>NC_136463.1:11564264-21564264 GCF_902686455.1 Sciurus vulgaris | reverse complement strand
GAGTCCTCGCCCTCCAGCAAGCGGCGGTAGGTGGCGATCTCCTGCTCCAGCCGCGTCTTCACGTCCAGCAGCACCTGGTACTCGTGGTTCTGGCGCTCCATGTCACAGCGCAGCTCGCACAGCTGCTGCTCGATGCTGCTGATGAGCCCCTGCAGCTGGGACAGCTGGGCCCCGTAGCGGGCCTCCGTCTCGGCCAGGCTGTTCTCCAGTGAAGCTTTCTGTGGCCCAAGAGACAGGTGTCGGTGAGAATGAGCTGGGACTTCCCTGTGGTGGGGCAGCTGACAGGGGTCCCAGTTGGGTGCAAACAGCACAGTGGGGCTGCAGCTGGGGCACAGACCCACGCCCTGGGGTGTGAAGTGACAGGCCAGGCAGGGAGTCTCCCGGCCTCTGAGCAGGAGGCAACAAGTTGGGGCCCAGCCTGGGGTGACAAGAGCAGGACAGGAAGGGACGAGGCCCTACCATGCTGATCTGGGACTGCAGCTCTATCTCCAGGTTCTGCACGGAGCGGCGGAGCTCTGTGATCTCTGTCCTGCTGCTCTGCAGGGCTTCGGTGCTGGTGGCCACCTCACGGTTCAGCTCCTCCGTCTGGAAGGCAGGGTGGGCCTCAGAGGCTTGAGCAGACATTAGTGGGGAGCAAAAGGCAGGGGCTGCCCCTGAACCCCTTCTCTCCTAGAACTAACCCCCCAGCATCTTCCTGGCCTCTCTGGGTCCCAAAAGCACCCGTCCCCAGATACCCTCAGTGCCCACAAGGAACTTTGCAGACATTTGCACTTGGTACCCCCTACTGATCGGGAGTACTTCAGAAACATGGGCCGGGCTTTATTTTTTATATGTCTGTTAATGTCCTTGGGATCCTGTAGATGCTCAGTACGTGTTGCCCCGGAAGTGAGTTCTCTATCCAAAACACACATCCCGAGAACACCTGTCGGGGGAGGAGCCCTGGACTGGGCTGTGGAGACCTGGACCTATTCCCCAGGCCACCATGGAGGGCTGAGGCCTCTCTGCATCTCACACTTCACATTAAAGCCTGAGGGCTGGTCCAATTGATTTCCAAAGGTCCTTCCAACTGGGACAGCTATGGATCTGCGAGTGTTCCAGCCTGCACCAGCATGTCGCACTCGTGTCCACATGTGAAGCACACCCACTCCCACACGGCCACCCACCTTGGTGAAGAACCAGTCCTCAGCATCCTTGCGGTTCTTCTCCGCCATCTTCTCATACTGGTCGCGCATCTCGTTCAGGACACGGCTCAGGTCCACACCAGGGGCTGCGTCCATCTCCACGCTGACGTCCCCACCCACTTGGCCACGAAGGGCATTCATTTCCTGGACAGAGAAGACAACAGGAGCTCACCCAGGGCCATCCTAAGGAGAGACCCTAGGGCCTCAGAGACAGACAGACCAACGGTTCCTCACCCCAAAGGCAGAGGCGGATGTCAAGTCTCAAACTTGCAGAGCTATGGACCCCAATGCACAGGCGACAATCTCCCCAACACACACTGAGACGCTGAGGGTAGATCTCACCCATCTAAGCATGTGCAGAGGCAAGAGAGAGATGGCAACTCCCAGCATGGTGGTACACAAGCCAAGGCACTCTCACTGGCTGCCCTGACAGCCTGCCCTGTCCCCACCACCATCCTACAGCATGGGAACAGGGCCAGTTCTGTGTTGGTGTCAGTAGGAGCCAGGCCTCCCTAGATGTCCATCTGCTGAGGGAAAACACTTTCTGTATGTCCTACTGTGTGGGAATCAGGGCACCTCCACCCCACAGCCCAGGCCAGTCCAGCAGTCAGCCAGGAACAATGCCACAAGAAGGGACTAGACCACTTGCGTCCCTAACAGAACCCTGGGTCTCCATCCTTGGGCCAAGATTTTGGGTACCTAAAACCCAGAACTCTGGAAAAAGGAGGCAGGAGAGGTGGCAGAGAAGCAGAGTCAGACCCGAGTGTGGGTATGAGCCAGACAGACCTGGGGTGAGGTGCCTGTGCAGACTTGGCTAAATTCCTTAACCTCTCTGAGCCTCAGTTTCTTTACTGGCAGAAAGGAGGAAAGAATATCTTTCTCCCTGTGATGTTGTCAGTATCAGCTGCAGTAATTGCTGTGAATCACATGGGTAAATGCTCCTCGTTGTTAGGATTATCACTATTATAATTAATTATAATAATTAGTTTTGTGTGTTAGACCGATTTACTCATTAGTGAGTTAACTGCCACCAAGCAGTGGGCCAAGCCTCGAGGGGCAAGGGAAGGATCTTTGGAGGAGGGGCCCCTCCAGGCCTCACCCAGGGCCCTCTAGGCTCAGGGTCAGGGTCAGCACCAGGGCCCCCACCCCAGGACATTCTGCAGCCCAGGCCTGCTTGCTCCCTCCTAGGGGGGCCTTTCCTGCATTCCATGATGGGGCCTCACCTCCTCGTGGTTCTTCCTCAGGTAGGCCAGCTCCTCCTTGAGGCTCTCGATCTGCATCTCCAGGTCAGTCCTGGACAGGGTCAGCTCGTCCAGCACCCTGCGCAGGCCATTGATGTCGGCCTCCACGCTCATGCGCAGGTTCAGCTCTGTCTCGTACCTGGCGGGGTTGGAGGTATGAGCCACAGCGTTGCCACCAGGACTCCCCAGGCAACACACAGGGCACTCCTGATGTGCGGACCCACAACCAGCCCCCCCAGGGGGGGCAGCCTGGAAGCCCAGACTCACTTGGTGCGGAAGTCGTCAGCAGCCAGACGGGCATTGTCGATCTGGAGCACGAAGCTGGCATTGTCGATGGTAGCTGCCAGGATCTGGAAGGGGCGGTGGGTTCTGTGAGCAAACACCCTGGGCAGCCCCGAAGGCCCTCATACAGACTTCGAGGAGTGGGCTCCAGTGAGGGTGATGAGGGTCCCTTGGTATCCTCCTCTGAGCACCCTGCTGTGAATTCCAAGAGCCATGGAGCAGTAGGGGTGCCACGCCCAGGTGTAGGTATGGCACCAGGACAGAGATTCTCATGCACCCCTCTCCCATCATGGGGTCTAAGCTGCCTCAACCTCCCCAACCAAATTTACCTCCCCACTCACTGCCACCCCTCCAGGAAGCTCTCTGCAGGCCCCATCAGGACCCCTCTCCACGCCCCTTCCTCCTGCAGCCCTTCCCCAGGTTGCCCGCAGCTGCAGACCTGTTTCTGCGGCTTTTTGACTTTTTTGTGTTATTTCCTCCTCCCCTAGAATCTGAGTTCCCAGGGAGCCAGACGAGGCCCCGTCTGTCTCATTCTTTTTGGAATCCTAAGGACTGGGCACAGTGCCTGGCCCTGAGTCAGGCCCCAGGGCACGTTTGTCTAATTACGACGTGATGGATTAATGAATTGATCGATGAGGTTATGACTGGCCCAACTCTAACCCAGAGCAAAGTTTTTGTTTGGTTTTGTTTTGTTTGGGTTTTCACCAGGAGGCCTGCTGGGCGGTTGAAATGACCCTGGAGGGGAAGGCCCTGGAAGAAGCAGAGGGCTGGTTATTAGGGCTGTTGCTGTCACTGTGATCCTTGGAAATGTCCAAGAAAAGCCCCAATGAAGAACCTTGGGGTGCAGAGGGAAGACTTGCAGGTGGCACCTAAGCTGGGTAGAACTTGGACTGGTACAAAAGACCAAAGGCTGAGGGCGAGAAAGGAGAATCCCCAGCCAGCTCATCCCATGCATCTAGGGCCACGCCAGCTCCCCTCCCAGATGCCCCTTGAGGCCCTGAATTGTGTGAAGTGACCCTGGAGCAGGCTGAGCCCAAAGACCAGTCTATCCCCTTCTCTGGGCTTCAGTGGGCCCATCTATACAGATGCTCAGTTCCCACCCATCTCGTGCTTAGGGGGCTGGCAGAACACAGGGAAGGTCGGTTGTGAACACTTCAGAGGGACAGAGCCTGGGCCAGGTGCACTGGGGGCTGGCGCAGAGATGCTGGCTCACCCCATAGCTCAGAGCACTGACTCACCAGGGCTCCCCCCGGGTTCCCCGCCACCCCGACCAAACTGGTATCTGATCTGGCACTGCCAGTGGCTCTGCTTCCAAGGGGAAATTCCAGGAATTCCCTGCCTGGTGGAGGTCCCGGGCAGGAGCAGACAAAACCCCTCGCAGGGCAGCCTCAGGCCCGGCCCTCCACCCAGAAGCCTGGGCAGGCCTCAATGCCAAGACCAGCCAGGCCAGCAGGCCCCACTGCCCTGCTCAAACCTCACTAGGGTCACAGCTGGATGGATACTCCCAGAGTAAGTTAGTACCAAAGACCAGAACTACCATTTACAGAATGCACTGCCATATTCTTAGAGGGCATGAGAGCACGTCAGAGTGCGGGGGCGGGTGGGGGGTGGGGTGGCTCCTCCATCAGACTAGCTTCAGTCTGAGTGGGAAAATACAGCTTCTGACCTCAGGGACTCCTCAGTCTGCAAGGAGAGACGTGGCCCCAGCATGACCACCATGGAAAGAGTGAGGAAGACCCCCAACTAAAGCACACAGACTGAACCTCAAAGTGTTGAAGAGACCCCAAGGCCTGGGGACAGAAGGAAAGTGGCATCCATCCAGGAGGGCTGCCTGGAGGAGGCAAGGTATGGAATAGCAAGGAGACTCCAGCATCCTGTTCCAACAGCCACACAAACCCTTACCAGCTCTGCCTTTGCCAATCTCTTCTCTATACCAGAACGTTGGCCCGCAAGGGTCTGAAGACTTCCACACCCCTCTTCCATCACCCCCCTAGGGTGCTCCCCCTAGGGAGGGAGGAGTTCTCCTGGGGAGCACCCAACAACCTCCCAGCACAGGATGTCCTCCAGGTCCAGGACCCAGACTGGCTCAGGGCTGGGTCCAGGGAAAGGGAGGGAGGGAGGGGGAAGGGTTGGAAGTCTAGACCCTCGATTGCAAGGCTCTGCAGCTGGATGGAGTGAATCCAAAGCAAGAAGGTAGGCAGAGGACAGAGGGCAGAGAGCGGGGTTCCTACCTTGCTCCGCAGCTCCTCGATGGTCTTGAAGTAGTGGCTGTAGTCACGGGCAGGCCCCGGGCCCTGCTTTTTGTACCATTCACGGATCTTCATCTCCAGGTCGGCGTTGGCCTCCTCCAGGGTGTGCACCTTGTCCAGGTAGGAGGCCAGGCGGTCGTTGAGGTTCTGCATGGTCTCCTTCTCACCGCCCCCCAGCAGGGCATCTGACACTCCAAAGCTGGAGCCAAAGCCTCCACCCAGGTTGCAGGTGTAGCCACCACCATAGCCGCCCCCGAAACTCGATGAGAAGCGGGACGAAGTGACTGACATGTTGCCACAGCTGCCGCCGCCTCCCAGGAGGCTGGGGGCCCGACAGGCACCCCCGACACGGACAGAGGACATCCGGGAGAAACTCCCGCCAGGCATGCACAGGCCTTTGACAGAGCCGGAGGTTGAGAATTGGCGGATGCTGGTGGTGGTGGCAGCCATGGTATCCACGGGTCAGGCGCAAGGTCTGGTCTGGACGGAGACCCTGGGCCACTCTTTATAAGCCAAACTGAAGGGAGGCTGGGCCCCCTGGCCCTTGAAGTCCAAGCCAAAATCCCAGCCATATAATTTGCCTCTGTACCAGCCACCCAGGCCCTGGGGCTCAGGCTGGACATGCCAAGTGCTTGCCCTAGGTCCCTTCCTGTGCCCTGGCCCAGCCTGGGCAAGGTGGCCTGTTAGCGGTCCATTGTTCAGAAACAAAGGTGGTGTTGGAGCCGCAGCCCCGGGGTAGGGTGATTCTCCAGCCTCAGCTGCAATTACGCAGCTGAGCTCATTCTTGGGGGGAGTCCGGAGAACCCAGCCCTGGGTGCCAGAAGGGCCTGGAACAAGGCTGCACAGGCCTGGGACCAGAAGGCTGCTCTGATCCCCCACTGGACTTGCCAGGTCCCCAGAAGGTGGAGAGAGTTGGAGCCCAGCTTCCTGCCCCAGGTATAACGTGGCCCCCATGGTCCCTGCGTCTGAGTGAGGAGAAAGACCCTGACTTGAGGGAGCCCCAGCTCCCTTGGGACTATTCTAAGTCTGCAAGAGGAGATGAGCCCCAGGCCTGGGGGATTCCTGAGTCAGGGGAACCAACATGACCACTGATCTGAAGGAGTTTTGGATCCAATTCTTTCAGGAAGCAAGTGCAAGAGCCCAGTTTCCTCACTTATAAAAGGGGAGCATTCCTGTCTCCCAAGGTTTGGGGGGGGATTTGGAGAGATAGTGACAGTCAAGCTCTGGAAAAACCATAGGCAAGGGTGGGGGTGGAGGGGACGGGCCTGAGGCCAGAGGGTGAGGGTGGCCTCCCAGCTCACCACCCTGCACCTGAGTCCGCTCAGAGGGAATCCCAGAGGAGGTGCACGGGAGCGGGAGGCCACAGAGAAGCAGGATCGTTGCCAGGGTGGCCCTCCACCAGGACGGCATCCTGCCCCAAAGAAGCACCCGTATCCCTGTCCCAGCAGCCAGCAGGCGCCCCTGCAAGGAGGCAGCAGGATCCCACATCCCGGCAGCTGGCTCCGGCTCCACCCAACAGAGAGATTAGCAGCCTAATCACAGCAGTGCTAATGATTTAGGCGCTGCCAGGACACTGGCGTCTGTGCTGGGCCTGTCTGAATGTGGAGCCTCAGGGGGCAGCCAGGGCCTGAGGGACAGGGCAGGGGCAGGAGGTTCATGGGTGGCCTGGGCTCTCTGCCCACACCTGGGGACAGGGAGGGAGGGAGTTGAGATTTCTCTGTGACCCAGGGTTCCTGTGATGAGGCTAGAATGCTAGAAGGGCTTCCTGCTTAGAAGTGGGTGCTCTCGAATGTGAGGGAAAAAAGGAATATATTAAAAATGTTAAGATAAAAAAAAAAAAAAAGAGTGTACTCTCTCACAGGGTGGTTCCCCTCATTAGGCAGTGCCAGGGTAGGATTGGCAAGAGGCACCTGGGAGAGAGGGGCGGAGCCCTGACTTTATCCAGCTCCCACCACGACTGTGAAGGGGGAGGCTTGAAGCCAAGGCTAGAGAGCAAGTTCAGACCACCCCAAGGTTAGACATCGTGAAGGACTTCCTGGCAATCCAGATTGTTTTGGGGAGGAGAGAGATTCCAAAGAACCTGGGTTCACCTGAGTGGGCCAGAGGCAGGTCCTGCACCAGCCGACCACCTCCCAGGGAAGGACACAAGTGAAGGCCCCTCTTCATCCCCTGCTAGAGCCACACCCTAAAAAGTCTCTCCCCAGGAGCTGGCTGGCCTCACCTCCACCTTAACCTCCCCCAGGTGCGCCTCATTCTGGACTCAGGGGAGGGACTGCCCTTCCTTCCAGCACTAAATTTGGAGCAAGCCAGGGCCTGGGAGGCAGCCAGGCCATAGTGCCCCCGCCCTTTGCGCTCCCTGCAGCCCAAGCCCCCAGCCTCCATGCTTCTCTGTGGCCTCCCTCTCCCTGGCACCTCCTCTGGGCTTTCCTCTGGACTGAGTCTCCTCAAGAGAAGGGGAACGAGCCATAGGTCTGGCCTCAGACCCCCGGCCCCGCCTCATCCCTGCCTCCGGTTTTGCCAAAGTGACCGACATACTTTCCAGCTTCCCATTTTCTACTTTCCAGAACCACAGACCTCACCCTCGAGGCCCAGTTTCAAGAAGATTCTATTCATCCTCCAAAATCACAGAGTCCTCTTACCCCACTACCACCATGTGGCCCCCACAAGGTCCCTCACCCCTGACATCAGGCTTCTCCCCCTTCTGGGCCTTGGTTTCCCCATTGCTCAGTTTCTCCCCTGGGACTCAGCGACTCCCAGGCCTCTTTGGAGACTGTACCACCTGAGCAGCTCCTCTGACACTGACCCCCGAGAGGCCTCACAGGCTGAAGGTCAGGCCTGCTCAGTCTCCTGTCCTAGTGAGAAGCCAGAGTTAAGACCGCAGCACAGAGAGGGCGGTAGGAGCCCAGGAAGGCCTCCCTGGCCCTCTGCAGTGTGCAGCCGTCCCTGGCCAGGGATAAGAAGACCTGGACATTTCTCCTCGGGTCTCACAACCATGGTATGAGGAAACCGAGGTGCAGGGTGCGTGAGCAGCGATGATAGGGTTGGCCAGCATTAGCTTCAGAGCCAGACCTGGAACCAGGGCCTCTGGCATCTCCCACTGTCCCTGCCCAATGAGGAAGGCCTGGCAGGACTGGCCAGAGGGCCCCTCAGAGGGCCCCAGCAGGGAGAGGCCCCTGGCGTCCCCCACACTGTCAGAGTCTGGCCCAGGTGGAAGACCAAGAGGAAGAGGAGGAAGCGGTCCAAATGGCTCCTTGACGCCTGCCCCAAAGGCTCCTGGAGTCAAGCACAAGTGGGAGACAGAAGCAAGTGGCGGTCCCAGGAAGAGTTCCAGGCTCTGCCTCTACCTAGGCCCTCCATCTCCTCTCCAGAAACTGCTGAAGAGCCACCAGGCTCCAGATGGAGGCAGGGGCAGATCCGCCCTGGGGTCTGAGCAGGACCAAGGAGCTGGGGAGGCAGCACAAGTATGCTCGCCCCCTTACACTGATGGCAGATGGAGGATATAGAATGATGTGGGGGCCCTGTATACAGTGGGTATTCAATAGATGCTAACAAAGGTCATGCCACATCTGTCCAGCTGACCTTGGCTCCTGTCAGTCCCCCAAATATTAAAAGTCAACCCCTAGCTGGGCGTGGTAGCTCATGCCTATAATCCCTGCAACTCGGGAGGCTGAGGCAGGAGGATCACCAGTTCAAAGCTGGTCTCAGCAACTTAGTGAGACCCTAAGCAACTTAGCAAGACCCTGTCTCAATATAAAAAGGGCTGGGGATGTGACTCAGTGGTTAAGTGCCCCTGGGTTCAATCCCCAGTACCAAAAAAAAAGTCAACCCCTAGAACCAAAGCAGGGCGTGTATTCAGCAGGTGTTCTGTAAGTGCTTGTTGAATTATTAAGGTCACGGAGCCTAAGAGGTGACTGTGAGATGATCACAGGGCCCAGGAAGGGAACATGTCTACCTTCCTTCCCCCTAAAGAAAAGGGTCAGTATCAGGTAGTTGGGGAAGTAAGAAGCCCCTGAGCCCAAGGTGTGCTCCCAGCCGGGACCTTAGTGTGGCTGATGAGGATAGGAACCCAAACACCCTCACTGCACCCCAGGCCCCTGCAACTAGGGCTCCATTCACCCCACAGCCACTGAGCCCCTCTGGCCTGTAGGCACTCTGACTGGGAGGGGATAGGCAGGGCCTCCCAGGAGCCCGCAGGTTCTCGCCCTCCCCTCACCACCCCCTGGCCGGGCATCCCTTCCCCCGGCACCCTCCCCACCGTACCTGCCCACCCCGCCCTGGAGAGGAATCCTCCTCTTCCTCTATGCTGTTTCCTGGCCTCTGTCCTAAGGCCCCAATGTCCCGCCCAGATCCACCCACTAATGATCCGTGTCTGGCTCCGAGGGGGGCCACGCCCTCCACCTCCCCGGTGCCCAGCCTCCTGCACACGCCAGGGGCTCCCCTCCCCAGGACAAGCAGACTCAGCCCTTCTTCCTTTCTGTCCCACCCAGCCACCTCCCTCTGAAGGGTTTCCAGGAACCACGACTGGGGTGGCCCCAAGACAGCAGAGACAGCCTGAGACGCCTGCCCTTCCAGGCAGAGCCTTGTCACCTGCCCAAGATCCCATCTCAAAAAATGACCCAGAGGTCAGAAGGCTCCAGAGGAGGTCCAGGGCAGGAGGACAGGACAAGGGAAGGAGGCAGGGCTGGGAACCGGATGGTGCGGGGAGACCCTGGCCTCAGGGAGTCGCTCGGGGAAATCCGCCTGCTTCCCAGGCGGAAGGACCCCAGTTGGCACAGATCACTTCTGCCCCACCTCCCTGTTCCTTCCTTGCCTCTGTCCCCGCCCCCTTCCTACTTCCCCTCTCCCCTTTCTTCCTGAGGAACTTTTTTGGTGGAGTGAAAGGGCAGTAGCCCGGGAGGGTTCCCCTTTCAGGTCTGCAGCTCGCACCCCCTCCCCACTTTGCCTGCAGACTGGCCGAGAGACCCTGAGACACTGAGGGACTCCAGGTCCCACCCTTGCAGCCCACCTGGCCCCTCTGCTTTTCTCTCTGTGCCCTGTGCAGGCTGGCTGTCCCCTACAGATTCACAGGGATTCACACCTGCGATTTAACGGTAGTCTCTCTGTGTGGCATCCTCCGGGGCAGGTGTGGCCTGCCTCCTGGAAAGGGAGGCTGTCTCTCCGCTCAGTGTGGACACCTCCTTGGAATAGCAGATGGGCGTCCCCCCACCCTTAGACGGGAAGCAATCTTGGAGTAGGAGGTGATTTCCATCCCCCCACCCGAACCGCCCAGGTGAGCTTCAGGACGTTCTGAGCAAATCTTTCTCCTTCCTTCTCCCCACACAACCTGCAGGAAGCAGGGTCTCCTGGCTGCTTGTCCTGGTGCTGATCACCCAGCCCACCACGCTTGGACCCACAGGCTCAATAGACAGGAGAAAAGCAGAGCAGGGAGAGCCAGGGATGAGCTGGGGAGCCGGGACCAGGGGAGAAAGCCAGGAAAAAGGGATCTGAGGAGGACCAACAGAGAAGGACCCAGGCAGGGAGAAGCAGAGGAATTCAGGGGAGGGAGGAGCAGAAGCATTAGAAGAAGAGGATCAGGGAGAAGGATCAGGAGAAGTCATCCTTTTTTTGGTTTTTGTTTTTGGATTTTTTGCTTTTGTTGCGTTGTTTTGTTTTGTTTTTGGTATCAGGGATTGAACTCAGGGGCACTTAACCACTGACCACATCCCCAGCCCTATTTCTTATTTAGAGACAGGATCTCACTAAGTTGCTTAGCGCCTCGCTTTTGCCAATGCTGGTTTTGAACTCACGATCCTCCTGCCTCAGCCTCCCGAGCCGCTGGGATTACAGGCGTGCACAACCACACTGGGAGTGTCCATTCTTTTAAAAGGGCAGAACAGGAGGCCTGGCCAGGGAGTCCTTCACAGGTCATGGGGTGCTCCCTGGTCCCCCCAACTCCTCCTCACCAAGGCCCACCCCAACCTGGAGACAGGCTGCCCCAGCCAGATAGCCATGAGCAAGCTCCCCTTAGGTAAATTTTACAGCCCTGTTGACCCTGCCACCTCTGCCTTAGAACACAGGGCCCTGGACGCCTTGTCATTTAGCACTTCGGGGTGATATGTTTTCCGGCAAGTTTCGATGGCAGCAGGACCCCACTGCCAGTGTCTCCAGGTCAGGCATCACCTTATCTAAGATCATGACTCTATGACATCATTGAAGAGAGCTCTGAACTCCAAGACCAAGAACCCAGGGTCCAAACTGGACTCCGCACTGCCTTGGGCCTCACCTCTGTCCTTTATAAAAGGAGACTTCCATGGCTAGTCCATAGTCTTCCATGAGACTATTGACTGCCGTGACAAACGCTTGGTGTAGAGTTAGCATGTAACCGTAGCTAGAACCAAGATCCTCGTGGGTAACTAACTATGGATTCAACAATTCTGCAGAGGTTCCAACAGCTGGCTGCAGAAGGCTCCTCGAGGGAGAGGCAACCCTTCCCTACCTCTGAATCCCATCAGGGTCCCTGTCCTAATCCTCAGAACTTGTCCCTTAAAATGCAAAGGGACTCTGCAGAGGTGATTCCAGGGTAATCACAAGGGAACCTAATAGGAAGGAGACAGGAAGGTCAGACTCAAAGGTCTGACCACAGAAGCAGAGGTCAGAACAGTGCGGGCCTTGAACCAATGTTGAAACTGAAAAGGGGAGGGAACAGATTCCCCAGAGCCTCCAGAAGGATCGAAGCCCTGCTGACACCATGATGTTAGCCACATAAGACCTACTTTGGCCTTCTGACTTGTGGAACTGTAAGAGAATAAATGTATGTTACTTTAAGCCCCTAAATACGTGGTAATTCGTTACAGCAGCAATAGGAAACTAATACTAGCCATTCTAGTCCCATGAGTGCTAGCCACTCTCCCATGTGTGAGAATTATTGAAAGGAGGAGAATCTCCTTCCCTCTGGAATGATAATCCTTTACAGTCATCTGTCTATTTTCTGGATCCACTGCAAGGTCTAACTCATGGCTTTGCACACAGTAAGTGCCCTATTGATGTTTGCTGAATGGATGCAGGTGGGAAGAGCCCACACTTGAACTTCATTCAGCACCCATTCATTGCATTCACTGTGTGGTAGTCACTGGGCCAGGTACTCAGATTGCAGAACTGAGTCAGCCGAGCCCTGCCCTGGATGAGAGCAGGCGGTAAGCGAGAGAAAAACAGACGCTCGGTTCATCCCAGCACAATGGTATTATGCTGTGATAAAGCTGTGTGTGTACAAGCACCTTGGGAGGACTGGGAAGGAGCGACTCATACAGACCAGACTGCTGAGGACAGTTTCAGAGGGAGGGACAGCAAAACCAGGTTTCGAAGCCAGGGTGGAGCTTTGCCAGGCTAAGAAATGGTCCGGGCAGAGGCGGGAATGTGCCTGGTGTGTTTGGGAAGCACCTGAGACTCACAGCTGGGTCAGCATTTCCAGGTGGATGCAATAGGAGTGCTTCGGGAAATGGATCTTGTAAGGAAACACATTCCTTTGGTGGCTGTTAGTCGAGCAGCTATTCTGTGCTGGGTGCTGTACTGGGTCCTAGAAATACAATGATGAACACAAGACATCTTTGCCCTGCTGGAGCAAATATCCTAGTGAGAAATTTGGACAACCAACAAACCAGAGAATGATGCCTTCTCCAAGCAGATAAAAAGGGGCTATGACAGCTTTGGGGACCACGGAAGGCTTCTCCTAGTGACAGCTAAGGGGAAAAAACTGAGTTTAAGAAAAAGTTCACTACGTACAGGGAAGGACCTTCCAGGCCAAGGTAACAGTTAGTGCAAAGGTCCTGTGTTGGATCAAGGCATAGCCTCTTCAGGGAATAGAAAGAAGGGCCAGTGTGGCTGGGGTAGAGTAAGCAAGGGAGAGACCAGGACTATGAGGTCAGGAAGGGGCAGGGCTGACCCCAGAGAGCAGGGCTGCTCACCCCATGCAGCCGAGCTCGCCTGGTGCTGCTCTTGAGAGCCAGCCTGAGAACCATGATCCTGGAGGGCCAGGCAGGGAGCATTCTGGTGAATTTTTAATCTGCTCGTTTCACTGCAGACTCCAGACAGCCATCAACAAGCTCAGGCACATGTGCTTCTCCACTGCACCAAGTGCTTCCCAAACTTACCTGGACACAGGGGTTGCTTCCAGGAGGAGCTTGTGAAGCTGGACTCCCTGGAACCCATTTTGGGAATTTCTGGGCCAATCACAGGGCATATCGCTGAAGTGCCCAGAAAAAGGGCTGGAAAGGAGACCACCAGAAAAGAACTCTAAAGAGTTTGGCCTCCATCTAAAAATCCCTGTGCTCTGTTTGGTTTTGTTCTCCTGCAGTGCCAGGGATTGAACCCAGGGTCTCACCATTCTAAGCTGGAGTTCAACCACTGAGCTACATCCCCAGCCCTGTTGGGGTCTTAATATGTCTATTTGCATAGATTTCAGTTCTACCAAAGGAATGGTACAAGGCTCAGTGTGGTGGTTGATGCCTGTCAACCCAGCTACTCAGGAGGCAGGAGGATTACAAGTTCGAGGCCAGCCTTAGTGAGACCCTGTCTCAAAATTTTTAAAAATAGCCAGGCACAGTGGTGCACACCTGTAATCCCAGCAACTCAAGAGGCTGAAGGAGGAGGATCATGAGTTCAAAAAGAGCCTCAGCAATGTAGCGAGGCTCTAAGCAACTTAGGGAGACCCCGTCTCTAAAAATATAAAAAAGGACTGGGGATGTAGCTCAGTGGTTAAGCATTGGTTAATTATTTTATTTGTTCTAATTAGTTGTACGTGACGGTAGAATGCATTTATACATTTTGATAGAGCATACACAAATGAAGTGCAATCTCATTTTTCTGAGTGTACATATTGTAGGATCACATCAGTCATGCAGGCAGGGAGCATTCTGGTGAATTTTTAATCTCTATGAACATGAGGTAATAATGTCTATTTCACTCTACTATCATAATTTCCCAACAAACAGTTTCTCTGGAGCGACCTCACTCCTTTTAATCCACTACGACCATGAACTGTAATTCATTTACTCCCTCCCTACCAACCGCCTCTCTGGTCTCCAAGTCTTTTGGCTTTTATAAACAAGGGCATAATAAACTTCCCTGAACACATAGCAAGGTGAACTTCTACAGACATTTTCTTAGGGGAGATTTTAGCTGTGGGACTACAGAGCTAAAAGGTAAATTCTTTTTTTTTTTTTTTTTTTTTAGACAGGGTCTCACTCTGTTGCCCAGGCTGGACTCAAGCGCCCCTCCTGCCCCAGCCTCCAGAGCAGGTGAAATTCTAGGACGTACCACCACACCCAACTGATAAATCCATTTTTCACTTTGGTAGCTATTGCCAAATATTCTTTCAGAGTTCAGTGAAATTATATCTGGAGTTTGCTTTAAAATACTCTAACCTCCACCACAAAAGATGGTGAGGAGAGAGAGAAGAAACCAGAAAGGCAGCATGCTTTCATTACCGACACTGCGTAGCCAGTGCATGGGAGTTTGTTTTACTCTTCTCTGTACTTTTTTGTATATTTGCAATTTTCTACAGTAAAAATGTCTGCTTAAAATGTCCTGGTAAGGTGTGGTCGTGCACGCCTATAATCCCAGCAGTTCCAGAGGCTGAGACAGGAGGGTCACAAGTTCAAAGCCAGCCTCAATAACTTAGCGAGGCCCTAAGCAAATCAGCGAGAACCTGTCTCTAAATAAAATATTTTAAAAAGGCTGGGGATGTGGCTCAGGGATTAAGTGCCCCTGGGTTCAATCCCCAGCACCAAAATTAATTAATTAAAAATTTAAAAATAATAAAAAGGACTGGAGATGCAGCTCAGTGGTAGAGAGTCCCTGGGTAAAATTCCAGGTGCCCCCCCCCCACACACACACACACACTCCTACAAATGTCCATTCCCACTGACCATGAGTAGGAGTAAATTTCCCCTCAAACTTCTACCAGCATGGGTCCTACCAAGGTCTGCTTATTGCTGCTGCTGTTTTCTATTGCCTTTTTTTTTTTTTTTTAATTCTTTTATTTGGTACCGGCAATTGAACCTAGGAGGCACTTTACCACTAAGCTACATCCACATCCCCAGCCCTTTTTACTTTATGAGATAGGTTCTCCCTAAATTACTGAGGCCAGCCTTGAACTTGTGATGCTCCTGTCTTGGCCTCTAGAGTTGCTGGGTTTACAGGCGTGGGTCACTGCAACTGGCTAATTTTCACACTAATTACCAGTGAAATGGAACATTCTTCCCTTTGAGTGGTTTCTTGGTTTCCTTCTTATTCATTTCAACCCTTTCCTGCTTTCCTTGGGGTCTTATCACTGACTTGTGAACTTTTCAAAAACAGGGAACCGGGCTCAGCGCATGTGCTGTGAATACATTCTTCCCAGTCGCTCTCAGGCTTCCGGACTTGGTTCACGGGTCTCTTTTCCATGCGGACAGTGTCCTCGGGTCACATTCGCTAATTCTTTATTTTCTGTAGGGGCCTCCAGTATTTTGAGGAAGGGACTCCCTTGGTAGGAACACGAGAACTTGCCAGGATCAGGGCTGGTTCTGGAGAGAGATGCGGGGGTGAGGACCAGACGCGGTGGAAAATAGGGGCAGGGGCCTGTCAGGCAGGCAGCATGATGACGCCCCTGCTTTCTGGGTTGAGCAGGTGGGCGGTGATAACGCCCCTGGGTAGGAGGGAGAAGCCAGAAGGAAGAGGCTAGGAGCAGGCACTACACCACTCTCCAAGCCCATCATCCTCCGTCCTCATGGCCGGTTTACCCATCTCTTCCCTCCCTGCCTTCTCCTCTGTCCTGGGAAACAGACATACCAAACAGAGCCCCATAACTATAGAATAAAGGAGCAAGTAAATCAACGAATGCTTTGAGTTTGAGGTGCCTCTGCCCAGGAGATGTCAGGAGAGGGATGGAGGACTCACAACGGAAAGGCCTTCCTCCCCCAGTCGCTGCTCCCTGCAGCCTTCGGTGGACAATGGTGAGCTACGTTCACCAACCAGCCCCACAAAGCCTCTGATCCCTTGTGACAGAGATCACGGGCCTGAGAACTCTGGAACCCACAGGCAGGCTGAGGAAGGAGTACGGAGGAATGTCCTCCTCCTAGAGGCCAAGCTGAGAAGCAGGGAGACTCAGGCAGAGCCCTGGGCCAGAACACCAGGGAACTTTCTAGAAAGTCCAGCTGGCCCTGACAGACCCTGTGGTCCAGAAGAAGCACTCCAGGGCAGGCAAAGGGGGTCAGTCCTTTCCTGGGGATGGTTCCAAGGTCACCACCTGGACGTAAGAGGAGGGAAACGTTGGCCAGACAGGTGACTGACCAGGGAGGTGGGGGAGAAGGAGAGCATTGTGGGGTCCCCCCTCACCTCATGAGTTTGTCTCTCCTCTCCCATTTCCTTGGTGGCTCCTTAGGTGGGTGCCCACCATGCCTCTGCTTGGGCTCCAGGCCCAGCCACTTTCCAAAAATGAAACTGTACCTAGTGCCTCACACAGCCTGAGCCCCAACTCTGTGACAGGAGCGCCCCCTGCTGGCCTCTGGGCACAGTCACGGGAGGAGCTGCTGGGGCCTGGGGAGGGATTCTGGGCAGCTGGACCCATCCTCCACCCCTGCCCTTCAAACCCGCCCCTTCTCCTCCAGAGACCCGCTCATTTTCCTCAACACCTTCCTCCCTAGTCCCATGACCCCTGCAGCACCAGGCCCAGCTGAGCCATTGTGTCCATGTGTCCATTCCCCTGCCTCCAGGCCCGTGGTCCTGAACTTTTCTTCTGAAACTGGCCCAGGCATTAAGCCATACCTCCCCCACCCCCACCTCTGATCTCCACCTCAGAAAAGCACCCCCCCCCCCACCTCTGGAGCCCTGCCCTCCTCCCCACCCACCCTCTTAGGTCCCTCTGTTAAACTGCTCACCCCAAAGCCATCTCCTTCCCCAGCCCTGAGTCTGAGGGTCCCTGAAGCAGGACCTCCTCCACATGGGGACCACCCACTTCCTGCTGCAAACTTCTTAGGAACAGAAGCTGTTGTGGGAGCCTCCCAAAGGTCGTGGCACCAGAGGTACCAGTGGGGCTTGATGCAAAGGCAGAAGGGTCTGTGCACATGTGTGCGTGCCCGAGTGCCAACCGGTATCCAAGCCCATCCCACACCTGTGTGTACACAGAGATGCATCCACCTGTCTGCCGGGGTCTTGCTGGGTGAGCTGGGTGGCCTCCTTCTCACCCAGGTTGGAGCCTGAGCAGGAGGGAGCCAAATCCCTGCCCCCAGAGGGCAGCACTGAGCCACTCTGGGCCACCTGACCTGGGAGAAGTTCCTGTTTCCTGTGGTTCCTACAGAGAATGACTTCAGCTCTGTGAAGTAAAGCCAGGAAGAGCAGCCCAAATGCTGGCTAGTGGTTACACAGGGGCGAGCAGGATGTGGGAAGGGCACGTGTCAAAGGTAGGGTGCCGAAAACTGGGTGGCAGACTGGCAGGGGGTTGTTGGATCTTAAATGTGTCAGTGTTATTTTGATTTCTATTCTGTATTAAAATAGAGAATGGTTTCTGAGTGCTTCCTAGAATGTGAAAAGAACACTCACCCGCTCTGAGAACTCCCAGGGAAAGCTGAGCCTCGGAGCTCCCTGGATCTCCCCAGAACTCACAGAGGGCTCTGAGCTTCCCTGCCTGTGACCATGGCCTTGGGGAAGGGCAGAGACTGGACCCAAGCTGCCCCTACTGCTCTGGGTCCCAGGCCAGTACTCCTGCAGGACAAGCCAAAGACTCATACAGCTCACACACACATTTGCACAAGTGCACAGCTCAAACACACACTCACATACACAGCTCACACATGCTCACACACAGCTTGCACAATCACATTGACTCTGGATCACACTCATAGTCTGCACTTACATATTCATAAGCCCATATGCACACCTTCACACGCACGTACCCACAGTTCACACGCCCATTCACACAGCTCACACACACTCATCTTCAGACTCAACACAGGCAATTCACACACTCACACGTGCTCAGTCACACACGTTCACTCACAGACATTCATCAAACTTGCCCGGCCTCACACTGACACATGTTCACACTCATACACACTTTCAAACTCACTGACACACTCGCGCATGCTATATTTGACAGGCCTCCGTGTGTTCACACTCTGCACACTCATCCACACACACGCAAAGCTGCCATTGTTGCTCTAGCCCCTTAACCTTGCACCCTCACACAGGCAGAGAGGGAACCTGAACTCTCCCTGACCCCAGGGTAGATTTCTAGAATCTTCCCAGGAGATCCCAATCGCAAAAGAGAGGTATGTGCCTCCTCAACCTGGAGCAAGCAGACTCAGGGCCAGGATCATGTGACTGCCCCATGCAAGTCTGCAGGCCTCAGAAGAGTCCCCCAAACTCCCCGCGCATCTTACAGGATCACCTTTTACTAATTTCATCCATGACCTATAAGAGGGAGGGCCCGGCCTGAGGACATGTCAGGGACACACAGTGATCCCTGGTCTTGGGGGCTCTAATGCCAGGGGAGACGCCTGGACTTCATCAGCACAATGGAGGCCTGAGCAGGCTGAGCAGAAGGAGCACCCAAAGGATCTTGACGTGGCCCCAAAGGTAGTACAGTCGGGAGGCAGGCTGAGCAGGGTCAGACTGAGTGCCAGGCAGATGCCAGACATCCAGGCACGGTGAAGGCTGGGGTACATAGGACCTGGCATCCCTCCCTGGAGGGAGACATCCTGGATGAGGGAGGCAGAGCTGGGAGCTGAGCCTGGAGAGGTGGGCAGGGGCCAGCCTGCGAGCACCCCAGGGCTTAAGGCCACCAGGACAGGAGAGGAGAGGACAGAGTTCTCTGCTGAGGGAAGTAACTTGGGCCCAGAAACTTGGGCACTGACAAGTTCCCTCAGCCCTATCCAGAGAACAGAGCTGGCCTAGAAACCTGCCTGCCGGTTCAGGAAACCCCCCCAGCGCAGCCATACCCCTCCCTAACTCATCACAACGGGGTCCCTCTAAGTGACGGAAGGTCTGTCTGTGCTAAGGGCCAGAAACACACAGCACCAAGAACCTAAGAGACTTTAGGGAGTTACCAGTGTCTCTCAAACAGCCCAGCCCAGGTGAGCCAGCTGTTCTAGCCCAGCAGAGAGAGAGTGCGGAGGGGGTGTGGGGGAGCCCCCCAGGAGGAGCCCCGAGCTGAGGAGGCCTGGCAGTGCAGAGCTGGGGACAGCTGGAGAAGGGCTGGGTCCCGGCTCCCAGGGAGGGCCCATTCCTGGGTGAGGAAGGTGGGGACCCTGCAGGCCCTCACATTCCAGCTGCAGACACACCCTTCTAGCCTGTTCTCACCTGTTCCCACAATTTCCCAGACTGCCCTGGGCCCAGCTCTCAGGGCCAGTTCCCAGAATCCTTCAGGGTTTAGAATCCAACTCCAGGGACCCCAGTCTGAATGCCCAGGAGACCACCTGCCCTGGGACAATTGCCTCCTCCATCGATAAAGTGTAAGCACCTGCAGCGCACACGTACACACACACACACACACAAACTGAGGCCCTTAACCTCAGCACACAGGACACAGAGCACGACCATCAGGAGCTGAGGTATTTCTTTTCACAGCCAGGACAAAGTACTGCCATTTCCCCAAGGCCCTAGACAGAGGAGAGGGAAGGCGTCCAGAGTCCCCAGAGATTCCCTGGGAACAGGGCACCCCAGGTGCCCTAGAGCTCAGTCAAATAAAGTTGGAGAGGGGATTCTGCCACCGTAAAGAGAACCGAGGGGTCCCTGCACATGCCTGGGGTGTCCCAAGTCAGTCCTGCCCCCTCCCGCCACTGCTCAGCTTGGGGTGGCACCTATTCTGCTCTCTGACCCCTATCCAGGGCTGACCAGGCAGCCCACAGCCTTGACAGCAAAGGCTATACTGGACATCCAGGGCCCAACAGCCCAGTTTGTCCTTTGGCCTCTCTTCCCAAACCCTGCTGTCACCCTTTCTGACCTCCTACGTGGGACAGAATCCCCACGCCCACCCTGGGCTCAGAGCCAGGCCTCCTTGGTTCCTACCAAGGCCTGGGGAGTGATTTCTGAATCTCAGGCTGTCCTGGGACTGCCCTAGGGTTCCCAGGAAACAGCCCAGGCCCAGGGGTGCTGCTCAAACTGCTGAGATCTCAGAATGGGGTGTCAGGTCAGGGAATCAAGGGGCACCCACTTGTCTCAGGTGGGATTGAAATGCGGGCTCCAGCAGAAGCCCTCGAGGAAGAGCTTGAACATCAGGCAGAGTCCCCAAATCTCAGACTTGAGGTTCCCTGCTGCAACCTCAGCCAGGATCCTGGCCTGACAACAGAGGATGATGGGAATCTGCAGAGCTAGGTTGGGCAGGGGTGAGGGGTCCCACAGCAGGGAAAGAAGAGGTCCCTGCACAGCCCAGCCTGTGCCAAACACTTCCTCAAGATCACACCCCAACTGGGTGCAATGGTGCACACCTATAATCCCAGCTACCCAGGAGGCTAAGGCAGGAAGATCAAAAGTTTGAGGCCAGCCTCAGCAAATTAGCAAGACTGTCTGAAAATCAAATTAAAAAGGGCTAGGGATGTGCTCAGTTGGTACTGAAAAATAAAATCACATTCTACCCACCAAGAAATCAACAATATTAGCAGAGTAAGGGGGTTCTTGTTCCCGTAGAAGAAACCAAGGCCCAGAGGTAGACTGCAGGAAGAATTTCACCACAGGTGAGTGGTGAGGACCAACCTTGACCAAACACCATGGAGACCTCTCCTGGCCCCAGATGCAGTGCAAATATCCCAGATGGGGCAAAACGGAGCAAGGCCGGGGTGGTAGATGTTGGTAGCAGCCCCAGAGCTGGAGCCCCCATAGGCACAGGGCTGCAACTCAGTCTCTGCCCCAGAACCCCACCTGCACCCAGAGCTGCAAGCTGGTCAGGGCGAAGGCCTCCTTTAGAGATGAGGCAGCAAACAGAACGTGCCCTCCTGCTGCCTCCAGCTCAGCAGGCCCCTTCAGCCCAGCTCCCAGAACGCCTGCCTTTTGCCACCAGCATTTACTGAGCCATGAACAAGGTAAGGCTCCAAATAAGACCACCTTGGGTCTCAGCCTCCAGCTCTCCAATTGCAGAGGCCAAGAAAGGGTGACAAGTGGGCACCCCAATTGCCCTGGCCATTGGGGGCACTGGGGTTCCAGCAGATTGTCCTCCCCCAAGTCTGTACCCCACCCAGCAAAGACATGCAAGGCAAGCAGTTCCCACAGCCCGTCCCAGGCAGCTGCCAGACACCTCCTTGCAGGGCCCTGGCACTGAGCTGGCTCAGGTACAGGCGGGCGGGGGACTGGGTGAGGCACAGCACACCTGGCTCAGCAAGCCCAGACGCACCACCGCTTGGGAGGAATGCAGGCACCACCGCTGCCCGCCCAGACTGGCCCTGGGAAAGCCGCCACCCCCTGAGGTCCCGCCAGCGCTGACTCAGCCTGGGTGGGCCGGGAATCTGCAGTCTCAGCAGGGACAGTCTCTCCCACCCCACCCTGCTCACAGGCCCACCCCAGGACTGAACCAGGGACAGGACCTGAGAGGGGCTGCAAGTGGAGTCAGTAGGCCCCACCAGGCTCCAGGACTGGGGGAGTGGCAGGGACGCCATCAGTCGTACCCCGCGCCTGCTCCTTCCCAGCGGGTGCCCAGGCACATCCTCTCAAATGTGAAGAGTGGGGGCTCTTGACAGGGTGGCCTGCCCACGAGGACCACAGTCACCAAAGGGGATTTGTCCCTTCCCTGGCACCTCTCTGAGCCTCATTTTCATCTGTTAAGAGGGACTGTGAAGGACCCTGTGCTCAGGGCAGGGCTGAGCAGTTGGCCTATCAGGGGGACTGGGGCTTAACCCGGAAGCACTGACAGGCCACAGCAACTACCAACGGTTCAACCAGGGCTGGTAACTGGGGGGAGAACCCACTAGCCCTGGGAAGGTGCTCCTCAGAAAGGAGAAGCAGAAAGACCCTGATTCCAACGCTCCCCATCATTCTTCAAGCCCAATGGGCCTACGTAGCCAGGGGCCCCAACAGAGCCACTGAGGTCCTCTCCTTCTGTCCCCCTATGGATAGGGCTGTGCCTCCCGCTCAGGCCAGGTGCTGCCTGAAGGTTGGGGCCCTATTTCTCCTTCAGACAGCGGGCTCTCCAGGGACAGAGACCCTGCTGGCCTTTCTGTCTCCCCATAATCCCCAGCACTAGTGAAAGCCACAAAAACTGACCCCTTCCCAGCGCTGCCCCCGCCTCCCCAGGCCCTGACGTCCCACCTCCTTGACCACCCAGCCAGTCCCCAACATGACACTAGAGCAGTCACACTCCAATCCTGGGGACCTTCTAATCTTCTTGTGGCTGGTGACTTTCTCATCCTTCTGTCCAGGAGAGGGCCCACAGCCTCCCTCCCTGCACCCTTCCTGGGCCAGCTGGAAGGAAGGCCTTTCCCTCTCTTCTCTGCTACTGTTCAAGCACAAAGCTTCCCACCCTGGCCCTTCTCCTCCATCTAGACCCTACAAGGCTTTAGGGGCTAAGAGCAGTGGCTGGAGTGGGGGCCCCATGGCCAAAGGTGCTGGGAACACAGCCTGGCATTCCTGAGCCAGGACATTTTGGGAGCCTGGGGTGGGAGGGAAGGGTCTCCGACTGATGGACCCTGTGCCCTCTGCCCACCTGCCCTTCCCCCCACCAGGCTTCTCCCAGCTGAGGCAGAGGCGTGCAGGCCCAGGTTGGGGTGTGGCGTTGGCAGGACAAACAGTCTCCAGTGTTGGGTGTTGTGCCTCGGTAACCAAGGACAGAGGAGGAGGTGCTGGCTCCCTGCCATGTTTGGGCCCCAGGCTGAATGCGTGGGTGAGGAGGGAAGGCAGGAGGATTTGGGGTGTGGATCTCACTTCCCGCTCCCAGGGCTGGAGGGCAGGGAGGGCCGGCTGGGACTCGCTGCTCCTTGGGCCAATTCAGACTTGCCCTGACCCTGCCTTTCTGCTGGCTCTGGGAAAGTTGGCCAAGCCAGGTGGAGTGTGCTGGGGGCAGGGCAGGCTCCCCTACCATTCATACTGGGGGTGAGAAAGGCATGCAGCCCCCAAAAGTAAGGCACCACTATGCATGTCTCAGCCCCCAAGACCAACTACACACCACAGCCTGGTTCAGACCACCCAGGAGAGGTCCCAGGACACCAGGTGTAGGCCTGTGACTTTAGGCAGGTCACTGCCCCTGTCTGGGCCTCAGTTTTCCCATCTATGAAGTATCAGGAGCTGGCCTGGGTAGTTCCCGAGGGGTCTCCCTGGCTCTGTTAGCTTTGATGAGCTGGGTGGGCTTGAGCTGAGAGGTGGCAGGGTCAGACTTGGGGACAGGGAATCGGGACCAGCCTTGGAGCTTCTGATTATAAGGGCTTGTCTCATCTCTGCATCCCACTGCCCAGCCTGGGCTGGCCCCAGTGGATGCGATGCTGGCTGAGCGCAGGGGCCCAGGGCTGGCTCAGCACGAGCCAGACAAAGTAAGGGAGGGGCCTTCCACCTGACTGACTGGGCCTTCCACCTGACTACCCTTTCTCCCTCTCCCAGCAAAACCCCAAGGAAGCCCCTGGTGCCCTGTGCTCAGCAGGTCCCCGGCAGGCTTGGCCCCCACCTTGCAGAAAGAAGCCATTGCAGAAAGAAGCCATCCCCTGAGCTGAGTCTGAGGGTCTGAGCTGGAGGCCAGGGGCAAGGGAGGCCCCAGAGTTAGGGAACACAGGCACAGGGCAGTGGAAAGGGTGGCTCCATGCTTGGGCTTCGGGGGAAAAGAAGCTGCAGTCTGAATGAGGACCATCGGGGCAGAAAGCGAGAGGACCTGAGAGTGTGGCCAGGAGGTTCAGAAAGAAGGCAATGAGCGTGGGCATCCCCAGGGGAATGGGGGACGAGACGCTGGGAATGGGGTCATCCAAGAGGAAGGGAAGGACTTGGGCCCCAGGTGGGAGGGACCCCTTCCCTACACGTGCCTGGGCCTGGGCCCTGACCACGGCTCCCACCACCCCCCAGGAAATGCCAAGACCTAATTCTTTGCTTGGTAAACACGTGAGCTAACGCCAGTCCAATCCAGACCTGCCCTCTGAAGCCTCGGGTTGGAAAAACAAAGGAGAAAGAAGCCTGCCCGAGCCTGCGCTCCAGCTCCGGCTGTGGGGGGCTATGCCCGGGGGCCTGACCCTGGGCCTGGGCATGAGCAGCCATGAAGTAGAGAGGGCCCCGGCCAGGACAGCCCCCAGAATAAAGGGGGACCAGCGGGCACATGCTCAAGTTCCTGCATGGCTGGGCCTCTGGGTGTAGATGGTGGGAGGGGTGGCCTCCCAAGGCCTGGCCGGTGAGATGCAAGTCCTTTCCCCAAGATTAACACGGACTCCGCAATGGTGGGACCTTCCTGTTTTGCCTTCAGAAAGCTGGAACTTGATTTGTAAGGGAAACTCCCGATGTATAAGATTTAGAAACTAATCCCAAAGTAACACCCTAGGCAAGCCAAACACAACATCAAGTGGAAAGAACCTCAAAGCCCAAGGGGCCCAAGAGACAACCTAACTAAATGATCCCCTTTCTAAAAGGGTAAACTGAGGCCCAAGGCAGTTACAGCCAATTCAGATTAAGGTGGTCGAACCCAGGCCCCTGATTCTCCCATACTCTCCTAGCACCCCAGCCTGTAACAGATTAGCAGAGGCTGTTCACACCCCTCACCTGCCCCCCAGGACTGGCCCCTCACTAGCCACCCCTCCCAGCAGCCATACACCTTCAACTTATTTGGCCTCACAGCTGCCAGAATTGTTCTCTCACTTACTACAGAAGGAAACTAGGGCCAGAAAGAATAGGCCATTAATCAAAGTCCTTCAATGACAAGTTCCAGACAGTGGGGAGCAGGTTGGGAGCCTGCTTATGGGGCCTTCAGGTCACAGGAGGCCCTAGCTTACGGAATGGGGAGAGGCAGGGGCGAGGCAGGTGCCACTGGGAAAGTCCCCGAGGAGCCCAGCCTCTGAATCCCCTTCCCCAAGTCTCAAGAGGGGGTTTTGCAGGAACCCCGGCAGCCTCAAGGTCAGAGGGACCCACGAGCAAGAGGAGGTGACACCCAGGCTAGACAGAATAGTGGCAAGAGACCATCACACCAGCATAGGAGAGGGCAGAGGGCTGAGCACCCAGACGTCAGGATCCCCCATCCAGGGACCCTGAGTTCCACCTCAGACTTCTCTGGCTATCTCTACTGTCCCATTCCTACTTCTGGCCAGGGGAGGGGCGTGGGGGTCGCAGAGGTGTTTTAACTGCCCTGGGGTGGGGAAGGAGCTCCCTCTAAGTGCAGGGGAGCCCCAGAGATGTTGAGGAATCACCTGTGTATTCGGTGCCTGCTCTGATCCTGGTCCCACGCCAAGGGATACAGGAATGGACAGGACGGGCCCTGCCCTTGGGTGGCTCACAGTCCAGTGGAAAAGAAGAGTAAGAAATAAAATTCACAGGATCAGAGAGCAGCCAGGGCCTGAACCACAAAGGGTGGGTGGGAGGGAGAGGCATTCTGGAAAGATCTCCCAGTCCCTGGAATTCCTTGAAAATTGGAGCCACATTTCTTTCAACTTTTTATTTTTATACAGAAATATGCATATATGTGAGTTGGGGTGCAAGTTCAGCAATGGAGAACTGACCTAGCATGCGCGGGGAGCCTGGGTTCCGTCCCTGGAACCATTAAAAAAAAACAAAAAAGCTTTTTTTAGTGCAGGTGTACTTGCTGCACCACTCACTGACTTGCAGAGTGAGCCAGCACACAGACCACAGAAGAGCAGAGCCACCTCCCAGGGCCCCCTGGGCCAGCTTCTGAGACAGTCAGGGACCCCCACAGACAGGAAGAGCAGTGGCACTCCTGAGGCCTTCTGCTGATGAGCATGTTGATCGTTTAAGGAATGAGTGTCTAAAAGCTGCTAATACGAGGCTCACTATCCCTAAATTCACCTCGCCCGTCTCGTGCCCCTTTAAGACCAAGGACAACAAGATAAGAGTAACTAAGGAATTTTCAAAATTGACAGGAACATTCTAGAAGTCTTCAGTCAGTGCCCTACACCTTCCAGGAAAAGCAGAGTCTTGCAAGGGGCTTCACTCCCTGGTGAGACCCCAGGCAGGAGCAATCATCTCCTGGGAACTGGATTGGCCCCGGAAGTGGTGATTTCTTGGGAGCCACCTGGAAAATCCAGCAGTGAGAAAAAGAAGAGCCACAGCCTAGCCCACCCAGCAGCCTGAACAAAGACTTGTTCCTTCCCTTGTGCGGGGAGCAGCTTGATCTCTCTGTCAGTGCCATCCGCTCTCCTTGAGGTTTACCCCCCAATTAAAGCTTTGCCTGTGTCTCTGCTCCTTGGCCTGGTTTCGTTCTGTTGTCACTGGGTCAGAAGTTCCAGGCACTAACCCCACAGGGTCCCTCTGGCAGGATTCCTGCTCTTGTGTTTTATGTAAGTAGACTTGTAATGAGGGTCTAGCTCAACTTTCCACCTCACTGCTGCAGCAAATCCCACCACCTGAAAGACATTGTGCAGAATGGAGACAGGGACACAGGGAGGCAGGACCAGCCCAGTGGTCAGCCTTGCTCCCCCAGCCAGTGCCAGGCTGAGAGGGTCTCTCGGGCTCCTCCCCTCACCCAGAGGCAGAGAGCACTTCGCACTCCAGACCTGCTCCCAGGCTGGGCCTCACCAATACGGCATCCCCTGACCCAGCTGTCCTCTCCCCAAATCCACCTACTCTCCTGGGCAAAAGGACATCCAATAGTGAAGCAACGTGCATGCAAATGATATGCAAATGCCCACACTCCCGGAATCAACCTGGGCAAAGGCCAGAATGAGTGGGGAACCAGACCTCTAAACCCTCAGTGTTTAAGGCCACCCCTGCCCACGGGCCCCACTCCTCCCACCAGCACCATGCCCCCAGCCCTCATCCCAAAACTCCGACCTCCCATCCTTCCTTCATCTATGAATCCAGCCTTGACTAGCAAGGTCCTGAAGTGGGCACCTGAGGCTCAGCCCCTGCCCTCCAGGAGCTCATGATTTAGCAGAGACAGGGACACAGGCACAGCCACCACGTGAGGAGTGCAGGCAGTTCAGAACAGAGCGTCTCAGCTTTGCTGTATGGTGCAGACTCAGCATTGTGGGAGGCCTGAGGCTCTGCACTTCTGATCGGTGCCCAGGGAATATGGAGGCTGCAGGTCCCAGGCCACACTTGGAATGGCCAGGAATAAAGGTGGTGTACTCTAAATGGCCCTAGGGACACAGAGGGGCCTGGGACAGGGAGGGCAGGATAGTAGTGAAGGAAGGCACTTGGGAACCAGGGGCCAGAATCCCCAGCTCTGCCTCTCACTACAGAAGGCATGTCGCTTCCCATCCCACAGCTGGGGCCTCAGCCGAAGTGCCCACCTCTAACACCTGCCCCACCTCACCAGGTGCCCCAGGCTTCAGTGAGACAGAACTTGTCAAGGGACTCCCCGGGACCTGGCACATTGCAAGTGCTTGATCATCGGGAGATTTAGTCGTTGTTTAATTTTAACTCAAGGTTGACTAGGAAGGAGCACAAGGCTGGTTTTCAGAATGAAGGAATGGTCTCTGTCTTCACAGCCATGGTGGTTCCTTGCGTGTATACATTTGTCAAAACTCACAAACTCAGGCCGGGGGTGTAGCTCAGCGGTGGAGCATTTGCCTAGCACACAGGAGTCCTGGGTTCCATCCCCCACCCAGTACCAAAGCAAACTAACTAAGTAAATAAATTAAAACCCTTATGAATTCCATAAAATAGGTACATTTAATTTTATGTAATGAATCCTCAATAAACTTGAATCTTTTAAAAGAGACCACAAGATTGAACCTTAAAAGATGAAAAGGACAAGGGTTTCCCTTGGAGAAGGGACAAGCCAGGGCAGAGGCTGCTGGTGTGGACATGCAGCCAGGTGTACTGGTAGGGAGCAGAGACAAGCCCACTCAGGTAAGGATGTACTGGGGGCCTCTTATAAACAGTGGGAAGAACCGGGGGCCCAAACAAGAGGAAGGCCACCTGCTCACTGCAGGGGCTACCCAAGAAGGAGACTTGCAGAGCCCCTGCTGCAGACTCCTGGATAGCGAACAACCTAATTAATTGAGCACCTCTTATGCGCTGAACCCTCGTTTCAGACTCTACCAAGTCAGGGTCACCTTGCCTGTTTTTATATGGTCCAAGAGTTAAGAATGATATTTACATTTTTAGGTAGTTTTATTGGACATCAAAAGAACAACATTTTGTAACACATGAAAACTATGTGAAGTTCAAATCTTGGTGTTTATAAAGATTTTTTTGGAACACGGCCACACCGATTTATCCAGAACTAGGTAGTTGAAACAGAGACCTTATGGCAAAACCTAAAATATTTGCCACCCGGCCCAGCTTCTTTTAGCCCAAGAGGTACACCTGACTCCTCTGCCGCAGGACCTCTCCTGCACGCCTGCAGAGCAGCAGCGCCCCCTGCCGATGGTCAGAGCTGGCCAGAGTGTGCTGAGCCCTGATTCTTGGAGCCTGCTGCCACCTGATGGCCATTTCTGAAAACGCACTTAGGAACCCAGATGCGGTGGGCAAAAGTTGAACTGGGGTCGGGAAGAGCACTGCGCAGGTGCAGCCAGGAATGGCAATAACGGAGACTGAAGCGCCAACTACTCTAGGCAGGGCTTGGAGTCTCCAAGCCAGTGTCCACTAAAAAAAGTTGCACTTCGCCCCTGCTTGTTATTTAACTAGTGAGAAAGCATCGATAGTACTAGCAGGAAGCTTGCCAAATATTTGCTCTGACTCTAACTCCTGGGGAACTGAGCAAACACCAACCGCTGCCAGAGGGTGACTGTAGGGGACTTGAAGGTCAGCTGACCCAACCCCCCCTAAAAAATGCATTTGTCCCTGAGTCCTTCCTGTGTTCTTTCTTTCAACAGGCTCCTGGAGCCCTGGGGGCATGGACAGGTAGGGTCCCATCCTGTCCACCACCACAGTCCTTCACTCTATGACAGGCTCATGGCTGTTCCCTGAGTCACAGGGCAGAAGGAGGGCACTCTGGAACCAGGCTCTGCATGTGAATTCCCAGTTATTCTCTCCCTGCTTGGGGGGGGGGGGGGGGGCGGCGCTGGATCTGTCACTTAACCTCTCTGAACTGCCATTCTGTAAGAGGAATAGTAATCCTGCTGACCTCAGCATTGCGCATGTGAAAGAGGTAGCGTTGAGAAGTGCAATGATGGTGATGTTGACATTGACATGTTTTCCCCCCCAACTGATCCTTTCCCAACAGGCTTTTCATCAGTGTCCGACATCGTAAATGCACCACTCCATCTGGGGAAGTAGGTTTCCCTTTCTGTCTGGGAGCCTCAGTTTCCCCTTCTGTAAGAGGAAAGCATCACATGGGTGTCCTGAAAGGTCCTCACCAGGTCTCATTCCCTCAGATCTTGCTCTCTGACCTGCCCAGGACTATGGGACCATTGTCGCCTTCCTGGTCAAGCACTGGATCAGGAAAGTCCACTCCCCACTCACACCAGGGCCCCCTTCCCCACTCAGCCCACTTACCTTCATGGAGTGGGCAAGACACCCCACTGGCCTACCAGCCCTGAGGTCCTAGGACTCCACTGGTGCCAGTCTGGAACTTGCCTGCCCTGCCCCACACACCCACACACATTTGCAATCTCCTCCATCATGGACAGGCACATCTGCTGCAGTTTAGCCCTGGATTCAGAGTGGCTTCAGCAGGGTCTGCCCTGGGCCCATGTTTGAGGGGACTGACCCCAACACTTCCAAGTTGTCTCCTGGTCCCCATGCCTTCCTGCCTCTGTGTGCTCACCTGTTCTCTCTGGGAAGGAGATCCCCCTCCCCGGAGCCCCCCCTCCCCCAGTGTCCTGGCTGACCTCTGTCACCTGGATGGCAGGACATGAGTCTTGTTCCCCTCTTCAGTCCCAGTGCAGGGCCTGACCCTAGGTGGGTGCTTAGGTGCTCACTGAATGAATGAATTAATTAATTAATTAATGCTGCGGTGATTACAAGCAAATCCATTGCCACACAGGACCAGGCCAGCCACTGCAGATGGTGACAACACTCACGGCTCACCCCAACATATCCCAGGTGAGCATGCAAAAGAGGCCCACTGTCTACCAAGACAAGCCCACTCAGGTAAGGAGCTGGAGGAAAGGCCCTTTGTTCATGGCCACTGCTGGCGGGCCCCATGGCCTCCTTCCACCTGCGCCTGGCACTGCACCTGACCCTGCACCTGACCCAGGAGCAGCTGCCTACAGGAAGACTCCATCTGGGCCACCATTTCCTACCCATCCCTCCCCCCAAGGAAGGCCCAAGCCCAGACCCCATCACTTCCAGGACATCTTCATCCTTCCTCACTCCTCTCACCCGCTCCCTAGCAAACATATTTTAGGCCTCCCCAAATGCCCACCCGCCCTCTCCTGCCCTCTCAAGATGCAAGGAGAAATCAGAACTGTCAAATGCTGGGGCTGGAAGGAACTTTAATATAATAACAATGATGGTGTTGTCAGATGCCACCAACTAGGCATTATAGTCCCCAGGCTTTGTCTGTCACCTTATCAGTCCCATCCAGGAAGAGCATCCCTCCCATGACAGATGGGAAGGAGCTTACCCAAGATGGCACCGCAAGAACTTTTGAGAAACCCCATGTTTCGTTGTTCCAGATGAAGCTAGACCAGGCTCGAAGCGAGGCATAAACCGGCCTTGAGATGGGAGCAGGGCCCTATAGGCTAACGCTGGTCCCATGCTCAGCCACAGAATCCCAGAAAAGGAACGAACGCGGTGGACGTCGCATCTATAATCCGACCATTGTTTTGCAGGAGGGGCGAGGGCGGGAGGAGGGCAGGGAGATGAATATTCATAGGTTTTACCACAACCCTGTGGCAGGCTCTGTCCTGGTACGCAGGCGACACTTTACCCAAAGCTGCAGCACAGAACCAGGATCCAAACCGGCCCTTGGTGTCTGTGTCCTAGCCCTAAAGCCCTAGAGGTCCCAGCTGCACAGCCCCTAAGGTCACCCTATTAGGCAGGCTGACGCGCGAGCCGCGACTCTGCACGAAGCCCGGTCTATGCTGCCACCGTGCGGCCACGGCGGGAAGTGCGCCCGTTCTACCTTTCGCCAAAGGAGCGCAGTGAGGGACCTTCCAGCCCTGATCGGGTAGGGACATCAGTAAACACCGTGCTAGGCCCTGCGGGGTAGTCTCATCAGCTAACAGCCCTAATAAAATAGGAAACCACAGAGTGTAATAGAAGGTGCTATGGAGAAACGGGACAGAAACACAGGGGAAGGGACCGTGGGGAGACTAAAGAGGGTGCGATTTTAAATAGAATGGTCAGGCTGGGCACAGTGGCGCTCACCTGTAATCCCAGAGATTATAGAGGCTGAGGCAGGAGGATCGCGAGTTCAAAGCCAGCCTCATCAATTTAGTGAGCCCTAAGCAACTCAGCGAGACCCTGTCTCTAATAAAATATAAAAAAAGGGCTGGGGGGTCTGCACCACCCTTGGGCAAAGCAGGCAGGAGCAGAAAGCCGAGGTCCTCCTCTGCCCGTCCGTCCCCAGGGGAGGCTCTGTGCCCAAGCCCGAGTCCGAGTGGTTGGAAGCACGAGGAAAAACATGCTGGCGTTTCATCCTTATTTTTCCTAACATTGAAATATTTTGTGTTTGATTTCATTTTTTAGAATCTGGAAATCACAAAAGTAAGGAAAAGTTAGTGAAATAAAATATTTGATATTAAAAAGGGGGGGGGCTGGGGATGTGGCTGGGTAGTTAAGCGCCCCTGGGTTCAATCCCTGATATCAAAAATGAATGAATAAATAAATAGGATGGTCAGGAAGGACCCTTGGTACAAAGGTGACATCTAAGCAAGAACTTGAGACTTTGAGAAAGAAGCCATGTAACCATCTGGGGAGAAGCTTCCAGACCACAAGGCGGGAGCATTTCTGGCATGCCCTACCCCCAGCAAGGGGTTTGGGCTCCCAGGATGGTTCAAATGAGCTGAGAGAAGCAACAGGGACTGGATGGAAGGAGGCCTCAGAGATTTGGCAGATGTGTGGAAGCAGGGTGGGCCTAGAGGAGATGAGAAAGTCACTGCATAACCCGGGGAGGGAATGACTGAAAAGACCAGGATGGGAGCAAAGGAGCGAGCAGAAGACGGTCAGACCCCGGAGCACTGTGCCAGAGCCCAGGACTCCCTAATTGGTTGCATGTGGAGTGGGAGAAGAGGTAAGGATGCTGTCTCCAAGGCAACAGAGTTGTCTCACTGTCTGGTTCTTGTTTGCTAAACATCAGCAGGGGGTGTTGTGGGTTAACTTCATGCAGCCCACTTGGTAACTGTGTGTGTGTGTGTGTGTGTGTGTGTGTGTGTTTACACATGTGCACTTGTGCACACGTTCACATGCACACATGTTCACATGTATATGCCTGTGTGCACTGAGCTGCTGTGATTCTGGAGAGAGATCTGGAAATACAAATCCATGAAAACTGAATTTAACAGAAATGTAAATTTAGGATTCCTCTCTATAGAGCTGGTGGGAAACAAGTTGGCTTCAAAATAAAGGAACAAGAAATCCACCAAAGCAGGAAGTTTAGAGCCATGTAGGCGTCCAGAGAAAGGAGAGCCAACAGAGAAAATGCCCACTGAGAGAGCCAGTGGTGGGGAGGCCAGCTCCTGGGGTTGGGCAGCTCTGCCTGTCAATCGCAGCTTGCAAGGAACTATGTGTCCTCAAGTTGCCCACTTACTCTTTCTGAACCTTGGTCTCTTTATCTATAGATGGTAATAGTGAAAGTACCTGCCTCCTTGGGTGGATGTAATAACTAAATGTGATGAACTAAGATTTGCAAGACCCTCAGCAGAGATCTGAAAGAGGTTCATAGAAACCAAGGGAAAGACCAGTTTGAGAAGTCTCCAGAAGAAAGGCTAAGGGCTTCTCATGGGCCGCTGGAGGGAGCAGAAACCAATTTGTCTCTGCAGGTCAGTGTGGCAAATGCCTTTTTAAAATGCTGACTTTTTGTGGGGTGGAAAAGACAGTGAAAAGAGATAGAGGGACTGGGGTTGTGGCTCAGTGGTAGAGTGCTTGCCCAGCATGTGTGAAGCACTGGGTTCGATTCTCAGCACCACATATAAATAAACTAAATAAAGGTCCATTGACAACTAAAAAATATCTTTTTAAAAAAAGAGGTGGACATCATTACCCTATGTACATGTATGATTGTGCAAAAGGTGTGACTCTACATTGTGTACAACCAGGGAAATGAAAAGTTTGTACTCCATTTGTGTACAATGAATTGAAATGCCTTCTGCTGTCATGTGTAACTACATAGAACAAATTTTAAAATAAAAAAAATTTAAATACTTACTAGTTGGGAGGTTAGGGCAGGGGGTATCACAAGTTCAAGGCCAGCCTTGGCAACTTAGCAAGACCCTGTATCAACATAAAAAATTAAAAGTTCTGGGGATTTAGTTCAATGGTAGCAAACTTTGGGTTCAATCCCCAGTATGGGGGGAAAAAACAGTATCCTTATTAATTCATCTACTTAAAGAAGTTTATGAAGAAATGCTGAAGGATCCACGTGTTGAATTATTCACAAATTTCTTAATCCCAAGTCTGTGTGGAAGGTAAATGTGCATACTGAGGATTGAACCCAGAGATGCTCTACCACTAACTATCCCCATATCCACAATTCTTTTTATTTTATTTTGAGACAGGGTCTCACTAACTTGCTGAGTCTGGCCTCAAACTTACAATCCTTCTGCCTCAGCCTCCCAAATCATTGCAATTACAGACATAAGCCACTCTGCCCCAGCAATCCCAGGTCTTTTGATGAGAATCAAAGATTGGAAACAACTCAGCAGCTCAACAAAAAAGGATGATTACAATATTTTTGCCACATCCAGACAAAAAAAAATTATGTAGCCATTTTTAAAAATTGTTGTAAAATTATTTTCTCAGCACAATAAGAGACTCAAGACATATACTGTCAATGTTTTATTATGGAAATTTTTAAACACACTAAAGTAGAAAAACAATGTAATAGATGCCCATGTACCTCTTACCCAAAGTCAACAATTATCAAATCATGGTCAGTCTTATACCCTCACCAACCTCCCCGCTCCTCCCATATATTATTTTCAAACAAATCCCAAGTGTCCTATTATTTCAACCATAAATATTTCAGTATGTAGCTAGCAGATAAAAACTTTTTTTCTTCAACATAGCCACATGCAACTATTACATTTAAGATAATCAAATATCTGGTCAATTGTTATAGTTTGGATATATGGTGTCCCTCAAAATCTCATGTGTGAGTTGGGCACAGTGGCACATGCCTGTGATCCTAGAGACTTGGGAGGCTGAGGCAGGAGGATTGCTAGTTCAAGGCCAGCCTCAGCAACTTAGTGAGACCCTGTCTCAATAAAAAATAAAAAAGAGTTGGGGATGTGACTCAGTGGTTAAGCACCTCTGGGTTCAATCCCTGGTAACCAAAAAGTTAAAAAAAAATCAAAAGGTTTAAAACATGATTAAATAAGATGATAATTCACTGTAAAAACCAAAGTTACAAAAGAGATTAAAGGTAAATACAGAAAGTTAAATAACTGTAAAAAAGAAGCTTGCTTTGTTTTTGTTTTTGTGGTGCTGGAATTGAACCCAGGGCTTCACATACGCAAGGCAATCACTCTACTTCTGGGCTACACCCTGAATCTCTCTGCTCTTTTAATATGGAAAAGACTCACTTTTCTTAAGTAATCAACAACCCGATAAAAGACAACATGAAGTATAACAAATTATTCTGATAAAAAACAAAATTTTTGCCAGGCACAGTGCACACACCTATACACATACCTGTAATCCCAGCCACTCAGGAGACTGAGGCAGGAGGATCTCAAGTTCAAGGCCAGTCTCAGCAACTTAGCAAGACCTTGACCATCTTAGTGAGATCCTGTTTCAAAATAAAACACTAAAAGGGCTGGGCATGTGCCTCAGTGGTTATGCACCCTGAGTTCAATCCCTGGTGCAAAAAGAAAAAAGAAAAGAAAAATTCCTTTTTCATGGGCCTTTTACAGTTTAGTTTTATCTTGTTTCTTTTTTTATATATTCTGAAATAAGAAATTATATATTTTTTTCAGGTACTGGAAATGAAACCCAGGGGTACTTTACCACTGAGCCACATTCCCAACCCTTTTTATTTTTTTGAGCCTCGGTCTCACTAAGTTGCTGAGGCTGGCCTCTCACTTGTGATCCTCCTACCTCCACCTCCTGAGTCGCTGGACTACAGGTATGCTCCCTGGTGCCTGGCTCGGTCATCTTGCTTTAAGATAAAATTGCTGTCTTTTTCTCTAATGAAAACATAAAAATTGGATGTTTTTCCTTATTAAAACCATACCCTAAGGCTGGGGTTGTGGCTTAGTGGTAGAGTGCTTGCCCAGCATGTGTGAGGCACTGGGTTCAATTCTCAGCACTGCATATAAATGAACATCAACAACTAAAAAATAAAAAGTAAACCATACCCTACTGCTTTGTACATTTTTTATGTGTAGTTGTTTTCTTTCATCCCTATCGTTTCCAATACTTTTAGTTGGGTGTTAATTAGAATTCTCAACACTTAGTAAATTTAATATCTAGTGAAAATTAGGAAGTACATAATTGCATAGTTTTAAAATAGCATATACTTCCTCAAAACACAGGACGTGCTTATCAGTAGACCCTAATACCTCCAGTTCCTCTTTAATTAGAAGCCCAAAACATATAAGCTTCAACTTACATCCAGCAATTGATATTTTAGCAGTTTATCTTATGTGGAAAAGATCTAGATATTGAATGGATGCCATTTAATTTAACAACAAAAATTTAAGATTTGAAGATATCAAAAATATTTTAGAGCTGGGTGTGTTAGCACAAGCCTATAATCCCAGCAACTCAGGAGGCTGAGGCAAGAGGACCACAGCCTCCGAATCCAGCAAGACACTGTCTCAAAATTTAAAAAAGAACTGGGGATGTAGCTCAGCAGTAAAGTGCTCATGAAAATAATAATAAATAATAATATTTTAGAACTTTTTAATACAGGTATATTATAACATTAAACAAAACTAATTGCAATGACACATTATTTTCCCTCTTGACAAATTTTGTAAAAGAATCACATGAAGGGCTGCAGGTACCTGTAGCTTAATGGTAGAGCTCTAGACTAGCATGCACAAGGCCCTGGGTTCAATCCCAAGCACCTCAAAATAAGACAAAGAAAAGAAAAAGAACATAAGTTTTATTTAACTGGTAAAACTAGGTAGAATATCAATTTTTACTATATCACAAATATTTTCATTGATTAAAGATTATGGGACCTTGGAGACCATTTGGACTTTATTTTATGAAAAAAAATTGTTTGTGTAAGCTTTTATTTTTCTCTAGCCTAATTAAATAGAGATCTTTTATAAATTATTTCTAATAATACCATCGAGAGGTAGAACAACAGGGCATTTAAACACCACATCTATGTGCACAGACATAGATTACATATAGTTAGATGCAAATGGAGATTCCTGGTTTCTCATCTGCAATGCTATCTATGTGTCATGTACAACAATCTAAAACTCATTAGTACGATCCAGATTGTGTCTCTGGCAGTTAAAGTTACCTGTTTGGGTGTCTAAAACTTTTTATTGATATTTGTGCAAAGGAATTTTAAGATTTTCTATTTGTCAATTTATTTCTAAAAATTTCCTCTTTGTCCTTCCCGTGAGTCATTTCCCTAAAGACCGCACTTTAAAGATTTAGATAACTCAAAAACACAGAGAAACAATGCTTTGTTTTCTTCAAGAATGAATTTTGGTGCCCAGCTGATGGTGCACACCTATAATCTCAGTGACTCAGGAGGCTTTGGCAGGAGGATCACCAAGTTCAAAGCCAGCCTCAGAAATTTATCAAGGCAGGGCTGGGGTTGTGGCTCAGTGATAGAGAGCTTGCCTAGCATGTGTGAGGCACTAGGTTCGATCCTCAGCACCACATAAAAATAAAATAAAGGTATGGTATCCAACTACAACTAAAAAAATTAAACAAACAAACAAAAAAGAAATTTAGCAAGGTCCTGAGCAACTTAGTGAGATCCTTTCTCAAAATGAAAAAGGACTGGGAATGTGGCTCAAAGGTTAGGCACCCCTGGGTTCAATGCCCACTTCCCAAAAAGAAGGAGGAGGAGGAAGAGGAGGAGGAGAATGAATTTGAGAGCATATTTCCCTATAATCTAGAGTCAATTTTATGGCCAGGCATGGTGGTGCACACCTGTAATCCCAGTGACTTGGGAGACTGAGACAGGAAGATCACATGTTACAAGCCAGCCTCAGCAATTTAGCAAGACCCAGTCTCAAAATTTAAAAAAAAAGGGGGGGGGGGGGTCTGGGGAATGAAGTTCAGTATTAAATGGCCCCTGGGTTCAAACCCTGGCACAAAAAAAAAAAAAAAAAAAAAAGGCAATCTTATGAAACAAAATTTAAATGAGTAACTAGGGAGATGTTATGGTTTGGATATGAGGTGTCCCCCAAAAATTCATATGTGAAACAGTGCAAAAATTTTCAGAGGTGAAATGATTAGATTTTGAAAGATGTAATGTAAAGTGGATTAACTGGTGGCGGGTAGGATGTAGCTGGAAGAAGTCAGTCACTGGGGAGTGTGCCTTCGGGGTTTATATTTTGCCCTTGGTAAACAGAGCTCTCTCTGTCTTTCTGATTCCTGGTTTCCATGTCCTGAGCTACTTTTCTCCACCATGGCCTTCTGCCATGATGTTCTACCTTACTTGGGCCCACAGCAATAGAGTCAGCTGTCTATGGACTGATACTTCTGAAACTATGAGGCAAAATCAACTTTTCCTCCTCAAAAATTGTCAGGTCTTTTGGTCCCAGCACCAAAAACCTGACTAAGACAGGAGATATCCTTTCTCTTTCTGATTAGTCATTCTTTTTTGAGGTACTAAGATTGAATTCAGGGTCTTATGCTTGCTAGGCAAATGTTCCACCACTGAGCTGCATCCCCAGATATTTTCATATTTTATATTGAGACAGGGTGTCACCTAGGCTGAACTCAAACTTACGATGCTATTGCCTCAGCCTCCCAAATCTCTGGGATTATGGACATGTGCTTCTGCACCCAGATAGGTGGTTACTTTTATAATAGCTCAGAGTTATGTACCAGATCAAGATTAAAATTATAGATACTCCTGGTGCATTTGAAGATCTAATTTTTAGAAGTTGATATGGAAAAGGTTCAGGTAGAAAAGGCAAAAATCAAAGAGGGTAGTAGGTTCAGAATAATTTGTATTAGCATGGTGTAGAGATTCCTTTAAAGAGACCTTTTATTTTCACTTTTTAATATCAACTTGAGCTCGCTTTTACAACTATGGTATTTGTATGGTAGAAATCCTAGGGAATGGTGAAAGAGAGGCCATTTTTTGAACCACCATGTTGTTTTGGTTGCCTCTGCTTGCCAATAAAAAATATTTTATTTTATTGTTTGTGAGGCACTTGGGATCATCTTTTTTCTAATGTACCCACAGATAAATAATTTCATCTAGAATAAAACTCCCCCATCGTGTCAGTCACTATGACAAAATACCTGAAGAAAACAACTCAAGGGAGAAAGATTCATTCTGGCTCCGTTTCAGAGGTTTCAGTCTGTGGTCAGTCAGCTCAACTGCTTTGGGCCTGTGGTGAGGCAGAGCATGGTGGCAGAGCACGGTGGAACAGAGCTGCTCACCTCATGGTGGTCAGGAAGCAAAAAAAGGAGCACAGAAAGTCCAGGGTCTTGAAATATCCTTCCAAGGTACATACCCAAGTGACCTGTTTCCTCCAGGCAGACCCACCTAGTTTCCACCACCTCCCAATAATGCCATCAGTACTAATCCATCAGTGGAGCAATCCACTGATGAAGTTAAAGCCTTCATGATTTGATCACTTCCCAAGAGGCTCACCTCTGAACTGCATTGGGGTCATGCTTTCAACACATGGACTTTGGAGGACATTCTAGATCCAACTCAACATTCACGTGACAACTCATACTCTAACTTAACTCCTTAGGTGCACCATATCTCCAGAAAAGGACAGATTCTGGTGATCCTGGAATAAGGTCCCTGCTACTTACCCCTGAAGGCCAATATCTGGTAGACACGCGTTAATAGGAAGGAATCGGGTTTATTCAGCCCTGAAGAAGATGGAAGGGCTATTGTCCTCAAAACTCCACCTTTGGGGGCTCAGGAACACAAAAAGCTCTTATGGGGAGGAAAAGGAGGAACAAGGCAAGAAGGCTATGCGATGCGTGGGGTCTTCATCATCTAGAGTATGTGTCTCCTTTTTTCTTCTTCTCTGGAGCATCGCTGTGTACCTAAAGCTCCTGGTGCTGACTCATGCCGTTGCCTTTCTCCCCACCCCACTTTCCTGGGGGCTGAACCCAGAGCATGCACTCCAACTGAGTGACATCCCCAGTCCTTCTTGCAGCTCTTTTTAAACAGACGTTTTACTCCCCTGCAAGTTAAACCTCACATCAATTTACATGCTTCGTGACTAAGGAAAGATGTTAACCATTTAGGTGAGTCTTCTCTTAGAATTTAGAATTCTAGAAAAACAGAAGGGACAGGATACTTGCAAAAGGATTAGGGAGGGACAGCAAGCTCACTGAAGGGCAAAGCAGGGGGAAGTTGGAGTAACTGCCCAGGACAATTCAAAAGTGCAGCCCTGTTACTCTGGTCCATAGTTTCTTTTCCTTTTTTTTTTTTTTTTTTTTCTTTTCTTTTTCCTTTTTTCAATCTTCAGGGTGTGGAATTTATTTGGATCTGGTTCAAATAAACTGAGAAAAGCTACAAAATTTACATCAAGGGCTGAGGTTGTAGCTCAGTGGTAGAGCGCTTGCATGTGTGAAGCACTGCGTTCGATCCTCAGCAACACATAAAAATAAAAAATAAAAGTATAAAAAAATACAATAACAAAAACTTTCTTAAAAATTTACATCAATCATGGAAATCTTACTTGATTTTTCAATAATATTGTGATTATTTTAATTTTATTTTTAATATTGTGACATAAGTAACAATATTTGGTCTCCGTCCTTAGAATTTGATACTGAAATGTTTACAGATGAAGTGATATGATGCAGATATGTGCTTCAAAATAACGGGTGGAAAAGCTGGGTGTGGGGCACCACTGTAGTCCTCCCTACAGGAGAGATTGAAGTGATCACTTGAGCCCAGGAGTGGAGACCAGCTATGGCAACATAGGGAGATATGTCTCAAAATGTTAAAATAATAATAATAATAATAAATAGGGTGGGTGTGCGGCATTGGTAGTATGGTGGAGTAGAGGTTAGGACATCAGAGAACTTTTAAACACACCAGTGAGGGTTCATCTAGAGACAGTAAGAAGGCTGCTGCAATTTCAGGGAGTGTAGCAGAGATGACCATAGCTGCTATAATGGGGGCCCATGTGGTTACTTCGACATCAACATCACATCAACAGTGATTTCAGACCCTAGAAAGCAGAGCTCCTTAGAGTAACACAGCTGATGTCCACGTGTGCATGTAGGGTGACCTATGGGCCTTTCACTTTCTTTAGCTCCAGATCTCCCTCTCCTCCCAGTAAGATCTTACAAAAAGTGTCCCTCTCGTTTAAATATATAGTCAATATTAAATAAACCCGCCCACCCTGACCACATCACAGCCAGCAAGTCCAGGAGAGTTGGCCACCAAGGCCAGAAGAAACAGCATTCACCTGCCTGTGCTTCTCCTAGTCCCAGGGGGCGTGTGCAGGACAGCCTCCTGGAGAGGTGCCTCCATAGTTTTAATATAAAATCAGCTGGCGCTCCAGACAGAGGAGTCCCAGACTCCCTAGATTTTGACAAACCCATCATGGTTTATCTTTCTAAAATTTTACTTACCTGAGGCTTCCAACTTGACCCAGTCCAATTCTTGTCAAACACCCAGTTTAGGGCTGGGGATATAGCTAAAAAAAAAAAACCCACCCGGTTTAATCTCAACATCCTAATCCAGATTACAGACCCACCCTGGAAACAAGTGCACTTATACCAGACCTAGTCCAGTCTCTGTCAAACCTGTCTGACCTCTGGAATAAAAAATAACTCAAAGTTGGAAAGCTCAGGATGCAAGTTGCAGAGCTTACAACAGCTTGCAGAGCAAGAGCTTGCAAGAGCTTGCAGAGAAGGATTTCCTGCAGCTACCAAATGCAGCAAGAAAACAATGAGCATAGTGGGTTCAGAGGTTACCTACATCTGATCACTCCTGGAGGCCACCATGAGTCACCTTCTTCTGATCCCACTTCTGACACCAAACTATTTCAAAAAGTGAACCGAGACAAAATAAAATTTCAAAGAGTTTATTTGAGAAACCAATGATGCATGAATCAGCCAGCTCCAAACCAGAAGAGGGCAGGAGCTCCCACCAAGGAAACATAAAGGGGGCGCTTTGTAGTGTGGACAAGGAATAAAGAAAGAAAATATCAATTGGATCTATAGTTGTCTCATTTGACGTATCCCATTGTAAAGTTTCTAATTATGTCATTACAAAATTTGTTGGCTACTGACTGATTGAGTTAGCGGTGTTTTGGGTTTTGGTTTTGTGGTACTGAGGATTGAACCCAGAGGTACTCTACCACTGAGCTACATCACCAACGCCTTTTTTTTAATTTTGAGATGGGATCTCACTAAGTTGCCAAGGCTGTCCTTGAACTTGCAATCCTCCTGCCTCAGCCTCCTGAGCTGCTGGCATTTACAGGAATGTGCCACTATGTCCAACTTCTTCTCATGTTAATTTACTTGAATGGACATATCAAAAAACAAAAACAAACACAAGTTTAATAGCATGTGTACCTCATCTATACGTGGGAGGTATCCAGAGTGTTAGGTTTGGTTGTGAGGTGTCCCTGAGAAGCTCACCTGTAAGAATGCAAGAAGGTTCAGGGGAGTAAAGATTGGGTTGTGAGGGCCTCTTTCTGTGCCTAGAGCAGCCAATGGCTCGTGGTCTCAAGAAGCATCTGAAGCGGGTAGCAGCTCCTAAGCATTGGATGCTGGATAAATTGACTGGTGTGTTTGCTCTTCGTCCATCCACTGGTCCCCACAAGCTGAGAGAATGTCTTCCTCTTAAGGAACAGACTTAAGTATGCCCTGACAGGAGATGAAGTAAAAAAGATTTGCATGCAGCGCTTCATTAAGATTGATGGCAAAGTCCGAACTGATATAACCTACCCCACTGGTTTTATGGATGTCATCAGCATTGATAAGACTGGAGAGAATTTCCGTCTGATCTATGACACCAAGGGTCGTTTTGCTGTTCATCCTATTACACCTGAGGAGGCCAAGTACAAGTTGTGCAAAGTGAGAAAGATCTTTGTGGGCACAAAAGGAATCCCTCATCTGGTGACTCACGATGCTCGAACCATTTGTTACCCTGATCCCCTAATCAGAGTGAATGACACCATTCAGATTGATTTGGAGACTGGCAAGATTACCGATTTCATCAAGTTTGACACGGGTAACCTGTGTATGGTGACCGGAGGTGCTAACTTGGGAAGAATCGGTGTGATTACCAACAGAGAGAGACATCCTGGCTCTTTTGACATGGTTCATGTGAAAGATGCCAAGGGTAACAGCTTTGCCACCCGGCTCTCCAACATTTTTGTTATTGGCAAAGGCAACAAACCATGGATTTCTCTTCCCCGAGGAAAAGGAATCTGCCTCACCATTGCTGAAGAGAGAGACAAGAGATTGGCGGCCAAACAGAGCAGTGGGTGAAATAAATGGTCTCTAGGTGACACGCCTGGAGAATAGAGGTCTTTGTACTTAATTAAAATGTAGCAGGATGAAAAAAAAAAAAAAAAAGATTGGGTTGTAAGTCTTAACTCAATGAGTGAATTAATCCCTTGACAGGGATTAAATGAGTGGTAACTGAAGTGACAGTGTGACTGCAAGAGGTGGGAATTAGGGGCATGGCACTGGGGTGTGTATTTATATCTGGTGAGTGGAGTTTCTCTGCTTCCTGATCACAGTGTGAGCTCTTCCCTCTGCCACACTTTTCCTCCATGATATCTTGCTTCACCTTAAGCCACAAGAAATGGAGCCAGTAGTCTATGAACTGAGACCTCAAATAAACTTTTCTTCCCTAAAATTGTTTAGGTCAGATCTTTTAGTCATAGTAATGAAAAAGCTGATTAAAACACAGAGTAATGAGTAAACCCCAAAGTGGCTTAGACATCAGGCTTAAATACCACTGTCTGCCGAAACAAGAAATAAAGGTATGAGGAAGGCTGGTTATTGGGGGGTGACCAGGAAAAGTGTTGCTAACAAGAATTTACTTTCTCTTTCTTGTACAAGAGGGAGAGACCTTTAAATGTTGAGACTTCCTTTATAGTTGTTATCCTTTGCAAAAGGGGAACTTTCACTCTGTTCTCAGGCGATCTCTATGGCTTCAGACTCTTGAAATAATAGGTTGGCTGGGTGCAGAGGTGCAGGCCTGTAATCCCAGGGAGCAGCTTGGGAGCCTGAAGCAGGAAGATCGCAAGGTCAAAGCAACCTCAGAACTTAGGGTGTGATGGGCTGACAGATTTGACTCCATGAGAATGTTATAGGCCAAACTCTAAGAGAAATGACTAAACAGACTCCATTTTGCTCTGAGACTTCATGTTATGTAGGAAATAAGCTTCTCCCATGGGAACACCCCACCTCTGTACCCATTATCAGTTACTTGGTGTGACATGTTTAATAATATACAATGGCAACTCCTATGTAGTGAAAATTGCTCTCTTTTGATCTCTATTGCTCTTAACCAATGTACCATGTGAACAGTGGTTTTGTGGATGTTAGTAACCATTCTTTAGTTTGTACCTAGGTAAGGGTCATTTTGACCCACTTCCCCCTGTGTCGATGATCTCATGATGTTAATATGTTATTTTGAATCATAGCAACAGATACTTATGATCAGTGTGATTTTAGGGTATAAGAACCCCTACAACCCTGTGGTTGGGGTTGTTCTCCCAATAGCCATTTTTGGGGGCATTGTGTGAGACAGTCAGCCGGCCGGCTTAATAAAGACTCTCAAGTTTGGACTTCTCCGTGGTGATGGGTCTGTTCTTAAGTTGCGCCCCATAACAAGGGAGGCCCTTTCTCAAAATAAAAAATAAAGGCTGTGGATGTGTCTCAGTGGTTAAGTCCCACTGAGTTCAATCCCTGGTCCCAAAAATAAATAAATAAATAAATAAATAAACAAACAAACAAATATAATAAACTGAAATATAAAATACATTAAAAACAAAAAGTAAAATCAAATAAAATAATCAGCTCAAAAAAAATCCTTATATCCAAAAGGCAGATTTGAGAATGGCATATTCTGGTCTCCTACAGTGTAAATGAATAATAACAGGGGATAAAAAGTTTTGACATTTCTAACTCCACATATTCATCAGGAGTCATAAAAACCAGCAAACCCACTGGATGCAATGGCACACACCTGTAATCCCAGCCGCTCAGGACGCTGAGGCAGGAAGACCACAAGTTCAAAGCCAGCCTCAGCAACTTAGTGAGGCCCTAGGCAACTCAACAAGACCCTGTCTCTAAATAAAATACAAAAAAAGGGTCAGGGATATGGTTTGGTAGTTGAGTGTCCTTGGCTTCAATCCCCAGTACAAAAACAAACAAAAACAGCAAACCCTTTGTTTTGCCTAGTATTGAGATGGGTCTCAGTTATACAAATTTGGCAATAGAGATGTGGTGGAGCTGGATTGACTGGAAAACTGGGGGATAAAATTTAAAGATCTGGAATCAGAAGGAGCTGAAGGACTGGGGAGATAGCTCAGTTGGTAAAGTGCTTGCCTTGCAGGCACAGGGTCCTGTGTTCAATCCCCAACACTGCAAAAAAAAAAAAAGAGAGAGAGAAGAAATCCCCATGGGGAAGCTAAGAGGAGTCTAGGAAAGTTGAGATTTTAGAGCTATTGTTGTGCTGAACCAACAACTATAGTCTGGCTCCTCAATACCTGGTGACAATTTTAACCTCAAAAATAATAATTCTTAGCTGGGCAACTCAGGAGGCTAATGCAGGAGGATCCCAAGTTCAAAGCCAGCCTCAGCAAATTAGCAAGACCCTAAAAAACTTAACGAGACCTTGCCGCAAATCAAAAAATAAAAAGGACTGGGGATGTGGCTCAGTGGTTAAGCATCCCTGGGTTCAAGGCCCACTACCCGTCCCCTCTCAAAAAAAAAAGTTGTAACTCCTGCAAGACCAGCAGTTTCTTTGTTCTTAATCAAAAACAAGTCAAGTGAAACAGATTGTTTCTGAATTAGTTTATAAGGCACACAAAAACAGAACAAGCAAAAAGAACACATGAAAATAAAGACAGAAATGGGTTAAAGGTTATTTCTTGAGCACAGACTGTGAGCAATGAACCAAACACCATGTGCCCACAGAAGTTGTCCAAATGGTCCAGGAGATCAACCCTTTCAATGGGTTCAGAATGCTATCAAGGTATCAGTAATGAGGCACAGGACTTTTCACGTGGGCAGAGCCTCTGGCAGCCAGTGCCATCTCAGAGTGATTACTCACAGAATGAAGTCACAGTAAGATGTATTTCAGGTGATAGTCTGAAATCCCAGAAGGTATATTATCTCTGCATCCAGAAGTCACCCCAGGACACACAATGGTCAATATGACAATCAATCATTCACTTTGCTCATTTACTGCCCGTGTTACAAGAAAAAGCTCCAAACGGAGTTTGTGCTGTCAAATCTTAGTCACATTAATCATGATTGAAACAGCAGTTTACTTAGGTTCACCAGAATCTTGTTACCAGACCCAAGTTCATCTGCTCACCACTTCAATGCTTAGATGAGAATTGGAGGGAAGGACATCAGGCTTATTAAATGGCTGACCCTGAGGAGACAAAGTGGGGGATCATACTCCCAGCACCATCTTGGAGGACCCAGGGACATGAAATGGCCTTTTTAGGGGTGAAAAGGTGGGGCAGTGGGGCACTGGATGGTCTTGATCATTCAAGGTATGTGTCCCCCCAGCTGCTCCCGTCCAGAACATCAATGTCAACTTGATCTCCTGGGGCTACTTCCTATGATTCTTTAGATGACTATGTTACTTTTCCACAAGTTCACAGAAGTGCACAATAAGGACAGGATAGAATCAGAATGCGTGACATCCAAAAGGACACTTGGAGGTTCCGAGAGGGTGGTGCACCCACAAAGTCACCAGATGTTCTGGGTTCTACAAAGCTAAAGATTACTTAGCAGTTAACATCTTGATCACTTAGGTGTGGTTTTTCTTGAGAATTGACAATTCTAGGCATTGGATCTTTTTTTTTTTTTTTTTTTAATATGTGGTGCTGAGAATCAAACCCAGTGCCTTGCATGTGCTAGGCAAGCTCTCTGCCACTGAGCCACAACTCCAGCCCCAAGAGAATTCTAGGCAAAGGGAGGGGAAGTGAAAGTAACTCTGCCAAGCACAACTCCCAGAAGACAGGCCACTGTTAAATAACACAACAAAACACATATCGTAAGAGATATGTTGATGGGGGTATGCTGTAAATGTCCTCCCTGCATCCTTCAGAGATCACTGAGCAAAGCTGTCGAGTTCATTCACCATGTGTGTTGGGTGAGTGAACTCATGGTGCTTTACCACAGAGATACACCCTCAGAACTTTTGGTTTTGTATTTTGAGACAAAGTCTTGCTAAGCTGACAAGGCTGGCCTTGAACTGTGAGCCTCCTGCTTCAGACTCCTGAGTAGCAGGGATTATGGGTGTGCACCACAGCCCCTGGCTCCCACTCACCTCTTAACGAAAATGAATTCTTTGGGAAGAGTTGAAGAGATACCATGGGGTGCGTACTGGATGACCCAGCACAAAGCAGAGGAAGATCCAAAGAAGATGACATCTTCGTAAAACATCCATATAAACACATAGAAGCATGTCAAAATGTGTCCTGGTCACCTCTGGGTAGTGACAGATTTAACAGGTGACATTTTTGTTGTTGTTCTTACGTTTGTGCTTTTTAAGTTTTTATGCAATAAGCATTGTGATACTGAAATATAACAAGTGTAAGAACCCAGAAACCACTCCGGACATGGGAACTCACATAAGAGGGTTTATTAAGCAAACAGAGTGTCTCCCTCCAGGGTAAGAGAGAAAATGAGAGGAAAAGAGAGAGAGAGTGTGCATGCAAGAGAGAGAGTGAAAAGCCAGGAGGAGAGAGCATGAACGTGAAGAGGAGGAGAGAGAGAAAAAATGGCAGGGGAACTATTCCTAAGCAGTCGAATTCCACGGGTTAACGGGACCAATAATGGAGAAGGATACTTGCAAGCTGACTGATGAACCAATAGCCAGCTAGGATGTTCACAGACTGACAAGCTAGGTTGTAAGTTGGGAGGCGGGGAAATGACTGCAGTGTAAAGGGCAGGGGAGCAGCTGTATATTATATTATATTCCCCCGTTTTTGTTTTTATAAGAAGATCTTTTGTTCTCCAGTTCTCTCCCCCCTTATCTCTCCTTTCTGCCTACGGTTGACGAGGCCTGGTTTTGCAGGTGAGATGTAAAAAGTAAGAAGGGGATGGGGCAGGGGGAGAGCCAAAGTAATTCAGCCAGGCAAGGGCCCAGGGAGCATTAATTAGCAGCTCCTGGCTCGCAGTCCTTGATAAGGGCAGGGAAATTTGAAAATCATTGGGCTCCGAAGATCCTTCTCCCAGGGGCGGTCTCCAACTTCCAGACTTCTGGAGGCAGATGGCTTTCATGGACTTCATTTCCTCAATTTGACTGATCCCCTATTTCTACACTAACTGCCTGTCCCCAATCCTGGCTTCATTCCCCACTCTAGTTTTAGGAACTCCTTACTGCTATTGGGAAAGGGGGTCAATGACTACTCTGGCTTCTTCAAGCTGAAAGGGGCAGTATGGGGTAAGAAGTTTGGAGTTCCCTTTTTAAAAATCAGTCAATCGAGGGGTCCATGGTAGAAGTCTGGTTGGGGAAGAGCAGGTTGTAAAGGCATCTGGGGATGGGTGCTTTTATGAGAGAAGAACAAAAAGACATGAGTACTGAAATGAGATTAGTACAAGATAAATGTTGCAGAATCTGGAACATGCCAATGCATATCGTGAAAATGACAGAAGTCAATAATCCCTCACCAGGGGGTGGAAGAACTGAGAAGTTGTTCCCATAACAAGGCCTAGCAAAGGATGGAGAGGACAAGAACTTTATTTGGGAACTTTAACATTGTCCAGGTTATCAGGAATGCAAACACAACATTTAGCAGAGATACTAGCAAACATAGATTAAGCCTACCTGTGTCTGTAGGCCTTAAACTGACTAAAAACTTCTGACTCTGGCAGTTTCTCTTGATAGTTATCAGGCACATTTGCCTAAGAATCTCTCCTTCGTAGCTTCCAGTCTTTATTCTAGTGGGCTAACACAAGTGTATATTTTAAGTTACATTTAACTATTGTTTCTTTTAAATGCCCAAGAATGGCTATATTTTGCTTTTAACTGTTTTGCTAGGTGTCTAAGATCAAGCTGTTCCTGTCTGTTAAAGAGTCAGCTTAGTTCCCACAGGGGTCACTCATGGGGAACTTGAGAGCAGCTTCTTAGCTCCTTAGTGCCATTCGTTAGGCAGGGTCTCCTCGATGAGGTGGCTTCCCTTGGAAGCATCAGGGATGTCTCCCTTTTCCAATGACCCTCCTCTGCAGCAGGTGCACTGAGTGGCTTTTTATCCTATACTGGTCTCATTAAACTCCCTTATCAGGAGGACATGTAACCCAGAGTTGCAAAGTTCCTTAGAGAAGTCCTCTTGTTCCTGGGTTCAGGTTGACTTTGAGAGCAAGATACTGGTTTTCCTTGGCCTCTGTATTTAATTTCAATCTCTAAGTTTGATCTTAACCATCCAGCAAGCCAGTCTCATGAGTCATAAAGTAGGAGTGCTAGGCTTTAATTTCAATGTCTATGACTTTACAGTTATTTATCCTCTTTTATCTAATTGGGGTCTACATTATCTGTCCTATAGGCTTACTATTTCAAGTTAATTTATGGTGTTTGCCCTTGAAGCAGTACTTCTGCAAAATATTAATCAGGCAACAGTTACGAGTTTACAAGGAAAATACAAAATGGAATCACCAACAGTAAAACATTCAGTTTGTGCAATAGTTATCTTGAATTTTGGCTGAGTTATTCATTATATCCTGTTTGAGATCACAGTAATCTTTACAACAAACATCAAACTTTTGAACACAACTTTAAATGAGTTAAAGTCTGACTTACTTTGGAGCCATTCTAACACGCAGCATGGTGAGGCAGAGCCTTATCTCAGGTAAGGCGGGGCTCTTCACAAATCTTAAGTAAAATGTTCTAATCCTGAAGCTAATTTTTGCCTCTTTTGCCATGACCAGCATGACCAAATTCTCAAGTTTCAGTGAGGGGCAAAGGAGTATTAGAAAATAAAGATTTATAAACACAGATTTTGAAGATTAAGCTGAGATCAGATGGAGCTCTGTTCTCTGATGGAAATGCAGATCTAAAGAGTTATGTCAGCAATCTTTATTTATATATGTCTCATTATTAGGTTAAAGACTATGTAAGCATTATTCTTAGTTTTCAGGAAAGTTACAGAGACTAGGACATCTATGTAACTTTTTCACAGCTGCAAAGTGCAATGTTAGGAGCTCTGTGTGGCTCTCAAGGAAGTCCACTGTCCAAAGTTACTGTAAGGTGGGCAGGAACCAGAGAAGGGAGCTGGTGAAACACTGATTATCTAGCAAAAGAATTCCTTCCTGCCCAAGAGCTGTGTGCCTGAGATCAGTGTCAGTGCTGATAGGACTCCTGTATAGAGCCTTCCCAGGGAGGGTACTGCCACAGCAGTTAGGCATCTTGTGCCCCTGCACAGGAGCACTCCCAGGCACCAGGCATGCCACAGCCATGAGGTCAGAGACCCCAATCTCAGTCACTGTTGTCCCATGTTTGCTATTGCGCATTACCCTCTTTCTTAAATGTCATTTTAAGAAGTTTACATATATTGACTCCTGAGTCTATATGAACATTAGTTAACACAATTTAACATTATATCTAAAACAAGAATTAAAGAAAGGCTGAGAGAGCTTTTAACTTTCCTTTTGTGTAGCAAAGTGGCAAAATGCTTTCATGTTTCACAATATCAACCTTAAAACAAGTCGGGCTAAATTTTCTGCTTTAAAGGCTGTATACCTGGAAAATATGAACACATTTAATATACAAAGAATGACCATTCCACAATTATTACCAAATTTAGTTTTTAAAGAAAAATTAGACTCTGTAACATAGTACAATACTTTAACAGTTGTTGTTTAACCATAATTTTATACTAGTTGTTCTAAAGAATGGAACTTAACAGACATATTAAGAGTAAATTTTACTGACCTATGAAAACACCAGTAATGTACTCCATGGAATTTAAGGAGTTGAAAGTACTTGATGTTATTTAAAAATTAGCATTTTAACTTTGTAAATTAATAAGATGCCTCTAACAAACATATTTGAGTAATCCCATACATGTCAACTCTAATTCACTCATCTTGTTAAAAAAAAAAAAAAAAAAAAAAACCAAAATATCAGACAAGTATACCAACAGTATTTGCCATCTCTTTCCTGTTGAAAAGTCCTAGAAAAATTGATGTTAGACATTTTATAAACATCAACATTTTATTAGTTTGATCACATAGAGACTTGTGAGTTAGCTTTAAAGACATTTTACTTTTATTAGTTTACCCAATTTAAATTGAACCTTTTTAAATCATGTAAATTAGAAGTATTTGGATCCATTTTTTTTATTTTATGCGCACTTATATTAAGTTGCACATAGACAACACATAACACAAAAGCAAAGGCCTTGTAATGTTTGTCTCCATTGCAATGTAACAGATATTCAAAAATAACTCTAGAGTTGGATAAAAAGAACTGACCAAAAGTCATTAACCTAGGTATGTGGGATCAAAATCATGAGCTCAAAAAATATAGCATTTAAGAAAAACAAGAGTCCTAGAAGAAAAACGATAATGACCATTAATTATAGCATGAGAGAGTGAGAAAGAGAAAGGCAGAGAGAAGGGGTGAGAGGGAGAGATAGCGTGTTCTGTGTTGCAGCCCAGGAGAAATTTTAAATGGACACTTTTTTTTCCTTGGGTTTGAGACTGGTTTCCCACTGTGCCTACTGGTTTCCTCCATTTACATTTCAATATAAGCCTTGACTGAGATCTGAAAGGAGCTGAGATAACAGTCTAGCAGAAACTTGATGCCTAGGGCATTTTAACACTTTTTCCTGGTTAGTAATCAATTCAGGTTTGGATGCAGAAATTGTGAAACATTATCTCCCACTACTTTTGAGAAATGGGGCTGCTATATCATACTCCTTACTGTGACATGCCACTGACTGTTGGGCTGGTTACTCCCTCCACACCGGCCACCTCTCGCAGGGGGAACTAGAATATGTATGTGGGACCTTGTGGCAGGAGGACTAGGTGGGCTGGGCAGGGGAATGGAAGCAGAAACAGAAAAGGGTAAAGGAGATGGAGAAGCAGGGACTGGAGGGGACACTGTCACAGTGGACCAGTATAAGGGTGGTTTGTTAGCTGAGTCGAAGTTGGAGGAGGAGGAGGGATTAAGAGGGGGAGAAGAAGCCAAAAGGAGGTGTTCAAGTTTGCAGGAAGAGCAAAGAAGCTCAAGAAAGAAAAGACTTGAAGACAAGGAATCCCTTTCCATCTGCCTGCTCACTCACAGAAGCTGTGTGCCATTATGTGGCCATTTTGGATTGATTATCTAAAGGGTCCACAAACGAATAAGTTTTGATGGCTTTAAGCCGGGGGTCAGGCGAAGGGTTCCCAGAGGTGAATCTGCCAGAATGGAGGACCCAGATCCCATGGTGGAGATTGATACAGCTGAGTTAGTGGCCAGGGCGTCCAGAGGCCAGAGTAGTCGACTGGAGATGAGAAGGCAGCACAGTGATGGGGTCGTCACACAAGCATCAATGTGGGCCAGGCAAAAGCCGAGAGAGTTGAGGACCTGACATCAGGATTTTTGAGAGAGAGCGTGAGCGTGAAGACGAGCCTCAACCCTGAGAGAAAATCTCCACCATAAAATCAGGAACCCACCTGGCAAATAAGACCAACTAAGGGGTCAGCAGTAACTATAAAAGTCGTGGCTGGGGGTACCCCCACCCCTCAGCCGCCTCAAGGGCCCCGGACACTCAACGGTCACTTCTCAGGTTGGCAGAGGAGTGTTTAAGCTGGCCTAGGGGAACCTGCCTAGGGAACTCACCAATCTGAAGTCCGGTGATGGATGCAGAGCAGAGCAGAGCGACCGGGCAAATGGAAGGGGAGGCCGTGGGGGGGGGGGGGGCACTGGGGCATCAGATGGGGTTCCACTTGCTTAAAAGACAGTGGAAGAGCCCATCTGAGTCACGGCACCAATGTAAGAACCCAGAAACCACTCCAGACACGGGAACTCACATAAGAGGGTTTATTAAGCAAACAGACAGAGTGTCTCCCTGCAGGGTAAGAGAGGAAAGAGAGAGAGTGAAAAGTCAGGAGGAGAGAGCAGGAAAGCGAGGAGGAGAGAGAGAGAAAATGGCAGGGGAGCTATTACTAAGTAGTCAAATTAAGCGTGTTAACGGGACCAATAACAGAGAAAGACACTTGCAAGCTGACTGATGAACCAATAGCTAGCTAGGATGTTCACAGACTGACAAGCTAGGTTGTAAGTTGGGAGGCGGGGAAATGACTGCAGCGTAAAGGACAGGGGAGCAGCCTTATATTATATTATAACAAGAAAGTGTATTTTATCTTCAACTCCAGTTCCTGACATAGATCTCCTTATGTAATACAATAAACATTTGGTTTTGCCAGTTCCCAAAATTGTTTTGCAGCAAGGAAGGTAAAAGGAACATCTTTTGTTATTCATAACAAGTCCCTTTCAGCTACATCTGAATTTGTGTCAGTGAGGTAACTTTTGGAAAGTCCCTGAAGTTGGAGGGAGGAGCCTGGTTTCCAGGGAAACTAATCATGTGGTTTGAGGGTTAGAACCTTCTGATCTCTGGGAAGGAGAGAGATAGAGATTGAGTTTAATCACAAATGACTGGGGATTTCATTAAATATGTCTACATAACGTCACCCCCCCATCAACACCCTAAGGGACACAAGGGGGTGCTGAGAGGGTGGTGCATCCTGAGAGGCCATGGAAGCTGCTCAGGACCCCTTCAGCATTGCCTAAGCACCAATTCCATCCGGCTGTACTTCAGTTATAGCCTTTTGTAATAAACCAGTCATCTGCTAAGTAAATTGTTGTTTCTGAGTTCTGTGAGCCGTTCTAGCAAATTACCAAACCCAAGGACAGGGCTGTGGAAACCCCTAATTTATAGTTTGTTGGTCAGAGTAGGTGAGGCCCATGCTTGCTGTTGGCACCTAAAGTGGGGGTGCTACCATGAGCCTCTGGAGTCGGAGGCTGATCCAGGAAGATTGTCAGAATTGAACTAAGTTAGAGTACACCCATTGGGCCTCCAGAGTGTTGGAGAATTGAGATTTGGGGTGTGGAGACAAAAACACGCATTTGATGTCATGAGTGATGTATTGAGACAATAGACTGTATCGAACAACAGTTTGGTTTTTATAATGGGGGACATAGAATGGAGGAAAGCAGATAATAAATAACTCTAAATAAAACAGCGATGCTGAAAGAATTGAGTTCACTTAAGGACCATGACAGCCACAGTGTCATCATCCTTGGAGAAAAGGAAAAAAAAAAAAACACCATGTCCCTTAATCGGCCCTCTCTGTTCCCAAGAACCTAGCCACATTAAGAGAACAGTGAGAGCAAGTCTGAGCCAGAATGTCCAGATAAGTATTACCTTGAAGGACACTGGCTTTCTCTCATGTATGTTAAGAATTAGGGCAAGTTAGTGCTGTCCGTGGAAAGCTGCTTCCTTGCCTGCCTGCCAAGTTCCTTGAGATGCTGGTCATACAACAGGAAAAAGCAAGCTAAGCTGATTATATCCCTGCTTCTGTAACCTGGTAACTTAACTCTAAACCCCGCTCCCTGTGGTAACTGGAGCAGATCAGAACACTATGGAAAGGAAGTGCTCCTCCAACCACCAACACTGAACGAAGTATGATGGGGGTGGGGACACCATTTCCGGGTGAAGCACCATCATGTGAAACAGAGGTACACCTGTGCAGTTCACCACTGCTAGATCTTCCCTGTTAGCATTTTGCAAAACAACATTATGTCTCACATCCCATCTCCAGGTGTCTCCTTTGGTCTCTTGGCAGCCTATCCCCCTCTCTGCCCTGGCACAACTGGGCTCTGCATGATATGGAAACAAAGACTGTCCTCAGCCCAGAGTTGTGGTTCCGTGGTAAAGCTCTTGCCCAGCATGCATGAGGCTCTGTGTTCAAGCCCTAATACCACAAAAGAAAAAGAAAAAAAAGGCTCTCTCCATCATCCACTTCTAGTCAGGCTCCTCTGCATCCCCTTTCTGACTCTGCCTCAACCTTGGAGTCAGTCTCACTTGCTCCAGTTTTAGCAAGAACTCTGCTGAGTTGCCAGGCACAGTGGTGCATGCCTGTGTTCCCAGCTACTCAGAAGACCGAGGTGGGTGGATCACTTGAACTCACAAGTTCAAAACCAGCCTGAACAACACAGAGAGATCCCATCTCAGAAATAAATAAGCAAATAAATAAATAAATAAAAAGAAAAAAAGAAGGAGAAAAAGAAATCTGTTCATTCAGTCTATCAAAACCATCTTATCATCCTGGCCTGCCTTGAGCAAGAATCCTGTTAGGTCAGTTTAGCAAAGACTCACCCTACTTCTTAGTAATTTTCCATCCACCAGCCCCTTGCCCTGCTCCTTAGCTCTCGAGCTCTACTCTTCCTTATTGTACCCAGAGTCAAGCCCAATCTCTCTCCCCTACTGCAAAATCCCACTGCAGTTTTTCCCCATGGAAAAGTCTTCCTGGCCATCTTTAACGAGTGTTACAGACACAGTCATGCGAAGCTTAACACTGAGGACATATTCTGAGACAGGCATCTCTAGGCAAGTCTGTCATTATGCAAACACCATAAGGACACTTACACAAAGACCTATGAAGTCACTAAGTGAGATAATCCTGTGGGACCATAGTCGTGTATGGGGTCCATGATTATGTAGCAGAGTAATTTTTTTTTTCTTTAATACCACACTGCCCTGGGCAGGGAATCTAGTGCCCTCCTGGAGCTCTGGGCAGTGAAACCAACCACAACTGCTGGGGTGACTGTGTGGGGCACTGGGACAGGACAAGAGCCTTTTTGAAATTAAGGACCCAGGCTCTGGGTTAGAATTCCAGCCATGCAACTTCCTTGCTGTGATCTTGTGAAAAGAATTCCATCTCTCCATGATTTGGTGTCCTCATCAGTAAAATGACAATTCCCACCTCAAGCGGTGTTGGGAGGAGTCAACAAGATTAATACATACAAGGCAGGTAACGCAGTGCCTGGCACTTGGGAAGCAGAGAATAAATAATAACTCTACAATGAGGCAGTAACATTCCGTAACAAACCAAGGTATCGCCAGGCCCCTGGAGCAGCCTCTGGCTCTACTCCAGGCCAGTCTTGGAGCAGAACTCAAAACTTCACCCTGTACCCAAAAGAAAATTCTCCACCCCACAGAAAGTTCTCTGCCCCATGGAACCCCTGAGAAATCACTATTTTATTAATGATTGCACAGAAGCAGCGCGGGCAGGGCAGAGATAATATCATGTACAAAAAAAGCCCTGGAGATCTGTTGCTTCTCCCAGCCCCTCTCCATCTGTCCCCAGAGACTGGGGTTCACCTTTACCTCTCCACATTCCCCCCAAGGCCTCCATCCTCTGCTAAGCATCCTAGCTCCGTCCTAGCTCCTCTCTCTGCCAACTAAGACTCCTCCAGGCACTTTCTAGTTCACTCTCCTTATTGATCAGCTGGGAGATTATAAATGGTATATCTGGTGATTTTTTTTCCCCCCTGATACACACAGGAAAAGAAAGTGAGGCTCAGAGAGACTGCTCAAGTTGTCTGAGGATATACAGCAAACAAGTGCAGGATGGTCTTTCAAACAGGTCTCAAATCTCAGCCCCATTCACACCAGCAGGGCTCCCTGTGGGCTCCTGTGGAGACTAGGATCCCTCAGCCTGGGATGATGAGCAGAAAGTCCTCAGATGCCCAGGAGCATCTGGGAAGACAGAAAGGAGTACACACTCAAGCACATGTTCACACTCACTCAGACATGCAGATGCACATGTTCGCACACACGCCAGGGCCCTATCTCTGGTCCCTCCTTCTCCCCATCCATCTCCCCTGCACTGGCCACTTAGCATCACACCTGCACTTGGTCGATCTCCCTGATAGTATCTGGGCTCCTAAGGAACAGGAGCTGTCCTTCACAGTACCTGCCACGGAGCCTCAGTCATTGCTTGTTTAAACAAACAAATCAAAAGTCAAAATGTTTTCCAAATCCTCTTCTGTGGATTACAATGGCTTCCCTGTCTGCAGCAGCACCAGCCTCCCAGACTCACTCTTCAGACATGTCTGCCCCATACCCAGCTCTGGAGAGAACAGGGGCACACTCCTAAACACTGGCCCCCATGGAGACAGTGGGGAGCCCTGGAGGCACAGCTCAGTTGTAGAGTGTCCAGCATGAGCAAGGCCCTGGGTTCCATCCCCAGCGCTGCAAACACACACACACACACACACACACACACACACACACACACACACACACACACAGAGAGAGAGAGAGAGAAAGAGAGAGAGAGAGAGAGAGAGAGAGAGAGAGAGGAGAGAGAGAGAGAGAAAATGGTGGACCCAACTGCAAAGGCAGAATCATCCCAGAGCTTCCTCACTCTCAAAGGAACCTGGCCCTTTCTGGAAGGTTCAACAGGAAGAGGGCTACTGCTGCCGCAGTCAGGTCTCCTTGTCTACAAAGAGACTAATGACCTTCCAAGAAATGGAGTGTGAAACTCTCAGCACAGCACCTAGAACATGGTGGGGGCTCAACACTTGTTAATTTTTCAAAGTGAAAAAAAAAAGCATGTTGTCTAGAATCCTCTCAGGAAGAGTCCTCATTATGGATAGACAATATAGTTGTTAAGTTTCGGAATACACGATAAGATCATCACCCCCACCACCCTAATGCATGCTTGGGTGGCAAAGTGTCCACTGGCTGGCAGGAGGGTTGGCTTGGGTGAGTGAAAAGCAAGAGAACTTCACCTTCTGGTTCAGGAAGCAACATCGTTTGGGTGAGCGATACTCATAAGGCACTAGGGAGAGGAGATCCCTATATTCCCTGGCCAGCTTCCGTGACATAGCACCATCACTGAGTTCCTTCAGTACTGGGAGCTGGGAGCAATCAGCTAAAGCCTTCATTTTGAGTGGTAGCTCAGTGGTAGAGCACCTGACTATGGGTTCGATCCTCAGCATCACATATAAATAAGTAAAATAAAGGTCCATTGACAACTAAAGAAAAATTTTTTTAAAAAAATCTTCATTTGTCGTTGTTTTTAAATATACATGACTGTAGAGTGTATTTTGACATATTATACATAAATGGAACACAACCCATTCCAATTAGGATCCCATTCTTATAGTTGTACATGATATGGAGTTATACTGGTCATTATTCATATACGAGAGAAAGAATGTAACATCCAGGCTGGGGATATAGCTTGGTTGGTAGAGTGCTTGCCTCGCATGCACAAGGCCCTGGGTTCAAATCCCCAGCACCACAAAAAAAAAAAAAAGAAAGAAAGAATGTGATTCAGAAGGAATTTTGGATTGTACAGAGGGATGGGGCCAGTGGGGATGGGAAGGATGGTAGATTACCACAGACATTATTACCCTATATACATGTATGAAAGGAATTTTTTAAAAATTTATCACTGCCAAAAAAAGTTAATAAAAAAGGAAAGAAGTAAAGTTATGGCTGATTCATTCCACTGTCTTTCCTGCTCCCTTCTCCCCTCCCTTCCCTTCATTCCCCTTTGTCTAATCCAATGAACTTCTATTCTTCCCCTCCCTCCCCTCCCTTGTTGTGGGTTAGCATCCACATATCAAAGAGAAACATTTGGCCTTTGGTTTGGGGGGATTGACTTATTTCACTTAGTATGATAATCTTGAGTCCCATTCATTTACCAGCAAATGATAATTTCATTCTTCTTCAAGGTTGAGTAATATCCCATTGTGTATATAAACCAATTTTCTTTATCCATTCATCTGTTGAAGAGCATCTAGGTTGGTTCCATAGTTTAGCTATTGTAAATGGAATTGCTACAAACATTGATGTGGCTGTGTCACTGTAGTATGCTGATTTTAAGTCCTTTGGGTATAAACCGAGGAGTGGGATAACTGGGTCAAATGGTGGTTCCATTCCAAGTTTTCTGAGGAACCTCCATACTGCTTTCCAGAGTGGTTGCATCAATTTGAAGTCCCACCAGCAATGTATGAATGAACCTTTTTCCCACATTCTCAAAGGGCTTCATTTTTGCTTCAAGAAACATGCAGCCAGGCGTGGTGGGGCGGGCCTGTGATCCCAGCAGCTCAGGATCACGAGTTCAAAGCCAGCCTCAGCAATGGCAAGGCACTAAGCAACTCAGTGAGACCCTGTCTCTAAATAAAACACAAAATAGGACTGGGGATGTGGCTCAGTGGTCCAGTGCCCCTGAGTTCAATCCCTAGTACCAAAAAGAAATATGCACGCTCCTAGCAGAGCCAAACTACTTGGGAGAAGAGAGACAGAGGAGGCAGCAGGAAATGAAGAACTGTGATGGTATTGGCCAAGAAGAAGGCTATGCCCATGACCATGGTTTTCCAGGCACTGTACCAAGGGACTCTCTAGTATAGAATTGTCTTGCCCAACATTGTCCAGAAGGAATGTAATGCATGCCACAAATGCATGGGAGACTCTCCTAATAGTCACACTTTTTAAATTTCAAAGGAGGGCTGGGGATGAGGCTTAATGGTAGAGTGCTTGCCTAGCATGTGCAAGGCCCTGGATTGAAGCCCCAGCACCACTACCAAAAAAAATCTGAAGTTAAAGAAAAATAGATGGGCCGAGCTGGGCATGGTTGGTGCACATCTATAATCCCAGAAATTCTGGAGGCTGAGGCAGGAGGATCAGTTTGAGGCCAGCCTCGGCAGGCATCAAACCCAGCAGCACTTAACCCAGAGCCACAGCCCTCTTTTGTATTTTATTTTGAGACAGAGTCTCCTAAGTCACTTAGGGTTTTACTAAATTGCTGATGCTGGCCCTGAACTTGCAATCCTCCTGTCCCAGCCTTCCCAGGTACTGGGATTACAGGCATGTGTCACCACACCCAGCCATGATTTTTTTTTTTTTTATGCTTAGTCTTCCAAATCCTGTATTTTGCACTTACAACCCTGTTGGACTAGACCCATTTCCATCGCTCAGTAGCCCTGTTGGGCCCCTGGCTGGCCAGTGCTTTAGGAGGAGGATTTAATTTGAGGAAGAGGGGTGAGTGCAGGAAGGGTGCAGGCAGCCCAGAGATCAGGCCGACACAGGATTGAGGACATGGAGTGCTGGGAGGCAGGGTGCAGAGGTGTGGTGCAGAGGGAACCAACCAGCAGCTGCACAGGGGCGGGTGCCCACACGCAGGGCCCACCTTCAGGTTTCCTCCCTGCTCTCACGGTCAAGGGCAAGGACTCCAGGAGTGGCAACTGGGTAAACATGCAGCCTTCCCTGAAGATGGCCCCTCCTTGAGTTCAGCAGCTTTAAAATCCAAAAGTAAAATTCCCAAAAGACTGTGGTCTCAGTCCTGGGCAGATGGCTCCACCCAGACACATCTGTGAGTCTCTGGCAGAAGAGAGGTCAGTCTGATTTCCACCAAACGTGCCCAGTGCTCTCCGTTCCATCTGTATGTGCTCCAGTCCCCAGAGGCGGGGCCCCTCCAGTGCGTGGTCAGCATGCAGAACCCCTGTGTGAATCAGTGCCTGGTGCCTCCCTCCTGGTGCTGGAGCAGCATCTGCGAGGCCTCGCCTCATGTGGGTCCAGATGGCAGGCCTGGCCAGCTCCCCCATGCACCCTGGCGGCACTTTGTCCTTCCACTCTCAGCACCCAAGTCTGCAGTTCAGCCACCCAGGTGGCCCTATTCAGGGAAGAAGAGGGCTCTGGCCTTTATCTCCCTTGCTAAGAGAGCCTCCCACCCCCGTCCCATCCACAGGGGCTCCTGGGGGAGGAAGGAGAGGAGGAAGGCAGATGCTCTGTCAGCAAAGAGGAACTGAGCTGAGTTCCCCAGTGGGTGGACACAGTGAGGTCTTGACAAGGCAGAAAAGTGAGGACAAGAGGAAAGGCTGGTGGGTTGCAGGAGAGGCAGGGGGAGGAAATATAAGTAAAATACATGCAGAACACACTCAGCATTAGGGCACAGTTTGATGAGCTTTTGCCTCCTGCATCTAGAGGGAGATCATTTCTAGCACCCACTAGATTGCTTTCATGTCCCTTCCCAGTATCTATTTGAAGAGATGCTATACTGTCAGCAAAACCCCAGGTGATGCTTGACACGCACATTTCACAGTGACTCTTTGGGTCTTGCTGATCTGGGTCACAGCTACAGCAGGCAGGGATTTCCCTCCTGTTTGCTTTCTTCTCCCCTCCCTTTTTTCCAAGTGGTAAGAATAGCAGCCTTCCTTCCCCAGGACCTTCTGTATGCATGAGGGGGCCCTATTTCAGTCATTTCATATGTGAATGGTAGGTCCCAAATAAGAAAAGCAAAAAACGTCACAGTAATCAGATATTTTTTTAAGTCAAGTGAAATCCTTGCCAATTAGCACAAAACCCAACCTTGGATAGGACAGGGGCCCAGCCCGCCTCGGGATTCCTTTGGTCACAGGTTTTCAGTAGTACCAGAGGTTGGGGAGGTCCCTAGGACAAGATCGTCCATCTGTCCTGGTTACCATGGAGACACTTATTTCCCCAGAGGATGCCATCGTTTCCTGGCAGGAAGGTTCCCCACATTTGGGGCCCTAGGGAATCTTATCAAGGCTGAGGGTCCCAGAGTGTCCCCATGCCTTTATCACATACCAAGTAGATCACCACAGAGTGATACCTACCCTCTGTCCCCTCCTCATTCTGAGGAGGACTTTCCTGTCCCCTGCTGCTCTCTCCTCTGGGAAACTGGCAGAATCTTAGTGATTTCATAACTCTACATTTTTATACCAGTGCATATATTCTCCTCTTTAAATCCCCTCAACTGCCTACGGGAAGGGTGTCACTATTCCTGTAGTGCGGAGGAGAACATGAAGGCTGGGAGAGGCGCATCGCCTGGGTAGGAAGAGGTGGAGCCGATGCTGAGATTTGGATACTCCAGCCTGTGCTACATGCTCTGCCTTCGGCTTCCCAGGTGACAGAGCTTCAGAACTAAGAGCAGTCATGAAGAAGCAAGCATTAACAGCAGGCAGAGCAGTCACTCGCAGAACAATCGGTCTGGATCCATGAGGATACCATATGCTCCCCGAGATGGCACAAGCTCCCACCTGGAAGGTGGGCCCTTAATAGACCCTTCAAGGGAATGCTGCTGCCAAGCTGGGAGATGGAGCTGCAAACCCTGGAAGGAATCACCCAGTCCTCCTCTGGGGGATAGAACTGGAGCCCTGACAGGTGAACCAGATCATCTGGGAAGCTGACAGCAACTCAAGAACTGGACCTTCTGCATCCCCAGCCACTTTCCAGGCCTGCCCTCTCACCTGCATCCCACCTGGGGCAAAGTGTGTGTGTGTGTTGTGGCAATAACTATTTACAATGCACTGAGGTCAGATCTAGCACTGTGCACTAGGCATGCACGCCAGGTCCAGCTGGCTAAGTGCCTGCAGGAGGGATTGGACAAAGCAGCTTAGCGAGGGCCCCTCTCCTGCCCTGCGCCAGGAGGCTAGGTCTAGCATCTCCTTTTAGAGCCCAGAACTCTGAACAGGGATTTGCCTTGCACCTCCGCTCCAAGGCTATCTAAGAAGGAGGCAGAGGTTACAGCCAGGGGTTGGCCACTCCTGGTAGCTGACTACCTATAATGAATGCCCACATGTTCATCTGCCTCCCTTCAGAGTAGAGCAGACAGGCATGCACCCTGTTAAGCTTACAGCCTAGCAGAGGAGACAAGTAAGGGAAGATGCAGGGCCAGATTCAAGGGCATGTGACCTGTTCAAGTCACACAACACTCCACAATTAGAGGGCACCTGTTCTGCTGTTAGTGCCCTGAAATTTTTAACCAGTTTGAAAAAAAAAAAAAAAAAAAAAAAGAACTGCACTTGTTCATTTTAACACTGGGCCTAGGAAACTGTGTAACTAGTCTAAGGAACATGGATGCAAAAAGCAGCGTGATAAATGCCAAAGTAGGGGACATGAGGGCACAGAGCAAGGCTCCAAGCCCAGTCTTCTCAGAGGAAGGGTGATACCAGCTGAGCCTGGAAGCATGAGTGGGCAAGGGAGAAGCAGGTGCAAATGGCCTGATATGACAGAGCTTGTCAAAGAACTGCTGGAACACAGGGTACCTGGAGCAGGGACAGCCATGAGGCTAAAGATGGAACGAGGACCAACACCAGCCCAGAGATTCTGAGGAAGAACAAGATGCAGCATACATCATACTGGATACTGAGATGTTATAAACCTCCTGTAATGAGGAGGGAAGCTCAGGGATCAGCAGACGGGGGGAAGGAACCTACACATACCAACACGGTTATGATGGAGAAAGCATCACCAGTCGGTGGGGAAAGGATCTACCATTCAATAATTGTTGCTCGGAAAATTGGCTATCCAGAGCGGGGAAATGAGACCCAGGTCTCCCGCGACACACAAGAATACATTCCAGGTAGTTTAAAGACCTAAATGTGAAAAGCAAAGCTTTAAAACCTTCAAAATACAGTGGGGGATGCCTGCAATACCAGAGACTCCAGAGGCAGAGGCAGAAGGCTCCTAAACTGGAGGGGCCAGACTCAGCAACTTTACCAGACCCTGTCCCAAAAGGAAAAATAAGGACGACTGGGGAATTAGCTCAATGGCAAAAGCACCCCAGGTTCAATCACCAGTAACAAAAAATTAACAACTTAATTAATAAAATTTAAAAAGAGCTCAGATGTAGCTCAGTGGCAGAGCTTTCCTGGGTTCAACCCCCAGTACTAAAAAGAAAAAAAGAAAAAAGAAACTTTCAAAATACAAGTCTTGATTAACTCGGGGACAGAAAAAAAAATTCTTTAATGACATAAAAAGAATCTTTTCCACCACATGCAGTGCCACATGCCTATAATCCAAGTGACTTGGGTGGCTGAGGCAGGAGGAGCCTCATCAACTTAGCATAGACCCAAGCAACTCAGCGAGATCCTGTCTCTAAATAAAATACAAAAAAGGGTGGGGGATGTGGCTCAGTGGTAAAGCACCTGTGGGGTCAATCCCCAGTACCAAAAGAAAAGAAGAATATTTTCCTAAAAGGAAAAATTGACAAGTTAGACCACTGGTTTAGTCAGCTTATTCACTACAGGGACCAAAAGACTTGCCAAGAAAAATTTTAAGGAGGCAAAGTTTATTTGGTGTTCACAATGTCAGAGGTCTTAGTCTATAGATGGTCAGAGTTCCATGGCTCTGGACCCAAAGTGAGGCAGAACATCAGGGCAGAAGTATATGGAGGAGGAAAGCAGCTCTGAACAGAAAATCAGGAAGTACAGAAAGCTGTTCCTCACAGGGACAAAATATATATACCCCAAAGGCACCCCCTCAACGACCCACTTACTCTAGCCACACCCTACCTGCCCCTGGTTACCACCCAGTTAATCCCTATCAGTGGACTGATGCACTGATTAGGTCAAGTCTCTCATAACCCAATCGTTCTAGTATTGTCTCACACGTGAGCTTTTGGGGGACATCTCATATTTAAACCATAAAAACCACATCATGATTTTCAAATTTTACAATACAAAATACAGTGTGTGCACACTGGGAAGGACAGCTCTGACTCAGTCACGCTCCCCACAAATCCTTTCCAGCAGAGCCTTATCCCCGAGAGGAGAGGTCCCCAGGCTGGCAGTCTGGGTCCTCGACTTTTCAAACTGTGTGACTTTTCAGACTGTGTGACTGGGATGCCCATGATCTACAGCCATGGTTATCCTTTCTGATGTCAAGGAAGACAATGAATTAATCAAAAGATTGTTCAGTAAATATAGAATCAAAACAAACTATCAAGTATAGTTAGCTTTTCCTCCCTCAAGGCTTTCTGGCCTGTGAGCCCTGCTCCACAGTGGACTCCTTCCCATCCTCCGAGCACTAGTTGGGAGTTCTCCTCCTCATAGGACTTTCTCTGATCACACCATATGAAGAAGAAGCCTGGCCCTGTCACTCTGTCACATCACCCCATTTACCTCCTTTGTGGCACCTCTCATAATCTGTCATTATCTTATTGCTTATTTTCTCTCTCTCCCACTAGCCTTCACCTTCAGGAGGGCAGTGACCCTGACAGAAACACAGACTGGCTGCCCACAAGGTCAGCACACATTTGGGGAGCAGAGGGCTGGGCTGGCTTTCAACTTTTTCCAAAAAGTCAACTTATTGACAATATTTTAAAATTAAAGAGATTTTAGCCAGGTGTGGTGATGCACACCTGTAATCCCAGGAGCTCAGGAGGCTGAGACAGGAGGATACAAGTTCAAGGTCAGCATCAACAACTTAGGGAGGCACTAAGCAACTTAGCCAGACCTTGCCTCTAAATAAAATGTAAAAAGGGCTGGGGATGTGGCACAGTGGTCAAGCACCCCTGGTTCGAGATACCAAATACCAAAAATAATAATAATAAATTTTATATAAACCTTGGGATTTCCAGACACTCTTGAAAAACGTCTAGCACAACGGGCTATAGGTGGGCAGTTAACTGCACTCCGGTTCTCACCCAGCTCCCACCTGCACCTCTCTACATCTCATTTTGCTTTGGACTCTCCTTTATCTGACCTGCCTGGCCCCTGGAGTCCTCTGTGCCTAAAACTCCTGATCTTTTGACACCACTCACCCAGCAACTGTGTTTCAATAGAGCAAGAAAGGTTAACTGTTTTGAAGGATACATTTAATCCAAGCTCTGGGAAGACTCCACTCCACACAGCTTGTATGACACTGTATGACACAATGGGCACCCTCGGGTGCCTGACCTCTAGTGGGCGGGGAACGGGGGCCGGGGTGAAGAACCACTTACTACCCCTTGAACTCGTACTAGTGACCTGGGCACATTCCTTAGGAGGATTAATCTAACCTGAAAGAGTATTTTGGATAGCGTTAACCCATTTTAAGAACAGATTAACCTAAATGATAATCTAAACTATAAAGTTAAGACTTTGATTATTTTATGTTGACTAAATAATCGAAGTGCCACCCTAATATTCTTTTAGGGTCATCTTTTTATGACCGAATGGGTAGACGGTTGAGTATATAGGTGAGTAAGACATACCGTCGCATTTGGGAGGCTCAGTATCAAGACCCCTCCAGCGAGTGCCAATCTAACCCGACTAAACCCCAACGGAGCAGGCACGGCTGCAACAGGGTCAGGAAGGCAAAGCGTGCCAAAGGACATAGTGCGCAGGCGCGCTCGAAACTTCAGCCAGTTTCTCCGCAGCCCAGACACTTCCACCCGCACGGCGCAGGCGCCCAGACAAACCGAGGTCTCTCTCCCCCTCCCACTTCTCCCGGAGTCATCGGGACGCCCTCCCACAGTCAAGTTCCTGCGCAGGCGCCGCACCGTGTCCCCGTCCCCGGACCAATTGGAAGCGGTGGCTCCGGGACGCTTGGGAGCACGACGCCGTGGGTGGGGCCGGGACGTGAGGGCAGCGCGCTGGCGTCACAGGGGCGGCTATATAAGTGAATACAGGCGCCGCCCCTCCGCCCCAGTCACTGAGCCGCCGCCGAGGACTCAGCAGCCTCCCCCTCGAGCCCCCTCGCTTCCCGACGCTCCGTCCCCCCCGCCCGCCTTCTCCCGCAGCCGCCTTCCGCAGGCCGTTTCCACCGAGGAAAAGGAATCGTATCGTATGTCCGCTATCCAGAACCTCCACTCTTTCGGTAAGCCAGGGGAAGGTCGCAGGCCCTGCCGGGGCAGCGGGGCGTTCCGGGCTCCGGAATCTGCCAAACGCCTCGGGCCATCGTAATTCGGACAGGAGAGAGGTGTCCAGGCTCGCGGGGTAACAGGGTCGATGCCTGGACTCTGGGGTCGGGCCCTGAGTACGACCGGAAGGAGCGGGCAGGAGGTCAGCCTTTGGGCGGGCCCAGCGTCTCGGGTGGCGCATTTACTAATGGCTTCTGGTCCTCCTTGGGCCACACCCGCCCCCTCCCGCCACCCCTGCGTCACGTCCGATACGTCACGGTCGTTGTCACGGAACCGGGAGGGAAAGGCGGTGCCAGCCCTAAGTGACAAACGTGCTCACCAATGGGGGTGGGAGGCTTGGCCCCGCCTCGGGTGCTCGGGTTCCGGCCGGTTGCATCAGCCGGGTGGGGCGCCGCCTGCCAGCCGGAGCTCCCGGCACGTGATCTGCTGCCGAGGCAGGGCGGGCCTAGGGCGAGAGGCCCAGGCTTTCTCTGGTCCTTGGGGAAGCCAGCCGTCCCGGACTGACCTGTTTGGGGAGCGCCAACAGAGGACTCATCCAGCCTGACCCAAGTTGCCCTAACGATTTTACTACCAGTGCAAAAGATAAGTGGGAGGGTGGTAGCTGAACCACCTAAGCACTGAAAAAGCTTAATCTTCTCTTCTCAGACCCCTTTGCTGATGCAAGTAAGGGTGATGACCTGCTTCCTGCTGGCACTGAGGATTATATCCATATAAGAATTCAACAGAGAAACGGCAGGAAGACCCTTACCACTGTCCAAGGGATCGCTGATGATTACGATAAAAAGAAACTAGTGAAGGCGTTTAAGAAGGTGCGTCTAAAATGATGGTCCATTTAAGTTGTCCACAAGGCTGTTCGAACTAGAAAGGGATTGTTAACTGCATTAGTGCAGTTGCTTGGCCTAATTCGTTTTGCTGCCAATTTTGTGCTTGCAGAAATTTGCCTGCAATGGTACTGTAATTGAGCATCCAGAATATGGAGAAGTAATTCAGCTACAGGGTGACCAGCGCAAGAACATATGCCAGTTCCTGGTAGAGGTGAGTTCAGGCATGTCTTGGTTCCATTTGTGCCTCTTTGTTGGTAGATATCAGATCCTTCCTAGCTTATTCGGTTTTTATAGCAAACATAGAAATGGCTAAGCAAAGCAACAGTTAAGTGCATGGGTAAAACCCATTCTTAAAACTGAGGGGACTTGTCAGCTTTAATGATGTAAGTTTAAATTTCATACAAAATCAAATGCTATGTATTTTTGAAGAGATTTCACATGGTTGATCCCCATTCTCACACTCTAGTTTCTTGAGGAGGCAAGGATGTTCAAGAGGGTAGTTCTTAAATTGAAGACCCCCAGTTGAACCATTGTGCTTGCAGGGATTGACATGACATGCACATCGGGCTGTTGGGTTCCTTTTGCTGGGTATAGTAGCTGGAAGACCTATTATTGCCGTCAGATGTAAAGACTTTTTTTCTTTCAAAGAAGTCTTTTAGCCCCCTTAAAACTTTGCCCTTTTCTCTTTGCAGATTGGACTGGCTAAGGACGATCAGCTGAAGGTTCATGGGTTTTAAGTGCTTGTGGCTCACTGAAGCTTAAGTGAGGATTTCCTTGCAATGAGTAGAATTTCCCTTCTGTCCCTTGTCACAAGTTTAAAAACCTCACAGCTTGTATAATGTAACCATTTGGGGTCCGCTTTTAACTTGGACTAGTGTAACTCCTTCATGCAATAAACTGAAAAGAGCCATGCTGTCTAGTCTTGAAGTCCCTCATTTAAACAGAGGTCAAGCAGTAGGTGCCTGGCAGTGTCCACTCTGAAACAAAGCAATAACGTGATGTTTCAGCAAAGCCCAGAGGCCCAAGATCAGATGGCTGTGTCTGACCAGAAGCTTCTCAATTCTCCCTCAGCAGAGGCCCCTATCCTAAGAGTGTGATGACCTGAGCAGGAGGATGGGGTAAGGCAGCTGTACCACTAGAAGGGGGCCTTTGGTGGGTTTTTGTTTTGTTTTGTTTTGTTTTTTAAGAAAAAGAAAAAAGAGCCCCTGGTGTCTAACCTGACCAGGTGGGCAGAACTCAAAGGCCACCTTCCTTCCAGTGAGGTGATAATGACATCTGGCTTGCCACCAAGGTCTTTTTGACTAGACATATTCTAGCTAAGGGATGTCCAGAACAACAGAATGTGAGGCCAGCTTAATATCAGTTAAACTTTTGACAAGGGAACAAATACCAAACTGATGTTATCAGTCCTGTAGCTAGCTATAGAGCTTGCAACTCACTAGCAACAGCTGCCCAGTGCCATGTGAAGTAATAAACTGGTTTTTGGTTTTCTTTTTCCCTTCCAGTTTTAATGTTATGTAATGTATTTAAACCCTTATTTAAATAAAACTTGTTTTCAGAAATAACTGACTTTCTGATTCTACTTTATCCATAGTCTATCTTGTGTATGTGGATGAACCACAGAAATGGGCAGTGGAAGATGTCACAGCTTATCAGTTGAACTTGGCCTAGTAAACCTTTTGTGAACGTTGTTCTTTTGAGTCAAATATTTTGCAGTCATTTGGCACAGTCATGCTGTCCCATTAATCAGTGTCCTGGAAGAAGGTGCTGCGTGACTGACATGGTTAGCCAACCTGAGTATGCTCTGGTCACTGGGCTGTCCCTCCGTTGGAGCTATGGAGAAACTTGTTTGTGGGTTACAGTGGGGTAGTTGGAAATTCAAGTCCCTCAGTGACAGGTCTTGGTTTAGACCCAACAAAAGGGTGGTCATGATACAGCCCTTAATCTCAGAGCCACAAACTAGAAAAGTGTGCCACAGTGTACTAGGCATTGGGTGTATAGTTCACTTCTGAGGGGACTTGTTAGAGAAGCTGAAATTTAATGTTGGGAGGCCATTCCTGACAGGACATGTCAAGGTCCATTCTTGGGTCCATAAATTCTGTTGAAAAAGTACTCCCTCAGGACAGGATCTAGATAATAAATTTGTTGCTAGCCAGTTTTATAGGTAAAGGTCAGACTTGGGTGAGTAGGGATAGAGGCCAGGTCCTGAAGATACTAGAACCAGATGAAGCAGAGGAGCGCTGTTAAAAGGTTAATGCACTGGCAACTGCCCAGAAATGTAAATAAATCCCCAAAGTAAGGCTTGACTAGAATAAGCCTGCAAAAGCCTTCCTGCAAAACTCATAATGTTTAATAAAACAACTCCTGACTGACTCTAAGGCTCCAAAGATTGTGGCACTGTACAAAGAATCTGACACTTCTTTTTTAGGCCAAGTGTGGTTGCACATACTTGTAATCCCAGTGATGCAGGAGGATTGCAAAATCAAAGCCAGCCTCAGCAATTTAACAAGACCTTGTCTCAAAATGTAAGATGGGCTGGGAATGTAGCTCACTGGCTAAGCACCCCTGGGTTCAATCCCCAGTACCAAAAAAAATTTGACCCTTGACAGGATTTGACAGCAAAAGGGCTCTTAAAGGAACTTGGCAAACCAGAAGCTGATCTATAGAAGACAACCATCAGATACAGTATGAGACAGCAAGAGAATTCCCCATTCTGCTGTAGGTTGAGGTGAACTAGCAGCCAAGTCCTTTATTTAGACTGGCATCTTAGGCTTTTTTGAAAGACCCATATTTCTCTAGGATAAGATTAATCTTGAGTTAAGCTAGCAACGATTATCTATGAACGTATCACAGGAAGTTTGTGAACACCCTAATCCAATTGTGATTTGGGTGAATCTCAACTAAAATAAGCACAATTCACTGCATTCAATAGTTGAGAAAACTAAAAAGTGGAAGTTCCCAGGGTTAGTAAATGGAAGAGCCTCTAGAGTCCAGGACTTCTGTGCTCTGTTGTTTCCACCACGTGACCAATACATTCACAACGTAGAACCACAAGATCGCAAGATTGGGAACTTCCCCTCCTGTCCTCAGAGAATGGGGCCAGGAAGACCTCATGAAGGAGATGTCATGTGAAGCCAGGCACCAAGGGGCAGGCATCTTGTCACTTAAGGAGCCTGGCTGGAACATAGTCCCTGTATAGAATAGGAATGATAGGAATGATACAGTACTGTCTTACTACCACCAAGTCTGTATACATGGACATTTACCAGAAGCTCCTGGGTGGAACAGATTCAGGGAGAACGTGATTTGGCAAGTTGGTGGGAAAAAGGGAGTAAAGGAAGATGTGGACTTTCCGGGTGAACTCATGTGGCTGAAACCATAAGCCAGGACGTTTAGGTGCTAATATGCAGAAGAATCACAGTGTAAAAGACTGGTTGTAATGAAGAATGCCTCCCACCCAGCTCTACTTAAGTCCCTGCCCTCCAACCCCAGACCCCAGCTATTCGGTCTTCCATGTCCAACCTCTCCAAGGGGACCTGCAAAGACAAACAAACATTCCTTAAAATGATGTAATGAAGACAAAACCAGTCGGGTAAAACTGAGAATCTACAAAAACAACTAAAATCTATTCATATTGCTCAGAGAAAAAAACATTTATTCCAAGAACGGAGAATTTGACCCCTTCCTTGTTTACCTACCTCAGTGGTGTCGCCTCGTGGCACTAGTTCTATACAGTGCTTTGCCATTAAGAGCCTGACTTTTTTTTTTTTTTTTTTGAGATGGGGTTTCACTATGTTGCCCAAGCTGGCCTGGAACTTGAACACTCAAGTGATCCTATTACCTCAGCCTCCTGGAGTAGCTGTGTATACAGGTACATGCTACCACACCAGATTAACTTTTTAGGAGATATACATTATTTCAAACTTTGTCACATAATGTGAGGCTTTAGTAATTTCTCTTGCATGCTCTTAATTCCTCCTAGCTCAAATATTCATGATGTAATTTTCTTGGGGGAATCTCACTAAAAATTGAGATTCTACTTGGGATGGTTTAACTCTGTTGGGTATTAGCTGAAGAATGCCCAGGTCTCCCTGTCTTTTCAAGGACCAAAATGTCTATGAACTGAGCCAGGTGTGGTGGTGCACGCCTGCAATCCCAGCACCTTGGGAGGCTGAGGCAGGAGGATCGCAAGTTTGAGGACAAGCTGGCCAACTTAGGCAGGACCCTGTAGCAAAATAAAAGTAGTAAAACTGGACTGGAGGTGCAGTCCTTATTTCAATGGTCAAAATAAATAAATGTTTAATGCTATAAAGCATAACATTGACAATAACTGCAATAAAATTCTTATATGGCTGTATGCAAACAATGAAAGTTCTAGAGAAAAGATTCTTAACTGAAGTTTGCAAAATTTATAAGCATTTTTTTTCAATTAATTTTACAAATTCAGTCCCCAGCACTAGGGAAAAAAAGTTACAGAATATGTATGCTGCTTTGGCTTGTGGGTTCATTTTATTCATTTGATATGAGGCTCTGATGGGGCTTCCAAGGGCTAAAAAGATCTAAGTAATAGGGGCTGGGGTTGTGGCTCAATAGTAGAGCACTTGCCTAGTATGTGTGATGCCCTAGATTCAATCCTCAGCACCACATATAAACAAATAAATAAAGGTCCATCCACAACTAAAAAAATACTTAAAAAAAAAAAAAAAAAGATCTAGGAAATAGCCCATAGTTCCTGATTCAGAAGCTCTGAACTAAGGGCCCAGGAGTCTGCATTTTATTCGGTATTAGCCAGTTCCTAAGGGGTGGCCCATGGATCTCCCTTGAGGAAGCTCTGCTTTGAATAAAGGGGAACTGCTGAGGAAACTCAGGCAGGAGGGGAGTATCATCAGAGCTCAGCTTGAAAAGTAATCAGAAATGTTATATTGGAGGTGGTTTGGCAAGAGTGGCCCAGGGTCAGAACTTTGTTGGACTGGGGCTGTTACTCAGTGATAGAGTACTTTACCTAGGATGTGTGAGGTCCTGGGTTCAATCCCCACATACCACCAGAAGGAATTAAAAAAAAAAAAAAAAAAAACTTGAAATCTGCATGTAATGCACATTTTGTGTATTTTGTGGGGAGAGCACCCATAGCCTTTATTAGATTCTTAAAAGGGCCCACAACCCAAAACAGCATCCATGTTTCCTATCCAGAGGTTTACCAGGTCCCCAGATTAACAGAGATTTTCAAGAACACCATTAAACACCTCCTTAAAACAGTGTGTTGGGCAAAAGGAGCTCGCACAGTAGCCAACACTCCACTGCACAGATGTCTGTGCGTTGACTTCCTTTCTCCACTGCCACTGTCACCAGGTGTCACCAAGACACAGCAGTCCAAATCATTGCACAGTTTAAATCGTCTTTAATCGTCATCCTTTATGGTTAATTTATACCCATCATGGACAATTGGTTAAAAACAGGAAGCATGGAACACAGGTTGAAAAATAAGTTAACGTGGAGCATAAACATGACAGTCACTCTTTGTGTGTCAAGTCATTGATTGTCCATTTCTGTGAAACAGGAAGAGACAAGCACAAGGGGGAAATTTGGTGCAACGAGATTACAATTTACGTAGGTTTCCTGGTCCACCTTAGAGACAGAACTAAAGGCTTTTCCTGCTCAACCTGGCCTGGGAGCCAGTTAGACATGCAGAATTTCAAGCCCCTCTCAGATCTACTGAATCAATCTTCATCTTATCCACTTTCATTTAATAGTTTGAGACACCCAGTTTAGACAATAAAATTAGCAGACCTTCCATTGTGATCCACAATCTGGTTAGAAAAAGAGTAGCTGGGAGTGGTGGTGCACACCTGTAATCTCAGGTACTTGGGAGACTGAGGTGGTAGGAACTCTGGAGCCCAAGAGTTCAGGACCAGCCTGGGCAATATAGCAAGACCCTGTCCCTTGGAGGAGAAAAAAAAAAAAAGTAACATTGTTTTCATAAGAGTAGATTCCTTCAGAGCTTTAACTCTGCATTGAAACACAAAAATGGGCTGTCAAAGTAAAGAAAGCAACAGGTATGAGCTGAGCTGAATACAGATTATTATTGCACTAGATAGGAGGTGTTGATACCTGGCTGCCAGGAGCTCAGGCCAGAATCACTGGAGTGGTCCAGGAATGATGGTTGATCTACTCATCAACCTGCAGGTCAACCAATTAAGTAATCTCCCAAATGCCAGAAACAGTGTTGACAAGCCAGGCGTGGTGGCACAAGCCTATAATCCCAGCAACTTGGGAAGCTGAGGCAGGAGGATGACAAGTTCAAGGCCAGCCTCAGCAACTTAGCAAGACCCTGTCTCATTTTTTTAAAAATTTAAAAGTACTGGGGATGTGGCCCAGTAGTAAAGCATCCCTGGATTCAATCCCCAGTACTACAGTGTCAACAGAAAATTCAGTGATGGCTGTATCTAATTTGGTTTTTCACTTATTGGGACCAAAGATAGGCCACATCTCACTCTTTACAAACTGCTTACATGTGAGTATCTTGAAACTTGCATGATGCTCTAGGAAAAAAAAATACAAAAGTTATACATTAAAATTTTAGTATTACAAATTTAAAGAGGTTCCAATGAATGCTAAAACATACACCCATGAAATTTAAACCTGCATTAAATATATACTTGTTCTCAAGCCAAACTGATATATCACTTTTTAACCTGTTCAAAGTTGTGGTTTTGCTTTTAACTAAATATACACAATATTTTGTCACTTTTTAAATGTAAAAGGTCAAAATTGGTCTTTGGTAAAATTACTACAGATTATGTTTTAAGTTAATGAACCTATCATAATTTACCAACCCCAAACATATTAACTTTACTGTTCTTAAAATTCCTAGTATATACATGGCATATGATAAAAAGATTTAAAAATCTCTATGTTGGTTCTTTAGTTTGGGGTTTTGTTTTTTCGTTTTGTTTTGCTTTGCTTTGCTTTTGTTTGTTTGTTTGAGATGGGCTCTTACTATGTTGCACAGGCTGGCCCCAGACTCCTGGGGTCAAGTATTGCTCCTATCTCCTCCTCCTCAGTGCTGAGACTACAGGCCTTTGCCCCTGCACCCAGCAGAAAGACTTAAATACCTCTGGAGCTGCCTCTGGAATCAAACTGCCTGGGTTCAAATCTCATCTGTGTGTCTGATGAGCTCTGGGTCCTAAAACTGGGTCAAGTTTTAGATTTGATTTTATCCTGCTTGAAGTTAATAAGTTGTCCTACTACTGTTCTTCCATTCTGGCAGAAGATACAAGACTCCTGGGTCAGGGGCAAGGAACTATTACCCACCACACAGCCAGCAGCATGATTTGCCTTCCACATTCCTCAGGGGTGTCACAAGAGGAACCCAGGTAAATGCCATGTAGGCAGAAGTTACCTCACAGCTGAGAAGTCCTGAGCTTGTGGAATCTTTACAGTAAGTAGTCAGTAAGCCTGCTCTTTACCATTAGGGAGACATTACTCATTCCTCAAGTTGCTCACTTTAAACACAACCATAAGAAATGACCCAGTTAGAGGTAGGAATGGTGGTGCCCACCTGTAATCCCAGCAGCTCAGGAGGCTGAGGTAGGAGGATCACAAGTTCAAAGCCAGCCTCAGCAACTTAGTGAGGCCCTAAGCAACTGTCTCAAAATAAAACATAAGGGGCTGGCGTTGTGGCTCAGTGGTGGCATGCTTGCCTAGCATGTGCGAGGTCCTGGGTTCAATCCTTAGCACTGCATAAAAATAAGGGTATTGTGTCCACCTACAACTAAAACAAAATATTAAAAAAAAAAAAAAAACATACAAAGGGCCGGGGCGGGGTGCTGGAGTTGAAGCTCAGTGGTAGAGCACTTGCCTGGCATGTGTGAGGCCCGGTGTTCGATAGGCAGCACCACATATAAATAAATAAAATTGAACAAAAGATCCATTGACAACTGAAAAAAAAAAAGGCTGGAGATGTGGCTCAGTGGTTAAACGCCCCTGGTTTCAATCCTCTCCCCAGTTCTGGAAAATAAATGGTCCAGCTGAAGAGCAGTCCTGGCTTTGCATAGACATAATGCCTCTAAAGAGCTTAGTTCACAAGGAAGCCTGGTCACCAAAGTGCTCTCTAAATTTTAGTCACCCATTGTTGTGGGAAGGGAAGGTGAAAATTCGTTAGTCATCAGAAGCCTTTCAGAGAAGAGCAATTCAAGGAGAGGGCTTCCCTTCTGACTTCCCCTCCACCATCCATAACACCATAAGCACATATCATATTGCCCTCCACTCCAGGGAAAAAGGAACAAGGAAAAACTCGTTCGACACTGTGTCCCCAGGGGCAGCACAGTGCCTGGCAAAGATGGCTCTTAGAAATTTTTCCTTGAATAAATAGGTAAATGGGTGAATGAACAAATGAGTGAAAAAGTGAAGGCCTGTGGTCTCTAAGTGGGCAGGAGTGTCAGGATTAGGGTCCTGGAGAGTCGGTTGACCTTGAAAGGGGTGACATACTCTCCAGTGATGGAGGAAAGGAAAAAAAGGACAGAAGTTGAACTCAGACAGTCGTGTTCATGATGCAGAGATGGGGGAAGGGAGGACCTGACGTCAAATGACCTTGGAAGTGAAGGAGAGATGATTCACAGGGTTGCCAGGCAACAACCCAATTGCAGAATATTAATTTGCAATTGAATTCATTGGTTACTTTCGGAAACTTTCCCGGTCCATTTTTTCTGGGAGAGGGAGACAGAAGCTGAGGAAGGGGTGGTGGTAGCCTCTGCCTGGGACTAGGCACCAACCTGCAGGTTCCGAACAGGACAAGGAGCAGCAACCTAAGTGTACCCCATATGACTGAAATGACAAACCCTGAGGAAGGAGAAAAGTGAGGTCGGGAGATGTAGGTGGGGTGAGGACCCCGATGAGTGGAAGAACCGGAAGTCACCAGGAAGGTAAAATAAGCAGAAACCGAGCTCCTGGAGAGAGGGTGGGATGGGGGCTGTGGGCTGAGGGGAGGCAGCAGTCCATGGAGGCCCAGAAAACCCATCAGGTTCACAGCTCTGCTCCCTGACCTGCTACCTGTTGGGAACTAACCCTAACAGCCTCACTTCCTCATCTCGGAAATACACCTGAATAGAGACTCCTCCCACACAGGCGTCTTCAGAATTACATTTCCCATTTAAAACCACTATTTTAGGGCTGGGGTTGTAGCTCGGTGGTCGAGCACTTGCCTAGCACATACGAGGCACTGGTGTTCGATCCTCAGCACCACATAAAAATAAAAGTATTTTAAAAACAAATAAAACCACTACTTTAAATTGCCAAACAAAAGTTTTTTTCAACATCTTATAAAAATGTTCAACTACACCCAGCATGCTGGTGCACACCCATAATCCCAGCTACTCAGAAGATGAAGCAGGAGGATTGCAAATTCAAGGCCTGCCTCAGCAACTTAGCCAGACTCTGTCTCAAAATAAAATGACAGGGCCGAGGATGGAGCTCAACAATAGAGCACTTGCCTAGCATGTGAAAGGCCTGAGGTTCAATCCTTAGTACTGAAAAAGGAAAAAAAAAAGTTCAAATACACAGAAAAGTTGAAAGAATTTTAATGTGAATACTCATACCCACCTCATTGATTCTGTCATTTATATTTTATTCTTTTTTTTTTTTTTTTTTTTTTTACCAGGGATTGAACCCTGCTTAACTCCTAGGTCACATCCCCATCCCTTTTTAATATTTTATATAGAGACAAGGTTTCACTAAGTTGCTTACGACCACACTAAATTGCTAAGGCTGGCTTTGAACTCCCGATCCTTTTGTCTCAGCCTCCCAAGCCACTGGGGTTACAGGCGTGCACCACCACGCCCAGCTGTATTTTATCATTCTTGTGTATGTGTGTGTGCTACCTGGGATTAAACCCAGGCCTTCATGCATGATGTGCAAGGGTTCTGCCATTTTTAATTTTTTTTTATTTTGAGTCAGGGTCTTGGTAGATTGCCTAGGCTAACCTCAAACTTGCAGACCCCCTGCCTCAGCCTCCTGAGTAGCTGGGATTACAGGGGTGCACCACTGTGTCCAGCATATATTTTATTATTATTGATTGCATATCTGTCCATCTTTTTTATGCACTTTTAAATAAATAGAAGTGTGCATAGCATGCTTCACTCTCAACTCTTCATTAACTAGACTTCATCAATTTTTTTACAGTTTGTGTTTTGTATAAAATTTCTATTAATGGGATGCAAACATCCTAATATGCATTTAGTGGGTTTTGATGGTCTGTAGCCAGAGTTCTGGGCCCTGTTTTGAGTAATAAGTGAAACAATAAATCCCATGAGGGCTCATTCAGTAGGGAAATGTTATTGTTAACACGTGAGAAGCAATACAGTCCCGAAGGTGGAGGCCAGGTGGGACTGGCCCCAAAGCCACGGGAAGCAGAAGATGATGTGAGGCCGGGTGGAAGGAGCAGTTTAAATTTACCATGTTTAGAGACCTCGTGAATGCCACCCGTGCCTCATGAACCCCATACCATGACCCTCGAGGTCAGTGAAGTTGGCCTTCTGTATCCTTGTGTTCCACATCTGTGGATTCAACCAACCAAGGATCAAAAATATTCAGGGGAGGTCTGGAGATGTTGCTCAGTGGTAGAGCACTTGCCTAGCATGTGTGAAGCACTGGGTTCCATCCTCAGCACCACATAAAAATAAATAAAATAAAGGCCTATTGCCAACTAAAAAAATAATTTAAAAAAATATACATTCAAGAGAAAATTTGTGTCTATACTGAACTTACACAGACTTTTTTTTTTCTTGTCATTATTCCCTAAACAATACAGTAGAACAACTATTTACGTAGCATTTACATTGCATTAGGTTATTATAAGCAACCTAGAGGTGATGTAAAGTATACCGCAGATTAAACAAGAGCTGGCATACAGGAGCAGAATGAACGGAGACCAGAAATCAGATGTTTATGCCCAAGAAGAGCAGGATTTCATCCAGCATTTCTCTCAGATAGTCAAGGTGCTGACTGAAGATGAGATGGGGCACCCAGAGACAGGAGATGCTATTGCTCAACTTAAGGAGGTCCCGGAATATAATGCCATTGGAGGCAAGTTCAACCGGGGTTTGACGGTGGTGGCAACATTCCAGGAGCTGGTGGATCCAGGAAAACAGGATGCTGATAGTCTCCAGAGGGCCCCGACAGTGGGCTGGTGTGTGGAACTGCTGCAGGCTTTCTTCCTGGTGTCAGATGACATCATGGATTTATCCATTACCCACCCGGGACAGCCCTGCTGGTATCAGAAGCCAGGCATAGGTTTAGATGCCATCAACGATGCTCTGCTTCTGGAATCCTGTATCTACTGCCAGCTGAAGTACTACTGCCGGGATCAGCCCTACAATTTGAACTTGACTGAGCTCTTCCTGCAGTGTTCCTATCAGACTGAGATCGGGCAGACCCTGGACTTCATCACAGCCCCACAGGGCAATGTGGATCTTGGCAGATACACTGAAAAGAGGTACAAATCCATTGTCAAGTACAAGACAGCTTTCTACTCCTTCTACTTGCCTATCACTGCTGCCATGTACATGGCAGGCATTGATGGGGAGAAGGAACATGCCAATGCCAACAAGATCCTGATTGAGATGGGAGAGTTCTTTCAGATTCAGGATGATTAACTTGACCTCTTTGGTGACCCCAGTGTGACTGGAAAGGTTGGCACTGACATCCAGGACAACAAATGCAGCTGGCTGGTGGTTCAGTGTCTGTAACAGGCAACTCCAGAACAGCGCCAGATCTTGCGGGACAACTGTGGACAGAAGGACGCCAAGAAGGTAGCCCAGGTGAGGGCACCGTACCAGGAGATGAATCTGCCAGCTGTGTTCTCGAAGTATGAAGAAGACAGTTAGTTACAGCCACCTTATGAGTCTCTTCGAGCAGTATGCTGCGCCCCTGCCCCCGCCATCTTCCTGGGGCTAGCCAACAAGATCTACAGGAGGAAAAAGTGACCTAGCAACTGCAAGGGCAGGGAGGGAGGGCTCTCAATAAATTATTGTATAACAAAAAATAAAAATTAAAATTAAAAAGTAAAGTATACAGCAGGATGTGTGTAGGTATGCAAATATTATGCCATTTTACATGCAGGACTTGAGCATCCTCAAATTTTGATATCAGTGGATACTGAGGATGACTGAGTACCATCCTCATTTCACGTACAGGAAAACCAAGACCCAAAAGATCCAGGTGACTTGACTTAAATCAATAGCACAGCTAAGTGCCAGAGCTGGGATTTAAGGCCAGGATCCTGATGCTTTCCTGCCCAATCCTTTCACCTACACAAATGCCCTGGGCATGAGGACACACACCTGTAATCCCAGCAACTTGGAGGCAAGGGCAGGGGATTCCAAGTTCGAGGTCAGCCTCAGCAACCTAGTGAAGCCCTAAGTAATTTAGATTCTGTCTCAAAAAATAAAATGGACTGGGGATGTGAGTCAGTGGTACAGCACCCCTGGGTTCAATCCGCAGTACAAAAAAAAAAAAAAAAAACGCAAACACCCAAAAATGCTCATTCTGCCCACACTCCAGCTGAGGCCTGGACTTCACCCCCAGGCTCTGAGCTGACCTGGGGGAAGATGGTTAAAACTTCCCCCAGTGATCTGAACCCAAAGCCTGGACTGAGAACCACCCCTTCAAAGGCATAGATGGACATGGGATGAAAAGGGGAGAGGGAAGGTCAGGAGAGCTGACAGAGGAGGGGTACCCTGTTGTCTCTGGGCATCAGGCCTTTGTCTCTGGGCCCCTGAGGTTGGGTGGGCATCTCTAGCTCAGTCTGGGAACAGCATCAGGCTGCCTGAGTGGCCCTGCCACCTTATCACTCCATAAAGCAGGTGAGACCAGAACTCATGAACACATTTCCCTCTGCCAATCTTCTGTCCCAGCAGGGACCAGAATGCCCATGTTGACACAAACACCTTCCAGGTGTCACTGTTTGTCCCCAGCACCATGACACCCTCCAGGCCCTGGTTGCCTGGGGCAGGGTGTCTGAGTCATCACCAATCTTTCCCTTTTCCACTATCAAGAACCACTCAGGGCCAGGCAAGGTGGTGCACCCCTGCAATCCAGCAACTAGGGAGGCTAAGGCAGGAGGATCACAAGTTCAAGGTCAGCCTCAGCAATTTAGCAAGACCCCATCTCAAAATAAGAAGGCTGGGTCTCTAGCTCCATAGTAGAGCACCCTGGAGTCAATTTCCATTAGTACACACACACACACACACACACACACACACACACACAAAGAGCCAATTAGGAGGCTGAGGAGATGGAAATTTAGCTCAGTGGCAGAGCTCTTCCTAGTATACCCAAGGCCTGAGTTCTGTCCTCACTCTGAAAAAAAAAAAAAAAAAAAGAAAGGTAGCAGGAAGCTGAACTGCTGTCTCCCTGACAGCAACGTACAGCTAATCCAGGGCAGCCTGAAAGCATCACTGTGGACAGAGTGCGCCCAGGTGCGCAGGGCTGCGACCCTCCCCTGGGGAACATTCACCCTCCATAGGGTGTCCTTGGAATTATGGTGATGTTTTTGTGTCCCTTGAATCTAAACCCCACCAAAGCAATAGTAGTGCCAACTCATGTTCACCTCCTATCCCAGACAGGCCTCCTCTCAACCCTGGGTCCCAGCAGGAGCTCAGTAACTGAAACTCATTTGGAATATTTAAAAGATCAAAATGCTTTAAAAAACATCTCCTTATCTGTCTTTGAAAAATCACATGCAAATTCCTGAAGGGTCTGTTGTTACTGTCAGAAACCTTCAGAAAAATGTAATCTTTGCTTCTGGGCTACAGTTACTGAGGATTGAACCCAGGCACACTTGACCACTGAACTACATCCCCAGCCTTTTTATTTCCTGTTTTGAGACAGGGTCTCGCTAAGTTGCTGAGGGTAACCTCCAACTTGCCTCCTGCCTCAACCTCCTGAGTTGCTGGGATTACAGACAGGCGACGCCTCTTCATTGGCATAATAAATTGACATAATTTGGACGTTTAAAGCAACATAGATTTATTCTCTCACAGTTCTGGAGAACAGAAGTCCAGGTACAGTGTGGCTCCCTGGGTCCTCTGTTTAGGGTCTCACAAGGTGCATCTAAAGGGGTGGTGAAGACCAAGGTCCTTTTGGAACCTCCAGGGGTAAATCCATTTCCAAGCTCATCCAGATTGTTGGCCAAATTCAGTTCTTGGTGGTTGTGGGCCTGACTTTCCAGTTCCTTGCTGGCTGTCAGCAGAGGACCTCTCTGGGCTCCTGAAGGTCATCTGAGTTGCCCTGCCACCATGTTCTAATCAGCAACTGCACGTGAGTCCTTCTCATAACTTAAGATCTGTCTGACTGTCCTTCAGTGACATCAGTTTTTTGTTGTTGTTGTTTTTGGCGGTGCTGGGGCTCGAACCCATGACCTCACACTTGCTATGGCCACATCTCTTCTGTCTGTAGCTGGGGAGATTTCTCTGCTTTTTAAGACTGCGTGATTAATTTGGGCTCAGTCAGATAATCCAGAACGAGTTCCCTAGTTTAAAATATGTAACCTTAATCATATCTGCAAAGTTCCTCTGCCATGGAATGTCACATATTCACAGGTTCCAGGGGTTGGGTATGGACCCCAATCTTTGACAAGACCATCATTCTGCATGGACACCCCTCCTAGGAGGACACAGTCCTGAATTTCAGGCCCACCTCTCCTTTTTGGTGTGTGAACTCAGAATGGGAATTGCTTCGCCCATCTAAGCCTCAGTTTCTTTGTCTGTAGAATGGAGTCATACAAGCACATAAACCCGAGGACCGTGGTGAAGAGTAACTGTTCATTCACGCAGAGGGCTGGTCACTGCCTCACGAGCCGCCTTGTTGTCATCGTTATGACTGGAACAGATCAACAGGAAGGACGTGGGTCTGGGTCTCAAGACTTGGGTTCTGATCTTCAACTTAGAGAAAGTGGATTTTCTGAGTGGGTGTCCCTCTGACAGGACAGAAAACTTTGGATTCATAGGGTGCTGCTTTTTAAGGACTCCTCTCAGCCTTAGGCAAGAGAAACTCCCCAAATGTGCTGAGAGTGTGCCCAGATCGTCACACGTTTCCCCTTCGCTGAAGCCCTGGAAGTAGGAATGAGTGACTCCCATTTCACAGATGAGGTTAACTGAGACCCCAAGGGGAAGGGGAAGATGATGCCAAGTGAATGAAAACCCCAAGATGGTCTGGGTGCTGGGCGGAGGGCTTGATGTACATCGCCTTCAGAAGACCCCAAGTTATTCCCCTCATTTCCTAGAGGAGAAGGCAGCTCAGAGAAAGGGAGAGACTGGTCCAAAGCTCAACAGCTGGAAACGGGCAGGACCAGGAAACCCTCTGCTTTCCATCAGACCAGGTGCCCTGGTAAGGGGACTGGCAGTTTCCATGACTGTGGACCCCTGGGATGAGGGCCGCCTCTCTCCTCCCTAAAGATGACCCCACTCCTGCAAGCCCGACAGGGCCCACAGTGACACCCGCCATGAATGGGTGCTGAACGGGAGACACGCTTCCACTCGGGGAAATTGGGACCCATCCTGCAAGCAGCCTGGTGAAGAACAACCACGGCGCGCATAACCCTGTCCGCCAGCGGAAATCAAGTCTTGGGTTCTGGGATAACCTGGGCTCTACTGCACGCTTGTAATTTCCTGTTACCACAGCAACACCCGTGTCTCCATCCCCCCAGGATCTGAGCAGAGCTGCTCTCACTCTGCCCTGTCCCCCGAACCCTCTCCAAGTACTTCCATCTCTGAGATTCTGTGATTCAATTAATCATCACCAATGCCTGCGCTGGTTTTTGTCATTTTTCTTTTATTCCATCTGCTGAGTCACCGTGTCCTGCTCTGAATTAGAGTAGCTATTCGCTAGAACATTGGGCCACCGGTTGCCATGGACACCTCACAGCCTGCATCCTTCATCACCCGTTAATTCTCAACAAGCCTGGCTGAGAGCGTGGGTACCACTGCCCTTCTCTGAGACCCAAGGAACATCAAAACTCCCCCAGAGAAGTACGGGGTGGGGTGCCGATGACGCACCAACAAGAGCAAAAGATCTGGTTCCCTACGTGAAAAAAATTTTAAAAACTGCCTGGAGCTCGTTACATCCACCCAAACCATGTCCAGGTAGCAATTTACCAAATACGTCAACAGCGTGCCATTTTGTTTTCTGCTACGTCTTTGGCAAATGACTTAGTTTGTTTGCTGATCTTTTGAGTTTTTTTTTTTTTTTTTTTTTTTTTTTTTTTGGAGGGGAAGTTCCAGGGATTGAACCCAGGGGTGCTTTTCCACTGAGCCCTTTTTATTTTTTGTTTTGAGGCAGGGTCTTCCTGGGTTGCTGGATCTCATTGAATTGCTGAGGCTGGCCTTGCGATCCTCCGGCTTCAGCCTCCCACAGGGGTGCCCCACCCGTCCAGCCTTTTTTGTTTGTTTGTTTTTTGTTTTTGCAGGCTGGGGATTGAACCCAGGGCCTTGTGCTTGCAAGGCAAGCACTCTACCAAGTGAGCTATCTCCCCAGCCCCTGTCCAACCTTGAGATGTATTTTTACATTGCAAAGCCCCGTGCAGATTACTATCTCCCTGTGGAAGCCAAACAAGGGAGCCTAGAAATAAAGACCCCTCATCTGACTCTGGTTAGGGAGTCTGCCAGAGGCAGGAGTTGGGGAGCTGGTCTAGGGAAGTAGATGGGGACTGGCAAGCCAAATCCAGCCCAGCACAGAGGACATAAGGGAAAGAGAGATGCCAAGAGTTTTCCACAGGAAGGGGAGGATGAAGGGTTTTGGAGGCCACCAGGACGTGGCCACTCTGCAGAAGGAGCAAGGCCATCAGCCCATGGCCCATTGCTCCTGATAACCACAGCACGTTCTATTTGCAGAGGCTTGTGTAGGGGACAGGGATCAATATCTCACCCCTCATTCACACACTCCCTGCCCATCAAACATCAGCATGTGGGGAAATAGGCTTCCTCTGAACCTAAGGTCATTGGGTTCATCCCTTCACCTACCCCCACCCAAGGGATGTAGTCTGAGAAGAGTACCAGGTCTCTGAACCCAAGGACATGGTGGGAGCTACCACTCCTGACCTGGGGAGCATATCTCTGTCATCTGCCTGCCTCTCCCACCCAGCTCATGAGTTCCCCCCTCCCTTCCCCAAACCCCAGGTGACTGACTGACCCTTCGTGATGGGGTGGGGCAGAGGTGGCAGGTTGTACCTATGCCCCACGCCCATTTCTCTTGTGGTGGGGAGACTGGCCTCATGCCAAAGGAGGGCTTGGGAGGGACTTCAAGGGCTTTATAAGGCAGGTCCAGACGGAGCACCCAGCAGAGCAGAGAGCGGACCCAGCAACCACACAGTGCACCTCCCAGCTCTGCAGGTGAGAAAACCCCGAGGGGAGGGGTGGGGAGAGTGGGGCACAGTGTTGACAGGCCCCTCACCGTCAAGGTGCCAGGCCACTGGCCAGAAGCTGGGGCTCACACCTTGGTGACTCCAGGGTTGGGAGCTGACCCTTAGCCCAGGACAGAATTAGGTCTTGCTCTAGGACCACCCTGGCATTCCCAACCCCTGCCTTCCACCTGCCCTTGTGCTGCAACTAGGACCCTGCCAACGCTCTCACCTGACACTCATCCCAGCCCAGAAGGTAAGGAGGACAGGGGCTACTATCCCGTCACCCAGATGAGAAGAACCAGCCTGGGAGGGAGATTTGACAGCCCAAGGTCATTCAAATTGTTGGGCAGGACTGGAACTGGAACTCATCACTCCTGCATCCCATCTCTACCTTTCTCCTAGACCAGCATGTGCCCAAAAGAACTTTCCATGATGATGGGAATGTTCTACATCTGCACTGCTTTGGACAGCCATATCGATGGCAGCCATTAGCCTACTGTGCTCTTAAAATGTGGCTAGTTTGAGGGAGCAATTGTTTTGTGTTTTAGCCTCGCTGATCTCAAACTCATGGGCTCAAGTCATCCTCCTACCTCAGTCTCCTGAGTAGCTGGGACAGCAGGTGTGCACCAACACACTCTGCTAAGTGAAGAATTTTTCTATTAGAGCTCATTTAAATTTAATTATATTAAAGTATATGATTGTTATGTATTATTTTAATTTGTTAATTAATTGTGGCGAGTGGCTACCCGATTGATTAAATGTGTAGCTTACACTGAACAGTGTAGCTCTAGATCATTGATTTTTCAACTTCCATTTCTTTAGTAGCCAATTTTTTTTTCCTCCCAAAAGAAACCTAACCCGAGAACCTCATTATGAAAAACCATTGAAAGGAGCATTTAGCCCGACGTGGTGGCACATGTCTACAATCTCAGTGACTCTGGAGGTTGAGGAAAGGAGGATGGCAAGTTCAAGGCCAGTCTTAGCAACATAGCAAGGCCCTAAGCAACTTAGCGAGATCCTGTCTCAAAAATAAATAAATAAAAAGGGCTGGGGATGTAGCTCAGTGATACGACACCCTGGGATCAATCCCCAGGAACAAAGAGGGGAAAAAAGTAGTATTTTATTAATAAAAAGGTTTTATTACAGGACAAAGTTTCTCTCATTTACTCGTAATAGAGCCAATCAGAATAACAAGGCTGAAAGAACACAAAAATACTGAATCCAGAGAACCGACGGGCCTTTGGCTTTTCTATTCGGACATCCCATTTAGTTCTGTACTGAGGTTTCCCCAAACTTGATCCACTATCAAACTTAATTGCAAATGGTAACAGTTTAATTTTTCCCAAGGGCTTTAGTACAATCATAGGATATTCCTCAGCTTGGCAAACCAAAGCAGGAGACTCCTTCCTCGGATCCAGCCACCATTTTGGTGGTCTTCAAAGTGACCGCATGTGGTAACACTCTTGAGTGGGTATGCTCCTTGGTGTCGCTATTTAAAAGTTGACTTTAAATTACAAGATTTTAAACATATACACAGCCACTGACCCGGCCTCAGACCCTGCAGAGCAGTCTGGGAAACACCGCTGTAGGGTTTGAATTTCTCCCAGGGAAGCAGGTAAGCAGGAAAGGCCAGCCCTAGAGTACTGGGCCGAGCTGGCAGGAACTGGAGAGAGGAACCTGAGATACAACCTGCAACCCACAGGAAACCACAGGTCTGCGGCAGTTGGGAGCCAGTAGCTGGAGTCCTTGTGATCTGGCTTCCTGTCGCTGAGCCTGCAAGGGGACACCTCGAAACCTTCTCCCCTTTGCAGACAAGATGCAGCGACTGTGTGTGTACACACTGATTTTGGTGCTGGCTCTCACTGCCTTCTCCGAAGCCTCTTGGAAGCCTCGCTCCCAGCTGCAGGATGCATCCTTGGGTCCAGCAGCCAATAAGGGCCTGGAGCCACAGTGGCCAGACCAGCTGGGCCCAGCCTCTCACCACCGAAGGCAGCTGGGGCCCCAGGGTCCCCCACACCTCGTGGCAGGTAGGAGCTGCTGACCACCCTCCCTGCTTACTGTGCCCAGTCAGATTTGGCTAAAGTCCCCCCATATTGGCCCTGACCTCAGTTCCTGGAGGTAAGGTGTCCTTCCCCCATTTCCACCTCCTATTGCCTCCTCAGACCTGTCCAAGAAGCAGGGGCCATGGATGGAGGAAGAAGAAGCAGCATATGGATGGATGGACTTTGGCCGCCGCAGTGCTGAGGAAGCGGACCAGCGTCCCTAGAACCAAGCTTCAGAGCGGCACCACCCCCTGCCCCACCCTAGCCCCAAACCATGGAAAGCAAATCAAAATAAACTAGCTTCGAATGGATATTGGATTGTGTCAAATGATGTGAGGCTGGGAAGGGGGACTCAGCTGGGGACAGGATTAAGACATGGAGGAGAGTTTAGCTCTCCGCAGGAGCAGGGACACTGAGCAACCCCTAGGAGAATGGACCAAGGCTCATTCTTCTCCCAGAGCACAAGAATCTGCCTAGGTGGGTGAGAGAGTAGGTGGTGGGATTTACAGCCAGAGTAATCTTTTTGACAGATAAATCAAATTCAGAAGTCTGAGACAGAAAGATTGCAAGTTCAAGGCCAGCCTAGGAAGCTTAGTGAGATCTTGTCTCAATATTAATGTTTTTTTTAAAAAAAAAAAAAAAAGGGCTGGGGGGCTGGGGAGATAGCTCAGTTGGTAGAGTGCTTGCCTTGCAAGTACAAGGCCCTGGGTTCGATCCCCAGTACCGCCAAAAAAAAAAAAAAATGGGGGGCTGGGGATGTAGCTGGGTGGTAGGTTGCCCCTCGTTTCAATCCCCAGTGCTGCAAAAAAATAAATAAAGATAAATTCAGTTGTGTCACTCTCAGTTTTAACCTTCCAAACCTTCCCTCACACCTAGGATGCAACCTCCACTCTTGCCAAAGCCCTAAGAGCTAGCCCTGCCATCACCTCCCTCTGCGAGTCCCTGTTCCTTCCTCTCCTTACTCAAAGACACCATGCTCCTTCCTCTGTCCTTGCTGTTCCCTACGCCTGGAATATTCTTCCCCAGATACACATACAGCAATTTCCCCTCTTCTCCTTGAATCCTTGGTTGAAATGCCTCTTCCTGAGAGACCCCTTCTGCTCCTCACCTTTTCCAAGAGACCCCATTATTCCACCACAACATAACGGTTTTTTATTTGTTTGTTTTTTTGTTTTGTTTTGTTTTGTTTTTTGCTACTGGTGGTTGAACCCAGGGGTGCTTAACCACTGAGCTACATCCATAACCCTTTTTATTTTATTTTTTATTTTGAGACAGCATCTCACTATGTTACTTAGGACCTCACTAAGTTGCTGAGGCTGGCTTTGAACTCACCATCCTCCTGGCCTAGCCTCCTGAGCTCCTGGGATTAGAGGCGTGCGTCACCATGCTCAGCTCACAACCTAACATTTTATTGAGAGCACGTTTCACAATCTGCAGTAGGTGTTTTACCAGTGGATCATCTGCCTCCCCAGCTAGGAGGAAAATTTGGAGAGGGGCGACCGCATGTCTCTCTTCTTTGCTGTATTCCCAGTGCCAAAAAAAAAGAGGACGACTGGGTGTGGTGGTCCACGCCTATAATCCCAGGGAAGCTGAGGCAGAAGGGTCGCTAGTTCAAGACCAGCCTGAGCATCTTAGCAAGGCCCTGTCTCAAAATAAAAAAATTGAAAAGATCTGAGGATGTAGCTCAATAGTAGAGCACTCCTGGGATTCAATTCCCAGTGCCACAAACCCAAGATAGAAAGAAAGAAAGAGAGAGAGAGGGAGGGAGGGAGGGAGAGGAAAGGAAAAGGAAAAAAAAAAAAAAAAGAAGAAGAAGAAAGAGAAAAAGAAAAATAAATCAAACCTAGGGGAGCCAAATAAATATTTGCCAGATGAACAGGTGAGTGACTGGCTTACCTGATAGTCCTTCACCCATCTTCCCTCACGGTAGTACCTGTCAGCAGCATCCTACCACAGGCCCGAGCTACTCCCCTGAGGACTGGAGAGGAAGAAAAATTCCTCTGTCCACCTAAGGTTCATGGCTGGGCTCTGTAATAATAATTTTTTAAAAAAGATTACAGGAGAAAGGAAAGCAAATTATTTGCATGTGTACTGCACATTTAACATATGGAGTATCCAGAGACAAGAAGAGGTGGCTCAGAACTGGGGCTCAGGTAACATCTTCAACGGATAACATTCCATTTGTCGAGAAATGGCAGGATAAAGGAAAGTGGATTCAGGCTTCCCAGAGTGGCAAACCGGGTGGGGAAAGCAACTATATAAAAACTAATGGTAGGTAAATGTCTGTCAGTCAAGTTTATTCTGCAGACTGTTCCAGTTCCATCTCCAGGTTGATAAGGGTCTAAAGAGGACTAGTGATTAACTTTTGTCCTTCTTGGTAGAGTGGGAAAAGAGATACCTTTGAAAGTTTATGTCCTGTTTTAGGCAGATGGGGGCGGCCAGGGAACTTTTCTTATAGCCACTGCTTCTCCGTTGCCTTTACCTCAAAATAATCCTTATGCCAATGAGGCATATCTTCGGGTGTAGACTCCAGTTTCCTTCAGGTCTGAAAATGATGAGGAGTTAAATTCTGCAGGGACATCTCTCAGCCAATGTCAGATGAGAGTTAGAGGATAAATATTCCAGCTCCCCGACTCCCTGGATTGGGAAAAGTATGTTTTACTCTGTCTCCCAAAGTTCCCCAACAGGTTGAGCCCCAATCACCCAGAGCAGTAACTCATTCAATGATATCCTTCCCTGCCTGCCTCCCTTCCCTGTCTCAGATCATTGTCCTCCCACTGGGGTTCCTTGGAATCCACCCAAACTACCCTCATTCAACTCCTTGTCTCTAAGCCTGCCGCTGGGGGAACTTGTCCTAAGACAGTTGGTACCAGAAGGGGTTGTAGGAGGTAGACACTCATAATGGGACTGTGAAATTGATCCTTCAATAGCTAAACCCCATGGTTGGTATGAAATGAGGTGCTGATACTCCCTGGAATGCTGGAGTATCACTATTTGTCTGTGCAGGTGGTGTTGGGGATCTAACCCAGGACCTCATGAATGCGAGGCAAGCACCTACCACTGAGCTACATCCCCACCTCTAGCATCACAACTACGACTCATCTCAGTGAATTAGGAATGGGATGCAGGTAGAAAGGAAGCACCGACGTCAGTGATTGCTCCAGCATTTGAGAGAGAGGAGCCATGACCATTGCAATAAGAACTGTGGAGTTGGTTGGCTATTGTTAACCATCAGAGAATCCAGTAAGGAAGAAATCCTGTTAGCCACTCTCAACTCAAGATACACTGTGAAAGTAGAACAGCTCCCATTGCAGCAAAGAGAAGACAGGGCTGAAAATCAAGCCCAAGATCTGATTGTAAGATCAGATGCAAAGTAACAAATGAAGCTTAAATAAGAATCCCAGCAAGTCTCTTCTGCTAAAGTCTTAGAATACAAGAAGTGGGACCATGAGACCTTGGGTGGCATATTTTAGGAGATACCCTTAATAACCTTGAACTCCCAGATTTCTTTGAACCCTCTGGACTAGAAGAAAAGCCTCTACCTCACCAAGGAAGAGCAGCTTCCCCTTCACTGGAGATCATACAAAAGCCTCCCCAAAACAGACACTTCATAAGATGATGATTCTCTTCAAGGTCTGACCCTGTGCCAGGCGTGGTGAAGCATGCCTGCCTTAGTCCCAGAGGCTCCAGAGGCTAAGGTAGGAGGATTGCAAGTTCAAAACCAGCCTCAGCAATAGCAAAGCCCTAAGCAACTTAGCGGGACCCTGTCTCAAAATAAAAAATAAGGGCTGGGGATATAGCTCAGTTGGTAGAGTGTTTGCCTTGCAAGCACAAGGCCCTGGGTTCAATCCCCAGCACCACAAAAATAAATAAATAAATAAATAAATAAATAAATAAATAAATAAGAAAACAGACCAAAACAGATCTAGAACAGATGAGCCAAAGACTGAATCAGCTTACTGATATGGAAAATTATGATCCTTTGCCTGGTTTCCAAATCTGCATCTGTTTCGTCAGCCATTTATCAATATCATGGTACACCGGGCAAAGAGGCACCCCCAGACAGTTCAGAAGCTAGTGTATAGCAGGCCTCAGCCGACACTTATCCCAGAGAACTTATCCCATCATGCTTCCACCCGTATTAAAGAGGGAACATATAAAACCCAGGTGACAAGTGGAGTCCTTTGAAAGTCTGTCTCAAAGTATATCCAGTGGATCCTTTGACACATCTTGCAGTCATTTCTGTGACACATGAATGCATAATTTGAAAGGACAGACTTAACAGATGGCAGAACACTCACACTAATAGGCTGTCACATGGAATTAGAGCCATCGTGGTGGGAACAACCAAATGGAAGTCCCAGAGGCTGCCCCCACACTCAAAGACCACATCTCAGGTGAAAAGGCAGAGACAAGGGCCATCCTTAAATACTTAAGGGATGCAGGGGTGATGCACTCCATCGTATGACCATTTAATTCCCAGGCATTTCCCAGGTCCCTCGAAAAATGAGATGGGCCACTGTCATTGTGGGAATTACTGTAAACACAACCAGCAAGAGCCGAGTTGGCAGCAGCTATGGCAGATGTGGTATCGCCACTAGAACAGATAACACAACCCCTATACGTGGTATGTCACATTGACCCCATGAAAATCTATTTTCAATTCCTATCAGGAAGAAGGATCAGAAGCAGTTCTCATTTAGCTGGAAGAGACAACAGGACATGTTCAAGGTCTTGCCTGGATCCACATTCACCGTCCTAACCCTCTGTCACAATATAATCCAAAGGAACTTTGATCATATAAATATCTGTGGAGCCTTACAGCAGTTCACTAATTGATGTCACCATGTTTATCAGATATAGTAAACAGGAAGTGGCAAGTATCCTAGTGACCTGGTAAGGCACATGTACACCAAAAGTAAGAACATAAGATTACTCTTCAGTTTTTATGGTCTCAGTGGTCTAGGGCAAACTTGTAGCTTCCACTGCTAAGAAAGAGGCCCAGGGCTTGGTAAGGTCTTTGGGATTTGGAATCAACACTCAGAGATACTCCCTTGACCCCTCCATCAAGTGAATCAGGAAGGTGATAGAAGGATAGGTTCAGGCTCTGGCACAAGCACCTCTGCTGACTAGGTTATATGACCTGGGGATCCCACAGTGCCATAAGTACTCATGGTAGAAGGACATTATGTGGCATCTCTGAAAAGTCCCAACAAGAGAATTGTAGTGCTCAATTCTAGGACATTTTCCCTATGGATCAAAATAGAAAATATTTAAGGTTCTTCAGGCTAAGAGGCAAAATCAAGGATACTGTATAGGTACTGAAATAACATTTCTAAAACATAAAAACTATTCTTCTCCCGTCTGCCATATAACAACAGTCAAAGGCCCAGATTTGGTCATAGTTTACAGACTCCTGTTCTGGAGCAGAAGAGAGCTGTCAATTATTTAAAAACTTACTCTTGACATGCTACTGGCCCATGAGCATCAAGTTTCTCTGCAATCAGAATTGCCCATTATGAGCTGGCTAATTTCAAACCTATCATGATAAAAATTTGGGCAAGCCAAAAAGCAATTAATTGAAAAATGGATCTTGTAGAGGGAAATGGGGTGGGAGATGGTGGACCAAGACATTATTCCCCTATGTACACGTATGATTACATGAATGGTGTGGATCTGCATTGTGTATAACCATAGAAATGAAAAGTTGTACTCCATTTGTGGACAATGAATCAAAATGCAGTCTGTAAAAGTAAAAAATAAATTAATTAATTAAAAAAAAAAAAAGAATGGAAATGGTACATTTGAGACTGGCTTGGCCTCAGATGGTTCAGAGGGTACAAATAAGTTATTTGAATAGTTATCCACACCCCCAGATCACCCCTATCTGTTTTTCCTTTCTGGAACTGGAGATTGAACCCAGGGACACTTTACCACTGAGTCACATCCCCAGTCCTTTTTACATCTTATTGCAAGACAGGATCTCACTAAGTTGCTGAGGCTGGCCTCGAATTTGCCATCCTCCTGCCTCAGCCTCCCAAGTTGCTGGAATTACAGGTGTGCACCTCTGTGCCCAGCAGATCACCCACATCTATTGCATCTGCACCTCTCCCTTGGCTCACCCCAATGGCCTTATTGGAGGTGCCTGTGACTAGTCCACAGAAGAGGAAAAGCCTAGACCTGGTCACAAATGTATAGGCTTGATATGTTAATAAAAAACTGAAACCAGATTACAGAGCCGAGCTCCGGAGCCAAGGCGGTCGGAGAAGGAGGCGCAGCGGCCGGTGGCCGAGCACTGCGGAGAGAGCCAGTGGGCCAGCGCCCAGCAGCTGCCAGGGGCCACAGAAGTACCCCGGGAATCGGCGGCGGCGTATGCGTGTGGCCCGTGTGCGGGCGGCGGCGCGGTAGTAGCGCGGAGGGGCAGCCGGTTCGGGCGGGTGGCATCATGGACGAGAAGGTGTTCACGAAAGAGCTGGACCAGTGGATCGAGCAGCTGAACGAGTGCAAGCAGCTGTCCGAATCCCAGGTTAAGAGCCTCTGCGAGAAGGCTAAAGAAATCCTGACAAAAGAATCCAATGTGCAAGAGGTTCAATGTCCAGTCACTGTCTGTGGCGATGTACATGGGCAATTTCATGATCTCATGGAACTGTTTAGAATTGGTGGCAAATCACCAGATACAAATTACTTGTTTATGGGAGATTATGTTGACAGAGGATATTATTCAGTTGAAACAGTTACACTGCTTGTAGCTCTTAAGGTTCGTTACCGGGAATGCATCACCATTCTTCGAGGGAATCACAAGAGCAGGCAGATCACACAAGTTTTTATGATGAGTGTTTAAGAAAATATGGAAATGCAAATGTTTGGAAATATTTTAAAGATCTTTTTGACTATCTTCCTCTCACTGCCTTGGTGGATGGGCAGATCTTCTGTCTACATGGTGGCCTCTCACCATCCATAGATACACTGGATCACATCAGAGCACTTGATCGCCTACAAGAAGTTCCCCATGAGGGTCCAATGTGTGACTTACTGTGGTCAGATCCAGATGATCGTGGTGGTTGGGGTATATCTCCTCGAGGAGCTGGTTACACATTTGGGCAAGATATTTCTGAGACATTTAATCATGCCAATGGCCTCACGTTGGTGTCTAGAGCTCACCAGCTGGTGATGGAGGGATATAACTGGTGCCATGATCGGAATGTAGTAACGATTTTCAGTGCTCCAAACTATTGTTATCATTGTGGTAACCAAGCTGCAATCATGGAACTTGATGATACTCTAAAATATTCTTTCTTGCAGTTTGATCCAGCACCTCGTAGAGGCGAACCACATGTTACTCGTCGTACCCCAGACTACTTCCTGTAATGAAATTTTAAACTTGTACAGTATTGCCATGAACCATATATTGACCTAATGGAAATGGGAAGAGCAATAGTAACTCCAAAGTGTCAGAAAATAGTTAACATTCAAAAACTTGTTTTCACATGGACCAAAAGATGTGCCATATAAAAATACAAAGCCTCTTGTCATCAACAGCCGTGACCACTTTAGAATGAACCAGTTCATTGCATGCTGAAGCGACATTGTTGGTCAAGAAACCAGTTTCTGGCATAGCGCTATTTGTAGTTACTTTTGCTTTCTCTGAGAGACTGCAGATAATAAGATGTAAACATTAACACCTCGTGAATACAACTTAACTTCCATTTAGCTATAGCTTTACTTAGCATGACTGTAGATAAGGATAGCAACAAATAATCATTGGAGCTTAATGAACATTTTTAAAAATAAGTACCAAGGCCTCCCCCCTACTTGTGAGTTTTGAAATCATTTTGTTTATTTTAAGGGAAACCGTTTAATTTAATTGTATGATTTGTCTGCACTCAGTTTATTCCCTTCTCAAATCTCAGCCCCATGTTGTTCTTTGTTATTGTCAGAACCTGGTGAGTTGTTTTGAACAGAACTGTTTTCCCTCTCCTGTAAGACGATGTTACTGCACAAGAGCACTGCAGTGTTTTTCATAATAAACTTGTGAACTAAGAAAAAAAAAAAAAAAAAAACTGAAAACAGACTGTTGCCAAAATATGGCCTCACGTGGGGTGGCCCTGAGTGACAATGGTCAGTAGCCATTCTTCCAGTGGACAGAGCTTCGGGTAGTATAGCTGGTCATCAACTTGGTGTAGAGGGATAAATGGCCTGGGGGATACACAGGCTCCTGGGCAGTGACAATAGCATGCCTGATTGTTCAAGGACTTCTGGGGAAGAGGCAAGTGGATAGATCTACAGAGGGGGTGCAAAGCTTGTGGATCCTTGTGTTCCACATCAGTGCCCACCAGAGAGCATCCACCACAGAAGAGGCACCGCCCACCCAGGATGCTTCATTCAATGGAGGTCATCAGACTCTGATTTCAGCTACTCCATACTTAAGCCACAGACCCACAGATACAGTGACAAAGACGATAGTGGCAGAGACAGAGGTGATATGTGGGCCTGACAGCTATTCTGGCTACCCAGAAGCAGAGACCTACTTCAAGCCCTTAACAGGCTACCACCCCTGGGAGAGATTGACAAGCTACTTGTCGGTAAGTGATTATGTCAGACACCTTCTACCCCAGGGGCCACTGAATTGTCCCTGTGGGGACTGATGCATATTCTAAGTATAGGTTGGTCCTTCTTCCTCACAGTGCCTCAGTCAGTACCAGTCGAGGGCTTACAGAGACACACTCATGACTTCCCCTGTGCTTTACATCGTAAGACCCATGACACATGAACTCACACCAAGACACCCACTTTATAATGAGGGACCCGCAGCAATGAGCACATGACCACAGGGTCCATATATGCTGTCACACACCACATCACCTGAAATTGCAGGTCTGATAGAAGGTTGGAATCAAAGATGTAGCTAAGGTGCTAACTCAGAGAGGTACCCTGGGGGTGAGTTGCATGGACTTTGAAGCAAAGGCCATTGTATGATGGCCTGGAACACAGGGATCCAGGAAGGGAAGCGTGAAAATGGAGGTAGCTGGCATCACCATCCCTCTCAGAGGCCCACCTGAGGAATTTGTTTTCTGTCCCTACAATCTTAGCCTGTACTTGCCTAGAAATCCTGCTTCAGAGGGTGGGTATAATGCTTCCACTAAATCTAAAGGTACAGGTTTGGGAGGTAGCTCATTGGTGGAGCACTTGCCTAGCATATGTGAGGCCCTGGGTTCAGTCCCCAGCTAAACAAAGTTACAACTGCTGCCTGGCCATGATTGGGGTCTTAGTGCCAGCAGAGCAGCACCTCTGATTGTCTTTTTTGCTGTTGCTGTTTTTCTTTAAGATACTTGACCAAGCCAGGTGCCCATCCCTGTAATCCCAGCAACTCAGGAGGCTGAGGCAGGAGGATCACAAATTCAAAGCCAGCCTTGGCAACTTAGCAAGGCCCTAAACAACTTAGTGAGACCCTGTCTCAAAATAAAACAAAAAAAGGGCTAGTGATGTGGCTCAATGGTTAAGTTCCCCTGGCTTCAATTCCTAGTACCAAAAAAAAAAGATACTGTGACCAGGCACCATCTTAAAGAAGCAATGCCAGGCCAGAGTGAAGTCCACATGAAGTTCACGTTCACCTTAGCAGAACCAGGTGTAGCCTGCAGCAGATACTGTCGATGCCCATATCCTGGCTGGGCACCCGCCATTGCAGCACACGCTGGCCAGGTCCTCTTATAGCACCAGGTACTCCCTGCTGAGGCTCTTCCCTTGCTGCAGAAGCACAGCCAGTGGCAGTGCTGAGACCCCAGGGGCAGCCCTTGGCCAGTGATGAATGGGAGCTGGAGGAGCCATGTCCCAGCTCCCTCATCCCTCAGTGGGATAACTGAGAGGATTCTATGTGTGAGCCACAGCTAACAAGCACATGCCTTTCCTGGGGACTGTGCTAACACGCAGATGCTGATTCTATAGACCTGGGGTGAGTCTGCCGCTGTTTTTTTGTTTTGTTTTGTTTTGTTTGTTTTTAAGACAGGGTCTTGCTAAATTGCTGAGAGCTTCACTAAGTTGCTGAGTGCTGAGGCTGGCCTTGAACTTGCAATCCTCCTCCCACCACTCCTAGGACGATTTTGCCTTTCTGATACTCTCAGGTAACGGTGATGTGGGTTTCGAATTGTGAGAGGCTACACGTTCTCTTCAAGTTCCAAGGAGTCTGAGAGTCATTGCCTATATAACCCCACTTTCATTCATTTCCTCCTATTCTCACTTCCCCGCTCCCCCAAAGAGTACTTCCTGGGACCACCTTCCAAATAAGCTACTTATTTGGTTCTCAAACCCTATTCCAGGCCTGCTTCTGGGGGACCTCAGCCTAAGACCGAAGCCAGGGCACAAGGACAGGATCCCTGGAGCAGAAAGAATCAAGGAAGGTGGCCTGCCCCAGCATGGGCTCCAAGGACTAGGTTCAACCCCAGCACCAGCTGTTAGACCCTGGCTTGGAAGGTCACTGAACCTGCGTAGGCCTCCATTTCACCAACTGACAAATGTTTATCACAGACCCCCATGCCACAGGGGTTGCTGGTGTGTCCTTGTGTTTATTGAAAGTCCTTGGCATGTCACTGAGCGTTAGAGTTCATCCTCTCTCCACATTTTTGCTCACGCACGCACACCAGGCTCCCTGAGAAAGATGACAGGAGGCTGGTCAGGTAGCACACGGGTCCTTTATTTCCTGCACCGGCACGTACACAGGCTGACAAGCAACGAGACTGAGAAGCGTGGTGGGAGGCAGGGCAGGCCCGCATGGGGTCCTGAGCCCCAGACCCCAGCTGTCTACAAGCAGGAGGGCGGGAAAGGGCAGAACAACCAGAACAAAGAAACAAGGGCACCAAAGAAGAACCTCAGGAGGCAGGCACTGGGCCTGGGGCAGGGAGCCTGGACACTCACTGCCACAGGTGGTGGCGGGGCAGGGGTGACACATCACTGGCTAGAGGGACCCTCACCCACCCACACACAGGCACACTTCTGGTTACACACAGTAATAAGGACTGAGAAGAAAGGATGAAGGACGGAAGAAGAGTCAGGTCCCTAAACGTCAACAAGGACTTGGGGGCCACCTTTAATTCGGGGGTCAAGGAATGAAGAGCATGCTGTTAGGAGGGTACTCCCAACAACTGCCCGCATTTGGGATCTGAACCTCTGTCCCGAACTCGGTCCCACCCATCTCAGAGCTGGGTCTGGCAGGGGGCCAGCTTCCCCGGGGCTTCCTTTACCCCCAGGGCCACCACAGGATCCAGGCCCAGCAGCCACAGCTTTTGCACCAGCTGCAGAACAAGGGCTGGAGTTCCTTCAGCCTGTCCCAGAAAAGGGCTTGATAGGCTGGTGACAGACATGGGACTGCATTTCAGCAGAGTAGAAGGAGGGCCTGGGATGGGTGGGACTCAGCCAGGCAGCAGAAGGAGGGGACTCTACAGGCTGCTGGGAAACAGCAAAGCCCGGGAGAGAGGAGAGTGGATGTGAACCGGGGGGCTGACCACCACCAGCCCGGCGTGGGCAGCAGGTAGGGTCTGGTCAGCTGTATCAGAAAACAGAAAGCCACCGTGAAGAGTTATGCAATCACAGAAGTCATGAATCAGTTTACAAAATGCACAACCCTCCACAGTGGCCCTGCCTAGGTCAATCCTGTTCTGCCCACTGATGGTCAAAGGGCCATCAGAGGGGTGGCAGACTAGATAGAAGGAAGGCTGCCGCCAACAAGTTACAAACAGGGTTGACCCACCAGGACAGGTGGGGCACCAGAGCCACATCTGAGGGGAACGTGGGACCAGGAAAGATGCTGTGGAAGTGAGCTCAGATCTCCGTTGCACATAGCAGGGACAGGGCTCAGAGCGACTCCTAGCTGCATGACCTTCAACAAGTCACTTTAGTTCTCTGACTCTCAGTTTCCTCGCCTAACAAACAGGGACAGTAACACCTACCTACAGGGGTGTGAGCATTAAAGGAGCTAACACAGGGGCCCGACGTGCTGAGTGTCATAGGCCACCATCAATCTCACTGAGAACTCCTTACAGGTGGGCCCGGAAGGCCCTCACTGAGCAGGTGTAGCTCCCCAAATGTGGGCTTTCTAACTGGGGAGAGGAGACCCTGACCCACCCACCACCCTGCAGGTATCCCAGCCCACCTCCAGACTCACCCAGGGAACTTCTCCAACTATAGCCCTGGCTGGCGGAGGCCTTCATCTCAATGACCTAGGTGGCCCCAGAAGGCCCCTCTTCCTCCCAGGCCCTGGGAGGGTGGCTGGCCCTGTCCTCCTCCAGCCTCGAGTCCTGGGTGGGCAGCCTGGGCCACTACTGCACAATCCCGCCCCCATGTTTGTTTCGGCCTGCTATTGCAGGCCTCTGGGGGGCCTTGGGGATGGAGCGGGTGGGGTTGAGGATGGGGAGGGGTGGGCAGATAGGAAGCTGAGGAGCACTGGGGAATACAGTCCCAGCCCTGACCCCCAGTCCAGCCTGCAGGAGGAAAGTGGGTGGAAAGCTGAACTTCTAAGCAGATTCCACAAAATGAGCATCAGGGCCACAGTCCCCCTTGAGAGGGACCTGAGGTGCCTATGCAAATGATATGCAAAGTCCATGCAAATCAGCACACTGGGTGGGGCCGGGATGGGGTAAGTGAGCACTTGGAGGCTCACCTACCCTCACTTCTCATCGGCTTGACGATCTGCAGCTTGTCCGGCTGGTGGCAGGGAGGCCCTCGCGGGAGCACTCACTTTTCTGGCGCATCTTCTGCCTCAGCTGCCGCCTATAATGGGCATCTTGCCAGTTGGCCAGTTGCTGGAGGACATACTTCATGTCCAGGTGAGAAGGGCCGAGGCCACTGGCCTCCAGGGCTGAGGTCACCACATTCATCCGTGTGGCCTCATCCAGCTCAGGCTCCACCTCCTCCCAAGCCTCAGTCTCCTCGGACACCAGCTCGGCCTCTTCCGTCAGTCCTTCCTCAGCTGGCCCCACCTCCTCCGTGGCCCCCAGCTCCTCCTCAGGCACCAACTCCTCTGCAGGCTCGAAGTCTTCCGGTGGCATGAGATTCTCTGCAGGCAGCAGGCCCTGCTCAGCCTCGAAATCCTGCTCCTGCTCTCGCACCTCCCTGTAGCGAGGATCATATCTGCACAGGGAGACATAGTGATATAGTTCCACATGCCGCCAGCCACTCCTCCACTCTCCCTGGACTCTCCCATCAATGGGGCTGAGGAACAAAGTCCAATCAGCAGGCCCACCCCACTCCTCTATGAGCTCTCCTGTCCCCATCCTGGCCTACCCAGAAACTGAGGGTTCCTCCCCAGGTCCGTCCCAGCCAGGGAAGAGGGGAGCTGAAAACTAGCTTCAAGGCCCCAGAAGAAAAACCACCGACTCTTCTTTGGCTCTACCTTCTCCTATATCCCCTACCCTGCTGCAAGGAAGTAATCAGCAGGGATATTTCACCTTCACAGCCCACCCCACAGCTAGTTGCCATAGGAACATCTGAGCATTGTAGAAAGGCTCAGACAGGTCAAGTAATTTGCCCAAGGACTCATGGTAAAGGGACCAAGCAGAGACTGAGTCCCAAAAGGTCCTATCCCAGACCATTTGCCTCTCAGTTCCTGGTCAGATGAAGGGAAGGCTTTGGTCCCCACTCAGGGCAACCTTAAATCAGACAGCCACCTAGGGGGCAAGACTTGAAGGAAAAGGGGGCCACTCCTTTCCAGAACAACTCTCAGTCCAGTGGGCCCAGAGAACAGGGCCTTGCCTAGAGTCATAGGGTTGCAGAAGCAGCTGCAGGTGGCTACCTGGCTGCTGGCAGGTGAGGGCAGGTAATGGGGGATGGCCAGCTTACCCCAGGTTTGACGTCTCCCCTGCAGGCATCCCATAATTCCTTAACAGAGAAAAGGACCCTCAGCATACTGAGGCAATGGAAACTGAAACTGCAAAGTCCCTGGGGCCCAGTCATGCCAAAAAATCCCTGGGACAATTGATGTATCCAAGACTGTGTGGACAGAGGAGGAGGCTGGGTGGCACAGGGAGGCAGGAGGGCACTGTAGAAAGCACGCCAGGGCAGAGCATGCAGGCTCAGGGAAAGCTCAGTGAACCAGGGCAAGCGTGGCCCGGCCAGGGTCTGGGGTCCCAGCAACACACCTTTCCATAAAATACGCAGGGTCCGAGATGATCCTCCTTAGAGACGTTCTGAGCTCCTCAGCCAGGGTCTCTGGGAGACTTGGAATTGCCTCCTATGGTGGAGACGGGAGATGTTGGCAGAGGACAACCCCCAGTATCCCTATCCACACTCAGACACAGAAAGGGACTGAGAGCAGAGACACAGGGCATATGGAGGGAAAATGGAGGGCAGCTAAGGAGAGTCCTTACCAGAGGCACACTGTATGTATAGTGGGTGACAGAGCCAGGGGGTGCCGCAGGGTGTTGGCGGAGGGTCTTCACCTCCGCCGGGCACTCGAACAGTACGCCTCCGCAATCCGCATACTTCTCCCGCAGGTCCTGCAGCTGAGAGCCCACCCAGAAGCTCTGCTGGGACCCAGATGTGTCTAGCCCAGCACTCTTGCCAGCCTTGCCCCAGGCAGAGAAGCAAGAGGTCCGAGTTCCAGACCCGAATAACAGCATGCAGGGTCACCCTGGGCAGGTCCTTGCACCCCGCTCCATCCAGACCTCAAGGGACCTGCCAGTTGGGTCAGACAGGGGAAGGAGCAAAAAGGGACAAGACCCAGCCCTGCCTGAAAGCTGTTGGTCCTTTTGGGAGAGTCAGGCAACTGCCAAGGCCTCAGGTCCCCACTTTGGGACAGTGTCTCTCAAGGGGAGGTGGGAGTGTGGGGCACCTCACCTCTTCCTGGGGGTGCACGTGGACTCCCTTCTCCGAGGCCAGCTGATGCTGCAGCTTCTCAGTCTCAGCCCCATACTGTAAGAACCCAGAGCCCGTGAGCCCCACCAAGGCCTCCCACTCCAGGCACACGCACCCCACCCCACTCCACCAGGTACATCAGGGAGGGTTTGGCAGCCCTTGACGTATAAGGTAGGGGAGTCATGTGGCTGGGGAGAGTCTGTGAAAGGGCCTCCATGCCCTCCTTGGACAGTGAGCAGGCACAATGTGTGCTTCTCTGGCTTCTCCACCAACTCTGACACCCACACAGAGAAGGACGTTGGGCCTGGTGGAGGCCAGAGCTGCATGAGGTGGGGGCAGGGAGAAGAAGGCTAGGATTCCATGGCCTGGACAGGTTGAGGGGATCCCTACACCCCAACTCACCGACTGGCAGCGCTGCTGCAGCTTTGCAATCTGGGCCTGCAGCTGGGTAATCTCCTTCTGCTGCCGTTCATAGTTCTCCAGTCTGAGCACCAGCACCTCTGACAGCTCAGCCATCTGCTGGCTGGCCTCAGCTGGGGAGGGAGCTCAAGTCAGCCCGGCTCCCTTGTGCCTGTCTGTGCCTGAACCTCAGCTACCGTGGAGGGCCAAGGGGTCCTAAGGGCTTGACCAAGGGGTCCCACAGGGTTTGGCTTTCCTCAGGTCTTGTCAAGAAATGTTTATGTGACAGGAACACCAGGGTACATGGTCAACAAGACCTGGTCCCAGCCCACACGGAGCTCAAGTCTAGTGGGGAGACATAATATGGGCTAAAACAGAACCAATGTCAAGGGCACATGGGGAGAGGGCACAGCTGTGCACCCCACCCAGCCTTGCAAGGTCTGAAAATGGTTCTGGGAAGAAAGAACCATGCTGAGACCACAGGGCAGGTAAGGCTCCACCAGGCCAAGAAGGGAATAAACAAGTCCAAGCAGAAAGTAGAAAGGCCAAGCCAATCGTTGGACAGTGGGAGGGGTGTGTTCAGGGCAATGGGGTCATCCTTTGGTCAATGGGAAGTTATTTGGGGGTTTTAGACAGAGAGGTGATGTGGTCAGATTTTAGAAAACTAATTTGGGCCACACGCCTCTAATCCCAGCAGCTGGGGAGACTGAGGCAGAAGGATTGCAAGTTCAAAGCCAGCCTCAACAATTTAAGGAGGCCCTAAGCAACTTAGCAAGACTCTGTCTGAAAGTTAATATTAATAATAATAATAATAACAAAGAGGTTCGATGGTTAAGCACCCCTGGGTTCAATCCCTGGAATTGAAGAAAACTCATTTGGGCTAGATGCGGAAGGGCGGGAGTGTCCTGGGCTAGATGTAGCCAGAATCAAGAGGAGGAAAGAGACTTGAGCCCTTCCTAGAAGGTAGAAGCAACAGAACTTGGGAACCTGAGGAGCCACTCTCAGGAAGCTGTGAAACCCAGGGAGAAGGAAGGCCAGGCTTGGGGTGAGAGGACAGCATGAGCTCAGGCATTGTTCTTACATCTTGAGCTCCTTGGGAGCAAACACTGGGCCTGCTCATCTGCATAAACATGGCATCTAGGATGACCCCAGCGTGGCCCCTCACCCACACATGATGCTGAACTAGCTCAGCCCTAGGTCAGCTCCCAGCTCCCTCCCTGCTCCCCTAAATGACAAAGGAAACAGGCTTCAGGAGCCCTGTGACTTTGGCATATTCTTTACAATTTGCACAAAGCATTCATCAACTCTCTTGATTTTTCACAAACTCTGGGGAGATCAGCCTGGTAGTGGGGGATCATTAATCCCCATTCTAAAGATGAAGGTTCTGAGAGATCAAGGAACTTGTCCAAGCGTACACAGCTAGGAAGTCCCAGAACCGGGATTTGAACTCCATACTCCGTATTCCAAATCCCAGCCTTCCTCCCTCCACTTCTTAAGACAGCCCCCTACCCGAGTTACAACATCACGTACAAAACTGCTCCACACATTCCAGAATGAGCATCTGCTCCTCATCCTCCAGGGTGTCCAGCTGAGAGGCCTGGAGAGAGGGAGAGAGGAAGGGGCAGGGCCATCATCACCCACTGCCCGGGGTGTGCCCTCCTCCCAGGTCTTCACCTCCTCTCTCAGCTGGTCGTTCTCCTCCTCCAGCATCCTCAGCTTCTGCTGCAGGGCTTCCAGCTGTGGGCAGTGGTGCAGCGACTCCTCCTGAGGGGTCCTGGGGAAGAAGCAATGAGAGTCAGGGCACAAGGGAGTGGGGCTCCCAGTTTCCATCTCACCAAGGGCTTTACACACCAGGGCTAAGAGTGTTGTCTCATGAGTCAGCAACCCTGCTAGCAGGCACACTGCCTGAGAGCCCCTTTACAAATGCACAAAGAGGCTCAGAGAAGGGAACTCCCAGGTGCGAGGGCAAGACACTCACGGCTTGCGGGCATCATAGGGATGGTCATGCTGTCGATCTTCCTGTCCTTCATGTTCCTCTGGTTCCTCCTCTTCCTCCTCCTCTTCCTCTTCCTCCTCTTCCTCCTCCTCTTCTTCATCTTCATCCTCATCCTCATCATCAGAGTCTGAGTAGAGCTGAAGGAGGTCATCCCGCAAGTTCACCTGATGTCTGAGGTGTAAAATCTGGCAGGAGAGGAGCCACACGGGTCAGGGAGTAGACAGGCATACAGCAGCAGGTGCTGACATGAGAAGGGTGTAGACAGACCCCTACCCTCTCCTCCCCTGCCAGTTACCTCCTCCCTGGCTGAGCCCAGCATGGCTTCCAGCTTGCTATTCTCCTCCATCAAAACACTGTTCTGTTTCACCAGGGACTGGCCGATGCGAGCTGCTGTATTCAGGTCCCGCTCTCTCTGCAGAGGAACCACCACCCATAGAATATATCTTCCAAGTTTCTGGGCCCTCCCAGAGTTGGAAGAAGCTAGGGGTACAAAGGGATCATCAGGAGGCTGGCCACTAGGAGAAACCCTTCCCATTCCCTAGTTCTCCAGGTACCCAACCAGAGAGTACTGTTAACTCCCCTGGGGCCTGACTCAGTTTCCCCTTATGGAGAAAAGAGGCCCCACCTACACGCCTTCCAGAAGAGGGACCCTCAGCTTGGGCCCCAAAGAGGTAGCCAGGCAGGAAACAGACAAGACCCAAACCCATACCATGAATGGGGTAGAATTAAAATGGGCACCAGGCTAAGGTCTGGAGCTGGTTCGGGTGGGGAAAGTGATACCCACCTCCTCCAGCAAATATAACATCACTTTGATGTCTTCTTGGGTGATCTTCTTGACTGGAGGTGGGTTAGGACAGAGAGCTGCAGAAGGTGTGGGGGGAGAAAAGCCCCACCAGGTCAGAAAAGGAAAGTAGCATATGCCATCCACAGCCCACTGATTCCCTTACCAAGGGTCATGGAGTGAGAAGATGGAGCTCCCTTCCTGCCCCCAACATCCTCCCCACACCTGGTACTCAGGACTTCCCTTGCTGCTTCCACGACCCACTAGAATGCTTCTCTCTCTCTCTCTCTCTCTCTCTCTCTCTCTCTCTCTCTCTCTCTCTCTCTCTCTCTCTCTCTCCTTTTTCCTTTGGGGAGTGTGAGTGCAGTGAGGGGATCACTTTTCTCCGGGTTCGGGAACTGGGTTGTCAGGACACCTGGGTCCCTGGCACTTGGGAGAATGGAGGAAGCTAGTGGAAGCACAGCAGCTGACTGACTCATCACCCCTTACCCAGCAAGAGACTTAGCCAGCTCACCAGAGCCTCGTGGGTCATAAAAGTACGCAGTCGCCCACCCCACACCTGTTGCGTGTGCAGAGGAGAGGACGAAGAGACTCGTCCAGTACCGATTCAGGGGGCACCCAAGCCTCTAGAACCAACGCAGAGGGCTGCCCCAGCCCAGAAGAGGATGGGAGAGAAGAAAGAGGCAGAAGCCCAAAGCCCCGCCCACTCCCCCAGCAGAGGAAGGCGCAACCAGGACCCAGGCGGCCAAAACCTCCTGGCTCCGCCCGCCCACCTCTCCGTCGCCTCAGAGCCCCGCGGGGCAGCGCAAGCTCAGAGCGCGCCGGGCAGCGCCCTCCACAGCCCCCGCCTCTCTCCTGGCACTGCGGTAGACGGGGAGGGGGCACTGAGAGTGCGCAGATCTGCCGCAGCAACAGGCGCGAAGAGGGGGCGGGGGAGAGCGCTGGCCCTGGACTTGACGCACTGACAAAAACCAGAGAACCACAAAGAGAAGAGATGAGGAAGAGGCGACCAGACAGGCACCGCAGAAAGTGACATCGCGGAGGAGAGATGGAGGGATGAGACAGTACCAGAGAGGGCGAGGCGCCCGGGCCCGACAGGAGCCCTCCTCCCTGGAGCTGTCCTAGTCCCACCTGCTCCGGGATCCCAGGGACCCAGGTTACCTTCCTCCAGCTCTCGAATAAATGCGGCGCGCTCAGGGCCCGACACCCCAGGACGCCTGCCAATGTAGGCGGCAGGTGTCTTCCAGATGCTCGCCGCCTTTCCAGTCCCCAGGCCAGTAGCCCTGGGACCAAAGGGCCCTTGGAATACGAAGCGGGTCCACGGCGCGTCCGAGTTGTCAGGCACAGATTGGCCAGACGGGCGCTGGGCTCCCGCCTTGGCTCCAGCCTGGGAAGCCGGGCGAGATCCGGGTTGGGATCCCGAGGCTGCTCGGGAACCTGCTCCCGGTCCAGCGCCGGATGCCTGCGTGGGGACGGGCTCCGGCTCTGGAGCAGGACTGGCTACCGGCGGGGGCGCAGGGGTGACTGCTGCTGGGTCCCCGGAACCGGGCCCGGAACCGGACCCCGGCCCATCCCCAGTGCAGCCTTGTCCCTGCTCTTTAGGGCGCATCTTGACTCCGCAGTCCTCTGCCGCAGCGGAGCCTTTATAACCTGTGCCCGGAGCGGGCGCCCCCGGGCCGTACCACGAGTGGAGAAGGGGGTAGCCAAGGAGCAACTAGTGGTGCCCGGGACTCAGGATCTAGCAGGAAAGGAACACGTGGTGGAGAAATAGAGAGAACACATAGAGGAAGAGAAAGGAAAGGAGTTGGCTGTGCGTCCAGCGGATTCCGCTGGTTCGGGTTCATAGTGAAGGATTTCTCCTCCCCTTTCCATCTCCGCAGAATGGTTTCGCCCAAAGCCGCCGCTTCGCAAAGACTAGGGTACCCGGACTTGCGGGTCCCTGTTAGGCGAGCCCCCTCCCCTCGCTTTCACCACCAGAGCTGCCGGCTGCCCTCCCTGGTGTGGCAGCAGCCAACTCAACGTTGTAAGTACAGGCCGGGGAGACCTGAGTGAGTTAGCGAAGTAGGTATCACATCTTCCCGGGTTGACTGGGCTATAAATTCAAACTCCAGTACCAATTTCAACGTGCTACCCCCCACCTGGCGCGTCACACACTGATCCCCTCGCTCACTCCCCCTTGTTTGCCACTCGACATCTGCGCTCCCTCGTTCTGTACCCCCAACCCTTATTCTCTTCACTCACCCCTTGCCTTCCTGACCACCTGTTCTGCTGGGGAGATCCCGCTTAAATGTCTCGCTGTGGCAGCTTCTCCAACCCCGCCCGGGGTCCCAGAGCATCCCTTACCCGGTGGCCTCTACTGATTGATGTTCGTCTTCAAGACCAGACTTGCGCCCATTCAGCTCCAGGACCGTGTCCCTGCGAGCACAGCGCTGAACCAAAAGTCGCCTTAAGTCAGTAATGAACTTGGGGCGGTGGAGAGGACTAAGAAGATCTTTGGCTATTCCTGTGCAGTTAGCTCGAAGGAACCTACAGGGTAAAAAGAAATGGCTATTGCAGGTTCTTTTCAAGTCTTGGGATCATTCTTGGTGGTCCCATTTTTCCTTCTCAACACCAAATCAATCACTAGGCTCTGTTGACATTTTCTTTTAATTATTTCTCAAATGTTGGTCTCCTAAACTGGTCTGCTGTTTTCCGAGGTGAGGATTTATCTCTCTTCTCAGATTATGGGGGTATTCGCACTCACACACCCAGCCCACCCTCTTTGCCCTGGATCCAGATGTGTTATTCCATCCCTGGTCCACCCTCACACCCATACTCCTATCTAAGCTGAGGAATGCCAGGAGTCCACTTCCCACAGCCAGCACGCTGAGCCCAAGCTCCAGACAAGGGCTGTTGCTGAAGTTCTGCGCCTAGGACAGGGGCTTCTGGTGTCTTTAGGGCCAAGTTTCCAGGACAGCCTGTGTTTTAGTCAGCTTTTTCACTGCTGTGACTAAACAGTTCTGACCAGAACAATTGTAGAGGAGGAGGAGTTTATTTGGGGGCTCACAGTTTCAGAACTATCAGTGCATGGAAGGACAGCCCCATTCCTTGGGGCTCCAGTGAGACAGAACATCATGGCAGAAGAGTGTGGTGGAGGGAGGTGGCTCACATGATGATCAGAAAGCAGAGAGAGACTCCACTCACTAAATATAAAATATGTATACCCCAAACCCATGCCTCCAATGCCCACCTCCTCCAGCCACACTTTACCCACCTTCAGGTTTCCACTCAGTTAATCCCTCTCAGGGGATTAATTCACTAATAGTGTTAAGGCTCTAGTAACCCAATTATTTCTCCTCTGAACCTTCTTGCACCTGTGAGCTTTTGGGGAACATCTCACATCCAAACCACAACAGCCTGAAAACAGAAAGACAACCCAGGAGGGATCAGTTCCCCACCCACCAGTGCCCCAACAGGAAACACTGGCATCAGAATATTTTCCCGGAAACATGGGTACTAAATGCCCACTCCATGTGTCATGCACTGTGCTAGACTAGTTAGAGCAGGGAAGAGAGAAACTAGATCTTTGCTCTCCCAGAATTTGGAGTCTGATAAACAAGAAAAAAGAAAGCTAATTACAGATTTCAGTAAGTTCTCTGAAGCATACAAATAGGGAGCTATGAATGTAAATACCAGAAAGTACCTACTCTCTGAGAAGTTGGAGAAAATCATTAATCACATAATATTTTCCATCTCAGCCCACACCTGGGATGTCAGTCTACGCAGCCCACTCAGATCCCCCTCCCTGCCTGACACAAGAGCCTTCCTCCCCAGGAGCCAGGGCTTCTCATTTCTCTTTGGTGACGGAGCCCCGGGCAATTCACCTCTTTATCCCCACATCCCTCGCACACAGGGATTCATCTGCCCACTTATCAAAGTGCAGTCCTATCTAATTATGTTGGCTCTGAATCCAGCCCCTGCATTAGCAGGGAATTAATAAAGAAATGATACCCCAGTCAAACTTGGACCCCTGCCAACCCCTGTCCACCTGGTCCCCACTCCACCTTCCCCTCCTCTCCTGCATCTGGACCCTGAGGGCACTTCTGCCAAGTTGTTGAAAGTGGCTTGTGAGGCCAGGGTCCTTGAAGAAAATAATGGGGCATCTGAGATCACCTTGTCTTTTCTTATGGGTAGAATCTTTGGTAACTTTTGTTGGCTTTGTGTCTTCTTTAGTCTTATTTCTTCTTATTCCTCTAAATTGCCTTCCAATCATTATTCATTCCTCCAACACACATTGATTAAGCCCCTGATGCCAGACACTGTGTCCAGTGTTTGACACACGTCAATGGATAAAAGAGGACAAGATCTCTGCTCTTAGGCCTATTTGCGAGGGGGAGCTACCAGCAAGAAACAAGGAAGTAAAACACAGAGCACACTGGTTATGACCGGAGTATGAAAAGGAGGCCAAATTGGGGAGAGGGGGAATTGCAGGTTGAAAAAGGGCCATCAGCTAAGGAGAAGGAGACATCTGAGTCCTGAGCTGAGGGCAGGAGGGAGCATGGGAGGCTAAGAGGCTACAGCAAATGCAGACCTGAGGCCATAGGAGGCCCAAGTGGCTAAAATGAGATGAGCAAAGGGGATTGCTAGATGGGTCAGGAAGGGAGCCGCAGGGCCCCATGGGCTGAACCTGCCCAAGGCAGTGGGCAGCTTTTCATCCCAGGGTGACATGATCTGACTTAAGTTTCAACAGGGAAACTCTGGCTAAATATCGACATTGAGAGGCAAAGGTAGAAGTCACATAGTTATTGCAAGGGGCTACAATCATCAATGTGTGTATACAGTTGTCCCTTGCTATCTTGGGGGATTCCAGGAACCACCACAGAGACCAAAAGCCTCAGATAAAAGGGCATATGTAATGCCAGGCACAGTGGCACACAACTGTAATCCCAGTGGCTGGTGAGGCTGAGGCAGGAGGATTACAGGTTCAAAGCCAGCCTCAGCAACTTAGCAAGACCCTCTCTCAAAATAAAAAGTTGGCGTTGTGATTCAGTGGTTAAGTGCTCCTGGGTTCAATCCCTGGTCAAAAAAAAAAAAAAAGGCATAAGTAGTATTTGCAGATAACCTTTGAGCATTCCCACATGCTTTAAGTCATCTCTAAATTATTTATAAAACCTAAACAGCGAGGTGCAATGATACACACCTGAAATCCCATTGATTTAGGAGGCTGAGGGAAGAGAATCACAAATTTGAGGCCAGCGTCAGATATTTAGTGAGGTCTTAAGCAACTGGAGACTGACCTTGTCTCAAAATTAAAAAGTCTGGAGATGTAGCTCAGTGGTAAAACATCCCTGGGTTCAATCCCCAGTACCTAAATAAATAGAAACTAATACAATGTAAATGCCGTATAAGTCGCTGTTATGATATATTGTTTAAGAAACAATGACAAGGGACAAAAGTCTAATGTTCAGTACAAACATGATTTTTTTCTAATCTTTTCAGCCTGCAGTTAATCAGATCTCTGGACAAAGACTAGATGGAGGCCCCTGTGTGTGATTTGCACTGGAATCACCTCTGCACACAGTTTAGTCATTTCGCATCACCTTACTTCATCCACACAGCTCACAAGTGCAGATAATCAAAATCCTTGCTATTTTTTAAATCAAGGTAAAGTTTACATGCAGGGAGTCAGGCTTGGTGGCGCACACCTGTAATCCCACTCACCTGAGAGGATGAGACTGGAGGATCGAGAGTTCAAGACCAGCCTCAGCAATTTAGCAAGGCCCTGTCTCAAAAATATTTTTTAAAAAGTGTTTAAGATGTGACTCAGTGATAAAGCGTCCCTAGGATCAATTCCCAGTATCAAAAAAGAAAAGAAAGAGAGGAAGGAAGGAAGGAAGGAAGGAAGGAAGGAAGGAAGGAAGGAAGGAAGGAAGGAAGGAAGGAAGGAAAGAAGGAAAATTTACATACAGTGAAATGCTCAGATCTTAAAGGAACCATTTAATCTGTAATCAGTTTTGATTGAATGCAAATCAAAGACAAACTATTTCCATCAGCCTAGAAAGTTCCTTCTTAACTCTTTCCAGTCAATCCCTATCCCAAGAAGCTGGGACTGATCTGGTTTTTTTTCCTCTACATGAAATAAACAAAATCATGCCATGTGATTTTTTGTGTGTCTGGCTTCTTTCATTCAATATCATATTTTTGAGCTTGACATATTTTTGAACGTATCAGAAATTCCTTCCTTCATATTGCTGACTACTGCCCTATCATATGTAGAAAGCAGTCAGTCCATTCTCCTATCCATGAGTACCTGGGTTGTTTCTAGGTTGAAACTATTATGATTAAAGCTACTGTGAATTTTTTTTTATATTTTTTTAGTTGTCAATGGACTTTTATTTTATTTATTTATATGCAGTGCTGAGGATTGAACCCAGGGCCTCACACGTGCTAGGCGAGCGCTCTACCATTGAGACACAACCCTAGCCCCCTGTGAATATTCTTATACAGGTCTTTTAATGGACATATATTTTTACTTCTCTGGAATCAGTACGTAGGAGTGAAATTGCTGGGTCACAGAACAGACCTATATTTAATTGTCTCAAAAACTGACCAGAAGCCAGGCATGGTGAGCACACCTGTAATCCCAGCAGCTCCGGAGGCTGAGGCGGGAGGATCACAAATTCAGAGCCAGCCTCAGCAACTTAGTGAGACCCTAAGCTGTGCAGTGAGACCCTGTTTCTAAATAAAATATATTAAAAAAAAAAGCTGGGGATGTGGTTCAGTGGTTAGTGGTTAACTGCCCTGGGTTCAATCTCTTGTACCAAAAAAAACAAAAACAAAAAAACAAAAAACCTGCCAGATGATTTTCCCAGCAATGAGAGTTCCACTAGTTTTTTTAAAAAATATTTTTAGTTAAAGAGGGAGCCAGTACTTTATTTGATGTATTTATTTGTATGTGGTGCTGAGGATCGAACCCAGTGCCTCACAAGTGCTAGGCAAGCACTCTACCACTGAGCGACGACCCTAACCCTCCACTTGCTTTAACTCCACATCCTCATCAAAAGGCAGTGTCACTAATTTTATTTATATATTTATTTGTTTATTTGTTTGTTTGTTTGCGATGCTGGGGATGGAGCCCTGGGCTTCACACATGCTGAGCGAGTGCTCTACCACTGAGCTGCACCTGGGCCCCACTAAACGTATCCGTGTTAGCCAATCTAGTGGTTAGGAGTGGTGTATCTTTGTGGGTTTATTTTACATTTCCTTGATACTTAATGATTTTTGGAATTTGTGCATATTCTTTGGTGGAAGTGTTTGTTTCAGTCCATTTGGGGAGAAGGGAAGTTGTTTGCCTTCTTCTGATCAAGCTGTAAGAGTTCTTGATGTATTTTCAACACATAGGCAAGTATTTTCTCCTAATCCCTGTGGCAGCCAGCCTCCAAGACAGCCCACAGTGCTTTTGCCGGCTGGTGCGCATGCTTATATGAAGGCAGGACCAAGCTGTGGGAGCAATAGAAGACGATAGGAAAGACTGGGTTTTTTTGTTTTTTGGGTTTTTTTTTTTTTTTTTTTTTGTACCAGGGATTGAACCCAGGGGTGCTTAACCACTAAACTTTAAATTTTTCCCCAGTCCTTTTTATTTTTTATTTTGGGACAGTCTCCCTAAGTTGCTTAGGGCCTCGCTAAATTGCTAAGGCTGGCTTTGAACTCACGATCCTCCCGCTCAGCCTCCAGAGCCACTGGGATGACAGGCATGCACCCCAGCACCCAGGTGGGAACGACTTCTGAAGTGAAGAAACTGAGTCAAGAGAAACCAACACACCAGCCACGTGAGGAGGTCACCTTGAAATAGGTCCTCCAGCCCAGGCACACCTTTAAGGGTCACAGCTGACTGCAGCCAACAACTGATGGCAACCTCAGGAGACACCCTAAGCCAGAACAACCCATCCAAGACACCCCCAAATTTCTTCCCTTTTTTTTTTTTTTTTTTTTTTTTGCGGTGCTGGGGATTGAACCCAGGGCCTTGTGCTTGCAAGGCAAGCACTCTACCAACTGAGCCATATCCCCAGCCTGACACTCCCAAATTTCTGATCTGCAGAAGCCATGAGAGATGATAATGACTAGTGCTCTTTTAAACCGCTAAGTTTTAGAATGATTTCTAAGATGATCACACCATGGCTTGCCTATTTATTTTCTCGATGACATTTTTTTTGATAACCAGAAGTTTTAAATCTTGATGATAACCAATTTATCAGGTTCTTTTCTCAACCCACCCCCTCGATCTTTTTCATTTTTGAATGCTCCCGTTTCTGACCAGCAATGCTTATATGTTACCATGGAAAGGCCAGCATTTGAGGACACGCAGGTCTGGATTTGAACACTGCCTTGGCCTCATAACAGCTTGCCCCTCTATAAAATGAGACCAATAATTCAACTCAATAAATTTAATTTGCCAAGTGAAATGCCTGGCCCAGAGCTAGTGCTCAACAAACATGAGCTCCCTACAAGTCCCCAAGTGCCAAAGCTCATAGTGGGCATATCCATCGGCTCACACAGGCATCACAAGATTCCACAGACTGGTGATTTAAATGACAGAAATTTATTTTCTTTCAGTTCTGGAGATCAGAAGTCCAAGATCAAGGTGCCAGCAAGGTTGGTTTCTGATAGGCCTCTTACCTCGGTGGTCAGACATCACCAGCTGTGTATTCATATGGTCTTTCTTCTGTGTGCATTTGGGCAGAGGGAGAGAAAATTTTCTGGTGACTCTTCCTTGTTCTTTACACAAAGAACGTGTGTGTGTGTGTGTGTGTGTGTGTGTGTGTGTGTGTGTGTGTGTTACAGGGGATTGAACCTATGGTGCTCTATCACTGAGCCACATCCCCAGCTCTTTTTACTTTTTATTTTGAGACAGAGTCTTGCTAAGTTGCTTAGGGCCTCGCTAAGTTGCTTAGGGCCTCGCTCAGTTGCTGAAGCTGGCTTTGAACTTGCAGTCCTCCTGCCTCGGCCTCCTTAGTCACTGGGATTGCAGGCATGCCTCAGCAAGAGAGACCAAAAAGGGTTGAGGAGATAATGTAAGGTGACAAAGTGAAGACAGAGACTGCAGAAAACTCCAGCAAAGAACTGTGCAACAAACAACAGGTGAAAAAAAAGTAGTAGCTAAAAGAGGACATGGGCACAAGAGGAGGTCTATTTTTGTTCTTTTGTTTCTGTTTTGTGGTGCTGGGATGGAACCAGGGCCTCCAGCACATGCACACCGAGTAAGTGCATTACTACTGAGCTACGCTCCCAGCTACAGAAGGAGTTTTAAAGATGGGAGAGGGCTGGGGCGTAGCTCAGGGGTAGAGCGCTTGCCTAGCATGTACAAGGCCCTCGGTTCCATCCCCAGCACCAAAAAATAACCAAAGAAAGATAGGAGGCCTGACAATATATGTATGTGCTGATGAGAATGTTCTGCCAGGGAAGAGAAAATTGATGCAGAAGAAGGAACCCCGATCCCAGGAACGATTCTGGGAATGGAGGAAGCTCATGACCAAATCCAGGCTACTCAGTGCTCAGTATGCTCCTGTTTCTGTGGTTTTTTTTTTTTTTTTTTTTTTTTTTTTTTTTTGTCAGTGAAAAATTTGAATGAGGTTCGGTGCGGACCTGGTACCTCTTTTGTGAAGCGGCAGCTGAGGAAACTCCGGCGCTCGCCATGGCCGACGAAAAGCCCAAGGAAGGAGTCAAGACTGAGAACAACGATCATATTAACTTGAAGGTGGCGGGGCAGGATGGTTCTGTGGTGCAGTTTAAGATTAAGAGGCATACACCACTTAGTAAACTAATGAAAACCTATTGTGAACGACAGGGTTTGTCGATGAGGCAGATCAGATTCCGATTTGATGGGCAGCCAATTAATGAAACAGACACACCTGCACAGTTGGAAATGGAGGATGAAGATACAATTGATGTGTTCCAGCAGCAGACAGGAGGTGTCTACTAAAAAGGGAACCTGCTACTTTACTTCAGAACTCTGTTCCTACAGACCAAGAATACATTCTTAATTAGAAAACTGCAATTTGGTTCCACCACATCCTGACTACTACAGTATAGTTTTCTCTATTCTTTCATTTTCCCCTTCTCCATTCCTTTATTGTACATAAAGTAACTGGTGTATGTGCACAAGCATATTGCATTTTTTTTTAACTAAATGGCCAATGATATGTTTTGATTGACATCAAATGGAGATGGGATGGGGAAAAATACTGGTTCTGTGAAATTATCCCCTTTCTCCATTAGTGGCATGCTCATTCAGCTCTTATCTTTATATTCCAGTAAGTTATTTTGCTCACACTGTTTTAACAAAAAACAAAAAAAAAAAAAAAAAAAAAAACCTGAACAACATAAAAATCCTTGCATACCTTGTTCGATTGGAGAATTTTAATGTTTTTCATTTATCATTGTAAAACCAAGGACAATTTTATAACTTTTTTGTATGTAGCTGTTACATGTAGGGCAATCTGTCTTTAAGTAGGGGTAAATTACTCTTAAAAAAAAGATTCCTAGATAGTTTTCCCTTCAAGTCAAGCATCTTGTTGTTTAAATAAACTTCTTGTTTAAAAAAAAAAAAAATTTGAATGAGACACCATCCTAGAGTTTGCTGTGGACAGTGAGGTTGAAGGACATGAGCCTTTGGACAGTCTCTGTGTGCACTGGACATTTCTGCAGCCCAACACCAAGCACAGACTAGGGCATGCAGCAGGAGTTTGTTAAATTCCTGCTGAATAGACATTTGCTGAGATGAATTGTTTCTGGTCCATGAAGAAGCAGACCTGAGGCCCTGGGAAGTCTAGGATGAGGAACAAAGAAGTGGAGCCAGGAGCTATGGTGCATGCCTGTGATCCAGTAGCTAGGGAGGTTGAGGCAGGAGGATCGCAAGTTTGAGGCCACCCTCAGTAAGTTAGAGACTCGATCTCAAAATTAAAAATAAAAATGGCTGGGAATGTAGCAGTGGGTTGTACAGTTAAGTGGGTTCAATCGCCAGTATCAAAAAAAGGGGGGGGGGAGGGAAAAGAAGAAGGGGGCGGGGAGGAGGAAGAGGAGGATGAAGTTGGGAACCCTGCAGACTCCCCAGTTGACTGGGTCCTCTAGGTCACGGCACTAGCACTCGGCAACTCTGGATGTAGCCACCAGAGGGCAGTGTAAGCCCACATACCACCCCGCTGCTTTCTCACCCCAGGAGGCTAAGGAGGGATGGTGACTTCATTTTACAGATGGAAAAACCAGGCTCAGACCTCCCTAAGTTATGTGGCCTGGCTGATTGACGTCTGCTTCTCCACGGACCAGGGCTACCCAGGAGACCCGGGCGGCGGGAAGAGGGACCTTTGATTCTAGCCCCTGAGCGGTGTCTTCTGCTAACTCCTCCCTTTCCTCGTGCTGCTCTGGTGGAAGAGGTCAGGAGAGCAAAGACCCCAGGCCTTGGGGATCAGGGAGGGGAGACTTGCTAGTCCGTAAAGCCAGGCACATCTCCCACCTAATTAACACCCCCCTCCCCATGAATTGTGGCACAGTCGCTCTGATACCCACCCCTGGGGAGCCCACAAGCGGCTCAGGCTCCCGCCCCGACCTCTTCCCCTGGCTGGACCCTGAAAAGTCACCTGGGACAAGATAGCCCATACAAAGAGCCCCTGAGGGTCAGTGCCGGCGATCTGAGCCGAGCCACGCACCAGGATTACTTTCCGCAATACCACAGGGTGTCTTGGACTTGGAGTGGGGATCCCTCCTTCCCACCACCCTCCTGCCTCTGTGGGGCCTTTTCTCCACCAGTACCAGGCAGCGGCCACCATAGTTCCAGCAGTGGCACAACCCCTTCTTCATACCATTGGCAGAGTGGGGTTCCCATGGACCCAGGCCTCTCCCCACTTCAGGGAGCCCCTTTCCTTTACCCCTCCTCCCAGAACCGGCTCAAACGCCTGGGGCCTGGACCCTCCGCCTGCCGTCTCTGGGGTCCAGGGCCCCCTGCTGGCCAGGAAAGGGAAAGAAGCGCAGAGACAGAAGCGGGCGGAGAGCAAGCGCTGGGTTTGGGCGGCGCGGGGAGCAGCGTCCCAGGCAGTGGTTTCCTCCACTCCCAACCCCTGCCCTTCGCCACCTGGGGTTCTCGTGCTCCCGACCGCAGGCTCGTCCGGCCTGGCTCCCCGGCCCCGTCTCCCGCTGGGAAGCCTCCCCGCCCGCGCGCCGCACCGGACGCCCCTGCGGCTTCCTCTCCTGCCCGTGCGCACTGGCCGCGCCCGAAGATGCTGCTTCCGAGATGACCTGTTTAAGTAACGAGGAGGGCAGTGTCTCTTTTGTTCACTTGTAGTCTTTGGACTCTAATTGGCGTCCAATAAATATTTGTGGAATGAACACATGGGTGAGCTCTGGGTGTGGATGTGTCCCGTGGGGGCTGGAAATCGCCCTGGGGCTGTGATCCGTGCCCAGTCAGGATGAGGGCCCCAGACTCTGAACCCCCAAACCAGTGTTCCAACATCCCAGCACAGGGACCCAACCCAGATGAGCCCCCCCAGGAAACCTCCAAGGAACACCTGCTGGGAGAGGGGCAGCCCGGCAAAGATGGAGCCACGGACCCCAAGCGAGTCCCGCAGGCTCACAGGGTCCAGACCTGAAGGACCTTGTGTGAAACAGCTGGCAGGGGGTCCTGAGCACAGTATCCACCTGAGGAGGGGCAGGGCGATCTGCCACGTGGTCCCGCTGGGCCTGAGAGCCAGCCTGGGAGGACATTCCCTGACCCTTGGGGCTCTCCCAGCTTCCTCCAGGTTCAGGGAGAAGGCCCTTCACGGCTTCACCCCTGGCCCCAGACTCCACAGCTCCCTCTGATCCTTGGGGCCATATCCAGCCTCTGAGCCCTTCCAGGGACACTTGATGAGTTTGGGGACAGATACAGAAGGAGAAGCACACATTTGCTGAGCCCCCATCCAAGTGCCTTTCACTGTGTATGTGGTTTTATTTTATTACCACTGGAAAGAAAAAGATCACTACTTTAGCTGACTGCAGTGGGGTACAACTTTAGTCCCAGCTACACAGGAGGCTGAGGCAGGAGGCCTCTTGAGCCTAGAAGTTCAAGACCAACCTGGGCAACAGAGTCTCAAAATAAAATAAAAGGGACTGGGAACAGAGTAGAGTGGTAGAGCTCTTGCCCAGCATGTGCAAGGCCCTGGGTTCAATCCCTAGTACTGAGGGGGTTGGGGGGTAAGGGGTTACTGTTTTATAGATGAGAAACTGAAGACCAGAGAAATCAAGCAACTTATCTGAGGTCACACAGCCAATAAGTGTCAGAGAGATAGAATCACAAAGGTTTGTCGTACTGTGTCCTCTACCCCGTTGGGGCTGCCTAGGCTCATCTGACTTCCTTCCACATAACAGGCCCACTGCTAGGGCTTATAATTTAATGTATGAACAAGGACACTCAGCAAGGCACAGTAGCTGACTCAGGCCTGTAATCCCAAGACAGAAGGCTGAGGCAAGAGGATCACAAAATTGAGACCAGCATGGACAACTTAGCAAGAAAAAATGAAAAGGGCTGGGAATGTGGTTGAGTGATAGAGGGCCCCTGGGTTCCACAGCACACGCACACACACTCTCACACACACACACGCACACACATTCACATATTATTATGTCGCCAATATTAAAATACTTTAAATGGACTTCCTTTAGTCTTTGTGTGTGTGTGTGTGTGTGTGTGTGTGTGTGTGTGTGTGCGCGCGCGCGCGCGCGCGCGCACAATGCAAATTAAAACCAGGGCCTCATACATGCTCTACAACTGAGTTACGCTACAAATCCTTTTAGTATTTTATTTTGAGACAAGGGCTCACTAAGTCGCTGAAGCTGGCTTTGAACTTGTGATCCTCCTGCCTCGGCCTTCTGAGGAGCCGGGATTATGGGTGGGCTCCACTGCACCCCACTTCATTCAACCTTATGTGCTTCATCGTAGACATTTAAACATTCTAGGGAGGAGTCCTTGGGCTTCACCAAAGGGCCCAAAGAGCCTGTGGCACAAAATAGTTAATCACCCTCGGGCTAGTAAAATGTAACGACCTATTTGTAAGTAGAAGATAGGACATCTGAAATTTGCTTACAGAGCCTCTATTAAGCGCAGTGCAGTAGTACATAACTGTAATCCCAGGAGTTTGGGAGGCTGAAGAAGGAGGATTACAAGTTTGAGGCCATCCTTGGCAACTTGACGAAGCCCCAGGTCTTAGTGAAACCCTGTCTCAACATATATAACAAAAGTGGGTTGGGGATGTGGCTCAGCAGTCAGGCCCCGCTGGGTTAAGTCCCTGGTACCAAAAAACTTTTCAAAGCCTCGATTAAATGAAATTGAACAAGTGTCGTATACAAAACAAGAACAGCAGAACCTTAATAACTATTGAAGGTGAGTGATGCACATGGGAATTCATTGTTCTATTCTCTGTACTTTTATGTGTTTGAAAATGTTCTTACAAAGTTTCTTTAGCTGCTGTGAACATTTGTGTAGGACAAATGGTATGGATGTGATTTGAGCATGTCCCCCAAGCATGTATTAATATTTAATCCCCAACCCGAGGTGTGAAGAGGGTGGAAGCTTAATCCAACCATGGTGTTTAAAGATGGATGCTGTGGGAAGTGATTAGATTGAATGGTTGAATCCTGGAGGCTATTTAAGAGAAGGTGACCAGTGGACAGAGACACAAGCATAAGCATACTTCCTGTCCCTTGCTATGCGATGCCCCTTTGGACTTCTGCCAAGGTCATCACCTCCAAAACTATGAGCTAAATAACACTCTCTCTCTTTTTTTTTTTAATAATATGACCTTGCCTCAGGCATTTTGTTATAGTAATACAAAATGGACTCTTACAATAAGATCATATTTTTAAAATACAGATGAGCAAAAAATTTGTAATTCTGTGGTTACCCAAAGTAACCACTACTGACATTGTAGTGTATATACCAATATATAGTATAAATTTGGGGAGGTTCTTTCTTTTTGTGGTGCTGGGTATTAAACCCGAGGCCTTGCATAGGCTAGGCAGGTGCTCTACCACTGAGCTACTGCCCTTTTACTTTTGAGGCAGCATCTCACTAAGTTGCCCAGGCTGAGCTCATATTTGTGATTCTGCCTCAGCCTCCCCAGTCACTGGGATTACAAACACACACCACCAACCTTTAAGTTTTGCTCTGTCTGTCTTGTGTGTCAATGTGTCAGTCTTTCCATGTTGCCAAACGAGGGTCTTTATTCTCACCATGGGGCTTCCCAGTATGTAGGTAAATAAACACCTCCACAACTGCCCTCCCTAACTTCCAGATCCCTCAGAAAGGGGTCCAATCCCAGAGATGTCCCCACTCCAGGTAGGACCAAGAGTTCACCAGGAGTGTCCACATCAACCTCATAAGGCCAGAAAGAGCCTGGGCTCCCCCGGCCACACTCACCTGCACCCTCCTGACAGCTTGGAGCACCCCCGTCCATCTTCTGAAGGCAGGCCCACCCACCAGCAGGTCTTCAGAGGGGTCGTGCTGGAGACTGGAGATGAAGAGGAAGGGGGCATCTGCGTGCTTTCTCCCTTCTTCAAGCTTGAGCTCAAGCACCTCCTCCTCTGGGGAGCCCCCCTGGCCTACCCTGACTGGATCTGGGTCCCTGCAGCCGGTGGTGCTTCCCTTGATCCCAGCCCGGGACACACTGGTCAAAACCAGATTGGTGTCTGTGCTCCCCGCTCCCAGCCCGACCTGCAGTCATGGTGAAATGCTTGTCCTGACAAACCAGAAAGGGCTTCCCACTCTGACTGGCTCCTGTCTCCAGAATACTAAAGCCTGTGTTTTTCCCATGAACCTGGACTCTCTACCCAAAACAGATCTGTTCCCGAAGCTCCAGCAGGACCTTCATGAAGGCAGCATGTGGCGCAGTTGCAATTCCCACACCAGACTGGTCAACATGGAGGTTTCCTTTCAACGCCTGCTGCATTTTGGACCTGAGAGATGGGCTGTCTGAACCTCTGAGCACGCTTCACATGTAAATCATCTTTTTATTTTCTGGTTTTTTTTTTTTGGGGGGGGGGGTTGTTTGTTTTGGTTTTGGGGACCGAACCAGGGGCACTCTACCGCTGAGCTACATCCCCAGCCCTTTTTGTTCTTTATTTTGAAAAATTCTCTCTAAATTGCTGAGGTTGGCCTTGAACTTGCCATCCTCCTGCTTCAGCCTCCTGAGTCACTGGGATCACAGGTGTGTGCCACCACACCTGGCTTGTCTTTCTGACTCGAGTCTTTCTTTGACAGGGGCTGTAAACATATCTTCATGCCCATGGGCCCCACTCCAGGCAAGAGACGAGCAAGTTCATCTTCATCTCTCCCTCCCAGAGCCTGGAGCAGCTGGCCCGCTCAAGTGCTCAGTGAACACTTGATAAATGACTTTGCAAATGAAGAAACAGGCCAGTGGACCCTGACCCCAGGCTCTTCCTCAAGGCCAGATGTCCCCAGTCTTCCTCCAGGAAGCCCAGAGAATCGTTCGCCTTCTCTAACTGTGGTCACAATCATTAGACTATAGGAGGTCCGTGGGGTCCTCATTAGGTGGTTGTTTGATTTTTCCTGCGTGCACAGTTCTTGGCCTGACCAAAAGCTGCAGCACGAAGGGCAGAGACAGCGCCACTCTTGCTCTGGTCACCCCACCTGAGCTCCTGGCCCTTATCCGGGCTCCACAAACATGCCTGATTCGTAAGTCCTGCTGGATGGGCTGTCGAGGTGCAGGGACGGGCCAGGTGGCAAGGTATGCCTGCAGGGTCTGGCCGGGACATGCACCTCTGCCAATGGCCTTGTGCAAGTGGGAGGTGCTTGTCCCACCCTGAGCTCTCAGCTCCCTAGCTCCCACTCAATAAAGGGCATCACAGACAGACAGCCTTGCAGAGAGCGTGGTCAGACCTCTCCACTCAGTCTCTCGCATTTGTAAGATGGGGTGAATGGATTGCAAGCCCCGTATAGAAGAGACTTCACGGTAGACAGGTACAGAGGCGAAGGAGAAAGGAGAGGGATCAGCAGGTGCTGGGCCAAGGCTGTGAGGTCATCCCTTAAGGCCCATAGCCAGATGACTCTGGGGAAGTGAAGGGCACGGGATTCTCATGCCTTCTCCCAGGTGTGGAGGACCCAGAAAAGCATGTGGGGAGCTGAGGCCCAGGTGGAGGGACCAAGTGGGCAGAAACCGGAAGTCCTTGCCAACCTGAGGTGTCCCAGGGTAAGGCTAGGGAGTCGGGAGAAGGGGTGCTGGGGAGGGGGCACTCTCCCCTACCTCCAGTCCCCTGGCTCCCTGATGGTCTCCCAGGGACCATCCAGGCTGGAACCCTAGCGTGCCACTTAGGCCTCGCCAGCTGTCACCCTGTCCTGCTGCATTGGGTCCGCCTGTGAATGGATACCTCACAGGACGGACGTGAGACCACACATGTCAAGATGTTTCAGGTGCTGATACTGCTGAGGACAGACACAGCTGCCCGCCCAGCGCCGGCCTCCGTCAGGGACCCTGCAAAGCGCAGCCTGCAGGCCGCGGAGGGAGGGGGCGGGTTGGAGCTGGCCGCCATGGCTGCGCCTGCTGAGCACTGCGGGAGAATTCCAGGCATTCCAGCCATTCCAGGCAGAGGAATAGTGCTCACGTTCCCTTGTCTCCGGTGTCCCATTGGCCATACCTTGTCACCAGAGTCCACAGGCCCTTTCACTAGTGGCTACAGAATCTGTCCTGTAACCTTCCCACCAGGCAGCCCCTGGCCCTGCCTGGATACCTCAGGTGACAGGAGCTTTGCTCCGTGGTCAATCCAGAAACGTCTTCATCCACTCTTCTGTTCAGAGCAAGTCTTCTCTTTGCGATTTTTGCCCCCACCCTCCTTCCCACATCTAGTTGCTGGTTTTGCCTAGGGGGGTCGGTCCCAGGAGGCGGCTGTACACTCTCGTTGTTGGGGGGCAGGGGTCTGGCAGTAATATGCTCTTCTTCCAGTCTCACCCCCACCTACGGAACTTCCTCCCTCCTGATCTCAGCCAGGTGTGCCAGGTGCACCACGCACCCAAAGGTTACCTGTGGGGCTGTAGCATTGACACAGACCTAGGCCCAGGTCCAGACCATGGTGGGTGGGGCCAGGGCAAGTGACCTGGGAATGAGTTGGGCAACTGGGCCACCTCAGGCACATTTCCTACCTAGTCTCAGAGACCTGATCAGTCTTCGTTTTTGCTTTTTTTTTTCCCCTTCCCTACCCCAGGAATAGAACCCGGGGTGCTTCACCCCTAAGTTACATCTCAGCCCTGAGATGTAACTTTTTTTTTTTTTTTTTGAGGTCAACCTTGGGAACTTAGTGGGACTTTGTCTCAAAGAATGAAAAGGGTTGGGGATATAGGTCAGTGATAGAGTGCTTGCCTAGCATCTGCAAGGCCCTGGGTTCAATCCCCAGTAAAAGGGGCCTGGGGAGATAGCTCAGTTGGTAGAGTGCCTCACAAGCACAAGGCCCTGGGTTCTAATCCTCAGCACCACAAAAAAAAAAAAAAAAAAAAAATCCCCAGTAAAATTAACGTCTCCAACCTCACTAGTGAGTCCAGTGGCCTCAAATTTGCAATCCTCCCACCTCAGCCTCTTAAGCTGCTGAGATTACAGGCATGTATCACCATGCCCAGCTTATATATATGTATATATAAAACCTTACAGGCTCTGCTTCTCTGGAAACCCTGAATCATATAATAGGACTACATCTTGAGTTCTTTGCCAGAGCTTTGTTGTCTTAGTGATTTATTGTAAACTTAAAAGTCAATTTAATTTCCCAAATCTTTCCCCCATGTCCTGGGTATAGCAGAATGGCATAGTTTCTTGATGAGCAGAGATGTTTTCAGGTCTAAGAATAGGATTCAGGACTCCATCTCATTGTTCCCTACCCATCTTTTCTTGTCGTCATCTGTTAAGTCATATACTTCCTGGGATGAGGTCATGTAGATGGGATTTACATTTTTAAAACATAAGACTTCCATAGCTTGTTTATTTTTTCATAACCTTTTTAAGTTAACAGACCCTAAGAGTAGTTTTAGCTTCACGGCTGATTACTATTTTAAGACTTTTTTTTTAATAACTGATTTTGGAAACCTGCCTTGTTGGACCCTGCACCTTGTTCTGGAGGTTTTGGTTCTGCCATTTGGCCCACTGTCCCCCCTGCCACCAGCATGGCACCTGCCATTTTGATAGGCATCTGTGTCTCCACTGATACTGCAGATTCCAGTGTAGGAACGTCGACCAGGCAGGTGACAGAGACCTCCCTCTGGACTGACAGGGCCAGGTTTCCTACTCCCTGGCTGCGGCTGTTCCAGTGGCTGCCACACAACCCAGGCATTTCCCCTTTGGGTCTCAAAGAAGCACAGACAATCAGCTCTTCCGCTCCTCCTGGACCAAACTGCCCACAAAGGAAGTGCGGTTAGCCTGGGGAGACCGTTTCCTAGTTGTGGCAGACCCAATCCCAAGTCTTCTATGTCCCCCTCTTTCTTACAGCCAGAACCCTGATTTTTATTAAAGGAGCACTGTGTGTAGCTAGAATGCTCTCCATTTCCCAGCTTCCTTTGCAGCAAAGGTTAGTCATGTGTTCCAGCAAATGCCCAGATTATGTCCCTGGGGTGGATGTCCTTCTGGAAATCAAAAATGCAAAACCCCTCTGGGAAATGGATTGTGTCTTTTTCCATTCCTCCTGCATGGAATCCCCTATTTCTCATTTCGTTCTCACATTTGGTCAGCAGAGCACACCTTATCCCGTGTGTGTGTGTGTGAGTCTAAGTATGCTTTGAGGATCAAACCCTAAGGCGTTGCACATGCCAAGCATAAGCTCTACCACTAAGCTACGCCCCAGGCCTATCTCCATTTTACAGATGGGGAATTGAGGTTTGGACAAGTGAATTGACTTTCTCAAGATTGCAAGCCTTTGACAGTTCTTAATTCAAGCAGCCAACTCATGCCACTGAAATTAACTTGCCTGTTTCCTTTTTGACCAGGCTGCCAGGAAGCTCAGAGCTTCATGTGAAGCTCCATCACGGGTAGAATCAACCTTCACCATGTGGCTGCTTTCCACCTCCTCCTTTCCCTTGCACTCATTTTGTTAGGAGGCTTAATCCCTTCTCAAAAGCCACCTCAAGTCCTCTTTTGGAAAGATGGGGTGGTGGTCAGCTGGGGGTCTCTGTGGGTCTCTCCACTCTGCGCTGGGCAGCTGGAGACATCACAGATGGGCTCTGGTTTCCGCCTGGGTTTGGCCAACAGCAGTCACCAGCAGGAGGGAGTGAGGTCACAGCTTCCCGTCAGGAGCCTCGTCCTCAGGGTCCTGCTCCCAGGATGCATTCCCCACTTCCTGTTTCAGGCTCCAGCCGGTGAGGCCAGGGGAACTAGCCCAGGGTACTGTCCTCTTCCTGGCTGTGTTCTATACCACCCACCTCTTGGTAAATCGCCCCTTTCCCAAATTCTTCTTTAATTACCCAAGTCAAGTGTTTTCTGCCACAGTCCTGAACATGGAGTAGAGATAAAGAGCATTGTCAAGCACCTCCTGTGGCCTCTGAACACTATGTCCCCTCTCCCTCCAAAGGCTCTGTCAGCAGAGCTCAGCTCAGTGTGTCATCCCCTTTGCCTGAAGCGTCCTGCCACCTCCTAATCAGACTCCCTGCCTCTGGCCCAGCACCCATCCCACTGAAGCTCCATGACCCGGCCAGCCCTGACCTGAGCTCCAGCCAGGTGCAGAAAGCAGGCACCGGTCACAAGTGCCTCCTGGTCTCAGGAGTGCCAGGCTCATGTGACCAGCCCACCTCAGAAAGACTGGGCAGGGAACAGGTACACAAAGCCGACAGTTAGACCAACGTGATGGGTGAAATGACAGTCTACACCACATAGCGTGGAAGAAAAGGCGCCCAGCTCAGTCTGGCTGGGGTTGTTCCTGGGGGCAGGTGCCACTGGGTGAGCAGGGGAAGGCAGGCCAGGTGAAGGGCGGGGGACGCATGAGCGAAGACCAGGAAGCAAGGAGGCACCACAGGGCTGAGGGCAGAGTCGGCAGCAGGGGACACAGTAGGGAGTAGGTGGGAGCTGGGGGCGGGCCCACCGCAGACCAAAGGGGCCTGGGACCCAAGCCAGAGGCCACCGGGAGCGTGGCAGATGCCACCTCCCCTTATGTACCTTATGGCTGCACATGGAGAAGGACTGGGGGCTGAGGCCAGCGAGGAGCTTGCCCTTCGGAGAGGAACAAGGCCTGGTGCCCCTGAAGGCAGGACTCAGCCCTGTCATCTGCCCTGTCCCAGCCTCCTAAGGCTCCGAGCCACAGCTCTGCAGCTGTGCATGAGATTGGACCAACTCCAGCTCCCCCAACACACCCTCCTCCCCGATAGCTCCAGCCCTGTCTTTCCCACACCAGGCAGCCACGAGGACACGGGGAGCCAACCCAGGAGGGAGCCAGACTGCTAGGGGAGGCCCCTTGTCTCCCCCACACCCCACCCCTCAATGGTTCCATCGGATCTGTGTGTTATTTTTATTTTCTTTGCTTTGGTCTATACAAAAAAAAAAAAAAAAAAAAAAACCAATAACCGAAAACATAAAGCGATAATAATAAAACTCTCCGCTGGGACCCCCTGCTACTCCCCAACACCCATGTGCAAGGGATGGTAGGGGAGTCTGAAACAGGAAGGGGAAGAGAAAGCCCCTCACCGCACACCAGAGGGTTCAGAAGAGCACTTCTGGGGGTCAGCTGGGACAGTGGGGGGCAGGATGGGAGATGTCCCCAGCGCTCCCTCAGGAGGGGTGAAGTCAATTCAGCCTCCTGGAGAGAGGTGGACATCCCCCAGAGTAGGGCACTCATTTTCTGTATCTCTGTCTTGTCTCCCCTGGTAGGTCCCTGAATTTTTCAAAAGAAGCTTTGGATTTCAGGGGTTTGGGCCTTGAACCTGGGTCCTGGAGACCCTGGTGGGGGGTGGGGGTGGCAGTGGAGTTTGGTAAGAAAATCTGACCCAGAGAAGGAACCTAAAGCCTTGCAGGGCCCAAGCAGCTGGGGACGGACAGGCCAGGAGGGGATGCGGGTGGCTGAGTCTAAAGCTTTAGTGGCCAGGGCCACAGAGTGGGGAAGGGAGGTCGGCGGGCCCTGAACCCACAGCCCAGGACAGAAAAGCAGGAGCAGAACACCATCCCAAGAAACCCTGCGGAGGACTTCTGGAGGCATGCAGGCCAACAGGAAGTCACGGCCCCGGCTGCTGCGGCTCAGGCACTTTTCTGTCTCACCCCATCGCCTGCGCAAGAGCCTCTCGGGTGGGAAGCCACATATGCCAGGGCTGCAGAACCAGGGCCAGAGGCTTGGCAGATGGTGTCCCCCAGAAGCTCAGGCCACTCCCATGACCAGAAGGGCCAGCCGTCTTTCCTTAGAAAGAAGAGGCTGTGAGGAGCAGGACTCCAGCCCCAAGCAAAGGTACAGGAGGCGGCAGCCAGAGCGTGCCTTACTTTGGGAAGCTCAGCAACAAAGGGCTCCCATGCTCCTTCCCCCCAAAGTAGAAGCCAGGGTTTCAGCAGAGAAAATGGAGGGCTCCCATCAGAAGGAGGTTCACGAGAGGGAGAAACAGGGGCCTCTGCAGCCTGTGAGCACACGCAAGGCAGAAGGTGCCGTGCTGGGGTGGGGCCAGCTAGGCCAGCATGTGGTCCGCAGTGGGGTAGCCGGGCCTGAGGCCATCGCTGTAGGTGTCAATGGGGTAGTCCCCGTCCATGTCCATGTGCATCTCCAGGGGGTCAAGCGGGACGTCACTGGAGTACATGGGGCGGTAGGTGGCATCCATGTCTGGGGACAAGAAGGGGGTTTGTCTAGAGGACTGTAGGCCACACCACAGGGGGTGGCCAAGGTAGTCCTCAGTTGACTCCTCTACCCTTGCCCACCACCAAGGGCCCCACCCACTTCTCATACCCACATCAGGGGATCTAGACTGGAGTTTAGGTAGAGACCGCAGAGAGGCCGCCATGATGTCTCCCCCCTCACTCCCACTTGCCAGCCTCCAGGTTCTCTGAACCCTGAACAGCTCTGGCCACTTACCATCTGCATAGGGTTCGTTGATAGGGATCATGCTCTGGGCCTAGGGAAGAGAGAAACAAGGAGGTTTGCAAAGGCATACTCTGGGCTGGTTCTCAGCTGCCGACAGGGAGATGCTCCTAAAAAAGGGTCTAAGGCAAAGTGAAGGTCTCTCGGAGGAAGAAAATGCTGACGTCATGACCACTGGCACCTCCCCAGGGTGTGCGTCTCACCACTCATGCTCGGGGGCTCCCACAGAACAAGATAGTGGGGGTGGCAGGAAGAGGACTGGAGAATGGGTGCAAGGCACTGCCCCAGCCAGCACCAGGACGATGTTAGCCTACACAGCATCTCTGTGCAAATTAGAAAAAGGGAAGCCTTTTGGGGGTACAGCGCAGACTCAGAGTGCCTGCTTAGAATGCACAAGGCCCACCACAGCAAAAAGAGAAGAAAAGAGAGTCTCAAACCTTTCATATTCATTTGGGCAAAATGAAATTGCTACTATTATAGGTCAAAAACAGACACGTGGTGCAGCTGGGAGGTAGCTTGGTGGTCACGCTTGCCTAACAGGGGCGAGGACCTGGGTTCAATCCCCAGCGCTGCGCAGGGAGGAGAAAAAGACACAGGCGGCTTCCCTGCGAATTCCATCTGCCAGGAATGTCAAAAATGATCCAAGGGCTGGGGAGATGGCTCAGTCGGTAGAGTGCTTGCCTTGCAAGCACAAGGCCCTGCGTTCAATCCCCAGCACCGCAAGAAAAAAAGAAAAGAAAAACGATCCAATCCCAAAACAGAAATCTGTGAAGGCGACGGTGAGAACAGAGGCTCCCCAGAAGTGGCAGTTCCACCCCAGATACTCACAGCTTCCCAGGCCGCAGGGTCATGCTTGAAGAGCGAGTTGGTGAGCTCCACGGACACGCGCTTGCGGTAATCTGGGTTCTTGTCCTCGGAGATTCGGAACAGGACGGCGGCAGCATAGGTGGCTGAGCAGAGAGGGAAGTCATGGCCAAGTCCGACGCCACCTCCACCACTGCGGGGGAAACAAGGCCCGGCCTCCCCGCCCCTGCCGGCCCCCAGCCCGCCCCTCACCGGTGCCCTCGTTGCGGGAGTGCAGAAGCTCCATGAGGGGGGCCGAGGCCCCCTCAGCATCGATGGCGTCCGCTGCCTCCTTGTCCTGGGCCAGCTCGCAGAGTACCCCAGCGGCCACACGCTGGATGTTCTCCACCGACGAGTACAGGAGCTGGAAGACAAGACAGGACACGGGACCAGGGTGGGGCTGGCCCGGCAGCACCCCCCACAACCCTGCCCACCTCTTTTCTTCAAAATGTGAAAAGCCCAAGAAGGCATAAATAAACAGCAAGGAACAAACCAGCCTCATTCCCCAGACAGACAGACAGCGGCGGTGAACACAACGGCAGAGTCCCCCTGCCTTTTTAATCACAGGTCAATCATTCTACCCTATGTATAATTCTGATGCCTGCCCTTTTCACTTGCAATAGTAGAATTCGGCATTTTCCGATGTATTAGGTTGAGACTTTTCCCAAACATCCCTGAATTCATATTGAGAGAAAGAGAATGCTAAATTCTAAATGCACTGCAATAAGACTAAAACAAGAGGTCACCATGGAAAGAAGTTACGGTACTAATCCTTTACTCTGATCATTAACAATTAAAGGGAAAATTGTTCAAAAGCAAGCACTTTTTTTATTTTTTTGGTACCACGGATTGAACCCAGGGGTGCTTAACCACTGAGCCACATCTCCAGACAGTTTTATTTTTTTATTTTGAGACAGGGTCTTACGAAGTTGCTGAGGTTGGCTTTGAACTTGCAACCCTCCTGCCTCGGCCTCCCAAGCCACTGGGATTGCAGGTGTGCACCACCGTGCCTGATTTGCAATTTGTTTTTAAATACTGTAAGTAACGTTGTAATGTTATCTCTGTGCATAAATTTTTGTCCATATCTTAAGTGGCATTAAATTATCTCATGGAGAGTCTTGGATTTGAATTACTTGGTCAAAGGATATGAATATGAATATTTCCAAGACTCCCTATAAATATTGCAAGGCTGCTTTCCAGACCGCTCTTCCCAGCAGCAGGGTATGAGTCTATTTCATCAAACTGTCCCCTGTGCAGGGCACGCTCAATTATTTTCCTTTGCCAATTTGATAGTGGAAAATGGGCTCTCACTGGGAGGCAAGTTTCATTTCTTTTAACTCCTGGGGCTGAGCATTGTTTGCGTATGAGCCTCCTGGGAATTACTTGTCGCCTCTGCCTGCATCTAACCCCTGGGATCTAGTATTAATGAGCTTTTAACACGAAGGCTATTGAACCCCTGCCTGTGTGGCACTTGCATATATTTTCCCAGTTCGCTGTTCACTTCCCAAGCTTTTTAGGTTGTCTCTGACATACAGATGGCTTTAATGTTCCTGTGGTTGAATTCTAAGATTTTTTTGTTTCTTCATTTATGACCTCTTCCTTTGCTTCTAGAAAACTTAGAAAGCCACCCCATCCAAGAGTTGGCTGAGGCCTCCCAAACCCATGACTCCCAATCTTGCCCTCTTAGCAGTGGCTGGGGGGAGCTCCCTGCCCACCTGCCCCAGACTCACCTGCACAAACAGGGGGATGGTGTTGAGCCGGAAGATCTCCATGCGGTTCATGGGATCGCGGGCGAGGATGTGCAGGGCTCCAGTGCAGCCCTCCACGATCTCCTCCATCCTGACGCCATCCTGCACGAGGGGAGGCATGCGGCATGGGGTCAGGTGGCCCTTGGACGAGGCCACAACTCCTCCCCACCATAACACCTTAACAAGCTTCACTGGTCCTTGGAATTAAAATCCACTGCAACTCATCTCCTTTACGTACGCACCTAACACTGAGGACGCCCGGCACCCAAGGAGGGCTGTCACGGATGCCGGCAAGCTCACTTACCGTGTAGGGCTGCTGCGTGCCTGCAGCCACATGGCGCTGGGCATCCTGGTGGGCCTTGACCAGCAGCTGGACAAGGCGGGGAATGACTGCCGCCTCCTGCAGTGGGGCATGGTTGGCTGGGCACAGGGCCAGATTTCTGATCAGGCCGATGGTCGCCTGGCAGGAAAAAGGACAGCCATCAGGGGTACTTCCTGGGCATCTGGAGGACTCCGGTTTCCCAGTTTCAGTACCTCCTCCCTCTGCTGTCACCTCTTCTGCCTCTCAGGCTAGACACAGACACACTGGGAGATCTCCAGAGAACGAGACCACTCCCAGCCTGTGTCCCTTATTCTGAAGGACCCGTGAGTCCTCCTGTCTAACTTCCCTTCTTTCCTTGTGGTTCTAGGGATGGAACCCCGGGTGTTCTACCAATGAGCTACACCCCTAGGGCTTATTTTTATTTTGAGACAGAGTCTCACCATGTTGTCCAGGCTGGCCTTCAGCTTGTGGTCCTCCTGCCTCAGCCTCATGAGAAGCCACTGCGCCCAGCTTGCTCGCTTTTCTAATTCCCAAACCCTGATTATCAGGAAATCTTTGCCCTGGTTGACCCCAAAGGCTCCTCTTGGTGACATCAATCTCCAACAGGGCAGCTGCAGGATGAGGTCCCCTCTCTAGGGACCCTGACTCACAGTCACCACTGTGACCTCCCAGAGCCCCTCAGGTCAGGCAAGGCAATTCGTCACATCATTGAAGGGCAGGGATGAAAGTCATGTGAGAGATAAGGGTGTGAACACAGGGTGTCACTTGTCACTTAGCTGCTGGGTCAGGATGTAAACACTACCCCCACCCTGGCCTGTAGCAAGGACCAGGCAACAAGGAGGGGTCAGACTCACTGCCATTTCTTTCTCGCTGTAGATTTGTCTTTTAGGTTCAAGGTACAGAACTACTTGGTCATTCTCATCTACACTGCTGGATGGCCTCATATTTAGGGAGTGGAACACCCCTGGGCAGTGGGGTTCCTGGGCGGGCACACAAAGCCCTGTCAATGGTAGTTTTCTCCTCTCCGGCACCAGAGGTCACCTTGCCTTGGGCTCTTTTCCTTGTTTCTACAAACTCACTCCCATAACTCTGTCGCTGCCCTGGGCTGCCATGGCCTCCCCCAGGCCTTCCCTTCCTCTCATCGTTTGGGCACCCCTCCTAGTTTAGCAGGACATGTGGCCTTGTGGCTGGTGACGACGCTTCCTAACTTCCTTGCATCTCAATGAGGCCCAATAACCGGGTTCTGGGGCAGTGTGTCCACTTCCTGCTGGCCCCAGCCCCAGCCCCAGCCCCGTCTTCCAGGGTGGGAGCACATCTGTGATGAAGATGAATCCACCATCCCTGTGGGAGCGACGCTTTCATGTAGACCCTCTGTATAAGGAATGTGCTCCTTGGACCCGGAATGTCCCCAGGAACGTGTTCGCAATGCAGACTCCCAGGCCCAGACTCAATCGGCACCTGCAGTGTAATGAGCCCCCCCACAGCCCCACCCAGGCCACAGGTGTGCATAGGGAACTTCGAGAAGCTCTGCTCTAGGGGTGGCAGAGGCACAGACAGAAATCATCTCAGTGTCTGGGGCAAAGTCGACGTCAAACCTTAAACTGCTCCATGAGAGTTGAACTTTTGGCCTATCCGAGCCACTGTATTTGGGGCCTCTCTACCAATGTGGCGCCTGGCCCTGCACAGGGAGCTGCCGTCCCCGCTAGCCCCAGGGCAGGGGAGTCGTACCTTGACCAGTGGCCACTGGTTGGGCTGGTTGAGCAGCTTGACAATGGCCGGGATGCCATAATTGAGGCGCACGGAGTTCTGGGCCATCTCAGCCTCAGGGTGGCGGCTGGTGAGGTGGCGCAGGGCACAGACGGCGGGCTCCGTGATGTCGTCCTTGTCGCCGGCACGCAGGATGGCGTGGATGAGCGCCTCCACGCCGCTGTTCTGTGTCACCAGCGTCTTGTTCTTGCTGTTGTTGCAGGTCAGATTGGAGAGGGTGCCCGTGGCACAGGTGAGGACGTTGACGTCATCCACGCTCAGCTGGTTCACCAGGATCTTCAGCACACTCTCCAGGCCCTCCTAGGGGCAGGTGGGAGGGCACAACGGGTGAGGGGGGTGCCAGCTCCAGGAAGCCCTTCCAAGGACGCCCAAGCGGAGCAGATGGGGTACAGGGATGGGCCCTGCCTGCGTGTGCCTGCGAACTTTCACCCAGGACCTGCCGACACCCTGGGAGAGGGTGTTACTATCCTTGGAGAAAGTGAGGCTGAGAGGCTCAGAGAGGTTGGGGGGTCTGCCCACAGATGCACAGCGGTGTGCTGGGTCTGAACCCAGGCCTGTTACTGAGCTCCACACTCTTTCTCCTCCATGCCATCCACCTGGCCCTTAGATGAGGCAGAGCCCTCCCCTGACCAAGGGCATGGCCAACAGAGCCCTCTGGACCCAGAGGAGATTGCCAAGGTGGTCACATGCTTCCATGACCAGCTGACCCACTGACATACACATCCCTCTTTTCTGGTCTTCACTGCCGCCCTCCCCCATCCAGGGTCCCCAAGCCAAATCTACTCCCAGGAAAAATCCCTATCTTGGAAGCCTCGCCTTTTCCTTAGGCCCTTGAGCCTCGGTTTTGTCATCTAACCAGGGTCACGCACTCCACCTCCAGGTTGCTGAAAGGGTTAAAGGAGCTCACGTCCATAGCAGGTGTGCACACAGCGGGTAGGGGCGGTGGCAGGCTGCTGGGAGTGGCAGCCAGGTTGGAAGGAGGGACCAAGCTGCTTCTTCCCTTCAGTTGTTCTTAGCCATCGGGGCCCCAAAGCTGTCCCCTGGCACAGTGCTGCTCCCAGCCCAGGGTTCAGCCAAAACTGGGCCTCTGCCACCACCTGAACCTCTGCTGCTTAAAGATGTCAGACCCTTCCTCTCACCTTCTCAGATCCCCAAAAGGACTAGAGTCTCCAGCCACGTGGAGGAAGGCCTTTAGGACTTCTCCAGCCTCAGCTACCAGGGCAGAAGATTCAGAGGCTCCAGTACCCCCCCAGTACCCAAACAGGAAACTGCAAAGGCTGGTCCCAGGCCTGGTCACCTCCCTCACCTGCTTGGTGGCCACATCCGAGAGGTTACGCAGGGTCCAGAGGCAGTTCTGCACCAGGCGAGGGCTGTTGCTGGTCAGGTGCTTGCCCAGGGCCTGCATGCCACCTGGGTGGGAGACAGGGGTTTTGTCAGCCACAGGGCAGCTCAGCTGACCAAGCCGGGCTAGAGGGCAGGGTCCTCCCCTGACCCTCCCAACCACAGACCACCCTGAGTCCATCATACTCACCAGCCTCCACGATGGCAGGCTTGTTGCTGGGACACACGGACAGCACCTTGAGCACGCGGCTGGTGGTCCAGAGCAGCTTCTCGTAGCTGTAGTTACGCATGATCTGCACAAGGGCCTGGGGTCCTCCATTGGCCAGGATGATCAGCTACCAGGGAAGGGGCAGAACGGCGTGAGGGGGAATACTCAGGGGAGGAGGGAGGCACATGACAAAGCTGTCCTTACTGAGCTCCTGCTAAAACCCAAAGAGCTTTTGTGACTATGGCGTCAGCCAGAATTTTAACAAAAGGATAATACCCAGTGCCGACAAGGATGTGGCAAAACTGTACTCACAGCCGTTACTACTGACGACAATGGAAATTAGACCATCTGGGTAAAAGCCTGGAGCCCTGCTGATGAAATTTTTTTCCATTCTGGGAAAAGTCATGTGCTCAAAGATGTTCATAACAGATAAAGAGGGAAAACTGGAAGCGATCTGAATGCTCTACCCAGCAGAGCACAGTAGTGCACATCTGTAATCCCAGGAACTCAGGAGGCTGAGGAAGGAGGATCACAAGTTGGAGACCAGCCTCAGCACTTAGTGAGACCCTGTCTCAAAATAAAAAAGAAAAAAGGACTGGGGATGTAGCTCAATGGTAGAGCATCTCTAGGTTCAATCTCTAGGTTCATCTTTTGGTTCTAGTACCAAAAAAAAAAAAGGAAGAAAGAAAACAGATGCAAATTCACACACTGCTCTGACTACAACCAGATGTATGTATTTGTAAATAAGCCCCTAGAACAGTTCTGAAAAAAAAAAAAAAAAAAACAAAAAAACATCAAAATGACAGCAGTGGCCAGGCACAGTGGTGCACGCCTGTAATCCCCATGACTCCGGAAGCTGAGGCAGGGGGATCATGAGTTCAAGATCCGCCTCTGCAACTTAGGGAGACCCTGCCTCAACATAAAAATAAAAAGGACTTCAATTACTAGTCCTGCACCAAAAAACAAAAAATAACAGCAACTATGAGAAAGACGAGGGTATTTTTTTCTCTATCTGATCCTCAAAACCATGCTGAGAATTCGGAAACAGGGCAAAACATGTTTGTCTGTATGCACACAGACGTCACCTAGAAGCACAAGGGGACAGAGGCCTACAGCCGGGCAGGGTGAAAGGTGAGGCAAGCGTGGGCTGCAGGCCTGGGGACAGGGTGCCCACCTTGCTCTCCTGGTTGCCGTAGGCCAGGAGCTGCAGGCAGTCCGTGGTGATGGCCAGGAACTTCGGGTTGTTCTTGTTGAGTAGGGGCACCATCTTCTGCAGCCCGTCCGCCAGGCGCACTGCCATCTTGGCGCCCTCCTGGTACAGCAGCAGGTTGTGCAGGGTGGTGATGGCGTAGAACAGGACGGACTCCACTGGGGAGCTGGGGGGCAGGCAGGAGCCGGCGTGAGTCAGGTCCCTGCCTAGAAGGGGTCCTCACCTTCTGCAGGAAGCATCCCTCATACCAGCAGCCCCATGGGAATAGCTCTTTATTAAAACCTCGTGACTCTGACATGCGTGAGGCCCTGGGTCCAAAGCCCAGCACCACACACAAAATATCCATCAATCCAATCCCAACCCATCCCATCATCCCTTGAGCCCAGCCCCACTCATACACCGAGCACATGCACTGCCCCACTTAGACAGGGACATGACTGCTCCTGCTTCTGAGCTTCTCTCTGGTGCCGAGCACAGAGCAGGTCCCCTCAATACCTTCCCCTGTGTGGTAACAACCATGTGGAAGGCTCAGTGCCAGAGAAACCCTGCAAGGGGTGCAGATGGGAGTGCAATCCATACCACTACCCCGAGGGAGTTCCCGGCCTGGATGAGCAATGAGGCCGCTCTACGTCAGCATAAGACAGGAAAGACAAGGTCACAGGTACCCCACCCGTGCTGTTCCCTCTACCTAGAACACCATCACCTTCCTCTACACTAACCAAACTCCACTCATCCATCAACCCTGCCACAGGAACGAGTCTACCTCTGGGCAATCTCAGGCATCTTCTGCCACAGCCTATGCTGTACCCTGATAATTAACCTGCTGTTTACACACCTGTCTCCCCTGCTAGGCTGGGTGCAGCTGAGCACCAGGCTAGGGGTGTTTCTGCACCTGGCACACAGCAGGTACTCAATATGTGTAAGGAAGCCCAAAGAAGGGAGGGGGAAAGCCCAGATGAGGGGAGCCCTAGGCTCCCGCAGTGAGAAGGGACAAGCACCTGAGCATGCGGACCAGGGCGGGGATGCCGCCCGACTTGAAGATGGCCAGAAGCCCCTCGCGGTGGTGGGACAGGTTGTGCAGGATGCTGGTGGTGCAGCGGGCCGTGTCCAGGTCGCTGGTGTTCTGCATGGTGCGCACTACAGCCGCCACCAGCTGGGGTGAGCCCATCAGGGCCCGCCGTGATGCCTCCTTCTTTGACAGCTGGTTCACAATCATGGCCGCCTTGGTCACCACCACCTGGAGGTTGGGAAAGAGTAGGGGGATGTGAGCAGATGGGCCAGGCCCCACTACTGAGGAACGGTAGAGGCAAGTCACCTTTCCTCTCAGATGAGCTCAAGCTGGCCACCTCAGCTGGTGGGGAGTCTGGGACAGGAACTCCCTCCCTGGTGGACATCTGCCCAGCCCCTCCCCCCGCCCAGGCCCTGACGGACCGGGTCCTCATCATTGAGCAGTTTGGTGAGTTCCGGCAGGGCCCGGGTGGCCAGCTCAGCATCGTCCTGGTAGTTGATGAGATGCACGATGGCTGACTTGAGCAGCTGGGACGGCTCAGCCAGTCGCTGCAGGTTGGTGGTCTGTCCATCCACCTGGGTGGCTAGCAGCAGGGAGCTGTCCTCGCCTGTCACACCTGGACACATGGCCTCCCGCACCCGCTTGGCTCTGGCGGTCGTGGACATCTGGTACTCCAGATCACCTGAGAGCCAACAGAAAGGGGACAGAGCTGCAGGAGGAGGACGGGGAGGACCCTGGGGAGCAGGGCAGGCTGTGTAGACAGCCCACCTGGGCCCTCTGGTCCACCCTGACCAAAGTCCCAGAGCACCATTTACAGTTTTGCCCCTAACCATGGCATTAGGGGATCACCAATGCCTCAAGATTCCTCATCTGTGAAATGGGACCCCACCTGTTACACCCAGTACAGGGAATTCTCATGACGATTAAATGATAACTGCTCAGTGCCTGGTACCTCTTGATGCAAAAATGTTCATGGTCATTATTAATAAAGCTAGGTGATATTTGAAGTACTCCTTATGCACCTGGCCCTGAATTCACTCCTTGCCTTCTGTTCTTATCCAATCTTATAACCACCTGCAAGTCAAGGGTCTTGCTATTTCCACTTTATAGAGCTGAGCACGAATCATAGACAGCCAGACTCAGGAGCCCAAAGCCCTACTCTCTGGGTCCCCAGTGAAGACTTCAGGGTCCTTCTCCAGGTTCCCTCCCCTGGGTAGCCCCACAAGTAGGAGCCAGGAACCCCCACCTTGGTGACTGTCCGGATGCCCCAGGGGAGAGGCAGGCAGAGTTTACTCTGATTGGTGTGCAAGGAGGAGACACCTACATGGCCTCCCACCTAGATGCTGTACTTTCAGCGACCAGCACAGAACCTGGCTCTGCCCAGCTGAGGCTTCTGCCTGTGGCCAGGGAGGAGACCCAGGGTGCAGAGGCTGAGCCCTGCAGAGCCCCCATCAGGCACAGTCCACCTTGCACTCTTCCGGGTCCCAAAGCTCACCCTAGCCAAGGCCATGAAGGCACGTGGAGACAACAGTCCTAGGGTCCAGATGTTCCTTTCCCCAGAAGGGAAGGGACACCTGGGTTGGCAAGACACCCTTCCCCTTCCCCCACCATGCGACTGAGCCCCAGCACTGAGTCACCCACTCCACGCCCTGCACTTGGCCCATCTGTATGTCAGCCCACGCGGGCCCCGTCTGGGCTTGAGCACAGCACCTCCTCCACCAGACCAGGGGCTCCCTGGGGCTGCAGACCTGTGTCTCCCATCAGACAGAAGCTTCTGGAGTGGAAAGGGTGCATTCCATAATCCCCGGGTCCCCTGAGGGCAGGAATATTGCCTCCCCATCACACTCCCATGCTCACAGAAGGCAAAAACTGTGCCTCTTCTTCAGACTGGTGGCACCAGGGCAGGGTCTAGGCCTCCCCTAAAAGTTCATGGAAAAGTCTGCATCCATCCCACATGGGAGACCCTGAAATAGCTAAGTCTCCTCCCTCAGACTGGGTGGGCTCCCATGAGCATGAGCTGCCTCCTTCTTCAGACTATGTGGGTCCCCAAGAGCAGGAAGTATGCCTCTTCCTCAAACCAAGGGGACCTCCTGAAGTCTGCCTTCCTTTGCTCTGATATTTCTCCAGGGCCAAGCCAGATTTTCTTCCCATGGAAAAGCTCCCGAAGGTGCTGACCTTGGTTCTGGGGCACCCCCTGGGTGTAGGTGGTGGTCTTCTTGAGCGTGTACTGGCGCCCACAGGCATCGTCCTCCTCCATGATACCCTTGCTGCTGACGGAGGGCACACAGGTGTTGGCACCTGAGTGGATGCCCGAGTCGTAGGTGTACGTCTGCTGCCACTCAGTCACCTTGATGGGTTGTTCGATCAGGTTCATCACCTCCATGGTGGCTACGGGAATGGACAAGAGAGGTGCAAAGTCAGCTGGCTCATGGCGCATCCCAACCATGGCCTTGCCCAGCTTCACCCCCACCCATCCCCACTCCAGCCTGGCCACCTCCAACCTCCTCCATTCCTAGACCCCCTTCTCCCCTGACCCCACCACAGCCCCAAGGACCCCAAGTGGCTGTACCAGGACCCAAAGGACCCAAAGGGGCTGCCCAGGGGAAGCCAGTGGTGTGTGACCCCTGGGATTGCATCCCTGACCTCCGGCCCAGTACAAGGGGCTATACGGGGCCAGGGGTCCCCACTCTCCCCAGCTCAGTTGCCTGCCCACCTGGAGGTCCCAGTCCAATGCTCCCAGGGCAGGATAAGGCAGCTGGGGCCTCCAGCAGCCTCTGGGGACCCAAGGACCCACCCTCACCCCACTGAGGCCCCTGGGAAAGCTATGGAGGCGGGCAGTGAGGTGGCAGCTCTCCAGGCATTGGGGGAACTGGGCGGGGCAGGGAAGCTGTCAGACAGGTTTCTCTGGGGGCACCAGAGGCTCCCTCAGAGATTCCTGGATCTCACTTTCTTGTGGGTCAAGAAGGATCGCATAGGGCCCAGAAGGCCTACTCTCTCCCAGCTCCCCAGCAACTCCAAGCTTTCCCAGCACCGAGAGCACCACAGACGACTCCAATCTCAGCCACTCACTCCTGGGCCAACTCGGATCTCCACTGAGCTTAGGCATCCCCATCTGTAAAACCCAGCTACACCTCCCTCGCAGGTGTTGTGAGGACAGCCAGGAACCCAGGATGGCACAGGCACCGACAAAGAGTAGGCGTTCAGCGCCGGAGGCCATCGGAGGCCATTGCTGTCATCGTCTGTACTGCCTCGCCCCTGGAAGTACTTTCTCACCTTTTTAACCCAGGCTTAGAGATATGGAGTGGGGCAGGCCTCTGGGGTGGTCACTGCCACTCGAGAACCCCTGCCCCTCTCTGCAGGGACTTGGGGGTGCTTGGAGGTTAATTAGCACCTTGAAGCAGGCATGTGAACTTCCCACTGGGTCTGCTTGCCTCCTCTGTCTTGGGGACTGACCCGCAGAGGTGGGTGACTGAGAGGAGGGACGGGGGAAGCTATGAGGGTCTACTATGTACCAGGCCTCACGGATGCCGTCCTCTCACCATGCTGTGCGCTTCAAATCACACACTCTGTTCCCACATTTAGAGATATGAAAACAGGCTAGACATGACAAGGGCCTGGACCAGGCATAGGTGTGAATGACACCAAAGTCTGCAGCCTTCGCATGTCCCAGGTGGCCTCAGAGCAAGCAGACCCCAGGCTGGTCTACCCACGAAGAGGGTTAGCACCCTGCATCTCAGGCTGGTTGTCCCGCTGTGATGAGGAACTAATGAGGATGAGGGTGGGGAACCGAGCAGCCTGGTCCCGCCCCAGGAACAAGAGCACCAGGGACTTCTTCCCAAAGACAGCCCAGAGCCACCCTCAAGGAGGATGACGAAGGATCCTTCAGGTCTTTTTCCCTTTTATGGCAATGCACAGCCCCTCCCCTGCCTTGAGCACACCTGATACAGGCAGAGGCAGGAGCCAGACCAGCTCCCAGCCACCTCCTTCCTTTGCTCCTGCCACACTGAGTGACTCAGAGTTTCGGGCTGATAAACAGAAGCAGGCCCAGGACACCAGACAGCAGGCTCTGTGCCACCAGATGTGCACAGCTGCTCCCAGGCATTGGCCAAGTGTGGCTATTTCAGGAGGCAATCCCTGCCCCCGCCCTTCCCACACACCCTGTCCCAGGCAGCAGACAAGGGTCAATGGCAGGAAACCAGGGGCTTGGAAGAGGCAGACTCAGGAAAATCCTGCTTGGCGTTTCTCCTGCCTCCCCCATCCTGCCCCCTGCCCCAATGGCAGGTCCCAAGAGAGAACCAAGGTGGTTGGGAGGGGCCAGCTGGGCAGAGAAGCCACCTCTGGGGGGAGAGAGAAAGCTGGACATTCGAGCACTTGAGATGAAGGTAAAGCACAGTTATACTAACCCTCCAAACGCCACGCTGTGACACAGAAGGCTGAGTGGACATTCAGATGCAGAGCTTCGGTCAGCTCAGCTCAGGACCAGCTGCACATTCCCAGCCCTGCTCAACACAAACGCCCCCTTCTGACCAGGAAAGGCCCTTTCTCTGACTAACCTTAGTGTCTTTCCAATGGGGAGGGGCCAGCCTCAAATTAGAAAGGACCACCAAGATCCAGGATGTGGGATTTCCTCGCAGGTCCCTTGCCACTCCCAGTAGCCCATTTTGGAGCCAAGGAAGTTGAGGGCCAGATAGCTGCCCAGGGCAAGACAGAAGAGGGCAAATGATGGGGGGGCAGAGGGAGACAAGCACTCAGTTTCCTTTAATATCAAATGGATCTCTTTCTTGTTTATTTTCCTTGTGGTGCTGGGGATTGAACCCAGGGCCTTGTGCTTGCAAGGAAAGTGCTCTACCATCTGAGCTATCTCCCCAGCCCCTGGATCTCTTTCTTGCTGGCAGGCATTTTTTTATTCCCAACCTCTAGGAAGGGAAACAGGCCGGGCATGGTGGTGCATGCTAGAAATCCCAGCAGCCTGGGAGACTCAGGCAGGAGGATCGCAAGTTCAAGGTCAGTCTCAGAAACTGAGTGAGACCCTGTCTCAAAATAAAAACTAAAAATGGCTGAGGTGCTGCTCAGTGGTAGGCTACCCGAGCTCAATACCTACTACCAAATAAAAAAGCGGGGCTGGCCTGAGCCTCCCATGGAGGAAACGGTGATGTTCTGCTCACAGCAGGACCAGCATCTGGTTCACCAGACAAGACTGGATGGAGCTGAGACCTCTTGCAGAGGGAGGAGGGGACTGCGGGAGGAGGGGACTGCCGCAGCCAAGGGCACTCCTGGGTGGAAGAACACCCCGTGGCACACCCACCATCGCAGACTCCAGTCCCGGCTCCACAAAGTGCTGGGAGTCCCTGGGCAATTACTTTCCATCTCCTGGCTTCATCTACAGAAAGGGTGGCCCAGGTCATCTCAAAGGAATGCTGAGGTCTAAGATGCTAGTAATAAGGGATCAGGATTCCCAAGCAGATGAGAGAAAACTGAGGATGAGGTCAGGGTTGGAAAGAGGTTCAGAGAGAGGACAGGCACTAGAACTCTTCCCAAGGAGAGGACTGCACAGATATTCTCGCAACAGGAAAGCTGGAAGTCAGATCTCAGGCAGGCCTCACGACCCGCCACACCTTTCTCTCCCCTCTACTCCTGAGAAAGACCTGGGAAATTCTCCCACGAGAAATAAAAGTGCAGGTTTGGCTCTTCACAGGAGTGGAGGGCCGCACCCAGTTTGGTCTCATTACATTCCACCCAGACCTGAAGTCAGACCTTCCACAATTCCCTTGGACAGAGACAGGGTGGAAGCAGGAGACGGACGAGGGCCCTGCCCAGGAGCCAGCCGGAGAAGGCAGGGACAGAGACAGGGAGGGTTTCTGGGCTGAATGGGGGGGGACACTTTGTATAGAGCTTGTTCTACTGTTGGCAGTAGGGAAGGGTGAAGCCAGCTGAGAGATCACAGGGTGCAGTGGGGACAGCTCAAGGACAGGAAGAGAGAAGACACAGAGCCCTGAGAGGGTTGGGAAGGACCCTTTCCCTACCCAGTCCAGACCAAGTAGGAGCCTGCAAGGAAGAAATGAGGTTGCTGCGGGCGTATCCTGGAGTGCACCCCGTCCTTCGATGCACCCCTCTGCCAGACAACTCAAAGCACTAGCAGTGGGCACCCTCAATCCAAAGCTGTCCTGCAAAGCGTGGCCTAGCCCTGACTTTATTTTATTATTTTATTTTTATTTATTTTTGGGAGGGACACACACTGGGAATTAAACCCGGTGCTTTAACCTTGAGCTACATCCCCAGTTCTTTTTATTTTTTTGAGACAGAATCTCCCTAAATTGCTGAGGCTGGCCTTGAACTTGCAATCCTGTCTCAACCTCCTGACTTGCTGAGATTACAGGCCTGTACCACCACCCCCAGTTCCAACTCTGACTTAAAAAAAATAAGGCCACTAGAGCGACATCAGCCTCCTGCCCCAGTTAGCACCCGCTAAGGACAGTCAGCAAAGGGTACAGCTAGGCTGGGCTGTAGGAGGCCAAGGGTCAATAAGTCACCCAGAAGTGAGGACAGAACAGGTTGCCTGAGAGGCTGTACAGGATTCAGGCTCAGAAACATTGCATCTGGGGACTAGAAGGCAAGGAAGGATAGGGCTGGGTCCCCCAAGGTTCCTGGAACTGGAGGCCAGCATCCTGTGCAGATCCACGTCCGAGGCTCAGATGGTGACAGGAGGGAGCAGCAAGCAGGGGCAGGAAAGCAGGGCATTTTGAGACAGGAGCGGGGCTCCATGAGGTCCCACCCCTCACTGGCTGTGCACATTCGGGCAAGTTACTCCATTTCCTTAGCCTCATTTTCCTCATCTATAAACGGAGCCCATCAAGCTATGACTTTCTTCAGTCAGCTGCATGAATCGAGCACATGACTCTGGAAGCCACCTGTGGACAGGAAAGGCAAGCGCTCGCACAGGAGAGGAAGAGACGCCAGCCAGGAGTGGGCAGAGATGTGCCAGGCAAGGATGGGCAAGGTGGCTGGCAGCCCGCCTGCCTTTTCAGTCAGAGATTTCCTTTCTCTGACTCCTTGGATGAAGGCAAGGAAGGAAACTTCCTTATAGGTCTGGGCCAGACTCCTGGGGAAGCAGGGGGACACGACCGTAGAGAAGTTATGTCCAGTCCTGGGCAGGCAGAAGAACTTGGTCCAGGCCAGGTGGAGACACTGGACTCCCTGTCGGCAGTTAGAGGCTGCCTCCTGCAGCAATGGACAGCAGGGCCAGTCAGGGGAGGGATTTCCTGGGCAGGCCAGGCTCAACAGGCCCAAAGCCTGGCCCAAAGCCTTTCCCACTGTCTCTGGCTCCAGCTGAGATGTGGCCAGGCGTCCCAAGTAAGGTAACAGAGAGCCAGACATCATGCTTCCCTGGAGAGCCTGTGTCCCTCCTCAGGCTGGGACTTGAGCCTTCCCCTCAGGCTGGCAGCTTCAGGAAGGAACCTCCCCCACCCACCTCCCACCAACACCCGCTGCAGACCAGAGGGTCCTGGGCAGACACCGTGGTCTCCATCAGCAGAATGGTCACTCCAAGAGGGCAGAGACCAGTGGAGCCATGCATGGCCAGGGCTGGTCAAGCAGCGGACGAGAGAAGACAGGGAAACTTCCGGAGGAAAACCCTCACTTCCAGGCTGGAGGACAGCCCAGGCTGCGGCCTGAGGACAAGCTGGGAGTGGGGGAGACTCAAGCCTGCGACCCAGCTGTTATTTGTTTTCCTACTCCTGGGCTCCCTCCCAAAGCAAACAAACCGGGGTGGGAAAATGAAGGGGATCTGTAGGAGAGGGAAATGCCCCGGCTAAGGGGCGTGACCTCAGGAACCTCTGGGCTCCCCTGGATTGGGCTCCAGCTGGACCTCTATTCCCTGCTGAGGACCCTCTATGGGCACAATCCCAAGCCAGTAGATGAGCCCAAACTGGGACTCCTGGGAATGGAAAAACACTTCAGCCACATCAGGAACAACAGCAAAGGGCTGACTCGTGCTGGTGATGGAATTCCACACAGCAACACCCTCCCTGCACCACCAGCGGCCACCACCGGTGGGGCCTGGGCAGCCTGGTCCCTGGTCAGCCCACTCCTCAACTGGACCCCAGCTGATATCTGCTCCTTAGTGTGTGATTCTGCAGGAAAGGTGACCCAACCCTCTCCTGAGCAAGTCAAGGAGGTCTGGCCACCTAGTCCCCACACGGAGCATGCTAGAGAAAAGCCAGGTTTGGGGAAAGGCTTGGTTAAAACTCAAGGTGTCCAGAACACAAGCTCCCGGGATGGAGGCTGAAGAACCAAAGAGCACCAAGGAAAGACAAGGGGGAAAAACAGGCATTCAGGGTAGTTGCCTCGGGGAAAGAGAGAGAGAGAGAGAGAGAGAGAGAGAGAGAGAGAGAGAGAGAGAGAGAGAGAGAGAAGAATCCACTGTCTCCAGTAGATAAAGACAGAAAGCTGAGCTTCAGCCCTGAGGGCCCTCAAGCCTGAGCTCAGGGGAGTGGTTAGAAAGCTTTCTCATCAGGCTTGGTTGAGGATTGCTAGAAAATAGGGCAATCCACCTCCCCAGATCTTCACCAACCTCAACCATGTCCCAGGAGAGGCCTCAGGATGTCACCTGCAGTAACACAAACCCCAAGGACCTGCCCCAGTCAGCCACACTGCTTTTTCTCTTCACGGGGTCTCTTCACGTCTGCTCACAGACGCCTGTCCCCCTCACTGCCATCTGGCTCTTATCCCAAAAGACACAAGACATCTCTGCTAGTTTTTATTTTTATTTTTCATTTCTTCGGCATGAAATATTTCACTGAGTATGTTCTGTCCCAGGGAACCTAGCAGGCCTCAGACTCGCCCAGAAGGAGCCCTCCCTCCCAGATGGCACAGCCCCTCCTCAGAGGAGACTCAGCTCTGAGCCTCCATAGCTCCCTCATTCTCCTTCAACTCATCTGCAAGCTGCACATGATGGCGCATGCCTTAATCCCAGCAGCTCGGGAGACCGAGACAGGAAGATCTCAAGTTCAAAGCCAGACTCAGTAAATTAGTGAGGCCCTAAGCAACTCAGCGAGACCCTGTCACAAAATAAAAAATAAAAAGGGTCGGGGATATGGCTCAGTGGTTAAGCACCCCTGTTTTCAATCCCTGGTACCGGGGGGAAAAAAAAAAAAAAACCTCATCTATAATGTGCAGAAGTCCTTCCTCCTGTCTAGCCTCCATTCCTTCCATTAGGGAATCAATCCCACTTCTTGCTTTTGTGTCCTCAGAGCAATAGAAAAATCACAGACCAGGCTTGATGATATAGTTCAGTTGGTACAGCACTTGCCTAGCATGTGTAAAGCAAGCCCTAAATTCAAACCCCAGCACCACCAACTGCCAAAAAACAAAAACAAAAACACCATAAGCCCATCACCCTCTGGAGAGCCAGAATGAGTTCCTTCTCTTTCCTTCTCTCTCATACCAAGGCCTGTTAGTCTCCTCTTCACAAGGATCCATAATCCCCATGACTTGGGGTCCCCTTTTGCCTTCAAGGGATGTAACAGTCTGGTGCTGAGAGACTCAGTAATCAGACTCAGTAATCACACATGGAGAACCCATTTCTTTATTTCCTTTTTTTTTTTTTTTTTTTTTTCCCAGTATTAGGGTTCAAACCCAGGGCCTTATACAGAGAACACATTTCTTTTTTTTTTTTTTTTTCAGTGGTGGTGCTGGGGATTGAACCCAGGGCCTTGTACACATGAGGCAAGCACTTTACCAACTGAGCTATATCCCCAGCCCCAAGAACCCAAGTCTTAGGCTGTTTGCAGACCCATTCTGATATCAGGTACCCAGCTGGCAGAGGTGCCAGATCGAGATCCAGACTGGTCTGACAGGACAATCTGACACTAGCTCCTCCCTCAAAGCCTGAAGCCCTGGCTGACAGCACCCAAGACTCCCACCCCATCAACAGAAAGGTCCACCCAGAAGCAGCCTACTACAGCCCCCAGGCCTCCCAACCTCCAGATCATGGCCGATTCCCCTCCAAGAACAGCCTGGCAGCATCAGCTAGCACCAGGCAGCAGGACACTCACCCAGGTCTGAATCCGACTCTCATTTCTCTCCACTCCCCAGGGAGCAGCCCCCTTTATCTTGGCACAGCCCCAGACCCTAGCCAAGTGGGCAATTCCCACCTCCTGTGCAGGGACAGGCCCAGAAAGCCATGGTTCTACCCAACATCCCCTAACACCCACAGGAGCCCTTAGCCTTGGGGGCTAACCCCTCCATCAAGCCCCTGGAGAAGTTCTAGAGTGCTGAGAGCCGCTAGGACATGAGTCATTCCCACCTGTCAAACCTGTCCCCACCTTTATCACCCACACAGCTTGCTGTGCCCTTCTGAATTCTCTTCTTACCAATCTAGCAGAGGCTGTCAAAAAGAGGTAGCAGAAAAAAATTCCTTCCGGGGCTGGGGGTGTGGCTCAGTGGTAGCGTGCCTGCCTAACACATGTGAGATCCTGGGTTCCATCACCAGCATAAAAAAAGTCCTTTCACAGTAGCAGAAGAACCATAAGGCAGAATGGGCTCCGGGCTTGGAGCCAAAAAACCCAAATGCCAGTCCTGGCTCTGCTTGAGTCCTACTGTGCAACCTTGGGCAAGTTACTTAACTGCCCTGCGTTTTAATTCCCTTATCCATAGGATGGAATTAATGACACCTGCTTCTACCAGTAGCCAAAATGAGTACATGAGAACAGTGAGTTGTGCTTGGTATCCATAGTCCTTTTTTTTTTTTGGTACTGAGGATTGAACCCAGGGGCACTTAACCACAGAGCCACATCCACAGCCCTTTTCCATGTTTTATTTAGAGACAGTTGCCAAGTACTAAGTTGTTGAGGCTGGCTTTGAACTCTCAATCCTTCTCCCTCAGCCTCCTAAGCTGCTGGGATCATAAGCGTGTGCACCACCAAGCCCAGCTCCATAGTCCTTTCTTGATTTTAAGTTACCATTCATCAAGTTCTTAGGATTTATTATTCCTATTTTGCCAAAGGGGGGCCTGAGGCTTCAAGAGGGGAAGAGATTTGACGAAGGCTACGCCAGTAAGGAGATACTGGGTTAGGACTCAAGTTCAGCTCTGCCCAAGCCCAAATCCCTGTGCTCAGAACTATCCCCCTATAACACCTTTCCAGATAAACAGTCCTTCTGCAGACTAGTCAACTGTGCCATGTTATATTAAGGTGGCACTTGGTGGGGAGCACCCCCCTCAGTCTCATGGGCACCCACCCCATGGGCCTCAGAAGGGGAGAAGGCTGCCAGCCCTCGCCTGACCTTAGTTCCCACATGCCGCATTCCCTAAGTCTCAGCTCTGGCAGCCCAAACTGCGGCGGTTCCGGAGGGAATGGGGTGGAGCTGGGGTGTGGGGGAGGGCTCCTGTCACCCAAGCTGGGGCTTGATCTGGCAAGAAATGACTAATTGGATCCTACTTCTTTCCCTCGTCCCTCCTGTCCAGTCAGTAGCCAGTTTTCACCAGGCACCTCCTAGCAATACTTCCTCAGTATTATCTTTTCATCACAGTCACAAACTAGATTAGCTAGACTAATCATTTAGTCAACGTAATTACAATGCCTTCCCCTCCCCCACCTTGGCACAGAGAAGAGGGAAAACAGGTTGTTTGGGCACAAATTCCACGTTCCTGGAGCTACCTAGGGGTGCACATACACACACCCCCATCCCCAGGACTGGGTTACAGCCTCACCCAGGACACTCCAAAGAAGTGGGTCTGAAGCCTGGTGCACACTCTCCCATCTACAGTTAAGAAAGAGGCAGGAGGATCTTCCCAAGGGAAACAGGACAAGCAGCGCTGATAACCCCCACCACATCTACCTCCTGCCCCAAGACTGAGGGACAGCCCAGCTCTTATATTCCTGCTTTGAAACCCAAGGAGGCTGGGCTCCAAATACCTGCAAAAAGAGATTTTTTAAAAACCAGTATGGCAAGCCTGGTGGAAATCAGCCAGGGGATGGGTTCCCAGGGTATTGAGGGAAGAGGAGGTTAATGCAGCTCTGCCTGAGGGTGCCTGCATGGAGGAAACCTTCCTCAAAAGGCCTTTCTCCTGTCCCACTTTCCCCACCAAAGGCTCTCAGGAAAGCAGGGTGCAGGGGGATAGAGAGAGGGCTGCAAAGCCTCCAGAAATAATGCATCTTCATAATTCACAAATCAAATGGAAAGCAAGCCCCGGTGCACCCAGCACTTCTGCCTCAATTACCAGCCAGCTAAGTAATATGGGGGATGGGGTGCAGAAAAAAAAAAAAAAAACAAGAACAATCTTCTCAGCTTGGCCCAACCCCAGCCACCCCATTCCTGGGGAGGGGGCAGAGCCTGAAAGAGCCAGCCACTCACGCAGGCCCCATCCGAGGGGGTGTGGTGGTCCCCAGAGGCAGGAAGAGAAGGAAGAAGCCGCCGCTTCCCCTCTCGCCCCCCCACCCCGGCCCCCACCTCGGGCTCCAGGGGCCCAGCAAACAGGATGGAGGTGGGGGCAGGGAGGACAGGGTCAGAGCGCAGGCACTGGCCCACGTTCAGCCTGGAGCCGGCTGGGGAAAGGTGCTTTGCTCCAAAAAGGACCCCCAGAGCCTGTAGGAAGCTCTGGGCAAGGAGACAGGAAAACCCCCAGAGAAAGCTGCCGTGGATACTTCCTCCTGGAAAGTTTGTTTAGGGTGATTTTTCAACAATACGAGATTAGAGGTAAAGGGTATTGCTGTTCCTATATCAACACAGAGGAAGCGCAGCTACTGGAAACTGAGCGAGGTGACCCTGAATTCTCTCTACCCAGGCACAGACCCCCTGCCTCCCCACGCCCCAGACCAAGACGGGAGTGCCAGACACCAGAGGGGCACTGAGCCCAGCACCAGCCCCCTCGTCACCCCATCCCACCTCCTCTGGAGGAGTCATAGCCCGGCACCCACCCGAGGGGAGGGAGGCGTCTCAAGTACGGTTTGCACCAAGCTCCGGGAGCTGGAAGGGAGGGCCTCCCTACTCCGTGTGCTCACCTGCTCAGCAGGTGGGGCCCGCGTCGCTGGGAAAATGTGAGCTCGGCCCCCACAGTTGGGCAAGCTGGGCGCAGACAATAGGGCCCCACCCAGGCCTGGGGGAGTAGGGAGGGAGGGAAAGCGAGGATGACGCGTGGGGTGGGGTGAGGGTGGCCCCGTGGAGACCAGCGGCAGCAAGTTTCCCAGACGGTAAATTCCTGGCGGCAGAGTGAGCTCTGGAACGCAGGCGGAGCAGGTCAAAGTCTGCCCCGCCAGCTCAGGGCGACAGCCAGGGACGGGGCGTCGGGCTAGCTCCGCGGGCCCCGCTGGGGGTGCGACCCAGGAGGCACCTGCCCTGATCCCTCCCTGCCCTTATCAGATCCAGACTCACGGAGCCCCGAGGCACACTCCGCCCGAACCGCGTACCCCCGAGACACCGCGCACAGGACCCTAGCGCGCCCCCTGCCGCCGGTGCAGGATGGCGCTCCCTAGCACCTACCCTCACCTGCCCTAAAACGGGTGGGACCGACCTCTCGGCCGCTCGTCACCCCTTCACTCTCTCCAGTGATACCTGCCCTGATTGTCCGCACCTGCGTGTGGAGCCGGGCCGGGTCGTGGTTGGGCCGGGTGGGAGCCGGCGCGGGCAGCGAACTGAGCTCGGCGCGCTCGGGCGGCGGCTGCTCCGGACTCTGGCCAAGGCAGCAACTCAGTAACCGAACAAAAGGCAAAGGGACCTGACAGCCAAGCCACACCTCTCGCCCCCTTGAAGCTCCGCCTCCGAGGAAGACGCCCACCCACTGATGCGAACTCACTGGCTGCCTCGCCTGAGAGTCCCACCGAGGGGCGGAGCATCGCGCCCAGTCCTCTTCCACGGCCGCCTCTGTTTATGCGCTTGCTATTGGCCCCAGGGACTGCCAGTCGACTCTGGGGATGGCCTCGAACTTGAGGTCCCATCCTCATTCTGCACCTATTGGCAGATAGAAAGTTACTTCCTCCTGATTGGGCAAGGGTCTGTCAGTAAGACTAAGGAAAGAGCCAATGAAAGGGGTGGGGTGTGTCTTGCCCCACCCTAGCTCTGAGCAGGTAAGACTCATTACTCTCCCCTTCCCCCTACCTGTCCAACAGGTGAGTCAGGGGGCGCCATGGGAAAGGACCAACGCCTTCACTGGTCACCCAACTCAGCGTCAGGCACAATGCTTCTTTGGGCTTATTCATCCTTGCCCCAAAGTAGTAATAACATATTTGTAAAGCATTTCATAAGCTTTATACTGGGTTGGAATTTTTTTTCCCTCAAATATGGAACACGCCTTGAACTTAAAATTAGAAGGCTTGGGTTTGGGTTCTGCCACTTAATAGTTCTATGATCTTAAGCAAGTTAGTTCACCTTTCACCCTGTTTCTCCTCATCTGTAAATTGGGTACATTCACTTTATCTTTCTCGGCGTGTGGGGATGAAATGAAATAAGCTTTGTGAAAGTATTCGGATAGTTGCAAAATGTTAGGATTTGAAAGAAGTTTTTTGTTTTTTTGTTTTTTTTTTAAGTTCTCGTGACTTCGGAAAAATTATGAGGGCAACAAAATAATCGTCATTTTAAAGATGAAGAAACTGGGCTGGCTCAGTTCAGTTTCAGTGGTAGAACCTAGCATACTCACTGACCTGAGTTCAATCCCCAGCACCACAAAAAAATAAAGATGAGGAAACAGGCTCAAACTGAGCGTGGAGGTGCACTCCTGTAATCCCAGCGGCTCTGGAGGCTGGGAAAGCCAGCCTCAGCAACCAAGGGAGACGCTAAGCAACTTAGAAAGACCCTGTCTCCAAATAAAATATGCCTCAGTGATTAAACACCCCTGAGTTCAATCCCCAGTACCAAAAAAAAAAAAAAAAAAAAAAACCACTGAGGCTCAGAGTGGTCACAAAGCTTTCAAGACAGAACCAGTTTCTCCTCATTTTAAGTCTCACCAAACCCCATGTTCCCCCTCCTTGAGGAATAGTTTGGACATAAATTGTCAACACAGTTGGGGAAAGGGGCAGGAAAACTAACATTCTAAAGAGAGACAGAAGAGCCTTTATTTGGTCCAAGGATAAAGTGTTGGTGTAAGGAGGCATTGGTCAGTATGGAAAAAATCAGGCAATAGATCTAAAGGAAACCGAGCATTGGCATAAAAGAAATGGGGGCAGCAAGCTTCATAGTGGAAGAGCCTGGGTTAGCTATCAAAAAGAACTTCCCAGCAGGCAGCTTAAGAAGACAAGGGATTTCCTTTCTGTGGCTGATGAAATTAAAGCTGCTGGTGGCTGCAGAGTATGCCAAGAGTCCTACAGCATTCATTCAACACTTAAGTATTGAGCACCAATTCTATGCCAGGCATGGGGTTAGACCCTGGTAATACAGAAAATAAATGAAACTGATCCCGACCCTCAGACAGCTCACAGAGGGATAAATGTAAACAGTCTGTAGGAGGTGAGGGGTGTTGGGGATGATTGTTTAGAAAAGGATCTCCCTTCAAAACTGCCGTGTAGCCCCATGTGAGCACAGAGCTGAGAATGTGGCTCAATGGTAGAGCACTTGCCTAACATGCCCAAAGTCCTGGGTTCAATTCCCAGCAAAAAATAAAAATAAAAAACTGTCACATCCAATGTGAGCGGGGAGGACCGGCTAGGTGCAGCAATGTTGGACCACTTTCCCCAGCCAGAAAGGAATGATGACTTGTGCTCTCTTCCAAGGTTGTGCCATCCAAGAGGACTTGCTGGAAGAGGCCAGGGAGATATCCACATCCTGATCCCACACGCCAGTGCCCTTTGCAGTAGTTCTCTGACCTGCTCTCCTCCAGCTTACCTTAGTACCTTTATCCCTGCCTTACCCCAGCCCTAACCACCTGCTTGCCACCCTGCCACACAGTACAATGCCAAGGTCACCATCTTAAACTGCTGCTGCTGCCAGAGTCCCACCTCCTCCCCCTCCCACCCACCTTCCATCTTCCCAGCCCCCTCCTACCCAGATGCAATAATAACTTCCCAGCCCCAACCTGGATTCACTCCCTCCTCTTTCCCCTGACTTCAGCAGACAGGTAGGGGAGGGCCGGGTGACTACAGAGAGGAGTAGACGAGCCCAGATGGAATGGAGAGATGGAGATGAGGCTTTGGGGTTTTGATGGGGGGTTTTCGTTTGTTCACTTTTTTTTTTAACTTTGATTTTGGTACTGGGGATTGAACCAAGGATGCTTTATCATGGAGCAACATCCTCAGCCCTATTTATATTTTATTTTGAGGCAGGATCTTGCTAAATTGCTGAGGGTCTCTAAATTGCCCAGCCTGGCCTTGAACTTGAGATCCTCCTGCCTCAGCCTCCTCAATCTTTGGGATTATAGGTGTGCACCAACACTCTTGGCAGAAATGAGGTTTTGGAATAAAACCGTGTGTGTGTGTGTGTGTGTGTGTGTGTGTGTGTGTGTGTGTGTGTGTGTGTCCTTCCCCAGTATGCCCCCCTGTATGCTTAGCATGGAGCATGTCACAAAAAGCTAAACTCACAGACTGGGAATTGGGTGGACTCCACCACAGCAGAAGAAAGATTAAAGCTGTCTCCTCCCAGATCAATTTCCAGTACATTTCCTAAACTACTATGTGCCTGCCAGGCACTGAGGACACAAGCTTATCTGAGAATACAGGAAAGAATCAGAAAATGGTCTTTCTTAGAATCAGCAGTCTGGCTGCTGGGCACAATAGCAGTCTCAAGTGGCTGAGGCAGAAGGATCTCAAATTCTAAGCCAACCTTGTCAATTTAACAAGACCCTCAGCATCTTAGAACCTGTATCAAAGTAAAAAGCAAAAAGGACGAGGGGGCTGGGATTGTGGCTCAGTGGTAGAGCGCTCACCTGGCATGCATGATGCCCTGGGTTCAATCCTCAGCACCACATAAAAATAAAATAAAGTTATTGTGTCCACCTACAACTAAAACAAAATATTTAAGACATTAAATCCTCAGTCCAGGTGGTGAAAAGAAAAAAAAAGAATCAGCTCTCTGAACATGGGTTTGATCTGACAGGACAGGAGGTACCCAGGATAGGGATATGTTGTTGTCACCACAGTTTCCTTTGTAACTTGAACTTGAAGGAAAGACTAAAGGCCATCTTACCCAATCCCCTGCCTCCAAGCCTTTAAAACCAGGGATTTCTTACTGGGCACCGTTCTGCAATCCCAGTGGCGCAGGAGGCTGAGGCAGGAGGATCACACGTTCAAAGCAACTTAACCAGGTCCTAAGCAATTCAGTGAGACCCTATCTTTAAATAAAAATTTAAAAAGGGCTGAGGATGTGGCTCAATGGTTCAGCACCCCTAGATTCGATTCCAAAAGAAAATTGGGGAAAAAAAAAAAAAAGCTGGGCTTTCTCTGTTTGACAGATCTCCAGAAGAGGAGATTCTCTAATCTCCCTTGTCTCCTTATCCTAACAAGGCTAAGTTCCTTCTGATGTCTAGCCTCAATTCATATTCTTTCAGTTTAACCTGATTTCTCTTGACTGGCACTCAGTAGAAGCACATTCCTCAGGCCACCAAGAACACATATGGCTAACTCAAATGTGCAGCCTTCTGGGGACTTGGAGTCAAGAGTAAAAGAACACCAGGAGCCAGCATAAGCTGTCTGAGAGACTTAAATAACTGGCAATAAGGTGTCCAAGGAGCAGCTGTTGGCTGGGGCACTTTTCTTTTTTGGTGCAGGGGATTAAGCCGGAGGGGTGCTTAATACTGAGCCACATCCCCAGCCCTTTTTCAAAATTTTTTGGGGGTACTGGGGATTGAATTCAGGGGCACTTAACTACTAAGCCACAACCCAGTCCTATTTGTATTTTATTTAGAGACAGGGTCTCACTGAGTTGCTTAGCACCTCACTTTTGCTGAGGCTGGCTTTGAACTCATGATCCTCCTGCCTCCGTCTCCTGAGTTGCTGAGATTACAGGTGTGGGCCACTGCACCCTGCTCCTTTTTTTAAATTTTGAGACAGTGTCTTGCTAAGTTGCTTAGAGTCTCACTAAGTGGCTGAGGCTGGCTTTGAACTTGTGATCCTTCTGCCTGGGCCTCCAGAACCCCTGGGATTATAGGCAAATGCCTGGGGAAGCACTTTTCCAGGATAAGCTAAACATCAATCAGCCAGTGTCCAGAACAGCCAGGCCACCTCCTCTGCTTAAGTCACTTCCCTCATTCTCCTCCAGGTCTCTGGACCATTTAAGGAAATGGAAGAGTTACTGTTCTTTATTTGAACATAATTTTTATGCTGTAGGGCCCCTTCCCCAAACAGATAGGCAGAGATTTAGACTTACAGAAGGCACTGGCACACATACACACACACAAACTTCTTCCCTCCTCTTGGCCTCAGGTGGCCTAAGCGATGGCAACTTCTAGAAAGGAAGAGAGGATGAAGAGCTGGCTTGCAGGATGATGATGAATCATAACAGGGGGCTCCCTGGCTTTGCAGCAGCATCACGGAGAACTGACAGCTGGCAATTCTTCCTGGGGTGGGTGCAGACCTGAATGAAAAGCAATACAAAGCTTTAGAGGCTCCTTGGGCATGGCCATCTCTTACCTGACCTTTGAAAAGACCCCGCTTTGGCCCTCCCAGTATTGTGACCCTCCACACAGGGACAGGGCAAAGAGCCTACACAGAATTCAGGTCCCTGCTAAACTACATACTTCTAAACTGCTACCAGGTACCAGGAACCCTTGAATTCCTTGCACAGATCCTGCTTCTAGCCCTTGGGGTCTCTCACCCTGGTCCTTCCTCTTAGAAGCACTTTGACACACAGGTGCACATTTATGACAAAGGAATGACAAGGGCAGTTGTGGCAGAAGGAAGGACACAGGCTGGACAGGTCAATTGGAGTCTTTATGCGTGTGCTGGCGACTGGGGAGCATTCTCCCTGAGGCTACCATGGCTTGACAAAGAGTCTAAGATTCTAAACTCTTTCCCTCACCATGGAGGTGTACTTGCCACAGGGTAGCTTATTTAACGGTTTCTAGCTTGCTCTGGAATTCATACAGATCTATGGTGCGTGGGCTTCCGACTGTCCTCCTACCCCTGCCCACTGACTTTCTTAGGGTGACCCCTTCAGGTCTGAGGACACCTGCTCCAAAGTCAGCTGCTGGAGGGGACCTCATATTGCCTAGAGCTGAAACAGAGGAAGAAGGCTGGGTGGCTTCTGCCTTTTTTGCTGCCATTTGTCCAAGGGAGGAGTCTTGAGGTCAGAGACTGCCCACAGCCGGTCCTGTGGGCTATGCCCAGCCATGGAGGCTGTTAATTACAGGGGTAGCTCCAGCAACACCTCTCCGGCAAGGCGTGTGGGCGGGGATGGAATGCCAAAAGGAAAACAGGGAGACAAGAAAACAGAGATAGGACAGGCCAGAAATAGTACAGAACAGGGCTAGATACCAGTGGTGAGGGAGGACGAGGTGAGAGGGATCAGGACCTTTCCAGAGAATGTCTGTCCCCAGGGTGGCCCCTTACCCGCCCCCAGCCCCCAGCCCCCCTCCCCAGGGTGCAATTCCCAGGACTTAAGGGGCCCAAGAGGATGGACTTCTGACTAGGTTCTGAGCTGGGCCTCACTGGCTCTCTGAGCCCCTCCCACAACTGAGTGATTTGACCGGGGAGGGAGGGGCAAGCAAGACCTTGCCACCTGAGTCACCGTGCTTCCTGCTCCTGGCCTGGGCGACTCCACACACAGGCTGACACAGCTGGGGCCCCCACCCGCCCTGCCAGCCTACCTGCCCCTCCCTCCCTCCCTGCACAAGCCGGGAGTGCTACTTGCCCTGACAAGGCGCCCTTCCCACGGAGAGGAGAGGCCGCCCCTCCCGGGCGCATGCGTGCGCCCGCACACTGCCGCAGTTTCTCTCCCACCTGTGGAGAGAGTTGGTGAGCAGAGGAGAAAGGAGTGTTCTGAGGGGAGCCCCCTTTGCCTTGCACAAACGAGGAGGAACTGAGGCTGGAGGCAAGAAGGGGCTTCTCGAAGGCCACAGGAGCAAATTCCTGGCAGGGCTGGGACTTGGCCCACTAGCACCGGCCTCTATTTGGGCATCTTTCCACCCTAGTGAAGGTGGGGCTCAGTGGGAGAGGAGATGAGAGCTCATTCTTCTCCAGGCTTGATTTCCTCAACTAAGGACACGAGGACGTTAGCATCACAGAGCCAGGACAGAACTAGGGGTGGGTGGCTCTGGGTGGGCCAACCTACCCTCCTCAGGATCCAAAGCTGTATCTTAGGCCACGACCAGTGGCACCACCCAGAGTCACAGCAATCAATTGTGCAAAAAGACCCTTCCCCACCCCACCCTCTCAGCCACTGGACTCCACCTGAGTGGGAACTGGGGCAGGACTTGCCCTGCCCCCCATCCACAGTCCCCAGGGAACTGGAGAGTTGAAAGCCTTAAATATTTCATCAGCACTTCAACCTCCAGTTGAAGCAGCAGCCAACTTACAGCTCATGGGTATTTATGGCACCAACAGAGAACCTGGAAGTGGTGGGTGGAGGGGCAGCAAGAGTGGGGGATGAGGAGGACCAGACCAGGCTGTTGATAAGGGTGTTAGAAGCCAGCTGGACCCCAGTATGTGTGAGGTCAGGGAACAGGGCTCAAGACCAGTGACATTTCCATTTTTGAAGACGCTGATGTATTAAAAATAAACAAACAAACAAAATAGGGTTATCAAAATAACTGTGCCAAAGGTTAAAATCATGTGACCACATGACAAGCAGTTTCTCACTTCAGTCCTGCCCCTGTCTCTTGACTGAGTGAATAATCTCATTCAACGATAACAAAAAAAAAATTCATGGGAGGTCATCTAGGACTGTGGGACTCATAAGTGACCACTGCTCCCCACACCCACCAGGACCAGGTAGAAAGGCCAGATTTCCCACTTAGACTGAATGAACCTGCCCCTTCCAGCCTCTTCCTCCAGGAAGACCAGGAGGGTTTAGCCAAGTGGCTGAGGGCACAGGAAATCAGGTTTAGACAGTTCTTATTTCACCCCTGGAATAGAACATTGTACTTTTCTTCTGAAAGGATAATGGAAAAGGTGACCCAAAATGGAAAATGTCAAGCTCTCTCCACCTGGGCCTCTTCTTTGCTTAAGACTATCCTAGGACTGGGGTTGTGGCTGAGTGGTAGAGCACTTGCCCAGATTGTGTGAGGCCCTGGGTTCGATCCTCAGCACCACATATAAATAAATGAGTAAAATAAAGGTCCATCAACAACAACAACAACAAAATTTTAAAAGACTATCCTGGTGAGTTCTTCCAGAGTTTGTATGTGGGGGTAGGGTAAGCAAGTGTCCTCCCCCTTACCTCAGTTTCCCCACCTGAGTCATGGGCAAGAGAGGTGCTCCCATCCCAAGGGCTGTTTGAGGGGACAGAAGAGATGCTATCCAGGTACCCTGGCGCCAGCTGGGGCCCAGGCAGATGGTGATTATGGGGTGATGTATCCATAGGTTAGGCCTAAGATTCAGGCCAGGGCCAGCTCCAGTGGGCTGACCAAGTTCCCTGCACACTTCCATGTAATCCCAAGTCATCTTGGAACTTGATTATGAAGGGGGTCAGACAGGGCTTAACCAGCCTACCTTAGAAGGAACCCCAGGCAGACTCTGGACCTCAGTTTCCCCATCCATTAAATTGGGGCCGTCTGCCAAGGGTTATCCTTAAAGAGAGGCCTGGAGGAAGGCCCTAGAGTGGGAAAACTGTGTGTGTGTGGGGGGGGGGGGGGGGGGGTCCTGTGGTTGTGAGGACCCAAGTCAAGTTAAGCTATTGGCCCCAGAGCCAACTGGACACAGCCTCTGACAAAAGGGTCCCCTCATTGCCCACAGGGAAAACCCTGTTCTTCCAGAGACAGGGATTAAGATTTGAAATCTATGAAGGGAATTTCTTCCATTGGAATTTACTGGAATTTTCAGAACGCCAATGGAACTGCCCCCCTCCCAACCACCCCGAGGATTCAGGAAGTTCCTGTCCTTAGTGATCCCAGCAAATCTGTCCCCAGGTCCCCTAACATCTGGCCTAAATCCCATAGAGCTGACCAGAAGGGGTGGAACAGGAGCTCCCCTCCAGCCTCCCCCCCTCCTTCTCTCCCTCCGCTTTCTCTTCCTCCCTCCCTCCTTCTTTCCCCTTCCTCTCCCTTTTTAAACTCCTCACCTCCCTCAGTGAGCTGCACACGGGAGAGGCTTAGGTCCCCCACCTGCAGTCCTCCCCTTCTCCTCCTGGTCACAGCAGACAGCCAAAGGGGAGGAGAGACCAATACTAGAGAGCTCGGCCTTCTCTCCCTCCCCTCCCTTCTCCAAACAGCATTGATTTAGGGAGAAAAGGCCCAGACCCAGCTCAGCTGCCAACCACCTTGAGGGACTTTGACAAGTTGCTTCTCGTTCCTCCCCTGAAACAGAGGGGAACTGACATCTGTGATACAAGAGTTTTGAGGCCTGGCACACAGTAGGTACTCAATATGTTGCAGTAGCTGTGCCTTCCTTAGGATGGGGTCTTTCTGGGTCAGGGACACCTCTGGGGCATCTGAGTTGGGCCCTGTTGTGTGAGGTCAGCATCCCAGCACCCTTTGGCCGCCCTGACCCCCTACCTATTATGGATTCTAGGACCGCAGACATCCTGGGTGGGGTGTGAGCGGGGGAGGGTGAGAAGGGAGACAGACGTGGAGGAGGGCCAGGGCGTCTGGACTGGGTGGGGTTGGGAGGACGGGCTGGAGGGCCCACGCTGACACTGGCTGGCTCTGTCTCACCGGTTTGGGAAGCCGGCTGGCTGGGGGTGATGGAGAAACGCTGGCATCAGGAGAGGCGGGAGGGGCCGGTGGCTGCCTGGGAAAGGGCAGCTGAGCAAGGCACACTGGACTGGCTGAAGGCCTGGCTGAGGGTGCCTAGGAAGGGATCAGCCTTCTGCTCTCAGGGGATATGCCCTAGCGCTCATCTACGCACACACTGCCTTACCACCACACACTCAGAGACACTCTCAGATGCACCCTGGGACGTGCCGATCAGCACAAACTGCTGTCCCCCAGGCTCTGGAGCCCTTTCCTGGCTCTATTTTCCCATCTCACGTACCTAACATCACTATCTCTATATGACACTGTTCACTGCCTATCTTTCCACTGGAACATAATTCTGACCAGACAGGCTGTGTGGCCTGCTTTGTCCCGGAGTGGTTTGCCCAGTACCTGCAAGTCCCTACATAGTAAGTGCTCAATAAATAGGTATTAAATAAATGAAGCCCTCTAAACACACACCACACACACACACACACTCATGGACACATGCACTCAAATATCCCTTTGCAGAGACTTACTCAGTCACCCACAGGATTGCCAGGGACATCCTCAGCTCTATGCACACAGACACACGCTCAAGCCAGACCTGCACATCCCCACGTGCACAGACGCAGAGGCCTTCACACTCTGGCTACAGGCACTTTCAGACCCACACCCAGCCATTCAGATTCCAAAGGCTCCTGCTCACAGCAGCACACAGCTGCACAGACACGCTCAAACACATTGCAGAGCTGGCTCCCTGCTCACTTTGGTGCCAGCCTGGAGGGCAGTCCCTCCCAGAAGCAGGGGCGGGTCCTCACTGGACGCTGACAACACAGCAGCTTGGAAGGGGTGGGGTGGGCAGGGCCACCCTGGCACCTGGGAGTTGTCAGGAAACGCTCCCACTGCAGACCCACCTATAGCAGGGAGAAGAGAGAAAAAGGGAGGAGGGAGGTGACCAAGTCCTTTGCCGGGACCCAACCCTTGCTCCAGAGAGTCTCTGGCTTTCTCACCCTCAAGTGGACCAAGGCCTAGGGGAGGGGTTTGGGGTGAGACAGAGAGTCTTTTTGGGCAGAGGCAGGCAGGACCCAGGCCAGGTCACCTGGCCCATCTGAGGGGAGCAAGAACTCAGCTATCTGTGGTAGCAAAAACTCAACCTCCCAGAGCTGCCTCCACCCTCTAGCAAAAGCCTTCTGTCACCCCATCTCCTGAGAGCCTAGCAATGTGGGGAGCGGGTCAGAATTGTCACCTTGCTGGCCTTGGCCTTGACCTTGACCCTTTGTCCTTTGTGGAGGGTTCCCTGCTATCCTGCTGTGGAATGGTGATGGGGAGGGAAGTGAGAGTGCTAATGGGTACCCCGCACCTCTGGACTCTTGCCCCATGGAGCCAGTACACAGGGCTGTGGTCATCAAGCCATATTCCTAGGGCTCCTCTGGGACCTGAGCTGGGGCCTCTACTGCCTGGGGAATGACCAGAGGGAAGGGAAGGGCATGCTGGCTCTGGCTCTAGGGGACCTCTGTAGTAAAAACTGGAGGTGAATGTTCTTGGGACCCCTCCCCACATTGTCCTATGCCCAGGGACAACCTTCCTGAGGCTTCAGGGAAGCCTGTGTCCTCACGCCCCCTGGTGGCAGATCTAAGATCATGCGCTGCTAAGTCACTCACATAGAGCCAGGGCAGGGGACCAGTCAGGGCCACACTGTACCCGGCATCATACAGATAAGTGGAGATGGGAGCACATGAAAGAGAGCTCACGACTTAGCCCCAGAGAGACTGGACGCCAGGCACTGCGACTCATTCAACAAGAAAACATTTATTAAGCACCAGGTGTCAGGGCGCCACAACTCTCAGGACTCCTGGTCCAGTGTTCTTCACAACCCCACTGTCCCCCTGCACCTCAGGTTGAGACTCAGCAGCTGGCACTTCTCCAGGAGACTGTCCAGGCTGGGGGAGCAGTGGGGAGGAAGAGGACCTCTGCCAACCTGCAGCACCGAAACCATCTGTGGCCCAGAGACGGAAGAGGCCGGATGGGGTCTGGGGAGCGTCGCTCACAGGTGGGGCAGGATGGGGGCTCAAGCAGCTGTGTCCGTTTTAATGTTTAATAAATAGTTCTTGCTGCTGTTCAGGCTCCCCAAACTCCCGATGGGTGTGGGGTGATGCCCGTTTCATGCCAGTTCAGGCTCCGGCTCTGAGAAGGAAAACGTTGGGCTTAGCCCTGCCCACCTCCAGCAGGTGCCAGGTGCCATCCTGGCAGGAGGTGAGGCAGGCAGGACTGAGCCTCCCCAGGAATAGGGAGGGGAGGAGCCTCTCCAGTTCCAGGACTGGGGTTGCTAATAGGCTGGAAGCCCCTAGAGGGGGTGTCCTGGTACCCACACATACTCCATTGGCTCCCATAATGCAGGGGGTGAGTTAATGTGCCCCCACCTCCACCCCAGGCTGCATCTCCACCCTCTCTACCAGGACCCAGCACTGACCAGCCTCAGCCTCATCACCCCTTGGCATCTGGCTCCTGCCACCAGTCAGCATAGAGACCTTCCTCGTAGTCACCTTCCCCTCAAACTCAGCATCGGATGGGGGTTCCTTGGGTTCTGGGGTCACTTCGGTCTCCTCCAGTTCCATCTAGAGAAGCCCAGGGTTCAGGGAGGAACTGGGTCACAGCAGGCCCAAACCCAGATGAGCTTCCTGTCCCCAGCAACCTCCCTCCCCAGTGTCAAGAGCTAACGTAAGAAGGATGTGAGGGTCCATCCACGTGGGTCCTATTCCCAGTCCGCCCTTCCCTGAACTCATGAAGGGGACTCCACCCGCAGAGACTGGGTATCTGTCACCATTGCCCTCCCCTCAGTCCCTTCTTTAAGCAGAGCCACCCTGGTGAGCACACTGCTGTTGTCCTGCCAGGAACACTTCTGCTCTCCTGGCCTGGGTAGCTGCTCCAAAGCCAGACGTCAGCCTCGGGGTGAAGCCCTGGCTGATGATCTTGACTGATGGCCCTGGCTGGACGGGGAGCCACCTCGGGTGCCCCGTGCAGACCTCTCCAGCAGCAGTTTGTGCTCCCCCCGTGATCTCATAGAGAAGGGACTGCCTTTCATCAACTTACCCCAGCCTCAAGCCTGGTGTCTGGCAAAGAGCAGGTCACAAGTGATCCAAATGTCTACCATTCATGAGCACCTACTATGTGCAGGCTCTATATTAAGAGTTTTACATACTACTTGATCTCGTTTAATTCCACAACAAAATGTTAAGGGTAATATTCTCCCCATTCAATGGGGGGATGAAGAAACAAGTATGAGAGCTACCTAAGAACTGCCCAGAGGCCAGCCAACCAGTAAGCAGCGGAACCAGGTCTGACCAGCACCTAAGCCCGTGCTGACAGTGTAGACCATGCCCAACCCACTGCAGGTGCGGACACAAAGGAGGGATGAGTGAACAAGCACCAGAGCAAGACCTTGGAGAAGGTCAGGCTGCCAGACTGTCATTCTGAATTAGCGTAATGCACTGTGGCTCCTCCTTCCTGGCATCCGGCATTCACTGGGTCATTTAGACTCAGGAGCTGAGCACCAGCCCTGGGCCTGGCACAGTGGCAGAATCAGGAATAATAATCTGGTCCCCTGTCCTAAAGGAGCACAATCCTGGAGACTGCCTGGAGAAGGAGGCCAGGAAGGAGATGGACTAGTTGTGTAAATAACTCCAAGTCCAGGGGCTGGGGTTGTGGCCCAGTGGTAGAGCGCTTGCCTAGCATGTGTGAGGCACTGGGTTTGATTCTCAGCACTGCATACAAATAAATAAAGGTTCATCAACAACTAATAAAAATATTTTGTGTATGTGTGGTGCTGGGGATCAAACCCAGCCTTGTGCATGCAAGGCAAGCACTCTACCAACTGAGCTATATCCCCAGCCCCATAAAAAAAATAAAATAAAAATAAAAAATAATAATAATAATAGTAATGCCAAGTCTAGACTGTGTGGCTGGGGAGGGTCAAAGTAGGTAGTGCAAGCCCAGAAGAGAGCCAGGACATGAAGCAAGGGCTTCCAGGCCTGGGACAGGTATAGAAGGGACAATGGGAACATGGAGGGGGCAGAAAAAAAAGAGTACAGATAAGGGACAGGCTAACTTCTCCTGCTTCATGACAGCTGCGGCTGAGCTCTGTCACATATGGTGGCCCCAGGAAAGGCCCCAGGGCGTCCCTGAGGGAATCCAGCCTGGAGGAGAGGGGCCCCTCACCTCGTCATCTGACTGCAGGTACATGTGTGTGAACTCCAGCAGCTCCCGCAGCTCGGCAGTCTGGTTGTGGTAGAGGGGTGGCCTCCTGGAAGGAGGAAGGGGCAGAGGGTGAGTGGGATAGCAGGGAGACAGGGCTTCCAGGATCTGGGCCCCCTGGCGCTTTTCTAGCTCAAGGATCTGGGAACACGTGCTGATCAAATAATTGTAGCTATTTGCTGAGTTAAGGATTCTGAAGGCTTGCAGAGGCAGCCTGCCTAAAGCCACTAGCAGTGTCTGCCACTGACAAGGAAAGCAGGCGTGCCACCACATGCTTCATGTGTGCCAGCCTTGCCCTAGATTCCCAGGGTTTCCTCAGTTGGCTCAGCCTAGGGGGTTCCTGAGGAGGAAGAAGGGATGCCAGCAGCAAGGGCGATGAAGGCGGGAGGAAGCAGGCAGCTATGGTCCTGTGATTTCATCCCCCCAACACCCTGGACACTGTGCTACCAAGGTAGATGGTACCACCTCCAGTTTGCAAGGGAGGCAGCAGATTCCGAAAGGGTCGAGATGTTTCCCAGGACCACCCAGCTGTAGGGCTGGGCTTTGAACCCCAGGCTTTAACTGTGGTCCATATTTATTCTTTCCCCTCCCTATCCTAAGCCTTCCAAGGAAGCCAGAGGTCTTTTCCATCAAACTGCAAAACCTCATGTGCTGCGGGTACTTCCGGAAAGCAGTGCCCACCTCCCGGGGCTGGAAGTCCTCCTCTTCCAGGCCCCAGCGTTGCCCGGTGGAAGCGGTAGTACACCAGGGTTTCTGCTGCATGACGCTGTCCTTGGGGTCAAAGAGCATGTAGCTGGCAGCGCTGCGGGCAGCCTGGCGCACGTCATTCACTGCAGGCAGGACAGGGTGAGGAGTGGCCCTGGAAGCTTCGCTTGAGGGACGGCCCACCTAGCCCACCCAACACCCCCTCCCAATTCAGTCCAGTGCCCCTGCTCCTCAGCTGCCTCCCAGAATGCCTCTTGGTCTCCCCACCCCACCCAATACTAATGCAAACTAGCATGTATTGGGCGCTTCCTGGTGCCAGGCCCCATGTGACTCATTTAAGCCCTCGTTCCCATTTTACACACAAGAAATGTGAGGCACAGAGAGGCGAGATAAGGTCCCCAAACTGGAGAATGATGGCACTGGGAAACCACAGCCCTAACCTTTCTGCTATCTGCCCACAGGAAGAGTCTCCCGACACTTGGTCCTGAGCCCCTCTGTTTCTGCCCTGCCTTTGAGGCTTGGCATTCCATGTTGGCAGGAACCCCAGGGTTGTCCCTATTGCCCCAGCTGATAGCAGGATTGCTCTCAAGTGATAAGAGTTGCAAGTCCTTGTCCTGCCTTTTTTTTTTTTTTTTTTTTTTTGGTCCTGCTTTTATTAGTTATGGAACTAATAGCCCTGTGCCCTCTGTGAGCCCCCATTTCTTCATCTGAAAAAATGGGTTCAGTAATGCCAGCTGCATGGGATTAGTGAAAGGGTCAAGTGCAATTAGGGTTTACCAGCTGGCCAGTGCTTAGTATTGGCTGACTACCTAGTCAAGACCCCAGGGCCCTCTAATTCTACCCCATGGCTGCCTTCTCGAAGCTTCTCACCCACCCTAGACCCCCAGGGTTCACTCCCCAAATCCCACCACCCCCAGCCTTTCCTCCCATCACCCAGGTTTTCAATCTGCAGGGTAGCTCCCCATGACTCCAGGAAGCCCCTCAATGCTGTTTACACCCTTTCCTCCCCTGCCAGCCCACCCAGCAGGCTCACATTTGTGTAGGCAAACTGCAGGTAGTGATACATGGTGGCCACGAACTTTTCCACGAAGTAGCCACCCACGTTGGGGGTCAAAATTGGTCTCACAGTCCACCTTGCACTGCAGGGACTCTGCAAAGAGATCTGGGGGTGGAGGCAGCAGTGAGGAGCTAGGGTAAGCAACTGCATCCCACTGCGGGGGAAAGACTTCAGAACCTAGCTCCACCTCCTGAGCCCGTTTCCCTCTCCAGAGCTGCCCTGTTGCTGCAAGGGCATGAGATAATGAATTGGTGAACATGCCTGGCGTACAGAATGAGTCCAGGCTGGGTACTACTTACTACCCTTACCCCAAATCCCACCCCAAGCTTGGAGAATGGCTGGTGAGGTTTGGACAGGGACCGAAGCCCATACAGAGATAGCTAAGAACAGTCCTATCCTCCCCTGTTTGAGGGACCTCAGAATTAGGGATTCCACTGATGAGGTGTGATTTCTCACCCCCAATTTCCTTCTGCACACACCTGCTGGGTATCTGCTGGGCATCTTCCAGCCTGCATTGCCCTCTATCTGGAAGGCCTGCGAACCCAACATTCCAGACCCTTCTGAGATGTCACTGCCCTCTCGCATCCATGCCCAGCACATTGGACATTCCTGACTAAGCCCTCTGTACCCAGCCCTCTGCATCTCAGCAGATTGAAAGCTTCTGAGAGCTAAGGAAATGTTCTTATTCCTGTTCAGCTTATGAACCTTTTCTTTCTTTTTACCCCCACCTCTGGTGGGGTGCTAATTACTGAGCTACATTCCCAGCCCTTTTATTTTTTATTTTGAGACAGGGTCATTCTAAATGACCTATTACTTCACCAAATTGCTGAGGCTGGTTCAAACTTGCAATCTTCCTGCCTCACCCTCCTAGCAATGGCATTACAAGTGTGTGGTCATCACATCCAGCTACCCTGAGCACTTTAGTAGCTGCTCCATTAATGTGTACTAATGAGCATTTGTGTTAAAAGACCTTAGGCGTTCTGGAAAGCAGGTCACGTGGTGCAAGGGATGCCTACAGCCGTCTGGGTGGGAGATACCTGCTATGGCTGGGTAGAAGTCCTTGAAGTCCACCTGCTCCTGGGCTCCCTCACAGCCAGCCAGACACCTGGCAAAAACGGCCAGGTATTCGGCCAAGGCCCGCTCCATGTCCTCGGCGCTGCTGCGGAAGTCCCCACTGTTGTAGAGCTTCACAGCCCGGAGGAACACCGCCTGCGGGGAGCATGGCAGGGTAGTCAGGGGAACCCAACATCTGCCTTCCTCTCTCTACACGTTCTACCAGCGGTGCACGGGTGCAGCAGACAGCGTCAGGGTCACCCCTCCCGCTCCCCCTCCACCCCACCTCGTAGGGCTGGGCCTCTAGGTCCGTAAGGGACTCATCGGCGACGTCCAGCATCCCCCGGTAATAGCTGAGATACTTGGCGGTCAGCTCGTGCTTCGGGTTCCTCTGGAGGAAGGTGTAGGCTGCGGCGACCGCCTTCTCCAGCCGGTTAGCCTGGTGAGGGTGTGGAGAACAGTGGGTCAGTGGGGCCCGAGCCGGCCGCCCTGGGCGTACAGCGGGGCCGCTGCGCCCTGGGAGAGCCCAGGCTCCTGCGGGCAGCCGGGACCGCCCGGTGGACGCCCACCTTGAAGAGCGCATAATGCAGGTACTGGTAGGGCAGACGGCTCTGGAAGTCGCGCAGCAGCTGGCGTGGAGGGTAGGGCACCTGGAAGGCAGGCAGCGTCCGCTTGCAGCGCCGCAGACAGGCGGCACGTTCCAGGACGTGGCCGAAGAGCCGCAGCTCGCGCGCCCAGTCCTCGCCGCCGCCGTCGGGGCCGGGCGCGGGCGGGTGCTGCGAGGCGGCGGGCGACGCCGGGCCGCTGCAGTTGGCGTGGCAGAAGGCCTCGCTGTCGCGCAGCAGCCGGTGCAGCCGCAGCGCCGCCTCCAGGTAGCGCGCGCTCTCGCGCCAGCTCTCGCCCTCGTACTGCTCCAGAGCGTGGCTGTAGGCCGCGGCCAGCGGCATCAGATCCTCAGGCGGGAAGCCCCGGAAGCTGTACTTCTCGTACTGCGCCCCGGCGCTGCCCAGCAGCAGCCACAGCAGTCCCCACGCCGCCCGAGCCATGCCCCCGCCGCGCCCCGGGCTCCCCGAGCAGAGAGCGCCTGGCCCCGCGGGCAGCTGATGGGCCAGGGCCCCGCGCGTGCCTGCTGGGTCTTAGCGCCCAGCATCCAGAGGAGGAAGGCGGGGGGGGGGGGGCGGGGTCGTGTCCCCCCTTTTTTCGGAGGGTCCAATCGTGTCCTGAGTCTGCTATGTTGGCCCGATCTCCTGCCCTTGGGGTCTTCCCTTGGCAGACGGTGTGCTAATGGGTGGCGCTACGCTTTGCACCAGAGAGGGGCGCCCAGAAAGCCCTCCTCCTCCCACACACAACGCCCCCACCTTAAGATGTAGAAGCGGAGGGAAGTGCCACCTCTCTGTACTCTGCCCAGACTCAGAGTGAAGCCCAGGAACCTGGTCTTCCCTCCTAGGACCCTTTCTGCACCCTCCAAGTGTCCTCACCCCCTCCCGCGTCGGGAGTCACACACCTGGGTTTATCCTTCACACCTTCCACGGCTACCCCCACCTACTCGATCGAGCTCCATCCGTGTTACAAAGTCCTAACAGTCTAGCTTTTTTAGGACAAAATTGCTTTCCAGAGAAGCCTCCCTTGGAGGACGGTTGAGGTGGGGGAAGCACTGAAATGCCCCCCAGATTCCAGGCCTCTCCACCCACCCGGTGGGGCCTAAATTTGAGGGTGTCAGCAAAAGAAGCTAGGGCCTTCTCGGCCTGGCTTTAGGACCCGGGAGCTCTGGAAAAAAGACACTGAACTTTACTTTTTCTTCCTTTTTTTTTTTTTGAGTCCACTCAGACTTCTCATCTTTCCCGAACCTCCTTCCCCACTAGGCCCCAGTGGAGATGGGAGATGGGAGGAGGAGGATCCGGAGTTCCTGTGGCGGATTCCTGGGACGCTAAACTCTCGGCCTTGCCCCCCTCCTCCTAGTCCACCGCCACTGCCACCCCCCCGGCCAGCTCAGTCTCCCCAGCCCCCATTCCACGTGGACCAGCCAGGGCGGGGGTGGGGAAGGACGGAAGAGGGGGAGCCAGCTCTCGGAGGAGGTGGAAGGAGGTTGGCGGCTGCAGTTCCTTCGTTCCCTCATTCGCCCTCACTGCCCGCTGGCCTTGCTCGGGCACCATGTTCCCCGCGGGGTCCCCCAGCCACACCTTCTGCCGGCTCTCCCTGCTGCAATTGCTGCTGTTGCTGCAGGCCTTGGGGAGGGGGCTGGGCCGCGCCAGCCCCGCCGGGGGCCCCCTGGAAGATGTGGTCATCGAACGGTACCACATTCCCAGGTCCTGTCCCCGGGAGGTGCAGATGGGGGATTTTGTGCGCTACCACTACAATGGCACTTTCGAGGACGGCAAGAAATTTGACTCGAGGTAAAGGGTTGGGTGTCCCAGTCTTCCTCATGCCTTTCCTGAGCCCCAGCTCCTGGACCCCGGGGTTTCTTTGTTTCCCCTTTCAAGCTCTGCATCAGGGTATTAGTTTCATGATCCCCTCAACCCAAACAGTGGGGCAGGGGCTCCCAAGCATCCATCTCCTCAAAAATAAGCCCTGCCCCAAATTCTAAGCCTTCATCTTATAAAGGACCCCAGTTCTTTTTCTCAGAAACTCTCCATGTCCCCCAAAGTACTTGATGATCAAGTTGAACTGCTCCCTTTACCTACCATTGATGAGGGTGCTCTGGTCTGCAATGTTGGGGGAAGGGAATGGCTGGAGGAGCATGTGAACCCTGGTGTGGTCTCTCAGAAGGGGACCCCCTGCCTTTCCTCCCACCCAGGCCCATACCTGGTTCCACATCCAGTTTTCTTTGCTTTTGTGGTTAGAGAAGAGAGAATAAAGCTTTATTTGGAGGGATGGAAGCGTTCAGGAGCTGGGGCAGGGATAAAGCCGGGTGGGCGTTAAAACAAGACAGTAGGATGGTTCTAGGTGCCATGATCTGTTCTGTCCACGTGTCACATGTCAGCCATGCCACCCTGGGAACCTTGGAGGGTTTTCATGTCTCTCTGGGCCTCCTGGAACCTGAACCCCCAGCTCCTCCATCTTAGTTCTACCAAACCAGTGCTGCCACCATCTTGCCAGTCTTAGAGTTTGAATGACAGGCTTCTGGTGTGACCCCAGCCTTCCCAACCAAAGTCCACTTTGGGTGGTAGTAGGGAGGTCAGGGCAGGCCGTGTGCCAGTCTCTCGAGTAAACTTTAGGTCCCATCACCTACAGTGCCCCACACCACAAAGAAGTCACCCCTTTAGGCCCTTTCCCCAAACACACACTAAGCCACAGAGTACTAGTGACCCTGACCTTGGAGGCAGGCAGCATATTGGGTAAAAATCTGAACGTAAGAGTTTAAGACCCTGGTTCAAATCTAGGCCACAGTGTTGGATAAGGAATTCTGTCTTTTCAAGCTTCACTTCTGAAAAATGGAGATAAGAACAGTGTCTCCTTCATAAGGTGATATTCAGACCAGATGGTGACAGTGGGCTTCTCCTAATACCTAAAGTCCGTATGACTTCAATACACATTAACAGCCAGGCACAGTGGTGCATGCCTGTAATCCCAGGAGTTTGGGAGGCTGAGGCAGGAGGATCTCAAGTTCAGGACCAGCCTTAGCAACTTAGCGAGACCCTCAACAACTTAAGAAAGAACCTGTGTCCAAATGAAAAACAAAAATAATTGGGGATGTGGTGCAGTGGTAGAGCACCCCTGGGTTCAAGCCCCAGTACCAAAAAAAAAAACCACACAATCCATATTAACCTTAACTCTGCCAGCAACCACATGCCCTGAAGCTGTTTAACTTTAGAAACTTTGCACAGAGCTTGGGCCTTCTTTTCAGCACTGTGAGGGAAACAGGCCAGACTAAAAACCTGCTCAGAGAGCAAAGCCAGGTGTAGGCTCAACCCTGAGCCCTTGACAGCCAGGAGTGCGGGAGGGGCTGGAGTTGGGGGCTGCTTCCCTGGCGAACTCTGGGAGCCTGGCTAGGGCCCAGTTCACAAGTGTTGAGCTCAGTTCAGAAACTTTTTTAGTTCTTTCTCTTCCTCCTTTTTTGAACTGGGAATTGAACCCAGGGCTGCTCTACCACTGAGCTTATCCCTGACCCTTTTTGTTTGTTTGTTTGTTTGTTTGTTTTCGAGGCAGAGTCTCCCTAAGTTCTCCAGGTTGGCCTTGAACTTTTGAGCCTCCAGTCTCTGCATCCTGAATAACTGGGATTACAGGTGTGTGCTACTATGCCTGGCTTGGAAAACTGTTTTTTTTTTTTTTTTTTTTTTCCAGTACTGGGAATTGAGCCCAGGTTCTTTACCACTGTGCTACATCCCTAGCCCTATCTTGCTGAATTGTACCGGTCGATCTTTTTTTTTTTTTTTTTTTTTTTGTACTGGTCAATCTTGAACTTTCAGTCCTCCTGGCTCAGCCTCCCCGAAGTAATGGTATGAGCCACTGCGTCCAGCAGACTTGGAAGATTTTCTTAATCCATGGCTCCCTTTGGTCAAAATAAAAATTTCCCATAGGATCTTCAGCACACTCTCCAGGCCCTCCTAGGGGCAGGTGGGAGGGCACAACGGGTGAGGGGGGTGCCAGCTCCAGGAAGCCCTTCCAAGGACGCCCAAGCGGAGCAGATGGGGTACAGGGATGGGCCCTGCCTGCGTGTGCCTGCGAACTTTCACCCAGGACCTGCCGACACCCTGGGAGAGGGTGTTACTACCTTGGAGAAAGTGAGGCTGAGAGGCTCAGAGAGGTTGGGGGGTCTGCCCACAGATGCACAGCGTGTGCTGGGTCTGAACCCAGGCCTGTTACTGAGCTCCACACTCTTTCTCCTCCATGCCATCCACCTGGCCCTTAGATGAGGCAGAGCCCTCCCCTGACCAAGGGCATGGCCAACAGAGCCCTCTGGACCCAGAGGAGATTGCCAAGGTGGTCACATGCTTCCATGACCAGCTGACCCACTGACATACACATCCCTCTTTTCTGGCTTCACTGCCGCCCTCCCCCATCCAGGGTCCCCAAGCCAAATCTACTCCCAGGAAAAATCCCTATCTTGGAAGCCTCGCCTTTTCCTTAGGCCCTTGAGCCTCGGTTTTGTCATCTAACCAGGGTCACGCACTCACCTCCAGGTTGCTGAAAGGGTTAAAGGAGCTCACTCCATAGCAGGTGTGCACACAGCGGGTAGGGGCGGTGGCAGGCTGCTGGGAGTGGCAGCCAGGTTGGAAGGAGGGACCAAGCTGCTTCTTCCCTTCAGTTGTTCTTAGCCATCGGGGCCCCAAAGCTGTCCCCTGGCACAGTGCTGCTCCCAGCCCAGGGTTCAGCCAAAACTGGGCCTCTGCCACCACCTGAACCTCTGCTGCTTAAAGATGTCAGACCCTTCCTCTCACCTTCTCAGATCCCCAAAAGGACTAGAGTCTCCAGCCACGTGGAGGAAGGCCTTTAGGACTTCTCCAGCCTCAGCTACCAGGGCAGAAGATTCAGAGGCTCCAGTACCCCCCAGTACCCAAACAGGAAACTGCAAAGGCTGGTCCCAGGCCTGGTCACCTCCCTCACCTGCTTGGTGGCCACATCCGAGAGGTTACGCAGGGTCCAGAGGCAGTTCTGCACCAGGCGAGGGCTGTGTTTGGTCAGGTGCTTGCCCAGGGCCTGCATGCCACCTGGGTGGGAGACAGGGGTTTTGTCAGCCACAGGGCAGCTCAGCTGACCAAGCCGGGCTAGAGGGCAGGGTCCTCCCCTGACCCTCCCAACCACAGACCACCCTGAGTCCATCATACTCACCAGCCTCCACGATGGCAGGCTTGTTGCTGGGACACACGGACAGCACCTTGAGCACGCGGCTGGTGGTCCAGAGCAGCTTCTCGTAGCTGTAGTTACGCATGATCTGCACAAGGGCCTGGGGTCCTCCATTGGCCAGGATGATCAGCTACCAGGGAAGGGGCAGAACGGCGTGAGGGGGAATACTCAGGGGAGGAGGGAGGCACATGACAAAGCTGTCCTTACTGAGCTCCTGCTAAAACCCAAAGAGCTTTTGTGACTATGGCGTCAGCCAGAATTTTAACAAAAGGATAATACCCAGTGCCGACAAGGATGTGGCAAAACTGTACTCACAGCCGTTACTACTGACGACAATGGAAATTAGACCATCTGGGTAAAAGCCTGGAGCCCTGCTGATGAAATTTTTTTCCATTCTGGGAAAAGTCATGTGCTCAAAGATGTTCATAACAGATAAAGAGGGAAAACTGGAAGCGATCTGAATGCTCTACCCAGCAGAGCACAGTAGTGCACATCTGTAATCCCAGGAACTCAGGAGGCTGAGGAAGGAGGATCACAAGTTGGAGACCAGCCTCAGCACTTAGTGAGACCCTGTCTCAAAATAAAAAGAAAAAAGGACTGGGGATGTAGCTCAATGGTAGAGCATCTCTAGGTTCAATCTCTAGGTTCATCTTTTGGTTCTAGTACCAAAAAAAAAAAAGGAAGAAAGAAAACAGATGCAAATTCACACACTGCTCTGACTACAACCAGATGTATGTATTTGTAAATAAGCCCCTAGAACAGTTCTGAAAAAAAAAAAAAAAAAACAAAAAAACATCAAAATGACAGCAGTGGCCAGGCACAGGTGGTGCACGCCTGTAATCCCCATGACTCCGGAAGCTGAGGCAGGGGATCATGAGTTCAAGATCCCGCCTCTGCAACTTAGGGAGACCCTGCCTCAACATAAAATAAAAAGGACTTCAATTACTAGTCCTGCCACCAAAAAACAAAAAATAACAGCAACTATGAGAAAGACGAGGGTATTTTTTCTCTATCTGATCCTCAAAACCATGCTGAGAATTCGGAAACAGGGCAAAACATGTTTGTCTGTATGCACACAGACGTCACCTAGAAGCACAAGGGGACAGAGGCCTACAGCCGGGCAGGGTGAAAGGTGAGGCAAGCGTGGGCTGCAGGCCTGGGGACAGGGTGCCCACCTTGCTCTCCTGGTTGCCGTAGGCCAGGAGCTGCAGGCAGTCCGTGGTGATGGCCAGGAACTTCGGGTTGTTCTTGTTGAGTAGGGGCACCATCTTCTGCAGCCCGTCCGCCAGGCGCACTGCCATCTTGGCGCCCTCCTGGTACAGCAGCAGGTTGTGCAGGGTGGTGATGGCGTAGAACAGGACGGACTCCACTGGGGAGCTGGGGGGCAGGCAGGAGCCGGCGTGAGTCAGGTCCCTGCCTAGAAGGGGTCCTCACCTTCTGCCAGGAAGCATCCCTCATACCAGCAGCCCCACTGGGAATAGCTCTTTATTAAAACCTCGTGACTCTGACATGCGTGAGGCCCTGGGTCCAAAGCCCAGCACCACACACAAAATATCCATCAATCCAATCCCAACCCATCCCATCATCCCTTGAGCCCAGCCCCACTCATACACCGAGCACATGCACTGCCCCACTTAGACAGGGACATGACTGCTCCTGCTTCTGAGCTTCTCTCTGGTGCCGAGCACAGAGCAGGTCCCCTCAATACCTTCCCCTGTGTGGTAACAACCATGTGGAAGGCTCAGTGCCAGAGAAACCCTGCAAGGGGTGCAGATGGGAGTGCAATCCATACCACTACCCCGAGGGAGTTCCCGGCCTGGATGAGCAATGAGGCCGCTCTACGTCAGCATAAGACAGGAAAGACAAGGTCACAGGTACCCCACCCGTGCTGTTCCCTCTACCTAGAACACCATCACCTTCCTCTACACTAACCAAACTCCACTCATCCATCAACCCTGCCACAGGAACGAGTCTACCTCTGGGCAATCTCAGGCATCTTCTGCCACAGCCTATGCTGTACCCTGATAATTAACCTGCTGTTTACACACCTGTCTCCCCTGCTAGGCTGGGTGCAGCTGAGCACCAGGCTAGGGGTGTTTCTGCACCTGGCACACAGCAGGTACTCAATATGTGTAAGGAAGCCCAAAGAAGGGAGGGGGAAAGCCCAGATGAGGGGAGCCCTAGGCTCCCGCAGTGAGAAGGGACAAGCACCTGAGCATGCGGACCAGGGCGGGGATGCCGCCCGACTTGAAGATGGCCAGAAGCCCCTCGCGGTGGTGGGACAGGTTGTGCAGGATGCTGGTGGTGCAGCGGGCCGTGTCCAGGTCGCTGGTGTTCTGCATGGTGCGCACTACAGCCGCCACCAGCTGGGGTGAGCCCATCAGGGCCCGCCGTGATGCCTCCTTCTTTGACAGCTGGTTCACAATCATGGCCGCCTTGGTCACCACCACCTGGAGGTTGGGAAAGAGTAGGGGGATGTGAGCAGATGGGCCAGGCCCCACTACTGAGGAACGGTAGAGGCAAGTCACCTTTCCTCTCAGATGAGCTCAAGCTGGCCACCTCAGCTGGTGGGGAGTCTGGGACAGGAACTCCCTCCCTGGTGGACATCTGCCCAGCCCCTCCCCCCGCCCAGGCCCTGACGGACCGGGTCCTCATCATTGAGCAGTTTGGTGAGTTCCGGCAGGGCCCGGGTGGCCAGCTCAGCATCGTCCTGGTAGTTGATGAGATGCACGATGGCTGACTTGAGCAGCTGGGACGGCTCAGCCAGTCGCTGCAGGTTGGTGGTCTGTCCATCCACCTGGGTGGCTAGCAGCAGGGAGCTGTCCTCGCCTGTCACACCTGGACACATGGCCTCCCGCACCCGCTTGGCTCTGGCGGTCGTGGACATCTGGTACTCCAGATCACCTGAGAGCCAACAGAAAGGGGACAGAGCTGCAGGAGGAGGACGGGGAGGACCCTGGGGAGCAGGGCAGGCTGTGTAGACAGCCCACCTGGGCCCTCTGGTCCACCCTGACCAAAGTCCCAGAGCACCATTTACAGTTTTGCCCCTAACCATGGCATTGGGGGATCACCAATGCCTCAAGATTCCTCATCTGTGAAATGGGACCCCACCTGTTACACCCAGTACAGGAATTCTCATGATGATTAAATGATAACTGCTCAGTGCCTGGTACCTCTTGATGCAAAAATGTTCATGGTCATTATTAATAAAGCTAGGTGATATTTGAAGTACTCCTTATGCACCTGGCCCTGAATTCACTCCTTGCCTTCTGTTCTTATCCAATCTTATAACCACCTGCAAGTCAAGGGTCTTGCTATTTCCACTTTATAGAGCTGAGCACGAATCATAGACAGCCAGACTCAGGAGCCCAAAGCCCTACTCTCTGGGTCCCCAGTGAAGACTTCAGGGTCCTTCTCCAGGTTCCCTCCCCTGGGTAGCCCCACAAGTAGGAGCCAGGAACCCCCACCTTGGTGACTGTCCGGATGCCCCAGGGGAGAGGCAGGCAGAGTTTACTCTGATTGGTGTGCAAGGAGGAGACACCTACATGGCCTCCCACCTAGATGCTGTACTTTCAGCGACCAGCACAGAACCTGGCTCTGCCCAGCTGAGGCTTCTGCCTGTGGCCAGGGAGGAGACCCAGGGTGCAGAGGCTGAGCCCTGCAGAGCCCCCATCAGGCACAGTCCACCTTGCACTCTTCCGGGTCCCAAAGCTCACCCTAGCCAAGGCCATGAAGGCACGTGGAGACAACAGTCCTAGGGTCCAGATGTTCCTTTCCCCAGAAGGGAAGGGACACCTGGGTTGGCAAGACACCCTTCCCCTTCCCCCACCATGCGACTGAGCCCCAGCACTGAGTCACCCACTCCACGCCCTGCACTTGGCCCATCTGTATGTCAGCCCACGCGGGCCCCGTCTGGGCTTGAGCACAGCACCTCCTCCACCAGACCAGGGGCTCCCTGGGGCTGCAGACCTGTGTCTCCCATCAGACAGAAGCTTCTGGAGTGGAAAGGGTGCATTCCATAATCCCCGGGTCCCCTGAGGGCAGGAATATTGCCTCCCCATCACACTCCCATGCTCACAGAAGGCAAAAACTGTGCCTCTTCTTCAGACTGGTGGCACCAGGGCAGGGTCTAGGCCTCCCCTAAAAGTTCATGGAAAAGTCTGCATCCATCCCACATGGGAGACCCTGAAATAGCTAAGTCTCCTCCCTCAGACTGGGTGGGCTCCCATGAGCATGAGCTGCCTCCTTCTTCAGACTATGTGGGTCCCCAAGAGCAGGAAGTATGCCTCTTCCTCAAACCAAGGGGACCTCCTGAAGTCTGCCTTCCTTTGCTCTGATATTTCTCCAGGGCCAAGCCAGGTTTTCTTCCCATGGAAAAGCTCCCGAAGGTGCTGACCTTGGTTCTGGGGCACCCCCTGGGTGTAGGTGGTGGTCTTCTTGAGCATGTACTGGCGCCCACAGGCATCGTCCTCCTCCATGATACCCTTGCTGCTGACGGAGGGCACACAGGTGTTGGCACCTGAGTGGATGCCCGAGTCGTAGGTGTACGTCTGCTGCCACTCAGTCACCTTGATGGGTTGTTCGTCAGTTCATCACTCCATGGTGGCTACGGGAATGGACAAGAGAGGTGCAAAGTCATGGCTCATGGCGCATCCCAACCATGGCCTTGCCCAGCTTCACCCCCACCCATCCCCACTCCAGCCTGGCCACCTCCAACCTCCTCCATTCCTAGACCCCCTTCTCCCCTGACCCCACCACAGCCCCAAGGACCCCAAGTGGCTGTACCAGGACCCAAAGGACCCAAAGGGGCTGCCCAGGGGAAGCCAGTGGTGTGTGACCCCTGGGATTTGCATCCCTGACCTCCGGCCAGTACAAGGGGCTATACGGGGCCAGGGGTCCCCACTCTCCCCAGCTCAGTTGCCTGCCCACCTGGAGGTCCCAGTCCAATGCTCCCAGGGCAGGATAAGGCAGCTGGGGCCTCAGCAGCCTCTGGGGACCCAAGGACCCACCCTCACCCCACTGAGGCCCCTGGGAAAGCTATGGAGGCGGGCAGTGAGGTGGCAGCTCTCCAGGCATTGGGGGAACTGGGCGGGGCAGGGAAGCTGTCAGACAGTTTTCTCTGGGGGCACCAGAGGCTCCCTCAGAGATTCCTGGATCTCACTTTCTTGTGGGTCAAGAAGGATCGCATAGGGCCAGAAGGCCTACTCTCTCCCAGCTCCCCAGCAACTCCAAGCTTTCCCAGCACCGAGAGCACCACAGACGACTCCAATCTCAGCCACTCACTCCTGGGCCAACTCGGATCTCCACTGAGCTTAGGCATCCCCATCTGTAAAACCCAGCTACACCTCCCTCGCAGGTGTTGTGAGGACAGCCAGGAACCCAGGGATGGCACAGGCACCGACAAAGAGTAGGCGTTCAGCGCCGGAGGCCATCGGAGGCCATTGCTGTCATCGTCTGTACTGCCTCGCCCCTGGAAGTACTTTCTCACCTTTTTAACCCAGGCTTAGAGATATGGAGTGGGGCAGGCCTCTGGGGTGGTCACTGCCACTCCGAGAACCCCTGCCCCTCTCTGCAGGGACTTGGGGGGCTTGGAGGTTAATTAGCACCTTGAAGCAGGCATGTGAACTTCCCACTGGGTCTGCTTGCCTCCTCTGTCTTGGGGACTGACCCGCAGAGGTGGGTGACTGAGAGGAGGGACGGGGGAAGCTATGAGGTCTACTATGTACCAGGGCCTCACGGATGCCGTCCTCTCACCATGCTGTGCGCTTCAAATCACACACTCTGTTCCCACATTTAGAGATATGAAAACAGGCTAGACATGACAAGGGCCTGGACCAGGCATAGGTGTGAATGACACCAAAGTCTGCAGCCTTCGCATGTCCCAGGTGGCTCAGAGCAAGCAGACCCCAGGCTGGTCTACCCACGAAGAGGGTTAGCACCCTGCATCTCAGGCTGGTTGTCCCGCTGTGATGAGGAACTAATGAGGATGAGGGTGGGGAACCCGAGCAGCCTGGTCCCGCCCCAGGAACAAGAGCACCAGGGACTTCTTCCAAAGACAGCCCAGAGCCCCCTCAAGGAGGATGACGAAGGATCCTTCAGGTCTTTTTCCCTTTTATGGCAATGCACAGCCCCTCCCCTGCCTTGAGCACACCTGATACAGGCAGAGGCAGGAGCCAGACCAGCTTCCCAGCCACCTCCTTCCTTTGCTCCTGCCACACTGAGTGACTCAGAGTTTCGGGCTGATAAACAGAAGCAGGCCCGGACACCAGACAGCAGGCTCTGTGCCACCAGATGTGCACAGCTGCTCCCAGGCATTGGCCAAGTGTGGCTATTTCAGGAGGCAATCCTGCCCCCGCCCTTCCCACACACCCTGTCCCAGGCAGCAGACAAGGGTCAATGGCAGGAAACCAGGGGCTTGGAAGAGGCAGACTCAGGAAAATCCTGCTTGGCGTTTCTTCCTGCCTCCCCCATCCTGCCCCCTGCCCCATGGCAGGTCCCAAGAGAGAACCAAGGTGGTTGGAGGGGCCAGCTGGGCAGAGAAGCCACCCTCTGGGGGGAGAGAGAAAGCTGGACATTCGAGCACTTGAGATGAAGGTAAAGCACAGTTATACTAACCCTCCAAACGCCACGCTGTGACACAGAAGGCTGAGTGGACATTCAGATGCAGAGCTTCGGTCAGCTCAGCTCAGGACCAGCTGCACATTCCCAGCCCTGCTCAACACAAACGCCCCCTTCTGACCAGGAAAGGCCCTTTCTCTGACTAACCTTAGTGTCTTTCCAATGGGGAGGGGCCAGCCTCAAATTAGAAAGGACCACCAAGATCCAGGATGTGGGATTTCCTCGCAGGTCCCTTGCCACTCCCAGTAGCCCATTTTGGAGCCAAGGAAGTTGAGGGCCAGATAGCTGCCCAGGGCAAGACAGAAGAGGGGCAAATGATGGGGGGGCAGAGGGAGACAAGCACTCAGTTTCCTTTAATATCAAATGGATCTCTTTCTTGTTTATTTTCCTTGTGGTGCTGGGGATTGAACCCAGGGCCTTGTGCTTGCAAGGAAAGTGCTCTACCATCTGAGCTATCTCCCCAGCCCCTGGATCTCTTTCTTGCTGGCAGGCATTTTTTTATTCCCAACCTCTAGGAAGGGAAACAGGCCGGGCATGGTGGTGCATGCTAGAAATCCCAGCAGCCTGGGAGACTCAGGCAGGAGGATCGCAAGTTCAAGGTCAGTCTCAGAAACTGAGTGAGACCCTGTCTCAAAATAAAAAACTAAAAATGGCTGAGGTGCTGCTCAGTGGTAGGCTACCCGAGCTCAATACCTACTACCAAATAAAAAAGCGGGGCTGGCCTGAGCCTCCCATGGAGGAAACGGTGATGTTCTGCTCACAGCAGGACCAGCATCTGGTTCACCAGACAGACTGGATGGAGCTGAGACCTCTGCAGAGGGAGGAGGGGACTGCGGGAGGAGGGGACTGCCGCAGCCAAGGGCACTCCTGGGTGGAAGAAACACCCCGTGGCACACCCACCATCGCAGACTCCAGTCCCGGCTCCACAAAGTGCTGGGAGTCCCTGGGCAATTACTTTCCATCTCCTGGCTTCATCTACAGAAAGGGTGGCCCAGGTCATCTCAAAGGAATGCTGAGGTCTAAGATGCTAGTAATAAGGGATCAGGATTCCCAAGCAGATGAGAGAAAACTGAGGATGAGGTCAGGGTTTGGAAAGAGGTTCAGAGAGAGGACAGGCACTAGAACTCTTCCCAAGGAGAGGACTGCACAGATATTCTCGCAACAGGAAAGCTGGAAGTCAGATCTCAGGCAGGCCTCACGACCCGCCACACCTTTCTCTCCCCTCTACTCCTGAGAAAGACCTGGGAAATTCTCCCACGAGAAATAAAAGTGCAGGGTTTGGCTCTTCACAGGAGTGGAGGGCCGCACCCAGTTTGGTCTCATTACATTCCACCCAGACCTGAAGTCAGACCTTCCACAATTCCCTTGGACAGAGACAGGGTGGAAGCAGGAGACGGACGAGGGCCCTGCCCAGGAGCCAGCCGGAGAAGGCAGGGACAGAGACAGGGAGGGTTTCTGGGCTGAATGGGGGGGGGACACTTTGTATAGAGCTTGTTCTACTGTTGGCAGTAGGGAAGGGTGAAGCCAGCTGAGAGATCACAGGGTGCAGTGGGGACAGCTCAAGGACAGGAAGAGAGAAGACACAGAGCCCTGAGAGGGTTGGGAAGGACCCTTTCCCTACCCAGTCCAGACCAAGTAGGAGCCTGCAAGGAAGAAATGAGGTTGCTGCGGGCGTATCCTGGAGTGCGCCCCGTCCTTCGATGCACCCCTCTGCCAGACAACTCAAAGCAACTAGCAGTGGGCACCCTCAATCCAAAGCTGTCCTGCAAAGCGTGGCCTAGCCCTGACTTATTTTATTATTTTATTTTTATTTATTTTGGGAGGGACACACACTGGGAATTAAACCCGGTGCTTTAACCTTGAGCTACATCCCCAGTTCTTTTTATTTTTTTGAGACAGAATCTCCCTAAATTGCTGAGGCTGGCCTTGAACTTGCAATCCTGTCTCAACCTCCTGACTTGCTGAGATTACAGGCCTGTACCACCACCCCCAGTTCCAACTCTGACTTAAAAAAAATAGGCCACTAGAGCGACATCAGCCTCCTGCCCAGTTAGCACCCGCTAAGGACAGTCAGCAAAGGGTACAGCTAGGCTGGGCTGTAGGAGGCCAAGGGTCAATAAGTCACCCAGAAGTGAGGACAGAACAGGTTGCCTGAGAGGCTGTACAGGATTCAGGCTCAGAAACATTGCATCTGGGGACTAGAAGGCAAGGAAGGATAGGGCTGGGTCCCCCAAGGTTCCTGGAACTGGAGGCCAGCATCCTGTGCAGATCCACGTCCGAGGCTCAGATGGTGACAGGAGGGAGCAGCAAGCAGGGGCAGGAAAGCAGGGCATTTTGAGACAGGAGCGGGGCTCCATGAGGTCCCACCCCTCACTGGCTGTGCACATTCGGGCAAGTTACTCCATTTCCTTAGCCTCATTTTCCTCATCTATAAACGGAGCCCATCAAGCTATGACTTTCTTCAGTCAGCTGCATGAATCGAGCACATGACTCTGGAAGCCACCTGTGGACAGGAAAGGCAAGCACTCGCACAGGAGAGGAAGAGACGCCAGCCAGGAGTGGGCAGAGATGTGCCAGGCAAGGATGGGCAAGGTGGCTGGCAGCCCGCCTGCCTTGTCAGTCAGAGATTTCCTTTCTCTGACTCCTTGGATGAAGGCGAGGAAGGAAACTTCCTTATAGGTCTAGGCCAGACTCCTGGGGAAGCAGGGGGACACGACCGTAGAGAAGTTATGTCCAGTCCTGGACAGGCAGAAGAACTTGGTCCAGGCCAGGTGGAGACACTGGACTCCCTGTCGGCAGTTAGAGGCTGCCTCCTGCAGCAATGGACAGCAGGGCCAGTCAGGGGAGGGATTTCCTGGGCAGGCCAGGCTCAACAGGCCCAAAGCCTGGCCCAAAGCCTTTCCCACTGTCTCTGGCTCCAGCTGAGATGTGGCCAGGCGTCCCAAGTAAGGTAACAGAGAGCCAGACATCATGCTTCCCTGGAGAGCCTGTGTCCCTCCTCAGGCTGGGACTTGAGCCTTCCCCTCAGGCTGGCAGCTTCAGGAAGGAACCTCCCCCACCCACCTCCCACCAACACCCGCTGCAGACCAGAGGGTCCTGGGCAGACACCGTGGTCTCCATCAGCAGAATGGTCACTCCAAGAGGGCAGAGACCAGTGGAGCCATGCATGGCCAGGGCTGGTCAAGCAGCGGACGAGAGAAGACAGGGAAACTTCCGGAGGAAAACCCTCACTTCCAGGCTGGAGGACAGCCCAGGCTGCGGCCTGAGGACAAGCTGGGAGTGGGGGAGACTCAAGCCTGCGACCCAGCTGTTATTTGTTTTCCTACTCCTGGGCTCCCTCCCAAAGCAAACAAACCGGGGTGGGAAAATGAAGGGGATCTGTAGGAGAGGGAAATGCCCCGGCTAAGGGCGTGACCTCAGGAACCTCTGGGCTCCCCTGGATTGGGCTCCAGCTGGACCTCTATTCCCTGCTGAGGACCCTCTATGGGCACAATCCCAAGCCAGTAGATGAGCCCACACTGGGACTCCTGGGAATGGAAAAACACTTCAGCCACATCAGGAACAACAGCAAAGGGCTGACTCGTGCTGGTGATGGAATTCCACACAGCAACACCCCTCCCTGCACCACCAGCGGCCACCACCGGTGGGGCCTGGGCAGCCTGGTCCCTGGTCAGCCCACTCCTCAACTGGACCCCAGCTGATATCTGCTCCTTAGTGTGTGATTCTGCAGGAAAGGTGACCCAACCCTCTCCTGAGCAAGTCAAGGAGGTCTGGCCACCTAGTCCCCACACGGAGCATGCTAGAGGAAAAGCCAGGTTTGGGGAAAGGCTTGGTTAAAACTCAAGGTGTCCAGAACACAAGCTCCCGGGATGGAGGCTGAAGAACCAAAGAGCACCAAGGAAAGACAAGGGGGAAGGAAAAACAGGCATTCAGGGTAGTTGCCTCGGGGAAAGAGAGAAGAGAGAGAGAGGAGAGAGAGAGAGAGAGAGAGAGGAGTGAGAGCAGAGGAGAGAGAGAGAGAGAGAGAGAGAGAAGAATCCACTGTCTCCAGTAGATAAAGACAGAAAGCTGAGCTTCAGCCCTGAGGGCCCTCAAGCCTGAGCTCAGGGGAGTGGTTAGAAAGCTTTCTCATCAGGCTTGGTTGAGGATTGCTAGAAAATAGGGCAATCCACCTCCCCAGATCTTCACCAACCTCAACCATGTCCCAGGAGAGGCCTCAGGATGTCACCTGCAGTAACACAAACCCCAAGGACCTGCCCCAGTCAGCCACACTGCTTTTTCTCTTCACGGGGTCTCTTCACGTCTGCTCACAGACGCCTGTCCCCCTCACTGCCATCTGGCTCTTATCCCAAAAGACACAAGACATCTCTGCTAGTTTTTATTTTTATTTTTCATTTCTTCGGCATGAAATATTTCACTGAGTATGTTCTGTCCCAGGGAACCTAGCAGGCCTCAGACTCGCCCAGAAGGAGCCCTCCCTCCCAGATGGCACAGCCCCTCCTCAGAGGAGACTCAGCTCTGAGCCTCCATAGCTCCCTCATTCTCCTTTCAACTCATCTGCAAGCTGCACATGATGGCGCATGCCTTAATCCCAGCAGCTCGGGAGACCGAGACAGGAAGATCTCAAGTCAAAGCCAGACTCAGTTAAATTAGTGAGGCCCCTAAGCAACTCAGCGAGACCCTGTCACAAAATAAAAAATAAAAAGGGTCGGGGATATGGCTCAGTGGTTAAGCACCCCTGTTTTCAATCCCTGGTACCGGGGGGAAAAAAAAAAAAACCTCATCTATAATGTGCAGAAGTCCTTCCTCCTGTCTAGCCTCCATTCCTTCCATTAGGGAATCAATCCCACTTCTTGCTTTTGTGTCCTCAGAGCAATAGAAAAATCACAGACCAGGCTTGATGATATAGTTCAGTTGGTACAGCACTTGCCTAGCATGTGTAAAGCAAGCCCTAAATTCAAACCCCAGCACCACCAACTGCCAAAAAACAAAAACAAAAACACCATAAGCCCATCACCCTCTGGAGAGCCAGAATGAGTTCCTTCTCTTTCCTCTCTCTCATACCAAGGCCTGTTAGTCTCCTCTTCACAAGGATCCATAATCCCCATGACTTGGGGTCCCCTTTTGCCTTCAAGGGATGTAACAGTCTGGTGCTGAGAGACTCAGTAATCAGACTCAGTAATCACACATGGAGAACCCATTTCTTTATTTCCTTTTTTTTTTTTTTTTTTTTTTTCCCAGTATTAGGGTTCAAACCCAGGGCCTTATACAGAGAACACATTTCTTTTTTTTTTTTTTTTCAGTGGTGGTGCTGGGGATTGAACCCAGGGCCTTGTACACATGAGGCAAGCACTTTACCAACTGAGCTATATCCCCAGCCCCAAGAACCCAAGTCTTAGGCTGTTTGCAGACCATTCTGATATCAGGTACCCAGCTGGCAGAGGTGCCAGATCGAGATCCAGACTGGTCTGACAGGACAATCTGACACTAGCTCCTCCCTCAAAGCCTGAAGCCCTGGCTGACAGCACCCAAGACTCCCACCCCATCAACAGAAAGGTCCACCCAGAAGCAGCCTACTACAGCCCCCAGGCCTCCCAACCTCCAGATCATGGCCGATTCCCCTCCAAGAACAGCCTGGCAGCATCAGCTAGCACCAGGCAGCAGGACACTCACCCAGGTCTGAATCCGACTCTCATTTCTCTCCACTCCCCAGGGAGCAGCCCCCTTTATCTTGGCACAGCCCCAGACCCTAGCCAAGTGGGCAATTCCCACCTCCTGTGCAGGGACAGGCCCAGAAAGCCATGGTTCTACCCAACATCCCCTAACACCCACAGGAGCCCTTAGCCTTGGGGGCTAACCCCTCCATCAAGCCCCTGGAGAAGTTCTAGAGTGCTGAGAGCCGCTAGGACATGAGTCATTCCCACCTGTCAAACCTGTCCCCACCTTTATCACCCACCACAGCTTTGCTGTTGCCCTTCTGAATTCTCTTCTTACCAATCTAGCAGAGGCTGTCAAAAGAGGTAGGTAGCAGAAAAAAATTCCTTCCGGGGCTGGGGGTGTGGCTCAGTGGTAGCGTGCCTGCCTAACACATGTGAGATCCTGGGTTCCATCACCAGCATAAAAAAAGTCCTTTCACAGTAGCAGAAGAACCATAAGGCAGAATGGGCTCCGGGCTTGGAGCCAAAAAACCCAAATGCCAGTCCTGGCTCTGCTTGAGTCCTACTGTGCAACCTTGGGCAAGTTACTTAACTTGCCCTGCGTTTTAATTCCCTTATCCATAGGATGGAATTAATGACACCTGCTTCTACCAGTAGCCAAAATGAGTACATGAGAACAGTGAGTTGTGCTTGGTATCCATAGTCCTTTTTTTTTTTTTGGTACTGAGGATTGAACCCAGGGGCACTTAACCACAGAGCCACATCCACAGCCCTTTTCCATGTTTTATTTAGAGACAGTTGCCAAGTACTAAGTTGTTGAGGCTGGCTTTGAACTCTCAATCCTTCTCCCTCAGCCTCCTAAGCTGCTGGGATCATAAGCGTGTGCACCACCAAGCCCAGCTCCATAGTCCTTTCTTGATTTTAAGTTACCATTCATCAAGTTCTTAGGATTTATTATTCCTATTTTGCCAAAGGGGGGCCTGAGGCTTCAAGAGGGGAAGAGATTTGACGAAGGCTACGCCAGTAAGGAGATACTGGGTTAGGACTCAAGTTCAGCTCTGCCCAAGCCCAAATCCCTGTGCTCAGAACTATCCCCCTATAACACCTTTCCAGATAAACAGTCCTTCTGCAGACTAGTCAACTGTGCCATGTTATATTAAGGTGGCCACTTGGTGGGGAGCACCCCCCTCAGTCTCATGGGCACCCACCCCATGGGCCTCAGAAGGGGAGAAGGCTGCCAGCCCTCGCCTGACCTTAGTTCCCACATGCCGCATTCCCTAAGTCTCAGCTCTGGCAGCCCAAACTGCGGCGGTTTCCGGAGGGAATGGGGTGGAGCTGGGGTGTGGGGGAGGGCTCCTGTCACCCAAGCTGGGGCTTGATCTGGCAAGAAATGACTAATTGGATCCTACTTCTTTCCCTCGTCCCTCCTGTCCAGTCAGTAGCCAGTTTTCACCAGGCACCTCCTAGCAATACTTTCCTCAGTATTATCTTTTTCATCACAGTCACAAACTAGATTAGCTAGACTAATCATTTAGTCAACGTAATTACAATGCCTTCCCCTCCCCCACCTTGGCACAGAGAAGAGGGAAAAACAGGTTGTTTGGGCACAAATTCCACGTTCCTGGAGCTACCTAGGGGTGCACATACACACACCCCCATCCCCAGGACTGGGTTACAGCCTCACCCAGGACACTCCAAAGAAGTGGGTCTGAAGCCTGGTGCACACTCTCCCATCTACAGTTAAGAAAGAGGCAGGAGGATCTTCCCAAGGGAAACAGGACAAGCAGCGCTGATAACCCCCACCACATCTACCTCCTGCCCCAAGACTGAGGGACAGCCCAGCTCTTATATTCCTGCTTTGAAACCCAAGGAGGCTGGGCTCCAAATACCTGCAAAAAGAGATTTTTTAAAAACCAGTATGGCAAGCCTGGTGGAAATCAGCCAGGGGATGGGTTCCCAGGGTATTGAGGGAAGAGGAGGTTAATGCAGCTCTGCCTGAGGGTGCCTGCATGGAGGAAACCTTCCTCAAAAGGCCTTTCTCCTGTCCCACTTTCCCCACCAAGGCTCTCAGGAAAGCAGGGTGCAGGGGGATAGAGAGAGGGCTGCAAAGCCTCCAGAAATTAATGCATCTTCATAATTCACAAATCAAATGGGAAAGCAAGCCCCGGGTGCACCCAGCACTTCTGCCTCAATACCAGCCAGCTAAGTAATATGGGGGATGGGGTGCAGAAAAAAAAAAAAAACAACGAACAATCTTCTCAGCTTGGCCCCCAACCCCAGCCACCCCCATTCCTGGGGAGGGGGCAGAGCCTGAAAGAGCCAGCCACTCACGCAGGCCCCATCCGAGGGGGGTGTGGGTGGTCCCCAGAGGCAGGAAGAGAAGAGAAGAAGCCGCCGCTTCCCCCTCTCGCCCCCCCAACCCCGGCCCCACCTCGGGCTCCAGGGGCCCAGCAAACAGGATGGAGGGTGGGGGCAGGGAGGACAGGGTCAGAGCGCAGGCACTGGCCCACGTTCAGCCTGGAGCCGGCTGGGGAAAGGTGCTTTGCTCCCAAAAGGACCCCCAGAGCCTGTAGGAAGCTCTGGGCAAGGAGACAGGAAAACCCCCAGAGAAAGCTGCCGTGGATACTTCCTCCTGGAAAGTTTGTTTAGGGTGATTTTTCAACAATACGAGATTAGAGGTAAAGGGTATTGCTGTTCCTATATCAACACAGAGGAAGCGCAGCTACTGGAAACTGAGCGAGGTGACCCTGAATTCTCTCTACCCAGGCACAGACCCCCTGCCTCCCCACGCCCCAGACCAAGACGGGAGTGCCAGACACCAGAGGGGCACTGAGCCCAGCACCAGCCCCCTCGTCACCCCATCCCACCTCCTCTGGAGGAGTCATAGCCCGGCACCCACCCGAGGGGAGGGAGGCGTCTCAAGTACGGTTTGCACCAAGCTCCGGGAGCTGGAAGGGAGGGCCTCCCTACTCCGTGTGCTCACCTGCTCAGCAGGTGGGGCCCGCGTCGCTGGGAAAATGTGAGCTCGGCCCCCACAGTTGGGGCAAGCTGGGCGCAGACAATAGGGCCCCACCCAGGCCTGGGGGAGTAGGGAGGGAGGGAAAGCGAGGAATGACGGTGGGGTGGGGTGAGTGGTGGCCCCTTGGAGACCAGCGGGCAGCAAGTTTCCCAGACGGTAAATTCCTGGCGGCAGAGTGAGCTCTGGAACGCAGGCGGAGCAGGTCAAAGTCTGCCCCGCCAGCTCAGGGCGACAGCCAGGGACGGGGCGTCGGGCTAGCTCCGCGGGCCCGCTGGGGGGTGCGACCAGGAGGCACCTGCCCTGATCCCTCCCTGCCCTTATCAGATCCAGACTCACGGAGCCCCGAGGCACACTCCGCCGAACCGCGCTTACCCCCGAGACACCGCGCACAGGACCCTAGCGCGCCCCCTGCCGCCGGTGCAGGATGGCGCTCCCTAGCACCTACCCTCACCTGCCCTAAAACGGGTTGGGACCGACCTCTCGGCCGCTCGTCACCCCTTCACTCTCTCCAGTGATACCTGCCTGATTGTCCGCACCTGCGTGTGGAGCCGGGCCGGGTCGTGGTTGGGCCGGGTGGGAGCCGGCGCGGGCAGCGAACTGAGCTCGGCGCGCTCGGGCGGCGGCTGCTCCGGACTCTGGCCAAGGCAGCAACTCAGTAACCGAACAAAAGGCAAAGGGACCTGACAGCCAAGCCACACCTCTCGCCCCCTTGAAGCTCCGCCTCCGAGGAAGACGCCCACCCACTGATGCGAACTCACTGGCTGCCTCGCCTGAGAGTCCCACCGAGGGGCGGAGCATCGCGCCCAGTCCTCTTCCACGGCCCGCCTCTGTTTATGCGCTTGCTATTGGCCCCAGGGACTGCCAGTCGACTCTGGGGATGGCCTCGAACTTGAGGTCCCATCCTCATTCTGCACCTATTGGCAGATAGAAAGTTACTTCCTCCTGATTGGGCAAGGGTCTGTCAGTAAGACTAAGGAAAGAGCCAATGAAAGGGGTGGGGTGTGGTCTTGCCCCACCCTAGCTCTGAGCAGGTAAGACTCATTTACTCTCCCCTTCCCCCTACCTGTCCAACAGGTGAGTCAGGGGGCGCATGGGAAAGGACCAACGCCTTCACTGGTCACCCAACTCAGCGTCAGGCACAATGCTTCTTTGGGCTTATTCATCCTTGCCCCAAAGTAGTAATAACATATTTGTAAAGCATTTCATAGCTTTATACTGGGTTGGAATTTTTTTTTCCCTCAAATATGGAAACACGCCTTGAACTTAAAATTAGAAGGCTTGGGTTTGGGTTCTGCCACTTTAATAGTTCTATGATCTTAAGCAAGTTAGTTCACCTTCACCCTGTTTCTCCTCATCTGTAAATTGGGTACATTCACTTTATCTTTCTCGGCGTTGTGGGGATTGAAATGAAATAAGCTTTGTGTGAAAGTATTCGGATAGTTGCAAAATGTTAGGATTTGAAAGAAGTTTTTTGTTTTTTTTGTTTTTTTTTTTAAGTTCTCGTGACTTCTGGAAAAATTATGAGGGCAACAAAATAATCGTCATTTTAAAGATGAAGAAACTGGGCTGGCTCAGTTCAGTTTCAGTGGTAGAACCTAGCATACTCACTGACCTGAGTTCAATCCCCAGCACCACAAAAAATAAAGATGAGGAAACAGGCTCAAACTGAGCGTGGAGGTGCACTCCTGTAATCCCAGCGGCTCTGGAGGCTGGGAAAGCCAGCCTCAGCAACCAAGGGAGACGCTAAGCAACTTAGAAAGACCCTGTCTCCAAATAAAATATGCCTCAGTGATTAAACACCCCTGAGTTCAATCCCCAGTACCAAAAAAAAAAAAAAAAAAAAAAACCACTGAGGCTCAGAGTGGTCACAAAGCTTTCAAGACAGAACCAGTTTCTCCTCATTTTAAGTCTCACCAAACCCCATGTTCCCCCTCCTTGAGGAATAGTTTGGACATAAATTGTCAACACAGTTGGGGAAAGGGGCAGGAAAACTAACATTCTAAAGAGAGACAGAAGAGCCTTTATTTGGTCCAAGGATAAAGTGTTGGTGTAAGGAGGCATTGGTCAGTATGGAAAAAATCAGGCAATAGATCTAAAGGAAACCGAGCATTGGCATAAAAGAAATGGGGCAGCAAGCTTCATAGTGGAAGAGCCTGGGTTAGCTATCAAAAAGAACTTCCCAGCAGGCAGCTTAAGAAGACAAGGGATTTCCTTTCTGTGGCTGATGAAATTAAAGCTGCTGGTGGCTGCAGAGTATGCCAAGAGTCCTACAGCATTCATTCAACACTTAAGTATTGAGCACCAATTCTATGCCAGGCATGGGGTTAGACCCTGGTAATACAGAAAATAAATGAAACTGATCCCGACCCTCAGACAGCTCACAGAGGGATAAATGTAAACAGTCTGTAGGAGGTGAGGGTGTTGGGGATGATGGTTTAGAAAAGGATCTCCCTTCCAAACTGCCGTTGTAGCCCCATGTGAGCACAGAGCTGAGAATGTGGCTCAATGGTTAGAGCACTTGCCTAACATGCCCAAGTCCTGGGTTCAATTCCCAGCAAAAATAAAAATAAAAAACTGTCACATCCAATGTGAGCGGGGAGGACCGGCTAGGTGCAGCAATGTTGGACCACTTTCCCCAGCCAGAAAGGAATGATGACTTGTGCTCTCTTCCAAGGTTGTGCCATCCAAGAGGACTTGCTGGAAGAGGCCAGGGAGATATCCACATCCTGATCCCACACGCCAGTGCCCTTTGCAGTAGTTCTCTGACCTGCTCTCCTCCAGCTTACCTTAGTACCTTTATCCCTGCCTTACCCCAGCCCTAACCACCTGCTTGCCACCCTGCCACACAGTACAATGCCAAGGTCACCATCTTAAACTGCTGCTGCCTGCCAGAGTCCCACCTCCTCCCCCTCCCACCCACCTTCCATCTTCCCAGCCCCTCCTACCCAGATGCAATAATAACTTCCCAGCCCCAACCTGGATTCACTCCCTCCTCTTTCCCCTGACTTCAGCAGACAGGTAGGGGAGGGCCGGGTGACTACAGAGAGGAGTAGACGAGCCCAGATGGAATGGAGAGATGGAGATGAGGCTTTGGGGTTTTGATGGGGGGTTTTCGTTTGTTCACTTTTTTTTTTAACTTTGATTTTGGTACTGGGGATTGAACCAAGGATGCTTTATCATGGAGCAACATCCTCAGCCCTATTTATATTTTATTTTGAGGCAGGATCTTGCTAAATTGCTGAGGGTCTCTAAATTGCCCAGCCTGGCCTTGAACTTGAGATCCTCCTGCCTCAGCCTCCTCAATCTTTGGGATTATAGGTGTGCACCAACACTCTTGGCAGAAATGAGGTTTTGGAATAAAACCGTGTGTGTGTGTGTGTGTGTGTGTGTGTGTGTGTGTGTGTGTGTGTGTGTCCTTCCCCAGTATGCCCCCCTGTATGCTTAGCATGGAGCATGTCACAAAAAGCTAAACTCACAGACTGGGAATTGGGTGGACTCCACCACAGCAGAAGAAAGATTAAAGCTGTCTCCTCCCAGATCAATTTCCAGTACATTTCCTAAACTACTATGTGCCTGCCAGGCACTGAGGACACAAGCTTATCTGAGAATACAGGAAAGAATCAGAAAATGGTCTTTCTTAGAATCAGCAGTCTGGCTGCTGGGCACAATAGCAGTCTCAAGTGGCTGAGGCAGAAGGATCTCAAATTCTAAGCCAACCTTGTCAATTTAACAAGACCCTCAGCATCTTAGAACCTGTATCAAAGTAAAAAGCAAAAAGGACGAGGGGGCTGGGATTGTGGCTCAGTGGTAGAGCGCTCACCTGGCATGCATGATGCCCTGGGTTCAATCCTCAGCACCACATAAAAATAAAATAAAGTTATTGTGTCCACCTACAACTAAAACAAAATATTTAAGACATTAAATCCTCAGTCCAGGTGGGTGAAAAGAAAAAAAAAAAGAATCAGCTCTCTGAACATGGGTTTGATCTGACAGGACAGTGAGGTACCCAGGATAGGGGATATGTTGTTGTCACCACAGTTTCCTTTGTAACTTGAACTTGAAGGAAAGACTAAAGGCCATCTTACCCAATCCCTGCCTCCAAGCCTTTAAAACCAGGGATTTCTTACTGGGCACCGTTCTGCAATCCCAGTGGCGGCAGGAGGCTGAGGCAGGAGGATCACACGTTCAAAGCACTTAACCAGGTCCTAAGCATTCAGTGAGACCCTATCTTTAAATAAAATTTAAAAAGGGCTGAGGATGTGGCTCAATGGTTCAGCACCCCTAGATTCGATTCCAAAAGAAAATTGGGGAAAAAAAAAAAAAAGCTGGGCTTTCTCTGTTTGACAGATCTCCAGAAGAGGAGATTCTCTAATCTCCCTTGTCTCCTTATCCTAACAAGGCTAAGTTCCTTCTGATGTCTAGCCTCAATTCATATTCTTTCAGTTTAACCTGATTTCTCTTGACTGGCACTCAGTAGAAGCACATTCCTCAGGCCACCAAGAACACATATGGCTAACTCAAATGTGCAGCCTTCTGGGGACTTGGAGTCAAGAGTAAAAGAACACCAGGAGCCAGCATAAGCTGTCTGAGAGACTTAAATAACTGGCAATAAGGTGTCCAAGGAGCAGCTGTTGGCTGGGGCACTTTTCTTTTTTGGTGCAGGGGATTAAGCCGGAGGGGTGCTTAATACTGAGCCACATCCCCAGCCCTTTTTCAAAATTTTTTGGGGGTACTGGGGATTGAATTCAGGGGCACTTAACTACTAAGCCACAACCCAGTCCTATTTGTATTTTATTTAGAGACAGGGTCTCACTGAGTTGCTTAGCACCTCACTTTTGCTGAGGCTGGCTTTGAACTCATGATCCTCCTGCCTCCGTCTCCTGAGTTGCTGAGATTACAGGTGTGGGCCACTGCACCCTGCTCCTTTTTTTAAATTTTGAGACAGTGTCTTGCTAAGTTGCTTAGAGTCTCACTAAGTGGCTGAGGCTGGCTTTGAACTTGTGATCCTTCTGCCTGGGCCTCCAGAACCCCTGGGATTATAGGCAAATGCCTGGGGAAGCACTTTTCCAGGATAAGCTAAACATCAATCAGCCAGTGTCCAGAACAGCCAGGCCACCTCCTCTGCTTAAGTCACTTCCCTCATTCTCCTCCAGGTCTCTGGACCATTTAAGGAAATGGAAGAGTTACTGTTCTTTATTTGAACATAATTTTTATGCTGTAGGGCCCCTTCCCCAAACAGATAGGCAGAGATTTAGACTTACAGAAGGCACTGGCACACATACACACACACAAACTTCTTCCCTCCTCTTGGCCTCAGGTGGCCTAAGCGATGGCAACTTCTAGAAAGGAAGAGAGGATGAAGAGCTGGCTTGCAGGATGATGATGAATCATAACAGGGGGCTCCCTGGCTTTGCAGCAGCATCACGGAGAACTGACAGCTGGCAATTCTTCCTGGGGTGGGTGCAGACCTGAATGAAAAGCAATACAAAGCTTTAGAGGCTCCTTGGGCATGGCCATCTCTTACCTGACCTTTGAAAAGACCCCGCTTTGGCCCTCCCAGTATTGTGACCCTCCACACAGGGACAGGGCAAAGAGCCTACACAGAATTCAGGTCCCTGCTAAACTACATACTTCTAAACTGCTACCAGGTACCAGGAACCCTTGAATTCCTTGCACAGATCCTGCTTCTAGCCCTTGGGGTCTCTCACCCTGGTCCTTCCTCTTAGAAGCACTTTGACACACAGGTGCACATTTATGACAAAGGAATGACAAGGGCAGTTGTGGCAGAAGGAAGGACACAGGCTGGACAGGTCAATTGGAAGTCTTTATTGCGTGTGCTGGCGACTGGGGAGCATTCTCCCTGAGGCTACCATGGCTTGACAAAGAGTCTAAGATTCTAAACTCTTTCCCTCACCATGGAGGTGTACTTGCCACAGGGTAGCTTATTTAACGGTTTCTAGCTTGCTCTGGAATTCATACAGATCTATGGTGCGTGGGCTTCCGACTGTCCTCCTACCCCTGCCCACTGACTTTCTTAGGGTGACCCCTTCAGGTCTGAGGACACCTGCTCCAAAGTCAGCTGCTGGAGGGGACCTCATATTGCCTAGAGCTGAAACAGAGGAAGAAGGCTGGGTGGCTTCTGCCTTTTTTGCTGCCATTTGTCCAAGGGAGGAGTCTTGAGGTCAGAGACTGCCCACAGCCGGTCCTGTGGGCTATGCCCAGCCATGGAGGCTGTTAATTACAGGGGTAGCTCCAGCAACACCTCTCCGGCAAGGCGTGTGGGCGGGGATGGAATGCCAAAAGGAAAACAGGGAGACAAGAAAACAGAGATAGGACAGGCCAGAAATAGTACAGAACAGGGCTAGATACCAGTGGTGAGGGAGGACGAGGTGAGAGGGATCAGGACCTTTCCAGAGAATGTCTGTCCCCAGGGTGGCCCCTTACCCGCCCCCAGCCCCCAGCCCCCCTCCCCAGGGTGCAATTCCAGGACTTAAGGGGCCCAAGAGGATGGACTTCTGACTAGGTTCTGAGCTGGGCCTCACTGGCTCTCTGAGCCCCTCCCACAACTGAGTGATTTGACCGGGGAGGGAGGGGCAAGCAAGACCTTGCCACCTGAGTCACCGTGCTTCCTGCTCCTGGCCTGGGCGACTCCACACACAGGCTGACACAGCTGGGGCCCCACCCGCCCTGCCAGCCTACCTGCCCCTCCCTCCCTCCCTGCACAAGCCGGGAGTGCTACTTGCCCTGACAAGGCGCCCTTCCCACGGAGAGGAGAGGCCGCCCCTCCCGGGCGCATGCGTGCGCCCGCACACTGCCGCAGTTTCTCTCCCACCTGTGGAGAGAGTTGGTGAGCAGAGGAGAAAGGAGTGTTCTGAGGGGAGCCCCCTTTGCCTTGCACAAACGAGGAAACTGAGGCTGGAGGCAAGAAGGGGCTTCTCGAAGGCCACAGGAGCAAATTCCTGGCAGGGCTGGGACTTGGCCCACTAGCACCGGCCTCTATTTGGGCATCTTTCCACCCTAGTGAAGGTGGGGCTCAGTGGGAGAGGAGATGAGAGCTCATTCTTCTCCAGGCTTGATTTCCTCAACTAAGGACACGAGGACGTTAGCATCACAGAGCCAGGACAGAACTAGGGGTGGGTGGCTCTGGGTGGGCCAACCTACCCTCCTCAGGATCCAAAGCTGTATCTTAGGCCACGACCAGTGGCACCACCCAGAGTCACAGCAATCAATTGTGCAAAAAGACCCTTCCCCACCCCACCCTCTCAGCCACTGGACTCCACCTGAGTGGGAACTGGGGCAGGACTTGCCCTGCCCCCCATCCACAGTCCCCAGGGAACTGGAGAGTTGAAAGCCTTAAATATTTCATCAGCACTTCAACCTCCAGTTGAAGCAGCAGCCAACTTACAGCTCATGGGTAATTTATGGCACCAACAGAGAACCTGGAAGTGGTGGGTGGAGGGGCAGCAAGAGTGGGGGATGAGGAGGACCAGACCAGGCTGTTGATAAGGGTGTTAGAAGCCAGCTGGACCCCAGTATGTGTGAGGTCAGGGAACAGGGCTCAAGACCAGTGACATTTCCATTTTTGAAGACGCTGATGTATTAAAAATAAACAAACAAACAAAATAGGGTTATCAAAATAACTGTGCCAAAGGTTAAAATCATGTGACCACATGACAAGCAGTTTCTCACTTCAGTCCTGCCCCTGTCTCTTGACTGAGTGAATAATCTCATTCAACGATAACAAAAAAAAAATTCATGGGAGGTCATCTAGGACTGTGGGACTCATAAGTGACCACTGCTCCCCACACCCACCAGGACCAGGTAGAAAGGCCAGATTTCCCACTTAGACTGAATGAACCTGCCCCTTCCAGCCTCTTCCTCCAGGAAGACCAGGAGGGTTTAGCCAAGTGGCTGAGGGCACAGGAAATCAGGTTTAGACAGTTCTTATTTCACCCCTGGAATAGAACATTGTACTTTTCTTCTGAAAGGATAATGGAAAAGGTGACCCAAAATGGAAAATGTCAAGCTCTCTCCACCTGGGCCTCTTCTTTGCTTAAGACTATCCTAGGACTGGGGTTGTGGCTGAGTGGTAGAGCACTTGCCCAGATTGTGTGAGGCCCTGGGTTCGATCCTCAGCACCACATATAAATAAATGAGTAAAATAAAGGTCCATCAACAACAACAACAACAAAATTTTAAAAAGACTATCCTGGTGAGTTCTTCCAGAGTTTGTATGTGGGGGTAGGGTAAGCAAGTGTCCTCCCCCTTACCTCAGTTTCCCCACCTGAGTCATGGGCAAGAGAGGTGCTCCCATCCCAAGGGCTGTTTGAGGGGACAGAAGAGATGCTATCCAGGTACCCTGGCGCCAGCTGGGGCCCAGGCAGATGGTGATTATGGGGTGATGTATCCATAGGTTAGGCCTAAGATTCAGGCCAGGGCCAGCTCCAGTGGGCTGACCAAGTTCCCTGCACACTTCCATGTAATCCCAAGTCATCTTGGAACTTGATTATGAAGGGGGTCAGACAGGGCTTAACCAGCCTACCTTAGAAGGAACCCCAGGCAGACTCTGGACCTCAGTTTCCCCATCCATTAAATTGGGGCCGTCTGCCAAGGGTTATCCTTAAAGAGAGGCCTGGAGGAAGGCCCTAGAGTGGGAAAACTGTGTGTGTGTGGGGGGGGGGGGGGTTGGGTCCTGTGGTTGTGAGGACCCAAGTCAAGTTAAGCTATTGGCCCCAGAGCCAACTGGACACAGCCTCTGACAAAAGGGTCCCCTCATTGCCCACAGGGAAAACCCTGTTCTTCCAGAGACAGGGATTAAGATTTGAAATCTATGAAGGGAATTTCTTCCATTGGAATTTACTGGAATTTTCAGAACGCCAATGGAACTGCCCCCCTCCCAACCACCCCGAGGATTCAGGAAGTTCCTGTCCTTAGTGATCCCAGCAAATCTGTCCCCAGGTCCCCTAACATCTGGCCTAAATCCCATAGAGCTGACCAGAAGGGGTGGAACAGGAGCTCCCCTCCAGCCTCCCCCCCTCCTTCTCTCCCTCCGCTTCTCTTCCTCCCTCCCTCCTTCTTTCCCCTTCCTCTCCCTTTTTAAACTCCTCACCTCCCTCAGTGAGCTGCACACGGGAGAGGCTTAGGTCCCCCACCTGCAGTCCTCCCCTTCTCCTCCTGGTCACAGCAGACAGCCAAAGGGGAGGAGAGACCAATACTAGAGAGCTCGGCCTTCTCTCCCTCCCCTCCCTTCTCCAAACAGCATTGATTTAGGGAGAAAAGGCCCAGACCCAGCTCAGCTGCCAACCACCTTGAGGGACTTTGACAAGTTGCTTCTCGTTCCTCCCCTGAAACAGAGGGGAACTGACATCTGTGATACAAGAGTTTTGAGGCCTGGCACACAGTAGGTACTCAATATGTTGCAGTAGCTGTGCCTTCCTTAGGATGGGGTCTTTCTGGGTCAGGGACACCTCTGGGGCATCTGAGTTGGGCCCTGTTGTGTGAGGTCAGCATCCCAGCACCCTTTGGCCGCCCTGACCCCCTACCTATTATGGATTCTAGGACCGCAGACATCCTGGGTGGGGTGTGAGCGGGGAGGGTGAGAAGGGAGACAGACGTGGAGGAGGCCAGGGCGTCTGGACTGGGTGGGGTTGGGAGGACGGGCTGGAGGGCCCACGCTGACACTGGCTGGCTCTGTCTCACCGGTTTGGGAAGCCGGCTGGCTGGGGGTGATGGAGAAACGCTGGCATCAGGGAGAGGCGGGAGGGGCCGGTGGCTGCCTGGGAAAGGGCAGCTGAGCAAGGCACACTGGACTGGCTGAAGGCCTGGCTGAGGGTGCCTAGGAAGGGATCAGCCTTCTGCTCTCAGGGGATATGCCCTAGCGCTCATCTACGCACACACTGCCTTACCACCACACACTCAGAGACACTCTCAGATGCACCCTGGGACGTGCCGATCAGCACAAACTGCTGTCCCCCAGGCTCTGGAGCCCTTTCCTGGCTCTATTTTCCCATCTCACGTACCTAACATCACTATCTCTATATGACACTGTTCACTGCCTATCTTTCCACTGGAACATAATTCTGACCAGACAGGCTGTGTGGCCTGCTTTGTCCGGAGTTGTTTGCCCAGTACCTGCAGTCCCTACATAGTAAGTGCTCAATAAATAGGTATTAAATAAATGAAGCCCTCTAAACACACACACACACACACACACACTCATGGACACATGCACTCAAATATCCCTTTGCAGAGACGTACTCAGTCACCCACAGGATTGCCAGGGACATCCTCAGCTCTATGCACACAGACACACGCTCAAGCCAGACCTGCACATCCCCACGTGCACAGACGCAGAGGCCTTCACACTCTGGCTACAGGCACTTTCAGACCCACACCCAGCCATTCAGATTCCAAAGCTCCTGCTCACAGCAGCACACAGCTGCACAGACACGCTCAAACACATTGCAGAGCTGGCTCCCTGCTCACTTTGGTGCCAGCCCTGGAGGGCAGTCCCTCCCAGAAGCAGGGGCGGGTCCTCACTGGACGCTGACAACACAGCAGCTTGGAAGGGGTGGGGTGGGCAGGGCCACCCTGGCACCTGGGAGTTGTCAGGAAACGCTCCCACTGCAGACCCACCTATAGCAGGGAGAAGAGAGAAAAAGGGAGGAGGGAGGTGACCAAGTCCTTTGCCGGGACCCAACCCTTGCTCCAGAGAGTCTCTGGCTTTCTCACCCTCAAGTGGACCAAGGCCTAGGGGAGGGGTTTGGGGTGAGACAGAGAGTCTTTTTGGGCAGAGGCAGGCAGGACCCAGGCCAGGTCACCTGGCCCATCTGAGGGGAGCAAGAACTCAGCTATCTGTGGTAGCAAAAACTCAACCTCCCAGAGCTGCCTCCACCCTCTAGCAAAAGCCTTCTGTCACCCCATCTCCTGAGAGCCTAGCAATGTGGGGGAGCGGGTCAGAATTGTCACCTTGCTGGCCTTGGCCTTGACCTTGACCCTTTGTCCTTTGTGGAGGGTTCCCTGCTATCCTGCTGTGGAATGGTGATGGGGAGGGAAGTGAGAGTGCTAATGGGTACCCCGCACCTCTGGACTCTTGCCCCATGGAGCCAGTACACAGGGCTGTGGTCATCAAGCCATATTCCTAGGGCTCCTCTGGGACCTGAGCTGGGGCCTCTACTGCCTGGGGAATGACCAGAGGGAAGGGAAGGGCATGCTGGCTCTGGCTCTAGGGGACCTCTGTAGTAAAAACTGGAGGTGAATGTTCTTGGGACCCCTCCCCACATTGTCCTATGCCCAGGGACAACCTTCCTGAGGCTTCAGGGAAGCCTGTGTCCTCACGCCCCCTGGTGGCAGATCTAAGATCATGCGCTGCTAAGTCACTCACATAGAGCCAGGGCAGGGGACCAGTCAGGGCCACACTGTACCCGGCATCATACAGATAAGTGGAGATGGGAGCACATGAAAGAGAGCTCACGACTTAGCCCCAGAGAGACTGGACGCCAGGCACTGCGACTCATTCAACAAGAAAACATTTATTAAGCACCAGGTGTCAGGGCGCCACAACTCTCAGGACTCCTGGTCCAGTGTTCTTCACAACCCCACTGTCCCCCTGCACCTCAGGTTGAGACTCAGCAGCTGGCACTTCTCCAGGAGACTGTCCAGGCTGGGGGAGCAGTGGGGAGGAAGAGGACCTCTGCCAACCTGCAGCACCGAAACCATCTGTGGCCCAGAGACGGAAGAGGCCGGATGGGGTCTGGGGAGCGTCGCTCACAGGTGGGGCAGGATGGGGGCTCAAGCAGCTGTGTCCGTTTTAATGTTTAATAAATAGTTCTTGCTGCTGTTCAGGCTCCCCAAACTCCCGATGGGTGTGGGGTGATGCCCGTTTCATGCCAGTTCAGGCTCCGGCTCTGAGAAGGAAAACGTTGGGCTTAGCCCTGCCCACCTCCAGCAGGTGCCAGGTGCCATCCTGGCAGGAGGTGAGGCAGGCAGGACTGAGCCTCCCCAGGAATAGGGAGGGGAGGAGCCTCTCCAGTTCCAGGACTGGGGTTGCTAATAGGCTGGAAGCCCCTAGAGGGGGTGTCCTGGTACCCACACATACTCCATTGGCTCCCATAATGCAGGGGGTGAGTTAATGTGCCCCCACCTCCACCCCAGGCTGCATCTCCACCCTCTCTACCAGGACCCAGCACTGACCAGCCTCAGCCTCATCACCCTTGGCATCTGGCTCCTGCCACCAGTCAGCATAGAGACCTTCCTCGTAGTCACCTTCCCCCTCAAACTCAGCATCGGATGGGGGTTCCTTGGGTTCTGGGGTCACTTCGGTCTCCTCCAGTTCCATCTAGAGAAGCCCAGGGTTCAGGGAGGAACTGGGTCACAGCAGGCCCAAACCCAGATGAGCTTCCTGTCCCCAGCAACCTCCCTCCCCAGTGTCAAGAGCTAACGTAAGAAGGATGTGAGGGTCCATCCACGTGGGTCCTATTCCCAGTCCGCCCTTCCCTGAACTCATGAAGGGGACTCCACCCGCAGAGACTGGGTATCTGTCACCATTGCCCTCCCCTCAGTCCCTTCTTTAAGCAGAGCCACCCTGGTGAGCACACTGCTGTTGTCCTGCCAGGAACACTTCTGCTCTCCTGGCCTGGGTAGCTGCTCCAAAGCCAGACGTCAGCCTCGGGGTGAAGCCCTGGCTGATGATCTTGACTGATGGCCCTGGCTGGACGGGGAGCCACCTCGGGTGCCCCGTGCAGACCTCTCCAGCAGCAGTTTGTGCTCCCCCGTGATCTCATAGAGAAGGGACTGCCTTTCATCAACTTACCCCAGCCTCAAGCCTGGTGTCTGGCAAAGAGCAGGTCACAAGTGATCCAAATGTCTACCATTCATGAGCACCTACTATGTGCAGGCTCTATATTAAGAGTTTTACATACTACTTGATCTCGTTTAATTCCACAACAAAATGTTAAGGGTAATATTCTCCCCATTCAATGGGGGGATGAAGAAACAAGTATGAGAGCTACCTAAGAACTGCCCAGAGGCCAGCCAACCAGTAAGCAGCGGAACCAGGTCTGACCAGCACCTAAGCCCGTGCTGACAGTGTAGACCATGCCCAACCCACTGCAGGTGCGGACACAAAGGAGGGATGAGTGAACAAGCACCAGAGCAAGACCTTGGAGAAGGTCAGGCTGCCAGACTGTCATTCTGAATTAGCGTAATGCACTGTGGCTCCTCCTTCCTGGCATCCGGCATTCACTGGGTCATTTAGACTCAGGAGCTGAGCACCAGCCCTGGGCCTGGCACAGTGGCAGAATCAGGAATAATAATCTGGTCCCCTGTCCTAAAGGAGCACAATCCTGGAGACTGCCTGGAGAAGGAGGCCAGGAAGGAGATGGACTAGTTGTGTAAATAACTCCAAGTCCAGGGGCTGGGGTTGTGGCCCAGTGGTAGAGCGCTTGCCTAGCATGTGTGAGGCACTGGGTTTGATTCTCAGCACTGCATACAAATAAATAAAGGTTCATCAACAACTAATAAAAATATTTTGTGTATGTGTGGTGCTGGGGATCAAACCCAGCCTTGTGCATGCAAGGCAAGCACTCTACCAACTGAGCTATATCCCCAGCCCCATAAAAAAAATAAAAATAAAAATAAAAAATAATAATAATAATAGTAATGCCAAGTCTAGACTGTGTGGCTGGGGAGGGTCAAAGTAGGTAGTGCAAGCCCAGAAGAGAGCCAGGACATGAAGCAAGGGCTTCCAGGCCTGGGACAGGTATAGAAGGGACAATGGGAACATGGAGGGGGCAGAAAAAAAAGAGTACAGATAAGGGACAGGCTAACTTCTCCTGCTTCATGACAGCTGCGGCTGAGCTCTGTCACATATGGTGGCCCCAGGAAAAGGCCCCAGGGCGTCCCTGAGGGAATCCAGCCTGGAGGAGAGGGGCCCCTCACCTCGTCATCTGACTGCAGGTACATGTGTGTGAACTCCAGCAGCTCCCGCAGCTCGGCAGTCTGGTTGTGGTAGAGGGTGGCCTCCTGGAAGGAGGAAGGGGCAGAGGGTGAGTGGGATAGCAGGGAGACAGGGCTTCCAGGATCTGGGCCCCCTGGCGCTTTTCTAGCTCAAGGATCTGGGAACACGTGCTGATCAAATAATTGTAGCTATTTGCTGAGTTAAGGATTCTGAAGGCTTGCAGAGGCAGCCTGCCTAAAGCCACTAGCAGTGTCTGCCACTGACAAGGAAAGCAGGCGTGCCACCACATGCTTCATGTGTGCCAGCCTTGCCCTAGATTCCCAGGGTTTCCTCAGTTGGCTCAGCCTAGGGGGTTCCTGAGGAGGAAGAAGGGATGCCAGCAGCAAGGGCGATGAAGGCGGGAGGAAGCAGGCAGCTATGGTCCTGTGATTTCATCCCCCCAACACCCTGGACACTGTGCTACCAAGGTAGATGGTACCACCTCCAGTTTGCAAGGGAGGCAGCAGATTCCGAAAGGGTCAGAGATGTTCCCAGGACCACCCAGCTGTAGGGCTGGGCTTTGAACCCCAGGCTTTAACTGTGGTCCATATTTATTCTTTCCCCTCCCTATCCTAAGCCTTCCAAGGAAGCCAGAGGTCTTTTCCATCAAACTGCAAAACCTCATGTGCTGCGGGTACTTCCGGAAAGCAGTGCCCACCTCCCGGGGCTGGAAGTCCTCCTCTTCCAGGCCCCAGCGTGCCCGGTGGAAGCGGTAGTACACCAGGTTCTGCTGCATGACGCTGTCCTTGGGGTCAAAGAGCATGTAGCTGGCAGCGCTGCGGGCAGCCTGGCGCACGTCATTCACTGCAGGCAGGACAGGGTGAGGAGTGGCCCTGGAGCTTCGCTTGAGGGACGGCCCACCTAGCCCACCCAACACCCCCTCCCAATTCAGTCCAGTGCCCCTGCTCCTCAGCTGCCTCCCAGAATGCCTCTTGGTCTCCCCACCCCACCCAATACTAATGCAAACTAGCATGTATTGGGCGCTTCCTGGTGCCAGGCCCCATGTGACTCATTTAAGCCTCGTTCCCATTTTACACACAAGAAATGTGAGGCACAGAGAGGCGAGATAAGGTCCCCAAACTGGAGAATGATGGCACTGGGAAACCACAGGCCCTAACCTTTCTGCTATCTGCCCACAGGAAGAGTCTCCCGACACCTTGGTCCTGAGCCCCTCTGTTCTGCCCTGCCTTTGAGGCTTGGCATTTCCATGTTGCAGGAACCCCAGGGTTGTCCCTATTGCCCCAGCTGATAGCAGGATTGCTCTCAAGTGATAAGAGTTGCAAGTCCTTGTCCTGCCTTTTTTTTTTTTTTTTTTTTTTTTGGTCCTGCTTTTTATTAGTTATGGAACTAATAGCCCTGTGCCCTCTGTGAGCCCCCATTTCTTCATCTGAAAAATGGGTTCAGTAATGCCAGCTGCATGGGATTAGTGAAAGGGTCAAGTGCAATTAGGGTTTTACCAGCTGGCCAGTGCTTAGTATTGGCTGACTACCTAGTCAAGACCCCAGGGGCCCTCTAATTCTACCCCATGGCTGCCTTCTCGAAGCTTCTCACCCACCCTAGACCCCCAGGGTTCACTCCCCAAATCCCACCACCCCCAGCCTTTCCTCCCCATCACCCAGGTTTTCAATCTGCAGGGTAGCTCCCCATGACTCCAGGAAGCCCCTCAATGCTGTTTACACCCTTTCCTCCCCTGCCAGCCCACCCAGCAGGCTCACATTTGTAGTAGGCAAACTGCAGGTAGTGATACATGGTGGCCACGAACTTTTCCACGAAGTAGCCACCCACGTTGGGGGTCAAATTGGTCTCACAGTCCACCTTGCACTGCAGGGACTCTGCAAAGAGATCTGGGGGTGGAGGCAGCAGTGAGGAGCTAGGGTAAGCAACTGCATCCCACTGCGGGGGAAGACTTCAGAACCTAGCTCCACCTCCTGAGCCCGTTTCCCTCTCCAGAGCTGCCCTGTTGCTGCAAGGGCATGAGATAATGAATTGGTGAACATGCCTGGCGTACAGAATGAGTCCAGGCTGGGTACTACTTACTACCCTTACCCCAAATCCCACCCCAAGCTTGGAGAATGGCTGGTGAGGTTTGGACAGGACCGAAGCCCATACAGAGATGCTAAGAACAGTCCTATCCTCCCCTGTTTGAGGGACCTCAGAATTAGGGATCCACTGATGAGGTGTGATTTCTCACCCCAATTTCCTTCTGCACACACCTGCTGGGTATCTGCTGGGCATCTTCCAGCCTGCATTGCCCTCTATCTGGAAGGCCTGCGAACCCAACATTTCCAGACCCTTCTGAGATGTCACTGCCTCTCTGCATCCATGCCCAGCACATTGGACATTCCTGACTAAGCCCTCTGTACCCAGCCCTCTGCATCTCAGCAGATTGAAAGCTTCTGAGAGCTAAGGAAATGTCTTATTCCTGTTCAGCTTATGAACCTTTTCTTTCTTTTTACCCCACCTCTGGTGGGGTGCTTAATTACTGAGCTACATTCCCAGCCCTTTTTATTTTTTATTTTGAGACAGGGTCATTCTAAATGACCTATTAACTTCACCAAATTGCTGAGGCTGGTTTCAAACTTGCAATCTTCCTGCCTCACCCTCCTAGCAATGGCATTACAAGTGTGTGGTCATCACATCCAGCTACCCTGAGCACTTTAGTAGCTGCTCCATTAATGTGTACTAATGAGCATTTGTGTTAAAAGACCTTAGGCGTTCTGGAAAGCAGGTCACGTGGTGCAAGGGATGCCTACAGCCGTCTGGGTGGGAGATACCTGCTATGGCTGGGTAGAAGTCCTTGAAGTCCACCTGCTCCTGGGCTCCCTCACAGCCAGCCAGACACCTGGCAAAAACGGCCAGGTATTCGGCCAAGGCCCGCTCCATGTCCTCGGCGCTGCTGCGGAAGTCCCCACTGTTGTAGAGCTTCACAGCCCGGAGGAACACCGCCTGCGGGGAGCATGGCAGGGTAGTCAGGGGAACCCAACATCTGCCTTCCTCTCTCTACACGTTCTACCAGCGGTGCACGGGTGCAGCAGACAGCGTCAGGGTCACCCCTCCCGCTCCCCCTCCACCCCACCTCGTAGGGCTGGGCCTCTAGGTCCGTAAGGGACTCATCGGCGACGTCCAGCATCCCCCGGTAATAGCTGAGATACTTGGCGGTCAGCTCGTGCTTCGGGTTCCTCTGGAGGAAGGTGTAGGCTGCGGCGACCGCCTTCTCCAGCCGGTTAGCCTGGTGAGGGTGTGGAGAACAGTGGGTCAGTGGGGCCCGAGCCGGCCGCCCTGGGCGTACAGCGGGGCCGCTGCGCCCTGGGAGAGCCCAGGCTCCTGCGGGCAGCCGGGACCGCCCGGTGGACGCCCACCTTGAAGAGCGCATAATGCAGGTACTGGTAGGGCAGACGGCTCTGGAAGTCGCGCAGCAGCTGGCGTGGAGGGTAGGGCACCTGGAAGGCAGGCAGCGTCCGCTTGCAGCGCCGCAGACAGGCGGCACGTTCCAGGACGTGGCCGAAGAGCCGCAGCTCGCGCGCCCAGTCCTCGCCGCCGCCGTCGGGGCCGGGCGCGGGCGGGTGCTGCGAGGCGGCGGGCGACGCCGGGCCGCTGCAGTTGGCGTGGCAGAAGGCCTCGCTGTCGCGCAGCAGCCGGTGCAGCCGCAGCGCCGCCTCCAGGTAGCGCGCGCTCTCGCGCCAGCTCTCGCCCTCGTACTGCTCCAGAGCGTGGCTGTAGGCCGCGGCCAGCGGCATCAGATCCTCAGGCGGGAAGCCCCGGAAGCTGTACTTCTCGTACTGCGCCCCGGCGCTGCCCAGCAGCAGCCACAGCAGTCCCCACGCCGCCCGAGCCATGCCCCCGCCGCGCCCCGGGCTCCCCGAGCAGAGAGCGCCTGGCCCCGCGGGCAGCTGATGGGCCAGGGCCCCGCGGCGTGCCTGCTGGGTCTTAGCGCCCAGCATCCAGAGGAGGAAGGCGGGGGGGGGGGGGGGGGGGGTCGTGTCCCCCCTTTTTTCGGAGGGTCCAATCGTGTCCTGAGTCTGCTATGTTGGCCCGATCTCCTGCCCTTGGGGTCTTCCCTTGGCAGACGGTGTGCTAATGGGTGGCGCTACGCTTTGCACCAGAGAGGGGCGCCCAGAAAGCCCTCCTCCTCCCACACACAACGCCCCCACCTTAAGATGTAGAAGCGGAGGGAAGTGCCACCTCTCTGTACTCTGCCCAGACTCAGAGTGAAGCCCAGGAACCTGGTCTTCCCTCCTAGGACCCTTTCTGCACCCTCCAAGTGTCCTCACCCCCTCCCGCGTCGGGAGTCACACCCTGGGTTTATCCTTCACACCTTCCACGGCTACCCCCACCTACTCGATCGAGCTCCATCCGTGTTACAAAGTCCTAACAGTCTAGCTTTTTTAGGACAAAATTGCTTTCCAGAGAAGCCTCCCTTGGAGGACGGTTGAGGTGGGGGAAGCACTGAAATGCCCCCCAGATTCCAGGCCTCTCCACCCACCCGGTGGGGCCTAAATTTGAGGGTGTCAGCAAAAGAAGCTAGGGCCTTCTCGGCCTGGCTTTAGGACCCGGGAGCTCTGGAAAAAAGACACTGAACTTTACTTTTTCTTCCTTTTTTTTTTTTTTGAGTCCACTCAGACTTCTCATCTTTCCCGAACCTCCTTCCCCACTAGGCCCCAGTGGAGATGGGAGATGGGAGGAGGAGGATCCGGAGTTCCTGTGGCGGATTCCTGGGACGCTAAACTCTCGGCCTTGCCCCCCTCCTCCTAGTCCACCGCCACTGCCACCCCGCCCGGCCAGCTCAGTCTCCCCAGCCCCCATTCCACGTGGACCAGCCAGGGCGGGGGTGGGGAAGGACGGAAGAGGGGGAGCCAGCTCTCGGAGGAGGTGGAAGGAGGTTGGCGGCTGCAGTTCCTTCGTTCCCTCATTCGCCCTCACTGCCCGCTGGCCTTGCTCGGGCACCATGTTCCCCGCGGGGTCCCCCAGCCACACCTTCTGCCGGCTCTCCCTGCTGCAATTGCTGCTGTTGCTGCAGGCCTTGGGGAGGGGGCTGGGCCGCGCCAGCCCCGCCGGGGGCCCCCTGGAAGATGTGGTCATCGAACGGTACCACATTCCCAGGTCCTGTCCCCGGGAGGTGCAGATGGGGGATTTTGTGCGCTACCACTACAATGGCACTTTCGAGGACGGCAAGAAATTTGACTCGAGGTAAAGGGTTGGGTGTCCCAGTCTTCCTCATGCCTTTCCTGAGCCCCAGCTCCTGGACCCCGGGGTTTCTTTGTTTCCCCTTTCAAGCTCTGCATCAGGGTATTAGTTTCATGATCCCCTCAACCCAAACAGTGGGGCAGGGGCTCCCAAGCATCCATCTCCTCAAAAATAAGCCCTGCCCCAAATTCTAAGCCTTCATCTTATAAAGGACCCCAGTTCTTTTTCTCAGAAACTCTCCATGTCCCCCAAAGTACTTGATGATCAAGTTGAACTGCTCCCTTTACCTACCATTGATGAGGGTGCTCTGGTCTGCAATGTTGGGGGAAGGGAATGGCTGGAGGAGCATGTGAACCCTGGTGTGGTCTCTCAGAAGGGGACCCCCTGCCTTTCCTCCCACCCAGGCCCATACCTGGTTCCACATCCAGTTTTCTTTGCTTTTGTGGTTAGAGAAGAGAGAATAAAGCTTTATTTGGAGGGATGGAAGCGTTCAGGAGCTGGGGCAGGGATAAAGCCGGGTGGGCGTTAAAACAAGACAGTAGGATGGTTCTAGGTGCCATGATCTGTTCTGTCCACGTGTCACATGTCAGCCATGCCACCCTGGGAACCTTGGAGGGTTTTCATGTCTCTCTGGGCCTCCTGGAACCTGAACCCCCAGCTCCTCCATCTTAGTTCTACCAAACCAGTGCTGCCACCCATCTTGCCAGTCTTAGAGTTTGAATGACAGGCTTCTGGTGTGACCCCAGCCTTCCCAACCAAAGTCCACTTTGGGTGGTAGTAGGGAGGTCAGGGCAGGCCGTGTGCCAGTCTCTCGAGTAAACTTTAGGTCCCATCACCTACAGTGCCCCACACCACAAAGAAGTCACCCCTTTAGGCCCTTTCCCCAAACACACACTAAGCCACAGAGTACTAGTGACCCTGACCTTGGAGGCAGGCAGCATATTGGGTAAAAATCTGAACGTAAGAGTTTAAGACCCTGGTTCAAATCTAGGCCACAGTGTTGGATAAGGAATTCTGTCTTTTCAAGCTTCACTTCTGAAAAATGGAGATAAGAACAGTGTCTCCTTCATAAGGTGATATTCAGACCAGATGGTGACAGTGGGCTTCTCCTAATACCTAAAGTCCGTATGACTTCAATACACATTAACAGCCAGGCACAGTGGTGCATGCCTGTAATCCCAGGAGTTTGGGAGGCTGAGGCAGGAGGATCTCAAGTTCAGGACCAGCCTTAGCAACTTAGCGAGACCCTCAACAACTTAAGAAAGAACCTGTGTCCAAATGAAAAACAAAAATAATTGGGGATGTGGTGCAGTGGTAGAGCACCCCTGGGTTCAAGCCCCAGTACCAAAAAAAAAAACCACACAATCCATATTAACCTTAACTCTGCCAGCAACCACATGCCCTGAAGCTGTTTAACTTTAGAAACTTTGCACAGAGCTTGGGCCTTCTTTTCAGCACTGTGAGGGAAACAGGCCAGACTAAAAACCTGCTCAGAGAGCAAAGCCAGGTGTAGGCTCAACCCTGAGCCCTTGACAGCCAGGAGTGCGGGAGGGGCTGGAGTTGGGGGCTGCTTCCCTGGCGAACTCTGGGAGCCTGGCTAGGGCCCAGTTCACAAGTGTTGAGCTCAGTTCAGAAACTTTTTTAGTTCTTTCTCTTCCTCCTTTTTTTGAACTGGGAATTGAACCCAGGGCTGCTCTACCACTGAGCTTATCCCTGACCCTTTTTTGTTTGTTTGTTTGTTTGTTTGTTTTTCGAGGCAGAGTCTCCCTAAGTTCCCCAGGTTGGCCTTGAACTTTTGAGCCTCCAGTCTCTGCATCCTGAATAACTGGGATTACAGGTGTGTGCTACTATGCCTGGCTTGGAAAACTGTTTTTTTTTTTTTTTTTTTTTTTCCAGTACTGGGAATTGAGCCCAGGTTCTTTACCACTGTGCTACATCCCTAGCCCTATCTTGCTGAATTGTACCGGTCGATCTTTTTTTTTTCTTTTTTTTTTTGTACTGGTCAATCTTGAACTTTCAGTCCTCCTGGCTCAGCCTCCCCGAAGTAATGGTATGAGCCACTGCGTCCAGCAGACTTGGAAGATTTTCTTAATCCATGGCTCCCTTTGGTCAAAATAAAAATTTCCCATCCTCCATTTACCTCTAAAAATATTTTAAGTATATAACTGAAAATAGATATAAATCATAGTCATTTAAAAATAGGCCTTTTCAAAATTTGAAACCAATTCTCATCCCACCTCTGGTCAGCTCTGCTTATCCTCCTTTCTTTTGGAAAATCTATGGTACAGTGGCAAAGATACGGGTCTTGGAGCTCAACAGATCACATCCTAGCTGTGTGACCTTGGGCAAGGCATTTATTTTCTCAGGTCTTACTTTTTCTTTTAAGATAAGTGAAAACATCTGGGCATGGTGGTGTACGCCTGTAATTCCAGCAACTCAGGAGACTGAGTTAGGAGGATTGCAAGTTCAAGGCCAGCCTCAGCAATTTAGCAAGGTGCTAGCAACTTAGGGAGACCCTATCTCAAAATAAAATATAAAAAGGGTTGGGGATTTGGCTCAAAGCACCCGTAGGTTTGATTCCCAATGCCCGCCCCAAAAGAAAGAAAATTGAAAACAATTATGCCCACCTCACAGAGCAAGAATTCAATAAAACAGTGAGTGTAAAGGGCCAAGCATTTAATCTGGCAACTTAAGCAAGAACCTGTGGCATATAGTAAGTGCTCAATAAATGCTCCTCTGCCCTCCATGATGAACTCGCTGCTCTGTTACAGTCAGCAAACAGAAGTCGCAGATAGGTCTGTATACCACTCCATACCCAGGGGGAATAAAAGACCCTCAGGTACTTTCCAGGTGGCATGCTGGCCTTGGCAGAAGACCTGGAGAGGTCTTATGTAAGGAGCACGTGTGTGTCCACCCTGTGTATGGGGAGGGGACATCGTGCATGTGGGTACATGACTCTGCTCATGTATGGGACCACGTGCCGAGGGAACTGTGTGGCTGTGCACCCTCACCTGTGCACGCCTGAGGTCACTGTATCCTATCTGTTCCCTCCCTGCCCCCAGCTATGACCGCAGCACCTTGGTAGCCATCGTGGTGGGTGTGGGGCGCCTCATCACTGGCATGGACCGAGGCCTCATGGGCATGTGTGTCAACGAGCGGCGACGGCTCATCGTGCCCCCCCACCTGGGCTATGGCAGCATTGGTGTGGGTGAGAGAATCGGGGTGGGTGGGGCACAGGCATGGGGAGGGGGAGGCCAGGAAGCAGAATCCAGGACCCCAGGGTCAGAAATCTGAAGTCCAACTAGGGAGTGGCTTGGCCAAGGTCACACCGCACTCAATCTGAATAGCGGCGGCTCTGTGCCCAGGGTTTCCGTTGATGCTTCGGGATGACAGGAGAGGGAAACTGGGGCCCTGGGTGGGAGCAGGGCTTGGCAAGGAAGGAGGGACTCTAGGGGCCGGGAGGTGCGGCTGGACTCCCAGACCTGCCCCCTCCCTGGGGCTGCAGCATTGCGAGCTCCTGCCTCTGCCCCACAGCGGGGCTCATTCCCCCGGACTCTACCCTCTACTTCGACGTGGTCCTGCTGGATGTGTGGAACAAGGCCGACACGGTCCAAGTGAGCACCTTGCTTCGCCCGCCCCACTGCCCCCGCATGGTGCAGGACGGCGATTTTGTCCGCTACCACTACAACGGCACTCTGCTGAATGGCACCCCCTTCGACACCAGGTAGGGGCCAGGAGGCGACCCTGAGACACTGGAGACGGCCCTTCCTGCTCCTCACCCCGGCAGCACCACCTCTACCTGGTTTTCTGCAGCTACAGCAGGGGCGGTACTTATGACACCTACGTGGGCTCTGGTTGGCTGATCAAGGGCATGGACCAAGGGCTGCTGAGCATGTGTCCTGGTGAGAGGAGGAAGATCATCATCCCTCCTTTCCTGGCCTATGGCGAGAAAGGCTACGGTAAGGGCAGAGAGCGGCTTGGGAGAATTCTCCAGAAGAGGGAGAACAGGGCTCCACATACAGTGGTTCAGGTTGTGTACTACACCACACCAGACCAGCCAACCAAGGAGGGAAGAAGGGAGATCTAGCCCTTGGTGATGGTTCTAGCAGAAGGGCTGCTTTATTCTGATTCACGAAAAGACTCGGTATGGGCTGATGGTGGCTTTGGAGAAAACCCAGCTCAGTAGAAGGAACAAGCAATGGCCACAGAGGGAAGAGAAGGGCTTAGGAAAGCATGGTGCCCACTTAGGCCTGCCTGAGCCTCAGTTTGCTACCCACTTGTATGGTTCAAGCCCTATCCCCTCCCCAGGGACTGTGATCCCCCCGCAGGCCTCCCTGGTCTTCCATGTCCTACTGATCGATGTCCACAACCCGAAGGACACCGTCCAGCTGGAGACGCTGGAGCTGCCCCCCGGCTGTGTCCGGAGAGCCAAGGCGGGGGACTTCATGCGTTACCACTACAATGGGTCCCTGATGGACGGCACCCTCTTTGATTCCAGGTCAGGAGGGATCTGAGGAGGGAGGTGGGGGCCGGGAGGTCACTCTGGCTACCTGGAAGGGGTCGGGTCCCTTTGACTCCCTCCCTGGCCCTCCCTGCCTTCTATTGCAGCTACTCCCGCAACCACACCTACAATACCTATATCGGGCAGGGCTACATCATCCCTGGGATGGACCAGGGGCTGCAGGGCGTGTGCATAGGGGAGCGCCGGAGGGTCACCATCCCCCCACACCTCGCCTATGGGGAGAACGGAACTGGTAAGGTTGTTCCCAAGGTACCCCCACCGCCCCCCCCCGCCACCGCTCCAAGCTGCCTGCTGTGGCCCGTCTCCTCTCCCCGCTAAGGGGCACAGCACAGCCTCTGTTCCCCCTCTCATGACAGAAATGCATTTATTTATGGCCGATCACCAGACCCCATCCACTTCCTCCAGGCAGTCCCCACTGCTCCCTCTCATCGTGGAAAGGGGACGCAACTCCTAAGTTTGGGGTCAGAGGGTGGCTTTATGGAAGAACAGACCCAGCAGAGCCCCAGGAAGCACAGGGGCCTGGATTGGAGACCCAGCAGTGCTGGAAGCCTCAGTGTTCTCACCTGTAAAATGGGCCTAATCCTATGGATTCCAGGGAGCTTGCAAAGCCGCAGTGGAAAAGGGCTTTCCTGGGCTGGAGAAGTAGCTCAGTTGGTAGAGTGCTCGCCTTACAAGCACAAGGCCCTGGGTTCGATTCCCCAGCACTGCAAAGAAAAAAGAAAAGGGCTTTCCTTCCTGCTCCCTGCCCCTCACCCCAACCCCCAACAGCAGCATAGAGGAAGCATCAACTCAGGACAAACATGGGTCTGGCCCCCACTGACTCCCCAGGGTGGGGAAGGCATGTTGAGCCTGGGTCCCAAGGAGATGGTGAGCAGTCCCTCCTAGAGCCCCAGCTGACCGCCTCCCGGTCCGGCCTCAGGAGACAAGATCCCTGGCTCTGCTGTGCTCATCTTCGACGTGCACGTCATCGACTTCCACAACCCTGCGGATCCAGTGGAAATCAAGACACTGTCCCGGCCCTCTGAGAGCTGTAACGAGACCTCCAAGCTTGGGGACTTTATTCGCTACCATTACAACTGCTCCCTGCTGGATGGCACCAGGCTCTTCTCCTCGTGGGTCCCGGGCAGGGCCAGGGCTGGGCAGGTGGGTGGGCACAGGCGTGGGTGGCGCTCCAGCCGCACCCCTGCCTCCAGCTCCTCACTCTCGGTGGTGACGTCTCTTGCTTCCTCCAGTGAGCGTCAGGAGCCATGGGAGATGAGATTTGTTTTACTTTATCATTATTTACTTTTGGTACCGGGGATTGAACGCAGGGCCTTGCACATGCTAGGCAAGCTACTGAGTCGCACCCCGTAGAAGATGAGATTTGTCGCTCCACAGAGGCAGGGGTGGTGAGGCTGGCAGGAGGTCTTTGTCTGGGGGAGGGAGAGGAGGAGCCTCCGGGCCATCCTAGGGGCAGTGGGGAACCCTACACTCTGCTGGTGGGTGGGCACCAGGAGGGACTCTGGAACGGAGGGCTTGTCCTGGACCCACTTTGGGGAAAATGGGGTGCAGACTGGCAGGGGACGAGGACTGACGCTAACCTGGGACTCTACTTCCCCTAGCCATGACTTCGGGGCCCCCCAGGAGGCCACCCTGGGGGCCAACAAGGTGATCGAGGGTCTGGACACAGGCCTGCAGGGCATGTGTGTGGGAGAGAGGCGGCAGCTGGTGGTGCCTCCGCACCTGGCACATGGGGAGAGTGGAGGTGAGGGCAGAGGCTGGGTCCCATCACAGGCCACGGTGGCTGGTGGGCGGTCAGGGAAGCTCTCACCCCCACGGCCTGCTCTCCAGTTCCCACGAAGGGAAACTGAGCACAGCCTGGCCTGAGTGGGACCTTTCTCCACTCCCCTCTCCCACCCTCCAGCCCGGGGGGTTCCTGGCAGCGCCGTGTTGCTGTTTGAGGTGGAACTGGTGTCCCGGGAGGACGGGCTGCCCACGGGCTACCTGTTTGTGTGGCACAAGGACCCTCCCACCAACCTCTTTGAAGACATGGACCTCAACAAAGATGGAGAGGTCCCCCCAGAGGAGGTGGGTCAGGAGCTCAGTCACACTCATGGTGCATCTAGTGAGGACTTAGAGCTCACCTGCCCCACCTGGCTGTGGTGGACTGTCCCCCAAGCTGCACTCCAGCTCCTGTCCTCTCCCAGGCCTTCCTGAATTGGGGAGGGGGCAGGGCCGCCAGGGTGGGGGGGGAGAAAGCACTGCTGCCCTCCTCCCTGCCCAAGGCCATCCGCAGCCACTCCCTGACCTCGCTCCCTGTCCTCCCTGGCTCTCTCCTCCCCAGTTCTCCTCCTTCATCAAGGCGCAAGTGAATGAAGGCAAAGGCCGCCTCATGCCTGGGCAAGATCCTGAGAAAACCATAGGGGACATGTTCCAGAATCAGGACCGCAACCAGGATGGCAAGATCACGGCTGAGGAGCTCAAGCTGAAGTCAGATGAGGACCAGGAGCGGGTCCATGAGGAGCTCTGACCGGCAGGAAGCCTGGGCCTGGCCTCAGACCAAAGGCCCCTGCTGGGCTACAGTGGCAGAGGGACTGGCCTGCCCACAGTCCCTCCTTCGACTGGGACAACTCAGGGCCACTGCGGGAGTGTGAGAGGAGCCCATTCTGCTCTCCCACCAGCCCCCGGTTAAAATCCACTGAACAGACCTCTGTACCACTTTTCTCTTCCGGCCCCAACCCCTCCCTAAGACTTTTTGGAGTTACAAAGCCAGTTTGAGGACAGAGGCTGGCTGGGTCATTGCTGGCCCACCCACGCCTCCTGGCCGAGCTCCTCGTGTCTTTATCGCCTCTCCCTTGCCCTGGCCATGTACTATCCCACCCCATCCCTTGTCATGGCAGCTCCCCTGGAGCTTGGGTTGGGAGGCCTCTCAGCTGCCTCCAGTTCTGCTCCTCAGAAGGTCATCCTCCAGGAAGGTCAGACTCCGGCACCGACCTCCGGCCCTCCTCGCCCTGTTCCACCAGCTGGAGGCCAGGGCTGGGCTTTGCCCCAAAGGTGGCTCCTTTCAAACTGAGGAAAAGACAGGCTGTGTGGCAAAACCTGCTTAAAGGGGCTCTGGGCTCTGGAAGTCTTTGTCTGGTGCTAACTGGGGGCGGACGGGTGGGAGGGAGTGGGCACAGCTCTGCCCACTCAAAAGGCCGACATGGTGCCTGATCCCTTTTTCCCTTTGTGTCAAATAAAAGATAAAACCATGCCTTAGGAGCTGGTCTTTTGGGGGCCAGTGGGGAGAAGACTTCTGACCTAAAGTTTGGGGTAGAAAGAAGAATCAAACCAGGCTGTTGCACTGGCCTCACTAGCTCCAGATGGTGCCCCTAGGTAGGGCTCCCCGCTCCCGGAGAGTCCCTTCCTCCCAGGCCTAAGTGGGGGGCTTCACCATGGACAGGGAGCCCTGGGCCACTGAGGGTGGATGTCAAGAGGAGAGGGGCCTGCAGGGGAGGCATGGAGAGATGATCCTTGTCCCCTCATTGTCCCAGCTAAATGGAAAAGACAGTCCCCAACCTCAAATAACCTGCAGAGCTTGAGGACCTAGACTGAACCACACAGACTGGGTTACTTTTTCGCCTAATTTCCCGTCCTGTGATACTCCCACCGCTCCCTGCTTCTGGCCCACGGCCATTACTGCCTGCCCATTCTCCTCCTTCTTGCCAGAGGAAAGAGAATTGAGTTCAGATCTCCACGGGATCCTGGAGGGAGCTGTTTCAGCTGCCAGCCCAGGCCATCTGCCCTCGCTGACCTGCCTAGATTCTGCCTGCTGTGATGGAGGTGACCCAAGTCTTCCGAGAACAGGGTGGGGCTGGAAAGAGAAAATCAATAGGGCTCACATGCCAAAATGTCACCATAAAGTGCCAACTTCTTGTCAAGTGCTATGGTTCTAGAATGTCTCCCCCAAAAGACCAATGTGCTAAAGACTTGGTCCCCAGTCCCTGGCATTACTAGGAGTTGGTGGAGCCCTTAAGAGTTCAGGCCAAGTGGGAGGTTTTAGGTCACTGAAAATGTGCCTTTGAAGGGGACTGTGGGACACTGGTCTCTGCTTACCACTATTCACATGAGGTGAACGGGACACCTTTATATGCATTCCCACCATGATGTGCTATGCCACCATAGACCCAAAGCAATGTGGCCAATTGGTCATAGACTGAAACCTTCTAAACTATGAGCCAAAATAAATCTCGTCTTTTTGAGTTTCTCAGGTATTTTGTTATAGTAATGGAAAACTGACTGACACACCCAGAGTCTTTTCTTTTGGTACTAGGAATTGAACTAAGGGGCACTTTACCACTAAGCTACAATCCCAACCCTATTATTATTGTGGTCATTACTGGGAATTGAACCCACGGTGTTTCACCACTAAGCTACATTCCCAGTCCTTTTTTTTGACAAGAGTTTTGCAAAATTGCCAAGGCTAGCCTCAAACTTGTGATCCTCCTGCCTCAGCCTCCTGAGCCAGTCGCTAGAATTAAGGCATGTACCACCACACGTCCCCACACCTGGTATCTTGAGAAACCTGACAGCCGCCCAAGGCTAGTGACTGATACTCCCTGACCTCAAAGTATCCAGAAAGTATCTATGATCTGACAGTGTTTACAGACCCACTCTCAGATGTTAGTCTTTCCCCTCTATTTTTTTTTTTTTTTTTCCTTCTGATACCAGGGATTGAACTCAGGGGCACTTAACCACTGAGTCATATCTCCAGCTCTATTTTGTATTTTATTTAGAGACAGGGTCTCACTGAGATGCTTAGTGCCTCGCTGCTGCTGAGGCTGGCTTCAAACCCACAATCCTCCTGCCTCAGTCTCCTGAGCCGCTGGGATTCCATGCGTGCACCCCCGCACCTGGCTAGTCCTTCCCCTCTAAACCTAACAGGACAGAGCCTGATACTAAAACAGAGAAATGTAGATGGACGCAGACTTTGGTAAGAAACACTTAAACCCGGGTTCTGGTTCCTAGCTATGGAATTTGGGCAAATTATTCATCCTTAAGCCATCAAGGATAAGCCATCTGCAAATGGAAGGAACTCCATCTACTGCAGGGTCACTGTGAGGATTAAATGTGAGGCATCCAGGCACACAGAATGGTGCCTGCCACCCAGCAGGCACTCAGCATCCCTGTGTCACCTTCCCCTTCAGATCTCCTGGAAAACGTAACTTCCAAGAGCCAGCTTCTCACAGGAGCGTATGTGAATGATCGCTATTGTTTTTTTCAGTACCAGGGATTGACCCTGGGGTGCTCCAACATTAAGCCACAGGTCCAGCCCTTTTTGCATTCATTTTGAGACAGGGTCTTCCTAAATTGCTGAGGTTGGCCTCAAACTTGCTATCCTCCTGCCTGTTGCTACGATTATAGGTGTGCACCACCGTGCCCAGCAGTGAGTGCTTTTCTCTGAGGGAGGACAGGTAAGAAAGTGCCACGTAAACTAGTTCTTCCAAAGGGGCCTGGAGAGAATTCAGCTAGTTCTTTACCATCTAGGTCAACACAGGGAAGAAGAGGGAAAGAAGCTTCTCTTTCGCTTTGCATTATCCCCCTGGGGGCCCTGGCCTGAAGCCCTTGCAGGTCATCTGTTTGGGTGGCCCTGGAATGAAAGAAGGAGAAAGAGCCAAGGGCCCCAGGGAAAATCCACACCCCAATGGGTCCCTTTGAAGATCCCTAAAGAGAGGGCTCTTAGGTGGTCACCTCAATCCAACGACCCCAACTGGATTTCAAATCCCATGGTTGCCCCAGAAGGATGCCACTCCGTTCCAAGTCAGTGTCGCGACCTCCCATGCTGCCCGCCCACCCTGCAGCACAGACACACTCAGACTGTGCCCAGAGGGGCTTCGGGGCTAATTCTCGGGGCTCCACAGAGCTCCGGGGCCTCCAGGGCCAAGAGGTTCAGGCTCGGCCTCCTACCCACACCTTCTGAATCAGAACAGCTCTTTCTTCTTATTTTAATTTTCATCTTACTTTAAGTTTCAGACCTTATATTTGTCTGAAAGACAGCTTCTCCTGTTCAAAAAAAAAAAAGACTTTTTTTTTTTTGGTATCTTGGATTGAACCCAGGGGCCCTTAATCACTGAGCCACATCCCCAGCCCTTTTTATTTTTTATTTTGAGACAGGGTCTCACTGAGTTACATACAGCCTCACTAAATTGCAGAGGCTGGTCTCGAACTTGTGATCCTCCTGTCTCGGTTTCCTGAGCCTCTGGGACGACAGGTGTGCACCACAAAGAACACTTGGCCTAGATGATCTGGAGAACGTTAACATGGGGTCCTTCGGAACCCCGCTTGCTGCCCTCCCTCCCCGTGGGCCTCCTGCAAGGCTCTGTTGAAGAGGCAAGTGAAGGCTTTGGAGGGAAGAGGCAGGCGGGGGAGTGTCCAGTGGCCCTTGGTGCCCAGGACTTTTCTCTGGGCTCACAGCAGAGCAGCCTCCTGGGGAGGAGTCCCCTCCTCAATGTGACCTGCAAGGCCAGGTCTGGCCCTGCGCCCTCAGGAGTCCCGCATCTCCAGGAGGTCCCCCTGGGGCAGGATGTGCTGCAGCAGCCCGTTTACCACGTCCAGCGTCTCGTCCTTCTCCAGCACAATGTCATAGGACTCCATGTAGCGCGGCCGCTGCTCCTCCACCTGCCCAAGGAGGCAAACCAAGAGTCCCCACGATGCCTTGTCCAGGCCTCTAACTCAAGAGCTGGGGCTGGAGAGGAGGCCACGCAAGCACAGCTCCCAGCTCCCTTTTCAAAGTCTGAGGGGTTCAAGGTTAAGGGATTTGTCCTTTGGAGACACAGAAGGACTGCCTTAATTAACCCTCTGCCAATGTCAAAGGGACAATGACAAGGGTTAAAAACAAAAAGCCAGGATGTGGCTAGGCGAGGTAGTGTTCACCTGTAATCCCACTATAAGGGAGGCTGAGGCAGGAGGATCACAAGTTCAAAGCCAGCCTCAGCAAAAGCGAGGCTCAAAGCAACTCAATGGGACCCTGTCTCTAAATAAAATACAAAATAGGGCTGGGGATGTGGCTCACTGTTCAAGTGCCCTTGAGTTCAATCCCTGGTACCCAAACAAACAAACAAACAAAAAGCCCATACGTTACCTCTAATCAATCTGGACTGAGCTTTTTTTTTTTGGTACCCAGGGCACTTAACTACTGAGCCACGTAGCCATGTCTTCAGCCCTTTATTTTTATAGTTATATATACATATATATATATATATATATATATATATATATATATACATACATACATGTCCCCCCCCTCCCCATGCTGGGGATTGAACCCAAGGCATTATATATTCGAGGCAAGCACTCTACCAAATTGTGCTACATCCTCAGCCCCTATTTTTTAAAATTTAGACAGGGTCTTGCAAAATTGCTTAGGGCCTTGCTAAATTGCTGAGGCTGACTTTGAACTTGTGATCCACCTGCTTGAGCCTCACAGCAATGGGATTACGGGCATGTGCTAGGGCGCCCAGGTGGGCTGTCTTCTCATATGGCTCAAGCGTCTGCGGGCTCCAGCACCTGCTGGTGAGGTAAAGCACTCTGGTACCTTTGTATGCTGTTCTCATCCCTGCCAGTGTCTGTTTTTACTATTTTTCTTTTCTAAACTATAAGCTCATGTTCAGAACCCCAACCTCCCCCATCTCAATAATGCCTTCTAGGTATGATTTCAGAGGACTGCTAATCAGTCCCACCCTCTTCTAAACTACATTACTTTGGGCAAGTTCACCTTAAACTCCTTTACTTGGTTTCCTTATCTATAAAATCCCAGAGTCACTACCTCAGGGGGTTGTTAGGAGGACTAAATGGGTAACATCCCTGACATGCGTAGAACAGTGCCTGGCACAGACAGCGAGCAGTCACGTAGGCTACAGTGAAGGGCCGGCTCGACGTTGTCTCTCAATTTTGGCGTCAGGGCATGTGTGGGGCATGCACTTGGGGTCACTGGGTATCTCCTTCGTTTGCTGTGAGAATATGGTTTGAGTCTTACCTCTGTACCCCCGATACTTTCCACAGCGTCTGGCACAGAGAATGTGTCCAAAAGCATTTGTGAGCAGGAATTCAAGGAGAAAGCTATGAAGACAGGAAGCCTGGCCCCTACCCACCTTGTCATTTAGGAAGCCAATCTTGAGAATGTTCTGCACTCCAGGAACCCCATCGGCCATAGTGAGGTCCCCCAGGGAGTCTCCAAGCAGGAGGATGTTGGTTTTGCCCTGAAGCTGCTGGAAGTAGCTGGAGTTCTCACACACGGAGCTGTTCTTGTTGTAGGTGTGTATGAGCTGGCCCTTGAATCCCTGCAGAAAACCCTGAAAAAACAGGAGACAGGTAGCAGGGACCCATGTAGTGCCAGTTTTCCATTCTGTCACAGAGGAAAGGAAATCCTGAAAGTAAAAGATAATGCCAAGACTTTTTATTGTACAGTAAACTAGTGGTGGACAACTGGGGCCGATGGCCCAGAGTTGGTCCTTTGATGTTGTTTTTATTGTACTGGAGATCGAACCAGAGGCACCCTATCACAGAGCTACATCCTCAGTCCCCTTTTTATTTTTTCATTTTGCGTCTAAGTTATGAAGGCTAGCCTCAACCTTGCAGATTCTCCTGCCTCGATCCTTCTGAGTCGCTGGGACCACAGGCAGGTACTGAAAGCACCCAGAAACCATTCTGGACGCGGAACTCACACAAGAGATTTTATTAAGTGGACAGACAGGGTGTCTGCCCGCAGGGTGAGAGAGAGAGAGAGAGAGAGAGAGAGAGAGAGAGAGAGAGAAAGTGAGAGAGTGAGCAAGAGTAAGAGTGAGAGAGAAAGAATGAGCAAGAGTGAGGAAGAGAGATGGCGGGGGAGCTGTTCTTAAGTAGTGGATTTCACAAGTTAATAACAACAGACCAATGGCTGGCGAGGATGTTCTGGGTTGTAAAATAGTGTGTGTCGGGCGGGCAGAATACTAGGGGCAGCAAAATAGCAGATCTGATGCTAGTAGGTATGACCACTCCTGGCCTTGGCTTGTTTTCCTGGTCTTTATTGTTGTTGTTTTGGTACTGGAGATTGAACCCAGGGGTGCTTAACCACTGAGCCACATCCCCAGCACTCCGCCTTTTTTTAGACAGTGTCTACGTTACTTAGAGTCTTGCTAATTGCTGAGGCTGGCTGTGAACTTGCGATCCTCCTATCTCAGCCTCCTGAGTTGCTGGGGTTACAGGATGAGCCACCACACCTGACTTGGCTTGTTTTTTTATGAATACAATTTTACTGGAGCACAGCCGCACTTGTCTGTTCACTTATTGATTATGGCTGCATCTTGTGCAGAACTGGCAGAGTTGAGAGTAGTTAAAAAAAAAAGACCACAGTGCCCCAAAAGCCTAAGATACTTGCTACCTTGCCTTTAGAAGAAAAGTCTGTAACTGTTGATTGAAACTAGCATAGGCCCCTTTAATGCACCAATTTTAAAAATGTGGAAAAAAAGTAAAATAAAACTAAAAACAATTAATATTATAAATAAATAAACTAGCATGGCTGTCCAATATTGTTGATGATCTCTTTGGAGGGAAGCATTGAAGCCTGTAAGATATATTTTGTTTTTTGATTTTTTTTTTTAGCTGTAGGTGGACACAGTACCTTTATCTTACTTTTGTACGTGGTGCTGAGGATGGAACCCAGGGCCTCACGCATGCTAGGCGTGCGCTCTACCCCTGAGCCACAACCCGAGCCCTCAGCCTGTAAGATAAATGCTATTCAGGAGGCTGCAGATCTGGCTCAGTGGTAGAGCACTTGCTAGCCTGTGCAAGGCCCTGGTCCCATCCCCAGCACAGCAAGAAAAGGAAAAAAAGAAAGAAACTTGCCATTCAGGTCATGAGTGTGTACCACTCAGCTGCAGGCCGTGTCCTAACCATAGGTCAAAATGACGAAAGTTCCAGCTGCTGTTTTTTTGTTTTCTTTTGACAGCTCTGGGGATTAAACCCAGAGCCTTTTTAAATGTTTTATTTATTTATTTATTTTTGCGGTGCTGGGGATGGAACCCAGGGCCGTGTGCTTGCAAGGCAGGCACTCTACCGACTGAGCCATCTCCCCAGCCCAACCCAGAACCTTATGACACGTGCAAGGCAACTCTACCACCGAGCTCCATCTCCAGACCTTTTCATTTAGTTTTTTTTTTTTTGTTTTGAAACAGGGTTTCCTAAACTGCCCAGGTTGGCTTTGGATTTTCGATCCTCCTGCCTCAACCTCCCAAGTAGCTTGGATTACAGGTGGACACAGCTGTGCCTGGCTTCGGTCACTGTTTTTAAGGGGAAGAAATCAGAACACAGGGGAGTGGGAGCAGTCCACCTAGGTCTCCAGGAAAACAAGTCAAAATCCAACACTTTCAGTATTTAGAATAGTACATGATCCAAACAGTGACATAGGATCAGGCTGAACCACACACTAGATCATGATGGCAGAGAGTTAACTTTTGGCCAAACACCAGAGAAGGTCCTTTGAAAGTAACTGATAAGCCAGATGCAGTCGTGCACGTCTGGGAGGCTGAGGCAGGAGGATCACAAGTTTGAGGCCAGCCTCAACAACTTAGTGAGGCCCCATCTCAAAATAAAAAGAGCTGGGGGGCTGGGGTTGTGGCTCAGGGGTAGAGCACTTGCCTGCATGCGTGAGGCACTGGGTTCAATTCTCAGCATCGGATATAAATAAATAAGACAAAGGTCCACTGACAATTTAAAAAATATTTTTAAAAAAATAGCTGGGGATGTAGCTCAGTAGTAAAGCACCCCTCGGTTCAATACCCAGTACCAAAAAAAGAAAGAAAGGAAGTAACCCATAAATAACCACCTGGGGGCAAAGAAGCTGCTGCCTCCCTCCCCTCCCTCCCAGGCAAGGGGTAAAGCAGCCAGGTTGGTGGTCCCCACCCCTCTGCTTTTCCCAGCCCAGCGGCTCACATCTTCATTAAAATCCATATAGTTAGACACGATGTGGATGTTGGGGTGGAACACTTTCATCTGTCGGATAATTTCTTCCAGGACATCGCCAATGCCCGCAGAAAAGATGAAAAGGGGAACATTGTTACGATAGAGTGTGTTGAAGAATGTCTCATATCCCTCCCTGTAAAGAGAAGGAAGAATTCTGAAAGGGTGTTGCCTTTGCTACTGTTCTCTAACATCTATTTGGGCTACGTATTTTTATAATTTTCATTGTTTTCAAACATTTTAAATTGAGGTATATACAATAAATACAGAAAGTGGTTATGCACTAGCTGAACTGATTCTCACATCCATATTCGTCCAGGAAACACTAATCAGATCAAGGTTCCCTCAAGGTTCCTCTCAGTCAATACTATCCTCCCTCTGCATCTGACTTCACATCACCATTGATAAACTTCGCAGGTCCTTGAACTTCATATAAAGGGATTCAGCCGGGTACCGACATGCACACCTATAATCCCAGCAAGGCTCCAAGCAACTTGGTGAGTCCCTGCCTCAAAAAAGAAAATAAAAAGAGCTGGGGCGGTAGCTCAGTGGTAAAGCACCTCTCAATTCAATCCACAGTACCAAAAAAAAAAAAAAAAAAAAAGGCAGGAATTCGTACAGAACATACTCTTTTCCACTCTTTTCCTCTGGCTTATTTTGTTCAACACACTGTCTGTATGATTTATCCATTTTCCGTTTGTTTATTTTGGGGTACTATTTATTTTAAGGCCCTTAACCCCTGAGCCACATCCCCAGCCTTTTTATTTTTTATTTTGAGACAGGGTCTTTGCTAAGTAGCTTAGGACCTCACTAAGTTGCTGAGGTGGGTTTTGAACTTGTGATCCTCCTGCCTCAGCCTCCTAAGCCACTGAATGATTTGTATATGGTGAGTAGTTTCTTCCTGTCACTGCTGTGTAGTAAGTATTATTCCAACATATAAATGTGCTTCAATTTGTTTATTCAGCTTTCTGTTGGAGAGACAACTGAGAGATGTTATCCGATTTCAGCTATTATGAATAAACCCTGTGCGTGTCCTGTCATATGCATTCACTGCTCCTGGACATTTACCTAGGAGAGGGGCTGCTGAAGCAAGAAGACAGGCAAATGTGTTTTGCTACTCTTCACGCCACTGGGAAGCTCTCCTGGGATACCTTCACTGGGGCTCTTCCACATTCATCTCAGTATTTTCTGAGTCTGCACACATCTCAACTCTTGGTCTTTCAGGGGCTAGCCTCTCTCTCCAGTAAGGATATGCAACCCTTTAAGGGCCAGAACTGAGGTCTGTTCCCATCTCTGTGAGCTTCCATCCCTGCTCCAGGAAAGAAATTTCCAGCAGAGACAGCTGCTCAGTGAAGGATGGTAACGCTCAAGGGTCCTGGTTTAGCAACTCCCATGTCTGGGTGGAGAACAGCGGTCACCCAGAGGGACTCCAGAAACCTTTACCATCAAAAAAAGGAAAAAAAGAGCTAGACTCTAAGAGATGGAGCCCTGGCCATTTTGCACTGCCTCCACGGGGGATGGCGCCTCTGGCCATGACCATGTGTCCTTTGACTCTCCAGTTACTAACTCCGCTCCACTTCTCTCCATCTTCCTATGCATAAACAAATCAGTTTCGGGCTGAGTTTGTTTTGTTGTTTTGAATTCTGGAGACAGAACCCAGGGTCTCACCCCCCGCTAGGCGAGCCCCAAGAATGCAAAGCAGTTTTGAATAGTCTGGCAAAAGTGTTTCAGAGCAAGAAGCTCACCTGAGCATTGCAGTGGACTCTCTGACCACTTGCGCTATCTGACACTTCTGGATCCTCTGCTGACACAGGAGGTTGTGCGCTCTGGTCCACCTAGGAGCAGACACCCCACAAATGCCCAATTCTAAATTACCCAAGCCTGTCTTCCTTAAAAGGAAGAGGGTGGGAAAGCAATGCAAGGGGGACAGAGCTGGAGGGGTTGGCTACGAAAGTGGAAGCCCCTTCAGAATCCTCGCCTCTGTGACCCTACTCTCTATAGACGCTGTCTAGAGATGCTGGTTTATATAGCGGGGTTTGAATTTGTCCCCCAAAGTTCATGTTTTGAAGTCTTGATCCCCAAGGCAAGAGATGTTGGGAGCTGGGGCCAAATGGGTCATGTTTGGGTCAGGGGGCTTTAACCTCATTAGTATGGGAGTAGGTTCCTTATACAGGGAGAAGTTCAGCCCCCTCTAGATCTCTTTCTCTGACTCTCTTGCCCTCTTTTTACCCTTCCTCCCTGGGATTGTGTAGCAGGAAAGCCCTGGGTAGACACTGACACCTTGACCTTGGACTTCCCACCTCCAGCACAGTGAGTTGATACATTTCTGTTCATTTTGTCTCCCGCTCTGTGGCATTCTGTTACAGCAACACAAAGTGGACTATGACAGGGTCATTTCCCCAAAACAGGCCACCAAACCAAGGGATTTCTAACTTATTCCAAGGATTCTCTGAGGGCGTCCACTCTAGCTGACACCAGGTAGTCCTGGTGTAGATGGACAGTTTATTCTCATGGCTGGGCTAACAGCATTCAGTTAAAACCTCAGTAAGGTGAAGGAGCTGTCAAGTCATCAAAGCTCTGGAAGAACACTGGCCGCCCTGCCCACCCCGTCTTCAGGGCCCAGGAGCAACTCCTCACCAGCACCACTTACCATTCTACCATCTGAGGCAACTTCTCTTTGATGGACCGGTGTGGGTCAATCTCAATTGGGTAGTAGTGGTGATAGAGCGCCGCGAGCTGGGGACATCCACGTGAGTAGAAAAGTCATTGTTAACACACACCAGGTCTTTCCCTAATGAAGTCCCACAGCATAAGAGAAAGACTGTTTAGGGGATGTAACCTTGTATCAGTGTTAGTTTTCAGGTAAGGACGTGTCCTTTATAAGACTCAGTTTCTCCTCTTTTATTCTCTTACAACACTTGCATTTACCTATTTGATAAAGTCCAGGGTGGGACTGGATCTGAGAGCTCATCTTGCACTCACCCTGAGAACGAGGTCTAGGAGGCAGTGATACAAGGAGATTTACTATCTGATAAAAAAAGGCACTGGAACTTTTTTTTTTTTTTTTTTTTTTTTTTTTTGCTGATGTTATGAATTAGCTCAGTCATCAGGGTTGTTATTTTTTTAATTTTTTTTAAAGTTGTAGATGGACACAATGTCTTTATTTTTTTTTTTAATTTTTTTTTTTTTTTTTGGGTGCTGGGGATCGAACCCAGGGCCTTGTGCTTGCAAGGCAAGCACTCTACCGACTGAGCTATCTCCCCACCCCCAATGTCTTTATTTTATTTATTTTTGTGGTGCTGAGGATCGAACCCAGTGCCTCACATGTGCCAGGCAAGTGTTCTATCACTGAGCCATGACCCCAGCTAGATTCTTTTTAGTGTAAGAAAAAGAAAATTAGTATATCTAACTCATACTTTCATTAAGATTCTTTCTTTCTCCTTCCTTTCCCTTTTCTTCTTTTCTTTTCTTCATTTCTTTCCTTCCTTCCCTTTTCTTTTTAAATTGTGAGACAGGATCTCACTAAGCTGCTTAGGGCCTTTCTGAGTTGTTGAAGCTATGAAACTCACAATCCTTCTATATCAGCCTCCTAAGTCACTTGGATTACAGGTATATGCCACCACACCTGGCCATTTCTTTCTTCTGTAAGTTAATTGCATTTAGATTTTTAAAAAGCAAGCCAGGGCTGGGGTTGTAGCTCAGTGGTAGAGCGCTTGCCGAGCACGTATGAGGTACTGGGTTCAATTCTCAGCACCACATATAAATAAAATAATAATTTTTTAAAAAGGCAAGCCAAATTTAAAGAAAAATATTTGATAAAATTGTACACAGATATGATTGAAAACAGAAAAGTAGAGCTGGGGTTGACTCAGCAATAGTGCACTTGCTTAGAATGCGAAGGCCCTGGGTCAATCCCCAGGATTTCCGCCAAAAACTAAAAAAAAAGGGAAAGATTCTCAGTGTGTGTATTTTTGGAGTACAAGAACATTTTCTTTTTCTTTTCTTTTTTCTTTCCAGGGATTGAACCCAGGAGCACTTAACCAGCAAGCCACATCCCCACTTCTTTTTTCTATTTTATTTAGAGACAGGGTCTTGCTAAGTTGCGTAGGGCCTCGCCAAGTTGCTGAGGCTGGCTGAGAACCTGTGATCCTCCTGCCTCAGCCTCCCAAGCCGCTGGGATTACAGGTGTGTGCCATTGCGCCGGCAAGAACATTTTTCTACAAGCATACTAGAACTCAGAACTCAAAAGATCCCATATATTTATGTGTGTGTGTGTGTGTGTGTGTGTGTGTGTGTGTGTACTTTTGGTGCAACTTAGTCAGACCCCCCCCCCCCCCAAAATGGTGGTGGTTGGGAAACTGGTGATGTAATTCAGTGGTAGAGAGCCACCAGGTTCAATCCTCAGTACTGCAAAATAAAAAATAAAATGCTATCTATAAATCACTGCCCATCTTAATAAGAAGTAATCATCTCAGAGTGTACTGGAAAGGCATGCCTGAGAGCCTGGGTTTGATCCCTAGTACTGCAAGAAAAAAAAGAAAGAAAGAAAGAAAGGAATATTGGAAGAATTGATGAATAATGAGAGACCAGTAGACCCAGTTAGACTGCAATTTAGTGACTAATGAAGTGGAACTAAATGATATAATCATGCACTGGAAAGAGCTCAGCAACCTATAAAAGTGCAGGAGGGTTAAGTAATATAACATTCAGTTCTCTTATAACAGAGTCTATATTCCAACCATCCATCATCCTATGTCTCAGCCAATAGGGAAAAGCTGTCCTCTCTTATTAAGACAATATCCACTGAGCATAAAAATTGTGTAAAGAATTAATCTTCTACGATCTCTATAGTGGAATCTGGTTCTAATCAAGAGGCACTGAAATAGCGTATGCTTTCTGAGCAAAGAAAGAGTGACCCACCTCTTTGCGACACTCCTCACTGATGATCTTGCTGTTATCCAGAATATCTGGAAAAACACATAACTCCTTTTACTTGCCCCTGAGAAGCTGTCATCTTGTCAAGTCCAACAAGGCAAGCTAGAATGGAACTTACTGTAAGAAGAAGGGCATCGCTTTCCATTATATGCAAACCTGCTCAAGGTCATGTCAAAATCAGAAATCACCTAAAAGGCAAAAGAAAGGTGCTGGTGCCTAAACAGGCACCTTCCATTGTGCCCTGCCTCAGCCTTGGGGCGGGTTTGAAAGTTAAATCAGCCCAGTGGCCAGCCTAGGGGCAAAACCCTGGGAGAGTCAGAGAGGGATAGAGAGGGAGGGAAAGAATGACACTGTTACAACCCTAAGGAAAGCCCAGTCTCGAAGGGGTGTGTGGGACCCTGTGTAGGTGTGCGCGCGCGCGTGCGTGCGCGCGCGTGTGTGTGCGTGCGCGCGCGCACGCGCGCTGGCTTTCGAAGGCATCCTCCCAATGCACGGGCTCCTTCCTAAAGTACCTTCGGCTGACTTAGTGGGAAGCCCTCTGGGCTGGGGCCGTGTGTGCCAGGGGAAGGCCCAGGTCCTTCACGCTGGGACCTTTGTAATCTAGGTTTCAGAACAGCAGGGTCTGCCCCCAGGCGACCCTACCTGCTTGTCCTCAGGCCCCTTGGGGCGGAGCGCCACGCGAAGGCCGCTGGGCAGGACCCCTCTCGCCCCGGCCCTCGCTCCCCGGTACCTGTAGCCGGTCTCCTCCGCCGCTGCGGAGCGCGCCCAGGATCTCCAGCACCCGCCCGGGCTGCCGCATCAGGACCGTGGCCTTCATCAGGGTGCTCACCTGTCCCGAGACCCGAGAGAACCGCTGACCCCGGCGCCGCGCTGGGCCCCAGGGAAGCCGGGCTCGCCCGGGCGCCGCGCCGCGACCTCGGCGGCCTGCCGGGGGTCTGGGGGCGCCGTGGGTTCGGGGCCCGCTGCATGCGGGACGCTCCCCGCAGCCTCACCTCTTCCGCCATCGCGTGGGGGGCCTGGTCCGCGGCGCGGGAGACGACTACGGTCCCGCGGCCGCACTGCGCAGGCGTCGCCCGCAGTCCGCGCCGGGTGCCACCCCGGCCTCGGAGCTTTTACGGGACGCGGGCTAGAGCAACTGGTGGCGGGTTCTATTGTGAGGAGGAGGGGGAGGGTCCCAAGATGCTGGGGTCACGTGCGTGAGCTGGGCTGTCATGGGGCCATATGTGGCTCCTGTCACTCTCTAGAATAATACCCTGACAAGAGTGGTCATTTCCTGGCTCAAAGTTTGCAAGAGGAACAAAACCGACGCGGGGAGGGGATAGGAAGGTGCCCCTAAGTGAATTCTGTCAAACCATCCTCACTTGGGCCCCTCCTTGTCACGGAAGAAAGTGAGCCACTAACACAGCGAGGGTGCAGGGAGAACTAGGGTGCTGGGCAGCATGAGTTTTAATCATTTGTTTGCTGGGTGTGGTGTGCATGCCTGCAATCCCAGTGAGTTCAGAGGCTGAGGCAGGAGGATCACAAGTTCGAGGCCAGCCTCAGCAATGTAATGAAGCCCTGAGCAATTTAGGGGGTCCCTGTCTCAAAAAATAAAATAAAAAGGACTGGGGATGTGACTCGCTGGACGTGCCTCTGGGCTCAATCCCCAGTACAAAAAAAAAAAAAAAAAAAAAAAAAGGAAAAAAATAAAATAAATTAATCAGCTTCACTTCTGCCTTCTGCTCTGCTAACTTGGAGTTCTTTGAATTCAGCGTGTAGGGAGCACAGTGGGAGCCATGGAAGGTGGACGGATGCTGCAGGGATCTGAACCTGGACAACCTGAAGAGAGCAACAGGAAGTAGAATCAATAAAAAACGCTAATATGGTGTTGGTGGTAACAGTTCTGCTTTGGGCTCAAGGGCAAGGAAGGAGGCAAGGGGTAGTGTTCTGTCAGTGAGGTGTGGGGGGCAGGGAGGAAGGAGGGAGAAAGGAAGGGGCAGGGACAGGAGGGAGTTCCAGAACCTGAGAGCACAATCCTGAGAGTGATCTCACTGCGGGCCCAGGATTCTGGAACTTGGGCTGCCTGATGGGCCCTATATGAAAGATGTAGTAGGGAAAAGGAGCGACAGCTGGCTAAAGGGGCCCCCCACAACCCTCCCCGACACCCCAGGAGAGCAGCCTCTCTCCGCTGGTCCCAGGGTGCCATGGAGATGGAGAGCACGGCGGCCTCCACACGGTTCCACCAGCCTCACATGGAGAGGAAGATGAGCGCGATGACCTGTGAGATCTTCAATGAACTTCGGCTAGAGGGCAAGCTCTGCGACGTGGTCATCAAGGTCAATGGCTTCGAGTTCAATGCCCACAAGAACATCCTCTGTAGCTGCAGTTCCTACTTTAGGTATAACAGGGTGCTGAACTAAGCCCAGGGGCAAATTGGGCTCCTCTTGAGGCCTTTTGATCCATTGTTTCCCATTCACCAGCTCTGACATTTAGGGACATCAAAGCTCTGGGCTCCTGTAGTCTGGTTCCTGTCTGCAGCAGAGATACAACTTAGGCCCACAGCCTCTTTTCTCTGATATTCATCTTGAGGTCAACCAAATTCTGGTGGACCAGGTGATTTCTTCCTTGATTCTCACCCAAACCAAATTTTGTTTAGGCATCCATTCTGGATTTCCTACTTAAACTCAGATGGCAATGCTACTTAGATGAACCTTTTGTCCCTGTCCCAGTACATACCATTTAAAACAGGGTGATAAGCCAGGTGCAGTGGCACATGCTTGTAATTCCAACAATTCAGGAGGCCGAAACAGGAGGATTGCAAATTCAAGGCCAGCCTCAGCAACTTAGGGAGACCCTGTCTTGGAAGAATTTTAAAGGGCTGGGGATATAGCTCAGTGGTAGAGTGCTTGCTTAGTGTGGGCCTGGTCCTGGATTCAACCCCCAATGATGCAAAAATCAGTAAAGAAAGAAAGAAAGAACGAACAGAAAAACAAACCCCAGGGTGGTAAATAAACAAGAATGGAGGGGGTGTTAGGCAGGGTCGTGCATGCCTATAATCCCAGTGACTTGGGAGGCTGAAAAAGAAGGATCTCAAGTTTGAGGCCAGCCTGGGAAATTTATCAAGACCCTTTCTCTTTTTTCTTTTTTTCTCTTGGTACTGAGGATCAAACCCAGGGCACTTTACTTCTGAGCTACATCCCCAGGCTTTTTTATTTTTATTTTGAGACCTGTTTTCACTAAGTTGATGAGGCCTCAAACTTTCTCCTTCTGCCTCAGCCTTCTGAGTCACTGGAATTACAGGCATGGACCACCGTGCCTGGCTGCAAGACCCAGTCTCAAAAAAATGAAGATGTAACTCAGTGGTAACATGCTCTTGGGTTCAATCCCCCAACCCCACCAGAAAAAAAAGGGGGGGGGGGCGGGGATGGGAAGGAGGATGAAGAGAAAGTACCTAGGAAATATTTGTAGAAGAAAACGGGAGTTTTGACAAGAACCATTGAAACCCAGGAAGCAGGACTATTTTGTTCGTGACCTGAAATTTTTTTCTTTTCTTTTTTTCTTCCTTTTGGTACTCGGGAATGAACTTGGGATTTTTAACCACTGAGCCACATCCCCAACCCTTTTTATTTTATTTTTTTATTTTAAGACAGGGTCTCTGTTAGTTGCTTAGGGCCTCACTAAGATGCTGAAGCTGGCTTTGAACTTGCAATCCTCCTGCCTCAGCCTCTTGAGCCACTAGGATTACCGTCTTGTGCCACCGTGCCTGGCCACAACATGAATATTTCTGAGTAATCTGCTCCAGTGAAAAAAATGGTAAATGTGTCCCACCTGTTGCTAAATATTCTCATTCATTTAAACCCTAAAGCAGGGTCACAGAAAGACCAGATAGTAAATATCTTAAGCTCTGTAGCCATTTAGTCTCTGCTGCAGCTACCCAGCCCTGCATTTACACTGTGAGAGCAGCCACAGAGTTTTAAATGAAGGGGTGTGGCTGCATCCCAATAAAATTATTTCTGGACACTAAAATTTGAATTTAATTTTCAGGTGTCACAAAACATTCTTTTGATTTTTCCTTCCAACCATTTAAAAATGCAAACAACAACAATAGCAAGAACCCTTAACTTGTGGGCAGAACAAAAACAAGAGGTGGGTTGGATTTGGCTCAGAGGCTGTGTTTGCAGAATTTGATCTCTCCAGGCACAGCTACTCAGAAGGCCGAGGCAAGAGGATCACTAGGGACAGCCTGGGAAACATAGTGAAACCCTGTCTCAAAATAAGAAATAAAAAAGAGTGGGTATGTAACTCAGTGGTAGAGCACCTCTGGGGTCAATCCCCAATACCACGGGGGGGGGGGGGGGGAGAAATCAATCTCTTAAGTCCATACCCCATTAAAGTGCATAGAAAAAAAGGAGCAAAAATATATTAGAGCAGGGATTCTGCTTGTTCAACACCTACAAAAGTACCTAGTTACATAGTAGGGGTCCAATGCAAGTCGTGAGATGATGGTCATTTATTCAGTATTTATTTATTGAGTGACTATTTTGTGACAGGTGCTATTCTGGGTACTGGAAAGAAAACAATGAATAAAAGAAAATTCTTGTTCTCCTGGACCTTAGTATCTGGCGGGGGAAATAGGCATTGGAATGAGTACAACACACGTCCAATTATACGTACTAGGGGAAAAAAAGAAGGAAGACGGAATTCTGCATTGCAATTTTATATAGAATTGACAGAGAAGGCCTTGCTGACAAGGTAATGTTGGTAAAGGTTTCAGGGGAATGAGGGAGAGAGAAAGATGGAGATTTGCAGATCCTTCCAGGCATAGGGAATAGTAGCAGGAAGGTAGAATTGCCCCTAGTGCTCCAAGAACAGACAGGAGGTGGACAGGGTTGGAACGGAATGAGGGGACAGTGGGAGAAATGGGCAAAGTGTTCAGATCTCAGAGGAATAAGTTTGGTAAGTGCTTTGTGTTTCACTGTAAGAGGGGAAGTCAGTGGAAGGTTTTGAATGGAAGAGGAATAAACTCTTTTAAGGATCACTGTGGCTTCTGGGCTGAGACTATAAGTGCTCGAGGGTCGGGGGCAAAAGCAATATCAGTTAAGTTACTCTGGATAGTCTGGGCAAAAGGTGTCGATGGCTTAGATCAACCAGGTAGCAATAAAAGAGGAGGTGAGTGATCAGATTCTGGTTAATGGCTGTTGAATGGTACTTATTTAAGAAGGATATTGCTCAAGTGTAATTTCCTTAAGCAAGTGATGCACCCCTGTAATCCCAGCGGCTCAGGAAGCTGAGGCAGGCGGATCATGAGTTCAAAGCCAGCCTCAGCAATTTAGCAAGGTCCTAAATGACTCGGTGAGACCCTGTCTCAAAATAAGTAAATAAATAAATAAGTAGGGCTGGGGATGTGGCTCAGTGGTTAAGCACGTCCCTGGGTTCAATCCCTGGTACCAAAAAAAAAAAAAATCGAGAGCCAGGTCTTCCCTCCCAGTCTAGATATCAGATTCTCCATCCATAAACTGGAAAAAAAAAAAAAAAAAAAAAAAAAAAAAACTAGTTATCATGAGGATAAAGGAGAGAGTGATCAAAGTTCCTGGAAAGTTTCTCTTCTTGGCTACTGCATAAAGCATGTGTCTGCAATCCCACTTCCTCAAGCCAATTCACTTCCACCACACTGTGCACCATTTGGAAAATATGCAAAATCAAGAAGAAAAGGGGAGTTGGGAGACATATATTCTGTGGCTGCTAGTTTCTTTCTTTCTTTTTTTTTCCAGAGCTTTGTTTACAAGTGGCTGGAACAACACTGAGAAGAAGGTATACAACATTCCTGGCATTTCCCCTGACATGATGAAGCTAATTATTGAATATGCATACACCCGGACCGTGCCTATCACCCCGGACAACGTGGAGAAGCTGCTGGCTGCTGCAGACCAATTTAACATCATGGGTATTGTTAGGGGTTGCTGCGAGTTCCTCAAGTCGGAGCTGTGTCTGGATAATTGTATCGGTATCTGCAAGTTCACGGACTACTACTATTGCCCTGAGCTGAGGCAGAAGGCCTACATGTTCATACTGCACAACTTCGAGGAGATGGTGAAAGTCTCAGCAGAGTTTCTAGAGCTCTCGGTCACTGAACTTAAGGATATCATTGAGAAAGATGAGCTCAACGTCAAACAGGAAGATGCTGTATTTGAGGCCATTTTAAAGTGGATTTCCCATGACCCCCAAAATAGGAAGCAGCACATTTCAGTTTTACTTCCTAAGGTCAAGTTTAGTTATTCTTTGCAAATGCTTAACTGCTCACTCCTGATTGATTTATCCCAGAGGAATTGTCCCTAAGAGCCACATCCTCATGTGTGACAGATTCAGGGCTCTGTTTACATGCGCTAACTAGAAGTCATCCCTACTATTGTCTGGAATTCTGCAATTTTCTTTCTCCTTGGCATTGCTAGTTCCTTGTTCCTTCTACCCGTTATGTTCCATGGTCAAAATTTTCCCCAGTAGGCAGGGAAGGAGAGTCCCTTCAAGGAATTCTAAAGGGCCACCTTTCACCCTTTTCCATTTAATGACTTCCACAAACCCAAGGCACAAGTTGGATTAGAAACCAAATCCTGAGAAGTGCACACAGCAGTAGTCAGTTGGTGTTGATCAGTGTTATTTTACATATGGAGATATAGGTATTCAATTTCTAAACAATTACCACAGCTGCTTCTGGCCTGACAATCCTGTTCTGTGACCCCTTCAGGTACCTTCCAGCTAGCTCATTCTCAGCATCAAATTGCATGCCCCCCACCCCCCACCAAACAAATATTTAAACTGAGTCATACATCTAAAAACAAACCAAAATAATTTCAGTAGTACCTATAAAACAGGTCTGAAGGATATGGGATTTCCAGGCACCCTCACCTCATCTGAATGACTCTCTGTATTTCCTTCGTAGGTTCGCCTGGCCCTAATGCATGCCGAGTACTTCATGAACAATGTTAAGATGAATGACTATGTCAAAGATAGTGAGGAATGCAAGCCAGTCATCATTAATGCCCTCAAGGCCATGTATGATCTAAACATGAATGGACCCTCTAATTCTGACTTCACCAACCCACTCACCAGGCCCCGCCTGCCCTATGCCATCCTGTTTGCAATTGGTGGCTGGAGTGGTGGGAGCCCCACCAATGCCATTGAGGCATATGATGCTCGGGCAGACAGATGGGTGAATGTCACTTGTGAGGAAGAGAGTCCTCGTGCCTATCATGGGGCGGCCTATTTGAAAGGCTATGTTTATATCATTGGGGGGTTTGATAGTGTAGACTATTTCAATAGTGTTAAGCGTTTTGATCCAGTTAAGAAAACTTGGCACCAAGTGGCCCCGATGCACTCCAGGCGTTGCTATGTCAGCGTGACAGTCCTCAGCAATTTTATATACGCCATGGGAGGATTCGACGGCTATGTGCGTCTCAATACTGCTGAACGTTATGAGCCAGAGACCAACCAGTGGACACTCATCGCCCCCATGCATGAACAGAGGAGTGATGCCAGCGCCACAACACTCTACGGGAAGGTGCGGAGCCAGGGCATGGCAGGCTTGAGAGGGGAGCCGGCCAGAGGAGCTGCCGTCCTTCCCCGGGTCGGGGGGATGGGTGACAGAAAGCGGGAGACTTACTGTGCAGCAGTTATCGTTTGGTATCCGCAGGGGCTGGGACCTCCCGTAGATACCAAAATCCATGAACTTTCAAGTCCCTTATCTAAAGTGGCATAGTGTTTGCAAAGGCTTCTACACATGTCCTTCCACATACTTTTTTTTTTTTTCTTTTAGTACTCAGGACCGAACCCAGGAGTGCTTTACCAGTGAGCTATGTCCCCAGCCCTTTTTATTTTGCAGCAGTATGTTGCTGAGGCTGGTCTCCAACTTGGCAATCTTCCTGCCTCAGCCTCCCAAATCACTGGGATTGCAGGTGTGCGCCACCATGCCCAACTCCTTCCACGTACATTTACATTTTGGTGCTATGGATTGAACCCAAGGTGCCCAGCCACTGAGTCACATCCCTGGCCTTTTTTTTTTTTTTTTTTTTTTTTTCTTGCCACAGGGTCTCACTAGGTTGCTTAGGGCCTCACTAAGTTGCTAAGGCTGGCCTTGAACTTGTGATCCTCTTGCCTCAGCCTCCTGAGCTGCTGGGATTACAGGTGTGTGCCACCACATCAGGCCCTTCCACATACTTTTACTTGTAATACCTAATACTATGTGAATGCCATGTAAGTAGCTGTTATGCTGTATTGTTTAGGGAGTAATTACAAAAAAAAAAAAAAAAAACTGTATATTTTCAGTAGACACAATTTCCCCCCCAGTATTTTCAATCCTTGGTTGATTCAACCCAAGGATGTGGAACCTGAGGATACAGGGGGCTGACTGAATCTTCTCAAATGCTTGACCATTTGTAACTTTTATAGTGGGACTTGGGAGGCTGAGTCAGGAGGATCAGAAGTTCAGGCCTCAGCAATTTAGTGAGATCCTGTCTCAAAATAAGAAATAAAAAAGGGCTGGGATGTAGATGAGTTGTAACATGTCCCTGTGTTCAATCCCCAGGGTCGGGGTGTGGGGAAAAGCAACCCATGATGCAGCTGCAACCCAATTCCAGCTGCTTGAGAGGCTGAGGTAGGAGGATTGCAAGTTTGAGGCCAGCTTTGGCAACTTAGCAAGGCCCTGTCTCAAAATAAAAAGGACTGGGGATGAAGCTGTGTTAAAGTGCCCCTGGGTTCTACCTCCAGTACCAAACAAAAAATAATGCATGTGTATATAGAAAAATAAATTGATCATACAGACTGGCATTAAGTGTCCCCTGCCACACACGCAATCCTCTCTATTCCTGAGAGCAATTTTAACAGTCTCTCAACTCTCTTCACACAGGTCTACATATGTGGTGGGTTTAATGGAAATGAATGCCTGTTTACAGCAGAAGTGTACAACACTGAGAGTAATCAGTGGACAGTCATAGCACCCATGAGAAGCAGGAGGAGTGGAATAGGTGTAATTGCTTATGGGGAACATGTGTACGCGGTGAGTTTATCTTGTACAAGAAAATTACTAGATTTTCTATTAGCAAACAGGTTTAGTCTACCATTGGTAAGCTTCTGCAAAGAGGGAGGCATGAAATCACTGGTTCTTCCCAAGAGAGGGCTTCCTTCTTTCTTTTTCTTTTGGTACCAGGGATTGAACCCAGGGGCTCTTTACCACTGAGCCACACCCCAGCCCTTTTTATTTTTAGAGACAGGATCTCACTAAGTCGCTTAGGGCCTTACTAAATTGCTGAGGCTGGCTCTGAACTTGCGACCCTCCTACCTCAGTCTCCCAATTCGCTGGGATTACAGGCATGTGTCACCACGCCCCATTGTCCCAAGAGGGCTTCCTCAGTGAATGAAAGCAATGGTTACCAGTCAACCATGTTTCTTTTGCAATCCACAGGTAGGTGGCTTTGATGGAGCTAATCGACTTAGGAGTGCAGAAGCCTACAGCCCAGTGGCTAATACTTGGCGTACAATCCCCACTATGTTTAATCCGCGTAGCAATTTTGGCATCGAGGTGGTGGATGACCTCTTGTTTGTGGTAGGTGGCTTTAATGGCTTTACCACCACCTTTAATGTTGAGTGCTATGATGAAAAGACCGATGAGTGGTATGATGCTCACGACATGAGTATATACCGCAGTGCTCTGAGCTGCTGTGTGGTACCAGGGCTGGCCAATGTTGGGGAATATGCAGCTAGACGGGACAACTTCACAGGATTAGCACTGCGAGATGAAGTAAAGTATTCCGCTTCGACAAGTACCCTACCTGTATGAGCCTCTTCATTTAGCTAATAAAAAGTCTAAGCAATAAGAATTAATTCTTTTTTTAAATAAATGCAGTCTTTAAACTTGTAAGAGTACTGGAAAATGTTCAACTTAAGGGAAGCAAGGGTTGGATAAATGAGGGAGTAGGGGAAGAATGCAGTTAACTTCAACAGTGCACAATTAAGAAAAATCACACAGTGCAAACTAGCTCTAAAGAAATATGTTTATTGAAAACTTACATTGAGACAATTAGTAGCTTTAACACAGAGCACGATCGCTTCAGGAACATAAGACAAGCTATTTTAAAACGTAATGTCTCAAGTTTTCTAAATACTACATCTCCGCTGACTTGAAGGGAGACAGTCAAGATTATACTTTGCATAGGGGCCTGGATACTGCTAGCCCAAAAATTTGTTAACAACTAAATATTAATTTTACAAATAATTCAACAAGCCCTAGCACATGGATTGTAAATCTTCAAACACCTAGCAAGCACTGCTTTTCACGAGTGCATGAAGCAGGAGGATTAAGTTAACAAGTGCTGTAGCTTATGTGCTTTAGTGTAAGTGTTGACATTTGTAGGAATAGTCACAGAGTAAGACGAAAGCCCTACAGGAGCCATGGGTAAAGAGCAGTAATTTGGCTAACTAAGTACCTTAAAGCAAAATGACTATTATGTTACTGTTACTGTATTATAGCACTCAACTATGAGCTGTTTTGTTTTTGGTCCAGTGACCAGAACCTAGGTTATAATGTAAGCATCAAACAACAGCAATATGGACTCTTCTCAAAAAAGTAACAAACTGGAGTGACAAGCAGTGTCAAAACGTTTGACGGTTGAGGAGAGACTGAGGAGTTTCTCCAATATTCGACAGTTAAAGCACCCTATTTTTCTAGTGTAGGCAGAGTATTTGTTTCACAATACTGTTTACTTTCAAAGACATGAAATGTATCTTTTTAATTTAAGCTTAATTTGAGGAACGTACCAAAAAAAGTCCTTTAGTTATGCTTGATTAGACCAAGTAAATAAATGTATAATTCAGCTCACCTGTCTACTTATAGTGTTGATGACAATCAGGAAGCACAAAATGAAATATTTTAAACATATCACATGCTACACCAGTCAAGAGATAAGAGAGAAAAGTGTGCACTAGAAACTGCCTTGCCAGCAGCCTGAAAGATTTAAAACACAAAAATCTCACATCTTCTATAAATACCGTTTCTAGCTTCAAACTTATGTTCTATGTTAAAATGGTCTTTTTTTTTTTTTTTAATATAAACTTTTTGGTCCCAGAAATACTATACAAAACAGGTGATCAAAACAAAACTGATGTCAATGAATTCTAAAAGCTCTGAGCAAAAAGTTATTTTTGAGCTGGCACAGCAAAAACAAAGTTGACTATCAAGATACACAAGACTAATCATGCAAATAACTACAGTGAGATGTATTAAACACTAAGCTCATGACTGACATTCTCAATTTACACTAATTTTTTTTTAAACCATGTTATGGTAGGTATAGTTAAAGAATACCCATTCTAAGATAAAAGTAGCCTCACTGAAAGTTATGTATAGTTATTACTTTTTTGGTATTATCAATCCCTCCCTCTCCCTTTTACCAAAGAAAAATAAAAGCAATAGAACAAAGATTTGCATGAGTACATATTAAGTTGTCTTTTTTTTTTTTAAAGCTGTGTTTTAACTGCTTAAATTACCAAACACAATTTTGAAGTTTCATCAAAAAGAAAATTTCTTTCCCAAAGACCACTTTAGGCCTGATCATCATAATTAGAACCATTCTAAATACTCTTATTTCCAGATGAGAATTTCAGAATGTCAGCCTTGAACAGATTTAAGCAAATCTGGTTTGTTTCCTTATTAACAAGTTAGTTAGGATATTTCAGAAATACAAGTTACTGATGTGAAGTACACATGTGAATTCAAATATAAAAATTAGAAATTCAGTAGTCAGGAAAACCTGCACACATCATCATGCAAGGAAGGACTTACCCCTTCTTTCAGTCAAGGCCTAGGCTGCCTGCTGAGTCAAAAAATAACAGTTTTGATCAGGTTCTGAAAACCAGATTATACCTAAATCTTATTAGTTATTGTTTCTATCACATCATGTGAAAAAAAGAGGGATGATCCCATAAACAACTTGCAAGTGAAAATTCTGAGATCAAAAAACAAAAACAGATTGGGTATGGGTGGCCTACTGAGGCAGGAGCAAGTTCTAGGCCAGCCTCAGCAACTTAGCAAGACCGTGTCTCAAAAAAATAAATAAATAAATAAAATAAAACTAAAACAAAATGTCACACTCTTTTGGAGAAAAACTGGCCTCCTAGTGGGATACTAAATTATTTCAACATAACCAAGAAATGAAGTTTGCTAGCAGAGTCTATCAGAGAGAAATGAAATCATTGCGCTTCACTGGATGAATCTGTCTTACAGACCTCTCACAACCAAGAATTAGTGCTTCTCAGAACCCAAACAGCATTTATTAAAATAACTGGGAAATGGAGAAAGGTAGTAGTGTGGTAGGATAATATATTTTTAGGAAGAAACAGACTTGCAGTTCCCCATCCTTACTCCAGTCTAAATTAAATGGTTTTAAAACAGATTTCCACTCTATTTATTAAAAATACCTGTCCTAAGCCAGGCGTGGTGGCACACGCCTGTAATTCCAGCAGCTCGGGAGGCTGAGACAGGAGGATGGAGAGTTTAAAGCTAGCCTCAGCCATGGTGAGGCGCTAAGCAACTTAGTGTGACCCTGTCTCTAAATAAAATACAAAACAGGGCTGGGGGTGTGGCCCCGTGGTCAACTGCCCCTGAGTTCAATCCCCAGTACCAAACAAAACAAAAACTTGTCCTAGGCAGGGATACTAATTTAGAAAATTCAGGAAAATTCTTAGAGTCAAAATTTCTGGTTGTGCTTTTCTTTTGATGATTTGATAGTGTGATCACTATCAACCTATAGGTGATTAACTATATAAGACTAGGGAAAAAGAAAAAAAAAATCACTGTACTTGGACTTTGACTTCTAGAATAGTATTCCAAATTTTCTAAAAAGGTAAAGACATTTCTGAATATGGAGGACCCACACTGCAAACCACCAGGAGTCCTTTATGTTAACTGAGTGATGAAAGAATCAGTCTGAATGCTAACTCATATAAAGCTCAGGAGTGTCAGAGAATCAGAATAATGCATAAAAATAAAGGATAACTGCAATGATTATGCACCCAAATTTGGTATTCTAGGTTCAGGCAAAGTTCCAACAGAAGTCTAGGACAACTGGATAAAATATTAAAACAAGCAGGGCCAGAAATAATAAGGTTTCTCTTTAGCAACATTTCTTTAAATTGTTACTTTCTTTCCATTTTGAAAAGCCTTTTAGAAATTTAGATTCTACACAAAATGCATTAGAGCAAAAATTAAAACTGAAGGCATTGAGTATCGATTGTCATAAGCATTAAACTCATTAACGTATCCTCAAAAAATCCTGCAACTCCTGAAAAAAAAGTTTTAAATTCATTTGATTTCTCAGTCTACACTTATAATACTTTTCTTTTTCTTCTTCTTTTTTTGTTTTAAACTTTTCTTCTTAAAGAAACAAATCTCACATATGCAACTTATTCTGTGTTCAATTTTTTGCCAACTACCATCTCAGGGTGATTGGCTTGGAAGTCTATAAATAGCTGCTAAAGAAGTAAAATCAAAACAAAAACAAAAACAAAAATAAAAACACCATGAGCCAATCATCTAGAAATGAAAACAGCACTTCTAGATAAAGACAAATAACAAAATATCAATGCAAACATTCCAAAATCATCTTGCTGAATATTGTGCTTTTTCCTTTAAATTTCAGTCTCACTATTGCACATGCCTCCTGTGGACGAGGGCTTAATGCATAAATTCTGATCTTGTTGAAACCAACCATTCTATAAAAAACGAAAAGGAATATCAAAGTAAATGTGCAAATAAAATTGGTTCTTAAAGCATGTTCAAAATATAAATCCCTTAAGAAAAAGGAGTCATAACTTGTTGGCAGAAAAACAGCCAAGTAATTAGACCTGCTTTTTCCATTTGTCTTTAATAAGATCTTATTTAGCTTGTACACACACACACAAACCAAAGACAGATAAAGATCACAAACTAACAAAAATTACCATGTATTGAATTCAGTTTTCCATTCTTCAGTTTTTAACTATACTTCCTTTACACGGAGTAATAATCAGTCCAAGTAGAAAATAAGTTATCGACATACTTTTTCAAGTAACAGTCTGGATATCTTCAGCCTCATGAAACACGGAGAACAGTTTATAAGCTGCATGTGTTAGAGAATTTAGCATTCAATCTGAGAACTTGGCACTCGCCGCATGTTCAGGGCATGCCGATGTATTTCTTGCATCTGTCTGATGCGGTCCTTCTGCCACATTAGGTTTTGAGGCATAGGATATCTCTGTGTGCCATGCAAGTACCGGTATGGGATCCTGACGTGACAAGCAGTGGCTCTACAACGAGGCTGTGGCATGGGAGGAAGGAGCATCCACCTCTTTCTCTCTGCACAGTATCGGTAGGCTTCTTTCCGGTACTGTTTGTCAATATCATCACTGTTTTTCCAGCCTCCAATAATGAAGACATCGTCTTTGTAATAACAAATGGCTGCCCCTTCAATGCTTAGGACTTCTGGAGGCAAGCTTTCAAGGATCTCATCAGACACTTGGCTGGCAATTTTTCTTACTGCCTCTTCATTTTCTAAAGAATAGCTCTTGGGACAGCATGATGCTGTCTGATAAAAGTTTGAATTGACCACAGACATCTGGAAGAAGCAGTAATTGTCAATAAGTGGCAAAGATTCCACATCTTGCCATTGTCGAGTTTCTGTATCATAGCATGTAATCACAGCCTTCAAGCCATCCTCAGTGTCTCGGTCCACAGGAGTGCGGGCAGCAATGTACACAAATCGGTCTTCGATGGCGAGTGCTTTGACATCTCGAAGAATCTTTGGTGCTGATTCCAAATTGTGCCATTTATCGAGCTCAGGATTATAAACGGTCACATCTTTAAAGCCAGGACTAAAGTTGCCATGTCCACCAATGCTATACAGCTTCCCTTTGACTTCTGTTAGCCCAAAAGAATGCTTCCTCGTCATCAGACTACAAACATGCTCCCATGTATTCAAATTTGGGTTGTACCTTTCCACAGTTTTGGCAAACCCTGGTTCCATTGATCCAGCAACATACACATAGGATTCTGTTACCGCAACAGCATGTCCATCAAGGTGATTATGAATATGGGGCAGGTTCACCCATCTGTCCTCATCAACAAAATATCCCACACATTCACTTAAATAATCGCCTCCTTCTGACACACCTCCAATAACCATGATCACATCCATATTTTGCCCATAGCGAGGTAACAATGAGACATGAGACGTGGGAAGCTGGAATGTGCCGGACTGTATATTCTCAGCTCTCAGAGCATGCCTCTCCACAGCATCGGCCACCAGCTTCACACAAACTTCATTATTGGCCACCAGCCTCTCTGGTTTAACATGCCGAGTAAGGTAGGTAGGTTTCATCTGGGACAACCTGAGCAATTTAAAAAGTTCTTCAAAGTATCTCTCTCTCTCTTCAGCGTTTCTCTGAACCCATTTCAAAACTGTTTCAAAGAGAACCTCCTCAGAATCAACTGTAATTTCCAAGTCTGAAAGCCAATCTCGAATGAGATGAAAAGGTAAAGTATAAAATTCTTCATCCTGAATGACTTTGTAGAAATTTCTCCGTATCATATCAGCAGCTTTTAGAGCAAGTTGACTCAGGGTATACATGTGAGCTAAGCTATGAATGGCTACACAATTTGAGAGATGAAGTTTTTTCTTGAGAAATTCTCCACAAAATTCTTTTAAGCGAATTAATAAGAATCTAGAATTAAGAAAAAAGGAAAAGATTAATTTTCAAATGTGCATATCTTATGTGGTTGCATTTTGAAAGCACACTAATTAAACAAATCAAAATGATGAGATTAACCTCAACTGATGCACATCTTAAAAAAGGAAAATTTCCTAAATCTGAAAGCATAATGCTGGAAAAAAAGTGTATTTAGAAGTATATGTAAAATTCACCTTTATGTAAAATATATTTTAAAATATTTATATTAGGTTATACATAATTATATACTATATATCATAAATATATTCAGATATAAAATGAGAGTTTTTAATTATGTAAGATTTTTCTGGAACACATTTTTTTTTTTTAAATCACCTTTTTACTTTTTATTTATTTGTATGTTTGTTTTAATGTGGTGCTGAGGATCCAACCCAGGGCCTCACCCATGCTAGGCAAGCGCTCTACCACTCAGCTACAACCCCAGCCCCTGGAACACATTCTTAAATAAAGTACCATAGTCTTTATCCTCAGCAAAGGCAAATTCCAAACCAAACTTGTCTCTGCCATTCTTTCCTAATCCCTTGCTAGTCATTGGCCTCTTCTTTTCCTCTTTGCTTTTTCTTTTTCTTTTGTGGTACTGGGGATTGAGCCCAAGTGTAATCTACCACTAGCAACATTCTTGGAATTTTTTATTTTGAGACAGGGTCTCCCTAAGTGGCTCAGGCAGGCCTTGAACTTTCATTTCTCCTGCCTCGACTCCTAAGTAGCTGGGATTGTAGGCATATGCTACTATGCCTAGCCATTGGCCTCCTCTTCTGCTTTTTGTAGTACTGGGGATCCACTGGGGCAGCAGGTGGGGATTACAACTGAGTTACATCCTCAGTCCTTTTTATTGTTTTACTAGAGAGGGTCTCATTAAATTGCCAAGGCTGGCCTTGAACTTGTGCATCCTCCTGCCTCAGCCTCCCAAGTAGCTGAATTACAGTCATGTGCCACCATCTTTCATAAGGCAGGGTCTTGGTGAAAAGACTTTCCTCAAGTATGACTATATAGTCTAAAGTAAGAGCAAGGCAGGAACTGTGACTTCCTGGAGACTGGTCAGATATCAAAAAGAATAGGAGTCTAAGTCTCTGGGTCAGAGGTTGTACTCTCTTCTTCACCAGAGTATTCTCCTTAGACAATCAGAGAGGGTGAGGTGCTCAGGGGCTTTGTTCTGAATTAGGTTCTCATTAAAGCAGGGACAGGAAGCAAATCCAACCATCTGAAATCAGGAAACAGAAGCACAAGAACAAAAAGCATATGTACAGGGCAGTACAGGTGAAAAAACAGAAGAAAGTAGCCTGGCATGTAGCTGACAGGATGCTGCCGGCCCACCTAAATTCAATTCATTGAAAACACAGACACACACACACAAGTTTTAGCCAATATCATAAATCTGGCAGCATTCAGCCCAACAGTGGCCAATTTGAGACAACTGCTTTAAAGAGAGTAAGATTCCAGAGCCGAGAAGAACCTCAAGCAATATGAGGATGACTTCACCAATCCAGGCCCATCTCAACTCGTTTGTTATTAAGGATGTTGTGCTTAATAACTACCTTAAGTACGATGATAAAAAGACAAATGAGAAAGGCTCCCTTCACCCTCCTAAGGAAACATACTATATTAGAAATAAAACAGACAAGGTGGAGTGGGAGTGGGAAGGGCTCTAATGGCTCCCACACATTCTGGGTGCCAGGGTCAGCCTGATTCCCAGGCTGCCTTGAGCTCCTGTGTTTGGAAGGTGCTACAGGTAACTCTGAGGTATATTCCCTTAGACAGAGGTATGGAAGCACTGCTGTAGAAAAACAACACTGCACACACTTGGCATCTGTCATGTGACAGGCACTGTGCTGGGGGCATGTCCTATTATTTCTGATCCCTACAAGTTTCCTGCAAGGTAGGCAAGACCACCAACTGAATGTATTTGGGTGGAACCTCAAAGCTGATGGGATGATTAAATGCAATGTTTGCAAAGCACTTAGATTGGTGTCAGACACAAAGCAGATGCTCAGCCTCCCTCCCTGACAGAGTTTTAAGAAAAAGTAAATGGTTTGGAGTCTTCTCTCCTCACCCTTACTTCACCCCAACTGAAAAACACAAGATCACAGGACAAAAACAAAGCTTCAGTGAGTGCAATGACCCTTCTCTATGCATTTGCATTTAATGAACCACCCTCTCTCGGGGTTATGCCCATTCTGCCCACCTTCTAATTGACCCAGCCTCATACTTTGAGAAAACAGAGGCAATCAGGCAGGAATTTTATCTTCCCACCATCCAATATGCCAGTAGCTGTACTCTATGGCTGCCTTTCCAATTTTAGTATAGATTCTAACCCTTCTTGGCTTCAGAGACTTTACACCTGCAATCACTTCCCCCACTCCTGTAACATCAATATTTCCTCTCCCAGGCCTTTAAAATTTCAAGACAGGGTCTTGCTAAGTTGTTGAGGTTGGTCTCAAATATGTAATCTACCTGTCTCAGACCCTGAGTAGCTGAGATTCTAGGTGTGCACCACCACATGAGGTCAGCCCAAGCCTCTTCATAGCAAGTCTTTGCAGGCTCTTGTCAATGCTATCACAACCTCCAGTGATCACTAATGGATTGGCTACTTCCTCTCTGACACTCTTCCTTTCTACATTTCCATGGGATTAGTCTCCTTTGCTTTTTTATTTATTTATTTTTATCCTTCTAGAAAATTCCAGGGCTATCTTGCCTGCCCTCTCCCCCTTTCCCACCTATACTAAGTAATCTCATCCATTGCATGGCTTAAATTACCATCTATATGCTATTTTCCCCTCAACCTTTATCTCTAGCTTCCAATGCTTTAAACGTAAAGATTTATGTTTTTCTGTCTTATTGAGATGATGAAATGATCCTGCCTTATAAGGCTTTCCTTACATCGTTTCTTCTCATGATTTCTTGATTTCCCCCACCCCTCTCATAACCTGACCTGACTTAGGGACTCAATGCTCCTCTTCTTCTTCTTTTTGACACTGGGGATTGAATCCAGTGGTACTTAACCACTGAGCCACATCGCCCAGCCCTTTCATTTTTAATTTTGAGACAGGGTCTCACTAAGTTGCTGAGGGTGTTGCTAATTGCTGAGGCTGGCCTTGAACTCTCACTCCTCCTGCCCCAGGCTCCTGAGTTGCTGGGATTACAGGCACACCATGTTGCCCAGCAACTGAATGCTCTCCTATGCAACTGTCTACCCAGACATCTCTTTGATCAAATTCAAACTGACCCTCCTCCCAAACCTGCTTTTTTCCATATCTTTTTTTTTTAATATATTTTTTAGTCATAGGTGGACACAATACCTTTACTTTTTTTTATGTGGTGCTGAGGATCGAACCCAGGGCCTCAAGCATGCCAGACAAGTGCTCTACTACTGAACCCCAACCCCAACCCCCTTCTATATCTTAACAATAACTTTTATCTTTTCAATTGCTTGGGTCAAAAAAACTCAGTCTTTTCCTTTACACTCACATCAAATCCACTGGCAAATTCATCTTCTCTACCTTCAAAATACAGATGTTAGAGAGGAGAGGGGCACTAAAGGTGTGGCTCAGTGGAAGAGCACTTGTCTAGCATGCAGGAGACCCTGGGTTTATCTCCAGCATCAGGTAGGAAGAGAATATAACGGAAGTCAGTTGGTCTCATCACCTGTCCTTTCTCTTCTCAACCCAAGCTTCCACCACCATTCCAAGAACTTATACTAGTCTCTCTGCTAGTGTTTCAAACCGCACCATTCTTCTTGCCATCTCATTCAAAGTAAGAGCTCATATGCTTCCGTAGGCCAACAGGCTCTAGAGGATCAGAATTACCATCCAAAGGATTCGGCTTCACCCACCCTATATTCCTCAATCCAGGCACACGGCGCATACAGCAGCTCCACCTTACGGCTTTGCACCGGTGTCCCCTACCTGAAACACCCTCTACTTTACCTCCTTTATTTGTTTGCAAAAGGCATTCTCTATTCATGCAGTTTAAAAATCAGTCCCTCTCCATCAGGGCTTTCTATGTCCCCTCCATCACACTTTATTTATTTATTTATTTTTTCAGATCAATAATCATCCTTCGACGGACTATATTTTACTTATTGTCTCCCAATGTAAGTCCAAGGAGGAAAGGGGCTTTCATTTGTTTTGCTCACAGCTGGATCCCAAGTACCTTAGAGGCCAGCGTCTGACCTGATCCATAATAGGTGCGCACTAGGTATCTGCTAAAACAGAGTATGTAAAAAGATACTGTCTCTGAAACATCCATTCCCGCTCCCTACAAAGCATTTTCCACAATAAAAGACTCATCTTTTAAAACACTTAAATCACTCAGCTTCCCATCACACTCAGTAAAATCTAAACTCCTTGTTCCAATGCATGTCACACACCCTTCTTCCTTTCACCTACTAGATCCCTCCGTAAGCCAAACTGGATCAAGCCTAAGGGCCTTTGCGCTGCCTGGAATGTTCATCCTCCATCTTTGCACAGCCAGTTTTTTCCCGTCATTTAGAGGTCGGTTTAAATGTCACCTCTCAAAAAGGTCTTTCCTCAACAACTAGCCTTTCACTCCTTTTAAATTTCATCACATTCTTCGCTGTTCATTGCCTTTGTCCCTCCACCTGGAGTCTGCACTCCCTGGGGGCAGGGCGCCCTCGCCGGAATCGCTGGGGCATCCGCGGTACCCAGCGCGCTGGCTGCCCCACAGCAGAGACTGTGACTGCGGTCCGCGGCGCGGCCGCCCTCGCCTACCTGTCGGCCAACTCCAGCACCTCGTGCACACTGCCAGTGCTGACGCGGATGCGGCCGGTGTACATGTATTCGATAACGGCTTCCACCGTGTCGGGTTCGGGCCCCGGCTCCGAGCTCCACTTGCGCATCTCCACCCGGCCCGAGCGCGACTCGGAAAACTGGCCGGAGAGCAGGGGTGTGAAGTACTCGGTGGCGGCAGCGAGCACCGAGCGGTGGGCCCGGAACTCGCGGCCTCCGGCGCCGCCGAAGCACAGAGTGATGTCGCAGAAGAGGCCTTGGCGCCGCTGCTCGTTCTGCCGCCAGGACAGCTCGGAGCAGTGAGAGCTGCACTCAAAGTCCTCAGCCTCTGGGCCAGGATCGCCCCCGCTTGCTTCCATGGCAGAGATGCCGGGCCCCGGCCCGAAGTCCACCGTGCCGCTGCCTCGGACCTCGGCGGCCAGCCCCGCTGAGCCGGCGGCGGCCGTCTCCATGCTCTCCATCTCCAGCACCTGTAGGGATGCAGCTGCGGCCGCCGCTGCCGCCGCCGCCGCCACTGCTGCCGCCATCTTGACGCCGCCGCGCCGATCTCCGCAGTCTCAGAACGGTGCGGCCATTCTAGTGCGACACAGAAGGATTCTGGGATTAAATAGTGCGCGCAGGGCGGAGCCGCGCCTGCGCCCGCCGGTCCGTCGCGCATGCGCAGCCGCGCCGCGCTCGTAAGCTTCAGGCTCCCACCGATGTGTGGTTTGGAGGGCTTCCTCCTTTCTTGAGGGCCCTGCGCGTTTCTCATTTTCTAAAGTTAAAGCCACCTTGCCAGGCGTGGTAGTGCACGCCTGTAATTCCAGCGACTCGGAGGCTGAGGCAGGAGGATCTCAGGGCGAGGCCAGCCTCAGGTACTTAGCGACACCCTGTAAAGCACCCTGGGTTAAGTCCCCAATACACGCCACGCAAAAAACATTTTTAAAAAGCTACTCTGGTCGTAACATGGGCTTTGTACTTAAAATGGCTTGGGAGTTCCATCCTCAACACTGCCAAAACTAGTTAATAAGTAAAATGGCATTGGAGGAAAAAAATTTAAGTGGGGGGACCTTAAAGATCGACCCTCAGCTAAATGATGAGGGTGAGCGTAATTATTCTTTGTTTTCTAAAAATGGGGATATTATCAGGCTTAAAAGATCACTGAGGATTGAATGAGGTAATGCTTGAGTCATGTTTTGCATGGTGCTTGGTTCAGTTTCGTATTTGTTAAAAATATGAATAAAAGCCACTTTGGTTTTGGAGGAAAGGAGTGGTTCCACTCAATGTTTTTAAAAATGTCACTGGTGTCTGTGTGAATTGATTGTAGCAGAACAAAAAGGGAAATAAGCTGAGAGACAGGGTCTGAGTTGCCTGGGCTGTCCTCAAACACCACCTGTGCCCAGCAAAGCTAGTGTTTTCATTCTATTTTTCTTTTCAAGAGGTGGACTAAACCTGGGGTGGTGGCACACGCCTCTCATCAAGTGACTCTCCTAGGAGGCTGAGACAGAAGGATCTCAAGTTCAAAGCCAGTCTCAGCAACTCAGGGAGACCCTGTCTCAAAATAAAATATAAAAATGGGCTAGGGAGGCTAGGGATGTGGCTCAGTGGTTGAGGGCCCCTGGGTTCAATCCCTGGTCACCCCCAACCCCCCGAAAAAGTGAATGAAAAATTTTAAAACTACATAGTACTGAATTAGTACAATTCAAAGGAATATAGATGAAAGAATATGAATGAGACAGAAGCATGTCTTCATCGTTACTATATACTTTATTTAAATCAAACTATAATAATAAAGAGAAGAGACAGATGGCAGCTACCAGAATCTCTGGATTATAGATGCAAAGTATGGGATGAGTCCTTGGACCCACACTTCGGTAACAGACAGACAAGTCAGCTGCATAAATACAGAGAACATAAGACACAAGACATTTCACAGCTTTTTGCTTTGCGTTTCCATTTTAAACATATATAGGTTACAACTTTACATTTTAAATTACTACTCCACATATTTGTGGCAACTGCTAAGGATGCAATGGTCCCACCCCCATGACGTTAGCAGACTTTGATCTGCAATACAGAACATTTCAGTGGGGTGCTAAATAAATCCTTAACCCATAGAAAAAGATTCTTAAAAAAATCGAATTAATACAATGTTCTTCATGTTATGAGGAGGAGGAAAGGGAAGTAGAAAAACAAGACATCAGGGGATACTTTAAATGTATAATATCTTGGAGTCTTGTAAGTTTCATTCCCTTCCTCCAAGCGGGGGGAAATGTTTAACTGATAGAAAAAAGAAAGTGACATCATAACATCCTACAAGGAGGAAGAATCCTATTCTGACAGCACTAAGATGCTTCCATATAATAAATACAGCAGGTAGCAGAGCAAAATGTCACAAGTATTGGCTTGGTTTTTATGTCTATGCTTATAAAAAAAATATTAAGCTTCTTTGTGTGGACTGAAAAGGTGTTAGCCTGTGGCTGTTGGTCTTTGGTGCCTGCATACCAGTGGCCGCTTACAATCCAGACCCATCCTCTAGCAGGCTCCACTGCCAGCTGTCTGCACGCTATTTCCCAAGGAGTTCTCGTCTTCACTTTACAGCAGCGATAGGACTCCTGGCTCAGTTACATGCTCATGTGTTCTGGAAGAACGTATGAAATATCATCCCACGGGTGGCGATACAGCCCCTGCTTCAGTCTCTTCTGATCCAGATAGTGCCCTGAAATGAAGCAAGTGCACCTTTTCATGGAGTTCTGTTAGCCAGGTGAGGGGCAGAGGATGAGGGAGGGAAAAAATCTTCCTGACATAAAAAAAGGCAGGCATAAAGAAATGGGCAAGTAAATGCAGATCCCATAGGTAAATCAGCCACTTGGCAAAAAGGGAACTGTTATTTAATACCATTTTCCTGGGCTAGCAATCAGAGTCCTTCCCAAGAATAAAGGAACACGGGTAAGGATAAGGGAAGGTTACAGAAAGGATCAAGAATGACGATTTAGAAGTTATGGGGCTGGGGAGATAGCTCAGTTGGTAGAGTGCTTGCCTTGTAAGCACAAGGCCCTGGGTTCGATCCCCAGCACCCAAAAAAAAAAAAAAAGTCCTGGCATCTCAGTTATAGAAACTTACTACACAGGTAAGTGATATAGCTTAACTATGGGGGCTCAAAAGAAAGAAAAAAAAAAAAAAATGCTTAAAACAGTGAACTCACCAATGAAGCCCATACTTCTTCCCAGCACAAAGATGCCATTGAGGGCTCCAATGTCAATATATTCATCAGCTTCCTCCCTGCAACACACAATCAACTTGTAGTTTTAAAATAGCTTACATGACTGCCCTCCTCCGAGCCTCAGTAACGATTTCTGCCTGGGGATAAGAAACTCTTTGGTTTCAAAGTGAAAAAGAAGTGCTCTGGGGGGTAGGGTTAGAGGCGACATTTTTTTCTTCTTATAACTCTTCATACTTTCTAAATTCTCCATCATGGGCATGCATTACTCATAGTTGGCAGGAAAGGACAAAAATCAATGCTGAAGAAGAAAATGGCTGCAGTGCTCACCGAGTAAAAGACCCGCAGTTCCTAAGCATGTCTACAAATGCAACTCCGATGAAACCGTCTACATTCAGGATAAGATTTGGTTTCTGGAAAGGGAAAAAAATTCAAAGCATTTAACATCGTTTCTCGTTTTTTTCCTTTGTAATTCTGCCACTGTTACTACTACTATTAATAGGAGTTTTAACATCATTTAAAAACTTCCCATTTGGTAGAGAATGTGTCAGTTCAATTCCCAGTGTGTAGCCAAGGACTCCATGTCTAGTGAACACTTTCATCAGTTCTATTTAGTTATGCGACAGAAAATAAAAATTTCCAGGAAACCAGATTTTATTTTAGATAAACAATCAAACTGCTTACCATTTCCCCCTAAGAAACTCACCCAGAAACATGACTAGTGACTTTTCCCTTTGTTACCTTTGAGGTGGTAATCTTCTCCACTTCCAGTGCGTAATCAAGCAGCGGGGTGGCAGGGAAGTGCTGTTTGACGTAATCTTTGAGGATCTGCACTCTCATGTCAGGGTTATTTATCTAGAAATGGACCCAAAGTTACAGAGGAACCCACTCCAATACTGTTGCTAAGAGAAATGTTCATACTCGTGTTACAAATGGTCAGAGCCACACATCTTATTCTGGAAATGATTCCAGAACCTGATCCACGTGTACTATTCCATGTAGCACTGATTATGACACTGTCAGGGTGCTCAAGGTTTTTGAAGTCCTCTCATGTCTCAAAATAAACCTTTGTAGGTTCTGTCTTCTACATTACAAAAAAAGGAACTAAGCCTTGGAGACATTCAGAAAGTTAGCCATGCAGTGTTAAGCAGGTGCTCCAACCTGAAGACCTAGGTTCTAGCCACCAGTCAGGCTGCCTGCTAGCTCTCTGGGCCTAGTCAAGCTGTAACAAGGTTTTATACTCAGCAAGTACATGTTAGGAGTGGGGTAGCAAAATATCCCCCAAGTCTGAGGGAAAACTCTAGACCTTCAATGAATGGAGTTAACCATCTCTTAAAAGACCCACATCTAGCCAGGCATGGTGGGGCACAATTATAATCCCAGCGGTTGGGGAGGCTCAGGCAGGAGGGTTGCAAGTTCAAAGCCAGCCTCAGCAATTTAGCAAAACCCTATCTCAAAATAATAAAAAAGGACTGGGGAAGTGGCTCATTGGTCAATCTCCCCTGGGTTCAATCCCTGGTACCAAAAACAAAACAAAACAAAAAAACACCCACATCTGTCAGTGGAGAAGTGAGATGATTTAGACACACTAAATCCCAATACCAGCGGTACCCTCCTCCAGCAAAAACGGACCCCTGAAAGGAAAGAGCTTAAAGTCTGAGTGTGGCCCAGCAGGTATAGCATGATCTTAGATAGAGGCCCTGAGCTGTAGATTAGAAAGGCATGACCTGTTCAGAATCTGAGCCAAGTTCTGCAGAGGCCAGATGAAAGGTCCTCAGAGCTAATCACCTTCCTCAGCAGGTTCTAATACAGTCGCTGCTTAAGCAACCTCTGGATGTCTAACCTGAGACGGACAACCAAGTATTCAGATGCCTAGAAGCGGGTGTCATACACCTGACCCTCTTGTTTAATGTGATTCATACTGCCCACCTAGATCAAGGGACTGTCCAACTAAATGAGATTTCTGGAGATACAGGGCCAAGGAGCCCAAAGTGAAACGAGTTACTAAGGCGCTGCCCCTACTTATAAGGCCCTAAGCAGCTGCCAACTACGTCTTGTTTCTCTTTGATCTATATGTGTAACATGTTATGGGGACACGCAGCCCTGAATGAGACAACATTAATTGCTAAGTATTTACTGTCTTTCTCCGCTGATCTCTGCCAATTGTGCTTCCCTTGAAATAATAATTATTATTTGTACTGAGGACTCAACTCAGAGGCACTATGCCACTGAGCTACATCCCTAGCTCTTTTTATTTTTTGAGACAGGGTCTTGCTAAGTTGCTGAGGCCGGCCTGAACTTGTGAGCCTCCTGAGCTGCTGGGATTACAGGCATGCGCTATCAACTTTTGGCTTGTATTGATATTAGTTTCCTGCTCCAGTGATGTCAGGTGTACCCATCTGAAATGTGAGGGCAAGTAAACCAGAGCAACTTCCAAGGGGAAGTTAGAGCCTTCCCATGATTCTGCCATTACCGTTTTCCTTCTGACGTGAGACCTGAGAAGGGGTGCTCCTTCAGCACAGATGACAGAGAACAGAGCTGCAGCTAACCTGTAGCACATGTAATGTGAATGAGAAATAAACCTTTGCTCTTATAGGTCACTAAGATGTGTGGAGCGGTTTGTTACTGTGGCAAGACACATTATCAAACATAAGGCCACGAACATGTTCCCTTCACCCTGACCTTAGTCCCCTCTTACAAAGTTCATTCGGGAAACTAAAGTTACAAAGTTTCCAACTTAGTGCATTTTTGTCATCCCAACTGAATAAGCTAAAAACTGTTCAAGGTAATCTGTATTATGACATGGCCTTATACTTGGCATCTGTTGACATGTTCATGACTTTCGCAAGTTAGGAGCATGGCTGTTTTAACTAAATCGTCACCTCCCATCATCTCCCACCCTGTAGATCTACCCCCTATTAAGTAGATAGGTAACTTACAGATTTCACTCTGTGGCCAATACCCATTATCAGTTTTCCTTCCTTCTTCATCTTGTTCACGAACTCCATGGGGATAATGCCACTGTCAAAGGCTTTACTGAACATCTTGGCTGCTGCATCCAAGGCACCCCCAAACCGATCCCCCTAAGGAGAAGCAAGCAAACCCTGCCCTGAGCTTTCGGTTCCCTTCAACTTCACAAACCAATCCAGGATGCCTAAACAGCCCAGCCCAGGGTTTTACGCTCAGTTGCTCCTGGTTGCAGTCAAGTAGCCCAGTGATGTCAAAGCCCAGAATCCTTCCTGTCCACCTCCCAGGATGACAGTACTTACAATGGTGAGCAGCCCCGAGGTTAGGCTGGAGACAAGGTCCTTCCCAGCCCGGGCACAGATGATAGTGTTGTGGGCCCCGGAGACTGCTGGCCCATGATCAGCTGTCACCATTAGACACATCTCAATGAACTGGCACGAATACTTGGGCAACCTAGAGGAGAGTATATATTATAGGTGCAGGGAGAGGAAAGGTGGAACAAAGGCCAGCAGTCACAGGCCATACTCCTACTTTCTCCCATCATCCCAAACAAATGGCTAAAATTCAAGAAGGGTAATTCTCTCCCAGTCAAGTCTCATGCCAGTTCCAAGGCACAACCTCTGGACTTCTGTTATTAAGTACTACTGTAGGACAGTCAGCAATGAGGGTTTAAATCTTTTTCTTTAGCCATTTTCAGCATGAGTTGCTGCACAGGATCTAACCTATATTTGTTGCTACCATCCTCCAACGCCAGAGAGAACAGAGGTGAGACCCCTGCCCCTTTCACAGTATAGGAGGCCTAGACCTACTGCACAGCGTTCAGTTTACCCACTAATGATCAAGAAATAAGTCTGGAGACCTGAGGAGACACGAGTAGACAGAGAGAAACCTGCTCAAGTGTTAGGACCTGTGAACTTTTTCCAGGAAGGGCCTAAAGCAGGACTAAGACCCAACTCTCTGCAGGTGGGGCCCAAGAGAAACAAGACTTAGACCTCATCTACTGCCCAGTGCTCAGTGAGTCACTTACTGGGTCTCTTGCCCAGCTGTCAGGGAAGGCTAACCTTGGAAGCTGTAGAGGAAAACTAAATGCTTTCTAACATTTGGGTTGATGAGACATAAATTTGCAAAGAGAACATAATTACTTTTATGCCTACTCCACAGTTTTATTCAGTGCCTAACATGTGCCAGGCAAGTGCTCTACCACTAAGCCACAAGCCCAGCCCCACTTCTTTAAAAGTTCTAAAAGGAAAAGGCTATTCCAAGAGCTCTGATGAGGTCACTGCTACTTCTTCTGTTAAGAGTGGCCTTCTTGTCCTCGGAAGACTTGGGAACAGCCTGTCTCTTTCCTTCAGATTTTCAATTTGCTTGTGGCCTTAAGATTGGTCCTGGACACAGTCTGCCCACCCCCACTCCCTGACAGAGAAAGGTCACTAACTCACCTTCTCTGGAACCAGAGGAGGCCAAGGACCCCACCAATGCCCATCTCTTCCTTGAAGACCTCAGTGATGGGCATGCCTGCATAGATGAGCTCCTGTCCTCGCTCGTCACAGATGCTGGTCATAAATGAGGCAGGTTTGCGGATCAAACCTAGCTCCTGTGCAGAAATAAGGTAGAGGGAGACAAGGCTACAGTGACCACCACGGATTTCTGTAGCCCTGTCATCTGTGCTCTGAGAAAGAAGTGCCCAGGAATGACTTGGCTGCTCTGGTGGCCAAGCAACAATTCCCAGACCAAGGTCCCAAGAATGAAGTGCAAAAACCCTCTGATTAGACCATGTGGGGTGCAGAATATAGGGGTACCACACCCTGGTATCTGCTTGACACTGGCACTAGTTCTATCCTTCACTGAGCATTTCCTGGGCCAGGAGGGGCACTAAGCTGTTCACATTCACTGGTGCATTTTATTTTCACAAAGCACAATCATTGCTTGTGTTACAGCACAGGAAACCAGGCTGAGGCTCAGTAACCAGCCAAGTGAGCTTGGTGAGGAAACTGAAGCACACACCCCAAGGGCAATCTCTAAAGCACTTCAGATATAGCTGCAAACACCCACCAAGAATGTATTGAAGTACATAGCTGAGAAATGGGGGAATCCCCTCTCAACATGTTCTTTAGTCAGATGAAAGGGACCGAACTCCTGAATTCTCCATTTCCAGAGTTGGGGCACCTCAAGGGTATCTTTAACCAACTGTGTCCAACTTCATTTCTTCGCATTTTTTCAATTGTTCCCCATGACACACATACATATATACATTCATTCATTTACTTATTGGTACTGGCGACTGAACCCAGGGTGCTCTACCACTGTTACGTCACGAGTCCTTTTTATTCTTTGAGATAGAATCTTGCTTAGTTGCCCAGGCTGGCCTCAAACCTGCAATCTTCCCGCCTCAGTGGATATAGGCATACACCACTGTGTCTGGCCTCTCCTCTATGAAAATTTTAAAAATTGTTTTTAAGCTACATTTTACTTATTAAAGTAACATGAATGTGTTCCTCTTTTAAAAAAGTTAAAGTGGACCAGATAAAGTTATATACCCTTTCACCTCATGTTAGTTTAATGAATCTTTCTGGACCTTTCTTTCCCACTTTTATTTACATGCATACATATACACATATAGAGAATATACAAAGGTGTTTTGTGCATATACATTTTTCATAATCACAAGATGTCCTATAATGTGCCATTACTCAATGAATCTGAGCTCTACTAATGTTAATCCACACACAGCTCTAGTTCATTACTTTTAACTGCTACATGTGTAGCTCATAATGCCACAATCCACTGATAATCTCCACTTACAAACATCAACAAACAAAAAAAAAAAAACCTAGATATGTTCCTTTGTGTTTTATATGAAAGCATTTCTCAGAAGTAGCTTTGTAGATATGTAGTTGCTGGATCATAAGGTATAAGCACTTTAAAAATTTTTTTGGTACTGGTGATTGAACCCAGGGTGCTAAACCACTGAGCTACATCTCCAGTCCTTTCTGTTTTAGAAGAGCGTCTGGTTAAGTTGCCCAGACTAGCCTCAAACTTCCCATCCTCTCCTCTGCCTCCTGAGTCACTAGGATTGCAGGTGTGTGCCACCACTCCCAGCAAGCAATTCAAAAAATCTGATACTACTCAACTGCCTTCAGGAAGGCGGTATCAATTTCCACTCCTATCAACAATGGATGAATGCAACAGTTTTCTCACACCTGCATAAACACTATTTATTGTCAAATAATTTAATCTTTTCAGACCTAATAGGGGAAAACTGTTATAGTTTTATTTTGGTTCCTTTCATAGGTGAGGTGGAGGGGCTGGGGTTGTGGCTCAGAGGGAAAGCACATGTGAGGCACTGGGTTCAATTCTCAGCACCACATAAAAATAAATGAATAAAATAAAGGTGTATCAACATCTAAAAAAATATTTTAAATAATTTTTTTTCAAGTTAAAAGGCACTTTCCTACTTATTTTTCTGTCTCCTTTTTTTTCAGTGTTGGTACTGGGGACTGAACACACAGCATTGCACAAGCACTCTATCACTGAACTACATTCCCAGCCCCTTCGTTTTATTTTGGGACAAGGTTTCACTCAGTTGCCCAGGCTGGCCATGAACTTGTGATCCTTCTGCCTCAGCCTCAAGGAAGTTGTGGTATTACAGGTGTGCTCCGGTGGTCACAGGGTCTCATCTCATTTTTTGAACCCAGGGGCGCTTAACCACTGAGTCATATACCCAGCTCTTTTTTATGTTTTATTTAAAGAGTCTCGCTAAGTTGCTGAGGCTGGCTTTGAACTTGCAACCCTCCTGCCTTAGCCACCCAGGCCACTGGGATTACAGGTGTGTGCCACCGCACTTGGCAGTCATTAGGTCTTTTAACATTTATTCCTAAGTCCTTATAGATCAAGAATATTGGCCAGGCACAGTGGCATACACCTGTAATCCCAGAAGCCAGGAGGCTGAGCCCTAAATGACTAAGCAAGACCCTATCTCAAAATAAAGGGCTGAGGATGTGGCTCAGTGGTTGAGCACCTCTGGGTTCAATCCCTGGTACACAAAAAGAAAAATATTGGCTCTTGATCTATGCCCCATAGATACTTAGGCAGAGTAACTGATCTACTTCACCCCTGAAAACCCTCAGCAAATGCAAAACATCTCTACAGGACATTATCTGCCCCTCCTGTTTCCTTATCAGGTGACAGATGTGGGAGACAGGCTGCCCCAGCCCTGGGGAACCTGAATTTGTTTTACTCATCTCACAAGCTCCAGCAATGGGCAGTGGGCAGAGTCCAAGAGTTAATCATTGAGGTTTCTTCTAAGTGAGAGTGACATGGTTGCTCTAACTAGTTGAGAGGGCCTTGAAATTCAAATCAACTGAAAACCCAAGGCTCCTCTACTCACACTGCTAGGGATCCCAGGCACCTACCCGGGCCCAAGAGTAGTCCATGGGCACTGTTGGGGGTGGCACCTCTTGGGCAGGTACGATGACTCCTTTGGCCACAAGATCTTCATATACAGACCTAGGAGGCAGGGGAGAAGCAGGAGACAACATTCATTCTCATGGATTTTATTATTCTGGGTTCCTCTGCCTAACCCAACACTGCAGGCCTCCTCAGCTGTCAGTGGTTTCTGTCATGGGTTGGATTCTGAGACTAAGGGAAAAGAAGTGCTGGTCAAGACTGTACCACTCCCTGACCCCACGTCTCCTCTGGATGGGGCTTGATAAAAAGCTGGATCTGGGGTCCAGCAAAGGACAGAGGGAAGCAGCCCAGGCAGGTTCAGGAGGTAGAAATGGGATATCCAACAACTATTTTATTTTTATTTTTATTTTTTGGTGGTACAGGGGATTTAACCCAGGAGCACACTATCACTGAGCTATGCACCCCCACTTTTTAATTTTTTTTCTTTTTTTTTTTTTTTTACTTTGAGATAGTAAGTTGCAGAAGATGGCCTTGAACTTGCCACCCCCCTGCCTCTACTCCCAAGCCCAATAACTTAGCAATTGGAGGAGATACTTTCTAAACATTTCCATGTTTATGTCTCATTTACAGCCACCAACTCCCGGTCAAGGTGATGAACTCAGAAACTGAATAGATTTCAACACAAGCTGGAACAGTCTGGGCCTGCTGCTTCTAAATCAAATTGAAACAAAACAAAAGCCAAGAGAAAGATGTTCTCATACTGTTCACACAGTTGTGCTAGATGCCTGAGAGGGACCAGAAATACTGAGACACCCCAATGTTGTAGAAGAGACTGCTGTCCTCGGGAAGGGTCTGGAAAGGGTGGGGGAGGCCAGTCTCTTCCTGAAGGCCCACTTACTGGATGATTTCTCCAAGCTCATCGAAGCTCCGGGGCACAAACACGCCTGCCTCCTTCAAAGCCTGGTTCTTGGCTACTGCTGTTTCAGAAGCCTGGTTGGCACAAGCTCCAGCATGGCCAAACTGGACCTGAAGGCAAAGGACAATAGCTTCACTGGGCTTCTTAATCCCCCAAGGGAGAAAAAAGGGTACCGGGAAACATCAGCACAGATCACAGGCTGGTCTGTGCTAAATGTTTTACACAAATCAGTCCATTTGAGCATCAAGCATGCTCACTAAACAGGCAGGCAGGATGGATGACTCTCATTTTATAAAGAAGGAAACTGAGGCAGAGTTCAGGAGCTTACTTGAGATCACACAGCTAACATACACTGAAGCCAGGATACAATGCATAGGCCAACTCCAGAATAACCTTATTCATACTAAGCCACATCCAACCTTCCCTGGGGCAGCCAGGGTTCAGGGGCATGGGAAAAGGGTTAGTTTTGAGCAATGGATGAGAAGTGAGATTATTAATTGACAACCTTAGCCTAAGCTGAGCTCATAGACACAGTCTCACTGTCTCATTCTATTTTTATAAACATGCACCAATATTTTAAAACATTAGAAGATTTCATGCAAAAATACAAATTTCCAGCCTCTTTCCTTAAGAAAAAAAGTCATATTTTCCACCACTAGGCCTGTATCTCCACATAGCAACAACCACCCAGAGTCACTGCCCCTGTGTCAGAGCATGCACGGAGGCAAGATCTGAATCCAATGGAACATAGAAGATAGCAAGGGAACAGAAGGCCCATCAGGAGTTCCGTGGTAACTGTCTTTAACTAAATGATGAGGAAAATGAACTAACCTAATGAAACATCTGGTACAAAACCCTGACTCAGGGTGGGGTACAGCAGGCAATCTTAATAAATAACATTTAACCTGTACAAACAATGCTTACTACCGGTCAAGCATTTTCTTTTCCTTTTCCTTTTTTTTTTTTTTTTTGGTGACACTAAGGACTGATCCCAGAGGTCCCCTGTCACTGAACTACATGCCCAGTCCTTTTAATTTTTTATTTTGAGACAGGGTCTCATTAAGTTACCCAGGCTGATTTGGAACTTGTGATGCTCCTGCCTCAGTCTCCCTGGTCACTGGAATTACAGGAGTGCACCACTGTGCTGGCCCCAATGTACCCTTTCTTAGATTTAACATATCTTAAACTCTTTCTTCATCAGCATAACTTGGTTCATTCCTTTCATGCCTGCCCAGTTTTCCAATATGGGGCTGTGCCCATAACAACACAGCCCGATAAGCATTTAGGTTATTTCCTTCTTTTGCCATTACCACATTGCAGTGGGCATCCTTATACTTGGAAATATTTCTGCATGCATTCCCACAGGGCAAATCTGCAGAGATGAAATTGCTTCTTTGAAGATGTGCATTTTAAAATTGGACAAAAACTGCCCCTTGGAGGTGCACAGAAATCTGAAGGGGAAAGGCCAGCTTTCTAAGGAGAAAAAATAGTGTGACCAAGGCTTGCTGGTAGGAAACATTTCAGCTTTACAACTTAGGGCTGTCAATCATTACTGCAGGAAGTCTTGAAGGCCAACTTTCCTTTCTATATATATATGGCAGTAAGGTAAGGCTTTATGCCCACAGGCTGTTCCACAACTACTCATGAACTAATTGGTGACAAGTGCTCATTTCCTTCAGTTTCCTCACGTGATGAACCATCTTCAAGACAAAGAACTTCTCTTAGCTGTATCACAGAGGCTCAAGTATGGCCCCAACAGAAGACAGACACTTCAGCTCAGCGGACAAAAGAAGCTCTAACAGAGCTTGTGTTTAACACCAATTATGTGCTGCAGGCACTTTCACATGCATCATGTCATTTTAGCACATCAAGCACAACCCCCCTTCCCTCTCCAGCCTCTCCTGTATGGTGTGCCTACCAGGCCCCTCCCCAGCTGAACCTGTGCCCTCTCCCTCCTTGGCCTCTTGCACTGGCCAAACCCTTTTCATCCCCTAAATGCCATTCACGCATCACCTTCTCAGCAAAGCCTTAGCAACTCCTGCAGACATAAGTAGGGACTCAGAGCCCTGTGGGCCTTAATCTGCTGATGAGACTGTTTCTTCCAAGTGGATACAAGTGCCAGAGATCAGGGCTCTGGCTGGGCTTTGTAGTATCCAAGCAAGTAAAGCACTGATGGAGCTAGTTGCTTAATGCAATGATCACATGGCTCACCTCAAACGCTCCCTCTTGCCCCCCGCCATTCCACACCTGTTTGTGACCTGTTCCCACCATACCTCAGAGGAGAACATGGTGGCACAAGTCCCAATGCACCAACAGACCACCGGCTTGGTGAGGCGGCCCTCCTTGATGCCCCGACAGATCTTATATTCCTCAGTGCCCCCTATCTGCCAAGGAATAGAAAATGAGGAAAGTTCACAAGTTAGCAGAACTCATTCTGAGTCATTCCAGGACTAGCACTGCAGTAGGAAAAACTGCCCCAAGTCATGCAGGGGACAAAAGTCACTAAGAGTCCTAAGAGGTATAACTTGGCTACAAAAGTGGGAGGATGTAAGCCTTGATCAAACAGAAAGTTTAGACTGGAAGATTCAGTCTAAATGAAGGGAGGAATTCCACAGGACAGCAGGTTTTTTCAGAAACGTATATGGAGGTGCCAACAGTGGCAACCTCTAGGCTGTGTCTCAGGAGTAGGACTGATAAGAGATTGTGAGCTTCAGGTATATACAACCAAAATGCTTGTTTTTTTTTTTTTTTTTTTTTTTTTTTTAAACTGAAAAATGTTTGACCTTTTAAAAAACTGAGATCATACATTATTTCTATAATCATAAAAAAATTGGAGATGGGCTGGAGTTGTGGCTCAGTGGTAGAGCATTTATTTGCCTGGCATGTGTGAGGCCCTGGGTTTGATGCTCAGAACCACATATAAATAAATAAAATATGAGATCCATTGACAACTAAAAATATTAAAAAAAAAAAAATTGGAGGGGTGACTGGGGATTATACCTCAGTCACAGAGCACTTGTCTAGTATGTACAAGGCCCTGGATTTGATCCTCAGCACAGAATTTTTTTTTAAAAAGGGGTGGGGGCATAGAGGGGAGAGGGGTAGTTTAAAATCCTGACTCACCTCTCCAAGAACCACAATCATTTTGACTCCTGGAGTGTCCTGGTAACGTAACACGTGATCCATGAATGTTGAGCCAGGGTACCTGTTGACAGCAGAGAGGATAGAGAGGATCAGAAGGTGGTCTGGAAAGTTCTAGGCAGGTTTGTAAGGCTCCCTTCTTTTTTTTTTTTTTTTTTTTTTTTTTGGTGCTGGGGACTGAACCCAGGGCTTTGTGCTTGCAAGGCAAGCACTCTACCAACTGAGCCCTGTGAGGCACCCTTCTATACACTGGGACACTGGATTTTTTTCAAGGGTGTGGTTGTCCAATGAGGGTTTAGAGAAGTACCAGAAACAGAGGTGGGTGGAAGGGGCAAGGTAGTACATGTAACGGAAAAGAGAAGGGAAAGGGGTGGAGTTATTTAATTGGCAGAGGAAGAGACTGGGCATAGAATAAGCCTATCATTAGGCAGTATGAGAAGGCCTGAAAAGCACATGTGGTGGTTTTAAACTATGTCCATGAATTCGTAGGAAAAAGTAGAACCAAAGGCCTTTGCTTTGGAACATGGGTCAGATATAGCTTCTCATGAGCAAAATATGGCAGAGTGATTCCATGACATTGAACTCCCAACACTAGGTTATAAGTGTCTGGCATTCTCTCTTGGATGGCTTACGAGAAGTTACTCACTAGGAGGTGAGTGCCAGTCCTTAGATAACTGCCACGTCCTTAAGACACTCACACAGACCACAGCCAGTTATGTGAATGAGCCATCTCTAGCCACAGGCAAGCATTCATTCAGCAGCCTGCAGCCTTGCTGACAACTGTGACTTCATGAAACCCCCACCCGACAAGCCAGAACTGCCCTATTGAGCTTCTCCTGAATGCTGGACCACAGATACCCCAAGGATAAGTGTTATCATTGCTTGAAGCCATTTTGCTTGGGAGCAACTTTATTTTTTTAAAACACAGCAATAGATAATCTATTTAATTCATATGGAGCCATGTTCCAGGATGACAGGTTGTTGCCCAAGTTTCTACCCCCACCCTTTTTTTCAGTACTGAGGATTAAACCCACAGCCTCATACATGTAAGTTAGTGTTCTTCCACTGAGCTACACCCCAGCAGTTTCTATGTACTTTTTCTACTTTCTAATGTCACAAGAGTTTGCAAAAGGAATAAAGCTAAGTAGACCTCTCTGTAGCTCTGTGTGCTTTTGATATTCTCAAGAGCATTACATGTCCAAGGGGACAGTATAACAAGCAGCATTTCCTAGACCTCTGTGACGTGCAGCCTTTGGTCAGGGAGCACCCAAGGATTGGTGTTCCCCTCTGATTACACCCCTGAAAACTGCAGCCAAAGTCCTTTCTGTGGGCGTCCTATCTGACATGATGCGGCCAGGGAGATGGAAAAGGCCAAGCACTCTCCCAACAGCTTTTGGTTTTTCAGCCAGACAGCAGCAATTTTAAAGTAGCAACAAAAATAAACAGCAATGGCTAATATTTATTATGGATTTAGTGTCAGGCATTAGTCCACATTACTCTACTGATGATCTATTGATCATCATTTCCACTAACAATAATAAGATAACACTATTCAGTACAATTAACATTTACTGAGCATGTAGTTAAGTGTAAGGCCATGGGTTAGCTACTTTAAATATATTATTTCACTTAGCCCTCCCAGGAACCCCATGAGGTAGGGGCATTTATTTTACCCATTTGATGGGTAAGGATGGTGACAGTCTAGGGAGATTAAGTAACCTGCCTAGGACGCCTGCTGGGAAATAGGAAACCTGGGATTTGAACTCCTCTGGTCTTTGATTTCAGAACTGGTTTTCCTAACCACTGCACTCTGCTGCCTCCTTCTGGCTGCATTATAGAACAAAAAAAAAAAAAAAAGAGGAAAGACAGGAATTATCTCCAAAGCCCTGAAACACCCTTAAAACGACATTTCCCTGTATTTTTGGATTTCATAATTCTGCCAGCCTTGAGGCTGAGTAGAAAAATCTCATTTTATGTTGGCCTGGAGCTCAATGGCCGAGTCTCAGTGTGGGAGGCCCCTCCCCAGCCTCCAGCTCATTACCTGTCCCCACCAATGGCCACACCCTCGTACACGCCATCTGTGGTCCGAGAGATGATATTGTTGAGCTCGTTGGACATGCCTCCAGAACGTGAGACATAGGCCACGCTGCCTGGGCGGTAGAGTTTGGAAGCCAGGATGTTGTCCAGCATCCCACCTGTATTCCCAATCTTAAAGCACCCTGGCTTGATGCCCCCAACCTGCAGGGACAGAAAGGGCATCAGAGAGGAAGGTTCCTGATTGACTATGGGTGCAGGGGAATCACAAATTCCCCATATTACCTGCCAAGCCCCTCTGGCTAGGCTGGGGAGAAAATGGCTAAGAGAATAATATCTGCTTAAGGAGTTTCCTGCTTGGGAAGAATCCCTTGAGACATTATGCAGAAAAAAGATGGCTCACTACTACAAATTCAGATGAGTACACTCAAGTCACCTCCATTACTCCAGAGAGCCATGCACCTAGCAAAGGTGTACAGCAGAGCCGGGCCTCTCAGTGGACCATCATATACTGCCTGAGATAAAGGTCCCATGTTTAATTAAAAAATTCTAGCTTCAAATTTTTAAAACAACAACTAAGTATAAACAAATATTCACAAAGCAATTTTTTCTTATGTGAAGACCTTTAGGTCAAAAGTAAGGCTCCTGAGGGCCGGGCTTGTGGCTTGGTGGTAGAGCACTTGTCTGGCATGTGTGAGACACTAGGTTTGATCCTCAGCACTACATATAAATAAATGAATAAAATAAAGGTCCATCAACAACTAAAGGAATAAAAATTAACAAAAAAAAAAAGCAAGGCTTCCAGGTAGCCTTTTCTTCTGTTTATAGTTAAAGGAATAATCAGACTGTACTATGATTATATTAAAGTAAATAAACACTAACTGGCCCCACCACCAAAAAAATAAAGTTTCCCATTCAACCCTTGGAACTACAAAGGTGATGGTCTGTGGAGTTTTACTTTAAAAACTAATTGAAAATGAACTAACTCAACAAGTACTCCCCAAATCTTCCCAGTCTAGGAGAGGGACAGAAGAATCAAAACTTATCCTAATGGCCTCGTTTAAAAGGCTTTCTGGAGGGGACACTCACAGTGGCAGGCCCAATGATGGTCACTCCCTTCTGGTCTGCCTTCTTGATCAGCTTCCTCGTGAGGGCCTCAGGGATGCCTTCTGCTATGATGGCGATGGTCCGGATCTAAAGAAGAACAGCCCCTTCCTGTGAACTCGCCACCCCAGACGGACACAAGGCAGCAGCACAGTTCAAGGGCTCATCTCATGACAATCAATACAACTCCTTCTTCCCACAGGCCTCTTTGCCTACCCTGACTGTTCTAACCCATTCTCCAAAAGAGGCAGTGGGTAGATAATGTCATAGTGTTTAGTAAATGTTTCCAAGACCCTGCTACAGTCAAAGCTGCTATAGTCTCTCACCTCAATACTCAGATCCCTACCAGTCCTTGCACCTACCCAGAAAATAGCTATCTGTGGCTTTTCCCTGGTACCTGCTGAGTCTTCACCATGTCATCGCAAGGACAAGGCCAGTGAGTGAAAAAAGCTGCTTCCACACTCAGCCCAGAAAGCGGGTTGAAGGAGCAAGCCAGAAGGGGTTGTATCCAAGAATAATCTCTGGCTCTGGACCAGAGTCCAGAAACAACTTCTTGTAAAGGGTTAAAATCATAGTTGAGCAGGGTGTGGCAGTGTATACCTGTAATCCCAGTGGCTCAGGAAGCTGAGGCAAGAGGATTGTAAGATCAAAGCCAGCCTCAGTAACTCAGCAAGGCCCTAAGCAACTCAGTGAGGCTTTGTCTCTAAATAAAATCCAAACAAAACAAAACAAAACAAACAAAAAAAGGGCTGGGGAGTTGGTAGAGTGCTTGCCTAGCATGGACAAGGCCCTGGGTTCAATCCCCAACACCACCACCACCAAAAAAAGGTGGGGGGCAGCTGGGGTTGTGGTTTGTTGGTTAAGCATCCCTGGATTCACTCCCTAGTACCAAAGGGGGAAAAAGAAAAAAAAAAAGATCATAGTTAGCCAGGCACAGTGGTGCATGTCTGTAATCCCAAATGCTCAGGAGGCTGAGGCAGGATTTCGAGTTCAAAGCCAGCCTCAGCAACTTGTTGAGGCCCTGAGCAATTTAGCAAGACCGTCTCAAAATAAAAAAATAAAAAGGGCTGGGGATAAGGCTCAGTGGTGAAGCACATCTGGGTTCCATTCCTGATACCTCCCCCACAAAAAAAAAAAAAAAAAAAAAAAAAAAAAAAAAAAAATTTTGGGTCATGTGGTCTCAGCAGCAGTTTTTCCAGAGTGAGAGTAGCTGTGGACAACATGTGAATGACAGCACTGCGGTGGGTGTTTTCCTTTTGGTAGTAGGGATTGAACCCGGCCTTGAGCTACATCCCAGTCTTTTTTTTCCCCCCTTTTCTTTTCGGGGACAGTGTCTTGTCAAGCTGCAGAGTCTGGCCTCAAACTTGTGATTCTCCTGCCTCCTCATGCCTGGTGCTGTGTTTTTTTTCTTTCCCACATTTTTTTATTGGTGCAGTTAGGTTTGGCCGTGTTTTGATAAAGCTTTATTTATAAGAACCAGTGGTGAGCTAGGTTTTGCCTGAGGCAATAGTTTGCCCAAGTCTGTTCCAATCTTAAAAAAGCAGTTCATTTTCTTTTCTTTTCATCTAAATATCAAAACAATTTGATTTCTCCAGTCATAAACTGGAATAAGCCGATCTGGGATCAGACAAAAAAGAATCAATATCCTTATCTATAAAGAGCTCTTACAAAACAGAAGACAACCACCCAAAAGAAAAAAAGGGGAAGGAGGGAACATCATAGAATACAAATGACCAATTTTTAAAATCTCATCTTAGTTAATAATCAAAAACATGCAGCTGGGTGCAATGATTATATATTTGCAATCCCAGCTACTCAGAAAGCTGAGGCAGGAGGATGGCAAGTTTGAAGTCAGCCTCCACAACTTCTTGAAACCCTGTCTTAAAATTTAAAATAAATAATAGAGGGATGGGGTGTAGCTCTGGTACTGGGTTTGATCCCCAGCACTGCAAAAATAAAGGAAGGAAGGAAGGAAAGGCGGGGCTGGAATGGGGCTCAGTGGTAAAGCGCCTGTGTAGAATATGTGAGGGCCTGGGTTCCTGGAGGTGGTGGGGTTAGGAAGAATACTTGCTTAGCCCTAGCACATATGAAGGGCTAGTTCTGATTACCAGTGCCAAAAAAAAAAAAAGTAGAGAGAGAGTGTGTATGAAAGAAATACTAATTAAATAGAATACCTATTAATTTTGACAAATGTTTAATGTTGTGTAGGGGACAAATGTACTACCAGAAGTAGTTCACACCACTAACTCCATCTTTTTTAGAAGTCAGCATGGATCAAAAGCTTCCAACCTGTACAGTCCGATGCAGAAATTTATGTTAGGGGAACAGTTAAGGATATATGCAAATGTTAACCCACAAAGTTTATCATAAGACTTGGAAAAGCAAAAAACAATGCTACCAACATGTTATTTACTGATGTGGAAAGAGTAAGTGAAGAAAGATTACACATTAGCTATGTGCAATATTATTCCATTTGTTCAAAATCCAGAAAAAGTTGTAGAGGAGGTGTGAATAATGTCAGCCACCATGTCTCCATGAAATAGGGTTTGAAATGTTTTCTTCTTATAATTTAAAAGTATTTTAAATTTTTTCTATGATTAATATTTCTGACCCTGTTTTTTCAGCCAGTTTTGGAGAGCAAAGAGAAGATCTGGTGGGGGATTAAAGGCTGGAACTGGCCCTTTGTCAAAGTAAGCAGCCCATTTGGCCTGGCCTGACTTTAGGAAATACACAAACCACTGGCCTCTCCCAACTCCCAGTCCTTCTGTCCATAACCATGGACACCATTCTGGAGTCATCCGCTCCCACTCCAACACCTCCTCCTGTACCCCCAGCCACAGCCTAACCATCTACCTGTGCATAATTCATGGTCTCCATGGTGCTGTCGTAAGCAGAGCGGAGAGAGGCAAAGTTGATCAGCACATCTACCTCTGGGTGCTTCTTCATGGCATCAGCCATGTTCTTGAAGACAGGGATCAGAATCTCCTTGTGTCCCCAGTAAAACTTCTGCTTGTGGTCCCCACTGTGAGACAGTAAAAGAGTTAGGACGCCCTCAACCAGTCAGGACTGGTGAGAGTGAAACTAAAGGGAGGAACTTCTCCTAGAAAGAGAACAGGCATGGTCTCAAAGAGTCTCCATCTAAGGGGAAAAGATCTCCCAGGAATACCAACTGCCCCAGTCTCTGGGATGGGCAGGCCCTTCACCTACAAAGGCCAGAAGCTAGTTGACACCCCCACCCCCACCCCTCCCGTCACCCCAGTTTCATCTCAAAGGGAGAGAGGAAAGGAGGAATCCCACTGGCTAGCCGTCTCCATGCTGACTGCTGGGGCATGACTTACGTGAAGGGGTAGACCATGGCGGCCACGGAGGGCTCATCTCGGGAGCACACGTAGTCAAAATCCAGCATGCCTTGCACCGCCCGGGTCTGCATGCCCCACACAATGGCCTTGGTGTGGCGGCTGAAGAGAGTGGCGCTCTTTCCTGGTGGGCAAAGACACAGCGAGTGCACCCAAAATACACTGCCGGGAGACCTCAAGGGGCAGGGGCTGCCTGCCAGATCCATCCGTGCCCCGAGTCCAGAAAGGTGGCCCATCGAAACAGTGAAGAATGTTAGGATGATGACATTGTCAGAACTTTTGGGGGAGGAAGTGCCTCAGTTTTTCTGGAAGGACGCAGCAGAGAGAGCAAAGAGCCAAGATCTGCCTGGCTGATGAACAGCACCTCAATGAACAGATAAAGAACTCCCCATGTAGAGAACAGGCCCTACAAGTGAAGCCACTTAGATTCCTACAGGCCAAATTTCATAAGAAAGGTAAATGGCACATCCCTGTGGACTTAATAAATTACATTAAAGTCACTATAAAAAAAATGTTCAGCTCTCCCCATTTTAATGGCCCCAGGACTTTTTAATCAACTCTCCAACAATGCTTATCACCCTGGAATTCTGGACATAAAAATAGCTGTGGTCAGGGCTTGGATTCTGTGTTAGTGTAGGTCCAAAGAAGAAGTATGCTGCAGCCAGGGCCGAGGACAGGGCAGCCTTATCTCTGAGGTTCAGCTGGGCTCTGGCGCAAGACGAGAGAACAAGCTGGCAGCACAAGCCCCCCGACCTCCTCTCCTATTCCTCCCAGATTCCTCCCTTCTGCTGGATGGCTCTCGCTGCTCGTAACAGTACTCTGGGACAGGCTCTCTAGTGAGCAGAGAATGATGAGGGGCAGAAGGGAACAAAAGGAGCTGGTGGAAGTAATGCTCAGTCTGAAAGGAAAGGCCCGCTTGCCACCGGGCAGGAGGCAGCTTCCCCTTCAACCCTTGTAAGTCAGGTGGAGGAAAGCAGTCCTAGGGGAGGCTCTGAGATTCCCAAGCAGAACAATGCACCTACCCAGTGGCATCTGGTACTAATTAACCTAAAGTATTCGTGCAGGCATGGCTAACCAAGTTCAAGGACTGATTAAATCCCTGTTAGGCCAGCAGTAAGCTTCTCAGGACAGAAAGCTCCTGATATTGCAGGATCCTGTGACTGTCGCCTGGATCTACGGATGGATGAGACATGGGATCTCAGAACAATGGGAAGTTACCTAACCCTGTTCTTACACTTTCTAGCCCCAAGAAACTAAAGCCCAGAAAAGCCAAATGACAGTGGTCCAAGGTCATCTAGCCTCAGAGACAGGAATATAAAGTGACTTAAGAAGCAGCTCAATTATGCAAAACTGTAAGCCAGTGGGGGCTGTGCCATTCCCAGGGGGTGTGAACACTGAGTCAGTGGGCATGTGCCACACACACATATCTACACCCGCCTGTCTTTAGACATCAGGACAAAGCCCACATCTCTACACACCCACACACACCTCCAGCACAAAAGGGCAGAGCTCAAGTGCTTCATCCTCAAGCACAGGGAACCAAAGTGCTTCATCCTCAAGCACAGGGAACCAAAGGGGGCCATCATCAGCCACCAGCAGCAGGGAAGCCCCAGAAGAACTCTGCTGGGGAGAGCAAGTGTGTTCCCACACCCCAGGCTCCTCATGTGGACCTGCTGAGGACAGGGCTCACTCCCTTCAACCTGCTCTGTTCCTGTCCCTGTCCCTGTCCATCCTCCTCTGTCCACTTCTCCCCATAGCTGTTACAGAGAGTAAGGGAATCAAGCCCCCTCCTCAGAGGCCTCGTTCCTTTGAATGGCGAGATGAGGACTTAAGTCTGTCCCTGTCCTTTCCATACTTAGGTCCTGCCAGAAGCAGATAATGTAGGGATTAAAAGCAAGTAGAGGGCTACAATCAGCACCCTTGCCTATACAATCGGTACCCTTGCCTAGTTACTCCTTCCCTTCCCCCTAGCAAGTGGTCCAAGTCACCTCAGAAGACTTCCCTGTACCCACAGTTGTGTATGTCAATAAGTTACATGGAGGGGCTGGGGAGATAGCTCAGTCGGTAGAGTGCTTGCCTTGCATGCACAAGGCCCTGGGTTCGATCCCCAGCACCGCAAAAAAAAAAAAAAAAGAGAGAAAAAAGTTACATGGAAGCCCTGAAGCTTAGAACTGATTGAGTTCTCCGATCAAGAGGTAAGTGTTAAGCATGCGCAGAAAACATGCACTGTAAATGGTGACCTTAGACACCAGACAAAGCCCAGACCCCTTCCAGTGACTTCATCTATAGATACACCGCACACCCTTCCTGGTTTCTCTCTCTCCTCTACCTAGCCTGCTCTTCCACCAAAACCTAGGAGAAATCTAAACCTGTTCTGGCATTAGGCGGCCTGGGATGAAGTTCACAGTGCGGAAGCTGAGGCAGGCCAAGTGAGAAGACAAGGACATGATGAAATGCAGATGAGCATCAGGAGTGACCTGCGGCTCCCTGCGCGCGCCAGCAGACACTAACACCTATTGCTCTCTGCCACTCCCCTTATAGCTGAATGGCTCCCTCCTTCCCAGGGGACCCTCCCTCCTAACACCCCTGCACTCTCCAGGGCTGTGGGCACAGCTATTGGCTCTCGCTTGCTTGCAGTTTTCACCTCCCTCCCAGGCAAGCAGCCAGAGACAGCCAGCCACAGCGAGGAGAGTGCCGAGTGGGCTGAGTATTGATCAGGGGTGGGAAGGGACAGAGAGCAAAGACTAGGACTTGGGGGCAGGCTACACCGAGGCGGGGACAGAAAATATACCAGACAACACCGTAACCCACCAGGAGAGGGAGAAACAAAGCACACGGAAAAATCGTAACCCACTAACAAAGCCACACGCAGAACTGGAGCAGGGTGGGGGCATCCTACCTTGCAGGGATCTTGGACTTTGGACTGAATCTGTCAAAGAAAATGACCAAGGCAACTGAGTGACCTGCTGATGGCTGAAGGCTTTGGCAGGAGAGTGGGAACAGGGAAGGGCCCATGATGAGCCTTTCCGTGCCAATGCCCTGCTTATTTTTGCAATGGACAGGAGGAAAGTCAACAGAATAGTCAAAAGCACCAGCCAGCAGAAACAGAAGCAGCAAAGGGCAAAAGACCCCGGGATGCAGAGCAGGGTGGTGGGATGAAGGTGAGGTGGGAGTGCCGAACACCAGCCTCCCCCAGTCCTCTGGAGAGACAGCTGAGTGACATACTCCCAACTGCGCTTTCAGGCTGGTCAGGTCTTATCCTCTTAATGCCAGTTCCTCTTTGTCCCCATGAAGTATAGCATGGTGTTTAGGCTGGCATGGGGCTGGATCTGTCATTCTCTGCTGGGAACAAAGCTCTGGCTTGGGGCCCACAGGGCAGTGGCTCCTATTCATGAGCCCTTGGACCTCCGTGTCACTATTTCCCAAAATGCCTTAGCATAGTCTGTATCAGGAAGAGGTACACAGGTCACGTTGGCCCAGTGGTAACCAGTGCTGCTCAGGTAACGCTGCTGCCAGGGCTGGCCAGATCACAGTTCAAGGAATCAGGACAAAGATGAATTAGGCGCGGTACGGATGGGCTAGGAGACAAGATCCTTTCTTACGCTGTACTCGCACAGGAGGGAATGTGTGCCTAAGAGTCCCAGGTAGCTGGGAGTCAGGTGGGACTTCTGCTGTAGGAGCTTGCTCTGAGGTCCTGAGCTCTCAGCTCCTGCCCTGGGAGGACTTCCCATCTCCTAGTATTTCTGAAACCCTCTCTTCTCCACAGCCTCCCTCATCAGCTCACAGCTCCTCAGGAAGACCAGGGGTAGAAGAACCAGATGGAGAGTGAGGTGACCCAGGACAGTGTGGGTCCTCAGGAGAGCCCACAGGGAAGGCTCAAACCACCTCATTCTTGTGTCTGGGTCTCACCCATGCCAAGTCCACTCTCACGGCAAAGCCCAAACTGCTTTCTACCACCTCTGCTGGCCCAAGCAGACTAAGAAAGGGAAGAGGCAGGGAAGGCACCGAGGCCAGTTCCTGCAATGTACGAAACCTCTGGGAGTTACCTTGAGGCATGGCAGGCTTGGCCTTCTTTGCAGGTGCCACCTCATCAGCCCTGGACTCAGAAAAAGATGCTGTCCTGCTGGGGGCTGGAGTCTGGGTCATACAAGGACAGAAAAAGATTACAGTTACACATATGGATGCAGGGGGAAAGCCACTGGTTCTTACAGCCCCAAAGAAATCAGTCAAGAAAAATTATGTACAACATTGTTCTTTAGAAGCTGCTTCTAAAAATGCTATTCTCACGATCTTCTGAGATAGGAATTAATAACATCTCATGTTACAGATGTACAAATGGAGAAGAGTCAGGATTTGGACTCAGGTGTGACTTTAAATTTCAATCTTTCCATTATTCTACCTTGTCTGGGGCACACACACACACACACAAAAAAAAAAAGAGAGAGAAAACAAAACAAAACAAAACAAAACAAAACAAAAACCACCACCAAACAAACAAAAACCCTGGCACAGGGATCCAGAAACCCATCATCTACTGACTTAGCCATATTTCCCATGTACCCCTAAATGGTAAAGGAGGGACACTCACTATATCCTAGATTAGGGGGCAGGGGTGACAAGAGAATTCCTTCTGCGAAGGCAGGAGGAAGGCTGGTACCTACCGATGTGCTCCCACTGGCGTTGAGGAGGAAGTTAGCAGTATGGGCTGCCGTGGGTGGCTGATTGGGGATGGGTCGGTGGCCTAGGGCCATGCCCACGATGGCTGTCATGTGAGTCTCTGTGCCAAAGACATGGATGGGGATTCCAGTGGTCTTCCCTGTGAGGAGAAGGAGAGGAAGCCATGATTCAAGTCTCTGAATAAATGCCCAAGTACGTGGGACTCCACAAAGGCCCCTTTACTGCCTAGGTCAATGTCTGGCACTTTTGGTACAAAAACAATTATCCAGGACAAATCAGCTGTCAAGATTTCACCACTAAACAAATCTCTCTAAAGATCACCTGCTGACAAGAAGAAACAGCTTTACTGGCAAGGCTAAGTGACCAAACACACTATTAATGTGTGTTCCTCCTAAACACAGCCTACACCTTGGCTCCCCCGGTTCCCCTACCTCCTCAACCCTCATCACCAGCACTGGCAGGTGACTGTCTCCCCAGTTTGGTCTCTCTGTCCTAAACACCCTTGTTCTCCACAGCTCTGCATGGAGCCAGGAACTTTATATATATATATATATATATTTTTAGATGTGGATGGACACAATGTCTTTATTTTTTTTATTTATCTTTCTATGTGGTGCTGAGGATGTGCCTCACACGTACTAGGCAAGCACTCTACCGCTGAGCTACGACCCCAGCCCAGAACCAGAGATCTTGACCTGACTGCTCTCTCAACACTCAGCTCAACCGAGGGGCTACCTGGCCTCAAAGGCCATACCCACACAATACAGATCCTTGCAGCATCTTCATCCAATTGCTTTCCCATCTATTCCAACCGTGAAAGTGCAGTTTGGTAACATTCACTCTGCTGCCGCAGTGCCTGGTCCACAGGAGGTACTCCATGTTATGTGAATGAAAACCAGCACTTGGTACCACTTCAAGTGATTTAGGCACAGGGGACAGGGCTGGTGTTTGGCACAGACACCAATTTGGAAAAATGTGAGAACGGAAAAGATTTTGTCTCTCCAATCAGAGGGCACATTCACCAAGCAAGAACATCTTCTATTTTTCCCACTTGATCTTCACATGAAGGCCTGCTCCACACAGAACTGCTCTTAGCTGCAGTGGTTGCATCTTAAGACCAAAGTGGCTGGTCCGCAAGTGCACCAGCTTCAGGTTTAATGAGGCTGACTTAAGTAGACCCCATTATAGTTCTGACAGATAAGACATGATACCTGGCTTCTTGAGAGTTCTGAGTTGAGGATTTCGTGAAGCTACAAGTCACCCAAAACACAACAGGGGTGAAAGGAAATCAACATGGTACCACATGACCACTTCCTTTCCTTTCCTCCCCATTTCAACCAGGGGCAACTCTCTACTATTCTTCCAGTTGCCTGACCCTGCTCCTTTTCCCCAACACCCTAGCCACCAGTGGTCCAGAGTCTGCTTCCTCCATCCCTTCCACCTCATTCCCAGCACCATTCCCAGCCTCCTAGATGGTCTCCCTGCTTCTACTAATGCTGCCCTTCTATCTGCTCCCCACCCAGCAAAGAACACAGTCAAACCTAAGTCCAACTGTGCCATTTCTCTGCTCAATCCTCTCAAGGCTACCATATTGGGTCACAGCAAGTCTTTCCGTGTTTGTTTGCAGTAAGGTCTTACTATGATGTTCTGGCTGGCCTTGAACTCATGAACCTTCTGTCTGTCTCCGAAGTAGCTGGGATTACATGCGTGTATCACTGCGCCTGGCTCTATTTCTTAAACAGAGTTGAATGACAATGCTCTTCTGCCCATTCTCAAGTTTAGACAGGTACCTTGTCAGGGGGTGGCAGAGAATGGAAGTAGAAGGAAGTTACACGTGCAGAATGGGGAATGGGAGCATGAAAGAACCCGAAGATCAGCTCTCTTGCAGCAATCCCAAAACGGCAGGGCACATACCGTCAGGACAATAGGGAGAGAAAAGTCCTCATCTTACCGACTTCTCCCATCACCCGTAAGCCCTCCTGATAGTTGGGGCCACCTCTTCGAACAAAGATTGTGACCTCGTGCTCCTTCAGGGGACCCTGATAATCTCGAATTGCTCTCACGATGCCCTGGAAGTCCAAAGGAATGACAGAGTTAAGTGACTGAAGTAAGCAGCCACAAACAAGTATCTACAACCATGACAAATGTACCAGGTATACCAGACAAGAGCTGCTTCCCATGAAGCATGGCATGCGCTAGGAGTCAAGGATCACATACGTGACTACTGATCTGTGTAACCCAAAGTTCCAGCACATGACCACCTGTAATGATGCTGAGGTGGGTCTGTGGGATGCAGAGAGCCAATCTCTTCGAAACCCTGGTGCACTGGGCCCCCAAATCAGCAGGGCTTGATGGTCTCTCTCATCCTAAGTCATTTTACCACTCATTGCAACTGCAGGTGTGTGAGTGTATGTGGCTATCTGTGCAGGGGTCCTAGGAAAGGTACAAAATCTTCTTCAATGACAAAATCTGCTTAAATGCCATGTACGGTGATGCACGCCTGTAAGCCCAGCAGCTCGGGAGGCAGGAGGATCACGAGTTCAAAGTCAGCCTCAGCAACTTAAAGTCCCTAAGCAACTCAGTGAGTCCCTGTCCCTAAAAAAAAAACCAAAAAAGGGCTGGGGGTGTGGTTCAGTGGTTGAGTGCCCCTGAGTTCAGCTTTTCCTATGGATATCTGTCCATTCTGGGAAAATGGGAGGCTGAAAAGTGCTTCCAGTATTATTTCTCCAGGCAGAGGGCAAGTTTATGAGCTGGAGTCTAATTTCTGTCACCCATGGCATTTTACAGAAAGCTCTACACAGCTCCTGCTCCACTCTTAACAATCCTTACCAAGAATGCTGCCTTTATTGCAGGGGATTAGATTAATCCCAAGTTAAAACAAAAGCTGCCAAGATGCACCTGTTTTATATTTGTCCACTGAATCAGGTCTAGTTATGGAAGACCCTGTTTTAGGCAGGACTGATGAAGTACGGTTCCTCCCTTCTTGAGACCTCAGATTTCTAAGACTGACTTTCTTTTTTTCAGTTGTAGATGGACACAATATTTATTTATTTATTTTTGTGGAGTACTGAAGATAGAACCCAGCACCTCTCATATGCTAGGTAACTGCTCTACTACTGAACTACAGTCCCCAAGGCTGACACCTATTCATTATTTTCAAAACAAAAAATGACTACATTTGGAACTTGTTTCTGCACAGCCCCACTGAGCTTGACGGTAAAAAATAATTAATGGCCTCCTGAGGTGACTACCTTGAAGGGGATAATTCTTGAGACACACTGTTCTGTCACCTAGCCATTATATTTTCCTTAACTCATGTGGCCAAGGCCCTGACCCATGCACAGGGAGGGACCCAGGCTGGATCAGGACAGGAGTCCCAAGTCATCAAAACATTTTCCTCATTCTAAAGTTTTGGAGAAGATGCTGGTGACCAAGAGATAACAGACCAGGAGGTGCAGAAAACTCAGAGTCAGGACAGGATATTGAAAATGAGGACAATCATGCCAGTCCCACAAACTGATCCTGAGAAAGGAGAAAAGCAAAAATTCACTTTTTCCCTATGCTTCAGATGGGAAAATTTTAGTGCACTGAATGTCAGCTGCTTGCCCAAAGACACACAACTTCAGATCCACTCCTACTAGGGTCTTCTGCCCCTACAAGAACCTGGGGTTGGGTTCAATCTCCAATACAAAAAAAGAAAAAAAAAAAAAAGAGAGAGAGACACACACACACACACACAGAGACACACAGATACAGACCCTAACCTGGACTAGAAAACATGAGAACCTGCCTCTGGCTCAAACTTTGTTTTCCCCAGAAAATGCTACAGCTGGTTACCTTAAAAGTGGCAGCCACATTGGTGAAGTTTGCGATGCTGCCTCCTATGATGAGGATCTTGCCTGGGTTTGGAATAAAAGTCAAAAAACGGTTAGAGAGGTAGACTTGATCATTGTCCCAGAAATCCAACTGAAGGAGTTCTCACTCCTCTGAGCAAGGGTCCCCCGCCTGTATAAGGAAAAAGGAAATGGGGAGCAAGCAAGATGGTCTCTCCTATGCGTAATCAGGCTTCTCTGCCCAACTCTCCACTACCCTCACCACCAGGTGGTGGCAGTCATTCAAACACAAACTCTATATCATTCCTTTTTGGCATCCAGAAATCCAGTTTGGTTTCTGGACAGCTTTGATGGGACGGGAAAGTTAACACTGCTCTTTTACCTTCCTTCCCTCTCTTATTTAAGGGAAGGGGGAATTGGGTTCTATAGTCCCAAAACACTAGGCACTTGGTAAAGGAACACTGGAAGTCACACAGCCCAGATGATATATAAAGTCATTAAGAACTGAATTTATGTCAGGTGCAATGGCACATGTGAGGATCACAAATTCAAAGCCAGTCTCAGCAACTTGGTGAAACTCTAACAACTTAGTGAGACTCTGTCTCAAAATAAAATAAAAAGGATTAGAGATGTGGCTCAATGGTTAAATGCCTCTGGTTTCAATCACTGGTTAAAAAAAAAAAAAGAGCTGTTCCCACTGGGCCACCCCAGGAGAATAGGTGGGGTGTGTGTACATGTGCATGGCCATGCCTTACCATCTGGGTGTTTCTCACGGGTCATGAGGGAAAGGATGGTCTTGGCGTAGTCATAGGTCTGCTGCTCACTGGGGGCACCTGAGTATTCTCCATAGTTGGCCAGCTCGTTGACACCCCCCAGGTCACAGATGGTATCACTGCCAGGGAAACACAGAAGTCAATACTGGCTTGGGGGCAGAGGAAGGTAGCCCAGTGCCCAAGAGAACACACTGTCCCCACCCTGAAGCAGTGAAGTCAGCCTGCAGAACTAACATCTTGCACCTCCAACCCTCAACCCCCACACAACTTGAAGGCCAACTGTGCTCCAGAAAGACTCTCCTGGGCGGTGCACTTTGTGAGCCCTGGTGCACCTGGGCTCTGAGCAGTGTGGGTAAAACGAACAGTAAACAACAGCCCAACAAAGAAACTGCACATAGCAGGAGTCCCAAACAGGCTGCCTGATGGAGAAAACTGCTGCAGTCAGAGAAAGAGTACAAGCCAGCCAGAAGGGGATGTGACAGACCACACTTCTAGAATGGGCAGATATCTACTTTTTAGAGAAAAAATTGCAAATTACTGAAAAGAATGTAGACTACGATCCCAATCTTTCTACAAAATAAAAAAGTATAAATATTTACACAGGCATTAAAATGCTGCAAAGACATAGAATATGGTGTTCACCAGGTGAGTTGGTAGGGAGAGAGGCAACTTTCACTTGCTAGATCATTTTCTGTATTGGTTATACTTCTGCGTAGGGCACATATCATTAACTATAGGAATTAAAACATAAAAGTAGGCTGGGCATGGTGGCACATGCCTGTAATCACAGCAACTAGGAAGACAGAAGGCTTGCAAGTTCAAGACAAGCCTCAGCAACTTAGCAAGATCCTGCCTCGAAACAAAAAAAGGGATAGGGGTGTAGCTTGATGGTAAAGCACCACAGCACACCTGGGTTCAATCCCTGGAACCAAAAAAGAAAAAATAACATAATTTTGAAGCAAATAAGAAGGTTGCAGGAGACACCATGCAGGGGGAGCCCTCACCACAGCCTCTCAAAGTTCTCTTAGATGTTACCGCTTTGATCTGCCCTGTGAGTTCCCAGCCCAAAAAGGTTACCAGAGACCTCCAGGTCACACAGGAGTGGGTACTGGGTAGACCAGGCTGGCATCCCATCACTAACCCCCTCCTGTCACCTGTACACAACGGAGGCGCCACCTCCAGCCACCATGGTCCAGATTCTCCCCTTGGGGTTCAGCAAGGTCAGCTTCAGGCTCGCCCCACTTTTGGCATCCAGGTCTGCAATGTAGGCTTCCTAGGGACCAGAGAGCAATAGGAGGGTTCTTGGGGTGCCTCCTTCACAAGGTCCCAGATTCCAGGACCACTCCCCTTTCCCTGGAGACACACGAAGAGGTCAATCACTTTAATGGGATGGGGGAAGAAGGGATTGTGCAGGGCCACACACACGTGAGACAAACACGATGGAACCTTCAAACACCAAATCCACCCACAGCCACAGCCACCACCTGGAGACAAACTTCCCAACTCCAGAACTCCATTGTCCACTTCCACCACACCTCCATGCCCATCTGCCCGCTTGGTTCACATGCCCCTCCTCCCCTCCCGGCTCCACCCCTTCTCCCAGCCCAGCCTGGATGGCTTTAGAAGGCCTGTCCCTGCTGGGAGGACTCAGAGGATGGGGTGGGAGGCAGCAATTAAAATTCTCAGCTACAGCGGTGCGAGAACTACTTTCCCTTCCTGACAGGATCAGGGGGAGCCACTTGGAATTAAAGAGAAGCAACAAATCAAGTTAAGAGCCTAGGGAGGTTGATTGAGAATGAAGTCTAAAAGGATTTCTGGCTGGGATTCAGAGGCTTGGCTGACTCCCACCCCCACCCCACTGGGATTTTAAGAAAATTAAATGGTTCTCGGTCTTCCTTTCCCTGCCAAAGACACAGCCTAGGAGGGGACCCAATGCTCATCTGAGATTGGTCACTTTGCTCCCTGGCCCCATCACCCTCCATCTCCTCTTCAAATCCGCCTCACCTCTGGATATGCCTCGCGCCCGAAGGGGGGAGGAAACTCTATATCACCCCATTTCACTTTGCAGATGTAGTCGGCGGTGGCATCTACTTTGGCTGCCAAGTCAAGGACATAGACACCATCCCTAGTCACCACTGCAAGAAAAGAAGAGGGAATCATATACCAGCTCTGGTCTAAACTCCTGCACCCCAGACTCTCCCAAACACCCGTCCCCTGCCGTGGGGTCCCTCAAAGGCCTAGGAACTCCCTAAGCTCCTAGAGATTCAGCTTTAGGAAAGACAAATTCTACAGGACTATTTCCTAGTCTCTGACCTCTTGGTGTTAGGACATGGAGGTCTGTACTCATTGCCATGGCAATTTTTAGACATCTTTATAACACTATACTCTCTGCTTTAAATATTTAACCATTTGCCCCTCCAAGACCCTGCCATTTAAAAAGAAAAAGGTGGTAGGGGTGTAGCTCAGTGGTAAAGTACGTGCTTATTAGCATGCACTGCACCAGTTCCTGGACTGCCATTTGAAGCACCAAAAAAAAAAAAAAAAAAAAAAAATTTAAATTTAGGAGTAAAAAATGAAAGTGTTCCAAGACACATTTTTGTCAGAAGACTGGCCCCGGCGTGTAGTTCTGGGATTACTGGGGTCCTGCTAGGGAGAAGTCTCAGTGTGAGGTGGAGTGGGAAGCCTTGGGCACACCGGGTCCCCAACCGGCAGGATTCATTTACTGCTGCCTCACTGAACATCCATCTTCCTTCCCCCCAGGGCCATTTAGCTAATTAAGTTAGCACATGGCCATCTGGCCCATTAGAGGGACTGCATCCTCAGCTGGAATCTGATTTAATTTCTCAGCCTCCTGGACTTTGCCCTGGGAGGCCCTGGCCACAAAGAGCCCACGCCACTCTCCCACACCACCTGTCTCCCTCACAGCCAGAAAGGCCTGCAGCAAGATCTTCCCAGTGTTGGGGTCAATGACTGACCAACTCCCAGCAAGGGAGGGGCAGGTGGAGCCACCAAGTACACCAAGAAAGAAGGGCCTGAGGGTCAGATAAGGGCCTAGGAAGCCTAACCCAGCTTCCCAGCTGGCAGGAAAAGCAACCCAGCACAGTCAGATCAGAACCAGGACTTCCCCATCACAGGGCAAATTAAGGCCAAAGGAAGAAGCTGGAACCGGCTAAAAGAGGAATGATCAGTTTCCTGAGAGCTCAGAAACAGTAGCCAGCCCCAAATGAGCTTAAAAATCCTTCCGTACCTGCACACCAGTTGTGTACAGCCCTCTGGCTAGCAGAGTCTGGCTCTCGGAACACCAAGGCCAGGCTTACTATAGACACTAGGACCCAGTTATAGCTGACTGTTGCCCCATCCCACCCAAGCAGGGTCTGTTACCAAGAGGGTTGATCTCCAGGTAGGTGAAGTACAGGTCCTCGTAGAAATTGAAGAGGCCAGAGATGAAACTGGCCAGAATTCTAGAGGGGAGAGGGAGAGAGGGACGTTCAACCCATCAAGAGCAGACTTGCCCCCAACCTCCTCAGCAATCTCTCATGAACACTGACAGCCCCACTTCCTGACAACCTGCCCTGCCGACCCCTAGCGCTCCTCTGTAAACCCTGCTCACTGGACGTCACTCTTTAGTCACTGAGGCGGAAAGGAGCTGTCAGACATGGAGCTGGGGGAGGAAGCTCCAGACAGACAGGGGCAGAGAGGTGAGAGATGCTGACGGCACAGTGCAGGGTAACTCGGGCAGCACTCCACCCCCACACAGGGCACCCTTCCTCAAGGCAAGGGATACGCCTACCACCTGCTTCCAGCCAGGCAGAAAGGCCCACTCTGCTTCCTCTGGTCTGTGCCCAGAGCCCACCGGTCTCCCCCTCCCCACCGTCCTCATCACTCAACTCTTTTTTGTCTTCGGGGGCATGGAGCAGCAGGTGTTTCTTGATGTCCTCAGGATTCAGCCTCTCGTCCACACCGACAAGGAGCTTCTGGGCTTTAGCATCCACATCACCCACGTCCACGCCCCCCTCATGGTGAAACAGGACATAGTCCCCTTCCCGGGCAGCATAGATGCACACATAAAACTCCTCCACCTTGTAAATAAAGACAACAGGGAGCAGGTGAGGAGTAGAGTTGAACTTATTTCTACACCCAGCAAAAAACATTCATCCAGAGAGAAGACCTGTTTACCATCTTCCCCTTGGGGACATGGAGGAGAGTGGAGGCCACTACCTCCCTGGCTAAGCCAGTGTGACTCCATCTAGGGGAAGGAGTCCTGCTTTTAAGTCCTTCTTACCCAACACTGGGAAGTCCCTCCTTATCTGCCCTAACCTTGCCCTGCTGCGAAAACTAAGCCCTTTCCTTCATCTCTGGATTTTGTGCTCAGACTCAGGTCTGCAGTACCCTATCCCACCCCCAGTGCAGCTCCAGTGCCCCTGGTCCTGTTGGCTTTTCTCCATCAGTTTCACCTCTCCTTTCATCATTTTAAGGTCAACAAACACCTTAAAATGGAAAGACCCACCTTGGAACTCCTCACATACCTGAGTGTGTGGGACAAAGGGTTCGATCAGAAAGTTCTTGAGGAAGCCTCTGGCCTTGCCAACCTAGGGAGAAATTGAGGGAGATGAAGTTTGGAAGGACAGCACACTTTGCACCCCAGGGAAGGAGGAGATGGGGCCCAAGCACTAGCACTCTGACACCCAGAAAGGAGATTTTTTCCAGAAGCCAGGGCAATGTGGTCACAGATCCCCAAGTTCAAGAAGCCCTTGAGATATCCTCTTTTACCCCTTATCCCGGCCCAGCTGCACCTGGGACATGGGACCATGCATGTTTGCTTTCTGCTTCCTCTGGAGGGTGATATATGAGCTGAATGTTACCCTACCCCAGAGGGCAGAGATCAGGACTCATCTCCTGCCTACCATACCACAAATTCAATAGCTCAGACCAAGGCCATCCCAGAGCTCAAGCAGAGAGACAGGCCCTTGGGAAGGAGAGGGGACGAGCATTCTGCTTTGCATGCCTTGAAGGTAGGCACAGTGACCCGGTCTGAGGACATGAGACCCAGCCTGAAAGACTAGGGAAGAGAAGAGACAGAGCTTAATGGGGAAAACTTCTCCACACAGATTTTACTGGCTGAGGGCAACAGGCCTGCAGAGCTAATCAGTCTAAGTGGGTCCCTGGCGGCAGCCAAGGCGAGACAGTCCTCATCCCAATATGTCCTAAACCCCCCACCCAGCCTGTGCGTCATTGCTGAGTCAGGGACCAGACAGTGATCCATCAGAGGTAATGAGCCGCTCCTGCCGGGTGCGATGCTGCTGCCAGCTCAGATGTCCCCAATATCCCCCTCCCAACAGTTAGCTGAGCAGGGAGCTTAATGTGCTCCCTGAGGATACTGTTCAATCCCCAGTTCCACCATCCTCTCCCCAGAGGCCTGGGAACTAAAAGACCAGAAGTTTCTGTCACCAGGCCCATATGCAACTTCAAGAATCCCTCTTTACCCATGAGGGTCGGAAATTGGAAGGTTAACATTAAGAGCTACTTTGAGGAAGCTCAATAAGGAAGGAAGATATCTCCACTGCTACCTCATTTCCTATTTCCAGCCAAGGAAGGGAAAGCTCATCCCTGGTCCACACGTACCCCAGGTGATTACCAAGCCCTTCAGAATTGTGTGCAAAGCCAGGTGCGACAGCATTCCCAGGCTAAGCCAAGCCTCAGCCCCACACCCTCCCTTAGTTCTCCACTCCCTCAAAGAGTAAGAAGAAACACATATTACTGAGCATCCCTTTGCCTTCTTAAACCATATTTCACTCTAGCTCTCTGATCTACATAGTTGAAATTAATCACTGGAGCTGGGAGAAGAATTAAATCTATTCTTTCAACATTATTAACTGTCTCGTCCAAGGGTTTTGAAACAGTACATCTCTCTGCCTAAAAGATTCTGCGTCTCCCATTTTCATCTCATCATCTATCCTTTTTGGTAAGCATGCATCACAAGCAGTTACCGTAACCCTTTTGAAAACTGGAAAGAAAGCAGTTCCCGGAATGGACCTCAAGAGTCTCATTTCATGATCATTGTTAAAGAAACAGACCATTCCCACCAGCTCTCCAATTCTAACTTTGCAGTACATCTTGTCTGAATCAAAAACAAAAGGAGTTTAGATTCCCCTACGGGAGAACAAGCACAAAGACTAGCCCTGCTGCCCAAGGAACCAGGGCAAGGCAGCTCCGCAAACTCCCACCTCTTTACTGACAGACTGGCCGTGAAGGTGAGCCAGAGTTGCTGATCTGGATGTGACCATGTTGCTTCTATTACCACAGCACCTCCACCATGACTCTACACCTTGACTCACCGTGGCCTCATGTCCCAGTCGTGGCTTTAGCCAAGACTTGACCCCATCCAGAGTGAGGTTGACCCCAACTAGGCCAAGCTTTCCACGTCGTTTGATCAGCTGGTCTGGTTTGACTACCAAGCTCTGGAAAGAGAAGAGTTGGAATTCAGAATAAGGAAGGAAAGGGTAATATAAGAAGTAATAGTTTGGGGATCCAAAACACAGGACAACCTGGGTAAGTTTCAATTCATTTCACTCCCAAAGTTCACCCCATTTTGTTTATCAGAGTCAGCTTCTCTCACCTACCCCAGTCTAATCTTTCTCTTTCTCTCTCTCTTTTTTTTTTTTTTTTTTTTTGGTACCAGGGATTGAAACCAGGGGTACTTAACCACCAAGCCTTTTTTGTATTTTATTTAGAGATAGGGTCTCATTAAGGTGTTTAGGTATTCACTAAGCTGCTGAGGCTGGCTTTGAACTCATGATCCTTCTGCCTCAGCCTCCCAAGCCACTGTGATTACAGGCATGCACCACTGTACCTAGCTAATCTTTTTATGATGACCAGGAGTCTAGAGCTATCCATACCTAGGATGGAGCCTGGCAGAGGATGTGCCCAGTAAATACCTGCTGAATGAGTGGTTCCCTAACCTCTCCATGGATGTATGAGCTTCTTTATCCAACTGTAAACTCCTCAGAACACTTGGCAGAGCCCTGGGGTGACAAGGTCCTTACCTTTGAGGTAATCTGATCAAACCCATCCCTGTCTACTAGCTCAGATGATAGGAAATTTGCTACCCCCAAGCTGCTTCACAGAGGGAGGAAACACTGACCCTGGGTCTTAGTCCTGCTCTCTAGGCCCTGCCAAAGAAGTCTAAGAGTTTCCCAAAGCCTTCCCAATGACAGTCCTGTAGGGGATCCAAAGACAGGAGCTTGTATTCAAGACTGACCCCCAGGGTCTTGACCATCAGCCTTTCTTCTCCAAGTACAAGGTCGCACTTCCTAATTACCCTGACACATTACTAATATGCTCTACTTGGGGGAAAGAACAGCACATACCTATTTTTTACTGAGAGTCTACCAAGTGCCAGGCAGCACACTAAATGCTTTCTGGACATTGCTGCTAATCCTTATAGCCCAGGGTGTTATCCCTATTTGACAGATGGAGAACCTGAAATTCATAGATGTGAAATGGTTTGCCGCAGGTCACAATATAATAAATCTCATGAAGAGCTGGGATTTGAACACCAGTTTGCTAGTTCCAAGCCCATGCCAGGGTACACTAAGCAGGGCTCAGAGCAAAATCAAGACCCTGCTTAGTCCCCTATAGAGATGATGCAGACAATCTGTAATCTCCCAACCCTTAGGACAGCTCCAACAAATCAATCCCTTTCTCCTCCCAGACTGTGGGCCTGGAAAAAGGGCTCAGTGTGGAAATAGTGCTCACCTGGCTGAGCAACCAGGGGTGGTCCTGCAGCAGGCGGGCCCAGTCTGTATCAGGGGTGACCCTGGCATATTTGAACCGGTTCTGGATGGCTGAGGTGGTGCAGATGTACTTGTAAAGGAGTTCTTTGCCTGTCTGCTCCGAAATCGCCTTGGCTGACATGGCCGCAGAGGGACCTGCTCCACCTGCTGGGATGAGGAGTTGGTCAGTGGGGGCAAGGAAGGGGAGGCACCATCTATCCCAGCAGGACAGACCCACTCTCGGTTGCCCCACCAATAAAACTAAATCTCAGTTTTTCTCAAGAAGGAGGAAAAGGGCCACCCCTAGCAGGAGAGAGGGAGATCTCAAATGGCAGCTTCTCCAGCAGAGAACCTGGAAATGAAGGGTGAGGGAAAATGGTGAAGAGAAATTAAGGCAGCGATGCCCTTGCCCTCGACCCTGCTCTACTGCCTCTAGGTCACAACCACATTCATCTGGGAGCAAAGGACATCTCAAGGGGGAGGCCAGGAATAGCTGGGGTTTGACCCAAATCTGAGTGCTGGTTCTACCCGAGGAGGGCACACCGATGCTGAAACTCACCCTCTGGGTAACTGGACTTTGGGGAGCACAGCTGGAATTGCACAAGGCTCTCCCTACAGGTTTCATCTCCCTGACACCCCAACTCACCCAAACACACCACCAGGTCACAGGCCAGGCCAGCAAGTTTACTTAACTTCAAGTAGACTCATACTCCCAGGGCCCTGGTTGGGAGGTGGAGGCAGGGGCAGAAAGCCCAGGACACTGGACTCCCACCCCCGAGTACAGAGCAGACACAGGGCAGGGAACTGTGACCTTCAGTACATCCCACCCGCCCTACTGAGTCATCCAGTTGCTAATTTAGAGCAAAACCCACTAAGCAAAACAGATGCCTCTCTGGGGACCACACTGTACTGGTCACTTCCAACTGAGCCAGAACCAGGAAGGAGACAAGAAACCATTCTTGGATCATGTGTGTAAAGAGACTCATCTTAGGGGCTAAGGGTTTAAGTCAGTGGTAGAGCGCTTGCCTTGGGCTTGGTCCCTAACACTGAAGGGAGGAAGGAAGGAGAAAAGAAGGGGGTGGGGAGGAACTCATCTTACAGGAGCCTCAGTGTACACTGAGAGTATAACCCCATTTCTTAGATGAGGAATAAAAGCTCAGCTGGGTTAAGAGAATTTGCCCAAGAAGCCCAATAAGTAGATCTCAAACCTAAATGCTACTACAGTTAGGTCCCCAGAAAAATCCAGTGGCCCAAAAGAGCACTTCTTCAAAGACAAGGCCTGTGTGTCCCTTGGCTTCAGATCTGAATTTCTTCATCTCCCCTCCCCACCCTACCAGACACACCTATTTTTCCCTGGATAACTCAAGGAGTTACTTAGGGAGAGAAGGAGATGGGAAAGGAAACCAAATCATGCATGCCAAGAGCTTGACCAGATCAGGACAAGTACTCCTGTCTCCCACAAAAGCCCAGAATGGAAGATGTTGAATTTGCTAGAGGAGAAGAAAGCCAAGTACAAATAAAGGAGGGTGGAGTGGAGAAGCTGGCAAGTTTACCCATCTAGGAAGGCTGGTTTCCCTTCCTAGCTCAGGGAAGACCAGAACCCCAGGGTAACCCCCTTCCAACGGGCCAGGCTGATGGGGCTTTAGGTTCTAATCCCAGCTTGGTTATCTCCCTCCATCCCCAGCTAGCCTCCAGCTCAGCACAATGGGAGTATTCAGTTTGGTGTCAGGTTCAAAGTCTAGTAGCTGGGAAGGGGCCTTCCCCGTTCTGATCTTTCCTGTAGGATGGCTTGTGATTCCTTCTCAATGAGGTTCTGAAGGAGACACCCCAACCAGCCCCACTGCCCCACATCCTCCACCCCCACCCATTTCAGCTCCATTTCCCAACCTTCTTGACTCAGACCAGAAAAACTGGTCCTGAAATCAAATGGGTACACCCGGCTTCCCCTCCCAGAGTGTAGTCCAAGGCAAATCAAGCAGGAATAGCAGGGAGCAGCAGACCACCTTCAGCAGTTCACACACCTGCAAGAGTGATCACAAACTCCAAAGGAAGAAAGCCCCCAGTCAAGCCTCTCCAGAAGACATTAATACAATAGCCACTGAAGCTGGCACCTCCCACAGTAAACAACAAAAACCAACCATGGAAAGGACAAGGGAAAGAAAAGCAACCTTTGGCAGCAGGAGAAGAAAAAAAAAATTGCAATTTTTTTGACACCCAGATCAAATCTCAGATTCAAGAGCCCATCTCCACGTGGTTTTTGGAAAGTGTGCAGGAAAGAAGGCACAAAAGGTAGATATAGGATAGAAAAAGATTTGCCAGTTGATCAAAACAAGATTTGCAGCAAGAGTACTCTGGTTTAGATGGGGAGACTAATAGAAAGGATTTATAGAATACCAGGAAAAAGTCTGGTCTCTGCATATTCACTATTGCTAGGTGAAGGATATCTGGCTCACAAACCCAGAGGAGACTTGGGGAGAAAAACCAAGTTACTTTAGGGCGCTCTACAACTGAACTATATCCTCATCCCTTTTTTAAGACAGGGTCTCGTTAAATTGTTCAGGCTGGACTTGAACTTGCAATCCTGCTGCCTCAGCCTTCCTGTGCCCGGGATTTGCACCACTGCATCCAGCTGGGCAGTGGCTCTTAAGCTTTGAGGTCTCATGCTCTTTGAGAAGCTGAAGAAAGTCCAAAAAAAAGGTGCACAAACCCAACTGTGCATATTATTTTAAGGCACTCACCTGTGACTATGACTTGATGGCCTCCAGACCAACCACAGTTAAGAACTTTTGTTCTTAGTGACAATGGGACAAAGTGTATACCAATCTGAGTTTGGGGAACCTCCCAAAAGTCTAAGGCCACTGCTCTCAATAGCTGAATGTGCTGTTAAACTTGTGATAGATGTTTCAGGGCAGAGCTTGCACCCTAGTAACAGGTAAATGTACAAACCATCTGAGGGAAAACATGCCAAAGAAAGTGAAAACACACATGTACACACTCTAAGAGAGAGATCTTTTTAGTTGAATGGGTTATTTTCTGCAGACACAACAGCCACAGGAGCAGAAGCAACCCACAGGGAAGGCTGAATGAAAGAAGCCTGTTCCCCAGGAAGGTATCTCTGGGACACAGCCAAAAGAGAAAAAAAAAAAAAAAAAATCACTGGAGATGCTCCATAGGCTCTCTCTCTGGGAAAGGCATAAAACACTCATTTTGAGGTAGAACTAGGATTTTTTATTTTTTAAGAGGAGGCAATTCCTGGGGTAAAGGGGCAGAATTCTTTTGAATGTTCCCTGTTGCAGAAAGCACAGTGTCAAATGGGAATGAAGACCAGTTTTACCACCCGTCAAACTGTTCAAGAAGCTAAGAGGTGAAAATTACCCCTCTGGGCAGCTGAACTACCAGTTATCCCTCACTCAACTTCAGGGTGAAACACAGCAAAGTTAAAGAGTGGAGACAAGAGGTGAATTGGCAGACCACACTGTATTATGCACTCTTTTCCACCCCTTCCAAGATCCTCAGGCCAGACAGACCCCCAGGGATCCCCTAATGGCAGAACTCCTAGGTACTGCTTGGTATCTGCCAAGGTTGGAGATGTCAGCAGGCGCTGGGACTGGCCTTCTGCCAGGCTGGACAGGAGGGCGGCGGCAGCATCCTCCGCCCCCCACCTCCAGGACCTTGCCTCTCATCCAGACTCTAGGACAGATGAGGGGTGGAGAGATGCAATAGCATCCCCCACCCCCGCCATCTGTCGTTTAGGGGATGGGCCCGAATGCAGCTCCAAGAGCAAGGAATGCTCTTCCAGCACTTCCTCGCGGCGCGGCAAGGCCTCCGGAGCCCTGGAGCACCCCGGCCCGCGTGGCCCAGTCTGCTCCCTCCACTTCGGCGTGGAGCGTAATCGATTCTCCACAGAACTGAAAGAACAGGCCTGAATCTGGTTTGCGAGGGGTCCGAGCGTAACGAGTCGCCACCGCTTTTCCTACTTCCCGCTCCGGCATCCGGTAAGGGGCCCGGATTGGGGCAAAAGTTGGCCTGAAAAAACCCGAGGAGGTTCCATAGCTGCCGCCGGGTGGAGCAGAGGGGCGCCAGGACGCGGCAAAGGCGTGGAGGGAAGGGAAAAGAAGCAAGGTCGGCGGGAAGCCCTGTGCAAACTCCCAGGAACTGGAATGGAGAGGGGGAGGGCCGACACGCGGTCACTGCCCGGGGTCCCGCAGGAAGGCTAACCTAAAGCTAAGCCCCCCAAAACTTCCAAGCAGGTGCAAGGAGGGCACGTGAGCACCAAGCCAGTGTCGGGGGAGGCGGTTCCGGCTTGGGGGAGGGAAGCAGGAAGCTCCCAGGGGAGTGGTGGTCTCGCCAGCAAAAACCGCCGCTGCACTCACCTCTCCGCGAAAAGTCCGAGCGCGGCGCTCCCTCCACAGGGCCGGCTCACCCAACTACCCTGAGCGCTCCAGCCGCCGGTAGCCGCCCGGGATCCGGCTTTTGTCCCGGCCCAGGCGGGCTTCTCCCCGCCCCCATCGGCTCACGGCGGGAGCGACCCAGTGATTGGCCACACGCGTTCCCTAGCCTGAGCGCCAGAGCTCCTCCCAATTCGCTGCCGTGGTGGCCCCGCCCCTGGGGCGGGGCTAGGGGGCTGCTGGGAGCTGTAGTCCTGAGAACTCTCCGTCCCAGGCAGCCGCGGGACAGGGCGGGGACCGGGGGCGGGGCCTCGGGTGGGGAGATGGGCTGGACTACGACCAGAGCAGAATGTACGCGGCTGGGGGCCGTGGCCTGATCTTTTCAGGGGCTGGGCCCAGAGCCGCTCTGGTTGGGTAGTTGAGGGCGGGAGTTGTTGGCTCAAAAGGCCGAAGCCCTTCTTTCGGGAGCTGGCGTCCCCTCTCATGGGACAAACTTACGTGCTCATCCCAGCGCCTGTAATGGACCACACCAAACCCAGTGGCTCATACCCGCTTCTTAAACAGCCGCGACAGGCTGTGTTCCCTTCGCACGTGGCGCCTCCCTCTGGCTCGGATCCACCTCATTGAGCGGGTGGGGTGAGGCTTTGAGCCAAGCTAACAGATCAGACGGCCCAAGGAGTAATAGGCCCGAGGAAGAGATGAACAAGTGGGGCTCGGAAGGCACCAGTCACAATGCATTCCGTCGCTTTCACCTGCTCACCTCGGCGCGGATCTGGGCGGAGCTGAGAATTTAACGGGAGATTCTGGAACAGGGCTGGTGCCATCTCTGCCGGTCTCTTGTTCCCACCCAACCCCACACTTAAACACTGGAAGTAATAAACTGCCACCGTTTAATAAACTTCTCCGTTACCTGCGAGAGACAGACCATATTTTCCGAACCAGAAACTGGAATACCCAGTCTGACTGGTGCTGGTGAACTTGCGGGGCACAAGATTTAAAATCAGACAGTCCTAGAAATCAGGACATATTCACTGCCCCGAAATTCTGGAGCTTCCTTTCCAGCACCTGTAGGCTTTCAGAGCTGTTCCCTGAACCTAACAACTGTCTAGCTCCAGGAAGAAGGCCAAAATCATGCCCTGACCAGCTCAGGTGATGAGATCAGCCCAGTGTGCATGGAATCAGCGTGCCTATGCCCCGGCCAAACACCCCGAGTCGTTTGCACTCTGCAACAATGTTGCCACACTTACTGACAAATCTTCCCCAAGCCCCTCTTCTCCCCAGTCCCTTTGAATTCAGAAGTGGAGTAGCTGAACTGGCTACCCATGCCTGTGCTGAGGGTTACCTGATGATGTTACTTATTAGTCCCTTCCCTAGCATTCCTCCTCACTTGCTCTCCTCTCTTGCTTCTAAAATGGGGGAGAAGCCCTAAGGGGTCTTCTACCTTCCAAGGATTGAGCTCCACCCCTACAAAGAACCTCCCCAAATAGTGCAAACCAGTCTTTGTTTTGTTTTTGGTGGTGTTGGGGATTGAACTCAGGGCCTTCTGCCTGCCAGGCAAGTGCTCTACCACTGAGCTATATCCTCAGACCCAAATAGTGTAACTCTCTCTCAAGGACCACCTCTCCTTAGGGAGAGGGGAATGTGTGGAAGGAAGTGTGTGTGTGTGAGTGTGTGTGTGTGTATCCTATGAAGGCACTCCAATTCTAGCCTTGGAGGACAACAACTTGGTCTTTGTGGGCTAAACCAGAAGACAGTAGTTAGAAGTAGTCATCTCAATTATCCCTCTGGTTGGAAAGAGTCACTACTGGGAACTTGTGCTGCATGCCTGTAATCCCAGCTAGTTGGGAGGTAGAGACAAGAGAATGACAAGTTTGAGACCAGCCTGGACAACTCAGCAAGACAGTCTCAAAACAAAAACTAAAAAAGGCCTGGGGATGTGGTTCAGTGGTATAGCACCCCTGATACCACCAAAAAAACACTGATAAGGAAACAGACATTCAGGTGGAAAATAAACTATAACACTGTAGCAAACTCTTGGTATGTCAATTTGGCAATGTCAATAAAAAATGTTAAATGCACTTGCCCTTTGCTCCAGCAATTCCATTTCTAACGATTTATTCTTCAGGTATGCTTGCATATGTTCCTGAAGATAGGGATATTTGTGTTGTCTACACTGGTATATCTCTATCACTTTGAATATAGCCCAGCATGTAGTAAGTGCTCAATAAATATTTGCCAACTGATAAAGAACTGCATCTTGGTGTTGCCGGGCCCAAGCTTGTAGTCCTGGCCAGGGATAAAAAGAAACTGTTTAGAGAATGAGGGTGTAGAGATGCTGGCCTGAGGGACCATGAGCCAATCACTGAGGTTTTCCAGTTTTCTCAGTGGTCCCATTCCAGGCCTCTACTCTTAACCCCTAGTCTCCCCAGGGAAGATTTTCATTACCCTACAAAGCCCCCACAGAGGTTCCTCTGGCCTTAAGTAATCAAGGTGGGTTCCATCTCCTTATTGTTCTATATGTAACTTAAAAGCTATAAATCTTTTCCTTTCCCCATTTGAATTACCTCTTTCCTCTTCTGACTGAGCTGGAGGACAGGTCCTTCTTGCTGCATGTAGAGGGTTATAGGCATCATCTTCACCCCTAGGGTTTGGGGCACTGTATCTCAGTTCCAGAAGCCTTAGACTGATTAGGTACTCCCTTCTAGATTTTAATCCATTATAGCCAATATTTATTGAGGAACTACTATGTGAAAGGCATGAGTGCTAGCACTCAATCTCTCAGCAATTGTTTGAGCTAAGTGTTATTATCATGGCCCTTGTTATGGTCCCCTGAATCTATGTCCTCATCTCTGACCCCTACAACCTACTACAGGTGAGAAAGAAAGAAAGAAGTTTCTATTCAGTGGGTCTCCCCCATTGGACTGTAACTCGAGGCCCAGGAGTGTGCCTGGTTCATTTTGGTATCTCCAGTTCCTAGCATGGAGTTAGTTAGGCACATATTAGCCATTCACTTAATGCAAGACTGAATAAATGCTGGAATAAATGTGTAAATGAAAAAAGAAAGTGTAGGGGATCAGGAGGAAGGAGGAAGAAGATGTAGCCAGGAGGAGGGTCTTCTGAGTCTGTCCAGTTCTAAACCCTCCTTTATCCTTAGGACAGCAGGAATCAGGAGCTTCCACAGAGGCATATCACCATCCACCTTGTGAAAAACCAAGGACTCACAAACTGCCACAACCCTTGCTTTGGCCCTGTACTGATTAGTGTCTCATTAGTGCCAAGGGCCCATGTGTCCCGGGGAGGCTTCCCCTGGAGGGGCAAAGAGAGCCCTTCCCTCTAGTTTGACAGGGGCTGCCCACCCCCACAGAGGTTGGAAGGATGGTCAGTCCAGTTCCCTGAGCAGAAGTCATCCCACTGGGAAGGCAGCCTCAGTGCCCAGGGAATAAAGATTCTCTAGGCCGACCACCCAGCTCCAGGATGGCCCACCCTGATCCCACTCTACTCTCACCCTCTCTCACATCACCACTGGCTCTTTCCTATCAGATAATGTCTTGTGAAATTCCTTGCTCTTTCAGAAAGAGCCCATGCAGCCCCTCCCATACACACAGCTCATTTACCCTTGACTTTTACATAAGACATGTTTAACCTTATCTTTGAATGAGTTTATTATTTTTGATTTTTATCTCTCCTTGCCATATTCGGTGTTTGGAAATTCTCTCCAGAGCAGCAGGAGCTGAGGTCACAGTGCCAAGCTCTACCCGACCAATCTAAAGAGCTTAGGAAACTGTTTCTCACCCTGTGATATTTGGAGGTCTCATCCCAAGAACGGATTCATTTGCCTCTCTCCCCCATAGCTTAGGCACTCTCCCAAAGACGTTCAGTCCCAAGTGCTGCTTCTTCAGTCCCTGGTCACAGATTCACAGAACATGAGAGTCGAAAGAGACTTCAGAAATCCAACCCTCATATTTTATAAAGGAAACAGGGAAAACTGAGGCCCAAAGAAGTGAATTTACTGCAGATGGGAGGGCAGATTGATGCAGTCCCTGTGAAAACCATTTGGTGCTATCTAGTAAAACTAAAGAGTCACATACACCGAGAGCCCACAGTTCCACTCCTAGGTCTATACCCTGGAGAATCTCATGCACACATGTGCCAGGGAACACATGGGAGATTGTCCTAACAGCACTGATTGATAAGACCAAAACCTGGAAGAAGCCCAGATAACCTTCAATACCTGGATGGATGAAGAGGTGGTAGCAGGTTAAAATGAATGAACTGCTGGGTGTGGTGGTACACACCTGTAATCCCAATGACTCAGGGAGCTGAGGCAGGAGAACCACAAATTCAAGGTCAGCCTGGGCAACTTAGAGAGAACTTGTCCTAAAAGTGAGTAAATAAAGAAAAAGATAAATTAAATGCTTAAGGTGATTTGCAATTCTCAGAATAAAAAGTTAATTTATCTAACATATAAAGAGCTCCAATAAATCACTAAAAAGATCACTTAAACCGGGTGCAATGGCACATGACTGTAATCCCAGCAATTTAGGAGGCTGAGGCAGGAGGATCACAAGTTTGAGGCCAGCCTCAGCAACTTAGCAAGACTCTCAACAATTTAGCCAGATCCTGCCTCAAAAATTAAAAAAAAAAAAAAAAAAAAAAAAAGGAATGGGGATGTTTATCAGTGGTAAAGTAACCTTGGGTTTACTCCCCAATACTGAAAAATAAAAGTAAATAAATAAAATTAATGAACTGGAGGCATATGCACGATAGGAATGACTCTCAAAAGCATAATATTGAGCAAAAGACAGTGGAACACAAAATAACAGAAATAGTATCATTTAAATATAGTAAAGAATCAGGGGCTGGAGTTGTGTCTCAGTGGTAGAGCCCTTGCTTAGCACATGTAAGGCACTGGGTTTGATCCTCAGTACCACGGGGGGTCGGGGAGGGAAGGATTAAAATAAAGGTATTGTGTCCATCTACAACTAAAAATATAAAAAATAAATAAATATAGTAAAGAATCAAAAGAAGTAAAACTAAATTGTATTATTTTAAATGGTTACAGTGGGAAAGTATAAAGAAAATAAATGATCACAAACAACCAGACCAATATATGTTTACTAAATATACAATGTGCAAGCATTACTCTACAATACATAATCTTAAAAGTCTCTAATAAGACAAATAACTCATAAGAATTGAGCAAGTAGCTGGGCGAAGTGGCACAGACCTGTAATCCCAGGGGCTCAGGAAGCTGAGGCAGGAGGATCATGAGTTCAAAGTCAGCCTCAGCAACTTAGAGGCCCTAAGCAACTCAGCCAGACCTTGTCCCTAAATAAAATCCAAAAAGGGGCTGGGGGTGTGGTTCAGAGGTCGAGTGCCCCGGAGTTCAATCCCTGGTACCAAACAAACAAACAAAAAAAAATAGGCAAAAAAAATCCATAAGACAAATAAGAAGTTATATAGTGTATCAAAAGTGGCACTACGAAAAGATGAGAAAAAAAAATACAGAATGGAGGAAGGAAATCAGGAATTTTCTAATCAGAGGAGGGGAATAGAAGGTTGCAGTATTAATTAGGGTGGTTAGGGTAACTGTCCCCTCAGAAGAGAGACTTGAGCCTACACCTGAGGAAGGCAGAGGGAGCAGCTGAGGGGCTGCGGGAGTATTCCAGACAGAAGAACCTGCCAGAACAAAGGCCCTAAGGAAGGAGCCCTTCTAGCATTTTCCTGGTGAGGGAGCCATTGTGAGGCTGGGTAGCTGGAACACAGGGATAAAGGCAAAAGGAATCTTCTGGCTGCTGTGTTGATAAGGCCAGGTGTGTGTTGGAGGGCAGACCAGACCAAGGGGGCGTGTAATCCATGAGAGAGGAAATGGGGGCTCAGATCAGGGGAGTGACAGTGAAAGTGGATTGAGCTGGGGGGGGGGGGGGGGCGGCTGTGAAAAAGACAAACTCCTGTTTCTCCAATCAGCTGTGTGATATTTCATGGGTGTTCATTTTATGATTATTAAACTACACATGTATATTTCATATATATTTCTGTACCTATATTCTATTTCACAATAAAAGAAGGAAGTAACTTGAGAAGCTGGATAGTAAAGGGCTGGACGTGCTGAATCCAATTCCTGCCAAGGCAATCCAAGGCATGGATCCCAACCAAGCTCACCTATATACGGGTGCTGTGCTGGGACCAAGCCTATCTATCACCTCTCAGCCTCAGTGTTTTATCTGTGAAACCTGGAAAATACTGCCTGATTCCTTCATTCACCAGAGTACAGTGAAGATCACAAGGTGCTTTGTAAGCTGCCAAAAAGCACACATTATTGTTTTGTTTTGCCTTGCTTCATAGACAGGGTCTCAACAAATTGCTGAGGCTGGCCTCAAACTCTCAATCCTCTCAGGTCAGCCTCCTGAGTAGCTGGGATTACAGATGAGTGCCACCACACCCAACTAAAGAGCACACATTATTACTGCTATTTTATTGTGCTCAAAAAAAAAAAAAAAACAAACAGCTATACTGAGATGTATTTAACATGATATATTGCACATATGTCAGGTGACTTGTTTGATAAGTTTCAACACATGCAAACACCCATAAAACCATTACTACAGTCAGGATACATATCCTTCACCCTCAAAAGTTTCCTTGTTACTCCTTTATAATCTACCCCTCTCTTCCCTATTGCCATATTCCCAGGAAGTCACAATATTGCATTCAGTATTGCATTATACATATAAATTGCATTTTCTAAAATTTTATGTCATTGGAATCAGTCTTTTGGTTGTTGTTGTTGTGCCTGGGGATTGAACCCAGGGGTAGTTTACAACTAAGCCACATTCCCAGCCCTATTTATTTTTGAGACAGAGCATCACTAAGCTGAGGTTGGCCTTGAACTTGTGATGTTCCTGTCTCAGCCTCCCCAGTGGTGGATTTCAGGTGCACCTGGCTCACAGTATTTTTTGTCTAGCTTCTTTCACTCAGCATAATTATTTTGTGCTTCATCTACATTATATGTGCATCAATAGACCATTCCTTTTTATTGCTGGGTAGTACTCCATTATATGGATAAACTATAATTTGTTTTCCCATTCACCTGTTGGTGAATATGTTTCCAGTTTCCAGCTATTACAAATAAAGCTGCATTGAATGTTCATGTTCAAGTCTTTGTATGGACATAATCCCATTTCTTTTGGGTAATACCCTAGAAGTGGAATAGCTGGGTCACATGTAAGTACACATTTTAACTTTTTTTTTTTTTTTTTTTTTTTTTTTTTTTTGCAGTGCTGGAGATTGAACCCTGGACCCTGTGCTTGCAAGGCAAGCACTCTACCAACTGAGCTATCTCCCCAGCCCCACATTTTAACTTTTGAAGGGGCCATCAAAGTATTTCCTAAAGTTATTAGACCATTTTACATTTCCACCAGCATCATGTGTGGGTTCCAGTTACTCAACAGCCTTGCCAACACCTACTAAGTTCCATCTTTTTAAATTTTTAGAGGGCAATAAACACACACACACAGTCACATTGTAGTATGACAAATATCCCTTCTTCAACCAGGAGAGAGCTATACCATATCTGGGATCCAGGAGAGTCTTCAGAGGTCCTATTCTGGCTGGCTTCACAAATGACACGAAGTGGGAAGGGGCCAATTGCACCCTGGGTGTTGATTGGGGCTTTGTGTGAGCCCACAGCTCTGCTGTCCACTCTTCATTACCCCCTCATCACATAAAGGTAACTCTGTCAACTTTCTGCCCATCTGCTCGTGGATGTCCAGATATCTGGAGACATCTAGTCTTGGAAGTGTAGACACATGGACTTGCTCTTGGATAGATCCGTTTCCTTATAATGGGGAGGCGCGCACTCCTCATAGCAGACACTGGTCATTCTGTACCATCTTCTCCACCTCCAGCTCTGCCACCAGCTATTGTGCCCTGAGTGGATCCGTCTCAGCTCAATACAGTAGAGAGGATCTCCTTCCGGCCTTTTGGTTCACAGCCTTGGACAGGTCACAATTCCTACACTGTCCACAACTTTGTGCAAATCCAATCTTTTAGTGGGCATTCTCCATATGTCTTCTTTAGTCAAGTAGCTATTCTAGTTCTAATCCCTTGGTCATTTCTCAGTTGGGTTGTCTCATCATCAAGTTGTAAATTCACTGCCATGTGTGGCAGATTCAAATTCTTTGTCAGATACTGATACATATTTTGCAAATATTCTATTTCAGTATTTCAGTTATGGTTGTGTTATCTCCTCCCCCCCCTTTTTTTTTTTCAGTGCTAAGGGTTGAACCCTGGGCTTCTTGCAAGCTAGACAGGTGTTCTACAGGTAAGCTAAATCCCTAGCCCTTGTGTTACAGCTTGTGATTTTACCCTTAATAGTGTCTTTTGAATAGCAGAGGATTTTAACTTGAATTCAAAATTATTTTTCCTTTCCCATGTATTTTCTGCCCTACATCCTGGGCCTTTTTATTTTTTTGAGACTGGCCTTGAACTCAGGATTCTCCTGCCCCAGTCTCCTGAATAGCTGGGGTTACAGATGTACAGGCCAAATTTTGAGTCCGCTTTTTTTGGTGGTGGTGAGAAGATGGGTAAGGAACTCTGGATAGACCTTAGTCAAGGCCCGCTACAAACAGGTGCTCAATAAATAGGTTAAACTGAATGTTGAACCTGAAGTTATTTTCCACTGTAGTCTCCTGCAAATTCTCACATCACTGAGGGTTCTGCAATTTTCCTGTTCATTTCGCTGGTGGAACACGCAACGCGTTCAAGTGCCTCGCTCGGGGTCACGCGCGACTGCCCCAGTCCTCTGCCTCCACGTCTAAAACTCTCTCTCCTTGATGGCGGTACAGGGGCACGTACGCCTTACCCTTACTTGGAATTCTGCCTCCAGCTCTCTTGTTTTCTTGACTGCCTTGCACAGGAGGCTTTCGGCGTGGTAATTCGGGAAAGAACCAATGAACCGTGCCACCACGATCACCCCGGAGCCCCGCCTCGCTCCAGCCGCTGTCCACGCGCTCAGCACTCGCGGACCTGGTGCGCGGCACGGCGGCCCCCGCGCACGCGCACGCTGGGAGGTTGCGGGGGGGGGCTGTGCCGGGGATCCGAACTCCGCGGGAGTCAGGGGCGGGACCGGAAGTCAGTCTCTGTCTCTCGGTTGCTAAGAGACGAATCTTATACAAGCTAGGCAGAAATTCTGCATCTTCTTCTCCTCCCTCTCTCCGCTTCAGCGTCTCCAAAGGCGGTCACCATGTTGGAATCTGAAACTGAGACCTTGCGAAGTACCTTTCCCTCTTACATGGCAGAGGGCGAGCGGCTCTACCTACGCGGGGAATTCTCTAAAGCCGCGCAGAGCTTCAGCAACGTGAGTCGCTCTCTGAACCTATCCATCATCCCTAACCACTTTCAATTACCGGTACTGCTGAGGTCCAGATGTTGCGTGGAGGACACTGTTATGTCTAATACTGAGTCCTGACTGATGCACCCCTATCATAGTTAGGCCCGGTGCTTGGTCATTTTTTCCCAGTTTCCACTTGCGTTCTTCATTCTCTGCACTAACAGTAGCCTCTCCCTTTACTTTTACTTAAATGTCTTGCGATTAACTGACCTTTCGTAGCAGTCCCGATTTCCCATCATTGGCCCGAGTTTGGTTGGGAGATGCATGTAGAAGCTGCGAAGTGTCCGGCGCACGGATGCTCATAAAAAGGAGGTGTTCAGTAAAATAATCAGCATTATTATAGTAACCTTGGTAAAAATCACACCACCACATCCTAAGGAGATTGGATGCTGTTTCAGGATTCCAGACTCACTGCCAAGCACAACACATGCCGGATGAGGGAGGTGCAGGTGCTATTGTTACTTCATTTATACATTAGGAAACTGATAAAGAAGTTGAGCAACATGTTTAAGGTTACTGAACTGGCAGAGTAAGAGAGTAAGGCTCCAAAGCTAGGCACTCAGACTCCATACTGAGACCCTATCCACCAGGTAGTACATTGGCACGAGTCAACTGTAAGGTTTTTTGTTTGTTTGTTTTTGGATTTTTTTGTACCAGGAATTTAACCCAGAGGCACTTAACCACTGAGCCACATCACCAGCCCTTTCCACCCCTGGCTCTTTAAGATCTTCCTAAGGCTATTAGCCTACTTCTCCACTCCCCACCCCACAGTGCTGGGGATGGAATCCAAGGCCTCAAGCATGCCTGGCAAGCACTTGACCACTGAACTGCACCTTCAGCCCATGCCCCGCTCCTTATTCCAAATGATAGCCCACAAACCCATTCCAAGACTTCTCCCGAAGTCAAGCTTCTCAATTGCTACCTAAAGTCTTTTGTCCCTTTTAACCACCAACCACACCCTAGAACCAGCAATGATGGGTGAACAATTGAGTTTGGGAACCCTACCCCCACCCGTTTTCCTCTTGCTGGACCACATCCCATCCTGGAGAAGCCCAGGCAAAAAGAAAAGATGGCCCCAAGGGAAGGTAGCCTTGCATGAGAAGTGGTCTCATTCCAAGAAAGACAGTAGTTACTTCCTCTTCTTAGAAAAGTAGAAAGGTCTTAGAAAGGGGTGGATACAGTCTGATGTCCCAGGAAGGACAGTACAGCACAGACTATGGTAATGATCTCAAACAGAAGAAGATAGGACATGAGAAGTGGAACCAATGCCCACCCCCACTTTAGGAGACCCCAATCACAATTTCAGTTTTCCTGACATTTTCATCTTAATCCCCTGAAATAGCAATGATTCTCAGTTAGTTACATTGAAAGAAAAAGATTGAGCCGGGTATGGTGGTGTGCACCTATAATCTCAGCTACTCAGGAGTCTGAGGCATGAGCGTCATGCATGGGTTTGAGGCCAGCCCAGGCAACTTAGGGAGACCCTGTCTCAAAATTTAAAAAGCCAGATATGGTGATACATGCCTGTTACCCCAGAGACTTAGAAGTCTGAGGCAGTAGGATTGGAAGTTCAAGGCCAACCTCAGCAATTTAGGGATGCCCAAAGCAATTCATGAGACCCTGTCTGAAAATAAAAAATAAAAAGTGCTGGGGATGTAGCTCAGTGGCAAAGCAGCTCTGGATTCAATACCCAGTACCTAAAATTAAATTATGTAGCTCAGTGGTAGCATGTGCAAACCCCTACATTCCACCCCCGGTACCACCAGGGAGAAAAAAAGAAAGAAGAAAAGGCTAGTATTCCGGTATAGTAGCACATGCCTGCAATCCCAGTGACTTGAGAGGCTCAGACAGGAGGATCTCAAGTTTGAGTCTAGCCTCAGCAATTTAGCAAGGCCAAAAAAATAAAAAAATAAAAAGAGGGCTGGAGATATAGCTCAGTTGGTAGTGTGCTTGCCTCGCACGCATAAGACCTTGGGTTCAATCCCCAGCACCATAAATAAATAAATAAATAAATAAATAAATAAATAAAAATAAAAAGACCTGGAGATGTGGCTGAGTGGTAAACTACCCCTGGGTTCAATCCCTGGGCCAAAAAAAAAAAGGCTAGTGGAATGGATAACCCAAGTTGCAGATTGTCCTAAAATCTATTTTGTTTGTCTTCACCTTTGAAATTTATTTTGAGAGTGTTGTGCAGTTATTTCAGGTTTGTGATTGAATTTGGCATGCGCAAAAAATCATGTGTTTTTTTTCACTAGAGGGATTATGAGCTTTGGCAGAAAATACCTCCAGAGTAGCATCTTCCCACATCTCAACCAGTGGCTTCCACAATAGCTGTGATTCAGCTTTCTTCAAGATATCCACATACAGGTCAAGGTGCTCAAGTTGACCGAGCAAAGATCAGTGTTAAGGCACAGAGGCCTGGCTGCTGACCTGAAGAGTCTCCTTGAAACTCTGTAGGAGGTTAGGGCTGCACTTCCCAGGTGGAGCTGCTACCTTGCTCTTTCTGGTACCTGTCAATCTCACTGGTTCCTTTCTCAGGCTCTTCACCTTCAGAATGGAGACAAGAACTGCCTGGTCGCCCGCTCTAAGTGCTACCTGAAGATGGGAGACTTGGAGAAATCCCTGAAGGATGCTGAGGCTTCACTCCAGAGCGACCCGACTTTCTGCAAGGTGACTAGCTAGGTGGGACAACTCTATCTTGCTTTCACTACTGCCATTTTCTGCAGCAGCCTGTGGTTACCAGTAGTTAAAGAATCAGCCAGACTGCTTGGCGTTTGATGCCATTTTCTCTTCACAGGTCACGTGCCTGCCTCTCTATTCCAACCTTGACCCTCAACCCAGGACGTTTCTGTTCTGCCATATCTGAGTCCTGTAAGGCCTTGTCTGTCCACCTTGATTTGAGTTTCTCTCCTTCCAGGGAATTTTGCAAAAGGCCGAGACACTGTACACCATGGGAGACTTTGAGTTTGCCTTGGTGTTCTATCATCGAGGCTACAAATTGCGACCTGATCGGGAATTCAAAGTTGGAATTCAGAAAGCCCAGGAAGCCATCAACAACTCAGTGGGAAGTGAGTGAGCACAGGGCCTCTGCCCTTTTCTAAGAAGGCTCCCAGAATCCCTAGGTTTAGAGGAAGGGCTGAGGTTTGGTGGATGGGCAACCAGCACCAGGCTTCCTGGGAATCTCATACTTGGATTCAGCTATTGTTGATGTTGTCAGGGATTAGAAACTGTCCACTGGGCTATAATCCCAGGAGCTCAGGAAGCTGAGGCAAGAGGATCATGAGTTCAAAGCCAGCCTCAGCAACTTAGCAAGGCCCTTAGCAACTTAGGGAGGCCCTAAGCAACTTAGCAAGACCCTGTCTTTAAATAAAATATTTAAAAGATCTGGGGGTGTGGCTTAGTAGTTAACATTCCTAAGTTCAATCCCCATACCCCCCCCCCAAAAAAAAAAGAAAGAAAGAAAGAAAGAAACTGTCTTCTGGGAGAACCAGCTCCTGATCCACTGCATTGAGTACTATGGTATCTTGTTTTCTTCAAAGCCACCTTAGAAGGATTGTTTTGAAGTAGGCCTATCTTTAGCCTGGAGTCATAGGATAAAGCCAGGTCCTGAGTCCAGCCTTCCCAAGGCCCTGGCTTCCTCCCTCAACACATATGTACCAAGGACTGTTTCTTACTCATCAGTTCAGTAGCAAGAGGAGGAGGGAGGTGGGTGAGAACTTGCCACCACGGGTAGCAGAGTGTGGAAATGACACAGAACAGACTCCCCTGTGCTCATGGTCACCCTTTATTTGGAAATCTGGCTGTTCTGGCCTTGGGCTAGCACGGGCTGTTTGGTACTGTAGTACCAAACATCCTGCACTGTTTGCCTGCCACGTTGGCACAGGGCCTGCTCTGCCACAGCCTCCACTATCCCCCTGCCAAACGCAGCCATTTCCAAATAAAATATGTGATAGGTCATGCCTGAAAGACTTGGCCAACCTGAGCTCCAGCTTCTGCCCTTACAGGTCCTTCTTCCATTAAGCTGGAGAACAAAGGGGACCTGTCCTTCTTAAGCAAGCAGGCTGAGGTAAGGTTCCTGGTTCTGAGGCCATTTGTGCCTGCGTCTAGTGGCACTCTTGCCTGGGAATGATTAACTCCTGCCCATCATGGGGTTCTGCCCCAACTCTAGAGGGAGAGGTCCTATGCAGCTAGCCATTGCCCCATCAGGCATATTTCATTGTCCTCAGCCCACCTAGAGGTCCTGGAGGAGGAATAGGGAATCATAGACTCTGAGGCCATGGCTGGGGTCTGTGTTCCTTGCTGAGACTGATGAGTGTCACTCCATTTTTACAGAGTATGAAGGCCCAGCAGAAGCCTCATCCTGTTAAGCAACTCTCACACCACGTCAAGAGAGAATCCAAGCGGAAGGGCTCACTCAAGAGCGAGAAGACTATCCGCCAATTGTTGGGGGAGCTCTACGTGGACAAGGAGTATTTGGAGAAGCTCCTACTGGATGAAGGTTTCAGACCCTTTCTGGGGACCTGAGACAAAGGAAATCTGGGGTGGATGCTTAATGCTTGAACCAGAAACAGACTGTTGTATAATATTAGCTGACATGTACCTGTAGATGGGTTTTTACTAGTATTCTCATTTTACAGATAAGGAAACCGAGGTCACACATAGATGGGCAATGACATGACTCATGTTTGGATCCAGGAAGTCCACTTTCAGAGTCAGTGCACAATGCTATCCCGGGAGATAATAGTAGAAATTTGGGATCCTTTACTATTACATTAGTGAACTTTCTGTTGCTGTGATAAAATACCTGAGACAATCAACTTAAAAGGAGATAAGGTTTAGTCTGGCTCATGGTTTCAGAGGTTTAAGTTCATGATCAGGTTCATTGTTTTGGGGCCTGTAGTGAAGCAGAATATCAAGGTAGGGAATGCATGGTGGAACAAAGCTGCCCCCCTCATGACAACTGGGAAGCAAAGAGAGAGGAAGGGGACAGGGTCTGAATATTCCTTTCAAGGGCACAGCCCCAGTGACCTAACTTCCTTTCATTAGGCCCTACCTCTTAAAGGTTCCACCAACTCCTAAGAGCACCCTTGGCTATGGACTAAACCTTCAATACATGAGCCTTTGAGAGGCACTCCAGATCCAAATCATAACAACCACCATAGTCCCTGAAGGACCGTCCCTGGGTCCTCAGTCTGTACAATGGGCAAAGGAATCTGGTGGATGGGTGCTCAAATCCGAGCACATCAGTACTGCAGTGTTCTGAAACATCACCTCATCCAATCCCTCCTTTCATCGATAAGGAAATAGAATTTACCAATGGGGAGTAACTTGTCTAAGGTGACAGCAAGTTAGTGGCAGAGCCAACATGAGAACCCAATCAATGCTCTTTCCCGACACTGTGCTGTCAATGACAGGACATAGGACAGAACCTTGAAATGCATGTCTCACAGAAACTTGGGGGTGGGAATATTGGCACTAGCTGATAAGCCTGAGCAGGGTCGCCCTTGAAGCAAATGCCTTTTCTCCAGAACTGGCTTCCCAAGGTCATCTGCAGGGATTCCCCACAGGGGTCCCTGTAGAGCTTTGATGCACAGATGGCCTCATGGCTGGCATATCTCCTGGGTAATGGGCCTGAAGGCCTCCTGTACTCCAGAGGACCTGCTGTGGAAGAAAGGAGTGGCCTGAGCATTACCCCAAGTGGCCCTGCAGCGTTGCAACCCGCTCTAACCTCTGTCTGAGCAGTGGGCAGGACATAGGCAAACCACTCCACTTCCCAGCATGCACTGGCACCCTTGGCACCTGGGGAATCACTGGGCACTGGCAACCTTGGCCAGGGTGTGCACTTAGACACTCCCCCCCCGACTTTCCACATTTTTTTATTGGTGCATTATTATTGTACATAATGATGGGATTTTTGTTACATATTCGTCTATGCACATAAGGTAGCAATATAATTTGACCAATACCACTCCAGAGCACTTCCCCACTCCCTCCCCACTTCCCACCCCCTTGTCCCTTTCCTCTACTGATGTTCCTTTGATTGTCATGAGATCCCTGTCCCTCTACCTTTCTTTTCCTTTTTCCTCTCTAGCTTCCACATATAAGAGAAAACATATGACCCTGGACCTTCTGAATTTGGCTTATTTTGCCAAACTCTGGTCCCTGACCAGGTGAGGAGCAAGCATGCATAATAAATGGATGGTCTCAAGTTCCATCCATTTCCCTGCAAATGACATAACTTCATTTTTCTTTTTGGCTGAGTAGAACTCCGTTGTGTGTATATACACCACATTTTCTTTATCCATTCGTCTTACAGCTAGGCTGGTTCCATAATTTGACTGTTCTGAATTGTGCTGCTATAAACATGGGCATGCATGTGTCACTATAATATGATGACTTTAATTCTTTAGGGTAAATACCAAGGAGTAGTAAGCTAGGTCATGTGGTGGTTCCATGCCTAGTCTTTTGAGGAACTGATTTCCATAGTTATTGTACTAATTTACAGTGCACCAACAGTGTAAAAGTGTTTCTTTTTCTTTATAATTCTCTCTAGCATTTATTATTACTATTATTATTATTATTATTATTATTATTAATTTTGTACCAGGGATTAAACCCAGGGGTGCTTAACCACTGAGCCACATCCCTCGTCCTTTTTATTTTTTATTTTGAGACAGGGTCTTGCTAAGTTGCTTAGGGTCTTGCTAAGTTGCTGAGGCTGGCTTTGAACTCACAACCCTCCTGCCTCAGCCTCCTGAGCCACTGGGATTACAGGCATGCACCCAGCTTTATTGTTTGTATTCTTGATGGCTGCCATTCTGACTGGGTTGAGATGAAATCTCAGTATCATTGTGATTTGGTAATGGTGTTGAACCTTTTTTTCATATTTTTGTCGGCCATTTCTGTTTGAGAAGTGTCTGTTTAATTCATTTGCCCATTTTTTAATTGGGTTATTTGGGTTTTTTGGTGTTAAGTATTTTTGAGTTCTTTCTATATTCTAGACATTAAGCCTCTGTCAGAAGAGTAGCTAACAAGCCAGGTGCAGTGGCACATGCCTGTATACCCAGCGACTAGGGAGGCCGAGGCAGGAGGATTTTGAGTTCAAAGCCAGCCTCAAGGCGCAGCGGCGACGGCGGCGGCGGCAGCGGCCCCGGCCGAGGTGCGCGCTGGGGGGGAGGGGGGGCCGGAGAGGAGCATGAATGGAGCAAAATGGCGGATCATGTGCAGGAAGTGAAGATTAAAGAGCAATGTCGCCTTTACTTTGCATACTGTAATGGCATCATTCCTCAAGTAAAAAGAATGATCTTATTCCTGATATACCTACAAAAACGGCAGTGGCGTGACTTCTACTCGTTTCTTTGGGAAGAGAAAGAGACTAAAAGGCTCATTTTGGAGACCAGGATTAGTAGACCAGATCTTTGGAATGTGAGGGACAAGTTATCAGAACAGGATTATATCAAGAAACAACCACAAATGAAGACCACAAGTTTTGTGTTTTGAAGCCTGCGTCATGGCCAGCATCATCAAAAGTAGCAGTAAAACTTGGTACAAAGTGATAATAATAATAATAATTGTAATGTGGCACCTTGAGTTTTACAGCAGCTATTGCTAAGCATGAAGCAATTTATGTGATTTTTTTAAAAAAATCTTTGCATCTTAAACTAGTAAGTACTCAGGAATCACTTCTGGCACTTAAAGGAACAGACTAATGCACAAGACTGATTTGTTTACAATAAAGAGCATTTTCGGTCCAGTGCTTTTGTATACTAGGGGTAAAAAATTAGTGTCCATGAACATTCCAGAGCATGGTTTGGATAGCCCTTACGAAGGATGCTTTGGCCTGCAGAGGAAGAAGCCAGTACTTTTATGAATATATATGTCTTGTTTCCTATAAAGAAGCATCCCTTCATGTGATTTCTCCCACATTTCTGGAGCAAAACAGTTGTCATTCCTAATAGTTAGAAAATCAAGATGTGTCAAAGCAATTTTCATAGCATCTTTGTTCAAAGGAGGATCTGTTGTTTTGGTAAGGAGTTGTTTTTCTCTAATCCACCCTAAAACAAATCTATCAAAGTTAAGAATTAACTTTTCAAAACAAAACAAAACAAAACAAAAAAAAAAAAAAAAAAAAAAAGCCAGCCTCAGCAGCCATTCTGTGGGTTCTCTCTTCACATTCCGAATTGCTTTCTTTGCTGTGCAGAGTTCCTATTTATTAAATCTAGGCATTATTTCCTGAACTTTAGGGGTCCTAGACACTTTCTTCTCTGAGGATACATCTTGAAAGCAGGGATCTCTGAGGACTGGGGCTCCTTGGAGAATGGTTCTCCTGCCAGCCACCCCTTCTCCTAGCTCCCTGCATCTTGCCATGCGGTTTTTATATGAAGGGAGTGCCTGAAAGGGTGAACTCTGAGCTCATCCTGGCCTAGCTAGATCCATTGTCACCACACGCTCTCTCTTTCTTCACTGTCCCTGCAGCTGCCGGCAGAGCTCCTCACAGAGGGCCCCCCAGCAGGGCCCCCGAGCCTCGGTGAGGCCATCCCCTCAGCCGCTTGTTCCCTCTGATGTTGCCTTACACCCCTGCCCCACAGACCTCATCAAAGGCACCATCAAGGGCGGCTTGACTGTGGAGGACCTCATCATGACAGGCATCAACTACCTGGACACTCGCAGTGACTTCTGGAGGCAGCAGAAGCCAATCTATGCCAGGGAGCGGGACCGCAAGCTGATGCAAGAGAGGTGGCTGCGTGACCGCAAACGCCGTCCCTCACAGACAGCCCGTTACATCCTCAAGAGCCTGGAGGACATTGACATGTGTGGGTATACTCTCAGAGGGGCGGGGCAGGTGCCTCTGCTCCCTTGCGCGGTGAGGTGGGAGCACCAGAGCAGCCTGAGCCCCTGGCTCTGCTGACCTGTGGATGGTGGACACTGTCTGGGGGAGAGTAGTCGCCCCATCAGCCATGAGGAGACTGCCCTTTCCTCCACGTCACCCGCTTCTCTTCCCAGTGCTGACCAGTGGCAGTGCCGAAGGGAGTCTTCAGAAAGCTGAGAAAGTGCTGAAGAAGGTGTTGGAATGGAACAAAGAGGAGGTGCCCAACAAGGACGAACTGCTTGGGAACTTGTACAGCTGCATAGGGAACGCCCAGATTGAACTGGGGCAGATGGCCGCAGCCCTGCAGAGCCACAGAAAGGACCTGGAGATCGCCAAGGAATAGTGAGTGCCTTCCAGGTGGCCACGGCCCTTGGGCCTACCAGGGAGTGGGGTCTGGGACTCTGTTTCAGCCTTTGGTAGTGTTGCTGGTGGCTTAGCTCCTGTTTTTTGCCCTGCAAGCCTGAGGTCGATTCCCACAGAGGTAGATGCCACCTGCCCAGGACAAAGGGTGGAGGGGGCCAAACCTAGACTGTTTGCCTTTCTCACTAAGAAGAGTATAATGATTCAAAATTCCAAAAAGCTAGGGCCAGGCTTGGTGGCTCAAGCCCCTGGAACCCCAGTGGCAAGAGGCTGAGGCAGGAAAATCACAAGTCTGAGGCCAGCCTGGGCAACTCAGTGAAACCCTGTATCAGAAAGTGAATAAATAAATAAATAAATAGGTCTGGGGATGTTACTCAGTGGTAGAGTGCCCCAAGGTTCCATCCCCAGTACCACAAAAAAAAAAAAAAATAATAATAATAATAATTAATGCCAAAGCTCCCAGCGGTCTGCCTTTTACAGGTAATTTTATTCTCATCTCATCTCAACAAGTTCACATTAAGGCTCAGACATGCCCAGTGCTGTTCAACCTTGGGGACACAGCAGTGACTGACAGAAGGGTCATGTCTGGGGTCGTTCCCTGCAGATGTCAAACAAAAAGTCACACAGCTACTTAATTGCAGTTGTGATGAGTGTCATAAAGCAAAAGCACTGGATCCAGTGCTTTGAGAACTACCTCCCAGGAGGACTTGCCTGGGCATTGGGCACTCATGCAGCCTGTAGGAAGGCCTGAGGCAGGAGGAAGCTTACAGCTGGAAGGCACAGAGTATTGCCAGGCAAGGGAGGGGCCAAGAAGAGGCTGGAGGATGGGGGCAGGGGTGGGACCAAGCAGGGTCCTGTAAGCCACGGTGCGGCTGTCAGGGAGCCCTGGCTTTGTCATCTGCGCCACCCAGCTGTGGGCCCTTAAATGGGCAAAATGATAGCCCCTACCCTAGGGTGGAAGGGAGGATGAAATGTAGGCACACGTCAAAAACTTGGGCCAGTAGGGCTGGGGTGTGGCTCAGTGGCAGGGCACTTGCCTCACATGTGCAAGGGCCTGGGTTCCATCCCAGCGCTGCAAAACAAAGCAAAATCTTGGAAGAGGACCTGGCACTGAAAATAATACTATGAACTCTCCCAGAAATGAGGCTGAGGGCTTGGTGGCAGGGACCATCCCTTTGTGAGCATCCTAGTTCTAGCCTTTGGAGTCATTCTTGACTCTCCCCTGTCCAGTCCCTACTTTCCACACACTTCTGGGAACCTCATGGTCTCCCAGAACCCCATTTTCACTCAGCTCTCTGTCATGGCTGCTGCTGCTGCTCCCACAAATCTCCAAAGGTCTGCCTTTGTCTATCAGTGCTCCTTCCTGATGACAGGCAGTAAGCGGGTCCTCAATGCCTGTAATTGGCCCCCCAGGCTCTCTCCAAAGGCACTCCTGCACTGCCCTCCTAGAACAACCCTCGGGGGCTTGAATCTCCCCGAATGTCCTGCCTGCAGCCCTCTACTCTTAGCCAAGCCCCACACAGTATCCCTTCTCAGCCCCTCTCTCCTTCCCTCCCTCCTTCTCCCCTTTCTTTTTCCTGCAGTACTAGAGATTGAACCCGAGACCGTGAGCACCTTGGTCAGTGCTCTTCCACTGAGCTACCTCCCCAATCCTTTTTATAGTTTGAGACAGGATGTTACTAAGTTACCCTGGCTGGCCTTAAAATTGCCATCCTCCTGCCAGCCTCTGAGTAGCTGAGATTGTAGGCCCCAGTTCATTTCTTACCTGTCTCCACGGTGCCGAGCAGGAGTAGCATGTACTGGCATTCTGGAAGGGTAGAGGATGTGTCTTTGATTCCTGCCTCTGCCACACAAATCTGTGTGGATCTTAAGCTGCCCGTCTCCTCGATTTCCTCATTACTCATGAAGGCATGATAATGCCAACTGACAGGGATTGCGAAGATTAAATAAGATCCCACCATCTACCATGCACTAGCGACTCAGGTCTTTACTTCTTGCCCGACTTGGCCAAGTCAAGACTTTCATGCCCAACTAACTCCAAGGCAGTTTCCCTTTGGATGTCCCAAACTAGCGTGGTCGGATAAGAACCCATTTTCTTTTTCCTAACTTCCTGCTCTGAGGTTCCCTACCCCACGAGCCACTTGCTCCCTAAGGCCAGAAGCCCAGGAGGCTTCCCCATACCTCCCTCCCTTGCAGTTCACACCCTGGCCACCATGTCTTGTCTGTGCCTTCTGTGTTTCCCTTCCACAACTCAGCCCAGACCCTTCCCACTGTTTCCTCTGACCTGGGCTTTCTGTTGCTGCATGGGCCCTTCTGTGAAAGACAAATCCTGTGGTTGGTATGAAATACCAGAATATCAGCACGTTGCTCAACGCTGCTGGTGACCATTCCTAACTTATCTTGCCCTGCTGCCCCTACCCTCCACCCCCCGTCTCTTTTTGATACTGGGGATTGAACCTAGGGGTGAACCACTGAGCCACATCCCCAGCCCTTTTTATGTTTTATTTTGAGACAAGGTCTTGCTAAGTTGCTTGAACTCACCATCCTCCTGCCTCAGTCTCCCTAGTCACTGAGATTACAGGTGTGCACCACTGAGCCCGGCTTGCCCTGGCCTCTCTTAACCTGGCTTTCTTGTGGTCTGGGCATCCTGTGTCCTGTCCTGGCCAAGACAGAGATCTGTCAGGTTTCGTAGCATCACGGGGTTACTGGCTTTGTGCTTTACAGCAGACAGGCCCTAAGTAGGAGTGGCTTCCCTTTCTTCAGCACTCTATTTACTAAACTGCCTCTCAATCATTCTTCCGCATTTAGACAGGTGGCCTGCTTCAGGAGAGCCTTCAGGGGGCTGGCGTTCTGGCTCAGTGGTAGAGCTCTTGCCTAGTACGCGTGAGGCAGTGGGTTCGATCCTCAGCACCACGTAAAAAATAAATAAAATAAAGGTATTGTGTCCATCTAAAAAAATTAAGAAGAGAGAGAGAGAGAGATGAGGGAGGGAGAGCCTTCAGCACCTGGGGTGATGTAGAAATACTGTCTTTTTGCTTCTTGCCCACCTGCATCCTGTCTGCCCTCTTGGACTTTGGCCCTTGGAAGGGGCTATCTTCCCTTCCTACACCACTGGCACCTAGCAAGTGTGTGCTAAGTGCCTAAGTAAACAGAGGCTTAACAATGCTCCTACTTTTAACATCCAGGAACAGGCCTCACCCAGAAGCGCTGGTCTTACAAGTGATTAGAATGAGTGACCGGCTCTCACCTATGCCTCTGATACTTGCAGATTTGATTGCTTGCCTTCTCATAGCTACTAGTTCTCATTACATATGAATATTATGAATGAATTCATATATTTCAGCATGTTTGTGCATCATACCATGACACAGGGCTCACTCTGGAAGGGGAGCCCAACCAGAGGTGCTATGGGAGCACGGGATGCCAAATGTGGCTAAGGACCCAAGGAGAGGGGCAGGCGGGAGAGGGGACTGTGGTGGGGGAACCCTAGAGAAGACAGGTGGGGCAGCAAGGTGGACACTGGGAAGGAGAAGGGCACCCTAGGCAGAGGGATGCAGTGGGATGGCGATTTGGGGAACCACACATAGCGTGGCTGGGCTGGGAGCCAGGACCCATGGAGCGTGAGAGGCCCAATGCCAGGCTAAGGAGCTGGACCAGCCTGCAGCTGCTGAGGCCCAGGAGGGAGTGCTTTGTATACAAGCACAACCATGTTGGCTTGACTGGCAACTGTGGTACTGAGAGTAAAGCTTGAAAGTCCCCCACCCACCGCTCCTGCGTACTTCCCTGGGTCTCATTAGGAAGTGTCCTTCAAGTCCCTTTTCTTACATTTACCTACATGCTTAGGTGTTTATACACATACACTGGATTTTGAAAGCAAAGGCAATTATTTCTGTGTTTAAGAAAAAGAATGATAGCTATTCGCAAGTGGCATATGCCTGTAATCCCAGTGGCTAGGGAAGCTGAGGCAGGAGGACCGAAGGTTCAAAACCAGCCTCAGCAACTTAGGCCTGAAGCAACTCAGCGACACCCTGTCTCTAATAAAATACAAAAAGGGGCTGGGGGTGAAGCTCTGTGGGAGAGTGCTTGCCTAGTGTGCCCAAGGCCCTAGGTTTGATCCCCAGCATCACAAAAGACAATACACACACAGAGGGTCACCTTTCCCTTCCCCACCTGGAGAGGGGCACTCACTGTGTTGCCCAGGCTGTCCTCAAACTCCTGGGTTCAAGCAATCCCCCTGCCTCAGTTCCTTTCCCAAGCACTGCCCTCTACGACCACACTTGGTTCCCAGGCACATTCTTTCAGTGGCTTCGCAGGTTGGAGAGGGTCTGAGATTGAGGGAGAGGGTTATTATTTCATTTGTTGGGGGTGTTAAAAATCAAAATGGGGGCTGGGGTTGTGGCTCAGTGGTAGAGTGCCCACCTAGCACATGTGAGGCACTGGGTTCAATCCTTGGCACCACATAAAAATAAATAAATAAAATAAAGATCTAAAAGAAAATCAAAATGGAATCATGCCAAAGTTCCAAGTCACCAAGCTGAAATTAAGTTGTTTATCTGACCTTATGAGAAATTAGGATTATAAACCTGGCAGGTGGCACGGGTCTGTAATCCCAGTGACTCAGGAGGCTGAGACAAGAGGATCTTGAGTTTGAGGCCAGACTGGGCAATTTAGCAAGACCCTGTCTCAGAAAACAAAACAAGTAACAACAACAACAAGATATGGGGGCAAGGGGCTGGGGATATAGCTCAGATGGTAGAGTGCTTGCCTCGCATACATGAGGCCCTGGGTTCAATCCCCAGCACCACTACCCCTACCCCCCACACCTGCCCCAAAAAAAAAAAAAAAAAAAAAAAAAATATATATATATATATATGTGTGTGCATATATATATGTGTATATATATATATATATACACATATATATATATATATAAATCAGGGTTACAGAGATAACTGGCCAGTTTCAACTGATAAGATAATGAAGTTCTCTCTGCTGATCCTTATACAAAAAAGATAACCTGAAGTCAATCAATCAGTTTTTTCTCTAGTGCTCTGTCTCCCTGTTCCTGTTCCAGTCTTCCCTGTTGAAGTAACTGTGCAGTGGCCATTCTGCTTTTTGGTCTCCTTGTTCACGTCTGCTTTCTTCTGGTGGGGGACTCAGGATACAGCTCAGTGGTAAAATGCCCCTGAGTTCAACTCCCAGTACCAGAGGAAGAGTCCTCTTTTTTCCCCCTACTGACTTAAAACAGCACACCTTATTCTCCTACAGTTCTGTGGGTTAAATCAATGTCACTGGGTCACAGTCACAGAGCTGTGTTCCCTGCAGAGGCTGGAGGGGACAGTCGGGTTTCCTTGCCTTTTCTGCCTTCTAGAGCTGCATTTGCATCCCGTTCCCTTGCTGCGCCTTCAGAGCAAATGCTTCAAGCAGTGGCGATTTTCTTTATTTTTTAAACACAATTGTAATCTGACTTTTGAACTAAATACATCATGGACTTTTTTTCATCAGTAAAAATTGCCATTGTTAGAGCATGGATAACATTTAGATTGTTTCCAAAAGAATCTTCACTGTAATGACTGTTCACATTATTTTCTTGAAGTAAATTCCTAGAGGGGAAATTGCTGGATCAGAGGGAATCTTTGAAAGCTATTGATTGATTAGCTTCCAGGAAGATGCTGATAATGGACATCTGGGTCCCAGGGCATGAGAGAGCCAGGTATCACACAGCCTTGCCAGCCTGGGCATCACCCCTCCAACTGGAACCCTGAGTCCCCGAGGTCATGGCCCTGTTTTTGCCTTTTTTTCTATTTTTGCAGTGCCTGTCACAGCTGATTTCTTGTGAACATCTTCTTTGCTTCTTCCCCACAGTGACCTTCCTGATGCAAAATCAAGAGCTCTTGACAACATTGGCAGGGTTTTTGCCAGAGTTGGGAAATTCCAGCAAGCCATTGACACGTGAGTGACCAAAGACTGCCCTGTCCCCACACCAGGGCTGGAACTTCCTGCCCTCACACTGGGATTCTAGCCTAGGGCCAGAATGCGAGGCAAGGGGACATCAGAAGACTTGGGCTTGGCTCCTGGCTCTGCTAGGTGACTACTGGCAAGCCGCTCCTTCTGGCACTGGGGATCAAAGCTTCAGCTTTGCACATACAAAGCAGGTACTCTACCATTAAGCCACTATTAAAGCTCTGAGCCTCCTCGATTAAATTCATAGAATCTATGGAATAGAATCAGCATCTTCTCACGGTTTCCTAGTGATCAGAATCACCTGGAGTACTTGTTAGGCCTAAAAGTACTGGGCACTGGGCACGGTGGTGCACACCTGTAATCCAAGTGGCCCAGGAGGCTGAGGCAGGAGGATCACAAATCCAAGGCCAGCCTTAGAGATTTAGTGAGACTCTGTCTCAAAAATTAGAAAGGGCTGAGGATTTAGCTTAGTAGTAAAGTTCAATCCCCAGTACCTAAAAATTTGAGGGTTGCTTAGCTTGGCTTCTCTGCTGAAAATTATTCTCATTCTGTAAGTCAGGGTTGAGGCTAAGAACTTTTTTTTTTTTTTTTTTTTTGTACTGGGAATTGAACCCAGGGGCACTTTACCACCGAGTCACATCCTCAGCCTTTTTATTAATTAATTAATTAATTTGTTTATTTATTTATTTTGAGACAGCATCTCAACTTTCTGAGTTGTGGTGTCCATCACCATGCCTGGCCCCAGGAATTCTTTTTTCACAACACTCCAGGTGATTCTTACCTTGGGCAAGTTCAGAAAGTGATGGACAAAGTGACCCTGTAGATTTCCTCTGAGACTGTTCTGTGACTGTGTGGTCATGTGGACTCATTGAGAACAGTGTCTGAACTCTCCAGGTGGCCTGACTGCCAGACTTTGATGTCCAGGCCTGGGGCTAGTTAGTTTCTGGGGCAGGGGCTGGTGGTTAGTCCTAGGGAGCCTGGGAGAACAGGCCTTCTGGGCTCACTCACCCTTCCTGGGGAGAAATAGGCCTTCAGGCCCCAGTTGCTTGATCCGAAGGCTTGTTTACCAGTTACCTTCTCTCCACACGATTCAGTTTCCTGATGGCCCTGGTGTCTGTTGCTCAAAGTGGAAGATCAGGGTTTACCCACCCATTAATATCTTGTCATAATAAACTATTTTATAGTAATGGGTGCTTATTATTAAATATTAATTTGGAAAATAGAGAAAAGTAGAAGAAAAAAATTAGTCAGAACTACCACCCGAAGACCAGTACCTGGTATTTTTGTTTTTCATTCCAGTGTTTTTTCTGTGCTGATTTTTCTCTTGATGTTCTTAAACATTATTGATGTTATTTCAAGTGCTATCTTTATTTTTTGTTTATTTATTGGTATGGAGATTGAATCCAGGGTGCTTTACCCCTGAGTTGCATCCCCAGCCCTTTTTATTTTTATTTATTTTTTATTGTTTTGAGACAGGATCTTGCCTTTTTATTTTGAGACATGGTCTTGCTAAGTTGCTGAGGCTGGACCTGAACTTGTAATCTTCCTGACTTGCTGCGATTACATGTGTGTGCTTAGCTCACATGCTGCTTTTAAACACCATTTTTAAGGGTTATGCCAAATTTGATCTCATTGATGGTACCAAAATATTTTAGCAATTTTGAAATATGTTAATGCTTATTAGTTCCACACCTGGACTGAAGGTTAAGAATGAGTTTTATGTATGATTACGTGAATGGTGTGAATCTACATTTCATACAACCATAAAAACGAAAAGTGTACGATGAATCAAAATGTAGTCTGTAAAAATAAAAATAATAAAAAATAGATTTAAAAAGGACTTTTTACCGGGAGGTAGAATAAAACTCATTCTTTTTTTTTTTTAATTAATTTTTTTTTTAAATTATGTGGCCGATAGCAGAATTTGAAGGAAAGAAGCTGACCCTGGTTTTTCGTGTTACCAGGTGGGAAGAGAAGATCCCTCTAGCCAAAACCACCCTGGAGAAGACCTGGTTGTTCCATGAGATTGGCCGCTGTTACCTGGAGTTGGACCAGGCCTGGCAGGCTCAGAATTATGGTGAGAAGTCTCAACAGTGCGCCGAGGAAGAAGGGGACATTGAGTGGCAGCTGAACGCCAGCGTTCTCGTGGCACAGGCACAAGGTACAGGCTCAGAGATGAATACTCTACCTTTTTGAGCCTTCAGGCCCTGCTGCCACACTTTGGCTGGCTTATTTTAAGCAAAGTTTGATTAGGGCTTGGGGCACCCCAAGAGCAAGGAGCTGTAGCCCAACACAGCATCATGCCATCCTCAAAGTATTAGACAGTTCTGTGTCACTGCAACAAATTACCCAAGACAGGCTACTCTATAAAGAAAAGAGGTTTATATTAGCTCACAGTTTTGAAGATTTGAGGTCCTGGCAATGGCATTGGCTGGGCTCTGATGAGGGCTTCTTATTTGACTGTATCACTTTATACCATATCGCAGTGGCAGAAGCATGTATAGGAGTAAGCAGTCACATTGACAAACAGGAAGACACAAGACTGGGGGAGGCCAAACTCAAGGTTTGGGCTCCTAACTCAAGGGACTGGGCTCCTAACACATTAATTTTTTTGTGGGGGACATTTAAACCATATCCAAACCATGGTAACAGTGCCCACGTATTGACTCTGGCTAGGTACCTTTTATACAAGCATTCTTCTTGAATCATTATGGTATAGGTACCTCTCCTCATTTTAGAGATGGAGAAACTGAGGCTCTCAGAGATTCAGCAGATTGCCCCTGCTCCCTTGAAGGAGACTTCAGAGTAATGGAAATATTCTTAAACTGGATCATGGTAACCGTTGCGCAACTCTATAAATGTACTAAAAATTACAACCTGGTGAATTTATGACACTGGAGAATGAACCCAGGAACCCTCTACCACTGAGCCACATCCCTAGCCCTTTTCAGTTTTTATTTATTTATTTTTAATTATTTTATTTTATTTTTATATTTTGGGGTGCTGGGGATCGAACCCAGGGCCTTGTGCTTACAAGGCAAGCACTCTGTCGACTGAGCTATCTCCCCAGCCCCCTCAGTTTTTATTTTGAGACATGGTTCCACTGAATTGTCAAGGCAGGCCTCACCCTTACAAATCCTCCTGCCTCAGCCTCCAGAGTAGCTGGTCTTTTTTTTTTTTTCCGTGGTACTGGGGATTGAACCCAGGGCCTTGTGCTTGCGAGGCAAACACTCTACCAACTGAGCTATAACCCCAGCCCCAGAGTAGCTGGGATTACAGGCATGCACCACTGTCTCTGAATGAATACTGATTCTCCATTTCAAATGTGTATTTGAAAAAAAATGTATATTTGACCTCACTTACTATGACTCTGCATATTTTCAGAATTACATTTGGATCTTCCTTTTAAAAAATTGACTTATGAACACAAGGTTCTCTTTCCCCCATGGATCCCAAAGCAATACTTGGGAAAGGGTGAATCTTGGGTGTGTACAGTTTCAAAAGAAAACAGCAACATCTATCTATAATCCTCGCTACTCAGGATGCTGAGGCAGGAGGATGGCAAGTTCAAAGCCAGCCTCAGCAACTTAGTGAGACCCTGTCTCAAATTTAAAAAAAAAAAAAAAAAAAAAATAGGCTGAGGATGTAGCTCAATAGTAAAGTGACCCTGGGTTCCATTCCCAGTAATGGGGAAAAAAAAAAAAGCTGCCCAGCCTTCTCAGTGTGAAGACTTGGATGCTGACTGGCTGGTGAGCACTTTTCCTTCCTCCCTGAACTGAAGTTCTTCTCCAGGGCACAGTCAGTCACTGACCCTGCTCCAGCACGAACTGGCTGGGTGAGCTTGGACGAGCCCCTTGCTCTCTGATTGACTGCACCGGGCTTGGAGCTGAGGTTCTGGCAGCTGCCCCACGGGTCACATCCAACCCTCGGTATTTGGTTTGGTGGTGTAGTTGGTAGTATTTGCTGTTCTGTTTCCTGTACGGGGTGTTGAACCCAGCGGTGCTCTACCCCTCAGCTACATTCCCAGCCATTTTTATTTCTAATTTTGAGATAAGGTCTCACTAAGTTGCCGAGGCTGGCCTGGAAATTGTGATGCTCCTGCCTTGTCTGTCCTAGTAGCCAGGATACAGGCATGTGCCACTGCACCCAGTTGGTTTCTGCAGTATTTCTGAAAAACTTGACTATTTTAAAAGTATGGATTTCCTCTTCCAGAACAATCTAAAGATGGAACAAGATAGGGTTGTATCCCCCACCCTGGAGACACATGATGTGTGCATTGGCCCCTACCTGGAAACCCCTTCCCTCACTAACCCCTTAGAAGGGCTAGAGTCTAAGGCTCAGGCCTGTCCCTTCCAGTCCTTGTGGGTGAGACGGGACAGGTATGTGATGGAAGGGACGGGGCTGGGCAGCTCAGTGGTGAAGCCCATGGCCCAGAGCTGACTCCATCTAGCTGACTCGGGCTTCTCAGGCCCTGGGTGTGGCCAGGCAGGCCAGAGCCTCCCTCTTGGACACACAGTGTCACAGTCTCCCTGTGCTGTGCCTCCCCTTATTTTCCAGTGAAGCTGCGAGACTTCGAGTCAGCCGTGAACAATTTTGAGAAGGCCCTGGAGAGAGCAAAGCTGGTCCATAACAACGAGGCACAGCAGGCCATCATCAGCGTGAGCCTTTGTCACCCAGCTGGGCCCTGGGAGTGGGCAGTGGGACTGGGCGTGTGGGCCCCTGGCTCCCCTCAGCCTTCTCAGTTGGCTACTCGTAGCTGCTTATTATCTGCGGACTGTAGAGCACTTGCTGGGCAGGCTGATGGCTTTGCAGTGTTGGCTACCACAGGCCGTTTCCATGGCAACCCAGTATGCATCATTTTATTTGAAACAGAAAAAACAGAAAAAGTTTTGCAGAAAGAATGTTTTTACCTCTGCTGTGTACTATACACTCTGATATTTCGTATTGTCTTCTATTTTTTTTTTTAAGATACAGGAGCGAGCTGGGCACAGTGGCACATACCTCCAATCCCAGCTACTCAAAAGGCTGAGGCAGGAGGATCACAAGTTCAAGGCTGGCCTCAGCAACACAGCAAGACCCTGTCTCAAAATAAAAAATACAAAGGGCAGGGGATGTGGCTCAGTGGTAGAGGACGTGTCTAGCCCTCAGCACGTGGGAGGCTGTGGGTCCGATTCCTAGTACTGTGAGAACGCGGGGGTGCTCTGGTCACGGCCTTGCATGGGTGTCCCGCGCTCAGGCAATCCTTCTGCCTCAGTCTCCTCAGTGGCCGAAACTGGAGGCACCTGCCCTCATCTCTGGATTTCCATTTTATTTTATTTAATGCTGCCTGAGGCCTACTAAACTGAGTTTTGGATTTGCAGTTTGAAAAATGCCACCTCGTCCAAGAGTCAACAAGGAATATAGTGTGAATTCCTCCTTCTCTTGTTTCAACCCTCTGTTGGTTTCTGGCGCCTCTGGGAGAAGGTTTCTGGCTTTCGTCTGAGGGGGCAGAAAGGCCTTTGGTGGCCTCCCCCACCCTGTGCCTCTCCGGCTGTCCAGGCTGGCCATCCCCTCCCCACCCCTGCGTTCCAGCTCCAGCCAAAGCCCGCTTCCCACTTTTCCGTTTTCTTAGCAGGTGCTCTTATCTTTGCCTGAAATGTTCTAAACTCCCCTTCACTTGGCTAATGTCCACTCAGCCTTAGGTTTCAGCCTAGATGTCCCTTCTTTCAAGGGGCCTTCTCTGACTTCTTGGTCTGGGTGAGGTGACATCTCTTTTCCCCAGCCCCTCACTGTCCCATGAAAGTCTATATCACTGTATTAGGCTCGCCTCGACCTACTCATGAGGTGGCTCCTAGCCACGTGCAGCCACTTAGGTTAGAGTTAGAGTAAGGAAAGTGTAAAATTCAGGGCTGGGGAGATAGCTCAGCTGGTAGAGAGCTTGCCTCACATGCATAAGGCCCTGGGCTCAATCCCCAACACCACCAAAAAAAAAGAAAGAAAGAAAAATTCAGTTTCTCATTCACACTACCCATATTTCAAGGCTCGGTGGCCACATATGGCTCATGTATGCCACTTTATACAGATCTAGAACATTCCGCTTGTTGCCAAAATCCCTAGACTATAAGTGTTAGGAGGCAGAGACCAGAAGTGAAGCGGGGGGAAAGCTGGGGGTTCTTCAGGACCCCTGCTCACAGAGGCACTTGAGGTAGAAGCACAGCCTCTGTCCATCCACTTGCTACCCCACTGGAATCCCTGACCAGCCATCTCCTGCTGCCCACTAGACTGCTGTCCCCAAGCTGTTCCTACATCAAAATTCTGGAGCCACCCAGCATGTGGCTGACTCCAAAAGCACCTGCTGGAGTGAATTAAATGGGGGCCCTACCCTTAGGGAGCACGCCCCCAGGTTGAGAGCTGGCAGGGTGCATGACTGGAGGGCCACATAGGGACAGCTTCAGAGAGCAGATGGAGAAGAGCAGGACCTTGGGGAAAGGGGCAGGGGCCTAAGTGACACCCTGAGAATGCTCTGGTTGGAGCAGGGCCTCGCGGAAGGCTCTGGAAGGTAGGGGCAGGTCAGGCCAAGAGCGGTGTGAACACTGAGGACATGGGAGGCTGGGGCACCGAGGGCCTGAGGTAAGCAGAGGAGCCCTGGCCTGGACTCGGGGGCTGTGGGGGTCACGATGGCACGGGGTGGGGTCAGCCTGCCAGCCTGGACTGGAAAGGCAGGGATGACAGAGGAGCGACCTGACCTACTGGGTCTTTTGAGAGGCCAGTTAGGCCAGTTTTGCTATTGGCAAGAAATCACTCCCAACGGGCCTCACGGGTCCCAGGCTGTCCCCTGTTTCCACACACCCCAGGGTGTGGACCTTCTGTTGACCTTCTGTTGAGGGGACAGCTGTCATACACATCCTGCCTGGAACTCTGACCTCTGGGGGAGAGCACCCAGGTCACTAAAGCTCTGCCATGTGCTCCTGTGCTTCACAGTTCACATGCAGGGTCCCTCCCCCTTAATTCCCTTCTGTGTGACCACCCTGCAAACAGACAGCATGGCAATTCAGCACAGAATTCATTTATGAGCAGTAGTCAGTGTTCGTTGCCAAGCCCAAAAGTGTCTGGCTGCACTCTTGGCTCACAAGAAACTGTCAGCAGGAAGATTCAAACAAAAACACAAACCAGGCACACGGGCACATATCTGTAATCCCAGGGACTCAGGAGGCTGAGGCAGGAGGATCACAAGTTAGAGGCCAACCTCAGCAATTTAGCAAGGTCCTAAGCAACTTAGTGAGACCCTGCATCAATATAAAAAATAAAAAAGACTAAGGATGTAGTTCAGTAGTACAGCACCCTGGGTTCAATTTCCAGTACCAGGGGGTGAAAAAAAAGAAAGAAAGAAAGAAAGAAAGAAAAACAGAAAGAAACCCAAAAGCACAAACCCTGGTTTATGACCAACGCCATGAGGAACCAGGGGAATTCAGAGTGAGAGCCCAGTGTCCCAGGAGGCAGGCTGGAAGCATTCCCAGCCAAGAGGATTTGAGGTCACCTTGAAGGCTAAGGCAGTAATTTGAAGGGAGTCACTTGGCTCTTAGTGTCTCCTCGTGGGACCAGGAACCTGATCCCTCACCCACCTGGATCGGCATCTCTGGGTGGGAACTTACAGGGCAGACCACTGGGACCACTGGAGGAGGAAGGCAGCCTGCCCTCCATATGCACACGGACGGGCACAGGGGCATGAGCCTGTAGCCTCAGCTACTCAGGAAGCCGAGGCAGGAGGATTATTTGAGCCCAGAAACTCCAGGGCAGCGGGGGCAACAAACATAGGGAGACCTTGAGACCTCCGAGAACTCCATTTCAGAAAACAAAACCATGAAACAGGCCTGGGTGTGGCTAGTGGTAGAGTACTTGCCTAGCACGCTTTACTGCCTGGGCTCCATCTCCACACTACCAAAAAACAAACAAAAGTAAAAAAAGAGAGAGAGAAAAGCACACAGGCTGAGCTCTCGACCCCTGTGAAACTGAACTTGAACTCAGGAAACTGCACATGTCTTGAAAGCCCCTTTTGAAGGCAGCCCGTCCCTCAACCCTTGGTCCCCGCTCCGATGCCAGTCTTGCTGAGTGCTCAGAGGCTTGGATTGTCTCTTGACACTGAGTGAAGCCAAGAGTGGCTTCAGCTAAAACGGTAGAATTAAAGGTACATGCTTAAGCCCAGGAGGAATGAATTTAACTCACCGGGTCTTGCGTCTCTCATATCACTTAAACTAGCCTCAGCGCAGCGGGAAACCTAGGGTGGCGGGTTACACCCCAGCCCTGCCTCGGGTCCCTGGGCTTGGGCGGGAAAGGAAAAGACGCCTTGGCAAACGGGTTCAGAGAGTTCACCGCTCCTCTGCTCTCTGCAGGCCTTGGATGAAGCCAACAAGGGCATCATTGAAGAACTGAGGGAAACTAACTACAAGGAGACGGTCAAAGACAAAGGTGAGTCCTGGGACCCCCGGAAAGGGCAACTCCTCTGTCTTCTCTCCCACAGTCCTGGCCACACTTTCTGGCAGCTCCGCCAGCCAGGGTGGCCCTGTCCAGAGGGCCTTCTGATTACGCAGCCGCAACCTTTCCCTAGGGCAGGACAGGGAGAGGGTTGGGCTCTCCAAGGGTGAGGCTCTGCGCCCATCCTCTCTGCTCCCCAGAGAGCCCGCTTTGCTGTGCTCTGGTTCCTGCACGTGGTGGCACCTTCAGACAGAGGGTCCCCAGCCAACTGGAGTGTAGAGGCGGCTGTTTTGCCTAACAACTGTGCCTGGTGGCGTTCTTTTTCAGAAGGCTGCAGGGAGTAGAGGTCTTTGACTCCCTGCCTCCGGGCTGTCCTTGCCCACCAGGAAGGAGGGAGGGAAGGGGAGGCAGAGGATGGGTAAGTCCAGAGGAGCTGGGCTAAGAGTAGCAGCTGGTCTCCGTCCATTCAGGGAGTCAGGGCCTTCCCTGGGCCAGGCCTTCTTCTAAGGGCTTAGTGTGCACTGACACTGTCCCTCCAAAAACACTGCCAAAAAAGTATATTCAGTTTAATTTTACAGATGAGGACACAGAGGCAGTGGGGTTAAAAATCCACAGTGGTTTTCAGGCTTGGCTTTGGAACCTGCGCGCTTACCATGGCTCCACGCTGTTTCTGGTGACAGGTGCTTCCCTCTGTGGAGTGTGCCCCTCACCTCAGCCATATTGCAGTGGAGGGGGGGGTGGGGATCCAGGAGGAGAATCCAGTACAGATTCTTGGCTACCACCCTCCAGGCTCCAAGGCTCTGTCCCCTCTGGTCCTCCTGGTCATAGCAGCAGCAGGTTTCAGCCATATGATAGCTCTATTATCTGGCACCTGTCACGTGGCAGCTGAATGCCCTTAGTCAAACCCTTGGAGCTGCTCTAAGAAGCCACAGGAGTGGTAGATGTGAAAAGAGAAATGGCAGATGGGAAATGGCAGATGCTCCAAGCAGCCTCTCTACCCCTCTGCCCGCCTCGTGCTAGGGAAGTGTCTTTTGGAGTCCTCATCCGGAAGGCCCTGCCGCCAAGGGCACTCCTGGCACTTCCTTCTCAGAACAGCAGGTGGCAGCATTGCTCGCCTTTTCACCTCCAGCGGCAGAGGGCGTCTGTCCGTGACTTGGAGCCCAGCCACTTCCAGAAAGAGAACGCAGGATTCAGGAGGGGATTGGTGACTTTTCTCGGGAACTGTTAAAAACATGGAGTGAGAGTCCCTTTGGTCATAAAACAGTATCTCTAGCTGACCCTGCTGCCTGCAGCCTTTTCATATTTCCCCAGGAACCCTCTTAACAAAGGAGCCTGGCACAGTGGAGAATGCCTACAATCCCAGGGGCTCCGGAGGCTGAGGAGAATTGCAAGTTCAAGGCCAGCCTCAGCAATTTAGCAATGCCCTAAGCAATTTAGTGAGGTCCTGTCTCAAAATTAAAAAGGGCTGGGTTGTAGCTCAGGAGTAAAGCACCGCTGGTTCAATCCCCAGTCGGAAGGAAGGAAGGAAGGAAGGAAGGAAGGAAGGAAGAAAGGAAGGAAGGAAGGTTGGTTTCCTAGAGACCAAGAGAATGTGGCTGAATGAGGACACCAGAGAAAAGAATCTACTGTCGTTTCCCAGCACCTACGCTACTTCTTACAAGAAAGGGAGGGAAGAGAGCATGTGCTCTTGGGTCCCACAGTCCCAGGTTCATATTCTGGCTCACTGTGTATGTGCAGTGGCCATCGTGTGACTTCTCTCTGTCAATCTTGGGTCCTTTGACTGCAAATTCCAATCAGCTCAGACTGACACTGTGCAGTCTCGAGATGGAGTGGTATAATCTGCACGGCACCTCAGATGCTGCCACAGGGGGGCTGGTGTGGTCGGTGAGGGATGGTCCCCTTTCCCTCCTTTTGGGAAGGGCGCCACCAACACCAAGGGAGAGTGTGTGACAACGGTCAGTCTCAGGAGCAAAGGCCTCCGCAGACCTGGTGATGACCAAACTGTCACCTCCCTTCCCTCCTCCTTCCTGCCGTTTTTCAGAAGAGGGCCCTGCTGCACCGAATGACGACAAAACAGTCGAGGCAAAGGAGAAGGAAGAGAAAACAGGCAGCGAGGAAATGGAGAAGGTGGTGAAGAGCTGGGAAAGAGAGCACGCCGAGATCCACCAGGACACCGAGGAGGACGAGGACGAATTCAAGGAGGCTCCTCAGAGACTGAAAGCAGAAAAAGCCAGAAGAAGCCTCAGAGAAGATGCCAGAAGATCCCTAGGAGAAGTCAAGGCACTGCTGGCAGTGGGCAGGAGAGAGTCCAGGGAAATTTACCGGAGACCTTCGGAATCAGACCAGGAGCTTTCAGAGGGGTCAGGCAGAAAGGCCTCCGAAGGACCAGAGGAGACCGCCTCAGAAGTAGGCGCAAAAGAGGAAGAGCTGGCGGAAGCAGAAGGGGAAGGAGACGTGGAAGGAGCGGAAAGTGCCAAGGAAACGGCGAAGGCGTATGAGTGAAGCCTTCCTCACTGGCACGAGCAGGAGGCTGGTATTCACGGGGGCTGTGACTCTTCACTGCATTTTCAAGCCGAGATGTGTTTTTGATGGGGGGAGAAAAATGGGAAACAGGTCCCACAGGACACTTCTACCTCCTTCTGTCACTAGTTTCTCATTAAAAATATATCTTTCACTTTTGCAAACCTTGACTCCAGCATTTTGCTTCCTCACTCCCACCCGTTTTCAGAAGAGCCTCACAGAAGAAAGGTGTTAATAAGAATCTCAGAAAGGTGAAGAAGCAGGTGACTCCAGGGAACCCAGAAAATTATAATTAATTATTTATTTATTATTATTATTATTATTTGGTACTAGGGATTGAAGAGGGATACTTTACCACTGAGCTACAGCCCAGCTCTTTTTTCTTTTTAATTTTGAGACAGGGTCTCAATAAGTTGCTTAGGGCCTCACCTGAGGCTGGGCTTAAACTTTCGATCCTCCTGCCTCAGCCTCCCAGGTTGCTGGGATTTCAGGCATGCACCACTGTGCCAAACTAGAAACCAGAAAGTTTTTTAGGAGAAGGAAAGAGAAAGACCTGGGAGAAGAGGTGTGTCTGTCCAGCCCCTGGCCACTGGTTCGTCCTTCAAGGACCCACCGTGTGCAGGACACTGGAAGGCCATATAAGAGGAAGGAACAGTGGTGGCTGGAAATGCCTCAGCCATTATCTGCCATTACACTGTGGGCCGACTAGGTCTGAAAGCAGAATGAAGTGAATTATACTGCTGACTGTTGCTCTAGGGACCCAGAGGAAGAGAGATGGCTTCTGCCATAGAATAGCAAGGGAACCTGGGAGTGGGGGCTGCACAGGGACCCCACCTCTGCCACCTCTCGGTGGTCCAGTCAAGTAAATCAGGCTATGGAAGCTTGTTTCCTCCTTTGTACGATAAGGAGCCTGCATCCAGGATTGGTGTGAAGATTTTGAGTGCAAAGAAACTAGAAAATCCAAGCATGCAGAGGCTTTACTGAGGAGGGGGTGGCAGAACAGTGGGCCTAAGAGGATGATTCCCTTGCCATGGTGGTCCTGGGTCAGGGATGAGGCTGACTTTCACCGAGAGGGAGCCAGGATTAGGTTCAGGAAATGTGAATCAGTTGCAAAGTTTACTGCAGCGACCAAAAACTCAACATTTTTTTCATTTAAAAAATGTATTATTGTTGTTTGCTGGAGATGGAACCCAGGGCTTCCTGTATGCTGAGCAAGTAGCTCTACCATTGAGCTACACCCCAACTCCAAAGATAATTTTATTTTTATTTTTATTTATTTATTTATTTTAGTTGTAGATGGCCACAATACCTTTTTTAGTTATTTATTTTTATGTGGTGCTGAGGTTCGAACCCAGTGCCTCACACGTGTTAGGTAAGCCCTCACCACTGAGCTACACCCCCAGTTCCTCAAAGATAAAATTTTAATGAACTACTGCAAAAATAAATAAATTTTTATTTAAATTTAGGGGAAGGGTGAGTGGGTCCCTAGTTCAAGAATTAATCATTAGTAGGGGCTGAGGGCGTAGCCCAGTGGTAGCGCAGGCACAAGGCCCTGGGTTCAAACCCCAGCACCAAAAAGAGAAAGAAAAGGATTAATCATTAACAGGTTTAAACGGAAGAGATCCATCGGCCGCTCCCGCGGGCGCAGGTGCAGCCCAGGTGTGCGGCTGCGCGCAGGCGGGGCCGCTGGGGCTCCTTCCAGGCGCGGAGGGAGGTTTGAGTTTCGCTTCGCGGCGCCTGCGCGGAGGGTCGGCCGCCGCCCCGCCCCCGGGCTATGTAAAGCCGCGTTGGCCTGGGGTGGGCCACCGCGAGACGCCGTGTCCCTCGCGCAGGCGGGTGGCCCCGGAGAGCTAGTGCCTGCAAAGGCGGCGACGGAGGCGCCCTCCACTCATCATGGTGAGCTGACGTGTGGACGGGAGAGAGGGCCGGGCGCGGGGTGGTATCATAACGGAAAGCGAGAGTATTTGGGGACTCTTGGGAGGACGTGTTATGCAAATGAGGACCCGAAGTTCCGGAGTTGAGTTCAAGCTTTCTGGAGACTCCAGGGCGGCCGAAGGTAGGGGAGGCTCAGGGGAACGCGCACGCTGGTGGAGAGGATGGTGAAGGATGGTGATGTTTAGGAGGAAAGAACTCGGAAAGACAGCAGCTGCAGCTTTCTGGGGACACCTAGCTGGCAGGTGGGCCTGGGCCTAGGCCCAGGTCTAGGGTAGAGGATCCACGAGCCCCAAGGTTGCTGCAGTTCCTTGACTGCCCTGTCCAAGGCTCCTTCTGATGGAACAGTAGGCCACCTAATCTCTCAGGGTGCAGATGGGAAGCAGAGCCAGTGCAGAGAAGATTGTTTGCAGTAAAAACTGTCAGTCACATGTTGCTTTTAGCAAACAGGAAAACAAGTGGCTCAGAGAGGTGCTGCTGACACACAGCAAAGTGGAGGGCAAAGCTAGATCCTGGACACAGGTGCCCTGTGTCTCCCCGTCCTGAGGCAGGCACAAAGACCACGACTTTGTAGGGGGCCGAGAGAGGGCAAAGGAGGAGGTGGCAGGCAGTGAATGAGGCTCTTTGTCCAGTGCTCTCCTGCCCTGCCCCCCACTAGCCCTCTGTGGGACCATTGTCCCCCCATACCAGACAAGAGAGTATTATCTGTTGCTGCCATTGTTGGGGGAAGGGAGGCGGTCTTTGGGTGACCCTCCTCCACCCCCACACTTTTTTGCACACACACAGTGAGGGCAGCTGTGTCTTTGCGCAGACATAGAGTCCCCAGCCTCCAAGGAGAACATCCTTAAGAGGTGCCAAGAATATAAAAGTTAGGGCCAGGCCTGGAAGCACGGGCCCCAGCCTTCGCTGCGTGCACTTCCAACAGTGTCCCTTTCAGAGGGGCAGCAGTGAATGATCCTTGAGGCCGGGGGAGTAAGAGGTTAGGGAGCTTCAGACAGGCTCCCTCTCCAGCCACACCGACATATACTCAAGGACCTCCAGGGAGAAAAAGGCCACCACTGCTGGGCCTGGGGAAGGCACCCACAACCCAAGGGGGCTTCAGGTCAGGCCCAGAGACTCCTGAGCTGGGGCTCCTCTCTCGACCTAGGCTGCAAGAGACCTGACAGCTCTTCCCCCCTCACACAGAACAGAGGCTTCTCCCGAAAGAGCCACACGTTCCTGCCCAAGATCTTCTTTCGCAAGATGTCATCTTCAGGGGCCAAGGACAAGCCCGAGCTGCAGTTTCCCTTCCTTCAGGATGAGGATACAGTGGCTGCACTGCAGGAGTGCAAGACTCTCTTCATCCTGCGAGGCCTGCCAGGCAGCGGCAAGTCCACACTGTCGCGGGTCATTGTGGAAAAGTACCGCGATGGCACCAAGATGGTGTCTGCCGATGCTTACAAGATCACTCCCGGGGCTCGAGGAGCCTTCTCCGAGGAGTACAAGCAGCTGGACGAGGACCTGGCTGCCTACTGCCGCCGAAACATCAGAGTGCTGGTGCTCGATGACACCAACCATGAGCCAGAGCGTCTGGAGCAGCTCTTTGAAATGGCCGACCAGTACCAGTACCAGGTGGTGCTGGTGGAGCCCAAGACGGCGTGGCGGCTGGACTGTACCCAGCTCAAAGAGAAGAACCAGTGGCAGCTGTCAGCCGACGACCTCAAGAAGCTGAAGCCTGGGCTGGAGAAGGACTTCCTGCCACTCTACTTTGGCTGGTTCCTGACCAGTAAGAGTTCCGAGGTCCTCCGCAAAGTTGGCCAGGTCTTCCTGGAGGAGCTGGGGAACCACAAGGCCTTCAAGAAGGAGCTGCGACACTGTAGGTGGCATGCGGGGCAGAGGTGGGGAGACCGGGAAGCGCAACTCCTGCCCGGATCTCCTTGTTCATAAACCCCACTCCAGGGCCCGGGTGTGAGCTGGGGAAGGCAGATGGAGGCTGAGCTGGCCCAGCCAGAAGCCAGTAGGCGCTCCGCAGAAGTAGCTTGGGTGGGCACAGCCGTAGAAGCAGGGCAGCCCCTCCTGGGTCCCTCTTGCCCGCAGGAGTTCTGTTTCGGTTCACACTTGAATAAATCCTTCTCTCACAGTCAAAAAACAAAAAAAGTAGATGCGGGATGAGATTGTGGAGAGAGGACCTGTCCAGAGCACCTCTCCTTCTGGCTCTGTTCCCCGCAGCCCCCCATCTCCCAGCCTGGATCTAGATCCAGTCTCTGTCCTGGATGCGGGTCTTAACAAGGAAATGCCACCATATAATATAACCCAAGGGAGAGAATCTGGTGCAGGCTTATCACACTCATTTTTAAAACAAATTTTTTAGTTGTAGATGAACACAATGTCTTTATTTATTTATTTATTTTATTTATGTGGTGCTGAGGATCAAACCCAGTGCCCCACACATGCGAGGCAAGCGCTCTGTCACCGAGCCACCACCCCAGCCCTCAAATGCATTTTTAACAGCAGAATCATGTTCTGAGATAAGATATTACCTGGAGTCCTAAGCTGTGAAAAATTAAAACTAGGACTGTTATGAATTACCTGGGACAGCTTGTCCATGTCATCAGGGTCACCCTATGTACCCCAAGCCCCTGTGGCATCTTACAGCTCCAGAGAACCAATTCTTACACCTAGTGCCAAACCCTTCACTTTCCAGGTGGAGAAACAGGTCTAGAAAGGATGTGGGATTTCTTACTGGGAGCCCTGGCCCCTGGCCACCCCAGCAGGGTTCTCTCCTGGCAAGGGCTCCCAGCTCTAGTGATAGCATAGGTTTGGGATAGGAAAGGGTCTAGGTGGGCCTCATTCTCCTGCAGTGGCCTCCGGCTGTGTCACTCACTAACCCATCTATGCTTTTAAACCAATTCAAATGCCACCCCTGCCCCAATTTTAGATGCTCTGTGTACTTGAAATAACCTGCCTGTTTCTTACTTAGCCCTTACTGCTCAGAGGTGCGTCTTTTGTGTCTGTGTTGAGTTCTCAGAGAACTTTTTTCTGGGCTCCTAAAGCTTGGACCCTGTCAGGAAACATGCCTGCACTGACCCTGGTGGGAGTCGGCCCTGTTCCTGTGAGTAGCTTGAGGGGAACCATAAGCGGCAGGGATCCTGGTGGTACTGCCCAGGCAGGACTGCTGCTTGAAGCTGCTGGTACCATAAAAACGGGAATGCTTTTCTGTCCAGGATATGGCAAGAGAAATGTCAGGAGCCAAGAACAAGGCCTCCCCTCAGAGTAGAGGTCTTGTCCCCGGTGGAGGGTGACAATCCTCACAGGGATTAACCTCTGGGAACAAACAGGAAAAAGGTCATGACTGAGGATGGCCACAGAGCTTGGACTCTGGAAATGAAGTCACCCTTCGTGGTGTCTGCCGGCCAGGTTATCGCGCTGTCCCCTGGGACCCTTCCTGCACTAGGTCCTTTGCAAGGACCCAGCCAGCCTGCAGGGTGCATTGTTAGGGGCTCTGTAAGTGGGCCTCTGGGTGAAATGGGGTGCTACTGTTACTCGGTAGTCCTGAGGAAATTGGGGCGTATGGTCACCCTCCTCGTTGTTGTGGACCGACAGGTGAGGGTCAGCCCCTTGGCCAGGCCACATGGCTAGCAGTGGCAGAATGTCTGTTCACTCTGGCTCTTTCCAGTGTACCACACTGTTCCTAACCCTCTTTTTTCCTTTCCACCCCATTTTCCATGACTTGCTTCCCCCACTCGGTGTGCTGCTGGTGGAACTGAGTTCTTTGGCCTGGGCTGCTCTCCCTGTGGTGGATGCTTTAGTTTGGGGAAGGGAAGTAAAGCTCTCCACGTTGTAAAGCTAGGGAAATTAAACACTTTTTTTCTTTTTGTGGTGCTGGGGATCAAGTAAGTGCTGTCCCCCTGAGCCACATCCCCAGCCCTTGAGTACTTTTTATAACTCTAAAGTTGGCATGAGTTTGACCAACAAATGAATGAGTTGTAGTGGACTGTTGAAGAATTTATGCATAATGTTGGAGTATTTTCCTCTGGGCCTCCCTGGTGAGTGTGGGTAGGCTCCTACTCTGCCGCCCTGACTACTCTCTCTTTGTCCTGCAGTTATCTCGGGGGATGAGCACAAAGAGAAGATTGAGCTGATCTCCTACTTTGGGAAGAGACCCCCTGGCGTGCTGCACTGTACAACCAAGTTCTGTCAATATGGAAAGGCCCCCGGGGCAGAGGAGTACGCGCAGCAGGATGTGAGTTTTCCCCAGGGGCCCGGGGCTGAGGTGCAGCCAGGCAGGGAGTAGACACCAGACAGTGGCTAGAGAAAAATGGCCTTACCTCCTCCAGCTGTCAACTCCCAGACTTGGTCTGTAGACCTCAGGTACGGATTCTCAAGAGCTCTCCTGTGCATTTGTCCGTGAGGCCTGCCCGTGAGCACCTTTTCTTTCTGTAGATTCCTGGGTAACCCATGTTAAGTCCCAAGGGCTGAGTGTCCTGTGTGCACTGAGGCTTTTGTCTGGGTCAGAGGCCTGGCCTTGCCCCACAGTGAGAGAGTTGCTTAGCCTGGTGAAGTTCACTGGCTTAGCAGTACTAGACCCTTTGCTACCACAGAGACGGCACCACACACCCACAACCAGATACAGTGATTCCAAAACCCAGATGCATTGCCCAGATCTGCATGACTTGGCTCTCCATTTCCTCTGCTGTCACCTTCTCTGCCAGACCTTCCCTGACCTTTTTTTTCTCCTACTTCTCTGCCCAGGCTAACATAACCATTTTACGTGTCTGCTTTCTGGTCTCCTCTTACTCAAATGGCAGCTGGGGGCCAGGAGTTCTTAATTTTGTTCACCCTGTTCCCAGCACCCTAGCATAGTTGAATGACTGAAATTACACGTTATCACTACCATCTCTAACCATTCCTTCATTCAGCCATATTTATTAAGCACCTATTACATGCCAGATGCTGTTGAGATAGAGGCTTGTGAGCAAAATAGATTTTTATGGTTAGGTCACACGGAAGAAATGAAGTTTCTTGAAACCAGATATACCCTGATATATAGCCGACGGAAACCACAGAATACAGAAATTTTGGTCACTGCCTTGGTGCAGCCGAAGCGAGTTGGAAGAGCGATGGCATGTACTGTCACTGGACCCTGGCTCTTCACCTGGTCACTTCTTTAGTCCTCACATTAACCCTGATGTAGGGTCCAGTATTAGCCTAAGTTTACAGGTGGATAAACTAACGAGAGAGGCTGAACAGCTCGCTCAGAGCCCTGAAGTTAGTGAACAGGACAAGGTCTGCACAGCAGTTGGGCCCCTCCCTGAGCACCTTGTGGTTCTCACCTCAGCCTGCAAGGTGCCCGCTACAGGGCTGCAGCTGCACATTTCTGTGGCACATGTGCCTTTGAAGTGGACTTCCATGCAGCTGTGCTCATGTCCACTAAGCTGACCTGTTCTCCAAGAGTGACCCACCTTTGGGCCCCTCTAGCTTGGGCTCCTCTTTCTCACTCTCCCTAGGTGGTGAAGAAATCTTACGGCAAGGCCTTCACACTAACCATCTCTGCCCTCTTTGTGACACCCAAGACGGCTGGGGCCCGGGTGGAGTTGAGCGAGCAGGAGCTGCTGTTGTGGCCGGATGACGTGGACAAGCTGTCCTCTGACAACCTGCCCCGGGGGAGCCGCGCTCATATCACCCTTGGCTGCGCGGCTGATGTGGAGGCTGTGCAGACCGGCATTGACCTCTTAGAGATTGTGCGGCAGGAGAAGGGGGGCAGCCGTGGTGAGGAGGTGGGTGAACTTACCAGGGGGAAGCTCTACTCCCTGGGCAGTGGGCGCTGGATGCTAAGTCTGGCCAAGAAGATGGAGGTCAGGGCCATCTTCACAGGATACTACGGGAAGGGTAAACCCGTGCCCACTCATGGCAGCCGGAAGGGGGGCGCCTTGCAGTCCTGCATCATCATCTGAGGGTGTGCGCCATAGTATGCCCCTCACTCTTTAGAAGGGAGGGGGAGGAGAGGGCAAAGTGCTCCACGTCATCTTTAAGTTTTTGTTTTGTTTTGTTTTTTTACTCAAAGTTAACTTACCTATAACTTTTTAAAAACTTGTAAAATAACTGCCTCTCCCTTGCTGTCCGCCCTCTTCCACTTTAACACTTCAAGCTCTTAAGACAAGGTGGGTGGATTGACACCATTCAGGAATCTGGACCAAAGCTGATAAGGCTGTGCTGCTGGGCCTGAAGCCACAGTCAGAACCCACCTTGCCCCACCTCCAGGAACTGGCCAGACCTGTCCCCAGCCCAGGCCCAGGCCCTGCTAACTGGGGGCAAAAGGCAGTGGGCTGGAGTCTGGGGACCATGGCCACAGAAGAAAGGAGGATCCCTTTTTGTTTTGTTTTGTTTTTAAAGCAAGTGAGCAGAAATTTTATTTAAAAAGTGAAAGAAGGCTCAGAACTTGCGGCATAGCACCTGGGGTGGGCGGGGCAAGAGTGCCCTGGATCCCTGGGTTTTGATCCCATTTCTTAATCACTGTAACCCCTGGAATTATTTGCCAGGGTAGAAAAAGGGGTTTACCTCCCACCTTTGGTCCTACGTCCCTGTCTCCTTTACCCTGTAACTAGGTAACAGTTTGATAACTAGAGAAGAAAACGGATTTGGTAGCAGCAGTAGCAGCATCCTCCCGCCTGCCTCCTGGTCCCACCCCAGGAAAGGGCTGGGCTGGCTGTCCTTCCCAGTGGTGTGGCTCTGGTGGCTCTGCTGTTTAGCCAGGGAGATGGAGGCCGGAGACACAGCAAGGGAGAGCTCCAGCCTTGCTAGGTCCAATTCATCTTGTCTCCATAGTGCCTCTGGAGGCCTTTGGGCCTCCTCTAAAGGAGGCTGCAGGGTACCAAGAGCCAATGAAGGGGACCCCTAATTGGCCAGGCAAACCCCACCTGCTGCCTCTGGGGGAGTTTTAACACTGCTCCATGGGCTGTGGTTTCTGGGGTGCCTTCCACTGCCCTCTGCTCAGTAACAGGACCTTGCTAATCAGGTTGTCACACAACAGAAGTATTTTGGATTTAAGTTACTATCTGGGTTTTGCCCAGCCGTCAACTTGTAAGACTGATAATGAAATAAATCATGTTAATCCTAGTCGTGTGCAGTCTCTCTCACCCTTCTATGCCCAGCCTAGTCTTCCCTGCATCCAGGGCTGGGTATATTAGGACTGGCTTTGTCCCACAGCTTGGGGCCATCGGTCCTGTCTCCCCGCTGCTGGCTGGGCACAGCTGTGGTGAGGCTGGGCAACTGAACAGTGTTGGCTTTCATGAGGAGGCAGAAAGGAGAGAGGCTGGCCTTAGACTAATGCAGAAGGTGGGGGTTGGCCAGGAGAGACATGGGGCACAAAACCTCTTGTCCTCCATTATCTAGAGCAACAGGTCCACAGGTGTCCCAAGACCAATCTGATCAGATCTCTCTGCAAGACTCAAAGTTCCTACTATGGGTTTTTCCCAGTTCTCTAGGTTATCCACCTTCAGGTCAATGCTACTTTAAAACACAAGGGATGAGGAAACACTCAGTAGTCTCTCACAGGCCATCAGGGCCTAGACGGCTCATGGGGAACTTCCCAAGCCTAACCCAGCCATCACTTCACCACCAACCTATGTGCCAAAGGGGGTAAGAAAAGGGCAGAGCTCGGAAAAGAAATATCTTTTCTCTGGTTGAAGGCCTCTCCCTGGCCATTGAGACTATCAGAGCACCAAAAACAAGCTTCGGTTAAAGCCTCACGTTTGCTCAGAACTCCTGAGGCTTCTCACCTCAACAGGAAGCTGAACTGAACAGTGCAACACATGCTGCTGCTTCACCCCAGCCTGTGTTCACATCAGAGAGGGGGACCAGTGGAGAAGGCAAAGAGCAACTGCTAAGAATGATATTTCCAACCATATGGGCCTAGTGCCAGAGGGTCTGGGGTCTGGAGCTGCCTAACCCACTTGGAGAGTCTGGAGGTTAGGAGGCAGGTGTTAGTCTCCTCTCCGTGTCCTAAGAACTGAGAGTGCCTGTGTGAACCACCCCATCTACATTAGCACCCTGTGTTTTGAACACACAGAGCTTCTAGTGATTTCTGGCAGCCCCACTATAAAATGAGCATGCATTCTGAACTCACTTTCCCATAACGTTCATCAGTCAGAACCCAGCAGCACAATTTGCCACCAGGCTTGGGGTACCCCAGCCCTTATGTCAGCTTGCTGAACTTCAAGTCCATGTCAGGGTCAGTTCCACACTGGTGGCTCAGATCTGGCCCATGGGCTGTGGAGGGACACAAAGCAGCTGCCAAAGCAAAGGCCAGAAAGGGTCAAAACATTTTATTTTCTTCTTTTTTTTTTTTTTTCTTTTTTAATAAAGTTAAACAGTAAAACAAAAATTCACAAGCTGTCTCCCTGTCCACCCCCCACCTCCCTCCCCTCCCCAGGCTTGGGCACTGGCTCCCTTTCCTTCACCACACTCACAGACACAGGCATCCAACTGAGAAAACGAAACTGCTCTAAGTACATGGAGACATGATGAAGGAAGGAGGTGAATTGTGTCCACATTCAAGGTTGAACTGAGTGAGTCTGCATTTTCTAGGTTCTGGTGGTTGCCCTTCATTAGCCAAACTGAAAGAAGAAATTCCCTGGACCAGAAGCTGAAAGGGAAAAGACGGGCTTGTTAGTTGGTCTGTGGACTTTCTAGGTTAGAGCACTTTGCTTTAATAATGAAAAAGGCTTCAAGAGTTGCTTCAAACTCAAACAGGAAGAAACTCTAAGGATTTAAAACAGCCCAGTCCTGGGGTGCCAGAGGCAACATGCAAGTGCATTTTATTTATTTATGTGCAACGCTGGGGATGGAACCCAGGGCCTCATCAATGCCAGGGAAGTGCTCCACCACTGAGCCGCACCCCATTTGTGAGCCCATTTTATGCACATAGCTTCTGAACACCTCTACTCTTGTAGAGGAACCTTAGTACCAAGCAGCTTCCTCTCTGACCCTGCAGAGATGTGCTGCTAATGGTCCCAAGGAAAGATGTGCCTGGGAACCAATCTCCCTCCCTCAGCAACACTTGAGTGGATAGACACCCTGCTGTGAGGATTCAACTATGCCTCCACTCTTGGGCACCTCCAACTCCCAAAGAGCTGCCTGAGTGCTGGCTTGTGGTCTGGGAACTCATGAGGGCAGCAGGCATACCTACCTTCAAAGCTGAAGCCCCCAGGACCTCCAAAGAATGCCTTGAAGATATTGTTTGCATCAAAATCTGGCAAGAAGCATAGAAGAGACAAAATGGGGAAAAATTAAAAGGATCTGAAAAGGAACTTGTGACTCTGGGAATGGGTCTCCAAGTCACATTTCCTAAAGCACCACTTCCCTCCTTTCCCAACATCTCAGCCTAAAGGTTAGCAAATCTGCCCACCCCATGCAAAACATTTCCTGATCCCGCCCCTTCCTGGTAACACCTTCCTGGTAACTTCCTGTTACCACCCGCTTCCAAGTGTGGTCCAGAGGGCAAGATTTCTCTGCCTCAGTCCACTCTACAGGCAATCTCCTCGGAACAACTTAGAAAGCCATTTGTACTTAACACAGTTCCCCTACATGGCTGGGGCTGCTACTGAAAAGGCTAAAATGTATCACTTCAATGCTACCCAAATAAATTGAAGAGCAAGATCCGTGATTCACTTTATTAGTTTGATTCCATTCTACTACTTGGTCTAGACTATATGTCCTGGCTTATTAAGCACCTACTAGGGGCTAGTCACGGTGCTAAGTGCTTTGCATACATTATATAACAATTCTAGTAAACTTCTGTCAGGGAAGTATTACTTTTCAACTTACATTCAGCAGGACATATGTAGGGAGTTCAAGTAATCTGCTCAAGATCACATGTCCAGGAAAAGCAGAACTGGAGAGTCCAATTCTTTTCTATTTTTTTTGGTACTGGGAACTGAACCCAAGGGCACTTTACCACTGAGCCAATGCCCAGTCCTTTTTTAATTTTGAAACAGTGTCTTGAGAAATCGCTGAAGCTGGTCTTGAATTTAAAATCCTTCTGTCTCAGCCTCCTTAGTTGCTGGCATTACAGAAGTGTGCCACCATACTCAGCAAGAGTCCAATTTCTGTGACTCTAGCTCTGTGTACTTTTCTCCAGGCCACAGCAGGCTGGATGGCCCCCACCCCAACTGTTCCATACCAACTGATCTCACAATCACATCACTCTTTGCCAGCATATCTGCTTAGTGCACTCCTCCTCTATGCTAGGTGTCCTGGCTTAGTGAATGGTCCCCGAGTCACCTACAGCAAAGTCACTCTCAATTTACCATCCTTTCCCCATCTCCCAAAGAGATGATCAACAACCAATTCCTGCTGAGTCTGCCACCATCTGGCAGTTGTGCTCTCCAAACCTTTACTACTTACCATGTCTTCCTTCAATCTCTATCCTCCTTAACCCTCTCCTCACTATCACCACATGTACATTTCTAGAGACTAAATTTGGCCCACATTACCTCCACTTAAAACCCTTCAATAGTTTTTGACTGTTTAGATCTTCTCAACTGCAGGGTAGAGCAACATGTTTATTACTGGTAAACAGAAATACATGCACACTCCAACCTTGAACTTAAGAGGATTCAGGAATATATATATATATATATATATATATATATATAAAATCATCATCATCATCATCATTCTGATTTTAAATTCCAATAGATTTTCTTTTTTTTTTTTTTTTTTGGCGGGGGATGGAGGGTGGTACTAGGGATTTAACTCACTTGACCACTGAGCCACATTCCCAGCCCTATTTTGTATTTTATTTAGAGACAGGGTCTCACTGAGTTGCTTATTAGCGCCTCACTGTTGCTGAAGCTGGCTCTGAACTCTTGATCCTCCTGCCTCAGCCTCACGAGCTGCTGGGATTACAGGTATGTGCCAATGTGCCCAGCCCGATAAAAATTTTCTTAATGGAAGACAAAGGATGGTGGTCTGCATACTGTGGCCAGTTCAGGGCCTCTGTTATCTCTGATCAAGCCCTTCAGTCACACTGACAAAGCTATACTTTACCTCATACTAAGTCTTTTTGAGGAATTAAAATCTGTGAGGGTTTAGAGGAATGTATGACACACACAAATAACAGCACATACTTTGCAGTAGAGGGGGCAATAATTTCCAGCTAATAGGAAAAGGTCCTTATTCCTTACTACATATAACCCTTGCAGCCTTCTGAAATCTGATCCAGCTACTTGCTGCACTTATACTACCTGCCTCTAGCACCCTATCCTTATATCCTCCAGACCCAAACCCCTTACAGATTCTTGAAGGGGTCACTTTCTGCACTTCCAAGCCTTTCCCTGCTAGTGCTCACCCCCTTAGAGCCCACCCTGTACCCTGTGAATGTGCTGCATTTGACTGTTTTGTTTGAGTCTATGTTTATTATTCTGCTTAGACCAAGGATCAGATTAGGCCCAGGGATGCAATTTGTGATCTCCTAGAGAGTGGGTTCCTAGATGTTAAGGAATCAACCCGATTCATCTTCATCATTTCCAGGGCACAGCACTGCCTAAAACATAGGTACTCCTCAAGGGAAGGCTGAAAAATTACTGTGTTGTCATGGACTGATTACAAATAGACTCTCCCTCTGGATGTCTTTAGAAAACTGTCAACATTCCACAGGCATTAGATTCTTCCCAGGTACCCCAATCAACTCACCACCCATATTCATGCCCTCTTCATCCAGGTCCTGTCCACTATCATAACGAGTTTTTTTCTTGGGATCAGAGAGGATGGTAAAGGCCTCTCCGACTTCCTTAAACTTCTTCTCCTCTTCTTTCTGAACTTCAGCACTGGCTCCACTGTGCCGATCTAAAGAGAGGAACAAAACTCAGATGAAATCAAAGTGTTGAGAAAACAAAGTTTAAAAGAAAAGACCACTTCATCATTTCTGATTGTGGAATCTGCTACCTCCTAAGATTTGGAGGGTATGGAACTCAGCATCCCTCTATTCCTACAGAAGAGCCTCTCAAGGTCCCCCCTGGGCCAACAAGGCTGTGGGCCTGCCCAGCATGCCCTTTTCCCTCCAGCTCTACCTGGATGGTGCATCAAGGCCCGTTTCCGATAAGCTTTCTTGATCTCGTCCTCAGAGGCATTCTTGTCCACTCCCAGAATCTTGTAATAATCTTTCCTTTTACTCTTCTTCAGTTCCAGTTGTGCATTTTTTAGAAGCTGCTTGTGTTCTAGAGGGAGACATGTGGCATTAATAGACAAATGTGATTCTGGTTTCCCTTTTCAGGTCCCAGCCTAGCTGCCTAGGAAATACAAGTCTTAATTATGCCAGGGATTTTAGGGTGTTTTCTTTTGGAAACTAAGAAAAAGAAAAATCTCAAACTTAGATTCCTCAATAATTTCACCACACAGAAAAGGAAATGAAAGTGACAGGGAGGAGCTGGGACCAAAACATAGGTGCCTGAGCCCCCACCCAGGAAGATCCTCTGGTTACTTCCTCCTGGTGGTGGTTAAATAAGCTCTAGATACACCCCTGAGGCCTGATTCAAATAGCCTTGTGTTCTAAAGTTTTAGGGCCTACAAATAAGACCACACAGTTGCCAAAGAAACGAATGCTCTGTACCCAGTTACCTTTTGTTTTCTCCGTCTGATACACTTTTTCATAGTCCCGCACTGCTTCTTCATACTGCTCTGTGTCCATGTAACTGAGAAGGAAGTATAGGGCAATACAGTGCTCAGACAAAGATAGCAAGGGTCTGTGGGTTTGCTCTAGGGGAAGAGGCATGGCTCAAGCAAGAGACACATACTTTGGCAAGATGCTTCATGAAACGGAAGAGTCCTTAATCTAAAAAAAAAAAATTAGCTATCAGTTCCTCAGATAAAAAACTGAGAGGCCTCATGGCACTTGTACCCAACCAGCAGAGTGATGCTCTGCTCTGAGCAGAAAGTAATCAAGGGGAAAAGGTCCTCGTGACAGAGCCACCCAAGAGGCAGCAGGATTGCTGCAGAAAAGGCAAAGTGAAGGCCCAGTTGATTACTCATGACTAAAACACACAAGAGAAAAGTGTCCAAGTGAGAAAAAAAAGATATGAAAGAGCTTTGAAATCTTCAGTGCCATAAACATGCAGGGCTAGCTCTGATCCAGCACAGAAGTGGGATTAGTAAGCCATTACAAGGATCAAGTCCAAGGTGGTAGCTGCTAGCAAATGCTTCCATAACACCAGTCAATCTGAGAGATGGAAGTTAAGTGACAGAAAAGGAGACTCTAAATACAAGTTTCCGTCTATTTCAATACCACAAAAGGAAAGAACAGTCCCTGGGCCACGATAGGAAGAATCTAACTTAATAGACAAATTGCCAGCACTTTTAAGTATCTCTTCCATGAAAGCAAGCGGCATTTTCCATGTACTGATAAGATCACCGGCACCACGACTGGCCTCTCCATCTAACAGACTGTGGCAGCTGTTCCACAGACACACCAGCAGCTGGGCAACAGGAAGAGACCATGCAGTGCAATCTGCTGCTACTCAACAGACTTACACTGCTACTACCCAAGCGCATCCTTGAAATCATCAGAGACCTCCACTCGCCTTGGAGGCTGGGGCAGGGAGCCTGATAACAAACAATGTGGCTGGCCACAAGAGAAGCTCAAAATCTTAGGCATCTTTGATTTTCAGGAAACATCTGATTTAAGACCTTAAAAAACCAAAGCCCTGCTGGGTATGGTGGCACACATCTATGATCTCAGTTGTTCGGGAGGCTGAAACCCTAAGCAACTTAGTAAGACCCTGTCTCCAAATAAAAAACAAAAAGGTCTAGGGATGTAGCTTAGTGGTAGAGCACTCTGGATTCAATCCTAGTACTGTCAACAAACAATCAAACAAAAACAATGAACACCCAATGATCCATAGAAACAGGGTATAAATGCTATTTAAAGAGCTCAGAGAAACAATTTGCAGAATGAAGTGTAATATATTTTGAAATAAAGTAAAAGAAAACTGAGAACTGACCATCTTGAGTGTAGAGTGCTCTGACAAATGAGTAACTGATGACCTTTTTAGGCCCATGTGTAACATAGTAAACAGTCAATCATACTACAGTAATTTATATTTTGTCACACTTTTTAAGATTCAAGAATAACCTAATATTTGAAGTTTTTTTAAAACACTGGAAAAAAGTAGAAAAGTAAGTAGGGCTTTAACAGAAAGAGAGAACTATAGCCTATGATCAGATATGTAGCAAATATCTGGCATCTCCTCAACTTTAGGATAAAGTGAGGCAGAAATGGGATAATGGTTAGGCCTCTGGTAAGGTTTTAGCCTGAGCAACTCCAGTAGGTCCAATCAATCCCAGATGATTGAGGGGTTTGCTGCCAAGCAGCCAACTGTGCCAACAGTGCAAGCTCTCCTCACAGAATCTCAAAAGCAAAGCCATTCCAAATAAGGAGTTGTCTGATCAAAGTGATTCCTGATTTTATATATATACACATATATATATATATTTTTTTTTAGTTGTAGATAGACACAATACCTTTATTTATTTATTTTTTTTGTGGTGCTGAAGATTGAACCCAGTGCCTCACATGTGCCAGGCAAGCGCTCCACCACTGAGCCACAATCCCAGCCCCCCTCATTTTTTATTAATGTATGTGTACATACAAAGAAGAAAATAATCCTTCATCTCATTCTCCTAACAAATCAAATTACTGTTCTCCTTCCATTCCCTGTTCAAACACTGTAGAGCATTACCTTGGGTGAATACAGTATCAAGTGTCTAGCCAATCCCTTCCTAAGAGATATTAAGTGATTCTCCTTTTCTTTTTCACTATTTTAAATAAAATTGCAGTGAACGACTTCATGTATAATAGCACTTTGCATCTGTTAAATCAACTCTTTAGTTGGGTCAACGGACACTTTTTGTCTGCCACTGGTGTGCAGAAGATTCAATGAGTCAGGATTGGTTTTACAGAATCTTTAAATCCATGGAATTATAGACTTTTGGACTTAGTCATCCACTTAAAAATTCATTAAACACACACACACACACACACACACACACAGAACACACAACACATGGCAGCAGTTTTCTTATTTCAAGTGTGCCAATTTTGGGAAAATGAAAGGGGAGGCAGTCTATAAGGCATCCTGTACCACTGAAGACATGGGGAAGTTAAATTAGTGACTCATAAGGCATCAGTGACAGCACCTGTTCTTTGGATCTGAGAGTTTATAATAAGGAATGGAGTGGGTGTTGGAAGACTGGCAGAAAACAAATATGTCTCCCTTCAGGCTCTTTAAAGAGAGAAATTCTGGGGGCAAGTATGGAGGAAGGAAGTACTGTATAGAGGGTAAAGAGGGGTGGGAGGGGTGGGGGGAAGGGAAAAAAATAACAGAATGAATCAAACAACATTACTCTATGTAAATTTATGATTACACAAATGGTATGCCTTTACGCCATGTACAAACAGAGAAACAACATGTATCCCATTTGTTTACAATAAAAAAAATAAGTAAATAAAAAAAATAAAGAGAGAAATTCTTTTCTGCTTAGGGAATAATATGAAGCAAAAAGAAATGATTTTCTTTTCTTTTTTTTGGTCCTCAGGACAGGGTCTCACTAAGTTACTGAGGCTGGCCTTGAACTTATGATCCTCTTGCCTCAGCCTCCCAAGTTGCTGGGATTACAGGCATGTGTCATCATACCCAGCTGGAAGAAATAATTTCTGAGAGGTCCATTTCAGTCACTGGTGAGTTCACGACAAAATGAAAAGGGAAGCACCCAGCCTCTGGGACAAATGAGGGCACTGGACCTGGCAGGGATGGTACTGTCTCATAAATCACCTTGTCAGGGAGTCCTTTCTGCTTAAAACACCCAGCAGACTACCCATCAAGGATATTTCAAAAAGAGGTTCCTTACACTACTGAGAGACTGAGCCAGATTTAAGTCACTCTCAACCCTAAGATTGTCTTCCCTCAACCAGAACAAACAGGGTAAGTACAATCCTCAACTGTCTCCAAGAGATACTTTTATTCCTCTCTTTCCAAGCACCACACATTCATTCAACAAAACATTTAATGGGTGAGCACCTGTGTGCCAAGCACTGTGCTGTTAGAGCAATGTGTACAATACAAAATAAACTCTCCAAAGGAAATGGATTTAAACTTTTAACAAAAGGAATTTGGGTCAGGCATCAGAAAAAACTTACTGACCGTGAGGGGCGTTAGACACAGGCATGGGAGACTGAGGGAGCTTGTGCAATCTCCTCCGCTGGAGGTCTATAAAGATAGTCTAGGGCTGGAACAATCCCACCTAGAGGCAGGGGGAAGGACCAAATGACCTCACAACATCCCCGGGTCTGCTTCATCATCCACAATGCAATGCCCCTGGTAGGCCAGCGGCAACTCCCTCTTCCCCCACCCTCCATAGGCACTTACCACTGAGCTCTTCTCAAGTAGGCTTTTATATATGTGTCATCGAGCTTCACTGCATGTGTGCAGTCTTCTATTGCATCATCTAGTTTCCTAAGCTTCAGGAGAGAGAGAGCAGTCATACTTCACATCTTTGGTGGCCGAGGGAGCCCAGAAGCTGTGAGCACGGTTTAAAAATTCTAATCGGGCAACTCGGTGCTGGACCCAAAACAGTCATACTAGGTTTTTGTTCATTTAAGTATTCTTGGTCACTGAGGAAGCCATAATCTCAGAGGGGGAAGGACACCAAGTTTGGAATTGGTTTCATTACTATGTGATGCAAACCAGGTAGTAATCTAAAAGGACAAACTACCTCAATCATTCCACATTAGCATCCAACCAAAACATGGAAAACAGGAAGGGTGGTTCCTGTCCTCCACTTTTTCAGAGGCCAACTAGAAAAAAGAGAATGTGGATTTTTTTTTTTTTTTTTTTTTGGTGGTACTAGGGATAGAACCCAGAGACACTCTGCCACTGAGTTACATCCCCAACACTCCCTTTTTTTTGATACTGGAAATTAAACCCAGGGGTACTTAACCACTGAGTTACATCCCCAACCATTTTTATTTTTTATTTTAAGACAGGGTCTCACTAAATTGCTGAGGCTGGCTTTGAACTTGTAATCCTCCTGCCTCAGCCTCCCGAGTCACTGGGATTACAGGCATGCACCACTGCACCCAGCCCCAGCCCTTTTTATTTTCAGACAGGGTCTTGCTAAATTGCCAAGGCTGGCTTCACATTTGTGATCCTCCTGCCTCAGCCTCCTGTGTCACTGAGATTACAGGCATAAGCCACTGCACCCAGCTATAACTGCAATTAAAAAAAATTTTTTTCTTTAGTTGTCAATGGACATTTATTTATTTATTTGTGATGCTGAGACTTGAACCCAGTGTCTCACACATGCCAGGCAAGCACTCAACCTCTGAGTCACAACCCCAGCCCCCATGACTGCAATGTTAAATTACCTAGATGTCTGCAAGGGCAAGAAGCCTACTCTTTCTTGTGCTACAAAGGGCCACAGGAACACCCAGGCCATTTTTAACCATACACAGTTACCAGGAGTTACACTAGAGAAAAAAACTAAGCCTGCTTCATACTCCCATTTCCTCCAAATCATTCCTGAAAAGTTAATGATCTCTTGATTAAGCAAAAAGCAGCAGTTAATACTTGCTTAAAATTATCCCAGACTCCTAGCCATTCTCTTACTGGAGGAAAGAGACCTCGAGAAAGAACAGGTGGGAATATTCCCCCAAACTGTTCTTGAAGTACCTCTAAATTCCACAGAAAAGATAAAAGCTTGCTTTTCAGAAGGTAGGTCCTAACAAGCTGAGATACAACTTTTCCAAAACATCCTTCCCTCTTGCAGCTGGTTTACCCTCATTGGGCAGAATTCCTAAGATCTCTTTGATATCCCTTAAAAATATCTCCATATGCCCCAAGACCTACAGCAAGTACTTACCTTGGAATTAACCGTACCCCGGTTACAGTAGAGTTTAGCATTTGTTTTTATATTGTTGGGGTCTATCCCGAGGGCTTCTGTGTACAGTTCATACGCTAGCTTGTAATTTCCTTCCTTAAACGCTTTATTTCCATCTTCTTTCTTTGCTTTAAGTGCTTTTGCATTCTACAGAGAAAAACAAGGGAGGTCAGTTCACACCCAGAAAACCTCGGATTGTTGCATGGTGAGGACAGAACCTACTTTCAATTTTTTGGATCCCAGCAGTTTAATGTCACATATCAACCTCCACCCCTACCACCTGGACTACTTGTTGCTCATTGGTGCTCCCAATACAGTGCACAGGGTAAACCAAGTTTCAAAAAAGAATACCACCAGCAAGACCTGCTACCCAGGATTTGAATTTCCCAGAGCAAGAATTACTAACTTTTCTTTATTGAGGAGAAAAGAAAAAAAGGAACAAAACTAAACTAAACTTAGATATTAAAAGGATCTGATTCATATAATCAAATTTAACTTTAAGTAAATAAAAGGAGTCCTGAAATCATTTTTATGAAAAAAATCAAGCATTCTTATAAAGCAGTAAAAGGCACTATGACATTCCTTGTGATTCAAAAATCTTCTACTCCATCCATCTAAAAAACGAAAAAGGAAGTTTTCTTTCCCATCCAGATTAGCATGCCTAGAACTTACTCTGCAAGCAATGCAAGCCTTCTCATGGTCAGGAGCCATCCTGAGAGCCTGCACAAAAAACTGAACCGCCTTCTCAATACAATCTTCATAATAAAGGCAAAGACCTCGTACATAGAGAGCATCTGCATTGGTGGAATCCATTCGTAAAATGTCACTGCAATAGCCAGAAAGAGTCACGTTCAGCTGTGGTTCTGAATGTCCTGACCATTTACTACCATTTGTGGCCAGTTTTTTCCTTATTTCATGTCTACTATTAAAAGTATTAAAATGTAAAGTTATTATCAAACTGGAAATATTTTAATGTGAGAAACAAAGTCTGCTGGTCCGTTTTCAAAATATAGTATTCAGCCTTAATTGGATCCAACTGTAGTCATTTTAATTACAGTCCTTCCCTTTGCCTGCCCCAATTTTAAAATTAGCCAATCCTGTTGACTGTATCCCTGAGATTTCCAATCAAGAAGAGCAACCCTGTGTTAGGTATATAAACAGGTGGTGCCCACCCAGGCTTGCTTGCTAGCCAGGTTCTATTCTGTCAGAAGTAAGTTTGCCTTGCAACCACACACCCCAAAAAAGAATTAAAATGTAGCTAGATGCCCAAGAACTCTCCCCAAATCTTGCCAAATAGACCACCATATTCAGCTTTTCTTTTTTGTACTGGGGATTGAACCCAGGGGTGCTCGATCAACCATTGAGCCACATCCCCAGTTCTTTTTAAATATTTTACTTAGAGACAGGGTCTCACTGAGTTACTTAGGGCCTTGCTAAGTTGCTGAGACTGGCTTTGAACTCGTGATTCTCTTGCCTCAGGCTTCCAAATTGCTAGGATCACAGGTTGTGCCACCACGTCCAGCTTATATTCGTCTTTAATACATTCCTCACTCTTTTCTTTTCTTTTCCTTTCCTTCCTTCCTTCCTTCCTTTCTTTCTTTCTTTTTTTTTTTTTTTTTTGTGGTGCTGGGGATTAAACACTTGTGCATGCTGGGCAAACACTGTACCACTGAGCTATATCCCCAACCCAACACATTTCTCTCTGTTTTCTTTCTTTTCCTGGGGTACTGGGGATTAAACACAGGGGTGCTCAATCATTGAGCTACATCCCCAGCCCCTTTTATTTTGAGATGAGGGGAGGTCTCATTAAATTGATTAGGGCCTTGCTCAATTGCTGAGGCTGGCCTCAAACTTGGGATCCTTCTACCTCAGCCTCCTAAGTCGCTGGGATTACAGGAGTGCGCCATCTGGCTCCAATGCATTATTTGTGTCTCAGAATCCATTACTAGAACAGGGGTTAGCAAATTAAAGGTTACAGAGGTCAAATCCTTTCTGCCCCTGTGGCATGTTGTTGTTGTTGTTTTGTGATGGGATTAAACCCAGGGCCTTGTGCATGCCAAGTAAGCATGTGTTCTACCACTGAGCTACCCCAGCCCCTGTGCCACTGGCTTTTGTAAATAAAATTCTACTGGAAAGTAGCTGTACCCATTCATTCATCTATTATCTATGGCTGCTCCTATACTATGATAGAGAAGTACTTTCAGAGACCTTATGGCCTGCGAAGACAAATATTTACTATCTAGCCTTTTACAGAGTGTACCAACCCCTCGAGAAGAAGGAAAAGGACTATATTAAAACAAAACAAACCCCAAAATTCACATAATACAATCTGTTCTTTCACATACACCTTAAATACCTGTTATACTACTATGTTCTATATACTTTATGAATTTTCTAATTTGGTCTAATTTTCTAATTTGGCTTTAAGTCCCAGGAAGGTCTGATCAGCCCTAGCTGGTCTACCCACAGTTCCTGTTGTAAAGAGCAACCAGCCAGCATTTCAGCAGTACCTGTCATCTCAATTCTGAAATGGCCTGACTGCATACCTGGCTACAGACTGTGCTTCTGGATATCGACCCAGCATTGCTAAACATTCTGCTTTGAGGATTTTGAAGCGATGGCAAGCAGGGGCAAATTCTAGGGCACGGTCCATGCAGAAAACAACCTACAGGGAAGAAGAAAGTAAATAAGGTCCTTCATCTTGGACTCTAGAAATGTCTTCACCTTATAGTTTAACCACAGCAACATATTAAAAGCTCAAAGTTCCCAGGATCCACTGTTGAGCAGAAAAGTAATATCAAAGTTTATTTATTTTTCTTTTGTGGTGCTGGAGATTGAACTCACATTTGCTTGGCAAGTACTCTACCACTGAGCTACACCCCTAGCCAGCCTGAAGTTTAAAAACATACCTAATTCATTAGATCAAAGCACTGAAAGGAGAGCAGTTGATCCAAATGATGACAATAGCAACCATTTACTGAGCGCTTTACATATTAATCCATTTACCTCACAATTTGGGGCAGGTAGGTGGGTACTGGGGATTGAACCTAGAGATGCATTATACTAGGCAAGATCCCCAGTCCTATTTTGTTTTTTATTTTTGAGACAGGTTCTCATTAAATTGCTTAGAGCATCCCTAAGTTGCTGAGGCTGGCCTCAAATTTGTGAACCTCCTCCTCAGCTTCCCAAATCACTGGGATTACAGGAATGCACCACCATGCCTGGCTCCTCACAATTTTATTAAGTAAATTATTATCATTACCTTTATTTTAATAGTAAGAAAGTTAAGAAACAGAACTAATAAGGTTCAGGGTCACGGAAGCTGCTGGTGCTTAAAAACAGGACTCGGTTTTAGATATCCTAGGATTCCAGAATCTACAGCCTTACCATGCTAAGCTGCCTCCACAGTGGATTCAGACCCAAAGTGACTTTGATCAAAAGTCACCTTTTCCTCACAAATACTATTATTTACTACTGTGTATAATTCATCAGGCTTAGCCTATTAAACACAAAACAAGGAACAGCATAATAATCCAGCTGGGGTGGTGGTGGCACACACCTGTAATCCCAGGCATCTGGGAAGCTAAGGCAGGAGGATCACAAGTTTGAAACCAGGCTCAGCAATTTAGTGAGTCCCTAAAACTTTGTAAGGGCCCAAGCAATTTAGTGACACCCCTTCTCAAAATAAAAAACAAAAAGGGCTAGGGATGAAGCTCAGTGGTAGTGTCCCCAGTACCACACACACAAAAAAGAGTATCTGACACATACAATTAAGCTGGGATTAGCTCACTCTTACAGCTTCACAAAGGGTCTCAATATATTCCCCTTTTCTGTTTTTAGAAGTTTGTTCTCTGAACTTTCATTTTTGGTTTAGCTGTTATTACTGGAAGATTCTCCCTAAGAAAAATTGACTCCAAGAAAAAATCTGGAATTAGGGGATTCCTATTCCCTCTAAGAACCTGATCATAGCAATGAGGATAGATGAAGTCTGAAAAGTCACAAATAGAGATAACTCAAATTACATCAACCTAAACATTCACATAATGGCATACTATGGCGCTCTGAAACAGAATGAAATTCTCTGTTGTACTAATATGGAAAGACTTCCAAGAGCCAATCAATGGGGAAAAAAAGTGGAGAATTGTGAATGACACACTACCTTTCATGCAAAAGAAGAAAACTAAGAATCTATATTTGATATATGTACAACAAAAATGTAGGAGAGCTGGGGAAGTAGCTCAGGGGTAGAGCACCTGTTGAGCATGCACAAGTCCCTGGGTTTGATAACTGAGCACCACAAACAAAAACAAAGATTGTAGAGGGAAATAGGAGACACAAGAACAGTAGATAGGGGCTGGGGGCATGGCTGAGTGGTAGAGCACTTCATTAGCATGTGTGAAGCCCTGGATTTGATCCCCAGGACTGGACAGGGGAGAACAGTGGATAACTGAATGGGGTGAGAACTGGGCAGACAGAGAGCAAGCTTAAAGGGACATTCATCCTGAATATTTTTTCATACTTTCCAGGTTTTGAATTATGAATGGCACCTATTGAAAAATTGAAATTAAGGGCTAGGGATATAATTCAGCAGTAGAGCACTTGCCTAGCATCCACAAGGCACTGAATTCAACCCCTGGTACCACACACAAAAAAAAAAAAAAAAAAAAAGTAAGTTCTAAGGACAATAATGAAAATTTAGGTATTATGTAGGTAGAGTGGTGGTGATTTTTCCCCGTCAAATAGAAAAAGGAGGAAGAGGAGGGTAGAAAGAACTCGGTCAAAAATTTCAGTAGCCACACCCTTTTGCCTTCACAAGAACAACGATCTGTGCAGAGCTGGCTCTGCTCATCATGGGGAGAGTCAGTTGGAGGTTCAATGCTTCACTTCCCACCCCCCAACTCCCCATGTCCCCACTAGGGACAGCTGCAGGCAAAGAAGATCTTTGTTTCTTCCAAGTTCATCTGTTTCCCCTGCCAGAATCATAATTCTTCATTTGTGACATCACCATGAGCTACAGTGGGGGGGCTGGGATGTCACAAACAGAGGATTCTGTCACAAACTCAGGATTCTGGCTCCAGAATGGCAAGAGAGAAAAGAAACCCAAAAGACTGCCTTCGGAGACAAAGCTTTTGCCTATGTAAACCTCAGAAAACGTGACAGTAGGCAGAATTACTCTTCAAACGCACACACAAACCAAACATGAATCACACTACAAAGACACTGTGATTATTAAAACCAGTATACAGGGGAGGGATAAGTCAGTACTGGGAGTCTGCATAGCTAATCAGATATATTTATTACCAAATAAAAGACCTTCACAGTATATGAGTTAGGAATGGCTCTCAACTGTCATCCCCTTTTATCAAACATTAAGCCTCTGACACAAGAAAGCACCAAGTAAATTCCCACAAAAGTGCCAATTCCCCTTCTTTGGATGGAACTCACTGCTTTTTTTGTTGTGGTACTGGGGATTGAATCCAGGGGTTCTCTACCACTGAGCTACAACCCCAGTGCTTTTTACTTTTTGGTACTAGGGATTGAACCCAGGGGTGGTTAACATCTGAGCACATTTCCAGTCCTTTCTATGTTTTACTTTGAGACAGGGTCTCACTAAGTTGCTCAGGGCCTTGCCAAGTTGCTGAGGCTGGTTTTGAACTTGTGATCCTCCTGACTCAGCCTCTCTCACCGCTGGAATTATAGGCATGTGCCACAATGCCTGGCTTTTATGTTTTATTTTGAGAAGGGATCTCACTAAGTTGCCTCTTCTGGCCTTGAACTTGCTATCCTCATGCCTTAGCATCCCAAGTAGTTGGACTACAGGTGTGCACAACCCTGCTCAGCTCACTAACTTAAGTGATCCCCAAAATTTCTCCTGATAAATAGTTTTTAACCTTTTGGAGGCCATCTATCTCACCTTGTGAAAATTATTTCTAAGTGCCATCTAAGAAGCGGGGGCGGGGAGGGGGACTTGAACTATCACACAGCCTAAGATTTAATAACAGTCTAGTATCAAAACAGTGGTAGTGACAGGTTACTACTGTCACTGATCACTGTTCAAAATTGTGAACAGGGCCTCTCCCCACTTGTGATTTACAGCTCCCAGTTCACACAGAGCAGGGGTTAAAGTCAAATCTTATTATTAAAATAAAAATGAATTTCCAGCCGGGCACAGGGGCCCACATCTGTAATCCCAGCAGCTTAGAAGGCGGAGACAGGAGGATTGTGAGTTCAAAGCCAACCTCAGCAACTTAGCAAGGCCCTAAGCAACTGAGTGAGACCTTGTCCCAAAATAAAAAATAAGAAAGGGCTAGGGATGTGTGATTAAGTGTCCCTGGGTTTAACCCATGGTACCAAAAAATAAATAAAAGTAAAAAATGATTACCTGATCCCAATATTTAATTCCAACTGGCTTTTCCTTTATTAACCTGCACACTTTTGGGATACTACCTTATATCAACAAGAGGGATAAAAACAAATTCATTTTGCTTTTTATCATAAAGCCAAATATAATCAAGGAAATAAGTATCTCAGCAAAAAAAAAGATTTTTGAAAGGGAAAGACAGGTCAAAAGTTAAACTCAATAATATACTATTCTAGATCTTTTCTAACACACTATTTCTCTTAATTATCACAGAGAAATGGTATTTCCTAGAAAGGTGGCACTTGCCCTCTTGCAGATGTCCCTATAAGTTACACAAACAAGGGAGAGGAGCATAATTAGCTAGGCAGAAAGAAAACAAAAGCAGTATCAAACACCTACACAAAACCAACACAGGACAGACACACACAAGAGAAACAGTTAAGTTGTACTTTACCTTCCGAAAATCACGCTTCTCAAAATCCATTTCTGCTATTTTTTCATATTCCATGACCGCATTAGCATTCTTAAACTACAACAGAAAATAATTAAATATATGAAAAGTTTTCATGAAATTGTAGATAAAACAATATAAAAATCAACAAGGTCTTGCTGATGAACCTGTTCTTTCAAGGAAAAAAAATCATCGCTCTCCAATCTCACAAAAAAGAAAAAGGAAAATCAGGATCTCAGACTTTTCACAAATCAAGCTGGTGAAGATAGAGCCAAACATTCCTTAACAGAAAAGTTAAGGCCTGCATTTCACCCTCAGGTTGGGGATGCAGCTCAGAGTCTATACAATGTCTGCCTACCATGTGAGAGCCCCAACTTTGATTCCTAGGAATTAAAAAAAAAAAAAAAAAAAATCCAAAAACAAAATTTAATAAAACAAAAAACTTTACCTTCAATTTAAATTTCAAGGCAAGAACAGAAGAATCATGCCTTGACATATATAAAATGAAGGCAATGTATTGCTAGGGATTGAGCAGAAAATTTGAGATTACCAATAAAATATATTCAAGAATAAACTGAATAAACATGGAGACAGAACTAAAACATGTTTTATTTATTTTTTAACTTCTGGTACTGGGGATTGAACCCAGATTTATCACGGAGCTCCATCCCCAGCCCTTTTAACTTTGAGATGGGGTCTTACTAAGTTGCTGAGGCTGACCTCAAACTTCCTCTTCTCCTGCCTCAGTCTCCTGAGTTGCTGGTATTACAGGAGTGCACCACCATAATAAGCATTGTCTTTTTAAATTTTTGGCAGTCCTAGGCCTCAGACATACTAGGCAAGGGCTCTATTACTGAGTTACATCCCAGTTCTGAATTTATTCAAATGTGTGTGTGTGTGTGTGTGTGTGTGTGTGTGTGTGTGTTACTGAGGATTAAACCCAGGGCCCTGTTTGTGCTAGGCAAGCACTCTACCAGTTAGTTACAGTGCTAGCCCTTTTAAAATTTTATTTTCACACAGGTCTTGCTAATTTGCTCAGGCCAGCATCAGACTTGCAATCCTCGTGCCTCAGTCTCCTGAGTAGCTGAGATGACAGGCATGCACCATCATATCTGGCTCACTCAAATTCTTTAACCTCAGCTGGGGACAGTGGCATACCCTGTAATACCAGTGACTCAGGAGGTTAAGACAAGAGAATATCAAGTTCAAGACCAGCCTCAGCCACTTAGCAAGAACCTGTCTCAAAGTAAAAAATAAAAAGGGCTGGGGATGGAGTTCAGTGGTAAAGTGTCCCTGGATTAGATCCCCAGTACCAAAAAAAAAAAAAAAAAAAATCCCCAAAACTTTAACCTCATTCAAATCAGTTCCTTAAAGCTTGTTTATTCTCCCAGCCATCTCAGGAACCCCTTCAATTTTTAGACTTTTAAAAACTGTAAATCATATTCAAAATCCATTTTACAGATAAGAAAGCCAGGTATCAGCTGGACATGGTGCTGCATACCTATAATCCCAGCAGCTCGGGAGGCTGAGGCAGGAGGATGGCGAGGTCAAAGCCAGCCTCAGCAACAACGAGATGCTAAGCAACTCAGTGAGACCCTGTCTCTAAATAAAAACAAAACAGGGATGGGGATGTGGCTCAGTGATCAAGTGCCCCTGAGTTCAATTCCCAGTACCCCCAAAAAGGAAAGAAAGCTGGGGATCAGAGAGACTAAAATCATCAAAGTGCGGCTGATGGCAGACGTAGTACTAGATCTCAGGTCTGACTTTCAAGTCACTCCTTTCCAAACATACCATGTTGTTTGATACTAACAGATTTGACTCTTACCTCCTGTTGTGCCTGAGCATTTTTGTGATCCAGTTCTAGGGCTCTCTGGAAACTACGACATGCTGCCATTGCATTCCCTAGAGAGAGGTGGCACTTGCCCTCTCGTAGATGTCCCTACAAAAGATAAAGAAGGAAGGAAAAGAGCATGATTAGCTAGGCAGAAAGAAACCAACAGCAATATCAAACACCCACACAAGACCAATGCAGGATGAAAACAACTGGAGCGGTGGTTTTTAATCTAGGCAATCTGCCCTCTGGGGGGTATTTATCACTATTAGATGTAGTTGACTGCTGTAACTGAGGAGGGGGAGTGCTACTGATACTTCGTAGTTAAAAGCCAGAGATGCACAGGGTAGTCTCCACAACAAAGAATTATCTAACCCCAAATGACAACAGTATCAAGAATGAGAAATCCTCAACTGTAGCTACTCAACCTTCCCCCAAGGGCCACATTACATACCCGGACAAAACTGTCATCCAACCTCACTGACTGCTGTGCATCTCCAAGAGCTTCCCGGAACCTTCCAAGCATCATCAATGTGGCTGCTCGATTACCATAATAGCTAGCATTTTTAGGACACATATCTATAGGAAAGGTAAAAGAACATAAAATGTTCAGTAGAGGTTGCTGACTTAAAAATTTAGGGGCCATCTCTCTCAGAACTATGTCATGAATCAAACTATAAGAATGCTGAAGGGGATTGGGAGTGTAACTCAGTAGCAGAGTGCTAGCCTAGCATTTGTGAATGAGGCTCTGGATTCTGTCTCCAGCACATACACACACACACTCAGAATGTTGACACACTCTAAAAGGTCACAGTCAAATTTTAACTATTTATGCAAAAGGATAGCAGCAATTGTACAACCATTTTAAAAGAAAACAAGACACAGGTTTAGGGACTGGCAGTATAGGTTAGTATAGAATACACGTTTAGCATGAGAAGAGGCCTTGGGTTTAATCAAAACCCAACCAATAATAAACAAAACAAAGAAGAAAACAATTTACAATTTTTCCTTTTCTGTAGTACTGGGGATTGAACCTACGGCACTCTACCACTGAGCCACATTCCCAGTCCCTTTTATTTTGAGATTGGGTCTTGCTAAGTTACTGAGGCTGGCCTTGAACTCAAGATCCTCTTGACTCAGCATCCAAAGTTGCTGGGGTTACAAGTGTGCACCACTGTAACAGCTAAACTATGGCCTTAAAGTGCACTGACAGAACTCATTGCCTAGTAAGCAATATTGATAGGTATTAAAATGAATTTGCATTTTCTGAGCTGAGTGGGGAGCACATAAGCAAGTTAAATGCGGAAAATGCTGACATGGAATTAAAATAATGCTGGCAAATTAAGCATGAAGATAAGACTATATTATCCACAAAGGCCATTTTGTAAGGTAGTAAGTGAACTGGCAACGATTTGTTCCATTTAGGTGGCTATCTTTTTGCTGTGGCATTCAGAATTTCAGGAATTACCTTTAATTTGCTAAAGAAAGAACTGCTCACCTTCAGTTTAAAAATGTTATCTATCAGGAAATCATTAAGCCTGAAGGAGTTTATACAGTAACAGATATCAGCCCACTAAGCAAACGGTTAGAACAGTATTTGGCAAGTGAATGTTTTCTAGTCTAGCTACCAGATCTTTCTTACCTATGGCTTTTGTATAATAGTTATAAGCTTCATTGTAATCTTTCTTGGCATAGTATGCATTTCCTTGTTCCTTGAAGCACTCTGCTTCCCTGAAAAGGAAAGAGAGACAATTACATTATTACGCCTCAGGAATGATCTGTTTATCTCATAGGAGCCATCTTTGGTCTACAGCCCCTGGCACGTTCAGTTGAAAGTTACTGATACTTGAAGGAATTTACAGATTTATTCAATAGGATAATGGACCAAAAGAAGGCGGTGCTAATAAAAGAATGTAAGTTCTTCAAATGCTATTTTCTGTCATGTAGAGACATTCAAACTAAATCAAGAAAACTCTTTCAAGTCAAGCCTGTCTTGACCTCTCATTGTTCCAGTCTACTGTCATTCTCCCATGGGACAGGCAAATTTAGACATTCACTCCCAGCAACTGAAATGTTTCACAGAAATGTGGTGCTGGGAATCAAACCCAGGTTCTTACGCACCCTACCGATGAGCTACACCCCCAGTCAACAACTGAATTTTTAGATCCATTTCCTTTCCAGTACATCACAACTGCTGGCTCTTTTGCAAAATTCCAGAAAAATCAGTTATGGGTAATTTCAATGGACAACTGACTGTGAAATGGGTCACATCCCTTAAGAGTTTTAATGATTTAGTCTCCTGAAAAGTGGCTCATGCATTTGTCACTGGAAGGACAAGCAGAGGAAAAGCAAAGGAGTTAAAAGCATAGCATACTGGTGTTTAAGATGGGAGACAGAGTTGAGTGACATCAAGAGACTTAGAACATGAATGACAGGAACATCTGAGGTCTAGGTTGCCAGTACCATGCTATAAGGAGTATTCATCTATTGGTGCTCCCTTTGCCCATCATGTACATCTATGTGGGTATAAATATATTGCTCCCTTTTGTCATCATCCAGTAAGTAGGTGCAAATCAGACAAGACAAACAAGTATCTTTTTAAAATTATTACAAATAAGTATTTTAAAAAGAACAAACTAGGGCTGGGGAGATAGCTCAGCTGGTAGAGTGCTTGCCTCACAAGCACAAGGCCCTGAGTTCGATCCCCAGTACCGCAAAAAAAAAAAAGAAAGAAAAAAAAAACAAACAAACTAGTATCCTCTATCAAACATACTTAAATTCTAATGCCCTATTTTACTGATAAAGGTAATTCTTTGCTAAAATGATTAATGTAACATAATTAAATATCTGAGCACTTCTGTTATAAAGATGAATCTTCTTATCCTCTTCATATGCAAAAAAGGACTCAAGTTCAGGGTTGCCTGGAGTGGAGACAAAAACTAATGTTTTTAACATTGTGATGGTATGCAGTTTATAGCTTGATTCTATGGACACTGGCAATGGAAAGATTTGTGACTTATTTGCTTATGTATTTTAAACTACAAGTTGGCAAAGTTACACTCAAATCAGGCAATCTCCTTTTCCATTCTTCTCCATCACTGTCCTGGTAAGTCCTTATAACATGAAAAGGCTGTCAGAAGAAAGGAGAAAAAAAATGGATATAACCTACAAATGATGACCAATTTGAAATGCAATGAATATAAATTGGTTTGAGTAATCTTATACCAATTAGCACAACGCTGTAAAAAAAAGTCATATGTTATTAAAAGACCTGAAGAGGGACACCCCCTGCAATTCCAAGACTTAAAGCAACAATAGAAATCTTTCTACATGCTGTACAAGTTCCTGCAAACCTAAGTTAAGCTAAATATTATAAAAAATACAAGGAGTCAAGAAAGTTGAAGGGCTCCCCAAAACTGGATTTCAGAAGTTGATTCAAACCACTGTAAAGAAATGGAGCATTCCAGAGCAGACACTAACCAAGCTGTACCTAAGATCTAGATAGTGGCTAAGAATATACAAATCCTTGAGGAAAACCAAAGGCACCTAGGCATGCAAGTAGGCATTGTATCAGCAATACAAAGCTTGTTAAATCACAAATGAAATAAGATTTAGAGTTTCTGGAAGGTCTTTTCTGAAACAGTCCTCTTATGGAGGTGAGTGCAGTACTGGCTTCCAGTAAAAATGCAAATGATGATTTTTATGGCAATTATTACTAATTATTGAGGCCAGGTTCTTGTACAGTATACTCTCTAAATAACTAATCGGGTAAGTTGAGAAGAAATTAAGGTTTAGAGGCTAAATAATATGCCCAAGATCAGGATGTGACCCACATTTGTCAGGTTCTAAAGTTTGTAAACTTTCTACTATGCTAAGCTTTCTAAAATTTATTTCTTCCTACTGATAAATACTTTAAAAATTAATCTGTGCTACTCAGAATAAAGCATGGACAATAAACATGAATTTCTTTAAATTAAGACACAAAATAGCTCCTGCATATAAAATCCAAAGCCAGAACTTAAATTTGGATTTAAACAAGCTAGCTGACATTCCTAACAATTAGTCATAGAGGGAGAAGAGTTCCTTTCTCTTTAAGATGCAAGTCCTAGTGAACTGGATTTTGCCTCCCCCAAGAAATGCATTTCATTTTAGTAAATGGTGAGTAGATTCCATTCTAGAGCAAACAAAGCAAGTAATGTAGAGTCAGCCCACAGCAAAAAGAACAAGAAGAATTGTGTTGTGACAAGTTACCATGTTTTTAACCTCACACTGCACAGCATCAGGCCAGAATTAGCTATTCCCACACAACTGCCCCATGAAAAGGACTTATTTTCATAGAAACGTGGCTGATTAACAGCTGCCTAAACAATGGGCACTTAGTGCTTTTAAACTGAATGCTTATTTTTTGCCTCCAGGTCCAATGCCCAACATGGAGTCCCTCCTTCATTTTGAACCTCCCCACCAAACACAAACAAGCTTTAACCAAGGGGTCTGACCCTGTGAGACCAGCTGAGGAAAGAGTGGCTCTTTGGAATCCAGCATGGCAGCAGCAAGAACTGAACCAGGCTGCATAAGGAACAACTCCAGGGTCAAATCCATTCAAGTCCTGGCCTGAGTCTGAGAAAGGGGTGAAGCTTGTTCAAGTTGCCCTTACAGTAAAGTGACTGAAGGATGAGGTGTCAAAAGCGTGGGACTGGAAAAGAAGAGCCAATTAACACTGGAAGTGAGGGCGACTTGGCGATGGCATCTGTCACTCCATTCACTGCCAGGGTCAATACATTTGCTAACCAAATGAGGTTACAACATGTACCTACTGAAACGTATCAGTACTGAGAAAGGAAGGATTAGGATTAACTGGGTTCACCTGGACTAAGAAAGATTCTCAAAGGACTAAATTCAGCTACTGATTATTATTCTCAGTGGCTACCAAAAGTCAGACTAACCCCCAAAATATAATACCACAGCAAAATACAGACTTGGCCACAACTGCCCTGATGGTGCTATTAACAACTCCAATATTACCTCTTGTGCTTTTTCAGTTTCAAATGTTTCTAATGAAGATTTTCACATGCCTTCTAGGTGGTTATGGCACTAGATTCACCTGTCCTCCAACAGAGGCAGCACCAGTGAGATATCTAAGGTGGCTGCATATGTTTCCTAACTCCTAGATGCCTGTTTTTTTTTTTTTTTTCTCTGTGTGTGTGTGTGTGTGTTGTGTGTTTGTTTTGGTTTTTAATTGTTTTTGCAGTGCTGGGGATTTAACAGAGGGTCTTGTGCAGTCTAGGCTCTGCTACTAAACTACATCCCCAGCCCCTGTTCTTCTTTTAAAATATATTTTTAAAATTTTAATTAACACATAATAATTGTACAGGGGCTGGGGTATACTATACTTCAGAGCTTGCCTAGTGTGCATGAGGCCCTAGGTTTGATCCCTAGCACTGTGGCAGGGGGGTGGGGGGAAGAGCAAAGTACATATTTATTTTTGGGGTAAAATGTGGCATTTCAATATATGTACATAGTGTGGAATGATATCAGGGTGATTAGCATATCCATCACCTTAGATATTTATCACTTCTTTGGAGACCTATTTCTCCCCAAAATCCTGTTAGTGTCAAGATTTTAGATTAAAACTAATTTATCCAGTTCCCAGACCAATCCTTAGGTCAACTCTAAGCAGAATAACTGCTAGAGCTCTGATGCACCAAGAGATGCTAGGAATGATTCTATCTCTACTACTTGAATTGCCTGCAACAAATTCTGTGAAAACAACTACTGAAAGGTTTTCAAAAAAAATCTGTCCTTGCCAGGCATGGTGGTGCATGCCTGTAATTTCAGCAGCAGCTCAGGAGGCTAAGGCAGGAGAATCACAAGTTTGAGAACAGACTCAGCAACTTAACAAGACCCTGTCTCAAAAAAAAAAAAAAAAAAAGGATTAAAAAAATGGGGCTGGGGATGTACTCGTGACTCAGTGGTTAAGTGCCCCTGGGTTCAATCCCCAGTACCTCCTCCAAAATCTGTCTTTTCCGCATGCATGATGGAAGGGTTGTCTGCAACAAGATCAACACTGAAGGGTCTGGCCTTCCCTCTGACAGATAAAGGTAACATTATATTCTACCCTTGGTCTGCTTTGCTATTTTATTTATTTATTTTATTTTTTGGTACTGGGGATTAAACCCAGGGGCACTTTATCACTGAGCTATATTCCGAGCCCTTCCTATTTTTTAAGACAGGGTCTTGTTAATTGCTTAAGTTCTCACTGAATTGCTGAATCTGGCCTCAAACTTGTGATCCTCCTGCCTCAGCCTCCCAAGTCACTGGACTCACAGGCATGTGCCACTGCTCCCAGCTTGCTTTGCTATTTTAAAATGTATTTATTTTTCTGAAACAATCTCACAACTCAGAACACTGCAGCTTTGAAAATCTGCTCTTCTACATTCCGTGTGTGTTAAAGTTTATACATCTTCTGAGCATCCTCTCCCAATTTGGTATTCATTCACTGCTGACACTAATTACTTCAACAAATACTGCCAAGGGAATCATTTGGTATCACAGAGGTCTTAGCAGGGCTCAGGATCATGTGATCAACCCCAGACAACTTGGGCTTATGATCACCAGCCAACTTTGCACATTTACAGCTCAGCTAAATTAAAAACACATTAAAATACCATCACAGACACTGAAACATACTCTAAATTAGAAGTCCTATAAAAATTTCCATTTTTCTCTCCAAGTACTTCCAAGTTGAACACTCAGGCAAGATCTCTGCCTTAGGCCAACTAATCTTTTTTAGCAATTAAAAAGGTGTACAAAAAGTTTAATCAACCTCTGCTAATGCCACATTCACTGGGTGGTAGTTTTTAAAATGTCCTTAACATGGCTAGGTTCTCTCTGGATTTACTTGACATATCACATATCTGTACACTGTTTAAACAGGGATAAAACTCTACATCTGTTGTACAGTATTTTAAGGTTTATTCCAGGAGAGAGGGTAGAAGGGGGAAAAAAAGATTTATTTCACTCCATTGCACTAAAAATGAAGATTATCATGGTTTCATTAGTCTGCAAACTAGGAAATGCTGGGATTTTTCTTTTCTTTTTTTCCTTCTTTGGACAGGGTCTCCCTGCATTGCCTAGGTTGGCCTTGAACTTTTGATACTCCTGCTTCAGCCTTCCAAGTAGCTGGAACTGCAAGTGTGCACAATTGTGCCCAACTTGATTACATTGGGGGGGGGGGGGATAACCAGGGACTGAACTCAGTGGCACTCAACCACTAAGCCACATCCCCAACCCTATGTTGTATATTATTTAGAGACAAGGTCTCATTGAGTTGCTTAGCACCACACTTTTTGCTAAGCCTGGCCTTGAACTCTCAATACTCCTGCCTCAGCCTCCTGACTGCTGGGATTACAGATGTGCACCACTTTACCTGCCCTGGTTTTTGCATTTTTTTCATGTATTCTAGTATTCCTGGTGTGGAAGAGAAATCCAGTTTTGCTAAAATTACAGTTGAGGAAAAAAATGTTTTCTTTTGTTAGAGCAGAGGAGTGTTCAGGGGCCTTTGATTTTGGACAGTATTTTACTGGCAGGAAGAACCCTTGAAAAAAATACCTTTCCTTTTTTTCCCTTCAGGCTATTAACAATAATACTTCACACTGCCAATGAGTCAAATATTCTTTAGGCATTACTATTATATTCACTATTTCCAAAATGTCACCTTACTCTATAACTGTGTGTCCCATCTCTTTTATTCAATCATTTCACTAGCTGCCTGTTGAACTTTGTTGCCCTCCGCCTTTCAGAATTTATGGGATCTTGGCCAGTCTCAAGAGTAGAAATTCCTTCCTCCTTCCTACAGGGAGACCTCTTGTTCCCAAAGGCAAGTCACAGGGCCTATTTCACATTGTACTCTCTATGACCTTCATGAGATAATTAAGTAAAAGGAGTCCAGAAACCTAACTTCTATTCCATCTTACCAAAAGCAAGCTATTCCATTTCTTTCTTTCCCTTTTTAAAACATTCTAACCTAGGAGTGAAATGCCATATAAATAAGTAAGAGCCATGTAACTTAACAATTTCACAAATATCGGAATGCTTGAAAAGTAGTATATGGGTGCTTCCTAATTGTCCAGAGAAAATAGAGGTTGGGTTCTATCCAACTGCTACTTGTTAGCAAAGCTAGTTGCTACCCAACTTTCTTTATCCAATTTCCTATGCGACAGTTTTTGTTTTCACTTTAAAACACAAAAGAGAGAAAGTGGAAGACAAATATGAAGAAAATTCCCTAACTTATCAGTTTAAATTGTTCTCTGGACATTCAGGAAGAAGCCTCAACAGGGACAAGGCCACAAGAGGCCCTAGATGCACCAAAAGTCACAGATTAAGTCTACATAAGGCAGGAGCACTCTCTACTGCTCAAGTAGGGAAGGACACCAGACAGCCTGCTGGAGTTATGTCTTATTTAGTGGGGAGGAAAGCAACCAACCAAACCAACCCAGGTCAGAAATCCCATCACTGCAGGCAGGATATTCACACAGAAATTGGTACCTCAATTGTGAGTTCTACTTATCCTAGTTTTTTTTTTTTTTTTCTCCCCCCCCCCACCCCAGTACTAGAGGGTGAACCCAGGGATGCTCTAACACTGAGCTACATCCCCAGCCCTTTTTATTTTACTTTTAAGTAAAAAGGTTAAAAACAAACAAACCATATTGGTGTTTTGGCAGGGGGTGGTCGGGTAGAGATAGGAACCAGTGGGAAAGTCTGAACTATTCACTGGTATTCTACTTCTCAAAGTTCTCTTGGGCCCTTAGTTCAACAGGTGGTTAAAGAGCGAACTGCCCAAGAAGGAACTCTCACAGCTCCAAGAATAGAAAGTCCTGCTTGCCCCCTCACACTCTCCTCAAAAGTAATTTTAGAATCAGAGAAGACTAACTGCTTTTGTGAACAATCTGTTGCCCACCCCAATACATTGTAAGTCACATGCCAATAGAATATCCAGTCTCAGAGTAGGACCAGGAAAGTCATCTATTCCTCCTCCTTTTACCATTCTCAAAAGTCTCAACCACTCATCCTACTGCCAATTGTTGAATAAAACACAGGAACTGCCATTTTTATCTGTTGAGGGAAGAATAAAATGTCACTCTAATAAAAATGAATGTCCTACTGGAATAACTACACTTTGAATCCGATCTTACTACTGAAATTCAGACACTTAAAAGAAGAATACCTGGAACGACCTCTAAGTAACTTCCACATCACAGCACTGGAGAAAGGGGAGCAAACATTAGTGGACTCTCAGAGGGACTCTGCATCAGGCCAAAAGGCACCTAGATAGTCGCCGACCATTGTTCTCCAGTCTTCTAAAGTCCTAGAGCAAGAAAGCAAAGTCAAGTGCCCAGTACTCAGCTTTTAAAAAAACTTTCAAAACACTAGCTTCAATGACTAAACTAATCCCTGATTGGCTGGAATGTACAGTAAGGCTGGGTTTTAAGCCAATGAGAATTCTGTTCAGTTGGGAATGTACTTGGCACTACAGCAACTGCCACTCACTTGACCCAACATTTTCTTGAAATTGTTCACTTTTCTTGACATTGGTTAATATGTGAATCTAAATTATATCAATAAGGAAAAGAGACCTTCTGTAGTGTACCTTTGCTCCAGTTATCATTATTTAACAATTTTGCCACTTGTTAGTATAAGGGTTCAATTTGCTGTGTTCAGGATTCTGTATTCCTAGGTTTATCCCTTCTTTAACCAAGACTCATTTCTCCCATCTATTCATTTCTGACCCACACTTAAAATATACCAAAAGGAAAATGAAGTGTTTCTCATTTAGGTTCAAGGTCAAAGATTAATCCTAGTCTGCTTACAAGCATACTGAAATCTCTAGCTGCTTGCCCTGGAACTTCAACACAAGGTCAGGGGAACAAATTCCTGAGAATGTCAAACAGAGTAAGGAAGAAAGGGGAGATGCATTCCCACAAGCTCTTCAATTAAGTAAAGCCACAAACTCCAAAATGTTCTAAGAAATTGCAGTAAAAATATATCAACAGCAGCAATACGTGGGATATGGATTCAGGGTTCAGTTCTTTCCACCAACAGTATGAACAGACAAATAAAAGGTAAACTCCTAATCCACAAAGGGTTTACAACACCTCCACATGAAGAAAGAACCTAGTAAGAATTGCTCTTGCCCGAGTGATAAAGAAGTTAAGAATATCAGTTCAAGGAAACAGGTCCTGGCTGTTAAGTCTTCAGCTCCCTTGATTCTTTTAGAATTCACTGTCCAGTCACACCAAGACAAACACAGAAGTGTTTTTTCTTTGATGAACAGTTTGAAATTCCTCAATGAACCATAATAAGGACTAGCTACAGAGGTCAAGCTGCTCCCAAGCCCAGGAGATGACTGGAGAGCCTTAACTTAAGGCACGTATTCATATATTAGATAAAATGGTCAACAACTTCCCGGACTTCTAAGGCCTTAAATTAGTTGAAATGTAAAATCTTTACAATTTCACCCTAAATAACTTTGTTCTGGTGGGCAAAGTGAAACAATATTAATGCACAGAACCCTGATTTATGTTGGAGTGCCAACTAATCTATCTTTTACTTTAGCCCCTTGACAACCATAAAGGAAAATAAACTTTGTCAGAGTGACAAGCAAAAAAATAAACAAAAAACTGTAGTCCTTTTCTCTTGAGAGCTAAGGAAATAAACATGTAGTCATTTAAAATGCTGTAATCATGAGGACCAATATCTTCAAACCTCCTTTCATCTTGCCCCCTGTGGGACTGTGACAATTTAACAGCAGCAGAAAGATGCACTTGAGCCAAGATGTAAGGAAGAAAGTGCTCCTTGCTAGTCCTCACAAAAACAACCCAAGGGACCCACCAACTGTTATGTCCCTAAGTGAACTGGCAGGACTGTAATAAGAGAGACAAGAAGTTGGCCAAATGACTCTAACCAAGCCAGACAGTAAAAGGGCATTTGTAAGGGATGTCCCTCTCCTTGTCCTCTAGTATGGCTACACAGGATTCCAGGAAACATGGAAAATGTAAAACTACCTCCCTCCAAAACTTCTAAATATCCACTCCAATTTCAGCATGGGTAAACCACAAGGCTTTTTTATACTAACAGGTCTTAATGTTTACCCTTCTAAGAATGTCTGAGGATCCTCAGAAGAAAGTGATGTTTCTTGGCAGAAACTGGTGATGGAAGATATCACTGAGTTTGAGATCACAGCTGAAGAAGGAAAAGTAGATCAGATTTTGCTAAATGGAAAAAACATAACAATGCTGATTCCTGGAGGAGAAGGACCTGAAGTATGAATAGGTTTCCCTGACTTATGCCAGATTCCATTTTGTTTTTTTAATGGCAACAAAATAGGTTTTCTTAACCTTTTAGTGTTTAAATTATATAAAGCAGCTGTTATCCATTAAAGGCAAATGCCTTGAAGATGTATTATATCGTTATTTTCTAAGTTAATCATCATTATTTTGGAAAAAGAAGTTTTGTTTTTTTGTTTTTGGTTAAAAATAATAAAATTTTACTTTTTTTAAATTTGTGCACAGAAGTGATATATAATAAACATGTTTTAGCATGTCTAGAAATCTACATAAGCATGCAGGTCTGACGTACATGCATTTTTCTCATTAATTTAGTTATATTTTCTTAGTGGTAGATAAAACAATTGTCATTTTACAATGACATTTTAAATTCCACGAAATAAGGCAGTTAAATAAGTCAACAACATCTATTATCTTGATGTACTGCTACCAAATGTCATATATTTCGTATGACGTGGTCACATTACAGAATTACCTGTTTTGTTTCTAAATACATCTTCAAGTTCATGTACTTCAATTTTATGATAGAATATTCTCCAAGGCTGTAATTTTTCTTTTTTTTTTTTAAGGAAAAAGATTTGCTTTGGATATAGGACTTTGAAGTGAAGCATAAATTGGAGACACTCCCTACATCAAAGATTTACAGTTTCTTTCGTGATACATGGCTAAGTCCTTATTTATTGCACTCAGAACCATGGAACTCTTTCCAAATACCAGTACATTAAATCCTCACAATGAGTTTAAGTTCTGTCTGTCTTGGGAACAGTTTTATTTCCCTTTCTGCAACTCATTCAAGATGCATATGAGCTGACAATGCCGAACTACATACTGGAACAATGTGAAAACTCAAAACTGAGATTAAACTCTGATATCCCTCTTTCTCAGATATCCCAGGGATCTACTACACTTTGTCAAACCTCTCAGTTCCTAACAGATCAGGAACTTGAGACATGGGCTAGGGTAACTACCCTTGAACTTGATAATTACATTTTAATTGTGCTTCAGTGAGCATCTCTTATGTTCCTAACTTGGGATAGTAAAAAAAACAAAAAAACTCAGAATCCTGATTTCAGAATTCATGCACTAACAATTCTATATCAGCACTTCAAATTACCCAGACTGAAGACATAACAGGGCTTAGTATCAGGATATAAAATATGTGAGGAGACTGAGGGTACCGTAGTCCATCATGAACAACAGGATCAAATTAATCAGCAGCTGATAAGGAAAAGACTACAGGGGCAGGGATGTGGTGCAGTGATAGAGCACTTCCCTGGCATGCATGATGCCCTGAGTTCGATCACCAGCACCACCAGAAAAGAAAAAAAAAAAAAAAGAAAGAAAGAAAGGACTCAAAACTTCCAGAACCTTTTCATCAATTCGGCTTTAGTATTAGAACACGTATACCTACTCACAACTCTGTTCCAAACTCACTTCCAATAACCTGCCTTAGCTGTTGCCAGAATCCAGAGCATTCTCGAAAACCACTCACTCAGCAACTCCCTCGGCTCGTTTGGACTGGCAATCTCGAGCCTCTGCGGCTGCCCAGCAGAGCCAACTGCGCTCAAGCAGCTGGCCTCCTCCTTGTTGTTCAAGAACAGTCCTGGGAGGAATAAGATCTCACACAGGAAGGAGGGCAAAAAGGAATCTGACGTGTAGAGCATGAGACGATTCCTTCACTTTGCCTTCTTTCTCTATCCTCGTTAATTTCTGGGGTAACCAGGGAGCGACCAGGTCAATACTGGAGACACATAATCACCTCGCACCCAGACTTCTAGTCTTTGGGGTATAATCATCGGGGTAGGGGGAAGGGGTGAGGAGGAGAGCGAGGACTCTGGAGACATACAGTGCTGACAACAATGAACAGAAGTTAAGAGAAGGCGGGGGTCGGGGGTATAAGGAAGTCGTCATCGACGCCGCGCCGCCTCCCCCACCCGGCAACAGACCTGAGACTCCCCCTCAGAGACCCAGCCTCCACAATAAGGACGACCTTCCTCTCGCTGGAAAACTTGGCCGTGCCTTAGCTCCCCCGCCAGGCGGAAGCAGGAGGGGAAGGCTGACCCCCGAGAGCGCCCCTTCAGGGGGTCCATCCCGATTTGATCTCAGATTTGGGGAGGGGGGGTGCGGAGGGCGGGGCATCGCTTCAACAGCTGCAGGCTGCATCACGGCAGGGATGAGTTTCCCTGAGCCACAGGGCTGTAGCTTGCCTCCTCCTTGGCCCTGCTATCCCATTACCTCTTTGCTTCTTCGTCGTCGAGCAGCTCTGGTTCGGTCGCCGCCATTACCACATCGCACTCCGCGGCAGCCGCCATCTTACCGCCGGGACCAGAGAGCCGGGTGGGAGGCAGGCGGTGAAGAGCACTTCCGGCCGGAGCATCGAGCAGCTCAGCGGCGCCGCGCCCAGAGGGGCTCCCTCGGGCCCGTCTACCAACGAGAGGCACTGCTTGGGGCCAGAGCGGCCTCCCGTCCCTGGAGGTCCACGTTGGTCTCCGCGCCGGGGCGGGGGCCCAGGGACGGCTCCTGTGCGTTGGGGGCGCCACTTTACCCGTAATAAGGAAAGGAGGAAAGCAGGGTGTTGCCTCTCTAGGCCTAGGCTTTCCTCAGTATTCCGAAAGCCTGGTTGCCATAGCAACTTACAGTCCTTCAGGGTCTCCTGTAAATGCTCAGGGGAGTCTGAGTAGGGTGGGAACTGGGTCGCCCAAGACTATAGGGTAGAGCCTCCAGGACTGCCTTCCCGAACTTGGAGTGTGTCCACAGCTTCCTTCCGGGAAAGACAAGGCGAGACACTTTGAGCTCAGTTCCTTGGTCCCTGGAAGCCCTGCCCAACCAAGCCAGGGGAACGCAGGGCGTCTTCACCCCGCTCCTTTCATCCCCCCTGGATCTCCAAGCACCAACTGGTTCATCACCCTAATGACGCTGACTCTTTTATGAGGCTGCTTTCATGTCAGCCGCTTGGGAGTGCCATCTCAGCGTTAAGCCTAAGGAGGCTGACATGACATGGCGCCCCAGACCCTGCCCCAGAGTTTATAAGGCAGCTCATGGGGTGAGGTCCCTGCTCCTCAGTGTCCCCAGTACTCCCACCTCTCATAAACTCTGCTCAGCACGCTTGTCTGATTGAATGCAGAGTGGTTTGGGAATTCACAGAGGGCATGGCCATAGCTTAATCATCTTTGTAGTACTTCCCTCACCTAAACCGATAATATTTGTGGAGTTCAATTAAATTGGGTCTTTCTGAGGTTAAATCAGGAGAGTTTGAGATTATAATTTAAAGCAAAGGGGAACTAAAGGGGACATGGAAATTTAAAGATCTAGGGCTGGGGGAGGTAACTCACTGGTAGAGCACTTGTCTAGCAAACATGAGGCCCCAGGTTTGATATTCAGAATTATAAAACAAAGTAAGATAACGTAAAATAAAAAGATTTATTACTTCAGGAAAACAGTGTGTGCCAAGGTACCTGCCTATTATAGTGCTGAGGGAGCTGAAACCACAGGGCCATCAGGTAGAAAAGGATTGACAAAGCTCAGTTGGTTGGAAGGGAGAGGTCATTTGTCCAGCTATCATTCAATAGTCTAGCCCTTTCCTAAATACATACTCTGTGCTTTTTGGAGGGCACAAGACTGGCCAGTGGCTCACAATCTTATAGTCTTATAGTCTAATGCAAGAGCTAACCTGTCCTTGACCATCTTCCCACTTTGTGTTCTCTATATCTGAGCCAATGCATTTATTCCCCACAGCTTTAATTTCATCTGTCGATGATTCTCAACTCTTGCTATCTTCAACCTAGGCCTTTTTTTTTTTTTTTTTTTTTTTTTTTTTCAGAGTTCCAGACCTGTATACCCAGCTACCTACCAGATAGCTCTTGAATGTTTCACAAATTCCCAAGACTTAACGTATTTATTGAACCTATTCTCTCTCCATCCCCCAACAACAGAAAAAAGAAATGTTGTATGTGATTCTCTTTCCTGAATTCCCTAGGTTGTTGAATGGATTCAACGATTCACCTGGCAACTAAGTGAGAAACATGGAGGAAATCATGACTTCCTCATTTTTTCTCACTCTTGATTTCTGGTTTACTACCAAGCCTTGTTGCTTCTTCTACCAAATATCTTCCAAATCTATTTATCCTCTTTCTGTTCCAATTCAGACTCTTTTCGTTTCTTTTTTTTCACTCAGAAGACTATAATAGTCTCCTAATTGTTCCCCAATCTCATCTCTCTCTAGTCTTGGCTCTTCTACACGTGACTTTAAAGGGAAACACTGATCAAATTGCTTCACTGGCATGAAACCTATCAATGGTTTTCCACTGGTGTGAGTTTGATCTCTGACCTACCACACAGACCTTTGGTTATATGACTGTTTTCTATCATCAATATTGAACCCAAATACTTGTAGTTCCAGAAAATGCCATGACTCTTGCAATGTTCTCTCCACCCTAGGATACCCTAGCCCCCTAAGCCCTTCAAACCTCAACACAGACATAGCCTCTTCCTGGAATTTCTCCTTGATTTTGCTGCCCCCAAGTTAAAATGCCCCTTTGCTGGGCCCTCCATGGCACCTTTGTAATGGTAGTCACCATGACGTACTGTAATTGTTGGTTTGGAGGTCTAGCTCCTCTAGGAAGTGCCTAGCTTGTCGACTTTTCTCAGCACGTGGGCCCCCATGTGTCACAAGACAGAGTAAGTACTCAGAAAACATTTGATGGGGGCTGGGGAGGTGGCTCAGTGGTAAAGCGTTTGACCAGCAAAGGAAAAAAGAAACCATCTGACGAATAAATGATCGAGTAAACGAAGCGTTACTATACTATGGCACCTCTAGAGAGGGAACGTTGGGCACCAGGCAGTCCACCTTCAGGAGCCTTGAACGCCCACGCACTTCCGCACGTCCTCGCTGGGATTCCCCCGCCGGCCTCTGGGGGCGCTGTGTAGCCGGCGCCCGCTCTCCTCCGCCGGAACTCGTCTTGCTGGACGGAAGCTGGAGGACGGGGGCGGGGCCCGCGGAATCTCCTTCCACCCGGCGGAAGGGGGAAGTCTGCGGCGGTCCTGCGGCTGCCCAGGTTTGTGTGCGCGGGGAGGGGCCTGGTAGGGGTTCTGCGGGAACCCTGGGAGGTACGGAGCTGGGAGGCGGGGTTCGTCCAGCGAGGAGCCTGTCCTCTGCCTGAGTCCCTTTGCGAGCCTGCCTACCCGGGGAAGTCTGGCGGAGACCACTCTGGCAGCCCCTCTTGGGTATCCCTTAAATTGCAGGACTCGTTATGTGGGAGGGTGTTTATGTCATGTCAGTCGCTTCCTCTGGAGAGGTTTGTTTGGGACCCCCTAAGGGAATAGTTTCTGAATCTCTGCCCTCGGGGAATCTTTGGAACTCCTGAGGGATTCAGTGTTTGGAAGTTGGCTTCCGGGGAGATCTGTACGGGGCCTCTTCGGAGAAACGGTGTCTGAGTCTAGGTCTTCTTTCTGAGTTAGGACTGTCCTGAATCCTAGAAGCTTTGCTTTCAGTCCCTAAGTTGGTTTCTCAGTTACTGGGAGGTCTGCCTTGTTTGATGCTCTCTTCCCTCACCTCACCCAGGGTGCTTCTGTTCCTATAGGTTGAAGGCTAAGCATGGGGAAGAGTTGCAAGGTGGTCGTGTGTGGTCAGGCCTCCGTGGGGAAAACTTCAATCCTAGAACAACTCCTGTATGGGAACCATGTAGTGGGTGAGTGTTGTTGTGGCTTAGGTAATGGTGGAAGATGTTTAAAAAATAAGAGGATTTGATTACAACATGCAAAGGCTAAAAACTGCTCCAGTGGTTTTTCATCCTGAAGTGTAAAACTAACATCATAATCCCCAGTTCTACAACATTGAACAAATCTGGAGGGAAGAATCCCAGTGTCCAAGATAGGGAGGAACAGCTCCAGGGTCACACTTTATTTAGCACAATATAGGTGTCTGTTCCCCTAAATTATTCCAATCCTTCCAGACTCTTAGCTTTCACATTTCCCATCTTCCTTCCAATCAAACCTTGTTTTATCCCAGGTTCTGAGATGATTGAGACCCAGGAAGATATCTATGTGGGCTCTATTGAGACAGACCGGGGAGTGCGGGAGCAGGTGCGTTTCTACGACACCCGGGGGCTTCGGGATGGGTCCGAGCTGCCCCGGCACTGCTTCTCCTGCACTGATGGCTACGTCCTGGTCTACAGCACAGACAGCCGAGAGTCCTTTCAGCGTGTGGAGCTACTCAAGAAGGAGATTGACAAATCTAAGGATAAGAAGGAGGTGTGTGGCCCAGGCTTCTGTTGGAAACCCCAGTGGGGGGAGAGTATGGGCCCTGAACTGGCTTTAGGAGGCCTGTCATGGCTCCATTTTTCACTCATTTGCCAAGAGAGGTTGAGAGCTAGAAGGGCATGGAGGTCACTGGAAGGTATCACCCCCAGAGGTTGCCACATGTCGAGACAGCTTAACCAAAGAAGCTTCTTCTGTTTAAGGAGTCCCTGACCTAAATCATGAAGCGCCTGCTAATCTTTCTTCCTGATCGTTTCATGCTCTTTAGTTCTCCAAAATCTTCCTCTAAGCTGCAGGCCTTCTGGGAGTGCTTCTCACCAGTTGTTGTGCCAGAAACTGACAGCCCAACAACTGATCCTGATCCAGTGTATACCCAGAGGCTTCTGTTCTTTCTCTCTTTCAGGTCACCATTGTGGTCCTGGGCAACAAGTGTGACCTACAGGAACAGCGGCGTGTAGACCCAGATGTGGCTCAGCATTGGGCCAAGTCAGAGAAGGTGAAGCTGTGGGAGGTGTCAGTGGCTGACCGCCGCTCCCTGCTGGAGCCCTTTGTCTACCTGGCCAGCAAGATGACCCAGCCCCAGAGCAAGTCTGCCTTCCCTCTCAGCCGCAAGAACAAGGGCAGTGGCTCCTTGGATGGCTGAAGAGCTACCATTCCTTCTTTACCCTCCCAACCCTATTCCAGCTTCTGGAGCTCTAGAGGATGGGGTTGAGGGCTAGGGAGATTTGTAGGCAGTCTGTCCTTCCTGGTCAGCAGAGGGAGCACTCCACTAGGCCAGGCATCTGGGCAAGCTCAGGCCCATGCCACTTTTCTCTCAACTCTGAGAAATGCAGATAATTTTGATTAGTGCCCCTTCCTATACCCTCCCTGCTTTACCTCCCAGCTTACGTCAGATTTTCTCCACTGTTGCCTAGAGTTGTGGGTCAGTGCCCCCTCTATCTGTCCTGGACAGGAAGCAGAGCTGTCATGCTGAAAGTGCCCAATTTGGGTCCTATTATAGGGGTCCCAATTTCCTGAGCTTCCTGCCAGTAACACACACACACACTCACACTTTTAAGGCACTAGCCTGGACTTGAGAATGAATATCCAGGTATTGTATGTGTGATGCACATGTGCTTACTCGTGTTAGCATTAGGAGAAGCTCTGTCCCTCACCTCACCTTTTTCCTGGCCTATCCTTGACTGGAAGAGGCTAGTCACCTAGGAGTATCATTATCTATATGAACTCTTCCCTGCTCCCAATTGTTTCACTTCCTTTTCCTGTTTGGAGAGCAGGTGGGCCTTGTTGGTTGAGGTGGAATGGAGTGATGACAGGGCTGAGCAACAAGCTGTGACCCAGCTAGGTCGTTCCCCTCTGGGCATTGGATTTCTCATCTGTAAGTTGACAGGAATTCCTTAGATGATCTAGATCCTTTCCAGTTGGATGATTTTTCTAAAGCCAGTGGCTTGAGCCACCTAACAACTCAGTTGGCCCCCTTGCTTCTCCATCTTCAAGGTGCTACGCCTACCAGCCCTGGAGGCTGGACACGTCTCTCCCTCCAACCACCAGGGGGCAGGAGTATACTTTCCACTCTCAGTTGCCAGAGTGGCCACTCAGTGCCCAATCTGCCCACCTGCCCTTGGGGGCTGGTCTTTATCCCTTCCTCTGGTTGTTTTCAGCTAGTAGCTGGACTATTTATATCACCTATATTTATATGCCTGCTGCCATGTGAAGGCCAGACAAGGTGCTCCTCTAGCCCTTCTTACCTCAGATGTCTGAACAGAACCAGGCAAATCACTAGCAGCTTCCTAGAAGCCCCCAGGCCTTCCATTGGGGCTCAGAAGGATAGCTACTCATGCAGATGTGCTATCAAGTGAGCTTAAAACCTCCAACCTTCCAGTGCCCACTTCATGCTTCTGGTGTGCACACCTAAAAGGTGAGACACCACAGCCAGGCGACCTCCAGTATACACCCCTTCTCCCCAGAATGGGAGAGGTGAGCAGGGGCAGGTGCCTAGGGCTGGGCAAGGAGAGTAGGGCAGCTACAGGCTCAGGCTCAAAGTTCATTTATTGATATGTTGGACACAATAAAACCACAACTGTTATCAAAAAGTTTCCTCCCCTCCCCCCCTTTTCTTGTTCTCCCATTGGAAATATCTTTCAAAAAAAGGGGGACACTGGCAAAGTCCCGTATTGTGGGATGAGGGGACAGTGCTGGGGTTGAGTGGATGGGATTGTGACACTGACTGGCAGCATGGAAGTAGATCTGTGAGAGTATCAGACTGCATCCCAGCACTCAGCTTTATAGTGGGAGAGGTGCTGGGAAGAAGGAAAGCTGAACTTAGTGCTGGGGGCCAGTCTGGGATAGGGAGCTATTCATATGGGATTCCTGGGTGTTAATCAGGGGCCGGGATTTGGTGTTAGCTGAGTCCATAGTCCAAGGGGGACCCAGTGTCTCCCAGAGCTGGGGTCCAGAAGTCAGAAGGGAAGGCTGTATGGGATGGCTCACTTGAGTCTGAGCCACACAACACCACCTTTACCTACACCTATCCTAGCCTCATCCCTGAAAGCAGGCAAGGCTGTCTGACTCTACTCCACCTTAGCGCTGCCTGATCAAGAGACTGGAGTTCTCTCTCCTCTGTGGTTCTCTACCACATCCCCGGGTCACCTTGTATGAAAGCCTTGAACTCTCTCCAGCTTGAGACTCCATCCTTATTTCCAGTTTTCATGGGGTAGAGGTCATGGACTTGTTCACAGGCCAGGAGTGGCTGCTTACAGAAGCCAAGATGTCCGGGGCCTGGCTATGTGGGTGTAGGTCTCTGGGGAAAATGACAGCACCACGAGGCTGGGGCTGGGGTTCCGCATAGATCTTTGGGATTTATCAGGCTTGGGAAATGCAGGCGAGCCTAGGACTGGCCTTGGAAGGACCCGAAAAAGAGGGCGAGGTCTGGAGGGACAACTGGCGAATCCCCAGTCCAGATGGAGCAAAGGTAGCTGCCCTTAACTAGCTCAGTTCTTCCTGGACTGGGCGGGACCCCCTGCCCTCCTGTTGTAAAAGGCCATCCTGTGGGGTGCAGGAACCGGAGGTGTCTTGGAGACAGTGTGGCTGTTGGGGAATCAGCCTTGGGCTCCTCAGCAAGGCTAATAGGGGGCAAAGACGATGGGTCCCGTGGCAGGGCGGATGGCTCCCGCTGGAGTGCGAAACAGAGCTGGGCCCAAGATGGGAGCTGGGAAGAGGGTAGCGGCTGCTGTGGGGGCAGGCCGGAGGGCCAGGGGTCCTGGCAGGGTACAGATGGCTGTGGCTGCAGCGGGCAGCGGGCTGGGCAGGAAGCGGGCTGCCAGCGTCTTGGTGAGTTGCTTCTGCAAGGCCAGTTTAGACTACAAAGAAAGGAGAGGAATAGACAGGGCCTCTGACCCCTAAAGAGCTCACCCCCTGCCTGAGCCCCATCTTGCAGGCTTTTTGCCTCAGGGAACGTGCTTTTTAGAGTTCCAAACCTAAATCCTCCTCCCTTCCCACCCCCAGTCATTCCAAAGGGCTTTCTCCACCACCTGTCTTCCTGCCCAGAGGGAGGACAACCCCAGGATGGGAGAAGGGAGGCTGGTGGGGGGGGTAGAGATGGTCTCTAGGAGATGCACGCCCACCCCTCCCTCGTGCCCATAAGATTACAACCCCAGTCCACCTCCCCGGAAATTCCTGTGGGCAGATCCCTAGATGGCCAAAAGCCCAACCCCAGCTCTTCCCCTGCTCACACAGCCTCAGAGCGAGGTGGCCTCCTTCCTGCCATACCACCAAGCCCCCCAGCTGGCCCTCCCTTCTCCCCACCCTCTTCCTCTTGACCCAGGTCCCAGCTCTGTTGCTTGGAGACAGATACCTTGAGGATACTCACAGCCAGCGCTGCGTGCTTCTGCAGCTTGCTGTGCTGGCTGGAGGGCTTGGGGGGCTTCCCAGCCAGGCGGTCTTTGTGCCTCCTGCTGCTCATGTGCTAGTGGACAGAGACAGAGTGGGAACAAAATTAGGAAGCCCAAGGACCCCAAAACTACTACATCACCCTTGACTATCTGACCCCTCCTCTACCCGCAGCTCACACATTCAATGCACAGGTACTGGGGACTCGGCACAGTGGCCTGGGAAGCGAGGCAGGCTTGGGGTCAGGGGGCCCACCCCAGCTCCTCAGCCCTCGCTCCCCGCAGCTCTGCCCGCCTCTGCAGGTGGCCTCCCCCCTTGCTTGCCCACCCTCTCAGCAGTCCACCCGAGTCAAGGACTTCTTTTTCCCACCTGCTTGAGCTGGGTTTCTGAATTGACCTGGAGCTGACAGAGAGCACAGTGGAACGGGGGGTTGGGCCCCTGCCGGCCACCCCGACCCCCTGTCACTCTCTTGGCCTTGTGTCCAGCCCCTCCCCGGGATACTGGGCGGCCCCGGCCCTTTCGGGGAGTCCCTCGTTGACCTTCCACCATCCACCGATGCTTGGCTCCTGGAAAGGAAGAAGACTATCAGTACCACGTAGGGGTCTCAAGGGCCACAGGGACCCCTTCTAACCAGGTCAGCTGGGCTGTCCCTTGAAGTCTCCAGGCCGCTCAGCACACACTTTGCCTTCCAGCCTCTAAGTGTCTGGCTTCCTGCCAGGCACCCCCAAGGAAGACCTTGTGGGCAGCTGGTCATCTTCCCTTCTGCTCTAATCCCATCCTTCTGATCTAAGGAGAGATGGAGGAAATGGAGGAGGTGCCTCCTGTTTTCTGGAGTCTGGAGTGACTTCAGAGATTTAGTGACCTTCAATTCTTGCTGCCTCGGACTTCTCTTCCCAGTTCTCCCTCCCTGGGGATTAGCGGGAGGACCCAGAAATGCCTGCCCAGTGACAGCTGAGTACAGTACTTCTGTCACCCAGTGCTTGAAGAAAGTGCCCGGGAGCTCAAGCCTGCCCACACCTGGGGAGGCTCAGCCTTCCAGCCCCTGCTCCCCCAACTCCAGCTCCTTGGAGGCACTGACCTGTGTTGTGAGCTTGAAGCTGGGAGGCCGAGTTTACTGTCACCTTACAAGTGGGGCAGTAGAGGCGCCCCTTCTCACTCCTGCCTTCCCCATTCATGCCACTTCCCACAGCCGCTGCCGCCGGCTCAGGCCCTGGTGCCTCTTTGCCAGGCTCTGGGGAGCAGGGTGGGCAGGAGGAGGAAGAAGAGGAGGCAGCATCCAAAAGATCTGAGGGGGCTGGTTCCTGGGATGGGGGCTCGAGGGTCAACGGTTGCTGGAGTAGAGGGCCTGCAGGAACTGCTGGGGAGATGGAGGCATTGGTGAGACGAGAGATCCAAGATGATTCAGCACTAACTTGAAGACGGTAGGATGGGGTGGAAGGGTCCCTGGAGCGGGGATGACCAGCACTGAATGCCAGGCCCCACTCTACCACCAATTCTCTGGCTAGACTTGGGCCTCAGTTTCCCCATCTGAAATCATAAAGTTGAACACAGGGTGGTCTTAAGAAGCCTCACAGCCCTGATGCTCTTAATTATTTGCTAATTGTTAAATAGAAGTCACCAGAAAGATGTGCTAGAATGTTCATTGAAGACTATTCATAATAGAATAAAACTGGAAACTATCCAGGTGTCCAGCAAACAGGAGGATTGTCATATATTCAGGCAGTGGAGTACTATGCAATGAAGGAAAAGAAAACTACAGCTACACACAACACCTTATAGACATGATGAATGTTGGTGAATGTTCATGAGATGAACACAAGCCAGACACACAAAACTGTGTACTCTATGATCCACCAAAACCAGGTGAAACTAATTTATGAGAAAAAGCAAGATCAGTTACTCCAGAGTTGGTGGTGGAGTGCAGCTGGTTGAACAGTTTCCTAAAAAATTCACGTCCATAAAACCTCAGAACATGATCTTGTTTGGAAATAGATTTTTTTTTGGTACTGGGGATTGAACCCAGGGGCACTCACCCACTGAGCCGCATCCCCAACCCTTTATATATTTTACTTAGAGACAGGGTCTCGCTATGTTGCTTAGAGCCTTGCTAAATTGGCTGGCTTTGTGGTGCGGGGATTAGAACCCAGGGCACTGTGCATTTGAGGTAAGTACTCTACCAACAGAGCTATATCCCCAGCCCCTCAGTCTGACTCTGAACTTGAGATCTTCCTACCTCAGCCTCCTGAGCAGCTGGGGTTACAGGTGTGTGCCACTGCTCCCAGCTGGAAATGGTCTTTGCAGATATAATTAGTTAAGATGAGGTCATGCTGGATTAGGGTGGACTAATCCAATGACTGGTGTCCTTATAAGAAGTTCACATGAGAAGACAGACACATGGGAGGGAACACGATGTGAAGATGGAGGCGGAGACTGGAGTGATGTGCCTATGGGTCAAGGAATGCCAAGGACTGCCAGCAACAACCAGAAGGGAGGTGGAGAACAAATTCCCTCTGAGCCTGTGTGAAAGAACCAACCCTGTTGTCACCTGGATTTTAGACTGCTGACCTCTGGAGATGTGGGAGAATAAATTGCTACTGTTTTCACCCATCCAATTTGTAGTCATTTATTATGGTGGTCTTGGAACTAATGCAGAAAGGTAGTGACCAGGAGGCTTCCAGGGATCTGGTAACAGGTTTCCTGTGCTTGGTATGTTCAGATGGGAAGTTCACCGGGCTGTAGTCCTGTAGTCCATGTGCCTTAGCCTATGTGTATGGAACACTCTAAGAAGGATAACAAGCAGCAGAAATCTCTGAACCTCTGGTCACAAGCTAGATCTGGAGTTAGGGCAGGAAGAGAAGAGTTCAGGACTGACCTTTGCTCTGTGGCTCTCCAGACACTCCACTGGCCAGAGTTGGGATTGGGGACACCACCACCCCATCCTGTGTCAGGCTTTGTGGCCTCTGCTTGCTCTTTGTAGCTTCAACAGCCTTGAGTTTTCTGGCGTGTTTGTGGCCTTTATAATGTGCTTCAGCCTGGTTCTGGAGAAGGGAGGGCATGGGGTCATCACTCCTTGCCTGGGTCCACATGCCCCACCCATGACTGAAGCTGAGCAGAGGGACAGGTCAGAGGGGTGCAGGGTTCAGGTCACACAAAGTGCGCTCTTGTCATTATCATCACAGCACATACATGGCTCTCACGTTTACAGAATATTTTCTCACCCAGGACCTCCAAGGCGAGCGGCCTCTACCTCCAAGAGCCGTGCATCTTTGGGCAAGTCACATCATCTCTCTAAGCCTGAGTGTCCTCACCCCTAAACTTTGTGATGATAATACCAACCCCACAAGGCCTAGCACATAAAGTAGCTGCTCTGTAAATGTTCATTATCAAGTTTATAGATGAAAGCTGGTGTGATTACCCTGTAATCCCAGTTACTCAAGAGAGTGAGGTAGGAGGATCGCAAGTTCAAGGTCAGCATGGGCAACTAGTGAGGACCTGTCTCAAATATTTTTAAAAAGTGGAGAGATGTAGACCAGTGGTGGAATACTTGCCTGGCATGCATGAGGCCCTGGGTTGGATCCCTAGCCCCTCAGAAAGTCTCTAGATGCACACATGAAGAGGGCAGAGTATTCATCATATGTGGGGGTCATGCACCCTGAAACAGTCACTCCTCTGTTCATGTTTTCAGCAAATGGTTGCTGAGCATTTGCTCTCTGCCAGGCACTGCACCCTGGAGTGGTGTGAGGAAGACCTGGTTCCTCCCATGGAGCAAGTCCTCTGTCCATCTGTTTGCAGGACTCCTATAACCTGACGGTCTGGAGGGACCCTCAAATCTGGGCTGTCAGTGTCCTCCCTGCTTCAGCCAGGGATCCCTGCTTATTGCTCTCCGCCCACCTCCCTCAAAGGTGAAAAGGAGGCCTTCACAGTGGCCCCCAGACTCTTGCACAACAGCAGTTCTGACATCCAGCCTAAACCCCAGAATTGCCTGGACAGGAGGTAAACCTTCCTGAGGAGGCCAGAATGAGGCTCCTCCTTCCCCTGGGTTTAGGCTCCAGTAGAAAGTGTGCAGCCTTGGGGTCAGCTAGGCCTGGGTTCAAATCCCAGCTTTGTGGCCTTCGGCAAGTCACTTAACCTCTCTAGTCTCAGTTTCTCATCTAAAAAGTGGGGATGATAATAGTGCCTCTATTTCTTTCACAGTTTCATGGTTTCATTAGAACTCATCAAGATAATGGTTGTGAACACATTCTATAAACTCTGAGGTGCTTTAACACCTCAGCTCCAGAATAGGAGCTCACAGGGGAGTCCCTGGAACCCAGAGTGGGTAAGGGAAGTCTTCTCTCTTGCAGAAGGATCCAGAACATAGGAGAGAGGCAGAGGGGAGAGTGTGCTAGAGGTGGGCAGCAGAGGGTTGTGGAAAGAGGCAGGAGAGAAGAGAGGATGGGAGAGTTGAAGTACTAGGAGTGTCTCTTCTGTAACCAGGGCTGGAAAATAAGGACCACAGTCCCTTGGCTCTGGAAGGACCCCAGAAGGAAGCCCAGTCTCCAACCCCCTCCTTGTCCAGCCCCCTCCCAGGTACTCCCATGACTCCCTCTCACCGCTGAGTTGAACCTCAGGTGACAGATGTTACAGGAAATGAAGAGCTTCTTCTTCAGAGGGGAGGGGACCCCAAATGTGTGGCTGATGACAGCTTTCTGGACTGGGTCCATCTGCGAGGGGGATGGGAGGGCACAGTAACTCTGGGGTTTACTTAAGAAGAGGGACAGTACCAAATGCAGAAAACTAAAGACCATTGAGTGGTCAGCTTTTAGGAAGAACTTTCTCATCCCGTGGATGCTAGACATAGTCCAAGAGACAGCCTCTTCCCTGGCTTGTCAGTCTGGACTTGTTTGGAGGCAGGGAGATGGCCAGGGTAACCCACATGATTTTGAGAACTAGAACCATGGCCTAGTGATCATTTTGGCATCTCTTGTTGCCCCTTTGGTCTCTGTTTTTTTGTTTCTCAGGAACCACAACAATTGGGACAAAGAATTGGGTGCAGGAAAAGGCAGGGAAGGGACAAGGAATTCCCCTGTTGGAATTTCCCCTCCCCTAACCCAGCCTGTGTGCTCAGACCTGGGGAAGACCAGTCCCACTTTTTGTTTTGTTTTGTTTTTGTTTTTGTTTTTGTTTTGGCAGTATGGGGGATTGAACCCAGGGTGCTCTCCCACTGAGCTACATTTCCAGTCCTTTTTATTTTTTTATTTTGAGACAGGGTCTTACTAAGTGTCCCAGGCTGGCCATGAACTTGGGTTCCTCCTGTCTCAGCCTCCAGGAGAGTAGTCCTATTGTAACAGTCTGCCTGCAACAGGGCCTAAGGTTCTGACGACCTGTCAAGAGTCTGATATTCATGGCCAGGGAGGTGGGTGACCAGGCAGAGAAGCAAGTGGAGGCCTCAGGCTTCCACTTGCCTGAGGTCCTTCCCAGAGCAGGACCATTTCCTTAGAGTATTCATTTAGGTATTTTCTTTATTTTCCTTGTTTTAAGTAATTTTTTCCCCCTCCTAGACCAAACATTTATGTTTTCCTTTCTCAGGGGCCTAGTTGTTGGACCAAAAGCAGAAGTTGTCTGGTTTTATCAAGAGGAACTTTCCAAACCTTCCCACAGGAAGAGCACAGAGGCTTTGAGAGAGCAGGCTGGGGAGGGGACCCCAGAGGAAATGGCCTACAGGATTCTTAGCAGTGGGAACAATGATTGTGCCTGCTCTTGAGGGACAATGAGCATGTCAGTGAGGTACAGCGAGGACTCTAGCCCCAGAGGCCTATCTCCAAAAGTTCTAGACTCCTTAGGATCTCTGTACCACCCTGGAGGGGAGGAGGAAGGCAGCTCCTAAGGGTGACTGAGAAGGAATTAGAAACTTGCAGATACGAAGACACACACATTAATTACATACAATTACCCAGGCACAAAGAGCTGTTCACACACACACGGGACACCAACAAACTCCATCCACACAAAACACACAAATATCTACAGACACAAACTACAATAGAAAAACACACGGACTGCTCAGACACACATGGTTTATCCACACACGTTGCACCAAAACCTCAAGGGAAACCTACCATCTCTGGGCAGTAGTGATAGCAAGGAGGGGTGATACCATCTTGTTCCCTAACCTTGACTGAGCCCAGGGATCCCTATTCAAGGAGCTCCTCCTAGCCACTCTGGGGGATGTTGCCGGAGAATGAGCTCCTGGTTAGACCCAGCTGCTGAGGCTGGCCTCTGAGCTCCCCTCCCTGCCCACCCCAGCCGTGGTCGCACGCACCCACCCTCCAACCCAACCCGTACCGTGCTGAAGTTGGGGAAGAGACTGAGTGGGGCGGTGCCATTGAAGTGGAAGGCGAGCAAGTGCTTGAAGTCCAGCGGGGGCTGCAGAGGCCGAGTGGGCAGGGGCAAGGAGGCCAGCAGGGGGCTGGGGGCACTGGAGGCCGGGCCTGCTGCAGGAGGAAGAAGGGCAGGGTCTGAAATGGAGAACCACAGGGCTCTCTCCTACCTCCATAGCCAGAACAAAAGGTCGATGGTCTTCTTGGGTGTGGAGCCAGGGCAGAAACTCCTGTCTCTCTTTCCTGTCACAAAGTAGCACCAGCCAAGTCGAGAGCATTTCTCTGTTCACACAGTTGGCAAGCAGAGGCAGGAATCCACAGCTCAAGGCTCCCAGCCCAGAAGGACGATTCTCCCACACTCATAGACAGAGGTAGCAGAATGGTACAAATGAACTCCCGAGGGGAGTCCAGCCAAGGCAGGGGACAGAAGTGACAGGGCTGGCCCCTGACATACATACCACCATGGAGACTGCAAAATGTGCTGGGTTTCCACTTTATTGCAAATGAAGCCCAAACTCAAGGGGCTTAGAAAAAGGTCAGCTCCACTTCCCTCTCACTCTCTAACTGTCCCCTCCCTCTCTCCATATCCCACACCATTCACAGGAAGGGCTAATAGAAGGGAATGGAAAATCCATCTGAGTCTAAGGGATGTGCTCCCCTGCTCTGGTGAGGCCCCAACAGCATTCCCCTGGAAGCAAAAAATAAAATAAAACCCCTAAGCATCCTGGGCCAGCCCTTAGGGGCAGCAGGTACAGCACCATGGTCTTGCAGTCTTTGGTCTTAAAGGTCTGAGGCAAGAGCAGGAGAGAGCTAGAAATTTGAACAACTGGACTTTAAGGAACAAAAAATTAGAAATATCCAGTCCAAAGGGGTGGAGGGAGGATAAAAAAAGAAAGAAAGAAATCCAGTCCATTTGGGACTTTTCTTGGACCCTGTCATTGCAAAACCAAAAGAAGTTCTTTTGATTTTTATGTGTTAACACTATGAGAGAATAGATTTATTTCACATTTGTTGATGTGTACATCTGTATACATGGGCATACACAGACGAGCCCTCAGGCAGCCTACTGGTGGGGAGGGGAGGAAGAACACCACTACCTCCCTCCAACCATTGTGCTCTTGAACCATGAGCAAGTGCGGAGTGTGCTGTGCAGTGTGTCAAAAAAAAAAAAACCATGTCCAGTGAGACTGAGCCAGCCTGGACAACAGGGCAAGACCTCCATCTAAAAAAAATTCTTTAAATTAAAAAAAAAAAAAAAAAAAAAACTGTAAAAACAAGCACAGGACTTGGGGGGGGGGGGGTAGTTCAATGGTAGAGCAGCTGCCTAGTGTGCATGAGGCCCTGAGTTCCATCCCCAGCACCCCAAAATGTAAGCACAGTCATCTGCTCTCCAGTCTTACCTGAAAAGAAGAAATACTGTGAGTGTTGGGCTCAGAAACTGTCGGGGACCAATTCTTTCCCTCAGTTTCCAAGACCCAGTTTTCCTTCCTCTAACCAAGAACCTCCAACATTTTTAGGGCCAAAACGTGGGTGGAATCCAGAAGGGGTAAGTTACTTCTCACCCAATTTTGGAAAGCACGGGGGATTTCGGATGCCCTGACCATAGCTAGCTGCTCTGCCCACTTGTCCAAGCCCCTCTTCCTGTCCAGCGCACAGGGTTAGGGGCTCAGCAGGGGTAGAGGAAGGATTAGCTGGGTAGACCACAGTGTAGGTCAGCTCGGGTGCACAGTCAAGTCTGGGTTGGCCCTAGGAGTATCCGGAGCTGCAGGCTGAACAGGCAGTGGGGGGCCACCCTCAGGTGAGCTGCGATCCCAGGAGCCCCTCCCCCCACCCACTCTCTAAGAACTCCGCCGCCAGCGCAAAGTCAAACTCGTGCAGCGGGGGCCCGTCCACGGCGATCTTCACCACGTGGCCTCCCCGGCCTTCCCCGGCCCCGCTCTGTCCCCACCATCGCAGCTCTCGACTGCGGCCGACCTTGTCCAGGAGGCCGGCGCCCGCTGGCAGAGATAAGGCCAAGGCGGCGAGGGCGGCGAAGTCGGGGAAGAGCTCGTGCAGCTCCGAGTGCTCGCACGCCAGCTTGGCGCACAGCGCCCGCGGCCCGAGCCGCCCCAGGCTGAACACCACGCGCTTGAAGAGGGCGAAGTCGCCCAGCGCGCGCTGGCGCACCACTGCGGGCGCGAAGCCACGCAGCAGCACCCGCAGCGCCCCCTCGCCGTGCGCACCCAACTCCTCCGGGGCCTGCGGGTAACGGCGGGGGTCGAAGATCGCCGCGAAGGCAGCCACGGCGTCCAGCGAGGGCCCGGGGTAAGAGTCCCGCAGTCCCCTCTGCATGGAGTCCAGAAAGGTTCCCCGCAGCTGCTCCAGGTCCCTGACTGCAGCCTCTGAGTAGCCGACCACCTCCACGCCGCGGTAGGTACAGCACCCACCGCCCCCGTCGGGGTCTGAGAATGCCAGTTGTCGCAGGAAGCCCTGGAAGCGGGCTCCCCCTGAGCGGCGCTGGGCTTGGAGGGAAGCTGCTGCCGCCATCACTAGAGGCTGCAGCAAGGCCAAGTCCGGCTCTTCCGGCTGCAGGATGAGGGCAAGCTTCTGCACCGAGGGCAGAGCGTCCAGCAACAGGTGGGTGAAGGCTACAAAGGTGAACTGGCGCAGGGCCAGAGCCAGAGCTGCAGCCGTGGGTGAGGCTGGGCCTGCGGCCTCCAGGGCGGCCACCAGACAAGGCCAGGCCTCTGCCACTGCTTCCATAACAGGCAACAGGGAGGCCCAGGGCACTGGCCTTGGCCCTGCCAAGTCAATAGCTGCAAGGTCCAATGCTGCCCGTAGCTCAGGGACCATGTGAGAACTGGGGCCACTGTGCAGGCGGAATAGGGCATCCAGTATGCTCTCATATTCACCCAGGTAGGCAGGGGGCTCAGGATCTGTCCTGCCAGGGAGGCAGTGCAGCTCAGTAAGCAATGGACAGGTGACCCGGAGCTGCAGGCTGACACTCCCTAAGCGATCACTGGGGAGGCTTGAGCTGAGCCAGGCTAGCTTGGGTGCAGATACTCCGAAGGCCTGCAGGATGTCCAGGAGTTGACCCGCAGTGGCCCTGCCCTCCTGTAGTTCCACACTGCCCAGGAAGGTGGTAGAAGGCTGGCCATCACATGGGGACACCGAAGTGGCAAACAGGGCTAGACTGTGGGATTCAGGCCAGTCCCTGGTCTCGTCTAACACCAGCCCCACAAACGGGGATGCCTTCAAGCGCTGACAGGCCTCTGTGTGCAAGACACTGGCAATGGCCACCTGGGACAGCCGGGGAGAAAAAGGGAGGGATGACAGTTAGGCTTGTCCTGAGAGAAAGAGGTAGGCAGGGCAGGGTGGTGGAAAGAGCGCTTGGGAAACTCACTTCACCTCTCTGAAGTTCAGCCTTCTCAGCTATAGTACTTGCTCTCAGCTAATCTCTGACCCCTGTCTTTATAAAGGGTTGTTGCGATTTATAAATGTAAATTTTCATTATTGCTCTCATAACTGAAAATGTTCTTTATGAACCATAAAGAGCTCTAAGAAGGCTAGTGTTTTCCTTTTGCTTTTCCACACATTGTCCCAGTCTGCCTTATGCCTGGGAGTCTCCTTCCACTGTTCAGCTCAGAGATTAGAGACAGACACATGCACTAGCAACTCCTGACTTTACACAGAGTGCCAGTTGTGTGCTGTTTGTCATTGTTCTATAGGGATGAGCTGCAACTCCCCTACTCCCAAGCCAGCCCCCCAGGACTTACACAGCTGAACCTAGGACAGAGCTGCAACTTGCAAGCCTCCAGGGGCCATGTGAGTGATTTTGAGCTTGTAGTGGGTGAGGGACAAGCCAAGGGAAAGAGAATATGATGGCAAGCCTCTGCCTTGCCCTGAGAGCACAGGGACTTCGCTTTTCAGTGGAAGCCACAGATCTCGATCTTTACATTCAGCTCATGGATGTTTTAAGTTAGAAACTAACGCACTTTTCGATAACAGGGTGGGCTGGGTACGGTCACCTGTGCCTGTAATCCTAGTGATTTGGGAGGCTGGGCTAGGGCAGGAGGATCCCAAGGTCAAGGCCAGCCTAGTAACTTAGTAAGGCCCTAAGCAACTTAGGGAGACCCTGTCTCCAAAAAATAAATAAATAATAAGGACCGGGGATGTGGCTCAGTTGTAAAGTACCCCTGGGTTCAATCCCTTGTATCCACCCCCCAAAAAAAGGTGAAAACCAATAAAATATATCTGTGGGCCAATTAAACCCCCAGGCTGCCAGGTTGCCTCCTCCGGCTAGCTAGTGAGAGAAGTGCCCTGTGTACAAGGCCAACCTGGCCTCTGTACTCTTGTACCCCCATGCTAGCCCACTGCCAGGCCTGTGGTAGGTCCTCAGTGAAGCTTCTGAAGGGTGGAGGTAGGAATGAAGTGCCTGGCAGCCCCACAAGGGCCTAGCATGCTGGGGCTCTTCCCAAATGGCTCAATGTCCTCCCTCCCCACCCTCCATACCCTCTGACTGCCACCCACCTGCATGTCCCTCACTCTCCTGGGGCTGTAGTAATTGCCATGCTCTGTACCTAGCAGTGCCTGGCACAGGTTGAACCTCTGCAGCTCAAGCAGGGCAGAACAGCGATCGTCAGGCAGATCCTCCTTGGCCATGCAGTACACAGTGGTCAGCACCGCCACTTTGGCTGGGTCCACCTCCACCTTGACATCCCTGGAGGTGGGGGTGGCAGCCAGGCCTGCATAGGCCCCGCCTCCCTCAGCAGGGCCCTCTAAAGTGGGCTGGCCCTGGTTGACTGTCAGAGCCTGGCGGTGGGCTCCCGAGGTGACGTGGCGCAGCAGGGCGTGACGCTGAAAGTTGTCGGTGCCCACGGTGAAGGCATTCTCAGCTTTGCCGTGCTTGTTTCGTACCAGGGCTTGGCGACACTCAAGGCAAAACATCAGCTTCCGCTCATAGTCAAAGTCCAGCCAGGTAAACTCCTCTTTCCAGTGCTCGTTGAAGTAACGCTTGCACTTCTTGTTGGAGTTGGAGGCCTCTCCTGCTGGCTTTTTCCCTGGGGGCACCATTCCTACCTTGGGGCAGGGGACCCCTGACCCCCACCCAAATGCTTGTGCCTCCTGCCTCCCCAACACACAGAGGCACCTTCCTTAACAGGGGAGCTGGAGTGGAGATGAGGTGGGCAGCCCACCAGGCTAAGGGGGACCATCCATCTAACTCAGCCTGGAAAGTTTATTCCTGCTCTGCCGGTGGGAGACTGGAGATGAAAAAGACAAGGGAGAGGTGTTAGGGGGCCGCCATGGTGGGGGCAGGTTGGGTTCATCCTGCCCACAGAGTCCTCCCAGGCGAGGGGTGGACTGGACTCAATGGGGCAGGGGCTACTGGGAGTGCACAGTCATCCAAGGGCCAACATCAGGGCGGTACAGGCCCCTTCATGGATTCCTTCCATCAGGACAAGCTATTGCTTGGCTTTGACAGCTACAGCATCTCAGAACTCAGAGCCTGAAAGACTGCCGCCATCTATGCAATCACATTTTATAGGACAGTTTTAGGGGCAATTGAGTCCCAGAGACAGAGTGATTCTTAGGGCTCATGAGTACTTCATGGCTGAACCAGATTACAACACAGACCTTGTGACTCCTGCCCAAAGGTTGACCAGTCCCTACAGCCCACAGCTGCCTATCTTGCCAGAAGGAAGTCAGGACAGGCCTTATTTCTTCTGGCACTCCCATCCCTGCAAACACACACACACATACACACACACACACACACACACCAGCAGTGTGGTTCTGGAAGAGTAGCCTAGACATGCAGCTACCTGGGAGGCTGAGCCCCAGAGTGAAGGTGTCTAGCTGGTGACCTCCCACCAGGCATGAGGCCAGGACAAGCCATTTGGGACCAGAAGGTCATATCCAGCCACCAGCCAAACCTGCCAACTCCACCTCCTAATGATCTCAAACCTGTTCCCTTCTCTCCATGGCTGAGAGAGGAAGGTTGGCAGTGCAGGGTGGTGGAAAGAGCACAGTCCTTGGAGTTAGACAGACTCGGGGACTAATCCTGGCCTTGCCACTTACAGTGGGACTGTAAGCAGTAACTACCACTCACAGTGTGAACTGAGCCAGGCCCTGTGCTGAGTAGTTCACAGTGATTCCTGGAGAGAACCAAGGTTACTCCCTGGATGAAGAAAATGAGGCCCGTGACTAAGTGATCTGCCCGAGGTTTTACAAGCACTAAATAGCTGAGGCAGAACTGGGTTCCAGTCCTCCTGAATCCAAAGGCCATCCTGAGCTCCTGGGCTGTACCTCCTTCCCCGTCCCATGGGTCCAGCCTCAGTCCAGTTCAGGCCCTCAGTCGCTCACGTGGATCACAGCTGCAGCGTCCACCTCTCTACTGTCACTCTCCCCACACTTGTCCCTCACCCTGCTACCTGAGAAAGCAAGCTCACACTCAGATCTATCTGTCACTCCCTTGCTTCCACCTTTTTGGTGGTACCCTGTTGCCTAAGGCTGTGCACCTCACCAGAAGCCCACAAGACCTTCTGTAGTCTCTGGATACCTGTAGAGCCACCTAGAGGTTCCCAACTGCCCAGCCAACTCCCCAAAAGCCATTTTCCACATATGCAGAGCTGTCGCTTGTGTCTCTGCCTTCATCCTCTGAGCCTCCTTTCCCTGGCCAGTTCCCACTCATGCCTGAGAGCAGCAAGCATCCCCCCTGCCATCCTGATCCCCCAGCTGGCTGGCACCTGTGTTCTCATCTCCTGCAGTTCCCTATGGTAAATGCAGGGATTCTCCATGCATGTTAGCACCTGGGTTCCTAGAAGGTCAAGACCACATTTGTTCATTTTTTTTTTTTTTTTTTTTTTTTTTTTATCTCTGAGTACTTAGAGGCAGATGTCACTTGGTAAAAGTTGACGATTCCAAACAACTAAAGAGCTGGGTGCAGCAGTGCCTGACGGTGATCCCCAGATACTGAGGAGACAGAGGCAGGAGGACCTTGAGTTGGAGGCCAGCCTAGGCAACCTAGCAGGATGACTCAAAAAGAAACCCATAAAAGGATTTGTTTTTGTTTCATGAAAGATCTTCCTGTGTCTGAGACTGCTGAGTAGAAGATCCTAAGCTCTGAGACATCCCTAAATGACCATCTTGTCCATTTACTGTGTGCCCAGTCCTGCATGCAATGGCACACGGTGAATAGGTCAAACAAGGGCAGATGAGAGGAATTCTAGGGGCAGCCCACTCAGTGTAAGGAAAGGCCCTCTGTCACCAGGTGCAGGGGAACTCCTTGGTCTTCTTCCCCTCTACTCTGAGTGCATTTGGTGCCTCTCACTATGCCTTCCTTGAAACATTCTAACATTCTTCTTCTTCTCCTTTCTTCCTTCCTTCCTCCTCCTCCTCCTCCTTCTTCTTCTTTCTTTTTTTTCTCTTTTGTACTAGGCATTGGAATCAGGGGCGTTGTACCACTGGAGCTACATCCCCAGCCCTTTTTTATTTTGAGACAGGGTTTCACTAAGTTGCTGAGGCTGGTCTCAAATCCATAATCCTTTGGCCTCAGCCTCCTGAGTCAGTCACTGGGATTACAGCTGTGTGCCACCACTTGCCTTCCAAGACCCACATCACCTGGTTTCCCTTCCCCCTGTCAGTCACTCCTTGGTCTCTGGAGGGCATCTCTTTATCCTCTTCCCAACCTCAAACTATTTCTGTGAACTGCTCTGAAATATACAGCCCCAGCCTGGTTCCCATGCCCCTCCCTCCAGCTGCCTTCTTGGCTTATCTACATAGAACTCTTTTTTGTTGTTGTTGTTGCAGGGATCAAATTCAGGGGTGTTTAACCACTGAGACACATCCCCAACCCTTTTTATTTTTTATTTTGAGGCAGAGTCTTGCTAAGTTGCTGAGGGCCTTGCTAACTTGCTGAGGCAGACCTTGAATTTGTAATCCTCCTGCCTCAGCCTTCTGAGTCTCTGGGATTACAGGCAGGTGCCACCATGCCCAGTTCAGGGGAACTTTTTAAAACTTATTGTTTAGGCCGGGTGTGGCGGTGTACACCTGTAATTCCAGCAACTTGGGAGAAGGAGGCAGGAGGATGGCAAGTTCAAAGCCAGCCTTAGCAACTTAGTGAAACCCTGTCTCCAAAAACGAAAAGGGGGCTGGGGATGTTGCTCACTTGGTAGAGTGCTTGCCTAGCATGCACAAGGCCCTGGGTTCAATCCCCAGCACCACCCCCCCCCCCAAAAAAAAAAAAAGAAAAAAAAAACAACAATGAAAAGGGCTGGGGATATAGCTCAGCAGTAGAGTGCCCCTGAGTTGTCCCTAGTACCATCAGCAGGCAAACAAACATATTTCTTAAACCTCTCCATGACTGCCTGCAGCTCTGAGGTCAAGTGTCAGAATCCCTTTTGCAGTCTGTTAAATGCCCAGCCTTGCTGACCCCTCTGGTGGCCACTCATCCCCAGGGCCTTTGCACACATGACCCTTCTTTCTGACACTTTACCTGGCCTATTCCATTACCAAGCTGGTCTTAGCTTAACTGTTCCCTCTTCAGAGGTGGCTTCTCTGTCCTTTCTCAGGAAGTTCCCTTCTTTTCCATCACTGCTCTCTTTGTTCCCACCATTGCACACCCCACAGTTTACAAAGCTCTGCTTACTTCCACCTAGTTCTGTTGCTTCATATTCCTTCCTTCCCTCCATGCCCACCCATACCCATGCACACTTCCCCGAGGGCTGGAAAGGTAGCTATTTTAACCCCCAGCAGGTGTGCCACAAAATTCGAGGGGTGAAGGAATAAGGAAAAGCAAGCTTCAGACAGAGAGCATGGAGTGGGACTGTGGACACCTGCTGGGGGGTTAAAATAGCTGCCTTTGATATGCTTTCCTCCCCAAAGCCTGTGATTCTACCACCTTGCTGAGCCCACCACACAAAGGATCTTAGAATGAAGGAGGGGTGCCCCATCAAAGTGATATTCTTGTGGAAGTTTCTCGGATCCTTTCCAGGTACTTGGAACCTGACTATCCCACCCCATTCTGCAGAGGGGTAAATGATGTGATCTAGGATGTTTTGATAAAAGAACCAAAAAACAGGCAGCTGGAACCCTGGAAGGTGGAGATTCTAAAACTGCACTGCCCTATACAGCCGCCACTTAGCCATGTGACTGTTTAATTGGAATTAAATTTAAAAAATTTAAATTCAGTTGACACTAGCCACATTTCAAGCACTTAGTAGCCACATCGGCTAGTGACTGTTGGACTGGGCAGCACAGGTAGAGAGAACATTTACATCATGCCAGAAAGTTCTATAGGGCAGAGCTGCTCTAAAATCCTGTAAGAATCCATCGACATTTTCTCCACCTCAGACCTGAGAGAACCAGGCCACCCTGGGGAGGGTGTTAATAAAACATGACTGTGTGGGTCCATTTGTGAGTAAGGCTGACCAGTGGGAGCCCTTGTGTAGTCCCAGATCCTGCATTTCCACACCCACTAGCTAGATGGGAAGCAGCAGGAGGAGGTCCCCTAGGGCAGTTGTGTGTTGGTCTGTCCCTGCAACCCCCAAACACAGTAAGCCTCAAACCCAGTACTGATGTGCCCCCAGGAGGGATGTCCTTGGCCTCCTCCTCAGGCTCCCGTGGGCCCCTTGGGTGGGACCCCACTAAGTGAAGTCCACATTCTGAGCAGAGTAGGGGCAGGGTAAGATGGGGCTCCCTTGCCCACCTCACCCATCCTCTGGGACGCAAAGCGCTGGGGGATGCCTGGTGAAAGCCCTAGGGTGGGTCCCCAGAGACCCGGTCTCCACCTGCCCGCACCCGCCCGCCACTAGGCCCCCCAGTCCCGGGTGGTCCGCCCCCTGCCCAGAAGCTCCGGGAGGGGGCGCCGGCCCGGCACCCCTGCGCCGCCCGCACACACTCACAGAGACACGGGAGCCACCATCTTGGGCGGTGGACGCTCTGGCCGTGGTCTCCTTGGGCTCCACTGAGCGACAGCAGCCACTAGCGGTAACCGGGGCGAAGAGGCGCCAGCGGCCGGCACAGCCGGGGATGCGAGTAGGGAGGCGGCGCCCCCGGGGCTCACCTGGCCGCGCCCACCTGCCGCAGCTCCCCCGAGAGCTCTCAGCTTCACCTCCGCCTCCTCCCACTGCGCGCGCTGCAGCAGCAGGAGCCACTGCGGTCAGACCGCAGGAAGCGGGAATGACAGGAGTCCATTCAGTCATCGCGTTTACCCGTGGGTTTCTAGAGGAGCTGACGGGCAAGACGCACGGGAAAAGCGTGTGCGGGTTGCAGTCTGCCCCTTGTTCAGAGTTTGGGACCAAAAACTCTGGGCTCAACCTGGGCGTGGTGTAATCCCACCTGTAAAGCCTGTAATCCCAGCAATTTGGGAAGCTGAGACAGGAGGATCGCAAATTTGAGGCATCCATCCTCCGCAATTTAGTGAGAACTTGTCTCAAAATAAAAAGGATTGGGGCTGTAGCTCAGTGGTAGCGCGCCCTGGGTTCAATTCCCAGTACCAGGGAGTGAGGAGGGTTCTAGGATCAGAGAAGCAGGCGGTAAACTGAAGGTCTTTGAGGAAAGTCCACTAAGTTTCAGAGCAGAAAAGTGAAGTTTTACAAGGAAGTGAAATTTTACAGAGAAAAGTGCATTTCCAGAAGGGAGATGACAAAGCAAGGATTCATTAATGGGTCAGCAAGTTGAAAGGTCACCTCAGTTCCAAAAGCTCCAGGCTAAACAGGTATGGGGGGAGAAGTGGGACAGTGCCTGATGTTGGAAGGCTTGGCCCAAAGGGAAACCTGGGGATTTTGGCCTTTATTCCCCATGGCTCAGCGGGAAATGTCTAAGCTCAATGGGGAGCTGTTTCTAATGAGGTCCTTGTAATGGGGAACACGTTAGTGGGGAAGAGGGAGGGAGGTCGGTGGACCTCTATTCCTAGAGTTCTCAGGTGCACAGGCTGCCCTTGCCCCTGTCTGGGGTCCCCCAGATGTGAAAGAGGGGGTAAGGGGTGAATTCCCTGCATGAAGAATATGGGGTTGTGGTACCCCAGCCCTCTCAGACTACAGCCCAGAGGTCTGAGACAGAGCTCCAGTTATGTTGAATTGTGCATTGGATGCTTAGCTAGGAGCTCCCTATCCGTGAAGAGGGAAGGAGGAAGGGCAAAACAGGAATAGGTCTTGAGGCCCACAGGAGGTGCTTGGTGTGGAGGCCATCTGAGGAGGGGGCCTGATTAAGAGGGTGCTAAGGTCCTTGGTAACCCAATCCCTTCTTCCAGTCAGCAGAGTGCCCCAGAAATGCCTTCCAGCCCCCGCCCCCAATTGCTGTCCTGAACAAGGGCTAGGATGCGGGTTGCCTCAAGGCCTGGGCCCCTCCAGCAGCTGTGGGGCACTGTTTCCCAGCCCCCTTCACACAGCGCTGCACTGCCACCCACTGCCTGCCTCTGACATTCATCCTCTAGGGCCACTGGGATGGAGCAGGAGCTGTGGCACATGCACACACACGTGTGGCCGCCTGGCTCCTGGCTACACTGAGATGAAGGGAGCTGCCACCGTTGCCACACCTGCCCCAGGATGGCACCTTACATGGCTGACAGGTCTAGATTCTGCACCCCCAAAAGCATTGGGGTGGAGGATCTTCTCTGATGGCATTCTATAGCAGAACAGACACCCTGGCTAAGTATCCCAGAGCAGTCCCTCCCAACCCTGGCCAGGGGTCCAAAGCCAGGATCCACTGATCACTGGAGAGTTGCCTTAAGAGGGTGGGTTGCCAGCTCTGGTCACAGATAGAACAAACCAGCCGGACAGCATAGAGGAGTGGAGGCTGCCCCCGGGCTCCACCAAAGGCTGGGGCAGGGGCACAGAGCAGGTGTCTTATGAAATAACATCACCCTGGCTGCCACCCAACAGAGAGGATCTAGGGAAACCACATCCTGCTGTTGTGCCATAACTAGAAAAGAAACACACACAAGGACACACTCCCTGAGGACCATAGGCACCCACACAGAGCAATAAGCACAGACACCAAGTCACACGTAAACATACATCCCTCCACAGCGAGACCACATCTTCCATCAGCACACCCTAGAGTGTGCAGGCGCATGGAGGTGGTGCCGGTGCAGAGGAACTTGCCCACAGGGGCCACACATGAGCATGCGCATAGCCACAGACACGGTCGACAAAGACATACTTGTACATAGGCATATCCAGACACAGACCTCTACAGATGCGTCTGTGTATCTGTATACAAAGCACACAAAGATGCATATGTATGTGGATTCCTAGACAGAGACAGGTGTGTGCAAACACTCTTACAAATCACATGCATCTGACTTAGAAGATCATATAGCCAAACACAGCATCTCTCCCATTCCACTCACCCGCCCCCCCAAGTCACAGGGCAGACTATAGCGTCCTCCCAGGGGCACACACATGTGCCCACACACATACATAGCAAATAATAATGTTGCTCTTTCCATCAAATCAAATCTGCAAAGAAAAATGGGAGTCCAGGAGAGAGAGAGAGCAAAAAACAGGGACTGACAGATTGGACCAAGATCCACTGTACATTCTTGGGCAGGATTCTCATCATGGCCAGAGGTGGTTCCCCACATTCTCCAGAGCCCCCACCCTCTGGGGCTCAGGATGTGTGATGTCCAGACCCTCAAGCTGGAGGAAGATCCCAAAACCCAGGCACAGAGACCCTTCCCACAGCCCCACTGCCTCCAGGCCCTTCCCCTGGAGGGGTACAGCTGTCTCCCTCAACAGTGTCCAGGCAACTCCCACTGTGGGAAGGCAAGTGGGGAGATCACAGATAAAGGGGGGCATTGATCCCAGTGCTGTGGCAGGCTGTCCTATAGCAGACCCACCCCAGCCCCAGCATTCCTGCCTCCCTGTCTGCGGGCTCTCTCTCCTCCTTTGTGGCAGTAACAGCTCCCTCTTCAGCCCCTCCGACCTCTCCCCCTCCCCTATCCTCTTAGAGGCATTGAGAGTGATTCCATACAAGGAACCTTTGGCCTGGGCTCCCTGATGGCTTTTGCCCAGATGTGCTGGGTGGGATCTTAAGTCCTGCGGGGTATGTATCTCCAGCTCTCCAGCTGTCCCTGCCCCCCTCCCTCTAACCTTGTTCTCAGCCAGAGGAGGGCTCCCAGCCTGGCCCTGAACCTGGCTGGCTACTATCTCAGGCAGATAACTTTGGGGGGGACCAATAATAACAGGAAAAGCATAGGTCTGGGGAGGGTGGGGGAAACCCTGGCCTCTAAGCTTCTAAGCCCTGTCCCCACTCCCCAGGTCAGCCACCCTCAGCACTCACCCAAGAGCATTCTCAGCCTTTGGAGGCACCGCAGCTGAGCGCCTAGCAGGAGCAAATGAAACCCAGCCAGAGTGACAGAGGGAAGGGGGATGTGAGGGACAGAAGGGGAGGGCTCGAGGGAGGGACTCCTGGTTCTGGCTGGAGAGCTGCATCATTACTGGGCCCTGGCCCCCCTCGCCAGGAAGGAGCTGCCCATTCCTTGGTTGCCCCCATCCTGACCGCAGGTGGTGCGGGCAGGGTCCTTCCCCAAGGGTGGAAGTGTGGGGCCAGTGTGGAACTCAGGTACGGGAGAGGGTGTCAGGGGGTATCCACATCCCCCTCTCCGGCTCCCAGAGGGTCCCTGTCTAGCACCTCTTTCACTGAAGTGGAGGATTGACTTTGTCCACAGAGACCTCAGGGACACAGCTTCTGAGGCCACTTTTCCTGCTGGAAAGTTCTATCACTCCTGCTTGAGGGCTTTCTGTTTCAGGAGCCCCCACACTGTGCCTAGCTTTATTCATTCCCTTCTGGCCATTTATCTGCTTTTGCTGAAGAGGAAACTGAGGCTTTGTCACAGAGCATAGACCTTGGTGGGGGGCGGGATGGTGGGAGCCCCTTTGGATGTACTACTTGGACAATGCCTGGAAGAGAGGTCGTTCATCTGATCGACCAGAACTTGTGACACCCCTCCTTGGCCCACATACCCCTCCCCAGTCCCTCTCTCCTTCTGCTCCTTCCTTCCCCTCTCTTGCTGAAAGCTGGCTCTCTACTCATCTGAACACCTGGTGGCTGGGCAGGGGCGGGGGGATGAGGAGATGGCCAACCCACAGCTGGATCCAGTCTCGCATTCCAAACCTGGTCTGTGTTGGCCCCCAGCCCTCAGCATCCTGTCTCCACCAGACAATAACCTGTAATCTTGGGAGCAGCCAATACCCAGACCACAAAGCAGGTCTGGGGAGGGGCTGGCAGCAGCAGCTCCAGAAAACAGGTTTGTTCGGAAGGGGCGCTGGGGGAAGGAGTTGTTTATGTGGGGAGAGGAAGAAACTTAAGCCCTGAGCTAATTAACCCACCCTGAGACACAGACAGAATCTTTGTCTTCTTTGAGGCAGGAATCTGAGCTAAGCCCCCTAATTCTCTACCCAGACAGCCTTGCCTTTCCTGGTGGTCTGGGGGAGGGTGTTGATGGTCAGGGTCATACCTGGGGGAGGGGATGTGATGGATATTCAGGGGTCCAGGGAGAGCCTAGGGCACCTGTCACCTGTCACCAAAGAAGGATGCAGACGGAGGTGCTAGTTCGACTGCAAGAACTTCTCAGTGGTCCCCTGAGGGAGCACAGTTTCTTTAAAGGATGCACCCAAAAGCCCGAGGAAGCCGGGGGGGGGGGGTCACTGAGCAGGAACCAGCAACCCAGGGAGATGCCAAAGGATGGGGGGCAGGCTAGAGGGCTTCCAGGGCCTCCTGATGGGACTGAAATTAACCCATCTGTGGGGAGCAGCGGGGTGAAGAGCTCATCAAGCCAGTGACTCAGGCGTGACCCGAGCTGGCGGTCTTTGATCTCCAGGGCCCAGAGTGCAGCCAACTTCTGTGGTCAAACCTTGGAAAGGAGACAGAGGGACTGATATGAACAGGAGCTCGGGGATCTTTAGGGTGCAGGGTGGGAGGGATGGGGCTCCACATGCCACCGACTGCGGTAGCTGCGGCCCTGAAATCCATTAGAGCTACCTCCATGTTTGTTTTCCTGTCCCCGCACCCCTAGTGTCTACCTTGGCCTCTCCACCCAAGGTTCCTCTGGTCACTTCAGTAAGACAGCTTGTCATTTCTGAAATCGCTCCTCTCCCATTCTCTCCCTACATGACAGTGGCTAATGGGGGACTGAGGGTGGGCCCCCTCTGAATGGCATCCCATTCAGAGGCTGAGTTAGTCCTGTCAAGGGTGGAGAGGGTACGAACGAGTTGGCTTTGGGAAACCCCCCTTCTCCTCCCTAGCCAGCTCTGAGGAGGCACAGGACAAAGGAGTGGCCATGGCCCTGAGCACTTATGGAATAATTTCGCTGGGCACCGGCCTGCCTGGGGGAGGAGGGCCTTGCTCTTCTCCACTCCCAGGCTTTGCAGCCCAATCTCCCTTGATATATAAGCAGCTGTCCTCAATGGGGCTGGGAAGGGGCGTAGTTGGGGGTGAGATAGAATTTATAGTCAGACACCTGGGATGCCAAATCGGCTGTGTGGCCCTGGGTATGTTACTTTACCTCTCTGAGTCCCAATATTCCCATTTGTAGAGTGAGGACTGAATGTCATCCTCTGCCCCTAGGATGGCCTGGTGGGGAGGAATGTCCCGCTGCATGTGGAAGTACTTTGCGACAAGTTGTCTCTGAGAAGTGCTCAGAGTGGGGAGGTCACCCCTGCTTACCCCAGTGTCCCTTAGGCACGGTACTGGTCCAAGGTCTACCCTGGGGGTTAGAGCCAGGAGGCTTGAGCCAGCACACTATTCTCTCTTTGCAGATGTTGCAAAACCACTTAAAGTTGTTTTTTTTTTTTTTTTTTTTTTTGGGGGGGGAAATTGTGTCATGGTCAGGAGGGTCTTTGGGATCATCCTTAGTGCCAGGAGGGTTTCTGATGCCCATACCTGTCTAGGCACGTTCCTGAAGAATGAAAGGGCCACCTGTGGGGGGCAGGTGGGGCGGAGTGGGCAGGGGAAGTTGGGGAAGTCCCTGGAGGAGGGGAGATGGGGTGTATGGGGTACCTGCTGTTTCCCCACCCTACGCCCCCTCCAGAGGATCCCAGGCTCACTCAGGCCTGGGGGTGAGGAGTCCAGGATGAGGAGGCCTCTCACCCAGGACTGGCAAGAAGCTCAGAGAGGGGAGAGCCACCCCTACCTCCTTATGTCCCTCCCTCAGATGGCCTCAGGGACATGAGCAGGAGAGGAAGGGTCCCCGCCTCACTGCCTGTGACTACATGTCGCTATGGAAGCCTCCAGCCCCGTGGGCCCCTAATCAAAGTGACAGTTCTCAGGGAACAGGTACCCCGCCTGCTTCCACAGGTCTGAGACCTCACGTCATGCAGTGGCTAGGAATGAAGAGCCAAGGGCTCTCTCCAGGTAACCTGAGCCTCCCTGACACAGGTGGGGGTCTCTCCATTTTCCCCAGGGAGCTCCAGCTGGCCTTACCCTAAGAGCTCTTTGTCGAGAGGGGCACACTAATCCAGTCCCCATCATGGACCAAGCCAGAACTGGTGTTCAGGAGGGCCGCACACTTCACCCCACCCCACCTCGGGGTAGCGGCTGGCATCTTCTTGCTGATTTATAATCAGACACCTGAGATCCTCTGCCTCTGCCAGTACAGCTCATGGACGGCCCAGGAGCCAGGGAAGATCAGTGGAGGATGTGATCATTGGAGGGGTCAGGGCCAAGTGCAGGTTCAGGGTTAACTAGGCCAGATTATCCTGCTGGAACCCCAGCATTCCAGAGTTCTCAGAAATCTGAGGTCTCTTTTCCTTGGCCCTAGCCATAACTCTTACTCTCCCATAATCCCATGACGCTGGTCATTCCTCTCAGCATGAATAGTGGAAAGGTCTGATTCCATGTTTGCCCATCCCCAGACTATGAGTGCCCAGAGGCAGGTCCCAGGACTCCTGAGGCAGGGACCCTGGCACCCTGAACATGGCCAGGCCAGGGCTAGAGGAGAGGTGATAGGTGGGCAGATGCCCAGATGTTAAATTGCCAGGCCTGATTTAATGGTCTGCACTGGACTTTCAGGCATTATGTCTCCTGGTGACCCCCAAACCAATTTGATCCAACTCTGCCTGACCCCAGTCCTGCTCCCCTCTCAACACCCCCTTTCTGATATTTGAGCTGCCATCTGCAGGACTGCCATAGCTAAAATCATCCATGACACCTCCCTCTGTCTTGAGCCCACATCCCATAGGTCACCAAGTCTCCATGTTCTGCTACACTGAAATCTCCAGAGTTGGGTGAGGTGGTGCACACATGTGATCTCAGTGACTCAGGAGGCTGAGGCAGGAGGGTAGCAAGTTCAAGGCCAGCCTCAGCAATTCAGCAAGGCCCTAAGCAACTTAGCAAGATCTGTCTCAAAATCAAAAATAAAAAGGTCTGGGTATGTGGCTCAGTGGTTAAGTGGCCCTGGGCTTAATTCCCAGTACCAAAAAGAACCTAAAAAAAAAAAAAAAAAAAAAAAACTCCAGAATGTGTTTCTATATACTACCCCTTTTTTTCCTCATGTACCCCTAAATTTTACCCTTCTCCCTCACTGGGGACACCTAAAAACATTAAATTATCCTGCTCCAAATGCCCATCACCTTTGGAACAAAGGCTAAAGTCTCACCTGGTAGGAAGGCCTCATAGGGGGACACTGGCTCCCCCCATCCCCTGCCAGGGGGCTTACTGTCCTGTGAAGCCATGGCCGTTCACCCTCCTGCAGTGCTCTGGCTGTGGCCCTTTCCCTATCCAGTGATGCAACATCAGTGTCCTGTCTCCAAAGCTCCCCTTGACTTCTCACATCAGTCTGTCTCTCCCTCCTCTGACATCTTGAAGTACCCTATACCCACCTCCCTGAAGTCTGTTTTTATCTGCAAGTGGAGTAATTTAGATAGTTCTTTCCTGACAAGCACCTAGGATACCTTTAAAAACATGACTCCCCCAAACAGCAACTTGCAACTTGTAGGCTGTCAATAAACATTTGATGAATGAATGAGTGATTTTGAATACATACCATACACATGCACACATTGCAGAAAAACACCCATCCGTCAGATATACTCTTGCTCAGTGGCACCCTTGGTGTCCAGCCCCCAAATGGTTGGATGGAGGAGCTAGTCCCTACCACCAGAACATTCCTGGATTTTGCTTACACTGTGACCTCTGCCTGGAGTTCCCCTCACCCATGTTCCCAGGTTCAGCACCCTATTCCTTCCAGAGGCTGTTCCTGCTGCTCCCAAGAACCTCCCTTGGACATCTGGCTCAACCAAAGGTCAGACTCGGTCCTGCAGTGAAGCTAGGTCTTATAGGTCTCCAGCCCCAATACTGTCTGCGTGGAAGGGGGACACTGTATCATTTAAATAACCGGCAGCTCTCAAAGTGTCTGAGACCAGTGCAGCCTCTGGCAAAGCTATCAAGCTGGGCTGCAAGGTGGGTTTACCCCAGCCACCCCGGAACAGGGCTGAGGACATTTCCCACCTCTGCACACGTGAATCTGTGTCCCCTGCCAGTCAGCAGCCCATGTTCTTACTTCCCCTGTGGCCCATGTGCCTGTCAGCCAGCATCACCCTCATGGATGCACTCACCCATTTCCCCCAGAAAGCTGCCTTGAGCCAACTGCCCCTCCAGTGCAGACAGCCAAACCTCTGCAGAGTCACCCCAGCCAGGGAGAGGCAGAAATCCTGGCCAGGAGTCCAGCAGCCAAGGGAAGAGAGGTCTCCCCTGCCTTTCAATTGGAGAGCTGTGCACCTTGCTGCTCCTGATCTCCAGAGACCAGAGCAGGAGCCTGGAATACTCCATAGGCTCCAGACTGGAGAAATGCTGCTTCAAGATTCAGACCCCACAGGGAGAGTCCCCAGAACCAAAAAGACTTCAAAAGGAGGCCTAAAGATCCTCACTTCCTGAGAGATCCTGTAGAAGGGTTGTCTATATCAGAACAGAACCCAATAGCATTGGGGGAGCCTTAGACCCTAAGACTCCATTGAGAGCACTGCAGACCCAAAAGACCCCACGGAGGGAGACCACAGACCCAGAATCCCTCAGCAGGGTTCAGACAGATCCTCCTCTGGGGAACCCAGAGGAAGTTTGTGGGGACAGTGTCCCTTGACACTGACCTGGCCCTGAGGGTGTCTTCCCCAAGCTGAGCTGCCGGAGCCGCCTCTGGTGGGCCCGCCCCCCACAGTGCACCTGGGCCTGGGCTGCAGAGTTCAGCTGGATATTACAGACATCGCAGAGCGTATAGGACGGCCGTTTTCTTTCCCGCTTGGGCTTTGGTGGTTCTGGGGGTCTAGGGGGACACTCAGTAGATCCAGATGTTGGGGGCTCCTTCTCATCCAGGGGAGATGGGCTCAATGGCCGCTTCATACCTGAGCAGAGAGAGAGGGAGACAAATCAATAAAGACTGAATGTTTGTGAACTTACAGAGGGAACATAGTCTCAACCAGGGGAACTCCCCAGTTTTCAGAGACCCCCAACCCCCAAGGATGGCAAAAGCCAGTATAATGGGGTCTATTTCAAGCAGAGAAGCTTAGAACACTTAGAAGCTTAGGAATTGGGGGGAGGGTGTCAGATATGCCTTACGCATGGGGAGGCTGAGGCACCCCAATGACTCAAGGGCACAAAGAAAATCTCAGAGAGGGAGACTTGGGTCTTGGAGACAAGGGGGGCGCTGGGGAGACAGCGGCAAGGCCAGCGGAGTCATATTTTGGGAACCCAGAGTCCTGCTCTCAGCCCTGCGGCAGGCGCTGACAATTCTGTGACAGACAGGCATGTGGCGCTTACTGGCGACACAGCAGCCTCTGGCCAGAAACCCAACCTTCCTGTGCCCTGCGCCCAGCAGGGTGACATTCACAAATGGTGACAGTGTGTGAAGCCATCCCAACCCCTGCCCCACATGGATCCAGATGCCCCCTGCTGTCCTGGCCACCCAGGCTGAGGCAAGAGCTAGGCTTTACTGACTGGGTCTGCAGAACACAGCACACGCACGGCCAACCTGGACCCTCAGATCACCCCTCCAGACCCCACCTCCCAGACAATCTCTTCTTTCCAACTCACTTCTCAGTGACTTGTCTGCCTCTAACCATTTCTGTTCAGGGGCTGCCCAACTCCTGTTCTCAGACTGAAACATGATATTTTTCACTTCCTGAATTTGTGTGTGCACTTCCTGCCTCTGCTTCAGATGAGGGCCTTCCTGAGGACAGGTCCTGTCTGTCTCTCCCTCAGACTGGGGCAACCCTGAGGCTCAGGCATGAAGCATGATTGAGCTCATCTCTCTTGCTCTTGTTATGGGTGGAATCCTGTCCCCCACCACAAAAATACTCTTCTGTTGAAGTACTAACCTCCAGCACCTCAGAATGTGACTGTATCTGCAGAGTTTTTTTTTTTTGTTTTTGTTTTTTTTTTTTTTTTAATGGTCCTGGGGATTGATTTCAGTGAGTTACATCTCCATTCCTTTAATTTTTTTTTTAATTCTGAGGCAGAGTCTCACTAAGTTGCTGAGCCTGACCTTGAACTTGTGATCCCCTGCCTTGGCCTCCCAAATGGCTATGTTATAGGCATGTGTCACCACATCCAGCTAAGATGGGGTCTTTAAAGAGGAAATGAAGTTAAAATCATGTCCTATGGTTGGGCCCTAGGACTAGTGTCCTTACGGGAGGAAATCTGGATACAGTGAATATTATGTGAAGGGAGAAGGAGGCCATCTGCAAACCAAGGGGAGGCCTTTGAAAAAAGCCAGTCCTGAGCACACCTTGATCTCAGACCTTAACCTTCCAGAACTGTGGGGAAATAAATTTCTGATGTTTAAGCCACTGAGTCTGTGGTACTTTGTTATGGTAGCCAAAGCAAATGAATGCCTCTCCCTAACGGCATTTCCTGTGTCCCCAGGCCCATGCACACTCTGCACAGCAGACCAGTCAAATGATGCCGTAATGCTCTTGTGAGACCACACACCCAGTGGTGGAGCCCACATCTGAACAAGGAAAATTATTTCTCAAGACCATGGCCAAAACCCCAGTAGCAGTTCCTGGATACCCACTGTCCCCAGCTCTCAGTAAGCCACTTGGGAGTTTTTGAGGGGAGTGGCCCATGTAAGATATATCCATCATTATGTGTGTGGGGACTGCACACAGATGGAGCAGAGGGCACAGTGGTAGAGTTTCTATGCTGATCCACATCGGGCTTGACTCTCAGGCACTTACTGGCTATGTAAATTGAGCTCATTTCTTCTCTCTGCACATCTGGGAAATGGGGTGACAAGTAACAGTCCCTAAGTCATACACCCATTGTGGGGATTAGATGAGTCGATCTATATAAAATGCTTCTCAGCATCCTGCAAAAGTCAGTTACTAAGCCAGGCACAGTGGCACATGCCTGTAATTCCAGTGGCTCAGAAGGCTGAGGTAGGAGGATTCCAAGTTCAAGGCTAGCCTCAGTCATTTAGTGAGACCCTGTCTCTAAATAAAATATAAAAAGGTCTGGGAATGTGGCTCAGTGGTTAAGTGCCCCTGAGTTCAATACCTGGCACCAAAATAAATAAATAAATAGTAGGCGGCGACTGACAAGGCACAGTGTATCTGTGTTTTGTAGACTGTGATGAGGTTACCTTGTCCATCACCCTGTGTGTCTGTCACGATTGTACTTGAGTCACTGTAAATATCTCTGTTCCCCAGAGTTGATTAAAATGAATCTGTATGACTCACTCTGTGTACATGTTACAGTGTAGCTTTGTCACAGCGTGGGTGTCATTGTGTCCATACTATGGATTAAGACTGTGGCTGAATGTCTGAGATTCCCATGTGTTCTAGATTGAATTGTGTCCCAACCCTCAATTCAACACATTGCCATCCTCCCCCCAGCATTTCAGAATGTGGTCTTGTCTGGACATAGGGCCATTGCAGATGCCATTAGTTAAGAGGCAATTGTCTTGGTATAGGGTGAACCCCAAATCCAGTATATGTGAGTGGTGTTATATACACATGAAAACAGGGAGATGGGAAGATGAAGGCATCTATAAGCCAAAGACACCAAAGATTGCCAGCCATCCACCAGAAGCTGAAGGGGAGGTATGGTTCCTTAGAAGGAACCAACCTTGACAGGCATGGTGGAGCACCCCTGTAATCCCAGCGGTTCAGGAGGCTGAGGTAGGAGGATCGTGAGTTCAAGATCAGCCTCAGAAAATTAGTGAGGCCCTAAGCTACTCAGCAAGACCGTGTCTTTAAATAAAAAATATTTTAAAAAGGGACTGCGGATGTTGCTCAGTGGTTAAGCCCCTCTGGGTTCGATCCCTGGTACCAAAAGAAAAGGAAGGAACCAAACTTGCCCACACACCTTGACCTTGGCCACACACCTTGACTTCTTGGCATCCAGAAGTGTGAATGGCCTTCTGCTGAGCACTCCCTGGTCTGCTGTATTTTGTTATGGCAGCTCAAGCAAACTAATAGACCCTGCAAGTCTGTGTGGTCATCGGTGCCTGGTGATTCCTGGGGCAGGGCAGTGTGGTCGGGCTGCAGTACCAGGAATAGCTTCCAGGTGGCGCAGAGAATCTACAGGGAAGATGAGAAGCGGAGACCTAGTGCCCCCCGACCAAGGCCACCCCATTTCTCCACACTCAAGGGGCAACTAGGCTGCCCGCCGCAGCCACACCAGTGGTCCAGGTCACAGGTCTTTCCACCGAAGAGACAGGTTGCAGGTCATTCCCATCACTGTGTGCAAGGCCCCCACTTCCTGTACTTGGCTCCCTTTCACCTCTAGATGGCAGGCCTCCTGCCTCCTCCCGGGTCTTCACCCTCTCCGCAGGAAGGAGGGCCCAGGTGCAAATGCTGGGGACTGCAGGGGAATGGCCCAGGTGGCAGGGGCCTGGAGGCCTCAGAGAAATGAGGCTTTCCTGGAGGTGCCAGGGAGAGTTGCCTGCCTGCCAGCAAGAGGAGAGGGATATTTTGAAATCTCAGTACAATTTATGATAGGCAGGCTGGGGACATGGCCCAAGAGGGCACACAAATATCTGCCACGCCGCTGATTAAACCTCCATGATATACGGCCGCTGGGCTCCCAGGGCTGCCTGGATTCCGGGCTAATTGTGTATCCCCCGCCACCAGCCAGGCTGCTGGGCCTGCTGTGGCCTGTCCTGCATGACCTAGCCGTCGCAGCTGTCCCCTCAAGAGCTACACTGCTTCTGGGATCCAGGACTCCCACTCAGAAAACATGGACGGTGGGAATTCTTGGGGCAGATGGGCCTGTGTAATGGCTGCCCTGAGCACGGGTAGTCAGCACCCCTCCCAGCCCTACTCAGCACCAGCATGACTCACCCTAGCGTGACCTCCACTTGGACAGGAAGGGCTTAGTACACGCTCCTTTTAACAGATGAGTAAATCGAGTCCCAGAACAGGGCAGCAGAGTCGCTTCACGGGGAAATGGAAAGACGGTGCAACAAATGATTCTAGAAGCTTCTCTGCCTCTCCACCCCTCAGCTGCCTAGGCTACCTTTTCTTCGTAATAACAGCTGCACTTACTGAGTGCTTGCTGGGTACCAGCCGCCTCACACACAGACCCTCTTTGATTTTAATAGTAATTAATTTTTTGTGGCACCGGGGATTGAACCCAAGGCCTTGCACATGTTAGGCAAGCAATCTACCACTGACGACACCTCCAGCCCCTACATAGGGCCTCTTTTAAACTCCACAACAGCCCTATGAGATGAGCACCATTATCAACCTGTCACTCCACTCCACAGGTCAGAGCACAGGCTGTGAGGTCTTGAGCTGGACCTTGACCTACACTTGTCTGACTCAGAGCCCCTAACCACTGCACTACCCCACCCTCCCCAGAGCCCGCCAGGTCCTGAGTAGAACCATTGCTGATTCAGGGGGGTGTTGTGGACTCAGAACAAAGATCCTGGGAGGGTCAGGGCTGTGCAGCTCCCATCTGGCCCAGGTGCCACATCCTGGGAGGGAAGATGTAGGGTCAGAGCCAAAGAGGCAGGAAGGAAGGACAAAGTGAGTGTAGAGAAAAAGAGCACGTGTGGACCCATCTGCTTCTCTGTCTGGAATTTACACAGAAAGGGGGATCAATCCCCCTGTTTTCCACCTTCCCTGAGAGACAGGCTGAGGCTGTGCAGGGAGCCACCCACTGGAAGGCTGGCTCACACAAGAGGGGGACAGTCTCTGTCTGCCTGTCTCCTCTGTGTGGACCTGGGGGCAGCTGGTGGAGGGACCACTCAGGAAGGGCTCCAGGGTCTCAACTCCACCACTTCTGAGTGGGTGGCTAATGTACTTCAGGGTCTGGATTTCAGGGGGTCCTCAGTCCCTACCTGCCCATCCAGAGGGTGGGATGGGAAGGGACTTTGGAAGCCTTCAAGTGTGGAACGTAGGTTGTCTCCATAGCAAACCAGGGAGCGGGTCCTCGGGAAAGACTGTTTCTCCCTAAGGAGTTACTGGAGAGGAAGGTTCTAGGCCTGTCCCCAGACTTTGGCAGAGCATGAAGGGCTCTCTCAGCAAACCCTTAATGAGCCCAATTACACTCTGGCATTTTCCCCCACGTCTGCCAGTAGCCATCCTCCTGTCTTCTCCAGCCAGGTTCCAGGCCCTGCCTCTGAGAAGGGAGCCTGGCTGGCTGGCCAACCTTGGGCCAGTCCCTGCCCATCTGGGCTTTGGTTTCCGTCTTTAAAGAGAGAGGGTTGGGCTGAGCTAATCTCTTGGGTCCTTTGCCGGCAGAGTTGTGGTGGCAACACGGCAGCTGCCTCTCAGGTGGAAGGGCTGGAGGCCAAGCCTCAGGAGCCTGCCTGGGCCACAGGAAGACCCAGGCTGGGAAGAGCCCTGCTGGGTGGCGAGTGTCCCTCTCCTTCAGGGCAACGCAGAAACACCACCCCTGCTCAGCCTCAGGACACCCTGTGAGAGGCTCTCCAAAGGAGGCAGCTGAGGCTCGGTGTCCGAGGACAGAGGCAAGTGAATAGGATCAGGTCTCCCTGCTCTGATGCAGGGAAGGGGTGAGGACGCTGGTGGCCCTATCCAAGTCACTCATGTGGTCACAGGCAGGGGTATGAGGATCTAGCCCCTCCTCACCAACCCGGCTGCAGAGACAAGCTCTGGAAGAGGAGATGCTTCGTTTTTTCCTATCCTAGCAGAGCGTGAGCCCCTCTGTGCCCCAGAGGAGACGCCACTGAGCATCTGGACCTCTCTACCCTCCACCTCCAAGCTGCCTTCTCCCAGGGCTGACACCTTCCCAGGGAAAGGAAAGGAAAACGACTTTTTTGGTACATGACATCAAATGACACCCAACTTGACTATCCTGGGCCCAGGAAACTTGGGTCATCTAGAGTCACACACTGAGACCCCCAGAGGAGTCACAGATTGATTCCCGCCTAGGGGAGCAGGATGGCCTGAACAGAACCAACCTTGCCCGCCCCCAGTCCACACAGTCCTGCTTTGCCAGAACAGGAGGAGTGGGACTGGACCAGGTGGCAAGGACCAGGTGCAGGGTTCCATGGGACAAAATCAAGGCAGCCATGTCTGTCTTCCTATCTGAAGTAATAACAGGAAACCTGTCACCTCCCTTGGGATTCCTGCGTGAGAGGACATAGGAGTGAGCTGGCTAAGAGGCGCTGAAAGTCTATGCGCCAGCTCCCAGGAAGGGAGAGAGAGGGCCTAGGAGGTGAGAGAGCACGATGAGGTCACTGTCCCCCACCACTTCCCCTCCCTGCTCTGCTGTCCTCACCTCCTGTTGTTTGGGTACTCCAAAGGGCCTCATTTCCTCCTGACATCCCCAAAGATAGGGCTGCCTCTCCTGGCCAGTGAGACTCCCCCCAAAGAAGACCCACCCTCAGGAAGTCCTTCATGCTATCTCTCCTGTGTCTCTCCTTCCAGGGCCCTCAGTGGCAAACTAGAGCATCTGCCTCTCAGGTGATGTGGGAGGAGGGAGGGAGGATCAGCCTCAGTATCCCCTTTTCTTCTCTCTGCTGCAGGCAAAGCCTAGGAGACCCAGCTTTTTGCCGTGTTAACTCTCACGTGCAGGAGCCCTGGGCCCTCTCCTAGGCACACCAGGGGCCAGGACCCTGGCACAGGGCTGCCTCATATGCTGCCTGCTCTTCCAGACCACCTCCCTATAGGACCAAGAAGAGTAGTGTCCCCAAACCCCATTCCCTGCCCATGATAACACCACCAGTCGGAAGTCCTGGTAGCTGGGAGGAGGGTTGGGCGGTCCTGGGACGGTTTCAGAGCTGTGGTGGGGGCAGTGCCGACTCCTGGGACCAGGACGGACCCCTCTGCCCCTTGGCTGAAGATGAGGTATTCAGCCCAGGGGTGTGGGGGGAAGGGAGGGGATAATAAAGCCTCCAATGCCTGGGATGGAGCAGGTGGAGGGGAGGGGGCAGGTGTGTTCCCTGCACTTTCCCCCTCCCCCACCCTTCCATTCTGCTCCATCCCAGGGGCTGATAAGAGTCCACTGACTTTTGGATTCTCAAAACTCCTTGGGAAAAGAAAGGGGGTTATTTGGTGAAGTCCCTGCCTCCAGACAACGATCCAGAAGGCTGGGGACCAGGGGCAGAGTGGGAGCTGAAGTCCCTCCTGCAGTCATCACGCTTTGCTGTCCTCTTCCCGGCCTCAGTTTTGAGTAAGTTGCTGTTTTTGTCCCCCCACCTCCCGCCACGCAAGGCGGGCTAGGGGCCTCGCCGCTGCCCCCACTCTACCTAACCACCTGCAAGCGGACCGCGCGGCGGGTCCCCTCCCGCCGGCTTAGGCCCCGCAGCGCGTCGGTCGGGGATGCAGAGCCAGGAGCGCGGTTCCGAGTCCGGCGCGGGCGCCTACCTGAGCGGCGCTCCCAATGCGAGCCGGGCTGCACCCAGCCGCCCGCGGCCACCCGGGACATCCGGAGGTGCGCGGCTGGCCAGTCCTGGGCCGCTGGTCCCGGGGCAGCCGCCCATCTCCCGAGCCCGCCCCCGGGCGGCCCGGCGCAGAGCAGGTGCCAGGAGCCGCGCCGTCCCAGCCCGGGCCAGGCGAGCTGCCGGCGAGAGAGGGGCTCCCGGTGGGGCCTGGCAGGTGAGGGGAGGCCCATGGGTGAGTATCCTCCCTCCCTCCCTCTGGCTCACCAAGGCCTGATCCCTCTTTGGGGAAGGAAAAGCTTGAGGAGGAAAAGGGGGAAGGAGACACCTAAAAGGTGGCAGGAGCCATCCACTCAATCCTCATAACCATTTTGCCCAAAAACGGTATGGCCCGAATTTTACCGACCAGGAAAGGAAAACCTGGTCCAAAGTCACAAGGTTAAGTGACACCAAATGGGAGACTGCAGTCTGCTCCTACGAACAGGCCCCGGAGGTCAGGGGACAGCAGGAAAGCCTGCTGGGGAGATTGCAGTATGGGTGGCTGGGGGTCATTTTTGGCTCCCCCCACAGAATCAGTGCCTGAAGTGGGACTTGCACACAGAGACATGAAGCCAACCAGGGAGGGCAGGGGGCATGACCTAAGAGTCCTTTCTGTATTAGGGAAATGATAAAAAGAGAGTAAAAGAGAGAGGAGTCTGGAACGGCTCTTACATCCAGAGATAGGTGGGGGTCGCTCAACTATCCTTGTTCTTGGGGCAGGCCTGGGTGGACAAGCAGGCCTGGGTGGGAGGAAGTCTCAGGGGGAAGTGTCCTTGATGCCTGGACCACTGGGGAAGGATGCTGAGCTGCCACCCACTCCCTGCACTTCTTCCTGGTCCTCTGCACCCTGACTCAACCTGCCTCAGGGCCTTTGCCCTGGCTGTTCCCTCGGCCTGGAACACTCCCTTGACCTTCACAGAGCTGCCTCCTGGTCACTCAGGCCTCAGCTCAAGTGTTATCTCCCCAGACCTCTTTCCCTGCTCCCTTATGCTTCACCTCAGCACCCTGTTTATCTCCCTCTGAGTCCAGCTCCCAATTCTCTCATGTGGACACTTACCTGTCTCACCTGCGAGGACAGGGCCTTTATTTCCCGAGTATCCAAAACACCTGAGCCAAGCTTGATGCATACCTAGCAGATGCTCGATAGACCATTGTTGAATGAATGAATGAATGAATTCATGTCCACTTTAAAGACTGAACTCTTCAAGTGGGTGAACTGTATGGTGCGTGAACTATATCTCAGTAAAGCAGTTGCCAGAACTTTTTTCAAAAAAAGGAAATCCAGGTTGGTCATGACACCATGGTATGTACCCTGTGTACCAGCCACCCAGCGGCTCCCTCATCCTCAAACTTGATTCACGCTGTTTTCGTCCACTGTCCACACCCTGTGTCTGTCAATGGAGAACGGCAGTTGCTCGGACTTGGAAGGGATCTTAGAGGTCACCCTGTCCCTTCTGTAGCAGCCCTGAGCCTCTGGTCTCTGCTTGAACATGCCCATGACAAGGAAATCACTACCTCACCAGAGATGGCTCCTTGCATTGTAAGCTGGTTCCCTCATGGAGGGGGGTGGAATCTGTCTTCCAGTAATGCCCACGAACGGATCTTAGATCTGCTCCTTGGTGACAGGAAATGTGCACTCCACCCTCAGTCAGCTGACATGGCTGCTGGCTTCATCCTGAGAGTCCTCCTCTCCCAGCTAAAGTGACATGGACCCTTCCTCCAGGAAGCCCTCAAAGATGTGGCTACCCATATGCTCCCAGGGCATCTTGAATGGGTTAGGGGCCATTTATTTACTTATCATATGGCAGACTGTCTCCCCCAAACCCTGCACCAGCTGCCCCACTACTCTGAGCCCCTTCCCCAACCAGGTCAGTCGGGGACTTTATTTCCTTCTGCCTGACCCAAGCTCAACAACCTAATACAATTTTGTGGGATGGATGGTTTCCAGGTGCTTCATTACCCCAGTTACACCCCTCTGAACTTATTCAGGCTTTCCGAGTCCTCCTGAGAACAGATGGGTGCCTCCTCCTCCTCTACCCTGTCCTCTATTAATGCTACCACCCCTTAACTTTTTCTGCAGACTTAAATTAGCTCTACATAGAGCTGAGGATCCGTGAAACTTCAGGCCTATTTTTAGAATTACTCCCACAATCCAGTCCCCCAGGGTTTTTTGTTTTTGTTTTTGTTTTGGTACTGGGGATGGAAACCAGGGGTGCTTAACCACTGAGTCACATCCCCAGCTGTTTTTGAGACAGGGTCTCCCTAAATTGCTTAGGGTCTCACTAAGTTGCTGAGGATGGCCTTGAACTTGAGATCCTCCTGCCTCAGCCTCCCAATTCAGAGTCACTGGGATTACAGGTGTGTACCACCATACCTGGCTTCCCAGTGTTTCTTTCTTCTTTCTTTCCTTCCTTCCCTCCTTCATTCCTCTGTCTTCTTCTCTCCCCTTATTATTTCTTCTTCTTCTTCTTTTTTTTTTCCTCCAGTGCTGGGATGGAACTCAGGGCCTCCCACATGATAGGCAACTGCTTTACCCCTACCCCTGTACACAGGAGAGGAAGCCACATCCTAGAAGGCTTCCCGAAGGAGGAAGCTATGTCAGAGGAAGGATACTGAGCTATATCCCCACCAGACCTTATGTGTATGCAGCTGGCTCTCTGTTCTGCCCAGCCTGTTGAAATCACTCTGCATGACCACAGGTGCCAGCTTAGGGCCACCCACAAAGACACGGCTTCACCTAGATACCTAGGATAGCACAGCTCTAAACATCAACCCCACACACAAAACAGTGTTGTTGTGTCCCAGACCTTTCTCACACCTTCATCAACTCGTCTTATCCTCCTGATAACACTGAAAGGTCACCATGACTCTCTACATTTTGAAGATGCAGACAGGGAAGCTCTGAGAGGTTAATGTACCTGCCCCAGGACACACAGCAAGCGAGAGGCGGAGCTGGGATTTGAACCCCATCTGGTTTCAGAGTTGCAGCTCTCTCCTCTATGCCATGGTGCCTCCAAAGGCCTTATCGCGATATGCTTGGTAACTCTTTTCCCATAAAGGTGGGGCAAGGGGGAAGAAAACCTCTACCTAGTAATGGTGCCGTGTGGTCCTGGCCCTCCCTTGCCCACCAACCAGTGGCTCAATAAAGGATTCCGGCCCCCCGCCCCCAGTTACTGCCCTCCTCTGGTCGGAGAATGACCACCGAGTCTCCAGTGTGGTGAGTTCAATTCTCATCAATGCCTGGTCTCAACCCCTTATCTCCTCTCCCTCTCTCTGTCTGTGCATGAATTCCCAGCCCTAGGTCAGAAACCAAGCGACTCAACTATGGGTGTAAGAGGAAATGGATCAGGCGACTTGCTCGGGCTATGTGAGTTTGGGCAGGTTACTTCCCCTCTCTGAACTTCAGTTTCCTTATCTGTGAAACATTTCATACATTGTAAAGGGTGACTGACGTGAGATCATCCCCGTGGAATGCCCAACATCATAGGTGACCAAATAACATGAGCGTCAACAATTAGGTCTTACTGGTCCCCGTTTTGGAGGCAGGGACACTGAGACCGAAAGAGGCGGAGAGACTTATGTAACCACCATCACCCAATTTGGAAGAGGCCCATGCAGAATGGGAGCTGGAAAACCTTTCCCCTGCCCCAGGGGCTTCCCCTGGGGGCTCGAGAAATATACCTTCTACTGCAAAGATATGAGATGGTTCCAATGACTGTTCACGACACCACCAAGGGCCCCAGCTGAAGCCAAGCCCGGGGTAATGGAGGCTCAGGTGAAAAATGGAACCACAGTCTCCGGCCCCGCCAGCAGTTTCTCCAATTTGCTGATAGTCCAGATTTGGGGTCAGGATATGCTGCGTTAATTCCGGGTTCCAAGAGGGTGGGAGCAGCCCCAAGCCTGGGCCAGCCTTATCCCTCCCCATGCATCCTGGGTCCTTTCTGCTCCCACCGAAAGGGCAAGATTCAATCAGGGCTTGAACAAGTCCACCCCCTCCCCCTCCCCCATCTTTTGCCTCCTAAAATAGCACAGAGCCACCATGTGGCCAGGGCGGCTCCCCACTGGTTGCAAATCCCCCTGAAATCAAATCCCCATCCTGCCCCAAGCAAGATGGCACCACCTCCTGCCCCCACTGGCCAGGCTCCCCCCCAATGGAAACCCTGACAGTCGTCCTTCACGATGACCGGGACATAAATCCCCAAATAACAAGACAGGCGTTGGGAACACGGAATCAGACACGGTGCTAATTGGTTTGCTTCTAGACAGAGATGAGGTAGAGACAGCAGCGTCCCACCTTGGTCTCCCAGCCACAAACTGGCGTGGGACTTCGTGAGGACTTCCCCCTGGGTCTCTGCTGGGCTGGCTACACTGTCCCAACAGCTTCTCACCCAGACTAATCAGATGCACCTTTCTGGAATATTAAATGTCCCGAGAAAAGGGAGGGGTTGGGACCTCCTCCTGGTCGAGGTCCTGAAGCAGGGAGGCCTGCCTCATTCCTGCCAGGATCTAGGAAACCAGTGCGGGAGGGTCTGAGGGGGCGCAGAGGCCCCGGCCCAGCGCCCTGTCCCTGCAGCGGGCTGGATTCTTGGATGAGCTGGAGGCCCTCGTTTGCAGTAATCAGGACGAGATTATCACATTAAACTTTCAAAGGCTTTGCTCAAAAAGAGACCCAGCAGCTGACACCCTCGCTCCCCGACTTCCCCACCGCCCCCTCTCCTGGCCACAGCCGGAGGGGTTGTAGATCCAGTCTGTAGATCCAGGCTCCACAGGGCACAGCTAGAGGCAGGGGGATGGACTCGATGACCTCTCCAGGTCCCCACAGCTTCTGAATTGGAGTGAGGCGGAAGGGGAGGCAGCTGGGGGAGATGGGTAAGTGTATCTGTGGGTATAACTTGGAGGGACAGGCATAACCTGGAATCAGGCAGACTCTGCCACCAACTAACGCTGTCGCTGGGAACATGTCCCCTCTTTGCATGCCTCAATTTTTTTTCAACCTGTAAAGTGGGATAATAATAACAAAACCTAATAATAACATCCCTGATCCAAGGCTGACATCTGAGAAGATTAAGTAAGATAACATGTAGAAAATATCCCGCGAACTGCAAAATACCCATTGCTACGTGAGGGATGAAATCATTAATTACAGCAGGAGGGACAGGGATTAGACTGCAGAAAGAACTTCCTCACAGCTGCACATTGGAAACCAATGGGGACGGGGGAGGAAAGGAAAAGGAAGACAATTGATCTGGGTCAAATGCTGAAACTTCATCAAGATCCCCTCACCCAACCTTAGGTGCCCAGTGTTCCATCCAGGCCCCTTCCCTCTTGCCCTGCATCTTGCCTCCCAAAGCTGCCAGGCAATCCCCAGTGCTTCCCAGTCCAGAGCTATACCCACTTCGTGTTTGTTGCCAATGAAGTGGGAATTATTCCAACCTTACCCAGCTTGCTGCCTCCCGAGGGCGGGAGAAGCCAAACCTGGAAGAAAAAAACCTGGGAATTGGGGTGTCTAACAGCAGGGGCAGCCCCTTCCTTAGAAGAGTAGTCGTTCTAGCAGCAGTCTGGGAGGTGGTCAGCTCACTGGGAGGACTTCCTCATATTGGTCCCTGGAAGGTGGAGGCCGAGGGTCCCGGAGTCCTCACTGGGACCTTGGCTACCTCTCCTCTTACTTACAGAGCTGCATTCAGAAGGTGCCTGACGACCAGCCAGGATCAACCCTGCGTCTATTAAGATCTCCCTGACCCACCCTTCATTTCCTGAAGCTTCTATTTAATTAGCTTGTCCAGCAGGGCACTCCCACCCCGCACCACCCCTGGGCCTCGGGGTCCTTTTCCCTTCCTCAGAGTGAGAAACCACTTAACCCGCCTCAGGAGCGAGTCGCAGCATGACCCTGAGAATCCGGGGTCCCCCGGGGTAGGAAGAAGGGGAGAGCCTCCACGGCCATTGGCAGAGGGAGGGTGGGCCCACCTTGTTGGCCAGGCAGGAGCTCTGACCACATCAAGCCGCCTGCGTTCACATCAGTGCGACAGGCGGAGCGCACAGTCCGTTGCTGACCGTGATGAAGGAGCCTTTCAAATCCCGCGGAGGGATCCAAGGCGAAGGCCTGTGCCACCCGGTGCTGCGCCCCAGGCCCTGCGCTGCGCCCCAGGCCCTGCGCCCCAGGCCCTGCATCCAGTGCCCCGGAGGCTTCCTGCTGCAGAGCCATTGTACGCCTGGGCGGAGGGCAGAACCTGAGCTCTGGAGCCGCCGGGCCTGCAGCACGTCACTTCACTTCTCCATCTGTAAAATGGGCTCAATTGTCTGTGCCTCCGGGGTTGTTGGGACAACCGAGAGGTACTATAGGGATAGCATCTCCTCTGTGCTTGGCACAGAGCAGGAGCTCAGTACGTTTGCTCAGGAAACATCTGGTGAACGCCTGCTATGTTCTATCCCTCCATTCTGCCCCCTGGAATCCAGCAATGAACTCAGCCCCCAGGCCCTGGCGAAGCTTGAAATCTGACGGTTTCAGTAAGCAGATAAGCACGTGAGGCTGGGGGGACCAGGGCTTGAAGAAGACAGGTGGTCAGGCAGGGCCATGGTTCAGCCCAAACCTGACTGATAGGAGGGACGGGCCTGCCTGAGGGTCCCCGCTATGGTCACTCACTGGAACCACCTGGGCAACTTAGACAACTTCTGAGGTCCGAGCCCTTCCCGAGGGTTGCGATGGGCTTGGGTCGGGGTGCGACCCGAGCATCAGGGTGTTTAAATGTGGTGATTCTCATGTGCGGCTTCCGGTGAGACCCTCATGCTCGGCGGGTTTCCAAGTACATACTTGGAACCACTGGGGAACTTGTGGCATACTCTGCTGGGTCCCACCCCCAGGGCCTCCAGCTCAAGGACCTGGGATGAGGCCCAGTGTCTGCCTGTTCAACAAGCATCCAGATGTTTCTGAAGGGCAGACAGATGTAGAGATGCATTTAGGCGAGCGCGTGTGAGCTCCCAGCTCTGCCCTCGGAGTGCCCCACACGCTGACCCCAGCAGGGACCACTTGCTGCTGTCCCACGCTGCCCACTGCCAACCCTCAGCTCGGGAAGGCGCCATTCTGCAGTCAGACTGCTCACACTCCCAGGCTTCCCACGGTCTTCAGCGTCTTGGGGTACTTGGTGTCTGGCTGGACCCTGGGTGCCAGGGGGCAGGGCTGGTTTGTCCAAAGCACGGGACACCCAGCCTGGTGCCCCACAGGTTACGAACCATCCTTGTCTATCCCAGGCTCCACTGGGGACGGTGGCTTCCGCAACTAGACCAAGAGTGATCGGGTTGTGACCTGCTGCTTCTGATCCCGGTTCCACCGCCTGCCTTGGGTCTCTGGTCCAGGGAATCCTCCTGGGGAGTCTGACCTTCCTCCTCCGGCTGCTCTCTGGGCTCTGCCCTAAGGGTCGAACCCAGGCATGGGAGACAAGGTACAGTTCTGTTGCCACTGGCACAGGGGATCCAGGAAAGGTCCCTCCATCCCCGCTGAAGATCAAGGACCCCTCCATCCACTTCAGAGGCCCAGCCAAGAGATACCCATCCCTTCCCAGAAGCAGGGTAGTGTAGCATACTGCCTGGGCTCAGGGCCTACCGCTGCCACTTCCTAGCTGTATGCCTTTGACCACCTCTGTGCCTCAGTTTCCCCATCTGTAAAGTAAGAATAAGTAGTACCTCACTTAGCGGGTCGTTATTCGGCTCAAATGAGTCAATATTTGTAAAGCTTTTAGCAAATGGGCACATGGTCCCCGCTCCATGTGTTTGTTAAAGAACGCTTCAGGTTCCCTCGGCACAGGGTCCTGACCACGTGCCAGGTCTGGGAGGCTGAGATTCAGATACCTATTTTACAGGTGAGGAGGGTGAGGATCAAGGAGAGGAAGTGACCTGCCCCAGATGACGCCAAGCCTCAGGTCTGTGTCCCTTCAAGCCTCCTCCCTCCCAGCACCCCAGGCCACCTCCCTCCCTCCTCAGGCGCCTGGCCTGGCCCAGGTGGGCGCAGTGCCCCATGCCAACAGAGGCCTCTTTGTACTCCTGCCCAGGGTCACACCCCGAGCTCGGAACCACAGTGGGACAAGCACCCTGTGTCTGGGTCTGTTTTACCGCCAGGCCTGTGGCTGCCTGGCAGCTCCAGCCACGTGACTCTGGGTGGGTGGGTGGGAGGGCCAATCCCCCACGGAAACCTCAGCAGGGCTTCCCAGACCCTCCTGCAGCAGCCAGCTCAGGCAGGGGGGCAGTTGGGAGGGAGTCCCAAGGAGGACACCTCAGCTCTTGGTGTCTACCCTGTGCAAACTGTGGGGGCCAGACTCCGTGCAGACCTGGTGCAGCTTATACTAGGGGGAAGGGAGGTGAGAGGAAGGCGCAGGGTCTCGCTGGGTGTGTGGGGAAGGCTGTGTGGGGATTCTGGGGACTGGACAGGGGTTACGCTGTCCTTTCTACTCTCCTAATCTTTCCTCAATTCTTTCACTTGTCTTCACCACCTGAATGAAGGGTGGGGAGTAGCCTCCTCCCCTGGTCTCCCTGCCTCCACCTCCCTACCCTCTCTCCCTGCCAGTGTTCTCCACCCAGTCTGAAGGATTTTTTTTTTTTTTTTTTTTTTTTTTTTTCGGGGGAGCAGTAACCAGGGACTGATTCCAGGAGTGCTTAACCACTGAGCCACATCCACAGCCCATTTTTTAATTCTTTATTTTGAGACAGGGTCTCACTACATTGCTTAGGGCTGAGGCTGGCTTTGAATTTTCGACCCTCCTTCCTCAGCCTCCTGAGTCACTGGGATTTCAGGCGTGCACCACCATGCCTGGTTGAAGGAGGCTTTTAAAAAGCCAAATCAGGGCTGGGGATGTAGCTCAGCGTTAGAGCACCTGCCTAGCATGAGACCCTGGGTTCATCCCCAGCATAGCAGGGAAAAACTAAAAGCAAATGAAAAAAAAAAAAAAGAAAATCTGATCATGTCAATCATCTGCCTAAATGCTCTAAAGGTTTCTCCTCCCCTTTGGGAACACCCTTTCCCTTGCCTGGAAGATCTAGCTTTACCGGTCTCCTTCCAAACCTTCTCTCCCAGCTGCCCCTTCCACTGGGTTCCTCCCACAGATTAACTGAGATATAAATACTACTTGCCACTAAAAATATTACTGGTAGAAGTAACAATGACAACCGCTAGAACTTTCTTGCACACAAGAAAACTCGTCATTGACTAAATTGGACAAAAGCATCAAATCTTGACCCCACATCTTTTTTTTTTTTTTTTTTTTTTTTTAACTTAAATCTTCCAAAAGAGGACAGGGTTGCCCAGTCGATCACACAATGGCAGAACCTTGTGTCAAGAGCCTGCGACTCCCAAATGAATGAATGAATCAAATTCCGGCAGCAAAATATATATGGAATTGATGCCGATAAAAATAGTTTTGATCAAATCAAAATGGAATGAAAAACCACGGAAATTTGTTTCACTGTATCATAGGGGGGAAACGGAAAAATTGGATCAAGGAATGAAGTTGGATGCATAGAGGTGGAGGTGGAAACACCTTCCCCCTCAGTGTCTTTGGGGTCAGCATGTTTGGGTGTAAAATGTTCGAAACATTCGAAACATTCTCGGGGCCAAAATGTCCAGATCAAAATATTCTGTGCTTCTCCAATCTGTTTTTGTAGGACTGCCCACCTTGCTGAGGACATCCTGGCCACACTGGGCTCTTTCTGTCCCTGGAGCCCAGCAAGCTCTCAAAAGCCAGTTCTTTTGGCCATGTACGCCATTTTCCTCCTGGGTCCTCTGTCCCCTTTCTCTTGGTTGGTGCTGAAATATCCCCTCCATGAGAGGCCTCCCTTCAGTGCTCACATAGATTTTCCTCCCTGCTGCCTCGTCTTCTCTCTTATTCACCTTTATTCCTCCTTCAATTCCTAGGGCAGTAATACATAGTAGGTGCTCAATAAACATTTGTTGAATGAATGAATAAACAGTCAATGTCCCTGGGGTGAGGAACAAGGGAGTGGGTTGGGGTTTCTGGGACTCTGAGAGAGGAGAAAGACAGGGTGGAGACACATAGCCTTAGTTGTGACACCAAGTTCTAGGACACCCATTTTAGCGGGAGCGGAATAAAAGGCGACAAAAGAGTGCTGCTTCATTTCAGCCCTGTGCCCAACCTCCCAAGGGCCAGGTTCATGTGCCAACTGGCCAGCTGCCCCCCAGCTGGGCCACTCCCCCTGGGGCCTGGCTCCCACATTTGGCTGCTGGCCAGGCTATTTGGGGAAACTTCCTGATCCCCCCTCTGGCCTCTCTACCCCACACCTCATCTTGCAGACCCGGAATAGCTGTCCCTAGCCTCAACCTAGGGACAGTCACATTCCAAATTAGCACCCAGATGGTTAAAGTCATCTCTATAAGCTTTTCTCCCCTCAGGAAGCTGGTAACTAGGACAGCAAGTTGCAGAATGAGGTCACAGGAATGCTACCTGCCTCTACACTCCCTTCCCAGCCCAGACACAGGGACCAGGAGACTCGATGGCAGGTGTGTGAGGAGGGGAGGCGAGCTGGGTCAGGGTGAAGTTCAGGAGAGCCGCAGGAGGTTCAGGAGAGCGGCCTGTGCTTCTTCTGTTCCCAGGGAGCAGTTGGAGCCCTGGCTGGGGAGGAGCTATGGCTTTGGGGAGTCTGAAGATGTGGGTTCGAGGCCAGGTTCTGATGGAAGATGGGCTCTGGGCACACGGCTTCATCCTCTGAGTTTTGGTTGTCATCGGCCAAGAGGACTCTCACCTCGGTCGGTGCCCCCAGGATGGGACGAAGTTCCGTAGAGAACCCAGGGACGGAGAGAGCCGGGGGCTCAGGGAGACGGCTCAGGACGTGGGTCCTGGGAGGTCTGAGCCCAGTCTCGCTCATCACTGATCCAGCCGGCCAGTGTGGGAGCGCAGGCCCGGGGGCAGACTCCTCGCACATTCTGAAGGCCACACCCCACACGTCCCTCTCTGGGAACCCCTAGAAAACCCGAGGGTTCCGGTTCCAACAGTTCCAACACCTTCTCCTGGTATTTCCTGTCCCCTCCCAGAGGACCCACCAGCCCTCCCTCTGAGACCAGGGCTTTCAGCTGGGAGCAGGGGTGGGGGTGGGCTGGCATCTGATGTAGGGATGGGCAGAGCTGAGATCAGGGTGCAGGAAGTGTACTGGGGGTCCAAGGGAGGGCGACATGGACAGAGGGGCAGGCCACAAGCTGGGGCTGGCCTCTTGCCTGGGCATCTGGAGAAGGGATAGGGTCTGTGGAGGCAGGCCTCACCCCACCCAAGGAAACAGTAGTCAAATAAACAAACAGCCAACACAGCAGGTCCTGTGCGAGAAGCCACGCAGTGAGGCGGAGGAGGCCAGCGGAGGTAGGGAGGCTGGGAGAGGGCAGGAGGCTGTTTAAACAGGCCCCCTGGCCCAGGGCAGTTGGCGGAAATGTTGGAACAGGGTGGGAGCGCACTGGTGGTTTGGAGCAGGAAGCTGGGGCCTAGGGGTGGGTGGGCTGAGCTTGGCTGTTTCGAAGAAAAAGAAAAGTGTTGATTCAGCCCCAGTTGGGTCAACGCCTCCTCCGAGGGAGACTCCAAGTTCCAACACCCTTCCATCGGCTCAAGGTCAATCAGATCAACTAGACAGACAAGGGACTCTCTACTGGTCACTCTGAACCCCCAGCTCTGCTCCCAGGCCTATGATGGCTGGCCTTGTCACTGAAGAACATTTCATTGTCTGAAGCCAAAGTCCCCAAGTCCTCAGCAGAGGAGCCAACATCTGCCCCTGAAGGCCTGACACTCCCCTCCAGCCTGCTGCCTGGAAGTGGAAGGACCAGGAAGTGACAGCAGCCTCCGGGATACTTTGCCACCTTCTTCTGCAACCTAGAGACACTGGGCTGTTCTGTTCCCCGGAACTTCTCAAGCCAGCAAGATACTATGGGAAATGCAGACACAGGCTCAGAGGCAGAGATGAGGAGTTAAAGATAGAAACAGAAAGAACTAGAGACTAGCAGGAAAAGGTGTGTGTGTGAGAGAGACAGAAAACATGGGAGAACGAGAAAAAGCAAGAGGAAGAGAATGAGAGAAAGAAGAGGAGAGAAGAGACAGGGAAGGACAGGCACAGGAGGAAGGACAGAGGGCGGACAAGGCAGGGACAGACACAGAGACTGCGGCTGGAAGAGGCTCACAAGAGCAGATAGACTGAGAGCGGCGGAAACTGCAGGTGCTCCTGGGAGACTGGGGGCGCTCAAGAGCAGAACAGCAGGCCTCGTGGGACTTGGGGGGAGTCCCAGGAGGGTGGTGCTGCTGCCTCCTGTCCCCAGCTGAATCACTGCAGGCGGCTGGCCCCCGGCCACCCTCAAGTAAGCCAACCTGAGCCACTGGAGCTGGCGGGTCACCCAAGGTGAATGAAAAGTCACTGATAAGGGAGAGTGAGGCTGTGGGGAGGGCCTGGGGGTCTGCACACTGCACGTGACAGGGCAGCTCTGAGAGGGTGCTTGAAGTGGTGTCAGGAGCAGGCGACTGAGAGTTAGTGTGGGTGGGCATGTGTGCCAGGGTTAGTGTGTGTGTGTGTGTGTGTGTGTCTCGTTCCACCGAGCATCTCATAGGGCTAATGAGGCCAAGGTGGCAGGTTGGTCCCCAAACACCCAATCAGAATCAGTGAGTGAGCAGGGACGGCCACAAAAGAGGCAGCATGACTCTCTCTTCTGAACAGACGGCGTGTCCAGGTGCCGCAGGGCACTCAACTCCAGTGGGATCAATGTGCCATTCATTCCCGCCAGGGATGACCCCTGCTGCCTGGCCAGCTGGCCACCACACTCATCTCCTCCAAAGTCCAAGGTTCAAACTCTTGGGAACCCACATCAAAGACACATGTCCCTTCTCTGGCTGTGGGTGCAGCTCCTCTGGGAAGGACAGTGGGGATGGTGGTGTCCATCCTGGTGTCCCCCTGTCAAGTGTCCATCCCTCCGCTGCTGCAACCCCACTCAGCTCCCTCCTGGCTCCTTGGGTCCAGCAAGGGCCACACCCTCACCATCCTCCAGAGAAGAGCCACCTCCCTCTATCCTTTCCCACCCAAGCATCACAGGACATTTTTAAAAACTGTCCCAATTTTGGGGTAGAGAATGAGGTCAGGAGGCCCAAGGGGGAACTAACTGCTTGTTGGTGAAAACTGACAATCTTCATTTCACCTTCAAACTCCTTCCTGGTCTAGGTGAGTGTGTCCTGAGCCCAGTTTTATAGGGGCACTAGTATACTGGGGGGACAGGGAGAGGATTAACTAAATGGCACTGGTGGTCACAGACCCAGTCGTGCCACCTATAAGATTTGCAGGGCCTGGGGCCACAGAACCAAAGTACCTTCCTAACAACCTGGAAGACCAAGTTCAAATTCAGATTTCTCTACCGCCTAGGAATTACACACCAGAATGACACTGTGGTATAAAGAAAGACAGTTCCACTCGCCCCCTAGCCCCAGCCACTCCCCACCCTGCCTTCCCCCTGCCAGGCCCTCTCTGAACAGCAAGGGACTCCCACGCAGGGACGAGACACCCAGCCACCAGGATGCCCTAAGGCCATCCACACCTACAAACAGCCACCCTTCATCTGTCCCTCAGGCCTAGAGGTGCGCTCGCTAGGGGCATGACTTGCCCTCAGGAGAACAGATTCAGAGAGGAGTCTGGCCCGGACTGGGATCCAGCAGGTGAACATCCTGACAGGGCTCTCCCAAGCCACAGGTATGGGGACGTGGCCCCGAGACACAGACTCATCTCCTGGACCCTGCCGACTCCTTACTGGAGTGTAGCCCTTGAAAGCATTCAGTCTAGGGTGTGGGCACCTCCTCCCTCACCCAGGTTTAAGGGTGCTACTGGACCCAGCCTTCCCTGGGCTCTGGCCAGGGACTGAAGCCGTCTTTCCATTGGAGGGCAGCTTGGACAGTCCCCAGGCAGGACTTTCAGTCACTCGTATTATTTATCTTACTGGAAAAATTTAGTGCGGCTTGATCCCAACTTGCGGATTTCTGGAAGCATGGAGGGCAGGGAGGGGGCGCCAACTGGGCATTTTTTTTTTTTTTTTTTTTTTTTCAAGTTAGATCTCCAAGCCAGAGCTTGTTCCACTGAGGTGCGGCCCCAAGTAGGCTCCTGCTGCTCCCTGGTCCCTGCCCTGGCAGGGGCCCTCTCCCCACCGTGGAAATAAAAGGCGACACAAACAGTGACTAAGCAAGGAGGTGAGGGGCCCTGGGCAGCCCAGACATCCAGAGATCCAAGGACCAGCAGGGGGCAGGGGCTAGTGGGGTGATGATGAAGGGCATTATTCTCCTCTGGCCAAACTTTAAAAAAAACTTCCACCCCACCCCACCCGCTGCAGATCGGCTTTGCTGTCCTACACATGAGGGGACACTTAGACTTGTTGAGCCCTCACCGGGCGCCAGCACGGTGCTAAGCGTTTTACATGCGTATTCTCCTTTAATCCCAGCAGCCACCCAATGAGGTGGGTTCTATTATTATCCCCATTTTACAGGTGAGGAAGCAAACTCAAAGGTTAATAACTTGCCCAAGGTCACAGTAGGTAAAGGTGATAGGACTCAATTTTAACAAACCCCCCAACCCCTACTTTTTCTACTATAATACACTACATCCTAGGAACAAGGGATTGACACCGAAGCTGAAGGGATGAAGGTCAGATATGAGGAAGAACTTCCTGACCATGATGGTTTGTGTGGAAGGAGACAAAGAATTGGGGAATCTACACAGACATGGAAGCCTCTCTCTCCCAATTATGACCTGTGTCTGTCCAAAGGCTATTGTGTTCTCTGGAGGATCCCTGAGGTCCCAGTTGGAACCAGATAGCATCACTGATTCCACTTTGTTCTGCAATCCAGGACTCTCTGCTTTACCCCAACCCTTCACCAAGACCCAAAGGCTGCCTCTCCTTTGTGGCTCAGAGCTCTAAGTATCATATCCAAGCTGTCAGCCCAGGATCTTCTTCCAGGAAGCTTTCTTTGAGGTCCTTGAGGCAGGACCCTTTTCCAAAAACCCAAATCCTAAGGGTGAGGGTGCAGATGTACCTCCTGTCTGAAATAAGGCCCACATCTGTGATCATGTCCACTGCCTGGCTCTGGAAGATGGACACAGAAAGAACTTACTCCTAGCCCAGGCCTGCCTCTCTGCGTTCCCCTGGCTCACCCCTCTCTCTCACGCACACATCTGTACCCAGATGTAAATAAATGATGCAGGTGTCCTGGGGCTCACTAGAAAACCCAGGCTGCGCAGTGGGTCCTACCTCACTTACCCACAGAAAGACCCTGGCTGGGTCACCCCATCACTCCCTACCGCTGGGGAAGAGGCTGAGCTTGGACGAGCACCGGGCACTCGGGTCAACAAGGTCGCTCACGCCGGAGCTCCACAGCCACCGTCACCATCACCTGCTCTCTTCCCGAAAACTGCAGTGGGGGTGGGGGTGGGGGTCCCAATGGCAAACTCGGTCCTTTCCCCAATCCCTCCGAGCCCGCCCCAGCATCAGGAGACCTAGCCGGGACTCTCGAACTTCCTCTGAGTTTACTAGCACCCAGTAGATGCTCAGCGTCCATGCCCTGAGCCCAGACAGGGATGTCCTCGCTTGTCCCTTCGGGTCCCCCAGGTTCGAGACGAGCGCACGGGACTGGTGGAAGGAGCTGCCTTTCTCTCCCGCGCTGCCCTCGAGGACCTCGGCGTGGACCCGCCCGCGTCGCGGTCTTACCTGAGGGGCAGAGTCGCAGCCCGCCGCGGCCACCTGCTCTCGCCTAGCTCCCAGCGCAGCGGCTTCGGGCTGGCGGGAGGGGGCGTGGCCAGGTTGGGGGCGGGGCGAGGAGGGGTCGGCCCAGCCCCACCCCGAGTCTCCGCCGGGTGGGGCGGGCGGCACTTTCAGGTGGGGAGGAAGCTGGGGGCATCCGGGCCCCGAGCTCCAGTTCTTCTGAGGACTGAGGAGTTGGGTCACACGGGTCCTGAGGACCCCAATGAAATCCCTGCTTCAGGCAGCGTCTTCCAGATGCCCTGGGGCCAGCGACGCCCCATGAAGACCCCTCCCATGAAGGAGCAAGACTCCACACCCCTCCTGGCCTGAGTTTGCCCCATCTGAACTCTAGGAAGTTTTCCCAGCGGGCAGGGTGGATGGGAGATGGGACACCTCGAAAGGTAGGCTCCCCATCCAGAGGTCAGCTGTAGAGGGACGTAGGCCACTGAGGGGGCAATTAGGTGCCCAGATCATCTTCATCCTCATGCATCTCTGCCTCTGCAACACAGCACCCCCCCTTCTTCCCCTACACCAGCGCAGGTCCCTCAGCTGTCACTGTTTAGCCCTGGAATGACAGGCGTCCGGACTTCGTGAGTCCAGCCACATTCAAGGCCATTGAGCTTAGCACCCTGCTGCCCCTGCCCCCCTCCCTCTGCCCCCAGTCGCTAATTTTATTGACCTGTAAAAGGCACGTTGCTGGCAGGGGATAACAACTCAAGGCACAGTGGGGAGCGGATGGGCAGAAGGGACCCAGGAGGCAGAGTTGGGATAGAAGGGAGAAAAAGGGGGACTCGTGGAGAGGAAGATGGACCCTGGGAAAAAGAGGTACACACTCTCTGGAGTGGATGGAGACCAAAAAGACTGGAACTGGAATTTCAGGCCTCAATCAGGAAAAAGAAAATGCTAGGAGAGGTAGAGTGCATTATTTTCCATCTATGCCGAGGCAAGACCAAGGAAAAAGCAGGAGGGAAGCAGGTTAGATGATGGGAAGGACTGTCATCCTGCTGTCCCATCTCTGCCCTAGTCTCCTCCCTTCTTCTGAAGGTGACTTTTGCCTGCTGGGCCTCTTACTACAGAAATAGCCCTTTCCCTGAAGAATCAACCTAGATCTTGCCTTTTTTTTCTTATTAAAATGAGAACAAAAAATTTAGGCCTTTGTAATTTTCCCCACCCCCATGCCTACCTGAGCCCCCCTCACATCCTGGATCTCTACCTCTCCCTGGCCCAGGGAGGATGACCTGAGGGGACCGTTAATTCTGTTATGGGGGTAGAGGGGGAGGAAGGACTCACATACTTGATAGGCCCCAACTTTATTAGACTGTTTCATGTCTCCCCTTCTTCCCCAAAGCTGGGGATGGAACCCAGGGTCTCTTGCAAGTGCTGTACCATTGAGCCACACCCCTAGGCCCTTAGACAACTGCTGCTCCTTCTGAATGAGGCTATATGACACCCACTGAAGAGGACTCTTTTGACACTAAAATTACGAACAAGCAGATCGCTGTCTAGGGAGGAGGAGCATTATAATGGGGAATGAGGATATGAGGACACTTATAAGGGTGTAGTGGCTATGTTCGGATTTTTTTTTTTTTTTAATACTGGGGATCTAACCCAGGGGTGCTTTACCACTGAGACACATCCCCAGCCCTTTTTAAAATTTTAATGCAGGTTCTCAGTTGCTGAGGGTCTTGCTAAGTTGCTGAGGTTGGCCTCCAACTTGTGATCCTCATGTCATCCTCCCAAGTCACTGGGATTACATTTGAGGACCACTGTACCCAGCTGTTCGTATCTTGATTATAGAGAGGCATATGTGTTAAAACAGAAAAGTGCACACTCTAATATGTGCAGTTTGTTTCCCATCAATTATACCTCAACCAAGTTAATTTTAAACCACACATGGCCAGGTGTGGTGGCACCCACCTGTAATCCTAGCAGCTCAGGAGGCTGAGGCAGGAGGATTGCAAGTTCCAAGCCAACCTCAGCAACCTAGCTGGGGCCCTAAGCAACTCAGAGAGACTCTGTCTCTAAGTAAAATATAAAGTGGGCCAGGGATGTGGTCCAGTGGTAAAGCCCCCCTGGGTTCAATCCCTGATACCAAAACAAAATAAAATACCACACATTTTCTATCCCATTTTCCCATTTTATTTTTAACTTATGAGGAGCCATCAGAAAACAAATGGCTTTGGCAGGGAAGAAACATGATTCCTAGGACAGTATGGCAATTCTCCTGCCTCCATTTCCTCAACTACATCCAGTGCAAATGAGTGTGTGCGTGAGAGAGAGGGTGGGGGAAGCAAGGGAGGAGTAAGTAAGGGGGGAGGGAGAGAGTGAACATGTGTGGGCACATGGGCCTGGGGCTGAGCTGTGGCCTACCAGTTGCTTCCTCATTGTGGGATCCGAAGCCAGCCGGGGTGCCCAAGGGTTCTTCTGTGGCTGGTCAGCACAGGGCCCAGGGCTGGTGACTCAGGAAGGAGAGGCTTGGACCCAGGCTTTCCCCAGAGAAAGACGATGGCTGCTGTGGACTCTACTGCCCCCTGCAGCCTGAGCCAGACATTGCAGTGATGAGGTGGTCATTCCAGGGAAAGGTCAGACAGACCCTGGGCACAGTCTTGCAGGATGTTGATGTCAGCCACTGGGAAGGGCACTCGGGACCACTTTTTGGCCTGGATTCGCCCTTGAGGGGTCTCCAGCAGCATGCTGCGGACTTTGAGTGCCGGCAAGTTCACTGACTTGTAGATCATCTGCAGACCCCAAACCTGGGGGTGGGACAGAGTACAGAGTCTGGGTCTCTGCCTCATACTGGGCTCCTCTCCTCAAGGTGGAGTTGTGTGTTAGTCCTGCCTCCCCCTGAGGTAGGGAGTTAGAACCCCCGTCACAGTGTGGACTCCCTTAGACAGGGGCGAGACCATCGTCCTCAGACTGGGAGCTTCTGGGCAGGGCTGGCTCCCCGCTCCTAATGAGGGCTCCCTGAGGGCAGAGGCTAGGCCTTGTGCCATTTGAGGGCTTTTGAAGGAGGACTGAGAGCTCTGGGGTCTGGGATGTGGCCCAAGCACTTACCTCCCCACAGTTCCTGCAGCTAATGGTACCCCCCGGTCTCCAGTCCTTAAAGACTCTGTCAATGACCACGGGCTCCCGGGAGACAGTATAGTAGATCCTGGAGGGGAATGGGAGTATGGGAGTGGCCACAGCCCTCATGGACTCACTATGCCCCAGACCTCATGCCCTCCAGTTGACTGAGCTTCTGCCTGGGTCTTAAACCTTCCTGCCTATCAAGAGGCACAGACTTCTCAGGGCCAGGGAATCCAATCTTCAATAAGTTCTGCCTGTGTGGCTTCCATTCCATTCCCCTCTGCCCAAGTTCAGGCCTCGGCATTCCCCACTGGATGATTTCAAAGTCTAAGGAACCTCCTACTTCCATCTTTATTCCCAACCCCACCAACTGCAAAGGAATCTTCTCTTGCTCAGAATCCATCCAAGACTCCTTACTTTGCCTCCTGGACAAAGCCTGAACTTTCAAGCCCCACCTTCAACATCCACCCTGGGCAGGGCTTTCTGCTTTCCAAATCTCATCACTTACGGTCCCTTCTACTCAGGTCAACTGGAATTACTGCCATCACCCCTGTCCAGTGTCTCTGGTCTTGCCACATTCAAACCCAATCCATCCTCCAAGACCTATTTAAAATGCTACCTCCTCAAATGAGGGAACCTGTGTGAAGATCCTTGGCAGGGTGTCCTGGCATACAGCAGGCACCTAATGAATACTAAATGGGTAGAGGCTGGGGCAAGGTTACCCCCTGGGAGACACAGGGTGTGGGATGACTCAGAGCAATGGCTCAGGACAATCTAGCCTCTCCTTCCTCCCTGCTTTTTGAGCTTGGGTCTCTATCTTGACCAGACTGACCTTGAACTCTTGGGCTTAAGTGTTCCTCCTGCCTTAGCTTCCAGAGTAGCTGGGACTACAGGTACATGCCACCATGCCTGGGCAGCCAGGCTCTCTTGCTGTCCTCAGAGTAGGTAGGACCGTGGGGTCAGTTTGTGGCCAGTCAACATGTGGCATGCATCCCGAATTCCAGTTCTTAATCTTGGCAGCCATGGAAGTTGGGCAAGTCATTTAGCCTCTCTGGGTCTCAATTTTCTCACTTGTAAAATGGGGTGGGGATAAACTTGTCTAACCAGACTACTGAGAAAGTGCAAAACCAAGCAGGGCACAGTGGAGCATGCCTGTAATCCCAGCTACAAGGGAGCCTGAGGCAGGAGGATCACATGTTCGAGTCCAGCCTGGGCAACTTAGCAAGACCCTGTCTTAAAATTTAAAAGGTTCTTTAGCTTTTCAAGGCACTGTCTGGATAGAAGTCCTCCATCCCACACCTCCCTCCTTCTCATCCCCTTCCACAGGTCTCACGAGAAGTTGGGGTTCACGTTGACGTGGTGGGTGCCCTCCACTTTCCGCAGGTCACTCCCGTGGCCCACTGCCACCATACAGTTGATACAGAGTAGTTGCACATGCTCCGCTGGGAACTGCTGCCTCCGACTCTCCTGTAGGGCAGCCCGGGCTGCTCGCTTGACCAGGGCAGCCCGCTGCAGATCCCGGATCTGGGAAAGGGACACCAGGGCAGAGTTGGGGCCCAAGAGACCTGACTCCAGGAATGTTCCCAGGGGCCTAAGGACTCCTCAGATAATTTATACCCAGGAAGAATTTGCCTTAACCTTCCCAGGAACTTTTCTGTTTTTTTTTTTTTTTTTTTTAATGGTGCTGGTGATTGAACCCAGGGCCTTGTGCATGCTAGGCAAGCACTCTATCAACTGAGCTATATCCCCAGCCCCCCAGGAATCTTTTGAAACCCTCTGAGAAAAGTTTTAGGGGGAGAGGGGAAGAATGTTGGCGGGCAAGCCTCCATACTGAATCTGTCCCCTCTTTCCAGGATTTCATGCAAAGCTGCTTCTTGAATCTGTCATGGTCCATTATTAATAATTATGCTGGGGCAACAGGAGCAAACAGGACCACCCTGGACAAGGCTGCCTCTGGGAAGTTGACACCAGTCCTGATTCTGGGCTTGCCTCGTGCATGTGCCTTTGCTTCCCTCCCTGCCCGATTCTGGAAGGACTCTCACAGATTTGCAAAGCGTCGGAGGTAAAGAAATGATAATCCTCAGACCTGGCGTGTTCTGGAGGCCCTTTGGAGACAGCCACCCCCAACCTCTACCCTTTTCTCAGTGATCCAAACCTCCCCCTGGTGATGAAGGCTAGCTGAGAGGAAGAGAACACCGGGAAGTGTGTGTGGGTAGAGCCCTGCCAGGTGGATTCCCACAGCCTGTCCCTCCCCAGACAGCCCACAGACCTTGGCCTGGTACTCGGCCTGGTCCATCCTCTGCACAGTGGCCACTGCCTGCTCCATCAGAGCCTCCAGTGCCTCATTGGTCAATTCCCTCTGTAGCTCCCGACTGCCCTCTGTTGCCACAAATGAGTACACACTCTGACCAGCCCGCGCCCGGCCCCGTGCCTGGAGAGAAAGATGAGCAGAAGGCCTGAGTGGGCTGGGTCGCACTGGATCCTGAGAGGGCTGTTGAGAGGGTGGGGTCTGCACACCTGGACCATGGAGATTTCATTGGTCAGGAGCCCATAGCGCACAACCACACTGCACTGGGCTATGTCCAGCCCCTCCTCTGCCACACTTGTGGCCACCAGAAGGTTCAAGGTGCCAAATCGGAACTTCCGGATCACTTCTTGCTGGTCCCTCTGTTGGAAGATGAGGAGGATGCACACTGGTGGGTTTAGGCCCTTCTACCTACCTACCAGGGCAGCCTCTCCTGGTACAGCCCTTTCACTATCTTGGTCTGTCTCCCCTAGAATCCAAAAACCTTCCTCTATCCCAAATGCCCCAGATCTTGCCCATTTTTGCAGGTGACTATCCAATCTCTATCTCCCCTTCTACCCTAGGAACTCCCAGGCACTGTTCTCCCACAAAAGACCCCTAAGTCCCTGTTCCTCTTCCCCGAGGAACTACATCACCCACTTCTTTCCCCATGTGTCCCCAAGCCCCTGCCCCTGCCCCAGGGTCTCCCACACTGAGGGTACCTTCAGCACCAGGGATCTCCGTGTTTGCTGCAGCTCTCTTCCTGGAGATACTCAAGCTCCCTCTCCCCTATGGTCGCCCTGGCCCCATCCCCGCCCGTCCCTAGAGAACACGGGCAACTCCAGCATCATTCTCCAAAGCCCCTACCTGGGTCATGTGGGTGGTCTGGCTGCTGTTCCCAGCTCCAATCAGCATCTGAGCCCTGATGTCCACTGTCTGCAGGCCGGGCTGCTGCTGGAGCCAAAGCAAGAGGGAGTGAGCGCTCTGGCGGGTTCGGGTGAAGATGATGCCCCGGGGCCTGTCAGTTCTTCCGAACTGCTTCAGCAGAATCTGTTCTAGCTTCTCCAGTTTTGGGTTTTTGGGGCCATGAGTTGCCAAGTGGGTCAGTATATCCTTGTGACCTGCAGATAACCCCAAAACAGAGGCACAGGGCTCAAATCTGGGAGGAGGTAGAGGTCTGGGGAAGGCGGTGCTCACAGGTATAGGACTGCAGAGTGGGGGTGGGGTACAGGGAAGGACACCTGCTTCTGTTCATTCCCTGCGAGGAATATACCCAAAAATCATACTTAAAGACACCTCTGTCAGGCCTATTTTCAAGACCAGCCTTGCACAGGGCTGTTAAGTACATAATCTTTTGCCCACAGACCTCTGGCCAGCACCCCTCCTCAACTCAACTACCAGACCATTTTTTTTTTTCTTCTTTTTAAATATTTCTTAGTTGTCAATGGATCTTGTCTTATTTATTTATATGCGGTGCTGTGGATCGAATCCAGAGCCTCACACATGCCAGGCAAGTGCTCTACCCCAGCCCACCACTGAGGTTTTCATGACCTCTGCTACCCAGACTGACTTGACCTGGCTTTCTTGACCCCAGACTGTGCTGAGGCTTCCAACCTTAAATTTCACTGACTTCAGTTTTGCTTTCTCAGTCTAAAGGAAACCACACGCCCCAGATTTTCAGGGACCACCTCCAATTAAACGGTTTCTAAAATGTCTGTCAAAATATGAGTTGTTGGGGCTAGGGAGATAGCTCAGCTGGTAGAGTGCTTGCCTTGCAAGCACAAGGCCCTGAGTTCGATCCCCAGTACCACAAAAAAAAAAAAAAAAAAAAAAAAAAGAGTTGTTTTTTAAAAATACACAAACCTTCACAAATGAGAAAATAAACCTGTCATACCCATGGGCCTTGGATTTTAGTTAGAAAAGTAGGGTCCCCAGCACCTCTCCAGCTGTGTTGGTGCCTGCCCTGGCTGGTCTCTGACCCTTGGTCCAGTTCCGAACCTCTGTGCCTCACCATCGAACAGGGCCAGCAGCAAGCGCTCAGCACGCAGGATCTGGGTTTTAGTGGCGCGTTCCCTGTGGTAGAAATCCTGCAAAGAGGCCAGGGCGTCGACTGCGCGGACAGTGTCATGGATGAGCAGCGCGTCATTGTAGCGCCGCAGGTGAAGGGCATACACCCGTCGCTGCTGCAATCCTGCCTCAGCAGCTGTGGGTACGGGGCGCAGGGTCAGAGCTGCCCCAAGGCTCCGCCCAGCAGATCCCCTCCCATCTAGACCCCGCCTTTGAGCGGCTAAGCTCCGCCCTAAAGTGTCCCACCCCCAACCAATCCAATAACCATGCCCTCCGCTCAAGCGGCCAGTCTCACCAGACTTGCTCAGCTCCACCACCTGCTGTTCGTACATCTGAGTTCCAAAGTCCCGGCTCAACTCTGGCATCTCCAGGTGGTCGTGGATTTGATCCATGAGTTTCTTTAGCAAATCCCCAAATGGGTCCTGTGCAAGACGAGTAAGTGTGTGAGGAGACTCCCTTACACAATGGAGAGATGGACACCCAGTAGGGGATCCCACCCTGGTCTGTTTTATCTAAGGGGTGAACATTCCAGCGTGGGGAGTGGGACTGAAGTGTGGAGCCCTGGCTGGAGGCAGGGACCAGGTGTCTGGACCCAGCTCCTGCTCTCTCACCTACTGTGCACCCTTGTCCTCTGGTCTGGGCACAGTGATGCCTAGTCCTTGTCCAGTTCTATCATAGTGTCACTAATGAAAGAAAGAACTTGATACAACCTCAGTGCAAAGTGTCTTGGCTTCACAGTTTGCAGAGCAACTCATGACACGCCTAGGGCTTTGCTGATGGCCTCAGTGCCATCTGAGCCAATCGGAACAGCAGGCTGTGGGTATGGGCTGTATCTGCCCCACTGCACAGAAAGTGGAGGCTCAAAGACATGAGACCTGAAGTCCCAGAGCTAGTGAGGGTGGAGTTGGTGCACAAACCTAGGTTCCCTAATTTCACCTCAGACCCACTCTGCACCTCTCCCCCCACATACCTGGCTGCGCCTGTGGCAGAGGTCGTACTGCTTGCATGTCTTTGGACTCTGCTCCTGCAGCTGGGAGCGGTATTTCTCAGGTGACATGATGCGCCATGTATCCAAGTTAGCACAGAGCTGGAGGCAACAGAGAAGGCTTCACTGGAAAAGCGGGGGGTGGGGGGGGTGGGGGGGTGTCTATAGGGACAATGAGCAGAACTTTTGAGGCAGGATGGGTCCCAGCTGAAGACAGGAGAGCCCCAAGCAGGGTCATGGGGGGGGTTCATTCTTCAACATGAGATTTACTTCAACAAATGTTTTGTTTGCCCTCTCTGTGGTGCCAATATTCTAGGCACTGGGAATAGAGGAACTTAGGTTGGGATGGGAGAGGTTACTAAACCTTTGAAGAATATTAGAATGAAAGGATGTTTTAAAAAAAAAAAAAAAGAATTTCAGTATTAACAAGCGCTGAAGAGACTAAAGCTGGATGGTATGATAGAAAGCATGGGGATGATCGGGGAGACTACGAAGAGTGACACAAGCTGTTCAGTGGCCAGACGCAGTGGCGTACGCCTGTAATCCCAGCTACCCAGGAGGCTGAGGCAGAAGAGTCACTAGTTTGAGGCCAGCCTCAGCAATTTAGCAAGACCCTGTCTCAAAATTTAAAATAAATAAAAAATGAAAAGGGCTGTAGTTCAGTGGCAGAGTGCCCCAGAGGTCAATTCCCAGGGTGGGGTGAGGGTGGGGCGAGGGGGAAGTTGCTGGGTGAATCAGAAGATATCAGATGGGGTCAGTTCAAGGAGCCCATTCCTGGCCAAAAGGATGGGACGTGTGGAAGTCTGGAGATGAGACCAAGGCACAGAAAAAAGGCCAGTGTAGCTGTAGTAGGAGCCCATGGCACATGAGGTTGGAGAGGCAGGCGGGGGCCAGGTCTGCACAGGGGACTTCCTAAATAAACTAGAGAAGCGAGCTTATTCTAAGTGTCTTAGGAAGTCACGGGAGCCTGGACCTTGAGTGAGGAAGTTAGCCTGGACCCGACCATGGGCAGCCTGGGGAAGGCTGTCGGGCATGGGGTATGGGCAGGCAGGGAGGTGCCTGGTGGGTGTGGTGGTGGTGGGAGGGCCACAGGGGCCAAGCTGACCTGCAGGATGTGGTCAATGGCCCCGCTGAGCTTGGAGGCACCACCAGTGCCTGGGGAGGCTGTGAGACCCAGCACCTGGGGTAGGGGCCGTGCCCTCTGCAGCTTATGCTGTAGGTACCGGCTCAGGATGACATTGTAGATGGTGTCCTTGTGCGTGTGGTGACACTCGTCCACCACGATCAGGGAGAAGGCTGGGGGCACATGAGGAAAAGCTGTGACTTCGGTTTGTGCAATCTTTCCTACAATTCGCTTTATTTCACGAAGTTCCCACACCCGCCTGAGAACTCCTTCTCTTCACACCTTGTAGTCGATTCACCTCCCAATTTACAGATTAGTAAACTGAGGTTCAGCTGGGGAAAGGAACGTGCCCAAGGTCCTGTACTGTAGCCAGGTCTGTTTCCACTAGTGTAGGCAGGGTTTGGCAAATGGAAACCACTCACTCCCCGCCCCAAAACTCCCACCACCTGACTCAGGAGCAGCTCAAGTGTATACCCTTTCCCCGCCACCACAGTCTCACCTGTGAGTTCCACGTGCTCCTCCTCCTCAGGGCTGGTCAGTGCAATCTGTAGCAGTTCAGCTGTGCAGATGATCAGGTCATGGCATCGGACCATGTGGCCAAAACCAGCCCGTGGCCCCATGTCCCCACTCAGGGTTGTCATGGTCCAGCGTCCATCCAGCATGCGACTAAACTCCTCACCATGCTGGGTTACCAGATGCACCTAGGTGGAAGGGCAGAGAAAGAGATGGAGAGAGAAAGGTGGATCAACAGCCTGGGGAGTGGATAAGAGGGAAGGTGACACTCAGGACGTGACTGGGTCCTGGACTAGGGTGAAAAAACAGGTGAGCTTACGGGCCACCGCAGCTCTGGAGTTCTGGAGGGGACCAAGAAGTGCCTGGGGAGCTGAGACCCCCACGGCAGGGAGGGTGGATCACTCACCCTATTGACTAGTACCACAACCTTGGCTCCATCCACAGTCTCTAGATGCCTCTTGGCCACATACGCAGCTGCCCGGGTCTTCCCTGCGCCGGTGGGCAGCCATATAATGATGTTCTTGCCCTCCAGGGCAGGCATGATCACCTCCCACTGATAGGGCCGAAGCTCCATTCTGGAATGGCAGGGTGCTCAGATTCCCTGGTTCCCAACCTCACAGGACTCCATTCCACTTGTGGAAGGTGGGGCAAGATACCCTGAGGACCCACCTGGAAACTGACTGCACTCGCCAAGAGGGAGGCCCGAGTAACAGCCTAACCCAGCTCCTAGCCCAGCCTGGTTCTCTGGGAAGCCCTGGAAAGCCCCTCCTGCAGTCGGGGAAAAGGAAACTGAAACTGAGGGGTGGAGTCAGACCAGTTGAAGCCCCGCCCCATCCCTGCTCCGTGGGTAGAATTGTGTGCACCTGGGGGCCTAGAGAAATGTTACAGCTGGGCATGTGGCCCACCGCTGCCTGTGATCCCAGCAACTCTGGAGGCTGAGGCAGGAGGATCCAGGGTTCAAAGCCAGCCTCTGCAATTTAGTAAGGTCCTAAGCAATTTAGTGAGACCCTGTTTCAAAATAAAAATGAAAAGGGCTGGGGACATGCTCAGTGATTAAGCACCCTGTGTTCAATCCCTGGTAGCAAAAAAAAGAAAAAAAAATTACTGAAAGGAAGTGAAAAGAAGGTGCTTTCATTGCTCCTGTGACCTTTACCCTTTGTCCCCACCCCTTTTGTTTGTACTAGGGATTTAACCTAGGGGTGCTTTACCACTGAGTCACATCCCCAGTCCCTTTTATTGAGATAGGGTCTTATTTTTCTTTTTTTTGGAGACAGGGTCTCGAAAAGTTGCTGAGGTTGGCCTTAAACTTGTGATCCTCCTCAGCCTCTGGAGTTCTTGGGATTACAGGTGTGTGTCACTGTGCCCAGCCCTCTGCCATTTTGCAGCCAGCAATAATCATGGGTTCTGAACTCTACTGCCTCTGGCATCTGGACCCGGAACAATCTGGAGTGGGGAAAGAAGGGGCTGCAGCCAGGCAGGTCCCCTCACCACAGAGTACAGGCCTAGACTGGAGGACTTGCTGGGGATGAGTGGTTACGGTTTGCAAGAGGGTACTGGAGGAGCAAAGGTTGGACTGCTAAGTTTGGAACTAGACAAAAGAAACAAGCACACAAATAGAGAAAGAAAAGAGGTATTAAAAAAAAAAAAAAAAAAAGAGCTTTATTGTTCCCTCCAGGGAATTAATGCCAGGGAATGAATGGTCCCCATGCCCCTGACTCCGGGGGACAGACTGACAGAACAATGCAGGGTGAGCCATGGCCCCTCCAGACCGGGCTGACTTCCAACCCCTAAAACCCACTCTGGAGCTACAATTAGCAGTCCTGGTCCTTGAGGAAATAGCCAGCTGGGTCAGGCCTAGGCCTCCACGCCTCCACAGCTCTGTGGGCCACCGGCTGGGCAGAGTGCATGCTCTGGCCACCAGCCCCTCTCTAGGGGTGGGGCCCCGGACCCAGGAGCCATCTCCCCAATGTCAGACACAATCAAGGCTGGGACAGAGCTGCAGGCCTGGGGTGCCTGAGGGTCAGAAAGGCCTGCAGGATCAGGCGCTGGAGGGCCCCTGGCTGGAGTGTCTTCAGCCGAGTTAGGGAGCCCAGCCAGGGCAGCCCAAGGGATCAGATGAGAATCCAAGGTGGAGACACTGCAGGCCACAGCTGCGGTCCAAACTTCGGGCCTACTTATCGATGAGTCCTCCTTCCTTCAGCTTGAAGTAGAAGAACTTCTCTAGCGCACTGGCACAGCGGCAGTACTCGCTGTCTGGGGGGTTGTACTCGCGGCAGTTGGCGATCACTCGCTGCAGGTCAGCCACGAAGAGCTTCCGTGTCACATAATATCGGCTGCGTAGTCGCTCTGTCATGGTCTTCAGGTCTGGGTGGCAGGAGAGGGGGCACACGGTTAAGAGGCCGGGGAGAGTAGCTGGGGCAATTCCCCAGGGCAGGTCCCAGTGAAAGCAGGAGCAGATTTGGGGGCAGAAGCAGGAAAGCGATGGAGGTTCCTCACCAATGGGGAAGCGAATGACCTCGTAGTAGTCAGGGGCCTCTGACTTCTTCACAGGCTCCATGAAGGGCCAGGCACTGGGGTGTGACTAGAGAGAAGAGGTGAGCTGGGGACAGGCCCACTATTACCTTGCCCAACCTGTGACTGCCACCCATTCCAGACTAGATCATGAAGTTACAGCCACTGGTGCAGGGACCCCCAGAAGGGAACCTGGTCGTCCCACCTTGATTTGGGCCAGCAGGTTTTTGAGGGTTGTATACAGCTGGTCAGGGTCCTTCAGTTCCTTGCTGGGATGAAAGATGCCAAGTCTGAGGCTTGGGTCCTTCTGCACACACCCTAATACCCACTCCCTCCACAAAAGACTCACCCCTTCTCCTTCCCCAACGGCTTCCAGCCTGTCTCTCCTGCAAAGCGGGGAGTGAGAGAACATCCCTAAGAACTCCTGTCCATACCACAAGTAGCATGCCCTCCTGCCCCCTCAGTGAGGACCCTGCTCACGAATGCCGGGGACGCTCTCCACAGGGATCTGCCTCACACCCTCCTTAAAGCAGCTGAGCCCGGGGTAGACCTTGCGGATCTGGGCCTGTTTGCGCTCAATCAACTTCTTGATGATCTGAGGGAAGAAAGGGTCTAAGGGGCCAACTCTAGCCCGAGATATTAGCCACCATCCCCATGGCTGTGATCAGAGCCCCCAACAGGAAAAGCCAGGTTGCACTGCCCCTGAATCCAGTATCTCCCAACTTCCCCTAAGAGGCAGGTCAAGAACTAAGACCTGGCCTGACCCCATCTCACATGCACACACGAGCTACCCGTGGCGCACATCTGTACATGCGTGCCTGACCCACCCCATGCATGCCCATGAAAAACCCCATGGATGTGCGTGCATACAACCTCTTTCTGCTTCTTGATGATGTGGGACAGCTCCGTGTAGGGGATCCGGGGATTCAGCTCACACTCCATCAGTGTTGCTCCCTCATAGTCCTTGATATAGCCCAGGTAGCGGCTCTTGGGCACCTTAATGTCCTTGGAGAAGCCCTGGAGGGTGGACAGGTAAGACCCAATCTATCAGCAAGTACTCTCCAACTTTCACTGCCTCCCCAAGAGCACCTGAGGGACAGTGTGTGCCTGGTCTCCTCTCTTGTTCCTGAATCTCCCCAAAGCACAGTGAGGACTGTTTGTCTCCAGAAAGGTTCCAGGTTGGCTGCCCCTTCCCAACTCACCCCCAAGAGCCTCCCAATGCTTCTGGCATGCCCCAGTGGCCCTGTTGAACAAGGAAGCAGCAGGAGGAAGACAGGTAGGAAGGACTTCCTCCAGGTAGAATAGAGACACAAAGGGGCTTGGCTTCCTCTACAGCAGGGGGCTAAACAGAGTAACCCACAGCCCTGGGCAGTGTGGGTAGATGTGGGGAAGGCCTCACCTGCTTTTTTTTTTTTTTTTTTTTACCTGCTTTTTGAAGTAGCCAATAGCGTATTCATCTGCGTAGGTGAGGAAGTAAAGGATGCTGTGCTTGATGTGGTACTCCTTCAGGTGGTTCATCAAGTGAGTGCCGTAGCCCTGAGGGGGACAGTGGGGAGGGCCTGGTGCTGAAGAGGTCTCCCAAGGGTTCAGTAAGTGGTGGAGGTGAGGGGGCAAGCATCTCGGGAAGGAGGTGGGGACAGCCAGGGATCCAAGGCAGGAAGGAGGAAAGGGGATGGCAGAGGATGGGACATTTATGGGAAGAAAAGAAGGTTGCTGGATTTCCAGGTACAGTGCTAACTTTACAGCCCACCTCTCCAAGGAGCAGAGCCCTTGAGACACTTATTATCATCTCCATTTCTTTTTGGGGTGTGGTACTGAGGATTGAACTCTTGGACACTCAACCACTGAGCCACATCCCAGCCCTATTTTGTATTTTATTTAGAGCCAGGGTCTCTCTGAGTTGCCTAGTGCCTAGCTTTAGCTGAGGCTGGCTTTGAACTCTAGATCCTGCTTCAGCCTCCCCAGCCCCTGGGATTATAGGCCTGTACCACCACACCCAGCTCATCTCCATTTTACAAAAGAGAAAACTGAAACTCAACTATATAAGGAAATGCATCTGTCAGTTAGCCAGATGCAGTAGGACCAGGATTCAAAGCCCACACAGCCTGATTTTCAGTCTCTGGGCCTTAGAATGTAGGGAAGAAGAAAGGGGAGTCACAGGGGGCCCGCTTGTCATAGCATTTGACCCTTGAGGAGACCATGTCTCCCATACATCAGGGCCACGCATATCTAGGTTACATAAAACACAAGAATGAGGGACCCTCCCAGTGGGTCTGTTGTGATAATTAAAGGATAGAAACCAGGTGATCTGTGGAACTTCCATAAATTAATTCCCCATGGTACGTAAATGTTCTAGTGAGGAACACAGCTTCACTTAAAAAAGCACCGCTGGCTTGGAGTGTAGCTTAGTGGTAGAGTGCATGGCTAGCATGTCCGGGGTCCTGGATTTCACACTGGGCATTGAAAAGTACTGCTGATTCCTGGGCTCTTTTTGTCAACAGGTGTCCCCTTACAATGCACAAATTACCAAGGTACCGCTGCCACCTTGTGGGTGTGTGAGGAACTGTCTGGTCACTAAAAGGGCTGAGTCTGCTGCAGCACACATATCCTGTCCTCTGACTAGAAGCAGGCGGTGGGAAGAGGCTGGGGTCAGGGGCACTGTCCTCACCTTGACCTGTTCATTTGAGGTGACAGCACAGAAGACAATCTCTGTGAAGCCCTGAGTGGGAAACATGCGGAAGCAGATCCCACCGATGACCCGCCCATCTTTGATCAAGGCCAGAGTCTTGTGCTTCCTAAGAAGAGAGGAGGCATGTCACAGCCCCTCCCTGGCCCCTAGTGCTCCGTAGGTCCCCACAGCCCTGGAGGACTGAGCTGTGGTCAGGGATGGGAACTTAGGAGCAATAATTCTCAAAAGGTTGGGCCTCAGAACTGGGAGGAAGGTGCCCCCCAGTTTTGAGGAGTGGGGAAACCAAGGAGTAGAGGCTCCTGTGTGTGGTGCCCTGGGGTAGGGGCCACCCAGGGACGCACGGGTCAAAGACGAGGCGGGCGATATACTCCTTGGGCATGCGAGGCAGCTGGTGGGAGAAGACATTCTGCAGCCCCACAAGCCAAAGCAACACCCGCCGATTGGCCTTGGGTGTCAGCGAGTTGCCAATGACGTGGAACTCAATGATGCCGCGGCGCTCCTCCAGGCGGGCCGTCTCATCCCGGGCTGCGTTGGCTGACAGCAGGCTTGTCTAGATAGAGCAAGGGAGGTGAACAAGGGCCTCAGGTGGGTGAGGGCTCCCTTCCCCCACAACAGGCCAGGCTGCCCACCTCAGGCCCCAGCATGGCGGCAGGGTCAGTGATGGTCAGCATGACCTCGTTGACTAGCTCCATGGGGATGTCACCCATCACACGGAGTCGCTTGGCATCCTCAAGAGTCAGGTTCTCTGGAAGCTTCCTCTTCTCACCTGCTGAGGAGGTTGGCAAGGTCACCCAGAGATACAAAGGCTGAAGGAGGGGTGAGAAAAGGTCAGAGGCCAGGGGTCAAGTACCCACCTGGCATGGGCTCGGCCCCTGCAGAATCCAGACTCAGGGAGCTGTTGCTGCCCCCACCCATGGTGGGGCTGAAGATGGGGGTGCTGGGAACAACCGCTGCACTGACTGTAGCTGAGAGAGAGAAAATATCAGGGACAGGGAAGTGTTGGCAGGTCCCTCAAAAGAACATAGGCCCTCCCAGCCTCCAGCTGAGACTGTCCACATTTTCCCTCGGCTGCCATTCCGAGTTCTTCTACCCCACAGGAAGAGGGGAGCTTCCTTCAGTCAGGAAGGCCAAGAGGAGACCCTGTAGGGGCTACTGTGCCACATACCTGGCCGGGGCACCAGCTGTGTCCCTTCTGAAGGTGGCATGGTGAAGCCTGACTCCCAGATAGGAGAGTTTGCCCCGTAGATCTCTTCCTCGAGCATGGACAGGAATCTGCGCAGAGGGTACAGACTGTCCCACAACTCTGTCCTCCAACTCAGGTGCAGCCTGGGTCAGGCTCCAGAGGGACTGGAGACCAGCCAGACAAAACCTGCTCTCCGGGGGCTGGGAGCCTGAGAGAGAAGACAGCCTCCGCCCTCTGGGAAGCCCTAGTTGGAAGGGGGAGACACAGCCCCCTGCTTCCTCTAATTGAAGGTAAGAGGACAGGACACACCCAGGGCTGGGATCAGAGATCCAGTTTTGCCATGATGGGCAGCACAGGGAGACAGGGTCTGAGCTGATGCCATCCTGTGCTGCATGGTCAAGCAGGGCACCATGTCACCTGAGTCCCCTCACTCCCCTTAATATCAAATGAGCTGAGAATCCACTCCATCTTGCCACCTCCTGTTCCCAACTGGTGGCAGGAGGGGCACTAGAGGGCCAGGATTAGTCAGCAAAGGCTTTTTGAACAGAAGAGCTGTGAGCCAGGTTAAAAAGGGAGGAAGGTGTGGCAGAACGGAGGCAAGTTTACAGAAACGACTAGAACAGAGGTGGGAACTGGTTTCACCTCAAGCATAAACTCTGGTTTCTTGCAATGCTGTGGTGGGAAGGATTCTGAGGCTGTGTCCAGGCGCCCATGGGAAACAATTAGTAACATCTACAAGGAGTGTGGGAGGGGGTAGCGTTAGCTCGGGCCATGTACCTGCCATCCCCAGACTAGTACGTGCAAAGGCAAATACTAGCAAGTTGCTTCTGGGCCATGGGCAAGTCTGCCAGGTAGACGCCCAGATCCCAGAAGGCCCATGGAGGGAGAGGAGGGAGCAATCCAGGAAGCCTTCCTGGAAAAAAGGGGACAACAGCGAGGATGTGAACTTGAGGCAAAACCCCGACAGGCCAGACTGAGCCTTACTTGGGAAAGTGAGTGAGGATGAGGGTCCTCTTCTCAGGCACCAGCTTGTCCTTTTCCACTCGGAACTTTTCCAGCAGTTGTCGGCGAGTAACAGTGAAAATGGACCGTAGAAGGCTTCGCCCAAAGACGTGGGTGGTCTCATAGCGGGGGAGGCTATCGCAGCTCTGGGGCACGTGGCAGTAACAGAGCCATCTGGAGGTAGGGGGTTGGTAGGTGAGGGTGGGAACAACTGAACCTGGTTCACAAGCCTCCCCCATGAGTGTATGGCTGGACCTACCTGGTGTAATTGACCTTGTAGGTAGCCACATCCTCTGACTGGGACCTCTGCCGAAACTGGGCAGGTGTCTCAAGCTTCCAGTAGTTAAGGCAGAGCAGGAACATCTTTGAGAGCTCGAACATTGTCTGCCGCTCTCGGGGAGCCAGGTGACTAAACTTGTACTGCACAAAGTTCAGCACACCCTGAGAAGTGGGGTAGGGGGATGAAACCGGAAGGAGGCATGATCAGCCAGCAGGGGCTTCTCACCCAAATAAAGATGTTCCAGGAGGGTAGGGACAAGGCTCTCCTCTCACTCTGACTCTCTGTGAAGAGACACTATGCTCCTCCCTATCCCCATGCCTACCCCGAGGTTAGCGCAGGACATACACCTCTATGAACCTCTCCCCTGTTCTCAGCTTGAGGAGGATGGAGGGCAACAGAGGCTCCCCACTCTTTCAAGCTGTCCCCAATTCTCCTCTTACCACCTTCCCCGTCCCACCTGCTCAATGTTAGGCTTCTCAAATGGAGGGCTGCCCAAGGACCCCTCCACCACAGGCCGGGTCATCTGCAGGATGCATTTCCGCAGGAGCTAGAGGGAAGAGAAAAAGGGGAACAGAGGGCAACAGAGCTTAGAGCTGTGGACCCTCCACACAGAAATGTGTCACTTCCTTCACTCACACCTTCATTCCCTGAAAGCTCACCTTGAAGAGGTAGAAATAGACCTGCTTGGTATCTGTGTCTTCCTCCTTATGAACAGACATGAACAGATTCTCCACGTCCACAACCATCCCCAGCAGTCGATTAATCTCATCCTCTGATACATTCTCCAGGTGGGACACATGGTCAGCTTCAAGATGGACAGGTGATGAATTTGGGGAAAATGTATAGAAAACAGGGCTTCCTGCACGTCTTTCCAACCAGCCACGATACACCCTTACTCCCTCCACCCAGTGTGGCCAACACTGAGACTGAATACCCTTATATTAGTTTTTGGGTGGTCCCTGCCTCTTCTTGTCTGGGCAGATTTCCTTTCTCCTTGCTTGAAGCACACACACCACAAACCTAACCCCTTTTGAGGTGGGATCTCTGGTTTTTCTAAGAGGCTTTGTGGCTTTTAAGTCACCTGTCCAAACAGGACCCTGTACCTGCCCTCCACCCCAGCTCCCAGGGTGCTGCCTGCCTTACCCAAGGGGTGTTCACAGCTGCGGCACAGCTCGCTCAGGTTGGCAGCTGGCTGCTGCAGGTCCATGCGGGGTGCGGTGGGGGGCTTGGGGTTTTTCCAGCCATTACACTTGCAGGTTTCATTGGCCTGGAGGCAGAAGGATCAGGTAATGGCGCTGTACCGGTGGAACTGAGGCAGATTGGCATCCAGAGCTTTGCCCCCATTTCCACCGGAGCCCTGGGATGCCCCAAGCCCCGCCCCTTCAAGTAGGCCCCGCCCCCACCTTGCAAGCCGAGAAGACCCCTAGTTTCTCAAGCTTCTTGGCACGCGGCAGACCCCGGACTTGCGCCTTCCTCTGGCTGGCACGCTGCTGCTGGCTCAGGCCAGGTCGAGCCGGATCCCCCCCGCTCCCAGTTCCCCCACTTCCCACCCCGGGCCCCCCAGTCCCTGTGCTCCCGGCTGGGGCTGCAGCTGGAGCGGGGGCTGGTGCCGGAGTGGGAGCCGGAGTCGGGGCTGAAGCTGGGCTGGGCGCAGGAGTCGGAGTTGGGGCAGGGGCTGGGGAATGAAGGGGCCGGGGCTGCGCGGCCGTGGCCGGGGTCGGGGCCTGGGAAGGTTCCGCCATGGCCTCCCCAGCAGCGGAGCGGCGCCGCGGTCCCAGCCCTAGGGCCGCATGGGCAACCGGCACGCAGTGCGCAGGCGTCGCTGCGCCGGCGCACGACGGGAGTTGTAGTCTTCCCCGGCCGCTCCCCGCTGCCTCTGCTTTCCAGACTTTTCTGTCTTGTCTTTTGGTCCAGGACAGCGACGTGAGGCCCCAGCGAGCACCCCAGATTGACTGCTCCTCACTTGCAATTTTTCTTGAAGGTATCTGGGTAGTCACAGTTCCTGTCTTCTTGGGGACCAGGAGCATTCCAGAACACTGGCACCTGTTTGGGTGATTTGTGTGTTCTGCCCCTCCCAAGCCCACAGTCACAGTCTTAGGCCAGGTCTGCCCCCGCTGAACGACCTGCTCCACCTAGCTCCAGACACAGAATTGCGGCTATGGCGATTAAATGTAGCAACAGTTCAACATCTCGTGCTGTGTGATGGTGATACGGGTGTTAGTTTTGTGACAGCTGAACCCTTTTGTACACTTTTGTTGTTACACTTCAACAAAGAATTTTTTATTAAAATGCTGAGCATCAGAGGCACAGCACCGGCCACGGCAGTCATGAAGAAGGCTACTAAGTGGGGATGAGGCAGAGGAGGGCTCAGGGCTCAAGGGGGCTAAAACCTCCCCAGGAGGGAGTCTTTTTCTTTGTGATCTTCATCTTTATGGTCCCAGAGCCAGAGAGATGTCCACCTCCCTCTCCATGTGTCAGCGCCGGATTGTACATGGTCAGGGAAAAGCAGGGAAGGGCAGAAAGTTCCCTCTGCCGACTCTGCTCAGGGAACAATTCTTGCCACAGGCCTGGTTCTTAGAGGACAGAATAGCCCCCTCTTCTAGCCCTGAGACTAATCTGATCTGTGCTTTGCGTGGGTGACCACAAGGGAGTCAGGATCCTAGCTCTTGTAGTTCGATCCAATTCTGTCACAGCCCTGGTCCTCTCAGGCAGATGGGGAGGGTCTACGGAGGGACAGGGTTCGGGATAAAAGCAGCCTCGGTTGACACACCGACCCTTGGAGATAGGACGGGCACAGCAGACCCCAAAGTAGACCTTGGCAGCTGCGAAGAGAACCAAGTTTGGTGGTGTAGAACTCAGCAGGGCTGTGGAGAGATGGGGGTCACGTGAGGCACTTCCTCTTACGCGCGTGCGCACCTGCCCCCTAGCCCTGAGCTTTGCACTTAGAGCCTCGCGCCCTTCAACAGCAGTTGCTCACTCGGATGCAGCAGGTCAGTAACAGTTTCTCCAGCCAGAGCCGGGTGGCCCCCCAGTGTACCAGCGTGGCCCTCGCTGAACGTAATCAGGTGTCCACGCTGCCGGTGCGGCTGCTCAGGGATGATCAGGTTGCTGTGCAGGGAAGTGACCATGCTAAAAGTTTCCAAATGAAGATGGATGCTCATGGCTTCGCCCCTGAGGAGCTGGTGGTGCAGGTGGACGGCCGAAGCCTGATGGTGACTGGCCAGCGGCAGATAGAGAGTAGCGACCCAGTTGGGGGCGGTTACCGCCTGGAGCAGAAGGTGCACCGGCAAATGCAACTACCTCCGGGCCTAGATCCTACCGCCATGACCTGCTGCCTGACCCCTTCTGGCCAACTGTGGGTCCGAGGCCAAACCCGAGTGCGGCACCCTCCTGAAGCCCAAACAGGATCATCAAGTCGCAGAAGCCGTGGCTCTAAGAAGGGTTCCAACCTAGCCTGACCTAGTAAACAACAACCGTGGTGTGCAGCAAACTTGTCTCCTGTCTTTCCTGGGGATGACGTCAGAGGTAGGGGGTTGGAGCTGTACATAGAGGGATGCAGGAGAGGCACCTCCAGATAGTGGTCCACCAAGAATCAGACTTCTGGCCCTGGGAGAAGTAGGAGGAGGCAGTGTGGCCTAACTGCCATCAGCAGTTAGAGCCGGGAGCAACAGAGGGCTGACAGAGCTTAGATGAGAACTGACTCCAGAACTAGTGGAGAGCCCTGAGATCAGGATTGGACCTGGTGTCGGGGCTGTGGTGGAGGACAAAAGTGATGAAGAAAGCAAGGGGCTGCAGACTTGGCCTGTCCAGTCCAACATCCCAAAGGTCATCAGTATTCCTCCCACTTCAGTGAAGAGAGTGAGAGGATCCATCCCTCACAGGCTTGTGCAAGTCAAAACAAAAACAACAATAACAACAAAAAACCCAGAGGCTGTTCCTGGTGTTTGAGTCCATACATTTTTTTTTTTTTTAACCCAAGCTATGCATCCCCCAATGTAAGCTGGTGGGGTGTGGGCCAAGAGATGGTTTAGAGGCAAATGCAGGAACCTTAACTTCAAACGCGGTCAGCTCCAGGTCAGTCCCATCCTACCCCCAACCCATTAGAGCTAACAGCAAGAAACTCTTTCTCTTGGGTACCATGACCACCAGCATCCCCTCACTTTAGGAGGAAAGCTTTTGTTTAGCAAGAGTCAGTGGTTCATTTTAAATTAAATCTAGTAAACTAGAAAGGACATGGTCTGATAAACTCTGCCAGAGAAAGACGAGGAAGACAAGTGTGAGGTCGATCGATCGGCTGACTATATTGACAAGATACTGATTGGTTACATGTTGAAGAAAACATACAATACAAAATACAGAAAAAGTTGGTTCCATCCCCTCCCACTCCCCCCCCCCCCCTTACCCACCCACCCCCAAATACTCATCATCGTGATTTGGTCAGAACAGGGCTCAGAGCCAGAGGTCAGGTGACCAAGGGTGGAGGGGTCATGGGCAATGGATGCGTGGCTGTCACAATGATGCTGCGGTAATGCTGCGGTTTCTCTCCCAGCTGGGAGTTGGGTGGGAAGGGGGCTGCAGTCTGATGACAGCCAGCTGAGGGAAGAGCTGCCTGTCCCCTTCCCAAACCAGGGCCTGTCCACCACCCCAGACTAAGACCACTCCCAACAAGGTAAGGATGTGGGTGCTCTTGCTAAGGCTGCTCTTCAGCAAGAGGGAAAGGAAGGGTAACTGTTCCGAGCCCCGACCCCACAGACAAGGGGAAAGGGGCTGGAGCATGTGGTTACTACCAGCAAAGGACAAACGGGAGAGTACAGTAGAAAGGGGGGAAGTGGGAAGAGCAGGAGATCATATATATTAAAAAAGTGACTTAAGACTTAAAATTGAATTAGTATTTGTACAGAAAGGTGCAGGTGGAATAACTCCCTCCAGCCTAGAATCAAAGTTATACGGAGAAATCATGATGGACCCCTCCCCTGCCCCCGGTGGTGGCCCGAGTCGTTAAGTGCGATTGGTTAGAGTGGATTCCAGTCAGGTCATTCAGGCGGAGGAGGTGGGGGCAGTGGCAGGCAAGGGGGGCTCAGTTGCTGCAGCACTGGCTCCGGCTGGCTGGGTTGTTCTCCTGGAGGTCCACCCCTCGGTTCCGACCTGGAGCACCGGCTGCATTCTGAGGCTCATTCTTGGGAAGCTTCTTAGCTGTTGAAGAGAGAGAAAATGCAGCCATAGTGCCACCTCAATACTCTCTCCCAACTGCACTGGAGCAGTCTGGCCCCTACTCACTAGTCAGTGCTAATGAATGGAGGGCTACTGTGCACCAAGTGCATTTTGAGTGTTTCAGGAAACTGAGGCAAAGAGAAGTTAAACACCAACACCACAGAGCTTATTAGTGGTAGAGCCAGGATTGAACCCAGGCAGGATGACTCCTGAGTCATGTGAGCTAAAAAATCCTAAGAAGCGGGAGGGGATGGGTATGGCAGGCTCTGAAATAAGTGGCAAGCTAAAAGTCAGGGAGTAAAATGTTCAGACTTTGCCTTGGGCCTTAGACAGTTCTCAGGTGGTCAGTTCTCCTACATGTGGGAGAGGTCAGATGAAAAAGAGAATGAGTTTATCAGAAGGTTAAAAAAAGTGCAAGTTCTACTGAAGGAACCCCACAGACCCAGTACAGAAGAGCACACAAACAACATGCTCTTGGTGATGATGGGAAGAGGACAAGAGGCAACTTACCTATTGCCATGAAAATTTCATTCACGTTCATTGCAGTCTTTGCTGATGTCTCCATGAACAGCAAACTGTTGTCATCTGCATAGGCCTGTGCTTCCTGATTCAGAGAGAGGCCAGAAAGAGGATAGAAAGGAAAAGTTGGCAGGGCCCAGGGTTCAGGAAAAAATCTTCACTGTTCACAGTCTTTATGTACAATAGAGACTGACTGGACAAAAGCAGGGTTTTTAGGACTAAGCATGACTAATGTACATTTGCCCTAAGGTATCTGCTCCACACTCCCAGGCCCTCTATCACAGCATCTTAGCTCACCAATATATCAGCAGATGCCTTACTCTAGCTTCCCTAGGTCCACTGTGACTTCTTGCCCTTCAAAATCACCAGGCTTAGAAATACTTCTAGGAAGTTATCTTACAAATACATTTGCACATTTAGGCAAATGCACAAAAGTATGAGGATACTACCTGTACCGCTGTTTCCAGTCCTCAGTCATTACAAACTACCTAGAAGCCCATCAGTTAGGACCTGGCCCCCAAATAAATTTGAATACACAGTATGTATAGCACCCTGCCATCTATGTAAGAAAGAGATTCATAAACACATGAACATTTCTGGAAAGACAAACAGGAACTTCAGAGAAGAGAGGCTGAGTTTCTAGGGATAAAAGAGACTTGATTCTCACTCTCAGTACTTCTTGTATAAATTTTACTATGTGCACATATTACACGAAAAGAGTACTTCTTTATCACCAAGTTCAGTTCATATGATGAAATAAGCAGAAGCTTCACTCATCCACAAATATACCCATCACCAAAGAAAAAGAAAAAGGGAGAGGCAGGAGGCAGTTCCTCCAAGACCCATGGTTGAGCCACAGAGGACAGGAGATTAAAGCTTCATGCTGCTCCTTGCATGCCCCTTCATATAGCACCCGAGCAACCCAGGGAGCCCTGGTGGAGCTGGCTCACTCCTCCCCAAGTCCTGTCATTTCCCCACCTGGAACTCCACGGCTCTCTTGCTGGCCAGGTCTGCCTTGTTACCCGCGAGTGCAATGACGATGTTGGGGCTGGCCTGCCTCTGTAACTCCTTCACCCAGTTCTTGGCCCGTGCAAATGTATCCTGAGGAGACAGGGTCAAAATGTCAAAGAGACAGAGAAGGCATTCTGCCCAGTGTCACTCATGAGTGAAACTCAAGCTGGCAGAGCCAAGTTATCTAAGATGCCACCCCCAAAGATTCTGGTGAGATGTCCCCAATCAACAGAGGAAATCTGTCCATATCCCACCCAGGAACAAAGGGTCAAAAGGCCTGAAATGAGGGCTTTGATAGTTGCTGGGGTTGTGGCTCAGGGATAGAGTGCTTGCCTAGCATGTGTGAGGCATTCTGTTTGATCCTCAGCACCGCATATAAATAAGTGAAAAAATAAAGGTCCATCAACAACTAAAAAAAATAAAATAAATTAAAAAAAAAAAAAAAAAAAAGATGATGATGAGGGCAGGGAGAGAAGGAAGAGAAAATCTTTACTGTGTTGGTGATGTCATAGACCACGATGGCAGCCTGGGCCCCCCGGTAATACATGGGGGCCAGGCTGTGATACCGCTCCTGTCCAGCTGTGTCCCAGATCTCAAATTTGACTGTTGTGTCATCCAAGCAGACAGTCTGTGTAAGGAAGGCCGCTGTAAAACAGAAGGTGGTGTTACCAGGCAAGGATGGGTTAGAAGCTACTCCTACATATTTTCACTGCTGCTTCTAGGCTTTGGGACTCAGAAGCCAACTGCTGAGATGGGCACTTCCAAATGCTCCAGATAACCACCACCCCTGCCACCTCCAGTGCTACTCCAGTTAGCCACCGCCCCCAGCTTGGACCCAGAGCCATTCCTGTATGGCTACCCTGTGGCATGATGTTCAGGGAACACAGGGACCCTATCAGGGGAACACGAAGCACTTGTGCATATGCATCAAAGGAGGAGACCCAGTGCTGGAATAGACAGGTGGGAGTCCCCTTTGGCCTGGACACAGCAGAGGATCCTAGACAGCTCTGTGTAAAAAGCTGTTTTTGCTGTCTGCCCTCCCCCACCTACTGAGGGGCCTTGAGCACCGCTCCACTTCCCCCTTTCCAGCTCCGGACTGAGTGCTGAAGAGGCAGCAGGAAGACTGCTGACATGGCTCACTTGTTTCCAGCTGCCTGGAAATCTGCTACCACCCAAGAGAGTGTAGAAAGGATGACTCAAGTCCAGGGCTGATCCTGGCCTCAAGTTTACACTGGCCCCTGAGGTGAGAGGTTGAGTCCAGACCCTTACTCATATACTAAATGTTGAGCAGTGGAGAACCAACAACAGTGCAATTTGAGAAATGCCAACCTATTGCCAGCTATTCCCATTCTGGAAAGCAGGAGAGGCCAGGGCACATACATTGCCCTTTTAGTAAGAAGGACCCTCACAGATACAGAGCTAGCCTCTCCCTCCCTGAGTCCAGGTCAGCAGAAAGGGCTCAGTCAAGGTCACATAATAACAAAAAAAAGCTGAACCCAGACAGGAAGCCAGTTTTCAATTCCCAGGTATTCCTACTAGCCATGCTTGCTGGGGCTCCGCTATGGAGTCCAGCTATTGGATTCAATTCCAGGGGCTAATGAGGAAGAGGTGCTGCTGCCTCAGACATATTTAGTCTCTGTGTGGAGTCAGTTTCCCCTATCAAGGCATCTCTTTGGCCTCCCTGAGGCATCCCATATCCCAGTGTCCACTCACCTCCAATTGTGCTCTCCTGGTACTCATGGAATTGTCCCTTGACAAAGCGGAGGACGAGACTGGATTTGCCCACCGCAGACTCCCCTAGCAAGACCAGCTTAAACTGACAGATCTTGTTCCCAGCAGCTGGTCCATTGGGTCGTGCTGCTCCTCCCCGACCCGCCATGGCCCGTCCCGCTGTAGTGGTACCAGTGAGAGTGGGGGTGGGGGCCGGTGCTACACAAAGAGGCACTTAGTAGGGAGGGGGCCTCCAACTGCAAGGGAGAAATGAGGCACAGGGTTAGTTCTGTGATGTGTCACACGGCAAGCCCTTCCTACATCACAGGTCATTCCTCTCCCCTTAACTCCCAGTCCTCCACCCCAGAGTCAGGACAGCACTTCACTAGGCTGGACTAAACATCTATGCCAGCCACGTGAGTCAAGTCAACAAGCTCTTCAGGCTGGTGATAAGACCACAGCCTGCTCTGTGCAGAGCCAGAGTGGGTGGTAAGGCAGATGAGGGAGGGTACAAGAAGTCCAGATAGAAAGTGGCTGACATAACGTGCTTAGCGACGATGGTGGGCACTCAGGGACCAGGGCCTGGCAGGGCAAATTGTTATCAAAACAGACAATTTCCTCCGGAAGAACTGAGCCAGTCTCTCCATTTGAGGTGGACTATGAACCTCTGTGCACTGGAATCAAAGCAATGTTTCCCCTGCTCATCAAGAGCCTATTTCCTCAGTCCTCTCATTCTTGATGGGCCAGGAGTCTCACACACATTAAAAAACAAAACACACACAAAAACAAACACACACAGAAGCCAATGCTCTGCTGGCAGCTTGAATGGCTGCCAGCTTTCCCTTTTAAATAGAGACCTCAATTTTATTCTCTGCTGGCAGAGGCAGGGGGTGACACAGAGAAAGAATAAGAGGGAGTTGTGAGGGGTGGAGAAAAACAAGGGACACCAAAACCTGCTTCCACAGGTCAGCAACTGGTGTTCCAGCCCTGTTGGCAATCACTCTTGAGTGAGAGCTTCAGAAGCTCAAACTTTTTGTAAACTTTGGAACTGCAAAGAAGGATGAAAAACTTAACTCCAGAAGTCTCTAGAAGACTTGAACCCAAACATGCTGAAAATGTTTTATAAATATACTCTGAGTAGCTGTTAAGTTATTTTCAGTGTATGGACCTGAAAAGTTTTTTATTAGATGCCCTTTGCAAAATGGAGTCGAGAGAGGAGAGAAAGGGTCAGGGAGAGCTGTGACCTGCCCCTGGGAAGAGGAGCATGTTCCCTTAGAGTCGAGGGATAGATGTTGATGAACAGGACAAGCCCGCATTCACAGGAAGCAAGGGGTCTACACCCATGCAGCAAACGGCTGACTTTGTTTAGCCTCAAATGGTTTCCACAACAGAGTTCTACCAGCAACTCATTTAAAAAGTGAGCTTCAGGAAGAGTGATTCACTAACCAGGAACAAGTTTCCTTTTCTGAACAGCACCAAAGGGAAAGAGCTTTGAAATGGGGCCCCCTCTTCCCCAAAAGTACAAGGAAGGAAGTATGGGGGGGCTCAATTAGTAACCAGAAATGCCATTTAAATGTCACAGATAAGATGCTTTCTCATTCCACCTAGTCAATGACCAGGCAAGTCTGTGCTTTCTGCTTCCTCGAGAACCTTCTTCATCAGCTTATAGAAGTTCTAGGAACTCAAGGAGCACTTATGAAATTAAATCATTTTTAAAGACGGCTTACATTTCCTGAATAACTGCACAATTATTATCTCCTTTAATTTTTAAAACAATCTCACCATTTTAGATGAATAACGTGACACTATAGATATCAAATGCCCTGCTCAAGGCCACACAGCATACAAGTCAGAAAGCCTAGATGCAAACTTGGGGTTGTTGCTCATACAAACTCGTTTGTTATCTCGCCATTCTCCCTGCTGTGGAAGAACAATGAAGGCAACTTCCACTCTGTTATGGTTTGGGGTTGCAGGGTGAATGAGACTCTTTTTGGGACAGTAGCTTTTCCAGCCCAGCAAGGTTTGGCTCTGGTGACAATCACAGTGATCTTGCAGTCCTTGAGTAGTCCCAAACAGTGGGAGGAGACATCCTAGGCCAGACAGGGCAACAGCAACAGAGAATTACAAGTTGGCTACTACCATGCATGCACATGACACACAGTTCTGGCTGGTAATGGGAGTGTGGCTGGGTTCTAGAGGAGGTATGAAGGAGCCGGGAAAGGGAAATGGGAAATCAAGTCCCTGATTCTAAAAAAACTAAAGCATCTGGGGAGCATCCAGCTCCTATAAGCTGAGAATAGAGGTAGAACCTGTTCAGATAGCATGTGATCTTTTAAAAAAATATATTTTTGGTTGTAGATGGACACAATACCTTTATTTTATTTATTTATCTGTATGTGGTGCTGAGGATCAAACCAATGCCTCACACCTGCTAGGCAAGTGCTCTGCCACTGAGCTACAACCCCAGCCCTACAATAGGATTTTTCAACAAGCCTGAGGGAAAGAAAAGCAACTCTCATGCAGTAGTTCTCAACCTTGTCTATGTAGCAAAGCTATTTGTACATCGGGTCCCTAGAGAGCCCACAATCTTCAGGTATCACTGAAGTTCAGCAAGCGTTAGAGCAACTGGCACTAAGCAATGGATACAGGCACTAGCTTTGCATACTACAGGGTGACTGTCTCCTGTCACTTCTGGGCCACGTAGAAGCCATTTGAGCTGAGTCTCCCTAGTGCTATTAGTGATAAGACGTGCACCAGGGTTAATGACAGCGTCTACCAAGAGTCTTGTACATGTATTGTTGAATAATCAGCAGCTAATAACATTGAAAAGATCATTTATAATACCATCTCTAAGACTACTGGTTAATAAACACTGGCCTCCCCACTGAACCAAGACAGGCTTTGCCTGCCCTAAACTGGCTTGTTGACATATTCTGCCTGGTCACACTGATCCTCCTTCCAGAGACACCTGAGTAGGCACTTTTTTTTTTTCTGGGGGGACTGGGGATTGAGCCTGGGGGCGCTTTATCACTGTGCTACATCCCCAGTCCTTAATTCTTTTTTATTTTGAGAGTCTTGCTAAGTTGCTGAGGGTCTTGCTAAATTCAAGACTGGCCTCAAACTGGCAATCCTCCTGCCTCAGCCTCCCAGATCCCTGGGATCAGGCATATGCCACCACACTTGGCGTACACAGCATTTTTTACAGTCTATTGCCTCATGGTTTTCCTGGCCCCACTTAGTGATCACATGAGCAGACGTGTCCATCTTTCTTAGATAATAAAGCACTAAGGAAGACAATTTTGCCATCAAGGGTACCTGGAGATATGAGGGTGACTAAGTTAGGTGAAGGTCAGACCCAAGGACCCAGGAAGCCTTAGCTCTTCCTTTCCAAGATAGTGAAACTGAAGACATGTCCCTGCCAGGTGGGAAAGGTGAAGGAATTCATATACTGAGCTGTCCTGCCTCCTGAGAATGGGAATCTTTACTCTTGAACCAGTGGTAAAAACTACCTACTGTTATAGCTCAGACGATGGGACTACAGTTTTTAAAAATAACGTAGTAAAAGTAGTCTTGGAGTCAAAAGTCAAATTCTCCTTAAGAACTAAACCACAGTCAAAGTTGCCTGTAAGACACAAAAGGGGCCAAAGATATTCCCTCTCCCCCAAGTATAATGGCAGCAACTGAGCTTCAGGCCCACAGCAAGACTCTCCTTGTTGTGACCCACTTCCTAACCTTCTAAACAGAACCCTGGTTTGTTGAGAGGTCACTGAGAATGGGCACCAGTCCCAATCTCACATATTCCACAGGAAAAGGGACAGGGTGCAAGGACTTAGGGGTACCCTATTCAGAGTGTCTCTTCCCATGGTGCATGTGAGAGGGCAGAAGGGAAATGAACTCCTGAACACTGGTTCTGTGCACAGGCAGCTCTGGGGATGAGACTGACTAGAGAAAGAAAAGAAGAAATAGTAGGACATTGCTCTTCATTGCTCTGGAGTTTCCTGTACTTTGGACACTAGAAGCACTTTGTTCAGTACTTTTTAAACTTTTTCAACATATTTACCCAGAATGTTCAGAAAATAACAACAGCCAACTGAATTGGTCACTCTAGAGGCAGAGTCCAGAATCCAATTGTTTTCTTTCTGTCATCCACCCATTCATTCATTGTTGGGATTTAAACCCAGGGGCACTTTACCCAGACCTTTTTATTTTTTGAGACAGGGTCTCCCTAAATTACGAGGCTGGTCTCAAATTTGTGATCCTCCTGCCTCAGCCCTCCAAGTTACTGGAATTGCAAGTGTGTGCCACCCTGCCCAACAAGAACTCAATGTTTTTAGAATAAGTTCCCCAAGTAACTTAAGTAGCTGATTTAAGCACTGGAAGTTATGGTTAATAAAAAAAAGGGGTTGGGGATATACCCCAGTGGTTGAGCACCCCTGAGTTCTATGTTCTATCCTCAGCACCAAAAAAAAAAAAAAAAAAAAAGAAAAGAAAAGAAAAGAAAAAGAAAGAAATTTTTCTCTAATCTATGAAGTCACCCACTACACACTTTTTATCCTTCCTGGTGAAAGGGTGAGCAATTCCAGCTGAAGGGTGTCTCTTGTGCTTCCTGTTTGCTTTAGAGACTTCCTCTAACTGAGAGTGCCAGCACTGCCTGGATAGTGAACAGATTAGGGATACCAGACTGTTGACCAGAGGGTGGGTGGAGACTCTCTCAAGGTTAGCTGGGGTGGTTTGAGAACCAGGGACCCACCCAGGGCCCCCTGGAGGTCATTCTTGTCAGCAACTTCAGCTATACCTTCCTCCAGGAAAGAGCACTCCTGAATATTTAACACATAAGAGTGGAGCTAGAGAAGGCCACAGCAGAAGCAGACTTAGTTTAAAGAGAAGGACACAGCAGGAGAGGCAATGAGGTTCAAAGGATAAGGTGGACAATATTAAAAGGAAGCCAAATGGAGCCAAAGTTCTGCAAATGCTTCAGAGGCTCAGATTAGCAGAAGATCACTGACCCACAGACGAGACCTCAGCTCTTCCACGCAAGGGAAAACCACCACTGCCAGCACACAGGAACAGAGAAGAGTCTCCTATCAGGATGTCCCTGGTTTCCAGCTGGTCATAGACCCAAAGGTAAGAAAACTCTGAGGCAACACGAGCCATCTGAGGTACCTACACACTCTCCCAGCATGATACTCAGAAGGCTGCACCTGAGTTGGTTCAAGTCCTGGCTTCACTGTTGCTCAGCCAGGTGACCCTGGCCAAGTCACACAAGTGGTGGTTATCAGCTACAGTTTCTTATCTATAAAACAGTATTCTTTAATACTAATTGTACTAGATTGTTGTAAAGGTTAAGTGAAACAATACATAGTGTTCAGCACAGTATTAGGCTGAGGGTAAGGTTCCAACAAGTGGCAAGGGTTTTAGACTAGAGGCTAATTAACTAGCTTTAACTCATTGGTTGAAGGAGCTTAAAAGGGTCTTAAAGGCCTAATCCTATCACTGCCAATTACAGAGAAGGAAATGAAAGTGAGGCAAGGTGACATGCCCAGGGTCACACAGCCAGTTGGTGGCAGAGCCCAAGCCCAAGATTCATATGTCAGGTAAGGCTCCCTATCCCCTTTCTCTTCAGAGAAAACCCCAAGAGTATTAACAACATCTACTGCTACTTCTAAGAATTACATCTTAGTAGATGAAATGAGAATTTGACTTTCCATGTACACTTTAATAAAATATAGCTTTTAGCTAGGGAAACACGGGTTTCCATCAACTAAAAAACAAAACAAAACAAATCCACCCTGATGAATGGAAAGACTCTATATCTTGATTTGAGAGGCTGCAAACAAATGAAAAAAATCCACTTAAGAGCTGCAAATTCTTGACTGAGCTGCAATGACCCATACCTGTAATTTCACTACTCAGGAGGTTGAGGCAGGAGGATTACAAGTTCAAAGCCAGCCTCAGCAACTTAGCATCTTACACCCTGTATCAAATTTAAAAATTAAATAAAAGGGCTGGGGAAGTATTTCAGAGGTAAAATGCTCTTGGGTTCAATTCCCAGTACTGGAGAAAAAAGAAAAGTGAACTTAACTTGTGCATAAACTTACTTGTATATGTAAGCTACATTCAATAAGAGGTCAAAAAAATGCTAATGGTGTGGAATTTTGCAAATAACAATAAAAATTAAAGCTTAGAATTGATACTAATCCATTCTAGCTTCCCTGTATATAAAATATTTTCTGCCTCCTTAGTATGAAAAGACACAGAATATTAAAGACAATAAAAAAGATGATGCCTAAATTAGATGACCAAAAGAGAACAAAGATAACTCAAGTGTTAAAAATAAGGGACAAGACAATGAGATTATCATAAAAGATGATTACTGCATATATATTTTTGGACTTAACTGTGGGCTAAAGAATTTTAAAATTATGTCCTGAAAACAACAACAAAAAAAAGTGCCAATATTTACTGTTGTTTCAAGGAGAAAGAGGTTACAGTGTGATGTTTTCTGCTCCCCAACCAGTCAAGAGTATCTGTAGAAGAGAAAAAGGTTTAGGAATGAAAGGGGTGGAATAAAAGAAAGCAGCACTCTCCTGCCTGAGCAGAAACATGGCACTGCTACACACAGGACCTGCATCTCACCTGGAAAGTATAGCAGAAGCTTGGTTCTGGAAGCCAGAGGTTTAAAAGCCCAGGTTGAGATCTGGGACTCTAAAGAGGAGCTGGAACTCCTCATCACATCAGTAAGCAGTAGGATCAGGGGAGGAGGCAGCAAGAGAGGAAAGGGGTGATGCCTTCAGAAAGCACGGAAGATGACTCTTTCTGGGAAAAGGGAAGTAAATCACTCCAAAGTGACACTCAAGGTGAGCTGGGTCCCCCACTACTGAGTCAGGCCCTTGAACCTGCCCCCAGCCCACCCAATTCCCTTACCTGGGATTAGTACCAATTCATTCCCCTTTCAATGATAAGACTTCTGAGGCTGAGTGTCTACACTTCCACATCACAGTGAGGCCCCAAGGAGTTCCCAAGAGTCCCAGCCTGGATTCCCAACTCCACCAACACCTGCAAAAGGTCCCAGTGTGCAGGGCTACCAAGGGGCTTAACCCCTGGAAAAACATCACCAACTGTCTAGACTGAACCTGGAGCTTTGCCAGGAGTTAGCCAGGGTGGAGTACAGCCAGCTCCCGTGGTCCTTTTCCTAGTACAAAAGGCATGTTGGGTCACTCCAGACAGATCCTAAGTTAGGTAGAAACCACCTCTGAGGGAGCAACCCCAGCTTCCTGTTCCAGCAAGAACTCCAAGAAATTCTTTCCTGATCTCCGAGCTGCTTTCTCAGCTCGGCATAGCAGCTGGGTTCCCCAGAGAGGCCCAGAGAGGGGCAGAGTCAGCGCTAACTTTCAGGCAAGGATGGAAACCTTCGGTGCCTGCTCACTCTCATGCATCTGCTGACGAGGCTTGGTCAGTGTGGTCTGCCTGTACTGCCCAAGAAGGGCCCCACGACTCATGGGCAGCTCAATGATCTCAGTCAGGAGCACTGCAGACCAGCAGAGGATCCAGAGGCTTGGATGGCAGTACAGAAAAGCAGGCTGACAGGCAGGTGACTGATCACAGCTGCACCAGTCAAGGATCATTTGTATTGCCTACTGATTCAGAGACACTCCTAAGACAATTCTCCCCAGTGAGGTTTCCAACTCTGCACACCTCAGAAAATCTGGCTGTGGCAGATTCTCTGCCCCAAACACAAGCTCAAATTGACATGTGTCACTTTCCATAGCACAATGTCCATACATATGTCCAGGCACAGGGCATGGGGGGGATGGGTTTGCACCTGATTGGCAGCTTGTACTCCACCAGCTAGCTCTTCCCCTGCTAGTGCCAGGTGAGAGGCTAAGAAAGGCCAAGGCCAAGGTGCTTCCCTGGCTCTAACACATATTTGCTATTGTCCCAGGATGGGCAAAGCATCATCTAGATGTTGGTCAGGATGGATGTGGGATTCCTGCTGGTCCACAATCCTCACAACTAACTTGTATCTGTTTGCTTGTGCAGCCATTACTTGGGACATTCCTAACTGGAGTCTCCTCAGTGCACAGTTTGTCTTCCCCTGCCTCAGGAGGGCCTCTGCAGGGGCCAGTAGTGTCAGCCCGGACAGCTGCCACTTCTGTTGCCACCCCAGGTCCTGCAGGACTCCAAGAACCTTTGCTGAAAGCCAGGGTCACTGACAGCACCTGTTCCCGCAGCCACTCACACCAACAACTGACACCTCTCACAAACCATTCCTGACTTTACAAATAGCAACCAATGAAAGCAAGCCTGCTTAAATCACTGCCCTCTTTGTTTCACTCTGAGCTCCTCCACAGAGAGGGGAGGTAGCGTTTGAGAGGAAAGCAAGGGGAAAGAATCAGGTATCAGATCCCAGCAAGCCAAATTCCTCTTGCTCAGACACCACACACGCTGTGGTCAGAGGCTGCCCAGCTAACAAGGTCAAAAAGTTCTGTGAGATCAGAGGGACAATGGCTGCTCTCAGAAGCCAGGACACCAAAGAACATTATTTCCGACATACTTTTCTTTCTTAATTTTGGCTGAACAAAATGTAGAATGGTGCCAGGTAAAGAAATTAGGCATTGAATGGGTCTCAACAAGTTCTGATGACTGAATCACACTTCTGCTCCCATGGCCCCAAATTTTCATAAGACTCCTATAGGTGAAATTGGGGGCTTGGGGTTTGAAAGTGAGAAGGCAAGAGAACCTAAGGGCACTACTGCTGGTGAAAAGGACCCACAAGGGCTGAGGCTCTGCCTCAGTGGTAGAACCCTTGCCTCGCACATGAGGCACTGGGTTCAATACTCGGCACCACATTAAAAGAAAAAAAGAATAAATAAAGATATTATATCCATCTACAACTAAAAAAATATTAAAAGAAAGAAAGAAAAGGACCCACAATTTACAAAACCCCCAGAGTCTGGACTGTGGCTTTCCTTTGTTTTAACAGCATGTAACATCAAGCCTGACACTGTGGCTGCTCATAAACATGGTGAACTGAGCAGGCAATACAGGTAGGCCTGGGTAGTAGAGGGGACAGTTGAGAGCTTAAATACACAACTATCTGTCAACTTGGACCCTCCAAAGGAGTCACAGGAGATGCCTCACTCACCCTAACACAACTTCTCAGACCTGACACACAGGGGTTAAGAGCACAGTGCTAAAGTCAGACAAACTTCACTTCAAGTCCTGCAGCCACCAGGCTGGCCTCGTGCTGTGTCACTGAAAGCATTTCCTCACCTATAAAATGGAGAGACCAGCACCCTGGCCTCCCAGGGCTGCCAGGAAGATGATGCATGGGAGGCTCTTAGCAAAGAGGCCTCAGCAGCACTCAGTAATGCTCACTGGCCAGGGGAAGCCCTGACTCCCAAGTCCCTGTGAAGCAAGTAGATCTCTCAATCCTCACGTTCAGACAGACACTCCTTCCTTTCATCTCCAGTTTCCCTGGACCCCATTCTTCAGTGGCCCTCATTTGAAAAGAATGCTGAACAGGACATCTTTCACCAGTTTCCTAGAAGATCCAATGTCCTGTCGACAACGCAACCTTGAATTCTCTAGAGACACTCCCAAGGCCACAAGAAAGAGGAGGGAAGCACCATCACCTAATAAGTCAGCACTAAGTTGAAGACCCCCAACCAAGCAAATCATAACCCCCTTAAAAAAAAAAAAGACACCACAACACAAAGCATCTTGAAGCTCCAGTGCCCTTCCTTCCATCTCAAAGCCTCTTTCAGAAAAAGGAAGAAGTAGTTCAGTTGTGGGGCGGGGGTAGGGGGGCAAGAATAGGACAGCTGACGAAGAAACCAGAGTTCCTTTTAAAAACTAGGCTGAAAAAGCTCGAGGTTTGGAAATTGGCGTCATTCATCACCACAGCAGTCTGAGCAGCTCAGAGAGCAATCTGATGACTAGGAGAACAGCCAGGGTAAGGGAGGCCACCCACGCCCTCCTCCATGCCTGGGACGCTTGTGACAGAGCCACCTGAAGGGGACACACACAGAGCTATGAATAGAAGGCAAGAGGCTTGTAAAGCAACTCCTGTTAAGATCTGGAGTTAGTGTTCCTACAGGCTCAAGTTACACATCTTCAGAGGGCGACAGTACAACAGAAGGATTTAAGCATTCAATGATTCAGGATCACAGCTCAAAGTGACAGTCTGCCCTGAGCCTGCCTGGAGCCACAACACCACATGAACCCTCCCAGGTCTGTTTTTGAATGGCAGAGAAAGGGCCCAGACCACGTGGAATTCCACATGGAATCTCAGACCCAGAGTGCAGTAAGGTCTGCCTGGAGAGCTTAGCACCTGAACTAGAGAATGATTATATTCTCACACATTCCCTTCCCAACTGGGTAGTAAACTTCAAAGTAAATACCAAATATGACCATTTTTGGATTAGGTGCAGCATCAGGCAGGGTATAAGAAGCAGGAAATGTGTTGAGTACAGGAGTGACAGCCTGTTAGAAGGACCAACTGTCAGGGCTGGAGTTGATTCTCAGAGTTTTCCCAAGTACCTCTCTACCAACCTGACTCTAGAGTCTCAGTGACTACAACTAAACATCACAAGAAGGAACAACTTGAACCCAATCACATAACTATATCAGCAAACTAGAGAGAAACTATTTGCTAAAAAGGTAGTGGCCTTGGAAAGGCAGCTGACTCTAGGGCTGGGCAGGAAATATACAAAGAGAATCTTATAATGCCAAAAAGTAAGGAAGTACTGAAAAAAACAAAAACAAAAAACCTCGCAGTGACAGGGTAGGTTAAAGGCAGCTACAAGTGCAACCAATGGTCAAAGCTGGAACAATTTGAGCAATAAAAGAAAGCAGGATTACATTGTAAATAAAAGTGTAAAATAAGTATCTGTGAGTCAATACTGATATATAAATAATTGAAAAAATAAATGAGAAAGAATAGACAGTCCTTGTGTAGAAGAACTTAATAATTCATGCAGTTACTCCACCCTCAAGGAGGAGGGCTTAACTTCCCACTCCTTAAGCGTGGGCTACACATACTGATGTCCTTCCAAACAATACAGTAGAAAGGGAGGGAGCTAACTTTAGAGTGAACACAGGGAAGAAATCTGACAAACATCACCTCAGTCAAAGTGATCAAAGCTGACCTGGACCATAAGTCACACTGTCTTACGTGCCCTTGTTGTGATTGAGGAAAATGGCACTTTAGGTCTGAAGTCTTCTTCCAAACACTCCTAACCCCAGTCCAATCATGAGGAAAACATCAGACAAGTCCCAATCATGGGACATTCTACAAGATACCTGACCAGTACTCCTCAACACTGTCAAGGTCATAAAAACAAGGAACTTCTGAGAAACTGTCAGCCCAGGGGAGCTTAAGGAGTTGTTACGACTAAATGCAGTGTGGACTCCTAGAACAGAAAAAGGACAACAGATAAAAACTAAGAGGAACTGAATGAAGCATGGACTTTAATGTACAGTGCTAATGCAAGATACTAATAATGGGAAACTGCATGTGGGGTTTGCGAGAAAACTGCACTATCTTCCTAACTTCTAAAATTATTTTGAATGAAAAAGTTTATTTATTTATTTTTCTAAAAGGTGTAATGGTACACACCTGATCCCAGTTACTAAGGAAGCCTGACGCAGCCCGGGCAACTTTGCAAGACCCTATCTCAAAATATTTTATTTTGGGAGATGCAGCGTGCCCCTGGATGCAGTTCCCCCTACTGGGAAAACCAAACCAAACAAAAAAAGGGGCAGTGGCTTATCTTGTGACAAAATGATATCCAAGGACAGTAGTTGTCAAAAACACACATTCCTGAAGATGAGTTAATGTGACACAGGAGAGGGATAAAAGAGGTATGCAGAAAGCGGGGTTGGTGGGAACCAATCAACAGCCTAGAGTGCTAGAGGTGAGCAGAGGATTACACCAAACATCACCGGCTTGGGAGGAGGGAGTTTAAAGGCCACACCCTTTAATACTTGAGGGAAACTGCTCTCACCACCTACCACTGCCACCGCTCTTTTCTCTTTGCAGTGCTAGGGATGCAATCAAAGGCCTCACACATGCTAGTCAAGCTCTCTACCACCGAGCTACACCCCAAGTCCTGCCACCACTTGCTTAAGACCAGCCTCTCAAGATCAAGCTCTGTGTAGACGTGCAGAATAGCACCTGTGGACACGACTGAAATTCACTTCCACCAAGCTTTGCTAAGTGCTGGACTGGGGTTGGTGGTGCCTCACCACACACAACTGCAGAAGTACAGTATGTTCTGTGCTGCTACCAGACCCAGAGCCACACCCACCCTCTCCTATTTAAACCCTACACTGGAAATGGAAATTTGGAGAGCTCTACCCTCTGGAAATTTGGTTTGCGACACGCCCAACCCCCAACATCTGTCTTGTAATAATCATTTTATTTACCTGTTTGCACTCTGAATGCCTGTGCGAAACTTTCTGGAGGATGGACCAAAGAGAGAGCTGAAGCTGAGAATCAGATGAATGTAAATCTGGATCCAGGTTCACCACATCCAAGTTATGTGAGATCATGAAGGATGTGATAAAGGAAGTGGGCAGGCATGTGCCTCAAGAGCAGGTTTGGATGTCTGCCCTTCCCTTCAATGATTCCCATAGGGGGTCTACCATGCCAAGTACCATGCTGGATACTGTCCACCCCAAGATAAAGTAGAAGATCTGTGCCCTTAAAGGGTTCATACACCATAGAATGAGGTAAAAATAAGCAGGAGACAGCAAGCAGTAAGAAGAAAGTCCATGGAAGAGAAAAGCCCTCCCCTCCCTGGGGTTTGGCAGAACTTCACAAAGGAAGTGATGGGCAAGCTGGGCTTAGAGTGAAGTGGGGAGAAGCAGCTTCCAAGCAGATGAGGTGGACAAGAGCTTTCCAGGCAAGGGGAACATTATACATCCCGCCCAGAAATGCAGCAAGGAGAGGCTGTGTTGCACAGTGATATGAGCACAGACTCAATTCTAATCCTACCTCTGCTACCTACTGAATAGTTCTCCACTATAACATGGGGATGAAAAACAGATCCTACTTCCTGGAGTTGTTATAAGGGTAAAATGTGTATGCTTAGGGCCCAGAAGAGTGACTGGCACACAGTAACAAAGCTTAGTTTAGCTTTAATTTGTATTACTGTCTTTGCGTACAGGCGATGGGACTACTCTGAAAACAAATCTCTTATAATGCCAGGCTATATATATAGAGGACTCCTTTAAAAAAATATTTCCATTCTCTTCTGCCAAAGTTCTTGGAAGCATTATCACCTGAATTTGGGGGCATCCTACCTCAAGCACTGCTTCTCAAACAGCTCCAAAAGAAGTGACCTGACTCAAGCCAAGGGAGAGGAAATACAAATCCCAGAAATTTGAGAATTAAACCCAAGCAACCTGCTGCTTCCAAAATATTGTCTTCAAGCTTCCTGTTTTAGCTTAAATTTATGCAAACTTTGCATTTCAATCTAGAATAGATCCAGGACTGCTTTAATATGAAAATGCTTATAACTAAGACTGCAGTGTCTAAAAAGATGCAAAGATCTTATCTAGGCAGTGCCTCTGAGCATTCACAGCAGGTGACCTCAGGAGATCTGAGAATTCCAGTGAGAGAAGTGCAATGATTGCCTTAGCATTCTCTTCTGTAAAATAGGAATAAACCCACATCAGTTCTGTTCAATATCTACAAAAGGAGACAATATGTGAAACCAACAAGCAAAGTACTAATCATCACAGCAGACATCTGGTACTAGTATTGAACCAGAATTCAAGGGATAAGTTACTATGCACTTTCAAAATCCCAGCTACCTGCCAGAGGCAACTGCTATTTTGGGAGCATCTGTTCCATACCGGGCACTGGACTAGTTCATTTACCCTTTGTTTCTACTCTGCAAGATATTTAGTATTCCCATTTTACTGGAAGACACAGGCTCAATAAGGTCAAGAAACAAGCCCAAGGTCACACGAATGGTAAACAGGGGAGACAGGATGGGAATTCAGGTCTGACCAACTCCTAAGCTCCATCATACCTTTGTTGACTAGACAAAATTACAGTAAGAAAGTTTTAACAAGTATCTGTTTGATGGGCAGAATTTAAATTTGTGTCCCAATTCTATTTCCATGTAAATTCTAGTGAGAGGACAAGCAGTAGGCAGCACCAAAGGGAAATCAGAGGACCAATCTCAGGACAGCTCTGCTGGTTCCCTATAGTGCTCAGCCCTGCCCAGTGGGACCCTTGAGTCCACTCACTTTTACTTTCATTTTCTAGCCATCATGACTTTCATGTTTCCAGGAAATTAATGGTATGCAGACATCAGGAAACTCTTGGGTCCTGAAGAGTATTGGCTTGGGACTCCTAACAGTCATGGCCTCCAGAGGCAGAGCAGAAGAGGTTCAAGAAAGAGGATAGGAGGCTGGAGTAAAGGTAGGGGAGGAAAACAGAAGCTAATGAGAAATGCCAGTGATGAGGAAGGCTAAAGTTTAAGAGTATGCACTTGTGGGAGCTAGAATTGTGGTTTCAGTGACAGGGCACTTGCCTGGCATGTGCGAGGCCCTGGGTTTGATACTCAGCACCACGCATAAATAAATAAAAGATCCACTGACAACTAAAAAAAAAAAAAAAAAATATAGACATAGATATAAAAGAGTATGCACTTGTGACCCTGCTCACTTACCCTGCATGCTCATTCATTTAACAAGCAGACCAGATGGGAAGAGGACCTACTATTAGGAAAGATGGGGTCAAATGTGACCCCAAGCCCTGGCCCAACCACTTTCTAACTATATGGTTGTAGACAAACTGCTTAAGTTCCTTGAGTAGCACCTCTAAGGTGGGGACACACATCCCACTGTCTCCAGGTCACTCAGGAGCAATGTGTGTGAAAAGAACTCTGTAATTTTACAATGATGTATAAATATTCATTGTTATAGTCCTACTATAAGCAAGGATAAAAGCAGAAAAAGGTCAGCTAGTTGTGAGAGGCAAGAGGGGAGGAAAGGAGCAGCCTCAGAAAGGAATGAGGGGCTTCTGTCAGACCAGAGTCTGCCTCCTCCTGCACAGCAGTGTCAGACCACTGTCGGCCGGGATTCTACAAGTTCGGAATGCCAGAGATGGCTACATAACCACTCTCTCAAAGGGAGGGCTTCTTCTAAAACCTATTTTAGAGTCTGAGCTGAGAGAGTATGTCCAAACAAAGGAAAGAAGGTCCTCAAAAGGCTGGCCTGCCTCATTCCAGGACTCCTGATGAGTTCCATTCCTGATGAGGTAAGTCTAGCAGAGTCTCTCTGACCCTGCCCCTCAGAGGCACATGCTGACTAAATCAGAGAAACTAGGCTGATCAAGGGAGTCTCCAATGAGCCCACACAGACACAGGTTGTAATCCAACTGTTGACCCTAATGAGGAATGGTTTGTGGTTGTCCAGTAAAAAGAGAAATGAGTGCATCACAGGTCTAGCTTCATATATTATAAGAATTAGACATTTATAACTGGCCAGAAATAGTCAAAAAGATCAAGGGGAAAAACTACCTTTTTAAGTAGCATCCAAGGATGCTACTTAACCATCCAAGGATGGTTAAGGCGGCTACTGACAAACTACAGAAATTCCCAAGGTTTGCCTGTTTTCCCTCCCTTCCTCCACTGTAGATAGCAAGGGTCAAGCATGGCTTCAGAGTAAGGCTACCCCTCATTAAGGTACTCTGGTTTGTACTTTGGTCATATAAGAAAAGAAACTTCCAGCTTGGTTTGAGATAGCAGACATTTCACATACTTGGATCCCAAGCAACACACAAGAATCATATACCAATATGATACATAGCTGGGGAACCACCAGTTTCTAGCATGTATGGGAAGTCCTTTGGCTACAAAATTGGTGCCTTAAGAATCTAGAACTACCACTGTCATCTCGATTTACTCCTCTGTAATAAGTCCAAGCCCAGAAGGGATTAGAGAGACCTTGGTGTGGCACAGACCTGTTGCTCTGGATAGAGTATGTGTGTTTTGGGGGAGAGGAGAATAGGAAAGAGATGGACCCTCAATTCCAGACTCTTCATGTTCAGTCTTATTCTCTTGCCTATAGATCAGAAGACAGCAGTCCCTGGAGGAGCAGTCCCTCTGAGGCAGCTTGGAAACCACTCACATGCTCTGGGAGGACAGGGCTGAGCCTGGAGCAAGGCGGGAGGAGGAGGGGAGAGAGAAGATAATGAATGGGCAGATCCACCCTGATCTGTGTTCTGTAGCTAGGATTGAGCAAAGCTCAGCTAAATTCTTCAGAGACAGGAAAAGAGAGAGATACCCAGAGAACAACACAACTAGAGGACAGGGCTAGGGGCACAAGGGGTAAAAACAGAGGACAGTTCATTCCTAATTAGCGACCCAGAATTCAAACTTTGCTGAGGTCCTGGTTGACTCTCTCTGGCTTTAGGAAGGAGAGGAAGGAAGGGGCAGTGGAAGTGCAAACATACTTCTGTGCGTGTGGACCGCTCTCACGCAGACCACCCCCCTACACACCTCCCCGCCGCCTAAAGGAAATTCAGATAAAATTCTTCCAGGGCCGGGACAACTGTTTTCTGGGAAACGCGGGGAAAGAAAACGGCGACAGACAGCACTCTGCTGCCTCTAAAAGAGAAGGGAGACAGGTTCTTTCACATCTGGCAAGGACCCTCCAATTCTCGGAGCAGCGGGAGCGGAACTTAAGGTCCCTCTCTCCCATAACTGAACCGGACAGGCCAGAGGAGAACCACAAAGATTTCCCTAAGGCTCAAGCGAAGGGCAGGTAAGCGAAGTAAAGAAGGGCTCCCCTTTTGGCCCGACGCCTGGAGAGCCCCTTAAGAGGGGGCTACGGGTCGGGGGAGGGGTCAGTATCCCCTTAAGCTGGGGTTGGGTTGGAGGAAGCGGTGCCCAAGAGAGGCTTCAACGCGGGCGAGACAATAGTCCTGGGACAGGCACACTCACCGCGGCTCCGGGGCGGCGGCGTTACTTGGGGCCGGGGCTCGGACGGACTCCGCTCCTCTCCCCCCCGGCGGTGTCCCAGGCTCCGGCCTCCACTTCCGCCTTTCAGCCGCTCCGGATCCGGATCTCCACCTCCGCCCCGCCCCTCCATGCTCTCAGGTGACTGACAGGGAGGGCAGACCAATGGGAGGCAGTCACAGCCGACTCACAAGCGACGCCAGTGGGGGGCGCGGGAGAGGAGGGAGGGCGAGCGCGAGGGGTAGCGGGACTTGTAGTTCGTAGCGCTAGAAGGAGCCGGTGGCTGCCTGGGACCTAGGCTTAGGGTGGAGCCCGCTGCCTGCGGGGCGGAGTCCGGCCAGGCCTGTTAACCGCGTCACCCCCAGTTCCAGGCACCCAGAGGGAAGGAGGGTGGTGGAGCATTGGAAGAGGGCAGAGGGATAGGAGAGACATGATATGTATGAAAATGTAGACGAGGCCGCGTGTACCAGTCCTATGCACTCACTAACCCGGAGAAACCCCTGTTCATACTTCGCAGCCAAGCCAGTTCTAGGAGCCCGATTATTGGAACATACTGTGATAGGAAGCCTTGTAGGAAAAGTTTTTTGGTGGATACTAGGTGAGATCAAAGAGAGAGTTTCTGCCACCTCGCAGTCATAAAACCTCCTACTTTGACGCGGCTTCCAGTGACACTAGGACCCCTGCTTCTCTCCACCCCGACTCAGAACCAGTTCTTCTCTCTGATGCAAAAAGAGACAATCTTTGCCCTGGCACTCTCCTTCCATCAGTATGGACTGGAACCTTTTCCCCCACGGATCAGGACTATTTCTGCTTCTTCTGCTCCCCTCAATATGGATTAGGACCATTTCTGCTTCTGTTCACTCCCTACCTCCCAGCACAAGGCCAGTGTCTCCTCTGCTTTTTTAAAAAATATATTATTTTTAGTTATAGATGGACACAATACCTTTATTTTATTTATTTTTATGTGGTGCTGAGGACCCAGTGCTTCACATATGCCAGGCAAGTGCTCTACCACTGAGCCACAACCCCAGAGTGCCTCCTCTGCTTCTGCATCTCATCAGGGACATTACTCAAAATCAGTTTGGACCCAAAGCCCACCCCAGACACTGTGGCCCTTGTGCCTATGACCCTGGCTAAAACAATCATATCCTGGAGCCTGAGCTGGAGAATCCAACTGGGACAACCCCCCCACCAGTTTGTGCCCACACCTTGTTCCATCTGGTCTCCAGTCTTGGTTTTTATAACATCCATAACCTCCCCTCCCCCATCCCAACACTGATCATCAGAGAAGTGAAAGCTGAGAGAAAAGAGAGGGCTTAGGAGGGCAGAGGAGATGAGGTTGATTGAATTCCTAGCAGGTTTTTGGCTCCTCCCCTACAACAGCTCCTTATACAGGAGAGGTAGGGAGAGATAGGGAGTCCCCTGAGCCTTTTCCAAGAGTGGCTGTGGGCCTGACCTAGGATGGTCCCTCCCATATACTGTGTGTTTGTGACTGTGACTGGGTGGTGGGAAGGAGGGTGTATAGCAGGCCCTTGGGGACTCATTACGGTTTCTCCCTCATCCCTAGGATCCCTGGTGGCGTGAATATGGTGCCAAGTGGATTGGCTGGCGCCTTTGCCCTTCCTAGAGACAGCAACAGGACCCTGGGGTATGGTGAGGAGTGACTGCTGGGTTGGCTCCTCCAAAGCCCTGGGGCTCTCAGACCAATCCCCAGAAACAAGCAGAGACACAACTACAAAAATAAAAGAGTTTATTTCCTATCCAAAAATGAGCCCAGGGTGCTGGGTGGGAAAGGAAAGCTGAAGACCAGGGCAGGTTCTTGAGAAGTCCAGGTCCTAAGTGAGACCATGTGGATATGGGGAAGAACAGGCTTGGCTGGAGTCTGAGGTTGAGGGCAGGATAGGGAGTGATGCTGGGAATGTTTTGCATTGCTGGCAGCAGAAGAGACCACCTTGAGTGACAGCCTATAGAGAGAGAGAAACAAATATTGACAGACCCAATCCCAGGGGTAGAAACAGACATTACTGGGCTCCCAAAACACCCACAGGGCACAGGGACTTTGGAATCCACTCTAAGGCAGGGAGTGTGAACTCAAATACGCACAGAGACCAAACAAAGAATTCAAACAAGGGAAACTAACTGGGTTTCAGGAAATGATCAAGGAATTTAGGAACTGCTGTAATCCTAGCTACTCTGGAGGCCAAGGCAGGAGGATTACAAGTTTGAGGACAGCCTCAGCAACTTAGCTAGACCTGGGCTCAAAATAAAATATAGAAAGGAGTGGGGAAATAGTTTATGGTAAAGCACCCTGGATTTAATCCTCAGTACAGGGAAAAAAAAAAAAAAAGAAAAGAAAAAAGAAATGTGGGGGCCACAATGAAATGGGGACTGTAGATACCATCTAAAGAGAACAGCAGCTACCAGCTACCAAACACCAGATGATTACTGATGGATTTTGGCTAAATGTGACCAGATGTCCTACTTTTTTTTTTTTTTTTTTTTTTTTTTTTGGTACCAGGAATTGAACTCAGGGGCACTCAACCACTGAGGCACATCCCCTGCCCTATTTTGTATTTTATTTAGAGACAAGATCTCACTGAGTTGCTTAGCACTTCACTGTTGCTGAGGCTGGCTTTGAACTCCTGATTCTACTGCTTCAGCCTCCTAAGCTGCTGGGTTTACAGCCATGGGCCACCGCACCTGGCTGTTCTACAGTTTTTAGAGAAGCTGGAGTACTAGATTTTCATGCAATCTGTCTTGATTTTTAATGCGGGCAATTAATTTGTATTTTTGAGAAAAAGAAAGAAAGAAAGAAAGCTCCAAGAGCCAAAGAGTACACATCTGGGGCCATCAGTTGGTCTCCTGTGTGTGCTATGGGATGAGGTGAGCCCCTCCAGTCTAGGCCAATGGTGGGAGGTCAAAGGTGTTCTAGGGTGCTTAAATACCAACCAGAATCTCAAACCTAACCCTCAACCCGGGTTGTGTCCAGAATGGAGTTCTACAATCTATCCCTCTTGCTGAGGCCTGGATTAGCCTCAGCCTCCATTTCCCAGGTTGGATCTGGGGCCCTTGCCCATCCCCACTGCTCCCCAATCTCTACCTGCCTCCAAGTCCTGGAGAGGAAGTAGGACATCTCATCTGCCCAGCCCAAAGGCACCACAGTCCATCTCATGCCTGCTGGATTCCACGGCCTCAGGTGGCTCCCCTCACAGAGGAAGACAGGGGAAGGTTTGAAAAGGGGAACAGGGTGGAGGTGACCACTCTTTGTTAAAAAGTCCAGAGAATCCAGAACCAACCAGACCAGCTGGTGGCTGCTGACCCCGAGGCAGGAGGCCAAGGGGCCCAGCTCCTCCCTGGATAGCAGGCAGCAATGCCCACCCCAGACAGGCCTGGGCCTGGGGCCGGGGTCAGTGGAATGTGTCTGACCTAGACTGGAAGCTTTGCCTCATAAGACTTGGGGTAGCAGGTGAAGCTTCTGGCACTGGGGAGGGTCCCAGAGGGTCAGGCTCTGAAGGATAGGGGGCCAACATGGAAGGTCTCAGGTCCATGGGGGCAGCCCCCATCTCCTCTGTCCCCACATTGGCCGGGCAGTGGACCTCAGCAAGCGTAGTATCCTGGAGGCTGTGTGGTGGTCCAGACATACAAGGAGAGATGCGTGGTGGCCTCTGCTGTGGATAAGGAGGGTACGGAGGCCAAGCTGAGACTGCTTGGTGGCCTGGGGGACCCAGCCTGGCCTGCAGCAGGCCCATCACGTGCCGCAGCTCCTGGCTCAGCTGAGACACCTCCTGGTTAAGACGGGAGATCTGTTGAAAACACAGCAAGTTGTTTCAGAGGTGCTACAACAATAATCAGGCACACCCCTCTCCCATACAGTTTGCAGAGCTTTTCAATCACAGATCAGGCCACCTTGGGAAGAAAGCAGGGAAGGGGTAATTTTGGACTAGAGGCAAATACCCCAGAAGGATTTTGAGCAGCACACATTGTGATATTATTCCCTCTCCCTTGCTTTTACAAGACGTAGAAAAATGTGCTCATAGAGGCCGCGCAGCTGTGAAGCAACAAACTCAGCAGGTGAGCCCATCACACATGCTCAAGTGTTTAGGCATCAATGCTTTTCAAAGTAATGAGTGCAGAATCCATTGAGAAACCTGTCAAAATGCAGATTTCTGGGCCCCACCCTAGATATTCCAAATTGGGTAAGGCCCAGGAATCTGCATTTTAATACATGGTTCTGATAGACACTCAGGTTTGGGAACCACTTGCCTAGAACTGAAGCAGTGGTCAGAAACAGAACTTGCTCTTAACCTTACAAAACAGGGGCTGGCCTCACCCAGGGCCCAGAACCCGCCCCAGTCCAGGCTCCACCCCTCTGGGGTACCAGCTGTTTGTCAGAACCCAGGGAAAACAACTCCCAAGAGCTGGGTCTGTTCACTCTGTCATGATAGCACTGAAATCTCTTGGGGAGGAAGTAACACCTTGACATATAGGATCTGGACCCAGGTCCTCACGCCTGAAGACCTCTCAGCCTCCCTGTCCTCTGACCCCAGCATACACACAGCTGCTAGGCCCTCATTTCCCAGGGTTGGGTAAGGAAAACAGCTTGAGTGTCAGACTTAGTGGGATGGCCCCAGGTAGGAGAGAATCCCATGGGGCCCAGGGAGGTTGGAGAAGAAGTCCTCTTTCTTTGCAGGCTGGAAACCCTGAGCCATCTGGAAAGGAGACCAACTGTTACTGAATATCTGTGATGTGTCAGAGACTAGACCAAGCTCGTGTTACTCTCATCTCATCCTCATGACTCTGGGAAGAACATGTTATTATTTTTCCCATTTCTTAGGTGAGGAAAATGAAGTTCAGAGTGGTTATGTGACTCACCCAAGGTCATCCAGCTAATGTGACTTTTTGAACTCAGGCATCTGGCTCCAGAGCCAGACTTGCTTTTGTATTGGGCACTTTTCCAATTCAGGGTTGAAGGGGAGAAGCCAGCCCCAACCCACCTCCTGGTTCAGCCTGCAGACCTTTTCCTTCACCTCCTCAGCTTCAGTGGCCACTTCCCGGTTGGGTCTGGTACCTGGGGGCAGAATGGGGTGAAGGAATGTAGGCAAGTTCAAGAAGCATGACTATCTGAACATACAGCTTGGACTGGACCCTTCTGTTACCTGGCAGGCAGGGAGCAAGGAAGAGAAAGTTCTGGGGTCAGGGAGCTAGGAAATCTAAGTTCTTAGGCTGGTTGTGAGGACCTGTAGTTTTCCCCACCCTCACCCCCTCTTCCCTGCCCGCTCCCACCCCCAGTTCTACACATGGAGCTTCTCTGTCATCTGAACACAATATCCCTCCATGGAGGTGCTGGGGATTGAACCCAGGGCCTTGTGCATGCTAGGCAAGCACTCTACCAACTGAGCTACATCCCTAGCCCCTGTCTTTATGTCTTTTAACAGTTATCCTGGTCCACCAAAGTCCTACCCACCCTTTAAGAAACAACTCAAGTGTCCCCTCCTCTCCTACCATTATAGTCCTGTTCTTTTCTCAGTTGTGGAATTTAGCACCCAGTTCCAGAATCATTTATCTGTGTACACTGGTGTCTCCCCCACTAGAAGGAAGCTCCACAAAAGCAAAGACTAGGTCATGCATCCCCAGTATGGCCCCTGGCACATGGTTGGCCCCTGCTGCATGTGGGATGGATGGAGGGATGAATGGATGAATGGAGGGGTGGATGTGAGGTTTTTTTTGTTTTGTTTTGTTTTGTTTTTTGGGGGGTGCTGGGGATCAAACCCAGGGCCTTGTGCTTGCAAGGCAAGCACTCTACCAACTGAGCTACCTCCCTAGCCCTGGATGTGAGTTTAAGTCACTGCTGTCCCTTACCTGTAGAGGGAGGCTGCAAACGGGGCCTTGGGGGCTCAGCTCTCCTGCTGAACCGGAATGTAGGGGCCTCAGCTGTGCTGCCAGAGTCCTCAATGCCATCCACTATCCTGGGGATGGGGCAGTGCTCATCAGCCCCATGGGAAAGGCACACAGGCCAAAACAAAGCAGGCAGAGGGTGAATGGGGGCAGCAGAGCCAGGGAACTGGGAAGAGCAATGGTCAAAGCAGGACGGGGTTGCAAGCTGTGTTTGGAAGGATAGGGTGGGCAAATGGGGCAGAGATAGGAAGAAGCACTGGTTGAACACTAGGGATGGAGGCCAAAGAAGGTTCTGGAAGCCAGCAGGGATGTGGGAAAGGCAGGGGAGGCTGGCATCTCACCGGGGACTGAGGTCCGGAGGTCCAAAGGTTCCCACTGGGGGAATGAGAAGCTGGGGAGGCTTCCAGGCAGTAGGGCACCTGGGGGGGCCCTGAGGGGAGGGGCTCTGGCCCCGGCCAGCCAGGGCAGGGGAAGTTGATGGGGACAGGGAAGGAGAGGAGACAAGGGCTGAGAATGGGGGCAGCTCTTCACCCAAAAGGCTGACCAAGGAGCCCCGGGGCCGTGCTGGGCTGAGATTGGGCAGCAGGAGGGGCCGGCGGGGCCTGGAACCACCCCCGGGCTCTGTGCCACCCTCAGCCTCTGTGATGGATGGTAGAGTCTTGTCTGAGGAAGAGCCAAGGCTGTCCGAACGAGGCTGTGGGCAGAGGGGGCAGCCAATGTCACAAGAAGGTGAACAACAGATCCCTTGACTAGGTGGTCACTACCACATGCTGCCCCCATTCCCTTTCCCTTCTCCCTGAACCAGAGAAGTCAAGGAAAGGAGGCCCTGCCCCCACCCCTCCCCAGAGCAACCTCACCCCCACCCAGGAAGGAAGGTGTTACCTGGGAGAGGCGAGGGGATCGGGAAAAACGGCTAAGACCCTGTGGGGACATGGTGGGAGGGTTCAAGTCAACTCCCACCTCCCTACTTCCCTAGTGTAGCCCCTCCTAGTCCCACCCAACAGGGTTAAGGGGTTGAGAATGTAGGGCCTTTCGGTGGAATTGAGTCAGGCACCACAAACTCTGACTTGGAGGAATCCTGAGTGGCAGAGACTGAGAAGTAGCAGAAGACAAAAGCCGAGAGTGTAAAATCCAGGCCAGCCCAGCCCGAAACAAAGTGGGCTCAGGAGATGTTGGGACAACAGTGGAGAAGAGGAGGCCTCAGGGTGATGCCAGTCCAGGGAGGGATATGTGAGGGACTGTTCCCAAGGAGAGGGTCCTCAACAGAGCATGGGCAGAGAGATGGTCCAGGGACTGGGCAATAGCCAATGGAGCAGTGGGCTTGGAAGATATTAAGCAGGTGAAGAGGGTGTGTGAGGTTGAGGAATGATGTTTTTTTTTAGGGTAGAGGGAGATGCATGAGGCTCTCTGGGGCTCGGGGAGGTCTGCTTGGAAGGAAGGGACCTTGGAGTGGGTGAAGGTCATAAGGGATCTACATACATTGGTGTCAGAACCCTGGCGCAGGTTGAAGGTGAGGTCCCGGGGCAGGCCAGCCCGAAAGACAGCCCCATACTCAGGATACAGCCGCAGGACCTCAGCCAACCCTCGGCTGCTCAGCTGCTGCAGGCCACAGTAGGTCAGTGCTTTCACGTCAGCGCTGGTCTTCAGCACGCAGCTTGAGCCTGGTCCCAACCCAGGCTCCTGCCCTGGCTCAGGGATATCTGCCCCAATCAGGTCCCCCTTCCCTGTGGGTAAGGGATGGGGACCGTCAGCTGGGGCAAAGGAACCAATAGGATATCAGTGGGAGGTACTCGACACTGAGTGGGGGATGCTCAGTGCATTTGAAGGATGATTGGAGGTGGGTCAATCAAGAGGATTGGTGGAGATAGTCAATGGAACTGAGAAAATGTCAGTGGAGAATGACTGGTGAGGTTGGGAGAAAATCAGTGGGGATGTGAATAGAGCTGGACAAATGATCATGAAGAATGGCTAGAGAGGTCAGTTAAAAAGAAAAGTCAATGGCATTTTGGGTCAACAGAGAAGGAGCAATGGAATTGGGAGATGGTACAAAGGGAAAGGATTGACTGACTTGAGGGGCAGCCATTGGAGAAAGATGGATAGGTTGAGGGATGGCCAAAGGGATTAGGAGAGAGTGGGAGGGGAATGGTCAAAAGGGACGGTAGTAGGTTGAAAGCACCAAGAGTGCTCCTCAACTGTGTTCCAGGTAGCCTTTGGAAGCATCCATTCCCTAGACTCCTGGCCATCCCCAAGGCCTCTGGGGAAGGGTCCATGGTAGATGGTGGGTGATGGTGGGGTCCTCACCCAGAATGGCCAGCACCATGTTGTCTCGGAGCACCTCAAGCGACCCGGAGCAGACGTAATAGTGTGCCTGCAGGGCATCCCCACAGCGCAACAGGTACTCGCCAGGAGCACAGAACGAGGTCTTGATGTGCAGGGAGAGGGCCCGCAGGCAGCCCCTGCTTGCTGCTCCAAACAGCGGTAGCTGCAGGATCTCCCGATTCAGGTGCATAGCAATGTCAGCTCTCAGCTCGTCTGGGAAGTCACGCAGTAACTGCATAAGGGGCATAGGTCATTCTGGCCATCCCCCTGCAACTACTATTTGAGTCTACAAATATGCTGCATTGTCTCCAAGGCAAGAGTGCCAACTTGCCCTGTGCTTTGAAGTCACCCATTTCAGATCTTTGGGAGAATTTCATGGGTCTAACCTCAATGGTGCTTGCTATGATGACTTTCCAACCTCACTTCTGGGGTAGAAACCAGGTCTTCTCCCTTTTAGCCACTGTACAGGGCTACCTACACACATTGGTCACTCACTCATCTTGGTTACTGACCCACACAGAGTCAAGAGCCAACCCTGGTGGGTCAGGCTTCAATTGGAGTCAAGACACTAACTCAGCTTCGCTCTTAAATTCTTGAGGACTTTGGGCAATCTATTTCCTCTCTCTGGGCCACAGTGTCTCCATCTGTAAAATGATTATGCTAGATCATTGAACGTAATCGATGATCTCCAAGGGACAAATTTATCATCCATATTTCTCTCCTCATATTATTGCCCCTTGTGGACATCTCCCTCTTGACCCCTCTGGGCTCCTTGAGGGACTCCCTCCCATTTCTCTTTTCACTTCTCTAGCTACCCCTTCCTTGTTTCCTACAAGGCTCCTTGCTTGGCCCATCCCTCAACTCACTTCTCACTTGCCACAGTTTCCCTGCATCATGGCAACCAGTCCCTGACTTCCCCTCTATCTGTGAGCCCTGAGCCCCAATGCTGGGTTCAGACCTGTATTTCCAATTACCTGCTGGGCAACCTCCACCTGGATCTCCCACAGGCACCACGCCCTCTTCATGGCCTAAGCCTGGACTCTCACCTTCACTCCTAAGCTCAGTCTTCTTCCTGTAAAGCCTCTATCTCGCCCTTCTGCCCAAGCCAGACAACCGGGAGTCACTGTGAGCTCCTCTTCTGCAACAACTGGAAACTACCCATTCCTAGGGACCCTTCCCTCAGAAGTACCTTACCAATTCATTCCTTTCTAAGTCCCAGTGCCATGACCAGCCTAAAGATTTAGCAGGATAAAATTCAAACTCAAGGTCACCAGGTGCTGGAGCTACTGCCTCCCTAGCCCCGCTGACACTCCTTCCCCGCTCTCCCCAACAGCATTCACACACTCCTGAGACCTCTCTCAACTACTTGCAGTTTCTTGAAGGAACAAACTCTGCTCTTTCACCAACACTTCCTGTCTGTGTTCCTATTTTCTTTTTCTTTTTTTGCCTGGAATGGACTTCCTGTTAGCAGGTTGATTTCCTTCTTGTCCTTTATGATGTCCCCTCTTCTCAGTCACCTTCCTTTCTCTGGGCCCAGACCCAATGAGGATCTTACTGCACCAACATCCCTCCTGTGTAGTACCAGCCACAGCCTGGTTTTCTGTTTACCCATCTCCCTTTGCCACCATTCTGGGTCTCCCTGAGGTCGGGGGTTGGGTGTAATCATCTCTATCCTCCCTACCTCCTGCACTGAGTTAGGCCCAGAACAGGTGCTCAGGAAACGTTGACTGAATAGAGGATGGCATTAGTGCAGGCCAGAGATCCCTTTCAGCTCCCATATTCAAGTGCAAAGGAAAATGGATTTGGACTTAGGTGGGTACAATGCCCTTGTGAAGCACACCTCTCCTCCCTGGGCCTTATTTGCCTCCATTCCAAACCTAGAGAGCAATGGCCCAGTTCCCACTGCACTGCCACATGTGGGACCTGGGGCCAGTTGGGGAACCCCAGCGTACTACCTCGTTGGCATCGATGCCACTGTTGACTGCCCATGTGGTCTGGAAGTATTCAAGCATGCGCTGCTTGAGGGGGCGGGGCAGGCGGTGCACTCGGATGAAATCCTTAAGGTCCTTCATACGACTATGGTAGAGAGAGCGGCGCGAGTACATGCGCTGAATGATGGCTGTCACATTCCCGAACACCACGGCGTGCATCAGCGCTGCAGCAGTGATAGACAGTGTGTCAGGGTCGCCTCCCCCTGCTTGCACACCCATCCCACCCTAGACGGGTCTGGGGGTCCAGGAGAGCAGCAGGCTTCCGCATGCTCAGCTGGTACTAGAGGCAGGGAATAGCGGGTGGTCCACAGAGGCGTCAGACCCAAAGTTCCTCCATGATCCCCCAATTAGGTCATGGGGGTTTCCCATTGGCTCAAAAGAGGCCATGGCTGTTTGCACACACAGTCCTGAGCGCTGAGCAAAGTCAGTGAAATGAATGCACCACGGTCAGGACCCAGGTGGACAGTTTTGCTGTCTCTGGGCCTCAGTTTCCCCATGCACACACCAGGATTCGCAGGGACCCCAGGCATGGTGGGCCAGTCCTCACCACCAATGAGCATGGTGCAGATGGAGAAGATCTTCTCCGCATCAGTGTTGGCGCACACGTTACCAAAGCCCACGCTGGTGAGGCTGCTGAGCGTGAAGTACAGTGCCGCGATGTAGGCACTGCGCCGCGATGGGCCGCCCGCTGAGCCGTTGACGTAGGGTACCTCCAGCCGCTTGCCTAGCTCATGCAGCCAGCCTGGGGGTGGAGGGATGGAGGGAAGCTGCGTTGCATGAGCAGCAGAGAACCAAGTCTCCCTGAGCTGCCTGTGCTTGACCTTGGGCAAGTATTTACAGAGGCAAAGGAAGGGGGGCCTTCTGTGAGGGTTGCCACAGAAAATGTACAGAGCCGCCTGTGTCTGGGCATCGCCAGGGTGAACTGGCTACAATCGCAGTCCAAGGCTGTGACTGTTCAGGTGCCTTTTTTGTATTTTACTGTGTGCCTCCCTGCCATGGTTCAGTCTAGAGGGGAAAGAGAATTAAATAAATCATCACAGGTTTGAGGAGAGTTACTGAAGTATAGGCTGTGTTAAGAATTGTAATAGGGGGTTGGGGTTGTGGCTCAGTGGTAGAGAACTTGCCTAGCATGTGTGAGGCACTGGGTTCGATTCTCAGCACCACATATAAATAAATGAATAAAATAAAGGTCTATCAACATCTAAAAAATATGTTTAAAAAAAAAAAAAAGAATTGTAACAGATGAGGGAGAGCCAATCCAGGTGGCAGTTGGGGGTGTGAGTAGCTGGGGGTTACCTTAGGACAGGGCATTTTGCTTGAGACTGCAAGGAACAGAAAAGTCACCTAGGTGAAGAAGAGATGGGAGAGAAAAGAGGGCAGATCCCAGGGAGGACAGCATGTTCAAGGTCCAGAGAGAAAAGCACTAAGTCCTAGGCCCAGAAGGGAGGCCAGTGTGGCTGCACCCCAGAGAGCATGGAGTAAAGGCGGGCCATGGGAAGATGGGGTATGGGGCTGTCCAGGGAGTGCACAGAGCATGGACTTCATTTTGAGGGCAGTGGGGAGCCACTGGAAGAATCCAAGCCAGGGGTGCGGCAGGTCAGTATTGATTCTTGGGAGACCAGTTTGGCTTAGTGAGAAGGATAGTTGAAAGGGGCTGAGATGTGGGCAGGAAGATCTGTAGGAGGCCATTGTAGAAACCCGGGGGGGGGGCAAAAATTATGAAGAGAAGAGGCCAGATCCAAGGAATACTGAGAGGTGGTAACTGGCATGGTGGTCCAGGTGTGGGGGGAAGGAGAGGGAGGTGTCAAGGACAGTTCCCCAGGATCTGACATGCCTTCCAGGGGGACACTGAGGGCTACCTCCTGGTCAGTGGTCATTAAGCCCGGATAAAGAGGAAGTGATGGGGACAGGCCAAGCTTTTTCTGAACCTTTGCGTGTGCCGCTTCCCTTGGCCAAAATACACTCCCCTACCATCAGATGTTTCCCACACTGTGTTTTAATCACCTATCACTGACCTTGCTTCCCTACTATGCCGAGGTTCCCCCAAAGGCAGAGCCCTTGACTTCAGACAAATATTCCCATGCATGATCCAGAAGGATCTCAGGGTATGTTTGTTGGATGAATGGGGGATCATGGTTGGGGGAGGTGAGTCCTGGTGGAGGTACAAGTTTGGGGCTCAGGTAGGACAGGAGGGAAGTGAAAATCTGGGGTTGGTGGCTCACCAATGTCCCAGAGCAGCGGGTCATTGGCCTCCATCTCCCGGCGCCCGATGACATACCAAACGCAGGCCATCCAGTGGGCAAGGAGTGCAAAGACGGACATGAGCAGCGTGAGCACCACAGCGCTGCACTGCGAGTACCGCTCCAGCTTCTGCAGCAGTCGCAGCAACCGCAGCAGCCGCACGGTCTTCAGCAGGTGCACCAGCGAGGTCTGCAGGGGTGAGGGTGGTGCCACAGGAAGGTTGTCAGCAGGCACGCCTCCTCAGAGCCCTCACATAGCCCTGGGTCCCCTCCCAGGTCCTTCCCACCAGACACCCTGGAGCCAGGTGAGGTTGCAACAGGAAAAATACTCCTGATATCCAGAGAAAGTGGCCATGAAATGTAGTGGCGAAAACATGCTACAACTCATAGTTAGGCACTTGGCAAGGTCTTCCTGTATATTCCAGGCACTCTGCTAAGCATTTGCCTTCTCATAAAAATACTTGTGCTTTTGATTCAATTATCATTGTTCCCAATTTGCTGATGAATAAAGTAAAGCTCTGAGAGGTTAATGATTTGTTCAGTGTCACAGACTGAGGAAAAAGGAGCTGGGACCCTGATATGGGCTGACTGACACCAAAGTGGGAGGGTTTGGTAGCCAGTCTGAATGATCTCTTCAAGGACCCTGCTCAAAGCTCCAGTGTCCAGGCACCATCAACTGTGAGCAAGAGCTGGTTGTCACCAGTGGGCAATTGACACAGAAGCATGATTGGGTGGGAACAGGCAAGAGGTTTCAGGACTAGAAAAGGTTAGAGACCCTTCCCTCTGTGGATCAGCTGCAGATGACAAGGAGAGCAGGAACTGGGGGTTCCTGGGCTAAACTAGAGGTGGATGGAGCCAGTGGCTCTTAGGAAGGGTCCTGTGAGCATTCACTAATATTACCCTAAGTGCTATTTTTCCAGCAGAATCGATGCTTGAACCCAGGACCTACCACTGAGCTGCATCCCAGCCCCCAGATTCCTATTTTCATTGCAACAATTAATACTTCAATTAGCTTTTCCAATCTTGGAGATGAGGAGCAGGTGGGGGGCTCATTTTGTGGGTGGGGGCAGCTTGGCAGCTAGAGCTGGAGGCTCTGGGGACATAACGTGAAGACCCTATTGCCTCAGCAGGGACCTCCAGGAGCATTCCCTAGATCCCTCGCCCTACATTACTCCTGAACCCCCTCATGCCATTTTCTCTCATTTTAGGTGAAGGAATTGGAAAGGAGTTGGTCTTGGTTCCCCCCTGTGAACTATGGGTTCTCCCCACCCCTGAGAGTTCCTGGCTCCAACTTTGAGTCCTTCGGGGATTCTCCCTGTCACTGATCTTTGGGCCCTACACCCTTAGGTATCCTCCTCTCATTCTCCTCAATCTGGAATGTCCCTGGTTTAACTCTGACTCTGTTGGTACGGACGCCTCATCTATTACTGCTGTACCTCTCTCTGGCCCCCAGCATTGATTCTCATCTCCCCTAAGCCACTCACTTGAGTACCCGGGTTACCTGAGAGTCAGGTATACCAGACTACTAGACTAGGAGTCCGAAGTCCTGGTTCTCATCTCCTGCCTGCCACTGCTAACTGTGTGACCTCCAGCAAGTCACTTAACCTCTCTGAGCTCTTCATCAACACCTGGAGAAGACAGATAAGAGAATCTTCCCTGAAGAGTTACAGTGAGGCTCTGATTTGATGATGTGAGTTAAAGTAGTGAGCTATAAATGCTCCCTAAGGTACCTCAGGAAAGAGGACTGTGAGATAAGGGCAAGGGCTCCTGCAGCCCTGGCTTTCCCCTAAGGACAGTCATCTGCCAGGCTGACGCTACCTGGTGGGCACAGAAGGGTGGGTGCATGCCTGGAGACGGGTAGGGAAACCCTGTTTAGAATGGCCGGAGCCTTGGGGAGACTTACACACGCACACACGTGTGTAGGAGCATGCACACACATGTGCACCGCCAGGAGAAGAGGCCCACAGCCCGTTGGCGGCTAGTTAAATCCGGCTGCGTGTAGGTGGTTTCCTGCTATAGCTGAGTGCAGCGGGGAGAGCGCACAGGGAAGCTGCTCTCCACCTCCCCTTCCAACAGCCAAGGGGGGCCTGGGGACACAGGGTGCTACTGCTCACCTGGATTCAAGGAGGCCTACAATCTGCTCACTGGGTGCTTGCCAACCCCCCTAGGGCATCTCTAGGCAGTCCCAGGTGAGGACACAGGTCCTGGAATGCTTGTGTCTCCACGCGCAGCCCAGAGCCTCTACCTCCTAGGCTTGACTTACTGCACTCCCCCCAACTGCTTTCTCTCCTCATCTCCTGCCAGCCAAATCCTACTCACACCTCCCTCAGGAACCCTGCCTTCCCAGACCACCCCAGCCTCTGCCCAATGGGTGCTTCTGCCTCCCAAGCACTGGCCGGATTTCAGATCATTTTTGCACAGGCTCATGTTCCATCCTGGATCTCCAAGGTCAGCCCAGTTCCCGTGCAGCAATACCTGGCAATACCTCCACTCCTACTCCCATTCACCTTTTCTGTCCCTGATGTCTCCCTTACTCACATGGGGACTTGGAAGCTAAATCCTCATCCCTTTTTCCCACAGTGACCATGCCCCACATAGTGCTCTGCAGACAGCTAAATGCTCATCATTTGTTTGTTAAATAAAAAATGTGAAAAGTACCACTCATCTGGCATCAGACCAATGCCGCCTTGGTAGCCATAGTTAGCTTTTCATTTGTCTCAGCTTCCCTCAAAGATTGTGAGCTGAGCTCTCCAAAAGCACCGACCCTCTCAGATCCTTCCCAGTACCCGGCCTCATACCTATAGCAGGTGCTTGCCGAAAGTCTGCAGATGGGTTGATGGGAAGGACTACATCTGGGTTGGGGGTTGATGCTCTAATAGAAGATGCTATGTAGAGGCTAGGGCATATGGTGGGATGAGGTTTGCTCACCACGGTGATGTTGAAGACATAAAGCAGGTCAAAGGGCAGAGCAGCGATAAGATCCACAAAGAACCAGGTGGCTAGGTAGTGGAGGCCGATGGAACGAGGAGCAGAGATCACCTGGCCAGATTGGGACACATAGGTGGTACGGAAGTTCAGGATGATATCTGAGGGTACAAGAGGTTGTTACTAAGCAGCCTTGGTCTGCAAACTCAGGCCAGGGGATCAAGGAGCTGGGTAAGCTGGGAAAGAGCCTTGGTGGCTACAATACAGAAGAAGCAGGAATAGAGAAAGACTGGGTTCTGGATTGTCCTTAGGGAGGAGAGGTCACAAGGCTGAAGGCTATCAGGGACAGGGCACATAGGCCAATGAAAGACCCAGAAAGGGATAAGTCTGGGTCCTGCAGGCCCATGTTGGAGGGAGGTTGGACTGAAATGGGTCCCCACAGCCCACCCTCCAGGGTCAGCGGGGCAGGGGGTCTGACCCAGGATGAAGAGCATCTCCACAGCGATGTCACTGACAAGGGTGTGTCGTGAAGTGATGGGAGTGTCGTCATCGTCTGAGAAGCAGACATTGTAGGGGACGGTGACCGCAACGTAGAAGGTGGCAAGGAGGATGAGGCCATCCCAGACAGCCTTGGGGACGCTGTAGTGGAGGAGGAGGCAGCGGGACCCCCCCACGGAGGCCACCTTGTACTCAGGCACTGATGGCTTTGGCTCAAACACGTTCTAAAGGGAGAGGGTGGCAGTTGGGGACTCTTAGGGGGAAAAAGAGCCAAGGCTGGGGAAAGGGAAGGGCAAGGGATGGGGTAAGGGGGTGGAGGTATTGCAAGGGCAACCATGAGAGTCTGAGATAGACAGTGTGGGAGAGGGGTTCTGAGGCTGGCACCTGATATTTCCTTCTCTCCCCTAAGCTACTGCCCAGACCCTCGTTTTAACCAGTCATATTTTATGGGGAGTATCTCAAGGGTTGACCCTCACCCTACTTGAGAAGGAGGTTATAACAAATCAGACACAAGCCCTAGCTTAAGGGGGGTCACTAATTCTCCCCAGAATCCTCCTGGGTTCTAGGATCCTGATGGGTGACAGGCATGTCCCAGGGGGAGGGGATGCTAGCACCACCCACCACACTCCCAAGAGCGTTAACAGACTACAGAGAGGAGACTCCAACCCTGGCTTTGTCAGGATCTTTGGAGGTGGTGCAGAGGACAAGATGCCAGCCCCACAAAAATGGGGGCTTTCTCCCTGGGACCACAGCAGCTTGTGATTTAACCATCAACCCATCCTGCCCAGTGATTAACCACATTGTTCAGGGTTAGATGATGTAATGACTGCTAGAGCCTCACCCCTGTCACATCACCAGAGCAATGTCAACCCCTAAGGAAGCAAGGAGGTGAGGGGGACTATGGGATAGACCTGAAGGGAAGAGGGTGGACAGAGAAACAAGCTAAAAGAGGGAGACTCTGCAGACAGGGAAACGGGGAGAAAGTAGCAAGGACTCAAGACTGGATGACTTGGGAGATGATGGATGAGGATGGGACTCACGTTATTGGCCTTTATGCTTCCCTGGCCCCTGCGACCAAAGTGACCAGTCAGTCGGTGTAGGACAGTACGGCTTTGCCTCTTGGTGGACTGAAGTTTTGAGCTGGCTCCCCTCCTACCAAGGGAGTTTTCTGTTGGGAAGAAGGGCATGGAGATAGGTTGGGACACATCTCAGGATGCTGTGTGGGAGAGGTCTTGTGTGACCTTAGGCAAGGACTTCATGCCTCCTGCCCAGGCTTGCAGTTACCATGATTACTGTCCCCATGGGCTCCTGGAGGGCCAAGTCCTGGGCCTCCACTTTGAGTGATGTCCTTGAAGGAAAAGAGGAACAGCACGACTTCCCCCATCTCATTCTTGATGGGCATCATGTCCAGGAGGCACCAAAAGGCTGAGCCTGTGGGCATGGAGAGAGGGAAGGAGGAGTGAGCAGCCTCATGCCACACCTTTCTTTCTGGAACCCTTGGTTACTGGACATAGTCAAAGGCCTTGGCAAAGGTTTGGAGCTGGAAGGAACCCCAGAGATTTTGTCAGCTAATTTTTTCATTTTCCAGATGGGGAAACAAAGGCCCAGAGAGGGTTAGGCCTGAACTCAGTCCCATAGTCAGCTTGTGGCAGTATGCAGATAAGCACCTAGGCTTCTACTATGTCCAGTGCACCCAGGATGAGGTCTGAGCAAGGCTGCAGGGCGGGTTGGGCCTCTCACCATCCTTTCTGTAGAAGCAGATTTCAGCTCGGTGCTCCTGGTGCCCCTCCAGGGCTTTGTGCAGTCTCTGCAGGGCTGGCTCACTAGTCTCTGGACCATAGAGGAACCGGCAGCTGCAGGTTTTCTGCATGACCTCAGTACGGCCGTAGCCTGTGAGCTCACAGAAGCCGTCAGAGCAGTAGACAATGGGAAAGCCTCGTGGGCCCTGTGCGTTGGCCAGAAGGAAGTTGCTGTCTGTGGAAGGTAAAGGTCAATGTCAGTCCAGGTCAGGAGACAAGCTAAGTTTCAGATGGGCAGCAGCTCCCCCAAGTTGTGGTCAGGGGTCACTGAGTCAGAAGCTTCTTGGGCTTCCATGTGGTTCCTGATCCCCCTTTGGGATACTCTGAAATAAGGAGAAGAGATAGAGCAAATGGACAAAGACTCAAGCATAGAAATGACTAGAAGGTTGGAGAAGAAATCCAAAGAGGTCAAATGGTCCATCCCCCTGCCTTCAAGCCATTGACTTGTGACTGTAGAAGGCAGTTTAGCATGATGAGTAAGAGCATGGGCTCCAGTAACCTTACCTGCCACTTACTGACTGTGACCTGGGGTAATTACATTTCCTGTGCCTCAGTTTCTTTATTTGCAAAGTGGGGCACAATGTACCTTCCTTGCATGGTTGTTGTGAGAGTTACATCAATTAGCTTGGGGAGGACATGCCCTGGCATTTAGTAAGTGCTACTGTGAGAAGGTAAAACGATTCCCTCACATTCGCTCAGCTTTGGAAGGACATCCATAGCCACCATCCTGTCATTCTATTATAGTGAGCAGGGCAAAGATTCTGATGACATCACACCCTTTTATTGTTAGGAAGCCAAAAGGTAGAAATTTTCCAAACTCACAAATTTCCTTAGTGTGGGGGTAAGACAGTGATGAGAAGTGTCCTCCTTCCTGTCTTCCAGGAAAGGCCCACTTTTAAGCATTCTTTTAGCTATTTTCAGGGGATCTGTCCCCACAGCTCAAAGTCAGACTGAAGCGGGCATTGAGAGTGGCATTCCAGCAATCCCCAGCAGCAGAACCTGAGCTGGCCTGCTCCTGCTCCAGTGGGTGGGAGGCTATGGGTCATCCAGGGACACACTCATTTGAGGGATGGGGCCTAAGACACAGCTAGATCTGGGGCCTTAGGAAAGGTGACTTTCAGGGGGTGGGATGGCTGACGGGGACACTGAGGGTGCCTGGGAGGCACTGGGCCCTGGGCGCAGCCTCCTTCTTCCATCCCAGGGCCCGTTGCCTCGGTGATGGGCGCTATGGAAACAAGGAAGGTGTGGGGGGGGGGAGGCGGGTAGGGCATTGGCGGCTCGATTTCCGCCCTCGGGTACCGTTCCGCCACTCTTCTGATCCCGGCCAGGGTTACTGAGGCAGGCAGGGGGAGATCTCTGGGCTTCAGTGTAGGGAGAGGGAATGGCGGGAGAAGAGGCCGGGGAAGGAGTTGTGTGGCTGTCCAAGGTGCTGAACCTAGGCACCCAAGCTCGGGAAGGAAAGCTGGGAGTTCCCTCCGTCGCAAGGACCGCCCCCTCCCGCCTCACCCACCTCTGACACAGATGCCCCACGATTTGGAGGCGTGTGACCTTAATCCAGGCTAGGCCCTGCCGAAGTCTGATCTTTTCTCCTTTTTAAAATTTTTCCCTGGGGGAAAGGGAACTGGAATCGTCTAGGAGTCTTCTTTAGAACCCCTGGCCACTTCGTCTCACCTCCAGGTCTCAACTACCGCCATACACGCCCCCAGCACAGTTCTGCCCGGAAGTGGATGATTCTCAAATCCCCTCCTTAGTTTTGCCGCACGAAGAGCCTCTGGTGTCTCCAGTCACACCCCCTAACCTTGACTCTCCCACCTCCCCGAGCTCTGGGCCCTTCCCCTCCTCCCTTCGAAGGGCGCTCCGCGCCCTGTTCCTTTACCACGGCTCCAGGAGTTCCTAGACCTTTAACCATTCTCCTCGAATTCACCACATCCAGGAGACCCGACCTGGCCCTAAGGATACTTGACCCCCAGCTTGAACCTCCAGCCGCAGCCTCGCCCCACTCACGCGTGCCGTCAAAGCGGGTGGCGATGGTGTCCAGGAAGGTGTTTTGCGGGGCCAGCAACCCCTTCATGACCGGCATGGCCTCGGGGTGAGGGTTCGAGGCGCTGCGCTGGAGAGCGTTCAGCGCGGCCGGGCCGGAGGGGGCGCGCTGCTGGCGGGGCCGGGGCACCCCATGCGCCCGCCTGCCTCCTTCCCTCCCTCTCGCCGCCGATGCCGCAGCAGCTGCCTCTCTGCTCAGAACCCAGTAGCTCTGAGCTTCGCTTGGCGCCGCCTCGGTCCCCCCCACCTCCCTGAGGGTCAGGTTCTTTCCCCTGGGCTTGGCCCGCTCCCGCCACGTGGCCCCACACGGGGAGGGGCCGCCAGCGATACCAGCACCCCTCCTCCCAGAGGGGAGCGGCCCACGCGTGTCTCTCGGGGAAAGAATTGGAGACACGCCCACTGGGGGGGAGGCCAGAAGTGGTGGGGCAGGGCTTGGTTGGAAGACACGCCCTCCTGCCAGGGTGGCCACGCCCCCACGCGTGGTTCCCTGGCTGCTCCGGTGGCTCCACCCATGGGTTTCCCCCGCGTGCTGCCCACGCTGGGGCTGGTATCTGATTCACAGTGCCGCCTGCCGGAGTTGGAATATTTCGCAGCATTCCCAGCCCATTTGCACTCCAGTGTCAGATAGCCAGGGTTAAGAGGCTAGTTTTGTGGATGGGAATCTACCAAGGGATGATTTGGAATCCCAACTGCTAGAAAACACAAGTAGCTCTTGCCTTCTGCCTCAGTTTGCGTAGGGCACTCTGGCAAACTGTGTTTCTGAGCACAGTGGGCTAGAATGAAAAGAGTTTTGGAGTCTACCACGTAGAATCCTAGTCTGGCCACTGATTGTGTGACAACCTTTCCTAGACTCGTTTTCCTCATCTGTAAAATGGAGCTAATAATTCTTACCTTATGCAGTTATTGTGACCATTTTATATTTTCATGCCTATCATTGGCACAAAACAAATGTCTTAAAGGGGAATGGCCTCTTGTTCTCCCTCTTTTTACAGTCCTGATTTAACCCACTTTCCTCTGCTGTCTTTCAGGTGGAAGAGAGTCTGGGAGGCAAGTTACGGACAGTCAAAGGTAGTTTTGAAGTGTGAAACAGAGTCATGGTTTGCAAATCTTCAAGAGTGCACAAGTGAAAAAACAGTCTTTTTTTAGTGCCAGGGATTGAACCTAGGGCCTATGCACATGCTAGGCAAGCACTCTACCACTGAACTACATCCCAGCCCATGAATTAGTGTCACTAAGCAGAAAATTATTGGGGCAGCTGAGCTCTATGGCTGAGCGTGCTTGCTTCCTAGAACAAAACAGCTAAAGCCAATAAGAATGGGAACCTGGATGGGCAAAAGGGCAGGTTAAATGCCTCCCTCCAGTCCCCTTGGAGGATTTAAGCTGGGCATTATCTGGGGTGTTAGATTGCTAAAAAGTATCACATATTTTTGTCTCTTTTGAATGTCATAATTGTTTCCTGGGCTGCCATAACAAGTTACCACAAAGCTGGTGGCATAAAAACAGAAATCTATTGTCTCACAGTTCTGGAGGCTAGATGTTCAATCAAGATCAAGGTGAAGATGGGGTTGATTTTCTCCAAAGGCTGTAAGGGAAAATCTGTTGCATGCCTCTCCCTAGCTACTGGCAATTCGGGGTGTTCCGTAGTTTGGAGGTGCATTGCCCCAATCTGTACTTTCATGTTAGCCTGGGTTCTCCTTGTATGTCTGTGTCCAAATTCCCACCTTTTATAAGGACACCACTTATAGTGAATTTGAGGTTTACTCTAGTAGGACCTCATCTTAACCGATTACATCTGCAAGGACCTTGATTCCAAATAATGTCACAGTCTGAATGCTAGGGGTAGGACTTCAACATCTTAATTTTGGGGAAATGGGCATATTTGGCTAGAGTTGCAGGAAAAACTTGTCCCACCTCTGTTTAAAAACTTTTTATAACTTCCATTACTGCTGAATAAAGGGCAAAGCCTGATGATTTGTGAGGACCTTCACAATCCAGGCTGCACCAACATATCCACCTCCCTTCTGGCCTGTCACTGCTTTTCACACTCTACCCGACGTTGCAACCACTCTGAAAGATTTATTGTTGAAGCTCATATGCTTTTCCTTTGGGGCAGACTCGAGTCCCCGTTCCGTCCGATTCCGTTCCCCTGTGCAGCCTTCCTTGCTCTCCCACACCTTCTGAGTGTCTCTCCTAGAAGTTACCTCCCGGGTCCTGGTCTTTACGCGAGACACTCTCCCGCCCCCTGGAGGACTGGACGTGACACAGAGGAACAGAGACCAGTCACATGAACAGATTCATCTTTATTGCTGTTTTTCTAGGGGCTCACACTGGAGAACAGAGGGGAGAGGAAGGGACCAGGACAGGGACCGAAGAAAAGCTCAAACTCCGGATGGTCCCCTGGGAGGTGCGGCTGGGACGACTGAAGTAGGACAACGGCGCTCGGGACAGGGACGCGGCGCTGACTCTGCGCCTGCGCGGCGGCCCATGGTCAGGATGCCGGCTGCGTGGTTGCCGCTGGCCTGCAGGAGGCGCTGCAGCCGGCCCTGGAGGCCCGGGGGCCCTGGCCGTCGCTTGCCCAGAGTGAGGATGCCCGCTGCGTGATTGCCCGCGCCGTGCAGCAGCTCATAGAGACGACAGGAGCACGTCTTCTGGCGACAGCAGTCGGGCAGCGGCTGCGCGACCACCCCAGGCGACAGCAACGCGGGCGGCAGCAGCAGCAGTAGCACTAGCGACACCGCGGTCCAGGAGACCTGGGAAGGTGGAAACAAGATGCTGTGGGTCTTCCCTCCCGGTCCATAATGACACCTCACACCCAGGCCCTACTCAGCTGGATCTGGGTCTGCTCCTGGCCTGTGCCGGTTGCTCGCTGTTCCTTAGTTATCCTGTCAGTGTGTCCTTGCTGTCTAAATGGGCTCTTTTGCCAGCTCATCCAGCCGGCCTGGTCAGAATGAAGCTCCAAAGTTTACCACCTGAAGACAGGCGTTTCTGTCTGCACAAGAAGTTGTATACTTGGAGAAAACAGAGGCCCTATGTAGTGTCACCCCTCTCCCCCAACATGCACCTTTTGCCCCAAGGTAAACATGTGGAAACTGGGGACAGGTAGGACTCCAAGCTGTCTCCTCTACTGACTCCCTTGCAGGATAAATTGAGCACTATGGCATTGGACCAGCTTCCGTCCCTTTTCTGACAAGGCTTCCTCACCTGTAAACTGGAGAGTAGATAATTCCTACTAGGCAGGGCTGCTGTGGGGATGACAAGATGACAGGTGCAAACCCAGCCCCTGACATATAGTAGGTGGTCAGTAAACATGAGCTCTTGAGAAAACAGGGAATGACCCAGTGATAGCTTAAGCAGATTTGCTTCGAAGAGTATACTCTTCCCAGAGTTGCCTGCTTCAGAGCCCCCATAGAAAAGATCAAGAGTGGAGACACGTTTGGTCTATCCTACAGCCCTTTGAGCAAGCACTCTCGTTGCCTCCTTGGTACAGTGAGTCACCCCTCTGTCCCTGGGACTTTACCTTTGTGGAGAGAAGGTTCATAGTGCCTGCAGCTCTGGGTGGGGTCGTCTGGAAAGGAGGTGTCTGCAGAGCAGTGGTCCAAATAGCCAGGAACCTTGAGGCCGTCAACTGCGACCTACCACCAGGGGCACAGGGTTTATAGTGCTCTGAGGTGGCAGGCAGGGGATGAGCACTTGCATTCACTCTGGGGCTAGACAAAGGCGAATCTAAGATTAGCATCTGGCAGGGGGGCCGTCTCCAGGTTGGGCCCAAAGAATGGCTGCTGAGATGTGCATTCAGAGGCCAGAGCTGGATCACTATGCCACTGGTCTCCCCCATGCCTGTCTGCCTGCTCCCTGGAGATGGGGTGGTCTCCGGGCACTAATTAGGCCACCTTGCACCCAGGAATCTGAGTGCACAAAAGAGGCCTTGGCTGGGGTGCTGGCCTGGGACAATGGGGGAGGGGACAGCTGCTAATTAAGGGCAGGAGAAGAGGCAGTGGTGAGACCCACTATCCACCTCATGTTGGGGGAGCAGGCCTCTCCCCGCATTACTTGGTGTCACTGGGATCTGTCGGGCTCCAAGGCCTTCTTCCTCCATGGAAACGGTTCCTGAGCTGTCCCTTCCCTCCCCCCAGCTCTCCTTCCCTTCTGCCCCTTCCACCAGCCTCCGCAATGGAAAACCTTGGAGACTTATGGTGGGCAGTAGGAGGAAAGGAAGCCAAGTCTAGTTTCTGCCAGAAGCTGGTAGAAAGCTTCTTTCTCCCTTGTTGTCTCCTGGGCCAGGCAGCCTGGAGGAGAGGGATGTAGTCCCACTCCCGGAAGTGAGCCATCAGGGACTGAAGGATGTGACCACCTCCAGGTCCAAGCTTCTCTTATTCAGGGCACTGTCATTGAACTTATCCTCTGGGCTGGGCCCCATGTGGGCACAGAAGCAACCATGTGCCTAGGACATGACCCTGTTTTTAAGGAGTATGTAAGCCCAGGTGGGTTAGCAGTCTGGGCATAAGGAAAATTCCATAGGACAAAGGACTACTGCAGATGTCAGCAAAGTTGGGCCAGTTCCTTCCACCTGGGTGGGGAAGGGGTCCTTGAAGGCCTTGAATGAAAACTAAATTTCCATCAGGTAGGTGGGAGGAGAAGGGACGATGTGAGCAAATACCTGGAAGTGACAGTGGGTAGCCCACGTGGGATGTGGACGGGCTGGTCCTCACAGTCCAGGCTTTCTTTTGACCAAGGGCAGAGAGGTGACTGGACAAATAAGGGGCAGAATCAAGGGTGTTACGACCAGGATGACTGGTGTTCCTTCGGTGGGCGATGGGGAGTCACTGAGGAAGGATTTATCAGGAATCATGGGATTATCTGGGTGCTGGTGGGGTAGGAGGAGGGCCTGCATCTGGGAACAGGGGATTGAGAGGCAATTCAGAGGCAGAATTAGAAGCTGGATGACTGATCCAGAGCAATGGTGCTCTTCCTGAGGAGGTGCTGTGGGGCCTGGGGCAAGTCTCATAGCCTTGGGGGGCTGTATCCCCGTTGCTGTAGACACTTAACTCAGATGACTCTGGGGTTGCCTCCTACAGTGATACTTTGTGATTTTAATTATATCTCCCCTTGTCCACTGTGGAAGTGATTTGTGGGTGTTGGACCAGGGGCTGGTGCTAAGGCATGGTAGGGGAAGTTGGGAATAGCTCTTCCATCTTTGGGTTACACTTGGAGAAGTGGCAGGGGCACAGAAGAGAGGACTCTGTGTCTGCTAGGTTTGCCCTAGGTCCTGGCAGGAGTCCCTAAAGGCTCCTCTGTCACACACTCTTGGGGCCTAATCCAGTCGGAGCAAAGGGTAGGGGGAAAACCTGGAGTTCAGGGCAGAAAGGGAACTAGCCAGCCAGAGCAGTTAGCAGGCTGTAGTGGTTTCCATAAAGCAGACCAGAGTGTAGAATCTGGGTGCAAAAGATTTATTTGGGAGAAAATCCAGGAAGCACAACAAGGGAGTAGGGAAGGAAGGGGAGGAAGAAGAACTGGTAGCAGACTTTAGTGTATGGGTTATTGCTGTGAACGACAGGGGCACCACCTGGAAGGCGAACCCCAAGAGATCAAAATTGTCCCACTTAGGGATGATGGTGCTGAGGTCTTTATTCACCAGCTCCTGTCACTCCTGGGGCCACGACCTCATCCCCCGTACCTTCAGCACCCAGTGCATTAGTCAGGCCCAGGACTGCAGCCGGAGAGCACCATCAAGTCAAGACACGGGAAGCACTGAGGTGTATGGGAACTCTCCAGAAGTGTCCTCCAGGGTGGGCCCAAGATATGGGTGGGAGTCTCTGCTGTACCCCTCACTTCAGAACTGGCCAACTAGGCCGTCTTTCTAAGGCGCAGCAGCTCTGATGAGCTGATATCCAGTGATGGTCTCTGGCCAAAGACTCCCCATGCAGGGAGACCCCAGAGGAAAGAGCAAGGCGACCTCCAAGGGGAGCCAGGCAGTATAGGTGGGCCTCAGCTAGGACACCACCCTCCTCTGCAGGAACTGGGCCAGGTGCCTGTGCCTAAGGACCCGGGGCATCTCAGGAGGGAAGGAGGATGAGGGGCAGGCAGCCAGCGTTGTCCGGAGTGCTCTGAAGGCCCCCTGCCCCACCAGGTGGACTCTGGCAGGGCCCACACTGCCCCGGAACCGCAGGGACTTGTAGTGAGGGGAGGCTTCCTGAAGACAGTGGTCGAGCTGGAGGCAGAATGCCTGAGTGAGGCTGGTACGTGGCCACCAGGGTATGTATAAGATGCGTGACTGTGCCGGGGCATGCGTGTTTGAGTGTAGTGTGTGCCAAGTGTGCTGGGGGACTCATCACTCCCTCCCCAGAGCCCCAGAAAGGAGCTTCTCCTCCCTCCCCCACACCCATCATTCCCTGTCTCCATGGCACCCTAGGGCCATGCAGTCAGACCCCATCCCTTCTCTTTTACCTTGTCTCGACTCTCCTCCGACAGATTCCTTAGCCCCCTCAGCTCCACAAACACCTCATAGTGTGGAGCAGAGCCCTCAGAGGAATCTGTGGACAAACCCCACATGCACACATGCTTCCTGAGAATAGGGTGCTTCCAAGCCAACGCCCTCTTCTCCATCTGTCCTTTCACATTCTGAGGTTCATGGGGGAAAAGGGGAGTTTCTTGGGTAGGGAATGGGGTAAATGGAGGGGAACTCAGAGCCTAACTATAAATCAGAGACAGATCAGGAAAGAAAATGAGTGAAAACTGTGGCAGGAAGGATGGGAGTTAAATAAGGAGAGGGACTTTTGTTAGGAGTAGTAGAAGAGAATGAGTCTTATTTCCTTCTTAGAGGTCTCCTGGCAGGGTAGGTATGGGTTGAGGGGACAGCCAACTCAAGAATGGGAGGCAGGGGCTGATGGAGATGCTTACCCAGAATGCTGCTTTCCACACAGACGTGGTCCAACAGCTTGGCCCCTGGCCACTGGCCTACTGCCTTGCCCAGAGCCTCAGAGAATACTTTCTCTCCAGTAACTTCTCCTCGAACACCCAGGGCCTGGCCCAGCCTGGAGAGGAGGAAGGCAGAGGCAGTGGCGTCCAGGGCACAAGGACAACCCCTCAGCACTCTGGGGTCACCTACCTGTAGATGAACCTGACGATCGGACACTGATTATAGGCACCAACCACTTGTACCACATCACCCAGGCGACACCTGATGGGGTGGGATTGAGGTTGAGGGTGAGCTCACCGCCCTGTCTCCAGCAGAGCGTTAATGAGAGCGTTGAAGCGCCTGAGGCAGCAGTAGCTGGGCAGGTGGTCACCTTGCAAGTCTGATGTGGTCAGTCAGCACGAGCTCATACTCCTTGTCCCTTTGGGCCTCAGCCAGAAGGAGGGTGGAGGTGGCCTCCTCTTGGGCTCCTTCCTCGACTGGGAGCAGTTCAATAAAAGGGGCTCCAGGGGAAAGCAGGTAGAGCCCCCGGGGCTGCTCTGGCCATAGGTTTAGGCCCACCACCCCTGTGGGGAGTGAAAGCAGCCCCTTGTCATCTGGTGGTGCTGTTGCTTTCTGCCAGACAACAGCAGAAAGCAGTGCCTTGCCCCGGAACGCAGGCCTAATCCTCTGAGCAAGTGATCTACGGCTAACCTTCCCGCATCATTCCTGTCTCCCAGGGGCTCAGGCGGCTGCCTGTTAGGCCCTAACTAGAAGAGGCAGGGTGTGCGGCGTATCTGCAGGTACAGAGCTGGAGTAAACACTGGTGCTGTGTGAGCAAGACTCCCGCCTCTGGGAGCCCTAGTGCTTCCATATGTAAGATGGAGCCTCTGATCCACTAGACAGGGTGTGAGGGAGGACTACAGAGATGAGTATGTAGGGCTTGTACATGGCGGCTAGCTGTGTGGCCTCAGCCCCTGCCCCCACCTCACTGCCCTTGCATCCAGCTGACCTCCAGAAGCAGCATAAGCAGGAGAGAAGAAGGCTAGCCCTTGGCACCACAAGGCCCCGAGGGCAGCCACGGCCTCAGCCTGGCCTCCTGCGTCCAGAGTCACCACCACCTGCAACTTTGGCCAGAGCCGAAGGGCCAGTCCTCGGGGCCCCTGCTCTAAGGCCTTGCGTAGCTCAGCTGCCCGTCTAGGGAGAGGCACTCCTGAGGTCCCAGAAGCTATTGCCTCAGCCAGCTCTTCACCATCAGCCTCCAGGGCCAAGAAGACGTCCAGGAGCTCGACTGCCGTTCCGGCCTCCAGGGCCCTCAGCCCTGGGGACCTCAGTGCTTCCAGCAGTTGGGCCCCGGGGTCCGTGGTTTCAGGGAGGCTCACTTGGCCCAGGACATGCCCAGGCCAAGGGAGGGGGCTAGGCCATGGGGACGTAGGGGTCACACGGGCAGTGCTTCCTGGAGCCAGCACTTCTGGGTAGGCCTTGTTTAGGGCTACCAGACCCAGCAAGGTGGCCTGGGGGGAGATAAGAGAGAATGTTGGCTCAGCCACAGAGCCAGACCCTGAGCCGCCAGTTTGGGCATTCTTTGCCAATCATGACGGGAGGGTTTGGCTGAAAGTAGGGGTCTCTGTGGGGTGGGCTTTGGCCATCCCAGTTTACCTGTAGAGAGGCCTCCCCATGGTAGTGGTTTGAAATGGGGGGCTCCTGCCCCCCATTTTCTTCCTCCTGAGCCTGGCTGACCTTGGTCAAAGGGAGATGATTCCGGAAGATGCGCATATCTGTACTTCCAAAGACATCAAAAACTCCTTAGGAAGCCACAGTTTCCCAAGAGTTTTAAGAAAGATTGTTGAGACCCAGGAATAGATCTGAGGACGTACATACAAGGCCCAGGATGGGAAAATCCATCTGAACAAGAAAGCCAATCCCAGGGCTGGGTTAGCTCTCCAGGCTGGGCCACATGTTAGCAGTAGTGGGTTGTGGGTAGGGGAGGGGGTTTCAGGTTCTGGAATCTGACTGTCCTGTGGGGTTTCTTTCTCTTTAGGTCACCTCCCCAGACCCTGGGAAACACACCTGTGCTCCCTCTGGGGGGATAGAGGGGACCCTGGGCTTTCTGCAGACACTGCATCAGGGCCTGCTGCTGGCTCTGACCCACATGCCGTGTGTTTTGTTCCAGTCTCTGCTGCTGCCAGGTGGCTGCCCAGCACAGGACTCTCCATGCTACACAGTGCTGGAGGCTGGCAAGCCAGGACAGGCTAGCATTCTGGGACCTCTGTCCTAGCATGGCCAATGGAGGCAGCAGCAGCAGCAGAAACAGCGGGAGGAGCAGGAACAGCGGCAGCAGCGGCAGCAGCCACAGCAGCATCTCCACACAGCTCCTGGGAGGAGAAAGGAACCCAAGTATGGGGCATGAGGAGAGAAGCATTCCTTCCCCACACACTACCGCACACAGGAAAACCAAGGGAAAAGGGAAGTTTGCAGAGAAGTCAGGACCTGGTGGAGCAGACAATGCAGAGGAGAGACCACCAAGGAAGGCTTTGGAGTTTCACTGACCTGAGTTCAGATCCTGCCTCTGCCACTTGCTAGCTGTGTGGCCTTGGGTAATCCAGCTAGCTGCTCTGAGCTCACTTCCTTATCTGTACCATGGGAAGAAAGGTACAGAGAGGGCTGGGCACAGGGCCTGGAACATAATGGCTGCTTAGAGTGACTTTGCTTTCAAGATCCTCCCTGTCCCAGCTCCACGTCCCTCTTGAACCTGGGTAGGGGGTCCACACCCAGGTTCACCTGTCACAGCTCACTTCTGCCTACTCCTAGCACCCCAGGCCCCTCTGTGTCTCCGGCTAGATATACATCCGTACATCCGGCTAGAAAGATGGAGCGGTGACTTTAAAGGGCTGGGCCCTGATGGGGAAATCCGCCCAGGGCAGGGACGGGTAGGGGGGTGCTCTTAAAGGGACAGGTCGCCTAAGAGATGAGCTGGGTGCTGGCTCAGGCTGGCAGACCAGGCAGTTAGAGCCAGAGTTACATGATCCTCAGACTTGTGAGGGCGAAGGAAGAGAAAGCAAAGTTTGGAAAAGAGCGCCATGAAACAGCTTGATCTGCAAGTGAGGCTCCATCCCGGAGCAGGTTCAAACTTGAGAAATGTTAAAAACCCAAATCTCCCCTCAATGCAGACGTCCTCTCCAAAAAAATAGTCAAGACAGAAAACTCTTTTATTATTCAATAAGTATTAAATCAGAAAGTGATATGTGTCATAGGCAATCTGTTAAGAAACTACAAAGACAGAAGGAATTCTCATCCTTTTCTATTGACAAGTGGATGCAATCGATTACCCACATTTCCGAGATAAACAAGTAGTCCTTAAGTAAAAAAACTTGATAGCACTGTTGGTTATGTAGAGCTCATCCAGACTAGTTGGGTTATCTTATCTCAAGGAAAAACAAGCTTCTTATATCTTTATGATGGGAGGTAATTTTTCAAGTTGGAGCAAGGCATTCTCAGAAGTGGGGCTCTTACCCTCCCACGTTCAGGTTGGAGAAGCCGTGCTGGAGAATGTCCTATGGTCCATGTGAACCCCCGCTCCATTGTACGATTGATGTGGACCCTCAAAATATGCCACTTCAACCTTTCATCTCCAGGTTGCTGAGAATCCAGCTTTTCTTCCTTGCTGAGTCTATTTTTTAATTTTCTGATACCAGGAATTAAATCCGGGGTGCTTAACACTGAGCCACATTCCCAGCACTTGTTAATTTTTTAAGATTTTGAGACAGGATCTCACTAAGTTGCTTAGGGCCTCTTTAAGTTGCTGAGGCTGGCTTTGAACTTGCGATCCTCCTGCCTCAGGCTCCAGAGTTGCTGGGATTGCAGGCGGGTGCCGCCACCCAGCTGGCTGAGTCTCTTTAAACAGATCTGCTCTCACCCTCACTTTTGTTCAATTTTTTTTTCCTTGCTGACATTTTGCTTTCGTTTTCATTGTTTTTAAACAGCGGTTTTATTAGAGTTAATCTACAGACCATAAAAATCGCCCATTTAGTGCACGATTCAATATGTTCCAGTATATCCACAGATACGTGCAGCCATCACTTTTTTTGGGGTGTGAGTGGAGACTATCACTGAGCCACACTCCCAGCCCTTCTCAAAACAGGGTCTTGCTGAGTTGTCCAGGCTGGCTTTGAATTTGTGATCCTCCTGTCTCAGCATCCGAAGTCACTGGGATTACAGGCATATGCTACCATGCCAAGCCAATTTTATATTTTCATCTCAAAAACAAACCCTGTATCTTTTAACTATCCCTTCTCCCAATCCCTTCCTGTCCTCTAATCAACCAAAAATCTACTTTCTGCCTCCATGGATTTGTCAATTCTGGGCATTTCACATAAATGGAATCATATACTATGTGATCTTTGCATCTGACTTCTTTCACTTAACAGGATGTTTTCAGGGTTCTTCTGAGTAGTACTGTGTATCAGTACTTCATTCCTGAAGAATATTCCAGTGTATGGATATACACTGTTTATCCATTCATCAGTGAATGGACATTAGATTGCTTCCATTCTTTGGCTATTATATATAATACTGTTTTTGTGGATAAGTTTTTTCTGTGAATAAATGTTTTCATTTTTCTTCTGTAGATACCTATGAGTAGAATGTCTGGGTCATGTAGTAAGTCTGTTTTAAGGAACTGCCAAACTGGTTTCCAAAGAGGCTGTACCATTTAAGATCCCAGCCAGCACTATATGAGGGTTCTGATTTCTCTACATTCTTGCCAACACTTGCTATTATCCAACTTTTGGATTATAGCCATCTTAATGGGTATGAACTGGTGTCTCTGTAGTTATTTGCATTTCACTGATACTGATGTTGTTTATCTTTTCACATGTTTATGGCCATTTGTATATCTTTAGGGAAATGTTTGTTCATATAATTTACTCACTTTTAAATTAGGCTAGGGAGCAGGTGAGGAGATGGCTAGATAGGGTAGTAAGGAGGGTGGATGTAATTAAAGCACATATATGCATGAATGGAAATATCACATTGATAGTCATTAATTTGATAATTTGATTACTATGAGTTCATGTTTATGGTAAAAATAAATTGGGTTTTCTTATGAAGTTGTAAGCCTTTTTACATATTTACCTATAAGTGTTCTGTCACATATATGATTTGCAAATATTGTCTCCCATTCTGTGGGTTGTTTCTTCATTTTCTTGCTAATGTCCTTTGAAGCACAAACATTTTTAATTTTGATGAAGTTGATGTTTCTCCCCTAGGATCGGGAATATCACTCTGACACTTGTGTTCTTGTTCCTTGCTTTATTCCCGATCCTAGGAGAAAGTATCTAGTTTTTCATCATTATGATGTTACGACGGGTGTGGTGGCCCTTGCCTATAATCCCAGTGGCTCAGGAGGCTGAGGCAGGAGGATCACAAGTTCAAAGTCAGACTCAATCACTTAGTGAGGCCCTAAGCAACTTAGTGAGATCCTGTCTCTAAATATTAAAAGAGTTGGGGATGAGGCTCAGTGGTTAAGTGCCCCTGGTACCAAAAAGGGGGGGGAAAGTATGTTACCCGTGGGGTTTTTGCATCTATTGAAATGATCATGTTTTTTGTGTTTGTTTTTTGTTTTGTTGTTTTGTATTGTTTTGGTATTGGGGATCAAACCCACTGACATCCCCGGCCCTTTTTATTTATTTTGAGACAGGGTCTCACTAAGTTGCTTAGGGCCTCACTAAATTGCTAAGGCCAACCTCAAACTTGATCCTCCTGCCCCAGCCTCCCAAGCCTCTGGAATTACTGGTGTGTGCCATCACACTTGGCCCTCCCCCAAAAAATTAAAGAAACCTTGGACTAGATAATCCATAGAATGTTAACATGCTGTGGTCCATGGTTCACCTGAAACCACGCATGACTGGTTGGTTTTTGTTTTTTATCCAATTGATATATTACATTAACAGTTTTTTTTTTTTTTTTTTCAGGTGAAGTTTAAACTCAGCCTGGCACATGAAGCCCCTGTGGCCTCTCCCCTGCCTACCTCCCAGCCTCCCTGCCATACTTCTCAAAGTGTGCTCTCTGGACCAGAACCTCCTGGCAACTTGAACTCTGGGGCTCTACACCAGACCTGCTGACCCACACACTCAGGGGTGGGTGCAGCCCAGCAGCCTGCACCCACAGGACATTCCGTGCACAGATGCCCCACAGGAGATTCTGATGTGCACGGAATTTTCAGAACTTCACACAGAATACCCTTTTCTGCAGCCAGGTCATGTTTCCTCCATCTCTCTAGGCCTTTACTTGTGCTAGTTCCTCTGGCTGAATGCCTCCGCCCTCCTTAACTCCTGCCTGTCCTTTCAGAGTCAGCTTAGGCTGTTCAGGGCCTTCCTCCATGTGCTTTTGTATTTGATGATGACCTTGGGGTACTTTTGTCATGGCAAGAACCAACATCCTGTCCTAACAGATTCCCCCAGCGCAAGCCTCTTCAGTGGAGGCATCTCAATGGGCTAAATTTGAAGGATGGGTTTTCTAATAGGAAGAGTGTCCTGGGGCTAAGAGGTGAAGGCTATGGTTTTAATTTTCCAAACATGACATGAACAGGAAGGTAGGAGACACCTCCCCCATCTGCCAGGTGTGGTGAAGCACACCTGTATTCCCAGAAATTTGGGAGCTCGAGGCAGGAGGATCACAAGTTCCAGCCTTAGCAATTTAGTGAGACCTTGTCTAAAAAAAATAAAAATGGTTGGGGATATAGCTCAAGTAAAGTGCCCCTGAGTCTGATTCCCAGTACTAAAAACAGAGGGGGGGGGGGGCGGAGGAGGGGGGAGAGAGAGAGAGAGAGACTGAGAAACTCCCCTATCTGCACGAAAGCTGATGACACCCTCCAAGACTGACTCCCAATTAGTTCCCTTTTCTGGTCCCACTGATGACTTAGAACTTTTTCCTATTAAAGTCACCCTCCCTTGCCACGTGAAGGAAAGCAATAAAAATAGGACTCATTATTGTCCTTTTAGAGGAAGCCTTTATTGTGACATAAAATACACAATTTTGTGACTGCCCCAAATTGTACACAATACTTTTTTTGGTGGCTATATATCTAATCTGCCTTGACACTAAAATATGTATCTGAAATAATTTCACAAAGTTTGAAAAAGAAAAAAATTATAAAAAGTATACTTTCATTTTAAGTGATATCCGCTTTGAGTTTCCCTCCACCCCCTACAAAACCCTGCGCGTGCGCTGAGATGTCTGAAGGCTGGGGGTGTGTGCTGGGAGTGGGAGAGAGGTGGGGGCGTCAAGACTTGCCATCGCCTCTTGTGGCTGCAGGAACAGGGCAAAGAGAGAGAACAGAATGCAGATAGTGAGCACACCTTTCAGTGAAGAGCCTCTCCCATCTCCAGGCACAGCCTCAGTAAAATTGAGGACAGTTCAGCAACTGCATGGAAGCCACCCTTCAGCACCCCTCCTCCCAACCCCAATGCCTGCTACAGAGTGAGTTCAGAGCTGCCTGCGATCGCCAGGCTGCCCTGCCCTCCGTGGGCCCTGGGGCTGTGTCCGCCACCAATCTGAAAGTGTGTTAAGCCCCACGTCCCTGTCCCTGCCCGGGCTGCTGGGACCGAGATCACCACTCAGAGGCAGGTGCTGCTGAAGCACCAGAGCGATGGCAGGGAAGGGCTCCTGGAGCCCTCGGGCTTTGGTTTTCCCCTCTCCCCACGCGCCCCCGGGGAGGGGGAGGGAGGGCTTCAGGGCTCCTCCATCAGCCGCCTCCACGGAGGGTCAGCCTGCTCCAGAGGCAGAGTCTACTGCCTGGCATAGAAAAATAAATCAGTGTATGAAACCAAGCCAAGGCAAACAGCAGCTTTTAAAAAGTCATCTTCCAATAAATAATTTACTACAGAGGAGTATTTTCCTTTAACAGCAAAACACTGATAAATTCAGAAGTTATTTTTGTAAAAAAAATATTTGTTTATTTACTCACATGTATAAAAATAAGGTTTTAGGGCCATCCTCTCCTGGGTGTGGTCCTGCCCTTCTTTTGGAGAGGGGGCCGAGGGGGCCCTGCAGGCCTTACCCGTACCTCTGCCCTCTTCCCGCCCGCCGCCTGCCTGCCACAGCCCCTCCTTCTGGTGTAGCTAGAGGACACTGGAAAAGCGCCGAGGCTTTTGTTTTGTTTTGTTTCTACAGTTTACCAAACTTCCCGGCAAACCTGCCAACTGCATTTCCCCAATCACCACCTCCGACACCAGCACCCTGCGGCCAGGGGCCACCTGCTGTACAAGCTGGCCCTGGGTTCAGGCCACGCTCCTGCCACCTCCTCCTCAAGACATGGTGCATGACAGTGAAGGGAAGAGGTAACCTGGCTGTGAGGGGCCCAGTACCTGATGCGGGAAGAAAGAATTTTGCTGTCAAATTAGGGTGGAGAGGGGAAAACAGATTGGGTGGAGACCCAGTCTGGAAACAAACATCATCCAACATTTGCAAAAGGTCATTATCAAAACTAAGCCCTTAGAAAGCCTGGGATGGGGCCTCCACTATGCAGAGGAAGGACGGGCAGCATGGAGAGGGACAGCTGCCCTGGTAACACGGCAACACTCTGGGCGCCTGGGAGCCAGGGCTGGGCATGCCACGTTGCTCTGGCCAGAACACAAAGGACATCACCCCGTAAGCGCTCAGTTATGCGACCTTCTTTCCTTTCCTCTATTTTGCCAAATGTGTCTGCATGTGTACACACATAAGAACTGAGTGGCAATTCCAGACAGAGACAGAGAGACAAAGAGAGGGGAGGGAGGAAAGAGAAGGACAGAGAGATCGTTAGGATGGGTTAAGTGCTGTGTAAAAAGCCACCACCCATCAGAAAACCTGTGGCTTCCCTTGCCCCATCTTGTACGCTACCCTTTCCCATCCCCACCCATGAACACAGGTGGGGAGAGGGGAGGAGGGAGGATTGGCTTTCTTTGTCAAAAGGCAGTTCTCTACAAGCAGAGAGGGTGATGGTATCAATTCTGGCAGAGTGACAAAGGCTCCCTAGAGAGGAGGTACCTTTTCCTCCCTTTGTCCTTCTCTTTCTTGAACCTCAACATGTCAAAGTTCAGCCACCCTTAAAACACATGGCCGAGTTTCAGGGTTTGCAGAACTAACTGCCTTTTTGCACAAGGTGAAAACAAGCACAGCCTCATTGTGGCCCCAGTGCTGCAGCTAGACTCGGGACAGCAAGGGACAGAAACACCACAACGTGCAAACACACACATACACACACGCACACACTCACACTCACTCCCTTCACTGGTGCCACCATGCACAGAAACACTAAAGTCACGACTAGTATTAACACTTCACATTATGAGTATTGTATCCAAGGAGAAGCGGTTCATGGAATTAAAACATCCACAAGAGTAAATCCTCTGGCGAGGATGAAGAAGCTGAAGTTGGCGAGGTCGGGTCACGACTGTGCATGAGGGATCCACTGACTGTCCATGGGCCGGCCTAGGAGTTCCTCCACGCGCCGCGCCACGTCCATTGTGTCTTCCAGGTCGAAGTCCCCATCGGTGTCAAGGACGGCGTCAGGACTTGGGAGGGGAAGATGAGAGATGAAGGGGAACGAGAAAGTTCAGAGGCCACCTTGAGCCCCAGAACCCATCAGGAAAGTGGCCTAAGGCCACCTGTCCCCTCAGCCTAGGGCCTCACAGGAAAAGAACTACTGATCTGAACGCGGGCGAGGAGCATCCTTTGCTGGCAGACAGACACCAACCCCAATATCCACCCTGACAGCCCTAGCACTGGCTGCCCACACCCAACAAAAACCCACCCAGTCCTTACATAAAGCAAGAAAAATCCCCATTTACAGAAAGGGGAACAGATGCCATTTGCCCAATTTCACCCTAAAGAACCAATATTTTCTGGTGGAATCTCCCCCTCCTATAGGCCAGAGCCTGGGCCTGGGCTGATGGGCTCAGATCTAGAGGAGCTCTGGATTCCTCGGCCCCACTGGCCCTCCAGGGCTCCAGCCTGAGGCCAGGGCCGAGTTCCTCCCCACACACCCCAGAAGAACACAACCTACTTCTGTGGGTACATGTTGTAGTGCGCCTGGGTGCACACAGCCGGGGAGGGGGCCTGGTCCATGTATGTGGCGCTGGCCCCGGCGTCTGCAGATGCGTTCACAAACCTGCAGAGCGAAGCAGAACAGAGCCTCAGCTGCCAGGGGCCGGGCCGCAGCTGACCTGGGGAGGGATGCCCTAGGGGCACCTTTACATCTTTTTTGGAGTCTAGAAGGACAAAGTGCGCCCCTGGCCCTAGGTCCCCAGCTGTGGGAATGGAGCCCTGGATGCCAGCCACAGCATGATCAGGTCAGTCCCTCCCCACCCAGGGCTAGGCCAGGTTTCTCAGGGGATCAGGGATGTTGGCCCAGGGTTAGGGGCAGCAGTATCCGGGGTAGGGTAAGGGGTGGTGGGAAGGGAGAAGTAGCTGGAGGCCCGGAGCTGGGTCCCCAACACTTACTCTGGGACCACTTGCTTGATCTGCGGCTTCACGTATCCGTCGACTGCTTTAGCTGCCAAGCGGGAGGAGCGGTGGTGAGAAGCAAGATTCCCAAGTGAAGCAAAGATGCAATCCTTCTCAAGAGTCACATCTTTTCTTAGGACAAGACATAGCCACCTAATTTTATCTTAGGACACGACACAAACACTTCACATTTCCATCTGTTGGGAGATCTGGTGGAGCAGAAGCTCAGCACCAAAGCTGAAAAGCCAGGTTGGCTGGGATGTTTTAAAATATCCTTCAACCCAGAAACTATACACTTTCATACAAATCTAAGTCCATTATTAATTGCATACTAATTGTTACATATATAAAATAAATGTGTGTGTGTGTGTATAATATAAAACCTTTGAAAGTCTTAAGTCAAAGATGCAGGGACAGGGTTTACTCTACATATCTTGGGGTGGTAAGCATTAGGACCAGCAGTGGAGGTCATAGGAGGACAAATTTCCAGCCATATAAGGAAGAATGTTGCCATAAGCAGAACCGTCTGTCCCTGCCATAGGCTCTCTTGGGAAGAACTGCTGTCCTTATCACCAGAGATCTTGAAGCAGAAGGTGTCTAAGCCCTGGTTAGGGATTACACAGAAAAAGCTCAAGCGCTAGAGGGTCATGGAGCTGACTGATGACCCCTAAGGTCCACCTCTCCAGTACCTGCTCTCTCAGGAAAGGAAAGGCCACGCCCTCCAGCACCAGCAGGCTGGTTCCTTCCCTGTGGTTTCTGCATTTGGTGACCACTCACTCTGGTGCGAGCTTTCAGTGCCAAGTCCAGCTGAAAAGCATGCTGGTATGTGTCCCTTCCTTTCTGCAGAATCCCCAAGAGGACATGATGGACTAGAGGCAAACCTGAATGTGGCCTGGTAGTAGTTATCTTTTTAAGAGGTTGATTCTGAAAATTCTGTTAAGTGGATAGAAAGAATGTGATGGTCTGACGTGGGTGAATAAAGTCCTGTTTCCCAGGCATGTGAGTGCAGGAAACCTGAATTCTGTCAGTCAAGAGAGCTACTCTGATCAACAGAACCAAGGGCCTGTCAGCTAAGTAGCCCAAGAGAGGTAAATGCTACCTGGTTCACAAACCACTTCTTATTCTAACCTGCTGCTTCTTGGACTTCAAATGTCAAGTGCTACCTTTTCATAACATCTAATGCATTTGTATTTTATAGCCTACAGAGAATTTTACAGATTGGCAAAAAGAAAAAAAAAAAAAGGAAGGCTGGGCGTGGTGGTACACACCTATAATCCCAGAATCTGGGGAGGCCAAGGCAGGAGGATCTCAAGTTTGAGGCCAGCCTCAGTAATTTAGCAATTTGGTAAGATCCTGTTTGGAAAAAAAAGGGGGGGGGGTTTGGCTGGAGATGCAGAACAGTGGTAGAGCATCCCTGTACTTCCCCAGTACTGAAAAAACAAAACCAAAACAATAAAAAGTAAATAAATAAACAAACAAACAAAACAAAGAAAATCTGTAAGAAACAGGATTTTAAAGTCTAGATTAGCCATGTTAACAAGAAGAATGATATAAAGGAGTGCAGGGGCACACACCTCTAATCCCAGGGGCTTAGGAGGCTGAGGCAGGAGGATCAAATGTTCAAAGCCAGCCTCAGCAACTTAGTGAGGCCCCAAGAAACTCAGTGAGACCCTGTCTCTAAATAAAATGTGAAAACGGGCTGGGGATGTGGCTCAGTGATGAAGTGCCCCTGAGTTCAATCCTCAGTATCAAAAAAAAAAAGGGAATGATATAGAAAATCATTTCATAAATCTAAACATATTTTGGCTTATTCCCATCCCCCCTGATCTAGAACCATAACCATCATCTTTGCTTTTGAGAAGGCAAAATACCAAAGACAGAATCTAGGCTGGGAATGTAGCTCAGTGGTAGAACACATTCTTAGAATGTGTGATGCCTTGGGTTCAATCCCCAGCATTGAAAAAAAAAAAAAAAGGCTGGGAAAAAGGTTTATAGAGTAGGATTCTACAGAAAACAATGAGCTTGCATTTCAGCAAAATAAAACTTAAATATTAAAAGCATAATAACACGTGAAAAAGACATTTGTTATATATATAATAAAGTATTAATATACTTCCTATATATAAAAAAGTAACCTTAAAAGAAAAAATGAGCCAGGCATAGTGGTGCACACCTGTAATCCTAGCAGCTTGGGAGGCTGGGGCAGGAGAATTGCAAGTTCCACGTCAGCCTCAGCAACTTAGCAAGGCCCTGTCTCAAAATTAAAAAAATAAAATAAAAAGGGCTGGGATAGAGCTCAGTGGTTAAGTGCGTCTGAGTTCAATCCCTGGTACCAAAAACAAAAGAAAAATGAGCAAGGAACATGAACATATACTTCACGCTTCACAGAAAAATACAAATGGCCAATGACATAGTGGTTAAAAAACAGAGGCTCTTGAGCTAGACTGAGTTCAAATCAAGGCTGTGTGATTTCTGGCAAGTATTTTACTTCTTTGTGCCTCAGTTTCCTTATCTTTAAAATGGGGTTACACTAGCACTTACTTCTAGAGTAGTTCTGAGGATTTAAATGAAATTATATATGAAAAGTGCTCAAAAAGTTCCTAGTACATGGTAAACATTAAACGAATGTCTGCTGGTACTTTATTATTCCATTTATTATTATTATAATCATATGAAAAGATTTTTGAGGTTACCTAGAGTCAAAGAAATGAAAACTAATAGGATGCTTTTTTTTCTTTTTTTTTGGTGGTAGTAGGGATTGATCCCAAGGTCACTTTACAACTGAGCTACAACCCCAGTCCTTTTTTTTTATTTTTTTTTAATTTTTTTTTTTATTTTGAGGCACTCACTGAGGGTCTCACTGAATTGCTGGGACTGGCCTTGAACTTGCAATTCTCCTGCCCCAGCCTTCCAAGATGCTGGGACTACAGGTGTGTACCCCTGTACCTGGCTAAGATATCATTTTTATGCCAATCAGACAGGCAGACCTGAAATAGATGATTGGTGTCTACAGTTGGCAGGAGGAAGAAGAAGCAAATGTGTAACAGACATGCCTGGGAGTGAAGATGAATTTTGCTTTCTGAAGGGCAATTCTGAAAGATGTGTCAAAAAGTTTAAAAAGTATAAGCCCTCGGGGCTGAGGCTGTGGCTCAGTGGTAGAGCCCTTGCCTAGCATGTGTGAGGCCCTGGGTTCAATTCTCAGCACCACATGTAAATAAATGAATGAAATAAAGCTCTATCAACATCTAAAAATGTTTTTTTTTTTTAAAGTATATGTCCTTTAACACCAGTTCTGCTTTAAGAATTTATCCTAAGGAAAGAGTAGAACAAGATACATGTACCAGGTTATCAATAATAACAAAAAATGCACATAAATTGTAAGTATGGTAACTAACCAACATGGAATACCACATGGAATCATTAGATAATGGAATTCTCTACAATCATTAAGAGGAGGATGGATATATTTTTTAAGAGAGAGAGAGAGAGACAGAGACAGAGAGAGAGAGAAAAAGTGTATGTGTGTGTAATCAGGGCACAAAAAGATTACATATGGTCTGAACCAAACCCAAACTTTTCACCCTGGATTCCATGTCACAGGAGCCCTGATCTCTGCTTTCCCCTGTTTTGTGGGCAATAGCCTCCTACCCTCAGGACGCTTTTCAGATGCACCAAGCTTGTTCCCACTTCTGGACTTGGCCTTACTTTCTCAGTCTAAGATGTTTTTCCTCTGGATCTCTCTGTGGTCAGCTTCCTCACTTTGTTCTGTCCATTCAAATATGGTTTCCTTTGAAACCTCCCTGACCAGCCTAGTGAAATGAGTGTCACTTCTCTATCCCTGTACCTTGCTAGTTTTCTCTGAAACACCCATTGCTAAATAAACCTATTTATTTGTTTCCTTGCTTATTATCTTCTTTCTCTAACTGGATTGTAGCCTTCGTACAAAAAGTGCACAATAAACATCTGGAGACAAATGAAGGAAGGGAGAATATGAACCTGAAGAGAGTGGAACAGTCCCTGAACCTGTCTACAGAGGCTTCTTCAGGTAAGAGATGTGTGATGTGTGATGTCTTCCTTTCTTATGCTTTTACGTTTGCTGAAAATTCTATAATAAATATGGAACACTTTCCAGGCTCAGAAAACAATAAAACCATATCCTTTTTGAAAAACAAAATTTTACCTTTCTAATTTTATTTGATCTAAACTTTATTAAAAGCAATTGTTCTCTCTGATTTGGTATCTGGGACCAAGGGCAGATTTTGTGTGACTAATAAATATAGCAAGGGGCTTATGTCTACCCTGGATAATGTTCAACCAGCAGTGACTAAATGCTAATTGTGTGAATTTCATGCAAGAGAGCTATTCACACGTGTGCGCGCACACACACACCAAACCAAAACAAACCAAAGTCATGACAAATCAGAATGCGAACATTGTTACCAGTGGCAGGCTCGCATGGAACTGGTGTGTAATATTTGGAGTACACTTCATCTTTTGGCCGATCAGGAAACACGTATATAAGGTAATTCAAGTCCCCCAGACGGTCGGCCAGAGACCGGATGGAGAAGTCTCTGGTGGTAAAAGGCATCAGATTCCAAAACATTCTTTCCTCTAGATTAATAAACAGAACAATCACAGTCTATCCATGATTTCTGAACACTGAATCTTAAAACCCAAATATACCACAAATTTATACTCTCCATTAAAATTGACCCAATAGAAATCTCCATTTTAAAATAATCACAGGTTGTAGGTAAAGTAGTTTTTAAAAGCGTGGATAGATAAGCAGGTAATGCATGTATCACTTCCCTACAGACTGAATGACCTCAGGTCAGTTCAAGTTCAAGCACCATTCCATCCCTCTCTAGAAGAAATAGCTCTTATCGACCCCAACCCCTGATTCTCTGTAAGAAGGGTATATAAGAGAGCTAGGAAGCATGCTCCCAGGCAAAGAAAGCAGAAGAACTATTAAAAGCTATTCAATTTGTTAAAAGGCACAAAAAACAAACCAGCAAGGTACTTTTATCTTATTGTAAGGGTCAGAGGAAAGAAGTAACATTGTTGGGTGGAAATGGTCAATGGCAATACCCTCAAGTTAATAAGGAAAAGGGAATAATTGAAATTATTAGTACTCTGAGAACTTCAAATCATCAAATTCTTCACTGAAATAAGTTCCAGGCTGAAAAATCATAGGGCAAACATTTCAAAAGGGAAGCAACTGAGATTTTACAGACTTCTATATTTTGTGTTTCCCAAGATGTAACTATGTTTCCCATAATGAGATTTTTCATAGGCTGCCATATTATGAGCAGCTATGTCATGGTTATATGACTATTTTCTGTAATTAGCACTGGCCCCAACAAATAAGTACTTGATAAACTATAAAAGTCATCTTGCAACAAAAGCGGCTGACTTTGAAGGAAAAGTCAACATGTGTCTTAAAGGGTGGAGCACTCACGAGAATCAAACTTCCAAGCAATGGTGATACCGCCAATTTCTGAGTCGCTGAATCTCAGCAGGAAGGTTCCATCTGGCTTGTTAATGAGTAGGTCATGGGCCTGTTGCTTGTTCACAAAACCCAAAATGGCCCTGGATCACAAAGGCCAAAAGAGCATAAGCAGAGGGTGATGTGTTAATGCCAGGAGGAAAACTTTCATACTCTACTGATGACTTCAAAAAATGAAAATTTTGGGTTGGGATTGTGGCTCAGTGGTAGAGTGCTTGCCTCCCATGTGTGAGGCACTGGGTTTGATCCTCAGCAATAAATAAATAAATAAATAAATAAATAAATAAATAAATAAATAAATAAATAAATAAATGAATAAATAAATTGTGTCCATCTTACAACTAAAAACAAAACAAAACAAAAAAAAATTTTTTTTAAAAATGAGGATTCTAGCCAGGTGTGGTAGCATGTACCTGTAGTCCCAGCTACTCAGATTGTGGAGGCAGGAGCATCGTTTAGCTCATGAGTTTGAGACCAGCATAGGCAACATAGTGAGACCCCATCTCAGAAAAAAAGGAGAATTGATGATTCGTACCCATCATTCCAATGAGGCTTGAGATGTTTTTTTAACACTTCCATCACACCATCAAACCACTGCCAAAAAGTATAGTTCCGTCCTGGCAAATTCTCCTGGTTGGAGACACAACAATGAACACACAGACACACACACAAAGGAAGAGTAGGAGTTGGACTATTATCTGCATGTACTTTACCTAAAAACTAAACCCTTACACTGCCAGATGCATGCAAATACCCCTGCCTACCTCAGTTTTACCAAATGGTCCTCAACCAAAGAGAATGCAAAAGAAAAAGCAATTATGGGGAAAGGCCAACATGCTACTACCAACACCCAGTGGACCCCGATGCTTTCACCTGGGACTGGGCTGACTGGTCCTGGCTATTTTTGCTATGTGGCCTGTGACTAGCACCACCCAGGAGCTTCTGAGAAATTAATGTTTTCAGGACCCATCCCAGACCTGCTGAATCACAGCTATGTTTTAACAAGATGCCCAGTTGGTTCATAAATTTAATCTGGATTAGACCACACCGTAATGCCACAGAGATGGTCACATCACACAGATGTTCCCAACAGTAATCAGCCAAATGCAGTTACCTGGTTCTATTAGAAGGCAGAGGCTTTACTGTAATAGCATAGATAGACCATTGAGACCTCCTGCTTCCCCTGTCAAACCTCTTCTGACTACCAGCAAGCCTGTTGGTCCACTTGTTAATACAAAACTGCCTAGAAGGGACTGGGGTTGTAGCTCAGTGGTAGAGTGCTTGCCTAGCATGTGTGAGGCACTGGGTTCAATTCTCAGTACCGCATAAAAATAAATGAATAAAATAAAGGCCTAGCAACCTCTAAAATTATATATAAAAAAAGCAGCAAAGCTTTGAATATAAAGCATCAGACCATTGGCTTGGAGTTGTGGCTCAGTGTTAAGAGTGCTTGCCTAGCATGTGTGAGGCACTGGGTTTGATTCTCAGCACCACATATAAATAAATAACAAATAACAGTCCAATCAACAACTAAAAGATACATATATATAAAAAACTTCCTAGAAGACTGAGACCATGAGTTCTCTGAAAGAAGGGAATTTAAGACACCGAGTGTGGAAGTGTAGAAAAGAAACTCAAGCCTAATTGAAAATCAATCAGAGATCTGACATCTGAGTACCAGATGCTAGAAACCAGAAAACCTTTCTTTCATTGTCATCCTGTTCTGTGGGTTGAGGGAGCCTGAACTGGCATTACACATCAGGAAACACGAGAGTGAGCGAATGGGACAGAGCCACGGACTTCTTATCATCTTGAACCTTACTATCCTGTGAGTTATATTTTATGCTTGCTTTGCTTTATTTCTTTTATAAAAGAAGAAAGTGCATTAACTGGACACAAAGCCCAACTTACTGAAAATATGAAAAGATGTGATTTTCTACGTGAGACCTAGATAATTCTCAAGTTGTCCATATATTCCCAGAAGCTTCTATTACTTTTGGTATATTTTATTATAAATATGAAGAACAGGAGCCGGGATCTGGTTTGGAGGGATTGACCTAATATCAACTGGAGGCTGGGATTCCTCACCCTGTTGAACTGGGACCAGGACACGGACATGCTGTTGTAGTCCTCGAGGTGGGCGCTGCTGCTGTTGAACAGTTTCTGTGCCAGGAACACGAGGTTCTCCTTGGTCAGGCCACGGTTGCTCTGCACTTCGGCCTTGAATTTCATGTTGAGCGCTTCACACAGCTGTGGCCACAGCACTTTGTCAGGCACGGCAAATGGCACCCTGCCCTGGAGGGAGAGAAGCCAGAATCTTATGAAAAAACAGTTGCATGATTGATTCCCTCCAGCCACAAGAGAAAAACAATGATGGCTGGAAGCAGTTATGAGTACTGGTCTTACCAAGGACATTCGTGCTTCCTTGGGGGTATACAGTTCTGTGAGATGCAGAAGGTTTCATTTTACCTTCTTCATGCACAACTGGAAGGTAGCCTCATGCTACGTATAGGGCTTGTAAATGAGCTACAGATCCTGTGGTTCAACCTGAGGTTCTAACACCATGAAAACAAAATAAAACCAAGGTCTGGCTCATATGTGATAAACTCATTGGGAATTTAGAAACTGAAAAGATTGCTTCTCTAGGTAGAGAGAATGTGCACATACATGTATACATATGCACATACACACATGTGTGAATACTTGCCCTTCTGCCAAGAACTCTAGCACAAAGTGAAACAACCTGGCATGGTAGAGTGGAAATGTCAGGTTAGCAACTTTATTGAGAATAGGATAGAATATGAACTTTTAATAAATTGCTTTTCATTCCATTCAACCATAGTATTTTAATTACTATAAAATTTTTTCAAATAGGCAATTCCTTCACATGACAAAAATTCAAAAAGCACAGAAGTAAATACAGTAAAGTTGCTTTCTTATCCCCATCATCCAGCAGGTTACTTGTCCCCAAAGGCATCTAATTTCTTGTATATATCACCAAAAATATTGAATGTCAGCAATTACTCTTTTTTTAAAGAAAACATAAATGGTAGCATAAAATCCACATGTTCTGCATTTCCTCTTTTTCCCACTTAATACTATATCTGGGAATCTCATATCGGCAAATAAAGAAATTCCTCATTTTCATAGCTGGGAGAGGGGAAGGGGAAGAGGCTGGTCAAATGTTCCTCAAGCAGCACTCCAGTGGCATCCAGATAGTATTCAGGTGCATAAGCCCACAATGTCATCTCTGCTTTTTCAGATAAAACACCTCATTTTCTCTGAGAGATCTGGAATGAATCACAGACTCTGAAACCAGGAAAGGACACTGAGTGTCATCCTCATTTACTGGAAAGAAGATGACATGAGGCAATGTCTCTGCTAAAGTAACTTCTAGAAGGAACCTGGGAGTCCCCCACCCCATTCAGGGTATCCCACAAGAACCGAAGTATTTACTGATTATAGGTGATGTGACAGCGTTTCCGTTACCCAACGTAAGCATCCTGATGGTGCCATGGACATCATCATGCCTCTGTCGCAGGCACTGACTGGAAACTCAAGTTCAGAGAGGCAAAGAGAACATCCCTTGGTCACAGTCATGATCACAGGAGAGGGAGCGGAGCCTAACCTTGGCCTGACGTCAAGCCATGCTCTTTCCGTTTTCTACTCTGCCTTCCACTCAGGAAAACAGTACTTTTTCTATGCTTTTTGAGGAAATACGAGGAAAAAAATCTCGTGACACCAGCGTTATGATCCTGAGACCCACGGGTTCAAGGGATCCACTCACAGGCTCTGCAAAAGCATTGTCCCAGAGGACTGTAGCTGTAGCGTTGTTGTCCTGGCTGCCGTGCACAATCACCACCACCGGGAGCGACAGGGTCTAAAAGACACAGGAGAAGGACTGAGCATCCCCGGCCTCAAGTTCTTCCCCTTCTTTTTTGCTTGTTACAGTAACACTGTCATTCAAGTGTCAGTAAGTGGCGCCCTAAAACGCAGAGTGGAAATAGCTGCAGGAGTAATGCAACTTCTCACACTGGTGCAACTTTAGAAATTTCAGATATTTTAAAGGCAATACTGCTTAGATGTTTCTGAAGGTGGAGCAAGTTTCAAGGAGTTACAAGGAGACTGAGGAAGAGAAAGAAAGAGCATAAAGAGACATTTCTGGAAAAAAAAATCACAAGAAATGTACTATACACTTCTCACACTGGGTAATGTTTCCTTTCATTCATTATTTACCTATTCCTCCAGCTACTTATTTTAGTTCATGACTTAATAGCATCTAAAAGAGAACACCTGTAAGGATGACGGCTCCCCATTTTCTGTTTATCAATGGTCAAAAAGAAGACACAATGTGATCACCATTATTTTTTTTTTTTCCGGTGCTGGGGATTGAACCCAGGGTCTTGTGCTTGCGAGGCAAGCACTCTACCGACTGAGCTATCTCCCCAGCCCTGATCACCATTCTTTTGTGATATACAATGCACAGCACATGTGCGTGCGCGCGCGCGCGCGCGCGCACACACACACACACACACACACACACACACACACACACAACCTGGCTGTGGAGGGGGCTTTACCTTAACTTGAAAAACCAGCTCATTTCCACCAACACTGAACTGTGATTCAAACAGGATTGTGAATTTTTCTTCCGTCACGGACTCCGCTCCACGGCGGTCAGACCTCTTAATTCGTTTCAGGGACTGCAAAGGAAGAACACGAGATGACAGAGCCCTAAAACACACAGGGACAAGGCATTTTTCCTCTTCTCCCCTCCTCACCATGTTTCTGAAGTGGGCGCTGAGGGTGCCCGTGGCTTGGTGGTACTCCATGACACAGCAGTTGTTCAAGATCTCGCCACTGTAATCGCTGCAAATCAGAGAGACCAGCTCCAAATCTATATGGGTCTTAGTAAACATGGGTAGAGAACATGTTCGGAGTAGGAGGAAATATAGAAGGCTGCTAAAAGCATACATGATTTAGAGGAAATGTTAGCTCTATAAATAAAACACACAAGTAATTTTCATATCCCTACTAAAGGAAACTATACTATCTTTCAAAAACCCCCTTATATTCCTTCTCTGATCCTCAGAACAGGCCAGAAGGGTGAACAGGGATTTGCAGAGGTGGTAGAATTACTATCTTCCCATTGCAGGGACCTGAAGAAAGGAACAGGGAGCTAGAAACTGAAGCACACTCACTTGCGGGTGTTCTCGTTCTTGAGCAGGGACTTGGCCTGCTGCTCGCTGATGATGGTCGCCTTCACCTGGGGGGGGTTCATGTGCACATTCAGCTTCCCGCCCACCAGCAGGCGCACGGTGGCTGCAAACTTGGTCTGGGTCTTCAGGACCTGAGGGGGCTGCTTCTCAATGATGAATGTGCTGCAGGGGACACGAGTGACCAGACACACGATGAGATGCAGGCGTGGCGGGGTGGGGCTGCGGGTCCCCCTGTGAGGAAAGGGGCCTCTCTTCCTAGCGAGAAGGGGAGGCCGAGCGGAGGCATCTCCCACCGTGTCCACGCCAGAAACTGGGGGAGGCTGCCCCGAGCGGCCAGAGCAACGGGAGGTGCCCCGGGAGGGGGTGCCAGGCAGAGACGGGACTGGGCAGAGCCTCAGGTCTGGGTGGCACCTGCCGCCTCCCACGTGCCAACCGCATGCTCCAGGTGGTGTCAAGAGGCAGCAGTCACCTGGTGACCAGGGCGGAGATGATGTCTGTGATGGTGGCATTGACCTCGGCCAGCATCTCCTCCACTGGGCCGGGGATGGGCAGCTGCTGGCACAGGTGCTCGGCTCTGCGGATCTGCTGCCGGTTCTGCCAGATGATCTCGGCCAACTTCTCACACCTGCAAGAAGTCCCAGGGCCCACGGGGGAATGATGGCTTCTTCCCCACCCCAGGCCACAGCCTGGGGGCTCCCAGTCTAGGGAGACCCCAGCAACACAGCTGCATCTTCAGGGACCCACCAGGACACCACAGGCGCTCCCCACCCCACCAACCCACTGGCACACAGGACGCTCCTGCCCTCCACAAGCAGACGATGCACACACCAGGGGCCACCCCGACTTGGGGCCAACCAGCTCAAGAGTCACTGCATACCAAAGCCCTGCCCCACTCCCCAGCACGTGACTGCATCCATGGGGGAAGCAGTATGGATCAGGGGACCAAAGTCCACGTTCAAACCAGGACAGTGGCGAAATGAGAGCTGTCACAGACAGAAGGAGCCTACTGCTCAGGCCAAGGCGGGAGGCAGAAGACGCAGCGGGCAGCGCACCCTGGAGCCCTGCCACCCCGCCCGCCTCCCCACAGCCTCACCAGGACTGCAGCACGTCCAGGCTGCCCTCGGGGGGCCCTCCGTTCCCGGCCAGCTGCTGCCGCCGCTTCCACTGGATCAGCTCGTCGTCCAGAATGATGGTCTGCTGCTTCCGCAACAGCTGCAGGGTCTTCTGGTGCTTCTCGGCCAGCTCCTGTGGCAAGGGGGACAGCAGCCCTCTGGGCTCCCAGGGAACAGCCCTGCAGGACCTCCCCTACCATCCCAGGGAGCCAGGCAGGCCCAGGAGACCCTTCCCTCTCCCACCTCTCTGCCTCACAGCACCTCAGGGAACAGGGTCTGGCCTCCTGCCCTTCCTGGCTCTGCCCCTCCATCCAGTCCCCGACACCCAGGATCCTACTCACCACGCGGTACTGCTGCAGAGTCTGGGCCTCACGCTGCAGCCAGGCCTCCACGGACACCTGCTTCTGCTGGAGGGCCGTCTCCCGGCTCAGGCGCTCCTGGGGGTTCAGCTGGGCCAGCTGGGCAAACTGAGCTGAAGGAGGGGACAGGACACCCACCACCATCACTCCTGCCATCTACCAGGAAGCCCAGAGCATCCCACTCACCTGTTCTGGAGCAAGACCTCAAGGGTCAGTCACCCCACTGATGGCCAGTCGGCTTCCCATGTACAGTCATGGGTGCCCAAAGATGCAGGAGCACCTTCAGAAGGCACCTCTGGGCTCTGCTCACTGGCCTCCTGGCTGGGCCTCCCCTCTGGGCAGTGGGTGCTCACAAGTGAAGTGGAACAGGAACCTGCCTGCCCCCAACCCCCACTCCCACTCCACCCCTGTGAACTTTGCAAATCACTTTCTTTCTGTGTCTCAGTTCCGCACATGTGAAGCGGGAGACTCGTGGCATTGCTGAGTGCCTTACCATGGACAGTGAATAAATGATACAGAAAATGCTCCAGGAACGGCCTGGCAGGCCTGAGTTCTACGAAGATTGGTTCTGATTGGTGACCGGGGAGTAGGACGAGAACGAAAAGGTGACAGAGACAAGCAGCTGCTCTGCCCCACCCCTCACATGCATGGGAGCCTCATCTGGGAGGCCCTGCTCTCTTGTTTTGTCCCATCCTTGAACCTGGCAGTCCCTCCCCAGGATGGTGAGTCTCGCTAGGAGTGGAAGGTGCCTGCCACATCCATCCAGGGAGAGTCAACAAGAGCTCAGCCAACCCACCAGGAGGGAGGGAGGGAGTGTCTGGGCCTCCTGGGACACAATTCAGCAAGATTCCCTTAGGAAAGGCAGGGTGGAGGGAGGCCTCCCTACCTTTTCCAAACTATCTATGAACAGAGCCTTAAGACATGGGGGAGGTAGAAAGAGTAAAGGAAGAAACACCTGAGGACTGATAACCACCAAACTTGTCCACAGTCAAAGCCACCTGTCCACCCTCCCCGGCCTGCAAACCCATCCCCCTCCCAACACGACAGTCTCCTGAGTGCTGGGATCATTACTGCCTTCCAATAACCTTTTTTGTTGAACTGCCCAGCATACTTACTCAGGCTGAATCAAAAAGATGTGTACGTCGGTATGTCTTAGTTAACTTCCTGGCTGGCTTTGAAGGCCATGTCACACGGACCCAGTCCCTGCCCCAGGGAACACACAAGCTGGGACAGACAAAAGCAATGCTGGACAGCCAGGAAAAGCCCAAAACTACAACTAGGAAATATGGGTCTAATCTCATTGGAGAGTACTGACTGAGAAGAGTATTACCCAGGCTTGGAACATAGCAGAGGGGCCTGTCGGCTCCCTCAGGATCCTGCTGGCCCATAGGGGAGTGGTGATCCCAATACCTGTAACCCACCCTCCTCCTGCAAGTGTCCCCCTTAGGTCTGTCCTACTCATTTGCAGGTGTTCCTGTGAAGGAGGTCAGGTGGACCGGAGGCAACGGCTATGTTTCTCAGGGGCTGGCCTTCACTTGTACAAACTGATCAATAGTCTGTGGTTTTAGCCAGGCATGGTAGAGGACACCTGAGAATTTAAGCAACTCAGAAAGCTGAGGCAGAGGATCCCAAGCTCAAGGCCAGTCTTAGCAACTTAGGAATCTGAGACCCTGTCTCAAAACAAAAAATGAAAAGGGCTGGAGATGTGGTTCAGTGGTTAAGTGCCCCTGGATTTAATTCCCAGTACCAAAAGTAAATAAAAAAATAAATAAAACTCTGTGTGTTTTTTACTCTGTGTGTGTGTGTGTGTGTGTGTGTGTGTGTGTGTGTGTGTGCGCACACACGTGTTTCTGGTACTTGAGATTAAACGCGGGGCCTTGTGCAGGCTAGGCAAGTTTTCTACCACTGAGCAATACCCCCAGCCCTAATCTGTGATTGTAATGGTGAGGAAGACAAATGAGACAGAAGTGACACCATGTAATAGGTCTAAATCCATCCAGAATCCAAATCTAAACCCATCCATAGGCAACTGAAACCCACATTAAGGATCATAAATGCTGTCGACAATGGACTCAGGTAGAAACTATAGCCTGAAACTCCTGTTCCCAAAGGCTGTTCCTTTTCTTTGGGGTAAATTCAGTTGGAGGAAGATATGTTAGAATCATTCTGTTAATACTCATATTTTAGTCACTGTCCTGTGTCAGGGAACAAAGATAGAGGACACAATTCCCTCTCAAGGATTTACAGTCTGGGAAGACAGAGTTAAAAAATGATGTCAATAAAGTTATGCGATAGAGCCTGCCACACACACTTTAACAGGAGTGCACACTTGTGTGTGTGTGTCAGGGCTGGCTACTGAGCCATTGCTCCTCTGAGATTCTGAGGTGAGTGTGTAAGCATGGAAATTGTTAAAGCTCAAACTGCCAACTTCCTACAGTGTCAAGAGGGGGCGCTGGTGGCTCCATAGTCTCAAGACTGACAATGAAATTTCTGGATGCCTCAAGCTGCAAGCAGTATACTAGGCTAGGGAGATTTGTCCACAAGGACACACTGAGGTGCAGAAGTGTACGCAGTTACAGGAAGGCCTCTCTGAATAACTGCACAAAACATTAAACACTGATCACCAGAAACACGGTCCCTTGGCCTTATACTGCTTAGAAAGTTTTTTGTTTTTAAAGGTGATTTTCTTTTTTTTCTTTCTTTCTTTTTTTTTTTTTTGGTGTGTGTGTCACTGGGGATTGAAAACCAGGGCCTTGTACATGCGAGGCAAGTGTTCTCCACAGTGCTGCACCCACAGACCCTAAACATATAGTTTTACATTCCCTATTTATTACTTCAATAAAGCTGCATTTATAAAATATTTATTATATATAAAATATTATGCCTGATGTTGTTTACTTAGACTATGAGCTCCTTCCCCAAAAGGAAATGTCCTCCCCAGCCTCCTCAGGGTGTCAGAAGCCTGGGTAAGACCCCATACTCTCCAAGGCCAGGCAACGTGTCTTCTCCCCTTCCTAAGCCTCTTCCTGCTAGCACCGTCTCCAATAACTATCCCCTACCACCCAATGGAAGGTAGATGCTCAGAATGAAAAATGAGTTCTCTTACAACCCAACTTGAGCAGCCTTCTAGTCCTCACTCCCGCCTCAGGACACACACGGTTCCCTTGGCCCTGCACCCTCTTCCTCACCTTGGAGCCTCAGGCTCTCTTGGTACTGGATGATGAAGTACTCTTGGGTCTGCTGCAGCTTCTTCAGCTCATTCTCTGTGTCCTGTGTGACCAGTCGCAGCTCCTCAAACGTCTGGTTGATCTGAAGGTGCTTCTGGGACATGGCATCAGCAAGACTTCCAGCTGGAGAGCTGCCCTGAGGGGAGATCGGGGAGGAAGTGCATGGCAGTTGGGTGGGAGGAAGCCTTAATCCCAAGGAAAAGCCAACCAATGCTAGATCCTACTTTGGGCTAAGACCACAAAAGCTAAATTTTGGATCAGAAGGAATCACAAACATCATCTGTGAGAACTAGGATAGAATGGGAAAAATGGAGAAACAAGTGACCCAACAGAATACGGGCACCATCATAGTAGAAACTAGTACTTCAGATCTGGCTTCCACCAGAGTTCCAAAACAGGGCCCACCAATTTCCTTTGGAGAGACTAGAACTCAACATGTTCTCAGTATCACCCGGGTTTTCCTATTAATGATGACGACCCTCATTTTCACATTTACTTATTGGCCTAATGCCATGGACTGAGCTAATGTTAGGGATGCAGTGGGTAACACAGCTTTGTGAATGCACTTCATCTGTGTGCTCACTCAAGACTTTCTTGTGATGGAATAATTTGCTTCCACTATGGAAGGAGCTGAACCTCCCACAGGCATCCTGAAGACCACCACATGAAGATACGTGGGAGGCATAAACAAGGCCTCTCTGGACCCAGCTATTTTAGTGACCTAGTTTGACCCATTCCTTCAATACCTGGCTTGGAAGGGATTGAGAAGGGTCTCTCCTAAATATGAGTATATCTTTCTGGAAAATGATTCAGCTGAGGTTATATTATTTGTTCACATTGCTTTGTGGTTGCAACCTCATCAAGGTTATAAATCTATGAAGATCAAATCTCTAAAGGGACACCAATAAGTCTACACTGAGTCTCCCTGACAAAGCTGGGTCCAGAGAGAGGTAGGTAAGACAGGAATCCCCACTCTCCTCACACCCACAGGACACTCACATTGTTGGCTTCTCGGACCAGCCTCTGTTCGTTGTACAGAATGTGCCGGATGCAGCGGACCAGCTCCATGGGGCAACGGTCGTACGTGTTCTGAAAGGATGCAACGGCAGATGTGACTTTGTTCCATTCCATGCTCTAGAGGGGCCTAACCCTGCACTCTCATGATGGAGAAGACTCCCAGAGATGGGATGGCCCAATCATGGCTAATGCTGCTCCCCCAGTACCAATGGGAACAAGAAAGGACATCACAGAAAGCCCAATTACAGTGAAAAGGTGAGGTTATTTTATTTCGTGCATTTTAGTGTACCTAAAGGACTACAGCAACATTTTGGAAACCAGATAAGTACATTTTTAAAAATCCAAGCCAGATGAGAAATAGGATAGAAAAGTTTTTGGCTGGGCAATCAAAATTATTGTTACTAATAAGGGGAAGATGGACATCATATGTCCCTGGATGTGATACCCTGATAATACCACTCATTTAGAATTCTGACCAGGGGATGTGAAATGTGAATCTAACCATGAGGTAACACCAAACAAATGCCCAAATGAGGAACATTTTGTCTTTAAAAAGTAAGGGTTAGATCAGGCATGGGGAGATGTGGATGTGCCTGTACTTGGGAGGCTGTGGCCAGAGGATCCCTTGAGCCCAGGAGTTTCAACACAACATTGTGAGACCTTATCTCAAAACAAAACAACAACAAAAGTAAGGGATAGGGCAATTATTTTAAAATGTCAATGTCAAAGACAAAGCAAGATTGCAAAATGAGTCTAGATTAAAGAAGATTAAAGGGATATGACAACTAGATATGATATGCGATCTTGGACTGGATCCTGAACTGGAGGGGGAAAGTGCTCGAAAGGACACTTTTGAGTCAGCTGACAAAATGGACATATAGACAGATTAACTACAAGTAATGTATTAATGTTAAATTTACTAAAGTTGATAACTGTATTATAACCATGTAAAAGAAGGTTCCTAATCTCAGAAAATGCACACTGAAGTATTTAGGGATAAAGGGACATGATATATGTAACTTACTCTCAAATAACTAAATAATGTGTGTGAGGAGACAAAGGGAGAAAGAAAGAAAGTAAAGTATGACAGGGCAAATAACAGGTGAATCTGGGTGTAATTTAGAACTTCTTTGTATCATTCTTGCAAGTTTCTGTAAGTTTAAAATTATTTTCCAATAAAAAGTTCTTAACCATATAGCCCATCTTGTAGAGTGCCTGCCTCTCATGCGGGAGGCCCGGGTTCGAGTCCCCAGCACTCAGAGATTGTGGAAATGACAAACAAACAAAAGTTCTTAAAAAAAAAAAAAAAAAAGCCACAATCACAAAGTCAAACAATTAGAACCTTATGCATGGAACACATGCTTCAACAATGCTGGCTGATAAAGAGTATGAGACTCTATAGGAAGGCCTATATAAAGGAAGAAGCCATCCCAGGGACAAGAATTAAGTGTGACCCATCATCCACACCCACCTGGAGCTGCGTGGCATAGTGCCCCAGCTTGATCTTCAGCAAAAACCCATCTTCCCCCACCTGGTGCTCCGCCTTCTTCTGCAGCTCTTGTACCAGGCCCTCCAGGAGCTGGGTGGCCTTAATGTTCTCCTGTGGATTATCAAGATCTATTGAGTCCCTAGGGGAAAAAAATTACATAATATGTATACATACATGCACAGGAGCCTGAAGAAATGCAGCCTCTACACATCACAGTCTTTCTTTGACGAAAGTGATTTCTTTATTTTCTGGGCATAGAACCAGGGTCTCACACGTGCTAGGCAAGTGCTCTGCCACTGAGTCACTCAGCCCTAAAGTGATTTCTTCTTAACACTTCCTGCAAATGTTAAGAAACAGCCCAACACAAATTGACTAAATGCCTACATTACTCTAGTCACACTCTTCTAATTATTACCCTAGTTGGACTATACAGTATTTTCATTTTCTTCTTCTCTTTTTTTTTTTTTTAACCATGTACTGCCCCTCTCCTTGATACTGACTGATTCTGGTGCTAATGCTATATTCTCATAGAAACAAAGGGAAAAGGAACATGCTTTGCATTCTCTAAAGGAAATAAGGGCTCTGAAAATTTCCTATTTATAGTCTTCTTGAGGGTGTTAAGGGGCATAAGGTTAAGACCATACTGCACGTGTTTCCAGCCTCAACCAGTTCCATGGCTGTATTGCAAATTCCACAGGGAGTATTTCTTAAATACAGGCAGGTGAAGCAATAATACTGCTCTTTCTAAGGAGTCCTGAAAATGAGGCAGAGGTTGTCTAGGAGTATTTGAACAGGTGAGACATTTCTATCACTAGTTACAGATCTGGGACTTCGGGCAATGCTAACTTTTCCAGTGAACAAGAGAAACCAGTTTACAGACTTCATCTTACTTCAGAGCCATTTAACTGGTGACAGGTGTTGTATGGTCCCCCACCCTCTCTTCTTTCTTTCCTTTTTCCTTTATTTCTAAAACTTAAGCGACAATTGCTACTGGGTAGTACCAAATTACTTAGCCTGCTGAAGAAACTGAACAGCTGTCAGACTGAAATAACATCCAATTACTGCTGACCAGGTCTGGAGCCAAGAGATCTAGTGGTAGCTAAAAGGTTCTGTCATCTCCCAATCTCTGAAGTTACAACTAATTTCAAACAGAGGCACAAACAGGTGTATCAAAACACGGAGACTATACCCAAATATGCACTGGAGAAGGCAGTAAAGGAAGCCAAATTTTGAATATATATGCTCTATGAATTAAATAAACTATATACTAAATAAAAACATGCAAGGATTGAGGCAATAATACTTCTCCTTGTCTGGGAAACTATGCTTGAATGGATCCAGTATCTGAGCAAAACTCACTGAACTCTGGTCCTGATTCTAAACATCCCTGCTAATAAAGAGACTTATGTGGATGGCTTCAACATGAAGAATTGAAGACTGTTTATTACAATCTTTATCTTTTTTTTTTTTTTTTTTAAATTAGGGATTGAACCAGTGGCACTTAACCACTGAGCCACATCCCCAGCTCTTTTTTATATTTTACTTAGAGAAAGGGTCTCGCTGAGTTGCTTAGGGCCCCACTAAGATGCTAAGGCTGGCTTTGAACTTGTGCTCCTTCTGCCTCAGCCTCCCCAGCTCCTGGGATTACAGGTGTGCACCACCGTGGTCAGCAAAATCTTTATCTTCTTAAGAAAACTAAAACGGCATATAATTCAGGTTTTCTTTAATCAACAAAAATTTTTTTAGAACTCATCAGTAAGAAGACTACATGAGGAATCTACTAAATGAAAGCTTATTTGCTTTTTGTTTTGAGACTGGGTCTCACCATGTTGCCTGGGCTGGTCTTGAACTCCTGAGCTCAAGCAGTCCTCTTGCCTCTTGCCTCAGTCTCTGGAGCAGCTGGGACTACTGGCCTATATCACTGAGCCAGGCTAATTGGAAGTTTTTTGTTTTATTTTTTTTTTTTTTTTCTTTTACCAGGCTAGGGGTTGAATGTAGGGCCTTGCACATGATAGGCAAGTGCTCTACTCCTAAGCTACACCCCTAAATGAAATTTTAAATCAGCAGAAACTTCCTACCTATGTTTTTTTAACACCTCCAAATAATTAAAACAGAAAAGAAAATGAAAAGGGAATGGAAAAGCACTAAACAAGGTGCACCTGACATTCTCATATTTAGCAGGTTTTTTTCCTCACTTAATTACATGAAGCTGAGATTTTTTTTTTTTTAATTGCCTAGAAAATTGCCTGCCTTTGGTGCTCTCTGGCTTCTGAACAGAAATCTGCTACTAACAGGTGATTGCAAATTATTCCAAGGCAATATCACTGATGGGTATATAGCTGTCTTCCCATAATAGCATCAAGACTGGCTACTCTTTCAGAGAGGACCCCTGGCTAATGGGGAGGCCTGAAGTATTTAAAGAATACTTTCAATCCACTGACAGACTGTAACCAACCAACAAGCCCCCAGCTTCTGAGAAGAACGGAGCACAACCTGCTTCCAGTGTGTAATAACACTGTCACTTAAAAAAAAACAAAACCTACAGAGCGGGTGGTGTAGCTCAGTGGTGGAGCACTTACTGAGCATGTGGGAAGTCCTGGGTTGGTCCCGGCACTACAGAAGACAAACCAAAGAGCTGCATTGTCAGTGACTATACTGCACCAATTCTACAGGAATTTTAGAACAATGTGACCCTAACCCAAGTATACAGTCAATAATTTGGAAAATAAGATAAAAAATGCTTGTTAAATCCACTGAGGGGCTGAGGTTGTGGCTCAGTGGTAGTGCGCTCACCTACTGTGTGTGAGGCCCTGGGTTTGATCCTCAGCACCACATAAAAATAAATAAATAAAATAAAGACTTTGTGTCCATCTACAACTAAAAAAAAAAAAAAATCCACCACTGAAATGTAATTTTTGTTAATATTTTGGCATATTTCCTTTTAGTTTTTATGCATATATATAATACATAAATTAAAAACACCTATGTATTTACTGTTAAATTATCTTCCCCATCAAACACTAAATTCTGTGGGGGCAAGGACTTTCATTTCTTCAAACAGTACTACCTACAACAATGCTGATACCCTACAGGCACTTAAAACATATTAGTTGACGGCCATTTATTAGTAGCGATATGTTAATGTTTTTAGTCAGTACTAACTATCAAAGGGAACAAACAATGAATTCTATTTTTAAATCCCAAGAGTTATTCCCTCTCCCTAAACCTAAGATGGGATTAAATACCTTTCATGGATCACATAAAAAAAATTAAGCACATAACTTTTAAAATCTTCACCATGAGATCTTTCTGATCAAACTTTCTTCTTTTCTTTTCTTTTGATGGTGCTTGGGATTGAATCCAGGTCCTTGTGTAAGCATTGTTCCACTGAGCTACACCCTCAGTCCTAACTCCGATATTTTTGCACTTCACAAAATATGATGTAAAAAGCTTTGTTCACCTACCAAGCTTGGCTTTCAATCCACTGGGATAAATAATGCCGCACCTCAATGGGGAAATGCTGGCCATATAAGGCTTGCATCTGATGAAGGGCGTCTCCTTGGAGCTGCTGAGCTTGTATCCACACAGCCATGGTTCACAATCTGTTAAACAAACAATCTGTGGTTTGCATGATTTTTTTTTATTCCCCTTTTAAATCCACCATAGTAAATATTCATATAGTTAAAATGCTTACATGCTATTAGTCCTTTAGGTAGATTAAAGCTTGTTTGTTTAAGTTTGTGTACTGGGAATTGAACCCAGGGATACTCAACCACTGAGCTAGTTCCCAGCCTTTTTATTTTAAGACAAGGTCTCACTAAGTTGCTCAGGCTGGCCTCGAACTTGGGATCCTCCTGCCTCAGCCTCCCCAAGTAGCTGATATTACATGCATGTACCACTGAACCTGGTTTTTAAAATAAGTATTTTGAAGTGAATTTTAGCTTTAAAATGTTTTCAAAATGTAGACATTCAGTGTGGTCTTGGGAAGGTACCCAGTCAGATCTGTGAATTTCTACCTATACACATACTGAGGTCCAATAAGCAAAATCACAAAAGCAGCTTTAGGGAAAGAACTCCCTATACCTTTGATATCGTAGACATATTCTTTACTTTCATTCAAAATTGTCAGCAATGGTTAGCAGCATTTCAATAGTCATAATAAACAATGAGCAGAAAGACATTTGAAAACCATTTCAGGGGCTGGGGAGATAGCTCAGTCGGTAGAGTGCTTGCCTTGCAAGCACAAGGCCCTGGGTTTGATCCCCAGCACCCCCCCCCCAAAAAAAAAAAAAAAAAAACATTTTAGATTTGGTACTTTGGGTTTAAGCACTGTGGTAAACATGCTGCCATGTTGAAAGAGCCCAGTAAAAGAAAAGTAAGCAGGGCACAGTGGCACATGCCCATAATTCCAGCGACTCAGGAGGCTGAGGCAGGAGGATCTCAAGTTTGAGGCCAGCCTCAGCAACAGTGAGACCCTAAGAAATTTAGCAACACCTTGTCTCAACAAACAAACAAACGAAAAGGGTTGGGGATGCGGCTCAGTGTTAAAGTAGTCCTGGGTTCAATCCCCAGTACCAAAAAAAAAAAAAAAAAAAAAAAAAAAAAAAGTGCTCTCTGCTTTCTGGTGTCATGTCCTAAGCTGCTTACTTCTGCCACACTCTTTTGCCATGATGTTCTGCCTCAGCTTGAGCCCCAAGAATGGAGTCAGCCATCTATGGACTGAAACCTTGGAAACCACTGCAGTTCCTTGAGGACAAAGATTTCAAGGTCACCTTGATCACTACTGCACTGAATAGCACCCCCCCATTGTTTTAAGAAATACTTACATTCTGACCTTAATATGGTCTTACAATAACTTTTAGTCCAGTTTTAAATAAGTATTGATACAAATGGTGTCACTGCACCATTTATTCAAGAAACTTGAATAAAATTACATTAGTGTGCACTAAGGGGAAAAAAGTGAAAATATCCACATCAGAGACAGAACCCTATGTATTACCACTAGTTACCTGCATGGCAACACAAAGACACAGGCTTATCTGATAAATTACCCCAAGGTTCACCTTCTGAGTTATTGCTACAGAACTTATGAAGCAATATTCTGTTAAATTACAGCCGATAAACATCCTTTAACCACAAAAACAATACATTTCAACTAAGAGAAGCAAGACTGAACCAGTATATCCCAACAGTGTAATTTTTTAAAACTTTTTTTTTTTTTTAAAGAATACTCACTGCAGCCCAGCACAGTGGCACACGCCTGTAAACCTGGCAGCTGGGGAGGCCGAGACAGTCTCAAAGCCAGCCTCAGCAAAAGTGAGGTGCTAAGCAACTCAGTGAGACCCTGTCTCTAAATAAAATACAAAATAGGGCTGGGGATGTGGCTCAGTGGTCGAGTGCCCCTGAGTTCAATCCCCAGTACCCGCCATCCCCGCCCCCCCCCCAAAAAAAAAGAATACTCACTGCAGTGTTCTTTTGGTTTTTTTTTTTTAATTTTGGTTTTTTAGTTGTTGATGGATCTTTATTTTATTTCTTTATATGCAGTGCTAAAAATTGAACTCAGTGCCCCACATGTTAGGCAAGTGCTCAACCACTGAGCCACAACCCCAGCCCCTTAAACACACTCTTGAGTTCAGAAAAATGGTTTTCTAAAATGCCAGGATGCCTCCTCAGACTCATCTGAGATTTTTTTTTTTTTTTTTTTTTCTGGTACTGAGGATTGAATCCAGAAGCACTTAACCACTGAGCCACATCCCCAGCCCTTTTTTATTTTGAGACAGGGTCCTGCTAAGTTGCTTAGGGCCTTGCTCAATTGCTGAGGCTGGCTTTGAACTTGTGATCCTCCTGCCTCAGCCTCCAGAGTGACTGGGATCACAGATGGCGGTTCCCACCTGAGGATTTTCTATGCTTTCAGCAGAGACTCTCTGGGATTAAACAGTTTGGGGCAGGAACATTATATAATGAAGGTCACTGAAACTGAATCTTGCTCCAACCCTGTTTTCCATATTGTGGAATCTGGGATAAGACACGGCTAACATGAACCCCATTCAAGTGACCTGGCTACTGATTTGCACATTCTTCTAAGAACTATGTTACAGTTATGGTCCAATGAATTGGACCTGGACTTTGTTGACTCCCAGAAACTGCACATGTATGTCAGGAAACAAAAAACCCTCCTGTTGGTTGTAGCTGTCTGATCGAGTAACACTGAGCTATTTATGGGACGAGTCAGATAGCCAACAGGGAGGTGTGGAGTGGGAGCCAGTTATCTATTTTAGACTTGTGCAATGCTATAGAACACTTGAACGGCATACGATTTTATTCAGGGCTTTAAGGCTGGGCTCACTGGTTTCGTTTGTTTGTTTTTTCCGCAATCCCTCTGTCCTGGGGACTCAATCCTCGATCTCCAGCATGAGAGTCGGGCACTCTACGTGATGGGCTATATCGCCAGCACTGGGCTCACTGTAACATCACCGAAGACATCAAAGTTCAAGGGTTACGAGTTCACTAAAAGAAAGACCCAGACAAAAGTGCTCTCTCCAGAAGTGATTCCAAACATCTGGAAGGCCCTTCACTGTATAATACACTTTTTAATCAAAGGAATCATAGCCCAAGGATTTGAAGAAGCAGATGACAAATCATGATTTTTGGAGGAAGGATAAAGCGTGCAGGGAGGAGAGTGCTTACAGAAGTGGGATACAGGAGTGCAGAGCAGGGTTCAGGCATCCATCTTTCCTGCTGGTAAAGAATAAAGCAGCAGCAGCACCTGGCCCTGGCTCCCTTCCTGAGCTTGAGAATGGCACCATCACAAAAATCTCCGGGACCTGCATTCGTTAGCCGAACCAACCCAGAGACAAAAGAAGGAAAAGGGTGGAAAACCTTGATCTCCTCACAGACCTCTTTCCAAATTAAATAGCACCATGGTCACTTTCTGTGCTCTTACTCTGTTTTTCTTGTCGTTTCCTTACTTCTTGATGCATATCATACAGTTGCTCACCAACTCCCCTGAGGGTGAAAATCACTATGAACACAATGGCTCTGTTTTGTTCACTGCTCTTTCTCTGGGGCCTAGAACAGCGCCTGACATACAAGCCGCCATCTTTTTGTCACTCTTGTTGTTGCACAAATAAGTGTGTGCATGCAATTGGGCAAACCCTGTCAGCTTTTTCCAAAGTTATTATGGAACATGATATCAGTCTGAAATACCAAGGCAGGGAAATGAGACAGACTTCAATTTCACCGATCAATTATGATTTTATAATTCGAATGAGCCTGTGTTGATGTTGGTCTACTTGTTCCTTACTGATATTAGCCATCATTTGTAATTTTCCCTTCAGTTTCTGTTTATCTTCCCCCACTGAATTCTAGGAGAAGTAAGTGAGGAGAGCCCATCTCATTCAGTGTTGGTGTTCCAGGACCCAATGCGCTGGTTTGCCAAGGAAAGTGGTCCATAAGTCTTTGCTGTGTGAATAAACACATAAATAAATATTCGCATGTGCTGCTGGCCAAGGATATCACAGAAGCCTATTATTGTTTTAAGAGAGAAATATGGTGATATGCTGCACATGTACAGGCACTAATATAAACTTAATGCTTTAAGTCTTATATTAGTTTTTAGTATTGATTGAAGTATAGACTGCTGAGCTCTGAGAATGTCAGAATATTTTTTTACAATTCTAATTATGAACATGTCACAATAGTTATTTTCTAAAGTAGTATGACATTTGAAGAATAATAGCTGGTAAATGTAATGTAGCAGTTGCCTTATTTTGATGAATACATTTTAGTTTCACTACATAAAAGTGTTTTGATAGAGCTGGAAAGTAGTTTCTGCTTATTACTAGTCAAAATGTAAAATAAAAACCTAGCAGAGAGGGTTTTGAATGTTCCCAACACAAAGAATCACAAAGCAGTGATGTGTTAGAGGTGGTATGCCAATTACCCTAATCTGATCATTAGTTTGTATGCATGTATTGAAATAGTATACTGTACCCCATAAATATTACAATTTTGTGTCAATTAAAATTTTTTAATATTGTAATGTGAAATAAAAGCATATTAGTGCAGAATCATATGCATTTTACTTTTAAACTAAGATTTATACACACATGGAATATGAGAGGACCATCATGCAACCACTTTAAATACTCAGTTTAGACAAAAGCACATCCCCCAATTTATCTGAGCACAACCTAGAATCTAAGTAGTTTTTCTTCATACACGTCAGGATACTTCAGCCCCTTTGTTAGGCCAAAGCTGATTCCCTGTCCCTGTCTCTAGTACCTATCAAGTCATCAAATGCTACTGTACACGCAGTGACTGCAGCTCTGTCCCCAGTACACCCCCTGTTCTGCTTATTTACAGGCAGCTCCATCTTTAATGTGTGATGTTCTCACAAGGGAAGTGGTTTGTATCTTTGGTAAGTCATCACAGGGGCTTCTCTAAAGACTGGGAAATGGATTCACTATCAAATTTTTAGGGCAAAGACAGAAACGAATTGAGCTCTGTGTAGTTGCACTTTTAGCATTCCAAAGCTACCTCCGATAGCCTTGGGTAGAGAATACTGCACTTTCTGAAGCACAAGTCATCTACATTGACCTCATAAATCTTATTATATCCAAGGGCAAGGATGGCCAAATAAAGTGGGCCCTGAGGCACTTGCTAATACAAGTCTCAAGATCTCAAAGCTTACATTGGTACAGGCTTACTGAAAACCAAGCAAATGAATGTCTACAACATCAGAAAATGATATAAGTGGGTGGGATTTAGGGATAACTTTATTTCAATAATAAATACCTTTTTACCAGAAGCTTTCCCTTTTGAAAAATATAAAATTTTGCAAAGAGAAATATCATTCTTTCTGAAGAATTCCAGAACCCTGGAGCTCAGGTATTGCTGGAATTGAAGCGTGGGGTAGAGAAGTTCAGGATCTAGAAGGCTCACAAAGCACATCTGCCAATGGAATGAATGAATTCTAGCTTGGGGTAAGAGCAGGGGCTTAGAATGTATGTAGAGAGCTTTAGTTTCTGGATTCATGTGTATAATGTAAAGCATTTTATAATTTCTGTTCTCCATCCCACATCACCACCACCCATCCCAAGTCATCCCATTCCAGGGCCAAAGTTTCTAAAAAGGGGTTAAAGTTCTGGAGATAATGCTGAACTCACCTAAATACAGTCTGTAAAAGACTTGAACTCTTTTTCCTCTTTGTGCCTCAGTTTTCTCACTTGTTAAATGGGAATAATAATACTTAGGTCCCTTGGAATGTGTGGGAGGAATGAATTACTATGTGTAAATATTTATGCTAGCAGAGACTAAGGTGCCAGGGACCTATGCCTTTTCCTACTCCTTCCAAGGACACATCTAAGTCCTGCTAGTTAAGGGTATAAAAGACAACTAATGAAATTTGTAGCATTCATTCATTATACTGCTTTATAAATTATCAACAACAAATGTTCTGATTTATCTAATACATAAATTTCAGAAATAATAAGGTTGAGGAATTAATTAAAATAACTTTTACCAGTGTGATTATTATTGTCTACCAACCACATTTAAGAGTGAACATTTACTGAGCACTTAATTACTTATAACATATGCTTTTATGAATCTACCTACTCTTTTAATCCTTACAAAAACCCTATGAGGTAGGCATTGTTATTATCCCCACTTTACGGATGCGGAATGAGGTTCAGCAGGATTAAATGCGATCGTAGCTAGCGCAGCACCTATGGAAAACCTTCTGGCAGATCCACTAAAGGTAGAACGTAGAGTTACTATACCATCCAGTGGGTCTCCCAGGGATATGTCTACGTTAACTGAGACATGTCCACACAAAAACCTGTACACAAATGTTCACAGCAGCAGAATTCATGACAGCTCAAAACTGAAACAACCCAAATGTCCACTGATGAATGAGGAGCCGGGTACGGTGGCACACAATAGTAATTTTACCAACTCAGGAAGCTGAGGCAGGAGGAGTCCAAGTTCAAGGCCAGTCTGGGCAACTCAGTGAGACCCTGTCTCAAAATAAAAAGGCCTGGGGGTGTAGCTTAATGGTAGAGCACTTGCCTAGCATGGGCAAGGCCTTGGGTTCCTCCCCCAGTTCCACAAACAAAAACGACAACGAAACGAAAAGGAACGAAGTCCTGATACATGCTACAACATGGGTGAATCGTGAAAACACGCAAGGGGAAAAACAGACACAAAAGGTGACACTGTGACCCCATTTCATGGAATGGCCCAAACAGGCAAATCCACAGAGCGGGGGATGGTAAAAGTGCTTCTAATTAGAAAGTGCTCACAGGTGTACAACTCTGAGGATGTACTAGAAACCACTGGGTGAATTTTATCATATGTAATTCTATCTTGAAAAAATATTATTTAAAAATAGAGAAGAGGTGAAATAGCTGTCCCTGGTCCCACAGTACTAAAGGGTTCTCCAGAGCTGGATCCACCCCAGAGCCTGTACTCCCACAGCTGTGCCACACCGAGTCCCAAGGACTTGGGCTAGGCCGTCATATTATTCACTGTGCTTTTCCATATGTGTGTTACATTTTATAATTCACAGAGAAAACTAACAAGCAATAAGAATAATATTAAGAGGCTCTGATTTTGGCAAAGACTAAGGCTAGTTGGCTGATGAAGCTGAAGACATAAATATTGCTTCCGATCTGAAAAGTACAAGGCAAGGGGCCAGCATTCAAAACTGTTGAACACGTCAGTACCTATTAATGACTCAAGGACTTTGGATAGAATATAAAGGGCCATTTCCCTGGTCATGTTTACCGCTTCACTGTCAATACCAACATCATTAAGTAGTGGGGCTTACCTAGTAGGAGGGACTCTGAGGGACAGAAAAATATTAATAGCAGTAAAAAAGGATTAAGACTTTGTTCATATTAAAATTGGCGTGACTTCAAGTAAGAAGGTTAGAGTAAAATTACCACACCTAGAGGTTTGTCAGTAGCTGGATGTGGTGGCACATGCCTATAATCCCCAGCGACTCAGGAGGCTGAGGCAGGAGGAGTGCAAGTTCAAGGTCAGCCTCAGCAATTTAGAGAGGTCCTGCCTCAAAATAAAAAGGATAGGGGATGTGGCTCAATGGTTAAGTACCCCTGGGTTCAATACCTGGTACCCTCCTCAAAGAGTAGGTCAATACCAGAGTCATCTGTTCTTTAAAAAAAAGAAAAAAAAAAAAAACATGAATGAACATAACTTTATAAGCAATTGGGAAGACAGTTCTCTTTTGAAAAAAAAAAAAAATTATTAAACAGACAGGAAAGGAACAAAGCCAGGCATGGTGGCACATGCCTATAATCACAGCAGCTCAGGAGGTTGAGGCAGGAGGATCACGAGTTCAAAGTCAGACTTAGCAATTTAGTGAGGCTCTAAGCAACTCAGCGAGACCTGTCTCTAAATAAAATATAAAAAAGGGCTGGGGAGTGGCCCCAGTGGTTAAGTGCCCCTGGGTTCAATCCCCACTACCCAAAAAAAAAAAAAAAAAAAAAAAAAAAAGGAACAGAAAGAATAAAAGCAACGTGTGTTTGCCCCAGAAAGAAACAAACAAGGAAAAATGTGCTCAGGCAACCCAGAGATGATAACATTCTGGGAAGACAGTCAGTCATAAATCTTTACGTCACAGCCAAAACATTACATATTACTTTGGGAAGAGAGAAAGAGGAGGGAAAAGGCAGTGCAAGAAGGAAGGAGAGGGGCTGGGCTGGGGCTCAGCGGCAGAGCGCTTGCCTAGCACTCGGGAGGTGCCCATGTGAGGCACTGGGTTGGATCCTCAGCACCACATAAAAATAAAAACAAATAAAGGCATTCTGTTCATCTACAACTTAAAAAAAAAAAGGAAAAGAAAAAGGAAGGAGAGGGCAAGGAAGGGAGCCACTTGCTAAATACAAAAACCAAGCCTCCTCAGTGGGTTGACATGTATTTTAAACTCTCAAGTACCTCACAGATTACTTATTATTCACAAAGGGGAAAAGACACATTCCAGTGTATAAATTTGGCATATAATTTGATCACCAAGTGATCAAACATCCCCAATCAGGAGACAAACTGAAATTATGTGTGTCCAGACGTTTTGTGATGAAAAGAATACAAAAAACTACCTTATAAAGAAACATGGAGAAACAATCTACAATCAGGTAAATCCAAAAACCCAAGTTATGGGACTCTCATGAACAACAGAGGGGATCCAAGATGGCGGTCTAGAGGGAGGCTGCGTTCCTTGTCGCTCCGCAACGCCGGATTCAAGCAGAGGATATCTGTTTCTCGGTGAGGCAGTTTTTGCTGCTTATCGATCCCCTGCTCTTTGCCCCATTTGTCTGCTGTGATCACCTGCAATCTGCCAGCATATCGACGCCCTTTTTTGAGAGCAGATTGCTCACTGTCAGGCGTCTGTCTTCCGCCATTTGCCTGCCTCTTGCCTGTCCATCGCCTGCCTTGCCCCTGTCCATCGCCTGGCGCCCGAGGTTCACCTCCCCATCGTCTGACAGCTGCCAGCGGATTGACCGCAGACCGCCAGAGGAGAGCCGGCTGCCTGCTGCTGCCTGGAGGTTCGGTGTTGCAGTACCTGCAGGTTTGATTGCACGTGGCTCCCGCCATTTTGAGACAACAGCCAGGCCCTGTAGGACCCCTGGCTGGACTGACTGAGTCCCATCTCCAGGATCCCTCAGCCGAACCGATCACTCCCTGCCTCTGGGGCCCTCACATCAACTGACTGCTCCCTGCCGCTAGGACCCCCAGACCAACTGACGGCGCCCTATCACTGGGAACCCAGACCAACTGATTGCACCCGGCCTCCTGGATCCCACAACCACACCAAACACACCCGACCTCCAGGACCACTGCCCGACCAACTGCATCCTGTCTCCAGGGCCTCCAGCTGACCATGTCCACCCCTGAGCTGCAGCTCCCCATTTGCCAACACATTTGGAAGCCAGAGCGGCCATCTTGGATAATCCTGGAAGCTGTAGCTCCGATCTTTGGGTGGGGCAAATCCCATCCTGCGACGCCTGCTGGAGGCTTGAAGCTCATTGTCAGGTACCTCTTATACATCAGGCTACTGAACACTGGGAGGTTTCATTAGTATATGTCTGTTATACAGTAGATTTTCTTTTTTCTCCTTTTTTTTTTTTTTTAAAAAGCATTCTTTTTTTTTTTTAACCTTTATTTGTTTATTTATTTTTATGTGGTGCTGAGAATCGAACCCAGTGCCTCACACGTGCTAGGCAAGCGCTCTACCACTGAGCCACAACCCCAGCCCCTTTTTTCTCCTTTTTAAAAAAAAAAAATTTAAGTTTTTATTTCTTTACGTTTCTTGCCTTCTTTTCCTTCTGTTTACCTGTTCCCTCAGAGTCGTTTTCTCCCTTATTTACATGATGTTATTGTCCCCATAGGGGCTATTTGGTCTAGGATTGCATAGTGTCTGATTTGGGCTCTGCTAATATTGATCTCCCCTTAAAGAAAGGGTTTTGGAAACCTATAGGGCCACTATAAGCCTATAGGGGGAAATCTGCAATACCCCAGATCTGCAGCACTAGAGGGGAAGATACATGAACAACATGAAAAAACAAGGGAAGAAAATGATCCAAACAAATCCAGATTCTATAGTAATAGAATCCAATGACAGGATGTTGGAAGAAATGTCAGAAAAGGACTTCAGATTATACATGATTAAGATGATTCACGAAGCAAAGGATGAGATAAGAGAGCAAATGCAGGCAATGAATGATAATACCAATAAGCTGAAAGAGCACCTGCAGGAAGCAAAAGATCATTTCAACAAAGAGACAGAGATTCTCAAAAAAAAAAAAAAAAAACCAAACAGAAATCCTTGAAATGAAGGAGACAATAAACCAAATAAAAAACTCAATGGAAAGCATCACCAACAGACTAGACCACTTGGAAGACAGAACCTCAGACAATGAAGACAAAATATTTAATCTTGAAAATAAAGTCGCCCAGAGAAGATGGTAAGAAATCATGAACAGAATCTCCAAGAACTATGGGACATCATGAAAAGACCAAATTTAAGAATTATTGGGATTGAGGAAGGCACAGAGATACAAACCAAAGGAATGAACAACCTATTCAATGAAATAATATCAGAAAATTTCCCAAACCTGAAGAATGAAATGGAAAATCAAATACAAGAGGCTTACAGAACACCAAATGCACAGAATCACAACAGATCCACACCAAGGCACATTATAATGAAAATGCCTAACATTCAAAATAAAGATAGGATTTTGAAGGCCACAAGAGAAAAGCATCAGATTACATATAAGGGGAGACCAATACGGATAGCAGCAGACTTCTCATGAACAACAACAAAAAGCAGAGTTGTTCTAGATTAAAGAAGGCAAAAGAGACATGACAAGTATCAAGAACATAACTAAAGACAAAAAAACACAGCTCCACAGGACATCATTGGGATAGTTAAGAAAATTTAAATCAGGCTGTACATCAAATGTTCTCTCGTCTCAAGGTTAGGTTCTTGAGCGTGATAATAGCATGGGGGTGTAGTGGAGTGCTCTTGTTCTAGCAGTGCATACTCAAGTATTTAAGGGTGAGCGTCCTGATACATGCAACTTACTTTCAAAGGAGGGAAGAGTGGTGGTGGGGAAAGTAATAAAGCAAATGTAACAGCTGCTCATAGTTGGTCCATCTAAGTGAAGTTTACGTGAGGGTCATTGATCTATTCTTTCAACTTTTCAGTTCAGCGATTAATTTTTTTTTTTCAAAATCAAATTTAAGGGCATGAATTCCAAAAATAAAAAGGAAACCAAAGGGGCTGGGGTTACAGCACAGTGGTAGAGCGCTTGCCTAGCACATGTAAGGCACTGGGTTTGATCCTCAGCACCACATAAAAAGAAATAAATTTTAAAAAGGTATTGTGTCCATCTACAACGACAACAAAAAGTATATATGTACATAAAGAAAACCAAAGCAATGACAGTGGACATTTAATTCTCATACTGATACTGTTCCTAGTAATAAAGATCTGGGCTTTTCAACTTCCTTGCAGCTGGTAGGATGTCAGGGTCCCTACATGTGCATTATTACCTCCATGTTCAAATCTAACAAGCAACTGAACAACCCTTTAGGGAAGACGCTACATCGATACCATTTTCCAGATGACTGAAAACATTTGCTGTAGGCCATAATAATGACCATCTGCGTTACGGAAAAATAAGAAACATGTTCCCAATATTTTCCTCATTAAAGCCCACAGCCTTCCTCTTAGCATTGAGGATTACAGTATTCAGTTACCACTTAGCAAAATCTGCTCTGAGGAGTGCCTTGCACTAGGTCAACTCCCAGGGACAGCCATTAGTTAAGTAGTATGATACACAATTAGAAGAAATTGGAAATAACCTAAATGTCCAAAATAAAGGAATGGTTAGACAATAGCACATTAATCTGACAGAACAGTGTTCTGTCATTTAAATTACATATAAAGGCTATGTTGAAATATAAATACCATGTAGACACATCCTCTTGAAGTATTAGTAATGCTAAATCTGTGTACAATATGTGTGCTAAATCACAACTAACAGAAAAGTCAAAGAAAAGTGTAAATACCTGTTACATCTAGGTGAAGGAGTTTTGGTACTTTTTTTGTAAAGTTCTTTGATTTATTAAATTTTGTTTAAAATTTTAGGGCTGGGAATGTAGCTCAGTGGTAGATGTGTGCTTAGCATGTGCAAAGCCCTGGGTTCAATCCCCAGCACCACACCAATAACAAACAAACAAACAAAGTGTAAAACCTGAAATATAGAAATCATTGGGCTGGGGTTGTGGCTCGGTGGTAGAGCACTTACCTAGCATGTGTGAGGCACTGGGTTTGAGTCTCAGCGCCATATATAACTAAAGGTCCATGAACAACTAAAAAAAAAAAAAAAAAAAAAAGAATTAATACTCATTTTGTGCCAAGAACTGATACCAAAGACCTAAGCAGGGAGGTTGGACAGATCTGACCAGCTTCCATGAACACTACAGGGTGAGTTTGCTAAGGAAGTCCTAGGTGATCCTCCCTTTATTATTCTCTACATTTTTTATGTACTTCAGTACTGATCATCACCTAACAATCATCACCATCAACAAGAAATCTAGAAAAGACACCAGTACTACATTGGAAAAGCATACCTATCCACTGAGCCCAAGTTATAGGCCAAAGAATGTGGCATTTTGTCACTTTTATCAGGTAGCTGTAGTCTTGCATTTACTGTGAATTATCATGGACTTGATTTTTGCTTAAAGTCAATATGTAAGAAATATATAAGTCCTTTCAAATAACAAAAAATTTTTAAAAAATGAAGCTAGTATGTTTTGGTTAAAATACAAGAAGACTAAAATCTCCTCCTTTAAAAGAGAAATGCCACATCAGTTGGTTTCTTTGTCTCCTGAGTGCTATTCAACTTGCAAAGTCAGACTACAGTTTTCTGAAGATCATGTCAATGTGTGTGGTATAATACCATCAATATTTAGGTAAAACAAACCCTGCAAAAAAGGTGACTCCAACGATGACTACAAGTGGGTTAAGAAGCTAATTCTAATTCTGAGAAGAAATGGCACTTGAATAAGAGCTCATGTCCTAGAAAACCAAAAAGTTCTGTCAGGAAAAAGATTTTCCAGGTACAAGAAGCAATGCTGTTATGAGGACATTCAATGTTAGGATGAATTAAAATTGTACACAAGTAATTAACCACGTTTACTACAGCATTAACACTGGACTTTACAATAAAATACTTTTGCTAAAACGAACCACTTTTCCTGGAAACAGGTTTTTCTCTTGCTACACCTCCACACACACCTTGGCACTGTGAACTTGAGTGCATGTTTCTACAGCACACAACAGATGTGCCACAAGGCTCCCGCCTCTTAACTAGCAGCGTAATGTTGGGATAACAGCAGAACACTTCTCTGTGTGTGTTCTTTCACAGGCTGCACTGTTACAGGAAGAAGCAAAGAGCAGCTATTTCCTTCCAAAAGGTCAGCTGCCTCAGACAGACCAAACAGAAAGCAGTAAATTCTTGCCAACTTCCCCTCCTGCTTCTGCAGCGAGTACGCAACAGCATTTGGTTTCCAGTAAAGCTCCAAAGAAAAACAAAGCCAATGTGAGACTCAGAATCTATGCAATCTAAGTGTCTCACTTGCCTCAATCTAAAAGGTGGTAAGATCACACTGAGCTACACTTTTCAGACAGCAGTGGAACTGTGAACTGGTGAGAACTGTCAGGTTTAAGGTGAGATTAAACAAGAGGAAAAGGACAGGACGGGAACCATCCTAGATTTTATATTAATGCTCCAAAAGCCTCCATCTAAAATAAGATGGCATTTTGGCAATACTAAATGCAATAACATGTACAGTCTCCAGCTGATTGACATAAAAATAAATTTTTAGCTTTTCTCAAACAGAAGTCAAAATTGTGGTCCAACATGCTAGGACACTGGCAGAGTTCGATGCTGACAACCTCAAAAGCAGTTAGAAACAGAGAAACAACATGTATCCCATTTGTTTACAATAAAAAAAAAAAAAAGCAGTTAGACAGTGAATATATAGTTTCTTAGCTTAGATGGAAAGGACTGTAAACTAATCATCGAAAGGAAAGAGGCATGCCTATAATCCCTGAGGCAGGAGGATTGCAAGTTTGAGACCAGCCTCAGCAACTTAGTGAGACTCTCAACAACTTGGCAAGACCCTGCCTCGAAATTAAAATAAATAAGAATTGGGGGTGTAGCTAAGAGGCATGGCGTCCCCGGCTCCATTCCCCTGTGCCATAATAAGGGTTAGAGGAACAGAAAATAGGATTTTAAATCTTCTTTAGATAGTAACCCCTAATAGTGATGAATAATATTGAAAACTTCATCCCTACCCCCAAAGAAACAACGCTGTATTCTTGAATAGTCTTCTTTAAGAGAGCACCAAACTACGGGAAAGACTATGCATGCAGTCTTTCTAGACGGAGCAAAACTAGATTCTTCTGAGTATAAAAGTAAAAGAGAAGGGAAAAAAAAATGTTTTTAAAAGTTTTCTTAACCAAATCGGTTCCTGCCTCAACCATCTACGTGCAGCTTGCAAGAAAATGTGATGGGTCCCTCCAAAGAGCTCCCACAGCGTGCCATAGGGCTCTGTGTGTGGTTTCTAACTCGTCACTTTCAGGTTGTGGTGGCAACAGAGACACCAGACTTTCTGTAAGATGAGCTCTTGTTCTCAAGAGTCTGGGCTTTGATGGTGATGACTATTTAACCCCTGTCTGAGAACACCTAGTTTGAAATGAAAACAGTTCAGCGTTCAAGGAAAAACTCCTGAGTTTGTTAATGGGCTAAATTACAATACACACTGTTCGTTTCATGTTGGACACAAATCAAACTACTTAATTTCCAAGCCTTTTCTATGCTCAATTGCCAGACCTTAAACAGCAGCAAAGGAATTAGCGTGGGGAAAGAGAAGCAGGCACTGGCAGTAGTAGTAACAGTAGTGATTCAAAGATTCAAGGCTCTCTTGCCACATGTGCTGTTGTGGGCACTTCGTATGCATCCTAATCCAAGCCTCACAAGGAACCTACAGGATAGTTCTAATATTTCCCTTATGCTATAAATGAGAAGACAGGCTTAAGAGTTAAGAAATCTCTCCAGAGTCCCATAGCAAGGAAGTGAGGAGCTGGAATTCACATCAGGAAGGTTCACCTCTAGAGCTCCTACACTCTCAGTCACGCAGCTTTATTTGTTTAAATATAATACAGCAGGTGCGGTGGCGCAGGCCTGTAATCCCAGCGGCTCGGGAGGCTGAGGCAGGAGGATCTCGAGTTCAAAGCCAGCCTCAGCAAAAGCAAGATGCTAAGCAACTCAGTGAGACCCTGTCTCTAAATAAAATACAAAATAGGGCTGGGGATGTGGCACTGTGGCTGAGTGCCCCTGAGTTCGATCCAGTGGTACTCTCCCCAGCAACAACACAACAACAAAATGCGTACATATATGTATGTATAAATATGAAATACAATGATACTTGTGACTGAAGACTGCTTTATGATTAAAAACCACAATGTGTATTGTTACAAAATGCAACTCTCTGATAGATACAAAAAGCTATTTGATAATCCCCAAAAGAGCTTTAAATGAGACTCTCTTCCCTAAGAGTCTGAGAGGATCAAGATGACAGTCCTTCAACACAACCAAAGGAAGCCATAGTAGGGTTTGGTGGTTCACCTTCATTCTCCTAAATCAATCAGAAATTAGCTAAAAGCTTTAGATTGTAAAAGGGAGTGGGAGGAGAATAACGAGAACTGTCCTGGAGGTGGGTAACTTTCCAATAAAGCCAAAACCTAGATCCTGACCACTTGTGGTCAGAATGAGCAATGTGACATTTCCCATAAGAGGCACAGATGTTACATATTACATTTGTCCCCAAATTCCTTATTGGGTTCTCATTAGTTACATTATTATATATCACCACTATTTGTCATGGATCATCCTAAACTACGGTTTTCTAATGGCAGAAAACGTTTTTCATAAAGGGACAATATTATTGATACAAATGAGAAAACAACCTGTGAAATATTCAGTGGGTAGGATGATAGTAAAGGATACTGAAGGCAATTGTGATATGAATTCCTATTCACATTATACTAATAATTCAATATCAACTTACCTAATACTGATGTATGCATGAAGTTGCAGACCAGCTATAAATTACTGCGATAATAAATGTTAATATGAAAAGTGTAGAAATTACTGTTACTATGCTCAGTGTACACCAAATGTTAACTGAATGCTAGGAGATCCCCTGGGTTCACCAAGCCCTGCTACAAAGAAGTAGATACTCTGATATGGAAGACAACTTCTGAATTTAACAGTGTGTATGACACGTCAAGGGGAAATCTGGGTCAAGGACATCTGATAATTCCACTTTCCTAAGAAAGGTGCCTTGTACAATCTTTAACTCCTTTAGCTAGAAATAAAATTACTGCAATACTTGTATCCAATGCCTTTTATCATTTTGATCATCCTATTTTTAAAAGACGGAATGCTTTGCTTCTCTAGAACTAGAATGTACCTCACAATTTGGGCTTGAGAGCCACAGAAATTTTGAGTTATCTATTGTTCAACTAATAGAATGTAAGCTATCTCAGGGTAAGAACCATGTCTCATTCATTCTGATTTCCGTAACCCAGGACTTAGTACATGGTAGGTATTCAGTAATTGTGTTATACAATCTTGGTAGACCTCCAGGTTAAAAAAAAAAAAAAACCTAAAACCTAAATTGGGGGAAATGAATGGCAGGTCAGTTATTTCCTTCTGTGTGTTATTTTTGACGTTGGAAATCATTAACTTGAATCCTTATTACAGGAATAATGGGAGTGAATCACACTTTATAGAAATTGTGACGGAGGTTTTGACTCATCATTGGTGCTAATCAAGGTAAATATAATCACATGTTGTACCATCCACAAACATCATGACAAATTTGTAAAAGAGAGCTTACACCTCATTGCAGCAATTTCAAAGAGAGAATCACATGAAATATGATGAGTCTAATGCGAGTTGAAATTCCAAAGAAAGCTCCTTCTCCATGCAAACTAGTTTCTTTTAATTATGTCTCAAGAAAAAGTTGAGTATAAATGGAAGCACAACATTTATCAACAATTCACTCCTTCAGTTACCATGTATATCGCTAAATACCATCAAGAAAGATTTATTATTGTGCCCAAACAAAATGATGAGGTTCTACATCCAAATGTAGATTAATGTTAGAAGGATGACTCCAGACTAAATGACACTGGTATGACAGACACTGAACCTATTTTATTATTATTTTTATCTCCCAAGAGTTCTTAAACTCTGGGACAGAATGCCAACTCAACATATTTCAAAAAAGTACAGCCACCTATGACTACAGACTATTTTTTATTCAAGTTGTATTTCCATGTAGCAAAGTAAATTTAGCAAATGAAAATACTGTCTTGACTTGCTATGGATGTCCCCTATCCCTGCCAAAAATGACAAGCTGCTTGCTCAAAAGCTGTCACTAATTAGCAGCTGCTGTTGTAAAGAAAACCAAAGCAAGTGCCAATAAAAGCATATTGAGCTGAAAGAGGACCCTATGACAAGGAATAGGAAATGCAGAGTTCTATTTGTGACTAGTAAACTTCATAAATATGGGCAATCTAAATTTGGGAGGAGTGGGGGCAGGGCAATAATGGCAATATATGTCTATTCCTATTTAAACAGGAAGGACTGGAAGATTCTAACATCCAGAAAGTTATGGAAAAAATACCAAGATACTGATGTTACTGAATTTCATCACCATTTCTACCTTCCCAGCAGGAGCAAGTCTTTGGTTTTGGATAATTTTTTTATTATCAAGACTTCTGTCCCTGGCATATTAACACCTGCATTTGTAGATATTATCAACACATTTAAAAAATATTTTTCATATTCTAAAGGCTTCTTCACAAATGCTGATGGTTCTAAATCTAATTGTTGACCTTTTGTTTTACAGGCTAAGAAAATGGAGTCAAAGAAAACAGAAGTGATCTGCCCTGATGTAAATGAGGAGGGGACACAATGGTGGAAAGTCACTTCACTAGCTCTGAGTTCAGTGTTTTGAGAGTTCATAACCCAAGATCCTATTTGAAAGTTGAGTTTCACAGATCACTTTTCAAATTGCTCTCTGAGGCTCTCCTTCCCTCTGTATCTACCAATTAGAGCAGTACATTTATCTTTTAACAAGCTAGTTTTGTTTTTTGTTTTTGGTACTAGGGATTGAACCCTGAGGTGCTCTACCACTGAGCTACATCCCCAGTCTTTTTCATTTTTTATTTTGAGACAAGGTCTCACTAAATTGCTGAGGCTGGCCTTAAACTTTCGATCCTCCTGCCTCAACCTCCTGAGTCGCTGGGATTAAAGATGTGTATCATCATGCCAGGCGGTTTCTGTCCTTTTAAAAAATAACTATAAACATGTCTGCCTTAATTTTAGTTCTCTTTTTCTCTCTCCTTCAAGGTGGACTCCTAGAGAGCTATGACCATGTTACTTATACTTGAATCCACAGGGTCAGGTTGTGATTGTACCAATAACTTAGAAAAGTGAGAATAAAAAAGAGAAGGAAGGAAAGAAGGAAAAGGATGGGGAGGAAAACAGGGAGGAAGGCAGGGAGGGAGGAAGAAGTGATGGGAATTGGAAAAAATAAGAAAAGGAAACTATATGCATATAATCTTTTTTTTACTGATTGAATTCAAGGGTGCTTTACCACTGAGTTACATCCCCAGTCTTTTAAAAAAATATATTTTTAGATGTTGATAGGCCTTAATTTTTTTAATTCATTTATTTATATGTGGTGCTGAGAATCAAACCCAGTGCCTCACACATGCTAGGCAAGTGCTCTACCACTGAGCCACAACCTGAGCTCTCCCAGTCCTTTTTAATTTTTTATTTTGAGTCAGGGTCTTGCTAAATTACAGAGGCTGGCCTCAAACTTGTGATTCTCCTGCCTCAACCTCCCAAATCACTGGGAGCACAAGGGTGCACCATGTCAGGCTGCATATAATTTCTTAATGCAGCTGCAATTAAAGCCTCTCCTGTTGCTGAGGTCCCCTATGTAGAGTATGTCTAAATATCTGTATAAACAATTACAACAATGTACTAGTAATTTTCCAGTTCATAATCAAGTTATAAGAAGGAGAACAATCTGTTTTATGAAACATGGAGAAAGACTAATCTCTGATATTACTGTCAGTATAGGCCTATCAGCAAGACTTGGAGAGATAAGCCTACATACATACAGATTAGGAATCACATTTTCAAAGGTTTAATAACCCCCTAGTGGTATGCAATGAACTACTGAATTAACTTGTCTTTGAACAGTTATTGTGTATGCATCACTGGCCTGGTCTAGGTACAAAACAAAAACTAAATAATCAGGGGAAAGAAAAACGGTCAGATCTCCATGAAAAAGGTCATGTTAAAAGAAAAAGAATAAGCCAAACGCAAAGGGGCAAATGCTATATGATCCCACTTAACAGGGGGTACATACTATAGTCACACTCATGGAAACAGAAAGTAGAACGGTGGCTGCTAGGGGAAGGAGGAGGCGCAAACAGAGAATCACTGTTTAATGAACAGAGTTTTAGTTTTGGATGATGAGAAAGTTCTAGAGATGGACGATACTGATGGTTACACAACAGCGTGCATATTTAGTACCACTGAAGTGTACGCCAAAAAGTGGTTTAAAATGGGGCTGGGGATGTAGCTCAGGGTAGTGACTGCCAAGTATGCATAAGGCCCTGGGTTTAATAGGTAGCACAGAAAAAAAAAAAAAAAAAAAGTTAAAGTGATACATTGTTATTTGCATCTCCATAATTTTAAGAATGGGGGAAGGGTGTTTCTATTTAATAAACTCACATTCCTTCCATCTTTAACTCAGAAATCCAAAGGAAACAAAGACCTATAGGTTTTTCCCTCTTTCCTTCTTCAACAGTAAAGGGCACACATTCAGTCCTTCAAAGAATCGAAGCTCTCTAGAATAGACACTTTATATTGAGATTAAAGAGGAATAGATGAAATAAAGGTATCTTCACATCAACCAATGCATGTTATCAGAGATGAGCATCTGCCAGCCATAAACAACTGTAATTATATAAGCCATCTCATAGAAAAGTTAGTGTTTATTTAACCCCTCCTCATTGAGCACCTATGACATGCCAGGCTTTGTTCTAGGTACTGAGGATACAGCAGTGAACAAAGCAGACATACCTTTATGAAACTTTGATTTTGATATCTCATATTAAATACTTTTAAGTTTAAATAAGTAATAATACTTCCTTGTTTTTTTTTTTAATTTTCTTCTCTTTTAGAGGAAAAAGGATACTGCTGACTAAAATCTTATACACAAACAACAAAGTCTGTGCTCTCAAACCAATATCTGAAAAAAGTTTTAAAAGTATCTCAACAACATCAGATTAACAGAGAGATTACTGGCTTTTGTGAAGCCTTGGTGATATGAAAGCAATTTCCGATAAAATCAGGACATCTGTTTGTCCCTGGTGAAAGCTGATCATCCTTATGGAGCTATGGTATATGCAGAACAAATCAGGTTCAATCAAAGATGCCACAGAGTGGAATTACTCCAGCTTTTTTTCCAGAACAGTTTTATTTACAGGATAAGTTTCAAGCTTGTCACAATCAAATCAAATCCTTTATCTTTCAAAGATGATCTGCAGATTCAATCTCCACAAGGCACATCTAAAGATTTATAGAGCATGAAGGTAAAAATTCACAATAGGATTGAAGGTTCTACCCACAAACAGCAGCACAAAGTGGTAGGCAGCTAGCAAGGAAGGGTTAGTTTCTTCTCTTTCCTACAGAATAAAACAATAGGTCAAATGCTACCCATGCAAACAAATGCCATCACAGTGAAAATTTGGGTATAACACAAATATTTTTAAATACTTGAAAATGACCACCATTTCTCAATTTAAAAGAATACACATTCATGGAATCAATATAATAAATTTTAAAGCAAAAGAATCAGTTGCTTTGGAGCTGATTTATACATTCATTCTTAAATGTTTTAGGGTTGGGGATGTGTCTTGCCTAATATGCACAAGACCCTGGGTTTAAAAACTAGAATAGCAAAAAAAAAAAAAAGGAAGATTTTTAAATATTCTAAAATAGGATGTTATATTTCGAAGAAAGGAAATTTTTTTCCCCTTTACTGAAATCATCACTCAATTTTATGGAGGGATAATTTATACTTAATAAATTATAACAGAATGTTTTAAATGTTACAATGAATCTACTTTTGGCACCATACTAAAATAAAGGGGTCCCTAAAACACATGGAGTAAAAGTTACCCTGTATTTTATTTAATATTTAAAGACCAACTGATTTGGTTTAGATGTGAGGCAATAATCAAAGCAACACAGAAGCTCTATCCATTTCCTCAAAAGTTCTTTCAGAGGTATCTAAAAAGACCCATTAAGATAAACTAAGTAGGAAGTAGGTCTGAAGAATGGGAGGAAAATAGAGTTTGGGTGTAACCCAGATTCCCAAATCTCTCTACAAGTGGGCCGGCCGGAGCTCTGTTCTGTCTTCCACACTTTGCTGGAGTTGGCAGCCATCTTGCAACCTGGCAGTTTAGGAAGAACCCTATTACCCCAACTATAGAGAACTAAAAATTACTCCCCTCCCTTAAGTGTCTCCTAAGGTTAAAGGAACATGGTGGAGGGGCGTCGTTCTTCCTTTGTGCGTGCGTGTGTGTGTGTGTGTGTGTGTGTGTGTCTGAGAGAGAGAGAGAGAGAGAGAGAGAGAGAGAGAGAGAGAGAGAGAGAGAGAGAGAGAGTGGGAATTGAACCTAGGAGGTGTCTACCATTGAGTTATATTCCCAGCCCTTTTTATTATTATTTTTTGTTTTGAGATAGGGTCTCACTAAATTGCCCAGGCTGTCTTCAAACCTGCCATCCTCCTGCCTCAACCTCCTGAGTAGTTGGGATTACAGGTGTGCACCATCATACCTGGCTGGGGGGAAATCTCTTTCAAAACAAAAAGTTTTTTCTGTAACTAGATCTCAAATTTCAAGCAACAACTTTATGTATCCCATAAAGACAAAAAGTAGCTAAGACCAAATAGTAAATATGATTCTTTTCTAGGCAAACTCAGTTTCAAAAACAGTAAAACAACACAGACATACACATCCTAAAACAAAACAAAAATAACAATAAACCCTGCCTAAACATGATGTGAACCGGGTATGGTAGTACACACCTGTGATCCCAGCTACTTTGGGAGGCTGAGGCAAGACTGCAAGTTTGGGGCCAGCGGGAGCAGCCAGAGCAGTTTAGTGAGACCCAGTGTCAAATTAAAAATAAAAAGGGGTGGGGACATAGCCTGGGGGTAGAGTGCCCCTGGGTTAAATCCCCAGTATACACACACACACACACACACACACACACACAATGATTTAATAGTTGAGGTACACCTGAAACAGAATGGGTTATTTTAGTCCCAGAGTGCAAGCAAGGTCATGTCTGCAACAAAAGACAATTAGGTTGATGCCTCGGGTTCAATATTCAAGTCCTTGTACCTTTCTGTAATAAAAACATCAGGCAAACCCCAGTCTCTTCTTTTGCCTTACAAATGGAACCATATTCCAAAATTCATTTGTACATATGTTGTTTAGAACACAGATCATTTTCCCATGGAAATAACATTATAGTTGGGTGTGGTGGTGCACGCCTGCAATACCAGCGAGGCAGGAGGATCACAAGTTCAAGACCAGCCTCAACAACTTAGAGACCCTGTCTCAAATTTAAAAAGGCTGGAGATGTAGCTCAGTAGTAAAGCACCCCTGGGTTCAATCCCCAGTACCAAAAAAGAAATAGAAAAAACATAATAAAGATGTGAAAAAGAGGGGTGGGAGGGGTGCGGGGGGGGGGGGGGAATAACAGAATGAATCAAACATTACCCTATGTAAATGTATGATTACACAAATGGCATGCTGTTACTCCACATACAAACAGAAACAACATGTATCCCATTTGTTTACAATAAAAATAAATTTTAAAAAATGTAACAGAAAAAAAAAAAAAAAAGATGTGAAAAATTCTTAGGGGGATAAATCTCGGTTGAGTTGCAATCCTGAAAAACCTAATTACCCTTTACAGTTTTGTTCCTGAAGAAAAAGTACTAGAATTTGTAGCCAGGGAAACCTGGTAAAACCGAAGAATATTTTTTCTACGCATCCTTTCCCCACTCTCCTGCCACTTCTGCAGAGCAAGTCTCCTGATAACAGGAGTTGGGAGGATTTTCCACAAAATGCTTCAACCTTGCAATGGGACAGCAGTTTCCAAACAAAAGAGTGCATCTGTGGATGTCTGCGTGTATTTGGGGGTGAAGGTCCAGTGGAAAGCTTTAAGGATATGACCTTTTTCAGGTAAAAGTAGCCTTTTCTCTTTTAGTGGCAGTGGCCACCATTCCCATGGGGCAAGAGAGCCTTTTATATTTGCTGTTGGTAAACCAGACGTTATATAAGCAGGAGATGGTTCACAATTTATTTTACAGTAGCATTCCTTATCTTCAGGGAACATAATGTAAGACCCCTGGTGGATGCCTGAAACCTCAGTACTGAACCCTACAATATATATGCTGTTTTTTCCTTTCCTAATTTATAAAATAGGTGCAGTAAGAGACTGACAACAATAATTAATAGTAAAATAGAATGATTATAATAATACACAGCTATTGAAGTTATATGAATGTAGTCTCTCAAAATAGCTTATTGTACTATAGTCATACAATGCCTGTGGGATGAGATGAAGTGCGGTGAATGACATAGGCATTATGACATTGTGTTAGGTTACCATTAAGTGTAGCTTACACATAAGCACTGCAGTACTGCAATTGTTGATCTGATAGCCAAGATGGCTATTAAGTGACTACAGGCATGTATAGCATGGACACGCTGGCTGAAGGGATGATTCATATATTAGGTGGGACACACCACAATGACATGAGATATCATCCGGGTACTCAGAGCAGTGCATTATTTAAAACATAAATTATTTTTTCCTGGAATTTTCATTGATTTTGAACCACGGATGACTGTACATAAAACCTCAGAAAGCAAAACCTCAGATAAAAGGAGATTTTTTTTTTTTTTAAAGGCTACAAATGCACTGTCCACTAGGGCAGTAGCTAGTGCAATTGAGGAACTGAATATTAAATTTTATTTTAGTTAACAAATATAAACTTAAAACTCAAAGTTACAATTTATAACAAATATAAACTTAAAAGCTCTGGACTAGGGATGTAGCTCAGTTGTGAGCACTTGCCTAGCCTACCTGAATCCCAGATTCAATCCCTTAGTACTCCAGTACCCCACAACAAAACAAGACAAATTCATGCCCAGTCTAGTACAGTCTAGTTATGGGAAAACCTTTAAGTATATTGGGAACAAACTGAGCATATGAATCTACTTGATCAACTAAAAGTTTTGTGAAATCTGAACACAATTCATGCATTTCTGGTGAAAAATTTGCATCTAAATTGAGATATTTTAAAATGTAAAATATATAGATTTCAAACTTTGTACAAAAAAAGAAATGTAAAATATCAATAATTTTCATATTGTGTGTTGAAATGATAATGTTTTTTATATTTTGGGTTACATAAAATAGATTATTAAAATTACTTTTCCCTAATTCCTTTTGCTTTTTAAAAAGGCTACTAGAAAATTACATTTGAGGCTCACATATGTGTACTGGACAGTAAGGGACTATAACAAAAAATTTACATATTCCTACACGACTCCGGCTTATAGTTTTTCAGTTCATACACATCTTAACAGAAACATTCAATTTTCCTTCTCTGTGTTGCTTAGGAGAAAACTCTGAAAGCAATTTCTATGTAGTTCTTACCATAGTTACTGAAATGTCAGAATGAAATTATATTATTTGAGTTGAAAGTGTACAAAGTACTATTTTTTAAAATTACTATCGTTATATAATCTCTATGGAAAGTTATGTTTAAGAAGACTAAATCTAATGATTCTTTAATGGAGCAACTGGTGAGTATCTGCCATCTGTTCAATGAATGTGAAATTCACCTTGAGTTTCTTTAAAAATCTAAAATAGAGCATATTTCATAGAAAACCCATGTAAACACTCTCACCTTTGACTTACTCTCTAAAAAAAACTCAATTCACACTGATCTATGGACAAGAAGCAGATGTGAACGTAAAAGAACTTGATATATGATAAAATGGATTTTCATATCAGTGAGGAAAAGAGGGAGATGGTACTAAGTGGTAGATTTGGGGGTATAAACTGGCAAGTCATTTGGAATTGATTTAGGTCAAAATTGTTAATATATGAAATACTTAGCATAGCACCTGGCATGCAGTGTCAATAAATATTAATTATGGTCAACACTAGAAAAAATTATGCTAAACTTCTAGCTCACTTCTTATATAGAAGTAGAAAAAACAGAAACACAAAATAATTCTAAAAGAAAATACAAAAGAAATTTTTATATTCTTTGGGTAGGGATGGTTTTTCCAAGCATGTCAGCAAAGACTATTTAACTAGACTACATAAAAATTTAACATTTTGTACAGAAAAAAAAAAAATTATCCCAAGTTAAAAACCAGAAGCAAAAGTGGGAAAATTACTTATAACCTATGAGACAAAAAGAGCTTTGGGAAAACTCAAATACCTAGAACAGAGAAACAAGATAATGATGTAAAAAAGGCAAATCACAAAGAGGAAACAAAATGATCAATACACATATGAAAGCAACATCCAACCTTGCTAGAAATCAAAGAAATACAAATAAGAGAGACTGACAAAGATTAAAAGGTTATTAATACTAAGGGGAAAAAAAGGTTATCAATACTCAGTCATGGAAAAGGCCATTACATTCTTCAGGCACCATTTTTTGGTGCGCAGGGAGACTGGGATAGTTATTTTGGAGAAAGTTTAGCATTATTAATGTAAATGACTCAAAAGTTACACTTCAGAACTTACAGTAAGGAGAAGGTTTAGTAAAGGTGAAAAAGATCTACGTGGCCTGAGTGTCTACCAGTGTTGTTTATAAAAGTGAAAAGCTGGAAATAACCTAAATATTTGTTAGTTATTATATGAATAATGTATTATTAATGAATCAACTGTAAGCATGGCAGGGTACATAATGGAATACAGACCTTTAAAATGTTGAAGGACATTGATATTCATTAATTTCCCAGGGAAATAAATCCCTACTGAGCCCTCAAATAACAAGATCAGATTAGAGGTTTGCTTTAACCATAAATTTGGATTATTTATTATCTCTTCTCCATATTCTACCTTATCACCTTTGTTAATGGACAGCTAGTTGTTTATGTTAGGCATCTTAACCTGAGTCCATGAACCACTTAAAGTGTATGCAAATATTTTTGTCTATGCATATTTTACTGGGAAGACAGTCAATAGTTTCATTAGACTCTCGAAAAATCCCCTAATCCCCAATGGTAAAAACCACTGGAATATATAGTTTAATGGGTCAAGTTGTTGGCTAACTTGGCCTTAAAAAACATGTGACTGTACAGCCCAATCACTCGCTAGTCAACAAACAGTACTAAGTCTTACCTTAACTGCTAACACAATTAACCAAAGTTTTGGAATAAATTTCTTTACTCACTTTGGAAGTATTTACAAACACACACACACACACACACACACACACACACACACACATTACATACCAAAAGACCTTACAGCAGCTAAGAAATAAAAAAGCAAACTAAAGAGTTTCAAAAAACATTATATCATTAACTTCTGAAATACATTTTTTAAGTCTTTTGAATTTTAAATATATTTGAGCTTTTTTATTGGTGAAAACTTTAAGATTTACAGACTTAAAAAAAGATTCATCATTGTAGCAATGATGATGATATTGATGATATTCAACTTCTCAAAATCAGATAAAGATTAGAACAACACTGGGGTGCAGCTCAGTGATACAGCCCTAGCCTAGCAGGCTCAAGACCCTGGGTTCAATCCCCAGTACTGCAAAAAAAAAAAAAAAAAGACTAAAACACAGGTAACTATCTAAATGAATAAATCAATAAATCATTTTATATATTAACATTTAAAATGTCCTATAATTTACTGATGGCATATTATAAAATATACGATGCCAAGTTCAAGTACCCAAATTTACATGATTTTTAAATTATCTCATTGTTTAATGAAAAATTTCAGACACATAAGAGAAGAAAGTAAATTTTAACTGGTAGTATTCTATCAATAAATCAGATTACAGAGAAAAATAGATAATTATAAATCAACTAAAACCAAAGGAAAACATAATTTTGATTTAAATGAGATTATCACATTTTTCAGGAGGCAGAGGAGATGCGGTAATAAACAAAAAAGGATAAAAAAACCAACAGAATATATATATGTAGGCATACAGAGCAACACATACATATATACACATAAATAAATATATACAAATTTATCTAATACAGAGGAATATTTATTAGTTTTCAGGCATTTTAATTAACTGCTAATGGATTTAGGTTTTAAAAGCACTGAAGAGAGCCAGGTGAGGTGGTCCACACCTACTAATCTCAGTGAGGCAGGAGGATCTCCAGTTCAAAATCAGTCTTAGCAATAGTGAGGCACTAAGACCCTGTCTTTAAACAAAATACAAAATAGGGCTGGGGATGTGGCTCAGTGGTCAAGTGCCCCTGAGTTCAATTCCTGTTACAAAAAAAAAAAAAAAAAAAAAATCAATATGATTTCTTTTATGTTTTAGCATTCCCCAAATTGGCTTTTAAAAATTTCTATTATAGCAAAAAAAAATTTTTTCTATTGTAGCAAATTCCATTATATGAAATTATAAGGTACAACCAAACTTACAGCAGACTTTTAATTAATTTTTATAAATTTTTCTTCTTGTTCAGTATTGGGAATTAAATCCAGGGTGCTTACCCACTGAGCTACAACCCTAGCCCTTTTATATTATTTTTTAAAATTTTGAGGTAGGGTCTTGCTAAATTGCTGAAGCTGACTTTGAACTTGTGAACCTCCTGCCTCAGCCTCCCAAACTGCTGGGATTCCAGGCAAGTACCACCACAACCAGCTAAAAAATATTTTTAAGGTTGTAATTTTATTTGCTCTACAAAAAGATAACAGCTCTGCTCCAAAATTCTCCTAAAACTTCAACTTGCAATTTATTTTCATTCTCTTCTTTCAACTCCTTAAAATGTTAAAATACTTTTAAACACTAACTCTAGTTACAAAATAACTATCTGATGTGAATTTAATTAAGTCAGAACACAAGTGTCTGGAATTAACAATGACATATACCCAAGAGAAAGTTATCTTTCACTAGAGGTTTCCTTTACCAGAAATTCCCAAGTGAATATTACAATAAAGGCTTAGAGAAGTCATTAGGTATGACTAATGGGATTACAAGAAAAAGAAATCCATAAGCTTAGTAGCTTTCATATGTATCATCATGAAAGAGAAAGCAGTACAAGAGCAAATGCAAGAAATACATTGAAATAATACAATGTCCAGGGAAACTAAAATAAACCAATTTTTTTCCAAAAGTTGAATAAACATAAACACACATCATCAATATGAAATAAATGGTAATTTAGCAGAGCACATATACAGATAAAACAATATAATTTATTTATTATCTTTATAAACAGTATAATTCTCCTTTGGCTTCTATATTAAAATATAGAACATTCCACCAAGTATAGTCAATAACTCAGTCCTCAAGTTCAAGTTTTTTTAACTCTGAAAACGTGAAATACAATCAAGATGATTTTCTTAAATAACTTTAGTTGTAGATGAACACAATATCTTTTTGTTGTTTGTTTGTTTATGTGGTGCTGAGGATTGAATCCAGTGCTTCACATAGGCTAGGCAAATGCTCTACCATTAAGCTACAATCCCAGCCCCAATTAAAATGATTTTAATATAGTTCTTCAACTATATCAAAAGATGCCACAAAACATCACACAATAATAAATATTTAACACAAACATCACAAACTCCTAAAAAGGAAACACTAACTGAAAACAAAAAAAAGCAGGTTTTACATTTAAATTCAATGAATACATAAGTCATTTGGAAAACATTTTTTTCCCTGATTACAAAAGTATTCCCTGATCATTATTATCTGTTTACTACAGAAAAAAATGAGAAGATACTAGAAAACATACACACACACCCCTAGAATCCCACAACCTAGAATTTTTTTCAATGCCTCTTCTTTTTTAAAGCAAAATTGTATGTGATTGTTTTGTAATTTAATTTTTCATTTAGTAATACAGTGTAAACTTTACATGGGTCATTAAACACTGTTTTATAACATGATTTGAAATAGCTGAGTAATATTCCATTTTGCATAAATATACACAGATGTTAATGAACAATTTTGTTCATTAATCCTCTAATGCAGAACATCAATGTTATTTCCAATTTACTGCTATTTTAAAGAACACTGTGAGGAACATCTTTTTATACAAATCTCTAAACATATTTCAGATTATGTCCTAGGATGAAATTCATCTAAATGGAACTGCTAGGTCAAAGGGTATGCTCATTTTTTAAAAATATTTTTATAATTTTTTGATAAATCTTTTTTTATTTATTTGTATGTGGTGCTGAGAATCAAACCCAGTGCCTCACACATGCTAGGCAAGTGCTCTACCACTGAGCCACAATCCCAGCCCAAGGGGGTATGCACATTTTCAAGGCAGTCAATACATATATCAAACCACCTTCCCAAGAAGAAGCAACAATTTAAATTCTGACCAATGAGTACAAAGGTGCCAGCTGCCTCACATTCTCAAACACCACTGTTTTTATTTTTTTCAGTATTTTAGTCTTGTAAATATGTAAACTGAAAAAAATCTATGGCACTATTTTTATTTGCATTTCTTGAATTCTAGTGCGGATGAACTTCATTTTATAGAATTATTGGTCATTTGTTTTTCTCTTTTTGTTCATTTTCCTACTGTGGGAACCATCTTTTTCTTTAGAAAAAAGATGAAGGTATCAAAACAGGTAGATTATTTATCTAAATATATACATTATTTAGATAAATAATGTATTTAGATAAATAATGTATATATTGAGATTATTAACTCATAACCCTGTATCAAATATGAAAATATTTTTCTTGTTTTGTTATTTTGGCATAGTTATTTTAACATTTATGTATTTATACATCAATATTTTCTTTTATGAGTTATTTCAGTAGCTCACTCATAGAGCTGTATGTAGCTCAGTGACAGAGCACCTGCCTAGCATACTGGAGGTCCTGGGTTCAATTCCCAGTACCAAAAAACAAACAAAAACCTTTTGTCCTAATCAAATTTACCAACATAACTGGAACATAAGTTCAGTTCAAACCAGACCTCTTCACATTTGGGTAAATTTAAAAACATAAATTCTGAGGATGCCACATTTTTAGAATAAAATTTATAATGCATGCTTACGGTACTAGGTTACCTTACTTAAGCACCCATTCCTTTAAAATTATGTGCTTTGCTCTGGTATTGCAAAATTAAGGGATCATGCTTCATCACCAACTCAGCATGTGAATTGTAGCCATGTCATTCAGGAAGCCAACTGTTTTCTATTTTGTTTTGATACCTTCAACAATTAAGGAGGAAAGCCAGTCTTTCTCTATATTACAATGAACTTAGTATTTTTACTTGATATTTAAACTCAATGCAAGGTAAACTCATCTTTAAAATATAACTACATTTTAGTGTCCAAGTACAGTGACATACTGAAACAACAACCAAGAAAGTTTTTAAAAGAAGGGCTTATTTGCATAATATCCCTATGTGTGAAGCTTTCCACACTTTTGGGGATGAGGCTCCACAATGTCCAATTCTCCCTATAATTCTTCCTCACTTTCTACCAGAAACTAAGTCCTAAAACTTTAATTTTGTAAAGGACTATGTTTCTATAGATCTCTAGTTTGCTACTTTTCCCAAGCCTAAAAAATGATTTTTAGACACATTTAACAAAAACAAAATCAACATTATTTTCTGGGAGAACATTTTGCCTACTTAAAACTATAAATATCTTACTTGCTTTATTACTAGGTTGGTAAATTCCGAAATATTTAGGACTTAAACAGGTTAAGTGCTTGACAGTTTCTTGTCCTACATGATACAATGACATTTGTGAATGCAGGTTATTTAAACTATTTTTGGCTCAGGTTGGATTTTTTTAAATTCTACTCTTCCAAAAACAGTTTGGTCATCAGCTATAGGCTTTGTGTTTTAGACAACACAAATAGTTTTTCACAAACTTTCTAATTTACCCTGGCCTAAAAGACTGGAAAACCCCCCACTGAAAGCTTTGAAAACTCATCAGACAAGAGAAAAAAAAAAAAAAAAAACTCATCAGACTTAGAAGAAAAAGAAGAAGAAACAACAGCTTTAGCTGTAGGATCTCACTGACAACAAACATAAGGAAATTCTGAGTTACAGATACCTCACATTAAAAGTTTTCCACTGACATTGTAACTTCTGTCAACATTCAAAGAAAATTCAACCCTGGTCAAAGGTGACAGTTTGACAATCCTGGAAGCTAACATCCTCTGTTTATTTGAACAAGTTCATGCTGTCTGCACAGGGAATTAAAGTTTTTCTTGCACATGACTTGATCTCCCAAATTGGAATCACTACACTTTAGGGTGGCGAATTCTGTCTCCGCAATCTAACTTTACAATTCACTCCCAAGGAGAGTACTGCTGAAAGAAAATAACCATCATATATAAAAAGAGGTAAGTTTCTAAGACTAAATTCTAATGGCCTTTGTGTAGCTCCAAACACAACAATTTGTTCAGCTACCTTAAAAAATAAGCCCAGATAAGTAAAATTTCCTAAATCTCTGTATGTCAGAAGTCAAAATTAATAGCTCTAAAAGAACTTCAATCAAACAAGAAAAGAATGATATGGCCCTTCAAAATACAGTTGTAAAGAAAATGAGCTGGACACTTGAGTTCAGGTACAGATGCATGTGTCACATTAACTGGTACACATGATCCTTTTGTTTATAAATAGAAGCCAAGGAGACAGCTTATAGCTCTTCTCCTATGGAATACAAATAAAGAAATATAAGCCTTAAGAAAACCAAATGTCTTATTACTGAGATGGAATTGCCCACTGGCCTTCGCAGCACAGTGGTTAAAGATGCAGCCTTTGGAATCAGCTCTGTCTGGATTTGGATCAAGCCCTGCCATGACCCAGCAATGTGACCTTGGACGAGTTACTTAATTTCTCTGTGGTCATTTCTTCATTTTCATCTGGGGATAATACCCACTCCTCTGAGGACCATAAAACATGGCAAGAGCTGAAAACAGTGTCTGCTTGGCACACAAAGTGAATAGAATTAGGTATGATTTTTATTATTTTTATGCTTTAAGGCATTGATACATTTTCTTGAACTCTGGGTTTGGGCATAATTTGGAGTACTTTTTAATTAATTTTCTGTTCACTTCTCGAAAGAAGGCACAATTATTATACAGATAATTAGTATAACTACCCAGATGAGCCCATGTAAGTAGTGCTGTAGCCTAGAGTGTATTATTTTTTAATACAAATCATGGATGTGACTGTTACTGGTAATTTGGCTTGATTTCCCACATGCAAAGAAATCCCCTAACAAGGGGAAAACAAGCAGTATTAGAAGACACTTGGGTTTGTCCTGTTATCATTGCAGGGTAAAGCCAAATTCACATTTACTAACCTGATGGGCAATGAAAATATTAGTCACCAAATTAATCCCAACAACTAACAATAATTGATTGGCTCACTGATGTATTTCCCCTTGTCTTCCCCAACCTTTCTCTAACTAGTCAGAAAGGAAAGTTTTCATATTTTCTGAGAATCTCATTACTTGCTCTCAAACCATGCTCTCTATCTTAGTATAATTTTAAAAATGAGTCAGTACAAGCACCTCAAAAAACTAGCAGTGCATAAAATATGGAGCTATTTCACTTCATAATAAAAATGTGCAAAAATTTTTAAAAGGGTTATTCAGAGTGCCAAAGGTAATGAAAGAATAAATGGAGAGTGTTGCAGTAGATTTTGCAAGCTAGCTTCCAAAAGCAGGTAGAAAAAGACAAACGTTTTGCATCAATCAATATATTTGTTTTTCATCTTAATGGTATGATATATGGGAAGACAGGTATAATTAGTATGAATAAACTCAAAGGAGAAAATATCCTGTATAAGACAAATTGTAACTTCCTCTTTCTTGACTATAGGAGTGAAAGGAATGGGAGGTCGAGATAGGTCCAGTACTAACTTCATTGCAAATTACTTATACACAACTGTGCCCAATGCTAATGCAGTATTGCTTTTAGGACTGATCCAAAAGAAAATGCAGAAGTAAATGCTCCAAAACTGCAAACAGCTCTGAATGCCAATTCAATTAAGTCTATTTGGTTATTACTCTTCTTTGAATAAAGTGAGTTAACACTAGTTAACTTGATTAATCACTGAAAACAATACCATGTGGCTCCACATAACTCATTCTTTAATATTTACATTAAAAGTGACCCTACAAAGCTGGGGATATAGTCCAGTGGTAGAGAACTTGCCTAGCATACTTAGGGCCTTGGGTTTAATCCCCAGCACACCACACACACACACACACACACACACACACACACACACACACACACAGAGTCACCAGTTAAAAATTATTCCAGAGGGTCAAAGAAAGGTTTTAAGGCTGAGGGTGATTCCTCCACAGCTCTACTGCCATATCCTTGTTCTTATTTAACTATTCCCTAACACTGTGTATGGTTTTTAGGTAAGGTAGAAAACCTGCTAGTCACTGGTTTGTAAACGAGTTTCTGTATCACACGAACTTATGGCAACTCCTTACAGCACTGACAGTCAACCATATAGCATATTTCTTCTCTTAGTGTTATACAATTTTCTGGTACTTGGAATCAGAGCAGGAATCCCGTTTTTTTGTTAATTGTTTTAAGATTCCCTCCCAAGGCTGCTAAACCTTGAAGAGGGTTGGGAAAAGATTCAAGTTCTTGCCTTCCCAATTGGATATTTAGGCTTAGCCCAGTGAGGCTGTCCTCTAAGCAGAACAATGGGTCAAAGACAAACCACATGTTATCTGATGTCTCTCTTTGTATGTTGAAAATAAAAATGTGACACTACAAGAAGGTTGACACGTGGACCTAATTTTGAAAATATAAACAGGAAGCACCCCCACCCCAATATTACCATTTAAAAAAAAAGGAAACCAAACCTCAAAGATACCTTCCAAGGAAGTCATGGGTGTGACCAAAACTAACAAAAGTAATAAAACATCATCTAAAAGCCCAAAATCACCAGAAATGAGGGTCTCATTTAATTAACTAAAAATCTAACATCTGTAAATTACTCCCCTCTTCTGATCAGTAAAAATAGTGTACGTAAAATTAGATATGTAAAATTTTCTCTCAACTGGCTTAGGTTTTTAAGTAGTAAAGGTTCATCCTTAATAAAACATCCAATGTCAATATTTTCCTTCAAATAAAGTCACTATAATTGAGTGAATATAATTTGAAAACTTATCACTGTGATACTTAAAATTTAAATGTGCAAAAACTGTCTAATTGCCATGTGTTGGGTTGCAGGCCTGTATTCCTAGTTATTCAGGAGGCAGAGGTAGGAAGATGGCAAGTCCAAGGGAGGCCAGGTCAGGCAACTCAGTGTGACTGTCTCAACATAAAATAAAAAGGGCTGGGAATGCAGCTCAGTGCTTCCTCACATGTGCGAAGTCCTGGGTTCACACCGCAAAAAAACAAAAACAAAAAAAAAAACCCTGTCTGATCAATGGAAACTAGATTGTTAAATTTGACTTTCTTATTCCCAGAAATAAGCATAAAACAGTTGTGTTTACAACCCTGTAGGGGAAAAATACTTCTGATTTTAGAACAGCTCTATTCAGAGCTTAGATTTAAAAAAAAAAAAAAAAAAAAATTTAAATACTACACATATTTGGGAACAGTGATATGTTAAAGCTAATTTTTAAACATCATTTTCATTAAGAAGTTTCAAAATATTTTCATACTTTATTATATAGGAAAAGGATAATCTGAGCTCAGTAACCTAGGATCTCCAGACAACTTTAAAACAATGTTCAAATGCTCAAACACACACACCACACACACACACACACACACACACAAATAGGTTTTTAAGGGACTTATGCTTTCTTTCGTAGGAATAATGTAGTAATCTATACTCTATTCCAAGGGGAAAAATGCATCATTGATAGACTGCCCATGGATCTGTAAATAACTTTATGATATACATATATGCCTAGTAAGACACTAAAACAATTAGGCTTCCTTTGATTCCACCTTAAACTTGCATTTAATCTTGAGCAAGTCATTTGCCTCTACAACCTCTTCTTTTTACAATAGGGCCAACTGTCTCACCTACCTACATAATAAGCCGCCAAAGGAACCACACGAAGCACATTCATAAATATAAGCCTAATACAAGTCACAAATTATTTGAATACTAACAATATGAGAAAAATTCAGATAAGTACCCCCAAAAGCAATAAGTGACATCTTTAGTCTTGATGTAAAATAAAAACAAAATCACTTAAGAGGAAGAAAATGGAGGTGAAATGAGAAGTCAAGAGCATGATAGGAAGTGTTGGCCAAAATATTTATGTTGTAACACTCCAAACAATGATAGCACATTTTCCCCTACTATCATATATATTATGAAGTACACATTTAAGAAACATCAACCTTATGCTTAATATAATCCATATTAATATCCTGTTAGCAAAAATATGAAAACTGAAAAAGTGAGAACTAGTGGGAAGGTGGGATAATTTATTCAGTGGTATACAGCAAAGATTTTGTGTAGTTTAGCTCTAAGTTATGCAATAACAAACTGCTAGTGATAGATAAACTTTTTTTTTTCCTGATGGTAGCTTAAAAAAAAAAAAAAAAAAAATCTCTCCATTCCTTCCCTATACCTATTCCCTGGTGCTTGCAATTTCCATCTTTCAGAGGAAATCATCTCCCAGATGACAACTGACCAAAGGTATTGTTTAAAATTATTGTTTTAAACATCACAAATTGCTGCATAGTAAATTTTTCTTAAAATCAGCAGCCCCTTCTCCCACTTAACACCATTAATTCTAACAACTGTGATCTTCCATGAGATCGGTACCAAAACAACAACAAACCTCAAAGCCATAAAACAAAGTACATCAATTGAATTCCTCTCATTTGTAATGATTAGAACCGATCTAATGTCCAGTGTTACGAAATGAAATTAGAGAAACATGAAAGGCATACTAAATAAAATACATCTTCTTCTAGAAACTGTAGATAATAAATATAATACAACAAAACATAAACAAATGAATAGTAGAATGTTGAGAAAAGATGTGAAGTTCTATTATCTTAATTGAATGATAACAAAATTATTTGAGATAACATAGACTCAACAGCTGAAAGTTTATTATGGCCCAGGCGGCAATCCAACGGCTTTGGAAACCTAAGATACAAGATGATAAATACTTGAAGACTGAAAAAATGACATAGGCCCAAGTATATTATTTGGTGACACACCAGCACTTTCAAGGGGCACTCCCCAAGCATATTCCAGAGACAATGTATGGAACTGTACTTAGGCAATGATCTATAAACTTCTCTAAGCTTTGGGAAGAGAACAGATGTGAGAGTCCTCAGACCCAAGTTTCAGTCCCTGAACTACTAAACAAACAGCCTTCTGAATTGAGGAGGCCAGCTACTCCACTGATCTGGGCCTTAGTTTCCCCATTTGTACAATAAAAGTATGTAGCATAATCGTGGAGGTCCCTCTCAGCTCTAAGATTCTATGACCCACTTTTGCCGCTATTTACTTGATATAGGTATGGTGGGATGGCAGGAGAAAAGAACAAGAACTGGGCATGACACTTGGGGAAAGAAAATCGATATCTCTTTTTGCCTTTAGGATTCCTGTGGTTTTTATTAATCCCATCTTCCTAAAAGCTGGCACTTGTTTTTCTTCTTTGCCTTTTCCATCACTGCTGGCTACAAGTGTTTGCAAATGCCTCTTGCTCCATACAAGTTCTTTCCTCTGTGATCACCCTGACCATCTTGCCAGATTCCTTTAGCCTCAGACCAGTTTTCGTGATAAGACGACTCCCCTTCCGACTCTCCATATCTACCCCGGACACCAGGAGCACTTTGCTCTTGATCCCTGGCTAGTAAAAAAGAACAGCTCGCATCCCACCTCCACACGTACTGCCCTGGCCTGGCGGTCCTGATGTGGGATCCCGCAGCACACAGCCTTATCAAAATGTTCGTATTTGTTGTCTTGATTCCTTAAAAGGCGCTGTTTCTTGAAGCTTTGCTAATGTCCCCCACCCCATCGGACACCCCCAGGCTCATCTCATCCCCGGGAATCGCAGGCACCTCTTCTGAAGGGGGAAAAAGAAAAGAGAGGAAAGCAAGCAAGGACCGCGCAGGGACTCTTCGGAATTTCAACAGGAAGGTGCGAGGTGGCCGACAGCAGCCCCCTTCGCTGCTGGGGGTTCGGCGGGGGTCCCTCACACACCCACTCAGCCCCGCGCGCACGCAGCCTTTGCTCCGCACACCCTCCGCTCCGCCGCAGCCTCCGCACGAGCCCCCTCGCGCGCCCCACGCCGACCCCGGGCCCCTGTGCAGCCCGCCGCGGCCGCCTGTCCCCCAGGGCTCCCCTCACCCAGCGAGCAGCCACTACGGCCGCCTCACGGCCGGGGAGCGATGGCGGCGGAGCGGCCCTGCTGGGCTTTTTGGCGGCCAGATCGGGGGCCCCGCCCGGCCCTGCTCCCGGCCTCGCTCCCTCGGCCCCGGGCTCGCCCTGCAGCTCCTACCTCGCTCGGCCCCTCGGGCACCAGCGGCTACTCCGGCCCCACGCTCTCTCTCGCTCGCCCGCCCGCTCGCTCCCTCCCTCGGCCGGGCCGCCGCGCGTCGTCGCCTGCGCTCGGTCCCCGCCCGGGGTGACGGCTCCGGCCGCGGACTCTCCTCCCGCCGGGGCCCACGGGGGCGCGCGCGCCTCTCTCGCGCGGAGGCCCGGGGACGCGCGCCGCCCGCCGCCCCGAACGCGCCCGGCTTCCTGGTTCCGCCTGGCGCGCGCTCGCGAGCCCCGTGGTCTCTCGCGCCCCCTCCGCGGCCGCCCTGCAGGGACCCAGAACCCCCTCGCGCACCCGGGGTGGCGGCGCGCTCGACCGGGCCTGCGCCACGCGCGCCAGCTTCTTTCCCAGCTGAGTGCTGCCACCGCTCTCCAGCCGGAGCGGCAGGCACATGCTGCTTTGTTTGGGTAGGGTCGACCACCCTTAGCGCAGGGCTCGGGCCGGCGCTTGAGGTCGTGGCGATATCCCCCACCAACTCCGTGACCCGCCCACCTCCCTCCCTCCCGGCTGGGCCCACTTTCTGGGTCCTCTCCCTTCACAGGCAGAGGTCAAAAGTCCACAGCAGCCCCAATCAGTAATTATCCCGGGCTTGCTCCCGTGAGAGCGGCTCTGCCAGGGCTCCAGCTGCACCACCCGCACCACCCGGGCGGGCGAGAAGCCTGGATGGAAACATCAGGAGGTTACACTTGGCCCAGACCTACTGGATGCGGGCACTGTCCCAGGGTGAATCTGTGGGGGTCGAGGGAGACAATTGCGTACCCAGGGAAATCTTGCTAGCTCCCGCCAGTAAGGGCTGCGGAAGCGACTGCTCTGTCCAGCCGAGAAAGAATAAGCAGGATTCTAACTGTAGGATCCAGGGGTAAGGGGTCTTTGAGATCCTCTCACCAGTGGTGGGGAGGGTTTGCGGTGTGTGACAAGGCAGCCTGAGTCACCCACTCTCCTCCCCTGCGCTCCATCTCCGGAGCTGGCCAGTGGTTTCCCTGGCAACCCTCCAAGGGCCAGCATTGAAACAAGGCATATCAGCGCCTCAGAAACCTAGCAGCAGGAGCAAAAGAGGAAAGACCCCCTTCTCAGCCCCACACAGACACACAGAGCGCCCCCATCCCTACGGGTTCCTACAGGTTGTCCCGCTGAAATTTTTCATAGCCAGAGATGACCAAGAGCTTCAAGCTCTCCCATAATTCTCCTTTGGCAGCCCTTCCCAGCAGCCTTCCCTTCACCACCAGAATAACACCAGTCACAAAAGTCTTTGGGTCCCCCGTAGCTGATCACAAAGCCCTTCTCCCCTAACCAGACTACTGCTCCTGTCACAGAATCTGGGCCAACACCTGGTACAGTGTTCAGCACGGAATAGATGAAGGCAGTTTGGAGGCTGGAGCAGAAAGCTGGATGAAGCAGCAACCGTGGGCTCTCTGGCAACTCCTCTGACAATCACAGCCCCTGATGTTTTGACAGTAGGGCACACATTTCTCCTGCAAGCTTTCATACCTGCACACATGTTGTTGCCTCTGCTTGGAACACCTCCTGTCCTCTCACTGCCTACTGTTCTGTGACCTTTGCTCTAGGAAGCATGAACCTCGCCCTCCCTGGTTCCTGCCTCACAGTTGTGGACGCTTTTGGTACAGCCCCTCTCATGTTTGAAGGATAATTTTTTTAACATGTGTCTCTACCCGCAAGAGCAGACAATATTTGGTTATTGTTAAGTCTCCTCCACTCACACCCAGGCCTGATTAGACACCTAATAGATATGCTATGTTCTAGGAATGGAACGAAAACTATAAGGAATACATAGGCATTAAGGGTCTAAAACTAGGCTCTGTCAATTCCTTGCACCATGTGAATTTGAGCAGTTTCTGCCTCCATCTCCCCATTCATAACATGGCAACAGTAACAATATCTACCTCATAGTGTCAGGAGACTTGAGTTAATATGGTTGTGAAGTGCTTCAAACACTGTCAAGCACTATAATTCTGTGACCTATTACTGTTGTTGATTTTAGTAACAGCTAATATTATATCCCTTTTCCTAAGATGGACAAAAATCTAAGACTCAGTGCACCTACCATGGTTACTGATGAACAGCATCTGTGAGCCTGCCAGTTTAAATGTCCCTAAGGGTGGGGTAGATGTGCCACTTTATTTTTGTAAATCATGGCACGTCTCTGATCACTAGGCATTTAGCTAGATCTGGCCAGCTGTGTGCACAGACACAAAGGTTAGAAAGTTCTGAGACTACGTTGGCTAAACAGAAAGTTGTCATCCTGGAACAAGAAGGAAGATTCCAACCTCTATCTGTCTCTCCTTAATTCGGCTAAGAACAGATTCTCTTCTTTGGGCTTCAGGAACATAGTCCTCTAAGTTGAAAAGACACCAGACTGAGACACAGATGGCACACTAGAAAGAAAATGAACAGGAAGCTAGGATCCAAAAAATTCCCAGGGAGATACCTGGAGATACAGGTGATCACATCTCAGTCCACCCCGACCTATCCAAGAGAAAAAAACAGACTTGAGGAAAGAGCCTGAAGTCTAGTGCACAGCCCTTGGCCGTACATCCCCCTGCTCCCAGCCAGGGCTGACTGCAGCCTCCTTCCCCCCATTTCATGGTTGACCATGTGGCTACCACCAGGAACAGCTCCTCCATTTCATATCCTTCTTCACTCCTGGCTGGCCACAGGGAAATCATGAGGCCATTTTCTGTAAACATAATTGAAACCACAACCACAACCCCCTCTAGCTAGAGCCCCATGTTCATGTAGCTTTCCTTTCCAGACCTTTGGATCCCAGGAATTGAGCTGGCCCCAGGGGGACCACCTGCTACACATTAGCCAAGAAAGGGCACACTTGTGACAACTTCCCTTTTTCCATGTGGGATAAACCAGTTCAGGCCCCTTGAGTCACGAGGAGGAGGCACGGGATATTCAGCAGACAGTACACCAGGGACCCCAGATCTCTAGGGCCTCAGAATTGAGGATTGTCACAGATAGCTGTCTAGGAAGGGTGTTACCAATGGTTCTTTGTTCTTACCTCTGCCTGAGTGCAAGCAATAAAGAGTTAGATCTTGTTCCAAAGCTCAGCTCTGCCATCTTAACAGCTGTATGGCCTTGGTTAAACCACTTAACATCTCTGAGAGCCTCACTTCCCCTCATGTGTAAGTCAGTTAAGAGGTAAAGCATATGTTTATAAGTGCACAGAATCTTTCTGGGACATGCATGAGACCCTAGTAACTGTCCCTCCAAAGGAATGTGAGAGACAGGAAAAGGGAGAGACTAACTTTTCACCATCTGTCCTTTTGAATCTTTTGTATTTTGTACCATATGCATGTGCTACCTGTTAGTACATTAGTAAAATGGACATTGCTTAAAGGAAAAAGTAGAGAGAGTGCTTTCAAAACCAACTAAGCCCTGTGCCTGGCTTAAAGAAGGTGCTCAATAAAAGAATATTTTGCCTCTTTCTTTCTCTCAGCCCAATTCCAGTAAGCTTACTGGGTCAGGAGGCTGCTGGTGTGACATTCAGTGGAGGGGAGGGGAGGGGATGTGAGTGATGGGTGTGCAGGTCTTTGCAGGACTCATTGCCGGCAGAGTCTCACATGCTCTCCGTCCGGCTCCTGTGTGCCTCACCTATCTGGGCTCCCTTCCAGTCAGAGCTAAAGGGGTGGCTCTCTGGAAAGCACAAGGGTTCCCCTTGCCTCCTGGGACATGGTCACCATGTCCTTTCCACCCAGAGTCCTAAGGCGATGCTGCATTTTCCAGGGCGGGTGGGGCTGATGTAGGAGAGACAGCAGAGTACCAGTATCTTGGCCAGTACCTTGCCAGCTTAGTGGGCAGGTTAAGAACTCAAAAATCAACCCAGCACCAGGCAGAAATGAGGCTGCTGCTGTTGCATAGACAGAAGAAGGTGGGTGGGACTAGAGCAGGCAAAGGAGAGAGCCTTTGGGTGCTGTGGGTTGGGGTGAGGGAAAGGAGGTCTGCCCTGAATTGTTGGAGTTCTCGGAAGCCCTGGGTTGTTTTAGAGACTTCTTAATCCAATAGACATTCATGAAGTCTCTATTATGAATAAGCAGTGGGACAGAGACCTTTAGGCAACTCGTTAGAGTCAAAAGAAGGGGCCCATAATGCAGATGGGACAGAGGGACAGAGGAGAAAATGCTGAAATTTACTGGTTCTACTATGTGCCAGGCACTATGACTGAGTCTTATCTTCTTTTTTTAAAAATATTTGTAGTTGTAGATGGACACAACACTTTTACCTTTAATAAAATAAATAAGGATCAAACCCAGTGCCTCATACATGTGAGGCAAGTATCCTACCACTGAACCACAACCCCAACCTGGCAGGTGAGTCTTGCTGTCTTTCTTTTGCATGTGAGGGTGGTCAGCTCAGAGAGGCAGACTCAGTACCCAAGGTCACACAGCAGAGCCATGGTTTGTACCAGGTCCTTATGATCCTAAAGCCTTTGTTTTCCTCTAGACTACATGGACCCTGTGAAAGATGAGGAGGATTTCATCAGGTGGGCAAAGGAAGAATGATATTTCAGGTAGGTGATGGAGTGGGTAAAGGCTTGGTGTTGAGAGGCCAGTATAAGGGACAGTTGGAGCTGGAGCACAGGGCGAAGGGAAGCCCCTGGGTTGGGCTGATCTCAGTAGCAAATGAAGATCAGACCAGTAGTCAGAGAGAAAGGGCTGGGTCATTGGCTTAATATTTATTTTGACTTTATGTTCCCCATTTGCTCCAGGGACTGGGGAGTCCTATTTGAGGTTTGGAGAAAGGGGATGAGCAGGGTTTATAAATGGGTCTGAGACTTAAGAAATCAAGGAGTGGGGTGTGTAATTCCAGCTACTCAGGAGCCTGAGGCAGGACAATGACAGTTTCAAGCCAGCCTGGGTGACTTAGTGGGACCCTGTCTCAAAATTAAAAATAATAAAAAATAGACAAAATAAAAAGGGCCAGGCATAGTGAGGCATGCCTATAAGCCCAGCAACTTGGGAGGCTGAGATAGGAGGAAACCAAGTTTGAGACCAGCCTGAGCAACTTAGTGAAACCCTGTCTCAAAATCAAAAATTTAAAGGGCTGGGGATATAGCTTAGTGGTTCCATCCCCGGTAGCAAAAGATAAAATAAATAAAAAGGCTGGGAACACAGCTCAGTGGTAGAGTGCTTCTTGGTTCCATCCCAGTATGACAAAAAAAGAAAAGGAAAAAAAAAAAAAGTCAGAGAACAAAGGGAAACAGGGTTGACAAGAAAGAAATCCCCTCCAGTCATAACAAAGGATAGTGGCAGAGCACCTTGCATGGCAGGGGAGATGTGCAGCCCTCTCCCACTGAACCTCCCTGAGGTCGGGGACTGGGCTGGCCAAGGCACAAAAGAGTTCTTGTTGGGCTGGAAGGAGGAGAAACTAGCTCAGCGGGAAAAGGGGCCCGATAGCCATCGTGATTGAGGACAAGAAGCCAAGCCCGACCAGGTCTTCCCAGGACAGTGGCCAAGACCTCCCAGCTGCCCACTCACTCCCTCCACCAGGCTCTGCGACAAGGAGGACACAAGAAGGGTGGCTACTCCCTGTCCACCTGATGGGGTAGAAGTGGGCTCTCAGGATGGTCTTTGCTCCTCCTTTCTGTGCCCAGAGAAAAGCCACCTGCCAGCCTCTCCCCCCAGGGCAGGTAGACACTGCAGCCAGTAAAGGAGGCAGGATTCCCCCTCCCCCTGTCCAGTTCCACATGCTTCCCTCCCATCCCTCTGTTCCCAGAAACAGAGGACAGTCACCATGCCTCAGGCAGGGTGGCCTTGTGTTCTGTTGGTGACTTCACGGTAAGCTGACTTCCCTGAAGAAGGTGGAGGAGAGGGGACAGAAGTAGGAATGGGCTCCCTCACCCCACAGCTTCTTGCTATCCACCACATTCACATAGATTCCCCACACCCTCCCCAGGTCCCTTCTGTCTTCATGGACGTGAACAGGGCAGCATTTCTACAGGGAGATACTTGGTGGAGGGGAACTGGTCTCAGAGGCAAGGTGGACTCTGAGGGTGGCCTGTTGCTCCACTTTAGGATCCTTGGGGTTGGGGCTAGATTGGAGGTAGACAGTACAAACAGAGGCAAGGTGAGGGTGAAGCAGGGTATTAAAGACCCCAGGGTGTCAGCTCTCCCCTGTCTGCCACAGGGCACAGAGATACTTCCTGGGACACTTCCAGCTTTCTTGGGAAGCCCCCTCCCCATTCTGGCTCCCAGGTAACAGAAGCTCTCCTTGAAGAAGGGACTTGGAGCAGAAGAAACAAAGGGGACTCTTTGTTTTGTACCACCTCCTTCCACGCCCCCCCAAGAGTCAGGTTAAGGTGACCTCCGTCTGGTTTCCCTAGGATAGGGGTTTCAGTCACTAACCTGGTCTCCAAGGGCAGAGCAGAAAGGGGACTTAGGATTATCCTTCCCTCCACCATGAACTTGACCCACCTTCATATAACATAGGTCACACTGAACCATTTAACACAGCAGGGCATGGGCAGCATGGAAGTGAGGGTGCCATGCTCTGTACCCCAGAACAGCCATGAGCTAGCCCAACCAACAGAGAGAGACCTCTTCATTCTGTAGGTGTGCTGGGGTTGGGAGAGATCTATTGAGCCCCTGCCCACAAGACTGGGCAACTGGTATTGTGATTCTACCTGGGCACTCCTGGACCAGACAGCTTCAGACAGAGCTCAGATGATTCTGGCCCTGCCTTCCAGGTTGTACACACAGGTGCCATGATTCAGTTCAGGATGTGTGTAGAGTATACTAACTATAAACTAGGCTGCAGATCATTATTATTCCTAGTAAAATATGTTCCGTTTTTGGGATCTGTATTCCTATAAGATTTTTTTTTTAATCCTTCTTCACTCCTCACCTTATGCTACAACCTGGAATTGGGGGTGAACGGCAGTTGGGGACAATGAGACCAGCCTCTAACCCTGGGTCAATCCAGACCAGGCAGTTTTTGATCTTCCCGAATCCCATCCCTGAGGCTTCAGTTTTCTCCCCCATAACCTGATCCCTTAAAATCCTTAGGGTGTTTTGCGGTGGGAAATAGCAGAGACCAAGCTGAGGGACTGAAAGCAAAATAAACCCCAAATTTAACATTCACGGGTAGTTGTGTTATCCAGAGCCACGACCACAGTCACCTCTGCCTCCAACCCAACTCTGACACTCTGCCCTCCTCTACTCCCTCAGGTGGCCTTTGCCCATCCTAAGAGAACTCCAAAGTTCCTCCTCCTCTGCACTGAGTCTCGGAGAACAGAGGCACAGAGAAAGGGAAAGAAACCCAGGCAGAAGCAGAAACAGAGAGCCAGGAGAGAGAGAGAGCGAAAGGGGGTGGGGATCAAAGCAAGAGGAGGAAACAAACAATAAAAGACACAAGATTTAGAGCCTCACAGACAAAGACCCAACAGGGAGAGAGCTAGAGACTAAACAGTGAAACAGCCGGACAGAGGGAGGGGTGTGGTGTGGGGGCACCTGAGGACTCTGAAGACCCTTCCACTCCCTTTTAGGTTAGCCTTTCCAGTTCTGTTCACTGACACCTCAATAATAGCTCTTTAGGACCCAGGCTACCCACACCCTAGCTAAGCCAAACCCAACGCAGCCAGATGTTTGGTGGGTGGGGCTGCCAGCTGGAGCTGCAGGCCCCTGCAAGCCTTGGGGGAGGAGTGTGGAGAGGAGTCTGAAGTGGGCAGGCAAGGTCCCTTCACTTAAGCAGCACCCTCATTTCACCTTCTTCTAGGTGCCCCAATGTGAGTCCATAGCCAGGGTGGTCCTCTGCTTCCAGTCCTTTCTCAGAGGACTAGGAAACTCAAGGAATCTGCTCCTATCCATTTATTTTCATGTTTTGCCTGCAGCAAAAGGCTGGTGAGCAGTCAGGCAGTGTGGTACAAGCCTGTAATCCCAGCAACTCAGGAGGTTGAGATAGGAGGACAGCAAGTTTGAGGCCAGTCTCAGCAACTTAGTGAGGCCCTAAGCAACTCAGTGAGACCCTGTCTCAAAATAAAAAATAAAAAAGGGCTGGGGATGTGGCCTAGGGATAATACCTCTGGGTTCAATCCTCAACAACAACAACAACAAAAAAGGCTGTGGGAGCCTGCCCACCACTTGGTGAAGGATTAAGATCTGCCACTGGCCAAATCCCTTCCCCTCTCTAGCTTTTGTTTTCCCATTTGTAAAACTGTCATGATCACTTTCTTTCTTTTTTTTCTTTTTTTCTTTTTTTGTGGTGCTGGGGATCGAACTCAGGGCCTAAGCACTCTACCAGCTGAGCTATCTCCCCAGCCCGTCATGATCACTTTCAGCTCTGATATTTGATTCTCATTCCAGGTGATCCCTAGCTGTACATCTGTTTGATCCTCCCTCACCAAAACTATTGCTCAGGGTGGCTTGAGCTTCTTTCTACCTAGGTATGCCCCCAGGAACATCTGAAAAGCAAGGTTTCCTCAAATCCTCCATGCACCCCCTTACAGTTTTCAATTCCTTTCCTCGTGATCCTGCCAACTAAGTCACTGTGGCCACACATGGAAGGCGGGGAGAACCCAGACATTTCAACTTCTGCAGAAAAACTTTGTTTTTTTTTCTCTAAAGTTAAAAAAAAAAAAAAATGAAACTGAGGGCGGTAGTGAGGGACAAGAAGGGGGGAGTAGGAGTAGAAATGGAGAGAAAAGGGCAGATCCAAGAAGAAATTAGGGAGGGAGGAGGCAAATGAGAATTATTCCCCCAGGACACTGGGCCTTGGCTCTGTTGGGCCATGAGTGGGCAGCCAGGCTGGCCCCTCCTTTGGTACTGCCAAAACCAGATGCCAGGCAGAGAGGAGGCCCAGAGGAGAGGGAAGCTGGGCAAAGGGGATGGAAAGCTTCCAGGATGGCCTTACCCAACTCCTCAGGTCCTGCGGGGTGGCAGGGGTGGGGAGGTGACTCTTGGGGAAGGGGACTGTGACCCAGGCAAGGTTCCAGGGAAGAGATTCACTGCTGAGGCAAGGCCTATAAGCAGATGTGAAGTTGCCGGGATTCAAGATAGCCTCCTTGAACCTTTCCAAAGACAGGACCAGCCTGGGATGTGACTGGGCTGGGGAGAATGAAGGGGCAGAATAGTTAATGGATCAGTCAGCTGTGTGTTCCTGGGCAACCCCCTTCTCCTCCCTGGACTTAACATTTCTTACCTACAAAGTTCAGGAGGTGGGGGGCAGAGGATTGAATCATATGATTGCCAAGGTTCTTGTCTGCTACTACTTCAGGAAGTTCAGACGGTGAGAGTAAAGGAAGGAGGAAGGAGATGAGGTGGTGGTGGCGAGGTTGGTTCCTCTGGAATCCCCAGTCCTTTCCCTCTCTAAGACTTTGCCTCTGAGGTCACAAAAGCTGTGGCCCCCCCAACCCACACGAACACACACACACACACACACACACACACACACACACACACACTCTTTTTCAATCCAGAAACTCAAAGGATGACACTTGCCAGAGCTGGGAGTCATTCCCAGCTAGTCCACCCCTTCCCTCCACCCCTTTTATATAGATGAGAAAACTGAAGCTCTGGTTTGGGATTTTCAGAGCCCGGGATTTCCCTCCCAGGCTCTGTAGAAAGAAATGCCCACAAGTCTCGGGACGCTCCGGTCGAGCCGCAAGCGAGGGCTGGCTGGGACTCCCGGGGGACCCAGCCGTCGGGGCAGCCTCCACGCGCGGCGCCGCCCGGCCTCTCCACCCGCTGAGCCCGGCCGCCGCCGCTGCGCACTCGCCGGGAGCCAGCGACCGAGGGCGGAGGCAGGGAGGGAGCGACAGGGGCTGGGAGGGGTGCTGGCGAGAGCTCGCGCGCTGTGTATGGTCTATCAGAGGCAGCTGACCTTTGAGGAGGAAATCGCTGCTCTCTGCTCCTTCCTGTAGTAACAGCCACCGCCGCCGCCGCCGCCGCCGCCGGGAGCCCGGACCCGGAGCAAGAGCCGCGGGCGCAGAGCCCGCCCCGCCGCCCGACCGCTGGGCCCCACCAGGTGGGTGGCCGGCGGCGCGTCCCGGGCGGCGCGCTGGGAGGACCAAGCGACTCCTGGCCTGGCCGGCCCCCGGGCACCCGCCACCCTGGAGCCCGACGGCCGGGCGCCGAGCAGGGATCGCTCCCGGCTTGAAGAGGGAGTTTAGGCGCAGCACGTAGAGCGGAAGAGGGACCCGATACCAGTCACCAAGATGAAGGGAAGCGGCACCGGGTGGGCGCCGTCCTGGCACGTAGTGGGGTGGGGCGCTGTCGGGCCGGACCGGGAGCGAGGGAGTCACTGGAGCACAGCCGAGGGGCACGCCAGAGACTAGTGTCCATCTCCCCAACCCGCTCTTTTTGACAGCTTCAACCACGTGCACAAGGGGACCGGGCTGTCCAGTGGCTATGGCTGCGTTGCCCTAACTTTGAATTGGAATATCCACCCCTTCCCAGAAATTAAGAGTCGGGGTCCAAGGCAGGGAGGGGGATTTTTGAAGCCCTCTCCAGAGGGCCTGTTGGCCTCCGCTGCCAAGTTTCTCTTTCAGTTTCTAAGCTGTCCCCCCCTCTGGGGAAGCCCCAGTAGGGTGAGGGGAGAGGAAGAGGAGGAGGGCACCTGCCTCTCAATACCCCACCCCAAACCTCAGCGGGTTCCTTGTTGGAAGGGAAGGGCGGTCTTCCCCTCCTTACTGTCTTTCTACCCTTGCAGGAAGGCATGTCTGGGGAACAGGGTAGTCTAGCCTAAGGTTCTGGGGTGGGCATAAACGGGCTGGTCCGGCCTCTACTGTAGGAGGCACCTCTTAAGCCTTCTGTTTGCCCTAGGTGAAGGGCCATGGCGGGCTGGATCCAGGCCCAGCAGCTGCAGGGAGATGCCCTGCGCCAGATGCAGGTACTCTATGGACAGCACTTCCCCATCGAGGTCCGGCACTACTTGGCACAGTGGATTGAAAGCCAGCCATGGTAGGATCCCTACCATCCAGGGTTTTTTGGTCTCTAGATCTCCTCTCTCTGGTTTCTTGTGACTCTGCTGGTCCTGTCTGTTCTCTGCGGAAGGGGTGGTGTCCCTGGGAAAGGGGAACAGGGAAATTGGAGCCTCTGAGGGGACAGAGAATGTTTCTAGATTCTAAGCTGCCAGGAACAAGTCCTTTGAGCCCTGGAGCACCCTTAGTGAGGAGCCTGAAATTTTCTTTTTCTTTTTCTTTTCTTTTCTCCCCCCCCCCCCTTTATTTTCTTTCTTTTTATGTTGTTGCTGAGGATTGAACCCAGTCCCTCACACGTGCTAGGCAAGCGCTCTGCACTGAGCCACAACCCCACCCCCTGGAATTTTCATGTCATACTTTTAGTACCTGACCTCCTTGCCAGGGAGGTGTCACAGCAAGTGTCTCTCCTCTGCTCTGTCCCCAGGGATGCCATTGACCTGGACAATCCCCAGGACCGAGCCCAAGCCACCCAGCTCCTGGAGGGCCTGGTGCAAGAGCTGCAGAAGAAGGCAGAGCACCAGGTGGGAGAAGATGGGTTTTTGCTGAAGATCAAGCTGGGGCACTATGCCACGCAGCTCCAGGTGGGTGTGGACACCAGGTCATCTGCAGGGAGGCCGTGTCTGCCTTCTCATTTTAGCATCAGCACCTCTGGGTTTTCTGCTGGCCTGACCACTGACTCACTATGTGGCCAGGAGCTTAGTGGTAACTTTTCTTCAATTTCCCCCACCCCCTCTTTCTAAGTCAGACCTGTTGGATTCCTTTAAATTATTACAAAGCAAGAGGTAGGAGTGTGGGGGAAGAGTGAACCTGCGTGGTGGACAGATGGAACAGAAGGGATGGAGGTAGACCAGGATACCTTTGCTAGAGAAAGGAAGATTCTAGAAACAGGGAAGGAGGCATCCCTCTTGGGGCTCTTTTTCTGAAAGGCGGGACAGTTGCTGAAGAACTGAGTTGCCTGGGAGGCAAGAACTGGATAAAAGGGCTTTGAATTAGGGGTTGGAAGGAAGATGTAGCCTCTGGGGGAAGTATAAAAGAAGAGCAGGAGGTTTTGTGAAAGCAGGAAAGGGGTGTGGGGGGTAATCATGGTTAAGCATTTATTGGAACTCCCTTGTTTTCTTAGAGAACCCCCCTTAAATCCAGAGTGCCAGGGAAATGTCAGTCCATCCCAGAAGGAGGAGGAAACAGGAAAAACCTGAGGGGAAACAAAATCAGAACCCAGGGGCAGGAGTATGGTAGAAAGTATCTTGACATTGCCATCAGATGCTCAGGGCCTTGAGTCATCTACTCATTTATTTGACTCTGGACAAGTACTTAGCCTCTCTGAGCGTCAGTTTTCTTACTTGTGAAAAAGGGATCATAATTTCTTTATGTGATAGGGATTCCCTGCTATGAAAGTCAAAGGAAATGTTAAACTGAAAGTGCTTCGTAAACTCAGTTTTCTGTCACTGTAAACCAAATAAAAAGATCTGTGAGGGGAGGTGGACCAAAAGAGAGATAGAGGTGTCTAGTGATGGCTCCCGAGGCTTCCTGGGAAGAGCTGAGGCAGGGGACGAAGGAGAAGAAGGGGTGGACATAGCACAGGGATCTGCATGGCTGGAGCAGAGAGTGACCACTGGTGGCTGCTGTTGCATCCTTTCAGAACACGTATGACCGCTGCCCCATGGAACTGGTCCGCTGCATCCGGCACATTCTGTACAACGAACAGAGGCTGGTCCGAGAAGCCAACAATGTGAGTGCCCTGTGGGTTTGGGAAGAGGAGCTGAGGAGTCCCACTGCCTATGTCTTCCTCCCCCGACACAACTGTGTTTTTGCAAAACACTGGCATATGGAGAACACCAAAGAAATAGGAGGCCTTGGCAAATGTGAGAGGCAGTGTCCGTGTGTGATAGTGTGGAGTGACCCCCAATTCAGTCCCTGGCTCAACCATTTACCAGTCCTGTGACTTGAGCAAGTTACTTAACCTCTCTGAGCCTCATTTTCTTCTTTTCCTCTCTTTTCTTCATAGTGCTAGGTATTGAACCCAGGCCCTCGTGCATGCTGGTCAAGCACTCTACCCTTGAGCCATATCCCCAGGCCCCCTCTATTGTAAAATAGGTATACCTACCTTATAGGGTTATTATGATGACTAACTGAGACACCATGTGCACCAAGGTTGGACAAACAGACCAATGGAGCAAAAGAGGGACTCCTAACCACCCCCCGCCCCCGCTACACACACAAACACACACGCACCTGCAAACTCCATCTTTGTCAGAGGTGGCATTACAAATCACCAGGGAAAAGATCTGACCTTCAGTAAATAGGGCTGGGACCAAAACAAGAAATGTATGCTGCTGGTGTCTGTGAGGAACAGTAAAGGCAAGGTCTGTGTTAGAAGAAAGACAGACAGGTTTAGAAAAGCAAGACCCAGGAAGCAGGAGGGGGACTTATCTCCCTCCTTCTGAAATCTAGTGGCATTGAACATACACATGGACATTGGAAGTGCTGTATTATCTGCAGGAAAGCAAAAGGAATTTTGTAAAGTGATGTCATGAAAGGCCTTAGAGCAGCGCATGAATCACAGGTGATGTTATTTATTTATTTATGTTATGGACACCTATTGCAGGAATTTTACAGTTCACTCAGTAGATGTTTATTGAGGTCCTACTAGGTGTCCGATGCTGGGCTAGGACAGGAGAAACAGATAAAGATTTTGTCCCTGCCTACAAGGAATCCCAGCAAAGATAGCTTCTCCAGAGGTGAACCAAATGCTCAGGGGACATATAGGGGAAAAGTGTCTTTTCAGATTGGGGCAATTGGCAGGGGAGTGTCTTGAAGAAGGAGCAGGGCAAGAGGGAGGAAAGGAGGAAGGATGAGTTTCATGGCCCAGAGTAACAGCAGCACACAAAGGCAGGAAGGCTTCAGCCATGGAATCACATTCGAAGTCTTGTGAGTGGCCAGTGTAGTTGAGGAGAAGGAAGCCAACTGGGGAGTAAATGGGTAAAGTTGGAGAGGGAGTGGAGGCCAGGTTACAGAGGGTCTTCCCTGTGTCCTGAACTTGTAATCACAGAGCTACCTGTGGGCGGAGAAAGGATGCAGCCCTGGTTGAGAAACGCGTGTCTGAAGTACTGGTGTGGTCACATCAGGGGTTCAGTCCTTCTCCTAGCCTTTAAACCATTCTTAAACATCCCTGGTGTTCAAAAGCTCAGGGACAGAGAGGTCCTAGCACTTGGGGACCTCATATCCTTATGCAAGAAAACAGACTAGCAACGAGTAAAAAATACAAGAAAAAGGCCCTTTCAGATAAGGATAATGTTGCTACCAGGCACAGTGGCGCACACCTGTAATTCCAGTGGCTCAGGAGGCTGAGGCAGAAGGTTCACAAGTTGAAAACCAGCCTCAGCAACTTAGTGAGGCCCTTAACAACTCAGTGAGACCCTGTCTCTAAATAAAATACAAATGAGTTCTGGGGATGTGGCTCAGTGATGGAATGCTCCTGAGGCCTGAGTTCAATCCCCAGTACCAAAAAAAAAGAAAAAGTAGTAAATTGGCCCTTCTGAAAAGGAATGAGTTAAAGGACTTGCCTCCAGAGGATTGGGTGTCAGAATGTTCAAATCTGATGGAACAGCGATTGCAAAGGCCCTGAGGCAGGTATGTACTTGTGTTTTCAAGGAACAGAGACAGAAAACCCAGGTTGCTGGTGTGGTCAGGCAGCAGAGGATCTGGTTGGAGGCAGGCAAAGGCTATTTATCCTTCAGGCTGGCTGAAGCTATATGAAGGAGTTTGGATTTTATTCTAAGAACAGTTCATTGGAAAGTCCCTGAATGCTTGGTTCCCTTTCAGCCAGGTGTTGAAGGAATGGTGAGGTCCAAGGAGGCTGCCTTGGTGGATCCCCTGTAGCTTCATTTTGGATTCCCCAGGATACCACCTGTTTGAAGTTCAGCCCCCCCCTCTCCCCCGCATCCCACCCCCTGCTTCCTTCACACCTAAGAAAGTCTTGAGTGGCAGCATGGCTGGTGTGTGTTCACAAGCCCTGCCCTGCATCCCCAGCACCCAGCACAGGTCTTGGTATTTGCTCAGTGAATAAACCTGAAATGAGAGGTCATCCTCATCAGTAGAAGACCCAGGTGACACCTGGTCTCTGTTGAGTTGAAATTTCTCCAAAGGAAATTCACTGGACCCTATTTGGGATAGTCTGGTGGAGGCTTTTTGTGAAATAGAAATTTCTGCTATGAAGATGCCAATTCCGGCAAATGACTGACCTGAGTCAGATGACCCTTCTTATCCCAGATGTGGAGTTTGGGGTCGTAGCATCAGTGTTCCCCATGGCCTGAGGTTTTCTCCCCTCCTCTCTACCCAGCACTGCTCCTTGTCACTTCCACTCAATCTGTCTCTAGTGCAGCTCTCCTGCTGGCATCCTGGTTGACGCCATGTCCCAGAAGCACCTTCAGATCAACCAGACGTTTGAGGAGCTGCGACTGGTCACACAGGACACAGAGAATGAGCTGAAGAAGCTGCAGCAGACCCAAGAGTACTTCATCATCCAGTACCAGGAGAGCCTGAAGCTCCAAGGTGAGGAAGAGGGTGCAGGGCCAAGGGAACTGTGTGTGTCCTGGAGGTGGGAGTGAGGATCATTCTGTGAGTTCCTACAGGTTAGGGGCTGGGTCAGTGTCCGTCTCTCTAGGACCTTGCCCAAAGCCTGGAGTCACGGCTCCCCACCTAGATTCTAGGCTAGGCCCTGTGCCTATGTAATTCAACCCTAATGACAAGTTTGTATAGTAGATAGCTTTGTTGTCCCTATTTTTCTGGTGGTACAAGAGAGTTCCAAAGAGAACAAACAGCTTAGCCCAGGTTGCCTATAATTTGCAGAACTGGGTCTCAACTAGAGCTATGTTATAGAATCCCTATATCTTATTATCCCAATTGCAGGTATTCAGTGACCATCTGAACAAATGAAGAGATATGGGCAAAGTTCCCCAATCAGACGGAGGATGTGGGAGGGGAGTTCCTTGGTTGAGGCAGGCTAGAAAGAGGTGCTTTAGGAGTGCCTCACAGGTTGTAGACCTGGGGTGGGGGTGACAGTGAAAGTTCCCCTGTCTCCTAGGGCTGTACTTGGCCAGCGCCTGTCATGATGAGAGTGCAGGAAAGAAAGACTGACTTAGAAGGAATTAACTCCTGGTACAATTTGAGGCATTTTGAAGTGGCCCATTTTCCACCCACTCCAGACTGGCCCCAGAGATGTGCCACTCCATCCTGGAGAGAATAAGAAGGGCTGTGTTTCCTTTTCCCTTTCTCTTTCTCCTTCTGGCTTTTTTTTTTTTTTAGATGTTAAGGGACCTTTATTTTATTCATTTACTTATATGTGCTGCTGAGACTCGAACCCAGTGCCTCACACATGCTAGGCAAGCGCCCTACCACTGAGCCACAACCCCAGCCCGCCCTTCTGACTTTTGAGGTAGAAACTTAGGTCATTGATTTTAAATCTTTCTTCCATATGTATACACACATACACATACATAAACACCTATATGTGTATTTTAATGTATATAGATTATGTAAATGTATCTCACACAGAGAGATTATGAGTGTATGAGATTATGAGTTGAAGAAATGAGTTTTACTTTAAGCACTATTTTAGCCACACCTCATTAGACATATTGTCTATTGCTCTCATTCACTTTGAAACTTTTCTAATTTCTCTTGTGATTTTACCTTATATGTCATTTAGGAGCACACTGTTTCATTTTCAGCTATTTTAGGTGTCATATTGGTGTCTCCTATTGGTATTGATTTCAATATTGTCTTGTTATTGATTCCATTGTGATCAGAGAACATGCTCTCTGTAGTCTCAGTTCTCATAAATTTATTGAGACTTTTTTTATGGCCCAGCATACACTTGATCTTGATGAATATATCCTGTGTACTTGAAGAGAACATATGTTCTATGGTCGTTTCCTTTAAAAATAGCAATCATCTGTGGGGTGCGGTGGTACACACCTATAAGCCAAGCTACTCCAGACACTGAGGCAGATTGCAAGTTTGAGGCCAGCCTGGGCAATTTAGTGAGACCCTGTCTCAAAATCACATTTTTTTAAAAGGGATAAGGTATAGCTCAATGGCTAAGTGCTTGCCTACCAAATGTTAGACCCAGGATTCAATCCCCGGTACCACCAAAAAAAAAAAAAAAAAAAAAAAAAAGCAACAATAAAATGAAAATTTTTATAAAAGCAAACAAAAAATATGTACAATAGCTCTTTTTTCTTTTCTTTTTTTAATTTGTTTTAATTGTCAATGGATCTTTTATTTTATTTTTTATTGATTTATATGTGGTGCTGAGAATTAAACCCAGGGCCTCGCACATGTCAGGCAAGTGTTCTACCACTGAGCCACAACCCCAGCCCTCTATTTTTTCTGAAATAAAATTTGGTGGGAAGAATGGAATTACTTTGCATATAGTCATGCTCTGTATGATGACATTTCCATCAGCAATGGATCACATGTATGCTGTTATATACCTCATACATGTAGTAGACTATATCATCTAGGTTTGTATGAGTATACTTTTACCATGAAAACATGATACCTCTTGGTATTCTTAGAGTGAAAATATCACCTGAAGACACATTTCTCAGAATGTGTCCCCATTCTTTTTTAAAAAATACTTTTTAGATGTTAATGGACCTTTATTTTATTCATTTATTTATATGTGGTGCTGAGAATGAAACCCAGTACCTTCCACATGCTAGGCAAGTGCTCTACCACTGAGCTACAATTCCAGTCCCATGTATCCCCATTCTTAAATGATGGGTGACTGTATTTGCAGATCTCTTCAGTGTTAGGTTTAGTAAAAGATATCTGGGTCTGGGTCTTGCTTTCAATCTGTTGTAATATCTTGTAGCTTCTGGAGAGTTCCACAGTATACTTGTAAAAATATTTAAGGTGAAAAAGGAAAATAAAGTCTTATGAACTTATGAAAAAAATTGATTTTGTGGACACCCTATAAGGGTCTCAGGACTGTCTAGGGATTCCCTTGACCATACTTTGAGAATCACAGATCATGATCTTCTTTGTTTTGGGGTTTTGCTTAATTGTTTTATCAGTTGCTGAAAGAGAGGTATCAAATCTCCTATTACAATTATGGAATTGTCTACTTCTCCAACTCATTTTGTAGATATATGTATTTTGAAACTATTACTAGATATGGAGACATTTATATTTATGATTTTCTGAACAATTGACATAATCATGAAATATCATTCTTATTCTCTGATGGTATTCTTTGTTTTGAAGTCCACTTCATTAGATACTAATAAAAATATTTCAGCCTTCTTTTTCTATATTTCCCATAGCATATCTTTATCCAGGATTTTTAGATTTTGTAATACAAAGGACATATTGTTGAGTTCTGCTTTGTATTTATTCTAACAATCTCTGCTTTTAATTAAGATGTTTTGTCCATTAACATTTAATGCACTAAGTAGTGTATTTGTATGAAGGACTGACATCTTGCATTTACCTTTTTCTATATTTTTTATTTAGTTGTACATACGATGGGATTTGTTGTTACATATTTGTACTTGTACAAAATATAACAATATAATTTGGCCAATATCATTCCCCTGCATTTTCCCTTTCCCTTTCCTCCTCCCTCCCGTGGACCTTTTCCTCTACTCTACTGATCTCCCTTCCATAAGGGCTGACATTTTAATATTTGTTTTCTGTTATGTCCTATTAAATCTTTGTTCCTCTGTCCCTTCTTTTGGTCTTTTTTATTATTTAATTTTTTTCTAGAATTCCATTTTCATTTAATTATTTAAGTTCTCTTCCTAACCCTGCCCTATCAGTGCTTTCTGTACCCTGACCCAGCACAATGACCAAAACATGGCAGATGTTGAGTAAATGTTGGCAGGATGTTTCTAGCATGTCTTCCTCCTCCTCAATCCAGAAAACAAGCAGCTCCTTCATGAAGTAGAAATAGGAGATTTCAGGCTATGGTTTCTACCTAAGTCCTTTGATGACAATATTTATGAGCCTGGATGTGGGTTTCAGCTGCCAACATATAGGTTTAGGTTTGGATTCTGGTTTAGATTTGCACTCACTATGTATATGGTGTCCGCTCTGTTTTATCTGCCTTACCATTACAAATACAAGCTATTGATCTGTTTGTGCAAGTGAAGGCCCAGGTCCCCAAGAGCAGGGCAGTTACCTCAGGTCCACCTGGATTCCTTCCCAGAAACACCTGCAAATGGCCAGGAGAGACCTACATGGGTCACTTGCATGGGGAGGCTGGGTACAGATGTTGGGATCACTACCCACCCACCCTGTCCTGTGGGCCAGCAGGATCTTCTAGCCCTTCTATTATGTCCCTGGATAATACTCTTCACATGTAAAACCCTCCAATGAGATTGGAACCATATTTCCACCTTCTGGTTCCGGGTTTTTCCTGCATGTCCAGCATTGCTTTTGTCTGTCCCAGCACTGGGGCAGGGACTAAGTCAATGTGATGTACCCCTCAAGCCAGCTGGGAACTTGACTAAGACATGCCAACACATATATCTTCTTGATTCAAACTGAGTAAGGATGCTGGACTGTTCAAAGGGCTATTGGAGCTGGGCACAGTGTTGCACGCCTGTAATTCCCGTGGCTCTGGAGGCTGAGGCAGGATTGCAAGGTTAAAGCCAGTCTCAACAATTTAGTGAGGCCTCAGCAACCTTGTGAGTTCCTGTTTCAAAATAAAAAATAAGAAGGGCTGGGGAGGTAACTGGCTAAGGGACCCCTGGGTTCAATCCCCAGTAACAAAAAATAAACAAACGAAAGAAGGTTATTGGAAGGCAGTAATGATCCCAGCACTCAGGAGACTGTCGTGTTGGGAGGGGGATGGGTTTGCAGGCCGGGGAGGGTGGACAGGTGGCTTTGACTGTGGACAAGTTTGGTGGTTATCAGTCCTCAGGTGTTTCTTCCTTTACTCTTTCTACCTCCCCCATGTCTTAAGGCTCTGTTCATAGATAGTTTGGAAAAGGTAGGGAGGCCTCCCTCCACCCTGCCTTTCCTAAGGGAATCTTGCTGAATTGTGTCCCAGGAGGCCCAGACACTCCCTCCCTCCCTCCTGGTGGGTTGGCTGAGCTCTTGTTGACTCTCCCTGGATGGATGTGGCAGGCACCTTCCACTCCTAGCAAGACTCACCATCCTGGGGAGGGACTGCCAAGTTCAAGGATGGGACAAAACAAGAGAGCAGGGCCTCCCAGATGAGGCTCCCATGCATGTGAGGGGTGGGGCAGAGCAGCTGCTTGTCTCTGTCACCTTTTCGTTCTCGTCCTACTCCCCGGTCACCAATCAGAACCAATCTTCGTAGAACTCAGGCCTGCCAGGCCGTTCCTGGAGCATTTTCTGTATCATTTATTCACTGTCCACGGTGAGGCACTCAGCAATGCCACGAGTCTCCCGCTTCACATGTGGGGAACTGAGACACAGAAAGAAAGTGATTTGCAAAGTTCACAGGGGTGGAGTGGGAGTGGGGGTTGGGGGCAGGCAGGGTCCTGTTCCACTTCACTTGTGAGCACCCACTGCCCAGAGGGGAGGCCCAGCCAGGAGGCCAGTGAGCAGAGCCCAGAGGTGCCTTCTGAAGGTGCTCCTGCATCTTTGGGCACCCATGACTGTACATGGGAAGCCGACTGGCCATCAGTGGGGTGACTGACCCTTGAGGTCTTGCTCCAGAACAGGTGAGTGGGATGCTCTGGGCTTCCTGGTAGATGGCAGGAGTGATGGTGGTGGGTGTCCTGTCCCCTCCTTCAGCTCAGTTTGCCCAGCTGGCCCAGCTGAACCCCCAGGAGCGCCTGAGCCGGGAGACGGCCCTCCAGCAGAAGCAGGTGTCCGTGGAGGCCTGGCTGCAGCGTGAGGCCCAGACTCTGCAGCAGTACCGCGTGGTGAGTAGGATCCTGGGTGTCGGGGACTGGATGGAGGGGCAGAGCCAGGAAGGGCAGGAGGCCAGACCCTGTTCCCTGAGGTGCTGTGAGGCAGAGAGGTGGGAGAGGGAAGGGTCTCCTGGGCCTGCCTGGCTCCCTGGGATGGTAGGGGAGGTCCTGCAGGGCTGTTCCCTGGGAGCCCAGAGGGCTGCTGTCCCCCTTGCCACAGGAGCTGGCCGAGAAGCACCAGAAGACCCTGCAGCTGTTGCGGAAGCAGCAGACCATCATTCTGGACGACGAGCTGATCCAGTGGAAGCGGCGGCAGCAGCTGGCCGGGAACGGAGGGCCCCCCGAGGGCAGCCTGGACGTGCTGCAGTCCTGGTGAGGCTGTGGGGAGGCGGGCGGGGTGGCAGGGCTCCAGGGTGCGCTGCCCGCTGCGTCTTCTGCCTCCCGCCTTGGCCTGAGCAGCAGGCTCCTTCTGTCTGTGACAGCTCTCATTTCGCCACTGTCCTGGTTTGAACGTGGACTTTGGTCCCCTGATCCATACTGCTTCCCCCAGGGATGCAGTCACGTGCTGGGGAGTGGGGCAGGGCTTTGGTATGCAGTGACTCTTGAGCTGATTGGCCCCAAGTCGGGGTGGCCCCTGGTGTGTGCATCGTCTGCTTGTGGAGGGCAGGAGCGTCCTGTGTGCCAGTGGGTTGGTGGGGTGGGGAGCGCCTGTGGTGTCCTGGTGGGTCCCTGAAGATGCAGCTGTGTTGCTGGGGTCTCCCTAGACTGGGAGCCCCCAGGCTGTGGCCTGGGGTGGGGAAGAAGCCATCATTCCCCCGTGGGCCCTGGGACTTCTTGCAGGTGTGAGAAGTTGGCCGAGATCATCTGGCAGAACCGGCAGCAGATCCGCAGAGCCGAGCACCTGTGCCAGCAGCTGCCCATCCCCGGCCCAGTGGAGGAGATGCTGGCGGAGGTCAATGCCACCATCACAGACATCATCTCCGCCCTGGTCACCAGGTGACTGCTGCCTCTTGACACCACCTGGAGCATGCGGTTGACACGTGGGAGGCGGCAGGTGCCACCCAGACCTGAGGCTCTGCCCAGTCCCGTCTCTGCCTGGCACCCCCTCCCGGGGCACCTCCCATTGCTCTGGCCGCTCGGGGCAGCCTCCCCCAGTTTCTGGCGTGGACACGGTGGGAGATGCCTCCGCTCGGCCTCCCCTTCTCGCTAGGAAGAGAGGCCCCTTTCCTCACAGGGGGACCCGCAGCCCCACCCCGCCACGCCTGCATCTCATCGTGTGTCTGGTCACTCGTGTCCCCTGCAGCACATTCATCATTGAGAAGCAGCCCCCTCAGGTCCTGAAGACCCAGACCAAGTTTGCAGCCACTGTGCGCCTGCTGGTGGGCGGGAAGCTGAATGTGCACATGAACCCCCCCCAGGTGAAGGCGACTATCATCAGCGAGCAGCAGGCCAAGTCCCTGCTCAAGAACGAGAACACCCGCAAGTGAGTGTGCCTCTCCCTCCTGCCGGCTCTCCCCATGCTGAGGGTTGGTGCCTCTGTGTCCTGGGACAGCACAGCCTCTCTTTCTTTGTGCCTGTGTGCCCAGGTGTCCTGTCTCCCTGGTTCACTCTGTCTGCTCCCAGATGCAGTACACTCCTCCCACTCAGAGGCCTTTCCCAGCCTCTCAGGTGCCTGGCACTCAGTAGGTCAGCAAGTATTGTGCTGCCACATGACCCATTCACTGTTCAGAGCAGCAGGGACTCAACTATTTCTAGACAGATCTTATGTCTCTCCTCCAGCCATTTACTAACAGAGCAAGGTGCTGACTCAGAGAAGTGATTACTGGTGTAGCTTTGTGACCAAGGACACATACAGGGCATCCTGGAAGGGGGTCAGGTTTGCAGGTCATGGTCTCATGTTAATAGTGGGACATGAGGTGGCGAGTGACTGAGCCAGGAAGGGGAAGAGTTTTTCAGACACAGAACTTGTTCTGTGTCCTGAATAAAAAGTATGAAGAAGATACATGTGGCCAGGGGTGGGGTGCAGAGGCAGGGAAGGCCACCCACGATGTATGTGGTGAATGAAAGAATGAGTTACATGGGAGACCTGGACCCATCCTATATCATCCAGTTAGACTGTTTCCTGAGTGCCCACCCTGTGTCCTAGGGAGAGTGTGGTAAACAAGCTCTCAGGTTAGCTGGAGAATCACAGAATCGTGCATTTTTAAAAATAAGGTGTTACCAAAAAGTGTGAAAGGAAATCAAAATGATGACATCATAGCTTTTGGATGTGGGAGCGGGGCAGGATGGTGAGGAGCGCTAGACAAGTCAAGAAAGGCCTTTCTGAGGAGACAGTTGAGAATAGACTGGAATGAGCAGACAGTGAATGAGCAGGGCTAGGGACATAGCTCAGTTGGTAGAGTGCTTGTCTCGCATGTACAAGGCCCTGGGTTCAATCCCCAGCACTGCCAAAAAGGAAAAAAAAAAAAAGTGTTTGGTGTGGTGGGAAGAGCAAGTGCAAAAGTCCGGAGGCAAGTACAAGGCCATGTGGTTTGCATGTCCTGAGTGAAGAGAGAACTCAGACCAGGGAATAGGGCAGGAGTTGATCATGGGGATCCTTGTAGGCCATGGTCAGGGTTTTCATTTTAAGTGAACTAGAAGCCTCCAGAGGCCCTGAAAGCCACATCTCAATCTCAGTACTCAAGATGCTTTTTTTTTTTCCCACTAGGGTGTGAACCAAGGGGCACTTAACAACTGAGCCACATCCCCAGCCTTTTTTATTTTTTATTTTGAGACAGGGGTCTTGCTGAACTATTTAGGGCCTTGCTAAATTGCTGAGGCTGGCTTTGAACTTGCAATCCTCCTGCCTCAGCCTCCCTAGCTGTTGGGATTACAGGCATGTGCCACCACACCCAGCCCAATAAACTTTTAATCTTATGCTAGAGACCCAGACCTCACCCTCAGAGACCTTGCCTTGGGTACAATAACCCAGAGTGACCAAGGAATACTCAGGGGGTGGGGATAGCGGCTGCTGGCAAGGGCCAAATACTGTGAAATGCCAGTCTGAGATATGGAAAGGAGGTTGCTCCTCACTAGGGCCTGTGTGGAGCTGGGGTCCCCCTCTTCTTTGCAGCGAGTGCAGTGGCGAGATCTTGAACAACTGCTGTGTCATGGAGTACCACCAAGCCACGGGCACCCTCAGCGCCCACTTCAGAAACATGGTGAGCACAGGGCCTGGCCTCAGAGGGAAGGTCTGCCCAGGGCCGAATCCTTTTAACCAGGCAAAGTCTTCCTGTCCTCCTCTGGCCTCCCTGCCCTGCAGTCGCTGAAGAGGATCAAGCGCGCTGACCGGAGGGGTGCAGAGTCTGTGACAGAGGAGAAGTTCACGGTCCTGTTCGAGTCTCAGTTCAGCGTGGGCAGCAATGAGCTTGTGTTCCAGGTGAAGGTGAGGCCCCACGCCCCCGTCCCCACAGGTCACCCCGAAAGGCGGGGGATCTCTCTGAAGCTACCTGGTTGGTCTGGGAAAACCTGAAATCTCTGAATCCCCTCACTCTGTCATCCCACCATGCTGTCAGGAACCCCACTGGGCCGGCAGCTGTTTGCTGCATCCTTACCTGGCGCGGGCCGGGGCAACTTGGTCAAGGAGTTGAGAAGGAATGTGTTTTTTTTCAGTTTGCTTGTGTTTAGCATTTGTTGGGAAGGGCCTGAGTTTGGAATTGTGGGTAAGGAACGAGGGCTGGCAATCCTGTCTAGGCAGAGAGCAAAATGGTGCTCATGCCCTTTCACCTCTTACTCCTTTGTCTTCCCTAGACCCTGTCCCTTCCTGTGGTTGTCATCGTTCATGGCAGCCAGGACCATAATGCCACTGCCACTGTGCTGTGGGATAATGCCTTTGCTGAGCCGGTGAGTCCCTACAGGATTTCCACCTTGGCCCCCGGGGCCCTAGAACCCTCTGTACGGTCAGTTCTGACTCTGTGGGCCCCAGAACCAGAGCAAAGATGGAGTGAGCACAGTGAGCGCCCCGTTCTTAGGCCTGTCCTGGGGCCGTCAGAGTTCCAGGTTTCTGCACTGGGCTCTCTGAAGTCCAGGAGCCTGCTCTTTGGTCCCTTTTCTCTGAACGTTGTTTGCCTTCTGGCTGGGATCCCTGGTCTCTGTCCTCAGTCCCCCCGGGTCTGGGTCTCCATCCCTGCAAGCCCACTCTCCCCGTTTCCTCTCCTTTCTTTCCCCTTTGTTTATGTCTCCTTTCTGGATTGTCCTCGCTCCTCTCGTGGTCCCTGTCCGTTGTGTCGATGTGGGAACATTTCCAGCTCTCAATCTGCCTTTTCTTCCCGTTTCTCCTCTCCCTCCAGGGCAGGGTGCCATTTGCCGTGCCTGACAAAGTGCTGTGGCCACAGCTGTGTGAAGCGCTCAACATGAAATTCAAGGCCGAAGTGCAGAGCAACCGTGGCCTGACCAAGGAGAACCTCGTGTTCCTGGCGCAGAAACTGTTCAACAGCAGCAGCGCCCACCTCGAGGACTACAGCAGCATGTCCGTGTCCTGGTCCCAGTTCAACAGGGTGAGGAACCTGGGCTTACAGCTGCCTGCCTGACACTACCAGGGTCCTGTCCTTCCTCCCTGCACCTTGCAGGCAGGCTACTGCCTGGGGTTCGGGTCCCACCCACCCCCTGCAAGCACTCCCTCCTGCCATCAGGAGAGATGGGGGCTTGGACCCCAGGAAATGCAGACAGGGTTAGCCACAAGGAATTGCACTCAGTCGTGTGAGCCAGAGCAGGATGTGGTAGGAACCTGGGGCTGGGATTCAAGTCCTAGATCTGTTACCTAATTTGCAGGCCCCTGTGCTTCAATTTTCTCATCTGTCACATGAGAGGGTGAAGCAGAAATGACCTTGGAAGGCTGTCCAGCCTGGACAATGCTTTACAGCTCCCACCCCCAAGCCAGGCAAGGTGGCATGTACCTGCAATCCCAACAACTGGGGAGGCTGAGGCAGAAGGATCACAAGTTCAAGGCCAGCCTCAGCAAATTAAAAGACACTGTCTCACACAACAGTCCTCCACCCCCAGCACCAGAGGGGGTTGGTGCGGGATCCTTGTGTCTAGAAGCGTGGAGCAAGTTCACACTCAGTGACTCAGACCCCAGCCCTGACTCTGGGTTTCCTGGGACTCTTAGGAGAACTTGCCAGGCTGGAACTACACCTTCTGGCAGTGGTTTGACGGCGTCATGGAAGTGCTGAAGAAGCACCACAAGCCTCACTGGAATGATGGGTGAGGAACAGGACCACGGGTCGGGAGGCCGGGGGACAGCCCAGGGGACAGTGGCTGCCAGCCCCACAGTAACACCAGGTGCTCCACATACCCAGGGCCATCCTAGGTTTTGTGAATAAGCAACAGGCTCATGACCTGCTCATCAACAAGCCCGATGGGACCTTCTTACTGCGCTTTAGCGACTCGGAAATCGGGGGCATCACCATCGCCTGGAAGTTTGACTCCCGTGAGTGTCCACAGCACCCTCTCTCCTACCCAAGGGCCCGGTGTCCCATTTCCTTGCTCCACATCCTCCTTCAGGCCTTCAGAAGGCACCCCCCGGGAAAAGCAGGAACTGAGCCCGGTGTGGGAGGAGTGTTGCTTGGAAATGTAACCACTTCCTATCATTTTTCATCTTGGAGAACCTAAAATCACTGGCCCCACAGACTCCAGAACTGCTGAGTGAGTCCCCAGCTGTTTCATGCTGTCCCCGCTCAGCCATGGCTGGCCTTGCTGGTGTCCACTTGCCCAGTGTGCTAAGTAAAATGTTCCAGTGCCCACTTTCCCATGCCAAGAGGCATGCAGGCTGGGGTTGTAGTCTGAGCTAGGAAAACCCCAGATTTCTTTATGAACCCTCCTTCAAACCCCAGAAGCCAGGCACAGTGGCCCACACCTGTAAATCCTAGCAACTCGTGAGGCTAAGGCAGGAGGATCATAAGTTTGAGGCCAGCCTCAGCAACTTTGCCAGGCCCTCAGCAATTTAATGAGACCCTGTTTCAAAGTGAAAAATACAAAACAAAATAAAACAAAACAAAACATAAAAACCCACAACCATGACCTTCTCCTGTGGGAATGAGATTGTCCCTTTCACAGCTGACCGCAACCTGTGGAACCTGAAGCCATTCACCACTCGGGATTTCTCTATCCGGTCCCTGGCTGACCGACTGGGGGACCTGAGCTATCTCATCTACGTGTTCCCTGACCGCCCCAAGGCTGAGGTCTTCTCCAAGTACTACACTCCTGTTGCAGGTAGGTCCTGCCACCTGACCGCCGGGGCCCTTCCCAAGCCCGTGGACAGTGCCGTAGGGCTGGCCAGTGAGGGCTTCCCCAAGAGAGGCCAGATGCCGTTTCCCCTGTGGATTTTGGTCCCTGGGATGGTGGAAGGGGACCTCGGGGCTCACAACTATGGGGAGGGGAAGTGAAACCGGTCCTGGCTTTCTTCTCTGGCAAGCTAAAAGAGCTGAGTTCTCTGCTGAGTTGCGGGGGCTGGGATGATTCCCACCCTCGCAGGCCTCTGCCCTCTTCACCACGCCCCACCCCACAGCCTGCCCCCAAGTTGAGTGTAGGAAGCAAAGTGGACAGGTTTCTCCTCTTCAGCCTGCCCCGGGTCGCTTCTCCTTGTTTCTGTCTCTTGGCAGGGGTGGGAGCAGGAGGAGGCAGAGTAAAGCCAGAAGAGGAAGCAGGGAAGGGATGGGACTAAAGCCAGGGGTCTTGGCGACACTCAGCAGGTGTTTTGAGGAGTCCATGGGAAATCTCATCCCAAGAAGGCCCCAGGGTAGCATGGGCAGGAAGTGGAGGGCGTGGGTGGGCTTCCACTCATGTGCCCCTCCTGGAGACCTTGTTTCTCTTTCCCTGCCAAGGGGGCAAGGCGGTGGACGGCTACGTGAAGCCACAGATCAAGCAAGTGGTCCCAGAGTAAGTGTTGGGGGCTCTGCTGCAGGCCTCCTGCTGCCTCTCCCCTCCCCCACCCCGGATACTGCCTCCCCTAACCCTAGGCCAACATCCCTGATGCCCTGAGAAACCTGGCCTAGCCCTGGGTGGGGAGGGACTGGCCTGATCATACTGTGGCTGGCATCCAGGGCTCCATTCCCACAGCTGGGGACCTAGGGCCAGGGGCGCACTTTGTCCTTCTAGACTCCAAAAAAGATGTAAAGGTGCCCCTGGATCCCTCCCCAGGTCAGCTACGTTCTGGCCCCTGGCAGCTGAGGCTCTGTTCTGCTTTGCTCTGCAGGTTTGTGAACGCATCTGCAGACGCCGGGGCCAGCGCCACGTACATGGACCAGGCCCCCTCCCCGGCTGTGTGCACCCAGGCGCACTACAACATGTACCCACAGAAGTAGGTTGTGTTCTTCTGGGGTGTGTGGGGAGGAACTCGGCCCTGGCCTCAGGCTGGAGCCCTGGAGGGCCGGTGGGGCCGAGGAATCCGGAGCTCCTCTAGGTCTGAGCCCACCAGCCCAGGCCTAGGTGGGTAGTTTTTTGGAAGGCTTGAATACAGGGTAGCTATGAATGGGGTGGTTGTGAGTCAGATGGGAGCAGGGTAAGGAATCCATTTCCTTCTGTGGTGGTCTGCGCTGGATGGCCACAGGTCTGGGAGGAGCAAGTGGCCATGGGATCACCACTGGCATGGCAGTCAGGTTGCTTACACCATAAAATGGAGTGAACACCTGCCTTAAGATGCTGTGAGGCTGAAATAAGGTGGTTAAAAGCTTGTTGTGCGTCCTCAGTAAAAGGTGCATGTAGGCCATTGAATGGCATTGCAGGTCGATACAGTTCCTTAACCCAACCACCCCATTTTCAGATGAGCTCAAGGACAGGGAAATGAACTCCTGAGATCATGCTATGAGGTAGCAAGAGATGCAGGTGGGCTGGGCACAGTGGTGCACGCCTGTAATCCCTGCAGCTTGGGAGGCTGAGGCAGGAGGACCTCGAGTTCAAAGCCAACCTCAGCAACTTAGCGAGACCCTAAGAATCTCAGTGAGACCCTGTCTCTAAACAAAATATTAAAAAGGGCTGGGGATGTGGCTCAGTGGTTAAGCACCCCTGGGTTCAATCCCCAGTACCAAAAAAAAAAAAAGATGCAGGTGGAAGTGGGGTGTGTCCCAAAGAGCCAGGGAGCGACTGTATCTAGCCTGGAAGAAGGGATACCTCCAGAACTGGTTCTGTCCTCATGAGACTCTGGGCTGAGTGGAAGCAGGCTGGGGACTGTCCTGGAAGACTTGAGGCTGTGAGATATGCCAGTTCCCCTGACATCCCTTTGTTCACCAGCCCGGACCCCGTCCTCGATCAGGATGGAGAATTTGACTTGGACGAGACCATGGATGTTGCCCGGCATGTGGAAGAACTCTTACGCAGGCCCATGGACGGTATAGACTCCCGCCTCTCCCCGCCTGCTGGTCTCTTCACCTCTACCAGAGGCTCCCTGTCATGAATATTTGAATCCACGCTTCTCTTTGGAAACAGTATTCAATGTGGAGAGTTCGTACCAGTTGTGATTGTAGCATTGCTGTGCATACCGATGCCTTTGTGTGCGTGTGTTTCGGTACAAGGTGGCCCACCTCGCCTTTGCAGTTCTGGGTGAGTGGCTGAAGCAGTGGTGGCCTTTGGGTTCAGATCAAGACCTGCAGGAGCCCCCTGGGTCTGTCTGCCTTGTGCAAGAATTGGAGCTTCTGTCATTGTAGGCCCTTGTTGCTTGCAAACCTCTTCCCCCGTGTCCTTTATCCGCTTGCGGCTATTTAAGTGAAATTATTCCAGAAAGGGAAAGGGGACCGGTTAAAGTTCTAAGCCGAAGTTTTACTCCTGAGCTAGCAGCTTCGCCCTCCTTATGCCTGTGCACATATATGTACACAGGTGTGCATCTGTCCTCATGCACACATGGTGGTCTAACTGATGCTTTCCCTCCAGAGGGAGGTGGAGGTTCATTCTTGATGTTTTATAATATAGCCAATGTGGACTCCAGATTTTTCATGAGCCCTCTGAGAGCACATCTAAGCCATGGCCATTTCCTGACACAGTAGAGTAGGTTCATTTGAGCCAGGGCTATTGAGCTGCTCTGAGTATGTAGTGCCCTGGCTTCTTGTACTTGAGCCCAGGGGTGTGGGCTTTGAGTCTCTGGCATCTTTGCCCCCATTCCCCCTTTTCCAACCCACAGCCCCTCCCTTCTAATCTGCCCTAGGCTTCTTTCCTCGCCTCTGTTGGCAACCTGCTAATAAGAAAGGAGGGAAAAACTGTTTCAGGACATGGTGGGTGAACAGAGGGCCTGAGACTTGCAGGGCTAATGCCGTCCCTCCTCGGGAAGAGAGGAACTACAGCAAGGGACAAGCTGCTACCCCCTGGTTGTGCAGGCTTGTGGGGTCTGGAGCAAGGGGTTGAAGCCTCTCCACTCTGCTGGGAGGTGGAACCTGGAACCGGCCTCATGCCCAGAGGAGGCCTCACTCCAACCTCACATGCTCCTCCCTGAGGCTACCTGACATGCAGCCAGGGCAACTGACCGCAGATCGGGAGTCCCAGGTTTCAGCCTCTCTGAAGGGAGGTGGAGGCGAGAAGAGGGATTCTTTTGTACTTTGTACATAGACCACACATTTGTGTGAAGTGTTTTTGAATAAAATATTTTCATAAATTTCTGGTCTTCCTCCTGGTTTGGGGGGATGGCGGTGGCCTCCCTGGGTGACGGCGATCACTAGAGCTGGAGGAGTTTTGTTCCTGTGTGGCCTATGCTGCATGTTTTAGCCTGAGACCACAACTGCTCCCTTCTCTGCCTACTCTAGGGGTCTGACCACCCCTAGAACACTGTCGATGCTTCTCAGAGGGCTAAAGAACTAGGTGAGGGGGCACCATGAATGCAAGGGCTTGAGGTCTTGAGAAAAGAAGGGGCAGGACTCACAGAGGGTGGGGGCCCATAGGATGGGCAGAGCTGAGCTCTAGGCCTCTCTTTTATCTGCCGCTCCTATGAACAATCTTGAAGCTGGCATCTGAGAGCCAGTTCCAAGGTGATTGTCAACCCTCCTGGGGCCAAGGTATCTGAGAGCCAGGAGGAAAGTCCATCCTCCCCTGGCCTCTTCCCAGAGACCAGCAGGTGGCACCATCCAACTGCTGCTATGGCCTGAGTGTAAGGAAAGCTGGTGGGGAGGAGAGAGGACCAGCTTTCCTCCTGGTAGACCTCCTGGTGCCCAGCTGTGGTTAGTCCAGGAGGTGAGGCTGGGGCCCTGATAGGACTCAGGAACATGCTGCTCCCTTGGGTGTGGGGTGGGGGAGTAAGGAACTGTGGGCGGGTTCTTTCAGAACTCAAAGCAGGGTGGGGGGCAGGGGCTTACAGCCTGCCCCAGGGAGGTGCAGGGGCCCAGAGCAGACAGGTTGACGGGGTAGAGGGCTGGGGGTGGAGGGAGGCAGGCGCCACTACCCGCCCCAGCCACACTATCTCTGGTTGCATCTCTGCAGGGGAAGTGAAGTATCTCACACTGGCTCTGTCTTCATGGCACTGGGGCTGTGAGTAGGGGGAGGGGGTGCTGATGCAGAGCAGGCACTGGTGTTGGTGGCCTTTTCCTGAATTATCGCCACTGACTATCCAGGGGCCCCACAGCAACCAGCCAGTGAGATGTCTGTGTGTTGTTCCCACTGAGTGAACTGAAGAAAAGGTGATAATGGGCAACTACTGTAGCCAAAGGCCTGGGAGGGGACCTACACCCCAACCCCCCTTTAAGTAGCTTATCGGACCCCAGACAGGACACAGCAGCTTTGGGAGGGAGGAGGGAAGAGAGGAGGGAAAGGGCTGCTCTGACACCTTTGTGTCACTGGACTATGACCCCGTGTTCCTGGGTTACCTCTCACCTGGAGGCTAGTGGCTAACATAAGATGGGAGGCTGGGCATCACCTCAGGAATGAGAGGTGAAGAGACTCTCAGACCTGGAGCTGGGGCCTCTTCTTCCCAAGGTCCTCTTGCTCCTGCCTCAGCTGGGCCTGTGTGGAAGACCCCTCTAGACAGAAGCAGGGCAGAGGGAGCCTCCGCCAGCCATAAACAGAGTTCTATCAGACGGTTCCTATATAATTTTTATTTCTGGAAGTTAAAGTAGATACAGCAATATACAAAAAAACAACAACAAAAAAACCTACAATAATATAAATTTTTACACTAGGAAGTATACATTGGAATTCGAATGCAGTGGCTAGGACAGCAGCTTACAAACCACGGGAATCCCTTGGCTTGGCTGGGGATGGGCAGGGGACAATAGATGAAAAGTGGGCAGACCCTGCGGACTGTTCTTTGAAGGGGGGACCAGACCAAGTCTCAGCTCCTGTCAGAATGTTGCTATAATCAGTTAAAGCCAGACACACATGCTACCTAACACCATGAACTTTATAATACTCGTTTCAGAGAAGCCCAAGCCCTTGCCCTAGGTCCCTAGGGATTAAACCCAGAGGTAAGCCCCAGCCTCACCTTCCTACCTATCTCAGTTTATGAGTTCAGCTTATTGTGTACTAAAGAGTGTTACTAGAGAAGGGAAAGCTCCCTACACAAATAACCGTCTTGAGGCCAGAGGACACAGGTGGTCAAGGCAAGCCCCGTTTGTCCTCACCCTCTTAATCCAGGCTATAGTTAATCTGGGTCTAACAAACAGAATTCTAGGTACTCTGATCAACTGAGGCAAGGCGGTTTTGAGTTACCAAGTCCTCCTGTTCAGAGAAGGCCCATGTCACCCCTGCTAAGAGTTCTAAACTGCACAGCGGAGGTGAGCTGACAGCCTGAGTCAGGCAGGGTGAGAGGATGGCCACAGCAGGTGCAGGCTGCCTCACCAGGGCGTCGAAGGGAGCAGACAGTCACCAGCACCAGACCAGGTGTGCACCCCTCACAGGAGGGCCAGACCGTGACTTTATCAGTCAGACTTTGCCCAATGTTAACAAGTGAGGAAGGGCTACAGATGCCTTTGGATGTCACCAAGAAACTGGGGGAAGAAACATATTCCCTGAGCTCAATTAGACACCGTGTTGGGGACAGAAGTCTGAGTCATGTTCAGCCTGTATCTATCTCTCTCTCTCTCTCTCTCGTCTCCTGAGGTTCTGAGACCAGAATTCCTAAAACAAATGGGACAGGGGACCTTTAGATAGGGAAGGAGCTGTGCCACTAGCAGGGTTCAGTGGGAAAGGAAGCCAGACGGATCCTAGGCCTGATAAGGAACACGTGGGAACAAGCTGGCTCTGAAACAGGGGCCAAGGTCCCTGTCCTGTCTCAAGGAGAAAGAGAACCAGGGTTGTCCGGTCCTCTCCCGGCCTTTCCCACTAGCAGCCTAACACTCCAAGGAAAATAAAACTGTTTAGAAAAAGAGTCTGGGATGTTTAGTTTTCCTCGATCTTTCCAGTTCAAAACCAAAGGCCAAGCCACAGCTTCAGAAGTCTGTTAAGGGTTTGCTCTGAAAACCCATTTCAGGGTTTATATAAATTATCAGCCTGATGATAGCTGAACACTTAAAGCACCAGGGAGGCCACTAACTGAGTCGTCTTAAATGCAGAAAGGCTATGCTGCTACAGTGTGTTTTGCCCTTTAATTATTATTATTATTATTTTTAATTTAAAAAGAAACCTAGGGGCTTAGATAGTCCTATCTTCTATTTGGACGTTAGCAAGGTTAAAAGTGCAATGCCAGGAGTATGCAGCTATAGGCAGCCTGTGGCATTAGCTCACAGAAATGGGCAGAAGGATGCCGCTGGCACCAGGAGGCACTTGTCTAACAACAAATGACAATAAGCTGCTGAGAAAGAGGGCAGGGGAACAAAAGAATACAAGATATTTCCATTTTCTCCCGCTGGCCACCCCCTCCCATGCCCCCCATCATGGTCTAGAGAAGGTTCTTCTTTACATTTAGATAAAAGCACATCACCCACACTCACTCATTTCTCTATTTTAAAAAGTGTGCCCAGATTGCTCAAAGATAGCAGAAGTAGGAGATTAAAAAAAAAAAATCTGGAACCACAAAGGAGTTTCAGATGCTCTGGGGTTTGGCTGCTTAAGGGGCGGTGGAACAGGGGTAGGTGCCTCAGTCACATCTCTGCAGCTTCCGTTCTCAGCTCCTCACATGGGGGAGGTAGCACACTCCGAGGTCAACTCCATGTCAAACGTGAGGGACTCTGTAGAGATAGACAGAAAATGCTGGTTCAACCACCTGACCCTGAAGCTGGCAGGGCACATGCAGCCTCCCCAGCCCTTCAGGGGACAGGGCTCAGGTTACCATGCTAATCAGTCTTCTGCCCCTTCAGGCCAAGACAGGGTCAGAAAAGCCAGCTTTCACCCCCTCCCTACAGGGCCCTGCCCTCTGGAAGGGATCAGTTGCTTTCCTACCTGACTCTCCATGTTTCAAGAAGATCTAAACATGGCAGCCATAGCCACATGTGACTACCAAGTGCCTGAAATGTGACTAGTCCAAATCAAGGTGTGCTGTAGTTGTTAAAAGCCCACATTTCGAAGACTCAGAATGGAAAAAAATGCAAAAATACTATTTTTTTTCTTACATGTTGAAATGACAGTACATCGGATTTACTGGGTTAAATAAAATATATTGTAAAAATTAACTTCATCTGTTTCTTTTTACTGTCTTTAATGGAGCTACTAGGAAATTTACATTTATATTCATGGTGTCATTCTGTTTCTACTGAAGAGCTCTAGAAACTCCTCCTACCTATGTGGTGACAGGCTCTGAACACATGAACATCACATAAAGAGGGCCAACATGCCTCATAGGGACAAAGCCAGAGCACCAAATACTTACCAAACTGCCCTCCTGCTGAGGGCTCAGCACCTTCACCATTATTTCCAAACTGCATCAATGAATCTAAAGTGCGGGGGGACATCGGCAGGTCAATGGTATTGCTGCAGGTCGTTCTGTAGGAAATGGGGAGCGGCAGGAGGGGAAAGGGCCGGGTTGACAAGACACAATGGAGGAAAAAAAAAAAAAGAACAAAACACACACACACAAGCCATCAAACTCTGGTCTCCAACAGAAAAATAAAAGCTCAAGCTTTTTAAACACACAAGGTCACTCTGAGTACTAAACACAGCCCAGGAGCTTCTAACCCTTCACGGGATAACTCTCACCCAGTGTCCTCCCTATTCCTGGGGGATAACTGAGGACATCAGAAATGAAGGCAACATTTGGGAAAGGAAGCCACTTACGGTGTCACACAGATAAACTTGGTCTTCAAGTATGGGGCAGCACCTGAGAAAAAGAAAACTGGGCTTACTGATGATGAGCTATGTGAACAGGGTACAAGGAAGCTATCGGCCTCACCATGGCAGACACGAAACTCCATCCTTACACAGATTGTCTGGAAACCTCCGTCTGATCCTGGGGGTTGCCCTCCCTCATCGTGTACTATTTGATGTCCTAGGCACTTGCAGTCTGAAGTTCAATTCTTTACACGAGTTTTTCCTGAGCTGTAGAGACTGTGTCATACCCTGTCTGACCTGAGCCTATACTAATGCCAACCTTGTGTTCAGTCTTTCCCTAGATTACATGAAATTCAACTGTCTGCATGTGGTTTAAGGACTCTCTTCTGGCCTGTCATATCTCTTAGATAATTTCTCTGCCTGCAGGAACCAACTCTATGTAGATTTGGCATGGTTTTCTGCCCAGATACCAATGCCACCCAGTCTTTATTTCTATTCCTACCAGCACTATAATCTTCCTCTATCACACTTTTCTTCCTTCCTTCCTTCCTTTCATTCTTCCTGTACTGAGGATTGAACCCAGTGGTGCTCTACCACTTTGCTACATCCCCAGCTCTTTTTTTTTTTTTTTTTGAGACATGACCTTGGTAAACTGTTGAGAGCCTTGTTAAATTGCTGAGGCTGGCCTCGAACTTGCCACCCTCCTGCCACAGTCCCCCAAGCTGTTGGGATTATAGGCATGTGCCACCACACCAGGCTTCTCACACACTTTCCTAAGAGGACATAGTAATCTCCCAGTTGGATAAATATATCAAACGAAAAGCAGCCTGTATATACAGGGGAGATGTCACTGTGGTGCAGTACAACTGATCCAACTAGAAGTCAGGAGACTAGAGAGCCCTGGCACATCTTTAATAGCTAAGCGTCCTAGGACAAGGCACTTCCTCAAGTAGAGGAGAAGAAGGAGGCGCCGATTGTCTATAATCCCCATCATTTGTAATTCTTAGTCTATAAATAGAAATGTGACGATTAGAATCAATGAATTTTGGATGCTGAATGCTTGCACTGAGAAGTCAAGGAGGCCTGGAGACCCTGGCATGAAATCTTGAGGATTCAGGTGAACAAATCCCACAGGAGGCAAGGGGCAGGGTGTGTGGGTCAAGAAAAGCACAGACGCACAGGTGGGATGAATAGAGAAACTGAGGGATCAGAATGCATGATGATGGTCTGAGGGAAGGCACTGGGGGGTGGCCTGTAGGTGGCCATCCAAGTTTATTTGTTGACCAAGAAATAAATTAATTCAGTATAGAATCCAAAGGAACTATGAAGGCAGGGCTCTGGTGTCTTATAAATTCAAATCTTTTGGTCCAGACCTGAGAGGAGCTGACACCCTAGATAGGTAAGGATTTCATTCTCCAGTGATCTCAAGAACTGAGGAAAACAGCTTCACCCTAAGATGGAACTGGGGAAGCCAAGAACCAACACCCAATAAAGAAGAAAAAGCTGATTTATGCGTGGCACTATACAAGTTTGTGAATGTACTTTATCTAATTTATAGGTGGTTCAGAATCCTTCCTTCAGGCCAAAAGAAGATACTGTGTGAGTAAGGAGGAGGGATGAGACCTGGAAAGAGGATCTATCTCTGAGAGACTTTCATACCATAATGCTCTCAAGATGGAAAAAGAGGAAATGGTCACAGGTTCACCTCCCCAAAGAGGTCCATTTGAACATTCATGTCCCCTCGCCACAATTATACCAAGCCCTCAGTTCAAGCTCCTGTGCTCACTCATGAGGCAAGCAAATCTTGGGTAGTTAGTTTCTTTATTGTGATTAGTGCCTGTCCCCAAGGAATGTCTCCTGGCAGGAAAGGATCTGCCTTCCAGCCCACTGGATGGATGGAGATGGAGGATGCAGCCTCAGACTGGGAGCTGGGTTCTTGAAAACAAAATTAGCCCAAAGGGCCAGCACTTAGACCTCAATGTCCTGTGCAGAAAGAACAAAGGGGAGTGTGAGAGAGGTTGATAAGCAGATCTCCTAACTGAAGCACAAGGTGGAAAGAGAGATAAGGGGCAGACAGGAAGTGAAAGCTAAACTCTTCCACAGCATGAACTGAGCTCAGTACCAGAACAAAGGGAAAAGGAAAGTCAACTGTCAACGAGCTCAAATTCCCTCCTCCAAGTCTCACTGCCCCCCTACCCTGAAAAATCCTTAGAGGGAATTTCTGTAAAAGGGTGGAAGAGCAACTAGTGGGGTTGTGCATGTGCGTGTTATGTGGACAAAAACAGGATTTTTAAAAAAAAACTTTTTTAGTTGTAGACAAGACACAATACCTTTATTTTATTTATTCATTTTATGTGGTGCTGAGGATGGAACCCAGTGCCTCACACGTGTGAGAAAATCGCTCTACCACTGAGCTACGATTCCAACCCCAAAAACAGTTTTTTAAAAAGCAACTGAGACAAGGAAGTCAACACCAAAGGATTACTTTAAAGAGCTCTCTGTTGGCTCTACAATTAGGAAACATTAAATAAAGGGCTGGGGGTGTAGCTCAGTGGTGGAGCACCTGCCCAGCAAGTGTAAAGCCTTGGGGTCAGTTCCCAGTACCAAATGAATGAATGAATGAATGAACGAACGAACGAATGAATAAATAATATAAAGATTTGGCAAATAGGGATGCCTCATCAGAATGTGGACAGAGATCAGAGAGTCAAAGTAGCAAGTACTAAATGGGAACAGACCAGAGGACTCTACCTCTATGCTGGGGACAGCCCCAGAGATCACAGACTTAATGTAGACTAATTTATATTTAACTTTTAGAATATATATGCTCTTGTACATTAAGAGATATCTCATTTTCAACAGCTGCTCATTCTAAATACCAATTTCACCCCCCTCACCAGTATTTGTCCCCCCTACAAACCCGACATTCCCCACTCGGCTGTAAACCATGCTGCAGGACACTAACGACCATCTCTTCCAGCAAGCCCTCCTTCAGCTCACCTGACAGTGGCCGTGCATTTAGTGATGGTAAAAGAAAGCACACCAGACTCAAGGCCAGACTCAACTCTCCAGGCATCTACTAGATAAGAAGTACCAGCAAATTCCTCTCATTTTCTCTTTTCCATGTTCCAGGTGCACACGCGTATGTGCATGTCTGTCTGTCTGTCTGTCTCCCTGTGAGACAGAGACTGCTGACTCTGATCCTACCCTTCCCTCGAATCCTTAGTCACCCCAAAAAGTACTCACTACAAAATCATTTCCTATAAAGAGAAATAAAGATTCCCCAAAGTTATTTGGACATTTGCCTGTCTATCCTCTAAGAACCTTACAGTTTCCCACTTAACCCTAGAAGTAAGTGCCATAAATGTGGAAAATCAACAACTACCTGGGTCAGCTTCAGGATGCTCCTGGCTTTCTGGCCGACAATATTTTCCAAATGCCTCCTCCTTAGGAATGTCGGGGTAGAGATAGACTAGTGGAGACACCAGGATATTGGTAGCATCCATGATTTTATAACCCATGATGATTTCAGCAAATGACATGTTGTTCAGTTGCTGCTTGGTATATGGTTCCACCGACTGGATCTGGGTCTTTCCTAATGGAATTTGGGAAGGAAAGATAATGAAACCTATTGCCGGTAATCTCAGAGAAAATGACTTTTCCTTAAGGAGGAAAGAGTTATGCCAGCCCAGAGTTTGACACCCTGAATACCCATCCAGTTTCCTGGCACTGTATAAATGTTGGGGTTGGCTCTCCCCACCTCCTTTTTTTCTTTCGTGATATTGGGGAGTGAATCCAGGGGTGTTTTGCCACTGAGCTACGTCCCCAGCCCTTTTTTAAAAAAATTATTGTTTTTTATTTTTTAGACAGGGTCTCAGTAAGTTGCTAAGGCTGATCTCAAACTTTTGATCCTCCTGTCTCAGCCTCCTGAGTAGCTGAGGTCACGTGTGTACCATCATGCCTGGCTCAGGCTGATTTTGGGAGAGGTATCTAGTTGGGCCCCAGGCAACAAGCTTGCATAAGATATATTAATAGGGTAGGTAATAAAGGAGATGGAATAAAGAATAAAATTTAAATCATAATTTCTAGATAAGTATCAGTCACTGGAGCAAGCAAACTGGCAAAGCAATTTAGCTGGGAGAATTTAGAGAGAAGTTAATCAATCCTTTAAAAAGTGTGAGCAGGGGAGGCAAGTTTGAGGCCATCTCTGACCTCTAGGGGGCAGTAGGTGCTTGGAACTAGTAGCAGCCAGAAGGTGGCCAGGGGTGGGGTAAGCAGAGTCAGGCTTACCACTGATGTCCTTTTCCACCCAAGTGAAGGTGACTCCTCCTTCTTTGCTGCTTTCACTGAATCTCAGCAGGAAGGTGCCTGGGGGCTTGGTGCTTAGGATGGCCCGCTCCCGCTCCTTACTGATGAAGCCCATTATGTACCTAGAGACAAACAGGGACAACAACATTGTTACAGGGCATCCCCAGCCACTGGCTTGCTGAGAAAGCCTGTGACATGTTCACCCTGGTGCCCTCTGCCAGACAGGAGTTTCAACCTACCCTTCATTCCAAAGGGCCAAGATGTACTTCTTCACAAGGTCAATGATATTGTCTAGCCAGACCCAGAAGGAGAAGCCCTTGCCAGCCATGTTTTCCTAGAGAAAAGAACAATAGGAAAGCCAAGTGTACCATCATCCAGACTTTTCCTTCCTGGGGTACAGTATACCTCCAAACCCTCCCAGCCCATCTCCCCTTCAGCAGGTCCCACTGGCTGCTGGAATAAGATTTCAGACCTTTAGGCTTTGTGTCCTCAACTACTCACAGATGAGCACTCCACTCCCAAGAGGCAACCACTTACTTTGCAGAATTTAGCCCATGTGATCTGACACCCTGAATAGTTCACACCGGGTCCTAAAGAAAAAAAAAGTAGAAAAGTTTCAGCTTTGTTCAAGATCTTATTTCTCAAAAGAGAATGCACATATATTTGTCCCACGATGGGCCATGAACCACTGGCTTTCATGTATGTGAAGGTAGACATTGTGTGTACATGCCTCTGTACATATGTGCACAACACACACATGCAAACACATATACCCAAACCTGTCACTAGATCTCCACACCTGAGTTGCCATTTAGCCCAGCAGAGGGAAGGTGATATATGGAGCCCCCTTGCTCTTCCTAGCCAGGGGTGGTGATCCTGCGGACCAGGCATACAATAACAAGCTCATAGCTAGGGTTAGGTTGTATTTTTTGACAGAACAGGATAAAGCTACTTCTAGTCTAGATAAGCCAAAAAGTATTCTACTTAAGTTTTTTTAAGGGGAGAAAATTTAAAAACTAGCCTGTGGCTTACTGAAGAGATAGATGGGGAACGTCAAGCCTTTACTTCCATCTTCTAACACACACTTAAAGGATCTTCTAAGGTTAGACAGACTACTTCCCTGGAAGGGCGAAGGAGACAGCCACCAAGAGAAAAGAAATCTTCCTCCCACCTCATAAAAACGATCACCAGGATGCAAACTTCCTCAGTGCCCTGACTTTCCAACCTGGCACCCGCACAGTGCCTTGCTCAAGGCAGACGCTCAGGAGACTGCCTGAAGGAACAGCTCCCAAGCCAGAGTCCTTGTCTAAGGAGGCAGAGGGGAGAACAGGTAAAAGGTGGACCTAAGAGTTTCTCTGCCAGCGTAGTCAACTGCTCGATGCTCAGGCCTCGCTTTGTGGTGGAGGAGAACTGCCAGCTCAGCACCTCAGCCACTTGATCCCAGGTTCCAATTGGGGGCTTGGTGAAAAAGTTCACGTTCTATTGAAAAATAACATATTTGCTCATTTAGATGAGAAGGTAGTGCTAATGACCTGCACCAGGTACCAAGAAGTCACAAGAGAACGTGGTTCCTGAGAGGATGGGGCACTAACCTTGGGGTTGTTGGTCAGCATGTTATACCACAGGATCGACGCCCAGGCATTTGGCATCTGACAGATGTTGGAGATCACCACAACTGGCAAGGAGTGGGTCTGTGGAGTATGTAGGGGATAAGTTAGGGAGGCAGAGGAGTTTTCACAGCTTCCAAAACCTCTTCACCCATACTTCCCATGTTTGGAGTAAAACACGTGCCAGAAACCACACCTGCTGATGCTTCCGGGCAAGGAGCATGACTGAGTCAGCCCCACGCTCAGAGGGAAAGCATGCCGAACACAGGCCGCAGGACTGGCCGAACACAACCAGCAACTTGTACAATCCCACTGGCTCAAAGCCTGACTCAAGCCCCCAGATTTCCCTTTTTTTTCTTTCCTTTTTTTAAAGGAAGAAAGATGCATTTTGGTTCACGATTTCATTTTATTTATTTATTTATTTTTATGTGGTGCTAAGGAACAAACCCAGTGCCCTGCACGTGCAAGGTGAGCACCCCACTACTGAGCTATAACCCCAGTCCCAGATTCCCCATTTATAAGATCTAGAAAAGACATTCTCCAAAAACCCAAGAATCTACATTTTTCTCATAAAACACAGAAGACTCAGAAATCAAAGCCTAGGATTCCTGCTTTTCCTGGTCTAATTTAATTTAGAAATCCAGAGGGCTTGGAAAAGAATCCAAATGCCCTGATTTTCTGCATGCTCAAAACAGTGATTGCTAAGGATTTTGCCCAAACTTTATAAAGTTGACCCTAATCATTTTCTGAATACACACTCTTATATCAAGTCTGCCAAAAGCCAAGTATTCACATGTTTTCTAAGCACTCAAGCAAAATTTTATTCTTGGATAGGATATCAAGGATCTGTTGGAGAAAAATAACCAATAAATACATAAACAAACATAGTGCTTAGCAGACAGCCATCATTCCACCTTCTCCAGTCATAAAAGCTCACTAGATGTTCTCGTCCTGAGTCACCCCTGCATGTGGGGCCATCCCAATTCTGCTGAACTTACCTCTAGGTCAATCTTGAGGCCTTGGTGATACACCTCAGTCTCAAAGGTGATCAGGTGCAGCTCCTCGGTCACAATCAGGGAGGCCTACAATAGCAAGAAAGACACTCCTTCCTCAGAGAGAAGGGAACTTGGTACCAACAGCCACAGTCTTAGAAAGTGACATGCCACAGCCTCACTACGCTAAAAAGGGTGAGCCAACAGATGGCCAGACAAACTGCCAAAGACACACACTGAGCACGTGCTCTCCTCAATACGAAGACCTCCTGATGCTGTCCTTCGACCTGATCTTTTACTCAGATTTTTATTATAATATGACCAGATCAAACAGGCCACTTATAAAAGGTGTAAGGCACAAAAAGCAACAAAACAATGAACACTCATGCCAGGAGTGGTGCTGCACACCTGTAATCTCAGTGACTCAGGAGGCTGAGACACAAGGATCTCAAGTTTAAGACGAGGCTTGTGCAACTTAGGGAGACTCCAAATAAAAATTAAAAAGGGGTGAGAATATAGCTCAGTGGTGGAGAGCTGCAGGCTCAATTCCTATACTTAAAAAAAAAAAAAAAATCTGTGAATCTGCCATCCAATTTGTTTATCGGATTTTCTTTTCCTTCCTTTCTTCGTCTTTTGTTGTTGTTGTTGTGCAGGAGATCAAACCCGGGGCCTCATGCATCCTCTACCACTGAACTACATGAACTACACCCCAAGGCCTACGATCCAGTTTAAAAGATCATTACCACTGAAATTCTGTGGATGCCTTTCCTCAACTACAGCTCTTTCCCTCTTCCTGTAGAAGTAACCATCATTTCAATTTTGGCTTTATCATTTCCTAGCTTTCCTTTACAGTTTATTTACTTCTCTAAACAATCCACGTATTGTTTAGTTTGAGATGTTTGTGCACTTCAGATAGATTGAATCCTACTCTGTATTCTTTTGTGTCTCACTTTACACTCAATGTGAAATTTGTTGTGGGCACCTGCAATTTATTCCTTTTCACAGCTATATAGTGTTCCATTATAGGACTATACCACAAATCATTTCTCCATTATAATGTTAATGAGTACTTCTTTGGGTGCATTTAGAGCTTAAAATCAAGGTTGTGCCGATATTTTGTATGTCTCCTGCTACTTTAATGTTGAATCCTGGGAATACCTCTGCTGGCTTATAGGGTATAGTTTTTTTGTTTGTTTTGTTTTATAAGAGTCAGAATCTCACTGTGTTGCCTGGGTGGGCCTCAAACTCCAGGGCTCAAGTGATCTTCCTGTCCCAGGCTCCTGAAGAGCTGAGACTTTAAGTGCACATGCCCAGCTATGTTCCTTTATCATATTGGCAAAATGTTTTCGAAAGTGACTAACAGTATTTACTCCCACCAGGAGAATAGCAACCTGATTTTTTGTCTATTTGTTTTCGTCTGGAGATTGGACCCAGGAGCACTCTGCCACTGAGTTATATCCCCAGTCTTTTTCATTTTTCACTTTGAGACAGGGTATAACTAAGTTGCTAAAGCTGGCCTCAGACTTATGATCCTCTTGCCTCAGCCTCCTGAATTGCTGGGACTACAGGCATGCACCACCACGCCCAGCAGCAACCTTAGTTTGAACAAGAATTACTGATGAATTCTTAGAAACTGAATTACATTTTTTTTCTTTTTTCTTTTTGGTGCAGGGTCCTTGAACTTGCTAAATTTATGCTTTTTATCACCAAGCAACATTCCCAGTCCTTTGAATTTATTTTTAAAATACTCATTTTCTGATTATGAAGGTAATACTTTCATTTTAAAATGCAAATATTACAGTTAATATCAAATAGCCTTGTCTATTAACAGTACCACTAATACATGAGCACTGTGGGTATAAATTTCTCCAGATATTTTATTTTTGTTTCTTTGAGACAGGCTCTCTCTAAGTTACTCAGGGTTGTCTATATGCCTGGACTCAAGCAATCAATCTTCCTGCTTTGGTCTCCTAAGTAGCTGGAATTACAAACATGGGTAACCATGCCTGGCTTCATAAGTTTTAAACATATATGAATACACATAAATCAGTGTAGTGTGTTTTTTTTTTTTAATGTACTACTCAAATTATTTCACATCTTGCTTTTTCTTTCTCCGCCCCCACCTCCGGCCCACTACTGGGGATCAAACCCAGGGCTCATGCATGCTAGGCAAACAATCTACCCTGAGCTACATCTATAGCTCAGAGTGTCACGATTTTTAAAAAATATTAAAAACTAGTTTTTGGTCATATGAACCTTATTTTTTTTAAAGGTTTATTCCTTTTTTTTTTTTTTTTTTTTTTTTTTGCAGTACTGGGGACCAAACTCAAGGACTTGTGATTGCAAGGCAAGCACTCTATCAGCTGAGCTGTCTCCCCAGCCCTAAAGGTTTATTCTTAACACTAAGAATCCATTAATCTGAATCAACGGCAGGCAAAAAATAAATAAGAAGGATAAAGACAAGTTTTGTTCTTTTTTAAAAAGTTTAACTCAGATTTGTTACATTTACACCCTCTATTCCATCTCATTCAGAAAAAGAGGTCAGTAAAAATGGAGCCAGCTGGCAAAAGTTGGAAGTTAATCTGGAAAGCCCCAAGCAAGGTGGAAAGCTTCCCTCCTACCAAATGGGTGTGGATAACAACTCCGCAGGGGACTTTCCACTTCTGAATGAGGCGCTAACTCCCCAGACACGTGGAGAAATGCTCCCAACCATGGAACTCCATGGGTATGGGCCTTCTGAACACCTCAGATTGGCCCACAGTGACTTTTCTGAATAACAACAGCTGCAATAACAGGTTAAAGCCTCTAATTCTGGGCAGTAAGAGGATTCTCTCTCTTTCTCTCACTCAAAAAAACCCCTCCTGGTCGGTTTTCATACCCAACAAAACTTACATCACAATTGGCACGGCCCCCATTCCCACATCTTTGCTCCCTCAGCGTCTGTAAGAAAAGAAAAAGTCACAAGAGGCTGTCCCAGACCTTCAGTTGGCCAGAGGCCCTTTGTGAAGGGGGCAGGACCTCCTCCCACATACCAAGTGCTTGAATTCTGCAGAGAGGCTGCCGTTGTTGGACTCTTCCATGTTCATCACTTTTGTGTTTGTGCCCAGAATGTTAAATTTCCGGGATCTGAATCACAGGAGAAAAACCAACCACACGGGTGAATGAGAGGCCAGAGAATAAAGTTAGATTAAACAAAACAAAAAGGAAGCCTCTAGGCTGAACTTACCCTCTTAGAGCTGCAACGTCCCCAGAGTCTCTGTTAAGAACACAGATTGAGGTTAATGAGAGGACCCGTATTTCTTCAAAGAGCCTACTCTGACCACTTGTTATTTACATGGGTGGAAAACTACATGCTCCTGGAAAATTCTTTAAACTATTTAGTTACATTTTAGATGTGAAACATAAAACCCTGTACATGCTTAAGTAATAGACACTCCAGGGGAATGCTGATCTTTACATTCATCAGATCATAACATGCCCACAGCCCATAGGCCTAGGGGTGAGGACATGATCCACTTGTTTCAATCAGATATAAGGAAGATAATTCTATCCTAGGCTGGACTTACATTCTATAAGCTCCAGCCAAACATAAGCAAGAAAACATGTGACCTTAACTGCTGCAAGCAGCCACATAGCAACCCAGAAGGGAAACTTGGAGGACAGGTGATGGTTAATGATGGCAGAGAACAGAGACAGAAGATCCTGAGTCCTGGAGGACTCCTATGAGTCACTGATGTCATCATCATTAGGAACTTGCTCAAACTCTGCATTTCCAGTTATACTGGGTTGCAAATTTCCTAATTTAAGCCACACTGGGTTTTCTGTAAAGGTTTGCTGTTACCTGCAACTCAGAGCAAGTACCTTCTTTGAGACAGCTGGATATATTCTTCCAGTGTGATCACTCTCTTTTAACTCTGCTTTTGAAAATATCACTTTTTTATATAGTCACATTTCTCAGTCTTCCCTTTTTTAATTTGGGTGCCATTTTAGAAGTTCTTCTCCATTGTTATATTCATCTACACTTATAGAATTAATAATAGATATTGTTTGTTAAAGAGTACATTCTATGTGTGTTTACAGGAGAAAACATTAATTTTAAACCATTCATAAGACTTCTTTACATACAACACATTCTATTTATTTATTAATTTAGTTTGGTACTGGGGATTGAACCCAGAGGCACTTAACCACTGAGCCACATCCCCAGCCCATTTTTACACATTAGAGACAGGGTCTCGCTGAGTTGCTTAGAGCCTTGCTAAGTTGCTGAGGCTGGCTTTGAACTCGCAATCCTCCTGCCTCTGCCTCCCAAGCAGCTGGGATTATAGGCATGTGCCACTGTGCAGGCTATCTATCTGTTTATTTATTTTAGTCCTGATGATTAAACCCAGGGCCTTGAGCATGCCAAATAAGTGCTTTATCGCTGAGGTAGATTCTCAGTCACCATACATCACATTTTAAAACATAATAGTTCTCATGATCTGAAAGTTTTCCCTCATGCCTAACTTATGCATATGTATTTATTCATTAATTATTTGCAGCACTGGGGATTGAATTTAGGGGCACTCTATCATTGAGCTTCACCCCAGCCCTTATTTTTTATTTTGAGACAAGGTCTTGCTAAGTTGCCTAGGCTGGTCTTGAAATTGCAATCCTCCTGGGTTGCTGTAATTATAGATATACACTTGTATAGGTATATATGTATACATAAACTGCTCCCAATATATGTATGTATATGTGTATGTGTGTATTTATGTATGTACATATATATATATATATATATTCTTTTTTTGTATTACTATTTTGTTGTATAATTGACAACCAATAAACTGCACTATTTAAAATGTGCAATTTGATGAGGTTAATTTATGGATATATACTATACACACCTGTGAAGCCATCAGCACAATCAGAAATGTATCAGTCACCCCTAAAGTGTGCCTATGCCCCTTTGTAATCCGTTTCCCAGGCCCACACTCTACCCTACCCCTGGACAGCCACTGCTTTCTGTCACAATAGATCATTTACATTTTTAGAACATGTGTATATACATCTCTATATCTCTTTTTTGAGTTCTGGTTTCTTTCACTTAGCATAATTACCTTGAGATTTACTCATGTGTTACAGCTATCAATCATGCTTTGCTTTTTGTTGGGGAGTATAGTCTATGGATATAGTACAAATTGTGTATTCATTCACCTGCTAATGGACACTGTGTATACTTGCTTTCATTTCTCTTGGGCTAATACCTAGGAATGGAATGACTGAATCATAAGGCAGATGCAAGTCTAACTTTTTAGGAAACTGCCAAACTTCTTCCAAAGTGGTTGTACCATTTTCTTATTATGTATTTATTCACCTATGTTCTCAAGATACCCTTGTGAAAATGTAAATATGCTAAAATCTATTCATATGGACTATTAAAAATAAAATTTAAATTTCTCAATTGAATTCTTAATACCAAAATCTCCTAAAACCATCTGCTGAATAATACATCTTTTCTTCATTAAGGTAAGATTCCATTTTAAACATGTACTAATTCCTTATCTAAACTAGAGGTCTATTTCTAGATTTCAGATTTTGTTTCTGTGATCAATAAACTTATTCCTGTCCTAGTAACACACTAATATAGTAACTGGAATTTTGTGATACATTTTAATATCTGGGAGGGCAGCTTCCCATACCCTCCCTCCCACAATTGCTTTCATTTAATTAAAAAAAAAATTAAAGGTGGTTGTGGTAGCTCATACCTGTAATCCCAGAGACAGGAGGCTGAGGCAGGAAGATTATAAATTAGAGGCCAGTCAGCAACTTAGCAAGGCCCTGTCTCAAAATTAAAAAATAAAAAGGGCTTTTTTTTTTTTTTTTTTTTTTTTTTTTAATAGAATAGTGGTTGCCAGGAACTAAAGGGAAGGGGAAAGGAGGGGTAGTTGTTCAATTGGTATGGAGTTTCAGTTTTGCAAGATGAAAATGTTCTAACGACCTATTGCACAACAATATGAATATACTTAACACTACTGAACTATATACTTAGACGTGATAAATATGGTAAATTTATATTAAACGGCATTTTTAATACTAATTACAAATCTTTTTATTTAAAAAATAAATTGCTATCTTTTTAATAAATAAATTTGCTTACTTTTTCAGCCATAGCAAGAAGATATAGAATTTTTTTCAGTTAAGATATAGAAAAGCACATTATAGATTTTAAAGAATCCTATTCATATATTGGTTGTCCCTACATTACCTGGGAAGAATCAACATCTATATAATAAAATCAGGAATATGACTTGTCTCACTTTTAAAAAATTAGAGCACTATAGTTATAAACAGTAGTTGGATTTGTCTCATCACTTTTTAAACTATCACTTCCTCACTAAAATTTCAGTTTTCTTCAAATAGATCCTAAATATTTCTGTTAATTTATCACAATATATGTTTAACTTCTGTTCTTTATTGTAAGGTCAGGTTTCTATTATAAAGCTAAAACAAGGTTAAAGTTACTAATTATTGCATATTTCTTTATTACACCTACACCTCTGTCAACTTCCTTCATTAATAATTACTTTCCATATTCTCATAAAATTTCCTGATAATTATATTACCTAAAAACAAATATACATTTTTTTCTATCTCTTTAAAGGCTAAATACATTTTAAATTTTGAAAATACTGTCATTATATGGTATTTTGTGGGGGAGGGGAGGTGTTAGAAATTGAACCCAGAGCCTTTTGCATTCTAGGAAAACATTCTACCACTGAGGTATATCCCAAGAACCAGGAACATTTTTTAAAATCCATCCTTTTTATATACTATCCATTTGGCATAATGTGCATGAATTACACTTATAAGTAAAATACTAAATAAAGAAAAAGAGGGACTGATGGTCACGATAGCAATCACGATTCAAGTCTACATCACCAGTATTATTCTGGCATGAAAATGATGCACTATAAGGCTTCTGGAAACATTTGTTCACAAAACAAAGATTTCTGAACAGAGATAGTCTCTACTGTCAAACTATATCTGTCAAAGTTCTCATTTTCCTGTTCCTTGTTTTTTTTTAAAAAAAAGGAGGCTGGGGCTGGAACTCAGTGACAGAGCACTTGCCTAGCACACGTGAGGACTGAGTTCAAAGCTTAGCACCACATAAAAAAATAAACAAATAAAATAAAGGCAAAGGTGTCCATCTACAACTACAAAAAAAAAATTTTTTTTAAGAAATATATTTAGGAATAGGAATACTTACTTGTCAATGCACACTTTAATCTTAAGCTGATAATTCAACTCAGGGAATTTGACCAGCAATCTATTAAAAGAAAAATCCAGATTAAAATAAAAGTCAGTATGTTCCCCCACATCAAACCTCCAGTTTAGATAGTATAAAGTTCATAACTCCTCATTTCTAAGAGGTAAAGAAGTCACAACTCCAAATTCATCCTCCAGGAAAGACCATCTTTGATCTTAAGCTGAGTATTACCCACTTAGGCCAAAAGGTATGGATAAAAACCTAAGAACTAAGAAGCTGGTCAAAGTTGTGGAAGATTCACAAAAGGACAATAAAAACCATTTAATGAAAAATATCACAGGAACATGCTCTTCAGCTGGTATTACTTCTATTAAACTTATAGCTCAACACCAAGCTGGTCAAGATGATGCATGCCTATAATCCCAGTGACTCAGGAGGTTGAAGAAAGAGGATCACAAGTTCAAGGCCAGCCTAGGCAACTTAGTGAGGTTCTGTCTTGAAATAAAAAGTAAAAAGGCTGAGGATGTAACTTACTGGCAGAGTGCCCTGGGTTCAATCCCCAGTACTATACACACACACACACACACACACACAGACAGACATACCATGCTGACAAATTTCACATCCACAACACTGACTGTGAGGCCTTAAAAAAACAACGCTGAAAGTAGGTACAGTGCCAGTGCCTGTAGTTTCAGCTACCCAGGCCAAGGTAGGAGGATCACTCAAATCCAAGAGGTAGAGACCAGCCTGGGCAATACAGCAAGACCCATCTCAAAACAAAACAAAGCCTTGGCTACCCACTTGGACCCTCAAGGCATCCCTCAACAGAATTTCCACCCAAGAAGTGCCATGGCCTACCTGACTTTGGTGGTAAACTGAACACCAGTCTTGATGACTAACGGCCGGTCAGGATGCATGGGCATGCAGGGCTGCCGCTCAACCACAAAGGCACTGCAAGGGAAAAGGACAGCTTGTTACATGCTACTGTGGGGACAAGTCCTTGTTCTGTTCCTCTGAAGTCAATCGCCTCAGGATATTTTGGGGGTGAGGGGATGAGGGAAGGTGACAAAGATTTTACGTCACCTTTTCATCAAGTTTCTGAATAGCTCCACAATTCTCTCCTCCAGCATTGGCCGGTGCTGTACAATGGGGTCACCTTTGTAGGAAACTTTTTGCTGTAACTCCTCCAGTTTCTTGATTTGTTGGCGGGTCTGAAGTTGAGATTCTGCTAATGAAGTTATCCTGCCAGTAAAATAGGAAAGTTTCCAGTTACCTGAGTAAACAGATACAGGTGGGAAGGGGAAGGAGAAAAGGAAAGGCATACCATAGGTACAAATACCACCAAGAAAGGCCCTCAAATAACAAAGGGCAATTCTATTGTGGTGAAATATACACAGCATAAAGTAGACCATTTTTAACCATTTTAGGAATATAATTCAGTGGCATTTGCTTTTTTTTTTTTTTTTTTTTTTTTTTTTTCTAATTTATTTATGAGGTGCTGAGTATCGGACTCAGGGCCTCACACATGCCAGGCAAGTAACTTACTGAGCCACAACTCCAGCCCGTATTTTTCTTTTTTAATTTTAAAGTTTTAAAATTTTTTTGTAGTCGTAGATGGACAGAATGCATTTTATTTGTTTATTTTTATGTGGTGCTAAGGATTGAACCCAGCCCTTGCCTTCTTTTTAATAGTCCCTTCCTAAAATATCAAATTACAAAGAGGGGGTTGGACATAAAGGAAGAAGTGTTAAAACTTGCAGCACTAGGAGGCACTGGGAGAGTCATCACTGGAACATGAAAGCACCAGAGCCCAGGTAAGGTGGATATGAACTATGGAGTTGGGCAGCTTTGGCCAAGCCTCTTCACCAGCGTGGGTCTGGTACATGAAGGAAAGGGGCTGATGTGCAAGAACCCCACGAGTCTTTTCAACGTCAATTATGAACAGATATTATACTTCAAAATGTTAATAACATGCATATAGAAAAAGTGAGCATAGAGCAAGGTGTGGTGGTGCACACCTGTAATATCCGCAACTCAGGAGGCTGAAGCAGGTGGATTGCATCTTTGAGTTCAGCCTCAGCAACTCGGTGAGGCCCTAAGCAACTTAGAGAGACCCTCTCTCAATATTTAAAAATATAAAGAACTGGGGAAGTAATTCAGTGGTAAAGCACTACTGGGTCCAATCCCTAGTACCAAAAAAAAGGCGGGGGCGGGGGAGTACTAACTTTGTGGGGCTGTGGTTATGACCGTTTAATTCAGTCCAGCTTTCTACAAGGAAAAGGAAAGTCTCTCTTCCAACTCTTACCAGTTTTCCAGACGATCCAGGCAGATGTTGGGAGGGCCTCCAATGCACGCGATCTGTTGCCGCCTCTTCCAGTCAGCCAGCTCTTCGTCAGTAAGCGTTTTCTGCACATACTCCATTGCTGACAAAAGCCCCGCCAGCTCGCTCACGATGCTCTGGTTGGAAACCAAAACAAAGTCAGAAAACATTTCCCCAGACTGTCTCTAACCACATTCTCTAGTCAGTTCCAGAGAAGGAACTTATTAGAAACCAGTTCTGCCACAAGACATGCAAGGCACCAGGGAAGCTGTCCGAGGCGCTTACTCTTCGCATCTGGTCCAGAGCTGTGAGCATCTGCTCTAGCTGCTGCATCTTCTGCCTGGTCACGGACTGGTTGTTTCCATTCAGATCCTGCATGTCTGTAGGGAAAGGAAAGACACCTTGACCGGAGGGAATACTCTCAGCCTTCAAAACAAGGGTCCAGAGCCAGGTGCAGCGGCACATGCCTGCAGTCCCAGCTATCTAGGAGACTGAACCAGGAGGATTGCAAGTTCAAGGCCAGACTCAGCAACTTAGCAAGATCCCATCTCAAAACATAGACAAAAAAAAAGAGGTACCATTAAGCACCAGGAGTCCCTAACCCCACCACCACAAAGTCTACCACAGAGTTAAGACAAACAAGTCCTTAAACTCAATAACAGACTCACTTTCTATGGGAGATTTTAACGTCTCTAATATTCACTTGCCTCCTTGACTCTTGAGGGTTTTATAGTTGAAATCAAAGTCATCCTGGAGATTCTCTACCACTTTCATTTTCTGTTCTAGATCCTGTTTAAAACAAACAAACAAACCAAAAACATAAGTTTAAAAATTCAAAAAAAAGGTTTCCTTGGGGAGAGGGAAAAAAAATGTCTGAGAAGAATGAAAAGATACACGCAAGATCCACACTCGATTGCCCCTGCAGTGCGGGACCTACTTTACCTGTACTCGCTTCCGAACATCCTGAAGATGCTGCTCTAGCATTTGCTGCTTTTCTGTCACCACAGCAGCTGTGGGGTGGTTGGCCTGGCCCCCTTGCTGCCAAACACAAGGTGAACACACATGTGAACACATAGAACACGGGGGAAGGAACACCCCCACCTGGCCTCCATTCCACCCTACCTACCCTCTCTGCTTGGCGTGGGGTCCCCTGCCACTAGGAGAGGAGAGGACATAGGCAGTGGAGCTGTGGGCAGGGTGCCAAGGGAGCCCTCACATTTTACCTGTGTCACTGGCTTTTTACCAACAGGTCATGCTATAAACCCACTATATACTGAACTAGGAGTCCACATGTTGAACTAAGACATAGTCCCTGCCCTTACACAGTTCATGGGTAAGGATGTAAAGAAATTTCAGAACAGGCTGGGGTGGAGCTGTGGTAGATATACGCTTGGCAGTCCTGTGGCCCTGGGTTCAATTTCCAGCACTGTAAAAATAAATTCAGAATAACTGATAACAGCAGACGTCAATCTACTGAAACACGGTGTCCAAAACATTTCGGTGGAATAAAAACACCATGCTGCCCCGGGGATGAAATTCTGTATCAACGGATATGCTCTCAGGGAGGAGAGGCTAGTACCTTGAAAAGGTCAATTAGCACATAAAATTTTAAAATGATAGGTTTTGTCAAACAACAGTAATAAAAGATCTTGGATGGAAAAGACCATGTAAAAGCTAGAGATCAAGATAGTGTGGTAGTGGCCCAAGGACAGAGATGGCAATGAACGGAGCAAAATCGAAAGTCCAGGAAAGATGTTATCTTCCCAGTTGCTCAAGCTAAAAATCCTCAGGCATCTGATTTTTCCCTTGATTTCACACTGACTCACCAACCCTCCTGGTCCATTTCCTGCAATCTTTCAAACCGATCTCAGAATGTCAAGGGCTCAGTTCAGGCCCCACCTGCTGTTCTTTTTGCTTCTAATCTCCCTTACTTCCAATCTGTTCTCTACATTGCTACCAGAAGTCTCTAAAATAAGTCTGAATACACCAGTTGTAAAGGCAACCCTTCGCACCTTTCCCGTTCCCATCCAAGCAAAGAGAGTACAAACTTCTTGGAAATCTTGGGAGGGCAACCCTCGCCCCTAGTTACTCTCCAAGTGGTGGGAATGACTCATTTGATTGGTAAGATCGAGAAAGACTCTGAACAGAGCTATCTTCAAAGAGCCCAGCCATGGAGCTTGTCTCCCTCTCACTGTTGCCTGCCTGAGCTTGCATGGGGCAGGGGCAGGACCTAGTTTCTAGAGGTCTTCCTCTTTGTTTTCAGCAGGTATCAATCCATGGCATCTTAAGCTTTGTAAACCCCATCTCTCCACCTCAAGTTCTAATTCAGGGGACAGCCCCTGGGGTGACCAGCTTAAGCCATGCTTTCCAGTCTAGTTCAACCAGAAATACAGCTATTTTCATTTGCATTTGGCTCCCACATCCAGTTCTCAATTGGTACTGCTCTTAAAGGGAGCAGAACCCAGAGCACAGAGCTATTTCAAACAATCTGATAACAACTTGCCCCCTTTTGTGTCTCAGTGGCCCCTAACCACCCATTCTTCTCTGTACACAGTGTGCTTTCACTCTTCACCTCCCTTCACACTGTCCACTCAGCCTAGCGTGCACCTCTACCCAAGCACAAGTGAACATGTTCACCTTCACTTTCACTTTGATGTTCACTCTCCTGTGAAATTCTCTAAAGCTTCCCTGGTCAAAATGACTCACATCCTCTTCTGTGTTTTTCTCACCTTGAGTATTTGTGCACCAATAATCCCAACTAGTTTCAGAGCCCCTAACTAGCAGGGGTTACATCTTTTTCTCTCTCTTTTTTTTTTTTTTGGCACCAGAGATTAAACCCAGGGGCACTTAACCACTGAACGACATCCCTAGCCCTTTTTATAATTTTTTTTTTTTTTTTTTTGGTGCTTGGGATGGAACCCAGGGCCTTGTGCTTGCAAGGCAAGCACTCTACCGACTAAGCTATTTCCCCAGTCCGCCTTTTTTTAATTTTTGAGATGGGGTCTCACTAAGTTGCTTAGGGCCTTGCTAAGTGGCTGAGGTTGGCTCTGAACCTGAAATTCTGCCCCCAGTCTCTGGAATAGCTGGGATTATAGGAATGCACCACTGAGCCCAGTGGATTATATCTTTTCTTTTATTTCTTTATGTGTTTACCTATGCTGGACATTTAAGAATGTGCTGGGTTGGTACAGCCACTCTGGAAAGCAGTATGGAGATTCCTCAGAAAACTTGGAATGGACCCACCATTTGATCCAGCTATCCCACTCCTTGGTTTATACCCAAAGGACTTAAAATCAGCATACTATAGTGATGCAGCCACATAAATGTTCATAGCTACTCAATTCACAGTAGCTAGTTTGTGGAATCAAACTAAATGCCCTTCAGCTGATGAACAGATAAAGAAACTGTGGTGTATATATACATGGAACATTACTCAGACATAAATAAGAATAAAATTATGGCATATGGATGGAGCTAGAAAATATCATGCTAAGTGAAATAAGCCAAGACCAAAAAACCAAAGGCCAAATGTTTTCTCTGATAAGTGGATGATGCAAGGGAGGTAGTGGCAGGTGCAGGGGGAAGAGAAGAATGGAGGAACTTTTGATTGTGTAGAGGGAAATGGGGCGGGATGGGGTGGGAGAAGGAAAGTGGACTGAGACAGACATTATTACCCTATGTACATGTATGATTACATGAATAGTGTGAATCTACATTGTGTACAACCATTTGTGTACAATGAATCAAAATGTGAAAAAAAGAAAAGTCACCATCAAAACAAATAAAGTATAAGCAAAAATAAAAGAATGTGCCAGGTGATATAAATGGAGAAAATAAGAGTGAGCCCTGGACTAAGGCCACAAATATCCAACTTTTATCAGAGTCTGAATGTTTTCCCTCAGGGCCAGATGGTAAATATTTTTTGCCTTCTGGGTCACATAGTCTCTGCTTTAAACACTTAGCTGTGCTACTGCAGCATGAAACATGCCAGAAATAATTCATAAATGAATGAATGTGGCTGGGTTCCAAAAAACTTCATTTATAAAAATAAGCCATATGCAGTGACACGTGCCTACAATCACAGTCACTTGGGAGGCTGAGGTAGAAGGACCACTTGAATCCAGGAGTTGATGCCAGCCCAAGCGACCTGGCAAGAGTGTGTGACTTGCGGGGGGTTGAGGAGTAGGGGAAGAGGCTGGATTTGGGCCATAGATCCCAGGTCCTACAGGGCTAAGAACATCCTTGGATGTTATCCGTGCTGGCTCTCTCACCCACATCTGAGTGAATCAGTTTCCTGTGAAGGGTCTTCAGTGGGTTCCATTCCTCACAGGAGTGCTGATGTTGGTGATGGTGATGAATAGCAGCAGCAGAAAGCAGTTAACACTTATTTCACACTTCTGTGTCGGATATGATTCCATGATCTTACATGTATGAAGTAATTTAATTCTCTGAGGTAGGCACACTGTTGTTCTCATTAGAGGCGGAGAGTGAGTAAGTCGTTTTCTTAGGATTGCACAGTGAGTGGTAAAGCAGTAGGATCCCAACTCAGGGAGTTTGGCCCTTGTGATGAACTGCTCTTCCAAAGCCTAGTTTCTAGGTGTGACTAATTAAAACCACTTTTATGTGGTCCCTGCTCACTTATGTCCCCTCACCCAGCCAGATGCTAAACTTGTTACTTTGCTCCCAAGAACATACATGTTTATGTTCCCATCTTTGAACACCATCTTTCAGCCCAGCATGCTCTCTCGTCATTGCCTGTTACACCTATAGTTAGTCTTGAGGCTCAGCTCAAACCCAGCCTCCTTTCTCTGTGATACATTCCCCATGGTCTAGGTTGACTTAGATGTTCTTTCTTCTATCTCCTTAATAAATTGTTCTATTTAAAACACACAAAAAAAGTGCCCAGCATGGTGGTCCAGCCACTCAGGAGGCTGAGGCAGAAGGATCATGAATTTGAGGCTAGCCTCGGCAACTTTATGAGGCCCTAAGCAACTTAGCGAGACCCTGTCTCAAAATAAATTATATTAAAAAAGCCTGGGAATGTGGCTCAGTGGTTAAGTGCCCCTCGGTTCAATTTCCAACCTCCCCCCGTCCAAAAAAAAAGGGTAGTTTTTTTTTTTTGGTGGTATAGGTGATATAAGGTTTTTAATGTATTTTTCAAAAAAAATTTTTTTGATACCAGGGATTTAACTCAGGGGTATTTGACTACTAAGCCACATTCCCAGCCCAATTTTGTATTTTATTTAAAGACAGGGCCTCACTGAGTTGCTCAGCACCTCACTTTTGCGGAGGCTGGCTTTGAACTCATGGTCCTCCTGACTCAGCCCCCTGAGCTGCTGGGATTACAGGCATGAGCCACTGCACCTGACTTTCAATGTATTTTTATGGCTACCAATCTATTTTAAGCCTTTTTCCTTCTTTCCTAATACAGTTAATATTTGTTTTATTGCACTGTACAGTTATTTGACTTTCTGTTTCTCCTAATCACATGCTGTTTCTTCCTGGGTCTCACCTGGGCTGCAGTGGCTGCAGTCTGGAGGAGGCGGGATTCTTCCCACAGGCACCTGGCCACTATTCGAGCGATCTCCATTGGCTTCTCAAGATACCTGCTCTGTATGTAGGAGAGAAAGACAATGAAAAGCTGCAGCAGACTTTGGATATGTGAACTGAACTTTGTTAACTTACAACTAATTTCTGTATAAACTGAAGAAAACCTTATATGTACTACATGAAACAAAAGATCAAAAGGCCTCAAAGCCTGGCAGAAATCAGTGAAGGAGACAGAGGAAAAAGGAAGAAGAAAGGTTACAAGGATAACAGCATATGAGCCTAGATCTTTGGACAGTATGTTACCCTGGTTTTACAGGGAGGTACCTGACTTTGTCCAGGAGTATTCAATTTCTGGTCAAATTTTTTTTAGTATAGGGACTGAACCCTGGGGCACTTAACCACTGAGCAACATCCCCAGCCCTTATTTTTTAATTTTGAGACAGGGTCTTGCTAAGTTGCTTAAGGCCTTGCTAAATTGCAGAGGCTGGCATCAAACTTGCAATCCTTTACCTCCAGAGCTGCTAGGATTACAGGCGTGTGCCACAATGCAGTCAATTCCTGGTCAAACTTTTAACAATTAAAAGTAAGAATTGCCTAGTGCAGTGGCAGATATCTGTAATTTCAAGGACTGAAGTAGCTGAGACAAGAGGACAGCTTGGCAATCTAGTGAGACCCTCAGCAACTTTGCAAGACCCTGTCTCAAACTTCCTGTGAGAGGTAGGTGTTACTAACCTGCTAAAAAAAATATGATCAACATTACAACAATCACTTTATTACTTCAACTGTGACATAAGAAGTGAATTTCTGGTAGTGATGCTCAAGGATGAGTATACAGAATATTAAGACAAGGCTAATTACTTCTCCATTGATTGAAAATACAAATAGGCTCTCATTATATAGCCAAATGAGGAAAGAAGTACTTCCAGGAAAGAAGCTAACATGCTACTGCGCAGATTCACTGTCTTCTACACATTTTCCCATCGCACCTGAAGGAACTGCTTGATTCTTCGAAGATTGTGCTGATACAGAACATTGGACTCTTGTAGGAAGCGGCTGTACTGCTGGTCAATCTCACCCAAAAGATTATGAAATACCAATGTGGCATGAGATTCTTTGCTGGCTGCATATGCCCTAGGAAAAGGAAACATAATAAAAATGATTCTGAAACCTACACACACACACAGAAATCACGAGAGAGAGAAAGAGAAAAAAAAAGCAAACCTGATACTATAACCCAGTCATCATTTTCCATTTTTCCTGCTCAGCAACAATAAATGCCATCAACTTAATAATTATTAACTATTATTCCAGATATTATTAGCAACTCTCATAGTCTGTAATGTACATAATATTTGAGCACAGTGGACAGATATGTCATTTTGCTTTAAATTCTCATAAAGTCTGTGGTCAGACTAGTACAGATAAGCACTTATTAGTATAATAAGCAATGGCCTATATCCAGCACCTCTGAATCATTTCTTGGCCCCTCATCAAATCAGGGTATGTATTCTGAAAGAACTAGATCATATTAATATAGGCCTGAATTAAACCAAAATTAATAGATAGACCTAAATATGTTAAAGTAAAGAAAATAGTTGCCATTATCTCCTATATGAATGGAATCTATTTCTCTTACCCTGTGTCTGCTTTCCTTTAATTAAAGGGAATCATATGCATTGACTCAAATTTCTACTTGTGATGGAATTCTCAGATTAAAGTATTTCTACCACATCACTGGAGTATCAGAATACATAGGATCATTTCAAGTAAATGAGATCCAAATCAACCTTCAACACATCTACCACCAAGCAGTCTTTTTTTTTTTTTTTTTTAAGTTTTTAAAAAAATTTTTTGGTTATTGATGGACTTTTATTTTACTCATTTATTTATATGTGGTGCTGGGGATCGAACCCAGTGCCTCACACATGCTAGGCAAGCACTCTACCACTGAGCCACAACCCCAGCCCGAGCAGTCTGTTTTAATGTGCTTATATGCACATTAAATGCTTTACAAGACTAAAGTTACCTCTTATCTCCTGATCTCTTTTCTCCCCATCACTTGTATGTACAAGCTTTTTGACGAAACAGCTAGCAAAGTGTGAAGGCAGAACAGATTGTCTCTCTTAATTCAAACTAAAACTTAACAATTTGGGGAGTTACCCAGGAAGAACTTACCAGTCTTGACTCTCAATCCAAGGTGCAAGAAACTGCCGAAGTTCCATTGGGAAGCTGTCACTATACAGTTGATGAAGCTGCTCCAGGTACCGTGTGTCAAGCTGCTGTAGCTGATTCCATTGGGCCATCCTGCTGGAATCAGAGGGGTCCCAACTGTAAACCAAAACATTCATATGGTCACCAAAAGTTCTAGAGGGGGTAAATAATCAGAAAACACCCCATCTACCCAACACAGATATCAGGTCTATGACTGGGGATATTGGGAAGGATCCTGCATGTTTTTCCCAATTTAGAACATTAGAACAATATATACACACAGTCTTTGTCTCTGGAGTATCACATCTGTGTGTGTGTGTGTGTGTGTGTGTGTGTGTGTGTGTGTGTGTGTGTGTGTGTGTGTGTATGTGTGTGTGTGTTACTAGGGATTTAACCCAGGGGTGCTCTACCTCTGAGCTATATCCCCAGACCTGTTTTTCATTTTATTTTGAGACAAGTTCTCACCAAGTTGCAGAAGCTGGCCTCAAACTTGAGATTTTCCTGCCTCAGTCTCCTTAGTAGCTGGGATTATAGGTATGCACCACCAACACAGTTTCTTTTTCAAAAGGATGACAAGTAGTCACGATGCCAAGTTTTAGAATTCATTATCTACGAGAGGTATGTGTAGTTGTAAGATCACTTAAGTGCAAGATTTATAATTCCTCATCTATAATATGGAGAGCGTGATTCCCACCCCTCAGAGCCACTGAGATAATATTTCTTAAGTGCCCAGCTCCATGAACAGCACACAACAGATATTCAGCAAATGTCAGTTTATTTCCTCACAATACTTTTTTTTAAAATTTATTGTTTTTGTTTTTGTTTGCTTGCATTTTTTATTTGAATATTTTTTTTTAGTTGTAGATGGACACAATACCTTTATTTTTTTTATTTGTATGTGGTGCTGAAGATCAAATCCAGTGCCTCACACGTGCTAGGCAAGTGTTCTGCCTACAACCCCAGTCACCCACACTTCTTTTAGGTGAACTTTGAAATATACCCAGCATACCAAAGTAACAGATGTGGATGTTCAAGAAGGACCAAGAGTTAATTCCAAGTCTACAGGTTTAAGAAGATAAATGGGCAAGTGCCTGGGACTCTCCCACTCAATAAAAAGTAATTTTGATTTTTTTTTTAGTTTCTAAGTCTGGGTTGAGAAAAAAGGGAAGCTAAATACCAGGTATACACATTGTCCCCGGGTTCATCAATAGCTCAGTGAAATGCTCAGGTATGAGAAACCAATCCAGTTAATCACTTTTAGTCCTCTCTGTGAATAGTCTGAGTCACGGAAATGTCAATACAGAACAAGTAGTCTTAATAAGATCTAAAAATAGCTACAAGTAAGAGCCAAAAACTAAGAAGTAGTACATACACACCAAACACTAGCTGGAACAAAAGTCTGGTCAAAGCTCAGGCTCCAAACTGAAGCCTTATAACCATGGCTATAGTAACATCAGTAAGAAACTAAAGGTTTAAATCTCTCCTCTCTCTCCTCTCTCTCTCTCTCTCTCTCTCTCTCTCTCTCTAAGATCTCTCTTAAAGTATTCACATTAGGGTCAAGTTAAAATCTGCCTAGTACACCAAAAGCATCAAAATCTGCAGTCTGCTTCTCAGAACCTTATCTACATAAAGATCTGTATGTGAAATTTATGTAGATTCTACCACATGCCAATGTACTGAAACTCAAGACTCCACAATCCAATATGGTAGACACTAGCCACTCGGTGGCCACTGAACACTCAAAATGTAGTTGCTTCAAACTGAGATAAGCTGTTAATGGTAAAATACACGCTGAGGGCTAGGGTTGTGGCTCTGTGGTAGAACGCTTACCTGGCATGCATGAGGCACTGGGTTCAGTTCTCAGCACCACATAAATAAATAAAATAAAGGTACTGTGTCTATCTACAACTAATATATATATATACATATATATATATACATATATATACATATATATACAACTAATATATATATATATATATATACATGTTGAATTTGAAGTCTTAGTTAAAAAAAAGAAGAGCATAAAGTATCATTAATTTTAAATGATGATGTGATGATGTTTGGATATTTTGAGCTAAATAAGTTGTATTTTAAAAATGATTTTACTCATTTTCTTTTTGGCAGTGCTAAGGATTGAAGCAGGGTCTTACACTTATTAGGCAAGTGCTTTACCACTGAGCTGCATCCCCTAGCCCTTTTTATTTGTGTTGTTTTTAAACTTAAATTTTTATTTATTTATTTGTTAATGGGGACTGAACCCAGGGGCACTTTACTGTTAAGTTATGTCCTCAGCCCTCTTTATTTGGGGGGAGGGTCTCACTAAGTTGCCCAGGCTGGCCTTGAACTAGAGATCGCCCTGCCTCAGCCTCCTGAGCAGCTGGCATTTTATGGACCACCATATTGGTTTGCCCATTTCCTTTTTACTTCTTTTAATGTAACTACTAAAATTTTTAACTTCATATATGTGACTTATATTTCATTTTTATAGGACACTGCTGCTCTAGGCCATAACCAAGTAGCAGTGGTTCTCCTAATTGAGAGCCCAAAGAAACAGTCACCAATTTATCATCATATATTCCAGTGTTATAAATCAATTAAAAAAACTGAATATTTAAGCCAGGCATGGTGGTATATACCTATAATCCCAGCAGCTCAGGAAGCTGAGGCAGGAGGATTACAAATTCAAAGCCAGCCTCAGCAACTCAGCAATGCACTAAGCAACTCAGTGAGACCCTGTCTCTACAGAAAAAAGGGATGGGAATGTGGCTCAGTTAAGTGCCCCTGGCTTCACTCCCCAGTATGAGGGCAGGGGGAGAATATTTAATTGTGTATCTTGGATACAAACGCAGAGCTATTTCCTGAAGTTCCAAGTTAAACCCATAAAACTGCATCCTACTACACCTGCTCAAATATAGGAAAAATGGAGGTCAGACATTTGCATTTTCAAGTAACACACATGAAAACAAAACTGTCTGATTAACTTTAGTCCATAACTTGGAGACTTTTTGTTGTTGTTGCTGCATTTTGATGTTTTAGTTGGGGACAAGAGTTCCAGTGAGTAGTATAATAATAATGCTATTTCTTAAACCAGAGAACACCAGAGGTTGTTCTTTTTTTTTTTTTTTTTTTTTCCATAAAGTTAAAGCACTAAGAATGATATATTTTATGTTTTACTTTTCAAGGAAAACATTGGCAAACATTCAAATAGTTATCTCCTTATAGGCTGCTAAGCTACAAACTATATTTAATTAATAGCAGCCTCGGGGTAATTAGACCCAACTTGCTTCACAAGAACAGCAATATCTTTAAGAGATGACTAGCCACATTGTCTGTGAAAAATCTTTGCCAACTGACTTTACTGTAATTGTTTTACTGGGAAAAATTTAAGAGTCCACTTTATTACCCAATCTCCACTCTGTTTTCTCAAATTATAAATTAACCTAAAGAATTCCACTAAATTCTAACTAAAATATTTCTTATCTACAAAATAATTCTAAATTTGTGATTCAATAACCACGTCATCAAACCCTTGAACACACAAGGTGATCTGCACAATTTGATCCTTGAGTACCATTTTGGGTGCCTGGGAGAGAAGCCATCACTCCACATAGCCCTGGTTTAAGGCACTTCATGGGGCTTAACTCTCTCATGGCATTTACTAGGCTTAGGTTAGCAGACTGTAAATGCTAGCGTATAAAGGAAAGGTAAAGTGTGATCCTATTTTTTGAAACTGAAGAGAAAAAAGAAAAATGAAACAGCAAGTCACCAAAGACTTTCTGGACTTTTTGAAACAACAATTTCTCAGTCCCTTGGGGATAACCAACCAACAAGAAGTCATAAAGCAAATATCTATTACCATATGGGGAATTTATTACTGTAATAGAGATTACTAAAAATGTTTGTTCCAGGTCACAGCTCTCATTTACATACTTTAAATAAACCAAGGGATATGTTGAGAAACACAGGACCACTTACAATGAGGATTCATGACATCATTCACGACACTTCTTCCTAAATTGAGGTTTGGACTTCACATCCACGCACCAGTGGATTCATACTAGGGGTAAGGGAAGGTGAAGAGGGGTGGAAATCAGGTGCATATGATAATCTAGAACAGAAAGTGGTCTAAAGATAATTTCTGTTCCACGAGATTCTTCTTTGGGTGTTACCCACATATTATAGAAATATTTTAAATAGAGTTCACCCATACTCTACCTGATGCTTACACTAAGCTCCTCTTTGCCATCAGGAAAAGCCTAGTATATAAAATAACAACAACCAAAAAAAAAAAAAAAATTGCACTAATTTCCACAGAAACCAGTATTTTTAAAAAGGTAACTTTAAAAAGATGATAAAAGTAAAAATGTTCACTGTGGAAAATTTAGAAAAATACAAAAAAAGAAAAGAAAACAAAAGATAAAATTATCCACATTCCACTGTCCAGAACTACAACTACAATTGGTATGTCGATACAATTTCTTTCTTATGATGTCAGAGCATGTGTACACACACACACACACACACACACACACACACACACACACATATCTCTTAAATTGGGATCATAGTATTAATTATAGCTTCATATTCTTTTAAAGCTAACTCTGGAGTAAATATTTTTCTATGAAAAGAAATTTTTGTTTAAAGGCCACAAAACAGGTATCTGGTTCTATTAGTATTTTCAATACAATCCAGCAAATCCAATTGAGAAGCCACAGAATTTATTTAATTTGCAAACTCCAATTCACTTATTCTTGCTATAACATATTCCAAAAAGGATTTGAGGTGGCTATAAGCTCCTTAAAGTAGATTAGGAAGGAGGAAATGAGAAAAAGAAAACACAATTAAGGCTGGAGAAAAATATTCACCTTTATAAATTCATTGCAGGGTAAATAGTGTCATGGATGGCAGGGAGTCTACATTTAAATACTGAGCTTTAACTATTTAGCCATTCATAGTTTGACCACTTATACTTACTCTACACATAAAGACTTAGGGATTTCAAATGAAAGTTAACTCAAAATATGTACATTTATAAAGTAAATATATAATCTTATTGCTTACAAGTCCAAAAAGTACCTTTATAAGGCTTAAGATCTTATAAATGTCTTAAAATACTGTAAAGGCAGTATTTCTTACTGCCTTTACAGTAAGAAATGTATCAATAAATCTAGTTTTGATTTCCTAAAAAGATAAGACGTTAACACTTGAATGCCCAATCTAAAACAAATTATTATAAATATTGTAATGTTCAATTACAAATAATAAGATTTGTTTTAAAGTCAGAAACTAACCCTTCCTAGTAAAAATGAATGTCAGGATATAGGAGAACTTGTTCCTTACTTAATATTATAAAATGTGAATATGTAAAAGAAGCATAAAATCACTGGGGAGTAGAGCTCAGAGAAGTAAAGTAAACAACTTTTTCTGCTTTTCATTTTTTTGCAGTGCTGGGTTTAAACACAGTGCTTCCCTCATGCTAGACCAGCACTTTACCACACAGCAAGATCCAGAGCTTTTTATTGACATTCTGGAGAAATCCTAACTCAAAAAAGCTGATTATTTCACTTTCTCGCTGTTAAAGTTCTAGAATCTCAGGCAGCCAACATTATTTTTTCCATTCCAACTCCTAACATGCTATAAAGTCTTATCACCATCACTACTATTTGTATAGTTATCTGGTTCATATCCAGCAATATGAAGAATGGAATTGTATTAAGTTTACATTTAGCTTTAAGAGGCAGCATCCACCAAGAATGCAAATAGCAAAAAGAAAAGAAAATCTAGTGCTCTGATACATGAAGAACAAGAAGGATTTAAAAGACAAAACTAGAATCCAGGTGGGGTTATTCGCTCCTGTAATCCCAGCTGCTTAGGAGGCTGAGGCAAGAGAATCACAAATTCAAGATCAGTCTGGGCAATTTAGGAAGACTCTGTCTCAAAATAAAAAATAAAAAGGCTGGTGGTGGCTCAGTGGTTCAGGGCCCCTAGGTTCAGTTCCCAGTACTGTAAAACATGAATAAATAAATAATTTACAGTATTGTTAGCACTTAACAAACACTTATTGACACTTTTCATCCTTACAATATAAGAAATAGATACTACTTAAATCTTTATTTTTTCAAGAAGAAACTGAGGAACAGAATTTTAAGTGGTTTACCCAAGATCACACAAGGAGAAAAGCCTTGGGGCTGGAATCCTAACCCAAATAGTCTTTTGTTCAGAATTCCTGCTATTAACCACTATGAGAATTTTAGAGCTGGGTGCGGTAGTGCGCACATGGAATTGACTTGGAGAATGAGGCAGGAGGATTGCAAGCTCAAGGTCAGCCTGGGCAATTTAGCAAGATCCTGTCTCAAAATAAATTAAAAAAAAAAAAAAAAAAAAAAAAAAAAGTTGGGGATGCAATTCAAAAATAGAGGAGTTTTAATTGATTTTTACACAATCCATGAGTCAACCATGATATCAATCCAAAGTGATCTTATGGTATTTTAATAGACACAACAGTGCTTAAAGGATCTATTAGTCTCCCTATAACTGGCCCACATCTGGAATGCTATTCTTATTGTGTACATCACAATTTAAATGAAGTTCTAAAAACCAAACCCATTCAGGGATGTCACAAATCAGTGAGTGAAGAATCCAAGACCTTGAACAAATTTGCCAGTAAGGAGAAGTGGACAGCAGGAAGTAAAGTTAGGGGAGAAAAAGGATAAATTTGGAGATCTGTACATGAAAGGGTCAATTACTCCAGAACCAGACTCTGTTTCCCCATAACATCCACTTCTCAATTCTGCCCCTTGGAGTATATCCTTCTGTATACAGAGGTTCCACCAAGGTTGTAGACTAGTATCACGGGGATCAATATCAACAAAGGAGAGAGGGGGAGAGAGAGAGAAAGATAGAGGAAGAGGGGGGTGGCGGGGGGAGACATACAAGATGTCTGGGATCTACAGCAGATGCCAAATCTGAATCTCTGAGTGTGGGAATCAGGTTTTGCAATTTAAAGACTCTTCAAATGATGCTAACTGATGTGCAGTCCAACAAAAACCTTGGAATTAGAGCAGAGAGATCTAGGGCTTAACTCTGGATGCACATCAAAATCACCTGAGGAGTTCTGAAAAGCCAGATGCTGGTTTTTAGCTCAAATCTATGGAATAGTAACCTTCAGAGATAGGGTCTAGGCAGTTGTAATGAAGCAGAACACTATACAGACTGTACAAAAAGACTATGGCATGAGATGAGGTTTGGAGAAGGCTCTCTTAAAGCCATACTTGAAATCTGAACTTCCTTCCAAGAGCAATGGAGAAGTCTTTGAAAAGTTTTAAGCACAAATGACAGATCCATTTACATTTCAGAAAGATCCCTCAGGCTTCAATAATCAAGGTGAGATATGGTGGGAAATGTTTTGAGGTGGACATCTTCCAGAGATAACTAAAGAAGTCAGGGTACCAGGCGCGGTGCTACATATCTGTAATCCCAGTCACTCAAGAGGCTAAGGGAGGAGGATTGCAAGTTCAAAGCCAGTTTCAGTAACTTAGTGAGGCCCCAAGCGATTTAGTGAGACCCTGTCTCAAAATAAAAAATAAAAAGGACGGGGGATGTAGCTCAGTGGTTAAGCACCCCTGGGTTCAATTTCCAATACCAAAAAAAAAAAAAAGAAGTTGGGATGATCAGGCTTGATGAGTCTTAGAAAGGGAGAATTAAGGGACAATCTCCTGGGTTCCTGGTGCATTTGGTGTTCAAATGAAGGTAAAATGCTCACCAGAGGAATGTCATAGCAGTAATCTCAACACTGGGAAGGCAACTAAACACTAGTCTATAAATATAACCAGTCTCAATTCCTTCAAGATGTTAAGGTTGCTGCAACCCAAGAATAAATGCTGTGGTAAAAGAAAGTTGACATTTAACCAAAAAGGGCCAAATATTCAGGGTTGGTATTCCAGTTGACTAATGAACCCTGCCTTTCCCCCTCAGGAAAGGAGTCAAGTTGAAAGGAAATCAACCAGAAACCTAAGAGCCAAAATACACCTGGGCCAGCACAAGAGCTTTTAATGGTCTGGCACATCTGCCTGCTTTCCTCCAGGCCTTTTTCCACAGTGTGGGTGGAGAGACCTTTTCAAGGCATAAACACGATCTTGCCACTCCCCTACTTAAAACCCTACCAATGACTCTGCAATGTTCTTAGGCTGAAAAAAAAATTATATATGTATCCTATCAAGGTAGGATAGTGTGGATACCAGAGACATACTGCCTGGATGTGAACCCAGACTCCACCACCACTAGCAGGCAAGCTACTGCCAGTTATTTATGCTCTTTATGTTTCAGTTTTCTCATCTGGGAAAAAAGGGGGTGAAAATCACATTCACAGGCAGAATAATTGTAGTAATTAATTGAGTTAATGTGCACAAAGTTCTTAGGACATGGCTGGCACTTGGTATGTGTGTAAGCATTATTAACATGACGGATGGCCTGGCTGGCCTTGCCTCTCTCTCTGCTGCCACTGCTTGCTGGCTGTTCCTGGCACTCACTGCTCTTATTTCAGCTCCTCAGAGACACCCTGCTCCTTCCTGCCTCAGGCCTTCGCACATGCCTTCCTTCTAACACCACCACTTAGACCCAGACACTGGGCCTCTGTCACTGAAGTGGCAATCACCCTGCGGTACTCCAAGGTCCATGAGGATTGGAAAAGTCTCAGCTTTTGCCTACTAGCATGTCTTGCCACCTTCCCAGCATCCAGCATATTCTCCAGCTCGTGTTGAGTCCTCAAAAAATATGTACTGAATTAATTAACCACTAGAGTGAATAACTACTACATGTACTACTACTACATTCAAGGCCAATCCTCAAATTTAGTGAGACCCTAAGCAACTTAGTAAAACTCTATCTCAAAATAATAAATGAAAAAGGTTGGGGATGTGGCTCAGTGGTAGCGAGCCCCCAGGTTCAATCCCCAATACCTTCCCAAAAAGGTATTTTTGAGAATAGGGTTGGGAGTTTATATCAATGGTAAAGGGCCACTGGATTCATCCCCAGTACTACTAAATAATAAGTAAGTAAGCAACAATATAGCCTCTGAACAATAATCACAGGTTGGGCAGGCAAATCATCATTCAAGATTTCTCAGCTCAAAGGCAACAAAAGAGAGGAAAAAGACAAGTTGCTGGAAAAAGACTTTTAGTGCTATTATCCTTGACCAAATAAAAAAGTCACAAAAGCATCCACTATTTTAAAATGCTATGTAAGCAGGCACAGTGGCACACGCCTGTAATCTCAGCAACTTGGGAGGCTGAGGCAGGAGGATTGCGAGTTCAAAGCCAGCTTCAGCAATGGTAAAGCGCTAAGCAACTCAGCGAGACCCTGTCTCAAAATAAAATACAAAATAGGGCTGGAGATGTAGCTCAGTGGTCAAGTGCCCCTGAGTTCAATTTCCAGAACAAAAAAAACCCTCTACCAGCCTGCTTCCCCTCTACTCTTCCCATTTTAGTGAGTGACAAATCCATGATGCTCACACATGCTCAGGCTAAACATGTTGAGATAAAGCCTCAACTCCAACCTTTCTCCTCCTACCCATCTTTGCTCCCTCCCTCCACTTCCATTCCATGAACAAATCCTGCTGGCTCTACCTTCTAAGTATCCCTAGAATGGGAGCACTTATCACCACTACAATCTTAGTTCGAGTCACCAGCATCCCTTCCCTAGAAGGCTGGACCAAACTCCTGCTGGTGTATATGCTTTCACCCTCACCCCTCTAGCCCATTCTCTGAAGAACAGGTCCTAATGTAAAGCAGATCATCTCATTCCTCTGCTCAAAGCCTTCTCAGTAAAGAATCCAGCCCCCTGAATAATCCATTCTGCCTTGGGAAGCCTCTCTGACCCCCTCCCCTGCACCTCTCCCTTTGCTTACACCTGTCTCCTTCCAGCTCCTGAACACACCATGCCCATTTCTGCTCCAAGTCTTTTATATTTCTTCTTTCAATCTGGAAAGTTCTTCCCCTGGATAGCTAAATGGCCACATCCTTACTTCATTAGGGTCCCTGCACCACTTGTCCATAGACAGGCCTCTACTTACTATACAGCACATCTCCCCTGCTGTATTTTTCTTCCCAGTACTCATCCTCTTTCGATATGCAAGAGTTGTCTTCTGTTATCTGCCAGAGACTGGTTCTAAGAAAGACCCCCATGGATACTAAAAGTCATGGATGTTCAAGTCCCTTAGATAAAATGTCATAGTATTTGCATATTACCTATGCACATATTCCCACTTTAATTTCTCTCTACGTGACTTAAAATGCCTAATAAAATGTAACTATTATGTAAACAGTTGTTATGCTGCATTATTTAGGTAATGATGACAAGGAAAAGAGTCTGTACATGCTCTGTGCAGACACAACCATCATGGGCCTAACCACACAGTACTTGAACTGGACTCAAGGCAAGCAAGGCTCAAACAATGAGGGCTTCGAGACACTGAGGATCTGTGCCCTGCTGGGAGGCCACAGCAGCTGCCCCCCATCACTCTGTTCACAAGTCTTCAGCAGAGTGCTGGGGCCAACTGTGTGTTTCCTTTTTGCTTGTTCCCTTCTATTATCACCAGCTAGAAACCCATGGTTCATGAGAAAAAAGACTGTCTTCGGTTCACTGCCACTTGCCCAGCACGCTGGCATGCTCAAATAATTGTTGAATAAATTAATGAAATTTAAATATGTTTTTTAATTTTATATGTTTCTAGCACTGAGAGGACTGAAGTTGCATCAGAGGCTAATTAACTTCATATAATGGCACAAACTGGTCATTCTTAAGTATGAGCTAATAAATATAAAAATTTATGGAAATTTACTTTAAGTGATAAAGTTTCCCAATAGAGGACTTACACTAAAATCTAAGTTTTAAAAGAAAAAAAGTTTATAATGCAAAATTCTTATAGAGCTGTTTCTGTTCAAGCTGCAGTGATGAGACTTGAGCATCCCTTGTCTTCCACAAAAGGTTACTTCATGGCATGTGTCTATTGGTAGTACTTGAGAATTCTAAGAAATAAGACCATAACTAAATATTGATGTGTAGTCACTGAAATGAGAGATCTCGTAAAATAAAACCATTTGGATAAGATCAGAGATCGTCCAAAATGATAGGTCTAAGGTTCAATCTATAGTCCATAGTAAATCTCTATCTCTATTGTCTGCTTTCAAATGCTTTATCCTCAAGAAATGTGGGCTCCAGCTCAATAAAAAAAAGCATTTTTGTTATTGTTGCTTTGGTGCCAGGGATTGAACTCAGGGCACTTAATCAATGAGCCACATCTGCAGCCCATTTTATTTTTTTATTTATAGAGACAGGGTCTCCCTAAGTTGCTTGGGCCTTGCTAAGTTGCTGAGGCTGGCTTTGAACTTGTGATCCTTCTGCCTCAGTCTCCTAAACCACTGGGATTATAGGCGTGAGCCACCATGCCTGGCATTTTTGTTGTTTTTATGAGCTCTTAAAATACCTCCTCATTTTATAGATTTGGATATAGAATAGCGATGAGAGCACAGGCACATCCAACAGTCAACCTCTCAGCTTTTAGTCTAGGCTGCTTCCCCAACACTACAACTTAAGAGGCAAGAAGTGGATCAGTCCTCTAACTCTACAACTGGAAAAGTATGTCTAGAGAAGGAAAAAAAAAAAAAAAAAGTCTGATTACAAGAAAATCATCTACCCAGTCAGGAAAATGACATTACTATTGTTATTCACCTGAAATGTTTTGTTGCTGGCATTAAGAAAAAAAAAAAAAATCACAATACTGTGACCTCAGCAGATCAAAATGCAAAGAACCAAATGCATACTTTCTCAGAGGTCTTCTTGCCAACCTATGATATTTAGGCCACCCTTAGAGTGGTCACTGGTTCACTGAACATCCGAGTGCCTCTTTACCAAGTTCTCTGCTAAAATGAGGAACACAGAGGTGGAGAATTTAAGACACCTACCAAGGTGCCCACCAGGACAAGAATGCACACTCTGGGAGGCACTCCTGAACTATAACTACAAAATAATAAGGTAAATGGTGTTCCTAGGGGTTGTGCAATCCAGTCCCCACTGTCTAAGAAGATACTGGATACTGTTTTAAAAGAAATGTATACAAAACTAAATGTGGTGGCCCATGCCTGTAATCCCAGTGGCTCAGGAGGCTGAGGCAGGAGGATCAAGAGTTCAAAGCCAGCCTCAGCAACTTAGCAAGGTACTCAGCAACTCAGTGAGACCCTGTCTCTAAAATAAAAATACAGAATAGTGCTAGGGATGTGGCTCAGTGGTCGAGTGCTCCTGAGTTCAATCCCCGGTACGAAAGAAAGAAAGAAAGAAAGAAAGAAAAGAAAGAAAAGAAAGAAAAGAAAGAAAGAAAGAAAGAAAGAAAGAAAGAAAGAAAGAAAGAAAGAAAGAAAGAAAGAAAGGCATACATATAACAAGATAATTGCATGAAAATGAACTAGGTGCTACAACAGAAGGCATATATTTTATGAAGCACTGTGATTCTAGAGAGAGGTCATTCTGGAGAGGAATGGGCAGCCAGTCTAAGTATGGGGAGCAGCAGGTGTAAAAGACTACTCAGGAGAACAGCATCTCCTGGTTAAGCATAATCCAAAAGTCTACTAAAGCGCCAAAAAACAGAGGCAAAGGGTGTCAACTCACAAGGACAAAGAATGTGCAATAAGATGACAGTGAACAAAAGATGTCAATAAAATTCTAGAACCCAGAAAGTGTAGTGATGATTAAGTGGCCTAGTACAGCTGAGAAAAGTGTAAGTTGCCAGCAGAAAACATCTTTAACAAGCAGTACACTATATAAACCCCTTCAAATTGGAGGTGGTAGATATGGTTGAAGGCTAGGACAAATGTATCAAGTGAAAACAGGAAGATGGGTGGAAAAATCTATATAAAGAACATTTGGGGCTGGGGTTGTGGCTCAGTGGTAGAGCACTTGCCTGGCATGTGTGAGACCCTGGGTTCAATCCTCAGCACCACATAGAAATAAATAAGTAAACAGAATAAAGGTCCACTGACAACTAAAAAAAAAGAAGAAGAAAAAAAAGAACATTTCAATTCCCCAGACAACTACCTCTCTCCAAACTCAGCAGGAGACAGTATGCTTATTGTCTGAAGAAAGTCAAGTAACTTAGGGACACCATGCACAGTTGAGGGCAAAACAGCCACAAAACTAAAACACAGAGATTAACTTGAGAGTCTACATACATCACTTTCTGGAACCTGGCAGCTGAGGTCCCCCACCTCCACAGTAAAGCTGTGCATACAACAAACCCAACAAGCACACAGACCATTCAGTCTTTTAGTGAACAAAACCAAGAACTCCTACTACACTTTTGAGGAAAATCTCCAATATGAAGGATAGGGATGAACTCAAGTAAAGAGGTGGGCTGGCAGAGCTCAGTGGTAGAGAGAGCATTTGCCTAGCATGTATGAGGCCCTCCATTCCACTCCCAGCTCTGCAAAAAGAGAAAGGAAAAGAATAGCAAGAGGGAAGGAAGGAATAGAAGAGGAACTCAGTAGTCAGAGAATATAAAGAACAGACAAAAATCTCACAAAACTATAAAATAATATCCTCAGAGAGGTAAATTATACACATTAAACAGGAATAGGATCAAGATGAAGATTAATATGGCAACTGGGGAAAAGAGCTTCTAAAAGTGGAAACGACAACCAAATTAAAAATTGAATAGTGGGCTGGGGAGATAGCTCAGTTGGTAGAGTGCTCGCCTCACAAGCACAAGGCCCTGGGTTCAATCCCCAGCACTGCAAAAAAGAAAAAAAAAAATTGAATAGGTCAGGCACAGTGGCACATGCCTAATCCCAATTACTCAAGAGACTGAGTATTGCAGGTTTGAGGCCAACCTACCAACTTAGTAAGACTCTGAGTCAGAATAAAATTTAAAATAAATAAATAAATAGTTTGAAAGACAGAGCCAAGGAAGCAAACAAGAAGAAGAATGAAGAAAGAGAAGGCAGTGGTGGGCGGAGGGCACAAACCAACCACCCTGAGATTATCTGTCCAGAACAATTATCTGACCAAGAGGATTCTCAGAACAAAGGCAGAACAATGGCCAGAAGAAATTCTCAAAGAAATAAGAATATCCCTTTCTGATTGAAAGGGAGTCATCTCATACTCAGTCCAATGAATGAAAACAGATCCACACTAAGGTCCATCTTGTGACATTTCAGAACAGTGGGAATAAAGAAGTTGGACAGGACTGGGGTTGAGGCTCAGTGGTAGAGCGCTTGCCTAGCATGCAATGAAGCACTGGGCTCGATTCTCAGCACCACATAAAAATAAATAAATAAAATAAAGGTATTGTGTCCATCTACACTTAAGAAAAAAAATTAAAAAAAAAAAAAAAAAGAAGTTGGACAGGTTTCCAGAGAAAAGAAACAGGTCTCTTAGGGAGGATCAGAAATCACAAAAGCACCAGACTTTCAACACAAATACTGAAGGATTCAAAGCCAAGCTGATACGAAAAGCTCAGTCCTTATCCCCAATATCAATTCAATAATAAGGACAAGGTTTTGAGAAAGAGGAAAAAGAAGTTTTATTATTTTGCTAGCAAGAGAATATACAGTGGACTCCCAGGGGCTATGATTCTAAATATCAGGGGGAACAGTGGGCTTTTAAAGAGGGGATACAAATGCTACACTCTAACTGTGCCCTGTCAGGTATCAATTCATTTGTAGCCTTGAGTGATAGCTGGTCCCTAGATCCCCAGGTCCAGCCAAGAAGTCTGGATTCCTTCTTTCATGTGGTCCATGAGCCAAAGGACAGATAATTCAGCCTAGGATGGGAAGAAGGTTAATCTTGCTTCTCCCATGGTTAGGGAGGAACAGAGGGAGAAGAGGAAGGAAAAACACATGTCAGTTATAAAATAAACCACAGTGCCCAGCAGCAAGTGTTATTATTCAAAGCATGAAGTGGACCCCTGCTGCACACAGAGTGAACAATGCCTTCCAAATATGAGCTAGACTTAGCGCCCACCCAAATGATCGTTCAGAGGTAGAGAGAGAACACAGATAACTTCAGATACCCAACAACTCAAAAGCTTTACTTTCCACCTAACTTTGCTTGACCTCACCAGACAGGCAGCAAAGCCAGGAAGAGGAAAAGGGCTCTAAGAAGAAAAGTCCAGCACGGGAGAGTGGTAAAGGGTGACCCTGATCTTGGTAGGACTTAGGGGCAGAGAGAATGAGAGGTCACCAACAAAACCATGAATGATGAATTATCAATGTAGTTCAGTATTTAAAGTCAAATGCCAAGCCCTTGACAGAGCTGCTGGAACATATGGGGAAAGTTAGCTATAGGTATAAGAAAACCAATTATTAAAAATAAAAATATTTAAACCAGGTAAAATAAATATGTATGTGTGAAAAGGAACATAATCATCGTATAATGCTTGGTCTAGATTAGAACCATATTTAATCAAAACAAAATGCACTATTCAGTGTTTTAATTAAAAATTATGAGACCACCAGGAGTGGTGGCTCACACCTGTCATCCAGCTGCTCAGGAGGCTGAGGCAAGAGAATCTTGAGTTCAAAGCAAGACTCAGTAAAAGTGAGACACTAAGCAACTTGGTGAGATCCTGTCTCTAAGTAAAATACAAAAATAAGGCTGGGATGTGGCTCAGTGTCGAGTGCCCCTGGGTTCAATTCCTGGTACCCCCCAAAATGGCTAGAGATATAGCAGCTCAGTGGTAAAGTGCCCCTGAATTTAATCCCCAGTATGAGGGATTGGGGGGAGTATAAACATAGAAGTAAATACCAGAAGAAAAAGCTAAAAGTGTTTTAGGGCTGCCTCTGGGAAGCAACAGTTGGAAGTGAGATGGAATGAGACAAGAGACAAGAGACTGGTGTTTTCTTTTACTTCCATTGTTGTTGTTATTATTATGAGGGGATTGAATATATTGTTGCTATTATTATTATTATTATTATTATGAGGGGAACCCAGGAATGACCTACCTCTGAGTTACATCCCAAACTCTTTTTATTTTGAGACAGGGTCTTGCTAATTTGCTCAGGCTGGCCTTGAATGTGAGACACTCCTGCCTCTGCCTCCTATGGATCACAGGCACATGCCACCATGCCCAGTTTGAAAATGCTGTTTTCAACATAAGCATTTCAGCATTCTTTGATTTTTAAATTATTTATATGCACTGATTAGATAAAAAAAAAAAGTTAACATTATTTTTAAGTGTAATGCTTAGTATTGAAATAAAATTCTAAAAATAGGTGGCAATGGTCACATGACCCACACCTGACTCTGTGATCCCAGTATCTCAGAAGGCTGAAGTAGAAGAATAGCAAATTCAAGGTCAGTCTGAGCTATTTTAAGGAGAACCTGTCTCAATAAAAAAGGGCTGGGGATGTAGCTCAGCTGTTTAGTGCCCCTGGGTTCAATTCCCCACCCAAAAAAAAGTAGTATCTTTTTATCTTCCCTCGGAAGGAATCTCCTTTATCAACTCATTCACCCATTTACTTATTCACCCCAAAAAGAAAACTACTCTGTACTCAAGGGCAGGGTAGAGATTGTGAGCAGGACAGACAGGTCTCTGCCCTCACAGAGACAGAGAAAACAAAGAATAAACTAGTAAGATAATGACCATGATAAGAGCAGTAAAGATGACAGGATAGTGACCGGGGGTCAAGATGACATACTTCAGATAGGGAAGGCTTCTTCTAGGAAATAAATGCTGTTCTCAGTCCTATAGGAAAACTCACGCATGGTGGGGCATTAGGGATTGAACCCAGGCCTTCTACCACTGAGCTACACCCCTGACCATTTGTACACTTTATTTTGAGAGAAGGTCTCACTAAATTGCCCAGGCTGGCCTCAAACTTGATTCCCCTGCCTCAGTCTGCCAAGTCACTGGGATTAAAGGCATGTGTCACCACTAGTGAAAGCACACATTTTTCTGTTAAATTTCAGCTTGGAGTTTCCAGGGCCAACACAACAGTGTAAATTCAAACCTTGAAATGAGAGACCTCTAATCTGAGGCTTTTTTTTTTTCCCCTGTAGTAAGGATCAAACCCAAGGGCACTCTGCCACTGAGCCACATCCTCAGCCCGTTTTACCTTTTGTTTTGAGACAAGGTCTCCCTAAATTGCTGAGGCTACCTTTGAATTTGCAATCCTCCTGCCTCAGCTTCTCCAGTTGCTGGGATTCCAGACATGTAGCAACACGCCCAACTTTTTTTTTTTTTTTTTTTAATTTTTATTCCAAGTGTATGAGTTTTTACAATATTTTTTTAGTTGTCAATGGACTTTATCTTATTTATTTATTTATTTATATGTGGTGCTAAGAATTGAACACAGTGCCTCACACATGCTAGGCAAGTGCTCTACCACTGAGCCACAACTCCAGTCATTGGCTAACTTTCTTTAGGACTAGCATTTCCAACTTCTCACCAAGACTAAGGCCTTATCTCCTGCTAGAGTAGCTGCTTGCTTGCTTGCTTGCTTGCTTGTGTGTGTGTGTGTTTCCTTCCTTCCTTCCTTCCTTCCTTCCTTCCTTCCTCCCTCCCTCCCCTCCGCTCTTTCTTTCTTTCTACTGTGGATTGAACCTAGGGTCTCCCGCATGCTAGGCAAACACTCTACACCTGAGCTACATTCCCAGCCCCTACAGTAACTATTCAACCAAAAATCCTTGGTGATGGACATAGATAAATGACCCCTGCCATTACACACTGGCTTCTACTCCTGTTTTTGTTGGGATCATGGTTTTTGTTTTGTTTTGTTTTGTTGGTACCAGGAATTGAACCTCCGGGGTACTTAACCACTGAGCCACATCTCCAGCCTTTTATTTTTTATTTTGAGACAGGGTCTCACTAAGTTGCTTAGGGTCTAGATACATTGCTGAGGTTGGCTTTGAACTTGCGATCCTCCTGAACTCAGCCTCCTCAGCTGGGAGTACAGGTGTGAGCCACCATGCCCTGGCTCATGTTTGTTTTTGATTCTGAAGATTTCGGTTTATCCAGCATTTCTAGATGTTTTGTACCAGAGGGTTTTCAAGGTATCTACCTAGTCTACACAGAGCAGAAACAGAAGTCAAATGAGAAAGGTAAAGGGATTTGAGAAAACTTTAGAGGTAGAACCAACAGGACTTGTTGAAGATTTGGATGGAAGCAGAGGTTATGAGAGAACAAAAGGAATTAAGGATGACCTCTAGATTTTTGGTTTGTACAATGGGGTAGACAATGATCTATCCTTTACTTAGATGGGGAAAGAGCTGAGGAGAGAGGCACAAGCTTATAGACAGAAAGCTAAAGAGTTATATTTTGGGGCTGGGGTGTAGCTCAGAGGTGGAGTGCTTGCCTAGCATGTGTGAGGCACTGGGTTCAATTCTCAGTACCACATGTAAACAAATGAAATAAAGGTCCATTGACAACTAAAAAACATTTAAAAAAAAAAAAAGAGTTATATTTTGGACAAGATAAACAGAAGGCAACTACAAGGTGTCCAAGGGGAAATGTCCAGTAAGCAGTAGGATGCCCAGAGATGCCCAGGCAACTGGGCAGTCATCAGGGTGGTTAAAGCTTCATTAGAGTAAAGGCCAAAGTCATGGATGAGATCACCTAGAGAGAGAATATGGGGAAAGAAGGAAAGAGAGACCCAGACCAAAAGAGGCCTGAGGCACTTCAATATTTAAGATCAGGGAGAGAAGGATGACCAGGAAAGAAACTGGGAAGGACCAAGGGAATAGGTTGTCACAGAAGCCAAGAGAAAACTGCATTGAGAAAAAAGAAGTGTTCCACTGTGTCTATTACTGTTGGAAGGATGAGCAAAATGGCAGCAGAATAGTGTCTGTTCACTTTGGAAAAGCAGTGATCACAGGCCACCAGCCCACCCCTTCCTTCAACTAGGCTCATGTTTCTAAACTCCAAGACAAATCCATCAGGAAGCACTCAAGGCACTCTCATTACTGTTCTTCCTAGAACTGAGTGCCTTCAAGGCTTACAGGACCTTGGAATTTCCTCTTCCTTCTTCTTTTTTTTTTTTTTTTTTTTTTTTTTTTTTTTTTCGGTACCAAGGATTGAACTCTTCATACTAGGCCACTGAGCCACATCCCCAGCTCTATTTTGTATTTTATTTAGAGACAGGCTCTTACTGAGTTGCTTAGCGCCTCATTAAGTTTCTGATGCTGGCTCTGAACTCTCGATCTTCCTGCCTCAGCCTTGCAAGGGACTGGGATCAAGGCATGCAGCACCGTGCCCGGCTCATCTTCTGACTTCTGTTTTTTTAATCTGAGCCCCCAAAAAACAATGACGAAAAAGGACCTGAGAAGAACAAGCCTAGAAATAATGATTCTCCTTCCTCAAAAGATCATTTCTCAACTATTCCAACCCTCCTAGGTTTCAGCAATGTTCAGATCCTAAGGAGAATTAACACTTCATCCAGGGTGTTATCTAAGTGTATGCAGGACTGTGGTTCTGCGGTCTGCCTTATCTAAACACGAGAATCAAGAAAATGAAAATAAAAATAAGAATAAACACACACGAGAGTTTAAAGGCTAAAATTATGGAATTACTGAACAGAGTGAGGGGAATACAAGCATTTCCTTTCCCTGTCCCCAGTAAAATACTACAAGCAGCCCAGTGTTCATTTCTGCATGGGCTTGAATTTTAGAAGAAAATTTTACACCAGCTAAAGTTTGAAGTGGATTGGGTGAAGTGACACGTCTGTAATCCCAGCAACTCAGGAGACTGAGGCAAAAGGATCTCCAGTTCAAGGATAGCCTGGGCAACTTAGTGAGACCCTGTCTCAAAATAAAATATAAGTGACTGGAAAGTAGCTTAATGGTAGAACACCCCTGGGTTAGATCTCTAGTACCAGGTGGGGGTAGGGGATATGTTATATAATTTATATATATTATATAATTTATATATGTTCTTTTTATAACTCTCCTAATATACAAAGAATTTTTTTTCTTTTTCTTTCTTTCTTTCTTTTTTTTTTTTTTTTTTTTTTTTTGGCGGGGGCACTGGGGATTGAACCCAGCGGTGCTCAACCACTGAGTCACATTTCCAGTCCTTTTTATTTTGAGACAGGGTCTCACTAAGTTGCACAGGGCCTCAATAAATTGCTGAGGCTGGCCTCAAACTTGCAATCCCCATCCCTCAGCCTCCTGAGTTGCTGGGATTACAGGTGTACACCACTATGCCCAGCTATACCAAAAACTCTCAAAACTCTCAGCAATTAAAAAAAAAACTTTTTAAAATGGGTATGCTGGGTACAGCAGCACACTCCTATAATTCCAGCAATTTGGAAGGCTAAGGCAGGAGTTCAAAGCCAGCCTCAGCAATTTAGCAAGACCCAAAACTACTTAGCAAGGCTATGTCTCAAAATTAAAAATAAAGAGAACTGGGGATGTGGCTGAGTGGTTAAACAACCCTGGGTTAAACCCCAGTTACCAAATAAAATAAAATTTTAAAAAATTGGGGCTGGGGAGATAGCTCAGTTGGTAGAGTACTTGCCTTGTAAGCACAAGGCCCTGGGTTCGATCCCCAGCACCCAAAAAAAAAAAAAAAAAATTTTTTTTTTAAATCGAGCAAAAGCTGGGCATGGTGGTACACACCTATTAACCTCAGTTATTTGGAAGGTTGAGAAGGAAGATCATGCAAATCTGGGACCAGCGGAGGCAATTTAGGGAAACCCCATCTCAAAATAGAATTTTAAAAGGGCTAGAGATATAGTTCAGTAGAGAGTGCCCCTGGATTCAATCACCAGTACCATAAAACAAAAAGGAAAAACTGGGCAAAAGATCTGATCAGACACTTCACCATAAAGAACATACAGGGGCCAGGGTTGTAGCTCAGTGATAGTGCCTAGCACAGGTGAGGCCATGGGTTCAATCCTTGGCATCACATAAAAATAAATAAATAAAATAAAGGTTAAATTATTTTAAAAAGAGAGAGAATATACAGATGACATAGAATGAAAAGATGCTCAACATCAAATGCCATTGGGAAATTGCATATTAAAACAGTAAGAATAGAGGACTGGGGATATAGCTCAGTTGGTAGATTGCTTGCCTTGCAAGGACAAGGCGCTGGGTTCAATCCCTAGCACAGAAAAAAAAAAAAAAAAAAGTAAGGAGATGCTACTAAACATCTATTAAAATGGCTAAAATCCAAACATTAATAACATTAATCACTGGTGAGGATGTAGAACAACAGGAACTCTCGTTCATTGTAATTTAGAATGCAAATGGTACAGTTACTTTGGAACATGGGTTGGCAATTTCTTATAAAACCAAACATACTCTTACCATATGATCCAGAAATTGTGCTTCTTGGTATTTACCCAAAGGAGTTGAAAACTAATGCATACGTACCATGCGTGAATGTTTACAGCAATGAAAAGAAATGAGCTAAGCCACAAAAAGATATGGAGCACATGTATGAGGCTAGATTCAATCCCCAGTTCTAAGAATTGTTTTTTAATGAAATTATAATTCAACAAAGTTAAGTGAGGATTGGTTATGACTTAGAAAAACAGTGTAGACTTTGAAAGAAAGAATGAATAAATAAAAAAGAAACACTACAGCCCTAAGCTAGGGCTGTAGCTTAGTGGTAGAGTCTTTGCCTAGCATGTGTGAGGCACTGGGTTTGATCCTCAGCACCACACAAAAATAAATAAAGGCATTGTGTCCACATACAACTACAAAAAAAAAAAAAAAAAAGAAAGAAAGAAAGAAAAGGAAACATTCCAGTTTCTGAGATCTAAATTCTAAAAATCGCACCCATTCAGAACTTAGTCTTAAGCATGAATTCACACTGGATGGCCAATCACTTAGCCAGAGGGCACCTTGAAGTGACCAAGATAATGCAACAATCCTATCAAGAAGTATCATTCCCATTTTACAGATAAGGACAGAAAGGTTAAGTGAGTACATGCAGATAATGGCAGAGCTAAAATAACTTGGGCCTTCAAACTCCAGGCTAGTCTAATTATCTGCATTTAAGTCTTATCTCTACTGTAAGATCTCTGACAAGTAAATTTCTTTTTTTAATTTGTTGTACATGAGACCTTTACTATGTCTCATGTAACAAATTAAAGTTAACTTTATTAAGACCGTGTCTGAAGTAAATCAACACTTCTTATAAAATTTAAAGACAATGCCCCCCCCCAAGTTGAGATTGAACCCAGGGGCACACTCCCACTAAGCTACATCCCCACTCCCTTATTTATTTATTTACTTATATTTTTATTTCTTAGGCTTGGTCTCACTAAGTTGCCCAGGCTGGCCCTGAAATGGCAATCTTCCTGCCTCTGCCTCCCCACATTGCTAAGATTACAGGTATGCACCAGGAAGAGGGAGACTGAGGCGGGCTGAGGCAAATCCAAGGCCAGTCTCAGCAATCCAGCAAGACCCTCAGCCACTTAGCAAGACCCTGTCTCAAAATTTAAAAATTAAAAAAACAGGGGCTGGTTTTGTGGTTCAGTGGTAGAGAGCTTGCTGTGAGGCACTGGGTTCAATTCTCAGCAATGAATAGAAATAAGTAAATAAACTAAAGGTCCATCAACAATAAAAATATTTTTTAAAAAATTAAAGAAAGGGCTGGGGATATAACTCCGTGGTAAAGCACCCTGGGCTCAATCCCTAGTACCAGGAAAGTATGAAAAAGAGAAGGAAGGAAGGAAGGAAGGAAGGAAGGAAGGAAGGAAGGAAGGAAGGAAGGAAGGAAGGAAGGGAGGGAGGGAGGGAGGGAGGGAGGGAGGGAGGGAGGGAGGGAGGGAAGGAGGGAGGGAGGGAGGGAAGGGAAAGAAAATAAATCAATGCAAACAGTTAGAAACTGCCTTAAAATGTTCATGGATATTCTAACAAAATCAGACTAAACATTAATCTGGTAAAGTCATAATTCTTTAGTTAATAATAATTTATCAGATTAACATTCAGAAATGTAAATATCAAGGAGAATAAACAAAATAAAAAGAAAACTTTCTTTACATGTCTATAGGACTATTTATCTTTATCTCCAAAATAAAGATTTTTAAGCCCTACAGATAAGACTTCACTAATCTAAAGGTTTTATACTCTATGGTCCTTGTAAGGCAGTATTTCTTTTTCTTTTTTAAAATTTGGTACTTGGGATTAAACCGAGGGGCACTTTTACCATAGTCACATCCTTAGCCTTTTTTATTTTCCGAGACAGGGACTCACCAAATTGCGAAGGCTGGCCTCAAATTTGTGATCCTCCTGTCTCAGCCTCCTGAGTCACTGAAATTATGGTCCTATGCCACCCTGCCAGGGCATAAAGCAATACCTCTCAAACTAAGGACCAATTTGCATCAAAATACTGGCATGCCTGTTAAAATGATCCTAGAGCAACTAAATCTTACTCTTCAGTGCACATCCATAGAATCTTCTTTCATTTTTTTCTTCTCTCCCCCCACCCACTTATTTAAACAAAAAACACAGGGATTCTTATAGTTAAACAGTATTCAAAACTTTCTGCTGTCAGGATCTCTTTTAATATCCTCAAACTTTGGTGACCCCCAAGGAGATTTTGTTCATGGAGATTATATCTATTAGAATGTATATAGCAGCTATAAATAGGTATTAGACAATACCTATTAGGCTAGTCCACACAAGTAATCCCAGTGGCTTGGGAGGCTGAGGCACAAGGATCAAGAGTTCAAAGCCAGCCTCAGCAACTCAGTGAGACCCTGTCTCTAAATAAAATGTCAAAAGGGCATTTGGGGATGTGGCTCAGTGGTTAAGCACACCTGGGTTCAATCCTCACTACCAAAAAAAAGAAAAACCAACCTACTAGAAACTATGTTTTAACAATTAAAATTGACAAAATTTTAAAATATTTATTAATTCATTCTTTAAAAATAGTAAACGCTAGCATAAATAACATTTTTATGAAAAATAACTAAATTTTCAAAAACAGTAGAGTGGTATTATCAAAAGTTCTGGGTATCTAATGTCTGGCTTAATAGAAAACAGCTGGATTCTCATAACTGCTTGCATTCAGTCTGTGGCAATATGTTGTTTTGGTTGAAATACTTGAGAAAAATTTGATTTCACACAGATACATTATTTGGAACAGGGAGAAATTTCTATCTTTTCAGATCATTTTGGATATTCTTTAATATTACACCAAGAAGGAACTAGTGATAATTCCTTAAAATCAGTTGCAATGTGGAGTCTGAGACCATTTCGATGAACTTCTCATATTCAGTTACATTAAGATCCATTAGTCTATCTTGCATTTTGAATATAATGTCTGCCATGTATGATTTTGTAATATCATGCATTAGTCATTTTGAAAACATTTCAGTACTCAAGTTTTCAAATGCTGACATTTCATTATACACCATCCCTCCAAATCGCTTTTGTTAACACTGAAAAATGCCACTCCAACTGGTGGTGCACACCTGTAATTCTAATTACTTGAGATGTTGAGGCAGGAGGATGTTCAAGGTCAGCCTGGGCAATTGAGTGAGACCCTTCCTCAAAATAAAAAATAAAAAGGATTGGGAAAGTAACAACTCAATGGTAGAATTCCCCCCCCCACCCCCCAGGTTCAATCCTCACCACTACCACAAACACAAAAAAATAAATTTAAGAAGAAAAAATCATTTTCGTTAATATTAGGAAACTGTCAAACTCACAGTAGTGAGTATAAGTTTTCTCGAATTTTAATTTTTACTCTAAAACTCTAATTTTATCATTGGCAACAGATATTGTCAGTTGTTTTCCTTGAACAGACAGCTTCCCTTCTTTCATTTTTGAGAAAATGTCTGCCACTATCCAGCTGGCCTCTCAGTCATTCTTTCAAGTAAAAATAGTATTTCATGAAAAAAGCAAACTACTGAAATCACAACTCAATTCAGAAGTGCTTGTTCAGAAGACAGCCATTATACTTCAGCATACAGAAAGTGCTTTATTTTGTGCCTCCCAGTTCATTACAGAATACCAAAGACATGTCCTCAAGGATTGAGAGAATGAAATTAATACTGTTTATTGTTTCACTAGGGATATTCTTAAATGAAACCAATATTTTTTCCTGAGTGAACTGAATATAATGTCAACTGGTATAAGTGCAAATGTCAATTAAGACAAAATGCAAATATCTATATTATGAAAATAGTTTCATGTTTGGGTTTTCTTGGGGTTTTTTGGTGGTTTTGGTGCTGGGGTTGGAACCCAGGGCCTTGTGCATGCTAAGCATGCACTCTCTTGGAGCTATAACCCCAGCTCCCTATTGGGTACTTCTAACCCAGGATCTCAGCTATCTGCAGACACGGAAATATTTCTTTAATTAATAAACTTTCTTTCTTTCTTTCTTTCTTTCTTTCTTTTTTTTTTGGGGGGGGGGGGGGTGCTGGGGATAGAACCCAGGGCCTTGTGCTTGCAAGGGAAGCACTCTACCAACTGAGCTATCTCCCCAGCCCCTAAACTTTATTTTTTAGAGCACTTTCAAGTTCACAGCAAAACTGAGAATACAAAGAGTTCCCAAATAATCCCCGTCCCAATCACACAAACAGCCTCCCCCACTATGGACATTCTGCACAATGGTATTAGAAACAGGAATCCTTGATGGCTCCATGAACTTAAGAATCTCCTATATGCTAAACCCTCCACAGGATTCCTCTTACAGTGTACTCCCACACAGAACCTGGCCTGATACATGAATTCACATTGTATATTTCACTCTAATGAAAAGAGACAATCACACAAGAATCAAGAAGAGGTATTGATATTGATCCAGAAAACTTCAATTATTCCACCCGCCCATATGCATAAAAGAGTTACCATCCTAATTATGTTTTATTTTTATTAATGTTTCAGTAAATTTGCTTTCCCTAAACATATTGATAAAAAAAAAAAAAAAAAAAAAAAAAAAAAAGGCCCACATACAATACAAAACTGATTTGTCAGGGAAAGTGAGTCTGAGATTAAATATTTATTGTGCTTGAACCACAAGTAGAAAAAAATTTCAAAGGCTGACTATTTTAATGCTAACTCGATGCAATATTGCACTTTGGTTTACAGGAGAGGTAATTACACAGCTAGCATCGGGGTTTTGAGGTTTTGAGGATTACATTTAGGGTGGCAGCGGGGGCGGGGCAAACAAAGGAAAAGTCTAATGCTTTTAGATTCTGCCAGAAAAACAGTGCTGTTGAAAAATAAAACAAAATTAACAGTAGAAAAGATGCAGAAAACATGCATTTTAGGAAGCTTTCGCCCAAGGAAGTGCTCAAGTTCAGCCTCAAATCCTCTCAAAACAAGAATAAGAGGTCACAGGATACCACAAACTAATGCAATCAATCAACAAAATGGGAAAACAGGTGGTTGACACAGACTGGGCAGTTTCCTAAATTAGGCTCACCTTCGCTAATCCAAATCAGTTTTCAGAAATGGCTTCTACAAAAACTACCCAAACATCCCCCTAATAATTTACACTCCTCCTCCACAATAAGGAAGCCATTATTTACCAGAAGTTTTACTTTCTCTTTCAAGCTCTGCTGGCTTCCTCCTGCCCCACATTTGGCCAAGAAACAACTGTGTAGCCTTTTCCTTTCTGTCTCCTCCAATCCAAAATTGGAGAATGGGGTGAGAAAATCTCTTTCATGTAGAAGCCAAGTGGTTATTCCATTTGCAAGGTCGTTTTGAATACTGATTAGTTTGCAAAGGAAAGTTACAAGGACAGGAAAATAAAGCTCTACACCTCTGATTAACTACAATTATACACATATACACCCCCTCATATACATTGACTCATGGTACATACATACAAACACCTATAGATGTGAAAGGACATCTATTTCAGCGGAATAGTACACAGCAAATCAGTTCCCAGATTCATACAGATCATCCATACCATCTGGGATGCCTCCTCACCCCCAAACTAAATGATATCCCAGCCAGGTGCCTGTGGCTCAGGCCCATACCTCCAGCTACGCATGGACAGGCAGAAGGATCACTTGAACCTAGGAGTTGGAGGCCAGCTTGGGTAACACAGAGAAATCCTGTCTCAAAAACAAAAAATTGGGCTGAGGATATAGCTCAGTTGGCTAAGTGCTTGCCTAGCATACACTAAGGCCCTGAGTTCAAATCCTCATCACCACCAAAAACAAAACAAAAAAGTCCTGTTTTCCTAGTCTGACCCAAAATTAAGTTCTTCTCATCGACTTCTTTCTGAGAAACACTCTAATCACTCCTCTAACCTCTCAAACCTTCAATATTATCTGTACTTTTTGTGTCATGAAAAACCCCAAGGGACTATTCCTGAGTGGTAATCAACTTTTAATGTGTTGAATATTAAATAGGATGTAATCAAAGCTTTTGGAGAAGGCAAAGAGACTTACCACAAGGACCTTTGTGTAAACAGGAATTTACAGTTTGCCATGTCTATACCTTTTACGTGAAGGCCTCGGTCTCCTCTACCACAATGTAAATCCCCAGTCCCTATTCATTTTGTTTTTTTCCCAGTAGCTTAGAATCTCCCAATTACTCTTTCTTTCCTTTGGGTCATTAATGACTATCATGAATCATAACTTGCCCACCTTTGTAGTTAGATACTTCAGTTTGTAATAATTGTCATTATTAGCATTTGAATGTTAGCTATTTACCAGGCACTATACAAAGTACTTTATGGTATATGCATTATCTTGTTTAATCCTTACAACTCTATAAGTGGACCTGATATCCAGGTGGATACAGAAACAAACCCAAAGAAGTTAAAGCACCTGGCCCAAGATCTAAGAGATGGTGGATCTGGGATTAAAATCCAAGGTCTCATAGTCCACTCTTGTAACTCCTATAGCAACTATGCACCATGAAACCCTCAAACACACTGCCCAAGTGTTTCAATACTACAATAGTATACCTTTTAGGAAAGCTCAAAATATAAGTTCCTTTGCTGATGCAATGTAAGTCAAAAGTTAGGTGAATATTCAGTAATTAGTAAAGTTACTTATTCCTTTTTTTTTAAATGGTACTAGGGAATGAAACCAGAGGCACACTATCACTGAAATACAACCACAAACTTTTTTCTTTTTATTTTTGAGACAGGATCTCACCAACTATCCCAGGCTGCCTCAAACTTATGATCCTTTTGCCTCAGCCTCCTGAGTTGCTGGATTACAGGTGTGAACAACTACACCCAGAAAAAGTCATTTATTCCTATAAATGGGGCTAACAAAAGGGAAAGGCAGATAGTTCAAACATTATTTCCTTTTGGGGGCAGATTTGCCTTCCTTATTATTCTTTTGATTCTTAGAATGGATTTACAGTAAACATATCCAATAAACAAAAAAAGCTGCAAAAGATCTGGAGAAACATACTAAACTATTGGTATGATAATAAATTTAATTTTTTATAATAGCATGTATTACTTTTGTAAAATGAACAAAACAACTTATTTTAATGACATTTAAACTCCATTATTGAGAAGGGACCAGAGATGTGACTGTGGCCTCCTTACCCTCAGTTTACTTCTCCTAAATTAAGAACTTCCACTTATAGCTCCCTGAATACACTGTGCTGTTTTAAGCCTCTGCACACTCATGTTCTTTCAGCCTTGAATGAACTGTTCACAACTGAACTTTGGCAGAATTTCTATTCATCCTGCAAAACCCTATTCAGGTGTTCTTACCTGCTAAAGCCCCATTGTAATAAAGCCTTTCTCTACACCATGTAGAGAACTAATCTCTTTTCTTGGACATTTAATAAGAATTTAGACTTACAGAGCTCTCACCATGTACCAGCATAGTGCTAAGCATTTTATCTGTCTTTTCTTACTGAATTTTCAACAATACCTACAAGAAAGGTACTCTTAGCATCCTCTCCTTTTACAGATAAGAAAACTGAGGCTCGGATTCTGATTAGGAAGCAGCAGACCCAAGACCTGATCCCAGATCTATTTGATTCCAGAGCCTGAGTCTTGAACCACTACCCTGTCATTGCCTTAAATCTACACTGGCACAGCACACAACCTGTTCTCCCCAACATTTCTAGTTCTATGAAAACAGGGATGATATCTCATTCTTCTTGGATTCTGCCTAGCACAATAATTGGCTTTCAGTGTATGTTTGCTGATCTGAATTAAGAATTGTGATAGTCCAATGGGCATGGTGTTGCATGCCTGTAAACCCAGTGGTTCAGGAGGCTGAGGCAGGAGGATTTTGAGTTCAAAGACAGCCTCAGCAACAGCAAGGGGCTAAGCAATTCAGTGAGATCCTGTTTCTAAATAAAATACAAAATAGGGCTGGGGATGTGGCTCAGTGGTCGAGTGCCCCTGAGTTCAATCCCTGATACCAAAACAAAAAAATTGTGATAATCTTAACATGACAAATGAGAACTGACTATAAAAGAAATTCATTCTTCCAGATGCTATTCCTTTTAAATATTGGAAGCATTTCAAACAATTGATCACCAAATACCATCTGGCCAGTCTGACTAAAGTGCACCAGAGTAAGCCAAGGTCACCAACAACAAAGTGTGTCAGCAACAAGTGTGTAAGCACCATATAAATTCTTTTCACCATAGTCAACAAAGTCAGAGACAGCTCAGCAATGTCATCCCGCTGTATCTCACAGACTGCTCCAGAACACCAGGAGTTCTTCAGGATTTGGGGATGTCCCTCAAGTACTCTTTGGGTGATTTTTAAAATAAGTTACCCAAAAGTTATAGGACAAAAAAAAAAAAAAAAATTCAGTATGAAAGATATAAAACGTGAGTGATGAGGCTAGAGGTGTGGCTCAGAGGTAGGGCAATTTGTCTAGCATGATGAGACCCTGAGTTAGAGCACTAGGTCAGGGAAGGTGTGGGAGTGATTTGTAGCCAATCAAAAATCCTCAAAAAAATACTTCTGCACTTAAACACTCTATGCTTTTTTCACCTTTCTCTGCATGCTGGCCCCATGTGTAACTCAAGTGACAACTCCCCCAGGGCAGAGGGCATACCACTGAATTACTCTGTACAAATCAGAGGACCAGGCATGTGTCTGACATAGGAGGTACTCCATAACTCTAGCACTTGGCCTCAAAATCCTATACAAGTTTCCCCTCCAGGACAGAACTGCAATTCCTTGGTCTTGCATTCAAGACCCACTTACTTTCCTTCCTAAACTCCCAGGATTTTGTTTGTAATATATTCCCATACCTCCTTACCCCTAGCTCTTTATACTCATTATTTGGGACCCGGTTCACTTCTCTCCTTTGACAAGACTACCTAGACAACTCTAAACCTTGTAACCTTTCCTTACTTAAGAGAACTGTACCATTCAGTGTAGCACTATCCAATAGAACATGCTAAGATAATGGAAATGTTTTAGATCTGTACTATATGTTCTTTTGTATATAACAGCTACTTGTTGGGCAGTACAGGCATAATGCCTCAATAGCTCTTTGGTAACATCAACCTGCTGCATTGGATGGTTAAAACATTCAAATTACCCCTGTAGACTGAAAATTCTGTGAACAAGTCACATCTTATTTTCATAGCAAGTCTCATAATATTGATAAAAGTAAGTATTTGCGGTTACGCATACCAGTTCTCAGAAAATATCAGCAAAAAGGTGCTGGACTCAGGCATCTGGAATGATGTTCACCATCTCTGCCCCATCTGAATATCAAGATACAGAAGCAGGAAGGAAAAAACAACTTTCTGTAGACACAAATGACCACTGATCAAGCCACAAGGCACTCAGGTTTAAATGACATTTAGGTCATAACTTCCCTTTACATAAAACTTGCCTAAACATCTCCATTAGCAGGTAGGTAAATTCTGATGGCAAATTATGCTGACAAAAGAGTTAATTACTTCCCAAGTTAGAAACAGAAAGTTATACAGTAAAATGACCTAAACCAGTCCTATTTGTAGGACTGTTTCATCTGTTTATTGAGCATGTATTGCCATTGAAGTCCTTCAGCCTACTGAACACATGTTAGAATCACTGACACTTTTCCCAACAGGGCATATATTGGCTCTATTGATACTTAGAAGTATCAATAGTCAAAAGAACACAAAATATATAGAAGGCACAAGTTTCACCACTGTGGTACCTTCACCCTGGGTGTCTTGTCCCTTTGGCTTCAATTTCTTATTTTCAAAATAGGGTTAACATTAGGTGAACTACCTACCACACAACCCCTTTGTAGATAAGTCACAATCATGGGTTATTTCTAAATGGTTAGTCTTCCCATATTAACTACATAAAAAGATAAAAGATTTATGAATTTGCTAATGGTTCTTAGTGAAGTATATGCCAACAAATGGACTAAGATCAACACTCTGACATTTTTTCCCCCAGATTTCTTTATCCCATCCCACTGTGCAAATGCCTGAGCAAAAATTCTGCAAGTACTTAGGTCTGGCACATGTAATGAGGAAACAAATGTGTTGACTCAGGGAACACAGATATATTTAATATAAAATATAACAGAAAATTGGCTGAATCAAGTCATAACACAGTCTAACTCCACATGTAAAAAACTGAGATTTACTGCTTTGATTTATTCAAACCAATGCTTCATCAGAACAGCCAGTCAAAATTAAACAACCCATACAAAGAATAAATAAACCCTTTAGATGTAAAAAACAGTAGGTACACACTATCTACATGTTTAATAAGAAAAAAAAAAGATTTACCACACACTTCATATTACAAAGTGGTATGTACTAAATGTAAAAAAAAAAAAGCAACATGGGTGAGTTTGAATTTTGCTAACTTAAATGCAACCACACCCCTCAACAGGTAAAGTTCGCATACAGGGCTTGGCCAAGGCCAGCCTGTCTTTGTTTCCCTCTATTCTACATTTACCCAAGATCTTGGCTCTGAGACAGAAAATTCCCACTCTTGATTGGTTCATTCTGTCCCATGCAATTAAGCAACACCACAATCCAGTAAACGCAATGGTTCAATTATTTATCTTCTAGTCGAGGTTACCAGGTGTTTATAAAAGAATAATATCAAGGAAGAAAGAGGTTTATTGCTCTCTAGAGAAGGCTTGACTGGGTATTTGTCTTTTTTTATTTTTACAAGGTAGAGAGATGCACAGCTTAGACCTAGAAAAAGATGGGGATGGGGCAGAATTTTTAGAGTATGAGTCTGTCAATTTCCCTACAGGAAACTTGATTATTATGCAATAATCCTACCCACAACCAGCCAGCCCGTGAGGCTATCGGGGGACACCTATTCCCACCTCCAGAGGGGCACAGCTGGCTTCTGAAGGGGTAGGAGCAGGCCAAGGCGGAGGAAGTGGCAGAGTCCGCGAGGGGGGCAAGAGGCTCTTTCCAACACGCGCACCACCACCCCCATCAGTGATCTCCGCCGGCGTGACAGTCGCTCCGGTGCCCAGACCGTCCCCAGAGCCCCAGGGAGCAGGAAGTTGGGGGGCTGTCGCTCACTCTGGCCATCCCCAGATTAGTATGTCCTCGCTCCATGATTCTGCTCCTCGAGCTCATTCCCACTCTTCCTCTGCTTCTCCCCTTTCTCCCAAGACCGAAACTTCCTTCCAGCGCCACCTTCTCATCCCAGACCTGCTCCTGTCATCCCAGGGAGTTGTCCCTTCAGTGCGATCCTTCGTGACTTCTCATATCCCCCCAGCTCCACTGAAGTGTTCATTCGCAACTACCCCAAACACTCCCGAAGGCTCCCAGCCCTTGCCGCGCCTCCCCAGGGTCCCCACGCCAGCCGGCCGTCTGGGGACGCGGCCCCACCCTTCGCCCCCTTCACCTGTTTCTCCAGCTGTGAGGCCCGACAGGCCGGGGCTGCGCTTCGCCGGGTGCGGGTGGCCGGGCTCCCTCAGGCCGCCGGGCCTCTCCTAGCAGACGCAGAGACGCAGCGCCGAGCTGGGGTGCTCGTCAAGGATCCGGTTAGGGCTCGTTCCCTCCGCTGCGACGTCGGAACCCCAGGCTCCCCCTCCCCGTCTACACCGCCGCAGCTCCGGAAACCGCTGAATTACAGCCCCTCCAGCCAATCCCTACCCAGCCCCTGCCTAGCCAAGACACGCCGTCACGCATAATTCATGAGACGGCCAGTTTGTTTGGCCACCCAGAGGCCCCCAGAGCATGGCTGTATATCCGAAGCCCCACCCACAGACCAATGAAAAGAGCCCCTAGGAGAAAGGGCGGAGTCAAAAGAAACTGGGTACGCCCCCGTGCTGGCTGTTCCAAGGGCTTAGTGCTCCTCCCTCCGTAATAACCTGGGAAGAGCCCAAGCCTTGGGCACAGAATTACGGGGGGAGGTGGGGACATGACCGGAATGTCCTGCTGAAAACTCAGCTGAGTTCCTGGCAGTGCGTGACGTCAAGACACTTTAAATGCCCTGGTACGGCTCCCTCCTGCCCGCTCTCCCTTTTCCCGGCCCTTGGCACCACGTGGGGAGAGGTTAAGAGCTTCTTACCACGTGGGAATCAGCCAGTTAAGACTCCCAGGTACCACCGGATCCTCGGGGGGTCCCACTCTTGAACTGGGTGTCTGAGGACAACAAAAAAGAACATGGGCGACTCCTGCCTGCTTTGAACTTCGGTTTCTGCGTGAGTCGTAGCACACACACCCGGAAATATGACGTGAAAATAGAGTAATTACTAGATTGCTTGGGGAGAAGATAGTGGATGTAACCCCGTCCTCCTTCCATAGCTTCAAGCATCAAACGCCAACAGCTAAGTTACTCGCTGGTACAAAGAAATGCAGACATATATATATATATATATGTGTGTGTATGAAGACTGACACGTATACACAGTATTTGACATTTTTAGGCTTCTGAGTCGTTACCTAAAATTGTCTTTTTCTTTTCCACCTCGTCTATTTGATATGCAAGTTTTACAGAATTGAAGCCAATAGCTCATAGGAAATGTAGACATTTTGGCTTACACAATAGAGGATGAACTTTGCGGAACGGAGTGTGCTGATACTATCAGGGTTTTTAAAAATACCAGTTGTTAGTACTTCTGTTTGTTATCTTCGTCTAACAAAAGAGTGATAAAGATAAAAATCTAGCTGACTGAGATTGTGAATGCCTATAATTCCAGCGACTAGGGAGACTGAGGGAGGAGGACCCCAATTTGGAGACCAGCCTCAGCAACTTAGCGAGGCCCTAAGCAACCTAACCAGGTCCTCTTTCAAAATAAAAAATGAGAAGGGCTGAGGAGGCAGGGATGTAACTCGGTGGTAGGGTACCTCTGGGTAGAATCTCCAGTACAAAATAAATAAATCAATAAATAAAATCTAAAAAGGCTTCATTATCTTACTATAACCATTTTTTTTCAATGAAACTAATACATGGTCGTGGTTAAAAAAAAAAAAAAAAGTTCAAATAGGTTGAAAATGTTAAATGAAATCTTCCTCTCCTTTCTCCATCATTCTTTCTCCCTAAAGATAACTATTCTTATTAATTTCTGGTGAGAAAATCAATGACTCTTAACCTTTGATGGGTCACAAATCCTTCTGAGAATTTGATGGAGACTATGAATTCTAGCCTCAGACATAGACAGCACAAACTGAGCATGGTGGTGCACTCCTATAATCCCCAGCTACTTGGGAAGAATAGGCAGGAAGCTACAAATTAGAGGCCAGCCTGGTCAAGTTAGTGAGACCCTGGCTCAAAAATAAAATGAACTCGGGATGGTGGCACACATCTGTAATCCCAGCAACTCAGAAGACTGAAGCAGAAGAAACACAAGTTTGAGGCCAGCCTCAGCAATTTAGCGGGACCCTGTCTCAAAATTAAAAATAAAAAGGGCTGGGGAGTTAGCTTAGTGGTAAAGTGTCCCTGAGTTCAATCCCTGGTACCCCAAAATAGTAATAATAACCAATAAAAGAAAATGTGCATACCTGTAATCTCAGCAGTTTGAGAGGCTGAGACAGGAGGATCTCAAGTTCAAAACAAGCCTCAGCAATTTAGCAAGGCCCTAAGAAACTTAGCAAGACCCTATCTCAAAATAAAAAGGGCTGGGAATGCAGCTCAGTGGGTGAGTACCCCTGGATTCAATCCCTGGTGCAAAAAAAAAAAATGAAGAGGGCCTGGGTTCAATCCCGAATAGTATGGAAAAGAAAGAAATATACAGCACAGTATTTTACTCACAGATTCACATGACTCTCCAAATACCTGAAGCCTATCTGAATCTGGATGATTCAGACTTCTTGTACCACCTCGTATCCATTTGTATTTGTGTGTGTGTGTGTGTGGCTTGTGAATCAAACCCAGGGCTTCACACATGCTAAGCATGTGCTTTGCCACTGAGCTACATTCCCAGCCACCATCTCAGATCCAAGTGAGATGTGAGGACCTCTACAGAGCAACTGGTAGGGTCACTGATGGTGGGCTTGTGTCTCCCATTGCCTGATAGACCCAGACAGTGTGAAAATTGCCATATTTATTTATGGAGAGTATTTGTATTGATCACTGTTTATCTTTATCTTCGCTACTGGACAGATATCTCCTACAAGAGAAAACTGTCTTTTAGCTGTGGTATCCCATGCTAACGTGGTTCCCTGATAACATAGGGTATGGTATTTGTTTAATGATTTACTACTGACAAACCACTGACATACTCGTTATCTCTTTCCTTTCTCAAAACAATCATGTGTAGCAGATAGGAGAGACCATGCTATCCACTGATGGAGAAAGAAGGCCAGGGATGAGGATGTGGTTCAGTGGTGAAACACTCCTGGGTTCGATCCCCAGTAAAAAGAAAAGAAAAAAGTAAACGAAAGCCAATGACCCTGTAATCCCAGTGGACTGTGAGGCTGAGGCAGGAGGATCTTAAGTTCAAGGCCAGCCTCAGCAATTTAGCAAGACCCTAAATAATTTAGTGAGACCTGTCACAAAATTAAAAAAATTTTAAAAGGGGCTGGGATGTAGCTCAGGGTAAAGCAAACAAACAAAACAAAACAAACAAACAAACAAAAAACCTAATATGACACTCTCAAGATCACAGAGGTGCTCAGAGGTAAACCAGTTTAGAGCTAGGATTTTGGATTCTACAACTTTTGGATTCCACAACTTTGTCCTTCCACAACTTTTGCCTACCTCCTCTGACTACACAGGAGCTAGCCTTCTTTTCCTTCACAGTTCTCCCCACAATTCACACATAAAATCTACCCTCTGAGCCTATCTGTTCATCTTATGAAAATTTTCTTCATCCCACCCGCTGTTCTTTTTACACACTTTTTTTGGGCAGGGGAGAGGGGAGGTTGCTGGAAATTTAACCCAGGAGTGCCTTACTACTGAGCTACATCCTCAGATCTTTTTAGTTTTTATTTTAAGATAGTCTCCCTAAGTTTCTTAGGGCTTTGCTAAGTTGCTGAAGCTGACCTTGAACTTGCTATCCTTCTGTCTCAGCCTCCAGAGTTGCTGGGATTACAGGCGTGCACCACCATGCCCGATCCTTTTTCCACACTTCTTCCAATCCCCTGCTTGGCTAAATGCTGTAGCTTCTTTCACTTGGTTTTGTCTCTTCACTCCATCCCATCCTTCCCCTGGCTGCTGTGGACATCATCCTAAAAATTAAATACACAAGTAAATATTTAATCATGTCACAGTTTACTTTCAAAGCTCTACTGTTAAACTGAGCACAGTGCTACATACCTGTCATCCCAGCAACACCAGAGGCTGAGGCAGGAGGCTTGAAAGTTTCCTAGGCAACTTAGTGAGACCCTGTCTCAAAATAAAATTTAAAAAGGTCTAGGGGTATAATTCAGTGGTTGAGCACCCCTGAATAAGTTAAATCCCCATAACCACCAGAAAACCCCAAAACAAAACAAAACAAAAAAAAACTTTAGTGTTCCTTGATATCTACAGGATAAAAATCTAAATTAAAATTTAAAATACCACTGACAAGCATAATCAATGTTCTTTCTTTGTGTGTCCTCCCCCCCCCACAATGGTAGAGATTGAAATTGGGGTTTTTTGCACATGATATATGAATGCTGTACCACTGAGCCACATCCCCAGTCCTTTTTGTACTTTATTTAGAGATAGGGTCTCATTGAGTTGCTGAGCGCCTCCCTAAATTGCTGAGGCTGTCTTTGAACTCTTGATCCTCCTGCCTCAGCCTTCTGAGCTGCTGGGATTACAGGTATGTGCCACCGTGCTTGACTTCCCCTTCTTAATTTGACAATCCTGCAAACCCTGAACCCCCTCTTGCAGCCTCATCCCACACACCTAGGCTCCCACCCTGAATACATCAGCTTCCTCCAAACATGTCAGCCCCTTCTGTAACTTTATGCCTTTGCAGGTGTTCTTTCCTCCTTAGCATATCTTCCTTTTCCACAGTCCCAACCTGAGAACTCTTACTTGTTCTTCAAAGTCTAGTTCCCACATCACCTCTTCTGGACTTTTCCTAGATGCTTCCAGGAAAAGTTAATCTCTTTCTCATCTAGAACAGCATTCACCACCTTGAACTGTCATGCGTCTATTTATTAGGCTTATTCCTACAACATTTATTATGCAATTACTATGTTCCAGGGACTGTAATCATCATTTTACATAAATTATCTCAATTTAATCCTCACCAGAACCCAGTGAGAGGGGGTATAATGATTTTTATCTTATAACTGAAGAAAATAAGGCTTAGGGAGTGAAAGATTAGTCCAGGATTGGTCCCACAGCTAGAAACCAGGGGCAAATTTAGACCAGGCGTGATGGCACACACCTATAATCCCAGCAATTTAGGAGGCTGAGGCAGGTTCACAAGTTCAAAACCAGCCTCAGCAACTTAATAAGGTCCTAAGCAACTTAGGCCCTGTCTCAGAAAACAAAAAGAGCTAGGGATGTGTCTCAATGGTTATGTACCCCTAGGTTTAATCCCTGGAATTTAAAAAAGAAGGAGAAAGAAGGAGGAGGAGGAGGAAGAAGAGGAGGAGGAGGAAGAGGAGGAGGAGGAGGAGGAGGAGGAGGAGGAGGAGAAGGGGAAGGAGAAGAAAGGAGAAACAAATTAGGGTCAAACCTAGAATGACAATCAGGTCTGGCTGACTCCAAAGCCTGGACTCTGTTAAGATTCTAGAAAACATCTACCTCCAAGCTTTGAGTTCCTGGAAGCTCTAACCCCTTCAAGCTCACATAACTCCCACATCTAGAATTTAGCCTTGAACTCACCTAACAGTTGAGTTAATCTGGTGGTAGAGCACTTGCCTTGGGTTTCATCCCAGTACCACAAACACACATACACACACACACACACACACACACACACCAAAAAAAAAAAAAAAAAAGAAAGAAAGAAAGAAAGAAAGAAAAAGAAAAGGAAAAGACCTGAGTTAACTAAATATTAATAAATAAATGTGTTGTATCGAATAATCATATATGCTATAGCAAACACTTTATGGACTTATAGAGTGTTAATTATCTACTAATACTACTGACTGCTGTGAGCCTGTATTAACCCATGTAACACATCTGTAAATTCATTTAATCCCATGAGTAAATGTTATTTTATATAGTGAAGAAAAGGAGACCTATCCAAAGTGACTTATCCAGGAACATAGAGCTGGTAAATGGCAGAGCCCAGATTCAAATCCAAGTATATCTGATTCAAGAGCTTGACCTCAGGCTTAAGCTCCCTCTTGGATCCCCAAGGAAGAGTCTAAAGGAGAGAAAGAACACTGCCCTCTACCCATCAAAAGAATAAAGACAATGTGGATGCTGGGTGAGTCTATGATGGCTTATAACGTCTACAAACTCTTTGCTAATTCTCCTATATAAAAGTAGTCTTAACAGAGCATTTGCCTACCATACACAAGGCCCTGGATTCAATCCCATTACTGAAAATAAATAAGATCTAATCCATTCTGCATGACTCATTTCTAACAAATGGAATGCAGTGGAAGTGATGTGCATGAATTTTGAGGTTAGGCCAGACAGCTTCCACCTGACTCTTTCTCTTGGACATTCACCCTTGGAACCCAGCCTGAGTCCAGCTAAGGCCCAGGTGACAGCAAGCATCACCTACAAGTTAGCCAGCCTCATGATTCCAAGCCCCTGCTTTTAGGCCACTATGATGGAGGCCAAGTAGAGCAGAGATGAATCATTTTTGCTGAAACTCCCCAGATTACAAATTCACAAGTAAAGTGACTGTCATTGTTTTATGCCACCAAGCTTAGGAGTGGTTTGTGGTTTTTGTTTTTGCAGTGCTGGTGATTGAACCCAGGGGCACTCTACACAGACCCAGATCCCCAACCCTTTTTATTTTTTATTTTAAGACAGGGTCTTGCTAAGTTGCCGAGGCTGGCCTCAAACTTGTGATTCTCCTGCCTCAGACTCCCAAATTACTGGGATTACAGGCATGTGCTACCCTCCCCAGCAGTACTTACCCAGGATAGTTTTCCATTTATCACCTCAGAGACACTCAGGAACCTAGGCTAGATGAGGACCTGAAACTGATGAGACTTTGTAAATTTATAGAAACTTTCGTTTACTGCCCTAAATCAAAGAGAGATATATGGCATCCAGGTGTGGTGGCACACAATTATAATCCCAACTACTTGGGTGCAAAAACACTTCTCCAGCATCAAGCAAGCATTTCTTTTCCCTCCTGCCTAAAAAGTAGTCCCTCCCCACTCAAACCTGTCAAGCCTAAGCTTCTTTCTACATTAATTGCCCTGTCATTCTGTTCCTCTAGTGGCTTCCTGTGGCCCTTAGGATAAAGGAGTTCTTCACCTCATCCCCTTCAAGGCCCTGCCAATGACTTCCCTCCTGCCCACTGAGTTCCAGCCAGTCCATTTCCCAGCTCAGGATCTTTGCATCTGCTGTTCCTTCCCTTCCCTGACCCTGGCATAGCTAGTTCCTTCTCACCCTTCCCTTTACTCAGAGAGGCTTTGTCTAACCACCCACACCAAAAGTTGCTCCCAACCTGTTCATCTTTATCTCTTTATCCTGTTTCCTGTGAACTCTTATCACGATTCTTATTTTATTAATCTCTTGGCAGACTTTCATATCTGTCTCCTCATCATAGTGTCAGTGCCAGGAAAATGGATCTTGTCTGTTCTTAGGTATTCCTTTGTCTCCCCAGTACTGGGCACAGTCCAAAGCATATAATATGTGCTCAATAAAGAGTGAATGAGGGGCTGGGGAGATAGCTCAGTTGGTAGAGTGCTTGCCTTGTAAGCACAAGGCCCTGGGTTCGATCCCCAGTACCCTCCCCCCCAAAAAAAAGAGTGAATAAAAAAAAAAAAGAGTGAATGAGGGGCTGGGGTTGTTGCCTAGCATGTGTGAGGCACTAGATTTGGTCCTCAGCATCACATAAAAATAAATAAAATAAAGGTATTGTGTCCATCTACAACTACTTTAAAGAAAAAAGTGAATGAGGGGGTTGAGGATTTAGTTCAATAGCCTAGCACACACAAGGCCCTAGTTTCCAACCTTGGCCCTAAAAAATAGGGGGTGAATGAATGGCTGGGCCTGTTGGCCCTGAATCCCAGAGATTCAGGAGCCTGAGGTAGGAAGATCCCAAGTTTGAGGGCAGCCTCAGAAACTTTATGAAACCCTGTCTCAAAATAAAAAATATAAAGGGCTTTGGGGCTGGGCACAGGGGCACACACTTGTAATTCCAGTGGCAAGGGAGCCTGAGGTTGGAAGGATGGCAAGTTCAAAGCCAGCCTCTGCAACTTAGCAAGGCCCTAAGCAACTCTGTAAGACCCTGTCTTAAAATAAAATACAAAAAAGGGCTGAGGATGTGGATTCAGTGGTTAAGTGCCCCTGGGTTCAATTTCTGGTATGTAAATTAATAACTTTCTCTTGCTCCCCACTTTCTGTCTCTGAAGATACTTCTTCCTTCCTGGCTTGACCTTTTGTTTCCTCAAGTTCCCCCTCTTCCCATCATTGCTGACTTGTTCCACCAAGGTGGCTTCTGCCCTCTCCTTTCTAGAGGACAGGGCTCTTGAAGGCCTACAGGAACCACCTCCTCATCAAAATTGATGCCTTCTTCTGAGTTTATTTAATTTTGTTGTAGAATCTGGTGCTGTTGGTCATTCTCCCTCTTCCTGCTGAGACACTTTTTTTTTTTTTTGGTATCAGGGATTGGTACCTCGCTAAGTTGCTGAGACTGGCTTTGAACTCACAATCCACCTGCCTCAGCCTCCCAAGCTGCTGAGATCACAGTCTTGCGCCACCATGCCACATTTATATTATATATCCTTATTTTATGAAAAAAATGAGTGGAGGAGGGACTCATAGAAAGGAACTGAAGTTGCTTCCAAATCCAATGAAGACTTGAACATCTACATCATGGGAACAGCAATTCCAGGGGCAGGAGTTTGTGGAATATTCCACTGAACCTCTTTGCTCATCTTGATTTTACTTGAAATGTTCAGCTCTGTGTCAGGTCAAAATATAAGTTCCTGAGCTGGCGACATAGCTCAGGGGTAGGGCGCTTGCCTAGCATATGTGAGGTCCTGGGTGCCATCCCCAACAAAAAAGAAAAAATACCTTCCAAGTTACTGGCAGCAGAGAGCATTTCACTGACTCAGATAGGACCAGATATCCATCTTTGACAAAGCCACTGTTGACAGGGATAGGAGTCTCTGGTCACCTAGCAGACAGGAAGCCTGGAGGGTAGGGGCTTTTCTGAGCAGGGGACATCCCATCTCATTTGCATCAGGATTACCTGAGATGTTTATGAAATTGCCCTACACCTTTTTTTTCTTTTTTCTTTTTTTGCGATGCTGGGGATTGAACCCAGGGCCTTGTGCTTGCGAGGCAAGCACTCTACCAACTGAGCTATCTCCCCAGCCCTTACCTTTTTTTCTTTTTGAGGTGCTGGGGATGGAACCCAGGGTCTGGTGTATACTAGGCAAACGCGCTACCACCGAGCTCCATTCCCAGACCTGTCCTTCTCCTTTCTGTTCATCCTATAGTCTAATTTACTTTACTGGTTCCCATTCCTCCCAGTATCCTCTGACGGAGGGAACTCCTGCCTTTAATTCTTTTTTGTTCCCCCCAGTGCTGAGGATGAAACCCAGAACCTCACGCATACCAGGAACTCAAACATGCCCTACCACTGAGCTGCCCCCAGCCCTTGGCCTCCAATTCTAGTTCCACCCTCTCCCCCACCAAACTCCCTCCCTTGGAAATCTCATTTAATCCTACCATTTCAGCAACCACCTTTTTTTCCAATTAACTCTCATGCTGCATCTCATTAGGTGCAGATACACTACTTTCTGTCCTGGGTCTGTAGGGACTTCTGTAAAATGACACCTTCTATTTTCTCCTCTATGAAACAGAATTCTGTTTTAGTTATAATATTCCATCATTCTACTAACTGTTCCTCAGGACTGCCCTCAGCCTTCCTGCCCCTATGCCTTTCTGCACACTGTTCCCTTTGCCTGAAGAAATTTCCCTGCCCCATTTCATTACCTTTATTTAATTAAAACGTATTGAGAGCCGAGCATGGCGGCACATGCCTGTAGTTCCAGCAGCTTGAGAGGCTGAGGCAGGAGAATCATGAGTTCAAAGCCAGCCTCACCAATTTAGGGAGGCCATAATTAATTTAGTGAGACCCTTTCTCTAAGTAAAATATTTTAAAAAGTGCTGGGGATGTGGCTCCAAGGTTAACCACCTCTGGGTTTAATCCCTGGTATTAAAAAAAAAAAAAAAGGATTGAGACTGGGCAGGGTGACCCATTCCTATAATCCCAGCAGCTCAACAGGAGGATCACATGTTCAAAGCCAACCTCAGCAATTTAGCAAGACCCTGTCTCTAAATAAAAATTTTTTCTGGGTGCAGTGACACAGCCTGTAATCCGAGCAGCTCAGGAGGCTGAGACAAGAGGATCACAAGTTCAAAGCCAGTCTCAGCAACTTAGTGAGGCCCTAAGCAACTCAGTGAGACCCTGTCTCTAAATAAAATACAAAATAGAACTGGGGATGTGGCTTAGCAATTAAGCACCCCTGGGTTCAATTTCTGGTACCTAAATAAATAAATAAACAAACTGTATTGAGCACCTGCTATTTTAATAGATACTTCTTGGTATTCTGCCTGGCTCACAAATCCTCCTTTCCTGGGATTTGTTCCTCCCAACCCGTCAATCATACACTAGAATGAATTCCTTCAGTCACATCTATTATATAATCCTGTCCCCCGACCATAGATTATTAAATCCAAAGTGAACACCAGTGTTAACTAGTTTAATCAGATTCTCTCTGCCAGGAATCTGGAACTTGAAACTGAGAGGCACAGAGCCAGGAAGCCCTGAGAGCTGAGTTCCATCAACGCCAGCACTTCTGAGAGGGCAGCCCATCAATTCCCTTCACAAAAGCCCCTGGAGATCCCCTAATTCCTACCCTTCCTCGATGACTGTGCTCAGTGATTCCTTGGAGTCCAAGGGATCTCTTGGCAGTTATCCAGCATTAACTTTCTTTTCCCCATTAAGCCACCCAGTGTCCTTTTCTTTATAAGTCATGTGTCACATAATGACCTTTTCAGCAAACATATTGTAGTGTCACACAACATCCAAACTGCCTCAGGACTGAAGTCATACTTGATTGTTCTTTCAACCAAATAACAATAACTAATACAATGATGTTTGAAATACTTGTAGGCTCTGTGGATTTGAAAATCAGGTAACCTGCTGCTTCTGCCCTCTAGCAACATATGCTGAAATCCTACCTGCATTTAGTATAGCAATTTAAAAGTCACTCTCATCCTTTAAGTCTTCCTATATTCCCCAAGCAGGATCAGTCCTCTCCAGCGTGTTGTCCTTACACTTTGCTCTCTCTCTTACAGTCAGCTCTTTGAGCTGTTTCGAACATCTGCCTCTCTCACTAATTGCAAACCCTTTAAAATCAAGGACTAGATCTTGTCTTTTTCATCTTCGTCTCCTAGCACAGGATCACAAACTGACCATTTGGAAAGAAGATCTGTTGTTTCGTCTGCTTCTCTTCCTCTCCCCTTTCTTTCATTTAAAGATATTTTTAGTTGTAGATGGACACAATACGTTTATTTATTTATATGCAGTGCTGAGAATCGAACCTAGTGCCTCACATGTGCAAGGCAAGTGCTCTGCCACTGAGCCACAGCCCCAGCTCTTCCTCTCTCCTTTCTATTGATTCAGCAAACCAATTCTCCTCTGCAAATAGTTCTCCTTTACTCTTTCTTCTTTTTTTCTTTTTCTTTTCTTTCTTTCTTTCTTTCTTTTTTTTTTTTTTTTTTTTTAAGAAACAGAGTCTGACTGTGTTATCCAGGCTGGCCTCAAATTCCTGGGCCGAAGTGATCCTCCTACCTCAGCCTCCTGTGCAGCTGGGACTACAAGAATGGACAACCATACACATCCTACTTTCCTTTACTTCTTTTGCAGTGAGGTGGGGGAATGCTGGGAACTGAACCCAGGGCTTTGTGCATGCAGATCACGTGCTGTATCACTGAGCTACACTCTCAGCTTTTTTTTTTTTTTTTTTTTTTGGCACCAGAGATTGAACCCAGGGATGCCTGACCACTGAGCCACATCCCCAGCTCTTTTTTTATAGGGGGAGGGAGTGCAAGGGGGTACCTGGGATTGAACTCAGAGGCACTCGATCACTGAGCCACATCCTCAGTCCTATTTTGTATTTTATTTATAGACAGGGTCTCACTGAGTTGCTTAGCGCCTTGCTGTTGCTGAGGCTGGCTTTAAACTCACAATCCTCCTGCCTCAGTCTCCCAAGTTGTTGGGTTTACAGACATGTGTCACCTCACCCAGTTTATTCTTCATTCTTAATTCCATGTTTCAAGTGAGTTCCATGACTTCTATTTTGTCAGAGGCACAGTGATTTGGATATGTGACCTGTTGGAGTCAATGTCAATGGCCATCATATCTGAGATTCTGGCTAGAAGAATTTGGACAGAGTTTCTTTTGGGCTGGGGATATAGCTCAGTTGGTAGAGTGCTTGCCTCACATGCACAAGGCCCTGGGTTCAATCCCCAGCACTGCAAAAATAATAATAATAATAATACCTCTTTACTGAGTTTGCTCAGCTGTTAGTCTGTAAGCCTGTAGATATCGATGGTCATCTTTACCACCACATGGAAAGAATATGATTATTAACAAAGATTAGTGTGATTAGTGTGTTGTAACAAAACACAGAGAGGAGTTAGAAGAGATAGATTCCTAGTGATCCTGGAACTTGTTTCTGGGGAATTTTTTTTTTTTTTTCCAAATAAAATTTGCCAATTTTATTTTATCTTTTTTTTTTTTTTTTTTTTTTTTTTGTGGTTCAGAGGATCAAACCCAGGGCCTCACATGTGCTATAACTCCTGCCATCAGACTTTTTCAATTATATAAATTCCCTCTGGGTTTGTTTTTAACTTCAGTGTTTTGTTTTTGCTGAAACCAGTTTGAGGTGACTGTATGACACTTACAAGGGGAAAAAAATCCTATAATTCACGTGTGATCATTCAACAAGATTTTATTGACGGAAAGTCCTACTGAGGTCTGAGAAGGAGATGATTAGCTTGACTAGAGTTGGGGCTGGAGAGGAAGGTGGTTTAAGAGGAGAGGTGGAGGGGTCTGGAGGTGGAGCTCAGTGGTAAGACACTTACCTAAAAAAAGACACTTGCCTAGCATGTGTGAGGCCCTGGGCTTGATCCCCAGCATGGCAAAATATAAAAAAAAAATTAAAAATGGACAGATGGAAATGGGGAGACCATTCCACAGAGGGGGAACAACCTGAGCAAAGGCCTGAAGGCCTGTAATCCCGGCAACTCAGGAGGCTGAGGCAGGAGGATTCCAAGTTCAAGGCCAGTCTCAGCAATTTTGCGACCCTAAACAACTTAGTGAGACCCCGTCTCTAAATAAAAACAAAAAGGGCTGGGAATGTGTCTTAGTGTTTAAATGCCCTCGATTCAATTCCTAGTACCACAGAAAAAGAAAAAAGAACATGTTGAAGAACAGCAAGACCTGGGGTAAGGACCAGATTCTTAGAGGGCCTCGTGAGCCGTGCCGTGGAGTTTAATTCTTTGGGCAATGGAAGACATTTAAGGCACGAATCATGCTTTCTTGAAAAAAGAAAATTCAGATGTTTCTTGACTTACAATGGGGTTATATCCAGATAAACCCATCATAAATTGAAAATAAGTCAAAAATACATTTAATACACCCAGCCCACTGAATATCATCGCTTATAGCCCAGCCTGCTTAAATGTGTTTAGAACATTTGCATTAGGCTACAGTGGGATGAAATTATCTAGCACAATCCAATGCCTGTTTTATAATAATGCTCAATATCTCCTGTAATTTGCTGAATACAGTACACTGTATAGTATCAGTTGTTTTCCTTTGTGATCATGTGGCTAAGTGGGAGCACCAGCTCTCCACCCCTGACCAGCAGCATGAGTGTATTAAGATTGCATTCAGGTAACCTGTGAAAAGATTACGATTCAAAGTATAGGTTCTATTGAGTGTATATAGTTTTCCTATCAATTTGAACCATCATTAAGTCAAATCACTTTAAGTTGGGGACTGTTGGTGCATATCTCTGGCAGTAGGGTGGGGAATACATTGGAAAGAGAATCTAAAGGCAGTTCAAATGCTTCAGGTGAGAGCAGATGAGAGGCTCAACTAGCCCAAGATGGCTGCTACTGTCTTTTCCTGACCGCATGGAAAGTTACCTCATAAAGACTTGGAAGATGTTAGAGATGTTAGAGGAACTTCCATAGGTCCCAGGTGACATTTAACAGGATCCTTTGGGAGACAACACCCCTACTTTATTGTCTGATTGTAACCCCGGAAATAATGTTAATGAAGGGTGGACAAGTTCATGACTTGTAGAAGATGCTGTGTAGGTGTGGGGCCTGGGAATGTCTATCAGCTCCAACTGGCAGCCAGTTGACTGTTTCTCCAATGCCTGCCACTGGCATCCCCGCCTCAGACACTAGGGGAAAATCAAGTCTGACTCAGAAAGGGGTCCTGGAGCAGCAGCCATCACTGGGAAACAGGGAATGCCACGGGGTGCCAGGGTCCCCAGGAAAATGGCTGTTCAAAGAATGAGGACCATTCTTTACAAAGTGGAAGCCATAATAGAACTGGGTGAGGATGTCACCAGCCATAAATACCCTGATCCTGAGAAACGTTCCTTCTTGCTAAGGGTTTTGTTAGCTGAGTGCTGAGGATTGAACTCAGGGGTGCCTTACCACTAAATTCCCAGTCCTTTTTATTTTGAGACAGGACCTTGCTAAATTGCCCAGGCTGGACTCTTAACTTGCAATCTTCCTGCCTCGGCCTCCCGAGGCGCTGGGATTACAGGTGTTCGCCCGCCCACCTGGCTCTCCTCTTACTCTTGTGAGGACCCTCATCCTTTGTTCAGGTGGAAACCAATCAGAGAGTTCTTTCTTTCGGCTTTTTCTTATTCTCTAGCCAAAGAATACATTTTCCTTCACTACGTGACCAGCACTCAATCTTGTTGTTTCACGATTCTGAAGGGGAGGAAGCACCCAGTTTGGCTCTGAAATTGGTAACAAGGACAGTAAAGCAAAGTGACTCACTGGTATCAAACCAGCAGCAAGTAGATGGGGGGTGGGGAGGAGTCCCTCATGGAAGAAGCGGGAAGAGCCTGTGGGGGGAATTTGGGTGATGGTGCCGCAGGGAAGGCGTAACTCTGCACCTGGGGTCCTCCCATCATTCCCTGCTTTTCGCAGCTGCTTGTCTAGGTTCCAGAAGGATCCTTGGTGTCTCTCCTGGCAGGAGGGAAATTTACCAGCTCCCAGGCTCTGAATTTTCAGCATCAACGTCCATTTCTTTTGGTGAAAAGTCAGTACGCTGCACTCTCCTGGAAGCGTGTGGTCACAAGGAAGATTCATCCCGTTTGAGGCACCGGCAGGAGGCTGGGGTACCATCCCAGAAATGACATTATTTTTATGAGGGACACCCCTCTTCAGGTGATTCTGAGGCAGGCAGAACCACATGATGATCGGAGTCTGTTGCTCTAGGAAATTCCTTACCTGTGGGCAGGTGGGGACAACCTGCTCACTGGGAAGAGAGGCAGCCATCCAGGAAAAGGTGCCCATGACAGGGATGTGGGGAGAATGAAGTCTGCTGTGTGGATCTGCTGGTGTCCTTTTTCTCTGATATCAAGCCATCTGAGGCAGAGCTTCCAAGTTCCCCCTCTCCAGGACGCCTCCTCCAGGGCTGATTCTAGGGCAAGTGTTGTGAGAAGCCCAAGCTGAGAAGAGTGGACATGTCTGAGGATGGACGCCCTGATGGCTGGCAAGTGGACCCCCAGAGTACAGGGCTATAGACTGTGACCCTTAAACAGACTGTGAAGCCAAGCTGCTTGTCTTTGAATCCCAGCTCTGTCACTTACAGCTGTGTGACCTTAGAAAAGTCACTCTTTCCTCTTCTTTCAAATGGGGGGTACCTCATAGGAGTGTTATCAGATTAAATAAATAAGACCATGCCAAAGTGCTTAGAACCAGTCCTGGCAGAGTCTTAACAGCCTCACACAGCTGGGCATGGTGGCTCATGCCTGTACTCCCAGAGACTCAGGAGGCCAAGACAGGAGGATTGCAAGTTTGAGGCCAGCCTCAACTTGGAGAGGCCCTAAAGCAATTTAGTGAGACTTTGTCTCAGAATAAACAATAAAAAGGGCTGGAGATGTGACTCAGTGGTAAAGCACATCTGGTTCAATCGCCAGCACCAAATAATAATAATAATAAAATAGTAATAATAATAATGGCGCAATACATTGGCTATTGTTATTCTGTGCCCCCCCTCAACACACACAACTGTAGGGAAGTTTGTATCAGTAGTCCTTCCCCTATTTCTCTCTCCTGCCTTCCCTTCCTGGCTCCCTTCTGTTCTGTTCAGCTCATCATAAGCCACTGCCTTGGAGAATACAACCTAGCACAAATCATTTTAGAAAAGCAGGTTTATTGGTCGGGCTGCTCACCAGGACACAGCAACATGAGGGGCTCCCCAGAGCCCATGAGAAACTGCATCTGCCCACAACTCAGACCCCTTCAGTTCATCAGCACCAAGGGACCTTGTCCCACAATCCCCATCCTCCCTCAGCTGATGTGTCTCCAACCATTCAGAGGAGAGAAGGGAACCAAGAAAAGGGAAAGGCTGGGGTTGCGGGAGTGGGGGAGGGAGAAGCAAAGCTTTGTATTATATAAAAGATTTGTGTTCCCAGGCTCCCCACCCCCACCCCTACCCCTTAAAACAATTAGTTGAAATTCTAAAAAGCAAAGCTGGGAAGATAAGGAGGAAGAAGTGGGGATTGGGGGGAAAGAAGGGAAGCCTCCTGTCCTTCCTCGGGGCTGCAACTTGAGGGGAGGAGTTGCGCTTGCTTCTGGAGAAAAACAGAAGAACTGAAGTTACTGATAGCCCGGCAGTGCACTGCAGGAATCAGGCCGCAGACTGGGGGCCGCACACCCTTCTCCGCAGGTTTCAGGAAAGGCAACCCCAAAGGCAAGGAACACAGCAAGGTCTGGGAAAGTTCTGCAACTTCATGACACCAACTCTAGGGAAGGTCTCCTACAGACGCTCCCAGGTAGGGGCTGGGGCTGGCTGCTCTCCGTTGTGCTTCCCTGCTTCCACCTCTGGCTCTCTGTTCAAGGCCTGGCCATTAGCACCTGCCTATTTTCATCCTGCCTTCCTAACTCCCAGCTCTCCACAGCCTGCTGCTGCCCCCTTCTGGGACCTGAATTTTCTCTGCTTTCAGAACTAGGCTTCCTCTGAGGGTAGTACCCAGATCCTAGCTGAAGGATCAGGCAAAACATACCTCTCTCCTCTTTGGATCGTCTCTTTCTCACATTGTCCTCCCTTCAGCTCCTGAAAATAGTCCTGCCATCCTGAAAACCCCATTAAGATGGGATTCTTGTCCTGTTTTCTCATTAAGCTAATAAGGCCACTTCTCTCTTCGCCCATTTCCATCTCCTGTGTTCCCGTTCTCCTTCCCAAATCCACAGCCATGCACTCCTGTGTGCAGATGCACAGAGGAGGAAGTGGGCCCCTCCCCCTCCTCTAGGTGCCCTCCATGTCTCCGTAGCCCTCTGGCCAGGTTCTGCTTGCCTCCAGGCTTCCTTGTTGGGGCTCTTTGTGGACAGAGCCTGTGCTGGACCCTCATCTAAGGTCAAGGCTCACTCTGCCTCTCTTCCTCACTCCTGAGGGTCTTCCCCCAAAGACCTTCAGGTCTTCTGGTAGGAGACATCCCGTGTGGGCAAGGGTCCTCTTTAGGGGTCAAGCTTTCCTCTTGGTAATTGTGGTTTTGGAGCCTCTGGGGTTGAGGATGAGAAGGAAGGGGAAGAGCTCAGTGAGCAGGAATGATGCAGCTGGGTGTGAGGGTGCTCTGCGAGGCTGAGGGCAGGCAGCCCCCCCATGGGGCCCAACCATGGAATTAAGCAATTTCCTCTAGGATCCCCTGACTTGGACAAACGGCACAGATCACTTTTCTTTCCATTTCCACTTAGACTTGTGTCCAGATTGGGGATGTCCATGGTGGGGGCTGCCTCCCCCTCCAGTCTAACAGCTGTGACTTGGAGGGGTGTTTCTTGAGGGGAGGTGTTTTCAACTTAGAAAAATCTCAACCAGATCAGGGTTGAGAGAGAATGCGAAAGAGAAAGTTTGAAAAGGGAAAGGAATGGGGTGGTGTCGGGGATGGGGAGCGGCAGGGGGAGGCGCTGGTCTTGCGTCCTGCTCAGTCGCTGTCGCTCTTGTCCACCAAGACTGCATCCGACTCCTCGGTGATCTCCAGCAGCGTGTGCACGTCGGGGCTGCTCCCACGCAGCAGGTCGGTGGCCTCACCTCGCTCTGCACCAACCTCCTCGTCATCCGGGCCCACCTCCACCATCTCAGTGGCCTTCAGCACTTCCACCTCGCCCTCGCGGATCTTCTTAACATGGAAGGTGAAGGGCGGCACCTTGTACACCGCGGTCTTGGAGCGCGCGTAAACCACGTGGTCAGGTGTGAAGGACTTGCGCAGCTTGTCACGAGAGGTCTTGAGCTTCTCCCGTCGCTCGGCTGGGACAAGTCGCGTGCCCAGCTTGTTCATGCGCTTCTCCAGCGTGTGCCGCGTCTTCTCCAGGTTCTCCTTGGTCTTGAGGCGGGTCTTCTCCAGGTTCTCACGGGTGCGCACCTTGGTCTTCTCCATCTTCTCCTTGGAGAAGGCCTTCTTGAAGTCGTCCACGCGCCGTAGGCCGCTGCGCTTGATGCGCTCTGCACGCGATTCTTCAATGACCTCCTCTACCTCTACCGCCTCATCGGAGGACAGCTCAAGTGCTGCCGTGTCCTCCTCGGGCCGTTCTCCTTCTCCCAGCTCATCACCCTCCTTCTCCGGCAGCGCCTCTGATTCTTTCAGCGACTTGCTGACACTCAGTTTGGCAGGCAATTTCACTTCATCCTAAGGGGAGAGGAGAGCGGAGATGAGAGGGGGCCAAGGGAGAGGGCAGGTGAGAATTGGAGGAACGCGAGGCTACCTGGAGGCAGGATGCTGGCAATCGGAGAGAGGTGAGATTCTTTTCACCTTTGTATCCCTAGCACCTAGCACAGAGCCGGGCACAACATGGGCACTCCATACACGTGCACTGAATGAATTGTCACTATACAGACTGCACAAGGAGGGAACAGAGCTTCTGGTGGGAAATCGACCTGCATTATAATTGCACTTTGAATATCTTCTGCCACCCTGCACCCTGCCCTCTCGCCCTTTGGTCTCGGAACTGATTAAGTTAAACCACTGCAGCCTTAGGGCTCTCTAACTTAAGAAATGGCAGAGCGCCCCCTAGTGCTCTAAATCACACACTGCCCAAATGAGGCCAAAAAGCAAGCGGGGTTGCCAGTCTTCTTAGGTTGAGTAAGGATGGAGGATGAGCTTCAAGTCGGGTAGCTTGAAGATAAAGTTAAGGGAGTGAGTTTCCCCCGAATTGAACTACTTCAGAACCAGCCTCGGGGAGGAGAGCTTGTCCCCCCATCCCTCCTCTCTTGACCCCCTCATGCTATTGGGTTCACCAGTGGACATCATCCCTTCCCCATGTGTAAAGTGATGGAGGAAAGAGGAAAAAGCTGGTTGGAATCCAAGGACATGTTTTTCCCCTAGCCTCGACATTTCTTCTGGTTCTGACTTCCCTAGTTTGTCACCCTAGGGAGGGTTTGCTTTCTTTCTTTTCTTTTGTTTTCTTCAGTACTGGGGGTTGAACTCAAGGGTTCTCTACCACTGAACTACAGCTTCAGTTTTTGTAATTTATTTTGACATAGGGTCTCCCTAAGTTGCTTAGGCTGGCCTTGAACTTTGGATCTATCTCAGCTTCCTGATTAGCTGGGATTGCAGGCTTGCACCATGGTGCCAGGCAAGGGATTGCTTTACTTGCTTTTTCACCTCAGGTCTGAGTTCAAAGAACCAGGTGTGGGAAAGTAGTCCCAGATTGCCCATGATCCTAGGGCTAAGCCAGCTCTTTGATTTTTCCTCTTTCCCCTAGAGTACCCAGCACGACTCCTATTTTTCCATTCTGGGAATATTTTCCAAGATCCTGATTGTGGATCAACATTTCAGCATCACCCCCCCAGTCCCCACCCCACACCACCACCACCAAAAAGGAGAGCATTCTGAGCACAGAAAGGGAAAGAGGACTGATCCAGAATGTAAACAGGGGCTCTTATTTAGCCCAGATTCTCCACAGGCACTTTAAACAAAGAAATGAGAGATGTTTCTTTTTTTAGGTACTGGGGATTGAACTCAGGGGCATTCTACCCAGCCCTTTTTTATTTCGAGACATGATCTTGCTAAATTGCCTAGGCTGTCCTCAAAATTGCAATCCTCCTTCCTCACCCTCTTGAGTAGCTGGGATACTGGCGTGTGCCACTCCACCAAGCCTGACAAGACAATAGTTTTTCCTAAGGGTTTCATGAAGATAATCTCCTAGACTTGTAAGAAAATCTCATCTCCTGAGAAAATGAACTGAGCCCTTTTATAGAGAACACACACACATCTATATGTAGGCAACTCTGCACCACCTGCCTCAGAAATTTCTTCCCCACCCCCAACCTCTTTCCTCTTCCCTCCAATCCACATCTCCCCCACCCCAGAGTTTCCTGGTTTATATTGAAAACTAGGAACACCTCCTCCCAACTTCCTTCCCTCCCTGTCAATAGCATTAGCAGGGACAAAGAGGGAATGCTGACTCCACCTCTTCTCCTAACTGGGCACCAGCTTTGCTGGGCACCAAGCCACCTCCAGCTCTGTTATTCTACTACACCTCCCAGCAGGCAAGGTGACCTGGACACAGAGCATGCTGGGACTTGTAGTCTCCACCTGTCATGGGTGGCTTAGAGCTATCCCAGGCATCCTATGGCATTCTGTCCATCACTCTGCCTCTTATTCACAGAGGCACTGAAGGGGTGCTCTTCTGGTTCTGAGCAGGGAGGTTCCAACCTCTCACTGCTTTCCCTCTGATTTCAGTTGTATCCATTGGGTCTCCTGCAGTCATCCTCTTCTCGCCTGCTACTGGAGACTTATATCAAGATGTATGTCACTAGGACTTACACGTTATTTTAGGATTCTCTAAGATCTAAAGTATCTGCCTCCCTCCACCCTGCCCATTTCCACCTGGAATTTACCTGTAGCCCCAGAATCAAAATATTTTCAGCTCTGATCTCTTCTTCACAATCTCCAGGACTAAAAACCCACCCACATCCCACCAGAGTGGAAGAGAGCTCCTCCTTTCACTAAGCTCAAACACTGTGAATGTGCCGGGGAGGGATTAAGGACAACAGCAGGGAATCAACAGGAAACAGTCCCAGCTACTGGAAAACAAATCCATATTGTCTCCTGGCCCCACCCAGCCACCCCACTTCTCCCCACTGCTCCACCCTAACCCCTATAGGCCCTAAGCAGGCTGATTTCCTTGGTCTCTAGCTTTCTAGATAAAGGTCTTTGCCAGCTGAACTTGGAATCAAGGTCTAAGGGAAGAGCTGCAGGCTTCCCATATCAAACCCATTTCCCCAGTATCCAGTGAAAGGCCTCAAACTACAATATCTGGGAGCAGTTCCAGTGAGGGGTTTATTCTTGGGTTTGGGGGAATCTCCCCAGACTGGAAAGGTATGTATAGGATATAATCTCACTCATTGTGGGCTTCCTCAGAGGAGCTGCCTTCTTGGTGGAAGGTCAGGAGACAGGAAGAAACAACTTGACCTGAATCCCCGAAAGAGTCCAGTAGGCTGGCCCTGGGGAGAGTGTACCACCACTAACTGTTCCCCTCCATTAATGGATTTATCTTTTCTCCCCTTTTCCAAGTCAGGTTTCCCTGATGACTCACAACCTTGGACTGCAGTCTTGGGCCCACCTAGTTGGTCTGTTGCTACAACAACCATCCTCCCCCGACCATCCTCCCCCGAGCCTGGGCACACAGGCCAGGCACCTTTGTCCCACCTCTACTTCCCTGGCAGAGCTGCTAAGCCAAAGGAGGGGCCTCTGGGGCGGCAAGGCTGGCCAGCTCTGCTTGTTCCTTTTTCCCGTTTTTATTAAAAAAACCACCACTCCCAAAAGGCTTGGTTTCCAGAGTTACCTTTAATGACCAGGTCTGAACAAAAGCATGCACAACTTCCCTTAACCCCTGGCAAGCACACACAGCTCAGAAGGCATGAGACTGCGATGGACATAGAGAAGGCCCAAGGAGGCTCCCAGTCTTTTCCACCACCACCACCATCAAACTCCCCATAGAAACTTACAATCTTATGCCTTAAGAAGGTCTTTATAAAATTACAAATTATGCACCCAGCCCTTAGCCAGGCAATTTAAATTTGTTAGGAAGAAGGGACAAGTGCCATACAGCTCTGGGTAGGAGCCTCCCTACTTAGTGCTAATTAGTTCTGCCCCAGACTAATCATCGCTGGGAAAGACACTGGAGAGATCATTCAGAGACCCAGAGTCTACTTAATGGATATGTTGGAAGAGAATGTATAATGGAAGAAAAATGAAGAGGAGTCTTAAAAACCCAGGACCTCCCCGTTAGGTTACCAAGAGAAGGAGATGATAGCCATCAGATGCAGAAGGGTCCTTCCTTTTGTTGCAGCCTGCATTCTCAGACAGGACTGATATTGCCCCCAGGAGGGTGCAAATTGATTCTTGGCTGTAGGGGAGACAGATAGTACAATTGTTTGTGGTGCTGCAAAGGGCCCACCATACATAATCAGACAGATGGCATATTCATTGCATTAAAATTTCATGGTGGAGCTGGGCACCATGGGATGTGCCTGTAATCCCAGCAACTCTGGAGTCTGAGGTAGGAGAATCACAAATTGGAAGCCAGTCTCGGCAACTCAGCTAGACCCTGTCTCAAATTTTAAAATTAAAGCCAGCGGTGGTGGTGGTGCACACCTGTAATCCCAGCAACTTAGGAGGCTGAGGCAAAATTCAAAGCCAACCTCAGCATCTTAAGTAAGACCCTGTCTCAAAATAAAAAAAACAAAGAGGGCTGGGGATATAGCTCAGAGGCAAAGCACCCCTGGGTTCAATCTCCAGTAACAAAATAATAAAAATCATTAATAGATAAAAATCTAAAAGGGATAATGACGTAGCTCAGTGTTCAAGCCCTTGTCTGTTATATGTGAGGCCCTGGGTTTAATCCCCAGTACTGCACATTTAAAAAAAAAAAAAAAAAAAAGTCTTGGGGGAGATGGAAATTAAGGGGAAAAGTATGTAAAGGATTCCTTAGGGATATGATCATTAAAAAAAATTTTTTTTTGAGAAACTGTGTGGTATAGGGCAGCAGTGGATCTAAGACAGAGCCAGCTAAAATGTCTCCCTTCTGCCTCTGCTCTGAGTTGGCAGCTTTTGGGTGCCCCACCCAAAACAGGATCTAGCAAACATAAGGGATCTCTTTGCAAAACACTTAAAAAAAAAAAAAACTGGAAAAAAAATAAGTGTAAATGTTTTCCTCAGCTACAGGGAGCCAGTGGAGAGGGCATAGAACAAACCCCAGGCCTGGGCCTCTTGAGGGCCCCCTCCAAAGAAGCTTTGTGCCAAACTGGCCTGTCCCAGGAGGCGGTGGCAGAGAGGATCAGAAGCCATGCACAGTTTCATGCAGATTCATGCAAGGCAGCCTTAGGGCCTGGTGCTGGGAACATCTACTATTAAAACGCAAACCCGGGATTGGGGGTGTAGCTCAGTGGTTCAGTGGTTGTCTAGCAGGCGTGAGGCCCTGGATTTTATCCCTAGCACTGAAAAAAATAAAAAATCTAAACAGAAACTAAGAACAAGGGGAAGCCCCTTCCCTTTGCCTCCCACCCCCACCGCACACACCACACTCATCGGAACTCCGCATAACTGGAGAGTGTCTTCCCAGTGCTCATGACCCAACCACAAAGGGGGCAATGACTTGGAAGGGCTGGCCATCCTGGCGCTGACCACAACCAGTGAGCTGACAGCCTGGAGTGACACCCCACACCACAGGCCCCAGGGGACCAGGAGACCCTAAACACCCCCACAGGCTGTTGGCTCCTCTGGGGTGGGCCGAGGCCCAGGCTCTGGGTAATAGGGCAGCGTCCTAGGTGTCTGCTCAAAGTCTGGGAGCTCAGGCACTGTCTCAGGCTTCAGGTCAAAGGGCTCAGTCTCAGGCAGAAGGTCAAAAGGCACGATCTTGGGTGTGGCCAGGTCAGAGGGTGCAATCAGCTTCTTCTTGGGCTAAGATGAGGAAAAGGGGTTTAAATGGGGTTGGGGATGGATGCAGAGACCTCTGTGGCATGCAGAGTTGGGGCTGGAGGAGACACACAAAGTATCAGGGTGGAAAGAAACTGCTTTTGAAATGCTTCATCAAGAGGACCCTGGGGCCAAAAGGGGTGTGACAAACCCAAGCCCATGAATTAACAAATAGTTTAAACAACCTTCTTCCTGCCCGAGTCCATCCTTGGGCTCCCAACTTCTCCCCTTATGGAGCCACAGTTGTAGGATAATCATGGCTACTGGAGGTCCGAGAGAAGAGGCTATTGGCATGGAATTTTCTAAGAAGCCAGTTGATAGACTTTAATGGGGGAGGTTCAGAGGAGTGAAAGAGAAGGCACCCACTTCCTCGTCCTCAGAGGCAGGCGTAGCTAATCCAGCTCTCCTTATTCCCAGAGGCAGGGTGGGCCACTGGGTGCCGCCCAGGAACAAGGAGAGGGATAGGCATGGAAGAGGGACATCCTGGCAACTTCCTTTTGGCCACATCCCCACCTCCTGCCTCCCATGCCACCCTCCCCCTGCCTCTACCCAGGGTTTGGAAAATCAGACACTAAAATGCACAGAGAAATCAGGATCTAAAACCAGGCTAGTTTTATGGCAGATGGGCCTATGTCCTGGGGCACTCAGCAACTGCTTCCATGTCTCCCTCCTGGGACTGGAGCTGAACTGCCGCTCTTGCTTTAGGCCTTTAGAAGTTAAGAGAGAGGGACAGTTGGTGACACTACCAGATCAGACAATAGCAGTATTCAGTAAGGTCTATAGTCAAAAAACACCCAAAGCATCAGGTCCTAACCTGCCCTGTGGAGTGAAGGGAGGAGGTGGGAGTGGTCAGGAGGCTGAAGAGGAGTCAAAATGGCCCTCTCCTGGGCAAATGCAGAGTCCATGCCAGGGTATACCCATGACTGGCCAGGAGCTCAATCCTTAGACCCTTCACCCCTTCCCTCCCACTGTCCTTGGGCCAGGCACCACTTTGCCTTTAATTTGGCCTTTGTGAAAGCTGAGCAGCTAAGAGCCACCAGTGTTGTAGGCGACCTGGCACTTGTGCTCACCCACACATACAGCCGCCCAGTGCTGCGACCATGCGACTGTTGCTCTCTGAGAATAAAGGTTGCAGAACCAACCCTAAGCCAGGGCCAGTCTCCACCCTGATTCCTGGTGCAGAGCCCAGGAACAGGAGCAGGTGGGAGCGGGGAGTGTAGCACGAGGAGGAATATACCTGGGCTCTGGCCCCTGTTTCGACCTCCTAAACACTTGAGTGACAACAGGCACGTGACTTCCCCCTTTGGGCCCCAGCTTCCCAAGCTACACAATGAGGGAGATGAAGCTGATTATCCTTAAGGTGTTTTCTAGTGCAGAAGGTGTATAAGGACAGAACGATGATATATTCACAATGTTGTGGTTCCAAAAACCAGCACACACCACGGCTCATCTGCAAGGATATTGCTTAGCAATAATACCCCCTACCCTCTCACAATTAGTTGTCCACTTTATGCCACTACCTCTCCTTTTTTACTTTGACCTTTATAATAGTCAGATTTTACTTTAATGAAGGGAAGTGCAAGCAGATAAGATTTCTTTCAGTTTGGGCACACCCCTAAAAATACCCTTCCTGATTTGGGCTCAGGGACCAAAGCAACAATAACCACCCAAACTCAGCTTTTTGGAGGACAGGAGCGGCAGCCATACTCCCCATGGTCACTAGACTTCGAGGGTGAAAAGGACCAGAGCACCAAGCAAGGAGTATTTCTGGACAAAGGTTTGGGGTTCTTCTGGAGCAAGGTAGCCATGACTTACCTTGAACCCAGGAAGGAAGCAGTTAAAGGTCAGGTTAGGATTTGGGGAACAGAGGCTAGGAAGCCCTCATTCCAGCCCTCCCTACGTTTCCTTTTTCTCTTTTAGCATATGTGTGTCTTTAATTTTTTTTTTTTTTTTTGGGTGGGAGCGGGGTACTGGGAATTGAACCCAGAGCACTTTACTATTAAGCTGCATCCCCAGCCCTTTTTATTTTTTATTTGGAGACAGAGTTTGTTAAGTTGCTTAGGGCCTCCTTAAATTGGTAAGGATGGCTTTGAACTTGTGATCCTCCTGTCTCAGCCTCCTCAGCTGCTGGGATTCCAGGCATGTGCTGCTGTCCTCCCCTTAGTGTCCATAAGCCAACTAATCCATTAAATGTTTCCCAGTCCTGTCCCAAAGAATTTAGAGCAGGTTTGAAGGGGTGGGAGTGACACATGCCTGTGATCCTGTGATCGCAGCAGCTGAGGAGGCTGAGGCAGGAGGATTACAAATACAAAGCCAACCTTAGCAATTTAGCCAGACTGTAAGCAACCTAGTGAGATCCTGTCTCTAAACAAAATATAAAAAAGTCTGGGATATGGCTCAGTGGTGAAGTACCCCTGGGTTCAATTCCCATACAGGAAGGGAAAAAAAAGAGCAGGTTTGATGGGTTTTAGCTGCTGGTCACCAACTTTGCCTCATCAAAACTATTCCAGAGCTGGTCACAGTGGCACACACCTATAATCCCAGAGGCTGAGGTGGGAGGACTACAGGTTCAAAGCCAGCCTCAGCAATTTAGCGAGACTATAAGCAATCTAGTGAGGCCCTGTCTCAAAAAATAAAGGTCTGGGGGTGTTGCTCAGTGATTAAGCACTCCTGGTTTTAATCCCTGGTACAAAACAAAACAAAAAACTATTCCAGAAAACATTTATTCTCATTCCATCCCCTTTCTGGATTCTCTCAAATAACTCTAAAAATTATCCAGCTGGGTGCAGTGACACAGGCTTATATTCCCAGTGACTAGGGAGGCTGAGGCAAAAGGATCAAAGTTTGATCCTTGTGTACATGCAGGGGCAATTTAGTGAGAACTTGTCTCAAAGTAAAAGATGATTCTGGGAGCAATGGTACAAGCCTGTAATCCCAGAGAATTGGGAGGCTGAAGTAGAAGGACTGCAAATTGGAGGCCAATCTCAGCAATCTCAAAATAAAAAGGGCTGGAGATGGAGATGTAGCTTGATGGTAAAGCACCCCTGGGTTCAATCTCCAGTACCTCGAGGAAAAAAGAAAATCCAAATCATTGCTCTGTAACAATCATAGCTCCACCCAAGAGGCATGGTGTTCTAGAGCAACTGCCTCCATATGCACAATCTGGCCTGATCTTCCCAGAAGCCCTCAGTCTACCAACTTTTTTTTTTTTTGCGGTACTGGGGATCAATCTCAGGGCCTTGTGCTTGCGAGGCAAGCACTCTACCAGCTGAGCTCCAACTTCTTTTACTAGTAGACTTTCCTTCTCTCATTCACTAGCTGTTGCCTAGTTAAGTGTCACCAGATAGGATGGGATGCCAAACTGCTATAGTTTGGCTGTGGATGCACAAGGGATTCCCTCCTTTCCTCACTGAGAATGGGGGTATGGGTGACCAGATGTCCTGATCCCACAACTTGGCCCTTCCTATCCTTTGGTACACTCCTCTACCCAGCCCCCAATGCCACATCATCACTTCCCACATCTGCCATGGGAAATACAGTCTCTCCTCCCTACAACCCCTTCAAAAACCCCACACCATCCTGGGAGCCACTTTTCCAAATCTCGCTCTCCTTGCCTGGCCACCCAAGTATCGTCCCTCCTGAGCCTGACTTTCCCATAAACACTGCTGCCCCCAGACTTCCCTATTAGGTCTGCCAAGACACACAATTATTTTTACTACATTCTCTTCTCAGGCCACAGACCTCCGCAGACCTGGGAGGAGAGGCCTCTGCTTTCCTCCAGCAGTGGAGGCCCCACCCCCTCACCCCCACCTGGCACAGCCTTGCTAAAGCTCAGAGAAATTTTGCATCCTGAGACCCACCCCTCTTCCTGGAATTTTTTCCCTTAACCTCAGAGCTTCTCCCAGGGTTGGGAACATTCTGTTCTTAGTTACCACTGTGGGTTTGGGGCTCATCCTAAGCCACTCTTGTGGCCTCAACTCTCTGCCCTCCACTGGTCCTGGGTTAGTACAGATGCAGTCAAAGCCACACTGTGACAGGACCTCCCCCAACACACACACACACACACACACACACACACACACCACACATTGCTGATCCTACTAAATGCCAGGAAGGTCGTTTCAAGGGAGGCCACTGGGCCCTGTAGAGAAGTCTTTCTCCCTCCATACCTCCATACCTGTCCTTTTCTCTCAGACTCTCCAACTTTAGTACAGAACTTTCCCAGGTTCCACAGTCTGGGACAATCAGGGTTAGAAGGTCACCCATCCAAACTCTCCATGGCAACCCTCTACTATACTAGGCTCTGGAGAAAAGAAAAAGCTGGCTGGGTGTGATGGCATGTAATCCCAGTGACTCAGAAGGCTGAGGCAGGAGGATGGCAAGTTTGAGGCCAGCCTTAGCAATTTAGCAAGACCCTGAGCAACTTAGTGAGACCCCATTTCAAAATAGAAAATAAAAAAGGGCTGGCTATGTGACTCAATGGTTAAACACCCCTGGGTTCAATCCCAGGTACCAAAAAAAAAAAAAAAAAAAAAACCAAACAAACAAACAAACAAAAAACACCTGGTTTTCTGCCCTAGACCCCTTTTCCTCTTTCCTGGATGCCACCCCAGGCCAGGCAGGTCTAAAAAACAAACAAACAAACAAACTCACAACCCCCTCCCCCACGCTGCTGCCTCCAAGCAGATAGATTAACTGGAAATAGCTCTGGGAAAACAGTTTTCTACCAGACAAGGCTGTAACTGGGGGAGCAACACTTTTTAAAGCCCAAGAAAGTGCTCTTGGGAGAAGAGAGCTAGTGGAAGGGGCTCAGTGCCATGTTTGTTTCTATCCCAGCGCCACGTCTGAGTGCTCGGATGCAGAGATGCTGGCTCGTCACCTCAGTTTCTCTGTTCTCCCCAAACCTAGTTCCAGTCTGCATACCTAATTGTCTCTAAAGAGACAAAGACAAGGACTTAACCTCTCCTCTAGCCTTCCTTTTCCTTACTCTTGGTCGGGGAGAGGACAGGGAAGAGAAAGCATAAACTATCCCCTACGGTCTCCAAGATCCTGATTCCTTGGGGTAGGAGCATCCACCAGGCTGTGGGGTTCTGGGCTGGGCACATTCCTGCCAGCCCTAGATCTACAAGTCCTTAGCTCAGACTCATCCCTAATGAGGCTGGGGAGGGGGCGTGGAGAGGAGCAGCAACACTGAGATTCCCTGCTTTATTTGGGATTATGATGCAAAAACTACATTTATATCCAGGCAGGAGGAATGGGGAGAAGGGCAAAGGAAGCAACAAGAGGGCGCGTCAGCCTCCTCCCGCCCGCTCTTCTGCCGCTCCCAGTTGCAGCCCCCACTGGCATGCGGGGTGATTCACCGCGCCCAGAGCGCAGAACTCTGCGGATGCAGTCCACCCACCTCCACCAGACCCTCTCACACTCCTAACGCCCACTCTACGCCGCCCCACCCGTTTTCAAGAGGCCAAGGGCGCCCGCACGCCGCAGGCTAGGGTGTCCCCAAGGACCTGAAAATGTCTGGAGCCAGGAGCAGATCGCAGTGAGAATATCAGGGTGGAGTGGGCAGCTAATGCGGGGGCGCGGGGAACGACGAGGGGGGATGGCGGCTGCATCCCACGCCTGGCGCAGCCCCCGCCGGTGCGTGCCTGAGCCCTGAATCACCCGCTATATCGGGCCCGCAGCGCCCGAGGCCCCAGACCCGGGCCCCGCCACCAGTGTCCACTTTCGGCGGGCCCCAGCGGCCGCCAAGGACCCCTGACATTCCCCGAAACTTTTCCCAAGTAGGACAACGTTTGACAGAGTCAAGTTGGGAGCAATCTGCCAGGGACAGCGTTCCGGAGTCCGGCCCTCTAACGTTTCCGCTGCAAGTTGGAGCCCAGAGGGTGGGGCCTGGAAGGAAAGCACAGGGTGCAGAGCGCGCCCCTCTGCGCGCCCAAAGAGTTGGCACCCCTCCCCCCACCAGCTGGGATAGCCGGAAGGAGGTTGGATCTCCGGAGCTCCTGGGTCAGGCTGGCTCGAGAGCCGCGCCGCGGGCAGGTCTCCCCACCCCAAGCCTAGGGCCGGAGACATTGGCTGGGTGGGGGAGCTCTGGGCGCGGTCTGTCTCGCGGGCTCACCTGGTAGATCATGACTTTAAAGTTGCGGCGCCGTAGCAGTTCGGCCTCGTTGACCTCCAGCTTCTTAATCTGGCCGGCCTGGCGCTCCAGGCTGCCGCGCACCGTCTTCACGTTGACGCTGACCTTGCGCACCTTCTCCAGCAACTTGCTCACAGTGTTACTCGTGGTGGCGTGTGCCTTACCCAACTTGCTCAGCTCTCCCTGGATGCTCTGCACGGCGCCCTCCATCTCCGCCTGCCGCTCCTCCAGCTGGGCTTGGGTCAGCTGGATCTGGTCGACCGCGCCGATGATTTTGTCCAGAAGGCTCAGCACCAGCACGCCGTTCACCTGGTCTGACTTGATCAGCTCTTCAGAGCCGGCCCCCGACCGCTCCTCAGCTGCCGGCGCCCCTACGGACGAGGGCTCCGCGGCCTCGGAGGCGTCGGGGAACCCGGAAAACGGCCGCTCGACGATCTGGAGCGTGATGTCCTCCATAGCTACCCGGAGCCCTGAGGAGCCGGCCGGGTGGAGGTGGAGCGGGAGACCGAGAAAGAAGGAAGAGCCGGAGAGGGAAAAGCGAACGAGTGGAGAGCCGGGGAAACTCGAGCCACGTCCGTGCGCACCGGGACCGCGGCCAGAACTGTGGGGCGGGGGATCCGCGCACTGCCCCGCTCGCAGGCCAAACCCAGGAGTCTCGTCGCCCATTGGCTGGCCCTATCCCAGAAAGGGAGGGACGGGGCAGTAGGGGAGACCGATGTGGTGGTGGTGGTGGGGGGGGGGCAGTGGAGGGGGACCCGAGAGCCAAGTGCCCCACCCTGCCCAGGATGGTTGGAATAGTTGGAGCGGGAGACCAGGGCCCCCGCTGGCAACAGAGGCGGCGGGAGCGGGACTGGGGCGGAGGAATGTGAATGTGAACTACAGAAAAGAATCAGGTCCTGAGAGTGTGCTCTACTTTTCCTATGACTTTCCCTCACCCACCCACCCTTATCCACAAACACTCACTTCATACCTTTGAGATCCAGAGCTGGAAGTCAGGTGGACCCTCATATCCTGGAATTATATATAGACAAACTACTGTATTTGCCTGTGCCTAGTTTTTGAGAGCGAAAGAATCCTTGCCCTTTCAAAAAGAAGGGAGCGAGAACTAGTTAAGGTCTCCGTAGTGGCCAAGGGCTGCAGAACTCCCCTAGATTCTTAGAATTGTCCTAACAGTGTAGGATTAAGATGGGCAATAAAAGACGAGAGGTGTAGCTTACCGGTAGAACACTTGCCCAGCATGTGTAAGGCCCTGGGTTTGATCTGCAGGAAAACACCCACACAAACACACACACACACACACACACACACACACACACAGCAATAAAATAGTAGTCTTTTAAAGCCTTTTACTCACTTCTCACCAAAATCATCTTCCCCTATGTCCCTATATGCCAGAGATCTAGCTGACACCAACCTCAGAGCGCAGGAGCTAAAAGTTATTCATTTCTCTAGATCCCAAAGACTAGTGGTAAGTAATTGGGGTGATAATCCAATCCCCCTCCCACTTGATAGGAAAAGGAGAGCCAAGAGAAGATAGGTGACTTAGCAGAGGTCTTTTGCAAGTTAGCATTAGTAGTTGGTAGAGGTGTTTTTTTGTTTTGTTTGTTGTTTTGGGGTGTGTGTGTGTGTGTGTGTGTGTGTGTGTGAAGAAAGTGAGTGTTTGTGTGGTCCAGAGAATGGAACAGGGTTTTAAACATGCCAGGGAAGTGCTCTGTCACTGAGCCACACCACCATCCCTGGGATTAGCACTTGAACCCTGGTCTTTAGACTCCTGCTCCCTTGTTCTTTATGCCTTAGTACTCTGAATCTTTCATTAGGACAGGGAAACAGGCAACCATGACCACCCACCTCAACCTGCTGTCCTGAGGATTAACTGAAGCATAGTTTCATGCATGGTGGGAGAAAGGAGCAGGCAGTTCTAAGCAGGCCCAAGAAAGGTCCGGAGTGAGGAGGTCCAGAAAGAGGCTGCCCTCCTGCCTTCTGGCCCTTTAGCACAGCATGGTCACACTGAATCTCTGGAATGACTTCAGCTCCCTTTTCCACAGAAATGCTGCAAACCTTTTCCCTGCTTAGGAAACCAGGCTTGGGTTTCCCCAGCTGGATGGATAATGGACTCAGCAAAAGGTCGCTCCTAGTCTGGCATCCATTATCATTAGGAAGAGTGAAAAACTGCTTTGTGGGAACCCTAGGGGTCATCAATCCAGTCAAAGAACTCCCCCACTCCAGAAAGGAGCTCTGTGTTCTGGGATAGTGCTTAAAACACTACTGAGTAAAATACTTTCCCCAACACTTCCAACAGTTTTTTCTTCACCAACCAGTGGCTTTCTCATTTCAAGTTCATGTGGAGTGAGCTGGCATAAAATATCATATTTTATATGCCTATATGATTGCCAGAACTGTCATATTACCCACTTGTTTAAGAATTTAAGAGAAATGGGATATTCCTCGCTTGGGGAGACCCCTCCTTTTTGGGAACTCTGCTTTCTTTCTAGTACTCTAATCAATCTTGTTACTTTGTTCTCAAAAACATTTTAAGAGAAATGTATTATTATAATTTAAATTCCTTCTGTTATGAACAGATATAACTTTGAGGAAAGAGTGGCAGCAGAGGGCTTTATTGAACCTTCCTAAAGTTCCTATATTTTTATATTCATTAAATTATTTAAAGATGATTTGCAGGGTACAGACTGCAAATAGTACACAAAGTAATACATTGTGAAGTTTTATTTCTACTCCCACTCCAGCAACTAGTTTCTCTCCCTCCTAGGAAGCCATTGTTATAATTTTCTTGTAGAATCTTCTACAGAAAATTTCTGCACTTTACTTTTTTCGGTTATTAATATATCTTAGCTATTAATACATATTAGAATGATTCCATGTAGAATTGCCTTGCTTTCCAATGGATGGATGTACTATAGTTATTTAACCAGTTCTCTGTAAGTGGACATTTACAGATTACAAGTTAAACCTCCCTGGAGTGGGGGTACCTACCAAAGAGGTTTTTACTTTTTTTATTATTTTTACGTGGTGCTGAGGATAGAACCTAGTGCCTCAACGTGCTAAGCAAGCACTCTGAATATCCAAAGAGGTATTTTAGTGGTTGATTTGTGTGTGTGTGAGTGTGTGTGTGTGTGTGTGTGTGTGTGTTTACATGCTTGCTAAAAGTTGTTAAGTTCACACCACTCTGGCTTTTCCATCAAGCATTTCTATTCCATTTCTTCCAAAAGGAATGTCAGTATTGTGGATGAGTCAAGTTATTTTCCAGGGATAGTCTAATGAATACACCTCTGACTCATTTAATGCCTGCTTAACAGCATTTTTTTGTGAAAGAGCCCTACCCTGGCATAGTTATATTGGAAAAGTGTCTGCATCCATCTTTCTCTCGCTGTACCTCTTCTTACCAAATACTAGCTAAATCCAACAGGGGGCATGCTGAGCCTCATGCACTAGGTTTCCCAGCACAGATAGCCCTGGAGCAGAACAATCTTTTCCAGAGCATTTCACTGAAAATAAGCAATTTCTCTTTATTTGTAATTAATTGCAGTTAGCATGCTGTTGCTTGCATTCAGACTTGAGGCTTTGCTCCAATTTTCCATTGCTAACTCTAATTGCTGAGAGGCACACCGTTCCATTGTGTGCTTTCTGGCGCTGAGAAAGAGTGGAATAGTGAGGTTAAAGTAAACTCCTTTGACCCAGGGAAAAAAACAAAGCACAAACCAACCAACCCCACCAGGATGCAACTGTGTTAGCAGCTAGGATCTCACAGTGCTCTATTGTATTCTTCCATCCAGTCATTTGTTCAATAAAGTGTGATTACTTGCATGAGCCAGTTGCTGGGCTAGGGACTTTAATAAGGGTAAATGAAGTCCAATCCCTCCTGTTGAAAAGTTCACAGTGTAGCAAGGGAGACAGAAGCATAGGTCGTTTCTGATGCAATGTGGAATGTAAGGGGAGGTGGTCACTACTCCTATGGGAGTGGGGAAGGGTCCCCAGAGTGGGGGAGGGTCTCCAGGTACAAAGAAAGGGATCTCCCCAACTCTAGTAACAACATGGGGTGTGAAAGTGCACAGAGGAATAGCCAGGCCTTGCTTATCTCCTCTTATCTTGTTCTCCTTCATTCTTATCAGTTTACATTTAGGGGAATCAGTAGAAGGTGTGATATGTTCCAGTCAGTTTTGGATCTGTTCTGGGGGATCTCCCAGGGAGACTGTGTGTTTTGTTAATAATAAACAATTGGGATGGATGATGTGTCTTCACATCAGAAAAACCAAGACCAATCCTCAGCAGCTGGCTCACAGCTGCCACAAACAGCACTGACTTGTTTTTTGCCAGCTTTATATATACTATTCTTGTCTCTCTGCTATATATGAAAGGTGCCTATACTATTTCTTGCCCTCAAAAAGCCTATCATCTTCTCTTTAAGTCTTACTATGTTGGGCAACTTTTCTATGCCAGAAAATGACCAAAATTACCTATTAAGTGCTAATTTAAGCACAATTTGATGCTAGAAACTGGTAATTTCTAGCATTATTGAAGCAGTAATTCAGGATAATGGAAAATATCAAGGATACATGTTAGGAGAAATGACATCAAACCTTTTCTTTTCTTGGGCTGGTGCTTGGCTAGCATTGCCAAGTCCTGAGTTCAATCCCCAGTACTGAAAAAAGAATAAAAAAGGTTTCTTCCATATGCACATATTCCTTTTATCCTAAAAACAAAATAAGCCAGGCACAGTGGCATGGACCTATAATCCCAGTGACTCAGGAAGCTGAGGCAGGAGGATTATAAATTCAAGGCCATCCTCAGCAATTAGTGAGACCCTGTCTCAAAATGAAAAAGACTGAGAATGTAGCTCAGTGGTAAAGCACTCCTGGATTCAATCCCAGTACAAAAATAAATAAATAAATAAATAAATAAATAAATAAATAAATAAAAGGGCTGGGGATAGCAGGGTGTGGTTTGCATACACCAGTAATCCCAGCAGTTAGGGAGGTTGAGGCAAAAGGATGGCAAGTTCAAAGCCAGCCTCAGCAATTTAACAAGGCCCTAAGCAATTCAGTGAGACCTTGTCTCTAAATAAAATATAAAAAAGGTCTAGGGATGTGGCTCTGTAGTTAAGTGCCCCTGGGTTCCATTTTTGGTACCAAAAAATATAAAAATATAGAAAAAGGTCTGGAGCTGCAGCTCAGTGGTAGAGAGCCCCTGGATTTAGTCCCTAGTACTGGTAGGGGGGACCTACAAACTTCAGTCTTTTTTTTTTTTTAGAACTTGGGATTGAATTCACAGATGCTCTTCCACAGAGCTGCATCCCCTCCTTTTTAAATTTTGAGACAGGTTCTCACTAAATTGTCTATACTGGCCACAAATTTACCATTCTCCAGGCTCAAACTCCCAGTCTCTGGGATTACAGGCAAGTGCCACCATCCCCAGCTAAGAACTCCAGTCTTCATGGGTTTTACCTTCCTGTCTGCTCAAGTTGGATCAACCTGTTTTCTCCTCTATTCATCTTTATCGTCTTCTACAGCTGCTATAGTGAATGCCCACAATTCAGTCCTGAAACTTCTATATAGTTCGTCTGGAAAGGTGTCTTCTTCTCTGCTACAAGAGCACTTAAAAGTCCCTAAGAGCCAAGTGCAGTGGCTTGCACCTGTAGTAACAACTACTTGAGAGACTGAGGCAGGAGAATCATTTGAGCCCAGGAGTTGGAGACCATCCTGGGGAACATCCTGGCTCAAATGAAAACAAAAACAAAAAAATCATTAAGAAAGTCTATATTCCACCAATTATCTCTTCTTTTTTTTTCAAATTTTTTTTTTTTTTTTTTTTTTGGTACTGGGGAATGAACACAGGGTCTCTTAACCACTGAGCCACATCCCTAGCTTATTTTATTTTTTTGTTTTGAGACAGGGTCTCACTAAGTTGTTTAGGGTCTCATTAAATTGCTGAGGATGGCCTTGAATTTGAAATCCTGCCTCAGCCTCTGGAGCCACTGGGATTACTGGCTGGCACCACTGCGCCTGGCTCTAATTTTATTTGAATATTGCATGATTTGACACGACTGATTATTTGTCTTTTGGATTCTTCCCTCTTGATCGTGGGACACCATAGTAATTTTTATTTCTTATTCCATTTATTAACATTTTTTTCTTCACTTTCTTAAAACAATAACATTTTAAAATTTGCTTTAAATTTTAAATTGCTTTAAAAAGGGATTGGAGTGATAGCTCAGGAGTAGAGCACTTGCCTAGTATATGTGAGGTACTGGGTTTGATTCTCAGCACTGCATATAAACAAATAAAATAAAGGTTCACTGACAGCTTAAAAAATATTAAAAGATGGCCTAGGGCTGTAGCTCAGTGGCAGAACGCTTACCTAGCATCATGTAAGGCAGTGGGTTTGATTCTTAGCACCAAATAAAAATAAACAAATAAAAATAAAGGCATTCTGTTCATCTCCAACTATAAAAAAATAAAAAGAATATTAAAAGAATTGCTTTAGGGCTGGGGCTGTAGCTCAGTGGAAGACCACTTGCCTAGTATGTGTGAGGCACTGGGTTCAATCCTTAGCATTGCATAAAAATAAACATAAAATAAAGGCATGCTGTCCATCTACAACTACAAGATTAAAAAAAAAAGAGGGTGGGAGGGGTGGGGGGGAGGGAAAAAAAATAACAGAATGAATCAAACAATATTGCCCTATGTAAATTTATGATTTTTAATTAAAATAAATAAATAATAATAATAATAAAAAGAATTGCTTTTAAAACGGGGGGAAATAAAAAAACTAAAAAAAAAGAGGGAAGAAGCAGCTTTGAGACATAATTCACATACCACGCAATTTACCAAAAGTATATAATATAATTCACTGCATTTTAGTATTTTTCAGAGTTGCACAACCACAGTCAACCTTAGGACATTTTATGAAATTCAGACAGTAAAGAGAGACTCGATTCAAAAGGCTTTTTTCAAGGGGAGGACAGGAATGTCACAATAGGGGAGGGAGTCTATTAAAAGAGGGAAAAGGCCATAACTCTAAGGCCTGCCGGCATCTCAAGGGCTGGGCCTTTCTTTTATAGAGAGGAGTAAACAAAGCCAGAAAGAACCAGATGTAGAGAACGGGACAGAAGGTAGCATGATTGCAGAGTGGATCCCAGAGTGTTTTACTCTGAGGCCAGCCCCAGTGAGGGTGGGCCAAAGTTCAGGGGTCTGGAGGAAGGAGGGAAGCCTCCACAAGGTCCAGTTAACCAGCACTTTGTTCTGAGTGATCAGTGGGAGCAAGCGGTTCAACTAATCAATAAGGAGAAGAAGGGAAATTTGAAGTCATAGGTAAACCAGGGACACATCTGTGAGTCATAGGGGGAACAGAAATTCTTTACAGTAAGCTATTCCCCAGAACATAAAAATGTCAAGGAATCCCTTCAATCTTCATTGTTTTCCAGGAGTCCAGGACTCAGGTAAGATTCGTCATTGCCACCCCATACCAATTAGCTGTCACTCCTCATTTCTCCCTTTCCCTAGCCTCTGGCAGCCACTAATCTTCTCTAATCTACTCTAATCTATACTAATCTACTACTATAGATTTTCTGATTTCATATAAGTGGAATCATAAAATTCATGTAGCCTGTTGTATCTGGTCTTTTTAACTTAGCACAATGTTTTCATGTTGTAGGTCATAGCAGGTATTAAGACCATCCCTCTTTATAGCTAAATAGTATTCCATTGTACAGCTATGCCCCACATTGTGTTTATCCATTCATAAATTGGTGAACCTTTGAATCATTTCCATTTTTCATTATTCAGAATAACTCTGGTTGGGTGTGGTGGTACTTGCCTGTAAGCCCAGCAACTTGAGAAACTAAGGCAGGAGGATCACAAGTTCAAGGCCAGTCTAGACAATTTAGCAAGACCCTGTCTCAAAATTTTTTAAAAATTCAAAAAATGGGTGCTATGGTGCATGCCTGTAATCCCAGGAGTAGTGCAAGTTTGAGGCCAGCTGCAGCAATTTAACAAGGTCCTAACGGACTTAGTGAGACCCTGTCTCAAATTAAAAAATAGAAACACTGAGCATGTGGCTCAGTCGTAAAGCACCTCTGAGCTGAGTTCAATCTCCAGTACTTAAAAATAAAATAAATATATTTAAATAAAGAAAGAAATAACTGCTGTGACATGCGTGTAATTTTTCTTTTTTGTGTGATACTGGGGATTGAAACCAGGTCGCTTTACAGTTAAGCTAACATCCCCAGACCTTTTTTGTTATTTTTTCATTTTTGAGACAGGGTTTTGCTAAATTGCCCAGGCTGACCTTAAACTTGTGATCCTCTTGCCTCAGCCTCCCAAGTACCTGGAATTGTGGAAGTGTACCACTGTGCCCAGCTTCATAATGCTTTCTTAATTTAAGATAGGTTCTGTCTTCAGTCCTTTGATCTTCTTTCCATCACCTTCTCTCTTTCCTTTTCATCTTCTCTTCTGGCATCCTCTTTACTCTGATGCTAAAATAAATATCTTGGCTGGCACAGTGATGCATGCCTGTAATCCCAGCAGCTCAGGAGACTGAGGCAGGAGGATTGCTAAGTCAAAGCCAGCCTCAGCTACTTAGCAAGTCCCTAAGCTACTTATGAAGACCCTAAGCAATTTAGAGTGACTCTGTCTCAAAAAATAAAAAGGGCCAGGGATGTGACTCAGTGGCTAAACCCCCTGGGTTCAATCCATGATACCAGAAACAAACAAAAAAAATAGGTATCTCTTCTGGGTATGGTGGTATGCACTGTAATCCCAGTTACTCTGAAGGCCAAAGTAAAAGGATTGTAATTTCGAGGTCAGTTTAGACAATTTGTTGAGACCCTGTCTCAAAATTTAAAAAGGGCTGAGGATATTTTGGTGGTAAAGCACCCCTGGGGTCAATCCTCATTATCCCAAAAAATAAAATAAAATAACCACATGTGAGGCACATGACTATAATCCCAGCAACTCAGAAGGCTGAAGAAGGGGAATCACAAGTTGTAAGCCAGCCTGGGCAATTTAGTGAGACCCTCTCTCAAAACGGAAAATAAAAAGGACTTGTTATGGTTTAGATGTGAGGTGTTCCCCAAAAGCACTTGTATTAATGCAAGAATGTTTGGAGGAAATGATTAGATTTTGAGAGCTGTGACCTAATTAATCCATTCAGTTTGAATGGACTAACTGGCTGGTAACTATAGGCAGGTCCGGGATGTCGCTGGAGGTGGGTCACTGGGGTTGTGCCCTGGAAGAGTGAATCTTCCCTGTGGCATATCTCCCTGGTCTCTCTCTGCATCCTGGCAGCCATGACTGGAGCAGACTTCCTCTCCTGGGCCCTTCCACCAGCTGGGCCTCAGCTGGGGCCCAGAACTATGAAGTCGACTATCTGTGGACTGGGATCTCTAACCGTGAGGCCCAAATAAACTGTCCCTCCTCCACATTGCTCTTATCTGGTATTTTGGTCACATCAACATCAGAGTTAACTAAAATTAGGCTGGAGATGTAGCAGTGGTAGAGAGGCCCTGGGTTCAGTCCCCAATACTACAAAAATCAATGAATTAAATAGGTATCTCTGGTCCTGGAATAAGGAGATATTCATATTTAAAGCCAAGTGGCACAGACATCAGCTCATCAGAGTGGATGTGATTGTCAATAGTGGTAAAGCAGAATTTTAGTCTCTTAAAAAACACCAAATGATTTTGGTATTTTTAGCAGTCAGCCTTGGGTTCTAGCCAATCTTCCAGTTGCCAGGTACCCCTTTCCCTCTCCTTACGGCCCTAGTAGGATGTCCCACCATCACCACAACTCAACACATATAAACTAAATATCTTTCCTCCCAAACCAGACCCTCTTTCTTATTTATGTGGATGACATCATCATCCAAAGGCTCCAACTTTGGACTTATCATTAACTGCTTCCTTCTCCTTACTTCCCAAGCCAAGTTGAATCCCACATCCTGCTGTCCTTCCCCCATTATTGTTCTCCTGTCATTCCCATTCTGTGGCCATCTCTTTGGTCCTATTGTTTCAGCTAATGCCTGCATTCTTCCTGTACTTTCCTAGTTTGTTTCTGTGTCTCTAACCTCTTCCCTCCAATTCATCCTGCATATGTAGCACTGCCAGTTAATCTTCCTAAAACGTGTCTTGGATCATTGTTTCCTGTCTGTAAAAAAATCCTTCAGGGGCTTCACCTTCCTTACTCAAAATAGCAGAAATTTATTAGTGTTCGGATGCCAGGCTTTGCCTGGCACCTACTCCTTAATACATATTGATTGTTATCATTAGTGTCTCCTGTTCTTTTACATTAAATTCCTGCTATTCCAGTTTGCCCCATGGATCCTGTTCCAAAGATATTCCCTAAGCATCTTTCATTCCTCTTGACATCTCCTGCATTTGTTATTATTTCTTTCTGTGTATATGTTTGCTCTTTGAAGTAAGCTCTTATAGGACAGAACTTCTTGGCAATCTATCCAGTGCCTAGGACAGATAGATGTATTTAAAAGGCACTCAGTTAGAATTATGGCTTGAAATCAATGAATTATAGCATGTTAGAGCAGTAAGGGACTCTACTGGGGTCATGTTCTTACAAGATCATGTGTCACCTTTGAGATCATCCAGTTAAATGTTTTATATGGGAAAAATAAGACCCAAAGAGGCAGAGTAAATAAATGGAAACTTGATTCGATGTCAATTATTTTAGAAAATTAATTAATGAAGTTTAAATTATAAAATTTATTTTATTTTTTGCAGTGCTGGAGATCTAACCCAGAGCCTCGTGCATGCTGAGCATGTTCTCCATCACTGAGCTACTTCCCTAGCCTTAATATAATAAACAATCTAAAAAAAATTTTTTTCCCCTGTGGTGCTGGGGATTGAACCCAAGCCCTCCAAGTGCTCTACCACTGAGTCACATCCCTAGCCCCAATTTTTAAAAGAAACTCAACTTTATTATTTCCTTGTTTGCTTGGTTACTCTTAATTGCAAAAATTTTCCTAGGAGACTTAATCCTCCTATGATAAACAGATAAGTGGAATTTGAAATGAGAACTACTCATTTGCTTACTTGTAATGTTGAGCGTAAATCCCTCTATTAAGAAGAGGTGAGGGGCTGGAGTTGTGGCTCATGGTAGAGTGCTTGCCTGGCATGTGCAAGGCCCTGGGTTCCATACTCAGCACCACATATAAATAAATAAAAAATAAAAGACCCATTGACATCTGAAAAACAAAACAAAACAAAAAAAACACTAAAAAAAAAAAAAAAAAAAAAAAAAAAAGAGGTGGGAGGCTGGCCTTGGTGCACACCTGTAATCCCAGCAGCTCTAGAGGCTGAAACAGGAGGATCTTGAGTTCAAAGCCAGCCTTAGCAAAGGCAAGGTGCTAAGCAACTCAGTGAGACCCTGTCTCTTAATAAATTACAGACTAGGGCTGGGGATGTGGCTCAGTGGTTGAGTGCCCCTGAGTTCAATTGCCAGTACCGAAAAAAACCAAAAAAACAAAAACCAAAAAAACAGAAGGTGGGAACTGGTACAGTGGCACATGCCTATAATAATCCCAGCTACTAGAGAGCCTGAGGAAGGAGGATTACAAGTTTGAGGCCAATCTCAGCAACTTAGCAAGACCTTAAAATGGATGTAGCTCAGGGGTAAAATGCCCCTGGGATCAATTCGCAGTACCAAATAAATAAATACATATTTTTTGAAAGGAGGTGGGTTGGGGTGTAGCTCGGTGGTAGAGCACAAACTTACTATGTTGGAAGACCTAGGTTTGAGCCTCAGCATCACAATAAATAAATAAATAAATAAATAAATAAATAAATAAATAAATAAATAAATGTGTCTATATATTTTATTTTATTTGTTACTGGGAATTGAACCCAGGAGCACTTAACCACTGAGGCATATTCCCAGCCTTTTCCCTTAAAAAAAAAAAAAAAAAAAAATTATTTAGAGACAAGTTCTCCCTGAGTTGCTTAGGGCCTTGCTAAATTACTGAGTCTGACTTTGAACTCTCGATCCTCCTGTCTCAGCCTCCCTAGCTGCTGGGTTCAGAGGTGTGTGCCGCCATACCCAGGTGCAAAAATAATTTTAAGAAGGGGCTACCTTTTTTAAGTGTCTAGCATCATCATAGGTAAAACTGGTGGCAATAATGATTTTCTCTTAAATAACTTGGAAATATGACTAGCCTTTAGAGTTGTTTTTTTTTTTTTTCTTTAGTTGTAGATGGACAAAATACCTTTGTTTTGTTTATTTTTATGTAGGGCTAAGGATTGAACCCAGGGCCTCACACATGCTAGGCAAGTGCTCTACCACTGAGCCACAACCCCAGCCCCTATTCTTTAGAGTTTAATTTGATTAATACAACTATGAATATTTAGAATGTCTCCATAAATCCATGGAAGTGACTTGGTTGAGTTTAACCAGAGATAATACTAGACTAAAGAAAATAAGGATCCCTGATCAAGACAAGAGCAAAAGGTTTTCCTAGTTTAAACTGAATTATTATAAACACTCCATCAATGGGAGTTGGGGTCAGCCTCTTCCTTGTCTAAATGAGGCCTAAATGTGGGAAGTGCCATTTCTGCTTTTGTGTACCCCACCCCATTACCGCAGCTGCCTTTGTGTTTGTGTCAATAAAAAGTCAAATCCTGGAAAAAAAAAAAAAAAAGCCCATTTATCCAAAAATACAGAGGTTAATGTAATGTTTGGTTAATTAAATGTATAATCTGATTATAATAGAGTATACATAATCTATTAGAACAAATCTATTTTATAGTATATGTTTGCTGAACATATTGTTCATAAGTGGCTATGCATCTAAATTGGTGTGTGATTTCAGTAAATTAATTCACCTCTCTTGTAGTCCTTCGTTTCTTCTTCTGTAATGAGAAAACAAAAGTACGTGATTTCTAAGGTTCATTCTAGTCTGACATGTGATTCTATGATTCTAATCTTTGACAGTTTGGATGCTCTTTAGGATCTTAGAGTATTTCAGAAAAAAAAATCATTTTGAACATCATTCAAATAAAATCTTTCACAAATATTTATTGAGTGCCTATGAACTACCAGATGCTTTGTTAGGAGATGAGGATTGGGAGATGAAAAGGCACGATCTTTGCTATAAGGAGTTTATAGTCTAATCCGGAAACTAGATATGTGCCCCCAAAACCACAATGTAATGGGGGAAACTGCCATGAAAAGAAGCACAGACAAGAAGCAATGAAATTACAGAGGAAAGAATGTGTATATTTACCTAAGGGAGATAGGGGATGTTAAGAATTGAACTGTGTCTTAGAGAATGAACAAACAGGGCTGGGTTTGTGGCTCAATTGGTAGGGCACTTGCTTAGCACATGTGAGGCACTGGGTTTGGTCCTCAGCACCACATAAAAAATAAATAAATGAATAAATAAATAAATATAATAAAGTATTGTGTCCATCTACAATTAAAAAAAATTAAAAAAAAAAAGAATGAATAGGCAGAGCTGGGCATAGTGGTACACACCTGTAATCTCAGTGGCTGGGGAGGCTGAGGCAGGAGGATTGCAAGTTCTAGGTCAGCTTCATCAATTTAGTTAGGCCCAGGCAATTTAGCAAGTCCCTGACTCAAAATAAAAAGGGATGGGGATGTGTCTCAGTAGTTAAGCCAACCTGGGCTTAATCCCTGGTATCTAACAAAACAAAACAAAAAAAGCAGCTGAGTGTGGTTTCACCTGCCTATAATCCCAACTGCTCAGTTTGAGGCAAACCTGGGCAATTTGTTTTTTATTTTTAAAAATTTTTTTAGTCACAGATGGACACAATACCTTTATTTATTTATTTATTTATTTATTTATTTTTATGAGGTGCTGAGGATCAAACCCAGTGCCTCACACGTGCTAGACAAGTGCTCTACCACTGAGCTATAGCCTCAGCCCCAGCCTGGGCAATTTACTAAGATCCCGTCTCAAAATAAAATAAAAAGGGCTAGAGATGTAGCTCTACATAGAGTGATAGAGTGATAGAGTGCTTGTGTAGCATATGAGAAGCCCTAGATTTGATCCCCAATACTGGGGGTGGGGAAAGATATGATAGCAGCATTCTGGATATGTTTTGTTTTGAAAATAATCCCGAGCTTGGTGTTACTCAGTAGGCTGTAGCAGGAGAATTGCTTGAGCCCAGTAGTTCTAGGCAACATAATGTGACTGTCTCAAAAAATAAGTAAAATCTCAAAAATAAAGTCATTCTTATATTTTAGAAATGTATACTTAAGTATTTACATATGCTATATCCTATAAAGGATGATTCAAAATAGTTCTGGGAAAAGAAGTTGGAGTATTAGATAAAACAAATTTGGCCATGAGTCGTTCACTGTTAAAGCAAGGTGATAGGTACACAAGGATTCATTATAAGGTTCTCTCTACTTTTGACTACATTAGAAGTTTCCCACAAAAATATACATAGGTATATAGATATATGCACATACTAAGGATGTTCCAAGGATGAAATGTGTTCCTATCTGTGAAGGGACATGTCAGAACAGTTGACTTCAATTGGTGGCAAGAAAAGTGCATGACCCTATACCTTCTCTCACATGAACCAGTCAAGAATTTGTGTTCCAGACCGGGTTTCTTTTGCAGTGCTGGCTGTAGAAACCATTGCCTTGCAAGATCTAGGCAAGCTCTCTTCTACTGAATGATGTCCCCAGCTTCCAAGACTGCTTCTGTTAAACATATTCTGTTGTAGGTTAAGAGGAGGCCCCTTCCCTTCAATTTTCTATTTTGTAGAACAGATTACTCACCCCCTGCAGTACTAGGGATTGAACCCAGGGCCTCACACATGCTAGGCAAGGATTCTACATTTGAGCTATAATCCCAGCTCAACTTTCTATTTGGAATCAATACCAAATTTTCAAAATAAGCCACTTTCCATAAGCACAGTGTTTAGCAGCTGTGCACATTAAAGCAAAACTATTTCATTTGTGGAATTTGGCCCTTTTCCCAGGAAACAGTGTTTCCATTTCACAATGTAACGGAACAGGAAGAGTGTGAACTCTTGTTCAGATATAGATTCCTTGTTCTTCACTCATTTTTCCACATTTCCATTGTGCTTTGGGTGTGAGAGGCCAGCTGTGCCTTGGTGGAATGACTCATGTGTCCAAAAGACACATTTTTCTATGAATTCCAGGGGCCTGTGATTGGTGTGAAAGAACAATCAGCACAGACTCTGTTCCTGAATCCATCTTTTGACTTGAGAGAAAATTTAAATGTTTTTTCATGGGCTCAAATTGAAAGAGGCAACTGAACTCTTCAGATAATTCATGCTCTAAGCCCTTTGGTGTTTACAAGTGGTTAAGAGTGGCTGCTTGCCAGGTGTGGTAGTGCAGGCCTGTAATCTCAGCAACTCCAAAGACTGAGGCAGGAGGATCACAAGTTCAAAGCCAGCCTCAGCAATTTAGGGAGATCCTAATTAATTTAGTGAGATCCTGTCTCAAAATAAAAAATAAAAAAGAATAGAGATGCAGCTCAGTGGTTAAGTACCCCTGGGTTCAATCCCTGGTACCAGAAAACAAAAACCAAAACACACACACACACAAAAGGAGTGAGCTACTTAATAACCACAAGGAATATGAAAGAAATTGAAGCATAATCTGTCCTTTAGGTGTCTAATAATCTCAGGGAGTCAAAAAAAAATAAGCAAGAAGTAGGATTTCCAAACAAGTGGATGGTATCCAATATAAATGGTTATAAAATAGATTAGTCAATGTTTACCAGCTCCAGAATAAGAGTAATTAGAATGGGAAATGACTTTTTTTTTTTGGCAGTACTGGGAACTGAATTCAGGGTTACTCTACCTCCAATCTCTATCCCCACCCCCTTTTTATTTATTTATTTATTTATATTTTGAGACAGGGCCATGCTAAATTGCTAAGGCTGGCCTCAAACTTGTGATCCTCCTTCCTTAGCCACCTGAGTTGCTGGGATTACAAGTGTACACCACCATGCGTGGTTTGGGAAAAGACTATCTGAAAAAAAAAAAAGGGCTTCACTTTTGAAGTGTTTAAATTATGCCTGGTGGTGCAGTGGCAGGTACCTGGACAGGAGGATCAGGAACTCAAAGCCAGCCTTAGCAACTGTGAGGCGTTAAGCAGCTCAATGAAATCCTGTCTCTAAATAAAATACGAAATAGGGCTGAGGATGTGGCTCAGTGGTCGAGTATCCCTGAGTTCAATCCCTGGTATCCCGCCCCACAAAACAACAACAATTTAAAAAAAAAAAAAAACACTGTCACAAAATTAATTTTTTTTTTTTTTTTTGTACTGGAGATTGAACTTAGGGGTGCTTTACCACTAAGTCACATTCCCAGCCCTTTGTATTTTTTATTTTGAGAAAGGGTCAGGGTCTTGCTAAGTTGCTTAGGGCCTTGCTAAATTGATGAAGCTGGCTTTGTACTTGTGATCCTCCTGCCTCAACCTCCAGTTGATGGGATTATAGGTGTGCATCAACATGCCCAGCAGAAGTAATTTTTTTTTAAGCCAGGCTGAGAACGTATGTCAGTAGTATAGTGCTCACGTAGCATCAACTCCGCTAAAACACAAAATCTCCAGCCATAAATAAAAACTCAACCATATCACTACAAATACAGACAACCCGCATCAGTTTGCCACAAGTTAAGAAATTACACTCCCAGTTTTTTCTTTCTTTCAAAAATATTTACTAAATACATACTGAATGCCAGGAAATAGAAATATAGCAATCAATGAGATAGATAGGGCCCCTTCCCCTCTTATTTTATGTCCTAATACACATTAGATCTCTCCTTCCACCATTGAATTAACTAGATCTTTTCCATTGAAATTTCCCAATGCATTTTCTTCGCTCCAGGACACTCTCTACATTGCTTACCCAATATAAATACACTTGTCACATTGTTCAGTTCAGAAATCTTTTTTTTTTTTTTTTTTTTGGTACTGGGATTGATCCTGGGGTGCTTGACCACTGAGCAACATTCCCAGTCCCTTGGAAGGAATATTTTATTTGGAGGGAAGTTCTAGCTAAGTTACTTAGGGCCTTGATAAATTGCTGAGATTTGTTTTGAACTCCCAATCCTCCTGCCTCAGCCTTCCAAGCTACTGGGATTACACGCCTTGTTCCCATCTCAAGTTTTCTTGTGTATTTTAAATTTCACTTCTTTAGGAAGTCTCTTCATCCCAGCATCTCGGGAGACTGAGGCAGGAGGATCACAAGTTCAAAGCCAGGCTCAAAAACAGTGAGGCACTAAACAGCTCAGTGAGACCCTGTCTCTAAAATAAAATAAAAAATAGGGCTGGGGATGTGGCTCAGTGGTTGAGTGCCCCCGAATCAATCCCCAATACCCCCTCACCCCTGCAAAAAAAAGATGCCTCTTCACTTGGCATTCCTAATTCCCACAAGTAAAAAAGGTTCCCTGCCTCATGTGTCTGTCACAGGAATCGTGAGGGTTGAATAAAATGTCACATGCCTTGGAAACATTCATATCTCCTAGTCCATACAATCACTAGCAGAGCTAAAGAAAATTGACCTTCCTTTAACTTCAAAGGAAGTCTCAAAATCTAATAAGAAGTGTTTGTTTATTGCCAACAGACCTTGATCTTAAATATTCACAGGCTTTGAAAGTAAAAGCAGAAGTGTTATTTTGAGGAACTCAGTGAAATCATGAAAAGGAATACTTCTATGGAAACAGACTAAAACAACATTTCAAGAACAATGGTGAAAGTTTATCACAGGTCACCTAAAGGGTGTAGTGGACTTAGCTCATTTAACATTCAAATTCTTGATAGAAGAGTTAAAGAATTAGAGTTTAAGCTAGGTGTGGTAGTGCACACCTGTAATTTCAGGTACTCAGGAGGAGGCTGAAGCAGGAGGATCATCTACAAGTTTGAGACTAGCCTGGGCAATTTAGTTAGATCCTATCTCAAAAAAAAAAAAAAAAAAAGGGATTAGGCAAGGTGGTGCACATTTATAATCCCAGTGACTGAAGCGGCTAAGTAGAAGGATTGCAAGTTTGAGGCCCATCTCAGTAACTTAGTGTGACCCCCAGTAACTTAGCAAGACCCTGTCTCAAAATATAAAATAAATAGGGTTGGGATGTAGCTTAGTGGTAAATCTCCCCTGAGCTCTTGGGTTCAATCTCCAGTGCCAAAAGACAAAGACAAAGAAAAAAAAAAAAATTGAAGGTCAGCATAAGCAATTCAGTGGACCCTCATCAATTTAGCCAGACTCTGTCTTAAAATGAAACATAAAGGACTGGGAATGTGGCGTGGTATTAGAGTACTTGCCTAGTATATGCAAGGCCCTGGGTTCAATCCCCAGCAAAACAAAATAAACAAATAAAAAATAAAAAGCAGTGGGGATTAGCTCAGTGGTAAAACACTCCTGTGTGTTCAATCCTTAGTATCAATAAATAAATGAAATAAAAAGGGCTGAGGATGTAGGTCAGTGGATGTAGAGTCCTCCTTGATTCAATCCTCAGCACCAAAAATAAATAAAGAAAAAAATGAATGAATAAAATGTTTGGGGATATGGGCACTGGGGTTGTAGCTCAGGTAGAGCATTTGCCTAGCACATGTGAGACCCTGGGTTCCTTAGCACCACATAAAGATAAAAAATAAAGGTACTGTGTCCATTTACAATTTAAAAAAAAATCTCATAAATGGCCCATTTGTAAAATGTCTGGGGATGTAGCTCAGTGGTACTTGCTTAGCATGTATGAGGCTCTAGGGTTACATTTCCAGCACACAGAAGAAAAGTAGCATTAGTTTAGATGCAGTATTATTGGCTAAGCATTATATGAAATTGCTCGCATCTGGCCTGCGGTTGTGGCTCAGTGGTAGGGCACTTGCCTGGCATGTGTAAGACCCTGGGTTTGATCCTCAGCACTGCATAAAAATAAATAAATAAACTAAAGGTCTATCAACATCTAAAAGGAAATTTTTTTAAAAAGTAGTTAAATTAAAAAAAAATACATCTTTTAAGTCCATGGGTGGTCAGTAGCATATTATTTTATTATTCATCTACCATTTTCTTTGAACTCACTATGCTGCCCAGGCTGGCCTTGAACCCAGGGCTCAAGCAATACTCCCATCTCAACCTCTGAAGTAGCTGAAAATGCAGGTGTGAGCGCAGCTCCTGGCTAACAGTTTTGTTTTTTGTTGTTGCTGTTGTGCTGGGAATTGAATACAGGACCTTGCACTACCTGTGAGCTACACCCCAGCCTGAATAGCATTTGAAATTTGATGTTTTTGGACACATACCTCAATACCACCATATCCTCTGTTAAATGGGTATAGATGCCTCTTAGGGTTATTGTGAGGATTAAATGAATTCATATTTACAAAGCACTTAGAAAAGTGCCTAGCACATAGTGGAGTTATTCATTATTGCACTCATCTCTCCCTTTTGTAAATATAGGAACTTTATTTCACAAGGAACTGTAAACTCTTCTAGAGTAGTAAGTGTGTTTGTTTCATTTTCTGATCTCTATCTAGTACTGTGTCTGGTACATAGTAGGTCCTCAACAAGTATCTGTTGCCTAAAAAGTATTACCCAGCAGGCACTTAGATATTCCATCTCTGAGCCTTGGAGAAGAGAAGGGAACAGAAAAATAGATATGAAGCCCACACACAGACATTTAAGCCAAGGAACATGGAGGAAAAAGAAATTCAACACTGGGGAAAAGATGGATGGCAGGAGATGAGAAAAACAAACAAACAAAAAAACAACCACCAGAAAAGAAGCTCTGAGAGGATGTACTTTCAAGGAAGACATGAGAAGAGTTCAAGGGAATTGGAGTCCAGAAGAAAGGATGTCTTGAAGGTGGAGTATGAAAAACTTGTGGTTAACAAACAGCTGACTCTGTGGTTAATCTTTTTAAGTCTCAGAGGAAGGACGTGACAGTCATTGTGTAATACTCCTCTAAAACTTGGCAGGTTTTCAAATATGGGTTCCTATCCGCCTTGCCAGGAAAGTTGAGAAAAATAGGAAGCAGAGAAAAGAGAAGGTGGTTTGGATCTTTCCAAGACACTGCGTCTCAAGAAAACTGTAATGAAGTCAAGGTGTATCTTCACTTACAACATGAGACAGAAAATTCAAATAAAATTTCCATTTTTGCCCTTCATTATTTTGTTTAGGCTATTAAAACAGGGTTGATGATGCTTTTGCCAGGAAGACAAAATTATCAGCACTGGTTTTTAATCTGAAATATCTCCCTCTTTATACTTCAATCTCAATAGAGTTCCACCACCACCCACCCACGGAGAATCGAATAACCGGTTTTCCGGGTTCTTCCTGATGGGATTCTGGTTATTGCAAACTACCTGGGATCCCTACTCCTTTTTCACAGAAGAGGGGGGAAAAAGCAATAATTATTGACATTTGAAAAAGGAGCTTTAAAAAATAATCATTTTGCATTAAAAATATGATTATACCGAATTTAAGGAACTGAAAACCCCTAAGCAGTCAAAGGGGTTCACAGGAATCTGTCAAATGATTGAAGACATGACTTTCACAACATATGGTCTTCTGAGGTTTTTCCTATTACTTTGAGAAAAATAAACCCTGGGCGGTTGCTGGAAGGAATGAACCATGTACTTTTCTGTGTGTTTGGGGTGCTGGGATTTGAACCTAGGGCTTCGCATAGTGGTGGACAAGAACCCTACCCCTGAGCTGCACTCCCAGTCCAATCGCGTATTTTCCATATTAAGCATACGAGACTCTTAAAGCTCTCAAAAAGTTCTATTTTTTTTTAAATTCAACCCTTATTTTTTATTTATTTGTTTTTTCTGTGCTGCAGAGGATCGAACCTAGTGTCTCATACCGTGCTAGGCAAGTGGTCTACCACTGAGCGACAATCTCAGCCCTCAAAAAGTTCTTAAATGATGTCACCCTTTCCTTCATGAAGAAAAAGGTGTGAATCAATTATCTGCAAAATAAAGAAGGGCAGGCAGCTTGCCTGAAGAAAAGTGTTATAGAGAAGGGACCCTGAAGGGCTCAGAAATCCACAGCACCCAGCACCCAGCTCCACACCCCCCGCCCCCGCCCCCGCCCCCACTGCTAGCTTCGCTCGGGTCAGTCTTCACCGCTGGGAGTCATTGCGCAGGGACCAAGATGGCGTCACCAGACTGAGGCTCGCCCGCCCCCGCGAATCCGCACTGCGGCAGCCCGGGAGAGTCGGCACCCTATTGGTCAACTGCGATGAGGTCATCGTGGAGGCGGGGGCCGGCGGGGGCCGGCGGGGGCGCAGGGGCGGGGTCTTGCTGACGCACGCACGTCGAGGTGCTGCTACCCGGAGCCGCGGAGGCTGGGAGCTTGGTTGCGGCGGCTGCTGGGCCGGCGGCCGGAGGTGAGCGGGGGTCATTAGTATAGTGCGTCCGGGAGCGGCCTTCGAGGAACGCAGGAAATCCTTCTAATATCCCTCTCGCGAGTCGAAGGAATGAGCAGGGATCTTAGGACTCTGAGAGAAAATGGGGAATCATCCCCCACCTTGGGCACCCCTCCTTTGGGCAGAGGAGCCGGAGGTTCGCTGCCCTTTTGAAAAGACCTCAATCCCTTTCCCCATTTAAGGAGGAGGTAGAGGGACTGAAGGTGTTTTTGGGTAGGCAGAATAATCGGGGGTGCTTGATGAAGGGTCTCCTAATTTGGGGACTCCCCTCCTTTTTCTCCCTTACCCCGGGGGTAGGTGTGCCTGAGTCCAGAGAATTCCTCCTTTCTCACTGGGTAGGACAAGGAAATGAAGCATGTGAATAATACCTTGGTGGATGACCGCCGTGAGTTCCTTGGAGGCAGGGCGCGGGGGTCGCCCTGTTTGGACTTACCTTTTGCAGAATTGCTCTTAATGTTTCATTTTGCGAAACCAGTGGTTTGATTCCAGTGGGATAGAGATTCCCTAGAGGTTCTAGGGAGATCTGTAGTCATTAAAAAACAAGAGGGAGGCCACTCGTTGGAGGCTACCATCATTGGCAGCCCCTGGACTATACTGAGCAGGCATAATTTTATGCGTTTGGAGGTTGTGGACTCTATCCTTACTGAACGGGATGGGGTGGGGCTGGTGACAGCTGATTTGGATGATTCAGGTACACAGTCTTAAAATCAACCCACAGTCTCTTGAGAAATCTTTACTTATATTGGAGTGTGTGTGTGTGTGTGTGTGTGTGTGTGTGTGTGTGTGTGTGTGTTTGTTTGCCTCCTTGAACATCAAATGCAGAAAGGTTTTGTTCTTCAGATTTCTCAATATGTCTCCCAGCCTTCCAGAATAGTGAATCTTCCTTTGATGTCAGTCTCACTTATCAATAGGGAGTATGTATGACCTTATGATACTAAAAATAGTGTTTGTTTTGCTGCGGTTAGATACTGTAGAGTCCAGTGTTTTACATTAGCTGATTGGGAATAAATAATTACACTTTCAGGACCACTGATAGCGCCAATTGTCTTTCATTCGCGGCAAGTGTTTTCCCAAAAAGGAAACCTTTATTGGCTTTTGTGTGAGAAAATTTGACTGGAAGAATGTAATTATCTCCTCGATGGGGATGAGAAATAGAAAGCTACAGAGGTGGAAAGCTTTTTCTCTGTGGCTTGTTAAAATTGCTTTGTCATTACAGATGTGTTCCTGTTTTGTTTGATTTCAAATTGAGCTTACTATGCAGTCTCCTTTTTGTTAGATAGTAGTTATTAGGATTCCTTAGCGGGGGAATGGTATTTTCTGAGGAGTCTGGAAGGTTAAACCCCTTATGTAGCCATAGTTTTAGGGTAGTGCTGGAGCTTTGGCCTAATGGGCATTGTCAGTGGAGGGGAGAAAACTAGTAAGGATGCAAACATCTTTTATAAGAGGGCAATCAAGGGTTGGGTGTATGGCTCAGTGGTAGAGTACCTGCCTAGCATGTGCAAGACCCTAGGTTTGCTTCCTAGTCACAAAGAAAAAAAAATTAATCAAGGTCTCTTCTGTTAGTTTCCTGCTCAAGAACAACAAAAAAACTGTGCAGTGTGAATGTCACTCCTCATATTATATCCAGGATATTTAAAGAGCTGTTTGGAGTTTCCAGTTCCTATCTTTAATCCGTATACATTCTTATGTATTGGGTTGTCCCAAGTATTGTCATTTGATCTTGGTGTTGACTGTGGAGGAAGTGACTTTACATCTGACACTGCAGTCCTGGATTCAGTAACTGCTTTTGCAATATTTCTTTTTCTTTTCTTTTTTTTTCTTTGTTTTTTTTTTTTTTTTCAGTACTGGAGATTAAACCTATGGGTGTTTTTCTACTGAGCTACCTTCCCATTTTTTTTTTTTTTATTTTTTCAAATTTTTTATTTTAATTTTTTTTTCTAGTGTTGGGGATTGAACCCAGGACCTTGTGCTTGTGAGGCCAGCACTCTACCAACTGAGCTAGAGCCCCTGTTTTTTATTTTCTATTTTGAGACAGGTTCTTGGAAAGTTGCTGAGACTGGTTTTGAACTTTTTCTATTCTCCTGCCTCAGCCAGCACACCAGACTACTCTTTTCCATCTTTCTAAGATAATCAAAACAGTTGCCGGGCAGTGTGGCGCTTGTCTGTAATCCCAGTGGATCAGGAGGCTGAGGCAGGAGGATGGAGAGTTCAAATTTAGCCTTAGCAACTTAGTGAGGCCCTAAGCAACTCAACAAGACCCTATCTCTAATAAAAATAAAAAGGGGCTACAGATGTGGGTTGGTGGTTAAGCACCCCTGGGTTCAATCCCTGGACCAAAAAAACCCCAAAACACCCAAAAAAACAGTTATTAGAGACCTGTCAGAGGGCTGGAGTTGTGGCTTAGTGGTAGAGGGCTTGCGTAGCACATTTGAGGCACTGAGTTTGATCCTCAGCACCACATAAAAAGTAAATAAAAACAAAGGTATTGTGTCTGTCTACAACTTAAAAAAAAATGCAAAACGAAAGAGCCTTATTGGAGTGTTGTTTTTAGTCCTACAGGTGATTTCCAAAGTCATATCATTTTCTCTCTTCCCTCAGGTTGGAGCAAATTCCAGATACTCAGTTGACTACTTTCTGCTACCATGGGGGAGCTTTTCCGGAGTGAGGAGATGACACTTGCCCAGCTATTTCTACAGTCGGAAGCTGCTTATTGTTGTGTCAGTGAATTAGGAGAACTTGGAAAGGTTCAATTTCGTGATGTAAGTAGTTATGGGGCTGCTTCTTGATTACTACTGTATTCACTTTTTCTTGTCATGGCCAATGACTTTATCATGAATGATTTGTTTTTTTATTTGCAAATTATCATATTAGGCTGGGTGCAGTGGTTCATGCCTGTAGTTCCAGCTATTTGGGAGACTGAGGCAGGAGGATTTCAAGTTTGAGGCCCATCAATTTAGTCACCCTGCCTCAAAATAAAAAATAAAAAGAGCTGGGAATGTAGCTCAGTGGTAGAGCCTGGGTTCAATACCACAAAGAAACAAAAACAAAACAAAGAACATTTTAGCACTGGCTTACTATTGGTTGCTTTAAGTTCTCTTTTCAGAGGTGAGACTGTTTTGTGCAACCCTTCCATGCTTTTGCTAGCTCCTTTTTTGAGTCATCCTAAGCACTTTTAAAGTAATTGTTGGGATGCCAGAAGAGTATTCCTACCAGCCTGTTCTAGCATTTTAAAGTTTTTCACTTTGCTCTGGGGGCTCTTTAACACACATAAACAAGATATTTTTAAAAATTGTTATCATTCTTCCATACAGTAGGTCTTTTTTTTTTTTTTAAACAATCTGAGGGGCTGGGTTGTGGCTTTCTGGTAGAGCGCTTGCCTAGCATGTGTGAGGCACTAGGTTCTATTCTCAGCACCACATATAAATAAATGAATAAAATAAAGACCATCAACAACTAAAAATATATATTAAAATTTAAAAAATAATCTGAGGCATCCCTACAGATTTATAGTGTATAGCTAAACATATACTGCTAATCCATTATTTGAGCACTTGGAGAAGATAGCAAAAGAAAATGAACAGGCTTGGAGATAGAGCTTAGAAGTAAAGAGAACACTTGTCTAGCGTGTGTGAGGCCCTGCCCTGGGTTTCATCCCCATCACTAAAAATAAAAAATTCATGCCTCATGGGCTTTATAATCTGATCAGGAAGGCATAATATACACTGCTAAAAGGAGGGAGAAGTTAATACTTCAGCACTCCAGACCCTGATCCTCCTGTTACACCGTCTCAAAACTCCATGTACCTCTCTTTCATAATATTCACTGTGGTCATGATTTTATATTTATCAGTGGGAGTGGTTGATTTAAGTCTTTCTCCTCCATTATCCTTTGTGTGTGTGTGTGTGTGTGTGTGTGTGTGTGTGTGCGCGCGCGCGCGGTGTTGAACCCAGGGCCTCGTGCATGGGAGGCAAGGACTCTACCAACTGAGCTATAATCCTTCTCTTCTATTATCTAAGCAGCATGAAGACAGGGGCATTCTTTTTGTTCATTAGGATTTTGTACTGGGGATTGAATATGGGGTGCTTAACCGTTGAGCCACATCCTCAGCACTTTTTTTTTTTTTTTTTTTTGGTGGTACTGGGAATCCAACCCAGGGCCTTGTGCTTGTGAGGCAAGCACTTTACCAGCTGAGCTATCTCCCCAGCCCCCCAGCACTTTTTGAGACAGGATCTTTCTAAGTTGCTTAGGGCCTTGCTAAGTTGCTAAGGTTAGTCTCAAACTTGCAATCCTCCTGCCTCACCCTCCCAAGTTCCTGAGATTACAGGCGTGCCCTACCATGTCCAGCTCATTTTTGTGTCTTTTGTATCTCGTGTCCATACTCAAATACTCAATTAGTCAAATACTCAATCAGTATTTGTTGAAATAAATAGGTGAATGAAAGGTGATAACAAAAGGATGGAACTAATTAATATAGGCCTCTTGGAATTGCCAAGCTTTCAGTTTCTCAGTTTGAGCTGAAATTGGACGAATGTAGTTCAGTGACTTTGTCTTGTTCTTCATTCTCTTTGAATCATTTCTCTTTAACTGTTCTTCTCCTTGATCAATTTCTTTTTTATTCTGATGAACTCTATCTTCTAGCATTTCTTTGATCCTCCCTGTCCCCACCTTGGGGGTCAGTGTTCACCAATATCTCTGTTCTCTCTGGGTAAGCTTCTCTGACCCCACAACTTTCTTTATTACTTGTTTTGGTGATCTGTCTAGTCTGAAATCTTTCAGCTTTATTCAGTGAGTCCCAGAATCTGTTTCTCTGATCCTTACTTGTTAGACACTATCCCTGCTATTTCAGCTCTGAGATTTGTCCTCCTGCAGTTCTGTTTCTTAGGATCAGTAGGTCTGATTCTCAGCACCTTACTTTTTCACTAATTATTTCATTATCATGACTTCCTATGTTCAATATTCTTTCAATTTTTTTAAAAATATATTTTTAGTCATAGATGGACACAGTACCTTTAATTAATTTATTTATTTTTATGTGGTACTGAGGATTGAACCTAGTGCTTCACATGTGGTAGGCAAGCGCTCTATCACTGAGCTACAACCCAAGCCCTTCTTCCAGTTTTCTAGACTTGGAACATAAGTCAGACCTGTCATATTTAATTTGCATTTCTTCATCTAGTTCTGTGGTATCTCCTTTCTTAACATCTATCGTCTTCTTACCTTTTACTTAAACTGTATTTATTTTTTGTGCTTGGTATTGAACCCAGGGCCTTGTGCATGGGAGGCAAGGACTCTACCAACTGAGCTATAATCCTTCTCCTCTATTTATTTATTTCAGTCATTCAAAGAAAGTGTAGAGCCAGGCACGGTGGTGCACACCTGTAGTTCCACCCGTCTAAGAGGCTGAGGCAGGAAGATTGCAAGTTTGAGACCAGCCTGGGCAATTTAGTGAAAACCCATCTCAAAATAAAAAATAGAAAGGACTGGGTAGCTTTGTGGTAAACTGCCTCTGGGTTTAATTCCCAGTATCTAAAAAGAAAAAAAAAAAATAGTAAGTATAGGGAATAGTATAATGAACACTTATTGTTCTGCTATGTATATAAGAGCTATACATTTCTGCAGATTCTTCTATGCCATTTCTCTCCCTTCTTCCCCTGAGATAATTGTATAGTCATTTTTTCTTATTGCCATGTCTTTTTAATTTTTTTTTGTATTTATTTATGTATCACTAAATAATATGTAGTATAATTTTATTTATTTATTTATTTATTTCTTCTGATACTGGGGTTTAAACCCAGGGCTTCATGCTAGGCAAGTGCTCTACCACTGAGCTATAGCTCCAGTCCTAATTTTTTATGTTATAAAACTATATAATGGTATCCTACTTATATATATCCTTCAGCAAAAACTTTTTTTTTTGAGTGCTGGGGATTGAACCCAGGAATGCTATGCTACTGAGCTACATCCCCAGCATGTTTTATTTTTTTGTTTTGAGATTGAGATTGAGAACTTGCAATCCTCTTGCCTTAGCCTCTCAAATAGTTGGGATCACAGATATGTGCCACTGTGTCTGCTTGTAATTTTATTTTATTTTATTTTTTTTTTGCGGTACTGGGGATCGAACTCAGGGCCTTGTGCTTGTGAGGCAAGCACTCTACCAGGTGAGCTATCTCCCCAGCCCTTGTAATTTTAAAAATGATTTAATAAATAAATATTTTAAACATTTCTCAATTTTAGTTTCCAGTACAGGAAAGATTGATAGCTATAACTGCCATAAGCAGAAGTTCTTTGGGGTCTTAAATAATTTTTTTAATATATATATATATATTTAGTTGTCAGTGGACCTTTTTTTATTTATTTTTATGGTGCTGAGAATCTAACTCAGTGCTTCATACATGCTAGGCAAGCTCTCTACCACTGAGCTACAACCCCAGACCCTTAAATAATTTATAAGAGTGTAAAAGGTCCTGAGAACAAAAAGTTTGAGAACCACTGTCCTAGAGAAACTATCTCATAGATTATACCAGAAGACATATACAAGAGTCTACACTATAAAACTGATAATTAAAATCAGTCTAAATGTTCATGAGTAGGAAAAACTGATCAACTGTGTATGTGCTTAGTATAACTATACAGGAGTTTAAAGGAATGAACTAGAGCTACCTGTATCAGACATGATCAAATTTCAGAAACAGGGGCTGGGGATATAGCTCAGTTGGTAGAGTGCTTGCCTTGCAAGCACGAGGCCCTGGGTTCAATCTCCAGCACCAAAAAAAAAAAAAAAAATTTTTTCAGAAACAATGTTGGTTGATTGGTTGTTTTTTTCCCATACTAGACATTGAATCCAGGGTCCCTGGCATGCTAGGCAGTGCTTTACAATGGACCTACATCTTCAGTCCTGTCTCAAAATAAATTATAAAAGTACTGGTGATGTAGCTCAGTAGTAGCATGTTTGCCTAGTGTGTGAGAGGTAGTACCTACAATATCATGTCCACTACCTCCAACAAAAAATTGCAGTGATAAACTGACTACATATTATAAATAATGTTTTTATGAGTTGGTTATGGTGGCATATGTCTGCAATCTCAGGGACTTGGGACACTGAAACAGGAGAATTGCAAGTTTAAGGCCAGCCTCAGCAAGTTAGCAAGACCCTCAGCAACTTAGTGAGATTATGTCTCAAAATAAAAAATTAAAAAGGACTGGGGATGTGGCAAGTGGTAAAGCACCCCTGAGTTAAATCCCTAATACAATACCAAAAAAAAAAAAAGTGTTTATTGAAAATAACTATTTTCCAAACAAAAACTAATAAGAGTGGTGTGGATTTTTCTTTTACTTTTTTTGATATTGTGGAGGGACCCTCGGACCTTTTTCAAGCAAGACAAGAGCTACACTCAGCCCTGTTTTTACATTTTTTTTTTTTTTTGTCTGAATCACTAGAAGATGGATAGATCTCATATCTACTTCATCATTCTGTTGTGATATGCATCATGAGCCTCTGCAAAACTTAATGAAGGGCTGGGGATACAGTTCAGTGATAGTGCTTGCCTGGCATGCTCAGGTTTCTGGGTTCAGTCCCCAACACTGCAAAATAAATAAAAGAAAACTTCACTGAATACTCATGAAAAAACAAGAATGATATCTTTGTATTATCTTTGTGCTGCTCTAGGGCTTAAAACTAAGAAAGGTCATTGCTGAGTGCTGTGTGCATCTTTGTTAGATGTTGTCACAGTGTGTTTCACAATGAAAGTACTTCCTGTTCACACTCCCATTAGTGCTGTCATTCCACAGTTTTGTCAGAACTTCTATGCTTAGTCTTATATTTTCCAATCTGATGGGTATGAAATGATATCTTATTGTGGTTTTTAATTTGTGTTTTCTGCATTAGTACAGTTGGTATCTTTTCATTTGTTTGTTGAACATACAGGCTTCCTCTTCCATGAAATGTGTGTCCGTATCATCTGCTTGGGTTTTTTTTTGTGTGTGTGGGTGTATACCAGGGATTGAGCCCACAGGCACTTTACCACTGATTCACATTCTTAGCCCCTTTTTAATATTTTATTTTGAGGTAGAATCTCTCTGAGTTGCTTAGGGCCTCCCTAAGTTGCTGAGACTGGCTTTGAACTTGATGATCCTCTTGCCTCAGCCTCCCTTGCCTTTGCAGTTACAGGCGTGTGCTTCTGCACCTGGCTTCATCTACTTGTTTTTCAGTTAAATTGTTTGACTTTTGCTTACTTACTTTTGGAATTTGTTTAAAAAAATTTTTTTTTCATGTATTCTGCATGCTGATCTTTTTCTGATCCTTTACTCCTAAGTTCTTCCAGACTGTGGCTTTTCTTTTCCTTTTGCTTATTTTATACACATATTTTGGTACTGGGGACTGAACTTAGGGGTACTTTACTACTGAGCTACATTCCCAGCCCATTTTGTTTTTTTATTTTGAAACAGGGTCTCATTAAGTTGTTGAAGCTGGACTTGAACTTAAAATTCTCCTGCCTTGGGGCTGGGGCTGTAGCCCAGTGGTGGAGTACTTTCCTGTCACGCGTGAGGCACTGGGTTCAATCCTTAGCACCACATTAAAAAAATAAAATAAAGTTATTAAAAAAAAAAAAAAATCTCCTGCCTCACCCTCCCGAGTTACTGGGCTTACAGATGCATACCACTGACTCTGGCTCCCTAGCTCTGAACATTCAGAGATGTTTTTTTTTTTTTTTTGGTACCAGGGATTTAACCCAGGGTGCTCTATCACTGAGCCACATCCCCAGTCAGTCCTTCTTTTAAATTTTTCTTTCTTTCTTTCTTTTTTTTTTTTTTTTGAGACAGTTATTTGCTAAATTGCTTAGGCCCTTTCTTTTTTTCTTTCTTTCTTTTTTTGGTGGGGGCGGAACTGGGAATTGAACTCAGGGGCACTCGACTACTGAGCCACATCCCCAGCCCTATTTTGCATTTTATTTAGAGACCAGGTGTCACCAAGTTGTTCAGTGCCTTACTTTTGCTGAGGCTGATTAAAAACTCATGATCCTCCTGCCTCAGCCTCCTGAGCCACTGGGATTACAGGCATGCACCAGGCCCTTTCCAAGTTGATAAGACTGGCCTCAAACTTGTGATCCTCCTTCTTTAGTCTCCCGAGTCACTGGGATTTATAGGTGTGTGCCACCATGCCTGACTCATACATTTTTTTGATAGCCACAATCTAATGATCACATTAAAGAAATTTAACATTAATGCAGTTTCATAATGTGCAGTCATATTCTGATTGCCTCAGTTGTTCCAAATAATGCCCTGTGAAGCTATAGGTTCAAGGTGCTTGTTGTGTTTTTTTTTTTTTAAGCCTGTGTTGATGGAATGAGGAAGGAGTGAGAAACACAGGGTGAAATTACCAAAAGAACCACTGAGGGGGCTGGGGAGATAGCGCACAAGGCCCTGGGTTCGATCCCCAGCACCGCAAAAAAAAAAAAAAAAAAAAAAAAAAAAGAACCACTGAAAGGGCTGGTGAGGAATAGCCAGGGAGAAATACAGTCTATTTCTCAAATTCTACATAAGTATAGCTTGGCATTTGGTCTTCTACAACATTAATTTTTTTTTTAATATTTTGTTGGCAATGTACCTTTATTTTCTTTATTTTTATGTGGTGCTGAGAATCGAATCCAGTGCCTTGCACGTGCTAGGCAAGTGCTCTGCCACTAAGCCACAACCCCAGCCCCAACATTAATATTTTTGAGGAGTTCAGTCCATTTGTTTTAGAGACGGCCCCTCAGTTTGGAGTTGTCTAATTGTTTCCTCATTATTTGTTTTAAAAGTTAAACATTTATTGGCAAGAACACTACATACATGAGTGTCCTTTTCAATGTATGTTAGAAGGCACGCAATGTCATTTTGTTCTATTAGTGAAGGTAAATTTGATCACTTGATTAAGGTATTGTTTACTGTATTTCTTCATTGTAAAGATTTCTTATTCCTTTTGTGGTTAATAAATAATATGGGTTGATTCATTGAGACCGTGAGTATACTATTCCCCAAAACCTTTGTATCTTTTTTTTTTTTTTTTTTTTTTGCGTTGCTGGGGATCGAACCCAGGCCTTATACTTGCGAGGCAAGCACTCTACCAACTGAACTATATCCCCAGTCCCCTTTGTATTTTAATAGTTTTTTTTTAAATACCTCTTTAATTGTAGATGGACACAATATCTTTATTTTGTATCTATTTATTTTTATGTAGTCCTGAGGATCAAACCCAGTGCCTCACATATGTGAGGCAAGCCCTCTACCAATGAGCTACAACCCCAGCCCATCTTTTTTTTTTTTTTTTTTAATATTTTAGTTGTCCATGGACCTTTGTTTTATGTATTTGTTTATATGTATGCTGAGACTCAAACCCAGTGCCTCACATATGCTAGGCAAGTGCTCTACCACTTAGCTACAACTAACTGCTTAGCTACAACTAAGCAGTCCCCCCAGCCCCTCTTAATAGTTCTTTTTTTTTTTTTTTTTTTTTGGTGGTGCTGGGGATTGAACTCAGGACCTTGTACTTGCAAGTTAAGCACTCTACCAACTGAGCTGTCTCCCCAGCCCTCTTGATAGTTTTTGTATCCCTTGACTGAATGAACCTTTCTTGCATTAATGATTACAGTAGTACTTAACAAAAGTGACTTTCTAATTCTGTTATTTCCTGTTTTTCTTTTTGCAATACATTTTTCTGTATTTTGTTGCAAAATTTATTTTAAAAGTATTTATGTTTAGGTTTTGATCTACTTGTGCTTTTTAAAAAGTATGTTTTTTTTTACTTATTATTATTATTTTTTAATGACATGCTGAGTATTGAACGCAGTGCGTCACACATGCAAGGCAAGCGCTCTACTACTGAGCCACAACCCTGCCCAGATCTACTTGGTCTTCATTATTATTATTGAGTGAAGTAGGGGTCTGATTTATTTTCCCATGTGAAAAACTAGTTATCTCAAAACAACTTTTTGAGTAGTTATGTTATTTTATTACTTTGATCTCTTCTCTAAAATACCAGGTTTTCATACATATTTGCATCTGTTTCTGGGTTCTCTCCTGGTCAATTAGCTTGTTTTTTACTGCTGTGGTTCTAAAGCAATAGTATAATTGCTGTAGCTTAATACTAAGGTTTGATATTGGGTAGGATACAGGTTTTCCCATCTTATTTATCATAATTGTCTTGGCTCTTCTGGCCCTCGTGCTCTTCCATAATAATTTCATTTATTTATTTTTGGTACTGAGGATTGAACCCAGGTGTGTTTAACCATGAGCTATATCACCAGCCCTTTTTATTTTTTATTTTAAGGTAGGGTCTTCTTAAGTTGCTTAGGGCCTTGCTAAATTGTTGAGATTAGCTTTGAGTTTGCAGTCCTCCTATTTCAACCTCACAAGTCACTGGAATTGCAGGTGTGCACCACTGTACCTGGCAGCTGAAATTTTTGTTCATAAGGGAGTAGGGCAGAATGCGATGTATCTGTCATTCTTGTCTTATTCCTGACTTTAAGGGAAATATATATATAATATATTTATTTATTTATTCCCCCCCCCCCCTTTGTACTAGGAATTGAACCCAGAGGAGCTATACCACTGAGCCACATCCCCAGCCCTTTTTATTTTTTGTTTTGAGACAGGGTCTCACTAAGTTGTTGAGGCTGACTTCAAACTTGTGATCCTTCTGCTTCAGCCTCTGCAGTTGCTGGGTTTATAGGTGTGTGTCACTGTACCTGGCTCCTTTGCCCATTTACCTCTGTTCCAGCTTTAGCACAGTCACAAGGCAGTTTATGTGGATCAGTGAACAGTTTTGGTTAGTGTTGGATTATACAGTGACTCAAAGTTAGGTTTTCAGTTTGCAGTATGTGTCACTTTTGAACAGAGGAAATAGATGCAGTATTTGAATGCTTGGTATTTTGTTCTTATTTCTCAGTTAAATCCAGATGTGAATGTTTTCCAGCGGAAATTTGTGAATGAAGTTAGAAGATGTGAAGAAATGGATCGAAAACTTCGTATGTTCCTATTGGTCTTATATGATGTTCTTACAATGAATCATTTGTCTTAGATTAGATGTTAGTCCTCTCAATAGAAATATATGTGAGAAAAATAAGAAAAATCTTGTGATCATATTTTAAGATGAATACATATAGATTATGTGGAGTTTGGGGTAGATAGTGCTTACTGGAAACCTGTTCTGACAATAGCCTGCAAGCCAAAAACACTGTGGTTATTGTGGAATTTTAACAGTACAACTACATTACAGAATTCTGAGTGGTAAGATGCAGCATCATCAATTTTAGATATCAAAACTACTTTTTAAGGTGAGCTATTTATGAGAAAAGAAACTAACATTCATTAAGTTCCTGTTGAGGGCTAGGATACTAATGAATGAATGAATGCTTTGTTTCTTTCATTGCCCACTACATTCCTTTAATATGGTATTATCTCATTTAACAATTGAGGAGACTAAAGATCAGAGAGGTTTAGTGACTTATCCAAGAACATAAGCAGTTGTGATGAAATCAGTATTTTAAACCAGATTGTTCTTTCTGACTCCAAACCCATGCTCTTGCCATTTTACCAAACCAGTTTAGTTAGCTGATAGGGTGAATTTGGTCCCCACTTTAAAAAAAAAAAATGTTGGTAGTTGTCCCCTGGAATATTCTTTTCTCTTTTGGTGTTTTAGGTCCTTTATGTTTTTTCATTTTTATTTTTTTGGTACCAGGAATTGAACTCAGGGACATTTAACTACTGAGCCACATCCCCAGCCCTCTTTTGTATTTTATTTAGAGACATGGTCTCACTGAGTTGCTTAGTGCCTTGCTTTTGCTGAGGCTGGCTCTGAACTGGAGATCTTCCTGTCTCAGCCTCCTGAGCCGCTGGGATTATAGGCGGGCGCTACCGTGCCTGGTGTTATTTTTATTTTTTATGCTTACTGGTCTGATTGTTTTCAAATTTAACAAACCCTTTTGATCTCGAGTGGTTTTACAGTATTGTGTTATCAAATACTTAGTTGCACTCTTCTGGAGCTCTCCTTGGCCTATTACAGTATCTGACAGCGGACTACTCATACTTGGAGAAGCAGTTGTATAGGGTGGAGAATTGAAGTTGGTGAAGTCCAGTTTTTTAAGATTCGAAGAGGAAAAGAAAGCAGTTGGGAACTAACTGACCTCTTTGGGGTAGTGTTGGAGAATGTGAAGTACAAGAGAGGGATATGGAGAAAAAAGGTGCTGCTTTTATGTGAAGGTTCTTTCTTAGAATGAAATTCTTTGTAGCCAGATTCCAGCCCCCTTCCCCCCTCCTCCGCTAATGGCAATTCCAGGCATGCTGCTAGACATGTATTTTTTTGACTCTATCATTTTAGGATTTGTTGAGAAAGAGATAAGAAAAGCTAACATCCCAATTATGGACACTGGCGAAAATCCAGAAGTGCCCTTCCCTCGGGACATGATTGACTTAGAGGTAAACAATTCTAAGAAAGCCAGATAAGTTTCTTTCTACTTAAATGCCAGAATTACTTTCTTGAGTAGGTAATTCTTGCTAACTTTGTGAGCATTTTCTGTTGATTTTAAGTTTCCTATAGGTGGGATTGAAGTGAATTCTCTTTTTTATGGTATCAAATAGTATCTCAGACAGTATCATATGCTAGTAATGAAATGTTTATTGAGTGCTTATTGGATTAATTTCGCCTTGTCTTATAGCTTATTAACCTCATAGACTAAATGAATTGCCACTGAGTTTTTTTTTTTTTTTTTTTTTTTTTGTGGTGCTGGGGATCGAACTCAGGGCCATGTGCATGCAAGGCAAGCACTCTACCTACTGAGCTATCTCCCCAGCCCGCCACTGAGTTTTTTGATAATATATTATCCATCTCAATTACTCAAGAAATTTACTGAGTGTTCCGTAGAATCTATAGACTAAGAAAGACTTGTAAGCAAAACTTTGCAAAAAGAAAATGTAAATCATCCTTTGTAGGTAGGTATAATATATCTTTGACCTATTGGTGTTTAAATAGTTCTGTGAGATAAATTGATTACTGTCTTTCAGAGTAGCAGCATATTGAGCTTAGTTTGAGTTAATTTATTTTCCCCCCTGTAGGCCAATTTTGAGAAGATCGAAAATGAACTGAAGGAAATCAACACAAACCAGGAAGCTCTGAAGAGAAACTTCCTGGAACTGACTGAATTAAAATTTATACTTCGCAAAACTCAGCAGTTTTTTGATGAGGTCAGACTATTGTTTCTTTTAGTGTTTGAGCAAGCTGATATATACCTGCACAAGTGGGCCATATTTTGATTCCAGTAATTATTTTAATTTGCTAGTTTGGAAGCAATACCATTTTTGCATCCTGTTTTAGTTGAAGAAATGTCAGATTATGTTCCATTTTTCATGCAGTACACAGCCAATCATAGTTTTGTATATTTTCACATTTTTTGCAATTTTTCATCTCAAGATGGGGAAAGGAACCCTAAATCATTGTATTCACATAGTTGAAATTTTGCATTATATTTATATGTTAGAAGGTAAGTATATGTTTGCAATTTAACTTGAAGAAATAAACATTTGGTTACAGACAAAATAACAAAAGTTTAATCTCTAAATCTTTTGTCAGCAAAAAAAATTTTATTCTCTGTGTTTGTTTATCAACCATTGGGCACATTTTTTAGCATGTCACATTGATTTTTTAAAATTTTTCATGTGATATATGAAAGTATTGGTAGGATGCATGTTTGAATTTTCATATAAATGCAATTTAATTATCTTATAAGGAAAAAAGTCAATAAGCTCCTGGGTTAAATATGTAGATGACTAAATTGCCAGGTGACAGCTTGCCAAGGGGGCTCCCATGGAAGGACTTGGAGTCAGGCTTGTAGAAAGCTTCCTTCTCCTAATTAAACCTGGGGAGGAGTCTTAACTCTCAACCTGAATATGGTTTTTCTGATAGCCTAAAATATTAGTAACTCTGTTTTTGACAAGTGTCTTTGCCACCAGATTAGAAACATTAGATACTCCAGAGATTGTTCTAATCGCTGCTCAATGTACCGTCTTGTAAAGTTTATTTCCTTTTCTCAAAAAAAACCTTAAAAACATAGCTTTTAAATATAGATGGACCATTTTAATTAGGATCTTATATGTTCTCAGTTTTACTTTTTAATTTCTTTTTTGCTGGGGTTTGAATGAAGGGGTTCTCTAGGACTAAGCTACATCCCCAACCCTTTTTATTTTTAATATTCAGACAGTGTCTCATTAAATTGCCAAGGCTGGCCTCAAACTTGGATCCTCTTGACTCAGCCTCTTAAATAGCTGGAATTATAGGTGTGCACAAAAGTGCTGAGCTTTACTTTTAATTTCTGTCTTTTGAGAAGAGATCAATTCTCTGTAGCTCTCTGGATTGGAGCAAGAGTTCTCCAACCAGCAGTAATAGCCTCACCTGGGCTTTTGTCAGAAGTACAGATCATTGCCCAGTCCAGTGCCTGTAATCCCAGCAACTCAGGATACTGAGGCAGGACAGGACAATTGCAAATTCAAAGCCAACCTCAGCAACTTAGCAAGGCTCTGTCTCAGAAAACAAAAAGAACCAGGGAGATGTAGCTTAGTTGTAAAGTGCTCCTGGTTTAATCACAGTACCAAATTAAAAAAAAAAAAAAAAAAAAAAAAGAAAGAAAAAATAAAGAAAATAAAACAAATATAAGTGATCAATCAAACCCAGACCTATGGAGTCAGAAATCTTGGGGGTGGGGTCTAGTCAACTGTTTTAATAAGGTAATTCTGAAGCATGCAAGTTTCAAAACTGCTAGTCGAGAGCAAATCTGCTGAGGATGTGATGCATTCAAAAGTAAGGATTTGATTCAGAGAAGCTATTCTAATTGAAAAGATCTGTGGAGGCAAAGAATGGTGGCAAAGCTCATGTGAATTTAATTTCCTGGTCCTTCCAAGAATCAGAATCTGGCTGTATATCAACAGAGGTTTGGTGTGAATTTTCAGTTTGCTCACCATGTTGAGAATTTTGAGACTGGTGTAATGTCTTTCCCTAGTCCCCAGTATCATTGCATTAGAGGGTGTGGGACTATGTGATTAACTCCTTTAAGTGTTTTAAGACCTTTTGCAACAGGCATGTGTTTCAGTGAACAAATGAATGTGGAATTCCAGTATGCTCACCACCTAAACATTATTATATTCTTATTCGTTAATTCCCTGAGCTTATAACACACCCTTACTCTTTGTGAAGTACAGTTAGTCCTATTATGAAATATCCTGAGCTAGTGCTCCATATGCTCATAGATGGGTTCTTTCCTAAACATGTCTGAGTGGCTGTCCACAGATCCAGTCTATACCTGACCTCATAGTCAAAGCTCCCCTACTTTTAGCATCATCTTGAGCTTATTTCTTTTATCTTCAGGTTTTTTTCTCCATCATATGTGACCTTTAGTTCACTATTGGGATATTGCTGTGATATATGAAAATATCTTTCATGACCTCCTGAGTTTAAGGATTAGAGGAAGCTTCTTATTCTGGTTAAATCTTTATAAAAAAATGTATTTATTATTATTTTTTGGGATACTGGTGATTGAACTCAGCAGTACTCAACCACTGAGCCACATCCTCAGCCCGATTTTGTATTTTATTTAGAGACAGGTTCTCACTGAGTTGCTTAGTATCTTGCTTTTGCTGAGGCTGGTTTTGAACTCTTAATCCTCCTGCCTCAGCTTCCCAAGCATGCCTCACCATGCCCAGCTCTTCTGGTTAATTTTGAGAGAAATTCTGAATAAAAACTCATAACTGGACAAATGAGCTCCCTTAAGGGAAGTAGTTATTTAAGCTACTAATTTTTTTTTTTTTTCAATACTGGGAATTGAACCAAGGGCTTCACACATTCTAGACAAGTACTGTAGCACTGAGCTATATCCCCAGCCTTTTTTTTTTTTTTTTAAACTTAATTTAATTATTTATTTTTTTGGTACCGGGAATTGAACCCAAGTGTACTTAGCTACTGAGCCACATCCCCAGCCCTTTTTATTTTTTATTTTGAAACAGGGTCTCCCTAAGTTGCTGAGGCTGGCCTTGAACTTCTGATCCTCTTGCCTTACCCTGTGGAATAGCTGGGATTACAAATGTGTGCAATTGCCCGTGACTAAGTTACTAATTTAAAAAAAGAGTAAAAATAAACTAAGAGAACTACTTGGAAAGATGATATACGATTTAAAAATTCTAAGTTAGGGGTTTAGGAATTTTATTTTGTGCTTACTAAATCAAAACATTAAATGCCCATCCTGAGAAAGCAGATTCATGATCCTCGTGTCCTTCTTGACCTTTCCATGGTGAATTTCTTTCACTTTCCTGTTTGTACAAAACTCTTTTCCCCAGTCTCTCAAAGTACTTTGAGCACAAGGCCTTGACCATGAGAGCTTCTCCCACTGCCTTTGCCATCAGTTCCCCTTTCATTCCTGATACTCACAGCAGTGCCCAGAGGCTTCTGGCAAAAATCACTCTGCCTTTTCTCTCCAAGTGCACTGTCAACACTGTGCCCATTCTTGCCACTATTTCAAGCCTCAGTCAGGTCCCTTTCCATAGACTTTGCCCTGCTGCTGCTGGGCCTCACAGAGTGGTCACGTGTGCATGCAAGTGCACATTAAATAATGCAAAAGGTGAGCAAACTTGGGACCCTCAAATATTGAAAACTGAGATTTCATGAGATTTTCTTCCATGCCTGAAATTGCGGTGTTTGCAAATGGCCTAAAACACTACTAATTGCAAACTTTTCTTTTTAATAATTGGGTGAATGTGTAATTAATAATGAGTTAGCAGAAAATGGCTAAATCAGGGTGATTCTTTTTCCTATTTAGGCATATGAGTTATATTGGCAGGGTGTTTAGTGAAGGAAAAGTAAATATATATTGAATAGTCTTACTATTTAAGATGATTACAAATCAACGTAGCCATTCTTATCCAGAGCATTTAAAATGACTTGTTAATGATTATCCTTTTCTCAGTCTTCTTGCTTATGAAGAGCTGTAAGAGCTGGAGAGATTTCTCTGCATCTTTTACCATAAGCACCATAACATATGAGAACGTAAAGAAGACTGGAAAAGTAATGGTTAATGGCATGCAGATCCCTGCCTTCCTTTCCTTCTGAGTTTTCCATCCATCTGCTTTCTTTATTTTCCTTAACCATCTGCCATCTCCTTTTAGGGCTGGGGTGAATACCTTAAGTGATGAAATATAATTTCTTTCTTCATGTAGATGGAAGGTAAAAGTGTTTACTTTTAGTAATTGATGTAGCTGGCCTGGATGTGCTGCTTATTACTTAAATGCTATAGAAACAGAACCAAAGTTTGTTCTACTTATTTTAAGACATGGTTTTCAGCATTCTAAATGGGGCAGGGAAACTCAGTAGAACATAGCAAATAATTTAGAGAAACAGTGGTAATATTACTATTGTTATTAGAGAACCCAGGTTCTCTGTGATTTAAGGTTTTTTTTTGTTGTTGTTGTTTTGTTTTTTTTTGGTACAAGGGAGTGAACTCTCAGGGGCACTCGACCACTGAACTACTCCTCAGCCCTATTTTGTATTTTATTTAGAGACAGGGTCTCACTGAGTTGCTTAGTGCCTTGCTTTTTGCTGAGTCTGGCTTTGAACTTGAGGTCCTCCTGCCTCAGCCTTCCCAGTTACTGGGATTTCAGGCATGCACCACTGTGCCCGGCTGAATTTTTTTGATGCCTAACAACATGCTTTCTATTTAAAATACCCTTAGTTAGTGGGTCTGGTTCTCCTAGTTTCCCATCAGGCATAATTAAATTATGAATTTTAAAGTTTCTAAGACTTGGTATTCTTAATATCAAGTAGTGAAATTAGTGTTTAGAATATTGAAGTTTCTGCTTAATTTTAATTCTGTTGCTTTTATTCTTGGAGAGTCTCATATATAGTCTTTGGAGTAGTATGGTTGCTACATGCTGTTTGTTGTTCTATCATTTGTCATCTTTAGGATGCATGTATTTGTACTGTGTCTGATGTTTGGGATTTACTTAAACCAGGTTCTGTGAACCACACAGGCACATGGAGGGAGTCTTGTGAGTTGCACTCTGTTTCACTGTTTTTTGCCAAATGATATTCCAGGAACATGTTGAAATGTCATCTGATCTGCACAAAAAAAATTGCTTATAGTCAGCCTATTTTGAAATAGAAACAACAAGAATCCCATTTTTCCTCATGATGGCAGATGGCAACCAGTCGTTCCCATTATCTCATTTTAGTTTCTAAGTCATAACAGAATTTTTTTGCCCTGCTGGTGTGCCTTCTTTTTTTTTTTTTTTTTTTTTTTTTTCCCCTTGATTAGCCTTGATCCTTACTTCCCAAAACAGTTGCTTTCACTTTTTTATTTAGCCTTATCTGGTTTATACTTAGTATCCCCCTGCCTTGTTGCATATATGATCCTGTGACTTTATCAAGTGAGGTTCCCATGTGGCATTTTTTGATAACGTTGATAGGAATAGAGTCAAATTGAAATTTGTAATGAAAATGATAGAGGAAAAATTTTCCTTTTTGTTTTGCTTTTGAAAAAGATTGTTTTGGCTACTTCTAGTCTTTGGTCAAGCAATATGGAAGTTAAAGTTGGGGAGATCAAGCAGTGAAGTTGACTGGACTTTATTTTTGGAGGCAGCTTCTCTTTTCTGATGTGAGTAAAGCATGTATCAGGATGAGTTGGGTAGAGAGAGGTAAGGAGATATAGACCTCCATGTGGGAAGATCCTTCTCCTCCTTCATTGCATTGTATAAACTGTCATGGTGGAACTCATTTTAAATCTAACCAACTGCACCAGCCCGGGAGCTCTGGGTTAGGTTATTATCTGTTACTTTTTCTTCACTTTACTTGATTTTTTTTTTTTTTTTTTTTTTAATGGTACTGGGGATTGAACACAGGGGTAGTAGAGTTACATCCCCCAAACCTTTTTATTTTTTGAGACACGGTCTTACTGAGCTGCTGAGGCTGGGCTGGAACTTGTGATTCTCCTGCCTCAGCCTCCTGAGTGGCTGGGATTACAGGTGTGCGCCATCACACCTGACTTTCATTTGATTCTCGAGCTATGATCTCAAGAATCCTTCCACTGTAAAACCTATATGAATCTTAAAAATATTCCTAGATTCCTGGTCAGAAGATAGGATGTTGAAATATGCAGTGAAGGCATAGGCCTGCCTAGGTATTGTGCTTCTTATCCTTTTGAAGAAAGAAATACTCTTTAAGTCCCATGCTTTAGGGCATTCTATATGTGACTGTGCTGAGTTTTCATAGTCTGAATTTCTAAAGGTCTGGAAAACTTAGATGTCTTGGAGATACTCCTCTGTCTTTCTCCAGATCATACCATGTTCAAGACAGTGACAGTGCCTTGTTTCTCACTTGGAAAGTGACTCCACCTTCAAGTTTGTCATATGGGGCAAATTCTAGGCATTTTGTAGCTGCCTAGAAATTAAATATTAAGAATATCCTCTGTGTACTACACTTTTGTTCAAAAGAGAGAGACATTTCAACTTCCTGTCCATAAGTAAAGGTATTTTCCTGGCACTTTCATATTTCATTCAGGGAAACATCAGAGAGAAAATGGCTTCCACCAAGTAACAGATTTATACATGTCACCATCACTTAATGTTTTTCTTTTGTTCCTCATTTCTGAAACCATTTGCCCAGATGCTTTACTGGGGCAATTATGCTTTCTTTACCTCATGTTTATTTTCTTTGTTTTCTTCCCTTGTTCCTTTTTTTTTTTTTTGGGTGTGTCTTATCTTTTGGTGTCCCTTCTCCCATCTTCATTTTCTGAAAGTCTCCTGGTTCCTCGTTCCCTGCATGCCACTAACTATTTTCATTAGATATTAATTGATTTGTGAATTCAGGCTGAATTGCATCATCAGCAGATGGCGGATCCAGACCTGTTGGAAGAGTCTTCATCCCTGTTGGAGCCAAGTGAGATGGGAAGAGGCACGCCTCTACGACTTGGGTAAGTACCGCGTCAGCCTTACCTTCTCAGTCGGGTCATGTTCATCCTTGCTGTTCAAAAGAGCAATGAGGCTAGGAGTTCACTCGCTACAAGGAAGTGCTACCTTCTGATCCTTTTGAGAGGTGTTTCTGAGTCTTTTTGGATTGAGTTGTCTGTGAAACCTCTTCTGGGTCTGGAAGTACAGTCAGGAATAAGGCTCTGGCAGCCCTTTTGACATAACAACAGATAGTCTCCTGTGTTTAATCTTTGCCTCTTTCTCACTTTCCTTTTTCTCAAAACCTCCCATCCCTTGACATGAAATAGAATTCCTAATCTGGTTTTTCTTCTGCCCACAGATTCGTGGCTGGTGTGATTAATCGGGAGCGTATCCCTACTTTTGAACGCATGCTATGGCGAGTATGCCGAGGGAATGTGTTCCTGAGACAGGCTGAAATCGAGAACCCCCTGGAGGATCCTGTGACTGTAAGACAAGGAAATTGCATCCTGTGGAATAGGTCTTGTAAAGGGTGCCCAGACTAGTAGCATAGCATGGTGCCACCTGGATCCTACCCTTCCACAGAGTATCCCTTGTGTTTACCCCTGTTTTGATCTGAGAACTTGAAGGACTGCTTTGGTATAACTCTCACTTTGTGTGTATCTAATATACACAAGACGTATACATTATTTTCAGCCTTTACCCAAATATGCTTTTTTCCAATTACTTTAAACTTTAATTGTATATATTTCCTATTACTAGTCTGGGACTGAAAGAAAATTTGCCTTATTTAAAAATTAACTTAAAGCAAATCATCTTGTTCCAAATTTGGTCATATTCATGCATAAAAGAAGAGATTTCCTAAACTGATCTTTATAAGCTTGTGAAATTTTATGTGGTAAGATTTTATTGTTTACTTGTTTGTTGGAAAAATCAGAAACTTAGTCTAAAAATATTTATTGTAGCCAAGCCTGGTGGCACACACTTGTAATCCCAGCAATTTGGGAGGTTGAGGCAGGAGGATTGTGAGTTCAAAGCCAGCCTCAGCAATTTAGTTAGGTCCTAAGCAACTTAGGGAGACCTTGTCTCTAAATAAAATAAAAAAATACATAAAATCTGTAAGATAGGATGATCTTTCCCATCTAGTGCTTTGGAAAATAGGAGCAGCCTAACATCTTGGCATTTTGACATAATGGGACAGCATTCATAACCTAAATCTACATGAGCATGATGGGTCCTGATTTCAGGGATTATAAGCAAAGGCTAAATGTATTGCAAAAATTTTCATGTCATTTTTGTATTAGTGTTATTTAGAAGTCTAGAGTTGGTTTTTCTGTTCTAGATTATTTTAGGAATTTCTTAAATTAGTATTCTTTATTTTACCTAAGAAGAGATTGAATTTTGAGCTTTCTCAGATTGGTTGAATAGTACAACTATTTTATGACTTTTATTCTCCATACTGAGTAGGATTGTGGTGATATTTAGAGTGAATCACTTTACCTTGGGGGGGTACAGTGTGAGTCTTACTGAAGACACTTGTGTTGTGGAAACATTGTAATCTTCAGTCACACCTAATATGGAGCTGTTCTCTGGAATATTCAGTCAAGTTTCCTCTTGGCAATAGAAAGGTTATATTATCAACAAATCCAGGAAAGGGGAGGGCTGATATCTATAACAGAGCAGCTGCAGGAAGAATAGACCCCAGGAGAGCCTTCAGACGTTGTTTCCTCCACAGTGCTAGGAATTGAACCCAGAGCCTCACCACACATGCTGGGGAGGTGCTCTACCACTGAGCTACATCCCCAACCCTAAAGTTAAGACTCTTGAGCATAACTTTCTTCACTTCTTTTATCCTTCTAAAGTTTTGTTTTTTATTGTAAAAGCAGTACATACTCTGAGTATGAGAAACTACAGATAGCCAGAGATAGTCCTAGTTAGCACCATGTATACCTTATCTTTTTCTGATCTTTCCTTCTAGTCCTTGTATCATATTTTAGGTGTAAATTTGGTATTTGGGATTGATTTCCTATCCCCCTTTCCCACTGGGTCTAAATTAGCATGAGTCAATCATGATTCATGATTCATCAACATTCTCCCCAGTGACTCAGTTCCTTATACTTATTCAGCCCCCTTTTTCTGGAACTTTCTAAGCCCCAGAACAGATGGGACTGGCTTCCTTCTCTTTCTTCCCTGCTATACTTTTGTCATTCAGGGCATATAAGATTTAAAGTTGCATTGGAAAATAAATTTAAATTGTGCTAATTGTGCTTCTCTATCAAGTTTCTGGTTATGTTTAAAAACAAATTGGGAAAGATTTTTGTGAATTAGAGATTATAGGACAGCTCTTCTCTTAATGAAGCTTAACCTCTTTAAGTAGTGGTTAAAGTACAGGCTGACCATATCCTTAAAGGATTACTTTTATTCTTTTATTGTACAGAATGTTAGTTGTTTAAAATATTTTCACCCAGATTTAGAGGTCTGAACTCTTGGTTTTTGCTTCTGGGGCCTAGGGTGACTACGTGCACAAGTCTGTGTTTATCATTTTCTTCCAAGGCGATCAGCTGAAAAACAGAGTCAAGAAAATCTGTGAAGGGTAAGAGAGACCTGCCTCCACCCCATATGGCACAGCTGTGTTACTTAACTGTTGAGCCTTAGGATTCAGAATAGTGAAGTGCAGATTGTATTTTAAACCATTAGGAATAGTCCAAACTGGGCACGGTGGTTCATGCCTATTATCTCATCTGCTCAGGAAACTAAGATGGGAGGATCACAAATTTGAGGCCAGCCTCAGCAGTTCAGAAAGAACTCTGCCTCAAAATAAAAAGGGATGGGGTGGGGGCATAAATAAGTGGTAGATCAATTGCATAGCCATGTGCAAGACCCTGGGTTTAATCCCTAGTACTGCCCCAAATAAAAGAAGAAGAAGGAGGGGAAAAAAAAAAAAAAATAGCCAAGTCCACTATTTCAAAAAAATAGCCAAAACCACTATTTCAAGCATTGGCGTGGTGGCACACACCTGTAATCCCAGCAGCTTGAGAGACTGAGGCAGGAGGATCAAGCATTCAAAGCCAGCCTCAGCAACTTAGGCCCTAAGCAACTCATTGAGACCCTGTCTCTAAATAAACAACAATAACAACAAAAACAAAACCCACCACAGTTTCATCTGGGTACAATGGTACATGCCTGTAATCCCAGCTATTTGGGAGGTTGAGACTGGAGGATTGCAAGCTTGGAGCCAGCCTTAGCAACTTAGCAAAGGTCCTGTCTCAAAATAAATAGGGCTGGGGATACAGCTCAGTGATAAAGTATCCCTGGGTTCAGTCCCCAGTACTTCAAAACAAAACTCCACAATGTCCTGGGGCTATGCATGTGACTCAGTGGTAGAATGTGGAGTGCAAGCACAAGGCCTTGAGTTCAGTCCCCAGCACCACAAAACAAAAATAGTTTCCTTTATTTTGGGACACAGGATCCACAGACCACTGTAGTGCCACAGACACTGTGGCCTTAGATTTTCTAAAATTTGCCTTATAAGCAGAATTTTTTTCCATTCCATTTTTCTCCAGTGGTTTACAGTATAATTTGTTTAATTTTTTTTTTTTTTAAAGTCTCAGGGAAATTTCATAGCTATAGAGAATGTCAAAATAATTCAACTATTTTCAACTATTGTTGGGTGTGGTGACATGTACCTGTAATCTTGGGTACATGGGAGGCTGAGGCTGGAGGATCACAAGTTTGAGGCCAGACTGGGAAACTTAGCAAGACCCTGTTTCAAAGAAGAAGGAAAAAAAAAAAAAAAAACAGGACTGGGGATGTGCCCAAGTATAGAGTGTCCCTGAGTTCAATCCCCAGTACCTGCCCCCTCCCTACCACACAAAGAGTTCAAATGATATTGTTCTACCTACAGGCCAGTTAACAGAAATAATTAGTGTTGGTTAACTCATCAGTCTGCCTTAATCATATTTAGAAACTTCAATATTTCTAAGGCTGCATCTGTACATTCCAGGTTCCGAGCCTCACTCTATCCCTGTCCTGAGACACCACAGGAGAGGAAAGAAATGGCTTCTGGAGTCAATACCAGGATTGACGATCTCCAAATGGTACACAGAGGATCAGAGGGAATTTATTCATGTGAACTAACTATAGTGGAGGACCATTCTTCTTCAAACTGACAGTTTATTAGATACCTGTAGTAGTTCCGGATACCAAAAAAAGAAATGTCTTTGGGTACTAATCCCTTTGGGAGCTGGGGAAAGGCTCAGGGAATGACTGTTAAAAATAGCACTAGTCATCTGCAGACAAGACAGGAATGCTGTACATCTGGAGTCTTTGTTACTTAGAGTATTCAAGTCCTTTCTACCTCATGAGTCTGAAATATTTTTTATAATAAAAGGAAAAAGTATGCTTTCTTAAGAAAGAAAGTCTAATACTCCAAAAGTAATATAAAGCCAGTTTTGCCCTCACTCTCTACTCCCCAGGCATCCACTCTCAACAGCATGGCTATACTTCTGGTCAACGCAATCTTAATCACACAGTCCATCTGTCCAAAGAACCCTGGTATGCCTTTTGAATCCAAGAAGTGATTGAGTTAGATTTTTACCAGATCACAGTGTGTGTGGTTTGTGTACATCATGGTCAACACAGTGTTCTAAGGAAGCAGTTTATGTGTAATGGTTTATGGAAGGAAAGAGTAAGTCCCTGGGGCTTCTTCCCTCTTGAAAGAAGGAATGTGATGATTGCTTCCTTTGAATCATGTCTCATCCCAAAGGCAGTTCTTTTAGCAGTGGCAAAATTGTTAAAGATATATAATAATTCCCATTTCAATTCCCTTTCAGATCTTTCCCTTCTACCCCATTTTATATGACCCACTTTATATGACAGTAACTTTGCGGTAGTGAGCTCTTTTGAGATAAGCTTGTCAGTTCAATCAGAGGAACAGTTTTTTAGAATTGCTGGTGGATGATAGTCAGTGTCAACACATTCTGGTGTTTAGGGTTGTTTGATCTCTTTTAGGGTTTTTAGGTAGATTTAAAGAGCATGTACAGTAGTCATTATAAATGACTAGAACTTGACTTTTTTTTCTTTTCAGTACTGAGGGTTTAAACCCAGGGCTTTGCACATGGTAGACAAGTGCTCTACAACTTAGCTACATTCTCTACCCTAAAATTTGATTTTTAAAAATTCAATTGCAACTGGGTGTGGTGGTACATGCCTGAAATCCCAATAACTCAGAAGACTGTGATAGAAGGATTACAAATTCAAAGCCTGCCTCAGCAACTTAGTGAGGCCCTAAGCAACTTAGAGATACCTTGTCTCAAAATAAAAACTAAAAAGATGTGGGGGATGTGACTCAGTGGTGAAGCATTCCCGCGTTTAATGCCCAGTACCTCCCCCCCCCCAAAAAAAAAAAAATCCAGTTGTAGCACTTACCTAGTATGTGTGAAGCCATGGATTTGATCCCCATCACAGGGTGTGAAAATCCAGGAACTGAAACCTTAAAAAAGAAATTGAATACCAAGGAGTAGGATGGGGAAAGAGAAAAGCCAATAGAACATTGGTTGGACACGTATTTAGTATCCTATCAGAAGTTGTAATAGTAATTGTGCAATAGTCCACAACAAGAAGAGAAAGTAACTATCCTAAAATGACTTAAGTTTCCCTAGCATACGTGGTCGTTTTCTTTTTTTTTTAAACCTCTCTATGGAAGTCATCCTCCTCGTGCAAGACAGTTTTCAGGGAATAGTTGCTGCTTTGTTCTGAACTAATGTGAAGAACATTAACATGATTTGTATGGAGCTATTTCCTCTTTAAAGAAATGTGCAGATTTAACATGGATTCTCATATAGAAATATGGAGAGTGGATCGTTTACCCAATTCCTTCTAGGTGGAGCAGTGAGCTTAGCCTCTCTTCTGCTCCTGAAATCTTAAATATTGGTGATTAAACAAGGCAATGAAATTAATGAAATTTAAAATGTCCCTGCATCTTCCTCTGAGAGAAATCTCCTAGTTTCCAAAGGCTCAACACAGAAACTATTTTCCTCCCCAGAATCCTACCTAAAGGGTAAATAAAACCTTATTGGCCCCTTGATGGCAGTGGTGTATGGCAGCCCAGATCCCTCTGGGGACTGTGGGTGCTCCTGGTATTAGAGTGCCTTCTGGCTAATATTTCCAACATAGGCAGGTGATCAGCCCTGCCTCTTTCCCATGTTCCCTGATGCTGTTGCACGTGCAAGGCATTCTTCAATTTGCTGTTCTTGAATGTTTGTTTATAATTTTCAAACCCCTGGGCCTGTGTAGTCCACTTTGAGTTCAGGCTCCACGGAAAAGTCACTGTTCTTTAACAAGCAAAAATGAGTAAAGGCCAGATACCTACATTTATTATGCCTTGGATTGGTGTTAAGATTGAATATTGAGAGAAAAACTGAATGATATTTCCTCAGGTATCTCTTCAACTTGAAGCTAAATGAAAATGAATATTAGTAACTACAACTCTTTTTTTTTTTTTTTTTAAATAATTGGATTACTGCCCCTGCTCCCCTGCCCCACAAAAAAATTTAACTAGAGGAAGAATAAAATAGTTCCCTGGAAACCTGTTTTTGAAGACTGTGCTCCTTTGCCATTCATATCCTGAGATCTAATACTAGTGTTAGAAGGATACCTCATCTGTTCCCATCTCTGCTAAAAGGTTCTGAATCAAACAGAGGATCACCGCCAGAGGGTTCTGCAGGCAGCTGCTAAGAATATCCGGGTCTGGTTCATCAAAGTGCGGAAGATGAAGGCTATCTACCACACCCTGAACCTGTGCAACATAGATGTGACCCAGAAGTGCCTGATTGCAGAGGTCTGGTGCCCGGTCACCGACCTCGACTCCATCCAGTTCGCACTTAGAAGGGGCACGGTGAGTTCCCAAGCTAGCATAAAGCTTGCATCCAGGAAGAGAGGGTTCCATCACTAGTAACATTAACCACTTTCATTTATGTGGCATTTTAACTTTCAGAGTTCTTTAATGTATTCTTCTTATATCCTGACAGTACATTTCATAGCCTAGAGTACTATCATTTTTACAAATGTGGAAATTGCAGTTCATTAAGGTGAAATGATTTGGTTATATACCTATGATTTTTCAGGGTAGCTCATGACTAGAACATTAGTTTCTTGACCCACAATCTATTTAACTTTCTGAACGGTAGTTAATTAGAGCAGTTGCTCTAAGACACTGATCTAAGGGTCTGGAGGGGCACAGAGATGTATAAAACATGCTTTAAGTATTATGCTGCTTATAAGGAAATAATGATGTGCAAATATACCAGACAGTCTGCTGAGTGGCATATGTATGTGGAGGGAGGGTGGAGCATTGCTAACTAATGTGATTAGAAAAGGCTTCAAAAAAAGTAGCATTTCAGGCTGGGGAGATAGTTGGTAGAGTGTTTGCCTCACAAGCACAAGGCCCTGGGTTCAATCCCCAGCACCACCAAAAAAAAAAAGCATTTGTCAGGGCTCAGAGTGTTGCTCAGTGGAATGTTTGTTTAGCAGTTGTGAGCCCCTGGGCTCAGTCCCCAGCACTACCAAAAAACAAAACAGCAACAATAAATTTTAAAAGATGACATTTGATTAGGGCTTTGGATTAGATATTAATCATTAATAGCAAAGAAAACAGTGCTGAATGTGGTAGAGCATGCCTGTAATCCCAGTGGCTCAGGAGGCTAAGACAGGAGGATTGCAAGTTTGAAACCAACCTCAGCGTTTAGCAAGGCCCTAAGCAACTCAGTTATTGAGCAGAGAAGGGATGTGATCAAAGCAGTTTTCAAAAGAGTAATCCACTAATAGTAGCAAGGAGTGGAAAGATCCTATAGTTGGGCAGCCAGTCAGGAGTTCACTGTGGAGTAAGTGCTGTAGACCACCAGGGCAGGACTTGATAATGGGAAGAAAATATATGGATTTGTGAGACGTTTCTCAAGGAAAAAAATCTGTAGTACTCTTGGTTTCTATCAAGGTACAGTACAAGAGAAATAATTAAAAACGTTTCTCAGGCACCAAAGCTGTGGGGCTCAGAGAATTCGGGTTCTATTCATGGAAGAGAATTTTCTTGATAGGGGAGGATGTTATGTCATCCTCGGTTATGTCACACTGAGACGCTTGGTAGAAATCCACACAGAAATGTCAAGCAGACAATGGGACAGAACTAGAGATGGGAGTCTTGAGAGTAGAAAGGCTGAGACGTTCCAGAGAGAGATCAGAAAACAAGAAGCCCTTGGGACCTGCAGTGTTACCAGGTAGGGGAGAAAGCCAGCAAAGAGAGGGGAGCAGGAGGGGGCTGCTAAGGGAGAGAGGAGGAAGAGCTCCCCTGCTATGCCTGCACCTGGCAGAGAGGGCCTTTGCCTCTGGTGGTGAACCCGGCACTTCGAAGGAAAATGCTTTGAAGGAGAATGTGGGGCTAGACTGCAGGGTCAGGGAATGAAGGAAAGGTGGTGGAAGAGAGGCAGAGTGTGCTTTGCCTTTTTCAGAGGAGGAGGAGAGAACGGCAGTACTCACAGAAAGGCAGGTGTGGAGGAGGTTCCATGTTTTCATCAGTTACACATTTTAGAGTTTTGTTTTTTTTTTTTTTTTTTTAGTTGTAGATGGACATAATGTCTTTGTTTTCTTTATTTATGCGGTGCTGAGGATCGAATCCAGTGCCCATGCATACGAGGCAAGTGCTGTATCACTGAGCCACAACCCACCCTACTCTCAAACTTCTGAGCTCAAGTGTTCCACCTGCCTCAGCTTATCAAGTGCTGAGACTACAGGCACATGCCACTGTGTTCAGTTTAAAGTTAAATTTTTTTTCACAGTAAGGATATACATCCCCAGACTTAGTTGAAATCTTCCATTATAAATTTATACTTAGTCCCAGTTTCTCAAAGATTGGGAAAGATAGCCTGTAGTCTTTTTTTTTTTTTTAATATGTATATATTTTTTAGTTGTACATGGGCATAATACCTATTTATTCATTTTTATGTGGTGCTGAGGATTGAACCCAGTGCCTCATGCGTGCCAGGCAAATGCTCTACCACTGAGCCACAACCCCAGCCCTTATAGTCTTTTTTTTTCCCCCATTAGATTTATTGAGATATAATTTACACAAAAGAAAATACAGGGCTGGGGTTGTGGCTTTGTGGTAGAGTGCTTGCCTAGCACGTGTGAGCACTGGGTTCAATTCTCAGCCCTGCATATAAGTAAATAAATAAAGGTCCATCAACAACTGACAAAAAATTAAAAAGAAAAGAAAAAACATAGATTTTATTTGTACAGTTTGATAAATCTTGATACATACATACACCCATATAGCCACCATAAGTAGGAGTATAATCTAATTTTGATACTTGTGCTGCTGTTTCCCAGGAACACAGTGGTTCTACTGTGCCCTCTATTCTGAACAGGATGCAGACAAACCAGACTCCTCCAACCTATAACAAAACCAACAAGTTCACATACGGCTTTCAAAACATAGTAGATGCTTATGGAATTGGGACTTACCGAGAGATAAACCCAGGTAAAAAGTTTGAATCATTTTCCTCTAGAAGTTTTTGTTTGTTTGAGTCTTTTTTAACACTTCACTTTAAATCCTGTTGAACAACTGGCTTAAAACTAAAGATTTTGGGGGCTGAGGTTGTGGCTCAGTGGTAGAGCACTTGGCCTAACATATGTGAGTCACTGGGTTAGATCCTTAGCACCACATAAAAATAAACAAATAAAACAGATATTGTGTCCATCTACAACTAAAAAGAAAAGAAAAATAACAAAGATTTTTGTCAAGACCTCAGCTTGTGTGTAATTCCTGTGAAGAGCTGCCCATTTGATGTAAGAAGCAGGTTTATCACCCCATGGCACTTGTTTTTCATTGTTTTGTTTGGGTACCAGGGATTGAACCCAGGGTGCTTAACTACGGAGCCACATCCCCAGCCCTTTTTATTTTGAGAGAGGGTGTCTCTAAGTTGCTTAGGCCTTGCTAAGTTTCTGAGACTGGCTTTGAACTTGCGATCCTTCTGCCTCGGCCTCCTGAATTGCCGGATTTACAGGAATGTATCAAAATGCCCAGCCAGATGGCACTTCTTTAAGAGCTTATTCGATTGGATTCTCTTTTTTTTGGTACCAGAGATTGAACTCAGGGGTCTTAACCACTGAGCCACATCCCCAGCCCTCCAGCCCTTTTTATCTTTTATTTTGGGACAGGGCCTTGCTAAGTTGCTTAGAGCCTTGCTAAGTTGCTGAGGCTGACTTTGAACTTGTAATGCCTCAGCCTGCCAAGCAACTGGGATTATAGACATGTGCCACCATGCCCAAGTTGGATTGGATTCTTGCATGTACCTTTACAGCCATAAAACACCCATCCTCTAGCAAACCATTTATAGCAACTGCCTTAAGAAAAATGTTTCTTCCAAGCCAGGCATGGTGGTGGCACATGCCTGTAATCCCAGTGGTTTGGGAGGCTGAGGCAGAAAGATTGCAAGTTAGAGTCCAGTCTGGACAACTTAGACTTTTCTCAAAATTTTTTAAAAATTTAAAAAGGCCTGGGGTTATAACTCAGTGGTAAAGCACCCCTGGGTTCAATTCTTAGTACCAAAAAAAAATAAATAAATAAAAACCACAAAAAACAATGCATACACACAAAAGAAAGAAAAGTGTTTCTCTAAGATGTCTTATATTTAAAAATGGCTTCCTTCTGTCTTCCCTGTTCCAAGGTTAGAAAGAGAAAATATAGTAGCTATTGATCGTTTTCACGATCATTTCTCTCCTCTGTTTGAAGAATTAATTATTAAATCAGGAGTCTGAGGGGCAGGGAGTGTGACTTAGAGCACTTTTATAGCATGTGTGAGGTCCCGGATTCAATCTCCAGCACTGCTTTAAAAAAAAGAGAGTTTGAGGATTCCTGTTCAGCTGAAGCCTTGTGCAGGACCTGCTCCTACTTTCAGGATCTTTTCCCCATTGCTTAGATGGTAGGTAGCTTCATTCTGCTCAGAAATGGGTTGCTCACAAAGAGAAGATAGCTGGAATGTCCTAGAGTAGTGTCCTAGGGGTAATGGAAGAAACGGCAGTGCTACCAGAACTACCTTTTCTTTCCTTGTTCTTAGTTTAAAATGTTAACCACTAGCACACATTCCATTAGCTTTTTTGTGAGGGTGTAGAGTTGCTGCCATGCAAGATCTTTCCTGAGAGTTCATCTCTTCAACAACCTGAGAATAAGCCACCTTATATTGATCTTAGAATATGGAGAAGAATGTGATATTTTTGGGAATCGTGCTTTCTTTTATGTACTTCGTGATTTTCTTTCTTTGGTTTCTTTGTAGCTCCATATACCATCATCACTTTCCCTTTTCTATTTGCTGTGATGTTTGGAGATTTTGGTCATGGCATTTTGATGACCCTTTTTGCTGTGTGGATGGTGTTAAGGGAGAGCCGAATCCTCTCCCAGAAGAATGAGAATGAGGTAATGTTTAAGTTACATCTGTACTGGACTTTAGTTTTTATAATTTCTCAGGTGTTCGTTGTAAAATTATGGTCTAAGAAGTCTTTTCTGCACAATTTATCAAAAGGGAATCAAGAATAAGTTTATTTTTAACAGCAGAGAGACCATGTGCTGTACAAGTGAATTTCTCTTAGCATTTGATCTCTACTTCAAGCCCTCTGAACCAGGATGGCATAAAGTAGCACAGGAAGCAGTGTATTCTTGTCACAACTCATGTCACCTCATGGACTGCAACGAGTGCATTCTCATTACTTCTTTCTCCTGATTCCCAGATGTTTAGCACTGTGTTCAGTGGTCGATACATTATTCTATTGATGGGAGTCTTCTCCATTTACACTGGCCTCATCTACAATGACTGCTTTTCCAAGTCTCTTAATATCTTTGGTTCATCCTGGAGTGTGCGACCAATGTTCACCAAATATAATTGGACGTAAGTTACAGAAGAAACTAAAAGTCAAAACATAATCCTTTCATGTTCAGCTCTGATTTGTAAGACAAGCAATAAACTAATACCCTGGTAGGAAGTGGTTGATGATGTTCCTGTTTCAGAAGAATGCAGTATTTTGTCTTGTTTATACTTTAGCCTGTGAAGTGCTTTGTGATTTGTTCTCCAAGTATCAAGTAATCAAGATGATTAATTAAGTGCATTTTTTTTTATTTTTTTGAAAATTAAAAAGCAGATTCCCCAAATTCCCTACTTAATTGTATATGTTTTTAATTTTTTTGTGTGTGTTATTCTTGGCTACTTGTCCCTCCTCATTTATTGAAGAGACAAGATCACTTTAGTAGTTTCTTTTGGGGTCAGTTTATGGACCCCAGTAGTTTCCCTCTCTTGATTAAAAATTAATATGGTTTCCCTCCTAACATGATAGGGAAGAGACGCTTCGGGGGAACCCTGTTCTCCAGCTGAACCCAACTGTCCCTGGAGTTTTTGGTGGACCATACCCTTTTGGCATTGATCCGGTAAGAGTATTCTTTCAAATATGCTATTTCCACATGTAACCCTGAAATGAGAGAATTAAAATTAAGATAGTTACTTTTTTTTTTTTTTTTTTTTTTTTTTTTTTGCGGTGCTGGGGATTGAACCCAGGGCCTTATGCTTGCAAGGCAAGCACTGTACCAACTGAGCTATCTCCCCAGCCCTAGTTACTTACTTTTGAGTTGACACAGTTTTAGGAAACCTTGATGTATTTGTTCAGAGTACTTCAAAGCCAGAAGAGACTCACACTGCTTCTTTCTTTTTTCTTTTCTTTTTTGTGGTAATGGCAATTTAACCCAGGGGCACTTAACCACTGAGCTATATGCCCATTTCTTTTTATTTTTTATTTGAGACAGGTGCTTGCTAAGTTGCTGAGCCTGGCCTCAAAACTTGTAATCCTCCTGTCTCAACCTCCCAAGTCACTGAAATTATAAGTGTGTCATCACATCTAGCACTGCTTATTTCTAAGTTGGCTAATAATGACTCTGGGAAGTTTGGTTTTTCAAGTCCCCTTCCCAGTATTTTTAGCAGAAGCTTTAACAAAGCCAAAATACTTCTTTCCTGTGAATTTCAGACTTCTTTTCTTATCTTTGCAAACTTAAAAAATTTTTTTTTCTTAGAATTTTTTTTTTTTTCAAATACTCTGGCAAAGTATATCAATCAAATTTTTGTTATTGTTTACTTTTAAAAAAGTGGGGGCAAAAATTTAAGAATAGGGGGCTGGAGTTGTGGCTCAGTGATGGAGCACTTGTTCGGCATGTGGGAGGCCCTGGGTTCAATATTCAACACCACATAATAATAATAAATAAATAAATAAATAAAATAAAAATTTAAAAAATCCATTGACAACTAAAAAAATATTTAAAAAAAAGAATTTAAGAATAAACAATAAACAATAGTAAGGATTACAAAATTCCAGAGGAAAAACTGATTATCATAAGCTGAAAAGAGTATGGTTTCTTACAGAAAGCGAGAATTAATTTGACCTTTTAAAAGATGTTCACATTGTTACAGGTAAGAAGTGTGTACAAAAGCATGGAGATAGAGACATATAAAGTTAATTACAGTTAATTGTACTATGCTATTAGGGGCTGGGGACGTAGAGCACTTACCTAGTGTGCAGAAGACCATGGGTTTGATCCCCAGCACTATAAAATAAGTATATATAAATAAATAAATGCTATGTGAATAGTTGTTATACTATATCATTGAAGGAATAATGACAATAAAAAGTCTGAACATGATGCAGGTATAGTTTTGTTTTTAAAATCTTTTTTTTATCTATGGGGTTGAATCCACTGATGTAGAACCTGTGGATACAGAGGGCTATGTTTTGTTTTGTTTGTTTTTTAGTTGTAGATGGACACAATATCTTTATTTTATTTATTTATTTTCATGTGTTACTGAGGATAGAACCTAGTGCCTCATACATGCTAGGCAAGCGCTCTACCACTGAGCTACAACCCCAGCCCCCAGAGGGCAATGTTTTGGTCCCTAGCACCAAAAATAAATATGTAAATAAATAACAGAAGCTAATATTACTGAAATGCTTAACATGAACCAGGCACTTTGCTTGACCTTGACAGATCTGACTTTATCCCCAAAGAATTCTGTCAGGTTGGTACTCCTATCCCTCTCGTATACCTCGGAACACTAAGGCTTGTACAGGCTTGATAACATTTTGCATATTCATTCAATAAATGTTTACTTGAGTCTCTCTTGTCCATAAGGCATAGTCCCTGCTAGTTGAAACATAATTTTAAGATGTAGCTGCTACCTTCAAGGAGCTAGGAGTCTAAGAACAATAGTATTACCTCATACATAGTGTTCTGAGGTTACTAATTTTTTTTTGCATAGATTTCATTTGATGCAGACCAAATAGATGTTGAGTGTGAAGTACACATGGAACACCTAGGTATGAATGTTATCAGGCAGTTTCAGAACTGAACTTTGGGCAAACTGGGGTTGGAAAGAGAATCAAGTCACAAGTTTTCAGGTTAGAGGTCACCATGGATGAACAGATAGAAAAGATGCTGAGCTAGGAGGTATAAGCTCTTAGGCTACAGAGTTTGCACTTTAGTCTAAAGATGACAGTGGGGGTTCTGGGAAGGTTTTGACACAGGAGGATGACTGGAGGAGAGCCATGGTTTAGGCAGTGTGAACAGATGGCCAAGTGGATGCAGATAAAACTGTCAGGACAGTATTGACAGGCATCCAGACCTTAGGTGATAGGAGCTGCTGCAGTTGATAGTGAAAGATAAAAGAGATTGGGCATGGTGGCACACACCTCTACCACCTATAATCCTTGCTAGGTTCTTGGGAGGCTGAAGCAGGAGAATGGCAAGTTCAAGGCCAACTTAGGCAACTTGGAAAGAACCTGTTTCAAAATTTAAAAATAAATAAAAAAGGGGGAGTAGCTCAGTGGTAGAGCATCTCTGGATTCAATCCCCATTTCTGTTAAAAAAAATAAAATAAAATAAAAGATAGGTGGGAGCTGGGGATATAGCTCAGTGGTAGAGTGCTTGCCTAAAATGTGCCAGGCCTGGGTTCTGTCCCTAGCACTGCTTGTGCATGCACACACAGATAGATGGAACGACATCAGCAAAGGAATACGATCAGCAAAACACAGGTGTGGGAAAATCTGCAAAATAAATAACCTACCTTCTTCAACAAATATTTTGTAGGGAATAAAAATGGAGAAATAGAAGGAGAACCTATAGATTACAGACTTAAAAACTATATCAACTATTCCAGTGTATAGACCTTAATTGGACTTTGCTTCAAATACATGAACTCTGAAAAATACTCTGGACAAAATCAGAGAAATTTTAAATTTTGAATATATATTTTATGATATTAAAAAATCATTATTGGGGGGGCTGGGGAGATAGCTCAGTCGGTAGAGTGCTTGCCTTGTAAGCATAAGGCCCTGGGTTCGATCCCCAGCACCCAAAAAAAAAAAAAAAAAAAAATCATTATTGGAGTTGGGTGGTAACTCAGTGGTAGAACATATACTTAGCACATTTAGGGCCCTGAGTTCTTTTCCCAGCATACACACACACACACACACACACACACACACGAAGATAATGCTTTTTGGTGTGGTGACTATATTATAGATGATTAAAAAAAAGGAGTTCTTGGGCTGGGGCTATAGCTCAGTGACAGAGCACTTGCTTAGCATGTGTGAGGCACTGGGTTAGATCCTTAGCACCACCTAAACAAATAAAATAAAGGCATGCTGTCTGTTCATAGTACTACAAAAAATAAAAATAAATAAAAAAGGAGTCTTTATTTGGGTGTGGTGGTGCATGCCTATGATCCCAACAAGTAGGGTGGCTGAGGCAGGAGGGTATAGATTTGAGGCTAGCTTTGGCAACTGAGCAAGACCTTGTCTCACTCAAGTGCCTTGTCTTGCTCTGGATCTGGGTGTAGCAGTGGGTGCTTGTAATCCCAGTAGTTTGGGAGGCAGAGGCAGGAGGATTGCAAGTTCAAAGTCAGTCTTGGCAATTTAGTGAGGCCCTAGCAACTTAGACCCTTCCTTAAAATAAAAAAAATAAAAAGGACTGGGGATATTCAGTGGTCAAGTACCTCTGGGGTTCAGTCCCTAGTACCAAAAACAAAAAAAGACTGGGGATATGACTCAATAGTAAAGCAACCCTGGGTTCGATTCCCAGTACCAAAAAAATAAAAAGGCGTCCTTATCAGGGCTGGGGATGTAGCTAATTAGTAGAGCATAGCATGGGTGAGGCCGTAGGTTCAATCCCCAGCACCACACAAAAAGTCTTTACCATTTAGAGATCCATAGTGAAATACGTACAGGTAAAATGACCTGGTATCTAGACTTTGCTTCAAAGTAATATAAAAGTGGAAAGTGGGCATGGTAAAATAAGATTGGTGTGAATCCTTGAATTGATAGTAATTGTTGAAGTTGACTGATATGGCAGTTTGTTATAATATTCTATTTAAATATAGGTTTAGAATTTTTCATTTAAAAAACAAACTAACAAGCTCACTCTTAGCTGAATGTGGTAGTGCATGCTTATAATCCCAGCTACTTAGAAAGCTGTGGGAGGCTCGCAGATTCAAAGACAGAGTGGGCAACTTAGCAAGACTCTGTCTTAAAGTAAAAATATAAAGGGCTGGGGATGTTATCTGATCCTTGCCTAACATGACAGAAGCCCTGGGTTCAATAAACAAAACAAACACAAAACTGTTTTAATCCAATGAATAATACTTTCCCATTTGGGAATTCTCTGTGTAATACCTTTTTGTTTTTTGGGGTTGTGACAGATTTGGAACATTGCTACCAATAAGCTGACCTTCCTCAACTCCTTTAAGATGAAGATGTCTGTAATTCTTGGTATCATCCATATGATGTTTGGAGTCAGTTTGAGCCTTTTCAACCACATGTGAGTTGCTCCGTTCCTATCTTCATAAGAATGTGTGTAGTTGCTGGGTGTGGTGGCACACGCCAAATAATCCCAGAGATTTGGGAGGCTAAGTCAGTAAGATCACAAGTTTAAAACCAGCTGCAGCAGTTTAGCAAGGCCCTAAGCAACTTAGAGAGACCCCGTCTCAAAAAAAAAATAAAGAGGGCTGGGGATGTGGTGTAGTGGTAAGCACCTCTGGATTCAGTTCTTTTTTTTTTTTTGCGGTACTGGGGACCGAACCCAGGGCCTTGTGCTTGCAAGGCAAGCACTCTACCAACTGAGCCATATCCCCAGCCCTGGATTCAGTTCTTGTACCAAAAAAAAGAATGCATTGTTCAGATAATGCTTTTGCCTAAAGACCTCATAACTTATTTGGGGAGGAATTCATAACTCAGAACCTGACTGTATTATAGAAGTAATTTTTCAAAACTCTTACGGTCTTAAATGAGGCTGAATTTTAGTCCCTTAATTTGCAGCAGCATTAAAGATCTTTGAAAGCAACCCAGGCAGTTTTCATCAAATTGAGTGAATTAGTTTTCTTCCTTAATGTGAAACTCACATAAAGTTACAAACTGTAGTCCCAAAGTATGCGAAATATGTTACTCTCTTTCATGGAGAGAATGGTGGGCGTGGTTCTGGAGCTATTCAAGATTCAGAAATTTGAAAGTGATAGTTAATTCTGCATTGTCTCTGTTGCTCCAAGTGCTTCTGGCTGCTGCTTCTTAAAGTGATACAGACAGAAATGAGGAAGCCAGCCTGGGCAACTTAGCAAGACCCTCTTTCAAAAAGGGCCAGGGATGTAACTCATTGCTTGCCTAACACGAGGGAAGCCCTGGGTTCAATGCTCGATACCACAAAAGTGCCCCTGGGTGAAAAATGTAGTGAACGTTATATTCAGTGAAGGAGAGGCCCTGAGTCTGTTCAGCTGTAAATTCATTTTTTCCTCTCTCCCTTTTTAGCTACTTCAAGAAACCCCTAAATATCTACTTTGGATTTATTCCTGAAGTAATCTTCATGTCCTCTTTGTTTGGCTACTTGGTTATCCTTATTTTTTACAAGTGGACAGCCTATGATGCTCATTCATCTGAGAATGCACCCAGCCTTCTGATCCATTTCATCAACATGTTCCTCTTTTCCTACCCGGATTCTGGTATTTCAATGCTGTATTCTGGACAGGTGTGTCAGCCCAGAGGGTGGCAATCATTGGTGGTTACCCTAGTCAGGAAGCCACATGTTTCTCTGACCCTAAAAAAACCGTAAAACACACCTTTCTGTAATATTTGGTTTTCAGCCCATACACCCAGATATAAATTAAAACCATTTGTCTTAGCTTGGGAGGGTTCATTGTCATTTCTGTATCCAGAAAAGATAAAATTTAGAACTATCATCTTATGGGACAATTCTTTGGTTTGTGACAGCATCTGCTAAGTATTTTGAGAAACTAGTGTTATTAATAGACCAGTGAGAAATAACTGTTTGGAGGAAATTTGTGCTGGATTTAGAAACTGCATATCTGATTAATGTACTTTATTTAATGTGATGTTCCCTGTCCTTATTTTGCAGAAAGGAATTCAGTGTTTCCTGGTAGTGGTTGCTCTACTGTGTGTACCTTGGATGCTACTATTTAAGCCACTGGTTCTTCGCCATCAGTATTTGAGGAGGAAGCATTTGGTAAGTGTGTATCTATTGTTAAAAGTTATTAGATTTTTTTTTTTTTCCTTTAAGATCAAGGCAACAAGACTGGGGATGTAGCTCAGTTGTAGAGCACTTGCCTAGCATGTGTGAGGCCATGGGTCCAATCCCCAACACTGCAAAAAATAATAGCAAGATGATTTCTCAGAGATATAATTAGCTGTGCACAAATTTGTATACTCTTAAAACACATTCATTTTATATCCCAGCATGAGTAGTAGGTCTGCCAAAGTCAGAGAATTATGTACTTGCTGCTCAGACATATGGATTTAGCTTTAGTAGCTGGGTTAGAACAAATCACAAGTTTTTACCTTTACTGGTCATGCTTTATTCATGCTGTGCTCAGCAGAATCCAGGCCTTAGCCTGTCCAGATGCAGCATCAGCCAAAACAAGGTTGCAAGAGCTGCAGACAGGTGAACCCACTCATGTGATTTGCCTGGGCAACCACAGGAATGACACTGAGACTTTTTTTTTTTTTTTTTTAAATGATACTTTCACCAACCATATCATCTGGGAGAAAGGTTTGGTTTAAAGCACGTTGATTTTTTTTTTTTTAAAGCAGCATGCATACAAATATATGTTTGCTTAATGAATATGTGCATATGAGTTCTACACACATATACACACACACGCACAAAGTTAGATTTACTAAACATCAGTATTGTGCATAATTTCTGGCTATCCAATAATGCTTGCACATTGCTCTGCCTGGGAAAACCCAAAAGATCTTATTGCATGACTCTCATGTAGCTGTGAGATTTTTCCTCCTATTGGAGAGCAGCTGAGTTACAAGACCCTCCTTCTCCCTTTTCTGACCATCTTCATCCTTCCATGTACCCTCCATTCGTCTCCCCTTTCCCTTTCTCCCTCTTTTGTTTTCTTCTCCCTTCTTCTTTTCTTCCATTCACTATCAGGAAGGGCAACCTGTGGAGGCCCCAGTCAGCCCAACCCCGAGCCAACAGGGACTAGAGGCAGCAGCGGCTGCAACAGTGAGTGAATTAAATCCAGCAAACCAAACATTTTGTTAAAGAGGTGGCAAACAGTGCAGCAGAATTCTTTTTAACACTTGTTGAGAGCATGGGACATGTGCACTCTTGGAAAGTATATCCTTGTTACTCATTGAGATGATGACAGAAGAGCTTTCCACCTCTTAAGAATAGATTCTGGTATCATCTTTACTTGGTCTACTAAGTTTCTATTCAAATATGTAAGTACAGTTCTATCCATGGGAGTGAAGTGGCTGTTGTACCCTTTCTGAGTCCCATCATCTTAAACCAAGATGGCAGCTCTTGGACTCATCCACTTTTGTATCTGTATTTTGTGACCATATATTGGATGATTTTTCAACATGGAGGCAAAAACATCTCTGATTCTTAAATTAATTTCCTTGTAGTTTAGAGTTCTGCTTCAGAAGGGTGCTTGGACTTTGGTCCTTTTTAGCAAAATGACAATGCTCTTTCGAGTGAGAATGTATACATGTTTCTTTTTTGTGAAAGACTCAGAAACCCTTATGTCCTCAGCTGTTTCAGTGAGACCTCCATTTTCCCATGTGTCTTGTGCCTACTGTATATCAAGTGTAATAACCAAAGTCATCTTCTGTCTTGATTTTCCCCTCTTCTGATATTAAGTTGTGATTCAGTAATAGCACTTTGAATTTTAGCATTTGAGTATTTGTCCTTAAAAAACATCTCTTAACCCTAATCTTAAAATGCACTAATATCAAATTAGCTCAGTATATTCTAGGTTATGAATCTATAAGATTTAAAAAAGAATCTAGTGGTGATTACTCATATACTTCCATGTTCTAGTAGCATATACTCCTTTAAAGAAAATGAAGTGCTTAGATGAATAACCATTTCCTCCCATAGGTGTTCCTGATCCTTTTGAAAAACTGCTTAGCCAACCTTCTAGAACTAGTCTAAAGGGGCTGGTATTTTGGGTCAAAAGAAATTTTAGTCAAGTAGAGGCTTATTTCTTGTTCCCTGTAAGAAATAAAACCCTTTAAAGTTAATTCTGTGCACTTTCCTTTCTACTAGTCTTGGCATCATAAAATACTTCTGAGAAGGTCTTGATGCTTTTAAATCTGGCAGTGACTTCCATGATGAACTCCCAAGTTAAAAACCCCAGCCTGGAGCCCTTCACATCCATAATGCCTTCTTACTGATTCTTTAACCAAACATCTGCTTCTGGGGAGCAGCCCAATGGCTTCAGGATGACCACTCTATAAGAAGGCCCTAGATTCTTAATGCCAGAGGGCTGAGGATTTGAACATGGATCTGTTTTCTGTCCTCTTGGTTGTCTGTGAATGGTGTATCACAGGTTTAATTTTCTTTTTTGTACTGATATGTGTCTCATCCCCCTCCCTGTAACTCTTACTCTCTGCCTTCTGAAGAGATACTTGGTACTGTCTGGTTGGGAGATTTAACCTGTCTGCCCTCACTTTATCTGCTGGTTGGGAAAGCAGAAAAGCCTTCTGCTTTGTGAACTTTGAATCTTGAAACCTTCTTGAAGCCTGTAACCCAGCCTAGGACACAGTAGAGTTCCCTTTTTTTGGGAGAGGGTACTGAGGATTTAAAGCAGTGGTGCTCTACCACCGAGCTACTTACCCAGCCTTTTATTATTATTATTTTTAATTTTAAGACAGGGTCACACTAAGTTGTGAAGGCTGGCCTCAAGTTTGTAATTCTCCTACCTCAGTCTCCCAATCACTGAGATTACAGACCTGTACACCATTCCCAGCTTCTGTGCCCCCTTTTTCTTTTTTTTTTTTTTTTTCTTTTAAAACATTTTTAGTCCTTGTTTTGAGAGTGTCAGGTATCATTTGTGCCTGACTTGGAGATACCCAGGTTTCAGTGGTTCCCAAATATGACTACACATCAGAATCACCGGTAAACTTTGGATTTGTTTCTTAGGGTATTAAAACAAAATAGATAAGTGGAAGAAGAAATAAAAGTGGTCCATAATTCTATGGCCCAGACAATCCCCTGTTGACATTTTGAAAAGTAAAACAATAGGTACATTTGGCTGAAGAATGTGCGTAGTAATAACTGAGAAGAAAACATCAGTTCCCACTGCAGTTCTCCTCCCGGGTGTTATTAACAGGGAGGGGCTTTGCCTCCAGCATGTATCTGTCATCTGTGGATACAATGTTGTGTGTTTGTGTGTGTGCGCATGCTTGTGTATGTGTGCGCATGTAGCAGGGGATTGGGGAACACATTAGGAGTTGTGTTTTAAACTGTGGTGCTCTCCTGCCCCTTATTTATTAGGTTGCTTTTTTTGTTTTTGTTTTTAACATTGAGTGTATCTTAGTGGTTGCTTCATAGTGATAACTACTCTCTTAGGTAGCCTACCATTCCATAGAATATTGTTGTATATGCCAAAATTGTGTAATCACTCTCTCATTGATGGATGTGTTGGTTTTTCCCAATTCTTTGCCATTACAAACCATATGGGGAATGTCTTTGTTTATCTTATTAAAGTTTTGCAAGCATGTCACACAGTGGGATTGCTCCATCCTGAAGGCTAGAGCAACATGTTTTACATTTTGATAGACTCTTCACGATGATTAGGTAATTTCTACTTGGGGAATGTTTTCCAAATACAGATTTACTGTACCTCATCCCAGAGCTACCAAATTTATGATTTCTGGAGATAGTATTTAAGAGTCTGTTAAAAATATAGCTTCCAAGGTGATTCTAATGCTGCTGGTTCTCTGACCAGCATGTGAGGACCACTGTTAGAAAAAGAGGGAGATTCTAACCAGAAGTGGAACCATATACCTGTAATCTCAGCGATTCAGGAGGTGAGGCAGGAGGATTATGAGTTCAAGGCCAGCCTCAGCAACTTAGCAAGAACCTGCTAAGTGGGATGTGGCTTAAGGGTAAAGCAACTCTGGGTTCAATCTCCAGTACCCCCACTCAGAAGAAGAAGGGAGAATCTGCAAACACTGGGGTCTCAGCTAGTCAGTGAACAGTGGTAAAAGGGGCACCCCAAAAGGCAGAGCTAAGGAGGGGGACCACAGGGCAGTTAGCCAAGCTTCTTGCACATTGTGCTGCTGCCCTGAAGGCCGTTTTGCAGGAGGATGGCCCTCCACCTCTTACCTGGACAGAGACTTATGAAGTGGTTCTAGGGCTGCTTCTCAAGTTGACTTTAAAATTCTGTCCAGAATTTTAGTCTTCTGCTGAAGACTGTATTTGTGAAGACAGAAGAAGCAAACACGCAGTCTATATCTGCCATGTAACAGTCATTTTAACATTCCAGAACCCTCTGAAGCACCTCTTTGATCTGTGTTATTTTTTGACTCAGTACTCTCTAGCCACAAATAAATGTACATAAATGAATGTACATTTATTTTTTATTTTTTTAAGCTTCCCTAGCCTAGGCAGTCCTTTGGTCCTGGGCAGAGACCCTGTACATTTTTGGGAGAGATTGCTGGAATTCCTGGACTCCTGTTGAAAGCTTATCAGACTAGTATGCACTCATCATGTCTCTTGGCTTCCCTCCCTCTTAGAAAGCCTAATCTTTGTTTCCAGCAAAATTTAAGCCCTTGCAGACTTTACCATAGAGGTGCACTTTTTAAGAAAGTGTGTTTGTATTCAGCTTTTCATTCAAGCAGCGTTCTCAGCATTAATCAGGGTGAGGTCGATAACCTCTCGATGAAGCTGGGTGAGATGGTAAATACAGGTTACCACCTGTAGGGTCTGGAGCAGTGGTGATTGGGGTGGGAACAGTTGTTCATTTTTACTTAGCTGTTCAATTAGTGGGTTTTGCCTTTGTTGTTAGGATATATGCTCTTCTGAGGTTTGTATGTACTAACCATCATCCTTCCCCACCTCACAGAATGTCACATTAAAGCCCAGGCAAATTCTACTCTTTCTGTTCATCTGTGTAGGGAACTCTCAACTTTGGTGGGATCAGGGTGGGCAACGGACCGACAGAGGAGGATGCTGAGATTATTCAGCATGACCAGCTCTCCACCCATTCAGAGGACGCAGAAGAGGTAAGATCCAGCGGTGTGGGCTTCCTCTCCTTCCACTTTGGGTCAGTCCTACTCTTGTTTTCCTAAGAAGCTCACTCAAGTCTTCTTGAAAAATAAAAATACTAACAATCAGCCTGCCCTCTGGACTGCTTTTTCTGTGGGCCTTTGCTCTAAACTGCAGTGTTGCCTGCCGAGCTCACAGCAGCTTTGCTCTGCTCTTCTTGAATTCCATGGGGCCTGCAGTACCCTGCACTCAATCTCAGCTGCTAACTGTTCTCCTCGGCTCAGGCAGCACCCAGCATCCCAGCTCTTGTTACCAGAAACACAGACCACTTAGGATGACTTCTTCATCCCTTGATCCTTTGAACAGTTGTTCTATTGTTAACCAATATAATCAGTCAGTGGTATTTTTTTAAGTCCTATGCCACTGATGTGTTCTTGTTGTAGATATTTTGTTTTTGTTTGGGTTTTTTCTTCTTCCTATTTTTACTTCTCTCTTTTTTTTATAGGTCATTGCCTGACCACTCATAGCATAAAGTCTCTGAACTGAACTATTAAATCTTAACTATTGGACTGGGGCTGTAGCTCAGTGACAGAGCACTTGCCTAGCATGTGTGAGGCACTGGGTTTGATTCTTAGCACCACATAAAAATAAACAAAGGCATTCTGCCCATCTACAACTATAGAAAATATTTTTTAAAAATCTTAATTATTCATTCTATTTATTAAAACAATGTTCTTTTTTGTTTTGGGGTCTTTTTGTTTTTGTTTACTTTTGTTTTTTTGAGACAGGGTTTTGCTATATTGCCCAGTCTGGTCCTGAACTTGGGCTCCTCTTGTCTTGGCAAAATGTTCATTTTTAAAGTGAGTAAGGGTAGAGGACCTAGATTGAACTTCTTAATCTGTCTGACCACTTTCAACCATGTATGTGATTTTTTTTTTTTTAATTGCAAACATTGGGGTGCCTTTTAAAATATTTATCTTACTGCTCTAAGTTCCTGCTGTTCTCACTTTGCGTGTATGGGCTAATTTATTAGTCCATTTAATATTAACAGTTTTCCCCAGGAAGCTGTCAGTAGTATATGCTTATAACTTGTGATCTTGTGTGTGGTGTGCATTCCCACTAAGTGTAAATTTGTGTTTTCAAGCCTACCGAGGATGAAGTGGTAAGACAAAAGCCTTCATGTTTATTTGGGGGCTTCTCTTTTCCCATCCTTGTGATCAGTCTGACCCTGCCACACCCTGGGGCCACACACATGACACTGTGCATCCTGCATCTCACTGGCCATTTCTAACCAGTTTGTGAGCCTGTGTTCTGAAAAAGCTCATCTCCATTAACTGCATCTCATGTTGATCACCTCTGTCTTTGTGTCATTGACTTTGCTGATCTAATACCTCTGAGAGCTGATCTAATACCTCTGAGAGGGACTTTGGAGGAGCTGCAAGTAATGTCTGCACTGGCATTCTTGAAGTGACTTCCCTTGGGGGCCAAGTCCCATGGGTCTTCACATTCCTCTCCTGTGATGTTGTTGCTCTCCCACTGGGGGTAGCTGTCCACCCTGCTCCTCTGAGTGCTGTTGAGCAAAGCTTACCCTTTCTCCCTGTCTGAGATGCAGCCAACCACTTCCTGCTGCCCTCATCAGCTTGATGCTTCCCCTTAGGACCTCCAGACCCTTGCTTGGGGTCAGCTCTACCTCCATGTGACCCAGTGGAGAGGTAGACAACTTTCAGGAGGTTTTGCCTCTCAGATGCATCCCAGGAAGGGTAATCCATCTGGTGAAAAGAGTTCATATATCAGACAAATGTTAAGTACAACAGAATAAAAAGAAGGTTGTCTAAATATGCGGGCCACATCTAGAGTGGAAGGCCTTCTAGCTTAGGAAGACTTCAGGTAGCAACACATGTTTTGAACTGGGTTTTTAAAAGGCCTTGCTGCACTGTTTGCATCTTTCCTGTAAACTCCTCCCCCCCCCCACCACCAAATTTTTTTTTAAAAGCTTAGACCTATAAACTATATACCCTTCCCTTTCCTGGCTCTCCTGGTCCTCTCTAAGGGGCAGTGGGATGGGAATGGAAAACCTGCTGTTCTGTGTAAAACAGGCAGTGCTTGCCCTCCTGACATTTGGAGAGGTTCCTTTGCTGGCATCAAGGACTTTCTTTGTTCCTGGACTACTCCTCCATGCAGTCACTGGCAGAGCTGCTTGGCATGTCTGGGGAGACAGTGTTCCATGTTGGCAAGGAACCCAACCTTCTCCCAGTATCACCACCTCCCGCAGTATTGCTTTCTAAATGTTGTTCTCATCGAGTACCCAATGCGTGGTCATAGTCAGAATGGGTCAGCCAACCATCTTTTATCAGTGTCCTTGTTTGTAGCCATGTTCTTTGGGTTGGACATCCAAAGAAGATAGACTCTAATTCAGCCTTCCCAGTCTTTGGCCACTCAACTCAGGGATTTAGCTTACTGTGCTTCCTCAGTAGTCATAACGTTATATCTTTATCAGGTACTGATATTCTTCAGTCAAATTTGGATAACAATATCAATTGCAGAATGATATCAAACAAAGAAGATTCCTTTAAAAAGTGCAACCTATTTCTAGAATTTCCTCACTTTGCTTGACTGCAAAAACTTGTATGTTCCGTGCAGGCCATTGTTCTCTCTCCCTGGGAGGCACTCAGTTTAGTTGCAAATCAGGACTGGGGACACTTGGTAGTCTCAAAAGTTGTAACTACTCAGCCGGGGCCAGCAGCCCCTCCCCACTGGCTTCTCATTCACCAGCTCACGCTCACATTCATCTGCCCCTCAGCGCACTCACTGCCCATCTTCTTTCACCCTCTGCATGTCAAGCACTATGTGTAGTGCTTTAGAAACCCAAGGGAGGAAAAAAACAGTTTTTGCCTTTCAGCATCCCAAAGTGAGGAGACAGTCTGGTGATGGAAGCTAAGATAGACGCTGCCCAGGATGCTATGGGAGCAGAGAAAGGGCATCTGAGAAACACTGGGCTGAGGTTGGGTGAAGAAACCAGGAAAGGATTCCTTCAGGGACTTAGTCCTGCGTGTAGCCTGGCCAAGCAGGAGTTGGGAAGTTGCAGGCCCCTCACATGTTGGAGACTGAGCAAGTGTTCAGCTTGACTGGAGCAGAGTCGGGAGTTGGAGGACTGGTGAGAGGAGACTAGAGGTTGGCAGAAACCTCTAGTAGTTGTTGCCTCATTGGAGCAACAAGGAGCCATCAGAGAGTGGCAGAGCTGAGGTAACACAGGCACATGTGCATGGCTGAAATAGCTCCAGTGTTAGAATTGTAGGGGGTGTTGGGTGGTGGAGGGGCCCAGTCTGAAGGCATGGACACCATCTAGCCTGATGTGATTCAGTAAAGAATTGGGCAGCCTGAAGTGAAGTAAGGCATTTACAGGAGGAGTGAGAAAAGAAGGGGCCAATATAGAAATTTAGAAAGTAGAAGCTGCTGAAACTGGGCGTGGTGGTGCACACCTATAATCCCAGCAATTTGGGAGGCTGAGGCAGGAGGATCACCAGTTCAAGTCCAGCCTTAGCAACTTAGTGAGATCCTGTCCCCCAAATAAAAGGGCTGGGGATGCAGTGTAATGGTGGAGCACCCCAGATACAAAAGCTAAGGTCCCAGCGCCTTAGTGAATGCAGAGGTTCACTAAGAGAGCGAGATTGACTGCCAGATTGGACATGGAACAGAAATAGTCTTGGTGGAGGCAGAGGAGAGCAGCTGAGGAATTTTATTCAGGTGCTATTGAGTCAAGGCCTGTGGTGTATGTAGCACAGCTAGTTGAGAATAGGCAACAGGGAGATGGAGATGTTCGTTTGGTGACCTAAGTTTCAGTCCCATAGGAAAGACCTAAGGGCTGAGGCTGGAACTAGAGATCCTCAGTGTTTAAGGAAGAACTGTGGTGGAGATGAATTAAGAATGTCCAAAGAGTTAGAATAATAAAGTCCAAGGGAAAATAAGTGTCTCAAAAAGGAGGATGTGACAGATACCACAGAAGCACAGTCAAGGACGTAGAGTTAGATTTAACCATGGGGAGGTAAGGTGGCCACCTTCCTAAGAAGAATCATTTTGTGGAGGGCAGAAGCCAGGATGTGGAATGAATGGGCCGGGGAAGCTGAGATGGAGACTGCAGACGGGAAGTACTCAGTGACTCTTGCTTACATTCAAGATGACTTCTGTTGGACCAGTGCTGAGTAACTGATTCCTTCCAAATGCTGGGCTAGATTTTTCACTTAATTCTCACCTCAGGGCTGGGGAGATAGCTCAGTCAGTAGAGTGCTTGCCTTGCAAGCACAAGACCCTGGGTTTGATCCCCAGCACCACAAAAAAAAAAAAAAAAAAAAAAAAAAAAATTCTCACCTCACCTCAGAAACTATGTCCAAGCAGGAGGATGGGAGCAAAGGAGAGGAGAAAGGGTAATTCCTGGAAGGGTAGCTTACGGCTCCCCTCCTTTCATTTTTCAATGGGAGAAACCTGAGTGGAATAAAAATGCTGCAAAGGGCTGCTTCTCAGGGAGCCCCTGAGCCTCTTGGAGCTGTGGACTTCCCTTCCCCTCAGCAGATAGCAGTGGTGGGGAAAAGCTCTTCACAGTGTTGCTAAGGTTACTGAGGTTTTCAGGGTAAGTAGGTTCAAAGAACCTGTTCACGAGAAAAATCCAGAAATAAGGCAGGGTGTAGATAGTCAGAGGTGAAGCAAAGTGAGGCATTCCCTGAGAGATGGCGTGCTGATCCCACTGCGCTCCGGCTTTGCCAGCCCAGTCCCTAATACAGTTTAGAAATGGGGGTGAAAACACACTCTGACTTGAGGGCCTGGGCAGTGGCTGAGCAGCAGTCCCAAGGCCCATGAGGATCCTGGTGAGGCTCTGGGAGGAGATCCAGGAAGGGGGTGCCCTGTGGTCTTTGATGGGCTGTTGATTTCTCCACCTGGGGCTTCTAGAACATACCTATTCAAAAGCCTGCATTTCCTTAAAGTGGACTCCTCAGAGCTTGTTCTAGTCCACCCCTTTCTTCTAGAAATAATTCTTGGTGTTGAAAGGAAAACTTGAAGAAAGGGAGCATGAGGAAAACAAAACAAAACAAAAAAATGCACGACAAGCTGTTTGACCTTAAGCAACTTTCCATGTGGGAATTGGTAAGACTGCCAGAATTTTCCTGGGTAATTTTTTCAGAAGTCACAGAAGAAAAAGGTTATTTTGATCCCAAAGGCTATAAAGAGAACAAGTGAAGATGCCACAGATGCTTAGTCTTCTGCAGGTCTGAGAGTGCTGTCTGGGGACACCCCGCCTACCTTGCTGCCTGATTCCCAGCAGGGCTGCTTCACTCCCTGGTGGCCATCAGCTGAAGGTGGGAGTCAGCTGGGAAGGGTCCATTGACAAGTCCTTATGGTCCCAGATCCAGACAGTCCTCTTCTCAACTGAGCGCCAGACACAGCATATACCCCACTTGAGTTCAAAGCCCAGCAGGGAGAGAAAACAAACATGTTGAGAGGAATCTCATTAACCAGTCAGTTAGGTGGGAGGCTGAGGCAGGAAGATCACAAGTTCAAGGTGAACCTGGACAACTTAGACCCTGTCTCAAAATAAAAAGGGCTGAAGATATAGCTTAGTAGTAAAGTACTCCTAGGTTCAGACCTCAGTACTCTGGGGGGAATTGATGCAGTGTAGTATATTGAAGGGGCGGGGCTTCCCAGTTGAGGGCTAAGCCAGACAGGATTTCTGGAGAAGGCGTCCCTGTGGTCAGCACCTGAGTACAACACTGGGTGTTCCCAGCCCCTCCAAAGGTGAGGTGTCAGACTTAGGAAATGTAGTCCCCTAAACTGGTCCAGGCTCAAGAGTGCTATGAGACCAACTCAGTACTCCTGCACTCCCTACTGACCTGATAGCATCTCTCTGATTACCTCCCATAACAGTTTGACTTTGGGGACACCATGGTCCACCAGGCCATCCACACCATCGAGTACTGCCTGGGCTGCATCTCCAACACCGCCTCCTACCTGCGGCTCTGGGCGCTCAGCCTTGCTCATGCACGTGAGTGTTTTCCCCAATCTAGAGCTGTGGGTTTCCCTTTCTCTGGGCACACCCTTAATTGAGTGAGGGTTTATCCAGCATGGAAAATGCAAAAAGGTTCTAGAATTATTCTGGCACCTAAATTCAAGGAGAATGAATACAGATAGGAGGATCACCAGTTATGCCAGTTTAGCTGTGCATGGTGATCCCACCAAGCTGTAGGAATCCACAGGGCAGGGAACCCTCCAGGGAGGGATGGCAGAGATAAATACAAGGCTAGATCAAACTCTGTCTCCCCATTTCCCAGAACTCTCCGAGGTGCTTTGGACCATGGTGATCCACATCGGCCTGAGCGTGAAGAGCTTAGCAGGAGGTCTGGCACTGTTTTTCATCTTTGCTGCTTTTGCCACGCTGACAGTTGCCATCCTGCTGATCATGGAGGGCCTCTCAGCCTTCCTTCATGCTCTGCGGTTACACTGGTAAGGGGCCGGGGGTAGGGGTTGGACACCTCCTTGTCTGCAGGGAGTGGGCAGCTCTCTTGTGCAAAATCGAGTCTGTCTTCTAGGAAGTAGGAGCTGTCCCTTTGTGGGCTCTCATGGTATTACCCCAGGGCCTGCACTGAGCTTTGGAAAAAGACCACAGAAAAGCCCAGGTTATCTTTTCATGGGTTCCAGGGAGAGCTCCTTGGTAAGTGTTGTCAGGTTCTCACCCGCTTCCTGTAGCATTCTTCAGTGTTCTTGATTTGACTTACATAGCTACTGGAAGCTGGCTGGTGGCACTTACCTATAATCCCAGTGACTTGGGAGGCTGAGGGAAAAGGATCACAAATTTGAGGCCAGCCTCCACAATTTATTGTTTTCTTTGTTGTGATACTGGGGATTGAATCCAAGACTTCTTCCTTGCTAGGCAAGGGTGCTACTACTGAGCTACACTCCAGCTTCAGCAATTTAGCAAGACCCTGTCTCAAAATAAAAAGGTTTGGGGATGTAGCTTAGTGGTAAAGTGCGCCTGGGTTAAAACCCTAGTACCACCACCTGCCCCCGACCCTGCCAAAAAAAAGTTGCCAGAGTTGGTATTTTCTGTATGAGACTTTTTTAGTTTGGTTTTGGTTTTTCTCTCTAGCATTAACTCTCCTGTCTTTAGAACAGTAAAAGCAGTGTTGGAATAGAGTCTTGGTTCATGCAAGAGCTAGAGCACACTGTATCCCAGCCTTGTCCCTTTATCACTGTGCCAGTGCTGTGTGGGCAGGACAGTGGCCCAATAGCTTCCCTGAAGCCAGGAGCTCCTGGCTGCATCATGTAGCTGGATACACTAAAGAGCTGCTTCAGAAAAACGACTTTGGATTTTCTTGTTTGTTTGTTCTCTTTAAGGTACTGTGTGACTCTTAATGGCTCTACCTGGAGAGAGTAAGCTCAGGTGTGGGAAGACTTGTTTGTGACTGATGACCTCAGTGAGGGTTGCCAGATTTAGCAAATAAAAATATAGAACATTGAGTTAAATTTGAATTTCAAATAAAGAATGAATAATTTTTAGTGTATTTCCCAATGTGCATGGAACATACTCATACTGAAAGTTTCTGGGAGCTCTGGATCCTGTCCCTAGAGGAACAGTCACCTCCCACCCCCACTGTTTTACAGGTGAGGGGACATAAACTCACTGAGCCTGAGCCTGCCTCAGTGATGTGTTGGTGGCCTTAAGGCCAGAAGAGGATTTTGAATGTCTGTCATGTTCTGCAGACCTGAGGACATCTAGCATCTGATGTTGAGGGACCTCTTCTCACTCCCCTTTGCCTTTCCTTTTCTCTTGACTGGGTTGCAGCCCAACCTCCTCACACTTGGTTGTGCTCAGTTATGGGGGAAGAAGGTTTTGGCTGGGACTACTCTTCCCTCAAAAGCTGCCCTGGGAGACTGCCGCTGTGTCAGTAGATTCTTTCTCTGGCCTGGCCCGGCCCTTCCCCTCCTGGCTGCCTCCTCCCCACCCAGTGCCTTGTTTACTTGGAGCCTGGGGGTTGGGAGTGCTGGTGTTTCAGACCGCAGGCTTGGCTCCCTCTTCTCAGCTTATCAGTGAACTCTCCCCGCCACACTTCCCCGGCCACTCTGGTGAGGGAACGTCTGAGTAACCAGCCTGGTGACTCACTTTTTCTTGCCTGCCCTCTTGGCCTCCTCCTTCCTTTCTTGTTCACATCTTTGTCTACTGAGCCCTGAACTGAGGGAACATTGACTACCCACCTTGATTCCAGGTCACATGAAGGCTGGCTACCTCTTCCCTGGGCAGGGTGAGGACATCAAGGCCCTGGACAGATGGACACACCATGTCACTTCTTGTGAGGTGCCGTGGCACACACCTGTAATCCCAGTGACTCTGGAAGCAAAGGCAGGGGGATTGTAAGTTTGAAGCTAGCCTGGGCAACTTAGTAAGACCCTGTCTCAGAATAAAAATTAAAAAGAACTTGGGTTTTAGCTCAGTAGAGAACTCCTGGGTTCAGTCACCAGTACCAAAAAAAGAAATACTTTTTCCTCAGGCTCACACATGCTCTTCAAGTGAAGGTGTCTTCCCATGTCCTTCTGAAGGAGCCCAGGAGGGGGGTGAGTGGCAGGAGAGCAGGTTTCTGAGTCAGGCTGACTTGGGTTTGGATCCTTGCCCCTATACTGGGCAGGTGCCCCTGAGCAGAGCACCACCTCTCGGAACCTGCCTTTCTCTCTTGGAGAGAGAGGACAATATCCTTGTGACAGGGTTACAGTGAGCAAACAGTAAATAATGCACACACCAAGCGTCTGTCACAGTGCTCTGGCACATACTTTAAACAAGTGGTTAGGTACAGATTGTGGCTACCCTGATGAACAGTGGGATGCTTTGGAGAGAGGGCATCTGACTAGGGTCCCTCATAAAGAAACTATTTTTGGCTTCTTTGGAGAGGGGAGGTCCCAAAAGGAGGCACATGATACCATCTGAATACCCTTCTGTAGTTTGCTAGGAATAGGCCTGCTGTACATGTCATAGTTTTATCTTTACTAGTTAATTGGTAGATGAGAAAAAAGTGAAAAACTCCTTTCTGAACTTCCAGAATCCCATCTTTGAAGGGGTGTCACCAGTGGCACTTTTGGGGCCTCTCCGAAAAAGTGAATGAAATTGGTACTTGTGCGCCCTCTCCTGGCTGAATGTGAGTGTGTGCCAAGGGTTCTTGGGTCTCAACAGTTGTCCAGGGCAGCAGGAGGAGCTCAGAGCTGTGGCCACTGACCAGAAGTAGGAACAGCTGGTCCTGTGGAACATGGCCGTAGGGATCCATCTCCCCGCTGGTTTTCCAGGCATCCAACACAAGCATCTTCATACGTCGCATTTCATCCGCGGAGTTGCCTGATTCAGGGGCCTCTCCATTGTACAAAGTTTTTAGTCTCTTCAGTGGGATCAAGAGGAAAAAATATTTGATGTGATAACATAAGCAGTAGTATAAGATCATGAATTGTCATAAGAAGGTGGGTCATATATTTCAAAACATAACCCTAGTTAGACATCTTTTCTTCCTCAGAGAAGGCATAAGGCAGGGATCTGATCATAGTGATAACTGATGTTTTTGCAGAAAGACTGTTGCCCTGTGGCCTCCCTTCCAAGGAACCTGATCCCTTCTTATCTAGCAGATTCTACATGTGTCTAAATGCGCACACTTGTGCAGTCGCACATTTGTTGATGGTTAATGGGGCAGAAATGGGAAGCAGTTTGTCATAAGGAATGCAGTGTTGCCACAGCCTAACATGGAGTGTTGAGACAAAGGCAGCCCCAGGAGAAGTAAGAACCAGGCTGGCGACATTGACTGACATTTGGACAATCAGATAGGACATCAGACTGAACTGCTCAGAGTGAAGAAAGAGAAAAGCAGTTCAGCCTAGATTGACTTTCCAAGACTGCCTTCCCTCAGTCACACCTCTCTAGAAAAGGAAGGGCCCCAGAACCCCTTTCTTCTTCACCTAGCCAGGAAAAAGGCTTTTTGTTCCATGGCAGGAGTGCTCTCTTTTGGTCTCCAGTTAGACCCTCTGGCCTTTGCCAGCTGTGGGAGCTGGAAGCCACGCCAGAGGAACCCGGCAGACTTTGCAAGGCTCTCTTCACAGCAGTTCGGATTCTAGAGGTGCGTTTTAGTGGCTCAGGCGTGGCAGGGCCAGGGACACGCCCTGAGTACAGCAGTGCAGTGGCCCATAAAGAAGAACTTTCAGAGCGGCCAGGAGGCTCTCCTTGTCCCAGCACAGAGGACTTCACGTCTGTACATTTGCAGGAAGCACATGTTTCCCTGGTTCAGGGGAAGAGGGTGGGGAGACTGACAGGGAAATTGCTTTCCAGATTTGTGCTGGGAGCTTGGGGTAAGGCCCACTGGGGAGAGCTGAAGTCAGATGAACCTAGGTAGGCTCAAGGTGTTGAGCTGAGAATGTAGCTCGGTGCTCGACTGCTTGGCTAGCATGTGTGGGGCCCTGCATTTGATCCCCAGCAGTAGGGAAAAAACAAAAAAAAGATGTCCCTGGTTGCGGCCACCTAAGTCTCCAGCCTCAAGTAGCTGGTGGGAGGGGCAGTATCAGGTGGTGTCAGAGGGACCCTCTGTCTGCCCACACAGCAGAATTTATTGCCCCAGCCCAGGCAAGTGTCCCCTATTAGACCCCAGTGGGTCCATGAGGTAAGCTGAAGTGAACCGAGAGAAGGGTGGTATCCCCACGGCCATCTACAAGCAAAGCACCTGCTCCATTTGCCTTGTTTGGAAATTAGAATTGTGTGATTAGCCAGCCAGGGGGTCAAAGTTCTGAATAATTCGCTAGAACTCAGGAGCATTATACTCCACCAAGACTGACAGTTGCCCCTAGGTCTTGAGCTGGGAACCTGTGTTATGACTTGTTCACTATTAAATTGTTTGAGAATACCCTTGCTAAGCCAGGTGTGGTGGCACATGCCTATAATCCTAATGACTCTGGAGGCTGAGGAAGGAGGATGGTAAGTTTGAGACCAGTCTGGGCAACTTAGCAAGATTGTTTCAAAATAATTTTTTTAAAAAGTGCAGGGGATATAGTTCAGGGGTGAGGCACCCCTGGGTTCATTCACCAGCACCACACACACACACCCCTTGTTATATGCAAACACACACAGCTTACCCCACATGAAGCATTTAGACCCAACAGAGTGAGAAGCAGGAAGCTACCCATTCCCCACCTTAAGCCCCCAAAGGCAGCCTCAGTAGCTGAAACTTGCAGGAGGAATTTTTAGGGCATTGAAAGTGGGGTGACCCAGGTCCTGTAGCAACCCTGTGACTAACTTCACTTGGAAGAACCATTCTGTTTCCTCCTGGATCCTGTTTCCCTGGAGGAATGGGCTGGCCCAAGTGGGAAGTGTCCAGGCCAGGGAGGCTGTGGGGCCTTGGCCCAGCTCCTGTGGAACGCAGGAGTGGAGTGACAAAGCTGTGCTCATGCCCACACAGAAAATCCCACTTCATTCTTCTCCCAGGGGTGGAGCTCGCAGCTGCCACTTGGTGTTCCCGGCCAGCACCCCAGGGCCAAAGGGACCTCTGGGGACCCCCCAGTGCCACTAATTCCTGCCGCCTTGGCTTGGAGGGCAAGCTGTGGCGGATGCCAGAGTTTAAGCAAGGGAACTAAAGGAATCTTAAAGCTTTAAAGTTTCTTGAAGCCTTTGCCCTGCACCCTCACGTCACCTGTCCTGTGGAGCCTCAGTCCCCACGCCTGCCTGTTCTTGCAGGGTTGTGGTGCCCCAAGGGTCACAAAGTACCAAGTGGAAACTATGCCTCAGGGCAGCTCTCCTTGGCTTTTTTATCCTCTGAATCATGCATTTTTCTGCCCATATTTGGTGGTGGTTTGGCTGCTGGGCAGCTCTCCAGGGCGAGTGCAGGAGGAAGCAGGCCAGGCAGCCCTGCTCCCGCTTCTTCCTGCCCCTCTGAGTTAAAAAGGGCCCCAAGGAGAGCAGCAGGAATGGTCGCCTGCCTGGGAAGGGAATTAAGGCCCTGTTTTTCCTTCTGGTCCCCAGAGGAGAATTTTTTCTCAGTTGTTTTTGTGGCTGGAGAATATTTTTGCCATTGCCTTCAGAAGATTTCCCCTCCTAACTTCCCTGCTTTCCTAAGAATTTCCTCCCCAAACTGAACGCCTTCAACACGCACTCTCAAGCCCCCCCCCCCCCTTCCTTCCTCCTCCAAAGAAAAGGAACAAATAAGAACAGTGGTGTTGGCCCAGGGCCCCTTAAGGGGGCTTCCCTTAGAGGTGGGCTATGCAAGCCCTTGCCAGAAAGGCCATTTGGGGGACTCTTCTTCGGGAACTTCATTGCTGTTAAAGACTCAAGCCAACTTGATGCTTTTTGCATGTGGCTCTCTACAAAGAGTTCTGCATAAACACCCTCTGGACAAAGCAAGAACTGGAACTGAGGACCTCCCTGTCCACTCATCCTATATTGAGTTCTTGCTGAGGGTAGGTCTGGGCTTTAAAAGTGGTTTCTGGACGTGGGAAGTGGATTGAGGACAGAGCTTTCACAAGCGCACCCAGGAAGGTGAAGCCTGGAGGAAGGTAGGCACAGCACGTCTTTCTGGGTCTACTGGGAAGTCCCAAAAAGCTTCAAAAGGTTTCTATGGGCCAGGCATTGTGGTGTACCCCTGTTGTCCTGGGGAGGCTGAGGCAAGAGGATTGCTTGAGTCTAGGAGCTGGAGGCCAGCCTGGGCGCTACAGCAAGACCTTGTCTCAAAAAGGAAAATAGTTTCTGTGGGGTGACAACTGTCCTTTTCCTTCTTTCCAGGGTCGAGTTCCAGAATAAATTCTACAGTGGAACCGGTTTCAAGTTCCTACCCTTCTCCTTTGAACACATTCGGGAAGGGAAGTTTGATGAGTAAGCCCCTGGTGGGGCCATGTTCCCAGGTCCCCTCCCTGTCTCCCTCCATTAGGTATGCTCCTTTTGCCTGTTGGTTGTGATTCCTGGTCACCAGGGCACTTGCGTCACCCCTGCCACCACCTTCCCCAGCTGTCATTAAGAGCTGGCACCCCCTGGGATTCTCACCACCCAGCGTTGTGTGTAGGGTACAGATTTTTTAGAGGAGTGGAGCTCTGGCTGTCTCTCATAACCCACTGGGCACCGCTTTTAACTCCCGGCCTCTAGCCAGCCGGAGACTGCTCTCTTCCGCCCCCTGGTGGTGAATTTATTTGTGCAGCCACACAGTGCTCTGAGCCCCAGGCTTCAGAATGGAAGAGCAGCCATGCCACTGGCATCTAGACTTTGAGTCCCCCCTCCTGCTACTGGAGTTACTGGCTAGGGATTGGAGCAGCGCACGACAGTTCTCTTCCAGAGGGAATGCTCTAACACGCCCTACTCAGATGAGCAGGAGCGTATCCAGGAAGATGTTTTCTTCTTTGCCACCCCCCTCCAATGCTTTTGAATCAGGAATTCAGCTGGACCTATCTGGCCATTGTGAGTGGTCTCTCTTTGTTTTCCTCAAGGGTCTCAGGATACCCACAGCACCTTCCTAACCCCCATGCCACATTCCCACCCCCCTGGTGGTACCCAGCACAACATAGCACACCTGGTGGGCTCACCAACAGGCTTCCCTCCCTTGAACTGGCTACTGCCCAGCAGCACCTCAGGGCAGAGGGTTCAGATTCAAGCTCTTTCCTAGTGAGACCCTGAGACCTTCCCCACCCCTTGATCATGATGTCTCGAGTGTAGGGCTGCGGTCATCAAGGCTGGTTCTGCCTGCAGGCCTGCTTGCTCTGCCCAGCGGCGCTCCCTCCCACTTCCACACTGAGCCCTGGTCTCAGGAGTGCAGGCCTGGGCAGGGAAGGTCGGCATCATTTACAGTTTGCTGATTAGGGGTGACTGGCAGGGCTGCCAGTAAGAGCTGCACAGCCCTGCCAAGGAACCACACCTGTCACCCCTGCACACCCTGGGCTGTGGCTCACAGGGCCTTCTAATCATGTGCCGGCGCAGCAGCCCTGGCTGCTCTAGCTAAATTCATGTCCACAACCTTCACGGTGAAGGTAACACCCTGAGGCAGCCATACCATGCCCTCCTCCCATGCCGGCATTTCTGAGTGAGCCAGAGAGCTGCTCACACACTCTTCTAGGCTGGGCTGGCCCTGGACATGGGCCATTCTGCCCCAGCTTCACCGTGTGCTGGCCTACTATGACCTGATGTAGACCTTGTACAAAGCCCCACCCCTCTTGTGCCCTGGTTCACATGGTTATCTTTGTTCTGTGTACAGTGGGGTTTGAAGCAGAGTTCTTTGGCGGGGAACCCTACCCGAGGCCCCTCTGTTTAGACATTCCTGTGCTGAATAAAGTGTGTTTGACTCTCCCAAAGAGGCTACCTGTGTCTGTGCTCACAGCCCCTGTGTCACTCTGGGCTCAGCCCTTGAGTCCATTTGGTGCCCCACACATTCCACATCCTGCCAGCATTTCTGCTTTTATTTCCAATCAAAGACCACAGCGCCAGCCCCTGGCTGGGCTGTGAATTTGGAAATTCTCACCTTATCTCAAGTTTCTCAGGTGCCTGCCCACTCAGATGGGCCAAGGCAGCTTTGCAGATGCTGCAAGTGGCATGGAGGGGACACTCCATGTGGGAAGCCCGTCTTCATCTTTTCTTCCTTCACTGCGAATTCTCACAGGATGGGAAGGGAGAGGCCTGGGCATCTGACCTCCCCCTTCTCCAAGCGTGCTCTCCGGGGTCAGTGGCATGGCTGTTTTGAGCCCTGGTGCTCCTGGCCTTGGTGTAAGTGGAGGCTCTGCATGGGTTCCTCAGGGAGGCTGGAGGACATGAAGTGCTGAGGTAGCAGGCAGCAGGCCAAAGAGCAGCAGAACCTTGCAGGAAGCCCCTGGGCAGGGAGGGGCCGTCTTGCCCTGCGAGGTTTACACTCTCCCTCCACATTCCTCCAGGGCAGGAATTTGACATCTGCTGCTCAGGGACAGGGCGGGGAGGGTCTGGGACACCCCGTTCATTTTGTATTCCTTATCTCACCCTAGCCAGAACCTTTGCTCCCCACTAGCAGTGCATCTGCCTCTGAAGTAGGCCCTGGGGTGTTCCACCCCCACCAGGCTCATCAAATAAAAGGTTTAGAAAGAAAATTTTGGTTAGTGAGCTCTTTTAGCCTGTGCTCTGGTTCTTACTCACAAAAGCTTTATCGGAATAGACATTTAAAATCAATGAAATAGAATTGAGAGTCCAGGAATAAATCCCAGCACTTATGCCAGCTAATTTTTGACAGGGAACAATGTAATTCAATAACGAAAGAATTGTTTTTTTAACAAATGGTGCTAGTACTGGGTATCCACATACAAAGGAACAAATTCGCATTGCTGCTCCATACTATACAAAAATGAACTCAGAAATACAGTTAGTTAAAACCATAATGCCAGGGCTGGGGCTGTGGCTCAGTGGTAGAGTGCTTGCCTAGCATGTGTGACGCACTGGGTTTGATCTTCAGCACCACATAAAAAAATAAAACAAAGGTATTTTGTCCATCTACCTAAAAAAAAAAAAAGCTTACCATAATGCCCTGAGAGGAAATCCTAGAAGCACATCTTGGTGACCCTGAGTTAAGCACTGATTTTTAGATATAACACCCAAAGCACAAGTAACAAGATAAAAATGTAGATAAGATGTGCTTTAAAAGTCAGAATCAAGAAACTGGAAAGAAACATCAGGTATGGTGATGCACCCCATAATGCTAGAAGGCTGAGGCAGGACTGCAAGTTCACGGCCAGCCTGGGCACTTTAGCAAGACTGGCTCAAAAGAAAAATTAAGTCACACTTTTTAAAAAGGTTGGGGCGGGGGCAGCGTTTACCACTTGCCTAGCATGTGCAAAGCCCTGGGTTCAATCACCAGTGAGAGAAAGAGAGACAGACAGACAGACAGACAAGGGGGGGAGAAGGAAATATTTTAAGTATTTGCCTCAAATCATATATATGGTAAAGGACTTAGAATGTATAAACAACTCTTCCAAGAATAAAGATTTTTCCCTCCTTGGATGTACTGGGGATTGAACCCAGGGTTGCTTTACCACACTGAGTTACATCTCTAGTCCTTTTTATTATTTAAAAATTTTTATTTATTTATTTTGGTACTGGGGATTGAACTCAGGGGTACTCAACCACTGAGCCCTATTTTTTGTATTGTATTTAAAGACCGGGTCTCACTGACATGCTGGGCACCTCACTTTTGCTGAGGCTGGCTTTGAACTTGTGATTTTCCTGCCTCAGCCTCCTGAGCTGCTGGGATTACAGGCATGCGCCACCGCATCGGCTATATATTTTTGAAAGAGGGTCTTGTTCAGGCTGGCCTCAAATTGCAAAGCTGGTGATCTTCCTGCCTCACCCTCCCAAGTAGCTGGGATTATGGTCATGGGCCACTGTGCTTAAAGACAATTTTTTTTTTATTGTAAACAAATGGGATACATGTTGTTTCTCTGTTTGTACATGGCGTAAAGGCATACCATTTGTGTAATCATAAATTTACATAGGGCAATGTTGTTTGATAAAGACAATTTTTTAAAACAGGCAAAGGATTTGAAGAGACATTTCTTCAAATAAGCTATTTTCAATGGTCAAAAGGTGCTCAACATCTTTTCATGGGTTTACTGCACATCAAATATACATCAAATGCAAGTCACATAGCACTCCACTGATAAGAAAGACAATTCCAAGTGTTGGTGAGAAGCTGGAAGCCTAGCTCACTACTGAAGGGAATGGGGAGTGTGGAGCAGCTACTTTGGAAAACAGTCTGGCAATTCCTCAAAATGCTGAACACAGGCCAGGCATAGCACACACCTGTAATCCCGTCGATTCTGGAGGCTGAGGCAAGAGGATTGCTTGGGCAATTTAGCAAGACCCTGTCTCAAAAAATGAAGGACCAGGGACGTAGCTCAGTGGTAGAACACTCATGGTTCAATTCTTAGTGCCCCTCCCCCACCACACACAAAAGTGTTGGGGGAGACGGCAATTAAGGGCTCTTTTGGGGGATGATGAAAATAGAGTTAGCCTAAGATGATGGTTGCACAATTCTAAAACCACTTCATTGTATATTTTAAATTGGTAACTTTTTTTTTTTTTTGTATGTAATCTCAACAAAGTAGGAGGTAGAGAGGTCCAGGGTTTCCCTGGAAAGAAATTCCTCTCTTGTCTAGCTGATAAAAAACTGGTGGGGAAGCATACCCAATTGGTCCTTGACAGGGCTGAGTTCTCAAAATATAGTGGCCTTGGACTGTTTCCAGAGCAGCCAGCTAAAGATGGGCTGACCATGAGCTGAGTTGGAATCTGTGGCAAGGCCCAGAATCCTGGGTGGGGGTAGAGAATAGAATGGCTCTACTGCTCCTGAATTTCTCTGTGGTACTGGGGACTGAACCCAGGGCCTCAAGCATGCTAGACAAGTGCTCTACTGCTCAACTATATCCCCAGCTCCCACTGTTCTTAAGGGACATGCCCTTTTCCTTGACCCCCTTCTTGTATAATCCCCGAACCCTAGACATCTGAGCGAGTCTGTACTCCTGTTCAGGAAATACCCTACATCTGAGGCCTTAGAATCATGGTAGGATAGGGTCACCATGGGCCTGCTGGGGAGTCCCAACCATGATAGAGATAAGGGACAATTCCATCACCGCCTTCACTGGGGGGACTGCACGTTTCACTCCCCAGGAGCCCTGGGCAGAAGGCACATGGTATGGGAGTGCAAAGCTTGCTGACAGCCTCTGTCCTTTGGTTCATGGAGTGCACCCCAACCCCAGCCTCAGTCCCCCAAAGCACAGCTTAGATGTAGACTGCCCCCTGGTGGCCAGATGGGAGGACTCATTCTTCAGGCCAAGTGGGCTGGGAAGTAACTGGATTGGCAGGGCAGAGGAAGAAGCTATCCTGAGACTATTCTAAGGTTTGTGGGCTGAGCAACAGGCTGGCCAGGGGCACAACACAGATGAGATGGAGAGCAAGCAGGGACCCAGCCAACTTTTTTCGCATTAACTGGAAGAGTAATAAAATGTGTCATATGGTAAAAGGCTCAAACACTACAAAAGGCCCTATAATAAATAAGCAAGTCTTCCACCCTGTGTCCTGGTACACCAGCAGTTGTTTTTTTTTTTTTTTTTTTGCAGTGCTGGGGATCGAACCCAGGGCCTTGTGCTTACAAGGCGCACTCTACCGACTGAGCTATCTCCCCAGCCCACCCCAGCACTTTTTTAAAAAAATATTTTTAGTTATAGATAGACACAATACTTTTTATTTTATTTAATTATTTTTATGTGGTGCTGAGGATTGAACCCACTGCCTCACATGTGCTAGGCAAGCACTCTACCACTGAGCTACAACCCTAGCCGCCCCCAACACTTTTTTATAGCGTTTTTTGGGTTTATTTTTAACACAAATTGTAGTGTACAATACTCACTAGTTTGACCTTTTTGGGGGGAGCAGGGTGTGTCTCACTGTTACTCAGGCTGGTCTGGGACTCCTAGGCTCAAGGGATCCTCCTGCCTCTGCCTCCCAACTAGATGTGACTATAGGGGCACACCACACCCAGCTTGAATTAATATGTATATATTTACACACACACACATATATTTGGTACTAAGGGTTGAACCTAGGGATGCTTTACCACTGAGTTATATCCCCAGTCCTTTTTTTGAGACAGGGTCTGGCTAAATTGCTGAAGCTGAAGTCAGCCTGGAACTTGTGATCTTCCTGCCTCAGCAGTTGTTAGAATTGGTAGAATTACAGATATGGGCCACCATGCCCCGCCTTTTAAAAATAAATTTTGTAGAACATTCTGAACCAGCACACATTGTTGGGGAAGAAAGGAAAGGTGTGATACCTTTCCTTGCCCATCAGAAAGGTCATGGCCAACAACCCTACCTACAACAAAAGACTGATTAACAAAAGAAAAGCATGACTGATTTATTTAGTCCAAGTTTTATGTGACATAAGAGCCTTCAGAAATAAAGACTCAGGAAAAACTGGCCCATTTTTATGCTTAGATTTGAAGAGTGGAGGACCAGGTAGAAATGGACCAAACAAAATTTCTGAGTCTGACCTAATGGTAACAGACTGAAAAGGGAAACCCAGCAAGATCTGTCTAGGTTCTTGGCCTCTGTTTAGCATTCCTTTCTCCTGGTATAGAGCAAACCCTCTCTGGAAGAGTCTTATGACCTATTAGCAGACATCGTATATAAATTATATTGTATATAATTTTTCTTTGGCCAGCTCTGACACAGAAAAACAACGGAAGACCACCAGGTACAGTGGTGCATGCCAGTCCCAATCCCAGGGACTCAGGAAGTTGAAGCAGGAGGATAAGTTTAAGGTCAACCTGGGCCACTTAGCAAGATCCTGTCTCAAATTTTTTAAAAAAAGGGCTGGATGTAGCTCAGTGATAGAGTGCCCCTGGGTTCGATCCATAGTACCACAAAAAGGAAAATAAAGGAAGAAAGAAAAATGAAGAAAGTCAGGGGAAAGAGTAATAGTTCTAGGTTTTATGGCTGGCTTTCTGGGCAATGGGTTTCAGTTTCTATGACCCATGGGGAAGAGCTTTCCCTGCCTTGGTGGGGTAAAGGGAGCAGGAGAAAGAAGGGCAGGAGATCAGAAAAAAGACTTTCTGCACTGCAAAAAAATAAAGACAACTAAAATAAAGAGCCTTTCCTTCTGAGGCACTAATGTCCTTTACTTCAAAGTACCCAGTGCACCAAAGCACCATATTTTGGGGTATCATTTTTGAGCCTCATCAACATCTTCCCTTTTTTTTTCTTTTCAAGAAAATGCTTGGGGCTGGGGAGATAGCTCAGTCGGTAGAGTTCTTGCCTTGTAAGCACAAGGCCCTGGGTTTGATCTCCAGCACCGCCCCCCCCCCCCCAAAAAAAAAGAAATGCTTAATATTTTATCCTATAGATGTATCTTAATCTATCCAGTCAGCCCTCTACTAAAGAGTTCCCAGTCTGACGGGGGTGTGGGGGTGCGGTGACAAGAGATACTCCTGATCCAGCAACCATGGACTTAGGCTCTGAAAGTGTTACCAATGCCCTGGATGGTGGCCCTGCCAGCCAACCCCCTACCACCTGGCTGAACCCAGACCAGACAGAGAGGCACTCAGTCTGACAGCAGCCCAATCCCACCATCCATGTGTTCCCTAAGATCTAGAAATCCTGGTGAAACAGAATCTGAAGGAGTCTAACAAACCTCATCCGGAGCCAAGGAGGATTTGAAGGGGGAATTGAGGATGGCCTAGGGAGAAGGCTCAGGGGCAGTCTTGGAGCTTCACCCTGGGGAAGGCTGAGAAACTTCCAGATGCTAGCAACTGAGTGGGAGCAGGGGCCACACCTATAGCAGCTGCTTGCTGAGCCAGGAACAGAGTAGGGCATTGCAGCTTGTGTTTGCAAGGAGGAGGAGGCAGACTCCTCTTTCAGGATCCTCTGCACTATATAACCCCTCTCACACCCTTTCCCTGTCCCTATACTCCTCCACTCATGACAATCTGAAAAAAATCAACTACGACTCCAAAAGGACTCAGCATCCTTTTCGAAACAGCAGTCTCTCCCAAGAGCCCACCTCAGCCTGCCCCACATGCCGGTCAAACCCTCCCTGTCCAGATAGGCAGTCTGAGAAGCTGCACTGCCTGGGGAGTAGTGGCCAGAACCTTGCTCTAGGAATCAGGAGCTCCCTGTTCTAGTCCCCAGAGATGTTCTGATACTGTTACAGGGGTGGGGTCTGCCCGGAAACTGAGGCAGCACAGAGACACCCCCACTTCAAACCCTGATTCTTGCAGTCAGTTCAGAGTTTTCAGATATGTTAACTCAGAGTAACAGGTATAAATTCATTAGAAGGGACAGGAAAGGGGGAAAGGGGACACTCTCAAGGGAGAGAGTGGGTCCTCTTGGAGAGGAGAGGAATAGTATGTTCCTCCTGCCCTCCAATTTTATTGGAGACTCCTGCCTAGATATTTTTTTTTAATTTTTGGTACTAGGGGATTGAACCCAGAGTGGCTTTATCACTGAGCCATATCCCTAGCCCTTTTTATTTTTATTTTGAGATACAGTCTCACTAAATTGCTGAGGCTGGCCTCGAACGTGTATCTTCCTGAGATGCTTCCAGAGATGCTGGGATTGTAGGCGTAGGTCACCATACCCAGCTCAGATACACCTCTTGACTTTTGACTTGCAGCAGGATGACATCAGATTTCCAAGTCCCCACTGCCAAGACAACTCTAGGTCATTTTGGCCCATGCTGACCAATTCTAATTGGAACCTGTTCTTAACAGATTTTATGGTTGAGGGAATTATCCTTATCTCCCCAAGTTCTGGAATCTGGTCTGTGTAATCACAAAAGGTCCCTGCTTAAGGATAACTTATGTTCTTCTTAACTGCATTATTTCAGGATTAAATTTCTCCTGCAGATAACAGGTAGTACCAGTACTGCACCAATCTTTTTTTTTTTTGTGGTGCTGGGGATTAAACCCAGGGCCTTGTGCATCTGAGGCAAGCACTCTACCAACTGAGCTACATCCCCAGTCCTAAATTGTTTTTTATAAAAGTGAAAGCATATGGGGGTCAGCACAGTGGGCCCATCCCCTCTACCCCATATCGGGGGATTGAACTCGGGACAGTTAACCACTGAGCCACAGCCACAGCCCTCAGCCCTTTTTTTATTCTGAAATAGGGTCTAAGTTGCTGAGGCTGGTTTTGAACTTGTGATCCTCCCACCCCAGTCTCCCAAATTGCTGGGATTATAGGTGTGCACCAGCATGCCTGGCTGATGGGCCTTTTATAGAACTATTCCCTTAACCTCATGTTCCCATGTCTCATGTCTGTCTGTTCCCTGTCACTACTGCTTATGGACCTTGCCCAAGCCACTTCCTCTGGCCTTCAGTTTCCCAATCTGTAGAAAGAAGACAATTCTGTGCTGCTGCCACCTTTTATTTATTTTTCCAGTATTGGAGATTGAACCCAGGGGTGACCTACCACTGAGCTTCTAATGTTTTGAGACAGGGACTCACTAAATTGCAATCCTTCTGCCTCAGCCTCAGAAGTAGCTAGGATTACAGGGTGTGCGCCACTGTGTCTGCTGTTGCTGGCCTTTAAGGGTCAGAAGGAGTGCCCTCCCATACCCACCACTCCCTGCTACAGCCATCCCTCCTCCAACCATCTGTCTTTTTAGTTCCACAAATTCACTAAGTTCTTTAATTCCCTGGTGCCTTTCTCTATGCATCTCTCTTCATGGAAGGCTTTTCTTTATCTCTTCTCCTAGACAAGTTCTACTCATGCTTGGGTTTCAGATTAAATGTGGTTGCCTTAGGCTAAGTTCCCCTGCACCACAGCATCACAGCTATGATGGAAATTCTAATATAAATATTATATCCAGGTCTTCCCCACGTAAGGACGGTGGGGACCATCTATTACCTTGCCAGTAGCCTAGTAGCTAAGACAGTGCCTAATACAAAATAAATTCCAGCTGGGCACAGTGGCGTACACCTGTAATCCCAGCGATTTGAAAGGCTGAGGCAGGAGGATGCCAAGTCTGAGCAATTTAGCGAGACCCTCTCTTTAAAAAATTTAAAACGGGTCGGGGTTGTGGCTCGGTGGCTAAGCGCCCTGGGTTCTATCTATCACTAGTATGTATAAATAAAGAAAGAAAAAATAAATTCCAAGTTCATATTTATTGGGTAGGAGGGGAACTGGGTATGTAACTCAAGGGAAGAGCGCCTGCTTGCCAGGATGCGCGAAGCCCTGGATTGATTCCCCAACTCTACCCCGCCCCCATTCTTGTTTATTTATCTTGAGCCACGGTCTAAACTGCCCAGGCTGGCCCTGAACTTGCGATCATTCTGCTTCAGTCTCGCGAGTAGCTGGGACTACACGCGTGAGTCACGGAGCACGTCCCCGACTCCCATTTTCTTTTCTTTTTTTTAATGGGTTGTTGGTTGGACGGAAAGAACCCGCGTTGTACCTGAAGGCGCTTTGGGAAGGGCAATGCGCCCCATGCGGCCCTGGGTATTTGATGGAGTCACGCGCTCCCACTCCGCGTGTGGTCAGAAGACACTCTCAGGGTTGGGTCTGGGCCCGGAAGCTGAGTCCCCCGGCCGCGAGCCGGGGGAGTTCCAGCCTAAGTTCCACGTGGCCGGAGGCCCACAGCTGATTGGACACTAGCTGTTCCGCTCCCCTGGTCCCGAGCCCGGATTGGTTGTTGGCTGGGCGCCGCCATGCTGGGACCATGGAGGCCGCTACGGTGGCCGCAGCTCTGGGGTTCCTGCTCCTGGCAGGGGTTGGGAGCTCCTCGGTCGATGAGGCCCGGGAGGAGACGGTCGTGCGGGAGCTGGTGGTCCGGCTGCTGGGGCCCGGGCCGGCGGCCGATTTCTTGGTGTCTGTGGAACGCGCCCTGGCGACCGAGTCGGGCTTGGACACCTACCGCCTGAGCGGCGGCGGCGGGGCGCGCGTGCGGGTGCGTGGCTCCACGGGCGTGGCGGCCGCCGCGGGGCTGCACCGCTACCTGCGCGACTTCTGCGGCTGTCAGGTGGCCTGGTCGAGTTCTCAGCTGCACCTACCGCAGCCGCTGCCAGTGGTGCCGGAAGAGCTGGCTGAGACCACGCCCAACAGGTATGGGTCCCGACCGCTCCCGGGCAGCTGCCTCCAGCCTCCAGCCCTGGGGACGCCCACCCTTCGTTGATGCCCCGCCTCACTCCAGCAATGAGTTGGAGCTGCAGAAAGCTGAAAGCCTGAGAAGGAATTGCTGACCTTAGGGTCCAGTACTCTGCCTTCAAATCCTAGCTTCGCCTTTAACAACTATGCTTCTTAAGTCAGCCTCTCAGAGCCTCAGCTGGCCCATCTGAAAAATGAAAACAGTGACGTCTACCAAGCAGTGTTGGTAATTGCTATGGGCAAGTTTTATTTCATTCCTTCCCCTACCCTCTATTTGAAGATGCTGACTGAGGAATGACGTCCACCCTGCTCACAGGCTTCTATTCTAGCTCTTGCTACACTGCATGAAGGTGATGTGTTCACATCTGCCTCTCCCTCAGATTGTGGGGCAGGGAGCCCCCTTCCTGAAATGGGACCCCCCCCCCTACTTCCTAGTCAAGGATCAGGACATATAGACACTATAGCTGGGGCTCTGAAAGTGTTGAATGGAAATGGAATATGCTCCTACAAATATCTGCCAGGCTAGAGGGCTCTGGGGGAAGTATTGGGAGTTGGTGGGCAGGCACCTCAGAAACTAAATAGCCAAGCCTAAGCTCCACCTGGGGTGGATCCTAGAAAGAAGCAGAAGAGGGGCCATGTTTGGAACCCCTCCCCAACTCCATTAGGTGACAGGGGAGTTATTCCAGAGCCATGCTATCTCTGAGCTCTTCCAGGTGATGGACACACAGGGATGGGAAGCATCTTCTCTGCCCCCAGTGACATGCTGAACTCGTGCCTTCACCTGCAGGTACCGATATTACCAGAATGTGTGCACACAAAGCTACTCCTTCGTGTGGTGGGACTGGGCCCGCTGGGAGAAAGAGATTGACTGGATGGCGCTGAATGGCATCAACCTGGCGCTGGCCTGGAGTGGCCAGGAGGCCATCTGGCAGCGGGTGCGTGCCCACCTAGTCCCTCCACACTCTACTGCCTACCACATGTCCCCCAGTTGTGTCTCTCTGCCCCTGGCCAACAGTATCAGGCATACAGAGAATAAGGACTCCAGAAATGTTAGTGGAGTGCATGATGGATTCAGATCTCAGAATTTGAGGCTTTTTTTCCTGAGGTGGACACATCTACATGCTTACCCTGGGCTAGACCCCAGCATCATGCTAAAACAGTTGAAGAACCCAGGACTTCTCTCCCTTAACCCCCACACCAGACCAATCTTCTGATCTTGCAGATTCTCCCACATTAGCAGTCTTGATCTGCCTCCCTGGGAACCTCCTAGTGCTCTGTCTCTTTGCCCTTCCATCTGGCCAACTTTGCTCCATGAAGCCTTCTAAGATTCCTCCCTGGTTTGGGGAAAACCCCTTTGTATCCTATCTCCTTACCCATACACCAAAGATGACAGCTTAGTGAACTCACATCTCTTTTCCCTGGACTGTGGTCCAATTTTGTCTTAGTAGCTGTAGCTTCCAGCACAAAGAAGCAATGGGTGAATGTTTGTTGAATGAATCAGTTGGCAAATGGTGATGAATATATTTATATGTGTAGGGATCTCCCTCTTCCCCAGGTGTACCTGGCCTTGGGCCTGACCCAATCAGAAATCAATGACTACTTCACTGGTCCTGCCTTCCTGGCCTGGGGGCGCATGGGCAACCTGCATACCTGGGGTGGCCCCCTGTCCCGCTTCTGGCACCTCAAGCAGATTTACCTACAGGTAAAAGAATGGGAAAGGGAAGGGGCAGAATTGGTGCTGAGGTCACAGGCCTAGGGAGGGTGTGGTATTTGACAGCCTAAGGACTTAACCAGATCACAGTGACTGTATCGTGAGTGAGCGAGGGACCCCCATGGGGCTGCAGAGGTCAAGCTCACCAGCCCCCCTCCTGTTTCTCCCAGCATCGGATCCTGGACCGGATGCGCTCGTTTGGCATGATCCCCGTGTTACCTGCATTCGCAGGGCACGTCCCCAAGGCTCTCACCAGGTGAGGCTTTCCCTTACTCCCTGTGCAGCTCACGGAGGGAGTTTTTCCTTCTGTTAAAACACGACTTAAACACTTAAGCTATGGATGTAGGCCTGGGTTTGATTCCTGCTACCAACCGTGACCTTGGACTGATTACCATGACTCCCCTTGTGCCTTAGTTTCCTCACTTGTAAATAGGATTCTTACCTACTTTACCACCAGGGTTTGGGTGTGAATATGACCTGGCAGAGAGTTAGTAGGGGATACACTGGTCTCTGTTCCTCTTTGTACTATACACCCCTCTCCTGTGGACTGGAAAAGTCTTCAAGGCTCAGCTGAGACTTCCCCTCATTCAGGAAGACTTGCCAGCACCCCGGGGGCCTCCTTCATGCTCACAAGCACCTAGTTCCCATTACTCACACTGCTGGCCTCACTGGCACTGTGAGTTGTGGCAGGACCTCATTTCTGTGAATGTTTGTCCAGCTGTGCAGGGCTGCCAGACCCTGCTGTGTGCTTGGCCCTAGGGATGCAGGGATGAAGGTGCCGTAGGGCTCTTTCCCTGGTGAGAGATAAGCTAGCAGGGGATATGACAGTAACAAGGGCAGGAATGTACATGGGCCCACATGGAAGAGGGCCAGAAAGGCTCAGGGCAGAGCAGTACTGAGCCTTATCATGAACAAGAAATGTTGCTTCTTTCAGCCGGTAGGAGGTAGAGAGATATCAAAGCTTTCCAGACAGGTGAAACGTAAAGGGTAGTGGGGAAGAACTAGGGGATAAGGGAGGAGGCAAAGGAAAAGATGCCCAGGCAGGGGGCAGTGTACAACAGTACAGGGGCATAAAAAACAAGATGCACTCCAGGAAGCAGAGATAGGTTAGGCTGGTAAGGAAGGGATTATGGGCCAGGAGGAATGCTGTGTCAGTCTCCAGTAATTCTCTGAGCTTTTTGCTCTCCACTAGGGTGTTCCCACAGATCAATGTCACCCGATTGAGCAGTTGGGGACATTTCAACTGCTCCTACTCCTGTCCCTACCTTCTGGCTCCAGAAGACCCCGTGTTCCCCCTCATTGGGAGCCTCTTTCTATGGGAGCTGAGCAAAGAGTTTGGCACCAACCACATCTACGGGGCTGACACTTTCAATGAGATGCGGCCTCCCTCCTCACAGCCCTCCTACCTCGCCGCAATCACCACTGCTGTCTATGAGGCCATGATTGCAGGTATGGTGCCCTGGGGAGGTGGGCAAGGGAAGTCCCCTAGACCACCAGATAGATGGGTATGGCAGAGGTCAGTAGGGATGGGAGGAGAACTGGGAATAACCTATTGCTGTAACAGCCCTTTGCAGTTTAACAGGCACTTGTACCCACATGCCATCTCATTTAATCCCCGTGGTTGAGAGATGAGCTCTGGAATCAGATAACTAGGGGACAAACCCTGACACTATTTGTCTTTGGCTGTATGACTTACATTACCTCCTTCCCAGTGTCTCAGTTGCTTCATCTGTACAATGGGCCTACTTTATATATACATGATGCCTGGCACTTAGAATCACTAAGTGCTACCTATTGAAAAGATTTGATTTGATTTCTCCCTTATTGCTAAAGTAGGTAATGCAGGCCAGGGTTAGGGCTTGTACCCAAAGATAGTACGTATCTATCTTGCTGTACAAATATGAACCCTAGACTCCTTCCTGCCACTTATAAGGACAAGTAGAAGCGGACCAAGGCAAGAATGACTTAATGGAGGTCTGTGTGTTAGCCGGAAGGGAGCAGGTTGGCTCAGTCTTCCTTGAGCAGGGCTGCTCCAAGTCTGATCTACAACTAGTGGCATGAGCACCACTCTGGAGCCTATCTGTATTAGTCTATTTTTAATTACTACAATGAAATACCTGAGGCTTACTCCCAAAGCCCCATCGGCAAACACCATAATGGGATTAAGTTTCCACCCTCTTAATACCTCATATTTGGGATACAGTTTAAACACATGAACCCCTGGAAGTTACACTCAAACCATATCCAAACCATAGCACTGTCAGACATGCACATTTTTAGGGCCCAACCCAGAACTTCTGAATCAGAAGGTTCAGAGCTGGGGCCCAGGAATTCATGGCTTAACACAATTTTAATGCCCTTGAAACTCTATGTCACTATCCTGGAGTTCCCAGTTGCGGGGAGACAGGATGAGGAAGGAAATATGTGGTGGTATATCCCATCAGTGGGGCAGTAAGTCACAGGGTAAGGCGTCTCCTGTGACAGGGCGGCTCGCCTTCTCTGGACCTGTTTGCATTGTTTGTAGAATGGGGCCAGCCCTGCCCTGGGCCTCTCCTCTCCTCACCCCTCTTGTCTGTCCTTCCCACTCCCACACTGCAGCGGATCCTGATGCTGTGTGGCTGCTCCAAGGCTGGCTTTTCCAGAATGAACCCCAGTTCTGGGGGCCCGACCAGGTCAAGGCTGTGCTTAGGGCTGTGCCCCTGGGCCGTCTCCTGGTTCTGGATCTGTTTGCTGAGAGCAAGCCTGTGTACAGTCGCACAGACTCCTTCCATGGCCAGCCCTTCATCTGGTGCATGCTGCATAATTTCGGGGGCAACCATGGCCTGTTTGGAACCCTGGAGGCTGTGAACCGAGGGCCTGAGGCTGCACGCCTCTTCCCCAATTCCACCATGATAGGCAGTGGCATAGCTCCTGAGGGCATTGGCCAGAATGAAGTGGTCTACGCCCTCATGACTGAGCTAGGCTGGCGCAAGGACCCAATGCCAGATTTGGTGGCCTGGGTGACGGGCTTTGCTAAACGGCGGTATGGGATCTCCCAGGGAGATGCAGAGGAAGCCTGGAAGCTACTGCTCAGGAGCGTCTACAACTGCTCTGGTGAGGCCTGTGTTGGGCACAATCGCAGCCCACTAGTCAAGCGACCTTCCCTAAAGATAAATACCACTGTCTGGTACAACCGATCGGATGTATTTGAGGCCTGGCGGCTGCTGCTAAAAGCTGCACCCAACCTGACCACCAGCTCAGCCTTCCGCTATGACTTGGTGGACATCACCCGCCAGGCAATCCAAGAGATGGTCAGCTTGTACTATGAGGAGGTGAAGATCTCCTACAGGAAAAAGGACCTGATTCTCCTACTGCAGGCTGGAGGTATCCTGGCTTATGAACTTCTGCCGGTACTGGATGAGATGCTGGCTACTGACAAACGCTTCTTGCTGGGCAGTTGGCTGGAGCAGGCCCGGGCAGTGGCAGTCAGTGAGGCTGAGGCCCATTTCTATGAGCAGAATAGCCTCTACCAGTTGACTCTGTGGGGTCCAGAGGGCAACATCCTAGATTACGCCAACAAACAATTGGCGGGACTGGTAGAAGATTACTATGCTCCACGTTGGCGCCTCTTCCTGGAGACACTGGCGGGCAGCTTGGCTCAGAGTGTTCCTTTTCAGCAACAGCAGTTTGACAAAAATGTCTTCCAGCTGGAAAAGTCCTTTGTTCTGAGCAAAAAGAGATATTCCAGTCAGCCTCAAGGTGATACTGTGGACTTAGCCAACAAGGTCTTCCTCAAATATTATCCCAGGGTGGTGAATGGCTCTTTGTGACAGATTAACCATCCCTGGGGCCCAGTTCTTCCCAAACTCCAGGTAGCACAGATTCTAGAGCCTGGAGCTAGATAAGTATCAAAAGATAGCCCCAGCCCACGGAGGAGTCAAAGGCCTGCTGTTGGGGCAGATCTGGGTAGCTTGGAGGGAAATGAACTGCCCTTTACCATCATCCATAAGTTGGGATTAAAGTACTGTTTTCTGTCAATATAATAAACCGGTGAATCAGCCTGGGTCTGTCAGAATGAAAAAGTCACTGCCATAATGTTTGAGCTATAGCATGGACCCTGGTGGGGGCCAGTTTCCCCCCACCTCTCCTTGCACCTCTCCTCTCTTCAACTTCCCCGTGTTTAATACAAACCCCCGAACTTTGAACTGAAAATTGCCTTCCCAAAGCATTTACTTTCACAGCAAAGCAGCAAACTTTGATAACTAAATTGTCCCTTAGGATACAGGCATACCCAGGAAATCTGCCCATGGTGCTGCTCAGTGCCCTCCTGCTTGCCAAACACCCCTGCCCCCGACCAGCAACTAGGGCAGCTTGGTGTTAAATCAGTGGCCTTTTCTTTGCTTTGATCCAGAGCAGGGTGGGGAGAGCCGGCCAGGGCCAGGGACCCGGGGAGGGCTCAGCCTTGAGAGTCCCACCGAGACATAACAAGGGGTGGGGGCACCACAGGCAGGGGTGGGGTGAAGCAGGTGATATCCAGCCCAGAGACCCACGCCTAGGGCTCATGCTGCTGAGCTGCTGCCCAAGATTCTTCCCATGGACCGCACCGTGGTGCTCATCACTGGCTGCTCCTCGGGCATTGGCCTGCATTTGGCCCTTCGGCTGGCTTCAGACCCGTCCCGGAGCTTCAAAGGTATTCGAGAGACCAGCATGGAGAAAAGGGTAGAGCCCTCAGAGGTAAGCAGGGCATTCAGATCTTCATCCTCTCCCAAACCTTCAGTGTATGCCACGATGAGGGACCTGAGGGCGCAAGGCTCGCTGTGGAAGGCGGCCCGAGCCCGGGGATGCCCTTCAGACTCCCTGGAGACGCTGGAACTGGATGTGAGGGACTCAGATTCTGTGGCTGCTGCCCAGGCACGTGTGACCGAGGGCCGCGTGGATGTGCTGGGTGAGCCTCCCCGAAACATGTACAAGAGCTGTCCCTGCCCGGAGCCCAAACCAGAATGTCCCAAGCCCAGGGAACCCTACGGGATAGTTCGGAGCTGTCATTGGTCGTTAAGACGCACAGGGCGGGCTTCTCTTTCCGCAGTGTGCAACGCCGGCCGGGGTCTCCTTGGTCCTCTAGAGGCCCATGGGCTGGGTGCCGTGGGCTCGGTACTGGACGTGAATGTGGTTGGGACCGTGCGGACGCTGCAGGCCTTCTTGCCAGACATGAAAAGGCGCCGCTCAGGACGCGTGTTGGTGACCGGGAGCGTGGGAGGTCTGATGGGTGAGTGGAAAGGGCGGAGCCTTCGCCGGCGCACACCGCCTGGAGGCTGGTTTGAGCAGGTCTGACTTGGCGAGACAGGGGCGGAACTCAGCGACCTCATCTCTCCTTCAAGGGCTTCCCTTCAACGCAGTGTACTGCGCCAGCAAGTTCGCTCTTGAGGGTTTATGTGAGAGTCTGGCGGTTCTGCTGCTGCCCTTTGGAGTCCAGTAAGTCACAGGAACCTTCTGAACCCTTGGGAATCCAAGCACCAGGTTTTGTCGGTGTCACTCTTGGGGGGGGGGGGGGGCCCAGCCCTCCTTCCCTGGCTCACATGGTTGTATTGCAGGCATTGTGCTGGGCTTTTGACACACACTATCTCATTTCACTTGCCGACCTCGTTCTTACGGTGTCGATATTGTGATGGAGAAGCACAGGTCCAAAGAGGTCACACAGTTCTACGTTACCCAGCCAGACTCAAATTCCGTCACTAGTCTCCCTTGAAGCCTCAAGTAGACATGGGAGCTCTTCTCGGGCAGTCAACCGCTTTGCAAACGCTTTGGTTATCCTAAGCACCCGCAGCCTGCGCGCAGCCACTTTCCAGTCCCCTCTGTACGGACCCAAGTTGGCACTGGTGTCTGCCTCCGCCCACTTGCTGTTCTTGTCTGCAGCGTGAGCCTCATCGAGTGCGGTCCAGTGCACACTGCCTTCTATGAGAAGTTAGAGGGCGGCCCGGGAGGGGCTCTGGACCACACAGACTCCCAGACCCGTCACCTCTTCTCGCTCTATCAGCGGCACTACGAGCAGATCATCCGTGAGGCGCAGGACCCAGAGGAGGTGACAGAGGTGGGTGCTCTCAGGGACTCCGAGGGAGTGGGGTAAGAGGGAGCAGCGCCGCTGTCCAAGCCCAGCGTTTCTATTCCGGGGCCCGCAGGTCTTCCTCAAGGCGCTGCTTGCCCCTAAACCAGCCCTGCGCTACTACAGCACTGAGCGCTTCCTGCCCCTGGCCAGGCTGCGCCTGGACGACCCCAGCGGCTGCAGCTACGTGGCCGCCATGCATCACGCTGTGTTCGCAGACCAGCCTGCCGAGGCTGGGGCCAGAGGACTAGGGGACCCTGAGCTTGGCGCTTCTCCCGCTGCCCTGAAATAAAGGCTTTGTCCGCTACTGTCTCCCCGTGTCCTCTTTTGCCTCCCAGGATGCGCAGGGGATAGATAGGACAAGGGTGGCAGCTGCATTGTGCTGGCGGGCAGTGGGTGAATGATCAGGACAAATCATGGAGCCCCAGTTCTACCTACATAGAAAGAGAGGTCCATCAGAGGGAGATAACCCAGGGTCACGCCTCAAATCCAGGGCACTGCCGGCATAACTAGAACTGTCTCTAGCAGCAGGAGTTATGTGGACTTGAGTTTGAGGAAATTCCGGTTGTGTCCTCCTTCATTATTCATGAGACCCCAGGCAATGCCCTTACCCTCTCTCAATCTGTTTTCTTATTTGTAAAATGAGTCCGATACCTCTCTTACGGGTTGAAGAACAAGTGAGATAATGACTGAAAAGTGCTAGTATAGAGAGTTTTGTTTGCGGAGCTGGGGATGGAACCCAGTGCTGACTTAGGCAAGCACTCTACCACTGAGCTAGACCCCCACTGAGCTAAATAAAGCAAAGCCCCACTCAATACCTCTCCTTGTTCCCCTGCTTCAAACAGAACTCCTCAGAAGAGGTTCCCACCAGCCCCAGGCTGCCTCTTCCGGGGAGGTACAGCTGGGGCGCCAGTCCTGGCTAATGTGTTCAATGGTCTATACTTCCTGATTCTGCAGAAGGGCACTGTGTGGCAGGAAACACTGACAGGAGCCAATCTCCTAACTTCTGTGAAGGTCTGATGGGGAACAAGGAGAGAACAGGTAGAAGTGAGGTTACAGGCAGGGGAAAAGGTCAGGAGTCTCCCAGAAGGGGGTGGTACTGACGCAGGGACAGGTTGGGGGGTCATGTCTTACAAGAAGTGATGGACCAGGGAAGATGGCCTGAGTCATGGAAATAGAGAGAAATCTACTGAGGTTCTTGGGTCTCTGTGTGGGACGTCAGGGGAAGGGGGCACTACATTCTGACCTGTCCTCCACAAGGGTCATCTCTGGCCCACTGGACTGCCCAGTTGCCTCTGCAACTTGGAGGAAGGGGTCTCAGCTACCTCACTCCTGCTGGTCTCCCTGCTCTGCAGGACCAGATGAATCTGCTGTCCTTAAAGCATTCAGAAAGGCCACAGGAAGGGCAGAGGGCCAAGGTGGTATGAATTTCTGAGGCATGGGACCTGCTCTTAGTGCCTGCCCCGGACCCAGGCTTCTCCTTTGCGCATCTGTGAGAGAGTGAATGAGCAAGCGTGCAGGTGGTGAGAGAGGCCAAGTGTGACCCCTTTCTATTTCATATATCCATATTCTCAATATTCTATGTTGTGGAATGATTTCAAATACCATTTATATGTTAATTATCCCCTACAACAACCAAACCCCCCTACATATCTCCAACCTCATTGTTTCCTACAAATACCTGGTTTATATCTCCAGCTGCCTACTCAGTATTACATGATGTCTAGTAAATTCAATGTGTCCATACCCCAATGATTGGGGAATACCTAATCCTCCTTCAGTCTTCCTTATTCCAGTGTGTGAGAACTCCCATTTTTCCAAATGCTCAATCCAAAAACATTGGATTATTACTTAATTTCAACCCCATCTTTTTTTTTTTTTTTTTTTTAAACACCAGGGAGTGAACCCAGGGGTGGGCCCTTACCCACTGAGCCACATCCCCAGCCCTTATTATTATTTTTTTTTTGGCAGTTCTGGGGATTGAACCCAGGATCTTGTGCTTGCAAGGCAAGCACTCTACCAACTGAGCTATCTCCCCTTATTTTTTGAGACAGGATCTGGCTAAATTGCTGAGGCTGGCTTTGAACTTGTATTTCTACTGCTTCAGCCTTCTGAGCTGCTGGGATTACAGGTCTGTGCCACCACACCCAGCTCCCCTCCTTTCAACCAGTCTATCAGCAAATACAACTCCGCTTTCTATCTTCAACCTTCAAAGCACATTGGGAAATCATCCTATTGCACATACTATCATCTCTCTCTTGCCAACTGATTTTCTTGATTTTGCTCTTGCCCTCCAACAGTAAAATTTTCAGTGTAGTCAGAATAATTCTTTTTTAAATGAAATTCTGATCATGTCTCTGTTCAAAATGTCTTCTGTTGCTTCCTATTTCAGTAAAAGCCAATGTTTACAAGACCTTCTGTGATCTGACCCCTACATTCTTTCTGACCTATCTTCTACCACTCTTCATATCTATCCACTTTGGTCCTCCTGGATCCTGCCTCAGGATCTTTGCACTTGCTGTCTCCTCTGTCTGATTTGCTTTTCCCTAATCTCTGATTTTATCTCTTCCTTCAGGTGTTTGCCATTTCCCTGGAGCACCCTATCTTAAATAGCATTCCTTTCCCTCCAGTGTGATCCCCTTTCTCTGCTTTATTTTTCTTCATAGCCCTCATCACCAGCAGATAGACTACATGTTTTTTATTGTTTAATTCACTACCCATCCCAAGACACACAAGAATCTAAATTCCAGGAGGGCGAAGACTTTGTTATTTTTGTTCACTGCTCTATTTCATGTGCTTAAAGAACCCTACCTGTACATGGGAGGTGTAAATACACATTTGCTGAAAAAAAGTAACTTTGTGTGCCAGACGAGATGGTTGAGATGTTTTGGGACATTCTCAGACAGCCTTTGCTTTTTGCTTCTTTAAATCAAGTCCTCTCTTTAAAATCCAACTTAAGATGTCTTCTGCAAGCAGCCTGGTCCCTTAATGCCTTTGTGACTTTATAACTGTGTGCTCCTTGACTACAAAGGCAGATTTGTGGAGCTGAGATATTATACACTTTTAGAGGCCTGCTTTAAGAATACAACAGAAAGGGCTGGGGTTGTAGCTCAGTGGTAGAGTGCTTGCCTAGCACCGGTGAGGCAATGAGTTCAATCCTCAGCAACACATAAAAACAAATAAATAAATAAAGGTTAAAAAGTCTTAAAGAAAAATACAACAGACAGAGACTGGGGATGTAGGTTGGTGGTGGAGTATGGGGGAGGCCATGGGTTCAATGTCAAGCACCTCTTCCTCCCGACCCCCCGCAAAAAAAAAAAAAAAAAGAAAGAAACCCACGAAAACCCTAAGTATCAAAATGAACTTTTTCAAAACCACAGCACATTTCTGGACTCTTGAGGAACGACTGCTTTCCCTTTTGAGATCTCCGTGGGCAATTTACCTGAAAAGTCTTCTAATAGCAACCCGGCTTCCAGTCCAAGACGAGACTACCAACTCCAGTCTAATCGGCCCTCATTAACTTCGCGGTACATCTTTACCACTAGGTCTCATGCCCTTGCCCACTTCCCTCTTGTTCAGAGACCCTGGCAGCTCTACTCAGCTCACACGCAGAGCTCCTTCTCTCTCCTGCAAGCAGGCGCAGTAAGGTGCGTGGTGCCGCGAGCATCCTATAGAAGCCATGAAAACCGGCCTCTATGTACCCCCGGAACATTCAGGGTCCCAATTACCTCATGTGTGAAATAGGGACTTGGGTAAAACTGTCCAGTAACCTCCCAAATGAAAATACTCGGACTGGGAGTGGAAGCACCAGGAGGGCTCTGGGAACCCTATCCTAGTGCAAGTGCAACTCTGTGACCCCTTTCTCTGTCACTGGAATTAAGGAGGAAAGCCAGTATTAGTTCTGGCTTCGCGGCTGCCTCTCGGTTAATCTAGCTGAAACCAACCTCTCCTCTCCAGACCTGAAGGGAATCCGCCAAGTGGGCTTTCAAGCTTGCCTGCCCTTCTCCGCCCAGTTCGGATGGATGTGGAGCCAAGGCTTAAACAATCTCAGCCTCCGCGTTCAGCTCCGCCTCATCAACAGGACACGCCCCACTCTACGGGAAATCTCACGAGAATTCAGTGAGATTTGAGTTCCGAAGTTGAGATATTTGGCCTCTCTCCGTTTCCGTAACTCGGAGTTGTAGCCCCCAAAGGCAGTACTTCCGGGCCGCTGTTCGGGAAGCCTCAGCGGCGGGTGTAAGTGGAACCAAAGCCCGGGGGGTTCAGTGAATAGGGAAGCAACCTAAACGTCAGCGTCCCCGTTTAGGCCCCTCCTTCGATTCCTTGAAGACCCAGTGCAGCTTACTAAGCGGACCCACGGTTCCTGGATCCCCAGCCCTATGACGCAGGGGTTCCTCTCCAGTTCCCTCTTTCCAGGATTTTGGTTTACTTCGGAGATGTGATTGTGCGATCGGCCCAGGCCCTATCCCTGCTCCACGTCCCCTTCCGGGTCCTAGGCCCAGTGCAGGTCTCAGCCTTAGTCACTGGCCCCTTAGCTACTCTCGTTTCCTCTCCCTGACTGTCCCTAGGCCTAGGCAGCATGGCTGTATTCCGGTCGGGTCTCCTGGTGCTGACGACGCCACTGGCCTCCCTGGCCCCTCGCCTGGCTCCTATCCTGACCTCAGCGGCCCGCCTGGTGAATCACACACTCTATGTACACCTGCAGCCGGGCATGAGCCTGGAGAGTCCGGCTCAGCCCCAGTCCAGCCCGGTGCAAGCCACGTTTGAGGTTCTTGATTTCATCGCGCACCTCTACGCTGGCGCCAACTGCCACAAGCACCTGGACGTCAGAGTTCTACTGACCAATATCCAAACCAAGAGCACCTTTCTCCCTCCACTGCCCAGCTCAGTCCAGAATTTGGCCCACCCGCCAGAAGTAGTGCTGACTGACTTCCAAACCCTGGATGGAAGCCAGTACAATCCCGTTAAGCAACAGCTAGAGCGTTATGCCACCAGCTGTTACAGCTGTTGTCCACAACTGTCTTCAGTGCTGCTATACCCGGATTATGGCACCGGAATGCTGCCCGTGGAGCCCTTGGATGTTCCCTTATCCTCCACCATTAGGCCAGCTTCCCCTGTGGCTAGGTCTCCAAAGCAACCTGTGCGTGGCTACCACCGTGGGGCTGTGGGTGGCACGTTTGACCGCTTGCACAATGCCCACAAGGTGTTGCTCAGTGTTGCATGCATCCTGGCCCAGGAGCAGCTTGTGGTGGGAGTAGCAGACAAAGATCTGTTAAAGAGTGAGTGAGAGCCTTGCATTAGAGTAATGGAGGACTCCCCAAATTACCTCCCCCAACCATCACCGTTAATGTCAAGATCAAGGAAGGGTAGGACTATCCATTAGTTCTCACCCTTCCCAAATGTCACAGTTGGTGCTGAGGAAGCGCTCTTAGCATGTGGTCAATCACCAGTTAGATCCCCCAAATGTGGAACTAAGGAATCTGTACTTTTAAGGTTCTCCAGATGATCAATTGTAAAGTTTGAGAGACTGGGAATAAATGGACATATGAATTGTAAGGTAGTAGTGCCACAGACAGCAAGAATGGACTCAAGGATGGTGTGGCTCTTGGAATTCTCTCACTCTGATGCCCACTAGCACTGTTAGTTCTCTGGAGTAATTTCTTGGTGGCTTGTTCCCTGGACTCATGCCCACCCTTGCGGACTAGGTGCTTGCCTGTTTCTTCCCCTTTGTGCCCCTCCCCTGTTTAATGCTTTCTTCCTGTAACCCTCCTCTGGAGATATAGTGCCTAGGGACACTCTTCTCTCTCAGTAAAAAGACCTCACTGTTTTTCTGGGCTCCTTCCCCAGGCAAGTTGCTTCCTGAGCTGCTCCAGCCTTATGCAGAACGCGTAGAACATCTGAGTGAGTTCCTGGTGGACATCAAGCCTTCCCTGACTTTTGATGTCATCCCCCTGCTGGACCCCTATGGGCCTGCTGGCTTTGACCCCTCCTTGGAGTTCCTGGTGGTCAGCGAGGAGACCTATCGTGGGGGGATGGCCGCCAACCGCTTCCGCCTTGAGAATGTAACTGCTGAGGGAAATTGGCAGAGGGTGTGGATGGGAAGAGGGGAAACCTTTATGGGGGGCTGTTGGAAGTACCATGGCCCCAGAGGAGGGAAGAGCAGGTCTGGGTGGTGGGAAGAAGCAAGGAGAAATTTGTTCCCAGCTTCCCTGCCTTGGGTAGGTAGGAAAGGATAAGGAGGCAGATTGGGGATCTGGATTCTTCCTCCTCTTACTCTTTTTCATCCTACCCCCTTTACCACAGGACTTGGAGGAGCTTGCTTTATACCAGATCCAGCTGGTGAAGGATGAAAGCCACAAGGAACACGAAGAAGAGAAAGTCAGTTCCTCCAACTTCCGCCAAAGAATGCTGGGAAAGCTGCTTCGGCCTCCAAATGTAAGCCTACCTTTCCTGTTTCACTTCTTGTGTTTGGATGTGCTGGAAATGCTGGAGAGTAGAAATTAAGGGGTTCAGCCTCAAGCATGAGCCTAAGGGCCTTAGTAACTATGGGGTTCCTTCTCATCTACCCCAGAAGAGGCCAGAGCTCCCTTCGGGTCTCTACGTGCTTGGGCTGACTGGCATCAGTGGCTCTGGGAAGAGCTCAATAGCTCAGCGACTGAAGGGCCTGGGGGCATTTGTCATCGACAGTGACCACTTGGGCCATCGGGCCTACGCCCCGAGTGGCCCTGCATACCAACCTGTGGTGGAGGCCTTTGGAACAGGTAACAACTTGGGAGGGCTATAGGTGGCTTGAGGTGAGGAGATGACTTGGTCTCTTGGCTCAGTTCTACTTCTCTGTCACCCAGATATTCTCCACAAAGATGGCATCATCAATAGGAAGGTCCTGGGCAGTCGGGTATTTGGGAACAAGGTAAACACACACCCCAGGGGGCTCCTTAGCTGCTGCTAGACTCATAGCTTCAGATCCTATGGACCTCCGTGGTCTTATCCAGAATTTGGATTTCTGCTCATTTGTTCCCAACTCCCACCTCCTGGGCTGGCTCCATCACTCAGGGAAGGTAACCTCTGCGTACTCCCTCTATCCCCTCCCCAGAAGCAGATGAAGATACTCACGGACATTATGTGGCCAGTTATTGCAAAGCTGGCCCGAGAGGAGATGGATCGAGCTGTGGCTGAGGGTGAGTGGGAGGGATGATGGGAACAGCTGAAGGGCAGAGTTGAGCAGCTTCCTCTCCTCAGAGCTTCCCTGCCCCCAGCAGAGCTATCCACTTTCCCTGGGACTTGTTTTGTGACTGATAGCAAGCATTAGGGTACTGCTGGCAGTGACTGGGGTCTCCCCACAGGAAAGGATGTGTGTGTGATTGATGCCGCCATGCTGCTTGAAGCCGGCTGGCAGAACATGGTACATGAGGTGTGGACCGTTGTCATCCCTGAGACAGAGGTATCTGGACCCCACCCTTACCCCATCCCTACTGCAGATGGTATCCTGCTCTGATCCAGCAGGCTGAGCTGGGATCCTTCCTGACAAATGCCTCGTCTGTGCCCAGGCTGTACGACGCATTGTGGAGAGGGATGGCCTAAGTGAAGCTGCCGCTCAAAGCAGGCTACAGAGCCAGATGAGTGGGCAGCAGCTTGTGGACCAGAGCCACGTGGTGCTGAGCACCTTGTGGGAGCCACATGTCACCCAACTCCAGGTTGGTGCCCAGGGAAAAAAAGGGTTGTGGGAAGGGAATGTCCAGTGTGTGTTTTCCTGACCTTGTCCTTTCTTCCAATATTCTGGACTGGCCGAAGGTGGAAAAAGCCTGGAATCTCCTGCAGAAGCGTATACCCAAAATTCATCATGCCCGTGACTGACAATGAGTTCTCCGTGGGGCCAAACTGGCCTCTGGAGTAGGTGAGGTCCAGTGGTGAGGAGGAATGGATACCTTGTGTCTCATCCTGTCTCAGGCCTAGAGGGCTTCAAGCTAAGCTGTGCAGGACACAGCTGGGCCTGGTAGACACAGGAACCCTATGCAGCATGCTGATTTTTAACCAACAGTAAGGATGTGGCTCATAGGGGAGCAGGGCCCTATAGAGTTCCATCCCCATTCTTGCCCACAAATGTCTGATGTCCACCACTGACTGGAGTCAGGGCAAATACTGGAACTTCTAACAGAATTAAAGGTAAATGTTTACAGGTGCTGCCTGTATGGTGTCTGCTTCCTGCTCCAGCGCCTCTAAAGTATCTTTGGATCCTTATGCCGTAAGTTCAGAGCCTAGACCCAAGCCAGAAGTCAGGAGTGCAGTGGTTAAGTGTATGGCCTTTGAAGCTAGCCAGACTGAAGTCATCCTTGTTCCTACCATTTACTAGCTGGGTGCTTTTGAGTTAGTGAAAGATTTTCTAGGTACTTCCATTTCCTTACTATAAAGCAGCATAACAACTAACAAACTTTTTGCAAGGGTTATTTAATTCCACAAGCGCCCTGCCAGCCACTGGGCTGAGTTTTGGAAGATCAGTGCTGGGGTGGTGGCTCTGCCTTCAGAACTTGCAGCCTGTTGGGGTCAGAAGCTGTGAAGCAGGAGAGCTCTGCCCAGTTTCTGATGTAGTAGCCAAGTCTGCAGGTGCAGGTGAATGCGCATGCGCACAGGATCTAAAACAATATTTAGACATTTTTTCCCTCTTGGAAACTGAGCTGAGGATGGAACCTATGCTCCTGCACATGGGAAGCACTGGCTCTACATCTAACTATATACACCCCCAGCCCTTCACAAAAGCCTTTTGAGGGGATCCTGTTTCATAATAGGTGCTTCACGTGACCGCCATTCTAGATCCTAAACTGCAGAAGGGCAGGGGCGGGCGAGGAGCAGGTCCCTGGGCGCCGACCAGTTGTAGGTCCAATACCACGGATAACCACCTCCAGCCAGTTTTAAAGTCTTGAGAGGCGCGTGCGCAGTACTCTTGCCTAGTCCCTGCCTCTTCGTCGTGGATTGGCCAATTCCAGTCACGTGGACGCGCCTCGCCTCTTCCTCGCAGCACAGGGCTCGCCCGCTGGCTTGTTTCCGGTTCCGTAGGTCCAAGATGACGGAGCCGGGCGCCTCTCCCGAGGACCCCTGGGTCAAGGCAAGCCCCGTGGGCGCGCGCGCCGGCTAGGGGAGGGCAGGTGGGCTCGTGCACATAGGGGGTCCGGAAGATTAGGGGTCTCCAGCGTCTCCCCTGCTCTCCGGGCCCCCGGGGCTACAAATAAGACAATTCTCACCCCGCCGGTGCCAAGGTGGGGAGATAAACGAGGCGTGTGCGCGCGAGCGCGGGGGAACGAGGGGCTGGGGACCGGAGGGTGGAGCGGGGCGGAAGGGATCACGCAGAGGGGGTCGCTCTCACTGCCTATCCCAGCTTGGCGTTCTGGGACCCTTTCGGCTGCTGGTACGTGTTTGTCGGTGTGCCGGTGTGGTCTGATGGGCTTCTCCCTTGCTTGGTGCTGCAGGTGGAGTACGCCTACAGTGACAACAGCCTGGACCCTGGTGAGTGCCTCCCCCACTGTCTTGGGCTTTGTAACGACTCTCCCGTTTCAGCTATATGAATTCTTGTGGCCTTGCTAGCCACACCTGAGCACAGTCCAGTCTCTGAGCCAAGATCCTGGCTTGATAACGTGAAAAAGGAACTGGGGAGAATGAGCAGGAAGCAACCAAGGGTGACACCTGATTCCTCTGCTCTGGACCAGGAAGTGGTGGAAATAGTGACAGCTGTTACTCCTTCTCATAATGTTCAGATGTCCTTTTGTGAGTCAGAGGGTTTGACTGCAGGCCTATGGAGCCGTGTAGATACTGGAGACAGGAGCTTTGCAGCATGGTATAGCAGGAAGTGGGTGACCCAGGATGGCTGGCTTTTGGGTTGAAGTCATTTGAGGAACCCTTGTGCCCACAGCTGTCTGTGAGGGCTGGTAATGCACTCCACCCCAGCCCTTAGTGATTGGAACCTCTTTTTTCCAGGGCTTTTTGTAGAAAACACCCGTAAGGGAAGTGTAGTGTCCAGAGCTAATAGCATCGGTTCCACCAGTGCCTCTTCTGTCCCCAACACAGGTAGGCAGCAACACCCTCCTGCCCACCTGGGGGGATTCAGTTATGCCACCATTTTAGTATCTTTCCTAGACAGGGAAGCTCCAGATGACCACATTGGGTGCTGGAGCCTGAGTGTCAGACACAGGGTGTGTCTTTCACCTCATCCAGGATATTAGGGTCTTTACCCACCTGCTATCTCTGGGCACCCGGTTTTTCTTCCCATCAGGGAAAGGTGGGTTAGCTGGGTCCCACTGAGCCCTAAGGTGACCTCTCCCTGCCCCCAACTCTGAGCTTAGATGATGAGGACAGTGATTACCACCAGGAGTCCTACAAGGAATCCTACAAAGACCGCCGGCGGCGAGCACACACCCAGTCGGAGCAGAAGAGGAGGGACGCCATCAAGGTGATTGGGGAGGCCTGTGCCTTAGCCTGCAAGGGATGGCTCTGTGTATTTTAGATTTACTCTGCCCTGACCTCCTCAGACAACTCCACACAGCCTTAAGGGCAGCTGATCTAGTCCCTGAGCATGAACATCTTTTTTCCAGTCCCCCACCTTCGAGTTGTTAGAATGGTACTGGTGTCATGGAAGCTTTGTGCCATCTTAATTTAATCCCTCGGGGTTAAGGATCCTGTTTCTCCTCCTGTTTCCACAGAGAGGCTATGATGATCTTCAGACCATCGTCCCCACCTGCCAGCAGCAGGATTTCTCCATTGGCTCCCAAAAGCTCAGCAAAGCCATCGTTCTACAGAAGAGTATGGACAGGGAGAGCATTGAGGGGTGGAGCCAACGGGGCTGTAAAGAGGCCAGCACCACATACCCACTCTTGGCCTGGCCCTGGTGTGGGGCAGTAATGGGATAGTTGGGGTGTGGAGGAAGGGGAAACAAAATCAGCTTTCTCCTCTTGGTTGAGACTTCCTCTGCTCCCACCCCAGCCATCGACTACATCCAGTTTTTGCATAAGGAGAAGAAAAAGCAGGAAGAGGAGGTGTCTACACTACGCAAGGATGTCACAGCCCTAAAGATAATGAAAGTGTAAGAGGGGCGCTGAACTGGGGAAATTAGCTTCTGAGGGGACTGAGGCTGACTTCAGTGCACACCTTTGCCTTGTCCAAAGGCTACACCAGGTAATACATATAGATAATATTCTCACTCCCTGAGCCAGCCACTGTGAAGCAGGACTCTGTCCCAGACAGCACCTTATGTGTGACACTCAGAAAATGGCTGTCAGATTAGTGAAGGACAGCTGGATACTCACCATTTCCTTGTTTTTGTTTTGTTTTGTTTTGTTTTTTTTTGCGGTGCTGGGGATCAAACCTAGGGCCTTAGTGCTTGCAAGGAAAGCACTCTACCAACTGAGCTATCTCCCCAGCCCCCCAATTCTCACCATTTCTAACCTAGAAGTAGTATATAGGTGATACTGAGTACATCCCCAAAGCTCCCAGGAAGGGATGCGGGGTGGCCAGGCGCAGAGGGTAACCTCATTTTTCCTAGACTGGCAGAGCTGCTGTAGCACCTCATCTATGCCTACTTCCTTTCAGGAACTATGAGCAGATTGTGAAGGCACATCAGGACAACCCCCACGAGGGGGAGGACCAGGTGTCTGACGAGGTCAAGTTCAACGTGTTTCAAGGTGTCATGGACTCCCTGTTTGAGTCCTTCAATGCCTCCATCTCTGTGGCCAGTTTCCAAGAGCTGTCAGCCTGTGTTTTCAGCTGGATTGAGGAGCACTGTAAGCCTCAGGTATGGGGCAGAAATGAGCTGGGGTTCTCCAGCTACCCGTAGGTATAGTGAACAAAGCCACTTTTTGTTCAGAAAAGTAGGATAGCCTCAGTGTCTTGAGAGTGTATCTTCAACTTCCAGTATTCTGTTTCGTTCTTCCATGCTTCCAGCTGACGTTTTCACGTTAAGGTCTCATTTGGCAAGTATGGTGTGAGCGCTCAGTGCCAGGGCCCTCTTGTGGCTTTTGTTTAACCCATGTTACGCTATTGCTGCCTCATTTGCCACTCGTTGGCTGCCTTGTGTGGAAGCCCTGTGATCACCTGCAGCAGTTACTTGCATTTTTTGGAAATATGCAGATTTCAGGCCCTCACTCCCAGGCCCACTAAAATAGTTGCCCTAAGAGCTTTTTATTGTTTAAGAGAGAGATGGTACTAATGGTCTTCTGAAGTCTGGGTGTTTTTCTCAGGCTTGAACTTGTATCTGAGAATCATGTAATCATGTTTCCCAACATTATAATTGTATTTGCTTTATCATATGTCTGTCTCTTCATGCAGTTTTTTTTGTTTTGTTTTGTTTTGTTTTTAGTGCTGGGGATTAAACCCAGAGCCCTGTGCTTACAAGGCTAGCACTCTAGCACTGAGCTATATCCCCAGCTCTCCATGCAGTTTTGATGTTTTTTGCCATGCTGGGGATGGAACCCCCTAGGCAAGTGCTCTGTCATTGAGCTATACTCCTACCCTTTTGATGCACTTTTTTTTTTTTAAGTTGTAGATGGATACAGTACTTTTTAAATTTTTTATGTGGTGCTGAGGATCGAACCCAGTGCCTCACACATGCTAGGCAAGTACTCTTGTCACTAAGCCACAACCCCAGCCCTTGATGCACTTTTCTTAAAGAGCAGGTCAAAAGATGGCTCTGTGCCTTTCTGAGCTTTGTCTTCTACTGACCCCACCAGACCCTGCGGGAGATCGTGATTGGCGTCCTGCATCAACTGAAAAATCAACTTTACTGATGGCTCTTGGAAGTCTGCAGAATGGCCAGCAAGAGGTTTTTGAGTCCTGTTTGGCCATGGAACTGCTGGGCCTGAGATTGGACTGTGACACCTCACACTGGTCAGCTGGTTCCTACATGGTGTTTGGTCTTTTCAGCTCCACTTCATCTTTAGTGGAGCTGGGGTGTTTGTTTTGTGAAAGCTTCTGATTAATTTATTATACTGACCTTTATAAAGTCAAACCTACCCAGTCCCCCCCCCACCCATAAGTCCTCAGGATAGGAGTCTGTTCTGGGTACCCCAAAGAGCTCCTGTCCTCTCAGCTCTTTCTCTAAGCCTCAGATTTCTGTTCATGATGTGTGTATATGGAAACTGCCTGTTTTGGTTTCTTGGGCAACAGGTGACTCGAGTTTGGACATCTTGGAAGTAGTGGGATGGGAAAAAAGGAGTGAGAGGAAATAGTCCCACAGCCATGAAGGTTGAAAAGCCTAGACTAGGGCTGCCTTGTTAGTCCAGAGTGAGACAGGCTTTCTGGCCAGCTGAAGGTAGGACTACCTGGTTCCTACCTTTGCCTTATGTTCCATCACCTCCTTCCTATCCAGTCCTGCCCTCTGTTCCCCAATAGTGCTGGCACAGCAAAGGCAGGTGAGACACAGCACTACATATTTGAAAATCTTTATTTTTCTAAACATCAACAATGCAATTTTGCTAAAGTTACAATTTTTGGAAAATTATCTGGGTCTCAAAACCACCTCAGCCTTTCTGCCCAGTCTGTCTGCACTTCTCCCAGGACTTAAGGAGTGGGATGAAAGGGTACAGGAAATAATCAAAATGTATCCTGGGATGAAAGTCCTGGATAATGTGTCAGGCTCCTCAAATACTGAGGTATAGCAGCCTGTCTCTATCTTGTCTCCCAGGCTCCCTGCTGCTTTTTTCAGATTTGATATCTGGGAGGTCTGAATATCCAGAAGAAATTAAATATTTTTATATCAAATTATATCCCAATAAATACTGTAAAATGCTTTCTTTTAGCTTCGTTCTAAGTGCATGTTAAGCTCGAGCTGTTGTAATGTGGAAAATGAAATGGGTGTGACCATCCTTTCCTGGCCACAAATCGTCCCTCCTTCTACCCAATACTCGGGGCTAGTGCCTCTCTCCTCACTGCTCTGCTTCAAAGTGAAGAGCAGCAGGAACAACAACAAAAAGCCATTCTAAACAAGGTGGCCAGTCCTGGGCAGCTCTGTGTTCCCTCCCCCAGTTTTCACAGAGGGTCCCTCAGGGATCTGGGAGTGTGACTTTATAGTCTTCATCTGTTTCTATCCCAACTTCCTCCTGTAGGGCAGAGACACAAGTGAATGAGACACCCCTGGGTGAAGGCCCCAGGGGAGGAAGGGAGAGAAGTCCACTTACATAGAACTGCTTCTTGCTCTTGGGGTAGCCTTCAAGGATTGCATCAGATAGCTCTGTTGCCTGATGAAACAAAATCACTCCTTTTTATTTTTTGGGGGGAGGTATTACCCAGGATTGAACCCAGGGGCACTCAACCACTAAGCCACATTCCCAGCCCTATTCTGTATTTTATTTAGAGACAGGGCTCACTGAGTTGCTTAAGCACCTCGTTTTTGCTGAAGCTGGCTTTGAACTCGCCTCAACCTCCTGAGCCACTGGGATTACAGGTGTGTGCCACTGTGCCCAGAAAAACCACCCCTTTTTAGATGGGCAACACTGGGTACTACCTGTCAGATCTTGACATTGGGCAGCAGTTTTTCTGGCTGCCATTTTAAAAGCACTCCAGAGCCTCCCTTGGAGCTCCCACTCACGTACCATCCTCTTCCGCGTTCTCCACTCTTTACAGAATTTCTGCCTCTCTCTGTATACCTAGAAGGAAAAACAGGTCTCTCTAAATCCCTCAGGCTCACAGTTGCCTACTGAGGATCAACTCTCATCTTCACTCTTGCACAGGCAACTCTAGCCTTTCGCCCAGCTCACCTGCTCCTTCTCCTCTGGAGTCACATGGTTGGTGGCTGCTTTGATGTTCTTCAATTTCTCTAGGTAGCCAGCACATTCCTGTTTTAATTCCTGGATCTCTCTCTGCATCTCCGAAGTGGTAAGGGCACTAGTTAACTCCTTCAGCTCTGAAAACCATATCCACCTGGGGTCATTTGCCACCCCTGAGAGAGAGATTCTGTCTTTCCCCATCAGTGGATACTCCTTGAGGTAGGAATTTGAATTCTATCTTGTTCTGATATATATCCAGAATAGGACCCCACATTCTGGAAAAGCTCAGGAAAATAACGCTTGCGGAATTACCAGTTCATTCTATTTTTCTTTGCTCTTCAATCTACAAGTAGTGGTGGGCTATGAGGTTGAGCAGACTAATGTGTAGCCAGTTAAAGCAGGAATAGAGGAAAAACACGAGGGCAGTGTGCTGAAGTTCATGGCAGAGAAAGCAAATGCATGTCTTGCCCATTTGTACAGAAAAGCCATTAGTTATTCTACATTTCTTTTAATGTAATACCTGAGGCAGCCCAGCAAAGAGGTCTTCTCTGCAATGACACACTGTAGTCAATGAACTTAGCAGTTCCTGACCTCCACACTGAACCTGACCCTATGGGCACCTTGCAAGGGCTCCCCAGTCCTACCAGCCTCCATGTGGCGGCAACTCTGCTGCAAGCTCTGCACCTTGGCAGTGAGGGCCACAATTTTGGCATCCAGGCCGTGGAGATCAGCGTCACTCACCATGTCAAACTGGTTCTGCCAGGGACAGTATGAAAAGTACAAGTGAATTAATATGAGGCACAAAAGGGAACAAACATCTGGGAAGGCAATAAGAAATCATTCCCTTGAATACTGGTTCCAATGAAAAAGTATAAAGTTGAAACCTAGTGCCTAACCTCAAGAGCTTCACTGGGCTAAAGGAGTAAAGAAACATTCTTACCAAGGTGGGGACACCTAGCTCATGAGTATCAGCAATAGGAAGACTCGAATGGGGTTGGGGATATAGCCCAGTGGCAAAGTGCTTCCCTAGCACCACAAGGCCCTGGGTTCCATTCTTGCCTAGGGGAGTAGGGAGAGTTGGGGGGAAACCCAAAGAATCTTACAAGTGAAGAGGATTTAGATAATGGGCTCTAGTGGAAGTCTAAGGAGCCCTTCTCATGAGAGGCTGCTAGAAAGGACTACTGGGGGTTGGGGGTGTAGCTCAGTTGGTGGAGCACTTGCCCAGCAGAGTGAGGCCCTGTGTTGAATCCTCAGCACCACAAAAAACAAAAACAACTATTGCAGATCAGTGAGATTCACAACACCTGGGGATAGGAAGCAGTTTAGAAAGGATGGGAATGCCAGCTTGGGCAGTTTAGACTTTATCAGTAAGCAAGGGAAATGTTTACAGCAGGGACCTGCAAACAGCACAAACTAAATTCTGCATGTTTTTGAAAAAAGACCATAAGGTCTGCAAAGTCTGAAAATACTGTGAGGCCCTTTGCAGAAGTTTTCCAACCCCTTCTTTAGGGAATTCTCAATAGGGTAGTAATCTGTTACAGGAAAATTAGCCTTGAAGGTACTTTAGTTCAGTTAAACGAGTAATGTCTTCTAGATGTTAGATAATGTGGAGTACCGAGTCAACAAAGATGAATGAAAAAAGGGGTCTGCCCAGAGGAGCTTCAGTGAGGAGGACAAGTAAAAAGAAAATCATAATACAGCATGACTCAAAAGACGTAAGACCCTCGAAAAGGAGGAGTTGGCTCACAGCATTCAGAGGTTTCTGAAGAAGGTGAAGACTGAGTAAAATCTCAAAAGACTGAATAAGAGTGAACTGAGTAGAGGCAGGAGGAAGACAAGCAAAGGCCAGAAGAATAAAACCTATCTGAACTGTCTAGTATTGATGGGTGGAGAATAAGGGCCGGTGAAGCCAGAGGCTGCTGCAGCAAGCCTCCAGGTGCCTTTTACCTGTTCTATGGAGTACTCAAAAACCACTGAAGAGTTTTAAGTAGCAGACAGTGATTGACCAGATTTGCATTTAGATAGATCATTCTGACTGCAGTGTTCATGTTCAAGGAGGTGAGATCTGTTAGGGGTACATCAGTAGACAACAGGGCTTGGACTAGAGCAGTGATAGCAGATGGAAAGGAGTGGATTCAAGGAGGAAAAATTCAGCTCTACTTGACTGACCAGACACAAGATGGAAAAATTCAGGAATTATTCTCAAGTCTCTGGTTTGGGTGAAAAGTGATTCCATTAAGTGGGGAAGAATGCTAGAGAGGAGCCAGTTAGGGAGGCATTCTTTTGCAATACTGATTCTGATACTTAAGTCAGAGACATCTAGGTGGAAGTCTAGGCTGGAGAATACAAATCCAATTTGGGGAAACAAATTCATCTGGCAGAGTGATGCTAGTCTAGGTGACATGAAATAAGCTTCCAAGCAGAAATAGTTTTGGTAGCAACAATTCAGGATCTTCTGTCATCCATCACATTTCAACTCTGGAGACCTCAGGAAGTTTAGATATTGAAAAGGAGTATGCACCTTGATTTAAGGATGTCGAGACCCTTTTAATGGCCCAAGATAGGTTAGTTTTGTGGGGTGCCAAAGAGTTGATACTAGGTGATTCAGTGTTGGGTTCTGACATAGGTGATAATGTGCGCAGGCTCTCCTCACCTGATCCGCAAAATAGATCTTCTGCTTGCCGTACATTTTCTCTTTGATCTTGCCTTGTTGGGCCAGATGGTCCAGCGCCTTCACCACCGCCTGGCAGAAGGGAGGGGAGGGCAGGGAAGAGATTTCGGGCACTGATGGAAAAGGGCGGAAGGCCCGGGGGGGTCAGGAGCCCAGCTTGATTATAGGGGTACCGCGGGGAGGGAATCCTCAAAGGTCCTCACCGCCTTGCCCAGACCGTGTTCCCTCTGCAGGTTCCCGAATACGTCCTGGGCGCTATAGGGCCGATTCTGTTCCTGCAGGTACTTCAGGAGGATGCCGGGGGCTGCGGAGAGAGACGAAACGGTGTCACTATGTCGGTCTCTCCCGCTCCCCTCCAGAATCGCGCCCGCGCCTCCGTTACCTCCCGCCGCAGCTTCCGCCCGGCCTTTACTCATGGCCTTTCCCGCCGCCAAATTCAGAATGCGGATGTCGTGGTTGCTGGGGGCAACTGCTCCTTCCGGCAACGGGAGTGGGGGTGGGGCTCAAGCAGTGATTGGCTGAAAGGGAAGGCTTCCCGCGGAACTCCACGGCCCTGCCGGGACACCGTAGTTCAGTTTAGCCCCGAGCTTGCGCACCAAGGCTTGACCCTTCCATGACCCGGGCGTGTGTGGAGGCTGCGACAGGCGTCCCCGACCCCGGAACGAAGGCTGTAATAAGCAACGCCTTCAAGTTTTAAGACCCAATTCTAGCCGCCCCTGAGCACTTGCGACCTGGAGATCTTCCTGTTCCCAGAGTTGAAACGGGAAGGATTTCCAGGGATGAACTCCCCGCCCTTGGCAAGGAGCTAGCTCAAGGTCACACACAGGGCTAATTGCCTTCAAGAACATGTCCCGATCCCACGGTCCAGTGCCCTTTCGGCAGTCTTAGCCCTTGTACAACGAGACCAATAGGTACTTGGAGGACGGTTCTGAATACCACACTAGCTTTATTTGCCCGTTACCGAGCTTCGCACACAGGGGGCGCTCTACACCTGCTATGGTTTGAGCACCGAGGAAAGGCAGGGTTGGGGGCCCAGGTGGGGTAGTCTTAAGCCACAAAGCTTGTAGAAAAGTGTTAGCCCAGGCTGTCTCACAGCAACACCTGGTAGGTGCTTTCCACTCCCAACCACGACAGCCTGAAATAAGTCTTTCTAGTTTCTGAGGTCAGTCGAAGCCCAAAGAACAGCTGTCCTTGCAGCTCCAGGATTCTAAAGGCACACGATACTACTTTTCAAAGTCTTCAGCTACCCAAAACCTTATTAGCTTTTATTTAAAACGTGTGCTTATCTCTGTATGTTTAGGGGACAAAAATTAAGTATTAGAAATAATGGAACTGCTGATTGAATACCAGCCAAGAAGCCAGTTATACTCATGTCTGGGCCCTCTACCAGGAGAGGAAGTGGCCTTGTTCTGTGGTGATAGTTCTGGCCATCACAAAGGAAAAATAAGGATGGGTGGGTGGGTTCCTCACACCTGGGCTTCCTCTTTGGAGGCTGTCATCTCAAATTAATCAAAACTCAGACTGGCAAGAGTAGACCTATCAAGGAAGGACACCATTCAATATCAGATTGTTCTCATACAAGATTTATTCCCCAGCACCCACCCACCCCCAATTCACAGTGGAGGATTAAGGAGATTCAGAGCAGGATCCCCCAGTAAAAGACCTTCCAAATGTTTTGCTCTTCTTCCTTCCCTCCCTCTTGCCAACTCCCAAGGCCTGAAGCTACACACATTCATGCAAACACACAAAATCCCACTCCTTTCCTACACCTCCCATTTTTTCCACATCAGAGCTCACCTGTAAAACATCTGGACTCTGAAAAGAGAGATGTCATCCAAATTGTTTGAGAACCTTAAGTGAGGAGATGCCATTACCCCTAACCTTCACACATAAGTGACTATGACACAGGCACCTAGCTCTTCCCCTTTTTACACTGTTAACTATTTTCACTCCCTGGCCTCTGTACTTTGTCCATCAACCAAGAGCAAACATGTTAGTACACCCCCACCTGCAGCATGTGAAAATGGGCTCTGTTCAACATCCTCACCCAAGAATGGGGGTGTCGGGGGAGTGGTCCCTGAGGATTGGCAAAGGATTAATACAAGAGGGAAAGAGGATAGAAGAGTTTGGCTTGAGCTCTGATTAGGGAGGCAGAGAGGGAGTAGGCTGGCACAGGTTTAGAACCAATTATTTTTGGGTTTTTGTCTCACATTTTACTAGGGGTTGTAGAACACATACCCTTAGAGGGGTGTCTGCTGCACAGACATAATTCTTGCTAACTGGGCTCATCCTTAAAGGAAGCCCTGCCGAGTTGGGAAGCAACTGAAAATAAAAGCAGTAAGGGAGCTGGTGCAAGAGCTGGTGGCTCCTAGGATGAATGCCACAGAGCCATTTGTAAAGTGCTACTTTGCCATCCTCCATGGAATTATTGCTTCTCCAGAGGAGGAGCAGAGGAAGGAACAGAACATAGAAATGGGTATGGTATTGCTTTGCTCACTGCTCAGACTGTTGGTCAAATAGAGCCAGGGGTTAGCAGCACCAAAGACACCACACAGCTTCAGAAGATTCAGTGAGACCTCAAGACACAGAGGCACTCACTAACCCTCTCAGCCAGCTGACCCCTATTGGCCCAAGGTAATGTAGAAGACTCCCATCCCTACATTATGTTCACATTTCTTAAATTTCACAAGCATTATTTTGGAATACTGGAGTCAGCCCTCAAGAAATGAGGACAAGCTAAAAGGAGAGGGAGCAGGCCTGCTTTGCAGAACCAAAGAACAAGTGTGCTTTGAAAAAACAAATCAAAGCATGGTCTAACAGAAGATGACAACTTAACTCTTCCAGCTGCTGCCTGACTTTTGGGGGCTTTAGGGAGGCGAGGGAAGGAAAGAAGGGGACTCTTCTATCACTGAGGGCCCCTGAGCACCCAGACCTAAAAGCAAACAGCAGCACGTCTCAAAGAGGAATCAATATCCCTGACTACTTTGTTCCCCAAAGTACCATCCTGATGGACAGAACCCTCCTTTGGGAGAGCACACTCCTAGTTCAATGCCTAAGCACAGAAATGGATGTCTTGTTGGCAGTAGGGGAATGAGTATCCTCTCTAAACAGGCCTTTGAGCATCAGTCAGGCCACCCAGCATACAAATATAATTCCGGAGATGGGACCTGGGTTCTTCCCCTGCCCCATCACCCTAAGTAGGATGGAGAGGAAAAAAAAAAAAAAAAAACCTAAACCACAGTGACCCCTAAAAGGAGTCTGTATCCTCATTGGCTCCTGGAACTGGCGGGGTCCAGCTGATTCAGCTCTGACTGGTCCAGAAGTTCAAAGTCATCTCCCTCAGCATCAGTGTCCAGGTCTGAACTAGGAGCTCTAAGGAATCCTCTTGTTGCTCTCCGGGCAGGTGGGCCAGAAGGGCCTGATTGGGAGGCTCCTGACATTGCCAGCTGGATCATACCCTGGGAGACCAGACTGGCAAGGTTGCTGGTGAGGTTGGATCCTACAGGCAGGGCACCAAGCAGGAGCTCTGGCAGTACAGCCTCATCCCGGCTGGCAGGGGGAACCTGGGGATCCTCAGCTCCTGGTGCAGAACGGTACATCAAGCTGGGCATTCCAATGCTGGTATCATCCTCATCATCCAGGCCAGCAGGATCCACGTTAATGGAAGGGAAGTCTGGAAGGTCTCTGGCGAAGGATTCCTCTGGATCACTATGACCATCTAGGTCTGAGAGAATATAGGGTATATTAGACATGGCAGCTACCTGGTCTGCCAGTGCTCCAGACTCACAAAATGTCAACCCCACATAACCATATTTTTCTCACCTTGGATTTCTCATAATGAAGCAAAACCCATGGGACTAGTTAGCTCTTCTCTACTCATAAATGGTTATGATCACCGCTGGCCATAGAATTACCCCCTCTCTTCCTCTACTGTGCCCATGAAGCTAGAGGCTGAGGCTACTAAGGGACTGAGGGCTTCAATGAGAGAAGCAGTGCCATCCTGGCTGCAGCCACACCCCTTAGGCTGCTCTGCCAGGAGACAAGGGAGTGCCAGTATCCCCTCTGTCCAGGGAAGCTGAGAAGCAACAGTCAGAGTCACTATCAACTCAGGTCAGAGGTTCCCCTCACCTTCAGAACCTTCTGTTAGAGGTGTTTGGCCCCTGGAAAGATTAAATGTGCCATTGTCTGTACAGGAGACCTCAGCATCTGAGTGCTCTGAGTCAGTGATAGCCAATTCTCTGGCAACGGCAGAATCATCCAGCTTAGAAAAAGAAAAGACCAACAAATCTGAAGAGATAATGCCATTAGAATCAGAAGCATTTCCTAGTTATAGCTCTACTAACTTAGAGACTACCCCCAAGGTCATCAGTGTAACCAGGAAGAGATGGGGACTTTACTCAAAATCTTGACCCCTTTTAGGTTATTCACACCCAAAGAAAATGCTCTTATTTGTCAATCTCTTACGCATAGAAAGAAAAGCAATTTTGGGAAAAACCGATTCGTTACTTATTCTTAAGAAGTAACTGACTACACACACACATACACACAAAATGTAACTGATCACGAGATTACTTTTCACAGGTAACCAGGAGGAGACACTGCCAGAACCTAAAGGTGGGCTAGGTGTTTAAAAAATGATCATACCAGCTCCAGAAATTCTCCGTGATGATAGGGCAAAAGGAGATGTGGGAGGGGGTGTGCTGGTCACCAGGCTCAAGTTGAAAATCTGGATACAAAATCCCAGTGTAACATTTGTTTCCCTCCTTGTCACTGCTATCAGAAGCAAGGGGATTCTAGGGTCTTGAACTCTGGTTACTGCCTAAATGTGAGCTGCCGGATGTATAAAAGGGAACCTAAATAAAACTGGCCAGTGGAGTAGTTCCCACATTCAAGATACCTGAGGACAGAAGGCAGCAAGCTCCTCTTCACTGTCACTATGGTTGTCCATGGTACGTTCTGGGTATAGAGCTCTGCGACGCACTATGTGGAAAGAGCAGAGGCCTTGATGCCTTCTCTCAAGGGCGAGAAAACCCTCTTTGGACTTCAAAGGCATAAAATCAGAACATAAAAGAGACCCTCTGAATATGACCCTATGCCTATGTAACAGTACATGAGGGTGAGGCTGCTGAGCCTAAGTGGCAAGATAAGTTTGAAACACAGGAGAGAACATCTCTCTTCTAACATCCTTCCTTCTATCAACCCTCATGTTTCTGTTATAGTCAGATGATCAACTATCAGGCTGGTTAATACCTCTTGGGATCAGCTAGGGCAGACTCAGTGTTAAGGTTAGTAAGTGGACACTATAACAGAGGGCAAAAGGAGAAGCCCACTTTGGTTAAATTATGCTTTTGAAGGCTGATACCATTCAATTGGCTGGCCCAGGATACGCTGGGTCTTTATGACAACATGTAGGGCTCTATGAAGGCCAAGGCTTAATAAAACATTCAACCTGACAAGACCAAAGAGAAGGAAAAGTTTGCTCTACTATCACTCATGTTTTGGATGGATCTCAAGCTGGTATGCTTCTGGCCTCTAAGGAGGCAGTTTTTAATCTCATTTGGAAGGCAGCTTTTGGTAGTGAAAAGAGGCCAGGTTGAGTTGGAAAGACTTGTACTGACATTTACTGTGGGCCTCAATTTTCTCAACTAGAAGAGAATAAAACTACCCACTTCTCAATGTTGTAAAGGTTAAATACAATGATGTATGAAGAGCCATGAGTGTTTGGACACAATGAAAGTGCTTTATAAATGGCAGATAATATTAGGGACATCTTCAATTTTCCTTCATTCAACTTGGGAGATTTTTTTTCTCAGATTAAATAGGTGAGTCTGGGACACCAAATGAGGAAAACTGGCAAACCTGCATAGGTTTCCCTGGAATAGCATATTGCTTTTATTTACCTTCTCCACCCCCACCAGTCATCCCCAACTTCCCCCACTTTCAAGGACCTACCCTGTATGTCACATCTATGGGCTTTTCATTCTCTTCCTCAAACTGCCCAAGTGGAAAGAGACCTCCCCATGACACTTACATTGTCTGTCTCTCTGCTTGGACATCATGTAGCCACGGACACTGAAATCCAGCCGCTGCAGAGCTGGCTTCAGACGCACATAGGCTCGATCCCACAGTCGATGGTACACAGCGAGGGGCCACATCATGACAGTGACAACTGAGAGTAGGAGTGGGAATAGTAGCAAAATGGAGAAAGGGTTGCAAGAAGCAATTCTAACTCTCCTGTTATTATGTCTCCTATGGCCTTAGGGCTTGAACATTTAGTGTGGAACAGCTGTGCTTAATTCTGCTGGTCAACTTCTCCAGTCTCCCCTGGGGGTTTTGAGGGCAAAGACTTCTGTAGCCACCCACAGGGCCTAGTAGAGCTCTGCACAGCACAGTAACTTGCTGACAGACCAAGGACAGAACCTGGCAGTATGGTCACTTGCATAAGGGTATCACTGAGCCATAAACAAGGCCAAATGGTAACAATTCCTCAGAAACTACGCAACCAATCATGTGATTCTAATGTATAACAACCACAGCGGGAACTACTGTTCTTTCAGTTCCAAGCAGAATACATGCCAAGAGGAGGTAACTAAATTGATAAAAATAAAATGTACTCTAAGGAGGAAAACAGTGCTCCAGGGTAAGTAGAATCTAATAGAGGAACTCTTAAGAATTATGTTCTATAAATTCCCTCCTTTATAGGGATAGGCAATCATTTATAGTAGGGTATATAATATATTCATATGTTAGTGGACTCTCATCTTTTTTTTCTACTACTGGGGGCTGAACCCAAGAGCTCTCTACCACTGAGCTACAGTGGTAGAGCCTTGCTTTTTTTTTTTTTTCTTTAAATATTTTTTAGTTGTAGATGGACACAATATCTTTTTATTTTATTTTATTTTTATGTGGTCCTGAGGATCAAACACAGTGCCTTGCACATGGGAGGCAAGCACTCTACCACTGAGTTATGGTCCCAGCCCAGAGTCTTGCTAAATTGCCCAGGCTGGCCTTGAACTTGCAACACTCCTGCCTCAGCCTCCTGAGTGAGATTACTGGAGTAAGTCATCATACCCATACACCCTCATCAATTTCTAAAACTGACTTAGTAAGGAATGGACATGAGCTAGGACTATAGCTCTGTGGTGGAACACCTACTAGTATGTGAGAGGCCCTGAGTTTGATCCTCAGCACCACAAAGAAAAGAAATGGAATAGACTTTATATGTGGAGAGCCTACTACAGGTGAAAAGACATTTTCATGACACTAAACAGGTCATATAAATATGGAAAAGTCATTTCCTGAAGAACCAAAATATAAGAAAGTTCTCTCCCTCAATCCAGAATAAGCTGTGGGTTGTGAAAGCAAGGTACTGCTCATAAGGGGGGGTTATACACCATACTTACGCATCAAGTAGGACAGCAAAAGCCCAGGTATGTAGCGACCCAAGACAGCCAAAAAGGTCAGTATCCCACAGCTCAGCAAGCAGAACTGGGAGAGTCAAGAAACAATATTAAGTTTCTGCCATATGACATGGAACTGGGGTGTGGATGGGAAATTACAGAGGAGATGTGACTGAAGATTCTTTATGATCTAGAGCCAAGCATGGATATGTCAGAATAAAAGATGTAGCTACTCTTGCATCCAAAGGTAATTTTGTTCAGAAGGAAAAGAAGGATATTTCCTTCTATTCAAACTCCTTTTACTTGGCTAACCCCATATGGCAATACCTTTCATGCCGGGAAACTGGTTTGAATAGGACTTAGCCAAACATTCTCTCACAAAGCAAGTGCTGGTGGTGGGATTTTAAAGTCAAAATAACAAAACAGAAGACAATTAAAAAAACAAAAAACCAACAACCTACCACATGTTTAGTATGACACAAGAATGCACAGAAGCAAGCTTTCTTTCCTGTCTTAGGGCAAGAAGATGGCTTACTGTATAGGGAATACAGGTGTAGTTCAGTGGTAAAGTGCTTGCCTAGCATGCATGAGGCCTGAGGTTTGATCCCCAGCACACACACACACACACACAAAAAAAAAAAAAAAGAAAAAAAGAAAAGAAAATGGCCTACTCTAGGTGACAAGCACACCAACCAAGTTAGCGATCTCTTGCCTTCGTCCTAATGTCAGTCAGAAGTCCCATCCTACAACTTCCCTCTGTTTCTACAAACACAGCAGTCTTTTCTTTCTTGAATGAAGATATACAAGCTACAGATGAAAGTGAAAAAGGGAAGAATCTTACCTTGCCTGGGTTTTGCTTTTTGAAAAGCAAAAGATTCCTTATGAAAATGGTCCCACTAACCCAGACTTCAGCTACATGGTGGCAGAGCTCGGGCACGCTGAGCAACCGAGGGTGCACAAAGCCCCAGCTATGGGAGAGAGAAGGGGGAGCTGTGAAAGGAGGGTGTTAAAGGTCCCCCCATCTTGCTATGCAGGCAGTGCTTCTGGGTTTAAACAAGGGATGGGGAGTGGCTAGTCCCAGGTGCATTGGAGGTGAAGCATGACTTTCTTCTTGACTCATCAGGTTGAAACTTGAATTTAGGGACTAGGAGGGCAAACTTGTTCTGACAACTCCACCCTGTGAGCAAGCAGCCCAATCCACATGTGTAAACCTGCCACCAACTCCAAGGCCCTTTGTGCTTAGAAACACTCCCCACCCCGCCACACTCAGATTATTGCAATTCACTATGATTGCAATCCAAAGATACAAGTAAAGCACAGTCTGACTGACACCACTGCTAATAGGAGGAGGGCAATGGTGGATGTGCCCCAGAAAATAAAGCAAAACCAAAATAAACCATAGCAGAGAAAATTCCTTGGACAAAACATATGAGGTGGATGAACTGAGAAATGAAGCAGGAGCTGTAAGACACAAGAGGAATCTTTGGCATTGGCTTGCTGATGCCAGGAACCCATGTGTTTTCTGACCAGGAACTTTAACAGCCAGAGGTCATAGAAAACACGAAAAGACCTGGTATAAAAGCCAGGAGACAAATGATGTTAGCTGCCTTTAATTTTTCACACTGGGGCTGCATAATGCAGCTACTTCCCTGGCATGTCAGGTTATGGGGCTCTGTAATGCTGCTTTTTCCAGAAACTTCTCTTATGAAGATCAGCAAACATTGGCCATCTCAACATGTTGCTGTCTAAACTTTAGGATTTGTTAAAATGATTATTTGAAAAAGACTAGGTTTCTCAGTTTACATTGTGTCCAGAACATGAGGTTAAGAACATGTAACCAGAATATTACAAGAGAATCAATCAGAGCAACAAAAAGGGATTTAATTAGTGTTCCATACCTCTCATTGTCTAATGCGTCGGGTCTTGGCACTACAATATTAAAACAAACACCAGCATTAGTTGGTAGGGAAAACTAAACAAGAAAATGTTAGGCTGTTGGTCTGACAGCTCAAGTTTTAATAGGTTCAGGGAAAAGAAAATCAGTAATAGCCAATAAAAAGGAGACACCATGTTATATTGCCAGAGTTAGGGAGCTGTGGGACAAGTGTGGGACAGGGGGTAACTGCTATGCTGTTCAAACAAGGAAATAAGGCTTATGCCTGCTCATTTTGTGGGGAGGAAGGAAGTGTTGTCCAAATGGACCACTACAGCCCCTTTATAATTACCTATACAAGAAAAATGGTCCATCCCATCTCTTGAATGAGTCTGGGTTGCTCATATACATCAGTGTATGCCAGGCTACAGAGGCATGATGTAACTACTCCAACCCTAGAAATTTACCTATTCTCTTCAAAGAGAGACCCATTATTTACTCTGAATGATGTAAAGTCTTTTGACATTCACCAGCCATGAGATAAGCACATGAACTACATGATTCCTTGAAGCCTCTATAAAACAGGATGGGAATGTGTTTAAAAGCTATATAACTTGGTTTGAATATCCTGCCAACACTTCAACATTAACATGTCCAAAACCTACATCGAGTCACTCTCCTCCCTGAGAGGACCCACTGTCTCCCTTGGGGATATTTTCCTTCCCTTTTTTCTTTTCAACAAACTTTGCTAAGGGGGGGGGGGGGGGGGGGGGGACTATCAATTTTCTTCATTCACACTTCTATCTGTACCAACTTCCCTGCCTGCTTTGGTAATACCTGCAAATGTATGTCATTCTCCTACTCTTCTACCTTTGAAATGCCAAAGTTGGATTTTTGTTGTTGCTATTGTTGTGGCGGTACTAGGAACTAAAGCCAGGAGCATTCTACCTCTGAGCTACATGCCTAGGCCTTTTTCTAAATTTTGAGACAGGGTCTAAGTTGCAGAGGATGGCCTTGAACTTGCTATCCTCCTGCCTGAGCCTCCCAAGTTGCTGGGATTACAGGAGTATGCCACCATGTCTGGCACCAAAATTGGCTTTTATCACTTACTATTTTCTTTTTGGAGTCACTGAGTCATATCCCCAGCACTTTTTATTTTTTTGAGACAGGGTCTCAGCTAAGTTGCTTAGAGCCTCACTAATAAACTGCTGAGTCTGGTCTTAAACTTGCAATCCGGCCTCAGCCTCCCAAGCCATTGGGATTACAGGCATGTGTCACCATGCCCAGCTAATCACTTACTCTTTTAACTCATTTCCAACTACGTATTAATCTTGATGTATCTTCCCTCTTTACAGCTCTCTAAACCATTCACCATTTGTTTTCATGGATGTCTTTCTCACTATTTCCCATAAAGATACTGCTATAGTCTCCTAATAGGTCTTCTCCTTTTATCTCTTTCCATAAAATGTTATCAAATTAATCTTTACCATCATTCGAGTATATAGTTGTAATTTAAAAAATCTTCAATGACCACTCACTACCTGTAGGATAAAATCTAAACTTCTAGGCCTAACTTTCAAGCCTTATAAAATCTACCTGGACTCCCGGTTATTCAGAAGGCTGAGGCCTCCTGAGGAGAATTACAAGTTCAAGGGCAGCCTGGGCAATTTAGCCCAAAATGAAAGATCTTTTACAAAGGACTGGGAGCTGGGCACAGTGGTACAAGCTTGTAATTCTATCAACTTGGGAGTCTGAGGCAAAAGAAACAAAAGTTTGAGGCCAGTGTCAACAAATTAGCAAGAAACTCAACAACTTAGCAAGATCCTATCTCAAAATAAAAAAGATAAAAAGGACTGGGGATGTAGCTCAGTGATAAAGCACCCCTGGGTTCAATCCCCAGCACAACCCCCCCCACAAAAAAAAAGAAAAAAAAAAAAAAAAAAGGCTGGGGAGCCAGGTGTGGTGGTGGCACATGTCTGTATTTCCAGAAACTAGGGAGGTTGAGGCAGGAGGATTGCAAGTTCAAGGTCAGCCTGGGAAACTTAGTGAGACCCTGTCTCAAAGTAAAATAAAAAGGGCTGGGGTGTATTTCAGTGGGTTCAATTCTCAGTATGCCCCCCAACACACAAAAATCTAATCTAATTTTCCAGGATACTTTTAATTTTATCTCCTAGCACTCCCTTTAATACATTGTTCATTCTGGCCAAAATGCTCAATTCTGTGCTCTCAGGACATACTTTGTAGCTTGTGGTTTTGCTTTGGGTTTTGGTGATTTTCCCCAACTCCCCAACCCTTTTCCCCTGGTACTGGGACTGAATCCAGGGGTGCTTTATCACTAAGACTTATCCCTACCCTTTTTTAAAAAAATTGTTTTAGCTTTTGGTGGACCTTTATTTCTTTATATGTGGTGCCTAGAATCGAACCCAATGCCTCACACATGCTAGGCAAGTGCTCTACCACTGTGCTACAACCCCAGCATCCCTAGCCCTTTTTATTTTTTATTTTGAGACAGTTGCAGAGGATGGCCTCTAATTTGCAATCCTACTATCTCAGCTTCCCAAATTGCTGGGATTATAGGCATGTGCCACCTTGCCTGGCTAGCTTGTGGTTTCCTATAACCAAGCTATTGGACTGTCTAGAAACACACTTTTCTCTCCAACTGGCCCAATGTTTTTCTTCACTCAAGGCCTGACCAAGGCAAAAATACATTAATATATCAATCACAGACTGCACTGTGACATCTTTGATATTATTCTATAACTGTAATTTAACGTTTATGTATAATTATTGGAAAAACAAATCTTAGGGTACTTTCAGTAAGTCATAATTCCTATCTTAATGCCTTGCAAATAAGTAATTTAAAAGAAATCTTGAGGGATAAATTGATGCTGCCTCAGTAAAAATGTATATTCAGTAAGGAGATTTATTTTTAAAAATCTTAAAGACTACTTATTCCTCAGGCCAATTATGTAGGCAAGAATATCTCAGGTGGTAGATATGGATTTCCTGAACTTAATAACAATAGCAAAAGCAGAACTCAGCTTTAAGGAACCACAGACGGGGAACACGCCTTTCAAGTGTCTCCTAAAGCAATAATTCAGAACTCAAAAAATGGTCCTCAGCTCCACATGCCCCCCAAAAAAACCCCAAAAGTAGAGGCAAAAATCAGAGAAAAGGCCATTTCCAGTTGACATTATTCTAGATGTTACCAAACTCACCTTTTATCTCAGGCCAGATTTTGTTCTTCCATTGATCAATACAGACAATGATCATCAAGCCAAATGCAAGTAAAAATACAAGGCGAAGGGATGTCAGTGCAAAGAACCTACAGAGAAGGAAAAACAGGAGATCATTAACTAATTAAGCTAATTTCAGAAAATAAAACACATGCACTACAGGATTTGTAGCAAACAAACTTGAATTCTACTTGGTTTCTGTTGTTGTTGTTGCTGTTCTGACAAACTAGTTATACACTAACTAGTATAACTGACTAACTAGTTATACACCTTGGGTAATTCATTTAAATGTTCTGGACTTCAGCTGTTTTACCTATGGACATATATAATTTTCTTCTCTAAAGGGAGAAGACTAAATCAAATAATCCATTTTGTTGTTGTTGTTTTGGTACTAAGGCTTGAACCCAGGGGCACTTTAGCATAATTACATCCCAAAATTTTTTATTTTTTGAGTCATGGTCTTGCTAAGTTGCTGAGGTTGGCCTTGAACTTGCAATCATCCTGTCTCAGACTCCTTAGTTGCTGGGATTACAAGTTGAGTGAATATATGAATACACAAGAATATACAGGGATTGGCAGAGGAACTTTAAATTTTTTCTCTAGACACTTGTGCTTTTCTTTTTCATAAACACAAATGCATGTTAGTTGTATAATCTTTAAAACTAGCATTTAAGCCAGGCATGATGGTGCACACCTGTAACACCAGCAATTCAGGAGGCTAAGGCAAGAGGATGGCAAGTTCAAGGCTAAACTCAGCAACTTGCAATTTAGTGAGGCCCTGTCTCAAAATAAAAAATAAAAAGGGTTAGGAACTTAGCTCAGTGGTTAAGAGTCCCTGGATTCAATCCTCAGTACAAAAAATAAAAAATAAAAATTATTTTTAAAATGAGGGAAGAAAAGAAATAAGGAGAATCAGAAATTCAGTCACTCATGACAACCCTATTCAAAATTTTTCCACCCCACTACTTAAAGGATACTGTAATTATATATAAGATTAAAGAATGAAAGCAGCTTAGCAAAACTAAGCCTCTAGAATTGCCCCAAGCCATTACTCTTCTCTCCAAAGCCAGTGCATCATCCCAACCAATAAGCAAAATTAACAAGGCCAAGGATAAAGGCTCTAGAATTTCTTGCTCTAGTATTTTTTTCAGTGCTGCTCCTTTTTTTCATCCCAGCAACAATATGTGGTGTACTCACTGTTCTCTCCAGAGTACCTGAAGGAGTTCTCTAGGGAGGTAATCCAGACTGTCTGCAATCTCTTCTTCCCTGAGTATGATTACTAACACAAACAGACACTGAAGTAAGGAAAGGATGCTAAACTTTCCAAAGAGGGTGGTTTTCCAAAATAACAACAATAAAATTACGGTGCCTCTAAGAGTGGCACTATATCCTTTGGTGTTGGGGATTGAACCAAAGGGCACTTTGCCACTGAGCTGCATCCCCAGTCCTTTTTATTTATTTATTTTAATTTTTAAGAAAGGTTCTCTCTAAATTGCTAAGGGTCTTTCTAAATTGCTGAAGTTGGCCTCAGCCTCCTGAGTTACTGGGATTACAGATGTGGGCCACTATGCCCAAAAACCTGAACTCTTTCAGTAGCCAGTTATAGCCCCCTCTTTCTATTCACATAAACTATGTTTTAACTTAACTGAACATGTATTGAGTGCTATTTGCCAAGGCCTTGTGGTAAGCAGTCCATTCAGAGAAAAGTTAAACTTAAACCTTACTTTCAAAGTATATTTGCATGTATTTACAGTATAAATACAACAAGGTAATAAGAACCAATATCTAAACTGGGATTTTTTTCAGGCGGGGACTGGAGACTGAATCCAGGAGTGCTTAACTACTGAGCCACATCCCCAACCCTTTTTTGTTGTTGTTGTTATAAAAAGTCTATTTCAATTTAATAGTAATTTTTAATGTGCTTTGTTACAATTAACACATTTACAACATAACATGTTTACAAGGAAATATTCAAAACTAAAAGAAGTTTATAAGTAACAAATTTGTATTGAGCCCTTAGTACTTTGTCAAAAATCTTCCCGCTCACTGTCTCATATGGTCTTCACTCTGGCCTCATTTTACTAAGTTAGTAGAATCTCCCTAAGAAACTCTGAACTCATATCCATCCTGCCTAATCTCAAGTCTGGTGGATTACAGTTATTTTCACCAGGATCATTGATCATTTACGGATCTCTGTGGGCCTTATGTATCTCAAATGAATAGACATTGCATAAGGGAAGATCAGGATTCTAGCACATCCTCCTGAAGATTGGTGCATGTGTCTCCGCAGGACATATCTAAGTACAAAAGCAGTGGAAGTATTTCTAAGTATCAAACAGAGAAAGTACATGATCTAAACATGAGCCAAACCTTTATTATCTATAGCATATGAACTGAGGTCTCTAGAAAATGTTAAGTAGATCTGGAAGTCATTATAAAACGAAGCCATTATAAATTTCCCTTTAGAAAATCAGCAGAAAGATTATAAAGGAGAATAATCTTTCACATTATTCTTTTATGTTATTATGTCTATTTTGCATCAAGGCAGTCAGCAGAAGGAGGGAGTGAAGATATGCACAGTAACCTCAGGATTGCTGTTTAACATCACTTTTGACAAATGGCACCAATTTCTGGTTGACTATATGGTGCTGAGTCCTCACACATGAGAAACAGTAAATGGAACTGTTGACTCGAGACTCACAGGCAGAACAATTTTAACTATAAAGGCACTGCTAACTCCAGTTTGATCAGTAGTAGTCTAGATTATTAACTTTATAAAAAAAAGAATAGTCCATTATTGTCAAATATATACTGCACAAAATTACTTAATTAAAATCCATAATAATGTTTACTGCTATTGTTTGAAATTAGTATTCTGTTCATGGTATGCAAATACCCAAACCCTTCTTATTTCTTATTTTGAGACAGGGTCTTGCTAATTTACTTGTGGTCTCACTAAGTTGCTAAGGCTGACTTTGAACTTGTGATCCTTCTTCCTCAGCCTCCCAAGTTGATGGGATCACAGGCATGCGCCATTGCATCCTGGCTTCTAAGCTGTGATTTAAAAGATGATTGGTAAGAAAACAGGGCAAAATGACGTGGGAAAGAAAGGACATTCAGAATGGGAGAAGACTGAGCTAGCAAAATGTATTTAAGGAATTACCAATAGTTTGAACAAAAACAAAGAACAAAGGACAGGGATCAGAATGAGGAGAGAGGCAGGAGTCAGATCATGAAGGGACTTGTATAACAAAGGGTACTAGGATTTTATCCTGCAGATGACAGCCAATTTCATGAAGGGTGTATTTTCTGGGTCATGTATGCTAAAAATTTGAGCATCTTCCTCAACAAAATTATCCTGGTCCATAACATCAAATTTTAAGCCTAGATATATCCTTTTCTTGAACAAACCACTGTAGGAACTTAAGAGGAAGGAGAGTTTCTCTGTGTGGTATAAAATAATATTCCTTCGGAATATAGTTTCTTTTAAACAGATCAAAATTCAATAAAAAGATCATCTTAAAGAACTAGACTTGATCCTTCCAAGGTAACTAGATAATTGATAGTCTCTCAGGGGTCTGCGGACAAGTGTGTGTTCTTTTGTTCTTTCCAGCCCTAAATGCAAAATTCCTAAATATAAAAGAGTATATTAGTCTCAGATTGCTTATACCTCAGGTTTGGGTTATAATGAGGTCACATTATGCTTGTAATTTTATAGAAGCAACCTAGAAGGTCAGTAGTAAAAAAACAAAACAACCAATTCTGTAACTATGTGTAAGGGGAAGACATAACTGAAGATATGGTACTTATAAGATTCAAACAGGTAAAGTGTAAGGGATGAAAAGAAGGAAGGCAAAAGGGCTGGGGACATAGCTCAGTGGTAGAACACTTGCCTAGCATATGTGAGGCCCTAGAGTCAATCCCCAGGGTTGGAGGGCGGGGGAGAGTGACTGAAATAGAAAAAGAAGGGAGGATTCCTCTGTGTTAGTTTAGTCCTGCAATGTTGATTTTTGCAGGCCAATCATTCACAAGCAGATAGAACAGTGCAGAAGTATGATAAGACAACATGCAAAACACTTTTCAGCAACTTTAATCAGCATGAGAACTTTCCAACTTAGCAAAAACAATGTAAATATAGCCAAAGCTGGATATTCATGTGTGAATTATTCAGTTGGGGACTGCCATAGCCCATTACTACTTCTACTCATTGTGGGCTCATCATCTATTTTTTTCTTAATGGTATTTATTTTTTATTTCTAAAGATAGCATGTTTATTGAGGAAAGTTTAGAAACTGTAATTTAAAAAAATAAAAATGAAATCAGTACATCCCTATCTATGAAAAATAGTGTTGCCAAAAAAAGGCTTTTTTTTTTTTTTTGCCCCAACACCCCCCCCCCAAAATGTAAACTTGAATCTGATCAAGCCTCTAGATCGAACTACCAGTTTACAGGAAATACAGAACACAGGGGCCATGTTAAGCCACAGGGATGCAGTCAGCAAAATCCAGTCTCTAGGACACTTTGTAGGACAAAAGACTTCTTCAACAAAATAGACTAGTCACAGTATGTGGACTCATATGACTCTTACCCCAAAGAGTTGTGTTGTTTTTTTTTTTTTTAAACCCAGAGTACCATTTATTTGAGAAAATTGGTCTTTTGAACACTGACTGGAATCATTAACTTTTTACATGTGATAACAGTTGTGGTATTTTTAAAGTCTATTTTTTCAGACATACTGAAATACCTAAAGATTAAATTACATAACACTCAGGATTTGCCTCAAAACAATGAGAAGGATCCAAGTGTGGTGGTATATTCCTATAAACCCAGCAATTCAGGAGGCTGAAACCAGAAGGGTCACAAGTTCAGGACCAGCCTCAGCATCTTATTGAGATCCCAAGCAACTTAGGAAGACCCTATCTCAAAATAAAAGGGCTGGAGATGTAACTCAGTGGTAATGTACCCCAGGATCAAACACTAGTACAAAAAAAAAAAAAAAAAAAAAAAAGGAAGATGTAGAAAAGAATCATAGTATATACAAAACTGGCCATGAATTGAAAAGAATTAAAGTTGGGTACACGGTGGTATATATTATTCTGTCTACTTATACATATGTTTAAAGTTATTCGTAATAAAAGTTTTAAAACTGGATGCAATGACACAAGCCTATAATCCCAGCTCCTTGGGAGACTAACACAAGAGGATCACAAGTTCAAGGTCAGCCTGGGCAGGTTAGCAAGATACTATCTCAAAATTAATTTTAAAAATAAGGACTACGGATGTAGCTCAGTGGCAGAATGCTTGCCCAGTGTGTGGGAAGAAGCCCTGGGTTCAATTTCCAGTCATGCAAAAAAAAAAAAAAAAAAAAAAAAAAAAAAAAGTTTACAAAATGATATGTCATCCACACATTCCCTAAAATGTGAAGATTATTCTTTAAAAAAATTCACCCATAAAAATACTGTGAATTGGGCTGGGGCTGTGGTTCAATGGTAGAGAGCTTGCCTCACATACGTGAGGCACTGGGTTCAATCCTCAGCACCACACAAAATAAAGACGTTGTGCCCATCTAGAACCAAAAAAAATTTTTTTTTTTTTTTTTTTTTGGGTGCTGGGGATCGAACCCAGGGCCTTCTGCTTGCAAGGCAAGCACTCTACCAACTGAGCTATCTCCCCAGCCCCTAGAACAAAAAAAAATTTTTAAATTAAAAAAAATACTGTGAATTAAGCTGGGCATGGTGTCATACACCTGTAATTCCAGAGGCTCCGGAGGCTGAGACAGGAGAATTGAAAGTTCAAAGCCAGCCTCAGCAATTTAGCAAGGCCCTAAGCAACTCAGTGAGACCCTGTCTCTAAATAAAATAGAAAAAGGGCTGGGGATGTGGCTTGGGAGTTAAGAGCCCCTGAGTTCAATTCCAGGTGAAAAAAAAAAAAAGAAACTGTGAAAGTACATGACATTTCTGGTTTAACAACCTTCTTTTTCACTTAATGGCACACAGACGTGCCTTGGATTCCACCCCCAGCACTACCACTACCAAAAATAAAGTACCTAGATGTGGTTTTCTAGATCACCAGAAAAATATCAAAAACTTTAAGAAATGATTGCATTATACATATATACCATTAGTTCTTTAAAATGTTCCTGAATTAGCCAGACATGGTGTCTGGACACTTGTAATCCCAGCAACTGGGAAACTGAGGTAGGAGGATTTTAAGTTTTAGGCCAACCTAGGCAACTGAGCAAGACCCTGTCCCAATATATATACACACAATATACACACACACACACACATATATATATATAAAGGAATATATATATATATATACACACACACACACACACACATATATATAAAGGACTGAGGGGCTGGGGATGTAGCTCAGTAAAGCACTTGCCTCATATGTGCAAGGCCCTGGGTTCAATTCCCACCCTAGCACATGGGGGAGAAGACCTCCTTTCTGTAATCAAAGTATTCCCTACTTTTGACGTAATAAAGAAAAATGAAACCATACAACACTAAACATAAATCTTAATACATGCTGCCAAACAATTTTCAAGAAGAGCTTTCCAATTTGTTGCTATCAGTCATATGTCTGTTTTTTCATGTATTCCCCAGAATTAAATATTATCATCTTTTAAAATTTAATAAGCAGAAATTAGTAACTGTCACTATATTTGAATTTTTAAATTTCTATGAAAATAAAACTTTACATATTCACAGTTTTTTCTTTTGTCAGGGTAATCCAATTAAATTGTCAGTCTAAATAAAATGCCAGAATAGCTATGGTCTACAGAAAGATCATAAGAAATTCTAAAAATAAGTTTAATAGTTAACTGTAGATCCTCATTATTAGTACAGGTTAAGTTAGAGTTTGTTAATAATAATAAAAAACAATGACTATTCAACTATTTTTAATCAAAGAAGACACTATTTCTAGGTTTGCTATTATATAGTAAGCTTGTCTCAAGTGGCACTTCAGAACAAAGCACCCATCCTATAGAGACAGTAAGCCCATTATTGTACAGCACTTGTGACTGTCGGTTAATGAGCCAGTCATTGATAAATAAAAGGAAAAAAAAATGACCTAATCTATGTTATCTAATGGTAGTAGTTGTTGTTTGCACAAAAACAGAAAGGAAATCAACTGTCTGTTAATGACCTACCCATATGCTAATGGAGAGAATGCACCCAACCTTACAATTTGGATAGATAAAAAGCGAATGAAGAAAGGAAATGTTAACCAAAACATTCTTGGGAATCTTGGCTACCAAAAAGCAGCAAGAACCTCCCTCCAAAGAATATCACCAGAAACACTGATTTCCTATAAAGTTCAATAGGTTTTTGGTGGTTGTTGTTGTTTTTGTTTTGTTTGCAATACTCAAGATAGAACCCAGGACCTTAGATATGCTAGGAAAGTGCTCTACCACTGAGCTACATCTCCAGCCCTTTGAGACAGAATCTTGCTAAAGTTGTGGAAGCTGGCCTGGAATTTAAGACCCTCCTGCTTCAGTCTCCCACGTAGCTGGAAACAGATGGGATTACAGGTGTGTGCCACCATGACCCATGAAAAGTGTATTCATTTTCACGGTACTGGGGCTACAACTCAAGAACTTTACACATGGTTAACTAACCTTTTAAATAGGAATTGCTTTATACTCTTAATCATTTCTCAGATCGTTTTAAATTTTTTAATTTATTTTGAGAGAAGGCAAATTACCCAATCTAGCTTCAAACTTCAATCCTCCTGCCTCAGCCACCATACCTGGCTTAGATATTATTTTTTCTCCTACATAACAAATGTTTCTACTGAAATGGGTCCTCCCTTCCATTTCCTATTCCTCACTATTATTTTTAGCTCAAATTCTAACTGTGTGTGTGTGTGTGTGTGGTGCTGGGGACTGAACTCAGGGCCTTGTGCATGTGAGGCAAGAACTCTATCAACTGGGTTATATCCCCAGCCCTCAAATTCTAATCTTTTAAATCAGAATAATTGCTTTATACTCTTAATCATTTCTCAGGTCATTTTAAAATTTTTTATTATTTTGGGGAGAAGGCAAACATCTTTTACTTATTTTCCATTTGTGAAAACAATAAGATTCCATAATGACCCCCAAGTATATATGGTCGTCTTAGACTAAAGACTAAAAGCAGATCCCAAAAGGGAAACAGCTTGCTTCTCCCTAATTCAAAGACTACGGAGACTCATAGAAATGTTAAAAACTGGGAAGGAGGTCTGCAGTCATCCAGCCCTCCTTGAACCATGCTGTCTTTGTGGAAGTGGGAGGAGGGATTTTAAGTTGCCGCACATTTCCAGGACTTATTTACCAACCCCCTTATCTCCTAAGGGGCAAATCAAAAAGTTACTAAACCTGTTCTTTTTTTGAGGCTGTCAGGATATATTCATATTTTTCCCTCAAACCACTCATTTGATATAGATGGGGCTGAGGCTAATGAAAACACAAACTATTAGAAGGAAAGGTTTAACATTTCTATTATTATTCTATAGATAACAATCAGTGACCAGAAGTAATTTAGGATAGAACATCTCTGATATGGCCACCATATCAGTTCTGGAATCTGAAAAAAAACACAGAAAGCCTCAGAATATTATGGTGACAAATTATCTACATCAATTTGTTTTATTTATCTATTTATTTTTAAGATGTAAGAAGACATAGTCACAGGTACAGAAAACTGACTGAGAATACAGAACACTGAAAGTTAAGAGTTACCTACCTGAATTCAGATAAAATTTTTGTTCTTCTATCCAATCTCTTAATATCTCAAAATGTATAAAATATCTGTTAATGGTGTGCCATTAGTCATAACAAACTTAAGTATTTATGACCTAAGTTAATGATCCTCCTTCCTTCCCTAAACATTTAAAATATCTGAGAACTAAATAGTCATTTTTCCACATTCCTAACTGAAATGTTAGCATTCATATTCAATATGAAACTACTGGTAGGTGAAGTCTAATGTTCAGTTTAAACCTCAAACTATAGTTTCCAAGAAAACTCATTTCCCCAAACAATTCTATGACTACTTCAGTAGTCTCTAGGACCTTAACACCATCTGCGCACCCTTCATATGTTTGAATCCTCTCTATAAATGCCATACCTGTTCTTTTAGTCTCAAGTCACACCTTCATTTTGCTATATCTTTCCCCCACTTTCTTAGAGTGTGATGGGAATATAACAAGAGTAACTGTTCTGGATACACAGCAGCCAAGTTACCATGAAATGCCAGAGATAAAGACCAAATCAACAAAGCTTTAAGAGACCCAGAGTACAAAAGGGGGGCTCTGAGTGAGATTCTAAACATAGCATATTAGTAAACTTAAGTAAATGCTGTTGGGGGCCAGCAAATGAAAGCTCACTGTGGCATTTAAAGATGAGTCTGGGTCACAGTAGCTCAGTAGCTCCTCATATGCAGACCTCAACCCCATATTCTACAAACTGGTTTAATGAGGACCAACTTTCTTCCTAGGAGTTACTAAACCCATTGCGAGAAATGACATTTGGATACATGCTCTAGAATGAGATGCGATAGTTAAGGGTTCTCGCAGTGAACAATGGGAGCAAATTTGGTACCTAGGTGTCAAGGAAAAAGCATTACCAAAAACGAGTCAGGTATGTGGTAGGAAAATTTTGCCTTCAAGTTTACAAAAGACTGTTATCAAAAAATGCCAGAGACTGCTGTGATATCTTTAACCTAGGTTCTCTTCAAACTGGAAGGGAATGACAGTAGTTGAACACTGTGTCTTCAAAAGAAATTGGAACTATTTATTCTGTTCCTGCTCACAGAAAACTTTTTCAGATGAGGATGTTTTGATTTCAAAACCAGTAATTTTAAGAAGATAGCAATTTTGGCAAAAAAGCATTTTTTAAAAACATACTTTGTTGTTTGGAGGTATACAGGATAGTTTTATTTCATTCAGCCCTGTAGAAGTCCCCCCTAAATGTCAGTTCCCTTGGAATAAGATCAATAACACTTCTCTAATTAATAACGAACCCAAACTGTGCTTGTTAGATTCTATGACAACCTAAGTCCACTTTAAGTGATGATAACTTAGGAGAGGAGCAGCAATTCCATCTTTCCAGGGCATGACACATACAGATAGTTAAAAGTATATTTATAGAGACACTTGTCAAGCTCAGGAAAACTCACACTATCAGACATCGTCAATTTCCTTGCTTATAAACCATGGCTAAGGATGCCTTTCTAATAATTTGGAACAGGGAGGAGTTGTAATCATGAGTGCTTTTAAACGGTTGAAATCTCACAATCACTTTTCCACAACTGTTACTTTAAAAACTTATAATTTTCTGGGGGCTCACACTGATGCTTAGCCTTCACCAACTTTCTTCACTGGTGAGAGCATATCTAACATGCTAATTCATGGCAACTGCTCAAGCTTGCTTTCTTATCACACCTATGGGTAACACCTTAAGCTTCTATTCCCATAATAACTACTAAAATCTCTGGAGAAAATTTTCAAACCAAGCTTGAGCAGGCAACAGAAGAGAGGTTAAAGAGAAACAGCGTTCCCTGGCTAACAAGAAGCGCCCTCGCTCACTGCGAGCGGTTGAAGATGTTACCAAAGCTCCTGCTAGAAGTGTGGGGCGAGTGTGCAGGCGCCGATAAAGCAGAGAAGACAGCTGGAAGGTCCTGGGAAGAACTGGGTACCAAAGCCTGGAGGCGAGATGAAGTGGAAAGTGAGGCAAAATTAGGCAGGTACAGAAAGGAGCCATTGCAGCGAAGAAAACAGGGCAGGCGAGAGGTACAGCCCTAGAGAAACCTGACGAATTCGCGCCTTGAAGGATTTCTGAGGGTCCAGTTCTCTCACCAGAAAGTCGCGTTCAGCCCCAGGCACCACAGGGCGCTCCTGGCTGGCCGCTCCCACACCAGAGCTGCCTGCACCCGGCTCAGCAGAGGCTCGTAAGGCCCCAGCATCTTCACCAGGGCCCGCTGCGCCGCCTCAACTTGCTGGTCGCGCTCCCAGGAGCCCGACATAGCACGGCGACTCCTGAAAGCCGACCCCGAAGCTGGGCCTGGGGCCTCGGGCACCCCCTCAGCCTCCGCCATCTCCCCCCGGCAGCCACAACATCCGGGGCCGCGGCCCGACAGTCACAATAACACCAACTGCGCAGACGCGTAATCGGCTGGGAAGGCCGCCTCTCGCCGCCGCGCGCATGCGCACAGGGAAGGAGGAGGAGGAGGATACGTCAAAGCACGTCCCCAGCGCCGAGGCGCCGAACCAGGTCCGAAACCACGCACGCGCAATCCGCACGACCGAAGCCAAATGAATAAGGAAATGCCATCTCCAGAACTCAATTCTCATTGGAAAGGAGAAAGTTCGTGGGTGGGGCGGGTTGTTTGGCGCCTGCGTCTTGAGGCGAGCGGGCAGGCGAGCGGCGGCGTTGCTGGCGGGAGCGGCTGCAACGCCGGTGCCTGAGGAGCGATGCCGAGGGAAATCATCACCCTACAGTTGGGCCAGTGCGGCAATCAGAGTGAGCGAAACTCCGGCCCCTCGGCTACCTAGGTTCCTTACATTCGATGGGATCTCACTGTGGAATCCTAGATTCCATCGGTCCTTCCTAAAATCGTAGTTCTCCGAGAGGCGGGACGTCCCTGACCCAGTGTCCAACCCGGAGGGACCCTCCCCTACCCATTTACTGGCACGCAGCCCTTTCCTCACACACGAGCGAGCCCTAAAGCTTCACTTCTCATCCCTGAACCCTCGCGCTCAGTCCCCCATCTGCTAATTGGATCTTGCCCAGACCCAGATATCCTCTTTCTCCCCTGCCTGCTTCCTCCCCCAGTTGGGTTCGAGTTCTGGAAACAGCTGTGCGCCGAGCATGGTATCAGTCCTGAGGGAATCGTGGAGGAGTTCGCCACCGAGGGCACTGACCGCAAGGACGTCTTTTTCTACCAGGTGCCCCCAGCGACTTGGCCAAGGCCCGCAGTGACCTAGGGGGCCTGAAGGGAAGGGCAGTGGCTTGGTACTGGGAAACCCTGTGGACAGAGTAGCCCGGGCAACTAGCTTGAGGAGGGAGGGTCTGCAAAGCCAGAGATTGGGAGGACTCAGGACTTGGCCCACCTACCTCATTGAGCTCCTCCTGGATTCCTCTTGACAGGCAGATGATGAGCATTACATCCCGCGGGCAGTGCTGCTGGACCTGGAGCCCCGGGTGATCCATTCTATCCTCAACTCCTCCTATGCCAAGCTTTACAACCCAGAGAACATCTACCTATCAGAACATGGAGGAGGAGCTGGCAACAACTGGGCGAGTGGATTTTCCCAGGTCATTTGCTATTCCCTGGCCCAACCCACAACTCCCTGTGTGAGGACAGGCCCTATCGCTTCCTAGAGAATTAAACCAGATCAGGGATGTGAATGCTGGAGGGCAAGAGACATGCTTGCCTAGAGTTAAATTTATAATATCATTAACCTGCACTAGCTAGTGTTGTGTTCCAGACCATTCTAAGTGCTTTACATATGTTAACTTATTTATATGACCCTAGAGATAGGTCCTCAGTCTCTTATTTTCCCTTCCAGAATCTAAAAAGCTCTGATGCCAAAAGACATTTTGTAACGTATTTAGCAGTAAAACCAAATTTCAATGGAAACAGGATATTTTATAGCTTCTATCCAACTTAATGTCATTACCCAAACCTTTCATTGCTAAAATATTAAGGTGTTTGATTAATGCACCTCAGACCCCCATGAGGTTTTATTTAATATGCATTATATGTCTCACATTGCCTAAAATCTGATATGTTGCTGGCCATGTCAGCACATGCTTGTTAATCCCAACTACTCAGATGGCTTGCTGTCTTCTGAGGCAGGAGGATTGAAAGTTTGAGGCCATGCTTGTAATTCCACTGGCTTGGAGGCTGACCAGGAGGATTGTGAATTCAAAACCAGCCTCCCCAACTTAGTGGGGCCCTAAGCAACTTATTAAGATTCTGTATCTAAAGAAAATATTAAAAGGGCTGGGGATGTGGCTCAGTGGTTCAGTGCCTCTGGGTTCAAGCCTTGGTACCAAAATAAAGAAAGTTTGAAGCCAGGCTGAGCAATTTAGCAAGATTCTGTCTCAAAACAAAAAATTAAGAAGGGTTGAGGATGTAGGTCGGTGATAAAGCACCTCTGGGTTTAATCCTCAATGCCAAATAAATAAATAAAATCTTTCTAGATCCAAAACGTAACTGGCCCAAGCATGTTAGATAAGGGAATGTGATTGTGGGTTATTACCTTCATTATACAGTTAAGGAAACGGGTAAAAATTACGTAGGGCTGGGGGTGTAACTCAGTGGTAGAGCACTTGCCTAGCATCAGCACCACATAAAAATAAATAAAATAAAGATATTGTGTCCAGGGCTGGGGTTGTGGCTCAGTGGTAGAGTACTCGCCTAGGATGTGTGAGGCACTGGGTTCGATTCTCAGCACCACATAAAAAAATAAAGATATGGTGTCCATCTACAGCTAAAAACAAAACAAAACAAAAAAAGATATCGTGTCCATCTAAAAAATAATAATCTGCCTGGCAGGGTGGTTCATGTAATCCCATTGGCTTAGGAGGCTGAGACAGGAGGATCGAGAGTTAAAAGCTAGCCTCAGCAAGAGCAAGGCATTAAGCAACTCAGTGAGACCCTGTCTCTAAATAAAATACAAAATAAGACTGGGGATGGGGCTCAATGGTTGGGTGCTCCTGAGTTCAATACCTGGTAACCACCCCCCCCCCCCGCCAAAAAAAAAGAAGATTGTGTAATCTGCCCAGAGTCACTCAGTTGTATAGAACTAAATCTACAGTGATAGAACACTTGCCTAGTGTTCATGAGGCCCCAGGTTCAATCCCCAGCACCACCCAGCTTGCTTATAACTGCTGGGCCACCTCTCCATGCAAATAAAAAGCAAAGCAGCTGTGCTTCATAAAAGGATTTTTAGGTACTATAAAGAAAATTAAGGGTATTCTTAGGTCAGAGTTTTTGTCTCATGGTCCTGTCCCATACTGATCCTTTCCATGTCTGTTCAGGGAGAGAAGATTCATGAGGACATTTTTGACATCATAGACCGGGAGGCAGATGGCAGTGACAGTCTAGAGGTGAGTGTATCAGTAATGCTAGTGGAGCTCAACATGGAAGGTTTGGCAACACCCCATAGAAGCCACCTGTTAAGCAATAGATCAATCCATTTACCCCTTGCACTGAACAGAAGCTACCAACCTTATTGAATAGAAGGTAGGGTCTCCTAAGCTGTATGGGTGAGGGACAGGAAGAGAAATAAGAACATAGGAAGACAGGAGTCCAAAAAATTTGGAGATGGATCTAGTTTGAAATCCTGCTACTATGTACATAGACACTGACTGTCCATTTCTTATGCAGGGCTTTGTACTTTGCCACTCCATTGCTGGGGGGACGGGCTCTGGCCTGGGCTCCTACCTCTTAGAACGACTGAATGACAGGTAAGTCTCTGTTTGTGGACTAGAAGAGACATGATCTTAAAGTGGGTTTCCTAAGTGACTGCGAGGCCCAGCAGACATATCACCCTATTAACTGGAGCAGGAAAGAACCCTTCTATTGCCTCCTATAATGGGGAAAGTGAACTTATGATGGAGAATCAGATCACATTTCAGTTGGTCAGAACTAGAGCCTAGAATCTGGCCTCTGGCTGAAGGTCCAGGGAGGGCTGCCAAGTTTGGAGTTGAAATCCTAGATTTTGTGAAGTCTGTTGGCTCGTCCCCCTCTGTGGTTATGGACTTTGAAAACTCAGATTCCCTAATTTCTCCATCCAGATTTAGCTGCTTCCAGATAGCTGTCGAGGAGGCCCCTATTCACCAAGCCTCCAATCTGTTGCTCTCTTCTTCTCCCAACCTCACCAGATACCCCAAGAAGCTGGTGCAGACATACTCAGTGTTCCCAAACCAGGATGAGATGAGTGACGTGGTGGTCCAGCCCTACAACTCACTCCTCACCCTCAAGAGGCTGACCCAGAACGCAGATTGCGTGGTGAGTCTGGGCTTCTGTCTGTCCCCAATCCCAATGCCCCTGTCTGTTTAATCATTTTCATGCATTCAAGAAGTCTGTTTTGAGTCCACCTGTTCCACAGGCCTGGGAAAGTTCCTTTAGGGTGAGTTCCTCTAACCATGAGACTCAAAGCTTTAGAGCCTAGGCTCATGCAGATCTTCTGATATTCCTATCCCCATAAAATATGCCACTATCTTCTGTCCCCCAGGTGGTGCTGGACAATACAGCTCTGAACCTGATTGCCACAGACCGCCTTCACATCCAGAATCCGTCCTTCTCCCAGATCAACCAGCTGGTGAGCCCCTTCTCCTAGACTCCTTTGGACCAGAAACCCTACTTTCTAGAAGGCCATCTGGGAAGGGAGGTCCCATATGGGCCAAGACCCATGATACACAACACCCGTTTCCAGGTGTCCACCATCATGTCGGCCAGCACCACCACCCTGCGCTACCCTGGCTACATGAACAATGACCTCATCGGCCTCATCGCCTCGCTCATTCCCACACCCCGGCTCCACTTCCTCATGACCGGTTATACCCCCCTCACCACAGACCAGTCAGTAAGAGCAGCCCTCAGTGTCCCAGCCAGGGCTGGCCTGGGCCCAGAGACACTGACCTTGCCTCTCTGTTCTCCCCTCTGTCCCAAGAGCTGTCTTTTGCAGCCCTCCAAGGTTCTTGCTCAGGGACTGGCAGGAAGCATGCCACTTGCCTGCTGACTTGTCTCCACCTTCCTTCAGCCTTTGGCTCCTGCAGCAACTGGGTGGGATGGGGTTGCTTCTGCTCCTGTGCTGGAGCATGAATCTGTTTAGCGGAGGAGGGCTAAGATCCTACTCCTGCCTCAGAGATTCAGGGTAGACCTGAACCTGTAGACATGCCCCCAGAGATACCACAAGTCTGATGGGGACATGTGTTGGCTCGTCTTGTGGACTGGACTGTGCCTTGAGTGCCAGCCTGGTCCCTGTGACCCACCTTACCCTCAGGTGGCCAGCGTGAGGAAGACCACAGTCCTGGATGTCATGAGGCGGTTGCTGCAGCCTAAGAATGTGATGGTGTCCACAGGCCGGGACCGCCAGACCAACCACTGCTACATCGCCATCCTCAACATCATCCAGGGAGAGGTGGACCCCACCCAGGTAGGTGAGGCCCCTTTGCCCTGTCCCCGAACCTCAGGGTAGAGGAGTGGCCCCCACCAGTGCTCCCGTGCCCGCCCCAGGTGCACAAGAGCCTGCAGAGGATCCGTGAACGGAAGTTGGCCAACTTCATCCCCTGGGGCCCAGCCAGCATCCAGGTGGCCCTGTCGAGGAAGTCCCCCTACCTACCCTCAGCTCACCGGGTCAGCGGGCTCATGATGGCCAACCACACCAGTATCTCCTCAGTGAGTCTCACAGTGTACATCTTTTTCTCTAAGTCAGTTTCCTGATGGTGCCTCTCCACTCTGCCTCCCTGCTCCCCCTGCTTCTGCATTTTGTTGTGGGGATAACAGCCTTGGTGTCCTGGCTGTCTGGGCCATGTTGCTCCTTGATTTCTTTGTGACTCCTGCTTTCTGCATGCCCCAAGCTCTTTGAGCGGACCTGTCGCCAGTTTGACAAGCTGCGGAAGCGAGAGGCCTTCATGGAGCAGTTCCGCAAGGAGGACATCTTCAAGGACAACTTTGATGAGATGGACACATCCAGAGAGATTGTGCAGCAGCTCATCGATGAGTACCATGCAGCCACACGGCCAGACTACATCTCCTGGGGTACCCAGGAACAATGAGTCTCCCAGGACAGGGACCCTCATCTGCCTTACTGGTTGGCCCAGGCCCTGCCTGACTGACCACTCCTCAGCACAGATCAGGGACCTCATAAATATCTCATACACACACGAACACGCACTCTCTGTTGGCCTGGGGACACGTTTACTTCTCCTCTTATGAGACTATTTATCTTTAATAAAGCACTGGATATAAATCAAGTCACTGGTCTCTTCGAAGGCTTCAGCACTGGGGAAGAGGGATGCCTGTTCATCACTGACAAGGTCCTCCCCACACTTCTAGTATCTTCAACTCTGTGAAAACAGCTTTCCCTGGTTTTTCCTTCAACCTAGTTTCAGAGAGCACAAGTAGGGTTTGACCCACTTGAAATTCCTTTCCAGGTAAGAATGTCCATAGATAACGATCTTATTCTGACACAAGTCACAGTTCCCTCCCACTGCAAGTGTGGAACATTTCACCTTTTTCATATTGACACATCAGTGTTCTCTTTTGATCATCACAACCACAGGCCTGGGAGCACCATCCTACCACTGGTCTCTGAGCAAGCAAGAGTCAGCCTAAGTCCCTTTCAGTTTCTTTCCAGCAGAGCAGTGCTACAGAGCCAGTCTGGGAGAGCCACTGGTTCAGGCAACTGGAGCCCAGAAACATCAAATCAAGAGACCAAGTCCAGGCCAGGCGCAGTGGCACATGCCTGTAATCCTAGGTACTCAAGAGGCTAGAGTAGAAGATCACAAATTTGAGTCCAATGCAGGCAACTTAGCAAGATCCTGTCCCAAAATTTTTAAAAATGTAAAGGGCTGGCAATGTAGTTCAGTGATAGAACACCCTAGGGTTCCATCCCCAGTCCCACAACAACAAATAAGAGACCAGCCAGGTGCAGTGGCACGCGCCTATAATCTCAGTCACTCAGAGGCTGAGGCAGGAGGATTGCCAGTTCAAAGCCAGCCTCAGCAATAGCGAGGCGTGAAGCAACTCGATGAGACCCTGTCTCTAAATAAAATACCAAATAGGGCTGGGGATGTGGCTCTGCCCCTGAGTTCAATCCCCAGTACCTCTGCCAAAAAAAAAAAAAAAAAAAAAAATCCAAAGTGTTTACTGTAAGTAGAACCCAAAGTCTTTCCATAAGTAAGTTCCATAATTCTGTTCTCACGTGGTTTCCAGTTTCTTTGTTTTTGGTACTGGAGATTAAACCCAGGGGCACTTAACCCATCGAGCTACATCCCCATCCCTTTTTATTTTATTTATTTATTTTTTATTTTGAGACTATCACTGAGTTGCTTAGGGCCTTACTAAGTTGCTGAGATTAGTCTCCAGCTTGAGATCCTCCTGCCTTAGTCTCCCAAGTTTCTGGGATTACAGCATCTCGGTTCTCCAGTTATTTAAAGAACCAGTACTTTCCACTTTTGGTGGAAGATTGCAGGGAAATAGTGAATTAATAGGCACTTGAATTTATTTATCTATCTATCTACTTATTTATTTATTTGGTACTAGGGATGAAACCCTGGGGCATGCAACCACTGAGCCACATCCCCAGCCCTTTTTTCTATCTTATTTAGAGACAGGGTCTCGCCACGTTGCTTAGCACCTCACTAAGTTGCTGAGACTGGCTTACCTCTCGATCCTCCTGTCTGAGCCTCCCAAACTGCTGGGATTACAGATATGTGTCACCGCACCAAATGGCACTTGAATCTTGAGAATCAAAAAGGTAAAGCTAGATCTCCCTAGACTGGTGGACTACCAAGACCCTATTAACTCTATACACCCCACAGGTGAGGACTGTAGTAATAGTCCTCATGAATGAACCATGAGTGCGTAAGTATTTTGTGTAATCCTCACAATCACCCTATGAAGTGGTAGGTATTACTCTTGATCTCATTTAATAAATAAAACTAAGGTGGTTAATTCATCAAGTCACCCAGCTAGTAAATGGCAAAAATGGATTCAAACCCTGGTTTGACCGGCTTCTTTTTCTCTTTTTAAATTGCAGTACTGGAGATTGAACACAGGGGCGCTCTACCACTGAGCTACATTCCCTGCCCTTTTTATTTATTTATTTTGAGACAGTGTCTCACTAAGTTGTTAAGGCTGGCCTTGAACTTGCAATCTTCCTGAGTCACTTAGTCTCTTGAGTCACTGGGGTTACAGGTGTTTGCCTTGGCACTCAGTTAGCATCTGTTTCTAACCATTGCATTGTACTACCTTTTGTGGCATCTTACAGGCTGTTGTAGAATTTCTGATGTCTTTTTAAATTTTGTTCAGTACTCAGGATTGAACATAAGAGTGCTTAACCATTGAACCACATCCCAAGCCCCACCTTTTCTATATTATATTTTATTTTGAGACGGTCTCAGCAAGTTGCTGAGGGCCTTGCTAAGTTACTGAGGCTGGTCTCAAACTTATGATTCTCCTGCCTCAGCCTCTGGAGTCACTGGGATGATAGGCATGCATCACCACACCCAGCTCAGGTCTTTTGAAGCCAAGATGAGACCATGGTTGTCAGAGGATATGGGGACCTTGAATGCTTGTACAGAGAGGACAGTTTAATACCTGAAGTGGGGAGTATAGGCCTCAATTTCAAAAATATCCTTCACCCAGGACAGGGAACTGAACCTGCCTTCAGGATGTCTGGGGCCAAAGCCAGAGAGTTAGATTTCATGGGATCAGAAGGATGGGGGCTGGCAGGGTATAGCATGAGGGTGAAGCACTGGCCTAGTAAATTTTCTTCCATTTTTTAAGACTGAAGAGAACCAAGGAACTTGGGGTAAATTAAGACTCCACCCCCTCACACACACCTTTTATATCTTATTTGCAGGCTTTAGCAACTTACAAGCGAGACCCTGTTTCAAAATAAAAAAAATAAAAAGGGCTGAGTGGTAGAGTGGGTAGTACTGGGTTTAATCTCCAGTACTGAAAAGGGCGGGGGGAGATAGAGAAAGCAGGTCTGTGGCCTGGGGACACTTTTCTACCCGACAGCCTGTTTATCTTTAATAAAGCTCTGTGTGGGAACACAGGGAGCAATATAACACCCAGATCCTTATGAACAGGTCCATGCAGGACTGATGGGCAGAGAACAGGCAGTCATAAGCCAGGCCCCAGGCTGTCTCAGGGGAAGCAAGGAGGCCACAAGCCTGTCACCACTACAAAGCAGCCAACTTGTCACTATCAGTTGCCAGGATCATCAGGGGGATGACTCAGGGACAGCCAGACTGAACAGTGTTAGCCAGCTGCCTGTTCTCCCAGTGCGGAGGAAGAGGACTTCAGTGAAAACCAGTGTACACCTGGTCCCTGCTCAGCTCTACCTCCTACTTCTGTAACTGTGGGTGCCTTGCCTCAGTCTGTCCACTTCACTGCCCCTGCTCCTGATGACCAACCTTTCCTCACTTGGAACATCTGCATGAGTGGCTGATACTGAGTGCCTGCCAATGTAGCGAGACTGCTGTCAATGAGTGGCCTGCTGGCTCACCTCCAATCCACAAGGGATCCCAGGGCCCTCCTCTACAGGATCCAGTTAAGTCGAGTGTGGAGACTCAGGCAGGAGGAAACACCTAGGTAGCCCAGAGTAAAAAAGTTACCTTTGGATAGCAGTACAGTCACCAGCCCAGGTGGATAAATAAATACCCTGGGAGGAAGAAGTCTATCTGCCAAGATGCCTTCTTTTTCTAACTGCTGAGTATCAAGCATTATGAGCACAGACAGCACTTCAACACAGACTCCAGGCCAAGTCCCTCCCCCAAGGCTATTTCCAGATCACCATCACCCCACACCATGACAGCCCCTCCCTGTTCTTGGCCAGCAGTAAACTCCAAAGTATGTCAACCAGAGGGCATCGAGGAGGCCAGGTGGAGAGGGAGGGAGGCCTCTGGGAATCAGGGCAGCAGGTGGAGCTGGTAGTGAAAAGTCCCTGTGGTCAGAGGGATTGCAAGCCACAAAAATAACTGTCTCCCGTTTAGAGACAAGAATGGCTGCTGTTAAAATGTTGGAAAGAAAGCAGAACATCCAAGCCTAGGACAGGAACAGCTTTTTGACTAACCAAATAAGAGAAAATTAGCCATTTAAAGGTAATGTTCCCAGAACACTTCAAGGTCATGTAACCCCAGGGCATCCTTGAACATGAATCAGATGGAGGTCGAGAGCAGGTCGCACATACCCCAAAAGAGTTGTGAAATGAATTTGAAACTTAGGGACCATAACTTTGAAAGTGTGTTGAAATGAGGCAAAGATAAGCACAAAGAGTATCAGAGAGCTCACGGTGGGCACAGGCACTGGACAGAGTTGGTGGGTCTGTTAGGCCTTATCCATAGTCTCACCAGTTGCAAATATTCTAGATGTCATCAGTGGAAAGTCAGTTAAAATCCTACATGCCTGGCTTCAACACTCTCCCTTCCCATTCTCTTGAGGATCTTAAACAAGGAAGGAGCTACCTTCTAGAAAAGTAACAGAAAGATTTTAAACTGACACTCTGGTTTACTAATCCCTCACTTATAAGCTTTAATTAGATTTAATTAGATTTCCTGGGGCCTGGTCACTGCTGTATGAATAGATTAAGTTTCTTGCAAAGCTGCAGACCTCCCCAGTCAGGGCCTACTACCTCCAAGAGACCCAGCTGGAAATGCCCTCCTCATATCTCATTCTGGTAGTATCACATTCGTGACCTTAGCTGTGGAAGCCAGAGGCAGGCAACACTTCTTCCAACCTTCAGATTCATCGCTGAATTATTAACAGAATGATCATCCTGGTTTTTAGCACTGAAAATTTGGAATCCCAAGAATCCTCTCCAAGTTTATTTTAAAACTAAACTTCCCACATTCCTTCAGTCCTAAGAGAACTGGGACAGTTGGTCACCATAGATTAATGGACAGCACAGAGAATGACTAGAAAATCTCAAAGCAGTATGTATGAATGATCAGGGCTGAATTAAGGCCTGGTGGACATTTGTTCATGAATTAAGCAAGCATTTATTAAAATGGAGACCATTCCATTTAATAAATGGAAATGTTCCAGCTGCTCAGGAAACTTAGGGAGGAGGATTGCAAGTTCAAGGTCAGTCTGGGCAATTTAATGAGACTCTGTGTCAAAATAAGAAATTGTAGGGGAAGAGAGGTACTAGGGTCAGAATTAGAATAAGAAATATTCCGTGCTTGTATAATTATGTCTAAATGAATAATTTATATTATTATATAAATTAATTTATATTATTATATAAATGAATTCTACATTCTACAGTCATGCATAACTAAAAAGAATCAACAAAAGAAAATAAAAATTTTTAAAAAAGAACTGGAGATGTAGCTCACTGGTAAAGTGCCCCTGGGTTCAATCCCCAGAGTTGAGTTGAGTTCAATCCCAGAGAGTAAATAAATTAATAAATAAATAAAACCAAAATCCTGGCACAATGGCATATACCTGTTGTCCCAGCTACTCAAGAGGCTGAGACAGCCAGGCACAGTGACTCAGACCTGTAATCCCAGTAGGTAGGGAGGCTGAAGCAGGAGGATCATAACTGCCAGACTCATCAACTTAGCGAGGCCCTAAGCAACTCAGGGACACCCTGTCTAAATAAAATACAAAAAAGTGCTGGGAATGTGACTCAGTGGTTAAGTACCCCTGGGTTCAATCCCTGGTACCAAAAAAAAAAAAAAAAAAAAAAGAGTCTGCGGCAGGAAAATCCCTTGAGTCCAGGAATTCCACATCAGTCTGGGCAATATATTAAGACCCTACCTTAAAAAAAAAAAAAAAAAGCCCACAGCTGAATGATGACAATAAGATATAAAAACCACATGCCAATAACAGAAGAGGAACCCTAACTCCTTGGAGGTGAAGAGCAATATCCTTATTTCCCACAGATTTTTACTCTTTATCTAAAAACTACAGCAGGTAAGAAAGTTTAGGTTATTCAAAAACAAGTGGATATATTTGGTTCAAGTTTAGAATTATATAAGAATATCAGCAAGGAAACAAATTTTCATACCACAAAAAACAAAACAGTTAACATTCTAAATTAATTTATATAATATATATAATTTTAATTAATATACAATATATTGATAATGTTTGTAACTAATATATAATGTCATTAATATAGGACATAAATAGATAGGAAAAAAATATTTTGGGGGGCTGGGGTTGTAGATCAGTGGTAGAGCACTTGCCTAGCATATGTGAGGCACTGGGTTTGATTCTCAGCACCACATATGAATAAATAAAATAAAGGTCGTTTGGCAACTAAAAAAATATTTTTAAAAATTATTTTGGTTCTGGGAATTGAACCCAGGAGTACTTTAATACTGAGCTACATCCCCAGTACCCCCCACTTTTTTTTTTTTTTTCATGTCTCACTGAAGTTGCTTAGGGCCTCACTAAATTGCTGGCACTGGCTTCATACTTGTGATCCTCCTACCTCAGTCTCCTGAGTTTCTGGGATTCCAGGCACGTGCCACTGTGCTTGGCAATATGAAATATTTAAACAAAACTCTTAAAATGATGGATAGGTTTTTTTTTTTTTTTTTCTTTTTGTGGGCCTAGGGATTGAACCCAGGACCTCACACACACTAGGCAAGCACTCTACCTCTGAGCTACATCCCCAGTCTTTCTTATATTTTATTTTGAGACAAGGTGTTTGTTTAGTTGCCCAGGCTGACCCCAAACTTGCAATCCTCCTATTTCGGCTTCCTGACAACTGAGTTGCTAGAGGCTACAAGAGTGTGCCATTGTGCAGGCTCTGGATAGTTAAATCCTTGAAAAACTAGATTGAACTGCTGAACACAAATATAGTTTTTACATGTAACGATACATTTTGTTCTTGTTTTAAAATTATTATTATTATTATTATTTGGTACTGGAGATTGAACCCAGGAACACTCTACCTCTGAACTACATCCCAAACCCTATTTATTTATTTATGTATTTATTTCTTAAGAATGGATCTTGCTAAGTTGCAGAGGCTGGCCTCAAACTTGCAATTCTACCTTAGTCTCCCGAGTTGCTGGGTATACAGGTGTGGGTTACCACACCTAGATTTGTAAAAATTAAGTAAAATGTCTCAAAATGTAAATCATACAATTTTAAATGTTCTATGTAACATAAAATACAAATTAATATTAAAATATTACTGAGCATTTAATAAACACCAAGCACTATGAAGCACTTTATGTGCATGAGCTCACTTAATTTCCATAACTATGTAGATAGGAACTATTATATTCCAATTTTTACAGAGAAGAAACCAAAGCTGAGAGGCAAGTGAAGGTCAGGGTCTAACAGTCAGTGCCAAGGTGGATTTTAAAGCCTACCTGGAAAGAGAAAACTCAGGAGAGACAAGATAACTGCCAGATATTTGATGAGTTGTCAATTGCAAGAGGGAGAGGACTTAATCTGTGACACTTGAGGAACAGAACCAGGACCACAGAGGCAGGAGGGCAGATTCTAGCTCTTCAGCAGAATTTCCACCTGATCCATACTGTCTCCAGGGAGAATGAACAGCCATTTATACACGAGTCTCTCCTCCATTGAACCCAGTCAAGAAAATTCTGCATGATGACTTGCCCAAAATGGATAGATCCATTTATTATTCAACGACTTGGATAGCCAAGTTCACATACTCAAGATTATGAACGTTACTCACAGGTGTGCATGTCAAGTGTGTGTTTGGTACTAGGGAGTGATCCCAGAGGTACTTGACCACTGAGCTACATCCCCAGTCCTTTTTATTTTTGATTTTAAGGTAGACTCTCACTAAGTTGGTCAGGGTCTCCTAAACTGCTGAGGCTGGCCTCAAACTTATTATCCTCCTGCCTCAGCCTTCCAGCACTGGGATTAGAGGAATGCACCACCACATCTAGCACCTGTCAAAGTTTTGACTCATAGTCTGCTTACCCTTTACTTAGACAAAACTCTAACCTGTTTAGATGAGTGAATTCCTAAATGAACCCACATTTGAAAGGAGAAAGGAGAAGGCCTAAAAGTAAAAAGAAGTTAGATTGATACTCTCATCCTGATAAGGAAAGAAGAGAGAAAAATTACGAAAATCAATAAGGTGGTGGAACTGGAGATGTATCTCAGTGGTAGAGCACTGGTTGGGCATGTGTGAGGCCCTGGGTTCAATCCCCCAAACCGGAAAATGACAATAAGGGTCATTTGGTTTAGAGGCAAACATGCCTCCAAAGGAAACTGTGGGCAACCTCGCAAAAAAAAAAAAAAAAAAAAAAAAGGCTGGTGTTCATGGTACATGCTACATGCCTTTATTCAACAGGAAAAGAATGGTTTTTATATTGTATTTTCCACTTAAGAAAAGAGAAAATTTGGGAACAGTGGCATGTAATACCAGGTATTCAGGAGGCTAAGGCAGGAGGATCATGAGTTCAAGACCAGACTGAGCAGTATAGCAAGAACCTGTCTCAAAAGTGGGGAGTGGGGCCCAGGGGGATTGGGAGAGGAGAAAAGGAAAAAAGAAAGAGAAGGAAAAGAGACAAGAAGATACTTTGCAAATATTCCCATGGAAAATAATGTTTAAATGTTTGAGAGCATGGGACCTAGACAGGTAAGCCTGGTTATCTGGAAAACATTTCAAGTTGCTTATGTACATGGAAAATCCTCCCCCCCCCCCCAAAAAAAAATACACACACATAAAAATGAAGGGTTAAAACAATGAGGATTACTGCTTTTCCACCACAAGCAGTGACCCTTCTCAGGGCTACTAGCACCTGTTCACCGCACTCAGGACAATTACCCCCTCCATATAGTAATTAATGATTCACTTCCTGAACTTCCCCATTGAGTTTCTTATGGACTCTGACAGTGTCTCTGATTTCTGTTTACTGGTATCTATCACAGGATCTGTACATTGTCACTATTCAACAAACACTTGTTGAACAAATGAAAGTATGATGCCAAGGCCAAACTTTTTATTCCTCACCTTTCTTTTAACAAGAAAATATTAGAAGATCCTCTACCCCCACTCCCTCTCTCTTTCCTAATCACCATGAGCTGCACAGCTTTCCTCTGCCGCATACTTTGCCATGATCTTCTGTCTCATCAAGCCATTAAGTCAGTTGACCATGAGCTGAAACCTCTAAAATTGTGAGCACAAACTTGAACTGAAATATCAGCTCTTCTTGGGTCTTGAGCTTTTCAGTCTTTGCATGAGAATTATATCATTGGCTTTCCTGGACCTCAGGTCTTCAGAACTGGATTGGAATTAAACCATCAGTTCTTCTGGTTTACAGCTTCCTACCTTACTCTGCAGATCTTGGGACTCACCTGACTCCATAATTGCATGAGCCAGTTCCATAAAACAAATAAATAAATAGGTACACATAAAAAGTAAACATTTGGACTGGGGAGATAGCTCAGTTGGAAGAGTGCTTGCCTTGCAAGCACAAGGCCCTGGGTTCGATTCCCAGCACCGCAAAAAAAGAAAAAAAAAAAAAAAAAAAAAAGAAAGAAAGAAAACATTAGAAGATCTGCCACGTAATCAAAAAAATGTATGCCCCCTAGGACAAATTCATGGGTTCACCATGTTTGCCTGTAGCTCAGGAGTACTGTGACTGTGTGTGTGTGTGTGTGTGTGTGTGTGTGTGTGTGTGTGTGTTGCTAGGGATTAAACCCAGGCCTTGAACTCTACACTCCAGCTCTAATCTGACTTTAATATTACACAGTTTCCAGAGAGAAGTTGAAAAAGGAGGAAAAAGATGTAATTTCTGCAACCAGAATTAAAAAAAAAAAAATCCTTCTATGAGCGACATAAGTAAAGCTATCAAGATGATTACACTGAATAGCTTATTGTATCAGGAACCAAATGGCTTGATATAGTTGAATTTCTGATATTTGATCCTTTGGAAAATTTCCCAATGGATACATTATACAAGATGCTATTACCCAAGTAGAAACAAACCAGTGACTACAAGTATTTTGCTTCCTACGAGATCAAATAATAGTCATGGATCATGAACTGGATCTGTAGACAGCTGCACAGAGCAGATTATCAGCGGAAGGTATGGCACTTCCAAGGCCCGATGACCTGCAGTCGGTTGGGCAAAGGGGGCGGTCAGAACTGGCACAGCTGGAAAGTCACCCACAGAATAAAACAAAGTCGCCAAGGGATGTGTTCCTCTAAGACAACTTTTAAATGGCAAAGGAACATAGCCAAGGTCAAGAGAAGGCCAGAAGGAGGGGTCAAGAAGGGAAAGAGATCCTCAGATCACCAACTAACAACTGGACCAGTGAGGAAAACATAGGATCAAACAGCCCCGGATCTTGCCTGAAGACTTAAAAATGATCTGTCTTCCTTCCTGTGACCCATAGTTATCCCTGAGAACTCCCATTCCCTCTCTGTCTCATCCTTCCTTAGGATTTCTGGACTTTGAGAAAGTAACTTCCTGAAACTTTTCTCTCTTGCCCACTTAAATTTCCAGTTCTGAGCTGGATGCAGTGGCACACACCTGTAATCCTAGTGACTCAGGAGACTGAGGCAGGAGGATTGTAAGTAGAAGGCCAGCCTCAGAAAATTAGCGAGTCCCCAAACAACTTAGTGAGACCTTGTCTTAAAAAATTGAAAGGGCTGGCCATGTCTCTCAGTGGCAGAGCACCCCTGAGTTCAATCCCCAGTACTGGAAAAAAAATTAAGTTCTGGAAAACTTTCTACCCCAGTATTCCATTAGCTTGGACCCCAAGGATGGAAATGAACTTCAGAGCACTTGCCATAGGAATAGTATACTACCGATTCCCCAAGGATCAGGAAAAGGATGAAGTAGAGATGGATGGAATAGATTTAGGTCAAGGGACTAAAGGAGAACAGACTACTGCTTTTGCTTCTAAGGCATTGCCATAGGCCATACAACTCAAGAGTGTTCCCCACTCAGAAGCAAGGGACAACCTTAAATTGAAGTCAAGTGTAGCCCCTGAAAATCTTTAGAGACCTGGCCCTTTTGTGAAATATCTATTGAATCAGGTCTGAGAATAATCTAATACTCTGTTCACCCTGGCATCCAGTTGTGTTTCATGATCTCCTTGCAGTGACTGTTCTGCTCCTCCTGTGTTTCTTTATTCCTCTGTATGCATTGCAGGCGTCCCCACTCACTCAGCAATTTCCCTACTACCACCTATAACCCATACATGTGTGTATGCCTCCAGGTAACTACAGACATTGGGTGGTGTAGCAGCTGTTAACCATAGGCCCTGGAACACCAGACTGAGTATTATTACATTCCTTTACTCCATTCATTTATAGTTCTGCCATGTGAACAACAAATTCCTATAAATGTATATGTGCCTTCTGCCTTGCCCTACTCCAAGAGTTCTTCTCCTCTTCTTCTTCCTCCTCCTCCTCCTTCTTCTTCGTACCAGGGAATGAACCCAGGGGCACTTAACCACTGAGCCACATCCCCAGCCTTTTTTGTATTTCACTTAGACACAGGCTCTCACTGAGTTGCTGAGAGCTTTGCTAAATTGCTGAGGCTGGTTTTGAACTTGCAGTCTTCCTGCCTCAGCCTCCCAACCTACTGGGATTATAGGCATGTGCCCCTGTACCCAGCCCCAATAGTTCTTTTTTAAATTTTTCTTTAGTTGTACATGGACACAATACCTTTATTTTATTTATCTATTTTTATGCGGTGCCAAGGATCAAACCCAGTGCTCACACATGCCAGGCAAGCACTCTACCACTGAGCCCCAACCCCAGCCCCCACAATAGTTCTTTTTGTTTTGGGGGGGGGGGTGCTGGGGATCGAACCCAGGGCCTTGTGCTTACAAGGCAAGCACTCTACCGACTGAGCTATCTCCCTAGCCCCCCTACAATAGTTCCTAACCTTTTCTGAATCATGAACCTTTTCAAGATTCTGCTATGGAACTTTCCCTAGGAAAAAAAAATACAGGTGGAAACCGGGCACGGTGGCGCACGCCTGTATTCCCAGCAGCTCAGGAGGCTGAGGCAGGAGGATCAGGAGTTCAAAGCCAGCCTCAGCAAAAGCAAGGCACTAAGCAACTCAGTGAGACCCTGTCTCTAAATAAAAAAACAAAATAGGGCTGGGGGGTGTGGCCTAGGGGTCTAGTGCCCTGAAATTCAATCCCTGGTACCCCTGCCACACACACACAAAAATACACATGAATTTGTAAGCAATTTCAAGACATTCTTTACTTATAGCATTCTCCTTGGGATCCCGACTCAATGGTAACAATTCCTGATAGTAAAAAATGAAGACACTTTTTTTGGGGGGGGGTGTACCTGAGATTGAACCCAGGGGTACTTTGCCACTGAGCCATGTCCCCAGCCCTTTTTTATTTTGAGACAAGATCTCACTAAGTTGCATAGGACCTCACTAAGTTGCTAAGGTTGTCTTTGAACTTGCAATCTTGCCTCAACCTCCCGTGCTGCTGGCATTACAAGCGTGTGCCACTGCACCAAGCAACATTTCTTAACAGAAGATTACAAACTTAATTCTAATCCTTCCTTAGTTGTTCTCCATATGCATAAAAGCCTGCAGAGGATTTTTGTTGTTGTTGTTGTTGTTATTGTTTTGGCCCTATCTGGGGAAAAAAAATGTTGGCCAACCTAATCCCTGAGGTCCAGGCCAGGTGCCCGGCCACCGAGTTCAAGTAGCAGGCTCATCATGACTCTTTTCTGAGACCAAACCAGGCCCCTCCCACACCCACACTCCCACTACACAGCTAGCCCAAAGCCTACCCTACACACCTTTTCCTATGGCCCTTGGGGTCAGCCAGATGACTCTGGTGCGCATTTTGTTACCTTAAACCAGTGAGTGAAGGATTTCCTTTAGGTCTGCTGGATCACACCTTCTCCTCCCTTGTCATCGTTTTCTCAGTATCTCTCCCTGTCTCTGTCTTTCTCTCTCACGCACACATACACCCCACCTAATCTCAGAAAAGCATCTCAAGGACTCCTGGAGCAGATTTTCTGGAGCCCATCTTCTGGGAAGATTGTGGAGCTCAGTGATGACTGCCACCTGGTCGTTGACCAGATTACATTTCCTGGGTCACTCTGACCTCCTCCAAGGTCACAACCACCTGTATTCTCTCACACTGATATCCTATTCCAACCATCTCTGTCTCAACAAAACAAAAACCTCCTTGATTCTGTCACAAACCTAAGGGTTCTTTACACACACACAAGGTTACCTCCAGCTTCCCCCAACCTGTGCCAAAAAGGATTACGGCAGTGCCCCTTCATCTGAGGTTTCATTTCCATGTTTCAGTTACCTGTGGCCCAAAGTATTGTGTGGAAAATTCCAGAAATAAACAATTCATACATTTTAAACAACTTTTATTGCAGTCTATTGTTACAAATTATTCTATTTTGTGATCAGGTATTATTAATATCTCATGTGCCCAATTTATAAGTCAAATTATTATAGGTATATATAGGAAAAAAAATAGTATACATAGGGTTTGATACCATCTGGGGGTTCTGGGAGGGTATTTCCCATAGATAATCAGTGTCTACTGTAGTTATTTCTCACAAACCTGGAACCACAATCAAGGGTCTATGGACTCCAGAGATGGGGAAAGATCTTTCTTGCAGTAGAACAGAGACTTCTCCCATTCCAACTTTTCCAATCATGGGAAAGTCAATCAAAGTGACTTCTTCCACAAATATGAACCTACCTACTATTCCTACAGGTAGAATATTAAGAAAATATTAAGAAAAGCAAAACTCTAAGGAACAAAAACAAACAAACAAACAAACAGAAAAACAGAAAAGCAAAAACTCTTAAGATAGACCCCACAGTCTACTCTTTTTTAAAATATTCTTTTAGTTGTAGATGGACACAATACCTTTATTTTATTTATTTATTTTTATGTGGTGCTGAGGATCACATGTGCTAGGCAAGTGCTCTACCACTGAACTACAACCCCAGCCCCTATGTATTTTCAAAGAACACAATTTAATTAAAATGTTGTCATATCCTGCCTCTCAGAATGTTGTTACTAACTAGATTTGGGATCTTGGGCAGGTTACTTCCTGTCCGCGGACCTTGGTTTCATCATTCATTCACTCAACAAATATTTATTGAGAAGCTAGGAAGTTCTAGGAACAGTGCTAAGTGCCGAAGACAACAAAGATGAGCAAGATACAGTCCAGCCGAAGAATTTCTCACTCCTCTGTTTATATGTTAATGTAAATATCTCATCACGGTACTGTGTGATTAGGACTCTGATAGAGGCTGGACAAGACACTAGAGGAAAACTGGGAGGGGAACAATCGCATCTGATTAGGGGCATGGGGTTTGTAAAATAAAGGGTTCAACTTCTAGAAGAGTCTGTCATTATAAGATCGTGATGCACTCCAAAAGGACACAGAGGTCATTTGGACATTCTACTTCAGTGAAACACGGGCAACACCAGCCCTCTGTGAGCACAGATAAGGAGTTTACCCTTGGCAGCGTACTGTTTGGCATTACCACCTCTCTTTCAAGTTGGACAGAAGCCAGAGACTGATTTTCAGACATTTTACATTATCCAATTCTAATGATAACCCAAGGAGCACAAGTAACACCATATATAATCAAGTCTCTTCCAATTCAAACTCAATGTCAGAAACACAGCATGAACTTGAACAATGCATATATTTAACCAATGGATAAAACAAACACATCATTTGCAGTGGGGGTAGAGAAGGACCAAACCCAGACACATAAAATGAATCCATCATAAGGTTTTCCTCTAAACAAAGCCAGAAATACAGTCTCATCGATTGGAACTCAATATTCACCCTGAGATGCTATTGACCTAAGTCTGCTAATTGTGGCTTATGATTAACTCAAGCACCAACTAATACTATTTAAATCCTTCAGCACTGACAGGAACAAAAGTTATGAATTCCTGAAAGGTCACTGTGAATCACACCAAGATGTTATTTCATTTTTCCACGTATTTTTTACTTATATTTTCTTTATTTATTACAATAAATATACTTCAATGTTGTAATATTTAAAAAGTGGTAGAGGTCATTATTTTACCTCTATTCCCCTATTAAAACATTAATTATTTTCTTAACTTTTCAAGATAAACACACACACACACATACATATATATATATAGTTAGTGATCAAAAATTCTATGTGTTAGAAGATAACTCAATGATGGGTCACTGTGGCATGTACCTGTAATTCCAGAAACTCAGGAGGCTAAGGCAGGAGGATGGTGATTCCAGGCCAACCTCAGCAATTTCGTGAGGCCCTAAGCAACCTAGTGAGCCAGTACAAAAAAAAAAAAAAAAGATACCTCAATAATTGCACAATCTAAATGTAACTGTATGTAAGTGTACATACAGTTTAAGCAAGTGCTGAGGTTGGCCTCAAACTTGCAATCCTCTTGCTTCAGCCTTCCAAGTCGCTGGGATTATAGGCATGTGCCACTGTGCCCAGCAATTACACTTTTTTGATTAAAAAAAATTTAGTCTCGTGCCATGGTACACACTGGTAATTTCAGCGACTTGGGAGGCTGAGGCAAGAGGATCGCATGTTTGAGGCCAACCTCAGCAACTTAGCAAGTCCCTAAGCAATTTAGCAAGACCCTGTGTCAAAATGGAAAAATAAAAAGGACTGGAAATGTGGCTCAGTAGTCAAGTCTCTCTGGGTTCAATCCCCAGTACCAAGAAATAAAAAAATAAAAAGTACAATTGACTTATACATGTGAACCTTACATCTCATAATCTTTCTAAACTCACTTATTAACTTTGTAACTTTTTAAATATGCCTTAGGATTTTCTATGTACAATCATGTCTTTTGTAAGTAACAAGTTTTATTTCTTCCTTTCATCTTTACATTAGCAAAGCAAAGGCCACCAGAGTGTAAAGCCTTTTTCTATACCTTCAAACGATTCTAGGTAGGCTCTGAAGGAGGGACCATGTCACACAGATGTCAACTTAGATTAGAGAAGATAAGATTAAAATCACTTTGATTCCAACACTTGAGAACACTTGGCTTCAACATGTGAACAAGAGAAAAACACCCCGAGCCATGTGTCGCTCCTGCGCCTTGGAGGAAGAATGGCAGAAGGAAGCAGGAAAGTGCCCACAGGTTTGTTTCCAGGGTTCTTTGATTTATCAACTCCTTCTCTGAGCACAGGGTGATTCAACCAGGGAGCACTGTTTCAACCTGTCTGGTCTTGGTCCATCCAGAAAAACTCACTAGCGGGCTTGTTTCATCACTAATTTACAGATGGGGTGGACGCAAGCAAAGGAGGGAACCCTAACACTTCTCATTTGGGAATCTTCAGAAAAATCGTAGATCCACCCTGGTAGCCTCTACAAGAGTCAGTCTGAGAGCTGCTGAGCTCCAGTGTCCATAGCCAAAGTCTTAGCCTAAAGAGGTAAGAGACTAGAGAGGCAAAGAAGGGCATGGCTGGGAAACCAGAGCTCCAGAACAAACAAACCAAAGGCATTAATAGAAAGTGCTAAAAGGATTTTAAATGCCCTAAAAGTGTTAAAAAGGCTGAATCTTCCCATTTTCAATTAGATTGCTAAATAACTTAAACTATTCTTGGAACTCTGCAGAATTGATTTTAACAAACCAAACAACAAAGAGCAGGAAACTAAAACCATGGCAGTGTTTTTGTTTTTGTTTTTGTTTTTGTTTTTGGCAGTACTTTGGACTGAACCCAGGGGTGCTCTACTACTGAGCCATGTCCCCAGTCCCCAGCCTTTTAAAAAAAACTCTATTTTATTTTATTTTTTATGTGGTGCTGAGGATGAAACCCAGTGCCTTATACGTGCTAGGCAAGCACTCTGCCACTGAGCCACATCCCCAGCCCTCCTCAGCCCCTTTTAAGTTTTCATTTTGAGACAGGGTCTCCCTAACTTGCCCAGGCTAGCTTCAAATTTGCAAGCCTCCTGTCTCAGCCTCCCAAGTCGCTAAGATTATAGACATGTACCACTCCGTCCAGCTGGGCTCAAAAACTTTAAATGTACCCCTATTTATTCTCTAGTGGGTATAAAGCTATCAAGACACAATCCTTTATTCAAAAAATATAGAATGATTTCTTTTGCAAAGGCACTGGTGGCAAATACAAATTTACCTTAGCATTCAAGATATTCCCAAAAGAATATTCTCAAATTTATACTTGGGGTAAGATTTTCTTTCTTTCTTTTTTTTTTATTTTTTTTTAGATGTTGATAGACCTTTATTTTATTCATTTATTTATATGTGGTGCTGAGAATCTAACGCAGTGCCTCACACATGCTAGGCAAGTGCCCTACCACTGAGCCACAACCCTAGCCCGTGGGGTAAGGTTTTCATTTAAACATCAGTTGGGAGGTACACAGGATATGATTATACTATTCTTCCTACCTTTTTTAAAAAATAAATTTTTGTGTTGGGCTTGGTGGCACATGCCTATAATCCCAGCAACTCTGGAGGCTGAGACAGGAGAATCATAAGTTTGAAGCCAGCCTTAGCAACTAGCAAGATCCTATCTCAAAATTAAAAAAATTAAAAAGGCTGGGAATGTGGTTCAGTGTTAAAATGCCCCTGACCAAAAACAGAAAAGAAAAAAACAAAACAAAACAAAACAGAAGTTCGAAAGTTCAATGAGGATTATATCTTTTTAAGTTTAAAATGTTTAGATTTTGTTATATGGAATGAAATATATAGCTGAATCCTGGATATATAATTTCAGCCTGGTCAGTTTTATCTTTCCTGTGCTCTTTTTCAATAAGAGAAATACAAAGACTCTATTAAATATATTGAGCAGTGATCTTTTAACTATAATGTGCACACAAATAATCTAAGGATCTTCTAAAAATGCAGATTCAGATTCAGTAGGTCTGGGTTGGGACCTGAGATGGGATTTTTTTTTTTTTTTTTTTTTTGACACAGTGTCTCCCTAAGTTGCTGAGGGTCTCACTAAATTGCTGATTGTTCTCGAACTTGAGATCCTCCTGCCTTAGCCTCTGGAGTCACTGGAATTACAGGTATGTGCAATGGTACCTGACTCTAAGATGGGATAGTTTCAACAAGCCCCCAGGTGATACTGATGTGGATCCAGAACCCTAGGGAGGAGCATGGCTATAGAACAGTGGTTCTTCATCTTCAGGAGCTTGAGAATCACTTGTGGGGCTCCTTAAACCATGTTGTTGGCTTCCACCCCTGGTCTTCCTGATTTCAGAGTTCTAGGGTAGCAGTATGAAATTCTACATTTCTAATAAGTTCCCCAGTGAGGCTTATGCTGCCTGCCTGGGGCCACACTTTGAGAATCACTGCTGTCAAGAAGAGCATATGAGATTGTGAGAATGAAAACCTGGATTTAGTCTTAGCTCTGTCACTAACTGGCCCTATGACTTGAATAGGTAGAAATGCATTTAGTTGCAATGAGCAGAATATCCATTTAACAGTAGTGTAAACAAATAGCACACTGTAGTTTGTTTTTCTCACCTCACAAGTCCAGACATGGGAAGTTAAAGGCTGAGGTACCTCTTAGGAAGTCAGCAAGAACATGGGGTCTGCTATAGTTGAATCTTGAATGCCCCACAAAGGTCCATGTGTTAAAAAGTCCATGTGTTAAAGCTCTATTTGGCGTTATGAAGTGGTGGAGCCTTTAAGAGGTGGGGCTTAGTTGGAGGTCCTTAGGTAATTGGGTGCATGTCCTTGAAGGAGATTATGGAACCCTGGCAGCTTCTTGTCTTGCTTCCTGGGAATGAGTGGTTTTTCTCTACCACCCACTCCCACTCTTACCATAATGTGCTGCCTCACCACAGGCCCAACGAAATGGGGCCAATTGATCAAAGATTGGAACACCAAAACTGTGAGCCACAATAAGCCTTTTCACTTAATAAGTTAATTATCTCAAGTATTTTATTATATGGACAGAAAGCTGGCTCACACATGGTCATTCCGTCCACCATCACTAATGTGACTTGTGATCATGGGCACATGATGACTGTTGAAGAAAGTTCTAGACAGAAAAAAGGGAGCAGATCAAAGAAGGAAGGACATCCAGCTACACTTGCCCATTTGAAAGAGTTTATCTGGGAGTACCACTCCACAATTTCTGTTTTTATCTCATTGGCTAGAACTGTGGCAACAATAGACCAATCATTAGACGGTGACTAGGGAGAAGGGGTTAGATTGACCAGTGTCATCTGCCACAGTGACCTCAGATATAGACATAGATCTTAATATAATATCAAGATGACAGAAGCTCCCAGAAGTATACATCTCAGGTCTCTTAGACCCCAGTCTCCTTTTCTACAAAATGTGTGACATGTGCTACTTGTATTTGGGGCAGGACTATTCATCACTGGGTGGGGCCCTCCTGTATATCACAGGGCATTTTATTATCTCTACCCTCTAAGTACCAAATGCCAGTTCCACCCACCTTCATCAGCATGATAAAATCAAAAGGCCTCTGTTGATTTGCAAATGCCTCCTCATTGGGGTGGGTTATGGGAAGAACTATCTTCTTGGATTGGAAACCACTATGCTGGATCATTTCTGGTCCAAAATTGTGCAATTCTCTATAGCCTCTCAAATAAAGGCTAGTTATTTTTTAAAGCCCTAGGTAAACAAGAAGAGCATAGTTACACTCTTCAGCCCAGCGTGGTAGACATTCTTTATCCCCTTCCCTCCTTTCCCCTCCCCTGCTCCTCCCTTCTTCCCTTGCACCTCTCTTTCGCTCTCCTCTCCCTCTCTACCTCTCTCATACTGGGGATTGAACACAGGAACTTAACTACTGACCCACATCCTCAGCCTTTTTATTTTATTTTATTTTATTTTTTATTTTGAGACAGGGTCTTACTAAATTTCTTAGGGCCTCACTAAGTTGCTGAGGCTGGCAACTTGGATCCTCCTGCCTCGGCCTCCTGAGTCACTGGAATTACAGGTATGTGCCACCACACCTGGCTTCCTAATTGTTATTTTAAAACCATTATTATTTTACCTTGCCAAAAAGCCCTTCTCCCCCTTTGAAGCGTGTGCTGTCCAGCTCTACCACTCTGCTACTTGTTTCAGTGATCTACCTACTTCTAAATATTCTGTATTCCTCCCTTTTCACCTTTCTTCTCCACATCAAGTCTCACCTTCATCCTAGGTGGCTTGTATATCCATATGGATTGTTCTGGCTGGACAGGCTGTTCCTTGACCTCACCTTTAATACCCTTTATCTCTTCTCTACTTCAGTAACCCCCAATGGCCAGATCCCAGCACTTGCCTTAACCTTATATTTGATGGCTCATTCTTGTACCACCACTTCCTACACCTCCATTTCCTTACTCTGTCTCATTCTTTCCAATGTCGATTTCACTCTCCTAAGCTCTCAGCCCTTTCCTAGCTTTATATTCTTCTCCATGCAGCCTGGATGTCCTGACCCATCTCTCCTTTATTCCTCTGATCTTCACCTCATCCTCTTGGTGAAACCCCAGGCCTGGCTCTAGCTGACTGCCCTCTAACTCCTACGCTTGGCAGCTGAGCGCCGATCAAGGCAGTGCATGCCCAAGCAGACAGTTGCCATGACAACACAGTGGTCTCTAACCTGCATCACCCTGTGGGCTGGGAGACCTTCTGGGTTGGCCCTGTCAGCTCTCTCTTCTCTTTCCTACCTTCATCTACCTCCCCTATCCTTCTCACTCTCCGCAGATAACTTCACTCCTACTTGGCGGTGAAAATAGAAGCCATCAGGCAGAAGCCCCCTCAACTTCCTGCCCTCCCCATTCCCACCCTACTGAAACATTTATTTTTATCCACACTCATCCTTTCCTCCCTTTTATTGTGGGGAAAGTTTCCTTCCTGTGGTTAATCTCTCCACCTGAGCCCTGCATCCCAATAGCTTCAGCCTCCTCAGGAACCTTGGCTCTCAAATTCCCTTCTCCATCCTTGCAGTATTTCAACATGGAAGTCTCTCCTATGTTCTAAAATTTCAGATTCCCCAGGTGCTATATTTCCATTTCTGCTGTACAAGTCTCTCCATCTCTCCTTTCCTTTAGAGTAGGGGTTCTTAACCTTTTCAGACCATACAAAAATCTTTGGCAGTTCAGTGGATAATGTGCTTTTAAATTTTTATTTTATGTCAGGTGTGATGATGCATGTCTAGAATCCCAGTTACTTGGGAGCCTGAGAAAGGAGGATGGCAAGTTTGAGGCCTGGGCAATTTAGTGAGGCCCTCAGCAACTTAGTGAGACCCTTTCTTAAAATAAAAAATGAAAAGGAATGGGGAAGCTGAGCATGGTGGCCCACGCTTGTAATCCCAGAGGCTTGGGAGGCTGAGGCAGGACGATCATGAGTTCAAAGCCAGCCTCAGCAACTTAGTGAGGCCCTAAACAACTTAGTGAGACCCTGCCTCTGAAAAGGGCTGGGGATGTGGCTCAGTGGATGAGTGTCCTTGGGTTCAATCCCTAGTACCAAAAAAAAAAAAAAAAATAGGAATGGGGATATAGCTCAGTGGTAAAACTTCTCTGGGTTCAATCTCCAATATTCCCAACCTCAAGAGAAAGTGCAAGATCTTGAAGTGGGTCTAAAAACTTCTGTAACTGCAAAGTAACCATGATTATAAGCAATATTTTGCAGCATCTACATCAACTGTAATATGATATTAAAATAACTAATTTTTACAGGTGGCAAAGACAGAGGTTAAGACTACTGAAATGTGATGCCTACTTTCATAACTGAAGGAAAGGCTAACTTTTAGTTAAGAGGTGAGTAAAAATCAAGATGTAGCAAGGTGTGATGATGCACATCTGTAATCCCAGCTACTCAGGAGGCTCAGGCAGGAGGATCACAAACTCCAGCCTGGACAATTTAGTAAAATTCTGTCTCAAAATAAATAAAAAAGACTGGGTATATAGCTCAATGGTAGAGCACCCCTGAGTTCAATCCCCGGTACTGTTAAAAAAAAAAAAATCAAGATATATTTTTCTACTATGCAAGTTCATGGTCCTCCTCCAAAATTACATCCATAGATCTATTGGAGGGGTTGTTATAAACTCAGGTTGTCCCTTATGTTTTGTCTCTTTTGCATGCATTCCCTGGCCCTCTCACCTTCTACCATGTTATGAGGTCCTTGCTGCTATGCCCTTGGACTATCCAGCCTTTGGAACTGTGAACCAAAATAAATCTCTATTCATTATCAATAACCCAGTCACAAGTATTTTGTTATAGTAACAGAAAAATGAACTAAGTCACCCTGTGAGTCCATTTCTATAAATCTCCTTTTATATAGATACATCTATATATTATATCATCTATATGTATATCATCTATATCTGTACTCTATTGGTTCTGTTTATCTGGAGAAGACAAATACAAGCAGTTCTAGATGCCATATCCAAATGTGACAACAAGCAGCTGAAGAAGATTGTGTCTCTTCCCAGAAGTATCTTTATTTTTAACCAGTGAGCCCTTCTCCAAAAGTCTTTCTTCACATCTCACTGGCCTGAATTATATCATATGTCCCTTCCCAAATCAGTCCCTAGCAAGGCAATTGTGATAATATACTGATTGGCCTGGATTAATCAGAATTTACTGCTGAACCATTTGGCCGAAGTGCGAAATGCAGAAAAAAAACAGGGCTCTGCCTGGCATGGTGGTACATGTTTGTAAACCCAATAGTTCAAAAGACTGAGGCAGGAGGATCACAAGTTCAAGGCTAGCCTGGGAAATTTAGCAAGATCCTGTCTCAGAATAAAAAATAAAAATGGCTGGAGGTATAGCTCAGTGGCAGCATGCCCCTGGGTTAAGTCCCCAGTACTGCAAACACACACACACACACACACACACACACACACACACACACACAAAAAACAAAACAGGGACTGGGGTTGTGGCTCAGTGGTAGAGCACTTGCCTAGCATGTGTGAAGCACTGGGTTTGATTCTCAGCACCACATATAAATAAATGAATAAGATAAAGGTCCATTAACAACTTAAAAATGTATTTAAAACAACAAAAACAAAACAGGGCTCTGTTGGAAATGAAGAAGATAAGCAATCGAAACTTACTAACACAAACTAGGTGTCCTGCTCCTTCATGTTTTGTTTTTTGCATAGTTTTCCTTCTTACCCCTTAAGTATTAAGTTCTATCAGGTTCCATTCCCGTTCCCTTCCAATCTAGGACCTTCCCACACCATGCATTCTCCCTGGGAGACCCTATTCACACCTACGGTTTTAACCTGGGTACACCTGGCTCTCTACCTATGTCTTACTCTTTAGTTGGACCCTTCTAACTCCATCTGGACATCTCTCAGGACTTTCAAAGTCAACTCGTGCAAACACTGTCCTCCTAAATCCCCTGTGTCAGTCAACAGTCCTACCTTCATCCAGCGTACCAAAACTGAAATCAGCCCAGACTTCCTATCTCCCTCACTCCTACTACCTGTTCAAACTTGAACAGGTACCTTGAACTCTGCAGATTCTTTCACTCAGTAATTGTAGAATCTCCATCCTCTTTGTCCTGAGGAAGGGCCCTTTTCATTTCATACCTGAATTAGCTAAATGATCCGACTGGTGACCTTGCCTTTCCTCTTGTGCTCCTGATCCACCCAAGCCTGCCTGTCTCAGGGATCTTTCTGAAAAGCAAATCTGATTCTGGCCCCACCCCTGGAAGATCCTTCAGTGGCTTCTTATTCCACAGGGCATATCCAGGACTGGTCCCTGCCAACTTTTCTCGTTCCACTACTTGGAAACTTTCCATGTTCACCCCTAAACTCAGCATGTCATCTCCCACATTTAGCCTGCACGCAGCTCCCCAAAAACATAGATACATACACACACATCTTCTCTTCTACATGCACTCCAAATGAAAAAATTCAGTTTTGTCATGAAATCATACATATGGCTCTGTAACTTCTTTTTGTCCCCTACAGTATGTTGGCTGCCTTTCTATGCCAGTGATAGCTCTATTTTTTCTTTCTTTCTCCTTCTCTTCCTCCCTTCCTTGTTTTTTCCTCCTCCTCCTCTTTCTTCTTCTTCTTCTTCTTCTCCTCCTCCTCCTCCTCCTCCTCCTCCTCCTCCCCTCCTCCTCCTCTTCTTCTTCTTCTTCTTCTTCTTCTTCTTCTCCTCCTCTCTCTCTCTTCCTCTTCTCTCCCTCCCTCCCTCCCTCCCTCTCATAATTGAACCCAGGGTCATAGGCATGCAGGCAACTGCTCTTATTTTTCTTAACAAATGACTATTTCATATTCCTTCACAGAAATTATGTGATATATTTAACTGCACCTTTACTAATGAGCACATGAACATATAGGTTGTTTTTCATCATTATAAACACCAACTGCAGCAAATACCCTGTATATACATATATCCTCGCATTTATGTAGGATAGATTCCTCAAGTGGAATTGCTGGATCAGTACAAAAATTAAAAAGGTCTGGGGAGGACTGGGGATATAGTTCAGTTCATAGAGTGCTTGCCTCAAGCAAAGGTCCTGGGTTCAATCCCCAGCACTGAAAAAAAAGAAAGAAAGAGAGAGAGAGAGAGAGAGAGAGAGAGAGAGAGAGAGAGAGAGAGAGAGAGGGAGGGAGGGAGGGAGGGAGGGAGGGAGGGAGGAAGGAAGGAAGGAAGGAAGGAAGGGAGGGAGGGAGAAAAAAGAAAAGGAAAGGATAAAGAAAAGGTCTGGGGATATGATAGAGCTCAGTGGTAGAGCACCCCTGGGATCAATCCCCAGTATCACAAAAAAAGAAAAATAGGGGGCCGGAGTTGTGGTTCAGTGTTAAAGCACTAGCCTGATATGTGTGAGGCACCGGGCTAGGTTCTCAGCACTGCAATATCAGTAAATAAATAAAAATAAAGGTTCATCCAACTAAAAATATATATTTTTTAAAAAAGAAAAACTATACAGATGTATCCTCTTCAAACTAGATATTATCAGTCTTTTAAATGTGTGCTCATCTAACTTTTTGCCTAAAAGTTGTATTTTTCTGATTATTAGTGAGACTGAACCTCTTTCTGTATTTTTTGCATTTATCGTGAACTGTTTATTTCCCTTACCCATTTTTGTTCTGAGAGTTTCCTCTTTATTTCTGAGTGTTTTCTTCTTGTTGATTTGTACCTCCCTCTATTTTCTACACTTGGTCAATTCCTACCAGACTTTCTAGATCTGGGCCAGGTGCCCCATACCTCCCAAAACATCCCAATTCTTTGGTCTCTCCCTGAATCATCCCTCTCCCCTCACCAAGTTCAATCCTCTATTCTGCACTTAGTGCTAACCTTAATGCATGTTTATTTTCTCTACAAGACCATGAGCACTTTAGTCTGTTATCTCTACTTTCCCAGCTCAAAATACTGTGGCCCACATAGTGTAGGTGCATAATAAATGAAAGAGGGGGAATGGGAATGTTAAGGGGAGGTAACGGGAATGAATTTGATCAAACTACATTATAAGCATGTATAATATGCTACAGTGAAACCCACCATTCTGTATAGTTAATATGCACTAATTTAAAAAAAGAAAAAAAAATAAGCAAATGAGCCACAAGCAAGATTACTTTTAGACTTATTTCCTTTTCCTCATTCTTTGAAAAACAGTACAGAAAAAACCAACTTATTTTGTTCATTTCCTAACTAAAATATGAATTTAACACAACTCCATTTACATGGAGAACTTGGGCTCTTTGCCTCTATTGTTTTAATTTTTTCTTTCCTTTAATTTTGGAAGTTAAACTCCCTGGGTCACAGGATTCCAGTCTCAAGACTAGCAGCAACTTTAATTAGCTGCTTTTGGTTGATAAACACATTGTTCTTCCTCCCAGTCCCTGAGAAACAACTTCACTTCTTCATTTCCACAAGATATCTGAGCTCCAGACATATTGCAGGCCAGGCGTATGGGAAAGACCAGAAATGATGTTGCATCCAAAAACATATTTTATTCAACCTGAGATGTCCAATAAAGCCTATGGACATTTAATACACTGGTTAGTTTACAAATGATACATTTATTATCAAAGGTAGACCAAGTCCTCAGACAAAGGAATACCACATTCCAGAACATTATCATAACCTGGATCAGAAAACCTGGAGCCAAGTAAATTAAAGTCAGCACTCAACAATCAAGCCATGGGTTAATGAACTTGAGACTCTGGGTCTGAAACCCATGAGAAGGACCATGAACTGGGGATTTCTGGTCAACCTCAATAGAAGTTAGATCTGAAACCAAGTCTGTAGGATCATAAATACTTGGGTTTCAAATAAAATTTATTTAAAGTAACCCCTCATTTTCTTTTTACCCTAAATAAGATCTTTCATCTAAAGCAGCAGCCAAGCTTTGCTTCAGTTCCAATTGCATCTTGTGACAATAATAACAGCAGCTAATGTTTGTTGAGGGTTTACTACGAGTCGGGCGTGTGCTAAGTGCTCATACATCATCTCATTTAACTGATATTGATTGGTCAGATCTCAGTAGAAATGGAGAAAGCTTGTCTTGCTAATAATTGGGAGGATTTACGGTCAGTTCTGCTAATTCACATAACCCTCTTAGTTTTTAACCCATTTCTGTAAGACTAGGAGAGGAGCCTCCAGTTTGTTGCAGGTAGCTTCTTGCAGCAATTTCTCCAACTCAATAAGTCCACATGTTCTAACCTGCTTCCCTGTACATGAGGATTTGAAGAAAATTTTCCTAGTTCTGGCAGACTAGAAGTTGGGAGTAAGGAACTGTTATTAATCATAAGAAAGAGTGAAATTTAACTCTACTGTTTCCCAAGCCTTTATAAACTGCTTACAGCTTATTACTTTACAGGCAGCAAATTGAACCCTACCAGACTTGCATGGTGAGGAGACCAGTGTGCTCTCATCTCTGAAGTCACCTGGGCAGAAGAGGAGAGGTCCTGGGAAAGCCTCAGAAGATAGCCTGCCCTTAGGAGCCGTTCAGTGGGGGAAGGGAGCCTCAAGGCTAAAGAAGGAGCTGTGACCCCACCCTTCAACTTCAAAGGGAGCATCCAGTCTCTCCCTGAAAAGGCAGCACTACAGGATCCTCTTGCAGGGATGCTTCAGATCTTCCTGGTTAGAGCTGAAGGATGAGTCCCGAGGTTAGGTGGGGTGAGGGGAGGCAAAGAGCTGAGGCCTGAGAGGGGGCGGCCATGGGGGAGCCAGAGCCTTCTAAAGAAGCCTAGACAATTCTGAGCAGCGGGGCCTGGAAGGCGACCGAGTTCACTCTTAAAAAGAGAGAAATGAAAACAAAAAGCCTTGTCTGAGCATGACTCTTGGCCGTAGTGCTTTCACCAGCTCCTCTGCAGCGGCTCACCAGACAAGGACAGCCAGACAGACCCAGGGCACAGAAGAGAGGCCAGAAGCCGGCCCACGTTGGAGCGGGGACATGGAATGTTCCTGGGGGTGGTGGAGGCTGCACTGACTCCTCAATAATTGGTTGGGAGACAATTGGCCATCCATATGGAAAAAATAAAGTAGATCCCTATCTCACAGCAGGCCTCCAAATAAATTCCAGATGAACTAAAGACCTACAGGGAACAAGCAAAGCTATTATGGAGATTTGGGAAGAAAACATAGAAGGATAACTGTATAATATTGAGAGAGGGGAGGGGTTCTTTAGAGAAGCTTTATGTGCAAAACATAAAGGCAAAGATGAATAACTTTGTGTACATTAAAATTAATACTAAAATTAAAATTATGGGCTGGCACTATACCTCCATGGTAGAGTACTTGCTTTGCATATACAAGGCTGTAAATTTAATCCCCAGCACTGAAAAAAAAAAAGAAAGAAAGAAATCTTGTCTATGATGAAAGACACGACATGTAACATGTAAAGACAGGCCATAGACTGAGATCAAAATAAATTTGTAGATTAGCTTAAAATGTCTAAAATAAACAACTCCCTGTCCCCCCCACCAAAAAACAAAACAAAATAAAAACAAAACAGGCAAAGAATATGTGAACTTTTTTTTTTTTTTTTTTTTTTGTGCAGAGAATTTGAAACAGGGCCTTGAGTGCTTGGGTTTACCAAACACAGGCTTTACCACTGAGCTATACCCCTTGCTCTGGGCCAAGGTTATCAAAAGGCAGTTTATAGGAAGAATCCCTAGATAGTCAGTAATAAAAGAAAAGTGAATCAGTTTCACTTGTGATCAAAACTGGAAATTTCAAACATGAAATCCCATCCAGATCCATGGAACTGAAAAAAAAAAAAAAATTGTCATCTAGTATCCGAAATGTAGATACAGGCATGGGGAATCAGAAGTCTATTGCTAATAAGAACCCCTAGGAGAAAATGTGCAAAGCCTAGTACAGCTGAAGCTCACAATCCCCTGTACAGGTATTCACTAGCAGACAATTCCTTTGCTTATGGAAGAAGAATAAATCGATTTTACTCATCCGATAAAATCCTATAAAACAGTTAAAAGGAATGAAGCAGGACTGGGATATAACTCAGTGGTAAAGCACATGCTTAGCATGTATGAGGCCCTAGGTTCATCCCCAGAACCACACACAAACACATAAAAAAAAAAAAAAGAATGGCTGAGTGTGGTGGCACACATGTAATCCTGTGATTTAGGAGGCTGAGGCAGGAGGATTACAAGTTCAAGGTCAGCCTGTGTTATCTTAGCAAGATCCTGTAGCAAAAAATAAAAAGGACCCGGGGTATAGTTCAGTGGTAGAGTGCCCCTGGGTTCAATCCCCAGTGCCACCAATTAAAAAAAAAAAAAAAAAAAAAAAGGAATGAAGTAAATTTATGTGTTTAAACATAGCTAAATCATGAAAACCCTAATGGAGGATTAAAAAAAAAAGCAGGCTGCTTTCTCTGATGTTATTCTCCGATAGTATTTATATAAAATTTCAAAACAAAAAATAATAAAAATGCAAAATCATACTCGTTCATTTCAACTTTTCTGTCATTTAAAATAAAGCAGAGGGGGCTGGGGTTGTAGTGCAGTGGTAGAGCGCTTGCCTAGCATGTCTGAGGCACTGGGTTCCATCCTCAGCACCACATAAAAATAAGTAAAGGTAGTGTGTCCATCTACAACTAAAAATAAAAAATATAATGCAACAGAAACCACTAAGATACTATTTCACCATTTTAAGGATAACCATTATCAAAAATAGAGGGCTGGGGATATAGCACAGTTGGTAGAGTGCTTGCTTTGCACGCACAAGGCCCTGGGTTCAAATCCCCAGCACCACAAAAAAAAAAAAAAAAAAAAAATAGAGAAAGCGGCAAGTGTTGGTGGAGATGAAACTAGAACCCTTCTGCATTGCTAGTGGGAATGTAAAATTGTGCAGCTGCTGTGGAAATAGTATGACAAATCCTCAAAAACATTAGAATTATCATATGATCCAGCATTCTACTTCTGGGTACGTAGCCAAAAGGACTGAAAGTAGAGACTTGAGCAGATATTTGTTCATCCATATTTAAAGCATCATTCTTAATAGTGAAAAAGGGGAAAGCAACCCAAGTGTTTACTGAGGGATGAATAGAAAAAATATGGTAAATGCATACAATGGAATATTATTCAGCCTTAAAAAGGAAGGAAGCTCTGATACAAACTATAAAATGGAGGAATCTTGAAGCATTTTGCTAAGTGAAAGAAGCCAGACATAAAAGGACAAACACGGTATGTTTCCTTTTAGGTATGTGGAGGAGTCAGATTCATAGAAAGTAGAATGGTGATTGCCAGGGGCGGCAGGGTGGGTGATTGCCAGGGGCAGCATGGAAAGTACAGAGCTTCAGTTTGGGAGGGTGAAGAAATGCTGAATGAAAACTGGACGATGGCCATGTTTACGCAACAATGTGAATATACTTAATGCCAAAGAACTGTATACTTACAAATGGTTAAAATGGTGAATTTTATGTTGTGTTTATTGTAACACCATTTAAAAAAAGATTTAAAATAAGAAAGTTGGGCTGGGGTTGTGGTTCAGTGGTACAGCGCTTGCCTCGCACGCGTGGGGCACTGGGATCAATCCTCAGAACCACATAAATAAATAAAATAAAGGTATTGTGTACAGCTACAACTAACAAAAATTAAAAGAAGGAAGTTGTCTTGAATTCTGTCCCTCGGCCTACCAGAGCCGGCAGAGTAGTTCACCTGCATATATGTGGGTAGTTAACTCCACACACCTGGACCGCGGCATCTGTCTGGCGCTCCTCCTTTCCCCTCCTCCACACCCAGCAGGCGACCCAGCCGGCCCCCACCCTGCCAAGTCTCGCTGCGCAGGCGCGGAACGGTGGACAGAAGGGGGCGTGGCCTCTGTCTGCGCCTGTGCTGAATTCCAGCTGCGACTGCAAAGGGAGAAAATGATGCCCAGGTTGGGCTCCGCGGCCCGCCGGCTGAAGCGGGGCCCACACTGCACACGCGCAGACCGAGTACCCGCGTCAAAAGACGAGGAGAGCGTGCGCTCCCCACGTCCTGCCCTCCAGGCTGCCAGGCATTCGTCTCAGCGGTGACTCCCGCCGGGCCAGGGCTGGCGCGCCCACGTCTGAACAGCGATGCCCCGGGAGATCATCACCCTGCAGCTGGGCCAGTGCGGCAACCAGAGTGAGCAAGCGAGCGCCGGGCCCCGCCAATCTCTGGTTCTGCCCCTTCGGGCCGCACTCAAATGCCTGGCACCCACCAGTCCCTCTTTCCCTTCCATGAACCCCCTACCCTACTGCGCATGATGACCTAGATCAAGAACTGCGCCTCCAGCCCTGAGCTGTGATGGCTCCCAGGCCCACCGCCTTGGGTCCACCCGCTGAGTGTGACTGCCTCTGAGACTAACGCTGGGCTCCTCAGGCCTTACGGCTCTAGCAGACCCGGGCGTCTTCCCCCCTCCCCCAGTTGGGTTCGAGTTCTGGAAACAGCTGTGCGCCGAGCATGGTATCAACCCCGAGGGCATCGTGGAGGAGTTCGCCACCGAGGGCACTGACCGCAAGGACGTCTTTTTCTACCAGGTGCCCTCAGCGACTTGGCCAAGGCCCGCAGTGGCCCAGGGGGCCTGAAGGGAAGGGCAGTGGCCTGGTACTGGGAAACCTGCTGGGCAGAATAGCCAGGGCGGCTGTTTGAGGAGGGAGGGTCAGCAGAGCCAGAGATGGGAGAACTTGGTTCACTCTAGCTGATTGAGCTCCTCCTGGATTCCTCTGGACAGGCAGATGATGAGCATTACATCCCGCGGGCAGTGCTGCTGGACCTGGAGCCCCGGGTGATCCATTCCATCCTCAACTCTCCATATGCCAAGCTCTATAATCCAGAGAACATCTACCTGTCAGAACATGGAGGAGGAGCTGGCAACAACTGGGCCAGGGGATTCTCTCAGGTGTCCATCCCCGAGAGACTCTTGATATTCCCACCCTGGGGCAAGGCAGGATCAAACCATCTGGGAATTTGACCAGACTAGATTGACAGTAAACAAGAGACAAATGGATACCCTGACATGACAGAAACTAGGGAATGACTTATGCGAATTTTGTGCAAATCATTCACAAAGTGCATTTCTGGGTTCAGTACGACCCCCAGGCTCTACTTCAGGGTGGGAACAATGTCCCAGGGTAGAGTTCTCTGTATTGACAAGAGAATCTTCAGCCTGACGTGCCCTTCCCATGTCTACACAGGGTGAGAAAATCCATGAAGATATCTTTGATATCATAGACCGAGAAGCAGATGGAAGTGACAGTCTAGAGGTGAGGGCCTCCCCACTGAAGAGGGCTGGGGGAAAGGTCAGGAGGTGACCTGAACAGGTTAATGCAATGGGGATAATTCAATTCAAGACCATTGGGGGACTGGTGATGTAGTTCAGTGGTAGAACACTTGCCTAGCCTGTGGTAGGCTGTGGGTTTGATCCCCAGCAACTGGGGCAGGAAGGTTGGCATCAGATATGGAACATAGAAAATAAGGTACAGTCCTTGTTCTCAAGGGAGTCATAGCCTGGGTGGCATCAGCTCCTTGTGCATGGAATTGATTCAGCCTTTTCAAGTTCTAAACCTTCCAAGGAGCCTTGTCCTGATGGACACAGAGGAAACCTTGAGACACGGGTGTGTTGGAAGTAGGGAATGAGGCAAGTATAAAGCTGCTCCATCTCTCCCCTTGCAGGGCTTTGTGCTGTGCCACTCCATCGCTGGAGGGACAGGTTCTGGCCTAGGCTCCTATCTCCTGGAGCGACTCAATGACAGGTAAACCTGCATTTGAGAAGACATTAGCCCTAGTTCCCTAGGTAAAGTCTTTACATGTTTTCACTTTTTTTCTTGTGAGTTGGTGGGTCTGCCACAACCCCCTCTGCTTTGAGTTCATAGGGACAAACCCACCCAGGGAATACCTTGGAAGCAGTAACTGTCAGAAAAGGAGGTTAAGGGGAGGGGATATACAGGGTTTGATACTTGTGGCTTATTGGGGGGGGGCATAGTTCTTCTCTTACTCCTTTTGTATAAAACCTCAGTGGCAAATGAGTGGTCATTATTGTTCCTGGAGAAGACGGAGAGTGGCAGTCATGGGGGTCCATCCAATTCACTGTGCTACCCTCCCTTTTTTCCTCTTCCTTGTCCCCAGGTACCCCAAGAAGCTGGTACAGACATACTCAGTGTTCCCCAGCCAGGATGAGATGAGTGACGTGGTGGTCCAGCCCTACAACTCACTCCTCACACTTAAGAGGCTGACCCAGAACGCAGACTGCGTGGTGAGCAAAGGAAGAACAAGTTGGGAGCTTTGGCCTATCTTTGTAGACCTGTCACCTACACTTTGCCTTTTCCAAGTCCCTTTCCTTACAGAGAAAAGAGATCAACAAAGTCACACAGTATGTGGGCCAAACTATGCAGTAAGGTCCCAACTTCCAGGTTGCTTTCAGTCCTTTTAGGCAGCAAGACTCTCAACAAAGTGAATACACCTCCACCCCTACCAGTACCCTCATTTTGCCTACTCAGTTCCTACTCATGCTTGAACTCTTAACTCAAGGATCACTTCCTTAGCAAAACCTTCAGTGCCAAACGTGGTGGCACACCCCTGTAATCCCAGTGGCTCAGGAGGCTGAGACAGGAGGATCTCAAGTTCAAAGCTAGCTTCAGCAATGGTGAGGCACTAAGCAACTCAGCGAGACCTTGTGTCTCTGTATAAAAAATACAAAATAGGGCTGGGGATGTGGCACACTGGTCAAGTGCTCCTGAGTTCAATCCCCAGTACCAAAAAAGCAAAAACAAGCAAACAAACAACAACAACAAAACTCAGTAACTACCCAGTAAAGGTTAGGTTCCTTTGTATATATTTCAGGTTGTTAACTATATTTGTTTCATTTATTTATTTGGTGCTAAAGATTGAACCCAGGGCCATAAGCATGCTAAGCACATACTCACTGTGCTTACACTCTGAGCTTGTTGTTTTATATTTAATGCTTGTCTAGGCTGGGCATGGTGGTGCACACCTGTAGTCCCAGCAACTGGGAGGTTAAAGCGGGAGGGTTGCCATTTCAAGGCCAGCCTCAGCAATTTAGTGAGGTCCTGAGCAATTTAGCAGGACCTTGTCTCAAAAAGTAAAAAAATAAAAAGGGCTGGAGATGTGTTTCAATGGTTAAGCACCTCTGGGTTAAATCCCCACTACAAAAAAAAAAAAAAATGCCTGTCCCTTTGACCGAAATCCCAGTGACATCAAAGAGCATGCCTGTTTTATTCTCTGTGGTCTCTCTAGAGCCAGGCACTGTGAGTGGCACATGGGTGTACTCACATATTTGTTAACTGTCCTGTATGGTCCAAAAGTATATTGTGATGCCACAAAGACACTATTTTCCTTTTAAATTAAAAAAGGTACTTTCTGGTTTTGGAGTTTAGTAGAGATTGAGTTACATCTTATTTCTGTATCCCCTCTGCTCCTCAAAAAGGTGCCATGATACCCTTCTACCTTCCAGGTGGTGCTGGACAATACAGCCCTTAATCGGATTGCCACAGACCGCCTTCACATCCAGAACCCATCCTTCTCCCAGATCAACCAGCTGGTGAGCCCCCTCCAGAAACCCTACTTGCTGGAAGGCCATCTGGGAAGGGAGGTCCCATATGGGCCAAGACCCATGATACACACACCCGTTTCCAGGTGTCCACCATCATGTCGGCCAGCACCACCACCCTGCGCTACCCTGGCTACATGAACAATGACCTCATCGGCCTCATCGCCTCGCTCATTCCCACACCCCGGCTCCACTTCCTCATGACCGGTTATACCCCCCTCACCACAGACCAGTCAGTAAGAGCAGCCCTTAGTGTCCCAGCCAGGGCTGGCCTGGGCCCAGAGACACTGACCTTGCCTCTCTGTTCTCCCCTCTGTCCCAAGAGCTGTCCTTTGCAGTCCCCCAAGGTTCTTGCTCAGGGACTGGCAGGAAGCATGCCATTTGCCTGCTGACTTGTCTCCACCTTCCTTAAGCCTTTGGCTCCTGCAGCAACTGGGTGGGATGGGGTTGCTTCTGCTCCTGTGCTGGAGCATGAATCTGCTTAGCGGAGGAGGGCTAAGATCCTATTCCTGCCTCAGAGATTCAGGGTAGACCTGAACCTATAGACATGCCCCCAGAGATACCACAGCACCCCAAGTCTGATGGGGACATGTGTTGGCTCGTCTTGTGGACTGGACTGTGCCTTGAGTGCCAGCCTGGTCCCTGTGACCCACCTTACCCTCAGGTGGCCAGCGTGAGGAAGACCACAGTCCTGGATGTCATGAGGCGGCTGCTGCAGCCTAAGAATGTGATGGTGTCCACAGGCCGGGACCGCCAGACCAACCACTGCTACATCGCCATCCTCAACATCATCCAGGGAGAGGTGGACCCCACCCAGGTAGGTGAGGCCCCTTTGCCCTGTCCCCGAACCTCAGGGTAGAGGAGTGGCCCCCACCAGTGCTCCCGTGCCCGCCCCAGGTGCACAAGAGCCTGCAGAGGATCCGTGAACGGAAGTTGGCCAACTTCATCCCCTGGGGCCCAGCCAGCATCCAGGTGGCCCTGTCGAGGAAGTCCCCCTACCTGCCCTCAGCTCACCGGGTCAGCGGGCTCATGATGGCCAACCACACCAGTATCTCCTCAGTGAGTCCAGTCTTGCTGTTACTACTCTGTTTACTATCTACCTTCATCAAATTCTCCCAGTCCATTCCTTTTTTTTTTGTTGTTTTTTCTTTTGGCAGTACATGGGTTTGAACTGACCTATGCCCCCAGTCTTATATTTTAGAGACAGGGTCTCACCAAGTTCAAGGCCCAGGCTGGCCTTGAATCTGTGATCCTCCTATCTACAACCTCCCAAGTAGCTGGGATTATAGGCATGTGACACGGCACCCAACTTCCCCAGTCCATTCCTAATCCCCTGTCCTCTACTAGCTCCCATTCTGATCATTTCCTTCTTTTTTCAGCTCTTCGAAAGTTCCTGCCAGCAGTATGACAAGCTGTGGAAGCGGGGGGCCTTCCTGGAGCAGTTCCGCAAAGAGGACATCTTCAAGGACAATTTCGATGAGATGGACAGGTCCAGGGAGGTTGTTCAGGAGCTCATTGATGAGTACCATGCAGCAACACGACCAGACTATATATCCTGGGGCACCCAGGAGCAGTGATTTTCTTCTCTGCTCTTCCCCTTGTACAGGAAGCCCAGCTACCACCATGACTGATCCCTGTGATCCAACTTTACCCTGCTGGGCTCCCCAGGAACTAGCCCAATTTCCTCCCTTCCATTCCTGACCCTTGATATGCTGGTTCAGTTCAAATAAAGTAATAAAACTTGGCAGTGAATATAGTCAGGGTTTGATCTGTGACTATGGGGGATGATGATGAATCTTCAGTTTCCAAGTGAGTGATAGTAGGGTCGGCTTAATTTCCTCTAACTTCTTCCCATCTAGTCCAGGTCTTAGTGTGTCTATTTCCATTGAAACTGGCCATGAATCAGGCTGAAGTCAGCCCAGCTCTCAAGAGTACAGAGGGTTAATGAGGTTGCTGTCTCCTTAGTGCTTAAGCTCCTGCTTCAGAGTGGGTCAGTGTTGCTCCAGCCTCCTCCATTCAGCAAAGAGGATGTGGGATCTATGAAAGTAGGGCCTACTGTATTCTGAGCAGGTCAGAAAAGCTGGAACTCTGGATGCCCAGGGCCATCAGAGTCTCAGGAACTCAACCCAGTTCAACCCAACCTGATCAGCAGGACAGAACTTAGGAGTATGCTGTATTCATCCTGAGTTCTTTTTCTGTACTAGAGAAGTGTTTGGGTCTACATCCTGCCCCAAGCTTCTCTCCATTTCAAACCCAAAACAGTAGGCAGAACAAAGATGAACCCAAACAGGATCAGAAGCTGGACATCAGGGTAGGATATGGGCAGAACCAGTCTTAATGACTCACTGCCCTCCAGCCTCAGGGATACCATGGGGCCACCCCTATGCCACTCAATGGAGAAGAGAGGGTGAGTAATTGCCAGCTTCCAGTTCTGTCTTCTTGCCTGCCCCGCCCATCACCATATGGCAGAAAACTGGCTAAGAGGAGGTTAAATCCAGAAGGTCAAGGAGGGTGGAGCTCTGTGGTGTCCAGACTCCTTTCAGTGTCTGGTAAATCCTGGAGTGTGGGTGTCCCCAGGGGTGGAGCTCTGAGCTATGGTGCTCCAACTTGTCCCACTGAAAACACTCCCACAGGAAGGGTTTGTGTAAATAAAGAATTTTTTTTTTTTTTTTTGCTTCTCTTCTACAAATAAATTAAGAAACAAACTAGAAAATTGTCCACACCCATTGCAGACCTTGGGTATGGGGTCTGTACCCTGTCCCTGCAGGGCCAAAAGGGTCCATAGTCTCCTCAAATCTCAGAGTAGTCCTGGCCCAGGCTGGAGGGAAGAGGGGAGTCATGACCTCTTGGCAAGCTCAGTCCTGCAGCTGCCCCAAGCAGCCAGACTGTCCCTGGGGCTCATCCAGGCCTTGGTGCTGGCTGGGAGGGGAGGTGTCTGACAGGTCTTGGCATGGAGGAGCAGAGCTGCCGCAGGGCCTCTCGGGGGAGGGGTTGGCCAAGTAGGCATTCACCAGCTGCATGATCTCTTCCACCTAAGAGAGGGCAGAGGTCAGTGCCAGGGGCCACTAGGTTCTCTTCTTTTTCTCTTCTTTCATTCAGGCTCTAAGTCTCCAGCTTCTCTACCAGAGTTCTTCATGCTCTGGCTCCAGGCAACCTTTTCATCCTCATCATCCCTCTACTGGTGATTGAGCCCAGGAGAGTTTTACCACTGAGCCACACCCCCAGCCCTTATATTTTTGAGACAGGGCCTCACTAAATTGCTGAGGCTGGCCTCAAACTTATTCTCTGGCCTCAGGCTCCTGAGTCTCTGGGATTACAGGTGTGCTCCCCTATGCCCAGATCAGTCTTGCTTCTTTCTGCTCCTCTACCATGCCAAGTATACTCTCCTCTCTTGGACTCTGCAAGAGCAATTCCCTCTACCTGGAATGCGTTCCCCCAGATCTTCCTATGGCTAGCTTATATGTCATCCTCTTTGAGAATCTGGCTCTGACTACCTAATGCTATGTCCTCTACAGTCACTTCCTATCACATTACTCTTTCCTTTGTAGCATTTAAGCCTATTTTAAATGATCTTGGATTCTGTCTGATTCCTGTACTCTAAGCTCCTAGGAGCTTATCTTTGATCATAGTTGGCTCTCCAGTGCCTAGAGCTGTACCCATGATTGAGGGTCCATAGATGGTTCTTGATTTCCCTTCCCTTCTTCCATAACCCCTTTTCCCACTCACCTGGGGACTCTGCAGGAGAAGCTGACTCTCGCCCACCCTCAATGCTAGGGTTTGGGGGCCCATTAGCTGGCAGGCGGCCACATGACCATAGCTGACACTGTGGATGGGTTCTGTCTCACCAGGGCGGGAGAGGGACATGGCTTTGGCTCCCAGACCCAGGCATAGCTTCTGTGGAGCACCTCCGCCAGGTTCCTGCAGACAGATGGGCAGAGTCAGGGGGGAAGGAGGGGATTCTATAACATTCTTCTTGGTAGGGGGAAACGGTTGTGAGCAAGGAGTTCCCTGACCCCTCTATGATAAACAGTGAAGTATGGAGGGGGCTAAAATCCAGGAGGTGCAAGCCCCGCAGGGCTAGTGTCTCCTGGGGTTTGGAAGTAGTAAATGAAGTGACCCACAGTGGGGGCCTATGGCTCTGGGGCAAAGGTGTGGGGCTTGGGCCTCCAGAGTCCCCTTCTCCCTTCTCCCCCTCACCGTGCTCAGCTCCAGAACGTCATACCGAGCAGCGCCGAACCCCGGACACTGCGCCGCCAGAGCCAGGTAGGCAGCCATGGCCTCAGCTCGGCCCATGCCCCGTAACCGCTTCCAGCCGCCCAGCACAGCAGCAGCGGTGCGGGCGCCGCCTCCTCCCTCCCGAGCTGCGCTTCCCGCTGTACGGCAGGCCCCTCCGCGCCGAGCCCGCTCCGCCCGCCTCTTGGCCAGGCTGGGGCTCCAGAGTGCCCCGGCCAGCAGGGCGGCTGAGGGAGGCGGCCTGGGAGTTGGGCGGGGTGGAACTTCGTGCGGCGGGGTCGGGGGCGGCAGCAGGCGGTCTAGGCGCGGCAGAGGCACCCGCGGGGAGAAGTCCCGGTGCAGGCTCTGCAGGCGCAGCGCCGCCAGGGCGCGCAGCGTGTCGTCGGGCGGCGGTGGCCGGCCGCGCAGCAGCAGAGCATGAGCCTGCAAGGGAGGCACGGGCGTCAGTCATGCATGGCGACTATACTGTAGCTAAAACACCTCGGAGTATGGAGCCAAAGATCTTAGTTAAGGGTTCAGGAATGGTCTCCCGTGGGGTTGCCGTAATGATTCATTGGAATGGCCCAGAAAAAGAGATCCGGCGTAGACCCTGTATTCGAAGACGTGATGGCGGGAGATCCTCACCTGCTCAAAAAGGAAAGGCAGTTCGTGACTATCTGGGGACAGTCCCTCAGGGTGCAGAGGTCCGTGAAGACGCAGACACAGTCTCCACCCGGAGTCGGGTGAGTCTTCCAGTCCGGCTTCCTCTGCGGCTAAACTGCAGAAGAAAAAAGAGCGTAAGGCAATGGGGAAACAGGGCCCAGCAGCTTGGGAAAGGGGCAGGACAAATGTGGGGGCGTGGCCATATGTTTGGGGCTGGGCCCCGGAAGAGTGGCCCATAGAGGTGAGCGTAGAAGTCAGATTGCACACAGTTCGGTCTGCGGGTATGGACTCTGTATGTAAATCACAGAACAAGGGGCAAGTGCTCAATAAGTGTTTGCTTAGTGATTTAAGCTGAGGAGATGGATTAATACAGAACAGTTCTGGGGCTGGACATTTACTTCTCAAACCTGGTGAGCACGTCTGCCACGAGAGTCCCCCCAGCCAGGGCTCGTTCCTGGGCACCACGCTGTTCGTACAACGCAAATACGTTGCGGCTCCGGGCCAAACCCAGACGTCCCACCAGCTCTCGAGCCACCTAGAGGGAAGACGGTCTTGCCAATATTCTGGGAAATACGTCTCTTAGTCCTGACACCATCATTAACCCACTTATTGAAATAAGGAATCAGAGCCTAGCGGTCAACTCAGGATCAAGGAAAACCAGGTACGAGAACCTCGAAGGAAGGGTTAGGGAAACTAGGGGCCTTTGGCCTCACCTCCCCCGCTGTCGTGTGGGAGTCAATGGCCACAGGGCAGGCACCAGCTCCGGGACAGTGCACGGTGCACAACAGTTCCTGTCGTTGGCTTAGTGCGGAAATCTCTGCCAGTGATGGCACCAGCTCTCGGCCTCGCGTCCGGCCCAGCGCTTTCCGGATGAAGCGCGCATATTCCGCTAGTTCCGAGTTCGGGAGTGCCTGCTCCGTCCTGTGTTAAGAGGAATCCAAGGATCAGTGCTCCAAGGGCTTTCCTCCTTCCCTTACTTCCCCTTCCATCCCTCCCTCTCCCCTTCTTGTAGTAATGGTTTATTTCTTCTAGTCAATTTTCTCCTCTCCAACTCAAGTTCCTTGAAGGCAGACTGTCTCCGGTGCTTCGCATGGAGTTAAATCACTTTCGATCTTCTGGCAGCTCTCTCCCAACTGTCCCCGCCCACTTCCGACAGTCTCCTGATGTTCCTCCCCGCTGAAATCCAAAACTGGACCACATTGCTGTGCTTTCCTAAACCATGGTGCTGGCCTGCATAACCGAGGAAAAGCAGCCTTTTTATAATTCCTTCGCCCAAAGGGGGTGCCTTATTGTAATTCCTTTGCTCACAAATGGGATATGATCTTGCAATTCGCACAAAGGCAGGGGATAAATCCCTTCTCTTCATCTAGGTTCCTCATGTTAACTCCCTTACAAAAGCCTGTAGTTCTCTCCCAGCCCTGTCACTCCTTTGCCTTAGCCTTACACCTTCTCCTCTCCTCTCACCTCTCCAAATGCCCCAGGAGGTGACCCCGTACAGCTCCCCCAGGCCGGAAGGTGCAGCTCATACAGGTGAGGAGCTGCCAGTACCGCAGGGTTGCAGGGTCTTGGGTAGCAGGGAGCCCAGGAGGACCTGCAGGGCCTGAGGTCTGCTTAGCCAGCTGCAGGAAGAGTTCATCCCGGAGTGCAGGCAGGTCCCTGCAGGTTTGGAGCACACCCTGCATCAGGGGCCCTGGGCGGCGTGCCCCCTCCAGTGCCTGGAGCGCAAGGAACAGCCGCACCGCCTCCTCTCGCAAGGGTGCGTAGCCTGGACCTGCGGGAGGGTGGGGGCGGAGGGACGGTTTGGAGAGGGGACACAGAGGTGCACCCTGGGAGGAAGGTGCAAACCAAGGGAAGGTCAGAAGGAGTATAATGGGAACAGGGGTGGCAAGAAGGGGAGGGTACGAATGACAGGAAGAGTGAAGGGAAAGCAATGGTCCCACAAAGCCAAACTCTCAACCCCTGCCTCCCAAGAATCCTCTCTCTCTACCCTCCTAAACCTGGACTTTGAGTTAATATGATAGAGAGAAAAACTAAGGAAAGTAGTTTTAAACCCCAAATTCTGTAACTGGGAGAAATCCTCTAGCTTTAGCACCCAGATGAGTCACTACACCCTTTTGGGGAAAGGTATAGCTGAATGAGGCAAGCACATTCTCCCTAAGAGATTTTTTTTTCCTATTATTTGTAAAGGTAATATAACATGATCTTAAGAGTATAATTTAAAAAATAGAAGAGAAAGGATAAAAATCCCTGAAGGAACATCAATGGTCAGAATGAGGTCTTTTAGAGAAAATGGTCACAAAGGACTTTTTTTTCTGTTCTGAATTCCCTCTCTTCCACCCTGGTCAGCTTATAGTTTCACCTTCATCCTTTAAAAAGCATCGTTCTGGGTAGGTCCCTTGAAGATTCTTAGGTCCCTGCCAATTAAGGCATTCAGATTCTTACCTATGATCTACCCCATCCCATCCAAGGAACCTGGGCCACAGGAGTACTCACCAGGGGCACTGACTCCATAGGGCAGGGGCAGAAGTGGGGCATACAAGGCTCCACTGGTGTGCCTCAGAATCGGGTTCCGACGGTAGATGAGGGCCACTGCCTCTGGATCCCCGCAACTCTCCTAGAGGCCAGGAAAAGGGTTACCCTGATGGAGAAGGGAGTTCCCGTGCCCAGAAAGCTTCAGGTTCACCATCCTCTAGGCTCTTAGAGGAGACCTCTCTCTCACCTGTATGTCCCTGAGCAATAGCTGGGTGGGGGTCTCTAGCGGGGCCTTAGAAGAGATCACTTCTCGCAAGGCCACCCCCCAGCGCTCGGCCTCCGCCTGGCGTGGGGAGCAGAGGCGGACGCTGTGTTTCCGGCCAGACACAGTCACTGACCACAGACCTGGTGGAAAGTGAGACCGCGGAGGGCAATCAGGGCCAGTTGTCACTCCTGCCAGGAAGGTAGGAGGGTTCCCAAGAAGTCTCACCGGTCTCCTTGGGCTTGCGCTCTGGGCCAGTCACCGAACACAGGCTGGTAAGCACGAGACTCCCGAGGCGTCGAGCGCCCTTCCCGCTGCTGCTGAAGTGGTCCAGAGAATCACGAGTGAGCACAAACCAGGCTCTGCGCGGGGGCAGCCATGGCCGTGCCCCTCCTCCGCGGGGCTCGCGGTACAGCCACCCTAGGATAGAAGGAGGGCAAAGGGATCAGCCCGAGGAGATATTATCCATAATTTGGAGGGTTGCGACAGGGGGGCCTCCAGAGTGCACTGAGGGAGTCCCCACCTTTCACAACGACGTCAGGGTCCTCCTCCGCCAGACCCTTTTCTGGAATGAGGCTCCAAGTCTCCTCCCAGCTCTGGAGCCTGGGTCAGAAATGAAGAGTTGAGTGAAGCTGCTGGACCTCCACTCCGCCTCCAGGGGGCTCCTCAGTAGGGGCTCCCCAGGCTGTGATGGGTGCTTGCTCCTAAGCTGGGCACCCCTCCTCCAGGCTGTGGGAACCGCAGGGCCGTTCTGACCTTGCACCAGAAATAGCTGGAACCCCCCCACCTTCCTCCCCACGCCCCCAGCCGGACCGCCCCCCGGGACCCCGGCCAAACCACAGCGTCCGGTGGCGTTGGGCCTCTCCCTTATTGCACAACCCGGTGAGGGAAGACCACAAGGATGCGTCCCCGAGAACCGGCTGGGGTCTCAAAACTAAGAAAGGGGCTGGGGTTGAGGCTCAGTGGTACAGCACTTGCCTAGCATATGTGAGGCACTGGGTTCGATCCTTAGCATCACATAATTAACAACATAAAGTTAAAAAAAACAAAACAACCTATGAATGAAGAGGGGAGATTCACCTGTCGGAGACTGCCCCGCTCCTCGCAGGTTGAGTCAGCGTCACGTCCAGGGGATTCTGGAAAGATAGGCAAGGAAACTCTCAGTGTCAGAGCCCTCCCTGCCCAATGTCCGTGACTTCTGCTTCTAGGACAGTGTTGCTCAGGGGGTCGAGGAAGAAATAAAGGAGTTGGGTAGTGACCGGGCAGAATGAGCTGGAGCCGCTCCGAGATCGCCTCCACACTCGCTGTCTATGCAAACAAGCTCTACAGAACAGCTAAGAAGTCAAAGCTCCCACCTTTTTCCATCACCCTTTCAAGATGCAATGGGGTCAGGTGGGGTGGAAAGAGTCCTGGACAGGGAGTCAGGAGACCTGGGGTCTAATACGGGCCAGACCACTAACTCACTGTGCCAACTCCCCTCCCACTTCTGCGCTTTAGTCTTCCCATCTTTGAAACACCAGAGGTGGACCAAGTCCCTTCTCTCTCTGGCAGCCTGGAAGTCACTCCTTCCTCCTCATTTTTCCTTCACCCATTTTGCCTTGCTGGCCAGGAGAAGGCAGGTGGTGGGCACAGAGATGAATGCAGGGAGTTCAAGAGCTTGGTACATTCGCCCACAGACACTCCTGAGATTCAGGGGAGAGCAGAGATCCTGCCTCTTTGCTGGGGTTCTGGAAAGGCAGGCCAGGCTGAAAAATAGCACACATTTTCCAGGCCAGGTGTGGTTTGAGATTTTGCCCTTCTCTAAATCATCACATCCTTACTGGCTCTCCTGGAACTTCAGCTGCAGACTGGGGTCTGAGAGAGGCCTCAAACCCAACCCAAAGCCAAGTCAGGCAGGAATTGTGCCATGGTCCCACTGCGCCCAGACGGCTAGAGAGCCAGGAGGGAGGAGGAGGGGAAGGGAGACCAGGGACACCTGTCCCTAAGCTGCGAGGAGGAGGGGGTGGAGGTGGAGTATGAGGGAGGCAATGGCTTGGTTGACAGAGCAGACCCTGCCCAGACTGGAAGCATGGGGATGCCTGAGTCCTGTGCCTTCCCTAGAAATACATTCACCTATTTTCTGGAGGGTCTGGGCAGAGCTTTCATCCGCAGCGCCAGAGGGGCAGGTACTGATCACCCCCTTAGACTCACCCGGATAATCGCAGTCCCCTGCTTCCCTCCTCTCCCCCCTCTATATTTATCTGCCCTCTGCCTCGCCAGGTGCTGGCGCAGGCCCCAGTAGCACCCCGCCCCACCCGGGCACTGAGCCACAGAGCCTGCTGGGGACCCCTGAGGGGGATGGGAATCTGACCCAGGCCACAGCACATGAGAGTTTGATTGCCAGGGTATAGTAGCATGGGAAAGGGCAGTCAGGGATGGAGGTCTGCCACATCAGTTGTGCCTCAGTTACACGAAGGGGAGATTTGACAAAACCCAGCATCCAAGAGTTCCCCACTGTCCCCTCAGGGATTTCCCAGGAGCCTCACCAGGGAAGGCCGAAAGTTCTGTCCTGAGTGGCAGGGTAATGACGAGAGATCCTCAAAGGGCCACAGCCCCCAGCTCACAGTCCTTGGGGTCCTCACCGCGGACCCCAATCCTAGGATGCCTTCGCCCCCTCGCCCAGGTCCCAGTGGAGGGAGCTCCCGCATCTGGCCCCAGCGCTCACCAACTTGGAGCAGAGGGGACCCAGGAGTTCGAGCCGCCCAGCCGGCCTCGCCACATTCTTTGGCGCTGGCGGAGGCGGAAGGAGACGGGATGGGACGCGAGCCCGGCAGGGAAGGGAGAGGCAGAGGCAGGGCCAGGTCGCGCCGCGCCACGCGTGACGCCTCCCTTGCCTCCGGGCGCCCAGCAGGTGGACAGCGCCCTGTGTGCAGCGCTAGGCCCACAGGCACATCCCAAGTAGGGCTGCTCCTTGAGCTCCTGGGGGCTCTGGCCTCCATGCAAGAATCTCTCCCACATCCTCAGTTTGCCAAGAGCGCAGCGTTTGGCTGGAGTCTGGAGTGGGATCAGGCATGACCGCCGGTTGTAGTGAGAGTGATTGAGACAAGGCTACAAATCCCCCAAGGGACTTACCCTCCCGCCGCCCGCTGGACTCGGGGTCCGTAGCTCAAAGGTCTCCTCGTCTTCGTCCTCGTCCCCGTCCCCGCTAAGCTCGCCGTCACCATAGTCCCGGTGCAGAAGAGTGAAGCCTCGACGGCAGCAGAGGAGCCACCACAACCCCCCCGGGAGAGGCATCCGGGCGAGCAGACGGGGGATGGGGGCCCGGGCAGCCGAGGCCAAGCAGCAGGGGATCGGAGAAACTGGCGGGGCTCCGACCCAAACGGGAGAAAGATGAGGCGGTTGGAGGTGGGAGAAGGGGTCAGGGAGGAAGCAATGTCCAGGGCTAGGGTGCAAGGGGACGCTAGCTAGAGCCTGCAATGGGCTCAATGTCTGCGCCCCTGTAGGGGGAGGGGGGAAGGAGTCCAGGGCCTGGGGGGAACAGGGAGCAATGTCCGGAGCAGGGAAGTAGTGTCCGTTGTAGTGTCCAGCCCTGTGGGGGGCAGTGTCCGGTGCAGTGTCGAGGTGGGCAGTTGTCCAAGCTCCTGGGAGGGTCGTGTCCGGTAGGGCGTCCGGTGGCCGGGGCCCCGGCGGCGCGCGCTGCGCTCCCTGCAGCCCCGGGACTGGCGCGCTGGGGGCGCGAGCACAGCTCCGACCCCGCCTCCCCAACCCCCTCCCCCTTGTGCCCCCCCTTCCCTCCTGTTTCTCTCCTCCCTTCTTTACAGGGCAGGGTCCACGTTTCGTCACAGCCTCCTCCGCCCAATCCCCGTGCCTGGAGCCGGGCGCGGTCACCAATCACAAGCTGGAAACTGCGGCGGGTTGCATCATGTGCCTTTGGCTGGGTGACAGCGGGAAGGGGCGGGGGAAACAGGGAGGGAGGGGGCGGTACGGTGTTAACCACGCCCCAACCTCTGAGGTCGGCGGCGGGGTGCCAGTGACGTCACGGAGGCCCGCCTTCAAGTTCTTGTTTTAACTCTTGGCTCACCAACCAGCAAAATTAAAAACCCTCGAGCTCTGGAGAACGAAGGGCATAGAGTTGAAGGGAAGCCCGATTGCTGCGCTCTGAAACCCTGTCTCCTCTCAGGGTCCCTGGGAAAGGGAAGAGCTTTAACCACCGCGAGGGTGTCCAGACCTGAACCAGACCCAGCTCTAAAGGCGACCTTGCACCCCTGGAGTTAAGAAGTCCAGTTCCTAGATCTGAGTCACCTCATTTTTTAGGTGAAGCAGCCAAGGCAGGGGAGGGGCAGACCTAGGCCGGAAATAAATCGAATTTAGAGTGAACTGCTCACTGAACTCGAGAGTGGTTGGAATTCTGGGGAGTTCTGTGGTCTCCAAATAGAGCGCGGGGGGGGGGGGGGTTCCAGGGCAAATATTCTGCATTTCTGAGCAAGAAGGGGTTAACCGAGGCTCTGAGCAGCCGGGGCGGGGCCCGGGCAACAGCAGAAGACAGCGTACGCGCGCGCGCGCGCGGGCGCGTTGCTGACTCAGCGGCGATTCCCTCAGTCTCCCGCGGAGGTTTTCGGGTCGGCCCCCAAGGGTTAGTGTGTGAGACCCTTTGAGGATTCGCATGGTCTCCAGGCCTTCCCTGGATCCTGGACCCTAGAGACCAAGGCTTTCCCATTAAGGGTCTTGGAAGGTCGGCTAGCGAGGGCTTGGCGGGAGAGACAGGGCGGGGACTTCAAACCAGCGCCTCCCTTGAGACCTCCTCCCCACGCCACGCCCTTCTCGCCCCTAGACTCGGTTGGAGCGGTGGGTACAGCTTCGCTGACCGGATATTAAACCTAGAGAATTGTCGCACGTGAACACAGTTCTGCCTGTTGTGATCGTGCGAAACAAAGACCAAGAATCAATGCCACCGACTGTAAAGGCCATCCAGATTGTGACTTCGCCTCAAAAGAGAGTGCTCTGTACTGAATTTTCCTAGGCCTGGAGACAACACAACCATAAATTCTCTTCCCTGTCTGGATCCCAGGCCCTTGCCTGCTGGGAAGTTCTTTGTGTTGTCTAACCTTCCTCCTTCTTGGCAAACTCAGTGCATTCCTTCTGAGCCAGTCCCCAGGGGAGATGGAGAACTGTAAGCACCCCCTGCGCCCCCTACCCCACACCCATGATCACTCTGGAAATTTGCAAATTGCAATTCCCTCTTAGGTTTTTCTGCAAGGTGAAAAACTCCAACTCAACTTTTTAAATTACTTTTTACTTTCCATTAGAGAACTTTAGAAGGAAATTATACTATGTTAATCTACTCCAAAAGCCCAGCCAAAACGAGAATCTCTTGTCCCCAGCCCCTACCTCGGTACCACACACAGGCTCACACACAGTTCGGAACAGCCTCAGTTTACACATTCCAGAGGCCGGGAACTCCGTACTTGCTAAGGCAGCCATTACTGGATAGCGCTCTGGTTGTTAGAAAGCTCTTCCTTACGCTATTTCAAGAGGAACCCCTGCCCCTCCTCTTCTGGCAGCTTTCCCACTTCACCTCTGTTGGCAGAGACTTGGTGAAGGTGGAGGGGGTGTTAGTACCTAGAGCTTTAGCAGGAGTTCCCCCCCCCCCGCTACGCCCCAGGCCCTTAAGCACCTCCCCCTTAGAGCCAAGAGCTGGGCAAGGAGGGTGGGGGTGTAACCCACCGTCTCTGCCCTGCTACACATCACTTCCAAGTCGGCGATTAAAAAATAGTAACAGTTGTTGGGTTGCATCTCATTTCTGTTATCAGTTTAATGTAGCAAGGCACAGAAGCAAGCCCTTTAGATCTCTACCTCGTTCTCAGTGTTTCCCCACCTACACTCCTTTCCCTTACCCTCCCTGGAATTGTTTCCGCATCCCTCCTCCTTCTCTGGATTCACAGCCCTAATTGTCCCAAGAGAGACTGTGTGTCTCAGTGGGAGCCGAGCAAGAAGAAAGACGGGGCCGGCGGGGGCAGCGGCCGCGGGGTTGCAGCCTTGGGCTGCAGCCCCCACCCCGTAGCAGCCTCCTCAGGTCCTGGCGGAAGCGCAGGCCCAGAAAAGCATAGAGCACAGGATTGAGGCCGCAGCGGGCCAGGGCCAATCCGCCAGTCACAAGCAGTGCCAGATCCTTGCGCTTGCTGGCAGGGCAGCTTCGCTCCCGGGCTGCCAGTAGATCGGCGGTATCCAGCAGCAGGGCGAGGCTGTAGGGCAGTTGCAGCACCACGAAGGCTGCCACCAGGGCCACCACGACGCGCAAAGCGCGCCGGCGCTCGGGCCCCCTGGCGGCCAGCAGCGTGCGGCCCAGCAGAGCGTAGCAGGCTGCCATGACGCCCAGTGGCAGCGCGAAGCCCAGGACCACCTGCGCCACGGCGCTTGCTCCTTTCACAGTCTGCGTGAGGCCCTCGGGGAAGATAAGGCGACAGCGTCGCTGACCTTCGCGTTGCCCATCCCGGCTGAAGAGGAGCGCAGGTAGCGCCAGGAGCAGTGACAGCAACCACACTAAGACTGAGACCAAGTGTGCGCGGCTGGGTGTGGAGGGCCGCTGCCCCGCTGGGAGCGCCCGCGCGATGGCCACGTAGCGGTCGGCACTGATACAGGCTAGGAAGAGGAAACCGGCATGGAAGGAGGCCGAGTAGAGGCCCGAGATGGCACGGCAGGTGGCACTTCCTAGACTCCAGCCCTGGAGAGCCCCTGCTGCAGCAAAGGGCAGGGTCAGGGCCAACAGGAGATCGGCCAGGGCTAACTGGAGCAGGTGGGCGGAGGTGGGCGAGCGGGCAGTGCGTCGGGCCGCTAGATGAGTGGCCAGGACCAGGCCATTGCCGGCCAGACCTAACGCAGCCACGGTCAGGGAGACACTGGGTTGGAAGGCCCTGCTGAAGGCCTGGACATCCGCCTTGTAGCAGAGCTCAGGCATTGGCTCAGCTGAATATGCCGCCTCATCATCCCCGGAGTAGGGGTCCCAGGAAACCTGGGGAAGTCAAAATGGGAGGAGGGATGGTATGAGATACTTTCCCCCCCCCCCCCCCCCCCCCCCATCCCGCACACCTTCCACGCTGGAAGCTCCGGTGAGACCAGGAATAACAGTATAGAAACTCCTCTAGACTCTTCCTAGCACAATCTGAACAGGTTCTCGCTTCCCTTGCCTTGCATCCCTCTTGCCTCTGTTTCTAGCTTCCTGGGTGACCTTGAACAAGCCTTTTGCTCATTCCGAACCTCAGTACTTAATATGTGATGCAGAGACTAGAAGTCCTGTCTAGCCCATCTGGCAATGTTTTCATTGAAGACTGAAGTATAGAAGATAATGGATGGAAAGCATCTAGCTCTCCATAGATCAAGCGTTTGTATTATTAATAAACATCTTGCCTCATGGTGGCACAAGCCTATAATCTCAGCTACTCCGAGGCTGAAGGCAGGAGGATGGCAAATTAGAGGCCAGTCTGGGCAATTTATTGAGCCCCTGTCTAGTGTGCCTGGGTTTAATCCCCAGTACAGGGTGGGTGTGGGGGTAAGGAACCTTGCAGTTCCCTTTGCAGCGCCCTCGCCTGGAAGGTCGACCAGATGCAGGCTCTGCCTCAGACCTAGACCCTGAACCCAAAGCTAGGTTTGGAATGGATTTCCATCTCCTTTGCCTTCTCTAGCCTCCTCCCTGCCACTACCTTCAGTGTAGGCACACTGAACCACTCACATAAAAGGGGCCTCAAGGGTTGGGGTTCAGATTTTTGGGCTCCAGCACAACTCAGGATGGCAGAGACCTGTTGACAGATGGAGCATCCAGTCCCTTCCCCTTCCCCACCCTTGGTGTAACCCTTCTCCCCCTCCCTTCCCCCACTCCCACCTGCTCTGTGGGCTCCGTCCCCATCTCTGGCTACAAAGGTTTCTGAGGTGTAGCTACTGGGGGGTAGAGGTTAAATAACTAGTGAGACAGGAAGGAAGGGGCGGGGAGAGGGACCTAGAGAGAGGTGGGGATTAGGGTCTCATTTTTCCCATTCCATCTTCCCTGAAAGGATTTCTCTCTACCCTGCCAGTGGAAAAAGAATGGGTTTGGGAACATCATCATTTGCTAGGTAGCTGTGTGGTCTTAAGTTTTTGACCTCTTGGGACGTAAGGTTTTTCATCTAAAAAGTGAAATAAGGTCAAAATGCTGAATTCACAGTGTTCAGAGGGTGCCCAACACCAAGTCTGAAGAATTCATTGCCTTAGGAAAATATTGTATTCTTTTATTTATCCTTCATCCCATCTCTAGGCACCTCTCTCCCTCCTCCCTTTTGTTGGATTTTTCAGGATCCTCGCGGTCCTTGCCTCCTTTTTACCACGTCCTGTCCCTGGGAGCCTCGGGTTATTCGGGGTATTTCCCAGCGACTGGAGGTTTTCTACCCCGCCCTTTCGCAGCAGGGCTGAGGCGCGCGCTTGCGCGGGGTCGGGGAAAAACGCGCGTGCCAGGAGAGACAGGCTGGGGAGGGGGGGAGGTGAGAGGAGAGAGGGTGGAAAGGAGAGAAGAGCAGAAACCCAGGAACGAGAGAGAGAGAGAGAGAGAGAGAGAGAGAGAGAGAGAGAGAGAGAGAGAGAGAGAGAGAAAGAGAGAGAGAGAGAGAGAGAGAGAGAGAGAGAGAGAGAGAGAGAGAGAGAGAGAGAGAGAGAGAGAGAGAGAGAGAGAGAGAGAGAGAGAGAGATTGAGGGAAAAAGGAGCGGAGAGGGGAAGGGGTGGGAAATAAGAGTCAGCGGTTTGCTGCGAATCCCAGGAAGAGAGCTTGGAGCCTGAGCCAGAACTGGAGCCCTAGTCGGAGTCGGGTACAGGGAGGCGACCGCCGGGGGCGGTCAGCCCTACATGATGCGTCTCCGGCTCTTCTGCATTTTGCTCGCCACCGCGGTCTCCGGAACTCGGGGCTGGGGCTACTGTGAGTGTTGGGGTCGGAGGCAGGTGGGATTGGGCCCAGGAGTGCAGAGCCTGCAGGGCGGGTCCCACGCCGCATTGCGGCTGGGTGGTCGTCGGTCTATCCCCGCCAGCGCGCGCCTGCTCCGTTCCCATCTTTTCTTGCATCTCCCCCGCGCTCCGCAATGCAGCTCCGAGGCTGCTGCGCGCTCCCGGGGCTGGGGCTGGGCTCAGAGCCGAAGATGGAGTCAGCCCAAATGGGGATTCAGAGCTGGAATCCAAGCGGGAGCCGGTGCCTGGGTTTGAGGTTAGGGTTGGGCATAAATGTGGTACTGGTGACCCAGGCTAGGGTTAAGGTTTTGCCAAAGACTGGGGCTGGACTTTGGAGCTGGCCCAGGGGCTAGAGTTTGTGGTTGGGGCTGGGTTTTGTGGCTGAGGCTAGGTTTTATGACTGAGATCCAAACAGGAGTTGGTGACCCTGACTGAAGCTAAAGGATCTAGTAATGATATTAGGACTGGGGTTGGGATCTGGGGTTGCTGGGTTGGGAGCAAGATCTGGATTTGGGGTTGGTGCAGTTTGGGGGAGCCGATAAATAGAATTGATGCTGAGGATTGGGTTGGGTGAATGTCCTACTGATTTAGATTATGGAAGATGCTGAGATTTGAGATTGTGTTTGAGGGGGTGGTTAGTAAGCCAGGGCAAGTACTGGGCTAGAGAGGGTCTAGCCCTCCCTGTTCCTCCATAAGTGTTTCCCTGGGAAAAGGCAACCTCCCCTGAGCTTGCCTGTCTTTAAGGTAGGGCTGGGTCTGCCACTGGGGGGTGCATAGAAGAGAGAGCTTTGGGCCCTCTATGGGGCCAGCCTTTGAAAGGGCTTAAGGGCCTTGACTAACTAGCAAGTTCATTTCCCCATTCCAGATGGCTGTGATGAAGAACTCGTGGGACCCTTGTATGCACGCTCCCTGGGTGCCTCCTCCTACTATGGGCTTTTCACCACAGCACGCTTTGCCAGGTTGCACGGTGAGCTCCTTGCACTTGGAGGGAAGGGGACTCTGGAGGGTTCAGGGGAGAAGGGTGGTAAATGTCCTTTGCCTCTTCTGTAGGCATAAGTGGATGGTCACCCCGGATTGGGGATCCAAATCCCTGGCTCCAGATAGACTTAATGAAGAAGCACCGGATCCGAGCTGTGGCCACACAAGGCTCTTTTAATTCTTGGGACTGGGTCACACGTTACATGCTGCTCTATGGTGACCGTGTGGACAGCTGGACTCCCTTCTACCAGCAAGGGCACAACTCGGTACTCCAGGGGTCCAGACATGCACACTTGGGGGAGCCTCCTCTGCTCTGGGCCCTGGGTGGGGCACTACCTGAGAGGGAAGGGAGGCAGACAGCTGTGGGCCCAGATGAGGACCCATGATTCCACTCTTGGGACTAAGTCCAGAGGTATTATCAACTCACTATGTAGGAAAAACACTTGGCTCACAGGGCTTAGCATACTCTAGGGTAAATCCAGGAGAGCTTCCTAAAGGAGGTGGCATTTTGTTTGAGCTTTAAGGATATAATAGGATGGTGGGAGAGGACACTCGGGGCTAGGGAAACTGTGCACATCTACAAAAGCAGTGAAGGAATATTTGCTTTCCAAAAGTCAAGATTGGCAAGGTGGGAAAGCCATCGTAGGCTGGGACGCTATGGAGAAACAAAGCAGAGGGTGGGGACGTGGTTACTACTCTCCCCAACCCCCGCAGACCTTCTTTGGTAATGTGAATGAGTCCGCAGTGGTGCGCCACGACCTGCACTACCACTTCACCGCACGCTACATCCGCATCGTACCCCTGGCGTGGAACCCACGAGGCAAGATCGGCCTGCGACTCGGTCTCTATGGCTGCCCCTACAGTAAGGGTGCGGAGGTAGTGGAGGGGGCCCGGGAGACAGAGTCTCCCTGGTCTCTGGCCCACCTACTGTACTTCACGCAGAGTCGGACATACTCTACTTCGACGGCGACGATGCCATCTCGTACCGCTTCCCTAGGGGAGTCAGCCGAAGTCTGTGGGACGTGTTCGCTTTCAGTTTCAAAACCGAGGAGAAGGACGGGCTACTGCTGCACGCCGAGGGCGCCCAGGGCGACTACGTGACGCTTGAGCTGCAGGGGGCGCACCTTCTGCTGCACATGAGCCTGGGTGAGCTCGGAACTCCCGTGTGAAGCTCTCTGGCCACGCCCACGCCAGATCTGCCCCTTCTTTACTGTCTGGACCAAAAGGCCTTTTTCTTAACATTTGGTGCTAGCAGGACTGGAATCAAAGTCAGCAGAACTGGATTCTAGACTCACTTTACCTTTTGCCAGCTGTGTGACCTTGGAGAAGTCACTTGCTGGAGCCTCAATTTGCTCACTGTAAACACACACAAACGGTTATTATTTTGTATCTCATATCTTTCATAGTATAGCACATGTGTAATGAAATAGAAAAAGTTATCTTACTCCGAGTTTTACAGACAGGAAGAGACCCAGAGAGGTTACATGGCTTACTCTCAGCCACACACTCGCCAATGTCACCCCAGGCTCCAGGCTTCCCTTCCCGGTTCTGGTCTGCCTCTCTGCTGCTGCTTTGCCTGGGGGCTTGGGGCTTGCTCAGGTTCTCGTGACTATGGTTCTCACTTTGTCCCGCCCCAACCTCAGGCAGCAGCCCCATCCAGCCAAGGCCGGGTCACACCACGGTGAGTGCTGGCGGTGTCCTGAACGACCAGCACTGGCACTATGTGCGCGTAGATCGATATGGGCGAGAAGCAAATCTCACCCTGGATGGCTATGTGCAGCGCTTCGTGCTCAATGGTGACTTCGAGAGGCTGAACCTGGACACGGAGGTGAGCGATGAAGGAGGCAACATTTGGTTGGGTAGGGTCCTGGAAGAGTGGGTAAGGGACAGTACCCTCTCAGAAGTAAGACTTTGTTTCCCGAATCTGCTAGCAGCTCTTTGCAAAGTTGCTGCTCACCAGAAAGGCCTGTTTTTCCTGTCGATGTTGTTGCTGTTAGCATGCAGACTCCTCGACACTCACCCCAGAACTACAAAGATGGGATCTAGAATCCAGATTTTAGGGATCAGGCAAGGTAGGAAAATTGTCGTTTTGGATCCTCCCACAATTCGATGGAGTTCATAAGACCCTGACTCCAATCTGCAGATAAAGAAGCTCAAACAGGTTAATAGACTTGCCCAAGATGTGCAGCCAGTTTTGTGGAGGATTCAGGGCTCAAACCTAAGGCTTGGAAGATCACCGAATTTTAGTACCGACCCAGTGAATATGCGTGTTTCAAATCTTTATAAAGGTGGTCTACCACTGGGGGAAGCTTAAAGCAAGGCTGCGTGAGACAGGCACGCGCAGCTCCTGTGCCCTGGTAACCTTTTCTCCCACCCTTTCTGCAGATGTTTATTGGAGGTCTGGTGGGCGCTGCGCAGAAGAACCTAGCGTATCGACATAATTTCCGCGGCTGCATGGAAAACGTCATCTTCAACCGGGTCAACATCGCAGACCTGGCCGTGCGGCGTCATTCGCGGATCACCTTTGAGGCCAGTGGGCAGGGGGATACTGGAGGATGGGACACCAAAGATGCTTTGAAAACAAAGTGGTGGCGCGGGAAGAGATCTTGGGAATCGGATAGAAGCCGAGGACTCCTTTCTCCTCGGCCAGATTCCCAAGTTGTGGGTATATCTCGGACTCACAGGAGGTGCCAACACATGCACCCCGCCCCCTAGACAAGTAGTCCAGTCACCTCCTTAAATTAACAGCTGAGGAAAATGGGGCGCAGAGACAGAGTGACTTTCCCAGGGGTCATACAGTTGTGCAACTACTGAGTAAGGACCCGAACCCAAGGTCCTTTTTAAATACTCTCCCTGCGGGTCTCCAACTCGGCGCATATGCATGTGCGGCTGCCGCGAAGCCAAGAGTCTGGAGCCCGACTTGGGGCGCAAAATTGCCTCTCACACTGGAAGCCAGAGAAGAAGCTGTCGTCTTCCAGACCCGGTAGATCAGCGACGGAGAGCAAGCAAGCGAGCGGAGCGTCCAGCGGACCGACTTGTTTGGGACCCCCTCCACAGATGGATATATTTGGGAGAAGGGTCATGGTTGGAGGTCTTGCCCTCGCCAACATTGAGAAAGTATGGGGCAGGGTCTTAGATCAGTGTGAAAATTCAGTTACTAGCAGAGGTACAGGCGGGTGCATGGGCTCACGGGTGCTGATGTGACCTTACTTCTTCTAGGGTAAGGTGGCGTTCCGTTGCCTGGATCCAGTTCCGCACCCCATTAACTTTGGAGGTCCTCACAACTTCGTCCAAGTGCCGGGGTTCCCGCGCCGCGGCCGCCTCGCAGTCTCCTTCCGCTTCCGCACCTGGGATCTCACAGGGCTGCTCCTTTTCTCCCGCCTTGGGGACGGACTGGGTCATGTGGAGCTGATGCTCAGCGAAGGGCAGGTCAACGTGTCCATTGCACAGACCGGCCGCAAGAAGCTTCAGTTTGCCGCTGGTGAGGGAGTCTGGGAAAAGCACAAGCAAACTAGAAAGGGCAGACGAGGTCCAGGAGGGTCACACGCCTGGACTGAGGCCTGTGCATAATAGAGAAGGGAGAGGGAGTAAAGGGAACAGAGCAGGAAGTACTGGAAAAAGTGACTGAAGGCAGAACAGGGGCTAAAGCTTCTGGGAGAAGCGGAAGGTGGAGGGTTCTGGTCTTCTCCAGTATTAGGGGTGTCTCTGAGATTTTATTATTCATGTCTAACTTTGCAGACTCTATGTCAGTTACTGGGGGTATGGAGAGTGAAGAGAGAGATGTCACTCTCAGTGTGAGAAGTGTAATAGGCTCATAGGCTGCTGTTGGGATGAAGAGTGGGTCTGCTGCTTCCCCACTCTAGGTCTTTTTCTCTTATTCTAGTTACTACTCCCCCACCCATGCCATCCTCCTTTCTTGTCCAGGGTATCGCCTGAATGATGGCTTCTGGCATGAGGTGAATTTTGTGGCACAGGAAAACCATGCAGTCATCAGTATTGATGATGTGGAGGGGGCAGAGGTCAGAGTTTCATACCCACTGCTGATCCGTACAGGGACTTCATACTTCTTTGGGGGTAAGTAGAGGCTAACTTGGCCAGACCCCTGTCTCTGGGAAGGAAGGCCCTGTCTAAGTCCACTCAGATGAGGCCACTTGGGGAGTTTTGTAGCAATCAAGCCATTTCACCTCTGGGCCCTTGGGGAGTGGAAGGTCGTTGACATAGTCTACACTTTGATTCTAACCCCCTTGCTTTCTTTATGTCTGGCTCCCTCTTAGTATTTCCCTGGGGGAGGGTCTCTGGGGTCTTCCCTGGGGAGGGCCTCACAGGGGTGGTTGCTCCAGGTTGTCCCAAACCAGCCAGTCGATGGGGCTGCCACTCCAACCAGACGGCATTCCATGGCTGCATGGAGCTGCTGAAGGTGGATGGTCAACTGGTCAACCTGACTCTGGTGGAGGGTCGGCGGCTTGGATACTTTGCTGAGGTCCTCTTTGACACATGTGGCATCACCGATAGGTATCCAGAAGCCCCTCTCCCTAATAAGAGGTGACCCCCTCCAAAGTCCTCTTCCATGGTCTCCCAGTGGGAGTGGTCTTTCTCAATAATCTCCCTTCTCCTTGTCTCAGGTCCTTAGTCCCCCAACCTAGGGAAGGATTCCTGTTTGACATCTCACCTCCTGTTTTTCTCTTAAAGTGACACATGCTCAAAATGTAAACTATGCCTCTGTTTTTGGTCCTAGGTTTTTAAAATTATTATTATTATTGGTAGGTGGGGTGGGGTGGGATAAGGCATTTCCACTCTTTTGTGGAAGGGGGAACAGTAGTGTTTGAGCCCTGAAGACTGAGTAGTGGCCCTGCATCTGGGCATACACCTGACCAGTTAGGTGTGGGATGTGTCACTGGGTCCTGGTTCTCAGGGAACTGGGAGTGACTCCCTCTCAAGCACCCAGTAAGGTCCCTTACCTTGGTATGCTGATCCCTTCTCCAGGTGCAGCCCTAACATGTGTGAGCATGATGGACGCTGCTACCAGTCTTGGGATGACTTCATCTGCTACTGTGAACTGACTGGCTACAAGGGGGAGACCTGTCACCAGCGTAAGCCAGATGGGGTGGGCAGGAGAAGGTTGCTGGGGATCACAAGGCTGCCTGAGATGGGATTGCCCCCACACGTTTTTCTTGGCTGTGTGGGGGATTGAACCCAAGCCCTGTGCATGCTTGGCAAGTGCTCTACCACTGAGCTACAGTCTGGGGTTGACTTCTCTAGCACTCTATCCCTAAATTGTCTTTTCTCCACCACACCACCTACCAGCTTTGTATAAGGAATCCTGTGAGGCTTATCGACTCAGTGGGAAAACTTCTGGAAATTTCACCATTGATCCCGACGGCAGTGGCCCCCTGAAGCCTTTTGTAGTGTACTGTGATATCCGAGGTAAATGACTGATGAGTGGTGAGGGGGCAGCTGACCAGGTAATAAGGGGGATTGTGGGGGGAACAGGGAGGCACAAAGTGGGTGGGGCCCAGTAAGATTAAACTGTGATGAGGGTAAAGGAGGATAGAGGAGAAGGGAAGGGAGACAGTGGATTTCATAATCTAGGCTTACAGACAGATTCCTGATCCATTCCAGATGTCTCCTCTCCGGTCTTCAATGTGAAGGACCCAGGGTCTAGCTGGGGCAGAGCTGCTGGCCATTTATTGACTCTGAGTGGCAGAAGTGGTGGCGGAGGCAGGCAGGGAGATGGGTAGAGAATGCCCACGTCCACCCAAAGCTCTCTGTCCCCTCCCTCTTCCCAGAGAACCGAGCATGGACAGTTGTGCGGCATGACAGGCTGTGGACAACTCGGGTAACAGGTTCTAGCATGGAGCGACCCTTCCTGGGGGCTGTCCAGTATTGGAATGCATCATGGGAGGAAGTCAGCGCTCTAGCCAACGCTTCCCAGCACTGTGAGCAGTGGATCGAGTTCTCCTGCTATAACTCCCGGCTGCTCAACACTGCAGGTTTGGACTGGGATCAAGGAGGAGGAGCTGGGTGGAGGAGCTAGAGGAGAGACAGGGTGGAAGAGCTGGGAGAAAGAAGCCTGAAATTTCAACTGGAGGAGTTAAGCAAGGTCTGGGCTGGTTAGAAGGGTAACTCAAGGAGGCCTGAGGCTCTTGGAGGGCAGAGCCTGGCAGCTGCCTGCACCTCGTCCCCAGGAGGCTACCCCTACAGCTTTTGGATTGGCCGAAACGAGGAGCAGCACTTCTACTGGGGAGGCTCGCAGCCTGGGATCCAGCGCTGTGCCTGTGGACTGGACCGGAGCTGTGTGGACCCGGCCCTGCATTGCAACTGTGATGCTGACCAGCCCCAGTGGTGAGGGGACAGAGGGACAGAGGTTTCAGGACTTTAGGGGAAACCTAGCAGAAAGGCTGACCAACACATTCTGTCCCTACAGGAGAACTGACAAAGGGCTGTTGACTTTTGTGGACCATCTGCCTGTCACTCAGGTGGTGGTGGGGGATACGAACCGCTCCAGTTCTGAGGCCCAGTTCTTCCTGAGGCCTCTGCGCTGCTATGGCGACCGTGAGTGGCAGACCCCTTTTAAGAGTCAGCTTTCCAGTTTCCAAAATCTAGGCCACCTAACCCACTGGGGGTCTCTAGGCCATACTGCCAGATGCTCCTGTTGTGATATGACCCTCTTTTCATTGTTCCTCTGCACCTTATTACTCTTTTTGTTCTATTCTCAGTCTTCCCATGACCACTTCTAATGCTCCCCCTTTTCCCTTCCTCCCTCCTTCTTGAGGCTCATTGCCCCTCCACTCCCCAAACTCCCTGACAAAGCCTCTTCCTTCTGGTTTTATAGGAAACTCCTGGAACACCATTTCCTTCCACACGGGGGCTGCCCTTCGCTTTCCCCCAATTCGTGCCAACCACAGTCTGGACGTCTCCTTCTACTTCAGGACCTCGGCTCCCTCAGGAGTTTTCCTAGAGAACATGGGGGGCCGTTATTGTCAGTGGCGCCGACCTTACGTGCGGGTGGAACTCAACAGTGAGCAGCAGAGCCTGGGAGGGATGTGGGGTGGATGAAGGAGATCTCTGGGGAAGCTGGGGTAAGAGACCAGGTCAGATGTCTTTCTGACAGGCAGCAAGGAAAGGGGCTTAAATGACTCTGGGTCCTCGATTTAGCTCTGTCTTGATCCCTGGCTGTATGACCTTGGGAACTGGCTTTGCCTCTCTGGGCTTTATGCCCTTTACTTCTGAAGAAAGAGCTAGACTCCTGAGGGTCTTTCCCACCTCTGACTAGCTATGCTTCAAGCCTGGGAGGTAAGGCCAGAAAGCTGGCTATAGTGATTTGCAATTTTATGAGTGGTCAGAGGTATGAAGTTTCAAGGTTAAAATCTATGGCTACCCAGGCATAGTGGTATACTCCTGTAATCCCAGCTACTCAGGAGGTTAAGGCAGGAAGATTAAAAATTTGAGGTCAGCCTGGGCAAATTAGCGACACCCTGTCTCAAAATTAAAAAGGCTGGGCTATAGCTCAGTGATACAGCACCCATGGGTTCAAGTTCCAATATTGAAAACAAAAACAAAAAACCCATGGACAAATTGGGGTGATATTCAGGAACTCTGAAGAGGTGAGGAAGAGAGGTTGTATTGAGCAAGCAACTTGTGAGGGATCTTGGAGGTTCCAGCCCTTTTCTCCTCACTACTTCCTGTCACATTGTCTAGCATCCCGGGATGTGGTCTTCGCCTTTGATGTGGGGAATGGGGATGAGAACTTGACAGTACACTCAGATGACTTCGAGTTTAATGATGATGAGTGGCACCTGGTCCGAGCTGAAATCAACGTGAAGCAGGCCCGGCTACGAGTGGATCACCGGCCCTGGGTGCTGCGGCCCATGCCACTGCAGACCTACATCTGGCTGGAGTATGACCAGCCCCTCTATGTTGGTGAGCAGCAACCCAGAGGTAGGGTGAGAGCCTTCTTGACCTTTCCACCTCTCAAGGCACTCTGTGTTTCCAGGAACCCCATGACTTAGGTCTCAATCCCCTCTGCTTCAGAGTAAGCCAAGGTCCCACCTTTCCTTCCAGTCCCTGGTATCCTATTCCATCATTTTGCCCCCTTTACTCCCTTCATTTCTCAATCACAGTACTTACTGCTGTTTCAAGCTCTGTAGTCTTTTTTGGGGGGTGTGTGGAACCCAGGGCCTTACACATGCTAAGCACAGGCTGTGCTCCTGAGCTACATCCCCCATCCTCTCCACTCATTTCTTGACCAGGATCTGCAGAACTTAAGAGGCGTCCCTTCGTGGGCTGCTTGAGGGCCATGCGTCTGAATGGAGTGACTCTGAACCTGGAGGGCCGTGCCAATGCCTCTGAGGGTACTTCTCCCAACTGCACGGGCCGCTGCGCCCACCCCCGGTTCCCCTGTTTCCATGGAGGCCGCTGCGTGGAGCGCTACAGCTATTATACATGTGACTGTGACCTCACAGCTTTTGATGGGCCATATTGCAACCACGGTCAGTGCTGCTGGTGTGGGGGGCACAGGGAGCAACACAGCATAATGGGATGTAGGGAGGGCAGGGAAGAGGGTGCCAAGTCAGCATCTGGGGAAACTAAAGTTGTTACTGGGTTACTGAGCTGATTTGGGGGAGTCAGGCAGTTGAAGATGTTGAGTGACTTCAGAGTCATAAAGGGGAACAAGGAAGGGATGGTAAAGTTAGAAGGTCCTTAAAGCTCAAAAACATCAGCCTGTAATTTCCCCCATCTTCCCACTATCACCAAGGTAACACAGACTCCTCCTTGCATGCATACTGAATTTGGCTGCAGGATGTCCTTTGCCATTTCCTGTTTGACAATTGCTGAATTCCCAAAACATGTCTACTACATGGTTCTTGGTTAAGGTGAGCCTTGACATTCAGCATAGCAAGATTCTGCTCAGATACCCAGACTGCATCCTCCCTAAGGTTGACCCAGGGGGATGTGTAGGTAGGTGGGTTACTGATGTGAGGAGTCTGGTGGACAAGGGAGCTGCAGGGGCTTAGGATCCAACTGAAAACTTCTGATCTTGGTTTGGAAGTGTAAGTAGTGGTACATTTACTGAACGGACTCGGGATATCTCAGTTCTAATCCTGGCTCTCCACTTACTCTGTGTCCTTGGGCAAGTCACTACCCATCTCTGAGCTTCAATTTCTCTGTAACATTCAGGGGTCAGATTAAATAATCTCTCAAAAATTTTTCATGACTTTAAGATTCCATTTTATGTCAGAGGGCCTTGAGAGGACCTTAAAGTAAATGGAAGGTTATGATAGTGGCAGAAATTGAAGTGAGTCTTAGGGTGTATGGGCGGGGGTGACATATAAACCCTCTGAATGTGGAGTCTGGGGATCCTAACTTGAATTCACTACCTCTGCCTTTAGATATTGGTGGTTTCTTTGAGCCAGGCACCTGGATGCGCTATAACCTACAGTCAGCGCTGCGCTCTGCAGCCCGAGAGTTCTCCCACATGCTGAGCCGGCCAGTGCCAGGCTACGAGCCTGGCTATATCCCTGGCTATGACACTCCCGGTTATGTGCCTGGCTACCATGGCCCCGGGTACCGCCTGCCTGACTACCCCAGGCCTGGCCGGCCTGTGCCAGGTTACCGGGGGCCTGTCTACAATGTCACGGGGGAGGAGGTCTCCTTCAGCTTCAGCACTGACTCTGCCCCTGCAGTCCTGCTTTATGTCAGCTCCTTCGTGCGGGACTACATGGCTGTGCTCATCAAAGAAGATGGTAAGCCCCCACAGGATCTCTGCCCAAACCCCAGCTTCCCCAAGGTGCCATTAATTCACATAACAATTGATTCACTAATACAAGGACAGGGGTTGTGAGATCTGAGAGAAGACCCCATATTTCTCTTCTCACTCCACAGGAACCCTGCAACTGCGATATCAACTGGGCACCAGTCCCTATGTTTACCAGCTAACCACCCGGCCAGTTACTGATGGCCAGCCCCACAGTGTCAATATTACCCGGGTCTACCGCAACCTCTTCATACAGGTATGTGTGCAGGGAGGTAGACCCATCCAGTCAACTTATGATCTCAATGTGGCACCTAAGAAAATGTCAAATCTTAACATATGTCAAGCACATTTCATTGTACAGAGAATTTTCATGTGTGTCACTACAAATGACCCTCACAGCAGCTCCATGAAGTAGATCAAGTTGCCTGGTGTCCTTACCTTCATTTACAACTCAGTAAACAGGCTCATGAAGTATAAAGTGGTTTTTTCTAAAGTCAAACCACTAGTAAGTTGCAAAGATAGAGCTCAAAATCAATTTTTTTTAACACACTGTGTTAGTCAGCTTTTTGTGGCTGTGACTAAAATACCCAGCAAGAACAATTTGGAGGAGAGAAAGTTTATTTGGGGCTCATGGTTTCAGAGGTCTCAGTCTATAGATGACTGACTCTTTGCTCTGGGCCCAAGATGAGGCAGAACGTCATGGTAGAAGGGTGAGGTGGATGGAGAAGTACTGCTCCATTCATGGTAGCCAGGAAGCAAAGAGAGGAAGAAGGGGGAAAGGAGCCACAGGGAAGATGAACCATTCCAGGGCACAGGTGACCCCTCCTCCAGTCATGCCCACCTGCCTACAGTTACTACCCAATTGGTACAAAGTAGGATGGATTGATTAGGTTACAGCTCTCAATCATTTCACTTCTGAATTTTGCTGCATTAACATAGGAGCTTATGGGGGACACCTCTTATCCAAACCATAACATTCTGCTCCTGGCCCCCCAAAATTCATTTCCATTTCACAATGAAAAATGCATTTAGTCCATCTCCAAGAGTCCTCTGGTCTTATTGGTTCCACCATTGCCCAAAAGTCCAAGTCCAAAGTCTCCACTAAGACACAAAGCAAACTCTTGGCTGTGAGCCTGGTAAAAATCAAAAGCAAGTTACATATGTTCAATATACAGTGGCACAGCACAAACATTCCCAATTCAAAAGGGAGGAATAGGGGCATCAAAAGAAGGCATAGGACCAAAACCAGACTGAAACCCAGTCAGGCAAACAGGTCCTATAACTCTGCTTATAACTCTTCATATAACATCTGGGACACATGGCGGTTTGGAGATGTTCTCTCCAAAGAACTTGGGCAGTCCCATCCTTTGGCCTTGCCAGTTGCGGCACATGTGGGCTTTCTTTTAGCCTGACTCTCTGCGGCATCTTTTCTTGGCAGACAGTTCACATTACTGGCATCTCTGAATTCCTGGGGTCTCCACTCCAGCTTTAGCTTCACCTTCATGCATCACCCTTTCAGGGGCAGTACACAGGGACTCTGACCCTGCTACACTTTGCCTGGTCTCCTAGGCCTTCCTTTGAAATCTCAGTGGAAGCCTTTATGACTCCTTAACTCAAGGATCCTGCATTAATGCAGAACCAGCCCTATATGGATGATGTCAAAGTCTGCTAGCAGCTTGTGCAGTACCTAGGTCCTCTGGAAGGATGGTTGCAGTGGCTTCTGAGTGATTGGGCTAAACCCAGTGAAACAAATCCCTAGCTCCCCTTGTGCAAGCAGGGTGCCACAATCTCTTCTCAAGGGAATTTTCCCTTACACATCCTTGAGCCTGCAGTGAGTGTGGTCTTGCAAATCCTTGAGATGTACTCAAACCATCTTTCCTATTGTCTTTGTGCAAAGTACTTAGCATCTCTTTAGGGGCTGTAACCTATTCAACAAGCATAATTTTTTGGCCCCAGTTTTACCTGCACTTTCTGGTTAAGCTGTAAGTTTTAAATCTTTTAGCTCTTCTTTTTACTCCTGATTCTCACAGTAAGCCTGGCTAAAAGCTTCCAGCAAGATCCTGCCACTGAATAATGCTATACTGCCTTGAAATTTTCTTCATCAGACTAATTAGTCCATTTTAAATTCAGTCTCACATAAAGTCTCAGGACATAGGCAAAATGTTGAAAAGTTCTTTGCCAGAATGTAACACATATGGCCTCTAGTCCAGTTCCCAAGAGTCCTCATTTCCCTCTGAAACCTCATGAGCAGAGTTCACATTCCTATTGGCATTCCATTTGGTTTTCTGAGCTCCCACCAGAATCACCATTTAGCCCTGCTCTTCTAACATTCTAAGACTTCTCCAGCCTGCATCTCTAAACTTTTCCCAATGCCTCCCGCACACCAGCTTCACAGGCTTCTGTACCACATGGTCATGGTCACAGCAACAACCCCACTTCTCAGTATCAATTTGTTTTAGTCAGGTTTGTGTTACAACAAAGAACAATGAGAACAACTTAGAGGAGGGAAAATTCCAGAGGTTTAGTCCTTGGTGGATTAAATCTATTGCTCTGGGCCCAAGGCAGGGAAGGACATCATGGCAGCAGGGTATTATAAGAAGTGCTGCTCCACTCATAGCTGTCCAGAAAGCAGAGAGAGGGGAAGGGGCCATGGGGTAGATGAACCCTTCAAGGGCATGCCCCAGTGACCCACCTTCTCCAGTGGTGCCCCACCTACCTACAGTTACCACCTAGTCAGTTCATTCAAACTAGATGGACAGATTAGGTTATAGTCATCATAATCAAATCATTTCATATCTGAATAACCCTAGGTCATCACAGGAGCTTTTAGGGAAATGCCTCTATCCAAACCATAACAGGTACCAAATCCTACATTAGGGCCCAGGGGTTGCCCACTTCAGATTAAGCAGGGACTCACCTGGCTAGCAGGTCGGGTTTGGATAGAAGAAGAGTTCCCTTGTTGTCTTGGCTGTGCTTGTGTTGTCCTCCCTCCCTCACTGTCCCCATCCCTGCCTCAGGTGGACTACTTCCCGCTGACAGAACAGAAGTTCTCCCTGCTGGTAGATAGCCAGCTGGACTCGCCTAAGGCCTTGTATCTAGGACGTGTGATGGGTAAGCTGTGGGTGAGGATGAACTATGGGGGAAGTCCCTGGAGCCTCAAGGAGGGTGAGGATCTGGGAATGACAGTGAGGGTGGAAAGAAGGATAAGAGGGAGATAGATGAGAACAGAAGGATGGATGATAAGAGGCTTCTGTGTGATCCAAGCCCTTCTCTCTCTGGGGCTTCTCCCTTAGAGACGGGTGTAATTGACCCAGAGATCCAGCGTTACAACACCCCAGGTTTCTCAGGCTGCCTATCTGGTGTCCGATTCAACAATGTGGCTCCACTCAAGACCCACTTCCGAGCCCCTCGGCCCATGACCGCTGAGCTAGCAGAGGCCCTTCGAGTTCAAGGAGAACTATCTGAATCTAACTGTGGAGCAATGCCACGCCTTGTCTCAGAGGTGCCACCTGAGCTTGATCCCTGGTATCTACCCCCAGGTATGTCTCTTGGGCACAGAAGGGAGGGATGACAGGGAAGAGACACACAGGGAGTATCTTCTAACTGGTGCTTTCTCCTCTTTAGACTTCCCGTACTACCATGACGATGGATGGGTTGCCATACTTTTAGGCTGTAAGTAGCACTGACCACTTCATTACCCTTCCCAAATCACGGTGACTGTCAGCATTCCTTCCCTGTCCCTTTCCCTAGGCTGAGGGGTGGCAAAGGGGCTAGAGGCATGATGGTACAAAGAAGGATGAAATGGGCCATGCTGCAGGTAGCATATGATTGGGCTGGAGAATTTTTAATATTTGAGAATGTCATAGTTTTTTTAAGTTGTAGATGAACACAATACCTATTTTATTTATTTTTATGTGGTGCTGATAGAACCCAGTGCCTCACATGTGCTAGGCAAGTGCTCTACCACTGAGCCACAATCCCAGCCCCACCATACAGTTGTGTGTGTGTGTGTGTGTGTGTTTTGGTACCAGGGATTGAACCCAGGGGCCCTCTACCCACTAAGCCCCCTTTACTTGGCCGGGGGGGGGGGTTCCAGGGATTGAACTTGGGTACTTGACCACTGAGCCATATTCTTAGCCCTATTTTTTTTTTTTTTGGTGGTGCTGGGGATTGAACCCAGGGCCTTGTGCATACTAGGCAGCACTCTATCAACTGAGCTATATCCCCAGCACCCCCAGCCCTATTTTGTATTTTATTTAGAGACAGGGTCTCACCGAGCTGCTTAGCACCTCGCTTTTGCTGAGGCTGGCTTTGAACTCACAATCCTCCTGTCTCAGCCTCCTGAGTTGCTGGGATTACAGGCATGCGCCACTGCACCTGGCCCACTATACAGTTTTAATTGAAATGAAATATTAAAATGCAGCCATAGCTAAAGGAAATAGGGGTATAGTAATATCTAGAGAGATCAGAAATTGGAGTAAATAGCAGGGATGTGAAAAGAGAATATCAGAAATAGAAGTTGGCAGAGGATAAATCAAGAACTCAACCTACCCAGCACAGGAACAGCTTGATGTGGTTGCATAGCTGACACAGTTGTAACTGAATGCTTTTGGCCCAAAGAATGTGTGTACGTGTGATGTATAACTGAACCCCAAAGGTCTTTCCTGAGTTGTTTCTTTTCTTTCATTCAGTTTTGGTGGCCTTCCTGCTGCTGGGGCTGGTGGGAATGTTGGTGCTCTTCTATCTGCAAAATCATCGCTACAAGGGCTCCTACCACACCAATGAGCCCAAGGCCACCCATGATTACCATCCTGGCAGCAAACCTCCCCTACCTACTTCAGGCCCTGCACAGGCCCCCACCCCCACACCAGCTCCCACCCAAGTTCCAGCCCCTGCCCCTGCCTCTGCCCCTGCCTCTGGCCCAGGCCCCCGGGACCAGAACCTACCCCAGATCTTGGAAGAGTCCAGGTCTGAATGAATCAGGAGAAGGGCTTCAGGGACCAAGTCCAACTCCTCTGGATTCCCCAATTCCTGCCTCTCCCCCACCCTATCAGGGACATTTGGCTCCTCTTAGCTGGCTCTGCTCATCCAGAGGATACCCCTCCTGCCAAGTTTGGTGGACAGAGCTACAGATGGGACCAAAGGGAGTGGCCAAGCCTCACTGCCTAAACCAATGCCCTGCTCATCTGTTTCTTCAGGCCCCTGGCTGTTTGCTTGCTCCAAAAGAGAAGCCTCATGGGGTTGAGATAGGCCCTTCCTGCCATCTCTGTTTCAGCCCCTGCCAGGGATTAACAGCAGAGTGTAGGGGAGATTAATGGCCTCCCTTCCATGTACATTATCAGCAGGGACAGATGTGTGGAATTGCAGGGCTGCACAGGGCATGGGGGGAGGAGGCTGCTACAACGTCCCCCAGCCTCCCCCCTGCCCTGCAGAATGTCTTCCATCTGCTTCCTCTCAGCTAGGGATGAGGGAGGGCTTCACTGCTGTCCCCCACCCCCCTTTTTGTTTTTACACAGAGACCAAGAGGCCTCAGTTTAGCACCTTAGTACCTCCACTGCTTCACATGCTTTAGCCAAAGCCATAAAACCCCCTGCAATCAATGTAGAGAAAATAATGCAGACACCCTGCCTACCCAGTCCTCTGCTCTTCTATCCTTTTCCAAGATATGCAATAGCCTTGGTGCCTGTCCACAGGCTTGGCCCCCTCTCCAATGCATGAGGAGCCCTCTTTCCTCCGCTCAGAGATGCTGCTTTGTTTGCCCAGGAGGTCATATTCTTTATATATATTTTTTGTTGCAAAGTCTCTCTCTAGAGAAACTATATTATTCTAATTTTTTAAATTATCTGTTTATATATAAAAAAAAAATTCAGTCGGCTGTCCTGTCCTGTGCTGTGCTGTGCCCAGTCTGTAGTGAGCGTCTCCTGTGTCAGATGTCTCATGAGCACGGCTGGCCTCTCATGGGCTGCTCTCTGGCCTCCACTCTGAAGCAGGGCGGAGCCAGCTGTGCCCCTGACTCCGTGCCAGTCCAATAAAGCAGAGTGGCAGAGCCCCAGTGTGTGTGTGTGTGGTAGCTGGCGTCGTGGTTAGGGGATAAATGGGGGATTGTAAAGGAACTAATCAGAGGGCTCAGGAATTTCTAGGCAGAGTTCTCAGAATCTTCACACCACCTGCCAGGGGCCTGATTGGCTCTTGCATGATGACCTCCCCCTGCTGCTTCCCCCTGCTTTGATCTCCAGGATAGTGGGGATCAGAATGCTGAAGCTTCTGCTCAACCTGTTCCTGTACCATCATTCCTGGGTCATTCCAGTTCCCAAAACACACACTACACAACTTGCCAAGATGGATTCTAACACTTTATTAGATAAGAGGTCACAAGCCACAGGACTTTAAAGTGCGTGAAATTCACTGGCGATAAAGCCACATGTACACCAGCCTTCTCCCCAGTCTCATCACCTCGCTCATTCCATTCTTAGGTGTTGGGGGGAGAGGCTGAGACCCGTCATTAAAGGTAGGGAACAGCAGGGACAAAGGATGGGAATGCTGGAGGAATAGAAGTATTAGTGGTCTGCAGCTGGGGAAGAAGGGGATCAACCAGTGCTTCTGCTCACTGAAGGAAGGGTGGGGTCAGTCTAACTCAAATACTGGAAACAAATTTTTGTCACCTATTCCTCACGACCAGCCCCTGAAATTTCAGACAGATCTGTCTCTGGTTTTCCCCAATAATGAGTAATTCAGAGCCCATAGGACAGCTTGAGGGTATCCCCAATTCAATGACTACAACAAACCACAGCAGGTGTAGATTCCGGAAACATGGTGAAGGCTGCCCCAACTAAGGGGGAGAGGCTACCATCAGGAGCTGGCTGGGTGTGTGCTAAGTGCAGTGCACGCCACTGTGGTGAGTGAGATTATATGAGTGAATGAGTGAGTGTATGTGTGTGTGTGTGTGTGTGTGTGTGTGTGTGTGTGCGCGCGCGCGCGCGCGCACATCCCACGCAAATCCCTAAGAGGCAACATGGCCAGGGAGAGCCCCACTTCTTCCGTGGGACAACTATAGGGTGGGAGTAAGGGAGTGGGCAGCACAGACAGGGGGAAGAGCAGCTCAGTTCCCCAGGAAGAAGAGGGGATGTCTGCTTCCCCTTCCAACACTCCCTAGGCCAGTCTGTACCTGCCCACAAGTCCTTTCTACCCAGCACAAAGCTCAGCTGGCTCAGCATGCCAGCCACAGACACAGGGCCGTTCTTGCTAGCTCCAGTCTTGTAAATTTTTCTGTGTCAAGCCAGCGCCTCCTGCACCCCGCCCCCCAGAAGATAAAACTGAATTGGAGATTCTTCTATCCTTTCTTCCCCTCTCTTGAGAAGTGGGATTTGGGCATGGCCTCTAGAGACCTTGGCTCAAACTCCACCCCAATCTATAGAACTTCTAAAGGAATAAAGTGCTTTGCTCTGCATGAATCCCAGAGAGAATGGCACCATAGACTGGGACAGGTGGTCTGCCTGCTTCTCCTCAACACTGCAAATACCCTCTGCCAGTCTGCCTTGCTCTGTGCTGCCATCCTAAACTGTGCAATTGTGCCCCTCACCCACCCGCAAACACATGCTACCAGCCCACTTTTCTCCAAATAGCAGGTGCCACAGACAGGAAGTAAATCACACCAACAACCTTCCCCTCTAGTCTAGCCTGGGCCCCTCTACCCTGAGGAGATAAGCAACTCTGGCCTCTCTGAACACAGAAGGCCTAAAAAGAACTACAAATCCAGCAGACCAGAGTGCTCTCTCTTGCCAGGCATGCCCCCCACGCTTGGTCAGTAGAAACACAATGCCTGCCTGCAGTTGCTGAGCCAGAACTCTGGAAGGAGTTGGAATACTGGCGCCTGCGCCCAGGAATCTGAAAACAGTTACCCATTCACCTCCAGAGGATACAAGGCAGGCTTTCTCAAAGTCTGCTGGACCCAAGCTTGGCAGTTTAACTGCTGTCATCAAGCTGGCTCTCCCTTCGTCCATGGGAGGGTGGCACTTAGCCTTCCCTCCTCTAGCCTTGAATCCCTGTGCTTAGAACCCACACCCTTTTGGTTTGGACCCTGCCAGAGGGAAGAGGTAGGAAGGTGACCCATCTCCCTCTGAACTGTGTGAGACGCTTGTCAGGCTCACTCTAACCCAGAGCACTTGTGAGCTCCAGGGACCAGACTTCACTCAGATATGCCTGGCACCCAATTACGTAAGGACCATTGACAGGGAAAGCTAAAAGACAGAGCCTGTTTCGAACCGCCTAAGTTGATTCCTGAGGCCTGCAGCCTGGGAAGCTGAGGAGAAATCAAGCAGTCACTCGCCCCCACCTGTGCCCTCCTCTGAGGCCTGAGGAGCAGCCTCCCACTTCTGCAACTCTCTCCTAGGAGACCAAGCCCTAGCTGCCCAGCTCCCCTCTCTCTGAGCTGGTTTTGCACCCGTGGGACACAGCTGAGGCCTCACTACAGAGGGAGTGGGTGGGGTTTCTCGGCATGGAAGACACACAGTGCAGGAACTCGAGCAGCAGTGGTGTGTGCATGAAAGCGAAGACAGTGCCGCTACCACAGTGCCAGGAGGGCTAAAGGACGTCGGTCTCCCTCTCGATCCCCACGTACTTGAGGGCATCTGCTTGACTGTACCTATCCCAGAGCAGAAAGGAGGAAAGAAAAGATGATGGAAAAGATGGGGTTCTCTCCTGTTTCACTCCCCCTCCCGCTTCCTAATGGCAGTTTTCAACAATATGTTTCTGAGGCGCTCAGACTCTCTCCTTCATCCGATGTACCCACAGTAAGCCCCCCAAATCAATTCCCACAGCTACCTCTTCCCAAGGATCACTGATGACCCTCCTTACCTATAATCAAAGAAGAGCTCTTCACCAGCCTGAATTGCCCTCTTGGCAAAGATCCCAATCCGATGATCTCCATTCACCATGACCACTGCAATAGGATAAACCCAAGGCTAGGTTCCGAGTCAATGCAAGTAAATATCAAGAGGATTCTGGGCTGATTTTCTCTAAATTCTCAGTGGAATCAAATGGAATTAGTGAGTAGTCACTGAAAGTAGTTGTCTCTATGCTTTTGGATCTGTTATTCTGGCTAGAGATATGGGGAAAGAATTGTCTTTTTTTTTTTTTTTTTTTGGTACCAGGGATTGAACCCAGAGGCACTCAGGTATGGAGTCACACCTCAACCCTTTTTATTTTTTATTTCAAAACAGGGTCTCACTAAGTTGCTGAGATTGGCTTTGAACTCCCAATCCTCCTGCCTCGGCCTCCTGAACTGCTGGGATTACAAACACATACCACACTGCACCCAGCTTTTTTTTTTTTTTTTTTTTCCAGTGCTGGGGATTGAACCAGGTCTTCAGGATAAGAATTATCTATAAATCACATTTATGGGAAGTGTTTTTTTGTAGTCAGTGTAAAAAGCAGATTATAAAACAGAGAGGGGGTGCCTAAAACGATACCAGATATTAATCATGATTATCTTTGGACAAAAAAGTAGCTATGAAAATTGAACACTGAATAGAAATCAGAGTAAACAAGGTATCCACCCTGAGCCTCTCTCCCAGTTCACTGAGAACTCACCTTTGGCATAGCAGTTGGGGTTCACTGAATGGTTTGCAAATCGAATTTTGTTTCCTTTCCGGGTTGCATCCACCACAAAATCTGTAAGATGTAAATCAAAGAAGATCATGAGGGCACCAGGAAACTCCACACTTCTTTAGCCTGAATTTAAAATCACGTAACAGGTAACAGAAACAATTTTGTGCAATGGAAATTTGAAGCCTTGTGTAGTTAACAGGATATGTGAAAAGCACCAAGTCTGAGAATTCTGCTTCATGTGGGCACTCTCCCTTTAGGTTCCCCATCTTGATTTGAATTACTAATCTTCTCTCCTCATCTATTTGGTAGGTCCCTCCCTCCTTCCCTCCTTCTTTCCATCTTTTGGTACTGGGAACTGAAACCAGGATCTCGTACATGCTAGGAAAGCACCGAGCTACATCCCCACCTCTTTCTAAATTGTATTTTGAGGCTGATTTCACTAAGTTGCCGAGGCTCAACTTGTGATCCCACTGCCTCAGCTTCCTATGTAGCTGGGATTACAGGTATGCATCACAGTGCCCAGGTGTAGGGTGGTTTCTGATGTGGAAGTGTTCAATGTTCCTATTCCAGACAACTCCAAAATGGAGATGCTCCCAAAGCAAGTGAACCATAGCCTGCAGGGTCTCTGAGTTTGACCTGGCTCAATGCATCTGTTGGAAGATTCAGAGGTGATCTGAACTTGGACTAGAGCATAGGCAACTTGACAGAATTCCTGCATAAGCCAAGCATGATGACACATGCCTGTAATCCCAGCAGCTCAGAAGGCTGAGGCAGGATGATTTCAAGTTCGAGGCTAGCCTCAGCAACCTTGCAACTCAGTGAGACCATGTCTTCAAATAAAAAAATAAAAAGGTCTGGGGATGTAGCTCAGTGGTAAATCACCTCTGGGTTCAATACCCAATGCTCTCCTCTCAAATACCTGTACAAGACCACCTTGGGAGGACAGAGAAAGATACCAAGTCATACCATTGTTGAGGTTGAAGAGGAAGCTGGACATGTATTTGTCATAGACTTTCCCTCGTCGATCAGCCTCATCCTGAGAGATGAGCTGGAGAGATAGACAAGGAATAAATAAGGGATGTCAGGCTGTCTGCTTAGGGCATGGCACCCCTGCCCCTAGAAAGGGCTGAGAAAAGGCAATGTCACCTATAGGTGCTCACTGAATATCTTAAGAATTGTAGGACAGAGAGCCCAGCTCATGTTGTTCCCACTGACACTCAGGCTGAACAGCATTCAGGCCAAAGAGAGCCCCCCACTGCCCCCACTCCCTCGTGTGGTCTGAGATGACAAAAAATATTGAAGAACAGTGGTTTGTTTCAGGACTGCAAACAGTTCTGCGGGATCCCCCGAGAGGCCACATGAGAACTCGGCTGAGTTATTTAGAGATGAATTCACAGAAGGCTGGCCCACAGAAAATCAGAGTTTCTTATCAGCATCTCCCCAGCAAGAACGTGGGCCAAACCCATAGCACTCACCTCGCCACAATATTCAGAAATGAATTCGTTCTTCTGCACAGACTCCTTAATGAAGGTGCCCCATCCGGCCACATCAGAGGGGGCCAGCAGCAGGTGCTGGGGAAGAGTCAAAGCTCAGATGACAGGGCATGTGTGAGCAAGTGGGTGTGCATGCTGAATGAGCACGTGTGTTATGGGGGCCAGTGGAAAGAACTAGCAACTGTTAAGGGGATCTGAAAACAGAAAAAAGGTCTAAGCTCTTCTGTTCTGGTGGGGGGAGAAACAAGGAGGGGAGGTGGTGAAAGGAAACAGAGACATGTCTTCCTCTAAGCTGGGGCATTCACTGCTACGTTGGAGGTAAAAATGGACAACATGAGGGCTAGGGACATAGCTTAGCATTAGACCATTTGCCTGGCATGTACAGGGCCCTGGTTTTTTTTTTTTTTATTGTTCCACTTATATTGTAAACAAATGGAGTACAACTTGTTTCTCTGGTTGTACATGAAGTAGAAGTGTACCATTTGTGTAATCATACATTTACATAGGGTAATGGTGTTTGATTCATTCTGTAATTTTTCCCTTCCCCCCACCCCTCCCACTCCTCTTTTCTCTCTATACAGTTCCTCCTTCCTCCATTCTTGCCTCCCTCCCACCCCCCATTATGTATCATCATCCGATTATCAGTGAGATCATTCACCCTTTGGTTTTTTGAGATTGGCTTATCTCACTTAGCATGATATTCTCCAATATTCTCCAACTGCTCATCCATTTGCCTGCAAATGCAGGGCCCTGGTTTTGATCCCTAGCACCACAAAAGGAAAAAAGAAAAGAAAAAGGACATTAATGGGGACTCTGTTCCTCTGATCAGTTCAAGGGGTCACTTTTTTTTTTCTTTTTAGGTTGCTGATGGACTTTTATTTTTATTTATTTGTATGGGGTGCTGAGAATCAAACCCAGTGCCTCACACATGCTTGGTGAGTGTTCTACCACTGAGCTACAACCCTAGTCCAAGGGGTCACTTTTCTGATTCTTTACTAGGACAGAAATTTATTAATTTGGCAATGTGTGTACATTAGGACTTATCAAGCACTGCTAAGGAGCCAGGGAAAAAGAATGCCTAAGACTGCTGTGTCTCTCCTACTCCATCACCTGGATCCGCACAAAGGCCTCACCTTCTTGAGACCACGCTGGATGCTACAGTTCTTGCAGGAGACCACCTTGCAGTCCCAGTGCTCTGAGGCCCCACAGGTGAGGCACAGGTCAGGATCACACTCTCTCACTGCCAGATAGCAAGGACACTGCTTGGTATTGCATTGGGTCTTACAGCGACAGCCTGGGAAACGATTCTGACCTGGGTGGTGGGACAGGTAAGGTTAGAGAAGAGCAGATCCATGCTGGAGCATTGGTTGAACTCAGAGACAGCAGAGAAGCACATGTGTTCAAGGGTGTTTGGCAAAAGAAGACAGAGGGTCCCTTCCCAGTGATCATACTTTTTTCCTTAGGAAATAAAGTGCCTCCCAACACTCAAGCCTCTGAGACAAAAAAAGCAGGTGTGACCATTGAGAAGTATCTCCCCATCCTATTCCCACCCCATCCCTGAATTTGGAAGGAAGGTGAAGAGAGCCCCAGAGAAAATGAAATCAGTGCTTTTCACTGGTAAAATCTCATCATCAAAACAAGCATCATTTTGAGAACAGAATGCATCCGTTTTACACCATCCTCCCCCACCCACAGCCCTCGCCAGCATCAACATCTCTCTGCTGCGGCCAGATCAGTATCTTCCCTTTGTTAGGAGATAGTTAGAGCGCAACTGCCTGGGCACTACCTTCTGCAAGCTCTGGGGGCTGCCACCAACTGCTCGGCCCCACCTGAGGAGTGGCATGGCAGGGTAAGACATGAGAGAACACCTTTTAGATTTTGCTGACATCCAGGCCTGTATCTCCTACCTGATATTAAAACTTCAGCTAATATATGAAAACAGACATAAACAGAATTGTGACCTAAAAATTTCTGAATTGAAAAAAAAAATTTTTTTTTGAGACAGGGTCTTACTATATAGCCCAGGCAGGCCTTGAACTCCTGAGCTCAAGAGAGCCTTCTCTTCTCAGCCTCCCAAATGCTGGGATCATAGGCACGTACCACAGCAACCTGGCTAAAACATTTTAAAAATAATACCCTGAAAAAAGGAGACTGTGGCTACACTTTGAGGAAAAATATTCACTTGTTTCTTAATTCTCCCCTGGAAAGTAAAGTTGAGAAATTTTTCCCGTTTCTATTTGCTGCTTTTAGAATCATGATCCTAAGGGCTTTTCAAAATAACCTTTCCAGTTAAGATCAGTGGTATGGCCTGTTGTCCCAGCTACTTGGGAAGCTGAGGCAGGAGGGTTGCTTGAGTCCGGGAGTTCTTGGCCAGCCTGGGTAATATAGTGAAAACTGTCCTTCCTTCCCTCCCTCCCTCCCTCTTTCCCTTCCTTCCTTCCTTCCAAGAGGTGGGTGCTGGGGATGGAACCCAGGGCTTTACACGTGCTAGACAAGTCCTATACCGCTAAGCTATATTCCTAGCCCCAAGACACTGTCTCTTGAAAAAAAGAAAAAAAAAAATCCTTTCCCAGCTTGAGCATCTTACTTTCCTTCTAGAATGTCTAAAGCACAGCAAAGGGAATACCAGAAGGCAGCAAAGGGGATAGGAAAGGAGTGTATCCTGGGCACCCTGAGGCCGACCATTTTGGTGGACTCTAAGGGAAAGCACAGCGCTCTTACAGTCTGGGTTGCACTGGCAGAACTTCTCACAGAAATTCTGAGTCATGATGCAGGGGCAAGTGCTGTCACAGGGACGGTCTGGGTGGTCACAGGGTTGATAGTTGTACACTTGTGTGGAAGAGTTATCTAGAAGAGAGAAGAATCAAACAGGACTCTGCTGTGACTCAGTTCCCTTGCTGCCTCCCCTCTCACTGCTCTAAGTCAAAGCAGGCTTGTTCCAACCATCACCTCGCACACACTCACAGCACCTGGAGTGAAAAGGCAACACAGATGACCGTAGTGCACGAACTGCAGTGGGGTGACCTGTTTTGTGGGCAGGGCATGGAGATGGTCTAAGATAACAGGGCAGCTATTCTGAACATTCAAAGAGGTCTGGAACCTGGCAAATGTCACACTAGGAAGCTCAGAGACCACAAGGCCCTTAACTCTACTTCATAAGAGGTCTTCTCAGCTGCAGTAAGAAGCTCAGCTGTTCTTAGCTGCTGCACAGAAACGTGCAATCTGCGGAAGCGGCCAGGGTCAACAACAAGTGCAGCTGTAGGTGGGGCAGGGTGATGACCACAGGCTGAGGCCTCAGACTGAACTACTGAAGAACACCCTGGGGGAAACAGAAGTCATGTTCCCTGGCCCTGTGCTGGGGATGGAACCCAGGGCCTTCTCCATGCTAGGCATGTGTTCTAGCTACCACTGAGCTATGCCTCCAGCCTGGAACTTACCTTTCTTCAGTTGAATTTTCCTGCAGTGTGCGGCCCACAACCTGAAAGAGAGGGGATGGGTCTGGGTCACAGACCTGGGGAGTTCTGTCAATGCAGGCAAATGACAGTGTGACCTGCTCTGAAGGGCTCTGGTAATAGTGAAATATCTTCCCAAAATCCCTTTAACAGGAGGCCCTCTGCTTTGGTACACAGAAGCTAGGACTCATCTTAAATCCAGTTGGACTATGCTGTAAGATTTAAATTTAACACAACCCTCTTCCAAACAAAAAGAAAAAATAAAAACTCAAATGTATATGTCTATGATAATGTTACTGTTTCTCTCACTCCACTTTCTCTCCACCTGCCTCTTGGTGGAGGTGGAGATGCAGGGGAGTTTCAAGACAGGAGGTGGGAAAGCCTTTCAGGAATCTTCTCTGAGTGAAGAAACTGAAAGGGAGGAGCCACAGGGGCTTCAGTATCTAGAACTGGCATCAGCTCCTTCCTTCAGTAAGTGACAGTCATGAGGGAACTGAGCCAGGTAGAGTGCTGAATTAAAAAAAAAAAAATTTCCAACCCTAAATAAAGACTGTCTACATGACAGCATTGTTAGATAAACAGCACATTCTGAAAACAAAGAAAAGGAATAAACTCTGGTCAGAGTTAAGAAACAGGGAAGGGGGTAACTAATGACCCAACAAGGAAAAATGGCTTCAGGGTATAGCCATGGGCCCCACAGGCCAGAAGTTTAAATGGAAAACCATTTAAACTATCTCAGGTCCAGTCTGCAGCATGTGGGGTCAGGGGACAGGGTTGGTCCAGGCACAGGCACTTAGGTAGCACTGAGAATTCTGGCCCTCAGCCATGTGCTGTTGAGCAGATGGGCACACTCGGCCCTGTTCACTGGCCTACAGGGAGGCAGGTGGGAAGCCCAATGGGAGGTCAGAGCACAGAGAACAGCCTGCCCATAAAAGGTCCTTCGTCCAACCCTTGCCTGTGCTTTCTTTTCTTCTTCTGTGAGGGGTTCATGAGCTCATCTGTTGGTAGCTTCAGGATAAGTGATTCTTTCACTGCAAACTGAAAGACCTGGAAGAGAAATCCAACAGGGCTCATCACACCTTCTGGAGCTAGGTGGTCAGGTAAGGGGTCCAGTCATATGCTGGGCTTGTGAGAGTTCTCGAGAATTTACAGACAGATGATTGGGCATCTTTTCAGTTAGGGACAGACACGAGTCCCATTGGACATGGGGTCCTGGCTCTGAAGTTAATTCTGAATCACTCACCCTAACTCAGAAATGGAGAGATACTGAGCACAATACTGCCTTCCCTGATCAGCATCTTTCTGCCAAGCCACAAAGGGACTGCGTCTTACCATTTGTGTCTGCCTCTTTTAGGAAGGGCAACTGCCTGTGCATTGTGTAACTGAGGGTAAGACCTTGGACTAGGCTTAACACTAGCTCCCTCTGTTGGCAGAAAGATGCCAGAGTCTTGACAATTTCAGCAGAACAGGGTCTGAGGAAGGTTCTCCTTTAACCTTCCTTGCTGATAGCACTCATTTTTAGCTTTTTTCTTCTTTTTCTCGACTATATGTGAAAATTATAAACATTGTCCAAAAAATACAGGATTTTTTTTGCATACAAATCTATAGACTTTAAGGTTAAAAACCTGTGCCTCAAGGAAATAGGTATTAGCTTCAAAATGAAAGCACAGGATCCTTTAACCCATGATTATATTAACTGTTCTAAGTAAAGAAGTATGAAAAAAAGGCCACAGAGATACCTCTAGAAGTTAGGGAGCCATGTAAGCAGAGTTCCAGCACTAGGATTCCCTTCTTGCTGGACAGACTGGCCTGAACACCTGACTCCTGCCTCTATTCTTCACTGTCTTCTCTCTCACCAGTCTTTTCCTGTCTCCAGAGCATTAGTGGCTGCTATCAACTGCCTTTCCAGTGATGGCATGAGTGAAAAGGCTGAGGCCTAGGCCCAGTTATTGGAGCTGGTGATTAGAAAATCTAGTGATAGGAAATCTGGAGAATAAAGGATGTGAGGTGGCTGATGGAGGGAGCAGCAGCAGTAGCAGTTGCAGGAGTGTGCCACTAAGAACACCCACAGGGAGACCAGAAGTCCCTTCTAGGAAGGGCGTACATGTTTAGAAAGGAGGCTGGGAACCAGTACAAGCAGCTCAAAGAAAATAGGACCACACAGAAGGTTTAAATAGTGGCTAGACACAGAAATAAGAATTTGGCAAAGAAAAGAGTAGATTCCCAAGCATTGTTAGGCCTGGCATTTATAGAAGGGCCAAAATTTGGGACCCAGAAGCATAGGCCCACAAAAGACTGAACCTAAGATAATTTCTCTACAGAGACATGACCTCAGGTGGCAAAAGGACAACAAAGCAATGGGTAAAAGGAAGACCCATATTTGTTCTGCTACTGTCAGACATAGTACCTGCTTGCATGTCTTCGTTCCCAGAAGCCTGGCTATAGAACAGAAGTTGTTGAAGTATGTCCCATGGAAGACACGAAAGAGAGACTCTTCAGCCCCAGTCCACTCCACAGGCTCCGATGGGGCTTCCACTACACAGAGCTGAGGTGGGGCTGGACTGGCCTTCTGTTTTGTGGGGGTCTGACAGCGAGAGTTAGCCTCTAAGCAAGGAAAAAAGAGAAACAGAAGTGGAATGCAGTTGTCATTCGAAGCTTGTCATAAACTCAGAAGTATTTCATTCTACTTTAAAAGGCAGAAGTGTTAAGAATAAAAATAGTCCCCATCTCCACTGCTTATAGGCGCACCTGTGGAAAGAATTAACAATTTTAAAAAGGTAGAAATATTAAGAGTTGGGGTTGGGAAATAGCTCAGTGGTGAAGTGCTTGCCTGGCACATGCCAGACCTTGGTTTTGAACCCCAGCACCAAAACCAAACCAAAACACAAAACCCCAAAGAAGTTTTAAGAGGCAGGCAGTGGCCAGGTTTGGTAGAACACATGTGTAATTTCAGCTACTCCAGCTACTCGTGAGGCATGAGTATCATAATTTTAAGACCAGCCTCGGCAACTTAGTGAGATCCTGTCTCAAAAATAAAAACATAAAAAAAGTTGGGGATGTGGTTCAGTGATAAAGTACCCTTGGGTTCAATCCCTAGTGCCAACCCCCTTCCAAAAAAAAAGATTTAGGCAGTGATCCTGGGTTTACCAGTCACTGCAATGGAAAGAAAATATCTTCATTTCTTTTCACTGTACCTGATGAACTGGAGGCCCAGTCATTGCCTGTGTCCCTGTCACTGTCCCCTTCTTTAGTCTCAGCCACAGCTGAGGCTGAAGTGTTGGAGCAGGAAGCACTGACCACGTGGTGCCTTCGCCGCCGACGCCCAGAGCACTTGGAGCGAGGGTTATGGAGCATCGCGTACTCCTTCGCTCCTTCCTGCAGTGGATACATTACAGGTAGGAAATAGGAACAGGCCCAGAGTCACCATATTGATGCCATTATCATAAAACTTTATCTTCATCAACATCTATGCAATGATACTGTCTTTTTTTTTTCCATCTGTACCATATAAATGTGACCATATTATAATGACACAGCTGCTTAACAAGCATTTTAAGACTTAAAAACTTATACCTTTTTCACAAAAGGGTTGTCCTATAATCCTAAAAAAAATATAACCTATGTACCTATGCACCTTCAACTTTCCAGGAAGTCATATCTGAAATTAATTCGCATGTTAACTGCTTGGAATTTGAGATCACATTCTCCTGATGAGGAAATGAGGTTCAGAGAGGGAAAGACACCTGCTTGAAAGTATACAGCTCAGTGCTCCAGAGTAGATACAAGAGACAGACTGGGTATCCGCCACCACTCTTCACAATCTACATACTGCTTCTGTTTCAATAATAAATGTTTAATCCTTCAAGTTTACACTATTACTACTTCATTTTGAAACTTCTCCCCAGAAACTCAGAATACCATTTCACTATCTTTTAACTATGCCTTTTTTTTTTTTTTTAAAGGCCAAATAACTCAGTTGGGTCATTTCCAACTGGAAGACTTGTTTTCCAAAGCCTTCTGGTTGTTTCTGAAAACTAAATATCCTGTAAAGATAAAGATTAAAAATCACCCGGGATATTTGGAATAATACATGTAGGTCCTAAAGGAAATTCCAAAAAAGATGTTTTGAAATTAGTTGACTCTGATAGCACAAGTCTATACTACAATTTGAAATCCTCAGAATCATTGTTATTCTTTTTTTTTTTTTCTTTTTTCTTTTCTTTTTTGGTGGCATTAGGGATTGAACCCAGGGCCTCCAGGGCCTCCAGGGCCTCACATAAGAGTTATGTCCCCAGACCTCATTTATAAAGTTTTTTTAACCAAAATGGTTAACAAATAAAATCAAGCTTCCAGAGGAGCAAGTTAAGCGACACTCTGAGAAAATAACAGACAAATCTAGAGTATGAGTCATCCTACAAGACAATCAACCTGAAACTTTCAAAAAGAAGAAAAAAGTGGTGGAATTATTTGAGATCAAAAGAACAAAAATATAGCCGGGCAAGGTGGCACATACCTGTAATCCCAGCAACTCAGGAGGCTGAGGCAGGAGAATCACAAGTTTGAGGCCAGCCTCAGCAACTTAGCGAGACCCTGTCTCAAAATAAAAAAAAATAAAAAGGCCTGGGGATGTGGCTCAGTGGTTAAGTGCCCCTGGGTTCAATCCCTGGTATCAAAAAACAAAAAACAAAAACACCAGAAATACATAATAACCATGTGATGACTGATTGGATGGTTCTAGTTTGAAAATAAAAACCCAAACAGAAATTCTTGGGATAGCTGAAAAAAAGGAAATAGACTGCATAGTAGTTGATATTATAAAATTCTTATTAATCTTCTTAAGTGTAATAGCAGGATTATGTAAGAGAATGTGTTTATTTTTAGGAGATGCATTTGGAAATATTTAACAAAGAAGCATCACAATATTGTTTCCAAATGGTTCAGCAGAAAGTACACAAACACAAATGCATGGATGGGGCTGGGGGTGTAGCTCAGTGACAGAGCACAAGATGAGCATGTGCAAGGCCCTGGGTTCCATCCCCAGCATCACCGCCCCAAAGACAAAAACAAAATAAAACCCCCAAGTATATGAATAAGGTAAGTATGGAAAGCACATTTCAAATCCAGGAAGAAGATATCTTTCAACTTCTTTGCATAACTGAAAATACTATTAATAAAAAGTTGGATAATACTTGATTTCTCTTCACTAAATAAATCTTTACTTTTTACTACGGAGAGGAACAACTCAAGTTTCTAGCTAATTTTCTGAGGCCTTGCTGTGACATGGTCATCTTGTTACAATTAAAGACATTATCCTTCAGAAAAAAAAAAGCTGGGGGAAAGTAGTCCTAAACTGTATTTAATTATGTACTTATATCTAACAAGTAATAAAAGAAAAGCTGTGCATATATATATATATGTATATCTGTAAGTTATGCGCACATACACACACACACACACACGCACACACACACTAGGGTTACTGGCAACAGTATTATAGTACACATATGGGGTTCCAGAGTGACAACTGAGAGAAGGAAAACGCCCTTTTGGGCTACATAAATGCTGGCAAGTTGATGTAACTTAGTGCAATTAAAAAAAAAAGCAAGGAGTAATTTAAAAAGCATGGAGTGTGGAGTTGGACGAGGGCTTGACTCTCACTGCTGCCACACCACTGACTTATTAACAAACTCTGGGCATAATATGTAACTTCTATAACCCATAGTCCCTTCCACCACAGAGAACTGCTATAAGGGTCTAGCGTGGTACTTGGCACATAGAAAGGAATCAATACGTTAGGGAAAAAATAAATAAGATAAAGTCAATTTATTTTCTTTATTCTTCTGATCTTATACACATAGTCTACTTTTCAGATGAATACCAAATAGTAGTCTATTTGGTAATACAGGTATGTGCCACCACAACAGTTGTATAACTTAACTTCAATCGTTGGCAGAAATTTTACCAAGGTATTCTATTCAACCTTTTGTGTAGAAAGTCAAATACTTAAACAGATCAACTCTTCTATTTTCTTCTAGCTCTCAGTATACTGTGCCTCCCCCCGAGATAAGCAGGACAATTTACACAGTCACAAAAGGTCTGTCCATCAGAGAGGGTCCATCTGGTTGATATAGTAAGACATCAGTGCCTTCATGTGTTCTTCCCCCTATGGTTACATGCATTTAAAGGAAGACAGAAGGGACTAAGATTGTGGCTCAGTGGTAGAGCACTTTTCTAGCATGTGTGAGGCACTGGGTTTGATCCTCAGCACTGCATATAAATAAATAAATTAAATAAAGGTATTGTGTCCATCTACAACTAAAAATATTTTAAAAATAAATAAAGGATGACAGAAAAGAAAATAAAGTGCATACCACCACTCCCTACTGTTTGCTCCAATTCTTTTGTTCTGTTTTATCTGTGGTGCTGGGGATCAAACCCTGGACATTCATTATTCTAGGCAAGTGCTCTAATACTGACCTCACACCCAGTCCTCTGTGCTTCAATTCTAACAATAAATTTTAGACTCTGATATCTAAGTAGATGATACTGAGAGCAAGTAAACCTTTAATATTTTTCAAATTTTACTCCATCAGAACAACTGTTTCTAGTGAGCTCCTTAAGAGCAGAAGCCATGTTTTATGACCCCAGGAATGCTGTGTACTGCCTCACTTGGCTTGTGTTCCCAGAAGCAGAAAGCCCAGGGACCATTTCCTGCTCAATTTTAAACAGACTTAACAATGCCAGAACAGTTTAAGAACCTACCAGCAAAAGGAAGCAGTCTGTGCCACATGGTTCTGGTTCAATCTTGATTTCTTTGTTCTTGCGTTTATATACATTAGGAGTGGCATGAAAAGCTGAAAAAGAAAAATTGTAGTGTTTCCAATGGTCTAACAGAACTGAGTTAGGGAGCTATTGTAGGGGTTGGAATTTAACAGTACCCATCAAGGTACACAAAATTTAGACATTTTCTATATCAACACAATTTTTTTCAAAGTTAGGAGGTGCTCAGGGACAAAGAGGTTGCTGATTGGTTTGTCCCTATCATTCAAAGCATGTTGCACTGAAACTGAACAAGTGAAAACAATTGTCCTTTTGTGAAACCCTCATCAGATCAGAGGCCAGGAACTTCATATGGCAAAACCAGAGCAAACGGAAGGAAGGGAATAGTGGCAGGGAAGGGAAAGAGGAGAGCATGTCAAACAGTAGCCACACTCACGGTGAAGGAAGCAGTCGTATTTAAAGCAGCGCCGGCAAAAAAGTGTGTGGAAGGAGTGCAGAGACTGTTCCCGCTGCACAGACTTGGCATTGGGGCCATCAATGTTGGGTGTGCACTGAGGCGGAAGTGCATTGGGGTCTGACATCTCTGTTAGTTCTCGATACCTATTTAAGAAAAGAAAGAGAAAAGTTCCTCCAAGGGAATGTCTCCACCTTGAAAGTGCAGACTGGGTATCAACAGTCACCCAGGCCTGGTCTGCTAAGGAAGGTTGGGTATTTTTATGGGTCTGGTGGATGAGGGGACAGTGAATAACTAAGTGGGTACACCACTGTAATTATGCAGGACCAGACATGTGTCTAAAAGTAAGGGGAGGGAAAGATTTGATCAGCAGTGCTGAAGAAACTCTCCCCAAAAATAGCGCAGGAAAAGTTCTCTGTCCAGACTTACTCAAAGCCAGCACGCAGTGATCCTTAATATGTCAAGGGGGCATTTAGAGGTAATAAGCAAGAAATAACCAGAAGTGCAGGCAAATCGTAATAAATTTACCATAAACAAGTTTTTTATTAACCTAAAAACAGACTTGAATAAACGTTTTGTCCGAGCAAAACATATGGCCTAAGTGGGACAGCTTTCCCTACCTCTCCTTCATGTCATCCGGGACACCATTCTCAGGGAACATTGAGGCAATGGCACTGAAGATCATGTCATTTGGGAACTGTTTCTTGGAAGTCTTTTTATTGCCTGAATTTGAAATGACAAAAAACTCTTGAGTGCTACTATTAGAGCATGCAACAAAGCTGTTTGACCTCTTCCCCCTTTATCCTAGCATTTTGATTAGAACAGGTTTGTTAACCTTAACCACAGACTACATATTGATAACAAAATCCACAGACACTGTTAGAATCTGGAGGTAAAAAGCAGTTTCCAAGAGGAGTCCTGAAAATATAAGAATCCTATAATAATGTTAATGCTGAAGAACAAGATGGATACCATAACTATTTTATAGTAAGAGAGGTACTATATCCCCGAATATATAGTATCATTAAGTAATGTACAGTGTAATGAAGCAATTAAATATTGGATTAATTTAAATAAACATAAGTGACACGGAAAAATGCTGATATAATCAATTAAACAAAAGAGTTAAAACTTTATACAGAGTACAATCCAAATATGGCATAACATAAACATGTTGATTTACGTGAATACATTTTTAAGTCCAGAAGGAAATATTAATCTGGTTATTTCTACAAAGCAAGATTGTTTCCTTCTTTATTACTTTCTAAATTTTCCAAACACATTACTTGCATATTTAGAAATAAATTATGATTTGTAAGTTCTACTTTCTTCTTCAGCTAGACTAATAGCCAACTTAAGTTATTGGTTAAAGATCATGTTTAACTTTTTGGAGGGGGGTGGTATTGGGATTTGAACCCAGGGATGCTTAACCACTGAGTCATATATCCAGCTCCTATTATTTTTTATTTTGAGAAAGGGTCTTGCAAAGTTACTTAGGGCCTTACTAAGTTGCTGAGGCTGGCCTCCACTTGCGATCCTCCTGCCTCAGCCTCCTGCGTTGCTGGGATTATAGGCGTATGCCACAACAGCTGCCATGTTTAACTTTTAAGTGGACCAATGAGAAACACCAACAACCTTTAACAAGCAATACACTTTTTCAGGTTTCCCTTCTGCATCCCTGTCACTTTCAAAATGGAATATGGAAACAATGCTATGTACCTTCAATGGCATGTCGTTTTCTCTTTCTTGTTACTGGAAGATCTTCTTTGCTATCATCTTGCTTTCCATCTGAGGTGTCATTGTGGCCTTCCTCCTCCTCATCTGAGTATTGATTCAGGGCATCTACCAACTCCAAGAAAACAGCATCACTAATCAAGACAGATCCAGGGATCATCTCTGAAACACAAGGATTAGAAGGACAAGCAGTGGTTGCTTCACATTCCATTAGTCACCCTAGGCAGGTTTTCTTGTACTCACTCCTAAGGCACATATGTTACATAGGTGCATTTTCATATGAACAATCAGGGAACTGCAATCATCCGACTGACTCTCACAACTGCAACAGTTTAGCTAGCTGCCTGAGTAAGGAAACATCTATAAGCTTCATTTATTTACTTATTTATCTATTTATTTTTTTTGCACTGCTGGGAATTGAACCCAGGGCCTCATGCATGGTACACAAGCACTCTATCACTGAGCTACATCCCCTACCCATGTTTTATTCTTATTGGGATATTTTACTTCCTCAGTCATAGGTCAATTCTATATTTATGGCTCAAAATCTCAAAAAAGTATACCAACAATCACTAACAGGACAGAGAAAAGATAATAAAATTAAAATTCACTTGTTTTGCTGCTGATAGATGGACAGTAACTTCTCCAAATCAAAAGAGCATTTTTTTCCTAAAATCATACTTTATGGGGTTATACTACAACTTGAAAGAAAGTCTTTCAACACTAGGGGGTGCTGTGGATAAATAATGTATTTGAAAAGCATCACAAGGGGACCCACAATTGTCAAGAGTAGGTGGGGCTATTGGTTTGCAAACCCCTGGGTAGTCTCTCTAGCTCTTCTTACTTTATATATTGACAACCTTTTCTAGAACTACAACCAAGCCCAATGATTTGCTTTTAGAAAACTAAAGATATCTAAGCCTATTTCTTGGAAATTCAGAGGATATTTGAATCAAAGTAGTATGACACAGAAGTTATGCTCATTGCCATTATGAGAGAATGGGAAATGAAGCACAAAATGGCGTTGGCTGGACTTATGGAAAACTTCTAAGAAATTTGCATAATGAACTTTCTTTCCAGCCACCAAGTACTAATAATCCTTCTGTGTCTCATCTCCTTTTAAAATTTAACTGGGATTTTTTTTTTTTTTTGTACTGGGGTTTAAACTCAGGGGCACTTTATGTACCATTGACCCTCATTTCCACTCTTTTTTATTTTGAGACAGGGTCTCATTAAATTGCTTAGGGACTGGCTGAGTTGCTGAGCTGGACTTGAAACTGTGATCATCCTGCCCTAGCCTCCTGAGTCACTGGAATTATAGGCCATGTACCACTGCACCCAGCAGAAGAGGCACTATTCCAAAAAAAGTTATTTTCTAAAGAACCCAGCACCTTCTTCACCATGGACTTTCCCATCATAGTTATTGATCAGCTCTTCAATGAAAGTTTCATCTTCTTCTTTTACTTCATCTCCCATGTACGGAATATTGCACAAAACTGTCTCATCTTCTACCTGAAATTAAACCAAATGTAATTCATTCCATGTATCTCCTCTTTTCTATTTAGTGGAATCTTTGCTGAGATTTTGTTTGTTTGTTTCTGAGTCTCCTGAAAATTCCTTTGATCACAGAGTTTACTGCATTTTAAAGACTAGTCATTTAATTTTGCCAATGAAATCTCACAAAGAAGGGGCAATGTTACTCTTAGGGAGACAAAAGTCAGTCTGGTTGATATTGACTATGTAACATTTACTTTAATATCAAGAGTGGTATTCCCACTAAAACCTAGAATTTGACAGCATGTTTATTTTTCAGAGTACTCCATCCATTATCTCATTGTACCCACTACACTTCTTTGTAAAATAGGTCTGAGCAACACCTAAAAAACAGTCAAAAGTCTCCAATTCCAATGTTTTTTAAAAATTTTATTTCTTCTTTCATATTTTTATTTCAATGGCTTTCATGAGTAGAAAGACAGATAAATGAAAAGGAAGGTCTCCACAGGTATGATTTACAATAGAACTAATAAAGAAACTGAGCAATCAAAATTTTGGGGTATGCTATGAAGCATAATGACTTTACAATAATAAAAAACATTATGATTACAACTCATGCCAATAATACTCAATCAGAACCTAAAGGCAAATGCAGAATAGGCTTTGGATATTTTCTGGCAATAAATAATACTCAAGGAGTGGGGCAAGGCACACAGCTGAGAACACAGTCATTTTTTTTTTTTTTGGAGGCGGTGCTGGAGATTGAACCCTAGGCTTTACACATGCTAACACACTCTACCACTGAGCTACAATTCCAGCCCCAACACACATTCTTAAATCCCCAAGTGCCAAATATATTTACTCTGAAGTTTTATTTAAAGAGATTACTCCCTTCTGTAGACCTATATTCTGTTCCTATCAGCAGTATGGCTATCTGTCATCAGACAGATGATAAGCAATAGCAGTATTTAAAGAGGACTGATTATCAGAACAATAAATAATCGTAGCAGGGTTAGTATAAAGTCCTGGATGAAAGGAATGTGTAACCATGTGCACCTCTGCTATCTTGGTCGCTTTCAAAGAATCTTGCCTTTAGAGGATTCAGACAGAATTGCTTCATCAGCAGGGAGTTGACAACCTGCTTAAGCCTCAAGAATCTGATTTAGACTAAATTTAACTGAATATAATGTAACAAAATTAGGCCAAAGTAGTAAGAGAAAATTGGAGTCTTGCCCAACCTCATTCATTTAAAGAAAAAAAAAAAACCAATTCAGAAGTATATTTTAGAAAGCATCAAAACCCAACACATTAGAAAAATTTACAATGTATATTTTTTAGAGTAAGTAAATTACAATAATGTGCCACCTGGTATATTCAAGCTTTTCCTAAGAGAAGCTTCAGCATATCAATATGAGAAAATTATATAGCTTAAACAACTGCCACAGTGTTTTCAATACATACCATAAAGTTCTGCTGGAGAGGGGACCAGGAATACATGATGGGAACCAATGCAACAGTGTTCAGAGACCTCATTAACATATGTTGGCTTGCAAATCCTGGGAAAATGCTCTCTATGGTACACTAAAATACAAGAAATGACATGAAAAGGAACAGGCAAGAACAAAACCCAAGAAAGAATTACATAGTTTCCTTCCAAAAAGAGCCCAATGTTCTTAGTGTTCTTGTAATATTCTCTCTCTCATTTATTTTTATTTTTAAAATTTGTGTGTGTGTTGATGGGAATTGAACCTAGAGTACTAGGCAAGCACTCTACCACTAAGCTACATCCCCAGCCCTTTTTATTTTGGTTTGAGACAGCGTCTCCCTAAGTCACCCAGGCTGGCCTTAAACTTGTGATCCTCCTGCCTCAGCCTCCTGTGTTACTGGAATTACAGGTGTGTGCCATCACACCTGGCCATCTCCTTATAATTCTTACAAATTAATAGGCTGAGGGGTTTTTTGGCACTGGCTCCTGTGGAAAGCAGGAACTGTCTCCTATTCATATTTGTATCCTCTACAGAGTCCGGCCAGCACTTGCCATACTCCTCTGATACTTATTTCAATTAAAACAGTTAATCTCCTTGGACTGTACACAATAGTAAAGGGCCTCTGAAAGTTCTAGAGGATGAGATGAAGATAAGGAAGTCTACCTGAGGACCTAAACTTTAAGACTTTGTTGTATAGGTGATGGGGACAGTACCCAGGGAAACAAAGTGATACCCTGCTTTGGGAAAATAATTGTTCGTGTTACACTATGTTTTTCTATTTTAAAATATTATCTAGAGAAACTAGAGTTCTCTTTTTAAATTGATAATTCAACTTAACAAATAAATTTACAATTAGGGATCAATATACTTCTGTCCACTATCCAGGAGCACTCCTTTCCCAATATCAAAGTACTTTGGAGTTAATGAAGTCATAGAGGTTGCTCTGGAGCTGGACACACAGTCCAGGAAAGCAGACAATAAATCTTTTAAAACATTTTTAAAAATTTTTTTAGTTGTAAGATGGTCACAATACCTTTATTTTACTTACATATTTGTAATGTGGTACTGAGATCAAACCCAGTGCCTCACACAAGCTAAGTGAGTACTCTACCATTGAGCTACAACCCCAGCCCCTAAATGTCTTTTTTTTAATGAAAAAAATCACAATTATTAGTTGAGGAGAAAAAAGGTGAAAAGATTATTCTTTACTGATTTACTATCCTAATTGTTCAAGGCAGACTCCAATAGCTGTGTCTATTTTACTTATTTATTTTCTAACAGAAAAATACAGAAAAAAACTTTATGCCCAAGGAAGAGGTGAAGGCCAGGTTCTGACTCCTGGAAGTACCTTTTTGAGAAAAGGATGCCCACTCACAGGCTTCATTGACTGAACAGGTTGGACACGAAGCTTCTTCCATTCTTCATTGAGAATTTGGGTTTTTTCTTGAACCTTTGCAAAATTTGCCACATATAAAGCCTAGCAAAGCCAAGAAAAAGATTAAGATATAAAAACACAAGTGAAAAAATTTCAAATCCTTGACATTGAATAAACATAATGAAATCTGCAATCTTTCGCTTGGGAACTATTTATTTATTTTACTTACTTATTTATTATTGGGGATTGAACCCAGGGTCTTATACATTCTCAGTCTATCTGTTCACTATCCCTTTCTTTTTGAGCCAGGATCTCCCTAAATTGCCCAACCTTTCCAACCTCCTGTCTCAGTCTCCTGAGTAGCTGGAATTATAGGTATGTGCCACCACACCCACTCTGGAACTATTTTTTACCTTTGCACCCATATTTGCCTGAAGTCGTTTAAGTTGTCGAAGTCGCATATATTCAGATTTCACTTTTCTTTTCCAGTAAGTGATACATTTGGAAGTTGGGGGATTTGGTATGTCCATTTTGCTGTAATCAAAGAGAAAGATGAGAATAGCATTTTATTGCCTGGAAATGAAGCATTCCTTAAATTTGAATAAGCATGGTAAATTATGTTTTCAATTCCACTAAACTTATTCATAAAAATATAACATTTAAGGAACTTAAATATATTAGTATAATAAAAAGTATCAATTTTTAAAAGATTTTATATGAGCAATTCCCTGTCCAATTGTCAAAATGCTTAGATTCTGTCCTCTTATGTGTGACTAATTTTAAATTAAGCTTTCAAGCTGGAGGGTAGCTCAGTGGCAGAGCTCTGTGCTTAGCACATGAGTCCCTTGGTCAGATCCCTAATACCACACACACACACACACATACCACAAAGTTGTCCCAGAGATATTAGAAATTTAGATTTCTTGGACAAGGGGAAAGCTATTCACCACTTTGACTAATAGAACAAAGTTCATATCCAAGCGCTTTATGGAAAGACCCACCCACCACAAAACTGTTACCTATCAAATTACCTAAATCTACTACATGTCTAGTAATAAAAGGTGAACTTAACAACAACATAATCTCATCTCCATGTCAGTAGCAAGACATATAGCAATTGGTAACACTGAAAGTCACATTTTTAAATATTGAAATAAAGGTTCAAAATTATAAAGGACACACTGTAATATACTTTACCTACTTTGTAGAATACCAGGGGAACTTCTGGATTTTATGATGTGTCTCTGTTCTTCAAAGGAATGGCCAGTCAAAAAGGCAAAATAAGTGTCCAGCTTTGCAAAGAAAACACAGTGATTTTATTCAATCAGTGTGTGTATTTAGACCTGATACCCTTAAGTAGGATGTTTCCCCAGACCTAGGAAGTCTTCCAGATCTCTGCTATCACAACTTTTAGTCAGGTCTCAATAATACTTGATGCTTTTATTATAGCCTTCCATTCACATGTATAAATACATTCTAAATATAATGCTTTTCTGGACTCATTTCTAGGCTTAGCCAGCAGGCCCAAAAAACATTAAATACATGTAAAAATTCAATAAGATGTACAAAATGAAGTTTTTACTCTGGATTAACTAGGTAAGTTTCTTAGGAGAACTAGTTTACTCATTTTACCTAACATTTTAAATTCCCCAAAAATATTACAAGAAACTATGAAAAGCCGAAATTTGAAATAGAAACTAAAGTTTCAGACTGTTTTTTAAAAATTTCCTAAAAGATACTTTTTTCTTTCAGAGTAGAATATCAAATTTTTTCTAAAGAAATATTTAAAAATGACCTATTAGGGCCTATAAAAAATGATTAGCACAAACAAGAAAACAATAAAAGTTAATCTACCACCACACATATGCCATAATCAGACCATGATTATAATATTTCTGTACATGAATTTAAAAAAAATGTTTTTGTTAAACTTGTGTATGTTGCTGGGGATAGAATTCAGGGCCTTCTGCATTACTGAGCTATACCCCAGCCCCATGCATATGGATTTTCAGAGTATACCTGAATGTTTTATTTAAAGAATCAAATGGAGTCACCGAATATGATATTAAATTTAGAGGAAACTTATAATTTTAAAAAAAATTTATATATATATTTTAGTTGTTGATGGACCTTTATTTTTATTCATTTATTTATATGCAGTGCTGAGAATCAAACCCAGTGCCTCACACAGGCTAGGCAAGCTCTCCACCACTGAGCCACAACCCCAGCCCTAAAGTTGTTTTTTGGATTTTGTTTGTTTGTTTTTTGAGATGGGGGTCTTACTATATTTCCCAGGCTGGTCTCAAACTTGTTGACTTAAGCAATTCTCTTGACTCAGCATCCTGAGTAACTGGAACTGTAGGCAAAGAGGCAAAGGCCACTGTGCCCAGTTTTGTTTTGTTTTTTGTTTTGGTAGTAGCAGGACAAACCCAAGGCCCTGCAGCCCACTCATATAATCCCAGCAACTCAGGAGGCTGAGGCAGGAGGATCACAAATTAGAGGCTACCCTTCTCAAAATAAAAAATAGAAGGGGTTGGGATGCAGCTCAGTGGTAAACCCCCAGTACTGAAATAATAATTAAATAAATAAATAAAGTTAAAGGAAAAAAGAAGAGGAATAGTAAAGAAGCAGAGAGATTTCTGTTTCCTACTAACCTAGACCAAGTGATTCAAGCCCTTAAAAACAGAATTATAGTCAGGTATGGAGGGACATGTCTATAATCCCAGCAACTCAGGAGGCTGAGATAGGAGGATTGCCAAGTTTGCGGCCAGCCTGGGCAACACAGCAAAACCCTATCTCAAAATAAAAAGGGTTGACCATGTAGCTCAATGGTAGAGCATCCCTGGGTTCATTCCCCAATACCACAAAAAAAAGAAAAACAAACAGACCAGAATTCCCTTGAGTTAAATATCTCTTTCTGGGGAAGGGAATGAAAGAACAACAACAAAACCTAAGAATCTGAATCCCAGTCAGTGTAGTCAGTGGTGCATGCCTGTAGTCCCAGCTACTGAGGAGGGTGAGGCAGAGGGATCACTTGAGCTCAGAAGTTCCTAATCAGCCTGGGCAACACAGCAACAACCCATCTCTTTTAAAAAAAAAAAAAAAAAAAAAAAGGAAGAAAGAAAGAGACTTTGAATTTCTAAGTGGGTTAAAAAAACTAAGCAAATTTCTTTTATCACAATTACATGATCTTCCTCTTAAGTCTTTTAAATATTTTTCACTCCTATATGAAATAGGGTCAAAACAGGGACTCTTTTTGAATGATAAAACTTTTTAAGAACATACATCACAACTGCAATCCCAGCTACTTGGGAGGATGAGGTAGGAGACTCACAAGTTCCAGGCTAGCCGAAACAGTGACACCTTGTTTCAAAATAAAAGGAAGCCAAGAGAGGAGGCACACACCAGTAATCCCAGCAGTTTGGGAGGCTGAGGCAGGGGGAATCATAGTTCAAAGTCAGCCTCAGCAATTTAGTGAGGCCCTAAAGCAACTTAGCAAGACCCCATCTCTAAATAAAAATATCTTAAAAAGGGCTGGGAATGTGGCTTAGAGGTTAAGCATCCCTGGGTTAAATCGACAAAAAAATAAAAATAAAATAAGAGGGTTCAGAGATGGTACTCAGTGGTGGAGTCCTTACCTAGCACGTACAAGGCTCGAGTTCAATCCTTGGTACCCATACACACAGAAAAAGGCCATATCTCATAATCACATGTAATATTAAGTGATTTATCATATAACTTCTGCCCCGAAAAACTTACTAGTAGTCTGCTTCAGGAAATGAAAAAAGGATTCAAATTCAGATAAAACTGCTTCTGTCAGAAACCTTAGGCGAGCTGGGTGTGGTGGCACAGGTCTATAATCTCAGCAACTTGGGAGGCTGAAGCAGGAGGTTCATAAATTTGAGGCCAGCCTCAGCAGTTTAACCAGATCCTGCCTCGAAATAAAAAATAAAAAGGACTGGAGATACAGCTCAGTGGTAATCCCCATTACTCGGGGAAAGAAAAAAAGAAAAAGAAAAGAAAGAAGACTTAGGCTATTTTTACTAAGACCCAAATGACTCAACTGTTATAAATTATAACTCGGAGACAACACAACCTCTTTTAAAAGTTTGTGTGTGTGTGTGTGTGTGTGTGTGTGCTGGGGATCGAACCCAGGGCCTTGTGCATGCAAGGCAAGCACTCTACCAACTGAGCTATCTCCCTAGCCCTTAAAAAATGTTTTTGAACTATAATCCCTCTCTCATTCCTTTTGGACTCATTTCTCTTTTTGAAACAGTAAACTTAAAGCAGATTGCTCCATTCATTTAAAACTGGAGATCAAACAAGAAAAGAACTTATTCTATCCATAGCTGCTGGGTGTACATATGGATTTCTTAGAGGAAATGGTCACAGGAAAATATCAATATTTTTATTAAAGGAGTTATAACTGAAATGTAATCTCCTATAATCTGTCAAGTCAGATGACAGGAAACACATCATAATAATCCAACAATTAATGCCACCATTTCTCATTTTTCTCAAGTGTTCTATTTGACCAGAGGAGTATATGCATACACATGAAAAAGGCATTGAGTTTTAACCAATAACATTGTAAAATAAGTCATACTTCCTCCTTTTACAATTAAAGTGATATTTGAATCTTTTGTGTCCATGAGTCAATATTTATTTCACTTGGCTTTTTAATGGGTCTTCAATGTCTCTAAATGTTTATTTGGCAGTTGGTCAGTTCCCACAGGGCATATGAGGAAGATGAAATATTCTGTAGGGAACAAATAGATGGTGTTTAAAATAAACACCTGAAGCACAGTCATAAGATGTCACAGCAGCTGGATCCCAACCAACGACTACAATATTAAAAAAAAAAATTAAAAATCAGCATTCACTAGAACATGTCTGGAGAGAAATAGGGTCAATGGGGTTATCCATCTTGGGGAAAGGGAGGAGCATACACATAAAAACACTTCATATTTCTTTTAGATCTAGTTTTTAGTTACTTAAACATGCAAAACCACTTATCTTCCAGTTAAGTACTATGACCTTTCATTATATTCATTTATACATTGAAGACAAAATAGGAGTCTGGGGTTGTGGCTCAGTGGTGAAGTGCTTGCCTGGCATGTGTGAGGCCCTGGGTTTGATTCTTGAAGCTGCATATAAATAAATAAATTAAATAAAGGTCCATTGGCAGTCAAAAAATATTTTTAAAAACCTGCCAAAACATATGCTGTTTAGGGACATAAGTCTTTATATAACTAATTCTAATAATGACAGTAAGATAAATAGCCCAACATGGAAAAATTAAACAGATACTTTTCCAAAAAATTTAGGAATGCCAAGTGCAGAGGCGCAAGGCTACAATTCTAAGTAGCTGGGATTACAGGAAAGTGACACATTTCAGAATTTTAAAGCTCTGCTTTAGCATCAACTTCCCAAATGGCTCACAAATATTCTGTTAGTGGCAGAACTAGGATCCATTATCTCCTGACTTTGGGTCCCAGAAATATTCTTACTACTTATTTATTCCACAAATATGTACTGACCAGGCATTAATTTAGGTGCTTTGGGGTACATCAGTGAATAAAACAGACAAACATCCCTGCTTTTTGGAGAACTGATTCACACTGTGATACTCCACACATAAATCTTGCCCACATTAGTATTGTAGATGGTCCTTTCTTCTGTCTTTGTTTTTAAGTACTTATCTTCTAACATACTGTCTCTGTGTAAGTCTGTCATCTCTTTCATCATGGTACACGTGGGAATCCCAGGGCTTTTTTAAAACAGGCAAGCTCTCTTAGAATTAGAGCCTTCTCAGACTGGAAACTTCATTCAATACTGAATTTCCTTATCTTAAAATCTCGGGTGGAGTATTTTTCTATTCAGAGGTATCACAGTAGCAAACATGGAAAAGGACTCACACTTTCAGCTCCATTCTTGTGCACACCCAATTATTCTTATAACTTGGCCCTCTTCTTTCATTTCACCCCTGCCAAGCCCTAGGCTTCAGATCTAAGCTATTCCGTTTATAATCCTGTATTTTCACCCATCGAAGGTCCATCCTCAATATTCCACTGGCGGCACAAGCATCCTTTCACGCTCCTTCCCCTCCCTGCCCCCGAAACAATTTCTCAGTAGTCATTTTTTGCCGAAATAAAAGTTTGGCCCACATTTTCTAACGGGTATGTCCCAAATACAACAGCTTTCTTTGCTCCAAGACACTTGCACTTATATCATTTGATACTCGGGAGAAGACTAGGGGTTGGCATAATTGGCGCCAGCCCAAGTCTGGAGGTAAGGAAGCTTCTTAATTCAGGGTTGGGATTGGGATAAGGCAGACGAGGCCAGAGAGGCTCCTGGAAGCAAAACGTAAGGAAGGGTTCTCTCTGCACTTGCGCTATGCTGAGAGTCACTGCCCACTTACACTTTGCGCCTTAGCCTCACTCACCTCGCTGTAGTTCCGGCCCTGTTTTTACTGTCATCCCTTCCTCAACATCCCCCCAAGCCATCGCAAGCTCAGCCTAGGTCTCTGGACTTTCCCGTGCCCAGCCCCAGATCCCCGGGAGTCCACTTAGCTAAGGGCCCCCGCAGGTGCCACCGCCCACCCGGGCCCTCTCAGCGCTGGGGCTCCCGCCCACCGGCCCACCCATCCTTCCAACGGGATTCCCCGTCTCGGGGCCCGCCCCCGCCGCTCCTCCTCCGGGACACACAGCCCTCCCAGCCTCAGACGCAGTCCTCGTCGGGGGCTCACTCGCTCCGTCCCCCAGATCTCCGAGCGGGGAGGGGCGCCCTGCTACCCGCGGCCAGGCAGGTAGTGTATCCCCTGGGTTCCTCCTAATTCCCAGATAACTTCGCCTTTCCCTCCCTCCTGCCCCGGCGGCGTTGTGCGGAGGCCCGGCCCCACCGCCCGGCCCGGGCTTGTTTACTCACTCACCCTCCATCCCGAGCCGCAGGGACCCGCCGCTAGGACGCTTGCGCGCCGCGGCCCCGCCCCCGCGCCACAGCCCCGCCCCGCGCCCCCTCGGGCGCGTGCGCGTTGAGCCGTCCGCGCCGCTTGGGTGGCCCGCCAGGTCGTCGTTCTTTGATCTTCAGCAAAGGGATCCGGAGAAGGAAAACGTCTGTTTGGCGCCAATTTTCCAGGACTTTGGAGGGTGAAGTGGTGGGTGGTATAGCCCAAGCCTGACTATTTCTAAGGTGGCACTGTCAGTGGAGAGGAAGGGCTCTGGGGAAACTTTCCAGTGCAACTGAAACCGTCTCGGAGACCTTGTAGAGCCCTGCACCGTATCCCTCATGCTGGGGACTAACCACATCTCACCTCAGCGTTTGAAGGCAACCTAGAACCCCCTCAAACGGATGCCTCACACCTTCTAATTCTGCAGATTTATGTACGCTAAATTCTTGCTTTATTTACACCTGATTTCCCTGTTTCTGTCAGTAGTTCGCCCACTCACTTAAATTTCAAAGTATGGTCTTATATCAAAGATACTTACTAGTTCAACGGGAAACTTTATAACTTTACAGGTAAGAAATCTGTCTGACACTACTTTGACCAAGTGATTAAAGTTAATATCACTAGTGATAGGAAATTTCTTAGCAATTCCTCTCATACAGTGCAATGAGAAAAGTACAAAATCACTCCTGTGGTGTTCTTGACAAAAATGCAAAAGCTGAGTTTAATGCAGAAGCATCAGACAAATTCAGAATGAGGAATAATCTGCAAAATAATTGACCAGTGTCTTCAAAAGTGCCAAAGTGCCAAGATCATAAAAGTCAAAGGACAAGGAACTGTCCCAGATTGGGAAAACTGAGAACACATGACAACCAAATATCATGTGTGATCCTGGATTGAATCCTGGTTCAGAAAAAGGACACAAGAAGGATAATTTGATGAAAGTAGAATTGGGCCTCTAGATTAATAGTTTTTAAAATTAGTTTTAATTCCTCATTTGGATAATTTACTTAAGGAAGTTGGAGAAGAATATACAGGATCGTTGTCCTATTTTTCTACCTATTTTGTAAATGTGAAAATAATTTCAAAATATAACGTTAAACTGGGTTCCTTGGTGCATTCTTGAAATCCCAGCTACTAGGGAGGCTAAGACAGGAGGATCACAAGGTCAAGGCCAGCCTGGGCAACTTAGGAGACCCTGTCTCAAAATAAGAAATAAAAAGGGCTGCAGATGTAGCTCAGTGGTAGAACACCTCTGCATCCGATCCCCAGTACCACACACAAACACAAAACATGTATTTATGCATTATATACACATATATATGCACATTTGAAGTTAAAATTTGAAATTAAGCTGGGCACAGCGGTGCCTGTCTGCGTTCCTAGTTACTCAGGAGGCTGAGATAGGAGGATCCCAAGTTTGAGGTTAGCCTCAGCAATTTAGTAGGACCCTGTCTCAAAATAAAAAATTTAAAAAGAATTGTGAGGGTGTAGCTCAGTGGCAGAGAGTCTCTGGGTTCAATCCTAAATATAAAAAAAAATTTAAAATACAAAACAAAATTACCTTGATTTTTGTCTCAAAGTGTATAATTATAAAAACATAATGTTCATTTTTTTTCACATAATTTTCATGACAATCTTATGAAGTAGGTAGGGCAGATTTCAATTTTACATACTAAGTTACTCTGGCATAAAGGAGTTAAGTGATGTGCCTTACACAATTGAAAATTTGCTCTGTCAGTTCTTATACTCAGGTCTCTAGATTCCAGATATACTATTCTTTTCTTTATATCAAAACCTTTGATCTTGCTATTGTCCCTCTTGCATCTATTTGTTTAACTACCAGTCAAAACAATTATTCCTTTATGTTGTACTTGTAATTTGCAATGATGCTCCTTTCCATTACTGCTGCCTAGATAAGTGTTTCTCAAGCTAGGATCACACTGAAATCTAATAACTACTGAAGCCTGCTTCCCACATCCAGAAAGACTGATTAATTATTAATTGGTCTGGGGCATGGTCTGGGTTTCAAGAATTGTATAAACATTCCAAATGATTATAGCATGTAGCCAAGTTTGAGAACCATTGCACTGCATTAATAATTTTTAGAAGAATGTGGGTTTTCTAAGGATAGATGTCCAGAAATTCTGAGTCAGGAAAGAGACGAGTGAGAGATTTGGGTACCATCAACATATTAGTAGTAACTGAAACCACAGGAGTCCACGACATTACCTTAAGAGACTGTGCCAAGAAAGGAGAGCAGAGATACACAGAGAAATTTTGAGATAACAATGAAAGTATGGTTACAGAAACTTTATTTTTAATGGACACAATACCCTCATTTTATTGTTTATTTTTTGTGTGGTGCTGAGGATTGATCCCAGTGCCTCACACGTGCTAGGCAGATGCTCTACCACTGAGCCACAACCCCAGCTCAGTTACAGAAATATTTTGAGGTGGAAGCTGAAGGGATTTATACCAAAGTCAAGGATGAGAGTGGTGTAGCCTATCTCAAGTCCCACCTCCTGGTTGAGCATTCTCACCTTCCTGGTCCTTCCTGAGGCTGCGTTCTGCTTTATACTCACTGCCATGCTGTGAGTGGATATTTCATATCCACCACAATATTTGGCATAGGATTAAACAGAATTTAGTAATCCTCATTCACTGAAGGATTATGAAAACAACTTTTACATCACAGTGAGTGTGGAAGTTTTGGGGTTTTTTGTTTGTTTTTTTTGAGACCGGTCTCACTATGTTCTCTAGGCTGGCCTCGAACTCCTCGACTCAAGGAATCCTCCTGCCTCAGCCTCTCAAGTGCTAGAACTACAGGCATGGGCCACCACGCCTGGCTAGGTGTGGGGTTCTTGAGGGAAATTTTGTTTGCCAGTTGGTTTCTTCTCATTTTGCTGGGAGAGTTTTTCCTGAGACCATGCTCTTTCTCAGCTGACCATGTTCCATGAGGCACTATCAGCCAAACTTTGTTTGGCTAGCTTTTGCTCTGCATCTCTTTTTCTTTTCCAATCCTTCAGGTCTTTGTCCTATAAATTCGGAGAAAAACTGTTGGCAAGTGGTCAGCAACAGGACCTCTAAAAAACAGTACCATCACCCCTGCCCCACTCCTCCCAGCTCCACCCCCAGGCAGTTAATGGAAGAAAGGAATAACTGTGTCACTCTTGGCTTCTCCTTGTTCATCTTGCTCTTAAATTGGAGGCCTCTGGGGCTGCAAGAAACTGGACAAAGTGTGCTGAGTAGTCTAATAGGGCTGATTCCTTTTTTGAAAGTCCTCTATTGCGGAAAAATAAAATTATGTGTTTAATTTCTGAAACTTAATGCCTGATTTGCCTTGGCAGCCCTTCTCTTGGGTTTGGCCAAGAGTCCAGCAACACTAGTATACTGATTAATACCAGCTCAGCTTGCTCCCTGGAGAAGAGCATTATTTACTGGACTATTTTCTTAAATCCTTTTTAATTTGCTTGTATTTTGGCATACTCTTATTGGCTTTAACATGTTGTATCTCTGACCACTGGCCTCAATGAAGCCAGAGGGAAGACTCCCAACTCTGTGCCCTCAGCCTCATCACAAAGCAAGATTTTGTTCAACCCAGTGATTAAAAATGACACATCACGTGTTCTATTCCTTCTGGGATGGGCGAGTTCTAAGTGTACTTTCGTCCCCTGCTGGTCCTCAGGCCACTGGTAAAAAGGGAAGGAGATGGTGTTTCCCAGACTCACACAGGACTTTCTGCACTGTTCTTTCCTTCCAACCTGAGCTGCTTCGGATGGTGCCCCCTTGGCACATTCTGCCCCTCCTTGTAAAGCCCACAGGAATATTAAATAGTGATTCTTAGAGGGGACACAGAGGACTGAGGGAAGATTGGGTCCCTGACAGAGAAGTGTAAACACAGCTGTGGGGATGGGAGCAAACCATCCTCCCTCTCCCCAGTTCCCACCCAGAAGCAGGGAAAGGCCACCCTGCAGTGAGGAACCAAACAAGAAAACACAGGAAAGCACAAACCTAAATGTCTGCACAAAGGTCACCAGGAACTGGGGCTGCTGCCCAGGACTTGGTGGGGCCAGCTGAAGTGCCAGACCCCTCCCTGAATACTTAGAGGCAGAGGCGACTCCAAAGCAAGTTGAGGTCTGGACATTCCGGAGCCTGGAAACATAGCTGGATTTTTGAAACCTTTCTATTCCTGGACACTTTGTCCTCTGATCTCAGAAAACCCGTTTTCTGCCTTAGGTACTTAGCTCCTGACCCCTAGTTGCTTAGGGATCATAATAATGCATTTGATTCAGCAAGTAAGAACAGGCCCACAATAAACCCTTGTCCGTGGCTTGTTACAAGTTGAAACTCTGAGCCTCCAAGCCAAAATGCTAGATGGGACTCCCTTTGCCTTTGTTAATTACAGAAGAAGTAATTCCAGCAGGAAGGGACTTTCTCTTTGGGGGATTACTTGGGTGGGATTCATGTCTTGATTTGTACTTATTGTAAAAGCTCCAACCCCTCAGCGAGGGTGGTGCTGCCCATTCTTGCTCTCTCAGTTAGGCACAGTTAATGCAAGGCCTTCATCTCTGGGGACACGCCTTTGGCACAGCACTGCCTGGGAAGTAGCCCTGGTTGAGTGGACAGCTAATGAGCTGTGCTTCCTTTCTGGCTCTCGGGGGTCCTCAAGAAGCAAAAGAGAAATGGCAGAATTAGAAAAATGAGAGCAGCCTTCAAATACTGAGTACTTAGGATATGCTGGACACTGTGCTAAGTGCTTTACAGGGATCATCTCATTTCATATGAAATCAGGAATATCCTTAGTCCCATTTTACAACTAAGGAAACCAGGGCTTTCAGAGATTCTAAAGCTTTATTTTCTATTTTCTTTTCTTTTGGTACATTATAATTATACATAATGATGGTGGGATTTGTTGCTTTTCTTTTTCTCTCTTTTGTGTGTGTGTGTGTCAGTGTGGGGGGATAGAACCCAAGGCTGATAGGCAAGTGCTCTACCCTACCATTGGGTTACATCCTGCTTTTTTTTTTTTTTCTTTTCTTTTTTTTTTGGTACTGGGGATTGAACCCAGGGGCGCTTAATCACTGAGTCACATCCCTAGCCCTTAAAAAAAATTTTTTTTTTTCCCGAAATTTAAACCAGGTCTCACTAAGTCAGTTAGGGCCTCACAAAGTTGCTGAGGCCGGCCTCAAACTTGCAATCCTCCTACCTCAGCCTCCTGATCCCTGCTTCTTTTTAAAATTTTGTTTTGAGATAGCATCTCATTAACTTGTCCAGGCTGGTCTTAAATTTGCCATCCTCCTACCTCAGTCTCCCCAGTAGCTGAGATTATAGAGGTGTGACACCACACCTTTCCAGATTCCAGAACTTTCCTCAGGTTATGCAGCTAGTAAGTGCTTTGACCAGGACTTGTGCCCAGTCATTCTGACCCTTCAACCCATGCTCTGAACCACTCCACTTTACCTCCTCCATTCTCTGAGGTCTTCTAGCTCTGACATCATGATTGTGGATTCTCTCCATGACTTTCTCACCAGTGGCGCCAGAAAGAGAATGTTCTTGGGACTTTCGTCTGAAAGTCCAGAAGAAAACAGCTTCTGAAACTTAAGGGGCCCCTTACGTCCTCTGTACTAGAGATGCCAATCAAAGCTGGACACTCCACAGATTCCCATATCAGCAGGGAACAGTGTATATGGGAAGACAAACAAATCCTAGCCAGGCAGGAAAGGGGAGTTCCCCACGGTTCTGTGATTTCCCCCTCTCTGTTCTCTGGCTTATCAGCAAAGCCTCATGCTACCGATGCTATAGCCCTTTGAACCCCACTGTGGTTATGATGGAACATCAGGCTACAGAGACCCTTTTAGAGCAAGATAAATGACTGCTACTCACAATACATATATGCACAGATTATATCCATGATACTGAATATAAAGGAACAAAAATAAATCATATTTATTTGTACATTTAACAAATTGCCTTTAGCATTCACATAATCACTAGATGGGGCAGTGGATATGAATCCATGTAAGCCTTCCAAAATGCTGAAAGATAAGTATTATTATTCCCATTTTACAGCCAAGGACACTGGGCCTTTTTGTCCATTACTGCCCATGGCCACATGGTGGTAAGAAGGGAGCTGGAATTCAAACCTAGCCTTGATCAGTCTGATTCCAAAATCTTCATTCTTTTCAATAAAATAATTGCTGTTTAATTAAAAGAACCAAATTGCAAGACTGGAAAGATCCCCAAATATATTGGTAGTGTAGTTTTCAAAGTATATATGTTACAAATTATGATAGTAACTTTTATTTATTGCATGCCTACTAAGTGCCAGGCATTAGAGCCAAAGGCTTCACATGTATTACCTATACTACTCAGTGAGATACAGGCTAGTAACCCTATTTCACAGACCAGAAACAAGCTCAAAAGAGTTAGGTAACTGGCACAAAGTCATATACTAGCTAAATGAGCAATGAATCTGTGTTTCAAACCCAAGTCTACTTGATTCCAGAGTGTGTGTCCTTCACAACAAAGGCAATCATAATAATCATGATGTACACTGACTATGAGCCAAATTGTGCTTTAAGTACTTTATATCTTATAACCTAGAGATATATAGACATCACACATTGAATGCTCATGGTCTATTAGAGTTGTATTTGCTTAACGTGTTGGATTCTTGCTATGATCTAGAAAACAATTTAGTTCATGTTGTAGGTTTTTTTCCCCCTTCATTGTCCAACTAATGCACTGAGGTCTAAATTAAAAAGGGTGTGACAAGATATTGCCTACAGTGAAGCAAGCACAGTGAGGAGAGGGGCAATTTGGAGTGGGGAAGGTCCTCTATCTGGTGGTGTCAGGATCCCTATCTGGTTGTCTTCCTCATTCCTTCCTAATACCTAATTTAATAGATGTATTAATTTTGAATAAAACAATTTGTATGAAGCATTACATGACTTGGCATGACTTGGTAAATGAACATGCGTACACCGTTATACAACGTTTAGCTCCTGGGGTGCTGGGAGAGGGTAGAAGTGTTCTTGGGGATGGTTTTATAGGACATCCCTGAGGAACAGCGGGAAGGATCTGGCATTAGGTCCTGACAGCAACCATGAGTCAGCCCCAGGTGCTGAGGGACTAGCTCTGTTCTCAGCACTGCTGGGTGTGTGCTATGGTCACTTGGCTATGGTCCTCCTCAGTCACGCTGTCTGAGTGTCATTCTTGTAAATTTGGCTGGGTTCTTTTCAGAAAAACAGCCTTTACTGTGTGATGTCAGAGTCCAGCCTGGGTCAGAGAGGGAGGGAGAAGGAGGTTTGTGCCGATGTCTGGGAATCTTCTTATTTCTGGAGAAGTTCATCTGGTTCTGGAAGGAATTATTCTTTCTTCTTCTCAAGATCCAGTAATAGGGCTGAGGGAATAGCTCAGTGGTAGAATTCATGTTTAGCATGCCCAGTACTCTGGCTTAATCTTTAGTACCCACTCTCAAAAGATCCAATAAGGAATCAATATTCTGATCTGGAGTGAGAGGGAAGGTGGTAAATCATAAAGGTTAAAGCATCAAGCTATCCTAAGTTCAAGTTCTGTTTCTAATAATTACTAGCTTTGGGACCTTAAACTCTTTGCTTATCTGGAAAAGATAATTCTGATGTTATGATGGTGAGGCTTTAAGAATGTGTGCAAAGGGCCTGGGAGTATAGCAGTGTTAGAACACTCACCTAGCATGTGCAAGGCCCTGGGTTTGATCCCCAACACCACACAAACAAGTGTGCAAAGCACTTGGCACATGTGTCAAAGAACACATAATCCAACATATAGTAACTATTCAATAAATCATAGCTACTATTAGCAGCTGATGAATAATATGGCTTAATTTTTTTTCCTTTTTATCAACTTGGGAACCAAAGTTTTCTCCAATTACCATTCTTCCTTCAGAGGTAGTTAGGATCCTCATACTGGATGTGCCATCCAGATGAGGAGGCTGGGGAAAGATGGGGGAGTTGTATCTCTATTCCTTTCTCTTCCCTCTCTTAGCTAGCTGGCTCCTTGGCTCAGCTCCTCTGGTTCTCCCTGCTGCTTTCCTTCCCTCTAAAGAAGTCTGTCTCCTCTCTCTGGTTTGGAAGACTCAGTTAGGACTTCTGGCTTTCCTGACCCCGACTCTCCCCCACATCTTCTCTTGTGCTCTGCTCTTTATTTTGCAGACAGCTGGGGAAAAGGCCAGCATGTGTAAACTAATTGCAAGATGTTCCTCGTAGAATTTCATGGTGTAGGAGGTCCCCAGTACGTTTCACTCCCTCCTGTGTTGTTCTGGATCTGTGGGTGTGTAGGGGACGCTGAAGAGTAGAGATGGCACTCCTTCAAAGGGTTGAGTCATCTCTTCTCCTGTTCCAGGCAGGATGGCCCTTGTCCTGTAACAAAAAGAGAAACTTATGTGGCAGTAGGGTCCCTGCTCAGTAGGATCCTGTAGAGGAATCAATCTACATTGAGGCAAGAAATCTCAGGGCAATGACCAGCTGGACCAGAACCAAATTCCTGTCTTTGAAACCCTAGGGGATGAGAAACAGAGTCATGGGGTGGACAGAGGAATAAGGGAATGTGCAGGAACCTTAACAAATAGACTCCACTGCTGCAGAACAGAGATAGCATTGGTCGAGATGTGTGGCAGGTGCCTGTTTTGGAGGTGGAGTGCCAACCAGGGCCCCTGGGGATGTCAGTGGCCTTCATACCAGACTGGATGAGGGGCAAGGTGGAAGTCAATCAAGAGACTATCAGGGCTCTGGTTGTAGCTCAGTGGTAGAGCATTTGCCTAGCATGTGTGAGGCACTGGGTTTGATTCTCAGCACCACATTTAAATAAATGAATAAAATAAGAGTCTATCAACGTCTACAAAGTATTTCAAAAAGAGACTATCCAGTGGTGAGAATAATAAATGATGATAATAAAATATTAAATAAAATGATCCAGGCTGGGGTTGTGGCTCAGTGGCAGAGCATTTGCCTAGCACCTGTGAGGCACTGGGTTTGATTCTCAGCACCACATATAAATTAAAATAAAGGTCCATTGCCAATTAAAACTATTTTTTAAAAAGTTTTAAAATAATTAAAATGATCCATGATATGGTGGAGTATCAGAACAAGGACTGAGCCAACCAGTGCTTCTAGTACCAGCATGTGTTACATAGAAATCACACTTATTTAGCTACCATGATAGATGCTAGCCCAACCAGCACTTCAAAAGCAATGGAATAATCTTTCAGTTGTAAGGAGTAATTACAATGTAATCCATCTCCTATGAAATGTAATGGAATGTAATCCATCTCCTATGAAATGGAGACAGAATCTTTACAAACTCAACTTTTGAGAACATGAATGAAATCTCTGTGGTTCTTCTTATAATGAAAATCTGTATAAAGCTACTTACCTGTATTCTCTGTTTTCTCTCTCTCTCTTTTTAATATTTTCAGTTGTAGATGGACACAATATCTTTATTTTGTTTATTTAATTTTTTTAAGGTGGTGCTGGGGATCGAACCCAGTGTGCCTCATACATGCTATGCAAGCACCCTACCACTGAGGCACAACCCCAGCCCCTCTGTTCTCACTTAATTATTAATTTCAATAACCAATCAGATGCCCCAATAAGTTGACCCCAGGTTTCCCCTTTCCTGAAATGGAAGTGTATTTGGATAACAAATACATCATGGACATTTTCAAGACTACTTAGTTTCAACCTAAAGAGGAAACTAGGCGTTGGAGGATCAGCAAGAATTGGTAAGACTTCTGATTGAAACTTTGCCAAATGAATATGCTATCTGTGGGCTGCCTTCTAGTTTGTAAATGTGGTGCCCTTGACTGCTCTTTTCAGTTTACTTTAAAATAAAATTTGTTTTCCCACAAAAAGCAGTGTGATGATATAGAAGTTTCCATGTAATAAGTATTCCTCAAAAACTATAAGAACTTAATAACTGTAAGATATGTAACAATGATGCTATTATCACTGCCAACTAAATTAATAGCGATTCTTTATTAGAATCAACAGCATGTGATAATAAATGATGTGTAATTTTTTAAAATTATCACACACACAAAAGAATAGATGCCATTGAACATATGGAAAAAAAGAGTAAATACTATGCACAGTTAAAAGGAAAGATGCATATCTATTTGTAATATGAAAAGATACCTAAGACATAATGTTGAGTGTAAAATGTCATTGAATAATGGGGATATTAAATCTCATTTAAAAATTTTTTAGATGTTGATGGGCCTCCATTTTATTCATTTATTTATATGTGGTGCTGAGAATCAAACCTAGTGCCTCACACATGCTAGGCAAACACCCTACCACTGAGCTACAACCCCAGTTCCCCAAATCTCATTTTTTTCAAATATATTTTTTTAGTTGTATATAGACACAATATCTTTATTTTATTTATTTATTATGTGGTGCTGAGAATTGAACCCAGTGCCTCACATGTGTTAGGCAAGCACTCTACCACTGAGCTGTAACCACAGCCCCAAAATCTCATTTTTTTAATATAAAATTTATGGGCAGGTCAAACAGGAGTGGGGATATAGAGTTTCCTGTATTAAATATTTTGCAATTAGTGTACATTCCTGTATTGTTTACATTAAAAGTACATTTTATTTTTACTTATTTGGTTTTTTTGGGGGGTTACTGGGGATTGAACCTAGAGGTACTTCACTACTGAGCTATATCCTCAGTTTTTTTTATTTTTTTAATTTCAAAACAGGATTTCACTAAGTTATTGAGGCTGGCCTTGAACTTGCAATCCTGCTGCCTCAGACTCCTGAGTTGCTGTCAATACAGGCATATATCACTGGCAAAAAGTATATTTTAGGGCTGGGGTTGTAGCTCAGTGGTAGAGTACTTGCCTAGCAAGTGTGAAGCACGCTACACATCCGCAGCACCACATAAAAAAACTAAATAAGCAAAATAGAGGTATTGTGTCCATCTACAACTAAAAATACATATTTTTAAAAGTATATTTTAAATAGTTAAAGCAGAAGTGGACTTCGAAAGGTACCAGTCTCAGTCCCAGATGAAGCCCTTCCTTTCCCAGCGTTGCAGATCATGAGATATCTTCTATGACCTCTTAGAAGAGGAAGATGAGGCCACCAGTTCTTAATCAGCCCCCAAAGGACCCTGAAAGTACATCCTCAGTTACCAGGATGCCCTAAGGGATCAATAAAAACACCCACATAAACTGGATGTGACAGCTGTAATCCCAGCAATTTAGGAGGCTGGGATTAGGAGGCAGGAGGATAGCAAGTTTGAGGCCAGCCTCAGCAACATGACCTGGCCCTAAACAACTTAATGAGATCAAGAAAGAAAGAAGGAAGGAAGGAAGGAAGGGAGGAAGGGAGGCAGGGAGGAAGGGAGGGAGGGAGGGAGGGAGGAAAGAAGGAAGGAAGGAAGGAAGGAAGGAAGGAAGGAAGGAAGGAAGGAAGGAAGGAAGGAAGGAAGGAAGGAAGGAAGGAAGGAAGGAAAGATCTGGGGATGTAGCTCAGTGGTAATCCTCCACCCCATTCAATCCCCGAACAAATCCACACATCTAACTGTTGGGAAGAGAAAAATCAAGAGAGGAAATTCACAGATTCTCCCATTTGAGGGTTTGGAATTCCAAGTCCAGGAATGACTTTAATAAGCAGTCCTCCACCATGATGCAGACTTAACCCCAATCCCAAACCCAAAATAACACTTCTTATCAAGTTGCTCCTATTTCCCTTTTTCATTCTGAGGCCATTTTACCTATGAAAATGTTGAACTCCAGAAATGGAAAATGATCTGCTGCAAGGTTCCACAGCAAGACGGAGGCAGAACCTGCCTTAAGAATCCTAATCAGTGTTTGTCTTTTTATTCAGTGTACCAGATTGCCCTATTCAATCCAACATTTGCTTTTGTCACATTTAATCTTTTTTTTTTTTCTTATTACATTTTTTTGGTACCAGGGATTTAACCCAGGGGCACTTAAACATTGAGCCCCAGTCCCAGCCCTTTTTTATGTTTTATTTAGAGACAGCGTCTTGCTAAGTTGCTTAGGGCCTTGTTAAGTTGCTGAGGCTGGCTTTGAACTCTCACATTTAATCATGACTGCGACCAGTCCTAACCCCACAATGGGCTCATGTGCATCTGGTTCCAGCAGTGGAAATGGCTTATTTTCCTTGTGCTCCTCCTTGCCCCCTCCTCCCATTTTATCACCCAGAAACCTCCCTTTTAATCATGCTTCCTTCTTGGAAAGGGCAATCCTGGGTGGAAGATAAGGGACAGATTTGGTCCCCAGCCTGAAGTGGGGCTGCCTGGCTTTTTTCTGTATCATTGCAGAAATGATCATTACTGGGAAGGTTTTGGAACATGAATCAAAAGGGCCACCTCCCCTCTCCCACGGATGCCTTGCCAAAACAATCTCCTGAGTCTAGTCATGGAGGAGGATAACATGCCATGTGGCCATGATGCAAGAGCTGGAGATTGAGATGAAGACTTCAAGAAAGATCATAATTTGTGATGGGCAGGAATCAGTAAACTGGGACAACAGCAGCAGCTGAGTCCAAGGGTCAGTATCTGGGAGTAATTAGGAAAGTGTGGTGCCGACAGCTGTGTCTGGGAGTTGAACTTCATGGCCAAACCAGCTCCTGGGCGCCTCGTCTGCTTCAAGATAATGAAGCACTGGCCCAGAACACAGAGGCAGCGGTTCTCTGGCAGAAGGCAGGGCCCCTGGGGGCCCAGGCTCAGCCTTCAGGATTCCCAGCAGTGTGACCTTAGGCCAGTCACTTAGGAAAGGAGGAAGGAATCTAGCATTTGCAGAGTGATTTTAATGCCCTTCCACATATGGCACCCTCACTACAGTTTAGGGAGGAAGGCAGTGTCCACATTTTACACCAGCAGCCCTGAAGGCAAATCTGTCCTGTGTTGCTGGGAAGTAGAAAGATAAAATTAGGACCCAGAGGTTCTGAATTCAAGTGTGGGGTTTTTTTCCTTGAGCTTTACCTTCCTTCTCTGTAAAATGATGAAAATAATAGCCTTGGGGCTGGAGGGATAACTGAGAGGTAGAGCACATATGCAAGGCTTTGGGTTTGGTCCCAGGCAATAATAATAATAATCCCACCTTACACATTAAGTGGCTCAGTCCCCTTTCTAGAAACCTTGGTCTTCAAAAGTATGGCCACCTTTCTCCTGGGAACGTAGCCATCTTACTTTTGCCCTCCCACCCGCCAATGCAGCGGTCTAGGACCCTCAAAAAGGGGAGTAATTGACTGTTTTCTCCGCTAGCCCGCTTCCCAGGCTTTCTCGCCTTCTACCGATTCTGTAGGGCCGGCTCCCTCTACTCCCGGATTTTGGCAGACCGGCTGACATCAGTGGGTGTTCCCAGGGAAAAGGAACTCTGAGCAGCCGGGCCCAGCTCCAGGCGCCCCTTCCCCCACCGCCCAAGCGTGCCCCAACCCCCTGCCGTAGAGGCCCTCGGAGCTCCCAGCCCCCTCCCCCTTCTCCAGGTCGGGGAGGGCAGCTCGCCCCTCCTGTCCCGAAAGGGAGGGTGCAACAAGAATCTGCCGGGAGACCGGAGCGAGTCCTGGGCGCCACACGGCCGGGCTCAGGAAATGGATCCCCGTACTAGGGTTACGAGGGGAGCTGTCCAGCCCCGCAGGGTGAGCTGGAAAAGAGCGTGGCCAAAGCCGGCGAGGCGGAGGGAGCCGCGGGCGCCAGGCGCGGGTGCGGCAGCTACTCCCCCTCCAGCTCGCCGGCCCCGGGCGTCGCCCCCGCCCCCCACGTGGCCGCAGCCGTCCCAGCCCCTCCGAGGAAGCGGCGCGGCTTCCTGCGGCTGGGGCCGGGGATATAGGCGCCCCCGCTCGGGCCCGGTTCAGCTCCACCGCCCCTCCTCGCCTCCTCGCCGCGCGATGGCTTCGCTCCGAGCGGAGCGCACCGGCGGCAGCCCGCGATTCCCCGAGACCCGCGCGGGGTGGCCGACAGCGCTCCGCCTCCTCCTCCTGCTGGGTGGTGAGCGCAGCGTCCCCGGGCCCGGGCGGGAGGCGCGGGAAGCCCAGGAGAGGAGGGGAGCTGGGTGGCCGAGGCCAGCACCCGCCCTAGTACGGGTGCGGACTGAGGTGCCCGGCAGCGCGGTCCTTCAGGTGGCCCCACCTGGGGGCGGGCGCTTGCGAGCTGCTACCCACTTAGGGAAAGCTGGGTACCAGCGGGGGTCCCCGCAGAGAGGTCTTGGGAGGTCCTGGGCTGTCCAGAAGAGATGGGGCTTTGGGCCTGGATGTGAGAGGGAAGCGGCTGGTACCAGCCTGTCCCTTCCCAGCACTAAGACATCTCGTGGGAGGATGGATTATTCCTCTTTCTCTTTCAAGGTAACCCTGACTTCTCAGGGTCTTAGCCCCCAATTCCAAGCAGGCTCTACTGACCAGAACCCACCATCCTACTCTTCTCTCCCATTTCTTCCCACAGCTGTCCTGAAGCCCCAGGAGTCCCTGGCTCAAACTTTTCCCACTCAGGACAGCCTGAAGGAGGAAGGTGGGTACCTAAGGGTTTGAGAGGGTGCCCTAGGGCAAGAGGAGAGCCTGGTCAGGGGGGAGGGTCTCTTTCCAACAAGGCAGGCCCAATCCCAGTTGGTGCCCTACTAAACTCCTCTCTTGGGATTCCTTGTGATCTTATTACCTCTCATCCCACAACAAAACCTCCCATCCAGCCTTGAGCTAGCCCACCTCTCAGGTGAGTAAGATTCAGAAAAAAGGTGTATGTGGAGGAGCTTGTCAGGCTGGGGTAGGAAGTGCTGTGCACATGGAAGTCATTAAAAGATTCCAGTGCCGGGATTCTCCCCTCAGCCAAAAGTGTCTTTTGGAGGGGTTCCCATGGTTGAAGACAAGGTTAGGAGCTCCTGTTGGAAATACCTGTGCCAGGGGTTTGAAGGGAGAGCCAGGGGTGTGATCATTGTGCAGCATCTGTATCCACAGGGAAGACGGTGGAAGATTATAAGACAAATGCCCTACTTTGCTGGAATGGTTATAAGATATATATGGACTCCATTGAAAAGGATTGGTGTGACTGGACCATGATTAGCAGGTAGGGGAAGTGCCGGAGGGGTCTTGGGCTAGGGGTTGGCCCTTAAGTGAGTGTGGAATACTCCTCTACCTGGGCCCAACCCCTCCCTCACTCCAGTCCTCCACTGCCCTCAGGCCTTATAGCGACCTTCGAGATTGCTTGGAGCATGAGGCGGAGGAGTTTGGACTGGGCTTCCCCAATCCCTGGGCAGAGAGGATCATCTTTGAGACCCACCTGATCCACTTTGCCAACTGCTCCCTGGTGCAGCCCAGCTTCTCGGATCCCCCTGAGGATGTGCTCTTGGCCATGATCATAGCCCCCATCTGCCTCATCCCCTTCCTCGTCACTCTTGTGGTATGGAGGAGTAAAGACAGTGAGACCCAGGCCTAGGGTGGCATGAGCTTTGAAACCATGTTACTCGTCTCCCCAGCTGCCCCTGGGTCTCTCTCCTCCCCTCCCTGCCCACTTCTCTCACTCTCACTCCCACTGCAAATCCTTGGATTGGTGGAAATGGAGGTGAGTCAGGGTCATGCCATAAGTTCTGTAATCTTCAAAATAAAACTTCTTTTTTTTTTTTTTGTACAATGTCCCCTACCCCATCCTCGTGGTGCCTGTGTCCTTCCCAGAGTCGCTCCAATCCCACAGGCACTCAGCTCTGGGTAGGGGAGCGGGAAGACTCTAGACTATTCTGTTCACTTCACCTGCCCCCACCCTCACATTAAAGTCATACCCTATAGCCCTTCCTCCCCGGGAGGGGCCTTTCCTGCCCCTATCCAAACCCAGCTCCAGGAAACCAGCAGGAAGAGACTCCCTTCCGGTCTGGACAGCAGCTGGGAGCCTGTGATTGGGGATAAGTGGGGGGAGGGGCAAGAGTGGAATCTGCATGAAAGAAGGGAGGCTACCTGGAAGTCTTTACTTCTCCCTTTCTTCATGCCTCAGTTTACTTCCAGAACCTGAGAAACAGAAACCTATCAAAGGGAATCTATCCCTAAGGACCTCAAGATTGAGGCTAAAGGCAGTGGGGGCTTTCTCCCCTAGGCTCACCACTCCCCCTCAGGTCATTGGCAAACATCCTACAGTGCCCTGGACAGGGTGTGGCCTACGACTGGCCACACACTGCCCCCTGGTGTCCACTAAAGCCAACGACCAGAAGATGTGGAAGAAGCTCAAGGCAGAGGAGCATTTGGACCCTGGGTTCAGAGAACTGTCATCTCTGTAGTAGCCACTGATTTTTAGCTTGACTTTTTATCAGATTCCTGAGACATATCAATATGATATGCCACCTTAAGATATCTTCCTACTTTCTAGGGACTTACCTAGCCCTTTTGTGCAACTCACCATTTCTGTTTTTGTTTGTTTTGGTACTGGGGGATTGAATCCAGAGGTGCTTTACCACTGAGCTACATCCCAAGACCTTTTAATTTATTTTTGAGACAGGATCTCACTATGTTCCTGAGGCTGGCCTCCAATTTGCCATCTTGCCTCAGTTTCCCCAGTCACTGGGATTACACTGAACTGGCTGACTCACCATTTCTTATATGAACAATGTTCCCTAGTCATTGAGGCCCAGTTCTCACTAGAGAATCCTCATCTCCAGCCCTCCCTTGGACTCACCTGTCAGGTGACCCAAAACAACTACAAAACAATTTTGTTCTCCATGGAGACACTGTTTATTCCTGTGGCACACTTAGCCGCTTTAGAAACTTTCCTTCTTGTTGAAATATCTGCCTCCCTGAGTAATGCGTGTCCATTTCCTGGGTCACACCTCTCTGTGCCATAGAGATGTACGTCTGTGTTTCCTGGAAGGTACCTATTCCCAGAGACACACTTCTCTCAGAAAACACTTATGCCTATAGAGACACATCTGTTCCCTGAGAATTTTTTTTTTAAAGGTGTTTCTTTTTTTAATGCCTTTATTTTATTTATTTATTTTTATATGGTGCTGAGGATTGAACCTAATGCCTCACATGTGCTAGGCAAGTGTTCTACCACTGTGCTACAACCCCAGCACCCCTAAGACTATTTTGAGGTTTCAGCTAAGATAAATATTTACTATATCTCTATGAATACAGCTGTCTTCCCCAAGAATATATCTATTCCTTCTTGGCACATATTTGCTTTCACCAAATTTTTTTTTTTTTTTTTTTTTTTTTTTTTTTTTTTGGTGCTGGGGAATGAACCCAGGACCTTGTGCTTACAAGGCAAGCACTCTACTGACTGAGCTATCTCCCTAGCCCCTCACCAAATTTTATTGATCTATATATCTAAATCTGAGGGCTGTTGATATAAGATACTGTGTGGTGTGATATGTTGGAAAGACGGGTTAGAGTCTGGTGTCTGCCCTCAGCGACTTTTATCTAGGGGGAAATTTGACATATGTACAAATAAAAATTATGGAATGTGTGAGAGTCATATAAGCAATTCAACCCAAATTTTATTCAAGTGCAAAGGAAGGAGGGATCACATGTAGCTGAGACAATCACAGGTGTGGTCACAGAAGGGTGATTGCTGAGTTGGGATATGACAAGACCTTAGATGGAGCACATTCTCCTAGGGAAGAGAGAAGATAGGGAGATAAATTAGGAAAGTATTGTAATAATTCAAGCTTGAAAAATGAAGACATGGATCAAAGGAGCCAGGGTAGGGAAATGAAAAGTAATTATAAAACACGTGGTTAAAAATGGGAGCAGGGCTGGGGTTGTGGCTTGGTGGTAGAGCGCTTGCCTAGCAAGTATGTAGGGAGCAAATCAGCAGGACTTGGATATGAGGGAGTGAAGGAGAAGAGAAGTTAGGGGAACCTCAAACTTTGAACTTGAGATATTAGGACAATGATAATAGAAAAGGACCATTTGGAAGAGGAACTGGCCAGAAGAAAAGGTGTACAATATGAGGCAACAGTGGAACAAGCTGTTATGTCCCACAAAGAATTAGAAATGGAGGTGCAGTGGGAAAAGATTGGGTCTGAAAATAGAGGTTTGAGAGTCTTCAGCACAGAAAGGCAATATGAACCCACAGAAGGGATAAGAGCTCTAAGGGATAAGGTGCATTTGAAAAGAAGAAGGTTGAGGTTTGACACCAAGGAAATACCCACCTTTGAAGAACGAGTGAAAAATGGAGACAAAAATAAGATCGAAGAAGTAGTCACAGAATAGGTAAAAGTGTCAAGGAGGTAAAAAAAAAAAAAAGGTGGTCTTTGAGGAAGCTGATAAATTAATTCATTCATTCAACAAATATTTGTTGGATGCTCTATGGACCCTAAACTGTGCCTAATGATGGACTTGAGTGAAATAAAGTTTAGAGATAGACAGGAAATTGAGGCGCAGTGTCAAGAGTATGCACATATTTATTTGCATATATTTAAGTAGGATGGCCTAAGTATGTTTGTGGTCTAAAGGAGAGGAATCAGGGAAAAGGGAAAGAGATTAGATTAAAGAGAAGTGCTCCTGAAAGAAATTGGAAAAATGAGGCAAGAAGACATGTCAAAGGGTTGCCCTTGTAAAAGAAGGAGTAAAAGTGGAGAGGAATTTTGAGGGATGAATCAAATATGGTGACAGGGAACGACTAAAGGATTCACATGCCTGGCATCAAAGTCATAAAACAGGGGAAAAAAGAGGATGGGGATTGGGGGGGCCATGGAGTAATAATTCTGGTTTGGGAACTGACCAGTAGGTAGGCAGCAAGAGGACAGAACCGAGTAGGGTAGGTTGTGTAAGGAGTCAGATAAGATCAAAAGCGGGGGTTGGGGTTGTGGCTTAGTGGAAGAATGCTTGCCTAGCATGTGTGAGGTACTGGGTTCGATCCTCGGCCCCACACATAAATAAATAAAATAAAGGTCCATCGGCACTAAAAAAATTTTAAAAAAAGATCCAAAAGGATCTTGGGACTTGAGGTTGAGACTTGGGAGGGGTGACCAAGATGGTAGCTCTGAGTCTTTGGAAGCAGAACAGTCTCTAGTGATACAACTTACAAAATGTGCTCCTACTGGGGGGCTACAGGAGTCAGAGCAATGGTAGAATCAAAAGACAGGAATCGAGGAGACTGTAGAATCGTGGGGAGTTTTAATTAGGTGGTAACTAATATGCATATTAATATTAAACGATGCGTAGTACAGTGACACTACGTCTGGAGACCTGCGTTCTACTAACAAACTGTGCTGCGTTGGGGAACTCACTTCCCTTTTCTGACATTGAATCAGAAGACTTCCCATGGCTCTTTCCGCTTTAAAAGATAAAAAGGTTTTTTTTAAGGATAATAGCAGGGGACTGGCTGATGACAGCAAGCCCTTTCATCGGGCCGCCAGCCTACTAAGAGGCGATCGGAACCTTTCTGCTGTGCCTACTGCCCGGACGTGCTGAAGCGGATGCCGGAAGTCCCCTTTCTGGAGGTTCCGGGTTTCCTGGGTTACTACGATGGCGATGAGTTTCGAGTGGCCGTGGCAGTATCGCTTCCCGCCCTTCTTTACGTGAGGCTGGGACCCCGAGAAGCCCCGCTGTTTCCCTTCCCCTCCCCGGGGTCCTGGGCTCAGCCTTGGTGCATCACTTGGGGAGGGGGAGAAAGGACCCAGCCGCTATCATCCTTAGTCCCCCACTTTCTCCTCCAGACGCGCCCCCGGGCAAGTGCTGCCCCTCGCGTCCTCTAATTCTGCGCCCTACTCCCTTCACTCGGCAGGTTACAGCCGAACGTGGACACTCGGCAGAAGCAACTGGCTGCCTGGTGCTCGCTGGTCCTGTCTTTCTGTCGCCTGCACAAACAGTCCAGCATGACGGTGATGGAAGCGCAGGAGAGCCCACTCTTCAACAACGTCAAGCTACAGCGTATCCTCCCTCAGGCTCTCCTTCAGCCCACACACACGCACTTCCACACTTTTCCACAACTCCGGACTTCACCTCCCTCTCACTTTTTCCACATTAGGTAGGTTTCTACCCAAACTGGACTTGGAAAACAGCGAGAGACTTCCATTTTAACTCCCAGGTTTAGTACCAAACCCTCTTGCCCTTGACAGTGATTAGTGCTCGAGTCTTAGAATCTCTGCCCTGAAGCCAAATGCCAAGCTTTTCAACCAGAGCCTATTTTGGCAATTGAAATCTCTGGTCTTTCTGTGTGAGGCTCAAACTCGGTATTAACCTTTAATAATTTTCTCCACCCACCCCGTTTCTGGGAAGTGAGGGACATTTGTTTTGACTGCCTGATTAATCCCTAAAATATCTGTGGAGAGAGGGTGAAGAAAAATGAGAAGATAGAGGATGAGGAATGGTAGTACCTTTCATTTTCTAAAGCTCCTCTTTCTAATTGGAAGTTTCTTTTTTACCTTACTTCCTATAATACCTAATTTGTGAGGGTCAATCCCCAGTACTTTAAAAAAAAAAAAAAAAAAAGTATCAGAATCTTCAGGAAATGCCTTTTTTTTTTTTTTTTTTTTTTTGATACTAGAGATTGAACCCAGGCGTGCTTAACTACTGAGCCACATCCCCAGCATTTTTTTTTTTTTTTTTGTTGCGGTGTTGGGGATTTGAACCCAGGGCCTTAGGGCTTGTGAGGCAAGCACTCTACCGTCTGAGCTATATCCCCAGCTCCCAGCCCCAGCGCCCATCCCCAGCCTCTTTATCTTTTTTTAAAATTTATTTTGAGACAAGATCTCCCTAAATTATATAAGCTGACCACACACTTGCAGTTCTCCTGCCTCAACCTCCTAAATTACTAAGCTTATAGGTGTGTACCCAAATCCAGTTTTTATCTTGTGAATAAATTGGAAGCATGTTTGTGGGGAAGGGAAAGGAAGATGGTTCTTAGCATGGGACTGGCTCTGAGAATTATTATCCAATCCAATTCAAATGTACGCCTTTCCCTTGACCTTAAACCAGGGAAACTTCCTGTGGAATCAATCCAGATTGTATTAGAGGAACTAAGGAAGAAAGGTGGGTTCAAGTCCCCAGATTTCTTATTTTTCTTCTTAGTTGGGTTTTCCTGAGGGTAGATTAGGATGTATCTTTTCCCTCTAATAACTTTTCTGTCCCCTGCCTGGAAGCCCAGAGCTTTCTGTACAGTAGACAGCCCAGTTCCTGACTTTCCCCCCTCATTTGTGTACAAAATTGAAGTGTCTGAGGTGGGCTAAGAAGAATGGGTGCCTTGTAGATGGTAAAATATTATTCTAAAAGCAGTCTCTTCCCCAACCCACCCTAGTATTCCTTGTCCCTCTTTTAGAGCATGATGCTTTCATAAGTCTGTTTTTACAGGGAATCTCGAGTGGTTGGATAAGAACAAGTCTAGCTTCCTGATCATGTGGCGGAGGCCAGAAGAATGGGGGAAACTCATTTATCAGTGGGTGAGACCATCCTGTTGTCAAGTACTAAGCAGTGACCCATGGCAAAGGAAAATTTTACCTGCGCCCAAGCAGATAACCTGGTATTCCCAGATCCAGACTTGGCAAAGTGGGGAGGGGTCAGAGAGAGGAAGCGTAGGCCTTCCATACAAATACCCTCAATGACAATTTCTCTGGCCACGTGGAACCTCCCTTTCTTTGCCTGTAGGAGGCCAGAGGGTACATGAGGCCATGTTTAGAGAATGCAATACTGGGAACCATGAGTGCTATTGTTGGCTGGAGCCTCTGGCCACAGGAGATAAATGGGGAAAGGAAGGGGGGAAGAAAAAGAACCTGGGGCCCTTCCCCCACTGCACTCTTATGGCACTGTCCACATGAATGAGACTTTCTGAAGGAGTGTAGGTGTAGGGACAGAATAATTTCTCTCCCACATTCCTAGCCACCACCAACCCCAGATATTCCCAAGGGAGAAAGGAGGGGAGGAAGCATCAACAACCTAAATATAACAAACACACACCACCCATTCCTGAAACAGGAAAACAACCAAGTGAGAGGTCACTCTTCAGGCACGTGAAGGCCTGTGGTTTAGTGGTTCTAAATGTGTGTGTACACATATAAATATAGCACCTGTAGGGCTTGTGGGTTTTGGATCACTCTGCAGAGGTGACCATCAGCTCTGGATTGGGAATAAGTACCATTCATGGATGAAAGCAGTAGAGCTGGTGAGTTTACTTTCTCCCAGGAGACTCTTGATTCTTATTTAACGTCATTTTCTGTGTCCACAGGTTTCCAGGAGTGGCCAAAATAACTCTGTATTCACCCTGTATGAACTGACCAATGGGGAAGACACAGAGGATGAGGGTAAATGCCTTTTCCTTCTTCCAGTTTTGTCATCAGAAACCTCCTCTCTCCAATTCTTTGACACTCAGACTTCACATTTCTATGCCTTTGAATTCCATAATACAGAAGTTCTTAGCCCATATCCAAAGACTCCATGCAAAAACCCCTAGTTTTGTTTGTGAGGGTATAGGTGCTCTTTTTTGACGGGGGGAGGTTCTAAGGATTGAACCTAGGGGCACTTAACTATTGAACCATATCCTTAGTCCTTTTTTTATATTTTATTTAGAGACAGTGTCTCACAGATTTGCTTAGGGCCTTGCTAAATTGCTAAGGCTGGCTTTGCACTTGTGATACTTCTGCCTCAGCCTCCATAACTGCTGGGATTACAGGCATGTGCCGGGCTATATTTTCATTTTTCTAGTAATAAAGTTCACATTACAAGATTTCAAGGGGGTGTGTGACCCATGAAAGTTAAGAATTACTACTGTAGATGCCAGCTGAGGAGCCAGCACGGGGGATTAAGCCCGAAATCTTATTCCTTGCTGACTCAGGCTCTCTTTCACCCTTTATTCTTTTAGAGGGCTCAAGATCTGTGGGTGTCAGCTAAAGGAATTGGGCCAAAACCCCCAGCCCCACCCCCATCCCGTTTAAATACTTTGGGTTTTGGCCAGGCAAGGATTTGTATACTCTTTGATTTTTATATAGTGTAAACACTTTCTTAGCATTTTTCTCTCTGACTCCTTATCCTGATCCCCAGGATCACCAAACATTCCAGTCTTTACTGGGACAACAGGGGATACCTCCCTTTCTGTTATTTCCTGGATGCATTGGCAGAGTTTACTACTCTTGGCCGTTCACCACTGCCCTACAGGCCTCTGCTTGCTACTCCCACCATCACCCCATGACTTCAGTGCTGTAGTCTGGCCCAGTCCATCATTCAGGCTGAGGAAAGCTAGAGGCTTCTTCTGAATGCAGTTTCCCTGACTTGAGCTGTGCCCCTGCAGGAGGTGAGGTGAGCAAGCCTGTCAGGGCTTGCCTGCTGCCTCTCACATCTCCCTGCAATATCTTGCCATATCTCGATACTCAGCTGGCTTTTGGCTCCTAGCTCTGTCCCTTTCAACTAGGAATGATACCAGTGCTGGACTTTAACAGTCTCCTAGCTAGGGCCAGTGGCTGTATTTTTTTGTGTTAAGACAGGCCCTAATTTGTACAAATGTGCAGTTACGGTCAGTGTCCAGTGACAAGGGCCCTGACCTCCAGAGGACTGATTGGCAGGTCCCCTTCTTTGTGACCCAAAAGCAGATGGTGTCACTTATGTGTATTAGACACTGTTGGGGGGCAAGGGGTAGGAGGGCTGTGGGGGCTGAGGTTACAGGAGAACCAGGGAGGGGGAAATAAGCCTGAACTCACTTTATGCTGACTCAGGCTTTCTTCCACCCTTACGCTTAAGGAGTGCCCAGTAAATGTGGGTGGCAGCTGTAGCAGTGTAGATGGCATATGCATACCCTGGCTCTGGAAGGTTTCAGCTTCCAGCTTGACCGCTCTCCTCAGTCCAAGGAACTGAGCATCCCTAATTGCCCATCTCTTCCTGTCCAGAGTTCCATGGGCTGGATGAGGCAACCCTACTTCGGGCTCTGCAGGCTCTGCAACAGGAGCACAAGGCTGAGATCATCACTGTCAGCGATGGCCGAGGTGTCAAGTTCTTCTAGAAGAGATTTTTCTGTTTACTTGTTACCTCCCACCCTTCCAGGGCTTTCAAAAAGAGACAAACTTAGTATCCCCACAGACTGGATCTGTGACTCCACTAGGCTTAAAAGGGCTCCAGTCCTGAAGGCTGAGCCCCAGGGATGAGTATCCTGCTACCCCATATATGTCTGTCCCTGGGATAGGGTGAGTCCAAGGTGCTGGGGAGAAAAGATGTGCTTCTTTGTGCCCTACCTCCTCTCCCATCCTAGACTTTCCCTGAGCTGGGGTCTCTAAACCTGACACTTTACATGTGTCAACACAAGTAAATACATACACATATGCACCTGCACAAGTTTTTGTCTCACCTTCCCACTCTCACTGTTGTTGCCTCCCTTCTCAGGCTGATGCTGGGTCCTTCCTAGGGAATGGGGGAAGCCCTGGCTGCAGGCAGCCTTCCAGACAATATGAAGATAGGAGGCTCCAGAAAGGGCCTGACTGTGAGAGGCAGGTCTGACACCAGTTTATGATATTAAAGTCTTAAATCCCACTGCCTGCATGTTAAGTTACTGCTGAAATGGGGTTGGAGAGGGCTGTGAGGTGTTCCACCTGAGTGAATTCCAGCCCAGAGGAGAAGGCCTGTGGACTTCATAAAGGAAAAAGGGCCTTTGGGCCCAGCATGCTCCAGTGAGCTTGTGGTTTTACATCTGCTGGGTGGGCTGTTTGGAGGAGTGCTGATGGAACACAGCTTAAGGACAGACTGCTTGATCTCTGAATTGGAGTGGCATTATGGCTTCCCCTTCCCTCACCATCTCTGGCATGAAAATCCTGAACTACTCTGAAGCCCCTCCCTCCACCCATCTGTTCTGGGTGGGGTGGTTGTGGCTAAGGGGAGCTGAGGGGGGTAAACCGGATGTGGACTTTGGTTTATTAGAGACTTTGGCAAACAGGAGGAGGAGGAAGGAGAGCCCACAGCAAAAACAGCCACTCTGGCCAAGACCAGGCTGTGGCCAAGGTGGGGTAGAGTGGATGAGTGACCAAGCCCTTGGTTTAGAGGAGGGCCTTGTCCTAGGGTGCACACACCCATCCTTGTGCAGACCAAAGGGACGCCTGAGTTGAAGAATCATACTTTTCCACTGACCTCTGTGTTCTGTCTGGGGCTACTCCAGCTGATTAGAACGGAGCAGGGCTTCCTTATCTGGGGTGTGCAGGCGGGCAGTGGCCTCCCCCAACCGCCTCCCACACACTAGGGTCCGGGAGCCGTGGTCATGTTTCCATTAGGACCTGGGAGCCTTTCTCTGCCTGCCCCAGTGTTGTCCAATCCTCCCCCGCTTCCCGCAAAACAGGTTTGCGCACGCAGTGCGGGAGGTCACACTGCCGCCTCACACTCCACCCTTGCCAGGAATTGAGGCAGGCGGCTAGTGAGCGGGAGGCCTCACGCTGCGGGGACGCGGTGGTGGCTGCTGAGGCAAGCGGCTGCACCGCGGGTTCCGAACTTTAGTGCTGTTCACTGCTGGGAGGGGGCGGCCCTGGGGGGTAAGGGCAGTGGCTAGGCCGGGGGCGGGGCGCGAGGCGGGGCTGGGGGTGGGGCCGCGAGCAGGCAACTTGGGGCTGGGGCCCCTGCAGTTCAGCTGGATCGCTGCACACCCAGCTAGGTCAGCCTGTCAGGCTGCCTCCTCGGTCATCTGGCTATCCACCCAGCAGCGTCTGGCCCTTCCCCATGCTGGCATCCCGGACCACGGAGACCGCGGTCCCCATGTCCCAGACCGAGGCTGACCTAGCTTTGCTGCCCCCGCCATCTCTCGCCACTGCGGGACCGCCCCGCATCGGGCCCCCTCCTCGCAGAGCGCGCCGCTTCTCTGGGAAGGCTGAGCCCCGACCGCGCTCTTCGCGTCTCAGCCGCCGCAGCTCAGTCGACTTGGGTCTGCTAAACTCTTGGTGCCAGCCAGCCTCACCGGTTCCGGAACCTCCGGATCCTCCCGACTTAGCTCGTCCCGGGCCCTCTAGGAGCCCACCACCATGCTTCAAAGAGCTCCCCGAGGGTACGCGGACGGGGGCAGCTCCTGAGAAGACTGTGGATTCGGCGCATCCCGAGCTTACGGGATCTGCAGGAGTCTCGGGGTCTGGGGAGCCGCCGAGGGTCGCCGATGCTGCAGCCCGGGAACGAAGGCGGGAGCAGGAAGAAAAGGAGGACACAGAGACCCAGGCTGTGGCAACATCCCCAGATGGCCGTTACCTTAAGTTTGACATTGAGATTGGACGTGGCTCCTTCAAGACGGTGTATCGAGGGCTAGACACTGACACTACGGTGGAGGTGGCCTGGTGTGAGCTGCAGGTGCGGCTGGGTGCCCCCACGTTTTGAAAGTCTTAGGATGGGAGACCAGGAAGACGACATCAAGGGAAGGGTGTATTTTTCCTTCCGAATGTCCAGAACCCCCTGCCCTTGCTGAGATATCTGGCTGACTGGCTGGGCTCAGGAGAAACAGGCAGGTAGTATATAGTGACTCTCCCAGAAGCATGGACATTCTTACTTTAAAATCTCCATGCAAATCCCTGAGAGTTGGAAAATAGGATGGGAAATTGGGTGGGGAAACCAACTAGATCTGGGTAGGGGACACCCTATCGGTTTCCTTCCCTGAATACCCACTCTTTCCCCATTATTTCCCCCTGAGTCCTGAGACTTTCAGTTGTGACCTTGGTCCTCTTACTCCCCCTTCTTCCTCTGCTGAACAAGAGACTGGGATGCTGGAGATCAGGATATGGGTCAGGGTCCTCTCGACCTTCATAAGGATTTAGAGCAGTTTTGGCAGAATGGTTCTTTCCCAAGCTGCTTCTGGAGCAGTCAGACTTCTGAACTTCTCCACAGCTGTGGAGAAGGCCTGTGGACAGGAAGCTCCAGCGCTGGCCTGAGTTCAGTCCTGCTTCTCATCCCTCTGCCTACCTGGGTTCTTTCTTACCAGACCCGAAGGCGCTAAGCCCTTGGACTTCAGAAATATGTTGGTTGGCAGTACTTTTTTCCTATTGCTACTATTCTGAATATGCGTGGGTAGAACCCAGTCAAAAAGCTTCAGATTCAGATTGGGGGACAGATCCTGGAGGAAGATTCCCTTCACTTTGGCCCTGGCACTAGGCTCACCCCTTGCGCCTGCCAGTGCCGCACCCCAGGCTCTAGTCCAGACCAGGAGAGGAGGCCAAACCCGTGTGTCGGGAGGGAGAGGAGATGGGGGCGGGGTAGCCATGGTAGTGGTGGTGGAGGCGGTCTCCTGGCGCCTGTTCTTGGATCTTTTCTTTCTCTATATACCTCTCTCTGCAACCTCCGCCTTCTGTCTGAATCTAGCAGTTCCCAGTTTGTGGGGCCAAACCCTTGCCGGCCCCAATTCCCTTGCCCGCTGTCCGCCCGCTGCCCGCCCGCTGCCCGCCCCCAGCGCACCCCCGCCTCCCGCCTCACGGCCAGACCAGGCGGCCACAAAGGCGCTATTGAGCTCAAGGCTCCCAGACCCGGCTACATAAAGGCGCTTGTGTCCAGCAGGGGGTCCAAGGGACGGCCCCAGGCCTAGGATGGGTGTGTCCTTGGAGCAATCCTAAGGGACGGAAAAGGAGTTCGGGGTCTGCAGTTGGTTGGACGAACTATCCCACCATTTCGATTCCATCTATGGATTCCGACCATCACCCCTCCCCCTGCTCCACTCCAGGTGCCCTATCCTCCTCTGGAGGTCTGGATCTGATGCTACCCCATTCCCCATTCCACAGACTCGGAAACTGTCTCGAGCTGAGCGGCAGCGCTTCTCCGAAGAGGTGGAGATGCTCAAGGGGCTGCAGCACCCCAACATCGTCCGCTTCTATGACTCTTGGAAGTCGGTGCTGAGGGGTCAGGTTTGCATCGTGCTGGTTACGGAACTCATGACCTCGGGCACGCTCAAGACGTGAGCTCTGGCCTGGGTGGGAGGGTCAGGGTGGAACATCTCCCCATGGTCGCCCCACTGCTTCCAGAACTTTCCCAAGCTGCTCAAATTCTCTACATCCAGGTCTAAAACCAGGCTCACCATCTCCCACCCAACCTGCCTATGTCCCTGCCTAGATGAATGGCAATGCCCACCCAGGACTCCAGTTATAATCTTAGGTGTCTTCCCAGACTTTCTCTCTGCCCTCACCTTCATCCCTCCTGTCTCCAAGTTCCTCCTCAACATCTCCACACTGGGCTTTCACCACCCCACCCTTCCCGGCAGCAACAACTAAAGGGACTTACCTGGTTGTCTGCCCTCCCTCCCAGCTCTGTTATCTTCCTGCTACCTGGAGGATCTTTCCTAGCTTTCCCATGGCCCTAGGGGTAACAGCCATACTGGCTAAGCTACTCCCAAAGTCCTTAGGATTTAGCCTCATCTGCTTTCAGCCTAAGTTCCAGACTTCCAGAATTCTCAGCCCTACACTGCCCTTCACTTGCTTTGTCCCTGCTTTTGAGGGCAGTGTCTTATCTGCCTAGAAAGTCTCCATCCCTTTCCCCTTTCACACCTGAACTTCCTTTCCTTCAAGACACAAAGGTTATTTCCTCTGTGAAGGCTTCCCCCACGCTTGGGACAGTTAGTCATCCCTTCCCACAAACACCTTGGCTGTGGCCCGATTTGCAAATTTACCACCAGACCCATTTTGTAATCTCATGACTATCTACCACATCCGACTCAGTTTCTCCCAGGAGCTTAGTGTGGACCTGGGCTAGAAAAATGCTGGCAGAAGACGCAGAGGCAAAGGTGGGATGAAGGGGAACTTCTCAGTGGGAGCCCTTCCCCTGCGGCTCTATCCCGCGCCACGACCCTGGTTATGTGCCCTCTCCCAGGTACCTGAGGCGGTTCCGAGAGATGAAACCTCGAGTCCTTCAGCGCTGGAGCCGCCAAATCCTACGGGGGCTTCACTTCCTACACTCCCGGGTCCCCCCTATCCTGCACCGGGATCTCAAGTGCGACAACGTCTTCATCACAGGCCCTACAGGCTCTGTCAAAATTGGGGACCTGGGCCTGGCCACGCTCAAGCGCGCCTCCTTTGCCAAAAGCGTCATTGGTGCGTCCCTCCAAGAGGGTCCTTGCCATTACTATCTCACCCATATCAGGAGAGCACTTGGGATCCCCCTGCACCCCGCAAGTAGAGCTTTAGAGATCTACGGTCTAGGAGACCACCAGGGAGTTGGGGAGACCTATGTCATCCCTCCCACGCACATTATAGGCAAGGGTTGGTCACTAGCACTTCAGAACTCTCAGGTTTGCCCCCGGGGCAAACCTAGCCCATGATATACCTATGTGGAGGGATGAAGTCAGAAGGAAGGCTTGGCAGCCTGATCCTTGTTATGGATCTTACAGGGACCCCGGAATTCATGGCCCCCGAGATGTACGAGGAAAAGTACGATGAGGCAGTGGATGTGTACGCGTTTGGCATGTGCATGTTGGAGATGGCTACCTCAGAGTATCCCTACTCGGAGTGCCAAAATGCTGCGCAAATCTACCGCAAAGTCACTTCGGTGAGAGGGGTGCAGTTACCGGGAGAGGGGATTCCAGATACCACTCCCATTTTCATGTCCCAGCTAGCCTGTGGTCAATGCCCTTTCCCTTTGCAAAGATAAAGATGCCCAAGTGAACACTTAAGGATATTGGATGCACAATGCCTCCCCCGCCCCCGCCACAAACTAATTAGAATAATGATATGTCTAGGGCTTCCAGAAATTTATAAAGGATTATCCAGTCTCTCATCCAATCCTTTTAGCTACTCCACAAGTTGAGGGAGGCAAATATTTTACCCTGAATCTTACAAATAAAACAGTTAAGGGGAGTCTTGTTCAAGGTCACACTGTCAATACTGGAGGAACTGAGACTTTTTAATTTTTTTCTTGGTGCTGGGAATTGAAGCACAAGCAAGCACTCTACCACTGAGCTATATACATAAGCCCAGCCCTAGGGACTAGGATTGGAATTAAAATCTTCCTGTAGCTGTCGCCAAGCTTTAGCGGGTGTTCTGGTTTCAAGCGGAAAGCTGGGGTGCCGAGAGACCTGATGCAACCCCTTCTCCTAGGGTACAAAGCCAAACAGTTTCTACAAAGTGAAGATGCCTGAGGTGAAGGAGATCATTGAAGGCTGTATTCGCACCGATAAAAATGAGAGGTGGGGCACAGGGGGCAGAGCTGGGTGGGAAAGAGGTGCAGGCACCTTAGGGCTCGGCTCACGCCGAACCGCTCACAGGTTCACCATCCAGGATCTCCTGGCTCACGCCTTCTTCCGCGAGGAGCGCGGTGTGCACGTGGAGCTGGCGGAGGAGGACGACGGTCAGAAACCCGGCCTGAAGCTCTGGTTGCGCATAGAGGACGCGCGGCGTGGGGGGCGCCCACGGGACAACCAGGCCATCGAGTTCCTTTTCCAGTTGGGCCGGGACGCAGCGGAGGAGGTGGCACAGGAGATGGTGAGCAAAGGACAGCCTGAGCGTGTAAATGAGCGTGTAAAGAGCGTTTTGGCGTCAACCAGAGGGGCCAGTGAGACAGGGTAGGCCCTGAAGCGGAGGGAGGGGCGTCTCTCCTCACCTGCGTGGCATCTCCTGCAGGTGTCTCCCTGCTTCTCCCATCCTAAAGCACCTGCAAACACAGCCAATGTTCCTTTGCAGAACAAGCCCTGGATCCTCCAGTTCCCCTTCTTTAGCTCCTTCAGATACATTTATCTTGGAATGCCCTTTATCTATTTTCCTTTTCCACCTTCCTCCTCCCCCATTTTGTTCTCCCACCCCCCTTTCTTTCTGCATACTCAGAACCATCGGTTTCAGAAAAACTTTCCTTCTAGAATCAAAATTAAATGCTTTTTTGGGGCTAGGGTTGTAACTGAGTTGGGGAGAGTTTGCCTAGTACATGTGAGGCACAGGGTTTGATCTTCAGCACCACATAAAAATAAATAAATAAAATAAAAGGTATGTGTCCATCTACAACTAAAAAAATTTTTTTTTTTCAATTAAATGCTTCTTTTCATGACAGTGGGTCCTTGAGTAGCCCTCAAGCTGTCTGGTTGTATGGATACATTCCAGTCTTTCTCCTACACTAGATTATAAACTCCTTGAGGATAGAGACTGTTCTTTTTCTTCTTCTTCTTTCTTTCGATCCATGGCAGTGTTTGGCATATGATAGGAGCTTATTCATAGCCCGCAATCCTATATGGTTTAAAACTCTTTAATATGCGTTTGATCATTGCTACCAACCCTGCAGGGAGAGTAATTTTATCCTAACTTGTTGATAAGGAAACAGGCGCTCAAAGAGGTTGAATATCTTGTCCAAGATCCCAAGTAAGTGGCAAATCTGGATTTAAATTCAGGTATTTTAGAAGTGCAGTCAGATCACTCGGATTTATTACCTTTATTCACCCAGCAAATCTTGCAGTTGAAATTAATGAGGAGGAAAAAAGAGGTGACGAACATGTGCTAGTGGAAGGAGGGGAGGTTCATAAGTGGAGAAGATGCCAGGGCAGAAACATGGGGGCAGGTTTAGGAAGGCCTGAGTAGGGGAAGGGCAGAGGAATCCCCAGCAGAGGATGGCAGTTGCTAGGGTGAGGATCATTGCTGGTGGGTCAACAACCTGAGACTGTTTGAATGTGGCATACAAGCAGCTCTCCACAGCACAGCTTGGTCTGATCTGAGATGAAACCCTGCTTGATTATGTACAAGGGATTCTTGACTTTGGCACTACTGACATTTTTGCTTTGTCTTGTGCCTTGTAGGATGTTGAAAGAATCCCTGGCTTCTACTTACTAAATGCAGTAGCACCTATACTCTAGTAGTGATGATTAAAAATGTTTTGCAGCTGGGCCTGGTGGCACATGCCTGTAATCCCAATGACTGGAGAGGTTGGGGCTGGAGAATTACAAGTTTGAGGCCATACTCAGCAACTTAGCAAGACCCGGTCTCAAAATGAAAAGTAAAAAGGGCTGGGATGTGGCTCAGTGGTAAAGCGTCCCTGGGTTCAATCCTCAGTCCAAAAAAAAAAAAAAGACTCTAGATTTTGCCAAGCCTTCCCCCAAATATGATATGAGCCACTGACTTACAGTATAATCATGAACTGGTCGTTCAATTTACTTATCTCTAAAATGGGCTGATGAGATCTATCTCACAATGTTATTAAAAGGACATAATAATGACAGTGTTAAGGAGTTGCCAGTTAATGGACATAGTGGCTAATCAATAAATGGTTCTCTTCCTCCCTCATCCTCAAGATGACCCAATGGATCTTTGAGGGGGATCCCATACTATCTTCCTCACTCTCCCAACTCCAGGTAGCGCTGGGGTTGGTTTGTGAAGCAGATTATCAGCCAGTGGCCCGTGCAGTGCGTGAACGGGTTGCTGCCATCCAGCGAAAGCGTGAGAAGCTTCGTAAAGCTAGGGAGTTGGAAGCCCTCCCACCTGAGCCAGGACCTCTGCGAGCAACTGTTCCCATGGCTCCTGGTCCCTCAGTTACCTTCCCTGCTGAACCCGAGGAGCCAGAGGCAGACCAGCACCAGTCTTTCCTCTTCCGCCATGCCAGTTACTCATCTACCACCTGTAAGTCATCTCTGACGGTGGACCTAGGTCCCAGAACCCTGAATCTCTGCACCCCACCCACAAGTCCAACCCAGAAGCACTATCACTTGCCCTACTTTTCACCTCAGCCATGACACTCCCTCTGGAAAAGAAGTCTCCCGCAGCTCCCTCCTTCCTCCAGGCCCCTCTGCCAGACAGGTCCCCTCCTTTGCCACCACTTCCCTTTATTTTTTTGACCCCCTTCTCCCTCCCTCACCAGCGGATTGTGAGACTGATGGCTACCTCAGCTCCTCTGGCTTCCTGGATGCCTCAGACCCTGCCATTCAGCCCCTTGTGGGGGTGCCATCCAGCCCCGATGAGTCCCATCTCCGCCTACCCTCGGTGAGAAGGGATCACACCGGGGAGCTCCCAGTCATTCCAAGCCTATGACCTGTCTCCCTCCTTGTAAATCTCAACCCCCTGACTTCTACTTTTGTCCTTATCTTCCCCAATTTCCTCTCCTTCCTATCTTCCCAGCATCCTTGCTGCCATCTCCCTGGATCTCAACAGTTATTTTCCCCTGACCTCATGAACCCTTATCCTATTTCAGGCTTTTGCCTTGTCCATTCCACGTTCTGGTCCTGGCAGTGACTTTTCCCCTGGGGACAGGTATGTTTTGGAATGATTTGGGGTGCCAGGATGAGACATTTGGAACTCTGGGGTCCCAGTATCCACCCAGACACTTCCATCTTCCTTCCCTTTTCCAGCTATGCCTCAGATGCAGCATCAGGCCTCAGTGACATGGGAGAAGGGATGGGACAGATGAGGAGACCTCCAGGGAAGAATCTCCGGCGCAGACCCAGATCCCGGCTAAGAGTCACTAGTGTAAGAAGGGGGCGAAGAAGATGGAGAATGACCTACGAGGCCAAGAGGGCACTTTCATTGGATTGGGGAGATCAGCCAAGAAAGCAGAATAGCCATGAGGCAGCTAGTTTAGTTTCTAACGCCAGACCTTGGGGGTAGTCTACTTCTCTCCAAGTCCAGTCTGGCACTGTCACATGGCTAGAGTAGGAACACATGATGAAAACAGAGGCACTGACCATCTCCCCTCTCCTGACTTTGAATCTGAAGGTCTCAGACCAGAATGACAGAGTGGTCGAGTGCCAGCTACAGACTCACAACAGCAAGATGGTGACCTTCCGATTTGATCTGGATGGGGACAGCCCAGAAGAGATTGCAGCTGCCATGGTGAGGGGGAGAGAGTGTTTGGATCAGGGACAAGAGTCTCCCTCCTGATGTGTGTTGGTGCTGAAATGCTCTGATCCCACAGCAAGGGGATATAAAATCCTGGTGAGCCCTCAGGCACAGTGACTCCGAGGACATCTCACCATTTGTTTTGGGGAAGATTTCTGTTTATCGAGTTGGGATTGGCTCCTCAGCTGGAGCAATTTGGGACTACCAGACTGGGTATACACAAGTGCAGCATGTGAAGTGCATTCTAGATGTGGTGTTGTGGCTTTAGATGGAGGATGGGTGGGGCAGCAGTGGAACAAGTGGGGCTTACCCAAGGTCTTGACAGATGAGTAAGAAAGGCAGAGAAGGGTGGAAAGGGCATGCCTCACAGCAGGTCTGGCACAAGCAAGGCATCGCAAGTAGGGAGTCACTTGGAATATGGAGCTGTGAGGACATTATGAGGCAACTACTGTCCCTGGAAGCAAATGGTCTTATAGGAAAATTGTGGGATGTAGGGGTGGGCAGTTGGAGTGGGCACAGATCGTAGATGGTCATAAGGGTTAGGCAGGGTGTAATACAATAAGAAAAGGTTTTGAAAAATGAAGACCATTCTTCCATAGAATATGGTAAGGGACTATGGGTTGAGAATCCAGCTAGAAGGTAAACACAAGAAGCCAGATGCGACTGGGTGTGGTGGCACATGCCTATAATCCCAGTGACTCAGGAGGCTGAGGCAGGAGGATTGTAAATTCAAGGTCAGCCTCAGCAATTTAGTGAGTTCCTGTCTCAAAATAAAAGGGTTGACATTATAGCTCAGCAGTAGAAAGCCCCTGAGTTCAACTCCTAGTACAAAAAAAAAAAAAAAAAAAAAAAAAAAAAAAAAAAAAAAAGCTAGATGTGTATGAAGAAGAGGATGTATTATAGGGAAAGGAAAAGAAGGGGTAAATATGAGGGTTGTTTCAGGAAAATAGTAACCTGTTGACATAGTACAGTGCAGGTAGTAGATGCCAATAAATATTTGCAGAGTTGATATGATAGAGAGTTAGGGAAGGGGGATGTCAAGGGCGACTTGTAGCTTGGCAAAACTAAGAGGAGTAGGCCACCCAAACAGAGACAAAGTTAAAAGCAGGCTTTTTAAGGGGTTATATTGAGCTTGAGTGACAGTCAATACAAGGTCCTCCATAGCAACAGGATATGGGTTGGGCGGAGGAAGAGAAAGGTGGGTTTAGGAGTCATCAGTATAGAGTTGAGACTGAAGAAAGAGGGGCCTGCAAAGTCAGAGACGTAGAGGACTTGAGTGCATCTCAGTGGGTACTACTTGTTCTAGAATGGGAAGGGGGAAACTAAGTTATTGAAGGACATAGAGATGGAACCAAAGAGGTAGGAAGATGTTAGTAAAAACTGAGCAAGGAGGGTTTTGAGTGGCATAGGGTGAAGCCTGAGGCAAGACCACACTAGCTTTTGTTAGGAGGTCTTTGTGGGAGACTATTTTCAACAGAATGGGATTGGTGGACACCAGCTTCTGGGATGGTGGAGGGAATGGAATAAGAGAAATGTCAGGCTTCAGAAACTATAAATCATCTCCATCATGTCATTCACCTGTGTCCAGGACAAAGAAAAATGTCACCCTGTATATAGGCTTGTCTTCTTCCATCAGGCCACTTGACCCTTCTAGAGTCTTTTCTCCAGCCACACTGATTTCTTTTCTTTTTTCCCCCTCCCTCCCTCCCTTCCTTCCTTCATTCCCTCCCTCCCTTCTCCCCTCCCCCTTTCTCTCTCTTCTCATGCTACCAGGGTAAATCCAGGGGCACTATACCACTGAGCTTTTTAAAATTTTATTTTGAGACAATGTCTTGCTAAGTTGCCCAAGCTGGCCTCAAACTTCCACTCTTCTTACCTCAGCCTCCTGAGTCACTAGGATTAGTGTACATCACAGTATACAGCAAGCCACACTGACACACGGTCCTCTGAAGAGGCTGGGCACCTTCCTGCCTCTGCTCCATCTGCTCAGGGGTCTGTCACCATAAGAGCCTTCTCTACTAGGCTCTCATGCCTGCTCAGACCACAAATAACCCAAGTGACCTTGCCCCTGAACCCAGGGTCATTCTCCTCTGTTTTCTTCTTACCAGTCCACTCCTCTGTGGTAGAATTCTCTTGAGATTTGGGTCTGATCTTGTTGCTTTTCACCCTAAAATCTTTAGTGGCTGCTTTGGTTGTAAATTCCAAATGACAAAGCATGGCCTTTAAAATCCACAGCCTGCTCAGCTACGCTTGAGTCCTCACTATTTGAAGAATGTGCCATGCTTATCATGCCTCAAAGCTGTTCCACAGCTCTCTGCCTAAACTGTGGAACAGAGGAAAGGTGGGCTTCTCCCCTTTTCCCCTCCCGGCCCCCACCCTGGGCACTGGGGATTGAACCCAGGAGTGTTCTACCACTGAGCGACACCCCAGTCTTTTTATTTTTTGAGACAAGATCTCACTAAGTTGTCCAGACTGGCTTCAAATTTGCAATCTTTCTGCCTCAGCCTCCTGAGTTTCTGAGTTCTGGGATTATGGGTGAGTGCCCCCATGACTGGCAAAGGGTGGGCTTTCGTGTAATATCGAGTTTAAATTTCAAATTTCTCTGTTGGAATTTGGTGAACTTGGGCAAGTTTTTTTCTCTTTCTCTCTTTCTCTAACCCAGGGCTTCGTGCATGCTCTACCACTGAGTTAACACCACCAGTTCTTTGGGCAAGTTTCTTAACCTCTCTGAATTTTAATTGCTTATTAGGTGGTAATATTCATTTTGCTAAGATTTTCTATATAATATGGTATACAGCATGAGAAGTGGCCAATTATGGTGGGTGCTCAAAAAAGGGTTGCTTTTCTTACTCCAAAGTAGTAAGGTCCAGCTCCAAAGACTTACTGTGTAAAGTTGTCCCAGGTTCTCCCATTCCCACGGTTGTATGAACTGTTCCCTTATGGGAATAACATTTGGGGGAGGGTGATAAATAACAGACCTTTAGCATCTTTTTATTGTGGTAAAAAATTATAACATGAAACTTACCATTTTAACTTTTTTTTTTTTTTTTTTTTTTTTTTTTAATGGTGCTGGGGATCGAACCCAGGGTCTTGTACTTGCAAGGCAAGCACTCTACCGATTGAGCTATCTCCCCAACCCCCATTTTAACCATTTTAAGTGTACAGTTCAGTATTGTTGTATATTCACTTTGTTGTGGAACATTCATGAAACAACAGCTCTCCTCAGTCCCAGAATAGTATTTCTATCTATTCTCATCTAGGAAAGGCTCATAAGCAGCTTACCTGTGAGCACCTTACCTATGAGGCTAACTTGCAGTAGCCTTTGTTTGTCTCCTCCACTAGATTTTGGGCTTAAGACTAGGATCTTGCTTCATGTTTCCCTATATTCCATGGTACCTAGCACAATGCTTGGCATGTAATAGGTACTCAGTACATGTGGAGTTGAATGTGGCATTTACCATTTATGACTTTATTTCCTACTTCCCTTTGCTACATGTGTGTATGTGAGCCTGTGTGGTGTAGTTTATAAATCCTATTAGGGCAGGAGTTGGGTCCAACAGTATCAGGCAATAGAACAAAGAACTCAGACTCTGGTTTTCAGTAGACTGGGTTCAAATCCTGTGACCCTGGGCAACTTGAATTTAACCTCTTTGAGCATTGGTTATCTTTAAACTGAGGATGTTAATACAGAGCTCAGAAAGTCACTGGTGCTAATGTGATGATATATGTAAGGCATCTTGTATATGTAGTACATGCACCCTTTGAGCGTTAGCCTGTCACATAATAGATATTCATAAATACCTGTTTTAGGTTGGTGGTTAGCAGAAATGACAGTGTGAATGGTGGTTTTTAAGACCAAGGGTGAGGGCCAGAGATGAGTGAGATAACTGAACATCCTCCCCATCCTATTAACCCTTGCCAGGTGTATAATGAGTTCATTCTGCCCTCGGAGAGAGATGGGTTTCTGAGCCGGATTCGGGAGATTATCCAGCGAGTGGAGACCCTGTTGAAGAGAGATACTGGCCCTTCAGAGGCTGCTGAAGATGCCCTGAGCCCTCAGGTCAGACCCTTCTGGACATCTCCAGGAAGAATAGATTCTCTGCCAGAGTTCACTACTGTCTTCAACAGTCCTCTTTACCTCTGGGACCTTAAAACAGTGGCTCTTACCCCATTTTAGAATATGATGAAAGTCATGGACTCTTGTTCTAGAAAAATGTGTTGAATGCATACTTTTCTTTTAACTCATTATTTTGAAATAATTTCAGACTTTCGAAGTTGCAAGAATTATACAGAGAACTCGTAGATACCCTTTGCCCAGATTTGCCAATTTTGTTTCGTGACATCAGCATTATCATTCTTCTTTCCTCTCTCTCCTCCCTGTAGTTTGTATGTATGTGTACACACACACACACACACACACACACACACACACACACACACATCTCATTGTCTTCTGAGCCACTTGCACAGCTCATGCCCCTTAACCCCTAAATATTTCAGCACATACTTTTGAATCCCTTGAAACTCATGTCTGGACTCTAGAGGCTCCTAGATCCTTGCTTAAAAATCCCAGTCTGAAACCGTCCATCTGAGACTCAGCTTTCTGCACTGTGACTGTGCCACCCCACCTTTTTCTCTCCTCAGGAGGAGTCAGCACCACTGCCTGCCCTCCCAGGCCCCTTCCCCAACCCATCCATTGGTATGTACTGAGTTCTGTCCCTGTGTATCCCTACTCTTAGGGTTGGTTCTGGGAAGGACATAGGGCATGGGGGACTGGAGTCTCAACACTCACTCCTCCCCAGCAGAGCCCCAGAGCAGCACCTCCCTGGAACAGAGGAGTTGGGCAACCTTCTCCACTTCTCCATCTTCTCCTGGAACACCCTTGTCTCCTGGAAACCCATTTTCCCCTGGAACCCCCATCCTTCCAAGTCCCATTTTCCCCATCATTTCTCCCCTATGTCACCCTAACACTTTCCCATTTTCCCAGGTCTCCTCAAATCCCTCTCTATACTCCCCAAGCTCTCCACTTCCATTCTCCTCCTGTGCATCCCAGTTTCCAATCCCATCCTCTCCATTTCCTCTAAATTCTCTCTCTACCAGTTCTCCACCCCCATTCTCTCCTAGTTATTCCCAGATCACTCTTAATCCCCCTTCTTTTCCTCTCTGCCCCACTCCTCCTCCCCTCCCCTCCACCACAGCATCCCCTCTCCTCTCTCTGGCTAGTGCCTTCTCTCTGGCTGTGATGACTGTGGCCCAGTCCCTGCTGTCCCCCTCCCCGGGGCTTCTTTCCCAGTCTCCTCCAGCCCCTCCTGATCCCCTGCCTAGCCTGCCTGCTCCCCTTGTTCCTTGTGACCAGGAGAGCCTTTCACCTCAAGCAGCCGAGATGGAGAGTGAGGTAAGTAGGAAATCAAGGGGGATTATGGGATTCTGTTCTGGAGAATTTCCCTCTTCATGAACCCACACTTTGCAGGCCTCCCCAAATCCTGCTTGGCCACTCCTGGGTGAAGCCAAACTGGCACCCATCTCAGAAGGTGAGGCCTCTGATGACTGACCTTTGCCTGCCCATTATTCCCAACCCGCTTTATATCCTACCAGGTTTCTCTCCCTCTCTTCATGCCTCCCTCCTTGTCTCCCTGCAGAGGGAAAGCCACAGCTTGTTGGGCGTTTCCAAGTGACTTCATCTAAGGAACCAACTGAGCCTCTTCCCTTGGAACCAACATCCCCAACTCTCTCCAGTTCTGTAAAGTTTCCAACTCCTCAGCTGACCTCAGAGAGCTCAGACACAGAGGATGGTGACAGAAGTGGGCCAGAGACCATGGAGGCTCTGGCAGAGAGTGACCGGGCAGCAGAGGGCCTGGGGGATGGAGTTGAGGAGGAAGGGAATGATGGGAAGGAACCCCAAGTTGGCAGCCCCCTACCCCTGAGCCATCCCAGCCCAGTGTGGATGAACTACTCCTACAGCAGCGTGTGTCTAAGCAGTGAGGAGTCAGAGAGCAGTGGGGAAGACGAGGAATTCTGGGCTGAGCTGCAGAGTCTTCGGCAGAAGTGAGTGGGGAGGATGGTGGAGCAAGAGGTGAACCTGGGAAAGCAAAATGTGGGAGAGCTCTCTCACGCCCTTGGTGCATCTTCAGGCACTTGTCAGAGGTGGAGGCATTACAGACACTACAGAAAAAGGAAATTGAGGACTTGTATAGCCGACTTGGGAAGCAGCCTCCACCTGGCATTGTGGCCCCTGCGGCTATGCTGTCCAGTCGCCAGCGCCGCCTCTCCAAGGGCAGTTTCCCTACCTCCCGCCGCAACAGCCTGCAGCGCTCAGAGCCCCCGGGCCCTGGTGAGACTGCAGCTGCCCTGCTTCCATCTTTCCTGAGACCCCTTCCTTAGCAGTTCAGTTTTCTTCCAGGCCCTGGGGTCTGCCTCTTGGTTTGAGGGAACAATACTCCCTCTCCTCACTGTCCCTTCCCTCACTGCTCTCCCTTCCCCGTCCTGCTCCCAGGCATCATGCGAAGGAATTCCCTGAGTGGCAGCAGCACCGGCTCCCAGGAGCAGCGGGCAAGCAAGGGGGTGACATTCGCCGGGGATGTTGGCAGGATGGTGAGGGCAGGGCAGGCCCAAGGAAGGGAGAGCCCAGGGAATGGTAACTGGCAGCAGCTTTGCCTTCCTCCCACCTTGGAGGTTTCTTCAGTGCTTTTCTTTTTTCCTTTCAGTGAATTCAGAACAGAAGCCATTTGTCTCCCCCACAGCATGGCCCAACATGGTGCTTGTGCTCTCAACCTGATGCTTCTCTGACCAACTCAACTCAGCAAGAAAGACCCCAGTACTGAGGGGTAAACAGCCAGGGGGGCATGAAGAGTGCAGCTGTTTTATGGTGAAGAGTGAAACATGGAAACTCTTTGCTTTGTGGAGGTGTCAGTTCTGCAGCCTGCCATCTTCATCCCCAACCCCTACCCAGCCAATGGTCAACCACTAAGCAATCCCACCCAAGCCCAGATGCTTCTAGAGGGCTCACTCCTAGATGGAAGAGTGTAGGGGGTATGCTCACATCAGAATTAGCTGCAGCCAATAAAAAATGCTGAAAATAAGGACTGTGAATCTCTGTTATCTTTTAGAACTGGGAGTAAAGCCTTGTGCACTAAGGCAGGGGAGAGTTTAGAAGGGACTCTCTTTTTACAACAGGAGACAGGGTGGAAGCTGCCCAGCTGTCTTCATACCACCAGGTCATGAGGAAATTGCAAGGTCAGTGATCCACTAGACCAAGCTAATATCCCCTTCAGACCCCACCCCAAGCCTGTAAAGGCAAGTATCAGTGAAAGTTAAAAGACAAGGCTTCTTGTCTCTCATCCTTCATCCATTTACCTAAGGATGGGAAAAGGCAGTAAAGTTTGAGTAAGTTTGTTCTTGAGGGCAGAGGACAGAAGAGTGACCCTTTCCCTAAGACCTGGTTCAGCCTCAAACAGCCCAGTGATCTCTCCCTTAAATCAGGTGGAAAGATCTCACAGAAACAGTAATTCTAGTTAAACATTTACAGCTCCCTGGGGCAATGCCACTGTTGTAGCTACTGCCCACGGAGCTTTCCAGCATTAAATACCATGCATCACTCAGCCCCCCATACCAATTTGGCTCCAGGAGAAATGACTCAGTTTATTATTCTTAACTTGACCTTACCTTTCCCATTTCAGGCTCTAACACTGCACAGAACTGCCACCCCCCCACCCCATAAGTTGGTCCTCTGGAAGATGAAGGAGGCTAAACCACAAAGTTTGAGAAAAGCCAAGGTTGTATACTCTCAAGCAAGGAAACAAATAAAAAGGATTCACCGTACACAGTGCATAGGATAGGGGCAAGATTCCATTGACAGTGGCCAAATGCACAGTCTCTGCTTTCTTGGGTTCAATAACGATCCAAAGTCAGTTAAGTAGGCCAGTGATGCTGTGCACAAGCAATTTCTACAGGCTCATGGAGTATGATCCATCATGTAAAGGGACTCCACCAGACTGGAGATAGGCAATGCCCATCCAATTCAGGGTCCTGATGCCCTCGCAAGAGCTCGGGCTCTGGCAGCTTTGGCCTCGTCTTCCAGCTCGTCAAGGAAACGCTCCTGGGACACCGAGTAGAAGGTGTAGCCATCTGGAGAGGTGGGTTCAGGAAGTTACTTGGAATACAGACATTCCCTTCTCCTATCACCCGTTATTCTCCCAAATGAGTGATTCCAGAGTCCCAAACTCTGCTTTTTTTGAACCCTGACCTCAACAACTCCCTCATTATTCCCAAATCACATTTAAAGAGCACCTGAGAAATAGAAAGGCTGGTATTAACCCTATTTCACCCAAACATTAAATGCCTGGTTCGGTCCTCCCACACGCTTTTATTCCCCTGCCCGTATCCCTATCTGCGGTGCAGCCAGGACGGATACAAATTGCTAACACCAGGGCCCCGATGCCCAGGCCGGTCACGATGTTCCGGGTCCGCCGCTGTGGCAGCGTCTTCTGCCACTGGGCAAGTTGCACCTGCTGCATGAAGTGCAGTTGCGCGGGAGTCAGTTTTTCCCGAGTCGGGTCGATGCGCTGAGCGAAGGGGGCCTTTCCATTCTTGGAATCCAGAGGATCACCAGCCCCCGGCGCCGCCATGTTGTCGCTCCGCCCTTCGCAGTCCCGAGGCGCGGGGCTCACTGGGAAAGTAGTCCTTGCCCACCGCCGGGAATGCTGGGAGTTGTAGTCCCTATTCACTTTCCCATTGCAGAGTAGCGGCGGTGACCCTAGAGGAAGGGCCGGAATGGCGGGAAGGGGCCGTGCTTTCTGATTGGCTGAGGGTCCCGCGGCCGTTGGAGCAGGAAAAGCTGTGGAGAGCTCGAGGCTGTGGTGGGAAGCGGGTTTTCCTCAGACTTGAGGCAGGGACAAACATTGCAAGGGGACGGGGAACCTGGGGTGTGCTGAAGGCTTCCGAGAGAAGCTAAGTTTATGGATCCAGGGAACTGTCCCAGGGCCCCCAAAGGCTTCTGAATATGGACAGACCTGTGAGGCCAAGATTGAACTCCCTCAGTGACTTTCAGTTTGGGGCTGTTGCCACAGAAACTATTGAAGACGCCCTGCTTCATTTGGCCCAGCAGAATGAACAAGCAGTGCAGGAGGCTGGGGGACGGATGGGCAGCTTCAGGAAGACCCGGATCGTGGGTGTGGATGCAGGGCCGGGGAGGCGCCTTTGAGGCACTAACCTTGAGATTCGTTTTATTTTATTTATTCAGGTTTTTTTTTTTTTTTTTTTACTTTGTACCTGCTTTATTGCCAGGTGCTAGGGCTGTAGTGATGAACAAGATGTACCCGCACCCCACCCTGCACTTCTTCAACATATATAGAGTACTTAGAAACTGCCTGCCATAGAAAGAGGAAATAGAGAGGTGGCCCTTGCTCACAAATTATGTGCAATCTTCTGAGGGATATTTGGACAAATAAATGACTAGGTACAAGCTTGGTTAGATAAGTGACATAAGAGATAAACAAGCTTTTACAGAGATTGAAAGGAAGGATGGGGTAATAATAGAATTAAGAGGTGGTCTAGGCATTGTGATATTTGAAGTAGACCTTAAAGGAAGGTTGGTTGGTGAAGGTGGAGGAGGGGGACAGCCTTTCTACCAAAATGGGATAGCGGGAATAAAGTGAGGGAAGCTTAGGATGTGTGGGGATACAGAGTAGCCCACCAGTCAGAGCTCTTGGAAGAGTAGTTGGATTTAAGACAGGTAGTTTGGTGACATTCCATGTAGAAGTTTGAAGGTCAAGGGAAAAAAAGTTTATACTTGATTTAACAGGAAAAGGAGAAAATGTTGACGGTTTTGAAATAAGGTAGTGGTATGACTGTAACTTTTGCCTTGGCAAAAATTATTTTGGATGTGATGTAAAGGATGGATTTGACTAGAGAAAGATGGGAAGTAGGCAGATCAGAGGCGCCTCTGTCAGTAATCTAGGCGAAGGATGGAGAAAATGACAAGGGAGGATGAATTAAAAACATTTCAGAAGCAAAATCTAGGGTTCTTCCCTAGGTGAATTAAAAAAGTGAAGAAGGAAAAGATGACCATACGAAAGGGTTGTGTCTCAGAGACTGGGAGTATAGTGGTGCCATTAAGAGAAACACACACACACACACACACACACACACATACACACACACGTGCGCGCACAACCCAAAACCAAAAGAGGAGGAACTGACTTTGAGAAAAATAATTGTTTTGGTTTTGGATCTATTGAGTTTATGGTACTTGAAGAACATCTAGAGGAAAGTTTCTTGCAGGCTGTTTTAAAAAGCAGGTCAGGGGCTGGGGTTGGAGTCAGTGGTAGAGCACTTGCCTAGCATGTGTGGGGCACTGGGTTCGATTCTCAGCACCACATATAAATAAATACAAAATAGAGGTCTATCAACATCTGAAATTTATTTAAAAAAGAAAACATGCACAAAGTAGGTCAGAACTAGAAATAAAGGTTTGCAAGTTATCTTCAATGATATTGTTGAAACTGAGGCAGAGCATGAGCGTGTAGGAGAAAAGAAAAGCAGGTCAAGGACATTTCCTTGGGAAAAATTTTGTGTTCAGGGAATTAGAATAATATGAAGAGTTGTGACGGAAATGGAGAGGTTGGGGATATAGAAGCAAAAGTTCCAAGGGACTTTTGGAAGCCAAGAGGAGAGTTTCCAGAAGGATGATATTCTGCAGGTTCAGATGTCTTAGGAATATCAACAGGAATGAAGATTGCAAAAAGGCCATCCTATTTAACAATTTGGACATATAATTATTTCAGCAAGTTGGGAAAAGTAGAAGCCAAATTGCAGAAAATTAGCCAGTGATGAAGTGGAAGCAGTGGGTGTGTAAGAAATTCAGCAGTGATGGGAAGAAGAGAGAGACTGAGCTTGTGATCATGGAAGGGGAGCTTCTTTTTATTTAATAGACCTGAGTGTGTCTGTAAGCAGAGGAGGTGGATCCGGTATTGAGGGAGAAATGTAACCATCATCCATTCCTCCTGAGCCAAGCTGTTTTCTTGGAAAATTAAAATGGAAACCAGAAACGAATGCTCAGATGATTCAGACCAAAACCAAAACAAATGAAACAGCTGAGTGTAAACATACACACACGTGGGTACACATGTGTGTGAGCACACACACACACATCCCAAAACTAAAACTAGCTAGTAATACACAAAAGTCTTTTTTCTGAATTGCTCAAACTAATTCTGTTCTTCATTGGACATTGCTAGCAAAGCTGTAGTCGCTATAACGATAAGGTTTTGTACATGTATGTATGTAGTGTCTGTTGAGTAGATTGATAAACTGTTCTTCTGTCTTTTTTAAAAAATATTTTTTCTTTTAAGAGTCAGATTTTTCTCTAAAGACAATTGATAATCCAACTACATGTACACAGATTGAGCATCCCTTATCCCTTATCTTTGAGTGCCAACATAATGCTCAAAAAGTTTTGGAGCATTTCAGATTTCAGATTTTCAAATTAGGGATGCAAATATTCCAAAATCCAAAAAGCCCTGAAGTCTGAAACCCTTCTGGTACCAAGCATTTCAGATAAGGGAGACTCAACCTGTACTCTTTGGTCATCAATGTTAACAGTTCTTAGGTCTATAGATTTCTTTGCTGAAAATGGAAATTTACGCTTTTTTCTACCTTCTAATGATATTCAAGCTAAATAGAATTCTATTGGGGATATTCTTTTAAAGAGTGATAGGACTAAAATCTTGCCAAGTGCCTTGGTCTTCTCACCTTCCTAGTGATTCCTTCCCCCTAAATTGAACTATGTGCCTGATTTAGGGAATGTCTCTTTAAGACAAGTCATTCCACAGTAATAAATTTGCTCCTGGGGAGAGGTTCAGCCACCATAGATTTACCCAACAAACTGATGGTGGAGAGGTAGTGTCCAGCTGTAAGGTGAATCGTGTTTGTAAAGCAATGGGAGTCCTCCAGAGGGTGGTTACTAAACAAACAGTTTTATAAAACTATTGACGCTCCAGGAGGGACCTTTCTCTTCCCTGCCAACATTCCACCGAAAACAGAATATAGGGGTTAGGGTTTTTATCCATCCGAGAATCTTCCTTGAAGCTGAAGGTTCCCAGCATGATGTAGCTGGTATGTTTGTGTATAACTGGGTGAGGCCTTTATCAGCTGAGACCCACAAGAATGCTTTTGGGCCACTGAGGGGACTTGTGAAGCCCATGACTGAGTCAGCCTCCGTTTTGTGCCTCTGATCTGCCCTATGGCAGCAAAGAAAACCAAGCTCAGCTTTGGTTGTTTCTATCTCATTTTTCTCACCTCTTGACCCTCTTCGCTTAGCCCCTTCATGGCCTTTACACAACACCAAGAGTTCACAGAGTGATTTGGGTTGCATTTTGTAAATTAGGCTCTTCTTTCCTGTTTTGGCAGAGTTTATTTTTCTCCTGTCTGAACAATGGTGTTTGGAGAAATCCGTGAGCTATCAAGCTGTAGAAATCCTAGAAAGGTAAAACCCTGAGCCTTTTTGAGTGGTATTTCTCAGAATGGCTAATGTACCTAAATCTTAAAAAAAAAACAACAAAAAAACTAGTTGCCAGCCAGAGTGGAGGTGCATGCCTGTAATCTCAGAAACTTGGGAGTCTGAGGCAGGAGGATGGCAAGTTTGAGGCCAACCTCAGCAACTTGAGATTGTCTCAAAAAGTACCTCAGTGGTAGAGCACTCCTGAGTTCAATCCTCAGTACTAGAAAACAAAACAAAAATACTAGTTGCCTTATTCTGAAGCCTCTGAGTACTCTGCCCCTTACTCTTACACCCTTTCTCTTACACCCTTTCTCTTTTACTTGCAAGTATAAATTTCTTAGCCAGCACTTGATACCTGAGAGGATAAAATGAAGCATAGTTTGAATCACAGTGCAGATTCTTTCCTCTCCCTTTCCCTTCTTTGCAGGTTTATGGTTAAGCAGGCAGAGAACATCTGCAGGCAAGCCACAATCCAGCTGAGAGGCAATGAGAAGATAGAGTCTGAGAATTGGAAGGCTCTGAAAGAGCAGCTTTTCAATAAGTTTATCCTTCGTTTGGTGTCATGTGTTCAGCTGGCCAGCAAACTTTCCTTCCACTACAAAGTAAGGAGCTGGGGTAGTTTGTGGGCACCTGAGTGGTAGAAAGAAACCAGCTCATTGAGGTGACTGAGAAACCAGCTCCTAGGCTAGGTGGTACTACTTATGTGGAAATTCCAGAGTATAATTATGTTTCCTAAGCATACCTCCTAAACACACACACACACACACACACACACACACGGTCACATCAAGGTAGTTATTAAATAACCTGAGGTTCTGTTCCTGAAGTATAATTGCTGGACAGATGCCATCATTCACACAGGTCACCTTTCCTCCCCTTGGATTCAAGGACAGTTTGCATAAGATGCCTGATTTGCCAATACATCTATCACCATTTAAGGAAAAGTATTATAAGAGGATAAAATGTTACCACATTACTATCAGATGTCTGTGCAGCCAAATACATTTGTTCAGCAAATATTTATTGAGTTTCTCCTATGGCAGATGTTGCACTAGGTACCATAACTACAACAATAAAAATATTACTTGTGCTTTCAAGGAATGTATTATCTAATGAGAAAAGACAAATATACACATAGGATAAAAAGGTGCTATGATTAGTATAAATAACAGAGGGCTGGGACTGTACCTGATCGGCCTTGGAGAGTTAAGGAAGTGTATTTAGAGAAAATGATTTCTTGAAGTGGGGATGGGTGGCAGATGAGTGAGTCCCAAGAAAAGAGGGTACACAGTTTGGGAGGGCAGTGAGAAGAAAGGGAGGGAAGGAAGGGAGATCTAGGTCCAGGAAGCAGCATGGTGAGTTTGGGAACTGCAAGCAATCTGCACAATAAGCATAGAGTTTAAGGGACAAATACCAAGAGGGAAGACTGGCAATGAAGGCATGGGTTGGGCTGTGAAGAACTTAGTACATTCCGCCAAAATATATGACCTGTATCCTGACATCCTTCTCTCCCTCCCTGTTTTGTTTTTCTTTGCTCAGATAATCAGCAACATTACGGTCTTGAATTTCCTCCAGGCTCTGGGGTATCTATACACTAAAGAAGAACTGCTGGAGTCAGAGCTTGATGTTTTGAAGTCCCTGAACTTCCAAATAAATCTGCCCACTCCCCTGGCATATGTAGAGATGCTTCTTGAGGTTTTAGGTACTTCATTGTGTCAAGAAATGTGGGTTGGAGATTTCCATAGAAGGCAATAGAAATACGTGCTCCGGGGTGTGGGAACAGCAGGCAGAACTTGCCAATGACGTGCGGTAGGAAGTCTGACATTGTCTCTAAATGACTGAAAAAGGTGCTCCCTCCAGCACCTGATAGGGGAAGTAGCCAGAGGTCTCAGAAATTGGTTTCTGTTTGGACTCACTAGGTACTTTTTGTGTGTGTGTGGGGGTGGGGGGGGGGGTTTGCCCAGGGCCTCATCCTTTCGAGGCAAGCACTCTACCACCTGAGCTACATCCCCAGCCCAGTACTTTCTGATTGCAGGAGCAAACGGTTGATTTTATGGGGACAGAAGATAAGATAGGAACAAATATACTATAATTGTATATATACTGTAGATGGAGGTTTCTCTACCTTTGTCCTTTGCAACTGACCTGCTTATAGAATGTAGGAACCAGGAAGCACAATAGTAGCTAAACAGCTCTATGTCATAAGACAATGGTCATTATAATTAGAGAACATCTACTTAATGCTTCCTGATCTGCTCACACTCCATCTAGGATACAATGGTTGTTTGGTCCCAGCCACACAGCTGCATGCAACCTGCCTGACCCTGCTTGACCTGGTCTATCTTCTGCATGAACCCATATATGAAAGTCTGCTGAGGGCTTCAATTGAGAACTCCACACCTAGTCAACTCCAAGGGTAAGTAACTCCTCTAGGGTAGGTTCCTTCTAGGAACAAGGAATAGGGGACAGATCACAAGAATCTGTAAATGTGAGGAATGGAATTACTCTAGTAAGGCATCTAGCCCACTGAAAACCTACACAGGTTACCTGGTTCTCATTAACTTCTTATATCTTGTTTGGATGCAGATGACTGAACCCAATCAGGAAAACTCTAAAAGCTTTTACTTCTGGATTTAAATTACTTCAAGTAATTAACTTTCTTTCCTATGTCTTTCTTTATAGCTGCTTATAATTTTAGGTTAGTGGACTGACTGCTTTTATAGTTACTTGGGGGAAAAAAACAGTCATAAGGTTGTAACTTGGACAAAAGTTTTTGATTACTGTAAAGTCAGACTGGTTAAAGGCCTTACAGATACATTTGTTAGGGAGACAGATGGAACAACAAAAGGCCTATAAACCACTCAGACATGAGGGCATGTTTTAATCCCAGTTGAGTTGGGGGAGAATAGGGAAGCAGGTCAATTAGCTACTACTTGACCATTTCCTTCTATGTTTTAAAACATCCAAGATGGTCAACATAAGCAAATTGTAGTTTAAGTTGGAAGATCAAGTTTCTTTCTAGCTCCAAAATTAATATGGTTTTAATCACTCAGGGAAAAGTTTATTTCAGTGAAGGAAGACTTCATGCTGTTGGCAGTAGGAATCATTGCAGCAAGTGCTTTCATCCAAAACCATGAGTGCTGGAGCCAGGTATGCATCACCAAGCAGGACCAGCATGGTCAGAATTAATTTAATAGAAAGCATTTCTCCCTTGGTTAAACAGAAGTTAACCTACAAAAGATAGGTGGCAAGACCCAGAACTAGGGTGACTGAACAGGATCTAGGAGGGAAAAAACTAAGGCAGGATTGAAATATTTTCTCCTCTTTTCTCTCTTTAAAATTGGAAATAGATGCTCAAGTTCAGCATGTTCATTTCATAATTCCAACCTGCATGTTTAAAGTCTAGTAGTACACCTTCCCTCAAGAAGAAAATGTCAAAGCCCAAATATTTATATTTCACAAAATTTGTCTCCAGCAAAGGGCTATGCCCAGCAGAAACTTTCCATGCCCAACACTATCAGGGCGCATCCTAATGTAATTTGGCCATTGGCAAGCATTGAAATCTGGACTTACTTTTCCCTGTAGGTTCAGAGAAATGAAAAACTTTTTATATTTGGCTTAAGAGATCATCCCAAGCAGTGTGTGTGTTTGTATATGTGCACTAAACACATTATTTAGTAATACAAAATCTGTCTCTATTTGTGAAGGTCGTGGAACATTTGCAGAGCATCACTGGCATTGCCTTGGAGAGCATTGCTGAGTTCTCTTATGCAATCCTGACTCACAGCGTGGGAGCCAACACTCCAGGGCGACAGCAGCCTGTTCCTCCCCACCTGGCAGCCAGAACTCTGAAGGCTCCTGCTTCCTCTAACACATGAGGCAGGCCGAATCCACCAAATATAAACAGCCTTTGGTCACTGTACTCATCCCTCCCTTTGTTTACTTTCATACTCAGAGTACAAAAGTTCCAAGTCTCTTTTGAACTGTATTTTGTATTCCTTTTTTTTTTTTTTTTTTTTTTATAATAGGGGTTGAACATAGGGCCTTGTGCATGCTAGGCAAATGCTTTTCCACTGGGCTACCTTCCCAAGCCTTTTTATTTTTCCATTTTGAAAACAGGGTCTTTCTGAGTTGCCTAGACTGGCCTCAAATTTGGCAGTCTTCCTGCTTCAGCCTTCCAAGTAGCTGGATTATTGGTGAGTGCCACCACATCTGGCTGTTATCCCAATTTCACGCACATTTTTCAGTGTCAGAGTCAGGGTGGATAAGAACGTCCTTTTTGTCATATAAGCCTAAAAGTGTCAAAGAGCTTGGAGGAGATAGATTAGTGAAGTTGGTTCATTTTTGTTTAAGAATATATTCATGGCTTTTAACTTAATTTCATTAATCGGGACTATAAGACAGAGAGATTAGCATAACCAGAGTCTCAAAACAGACTATCTGGGTGACCTTGACTGAGTATCAAAGAGATAGTATTTATTTCCCCTTAGTTTAATGTCTCTGTTCTGTTATTGAAGTCTACACAAACAGGGCTTTCTCTACAGCTATTTTCATTATTGTTTTTAAAATCTAAAACCAAACCTTCTCTAAGCATGTTTCAAAAGAATTTACACATACCTGAACTTGAATTCAGTTCTCAAAGAATACAAAGTACTCTATTTTAGTTAAACAAAAATCCAACAGTACACCTCTGGACAGTTATTAGACTATAGCAAATATTTTATTACAAATAATTAAATTTCTCCATAATGTCTCAAGCAGTATCAAACACCGTTTTATAACTCTAACACAGAGCAAAATAGGCATTCAGTACTTGAACCGAGTGAGAAGTGTTAAATTTCAAGCTTCTGATCATATCACATGGTGACCAGGCAAAGCTTAGATGTCGTTTTCCAACTGTGCATTTCAAACATCTCATCGTCTCAGTGGAGACAAAAGCTTATATTTCATATTTTAAGTGCAGGAAGCTGAGAGACGAAATCCAGTGAAAACACATCAATCTCAGTTCAACTCAAAAATAAAATCCAACTTAAATTAGTTTTTCAGGGGTAGAGGGAAGAGAAGGCATGGGGTTAGGAGCAAAACTGTGACAAGGGCTGGTAACTATACATGGCATGTTGTAGCTCTGGAAACTATCTGTCATATGATATTTTAAAATAAAGTGGCTTTTGTCTCTTTTGGTATTGTAAACATGTGCTGTTTAATATTTTCCAAATTTAAAACTTTTTTTTTTTGCAAACAAAACAGAATTTAAAGCCTTTAAGACAAATATCCCCTTAAGAAAAAAGGAAAGTCATTTGTTATAAAACTGTGAGGATACCCAAGCAAGACCCCACTTAAGATTCGTCAGCATGAATTTGAGAGCTTTTGTCCACTGTTCCTCAGAGTTAAACTGGGTTTTGATGGAATAGGAGCCACCACTGCCTCCTGTGTCTTCAATCTTGCCTTTTTCCACATCCATCCTGCAGATGGACACAGCAGAACTCATTAGTAACTGAGATCCAAGTTAAGTCAGTTCAAGCAAATGGACAGGGACTTGATCATGGGACCATTCACGTCACCTTATCTAATAAAGAACTCCTGGCAAGAAACGGTAGTGTATTTTGGATTTGCTTGAAAGCCAAAAATCAAGAAGGCTGTCACAAGAGCCTCATTGTCACTGTGGAGTACAGAGACAGGACACACACCCAAACACATGAGAAGCCAGAAGCAGGGGTTAAGTGAGGGTTACAGTACTGTTTTCCTAGGCAATTCCTGAACTCATGGAAGGCAAAGGAAGGCAAAAGAAAAAAAAAATACTTGGTTTTAGGGTGATAGCAGTGGTTCAACTTTCCTCTCTTGAACTAGCGTTTCCCCTATTAACCGGCTCCTCCAAATCTGACCCAAAGCATTCCTGTATATTTCCAGAGGTTTCAGGGAAAAACCTTCCTGAAATCAGGCTTGAGGTTTCTGCCAAGAAAATCTCCAACACCAACAAAGACGACATTCTGTTACTACCGGGACAAGGGGGTCACACTCTCCTGCTTGCAGTGTTAGATCAGTCTTGCCCATCAGTGTCATGTGACTCTGCACCATGTTTTGCTTTCCCCACATTTGTATGTTTTCCCTATCCCTCAATTCTGTTTAACTGGGTCCTACTACAAGTTCATTCAGTACTGGGGGACACTCACCTGTAAGGAAGACAAAACCGTGTTTCGCCTTTCTCCACCTCTTCTTTGAATTGCTGCACACAGTCCAGGAAAGCCACCATTGCATGGTCAAACTTGTTGTCCCAGAAAAACCGCAACCCCCCAGAACAATATAATGGCAGCTCCTGTCCAGGAAAAGAAAACATGCTGGAAGCCAAGAAAGTCCAACCAGAGATTGTTCCCAAGTCCTATCAATCTCTCAAGTCATGTTCTGTCTGTATCCACTGACAACCAGTTTGGGGCTAGGCTATATCTTCCATAACCTTGAATAAATACAATTAACAATGCACCTAGAACTACTTCCCCATAGGGGAAATGTACTTAACCTCTACCTCATAGTGGTTTCGTCTCCATCCTAATGCATACATTCTCCTCTGATATGCCCACATCCCTTCTCAACAGGTTTTAAAAACCTAATTTTTCTCTATAAGCCCCAAAGAACTAAGCCTGAACAAGACATAGACTCTTTGATTAGCTCAGTGTAAGAAACTGAATAATACCAATATCAAACTAAACCATTTTGTTAGGAGGAACAAGAACTCTGTTCCAGTGAAAAAGGAGGCCTCCCATAGTACCTTAGATTTGTCTGTCAGAGACTCCAGATATGAATGATTTCCATAGGGAACAAGTCGATACCTAAAATCAAGATGCAGACAGAGATGGACATAGGACTCCTAAAGAGTAATGGGAAGTTGCAGATTTTCAATCTGCATCCTACCCAAGGACTCCTTTTATTATTCCCAACCTTCTCTCTGACCCTCCCCCATAGATCCATGTTTAAAAGACTTTTGTTTACTGAAAAAATTACATTTATTATTTACTAGCTGGGTGCTTTTCATGGACTAATATATGTTTTGGTTTAGAATTAAAAAACAAAAACTAAGGTGGGTGCAGTGGCACATGCTTATAACCCATGCTACTCAGGAGCTGAGGCAGGATGATTGCAAGTTAGTGAGATTCTGCCTCAAATTAAAAAATAAAAAGGGCTGGAGATGCAGCTCAGTGGTAGAGCACTTGCCTAGCATGCGTAAGACCCTGGGTTCAATCCCCAGTACTGCAAAACAAAAACAACAAAAAACTGAAACTCTTGAGGGACACTAAGGCTCTGGAGACTGTAGGTTGGGGACCACTGCTATAGTCCTGTAGCTTGATGATTGCTTTATCAATGGAAAGAGCCCTGTGATAAAGGAAGAACCACATGCAGACAGAGCCTCCACCCACAGAAAATTCTGTCTGCTGGCAGCAAAGACTCCTGCTACAGTAGAGAGGAGTAGCAGGTGGGAGACACAGATTATATCAAAGACACTCCACACCCAAGGAAGGACTGTGTTTCTTACCTCTGAAATTTCAGACCCATCTTATTGGCCAGGGCATGAAGCAGCAACACTGTCTGACCCCAAGCAGCATTAATCTCATTCCATTCCACAGGAACACTCGGCAGGCGACCCAGTCTGAAGTTATTAATTGTGCCAAATTGTCCACTATGCCTGTAGAGGAAGGCAAAAAGGTGGAAGGAAAATACAGGGATTAATAAAACTGAGACTTCCCACTCTCACCCCCAAATCAGCATAAATCTCTCTCCTTATCTTCAGATTCATATATCCAACCACTAACTGGCATTTTAAATACATGCCCAAAACTTGAGTCATCACCTTTCTCCCAGGTGCTCAGATGCCAAAGCAGAACCCTGAGTGTCACACTTGAATGCTCTCTCGGTTCCCTCCCAGCAAAACCCATCAAGCTCTCTTGATTCTACCTCCTCAGTCTCTTAAATCTGTCCCCTTATCTCTAACTGCTCTTATGTCTACTTCTCTCCAACCACTCTTTTTCTGTCTAGATTCCTACTGACAAATTTCCTTAACCTATTTCTCCCAATCATTTCTCACGTTGTAGGTAAAGCTCTCATTACAAATAAAAATGCAATTATGTCACTTCCTCACCTAAAATGCTTCAATTGCTCCCTCTGCCTTTTGGATCAATTGGAAACCCCTTAGTGAGGTCCACAAAATCCTTTAGGAAATGGCAACTGTCCAGTTTCATATCCAGATACTCACCCCTTTACACTCAATCTTTAGTCACAATAAACTCCTTTCATTTCTCTGAACTTACACGGCCTGGTTTCTGTTTTTTTTGCACATGATGTTCTCTCTGCCAGGAACAACGCTCCCTCTGCAGACATCTACTTCACCTCTCAGCAAAACCATCAACCTCTAGGGAAAATTTTCCATGCTGCCTCCCTGAATTGGGTTTAGTTCCCTCAACATCCTGGGTTTACCTTTTTCATACTGTACTACCCTTGCCTACTATTTATCCATCCCTTGCACCAGATTATAAGTAAACTGGAGGTAGACTGAATATTGTCTGCTGTGGTCTTTCTGGAATAGCCCCTACACACAATAGACACGTCAACGGTTACTAGCTAAGTGGATAAAACATGAAATGAATACATGACAGACCCTGGGGTAAGAAATTATCAGGAAGCTGACCAGGTTCTCACTTGGTGGCTAGAGGACTCAGACCCCTCCCATTCCTTGGATGAGTGAGTACCACCAAGATCTAGAATTCTAAGCCCTTGATTGTGCATATCCTATCACAAGGAATGACAGAAACCTAGCTGGGGTGAAGATGACCTACAGTCCCTCTTTTGGGGGAGATGGACACCATGACTTCGCCATCAACAGCTAAAGTCCATGGTGGCAGTGCTGCCCAGACATGCCTCAGTCTCAAGCCTCATTACCAGATATGGAAGGTTGCATTAAAGACGTTGGTTTTCTTCAGCTTGTCCAGCTGCATCTGGGCATACCGCATCTGGTTTTCTACACTCTTCAGCTCATCATCCAGCTCTAGCTGTTGCCGTTTAAATTCACTGTATTCCCTCTGATACCTGTGAGCAGCCAAGGGGGCCATTGAAGATTGTTAGTTTGGGAACTGGTTTCACTCCCATCATAACTCTGAACAATTTACTCTCGTGATTAAAATTACATTTAGTTACAGCATTTTCTATATTTGGCATAGATTCCTCTCAAAGGAACATACATGCCTTAGCTATTTTACCCAAGAGGGAAAAAAATGTAAATGAAATTCCAGCTGCCCATATGTGCAGGTGGAAGAAAAAGACTCTTTTTAACTAGACCAAAAAAACCTCTATTATTTCTGATCTTTTTCAGAAGTGAGGTGAATGGGTTAAGACTGGCTTCCCTCATGAATTGGCATTAATTGGCCTCTATAACTTCCCTTACACATTTGATTATCCTTTAAGTAGTTAGTATACACCATTTCCAGTGAAACTTGTTATATCACTGTGAAAAATTGACCTTTTTTCTATTTCCTTTGCTTCCCCAACGCTGTATGTCCTCCACCTGACAAAGGGTTCTCTCAGGTCAAGAACATCCATGAGCCAGGCATGGTAGCATATGCCTGTAATCCCAGCTACTTGGGAGGCTTAGACAGGAAGAGCTCAAGTTTGAGGCCAGCCTCAGCAATTTAGCAAGACCCTGTCTCAAAACAGAATTCAAAGGTCTGGGGTATAGCTCAGTGGCAGAGCACCCCTGGGTTCAATCCCCAGTACCACCACCAAAAAAAAAAGAAAGAACGTCCATGAAATTTTTGATGTGGGAGGGAACAAATGTAGGTGAACAGGCTCATCTTTCCAGATGATGGATGCAAAGTGTTATTATCCAACTAGGCCCATTCCCTCCAGGAGAGAGCCAACCAGTGTTCTGATGCTGGTACTCTCTAGCCAACACCCTTTTCCCACTTGATCATGCTGACTCTTCATATGTAACTTTCCAAACAATTCTCTAGAAACTGGGCCTGGAAACAACAAACAGGATCTGCAGCAGACATGCTGCCAAATGACAGCCTGACTACAGTTTACAAAACTAATCAGACATATTCAGCTGGGAACCCTTCCCTCTCCTGGTGCCTGGAGGGCAGGAAGACAGAACAGGGTGAGCACTCACTGAGCTTCCTCCTGATCCAGTCTCTCAGCCTCAGCCTGGACCTTCTCCAGATTTTCTGCAACTACCTTGCGGTTCTTTTCCACATCTTCCAGCTCCTGGATCAGCCTTTCCTCCTCTAATGCCAGCTCCTTCAGCTCTCTCTGTAGTTGTTCACTGTCATCTTCATTCATTTGCTCTAGGATCTCCAGACAGCATCTACCGAGGATGCAGGCAGAATACACTTACCAAAGGAACCTGTTGTTCGGTGTGTCCTAGTGCAGGAGGGGTCTTGGGTAAGGGTTAAATAGTCTTCCAGACCCGGGTCTTAGTTGCTGGGCCCTGGCTCTGGAGGCACTCACTTGTAGTTCTGACACTCATTTTCAGTGACATTAAGCTGAGTATCCAGCTGGTCTAAAAGAGTATCTGTGCATTCTTCACATAGTGGGTGATCCACATCTGTCTGGCCCGACATGATGTCAAAAAGGTCCCCAGTGACCTGGAAATACCAGAGAGTTGGGGTAGGTCCTCCTCTATAATATCTGCCCAATCAAACCCTCTACCAATCGGCTCAACTGCTTGACATTGGAATGAGGCCAACTTGCCTTCAGTCTTCGGCTGAGATTCTCCATAGTGCCGCCATCAGATGCCTCCCCGATCAGAGTGAAGCTGTTAGCACTTTCTGTAGACATCATCCTGCAGACAGCCCCCCGCCCATGGGCCACATGAGGGAGCAGAGAGGTCTCCTCCACCTACTGTGCTGCCAGTGGCAGAGACTCTCAAGCACCAGCTGAGGGGCCTCAAGGTGCACACCCATCCCTAACCTCACTTCCCAAGGGTACCCCTCTTGCAAGGGAAGGTCATGCTGGTCTTCCACAGCAAAAGGTTGGCCTGGATGGACTAAGGAAGGAGAGGGAACACCAAAAACTGATATATGGCCAGGCGTGGTGGTGCATACTTATAATCCCAGTGACTCAGGAGGCGGAGGCAGGAAGATCACAAGTTTGAGGCCAGCCTCAGAAACTTAGCAAGACCCTAAGCAACTTAGCAAGACCCTATCTCAAAAAATAAATAAATAAAAATAAAATAAAAAGAGCAGCTCAGTGGGAAAGTGCCCCTGGGTTAAACACCCAGTACCAAAAACAAACAAATGAACAAAAAACAAAAACGCAACAACAAAAAAACTGATATGTGACTATAGTAAAAAAGGAAGGAGAATCAAGAATGACTATTTTTTAATATTACACTCCTTGCCAGCAACCTTTACTTGCTGCATTAATGAGAACTAAGGACCTGAACACCTAACAACATTTGCTATTTTAAATCTTCTCAAAAGCCCATCTCTTAAGTAAATCACTTCTTTAATATTTCTCAATTCTTCACATTTAAGCTACTATCCCTTCCCACTGTGTGAACATGAAACACTCCATACTGAGCTAGGTATGAGGGAATACATTCTTTCTAGAAAAGCCAAAGGCTAGGTGATGATTCATTTACATCACCTAGCCCCAGGTCTCAAGTTCTGCCTTCAATTAAAATTCGACTAGCAAGGAACGAGGGACCAAAGAGTGGTAGGCACCTGGCTGGGGGGATGAATCTGCGAGAGACACCATCCTGGCGAGTTTCAATAAATGGCTCCTGGGAAAGAAATAGGTGGGCATTAGAATTCTGGAAGCTTAGAGGTGGAGTCTATTTCGCAAATAGCCTCAGAACTATTTGGTTTCACCCTTGATTGACAACCACAAGACTTGATAAACTACTAAGACTTAAGAAATGGGTATTATCCAGTTAATCCTTATATTTATGGACTAAGAAAGGACCTATGATACAGATAAGCCCCATGTCCATTTGACTGCTTTTTTTTGGGGGGGTGGGTGGGGAACAGCATTTTCTAATGATTAATTTTGCATTTTCTCAACACTTACCAATCAGGGGTAGGGGAAAAAATACCCTAAATCATGGTACAAGGAAAGAGATCAGACTGCAATGAAGTTTCTCAGCAAAGACAAAAATGGATAATTTATATATTCAGTATTTCCATACCATTTATGTGATCATCTTATGACAAACTACTGACTTCAACTGCCAGTCCCACTTGCTTCTTTGCTGAAGGATTCCTCTAGCCCCTGGCCCCTGCACTGCCTGTAAAGGGTCCCAGCCAGAATTAGAAGCCTTCATCCCACCTAAGGTCAGCCTGCCTTCAGAGACTGGTAACAGTGGGTGGACACTCAAGCCCTCTTGTTACTCAGGCAGGATAAGTCTCTGGTATGTGTTCGATTCCACCTCACAGGATGGAGTTCCAGGTACCCACAGATGTTACTGGTTTGACCATATCCCCCTTCCTTGTTTTCTTTTGCTTTCACATTTTGCATCCTTGCTTCCTACTGGAATTTCCTGGAATATGTTTCCAAATAAATGACTTGTACTTAAAAAAAAAAAAAATCTCATGACACCTGTCTTTGGCAATGCAAATTATCACCAGCATTATCAGAATTTAAAAATTAAATATTCTATAACACTGACAATCATTTCTGACTAGGGTAATCATACTCTCATGAACGGGGAAGAGTAGATGTGAAAAACTAACTAGAACAACAGATGCAAACCAGGAATTCCCTGGAATGACCTACGTATCACCTCAGTAACTTTTAATCATACTTCTTAAAGGATGCCTTATTCACTAACCCTATAACCTTAGGAGTACTTCGGTACCTTCAATGATTCAAAGTGGACTAATCACACAGATTGTCTCTTGTTAACCAGACATGATAACCCCCAAAGACTGGGAGCTCTTTGAGCACAAGTACCCTGCAGAAACCCAGCCTGTGCTTTCATATCAAATCTCCCACTTAGTATATTTATTGTATGAGGAAGATAGGGGAGAAGGCACATCTGTTACCTCTCCTGAGTTAGCCTCTTCCTCCTGGGTGTCTCCTGGTTTTGCCTGGGCTGTGGCAAGTAATGGAGCTAAGGGCAAGGAAAATACTGAGTCAGAAACAGTCTTGTTAAAGCAGGAGGGTTTAGGGAAATATGGCAAAAGAATCTAAAATACCCTCATCATTACCCCCACTCCTAATTTTTTCTTAAACTACTATTTACACACAGAAGGATTTCTTTCCCCCTTTCCTCATTAAATCAGACCAAAGAAATGTTAAAATTTTAAAGGCATAAAGAGTATCATGATTATTTTTTGGAGTCCTTATTTTTCAAAAATACAGAAATATGTGTAACTTTTGTATGTTAGGAATATGCTTCAAGATAATTCAAGGTGGGGAGGAATGGATGGGGCTGTAGATGAAACATGATTAAATATGTGTTGACAATTGTTGAAACTAGGTGATGGGTACATAGCAATTCACTATATACTTTGACATTTTCTATCATAAGTTAACATCCTTGCTGCCTGCAGTAGCACACATCTATAATCCCAGGAGGATTATAAGTTTGAGGCCAGCCTCAGCAACTTATCAAGGCCCTAAGAAACTAAGTGAGACCCTGTCTCAAAATAAAAAATAAAAAGAGTTAGGGATGTAGTTCAGTGGTAGAAGTGGTAGAGCACCCCTGGGTTCAATCTCTGGTACCGCAAAAAAAAAAAAAAAAAAAAAAAAGGTAATATTCCCTTCCCCCTAGAATAACTGGGAAAGAACATGTGGGAACTTTCTGAAAGATAAAATTTTTCCACATTGTAATGATTGTAATTACCCAAGCATATCTATTTGTCAAAAATGTACAGCTAATATATACACAACAGAATCCTATTGTCATAAAAAAAGAATGAAATCCTATCACTTGTGACAACATGAATGTAACTGAAGGACATGATGTTAAATGAAATAAACCAGATATAGAAGGACAAATACTGCATGTTCTCACTCATGTGGAATCTAAAAAATTTGATTCCATAGAAGTTGAGAGAAGAATAGTGTTTACTAGAGGCTGGAGAAGAGTAGAGGGAGGCAGCTAGAGAGATGAGGAAAGGTTAGTCAACAGGTACTAAGTTACAGCAAGACAGGAGAAAAAAGTTCTGGGGTTCTATCACAGTATAGTGACTACAGATAACAATAATGTACTGTATATCTCAAAACATTAGAAGAAAGGATCTTGAATATTTTTGCCACAGAAAATGATAAATGTTGATGAAGATAGATGTGCTTATCCTGATTTGAACATGGTACCACATAAATATGTCAATTAAAAAAAAAAATGTAGATAAAGGGTTGGGGGTGTAGCGCAGTGGTAGAGTGCTTGCCGAATATTGTGTGAGGCTTGCCTAGCACTGGGCTCAATCCTCAGCACATAAAAATAAATAAAATAAAGGTATTGTGTCTATCTACAACTAAAAAAAAAAAATTTTTTTTTTTAAAGTAGGTAAAAAAAATGTAGATGCTGGAGGTGTAGCTTTGTGGTAAAAAATGTACAGCTAAACCAGGCTTGGTGGTCCATGCTTGTAAATCCAGCTACCTAGGAGGCAGGACAGCAAGACCAAGGCTAGCCTGCGCAACTTAATGAGTCTGTCTCAAAATAAAATATTAAAAGGGGCTGGAAAAGGGCTGGGGTTGTGGCTTAGTAGTAGAGCACCTGCCTAACATGTGAGGCACTGGGTTCGATCCTCTGTACCACACAAAAATAAATAAATAAAATAAAGTTTTTTAAGAAGTGCTTAAAAAAAAAAGATTAAAAAAAGGGGGAAAGGGGCTGGGAAGCCAGGTGTGGTGGCACATGCCTGTAAACCCAATGATTTAGGGGGGTTGAGGCAGGATTGCAAATTCAAGGCCAGCTCAGCAACCTAGTGAGACCCTCAACAACTTAGTAAGAATTTGACTCAAAATAAAAAATAAAAAGGACTGGGAATGTAGCTTAGTGGTCAATTGTCTCTGGATTCAGTCCCCAGTACCAAATTTTTTAAAAGTTGGGGGTGGGCAGGGGCTGAGGGTGCATCTCAGTGGTAGAACACTTGCCTAGCATGCTAGAGGCTTTCAGAGGAATCCTTAAGATCCCACACCTTATCACACACACATGGAGCTAAAATTTGTACATTTTAATGCATGATTAACCTTTTAAAAGTGTAAAAAACATATTAAAAGAGAGATGAGAGGTGAGAGAAGGTATAGATCTGGGTCCAGTGTCTCAAGCCTGTAGATGCTGCTACTTGGGAGGCTGAGGTAGGAGGATCACAAGTTTGAGCCCAGTTGGGAAACTTAGCAAGACCTGTTCTCAAAATAGAAAAATGAGGTAATAATAATATCTAACATTTACTGAGTACTACTTGCCCAGCATATTCCTAAGTATTTATGTGCTTTGTCACATATGATCTTTACAACTATCTTAGGAGGCAGTTTTACATTTAAAAAATTTAAAAAGTCCAAGGTTTAGAGAGGTAAAATAACTTGCAAAGTCAGGCATGGTGACATACGCCAGTAATCCCAGATTCAGGAGGCTGAAGATTGCAAGTTCCAGGCCATGCTGGACAATTTATGCAGACCCTCTTAAAATAAAAAGGGATGGAGATGTAGCTCAGTGATAAAGTGCCTCTGGGTTCAATCTCCAGTACTGGGGGAAAAAAGTTGTAAAAAAGCCATTCAGCGCATGACAGTCAGGATTGAAACTCAAGCGATCTGACTCCAGACTCATGAGCTTAAAATGCCTATTCAATCTTCTCTAACTTCATCTTGCTTTTTTGGACGTTTGAGTCTCTATTTGTCCACTTACCAGGTGTTGGACCTCAGGGACGTCACTTAACCTCTCTAGGCCTAAGTTCCTCACCTGTAAAATGATGCAATGATGGTACTTCTCCATAGGGTTGAAGAAGGGAGTAAGTGAAGTAATACATGTAATGCACTTGATGTAGAGCAAGTACTCAACAAATGCCATTTATTATTATATATACATATTCATTTACTCTGAAACAGCAGGAGCAGAAAAATAAGGACCTTTGTTTTGTTTCAGAAATCACGTCAGAACTCTTTTATGTTCCCGATGAGAAAACAGGGAGCCAGAGAGATGAGAGATGATGTGACTTTTCTAGATTCACATGGCGAGACTAAGGCAGTCTACACAGACTGTCACTACAAGACCTGTCTCGAAAGCTGCCCACTTTTCACGTTCTTGACCACCCTCTTTCCACGGGTCTTGCTGACCTGTGAGCTCTTGGATGGTAACACGGTCCAGGATCTTGAAGCTCGTGTCCAGTTTCAGAGGCTGGCTGCAGCGCTGGCACACGAAGCTCACCTGCATGGTGCTGCTGGACGTCTTAGACCCCTCCATCCCTGCGGCGGTGGAGAGATGTTGTTAGGCAGAATCTGCGCCCTTGAATCTCCAGCCCCGGGATACCCCCAGTCTTGGTGATCGTGGTGAAAGGGGTAAATCCTGGTCCGCGCCGTTCTCTAAGGAGCGGTCTATCAAGTGGACCTGCTTCCGGGGCAGCCCCGGCAATGGCAATTCAGAGGCCAGGGTCAGGGAAGAGGCTGCAATAGAGGCCGTTCGGGTTCTCCGGCTCCTTTCTAAGGTCCCAGGTCAGGCCCCAAAGCTCTTCACCTCGGGACCCGGAGCCTGCCGCCCAGGTCTGCTCTACCGCGGGGGCACAGTAGCATCGGGTCTGTCCCGGAGCGAGGCCTCCCCAACTGCCATCGCCCAGCCTTCAGCTACTTCCTGGTCCGCCAGCAGGCGACTTCCGCTAGAGAACGGATGTGATGCCAGAACCGTGGTCGGTCCTGGTCCGTAGACTTACCCTCCCGGCAGCGGCCCCCAGAGTCTGAGCCCGGAAGAGCAGCAGGTGTAAGCAGGTGTGACTAGCATGCAGGGGAAGGGGGAACCCTGGGCTGAAAAGAATGTGGAGGGTCCACTCTTCTCTCATTCTATTCTGTCAAGATTTGTCACTCCCACGGTTCATTCAAAAACAAAACAAAGATTAAAACATTTTTATCTTGGTGCAGAAATAGACGGATCAATGAAACAAAATAGAGTTCAAAAATAGATCAAACAGTGGGTTGGGGCTGGGGCTCAGCAGTGGAGCGCTGCCCCTAATGCATGAGGCTCTGGGTTCGATTCTCAGCACCACATAAAAATAAATAAATAAATAAATAAAATAAAGGTATTGTGTCCATCTACAACTTAAAAAAGTTTTTTTTTAAATAGATCAAACATACGGGAAAGTATGTGATAAAAATGGTATTTAGAATCAGTGGGAAATGAACTATTTAATAAATGAGTAGAGTTGTACCAGTAGTCAAGCCAGGGAATGTACCTGGATCCAGGATGGCTGAAAAGCGTTGCCTGCCGGCGCAAGAAATAAGCAAATAATGTTCTCCTTAGTTTGATCGAACTGCATAAAATTCATTTTTCCTTTTCACATCGTTAGCTTATTTCTTATGCAGGCCAGTGGCCAAGTCTGGCCTGTTGGGATACAGGTAGGATCTCTGGTTTGACTGCTGGTTACAAAGTCGCAGAGCCATGTAGGTAGTGTGAACTGAATCTTCTTTTTCACCAAAATAAATTCCAAGTTGACTACAAATTTAAGCATGAAGAATAAATATGTGGGGTTGCCGAGTACCTCAGTGGCACAGTGTGTGCTTTATAGAATGCCGGAGGCCCTGGGTTCAATCCCAGCACCACTTGAAATTAAAAAAAGAAAAAGAAGGAAAAAAGAAAAGAAAGAGTTTAAAGGTATCAGGTGAAAGCATGAGTGAAAAAAATGTATATAGTTATATGTATAATTATATATATATATATAGTCTTGGAATAGGAAAGGTCTGTTTAAGCATGGCATGAAATCAGAATCCAAAAAGGAAAATATTGATTTCACTCCTTGAAAATTAAAAGTTGATAAACTAGCAAAGACACTGTAAACAAAATTTATACAAGAAAAATATGAAGAATAGTTAGAGCTTATAATAGATTTTCCCTAATACACAGAACTCTACTCTATCAATAAAAATACCAATAGACTCATAATTACATGAACAAGGAACCTCAAAAGCAACTCAAAAATACAAATGTTTGATTAAAAATGTCTCATTTCAGGGCTGGGGATATAGCTCAGTCAGTAGAGTGCTTGCCTGGGTTCAAATCCCCAGCACCGTAAAAAAAAAAAAAAAAAAAAAAAAAAGTCTCATTTCACTTTTAACTAAGTTAATGAAAATTAAATCATAACTAACATTTCTCATGAAATTAGTGAAGACTAAACCAGTTGGTAACATCTAGTGTGGATGAGAGATTGAGGAACTCTTGAATACTATTGACTAGGCGTGTAAATTAGTGTAATCTTTTTGGAGATCAACTTGGGAATATTTATCAAAGTTTTGTTGATGGTCTTTGACTCACAAAATCTCTTCCTAGGAATTTTTTGTAATGGATAGATTAGAGCTCAAATATATACAGTTGTCCTTCAGTGTTGCAGGGGATTGATTCCAAAACCTGCTTTGCATACCAAAATCTATGGATGCTCAAGTCCTTTATATAAAATGACATAGTATTTGCATATAATTTGGATATAATCTATGCATATCCTCCTGTATTTGTTAAATCACCTCTAGATTATGTATAATACCTAATACAAGTGTCACATAAGCAGTTGTTATACTAGATAGTAAATGTATATATTCAGTACAGGTGCAATTACAAAATATTTTATATCGGTGGTTGGTTGAGTCCTAAGATGAAGGGCTGACTGATTATATAAGAAGGTTCCAGGCACATTCCCTGGCTTGGCTACTGGTACAAGGAATTGTTCAAATAAATTAGGGGTTTATTCATTCAGTAGAAACTATGCAGCCATTAAGAAGAATGAAGTAAACTTATATGGAAAGAAGTCTATGAAATATTGTTTATTCATTCAATAATTTATTGAGGACTTACTATGTGCTAAGAACTGTTCCAGGCATTGAAGATATAACAACAAACAACAGACAAATATCAATACATTCAGAGCTTTGTCCTAGTGGGAAAGAAGGACTACAAATAAAATAAATATAGTATATTGTCACATAATGAAAATAACTAAGGAGAAAAATAAACTAGGAAAAGGAGATTTTAAAATTTGTGTAGGTTAGGGACAGGTGTGTGATTTTAGGAGGTGTCCAGGGAAAGTCTCATGAAGAAAGAGATATTTAAATGAAGACTCAAATACAGTGAGGAAGGAATTCTTCTATATCTGAGGGAGGAGCATTCTAGGCCAAGGGAACAGCAAGAGCAAAGGCCCTGAGGACAGAGGGTGTCTGATTGAGGAATAATAAGGAGACTGATGTGGCTAGAGGATGAACAAGGAGAGGAGAGAAAGAATATGGGATAAGAGAGGAAGGACATCAGCTCAGTGTACTCTTCAGGCCCTAGAGTGACTATAACACTGGCTTTCTTTGTGAATGAGATGGGAAGTCTGAGTCTCAATGAAAGGAATTTATTAAAGTTACCCATTTTAAGTGTACAGTTTCAATGATCTTTAATAACTTTACCGAGTTGTGCAACTATTAGTAAAATCCAATATTAGAATACGTCCTGTCACTCCTGAGCCCTTTTACAGGTAATCCTCATTCTTACCCCAGCCTGGTGCCACCTCTAATTTACTTTCTGTCCCTAAAAATTTGCCTTTTCAAACATTTTATTGGAATGAAATCAAATGATATGTGGTCTTTTTGTCTGTCCTTTTTCACTTACGTTTTTATGTGACACGTTTATTGAAATAAATTTCCTTTTGACTTCTTCTGAACAGCTTTACTGAGATATTATTCACATACCAGACAATTCACCCATTCAGAGCATATATCTGAATGTTGTTTTTGTTTTTACAGTACTAGGGATTGAACCCATGGTGCTTTACCCCTCAGCTATATCCCCAGTCCTTTTTGTTTTTTTGAGATAGGATCTCCCTACGTTGCCAAGGCTGGCCTTGAATATGTGATCTTCCTGCCTCAGCCTCCCACATCGCTGGGACTATAAGCCTGCACCACTGCACCTGACTTGAAAGGTTGTTAGTACATTCATAGAGTTGTGCAACCATCATAACGATCAGTGTTAGAACATTTTTATTTTCCTCTCAAAAGACCTCAGACACCTTAATAGTTACTCCCCATTTTGTTCCAGCTCACTCAGTTCTATGCAACTCCTACTCTACTTTCTGTTTCTATTGATTTTGTCTTTTTCTGGACATTCCATAAAAATGAAATCCTACAATAAATAGTGTTTTGTGACTAGTTTCTTTAATTTAGATTGTTTTCAAAATTCATCAAAGTTGTAGCATTTATCAGCACTCTATTCATTTTTTAATATCCAAATAATGTTCAATTGTGCAGGCAGACCATATTTTATTTATCCATGCCTTAGTTGATGGATATTTGGGTTGTTTTCACTGTGGGGCTATTACGAATAATGCTGCTGTGAACAGTTGTGTACAAATTTTTGTATGGACGTATGTTTTCATTTCTGTTGGGTATATACCTATGAGTGGAATTGCTGGGAATTTTGGTAATTCTATGTTTAACCTTTTGAGGAACTGCCAGACTATGTTCCAAAATGACTGCACCCTCTTATGTCTCCACCAAGCAGTGTATGAGGGTTCCATTTATCTACATCTTTGTTATCACTTGTTCTTTTTCTTTTTTATTATAGTCATTGTTTTTTGCATGTTTATTTATGGCTCTGTTGTTGTTTTGGTTTTTGTGATGCTGGGGATTGAATCCAGGATGTTTACATGCTAAGCTATACCTCTAGCCTGGTGATTACAATAATCCTCATGTATATCTTTATTGCTGGAAATTTCTATTGCTTCAAATTCTGGTGATTACAATAATACCACAATGAAGAGACGAACACTTCCTTATTAAAGAGCTTCAAAATTGGGAATACTGAATTAAAATGTGGCTATTTTATGTCTTTTGGTTAATGTTGGCAACTGTCTTCAAAGTTATTGCACATAATTATATTCTGCCTCCAGAAATGCATGAGGGATTCTGTTTCATGATGCTTTGACAGTATTGGGCATCATATTTTGGGAAACAATAGCAAAAAAATTACACTTCCCTGTTATTTTAATTGGCATTGTTGATTATTGGTAAGGCTGAAAATTTTGCCATATATTTGTAGTTCTTCTTTTACCAATTGTCTGCATTCTTTGCTAATTTATCTACTGGATGTGTGTGTATGTGAGTGTGTTGCTGGGTGCACTCTACCAACTGAGCTACATTCCAAGCCCATCTACTGGATTCCTAACATTTCTTTCAAAATTTTTTGGCAATTTTCATAAATCCTTTAGCTAATAGCTAATTATGGCATTTCCAAGATGTAGAAAAAGTTTAAAATTTTTATTAAAAAATTAAATCTGCCTATTTTTCTTAGTGACTTAAATTGCTTAGAAAGTTATTCCCACTTCAAGAAGTGACTTTCCTATTATTTTAAATGTTGTATATTGTTCTATTATTGGTATTAGATATTACATGTGAAATGAGGTTAATTTTCTGTCTTGCTAACTAGTCTTTACAATCCATCTTCTTCTTGGATCTTACAGCACAAGAACCCCTCTAGAGGAGGTGAGTGGAATTGTAAGAATTTTCACCTAGATCTGATGTGGCTGATTTAGTAGATTTTTTTCTTGCATGGCTGCCACTAATACCATCTCAGAAAGGCTTAGAGAATTATTGGACTTCTGGAGAGGTAGGGTTACAAATGAGGGGTTGGACACCCAGGATACCTGGGTTCAAAACCTACCTTTGCTATATACCAATACTGACTTTGAGCAAGTTATTCAAGTGCTCCAGGACTGGGGATGTGGCTCAGTGGTAGAGTGCTTGCCTAGCTTGCACTGGGTTGCACTGGGTGCAACCCCCATCACCAAAAAAAAAAAAAAGAAAAAAAAAACCTGCTCTGTGCTAAGTTTTATAATTTATAAGATAAGAATATTACAGTAGTTTACATTACATGGTGTAGTGTGTTAATGAAATGAACACATATGAAGCAGAGAGAGCAATACACAGCACATAGTTAATGCCCTGTGTACACTGCTGTTTGGAAAGCATATGATAGTTGCTATATATAGTGCTTATGGGATTGTGAATAGTCAACAACATAACCTAGCTCATTGATTCATCAAATATTTACTGTGGACCCACTATGTGCCAGTCAGTATCCTAGACCTGGGAGGACACACTAGTAAACTGCTATTAATAGTTTATATTTTAAAGGAGAGAGAGTAAGATCATTTCAGATAATGGTAGGTGCTACGGGTTGAATTGTGTCCCCCCTCACAGAATGTGGAATATGACCTTATTTGGAAATAGGGTCTTTGCAGATGATCAAGTTCATGAGTTCATCAGGGTAAGTAAGCCCTAGGTATCCTTATTAAAATGGGCAACCTAGATGGACAGACACATACAGAGGGAAGATGATGTGAAGAGACACAGGATTTTCTTGAACCAAGGAACACCTAAAGCTACCAGAAGCCAGTAGACAAGTATGGAAGAGAATCTTCCCTAGTGGCACTAACATATTAGTATAGTAGGTAGGATGTAAATAAAATAAAATGATATGACAGAATAAACAAAGAAAAGGGAGAGTGGAACTACTTAAACTGGAAAATTGAGAATGGCCTCTGTTGTCTGGGAAACCCATTTCAGGTAATAAGTAGGGAGGAGACATATCTGGCTGGCTTCTTTAAAAACTATTTACTCAAGGATAAAATCCATTGAGAAAAGTACACAAACTGTTAAGTGTATACACAATGGATTTTCACAAAATAAACTCTCTAGTACTCAACTCCCCTCTCCCACACCCTTTCTAGTTGGTATCCACCCCAAGGGTAAATAACACCCTCAATTCTGACAGCAGATTCATTTGAACTTCATGTAAATGGAATCATACGTTATGTACTCTTTCATTTCTAATTTCTTTTACTCAGTATTATGCTCATGAGATTCTCCAAGCAGATAATTTTAGTTCATCCTTTCTCAATACTTCACAGTGGGGCTGGGGTTGTGGCTCAATGGTAGAGCACTTGTCTAGCATGTGTGAGGTACTGATTTGATTCTCAACACCACATACAGATAAATAAAAAATAAAGGTTCATTGACAACTAAAAAATATTTTAAAGATACTTTGCAGTGTAACTATATTAAAAGATACTTATCCTTCTATTGAGGAGCATTTGGATAACTTCCAGTTGGGGCACTGTGAACAGTGTTGCTATGAACATTCTTGTTTGTGTGCCTTGGTGAATACGTTTCTAAAGGGTATATTCTCCTAGAGTTGAGATTTCTGGGTCACAGACATTTAATTTTAGCTTGAACAGATACTGCCATATCTGTGACTCACATATTAAAAAATAATTTGAGGTGCTGACTAGATAACAGAATGTGGTAGCTGGAGAGAAGGCAAGAGTGGAAATGGAAAGGCCAGATAGAAGCCTATTGTAATAGTCCTGGCAAAGTCACAGTAGCTCTGACTGGGATAACAAGTGAGGAGAAAAAGAAAAGTATACTGGTATAAGATACATTATACAGGTATACAAGTCCTAAAAGGACCTGCTAATGAATTGATTGTTGGAAGATAAGGGAAACACAGCAATCAAGTTGACTACTAGGATTTTGGTTTAAACAATTAGGTAGATGTGTATGTCAGTAACTGAGTTGGGGAAAAATAGGAAAATAACGCGTGTAGGTGAATAAAGAATTCTGGTTTGCTCATGTTAATTCTGAAATACCTATTAAGTATTCAAGTAGAGATGTCAAATAGTTGGGAGTTCAGACTGGTGATATAAATTCGGGACCATTAGCATACCGAATACTGTTAAGGAGAAAGTGTGTGCAGAGAAGAATAAAGAACGTAAGGCTTGCATCCTGGAGCATGCCACTGCTAAGAAGTAGAGGAGCTGGGTACAATGGCACATGCCTATAATTCCAGTCACTTGGGAGGCTGAGGCAGAAGAAATACAAGTTTGAGGCCCTGCCTCAAAATTTAAAAAAGAACTGGGGGTTGTAGCTCAGAAGTAAAGTGCCCCTGGGCTCAATCCCTAACATCCCCTACCTCCAAAACATTTCTTACCTTGAAGAATAGGAATGTCAACTACAAAGGAACCTGGGTTCGGGGTTTTCTCAAGATGGGCACTATTAGGTCATTTGGAAATGATAAAATAAAAAAGGCAAATGTGATATAGAAAGGGGGGGGCATTCACTGGAGTATAGTCCTAGAAAAGTAAAAAGGGATAAGATAAAAAGCACAAATGGAAGGAGGGTTTTGATGGGCAAGATATTTCCCACCAATGAAAAAAGAGGAAAAGCAGAAAGTATTTGCAGGTTGATAGATATGATGGGGAGACAATAAGAAACTTCTCCTTTATGTTTGTCTTCTCAACAAAGAATGAGCCAAGGCCATAAATTAAAGGCAAATGGGAAGGAATACTGGAAGTTTGGGGAGATGAGAAAGTATGATGAGCATTTGAAGTATGGGACAGGAAATGTCAGGAGCATAGAGTAGGAGGTCAGTCAGTATTGTGCATTCACTTGAGATTTGCGAACATGAATTTAAAAAGAAACCAGTCATCAGTGATTACAAGAGATTTATAAGCACTGTCATGAGTAGTGCTTGTTAAATAAAATGACACCCTCCAATTGTTCACTCAATGAATAAGCACACTGGTGGGATATTACATAAAACATTTGAACAGGGAAGGAAGAAGGGAAATAAAAAATGTGTAATCTTGTTACAATCTACCTGAAGGAGACAAAACATAATTATTTGAGCACAAACATGTTAATTTTGCAAGTTGAAGTTATGAATTCTAAAAGAAATGTAGAATAATGGCACATATTTAAAGCCGGATGAAGTTAATTTGTGAAAGAATTCCTGATGTTAAGTTTCAGATCAGATTCAAAAATGACTATGAGCATGTTAACAAAAAAGCAAAGGTAAAGGGGCAAAATTGTTAGATGTTAATAAGCCAGATGGATAGCAAGGAATATGGCCAGGAATAAATGGAAAAGGACTTGAAGCTTGAAAGCAGGAATTAAAAAACTATTATAGTTTAAGAAACAACCTCTTCATGCTAAGCATTTATCTAATAATGGCTGGTGCCTGCACTGTGTCTAGGAAATGTGCTAGTTGTTTTACATATGTAATTTCTAATATCCATAACACTACTACAAAATTACATATTATTAATAATTATTAAAATTCTACTTTACAGATGAAAAGTCTCAGCATTTCAGTAATTTGCTCAAGATTACAGTTGGTAAGGAGCTGACATGGGATTTGAAGTCAGGTCACTCTGATTCCAAAGGCCATAGTCAGTCTTCTAATGCTTTTCTTCACTTAACTGAATATTCTTTTCTTTTCCCCAACCTTTAGTACGATACCAGCCCAGGATAAATGTTCAGTAGCAAGAATGACCCCAAAATGTAAATCTAGTGATCAATCTTTGCACTTCATCCAAATTGTTTCCTAATAACCCTCCCCAACACCCCCAGCTCAACAATTCACTTTCTTCAACTTCTTCCTTTCCCTATAGCATTTGCCTGAAGAGGTGAAGACTCTTTTCACTCTTCCCAAGCTAATCTTTTTATATCCTTTAGCTCTCAGCTTGTCACTTCATCAGAGGCCTTCCTTGGCCATTTTATCTAAAATAGATCCCTGGTATTGTCTGTTAGCCATTTGTTTCCTAACATTTATCAAAATTTCCAATTATGCTGTCAGTTTAATTTCTGGAGTCTGGAAGTATTAAAATATTAAGCCCCATGAAATCAGAGACCTTGAGAATCTTGTTTATCTTCAATTTCTTCTGTTCAATACAGGAGCCACTAAACACATGTGGCTCTTGAGTGTCAGTTGGCACTTCTATATTGAGATGTAAAATATACAGCAGATTTCAAAGACTTGTATGAGAAAACAATGTATAAGATTGCATTATTTTTTTCATGTTGGTTACATGTTGAAATGATAATATAGTCATCCCTTAGTATCCCCAGGGGATTAGTTCCAGGACCCCTGCAGACAGCAAAATCTGATGTGTAAGTCCTTTTTAGAAATGCACAAGTACATAACATATAACCTACCCACATCCTCCTTTGTTTTAAATCACCGGTAGATTATTTATAATGCTTAATACAATATAAATGTTATGTAAATAATGGTTAAACTGTATTACTTAGGGAATAACAAGAAAAAAATCTGTACATGTGCCACTTTTTTTTCTGAATATTTTCCATCCAGTTGGTTGAACCCTGTGGTTTGAAACCCACAGACCCAGAAGGCTGACTTTTGTGTATAAACTGGATTAAACATATAGCTAAAATTAATTTCACCTTCATTTTTGAAATGTGGCTACTAGAAGCCTTTAACCTACATATAGGACTCATAAATTTCTGAGCTCTGGGACAGCGCTATTCCAGAACTTAGAACAGAATTCTGGCCCATTTTATTGAGTGAAATAACCAATCTTAAGATATATACTGGCTGGGCGCAGTGGCACACGCCTGTAATCCCAGCAGCTCGGGAAGCTGAGACAGGAGGATCACGAGTTCAAAGCCGGCCTCAGCAACTTAGCGAGGCCCTTAGCAACTCAGCAAGACCCTGTCTCTAAATAAAATATAAAAAGGGCTGGGGATGTGGCTCAGTGCTTAAGCACCCCTGGGTTCAATCCCGGTACCAAAAGAAAAAAAAAAAAAGATATATACGGAATGATTGGTGAACGAAGAGATATAGTCTTCTGCTAGAAAAATGGACACCGCTTTGTACTAGGAGTCAGGAGATCTAGGTCGTGGCCCAGCATATACTGGAAACGCTGTGCTGCCTTGGACAAGCCCTACCCTGTTCTGGGCAATTTGCCCAACAGGTTGTTGGTCTTTGAGGTCTGGAAGTCTGTGATAATAACTAGCGCAGAATTATACCACGAAACCTAAAAAACAGACTTAGCTCTAGCCTAAACACTTGAGCATTGGCCCAAGGGATCAGGGAGCGGGAATCGCACACTACCCCTGAACTCAGGACCCAGGCGGCCGGCTTCCTCGTGTCTACGTCACTGGGGCGCGACAATATAGTCCTCCGGAAGGCAGCGGCTCAGAAGGTCCCTTTGGTGAAGGCGATTTCCGGGCCAACGAAGGGTCAAACATTCCTAAGTCTCTTGGAGGCTCGGTACTCAGTAACTTCCCGCGCCTCACACCCGCCTTTTTACTTCAATACTACTCCGCCCAGGAGTCGGGGTGAGGCGGACAGTCCCAAGAGCACGCAGAGATAAGTCTCAGAGAGGCTGCGCGGAGCACGTGCACATCCTCGCAGGAGTCTCGGCGATTGGCTGTGACGTAACTTCCGGCGTGAGCGGCGAAAGCCGGGAGGGCGAGCGAGAGAGCGAGCAGGCAGCAGGCAGCAGGCGGGCGGCCGGACGTACGGCCGGCACGGAGGGAGGGAACGAGCGAGTAGTGAGAAAGCCAGAGAGGGCGGCGGGGTCCCGAGGGCAGCCGAGATTCCTCAGGTCCCTCTGGCCCCCTCCCCGGAGCCCACAGCGCCTCCGGTCTCCAGCGGAGCGGACACGGCCCGGCCCGGCCATGGCCTCGTTGCTGAAAGTGGATCAGGAAGTGAAGCTCAAGGTAGCGGCACCGGTCCGGCACTTCTTACCCCTCGCTTCGAATCCCCAGCAGCCTGAACAGCTCCCCACTCTCCATGGCGTCTTTGTCTCCCTGGGGACACCAGCTCTGAGCTTCCGCTCTGTTCAGCCCAGCCCCCCACTCCCGGAGATGGCATCGGGGGAAAGGATAACATTGGGGGGCTTTCTGAACTGCGTATTGTAGTGGAGAGTCCCGAGGAGACCTCCGCGGACGCGAGTTGGACTCAGTGCTTTAGGCCAGTGACAGCTGGAAGTCCCCCAGTCTAGCAACGTCCCCGCCCCCAGACGCTGCCGCTGACCCTGCCCTTGGAGGCCCGCCTGGCTCGTATATAGGCCAGGCCTGGGTGGGAGTTGGCACGTTTGTGAGCTCACATCCCCCTATCTACCTGTCTTTTGTCTGCTTATCAAATTCAGACAGCTTCAGACACAGGGAGGAGGGTGGGAGGACGGGGAGAGGAGAGGACACAAACGGGTGCTGCCCTCAAGCCCCGACTTTCCCTCTCCTGAGATGGAAAAATGGATCCTCAAAAAAATAAAGTATCTGCAGTCTGGGGGCCTCTCACCTTCTCATTACAATTTCAAGGTGAGGGAATGATGGCTGGGTTTGGGATTTCCCATCCTGCCTTACCTCTTTTGCCAGGTACTGAATTGCTCCTACTGAATAACTCTCTTTGTTAATTTTAGGTTGATTCTTTCAGGGAGCGGATCACAAGTGAGGTGAGTGAAATAAATAGAAAAATGAATGTTGATTAATAGTTGGGAGTTTCCCAAAAAGGAGATATCTGTAGAGAGAAACCTTCCCACAGTTATTAATTCAGTTGTGTTTCCCCTCATCTAGGCAGAAGACTTGGTGGCAAATTTTTTCCCAAAGAAGTTGTTAGAACTTGATAGTTTTTTGAAGGTGAGAGACCCTTTTCTTTCTTAAGTTCCCCATTTTTGGGATCCTGATCTTTCTGATTAGTGTGACAGATTGTGTTGATTCTGTTTTGTTTTGTACTGTAAAGCTCTTCATTTCTTGACCTTCAAATGAAATATTTCTTTGTTCAGCTTGAAAAAACTAATGTTTTGGGGGTTGGTGTCTCTCTTTTAGGAACCAATCCTAAACATCCATGACCTAACTCAGATCCACTCGGACATGAATCTCCCAGTCCCTGATCCCATTCTTCTCACCAATAGCCATGATGGACTGGATGGTGTGAGTGTCTTAATATATTTATCTTTGTGTTCTTAAGCAGTAGTTTCTTGGTCCTCAATTTCCTGGTACGTTGAATATGTACGGAGAAGACAGTGGGATTTAGATGTGGGGAGAGGACTCTTGAGTGTTATAGACATGATGGCTCAGAATATTCCTTTTAACCCATGATTTTCATTAATAACATGAGGTGAATATGTTAATGCTACCGTCTGAGCAAGTTTCAAGTAGGACTAAACCTCAGGTTGCCTGATTTTTCCCATGGGTCTGAACAAGACTTCTTATCCTTTTTTCAATGTCTTGAGTCTTGTTACGGAATGAGAAATTCTTCTTGCCCTGTCTTTGCTGTGCATCTTTAGCACCTTGTCCTCATCAGTCATCAGTCATATGTCCACATTCTGTTATAACACCAATGAAATTGTATTGTTCTTTGCTTGCATCACTATCTCATTAATAGACCTTGCACATCTGGAATGCAGGAACTGTCTTGTCTTTGTATTCTCAGCTCCTAGTATTGTTCCTGGTACGTAGCAGGTGCTAATTACATGTTTGTTGATTGAATATTGTGTTTATTTGTAGAACCAGCAGATTTGTGCATTTTTCCTTAATTATTCTCACTGTGTCTTGATTAGTTTTTTTTTCCTGTACTTTATAATCTTCTCCCCTCTCCCTTGATTGCTTTTAATGTGTTATGTTTCTTAAAGTTTGTGTTACGTTTCTTCTCAACTAGAGTGTAAGTTGCTTTGTGGCAAGAACCTTTTCTGAAATTCTTATGTATACCTGGGAAAATGTGCAGAGATTAAGACAATCTAAGGGGTTGAGAAAGGACATAAACTTGCTTGAAGGATATCTGGATGGGCACGTAGGTGTTGAAAGCAGGCTAATTCCTGCCTCTTTATATCCTCAGCCTACTTACAAGAAGCGAAGGTTAGATGAGTGCGAAGAGGCGTTCCAAGGTAAGAGCTGCCTCTACCTCAGCTCACCTTGCCCCACCTGCTGACCAGCGACCCTGAGAAATAGAATGGATCTGGTCTTCTTCAGGCCAGGAAGCAAGATCTGATTTTATTTTCCAGAGTAGTCACAAATCCTCCAAACATGGCCCTTATTTAGTGCTCTAAACCTGATTTTCCAATAAACAGAATATTTGATTTAGCATGGATTGCCAAGAGAGAACAATTGGAGGTTGAAACTCCACATCTCAGATTTTAAGTGGAAATCTCAGTTCCATGGGTTCTTTTGTTTTCTCATTTAATCATAGTTGCTGCTGCAGATATATGTATATTTTTTTTTCTTTCTTTTATTTTAGTTGTAGATGGACACAGTACCTTTATTTATGTGATGCTGAGAATTGAATCCAGTGCTTCACTGGATTCTAGGCAAGCACTCTACCACTGAACCACAATCCCAGCCCTCTTTTTTTTCTTAATGTCCTTATTCTGAAAAGCTTTTGGCATACTTCAGCTGTTCCATCTTTTGATGCATGCATCTCTCTTATTTTGATAGTGGTGTCATGGTAGGATTGTGACAGATAAAAAGCAGCAGTTATAGCATCTCATGAGTCAGGGCAGAAGAGAAAAAGGTAGAGGATGCTGTGGCCTTCCTCCTCCTCTAATCATTTGACCTTCCTATCTCTACTAGGAACCAAGGTGTTTGTGATGCCCAATGGGATGCTAAAAAGCAACCAGCAGCTGGTGGACATTATTGAGAAAGTGAAACCTGAGATCCGGCTGCTGATTGAGAAATGTAACACGGTAAGACAGGGGCTAGTGACCTATGGGCTAGTCGTAAATAGTTCCTCTAGAACTATGAAAATTGATGAATGAGGAGCTAGAGGCATGTGTGGAGGTTGGCATTCTAGGAACCTAGAAGCTAGCTCCAACAGCATGAATCATGGGCTTCGGGGCTTCAGCTGAAAAGGCCAAAGTCTATATGTTTGTTTGGATCTTTTCATTCTCTAGGTCAAAATGTGGGTACAGCTCCTGATTCCCAGGATAGAAGATGGGAACAACTTTGGGGTGTCTATTCAGGTAATATACTTGTACTGCAAGGTTTGGGAGATAGGTCATCTTCCCTGCTTTGTCTGTTTTCCTTTTTTCTTTGGGGCAGCTGTACAGTGACATGCAGTATAGTGACTCAACTATTTTTGTTTTCTTTTCCCCAGGAAGAGACAGTGGCAGAATTAAGAACTGTTGAGAGTGAAGCTGCATCTTATCTGGACCAGATTTCTAGGTAGGGCTGCTTGTTCCTGGCCCAATAACTGGGGGCAGTGAGGTGGTAGGCACTAACCATAGTCTCCTGCAGCTTCCTTCTCTTTTCTTTCCTTCCAGATATTATATTACAAGAGCCAAATTGGTTTCTAAAATAGCTAAATATCCCCATGTGGTAAGTAAGGGTTTTGTGGCCTAAGGGTGGAGGTGGCAGGATGAGGAGTGACATTACTGGGAATGAGCTGTCTTAACAGTCAGATCTTGGGGAGTAGCCTTTTCCTCTGCCCCTCCTCATAGGAGGACTATCGCCGCACCGTGACAGAGATTGATGAGAAAGAATACATCAGCCTTCGGCTCATCATATCAGAGCTGAGGAATCAATATGTGAGTAATTTTAGTTCTTGCCCACAGTAGCCTTGGCTTCTTCTTTAGATAATTTTCTTAAAATCTTCTGGAGGTTGGCGGGAAAATGAGTAAAACAGCCAGATGCATTAGCATGTGCATGTAATCCCAGCCACTCAGGACTCTTGAGGCAGGAGAATGGTGAGTTCAAGGCCAGCCTAAGTAACGGCAAGACCCCCATCTCAAAACAAAAAACCATAGAACAAATTTTGCTCATCAAGGGGTGCTGAGAATGTGAAATCATTGAGAGGGTCTATCTGAGTATCTCCTATCTGGGTGGGTGTATGTATGAAATATAGTGTAATGGGTAGATATGAATCTTAAGAGTCAGAAAGAAGTAGGTTTAGGACCAAATTTGTGATATGTGACTTCTGCCCTATTCAAGCTTTACTTCAGGTTTTTCATCTCTAAAATGGGAATTATAGTACTATCTACTGCACAAAAAAGGATTGTTAAAACTGAGTTCCTACATTAGACACTTGGGGGGCAATATCCAGTCGCCCAGTTTAGTGGTATAGGAGAGTTAGTACATCCACCCTGAATACACATTCAGTGAGTGGGGCTGGGATGACATGAATAGTTGCTTGGGGATTTGTGGCAGTATCTTGTTTTCTTGGTGAGGGAAGGGTTGAACAGATGTGTGATTCCCTTATCCCTCTTCTCCCAGGTTACTCTACATGACATGATCCTGAAAAATATTGAGAAGATAAAACGGCCCCGGAGCAGCAATGCAGAGACACTGTACTGAGGCCAGGGCCAGGGCCAGGGGACTCTGTGAGTCTGGCTCAAGACCGACATTGCCTTGGTTTGTTACATGACTATCGTGATGGGGAAACTGGCTGGAAATAGTAATCACACCTCTCTGTTTTTAGTTAGAGTCTAATGAAACTCTCATCTAGTTCCGTGATGTGTTTACCTCTTTTTTCAGGCCTCAGGAACTCTTCTGTCTCCTTCCCTAGTACCCTACACCCAGCCTGCCCTAATTTCTGGAGAACTCCCAGGTTTGTGCATACAGAATATTGGCACAAGAACACTTGTGTTTTCTCTCTCCCCTTTCTCACTCTACTTGTCAGACTTTGTGTTCTCTACCTTTTGAATGGTTGGTTAGAAGCTGAGGGAACTATAGGGAAAATACTAGGTGTTTTTTAGGAACTGAGGTGTGTGTGTGTGTGTGTGTGTGTGTGTGTGTGTGTGTGTGTGTGTGTGTGTGGTGGGGGACCATCTCCTCTTCCTGTTGTAAGACTAGTGTGTCTTGTATCTGTGGGACATTGGATCCTCCCTGCCACAGCTGCCCTGGTGATAACTTAGGGTTTCCCATTTATTTACATCCCACCTTGAACCCAATCATGACAAAGAACATCTTAGGCCTTCAATAGAGTTCTTAACACCCTCAGATGTTTTATAACTGGGGTTTTCACATACACATGTGTATGCGTGTTGAACACACACATGGATTTGCACACACACACCTTCTTACTCCAGTACCTTGCATACCTTCCTCTTCCTTTCACACATATCCCTTTCAGGAGGTGATAGTTGTCTTAGTTGTCATATATACCCAGGGAAAAGTCCTGGGCCCATCCTCCCTCCTGATATTATAGCCACTTGGTGCCCAGGGTGAGTTGGAGAACTGAGAGTGAAGATCAGAGGGCTGGCCTAGGCCTGTTCCTCTCTAACTTGATCCTTTCTGGTGTTATGCAATGGCTGGTCCTCTGACTCCTAATTGCCTTTTCCCAGGCCAGTTGTACATTGGGGTCAGGTGTCTGCAACTGTGAGGTCCAGATGCTGCTGCTCCTTTGGGAAATATTTCTCTTATTTATAGTATTGTGCTTCCGGGGAAAGCAGTCAATTGTGTGTATATGTGTGTGCGTGTGGAAGTACGCCAGGCAGGTCAAAACCATAGAAGAGTCACCTCACCTCTCTCTTGAACCTTCCAGAGATATCATTTATTGTTACAGCTTTTTTGTTAACCCCCATCTTCCCCCAGCTTTTTATTCTCCCACTAATGAGAGTTGATATTTGTGGTCAGTCTGCCAGTGACTCTCAGTGTCTGTTTCTGACTTTTATTCTTCCCTGTCTCTTGTCTTCCAACCCCCAATCATACTTCCACCTGGGAGGCATCATTTTTACTCCCAGTATTCTGTAGAAAAGGAGTTGGGATGCTGTCTTCCCATGAATAGTGTTCAGTAACAAACCAATTGCATTTTAGTTGGGCAGTGCCCCTATCTACCCCCACCCCCCATCCTTCCCAGCTAAAACCCTTCCCTCCTCCTACCATGTGTTTCTCAGTTTCCCTTTTTGTTCAATTGTTCTGCTGCCTCCTCACCTTACCACCCTTGGATTGTAATGTAAAATTCTTTTACCATGTCAAGAAATTATTAAAAATACAGGTACTTTGACCTCTTTCTAAAGCTGGAGACCCTCGTGCCATGCTCTAGTGGCAAGGGACATACTGGTACGTGCATGCACATTTGGACACCCACCTCCACAGACACCTCCAGCCACTCTATTGTGTATACTTTTGCCAACTGAGCTGCCTCTTTTCTCTAGGTTAGTGGAAAGACTGGGACTTCTACCTACCATGAGGGAAGGGTGGATCCTTCATTTGTGTTCAGTCTGAAATTATGTGAAAGTTAGCTCTTCCCAAACCTTAGCTGCCTTCTGTCCTACCTGCACAAGATCCCAGTTCCTTCCTTCCCATGAGCTGCCAGTAGAGGCTGCTATAGTTCCATGTGGGGAATGATCTGGTCAAGGAGTATCCTACTCAGTCATTTTCTTTACCTTATATTAATTCTCCTCTCTGAATAATGTCTTAAATTTCTTGAGGAGACTCGGGTCTTGGTTTTTAAATTACTTGGAGGGCTGCTTAGGACTCTTATCTCCCTCTGAAATAAAGTTTCCTCATCTTACAAGTAGTTTCCTGGTTTCCAGTGATCCCCTCATTGTCTCTGCAAAGAGTTTTCAGGTCTTAAACAATGAAGGTACATCTATTCTCTATCACAGATTAGTACCAGTAGCTACCAGTTTTTTTGACTACCTACCCTGTGTTGGGTTGGTAAGCACTTAATGTGCATGATCACATTTAATCTTCAAGAATCTATTGGATAGTTTTATGCCTTCTGGGTAGGTGAGGACTCAATTTTTGTGTCTCCTAAGGTCACATAGCTTAGGAAGCTGGGATCAGTGAACAAAACTGAATACTAAGCCCAGGCCCTCAACCACTCCTCCTTTCTCACTGACCAGATAGAAAAGACATGAGACTAGGTCAGGGGATTGCCATTAGGTCACAGGTAGAACTGAATGCATACTGCTGCACTGGGCAGTGGATCCTGGAGCTACTGGGGTACAGTGCAACATACGTATAGTACCTGGTAGGAATAAAAAAAAAAAAAAAAAAAAAGTGGTTTAGTGCCTGTGTGTGGTATGCAGGACTGAATTAAGCATCAGAGATTTGCATACTTATACCTATTCTGGGTGGAAGGTAAAGTTTCAGTGTCTTTAGTTCAGATGCCCTCTCGACTGGTCTAAGTGATGGAAATCACTGGTTGTTCAGGGACAAGGAAGAAGCCAAACGACAGGGCAAAAATTGGAACAGAATTATGTAAATTAAGGTTAGAAATTTCCTGTCCAACCCACAGGGTGGAGTTTTCTCTATTCCTATCCATCCTACTGAATATAAACACTGACTTTGGTGTTAGGAACTAGAAGGAACTGCTCGTAGGATTCTGATTTCAGTTCTGAACATTCACCATGAATCTCAAGGTGGTCCTGGTATTCCTGGTGCTGTCCCTTGTTACCATCTTTGCTCTGGCCTACGTCTTGCTGACCAGGCAAGGTGGTTCCAGCCAGGGTCCTCGCTGTCCCTTCATATCTCCGAGTGCCCAGCATTGGACACACCCTGCCCAGAGCCAGCTGTTTGCAGACCTGAGCCCAGAGGAACTGACAGCTGTGATGAGTTTTCTGACCCAGAAGCTGGGGCCAGGGCTGGTGGATGCAGCCCAGGCTCGCCCCTCAGACAACTGTGTCTTCTCAGTGGAGCTGCAGCTGCCCCCCAAGGCTGCAGCCCTGGCCCACTTGGACAGAGGGGGCCCTCCACCTGCCCGGGAAGCTTTGGCCATCATCATCTTTGGTGGACAACCCCAGCCCAACGTGAGTGAACTGGTGGTGGGGCCGCTGCCTCACCCCTCCTACATGCGGGACGTGACCCTGGAGCGTCATGGGGGCCCCCTGCCCTATCATCTGCGCCCCGTGCTGAAATTTGAATTAGTACAGATGTGGAAGCATTTCGAACAGGTGGAGCTACCCAAGGCTCCCACCTTCCTGGCTTCTGTCCTGAACTACAATGGCTCCACTTTGGCACCTCTACATGCCTCCCCTAGAGGTTTGCGATCAGGGGACCGAGCTACCTGGATGGCCCTCTACCATAATGTCTCAGGTCTTGGTATTTTCCTTCACCCCGTGGGGCTGGAATTACTGTTGGATCACAGTGCCCTGGACCCTGCCCGCTGGACTGTCCAACAGGTCTTCTACCTTGGGCACTACTATGCAGACTTGAGCCAATTAGAATGGGAATTTAAAGCTGGTCAGCTAGAAGTGGTTAGAGTGCCTATACCCACACCAAATGGGCCTTCGTCCCTTAGGTCCAGAATCACTGTGGGCCCTCTTCCCCCTCTTCATTTTTCACACCAGAGTTCTCAGTACAATGTACAAGGGAACTTGGTGGTTTCCCCCCTCTGGACATTTACCTTTGGCCATGGGGTATTTAGTGGCATAAGGATTTTTGATGTTCAGTTCAAGGGTGAGCGAGTGGCCTATGAAGTCAGTGTCCAGGAGTGTCTGACTGTCTATGGTGCCGACTCACCCAAGACAATGATGACCCGATATTTGGATGGCAGCTATGGACTTGGCCTTAACAGCCGAGGCTTAGTCCGGGGTGTCGACTGCCCCTATCAAGCCACAATGGTGGACATCCACATATTAGCTGGGAAAGGGACAGTCCGGCTGCTCCCAGGGGCAGTGTGTGTATTTGAGGAGGTCCAGGGACTACCTCTTCGAAGGCACCACAATTACATTGAGAGTCATTTCTATGGTGGTTTGGCCAGCTCAGCCCTTGTGGTAAGGTCTGTGTCATCTGTGGGCAACTATGACTACATTTGGGACTTTGTGTTGTACCCAAATGGGGCACTTGAAGGGCGAGTCCATTCCACGGGCTATGTCAACACAGCTTTCCTGAGTGGAACAGAGAGCCTTCTCTTTGGGAACCGTATAGGGGAACGGGTGCTGGGGGCAGTGCACACGCACGCCTTCCACTTCAAGCTGGACCTGGATGTGGCAGGTGAGTATTAAGGGTGTGAGAATCAAGGGATGGGGTTGGGGGAGGGGAGGGGATCCCTCAGGTCAAGCTGAAGTCTGAAAGGCAAGGGGGTTGTGCTGACTCCATAGTGATTATGGAGGGGACTACCCAGACTGTTGGTGTAGTCAGCTAGTCCATTTCAGGGCTTCTGGGTATCTGGCCAAAGGTGTAAAGGGTTCTTCCACCCAGCCCAGCCTGTAGCCCCAGCAGCGGTTGTGAAACTAGCTTAAATGTAACATCTGTGCCTGGTTGCCTTAGCTTTGAATGACACCATGGGAAAGTGAATTGGCTCTGCCACTTGGGGTGGGACTGGAGTTATGCTAGTTGCTCACTTATCCTGAGGGTGAGTTCAGGTGGGGAGGGCAGTCTTAAGAGGCAGAAAGCACCCTTGGGGCTTGGGGGACAGGGTTTCATGCTGGGCGAGGCTCCACAGTGCCATTGTCTTTGTGGGGAGGGCTACCCCATGCCTGTCATCACAATGAACTCTTCAGTGATGTGACAGATATGTGATAAGCTTGCTACAAGTGTAGAAAGGAATTTCTCCAGTAGGGCTCAAAGCTTAAAGGACTTGCTGCTCCTGACAGATCTTTCAAGGACAGAAAGCAAACTTGCCAAGTCACAGACTTAGATCCAGAAAGAAAATTAGAAATACACCAGCCCTCCTTACTTAATAGTTGGGGAAATTAAGGAGGATGGGGTGGGATTAGGACTGTTGAAGAAGTATGATGTAATGTAACTAAGTATTTCTTGTGAAACATTAACCTAGTAAGTGCAAAAACTGTACCCTGCATGCATACAGGCTTGTGTTTGAGTGTGGTAGGGTGGAGGGGAGGAAAAATTCAAACCAAAACACAGCTGAAATAATCATGTTAGCTAGATTACTCTGACATGATTGGACTATGACTTTTCCAATTGGAAGCTTCTCTTCAGTATTTTTGGCATTAAAGAGCCTTGTTTTGGGAAGTCAAGTCAGGTGATTTTGCTAGTGTGTTCAGCCCAGGCTGGTGCGTGGGACCAGAAGTTGGTAGTTAAGTGCCAGCACGGAAATACAACCGGCAGAGGTGCTAGCCCCAGTGGATTGCTTCACTGTCAAGTGCCTTTCCATAGGTCACATTGAAAGGAACAGTTCCAACCTGCAGAGTGACCAAATACTGTGTTGGGCCATGCAGGCTAGGGTACAATATAACTCCAAGAAGCTCCCAAACAAAAGACAAATCTAGCTGGACATGGTGGCTCATGTCTGTGATCCCAGTAACTTGGGAGGCTGAGGCAAGAGGATCACAAGTTCAAGGCTAGCCTGGGCAACTGAGTGAGACCCTGTCTCAAAAAATAAAAAGGCTAGGGATGTAGCTGGTGATAGAGCACCCCTAAATTCCATCCCCCGCACTGCAAAGAGAAAGATACAAATGTGCTCATTCTGAAAATGGAAGCCTACCCGGCCCTGCTGGTAGAAAGTAGCCACAGTGCTGGGGAGATCTGGGACTGTAGAAGGGGATTGAGTTTTCCTAGCTAGTTTCCCCAAGACAAATTCCATTCATAGTTAAAAGAATGTTACTAGTCAATTGCATGTGCTTTTCCATTTGTTGGAAAAATAGCTTTGATTATGTCTAAGGTAGAGATTCAGAAAGAATGAGAAGCAAATTTTGGTCCAGTGTCTACTGGTAGGCAAATACTAATGGAACTTTCTACAGTGCTGGGAATATTTGTATCTGTGCTGTGGTATACAAGAGCCACTAGCCATATTCGGCTAACAAATAATTTAAATGCAACTACTGTGTCCAAGGAACTGAATTTTCAGTTTAAATAGCCACATGAAAATAGTGGTTATCCTACTGAACAGGGCAAGTTAGAAGAAGGTGGGTAGCACTGTTGCTAGCACAGGGTGCTGCTCTCTGATGTCAGACTAGTGCAATGGGCATCATGGGGAAGAGGGGCCTGTCCAAACAACCTTACTTGGTGTAGAACTCCTCTCCCTTCCCTCACCCTGGCAGGGCTGAAAAACTGGGTGGTAGCAGAAGACGTGGTGTTTAAACCTGTTGCAGTCCCCTGGAACCCAGAGTACCAGCTGCAGCGGCCACAGCTGACCCGGCAGGTCCTGAGAAGGGAGGACTTGGCAGCATTTTCTTGGGGAAGCCCCCTTCCCCGCTACCTTTACCTGGCCAGCAACCAGACTAATGCCTGGGGTCACCAGCGTGGATACCGAATTCAGATCCACAGTCCCCCTGGCATACATGTGCCCCTGGAGAGCAGCATGGAGAGGGCCCTCAGCTGGGGGAGGTGAGGAGCGTCCTGGGCAGTGGGTGGTAGGGAAGGACTGGCCCTAACTCACTACCCATGGCTTACCATTTATCCCTGAACTTGTCCTCAGATCCAAGTAGAAATGGGGTGGGAAATGGTCTCTCAGAATGTGATCCAAAGGACTTCTGGTCTAGTAATGGCTCTTGATATTTTCCAACACTGCCTTCCTATGACAATTCCTGGTCAGATACCAGCTTGTGGTGACCCAGAGGAAGGAGACGGAGTCGCAGAGCAGCAGCATCTATCTCAGTGCTGACATGTGGACACCCACTGTTGTCTTCGCTGACTTCATCAACAATGAAACCCTCTTAGGAGAGGTTGGTAGCTCTAGGGACAGGAGGGTGCCTCCTCTATGCCTGCATCTTGGCTGCCCAGCCTCTGGCCATAGGTTAGGAGTGGTTTCCATTTCTGATTTAGGGCCCAAGGAGTTCTGTGATGACCAACATGGATCATCCCCCCACCACGCGAGATTAGCCATGGGACACTGACCCCTGCCCACCTCCCAACTGCTGGGCATAGGCGGAAACAACCTGAGGGAGTTGTGACTGAGGGGTGGTTCTTTGGGTTTTGCCTCCAAAGTCCTTCAGCTCTTCCTTTTTCCTGCAGGATCTGGTGGCTTGGGTTACAGCCAGCTTCCTGCACATTCCCCACGCTGAGGATGTCCCCAATACGGTGACTGTGGGGAACAGAGTTGGCTTCTTGCTCCAACCTCATAACTTCTTTGATGAGGACCCCTCCGTTTTCTCCCCTGGCAGCATCTTCTTTGAGAGGGACCAGGATGCTGGGCTCTGCAGTGTCAACCCAATGGCCTGCATCCCCAATCTGACAGCCTGTGTCCCGGACCTTCCCCTTTTTTCTTATCAAGGCTTCTAGATCTGAGGATAGGGTAGAACATTGTAGGTGGGGACAGCCTCAGATGAGACACATCTTCCTCTCTGCTTCCCCTTAGGGTTCATGTTGCTCCCCAGACTCTTACCCTCAGTGCTCTGTAGAAAATAGCCTCCTCCCACACTATAAAATCTCCGTGTGTCCCTTTGGTTAATTCTTACCTTCTGCTCTTTTTATAAATAACACATTTATAAAGATGATTTGGAAATATTCAAGCAAAAATACCCTAAATCCCACCATCAGAACTACCTGGTGTTCTCATCATACCAGGCATTCCCTTGTGTATGTGTATTAAAGAGGAATGGTTGTTATGTGTAATTGGCAATAAAAAATCTTATAAGAATTTCACTTGAGTTTGTTCTATTTGATTTTTCAAGTGTCTAGAGTCCTCTAGGGAATACTGAGGACTCATGCCAATGAAATTAGCAATGGAGGAGAGTGTAAGGGGGGTAGACCTGGCCAAGGAATGTTGCTTGGGAAGCTGAGGGGGCTGGAGACAAGGGTTTCCCTAGGAGGAGAACAATAGTTCCCAGTTACAGGAAAGAGAACATCTGGCCTGGAGAAGGTGGGGCTTGTAGAAGAAGCTGGGCCGAGGGGCCCAGGGACTGCTGAGCAGACCCACCTCTTTGCTAGTGGTGGATTTTTCTGCACAGCTCTTTCTCCCCCTTCCACCAGCCCAGCTTTCCCCAACTCCAACCCTGACCTAGAGAGCAGAGTCTGATTTGGAGCCTGAAAAACAAAGCCATGTAAGGTCTGTGGAAATTGCGGCAGCCTCCTGAGACCGCCCCCCAACTCTGGTGTGCCCCTCCCCCCGGCCCCACCCTGCCTGCCTCCTTCTCATCGGCAGCCTTCAGCCTAAGCGTCTGACTACCAGGAAACGCAGCCAGAGTCCCGGAGCCCCCTGGTCCAGCAGCCAAGAGAGCCCCTCTCATGCTTGCCTGAGAATATACAGCTTCATACTGGTAGAATCCTGTTCCATTTCAAGAGACAATGAACCAGAAGACCACCCTGGTGCTCCTCGCTCTGGCCATCATCACCATCTTTGCCTTGGTTTGTGTCCTCCTAGCTGGCAGGGGTGGAGATGGGGCTGAACCTAGCCAACTTCCCCATTGCCCCTCTGTATCTCCCAGTGCCCAGCCCTGGACACACCCTGCCCAGAGCCAGCTGTTTGCAGACCTGAGCCAAGAGGAGCTGACAGCTGTGATGAGTTTTCTGACCCAGAAGCTGGGGCCAGGGCTGGTGGATGCAGCCCAGGCTCGCCCCTCAGACAACTGTGTCTTCTCAGTGGAGCTGCAGCTGCCCCCCCAAGACTGCAGCCCTGGCCCACTTGGACAGAGGGGGCCCTCCACCTGCCCGGGAAGCTTTGGCCATCATCTTCTTTGGTGGACAACCCCAGCCCAACGTGAGTGAACTGGTGGTGGGGCCGCTGCCTCACCCCTCCTACATGCGGGACGTGACCCTGGAGCGTCATGGGGGCCCCCTGCCCTATCACCGGCGCCCCGTGCTGTTCCGAGAATACCTGGACATAGACCAGATGATCTTCAACAGAGAGCTGCCCCAGGCTGCGGGGCTTCTCCACCACTGCTGCTTCTACAAACGCCAGGGAAGAAACTTGGTAACACTAACCACAGCCCCCCGTGGTCTGCAATCAGGGGACAGAGCCACCTGGTTTGGCCTCTACTATAACCTCTCAGGGGCTGGGTTTTTCCTGCACCCGGTGGGGTTGGAGCTGCTGGTAGACCACAAGGCCCTGGACCCTGCCCACTGGACCATCCAGAAGGTATTCTATCAAGGCCGCTACTATGAGAGTCTGGCCCAGCTGGAGGACCAGTTTGAGGCTGGCCTGGTGAATGTGGTGCTAATCCCAGACAATGGCACAGGTGGGTCCTGGTCCCTGAAGTCCCCCGTGCCCCCAGGTCCGGCTCCCCCTCTGCAGTTCCATCCCCAGGGTCCCCACTTCAGTGTCCAGGGGAGTCGAGTGGCCTCCTCATTGTGGACTTTCTCCTTTGGCCTTGGAGCTTTCAGTGGCCCAAGGATCTTTGACATCCGCTTCCAAGGGGAGAGGGTGGCCTATGAAGTCAGCGTCCAGGAAGCCTTGACCATCTATGGAGGAAATTCCCCAGCAGCAATGTTGACCTGCTATCTGGATGGTAGTTTTGGCATTGGCAAGTACTCCTCACCACTGACCCGTGGGGTGGACTGCCCCTACCTGGCCACCTATGTGGACTGGCACTTCCTTTTGGAGTCCCAGACCCCCAAGACAATACGTGATGCCTTTTGTGTGTTTGAACAGAATCAGGGTCTCCCCTTGCGGCGACACCACTCCGATTTCTACTCCCATTATTTTGGGGGCCTTGCGGAGACAGTGCTGGTCATCAGATCTGTGTCTACTTTGCTTAACTATGACTATGTGTGGGATATGGTCTTCCACCCCAATGGGGCCATAGAAGTCAAAGTCCATGCCACGGGCTACATCAGCTCTTCATTCCTCTTTGGTGCTGCCCAAAGGTACGGGAACCGAGTTGGGGAGCACACGCTGGGCACGGTCCACACCCACAGTGCTCACTTCAAGGTGGATCTGGATGTGGCAGGTAAGACATTCTGATGGGGACAAGAATTGTGCAAGAAGGACTGAAGAGTTCTATTTGTTTGGGATATTTTGTAGATTATGCAGGAAAGAAAGATATGGTTTTCATGGTTCCTGTTTGGCTGTATGGGAGAAAGCTGGCTGTTGAATTTTATTTGGATCTTAGCTGGTTGGCTGGGAACACAACTGCCAGCCTTCCTCCACATGACCCCATTAGAAAATCTTGGGAAGTAACTTCATGCTATGCCACATGCTTATGATCTCAGAGGCTTGGAGGACTGAGGTAGGAAGATAGGAAGTTCAAGGACAGCCTGAACAACTTAGACCCTGTCTGTCTTAAAATAAAAAAATAAACAGCTGAGCTCTGTAGCATATGCCACAAAGGCTGAGGCAGGAGTTTCTCAAGTTGAAGGCCAGCAAGATCCTCAGTAATTTGTTTTTTTAATGACCCTCAGTAATTTAATAAAATAAAATTTTAAAAAATAAAAAGTAAAAAGGGCTGGTGATGTAGCTTAGTGGTAAAGTACCCCAGGTTCAATCCCCCAGTATTGTGGTAAAAGAAAAAAAAAAGACAGAAAATCTTGAGGAATGGCTAAGTTTAGGGCAGAGGCAGGGTCTGTTCCCTATTACCTCCCTTGCACTTATGTAGGCCCCACTTTAAGGAGTCAGCCATGTCTCTGTGTCTGGCCTGTGGTGCTGGTATGTTTCAGGATCTGCATTCCGCCAAGTCACTGGCACATGGAGGCCAGTCATGGAACAATCTAGGTTGTACATTTCCTGGGAGATGTGTCCTCCTCCCCCCTGATTTTCCATCCCTCTGTTTGGTACCATTAACTTCAGTGCGAGTGGTAGAATGAATACTGTGGAAAAGTCCAGATATTTCCTGGAGTTGGTCAGAGTCAAGGCCCCATTATGTCTTGAAATTTCTGTCTTTGTATTTTCACTTTCTTGCCTTCATTTAGTTCATTATCAGATTTTTTTTCCTGCTCTACCTCTGCAATATCTCAGAACTCTCACCAGTAACCCTTATAGATGTCAGCCTTCTCTCTGCTGCCACCACTCTTGATGCCTCCACTCTGTGCCTACAGGGCCTCCCACTCATGCCAGCCTGCTACTTACACAGCTCCCAACTTCCCCAGCCCTGCAGGACATGAGCTACAGAACAACTTACAAGGCTCATCCCTCTGTGAAGGAACTCTAACCTGCCCTGCCCTGCCAGAGCCACAGCCACACCCACATCCTCCCTGTGCTGAGCACACAGGTTATAGTTAGGCTTTGTCCCTGACTAGAATGACCCTCCATCTCATCTTTTTTGGTGACATACCTTTAGTCTAGGCTGAAAACTTGCCACGGAGGAGCCCTATCCCTGCCTGCACCTATATTCCTGTAACCCTGACTCTGCCTCACGTGCCCCTCTCCCACTACAGGGTAGGCAGTGGTTTTCTGTCTATGCCCCCCACCCGCCAGGAAGAACAGTAGGGTAAGGAAAGTTTCATTAACCTCTGGCCCCAGGGACAAGCACAGTTCTCTCTGTTAAATGAAAGGAAAATGAATGAAATTCTTCAAGAAATATTTTAGTTAAATATCAACAGCTTTGGCTGACAGGTTGGGGTCATCTCGGGGAGAGGGAAGGGAAGCAGGGGCCACACTCTATCCTGGGATGTTATTTGGACCCCTTCTGATGCCAGGTGCGGGAGGACTCCAGAGGGGCCAGGGCTGCTGTATGATCAGCCTTCCACCCTCACCCCACCCCACACAGGACTGGAGAACTGGGTCTGGGCTGAGGACATGACCTTTGTCCCCACAACTGTGCCCTGGCGCCCTGACCACCAGGTGCCAAGGCTGCAGATGACCCGGAAGCTGCTGGAGACAGAGGAGCAGGCTGCCTTCCCCCTGGGAGGGGCCACTCCCCGCTACCTGTACCTGGCCAGCAACCACAGCAACAAGTGGGGTCACCCACGAGGCTACCGCATCCAGACACTTAGTTTTGCTGGGGAGCCACTGCCCCAGAACAGCTCCATGGAGAGAGCCTTCAGCTGGGGGAGGTGAGTGGTGGGCTGTCAGAGAGGACTATGGGAGATGAGAGTGGGAGGAGAGCACAAGAGGGACACTGGTAACAGTTGGAACTGTTCTCAAGGTGAGGTGAGATCTCAGGGAGCACTTCTTAGCTGTAAGTATGCACAATGGAGCACAATTTCTCTATGTGAGCTAAAGCTGAGGAGTCAGGACTTATTCCTGTTTTGGATGAGGGAGGGACTATGCAGTAAAATGGCAGAGTGACCAATAGGAAGATGTGACCCTCTAGGATGACACCAGGGTTCTGCTGTCCTGAGTTGGTATGTGAATGGAATGGAGAAGCTGAGGTCTTGGCACTCTGCTCCCTTCTATCATGATCAGGCAGCAGAATCCCCCAGGTTAGTGACCATGGAGGCCTGAGCAGTCCCCCTCTAGGTACCAGCTGGCTGTGACCCAGCGGAAGGAGGAGGAGCCCAGTAGCAGCAGCATCTTTAATCAAAATGACCCTTGGACCCCCACTGTGGATTTCAACGATTTCATCAACAACGAGACCATTGCTGGAGAGGTGAGCTGATTGCGGGAGGGCCGAGGGATGGAGATACAAAGATGAGCCCCACTCTGTCTTGGGAGGGTCCCTGAAAACCCAGAGTTAGAACTGACACCTGCTTTCTGCACTTTAGTGAACCTGATCATTATCTCTTGAGAATCTTCCTGAACTGGGAAGTCATGTGCAGAAGTTGGGTGAGGAGCAGGGCCTATCCTCCAGACCCTACAGCCCTTGAATTCATGGACTGAGTCGTTTTCAAGACCTGAGACTCAAGCAGGGCTGGAAGGTACCAGGGAGGACCACAGCTCTGCACCTAGAGCTTCTTCCTTTCCTTCCTTGACTATCAAAAAGTGCATTTCTCCTTGTCAGCCTGCTTCTGCTTCTCAAGCTCTGATATTTCCTCCTCCATCCTTTTGGCTTGAGTTACAATTTGGGAACCCTCAGAGAGTTGAGGGGAGAGAAGCTGAAGTAGCAGGTGTCACCTTTGGGGTTGGGAGGCAGAGGGGAATGTGATAAGAAGTGTCAGAGAAGGAGGGTGCAGGCCAGGTACAGTCCCCTATGAAATGAACTCTTCATGCTTTGACTTTTGAATCAGAAGGGGAAAATATTTAAAGATTCAAAAACCATAGGCTGGTGAGCGGAAGCCTTCCCTGAAAGGCCACTAGGGAAATGAGGGCACATCCCTAGCTAAGCCTGACCTCATGATCCTCTTTCTTCTCCCCCTGCTAGGACTTGGTGGCCTGGGTGACAGCTGGTTTTCTGCACATCCCACATGCAGAGGACATTCCCAACACGGTGACTGTGGGGAATGGGGTGGGCTTCTTCCTCCGACCCTACAACTTCTTTGACGAGGACCCCTCCTTCTACTCTGCTGACTCTGTCTACTTCCGGGAGGACCAGGATGCTGGGGCCTGTGAGATCAACCCCCAGGCTTGCCTATCCCAGGCTGCTGCCTGTGCCCCCGACCTCCCTGCCTTCTCCCATGGGGGCTTCTCTCACAACTAGTTGATCCCTGGGATGGCCAGTCTGACCAGGGGTCCCAGGGTCAGGGTAAGAGGGATGGGCAGCAACTGGACACTGGGCAGGGCATGCTGTTTTCCTCTTCTCCCTCCTTATACCCTGATGTCTCTGCCAAGGTCCTCTCTCTTCCACTGTTCTCCTTTTCCTCCTCCTCCCTGGCTGGAGCATCCTGACCCTGAGATGCCTGACACAGGAACACTGGGCTTGGTGGATCCCAGCTGTGATGAGTTCCTACCCTAGGGAGGGGAGGAATGTCCCAGCCAGGGGGCTGGAGAGATAGCTATGCTTTTCTTCAAATGCTTCCTTTTTTTTTTTTTTTTTTAAATTTCTGCCTTTCCAATATTTTTAGGCCATTTCTGAGAACTCTGCAATGGAAATAATTCCCTAGAGATCCCAGGGCAGGGTTCCCATCAGTCCTGCGTATTCACAGATGAACTAGAAGGGCCCCTTCTGCTCACGTTCCCTCTCATCCAAGTCCCTTCCTTCTCTGCTTCTTCCTCCCTCTTACCTACTGCTTCCTTCTTGAGTTCCTACCTGCTTTTTATATTCTGGGATTTTCCCTCAAATCCTGAGTGGTTGCCCTCTGTCCTAGTCCTCGATGTTTCCCAGTCCTCATTCCTCAATTACAGTCTCTTCTGAGCCTATAGAACTCTCAAAGATGCAATGGAGTAGGAGTTGCCCCCACTTCTGATTTGGAGCAGGGTGGTGTGTTTCTGGAAAGTTCTCTCTGCCCACTTCATCTGCCAGCCTTGCGCTCTCTTGAAGAGAATGGTCATAGTATCAGCAACACTCAAGCATTGCAGGTGTTTTGGGGGGGTTCCCTGATAATGAAGAATGGGTAATCTCGTCCCAGGGTTGTGTGTGACCAATGGCCTCTGTAACTCTGCAGCAGCCAGCCAGTTTGGGAGGCTGTGGTGGGAACCAGGTATGGACACTACAGAGGAGATGCAGAAAACCCTGGGAACTCCACCCTCAGGTCAGGTCTGTCCAATCATGTCCCCACATGTAAATGAGCTGGGGCCTCGGGTGGGAGGAACCTGGCCTGGAGGGACCTGTTCCAGGGCCACCCATTACTGTTTCTTCCTCCTGGGGTCTAAACTGGGAATGGGTACAAAGTAATATCAAGAGATTGGAAACAACGGAAACATTCCTCCGTAGGTAATTGGTCAAATTGATTCTGATGCAGTCTTTTTTTTTTTTTTTTTTTTTTTTTTTGTACCAGGGATTGAACCCAGGGTTGCTAAACCACTGAGCCACATTCCCAGCCCTTTATTTTTATTTTTATTATTATTTTTTAAGACAGGATCTCACTGTATTGCTTAGGGTCTCACTAAATTGCTGAGGCTGGCTTTGAACTCATGATCCTCCTGCCTCTGACTCCCAGCTGCTGGGATTGCAGGTGTGTGCTGTGGCACCTGGCATTTGATGCAATATTACAGTGCAGTACTATGCAGCTAAAAATGCCATCTGTCTTTACGTACTCATAGTAAATAATTTTCAAGTTAAAAAGTCAAGGTGCAGGAATGTGTATAGTGTACGCTTCCCATTTGTTTTAGAAAGGATAAGAATATAAATACATATTTGCAAATTTAGGAGAAATGGGTAACACTGATTACCTCTGGGGAGGGGGCAGACTTGGGAGGGGACTTAGCACTGTATATCCTTCTGTACATTTTAAATTTCAAACCATGTAACTGTATTATCTAGGAAAAATAAGTAATAAATTGGCTCAAATGCAAACTGACTTCTTTTTTCTTTACTGACTTGCTTTTTGGGAACAGATGGGTAGAAAGGGGAAGAATAAAGCAGAGGAGTAGGCCCAGTTTTCAAGTGTTTGCAAACCAGAGAAGTGAGTGTAACATCTAGTACCTTCTTTGCCGAAATGTTAAATTTCAGTCAACTACACACCCCTATCTGCCTTTGAAAGAAGAGGGCAATGAGAAGCAATGAGGAAGGAGGACTTCTGTTTACTGGAAGCCCAGGGAGGATCAGGAGACCAAGTGCAAGCAACAGTTTTGGATGCTACTCAGCTTCTGGCCAGAGGAAGATCATGTTCTGGGAGATTGGACATCACCAAAGCTTCTGTACACTTGGATCTGTCCTGCCCCAAGCCCAGATCATCAGTCAGCTGGAGAGAAAGTAGTTTCCAAAGAACATGGAGAAAGACTTCAGTCAGGAGTAGGAGGCCAGTCATGGTTGGCTTCATTTATCATCTAGCCTGGGTGGGGACAGGGAAGGATGGGAGGACAAGTAGACACTGAGATGACATGGAGGAGAAAAGGGATATGTGGCCAGTTGTTACTTTGCTGACTTCATTACTCCCTGTTTCTCTGACCTGGAGAATCTAACTTCTCCTTTAAATGAATAGCTTTTTGTTTCCACACACTCTTTCCTTCTTATGGCTGATTGTACCATGGTCAATGCTGGAGGGTCCAAGAACAAAGGAATGCTATCTGCCACCATCTTGTCCACTTGAGACTCGATTCCTTAAAACCCATCTCTAGAACAAAGAGTGGGGGTAGTGGTGCATGGTGGTGTGTGTGTGTGTGTGTGTGAATGTGTGTGAGTGCTCGTGATTTTATTTGAAAACATGACTGGTTGTGTCCCTATACATCTCAACACAGGAATGATGCCACCTGCCCCAGAAACCCAATGAGGGGAGGCGGAATGAACCTCTCCATCATTAGAACATCAGCCCAGTTCTGGTCAGGAAGAGGCTTCAAGGTGGACCTCCAGTCCCCTGTCCCAATCCAGGCTCTTCCATAGACCATCCAAGTTGTCTGGAGCTTTGTCCTCAGGATTGTAAATTGTGTTTAACAGTGAATGAAGATTGATGTCATGAGGGTTTGAAGGCATTCATGCCACCAAGCCTCAGAACCTTAGGATGTGGGGCCTATTGTCCTAGGAATAAGGAGCTGGACAAGGGGTCCTCTGAGGCTTGGATCAAAGGGCATGACTGGGACTTCTCCAGGAATGTCCAGTGAGGCAGCCCCAGTGAGGCAAACAAGATGCGCCCACCTGCCCCTGGGAAGGGCTCCAACTGCAAGTTTAAGGAAGGATTACGGCATGCATTCAGTGAAGGTTTATGGAGTACCTTCCAAATGCCAGGCAATGTGGGCAGCATTAGAATATGTGAGTGAATAGAGACAACTTCCACCCTCGGGGCAATGCATGCAGTTACAATCAGGGATGGAGTAAGACCATAGCGGAGACTCCTAACCCAGACATGGGGTCTGGAGGAAGCTTCCTGAAGGACGTGATGTCTATATTGATCCTGGCAGAGAAGTAGAAGTTGGTTGGGGAAGAGGAAGACAAGTGGAGAGTCACTGTCAAAGTAAAATCCTACCTACCAATCAGTCTCCTTGCTAGTCATTTTGGTTTTGCAACAATTGGTCAGATCCTCCCTGTACACTTAAGCAATGTATAGAGGGTATGAGAAAAAAAAAAATCTTTAAATGAGTAAGCCTCAAAAGGGGGAGGAAATTGATGCTGTCCTGACTGCTTCTTTGACTGGGTTTGGTGATACAGAGGTGATGTGAAGGTGCCTATAGAGGCGATACCCACCCATTCCACCTCCTTCTGGAAGATTCTGTTTTTCCACACCTCCTCTGTGTTTTCAGTCTTACTATTGACTGGCTCTTCCCTAGTTACTCTCATCTTGCCATGCCTCTCTCCCATATTTCCTGGGGTGGGGGTCTTCAAACAGCGTTTTCCTCTAAGGAATGGTCTCTACCGGCTGGATCTGCTTCCTGACCTCCTCCAATAACTCCTCATCCACTGTCCTCTCACTGGTGACCCACAGGCCGAGGACACCATTTTGGCAAAGGTCACTAGTGATTCTTTTTTTTTTTTTTTGGTACTGGGGAATGAATCCAGAGGCACTCAACAACTGAGCCACATACCTAGTCCTTTTTTGTATTTTATTTAGAGACAGGGTTTCACTGAGTTGCTTAGGGCCTTGCTAAATTGTTGAGGCTGGCTTTGAACTTGTGATCCTCCTGCCTCAGCCTCTCAAGCTGCTGGGATTACAGGGGTGGGCCAACATGCTTAGCACCAGTGACTTCTTAAACACAAAAACCATTAGCCTTCCTTTCAGGCCTTCTCTGTGGTATCTAATAACACTGACTACTCCCTCCTCTCTGGAGCTCTCTCCTGTCTTCCTCATATTTTAACACCTCCTCTATATTTGTTTATAAATATTTGTCTACAAATATTAACAAATATTTGTCTATATTTGTTCCTTCTCAGAAGATTTTCCAGGACTTATTTCCAGGAATTTCTGGACCTTATTTTCAGGACTTGTCCTTGGCTCTCTCTTCTCTTTCTAGAAGTTCTCCTCACCTGACCTCAGACTTTCTTACTTTAACTGCTAATACTTGATAATGGTGAAATCTGTATTTCTAACCTAGAACATCATCTCTCCACTGCTTTTCCTTGGCATCCTTACTGGGACTTCACATGTGTATCTCAAACTCAAACTTATGTTCCTTCCTTGGTCTTGCAGCTCCTTGGATTTGTCCTTGTCATGGTGAAAGCCCCACCCTCCACCCACATAACCTCTTACCAACAGGAAATCTTTATGTCATTTAAAACATATTCTCTGTCCCTACACCCATCAGACAGGCACCCAGTCCTGTCAGCTCTACCCTTTAACATCTCTCAGACTCATCCCTTCTCTGTCCTCAAAGTCGCTGGTCTGATTCTGGCCCTTGGCTTCCTGTCTGGTATCATTGCCTCTAATCTGTCCCACCTAAGTTCCACTACAACCAGAGCCCATTCTCTGGAACACAAATCACAGTAGAGTGTGCCCTGTGCTGCTGAGTGACCACACAACGTGGGCAGTTCCAATAAGACACCATGTTCCTGACCTAGCCTTCAGCCTCGTGGACACTGGATCCCAGGTATAAACTCATCTTTACCAGGTTCGCAAAGGCTGAGCTGAGTTTATTCACAGATAAAATGTAGTGGGGGAACAAAGTATGTGGTCCTGTCTTCTGAGTAATTCTCCCAGAAAGACATCTTTTCAGCAAAATTTTAAGATTATATGAAGATTGATAAAACTGGGATGAAAAGATATTAGAAGAAACTATGAAAGTAATAAACAGGGAACAGGGTCAGGGTGACCCCTTTGTAGATGCCGTTTCCCCAAGAGCCACTGCAAAGGTCTCTGTCCTAGACATTCCACCTCCTCACATGAGACCCTCGTGAGCTCCCACTAGACTGAACAGTCTTGACCTCTCCTTGGTAACACGGTTCAGGATAAAGACACATGGGCCATCATAATGCTGTGTTTATTTATTTATTTACTGACTTACTTTTGTGATACTGAGGAATCAAACCCAGGGTTTTACACATACTAGGCAAATGCCCTACTACTGAGCTACATTCCCAGCCCATTTTATTATTATTCATTTATTTTTGAGACAGGGTCTCAGTATGTTGCCCAGGCTGACCTCAAACTTGTGATCTTTCTTCCTCAGCCTTCTGAGTCACTGGGATTATAGGCATGTCTCACTGTACCTGGCCAATGCTCTGTGTATGTGTGTGTGTGTATGTTTAATATTTTTAAATCGTACATGGACACGATACCTTTATTTTTATTTATTTATTTTTATGTGGTGCTGAGGATTGAACCCAGTGCCTCACATGTGCTAGGCAAGCGCTCTACCACTGAGTCCCAGCCTCAGCCCAATGCTGTGTTCTTAACTAACAGCTGAACACACCTTTTCCAGTACTGACTTATAACTTATCAAAGGGCCCAGACTCATATTCCCTGATTGGGATGGCTTGCCTTTTGGCAGGGCTGGACCTTGACATTGAATTATTCCTTCATATTCTAAAGGGCATCTTTTCCCAGTGATCTTTGCTGCTTTAGTTATTGTAGTTCTATTGCTTCTGTCTTCATTGTAAGAAGCTCTTACAGTGAGTCCCTTTTGTTTTTATCGTTTGCTCAGTTGATGGAAGTTGGTGGTGAATTTTTTTCCCCAACATTTGGGGTAAGTATTAAATGTCACATTACTTTATTTTTCTATACCAGATAACCAGTTCTGGACCCTCATCCCACATGATTGGCAGGAAATTCAATTTTAGGCATATTTGTTGTGTGTTCATCTTTAGGTTTAGGTGAGACTCAGGAATCTGGGAATTTTGTGAATGGTCAGCCAGTCTTCAGTTGATAGTGGTGACTGCTATGATGTTCACCTTCTGCTGGCCTGAGGTCAGCCTGGCCAAGGTGGTGATGGAGGAGAGGACAGTTCCTCTATCACTTCCTCAGGTCCTAGTGGGAAGGGTGAGTCAGTTCCTCCTGCCCACCACAACATGCACACAAACACACATGAGCTCACACCCATGTTCTACTTGTGAACCCCACGTAATTCCACAGAGACCTGCCCCTCCTGTGCTACAAAGTTCTCTGAAGCCTTTCAGCAGAGGGGTGGTCAGGTGAGTTTCACTGGCAGCCTTATAGCCAAGAGAAGGGTTTCATCCCTAGACTAGAGAAAGAAGAGTCCCAGGACACAGTTGCTTCTCTTTCCTCTTGCCTCCTGCCATCTGTTTTCTCCAAAAGCCACCCTGCCACCCACGTGGCTCCCCCTCCCTGACTCTGAGTGTGCTGTTTGATTTGGAACAGGACAGAGGCTGATGTGGGTTATACAAAGTCCAGGGTCCTCCCTCAGCCCCACCTCCTACACCTGACCTGAGCCCTGGTCCCCTCCAGTTCCACCCCTCTGCTCTGGGTTGCTTGTCATTCCCGTTACTATCATGCCTCTTACTGGCAGCACCAACCAGAGACCAATACCCTCCAGAGGTGAGAGGCATCCTACTCTCGGGTCCCGTCTCTCTATCTTCTGTTCCGCATTCAGAACCAGAGCCTGAAGAGGCCCTCAGCTTTAGGGATGGCGGTCCTTATTATTTTTTACCTATTTAGTGTTCTGGTGACAGGTATGTGTGAAGATGGGTCTAGGAGTGACAGGGAATGTAAACCAGGCCTGGGTCCCCATTGCCCCTCTGTATCTCCCAGTGCCCAGCCCTGGACACACCCTGCCAGAGCCAGCTGTTTGCAGACCTGAGCCAAGAGGAGCTGACAGCTGTGATGAGTTTTCTGACCCAGAAGCTGGGGCCAGGGCTGGTGGATGCAGCCCAGGCTCGCCCCTCAGACAACTGTGTCTTCTCAGTGGAGCTGCAGCTGCCCCCCAAGGCTTCAGCCCTGGCCCACTTGGACAGAGGGGGCCCTCCACCTGCCCGGGAAGCTTTGGCCATCATCTTCTTTGGTGGACAACCCCAGCCCAACGTGAGTGAACTGGTGGTGGGGCCGCTGCCTCACCCCTCCTACATGCGGGACGTGACTCTGGAGCGTCATGGGGGCCCCCTGCCCTATCACCGGCGCCCCGTGCTGTTCCAAGAATACCTGGACATAGACCAGATGATCTTCAACAGAGAGCTGCCCCAGGCTGCGGGGCTTCTCCACCACTGCTGCTTCTACAAACGCCAGGGAAGAAACTTGGTAACAATGAACACAGCCCCCCGTGGTCTGCAATCAGGGGACAGAGCCACCTGGTTTGGCCTCTACTATAACCTCTCAGGGGCTGGGTTTTTCCTGCACCCGGTGGGGTTGGAGCTGCTGGTAGACCACAAGGCCCTGGACCCTGCCAACTGGACCATCCAGAAGGTATTTTATCAAGGCCGCTACTATGAGAGTCTGGCCCAGCTGGAGGACCAGTTTGAGGCTGGCCTGGTGAATGTGGTGCTAATCCCAGACAATGGCACAGGTGGGTCCTGGTCCCTGAAGTCCCCCGTGCCCCCGGGTCCGGCTCCCCCTCTGCAGTTCCATCCCCAGGGTCCCCGCTTCAGTGTCCAGGGGAGTCGAGTGGCCTCCTCATTGTGGACTTTCTCCTTTGGCCTTGGAGCTTTCAGTGGCCCAAGGATCTTTGACATCCGCTTCCAAGGGGAGAGGGTGGCCTATGAAGTCAGCGTCCAGGAAGCTTTGACCATCTATGGAGGAAATTCTCCTGCTGCTCTGCGAAGTCGCTACACAGATGGTGGTTTTGGCCTGGGTCACTTCTCTTCCCCATTGACCCGTGGGGTGGACTGCCCCTACCTGGCCACCTATGTGGACTGGCACTTCCTTTTGGAGTCCCAAACCCCCAAGACAATACGTGATGCCTTTTGTGTGTTTGAACAGAATCAGGGTCTCCCCTTGCGGCGACACCACTCAGATATCCACTCCCACTATTTTGGGGGCCTTGCGGAGACAGTGCTGGTCATCAGATCTGTGTCCACCATGCTCAACTATGACTATGTGTGGGATATGGTCTTCCACCCCAATGGGGCCATAGAAGTCAAAGTCCATGCCACGGGCTACATCAGCTCTTCATTCCTCTTTGGTGCTGCCCAAAGGTACGGGAACCGAGTTGGGGAGCACACGCTGGGCACGGTCCACACCCACAGTGCTCACTTCAAGGTGGATCTGGATGTGGCAGGTAAGACACCCTGATGGGAACAAGGGTGCCAGAAGAGTGGCCTGAAGTCTCCACAGCCAGTTTTAAAATTTTTCTTTGAAATAATAAAATATAAAAGGATATGTGATAAATGCAAAAGTCATCCTGCTCAGAAGTTTTCATTCTTAGTAGGTTGGTATTCTCCCATCTTAAAAAAATTCTTCTGAACTTGAAAATTGTTTCTGTAGTTAACTAATTTGTCATACTATAATATGATATATTGATGTACACAGTCAGATTTCTATATCAAAATGGGATTATGATGTACATGCATTTTGCCACTTCTTTTCTCATCATAAGATTATTCAAGCAAACAATGCATGTTTATTAAATACACCCCGGTGCCAAGCACTGCACTGTGCAAGTTAACTAAAGAAACACATCCTTGTTCCCAGAAAGCCTATCTTCTAAAGGAGGAATAGAGCATGCTTACAGAGCTCCTGGGAAGATGTGTATGATGGAAACTTTTTAAGCTTAACATCTCTTTGCCTCAGTTTACTTAAGCATCAAAATAATAGTGCCTTCTTTGTAGGATGAATAACTAGTTTTTTTTTTTTTTTTTGGCTTTTGAATAATTTTAGACGTACCAAGAAGTTGCCAACATTGTACAAAGTATTCCCATCTACCCTTCACTCAACTTCCTCTAATGTTGATGTCTTACATTAATCATAATTAAGAATCAAAACCAGGAGACCAAATTATTACAATCCCATTAACTAATTTAGAGAGTTTATTTGTTCTTATACTAACGTTCTCTTTCTGTTCTAGAATCTAATCCAGGTCTCTGCATTACATTTCTTTTTTTTTTTAATGTTTTTATTAATTGTTGATGGACCTTTATTTTATTTACTTATGTATATGTGGTGCTGAGAATCGAACCCAGTGCCTCACCCATGCTAGGCAAGCGCTCCATCACTGAGCCACAACCCCAGCCTCTGCATTACATTTCGATGTTGTATATCTTAGTCTCCTCCAACCTGCGATGGTTAGTTAGATTTCTCTTTTTTTCATGACCTTGGCACTCTATAAAACTGCTGACCCATTATTTTTGTAAACTCTCTCTCAATCTGGGTTTCTCTGATGTTTTGTCATGGTTAGATTGCAACTACATTTTGAGAGGCAAGAAAACCACAAAACTGATGTGTGTCCCTTCTCAAGGTTATCATATCAAGGGGTACATGATATTGATACGTCTTATTAATGATGTTGACCTCATGCACTTGGTTAAAGTGTGTCTTTTGACTTTCTCCCTCATAAAAGTTAATATTTTACATTTTCAATTAATAAATATCTTGGGGAAAATACTTTGATGTTACACAAATATCCTATTTTTTCCCCTCAAACTTTTGCCCACTAATTTTAGCATCTGTTGGTGGATTTCGCCTACAACTATTATTACTATGATGTTTTCCTACTAGTCATTTAGACTTTTTTCCTTTTTAAAATATTTCTAATGGACAACTAAAAATATATGCATTTACCAGGTACAACCTGTTGTTTTGAAATATGTGTATATTGTGGAATAGCTACGTGGAGTTAATTAACATGCATTACCTCACATACTTTTTCTGTGATAACAGTTAAAAACTACTCTCTTAGCAATTTTCAATAATACAATATAAGATTTATAACAATAGTCACCAGTTTGTACAATGAGCCTCTTGAATTTATTCCTCCTAGCCAAGATGCTATATCCTTTGACCAACATTTCCTAACCCCCACCCCAAACCATAGTCCCTGGTAACCAACATTCTTTCTTCTTCTATGGGTTCAACTGCTTTAGAGTCTATATATGAATGAGACCTTGCAGGATTGTCTTTCTGTTCCTGGCTTATTTTCACTCAACACAGTATCTTTCAGATTCATCTATTTCATTATAAATGAATGTCCTTTTAATGGTTGAGGAGGGAGGAGGAAAAGAGGAGGGAAATAAAATTTAAGTATATGTTCAAGCCAACCTATACCCACACTTCTCCTTGTATCTCTGTAGTTAAGTGATAATACTTTTAAAGCACTTGGAATAGTGCTTACACATGGTGAATCCCTTAGAAATACCAGCTATTATTATGAACCCTCTTCTGTAGATGGACAACAAAGAACTCTTAGTTTTTGTTCTCTAAGGGTAAATATGCTGGACTGTGGTTTAGGGGCAGTGGATCCATAGAAGGAAACTAAGTTTTGCTAAATCAGTTTCTGTTCTCTTCTGGTCCCTAGAAAAGTATGGAGGAGTTGCCAGCATATTTTGATTTATTGCTCTTTGATCTCAGATCATATAAGATGATTCCTAATATGGGACCTAGTTAGGCTCCAACAAAATAATTCAAAACTCCAAATGTTCAAGGAACAAATTGTAATTTTTGGACCCACTCCCAGATCCCTGTCATGTTCAAACTATAGGAGATGCCTCCAAGCCCCCAGTAGTGTGAGGCCCAGGGTATAGTTTCCCTTCACTTTGGCCCACATGTCTGCAGACCACATGTTGTGGGATTGCTCTATGCTGGCTTCCTCTGTGTGCTAATGTGTGGGCAGTGTAAAAACCACACTAAAACCCTGGTCCCCAGGACTGCCACAATACTGTGTATCCTTTTGACCAACCAAGACACATTATTCAAATTCTCTATGCATTAATTGTTCCATCTACAAGTGGAGACAATTATACGTCCTCCTTCATAAGGTTGTCATAAAGATAAAAGTATATATATAAAGCATTTAGCACAGTGCATGCACAGAACTTCAGCTTCCATAAGGGTGAGCCTTATTTCCATTATAAGGCAGTTCAGGTGATGCCATAGGGCTTGAGTTGTGAGAAGCAGTTCCTCTTTCCAAGTCAGAAGGAATCTCACCCCGTGCAATGCCCACTGGGTAAACTACCTTCTTGTAACTCCTCAACGGGCAAAGGTAGGTGGAGGATCAGTCACAAGGTATCTGGAATAACTACTAGAAATTACATAGTGAGAAGGAACTTCTCAAAATCTGTGCATTGGGGATATCTTGGAGAGAGGGAAGGGAAGCAGGGGCCACACTCTATCCTGAGATGTTCTTTGGCCCCCCTCTGATGCCAGGTGGGGGAGACTCCAGAGGGGCCAGGGCCGCTGTATGATCAGCCTTCCACCCTCACCCACCGCACACAGGACTGGAGAACTGGGTCTGGGCTGAGGACATGACCTTTGTCCCCATGAGTGTGCCCTGGCACCCTGAGTACCAAGTGCAGAGGCTGCAAGTGACCCGGAGGCTGCTGGAGACAGAGGAGCAGGCTGCCTTCCCCCTGGGAGGGGCCACTCCCCGCTACCTGTACCTGGCCAGCAACCACAGCAACAAGTGGGGTCACCCACGAGGCTATCGCATCCAGACACTCAGCTTTGCTGGGGAGCCACTGCCCCAGAACAGCTCCATGGAGAGAGCCTTCAGCTGGGGGAGGTGAGTGGTGGGCTGTCAGAGAGGGCTGGGGGAACTGAAATGGAAGGGCCTCACATTGCTCTATTTTTTATGGGTGCAGATGCACCTCCTTTCTGTGGAGCTTTAGCTGCTCAAAATGAAGACCTGTGGATGGATGGATGGATGGATGGATGGATGGATGGATGGTTGGATGGATGGATGACAGGCAAGATACAGTGCATTGAAGCAAATACAGTAAAACATTAATGGTAGAATCTAGACTGTGGATATTATGGGTGTTTACTATACAGTTCTTCCAACTTTTCCATATGTTTAAAATGTTTGCAATAAGGATTGAAGGAAAAACAAAGAGTTAAAGAACACAGGTTGGAGGAAGTAATCCCTAAAATCCAGGCATTTGAGATAGTGAACTTGACCTAGATTTGGAATCAAGACATGTCCATACATATGGATCCAAACTCAAAGCTCAACATCAGGCTCTGATCTGCAAGGATAGATGAATGACATTCCTACCCGAATGATATTTGAGGTACAGAATATTGAACAAATGCAGAACTCTGCAGGGTTGGGGAAGAATGAGAACTGCAGGAGAATGATAAAGAGACTCAATACAAAGACCTTTGTGTTTATTTCCCCTTTCTGTTCCCTCTTCTGTGTAGCTTTTGGGCAGTAGTTGGGGTTGATGATCTTGTAGGTCTAAACAAATTGCCTTTAGGTACCAGCTGGCTGTGACACAGCGGAAGGAGGGGGAACCCAGTAGCACCAGCATCTACAATTTGAATGACCCCTGGACACCTACGGTGGACTTCACTGACTTCATCAATAATGAGGACTATTGTAGGGCAGGTGAGTTGAATGGGAAGTGAGAAAAGAGGGGAAATGAGAGGGGAAGGCAGGAACGAGACACTTCTCTCTTTCCCAGCCAGATTCCTCAGGAGTCTTAACCCACTTAGAAAAAAAAAAAAAACTTTATAATTTCACATTTTTCCTGAGAATTAAGGGAATATGGACTGGTGAGCGGAAGGCCTTCCCTGAAAGGCCACTAGGGAAATGAGGGCACATCCCTAGCTAAGCCTGACCTCATGATCCTCTTTCTTCTCCCCCCTGCTAGGACTTGGTGGCATGGGTGACAGCTGGTTTCTGCACATCCCACATGCAGAGGACATTCCCAACACGGTGACTGTGGGGAATGGGGTGGGCTTCTTCCTCCGACCCTACAACTTCTTTGACGAGGACCCCTCCTTCTACTCTGCTGACTCTGTCTACTTCCGGAGGACCAGGATGCTGGGGCCTGTGAGATCAACCCCCAGGCTTGCCTATCCCAGGCTGCTGCCGTGCCCCCGACCTCCCTGCCTTCTCCCATGGGGGCTTCTCTCAAACTAGTTGATCCCTGGGATGGCCAGTCTGACCAGGGGTCCCAGGGTCAGGGTAAGAGGGATGGGCAGCAACTGGACACTGGGCAGGGCATGCTGTTTTTCCTCTTCTCCCTCCTTATACCCTGATGTCTCTGCCAAGGTCCTCTCTCTTCCACTGTTCTCCTTTTCCTCCTCCTCCCTGGCTGGAGCATCCTGACCCTGAGATGCCTGACACAGGAACACTGGGCTTGGTGGATCCCAGCTGTGATGAGTTCCTACCCTAGGGAGGGGAGGAATGACCCAGCCAGGGGGCTAGAGCAATGACCAAGCTTGTCCTTAGGTGACTCCTGTGTCTTCTAAGCTTTTTTATTTTTATAAATGAGACATGATTCATAAAACTTAAAATTCATTCATTATTTTAAGTATATTATTTAGTGGCTTTTCATATAGTCACAATGTTGCACAATCATTGCCTCTAATTCCAGATCATTTTCATCACTCCAGAAAGAAACCCCATTTCTAGCCAGGCACCATGGCCCACACCTGTAATCCCAGTGACTGGGGAGGCTGAACACAAGAGGAATCACAAGTTCAAAGCCAGTCTCAGCGACTTAGCAAGGCACCTAAGCAACTTCTTACCTAAATAAAAAATAAAAAAGGGCTGGGGATGTGGCTCAGTGGTCACGCACCCCTGGGTTCAATCCTGGGTACCCTCAAAAAAGGAATCCCATACCCTATTAGCAGTCATTCCCCATTCCTCCCCTACCCCTTCCACGATTGGATAATCATTAATCTACTTTCTGCCACTATGGATTTGTCTATATCTGAAACATGTTATATCAGTGGATTTCATTCAATATATGGTCTTTCATGATTGGCTTCTTTTCATTTAGCATGCTTTGAAGTACATAATTTTATAGTGTCTATTACTGCTTCATTCATTTATTGCTAAATCTATTCCATGTATGGTGTTAGAATTTGGATCTGAATGTCCCCTAAAGGCCCCAAATATTAAAGGCTGGTGGTGCTATTGGGAGATGGTGGAATCTCTGGAAGGTGGGGACTTGTCGGAGGTCCTTAGGTTATTGGCTGTGTATCCTTGAAGGGAACTGTGGAATTCCCATCCCTTCTCTCTCTCTCTCCCTGGCCTCCTGACATAGTGATTTTGCTCTGCCTCTCACTTCTGCCATGATATACTGCTTGCCTTAGGCCCAAAGCAACATTACCAGTCAGTCATGGACTGGAACTTCCCACACTGTAAGTCAAAATAATATTTTCTCTTCATAAGTAAATTGCTTCAAGTATTTTGTTATAGTAATAGAAAGATGATTAACACATATGAATAAACCATATTTTGTTTACTTGTTTATAAGTTAATGGGCAGTTGAGTTGTTTCCATTTTTGGTTATTATGGATCATGTCAGGAACATTCATGTTTTTGTACAGACTTATGTTTTCCCTTCTGTTGGGTATACAGCTCAGAGTGGAATTTATGGGTGATATGGTAATTTTGTGTTTAACCTTTAGAGCCACTACCCAAATGTTTTCCAAAGTGACTTGTATTTTATTTTTCTTTTTTATCGTATAAAATATTCATGACGTAAAATTTCTATTTTTAACAATTTTTAAATAGTCAGAAGCTTGCTTGGACCACCCTAGCCTTTCTTCTGCTCTGGGTCTTAGATATAAGTATGGAACTTCTTCTAGAGACCTATTGCTCTGTCAAGCTCCAGGGCAAGATCTCCACTAGGCTCAGTGGCCCTTCCTTCTTCCTCTTCCCCATTCCTCTGCTATTTCCCCCAAGGTTCTGGAGGTATGTCCCTGCTGCCTCAATTCTTATATTCCTCCATCTCTCACTGGGCTGGGGAAACTTGGACCTGCAAAAGCTATCCTGTTTGAGAGGACAATCCCTCGTTATCTCTTGTGAGAGACATATGTCTCTGTACAGCTTTCTTCTTGTCTCTCTGCTTCTCTGCCTGAATGAAAATCTTCCTCCTATTATCCTGCTATCTGTCTACATTGCCAAGTAATCCCCTTCCAAGTCCCCACCATTTACACAGGACACATGGCATGTGCTCTTATGAGGGGAAAGGATGGTCAAGTGGCAGCGTAGCTCAGGGGTGTTTGCGGGTAGAATAATGAAGGGTCATCTGTTCCCAGAGCCATGGTGGCAGTGACCTTTATTACTTTGAAACAGCAAGCATAGATGACAAGAATGTCACTGGGGGTGAGAACCAAAAGGCTTCAGAAGCTCAGGCCACTAGCCTGGGAGCTGCCCAGTTAGGGGTGGGCCTGCAAATAAGGTAGGTATCTCCCAATGGGGACCTTCTTTGATAGGTCAGCACAACAGCCTCCAGGGCTACCAGCCCGGTGGTGTGGACTTTAGAAGGGCATAAAGAACTGGGATCTTTTCCAGGAAGGGATTTGTGGGCAGAGTAAAGTGAGGAGGAAATAGGGCTCAAAGACCAAGTTTTATGCAGTACATGGAGTCTAAACCTCTGCTTCTGTGGCTTGCCCACTTCTGTCAATGTCATTTCTGTGGGTCATGAGATCAAGAAAAAATGGGGTTCCTTTCTCAGGAGCAAGCCCAGGCTACCCACTCATATTCTGAGACTTTAAAAGGATATGGCAAGGGACTGGGGTTGTGGCACAGTGGCTGAGCACTTGCCTAGTGTGTACGAGGCACTGGGTTCGATCCTCAGCACCGCATATAAATAAATTAAATAAATAAATAAAAGTCCATTGACAACTAAAAAATAGTTTTGTTTTTTTTTTTTTTTTTTTTTTTTTAAAGGATATGACAAGAGGTGGACTCAGGACATAGAGATTTGGGTCCAATTCAGCTTGTGACCAGAAGGGTCACAAACCTGGAGTTTAGACCATATAGAATTCTGGGGCTCCCTTGACAAATGGACCCGTTAACCACATGAGTTGGAAAAGAACTAAGTTTTGACTAGGGGACTTCCCTACAAATACTAAACGTGTTCTGGGTATGATGGCACAAGCCTGTAATCCCAGCTACTTGGGATGCTGAGACAAAATAAAAATGTAAAAAGGGTTGGGGATGTAGCTCAGCGGTAGAACTTTTGCCTAAGATGTGTGAAGCCATGGGGGTTCAATTCCAGCTATTTTCCCCACCAAAATTAATAATAATAATAAAAAGAACAGCCTAGGAGCTACATTTACATGTGGTGACTCTCAGCAGGATGTGGTGTGTAGGTGGAGAAGGGGTGAAGGCAGAGCCTGTTTGCTTAAGTTGCTTATTCTTTCCATTTGCACCTCAGCTCGATGATTCAGTCTCTCTTTACTCTCTCAACCCAGATAAATACCTTGTATTGAATTCTTCCATTTTCTCATTTAAAGAAATTTGGGCCATGATGGATGCAGATACTGTCTTGCTCTCAAAATAAACACTGTGGGGAAAAAAGATTGTTCCTCCAGAGGCAGAGATAGGGTCTGACTGAGGTCTGCCTGGAAGGCATGCTGCTGTGACCTAGGAGTGCGCAATAGGGCTACCTGCAGAGGTCAAAGGGCACAGTCCAGGCACCCTGAGGAAGGGTGTGCACAGGGAATGCTAAGGAAAAAACAGGAAGGTTCTTCTAAGAACACATCTTTCCAGCCTCAAGAACCAACCGGACCCTGAGAAATGCAACCCAGAAAGATCCAAGAAGTTCAAATTTCAAAGTTCTGGAGCAAATCTGGAGGGAAGAAGCTTTGGGAATTGTGGGCCTTCTAGGGACCCGTAGACCTGTAGACCTCGCTGGAAGACCCTGTGTGTGTGCTTTCCGAGGGTTGTTCATTTCTACCCTGCTAGGTGGTCTGGCTTAGCCTCCTCATGGAGCCTGTCTGTGCCCACTCTGAGGCTTGGCCCGTGGCGATGACTGACCATGTTTGCTCCCCTCAGGCTCTGCAGGTGGAAGTACACAGTGTCTGTGGCATTCCTCCTCCACATCTGCAGGTCCTCTAACTGCAACAATCTCATTCAGCTGCCCAAGAGACTCATGTGCCCTTTACTCATTCAGCTTGGGTTTTCCAGTCCCTGCTAATTCCATAGTAATAATCATGTTAGTCAATACAAGTGCCTTCATAGTAATGTCATAGTGGAGTGAAGGACACTCAAATAAAGAATCAAAACTCCTACTGCTGGTTCCAAGAGGCCTGCTGTATTTCTACATTCCAAAAACTGGGTCTGTCCAAGAAAGAGATGGACATAGAGCAAAATGGAGATGGGTTTGGAGAAGGAGTTGGGGAGGGGTTGGGGGTTAGGATGGGAGTGAGATAGAGAGGGAGTGGGATGATGGATGAGGTGGAGATGAGATGAGGTGGGGGGGCAGAGATGCAGATGGAGGACTATGTGCCCCTCTGGCCTCCCCAGATTACAAACCTGTGCTTCTTACCTTACTCCATGAATCTAGAAGCAGAGAAGACTTGATCCATTCATTTATCAAACATTTCTTGGACTCTTCTTGAATGCCAGGCTTGCACTGGTGCGTGTGCACGTGCACACACACACACACACACACACAACGAGTGTCTTCCATCATTTCCCTCAAAAAGCTCAAAGTCTAAGCTAGGGAGAAGTCCTTTCGTAAGCAAAACATTGGGATAAGAGCTGACAGACAAGTGGATCACAGAACAGGGTGTCTGTAGGAGTTTGGGAGGGCTTCATGTAGAAGATGATGACTATTTGTGTTTGTGAACATTTACTTCTCAAAGTCATAAAACATTTACAGGTTGAAAATTCTAAAAAGCTTAAAAGGACATGTGTCTTAGTGATGATTGCACAGCAATTTGGAAAATTACTACAATCTATTGAATGACACACTTTAAATGGGTAAACGATATAGTATGTGACTTCAATCTCAGTAAAGTTTTATTTTAAAAAAAGGGTACATGTCTCTATCCCAACTCTGCTCTTGGTCTCTCCCTGCATTCAACAAATATTGGAAACTTGGATGTCATGCAGAACAGTCTGGTCTTTCTCAATGATGAGTCAAACCACAAAAAAGAGCACAAAAAACAACACAACAATAACAGAAAAACATATCCCAAGTATCCCTCCAACATGTTTTCTCACTCATCTAAATTTTGCTGCAGTTTTGCCTCTGTCTGCTAGTGTTTTTACATAGATAAGGACAGTCTAAATACTCTTTTGTATTCTTTTTCTTTTAAGGGTATCATAAGCATTTTGGCAGCTTACCATGTAACACCCAAAAGGATGGTTTTTAAAGGATCAGATACTTTATCAAGTTGATGGTAAACTAATCTTTCCTCATCAGGGGATTGGGTTGGTTCTAGTTTGCTATGAAGTGGAAGTGGAAGAAAGACCTTGACTTTGGACAATAGCTTTTACATGGCAGACTCAGTCTTAGAGCTAAAAGGGATCTGGGTAGGTTTTTCTAACACTGGAAAGGTTTCAATACCCTCACCTACTAGGCACTAAGGAACTATTGGAAGACAATGAGATCCAGATGTATTCTCACTATCTTCTGGCCTACCAAATTCCCCCTCACCCTCTGGCCTTCCTTGGTCAGATGGCAAAAGTATGTCTGGGTCAGGCGAGCTCTGGAAACTTAGGAGAGGATGTTTGGGACTTGTCTAGTGCAATGCTGAGGTTGCCATTTCACTTTCTTCAACTTTATGAATGAATTTGTCCACTGGGCACTGTGCTAGGGGCTGGGAAACAGTGGGATGCAGATAGTCATGGTCCACTTCCTGGCTTGAACCAGTGAAGATGCTGCTTATTATGGTTTGGATGTGAGGTGTCCCCCAAAAGCTCACGTGTGAGACAATGCAAGAATGTTCAGAGGAGAAGTGATTGGGTTATAAGAGTCTTAACACATTCAGTGATAGGGATTGATAGGGATTAACAGTGGTAACTGAAGTGGTAGGGTGTGTTTGGAAGAGGAAGGACTTGGGGGCGTGGCTTTGGGTGTATATTTTGTATCTGGAGAGTAGAAACTCTCTGCTTACTGATCATGATGTGAGCTGCTTCCCTCTTATACACTCTTCAGCCATGATGTTCATCCTTACCTTGAGACCCAAGAATTGGAGCTGGCCTTCTATGGACTAAGACCTCTGAAACCATGAGCCCTCAAATGAACTTTTCCCTCTCTACAATTGTTCTGGTCAGATTCTTTAGTCACAATAGCAAAATAGCTGACTAAAACACTGCTAGAACAAGAAAACTACTGTGATGATTCTTGAAAGTGAGAGCCAGCCCTAGGTCCCCCACCTGCCCTTTATCTCCCTCTCTTAAAGCTGATTCTTCTTCACCCAGACTGTCTGGCCCCAGCTTCCCTGTATGCTGGAGAGACCTTATAAAATGAAGGGAAATTGATTGAAGCATGCTCAGTTGGACTTAGTCTCAAACCTTCCCACTGCATGTCTCTCGTGGCTTCTGGATTTTACATGCATGTGTCAGAATATGATGGGGAACTTCCCCTTTTTTGAAGTCCCTCAAGGAATGTGATATCTCAGTCTCTCTTAGTTTTCTCATAGAAAAGGAGAAGCCAGTATAATCTAGACAACGCTGAGCAAAGTGATTTCCATCTATTGCTTTGTTTAATTCTCACAACAACTTTGAGAGATAGATCTTATTCCCATTTTACAGGTGAGGAAACCAACATTCAGAAAGGTGAAGTAATTGCCCAAAGTCACCTGACTATGTAAGGTGGAGCTTGGATTGAACCCAGATCTTCATAGAAAATCATACCTCATTGCCTTCCCCTGGGCCACTGCTCTTTTTTATTGCCTGGTGGAACTGTTTTTAGAATTCAAACAAAGTAATGGTTGAGAAGTATTCAGCATCTGATTCATAGTAAGGAACCCTCTAAGAGCAAAATGAATACACAGTGGACAAGAGCAGAAATATGCACAGTTGCCTTTCCCACAGGTCCTCAACCTTGATTGCACGTTGAAATCACCTAGGGAGATTGGAAACCTCAACATGCCCATACTGCACCTCAAATTAATCAAATTAGGATCCATGAGGTGAGATTCAGACATCAGCAGCAATTAACTTGCCCCAGTCGATGCAAATATGTAGCCAAGATGTAGAAATCTCTGGAGATGGTTGTTCAGTTTCAAGGCTGCCAAAGGAGACTGATCAGAAAGGCTAAGCTATATAAAAGGATGGTGGGGAAATGGTGGCTTCAGGAGAGAGCGGGGCTTCAGCTGGTGGAGGCAGCACAGAGGAAGTGAGGTGAAACAAATAGAGAAGAGAGATTCGGTTCTGACATCCAAAAATCAGATTGAAAGATTGACCCGTCCTGGTTCCTCTTATTTTAATTTGAACCCATTTGAGCTTCTTCAGATAGACCCTGAAGTGACAGATGAAGAAATAAAGAGGTTTCGGCAGTTGTCCATATTGGTGCATCCTGACAAAAATCAAGATGATGCTGATAGAGCACAAAAGGCTTTTGAAGCAGTGGACAAAGCTTACAAGTTGCTACTGGATCAGGAACAAAAGAAGAGGGCCCTGGATGTAATTTAGGCAGGAAAAGAATACGTGGAACACACTGTGAAAGAGCGGAAAAAGCAATTAAAGAAGGAAGGAAAACCTATAAATGTAGAGGAAGATGATCCTGAGTTGTTCAAACAAGCAGTACATAAACAGATCATGAAATTCTTTGCTGAGCTGGAAATTAAAAGAAAAGAGAGAGAAGCCAAAGAGATGCATGAAAGGAAACGACAAAGGGAAGAGGAGATTGACGCTCAAGAAAAAGCCAAAGGAGAAAGGGAGTGGCAGAAAAACTTTGAGGAAAGCCGAGATGGTCGGGTGGACAGCTGGTGAAACTTCCAAGCAAATACAAAGGGGAAGAAAGAGAAGAAAAATCGGACCTTCCTGAGACCACCCAAAGTAAAAATGGAGCAGTGGGTCACTCACAGCCACAGAACCTTCTCCCAGCTCGCCTTCCTGCTCTGAAGGACTCATTCTTTTCCTCCCATCTCCACCCCAACATAGAGTAGTTTTGCTTTTTAGTCCATTTTGTTTTCAATACAATTTAATATCGATCAGAGTAATTCTTTTGTACATCGAAATGAGGGGCTCTGTTTAGAAAAGACTCCCCCAACCCTTTAACCCTTAGAACAACCAGGATTGGAAGGTGCCACCATTGGTGCTGCTTTCTTTCCCACAGCCTGTAACTTAATGTTTTGTACTTCACTGAATTGTGATGGTAAATTCCATGTATAGTTTATGGAAATCATCCAATTAAACATATTGCTTACAGTGGTGTTGCTGTGACTTCAGAGACGAGGCTGGGCTGCTTTAGGGAGCCCCTCTGCCTCAGTTCTTGTTTCTGGGTGTGCCATCTTTTGAAGACCTAGATTAGAAAAGGAAGGCACTTGGGCATACAGAGCAGTTGGTTGATGCTCTGAAGTCCTCTTGTATTTGGCATGTGCCCTTCTGTCTGACTGACCAATCAGTGTGACATGAGGCGCTGAGCCACCCATCAACCTGTTCCAAAGAGCTAGCCATCTTCCATCCAGTACCATTGTGTCCTAGCCTGTCTGCATTCTTTAGTGGTAATATTCTTTATGTATAATAAATTTTATACCCCCCCCCCCAAAAAAAATGGGTCCAGCAGGAGTCACAGAAAAAGAGTGTTACAGACAGCCCCAGAGTGACAACCCAGCCCTGTAAGGAACTAACCCAATCAGACCATGTCCAGTCCCAGAGGCACCTGAAGCAGACGGGAGCACCAGTTCTTATCAAACACACTTCACCATCAACTGCTGATTCTAATGCCCAGTTCAACAGGCCAGATGCCTGCCACATCCTGGAAAGACTTAATGTCACTTGTCTTGTAAATGAACTAATGGGCATTCTGATAATTGTTGCTTTTGCTTTGACAGCTACTGTAAGTCAATAGATTGGTCTGCAGGTGTTTGGTAAATCCAGATCTTCCCCAGAAGACAATCTCCCTTGATGAATAGATGAATCTGGTTTCTGATTTAGTTCCTCCCTTGGACTTTGGTGAATTCATCAAGAAACCATCTGGAAGTATCCTGAAAAATGTCAGGGGCTCTCTTGATGCACCCCAGCCTGGCCATGGACTTCACATCTAACTTCCAGAGCAGAGGCATAATGTAAGCAAATTCCCACCTTCCTTGCCTTCCATATTTTTCCTTTGCTAATTGCCCCTCATAAATCTTTAGAGCTTTCCACTTGCTGCAGGGTGTATTGGGTAGTTCATAAACAGGATTCAGCCCTCATCCCTCACCCCACCCTACTAATGCCCCACATTCCAGATACCCAGACACCTACCCTTCCTCAAATAGGCCCTTCTATTCATGTGCTCCCCTCCATTCATTTTCTGACTCCTTCTTCCTCTTTCTCCCATCTTCATCTGTTGATACCAATTCAATATCATTCTCTCCACCTTTCTCTAAACAAAACGATTTTCTTGGTTTTCCCTGCTCCCTGCCTACGTTGGTCAGAACTCCACTCCATGAAGGAGGTGCACACACCAAACTCCTGTTCATTACCTGCATGTGTCCTTACTTCATTCCCCATCAAAGAACTAGAGCTCTTTGGAGTAAGAACCTGTCCCATTGGCCTGGTGGCCTGATGCCCGGCCTTGTTTTATGTCTATTTATGGGTGCTCAAATATATCTGTAGTGAAATTTGAATAAATAGTAATAATTGTTATATTCAAGGAATTTTTTGTCTTTTTAAAAGCTATTGTAGAGTTGGGTATGCAGTAGTGCATACCTGTGGTCCTGGCCACTGCAGAGGCTGAGACAGAGGATTGCTGAAGTCCAGGAGTTTGGGGTCAGTCTGGGTAACATAGCAAGGCCCTGCCTCAACAACAATAAAAAAGCCACCTCACATTCATTTTCTTATTTGGATACCTCGAGGAGGGAAAAATCTAAGAAAGTCCAAAATTTTGAGTAAAAAAATCACCCTTGCTGCACAGGTCACACTGGGACACGAGGCCAAAGGACAATATTGACATGTGGAGACCGAGCATTTCCTTTCCAGATGAGACCTACTCTACCTGAGCCAGCAACTGGCAAAGGTTGCAGGAAGGAGGAGTTAAGGCCCAAGGGTTTCTGGGTAGGTGGAGATTGGCAGGTCTGTAAATCAGTTCCTCACAATGCATAGGAGGAGCCCAGAGCCTCAAAGTAGACCCCAGAGGGCATGGAGACTTAGAAGCACAGACTGGGAAACTGGACCACAAATAATATATATGACATATATGTAAGGAGAGGTGTTTTGGAGGCAGTCAATAAGTTAATGTTTTCTTCATTCCAGATAGCATAGTGGTTTATAGTGTGGCTTTTGGAGCAAGATTGCTAGGGTTTAGATCCAGTAAAAGTGACCTTGGGTAAGTTTAGCATCTCTGTACCTTATTTTCCTCACTTGCAAAATGAGAAGAGTAATGCAATCTATTAAGGACTTTTATGAGAATTAGATGAGTTAATCCATGTAATTTCCCTAAACTAGTTCCTGACATATCATAAATATCAGTGAATGCTAGCTATTACTTTTTTATTAACCAGCATCTACTGGGTGTTTCATTTATGTTTAAGAAACCATTCTGAAATTTGGTGACTTCAAACAACAAACCAATTTACCTTGCTCATGATTCTATAGGGGGGCAATCTAGGTTGGATTCAGTTGATTCATTATTCTGCCTAATTCTCCTGGGATCACTATGTCACTGAGGATCTCTGGCAGATAGACTGGGGCTGGGTAGTCCAAGATGACCTCACTCATGTGTCTGGAGGCTGGGGATGGCTGTCAGTGATAGCAATATATATCTCCAGTAGGCTTCCTGTTGTGGTCCAGGGTTCCAAATGTAGCCCCAAGAAGGCAAGCCCTAGTGAACAAATAAATGCCTTTCCAGCCTCTACTTAATCATGTTTGCTAACGTTCCATTAGCCAAGACAAGTCACAAAATCAAGCCCAGAGTCTAAGGATAGAGACATAAGCTTCACAACTTGATGGGAAGAGAGGCAAAATCACAATGCAAAGGGACATGTGTCAGGGATGGTAGTATTTTTCTCAGTCATCTAATCATCTACCACACTGATATGTAAACAGAGCTCTGTTTTAGAGCTAGAAGGGATGAGTTCAGGACAGAAGGAAAAGAATTAAAACATAAGCAAAAAAACAACTCTAATGCAAGGTTTGAATATGATAAGTGCCTTATAAGAGGAACAGTTAAGTGCGAGGGGAGTACAGATCAGAGAGATCCTTTATTGGCAATGAGAGGTGAGCCAGTGAGTTGCGAAGGCTTTATTAGCTTGACCCTGAAATATGACTAGTATCTAGATATGCAGAGATGGAGAAAATTCTATTCCAGGCAGAGAGAGTTAGGACAACCAAGGTATGTTTAGGACATCCAAACACATCTAGTCAATCTGGGGTGTGAGGGTCAAGAAGAAGGGTTGTAGGGCACTAGATTGAAAAGATAAGCTGTGGCCCAGCTGTGGATGAATTTGAGCTTCATTCTGTAGGCAATGGGAAGCCGCTGAATACTTTTCAGGTGACAAGTGAAGACTCTTGCCAATAGTCATTAGGATGGCTTGCAGTGAGGAGGGAAAAGAGATTAGGTACTGATTAGGTAATGGAAGGAACTAGGGGTCTAGGCAGAGGGATTGGCCAGGAGCATCAGGAGTAGGAAATATATGGAGAGATCCTAAAGTGTGGCTGCAGCCAGGCAGGAAGAGGTGTCAAGGATGATTCTAAGGTTGCCAGGCTCAATGCCTATATGGTGGCAGCCGGGTAGAGGATTCATTTACAAAGTAGGAAGTCTGTGGGAAGAACAGGTCTGGAAGGAACTCATGGATGTGGGAAATGTACGGGACACGCAGGCGATGCTCAACTGGAGTCTAACATCGCAATGACTACGGAAGGAGAAAGAAAGGCAAAGAGAGTAGAAGTTGCTGGAATGACCCTGCACATAATGTTTGTAGGTGCTTAACAGTTAAAAATGTCAGATGTGGGGCTGGGGTTGTGGCTCAGTGGTAGAGCACTTGCCTAGCACTTGTGAGACCCTGGGTTCGATCCTCAGCACCACATAAAAATAAAATAAGGGTATTGTATCCACCTACAGCTAAATCTATATATATGTATAAAAATATAAATATATTATAAATAAATAAATAAATATTATATATAAATAATAACTAAACAAAATATATTTATATATAAATCATATAAATATTTTAAAAGTTTTATATATATATATATATATATATATACACACACATATATGCATAAAAAATGTCAGATGTGGTCCAATGCTTGAGGAGGAAGGATGAGGAAAGGGCATTCAGCAGATTTCAGGGCAACCTCCCAGTAGATCAGAGGAGAATAAAATTTCATAAAATTTGATGAAGAAAAAACAGGCATCCTGATCTCTGGAATTCATGGTTGGAGAGAGCCCCCATTCTCACATAACCCAACACGACCCTCACTTTCCACTTCAAACCTACTAAAGTGAAAATCTTAAAAATAAAACAAACGCTGCTGTTCCTTTCCACTCTCGAGGAGGGAGACAGCTGGACTGTCCCTGATCTGTCCCCCTTTCTCCTGCCAGAGACCAGACACTGGCTGGCTGTTTACCTCCCAGTGGAACTCTGCTGTGTTTTCATAGCTAAAAATAGTCACATGCACACACACCCACACATACTTGCACACACCTCTCACAGGTTTGGCAGGAGAGGAAGCTAACTTCACTATTCATTTTCATGATGGTTCTGGCTTCATCTCTTTCCTCCCCTGCATCAGGGCCCTTATTTGGAAACTCTCAAAAGGGGTAATGTGTGGGTTGAAAGATTCCCAAACTACTAATTTCCTTATTAGCACACCTAGCTGGGCTCTGGGAAAAGGGAAGAAATAACAACCTACTGTACAGCATGGGATGAAATCGTCCCAGCTATTAAAGAAACAGTGATGAAAGGATCAAAGCTGGAGGTGAAGCGGGGTGAGTCCCATCTGGAAGGCAGCCAGGTTCACTGTGCGGAGCTGACTTTTGCTATAGGATTGTGGGATCATCTCTGACTCATCTCACCTGTGTTAGCAAGCTTTTCCTGACTGTGACCAACATATCTGAAAAGAACAATTTAGAGGAGGAAACGTGTTTTTTGTTTTTGTTTTCTTGCAGTAACCGGGGATTAAACCCAGGACAAGTGCTCTACTACTGAGCTAAATCCTTGGCCCTTTTTATTTTGAAATAAGCTCTCACTAAATTGCCCAGGCTGACCTTGAACTTGCAATCTTCCTGTCTCAGCTTCCTGAGTAACTGGGATTACAAGCGTGTGCCGCTGTGCCCAAAAGAAAAGTTTGTTTTGGCTCATGGTTTCAGAGATATCAGTTCTTGTTTGGCTAACTACGTTACTCTGGGCCAGATTGAGGTGGACATCATGGTGGAAGGGTATGGTGTAGAAAAGTTTCTCAGCTCGTGGCACCCAGAAAGCAGAGAGGACAGGAGAGGGGAGGAAAGGGAGCAGGGCTAGGGAGATGATAAACCAGGGTATGCCCCTAGTGACCTACTTCCTCCAACTAGGACCCACCTCCCAGTAGTCCATTCAACTATCAATGGATCAGTCTATCAAATGGACCACTGATGAGGTCAGAGCCCTCAGGATCCAATCTGAACCTTGCTGCATTGAGGACCATGCTTTCAACACACAAGATTTTGGGGGAATATTCCAGAAACATATCATAATAGCACCCCTTGGGTTTGTGTTCTGATAGCCTTGGTATTTAGATGTCCAAGGGTAAAAGGAAGACTGACTTCACTGGGTATTCTTTTAACTCTTTACATTTTAAAAATCAGGTGAATGTATTACTTTTGAAAAAAAAAATTTTTTTTTCTTGAGAGATGGTGCCTCACTATGAAACCCAAACTGGCCCCATACTCATGGGTTCAAGTGATCCTCCTGCTTCAGCCTTCCAAGTAGCTAGGGCTACAGGCAAATACTACTCACCAAACTGACAATATTTTAATTTAAAAAACAGTGCTCCCAGCCCTGTGCGGTGGTATACATCTGTAATCCCAGCAGCTCAGGAGGCTGAGGGAGGAGGATCGCCAAATTCAAAGTCAGCCTCAGCAAAAGCAAGGCGCTAAGCAACTCAGTGAGACCCTGTCTCTAGATAAAATACAAAATAGGGCTGAGGATGTGGCTTAGTGGTCGAGTGCCCCTGAGTTCAATCTCTGGTACCAAAAAAGAAAAAAAAAAAAAAAAAAGGTCCTCCGCAGCCATGTACTGTGGTGCACCCCTGTAATCCCAGGGATTTGAGGTGGAACTGGGGACAGGAGATAGGTGTGGACCGCAGGACATCTTACCTGCCTTTAGAAGACCCCAATACACATTCTCAAGCTCCAGCCCAGGAGCCCGCCCCTCCCCCACTGCCATCACCAGGATTTCAAAAATAAAATAAAATCAATAAGATTTTGGAGAGGCTGAAGTGGGAGGATCTCAAGTTTGAGGTCAGCCTGGGTAACATAGGTAGGCCCTATCTCAAAAAATAAAATAAAAACGGTTTTGAGGATGGCCTGAGGGTTTTGAGGGTGGCTCAGGAGTAGAGCACTCCTGGGATTCAATCCTCGGTGCCACAAAAAACAAAGAAGAAAAAATAGGACCTATTCTTTTCCTTTTGGCAATGATTAATCATTTACTTCTGTTAGAAAATAAAAATATCAGACACTACCTCATTGGAGCTACAAAGGACCTCTGCAGACTCATAGAATGTGAAGGCTGAAAGAAGGGCAAGGGTCCCCAATCTTATTTTACCATTGACAAAATTAAAACCCACAGAATGCCGGTGACTTGGTCAAGGTTACACAGCTCTTTACTCTCCTTATTGATTTTATTTTATTTTTGAAATCCTGGTGATGGCAGTGGGGGAGGGGCAGGCTCCTGGGCTGGAGCTTGAGAATGTGTATCGGGGTCTTCTAAAGGCAGGTAAGATGTCCCGCGGTCCACACCTATCTCCTGTCTCCAGTTCCACCTCAATCCCACCCCTACCAGGCTGAGCATTTGTTGAGCAACTGGTCACTTGATTTCCTGTTAGCACAGAAAGACCAGGCCGGACGCAAACCTCACGCGTCATCGCAGCTCTTTATTCAGGGGGATGAAATGGTGTCCGTGGGCCCGCTCTCCTGGTGGAAAATGAGCTGCTGAACAAAGAAAGGGACTAGGTTTATATAGGGTATTTTGAGGGGTGGGCGAGTGAACACGTATGTTTTCTTGGACACTCAGGAATGTGGGCCTTTTGGGTCAAGGTCTGCAGACAGCGCCTGAAGAGGATTTGCTTTGAAAGACATGAACGAACGCCTCCCAGAGACTCTTTCCTTTAAGGTGATAAAACACCTCCTCCCTGTCTGCAGCTGGCTGTCACCCGGAAATCATTTGTCCTGGGAGATGAAGGCTGTCAGTGCATGGCCTTCATTTTTACTTCGTTTCCTCAGGCCTCATTATTTTGGGACTTTCTTATTCTCCATATCCATTACCATCCCTCCTTCTTTACTTGCTCTCAATTTTTCCAGAGAATCTTGGAGTTAGTTGAAGCAACGAGGGAGAGCAGTTAGGGCTAGATTCTTAGCTCGAGGCTTATGTCCCTTCCCTCCTCAAACAGTCTTTCTTTGCTGCTGAGATAGGACAAAAGAAAAATGAACCTTTTCTAATTATTTCAACCACATTATTTTATAGTTTATTTTATTCTTTTTTATGAACATACATATATAGAGAAAAAAAAAAAAAAACTAAAAAATACACCAAGAGTGGATAAAACTGATGTTTGTAAAGTTGCAGGTTACAAAATCAACAAACAAAAATCAGTAACATATTTATACACCAATAACAAGACTGCTAAGAAAGAAATCATGAAAGCAATTCCAACCACATTTTGAAAGCTTCCTTCTCTTGCATCTGCCACAGCTACGCCCCATCAACCAAGATTAACTCCTTACAGGAAGAATCTACATTTGACAGAAAGAACAGTTCCTAACTGCAAGAATGGTTTTGGCACCATCAAAGGATAGCTTGGTCAGGGTAAAAGAGTCTACCATCTGTTCATGTGGGAACTGGTTGACCCGATGTGGAAACAGGATATTTCCTGGTGGGGACAACTTCTTTGTGGGTGAGGGCTTAAGGAAGAGGGAGGAGAGGAAGAGGCTGGGATTCTCATAAAGATTCTGGAGCTTCTTTTGATTTTGGTAGGAGGTAGGCCCTGGGGTGGCAGAAGGCAGGGAGTGAGTGGGAATCTCTTAGCTCTTTGCAGTGAAGCAAATACCTTCAGGTGTTTCTCTGTGGACAAAATGTCCAACCTTTCCTGAGAACCAGGCTCCCACCGCCTGGTCAACAGATGCACAGTTCAAGGTCCTGAAGCTGAACTTTCTCACCGCACAAAGATAAGTCAGCCATTTTCAATGGCTAACAATGATTAATCCACCTGTTTTTCCCAACATGTTTTTCTAGCACATGAGCTGGGTCACTCACTCTGAAGGTGACAGCAGTTGAACTGGCCAGTTTCTACCATCCACCACTACACACCTCCCCCGTTGATTACTTAATTGGAGATCAAAAAAACATTCAAAAGATACAAAAAAAAATTTTTTTTTAAGTGAGGCAGTACATCTTACTATTTGGGATATAACCCTTCAGAGAATCTACTCTGCTGCTCAGATGAAGTCATGGATTGAAGCTGGGTTTCATACTCTGACTAATATGTTGATAAGACCCATTCTAGTGTGCTAATAACTAGCCAAAAGAATCCAGAGCTCCAGCCAGAAGAGAAGATGCAGCTGTAGATAAAATCAGACTTTCTCTTTTATAATGAATGCAATTGGGGGGTGGTAAATGCAGTACATTATGGCTCCTTCCCGTCTCTGCTTTCCTGTCTGTAAATAAACATGAGTGAATGAGTCAACCTTGCTCTGAGAGAAGGTGTCGGCCAGGACGCTGGAACCTGCTGTCCTTATATAACAGAAAACCAGACTGTACTTTTTGGCACCTTTCTTTCATGTTCTTCCCAAACCAAAACCTCAATACCTCTGGATTTCTATTTGTGGAGAAAATGCTCAGGGAGCGCCCTACTTGTATACCTAACAGAGGATCCCAAGTAATTTTCCCTTCTTGTTGCTTCCCAAATTTAGCTGATATTTTCTCAGAGGACATTAATAAGTCTAGAGTGTTCACCTGACGAGGACAAGTAATAGAGAACACTTTGATTTTTTTGTACAAATGAATTTGTTTTTGTTTTCGTTTTTTGTTTTTTTTTTTGGTACCAGGGATTGAGCCCAGGGACACTGAACCACCGAGCCATATCCCCAGTCCTTTTTTATTTTGGGTCGGGGTCTCACTAGGTTACTTACAGCCTCACTAAGTTGCTGAGGCTGGCTTGAACCTGTGATTCTCCTGCCTCAGCCTCTGGGATTACAGGCATGGGCCACTGTGCCTGGCTGAGATTCATTTTCAATATAGAGCTCCCCCAGCTTACATGGTTGTATAAATGTCTGGCTTCCCTGCCCAACTAGACTATCAAAGTCCCGGAGGACAACCAGGATTTAACTTTGAATTCCTGAGAGGGAGGCACAATGTTTTACTTGGGAAATGTTGGTAAAATTAAACTGGAGAATTTCTTGAAGGCGAGGGTGACAGGGATTTTCTCTCTGGAGATAACTTTTGTTTGTTTTTGCAATGCTGGGGGTTGAACCTAGGACCTCACAAATGCCAGGCAAGTGCTCCACTACTGAGCTACACCCCCAGCCCTGAAATAGTTCTTTTAATGAGTAGATTCTTAGGAAAATCCCCAGCAACCCAAATGCTTTGTCCACCTTATTCACCTCACATATCTGCAAGATCTTTGAAGATCCACAGTTTCTCTCTTCATCGGTTTCCCAGCAGGCTCAGGTTCTCTGGGGCCTCAACCTCTTTGTTCACGTGATTATTAAAAAAAGAAAGAAAAAATGCTGGAGGAAGCAAAATAAAAAGGCTGGAAGGTCAAAAGGAGGGGGTCTAAGCAATAGTCTCATGATGTAATCCACCACTGTTCCTGCTGGGTGGGAAGCCTGCCAGAGATTTTCCCACTGTCTCTGCATGCCCAGAATGGGTTATCAGCCCCATTAGGACTCCTTATCAGCATGAGCATTCTCCCTGAGGTTCCTCAGAAGACAGGGCTCTCCCCTTGCTCCCCATATGCTAGGCACATGACAGAACCCCTCCTGACCTAGAGGTCTTAGAGCAACAGCTTTACAGAGACCCAGACAGTGGCCTTTGGATATTTTATCAAAAGATCTGCCCTATTTGCCCTCCACTTACCTCAGACTGCAGAAATTCCAGTCCCAGGGAGGACAATTATAGTCACTCAATACTTTCTAGGAAGACGTATCTAGTAGAAGGAAGGGGCTCTGCCGAGGCCCACTACCTGTAGCCCCACAGCCCTAACAATGCAGGGTGCCATGCCCACCCCCCAAACTGCCAAGCACAGGCTTCCTTTGCAGCCTACTCAAGACCACCACCATTTTCACCTGCTCTCCAGATTAGATTTTGGCAAGATAAGTTTGCTTGGATGAGCAGAGACAATATGGTCAAGGACAATTGAAGTCTGCTTGAGCTAGCGGGGTACCCCAGGGGTGGCAATGAGGCACCAGATTATACCTCCAGGACGATGATTGCATCATTTCCAACGCGGAATGCTGTCAATCTTTGCTACAGACTAATGAGCTCTGAGTTTGTTTTCATTGTCCCCAGCTTACCCCTTACTTGTCAGTATGAACTTACTGATGGGAAATTCAGGTGAGTTTTTAAAAGTTTTTATTACTACTGGCTCTTATCATTGAAAATGCATGAATCCATCACCCAATTCACTCCTCAGCTCCTTTCTGAGTCCTAAGTTGCACAGTGCGAGTTTTGGGGGCCTCTTTCCTTTTGTATGCTCATTATATAAACAGATAAAAAGAAGCTCAAGATACTGGAGCCCAGTCTCAAAAAATAGCTAAAAATTCTAACTTTTTCTCCAGAATCCCTAGCTACCAATTTGCCGGTGTTCTTATTTAGAGTCTTGTACTTACCTTGTTGTTACATGAACATACATTCATTCTATTGTTTCAACTTGTATGTTAAACCAAAAATAAGAACAACAACAAAAAAACCCTGAAATAACCAATCAATAAATGTGCTAAGGAACTGAATAGGCACTTCACAGAAGAAGAAATATGAATGAATATGAAGAAGAATATGAATGATCAACATTTACATGAAAAAATGTTCAACATCACTAGCAATTAGATAAATGCAAATTAAAACTACATTGAGATTTCATCTCACTCCAGTCAGAATGGCAATTATCAAGAATACAAGTAACAATAAATGTTGGCAAGGAGGTGGAGAAAAAAAGATACACTCATATGGGGCTGGGGATATAGCTCAGTTGGTAGAGTACTTGCCTCGCAAGCACAAGGCCCTGGGTTCAAATCCCCAGCACAGCGGGGGAAAAAAAAAAGATACACTCATACATTGCTGGTGGGACTGCAAATTGGTGCAACCACTCTGGAAAGCAGTATGGAGATTTCTCAGAAAACTTGGAATCGAACCACCATTTGACCCAGTTATCCCACTCCTCGGCATATACCCAAAGGACTTAAAATCAGCATACTAAAGTGATAAAGCCACATCAATGTTTAAAGCTCAATTCATAATAGCTAAGCTATGGAACCAACATAGGTGCCCTTCAATAGATGAATGAATAAAAGAAAACATAGTACATATATAAAATGGAATATTACTCAACAATAAAGAAGAATGAAATTATGGCATTTGCCAGTAAATGGATGGAACTGGAGACTATCATGCTAAAAAAAACAAAGGCCAAATATTCTCTCTGATTTGTGGATGCTGACCCATAATAGGCAAGGGGGTCAGGGGAGGGAGGAGTAGAGGTTCATCAGATTGGACAAGGGGGAGTCAGGGGTAGGGAGGTGGGTTGGGAATGGGAAAGACATCAGAATGAATCAGACATCACTTTGCTATATTCATATATGAATATACAACCAGTGTAATTCTACATCATGTACAACCACAAGAATGGGAAGTTATGCTCCATGTATGTGTGATATGTCAAAATACATTCTTCTGTCAGGCATAACTAAAAATAACAAATTAAAAAACATTCAAAAACTTGTATGTTAAAACTCCAAAAGGTCTTAACTTTAAGTTCATTCAATGAATTAATGACTACATTTTTAAAAAATGGTTCGTTTCTGACTCTAAGAGATATAGAGCTGATACTGGAAAGAGCTGATCTCCCAAACTGGAGGCAAACCCAGACCCTAAGGAAGTTAAGGAAGGACCAACAAAGTCACAGTTCCCAGGACAACAGAACTTACTACTATATATTTTTATATTAACAACTTGAAACTTGAGTAACTGGAGCACCAAAACTTTTATTTGTCCCTAAATAAGTATAGTTGCAGACTTAGAAAATCAGACTCCTTTGCAAGAACCATGGTGGAGTTAGACTCTGTCCTGAGTCTCTGGCCTGGTTTCAGGAACCAGGAGGGCAGCACCTTGCACTGTCAAGCAGCATGCCCAAGTTAATAATTGGCTTTGCCAATGGCCGATCAGGCTGCTTTTGTGTGCTTGTTTTGCTATTTTACGTAAATCACCCTGAACATGTTTGTATCAACCTACCTGCACCTTTGGTGGTGATGCACCTTTGATCAATAGATTTTAGACAAAAGTGGTTTTTAAGTCCAAAGATCAGGGCTGGGTTGACTGCAGACTGGATACAGGGCATATAAAACTGGGGCAAGGCGCAGACTGATAGCAGAGCAATCACCACCAAGCCTGAGCTAACTGCACCAGCTCTGCTGACAGCTTCCTAAGGAGCCAGAGGAATGAGGATGGAGGAAGGAATGAATGTTCTCCATGACTTTGGGATCCAGTCAACTCGCTACCTCCAGGTGAATTACCAAGACTCCCAGGACTGGTTCATCTTAGTGTCTGTGATTGCTGACCTCCGGAATGCCTTCTATGTCCTTTTCCCCATCTGGTTCCATCTTCGAGAAAACGTGGGCATCAAACTCCTCTGGGTTGCTGTGATTGGAGACTGGCTCAACCTCGTCTTTAAGTGGTAAGGACCATGAGGAGAGATGGGCAAAGACAGAGGCTGGCATTCTCTCCAGAAATATCTCCATCAGAGTTGCATTCCCCATGCTATTCAGGAAGCCACACGCTTCTCCCCTTTGACTTGGGATTCTCTGCATAGAGAAGGAAGACAGAAAATCTTGCCAGGGAGTTGGAAATACTGGAAAGCCTATTTCATAGGAATTGAAGGTGTTGGTGGACAGTTGAATTTCATGAAAATTCTGAGTTACAAGCTTTAAAAAGCAGAGAAGCACAGTTTCATTACTTCAAGTCAAAATAGATAAGATAGATAGATGTAGGGAAGAAGACAGATGATGTATAGAAAAAGGAAACAAATGATTCAAAAGCTTTTTGTATGGAGTAGTGAAAAGTAATCCAGGGAACTGAGCTCCAACCCTTGTTCTGCCACCTACCAGCTATATGTCCTTAGCAAGTTCTATCAATTCTCTGAGCTTCTGTTTTGTAATCTATACACTTATCTCCAGAATCTTAATAATAATAGACATAGTTAACATTTTTTAAACAGTGTGTCCTGGGCCATGTCCTGGTCTATGCAATAGTTACTACTATGTTACAGAAGAGACTGAGGCACTGAGTTTACTGGTAGGACCAACGTGGTTAGTGAATGTCAAAACCAGGACTGAAGCCCAAAGCAGGCTGGTTCAGAGGCAATGTTCTTAAAAACTGTGTATTATCCAAAGCTGATATACTGACTCTCAGGGGTCAGGGGGAGTCCCAATTTTAACATTTGCCAGAATTTACCAGTGAGCTACACCCCCAGCCCCTAGTGATTCTTAAGATCTATTTCAGCTCTGATATTCTTTTTTTCTTAAAAAATTTTAGTTGTAAATGGACACAGTATATTTATTTCTATGTGATGCTGAGGATCAAACCCAGTGCCTCACATGTATCAATGGAGTGCTTGACCCCTGAGCCCCAACCTGAGGCCAAATAATTGTTTTGTTTATTTTTATGCAGTGCTGAGAATCGAACCCAAGACCTCACACATACTAGGCAAGTGCTCTGCCACTGAGCCACAGCCCCAGCTCCTCAGCTCTGATATTCTTTGACCTACTCAAAGTCCTTTAGAGAAGGAAAAAAATATTAGATTCCCATGCCCAAGCATATTAATGAGATTCTTGAAACCTGTATTAGAAGCTACTAAATTTTATCTGTAACTTCCATAATTCAGCAGCATGACCCTTAAAAATATAAAGATTAAGATTTATCTCAACCTCAACATCTGATCTCATGATTCTTTCCTTGTCAGTAGAGGTAAAAGTTATTGATGAACCCTAATTTCAGTAAGAAATCACTGTTCCACCATCACCAGGAAAAGGAAGCATTCTGAGGACCTTTAACTTTTGTTTCCACAGTGAAAACCATATGTGGTCCTTTTAAAGAGGAAGTGTTTTGTCTGAAATATTCTGTTTCAAACCAGAGAGGATACAGAGCAACCTTACAGAGACCAATTCTGATGGGAATGAAGTCCAGGTCTCTGGCCTTATGGAGGGGCTTGTCATTGAGGCTGAGGCACATTCTCAGATGTCAAAGGAAATGCAAGACTCCCTAAGGCCTGAAGAAAAAAAGCGAGTCTGTAGTATAGATTGAAGTCCAAGTTGTAAAACATAGTTCTGCATGCATCCTTCCAAACAAACATCTTCTGAAGGTTTAAAAGAAAGAAAGAAAAATAATGTTCACATTAATTAATTGCAATTAATATAGATTTCCAGATCTTGGGTTTGCTTGTTTGTTTGTTTTTTATTTATTTATTTATTTAAGAAACAGTCTTGCTATATTGTACAGACTATCCTGAACTCCTGGACTTAAAGCATGTTTCTGCCTCCTGAGTACTAGGACACAGGCATGCCACCAGGACCAATCTCTATATTCATTTATGTTTGAACAGACAATATATTAAAATGGCTCAAATTTCAAATTATCCAAAGGATGTGTCAAAAAAACTCTCTGCCTCTGGGCCTCTCCCCAGTCACCTGAGGTCCCCTTTCTGAGGTAACTCACGGATGTCCTCAAACCTCTTTCTCTTCTTGAAAGTGTAGATTCTGAGCTGGGCACAAGCCCATAATCCCAGCTACTTGGGAGGCTGAAGCAGGAAGATCACAAGTTTGAGACCAGCCTCAGCAACTTAGTAAGGCCCTACACAACTGACACCCTGTCTCAAAAAATATATATAAATAAATAATAAATAAACGAAATAAAAAAGAAAGAAAGGAAAAGGAAAGTGCAGACTTTGGTTAAAAGCATGCACTGAGTAACTCCAGATGCTGGTTTTGCTTTTCCACAGGATTCTCTTTGGACAGCGTCCATACTGGTGGGTCCTGGACACCGATTACTACAGCAACACTTCCGTACCACTGATAAAGCAGTTCCCAGTCACCTGTGAGACTGGACCAGGTGAGAGTCCCAGGCACTGTAGAGACAGCAAATGGGTAAATCTTGTTTACCATAGATACCTATCAGCAGCCCTCCTGAATGAAGCTGACCTTGAAGGTTCACAGGGAGAGCTATTACTTCACACTTTTGTCACTGTCTTCAGTATGGTACAACTCCATTTTAATTCACTTCAGGAAGGCCTTCCTGAATAACATGATACTGTCACTTTAGAAATCTGTGTGATGTTTCCAGGACCCGAGTTTCTAGTCCAAGAGACGCACAGGAACTCCCATGGGAAAAGAACTTGTAAGAGTAACTGTGCCATGCCCCTTTGTCCAGAGAGGGGAACGTGATAGAAGCCTGAGTCCTTGCCTGTCTTTCCCAACAGCCTGGCCCAGTCAACACGTTTCCCTGAGCTGACCATCCAATCTCAACCTCACACTCTGCTTGCCTGCATTTTATTGGTTACAGACATGAATTTTTTTTTTTTTTTTCAGAGCTGGGGACTGAACATTTTAGGCAAGTGCTCTGCCACTAAGCTACACTCCACTCCAGCCCCAGACATGAATTATTAAATCAAATGATAGATTTAATTTTTTAGTTTATAGTAGAATATCCAACTCCATCCCTGCCCTCAGAGACCCTTTCCCTGGGCCTATACTGGGAAATGACCCTAGGTTATTTGCTCTCACAGACCATTAATCCACTTTAGAGCATATTCACTCATTCAGCTGTGATTTACTGAGCACCTACTATGTTCCAGACACTGTTCTAGGTGCCAGGGACACCTTTGTTAGTGAACAAAACAGAAACAAGATCCCTGCCCTTATAAGTTTGAAATTTGAATGGGGGGGTGCAACATACAAAAATCATAATAAATACTTAAAGTATATAGGATATTAGAAGGTGATCATTTACATGAAATTAAAAAAGACCGCTTAACCCATAAGATTCCCTGCAAAGCTGACTCACATGGAGACAAGCAAGCAGGAGTTTAGGGACTTTATGGAGCAATACTTGTAGAGGGGAAGGGACAGGCCAACCTGCCAAATGGAAAATTCCAGTGATTCAGTCTCAACCAACCCCACACGAAGCTGTGGGGTGGCTCCTCAGGGTTGCCCTGAGTGGGTTAAGGGGGCCAGGACTTCATGACTTGATATAGGCCAGCTGTTGGGTACAGGTTGCCCCTAGGGAAGGGGTTGATCAAGGTGACCCTCTTCACCTTTGCCTATAGAAAGGTGAGAGATAAGGACCATTTGCAACTACACTCTCAGCCAGGACATAAGCCCTTCGGTCACATCTGGATGGCGCATCTCAGGGCCCTTTATTCCTCATGGTAGGAGAATCATGAGTAGGAACTGGTTGCAGTGTTAAATAGAGTGGCCAGAGTAAGACTCATCGAAAGGAGAGATCTGACTCAAGACTTGAAGGAGGCAGGGGAGTTGGAAGAGGAAAGTTCTGGAGGAAAAGCTGTCTGGTCAGAGGGGATAGCAAGATCAAGGGCCTCTTGTGGGAGCACATCTAGTCTGTTTAAAGGCCAGCATGGCCAGAGCAGAGGGGGCAAGGAACAGGTAGAAGAGGAGTGGCAGGCGGAGCAGTGTGTAATTGCACACCTGGTATGCTGATTCCTTGTGTAATCTCCAGACATACACAGCCACAAAAGAAGGGAACGTCTCTGGAGAGCCTTGCACAATGCTAGGTATATGGTAGGAGTTCAACAGATATTTGTTAAATAAATGAGTTGTAGATAAGTGAGTGGACGGTCAGATGCATGGACAGACGGGTAGATGAATGGAAGGATGGATGGGAAGATGCCTGGGGGGTTGGGGAGATCACGTCTCTGACAGTCTTTCGGTTGGAGACATTTTCATCATTAGTATATTTGTCTCCTTCCTGCCCTTTAGGAAGTCCTTCTGGTCATGCCATGGGTACAGCAGGTGTATACTATGTGATGGTCACATCTACCCTCTCTATCTTTCGGGGAAAGGAAAAGCCAACATACAGATTTCGGTAAGAACTCACCACCCTGGCCTGAGTGGCAGAAGGCAGGAGGTGGCTCTCTCTGTAGCTGAGACACCATTTACTTTACCTCAAGCCCATTCCCACACCTTGGGTTGGCACTGATAAAAGCTGTGGCACTTCTGCTAAGAGTAAACAACAGAGTCACAGACTGTTAGGTATGGAAGGAACCCACCAGTGCAACCTTTGCTTTGCAGACAAGCACATGAAGTCTAACATCAATGAAGGTGCTTCTAAAAATCAGGTAGTAGAGCTGGGCACAGTGGTGCATGCCTGTAATCCCAGGGGCTCGGGAGGCTGAGGCAGGAGGATTGCCTTAAGCAATTTAGTGAGAGGCTGTCTCAAAATAAAAAATAAAAAGGACTGGGGATGTGGCTTAGTGGTGAAGCATCCTTGGGTTCAAGCCCTGACCACCACCCCACCCTAAAAAAAGATCAGACAGTGGGACTGGTGTGTAGCTCAGTGATATAGCAAGTAGTTAACATGTGCAAGGCTCTAGGTTTGATCCCCAGAACCCCAAAAAATCAAGTAATGAGTTAACAGAAGGGATTAACTAAAAATCCATTTCTGTACTAACCATAGAGTTGCCCCATCTGGGTTAAACAAACAGAGATATAAAAACAGTCAAACTGTGCAAATCCTTATTTATGAAACAAATCAAATTGGTTGGTTAAAATTCATTAAAGCAAAGTTTCACCTCTTACCACAGACATCTTTGCGCCTTTGAGAAGGGACTGCAACCTACAAAAATTCCACTGATGGAATTTGACGGCTCCACCATTCGCCCGGGGGTTGTTTTCTTTGCTGAAGGATCCACTTCCGGGTTCTATTATGGCTCCCTCTTCCATTGCAGGTGCCTGAACGTCATTTTGTGGTTGGGATTCTGGGCTGTGCAGCTGAATGTCTGTCTGTCACGAATCTACCTTGCTGCTCATTTCCCCCACCAGGTTGTGGCAGGAGTCTTATCAGGTATCAGCTGCTCCAACTTCCTCCTTCCCTTCTACCCATCCCATCCCATATTCCCTAATTGGTTCAGATTCTGCAACCAGGTTCTTTGTATTCTCATTGCTGTTAGCATTTCAGTAGTTTGAAAGTCAAGAGTGACTAGCCTAGTATGATGGCATATGTCTATAATCCCAGCAACTCAGGAGGTTGAGGCAAGAGGATTGCAAGTTTGAGGCCAACCTGGGTAACTTAGTGAGAACTTGTCTTAAAAAATAGTAAGGGTTGGGGGGTTGGAGGGATAGCTCAGTTCATAGAGTGCTTGCCTGTCAAGCATAAGGCCCTGGGTTCAATCCCCAGCATTGCAAAAATAAATAAATAAATAATAGAAAGGGTTGCTGTGTAGATCGGTGATAGAGTACTCCCAAGTTCAAGCTCCAGTTTGGGGGCAGGTGGAGGGGAAGAAAGAAAGAAAAAAGAAAACCAAGTGTGGCTATTTGAAATAATTTCTATAGTTCTCCCACATCTACACAAGTATGTTCCAGAAAGGTTGCAAAACATCAAGTTAACCCACCCAATTGAATTAGCTTGAAATTTCTTAGCTTTTTACATTCTTTTTTTCTTACTGAGCTTCAATTGGAAATGGCTCCTAATTTTGTTTTCAGGGAATCTATCAAATTTAGCAAATAAATACAATGTCCTAGGCTAACTCTTTATTTAAATACATTCATTTGCAAACCCTAACAGATACCTTCATCTGATCTCATAGGTTCAGGGTTTTGTATATCCACATTTTTCTTAGATCAAATTAATAAGAGGCAGAAAAAAATTAGGGTAGCTGTAAGGAAGAATTTCTTCATTTTTGTGGCTGATACAGAATATAAGACCTTAAGGAAATTATGGAATTTCCCCTAAGAGCAGAACATAGTAGCCAATAAAAATACTGAGGAGGGACATAATAGTTTCATGGTAACCTTAAAAGCAATACAGTAATTAGCAGTGGATCCCATGCCTGATGAAGAATCTGGAAGCCATGTCACATGAAAAATCTGGCAGGGCTGGGGAGATAGCTCAGTCGGTAGAGTGCTTGCCTTGTAAGCACAAGGCCCTGAGTTCGATCCCCAGCACCCAAAAAAAAAAAAAAAAAATCTGGGGATTGGGATGTAGCTCAGTGGTAGAGAACTTGCCTGGCATGTGCAAGGCCCTGAGTTCAATCCCCAGTACCATGAATAGAAATGATAGATAAGTCAAGACAAGACCTGGGAATGTTTAGGTTAGAGAGGGAAATAACTGTCTTCGAATGTGTGACAGAGTGACTAGATTCACAATTTACTAACTCCTGTGGAAAGACTTGAGACAAACAGGTAGAATTAGAGGGAGATAGATGTCAACTGAGCACAAGGAAGAACTATGTAGCAATCAAATACATTCAAAGACCAAATGGGCTGTTTTAGTAAGAGTGAGTTGTCCATCGTGAGAGTGTCCCAGGAGAACTCTCTGATCTGGAATCGATGATTTAATTCCACAATGCTAGGATGGATGGCATACTACCCATTGCTCCAGATCCACATCTAGTTAAAGTCCAGAATCTTCTCCATTTCTCACAGTCATTCTTTGTCCTGCTCAGGCATTGCTGTTGCTGAAACTTTCCGCCACATCCGGAGCATCTACAATGCCAGTCTCAAGAAATATTTTCTCATTACCTTCTTCCTGTTCAGCTTCGCCATTGGATTTTACTTGGTGCTAAAGGGGCTGGGGGTGGACCTCCTGTGGACTCTGGAGAAAGCCAAAAGATGGTGCGAGAGGCCAGAATGGGTCCACATTGACACTACGCCTTTTGCCAGCCTCCTCAAGAACCTGGGGACCCTCTTCGGCCTGGGGCTGGCTCTCAACTCCAGCATGTACAGGGAGAGCTGCAGAGGGAGTCTCAGCAAGTGGCTCCCGTTCCGCCTCAGCTGCATCGTGACCTCCCTCTTTCTCCTGCACCTCTTTGACTCTCTGAAACCCCCATCCCAAATTGAGCTGATCTTCTATGCATTGTCCTTCTGCAAGAGTATGACAGTGCCCTTAGCATCTGTCAGTCTCATTCCCTACTGCATTGCCCGTGTCCTGGGCCAACCGCACAAGAAGTCCTTGTAAAGCATGTGGCGGAGTCTTCAGTATTTAAATTCAGTGACTGTGCAAAGGATTGGGTGGAACTAAGGTCTTCTACCAGCCCATTTTGAGGCTAGAGGTGTTAAAGTCAGCTCAGGTGACCCTCTTCCCCTTTCTCAATCCTGATTGTATTGGATGGTGTTTTTTGAAAAGCTAATGAGGCCATTTGAGAAAGCCTTGACTGTTAGAAGTTGGGTCATTCTGGATTTCTCTGTTCTTCTGTCAGAAATACAAAAGCAAGAATTCCAGTAGGGAAGTTCACAAGCCCAGGCCAAAATCCCAACTGAGCATTTTCTACCTGTGTTCATCCCTCCCATGAAAAGGAGAAAGGACCATGTGGATTTGATAGAGGAAAAGGGATGAATCAAGGAGGATTTCTTAGTATCTTAAATATTGTGCAAACTACATGCCAAGCAATGTCTAAATGATTTCAAATATGTTTGAATCTTTTTAGATATGGCCCTCTCAATAGTGGTAGACCAACTCAAAGTATACTTAACAGGTGATTAGTGGGAGAACTGTTTTTTTCTATTTCAAATACGTGGTCATTGTATTGACTTAGATTTCTAAATGACTGCAATGACTGAGATGTTGTCCCAGGTCAGAACATTCAGGCAGAGTTGATTTCTCTTTATCACATTACATCTTCTTCCTTATTAGCCCAACTTTACTTTCCCCGGAATTTTCCACTCACTCCCCATCTATCCTGCTGGATCCTCACATGCCTAAAGGGTGACTCTTTGATAGTATTTTGTATGTTGCAAGTAAGTTCTAAAATCTTGGGTGAAATGGCAAGGAAAGGGCCAGAATTCCTGTCTCCAGAAGGTCACTCCGATGTTACTTTTGATTCCTGGAGAGTAAATATGACTCCTTTCTATGTCCCAAGCCAACCAAGAGCACTTTCTTAGAGGAAAAGTCAACTCCTTCATGCCTGTTCTCCAGTCTCTGCTGACTTAAAGGGTATGTCCTCAAAAACAAACAAACAAAACAACAACAACAAAAAAAAAAAACCCTGAAGCCTATTTATTTGAGACTCTTTTTTTTTGCTACTACTTATTTAGAGTACCATATGTTATCATTCATGCCAACCATCCTGCTCTTAACATCTTTGAAAAGAAAAAAATATGTATGTGCAGTATTTTATTAAAATGACATTTTATTTAAGAATGAAGTCCTCTTGAAGCTGGGTGGGGTGGTGCATACACCTATAATCCCAACTACTCAGAAGGTTGAGGCAGGAGGATCATGAGTTCAAGGCCAGCCTGGGCAACTTCGCAAAACTGTGCCTCAAAATGAAAAGGGCTGGGGATGTGGCTCAGTGGTAGAGAGACCCTGGGTACAATCCCCAGTAAGGTAACAACAACAAAAAAAATCTTGTTGATTACTATATTGCAGATGCAATGTGATCTGAAGGATCTAATTCTGACCCAGTTAAATTTCTAGAGCTTTCTGTTTTCTAATCAAATAATTTGGTTTCTCTGTGCCTGTGCTTTCACTTTAGAGAAAGAAGGTGCTCTGTCTTGAGTTGCCCAGGACTCCCAGTCGGGATAGGGAGACTTATAAAGCATACACAGGTAGAGTGGAGCACATTAGCATGTTGACACAGAACACTTACTGAGCACAGGCCCAGTCTGCGGGTCACACAACGGAAGCCAATCAGTGGAGAGGCAAGACAGTGGTAGAGAAAGAAATTTATTACAATCAGCTAGCTGATCAGAGGATGCCAGCCTAATGGTCCATCTTCCCAGGAAGCTGATTTAGGGATGGTTTATATAAGAGATGGTTGATTTCAGACTGGTAGGAGCCTTCTTTGTTTAATTTTTCTTTTTCTTTCTTTCTTTTTTTTAGTTGCCAATGGATCTTTTGTTTAATTTTATTTATTTACATGTGGTGCTGAGTATCAAACCCAGGGCCTCACACATGCCAGGCAAGTGCTCTACCACTGAGCCACAACCCCAGCCCTTGGTAGGAACCTTCTTACTGGTGGAAGTTTGTGGCCAAATAATGCACATCTAATTGCCTAGTTATGAGAAATTTCAAGAAAAAAAGATCATTATTTCCTCAGGCTATTCTTGGCACGGATTAGTTTACCCACAGGCAGTTTCTGACATATTATTCAATGGACAAGTTAGATGGAATTGTAAAGATAGAAAGAGCCCGGCACCTGTGTAAACAAAAGCCACCTTCCCTAATTGCCCTCAAACCCCTCATAAAAGCTGCAAAGAATCTTCACCTCTTATTCGTAAAGGCCAGGCAGCTGACCTTGCGGGTGCCAAGGCAAACTTAAAAGATAATGATAACACTCCTCTCGGAGACTCAGAACTTAAAATAACATCATATATATAATTTTATGTCAGCCAATTAAAAAGAACACTGTAAAACTTTTCGCCTTTCATTATAAGTAGGCCTGTTGAACAAAGGCTCGGGGCCTCTTAGCATCACCGGGTTACCGTGTGCGCAGAGGACCAGGCTCGAGCTTGCCAATAAATGACTCTTTGTTGCTTGCATTGATCGTGGTCTCTGGTGGTCTTTGTGGGGTCTCGAGCCGCTGGGCATAACAGAATAGCTGGGTAGCTTCCCTAAGACCTTCTTGCTGATCACCAAATTTATGGTAATGAAAGAACACATACTTCACCTGATGTACTGTGGAAGACAAAGGTCAAGCGAGGTTAAATAGGAAGTGGAGCAGGAGATCTGGTCTCCATGCTTAGCTTCAGAACTAGAAAGAGATGATATTGGAGAAGACTTAACATCAGTTTCCCAGACTACAGGTCAGTATGAGTTGCTCTATAGGGTCAAATTGTAACTTTAGGGCAGACAGGCAGGGTCACTACCAAACTAAGAAATCAGGTCATGCGAATAACCCAGAGTCAGCAAGGTTTGAGGTTATAGACAAAATCCAAACAGAACAAGTCACAACACCAAGGGATGCTCCCAGGAAGCTGTAGCAGGTTTTTCTGTCAAGCAATTTATTTAATCCTGCGTAGAGTCCCACCTCAAAGGCTTCTCTCTACTCATCCCCATAACCTTGGGTCACCTGAAAATGAGATTGGCTAAATTCACCCCAGAACATTGGAATTTGCATATTTAGGGAAGGTTGAGTCCCACTATTTGATGTGGGTTCTTCAGTGGTGGGGATTAAGCCCACAGAGACCCTAATGGTTCTATCAAGGGAGAAAGGAAATGGTCTCTATCAGCATGAATTGAATCCCACAGCTTGAGCATGGCCCATCCAATTGCTCTCAAGAACCAAGTCCAGGTTCCTTGCAAGAAGATTCTGGCAGAAAGTGAATAGTACCTCCAGCCCTGGCAATTCATGAAGTTAAGAACACATAATATTATAGAATTAATGTGTACTTACTATCTGCCAGGTTCTGTTCTATGTACCTTATTTCTACAATTAATTCTCCCAATATCTCTGTGAGGTGAGTACTATCACTTGTCCTCATATTATGAGGTACAGATGGATTAGGTAGCTTGTCCAGAATGGTAGGGCCAATTCTAAAATCAGGCAGTCTGACTTCAGAGTCTATGCTCTGCCCTCTACCTCTTCTGGTACCCCATTGATGCCAGTAAGACTGACAGCTGTCTAAATCCCCTATAAATACCAGATAGATGTAACCATTTTTCTTCTTTCTTTCTTCCTTCCTTTTCTCCCCCTCCTCTTCTTCTTCCTCCTCCTCCTCCTTTTTTCAGCGCCGGGGCTAGAAACCAGGACCTGGCATATGCTAAGCAAGTGCTTTGCCACTGAGTCATTCCTCAGCCCCAGATACAATCCTCAGAGAGGATTTGATTTTATTTGGCTGAAGGCCATTAAAAAACTTACAATGGTCCTCCCAGTAGGTTAGCATTAGCTTCTTATGTTTCAACTCCTCCGTTTATACCCCAAAGACTTAAAATCAACACACTGCAGTGACTCAACCACATCAATGTTTATAGCAGTTCAACTCACAATAGCTAAACTATGAAGCCAACCTAGGTGCCCCTCAATAGATGAATAAATAAAGAAAATATGGTATATATATATATATATATATATATATATACATACAATGGAATATTACTCAGTCTTAAAGAAGAATGAAATGATGACATTTGCTGGTAAATTGATGGAGCTGGAGAATATCATGATAAGTGATAAGTGGAATAAGCCAATCCCAGAAAACCAAAGGCCAAATGTTTTCTCTGATATGTGGATGCTTAATTCACAATAAAGGGGGTGGGGTTAGGGAAGAATAGAGTTACTTTGGATTAAGCAGAAGGGGGTGAAGGGAGGGAAGGGGGTTTGGGGTAAGAAGGATAATAGAATAAATCGGACATTGTTACCCTATGTGCATATATGACTACATGACCAGTGTGATTCTACATCATGTACAACCAGAAGAATGAGAAGTTATACTCCATTTATGTATGATGTGTCAAAATGCATTCTATTGTCATGTACAACTAATTAGAACAAATTAAAAAAAGGTAATTTCCTAAAGTAACTATTAGGACAAGTATCACTAAGTGTTCAACAGCAGTGTCAAAAGCAACTTTAGCTGTTCTTTGCTTTCAAGAGTTTAAAAATAAAGGGCTAGGATTGTAACTCAGTGGTAGAGCGCTTGCCTAGCATGAGTGAGGCACTGGGTTTGATCCTTAGCACCACATAAAAAACAAATAAATTTTAAAAAAAACCCTTAAATTCTTTTTTAAAAGTTTAAAAATAAAGTTCTAACTATCTGGGTCAGACAGTAAGTAACTTAATATTTCTAGAATCAAGATAGAGTGAGAAGATAGAATTACCACAAAGAGTTTTTATATAGCTAAATATATGATTGGACAATAGACACACTGTGAAATGTCATTTAAATCAGAGACTCTACAAACATGGGTTGGCTGTCTTTCTTTAGGACCAGAAAAGTCTGTAAGTGGACACAGACAGAGGTAGAGAATTTATGATATGTAAAGCTGAGCAGAGTGTCAACATATGATCAATTTGTAACATAGCCAACTTATTAGAACACATTGATCAGTGATTTGTAACTCTCCAAGTTACAAATCTGTGACTACTTTAGAAATGGCTTATGAATGCTCAGACTGGAAGCAGGTTTAAGTAACCAACGACAATTTTATAGCAAAGTCTGGGTCATGTTAGAGCATAATTTGATAAATGTTCTAGCAGTGTATCAGTTTTTAGGTGATAGGCTTGGGGATCACACACACACACACACACACACACACACACACACACATACACACAAAGCATAACTATATTTTTGTATTTTAATTTTTTATTTTTGGGAGCAGGGATTGAACCCAGGGGTGCTTAACCACTGAGTCACATCCACAGTCCTTTTTAGTTTTTAGTTTGAGACAGGGTCTCACTAAGTTCCTGAGGCTGGCTTTGAACTTGCGATCCTATTGCCTCAGCCTCCTGAGGTGCTGGGATTACAGGTGTGTACCACCACACCAGCTGTACTTGTATTACAGACCAAGGAAAACAGGCCTATTAAGAAAGTGCAGGGGCTGATGACCCGGTTTAAGCTCGGGAGTAAGGAGGACCGTTCGGCCCGTGGGGGAGCATGTCTAGCTTCTCTCGGGCGCACCAGCAATGGGCCACTTTTGCTCAAATATGGTATCTCTTAGATGGGAAAATGCAACCCCCTGGTAAACTTGCTGCTCTAGCATCAATAAAACTTCAAGGATTACATAAACCCATATACCATCAGCTGAGTGACTGTGGAGATCATGTTGTCATAATAAACACAAGACACATTGCATTTTCTGAAAACAAGTGGGAACAAAAAGTATACTCTTCACACACTGGCTATCCAGATGGATTTAGACAAGTCACCACTGCTCAGCTTCACCAGAAAGATTCAGTAGCAATTGTAAAATTAGCTATTTATGGCATGCTTCCAAAAAACCTTCACAGAAGAACAATGAGGCAGAGGTTGCATCTTTTTCCAGATGAGGATATTCCAGAAGATATTCTTAAAAATTTAGTGGAAGAGCTTCCTCAGCCTAGGAAAATTCCAAAACGTCTTGATGAGTACACCCAGGAAGAAGTGGAGTCTTTCCCGAGAGTGTGGCCCCCACCTGAAGATTATCGGATATAGAATGAAAATTACAGAAAATACCATGAAGTGATTTAGACTGCTTCCTAATGAGTTTCTCTGCCCTTGAACAGTGAAACAACTTCAGGAAACTGCAAATAAGACACATTACTTTATAGAATTGTTTCATTTTGTAATGATTGGAATAAAATTGCTTATTTGGATAACTAAAAAAAAAAAAGAAAGTGCAGGGAAAGGGATTAGGGATATGGCTCAGTGGTAGAGTGCTTGCCTAACTTGTGTGAGACCCTGAGTTCTATCCCTGTCACTGAAAAAAAAAAAAAAGCAGGTGTAGTTCAGTGATAGAGGACTTATGGGTGAGGCCCTGGATTCAGTTCCCAGAACTGCAAAAAAAAAAAAAAAAAAAGGAAAGACAAATTCTGCTACCTCAGTCAACTGCCATGCCATAGATAGGCCAAAGTCTTAGGGCTTTTTGTTTTTTTAGCAAAATTATAAGAGCTTTAGAATTTTTTTTAACCATACTTGTATTGATATACTATTCACATAGCATACAAAACACTCAACACTCATTTAAAGTGTACAGTAGGGCCTGGTGGCACACGCCTGTAATCCCAGCAGGAGGATCTCAGCAACTTAGTGAGGCCCTAAGCAGTTTAGTGAGACCATATCTCAAAATAAAAAATAAAAAGGGCTCGGGGGCTGGGGTTGTGGCTCAGTGGTAGAGTGCTTGCCTAGCATGTGTGAGACACTGGGTTCAATTCTCAGCACCACATATAAATAAATAAATAAATGTCCATTGACAACTAAAAAGGGGGTAGGAATATGACTTGGTGGTAGAGCACCCCTAGGCTCAATCCCCAGGACCAAATAAGTAAATGAAGTGTGTGGTGGTTTTTAGTTGTTCATAGTTATTCAACCATCATCATGAATCAGTTTTAGAACTTATTTTTTTGCTGCTCCACAAAAACACACTGTATCCTTTACAGTTACCTAGACTGTTTTCCCAAAGGCTTAGTACTAGGAAAAGTTTTACAGTGTTTTTGGTTTTTCCCATCTCTTGTAATTTTCTAGAATCACTCCCTGTAACATAATTTTGTCTACTTCTTTGCTTTGGAAGAATTTTAAAGCAAGATTAATCAAGTAATCAGATTTTACATGATGAAACATTTGTGAGCTCCTCCTACTTTCGTTGGCAATGACTTTCTTGTTCCAATATGAGTTCCAGGGGCATTTCATTTGAGGACATTTCTGGATATTTGAAGTTCCAGCCCTAGTCAATAGACGGTTTGTTTGTAACCTGTCAGAAGTTGCTGACTTGATTTCTGAAAACCATTACTTTAGCTACTGAATTATTAATATTTATTGATTTTGTTCTACAGTAATTGCTGATCTAGGACAGATGCCTTTAAGCCTTAAGTGTGTAAATAAAACAGGGCAGTATCATTTGTATGCAAGACTTTTCCAGGAGACTCTTAAGAATGGAAGATTCACCAAATAGCCTTCTTGTGATATTTCTAAGAAAAGAACTGAATAGAAATCATATGAAGAGCAGTCAACAAAAGCTACTTCTATCAGAAAACCAAAAACCTAATTCATATGTAGGGCAAACTAACAAGAGTCTAGTCTAGCAATGGGCCATCAGAAGCCCTACGTCTAATTTCAGAAAAATTAGAAAGCTGTTATTGATTCTCAATTAAAAAAAACAGACTACAAATGTTTTATTTTTCCTGAATTGATATTTATTCAAAAAAGTTGCTATTGATTGTATTGGGGGAAAAATTGTTTTCATTTAATAGAGAAATTAAGACCAAGAGAGGGAGGCATAAGTCTGACCTAAGTCGCAAATATAACTTGTCCCCAGGTCTCTGGATTCTTAGCAGAGCAATCTCCTCTGCCAGTCTCCTGCACATATTTAGGCTGCTATGTCAACATGCAGCTTTTTCAACAGAAGTAAAGGACATATTTCAACAGTAGAGCCAGCTTATTTGAAACAGAACCAGGCCACAGCTAGACTATCCGTGTGCAAGGTGGCCTTCTCCTAATTAAGTTATGTGCTTCTCTCTTCTTTTGCTTCCCAGAACAGGTATATAACTAAATACAGCAGGGAACAGCTTGGTGTTTTATGGTACTTTTTGCTTTGGGTTGTTTTTGGTTTTGTTTTTTAAGCATGAGGCTGGTTTTCCAGCCAGCAAATTTTCAGTACTATCCCTGGTGCCATCTTCTCAGTTTCTTCCTTCGTTCTTCTCATCCCACGGGCATTGACTTCAGGTCAACTCCGCTCAATTCCTGCATTTGAGGACAGGTAGGTCTCCTCTCATTCTGCTGCATCACAGAATTGGAGATTCCAATCCTTTACTATCTGCCCTCCTTTCTCTCCAGAGACAAAGAGAACAAAATCCCCTCTGTTGTGAACTGATTTGGGACTTAACTGAGACGGGTCGTGAAGGTGTGAATTTCATCTTTTCACCTCCATCTTTCCCTCTGACCTCCTCCTTCAGCCCCAGCCAGTTGTCAACACTGCAACAAGTCCCAACTAGATTCACCCTGGTCATGGAGTCAGGTGAGCCTTGGAGAGATGTGATTGACTTAATTGATTTACTAACCCAAGTGGTGTAAATCTGTATATTCTTTATTTGGATTATATCTCTAAACTGCCAAGGTCTTCCTTACCAGTCCATTTTTACCCCACCCAGTGATTGCAATGGAATGACATGGCATTAACTCTCCTTGTAGACTGTTATAAAACCACTATGGACATCACTGTCCACTATGGATATCCCAAAGGCCTTGGTTCAGGAGGCTTAGGTGGGGCCCTGACAGGTATCTGAGTGGCAGGTATCTGAGTGGATTCAGGAAAAGCCGATGCTCAGTCTCAGTCTTTGATTTGGCTCTCCAAGCTGTCAGTAGGCTCACTAGTTATAGTGACCACTAAACTCATCTCCAGAATTATGCCCTTTCTCATTTCTACCTGCACAGCTACAAGATATGCTTCTAGAACCTTACAAAGAACAAATGATTCCACCCCAACCTAATGACTCCATCAAACTGGTGAGTTAATTCCTCTCCAAGGTGCAGGGTGGCTGCACTCAATCTATTTTTTAAATATTTTTTTAGTTGTCAGTTACACTTATTTATTTATTTATAGGTAGTGCTGAGAATTGAACCCAGTACCAAGTACCCAGTACTTGCCTATGTTGGGCAAGTGCTCTGCCACTGAGCCACAACCTCAGCCCCAAATCAACCTATTTTAAGAAAAATCAAAGACCTAGGGAATTTTATGCTCCTTTTGGCCTCTTTTCATCTGAAAGAGTTTAAGTTTCCCTCTCAGTTCTAGGTTTTATTTGGGGTACCTACAATGTTCAATCTTTGGGGAATGATTAATTGGGAGAAATGAATTTGTGAAAGGATAAGAGAGTACAGGAGAAGAGCTTGGTGAGGGCTGGAAATGGAAAAAGGTTCTCTCTCAAGCTGTTTTTTGTTTGTTTGTTGTTCTGGGCATTAAACCCAGGGTCCTGTTCACATGAGGCAAGTGCTGTGCTGCTGAGCTATACCTCCAGTCCCTCTCATGTTTTATTTTGGGTTGAGCCTGCTGGGAAGCCTAGGGTAGAGAAGACCAAGAATGTTCCATTCTCTTTACAGCTAAGGAAAGTCCCACACTATTAGTCAAGTAGCATTATTTCCACACAAAATATCTAAAAAAAACCAGTGGTTGTCTGGCAACATTTGTCTCCTGGGTAACATGTGACAATGTCTGGAGGCATTTTGGGTTGTCAACTGGAAAGGTTGTTACTGAAATCCAGGAGTTAGAGGCCAGAAATGCTGGTAAAGCTCTTGGAATGCACATTCCCCCACAGTAAAGAGTTCTGGGGCCTAACACTGTTCATCGTGCCAGGGTTTGAGGAGAGTGAGTCATAGTTTACCTGAATAATTTTCAACTCAGAACACTGCTTGTGCAAAGGGGTCCTTCTGGTTTACCAGTAGCCCTCTTCCATGTCTGTCTTAGTGGAAATTTTATTGCTCTGAATTCCAAGGGGTCTTTCCCTCAAACTAGGTTCCTACTTGTTTTTTGTTTTTGTTTTTTGTTTGGTGTATTTTGTTTTGTTTTGTTTTGTGTGTGGTACTGGAGATGGAACCCAAGCTCTCAAGCACATTAGGCAAGCATTCTACCACTGAGCCCCCAGATCTGCTTATTAAAGCAACAGGAGTCACCACATACGGAATCATGTAAGTTAGCCACTCTTGTTGTAGAGTTTCCTGATGCTGAATGTGTTACCAGTTATCCACAGATGTAAACATCATTAAATACTAGATAAAATATGCAGACAGATTCAAAATTTTTAGGCAGGATGGACGGGACCTAGAAGAGAGCCACCTATTGTAAGAGTTAGTAGATAAACTGTCTCCCCTTGAAGCTCTGGAAGTACTGAACATTGTTAAATCATCAGGGAGAAGAGTAAATAAAACAAAACACATTCTTACATGAACAAACAAAGAACTTAGTTAAGACAAACTGTGCATAATTACATCAGAAGGAGAGATAAGTCTGGGAAGATAGGGAAGTGGGCCCTTGGGTAACTTCCTGGGCAGTTGAGAACAGACAGTACCTGCAGATATTTTCTAATAAACTTACAAAAAGGCTATTTTTTTATATCAGGACTTATATGACTGGGGTCAATGCCTCTCCAAAGGAGGAAAATGCCTGATCAATATTTTAAATTTTTTTTTAGTTGTAGATGGACACAATACCTTTATTTAACTTATTTATTTATGGTGGTGCTGAGGATGAAACCCAGTGCCTCGCACATGCCAGGCAGGTGTTCTACCATTGAGCTACAACTCCAGCCCTGATTGATATTTTGATTGGACTAAAACCTGCATGAATAACTCATGGACGTTGAATGCTTTGCCTAGGATTGGGCAGGGGCTGACTTCCTTAAGCCTATAGATTTATATAAAACCCTAGACATCAGCCACTCTTTAATATCCCTCTCTTGGGACCCTTCCCTCTTGGGAGCTCTGCTTTCTTTCTATTACTCTAATAAATCCTGTTACTGTGCTCTCACCTTTATGTCCATGGATCTTCTTCTTCAAATTCATAAGACAGAGAACTCAACACCATGCTCTGTGCTACATTTGTGGGGCCTTGTCTGGAATCTATGGAAAGGTGAGAAAAATGGATCAATGGCTTATTCTAGGAGCCCTAAGCTCCATTCAAATGTTTAATCCTCTCTGTCTGAAACAAACAAGACGGAAAAAAAAAAAAAAAAAAAAATGGGCATCTGTCAGTCACTTAGACTGCCTCTGCCAATCTACAAGACTCAGATGATAGGCTTGCTAGACAGGCAGGGCCAAACCCAGGTGTTGGGGATGTTGGTCCTGACTTGATTTTGGATCCTGAGAGAAAAATCTTAGTCTGATCTGAGGTCTTTAGGGGAAAAGTGACCTGTTGATCCCCAGAGCATGAGCTGAGCAGAGCAGTCTCTCTCTTTCTCTGTAGAAATGCCTCTTCCCCATGTGTGCCCTGGAGTGCAGGCTATTCCCAACAGCTCTCATGTCCACCAACCCTGAATTCATATTCATTCTCCCTTCTCTCTCTCTCCCCCATCTTCTCTCTCTCTCTCCCCATCTTCTCTCTCTCCCCCATCTTCTCTCTCTCTCTCCCCACCTTCTCTCTCTCTCCCCCATCTTCTCTCTCTCTCTCCCCCGAAATAAAGACTCTAGGACCTCCAGGCTTCTGAATGCTTTCTGGGAGTCAAATCCAAGTCTGTCCCTAGTGTCTACCTCTTAAACAGGACCCCACTGTGGGAGATTACCAAAATAGAGCTCCCCTAGCTTTACAATCAAACTGTTTTCCTCTAGACTCTCACAAGGCACCTTTTTTCTTTTCTGTATTCCCCCTCATCCAGCAGGAAAAACACCAGAAGTTCTGCCTCTCTTAATTAAAATAAACTACCACTTATCTCTCCTAGTGTAGGGAGCCAAATTATATACTTTCTTGTTTGGGAGTATCACCCAGAACACTAACAGGCTTGCATCCCACTTTTGAGAAGCATATGAAACCATGGTTCTATGAGTATGAGGACCCAAAAGGAATGCTCCAAAGCAGCAGCTTGCTTTTGCTGCCCTCCTGGGAATCCTACAACATGAGGTGTGTAAATCAGCAATTTCTAGCAAAATCTTTACCATTTACACAGACTGCTCAGACCTTTCTTAACAGAAGGAGAATTCTTACTAGCTAGGCTCACTAATTACACAAACACACAAAGCAGAGGAATACATTTTACTGTGGGTCATCTTCTTATCATTGGGCACTGCATTTGGAAATCTGATAGTGGCAGGGGAGGCCAATAAAGGCCACGAATTCTGGATCCCCTGGTCTTTGGCATGTTGCAAACGAAGACCTATGCATCCTCGCTGATAAGACAGCAATAAATCCTGGAGGACATACAAGTTAGAGAGGTGGGATTGCTGACCACCAGAAGCTCATTAGGGAGATGTCCCTATGAGAGTGGGCAATTTGTGGGCACCTGAGTTCTGTTTTCTCTTATTCAGATGGGAACATTAATCTCAACAGTAATACTAGCTTCACCATCAACCTGAATACTGAAAAACTGGGAAAAGTTTGACCCACAGATTCTCAAAAATAAGCACTCATTTTCTTCTGCAAACAAGAATGGCCTCAATACAAACTCTCTGAAGGAGAATCATAACCATCAAAGGGAAGTATACAGTTTAATACCATTCTGCAGTTTAGCCTGTTTTGTAAAAAGGAAGGAAAATGGTCTGAGGTTCCCTATGTGCAAACCTTCTTTGCCTTAAGGGAAAAGCCCAAATCATGCCAACAATGTAAATTAGGTTCAGCTATGATTGCTTCCCTAATGGAAGAAGCCCCAACTAAGGAGAAAGAAAAATCCCCCAAATCTCCATTTCCTATTATCCCCTATCAATGGTCCACATGCCCACCTTACATCAAATACTTATCAAGAAGTTAGTATCCTCCATTCTGAGTGAGGGCCAGTTTCCCCCTGACCAAAGCTTTTAACTAAAAAGCTCAGCACAAATAGACCAGGATTTATTACAAGAGATAAGAAAGGCATTAAGGGCTTCATGTTCTCCCAGGTTTACAAGTCACTCCAGTACATGTGAATAAATCTGGAGGCTTGCACCTTTTTCATGATTACCCATGAAAGAGGAAAGAATACCGGGGGAACACCCTAATCATAATTGAGACAAGGAGCAGCAGGGGAGGGAACTGGTAAGGCCCAATCCATCCGGTCCTCCACCAGTCTCCAGCATGTTGGAACAGAGACTCATCATAGGTCATGGCCACACTGATAGGCAGCAGTTAATGTAGTAGGTTAAATGGGAGGAAAGGCTAGAACTGCTGACCCCTAGAAGCCCCCAAATCAGGGAAACATCCCCTAGTCAAAGAGACAGTTTTCTTGTGCAGGGTGCCCACGATCTGTTCTCTTTCATTCATCTTCCAATGAGGTGGGAGCCTTGGCCTCAAAATAAAATGTGCCACTAGCCTCCCATTTAAAAATTGGGTTAAATTTGATCCTCACACACTTTTATTTGATTCCTGGAATTGAGAAAGATTTGTTTGATGTACATAGATGTACCATTGTTTGGGGCATAAATATTTACCATCATTATGTCTTCCTGATTTATGGTTCCCTTAAACAGTATGAAAAGTCCTTCTTTATCCCTTCTAACTTTGGCTTGAAGTCCACTTTATCTGAAATAAGGATGGAAATCCAGGGGCTGGAGAGATAGCTCAGTCTGTAGAGTGCTTGCCTTGTAAGCACATGGTCCTGGGTTCGATCCCCAGCTCCCCCCAAAAAAAAAAAAAAAAAAAAAAGGATGGAAATCCCCGCTTTTTTACTGAGTCCACGCATATGGTAGGTTTTTTCCCCATCCTTTCACCTTTAGACTGTGGATGTCCTTATCTATGAGATGAGTCTCTTGAAGGCAACATATTGTTAGGTCTTTCTTTTTAATCCAATCTGCCAATCTGTGTCTTTTGATTGATGAGTTTAGGCCATTAATGTTTCAGGGTTATTATGATTTGTATTCCCAGTCATTGGGCTTATTTTGTTTTTAACTTGACTTGGATTCTCCTTTGATTGGCTTTTCCTTTAATGTAGTTCCTCCCTTTGGTTGACCTACAATGTTGTTTTCCATTTCCTCCTTGTGGAATTATTTGCTGAGAAGATTCTGTAGTGCAGGCTTTCTATTTGTAAATTCTTTTAACTTTGTTTCTCATGGAAGGATTTTATTTTGTCTTCAAATCTGAAGGTTAGTTTTGCTGGGTATAGGATTCTTGGTTGGCAACCATGTTCTTTCAGAGCTTGAAATATGTTCCAGGCCCTTCTAGCATTTAGGGTCGGGGCTGAGAAATCTGCTGATATCTGTATTGGTCTCCCTTTATATGTAATCTGATGCTTTTCTCTTGCAGCCTTCAAAATCCTATCTTTATTTTGTATGTTAGGTCTTTTCATTATAATGTGCCTTGGTGTAGATCTGTTGTGATTTTGTGCATTTGGTGTTCTGTAAGCCTCTTATATTGATTTTACATTTTCTGCTATTATTTCATTGAATGGGTTGTTCATTCCTTTGATTTGTATCTTTGTGCCTTCCTCTATCCCAATAATTCTTAAATTTGGTCTTTTCGTGATGTCCTATAGTATTTTTTTTTTTTGTGGTGCTGGGGATTTGAACCAGGGCCTTGTGCTTGCAAGGTAAGCACTGCCAGGTGAGCTATTTCCCCAGCCCTGTTCCTATAGTTCTTGGAGGTTCTGTTCATGATTTCTTATCATCCTCTCTGTTTGGGGCAGCTTTATTTTCAGATTAAATATTTTGTCTTCATTGTCCGAGGTTCTGTCTTCCAGTGATCTAGTCTGTTGGTGATGCTTTCCATTGAGTTTTTTATTTGGTTTATTGTTTCCTTCATTTCAAGGATTTCCATTTTTGTTTTGTTTTGTTTTGTTTTTTTGAGAATCTCTATCTCTTTGTTGAAATGATCTTTTCTTCCTGCAGTTGCTCTTTCAACTGCTTATTGGTGTGATCATTCTTTGCCTGCATTTGCTCTCTTATCTCATCCTTTGCTTCACAAATCATTTTAATTATGTATATTCTGAACTCCTTTTCTGACATTTTTTCTACCATGCTGTCACTGGATTCTATTAATATAGAATCTAGTTTGTTTGGATCATTTTCTTCCCTTGTTTTTTCATGTTGTTCACGTATCTTCCCCTCTAGCAGTGCCGATCTGGGGTATTGCAGTTTCCCCTGTATAGGCTTATAGTGATCCTATAGGTTTCCAAAAGCTTTTCTTTAAAGGGGAGGTCAATATTAGCAGTGCCCAGTACAGACAATATGCAACCCTAAACCAAATAGCCCCTATGAAGATGTTAGCAATATTGTCATAATAAACAAAATTAGTTCAATTATTATCTACAGCATAACAAATATATTTGCAATAAGGTCTGCAGTTTCTAATGGAGGACAAAGAGGATAGGGAGAGGTGTAGGATGTAGCTGTTAATGGGATAAGAAAAGCATATATAGAAGTTCTAGATCAGAGAAAGAGTGAAAGTATAATCAAAAGAAGTTGATTGTTAGCATGAGAAAAGGGAGAAAGAGACTCTGAGGAAATAGGTAAACAAAAGGAAAATGGAGCAAGAAAACTAAAGAAATAAAAACTTAAAATTTTTCAAAAAGGAGGGAAAAAAAGAAAAAAGAAAAACAAAATCTACACTATAATAGTCATATAGTATTTGAACCTCCCAGTCTCCAGTAGCCTGATGTATGAGAGGTACCTGACAATGAGCTTCCAGTCTCCAGCAGGTGTCTCAGGATGAAATTTGCCCCACATAAAGATGGGAGCTACGGCTTCCAGGATAATCCAAGATGGCTGCTCTAGCTTCCAGATGTGTTGGCAAATGGGGAGCTGCAGGTCGGGGGTATGGGCATGGTAGCCTGGAGGTCCTGGAGGCGGGGTGCAGTTGGTCGGACAGGGGTCCTGAAGTGGGGTGTGGCTGGTCTTCTTGCAGGATCCTGGAGGCAGGGTGCAGTCAGTCAGTCTGGGGGCCCCAGAGGCAGGGAGTGGTTGATGTGGCTGAGGAGTCCCGGAGATGAGGCTCAGTCAGTCCAGCCAGGGGTCTTACAGGTCCTGGCTATTATCTCAAAATGGTGGCAGCCACATGTAAACAAACCTGCAGGTACTGTGACAGTGAACTTCTAGGCAACAGCAGGCAGCTAGCACTCCACTGGCAGTCTGTGGTCAATCTGCTGGCTGCTGTCAGACAATCAGCAGGTAAACCTTGGGCGATGGGTGATGGTTAGGTGTAAGGCTGGTGAAGGACAGACAAGAGGCAGGCAAATGGCGGATGATAGGTGCCAGTCAGTGAGCAATCTGCACTCTAAAAGTTGTCCATATGCTGGCTGACTGCAGGTGATCACAGTAAACAAACGGGGTAAACAGCAGAGGATCGATAAGCAGCAAAAACTGCCTCACCGAGAAACAGATATCCTCTGCTTGAAACCTGAGTTATGGAGCGACAAGGAACAGAGCTCCCCTCTAGTCCACCATCTTAGATCTGGTCCTCACCCACTTTTTAAAAAAGCCTGATAATTTTCTGCACCTAAGCCTGGTCTAATTACCAGCTGGGGAATTAAAATATGGCCTCTGAAGGAAAACTTAAACTTTAACACCATCTGACTGCTAGACTGGTTTTACAAAAGGAAAACATTGTCAAAAGTGGCCTATGTAAAAGTTTTTGCCTCTCGTGCTCAAAATGGCAGCTTTCCTTGCTCCTTAGTGGCCTGTCTGAAGTTCATCTAAAATGTAAGCTATGTGAACAAGTGCCCAAATCAGTTTGAAACCAGAGAAAGAACAAGTGTCACTTTTAAATCCAGCTGCTATGGGACATAAAAGACTGTTTTCCCTTTTCTTGCAGTCTGGGATTCTGCTCTTTCAGTAAGTTCCTCCCTAAATGACTTTCTCATCTCTCCAGATAGGCACAAAAAAATTAAAAGATCCCATAGGTACAAGTTCCCTTTTTCCTAAAAAAAACTTTTTCTTGGGGTTAGAGTTATGGCTCAGTAGTATTTACCTGGCAAGTGTGAGGCCCTGAGTTCAATACTCAGCACCACATATAAATAAATAAAATTAAAGATCCATTGATAACTAAGAAAAATATTTTTAAAAAACTGGCAGGTTTTTTTTTTAATCCTTTTTCTGAAGACTTCATGGGCTTCCAAATTCTTTAAATATCTGAGCTGACTTTAATCTGATCCAAAATGCTCTCTGGTCTGATAAACATGTTCCATGTGCTCATTTAATGTAGTAATTGCAGTTGTGGTCACTTTTTTTTCAGTCTTTTTCTATTCTAAACTCAAGGGTTGTCTGATGAATTCATCTTTGGTCCTGCACTAATTAGTCTGGCTTTGTGTACTGGAGTTTCTAACCCTCTGTCTTTCTTTCTGTTGTTTTATTCAGAGGCCAGTTGTTCAGGGGTTAACTCTCAAAAACACTGGAAAAGGAAAGAGATCATCTCCTTTGAAGAGTATTAAGCAGGAAAAAATAAACAGTGGTGCTGGGGGGAGTGGATCTGCTCCCATGGAGGACAAGTGGCCACCCGAACCTTTCATTTCGCATCCACCATAGATGACAAACTGTACTTCTAACATCCTCAACAGGCCTGCCTTATAACTGAGTCATACTACAAGAATCTGTGATAGAATTTATTTTAATTTCCTAAAGGGTTACATCGGACAGGCTGTATAAACATCTCTATAACTTTTGCTTCCTGTTGGTTTTTGTGTACATGTGTACTACCTGAGTATTGTATGTTGTGTACTTGTGCATGTAAATCATGTCGACGTACAAAAGTTGGCATATAGATAATGAACACTCATAATTTTTTTAAAAAAAAATGGATCCAAATGTCTTTCAGGTCACATGACTTAAATTGGTTAAAAGATAAGAGTAAGATGTCTTTAAATTGCTAACTTTGGGCTGGAGCTGAAGCTCAGCAGTGTAGCACTTGCCTCGCATTTGTGAGGCCCTGGGCTTGATCCTACAAATAAATAAATAAATAAGGATCATGTCCATCTACAACTAAAATAAATAAATAAGTAAAATAAAGGTATTGTGTCCATCTACACTAAAAAAAATTCAAAAAATAAGAAAAATAAAATTACTAACGTTGCCAGGCAAGGTGAGTGCACACCTGTAATCCAGCGACTCGGGAGGCTGAGGCAGGAGACTCCAGAATCCAAAGCCAGCCTCAGCCAAAAAAGAGGTGCTGAGCAACTCAGTGACATCCTGTCTCTAAATAAATACCAAAAGGGATGGGGATGTGGCTCAGTGGTAGAGTGCCACGAAGTTCTATCCTCAGTACCAAAAACATAATAATAAAATAAACAAAAAACATAAAAACTAACCTACATGTGTTTCTAAAGTGGTCAGGCCAATCAAACATACATTAGTGGACTCAGTCCCCCAGGCGAAGGCGGTGGAGGCTGCAGTGGCAGCGGCTACGCCCAGTGGCGCCATGGCCAGGGCAGGGTTGAGTGGCAGCAGCGGTGGTCCGCACTAGCCATGCCAAATAAAACCAAGAAGGAGAAAGACCAACCAAAACCAGGGGAAAGTGGAAGAAGTTCAAAAGAAGGACAAGACACGCAATCAGAGTGCTACCGTCCAGGAACTGGAGCCACAGAGTTGAAATTACCACTGAAAAACACTGAAATATTGGGCCCTTCGCCACTTCCTCATAAGGAGACCAGAGGCAGCATGGTACAGTAAGCATGACGGCTGTGTCGTTATCTTGCAGGAATACAACTGAAGCTCTTCAGTTCACGTGAACTTTGACTCTCACTCTGTTGTTTTCCTCCCCTCATCTCAGCTCACTGCTTCCCTTCTAGTTTTCACCCACTTACCATTTCTGCATATTTTCCTCTTAGGTCTCTCAGTGATATTCTGGATTTGAATATTTTAACCTGAACAATTTAAATAGGTTTGATATTCCCAGGTTGCTTTTCAAGCCTTGCTGACTTCACATCACCTTCACTGTAATACAAAACCGATACTCCGCACTTCCAGATGCAGCCATTTCTCCCCACCTCCCAACCACTTGTCAATCTGTGCTCCTCCAGCCTCTTAAGTTACAGGAATTTCCGGCCTACCATACAGCCATTTTCCTGCTTCACGCGGCCACCTTATGTCCTAACATGCTAGCTGGCTATTGGTTCATCCGTCAGCTTGCAAGTATTCTCCTCTGCTATTGGTTCCTTCCAGCCCAGGAGATTCCAATATCTGGGAGAAGCGTCCACACCATCTTCTCTTTTCCTTTCTTTCCACCCCAGAGCGGAGGGCGCTAGTCGTCTGCATAATAGTCTTTTGCGTGAGGCCATGTGTCCTGCGTGGATTTTTCTTGGAGCTATTGTCCAGCTGCAACTGAGAAGGGCATGCGCAGTGGCAGTTCGGCGGGAGGGGCTGGAACTGCACCAGCCGGGAGCTGAGAGGAACTGAGCGGCATTTTTTCCTTACATTTACAAGCAGCAGTTTGTTCACGTTAGGTGACCTCCCCTCTGAGGTGGACAATTACCACATACCTGTAGGCACATGCAGGGTAGGTCCTCTTCCAGGGCAGAGCAGCCAGGTTTGGGAAACATTCCCAGCAGAGAAAATATTCAAGATCTTGGCCTGTGGGCTGATTTAACACGCTTCCTCTAGTGTGTGAAGGGTCCTAGTAATGAAATCCTGGCTGGCTGTCTTCTAGCCTTACAGCAGACAAGGCAGCACCTGGCTTATGTTACAGAACACTTTGTGGTTAGGACAAGAGAATGTTAGATGGTGTGGGTGTTTTGTAAGATAAAGAGCTGGAGCAAAGGATGGAGCAGTACAGTCAGAGTATTTTGGGGGGGCAGGGCTAGAAAATAAGAAACAAAAATGCGGTAAGTGACTCTGCTTAACTTGTGTGACTGGTAGGTTGTGCTTTTCTTCAACAATTCCCACCGACAAGATGTACAGCAGGATGTATCTTTCAGGGTAACAAAATATTCAAGGTCATAACTGCTACTGTGAAACTTGCTCGTTCTAGAAACTTCTGCGAGTGACACTAGTACATTTCTCTCTCTCTTTTTTTTTTTTTATTTTTTTCCTCTTTCAAATAGAATGTTTAAATTTGACCTGTACTTATCCATGATTCCTGGAAATAAAAGCTTCTGTCTAAAAAAAATAATAATAATAATTAGTATCTATAAAATGTTTAAAGTACAACATCCATTGCTTTTAAGGATTTTTCTTTGGCAGGAGTAATTTACTTAAAGTTTTAACTAATCTCATCTTATACCTTGGTTTTCATGGGGGACATAATGTTAACAACTAGAATAAATAGATTTAATACAAATGGGATTAATTTTCATGAACATGTTTGTTAGAAGAGACATCTGATTGATTTACAAAGTTAAAAAACTGAAACATTAACTGATAAATACAAACCCAAGTACTTTTGGCTTCTTAAGTTCTATAAGACAACATATTTGGGGTTTATTAATGTGTTTTTATAAATTGTTGGTACATGAAAAGTCAGTTTAAGATCGCTTTGTTTCTGGGTCTTCACCAAAAACAAGATGAGTAAGGGTTAAAAGTCTACTTAAATGTGTTGTTCTACATGCAAGGAACAAAAACTAGTTTTTTTTTTTTCTTAGTTGCAGATGAACACAATACCTTTATTTTATTTATTTATTTTTACATGGTGCTGAGGATGGAATCCAGTGCCTCACACATGCTAGGCAAGTACTCTACCACTGAGCCACAACCCCATCCCCCCAAAACTAGTTTTGATGAAAAAAAAGTTGCTACATCATCTCATGACAGAAGATGAAAAGACAAAAGCAAACTGCAAAAGAAAGTTCTGCTTGAGATTTCAAGAATTTTGAATAGTGGGTTAGATACGGAAAGTCTATTTGTATACAGTTTTGTGAATAATGAATTAACCCAGAAGTTTTAAGATCAGTTCGTAATGAACTGTGCAAGGGTATGACAAGATGACTTTTTGGAGAAATCCTAATGATATAGTCAAGCTCCTTGAGAGGATTCAAAAATTGCATTGTAGTCAAGTGAAATTACTGCATGAAACAAAGTAAAAACTTGTGGTTTTTTATTTTTGATTTTTGAACTGTGGATTGAACCCAAGGGAGCTTAACCACTAAGCCACGTCTCCAGCCATTTTTATTTTTTATTTTGAGACAGGGCCTCATTAAGTTGCTGAGGCTGGCTTTGAACTTGCAATCCTTCTGCCTCAACCTCCAGAGCCGCTGGGATTACAGGCGTGCACCACAGCCAATTGAAGTTACTTAAGGAGTTTTCTAAGGTCAACTTTTTTTTTTTTTGAGGGGGGAGGAATATCATGGATTGAACTCAGGGGGACTCAACTATTGAGCCACATCCCCAACCCTTTTTTGTATTTTATTTAGAGACAGAGTCTCACTGAGTAGCTTATGCCTCACTTTTGCTGAGGCTGGCTTTGAACTTGAGATCTTCCTGCCTCAGCCTCCTAAGCCCCTGGGATTACAGGTGTGCACCACTGTGCCCAGCTCTAAGGTCAACTTTTAATGTACTGATATAAAACAAAGTCTTATTCTCTATGCTTAAAAAATGACAAGATTTTTCTTAAAACATTGATCTGATCTTATTTATCAAGATAACTTCTTGTGTCTATTAGGTTTCATTAATTAAGATCCATACCTATTGTAAAGTTTTTTTAAATGATTTTTTATAGCTCTAGTTAATAAAAAACTTATTTTAGGATATTACAATAGAATTGACACCCTAAATTTATGTGACTAGAGATATAGATACAAATGAAAACTATGTTTGTCTGAGTTTTGTCCATGTGTTATGTAAAAGCTTGTAAATAAAAGCTATGTAGGTTTGATACAGGCATGGCAACCAGTGAAGACTCTCTTTTATACATTCTATCTGACATAAAAGGGCCCCATGGCCATTTAAAAACCTGGCTTACATCTGTTTGCTTTAGCTACATAAATGTTTTATTGTTACATAAATGAGATGCATTTATATATCAGATAAAACATCTATTTCTGATACCTGAGTTAAGGCTCTCCCTCTCACCTTACTCCATGTTAAGATGGTGCCAAAGTGGTCCAGAATTAAGCACATTTAAAGTTGTGTTCAAAAAATAGATTTTTGTTATAAATATTACTGTGATCTCAAAAACAAACAAGGGATATAATACAAAACTAAAAAAAATTCGGGTGAATTATAAAAGTTATTTAAGGTTGTAAGAGAGCTGCAGAAGAAAACAAAATTTGTAAAGGATTTCATAGGTGATGAGTTAATAAATTAATGGGTCTTTAATGGGTCTTTGTAGAGGCTAAGTAAATATCAAAATACCTTAGTACTATTATAGATACTGTCTCTCTTGGTTCGAAGCTATTACATAAACTAAATCCTCATACAACTTTATAACTGTTGCCTGTTAGTATTTTACAAATTACTACTGAAAAAAACAACTTGAACTAATTTAAGACAGTAAACCATCAACTGCAGGGGCTGGGATTGTGACTCAGTAGTAGAAATGATATATATCTATATATCTATCTATCTATATCTATCTATCTATCTATCTATATATATATATATATATATATGGTTTTTTTTTTCCTTTTTTGACAGTGCTAGGAATTGAACCCATGACCTCTGCATGCTAAGCAAGTGCTTTACCCCTGATTTCTCCCCCAGCCCAATATGGACTTCCTTGAGATCTCAGACTACAGCTGATGCAGATTTTTGTTTTAATTTCTATTAGTTACTAATGAAAATATCCTAATTTAATTGTGCTTTAGTGTTCAAGTTAAAGTTGAGAAAGGGAAAAAGGAAAAAAAATCACAAGCCAAATACCCTCTGATGACATTGTTAAGATAAGAATTCTCTAGAACAGTGAATTTTAAGTGATGTGTCAAGTCTAAGTACTAATAGTTTATTCCAGTGAACTTGTCTTTGCTTTCTAGTTGTTAAATATTGACTCATACCTAAGATACATTATTTTAAAAAATACTCCGTGCCCTTGAAGCTTGCCAAAAATATTTAACCATCTCCTTCCTTTTTTTTTTTTTTAAAGTGTCTTGATTTGATGTCCTCTTAGTTTCTTGATCAAACTGTCAGCTTCCTGCTATGAACCAATGAGTTACTAGTTTTAAAAAAAAGAAGTGTGAAACCCAGTGCCGAGGTGCACACCTATAATCCTTGCTACTCAGGATGGTGAGTCAGGAGGATCAAAAGTTCCAGAACAGCCTGGGCCACTTAGTAAGACCCTGTCTCAAATTAAAAATTTTAGAAGGGCTTGGTATGCACTCAGAGTTCAATCCCCAGTACACATAGAAAGAAAGAAAAAAAAAAAAAAAAAAACAGGAAAAGAAGTGCAAGTCTACTGTAGATCTGAGATTGTAATGCTAATTGAAGAGTCAGTCAGTGTTAGGTTTTTATAAAGGTTTCTTAGGCACCTCTGCTTTATTTCCTTCTCTTTCATCATTTAAAAAATAGGTTCCTACCACTTGTTTGGTTGTTGGCGACTCCTTACCCATAGCTGGAGATCCATCTGCCAGGACACAATGAACTGATTCCAAACAGGTGTTAATACCCAGTGTGATCTTCCTGCCACTCATCAGTCCTTAATTGCTAAATTCTAAAGCAAAGAGTTGGCTTCTTTGTTTGTTTTTGTGATAATACTGGGGATTGAACCCAAGGGTGCTCTACCACTGAGATACATCCCAGGGTCTTGCTAAGTTGCCAAGGCTGATTTTGAACTTGCATTCCTCCTGCCTCAGCCTCCCAAGTCACTGAGATTGCAAGTGTGCACCACCATGCCCAGCAAAGAGATTTGTTTGTTTGTTTGTTGTTGTTTTTTCACTGTTAGGGATAGAACCTAGGACTCCCATATGCTAGCAAGTTCTCTACCACTAAGCTACACTCCCAACACCCCCAGTCCCTGAAAAAAAAGGGGGGCAAAAAAAGGGGGACAAAAGTTTACTAAGAGTAAAGAATTCTGATACTAGGTTCTAGAGCAAAGAGTTTTTATTCTAGAGTTCATATTTTCCTGCAGCTTGGGCAATATTTGGGCAATATTTGCTGCAAAATAACACCTATTGCCTGATTCATATTACAACTGCTGTCTACATATTCAAATAGTTTTTTAGGCTCAAAGTGGTCAGACAAAAACATACTGTAATAGATCCTGCAATTCATAAGCAGCTTTACAGGTTTCTAAACCCAACTCTAAATGACAGTGTCCCTTCCTCAAGATTCACTCCCAAACTTTTTTGCACAACACACATTTTGCATAGTTGTAAATTTTCCTTTTTTTTTTTTTTTTTTTTTTTTGTCACTTAAAATAATCAGATCTACTAGAACCAATAAAGGCTACATTCCTGCTGCTGAGAACAGTTTCCTGGTGTTTCCTTATGTTACTATACCATAATGTGCTGAACCTTTCCCTTATTTGGCATTTGGATTATTTCCAATTCTTCACTCTTATAAATAGCACATGAACATCCTTGCACAAATTACATTTTTTTCCCTTTTGGGTTACTATTTCCTTGGGGTATATTCCCAAAACTGGTATTACTAGGTCAAAGGTTTAAAAAGTTTCATAGCTCTTGTTACCCACTGCCAGAATGTTCTCTAGGCAGACTATGGTACATTTGAGCATGTCAAATGTTTAACCAGGTTTCCCATGATGTGAAATAAGATTAACCTTCATCTTTTCTTCCTTAATCTTTAGCAGGGGAGGGAGTCACAAATTTTCAAAACAAAACAAAAATAAAGATGGAAAAGCACTCTTTTTTGTAGCCAGAGATGTGTTCTTTCAGATTAATATGACTGTAATATCAGCTGAGGAGCTCTGAGACCAAACTAGTTCAGGTGGAACTTTAAGCCTGAAAGTGGGACTGGGACGTGTAGAGCATTTGCCCAGTCTTTGAGAGGTACTATATTCTATCCCCAGTACTGTAAAATATAAAACAAAAGCCTGCAAGTGATCATGCAACTTACAGGAGAGAGGTGGAAACCAACTGTTCAAATACTATTTTCTCTGCATTACTGTCTTTAGGGCGATGTCACCAGCAGAGAGAGACATAAACTATTTCCATGCCCTTGAGACAAATTACCCACCATCTGTAGGTGACTTCTAAGACTCATAAATGCTTTCAGACTTTAGTCTCCTTGGTGTGGAAAAAAAAAAAAGTTTTTAACCCAAAGCTGGTTATGGTGGCATGTACCTATACACCCAGCTATTCAGGAGGCTGAGACAAGAGAATCACAAATTTGGGCTGGGGTTGTGACTCAGTGGTAGAGCACCCACCTAGCATGTGTGGGGCACTGGGTTTGATTCTCAGCACCACTGAATAAATAAATACATTGTGTCCTTCTATAGCTCAGAGAGAGAGAGAGAAAGAGAGAGAGAGAGAATGAGAATATGAATATCACAAGGTCAGCATGGGCAACGTAGCAAGACCCTGTCTCAAAATGAAAAAATAAAAGGGACATATAAGGGGGGGGTAGGAGGGGTTAGTGTTAGGGTTAGGGTTAGATTTAGGGTTAGGGATAAGGAGGGTGGTAAGAATGGAGGAAGGAAGGACTGTATAGAGGGAAAAGAGGGGTGGGAGGGGTGGGGGGAAGGGAAAAAAAATAACAGAATGAATCAAACAATATTGCCCTATGTAAACTTATGATTTTTAATTAAAATAAATAAATAACAAAAAAAAGTCTTAGGATCTGCAAATAAATAAATAAATAAATAAATAAATAAATAAATAAAAGGGCTGGGGACATTGCTGGGGTAGAGCACCCATGGGTTCAATCCCCAGTACTACAGAAAAGAAAAAGAAAAATGACTATATGCAAAGGATGCTCTAGGGCCTGGCATAGTGGCACATGCCTGTGATCCCAGCAGCTAGGCAGGCTGAGGCAGGAGGATCACGAGTTCAAAGCCAGCCTCGGCAAAAGAGAGGCGCGAAGCAACTCAGTGAGATCCTGTCTTTAAGTAAAATATAAAACAGACCTGGGGATGTGGCTCAGACCGAGTACCCTGAGTTCAATTTCCGGTACCAAAAAAAAAAAAAGTTGCACTAGAACATCTAATTTCAGGTTTTTTCTAAAGTTCTAATCAGACAGGGTGGTAATTGCTGGGAATGGTGGTGACTGCTACTTGGGAAGCTAAAGCAGGGGCACCGCAAGTTCTAGGTTTGCCTAGTGAGAGCCTGCCTCCTCTCCCAAATTGATTACAGTGATCGTACAACACTATGAATACACTAAAGACCAATGTATTATATATTATAAATGGATGGATTTTGTGATATGAAATATATCTCATAAAAGCTCTTACCAAAAAAAAAAAAAAAAATCTTCATATGACCTCCGAAAGTCTGCTCCATTTGCTACATCATCACCATCGCCTCATTCCATATACCAAAGCCAAGGTCCTCTTGGTTCCTCCAGTGTTCCACACTCCAGCCCTCTTCTGGGCTTTTGCACATCCCTCTTCTCAGAACACCCTTCCCCTCTTCACATAGTTCATTCATCCACATTCCATATTACTTTCTCAAAGGAGTCTGCGCATTCCCAGTCTCCATCAAGTTCTCCTCGCTGAGATCACCAAAGCTCCGCTTTTACTTTCCTCTCTACAAGTCAGCTTGTAATTATTTGAGTCATGTCCACCTCCCCACTCAACTCTACCATGAGGGTAGCTCCATGTCTGCTCAGCTCAGCTTTGTTCTTAACCGCAGTGCCTAGCCCAGGCATCACACACAGGGGACCTCAGGACAGTTTTGTTCGGTCATAAATGAACAATATACAGCTTTTACCCCCCACTTGGAAAACCAGCTAACAGATTATAGATTCAAGGAGTTTAGCATTCCAGAAATAACTCAATAGAAAGATATTCTTAAGCACTCCCAATTCAAAGTTGGAAAAAGGCTGAAAACTTGGAAGACAGGGCAGGCTTATATAGAAACATTGCCTTCTTTCCAGAAAGGTCTACCTGTCGTCAGGTGGGAAACAAACTCTGAACAGCTGATTACTAGGAATTCATGATGAAGACTCCATGCTGTTTTTTAAGATACAAGTGGACTCTCAGGTGTTATAGGGTATGAAATATGAAACAAATCCTGCTTCAAACTCATGAATTTTTAGTGTAAGGTTTTGGTCATGCACACTAATGGTGGCTTAAGTAACAAGTCGCACATTGCCTCAGCTCCTGTTCCTGTTCCCAGTTCTCTGGCTTCAAATATCACAAAAGAAAAGGAAATGTACACAAAACACCACAGTGATACTAAAAATTATTATCGGACAATTACACTTAAGTGATTGTAAAAATATCAATACCCTAGTGCTGGGGTCTGGCCCTAGCAGGAGACCATGGGTTCCACACAGGTAACGGGGCGCGGGGAGACAGCGTCGGCGATGGGATGGAGAATGAAGGACACAGACTCTAGTTCTGGTGCAGTCACTCCCACTTTATTCTGGGGAAGGCTGGATTTATATACATTTTTCTTCAGGCTATAATGGCAGTCCTGTGGTTAATGAAATTAAAGAAGTTTCCAAAGCATAGGCAGAAATTGTTCTTAACAAGGAACCAAAAGATTATGAGAAAACAGTAACCTTACAGATTATCCTTACCTAATCACAATTATTTTAAGAATATCTAACTAAGTCAGGGAGCTAATACAATGTTTATTTCCTTAATATCTAAACTCTATGTGACCTAAGACTATTCTTATTACTCTTGCGGTTAAAGCAATAGACAAGTAATCTCATGTGACCATCTCTACTAGGTCCATCTGGTTAATATCTAAATTGATGAGTTAAGGGCTACAGGAGAGCAGCGGTCGCAGTGGTTCTCGTGGCCAAGTTTTTTTACTGAATAGATTACATTGTCTTATGTAGCTCTTTTTTCCAGAACAGGGCATTGTGCACCAACGTTTATTATAGGGGTGACCTATTCTTTGTAGGAAGGAAGAAATGTTGTGAAACTTTATTCTTTTACCCCCCCACCACACATAAACAAAACCATCATTAGGATTTAACCAGCCTGTTGGAGACGAAGGCAGATCTATATCTATTTTCTCCAGAGGCTTTCAGGGACTCATTGCAAGGTTGCAAAATTATTTTTAACTTTGTTAGTGGTAAAGACCCATTATCTTTCAGATTGTAGGTAATATTTTCTGGAATTTTTGTTGTATTCCCCTCGTCCCCTTAAGCAATCTGTTCAGACTGAAATGAGTAATATATTATCAGAAAAACACAGCAGAAAAAACACCATGCTCTGGAGCAAAACATCCGGCAATTCCCTTTAGGATGAGCCTTTGCAAACATCCTCCAGAGGATCTTTGTCAAGCACTGGATGAAATTCCGGACGCCCCCGCACCCTAGATACCAATTTTCATCTTCATATTGTGTATTTTTTTTCTGGGTTTCCTTTCTAGGGTTTTTTGTTTGTTTGCTTGTTTTTGTTTTTGATACTCTCCTAAATTTACAGCAACTTTATTCATATACCTTCAGAGTGTTATCGTAATCTTTGGAACCAAGAGAAAAAAGGAGAATATCTCTCAACAGTCAAAGTTTGGTTTATGCATCATATGCAGAATTGACCACTTCATTTTGGATCAGAACATGGTCCTGGTTGCACTTTCTAACTGGATTTCTCATTTTGTATTTAAGCTTGACTTAATACATCAATAAAATTTTTAAAATTCATCCCTTGGAACCTGGCCTCTTATCAAAATAGTGCATCCTATAAGTCTTAAGTAGCAAAATCTCATAGTCTTCTCATTAAGATATGTAATATTGACCAAGTCTATTGCAATTATTTAAAAATGTTTGTGTGTTTTATTATATCTCATTATGATTAACAGAAAATTCTGAAGGTTTTATCTTTCCCCTTTAAGACATTTGGGTAATTCTTCATCTTGGAAAAATCTGGGGCCCATCAACAATGGGATAGGGCTAGGGATATAGCTCAGTTGGTAGAGTGCTGCCTCACAAGCATAAGGCCCTGGGTTCAATCCCCAGCACTGCAAAAAATAAAAAAAACAATGGGACAACCCCCCCATATACACTTCTTTTTCCCTGTTTATTGTTTGCAACCACTAGTTTTGATTAGTTTCCTGTTCTTGATACAATTTTTGCTTTTACTAGAATGATTAGACTTATATCAATTACTCCTTCAGTGATTAAAATCAACATGTCCTGGTTTATTTATCTTTGTTTCAGTACTGAGAATCAAACACAGGACCTTGTGCGTGCTAATATTTACCCTTTCAATATATCATGCACTGGGCTGGGTTTGTAGTTCAGGGGTAGAGCCCTTGCCTAGATATGTGTGAGGCACTGGGTTCAATTCTCAGCACCATGTATAAATAAATGAAAAATAAAGGTCTATCAACAACTAAAAATTTTTTTAAAAATATATCATGTATTAACTTTTTTGTTTTGAGGTCTTTCACACTGTGTGCGTGTGTGTGTGTTACCCAGTGGGGCACTTTGCCATTGAAATACATCTGTATCCTATTGGCCTGGTCCCCTAGCTTGACCACCTGTACTGCCATAAACAGCAGGGAACCCACTTCCCCCCAACACACACACACACACACACACACACACACACACACACACACACACACCAGAAGTCAGCAGGGTTTTCCTATGTATTGTCCAAGGCGGCCTCCTGAGAGTCAGTCATTCTTCTAAGAAAATGACTTCTTTTGGCATAAAATCATAACTGAGAAAGTTAGGAAACTGTTTTGTTGTTGTTGTTGTTGTTGTTATTGTTTTTGCTAAATTGAGGTTTGGAAAGCTTAAGGTATTTCTGGCAGAGTATTTTAATTTAACTTCTAAAAATTGCAGTTCTTGTTTTTCTGATTAGAAAAGTATCACACAGAGCCACGCATGGTACATGCCTGTAATCTCTGGAGGCTGAGGCAGGAGGATTGCAAGTTCAAAGCCAGCCTTAGCAATTGAACAAGGCCGTAAGCAACTTAGCAAGATCCTATCTCAAAATAAAAAATAACAGGGGCTGGGGATGTGGCTCAGGGATTAAGTGCTCCTGGGTTGAATCCCTGGTACCGAAAAAAAAAAGAAAGAAAGAAAAAGAAAAAGCATCACACAAAGGAATTACAAATAAGACCATTTCCCTCAGAAATGATAGAAACTACTGAAAAGTATAAAGATGAAAACAAAAATCATTTCAAGAAATCATCCAGAAACAACTACAGTGAACATTTTGAAATGAGAATGAGTATATCAAAAAGAAATCAACATGAAACTGAAACTGAACTACTGAATTTCAAATATTTCATCAGATACATTAGAGATTTCTCTAGAGGTTAATAAAAACTGTGAAAAATATTGAGTCAGTTGGGCCACTTTGCTTTGTGTTTTGTTATCCTCAAAAATTTTTAATGATAAATTATCAGTGTTTGTATAATTCTGGATATAAATGTATATATTTATGAGAAAATGTCACCTGAATCAAAACATCCTAAAAATTGAAATATAGGATAAAACTTGTGGTGTCCAAAGGTGTTCTCTTACTTTAGTTTTTTGTTTTGTTTTTTACAGTAACAATGCTTTGTTTCATCTTTACTAACGTTTCTTTCTTTCCTTTTTTTTTTTTTTTTTTTTTTTTTTTGGTGCTGGGGAAGGAGGGCATTACTAGAGAGTGAACTCAGGAGCACTTTACCAATGAGCTACATCCCCAGCCCTTTCTATTTTTTTATTTTGCAACAGGATCTCACTAAGTTGCTGAGGCTGGCCTCCAACTTGTGGACTTCCTGTCTCAGCCTCCGGAGTATCTGGGATTATGGGCCAGCACCACCTCACCCAGCTCATTTTTACTGCTGTTACTCAATGACAAACATTTGTTTTCAGGGAAACTTGGCAGTCTCATAAAAATCAGAAAATCTTTCTGCTATCTAACGACTGATTTTTTTAAATTATTTTATTTTTTTTCCACTTTAAAAAAATGTGTTTAATTTATTATTTTTGAGATGGCACCTCATTATGTTGCCCAGGTTAGTTTCAAACTGCTGGGCTCAAGTAGTCCTCCTGCCTCAATATGTCAAGTAGCTGAAACTTCAGACACACCACTGTGCCCAGCAAAAATCTATTTTTTAATTTAGAAAAAAAAAATTTAAGATTCAAGTCTACTTTTATATTCATTCTCCAAAAGAAAAGAGTACGGAAAGGCTGAGCTAAGCTTATAACATCCAGAGTTGTGACCATTCCAAAAGCACCAGAATAGACAGCTGCCCTGAGTTTCCCAAGTGCCCCTGATGCTCACCTCCTCCCACCCTCCCTACAACCCCTACTCCAGCCACTACAGCTCCAGGTTGATCCCTGGAGCTGGTCACACACATTCCAGCCTTGACGCTTTGGCACCTACTTTCCTGAGGCCCTTATTTCTGCCAAGTCTGCTCAATTCTCAGCTTTTCAATGCAGCCTTCCATAACCACCCTATTTAAAATTTCAACACCACTACTCTCCTTCTCCCCTTGCTCCTACCCCTTGCATTCCCAACATTCCTTTCCTTCCCTCCTAAATTTTCTTTTGCTTTTCTCTTAGCACTTATCTCCTTTTTACAACTGCTACGATCTGGATGTAGTTTGTATTCCAAGAGTTGGTGTGTTGGAATCTTGGTCCCCATGTGGTAATGTTGGGAGGTGGTGTGGAACCTTTAAGAGGTGGAGCCTAGTGCAAGGTGATTAGGTCTTTGGGGATGCTGACTTCAGAAGGAATTAAGGTAGTTCATATGGGACCCTGGTTAATTTTCATGAATATGTTTTATAGAAGAGTGAACCTGACACCTCCCTGCACTCTGACTTCCTGTCTTACATACATAATGCCATCCACCACGAGACCCTCACCAGAGTCAAGGTGATGTTGGCACCCCATCCTTAAACCTCCAGAACTATGAGTTAAATAAACTTCTTTTGTTTCTTAAGTACCCAGCCTTGCCTGGCATGTGATAAGCACTCAGTAATCACTTGTTGAAATTGGTCTGTGCTCATGCCATAGCAACTGGTAAATAATTCTAATGTATCACCAAAAAAAAAAAAAAAAAAAAATCCTATAAAATTACCCTATAAAAGGCATTCAAAAGAAAAAGAAAGAAACAAAGTGCATGATGGGAAAATGACTGTGTTTAGCAACTATTATAAATCCAAAATGATCACACATGAAATTACAGGATTGGTCAGTCTTACTACTCTGCCTAATCTCAAATTACATGACTAAAGGAGGCTTAGCTTTGTTGGTATGGAAAGTAATGCTCCTGTTTCATCAGTTCTAAATTCATTACAAAATCATAGCTTGATTTATTTTTAGATTATGACTTTCTTGAATGATTAATTTTTAATTTTTTTTAGAAGTTTCTCATTCTCATTTCTATTTTCTCAAACAAGACCCATGCCTTCAGTTCACTGAAAACTTCAGTATTTGTTAGTTAATACATAATACAGCTATTGGGCTGCAATTTGTTTTTCTCTTTTTTTTTTTTTTTTTTTTTCCTTTTTATACCAAGGATTGAACCCAGGAATGCTTAAGCGCTGAGCTACTTCTCAAGCCCTATTTTGTATTTTATTTAGAGACAGGGTCTTACTGAGCTGCTTAGGGCCATGCTAAGTTGCTGAGGCTGGCTTTGAACTTGTGGTCCTTCTACTTTATCCTCCCTAGCCACTGGGATTGCAGGTATACGCCACCCTGCCCGGCTAGGCTGCTATTTCTTGACCTGTAGTCCTTAGTCAGTTTTGTTGCCTTATATCCTTTGTTTTCATCTTTTGAGAATTCTTCTCTTGTTTGCCAGAGTTCACTCGATGAATCAAATCAAATAATGGGTTCTGTTTGTTTGTTGACTAGTATCTCTATTTTGCTTATGTCTAGAATTCTGTCAATGTTTGTAACCCAAGTGACTGTTTATGCCATCAGAGGCCAGTCTTTGTAGTCACAAATTTCCTTTCATGTGACCCAAGTTTACTCTGCATCCTCATATCCATCTCTTTCCCAGTGGCTATGAAACCACATAGAAAGAACAGAAGCCAACTCTCTGAGAAAGAATTAACCTGTGCTTATAAGAAGTAGTGAATAATTAAATGTCGTGTCCACCTGGTTATGTCATAAATTCTTCTGTGCATCTTGCCATGAAAGCCTATCATGAAGGGTTTATAAAAATACATCACCTTCTGATTTATCGCTAGGGGACATCTAGATTCTTACAAAATAAATTTGCACACAGCAAAGGATGACTGAACTAACCAGAAATATGGAATATCATTGTTATTTCTTGTCAACGATCCAAAAGGGTTGAAGGAAGACAAGAAGCAGAAAAAGAGTTAAAGATCCAGAATTTCAGAAAAATGGAGAGAGAATTAGGGGGCAATTTCCGAACTTCAGCTTAAAAAAGAAAATGGAAAAGAACTGTTGTAACTATTAATAGAATTATTATAATGGAATTCAGAGGGAGCCTTTGAAACAGGAATGCAGAGTATTGTTTTCTGAATTAAGTTAGGGCCCAGAACTACTTGGGGTCTTGCTAGAATGCTGAAGCAAAATGTATAAAATATCAAGCATCGATAGCCAGGCATGGTGGCACACACCTGTAATCCTAGTGACTCAGGAGGCTAAGGCAGGAGGATGGCAAATTCGAGAGGCTAGCCTCAGCAACTTAGTGAGTCCCTAAGAAATTTAGCAAGATCCTGCCTCAAAATAAAAAATAAAAAGGGCTGGGGATGTAGCTTAGTGGTAAAATGCCCCTGGGTTCAATTCCCAGTCTGGGGGGAAAAAAATCAGTGCTTGATTTAATGGGACAGGCTGACAATGTAGCTCAGTTGTAGAGTCTGTGCTTCTCATGCGCAAGGCCCCAACAAGAAAACTGGAGGATTGAAACTCCCTAAAAATAAAAATGGTAAAACCAGGTGTGGTGGCACATGCCTATAGTCCCAACCACTTGGAAGGCCTAGGCAGGAGGATCACTTGAGCCCAGGAGTTTGGGAGCAATCTGCTTAACATAGCGAGAAGGCCATCTCTTAAAACGAAAATAGAAAAGATAAATAATTGCTAGAAGGTTACAACTTGTCCCTGGATTCCTCCCTTGTGTTTTGAGAAATGCCAGCATATTCTACTTCCCTTGGATGAGGTCTTCAGAAGCCACAAGGAAATACTATCTGGTTGACTTGGCAGGGACTGGTATCGTTTCTGTTGTTTTATTTTTTCTGAAACACACATTGGCAACCACAGGCTCACAGCACCCTCTGCTGTTAAATTACAAAGGCTGGTGCCAGAGCATTGGGACGAATATGGTCAAAGGACTGATCTGGGGCAAAAAAAAAAAAAAAACCAGATTATAAGAGCAGAAGAAATTTAAAATGATTTTATGCAAAACTCTAGGATAAGTTAATTTTACGACAACAGCAAAGATAAAGCAAAGAAAAACTGAGCAGCTCACCCTTTTCCCCAAGTTGGTTTTTCAGCTCTTTCCAAGCTCAGTGGCAATCTACACCAAGGTAGATTTCCAAAGTGGAAAAATACACTTGTTCTGATGCCATTTTTGAAACTTATTTAATTCTATCTCCCTAAAAATCGAGCCCAGGGTAACAGAAAGGGAGAAATAAACAGGTGGAGAATTAAGTATAGGGAATTAGGGGCTTATCTTTAGGACCCCATAAAAAGTGAACCCCTGGCTTTTCAGTTCCAGTATTGTAACACACATAACTGCCCTAAAACTAGAGGCTACATGGCAACATTACAATGGAAGGTTTCATCCCTATTTATAGCTTGCTTACTTGGTTAATTTTCCTTCCCAGAAACAGCTGGCAGCTTCAAGATCCTTAAATGCCCCAGGTCCCCAAATCCTGCCCTGAGAGGGAGATGTGAGTTCATAAAATAGAAAAGATATCAGTCACGTATAATTTGTGTGCTATTTTTAAGTACATTAGAAGACATGCTACTGGGAGGCCTCACGCTCTATGGTGGATGGCTTGGTTCAAACATGTGCCCCACCATTTACTGGCTGAGTGACCTCAGGCCAGCTCCTTCTCTGAGGGCCTCAGTACCACCACCTGTAAAATGAGGGTGACAATAGGATTTATGGGGTCCTGATGAGGATTAAGTGAGTCAACTTTTTTGTTTGGGGTTAGTGTCTGTTGTTTCTGTTTTCTTTGTTTTTTTTGTGCAAGGGATCCAACCCAGGGCCTTGCACATGCTAAGCCCTCACTCAACCAACCCCAATGAGTCAATGTTTTTGGCTTTGTTGTTGTTTTGAAACAGAATCTGTTCTTCTCAGACTGGTCTCAAAATCCAGGGCTCAAGTCATCCTCCTGCCTCAACCTCCCAAGTAGCTGAGACTAGAGGCATGTGGCTTCTGCAATTAAGTCCATTTTTAGAAAGTGATTGCTTAGGACAATGCCTGGGAGATCTACATAAGCCAACTGGTAATTGGCTTATTCCAACCAATAATTAAACAATACCAAACAATAACAATGATGAATTATATAGTTCCCTTTATTATTTGAAATTACAGCTGAAATGTTAACAGGTTTTTTTGTTTGTTCATTTTTTTGGTTTTGTTTTGTTTTGGTGGTGCAGATGACTGAATCCAGGGCCTCTCATATGCTACGTAAGTGCTCTACCACTGAGCTACAACCCCAGCCCCACTTTTGGTTTCTTGTAGTTGCCACATAAAAGGTGCCCAATATATATAGGGTTCACTGATGAACCAGCAACCTCTTCAAGACCCTGATCACTGTTGGAGGCTGGCAGATAATGTGCAACTCCAGAATACAGAAAGAACTCAGGAATGGCCATCTGGTTGGAAGGAAAACCAGCAGACTTGTCTTGAAACAAACCATGCTTGCCTAGAAAACACACTGCTTTATTTACAGTGGCCTGGGTGTTGGAAATCATGAGGGAACTAAATTCTCCCCATGCCTCCTATACTGTCACAACCCTTCCTTGCTCCATCCCTGCCAGTATTCTCTATTACTTCTTCTTGTTCTTTTCCTCTGTAGCTCCACTGAATTTAGAATTTTACATTTGCTTGTTTTTCCTTGTTTTTATTCTCCATGTCTGTAATAAGAACATAAGAATAGGGACATTGGATGTATTGTTTATTAGTGGGACTCCTGCTTAAAACGGTGCCTGACACATGCTATACTCTCAATAAATGAACTATCATTATTATATGCACAAGTCAACAACAACAACAAAACTAAAAATTGGGTGTTATGAAAGGAAGAGCAACTTTTTTTTTTCTTCCTGTAGTGAGGATTGAACTCAGAGATACTCCACCACTGAGCTGCATTTCCAGCCCTTTTAATTTTTTATTTTGAGACAGGGTCTCAATAAGTTTCCAAGGCTGGCCTTGAACTTGCAGTCCTCCTGCTTTAGCCTCCCCAGTAACTGGGAATTACCAGTGTGCATCCATTACACCTTGCTCAACATGATGTTTTGAAATATGTATACATTGTAGAATAGCTCAGTTGAGCTAATTAACATATGCATGACCTAAATCACTTATTTTTTGTGGTGAGAACACTTAAAATCTACTCTCAGCAATTTTCAAGAATACATTAGGGCTGGGAGTGTGGCTCAGTAATAGAACCCTTGCTGAGCAATTAGGTTCAATCCCCAGCACCACGAAAAGAGAAAAAAAAAAAAAAAAAGAGTATAGTATTATTAACTATAATTATAACTATACTCACCACGTTGGACAGTAGGTTTTTTAAACCTATTCCTTCTGTCAACTGAAATTTTCTAACTTTTGACCAACATCTACCCAATACCCTCCCTCCATTCACTCCAAACACTTGGCTTTGAGGTTGATATTTTATTGTTTTGGGTTTTGTTGTTCGTTTTGGGGAACAAACATGCTGGGGATCAAACTCAGGGTTTCATGCATGCTGGGGATCAAACTCAGGGTTTCATGCATGCTCGGCAAGTGCTCTACTACTGAGCTATACCCCCAACCTGAGGTTGGTGCTTTAAGATGTTAAAAGGATGTTTAAGGAATGTTTTACCAATAGGTTTCAGCCACAGTCACTCTGCAGGAACTTTATGAATGGGTTTAGCAAAAGAGAAAAGATTGTCCCCAAAAGACCCCTCTGTTCTAGACACATGACAGTTAAAAAAGCTACTCTTCTTCCTTAGAGTTTGAAGCCTGGAATCCTGCCAGTGGTCATCTGCACAGAAGGTGCAGAAAAAGAAGGAAACTCCTGCCTCACTCCTTCCTGAAAGCCCTGGCTGCCCTCTATTGAGGGCACTTTAGTCATACTTTGGGTCAAATTCAGGATGGAAATGGGAAACACAGGCGCTTTCTACAAGTTTATCACCAGGGAAAATTGGGCTGTCTGGGGACAAGACAGGGCTTTGGTGTTTATTTAAGTTTTTATTCAGGAAAGCCTGGCATTCCGACACAGCTTGGCTTGTCAGGTTTCCGCTCAGGACTCAAGGGTGAGGTGAGGCTGCATGACGTCTGGGCATAATCCTGCCTGAACTCACTGTCTCCTGCTCTGAGTCCCTCTTCCATCTTCCATCTTTCATATTAATATTTGCTCCAGCACCTACATGTGCACATATACAGTTACTCGAGAAATCTGTGTCACCTTAGTGGGAGCTATAGCAGTTATGTCTTCAGCAATTGATGGGTTACTTAAGTAATAGAACTTTCTTAGAAGTCAAGGTGTATCCTCTCACAGTTTTTGTTTTGTTTTGTTTTTTGGTGGTGGTGGTGGTACTGGGGATTGAACCCAGAAGCATTCTACCTCTGAGCTACATCTCCAGCTCTTTTTAAATTTTGTTTTGAGACAGAATCTCACCAAGTTGCCAAGGTTGGCCTCAAACTTGAGATCCTTCTGGCTCAGTTGCCCTAATCCATGGATAACAAGTGTGCACCACCATACCTGGTTCTCAGTATTTCTATACGTGTGTTAAAGTAATATTTCAGAATATTTGTGTGTATGTACATATAAAATTCTTACTCCAATATATAAACTCATTCTGCTATTTTCTGGCAAACCTCATCAAAGACAATTCATACAGAAGTTGATCTATGAGCCTTTCTCCCTATTACTCCTATTCTTAGCCAAAAATAAACCTTCTTTCACTAATCAAAAAGAAAAACAGCCAGTCAAAAAGTGCTTGCCTATAATCCCAGTGACTCAGGAGGCTGAGGTAAGACGATTCCAAATTTGAGGCTAGCCTAGGCAATTTAGTGAGAACCAGTATCAAAATAAATAGAGTTGAGAATGTACCTTAGTAGAGAGTGTCCCTGGTTTCAATCTCCAGTACAGTGAAAGAAAAAAAAAAAAGACATTCACTCCCTTTCCTGAACACACAAACTGACAAATTGTTCCTCTCTATGACAGGTCTGAAATGACATCACCAGTTCAAAAATCGATGCTTCATTTTTCCTGTCTTGATAAAATCAATTACCACTTTCACATAATCTATTCAAGTGTTTGTCTTTTCCTAGTTATTTCAGAGTGTTCCTTCTTTCTTAGGACACTATGTTCATGTCCACATTTTCAGGTCATGTAACTAAAGCTCAGAAAGTTATCTTGGCAGGAAACCAGCCTTAGGCAATCCAGGTTTATGACTATTGTTCTGAGGTTTGGAGCACCTTTTTTTTTAATTTTTCCTTTGTAGTAACAGCAGTCAAACCCAGGGCTTCAGGTCTGCCAAACAAGTGCTCTACCACTGGGCCACACCCCCAGTTCATTTCACTCTAAGACTTCACTACCTTTTTTTGAACCCAGGAGCACTCTATCACTGAGTTATATCCCAAGACCCCCATTTTGCTCTAAAATGTGCATAGTTTGTCCAAGCTACTCAGGAGTCTGAGGCAGGAGGATCACAAATTTGAGGCCAGGATGGACGATTCAGCAAGACTCTTAAACGTGACCTTAAGCTTCCACTTGTTCTATCAGTTACTGAAAAAGACTATATTTTCAATTAATCATGTATTTGTTAATTTCTCCTTTGAGATCTTTCAATGTCTGCTTTATATACTGTGAGGTTATTAGAGGTCTACAAATTTAGGCCAGGTGCAGTGGCATACACCTGTAATCCCAGCAGCTCAGGAGGCTGAGCAAGAGGGTTGCAAAAAAAAAAAAATAAATAAAAAATAAAAATAAAAATAAAAAAAAAAAAAAGAGGGTTGCAAATTCAAGGCCAGCCTCAGCAACCTAGGCCCTAAGCAACTTACTGAGAACCTGTCTGAAAATAAAAAGGGCTAGGATATGGCTGGCTCAGTGGTAAAGTGCCCTTGGGTTAAATTCCCAGTGCCACCAAAAAAAAAAAAAAAAAAAAAAAACTACAAGTTTAGAACTTTCTTTTATTATTACAAGTCCCTCTTGATCTCTAAAAATGATTCTTACCTTAAAGTTGAGTTTGTGTGATATTAATATTGCCACACAAGCTGCCTTTGGATTAGTGCAAGGTATATCCTTTTCTAGCCTCACTAACAGACTTGGAGCACTGTTCTACTTCATACTTTTGTGATTTCTTGACATATTTGCAAAGTCATTGATACTTTTTAGTTCTAAATTACAAGTCTGGGAAAAAAAATAGACGACTGGGGTGTAGTTCAGTGGCAGAGCATGTGCTTAGCAAGCATAAGGCCCTGTTTGATCCCCAGAATCAAAATACAAATAAAGATTTAGGAAAAAAGAAAGAAAGAAACGAAATCGAGGAGATCTGAATAAGGTTGTCATGGATAAAGCCTTTAGACTGACTTGTATTCTCTGTAGACAACCTGTTTCTCCAAGAACAAAGGTTTCGCCTAGGCTTAGGCAAATCACATGTCATCAACATAATGCCCACTTATGTAGGTTACACCTAATAGGCACCAAATCAGAAAACTGTTTATTCACAAACAGATGCTAATCACACAAGCACACTGGAGTATACTGTACAAATCAGTCATATAAATTTAAGTGGTAATAGAACCATTTTGAGTCACATTATTTTATTGTGTAAGAAACTTCTTCCACGGTCAGAGGGGGTGGTCACCCTGAGTTCTCACTCCTCAGCACTCTGCGTGCTGACATAGTCCTGTAGAAGCGCCTGCACCTCTGTGCGTCGGCTCATCTTGGTGGCCTTGCCCTGGAAGCGGCCTTTCTTTCCTGCTCCTTTGCCTTCCAGGACCTCAGCTACCCTGGGGAACAGAGATACAGTCAGGGAGATGGTCTTTGAGAGAAAAACCACAAAAACACAAGGGCAGCCCTGAGTCTTTCCTGGAGAGGGAGGAACAGTGACTTCTAGAAGTCCTTCTTAAAAATGCTTGCTCACAAAAATTAAAAAAAAAAAAAAACAAAAAAAAAACTTGCACTAGAAGAGGGGAGTTCTAAGTTTCCCAATAGAAATGACAAATGTTTGGGGAGGTGGAAATGCTAATTCCTCTGATTTGATCAATTACACATTGCATACATGTATTATCACACTATATGCCATAAATATATATTAATGTCTTTAAAGAGTTAAAAAAAATTCATCAGTGGCAGAGCACTTGCCTAGCACAGGTAAGGCCCTGGGTTTGATCCTCAGCACCACATAAAAATAAATAAAATGAAGATATTGTGTCCATCCAAATAGAAAATATACTTCAAAAAATTCATAATACTTGCACATGTACACAAAAATATATGTACCAGCAAATAACTGCCCCAGCACCACCAAAACAGAGAAAGAAAAGGCAAACAAATAACTGGAAACATATTTCTATACCTGGAAGCAAAATAAATTATGGTACTCTCAGGGGAGCAGGATGAGTATATACTAGGGACAAAGGGCTGCTGTGGGAGCATCAACATAGCTAGGAAGTAAGTGGGGGTCGCAACAAACTGGAGACTCCTGCGCTGTTTGAGGAGGGTGGCAACTCAATTCTTCGTAGTTACTGTCATGTAGGTATGTGAACCCAGAGTTATTAGATCCTCCCTTTTTTCATTTCCTTTTCTTTTTTCTTTCTTTCTTTTTTTTTTTTTTTTTTTGAGAAAAGCTAGAACTCTTTGTTTTTATATAAAAATCTAAAATCTAACCTTAAAATGCAGCAACTGCTGGTTTATTAGTGCATACCTGTAATCCCAGCAATTCGTGAGGCTGAGGCAGGAGGATCACAAGTTTAAGGCCAGCCTCAACAACTTAGTGAGGCCCTAAGCAACCTAGAAAGACCCTGTCCCAAAATAAAAAATAAAAAAAGAATAAAGCTCAGTAGTTAAGCACCCCTAAGTTAAATCCCAGTACAAAAAACATAGCAACTAATTTTGAAAATTTATAACTGTATACAGGCCAAAGTAGTCTGTAGGCCACATGGGGCTGACTATTACAATAAATACTTACACAGTCCTTCGATGTTTTCAATAAATACACATTCCACAGAGCTAGCAAGTACTCTGAAAACTCCTAATGCCACAAAGAATTTGGGTCATATACTTCCATATATATAATTTAAAATGGACAATATAAACTTCTTTACAAGGGTAAAGAAGTCCAACAAAGTTTTCTCTTTCTTTTTTTGAGGGCTGGGGATATAGCTCAGTTGGTAAAGTGCTTGCCTCGCATGCACAAGGCCCTGGGTTCAATCCCCAACACCACCAAAAAAAAAAAAAAAAAAAAACTCTTTCTTTTTTAAAAAATTTATTTATAATTTTACAGTACTGGGGGTCAAACCCCAGGGACACTCTACCCTTGAGCTACATCCCCAGCCCTTTTTATTTTCTGAGACAGGGTCTTGCTAAATTGCTGAGGCTGGCCTCAAACTTTTGATCTTCCTGCCTTAGCCTCTCAAATAGGTGGGATTACAGGTGTGTGCCTCTTTGCCCAACTGGAATCTAAATTTCTAAAAGAAAAAATATAAGCACATGAAATTTGGAGCCAGAGGAGCTGGGTTCAAGTCTCAGTTTTGCCACTTTAACTATGAGACCTCAGGCACAAGATATAAGGTCCCTCATCAGTCAAATTGGAAATGGTAGTGGTGATAACATTTCTGCTCAGCGTACCTCACAAACCTATATTGTGAATCAAGGAGATGGCAGATATGATAACCCTATTAACAGGTATGGGGCAGTATTATTAAATTAGTAGCTTACATGCTCTCCCTCTCACACAAAAGAGTCCACGTAACATTAAGTCCACATAGCATTACCTGGGCCCCAGGGTCTCCACAGCCTCCGCTGGCCCTGCCAGTAAGAAAAGCCCAGCACCTCTCTCATCTCCCACAGTTAGGAAAAGGAGAGTCTCCTAGGAGGTAAGACAAAGGGGTGAGCATATATGAGGTCAACTCCCCTAAACCCAATATTGTCCTCAGTCTCAAGGACAGATATCTCCCACTAGGCACAGTGGTAAACACAAAAGTGCCTCTGAGTTCAAAGAACTCAAAGAAACAAACAAAAAAAACAAAACCCAAAAAACATATATCTCCCTTTAAACCACCAGTGATGCTGCTGATGAATGCTGATGCAGTCCCTTCACTCTATTCCACTAATGTCAAGAAACTTTTTAAAAGTGAATGTACTTAGTTAGGCTAAACATTAAGTAGGAGGCAGAAAGCAGGTAACCAGGACCAAGCACAATATGTCTTTTGTGGTCTTGTAAGAAACAAAGTTTGGCAGTCCATTTTCAGAATACAGCATTTAGCCTTAATTGGATCCAACAGTAGTCATTTTAATTATAGCCCTTCCCTTTGCCCACCCCAATTTTAAAATTAGCTAAGGTGTAGACTGTAACCCTGAACTCTTCCTATCAGAGCAAGGGGCAATACTTCATTAGGGACAAAAGCAGGCGGACTCCTTGCCCAGTTGTACTTGCTCTGCAGATTCCTTCTGGGGACACACCCTTCTGCAGAATAATTTTTGCTTTGCTGACCCTCTTTCAAGCACATTTTATTTCTTGTAACACCTCTATATTTCTAACAGTCTGACTCCCATCAACTTTCCAACCTTTTGCCCACCAAGCACCCTGGGCTGCCACTGCCTAAATCACCAGGTTTCTCTCTGCCTGGCCGCCTCTGCTCCCTTGTCTGTCTGATGACTGCTAAGCAATCTTTAAGGCTCCTCCACTGTAGCCTCCCCACCCTTTCAGGTAATGTGCTCTTCTACCTCTGGAATTTATCATTCAAATCATAAATGTGGATGAACACATTTGTATCCCACACTAGAATGTGAGCTCCTTGAGAATCAGTACTGTCTACACAGAAATATGAAAAGAGAGATCATAATGCTCGACCCACAGAAGGTATTCCAACAGAAGAGTTTTAGAGAGACTTCACAATCTCTGAGCAACAGACTGTCAGAATGAGGAAGGGCAAGTGAGACCAGAAGCAGAAGAATGTGGGTGGGATGGCCTTCCAAGGGCCTTGTCAAACCATCCCCACTCTCTTTCTTGAGACAAGGTCTTACTATGTAGCTGAGGCTGGACTTAAACTTACAATCCTCCCACCTAGCTTCCTAAGTAGCTGGGATTACGGGCATGTACCACCACACCCAGCTACCCTATATTTCTAATACTGAATCTTCAGCACACACAAATCGTGTAGTTCTGCAGAGCTAAAGTTCTGATAAAAGGAGCTCAGAAGCTGATAAATGTCATAGCCCCAGAAAAAATCATGAGCATAGATGTAACTCAACACCTCCAACAGGGCTTGGTTCATAAACTAGTGTTAACAAAATAGTACTTTATGAATTTACGTTCCCTACTCTTCAAGTGTTAATATGGAGAGACTTCAGCTAAACTAATGCCCCTCACCTGTATGTCCCTAGGTCTCAACCCAGGGCAGAGTAGAGAATCTCATACTCCTCTTACCTCTGACCCAATCTCATTGGCAATGATATTCATGAACTCAGAATCGCCCTCCTTCCTAGGACAAAGGATACACACATAAGATCCACGCTGGAGTGGTAGCTGTGAAACTGCAGGAAACCAGCTCTTCATGAGGCTGGCCTCACAGCTCCTGTTTCAGCATGTAATGTCCCAGACCCCTTAGCAAAGAAAGAGTTCTAACTGAAGGCCACCAAGATGTCCTTCTCAGCCTTAGCAATTTAGAAGCAAGTGAAGGGTATGTTTTTATCTCCCTTAATTAGGATTCACCAGAATAAGAGATCTGTTAGCTGGTGAAGGAAGAGAGGGAAAGTGTTCATGAAACTTACAAGGTTACAGTAAAGATGCTATGATCAAACCCAGGAAATCTGGTTTCTTTAGGGTCTAGGGGTCTATTCAGCCTTGATACCAATGAGCAATCCACCTCCTGCTGTGCACTGCACAGAGGGGAGATGCTGAGCATTCTCTTCAGTTCCTCATTTCTTACCTGTGTAGTACAACCACACCTCCCCAGTCTGGGCTATTCCTAAGACCATGAGCAATATGCACAGCCAGGTCTCTGAGTAGATTCAGGTTATTCTGAAATGGATGTGATAAGTAGACAGGTAAAAGGGATAACATGAGAGAATTCCATCTTTCCTCCACCTCATTCTCCCTTCACTATCCCCTTCAACAAACCCCATCTGCTTAGGCCCAGGGCCATCTGCAGTCTACTACAGGCAGATCCCAGGCCCTTTCCACTCTCCAAAGAATAAATCACCTTCTGCAGGAGCTTGGAGGAGTTCTGGAGCTTTTTCACTGCTTCCACATGATCTTCTGCTCCACACCTGCAAGAGAAAAGCTCAGTGGAGACCAGCCAAACTACCCAGTTGCTTCCAGCATTGGGGGCAAAAATCAATGCTGCCTGGTAGAGACCTGGGAATATTCTGAGGAGTTCCCTTAGGCAACTGGGGGAGAGGATACAAGGGAACAAACCATTTTGTGTGGGTCTGATTTAGTATCCAAAACACTTTATTGTTTATGATTGCATCTTACTCCCTAGAGATAAGAGTTTATTCTATCTATCTTACAGATAGGAGAACTAAGCCCCAAGGTGTCCAGGACCTGACGAACAGGAAGCAACTGAAGGAGACATACTTAAGCAGAGTGGTCAGTGCCTTTTCAGTTCCATGACTTCTCTCCATCCATTTCAGCACCCGGTTCCCAGCCAGAAATACCAAGTTAGTTTTGTTCTTTTTCCCCTTCTCAGTGCCCAGAATCTTAATGACCTATATGAAGGGGAAAACACACACATACGTGTATAAACCACAGTGAGTCTTAGGACCTGGGTGCAGGAGAGACCTAGACCTCCTCCCCAGTTCTGAAGTAATGAAGAAGATTCTACTTAGGACTCCTTAATTGACCCCTCTACCACTCTCAGCCCTGTTATAATCCCATAGGCCCTGATAATCTCTCCTGCAACCATTCAACGGCCCTTCCACACCTACCTGAAGGTCACTGAGGTTGTTTACGTGAGTCCCACAGCACATGTTGGAATCAATGCCCTCAATGGTAACAACTCGAATGGGTCCGGCATGATCATCTGGTAAGCCCCGGCCCCTTACCTGGAATAGAGAGGAGGGAGAAGGACTGAATTTTGATGAGGAGACCTTGGAAAGTCATTCTACAGAAGCAGGCCCGGGCCTCTCCCCTCACCTTCTCCACCTCAGGATCATCCAGGCTCAGTTCTTGCACACTCACAGGCAACCGATCTCTGATTTTTTCATTGACACTCTGCTCAATGGCAGCTACTTGTTTTGCAGTCACAGAGGGGCTGTCCAGCTCAATTACACTCCGGAGTCTCCCTAACTCCCTACCAGAAGAAGGTGAGTGGTCACAGGATGTTGATTATGACAACAATAAAGTTTACAAAGACTGGGCATGGTGGTGCATGCCTATCAGCTACTCAGGAGGCTAGAGTAGGAGAATCATAAATTTGAGGACAGCCTGGACAATTTAGCAAGACTTTGTCTCAAAAAATAAAAAGGGCTGAGGATATAGCTCAGCAGTAGAGCATGCATGTGTGAGGCCCATGTTCATCCCTAACACAGCAAAAAAAAAAAGGAAGTTTGAAAAAGAATGCTCATATAAATTATTTTAATTAATCCTCACAAAAATCCCACAAGGTAGGGGACTGTCATTCCTATTTTATGGGTGAAGGGGAACAAGAAATATGGTCAAAGTCATGCAGCCAGTGTGTGGTAGAGGCAAGTTTCACCCTCTAGATCTCTGAGCTCCAAATTCCATGTTCTTTCTCAAGCAAAGGCAGATGTCTCTTCTCTCAACCATTAGGAAACAAAAGGTCAATCCACCACCCAATCTTTAAGAATAGGAGAACAGTCAATTTTGAAGACTACCTTTCTTTTATCCTCCTGCTCCCAACCCAACATGGGGAACAGACCTAGTATCAATGCCCTACAGTTAGTCCTGTGACTCCTGCTCACCATGATGTTGTCTTCAACCCAAACATATTGTCAGCCACTGCTGTGATGAGATGTTGCCCTAAGAAAAGAGAGCAAGAGACAGGAGAAAAGTCAAAAGCCAAAACAGGCACATATTCCCACAAAGACATATCACAGAAATTCTCCTAGTTGAAGACCTGCTAGGCATCTGGCTAATCACTTTAGATACCTAATTGAGAATCATCACAAGAATTCTACAAGAGGTTTTATCATGCCATTTCACAAGAATCTGCCAAGGCAATATAACTTATCAGAGGCAGGTTTTGAATTAAAATTCCATGTGTAATAGTCATTCATTCAACATATATTTACTGAGTACCTTCCACATGCAAAGTACAGGGCATGACATTAGAGATATAGCAGCATTCCTGACTGATGACAGTGACAATGAGAAAAAAAGAGAAGAAAGAGGAGGAGAAGGAATTAGCTATGAAGGCCAAAGGAAGACTGCCAAAGCCCTTGAGGAAGCTGGGCCTGGTAGCACAAACCTGTTATCCCAGCCACTTGGAAGGCTGACAAAGGAAGATCACAAGTTCAAGGCCAGCCTGAGCAAAGCAAGACTCTTTCTCAAAATAAAATACAATTAAAGGTTTGGGGATGTGCTCAATGGTAGAGCACTTGCCTAGCACACACAAGGCCCTGCATTCAATCCCCAAAACCATTTGGGCATGGTGATGCACACCTGTAATCCCAGCAATCTAGGAAGCTGAGGCAGGAGGATCACAAGTTCAAGGCTAGCCTCAGCAACTTAGCAAGGTCCTAAGCAACATAGTGAGACCCTGTCTCAAAATTTTAAAAAAGGCTGAGGAGATAACTCAATGGTAAAGCACCTCTAAGTTACAGAGAGCAAGAGGGAGAGAGGCACCAGATGAGGCTGGTACAGTTAGGGTAGACCCAGCAGGGATTGTAGGTCATGAGGAGGAATTTGGCTTTACACAAAGAACTAAAGGAAGTCCTTGAAAAACTTTAAGCAGCCAGGTGTGGTGGCACATGGAGGCTTGGCAAGCCCCTTTCTCAAAAAATTAAATAAAAGGGCTGGGGATATAGCTCAGTTGGCAGAGTGCTTGCCTCTCAAGCACAAGGCCCTGGGTTCAACTCCAACACTGCAAAAAAAAAAAAAAAAAAAAAAAATCAAAAAATAAAATAAGAATAAAAAGGGCTAGGGATATAGTTCAGTGATAAGTCCTGGGTTCAACCCCAGTAACACCACCACCACCACAAAAAAAGAAAAGAAATAAAATCTTTTAATCAAAGGATTGACACAACCACATTTTCTTTTTTAAGATTGTTCTGTAGCTTGATGTGGTGGTGAACATCTATAATCCCAGTTATTTGGGAAGCCAAACCAGGAGAATGGTAAATTCAAGGTCAGTCTCAGCAATTTACTGAGACTCTGTCTCAAATTTTTTTTTTTTTTTTTTTTTTTTTTTTTTTTGGCGGTGCTGGGGATCGAACCCAGGGCCTTGTGCTTACAAGGCAAGCACTCTACCAACTGAGCTATCTCCCAGCCCTCAAATTTTTAAAAATATAAAAAAATAAAGGGCTGGAGAAGTATCTCAGTGGTAGAGCACCCCTGGGTTCAATCCCTGGTACCTCAAAAAAATAAATATAAAAAATATTGCTCTGTACTACCTGGAAGACCCTGGGTTCAATCCTCAGCACCAAAAAAAAACAAACAACAAAAACAACAACAAAGGTTGTTCTGACTTCTGTGTGGAAAACAGATTGGAACAGAGAAAGATTCAAAGTCCAGGGTCAAGACAGTAAAAACTGGGACTAGGATGACTGCTGTGACACTGGAACAAAGTGAAAAAATATTCAGAAGATAAACCAAAAGGACTCAGTGATTGATTAGCTATCCCCAAAGGGGCATCTGGAACAAATTCCAAGATTTGAGCAACTAGGTAGACACTGATGCCTAGTACTAAATGTACAGGATTCTAATGGAAAACAAGGTTGGACACTTTAAGTTTGAAAAGCCTGTAAGACATTCAGGTAGAAATATCAAGTAGGAAATTAGTAATACTTAGAACCAGCAATTAGTCTGATATTTTTACTTTCACTGTTCATTTTGCTTTCAAAACATAGATAATATCCTGCCTGAATCAGAGCTAATTCTGAGTATGTCTGTCTCTTCCAAAAGGTTAACTCCTGGAGAATCGAAACCACATCTCAAATCATAATGACAGTCCCATACATGGCAGATGCACCCCCCTATGGCCCCCATCCTGCCCCACTTACCTGAATGCTGCTGCATGTGATCAAACCTCCGCTCCCAGTCGACTTGGACCTGAACCTGGCTCCCAGGGGCCAGAGGAGTCCGTGTGAAATGATCAGCCTGGGCTCCCCGGCGAGTCACTCTCAGTACAGAGATGTCATTGATTGTACCATGGTCATCAGGCTGGGGGAAACAAGCAATCAAGGAGAAGACAGGGCTCACCATATCTCCTAGATCCAAAGACCCTCTAGGGAAAGTTTATGAGAGACAAACTCCAAATGTGACCTCCCTAGAGGAGGAGAAGGCAATGCCCAATAAGGTGAGTCCACTTTATTCCAGAAGAGAATTCTGTCCTCCTTACTCTCACTTATATAGTTTATTTTTCAAGACGAGAGTAACAGAATTAGAATAGAAAGAAACTAAGTATAGCAACAAAGATTTTTAGTAAAACCCAAAGAAACTTTATCCTCACTGTTCTCACCCTAGTTTAGGTTATGTTTTTGTTTTTATAAGGGATTGAACCCAGGGGCACTTTACCACTGAGCTATATCACCAGTCTTTTTTATTTTTTGAAACAGGGTCTCACTATGTTGCTTACAGCCTCACTAATTTGCTGAGACTGGCTTAAAACTTGCAATCCTCCTGCCTTAGCCTCCTGAGTCGCTGGGATTATAGGCATACGCCACCATGCCTGGCACTAAATTCTCTCTTTTTTTTTTTTTGGCACCAGGGATTGAACTCAGGGGTGCTTAACCACTGAGACACTTCCACAGTCCTTTTTTATTTTGAGACAGGGTCTCACTGAGTTGGTTAGCACCTCACTGTTGCTAAGGTTGGCTTTGAACTTGCAATTCTGCCTTAAGCTCCTGAGTCACTGGGAGTACAGGCATGCACCACTGTGCCCAGCCTAAATTTTTTATCTTTAATAGTCTCTAAAATGATGTGAATTTCCCAGCCTCCAATCACTCATCCTCTGCACTGCTGCTAGAATTAGACTCAACAATATTAATTCATTTAGAAAAGTACCAAGAGCTTGCAAGACTGTGCCAACCCAAGAATACAATGTAAACAATACATGATCCCTTTTGGAATTTAAGAGTCCACAGAAGAACATAGACATGAAGTCAATTGCAATAAAAATCTACAATTTGGGGCTGCAGTTGTGGCTCAGTGGTAGAACACTTGCCTATCATGTGTGAGGCACTGGGTTTGATTCTCAGCACCACATATAAATAAATGAACAAAATAAAGGCCTAGCGACATCTAAAAAATTTTTTAATTAAAATAATAAGTAAATAAAAAGATCTACAATTTGCCATAGTATTTAAATATATACAGTGCTAGAGAAACTGAGAGACCTAAGTCTTGGGGAATCAGGGAAGACTTCCTGAAAGAAGTGATGTCTAATAAAACAAGACCTTCTATGGATACCTGAGGTTACTGATTTTCCTTCAGCAGCACAAGAAATCTCTGTTGAAAAAATTATTGTAATAATGATGATGCTAATATGAAACTGAAACTTTCTCACTTGCAAGTCTAATGTACATGGTCTCTCATGTCACTTCTTTTTAAAAAAATTTTTTAGTTGTTGATGAACCTTTATTTATTTATTCATATATGGTGCTGAGATTCAAACCCAGTGCTCCACACTGAACTACAATTCCAGCCCTCATGTTACTTTTTTTTTTTTTTTTTTTTTTGTGGTGCTGGGGATTGAACCCAGGGCCTTGTGTTTACAAGGCAAGCACTCTACCAACTGAGCTATATTCCCAGCCCTCATGTTATTTCTGCATGTAAGAATCAATAAACTTTTCAAGATCATCACTAGCCTGTCATCAACATACACTATAGGTTCCAAGTATATTGGACTATGTATGATTAAGGAGATTTATGTTATTTTTTTTTGTTTGTTTTTTTGGGTACCAGGGATTGATCTTAGGGGCACTCAACCACTGAGCCACATCCCTCGTCCTTTTTTATATTTTATTTACAGACAGTCTCACTATATTGCTTAGGACCTGACTTAAGTTGCTGAGGCTAGCCTTGAACTTGAGATTTTCCTGTCTCAGCCTCCAGAGCTGCTGGGATTACAGGCGTGTGCCAACTTGCCCAGCTGAGACATATTCTTTCCACCTTCGCTGCATTTATTTATGATATTATTCCTGCTAGAAAAATCTCCCCATAACACTAACCTTTGGTGTTGCTGTCCTCTTCTTCTGTGTTCACAATCTACCTCTTTTTTTTTCCCCCCTTTTTGCGGTACTGAGAATGAACGCAGAAACACTCTACTTCTAAACTACATTCCAGCTTTTTTGTTGTTGTTATTTAATAGTGGAGATTGAACCCAGGGGTACTCTACCACTAAGCCACATCCCCAGTCCTTTTTATTTTCAGATAGGTCTAATTTGCCCAAGCTGACCTTGAAATTTTGATCTTCCAGTCTTGGAATCCTGTCACCTTGACCTTTTGATACTCCTACCTCAGAATCCTAAGTCTCTAGCATTACAGGCTTGTACCCCCATGCCCAGTATCCCACTACCAACCCTATTTTTAAATTTTGAGACAGGGCCTCCATAAATTGCTGACACTGGCCTCGAAGTTGGGATCCTCCTACTTCAGCCTTCCCAGTAGAGGAAATTACTCAAATGCTCCACTGCACAGGGCTACAATGTACCTACCTCTTTTGTGTTCACACTGTATCTAGTCTCTACCCCCATTAGAACACACAAATGGCTGTCCTCTATTTTGCTACTGTAACCCATCTACCTTCCCTGAACTCTGTCAGGGGCATCTTTTTCTGTTCCTGTCGTACATCCTATGTGAATTCTCACCTAGGGCCTTTGTACTCACTGTCTGCCTAGAATATCACCCCTCCTCCAGCACCATCAGATAACTGCATTAGTCGCTTCTCCTGAAATGATTTGCCTCCTATTGGAGAGAGCATTCTATCACTCTTTCCCTTTACTAGGCTTTATTTTTATTTATATTACTTGTGCCTGGGAAATATGGTTATCTCTAGTACACATCCCATGTACGCAGACACACTGTGTCTTGTTCACCCTTTATCTTTAGAGCCTGGAATAATACTGAGTGTGTGTTACATCTAGGTGAGTATTTGCTGGTTTAAAAAAATGTTAAATGAATAATAAAATGAATTCAACAATTGTTCATCTGAATTCACTGCGGCTAAGAAAGGGTAGGAGAGCATTTTCCACCGGAGGACGAAGGAACTAGGGGTTTACTGGGTCCGGTAGAGGGGACAAGCCTCGTACCTGTCCCCCGCCCTCAGGGAAAAGCAGCGTGTCTTCCAACACCACATGGAAACCGCTCAGCACTTCTTTCTTGCCGTTGCTCCCATCGGTCTGCAGCTCCGCCGGCTGGCAGGAGACCACGGTGGTGGTGAACTGGGCAGAGAGAGATGAGTGAATAAAACTCCAAAACCAGCCTTTTCCACTGGGAGACTGAAGCCCATCTCCGCACTCCCTTTTCCCCAAACCGCCCGTAGGCGGGGCAGCATCAGATCCCCTGCCCATAAGGCCGCACCTCCCGGGCATAGCTGTCCCGCTGGCACAGGAACGCCATTACCGTCACCCAGGACCCGGGAACATGCACAGGCTGAAAAGCTTGGGAGCCGACGGACAGCTACGCGGGACAAACTTCATTACGTGTGCGTCTCTGCGCAGACGCAAGAAGGTGAAGGAAGGGGTGTGGTTTGGCCAAATTTACAGAAAACGCGAATTGTGGGAGTTCTGAATTTGTTTTTATTTATTTATTTATTTGTTTGTTCTTTGTTTCTTTTTCTTTCTTTCTTTCTTTCTTTCTTTCTTTTTTTTTTTTTGTCTGTCTTGGTAATTTTTAACACTAGAAAAACAAAACAAAACAAAAAAACCTGGAAAAAAAAAACAGAAATAATAGAAAACTCGCAGCCTGAACTTGTCGAGAGCCCTTTGGGCCCCTGCCGATTAAATCCTTATAGTGTAGAGTGTTGAGGTGGGGACGGCACTGGTTAAATAAATAGCCCTGCGAGGCCCGGGCGGTAGTGCATGCCTGTAATCCCAGCGGCTGGGTGAGGCGGAGGCATGAGGATCACAAGTTCAAAGCCAGCCTCAGTAATTTAGCAAGTACCTAAGAATTTTGTATATGAAAATAAAAAGGGCTGGGGATGTGGCTCAGTGGTTAAGGTGCCCCTGGGTTCAATCCCTGGTATACATATAGTGCAAGGCAGACATATACATAAAGTATATGTGTTAATAATATGCTCTATATTATACTTTATATAAGCAGTACATGCTATTGAATATGCTTATGATCGAATATATTTTGTGTATACCTTATCCAAAATGCTTGGAACCAGAGTATTTCGGATTTCTGTATTTTAAATTTTGAGACAGGGTATCACTAAATTTCTGAGACTAGCCTCAAATTTGCGATCCTCCTGCCTCAGCCTCCCAAATTGCTGGGATTACAGGTATATACCACCATGCTCATTGAGTTTTTTTTTTTTTTTTTTTTTTTTTTTTTTTTTTTTTGTTGTTTCATTTTGGTTTTGATTTTTAGAATACTTGCACAGGTTTACTGGTTGCGTACCCTTAATCTGAAAATCCCAAATCCAAAATTTTTGAGCAGCATATCAGCAATCAAAAAATTTTGGATTTCATAGCTTTTCAGATTTCATAGCATTTCAGATTTTGAATTTTCAGATTAGGAATGGTCAGCCTGCATCTTGTCTTATATATTACATAACTATACTTTATATGTTACAGATTTTATGAAATGTATAATACAGTATAATGATATAGATGATATGGTGCAGTCTAAAACACCATACAGTATGTATTATGTAAATAAAAAAGCTCATGTATGAGACAGTGCAAGAATGTTTAGAAGTGAAATGATTGGGTTTTAAGTCTTAACCTAATCAGTGAATTAATCCCCTGATAGGGATTAACTGAGGGGTAACTGACAGTGGGTAGGGTGTTACTGGAGGAGGTGGGCCCTTGGGGTCATGCCTTTGGAGTATATAATTTGTATCTGGAGAGTGGAGTGTGTCTCTCACTGCTGCCTTATCATCATGTGAGCTGCTTCCTCCACCACACTCTTTTGCCATTATGTTCAGCCTCATTTTGAGCCCCAAGGAGTGGAGCCAGCTGCCTATGGACTGAGATCTCTGAAACCATGATCCCCCAAATAAACTTTTCCTCCTCTAAAATTATTCTTCTTGGGTTTTTTAGTCACATTGGTGAAAAAGCTGTCTAAGACAGAAATTGATATCAAGAGTGGGGTCATGGGCTTGGGGATGTAGCTCAGTTGGTAGAGTGCTTGCCTCACAAGCATAAGGCCCTGGGTTCAATCCCCAGCCCTGGGAAAAAAAAAAAAAAAAAAAAAAAGAGTGGGGTCATTCTGTGACTAATCTGAGCAAAACCTAAGCTTTTGGAGCTTTTTGGAATTTGGGGGAGGAATTTTTAGATGTTTAGAAATGCTAGCTGGAAATGCTTTAGATTATTATAAGTGAAGCCCAATGGCTGATTCTGGTGGAAGCTCAGAAGGCCAGAATGCCAGTAGAACCATGGACGGTGATAACAGGGCTTAAGAGTGTTCAGAGGAAAAGGTGGACATTATTGGTAATTAACTTAAGAGGCCATTCACGTTATATTCTGGCTGAGAAATTGTCTGCATTTCTCCATGTTCTGAGACCTTTCTGTGAGGCTGATTTTAAAAACAATTAACTTCTTAATCTGGCAGAAGTTTCTAGAGATCATAGCATTCAGATGGTGGCAGGGATATTGCTGGCAGCTTCTAGTCAAGTTTATTATGATAATGAAGTGCAGAAAGACTTGAAAAACTTGGACTTCAGAGGTGGGAATAAAACTGGGGTTAAGGAAGTTTCAGTTGTTAAAGGCATTACTGTCACTAAAGAAATGCTAAATCCTTTGCTCAGAGATGATAAGAAAGATGGCTCCAGAGCATCTCAGGAATTGGCAAGATCATATCCACCTCAGACTAAAGGAAGTAAAAGTAAAATTCTTTTGAGAAGAGACCAGTGGGTACTCTTCTTGCACAAGGGGACCTAGAAAGTTTTTTCAACATACTGAGCTGTCCAGACACTAGAGGCTGCTGCAACCATGGTCCCTGGAAGTTTTAAGTTTGCTTGAGATGGCAGCAGACCCTGGCATCAACCACTTGGTGCTGGTTCTGCAGGTCATGGAGGTTGATGGAGGCTTCCACCAAGATTTCAAAGAAAGGCCTGGGAGGCCAGGCAAAGTGCAGCAGGGACAGAGTTCCTGGAGGCATCCCTGAGAGGGCGAAGTGTGGAGATATGAAGAGGAAGCTGAAGCTGCATTGGAGACCCTGAGATTAAGAAATGCCAGTAACATAGGAAAGCTGCTGGAATTGAGCAAACACAAGCCAACAGAAAGGCCCTGGGCTGAAACCAACAAGGATGTAGGGGCTGTACACGAGCACTCTGGACAGAACATCACCATGCCATGTGCCCCAGGGGCCGGATGTGGGCTACAGGATTTGTTTGCCCAGCTGGATTTCAGTCTTGTTTTGGTCCCATCCCTTCTTTCTATGCCCCTATTCTTGTGAATGGAAATGTTTACTCTGTACCTTTATATATTGGATACTTGTAAATTGCTTTTGACTTTTATAGGAGCTTACAATGCAAGCTTACCCTGAACCTTAGAGGAGACTTTGGACTTGTACTTTTGGGCAATCTTGGAACTGTTGAGACTGTGGGGACTCTTGGAAATGGACAAAATATATTTTGCACTGTGAGATAGTCATGAGCTTTTGGGGGCCAGGAGTGGAATATTATGTTTTGGATGTGAGGTGTCCCCCAAAAGCTCATGTGCAAGACAATGAAAGAAGGTTTAAGGGAGAAATGATTGGGTTATGAGAGTCTTAACCCAATCGTTTAATTAATCCCCTCATGGGATTAACTTGAGTGGTAACTGAAGGTGGGTAGTGTGTGGCTGGAGGAGGTGGTCCCTAGGGGTATGCCTCTGGGGCATATATTTTGTAACTGGAGAGTGGAGTCTCTCTCTCTCTGCTTCTAATCATCATGTGAGCTGCTTCCCTCCACCATACTCTTCTGCCATGATGTTCAGCCTCACCTCCAGCCTCAAGGAATGGAGCTGGCCATCAATGAACTGAGACCTCTGAAATCGTGAGCCCCCAAATAAACTTTTCCTCAAATTGTTCTTGTTGGGTCTTTTAGTCACAGCAATGAAAAAGCTGACTAAAACAGGGCTGGAGATTTAATTCAGTGGTAGAGTGAACCTGGGTTCAATCCCCAGTACCACACACACACACAAACACACAAAGAAAGAAAGAGAAAGAAAATAAAACTGTGGCTTTGAACTTGCAATCCTCCTGTCTCAGCCTCCTGAGCTGCTGGGATTACAGGTGTGCACCATTGTGCCCGACCCTTTTTTATTTTTTGAGATAGGGTCTTGCTAAGTTGTTGAGACTGGCCTAGAGCTTATGATCCTCCTGTCTTAGCCTCCCAAGTCTCAGGGATTACAGGCATGCACCACTATGCTCAGCTTTTATATAATTTCATTTTAAAACTATATCCATATATCTTGCTTATATATGTGTTTTAAAGTCTACTTTTAAAATAAATCTTAATACTTTACCATGATTTCGGGCCATATGTCACAGTCCGTGCCTATAATCCCAGCAACTTGGGAGGCTGAGGCAGAGAATTGCAAGTGTAAAGCCAGCCTCAACAATTTAGCAAGACCCTAAATAATTTAGTGAGAACCTCTCTCAAAATTAAAAATAAATGAACTGGGGATGTGGCTCAGCAGTTAAGCACCCCCGGATTCAATCCCCAGTACAAACAAACAAATCATGACTTCAAAGAGCAAGGTCCTGTGGGTATTACATTTGTTTTAACTTATAGTCATTGTACATATTAGGCACTCAATATGCATTTGTGGATGAATGAAGAAGCTGTTAAATGGAAGAATATACAGATAGACATTAGAGTAACAATTAGTTTTGAAAATGTGAAAAGATTTCTGGAGCATGCAGGAAGTTGAGGTGGCTGAGGTTTTTTTTATTTGTTTTCTTGGGGTTTTTGTTGTTGTTTGCTTTATTTTTGTTTTTTTTTTTTTTTTTGTTATTGTTGTTGTTATTTTTGTTTGTTGTTGTTTTTTGTTTTTTTGTACTGAGAATCGAACTCGGGTGTTTTACACCTGAGCTACATCCCCGCCCTTTTCATTATTTTGAGGCAGGGTCTCATTAGGTTGCTTAGGGCCTGTTAAATTGCTGAAGCTGGCCTCAAACTTGCCATCCTCCTGTTACAGCCTTCCACAGGGATTTACAGACATCACTCTGCTCTTGGCTTAAGGTGACTGTTCTAAAAAGGACCAAGCCCGGATCTGGGCAAGAGGAAAGTCCCTCAGTTTGGTTACAAGCCTGTCCCTAATATCTTTTTTTATTCCAACCTCCATGAGGGCCAAAACCTCTAAGCCCTACCCTACCTTCTTAAGAGAGAAACTCTGAAAGGAGAAGAGGCTTTCCACCAAGAGGAAAAGGTACAAGAATGGATAGATGGAGAACGACTCCTAGAGTTTTATTATAATCTGTTTCTTCTTTGGCTTTTGCTCTGTCACATATATGCACAAACTCAACTAACCAAGCATTCCAAACAGAGATCTTATACATTAATCAGTAAAGAAGTCAGAAGCTCCACCTGTATACTCCTCCTTTATCCTGCCATCTTGATGCAGCACCAAGTCAAATACCCAGGAGGAAGACATAAATATAAGGGGAACACTTAATAAAGAACTTCTAGAAAGTTCAGAGATCTCAGAGGACCTTGGTGCACAGCCAACAGCTGACAAGGGTCCAGGCCAGGGCTTTTCAGAGCAACAGAAGGTAGTTACAACCTCCTCTCAGCTCTGCTGTCACAGAAAGTTAATTACTTGTTGCTTCAGCACCGTCAGAATCATCCTAGGGAGAGAAAAAAAGACAAAGCTCCTGTAGACGCTACAAAGAACAAACGTTTATGTTTACAAATGCTACTGCTCACTGCTGCCTGCTCTCCATGTTTTCTTTTGTTACCTTTTAAAACATACTTCTTAGGAAGCTAATACTGAAGGATTTTAACCTTGGATAATAAAATAAACCACTGGCACTCAATAAACAGCACTCTGTTATGAATCACTTAGTTTCAGAATTTCAATTAAAGATACTCAACAGGACCAGGTCTGCTCTACTGTAGTAAAGAAGGGGAGATGGAAGGGAGGAGGATCTTGTTGGGGTTTTTTAAAACTTGGAGAACATTTGTCAAATTCAAATTTGGTTAATAGGTGGGGAGGGGGAGGAAAAAAATAACAGAATGAATCAAACATCATTACTCTATGTAAATATATGAATATGCAAGTGGTATACTGTTACTCCATGTAAAAACTGAAACAAACATGTATCCCATTTGTTTACAATAAAATAAATTTAAAAAAACATAAAAAAAATAAAATAAATCTTTTAAAAAAAAATTTGGTTAATATTCACTGAGAACTGCTTTGTGCTAGAGACTGGGATAGAAAATTTTCTAGGGTATTATTTTTTAAGGCCTAAAAGAAATTGAAGGGTGGTGGGAAAGGCATTACTTACATCCAGGTCATCCATGGCAGGTGGAGGTCTCTTGGTGCTGACCTTCTTCAAAAGCTAAAAGGAAGAGAAAATAGTCCCAAGAGACAAGAGGGTGAAAGAAGAGCAATCTGCATACTGATGGACCATAGAAGGATGGTCTTAGCCAGGGCCTGCTAGGCAACTACTCCCATCTTTCAAACCCCTAAACACATCACTGAAATTAATTGCAGCCTGTCACAGTGGTGCATGCCTACAATCCCAGCAGCTGGTAGGCTGAGGCAGGAGAATCAAGAGTTCAAAGTCAGTCTCAAAAACTTAGCAAGGCCCTAAGCAACTCAGCGACATGCTGTCTCTAAATAAAATATAAAAAATGGCTGGGGGTGCTGGAGAGATAGCTCAGTTGGTAGAGTGCTTGCCTTGCAAGCACAAGGTCCTGGTTCAATCCCCAGTAACCCCCCCCCCCCAAAAAAAAAAAGAAAAGAGAAAAAGAAAAAGAAAAAAAAAAATGGCTGGGAATGTGACTCAGTAGTTAAGTGCCCCTGGGTTCAATTCTCAATACAAAAAAAAAAAAAAAAAAAAAGGAAACTTAAATACATAAACTCTAATCTTACTAATCCAGATTCTTTCTTTCTCTCTCTCTCGACAGTGCTAGGGGTCAAACCCATGGCCACACACATTCTAGGCAAGTACTACCAACTGAGCTACATCCCCAGCCCAGAATATAAATTTTTATACTGTTTAGTGTTAGCTACCCATGAAATGTTCTGGCTCAGGAAGAAAAAGACAAAGGAAATAGAAGACAAGAATTACAGAACTACGGAAGCGATTTTGCCAAAACTTTTCAGAACACAGGCTAATCCATGAATAGTAACTGAATTCATATATAATTCCACTAATATTTATTCCTCTCATCCCTACTAAACATTGCATGAAATATGTAAAGAGTAACAGCACCAATGAATAGCCTACTAAGGAAGCTTGAATATCCCTGCCTGGCCCTGATGACAGTCCTCCAAAGAAATGCATGCAGACAGATACAGAGAATGACCAAGACGGGCAAAAAATAATAGGTGCTGTCTCTCCTACCTCTGCATAATGCTCCACGTGAGCCAGCTCCACCTCTTCATCCCCCTCCCAGTCTCTCCAGTTATCAAAGTCCACAGAGAGCCACACTGGCTGTAAGGGGAAACATCAAGTCACAGGCAGGAAGAGCAGCAGCAGCAGTCTTTTCAGCATGAAAAGACTATGGACATGCGCACAGGAGGGTAAGAGGGTCAATGCAGTATAGTCTTCCTAACAGCATCCCTTTTCACCAACTCCCCTTCAGGCTGCCATGTTGTCACTGGCATCCACAGATATTTACCTACTAGCTGCTGAGCACAATGCCAGAAATGACAGGATCTATAAAAGCATAGAAGTCCTGCCCTTCAAGAGTCAAATGATTAGAGAGACAACATATGTAGGAAAATATCATAAAGCATCATAGGAGTCAATCAATCAAGACAGACATGTAGTATTCCTTGGAATCAGAGGTGATACTTTGAGGCATGTTCCAAAGTGCCCTCCTTTATACAGGGAAGACATCATTCACACACTCATTTAACAGATATTTATTGAACATATACTATTGGTCAGACTCTGAGTTTGGCATTGGGATTATAAAAATGTTCAATGGACTGTCCAGCCATCAGGAAGAAAGGTCGGGGAGAGATATAGTGAAAAAAAAATCCACACACAGCCTTGCACACAGTGGGAAAAGTAGGGTGGTGGGGTGAAACAGGGATATCATGGGAACCCAGAAAGGAGGTAGGGGAACCAAACTTGGAATAGCAGGGCCTTGAAGGATATACAGGGTCAGGTAGATGAAGGTGAGGATGGTGGTGGATTTTCAGGAAAAAGACATGGCTTGAGCAAAGTCACAAAGGTGAGAAAGCCTAGTGTGTACAAAACAAAACACTGCAAATAGCTTGCTGTGTCTGGAATGTAAACTTTGAGGCAGAAAGTATAGGATGGGATTTGTGCCATGCTACAGTACTTGGAATTCAATCCAAAGGGCAGGAGTTACAGCTTAAATGCCTTAAAAAAAAAAAAAAAAAAGTCAGGGAGGTAATGAAAAAGAGTAACCTGAGGTAAAGTGCATACCTCATTTGAAGCTTCTACTCAGCATTGGGAATGCAGCCAGACTCTCCCAATTTCAAAGAAGCTGATAATCTGAATTTGTAGATAAAATATCCACATTTTTTAAATTAAGTAACAAAATAATGTAAATGTAACCAGTCAAAACAGGCAATGATGGGTACACACCTGTGATCCTGCTATTCAGGAAACTGAGGCAGAAGGATCACAAGTTCAAGGCCACCTGAGCAATTTAATGAGACTGTGTCTCAAAAATAAAATAAAAAAATTTTTAAAGGGTAAGGAATGTAGCTCAGTAGTAAAGCACCTGCCTAGCATGAACGAGGCTCTGGGTTCAATCCCTAGTACTGAAGGGGAAAAAAATTAACACTGAAAATTATTAAAACAAATGTGAAAGTCAGATTCAGCCAGCAGGTGGCCAATTTTTAAGCTTTGATTTTTTTGTGGTTGTTCTGTCTGTATTGGTACTAGGGATTGAACCATTGAGCTAGAGTCCCATCCCTTTTTATATTTTACTTTAAGGCAGGGTCTCACTAAATTACTCAGGTTGACCTTGAATTTGCGAGCATTCTACTTCAGCCTCCCAAGTAGTTGGGATTAAAGACATGCATCACCATGCCTAGCTCAACTTTCAATCTTTAGGGGAAAAGCCACTGGAGGGTCTTATGTGGGAAAGTGTCAAGGTTAATATATGTTTTAGACAGTCTATCCTTGGAGTGATGCACAGGATGGATTGTGGATAGGACCAAAAATATGCAACAAACTTCACCAAAGGGGCTGGGGTTGTAGCTCAGTGGTAGAGTAATTGCCTTGTATGTGTCAGGCACTGGGTTCCATCCTCAGCACCACATAAAAATAAGTAAAATAAAGGTATTGTGTTCCTTTACAATTAAAAATATATTAAAAAAAAAAATAAGCAAAAACCACTTGCCCCAAAACACTGATAGATGAGGTCTGAACCAGGAAGAAATTAAATAATAAGTTCAAAATATTTAGGAGGTCAACCAGGTATGGTGGTGCACTGAGGCAGGAGGATCACAAATTTAACACCAGCCTCAGCAATTTAGCAAGATTCTGTCTCAAAATAATAAATAAAGGTTGTCTGTCCCTCTGAAGCTAGCCTGCATTCTCCCTTGAGTGGGTATCCTTGCTTCACCCCAGTGGTGTTTCTCTTGAGATTGCCCCCATTCTTCCTTGTATATGTGTTTACTTTCCTAAATAAATCTTCATCAGTTTTTGAAAAATAAAAATAAAAAGGGCTGGGGATGTAGTTCAGTTATAGAGTACCCTGGGTTCAGTCCCCAGTACAGGGGATGGGATGAAGGAAGGCAGCATATTGAGTAGGTCAACTAAGCAGGACCTGATGAGTCATTGAATTTTGACTAGAAAGGAGGAAAGGGCAATCCCAGAGGATGAACAGAGAGCACAGAAGGAGCAAGCCACTCCCCACACACCTTGATATCCTCCTTGGTGAGCCGGGGCCAGGCCACCTTCTCCTTCCATTTCCTCACAAAGCAAGTAATAGAGCGGCCGGATCTCTTATCCTGGGAATCCTGTCAGAGAGAGAGCCTTATTCTTAGGATCTGAGTTTTCATATGAATCTCCTTGGCACCTTTTCCATCCAAACCTGACGTGATCCAGCCCACCCTCACCTTGGAGTTCACTTTGGCATAGAACTCAATCTCGTTGTACAACTCCACTCCATCACCATTCTTGCAGCTACAGAAATAATGAAACTGAGATGTGGGAGTCTGGGAGCAGGGGTCCGGATCAGGAAAAAGGAAGTTCCTGAGAATCGAGGCCCTCCATAGAGGAGGGCCATTACCTGAAGACAATGCGATGATCCTCAATGAGCACATGGACATCCGGCTGTCCTCAACCACAAAACTCCATGAACACATACTTGGGTCTGTCATACCACAGGGTCCGGGCATGCTGCCTGAAAAGGAGTGTAGTGGGGCTTCATAAGGGTGGGGAAGGGAAGACAGGGCAATTGGGAAAAATAAGGGAGGGGACCATATAGGGACGTTCGGTGCCACAGTCTTGTCAAAGTATAGCTAAGCGAGACAGAAGAGGGAGAAAAGGAGTGACGAAGTGCGGAGATGTGGTGAGGGTGAACCCAGGTCAAATCAAAACTCACCCTACAAGTTACAGAGGTCTGAGGTCTGGGGCTCCCGTGGGGCCTCACAGAACCTAAAGAGCGCACAAGACGTGGGCAGGGAATCTCCAGGGAAAAGGGTGGAGGGGAGGGGGCAGTACCCCGGCCGGAAACACTTACCGCGCCATGGCTGCTCCACCTGCCCAGTGGCGTTTGGAGTCCTGGGCAAAAGCCTCTATCTTTAGATACTGGGGACGCCCCCAGCAGCTGCCTTTCCTTATATGGTCGAGGGAAGGGTTGAGACAGTGGGGAAGGTCGCTTAACTGCCTAGAGATCTGCACTCTAGGGGGATTCTGGGAGAGATTAAACACTGTAGCCCTTAACCTCTCAAAGTCTCCTAAAATGTACAGATTAGGAAAAGACCGCGTATCCGCTAAAACCAGGGAAAGGGCTAAACTAAATTCTGTGCACAGGGAATGGCATGTCCCTGGCTTCATTGATCTGTTTCTCTAACTTTTCGTACTCCATTCCTAATTCAGAATAGGCTCCCAATAAAAAATTATTGGCTCTAAAGAAGTCTCTGAGAGGCTTACCACCCTCGGGTGGACCGCCCTCGGGGACGCCCGAACTTTAAGCCCCGCCCACCAATCCTCCGGCTTTTCCCGGACTGCACGCCGTTGCCATGGCAGCAAGGGGGCGCGGCTGACGTGCAGCGGTGTTTCCGGGAAGATGGCCGCTGTCGAGGCTGCTGAGGAGTCGGTAGCGGTGGTGGCGGCCGTTGAGGCAAAGACAAAGGATGAAGAGGAGGAGGAAGAGGAATTGCTGCCACCATGCGAGGCGGTGCGCTGGGCCCCGGTAGGGGCGGTGGCAGAGACCGGACCTGGGGTGTCTGCATTTTCGGAAGAGGGGGCGACCGAGGAGCCCGGCACAGCCGGGGTTCCCCGCCAGATTCGCCCAGCTGTACTTTGCGGCGACTGCGGGCCGAACGGCGGCGGCTGGATTCAGCATTGCTCGCGCTGTCCTCGCACTTCGCGCAGGTGCAGTTCCGCCTGCGCCAGGTGGTGCGTGGGGCACCGGCAGAGCAGCAGCGCCTCTTGCGCGAGCTGGAAGAATTCGCCTTCCGCGGCTGCCCTCACGTCCTGGGTTACGAGGGGCCCGGGGACCCTACCAGCGACGAGGGCGACAGGCTGCCTGGGGACCGACCACGGTTGCGGGGCGAGGACCAGGTGAGCGGGTGGGGCTGGGCCCCAACAGATTTGGGAATAGGGGTTTAAGTGAGTGGCGTTGCTAATGCAGAAGGAGGTAGAAAGGGGAGAGCAGACTCAACTAGGTGGGTATGAATATGTCAGACAGGGAAACTGGAGCCAGATGTAGATGGTCTAAGAGGACTGAGAGATCAGAGAACTTGAGTGTGAGAGATGCATATTGAAGGTATGCGAAAAAAATGTGCTGTGTGATGATGTGAGGAGCTGTGAGCAGAGTATTGAGAAGCCAACAGGACAACCGCTTACCTTGCCCTCCCCTCATAAAATACTTTTTTTAAAAAAAGTCCTGGACACTTTTTTTGGTGCTGGAGATTGAACCCAGGGCCTTGCACTTGCTAAGCAAGGGTTCTATTACGGAGCTACACTCTTAGCTCTAAACACTTTTGCTGATGGGGTATCCTGACCATGGGAATTAGAATTGGAAAGTGAGGTGAAATCCGTGGAAATTTAGATTAATTCCTCTGCTTCCTGTAAATCTAGGCAGTCTTTAATCTTTGCACCCTCTTATCCGGTCAGAACTGGGTGAACAGCAGTCTCTTACTAACTGAAAGAAACATGACTCGATTATATAATTTTCCTAATATCAGTATTTTCAAACTGCTCCTTCCTCCTACTTAACAACTAGGTATTCTGAATGAGGTCCTCTGGTAACTAACAAGATGGATTCAGTTTGCCTTCTTTGAGAAGCAATGAAACTATGTATTCCACACCAAGGAAAGTTTCCTTACAAGCTTTGAATCTCTGGAAGTGAACCCATGTAGGTAGCTTGTTGGAGGTGTTGAAACACACTGCTTTTTTACCTTTTTACTCTTCAAGTTATAATTCAACATGTGACTTTCTTCCCACTAGAATTGATTTTAGCCAAGAAAATTTATCAGCAGCAGATATTGACTTATTTTAATCAGAACAGTTTCCAATGCAATCCTGTATTTACTGTTCCACCCTTTTTTCCACATCCACAGGTCCATGCATAAGGAATAGCCACCTTAAATTGCCTGACTTAAAGACTAAAAAAAATAGAATTACTTTTGCAAGGTCCTGTTCAGGATGGAAAAGAACAAAAGGTTCTCAGTGGATGCAGCACTTTTCATTGTTCATTTTCGCTTTCATAAACAGTGTAGTAATTTATTTTTGAAATGTTTTAAACATTTATTTTTTGCGGTACTGGGAATTGAATTCAGGGGTGCTCTCCCACTGAGCTACATCCCCAGCCCTTTTTATTTATTTTTGTTACTGTGGAATTAAACCCAAGGGTGCTCTACTACTGAGCCTCCCAAGCCCCTTTTTTTTTTCTTTTGAAACAGAGCCTCACTAAGTTTCCTAGATGGCCACAGAGTTGTCCTCCTAGCTGGGATGGTGGCTTATGCCTGTAATCCCAGTGACTTGGGAGGCTGAGGCAAAGGGCTCACAAGTTGGAAGCCAACCTCAGCAATTTAATGAGACTGTATCAAAATAAAAAAATATAAAGGGTTGCAGATGTGCCTCAGTGGTAAAGTGTCCCTGGATTCAATCCTTACTATCACACACACATACACACATACAAACACACAAACACTTTTGTACTCTTGATTCAACCTGCTAGCTCACTGAGATTACAGGCATGTGCCACCATGCCCAGATTGTTTTATTTTGAGACAGGATCTCACTAAATTGCTGAGACTGGTCTTGAACCTGAGGTCCTGCCTCAGGCTCCCAGTGTAACACTTAAAAAAAAAAAAACTAGTGGGTCTACCTAATAAACAGCTGAAACTATTATGTGCATACATTGAACAGGTAGTAACTAAGTGGGGGACATCTTTGAACTGAATGATTTATTTATCATTGATTTCATTTTGTTGTTGTGCTGGTGGATAGTGCTGGGAATGGAACCAAGAGCTTAAAGAATGCTAGGTAAACCTCTATGACTGAGTTTCATCCCCAGTTTCCCCAATTTTTTTAAGGCAGTATTTTATCTCACTTCATACTAGGAATGATAGCTATTATTTCCTACCTTGCACCAGAGCTTATTTTTCTCTCCTATTAAATTTTTTGCCTATGCTCCAGCAAATATGATACCATAGCTATCAACAAGAGACAGAATTCAGCAGACAATTAAGTCACAAAAACAGAATTTTGGTTTCTTTCTTCTTTGGCTTCACAAAGTTGGAACACAATGAAAACAGAAATAAAGACCGTTTTCCTAGATCTTTCTCCTTAGGCTAGTTAGACAGCTTCAGTCAGAGTTCATTATTCAGAATTTGTCATTCTATACCTAATTTAGTTCAGTAACCTGTAACAAATATGTACTGAGGGCTGGGGTTGTAGCTTAGTGGTAGAGTGCTTGCCTGGCATGTGCGAGGCACTAGGTTCGATCCTCAGCATCACATAAAAATAAATAAAATAAAGTTATTGTTTCCATCTACAAATAAAAATTTTAAAAAATATGTGCTGAGAAGCCAGGAGCAGTGGTGCACACCTGAAGCCCCAGTGACTCAAAAGGCTGAAGTAGCAGGAGGATCTCAAGTTTGAGGCCAGCCTTAGCAATTTGGGGAGATTCTGTCTCAAAACAAAAAATAAAAAGGACTGGGAATGTAGATCAGTGACCCCTGGGTTTAATCCCCAGTACTGGGGAAAAAAAGTACTGAGAACTCATCCTGTGCCATGCACTGTGCTTGGTATTGGTGATTCAGAGTCAAGACCCTTACTCTTAAGGAACTTCGAAGTTACTGGAGGCAGAATCATAAACAAATGCTGTAATGAGGCATAAGCTACAGTAAGTGTATACAAAATACTGAGGAGGAAATTATACATCCTGCCTGGAGAAATCAGAAAAACTTCTTAAAGGACAGCTAAGATTTTACTAAGTACCAAAAGAGGATAGGATTCCATGAAAAACTCTAGCAGAAAGGATTGGAGAGAGAGTGTCCTAAGGAAATAACTTGCTTTTGTGTTGAGCAAAGCTAATGCAAGAGGATTGTTTTATAAATACTTGAACAAAAAGTTAATTTGTTGCTTTTCATTTTTTTCTCTCATGCATTACTTCTGGAGGGCTTGGTAAGTACTTTTTTAAGGTTAAGTTATAATACTGTTATAGACTTCTAGTTTAAAATGTACACCTACAAACAATTTGCTGGTTTTGCTTTTTTAATTTTTTTTTTTTTTTTAATTTATCTGTTTTGCTGCGCTGGGATCAAATCCAGTGCCTCAAATGTGCTAGGGAAAGGTGCTCTACTGCTGAGAGCTATGTCCCTAGCCCCTGCTTTTTTGGATTTGACAGTCAAGAAAGGCAAGGAAATGCCAGTGTCTTAAGAGTATATTAGCAGGGCTGGGGAGATAGCTCAGCTGGTAGAGTGCTTGCTTCGCAAGCACAAGGCCCTGAGTTCAATCCCTGGTACTGCAAAAAAAAAAATATATTAGCAAGACTTTATTTAGCAAGAGTTTTTTAATAATTTAAGTGCAGAAACTATCTGGTAGCCAACAGTGAAAAGTGGAATTTATTCTAGGAAAACTTACCAGACACTTAAACAAAACAAGGAACTGGAGTACATAACTTAGTAGAAGATTGCATAGGACTCTGGGTTGGATCCCAAACACTGCCAAAAAAAAAAAAAAAAAAGAAAAGAAAGTTACCTTCTTACCCCATTACTTTTAGATGTTTCTCACTGCCCTGACACCTTCATTTGATTTTTTTTTTTTTAAATATCCTGTAATCTTATCAGAGGAAATGGAGGAGATTTGAACCTTAATAAAACTGGTTATGAGTTAAAAAGCCTTTCTTTACACCCTGACTTGGCCGAACAGGTATTCACGAGTTAAGCTGTGGCCAGTGGTTGTGGAGGTGGCATGTTTAATTCCTGGGAGGCACTCTTGGCTAAGATGAGTTGTCTCTATCCCAACTAGACATTTGAAAAACAAAGAGCAGTTTTAACAAAAGACCTCTTTGTATCCCAATGAAGGATAGACACTGTGTTTTTTACAGTGCTGGGGATCAAACACAGGGCCTTGCATGTGCTAGGTAAATGCTCTACCACTGAGATATGCCCAGAACTTCCTTTAAAAAAACATGTGGGGGCTGAGCGCTTGCCTAGAATGTGTGAGGCACTGGGTTCAATTGTCAGCACCACATATAAATAAATAAAATAAAGGTTTATCAACAACTAAAAAATATATATATTAAAAAAAAGAAAGAAAGAAAATGTGTATGATAAATTGCCCCTTAGTTGGGTGTGGTGGTGCACCTAGCCTATAGTTCTAGCTACTTGGAAGATGTTGGAGTGGGAGGAACACTTGAGTCCAGGAGCCCAAGATCAGTCCATTTCTAAGTAAATAAATAAATTGCCCTGGGTGGAATAATTATTATTAGTTTGAACCTATTTTGTTCATTGAGTGTTTCATATTTTCCTGATCGTTACTGGTTTGAGAGCTTTATTTATTTATTTTTTAGTACAGGGAATTGAATATAGGGGCAATTTACTACCAACTACGTTTCCAGCCATTTTTATTTTTTATTTTGAGCAGGGTCTCACTAATTTGCTTAGGGCCTCACTAAATTCCTGAGGCCGACCTCAAACTTGCCATCCTTCTGTCTCAGCCTCCCGAGTTCCTGGGATTACAGGTGTGCACCACCATACCCAGCCAAAAAGATTCTTAATGTGTTCTGAGTTTCTCTTTTCTGTGAAATGGACCAGTATTTTTCTCCCCTTAGAGTGAGCGGGAAAAACAAGAGCGTCTGGAAACCCAGAGGGAGAAGCAGAAGGAACTGATATTACAGCTCAAGACCCAGCTAGATGACCTGGAAACATTTGCCTATCAAGAGGGCAGTTATGACTCCCTGCCACAATCTGTGGTCTTGGAAAGACAGAGGGTGAGCAGGCCTCAGAGGCACCTTCATCATTACATAAGGTTAATTTGTCCCTGCCAACATTCCCAGGACAGCCTCTCCAGGTTCAGTTTACCTATGGCCTCACTGAGAATCCCTACTAGTCCAAATCAAAGGGAAATTTTACTCTTATACAGAGCCATTCGTAAAACATGGAAAATACGTGTTGTCTGGATTTCAAATTGTTCCTAATAATGTTACTAGAATATTTTGGCTGTAATATACCTTGATGTTTTATAGAGTTGTCCTTTAGTTGTCTAGAGTAGGGCAAGAAGAGATAAAAAGGATTTTAAGAAAAATCAGTATGCATTCTCTTGGAAACCTTTAGAGAAATTAAATATGAGGCTTTTGGACCATCAGTCTCTTTGGGTTATTTATACTGTTGTTTTACTGAGTAAGAGCTGACTGGCGTGGTAAAAAATTTACAGTTAATAAAAGGAGCCATTCCTATCAGAGAGGAACTAAAGGTTCTTGTTATGTTAAAAGAAGTAGAGTCTGATCACCTTGATCAACAGTTAGATAATTTTCTCACAAATTTGAAGGTCTGCATAGTTTTGATTTCCATTTAAAAGTATAATCCTTGCTTAAGATTCTTCTCTCTAACCCTCTCCTTGAGAATTCCAAAGGGTGTGTTCATTGCTTATGATCCTGCTAGGTGATCATAGATGAGTTAATAAAGAAACTGGACATGAATCTGAATGAGGACATCAGTTCCCTATCCACTGAAGAGCTTCGTCAGCGTGTTGATGCAGCAGTGGCTCAGATTGTCAACCCAGCCCGAGTAAAAGAACAATTGGTTGAGCAACTGAAAACCCAGATCCGAGATCTTGAGATGTTCATCAGCTTTATTCAAGGTCAGAGAAGGGAATGGTGATAGAAGGGTGAACAGATGTCTTAATAATTATATTTATTCTGAAAGGTGCCAGTTCTTTTTTTCTTTTTTTTTTTTTTTTGAGTCTGGTTCTCTTAGTGTTGCTGAAGCTGGCTTTGAGCTCATGGGCTCAAGCAGTTTTCTCACCCCGGCGCCCCAAGTAGCTGGGACTACAGGCATGCAACATGCACCATTTTTTTGGTACTAGAGATTGAACCCTTAGAGAACAGGATCTCACTAGTTGCTGAGCTGGCTTTGAACCCGTGATCCTCCCGCCTCAGCCTCCTGAGCCTCTGGGATTGCTAGTTTTTGGTTTTTTTTTTTTAAGTTTTATTGCTTTGCTAGCAAAGGAGAAAAACAACTGACTCCTATCCCAGAGGCTGTGATTCCCCCTATCAGCAGGAACAGGGAGGCTTTTAAAAAGGTGATTCAAAGACTACATTCCACTTGTTCTCTGTTGGAGTTGTAATTCATTTGTTAAAATTTGGGAGATAGTCATTTCTGAGATAATCTGGTTCCGTGCCCAAAGTCTGGATTACTTTGTTCCTGTGGTGAGTATGTACTCAAGGACATATAAATCTGCTTAAAATGGAGAAGAAAGGTAATTCTGTTTTCCCCTGAGATTAGGGATAGGGAGAAATTAGGGAGGAGCAGGGGAAGAGGAAGAAAAAGAAACGTCCATTTAAAAAATAAGTTGCAGTGGCAGAACAGCAAGGGCTATATTCAAAGCATAAAGTGGACCACTGTTACATCACTAGTTCTTAATGTACTATTTAAGAGGTCTTATCTGCCTGATAGAGTAGAAGGAACATGGGTTTTAGAACCAGATAGTTAAAATTCCAGCTGTGTCACTTCCTGACTTTATATCCTTGGGCAGGTTACTAACCTCTTTAATCTCACTCTTCTCATTTGAAAAATGATGATTCAGGCTTCATTTACTAAACAAATATTTATTGAGCCAACTACAATGTGTTAGTCACCATTTTACACAATGAAATCAGAATTTGTAAAATTTTTGGCATATGGTAGACATCATTAAATATTTTTCCTGCCACGTAGACTAAATAACTGTCTCACCTACGTAACTTCTGATTACAGATGAAGTAGGAAGCCCCTTACAGACAGGTGGTGGACATTGTGAATGCAAGGCCAGTGGGAAAACAGGAAATGGCTCCATCAGAACAGGCAGTAGCAGACTGCCTCCAGGAAACAGCAAAAGTAAGTACACCTTCCAGAACAGGAAAGTCCATAGAGCCAGAAAGTAGATTAGTGGTTGTTTAGGTCTTGAGAAGAAATGGGGACATGCTAATAGTGCAGAATTTTCTTGGGGGATGATAAAAATATTCTATGATTGATTACCACAATGGTTGCACAACTAAATATACTGAAAAAACCACTAGGGCTGGGATGGGTAGCTTAGTGGTAGAGTGCTTGCTTAGCATGCACAAGGCCCTGGGTTCAATCCCTCGTACCATAAAACAAACAAAAAGAAAAACCAAAAATCACTCAGTGGGTAAATTATATGATATGTGAATTTTATCTCAGCACAGCTACTATCACTAACCAAAAATACAAGTCAGTCTAATTGCATCTTAGGTGAGTCTTGTCTTCGTGTGGCCCACATACTACGTCAGGGAAGCAAAACTTAATCCCACCCTGTGACTTGTTCCTCTGTTTCATTATGCCTCCTGCTGACCAGCCATTATCTTTTTCTAAACAGCGAAGACAGAAGATGTGAAGAGAGTCCGGGAGACGGGGCTACACCTGATGAGGAAAGCACTGGCTGTGCTCCAGATCTTTGCTGTTAGCCAGTTTGGTTGTGCCACAGGCCAGATCCCTCAAACCCTATGGCAGAGGGGCCAGGCCGACAGAGACTACACCCCCTTACTGAAGAAGCTGGAGATATCAGTAGATAGAGTGAAGCAGCTAGCCTTGAGATACCAGTCACATGACCATGTCATAACCTCTGCCAACCTCCAGGACCTCTCTCTGGGAGGCAAGGATGAGCTGACCATGGCTGTGCGCAAGGAACTGACAGTGGCTGTGAGGGACCTGCTGGCCCATGGACTCTATGCCTCCTCCCCTGGAATGAGCCTTGTCATGGCCCCCATTGCTTGTTTGTTGCCAGCCTTCTCCTCAGCCCCTGAGACCATGCATCCCTGGGAGCTCTTTGTAAAGTACTACCATGCTAAGAATGGTCGAGCTTATGTGGAATCCCCAGCCCGGAAGCTCTCCCAGTCCTTTGCCCTGCCCGTTATGGGTGGCACTATTGTGACCCCCAAACAGAGTCTACTGACAGCCATCCACATGGTGCTGACAGAGCATGACCCTTTCAAGCGCAGTGCAGACTCAGAGCTGAAGGCCTTGGTGTGCATGGCCCTGAATGAACAGCGTCTAGTGTCCTGGGTGAACCTCATCTGTAAGTCAGGATCACTCATTGAGCCACACTACCAGCCCTGGAGCTACATGGCCCACACAGGCTTCGAGAGTGCCCTCAATCTGCTCAGTCGCCTCAGCAGCCTCAAGTTCAGCCTTCCCGTGGACTTGGCTGTGCGCCAACTGAAGAACATCAAGGATGCCTTTTGATGAGAGTGCCTGGGAGAGCAGATCAGCACCTTGCTCTGTAGATGTGTTAGTCTTCTAGAATGAGAGCAAGTGGTCAGAGGAGGGGTGAAGGACTTTTTTCCTAGTCTCTTAGGTGACCAGCCAAATGAGTGCAAAATTTTTTTTCCCCCAGCACGTTAGCATTTCAGAAAGGTTCTTAAAACTGGGTGTGGTGGCACATGCCTATAATCCCAGTGACTCAGGAGACTGAGATAGGAGGATCACAAGTTCAAGGCCAGCCTTGGCAATTTAACAGAGACCCTGTCTCAAAAAACGAAAAGAGGTAGGGATGTGACGTAGTGGTAGAGTGCCCCTGGCTTCAGTCCCTGTACCAAAAAATAAAGAAAAATAAAAATAAAAAGTTTCTCAGAGCTGAGGGTGTAGCTCTGGGGTAGAGCTCCTGTTTAGGATGATCAAGACTCTGGGTTCAATAGATAAAAACAAAAAAATTCTGCCCTTGCATGCTACTGCAGTATACATGTGGGTATATGTGTTTGAGCCTATGTTAAAGGAATTAGTCAGGGCACACAGCTAATGCTTCAACTCATTGTGCCACGTCTGCTATTTAGAAGACTTGAGTTGTTCTAACTATTCCATGGCAGTGAGTGACAACAAGAATGAATTGTTGGTTCAGGAAGACATTCATGTTGAGGCTCCTGTTAGTCAAGTTGGAAGCTATCTTTCTATATATGAAGCAGGTTTGAGAGTTTAGAAAGTTTAGGGCAAGAATTTAAATTCTTTTTACAAAGTCTGTTTCCTCTTTCTTCCTGACTCCAAAATCAGGAAAGACTGTATATTCCATGGCTTTCTGTAAATTTTAAGAATGGGATTGTCAGGCTGGGGATATAGCTCAGTTGGTAGAATGCTTGCCTTGCATGCATAAGGCCCTGAGTTCAATCCCTAGCACCACAAAAAAAAAAAAAAAAAAAAAAAAAAAAAAAAAAAAAAAAAATGGGAAGGTCTGAGAACAATTTCTTTTTTTTCCTTAGGCTATAACCCTAACCTTTTTTATTTTTTATATTAAGACAGGGTCTTGCCTAGTTCTTGAGGCTGGCCTCTTAATTTTCCTCGATCATTCCGTCTCGACTCCCAAGTGACTGGAATTACAGGCATGCTGCACTACACACAGCTGAAAACAACTTTTTAAAGGAATTAACCATAAGTTGATTTTAATATAAGCCTCTTTTCTTGAAGTTAAGAACTGAAATCTTCCTAATAAGGTAGTCCTCACAGCGCAAACAGTGGTCTTTTTGTTTATGAGAATGGGAACCCATGTCTGATATGTACTTTCCTCTGTGTGCCTCTCAAGAAGACTAACAGTCTTTTTGGAAGTAAATGTTTTCAAGGTATACTTCTCAAGAGAATCCTTGATGCTCAACTATATAGGAGCACATATCAGTAACCAGTGGCAATGTGTCCTGGGTTTTGATTCTGTAAGCACCACTTGTCCTGGAGGCTGGATGATGGAGGACATCCTATCTTGCAATAGGGACTGCAGTGGGGCAAGGTACTATAGCAGATCTCTGTTTACAGGCCAGTGTTTCATTATAAACTGTCTCCAGAGTGGTGTGTTTTGGTCTTCAGTGTTTTAGCCTTTTTAGCTTCTCTTTGTCATTCAGCCTGTGGTGGATACTGCTCCAGGACTGACCAAAGATGCGTAAAATATATTGCTCCAAACACTAAGGATTCAGCATTATTTCCATGGATGAAATTGCCAGATGCACTTAGTTTCTGCACTATTATGTAGTACATTTTAACTTAAACTTTTCCAGCACCATTACTTATTTAAGATACACTATTGATATTTCACTAGAATTAGTCCCGTTTCCTATGAAACAAGATAAGTGTAAGGGGCTGGGAATGTAACTTAGTGGTAGAGCATTTGCCTACTAGCACACATGAGGCCCTGGGTTCCATCCCCAGTACCACACATAAAAAATAGTGTAAAATGTTGTGAAAAATGGTACATCTGTGGCTGCTAATAAAATCATAGTATTTTATGTATCTGCTCTGCAAAGACTGTAAAGCCCTCAACTTTAGTTTATAAGTCTATCTGGCCTTATCAGTCCATCAGTATTTGAAAACTGTCTTCTTGCCCCCTGCCCTGGATCAACTTGGATTTGGTGACAGTAGTGTGTGTGTGTGTGTTGTTGTTGTTGTTGTTGTTGTTATTGTTGCCACTGGAATAAGTCCACTAGAAAGTGCCCCGGACATTATCCCTCTTACTTACGCCTGTAATCCCATCCCCACAATACATGACACTACACATGCTGCTTTTATATTGGCACTTTTAAATCCTTTCACCTTGCAGTCATTTTGGGTAGGTTTATAACTGGTATAGCCATATGGCATGACCCTGAGGTCCCCTAGTGTTGTCTTTTTCTAATCCTCACAGAAACTCACCTGCTCTAATAGTTTGTGATGACATGATGGGAAACATTTTTGTGTCATCCTAATTTAATACTTGCTACTTATAAGGTGGAACAGTACTTTCTTTACAGCTAAAGAACCTGAACTGAAGAGAAAATACAAGATGACAAAAGAGCTGGAATTTGAATTCATATTGTTGTATCCAAAGCCTCTGGTCTTTATCAGGTTACCTCATTGTATCATGCAGTTTCTAGGTCTTTTGTTTTCTCTTTTATCTACCCCTTTACCCTCACTTTGGGGAGAAAAAAGTTCTTTCTGCATATTTGACAGGAATTTCAGCTGCCAACGAAGTATGCTGACAGGCAATGCTCTGCTAAGTTCTTCATGAAACCTACAGGTGTGTTATCACTGAGGCAGTCCTGCCAGCATCCCAGCAGTCAGACATCTGCTAGGTGCTTGTGGTGAGACAGGACAAAGGAGGAGAGGAGGGACCGTCAACCCAGGTATAAGGATATGGAGTAATGAGAAGAAAAAGTGCTGGGCCTGCTGGGTGTGGTGGAGCACACCTATAATTCCATCTACTCAGAAGGCTGAGGTAGAAGGATCACAAGTTCAGGACCAGCCAACCCTGACTTCAAATAAAAAGGGCTGAGATGTAGCTCAGTGATAGAGTGCCCTTGGGTTCAAAACCAAGTACTGCAAAGAAAAAAAAAAAAAAGATTACATACCACTTGCCCTTAGGAACACAGTCTAGCAAAGGAGATACCAAAGTGAAAATTGGGTGAGCTTAATAAAAATGCATATCGCTGGGTTCCACTCCAAGAGACTTATTCAGTAGTTCTGAGGTGGGGCCTGAGAAGTTTCTCAGAGGCACTTGACCACTGAGACACATCCCCAACCCTGTTTTGTATTTTATTCAGAGACAGGGTCTCACTGAGTTGCTTAGCACCTTGAAGTTGCAGAGACGCTTTGAAGTCAAGATCCTCCTGCCTCAGCATCTGGGGCCACAGGGATTACAGGCATGCACCACTGACCCCAGCCAAGAAGTTTCATTTCTAACAGCTTTCTGGGTTATGCTGATGCTGGTGAGGGAACCATACTTTTGAGAACCACTGATCCAAACCAAGATGTGTACTATAAAAAAGGTAAATACAGCAGGGTGAGGTGGTCCATGCCTGTAATCCCAGCTGCTTGGGAAGCAGAGGCAGGAGGATCTCAAGTTCAGAGCCAGCCTCAGCAAAAGCAAGGCATTAAACTCAGTGAGACCCTGTCTCTAAATAAAATACAAAATAGAGCTGGAATGTGGCTCAGTGGTTGAGTGCCCCTAAGTCCAATGCCTGGTACCAAAAAAAAAGAAAAGAAAAGAAAGGTAAGTACACATTGGATTCTTGAGGGAGCACAGAGAAAGGAGAGATTAATTCTGCCAGATAGAATTCTGAAATGGCCTTGAAGGATGGATGGGATTTGAATAAAAGTCCTGGAAAGAAAGAAAAGACCCCAGGGTTTAGAAGAGGTTGGGCTTTTGAGTATTTTGAGAGGGTATGTGAAGAGTAGGGGAGTCATAGGAACTTTCCTGCAGGAAAAATAGGAAAGAAGTTAATTCAAATTTTGAAGAGAGAGCCAATGAGGAACTTTTTTCATTTTTCTTTTTTGGAGGCACTGGGGACTGAACCCAGTGGCATTCTACCACTGAGCTACTGAGGATTTTAATTAGACATAGAAAAATAAGTACACAATTAAGGTAATAAGTCATAGGAATGGGATTCTGAGTGCTGCAAGGAAAATTGCATTTCTGGGGAAACTCAAGAAGAGAATGAACAGCATGGTGTGGTGGTGCACCCCTATAAACCCAGGGACTTAGGAGGCTGAGGCAGAAGAATCAAAAGTTTGATGCCAGTCTCAGCAATTTAGCAAGACCTGTCTCAAAAAGGGATGGGGATATAGCTCAGTGATAAAGCACCACTGGGCTCAAAATCTCCCCAATACAAAAAAACAACAACTGATGAGAGCTTGAAGGTGCCCACATTGTGCTGAAGATGAGTTCTATAAATTCTTTGGTATTCCAACAACTAAAAACTAAGGTTTCTCTAATTTGGAGAACACCTAAGATAGCAGTGTTTTCTAATTCTGAAAACACCTCCAGTGAATGATGCCAACAGTGGTGAGAAATAATTAAGTGTGAGAGCCTGCTAGTCTTGGGTTCAGATCTACATTTGAATCCCATCTATGCCAGATTAAGGATCAACTCCAAGTAGGTAACTGATCCTCTCTGGATCATAATTTCCTCATGTCTGAATGGGAGGAAAATACCCAAGATGCAGAGTTGTATTAAGAAAGCTGTCAAACTTTGTAAGTGCCAAGCGTCTTGCCTGGCACAGAGCAGGTGTTCAGTATGGTGATAGCATGGGTTTAGGAGCTGGATTGTGAGTCCAAGACCCAGCTCCACCACTTACTTGTTGTGGATGTGGACTTTGGGCATTAATCTTTTATTTTTTGGAGGGGGAACTAGGGATTTAACCTGGGGACAATTTACCACTTAGTTATATCCTCAGCACTTTTATTTTGGTACTGGGGATTGACCCCAGGGGTACTGAACCACGGAGCGACATCCCTAGCCACTTTTTATGTTTTATTTAGAGACCGGGCCTAGCTAAATTGCTAAGTCTAGCTTTGAACTTGCGACTACCCTTGCTCAGCCTCCCGTGCTGCTGGCATCACAGGCGTGCAATATCACACGCAAATCTCTTTAAATCAGTTTCTTCGATTGTAGAATGGAAATAGTATTTATTTCCTAGCGTTGTTCTGAGGATCAAATCACACAATATACAAAAATAGATTAATCTGGTGTGGCACAAGATATTATCGTCCTCCACCTCCCTCATGCTTATTCTAGTCAGTAATGGAATTGACATCATTAGACTCTAAATCTTGGAGCCAAGTGCTCTTGTTTGATCTTCGTCTCTCCCTACTGTCTCCTGATAGTGCTCACGGTGGGCACCAATGAATGTCCTATTTTGTTGCCTTCATCTTCCAGGGACGCTGTAGGGGAGAGGACTCAGACTTTGTCCCCTCCTAGCGCCAGAGAAGAGAACTACAACAAAGGGGATAGTGGAGCAGAAAGCGCGCAAAGACACGCCCTCCCTGCTCCTGCTAGATTAACAAGACGACTTCCTCTTGTCTACTGCTAGAGCTGGTAATAAAGTTTGATTCAAGTCGGGTGCAGAGATGGGGTGGTGGATTACAGATGACCTGATAAGAACCTATGAACCTTCTGTTCAGAAAAAATGAACACACACACACTACAAACTTGAGCTACACGCTACAAACTTGAGCTACACGCTAGCACCACGCAAGCACCACGGGGAGACCTGAGGGGCGGGACAGGAAGTGAGGTCACTTATCCGCAGGGTGAAAGGTTAGCGGAAGTGCTCTTTCTTCCTTTCTGCTGTAGGCTGGGCTGTTTGCTGTCGGTGAGTAGAATCTTGGTCAGAGATTTCAATCCGCTGCCATCCGCGGCTTGCGGACCGAATTGCCGGCTGCATTTCGTCCTTAGGCCTATGGTGGCTTCATAGCGGATTCCGTCCTGCGAGCAGTGCCTGCGAGTGGTTTGGGCCAAGACGGTAGTGAGCAGTCTGAAGTTCCGGGCCTAGGAACTGGGCTTAGGAGTCTTTGGCTTTAAGAATTTTTGAGCGTTCCCTTCTCCTTACTCTCTGCAGAAATGGGCAAGTTCATGAAACCCGGGAAGGTGGTGTTGGTCCTGGCCGGACGCTACTCCGGACGCAAAGCTGTCATTGTGAAGGTATCAGCCCCGCCGGCCTCTTCCCCCTCGCATCCGCGGACCGGGCTGACCGTGGAGGCTGGGATTGGTGATGCATGAGGGCTTTTAAGAGAGAAAGATGCAAAGTAAAAACAAATGTGAGACGAGTGGGTACCTAACACGTAATACGTTCTCCACCAGAGGCTTTAAATAATAATGGTGATCTACATTTATTGGACGCCTTACAAAAATTGTTATATGCAACAGAAGATTCCTTTCTAATGTTAAGATTTAGAATTCTGCAGTAATTTACTAAGACTAAACAGATAATAAGTGCTACTATTGGAATTCTGTAAAAGTAAGAGAAATTGTGTTTAGGCAAAATAGTAACAGTGTATTTTAGTCTTTATTGGCTTTAGTTTTTGTAACCTCTTTCATGTTTTCCTTGTACTCTGGTTGCACACATCACGTGTCTGGCTGTTGTGACACTTACATATGCTCTATATCTGGCACAGAGCCTCAATGGGCACTCCATTAACACAAATGTAATACTTGTTTATTTAGAACATTGATGATGGCACATCAGACCGTCCCTACAGTCATGCTCTGGTGGCTGGAATTGACCGCTATCCCCGCAAAGTGACAGCTGCCATGGGCAAGAAGAAAATTGCTAAAAGGTCAAAGATCAAGTCTTTTGTGAAAGTTTATAACTACAATCATCTCATGCCCACAAGGTGAGCATTTCAAGAATTGAAAGGAGTGTGATTTTCACATTTTCATGGTACTGGGGATTACACCCAGTGCCTCACTCATTCTAGGCAAGTACTCTACCACTGAACTGCATGACTGGCCTATTTTTTCCTTCTTTTTTGAGGAAAAGAAGGGTCTTGCATAGTTGCCCAGCCTGGCCTCAAACTTGGGATCTTCCAGTCTAGTATGGTGCTGCACAGTTTTTTGTTTGTTTGTTTTTTTGTTTCGTTTCGGTTTGGTTTTTTGGTGCTGCACAATTTTAATCCCATTGACTTTGGAGGCTGAGGCATGAGGATTATGTGTTTGAGGCCAGCCTCAGCAACTTAGGGAGACCCCGTGTCAAAAATAAAAAGTACTGGGCGTGTGTTCCATGGTAGAAAAGCATCTTGGATTCAGTTCCCGGTACCAAAACAAAAAGTTTGCCAAGTGTTAGCTTAAGCTTGTTGAAGTTGTCTTCCATGATAAACATGGGCATGGGGTCCTGTCTGCCTTGCATGGTTCCACCCATGAGGATAATTTACTTGGGGCTTTCAAAAATGGTCAGTGAGATCCAGGTGCATGGGCACACACCTGTAATCCCAGGGGTTCTGGAGGCTGAGGTAGGAGAATCATGAGTTTGAAGCCAGCCTAAGCAACTTAGTGAGACCCTGTCTCTAAATAAAGTAGACAAAAGGATTGGGGATGTGGCTCAGTGGTTAAGCGCCCTGAGTTCAATTCCCAGTGCCCCCCAAAAAGCCAGTGAGAAGCAGATCTTCCGATTACTTTTACACTGAACTGCTGAGCAACAGAAAACTAACTCATGGAATAGTTTAAACTATGAGTGATCTGAGCTAGTGAGCAGGTGAACAACATACACTATCTTGGTACACTGGTTATGAAAAGTGAGAGTCCTTTTGGGTATGGTGGCCCATGTCTGTGCTAGTTACTTGGGAAGGCTGAAACACAAGGATCACCACAAGTTCAAGGTCAGTCTTGGCAACTTAGAAGACCCTGTCGCAAAAATTGGGGATACAGCTTAGGGGGGAAACACCTCTATGTTCAATCCCTAGTACCCTGCCCACTCTTGTAGCCCCTGCCACAAAATTGATAGTCCTGAACAATAATTGTCAGAGCCCAGCAGCGTATGTCTTGAAATTCACTGCTAGAACTGCCCATTTGCTCTTGGTTTACTGACCTAAAGAGCAAAGCTGGCTGGGTCTGGGGATGCAGCTCAGTGATTAAGTACTTTCCTAGTGAAGATGTGGGTTCAATCCCCAGCACCAATAAAGTTTTTTAGAAAATAAAACAGCTCTTTCTTGAGTGCTGGAATGTGGCAAAATCAAGGAAGCTAGCTCCCTAGCTTTGGTGGTGGTGTGAGACTGGCTACGTTGACAGAACTTGAATAATACTGAATGAAATGGATCTAAATTGAAACCTAACCAACTGCCATATTAAAAGTCAAAAGGGGGAAGAAAAAAAAAGACCAGTATGGTGATTCTTAGCTCAAAAAAACAGGAGTTGTGGAAAGTCGAGAATGAAATTTTTTCAATGACTTGAGTCCATGTAAATGATATTAAAAATGAGGATTTCCAAAGAAGTGTGCACCAGCATGCCTGACTTGAGTTTTTGATGAGTGCCGCTATGGAATCAGACCCTGACCACCCCAGTATCACAATAGGAATTGGTTGTGTGAGAGCCCTAGTTAATCCTACCTTTGCACCATTGTCCCCAGGTACTCAGTGGATATCCCCTTGGACAAAACTGTTGTCAACAAGGATGTCTTCAGAGACCCTGCTCTTAAACGTAAGGCCCGTAGGGAGGCCAAGGTTAAGTTTGAAGAGAGGTAAGTGGGCTCTGGTAGTATGTGTTGGCTTATGGTTTTGCTAATGTACATGAAAGAGTTGTCTTCTGTTCCGTTCTTAATCACTGTTCCTTTTTTTCCCCTTTCTAGGTACAAGACAGGCAAGAACAAATGGTTCTTCCAGAAGCTTCGGTTTTAGATGTTTTTTTGTTGTCATTTCCATCATTAAAAACAAAAATTTAAAAGAACCTTTTGGCTCCTTACTGCATGTTTTATCAGACTGGGGAAAGGAGAACATTCACAGGATAAGACAACTGGGTAGTAGATGAAGAACTGTGGGAAAAAAATTTTTTTTTAAAATCTGCTTTTGTGAGACTTGGACTACTTCTCTCCACTGCTTGATAATCCTTTAACGATGTGATTGCCTTCTCTAGGTAAAGTGTGGTCTACTGCCCCAAAGAGGCAGCTCCTGGCATTTTTTGTTGAGGTAGTACTCCTTGTACAGAATTCCTTAGCATTCCTGGCTTCTACACATTACAGATCTGGAGAACCTGAGCCATAACTTGTCCCCACTTGAAACCTTACCACAGGGGGTTGATTGCCAAGTCCAGCCTGAGACTTAGTGAGTTAGAATCTACATTTCTAGTGAATTTTTGGTTTGGTACAGGGAATTGAACCCAGGGTCTCATGCATGCTAGGCAAACAGTCCTAAACTAAATCTCCAGCCCTTTTTCTTATAGAAACAGTGTCTCCCTAAATTGCTGAGGCTGGCCTCCAAGTTGCCATCCTCTTGCATCAGCTTTCAGAATAGCTGGGATTACAAGCCACACCACTGGCAACCTTCAACAAATTTTCAAGCAAGTGACACGTGCTAGAACGGAAATCACTCTGGAGAACTCTAGGTGATAGAATTAGAGGCCAGAAATGAAGGCCTTAGCCCAGGGCAGTCATTAAAGGAGATGAGGGGACCCTCACACTAGGCCAGGCTGGCAAAGACTGGCAAGAAAGATTGATTCAAGGGACCTGGGCACTGGGTTGTGTCATCATTGTGTAGTGCAAGAAAATTTGGTCATAGATCTTTTCATTTTACCTTTTTTTTTTTAAATTCTGATCCAGTTTTCACTGATTGACTCTCTAGCTGAACTGATTCAAAGTCACTAGATAAAACTAGGATTAAAATAGGCCTTTTAGGGGCCACGCACAGTGGCCCATTCCTATAATCCCAGCAGCTTGGAGGTTGAGGCAGGAGGAACACAAGTTCAAAGCCAATGTCAGCAATGCAGCAAGGAGCTAAGCACCTCAGACCCTGTGTCTCAATTACAAAAAAAGGCTAGGGATGTCACTCAGTGGTTGAGTGCCCCTGAGTTCAATCCTTGGTCCCCCCAAAAAATAAAATAAAAATAGGCCTGTTTGGGCCAGAAATGTTCTGTGGTAGAAGGCTTGCCTACCATGAACAAGGCCCTACGTTCTTAGGTTGAACCCTAGTACTGAAAAAAAAAAATAGGCCTGTTTGTCAAAGATTATCACCTCACTTAACCTGGGTAATTGCATTAGAAAAACCCCTGGACTGGTTAAAATACAAATAAACAAGCATTGGTGCACACCTGTAACCCCAGCTACTCAGGAGGATGAGGCAGGAGAATCACAAGTTCAAAGCCAGCCTCAGCAACTTAAGGCTCTTAAGCTACTTAGCCCCTGTCTCAAAACAAAAAGGGCTGGAGATGTAACTCTGGTTAAGTGTCCCTGGGTTCTATCAATCTGTGTGACCTTTGGCAAGTTTAAAATCTGCCTTGGTTTTCTCATCTGTGAAATGGGGGAAGTAGAACCAACTTTGGGGTTTCACGGAGCTATTTCATATGAAATAGAATGATGTTGGGCACATAACAATTCAAACACCTGCTATTACAGTCCGTAAACTTCAACTACAGGATTTCTCCTGTTTGCATTCTCCATTGATAAAAACCATTATTAATGTTTGCATGTGCCCATCATCGTTTTAGGGGTCTAGAGAAATAGGAACAAAGAAAATTCTATTGACTGGTTTGTCTAGATTACCTGGAAATGGTTGACTGGGGCCAGCATTTGCTGTTGCTTGTGAGGTGGCTTCCCCTGAAGCCTTATTGCTGGGTAGTCAGGGTTTTTGTTTTTGCACAGGGGAAGGGGATTTAACTCTGGCAATTTACCACTGAGTCACATCCCCAGCCCCTTTTATCTCTTATTTTGAGACAGGGCCAAACTAAGTTATTCAGAGGCTTTCTGAATTGCCGAAGCTGGCCTTGAATTTCCTTATCCTCCTGTCTCAGCCTCCAAGCCGCTGGAATTACAGCCATGCCCCACTGCGCATGGCTGGGAAGTTAATTTTCAACACCAAGAAGGCTCCACCTATGGGTGGGGAAGTCTCAACAGAGGGCGTGTGAGCTACCAAGGGCTAGGATTTCCCTGAAATGAAAGTGGAAGCAGAAAGACCTCATTCAGAACCTTCGAAAGTTTGTTTCAAGCCCTTTGGGACTGGAGGAAACCAAAGCCGCTAAAAGCGTACAAATAAGAACTTTATCGTGGTGGACTCTGCCACTCTGTGCCAAGCTCTGAAGCCTCAGCTTTTACCCAACGGATCCCAGACCCATATCAGTGACCATGAATAGTGTAAGTAAGAAGCAGGGTGACAGGTTGGGGGAAACAGACGGGCTCTTCTCTTGCCTGGGAACCTGCTCATCTCAGACCTGCTGGAGGGCTGGAAGAAACAGGGCTAGGATTACCTCTCCCAACCAGCAAGTCTTGATCTTGTGAATTTCTTGTATGAATATGTGTATTTCTGTAAGAGAATCCATACTTTTTTTTTTTTTTTTCCTGGTATGAACTCAGGGACACTGTACCACTGAGTTACATTCCCTAGCCCTTTTAATTTTTTGTTTTGAAATGTGATCTTGTTAAATTGTAGAGGCTGGGCTTGAATTATGATCCTCCTGCCTCAGTTTCCCAAATTGCTGGGATTACAGATGTGCACCACCGTGCTGGGCTAGAGACTCCATACTTTTCTTTAGATACTCATAGGGTCCTATGACCCAAATAAGAACTGCCATGATGAGTAATGCCCTATTCCCAAAGATCCCCAAATACCCCATATAATATTTTCATATCAACCTAAACACTGGCCCTCTCCAGGATCAGGAAGAAGTGTCCCCGCTCTGAGAGTTCAACTTCCCTCTGACTCATGATGCCCTTGGTCTTACTAGACTAAGCCCTGTGAGGACTGGGCCCTGCGTACCCTGCTTGGCATTGGTTGCCAGTAATTAGCACAGTCCCTGATATACAATAGACACTCTGTAACCACTGTTGAATTTGGCATGATGTTGTACCCCTATATTCCCAACAACTTGGGAACTTGAAGCAGGAGGTTCACAAGTTCAAGGCCAGTCTCATCAATTTATTAAGTTCCTACCCAACTTGTAGGACCCTGTCTCAAAATAAAAAATAAAAAGGGAGTTGGGGATGTAGCTTAGTGTATGCAAAACCCTGAATTCAATTTCCAGCACTATCCAAAAAAAAAAAAAAAAATTTAATAAGAAAATTAAAAGGGCTGGAGGGCTGGGAAGTATCTCAGTGGTAAAGTGACCCTAGGTTCAGTTCCCAGTCTGAAAATAAATAAATAACCACTGTTGAATGAATGAGTGAATCTCACCCCCTCTCATTTTTTTCAGTCTTTCCTGATACTACCCTATTTGTTTACACATAAAGAGATCTGTCCCTTGGGAATTTTTCATTTGCCCTTGAAAAAAAATCACAGGCTCAGGAACCAGTCTGGTTGATTTCGAATCCTGATTTGTTCAAATTATGTTGCCCTGGGCAAATCATTAGATGTAGTAAGTTTATATTGTAGGGCTGGGTATGTAGCTCAGTGATAGAGCACTTGCCCAAGAATGTGCGAGGCCCTGGGCTCATTCCCAGCAATGCAAAATAATAATAATAATAATAATAATAATAATATAAACTATACGGTCTAATTCTCATTTCCTCACCTATAAGATGAGAATGAGAGCCAAGCATGGTGGTACATGCCTGTAATTCCAGAGGCTCAGGAGGTTGAGGCAGGAGGATCACAAGTTCAAGGCCAACCTCAACAATTTATCAAGGTTCTCAGCAACTTAGTGAGACCCTGTCTCAGAATAAAAAAAGGGGTGAAATGAATCACTCAGTGGTAAAGCACACTGGTTGCAATTCCCAGCACCAAAAGATAAAAAAAAAAAAAAAAAAAAAGTTTTTAAAAAGAAAGAAAGGAAGGAAAGGGGTGGGACTGAGGAATGTAATGTAGAGTACTTACCTCTAGCAACTTAGCATATACAAGGTTCAATCCCCAGTAACAAGTAATTAAAAATAAAAAAGAATTACACTATTAAGTTTGGTTTAAAAAAAAATAAGAATTAGACTAGATAACCCATAAATTAATACAGGAAACATTTAGCCTCCTGCCTAGCATAGCTCATACTGAGTGCTCAATGTGTTTGTTATTGACACTCTTTTCAGAACCCCAGCTCCCCAGGACAACCTTGACTCAGCCCACCTCAGTCCCACCTCTTGTTAAAATTGTTGTTTTGCAATGCTGGAGACTGAACCCAGGGATACACTACCACTGAGCCACATCCCATCATTCCTTTTTACTTTTTTTCTGGGGGGTATACTGGGGATTGAACCCAATGGTGTTTTATTACTGAGCTACATCCCCACACTTTTTTTTTTAGACAGGATCTTGCTAAATTGACCAGACTGACCTCTAACTTGCAATTCTCCTGCCTCAGCCTCCTCAGTGGCTGGGATTGCAGGCATCTGCCACCACGCTCAGTTTAAAACTGTTCCCTTAAAAGACCTTTGTATCAGGGTGCAGTGGTGCATGCCTGTAATCCCAGCAATTCAGGAGGATTGCAAGTTCAGGGCCAGCCTCAGTAATTTAGTGAGGTCCTTAGGAAACTTAATGAGACCATCTCAAAGTAAAGAAAGGGTTAGGAATGTAGGCTGCTCAGTGGTAAAGCACCTCTGGATTCAATCCCATTACTGCAAAAAAAGAACAAAGAAAAGCAAGCTGTTACCATTTTGTTTTGTTTTTATTTATTTGTGTTTTGGTCTTTGCAGTGCAGAGGGATCAAATCCCACTGCATATTAGGCAAGGGTTCTACCACTGAGCTATACCCCCAGGCCAGTAAGTTTTATGATATATGAATAAATCTGACTATTCTTGACTCATATGAGGTCCTTAATAGCCACTGGCACACTTCCCTTGCCTGCTGGGTCAATGGCATTCTTCCAAACCCAGGACCCATAGGTCCAAAATCTTGGCATTATTCATTGCCCTCTGCTAAATAAGGCAAGACTCCAAGGAGTCTTTTTTTTTTTTGGTACTGGGGATTGAACCCAGGAGTGGTCTGCCACTGAGCTCCATCTCTCAGCCTTTATTTATTTATTTATTTATTTTATTTTGAGACAGGGTTTTGCTAAATTGCTGAGACTGGCCTTGAACTTGTAATCCTCCTGCTTCAGCCTCCTAAGTACCTGAGATTAAGGAATATACCACCACACCCAGTGAAACATCTTTGTAAATTAGAAATGTATAAAGATAGAAATAGGGACCTTTTTCACTATTCACGAACCAGCATAATTTGGTAAAGCTCTAGTTTTCCTCTACTTAAAAAAACAAACACTGAATTTTTTTCAATGCCTTATGTAACATGCTCCCACCCTATCATTCATTTGCTTCATTGCATTCAATTAACATATATTTAGTGAAAGTCTTTTGTGTCAGGCACTTTTCTGGACTGGGGATACAGAGGTGACCAGGACAGAGTCTCATCTTTCCAAGCAAGCTCACCCTTCTCTGAGCTGACCTTATCAGGCTTCCTTAACCACAGTGTGAACTCCACCAGTCAGTGTCTATTCCAGCCCACAAACAAAGGTGTATTTATTCGTATCCCTGGTGTCATTTCCCTGCCTATGCTGTCAGCTCTCTCTCTGGACCCACTCCAAGTCACATCAGCCTGAAAGGCTGGTTGGCACATGGAAAGAGTTGCAGTTAAAGGACAAGCTAGGAGATATGTAAATTTCTCCTGGCTCTGGGCTTGATTTCTTCACTGTACAGCACTGGTTGGGAGAGTAACCTGGAATCAGACTGCCTTGGGCCAAATGAGTTTGGGCAAGCCATTTAACCTGAATTTTAGTTTTCTTGTTTGTAAAATAAGGATAAAAGGGTATCTATCTCATAGGGCTGTCATGAGAATTGAGAAATATCCACACAAAAGGCTTAGCTCAGTGCCTAACATATTGTAATGTGTTTAGTAAAAAATAGCCAATAGGCTGGGAGTACAGCTCAGTGGTAGAATGTGTGCTTTGCATGTGCAAACCCTGGGGTTCAATCCCTAGCCCCACCCCCCCAAAAAAGTTAGCAAATAGTATTATGACATTTTGTAACTCAGCCTCCACTCATCCTAGAGGCCTTCCTTGCTGTGTTAATCCCTTCAGGACTGCTTCCTCTAAACTCCTGCTGACCTTCACAGTGACTGTGCATTAACTGTCTTAGGTAGTTTGGTATAGGCCCCAGGCCTGGACCCTTAACTTCCAGTGCCCTGTGTTACAGCCCAGTGTCTCATAGCAGGAGCCTGACTAGTGGTTTTTGATAGTTTGTTTGTGTGTGTGTGTTTTGTTGTTGTTGTTGTTCTGATACCAGAGATTGCACTCAGGGTTCTTGGCCACTGAGCCACATCCCCAGCTCTATTTTGCATTTTATTTAGAAACAGAGTCTCACTGAATTGCTTAGTCTCTCACTTTTGCTAGGCTGGCTTTGAACTCGCGGATCCTCCTGCCTCAGCCTCCTGAGACACTGGAATTACAGGTGTGCACCACCGTGCCCGGCTTGATTAGTGTTTTTTAAGCTCTAGATCTGCTGTAACAAACCAGCCATGGCTGCTGCAATGCTCCAGCCTTCCTAAAGCAACTGAGACTAGTCATGACCAGGTGGAGTGTGCCATCCCGGGGCAACGTAAAGGATTTGGGTTGTTCTGAAGTCAATCATCATGTCTGCTTCTGGAGAATACAGAAGGGGATCCTCTTCTCCTGGACTTGCTTATTCTCTGGAAAGGCAGGTGGCTAGCTGCTTGTTCCCTTCTGTTCCAATAGACCCTCTGCACCCTTCAGAAGGAGCAGACCAGACTAAAGATGAGACTGCAGGAGTTGCAGCAGCTAAAAAGGGAGCTCAGGAATTCTCCCAAAGACAAGGTAAGCAGGGAGATGACATGCAGTCTGGTAGAAAAGAGCTGGGGAATTATTTACTTTGGGACTTGCCACTTTCTTGCTGTGTGATGTCAGATGTGTTACTTGAACTCTCTGAACCTCAGTATTCTCAACTGTAAAGTAGAACTACCTACCTCTCAGCTTTGTGTGAGAACAAACTAAGATCTTGTATGTAAAGTGCCCAGAATGGGCCTGAGTTGTGTTCATCCACTCATCAATCCAACTCTTCTTTCAGTAAATGTATTCAGCTCTATCAATCAAATTGAACTGGCGGCACCTTCCACCTAGGAGGGATTGGGGACCTCTCTTACCCTTGCAGGATGTATCAGCTTCCCTTCCTCTACTTCCAGATCCCATTTCCTGTACCAGAAGTTCCCTTGGTGTTCCGAGGACACACTAAGCAGGGCAGACAAGTGCCCAAGTCTTTAATTTCCAACATGCGTATCTGCTGCCCTCTGCCTGGAGGCTCTGCTCTGGTCACCTTCGATGACCCCAAAGGTGAACTTGGGGGGAACCTCAGGAGACAGGCTGGGGGGAGGTTTCCTTGTATTGATTGTGTTCTCCCTGTCACTCAGTGGCTAAGCAGGTGCTTCAACAAAAGGAACATAAGATTGACATGGAGGAGTGCTGGCTGCGGGTAGAGGTCCAACCCTTGGAGCTACCCATGGTAACCAACATCCAGGTGACAGAATGACAAGGTTCTGGGACATGCAAAGGGTGTGCTGTACCTGGGCTCCAAGAAGTGGATTGTGTCTGGGATCACTCCCTCCTGTCTCTTCCTAGGTGTCCAGCCAGAGGAATGAACAGAGGGTACTGGTTAGTGGATTTCCTGCTGAACTCGGGTTGAGTGAAGAGGAGCTGCTGGACAAACTGGAAATCTTCTTTGGCAAAACCAGGAATGGGGGTGGGGACGTGGAGACTCGGGAACTGTTGCAAGGGAGTGTTGTGCTGGGTTTCGCTAAGAAAGAAGGTAAGGGCCTACTGCAGGGAGATTAGAGTTCAGTGTGCATGGGGTCATGGAAGAGGAGAGGGCTTGATGGTAAAGATCCACCCCTCTTTGTTCCCCACAGTGGCCCAGAACCTATGCCAGATTGGCCAGTTCAAAGTGCCATTGGGAAGGCAGCAGGTTCCACTGAGAGTCTTTCCCTATGTGAGTGGGGAGATCCAGAAGGCTGAGGTAAGTGGGAAGGTGGAGGATGGGGGCTGCACCACGTAACCTGTTTGTCTGTCAGAAACCTGCCCAAGGATCAGAGGCTCTAAATGCCACTGACCTTACCTACCACTATCCTGACCCTTCCATACTCTCACAGGGAACCTGCTGCCCCAGTCTCTGCCCCCAGCCCTTTATGAGTCTTTACCATCTCCTGGCTTATTTTTCAGATCAGATCCCAGCCAGTGTCCCACTCAGTACTGGTACTCAACATTCCCGATGTCCTGGATGGCCCAGAGATGCATGACGTTTTGGAGATTCACTTCCAGAAGCCCACTCGTGGGGGTGGAGAGGTGGAGGCCCTGACAGTTGTGCCCCCAGGACAGCAGGGCCTGGCAGTCTTCGCCTCTGAGTCAGGCTAGGTTCTCCAACCAGTGGGGCACAAAAGAGATCTTTCCGTTTACTGACAGGGAGCAGGGATTACACATTGTGAATTGTGCCAGGGAAGAGTAAAAGTGCCTGCTTGGCATGATGTCCTTCCTCATTTCATTCAGGAAAGGAAACCTGATTTGGGTATGGAAGGGAGACTGTAGGAGGGAAAAACGCTGACCTTCTGCCATCAGCACTGGCCTTCCAGGAGTTCTCTTTCCCCTCCATTCTAAGGCAATGTCAAGGACGCAGGGTTTGGCTTTTTATTGACACAAACACAAAGGCAGCTGCGGTAATGGGGTGGAGTACATAAAAGCAGAAATGGCACTTCCCACATTTAGGCCTCGTTTAGACAAGGAAGAGGCTGATTCCCCCCCCCCCCCCCCCCCCCCCATTAGCAATGGTTGGGGCAATAATCCTCCCTAATGCCAGCTCAGTGAGCAGAGGGAGTTATCCCCTCCCCAGGAAGTCCCCACTTTAGTTCCTGTGGCCCAGATCCTAACTACCCCCCTTCATTTTCCTGCTCCATCTCCCCACTATGTAAACAAAGTTTGGGGCTGAGCTGAAAAGCTGCCTCCCTGCTGGGGGAAGATGGTGGGGCCTCCTTGACTGCAAAGGGAATGTGCTTTAAGTTTCACTTTGGTCCCAGAACAAGACACAACATTGCATCTCCCAGCTCAGCCTGTTAAAGCTTCTTGCCTTGTTCTCCTCCAGGACTGATAGAGACAGGACACGGCACAGACCACGTGGAGGGCAGCTACTTTTTGCCCTGACCCCAAGAGGCTAATGGTTGCCCCTCAACCCACCCACTGGCACATACACAGATTTTTGGCAGTGTTGAAGGACTGGGGAGGAGAGAGACCCCAGCTCCACTAGAATAAGGAAGGCACTGGGGAGGACAGGAAGGAGAAAGCCAGAGACAGGGATCCCCCTAAACACACACACACAAGCACAGGTTTTCCGATGCTAAGGCACTGAGAACAAATCCAGAGACCTCAGTGAAGGGTAGGGGTGCTCTGTCTCCCTCCCAGAGTCATGATCTAGGGGCATGGGTCTATTCCTGTCCTTGCTGTAAGAGGCAGCCTTGGTTAAGGATGGCAGAAAACCTGGAAGTGGAAGTAATCCAACTGTGCTTAAGAAACTGGGGACAGAAAACAAAGTTGGGAACTGATCAAGCCCAGAGGTGGGCGCTGGTTGGCCCTGGGCTAAAGGGACACTAGGGAGAGACAGGGACATTCTGGACTTATACAGACTGGCCCCATATCCTGAGCTGACATTTCAATTCTTTGGGGAGGTGGTGGGGCAGGGGTGGGAGGGAAGATGAGGCAGAAGCGGAAGTACACAGAACAGGATGGGGAGGGATTGGCTAACCTTGGCACAAAAGCAGCACAGCAGGCCCGGGAAAGGGTGGGGGCAGGAAGCAACCAGCCTCCCTCTGACCCTCCCCGTCCCCTTGGCAGGGCCCAGACATCCAAGTGGTCACTTCCCAACCTCTTTGAGGGCAGGAAGGGGGAGGGGGCAGCCCTGCCCAAAGAGAAAGAACAGGGCCTGGAAGTGTTCATCACCACAGAGACCTTTGGGGGAGGGAGGGAAGAGCATTATGATAAGAGAATGAAATGTGAGAGTCTGGTGGTCATCAGAATGGGGCTTCCCAACCTTCCCTTCCCTTTCCAGGTCTCAAGGGTCTTTAGTCCCTTGCCCTAGTTTTCCTTCTCTGGCCCAGGAACCAGGAGGACCTTGCCCACATTCTTTTTCTCCTGCATCTGCTTCATAGCATCAGTCACCTGGAAGGGAAGAGAAGACTCTGATCCCATCTGATCCCCCATTGCACAAGAGACAGACCAAAGGAGTTGGTCCCCTCCCGCTTCCCTGGAGACCACCCCTTCACAAGGCCCACCCAGGCCCTGCCTCCCTGAAAGGTCACCACACTCACCTTCTCAAAGGGCCAGACAGAGTCGATGTGAGGTTTGATGCGACCCTGGTTGTACAGAGCCAGAAGGCGGGTCACCACATTACTGACCAGCTCTACCTCACCTTCCAGGTAGCCCAGGTGAAAGCCACACACAGCCCGGTTGGCCTGCAGCAGCTGCAGAGCTGTCACACTGAATTGATTCCACCATGTGCGGGCTAGCGCCATCAGGTTCCGCTTAGGGCCTGTCAGCAGGTTGGCCATTCCTGAGGGGTGGAGTGACAGGGCCTGTGATCCAAGTGCCAGGCATATTCCCGAATGTGTGAATCCATGCTCATCTGTCCCTGTATTCTTGCTGTTCTCCACACCATTGCCAGAGAGTGACAGGATAATCCCTTACTTTTGCTTACGTGGCCCAAACCAACTCTAGCTCACTCAAAAACTAATCTCTGTATTTCCTTTTTTTTTTTTTTTTTTTTTTTTTTTTGGGTGCTGGGAATACCTTTTTTTTTTTAAATTCAGTGTTAGGGATCAAATTCAGGACCCTATGCATGCTGGGCCAGTGTTCTACCACTGAACTGCATCCCTGGTCTTGTATCTTTTGTGTGCAGTAGTTTTTTAAAATGAAAATCTAGCTCGCCCAAGAAGCCCAGCAGGGGAAGACAGAAGGAAGGCAGACTGGCTGGTTTTGTATCAGGAGTAGGCCCCAAACAGGAGCACAGAGAGAACACATGATTTACTATGACTCACATGAAAAGCTGCAAGAGAATGAAAGTAGCTGGCACCCAGCAGGCAGCAATCTGAGTGTAACCCTGATCTCTCTATAGAGCTCCCAAGTCTCTGCCCCTTCTTCATTCAAAAGCCCTAGACTCATCTCAACTTCCCACTAATCAGACCCACTCCACCCTCCTGCCCCTAACACCCTCTCCATCTCTGGCCCACTAACTCACCATAGGTGACAACTTTGCCCATGGGTTTGAGGAGGTTGTAGCCCTTGGCAGTATCTGACCCACCCAAAGGGTCCATGACGATGTCCACTCCTGTCACAGAGTAGGGGGATCCAGGAACAGCATTAGGATTCACAGATCTAAAGACCTTCCTTTCTTGTGATGTCCTACCCACTCCCATACCCTGACCCCCTACCTTTAGGGGCGATCTTCTTGATCTCATCCACATAGTCAGTTGTGTGGTAGTCAATGGGGTGTGTGACCCCATTCTCCTTCAGCACCTCATGCTTGCTGGCTGAGGCTGTTCCGAACACTGTCACATTCTCCACTGTACGGCACAACTGCACAGCTGCCATACCCACACCACCTGCAGCAAGACACCCAGAAGAGGGCTGGGGTTGTAGCTCAGTGATAGAGCACTTGCCTAGCATGTTTGAGGCACTAGGTTCAATTCTCTTATGTATAAATAAATAAATAAAATAAAGGTCCACTGACCCCCCAAAACAAAACAAAAACCCACCCAGAAGTGGGTATGGAATGGAGTCACCTGGTCACTAACTATTCTTCATACTAGTCTCCCAAGGACCCAGTCAGTCCATCACTTTCATTGTGCCTAGATTCACTTTGGGGCCCATGCCCAATTTCCATAATTAAGAATTGAGGGAGGGTGACTGGAGAGGAGAAGGTATGGGGTGAGTGCACGTTGCTAAGGATACTAGGCTGGTCCTGATGCCTGAATGTTACCATGGCAACTATACTGCAGAGGCCTCTGGGCACCACAGGCCAAGGCAGCCTGGTGTTGCCATGACAACAAACCAGACAGACCGCAGAAAGGGGCCTGGAAGGAAAATCTGGTAAGGAAAGGGGAAAACAGAAAGGACCTGTCACCTGCAGCCATGTGTACCAAGACGCTGTTGCCAGGCCTTAAATTGCCGAAGTCAAAGAGGACCATGTAGGCTGTGATGTAATTAACCAGCAAGGCAGCTGCTTCCTCAAAGGTCATGGCCTCAGGCATCAGGAAGGTCTGGGCTGAGGGCACAGTCACCTCCTCCTGCCACATCCCAGACCTGATCAGCACCATCACCCGATCCCCTGCCTGGAAGAATGGGAGAACAGCAGTATTCAGTTGATAATTAATTCACCTAAGGTGATTTACTGACCTTCTACTATGTACTCAGCCATCTTCTTTGAGATGAAATAGCAGTAGAAACAGCAAAAGAAGTCATGGTAATAATAACAACATTATCAACAACAACAAGAACCAGCCTTTACTGAGTGCTTATGGAGGCCCAGGCCCTATTCCCTAAGCTTTATATATGAGCATCCAATTAACCCCCTACATCAATTTTGAGGCAGACACTATCCTTATCTCCATTTTATAGATCATGCGCTTAATTATTGTGTAAGAGCTCCAAACGCAAGAGGATTACAGTTAGGGCAGCATGAGTACTGTTGAAGAGATCAAACTGCTTTTGGTTACAAAAGTGGATTCCACTGTTTACTGGTAGTGTGATCTTGGACAAACAAAAATTATTTAACCAGTTTTCTTACTGCAAAGTAGGGGAGTGATGAGAATTAAATGGAAAAAACTCAGGGACTTTTAGCACAATGTCTAGCACATTATAAACACTTGGTAATGTTAACTAACAACAATAATAACAGCAGAAGGGGAAGTCACACAAATAACTGAAGGAAGAGGGCAGCATGTGGTAAGGACCTTGCCAAAGCACAGGTAAATGTCTCTGAGTGTTTAGGGCTGGGTATGGTTCATTAAAAGTTGTATTTGAGCCAGTATTACAGGCTCAGAAAACACCTTCAACCCAGAGATCGTGTGGGAGGGGCAATGCATAAGGAATAACAAGCCATCCTAGCCACCAGGAAAAGGTGTTTTCTCCCATTCTCAGCCACTTGCATGAAAGCCACTTTGTAGGAGGGAAAGGGTACAAAGATAAGAGTCCTTTCAGTTTACCAGGGCCAAGGGTCAAGGGAAGGGCAAGGACTAGGGGTCAGTCTTCAGGTGAAAGAAGAGCCTCTCCTGGCTCTCTGAAGAGCATGGAGACAGAGGTGTGGGTATTGTTCCAGAACAATCCAGATCTGTCTTTGTTCCTGCCAGGAATGATGGGCATCTGTACATTAAGAATACTTAAAGGGCTGGGGAGATCGCTCAAGTGGTAGAGTGTTTGCCTAGCAAGCACAGGCCCTGGGTTCAATCCCCAGCAATCCCCCCCCGCCCCCCCCCCGCACCAAAAAAAAAAAAAAAAAAAGATTTAGGATCTATGAGGAAAGGAAATGGGACTCCCATACACACATACCCTTTTACTCTTCCTTTTAAAATTATTTAATTTTTGTGGTGTCAGGGATTGAACCCAGGGGTTTTCTACCACTGACATACATTCCCAGTCCTTTTTATTTTCTATTTTGACACAAGGTCTTGCTAAGTTGCCCTGATTGGTCTCAAATTTCTGATCCTCCTACCTCAGCCTCCTGAGTGTCGGGATAATAGGAAAGCACCACTGGCCACAGGCCCTTTTTCATGTCTTCAAGTCCCCATACTCCACTGAAGAGGAGAACTAAGGGTAGGCTAGGATTCCCGCCCCCCCCAAAGTTGTGGCCTGAATGAGATCTGGGGAACAAAGCCCTCCATCCCAGGACTCAGGTCTAACAAGTCCTAGGAGAGCTGGGAACAGTGCAACAGCCATTCCGGGTGGTGGCCAGTCTCAGATTTGGCCCAGAAGAAGTCTCCCTTAGCCTGACTCATGCCTCACCCTTAAACCATCACAGGTCAGGGCCCTGATCCCTCCCCAGCCACCGAGACCTCAGGAGGGAGGTAGGGCCCTCCCCACAGAATCCAGGCTCTTACATCAGATTCTGCCCTGGTCAGGATATCCTGTATTTATCAGGCGGAAAGTGGGTGGGTAGGGGAGAATAGGTGTGTGGCCTTCAGCAGTAACATGAATGACAACCCCCTCTCCCCAAATTCCTCTTAGCACTTTCTCAGGAGTGGGGTTATTCAGAAGTCAGGGTGAGGGTGGGGCCACAACTAAATTCAAGGAGAAACCCTTTAAGGGCTATGTACAATAAACCCAAAAAAATCTAGGTCAGACAATAGGAAGGATATATCTGCTTCTCACACAAGATTTGAAAAGAAACCCCTAAACACATGATTTGTCACCCCAGGTTTTTCAAACGGTTGGTCACATGGAAGTCTCTAGTGTCCGGGGTTATAGCCAAGATTAATGATAAATGAAAAGGAGAAACAGACCGGCAGAGCTGGGCCAACCTGCTCACGGTGCCACACCTCCCTACCCAAATGGGTCCCACCGGGGCTTTCTGAGGTGAGGGGTCCCCAAGGAAGGCAGAAGAGTTTTTGCCTGGAAGTTCCCCAGGGCAGCTCAGGGTCCTGGCCAGCGGGCTGAGTCACAGAAGATATTGCAGTCATGAGACAGAGAGCTCAAGACAAAGATCGGGAGACCCAATCCCATCTCCTCCACCCAAGACCAGACTGGCAGTGGATGGCTCCTGGCGGTGGGGGAGCAAGGCTCCCACTATTCCATGATAGGTGTGGCCTCCTCCTTGGCCCCGCTCGGGGAGGGGCCGCCTCACACCCCCACAGACCACGGGGCTGCATGTGACTAGGGCTCTGGCACGGTCATTGCGCCCCCGCCCAGCCTCGACTACACAGCCTCAAGCTCCCTCTGGAAAAGGGGACGCTAACCGTCACTCAGGGTCACAGACCACAATTACCCAGGGAGTATTTGGTGGGTAGGGGTATAGGTGTGGTTTTAGTGTGTGTGTGTGTGTGGGGGGGGGGGAGAGCGGGCAGGTCGTGCGCATGCGCATCAGCACCTTATTGTCTCCCCCCCACCACCCTGCCCAACGCCACTTATGGCAACTAGAAATGGTTGGGGAAGCGGCGATAACTCTCCCCCCCGCCAATAAATTCCTTTCTCCAAGATCCTGAAAACCTAAGTTTCTTTCCTGCGTCTTCCATGCCTGTCCACCCAGATCCGTGCCAGTTTCCCCCGCCCTGCCACACCCCCGGCGCCCGCCCACTCGTGCCCACTGCCCAGTGGCCTGCGCAGCCCCTCCCTACCCTGCACTGGCCCGCTCACCTTGCGGTCGTTGACTCCCTCGCCCACGGCGATCACGACGCCCGCACCCTCCATGCCGGGAGTGAGGGGCAGCGGTGGCAGCCGGTCGTACAGCCCCTGCCGGGCCATGAGGTCTGCAAAGTTGAGCCCGCAGGCCCGGACGCGCAGCGTCAGCTGACCAGGCCCCGGAGCCGGGGGCGCGGCCGGCCGGCTCTGCAGTTTCACCTTGTCATAGCCGCCGAAGCCAGTGAGCACCAGGCAGCGCAGCGGCGGCGGCGAGGCGGCGGCCGCTCCTTCAGAGGCCGCGGGCGGCTGCGGATCGCTGGTTACCTCAGCTTTCGGGGGCTGCGAAGAAACGTCTTCCCGGGCCCCTGCCTCGGCAGCCGCCACCACCACAGTGGCCGCCTCGGCTACCTCTCTCTCGTCGGACATGGCTGGACTCCCGACGTGCGAGCACAGCTGGACCGAGAGTGCACAGCTGGGGAGGGCGGGGCGCGCGTAGGAATGAGCGGCGGCAGCGGACTCCAGCGGGTGGGGCGGGGCGCCGGGTCTGGGGCGGGGCCTCTCGTTCAGACTTAAAGGGCTAAGGCCTCTGCTGTGGGACAAGCTGCCAGAGCCGGTAAAAGGGGGACTAGTCGCTTAGGGTCACTGATACGCATGAGGACATCCTTATAACATGCATAAAATGTGATTTAATTTATTTATTCACAAAAAATGTGAAAATTTAAAATACGTTAAGGAGCAATCTGAAGGCAGTCCCAAAATTTGAGTTTACATCAGATATGGGGAACCAGCAACTTGTGGACCAGAACCCAATCAAGTCGTACCTCAGGCTCTGACTCTACCCATCAGTAACCCTGGAAAGAATCCGTCTTCATTCATTGTGGTCTTACAGTAGCAAACTAGAAGCACGTGTACCAAACTTTTAAAACTTCCTGACTTTCGGGCTAGGGATATGGCTCAGTTGGTAGAGTGCTTGCCTAGCATGCATAAGGCCCTGCGTTCTAAATCCCGGCACCAAAAGGGGGAAAAAACAAACAAACAAAAAAAAAAAAACAACAACTTTCTGACTTCGGTGGTTAACACTGTAACACTGTGCATTTCCCCTTCTGTAAAATGGTGATGGTGCCGCGTGGTCTAATTATATTTATAGGGTTATTTAGAACAAGTAAAATTAAATCGAGTATCCTCGATTTAAGGAAGCACTTTTAAAAGATAAACGATGACATGCAGATGCAAAACAGGGGCTTGATTATTGTTAGAATTTGAGTCAAGGCTGAATTGACGTTTGGGCTTGGCTCTAGCCCCAGCAGTTCACTCTGGTAGTTCATTTTCCTCTTCTTCCTCCCTTTCTCCTTCTCCCCAAGCATCCACCAGAGGACGCAGCTTCCCCAAAACTTTCCACTTAGCGCTTGGCTTGAGGAACTCAGTCCACGTTTCCCTGCTAGTCCAGGTCCGCCGTTAAGTCACTACAGCCCCAGACCCGGCCACCCGTCGCCATGGGGACGGAAAGCTATGATGTCACTACCATCGGGTGGGTGTGTAGGAGTCTATACTCCCATTTCTCCCAAATTCCCTGCCAGGACACCAGTGGAGGAGGGAGACGAAACTAGACTTTTTCCTTCCCCTGTCATCTCGCGCCCCCAGTGTTCAGGAAGTGGATGGCTGCCACCGCGCGTATCCGCACTGGCACACCTGCGTGCACGCGTGGGTCCCAGCCTCGTGCGTGTGACGCTCTCACCCTACCCCTCAGAACTTCGCTCGAACTCCGCACCGCCCCCATGCCCAGGGACGTCAAATAAGCGGTGTCTCGGCCAGCCTCAAACCCTCAGGGGCCTCTTAGACCACACCAGCGCTCCAGAATCTAACTCTGGGACCCGGGTTCCCCAGGCTCCTCCCAGATCCTCTGGGCCCCGCCCCTCGAATGCGCGGGCGGGAGGCGGGGCTGGGGGCGCGGCCCCCAGGCTAGGGGCGGGGCGGAGGGGGCCGCAGCCCCGGGCGGGGGCTCCGCGCGGGCCCGCGAGATGCCGGTGTCGGCGGCCCGGGCGGCTGCAGCTGCAGCGGCGGGGGAGGTGGCGGTAGAGGCGGCGGCGCGGCCCAAGAGGGGGGCGGCGTGGGGGGCCGGCGCGTAGCCGGGACTATGGAGGGGCAGAGCGGCCGCTGCAAGATCGTGGTGGTGGGGGACGCAGAGTGCGGCAAGACGGCGCTGCTGCAGGTGTTCGCCAAGGACGCCTACCCTGGGGTAAGGAATCTGGCTTTTTGAGAGGGGGGCTCTAAGGCCGCCGGGGATGGATGACAGGGGCCCGAGGGACGGATGAAAACGGGTGCCAAGGTAACCAGGGACAAGAGAGAGGGACTTGGAGAGGGGGAGGAGACGTTGGGGGCTCTGAAAGGACTGCAGAGGATTGGAATGGAAGGAATTAGGGATCATAGCGAGATGGATGGGGTTTGGGAGAACCAGAGGATCCGTGAGGGCGCGCAGTGGTGGTGGGGGGATGTCAGGGTTCTGGGTATCTGAGAAGAGAACTAAGGGCTGAAGGGATCCGGAAGGGGTCTGGAAGCCTACCAGAGATTCGGTAGCGACAGCAGCTCCCGGGATTTCCCCTTTGCCCAACCCCAGACCAACTTCTGTCCAGGGACTGGGCTGGAGCCGGTGTGAAAGGGAGGAGGGCATTTGTCTGGGGTGAGGATTGGAGAGAGAATTTCATCTTGACCCATCCGTATCTGCAGAGTTATGTCCCCACCGTGTTTGAGAACTACACCGCCAGCTTCGAGATCGACAAACGCCGCATTGAGCTCAACATGTGGGATACTTCAGGTAGCCAAGTCCCTCGGGTCACCCTGACTTCTGAGGCCCCCACCCTGACCTCTCCCTTGAATAGATCCTTAGATTCCAGGTCATCCCAGCCCATCCATCCAATTCTAGGAGAAAGGAATATCAAATTTCTGCTTAAAGTCAGGGAAACTGAGACACAGCTTGCCCAGCCTAACAGAAACGGTGTCCTGAAGGAGAAAGCCTAATATCCAAGTCTCTTAGCTACCTTCTGCCTACCTAGGAAAGTTGGCTCTTATTTTGGAACAAGTGTTCTTAGGAACTAAGCATAGGAGATATGCTTAGAATTTCTTCTGGGGATAAAGGGAAGTGATTTCTCTGAGCTGAACTAGAGAAATTTGAGATCCATTCCCAAGAGAATGGAAGAGCCCTTTCCCTGCCCCTGCTCCTCACCTTCCCCACAAAATGGGAACGGTTTTTATTTTAGCACAGTTCCCTGGAAGGCTTTAGAAGATGACTGTCAAGGGTTAATGTATAGCTCAGTGGTAGAGCACTTGCCTAGCATGTGGGAGGCCCTGGGTTCCACTGCAAAAAAAAAAAAGTGTGACAAAACAAGCCTAGAAAGTACATTGAGAATTTTGTGAGAATGCTGATAGGTTTCCTGAGCTTCTCAAAGGGGTCTGAAACTCAAAACGATTAAGAATTATTACTGTTAGATGGGTGCAGTGGCACATGCCTATAATCCCAGCTACTCAGGAGCTTGAGACAGGAAGATAACAAATTTGAGGCCAGCCTTGGTAACTTAGACCTTGTCTCAAAATAAAAAGGGCTGAGGATCAAGCCCCATAGTAGAGCACCCCTGGGTTCAGTTCCCAGTAATTAGGGGTGGGTGGAAGGAAAAGAATTATTACTCTTAGAGAAACCCAGAGATGTTTCCCACCATCTCACTTCCCCTCTGCTTGCTACCCTCCTTGGAGAAATACCAGAATTCTGTGATGGATATTAATGATTGCTGTTTTCCATTTTCTGCTCCCAGTATCCTTTAACCAAAATTTCTCAAGTCTCCCATTCCCTCCCAGGCCTGCCACTCACCTAGGCCCCTTGTCTGTCCCTTCACTGTCTTCCCTCAGGTTCCTCTTACTATGATAACGTGCGGCCTCTGGCCTATCCTGATTCCGATGCTGTGCTCATCTGCTTTGACATTAGTCGGCCAGAAACACTGGACAGTGTCCTTAAGAAGGTGGGAGCCTGGGGAAGCAGCGTAGCTAGACTGAGGGGACTAGACAGTATGGTCCTGAGGAAGAAGTGATAGCTAGGGCTTGGCCATCACCTGGATAGTGGGTGAAGCTCTCACCCCTCTCTACTCTCCTACCCTGTCCCTTCCTGAAAATCAGTCCTCACAGCTGAGAACAATAGCTGGAGAATATGGGGAGAGCAGAGAGAAGTAGTCAGGGATTCCCTACCTGCTTTCCCCACCTTCTTGGGTTTGGGAGCCCCAGATGAAGGTAATGGGAACGCTGATCCTGAAGCTCAGGATAGCTCTGAGGCCTCTTCTTCAGGCTCCAAATTCCATGAGAAAAGCCCATGGTGAATGAACTGAAGTCAGCTAGCAGCACCAGGTCCCAGTCAAGGGAGGGTGGGGTTGGTAAGGTTCCAGGCTGGCAGACGCTTCTTGGCCCTTGAGGGCAGAGGAGGGCCCCATCCCCACAGCCCCATCCAGCCCTCTTCACTCTCTCCTTCCATGATACTAATTGTGCTATCAACCCAAGCCCAACATTCCCAGGTCCTTTCTCACATGGGGGAGTCCAGAGGGATACCTGGTTTTTGCATGCTGTGAGGAAGGGCATCCACCGGTGTGGAGCAGGGGTTCTCCCTGTGCCTTCCTTTATCCCTTCATAACTATTTTCTTCTTCAAAATAGTGGCAGGGGGAGACTCAGGAGTTTTGCCCCAATGCCAAGGTTGTACTGGTTGGCTGTAAACTGGACATGCGGACGGACCTGGCCACACTGAGGGAGCTGTCCAAGCAGAGACTTATCCCTGTTACACATGAGCAGGTGGGACTTCGACCTCTAACCTAATCCTAAACCTCTCACCTCTGCCCCTTTCTGCCTCTGAAACATCCTACCTGGCTCATCATTTTGCCCTGGCCTCTGACCCTTGACCCTCCCCCCAGCACTGACCTGCAACCTCAGCCCACAGCATCCATGCCCTTTGCTGAGCTGCAGTCTAAGTCCTATAACTTTCCTCTCTGCACTTCTTTTCCAGGGCACTGTGCTGGCCAAGCAGGTGGGGGCTGTGTCCTACGTTGAGTGTTCCTCCCGGTCCTCTGAGCGCAGCGTCAGGGATGTCTTCCATGTGGCCACAGTGGCCTCCCTTGGCCGTGGCCATAGGCAGCTACGCCGTACTGACTCACGCCGGGGACTGCAGCGGTCCACTCAGCTGTCAGGACGGCCAGACCGAGGGAATGAGGGCGAGATACACAAAGATCGTGCCAAGAGCTGCAACCTCATGTGAGGGGCTGTGATGGGGAGTGTGAGGAGGGGTGGTGAGGGGCACAATTGTTCCCCTGCCTGCACCCGGGCTTCCTGACCTCCTGACCCTGGCTGGGAGGTCAGGACAGGTAGACTGAGACGTTTTCCTGGTCAAGAGAGCTGGAGGGCAGAAGGATGTTACCATTCCCCACATCTTTATCCCCCCTCCTTTCCTCTGGAAGTTGAGGGAGCTAACAGGATGGGCATGTGGGGCATGAACTGGGATAGGGCAGGTGGGCATTAGGGAAGATGGCATCAAGCAATGAGTTTGGTTGAGACCCTATATAAAGGGTACCTTCCCTCCCCACCCCTGGTCCTTATATCCTCCTAGTCCTGTCTTTCTTCCCTAAGGAAAGTGTCCATTTTATGATTTTTTTTTTCTCTCCTCTCACTTCTACAGCTGTTCTCACACATTCTAACCTCCAGGCAACATGCACTACATTATAAAGCGAGGAGAAGCCCTTCCCCCATCAGCCCACTGATCCTAGCTCCCACCCACCTTCCCTCAACAGTCCCCAAATAAAGCCCATGTCCATGGAAAACGGCTGTGGCTTTAGTTTCGTTGCTTTCTCAAAAAACAATCTCCTAGTCTCTAGCAGCAAAGAGGGAAAGTCAATCACTGCGGGGGACTTTCCTGTCCATGCCCATAGGTGGAGCAGAGGAAAAGGTCATTGAGTTGAATCAGATGTGTCCTTTTAGGAGCCAGAGGTCGGGGAATGAGGTATCTCGGGACTCTTTATTCCAGTTAATGAGGCAGACAATCCTCGGGCCATTGGGGGGGTGTCTTGGAGTGGACTTGTGCAATTACTTAGCATTACTTAGCCCAGTTGGGGCTGCCACTAACATGGAGGGGGTCCTACTAAGTGGTGCAGGCCTCTTGCTCACCATCTCCACCCATGACTTGGAGCCTATGATGGGGGTCACAGGGTTGGGAGGGCATCAAGAGCCTCCATGTTACGTAAGTTGACCCTGTATAAAGTTTCCCTAAAAGTTACTTATTTGATTCTGGGGTCTCCCTAAAGGCAGGGATTCTACATTCCATCCTGACCTCCTTAATGTTTATAGGGGAGCATCAGCTGTGAGTTTGGGGTCACCCCCACACTATCCACTAGAGAAGGAACACCAGTGGAGAGAATGGCCAGAGCACTTGTTGTCCGGAAGGACAGTGCTGGTCTGTTTTCTCTGGAGTCTGGTTTCAGATTGTCCTGTATTCCTTCCCTGGCTCTGGTCCCACTGGCCTCTTTTCAGTGACATTATCCCCCAGAAACCATCCCTGACCTCCCCTCCTCCCCCAGCCCTAATCCCAGCCAATTCTCCCAGACATATTGGGAAAGAACACAGACCTTACCCTCCCAATCTGCCGGAATCCTACCTTCATTCATAGCCCATTCCTCTCTAGGCATTAAGCAAATGCACATGACACCCCATGGGTCACGTGGACTTAGGAAGACTGAACCAGTCTTTGAGTTTCTGAAGGCCAGTCCAGTGGGGAGGAGAGGAACCTTAGGTGTGAAAGTGCCTTGGTGAAGGGGGAAGGGACGTCTATGTAAGAACTGGTTGCTGCAAGAGGTCCTCGTCCTGAGCCAGGTCTTCAGGGTTGAAGTTTGCCAGGTGGGGAAGGGTTAGGAAAGTCTCTGGGCAGAGGGAACAGCAGGTGCAAATGTGGAGAAGAGAATGAGCATGGCATGGTGAGGCTCCCCTGACAGCAAGAGCAAAAGACAAGCCTGGAAAGGTCCATGAGGTGGCTGCACAGCCAAGGGAACCAGGACTACACTCTGAGGATGTGAGGAGCTGCCAGGGATTTGAAGCAGAGTGAAGTGATCAGACTTGTTTTTTTGGATAGATGGTTATCTGGATGAGATGGTGAGGGTTAGGGGTTTGGGCTCTGAGGAAGGTCCCAGACTTAGGAAGGGAAATCCCTACCGACTCCCTGGCTCACCAGACCCTCCTGTTGGACTCCTGTTCTAATTCACCTCAGCCAATTTCAAGGATTCTAGGATAACTTCAAGGGCACTGGACATCCCACCCCCTGAACTGAGATCCGGTTAGGGGCTGACTTTGAGAACCTCCTCAAGGACTCCAAGTCCTGGGCTGAGGGTGCTGGAGAAGGCCGGGGCTCTCAGGCCTAGCTAGGTGGGTCTCTGTCTGTTCCAGAGGACTGAACCCTTCGCCTTATGGGACCAGCCATAAAAATCAATTGGGAGTTTTGACTGGTCCTTCTCCACTTTGGACTGCTCAGTACAAAGCAGGCTCAAGCCTGCGGCTGCCAGAGTACAGTGTTGTAACCCCCCTTTTCCCCAGCCTCCCTCCCCTGCCATTTGCGCTCAGGGAATGCAAATGCATTTCAATATCCGCCTAAAGCAAACATAATTAGGAAGATAAATCAGTTGGAGGAGCCCCCAAAGTTTAATACATTTCCAATACCACCCAGAATGGATTTTGGTCCCCTCTTCAGGTCTGGGTTGACAGATGTTTTATTTCCGGGGAGGAGGTTGTACCTCTGGGCTGGGGAGCCCAGTGGAAGGGAGGAGGGAATGGGGCTATTCCTTGATCCTCAAAGGCCCCCACCGGCTGGGAAGGGGACCTTATAGCCACCCCCACCTCAGAGGCAGGAGTCAGACTCAGCTTCCTCCTCTGCAGCTGTTTCCCCCACAAATTAGACACCCATTTGAGAAACAATGTAGCCTCGTTAATCATTTAATGAAATAAACAACTAATCATGCTGTGATGCAGCCAATGTTTTTTAACCTCAGCAATCAGCTTGCTCAGGGGAGGCGGGGAAGGGAAGAGGTGGGGAAACTCAGGCTAACCTCCACACACTGCAACTGGTAAGGCAGCACCTGTCTGCACCTCAGATTTCATATTTAGAAAGGGGGCTGATCACATCTACTTCATTGTGCTGTTGAAGAAGATTCCAGAGAGGAGAAAGAATGAGAGAAAAGCTTTGACCTTTTGACAGAACCTGAGCTGTTGTTAACCTTTATAACCAAGATGGTTGTGCAGGTTTGAATTGGGCCTAAGGGAGTGAGGAAAGGCTCTCTTCCCATACTCTACTCTTTTCCCCAGGAAGGGGTTCAATTCTTTGTTCTAGTAGTTTCTGTACAACTTTGGCTCCTCTCCTGCCTCTATACTTCCAGCCAGGTTCCCAGGTCTCCCTTCATCTCTAGTCAAACCCTTCCTGCTTTCCTCAAGGCTGAGGTTAAAGCTAAGAGAGAGAAGGTTCCAGGTCTGGAGGAGTGGAGTGATTCCCAAGCAGCTCTCCCCCAGTAGCCAGAGACAAGAAAGTCATGTACACAAGTGCTCCTCCCCCAAAGAAAATGCCTCTGCTGTTGACTCCTAAATAACAGATGTCTGTCTGCATATTAATGAGATTGGACGAATAATTGGTGAGTTTTTCATTCAGTGTCAGAGTGAACCCGGAGGCCTTATGTTCATGCACAGACACCCACTCACCCCCCCCCCCCCAAACACACACACTCTCCTCTTCCCCCAGAGCACAATGAAACAGACTCAGACGCTGGCAGCCTTGACCCACAAAGGGGAGGGGCAGATGGGAACAGGGAGGGGGTGTTATCAGGAGGGAGACACCCAAGGTCTGTCAGGTTTCTGTCTTGATCACTGCCTCCCCACTGAACCCCAGGGGTGAAAACTTACATTTGTGAGGTTTCATCACTCTAGAAAAGGGGCCCAGGGGAAGGTAGGAGTCAGAGTAGGAGAGGGTTTGGGGGAAGGCAGTCACTGCCTAGAGAACAACACAGCAGTGGCCTCCTTTACAAGATTCTGCCTCACTTAAGCCCTGGAATCAACAGATCCCTTACACTGCCTTAGACCTGTGCTAGGGTGTGAGAAGGTGAAAGAACAGAGGTTTGGAAGTCAGTTAACATTTATTAGCTGGGTGCCTTTGCAAAAGTTAGTCAACCTCTCTGAGCCTCATTCTCCTTGTTTCTAAGAACATCTACCTTACATTGAAAGGATGAAATGAAATGTGCCACATGCCTGGTTTACAATAGGCTCCAACCATACTTGTTCTTTCCCCACCTATCCCCAACAAAACAGATCCAAGACAGTTTCCAAATCGCTGCCTCTCCTGCCAGACCCACCCTTGTTAGGGCAGAGATTAATTAGGAGTTTAGTAATTATTCTGGCTGCCTGGACAACAGACAGAGGCAGGAACAGATAGATTAGATAGGGAGACAGCAGAGAGGAAGATGGAAACCAATGCACAGAACAGAAAAGACCACAGATGTAGAACCAGCAGACGGGAAGAGGGGATGTACTGCAGCAGTAAAGGGAGCCTTGGAGTCTAGAATCTGGACTCTGGAAGCCCCAGTTCTGCTATGAACTTGCTGTTTGACCTTAGGCAAGTCTTATATCCCCTCTTAGCACCTCAGTTCCCTCTTCTGTCAAATGTCTGGTTTGGTTTACTCTCCAAGGTTCCCTCTCATTGTGTGAGAACAAGAGTCCCAGTGGCCTGGGAAGGGCAGGAGGTGACTGCCCACCCCCCACCAACACTATGGCCCATCAGTCACTTGTGCTCTGTCTCCTCTCTCCCTTGGTAAATGATCTGCTGCGCCAGCAAACAACTGTCCATTGTGTCCTAATGAGGGACAAGCAGGGAAAACCAATCACTTATGATGCAAATGAGCTGACGGCTGTGGCCTCCTCACATTCACTGAGTGCCTCTCTTCTGCCCAGAGCCCAGCGCTGCCCCAGTGTGGCCTTTCTCCAGAGCCCCAGTTCCCATCTGGACCTGGTGGAGGAGGGGGAAGCCCAGCCTGGACCTTGCATTGTTGCTCATTGTCACTCCCTGCAAAGAGCTCTGACCCTCAAAGCCTCAGAGGGAGGTTCGGTGCCCCTGTTTTTTTTTTTTTCTTCAATTGGGTGAGGGCTGGAAGTGTAGCTCAGTAGTAAGCAATTGCCTACCATGCACAAGGCCCTGGGCTTGAACCCTAGCACACACACACACGCCCTCAAAATACTGAATAAATAAAATGTATTAGTTTTTAAAAATTTGGGTGCAATGGAGCACATCTGTAATCCCAGTTACTTGGCAGACTGAGGCAGGATTGCAAGTTCGAGGCCAGTCTGAGCAATTTAGTGAGACCCTGTCTTAAAATAAAAATTGAAAAAAAGGGACTGGGGATTGTAGCCCAGTGACTCAGCCCTTCCAAGTCACTGGGTTCAATCCTCGGTACTGCAAAATAAGTAAAAATAAATAAAAATTTGAATGAAATTCATATAATGCATTGTTAAGTTATATACAATTCATTGGTGTTTAGTGCATTCACAAAGTGGTGAGACCAATACCTCTGGACTCAGGTTTTATGACCCTCTGGCTCCTGTAGGACAGGAAAGCTAGAGGCCTCAGCAGAGTAAAGGAGTAATAGAGGCTGGTGGTGGGGTAAAGGTGGAGAAAAGCCCAGAGCTGGCCTGAGTTGGAGGATGATTCCCTGTGTTCTAGGATGCCACAAGCTAGGGAAAGTTTGGCCTTTGGTGGGAGGTGGAGATCACACCCTTGGTCAGCACTGCCCTGAGGTCACATCTTTAGGAAATGAATTTCTAGGAGGATCATTTCCCTCTCAATTTCCTTGGCATTTAGTTGGATACCAAAGGTAGCTTCTGCACAGATCTTGGTTTCCATAGCTTTGGGAACTTCTGAGAGGTTTGGGATGATCCCATCAACAGGCCTCTCATTAGGGCTGTGGAGGACCCTGAGCCCCACAAACCCTATGTCTCCAGAGAAACCCCACTCCCTCACCAGGCTCCAGGGCTTGCCAAGGGAAGATTTTCTACTTATGTGGCATGTGTACTAGCTTATCTGTGTCCTACAGCCTAACACCTGGGAAGACCCTTCTAAATTGTAACTTGAGTTTCTTTTGCTAATATACACTACCATTTGCTTTTATGTAGTTTTCAAGAAAAGATGGCAAAACATCTGCTTACCTTTGGATTCATTCCCTTTCCCCTCATGTAGGATGTGTGAAATGCTTTAAAAAACCTTTCTAGAATTATCGAGCGCCAAGTACTACAGGATTGCAAAGAAAAGCTTTCTTTGACCCTCTCTAGCCTCCCCTCTTTCCCTGCTGGAGTCCCAGACATAGTCCAGACAATGTAATGAGGGCATTTCCATCTGTAGTCTGATGAATAGGGACTCCAGGGCTGGTTACTTCCAGGTCTGCCACCAACTCATAAACTGACCCTTTTGACAAAGCCCTGGGCCTCAGTTTTATCATCTGTAAAGTAGGGATAGCAATCTACCCTAGTGAGGAGAGATGATGACTGTGTTAGTGATGGCAGCAGTAGTCTGTCTGCTTTGAGTGTCCAGCCTGGAGAAGGCCTCACTGATGTGTAGGGGAAGTCGATGTTCTGTCTGGGTAGGTGTTGATTTGATTAATTAAAGAGGTCAGGTTTCATCACAGTCAAAAAACAAACAAAAAACAGGTCAAAAAAATCAGAGGAAATTCATAGGCATGGGTTTGGAAGAGGAAGACATTTCAATTCCTTACATTTTTTGTGGGCCAGGAGCCAAGGTACAAACCTGTAATCCCAGTGACTCCAGAGGCTGAGATTGAAGGATTGCAAATTCAAGGCCAGACCCAGCAATTTAATGAGGCCCTAAGCAATTTAGTGAGACACTGTCTCAAAATAAAAAAATAAAAATGGCTGGGACTTAGTTCAGTAGTAAAGCACCCTGAGTTCAATTCCCAGTACCAAAATAAATAAATAATATTGGAGTGAATCACGGTCCTAAAAAATTGGTGGGAAGGATTGAAAAGAATTAGCATTCCCAATGGTAAAACTGGCTTTCCAAAATTCTTAGGGCTGAGGAGATAGCTCAGTGGGTAGAGTGTTTGCCTCGCAAGCACAAGGCCCTGGGTTCAATCCCCAGCACCGCAAAGGAAAAAAAAAAAAAAAAAAAAAATTCTTGAGGGTGGGTCTTGCAGTTGGGTAAGTCCTTCAGTTCATGGAGCCCATTCATTCATTCTTTAACTCATCCCCTTAACAAATACTCATTGAGTGCTTAATAATATCTGCCAGGTACAGAGCTGGGTTATGATAAAGACAAAATGGTACTAACTTGTTGATAAGGAATTATCAAGGAAAGCATCTCAAAGTAAAACTTCTGAGGTATTCTAAATGTGGGGGAAAACCTGGGGAAGGTTTTTGGAAGAGGGGTTGGGCAGGTATTGATTGGCAGAGATGACAGATCAGTACTTACCTAGTAGAAAATATAAGAAAAAAATTCTTAAATTTATTTTACGGTACAGGGGATTGAACAATGATGCTTTTACCAAGCCGCCCCCGCCCCCGCTTTTTTTTGGGGTGCTGGGGATCGAACCCAGGGCTTTATGCTTGCAAGGCAAGCACTCTACCGACTGAGCTATCTCCCCAGCTCCCAAGCCCTTTTTAAGACAGAGTCTCTCTAAGTTGTCCAGGCTGGCCTCAAACTTGTGACCCTTCTTCCTCAGCCTCCTGAGTTGTGTGGGTTATAGGCAGGTGCCACCACATCTGGCAGTAAGAGTAAAATCTATGGGTTGCTACATGTAGAGGCCACCATGTCTAAAAGGGACATCAAAAAGGGAGAGGCTGGTTTTGGGATGGAAGATTGGGTAGGTAGAAAGAGTTCAAGAAAGGTACCTTAGAGGACATTCCCATCCCTTCTTTGGATTAGTTTCTCCTTCCTCCAACTCTGGCAGCTCAGAGTTCTTCTATGGTCCTTCATCATCTCCTGGCTTCTTTTTCACTTGGCCAAATCCTACCCTACCCAAGCCTTAAGGTGAAAGATATGCTTAATAAAGAAAGCTTGCTGATTCACTGAGGTCTGTTCCCCACTTCGGTTATTTTTGCTTTCATAAGGCCCAGTTGAGAGACCTCCTCCTAAAGTTCACCTAGAGTGGCCAAAGTCATTACACAATCCTCAAGGATTTTTCGTTCGTTTGTTTTTTGGTGGTACTGGGAGCTGGACTCCAAAGAGCCTCTTACCAGAACTCTGCAAAGGTCTTCCGTTGCTTTCTAGGCACATTTATTGAATAGCAAGCAACTTCGAAGTCAGAAATTAATCTTTTCTACAACGAAGTGCACATACATAAACACAGAGGCTACCACAGAACCAGGCACATAGTCTTCCTCAATCATTGACCTGTTATTCACTGCCTCCAGCTTCCTAGCACAAGGCACTGGAAAGAGCAAGGACCTCAGCTTCACATATCTTTATTTGAATCTATCCCTTCCTTTTTTTGTGACCTTAAGCAAGTTGCTTGACCCCTTTTCTTTTTAAAAATATTTTTAGTTGTAGATGAACACAATACTTTTATTTTTTAATGTGGTGTTGAGAATTGAACCCAGTGCCTCACATGAGTTAGGCAAGTGCTCTCCACTGAACCCCAACCCCAATCCTTGCTTGACCTCTTGAAGCTTCATTTCCCTCATTTATATGTGGGGAATAGGTGCATGGCACTTAGTAGGAGTGTGGCAATTTTTCTGTGGTGCTGGGGATCAAACCCAGGATTTACATTTCCAGTCTACAAATGATAATTATCAATGATTCTCATTGCTGTTGCTCCTGTGATTGGATGGTCCACAGGATTTCCATTTTCCTTTTAAGTCAGTCACCGTTCCCTCCTATTGACCTCCTTGTGTTTTGTCTTCCCTGGGTCTTTGCTGTCACCAGTCTAGAGTTTGCTTGCATTTCTCCCTCTGGGTGGGCTTTCTCTACTCTTGGAGAGCTGAGCTGCTGCTGACTCTCACAGGGTATGAGCTCCCCATGCCTCGGCACCATCAGTCAATAAAGATAAATTACAAAATCATTTGTTTTATTTGTTCTTATTACCTTGAGGGCTGTCTGAAATTGCCTTGCTTTTGAAAGCCACATTTGCATATCTCTATGCTAGAGTCAAAGGCTGCAGCTGTGGTTTCACTGCAATTTAAATATTAATAAAACCTCATAAACCTCTAGCTGTTTTTTTTTTTTTTTTTTTTAAAGTAGTCAGGCCCTTCTGCTCCTAAGTTGCTAATATAATTTAATCTTTGTCCTTTGCTTTGTATTTGCTTAAAGGGCCATTTTGGAGTTAACTGAAGCCAGCTGCTGTAACCTTGTAGATAAGAACCACTTACCATTCTCAACAGACCCAAGATTCACCACTTCTGGAGACAAAAGAAGGGACCACAAACATTTTATGCCAACTGCCCGTGCCTTACACTCAGTCCAAAGTTCTGAGACTTGAGTCTGCTACAGAATCATAGGTTGGCTGGGTCCCATCCCCAGTTTCTAATTCAGCAGGTCTGGGTGAGGCCAGGAAACTGGCACACTTAACAAGTTACTAGGTGAGGCTATTGCTCACATGGAGGAGCATAGAGGCCATGCTTTGGGAACTACGGCACTCAGCTGCATTTTTAGCTACCATATCATTTTGGGTCCTGGAAACTAGGTCTTCAAAGTTCATGTTCCCAGGTACCGCAATGTTGGGGAAATGTTTAGATCTTAATTCCTTCCAGCCCTTTGAATCATGGCTTAGATTCCCCTCATCATCCTGATGCACAGGATCAGCACCTTCTATACTTCGCCAACCCCTGCTCTCTGCAGGAGCTGGCTGTTTCCAGCTCTCCTTAATTTTCTATTTGCCCAGATTCATTTCTTTAATTTTCTCCTTGTTAAAGGCAAATTTACAGACTGTTAATAGGAGTGAGGCCTCACTGAAGTATGGTGAAGAGGTCCCCAGCTCAGCCATTTATAAGTGAGCCCCCACATTCCCTGGGTAGCAGGCCCTTTTCTCTCAGGCTTCTTTCATCAGATCTGTAGTCCCCCCTCACCCTGCTCTTCTCTGTGCCATCTGCTTCTGGGGCTGTCCTTATCAGTTCCTCACAGCCCTTGCAAGATACATTGTGGGCAGCTTGGCTCCTTCCACTGACCACCCTAACACTGATTCTTTTCTTTTTCTCTTGCATGTTTTTGAGCTGATACTTTGTTGATGATGCTGGTTGCATTTTTTTTAGGAAGGAGATAATCTGCTGGAGCTCTTCTCCAGCCCCCCTCCCTGTGCCTGCGCGATAATCCTCCTCCTTCCTTTTCAGCTTCTTTGCAGTTCATTTTGTGAAATGAGATAAAAGGCAGCATAGGAACTAGTTCCCAAGTGCTGCTGTGCCCAGAGAGGGCTAGAGATTGTGGGGTGGAAACACAGAAGGACATCTTACAGTCAGAAGTCAAAGGAACAAGATTTATTCCAGCATCAGATAGGACTCAAACTGGGCCAGGCATTCTGAGGACAGGGCCAGAAGTTGAATTCTGGGAAAGATTTTGCAGAGCATGAATCAGATAGGGTATACAGTTGTTAGAAAACCTTGAGAGATAATTATAAAAGACTTAAATGTTTTAGTCAAATCTGCTTTCATTCAGTATTCCTGGAAAGGCAGGAATGTACAAGATGGATGTTGCTTTTTCTATTAACCCATCAGGTGATGGGGGCAGCAAGCTGAGGCCTTAGCTCATCTCCAAGGCTCAGTGAGTCATGACTAGTCCCTGGAAATGAGACATGGTGGGATAGAAGACTGGACCAATTGTACTTCTGCTTGCTTCTCAACTGCCTTTACTGCTAACCCTGAGAACCATCAATTCCCTGAGAGGAAGACAGGGAGCTGGCACTGGTCCAGGGAAGTCGTGCTGTAGGTGAGGCTAAATTGGAAGGCTTTGATAACTGAAAAATATAGTCAGAAGCTGGGAGGCTGAATGGGAGTAGAAATGGTAGCCACGATCCAATCCCATAAGTCTCTGCCTGACATGGGGTTGCTTTTACTGTTTCCCACTATGGCCCCCAAATGAAGCAAGTGCCAATTCCCTGTACAACCTGCTCCTTTTCCAAAATTTCCTTAAGACTTGTACCAATGTCTTCTGTCTTGGGATCCTGACTAATGCAGGTGGAAAGCTAAATGATAGGATGGAAAGGCAAGTTCAAATCTCCATAGTCATTTACTAGCTGTGTGAACTTTTGAGCAAATCTTATAAATAAGGAGCTTGAACCTCGGTTCCCATTTTTCAAAAGAGGTGATAAATATCCACTTTACAAGGCTGTGAAGAGGACGAACAGCTAAAATATAATAATGGCAGTTAGCTCCATTTTTTTTTTTTCTTTCCTCACCCTCCCAAAACAGCAGTATTGAATTGTGTGGTGACTTTATTTTCTTTGCTTCAAAGAGGATTCCAATCTCTGAATAGTGTAAGGGCCAGGAAATGATGAACAGTGTTATCTGTGGATTAAGCATGTTAAATAGAAGTGGTAGGCAGAATTCTAAAGATGTCCTCTCTCAATTGCTGTCTCCTGGTTATTTAATCCAACACTCACCTAGATAATGCTGTGAAAGGACTTTGTAGCTACTAAAGTAATGGACATCAAGACAGAGAGATCACCCTGGATTACCTAGTGGGTGCAACTTAATCACTCGAGCCTTTAAAAACAGAGAACCATCTTCAGCAGGAGTCAGAAACATGGAATAGTCAAAGAGATACAGTATAGAATAACTTGCACAGCCAAGGCTGGTTTTGAAGATGGAGGCATGTGGTTAGGAGCCTAGGAATAAGGATGGCCTCCAGAAGCGAAGAATGACCCTTGGTCATCAGTTAGCAAGGTAATAAGGATCTCAGTCCTGCACCCACAAGGAACAATTTGGCCAACAACATGAGTGAGCAGACTCAACCCCAGAGCCACTAGAAAGGAACACAGTTTTGCCAATACCTTGGTTTTGGATTGAACCAAGAGTCTTATACACATGAAGCTTGTACTCTGCTACTGAGCTAAATCTCCAGCCTTCTGACTTACAGAACTGTGAAATAATAAAACAGAGGTTGTTCTGATGTGGTGGCTGAGGCAAGAGGATCACAAGTTTAAGGTCAGCCTTGGCAACTCAGCAAGACCCTGTGTAAACACACACACACACACACACACACACACACACACACACACTTACATAAACAGATATTATTGTAAGCTACTGCATTTGTGACAATTTGTTGTGGCAGCAACAGAAAAATACAAAAGGCCCTTTAGCTGCCCCAAGATGCTGAAGCACAGTGAAAAGACTAAGAAAGCCTGCAGGTGTAAGCCCCAAGAACACTCTTGGTGTTTGTAACCAAGTTTATTTGCAGTGTTAACAGCACAACATTTACAAAACATATTTTGTATAATCAAGTCTGCACTGCCCTTGCACACTGGGGGGCAAGGGAAGACCTAGTCCTTCCAACAGATATAAACAGTTTTGGATAATGAGTATATGAAAAACACTTTCTTTTCCTTCAGCAAGCAAAATTATTTATGAAGTTGTATGGTTCAGCAATAGAGAGGAAAGGGAAAAAAATTACCTCAAAGAAAGCAACAGCTCCTTTCCTGGTGGGATCCGTCATTTTACAGATATGAAATATTCATATCAAAGATCTTATATTTTAAGAGGAATGGATTATATACTGGAGCAATAACAATGAACTTTTTTTTATTGCTAATGGGGAATTAGTGGACTTTCTCTGGACACTGGTGCTTGAAAATATTGTTTCAAAGCACATTCTTTATAAATCTAGCAACTTATACTCTAGACTTTTGGAGATCTCCTCTAATTGACTCCCAAATTTCATATTCATATTCATTATCTGCCTCTGAATTTCTTCCCCAATGCTCCACTCCAACATTTAAGAGCTACTCAAGGACTGTTCTGATTTTAAGTTGTATCACAGATTCCAAGAACTCTCCTTCCAGTGAAGGGCCTAATTCTTGGCCTTTATGATCATAGGGTTTTAGAGAAACAAACTTGGGGTGACCAGCTATCCTCTTGAGGCCAAGCCACTCTATGCCTCCAGTTCTAAGTCAACAAGTCTAGTACTAGGAACTGGCTGATTAAAAATGAATCAGTATCATGCCTAACTGATGGAATTTAAATGGTTTTAAATTCTCAGGTCAAAATCTGCTACAATTTGGTGCTCATGACAGATTTCAAAGGGACACTAGAAACAGAAAATCTTTAAGAGAACCTCACATAGCCAGAAGTTCTTTTCAGGCTGACGTACATAAATATTTCATAATCAGGACTGTGGAAAGACTCAAGAGTAAGAGGAGTTCCTTGGGTCTAAAGTGGAAAGGCCATTTCTTAAGCTTATCTTTGGGGTCCTGTGGTTCTAGACACATGGTTGGCTGCAGTCAGCAGTGGCTGGGTGGGATCTGTGGTATCAGGTAGGTATCCAGCTCCTGGCACTGGTAGAGGGCTACACTGTCCAACACCCACTCTCGGGTCACCACAGGTGCCTTACACATCTGCCCAATCGCTGGGGACAGAACACAAGTAGATTAGTGTCAATTCATTCTCTCAGAGCAAATTTTAATCAATCTACTCTGGAGACTTGGTTATATGAGTTCGTAGGGTTAATCATGTAGGAGCCAACTGCTGCACACAAGCAGTGCTTCAGGACATACCTCCTTGTTCAGAAACCTGAGGAATGACTGCTGGTGAAAGCCAGCCTCTGGCAATTCTATTAGCATGGGCTACAATCTGGTAAAGGAAAAGTCACCAGAAAGAGCAAAACAGTATTGCAATTTAAAGATTAGAAAAATGTCTTTTGTTTTAATTTTATTTATTTATTTAGGTACTGGGGATAGAACCCAGAGGTGCTTTACCACTAAGCTACATTCCCAGAACTTTAAGTATTTTTAAAATATTTTGAGATATGGCCTAAGTTGCAGGCCTCAAACTTGTGATCCTCCTGTCTCAGCCTCCCAAGTCACTGGGATTATAGGCATCTGCTACCACCTGACATAATGTGAAAAAATATCTTAAGTAAAAAAACAAAATATGATGATGCACATGATCAGATTTGTGTGAAGTGTATACATGTACATGGGCCTGAAAGAATTTTGTGGTGATCAACTTCAAGTGCTGGGTTTTGTGGTGATCGACTTCAAGTGCTAATTATTTTGTTTTTGTGCTAGATTATGTTTTCTGTGAGGAACACTGATATTTAACCCTGCCCAACCCTTCAACACTGGGTCCAGAAATGTATGCCTATAATCCCAGCAACACAGGAAGCTAAGGCAGGAGGATCACAAGTTCAAGGCCAGCTTGGGCAATGTAGTGAGACCCCTGTCTCAAAATAATAATGCCCCCTCCCTGAAAATACCCTGTCCCTCATGCAAAAAGTTCATATATTACTTTTCTTTTTTTTTGGGTGCTGGGGATTGAACCCAGGGCCTTGTGCTTGCAAGGCAAGCACTCTACCGACTGAGCTATCTCCCCATCCCCTTACTTTTCTAATATAGAACTAAACAAGAACAATGTTAAAAAGACATTTATTTATTTATTTACAGTACTGGGGATTTGAAACCAGTGCTGCCAAAAAAAAAAAAAAAAAAAAAGTGCTCTTTAAATGAGCTACATCCCCAACCCTTTTATTTTTTATTTTCAGACAGGGTCTTGCTAAGTTTCTAAGGCTGGTTTTGAACTTTTGCCTCAGTTTCCCAAGTCACTGGGATTATAGGCATGTACCACTACACCTGGCTAAAGACATTTTAACTATTCATTCTTTCAATAATTTGTTTTTTTTTTTTTTGGTACTGGACATTGAACTCAGGGGCACTTGACCACTGAGTCACACCCCCAGCCCTATTTTCTATTTTATTTAGAGACAGGGTCTCACTGAGTTGCTTTGCACAGTGCTTTTGCTGAGGCTGGCTTTGAACTCGAGATCTTCCTGCTTTAGCCTTCCAAGTCACTGGGATTATAGCTGGGATTATAGGTGTGGGCCACGGAGCCTTGCTCTTTCAATAAATATTTAAAGTGTGTGAGTACTATGCTACTCAAGCACCAAGTGAACCAAACCCATTCAACAAACCCCATATAACATAGGAACATGCAGACACCTTACCATGAAAGCCACTGTCCTCTGTCCAGGCATCTGGCTGCACAACCACAATTGGCTGAGCATCCTGCATCCCCAGGAAGAAAAAAAGTGTTGAGGGTGTCAGAGCAGGGCTTTTAAAATAGTCAATGTTACCTTTTTTTTTTTTTTTTCTGTCTTGGTACTAGGGATTGAACTGATAGGAGCTTAACCATTAAACCATATCCCCAGTCCTTTTTATTTTTTGAGATAGGGTCTCACTAAGTTGCTGAGGCTGGCCTTGAACTCATGATCCTCCTGCCTCAGCTCCTGAGTCACAGGGATCACAGATGTGTGCTGTCACTGCCACTTCACCATTTCTTAATTTCTGAAGCAGAATACATTGGAGGCAGCCACAAAAAAGAGGGGGAAGGGCCCATGGCAAAAAGGGGAGGGATGACGCCTCCTCTCAGTGTATTATTAAATACTCGTAGTTCCCAAGTCCTTACTTGGGTCTCACAGATGGAGTCTTTTGGCACAGGCACCTGGTCAGAGAAGGCTCCTGAGGCTACATTTTAGGGAATTATGGGACTGCTGGGTACCGGACTTGCTCAATTGCAAGACAGAATGAAGACTGTGTCCTCCCTCTGACTGGGCTTCAAATACTTACTGTGCCAAGGGTGAGTGATGAAAGTTCCTTTACCACAGAAGCCCCACACAATTGCACCATCCACTCCAGTTGATCTAAACAGGGAAGTTAATCTAAAATTACCATGATGATCTGCATATATAACCCTCTACCACACATCCCTGGAGGAAGGTTTACAGCAAGACATTTTAGTGGGAGATTTCCAATCTCTGCCCCAAAGAACAGAAAGACTGTAAAGGATTCTAAGTTCATTTGCCACTGATATGCTGCCACCTACTCTGGCTATCCATTTCTATAAGGCCACTTGGTAGATAAAGTTTTATAATCTTTCAAAAAAAAAAAAATGCTTTGAAAGAAAAGAAGAATCCAAGACCTAATTTCCATTAATTTGCTAAATTGCTAGATAAGATACTGTGTGAAAAAATATCCACCTTTCTTCCATTCCTGCATCCTAATTCTGCGTTGGTAATTGATAATCACGGCCACTGAGAGAACCATACTTGGTGGTAATTACTGTAAATGTCAAGAGACAGGAAAATAATTCATCCAGTGAAAAAAATATACGTCATCTTGGTCAGGGACTCAGTGTATCAGTGGGGAAAGGCTACAAGCTGAGCTGGAATCAACATACTCAGGGCAACAGAAATTAGAAGAGATTGCAGAGATGTTCCACTTGCACCTGGAGAATCAGTAAACCAATGGGTGTCTTCTGGGTCCCCTTGGACTTGCTTTGCACAAGTCACCCATGGAGGAGTTCTTCCCCACCAGCTGATTTCTGAGAACTGCTGAGGTATTTCTGCCTATCTTACTGAACTGAAGCTAACTAACTCAACCCCCAAATAATACCTGCTAGAGACACCTGCTTTTCACTATACCAAAGTAAAAAAATATGCCTTCAACAAACACTTGGAAATTTCATAAAAATCCAAGCAATAATCCAAGAAGGAAGCAAAATTACACGGCCAGTATCCCTTGTAGCCACTCATCTGCCAGTCACCAAATGCTAAAGACTTCTCACGAGCAAGAGGACCTGAACTCCCGGGGCAGAAATGGGGCATAGGAAGCAAAGGTGAGTAGTCTTTGTTTTGAAAAGAAAGAACAAAATCTATATATACACAAGGGCCTTGGTGTCATAGAATACCAGATTTGAGCCCCACAGCAGTCCTAATCATAACATCACATTCAATGTCAAATGTAATTAGAAAATACTCATCAAGAGTCTGCCCCGGCTCTGGGCCTGTGCATCGCCCCAGATCCACAGGGCTTATGCAACTGCTGTGCTTTCTTCTCTGTACTAAATGAAGATGGTTTAGGAAGAGTGGAACTCTTCCTTGACATTTACAAGCCCAAAGTATCTTTTTCCTAACATATTATCTCTACCTTTTTCTTAGTGCCTTTTTCTTTGTGCCTTTTTTAATGGGCAAAAACAGCAACTTTACCCCATTTTTGTGTCCTAAATTCTAACTTCTCACTGCCCTTATGTTCTTGAAAAGGGGCACAAGGCCTAGCTGTTTGCCCTAAGATGACATTTAGGGGCTCTTTTGCTTGGAGCAGGGCAAACAGAATAAACTCCAGAATATCTCAACGATCTGAAGGACTCCCATAGTGTGATCTTTTTACAAAAATTTATATGTATTTTTAGTTGTTGATGGATCTTTAATTTTATTCATCTACCTATATGTGGTGCTGAGAATTGAACCCAGTGCCTCACACATGCTAGGCAAGCACTCTACCGCTGAGCCACAATCCCAGGCCCCACAGTGTGATCTTGCCTGTAGTATCCCACTATGTAAGAAAGAAGCTGGAGCTGGAGGTCTGTATTTCTTCTAAGCTCTCACCTGTGGGCATGTTAGTAAAAGGTCCATAGCAACAGATTTCTAGGCCCCTGAAGATCTGCAAGGAGAGAAAGAGGGATAAGGGATGGAGAGAAACATGGTTATAACTGAGTACAGGCTTTTATAAAAAACCCTGACTTGGGCTGGGGAGATAGCTCAGTTGGTAAAGTGCTTGCCTTACAAGCACAGGGCCCTGGGTTCAATCCCCAGCACCGCAAAAAAAAAAAAAAAAAGAAAGAAAGAAAAAACAAAACAAAAAAAACCACACTAACTCAAAAAAGTAGTTTTCTTTTCTTTACTACCAGACAACTTCTTCATTTTTGTGGGTGATAATGGGGATCAAACCCAGGACCTTGTGCATGCTAGGCAATTGTTCTACCACTGAGTTATATCCCTGGCCCTTATTTTGACACAGGATCTTGTTAAGTCGCTCAGGCTGGCCTCAAATTTGCAATCCTTCTGCCTCAGTCTCCTGAGTAACTAGGATTACAGTAAGAGCCACCAAGTCTGGCAATACCTGAGAATTTCTGCTGCTATGTCTCAGAGACAATCAGTCCAATGTTCTGAACACTGATAGATTTAAGTCTTTTTTGATGTATATATGTAGTTGGTATACATTCTATATAATCACTCTTTGTCATTCCAGGGCTAAAGCATCTCACCTTGTTACCAATCAGGCCCAGGCTTTTCCTTGATGAACTTTGCTGAGGATCTTACTTCTTTTAAGAGATTGAGCAGAAAAAGAAAAACATTTTTCTTTCTTTCTTTTTTTGGGGTGGAACTGGAGTTTGCACCCAGGGGTGCTTTACCACTGAGCTACATCCCCAAGTCTTTTTATTTTTTTGAGACAGGGTCTTGCTAAGTTGCCCAGGCTGGTCTGGAACCTGTGATCCTCTTGCTTTAGCCTCCCAAGTATCTAGGATTATAAACATCATATGATATCATGCCTGGCCTAGTACTTTTTAAATATATATATATATATTTTAATTATTTGTTCTTTTTAGATATACATGACAGTAGAGTATATTCCTTCCTTATATTTAATAAGACCTGGATGGTAACAGACTCAAAGCTATTGGTTGAAGTTTGACATTTATCTGGAGTGGTACAGCACTAACCATGAAACCAGTCAGCATAGAGGTCTTTATGTTTACATGCTTCTTTTCTCCTGACTTTCTTCTGATCCCCAAACATCTCTTCCTCCTTAACTCTCCTCTGAGAATGGTCATTGCATCTTATTTAGTCTATGCAGTTCTTAATCTGGAAGTGAGGACTGGTTTTGTTCTCCTCGCTGAGCTGGTCACACTGCCTGGTTTTCTGAAGACAAACCACACACTTCTCCTAGGGGTACTTTCACTTACAAGTGCTTGGCAGTGCTAACCAAAGAACTTTCAACATTCAGGAAATGTTCTACATCTGTGCTAATAAGGTAGCCACAAGTCATGTGATTGCTAAGCACTTAAAATGTGGTTAGGGTGAGTGAGCACCTGAATTTCATATTTCAGTTTTAATCTAAACAGTGCTATGTGGCTGGTGGCAACTATGTTGGACAGTATAAATTCATGGGCACAGGTTCTTAGAAAAGGACTTGGGTAATGTTTAAAGGAAACCTAGAGTTTGGGGAATAAGTGAGTGGTAGTACGTTTGCCTACCACGTGTGAGGCCTCAAGTCTGATCCTCAGCACCGCACACAGAAAAACAAAAGAAAACAAAGAAAACCCCCCATAAATCTGTGTTAGTTGGATGGATAAATACACATTCTTTATTTTATTTTTTGCAATGCTAAGAGAGGAACTCAGGGCTTCTTGCATGTTAGGGAAGTGCCCTACCACCACTGAGTTACATTCCCAGACTGTATTTGTGTGTGTGTGTGTGTGTGTGTATTTTTTTTTTTTTTTTTTTTTTTTTTTTTTTGGACAGGGGTCTCACTATGTTGCCCAGGATGTTCACAAACCCTTGGGCTCAAGTGATTTTCCAGCCTCAGCCTGCCCAGGAGCTGGGACTTCAGAAATGTACCACTATGCCCAGCAGGTGGATATTTTTTTAAAACATATTATTTTGGACAAGTCTCATTGTCTTGACCCTCTTCCTATCTCCCATTCCACTAAAAAAGAAAATTGCCTAGGCCTCAAATTTACCTGGCCTCTAAGGGACAGGGATAGAGAAAAATCAGGAAGCTATAAACATAGAAATGTGCCCCCTTTCCCATGCACACACTTTACAGTCAGAGGAAAAAGAAAAGACAGCAGGACAAGTCTGTTTCTGTTTTAAGTGACAGCTTCCATCTGTACCATTCTTCCTATCTGCATGAATAAAATGCATCCCCAACCTGTTGATAGGACATAGATGCTCATAATGCTAAGAGTTCTCTCCAGGCAGCCAGTTGGAGCCAAATACTACCATGAAAAGTACAAAAAATTAGGAATTTTTACATCCAAGCTGACACTGATGAGAACGCTTAGTTATGAGATAAGGGATTTGAAGCTTTACCTCTACAAATACATTTCTCTTCTAGAGGAAAATACTAGATGACATTTAGTATCTTTAGAATGTCATTACTGTGGACAGGCATCCCCCCCCAGCCCTACAGTGGTTCCAGGGGCACTGTACCACTGAGCTATATCGCGGACCTTTTTGAGACAATGTCTTGCTAACTTGCCTAGGGTGGTCTAGAACTTGGGATCCTCCTGCCACCCAAGTTAGTCGGATTACAGCAACGAACTGCCAAGCCCAGCCATGGCATCTCAAAGGCAAGAAAATTCTCAAAGTACTAGAATTTCCTTTGAAGGTGGGTGGAATCTGGTGCTAATTCTGCCTTGAATCAAATGGAGTAAAAACAAATGGCTGGCTCTCACAGCACTCCCCTGGGGGGAAGGCAGAGGCAGAAGTAGGGCAAGTGCTTTTCCTGGCATCTGCAACAGTTACTTGATAGGCTCTGAGGGTGACGATGGACTGATCCCAAGGGTTCAGAACTACAGGTTTGATTTATGATCGTCTCCCAAAGCAGTTTTCCTTAGAAAACTATCTCTACTGGTTGTTGCTTAAGTTTCTATAAAAGGATAGAAGGTACTCCTAACAGGAATGTTCTGAAATGCCCTGTGGTATTTTTTTCCTTGAGAAAAGAAGAAAAGAACACCAGGAACACAGCACTTAGTCAGGAACCTGAGAAAGCAGCTGGCTCTGGTCGGGCAGACAAGCATGAGATCTTGCTTAGACTTCTCCCCTGGCTACATCATCTGCTACAATATTATCTGGAGAAAGCTACTTAGTCTCCCTGGGCCTCACTTGCACTATGGTTTGAATAATCTATTTTTCTCCTCTATGAAGCCTACTATAACTTTCCAAGAAGCCATGGCATTGTCGTCTAGACTTGGAACTAGAATGATTGGGTTCAATTTCCAGTTTCATTACTAACTAACTAGCTGTGTGACCTTGGACTACCTACTCAAACTCTCCGAGCTCTTCTCATAGGTAAAATAGGTAATAGTAGAACATATTTCATAAGGTTGTTGTAAAATTGTTAATTAGTCAAAATGTAGTTGAGGATTTAGAGCAGTCCCTTACATATGGTGAATATTATATAAATGTCAGCTGTTGTTGATTCTTAACCACTTCCTCTTCTGTGCTTCAGTAGAGGGTCCTCTGTAACCCCTGCTCATAGTACTTACTACACTGCTTTAAGAAAGACACCAAGGGGCTGGGGAGATAGCTCAGTCGGTAGAGTGCTTGCCTTGCATGCATAAGGCCCTGGTTTCGATCCCCAGCACCGCCAAAAAAAAAAAAAAAAAAAAGATACCAAGGTAGAGTGGAAAGATTCACACCTCTATAAAATCCTAGCTCTGCCATATATAAGCTGGAATTTGAAGCCCAGGTTGGGATCTAAATTATACAGCCTCCCTAAGCCTTTGTGTTCTGTCATTTGTACAATAGAAACAACATATTTGCCTTGTTGGGCTGGGAGAACTAAGAAGAGCCTGTGTGAAACAGCTGAGCTAGCGCTCCAGCAGTGTTATGCAAGGTGCCTAACCAGATGAAGACCACCACCACCACGCTGGCTGGAATGCAGAGCTGTGGGGTGGGGTTTTGTCAACAGGAGGCAAGGGGCTTTACCTTTCTGCCTTGGGATTCTCTTGCTCGCTTTGGACCTTGGTGGTTTCTTCCATTGACTACATCTCCTCTGACTTCAAAATCATGCTGAAAGAAACCAAACACAAACCATCAAGATCAGAGAAAGAGAAGCCTCCTTCAGTGGAAATGAAATGAACATGAACATGACTGTTTAAGGAATTCAGAACTGCCAGAGTTTTGACCAAAAATAAATAAGTAAAGTCATTCTTTTTGGTGGATTCGATGAAATGACCAGGATCTCAGCTGCTGAAATCAATTCATTGAAGCAAATCTTTATATGCAGAAATTAACAATTGGCTTTTCACCTCACTGGGACTTAAAGTATTTTAATTTTCAACATCTATCTCCTCTTAAAACATTCACTTAGCATTTAGATTAAGCTGCTAAAATAAGTTGTTACAAAGATAACTGGAGAATTCCTAATCTCTTAAATCAATTGTATATTACCATCTAAAGAAATAAGGGCTTTTCAGATTTCCATTGAGAGATTTAAACGGTTAATGAAGCTAAAATGATAAAGTATATATTTAATAGAGTGAAGAAAGTTACAGGTTTTTCATAATCATTATTTTGGTTGGTCAAGGAAGCGAGAATAAAGAATAATGGGTTTGGGGAGTTTAGAATTATGGGGAGAAATCTGGGAGGAATGCTTAGAAATAATTCTGGGGCTAGGGAATAAAGGACAGTGGTAGAGTACTTGCCTAGCATGCATGAGGCCCTGGTTCCATCCCCAGAACCACACATGCATGCTCAACACACAAATTCTGACTGAAACTCAGATTATGGGGAAGACTGAATGTATTGCTGAGAGTATTACAAAGAAAAATAAAGGCAAGATTGTAATCACAGGCTATTACTAAGAGAAACATTTAAGGGAAATGACATTTCCTAGTCATTTGAATAAGAATCTAGTGATGAATTTGTCATTTATTTGAGGATAACTACCATGTTTATTATAATTATAAACAGAACATGTTTATAGTTCTGATTGCACCCCTGAGCTTCTTATAATGAGTCCGACTGCTTACTTAACCACTCTTTCCAGATGTCTAGTATAAATCTCAAAAATCTACTCATTTAAAAGAATTCTTGATCCCATGCCTGTCCTCCCTCTTCCCAATGTGCTCCTCCCTCATGTCTTTTCAACTATAATATTACTAACATCCACTCTGGTATTCAGGCCCCAAACCCAAGAATTACCTCATTGCTTCCTCTTTACTTCATCTTCTAAATTTAATCCATTAGCAGGTCCTAGGCTTTATACATATCCCAAACCAGATTTTTCTTACCTTCTCATTATTCTTCCTTCTTTATTTATTTATTTTAAAATTCATTTTTATTGTAAACAAATGGGATACATCTTGTTTCTCTGTTTGTACATGAAGTAGAGGCATACCATTTGTGTAATCATACATTTACCTAGGGTAATAGTTTTTGATTCATTGTTATTTTTTTCCCTCCCCCCCACCCCTCCCACCCCTCCCACCCCTCTATAGAGTCCCTCCTTCCTCCATTCTTGCCCCCTTCCCACCCCCTATATGTGTCATCATCCGCTTATCAGATCATTCGTCCTTTGGTTTTTGGAGATTGGCTTATCTCACTTAATATATTCTCCAACTGCATCCATTTGCCTGTGAATGCCATAATTTTATTATTTTTTATGGCTGAGTAATATTCCATGATGTGTGTGTGTGTGTGTGTGTGTGTGTGTGTATATATACACACCACAGTTTCTTTATACATTCATCAATTGAGGGGCACCTTCTCATTATTCTTTTTTTTTTTTTTTTGCAGTGCTGGGGATCGAACCCAGGGCTTTGTGCTTGCAAGACAAGCACTCTACCAACTGAGCTATCTCCCCAGCCCACCTTCTCGTTATTCTAAGAATAAAATTAAAATTCCTTACCATGGCTTGTACCCAAATTTACCTGATCTGGTCCTTGTCTAACCTCTGACCTGTACATGTAATTCACTAATTATTACTCTCCAGTGACACTGGTTTTCTCTTTTTTTTTCCTCCCTCCCTCCCTCTCCTGCCTGCCCTCTTTCTTTCTTTTTTTTTTTTTTTTTTTTTTCAGTGTTAGGGATTGAACCCAGAGCCTTGTGCTTGCAAGGCAAGTACTCTACCAACTGACCTATATCCCCAGCCCCTTTCTTTCTTGTTTGTGGTGCTGGCCACTGAACTTAGGGCCTTGTACATGCTAGGTAAGTGCTCTACCACTGAGCCACATTCCCAGTCCATGGTGTATTTTTCTTTTCTTTAATAAACTCAGTTCATGCCTACCTCAAGACCTTTATGTTTTCTGTTCCTCTGCCTTTAACAGTTGTCCTCTTTATTTTTTCAAAGATAATTCTTACTTTTCATTTAGGGCTCAGCTCAATCTTTTCAGAAAGGGTTTCCCTGGCCCTATCCCCAGCTAACTGGTAGTCTATAGTTCTTCAGAGCATTTCTTACGTCCCACCACCCCTACCCAGGGTACTGGGGATTGAACCCAGGGTGTTATTTATCATTGAACTACATCCCCAAACCCTCTTTTTTTATTTTTTTTATTTTTTTTTATTTTGAGACAAGGTCTTGGTAGGTGGTTAAGGTTGGCTTTGAACTTGTGATCCTCCTGCCTCAGCTTCCCAAGTAACTGGGATTACAGGTGTGTGCCACCTTAAATTCATCTTTATTGAGTATCTTCCTTCAATAGAACATAAATCATACCAGAGCAGGAAACTTGGCTGGTTTTATTTACTGCTGTATTCCTAGTGCTTGGCACATAGTAGGCTCCCAATTACTATTTACTGAATGAAAGTTAAAGCCAACAAAAATGTCACTTAATTAATTATAAATATACTGAATAGCACATAATACCTTAAAACTGCTTTTGCTAATTTTATTTTGCCTGATCTATTGTCACCAACAGCTCTTGGCTGTTCTAAAATTATTCCTCCTCCTGCACTTTATCTTATTTACCTCTCACTATTCTCAGTATCATAAACAGCAACATCTCTTTGAAGAAATCTGATTTCTAAGGAGACACATTTGCATATTAATACAAAGTCTTTCTTTAACAATGGTGAAGAACTAGTTTTCTAGAAAGGTATACACATAAAAGACCTATCCCCACCTTGTTCCTATGAATCCTTTCTTTGTTTTATAAATTCCTTTCCCTTTCCCTCAAAGAAATGACTATTTCTTTTGAAATCTAAAATAAATGAGTGAGAACACAGAATTTCCTGGTTTGTTCTAGGTCTCTCTTTTTGTGTGATACTGGAATGAACCCAGGGCCTCACATACACTAGGCAAGTGCTCTACCACAGCTACATGCCCCAGACAGTTTCATTTTTTGTTTTGAGACAGTCTTGCTAAAGTGTCCAGGTTGCCCTTGAACTTGAGATCCTCCTGCCTCAGCCTCCTGAGTAGCTGGGATTATAGGGATGCATCACCACACAGGCTTCTGCATCACTCCTGATGATCTCCATTGTCAAGGAAAATCTATGGAAAGTGCTGCACTAATGGAAGGAAGCAAATAAATTTTTCTTAACTGTGTGACTCAATGGCATCAAATGTCTCTTAATTAGTTTGTAACATCAAATACATACCTCATCTAGCATCCTTCTTTCTTTAATAGACTGGGTCACCCCTAAAGAGATCACAGAAAAAACAGGTTACATAGAGAAGAACACCATCCTTTTGTGAAGGCAGAGAGTTAAACGAATCACAAAAGAGCACAGGAAGAAGGTTCTCTTGCTCTGAAGCCATAGTCCTTTAATGAGGTTTATGGTGGAAATTTCCTCCTGGAGACACAGTTGATGCTTAATTTAAACATTGAAAAAGTACCTGCTGCACATGGAGTTCTGCCCACTATTAAATAAATCCCTACTTCATATGCCAACATTGCTAGGAGCAGATTAGGTCCTATTAGTTATAAAAGAAATCCAATTTCCCAACATCCCCAGCTTATCTGGACAAAGCAATATGCATTAAAGATAAAGCTAGTTTTGTGTTACCATTAAAGAGCTTTTTGGTAAGTCAGACGCAGCAACAGCAAAAACCTCAGGTGTTAAAATGTTAGTTGTAAAAATGCAATTCTGAAGTGTTAAAGGAAGGAGGGGAGAAGTTGTATTGTACTTACAGAAATAGCTAACTACCCATTTTCCTCCTGCAATTCCAAGAAAATATTTCAGTGTCCGTTCACACACAAACTCAGCATCTGCAAAAAGAAAAACCTCTGTAGGATTAGAAGAAAACAAAATCAGAAAGTACACCTAAGAAGTGAAAGAGCCCAGCTCCTGCTCTCAAGATCAATCTGGATTGATGGTTCCCACACCCCAGGAGATAGCATCAAAGGCTGGAAGCATCACTAATTATCACCAGTAGATGTGGATCTTTGGAGGCCTGAAGAAGAAGATAGGTAAGACCAGAGGAAATATCTGTCCATCTTCTAGATGCCAAGGTTAGCTAAAGAGCTCCACTGTTGTGTTCAGGGAATTATCCATGTCAGCAGGTGGTGATTAATGTAGATAGAGAAAATCTACTTTACTGGATGGTACTGGATGGTAATATGTGAAAGAAGAAAACATTGTTGAAATCCTAACTTTGAAATGTCAATTTCAATTGCTGTTCCAGTACTCTAACGGGCTGAAATTGAAGTAGCTTTTGTGAGAAAGTTTCACGAATGGATTTCAATGAAACTTTGCCTATCATCTGCCCTCCTCATACCCACTTTGCTACCCAGATGTGGTAGTTCCACCATGCACAGTTCGTCTGTTATAACAAACTGTTTCGATTTCCATGAATTGAGCTGTCCCTATGCACGCAGTGTTAGGCTGCAACTGAATTGCCTTTTCTGAGCAAATGCATGACTGGATTTCCAAATGTCAATGTGACAAATTTTCACCCACATAACTTTTAACTGGGGAATCCTAGTCCCCTTGTATTCCCCTGAGAGGGACAGAAAAATATAGTCTCTTCATAGCTTTTCTATTTCCTATATAAGTATTTCTGAAAGCAATAACAGAAAAATCACTTCTATTTATTTCCTAGTGTTTAAAAGACCCTTTATGGGCTGGGGATATAGCTCAGTTGGTAGAGTTCTTGCCTCACAAGCATAAGGTCCTGGGTTCAATCCCTAGCACTGCAAAAACAAACAAAAAGAAAAGACCCTTTTGAAGAACTAAAAAAACAAGAAAAAGTCATTTAGTTTTAAACAAGCAAAATGTATTTGACTAAATGCTAAACACAGCAGGCCATCTTCAAGTGGTAGCAGTGGCCATTCTCCCTCACAGAATTCCTCATTATTTTTGAAGACTTCTGTTTTCATTTTTCCTTTTCTTTTCTCTTTTTTTTTTTTTTTTGTTTATGATGTGGGGATCAAACCCAAGGGTGCTCCACTTCTGAGATACATCACCAGCTGTGCTTTTACATTTTATTTTTGAGATAGGGTCTTGCCATGTTGCTCTTACTAGACTTGAATTTGTGATCCTCCTGCCTCAGCCTCCCACATGCTAGAATTACAGGCATGTACCACTGCACCTTGTTGGAAGCTTCTTCTTCTTCTTCTTCTTTTTTTTAAACTCCCGTGGGAATGAACCCAGGTGCACTTTACCACTGAAGTACACCCCAGCTCTTAAAATGCCCTGGCTGGCCTTGAATTTGTCATCCTTCTGGCTCCAGTCTTGTAACTAGGATTACAAGTGTGTGCTACCATGGCCTGGTTCTTATTCCTGTTGCTTCATGTGGTTTATGTAGCAGATGCAACATATTCTGTAAAGGTTCTTAGGACAGCACAGTGGTGCACACCCGTAATTCCATATACTTGTGTTGGAGGCTAGGGCAGGAGAATTGCAAGTTCAAGGTAAGCCTCAGCAACTTAGTGAGATCCTGTCTCAAAACAAAAATAAATAAATAAAAAGGGCTAGAGATGTAGCTTAACAGTGGAAGGGTTAACAGCTTAACAGTGGAAGCTACTAGGTTCAATCCCCAGTATCACACAATGAAAAGAAGGAAAGAAGGAAGAAAGGAGGGAAGGAAGATAGGTTGGTTCTTGGTATACCTGTTTTCATAACAACATGAGTAGTCTCTTCAGTAATTAGATTAGTTAAAATGATATGGTGTTTTCTGGCAAACTTGTGTACAAGCATCTGAAATCAAATCAAATAAAATCAAATGCTGTTTTATAATAAATTACATCCAGTACATGAATTAGAGTATTAATTATCTTAGCTTTGAATCTCCATTTTTCTCAGACATTTTTAAAAATCGTAACATGAAGTACTGAAATGAATAATTTAATAAACATTATGTACACAACAGAGCAAAACATTCTAATATAGTATAACAGTGCTAGCAGACATGGAATTAAACCAAAAATTCAAAATAATATAAATTTTATCATTACTAGTAGATATCATTTGATTTCCTAAGGTAGTTTCTTTATATAGTGACACTCTACTATAATTTAGATTTATTATTTATTATTATTTAGATTTATTTATAATTTAGCTTTTGCTTTATGAACTGAGTGGTAACTAGCCTATAGAGAAAGTTATGCTACAGATAAATGTAGCTAAAAACTAAAGAGTTGATTCTGATAGCTAAAAACCACTCAGTGAAGATGTTTCTAAAGGTCAGTACAAAAACCATCAATTCTCTCTAAGGAGGATTAGAAGGGATTCATTCTTTCCAAAAGAAATTTGGAGTCCTCTAGCTATTATCTATCAACCAAATAAAAATCAATAGGCAGTGAAAGAAATTAACCAGAACCATCATGAGAGCAGCTGACATAATTAGTAGCTACTGTTTGGCAAATAACTTTGTTTACCAAGGGCCATCATTTACTAGCCATCACCACCCACTCCAATATTTATGTGCTGTACAATAGTGTAACGGAGGTTAGGCCATCTTTCTTCCATGCTGCCTCACTCCATACTGCCATGGGGCACTAAAAAAGGCAGGCTAGAGAAGTTAATGACATCCGCCTCCTTTTGCCACTGCCCTCTGCCAGGATCATTAGCAATTCTGAACTGATTAATTGCTGAAATCTCAGCCTTGAAACAGTGTTCAGTTAGAAGAGCAACTGCTGAAAAGATCATCTTAATACAGGCTTCAGAATTAATCATGTGTAATACAGTCAGTAGCTTTCATCATAAATTTATCACACTTCAGCAAGTCTGAAAAGAGCTCGAAGTTTTCCTTTTTGCTTGTTTAAAAACAGCATGTACCCGAGCCACTATAGTTTAATCTGTAGCTTAGAGTTGCCCAAGGCAAAAAAAGATTAGATCATTTTAGGCATCTCTGAAAATCTGAACTCTCAAAATAAAGGAATAAGGAATGCTAATTTTCAATAGATAAATGGGAATTCTAGATGTGTGGGTAAGTGATCAAGAGCCATTTAATCAGATATACCATAAGAATTTTCAAAGCCAATCGCTGGCCTGGACATGGGCTGTGAAATGAGAACATTAACAGTTGCCACCTTGCATTTAAATATTGTTATCTATCAGGGCAGACACAGGTTGCTTCTTTACTCTTTTAGTAGTGGGATGCATCAGGCCAGAAAAGGTTACTGAGTCACTACACATGGAGAAGTTAGGATGAGAAATGGTCTTGTTCTAAGAAGGATATATTAAGAAAGATACTTCAGAATGACTTGGTTGTCTCTCAGTGTGTAATACATGGTACCAACTATTGAATCAAATTGATAGTCTGATGTGTTATCTTTTTTTTTTGAAACTAAGGATTGAACCCAGGGGTGCTTAACCCTTTTAAAATTTTTTTATTTTGGGACAGGGTCTTGCTAAGTTGCTTAAGGCCTCACTAAATTGCTGAGGCTGGCTTTGAACTCGCAAGCCTCAGCCTTCTAAGTCATTGGGATTACAGTCATGTACTATCATGCCGGTCTTATCTTGTCTCAAAGAAATTCATTCAATTATTTTTATTATGAAGTGATACCAATGCCAATTAAAGGGAAAGTAAATTTCCCAGGATGCCTGAAATCTATAAGAAACCTAACTAAGAAAAATGAGATTTCAGGGGTCTTAATATGTTAGTGGGTATTTTCTACAATGTGAAACAATTCCCATTTCTGGCACAAGGGGTCCAAGGAGATGCCAAAATTCTAATAGCAAAGGGTGTTGTAGGGCAGAAATGACAGGGCTACTGAATAGCTGTCTTAGAAGCCAGGATCTGGGAAAATGCCACTGTCAAGCAGTATGCTTGGAATCAGTCTGGATTTAGTTAAACATGCTGGTAAGTTCAGTCAGATGCAAACCAAGGAAGGAAAAAAGATGCCTCCCAGAAGCAGAGCTATACCTACTGGCATTATTAAGTAAAAAGAAAATTCTAATTCTAAAGTTTTATATCATATTCAAAGCAAGTCTTTTCTGCTAATATTTAATAATTCCTTTTCTCAAGTAAATATATGAAAAATACAAATACCGTAGCTTTATCTAGATGCAAATTTTCAGAAATTGGGAGTGGAAATTAAATTACATATAATTCTGCTTAGTGTCTAAATTTCTTCTTACAGATTATTCATTGCTAGTACCTATATAACTATATCAACTATTTAAACTATCGAACTACTTGTAGTATGCTGTTAAATCCTAGTTATACAGAAATACATACAGGTAACACTCACAAATTCTTTGGGGGTCAAGCCTGATACCACCATGGATATTCTCTGATTGGCACTTTCTGTTGGAGATGTGAATTCTGGCTTCTCCCTGCTTGCACTTTCTTCCCTTGCATTACACCCAGCAGTACTATTAGTGTGAGCAACAGCTGGACTGTTAGCAGACTGTCCAACTTGAAAATGGGATAATTTCAATGCAGACGTTGAAGCTGGTGCACTGCAAATATGAACTGCCTCTGGGGCTTTGTCTTCAGGGGGATCAGATTCAGGGTTATTAGAGAAGAGGCTGATTCCAGATTCCAGGTAAGGGGTTCCCTCTGAAAGAACAGGAGAAGTTTAATTTATAAGACAATGAATCTTGAATTACAAGATTCCAGTGCTGGCTAAGAATTAAAGCTGAAGTTAGGTTAAGAGCAGAAACAGGTACACTATATACTATACACTGTTGGTGCAAGTGCAGTGGCTTAATAATATGTCATTATGTAGCAAAAGTCTTAACACTTTCAGTCAACACTGACTCACACTTTCAGTCAACAATTCTAATTTTAGAAATGTATCCTAAGGAAATAAGAGATATATGCATAGTTTAGTCATAGGGATGTTCACTGCAACACTGTTTAAAATAGTTTAATTTTAGAAATAATCTCATGTCCAATATGAGATTAAATAAATTGTGATACATTTAGTTACTCTTTACCTATTAGGGTTGGATAAAATGTTGATATACAATAAAATGAAGAAATGTTTCTAATATATTAAAGATGCTAGCCAAAATGTTATTTATTTTGAGTGTATTTTATTTTTATTGATTGAGACAAGATCTTAGTATGTTGCCCAGGCTGGCCTTGAACTCCTGGGCTCAAGTGATCCTTCTCCCTCAGCCCCCCAAATAGCTGGGACTACAGGTCTATACCATAGTACCTGGTTTCTGACTATATTTTAAAAGTAAAATTTTAAGTAAAGTGATTAAAAAACCAGCAATGTTTCATTGTAAACAGATAGAATCACAGGTAATTTTAAAATCACTAACTTTTTAAATTTTCTATGTTGTCCAAATTGTGGACAATGAACATATAGCACTTTTGTAAGGAAGGAGAAAAAGGTTAAAAATTAGGACAAAGACTTAATTTTCCTTCTTTCACTTATAGTGACACCATTACCTTTTCCATTTAATAAATTAACAGATATTATTACCAAATTAAGAACAGTAGAGACACCATCCCTGAAACATTTCAGAAAGTGTCACTCAGTCAGGATTAAGCAGTTAAGTAAATGGTATGAGATTCTTAAAATGACCCTAATGAACTTGGCCAAATGCCACATTTGATGCCAAATACAGACTTCGATAATAATGTGTTTTTGAGGATTAATTAAAAACTTTCAATACTGATTAAAACTTTGATTTACAAGCCATCAAATATACTATCCATTAAAAGAGATTTATAAAGTATAAAACATATGGTTATTGATAATTCATTAATTCATAAATAAAGAGTTTGAATTGGGATTCCATCCCTTTTTCAATAAAGGATAGGTGTAAAACTTTACTCTAGGGCCTTGGAATTTTTATCTAACAGTTGAAGTAAAATATTTAGAGCACACCAAGACTCTTTCATCCTTAAAACTGTTAGTTTGACCAATATAAACAGATTAAAAGATACAATAATATTCAAATAAACCTGGATTAACACTCACCATTTTTCAAAATTAGGCTTAAGTATAACAGAAGCATCCATGATAGATTAATATATCTGCGAGTTGTACCACTGTGCCTGGCTTATATCTATATTACTGATTAACCAGAACACCTTCATATAAGATTCAGAATAAAATAAAAAGTGTTTATTCCCATTAGAATATATGAAATATTACCTAGATCTTGCCTTGGCAAGTAAGACTGCTCCATTAAATCATTTGGCTCAGACTTTTTCAGTTCTTGCTCCTCCACATCAACAATCTTAATGAGCTCCTCTTGAGAGGGGCAGTTTCTGTTTTGACTATGTGCAGACCACCTATTATCTACCACCTGGGATTTAGAAGTGGGAGAAGACCTGGAAAGATGGATGAAAGAAGGAAAACATCACCACCAATTCTGAAAGGACTAATCATAATTCCTAGGCAGCCAAAGCATAAGTGAAATAGTTCACTGTCAGAGAAATAAGGAATGACTAGTAAAAAGTTCACATGACCGCCTAGAAGCCTGGATTCATGCTGCCTGCCAAAATGCCATGGCTGACATATAACATCTTCCCTTAGGGGTTAGTCTAAGGCAGTATATTTCCTAGCTGTTGAAAAGCATGTCAGCAATTTTTATCAAATTATCCACCACCACTCACTCAAATTCTAGATACTATTCCATTTGAGCCCAAATGGATGTGTTAGAATCAGACATTTTATGAAGATAGAAATTTGATTAATGTTGACATCTCTATACTCATATTTCTACCTACTTTGGGCAGAATTTACAGAATCATTCTTATGACCTGCCTTTTCAATGTCCAAAATCATTCTAAAGACAAAGAGCTAGTTATTATGGCCAGGGATATACCTCTGTGGTAGAGGGCTTGTCTAATATATATGAGGCCCTGGGTTCAATCTGTCATCAAAAAACAACAAAACAAAACAAAACAAAAAATCGACCAACCACTAAATATTGTTAGAAATGCATATGTAACCATAAGCAGTTAGTCTACTCTTTCAGGTGTTTAGGACTTTGCAAAATAATTATCAATAGGTTTAAGGGGCTCAGACATTAATTATTCAACTCAAACACTTAATTACTGGCTTTTTACTAAGAGTTAGGCATTAAAACCAGACCCTGTAGACTGAAGATGAGCAATAACTGAATTGCTGCTTTTAAGTAGTCTAGTAGAGGGAGGAAGTTCAATAAATGTGTAGGTTCTATGATAAAAGTCATTATCTATTTATTTAGTGTGAATATTAAGTGGACAGTTAGCTCAATTGGTAAAGCACATCAATGAGGACAATACTCCTAAATATGGCTTTCATGCCTACAGAAACCAGATCTTTTCATTATTCATCACACCATTATGCTCTAGCCTCAAAAATATATCCTGTTAGAAGCCAGATATGGTTATGCACACCTGTAATCCTAGGGACTCAGAAGGCTGAGGCAGGAAGATTGCAAGTTTGAGGTTAGCCTCAGCAACTTGGCGAGACCCTCAGCAACTTAGTAAGACCTGGTCTTAAAACAAAACAAAAAAGACTGGGGATGTATCTCACTAGTAAATCACCCATAGGTTTAATCCCTAGGACCTCAGTTAAGCCCAAGGGGCTTGGAAAATATGATGTGGCTAGATTACCGACAACCTGTCATCATTCCCAAAGTTAAGTAATAAATAAATAAATACACAAAGACACACAGTAGGAATTCAATAAACATGAATTCCTTTTACTTTCTAGAGTGGTAAGATATGTGACCCAAATGTTGAGTATTTTTGAAAATATAAAGTGTTATGCAGTCTTATGTCAACAATGTTTTGAATACACATCCTTTAATCATATTCTAAATATTTCCTGAGGTAAATCAATAGGCAAACTTTTTCTAGAAAGTCAAACACTTCAATCAGAGAAAGGGTTGCCTTGGGGAAGTCTACCATCATCCTGCAGGCTCACTCAGGTTTTAGTTCTACTTTGGTTTTTTTGTTTTATTTTTGTGGTGCTGGGCATTGAACCCAGCGGTGCTCTGCCACTGAGCAACATCCCCAGTTCTTTTTATTTTATTTTGAGACAGGGTCTTGCTAAGTTGCCCAGACTAGTCTCAAACTTGCAACCTTCCTGCCTCAGTCTCCCAAGTAGCAGGGATTACAGGTATGTCCCACCAGGCCAGTCTAGGTTTTAATTCTAGTATATTGTATTCTGACCTTCAAATAACTGCACACATCTCATGTGCACCCTATGCATTGCAGAAGTCCTAAAAGCCTATACAATTAAATAAAGGAAGTGTTCTAGAGCAATGAGAGGTTATAAATGCCTGTCTACAAGAAAAAACAAAACAAAAACAAAATAAAACTGCAAAGTAGGGGGGAAGATTAACATTAAAAGTGTAATAAGTAAATATGTTACTTCAATAACACAACTTGACATTGCTTACCTTTTCAGTTCCAATTCTTTATTTTCACTAATGGATCTATCTGGAGATACCTGGAACTTGTCAGGAGAAAGCCTTTTTGGATGCTGACTTACAGAACATTCATTACTTTTCTCTGAAGTTAACACTGTTTAAACGAAATGAGAATGCAAAGAAATCTATTTTACTTCTTCATCCTGATAGGGATAATTCAGGTGAGGATATATATATTTTAAAATTTATTTTTGGTACCAGGGATTGAACCCAGGGGCACTTAACTACTGAGCTACATCCCCAGTCCTTTTTTATTTTTTATTTTGAGACAGGGTCTCACTAAGTTGCTTAGGGCCTCACTAAGATACTGAGGCTAGCCTTGACCTTGCAATCCTCCCGGCTCCGCCTCTGGAGTCTTAAGGATTACAGGTGTGCACCACCATATCTGCCAAGATATTTATTTATTATTTTTATTTATTAGTTGTCAATGGATCTTTTATTTTACTTATTTATTTATATGCAGTGCTGAGCATCAAAACCCAGGGTTTCACACATGCCAGGCAAGCACTCTACCACTGAGCCACAACTCCAGCCCGACGGATATTTATTTTTTAAAAGCAGCAATCTGTGCTAGGTGTGGTGGCTCAGTAATCCCAGCAACTCAGGAGAACTGTAAATTTGAGGCCAACCCAGGCAATTTAGTGAGACCCTGTCTCAAAAAATAAGAAGGAGGGGTTGGGGTTGTGGCTCAGTGGTAGAGCGCTTGCCTAGCATGTGTGAGGCACTGAGTTCGATTCTCAGCACTATGTACAAATAAATAAAATAAAGGTCCATTGACAACTACAAAAATATTAAAAAAAAAAAAAAAAAAAAAAAAAAAGGAGCAGGGCACAGTGGCACATACCTGTAATCCCAGTTGCTCAGGAGGCTGAGGCAGGATTGAGAGTTCAAAGCCAGCCTCAGCAAATTATGAGGCCCTAAGCAACTCAGTGAGACCCTGCCTCTAAATAAAGTACAACAAAGGGCTGGGATGTGGCTCAGTAGTTAAGAGACCCTGGGTTCAATACCTGGTACCAAAAAATAAAAAAATAAAAAGGGCTGGGGATGTAGCTTAGTGGTGGAGCATCCCTGAGTTCAATTCTCAGTACTGCAATTAAAAAGAAATAAAAGTGGGGTTGGGGTTGTGGCTCAATGGTAGAGCACTTGCCTAGAATGTGTGAGGCACTGGGTTCGGTTCTCAGCACCACATATAAATAAATGAATAAAATAAAGGTATATCAACATCTAAAAAATATTAAAAAAGAAAGAAAAGCAGCAATCTGTGAATATCAAATTGGATGTATTGTCCTGGCCAGATCTGGGGATCAAAAGTAGGGGCATTCTACCATTGAGCTACATCCTCAGCCCTTATAATTTTTATTTTGAGACAGACTCTCTTAAATTGCCCAGGATGGCCTTGAACTTGCAATCCTCTTGCCTCAGTCTCTCACGTCAGTGGGATTACAAGTGTTGCCACCTTGTCCTGCTCCAAATTGTTCTTAAATATTGGTCAGAATTTTACAGGTATAAGTGATACAAGATAGATGCTAGCACCAAATAGAACTAAACAATTAAAAAATAAATGAAGTCGAGCTGGGGAGATAGCTAGATAGCTCAGCTGGTAAAGTGCATGGCTTACAAGCACAGGGCCCTGGGTTTGATCTCCAGTTCCAAAAAAAAAAAGAAGTCAGGTGTGGTAGTGCATGTCTGTAATCCCAGTTACTCTGGAATCTGAGGCAGGAGGATTGCAAATTCAAGGTCAGTCTGGGCAACTTAATAAGACACTGTTTCTTTTCTTTCTTTCTTTTTTGGTACCAGAGATTGAACCCAGGGGTACTTAACCACTGAGCCACAACCCCAGCCCTTTTTTTTTTTTCAGTTTTTATTTTGAGACAGGGTCTCACTAAATTGCTTAAGGCCTCGCTAAGTTGCTGAGGCTGGCTTTGAAAATATCCCAATTCTCCTGCCTCAGCCTCCCAAGCTGCTGCTGGGATTACAGGCATGCGCCACTGTGACTGGCAACAACACGTTGTTTGAATGAACAAATGAATGAGAAAATAAATAAAAATGATAACAGAAAGAATATGACTACAGATGATCAACAGAGGCAAGGCTAGAAAAACCATATATTTCTATATTTTGGCCCTAAATGATAAGAAAATAGGAATACATGTATTTTTATCTCTGCAGCAAACTAAATTATACCCAAACCCCTCAGGAAATAAAAAGCACTAGAAAGCACAAAGCACATTTCCTTTTCCATCCCCACTGCCTATACATCAAGTCTGTGTGGGATGGGGGTTTCAGCTTTTTTGCATGTGTTGGGGAGTTAGATGAGTAAGAAAAAACAGGTCACATTGTGCCTCACATGACAATAACAATAATGACAATAACAAAAATGACAATAACAAAAACCAACCCCTCAAACAAATAAGTTGAAAAAATAAACAAATACACAAACAATACAAGATGCTAGCTGGGCATAGTGGAGCACGCCTGTAATCCCAGTGACTCAGGAGACTGAAGCAGGAGGATCAGAAGTCTGAGGCTGCCTGGGCAACTAACTTAGTGAGAGACACTGTCTCAAAATTAAAAGGGCTAGGGATGTAGCTCAGTGGTAGAGTTGCCTCTGGGTTCAATCCCTAGTACAAAAAAATACCACTCCCTGCAAAAAAAAAAAAAAACCCAAAACCCCAAGGTGTTAGTGGAGAAGGAATCTTGATGTGACATAAGGAACTAATGAAATGGCATAAGAAGGGAAAAAACATAACAGACCTAAGGCAAAGTTCTGGTATGTTAGTACATTTTATTAATTCCTCCAAATGTATTATTGTGTCACTGCCTTCTAGGAAGGGGCTTAAAGGCAAAACTATTTAAAGAGAAAACATTACAAATGTCTTCTATTGTTGGGAGTGGTGGTGCACACCTATAATCCCAGTGACTCAGAAGGCCAGCTTCAGCAGCTTAACCAACTCAGAAGCCCTAACCAACTCAGTGAAACCCTTTCTCAAAATAAAAAAATAAAAAAGAGTGCTTGCCTTGCAAGCACAAGGCTCTGGGTTGGATCCCCAGCACCCAAAAAATAAAAAATAAAAAAAATAAAATAAAATAAAAAATAATAAAAAGGGCTGGGGAGGTAGCGCAGTAGTAAAGTGTTCCTGGATTTGATCCCCAGTACAAAAAAAAGTGTTTATCCATTAAAAAGTCACTGATCACTATAATTAATGTTGAGTTTTTAACAGAAAAGCTAAAATTCACAAATTGAGACAAATTTTAATAAAAGGTTCTATTAATCAAACTTTTTTAAGACAGTGGGTAGCCTGGGGGGAAATAATCAGTGATTTTCTGAGTTAATCTTCAAATACATCATTTATTGTTTCCTTTATGCCCAACTTTCCTGTAACTGTGAGTTTCAAGGAACACAAGAACTCTGCCTAAATCCACCAGCTGCTGAAATAAGTAGGTCCTACCCATAAACTAACCAAAAATATGGGTGTCCTTTATCTCTCCAATACAGAGTGATAATTGATAAAAGGCAGGGTGCAGCTTCCAAAGAATCAAACCAAGGTAAAGGGTGAAAAAGAAGGAAAAAAAGGAAAGGAAGGAGGAAGCTTCACACACAAACACAGCTTCTAAAAAAGCAACTCAAAGCCAGTGTTGTGGCATACATTTGTAATCCAAGCAACACAGGGGGCTGAGGCATGAGGATTGCAAGTTTAAGGTCAGTCTTAGCCATTCAGTGGAACCCTGTCTCAAAAGAAATATAAAAAGGGATGTAGTTCAGTGGTAGAGCTTTTGTGTAACATGTACCCAGTCCTGAGTTCAACCCACAGCACAGCCAAAAAAACAAAACAAATCACCAGAACATTTACCATAAGCTAACTAGATTTAGGAGTCAATAACTCAACAGAATCTAAGGAAAAAAAAACAAACACAGAACAAAACTTTTCTCTCTTCTTTTTCCTTAATCCCATTTAATTCTCTGAACAGCATGCCCAATCCACACCTTACAATATCACGATCTACTTGCTGACTAGCTGAGGAAAGTATAAATGTATGGATCCAGAGCTCAGGTTCCAGAACTGTGTAGAAATCCCAATGCCCTTTTTCTGTGGTGCTGGGGATTGAATCCAAGTTCACTTTACTACTGAGTTACATCCCCCAGTCCTGTTTTTATTTTGAGACAGTTGGTAAAGTTGCTAAGGGTTTCACTAAGTTGCTGAAGCTCTTGCTGAGTTGCTGAGATTACAGGTATATGCCAATATGCCCGGCCCTTTTTATTTTTTAATTTTGAGACAGGGTTTCAATAAGTTGTCAAGGTTAATCTTGAACTTGAGATCCATCTGCCTCAACTTCCTGAGCAGCTGGCTCTGAAACCCCCTTAAATCATTCTTTCATCTGGGATCTTAATATGCTACATTCTTTTTTTTTTTTTTTTTTTTGAGGAGGGGTACTGGGAATTGAACACAGGGGCACTTGGTCACTGAGCCACATCCCCGGCTCTATTTTGTATTTTTATTTAGAGACAGGGTCTCACTGAGTTGCTTAGCACCTTGCTTTTGCTGAGGTTGGCTTTGAACTCGCAATCCTCCTACCTCAGCCTCCCAAGTCTCTGGGATTACAGGTAGGCACCACTGCCCCTAGCTGTTACATTCTTTATGGGTAGGGAATTTGGGATGGATCAAACATTTAGTAAATTTACTGACTGTCCACTGTGTGCTAAGCATTGAAAGAAAAAGAAAAAACAAACAACAACAAAAACCCTTTAAAAAAGTATATAACCCACCTATCCAACTAATTCAGAATTCTCAAGGAAGAAGCCTAGAAATTCTTTTTTTTTCTTTTTTCTTTTTGATACCAGGGATTGAACCCAGAGGTGCTTAATCACTGAACCACATCCCCAGCCCTTTTTAAATATTTTATTTAGAAACAGGGTCTCACTAAGTTGCTGAGGCTGGCTTTGAACTCTTGATCCTCCTACCTCAGACTCCCAAACCACTAGGATTACAGGCTTGTACCACTACGTCAGTTAAGAAGCCTGGAAATTCTTAAAAGTTGCTTCCAGGAATGAAATATGTTGGAGGACAGAAGAGCTCAGGCATATCTGAAAAATTACTTGCACTATAATGGGCCATGTTCTCATAAATGCTAATATTTGCTACTTGAAAAATAGGAAATCCAGGAGGGGAACAGAAGCACCTGGTAAGAAACAGTTCCCAAATATTATTGGAAATGACCCTTGGATAAACAGTAAAAAGATCTATGCTGAAGAGGGGGTGTTATAATCTTTAAGACCATTGGGTCAGCACGGTGGTACACGCCAACAATCCCAGAGACTTGGGAGGATGAGGTAGAAGGATCACAAGTTTGAGACCAGTCTTAGTAACTCAGTAACTTGTTGAGACTCTGTCTTGAAATAAAAAAATAGCCAGTGCAGTGGCATACACCTGTAATACCAAAAGCTCAGGAAGCAGAGACAGGAGGATCAAGAGTTCAAAACCAGCCTCAGAAAAAGCGAGGTGCTATGCAACTCAGTGGGACCCTGTCTCTAAATAAAACACAAAACAGGGCTGGGGATGTGGCTCAGTGGCCAAGTGCCCCTGAGTTCAATCCCCAGTACCCACCCCCCAAAAATAAATAAATAAATATAATAAAAAATAAAAGGACTGGGGATGTGGCTTAGTGGTAAAAGGCCCCTGGGTTCAATTCCCAGTACCAAAAGCAAATAAACAAACAAACCAGATCTTGCCAGGCATAGTGACACACTTATAATCCAAAAAAACTCAGAGGCCGAGTCACAGGAGGATTGCATGTTCAGGGCAATTTAGTGAGACCCTATCTCAAAACAAAACAAAACAAAAACAAAAACAAAAAAAGGGGATGGGGTGCTGAGCTGGGGATGTAGTTCAGTGGTAGAGCACTTGTTCAGTATACGTGAGGCCCTGCGTTCCATTCCCAGCATGAAAAAGGTACAAAATAAAACAACTCAAAATGGTCGGGGATGTATCTCAGTGGAAGACCTATGGATTCAATTGCTAGTAACACACACACACACACACACACACACAGAGTAATTAACTATTTGACAAAAATACCATGGGAATGCAAGATAACATTAGGGAGAAACTAAAATTGTGTGAAGAATATGCAGGAACACTGCACTATCACTCCAATTTTTTTATAATTTATTTATTCAAGGGTATTTTAAAATAAAAAATCTACTTAAAAGTCATGAGTACAGCAGAAGGTAAACAAGTCTTTTTCCTAGGTTAATAAATTTGAGTTTCAGTTAGACCCACATTATCTGAAGGAAGAAAAGGTTCAAGACATGAGTTGATACCAAGTTGATACTTCAAAATGTTTTCCAGGGGCGGGGTTGTGGCTCAGTGGTAGAGTGCTTGCCTAGTATGTGTGAGGCACTGGGTTTGTTCTCAGCACTGCATATAAATAAATAAAAATAAAGGTCCATTGATGACTAAAAAAATATTTTAAAAAAGGTATTGTGTCCATCTACAACTGAAAAAATATTAAAGCAAAAATGTTTTTCAAATGAAGCCACAAAGAAACAGCTTTGTTTGTTTCACAAAGAAACATTTTTATCTGCAGATCTCCAGAAAAAAGTGAACACACATATATGCCAAAATGAGATAGTAGATTTACACAGATATTCAAAGCCAGACAATAACATTTCATATCTTGGGCATTTGAAATGAAAGTCCAGTCTGTTTTCAGAATGAAGACAGCGAGAGTATCCTAAAGAAAAGAACTCTATTAGGAATGGGACTCTGAGCTTCATTATCTGGGAGAACTAAATGAAGATCCAGTTACAAAGAAAGCATTTAAGGAAATACATTTTGAAGCACTGCCATAGCAACAGAGTTTCTAGCTTCCCATGCATGAGCTAATGTTTCTTTCTGAACATAAAAATACTGCAAGGCACACTTGCGGACCAAGGACACTGTCCTGAATAGACTTGAGTTCCTAGAAAGACGCTAAAAGAAGGCCTTCAGGCCCCTGTGGAAAGGAATGCTGGAGAAGGGACTTCAACACTAAGTCAGCCAGGGATCTCTGAAATAGCTGTGAAGAGTACTTAGGGAGGGCTCACCACCCTTGCTCGTTCTTAAGTACCAAGCTCCCCAGTGAGTTCCCTAACAAGTCTCTCTTCTCTGTGTCAGTGTTTGTCCCTATTTAAAAGCTTGCCTCAATTCCTAGTAACAAAAACAAAATACCCCAGAAAAATCCAGAAAACCAAAACCTGCCTGATGTGTTATCTGAAGTAGAGGAGGTCTCTTCTTATAAATCAGAAAGCACATAAATGTCTTTGTATTCTGACAAAGTGCTATAAAGAGTATGTCTGAGTTTCCCCCCCCTCATAGCTTTCTGACATTATGGGGTTACCTTTTGCAAATCTCCACCATTATACTCAGCTTCCAAGAGCAAGAACTATATTGTCTGTCTCCTATGGGCTCTCCATAGCATCTCCTCTTTAAAGACACTGACATGAATGAATGTCTTGGGTTCATCTGAAGGACATATAAGTTGAAACAGGGACTAGAACCAAGGCTCCCAGATCATCCTTGGAGTGACACAGTAAATATGAGGTGAACAAAGAGCATAAAATGTTGGAATTAAGTCCTCACTTTTCAGAAGGAGATAAAGGCTTAGGGAATGGAAGAACTTTGCTTAAGATACTGGCACTTGGCCAATATTACAGACCTTCACCTGAAGGGTTTTGTTCCGGATCTGGCAGGTCCTCAGGGGCACAAGAATCAGCTATGAGGGAAGGGGAGTTGCCAGAAGACTGGCTCCCATGCTGTTCTAGCACTGCTTCCAGTTGGGCCATTTCCTGCTGGAGCTTTATCAGGTTATCTTGCATGGTATCCCTCTGCTGCAAAAACAAGAAAGTTATACACTTTGAAAAACTTGCCATAAAGTGAAAATAGGTCACACCAATTAATTTTAACATGGAAGTGAAATCACCTAGTATGGAATTATGAGTTCTGGCTGAACACCTTTTATTTGAACCATATTCGTGCAAATTAATGCCCTTGAAATTATTTCAGGATGATATTAGAAGGGGGAAAATTCTCCAATTCTCACAAATAGACTTACTTTATTGTGATGCCCTTTTATTTTCTTTTAAAGCAAGAGAGTGAAGGCTGAGGTATATAGCTCAGTGTTAGAGTATTTGCCTAGCCATGTGTGAGGCTCTGGATTTAATTGCTAGCACCACAAAAAGCAAAAATATAAAATAAAATAAAGGCTGGGAGTAAAAAAAATAATTAAGGTACTTAAGCACTATTGATATTTAAAATTAGCATGAATCTGATAAGATTTTACACAGGCTGTTTCTAAGATTTGGTATTGTGAGATTCATAAGACTTTAAAATTAGTCCCCATAAATATCTTGATTTTTAAAAAAGCTGATGTAATATTGAATATTTCCTTTGGCATTTTTGAAAACACCATCAATAATCTTGCCTATATTATTAGCTTATGAAGATTCTTCTTTTTCTGGGATTCTTGACTTTTTAGTTTCTAACTGAAAAGGTAAATTCATTAACTTAGCTATTTGTTCCCTTCATTCAACAACTACTGTGCCACGCACTGCCCTAATGCTGGCGATGTAGCCCTCATGATGCTACCATTCTAGATTGGGAAAGGATACCTATAGCTCATTTTAGAAAGTGCTACTAGAGGGCTGGGGTTGTGGCTTAGTGGTAGAGCACTCGTCTAGCATGTGTGAAGCACTAGGTTCAATTCTCAGCACCACATATAAATAAATAAAAATGAAGGTTCATCACAACTAAAAAATTATTAAAAAAAAAAAAAAAAAAAGGTGCTGCTAGAAGAAAGCATCCAACAAAAAGAGCCCTAAGAAAGCCTGCAAGGACAGTTAACTGTTTTCAATTCAAGATAATGGGTTCTCTTTGCTTATGAGGCTCCTGTTGTTTATTGCTCCATTTCAAGAAGCAATCTGTGATGTCTAAAGTATTCGATAAGCAAAGAATTTGGGTACATAAGGAGTTTTCCAAAACATACATTTCTTCATCACTTTCCGAAGGAACACTGATGGTTGTTGGCAAGCTGGGGGAGTGTAAACACAGACTGTTTCACCCTCTGTTTCTTTTTTCTTCTTTTGATCCTTGAAAATGACTTTGCCCTCTACTAAAAACAAGCCACCTTCTTTTTCCTGCTACATTGGGTTCATAGTTTGCAGGAGGTTTTTATGATACAAAATGTATTTCTAGCTTCACAAAGGTTTCCACTGCTGCCCTGAGACTGCTTTGTTGCCAACATCTGCAGCAACGCCATTGCCACCACGTGGTATTCCTGAGTACTTACATCACTGATGAAACCCTAGCCAAGGCCTTGCCTCAGTAAACGCAGAATAAAATCTGTACAGAGATGCCTGACCAATGCTTCAGAAGCTAATTAGTGAGCAGGGCCACAACCATCGCATCTATTCTTTAGGTAGCTAATAAATCAGAAACAAACAAACAGTAATGGGAGTATTAAAGTTAGATAACTTTCCTTCGGGTTTTCTCAAAGAAATTACCTTATAACTTAGATAAATTTCCCTATTGGCAAATGGCCAAATACATTAGGGAGAACAAACCCAAACAGGTTACCAAGTCTTCTTGCTTCTAATTCTGAAATATCTCCTTAGTAAGCTCTACTCTTCTTTTATCCCTATACTATTCTACTTTTAACACAGCTACATTACTGCAGAAGTTCCCTAAAAGCTATGTACATCATGTCTCTTCCTTCTTTCTATGAGGACCTTTTAGTGGTATACTACTGCTCAGATGATTAGTTAATACTTTCTTAACACTATATAACTATTAGTCATTATTGTCCTCAGGATAAAGTTCAAATTCTTCAAAAGGCCCTTCACACCCTGATTTTCTCTTATTTCTAACATTTCCCATATGCCTCACAAGGACAATTTTGTGCTTCCTGGACATTTTCATGTCTCTCAACCTTTGCCTCAAATGCTGCCTCTTTTTTTCCACTTGGAAAAATTCTTATCTTTCAAGGGCCAGCTCAAGTATCTCCTTTGGAAGTTCTCACCAATAATCTATCCATCATGAACAGAGGACCCCCATTATGTGGACTGTACTAATATTAGTATTAACAAGTGGGACACATGAACTATTTGATGGAAAGCATTGTCCCTTGAACAGATACTATTGAAACCAAATTAGACATTCTCTATCTTCTACCTACTTCTTGGTTCTTGATAAACAGAGGAAAGATCCCAATTTTTCTTTTTCTTTTTTGTGGGGATTGAATTCAGGGATGTTCTACCACTAAGCTACATCTCAGCCCTTTTTATTTTTTGAGAGAGGGTTTTGCTAGGTTGCCCAGGTCTCAAATCAGTGATCCTCCTGCCTCAGCCTCGAAGTAGCTGAGATTACAGGCATGTGCCACCATGCCTGGCCTGTCTGTGCTACTCCAGATTTAAGTTAATCTTAAATCTGATGTATGCTCTGTTTTGAGTAGATGTTTGATAAAAGAAACTTTGTGGGCTGGGGATATAACTCGGTAGAGTGCTTGCCTTGCATGTACAAGGATCTGGGTTCAATCTCCAGTACCAAAAAACAAAACAAAACAAAACAAAACAAAAACTTTGTAAAATATATCCTGAACAAACAGATCTATCTCTGAGAATAATATCAGGGATATAAAAAAGAAAGGAATAGTTTACTGAATGTCAAATATAACACAAAATGGCTAAGGTAGATGGAATAAAAAACTGGAACCTAAAACTTTAAAATACAAGGGAAATAATTAGTTGACAGGTATTACCGACAGAGCTCCAAATCCATATTCAGAAAGGATCTGGGGAATTACAAATAGAGAAAAGGTCACTTAAGTATTTTCATCAATTGAATCACTATGGCAATCCTGCAGAACTGAATACTGGTGACAACTCAAGCACCAAACAGGTAGTCATCTCAAAAGATTTCTTCCCTGATTCCAAGGGGCTTCAGGTCTAGAGAGATTTACCTGTACAAAAAACAGGCGGTAGGAGACATGTCCTTTCTGTCTCTGTTCCTCACAGCAATGCTAATATTGGAAGATTTTAAAATTGGATACTATCCAGTGTTGGCAAAAGTATAGGAAAATGGGAACCATCAAATACCACAGAGGCTGGAGAAGCACAAATTGGTTTAATCTTCCTTTCTTTCTCTCTCTCTTTCTTTTCCCGCCCCCCACCCGCTTCTGGTACCAGGGTTTGACCCAGGGGTGCTTAACCAATGAGGCACATCCCTACCCCCTTTTATTTGAGACAGGGTCTCACTAAATTGTTGAGTCTGGCTTTGAACTTGTGATCCTTCTGCCTCAGTCTCCCAAGCCACTGGGATTACAGGCATGCACCATGTGCCCAGCTTGGTTTAATCTTTCTAAAGGACAATTTAACAATATATATTAAAGGTAAAAAAAAAAAAAAAACCTAGTTCCAGGAATTTATACCAAGGAAATCATCAGAGATGTGGACAAATATTTAAATATGAGGATGACACCATAGTGTTATACGTAACAGCAAACTGTGACTCTTACCCTGAAATCCTCAGCATTCAGCAATAGATCAAATAAACCATAATATACCCATAGGATAAAAATGCTCTATAGCAATTAAAACTAAAGGCACTGAAGAATTTTAATGACACAGTAAAAATTAAACTACAAGTATGTAGAATATTATCTAAATGTTTTTTAAAGATAAGGCATAGAGGCCAGGGGCACAGCTCAGTGGCAGTGTGTTCAGTATACACAAGGCCCTGGGTTCAACGTCCAGCACCAAAAACAATTAAAGATAAGGTATACATAAACACCCCTGTACACCAAGAAAGAAGACTCGATGAATATATATCAATGAGTTAATGTTAACCATCTCTGGGTAGTTTGTAAAATTTATCTAATTTACCATATTTTTTTTAAAGTTGTAGATGAACACAATACCTTTATTTTATTTATTTATTTTTATGTGGTGCTGAGGATCAAATCCAATGCCTCACATGTGCTAGGCAAGCACTTTACCACTGAACTACAATCCCAGCCCCTAATTTACCATATTAACCATTTTGAACAATACAGTTCAGTGACATTAAATATTTTCACAATGTTGTGTAACCATCACCAATATCTCCAAATCTTATCATCAGCACCCCTAATGAAATATGTATCCATTAAATAAGGAACTCCACTCCCTCCTCCCCCAGATCTCTGGTAACCATTATTCTACCTTCCATTTGTATAAATCTGATTATTCTAGGTACCTTATATAAGGGGAATTATGCAATATTTGTCCTTTGGAATATAAATTTCAATTAATGTTTTCAAGGTTAATCCATGGATGATTCTTGTTTATCTGTAGTCTCCTAGTTTTCTATGATGTGCACACACGACTATGAGAATATCAAGTTTTTTTTTCCCCCCTAGTTTCACCTAATTTTGCACTTCTGAAAGCTCAGAAAAGAACATCATTTACTCTCTGGCAGCTTAAAGTATACTTATGATCTTGGGGAGAAAAGAAGCCACAGCAAGATGATTCAAAAGGATCCCTATAGTTCATTTTAAGAATATGCTATGCTTATTGGGTGGTGTGGGTGGTGCATGCCTATTAATATATCAGCTAGGAAGGCTGAGGCAGAAGCATCACAAGTTCAAGGGCAGCCTCAGCAACTTCCTAAGACCCTGTTTCAAAATAAATAAAAAGGGCTGGAGATGTAGCTCAGTAATAGAGAGCCCCTGGGTTCAATCCCCAGTACCAGAAAAAAAAAAAAAAAAAAAAGTAACCAAATTATTGACCTTAACTACTAGGTCCAAAATTGTGACCTTTTGTTGTTGTTGTTAAAGATGATTTGCAGGCACTAAAGAAAACACAACTAATGGATTTCACACAAAAGACATAAACAGAAAGAAAAAGGCACAAAACAGTGGAATATTAAATGGTCTCTAGTAGGAAGAGTGCCCTATAGGCTCCAATTAAGCACCAAGAAAATCATATCTCTCTCTTGATACCAAAGTGCTTTTGTATGTTTTGTTAGAGGGCACGTAGTTTTCAAGGTTCAGCTTATTTATTAAATTTAGTATTTAGTTCTGCAGAGAACTAGATGGTGTGTGTATGTGTACATGACATAAAAGGTAGTGTGAGTTTCACAGAGTGTTTATAATCTGATTTGGGGAAACAAAGCATCATATTTGTTATGCCATTAATTCAAAGGAAGGTATCAGCAGACTCAAGAATGTGGACACATACCACTAAATTCAAAGGATACCATGTACACATAAGTACCCATGCCTTTTTTTTACCTGAGTGGTTAAAATATCACTCTGTGAGGACAGCCCTGAGCAATCTTCAGAAAGGACTGTTTCACTCTCATACCCAGATGCTGCTTCACCTTAAACGATAATAAAAACAGAGGTTCAGATGTAAAAACAGGCTGTAAAAACTGCAACTTGCTGTTAACTGTTTCTTCCCATTGGCAGGACTGGTTTCACCTTCATATTACACAAAATGATTAACCTCCTTTTTTACCAGGACTTCCTCTTACATCTCTTAACAATAAAAACTGGAAGCAAGTCCACCAACAAATAGGACAGTAAAGCTCTTTCAATCAGCGAAGACATGATAGTTGGGTGAAGGACTTCTGACTTAAGGAAAAGAGTCTTAGGAGGAACATGTTTCAAGTTTAATTTTAACTATACTTGGAAACTCATAAAATGTGCTCCCCCCAAAGGCATAAACATTGAGCTCATTTTATAAAATAGGCAGAGGCAAACACAAAAATCTGGTTCTAATACCTAAGTCTGAATCCACACTCTGCTCTTCTTGTTGATTATCTTCTTCTAGGCCAGTTTCCCTTTCTTCATCATTTGAAATCAATTCGTTGTCACTCAGCACAACCTCCTGGTTTTCAGACTGATGTTTCATTTGTTTGGAAAGAGGATCAAACATCAAGAAGGGGTCCTGGGAATTTGTATTTGCTGTCAAGTCTGGTGCACTGCACTGGGAAGAAAACAAGCTACCAGAGTATTTTGCTTCCTCACTAAGGTGTTGTTCCTGGGATGCCTTTTCCAGTATCACCTCATTATTGCAGTCAATTAAACTATTCTTCAATGATACCAGGTTTTCCTCTGTTTTCCTAGACAGATAGTCTGTCACAATAGTACTATGTCTGGTAGACTGAGGTGTTTTGGTGACTTTACCAAACAGTAAGTGTTGGAAGCAGGGAAGCTCTTCATCCTCACTACAGATGCTCTCTTCTGAGGACTCTAATTTCGTGGCCCCTTTTTGATGACTCTGAGCCAAAGATGTATGGGCTAAAGGGCTTGGGCTCCTGCGAAACTCTCCTCTCTGGATACTCTTACTAAAAACAGCTGATCTTTCCTTAATGCCACCTTCAACAAAGCTGGTATTTTCCTGTATTTCATCATCATCTAACAGGTCATCAGGAGTCTCAGAACAAACCTGAGTAACATGACTATTTCCCATAGGTTGTTCTAAGTCATCTGAAATGAGACATGGAGAGAAATCTATATTAACAACTTGAACTACTTCATCTTCTCCTTGTCTTTTTATTTCAGGGTATTTACAATTACTTAGAAGATTTTGTTTACAGGCTTCAGGTTGCATAAGACCTAATCTAAGCACAGCATTTAATTTGGGCCCTCTGTTTCTACCTAGTTCTGATTGAATGTTTTCACCACTGGAACCTACTTCATTAATACTGGAGCCTACTTCATTAGTACTAGAGCCTGCTTCATTAATACTGTCTGAGTTTGCTTCTTTAAAAGCACTTTGTCCAACATTATTTTGGCTAATTGTGCTTACTGTACTTTGAATGATTCTCTTATATTCCACTGCTTTGTCAGGTGACCCTGAATGTTTCTCAAACTTTTCTTCTGATAGGTTTTTCTTACATTTAGAGTTAACAGATGACCTGATGGTAGAAATGGATGGCATATGATATGGGTTTTGTGAAATTCCATGCTTATCTGCAGTAATGAGTTTAGTTTCATTGCCTCTGAACTGAAATGAAGGACACATTCTAGAGACTTCAGTAATATTATATTGGGCATCACGATCTAGCTTATTTTTCTGACAAACCACAGGAAAGCCCATAGTGGCATTAAGTGCTTGTACATGCCTAATTTTAGACTCTTTTTTCTTTCCCCAATTTTCTTCTTTTTGTTTACATTCAATGGTCACTTCTGGGCTTTGTTTCCGTAAGGACTTAGAGGGGGTATAGATGACTGCACATTCCTTTTCTAGATTTCCTTGATTTGAAAACAGAGCAAATGACTGACGCTTCGAAACTTGGAATGTATTCTCTAAATACTGAGTATCAAGTTCACTTTCTTCCATTTCTACGTTTGTCTCCTGAATGTGGTTAACTTCACATCTCAATGAATCCTTGAAACTCTCTGGGTCATTTCTAGTATCTTTAAAAAGACCATGGATAAATTCCTTGGGGTTTTCGATTGCCACATACTGAGTAACATGTTGATTTGATGCTGTTCTTGCTTTTCCAAAGGTGTTAGCTTCCAGTAATGAGATACTGTCCTGAGTGCCATAATCAGTATCAGGTACCAATGAAATACTGGTACTCTCTGCAGATCTTTCAGTTTGCAAAACCCTTTCTCCACTTAACACCATATCTTTGGGGTCTTTGGTATCATTAGATTTCAAGTTCTCTTCTGTTTCGTCTTCCTGAAGGTTAGGATTGACAAATTCTTCAACTTTACTAGAACTTGAGCAGTTAGTAAAAAGACCAGATATGCCTTTTAACTTCAGTCCTGGGAAAGCATTATTGGTATGTCTCTTATTTATTTGTTCATTTAGCTTGTTACTCTTCCTGACTTCGGTTGCAGGTTCTACATCTTCCATGAGTTGAAGCTTTCTGCCATGCCTGACTTGCATTTGGTTGGAATTTCTTGTCTTTATTTCTTCACTGCTAGTAAAACTATCAATTTGTAATTCAGTGTGATGAGGTGGACTTGTATTTCTATTAACTACTGGTTCAAGCAGGTGAATGTGCCTAGTAGAGGATTTCCTCCTCAGCCTATTTTTCTTAGGTGCTTTTGAATTGTGGATATTTAATTCTAGTTCCATATTGCTTATACTGCTGCTTATAGGTTCAGCTTTAGTTCTGAAAGCAGACTCTTTTTCCAATGATTCTACTGGGTTAGCATTTTTCTCTTTCTGAACATAATCAACTTTTGTTTCATTCTCTTGACCGCTATTAGTAATATTCATTACTTGATCATTCTGTTCCATTTGGTCAGTTCCCTGATTCATCTTTTCAGGAGTCTTTTGAACAACTGCCAAATCTGCTTTCTTGATAAAATCCTCAGGGTGAAGGCATGATGTAGTTCTCCTTTTACGCTTTAATTTATTTGTGAGGGGACGCTCTTGTGTTATTTGTGGTTCTGTGGCAAATGCTCCTATAATTAGATTTTCAGTTATATGGCTCAAGTTAGGGAGGCTTGCCTTCCTCCGATAGGTTTTCCCAAATATTTTATCTTCAATATTACTCTCGACTGCTTTGGAGCAGACTCTTTCACATTTAGATATCAAAGCATTATGTGGATCAGTGGCCAACAAGTCTATTTTCTCTGAAGAACCAGAAAATCCATCTACTTCATTTGGAATTTCTAATACACCAGCTACTTCAGCATTTGATTCAGAACCCCCATCATCTGGGTCATCAGAAGTTAACATTTCGTCACTTCTGGAAAACCACTCATTAACTTTCCGAATGCTGCTATTTAGTGTTATCCAAGGAACATCTTGGCTATCTCTAGAATTCTCAGAGCATGGAGGTTTCTGTTTACTTGGTTCTTTTCTCTCATATTGGGGATCGGCATTCAGATCTACCTTTTTCTCTGTGCTTGGAGTTTGCCTATCATTACAGGTTTCCTTACTTTTAGCCCATCTGCTCTGTTGGCTCCTTGCGAAGCCAGGCTGTTTGCTTTTATTACAGAATTCAGCCTTTTCTACATTTATTCTGTCTTTAGTGAGTAATAAACTGCTGTTCTCATGCTGTAATGAGCTGGCACGAGTATTTGTGCCACATGGCTCCACATGCAAGTTTGAAACAGAAATACCCTGATACTTTTCTGGATGCCTCTCAGTTGCATGCTTCTCAATGATGTTCAGATCTTTATTACTGGATTGATGATGTTCAATATTTGCTATGTCCTTTTCAGAAAACGCACAAGCAGCTGAAAATATATAAAAATAACACAGTGCTTAAAAACTGAATTATTACGAAAAAATATATACTTAATACAACTTGGGAATGGAAATCAAGCAACTAGTTTTAGAGAGATTAACCTCATCAACTACCAAATATGCTGAAAATGTAACTCATACTCTTTCAGGTAATTTCTATTTGCCTAGATTCTTATGATTCCCACTCAAGCTAATTTCAGAATTTTTCCTGTGCATAAACCACATCTCCTAATCCCCCAATCATTTAATTCAACAATTGAATTAAATCAAGTCTATCTGGTCATCAGACACCCAGTACTCTGTTCTATCTATAGACTCATATTCCCTACACTTAGAACCAAGTTGGAAAAGAACTGAAATCAAATATATCAATTAAAAAGTAAAAGGCAGCCAGGCATGCTGAGGCAGGAGGATGGCAACTTTGAGGTCAGCCTCAGCAAAATAGCAAGACCCTGTCTTTAAAAAAAAAAAAAAAAAAAAAAAGGTCTGGGGAGGTATGTCAGTGGTAAAGCACCCCTGAGTTTAATCCCTAGTAACCCTCCCCTGCAAAAAATAAAAATAAAAATAAAAGGCAACAGCCAGGGACAGTGGTACACATCTGTTATCTCAGCTACTTAGGAGGCTGAGGGAAGAGAATAACAACTTCAAGAGCAGCCTCAGCAGCTTAGCAAGACCCATCTCAAAATTAAAAATAAAAAGAGCTGGGGATATAGCTCAGTTGTAGAGCACCCCTGAGTTCAATCCTTAAAACAAAAAACACACATAACAACACAACAAAAAAGGTAAAGAACTAAAGCAGTTATATAGGATTTTTTTTTTTTTTTTTTTTGCAGTGCTGGGGATCGAACCCAGGGCCCTGTGCTTGTAAGGCAAGCACTTTACCAACTGAGCTATATCCCCAGCCTTATAGGATATTATTGTAATCACACCAGCCTAGTACTATTGAGATACTTCAAGCTATATCATCACATCTGAGAAAGAAAAATCATTCTAACTCTGCCAAAGAGATGCTGTGAATTATAAACGTCCCAAATGTTCTTCACAATAAACTAATTACAGTACTCTATCTACTCACTCTATCTTCAGTGTCTGTTAAGTTGGGAAGATTTGCCATTACCCTTATTTGCAGAATCCACACTGTGAGTTTCAGCCTTGGCTCCTTGAGTGGTGATTTGCAACAATTCTTGGTCTCTCACACTATAGGGAAAACACAGAAGCCCTAATGAGAAACATTAGTTATATGTTCATACAACTGTCAAATGAGCAAGATCAAATATTTTAACTACTCTAGGAGGGGTGTAAGTAGCTGACCAATTTGATTCACTTTGTGATACCTGGTCTGTGCTTTAAGTAAACTCTATTCAAAATGAAATGGTCATAGACTGAGAACATACAGTCACAAATATCAAGCAGCAAGACAAAACACTACATTATGAAGATGCAAACGAAAGACACAATTTACATGACTGCCAAAAGATAGTTTTAAAAAAATGCTTAGTTGGTATGGTGGCGCACGCCTGTAATTCCAGAGGCTCAGGAGGCTGAGGCAGGAGGATCACAAGTTCAAAGCCAGCCTCAGCAATTTTGAAAAGCCCTAAGCAATGTAGTGAGACCCTGTCTTAAAGCAATGTAGTGAGACCCTGTAGTAAAGTGGTAAAGCGCCTTTTGAGTCATTCCCTAGTAACCCCTTCTTCTCCCCACCACAAAAAAAAAGAGAAAGAAAGAAAGGAAGACTGACTGGGATATAGCTCAGTGGTTAAGTACCTCCCGGTTCAATTCCCAGTACCCAAAATAAAAGAATATCTTTGCTGCAGTGACACATGCCTATAAACTCAGCCTTAAGAGGACAGCAAATTCAAGGCCAGTCTTAGCAACTTAGCAAGACTTCTCAAAATTAAAAGTAGAAAAGAACTGGAGGTGTAGCTCAGTGGTACAGCACCTATTTTAATTCTCAGTATCAAAAGGAAAAAAAAAAGGGGGATTAAAAAACTGTCTTTTTTTTTTTCTTTTTTGGTACAAGGGATTGAACACAGGCACTTAACCAGAGCCACATCCCCAGTCCTTTTTATTTTTTTATTTTGAGACAGGGGCCTCAAGTTGCTGAGGGTCTCCCTAAATTGCTGAGGCTGGCCTTGAATTTGCAATCCTCCTGCCTCAGCCTCCTGAGTCACTGGGACTAAAGGTGTGTGTCACCACACCCAGCTAAAAAAAGTGTGTCTTAATGAGAAGGCAGAAGCAAAAAACATGTAAATAAAGGAAGCACTAGGACAGCAGACATCCCAATGAAATAACTACCACTTTGCTTCATTGCTTTCTTTGCTTCTTTTCTGGTCAAAAACCATGTCCTTCCAATTTCAAGATTGGGAAAAAGTCATTTGCAAACAAAAACTGATTGATAATGACACCATGATAATTCAGATCAGATATCTTTTTTTTTTTTTTTTTTTTTTTTGCGGTGCTGGGAATCGAACCCAGGGCCTTGTGCTTACAAGGCAAGCGCTCTACTGACTGAGCTATCTCCCCAGCCCAGATCAGATATCTTAATCAGGGTTAAACGATACTTTTTAAGGCAGGTAACCCAACTAGGGGCCACTTATGAATTATTGTGTTATTTATGTAGATAAAGTTTGGGAATAGGTGAAATAAAAGAACTGAGGAAAGAAAGAAAACTACAAATAAAATCCTCTAATAATTCTATCAGTCACAATTACCACTGGGTCAATCAATACTACTGTATATGGGGAACTCAGCTAGAAAATAACCATCTGCTAAAAGCAAGTTTGTACAGAGGTTCACTGTTATCTTAAAGTTCTTTGGACATTACTCATAAATAAATTTTAAAAACACAAACAATATTTCCTCAGGTATAAAATGAGGGGATGAAATAAGATGATCTCTGAAGTTTCTTCCAAGGACTTGATTCAAATCTAGGGAAACACCAATCTTTAATGTTAAATATGAAAAAAAAAAAAAAAACAGCTTCATAGACAAAGGCTCTTTTTGACTCACCTGCAATAATTTGCCTTATTAACTGTATCTTCAGAAGAATCAGATCCTAAAAATATCCACCAAAACCCCCCAAAAACAAATCAGTCAAGCTTTTTTTATTAAAAGGGTAAAATCTGAAAAATGTACTTGTTGCAAAACAGATACTCATTCACCTAGAAATATTTACTGAGCATCTATTACATGGCAAGCAAGATAGACATGTCATGTGATACAGAGAAGTGGTTGAAAATACAGGTTCTGAAGTTTATTTCCTAGGTTTCAATTCATGGATTTGCCACTTAACTAGCTTTACTAATTTAGCAATATTTAACCTTTGTGACTAATTTACTCATCTGTAAAATAAGTATAAATATTTGCAACCTCATAAGTGTGACATGCATTTTAAATGAGTTATAAAAGAAAAACCAACAGTGCCTGGGATACAAGTAAGTGGTCCTAAATATTAACTACTGTAATTATTTTTAAGACACAACACCTATTGCCCATGAATTTATTATCTTATGGGTGGGAGACATATGGGTAATTTCAATGAAATCCAGTAAGTGTTAAGGAAACACGACAGTTTTGGGGAGCTCAAGAGAGGACCACCCTTCCCAATTCTAAGAGAAAAGGCAATTAGACCTTTTTGAACTCTTAAGTTTAGTTCTTAAATGGCTTACTAATCTGGTACAATTTATTTTGGATTCCTCTAAATGATGTAGAAACCCATCATGTTCCTTCTAACTGCTATTTTCCATTTTTCCAAAATTGATTTACACAAGCTTATAACAATTCTTTCACTCTCTTTATAAAGTAAGACTCTTTGAGGTGGAAACTGCATCTTTTACATTATTTATAACTCACCATAGGGCCCATAAAATTATTTTATTTTCACTTCCAAAAGTTCCCTGTCACATGTATAAATTATTACCAAGGTTTTTGGTAATACTACAGGAAAAGTAATCTAGCAACTATTACTCTACACTTAAGAAATCTGAATCCTTACCCAATTCAATGTAGACAGATTTACTTTGAGGTTGTATCTGCTGCTTTGTCCTCAGAGATTTCATGATTCCAAGGTTAGAGAGTTGGACACTAAGACTGGTTTCCTGCTAAGCAGTACAGTAAAGAATGGTCAACCAATCGCTGGCCAGTTCAGTGCTTTTTTATCCTAAAGAGAAACTTGAGACCATGGGCAAAACAAATCCACCATAATCAGATAACTATAAAATTTATGATACCTGGGGGAAAAAAACCTGGCAAACCACTCACTAAAATGTCAGGGTTATTTGTGATTTAGATATTTTTTCTCTCCTTCTGTTGTTTAAAAATGTCCCAAACTGATTATGTAATATTATGTACATTTTTAAAGTATTAAAATAGTGTATTTTGCTGGGTATAATGGGATTACTTGCCTGTAATTTCAGCTCAAAATAGTATATTTGGAAGCTAATACTTGATATATACTTATGAAAGCATTTGATAAAAGGATTGGCAACTAAGAGAAATTTTAAAAAGAGAGAAATGATGATAATAAAAACCCAGCATACCTAAGAACGAATTTAGTAATAAAATATTTAAAAAGTTTTAACATTGCTTTTTTGGACTGGGGATTGAACCCAGGGGCACTTGACCACTGAGCTACAAACCCAGTTCTTTTAATATTTTATTTTGGGACAGGACCTACACTAAGTTGCCTAGGCTGGCCTTGAACCTGTCATTTTCCTCTCCAAATCAATGGGATTACAGGTGTCTGCCACTGAGCCCAATCCAACATAACTTTTTGTGTGTGTGGGGGGGGGGGAAGGGCAGGTTACTGGGGATTGAACCCAGGGATGCATAACCATTGAGCCACATCCCCAGCACTTTTTAAAAAATTTTAATTTTGAGACAGGGTTTTACCAAGTTGCCGAATCTGACCTTGAATTTACAATCTCCTGCCTCAGCCTCCCAAATCACTGGGATTACAGATATGCACCACCACACCTGGCCCAATGTTACTTTGAATGAAGCTTTCCTGCTTCCTATATTGCCCTTCTTTCAAAAAATGAATGCTAGTACCATAAGAACTATTATTTTGAAGATCTCCATTATGCATTCACATATGATTAACATCAAAGCAAATCACTAAATTTTTTTGATGATTACACCTTTAAATTGAAGTTTGTTTTGTGTTTTTTGGTACTGGCAATTGAATCCAGGGGCATTCTACCAGAGTTACACTCCCAGCCCTTGTTTGAGATATGGGAATTGAACCCAGGACCTCACACATGCTAGGCAAGCACTTTGTTCCTGAAATACATCCCTAACACCTCCAGCCCTTTTAAAAATTTCTGAGACAGGGTCTTGCTAGGTTGCTCAGCTAGACCTCAAACTAGATCCTCCTGCCTTAGCCTCCCAAGTAGCTTAGAATAGCCATGCCTGGCTTGAAGAAATTTTCAAAAGCTTAAATAGCAACTTTGTGGCTATTTTTGACAAGCATCAGAGCTAATAAAGCTCCAAAGTAGGGGAAGTGCCTATAATGTCTCTCTTGACATACCAGTCACCCTGACCTTTCCAAATTCCTTTAACTTGTATTGATTAGAACACTTGTCCAACCACTTAATTTACCATGTTCCTTTTTCTTCTTTTTTTTTCCAGTACTGGGGATTGAATTTAGGAGCACTCTCCCACTGAGCTACATCCCCAGTCCTTTTTATTCTGAGACAGAGTCTCACTGAACTGCCAAGGCTGAATTCCAACTTGTGATCCTCCTGCCTCAGCCTCTTGAGTAGCAGTGATAATAGGTATGGGCCACCATGCCCAGCCCATCTTCCTTTCTTTAGTGATCCTTCATATAATTCCATGAACATCTAGGTCATTCATTAACTCATATCATTTAATAGAGATGTTAGCAGAATAAATGAAAGTGGCTTTACCAAGGTAGGATTTTCAGGTTCACTTTCTCGAAGTCTTTTGGCACGATTTCGGTAGCCCATACTTTGGATGATAGAAATCTCCTCCTTTAAATGCTCAGGAGAGTTATTTTCCTTTTTTGGAAGGTTATAACTGTTGGCAACTGTAAATTATAAGGGAATACATTATTTTCTTTTTTTCTGAAGTGCTGGAGAGGAAACCCAGGTCTCACACATGTTAAGAAAGCACTCTAGGGCTGGGATTATAGCTCAGTCATAGAGCACCTGCCTAGAATTTGGGAAGCACTGGGTTCCATCCTCAGCACCACATACAAATAAATAAACAAAATACAGTTGTTAAAAAAAAAAAAAAAAAAAAGCACTCTACCACTAAGCTATCTCTCTAGCCTGGAGCACATTATTTTTTCAGTTAGAAAAAAAACATTAATTTTTTAAAAAATATATACATTTTTAGTTGCATATGGACACAATGCCTTTATTTATTTTATGTGGTGCTGATGATCAAACCCAGTGCTTCACATGTGCTAGGCAAGTGCTCTACCACCGAGTTACAACTCCAGGCCAAAACATATATTAATTTTCATTATAGAAACCAAGAAAAATCCTGTGAGTACTTTGTTGTGTTAAGGCAATGCATTAAAACTACCTATAATATTTTTTAAAAATCAACTTTGGAAACTCTACTCCTAGGAAACAAATACACAGAGACTGTCAAAGTAATTTCTGTTCCTTCTTGTTCACCTCAAACTAACAAATTTGCCTATTAATATCATATTTTCACTGAATATGAGAGAGCACCAATGTTAGCTAAACCATTATTTTCTGGGTCACTAAAAGAACATTAAACAATGACACACTATCAATAGTAAAAATGTTCCCAATTTCACAGATGTTAAGATGTGAAAGATGTGCGTATCGGGATTAATAAAATAAGGTCTGAGATTAATGGGAGTAATTTAAAATACAGATTTACAGATATAGAACTAAAATTAACCTAGACCAAGAAGGTCTTATTTATTCACAGAAAATAATTATGCAAACTTCTTAAGTATTTAAGGACAGCACTGCCTATGGGGTTATACAACACTTACACTGCAATCCTGTGTCAAGTTCAAAAGCATGAATGATTTTCAATAGCTCTTCAACAAGTTGACTAAATCTTGTACTTTCTTGTAGGCTTCTGGAATTAAATTGTTTGAGAGGCACACTTAGCAAGTGATTATCAACTTTTTAAGAACACTAACATAAGGAAAGAATATAAATAAACTAATATATGATTATAACTGTTTTCTAGAAAACCATGTTCAAAGACTAGGGCTATTAGTGACATTACACTAAAATTAACATATCATTGACATCAGAATATACTGTGTGGCAGTATTAATTTTTTTTCTTTTTAATTTTTTTTTGGTACTGAGGACTGAATGCAGCAGTACTTTACCACTGAGTCACATCCCCAGCCCTTTTTATTTTTATTTTGAGACAGGGTCTTGTTAAATTGCTTAGGGTCTCACTAAGTTGCTGAGGTTGGTTTTGAACTTCAGATCCTCCTGCCTCAGATTCTCAAGTCACTGGGATTACAGACATTCGTCACTACACCCAGTCAATTCTTTCATTCTTTTAAATATCTGAGCACCTACAACATTCCAGACATTAGAGAAACATTATGAATCAAGAGAAACAAAATCACTGTCTTAACAGAACTTCCACTGTGGCAGGAGAAACACACAATATATAAATACATGTGTGCAAGTAAATGATTAGGTAGAAATAAATGGAAAAAAGAAAAATAAAAGCAGGATTATCGGACAATTGGGGCAGGATTGTGAACCTGTACTTTAGATAATACTGCAAGTCCTTGCATTATTCAGAAACATTAGAAAAAGGCAGTAAGTCGTCTCCGGCCATACCATTGCCCAATCTCATCTGATGTTGGAAGCTTATCAGGATTGGGCCTGGTCAGTATTTAGATGGCAAAATAAAGGTATTAACTTGCTCTGTAAGGCAGATGTCCCATAAAACTTTCAGGAAAATAACTTTAGAAATAATTTATTGTCTGCTAAACACACTTTTAAACATTTTTCTACTAATGAATAGTTTTATATGAACACTAGCTAAGTTATTAAAGAATTTTTGCTTTTTCTTGCAATTGTTGCTTCCAACTTCCCATTGTTACACAAATTATATACCTTTTGGTTATATCATTCTTACACAAAGGACACTGCGAAGGCCCTTTCTTCTGGTTGAGAAGTTTCAGCATACAAAATCTATAAATTACAAAGAAAGAAAAGAACAATTCAAATTGCTTTCTTTTGTGGAGAGAACATTCAAAAGGCAAACAGCCATGAAAAGATAATCTCATAACTGCCCTGAAGAATCATTTAAAAGGTAATGACAGGTGAATTACAACCAATGGTTACCTCTAATTGTTTTTAGATATTATATAAGCAGAAAACTAAACTATGTAAGAAATGATCTATGAAAACTGAACTTACCTGCATATGGCTTACTGTTATGACCAAATAAAACTTAGTAAAAGTTAATATGGCATATTTAATGATATATTCATAATTATTTCATGTTGCATTATCAGACATAAATGGTAGGTAGTTCATGTAAAATGATTATAATTCATTAAAGAATTCAGCACCTTGGGTTGGGGATGTAGCTCAGTGGTAGTGGTAACTAAGCTATATGCTCAGCCCACATGCACTGACCTTTCTTTTTTTAACAGATTTCATTCACTTTATTTTTCTTGTATAAAAACCTTATGCTGCAGTCACAGCTGGAGTTGGGTCCTCTGCACCCACTCTAGTGCAGGTTTTAAAAACCACACTCTGGTATGAGTTTTATAAGATGGTCGGTGAATTCCTGATAGGGAGACTTGGTGAATACAGTCTTTTCCAGAGATCAGGGGTCAGGTAGCTGTATGTCCTAGAAAAATGTACTGCCCTCTCTTAATCCACACAACAACCCTAAAAAATGGTCTCCATTTTACAACAGAGACTTGTTGCAGATCACAGTAATCGAGTGGTGAAGGTGATACTGGATCCAGGACTGAACTGGAACAAAGCCCATGATCTATCTAACAGAGACAGTAAATGTAGATAGGTCTGATGAAGACTTGGTCCTTCTCTACCTATAAAGATGCTTCAACTACCATGTTGCGCTCAATAATGACTCTATAGTTTGGAGATGAGGATGTTAGACAGCTACCTAGAGCCAGGCACAGCAGCATACCCTATAATCCCAGCAACTTGGAAGGCTGAGGCAGGAGGATTGCAAGTTCAAAGCCAGCCTCAGCAACTTAGTGAGTGCCTGTCTCAAGATAAAAAATAAAAAGGGTGGGGTGTAGCTCAGTGGTAGAGTACCACTGAGTTTAATTCCCAGCACTACCCAAAACAAATAAAAACTGAACACAGCCAGGCTCAGTGGGGCACGCCTGTAAGTCAGTGGCTTGGAAGGCCAAGTCAGGAGGATCATGAGTTTAAAGCTGGCCTCAGCAACAGCGAGATGCTAAGCAATTCAGTGAGACCCTGTCTCTAAAGAAAATACAAAATAGAGCTGGGGATGTGGCTCAGCGGTTGAGTGCCCCTGAATTCAATCCCTGGTACCCACCCCTCCACAAAAAAGGACACAGCCTCCCACTCCTGTGAAGATGCAAATACCTGCACTACAGTATAATGTGGGTCATGGAACAGCGATGTATTACCTTGACAATGGTACAATCGAACAATTCACAGTAAGGGTAGGAAGGAAATTCATCATAGTACTGAGAGTACAGTGACAAATATTCGGCCTTCCAGTCTGTACAATAATATAAACAATGTAAGGGAACTAGGTATGCTGAAATACACTGAGACAAGGACTCTAATCTATCTTTACATTAGAGAAAGAGCACATAAACTAAACTCAAAAGAGAAAATGAACTGTATATGACATGAAAAGACTGAGCTTTTAAAAAATATTGACAGATCAACAGAACACTGGCATATCCTTCAGGGCTTAGAAAAAAGAATTCATTAAATTCTGTTTTAGAGCTCTAGGGAGTCTACATGATGCACCAATTAAAGAAAAACACATATATAAGTTTTACATAAGGTTCTCAGTGAAAAGGTCTGAGGCAAGTTTTGGCCTTTTTGGTTTGCTAAAGTCCAAAGGTTAAAGAAATGGCAATGAATCTTTTAGGTAAATGCAGTGTATTTTCTTAAGGGTGATTTTAGCAAATGGAAAACAGCAAATCACAGTGCTATAAACAAATTCTGGGGATTTTTCAGAGTACTCATTTTGTGGCACATCTACTCCAAGCAGTTTAATAATGTTGAAGAAACTCATCTAATTTTGTTAATGCTTATCCAAGTCTATCCTGGCAGAAAATGCTAAATTAATAGTTCTTAAGTTAACAAAATAATGATAGGTTGATTTCTGGCTATATTGTTTATACTGGGTACTTGGGATTCCTACTCTTATATCTGCCTTGTCAACAGAGAGGAGATTGTGGACCAATATATCCTCTAGGAAAGTAAATAAAGATCCTGTGAGATCCATAGCTTAGTATCTCAGAACTCATTTGTGACTGGTTCCACCAAATTTTGTCCATTTCAACAATAAGACTTTGTTTTCTTCTCTTTCTTTTTTCTTTTCTTTTCTCTCTTCTGTTCTGTTCTTTTCTTTTTGGTATAGGTGATTAAATCCAGGGATGTTTTACCACTGAACTTTATACCCAGTCCTGTTTTATCTTGAGACAGGGTCTCACTGAAGTTATTTAGAGCCTTGCTGTATTGTGGAGGCTGGTCTTGAACTTGTGATCTTTTTGTCTCAGCCTCCTGAGTTGCTGGGATTATAAGCGTACAACACTGTGCTTGGCAAGGCTTTGTTTTCTTGAACAAACCTGTTTCTTGTACTTTAGTTCCAACAATTACAGATCTATCTTGAACTCTTCATTTGAGAGATTTGCCTAGATTTTCTGCTTGGTATCCCAGTCCCATGGATGGAGGTTTTGTCTCCTAGGGACAAGAATCTTACTCTTAACCCTCAGTGTCCTGTGGTTAGATCTCTGCTATTGAATTTCTTCTCATTTCTGCTGCTAGATTCCTGAGAGACCCTTCTATATACATTGCTATCTCTTGCCTATTTTTGGATCTCTCCTGACATACCAAACCCATTACTAGACTCCAAAATTCTCTGAAATCATAATCTAATGTATCTGGCCATTAAACCTGCGTGACACTGACTCACCACTTATCTAGATTTCCACAGTCGCTCAACATCATGACATGCCTTACTTGGTCTATCTGCTCTTTAGAACTTACCACCCCTAGTCTATTTCATCTTACTGTACACCAAAAAAATGTACAAGGTCTCATCATTCCAGAGCACTGCTTCTCAAACTTTAATGTACATAAGAAACCAGAGTAGCCTGGGCAATATTGTGACCTTGTCTCAAACAAATAAATATAAAAAAATCTCCTTGGGCATCTTGTCAAAATGAAGATTCTGCCCAGCATGGTGGCACACATCTATAATCCCAGTGGCTCAGAGGCAGGAGGATAGGGAGTTCAAACCCAGTCTCAGCAGTGAGGCTCTAAGCATCTAGTGAGATCATGTCTCAAAATAAAATATAAAAAAGGGCTGGGGATGTGGCTCAGTGGTTAAGCGTCCCTGGGTTCAATCCCTGGTACCCCTCCACAAAAAAAGGTTCTGATTCAGTAGGTTTAGGGCAGGGCTAAGATTCTAGCAGGCTTTAAGTGATGCTACTGCTGTTGACACAGAAGGCTTACTTTGAATAGTATGTTCCTAGAGGTGAACTGTTGAATATAGTAGCCATTACATGTATGGCTACTGAGCACTAACAGTGTGGCTAGTCTCAGCTAAGGTGTATTCAAACAAAGTAAAAAGGCAGGTTTTGGAAACAATCGAAAAATAAAAAAGAAATGTCAAATATCTCATTAGTACATATATAAATATATTTTGTGGTACGGGGATTGAACCCAGTGGTGTTCTACTGCTAAGTTACATCTGTAGGCTTTTTATTTTGAGATATGTCTAAGTTGCTGAGGTCACCCTGTGGGTGGTAGAGACTTGCTAACCATGTCCAAGGCCCTGGGTTCAATCTGAAGTACCACAAACAAACAAACAAACAACAAAAACCTCCAGGGTTTAAGTTGTTGAGGCTGAACTTAAACTTGCAAATCTTTTGCCTCAGGCTTCCAAGTCACTGGGATTAAGGGCATGTGCCACCATTCCTGGTTCCATTAATATTCTCTACATTGATTATAGTTTGAAATGATAAAATTTTAGTCACAATTGGGTTAGATAATATATTACATAAATATATAATTTAAGTTAATTTTACCTATTTTGTTTTACTTTTAAAAATGTGGTTACTAGTCAGGTATGGGCACACGCCTGAATCTCAATAACTCGGGAGGGTGAGGCAGGAGGATCACAAGTTCAAGGTAAGTCTCAGCAACTTAGTGAGGTGCTTGGCAACTTAACAGGATCCTGCCTCAAGATAAAAAATAAAAAGTCTGGGGAGGCAGTTCAGTGATAAAATGCCCCTGGGTTTAATCCATAGTACCCCCCCCATGGGTTTACTAGAAAATTTAAGTTACATTTATGATTCACATGGGGTTCTAGATCTTCTAGAAAGTATTACACATTTCATTCACTGTTTGGAAACTTCAAGTCAATGCATGCATGCCCTAGGTAATTTTTTTTCTCAGATTAGTACTATTATCTTTTGGGTATATTTCATTAAATATTTCAGAACTCTATAGTTACCCAGGACAATAAAACTGTTTTAGTTAGCAATCAGGGTTCACCCACAAAAAATTCAATTAGCATAATTAATGCTTAGGGGTATTTTCCCCAGCTCTCTCATTATATAGATCAAGATATTATATAGATTGTAAAGGTATTATAGAAGGGAGTTCACATGGGCATTGTATTAGTCCACTTGTGTTATTTCTATGACAAAATATCTGAGGTTAGGTAATATTAGAAAGAAAAGAAGTTCATTTTGCTCACAGTTCAAGAGGTCCAAGGCTTTTATTGATGGCCTATTTGCTGGCAGTTTAGTGCAGTGAATCACATGGCAAGATATGGGGAGTACCATGTGTGCCCTTGGTCTTTTGTTATAAACTTACCAGTATTTGGTAAAGGGTATTCCACTCTCATGACCTTATATAAAACTAATCACCTCCTAAAGGCAAGCCCTGCCCCGACCTCTAAACATTATAGGTTGAGTTTCCAGCCTCTTAGTACCTTACAATGGGGGTTAAATTTCAACACATGAACGCTTTGGGGACACATTCAAACCATATCCAAACCAAAACAGATATTATATTGGACTTTTAATCTAGTCTATCATTCAAAACACAACATAAAAGACATGGCTATTCTCCTACTGCTTAACATAGTCTATATTAGGAATTTCAAGCCTTCTTCACTCTCAATTACTTAAAAATACCAACTGTAGCTGGGTGCAGTGGCACACAACTGCAATCCCAGGGGCTCAGGACGAGGAGACAGGAGGACAAGTTCAAAGCCAGCCTCAGCAATGTCAAGGCACTAAGCAACTCAGTGAGACCCTGTCTCTAAATAAAATATAAAATAGGGCTGGGGATGTGGCTCAGTCGTTGAGTGCCCCGGAGTTCAATCCCCAGTGCCCCCCACAAAAAAACGCCAACTGCCACCTCTAACCCTCTCAATCTAAACAGTTGTCTTCCTCTCCAACTCTGCCAAGCTCAACCACTTTACTCCTTCCACCCCACCTCAAAAGCTTCCTGTAGGGCTGGGGAGATAGCTCAGTTGGTAAAGTGCTTGCCTTGCAAGCACAAGGCCACGGGTTCGATTCCCAGCACCACAAAAAAAAAAAAAAAAAAAAAAAGGGCTTCCTGTAGAATCACTCTCCTTTTCATTTATTACTGCTTATAAGTAATAACCCCCTCTCTTTTTTGTATCCATTTTCCATTTCAGATCCATTCTGTCTCTCCTTGGACCTTCTTTCTTAATGTCTTTTCCTCCCTGACGGATCCTTCCTCTCGCAACACAAATCCTATAAACATATGCAAAATTAGATACGTTTTTTCTTAGACATATCCTATTTTCTTCTTTTCCTATCTTTGTTCATCTTCTTCTTTTCCTATCTTTGTTCATATTATTTCCTCTGGTTGCAATTTTATTTTTCTACAAGCTCTTTCAAAGTAACTAATGTTTCTAATTTAGTCCATCTTCCCTCCCTTCCTTTTTTGTGGTACCAGGGATTGAACCCAGAGACTCATGCATACTAGACAAGTGCTCTACCACTGAGCCACATCCCAGTCATTTTTATTTTATTTTGAGATGGGCTTTCACTAAGTTGCACAGGGTTGGCAGTGAATTTATGATCCTCTTGCCTCAGCTTCCTGAGTAGCCTGGATTACAGGCACGCCTTACCTGCCTGGCTCTTCTTTTTTTCTTTGATTTTGGCAGGAGGCCGTGTTGGATTGAACCCAAGATCTCACACACACTAAGCATGTGCTCTACCATTGAACTATGCCCTCTGCCCCTAATTTAACTTTTTCTTAACTCACTGTAATATTATATTCAGTATTCATTAATCAAGATGACCAGAAAGCATACGGTATATATCAGAAAGATTCTCATCAAGAAACAAGGGAAGTCACAACATTTAAAAGGCTAATCTTAAATTGGTGTAGTGGGGCATATCCATAACCAGCTATTCAGTGTCATGAGGGAGGAAGATCACAAGTTCGAGGCCAGCCTCCACAATTTTGCAAGATTCTGTCTCAAAATACAAAAATAGAAAAGGTTAGGGGTGCTCAGTGGTAGAGCATTTACACAGCATTTGTGAGAACCTGGGTTCAGTCCCTAGAACCACAAAAACAAAAGATTAACCTTCCGTTTTCGGTATATGGGTCAGTGATATAATGCTGGCCCAACTATATAGGAGGCCTTGGATCCAAAAATCCAGTCCCATTAAAAAGGAAGAAAACAAAGGTTAATCTTCAGTTATTTTTAAACTTTTAAAAACTAGGACTTTATTATTTTGTTTCACAAATCTGTAAAGAAACTGGGCTGAAGAATCACAAGAAATTGTTGGAAACAGATCTAAACCAATGGGGTAACATAGGAAAGGAGTAAAAAGACAGTGGAAATGAACTTCTGGGTCTTTGTTGGGATAAAAGAAAGAAAGAATAAGATAGAATTCAGAGGAAGGAAAACACCAGCCAACTGGCAGACTTGTACTCAGAGGGTATGCCTCCAAAGGGAACAGGTTTCTTACAGCTTCAGCCAGCACTCATTATCCTTAGAGCAGCACCTGTTCCCTTTTTTAGATTATGGAAACATCCTAAGACTGATCAAAATTATGGACTGTCTTCCCAGAAAAAGTACATGCTCAAAGTTTTTAATATAATTGAAATTAAAATTGAATATAATTTTAGGAAATTCATGAAGATTATTCATGAACAAATTAAGAAGTCTTGAATTTAAAAAGTCCAGAAATGATATATAGAAAATTAGTAATTGTGGTCAACTCTGGGGAGGGAAGCAGGAGGCGGGATTCTTGGGTGGGAGGAAAACAATACTGTGTATCATGTACCTTTTTGTATTAATAAACTCATTACTGGGTACATGGCTTGTTTTTCAACTAAAAGAGAAAAAGTACTTTAAAGTAGCTGACATTCAGGGTAAGACTCAATCAATAGCTTAACATCAAGAAAAAGAGAAAGTAACCTTATTTCACTAAATTACCTACTCTACCTTTTCTGAAATCCTTCAATTAAGAGACATTTTCATTTCAAAGAGCAAGAGCCTTAAATATGTAAATACAGTCATCCCTCAATATGGGAGGATATTGGTTTCAAGATTCTTCCAAGGACACCAAAAATCTCCTAGTGCTTGGGTCCCTTATAGGAAATGCTATAGTATTTGCATATAAACACATACACCTTAAGTCATCTCTAGATGGCTTAACATTTAATATAATGTAAATGCTGTGTAAAGTTACTATAATGTATCATTTAGAGACTGATGAAAAGGTCTGTAAGTGTTCAATGCAGACATTTTTTTTTCTGAATATTTTGACCCATGGCTGGATGAATCCAAGCATACAGAGCCTACAGATTTGGAGGGCAGATGGAAGGCTGACTGTGTAACTTAAATCACTGATATGGATGAATTTCAGGCTAAATATAAACTAATATCAGATCCCTTCCTATCTTTACAAAGGTGATAAAAGCAGGCAAGCACTGAACCTCAGAAGACGGAAAACAGAAGGGCATGCAGAAATGAACAGAAAGAAGAAACTGGGAAAGCTGAAACACAATTTACTGCTTGTAGTCTGCTTTATCCTTGGACACAAAAACCAAACAGTTGTTCAAAGTGATTTTACATCACTTCTTATACACAGATAATCTATGTAGGAACTATGGCTACAACCAATTTTTTAAAAAAATATTTTTGTAGCTGTCAATGGACCTTTATTTTATTTATTTATGTGTGGTACTGAGAATAGAACCCAGTGCCTCACACATGCTAGGCGAATGCTCTACCATTGAGCTACAACCCCAGTCGTGGTTACAACCAATTTAGGATGATTTTCCTAAGTATTCTCTGAGGAAGAAGGAATACAATTGAGTTTTATGTTTCACTTAATTGATGAAGCTAAAGATTCTATGAACTTAGATGTTCCCTGTGTTATAAAGAATAAACATAAAAGCAATAATGGAGCCACACACAAAAGAACACCCAAACTTACTTGCAAAATATGTGGTCACACTTTGTGGAAACAGGTTCTTTGATCAATTCCAGACTAGAGGGGTAGGGGGAAAAACAAGAGAAAATAAATAAGGCTCAATAATTTATTTAAAAATAAATAACTTTGGGAGGGGTGGGGGGAAGGGAAAAAATAACAGAATGAATCAAACACATTACCCTATGTAAATTTATGATTACACAAATGGTATGCCTTTACACCATGTACAAACAGAGAAACAACATATATCCCATTTGTTTACAATAAAAATAAATAAATAACTTTTAGTAAAGAAGTTCAACTTTAAGCAGCTATAAATGAATCAAAGTATGATTTTAAGTTCATTCAATCCTTATTAAATGTCTACTGTGCTAGGAGCTAAGAAAGAGCAGAAAATATGACCCTTACCTTTACTGAGCTTTCAGACATTAAAACAGAATTATATTGATTTAATACTCTATATAAAAGTGTTAGCACTGAAAAAAACATTAGCTGATAATTCTTCACATTAATATCTTTTCACTGACATACATTTTTGAACTATTATTTTGAGTGCATCCTATAACCTAATTAAACTCTAAACTCCATAAAGACAAAAATCCCTGCTTATACTAGTTTTCCCTTACTCCCAATTTCACTTTCTGAAGTCTTGGTTACCTACAATCACTGCACCAAAATATTAAATAAAAAACTCCAGAAATAAACAGTAAGTCTTAAATTGCATGCTGTCCTGAGAAACATGATGAAATCTCACTTCATCTCTCCTGGACCATAAATCATCTCTTTGCCTAGTATATTCAGGTTGTACTTGCTACCTGCTGTTAATCATTTAATAGAAGTCTTGTTTATTGTTTTGAATGTCATGGTATGAAAGTGCTTGTATTCAGGTAAGCTTTATTTGATTTAATATGGTCCCAAAGCACAAGAATAGTGATGCTGGCATTTTGGATATACCAAAGTAAAGCCAAAGAGTGCTTTCAGTGGAAAAGTGAAAGTTTATCTTAGGATTGTATGTGTAGGGGAAAAAAAAGTGTATAAATAGGGTTCAGTATATCCAGGTACCCACTAGGGATCTTGAAATGCATCCCACGTGGATATGGGTACTACCCATATATATGGGTACTACCCATATATATGGATATACTATCCAAATATATGGTAGTACCATATATTTCTGTTGGATTCCCTCATAAAATGTTTTTGGTATGTGATTGTTTTTATAACTCAGTGTGGAAATTTTTGAGCATTTACAGAAGTAAAATAGTAAAATGAACTCCAGGTACATCAACTGATTTCAACAAATGGCCAATCTTGTTTTATCCATACCTGCCTCCACCTCAGATTATCTTAAAACAAATCCCAGTCATCGTATCATTTCCTCTATAAACATTTTAACTATAGCCTCAAAAAAGACATTTTTTTTTAGCATGATCATGAAACCATTATTACTTCTAAAAAGAATTGCCTTCATATCATTTAATATATAAGTAATGTTCCAAGTGGCTTCGCTGTCTCATAAAAATTATTTTTAATAGTTAAATATGTTTAAATCAGGACCCAAAAAGATTCATATATTGCATTTGGTTGATATGTCTTAAGTCTCCACTCTACCACTGAGCTACATCCTCAACCCCTTTACATTTTTTTAAATTTTAAGATAAGTTCTTCCTAAGTTGCTTAGACTGACCCTGAATTTGTGATCCTCCTGCTTAAGTATCCCAAATCAATGGGATTATAGGCCTATATCACTGTGTCTATCGCCTTAAGTCTCTTTTAATCTACAGATTTTTCCCTCATGTTGGTTCAACATTAGCACAGTAAAATAATAATAAGTAAATAAGTAAGTAAGATCATCAGACCTGCAGAATGTCCCATATTCTGGGTTTTGCTGATTATAACTCTATGGTGTTATTTAACATGTTCCTTTAGCCTCTTTATTTTCTATAAAGTGCAATGATAGCTCAATCAAAGTTAGATTCAACTGTTGGGCAAGAACACTTTACAGATGTACTGTATACTTCTATTACATCACTTCTGAAGGGTCATGTTTGATTTTTCATTACTTGGTTAAAAACAATGTTGGACTGGGGTTGTAGCTCAAGGCAGAGTGCATTGAGCTACAATGTGGAGCACTGGATTTGATCCTCAGCATCACATAAAAATAGATAGATTTAAAAAAATAAAAAGTAGGAGCTGAAGGAGAGCACTCCTTCAAGGAGTGCTCTTGGAGAGCACTCGCCTAGCATGTGGAAGGGCCGTGGTTGGAATCCCCGGTGCCTCAGAGGAAAAAAGAAAAACAACAACAGCAACCAAAAAAACCTCTTTGGGCTGGGGATATAGCTCAGTTGGTAAAGTGCTTGCCTCGCAAACACAAGGCCCTGGGTTCAATCCCCAGCACCACACACACACACACAAAAAGTAATATAGTTGGATGTGGCAGTACCTGCCTGTAATCTCAGTAACTGGGGAGTTTGAGGCAGGAAGATTGCAAGTTCAATCTTAGCGAGATCCTTTCTCAAAATAAAAATAAAAAAAAAAGGGTTGGGGATAGATTACCTCTGGGTTAAATCTCTAGCATCACACCCACAAAACCAAAGTAACTAATACTCACTGAAGGAAATTCCCATCCCTATCTATCTATCCACAAAATTTCAATGCCTTTCTAAGATTAATTTATCAAGTAATACAACAAACATGTATTGAGTACCTACCAGGTTTTGGAGATGGAAATACAGCAATAAACAAAATAAAGACTTCCCTCATAAAGCTTATATTCTAGTTGTGGTAAGCAGCTGACAAATAAACAGGAACAGATGGGAAAAATGTTAAAGAGAAAAATAAAGTGAGACAAAGGGGACACAGTGTGATGTGTGTGTAATGGGGGTATATAGGTACACTAAAAAAGTGACAATGGAGGACAGCTGAATAATGTGATAAAACAAGCTATATAACAATTGTGGGTAGAACATCCCAGCAGAGGGAGCAAAGATAAACTCTGAGCAGGATCATGCCTGGTGTTTGTGCAGACAGCAGGTAGGCCAGGGTGCTAGGATAAAATTCGGGGAATGTAGGAAAACCAGAGAGAGGTAGCTGGGAGCCTAAGCAGGTAGGAATCTGTTAGCTATTTTAAGTTTTTAGATTCAGACTGAATGAGAGCTTTAGAAACTGATTTTTGGTGGTCAAGTCTAAACAGGACATTAAAGAAGTGGTAACCTGGTCATTTGAGCAGAATGTGGTTCTTTTCATTAAATGTTCAACTTTTTAGAAAACAGCCACAAGAAAAGCTGGGACACAATAGCCTGTTGTAAAGGGTTTGGTAATACAACTCTAGTACTCATGGGGTTTCTGACGCAGCACAGGGCAATAAAAAATACTGGCCAAATTTAGAAGACTAGGTTTCCAATATCAGTTTTCTCTTTATCTCTTTTTGTCTTTACAGTCCTGAGGGTTGAACACAGGACCTTGCACATGTTAGACAAATCTCTACCACTGAACTACATCCCTAAGCCCAGTACTCTTTTTTCATAAGCACCTTACCCTCAGGCCAAGTACTCTACATGAATCTCAGTTTCCTTCTGTCAACCACCCTTTCAATCTTCTGGGGCTATTATGAGAATAAAATTAATTTTACTTGGGCAAATGCTTCACAACGTGAGGTGGCTTGTACAAAGTCAGTATTATTGAGATCAAATATGATTTTAAAAAGGAAAAACAAAAACAAAAAACACCAATTTGTTACTAAATTACTGTATCTGGAATAAGCTAGATACGAAAGAAATTTTAAGTAAGAGAGAAATTGGACTTAGCTATAATACCAGATGGCTTACATTCTCACCACTGACTCAATTCTGAAATAATTATATTTCAGTATGGTAATTATAATCCAAGCTATACAAACATAGTGTAAACACAAACTCTGAACAGATGAAAACTCCAATATGTAAAAAGGTAATTGCTGTTGAAAACCAAACAGGGGTGAAAAGGAAAAAAAATTTAAACCTTCCCCTTCTCAGTCATGATGAAAGTTAAATGTTTACTATAAAGGTGATTCAAATATTTTACTTTTTTCAAACCAAGCACTATTTGAGCCTATTGTATATTTGCATTTTGAAGGTACTAGAAAAAGAAGCTAGGTTTAGGTTTGAAATACAACACCAAGGTATTTTATTTTATTTTTTTTTACAGTACTGGGGATTGAACCCAGGAGTGTTTTAACACTGAGTTACACCTTCAGCCCTTTTTATTCTTTATTTTGAGACAAGGTCTTGCTACACTGCCAAGGCTGGCCTTGAACTTAGCATCTTCCTAGCTCAGCCTCCTGAGTAGTTAGGATTATAGGTGTGTACCAGCGTACCTGACCGACTACACATCTTAGCAAATTCTTCTGCAAGTCAAAAATTTTATGTACTCGCATGTAAAGTTAGAAAAAGCAATCAGTTTTCATAAAAAACTGGCAAGTGAATTGGGTATAGTATCACAATAAGTACAGATAGTAGAAGGGTTGATACAGGAGGACTATTTGAACCTAGGAGTTCCAGTGGGCAACAAAGCAAGAACCCTTCATATACAAAAACAAACAAACAAACAAAAAAAAAAAACCCAAAAAAAGACATAAATGTAAACTGTACTATTCTAAGCTCTGTCAAAAAACAAAAGTTGGGATCAGAGGCAGTAGTACAAGGTTTTTTGGTTTGTTTTTTTTTTTTTGGCCCAGGGATTGAACCCAGGGTTGCTTAACTACTGAGCCACATCCCCAACACTTTTTATATTTTATTCAGAGACAGGTTCTCACTGAGTTCCTTAGGATGGCTTTGAATCTGCAATCCTTTTGCCTCAACCTCCTGAGCCAGAAGGCTTATAGGTATGCACCACTGCACCCAGTAGTAGTCCCAAGTCCTTAATTTCAGCTACTCGGGAGGCTGAGGGAGGAGAATCATGAGGTCATGGTCAGCCCTGGCAACTTCACAAGATACTGTCTCAAAAGAAAGAAGGCCAGGCACAGTGGAGCAAGACTGTAATCCCAGTGGTTAAGGAGGGTCATGAGTTCAAAGCCAACTTCAGCAACTTAGCAAGACCCTGTCTCTAAATTTAAAAAATTAAAATAAATAAATAAGGGCTGGAGATGTGACTCAGTGGTTAAGCACCCTTGGGTTCAATCCCCAATACTGGGGATGTAACTCCCAGTGACAGAATGCATGAGGCCCAGGGTTCAATCCCCGCCACCATAAAAAAATAATAAAGAAGTGAAGCAGGGGGCTGGGTTGTGGCTCAGAGGTAGAGAGCTTGCCTGGCATGTGTGAGGCACTGGGTTCAATTCTCAGCACCACATATAAATAAATAAATAAAATAAAGGTTCACTGACAACTGGAAAAAATATTAAAACAAAAAAAAGCAGTGAAGTAGGTACAGTTCTTATTCTAGAACTTATGGCACAAATGAGCTTAAAGTTTAACAATGACTATAATGAACAAAATTGTTTAAAACCAATTAAATTTAGCCTTAAGTCTATAATTGAAAAAACGGGAAAAAAAGCTGGAAAATATACAACAGTTGACTGAAAATAAAAATTTACCAATAACTCTCATTCTTGTATCTTCAACTTTTATGAATAAGTTTTTAAACTGATGGTTTAACTTGTCAGAATGAGAAAGAACATTATGTTTTTTACGACTGAGACCCATGAGAATATAAAATAAATGGACCCAAATGCCACATTATTGAAGACTTTTGATCACTATGATTATCATGTATAAGTTTTGTGATTTTTTCAAAGGCAGTTTTTTCTCTACAATGTTATTTCCTGCTTTCCTGGTTCTGATATTTCAAGTTAGGCTGTAAATTTTGTTTACCTATTATTTTTGTTTAACTGAAATGTTGAGAGGTAGGAAGAGGGTGACTACTTATAAATCATGTTATTTCTCTGAAAACACAACTTGCATTTTCTTTAATCTTATTAACTTGACCCCAAGTATGAAAAACAACTCTCATGAAGCACAAAAGCAAATTTACTTGAATTTTCCCTTCTTCATTGAGAGTGAGGGACAATAGGTGCAACTTTTTAAAAAAATCTTTCTTCCTTAGAGACAGGGTTTTGCTAAGTTGCTGAGGTCTCACTAAATTGCTGAGGTTGGCTTCAAACTTGTGAGCTTCTAGCCTCAGCCTCCTGAGTTGCTGGGATTACAGGTGCTTGCCACCATGCCTGGCCCAATTTATTTTCTGATTGCTACCCTCTACTAACCATCACCATATTTTAAAAATAATGGGGCTTAGTATGTAAGAAATCCTGGGTTCCAATCCCCAGCACCAAGAAAAAAATAAAAATAAACTATCAAAGAATCAGGGTTGATGTTGTAGTTCAGTGGTAGAGCACTTGCCCAGCATGAGTGAGGCACTGGGTTCAATTCTCAGCACCACATATAAATAAATGAATAAAATAAAAGTCCATCAACATCTTAAAAAAAAAAAAAAAACTATCAAAGAATCAATTTAGTTTATCATTTAATTTAGCTTATTGAGTGGCTTCTATATCCTAAGTACTATTCTAACTACTGAAGATAAAGAATTAAACAAAACAAACAAAAACTTCTGTCCTCATAGAGTTTATATTCTGTAAAGAGATGAATAAATCATACATAATGTCAGATAGTTACAGAGAAAAATAAAACAGGAAAGGGAGGTGAGGGGCACGTTGGGGGTATTATCATTCTAAACAGGACTGCCTGGAGATGTTTTTTGAAAAGGTAGTATATGAAACGACATTTTTAACCCACGCAATTATCAGGGGAAGGAAATTCTAGGCAGAGGTTCAACAGAAGTTCAACAGCTCAGAGGCAGAATATGACACCTATGAAGAATAGTTAAAAGACCAAAGTCAGAAGTCTGAAAGACCAGAGGAGAGAGTGGAGGCAATAATTCTAATTCTTCTAATTTTCCTTTTTGCCTTTTCACCAATGGAGACTGAGATATGGATTTCTATGTATTTTATAGATTTAAGAAAAACTAGACTCAGTTTATGATGGTGTTTCTTAACCTGTGTTGTATCATGGGTCCCCTTCTCAGAGTAATGCTTTAATGTTTTTTTTTTTAATTTTTTTTTTTCTGCAGAGCTGGAGATCAAATTCAGGGCCTAGAGAATGCTAGGCGAGTGCACTACCACTGACCAATACCCCCAGCCCTGAGTAATGCTTTTATGCATAAAAATTTTAAAATAAAAAAAAATTACACAAAAATCTAATCCTGCAAGAACTCCAGAATATACATGAAGGAACTTTCTGTGATAATGGCAGGGTTCTATATCTTGATTACAAATTGGTTTACAGATATATATATACTTTTTTCCCCACTAGTACTGGAGATCAAACCCAGTGCCTTGAGTATGTTACGTAAGTGCTCTATCACTGAGCCACATCCCCAGCCCTAGATATATCATTTGTCAAAACTCACTGCCTTGCACGCCTAACAATTCTGTATTTTACTGTATATAAATTTTACCTCAATTAAGAATAATCCAGCCCTCTCTTCATTTTATAGACAGAGAAAAACAAAAACTCAGAGTCAGATCTGCTAAAAGCTTCATAGACTTTCAGTTTTGTTTTACAGCACTGGGGATTGAACCCGGGGTACTCTACCACTAAGCTATATCCCCAGGTCCTTTTATTTTTAATTTGCAGACAGGGTCTTGAAGGTTGGCCCCATACTTTGTGTGCCATGAGGCTTCTGCCACTTGAAGTTTTCTTATTTAAATGGACTGGGTCAGTTTTAATCAATTACCTCAGAGACATCAAGCATTTTTTATTTTATTTTTGTTATTAACTGTGTCCCTTCCAAGCAATCAAGCTGGTTTTGGAGGTTCAAGAAAAGCCTAAGTACCATTTAATCCAAAACAGATAACTGCTCCAATACAGAACTGATCCAGACAGTCTGTGAACTGAAGAAAAAAGGATCTGACTTAAGCACTCTGATCTTAATAGATTTATTATATATATATTTTTCCTCCCTACCATGCAAGGTCAATTCTACTCATTTGCCAAGGAGATAATCATATAAAGAAGAATCGCAAATTAATAAACTCTTCTGTTGACTTACCAAATTGGACACTCTAAGATTTTCTGCATAGCATTAAGGACATTTTGTACTTCTTCAACACGAACTGCTGATAAATCCATTTCTTTCTGTTCCATTGAACTTTGACACATAAAATACAAAACATATATATATATATATATATAAACCACTTTAGAAGGTTTATAAGAACAGCATCTTAAGTATCATTTCTAAATAAAAGAAACTTAAGATTGGGGTGCTTTATAATTATTCCAACCACAGACCGCATGACAAAGCCTTTATTCAAAAAAATTTTAGCAGTTGTTTTTTGTAATTAGACTATTTGAATTCTCAATTCACTCATACATAGCCTCCAACCTCTTCCTTTGGTCTTTTCCATTTTCCAAGAAAAGGAATGCCACGGTGGAGTGACGGAACGGGTATGAGGTGGTACTGTCAGTTTTTGCCATCATCGTGGCTGTTTTCTTTTTCTTGCTTTAAACCAAAAACAAACAGGGCGTAATAGCGCATACCTGTTGCCCCAATTTCTCCGAAAGCAGAGGCAGGAGGATCTCTTGAACCCAGGGGTTCAGGGGTCTTCCTGGGCAACAGAAAGAGACTCCATCTGTTAAACAACAAACACCCCAAACCAACACCAACAATGAAACCAATACAAACCAACCTTTCCCTACTCCACCTGCACTCATTTCAGAATATTCCACAAACATCCCAGCCAGCAGCGTCTGTTACTGATAGCCCCGCCAGCCTTTATGTACTTCCTTCTAGTTCCATCAAAAACGCACATGAATCCAGTGGGCTTTTTGCTTTGGTACTGGTCATGGAAACCCAGGGGCGCTTTACCATTGACATACATCCCCAGACCTTTTTATTTTTTAATTTTGATACAGGGTCTCGCTAAATTGCTGAAGCTGGCCTGGAACTTGCGATCCTCCTCCTCAGACTCCGAAATTGCTGGGGTCACAGACCGACTGTCGCGCCTCGCTGGATCTAGTTTGTTGTTTTTTTTTCCCCCCGGTGCTGGGGATTGAACCCAGGGACTTGTGCTTGCAAGGCAAGCACTCTACCAACTGAGCTATTTCCCCAGCCCCTGGATCTAGATCTTACAGAGTTCTCTTCCGCAAAATCCTATCTGCTCCTTTCCTCAAGGTCCCCTCCTCACATTCACCAGCCAGTGTTCTTACACTCCTGGTGTCCCCCTCAAGGCACATTCCAGTTCCTACCACCAGGATTTCCACTCCAACACATTGTGACGCCTTCCTATCCTCAGAGCGCCCCCTGCAATCCACAAACGTCCCCTCTCAGGATACCGCTTAGATTCACACCATCTTAGGCCCTTCAGGATCCATCCGCCTCATCCCCCACCTGGATAAACACCTTCTTGCTCTCCCTTAGGAGACCGCTATCCTTACACCAACCTCCCGCCTGCCATCATGAACACTCTTTGGGCCCCTCTCCCGTACCCGGGGCTGTTCCATCTTTACCCAGAGCGGAGTGTCCGAGTTTCCCGGGCCCAGGGGCCCAGATATATGAGAAAGCTCCCGGGATTCTCTATCCAGAAAGTCTCGATGAACTCACGCTGCGCAGTCGCAGTTTCAATTTATCTGTAATTCCCGCGCTTTCTGTCGCCAAGGAAACCGGCCTCTGCAGCCCAGAGATAGCCTCTCAGAATGCAAGAGCAAGACACGTTAGCGGAAGGGCGGGGCATAAAAAGGCCGAGAGTCTTTCGGGGCTCGGGATTGGTCAACCATTCTTTCCCTGCATGACGTAATGAGCGAGAGACGGAAGAGAAAGAATTGAGTCTTCTATTACGCGCCCGTCTGCTTGCCTCTAAGCTTCCAGTTGTGCTGCATTACGTCACAGTGATTACGGTGCAAGTGTTGGAATCGTCATATAAGTCCCGAATAAGAGCGCAACATAGTACCCAAAGCAGTTGCAAGAAGAGGCTCCATTGCCCCCTCCCCCCGCCTTCCACTGCAATGGAAGTCTTCAGTTTAGGTAAATAAAAGGATAGTGGGGTTGGGGGTAGGAGGACTGCGATTTCCAGCATGCATTGCGGAACGAAAGGCCTTCGCCACAGTGTTTCTTGGAAACTGTAGTCTCATGAAGAGGAGCTTCCGACACCGGAAGCGGACACGACTCTTAAGGCAACCCTGTCGGTAGATTGGAGATCTCTTCGCGGTTATGTACATCAACAACTATGGATTGGAGTGTTGTGTTTTTCGCGTCTTGCGATCGGAGACTAGGCTAAAAGTTAGAAAGACTACAATTCCCATCAGCCCCGCGAGTCTCGGCAAGTAGTTCTGTAAGGTCAGTGAACTGAGGGAAAACGGGACGCCCGCTCCTCCTAGGAATGGGAAATTCGCCTAGGCCCACGTCTGCGCACTTGTAGTTCCGCCCCTCCGGCCCAGTGTTTGTTATTGTTGTGCGGTTCAGGCTTGTTCTGCCCCGCCCCCGCCAGCGCAGCTTCAACCAATCAGTAGGGTAATAATTTTGAGGGACAAATTGTAAGAGCCAATCATCTTGTTGGAAACTCAGAGAAACAGAGGACTAGGCCCTGTCTCTATCCGCCATGTTAGATTCACCCCGCAGGGATAACAGCAGGCCTAGCAGCGAACGGTCCTTGCACTGGCCTCTGGCAGGCGCCCCCCCGGGGCGGTGAGCTGGTAAGGAAGCTGATGCGGTTACCTTGGTGTGGGGTCACGTCGCACCAGGAGGGCTTGGGAAAGTTCAGAGGAGAATCTTGAAAAGAGGAGCGACTTTTTCCGTGCTTAGGGCAGCTAATCTTTTCAGTGACCAGGCGAGAGAGCCATTCGTGCTCTGAGGGATCGTGAGGGTGGATACTGCTGGAGGTATGGAGAGCCCGTGACTCAGAACACCGGGTTTCTTCCGAAGGAAGACCGAGATTCCCCGGAAAGAGCCTAGGCAAAGAAAATGAGAGTCCTAAGGGGGTGGTGACACTGTCTTAAGGACACCTAATGCTAGGAAACGATAACTGGAACACAGGGATTAAGTCTGCAAGAGAGAAATGGCACTACCCATACATCATCTTCATCCCATCCTCCCTGTTTTGAGACCCTCTTAAAGAGACCTTGGTCTGAGACTTTTGGTATTGGAAAGGCACTGTTTTTCCTTTTTGTCAAATCCTAGCTTTCAGGTCACACATTTTAAAGTCTCAATAGCTAGTACAGGCTTCTGGTGAAGACAGTAATCAAAGCTCAGGTTCTCAGGTCGGCTTCATTAAAGGTATTTGTTGAAGCTGGAAAAAATCTGCATAGAGAAAAAGCTGATTTGTGCCAAGTGAAGGTGAGTCAGTAGCATGAACTTATAATAATGCCAATTATGAAAGCTGAAGTCCTTGGACCCAGCTACCAGATTCTACTGGCTTTAAGCCTACAGGAACAGATGGGACTAACTATAGCTTTGGTATTTCCACAAGTTCAAGATTAATGCTCTTGCTGAAAGAATTCTGAAATGTAAGCAAGAGTTGGGCAGGGATTTTTGCTGTTTTTGTGGTTCTGAGGATGAATCCAGGGCCTGGCTCAAGCTAGGCAAGTCTACCACTAAACTACATCTCCAAGCCCTCTATAAATTTTTATTTTGAGACAGACTCTTACTAAGTTGTCCAGGCTAGCCTGGAACTTGGATCGTCCTGCCTCAGCCTCCAGAGTAGCTGAGATTACAGGCATGTGTCACCACATCCCGGAATAGGCAGTTCTTTATGAAGACCTGGATGTTGTCCAGTTGAACTAGAATCTCTGACTTCCTGTTTTCTCCTGTTGGCAAACCAGCTGGGTGAGTTCCAAAGTATCCAACTAATTTCCAATTGTGTAACTTGAGAAAAGGGAAGGGTTGATTAGTTTCCTTCCAGATTTTCAAAAGTGTAGAAGAATGTTTCTTTTCTTGTGGGGTGGGGTGGGGTACTGGGGATTGAACCAGGGTACTTTGCACTGAGCTATATTCCCAGCCCTTTTTATTTTTGAGATAGGGCCTTGATAAGTTGCTTAGGGCCTAAGTCACTGAGGCTGGCCCCATACTTCAGATCCTTTTGCCTCAGCATCCTGAGTTACTGGGATTATAGGTATGAACCACCATTCCTGGTGGGAAGAATGTTATTGCATTGTAAATGAGAATGTATTTCAGAACGTCACTTTTGACAGACTGAATCAATCACTTCATTCCCCTCATTTTTTGCACAAAGTCTGGGAATTTGACAGGGATTCTGACCAATCTTGAGGACTCCAGGAATTTCATGTAATGTGAATAAATACTTGATGTCAGCAGGAGTGGGACTAGAGACTAGTATTTTGGCAGTGAATTTAACTTTAGGTGAAGACAAAGAATGGGAATTTTTTTTTTTTTTTTTTTTTTTTGCAGTGCTGGGGATTGAACCCAGGGCCTCATGCTTGAGGGATAAGCACTCTACCAAGTGAGCTATATCCCCAGCTGGAAAAAAAAAAAATTTAAAATTTTTTTTTGTAGTTGTGTATGGACAGAATGCCTGTATTTCATTTATTTTTATGTGGTGCTAAGGATCAAACCCAGTGCCTCACATATGCTAGACAAGCACTCTGCCACTGAGTTACAGCCCCAGCCCATGAATGGGAAACATTTTATCGGTTTAAAAAAAATCTGTGTTTTTCAGAGAGTTCAGGATTCTCAAAATGATAACCTCAATTGTATTGTTTACCAGGGCAGTGCTTTATACTGTGGGAAAACTACTATTTTAATGCCGTAAGGACTGGCTTACTATAATAATAACTGTATTTTAATAATATTTTCAAAGAGCTTGCACACACTTTTTGTATTTGTGCTAAGAATTAAACCCATGCCTTTGCCCATGTTAGTACTTCCCTATCATTAGTTATACCACAGCACCACCACCCCCATTTTTTTTTAATCCCTACAATAAAATCATGAGGTAGGTAAAGCAGAGATATTAGTTCTGTTATACAGATTAAATAACTGAAGTTCAGAAGTGAACAGACTGTTCACAGTTAAATGACTTGTGTATTGTGCCAGAGTTGTATCTATAACCCAAAGTCTTCCTGCCCCTTGGTGGAAACTTCCAGGACTTAATCTTGTTCATCTCATATCTCCTGTGCTCAGAGCAGAATTCGGCTCTGTGTAGCTGCAGATTAAAAATGGGATGAGCTGGGCCTGGGCGCATAGGTCTGTAATCCCAGCTACTTAGGAGGCTGAGGCAGGAGAATCACAAGTTCGAGGCCAACCTCAGCAGTTTCGTAGACCCTAAGCAACTTGGTGAGACCCTTTCTCAAATTTAAAATAAAGAGGGCTGGGATGTAACTCAGTGGTAAAGCACTCCTGGATTAAATCCCCAGTTCCAAAATATATACGTACACACACATACATGTTGTTTAGACACACACACATACATGTATGTGTGTGTGTCTAAACAACCATGATACCATTATCATGCCTAAGAAGTTAACAATTCCTTAATCTAGTATCTACTCTGGTCCCAAAAAAAATTGTTTTTCTTGAGACAGGGTCTTGCTAAGTTGCTTAAGGCCGATAAAGTGCAGTAAATCCTGAGAGATTTTACAAATGCTACATGATTTCTGTGGGTGTAGTCAAAATTTAAATACCAAGCAGACTTTGTTGTTGTTGAGATGGAGTCTCACTATGTTAACCAGGCTGACTTCTCCTCGGTGAAGCAGTTCTGCCTCAGCCTCCTAAGTAACTGGGACAACAGGCTTATGCCACTGCACCTGGCTTGACTTTTTAATGTAGAAGTTCCCAATAACTAAATTGTTCTGTTTTATTTAAGTAAAAGTCTTTATGGCATAGTTTGGCCACTAATTATTTCTTGGAAGAAACAATTCTGGTCTGGGGTTGTGGCTCAGAGAGAGAGCATTTGCCTTACATTGAGGTACTGGGTTCAATCCTCAGGACCACATAAAAATAAATAAATAAAGATATTTAAAAATTTTTATATATTTTTTTTGCTGATACTAGAGATTGAACCCAAAGACACTGCCCCTGAGCTATATCCTTACCCTCCCTAGGTGCTGAAATCACAGGCATGGACCACTGTGCCCAGCTGGAACAAATGAGATTTGGTTTAAAGGACCTACTAGAGCCAGGCCCAGGTGCAGTGGCACACACTTGTAATCCAAATTATAGAGGAGGCTGGGGGCAAGAGGATCACAAGTTCCAGGCCAGCCTCAGCAACTTAGTGAGGCCCCAGCAGCTTGGTGAGAACCTGTCTCAAAATTAAAAGGGCTGGGGATGTGGCTCAGTGGTAAAGCCCCCTTCAGTTCAACCCCCAGTACCATAAAAAAAAAGCACCTATTATAAATTTCCCAAGAATAAGGACATTGTTTCTCTTATTCACTGCTGTGTCTCAAGCCTAATCGATATTAGATCCTCACAGGTATTTGTCAAATGTTTGTTCAGTTTATAGAACCTTTCTAACCTGTATGTTTTTCCTTCTCATTCTTTCGCCCACTCTCTCAACTTTAGCCCCACAGGATGGAACCACAGGTTACTCTAAATGTGACTTTTAAAAAGGAAACTCAAAGCTTTCTGGTTTCAGATCCAGAAAATACAACTTGGGCTGATGTTGAAGCTATGGTGAGTATTACTTTATTTTGTTTCTCAGTGGTTTATATTTTTTCCAAAGGTAGCTATTTTTAGCAGTATTATTTCATGGCTGTTAAATCTGTCCTATTTACCATTTCTGGACCTTTTGGAAAATTGTGTTTGACAGGGATTCAGTATTTGTATAGAAGTTATGCCCTGATAAAGGGAACAAACAACTTAATTCCTTTTGAAGAGTTTACAAAGTGAAGGTAAAATTACTTTTATTTCAATGAGATAGGAGTTGGAAAACCTATTTATTTAGAAAGTCTGAGGAATTGACCCTGCCCAACCAGGCCTCAGAGGAATGTCTTTTGCCTGAGAGCAGATATGTAACTGTTGTTTGTCCACTACCAAGAATATAACTTGTGTTTTGCAAGAGCCTATTGATTGCTTTTATTGCCAGGTCAGAGGTTGGGTATCTAAAGTTGACCAGAAAAAACTCCCACAAGTGCTTAGACAACAATTTACCTGTCCCTTTTTCGCTTGGGCTTTTCCTTGTCTTCTGTTGCCCTGTGTACTCTTCTGATTTTGTTGGGTTTGCAGTGGTGAATGTTTTACTCTTATGTGCCTTTGTTTATCTAATGAAACCCTGGGGTAAAAGCCTGCCTTTATAAACTGGGCACAGTGTGGCACACCTATAGTCCCAGCTATTCAGGAGGCTGAGACAAGAGGATCACAAGTTTGAGGCTAGCCTGGGCAACTTAGACCCTGCCAAAATAAAAAAAAGTGCTCTGGTTTTTGTTTTGTCGTTTTTTTATTTTTGTTATTGTTGTTGTTTTTCTCTCTGTTCTCATGCATTGATTTCTTATTGCTTTAATTTGCATTGTTCTGACTACTGCCATTTATTTGTTAGCTATTCTTCTGATTTCCTCTTCCTGAATTTTCGGTATAATTTTACCCATTTTTACATGGCCTTTTTTTTTATTTTTATTTTTATTTTTATTTTTGTAGTACCAGGGATTGAACCCAGGACTACATGCATGCTAAGGAAGTGCTGAACCACTGAGCTATATCCCCAGCCCTGCCAGCCCTTTTCTTTAGTATTATTTTAAGATGGTCCTTCTGAGATACCCAGGCTGTCCTTGAATGTGGGATCCTCTTGCCTCAGCCTCCTGAGAGGAGTTAGGATTATAGGGGTGCACCATGGTCGCTAGCTTGAGTTGTTAATCTTATTATTAGCAGTTTTGCTTATGCCCTCTATGTGTTATGGATATTAACCTTTTGTCTATAACCAGTTACAAATATTTTTTCCAGTCTATTGTTTATCTTTTGACATCATGATTTTTTTTTTTTTTTTTTTAACCATATAAAATGTTTAATTTTGAGGCTGGGCTTGTGGCCCAGTGGTAGAGCTCTTGCCTGGCATACATGAGTCCCTGGGTTCGATCCTCAGCACCACATAAAAATAATATAAAGGTATTGTATCCACCTCCAAAACACAAATTTTTTTTTTTTTTCAGTGCTGGGGATTGAACCCAGGGCCTTGTGCTTGCAAGGCAGGCACTCTACCAACTGAGCTATACCACCAGCCCAAACAAAATTTTTTTTAAAAAATTATTTAATTTTTACAGGGCATGTTACACACACCTGTAAGCCTAGTGACTCAGGAGGCTAAGGCAGGAGGATCACAGATTCAAAGCCAGCCTCAGCAAACAACAATAACAACAACAAAAAAGGGATGGGAATGTAGCTCAGTGGTTAGAATACTCCTGGTTCAATCCGCAGTAACTTTTTTTTTTTTTTTTTTTTTTTTTAGTTTACAAATGTTTAGTTGTATATAGGGAAAAGTGCCCACCCTTTCCTTTATGACTTCTGGGTTTCTGTTACTAAACGACTTTTTGATGTCTGGATCATATAGCATTTGTTTTTCATTTGCAGGTAAAAGTTTCATTTGACCTGAATACTATTCAAATAAAATTACCTAGATGAAGAAATGAAAAGGTAAATTATACTATAACCCTCTTGCTAGGTATTCATAATAGGGATTCTTATTTCTCCATCATGGTATGGGGTTTGAAAAGTCAAGAATAGTGTTTATCTCATCTTGTGCGTGGTTTTTAAATATTTTTGATGATTGCATGTTCTAAGAAGGCGTGTAGCATCTCAGATGGAGTTGAAAAATAGGAAAAACAACATTAAAGAAGAATATCAGAAATTAAAATTATTGTAACAATCTTAGGTTCAAGTATAGAACAAGCTGCCATTTCGTTTATAATAAAAATAACAATGACTGACCTTTATTGAGTAGTTACATTGTATCAAACTATCAATAATACTATGTATTAGGTACACTATTATCATCTCTATTTTACCCATGAGGGAAATGGAGGCACAGAGAGGTTTAGTTTTAATTTTCTCACAGGCACAAAAAAGCTTGGAAGTAGTGGAGTATGGGTTCAGTTTATATCTTCTGACCTTCAGAGCCCAGGATAAGAACCAATACATAATGTTGCCTCTTGATGTACCTACCTGAAATAAAGGAAAAGACACAGTACTTAAAAGATAAATCCCTTAATTATTATTCATGAATAATACTGGAAAAACTGAACCCCCAACCTGAGATTTTTGTGTCTGTCCTGTTCCTAGTAAGAGAAATACTCAATTGATGACACTTTAAAATTCACTGTTCCTTTTTTCTTCTCTTTACAGGTATCCATTACAGTCAAGGTGAGTCCCTGGGAGAGGATATTTTCAGTTTTACTTAAATGCCTTAATCTGTTCAATTGAAGCATTGAGGGTTTCCACTTATACTCAGTCTTGCTATAATATTCATTTTAGAATAAAATGTGGTTATACTATAAATTGACATTGCACTCAGTCATCCACTAGCATTAGTTACATAGGGTTTTGTGTTTGTTTTTTTGCAGTGATGGGGGTCAAACCCAGGGTCTCATGAATCCTAGGCAAGCTCTCTACCACTGAACTACCTCCCCAGCCCTGGGTTTTTATTGTATATCATTTTTTGTACATAAGATGGTGCCTTTGAATAGCTTTAATGCAAAGTTCTCTTGTATTTAAGATGCTAATATCCAGGCATGGTGGTGCATAGCTATAATCCCAGCTATTCAAGAGGCTGAGGCAGGAGGATCACAAGTTTGAGGCCAGTCTGTGTAACTTGGTGAGAACCTGTCTCAAAATAAAAACAAAAAAGACCGGGGATGTAACTCAGTAGTAGAGGCCCCTGCATTTCCCCAGTACTGCCAAAAAAGAGAAAATAAATTTTTTTAATAAAGAAGATAGTAAACTAAGATTTCTTAAAAGACTTGTCTGTACTTTTTTTAAAAATAAATTCTATTGTGTATATCTAATGTATATAACATAGTATTATGAGATACATTCACATACTAAAATTATTATAGCAAAACAAATTAACATATCTATCCTCTCACATAGTTATCTATCCTCTGCCACCCCATGGCAAGAGCCACTGTAATCTATTCCTTTAGCAAAAATCCTTAATATGATCAACTATTATTAACATAGTCCTCATGTTGTACATTAGATCTTCAGAATTGACTATATTGAATATCACTGGTTTTTGTTTTGTTTTTTTTTTTTTTTTTTTTGTCCTTTTAGGAGAATATGAAGAAGCACTTAAGGTAATGGTTATTTAACCTTGTTTTCAAATAATTTTAAACAGATTGATTAAAACTTTAATTTCATTAGAAACTAGTAAATAAAAATACTGTGAAAACTATTTTTAGGGAGACTATGGTCAGAAGGGCATGCCTCTCAGCAAAAGGCAACTCCAAATAAAAAGTTTCTTCCAGAGCTGGGGCTGTAAATCAGTGGCAGAGCACTTACTAGGATGTGTGAAGCACTGGGCTCAATCCTGAGTACCACATAAAAATAAACAAGGGACTGGGGCTGTAGCTCAGTGGCAGAGCACTTGCCTAGCATGTGTGAGGCACTGGGCTCGATCCTTAGCACCACATAAAAATAAACAAATAAAGGCATCTGTCTGTCTACAACTACAAAAAAAAAATTTTTTTTAAGTTTCTTCCAGTTATTGTCTTATCTCATTGCTGGTCTTGGTGCCATTATCCTGTCATTTAAAAATGCAGAGAAGCTGGGCATAGTGTCATGCACCTATAGTCCTAGCCTGAGGCAGGAAGACCACGTGAGCTCAGCTTGGACAACATAGGGAGACCTTGTCTTTAACAAGTAAAAAAACAACAAAAATCCAGGTACATAGTCCTATGATTTTTGTTTTGTTTTGGGGGTTGAATCCTGGACTTCTCACATACTAGACAAGTGATCTACTACTGAGCTATACCACCAGACCAACTTGATGTTTTGATACACTATATTGTGAAATTATTATCACAGTTTAGCTAATTAACATATCCATCACCTCACATAGTTACCCATGAAGTGCTTTTTTAAATGAAATCTTAAGTGTAAGGTAGAAATACTGATTTAAAAAAAAAAAAAAAACAGTTAGGACCTGGACTTAGTGGCACATCTCTGTGATCCCAGCTGTTCAGGAGGCTGAGGCAAAAAGATCCCACAAGTTCAAGTCCAGCCTGGGCAACTTAATGATACCCTGTCTCAAAATAAGAACAAAAAGTGCTAGCTCAGTGGTAGAGCACTTGCCTAGCTTACCCGAAGCCCTTAGTACATTGACCAGTGTACTAAAGTCCAATCCTTAGTACATTGACCCCCTGCACACCAAAAAAAAAGAAGGAAAAAAAAGAAGTTACTGGTGACAGTGAGGTGGGGGGTACGTAGAACCGCATTGACATGCTCCTAAACTCTTAAAGATGTGACCACTTAAGGCTTGCTTTCCAATATATTATTGTTAGTAGAAAAGTAAATGATTCATTATGGGACATAGTTTTAAATTCCTCCAGTTTTGTTAGTCTAGGATTGACATTTTTGGAAAATAGAGATGAAAATTCAAAGATGGAGTGTTATATAAAAATCAGTTGAAAATCAGGCATTGTAAGTAATCTCAGCAACTAAGAAGAGTTAAGGCAAGAGGATTGCAAACTCAGGGCCAACCTTGGCAATTTAATGAGACCCTGTCTGAAATTAAAAAATGAAAAGGACTGAGAATGATGTAGCTCAGAGGCAAAGTGCCTCTAGATTCAATCCCTAGTACAAAAAAAAAAAAAAAAAAAGGAATAATTCAGTTAATGAAAAATCTCACCAAGTTGCTACACTAAAAACTTACTGTTTGGGTTTAACAACAAAACTACTCATAGTTAATAATCTTGGCAAGGAAACAGCAGAACAGATAGTAACGTATAGGTTGAGTAACACTTATCCAAAAATTAAGTGTTGGAATTTTCTTTTTCTTTTTGTATATATGCATATACTTAATGAGATATCTTGGCGACCAAAGTCTAAACTTTAAATTTAATTATATTTCACATACACCTTATACACAGCCTGATAATAATTTTTTACAATATTCCTAGTATACCAGCATTTTGACTTTAACTCATCATATGAGGTCAGATGTAGCATTTCCCACTTGTGGCACCATGCCAGTACACATAAAATTTTGGATTTGGTAACATTTCATAATTTTCAGATTGGGGAATGCTTGATTTATATTTATTTAGTAATGCAAACAAAAATCACCCAGTTCTCTAGCATAATTTACCACACTTCTATTCATGTGTTTTGAAATTTCCTCCGGGAAAGGAAAATCATACAATGTGTTTTGTTTTATAATATATGCTCTCAGATGGCAGTTAAGCAGGGAAACCAACTGCAGATGCAAGTCCATGAAGGGCATCATGATGTTGATGAAACTCCACTCCCAGTTGTAGCAGAAAAACGAGTAGCTGCCAGGACAGGGAGGAAGCCACTTGCACATTATTCTTCACTGGTGAGAGTCTTGGGATCAGACATGAAGACCCCAGAGGAGCCTGCAGCCCAGGTATGAAGAGATGAACCTGCCTATCCAATTCTCTCACCTTACATCGTATTTTCTTTTATATAAGATTTGAGAAAAAAAAAAAAAAGATTTGGGTATTCTCCAAAAATGTGGGAGTTGGCAAGGTGTGGTGGCACATATCCATATTCCCAGCAACTCGAGGCTGAGGCAAGAGGATTGCAAGTTCAAAACCAACCTCAGCAACTTAGCAAGACCCTGTCTCAGAACAAAAAAATAAGGGCTAGCGATGTGACTCAGTGGTTAAACAATACTGGGTTCAATCCCCAGTACCAAAAAAAAAAAAGTGGAAGTTATTGTGACCATCTGTCTGACTTTTTGAAACTGCTTGGTTTGCTTCTGGAAAAGGGGGAACAGAGTAGGTTAGAGGCTTTATTTCCTTTTGTACTCCTTTACGCTGTAACTTTTTAAAACCTTATGCATCTGTAATTTGACAAATTCAAAATAGTACACATCAGGGCAGTTAATTTAAATAGAAAAGGTAACCTTCAAGGTCTTGAATTGTGTTTTCATATAGCCATTTCCACTTACTCCATGTGACAAAGACCAGCCTCAAGACAAGCCCCCAGACTGGTTCACAAGCTACCTGGAAACAGTGAGTGTTCTCTCTGGATTGGGTTTTAGCAACACTGTTGGCCCAGGTGCAATGTGCAACAAATAGAAAGCTGAACCCAGATGGCTGCTGCCTCTGGTGCAGGTGAATCTTTAAGAGTGGTAGTTAGTGATTTCCAAACTTGGCACATGTAATCAGTAACACACTAACCTTTGCCAGGTGTGGTAGTGCACACCTATAATCCCAGCAACTCAGGAGGCTAAGGCGGGAGAATCCCAAGTTCAAAGCCAGTGTCAGAAATTTAGTGAGGCCCTAAACAATTTAGTAGAGACCCTGTCTCAAAAAAAAAAAAAAAAAAAAAATACTGGGGATGTAGCTTAGTGGTTAAGTGCCCCAGTATCCCCCCACAAAAAAAAAAAAGAAAAAAAGCAATAACCTTTGTATTGAGATATTAGTAAAAGAGGACATCTTAATTCTAATCATATAAGGAAAGGAGACAGGGCTGGGGATATAGCTTAGTTGGTAGAGTGCTTGTTACTATGCACAAGGCCCTGGGTTCAATCCCCAGTACCACCAAAAAATAAATAAATAAATAAGGGAGGGAAACAAATCTCTGTGCTTGAGAAGGAAGAAGCTAAAAATTTATTCATGAAAAGGATTTGCTATTTTCTTTGAACTAAGAATGGACCTTTTGTTACATTTCTGTTTATTTCATTCTGTAGCTATTAGGTGTTTATTATGTTCTTATACCATAGATGGTGATCTGTTGATATTGTTATAATACTTCCAATATTGGAACTGAGTTTTCCCCACCTTCTGCTCTGTATTCTAGTTCAGAGAGCAAGTGGTTAAAGAAACAGTTGAGAAGCTTGAACAGAAATTACATGAGAAGCTTGTCCTCCATAACCCACCTCTGGGTTCCTGTCCCTCAGAAGTCTCAATGCCTATTTCAGAGGAAACACTATTTCTGCCAGAAAACCAGTTCAGCTGGCATATTGCTTGCAGTAACTGCCAAAGGAGGATCATTGGTGTGCGCTACCAGTGTAGGTAAGCAGTTGCTTCGGCATAGCTAGGGGTTGATAGACCTTAAAGCAGTGACTTCCTAGCATCCTGAGTAGGTAAAGGAAAATTAGGTGTCTGAGCATTAGATGTTATAGCTCTGGATTGGAAGCACAAGCTACTTTTCACACATGTGTTTTGTGGGTTGAGGGATAATTATTCCAATTGCTGTGTTCAGATACATATTTGGATTAACAGGGCCAGACAAAATTATGTTCCCCAAAACAAAATTAGATTACTAGGGCTGGGGATGCAACTCAGTTGGTAGAGTGCTTGCCTTGCAAGCACAAGGCCCTGGGTGTTCAATCCCTAGCACCACAAAAAAAAAAAAAAAATTACCAAATTAGATTACTAAGGATAATTCCCCTCTGGATCCAAATGCTTTCATATCTTGCTTCCTCCCATAGATTGTCCCACAGAAATGGATACAAGTTAAATGTTTTTGTCCTCATTTTATTAATGAGGAACATTAAGACTTGGTATGGTCAGGTGACACGCTCAGATTACCACCAAGCTGGTAATGGAACAAATACAGAAGTCTGATCTTCACCTCCCTACCTGGGGTACCTATTATGCCATTCTGTACTCTGCCATTCTTTTTCCCAAGCCTCTGCCCATCTTACAACATCTGTGAAGATTGTGAAGCAGGACCATATGCCCATGATACTAACCATATCCTACTGAAGTTGCGGAGACCTGTTGTGAGTTCCTCTGAACCATTTTCTCAGTCAAAGTACTCTACTCCTCGTCTTCCTGCTGCTCTGGAACAAGTCAGGTAAAACCATATAGTTGGAGGTAAATGTTCTCTGTTTGGCTTCTTGGTGCTGGCAACACAAAATGCTAGTGATTAAAAAAATCTGGGGCTGCAGTTGTAGCTCAGTGGTAGAGTGCTTGCCTAGCATGTGAGACACTGGGTTCAATCTTCACCACATAAAAATAAATAAATAAAATAAAGGTATAAAAAATACAATAACATAAAATAAAAAAAAAAAAAAAATTCTGAGCCAGGTATGGTGGCACATGCCTGAAATTCCTGAGTCTTAGAATGCGGAGACAGGCAGATCACGGATTCAAAGCCAGCCTTAGCAATTTAGCAAGACCCTATCTCAAAATAAAAATGAAAAGAGTTGGGGATGTGACTCAGTGGTTATGCTCCTCTAGGTTCAATCCCTGGTATAAAAAAATAATCTAGTGAACTGGTATGGTGGCACACTCCTGTAATCCTAGTCACTTGGGAGGCTAAATCAGGAAGATTACAAGTTTGAGGCCAGCCCTAGCAATTTAGTTGAGACCCTGTCTCAAAAAGGGCTGGCATGTGGCTTAGCAAGTAGTAAAGAGCCCTGGGGTTCAATTACCAGTACTCAAAAAACAAACAAACAAAAAAGTGGTGATAATATATAGTGTCACAGAACTATAGATGGTCTCCTTATTTCAACTCCTTTTCATTGATGTGCTATAATGAAGGCAGCTATCCAAAGGTAATATAGTGGAAATAACTGTAAAAGAATTTAAGAAACTAAACTAGACATTGACACTGATGCCTGCAGTTGGCTTCAAATTGCTTTGAGATTTGTTTGTGAGTGCTTTTTTGTTTTTGTTTTTTAAAAATGTTCATTTATTATCTCACAGGCTCCAGAAACAGGTTGATAAGAATTTTCTTAAAGCAGAAAAGCAGAGATTGCGAGCTGAGAAGAAACAGCGTAAAGCAGAGGTTAAAGAACTTAAAAAGCAGCTTAAACTTCACAGGAAGATTCATCTTTGGAATTCCATCCATGGACTGCAGAGCCCCAAGTCTTCTTTGGGCCGATCTGAGAGCTTGTTGCAGTCTAACACCCTGATGTAAGCCTAGGGCCATGGTGGGGATCAAGAACTTCAGTTCCAGCTCTCTAAAACTGTGACTTCAGCTTTATTTACTTATTATTTTATTCTTTCAAGTTAGGGGTTTCTCTGGGTTGCCTAGTCTGATCTTGAACTCCTGGGCTCAAGCAATCCTCCTGCCTCAGCTTCTCAAGTTACTGAGGTTACAGACATGTGCCACTGTGCTTGGCTAGCCATCTTCTGTCTTATCCATTGGCAGCTCCTAATATCCACACCCTTAAAATTTCCCATTCTTTGGACAGGGGGTGTAGCTCAATGGCTGAGCATTTGCCTAGCATGTGCAAGGCCCTAGATTCAATTCCAGTTCCTCAAGAAATAATAACTTCCCATTCTCTGATCCTAGCTTGATTAAAGGGTGGTTTAATGATTATTTTTAACATTTGCTTTGCTGCCTTCAGAAAGAAAGACAGAAACTAGTAAGGCTCAGAACTGGGGTGGTTGTGATCGCTTTTTTGTGGAGGCAGTATAGATTTGAAGCAAAAGGAAAAAGTGTTTTAAGAGCCTTACATTCCAGTTGTTTTTATGAACCCTTTTAATTGTCCTCATCATGTTTTGGTTTATGGGTTAGGGGCTATAGCATAGCAGTAGAGTGCTTGCTTATTAGCATTCCTGAGGCTTGGTATTTGATCCTCAGTGCCACCAAAAAAAAAAAAAAAAGAAAGGACAGTTTTTTGTTGTTTTGTTTGTATGGTACTAGGGTTAAACCCAAGAGTATTTTACCACTGAGCTATATCCCCAAGTTCTTTTTATCTTTCATTTTGTGACAGGGTTTTGCTTAGTTGCTTACAGTCTCACTGAGTTGCCCAGCTGAACTTGAATTTGCAGTACTCCTACCTCAGTCTCCCAAGTTGCTGGGATTGCAGGTGTGCACCACCATGCCCAGTAGCACTTTATTATTATTATTTTTGGGGGGTGGGAAGTATTAGGGATATAATGCAGGGGCACTTCACCACTGAGCCACATCTCCAGCCCTTTTTTATCTTTTATTTTGAGACAGAATGTCACTAAGTTGCTGAGACTGGCTTTGAACTCGCAATTCTTCTGACTTAGCCTCCCAAGTCACTGGAATTATAGGCATGTGCCACTGTGCCTTGCTCAGTATTTTTTTTTTTTTTTTAATATTTTTTAGTTGCCAGTTGATCTTTATTTTATTCATTTATATGTGGTGCTGAGAATCGAACCCAGTGCTTCACACATGCTGGGCAAGCACTCTACCACTGAGCCACAACCCCAGCACTCAGTATTATTTTTAAGGCAAATGCATTAGTACATCCTCAAGAGTCAGTCAGCTTCAAGAGTCAGTATGAGATATTCCTAAGCCATCACAGCCAACAGCACGTTACTAAGCATCTGAATTTGTCTTCAGGCTTCCTTTACAACCCTGTGCCCCAGTTATGCCAACACTCAGTGCAGCATTTGTGGATGAGAATCTGCCTGATGGGACTCACCTTCAGCCAGGAACCAAGTTTATAAAACACTGGAGGATGAAAAACACAGGAAATGTAAAGTGGAGTGCAGACACAAAGGTATTTTTTTTTTTTTTCCCCACAAAAAGTGAAGATGAGGTAATTTGAAATGCCATAGTGTTCAGCTAACAAGCTTTCTTTCTCTCGTCACTGTTCTTTTCAGCTCAAGTTCATGTGGGGAAACTTGACTTTGGCTTCTACAGAAAAGAAGGATGTTTTGGTTCCCTGCCTAAAGGCAGGCCATGTGGGAGTTGTGTCTGTGGAGTTCATTGCCCCAACCTTGGAGGGAACATATACTTCCCATTGGCGTCTTTCTCACAAAGGCCAGCAGTTTGGGCCTCGAGTCTGGTGCAGTATCATAGTGGATCCTTTCCCTTCTGCAGAGAGCCCTGATAACATTGAAAGGGGCCTGGTCAGCTCAAGCAAAGCTGATGATCTCACCTGCCAGCAAGAGGTGAGGATTGATAGACTTTGGTTCAGTATGCCAAGGTATTTTTTCAAAAGTTAGGGAGCGTATGAATTAAACTAAAATAAGGGGTTGGGGAGATAGCTCAGTTGGTAGAGTACTTGCCTTGCAAGCACAAGGCCGTGAGTTCGATCCCCAGCACCACCAAAAAAAAAAACAAAAAACCCTCACTCATAGCTGATTGTTCTTTCAGAAATCACAAAAGGTTAGTGTGTTGGGCATCTTTCTGATATAACAAAATACCTAAGATAATTAACTTAAAAAGAGAAAGGTTTTGGGGCTGAGGATATAGTTAAGTTGGTAGAATGCTTACCTGGAATGCACAAGGTCCCTGGGTTTAGACTCCAGCACGACAAAAAAAAAGAGACAGAGATGGTCTTTTTGTGGGTTTGCTTTTTGTTTTGATACTGGGAATTGAACCCAGGGATGCTTTACCACTGAGCTACATTCCCAGCCGTTTTTATTTTTTATTTTGAGATAGGGTCTTATTAAGTTGTGGAAGTTGGCTTTGAACTTGGAATCTTCCTCCTTCAGCCTCCTGAGTCACTGGAATTATGGGCAGTTGCCATCGTACCTGACCCTCTACTATTTTAATTCTAAAATTATCAGTTTTATTTTTAATGTAGTTCTTGTGTGTGTATGAGTTTCTTGGCAGTGTTATTTGTTTCTGTTTTTGTTTTTTTTAGGGGGAGGCATTGTGAGCCTGCTGCTGATGTGCTTTTGAGGGCCTAAATTTGTCCCAAATGGTTTGATCCTTATAGGTTCTTCTGGCTAAAGAAGAAATTCCAGTGGGTAAAGTGACTGAGCAGACAGAAGGAACAGGAACCTGCATCGTACAGAAGACAAAAAATGTTTCCAGCGAGAGAGAGCTCTACATTCCATCTGTGGACCTTCTGACTGCACAGGTAGAAGATTCAGCACTTTGAGGGCAAGGGACAAAAAAGAGCACCTTGAGGAAAGTTTTTAACCTGTTGCAGAGAAGGAAGTATAGTCATAGGTGGTTCACAGGCAAATGTATTTAAAAGGAAGAGATCACACATGGAAGTGAGTTTCTAAACTGAGTTTTCTCTAATTGACTTGGGAACTCAGTCCTGTGCTTCACCATAACTTCCCTTTAGTTGCCTCTTTATTTTAGCCTGTCTGGGCTAAATGCACCCACGGTGTTTTCTCTGATTCTTGCTGTTTGGTCATTTGAACATCTAGTTCCCATTAACTTTTCTTGTTTTCACTTGACTAAGGAGAGGCATGAATTTGAACACTTGAATTCAGGATGGTCTGCAAATGAACTACATGTCCCATCAAAACAAAACAGCTCTAGGGTGCACTACAAGCAGCCTAACATGTTCTGTATTTTTTTTTTTTTTTTTTTTTTTTTTTTTAAATAGGACCTGCTATCTTTTGAGCTGTTGGATATAAACATTGTTCAGGAGTTGGAGAGAGTACCTCACAACACACCTGTGGGTAAGACCTTCACTCAGTTCATCTTGGTTATGTTATTATCAGGCACAAAGGTACTATACACAAAGGTACTATAGCCTATGCTCTGGTGGTTGGTGTTTTATTCTGAGGAAATGGATGGCAAGGATTTCTCCCAGAATGTGATCATAAAGCTGCACCCATGGGTCCATTTTCCTTCTTTTCCCATTGTCTGTCAGAAGCAACATGAAAGTTTGTGCAGGGCTTCCCCACCATAGAAGGACCCTTTTCTCTGTTTTCCTTCCTTTCTTCCTTTACATTTCATGATTTTGTGTCTTGGCTGTAGTCTTGCAGGCCAAGTAACTGGTTATGATCCTTTCCAAATTGGTTGAACTGTCTGAGGTAGTTGCACACCTGTTGATCTACAGGTGTTGAAGCATATCTGGTTTTATTTTAGCCCTGCAGGAGGCAAGAAACCTATGAACTGCTACTTCTGGACACTGATTGTTTATGATGTGATGCTTTTTCTCAGTTGATGGTTCTCCTGTCTTCAATTCTCCAGATATGACTCCCTGCATGTCTCCTCTGCCACATGACAGTCCTTTAATAGAGAAGCCAGGCTTGGGGCAGATACAGGAAGAAAGTGAAGGGGCGGGATTTAAAGCACTTCCTGGTAAGGGGTTAAGTATCTGTAATGTATTTGCAGCCACCCTTTCCATACCACATCCATTTCTAACTATTTCTTACTAACCTTACCTTAGCATGTAAATGGGTGTCCCAGAGCATCTCACTGGTCTCCCTACATGGCACAGAGAGCAGCTATTCCTTGACCTAGTCTTAGCATGAATAATGAATAATAAAAGGCCTCAAATCTTGAAACACTAGGTGCAGACGAGGTTTATGTCTCTTTCAGATTCCACAGTACCTGCAAAGAGGAAAGCGGAGAACATTGCTTCAGTGGAGGAAGCAGAAGAAGACCTGAGTGGGACCCAGTTTGTGTGTGAGACTGTAATCCGATCCCTTACCTTGGATGCTGCCCCAGACCACAACCCACCTTGCAGACAGAAGTCCCTGCAAAGTAAGTCTCCCTGCATTTCCACCAGCTAACAGGGTGACACCTGAATTGTGATTGCCAGACCTGAACAGTTAGAAGTGCTCTTCTTCACTGAGAGGTGAGGAGGCATGATCTTTGTTAGAAACTATTCACCTTTATTCTTTTGACTACACCTGCTACCTGACTCTTCTCATTAGAGAATCAGGAGCAAAGAAGCCACTCTAGTTAGGTGCCATTGCACACACCTGTAATCCCAGCTATTCTAGAGGCTTAGGCAGGAGGATCCCAAGTTCAAGGCCAGCCTGGGCATAGCAAGACTCCAACTCAAAATAAATATTAGAACTGGGGATGTAGCTCAGTGGTAGATCACTTGCATAGCATGTACAGAGTTCTGGGTTCAGTCTTCAGTACACCACACAAAAAAAAAAGATGAAGAAGATGCCCTAACTCATTTCTGCACCTTCTCAGGGACAGAATTACAACTGCATACCACAGAGGAACAGCAGCCAGTTGTTTTGCCTGGATTCTGCAGAAAGGAGTCTTCCTGTAAGTTGACAGAGCCTCCTCAGCAGAGACCCCTCTTGGCAACTGAGTTGTCTGCTTTCTCCAAGAGCAAAATAGTCAGAAATAGTGAGAAGCAGCAGTACCAAACTTAAGTTTCTCAGGATTAAATCCTGCTGTAATACTCTGTAATGGAAAATTCTAGATATCAGATAAGTAGAGCCAATAGTATGTATTTTAAGAACTGTTCAAAAATTCAAATTCTGGTGCATAAAAATAATATAGAGCCAGGAGGACATAAGTTCGAGGCTGGCCTGGGCAACTTATTGAGATTCAGTCTCAAGATTAAAAAGGTGGAGGTGGGGGCACTGGGGATGTAGCTCAATGGTAGTGTGCCCTTGGTTTAATCCCAAGTACCACCAAAAAGAAAAAAAGGAAAATCTCTATTATAATGAAATTTGATCTATACTTTTAAATTTGACTTGTCTCACTTTTGTTTAAAGTATACACATATATTATGTATATTTATGCTTTTTTTAGACATGTAAATGTGTAACAAAAAGCCCTAGAAGGACTTAGATCAAAATGTTCATTATTATTCTAACAGGATTTTGGGTATCTTTTTTATGTCCTTTTTCCTTCCTCCATGTCCCAATTTTTTCCCTCTGAGTATGCATCACTTTTACAGAGAAGGAAAGCAGTCATACAGCCTTGCACCTGATGTTTTCTCTTTGTACCACTGGTAGCTAATGTATCCAGGTTTTTTTTGTTTTATTTCGTTATTTTTTTTTTTATTTAGTTTTGTTACCAGAGAGTGAACCAGGGGTTTCCAACCACTGAGACACAGCTCTTTTACTCTTTGAGACAGGGTCTCACTAAGTTGCTTAAGGCCGACTCAGCCTCCTGAGCCTCTGGGATTACAAGCATGTATTACTACACCCAGTTAGTGTGTCCATTTTGATTTCAACCCTGCCTCAGTATATTAACCATCATACGAAGAGGAAAAAGGATGGGTTCTTCTCCTTTTCAGATTTGTATTGCTGGGCTGAAGGTAGAGCGCTTGCCTAGCACGCATGAGACCCTGGTTTCAATCCCCAGTACAGCAAAAAAGAAAGATTTGTATTGCTTGTCAGGAGCCTGGATGTTTGTGCCCACCTTGTTTTTGTGAGCTTTGGTTCTTTTGGGTTTTGCATAGCCTTTAAACTTAGAATACAGCCTTGGCTCCAGTAGCAGCCCTTCCCTTTGGTTCTTCCCTCTCCTGTGGCATTTGTAATTCTAGCTCATGATCCACAAAACTTTACCAAGTAAGGATAGCACCAGAGGCTGCTCTTAGAATTCTACATTCAATTGATTACTTTCATCCTTTAGTGAAGTTTGCCTTGCCTGAAGAAGGACCACTTGGAGATGAGAGGGAGGAGATTGTCATGGAGGAGGAGGAAGAGGAGGAACTCAAAGATGAAGTTCAGAGTCAGTCCTCTACTTCCTCAGAGGATTATATCATCATCCTACCTGAGTGTTTTGATACCAGCCGCCCCCTGGGGGACTCCATGTACAGCTCTGCGCTCTCACAGCCAGGCCTGGAGCGAGGGGCTGAAGGCGAGCCTGGGGTTGAGGCTGGACAGGAACCAGCAGAGGCTGAGGAGAGACTTCCTGGAGAGGAGAACCAGCCACAGGAGCACTGCATCAGTGACATCCTCACAACCTCACAGACTCTGGAAACAGTGCCCCTAATCCCAGAGGTAGTGGGCCTCCCACCACCACTGCCCAGGTACCATTCACACCTGCCTCATCCGGGGTGTTCTTTAGAGATGAAATAGAGTGGGAGGAGACAAATTAATCTCAAATCCTGTTCTTTCATCTGTTTGGGAAAAGACTGTTTCCCATAGTGAAGTCTGAATCTAGATGAATAAAAGTTGTATTTTCCAGTATTCATGGATTTGGAGTTTAAAGAAATACTTGTTTTAGTCAACCTTTAGTTATCTGAGTATAGTTTGTCTACTTATTTTTTGATAATTGAGAACCGTTTTTAAACACAAACATCTCTGGACCTTCCCTTATTCTATTGATTCATGGGTAAAGGCAGCAGAAATTCATTCATACATTAACCCAAAACATCATTAGGAAGTTAAGACTGTTATGGAAAAAAACACTACAAAACCAGATAGAAATTATTTAATTTTCTACTGAATCTGAATCATTGCTTGCTCCTAATAGTATAAAAGTGGTGGAGACTTGACTGTAAATTTAAACCATTCTCCCAGGAAGCTAGACATTTCCCTTTATTTACACCACTTGAAGTAGTGGGGAAGTAACCAGACTGAAGCCATCTTTCTAGCTTAACTGTGGTTAAACAGGAAAACCAGGAGTAGAATGCAGCCCTCCTGATGGGATTGCTAAGTTCTCACGTGTGATCTGGATCAAAAATGTAAACATGCTATAAAGAATTTGGCTGTGCTGTGTTTACATTTCTCCATCATTACCATAGATGGTTTTGTTTTTCATGAATAGATGTTTTTAACTTATTTGGAATATTGTATCTTTCTGAAAGGAGCCCTCCTTGTGTACAACATGGTTCCCCAGGAATGGATTTACCAGTTACCATACCAGAAGTTTCTTCAGTCCCTGACCAGATCAGAGGAGGTAATGCATAGCTTGAATTTCATCTCTTTCTTCGTTCCTTTCTAATGGAAGCCAGGTATAAATAGGCTCTCCATCTTCACGATTCTTGGCAGTTTTTAGAAACTTGCCTTTTCCCTCTTTCTGCACTCTTCCCTCATACTCTCTTATTTCTATTCTCTAGCTAAATATTTATTAAATGAGACCTGATAGAGGTAGGCATTGTGCTGTAGTGGACAGCACAGTTTGGAATCAGGCTAGTGTAGGTTCCAACTCCAGTTTCACCTTTCCTGACTGTGACCTTGTGGAAGTCCAATTGGTTTATAATGCCTGTGGGTCTGTTTCCTTACCTACAAAATCAGGATGATAGAACTCAATGTGGTGGCATAGAACTGATGTGGGAGGATTTCTTGAGCTCATATATCCAAGACATACCTGGGTGCCAGGTGTAGTGATACACAGCATAATCCCAGTGACTCAGGAGGCTGAGGCAGGAGGATCACAAGTTCGAGGCCAACTTCAGCAACGTAGTGAGACTCAAAACAATTTAGCAAGACCCCGTGTCAAATAAAAAATGAGAAGGGCTCGGGGGTGTGACCCAGTAATTTAGCACCCCTGAGTTTAATTTCTGGTCTATAAGTAAATAATAAAAAAAATACCTACTTGGGCAACAGAGCGAAATATACCATTTCCCCCTGCCTCCTCCTAAAAAAATCTGGACAAATAGCACTGTGAAGTTGTGAGTAGATTCTCAAAATCACTTCTTACTGTTCCCCAAAAGGTCAAATGTAAAAGTATTTGAAAACTAATGTATTGGTATGATAAGATTGTACACTTAATTTTTCAGGTTCAGTAAACAGTCACCTTACATTTCTGGATAATTTCTGTGTATCGCCTTACATTTCTGGATAGTTTCTCTGTGTCACTTCTCTAAACAGAACTTCCAAAATCTTCACAAAAAAAAGAGAGAGATTTCAAACATGGAACAGATTGCCACCCACCTCTATAATAGCTGTGATATGAGTAGGATACACTAGGTGCTTATGGATGCTGCGTCTAACCAACAGCTCTTTTGCTTTTAGAGCCCAGAGGCTCATCAGGACTTGTAAACAGCAGACAGAAGAGCTATGACCACTCAGGTAATGACCTTGTGCAGTCTCTGCTTCAGAAGCAGGTGGATATCCTAGTATTGCTTCTGCTTTAAACAGCCTCTCAGAGCATGTGCTCATCTTCAGAGAGAAGAGCCCTCATTTTTTCTTGTTCTGATTTCACCTAAGACTTCTGAGCAACACTGGACAGAGGGCTACAGCTGATATTTAAGTGTTTTCACATTCCAGACAAAAAAGGAGTATCTTAAGTTCATCTCACCCTTAGTGCTAGAGAAGGCAGGAAGGTTAAGCCAGTGTGCATCTTAGTGATTTTTTTAATAGACACACTTGCCTCTCTGAGATGAGCAGTCAGTACCCCAGCGTGTCTGTGACTACATTAATTTTCCACTAGGACTGAAAGCTGTCATGATAACCAGAGTGGTATGATTCCTGCAGTGCCCATACCTCGTACCTGTAGAGCTGGGCCCTACATCAAACCAAGATAGCTAGAAAACTGAAGAAATAATCACATTCTTTTTTTACATCTGATTTTTTTTTCCTCTTAAGGAAATTTCATTTTCTTTCAAGGATTAGCACCCAGATTATCTTGTAAGAAGGTAATGGTTCATTGTATTTGGGGAGATAATTTGGTTTTCCTCTACAGGAACCACCATGGGAGCAGCATTGCTGGAGGACTGGTGAAAGGGGCTTTGTCTGTTGCTGCCTCTGCATACAAGGCCCTATTTTCTGGGCCACCAGTCACTGCACAGGTTAGTGTCTGTTTTATTTTCCTGAAACTCAACTCACAAATCACCAATGAAAATGATGACATATCTGGATTGGCTAGTAACTTGACATTATGGAAAGAGCATAGGCTTTAGATTTAGTCTTTGGTTAACACACAACTCTGCTACTTCCTAGATATATGATTTTAGTCAAGTTGTTTTAGGGAGGAAAGGAGAAGGACCTAGTGTTTGTTGAGATCTGCATGTCCAGGTGTTGACACTACAAGATGAATAAGACACTGGTTCTTGCCCAAAGATCATGGGAAACAAGGGAGGTAAATGCATTTATAGTATGGGGTAAGATATTATGCTGGTGCAGTCAGACAGATGAAACACCTCAACCTAGTAGGACCAATGGCTTCCTGGTAGATAATACATGAACTGAGTCCTAAAGGATAAAGCAAGTGTTTGCCAAGAAAGGGTGAATAGAGTATTGTAAGCCAGGCGTGATGGACGCCTGTAAATCCAGCTACACAGTAGGCTGATGCAAGAGAATCACAAGTTCAAGTCAAGCCTGGGCAATTCAGCAAGACTTGTCTCTTTAAAAAAAAAAAAAAAAGGTATTGTAGACAAAGAGAATAAGCTAGTAAGAAAGACTTGGAAATATTAGTGTAGAGGGTGTTTTGGTCTGAGAAGAGGAAGAGGAAGAAGAGGAAAGCTCAACAGTAGGTTAAGGGGTTGGATTTTATTTTTTTAAAACTAATGAAGAGCCATAGAAAGTTTTTAAGGAAGTGATTTAACATGATCATATTTGTTCTCAGTGAGATTACTCTGCTATACTCTGGAGGCTTGGATGAAGCCAGTAAAGAAATCCATATGAAAACCCTTGTATGTAGCTGGAAAGGAAGACTAGAACTAATTAAAGACATAAATGGCAGAACTTGGTGACCATGATTAAGTGACTAAAAAAGAAGTCAAGGACAAATCCCAAGTCTCTGTGTTACACACACAGTTCATAGTACCATGCATTAAGAGAGGCTATGCAGGCAGGATATATTTGAGTAAGAAAAGAGGTCAGTTTTGAGTAGGGTTGTGTTTGAGGCATATTCTAGTAAAAATAAAAATAACCAGAGTAAGTACAGTTGGATAAATACATCTGAATCACAGGGGAGATTTGGCTTGGTGCTAAAGTTTGAGAATCTTCTTGCGTACAGGTTGTAGTATGGGCCATGTGGATGGATGAGATTATCCAGGACGAATGGGGAAGGCAAGAAGGAACATTAAGGATCAGGGAAAAGAAGAGCCTGCAAAGAAGACAAAACTAGAAAGAAAACAAGAATTCTCTACTGGAACTTAGGAGGTTTTAATGAGAGGGATGTATTCAACGGTGTTAGCTGCTGCAGAGAGGTGCAAACCAGAGATGAGGAATTTTGAGAGTTCAAGTTTGCCTCACTTTCCAATAGCTTGGCTACAAAGAGAAAAACAGGGCAGCAGTGCTGGGCATGGTAGTGCATGCTTGTAATTCCAGCCATTGGAGGCTGAGGCAGGAGGATCATAAATTCAAGGCCAACCTCAGCAACTTAGCAAGACCCTGGCACAAAATTTCAAAAAGGGCTGTATATGTAGCTCAGTGGTGGTAAGGCACCCCTGGGTTCAAGCCTCAATGCTGGGAAGGGAAAAAAAAAAAAAAGGGCAAATGCCAGAAGGAGACATTTGTAAAGATGAGTGAGACTTGAGATGGGCAAGCCAGAAGTGAAAGGGGTTAACAATAAAAATAAGAAGATAATTAATGAAGAAATATTTCTGAAGTGGTAAGAGGTAAAGAGATACAAAGCAAAGTATATGTGGAAAGATTAAACCTGGAAAAGAGGATTGATAGTCTATCCTGAAATAAGAGGAAGAAGGGAACATTGGAATTAGGTGTAGAGGAAAATCATCAGAGACTGCTCAACATGTTTACATACTTTCAACAGTCGTACAAATAGAGGTATGATGTGTCTACATTTCATAAATTCAGGGATTGACACTCAGCCTAATTGGTGAGTAAATGGTAGAGTGGGGATTTGGGCCTAAGCCTCTCTGCCTCCAAAGTCAGTCATCTTTCTGCTCTGCAGCCCCTGCATCCCCAATCTGTAAAGTAGAAATAATAACAGAGCAGCCATTGTTAGGAGGATTTAAGAAAGTAATTTTGGCTACAACAGGGCTCGGTTTAAAGAGGGAAGTAGTGAATGTTAGCTTCCTCATAACTTGAACCACTTTATTTTGAAGGAAAAAAAGTCAAAAATGCTACCCAGGAAATAATTTCTCAAGCAGTTTTTGTCTAGATCCTGTGCATATCAGACAGACCATCTTCCTGTAACAGTCTCTTTCCCTGCTCATATTTGCTTCATCATCACAATAACCTTCATGTTTATAGTGCCTCTAAGGCTTGTTTTCTACTTCTACCTCATCTGTCCAAAGAATGCTTCTTTCTGAACGTCCTCTCTGAAGCCTTCTCCTAATTCTAAGGACAGTTCATCATCTCCCAGCTTTGCCCTCTCTGGATACTGACAGACCTAATTTGAAGCATTCCCCCTCAGCTCAAAAGACCCATTAATATGTCAGGTGGACAGGAATGTTATAGCCTTGCATCTAGTTTCTTTGCATTTTGAATAAATTTGGAAAGACTAGTATGAAAAGATAATAAAAATTTGCAGGATAAACAAATTATACAGAAAATGTTGTCTACTTTTCTTGTCTGCACAGCCAATAGTTTCTGAAGACCAGACAGCAGCCATGATGGCCCATCTCTTTGAAATGGGGTTCTGTGACAGGCAGCTGAACCTAAGGCTATTGAAGAAACACAATTACAACATCCTGCAGGTTGTGACAGAACTCCTTCAGGTCAACAACAATGACTGGTATAGCCACCGCTATTGAGGAGTGACCTTGTATTAAATAACTGCCTGCTGCTCAGAGATGATCTTTATTCTTTCATTGGGGTTTGGGGTAAAAGCCCTTGCTTGTTTTTTAATCTGATGAATCTGTATAGAGACCATCATTGAATTGTCAAGACAATACCCATTTCAATATATTTTGGAGCAAATCAAAGTCTAGAACTTAAATTTTCACTTTAGGAATTGGATGAATAGTAGGAAGCCAGTTTTTCAATTGATTGGGATAAAATTCCCTTCTCCATTTCAGTGCATTGAAGAGTGTAATTTGAACTTCCTATAGAGCCTTTTTTTTTTTTTTTTTCCCCCCTGCTTGTACTGAAGTTGAAGATTTTTGTTTGGTTCATGTGAATGTTTTTAATGGGGATATCTGTTGTCAGTTTTTTAAACTGGAAGTTGTTTTCAAGAACTATTCTTATAATTTCTGTAACCAACCCCAAGCCTCAGTAACTATGTGGCATTGAAAGGACACAAGCATGATAGAAATATTGCTACTCTTCCTTTCTCAAGGAGAAAGTTATTTCCCTGCAAGAATTATTAGTAAATGACACTGTTGCTTTCTGAGGACCACATTGGTGTGTTTGAGTATACACCTTTCAGGAATCTCATGAAAGGAGGGAAGAGTGTGCTAGTTAATCCACCAGCACCTAGTGAGCAGTGTCTATTGTAGTAATTTTGCATATATTTTTCTTTTATTTAAGAGAAAAAAGTAGTGTGAAATATTTTGCTAGTCTTATAGGGAAGGAAACTACCCCCTGTGTTACTTAAAGGGAAAAGTCAGTTTAACAGTTACCTTTTTCTTAATGTCAGGACAGATCTTATTTTACAGTAGAATAAGGGAAGTGGAAACAGGTGGAAGGCAGGTGCCTGTGTTAATCTCGGTAAAGTTCAGGATTGGTCAAGTGGGTGTGGTGGGGCAAATAGGATATGCTGATGACTTCTTGAATGTTTGAAATTCTTTCAAAGGTTATCTAAAACAGGAAGTAGTGGTTGGTGTTTAGCAAAACCTAGATGGGGCAAACTCACTGAAAAAGTTTGATTTAACCCCAGGGTGAGTGGGAAAGAGCTTGCTCCCAGGGACCCAGGTGCTCATTCTGTTTATAGAAGGGAGTCATGGGAACAGTTAGAGAAGGAAGAGGTAACAAAACGCTAAAGATTTTTCATGAAAATGACTTCCTGAAAAGGAAAAATCTGAACCCCAACTCTAAGGGGTAAGGATAGTGAAAATAGTATTATTTAACCTGGTTGATATTTATAATGAATGGCAATTTTAATTAGTCATGATGATGTTTATTTACAGTATAACTCTTGAATGCTACTTAATAAACCAGAATTCAGACTACAAGCCAACCAGGCTCTTCATTATTTAAAACGTTTTCATCTGGGCTTCTGGGTAGAAGGCCAGACAGCGAGAGAGCGAGGGAGCGGCAGGGTGTGGGTAATTGGATTGATTTGGGGCAGGACCTACCTTGACATTCTGGGTCCTGCAGTAGGGGTCCCGGAGGGTCCGTGGGTCGGGTTCTCCGGCCGGTTGTTCTTGTACACAGCCACTCAAAAGAATGGTGAAATAAATGTTCATTGAAACTCCTGTCTCTATTAGCTGGTTCTTGGGGAAGCAGCGCCATACCCTCCGGGGACCTTTGAACAGCAGAGACCACCCCCCGCCTCCTCGTGGAGGGGGCGGGGTTCTGGGGCGGGGCTGGAGGGGAGGGGTGGGGCTTCCCGATGCACCAAGTCGAAGCTTGCGGTGGGGAATCGGTTCCCTCACTTTCGATTCCGTAGGCAGCCGTTTCTGTGCATCCCTCTGCGAGTAAGGCGCTCTCGGGACTCTCCTCTGTTTTCCCCTTTTGGAGGTAAGGACCTTTTGTACCTCCTGCTCGGCCATCGTACACGCGGGTACTAAACTCGATTAAAGGTGTCTAGTAGAATTTGAAGCCCTCCTTCAATGAAATCCAACCTTTTCCTTCCGCGCTCACCAGCCAGGTCATGGCAGAGCCCGGAGTTGGGTGGGAAACAGCTTGACCCTTCCGGGGAGGCAAAGACCCCCATCTCCCCAAAGGCATGATCCAGAAAACTCATCTTCTTGCCACTGAAAGGAATCGCGGATCCCATACCTGAACCAGGTGAGGCTCCTTTTATTTTAGTCCCAGAAGATCAGTGACTCAACTTGCCCAACTCATCCTGACACCACTCTTGGGTGGTCTCTTTTTTTTTTTTTTTTTTTGGGGGGGGGGGCTCCACATTTAGTCTTGATCTCCTAATAAAGGGCAGACCCTGGCATGACTAAGGGATTCCCCTGGCTATCCTTTCTACCCCACCTCAGAAAGCAATGCGGAAGACACTTCTGCTCCCACCTGGGATATTTTTAGACTGGGTTCTTACACCTGTGACCTGTAGCTTCCTTTCTCATTTAAAGAGCAGCTGCCTTCCTGTTAAGCCAGCAACGCCCAGGAAGACTTCCTCAGACCTTGACCTTTCTGTCCTAGTGCTCTTGGAGGCCTTTTTAGAATAATTGGGGAAGATGAAGGAACTTTCAGATTGCTGCCCTCCCCACCTCAAGCTTTATCCAGCTTCCTTTAAAGTGAATGACAGCTCAGCAACTTTGCGAGAAAAAAAAAAAAAATGCTGTACCATTCTCTTGTGGAAGTTCCTTAAAATGAAATAACTTCTGCTTTTTTTTAAAATTTTTTACAGACTGCATTTTGATTCATTGTACACAAATGGGGTACATCATTTCATTTGTGTGGTTGTGCACGACGTAGATTCATACCATTCGTGTAATTATTCATATACATAGGGTAATGATGTCTGTCTCATTCCACCATTTTTCATACCTCCTCCCTCTCATTTCCCTCTACATAATCTACAGTTTCTCCATTCTTCTCCATTATATATCATCCACTTATCAGGGAAAACATTCAGCCTTTGTTTTTTGGGGGGATTGGCTTATTTCACTTAGCATGATATTCTCCAATTCCATCCATTTATCTGCAAATGCCATAATATTATTTATTATGGCTGAATAATACTCCAGTGTGTATATATATCACAGTTTCTTTATCCATTCATCTGTTGAAGGGCATCTAGGTTGGTTCCATAATCTAGCTATTGTGAATTGAGCTGCCATAAACATTGATGTGGCTGCAGTACTGTAGTATGCTAATTTTAAGTCCTTTGGGTATTAACTGAGGAGTGGGATAACTGGGTCAAAGGGTGGTAACTTATGCTTTTCTTTGGTTTCTTCTTTTTGTAGGCAGATTGATGTCTCTTAATAATGAAAGGAATTGCAAGGCACTGAAATTTCCAATTTGAGAGTCCTGAATAACTGCTCAAGTCTTTCTTAGGTTTCAACTTGCTTAGATTATGGTAGGGCTCCTTACCAATCTTGTTTTATTTTTGTTGTTGTTTGGTTTTGGGTTTTTGTTTTTTTTTTTTTTCCGGTGGGGCAGGGGTACTGGAGATTGAACCTAGGGGCACTTAACACTGAGCCACTCCCCCAACCCTTTTTATGTTTTTTTTGTTGTTGTTTTGTTTTTTTGAGACAGCATCTCACACTAAGTTGCTGATGCTGGCCTCAAACTTGTGATCCTCCTGCATCACACTCTAGAGCTGGAATTACATGCCTGGCTCTTTGCTAATCTTGAGAACTTAAAACCAGAATTATGGGGTTGGGGATGTAGCTCAATGGTAGAGCGCTTGCCTAATGTGTAAGGCCATGGGTTTGATCTCCAGCTCCACCAAAAAACAAACAAAAGACCTATCTGGTGTCAGTGATAAGAACTTTAATACTGAAATTTGTTCTTTTCTCATTAGTGAAAAATCACCCCTTGAACAATGGGTGAGATGTTTTCACAACTGGGCTGTCAGAAAGATGAAATCAAATCAATCCTGCCCCCCAATTCAGCCATTGGTGGCAAGGCTGCCAGCTACTCCAGCATTGGTAGCAGTAAGTCTTTTTGTTCCTGTGTGCCTTGTAAAGGGGCTGCTGGTGCCAACTTTGTGACCTGCCCTACCTGCCAAGGCAGTGGGGAAATCCCCCGAGGTGAGTGGACAAAAGCTCTGAAGATAGCTAGAATCCAGGAAGAGCTCTTGGCTAGCTAGCCTGAGCCAGCCCCCTTGAGTCTCCTTGAAGGGTTGAATCTGCTCCCAGCTTGGTGCTGCCCACTAGCCTTTGGCTCCCTGCAGAGACCTCCCTTCCTATGTTCCTTGTATTCTGCCCCTAGAGGTGGGTTCTAGCCACTCCACTCCCCAAGCATCACTCTGTCTTAGGATTCAGGAAGTGAACAAATGACCTCTCCAAAGAAGGTACACATTTCTGATTCACTCTCAGATAGTCTTTATACCTACTTTATTGGAAATCTCACCTCCTAGTTCAAAACTGAGCTGGCTATTTCAGTAGCACAGCCCAACCTTCCAGTCCTGCTCTAGTGCTGCAGGCTGCAGGCGTCTGACACTGCTGTATAGAGTGGAGGAAGGGTGCTTTTAGAAGGCTGGCCCAGGAAACATTTGTCATGACATATCTTGGCCCTCCCTCTCATCATCTTTCTACAGAGCTGGAGAAGCAGCTGGTGGCCCTCATCCCCTATGGGGACCAGAGGCTGAAGCCCAGACACACGTAAGCATCCTTTCTCCCCTGTCTCCACAGGTCATCACCCCTGAGGGCTGCTTTACCAGTTGGTGTCCCCATTTTGATCCCTTCTAATTTTTTCCCATTAGTTCTTCCCCAGGAAGTCTGAACCTCCCTGAGCTTAAACTAGCTCCTTGTCTCCAAGGATTTTCCTGGTTTAAGAATGTTAAGTGGGGGCTGGGGAGATAGCTCAGTCGGTAGAGTGCTTGCCTTGTAAGCACAAGGCCCTGAGTACGATCCCCAGCACCAAAAAAAAAAAAGGAATGATAAGTATTGGGGCGATTGTAGCTTAGTGATAAGAGCGCTTGCCTAGCATGTGTGAGGTACTTGGTTTGATCCTCAGCACTGTATATAAATAAATAAAATAAAGGTCCATCAGCAATTAAAAATGTATGTTTAAAAAAAGGATAAGTGGCCAGGCACAGTGGTGCATGCCAGTAATCCCAGTGGCTTGAGAGCCCAAGGCAGGAGTATTGAGTTCAAAGCCAGCCTCAGCAACAACAAGGCACTAAGCAACTCAGTGAAACCCTGTCTCTAAATCAAAATAGGGTTGGGGATGTGGCTCAGTGCCCCTGAGTTCAATCCCCAGCACCACCCAAATAAATAAATAAATAAATAATGATAATGTTATCTATATGTTAATTATTGTATACACTGTATCATATTGAAGCATCACATTGTACCCATAAATATGTACAATTATTTGTCAATCAGAAAATTCACAGACTAGGGATATGGCTCAATGGTAGAACACTTGCCTAGCATGTGCAAGGCCCTAGATTTGATCCTCAGCACTGCAAAAATATTTTTAAAAAATAAAAACAAACTAGGCACAGTAGAGCATGCCTATAATTCCAGTGATTTGGGAAGTTGGAACAAGGAGGATTGCAAGTTCAAAGCCAGCCCCCAAAACTTTAGCAAAACCTTGTCTCAAAATGAAAAGATCTGGGGGTATGGATCCATGGTACAGTGCCCTGGGTTCAATCCCTAATATCTAGAAAATAAAAACAGGGGATATGGTTCACTGGTAGAACACTTGTCTAGCATGTGTTGATTTCAATTGCCAATACAGCAAAAAATAATAGTAATAAAACTCTCCCGCCTCCACACTCACTCACACAAAATGAGCATAGCAGATATTGTCTGAGGCCACTTCCTACCTTTCCTGGAGCATCACTGCTTTCAAGAAACATGGTCCTTTGTCCAAAATGGAAAGAACTTCTTGATTCTGCAGATCCTTCTGGGAAGGAGGGGGTGAACCTGGCTGCCATTGGTTTGCAAATTGATTTGGGGAAGTTGTTGTCCTAAGAGCTTCTCTTGCCCTGGCAGTTTTTAGACCTGCTTCTTGTTTTTTTTTTCCCCCAGTAGAGCTAGAAATCCAGCTGCTTGCCTATTCTGGAACAATTCAAAACCTCAGAAGTGGCCCTGGATTTCTTTGGCATGTTTGTGACCCTGTTTGTGATTGGGGTCTATTTGACATGGATCCCTGCAACCTCCTCCCAAGGCTCTCAGCTTCAGCCTGAGCTGCCACCCAGCCTTCCCACCATGACATCAGAATTACAAACTATCAATGCCCCTAAGAAGATACTAACAAAGTACTGTCTTTAATTATATGTTTTGAATTACATCCTGTTCTGAATATTAAGTTTAATTAAATATAAAAATCGGAACTCTCAAAAAATTGTGGACTTAGTTCTTCTAGTGATAATAACTAGCATTCATTGACCTTTTGCTATGTGCTTTTGCTCTGATTAGTATTTTTTCACATATTGTCCCATAGCAAATTTTATGACATAGGTACATTTATCTCCATTTTACAAAGAAACTGTGAATTCTGGAAGGTAAGTGGGCTGCTCAGTGTTATTGGGTCAGTGGGGACAGGAGGGAATGGAAGCCAGGTTGCCTTCGTCCCAGTGCTGTGCTCCTTACTACCCATGCTGAACCACATCTGGAGAGCTAAATATACAGTTGTGGTGGGGGGGAGCCTTGTGTCTGGAGAGGAGTCTGAGAACCCCAGGTTTCCTTGGTGTTTACACTCCTCCATCCTGTGTGCTGCTTTCCCACAGGAAGCTCTCTGTGTTCCTGGCAGTGTTCATCTGCCTGCTGACTTCCTCCTCTATCATCTTTTTCCTGTTTCCCCGGTCCATCGCCGTGCAGCCAGCAGGCCTCAACTCCTCCACCGTGGCCTTTGATGAGACTGATATCCACCTGAACATGACGGTGTGTAAGTGGGTGCCCTGCTCTGCCCACCTTTTCCAGCAGTACTTCCCTGCAGCCTTTGTCTAGTGTTGTAAGTTAGGTGTGGATAGTCAGGGATCTTGTGGCACTCAGAGGAGATAAGTATGGAATAATGTGCTCTCTGATAACCGATTGTGTAGGATTGGAACCCCTCCAGTCAAGGATCAGAATCCAGACCAGATAAGTAAATCATAGTGTGTAAGGAGTTGGGGGTGTCAGCCCTAAGACACCTGATGAACAGGACAGAATGGAAAGGACCCATATAAGATGGAACTGGATCCTGAGCCAGTGTGTGTGTGTGGTTTTTTTGTTTGTTTGTTTGTTTTGTTTTTTGTTGTTGTTCATTCGTTTTGAAATGGGGGTCTCACTATGTTGCCCAGGCTGGTCCAAACAGTCCTACCTCAGCCTCCTGAGTAGGTGGGACTACAGATACGTGCCACACACCCAGCTCAATGTAGCTTCTTTTTTTATTATTTTTCTTATTTTGAGACAAGGTTTGTCTAGGTTGCTCAGTATTTGCTAAGTTGTTGATTCTGGCCTCAAGCTTGCCATCCTCCTGCCTCGGCCTCCTATGTCACTGGGATTATAGGCATGTGCCAACCCACCTGGCTCAGTGAAACTTCTTAAAGGTGACCCCTCAGCCAGGTACAGTGGTGCACATGTGTGATCCCAGTGGCTACGGAGGCTGAAGTAGGAGCATTTAAAGTAAAAAGGCAGCCTTAGCAACTTAGGCCCTGTCTCTAAATAAAATACAAGAAAGGGCTGGGGATGAGGCTTAGTGGTTAAGCACCCCTGGATTCACTCCCCAGTACCAAAAGGAAAAAAAATGACCTCTCCCCATTAAGAGCCCATTGGATATCCAGGCACAGTGGACATGCCTATAATCCTGGCAACTCGGGAGGCTGAGGCAGGAGGATCGCAAGTTCAAGGCCAGCTTCAGCATCTAAGTGGTGCCCTAAGCAACTTAGTGAGGTGCTGTCTCAAATAAAAAGGTCTGGGGATGTGGCTCAATTGTTAAATGCCCCTGGGTTCAATTTCCAATATCAAAAAAGAAAAGAAAAGCCCCCTGAAGGGGATCTCGGTACTGATTCTCTACTCCTGAGGTCCATCATGGTAGGGTGGGACTGGCCCAAAGCCAGAAACTGTTTGGCTTCTCACTTCCAAAGATGATCCACCCTTACCCTCCCTTTTCCTTGTCTTCATTCCCAGAGCATCTTGAATATCTCCAATACCAACTACTACCCCATCACTGTGACCAAGCTGACCATCGAAGTTCTGCACCTGTCCCTTGTGGTAGGACAGGTTTCCAACAGCCTCCTCCTACACATTGGCCCTTTGGCCAGTGAACAGGTGACTTCCCTGTCCCCTGCCAGCTCTGCCCCAGATGTTTGGATGTGTGTGGTGTTGGGAAGGGGACAGCCTAAGGTGAGGCTAACCTGGTGCCATTTGGTTAACAGGTGTTTTATGCAGTAGCCAGCAAGATATGGGATGAAAACACATAGTGAGTACCTCTTAACCTCTTTTCCCATGGTCTCTTGTGTGGCTTGGAAACCCACTGGGTTTTCTGATTGTTCAGCAGTGTCTGGCCTATCCCCTTGTGGCTAGAACTTAAATGTACAAGGACTCAAGGTCATAGCTTCTGCCTGTTCTACCCAGATTAGAATGAAAAACAGGTTGGAATTTGGTTAATCTTTCCAATATGTGACCTTGCCTCTTTGGTCTGAATCACTGAAGAAAAGGAGTGTTTTGTTTTCTGCTGAGGGCAGGCCAGAATGTACCTGGGCTAGGAACTAGGCATGGAGTGATACTGCAATCCAGGGCCATGTGGCCCCTCATGGGAGATTAGGTAGCTGGGACTTGCAGGTCTCCAAGCTTCCTGAGAGGCCATTCAGTATGAAAAGTGACCCCATGTTCTCTTTCTCAGCAAAATCTGTACCTGGCTGAAAATCAAAGTCCACCATGTACTTTTGCACATCCAGTAAGTAGAGCTTGGAGCTCTGGTGTCTCCATTCCCACTTTTTTTTTTTTTTTTTTTTTTGGGTGGCGGGGGAGGGTACCAGGTAACCAGGTATTGTACTCTGAGGCACTCAACCACTGAGCCACATCCCCAGCCCTAATTTGTATTTTATTTAGAGACAGGATCTCAATGAGTTGCTTAGTGCCACGCTTTTGCTGAGACTGGCTTTGAACTCGAGATCTTCCTGCCTCAGCCTCCCAAGCCACTGGGATTATAGGCGTGTGCCACTGAGCTACACTGTCCCGTCCCACTTCTGACTTCACTCTCACCCCAGCTTTATCTCCTGGGGGCGGGAAAGACTCATTGCAGCTGTTCCTGTGAATATCTACCTCTGGGGAATAGCAAGTCCAGGCCTTTCTCTGGTTCTCTCCTTGCTTATAAGTTATTGGTGTGAGGGCCGGGGTTTTTGGAAGTTCCTAGAACTCAGGTGGGACAACTGTCCTTGGTGCCTTGGCACAGCAGGGAACAAAAAGAAGGAGGAGGGAGGCCTGAGAGAACCAAACCTCCCCAGATAGCAGAACAGGGTCAGACCTGTCCTTTTCCTCCCAGACATGACAACAAGGCCTGCTTCCTCTCCAGGGGCACCCTGACCTGGTCCCACCTGAGCCATTCAGAGCAGCTGGTCTTTGAGAGCTATGAATATGTGGACTGCCGGGGAAACATGTCAGTGCCACACCTGCTGATCCCTCACCCACCCTGACCTGCCTGTTGTCCCTGAACTCCAGGCACCTGCAAGCCTGGACCACAACTCCATGGTGCCCCAAGAAGGACTGCAGTGACTTCCAAAGGAAGAGCCCTCTTTTCATCCCTCCCCCGCTCCTTCAGCACAGGGAGCTTTCTGTAATGTTAATTTCATACACACATCCCCCTCTGATTGCTAAGGTTCTTTCAGGGACTAGCTCAGCTCCTGCCCTTGGGGGAGTTTGACTTCTCTGGGGAATTCCTTGGAGTCCACTGACTGGCACCTGCCCTTTCTGTGCTGAGCATGTTGGCTGCGCAGCTCCACTGGGACTTCTCCCCCTGTCTGAATGTGGGAAAAGCTGTAGTTTTATCTGGCTTTTAAAACATTGACCCTTTTTAGGTTCTTCACCCAGTGATAAGAAAGTGACTTGGGGACATCCAATGCTATCTACAAGGCCTTTAGATGTTCCCCTGTGCCTCTCTGCTTTAGTCATGTGACAAAGTGATGGCGATGGCCGCTTCTCTCTGGTAACTTGTCCCCTGCCCATCTAACAGTAAGATTAGCCAGGGACCTTTGACCCTCTCTGTCCTTCCTGGTTAGTGAACTTGTCCCTAGTTCCTAGGAAGAAAAAGCTGTTCCGCATCTAAAGCTTTTCCTGTAAATAAAACAGTTTTATTTCATGGCAGAAGCTAAAGTAATAGGGGAGGGGAGGGAGGCACCTGGCAACCCCTGAGTCTACACAAGAAAGATAGTTAAAGCCAGAATCATTTCTAAAGGTGTTTATTAAGGAGTTTTTCTAAGCCCACAAGCCTGAGTCTATGAGTGGACACAGGCGGTTCAAACTGGGCCCAGCTTCTGTCTTGTGAAAGACTGCAGGAGGTGATGCTGTCAGTGTCCAAAGCTCCTGGGCTCTGTTCCACTCCCTCCTGTGCCCCAGACAGCCTCTGCTCTCTAGGCTTTGACACAAGGAGCCCTTCTACTGGGACCAGGCTAGACCCTCCCTTTCCTGTCACTCAGCTGGAGCCAAGCCCCAGGTAATTCCCAGGTTCCCACAGGGCTTCATTCAGGTAGAGGTGATTTTTGTAGTTGAACAAAGCAGGAAAGTATTCTCTAAATATGGCTAGGCCTTTCAGGTGGAGTGACAAACCTAGGCAGTGGAGAAAGCTGAATTTGAAGGTAGGTGGATGGAGGGGAGACTGTGGTAACAACTAGCAAACTAGCTGGGGCTATGAGGGGAGGAAGGACTCTCCCGACACTAAGCTCACACCTGAGGACCTGGGGTCAAGCTCGTGCCAACAAGAGCACAGAAGTCCAGGAGGCCAGCCTGAAGCTGCTATGTGTAGGTAGTCAAATGTAAAAGATTTATATTGTATTCAATAAATTATATTCAAGTGTGTGTGTGTGTCCTTAAAGTCTCCTGGGAGTGAGGGAGCTGTGGACACATATCACAAACTATGTCTTAATGTTCCAGTGAGCATCAAGGCTGCTAAGAACATGTCCTACTTTTCTGGCTTGAGAGAGATTACTCACAGCAGTTCATTCTCTCCCTTTTCCTCTCATTTTGTATCTCTAAGCTCTCTCCCAAGTTTAGTTTCCTATTCTGTGCCTTTCCTTTCATCCCAACGCCCAGCTGCTCCCCTCAGGAAACATTCCTGGGTTACACTGAGACAGGGCTCCTTCAGTCTAACCCAGAGGTGATGCTGAATGGGCTACAGTGAAATGACCCCTCTGAGCTGCATGTAGTGGTGCAGGCCTGTAATCCCAGCAACTTGGGAGGCTGAGGCAGGAGGATCATAAATTCAAAGGCTAGCCTCAGCAATTTAGCAAGACTGTCTCAAAACTTTAAAAGAAGGGGTGGGAATGTAGCACAATGGTAAAGTGTTCCTGGGTTCAATTCCCAGCGTGTGTGTGCGCGCATGACACACACACACACACAAAAAAAATATGGTTTTTCAGATCCGGAATGTGATTGAAGTGACTGAGACAGCTTTTCTCAAAATGGAAGTTGCTGAAACGCAGGTGGGACAGCTGTCCCTGGTGCCTTGGCACAGCAGGAAACAAAAGGAAGGGGGAGGAAGGCCTGAGAGAACCAAACCTCCCCAGATAGCAGAATAGGGTCAGACCTGTCCTTTTCCTCCCAGACATGACAACAAGGCCTGCTTCCTCTCCAGGGGCACCCTGACCTGGTCCCACCTGAGCCATTCAGAGCAGCTGGTCTTTGAGAGCTATGAATATGTGGACTGCCGGGGAAACATGTCAGTGCCACACCTGCTGATCCCTCACCCACCCTGACCTGCCTGTTGTCCCTGAACTCCAGGCACCTGCAAGCCTGGACCACAACTCCATGGTGCCCCAAGAAGGACTGCAGTGACTTCCAAAGGAAGAGCCCTCTTTTCATCCCTCCCCCGCTCCTTCAGCACAGGGAGCTTTCTGTAATGTTAATTTCATACACACATCCCCCTCTGATTGCTAAGGTTCTTTCAGGGACCAGCATCGGATCCTGACCTTGGTGGGTCTTGAGGGAAGTCTGACGTCTCTGGGGGAAGACTTGCATCTTCCTGACACCTGGGGTCCCCAGCCCTGCCCTCTCTCCTACTTTGGCTGATAAGGGAGGGATGCCTGGGGTTTTTGGAGCCTCCTGGTTTTCTTGCTACCTGTAAAGACTGAGACCCAGAAAGGGAGAGGCCTTAGAATTTCAATAGGAAATCCCTCCCCCTTCCCAGGGCTAGGTGTCCCCTGTCTCTCTTTCTTCCGAGTTCTTCGCTCCACCATTGATCATTTAACAGCTGAATGCCCGCTGTGGGCCAGACACTGCACAAGGCTTGGATGTCCCTGCCTGCCACCTCTGTCTGCTGCTGCTCCAGGCCTGCTCTGGCATTACATAGCCCTGACTTCCTTTTGATTCTGTCTTTAGGCATGGGCTTGCGGGAAGGAGTGGTGGCTCCAGAGATGAGCTTAAACTGGAGGCCCCAACAGACAACACTGGGGAATAAGGGTCAGTAGGAGGTGGAGACTTGGGCCCAAGACCAAGTTCTCCCTTTGACTTTGTCTCAAGAAGCAAGAAACTGCCTTTCTCTCTCTTCCATCCTCTACATCCCAGTCTCAGAAAACTGACCAGTCTCTTGATTCTTTTCAGAAAGATCACACTTTACTCCTAGCTAGTCTCCTCTTCCAGAGTGGATGGCTTTTGAAGTGGAATGGGTAATAAGGTACGATTGCTTTTTTGGTTTATGGCGATGAACAGTGGAATCTTGAAGTCTGTGCCTGGATCACCACTGCTGGATATAATTAATTGACTGAGAAAAGGGAGAGACAGGAAGCAAACAAGTTAGCAGTTCCTGGGTATGCTGCCATCAGGACACTGTGTGAAGCACTTTGAGGTTAGAGGAATCAAAAGTGAAATGCAGCACTGGGGAGATAGCTCAGTTGGTAGAGTGCTTGTCTCACAAGCACAGGGCCCTGGGTTCAATCCCCAGCACTGAAAAAAAAAAAAAAAAAAAAAATGCAGCAGCCTCGTTCACATCCTAAACTTCTCAGGTTGTCTCATCCTTTGTACCTGTATCAGAGACCTTTCTAAAGTTTGCGCCTTTTTATGTTCATTTAGAGTTACTATTCTAGCTGGGCACAGGGGCACACAACTCTAATCCCAGTGACTCAGGAAGCTGAGGCAGGAGGATCATGAGTTCAAAGCCAGCCTTAGTGAGGCCCTAAGCAACTCAGTAAGACCCTGTCTCTATATAAAACACAAAAAAGACTGGGGATGTGGCTCAGTGGTTGAGTGCCCCTGGGTTCTATCCCTGGTACCAAAAAAAAAGGTTACCATTCAAATAGTGAGAATGAATGGCTATGTCACTAATTTAAAGAAAAAAATATTACTGTCCTGGGTTTGATGACCTATATTGAGCCAGACTCAGGTGAGTGCTTTTGATGCTATCTCCTTTAATTGCCACATTCAGTCCTCATGACAACTCTCTAGAGGTGGTATTGGTCTCATCTTATGTATGAGGCTCAGAGCTCAAATCATGCTGTGAGGGAGTGGTGATCCTGAGACTCAGCCTCTGACTTGGCCTCTATCCCAACCAGCTTTAAAACAGCCCCTGGTCGGGTGTGGTGACACACACCTATAATCCCAGCAGTTTAGGAGTCTGAGACAGAAGGATTGTAAATTTAAGGCCAACCTTAGCAACTCAGCAAGGCCCTAAGCAATTTAGTGAGACCCTGTCTCTAAATAAAATATAAAAAGGGCTGCAGATGTGGCTCAGTGGTCAAGCACCCCTGTATTCAATCCTCAGTACCAAACAAACAAACAAAAGCAGTCTCTTGCCTGGTGTGATGGCTCACTGCTATAATCCCAGTATCTTGGGAGGATAGCAAATTCAAGGCCAGCCTCAGCTTCTTTGGTACCTGTCTTTCCAAACAGATTGTTCAACTCCTCCTTTTATGCTTAGGGCTAGTAACAGGTCTTACCCAGACTTTTTTTGTTTTAATATTTGTTTTAGTTATATAGATGGACACTATTTTATTTTTATGTGGTGCTGAGGATCGAACCCAGTGCCTCATATGTGCTAGGCAAGTGCTCAACCACTGAGCCACAATCCCAGCCCTACCCAGACATTTTTATGGGGCAAGGAATGGAGAAATTGGCCATTCAGAGTAACTTTAGATAATTCTAGTTCCCTTCCCCACCTCCTGCTAAGGAGTCCTCTGTGGACTGCACACACACAAGGGCACCTTCAAACACTCAGCCAGAACCTCTCTGCCCCTTGCACTCTGTCCCACCTTGAAACGTGAATATCCAGGGTGTTTGTTAAGGCTAGAAAGGCAGGAGTTCATGAGACCTGGTGGTAAAACAAGCACAAGTTACTCGTCTGAATGTTTCTATTTTCTTTTTCTGGTAGTATCACTAAACTACACATCCACACACCCAGTCCTTTGTTTTTTGTTTTTGTTTTTTTACTTTGAGACAGGGTCTCACTAAAGTTGCTGAGGCTGGCCTTTCTCAGCCTCCCCAGAAGCTGGGATTACAGGGATGCTCCACTGTGCCCAGATCACCCAGCAGTTTCCCAGGATAGAACACATCAGGACCGGATTTCTTATCATATCTAGGTGCCCAGGTACAAGGCTGGGGAGCAGGGAGAGACCCCTCCCTGGGGCAAAACACATTCTGAACCCACCCTGAAGATTCCCATCTAGGAAGCCATGCTGTGGTTACCTATGACAGATCTCACAGGGCTCCATGCATCTTCTGAGAAGCCTACAACTCACATCCCACCCCTCTGACCATCCCCATCTCTTCTGTCATCTTCACCCTGGAAGAGAGGCTGACACCTTCTCCACCACCCTCTGCAGATGCTGACAGGCTTCTTTGTAGCCCTAGGTTGATAGGAACACCCAAAGGCAGTGGCCACTGAGGTAGTAAAGGCTGAGGGTGCTCAGGAGGGTCAGACAAGGTGTGGTGGCAGAAAGGGATTCTGGACTATGGGGCCGGGGCAGGATGCAGGGGTTCTCTCCTCACCACCTCTCGTCCCGTGAGCTCACTTACCAGGACCTGAGAGGTTTTTCGGTCCATCCTGGAATCTGTTATTTATATAGAATTGCCCTCCAGCTTGTTGAACCCCCAGTGAGTCAAGCTGGGGTCCTTGCCTTTGCGAATCCTGGAGGCTGGACAGAAAATTGCACTGAGTAAGAGGGTCCTGATCGCTTCGTTGCACTGGTTGTGGCTGTGGTGGCGGCTGCTGTGGCAGAGGCTGTGCTTGTGGTGGCGGCTGCTGTACTGGTGGCAGAGGCTGTGCTTGTGGTGGCGGCTGCTGTACTGGTGGCAGAGGCTGCATTGGTGTTTTTGGCTGCGTTGGTGGCTTCGTCTGAACTGATGGCTGGTGTGGCTGTGCGGGTGGGGCCACAGGCTCCTTCGACTCCTGATATGTTTGGAATTTTTTCTCAGATTGGTATTCCTCCGCTTGGTGTTTCTTCAGTTGCTGACAAGAAGCCCCAGCCAGGTGGTATCCTCCCCCCTCCCCCCCTGTCACCCAGCTGCTTTAGGGATTTCAGACAGTGGGGCAAGCAAACAGAGGCCAGGGTGGTCAGAAGCATCTCTGTTCCCTGCAGTTGGAGGCTGAATCTGGGGTGTAGGCTGTCACCCGCCACAAAACCCAAGAATTATTTCCGGGGACTGTGCTGCCGCAGCACAGCCACTGCCCAGGAGGTAGCACTGTCTGAGCATCTGCGTCCTGGCTTCTAGCCAGGCACTGAAAGCAGTTTTCACTGAGAGGACAAAGAATAAATCCTTACATAGATTTTTTTTTTGGGGGGTGGGGGGGTGGGGGCGGGGAGTACCCAGGGGTGCTTAACCCTGGGTACTGAGCGACATCCCCAGCCCTTTTTTGTATTTTATTTAGAGACAGGGTCTCGCTGAGTTGCTTAGGGCCTCGCTAAATTGCTGAGGTTGGCTTGGAACTCGCGATCCTCCTGCCTCAACCTGCTGAGCCGCTGGGATTACAGGTGTGTGCCACCGTGCCCGGCCAAGTCCTTACTTTGAAACACCACTGTCCAATAAACACAATGTATGCCACGTGTGTAATTTTACACTTTCTAATAGCCACACATGCTAACAGGAGACACAGATGAAAAAATTTCATACATATGTATGTGCATAATATATATATGTATAACACACACACACACACACACACACCCCGCACCCCTCCCCCTGTGCTGGGGATTAAACCCAGTGCACTCTACCACTGAGCTACATCTACATCCCTTTTTCTTTCTTTCTTCAAATTTTGAGACTGTTTCCAGAATTACTCAGGATGTTCCTGACCTTGCAATCCACCTATCTCAGCCTCAGAAACTGGAATTAGCAGGATAACACCAGGTCCTGATAATTTTAATATATTTTATATAACCAAATACATCCCAAACTGTGATCAATATGAAATTAATATTTCGGCCACATGCACTGGCACATGATTGTCATCCCACTGGCTTGGGAGACTGAGACAGGAGGATCCGGAGTTCAAAGCCAGCAACTTAGTGAGGCCCTAAGCAACCTAGCAAGACCCTGTTTCTAAATAAAATACAAAAAGGGCTAGGGATGTGGCTCAGTAATTAAGCACCCCAGCATTCAATTCCGGTACCAAAAAAAATAATATTATTTTATATTCTCTGTTTTCATACTGTCTTCAAATCCAGTGTACATTTTACACTTTTTTTTTTTTTCCAGTGCTAGGGATTGAACACAGGGCCTGATGCTTTCAAGGCAAGTACCCTACCAACTCAGATATATCCCCAGCCCCAAAATATGACCATTTTATACTTTTTAAAAATTTTTTGTAGCTGTAGATGGACAAAATGCCTTTATTTCATTTGTTTATTTTTATGTGGTGCTAAGGATCAAACTCAGTGCCTCACACATGCCAGGCAAGTGCTCTGCCACTGAGCTACAGCCCCAGCCCGCATTTTACACTTAATAGCACATCTTCATTTGAACATTAAATTGTCACCAAATATAGTTGATATATACTTCTTTTTTTTAATTTTCCTTCTGATCTTTATTTAGATTTCATAAAATTTACAGTTGAAAAAGTAGATTTAGGGGCTGGGGTTGTGACTCAGTGGTAGGGTGCTCACCTAGCACGTGTGAGGCACTGGGTTTGATCCTCAGCACATAAAAATAAATAAATAAAGGTATTGTCTCTACAACTAAAAAAATTATTAAAAAGTAGATTTAGCAAGCACAAGGCCCTGGGTTCGATCCCCAGCACCCCCCCTCCAAAAAAAAAGTAGATTTAGACACCCAAGTTACACCAAACACTTCTCAAATTTTCCTAATATGTAAGTTGAATATTTGTTCTAATTTTATATTTAAATTAATTAAATTTATATAAAATATTAAACTCACTTCTTCATTCTCACTAGCCACATCGCAGTAGCTCAACAGCACACAGGCTGGTTAGCTACTATACTGGACAGCCCAGCTTTAAAACCTTCCAGGTCATGCCGAGTGCAGTGCCACATGCCTGTGGTTCCAGTGACTTGGGAGGCTGAGGCAGGAGGACTGGACATTCAAAGCTAGCCTCAGCAAAGTTTGTGAGACCCTAAGTAAGTTAGCAAGACCTTGCTTTGAAAATTAAAAAAAAGGGCTGAGAATGTGGCTCAGTGGTAAAGAACCTCTCAGTTCAATTCCCAGTATCAAAACAAACACCCTCTCAGGTTTAGTACCCTGTCCCCACCAGCCTACAACAGCAAAACTGAGCCAGGTGATAGTTCACTACTACCACCATAGTTTCTCTGAGAGAACTCTAAATGACCTCGCTTCCCTCCTACCCCAGCAAGCAACATTCACCAGACAGCAGCCTTCTTCCTAGGGGATTGTCTTCCTGCTCCATGGAGAACCCTGATGGACCTGGTCCTTCCCATGCACCTGTTCCTGCTGCTGCTGCTGCTGCTGCTGCTGAGCCATCAGCCACCTCCTCCGGTCCAAAGCCATCTGCCGGCGCCGGGCTTCCCAGTGGTAGGCACTAGCCATGATGGTGGGATGGTGGAAGCCCCAACAGGGGGTGGGGGCAGACAGAGCCCAGGACACTGCCCCCACCCCCTCTGTCACCTCCCACCCCAAATGCACTGCCTGTGACCACAATCACCTCACAATGTGGCCACTGCCAGGGCAACTGGGCAGGCTGCCCTCTGCCTTGTTGGGGTTGGGGGTTGTCCTTCTCAAGGCTCCTAGAAAACACCTTAAAGTCTGCTAGATACTTTTCTCTCCAGTGTCCTGAACAGAGAGAAGACACTTTCCCATCTTAGCTTGGAGTCTCAGTGGGCCCCAGCAACTTTTCTTTCTGGCTTCTTTCCCCCACTTCTCCTAGGATGTTTCCAGCAGCAGCAGCTGGCCCTCTGCTGACCCTCCTTCCCTCCAAAGTCTGAAATTACTTTTCCTCAGTTCTCTGTCTCCTCTCCCTCACTATCCCCCTCCCATGTCTGTGCTGCGTCAAGATAAAAGAAAATACAAAATCCAACTAACCTTCTTGGAAGGCTTGGAAGCAATCTTTGTATCAGATCAGTTCCAGAAGAAGCTGTTATTCCTAGTTGGGTAATGGAATTAGTTTGGGCTTTGGTATTAAACAGATTCAAATTCGATCCTGGCTGTATCATCTACTGGCTGAGGGGACTTAGGTAGGCCAGTCTTGGAGCCTTCCCTGTGAAGGTTATTTGTTGACCTCAGGAAATGCCTGGAAAGTATGAGTATGAGCCCACTATGAGGAGCTGGAAGGGACTTCAGAGCTCTGTTTTGGGTCCAGAGAGATACTGAATCTTTTTGAATCTTTTTCTCCTTTGGTAAACAGTTGCTAGTTCCTTCTCCCAGCACCAAGATGTGTTGTCTACAACAATAGGTTTATGAGAGTTGCCAGATGCAATAAAGGAAATTGAAGCTAGTGACTGGTCATTTATCTTCACAGCATGTTTATCTTCATGTAAACTAACTAAAAATATTGCAATGGAGAGCCAGGCAAGTGGAGTATGCCTGCAATTCCAGTTCCTCAAGAAACTGAGGTCACAAGTTTGAGACAAGACTGGGCAATTCAGTGAGACCTTATTTCAAAATAAAATAAAAAGGGTTGGGGAAGTAGCTTAGTGCTAGAGTGCTTGCCTAGCATGAGTGATGCCCTGGGTTTAATCCCTAGTATGGCAAAAAGGAAGAGAGAGAGAGAGAGAGAGAGAGAGAGAGAGAGAGAGAGAGAGAGAGAGAGAGAGAGAGAGAGAGAGAGAGAGAGAGAACATCTGTCGAGCAAAGGACTCAATAAATGGAGACTTTTATTATTATAGAATTTCACAATGTGTAAACATGTCATGGATTGTGAGAGGCATTATTGTTTTATATACCCCTAAGACACAAAGAAGAAAAATAGATTCCCACAGATGGCAGCACTGCTTTCTGGGGCATTAAAAAAGATGCATTGTTTTCTGACATATAAAAATGTGAAGAAAAAAAAAATAAAAGTGCATCTTTGAAGGGATAAAAATCAGACACCATCATGGAGTATAGCCACCTGATCTCTAGTGGCTCTGAACAGGAAGTCTGTGCTTTGAGCCTCATCTGTCTGTCACCTGGTGTCCTTGACTTTCCCTCTCCAGACCCTGGTTTTCTCATAGGACAGATAAGCACAACATGGATAAATTCCCTTCTAGCGTCCACTGCCCTTGCTGCTCTCTGCTGCCCCTACTGCTGAGAAAAGGGAATCTGGTCTTGATGACACAGCGCCCCAAGGAGTGGTGAAGCTCAAGTAGAAGCACAGGATGAGACCCCCAACCACCTTGGGCCTTAAGCATTGGACCAGGTTCCCCACGTTTGGCCCTCAGCACCCACGTTTCCACCTTCTTGAATCAGCACCCCACACAGCTGAGGTGGACTGGGTTCCATCCCCAGTACCTTGAGGGAAAAAAAAGTGCCTGCCATCATTGAGTGCCCACCGTGTGCCAGCAATCACTTCCAGCAAGTGTGCCAAAATAAAAAATACTGGGTACTTGACTCAGTAGTAAAATTCCCCTTGGGTCAATCCCCAGTCCCCAAAATTAAATAATTTCTTCTGAATTTTTGAAGTGTTCAGTACATTATTGTTATCCATAGTCGTCCTGCTCTGCAACAGCACATTTTTCGTACTTTTTTTTTTTAAGGACTCTCATTTTCATTTTACATGAGGCTCCAAAAATTATATAGGCGTTCATGGAGTTAGACAATAAATACTGTTGCATGACCGGAGTAATTATTTAGATAGCATATAGTTGCAGTCCTGTGTGAAAACACACACAAAAATAATACCAAGTGGGTATTATTCAAACTGGAAAAAAAAAACAAAACAAAACAATTATGGGCTGGTGTACCTTATGGCAGAGCACTTGCCTAGCATGTGTGAGGCACTACGTTCGATCCTAAAACCAAACACAAATACTCAAAAAATAAGTACCACATTAATTAAAAATATACTTTATACTCAGAAAAAGTATGTATATTTTTCATACGTAAACAGCTCTTAGCTGGGCGTGGTAGAACACATCACTAATCCCATAGACTCAGGAGGCTGAAGCAGGAGGATCTCAAGTTCAGGGCCAGACTCAGCAATTGAGCGAGGCCCTAAGCAACTGAGAACCTGCCTCAAAATAAAAAGTAAAAAAAGCTGGGGCTGTAGCTCAGTGGTCGGTTAGAACTAGGGGAAGAGGAAACGATGTCGGGCAGAGGCAGCTGTGGGGGACCAAGCCCAGGGCAGGGTTCATCTGTAGAAGCGCCAATGGACGCGGGCGCCGGAGCGGTGGGGAATCCGTCCCTCTGCCGTGCGGGGCTCGCCCTCACCGGACCCGCTAGCTGCCTTCTCCCGGCGGTCAGCCGCCAGCCTTGCGCCGTGCACACAGGACCCCTCCGGGCCGCCCTGACACGGAACAAGCCTCCCCGAGACGGGTCAGGTCCGAAGCTTGTCTTCCCCTCCGCCCGCAACGAACCGACGAAAAGCCATACGGTCTGGGCGTCTTTGGCCAGTGTCCGCAGCCGCACCCTGGGGAAAATCTGGGACGCTCAAGGTCGACAGCCCCCCTGGCAAACCCCTCTCGGGGCCCAGCCGCAGTCCCTTGGGCTTCCGGTTCGTCAGTGGGTTGGCACGGAGGAGGGCTCGCCGGCGGTAGCCACGCCTCCCCAGGGAAAGGCGGAGCATGCAAAATAGGGGAGTGCGCCTTAGCTACCTAACGCCGGAGCCTCCACGGAGAGTTCAAATTCCTCATTCCGAGTGGGGCGAATCGGGAATCTGCACGGGAGTCCTGTGGCATCCGCGTGAGCGAGAAGGAGGCAGAGGAAAGGAGACAAGGAGTGGGCGTGGGGTGCTCACCGCGAGTGCAATGTGAGCGAGCGCAGGACCGAGAGGGCGAGGGCGGGAGTGTCGGGTATCGCTTCTCGGCCTTTTGGCTAAGATCAAGTGTAGTATCTGTTCTTATCAGTTTAATATCTGATACGTCCTCTATCCGAGGACAATATATTAAATGGATTTTTGGAGCAGGGAGATGGAATAGGAGCTTGCTCCGTCCACTCCACGCATCGACCTGGTATTGCAGTACTTCCAGGAACGGTGCACCCCTCCCGGGGATATAAGCACTTAGTTTTAATGTTAGATTTTGGTCGTGTTGTTTGAGGCTTTCTTGTTTCTTTTCTTCATACCCCCCGCTTCTAGTGTTGTACTGGCTGAGCCATATAATTTCTTTGTTATCCGGCAGGCCGCTGTGATGTCTGCAGTTGTTATTCTGTTGGCTATTTGTAATCCGGAATTCATTCCTCATGGGGAGTTACTACGGAATCAACTTAGAGGCTCGAGATCACATCCTCACTCCCATTTTATACTCAGCGAACTAATGGTCTCGTTTCTTGATCTCTTTTCTCTCACTCTTCCGCCCCTCCCCCCCTTGTTTGTCTTGTACAGCTAACGGTTTTGTTTAAATTTCACTCTCTTCCCCAAGGACCTACTTTCTCTGTCTCTTCTCCAGGGAGGCCTGTTTTTTTTTTTTTTGGTGTGGTGCTGGGGATTTGAACCCAGGGTCTTCTGCTTGTGAGGCAAGCACTCTACCTACTGAGCTATATCCCCAGCCACGTTTGTTTTGTTTTTTTGTTTTTTGGTTTTTTGAAATCTTTTTCTCTCCCATAGGCCTCACTGCCCAGGGAGTAGGTGAGTCTTTGCTCTCTATTGCTGCTTTCTTGCCCTTTTCATTCTATGCTAAAAAGGAAACTTTACAGCACTGGCTTTCAGTCTTTTCTTTCACCCTCATGTCCCCTTTCTATCACACACCCAGGTTACTCCAGTGCAGTCCCCAAAGAATTGTCCTCATGTTTCCTGAGTACAAGGTCCACATAGGAAATTACTATTCTGTTGCAGTTCTGTGCTAAATTAAACTCTGAAACCCAATGCAGTGGCTCATACCTGTAATCCCAGCAACTCAGGAGGCTAAGGCAGGAGGATCCCAAGTTTGAGGCCAGCCCCAGGAATTTAACCAGGCCCTAAGCAACTTGGTGAGAGCCTGTCTCAAAAGCAAACAGCTGGGGATGTGAGTCAGTGGTAAAGGGCCTCTGGTTCAATTCCCCCAGACCTAAATAAATAAAAATAAATGAGTAGAAAAGATCCACCTGGAACCTGGGCACAAGGCATGGGCTATTCAACTCAGTTGTGTATTGCCCCTACCTGGGAAAAAGTTTTGTTCCATACAATGTTAAAGAAAAGTTGTATTCCTGATACTTGTACAAGATGGTGAGGCCAGCTGGTCAAGATTCAAGAGGGGCTGTGGTGGTAGATGGGTACAAGGACCACTGCACCGTGGGGTCTTGCAATGAGAGCCAGAGGATTGGACTAGAAAGGAGTAGTTGCTGCTTTCTGGTGGGCACGTGTATGTGTGTTTGTCACTGCCCGATATCTGAAGAAAAGCAGAGGAAAGGGTAAAGATTTCAGGGGCCTTTGCCTTCTTCTGAGGTCTTCCTTTTCCTTTTTCTTATTTATTTATTTAATTTGTACTGGGGATTGAACCCAGGGGCACTTAACCACCGAGCCACATCCCCAGTCCATTTTCTGTATTTACTTAGAGACGGGGTCTCACTAGTTGGCTGAGGCTGGCTTTGCACTTGACAATCCTGGGTTAACCGCCTGAGCTGCAGGGATTACAGGTGTGCATCACAGCGCCTGACTGAGGACTTCCTTTCTGACAGAGCTATTCCTACAGTTGGAAGTCCGGGATGGAAAATGCACCCTCCCCCACATTTTTGTGTGAGTAAAGTGAACATCATTTAAGCAGGAATTTAATGACATTTTCCGTACATTTACTGAGGTCCAAAGTATGCTGAAACAGGAGGAGGCTGCAGGGTGGGAAGATTATGAAACCGCCTTGCAGCATCCGTCTGGGGTGTGTCCACGTGGACGCCGCAAGTGCCTGAAATAAAGAAAAGTGGAAACTCCAAGAAGGAAAAGGGAATTGTAAGAGGGGACTAGGACAGGCTGGGGTTGGGGGTTCTTAAAAGCAGTTCCAGAGGTGACTGGAAATTTGAAGAAGGTGATGTGGAGGTCATCTCAACAGAGGAGCCAACAGTAGAATGGTTCTCTCTAGAAAACATAGCATGCTGAGGACTGAGATGACACGGACATGCAGGACTTGACATGCAGGCACCCAGGAAGCTATCAGAGGCAAGAGAAGATGAAGGTGATTCCTTCAGTGACCGTGTAGAAGGGGGGTAGTCAGCCTCCCAGGCAAAGCCCTTACCCAGTACCAAGGACAATTCCCAGTTACACCCTGTAGACACAAGGAAGGGGAGGTGCCCATAGACTCAGCAAGAATGTCAAGACTCAGAAGCAGGATTCAAGGCTTGGGTTCTGGGGCTTCCTGAGAAGCAGAATGGGGACTTGACTGGAATTAAGAAGTGTTTTGGGCACATGAGGCTTGGGGTCTAAAAGGCATTGAGCCCAACACTGGGGTTCCTCTGCCCTGCGGGACCTCTCCCTCCCTGCAGGCTCCTGAGAGAACCCACAACTTCCGTCTCCCCACTGCATCCTTGTAGAATATACCACCATTTAAGAAAATCAGCTGTGAACTGTGTTGACACCTGTTCTCACCTCATCCCTCCTGAAATTTGGAGCCCACTGTAAGGTCTTGCCATACATAGCTCGGTGTCAAACAATGAGGGCCAGGAAGGCCCTGTGGGTTTAGTCATTGCCTGTGAGCTTTGAGGGAATCCTGACACAGTGGACTAGAAGCCAGACTAAGGGACAGAGTGGCTGAGGAAAACCTACATGGACATCTCCTTCCTTCCTTCCTATCTCTCTCTCTCTCTCTCTCTCTCTTTTTTTGTACAAGGGATTGAACCCAGATGCACTTACCCATTGAGAGCCATATCCCCAGACCTTTTTATTTTTTTGAGACAGAGTCTCACTAAGTTGCTTAGGGCCTCACTAAAGCCGGCTTTGAACTTGTGATCCTCTTGCCTCAGTCTCCAAGTCTCTGGGATTACAGGGCCTGTGCCACCATACCTGGTCAGGTAGACATTTCTGTTGGGTTGCTGCCTCAAAATTCAGAAGCCATAAGAGAAAGACGTAATTTGACTATTTTTTAAAATCCATGGCAAAAATAGAAAATAGTACACACATGCAGATAATCAAAGAAAAATAAGTACCATATTCACAGAAAATGTTATTTCACAGATATGTAAAGAGCTCCTAGCTGGGCTTGGTAGAACATGCCTGTGATCCCAGAGACTCAGGAGGATGAGGCATGAGGTTTGCAAGTTCGAGACCAGCCTCAGCAACCTAGAGCCTAAGCAATTTTGTGTCTGAAAAGAGTTGGGTCGGGGTGGCTGTGGATGTGTCTTGGTGGTAAAGCACCTCTGGGTTCATTCCCACTAACAAAAAAGAAGAAGGAGAAGGAGGAGGAGGAGGAGGAGGAGGAGGAGGAGGAGGAGGAGGAGGAGGAGGAGGAGAAGAAGAAGAAGAAACCATCACCTAGAGATAAAAGTCCAAACACACAGTGGGAAAAATAACATGGGAAGAGCTAGGCACAGAGAGTTTACAAGAAAGAGAAAGTGGTTCTAAAGCAGTTATATAAAATTAAATAAAAACTCCACTGAAAGGCAAATTGTCCCTAAGGGATCTCGTGCCCTGCTGGTGAGAATGGGGAAACACGCACAGCTTCTCACTTCTCACTGTGCCCCTGGAGTCAGTGTCCTCTAACAGAAATTCCCAATTTTCTAGCATGGTGCTGCCGCACTGAAGAGGTCACGCGCACCCCGAGGAGGCCTCCCTAACATCCTGCGCTTATGCTGCCACCCCTTGAGGTGATCTGGTCTGGGCACCCGGGGTAATGACCTTACGTTAACCCTCAGCTGATTATGAAGCAGAAGGCGGAATCCTTAGTTTGCAATGAGAGATACTCCTTTCCAACAACGGTGCCCTCCTGCCTACAATCCCAAACGCCCCCTTCTGGGGAAAACCAAATCAGAGAGCAGAACTCGGCCTGATACACACGGAAATGAACAGAAATCACGGGATGGGGGAAGCGCGAAGACTGCCGCCAGGTGTGCCTGAGCGCGCTGTGCACGTCGCCTCATCAGACCCTCACACATTCATTCCGCAAACAGCCATTACACGCCAAGGCGAGTCAGGCTCTGCCCTGGGTGCTAAGAATAGAGCATAGAAGACAATCTCAACCCTCAAGGTCAAAAACAAATGATAAACCAGTCACATGAGTATATTTGTGACAGCCATGTGTCTATGTGTCTATATTTCTGTCTTGGAAACTTTTTCTTTTTTAGAGATGCTGTGGGTACCAAGGGCCACACACATGCTAGGCAAGCACTCGACCACTGAGCTACCTCCCCATCCCTATGTTTTCTATTTACATACCAAAAGATAATGAATGGTACGAAAAAAAGAAAGGCAGGCCAAGTGGGGCATGAAGTAGAATGCCCAGGACAGCCAGGGGGAGATTCTGCACAGCTCGGTAAATGGACATTACTACTGGTTTACAGATGAGCAGCAGCTTTCTCCAGGGAGCCCTTAAGAAATTCCTATAGGCTCGCATTGCCCTGAGTAGTTTCATAAGTAGCCGACTTAGAGAGGTATCACCATTTCCCCCACCGTACAGTTTTTTAAAAAGGCATGGGACACAGTGGCACATGCCTGTAATCCCAGAGACCTTGGGAGACTGAGGCATGAGGATTGCAAGTTCAGGTCAGCCTCAGCAACTTGGCGAGACCCAGTCTCAAAATAAAAAACATGGCTGCGGATGTGGCTCAGTGGTAAAAGTACCCTCAGTTCAATCCCCAGAATAGAAAGAAAGAAAGAAGAAAGAGAAAACAAAATGCGGGAAGAAACCCAACACCATGTAGTTAAAAGAAGCTTGGGTTCAAATTCTGATCTTGCTTCATATTAGCTGTGTGACCTTGGCCAATTGCTTCAGCTGTCTGACCTAAGCTCTCAGCCTGACAGTGCTGCTGCTAAAGACACGTGAGCCATGTGCGTCGTGTTAAATTTTACAGGAGGAACAGTTTTTGTGTTCGATTTAGGAAGATCTGATTTTTTGAATGTTGTCGGGAGTTACAGCAATATGTTAATTTTGGGGAGCCGGAGAGGTACTGGGGATGGAACCCAGGACCTGCTGCATGCTAGGCAAGCACTCTACCACTGAGCTACATGCTCAGCTGGACAGCAATATATTCATGAGTACCTAATTACTACCTTCAACAGATAAAGTCACAATATAGTAAATGCAAACAAGTACACTTAGAATGGGCTTAATTGCACAGAGACCCAGGCACCACTGTCCTCCTCTCTCCCACACAGTAGAGTCTAGGTCTGCTGTCGGAGCAGTGAAGCACAGGGCCGCCCAAGTAACCCAACCCCTCAGCATGTCTTCCTCTGATCAAGGCAGAGCCTAGGAGTTAAGCACCGGATCAAAAGAAAAGAGAAAGAGGCAGGGGAAATCAAGTTTCCTATCTTGAAAGAATATGTATTCACCTTGATAAACCCCAAACCTCACTTGAACACTTAACCAATGTAAAAGGATCAATGAGCAGTTCCACATTTTGAACACTGTGCATTTGCGCTCAGCACCGCTGAACTACAAGGAACCACATTTCCAGTGCTGAAGTGTGGCCGGTGGTTCCCATCCAGCACCGGTCAGGAGAATGGAGGTGGCGGAAAACAAGGCGGGGACTAGGGTGGAGTGATAGGAACCAGACAGGGGTCTTCAGCAAAGAAAAAAAAATGTACACACACCCTCCCGAAATAGTATTCAAGGTAAGCATCTTGATTATCTTGATGGGCAAGACACATTGCACTGAAATATTATTCGTCTCGATTACTGGAAGGTTTTTGAGGGGCATCCCCTTAACATTTTATTTTAGAGGACTCACCTCAGCCTAAACCTGGCCCTGGACAACAACACCCACCTCGAGCTGGAGCGAACTAAAAGACAGCCTGCCTAGAGCGCTGTTTCCATTCGCCCTGGCTATTCATCGGGCTTTCGGTCTGCAGCGGGGGTGGGCGGGGGAGGGTGATGACTGGCTGAGCTTCAGTCTTACACTTGGGATAGCCTCTTGCTTTTCGGAGATCAAATGATAGAAACCGAAGTGGCGCAGGCCGGGAGAACGGAAAAGGCAAAGGCCGTCCCCTGCCGCAGACAGAAGCTTTATCCCAACCTTTCCCGGGACCTTGAGACCCGCTTCCCCCAGAACATCCCTTCTCCCGTGTTGGGCCTCATCCCCTACACCGGGCTAGTAGCGTCCTACGCGCGACTTGTCTGCTTCCTTCGGTTGTGCGCATCACGACCTCTCCCCGACTCATCTCCTCTACAAAGGCCAGCTGAGCACCCGCAACTACTGGCGTACAGGATAAGTGCCGGTGGATGGCCACAGCCCTCCGCCGCCTCAGATTTCGGTGGGGGAGATGAAGAATCGTTCCAAATGTCGGCGAATGCTGTGCTTGCGGTAAAATAGCAGGGTGCAAACACACAGGATGGGCGCCGATCACATGTGGGGTGGGGCGATGCAGGGCCCTTCCTTAGGGAAGGCGTCCCGGAGGAGGCGACACCCAAACGGAGTTCTCCCTGCGGTTAAGAAGGGACTGGGCGGGGCGCGGTGGCGCATGCCTGCAATCCCAGCGACTCCGGATGACCAGGGAGGAGGATCCCAAGTTCGGGGCCAGACTCAGCAACTGAGAACCTGCCTCAAAATAAAAAGTAGAAAGAGCTGAGACTGTAGCTCAGTGGGCGGGCAAAAACCTGGGGAAAAGGAAACGATGTCGGGCAGAGGCAGCTGTGGGGGACCAAGCCCAGGACAGGGTTCATCTGTAGAAGCGCCAATGGACGCGGGCGCCGGAGCGGTGGAGAATCCGTCCCTCTGCCGTGCGGGGCTCGCCCTCACCGGACCCGCTCGCTGCCTTCTCCCGGCGGTCAGCCGCCAGCCTTGCGCCGTGCACACAGGACCCCTCCGGGCCGCCCTGACACGGAACAAGCCTCCCCGAGACGGGTCAGGTCCGAAGCTGGTCTTCCTCTCCGCCCGCAACGAACCGACGAAAAGCCGTACGGTCTGGGCGTCTTTGGCCAGTGTCCGCAGCCGCACCCTGGGGAAAATCTGGGACGCTCAAGGTCTACAGCCCCCCTGGCAAACCCCTCTCGGGGCCCCAGGGGCAGTCCCCTGGGCTTCGGGTTCGTCAGTGGGTTGGTACGGAGGAGGGGTCGCCGGCGGTAGCCACGCCTCCCCAGGGAAAGGCGGAGCATGCAAAATAGGGGAGTGCGCCTTAGCTACCTAACGCCGGAGCCTCCACGGAGAGTTCAAATTCCTCATTCCGAGTGGGGCGAATCGGGAATCTGCACGGGAGTCCTGTGGCATCCGCGTGAGCGAGAAGGAGGCAGAGGAAAGGAGACAAGGAGTGGGCGTGGGGTGCTCACCGCGAGTGCAATGTGAGCGAGCGCAGGACCGAGAGGGCGAGGGCGGGAGTGTCGGGTATCGCTTCTCGGCCTTTTGGCTAAGATCAAGTGTAGTATCTGTTCTTATCAGTTTAATATCTGATACGTCCTCTATCCGAGGACAATATATTAAATGGATTTTTGGAGCAGGGAGATGGAATAGGAGCTTGCTCCGTCCACTCCACGCATCGACCTGGTATTGCAGTACTTCCAGGAACGGTGCACCCCTTCGGGGGATCTCAGCGCTTGGTTTTAAAACTAGATTGCGGACTTCCAACAGGTTATACTTATTTATTTTCCTTTTCTTTTTTTTTTCTGTTATGCCAAGGGCTTTTTTTTTTTTTTTTTTTTTTTTCTTCTCATTGCTTGGTTGGGGCTTTCTCGAAAGTGGTTAATTTCTGATATAGATTCCTTTTTCGCAACCGCCCCCTTTCCTAAGCACTTTTGTGTGTTTTTTCCCGTGTTTTCTCTCCGTTTTTTTTTTTTTTTTCCTAACGACTCCATGCGATAGAGACTGAACTAGTCTTTGCTCCTATTGCTGTTTTTTGTTTCTATTCAATCCATGCTAAAGATGAAACTCTGTAGGACTAACGTTCAGTCTCAAGACTTCTTTGTGTCTCCTTTCAGTTTACTTCTCTCCATAGCATGCGGGGAGGACTTTGTTTTACAGAATGTAGATTCATCCCATTCATGTAATCATATGTATACATAGGGTAATACTGCTTGGTTCTACTATCTTTCCATCCCCCACCGCCTCCCACCTCATTTTCCTCTACACCATCCAAAGTTCCTTCATCATTTTTTCCCATTCTTCTGTCTGTCCTCCTCACTCTTCTCTGTCCTCCTCGCTTTCCACTCTCTCTAGCCCACGCCTTTTCCCTTTCCTTTCTCTTTTCCTCTCATTTTCTCTCTTACCCTGCAGGGAGACACTATGTTTGCTTAATAAACTCCCTTACCTGATTTCTTGTGTCTGGCATGCTTTCGTGGAAATTCCCTTACAGTGGTGCCATGACTTGGGATGGGATCTTCCACTGTCTCTTAAGCGAGTGGAACCCCATCTGATGCCCCAGTGCCCCCGGACACAGCTCCACCTTCCATTCTGCCTGGACGCTCTGCTCTGCATTTATCACCGGACTTGAGAAGCACCCATCCCCAGATGCCTTTACAACCTGCTCTTCTCCAACCGGACTTCTACTATGGACCCCTCAATTGATCCGATTTCTAAAAAGGGAACTCCAAACTGCTTGCCCCATGCTGCCCCCTTTCAGCTTGAAGAAGCCGGAGGGGTCATCGACCCCCTTTCCTACAGCAAAGGAGTTCCTAGAATGAGAGGGGTGATTAAAGTCAGAATTGGGGACAGGCAGTTAGTGTAGAAATAGGGGACCAGTCAAATCGAGGAAATGAAGTCCATGAAAACCATCTGCCTTTGGAAGTCTGGAAGGAGAATGGACTTTTTACATCTCACCTGCAAAACCAGCCCCAGTCACTTAGGCAGGAAGGAGAGAGAAGGCTTCAAAAAGAACTGGAGAGCAAAAGATTTTCTTATAAAAACAGAAATGGGGGAATGTAATGTATAAAGCTGCTCCCCCGCCCATCAGGTGCAGCCATTTTCCCGTCTCCCAACCACTTGTCAATCTGTGAACATCCTAGCTAGCTATTGGTTCATCAGTCAGCTTGCAAGTGTCCTTCTCCGATATTGGTCCCCTGTTAGCCCGGTGGAATTCAACTGTTTTACTGTAGCTTCCCGCCATCTTTTCCCGTTCTTCTTCTGTCTGTCCTAAATACTTTTCTCTATCCTCCTGGCTTTCACACTCTCTGTAGCGCACGCCTTTTCCCTTTCCTTTCTCTTTTCCTCTCATTTTCTCTCTTACCCTGCAGGGAGACACTCTGCTTAATAAACTCCCTTATGCGGGGGAAAAAAAAAAAGTTCCTTCATTATTCTACCCCACCACACCCTCCCCCCGTCTAAGTCATTATCCACTTACCAGAGAAAACATTCGGCCTTTGGTTTTTTTGGGCTTGTTCTACTTCATTTACCACGATATTTTCCAACTTCATCCATTTACCAGCAAATGCCATAATTTTATTCTTTTTTTTCCATGCATACGATAATTTTTTTGTATTAAAATCTTTTATTTTTACACACAGACTGCATTTTGATTCATTGTATACAAATCGAGTGCAGCTTTTCCTTTCTATGGTTGTAAACAGTGTAGATTCACACCATTCATATAATCTTACATATACATAGGGTAATACTGTTTCATTCTACTCTTTCTGTTCCCCACCCCCTTCCACCCTACCATCCAAATTTCCTTAAGTCTTCTCTTCCCCACGCCATACCCACCTCGTTATATATTGTCATGCACTTTTTAGAGAAAACATTCAACCTTTGGTAATTTTATTCTTTATGGCTGAGTAATATTCCATTGTGTATATATACCACACTTCTTTATCCACGCATCTGTCGAAGGGCATCTCGGTTGGTTCCACAATCTAGTATTGTGAATTGAGCAGCAGTGAACCTTGATATGGCTGCATCACTGTAGTATGCTGATTTTAAGTCCTTTGGGTATAAACCCAGGAGTGGGACAGCTGGGTCAAATGGTGGGTCCATTTCAAGCTTTCTGAGGAATCGCCACACTACTTTCCAGAGTGGCTGCACCAATTTGCAACCCCACCAGCAATGTATGAGTGTGCCTCTTTCCCCACATCCAGGCCAACGCTTATCATTGCTTGTGCTCTTGATAATGGCCATTCTAAATGGAGTTAGGTGAAATCTCAGGGTGGTTTCAATTTGCATTTCTCTAATTACCAGGGATGCTGAGCACTTTTTCATATAATTGTTGATCACCTGCATATCTTCTGGTGTGAAGTGTCTCCCCTTCTCCTTAGCCCATTTATTGATTGGGTTCTTTGTATTTTGGGTATAAAGCTTTTTAAGTTCTTTATAAACTTTGGAGATGAGTGCTGTGTCTGAAGTGTGTGTGGAAAAGATTTTCTCCCACTCCGTAGGCTCTCTTTTCACATTATTGATTGTTTCCTTTGCTGAGAAAAAGCTTTTTAGTTTGAATCTATCCCATTTATTGATTCTTGCTTTTATTTCTTGCACTATGGGGGTCTCGTTAATGAAGTCTGGTCCTAAGCCAACGTGATGGAGATTCGGGCCTACTCTTTCTTCTATTTGGTGAAGGGTCTCAGGTCTAATTTCTAGATCCTTGATCCATTTTGAGTTGAGTTTTGTACAGGGTGAGAGATAGGGGTTTAGTTTCATTTTACTGCATATGGATTTCCAGTTTTCCCAGCACCATTTGTTGAAGAGGCTATCCCTTCTCCACTGTAAGTTTTTGGCACCCTTGTCTAGTATGAAGTTACTGTACTTATGTGAGTTTGTCTCTGTGCCTTCTGTCCTGTACCCTTGGTCTACCTGTCTATTCTGGTGCCAATACCATGCCGCTTTTGTTACTATTGTTCTGTAGTAGAGTCTAAGGACTGGTATTGTGATACCTCCTGCATCACTCTTCCTGCCCAGGATTGCTTTGGCTATTCTGGGTCTTTTGTTCTTCCAGATGAATTTCACGATTGCGTTCTCTATTTCTGTGAGAAATGTCATTGGAATTGCGTTAAAGCTGTGTAGCACCTTTGGAAGTTTGGTCATTTTGATAATATTAATTCTCCCTATCCAAGAACATGGGAGTTCTTTCCATCTTCTAGGGTCTTCTTCAATTTCTTTCTTTAATGTTCTATAGTTCCCACGGTAGAGATCTTTCACCTCTTTGGTTAGATGGATTCCCAAGTTTTGTTTTTGTTTTGTTTTTGTTTGAGGCTATTGTGAACAGAGTTGTTTTCCTCATTTCCCTTTCAGATGTTTCATCGCTTATGAATAAAAATGCTTTAGATTTCTGTGTGTTGGTTTTCTATCCTGCTACGTTTGCTGAATTCACTGATGAGTCTAGAAGTTTTCTGGTGGAGTTTATTGGATCCTCTAAATAGAGAATCATGTCATCAGCAAATAGTGACAGTTTGAGTTCTTCTTTTCCTATTTGTGTCCTTTTAATTTCTTTTGTCTGTCTCATTGTTCTGGCTAACACTTCGAGGATGATGTCGAATAGAAGCGGTGAAAGAGGGCATCCCTGTCTTGTTCCAGGTTTTAAAGGGGATGCTTTCATTTTTTCTCCATAAGAATGATGTTGGCCGTGGGCTCAGCATAAATGGCCTTTACAATGTTGAGGTATGTACCTACCATCCCTAGCGTTTGGAGCATGAAGGGGCATTGCATTTGGTCAAACGCTTTCTCTGCGTCAATTGAAGTAATCGTATGATATTTAACCTTAAGTCTATTGATGTGATGGATTACATTTGTTGATTTCCGGATGTTGAACCAACCTTGCATCCCCGTGGTCTCTCCACCCTTGTCCTAGTGTTGCCTGATTTCAAGGTCCACATAGGAAATTAGCATCCTGTTAAGTCGGGTCTGTCCTGAATTAAACCAGGAAGCCCACTGGAGCGGCCTGCACATGTGATCCCAGTGGTTTGGGAGGCTGAGGCAGGAGGATCCCAAGTTTGAGGCCAGCCTCAGGAATTTAGTGGGACCCGAAACCACTTGGTGAGAACCTGCCTCAAAAATTAAGAGCAAAAGGTGCTGGGGATGTGACTTGGTGTGAAAAGACCTCTGGGCTCAGTCCCCAGTACCAAAGTGAAGAACAATAAAGGAGTCAACCTGGGAAAAGGCACGGGCTATTCAACTGAGTTGTGTATCGCCCATATCTGGGAATTCCAGTGGACTGCGGTGACTGAGGGAGGACAGATGTCAGTGACCTCCAAAGTTTTATTCCTTACACTGTTAAGGAAAAGTTCTGTTCCTGACACTCGTACAGGATGGTGAGGCCGGCTTGTGAAGATTCAGGAGGGACTGTGGTGACACGCAGGTACAGGGACCACCGCACTGTGGCTGAGAGTTTGGACTCAACTCCAAGGACGAGTGGAGATCTGGAGGCCAACTGCAGCGGGGCGGGCTGGGCTCAGTGGGGGGACAGTTACGGAGAGAAAGCAGCAGGGGTTGAGGGGGAGAGCAGGACACCTAGCCGAAGACAGCAAGGTAGCATCCGAAGAGTTTGGTCCTTCAGGAAATACTCAGCGGATAGCCAGGCATGGTGACCAAAACCGTAATGCCAGTGACTCAGGAGGCTGAGGGGGGAGGATAGGGAGTTCGAGGCCAATCTCAGCAACTTAGCAACACAGTATGCAATTTGGGGAGACTCTCAAAATACCAACATTAATAAGAAAGACAGGAAGTAGAAAGGACTGGGGATGTGGCGCGTGGTTAAACTCACCTGGGGTACAATCCCAGGTCCGGAAAAACAAAAACGACTGGACCGCTGCTACGTGCTCACACTGAGAAAGAAACCAACAAGACACGGGGTCTTTTGCTGCTCTGGGCAAGGGACCCGGGGCCGTGCTCTGTTAGGCAAGCGCCCTACCACTGAACTACATGCCGTCGTGGAATCAGTCTTCGTTTTGCAGGCGGCCAGCCGTGGTCTCCTGTCGGAGATGGGTGTGAAAAGCTGCCACCAGTGGGCTGGGGAGATAGCTCAGCTGGTAGAGTGCTTGCCTCATAAGCACAAGGCCCCGAGTTCATCCCCAGTACCACACACACACACACACAAAAAGCTGCCACCCAGCGGCGCCCTGCAGGTGAAAAGGGACTATCTGTGACCCTGCCTTGGGGTTGAACAGCCAATGAACATCGGATCTGCTTGGAGACCAAGAGCGCTTGACTTCCGGGACGATGGTTCCCAATGCAAACCGCCTCCCACCCTCGGGGTGGGGCTGTGGTGTTGGGTGTGTGGGGGGTCCTCCTGCGCTGCCCCTCTGGATGAGAGAAAGTTTCTGCCGCAGGACGGTGCCGGCTACCAATTAATCACCAAGAAACTTATCAAATAAACACAAGAGCCAATAATCTTTTCAAATGGAAGGGGGGGTGTGGCACACCGGGCCATGCCAACGAGATGGAGGGGCCCACCTTCACCTTTATTTACGGTGCCCAGGCTGGAGGGGCTTCCTCTGTGAGGAACAGGACGAGGTAGAGTTAGGCTCTCTAAGCCATTTGCTTAGAGAGTCAGCATTTCCTCAGACAGTGAGCCAACTCTGCACAGGGCCACCTGCCCCCAGCTCTCTGGAACAGTGTCTCTTGACTGCCAGTTCTTGGGAGTCAGACCTCTGTATCCCATGGCTCAGCCAAGCCTGATTCTGCTCTAGATGGATGGCTTCCCACAGGTGTGGGCAAGCTGGAGGTGGGGGCGAGACTTCGTGGGAGAAGACCAGCCAGCCGACTGAGTCTGGGAGGGAATGAGTGTCTGAGGAGATGGCTATGTGGGCGTTGAGGGGGCAGCACTACAGTAGGGAGGAGCCCAGGCAGAGCGAGGGTTTCAGGGACAGGCCCCTAGGGGGCTGGGTGTCCTTCCAGCCGGTCCAAACCCGGCTCCTCAGTCCCTGATCGCCCAGTGCTTTACATCTCTGGACCTTGCCCAGGCTCCTCCCTCAAACTCCGCTGCCCACATTGCCCTGCCACCTGAACGAGCCCCCCTGGGAATCTGGACCTGTCTTGGAACCCCTCCCGGGAGCCTTCCAGAAGACCTCCCAGATTCCACGGGCCTCCTGTTCCCATACAGGCGAGGTCTTCAGCAAGCTCGTCTCTCCAGGTCCCCCTCCTCATCTGATCCTGGTGTTCTAGCCGACCGGGGAAGGTGTCTCGGTCTGGGTCCTGGACCCGAGGCTCCCAGAGCCGGGCAGGAGCGGTGGCAGCGTTTGGCCCATCTCTACTGCCAGCAGCAAGCACAGGCCCGGGCTGAGTGGGGTGGCCGAGGATTAACGCAGGTGTGCTCAGTTGGAACCGGCGGCGCGGGATGCTGGCCAGGGGTGCTGAGTCCCGAGGGGCAGCTCAAGGACCGAGGGTCTGCAGTTCAGCCGTGTCTCCTGGGAAAATCCAGTTCCTCAGGGGAAAAATGGGGAGGTTGATCACTTGGCCTCCCGGGTACTCTGAGGGCCTTCCCGCCCATCAGTAGACTTCTCTGCCGCTCCTCACCTGCAGAAATGGCTCCCGAAGGAGCGTCCATCCCCCAGGACCCCTACTCCACCGAGAACACTCAGCGGGTGGGAGTCCTGTGGCCTCTGGCTGTGGGGCCCGCAACAAGTGCGGATCATTGTGATACCGAAAGCCCGGTCCTTGTCTCCATTGCCCATTCAATGAGGAGGACAAGGTTGTGAGAAAAGGGAAAGAGTTGTATTAACTTAGCTAGCAAGGGAGAAACACGGGGACTCTCATCCCGGAGCCTATGACTAGGGGAACATCTGCCAGGGGGAACAGTGGACATTTTGAAGAGGAATACAAGGGCGGCGTCCAAATATCATCAGTAGATATAATCAAGCGGTGTCTAGCGGGCGTCCTGGAGGAAGCTGTCGCTCCGCTTTCCAGATCAGAAGTGTGTTGTTGTTTGTTTTTATTCTTGTGGGCAGTGACACTGTTCTGGGCAGTGAAGGACACTTGGGTGTCCTTGGCTTGGGACAGGGCAGATGTTAGTCTTGTTTTCCCTGCTGTTAGGAAAGGGGAGAGTTAATGCCGCACCTGTTTCCTACCAGTGCGACACTTGACACGCTTCTGCTGGAGTAGAGGATCCGACACTTGACAAGGGACTGTTGAAAGATCATCCTCCCTCTTGGGGGCCACAGGCGTGGCATGTCTCCATGTGCAGTTGCTTTTAATACTAATAATCAATATATCCTTAGATTCAGATTATAGAGAATACTGGGGAGATTTCATGGTACTGGGACACAAAATAACATACAATAAAGTTTAATATTAATACTTAGATGAAATCATAAATAAGCAATTATGATTTGCTCAAAGTGGTAAGGAGCCTGTGATTTCTTTTAGTATACAAATTCTCTAAAAGTTATATATAGGTATATGAGGGTGTATTTTTCTGAGCTTTGATGTGGTGTTTGGTCTTCATTGCTTTCTTAGTGTTTATGGTTAAGTTTAAGGATATTTTTTCCCACTTAATAAAAAATAAATAGGTTAATCATAAGTACAATTTGCATTCTCCCTACGTCTAGTTCTTTAAAGATCAAAATAGACTTCTAGTCCGCCATTGAGTACATGAAATAGAACAAATACTAACTATAAGGCGATTCCTCTGTTCTCTGTTAGTAATAACAAAAAATTTCCACTGTTAACGACTAACATTAGAGTTCTTGGAAAGGGTCACCTCTATAGAGACTTCATGACATATTCTTTCAGGGAAAGTAAAACTGAAGGGAGCACGGTACCCTCTACCTTGCTGGGAACTGTTTTTGTTTTTGTTTTTTAATTCACCCTATCATACAGTAAGAACATGTTTCTTAAATGAGATCTTGAATTATACTCTTAAAGATTTTTTACTTAACAATTCCTCGTATTAACCATGAAATGATGTAATCAATACCAAAGAAAAAACATACAAAAAGATTCTGTGAACAATAAAGATTCAGATTCAGCCTCAGAACACTTGTGGTCTCCGTGTACTGTTTCTCCACCCTCCGAAGCCTCCCATCCACCTAGGACCCCCGACTGCTGCTAGGGCTGGACTCCAGCAAGTTAAGGGGAAGAGGAAGAAAAGTTAGACAAAGACAGACAGGCAGACATGTCATTTTAAAAAGAAGCCCCCTGCCAGGTGTGATGGAGCAAGCCAGTCATCTCAGCGACTCAGGAACCTGAGGCAGGAGAATTTCAGGTTGGGGGTCAGCCTCAGCAACTTAGCAAGATCCTGTCGCAAGGTAAATAAATAAGAGTGGGCGGCAGTCGCCTCTCCCTGGAGTCTCTGCGAGCGATGGGGCCTGGGCTGCGGGGAGACGCGGAAGCCGGCGCCAGGGGGAGGGGGCCGCGGTAGCCACGCCTCCCCGGGGAAGGGCGGGGCATGCAAAGTAAAGGACGGCGCCTCATCCCGGAACGCCGAGGCCTCCACGGAGAGTTCAAATTCCTCATTCGAGTGGGTCGAGTGGGGAATCTGCACGGGCCGGGGGCGTCCTTGCGAGTGCGAAGGAGACAGAGGAAAGGAGACAAGGAGTGGGCGTGGGGTGCTCACCGCGAGTGCAATGTGAACGAGCGCAGGGCGGTGAGGGCGAGGGCGGAAGCGTCAGGTATCGCTTCTCGGCCTTTTGGCTAAGATCAAGTGTAGTATCTGTTCTTATCAGTTTAATATCTGATACGTCCTCTATCCGAGGACAATATATTAAATGGATTTTTGGAGCAGGGAGTTGGAATAGGAGCTTGCTCCGTCCACTCCACGCATCGACCTGGTATTGCAGTACTTCCAGGAACGGTGCACCCCCGCCTTACTTTGGTTATCTAAAAGCAGATTGTTTGACTTTTGCGTGACTTTGGCTGTTTTTTTTTTTTTTTTCTTGTCGTTGTTGTTGGTTGTGGTGGTGGTTCTTTATCTTTTTGTGCGACTTTTCCGCTGGTCGTTCGTGCTCACGGCCGGTCTCCTGTCCACATACCCTTCTCCGTCACATTTCTCGGGCAAGTCTTTCAGTACTTCTTAACTCAGGAAGCTCTGCAGGCTTTCTTTACTCGCCAGTTTTCAGCCTGGAGGATCCTTCCATCTGCCTACTCCTCAGCAACCACCCAAAGTTATAGTTTACAGTCACCCCGCGGTACCGACATACTGTCTGTCCATTCGTTCCTGGCTTCTCTCTTGGCGGCAGGCTACACCATCAGCCTGCCGGACTTATACTTCCTGGCCCACTTGCAACACACTTACTTGGCATTAGGCTCTCTTCAGTCATCCACGCCCGTGCTCTGACGCTGGGTCTTGTCCTAGCAACTGCTATAACACCCCCCGCCCCCCATCCACTTCCTGGTGTGACACTCTCCCACCACCTTCTACCCTCCATCTGCTACCCTTTGGGGCCTGCCCCCTTTCGCTGTTCCTCATCCGCCTCCCACACCCCCATGGTCCCTCCATCCTGGTGTATCTGGATTGACTTCCTTGCATATACCCTCAGCTCCCTTGCCCCTTTCCTGTTCTGTCATCGCACACGGGTAACCTCCAGAGAGACATCCAGCCGGGATGGGCTCACCTCACTCCTCAGTGTGCTGAGACACAGATATCCGCATTTGCCATCCAGGGACCAATAGGCCCTTTTTATTTTTATTTCTTAGATTTGAGTCATTTGGGGGGCAATATACAGAAGTAAAATGTAGAAAGATTATCTGAAGGACACCGAGGGAGCAGGCTCGGCCCTCAGGAGCGCTTCCCACCTAGCACGAGAGGCCCTGGGTTCTTTCGGGGGTGGGTTTAGGGGTGGTAGTGGGGGACAACTGGAAGTTGAACCCAGGGGTGCTTTGACACTAAGCTACATCCCCTCCTTCTTATTTGGAAACAGGGTCTTGCTGACTTGCTGAGGCTGGCCCTGAACTTGTGATTCTCCTGCCTCAGCTTCCCGAGTTACCTGCATTACAGGTGTGTGCCACCACGCCCGATCCCTTGCTTCTTTAGGAAAGAAAGAAAAGACAAAAAAAAAAAAAAAAAAATCCACAGAAAAAATCCCACATTTTTGTGTGTGGGGAGCAGAGACAGAGGATGGTGTGATGGACTGACAGATCTGGCTCCATGAGAATGTTGTAGGCCAGATTCTAAGGGAAATGACTAAACAGACTCCATTTTGCTCTGAGACTCCATGTTATGTAGGAAATAAGCTTCTCCCATGGGAACACCCCGCCTCTGTGCCCATCATCAGTTACTGGGTGTGACATGTTTAATAATATACGATGGCGACTCCTATGTAGTAAAGAATTGCTCTCTTTTGATTCCTACTGCTCTTAACCAATGTACCATGTAAACGGTAATTGTGCGGATGTTAGCAACCATTCTTTACTTTGTACCTAGGTAAGGGTCAGTTTGACCCACTTCCCCCTCTGTCGATGATCTCATGATGTTATTTGTAATTTTGAGTCATAGCAACAGACACTTATGATTGATGTAATTTTTGGTATAAGAACCTCTACAACCCTGTGGTCGGGGCTGTTCTCCCAATAGCCATTTTTTGGAGGCATTGTGTGAGACAGTCAGCTGGCCAGCTTAATAAAGACTCTCAAATTTGGACTTCTCAGTGGTGATCGGTCTGTTATTAAATCGCGCCCCATAACAATGGGAGAACAGTGATGAGATTGGGAGTCTGTGATGCCCTCATGGCTGTGGCATGCCCGGTGCCTGGGAATGTTTCTGTGCAAGGGCTCAGGATGCTTAGCTGCTGTGGCAATGGCCTGCACCAGGAGGCTCTGTGCAAGGGTCCTGTCAGCTCTGGCCTCGATCTCGGGCACACGGTCCCTGGGAAGGAAGGGGCTATTCTTATGCTAGACAACTACAGTGTCTGACCACTTGGCTTCTCGGTTCCTGCCTGCTTTCCAGTAACTTTAAACAATGCACTTTCTTGAGAGCTACACAAGGCTCCTAACGCTGCACTTTGCAACTGTGGATTGCAACTGTGGAAAAGCTACAAAGGTGTCCTGGTTTCTGTAACTTTCCTGAATACAAAGAATAATGGTTGCATAGTCTTTAACCGGAAAATGAGACACATACAAGTAACTCCTTCCATCTGCATCTCCATCAGAGAGCAGAACTCCACCTGATCCCAGCTTAATCTTGAAAATGCCGTGTCTGTGAATCTTTATTTGGCAATCCCCCTTCGCCCCTCGCTGGACCCAAGAGTTTGGTCGGGGCTGGTCGGGACAGCTGGTGGCCCGTAAAGGGACGGACACAGGGGAACTCTCTTCAGTCATTAGAAGAGGGGATGCTCCCAGAGACGCACCATAGAAGGCAAAACAATCCTCAAAGGTAAGGAGGTCGGGGGAGCGACTCAGAGTCAGGTGTAAAATGTGGGAAATACGGGATCCGAAGAAAGGGATCTTTATGTGTCTGTCCTTAGCGACCTGCTTAGGAAGAGCGGTAGTGCTGTTAGAAGGGCATAGCTGTTACGATTTAGAAACTTTATTACTCAGACTTTCCCCTGGTTTCCCTACAGAAGCAGCGGTTAATGTAAAGACAGGGACAACTGGCACCCTGCTTAAAGTAATGCTTGCAGCTCCAGGAATAAGAAAGAAAAAAAGAGGCTCTCCAGAGAGAATACGAACTATCACACTGTGCCTTAAGGGAATAGTCTTACAAAAGAGGAAATGATGACAGCAGTTTTCCTTACCTCCTAGTTTCTGCTGGATCTCTATCTCTCCTAGGCTTATATTTAAAAACGTCAATTACAGAGCAGGCAAGATTTACAAAGCTTATGAAAAACCAGTTCAGACAAAAAAAAAAAAAAAAAATGTCCCTTTTTCAATTCAAACTGCTTGGCTGGCTCTCTTATCTGTTTTCAGCTGGCTTTCTGAACCAGTTCCTCCTGAAAGCTACAGCACACAAAGTGGAAAGATTTCGAATGTACAAGCTTTCTTTTTCTAAAGTTTCTTGTGTTTTTTTCCTGACCACTTCACAGGCTTCCACATTGTTTAGATAGCTGAACTCTGCACTGACTCTTATCTGAGCTATAAGTATACTCTGACCTGATAAAGATGTTAGTATTGTGACCATTTAATTTTTTAGAAAACTCCTGTTTTTTGGAATTCTACATCATTTAATGTGTTTTTCTGATCTGTGTTGTTTTATCTAACTCTTAAGGTTTGTACACTCTGTCTTCGTTCAGAAGCCAGTTTCTCCGGGGTTAGCTCTTACATACATCAAAAAATTCTTTTAATAAGTCCTAAGGAGGACATAGACACGGGGATGTTGGGAATGAGTCTGATAACCAGGAGGGACCTGAACGCTTTGAGTTCAGCGTCCATCATGGCTGCTGGATTTCACACCTGGCATTTCCAATTGGACAGGTCCATCCTCATATTTAAGTCATAGTATTAGAGTCTGATGGGCTCTATCTTAATTTCTAATAGATTAAATCTAATAGAGGCTTTCATATGCATTAATAACATTGCCTCCTACCTGCGGAGCTCCACCTACAAAAACTCACAATATCTTTGTTTCTCGTCTGCCTTTTGTATGTGTGCACACCTGTGTCCTGCGTTGCCAAATCTATATATAATGTACATGGTATCAAAGTTGGCAGAAAAATGAACTCTCACCCATTGAAATTTAAAGAGTGATGGATCCAGATAATTTAATTCCAATTAAGTAATCAGATAAATGTAAAGATATCTTTAAAATTCTAACGCGCACATTTTTTCTAGGTGGTCAATTAAAAGGGTCGATTTCTACAAAATGTCTATAATGTAATGTAATATCCATTGCTCCCAGGATTTTCCTTCAACGGGAAAGAGAAGGTTAATACAGTTATCTACGTTTGTCTGATATTTTTATCTTTCAGTTAAAGTGAGTAAATCAGATTTAACACACAGGGGATGCATCTTCATAAATGTGTTTTCTTAAATGGATAAATTTGAAAAGAAATTTGAGATTGCTATGTTTCTGGATCTTCACTACAGCAAAATTCCTGAGTTAAATTCTAACAGGGTGTAATTCTATATACAAAGGGTCCAAAACGTTTCAGCTGTGTTTCAGTTAAAGTACTGTAAACAAGATAAAGGTATTTCCTCTAAGAGGAGTAATTTTTAAAAATTCAAAAATTTCATAAGGACGATTTCAAATTGTAAATTTGAAGAAAGGATCGAAGCTAGAAAAGAGATGTAAGGTGTAGGAAGGAAAACAGATATCAGGTTTGTAAAGGAAAAGAGGTAGAAGGTGTGAGTATGTGATAAGAAGGTTGTAAGTATGTGACGGGAAGGTGTGTGTGTGTGACAGCAAGACTTGTGTCAGTTTCAAAAGATTTGTAAAGGAGATCCCTTCACCAGACACAGGGGAAATATCCATGTTCTTCTGATGTGAAACAGAGTTTAAGCCTCTCTATGCTAAAGTAATAAAGATTTCTTAAAATGTTAATTTGCTCTTACTTACCAAGATAATTTCTTATGCCTGCAAAGTTTTATTAAAAATGAATAAATAGCTAAACCAGTCTTAAAAGAATTATTGTTTGTCCACCTCTGGTTAAACAATAACTGTTATTTTAGAGTATTATGCTACATTCCAGATTCTAATTTTTTCGTCAAAAGTTAAACTTGGTTAATATAAAAACATCAGTGTAATTGTGCTGTTAACTGGTCTCTTTGTATCCTAAGAGTATTCGTGTAGTCTTTTAAATATAAGGTTTAGGAGAACATTTTACACAGCTGATATTCTCTGTAACAGTGGTCTATTTTAACAAGAGCAAATTTGGTTAAAATTTATTTATGTGATTTAATATTTTGTAATTAGATAAAAACAATCTGTCATAAATTATAAAATTTTGTGTTACTCTCCATGCTCAGAGGTAAACTTAAATATATTTTTAATGGACGATAAGGAAAGCCTGGTTTATTTCAGGTCTGTTAACACGGATGTAAACACATTTTGCCGTTCTTGCACAAAAGAGGATTAAAAGCTCTCTGAACTAACTTACTTCATATTTCAGATGTAATGGCAAATTATGTTAACTGATTCACATAAACTCAAAAATGATGTGTAAAAACTTTATAAGATAATAGTTAAAAAAGAAATTAAAGATTAGTTTCAAAACTAAAACACCTGATGTAAGATTTGCCAAGGGCCCGTACCTCATCTGAGTTAAGACTCTGCCTCTTACCTTATTCCATGTTAAGACAACCACTCAAGTTTACTTAAAGTTAAGCTAAAGAAAGAAAAAAAAAAAAAAAGGTTTTTGTTAAACAAATTACTATACTCTAAAACAACCGTAATATAGAACTAAATAAAGGTTTAAAATTACAAAAAACCATATTGATTGGCTTATAGCAATCGTACAAATTAAATATGTTTTTTCTCTCGTTAAATTTCATCTTGTATTTTCCTTGTAAACATTATACCTGTTGTCTATTAGTTCCTTTCAGAAGTACAAAAGGCCTTTCCTTCTTATATTTTGGGCAGTCTAATTATAGGACACTTGATTGGTTCACAAAACTTACAAGTTACAACTGATGTGTTACATATTTTCAAAGATTTTCTCGTAAGTTATTGGGAGATTTTAACCCGTGAAAGCCTAGCTTGCAATTATCTACTGCAGATTTGAGCCCTTCACTTGATATATTGTATGGAAATCCCTCTCCAGCCTCTCCTCAACAGCCTGCTACAGAAGCAAAGGCCGCCTTAATAAAACTGCTATGGAGACTACAGGACTTACTGAATAAATTTACAGGAGCCCGTACCTGTGTCGACGTTTCCTGCTTCTCACACCCCTACGGGGCCATATAGCAGTCTTCAAAAGGTATTAAATGGTCCCACTTTGCTTAGTCTCCTCCGAAGTCTTTACTCCCATTTCGTAATTGTGTTGCTCAACTTTATTATTATCTTATTATTTTGTGCGGTGCTGGGGTTGAACCCAGGGCCTTGGCATGGGAGGCAAGGACTCTACCAACTGAGCTACATCCCCAGCCCTCAACTTATTATTATAAAGACAGAAGCTCAGCCTTCTTCCGTCATCGTGCCCTTTTCAATTTAACATCAACTTGGACAATCCCTACAGGCCTTCCAGGTGACTTTGACCAATTTTCCTGGCCAGTGAAGCATTCACATCAGGCCATTTCCCACTGTTTGGCTGCTTTAGCAGTGCTAGGCCGTCCATGACAAATTAAAACTCATGATAATGCTCCAGGTTATACTAGTTCATCTTTTCAACACTTTTGTGATCGATCTCACATTGAACACCAAACTGCCGTTCCTTATAATCCTCCAGGCCAGGCCATTGTAGAGTGAGCTCATTTACCTCTAAAGTCACCATTGCAAAAACAAAAAGGGGAAATAAAACCCACAAAATTGTTTAAGTCATGCTCTTTTCGTATTAAATTTTTTGGACTGTGATGCTTGCTGAAGGTCGCACTGCAGCTGAGCGACATGTGGCTCATAACGACTGTAGGCTCAACGGGTCTGGTCTGGTGGAAAGACCTACAAACAGGACGATGGAATGGACCAGACCCAGTGATTATGTGGGGGTAGAGGTCATGCTGGTATCCTTCCAGAAAGCGCCCCTCATCCTATTTGGGTACCTGAACGTGCTCTTCGCCATCATCGTGGAAGACCTCCAACCGCGGTTCAGACGACTGAAGCTCACAATGAAAGTGTTGATCCTGACACCCACCATGGACGAGATGGTGGGGAGGAAGAGGAAGAGAGCTTGACAAACCCAGAAGGCTGGGGACAATTGAAGAATCTGACGCACCAGGCTAAGATGGTAAATTTACAGGGAAATGTTGACTCCCCCTGCCACAATGCTTGTGGCCATGCTGGCTTTATTAAGATGTCAGGGAAGTAGACTTCGTGGGGAAACTACTGAACTTACTTTCCAGATCCACCTTTAGTACACCCAGTTATGTGGACTGGAGAATCTAGTCCCATATTTACTAAAGACACACACATGAGGGGAGGCTTTTCAGACAAACATATTACACCTGTCCATTCAGTTGGAGGTAGTTGTACTGCATACAGTGGGAGTCCACCTATATGTTGGTCCCACAATGATAATACTGGCTGTTTAAAAGTGACCCCAGAAGATAAGAGGGCATATGGGGAAGCCAAGGTAGCCAAACTCACTGGTTTTGGGGAGGTAACCAAGCATATTCATCAGACGGTTGTTAAAAATGGGCCTGGCCTGATGACATAACCGTGTTTCCCATGGAACATCCACCAATACCTTACTGTCCTCATCGTACTACTACAGAATTGGGTGCCCTTACTACATGGACGGAGTGTGCCAACAATGGGCCGGCACATCATAACATCTGCTGACCTTCAGTGGTGGTGGCATGCAAAGAGATCTTTGGTGTTTGATAGCCACCCTAGGTTTTGTTAACTTTACTAGTACCCCCTTACCCGATCTTGTGAATAAGGATTGTAAAGTGGCTTCTTGTTACGGCTTGCAAGCCTGTGTACAATCAATCCCCTTCTGTTTTAAATTACTGGAAGTGTAAACGTAAACAGGAGAAGAAAAAGGTATCATGTCATTTTTTATGACCGTACTTTGACTGATTGTATTACGAGGTGTAACAGAGGACCAGGAACACCTGGGCCAAGACAACCTTCATTTCTTATGACTCCAGCTGATATTTCAGAGCCCTGGTATTCCAATACTGGAGTTCAAGTTCTACAGCAGATTCATGCCCTGTTGGATAGGCAGTGTCATGCTCTTGGTCCTGTCATAATGGGAGTCGTTGCCTTGGTACCCGCTTTAGTCTCTGTCATGACCGCTGCTATAGCTTTATCCAAAAGCATAAAGAATGCTCAATTTGTTAATGATTTGGCTCACTAGTAATAATCAGGCAAATATTGATGACACGTTAGAGGAAAAACTAAATGCTTTAGAAGCTGCAGTTATTAATGTCGGAAATGAACGTGCCGCTCTAAAATTTAGACAGGAGCTCCGCTGCCATGCTAACTACAGATACGTTTGTGTCACAGCAGCAAAGTATGATACGTCTCAATTCCTTTGGGAGAAAGTTAAAAATCGTTGAACGGGCATTTGGCAGAGAAATAACGATAGCCTCAGCCTTATGGAGCTACATCATCATATCTGGGACATTCGAGAAAGTCAAATGGATTCTGTGGATCCCGCATGGCTTGCTAAACAAATACTTAATGATCCAAGTGGCTTTCATCTGTGGAATATGTTAAGTCATACAGTATGGTACGTTTTTGGAATTATATCCTTGCTACTAATTCTCTTTGGTGTTGTAACAATAGGATGCCGGATCTTCTGAGGAGAAATCCAAGGACTCAAGTCTTAACCCACCACTTGCATTTAAAAAAATATAAAAGGGAGAGATGTAGAGAGTGGTGACAGAGGATGGGAGAGTAGTGACTGAGACTGGGGGTCTCTGATGCCCTCGTGGCTGGGCATGCCCGGTGCCTGGGAATGTTTCTGTGCAAGGGCACAGGATGCTTAGCTGCTGTGGCAATGGCCTGCACCAGGAGGCTCTGTGCAAGGGTCCTGTCAGCTCTGGCCTTGATCTCGGGCACACGGCCCCTGGGAAGGAAGGGGCTATTCTTATGCTAGACAGCTACAGTGTCTGACCACTGGGCTTCTCTGGTTCCTGCCTGCTTTCCAGTAACTTTAAACAATGCACTTTCTTGAGAGCTACACAAGGCTCCTTGTTGGGACTAATGACACGTTAACTAACTCAGGCTGACTCCTTACTCCCTGGCGAATGAGCAAGATCAAGGCCTCAAAGGCGGTTTCAATAGTTAATGACGATGAATTGGACCACCGTCAGGGATTGGTCAACAATAGTTCCGTGAACGTGATCACCTCCTGCTTGCCATATAGTCCTATGGGACTCTTGCCTGCGTGAACACCCCATACTTTGCTGACCTTTAAGCTGATTGGTTCCCACCTAGCCCCCACCCTACATAAAAGCTGTGCGATTTCCTCAATAAATGAGTTCCTGGTGTGACGGGTCTCCCTGACACCTGATTGTCCTCCGCCTGGAGGGCTGGGAGCAGGCAGTCAGTCGGCCTTACTATCCCGGTCTGACCTTGTTGGGGAGTGTCCCCTTCCCTTGCCGCTGGTCGAGAAGACCCCAACAGCTCCTAACGCTGCACTTTGCAACTGTGGATTGCAACTGTGGAAAAGCTACAAAGGTGTCCTGGTTTCTGTAACTTTCCTGAATACAAAGACTAATGGTTGCATAGTCTTTAATCTGAGAATGAGACACACATAAATAAACATTGCTGGCATAACTCTTTGGATCCGCAGCTCCATCAGAGAGCAGAACTCCACCTGATTCCAGCTTAATCTTGAAAATGCCGTGGATCCCCCTTCACCCCTCGCGGGACCCGAGAGTTTGGTCGGGGCCCTGGTCGCGACATTTGTTTGTTCATATTTTTCAGATTTTGAAGGTCTATATACTTTTAATTCTGCAACATCCTCACAATGCAAGGAACAGCTTGTTGGCCGTCAAGCGTGAATCTGGAACGTATGCAGCTTGTAAACACTGACTCCAGATTGCCGATACATCTCCAGTAGGTTCTAGCTCATCCCCACTTCTGGTTCTTCTCCCACTTGCATCGGCCAAACACAGAATGTTTTCCAATGTTTCCTTAACCTTCGATAGATAGCTCGTAAGTTCGTTGAGCAGCAAATCTTGGAGTGTGGCAAAATTTATCCAGGCTACTGTCCTATTTTTTTTAAATTTATTTTTATTGCAAACAAATGGGATACATGTTGTTTCTGTTTGTACATGGAGCAACAGAATACCATTTGCATAATCATACATTTACATAGGGTAATGATGTTTGATTTATTGTTATTTTTTCCTTCCCCCCACCTCTCCCACCCCTCTTTTCCCTCTATACAGTCCCTCCTTCCTCCATTCTTGCCCCCCTCCCACCCCGCATTATGTGTCATCATCTGCTTATCAGTGAGATCATTCGCCTTTTGGATTTTTGAGATTGGCTTATCTCACTTAGCATGATATTCTCCAATTTCATCCATTTGCCTGCAAATGCCATAATTTTATTATTCTTTATAGCTGAGTAATACTCCATTGTGTGTGTGTGTGTATACATATATATATACATATATATGTATATATATACACATATATATATATATATATATATATATCACAGTTTCTTTATCCATTCATCAATTGAAGGACATCTAGGTTGGTTCCACAGTCTGGCTATTGTAAATTGAGCAGCTATGAACATTGATGTGGCTGTATCTCTGTAGTATGCTGATTTTAAGTCCTTTGGGTATAGGCCGAGGAGTGGGATACCTGGGTCAAATGGGTGGGTCCATTCCAAGTTTTCTAAGGAATCTCCACACTGCTTTCCAGAGTGGCTGCACTAATTTGCAGCCCCACCAGCAATGTATGAGTGTACCTTTTCCCCCACATCCTCGCCAACACCTATTGTCGCTTCTATTCTTCATAATCGCCATTCTAATTGGGGTGAGATGGAATCTTAGTGTAGTTTTGATGGATACTGTCCTTTGATAATAGGAAGTCGCCCTAGCCTCCGGCTCCCCTACTTGTCCTTTGCATTTACCTTCTGATCCCGACACATGGCCTAGAGATGTGTTCCCCTGCCAATTTTATTTTCTTTGCCATCCTGGGTGGAAAAAAAAAAAAAAAAAAAAATTTTTTTTTTTTTTTTTTTTTTTTTTTTTTTTGGTACTAGGGATTGAATCCAGGGGTGCTTAACCCCTGAGTCACATCCCCAGCCCCTTTTGGTATTTTATTTCGAGACAGGGTCTCGCTGATTGCTTAGGGCCTCGCTAAGTGGCTAAGACTGGCTTTTGAACTTGCGATGTTCTTGCCCCAGCCCCTGAGGCGAGCCGCCGGGATCACAGGCGTGCGCCACGGCTTCTGGCGCATTTCTGAATTCTTGACTGTGTTCAAGGAGCGCAAAATCCAGAGCACAGAGATGGTGCTCACAGCTTGGTAATCCGTCTCGAGGGACGGTTCACTCCTTTGGGCAAGGCAACAAGAGCCGAAGGATGATGTTCCACCGCGGCATCGTCCTTCCAGCGAGTCCGTCATCCCTCCCTTTCCTGAATCTCGGAAACGTTTTCCATGTCCTAGGAATCCCGGAGACACGACGGAAGAACTCCTAGGGTGAGGGCACAGCAAAGTGTCTCAAGACACAGGAAAACTGCCATCTCTAGGATCCCATCATGTGTCTTGTCTCTGGAGAAAGACAGAAGCAGCCCCGGAAACGGACCTGGACCGGCAGGACTTTCCCTGCTCAACACCAGTGGCCGCTGCCATGTTGCCCACTGCGGGCCTTCCTCGCTCTACTCTTGCCTCCTTGCAGACGAGAGTCCTTAAGTTACCCAGTCAGAGAAGCAGCCCCCGCTTCCCGAGAGCGTCCCGTCCCGTCGGGAGGGAGGCCTGGCTTGCTCACCCTCTCCACAAACCACCTCACGCAAGCCAGCCTCCGAAACCGTTCCTGGTTCCTGGCAGCCTCTTACCGAGACACCCGCGAGGTTCCCCACGGAGGACAAAACAGGGAAACAGGGAAAACCCGGCTCGCTTCACTGACACGTGTGTTCCTGGTGGCCTTTGGCCCGAGGGCGTTGATAAGCTGTAAGAAGGCCCGTCAAGGGACCCATGCTAACCGGATGCAAGACAGGAGTGTGAGTCGAAGAAAGAAAAGGCAGCCCCCAGCCACCCACGCACGCACACAGAAGAAAGGCTCCGTGGTGGCCTACTCCCAGAAACTCAGAAGGCTCAGGCAGGAGGAGCACGTGTTCCGGGCCAGGCTGGGCCAGCGTAGGGACTGGCCTTGTCTCAAAACAGAAACTAGGGAGATAAATAAAGCGGCCGGGGACACAGCCCAGTGGTAGAGCACCCCTGGGTTCGATCCCCAGTACCACGAAAAGAGCAAAGAAACCCCCCCCACACACACCCAAACACTGGAAGACTCGGAGTGGAATCAAAGTCACAAAACAGCCACATTTACATCCAGAACTGCTCGGAGAAGACACTGTAAGGGAGCGGGGCGGCGGCAGAGAAGAACGGATTCGCCATAACAAAGCGCCACCAGAGACCGGGTGGGTGACCGCAGCCACAGACAGATGTCTCCTCACAGTTCCGGGGGCTGGAAGTCCCGGGGCAAGGTCCAGAGGGGTCGCTTCCGATGAGGGCTCCCTTCGTGGCGCAGGTGGCAGCCTTTTCGCTGCCTTCTCACCGAGCCTTTCTTCTGTGTGTGCGCGCGCGCGCGCGCGTGCGTGGGTGGCTGGGGGCGCTGGGGGCGGGAGAGCCGCTCCGCCCACCGCATTCCTTTCTTTCCAGCTTTTCTCTTTTAACTGCTTAATTCTACACAATATCTATTGTTTCCGTATTTTTTGTTTATTGGTGCGTTATAGCTGCACATAATGGTGGGATTTGTTGTTCCACATTTGTACATGCACACAACGTGACCGTGTAATGTGGCCAATATCAATCCCTGGTGTTTCCCCTTTTTCTCCCCTCTTCTCCCCGCCCCCAATCCCTTTCCTCTACTCTTCGATTTTCGTGGGCCAGCCCTTCCCACCTTCTCCTTTTTCCTCTCTAGTTTCCACAAATCTCATGTCCTTTCTTATAAAGACGGGAATCCTACTGGATGAGGGCCCCACCCTTGTGACCTCGTTGAACCCTAATTACTTTCTTGGAGGCCTCAGCTCCAAACGCGGCCCCAGTGTGGGTTTAGCGAGGGGCGGTTAGGGCCTTCCACAGGAAAGGGGGTTGGGATTGGGGACAGGCCACCAACATTCAGTCCACGACAAAGAACGACTATAATCCTGGATCCAGCGGACCCTGGTGGTAGACGAAGGGGTAACTTTGCCATCACTAGCAGGCGGGCACCCTTAGTGCTGGGCACAGCAGCGAACTCATCTTCTTCCTCCCTACTCCGTTCATCTCCACTTTTCCAGGCCGCTGTCTCTTACTTTCCTCTCCACCCTGCCCCACACTCAGCTGAGCACCTTGCTTCCGAAGGAAGTATTACTGTAGATGCAATCGGGAGGCCTCCAGGATTAGGTGCGGGACCGCCCCACTCCCCTCCAGAGCCCAGATGAGCCGCCACAGCTCCTGGCAAAGGCCTGCCCCGCACCTGAGCACCTGAGCCCATCCACCTCTCCTTGCCCCTGGCAACGCTCTGCTATTCGCTTCCCCCATGGCCCCCGGTGTTCCCCTCTGGATGGGACTGCTCCCACCAGCACGTGAGTTGTGTTATTTCTTTCCATCCTAACATAAACCCGACTCACCTACTTCACCCCACGGCTACCACCCCATTCCTCTTTTACAAAGAAATTCCTCCAAACGGTCGTCTCTATTTCTCCCTCCCCAGTTTCCTCTCGTTCTCTCTCTACAGTGTTGAGATTATCTTGAAATAACTTCACACCTGGTCAGGCGTGGTTGCACATGCCTTTAATCCCAGCAGCTCGGGAAGCTGAGGCAGGAGGATGGCAAGTTTGAGGCCAGCCTCAACAACCGGGCGAGGCTCTAAGCAACTTAGCGAAACCCTGCCTCACAATGAGAAATAAAAATAAAAGAACAAAGAAAAAGGGCTGGGAATGCGGCTCGTTGGTAAAGCACCCCCAGGTTCAATCCCCCGTACCAAACACACATACACACAAATAAAACTTCACACTTACAGAAAAGTTACAACAATCCTACAGAGAACCTCTCCGTACTCTTTACCCAGGCCCGCCAACCGTCAACGGGGCCGCACTTGCTTTGTAACTCTCCCTTTATAATATTTTCCCCCTGAAATGGAAAAGAACCAAAGTAACTCCATTTTGTTCTGACCTGACTCCATCGTATGCTTGCTTGTAATGTTTTCCTTTCAGCTTCCCGAAGCTGTATCTGCGTTGACAGTACAGCAGGACCTTCCCTCCCTGACTATGGCCCTGATGTATAACAAAAATGACTCCGAAATGTACAATCAAAGCTATTCTCTCATGTAACCAAAATATCTGTCTCAACAAGGTCTTTTCTGACCTACGTGTGCCTCAACTGTTCTTGTGGCTTTGCCTTTATGAACCCCTGCACCGCCATGCTCGGGGCTGTTCTCCCAATAAATAGCCATTTTGGGCATTGTGTGACAGTCAGCCGGCCGGTTAATAAAGACTCTCAAATGTGGACTTCTCAGTGGTGACTGGACTGTTCTTAAATTGTGCCCTAAACACCCCGAAACACACACACACACACGAAGACACCCACATATTTTTCTTTATTGAACCATTTGCGGGTTGCACACGCGATGTCCCGTCACCCCCAAATACTTAAGCGTGTCTTTCCTGGGAACACGGCCTTCTGAACACTATGCTATAAGCCACAGTCCAAGTTCAGATTTCTCCCGCTGTCCCAAAGCATCCTGTAGAGAGATTTGTTTTCCTGGTCCAGGACCCAGTCTGGGATCCCTTGCTGCACTCAGTTGCCAGTTCTCTTTCCGTCTCCTTCAGCCTTTGCGCCTCTTTCACAACAGGGACTTTCTTTGAAGACTGCAGGATACTTATTCTGTAGAATGGCCCTCAGTTTGGATCTTGCCCTCTTTTGAACACGCCCCAGTAAGCCTCCTGTGCGGTGGGGAACCTGCTCTCCTCAAGGTCCACCGTCAGTCCCCACCTCACCTGAAGCCTCAGCAGCTTTCTACCAGGTTGAGCCTTCGCTGGTTCTTGAAATACCTTCAGGGCGTGGTTTCCAGAAACCCTTGCTCTCCCGATTTTCCATCTGCCTGTTCCTTCTAGTGTCCTTGACATTGTTCTCATGCCCCGCCCCCCGCCCCCCCCCCCTCCGCTACTACTTGTGGTGGGTGGACGCCCGCTCTCCCTTGGGGAGCTCCTCCCAACCCACGGTGGAGGGTCCCCACTTCTCTCCTGACAGTTCTTTCAAAACAGCTCGGGCCTGCAGTACAGCCTGGTACACACCCAGCTGCCTAGCTGCCACCTCCTCACGGCTCTCCTAGGCGCAGCTCTAGCTTGTCCTCTGCCAAAGTGAGCTCCGAACAGGGCACGCCCTCCCCCACGCCCCCAGCTCCAGCCTCCTCGACAAACTTGCTCCTCTCCCAACTCAGAATGTGACAACCGTGTTCTTCCCAGTCGCTCTGGCCAGAACCCCTGGAGTCGCCTTCCATTCCTCTCTTTCACACCCATAGGTCCCCCAGATTTCCGCAAAGGCCGGCAGCTCTACTTTCTCCCCCTGCACTGCGACGAGCCCGGGCCCAAGCGCTCGCTCTCGCTTTCCTGGGAGGACGCAATCCCTTCTGCTCCCCGGTCCTTCTGCTCCTCTGCCCTCGCCCCCGTCGGGCCAGCCCGAAGCGCTGAGCGGCGGTACGTCTCACCGCGCCGCCGCCCACGCTCAGAACCAACCCTTCCTCCGCCTCTCGCCTTCTCCCCAGGAGGAGAGGCCACAAGTCCCCGCCGGACCCGCTCGCCCACTCCCTCTCCCACCCGGTCTCCTCCTGCTGTCCCCGCCGGCCCCAGTCATTCCGGCCTCCGACGCCGGTCGCTGAACCCGCGGTTCCCTCTCCCTTTCCAGGCTCCTCCCCTCCCGCCCTGAAAGCAGCGGATTTAACGGCGCAGCTAACGGACTCGAGCCCCCAAGGGTCCCCTTTCCCAAGACCCCCGCCCACCCCTTGAGCCAGCGGGAGCGTGCGTTCCTCCGGGGACAGTATTCTGGCGACCGACACCCCCAAGCCCCCAGAAAGTTGACCTCATCTCTTAAAAAAAAAAAAAAAATTGAAAGATTAAGCACGAAGGAAAAAATGCTGGGAAGGAAACCTCGTAGTGTCGTTCGCGTCTTTCTCGTCCTGGCTTTTCCTCCCGATCTCGGGCAATGAGACCGAAAGAGCTTTCTCGCTCATTGTTTTACCGGCGGTGTTCTGTTCCAAGGCGAGAGGGCGGGCACCGGAAGCCCGGCATGGCTTGTGCGGGGCGGGGCATGCAAATTTACAATGTCTCTTTCTCCCGGGAGCTATGGGAGCAAAGAAAAGGATGAAAGTTTCCCCGAACAAGCAATAATCTGACGAAGTTTTCATGCTTCACAAAATTGAATCCCTTGCGCAAAGTGAACCGGGGATAGGGTGGGCCTTTAAGTGAGCGTGAGTTCTGTGACCGTGAGCTGAAAATGTGTGTGGCAAGGAGTGCCATGGGTGCCCGAGAGCTGGCGGGTATCGCTTCTCGGCCTTTTGGCTAAGATCAAGTGTAGTATCTGTTCTTATCAGTTTAATATCTGATACGTCCTCTATCCGAGGACAATATATTAAATGGATTTTTGGAGCAGGGAGATGGAATAGGAGCTTGCTCCGTCCACTCCACGCATCGACCTGGTATTGCAGTACCTCCAGGGACGGTGCACCCCCCCCCGGGGGAAAATGTGGTTGTTAAAGGTCAGATGGGTGCTATGGTTTTTATCCTGTGTGTGTTTTTTTTTTTTTTTTTTCTCTGCTGGGCAGCTCTGGCCCCAGTTGTGGTCTTTCTGTGCTTGTCGGGGATGCTGCTGAGTTTTCTCTTTCATTGTGTGTGGAGGAGTCTTTGCATGCTATGAAGCGGCCCTCCCCCTGCCGCCAGCGAGCTTTGAGAGCGTTTTTGGTTGTTTTTCTTCACGTCCTTTTTTCTCCTCGCGAACGTCAAACTGGCAAGAAGGGAGTATCTGCCCCGCTTCCCGCTCGCCCCAGTGTCGTGTCGAGTGTCGCTCAGTACAGGATTCAGGATTTGCTGGTGTGCCCGCGGCCGGAGTGACTGAGTCCGCGCTCCGGAGGGAGTCTTAATCTGCAGTGACGTCATGAGGTTTAGTAAGGCAAACTCAGCACCTTCAAAACCTACCGTAATCCCACTGGCTCAGGAGGCTGAGGCAGGACGATGGCAAGGTCAAAACCAGCCTTAGCAATTTAACGAGACCCTAAGCAACTCAGTGAAGACCCTGACTCTAATAAAATAACGCAGAGCTTGGGGAAGTGGGTTAGTGGTTACATGCCCCCTGAGTTCAATCCCCAATACAAACGACGACGACGGAAAAAGCAAGGTTAAAAGGGAGAAAGGACCCGAGAGGATCGAATACTGGTGTTTACTTTAGACTCGAGAAGCTATGCAAATCCCTTCAGTATTCTAACTCAAACTTTAGGCCTCTTCAAGTTCAAAACTCCCTGACGTCTGCCTCTGGGAATGATGCCAACCGTGAGGGAAGAAGAAAATCGAAGGCAGCTACCTTGGCTCCCACTCCCCGCTGCCCTGTCTCCTTCGCTTGGATAGCGAAGGAAGGGATGGCAAGCAATGCCAACAGGATATTAAGATTTCGTTTTGGGGGGGAAGAACAAGGAATATTTTGAAGGACAACAATAACAGCTTGGGAGTAATTATGGCCACGCTTTTTTTCTTTTCTTTTTTTTTCATTAAAATCTTTATTTTTTACAGACTGCATTTTGATTGCTCGTACACAATGTAGATTCACACCATTCATGCAATCACACATATACATTTATTATCTATTATTGAGATATGATTTGTATTCCCAGGCGTTTGGGCTTATTTGTGAGTTTTAACTTGACTCGGTTCTTGAAATGAAGGAAATAATAAACCAAATAAAAAACTCAATGGAAAGCATCACCAACAGACTAGACCATTCAGAAGACAGAACCTCAGACAATGAAGACAAAATATTTACTCTTGAAAATAAAGTTGCCTGAACAGATAAGATGGTAAGAAATGATGAACAGAATCTCCAAGAACTATGGGACATCATGAAAAGACCAAATTTAAGAATTATTGGGATTGAGGAAGGCACAGAGATACAAACCAAAGGAATGAACAACCTATTCAATGAAATAATATCAGAAACTTTCCCAAACCTGAAAAATGAATGGAAAATCAAATACAAGAGGCTTGTAGAACACCAAATGCACAAAATCACAACAGATCCGCACAAAGTCACATTATAATGAAATGCCTAGCACACAAAATAAAGATAGGATTTTAAAGTCTGCGAGAGGAAAGCATCAGATTACATATAGGGGTAAACCAATACTGATATCAGCCGATTTCTCAGCCCAGACTCTAAAAGCTAGAAGGGCCTGGACCAACATATTTCAAGCTCTGAAAGAACATGGTTGCCAACCAAGAATCCTATACCCAGCAAAACGAACCTTCAGATTCGAAGATGAAATAAAATCCTTCCATGATAAACAGTGGTTAAAAGAATTTACAAATAGAAAGCCTGCACTACATAATATTCTCAGCAAAATATTCCATGAGGAGGAAATGAAAAACAACAATGGAGGTCAGCAAAGGGAGGAACTACCTTAAGGAAAAACCAACCAAAGAAACCTGTAGGGGTGCCAGCCTAGCTCAGGTGCAGGTAAGGGCCATGGACTCAAGACCCTTGACTCTGGGAATTGGGTGAAAGCAGGCTTGTGACGAGCAGAGTGCAAACTCGTTTATTGCAGGAACAAGTATACATTTTATAAGTTTCTTGCCCAATCACAATGTGCCATGGGGGATCAAACCATCAGGCTCCTATACTGGTTCCCGTGGTAACACTAGGTCAACATGAGGCAGTTGTGTACATTCCTAGGAGGTCAGAGCAGAATGCTCCCCTCCGCAAGTTTACATACTTGAGACCTTAACTGCCCTGAGCGAAGAACTAGGATTTCTCCCAACATTTCCCTAATTTTTAAAAATTTGACCAAGGGATTTCTTCAGGAGGACCTGATTGACTTGAAACCACATGCGTATCTTGTTGAAAATGGACTAGAAAAACTTAAGAACTGCAAGTATTGTAAGGAAGACTATGCAGGCTAACCCTAGCATTACATTAGGATTTGACTTATTAAGCAGGTTCTATTTAAAGGTAATAACACAGACCTCTCCCAGGAGAGAGGAGGTCACCGCTGATGTTCTAAAGCCCCAAAGAGTGAGTGCACCATACATCCTTTATAGGTTAAGGTCTCTTTTGTTCTCCAGTTCTCTCCCCCTTCTCTCTCCTTCTCGCCTATGTGATTAGGCCTGGATTTGCAGGTGAGATGCATAAAGTGAGAAGGGAATGGGCAGGGGAAGGGCCAAAGTGATTTAGCCAGGTTAAGTCTGGTAATCGATGGGCTCTGCAGATCCGTCCTCGATTTCATTTGATCCCTTATTTCTACACTAACTGCCTGTCCCCAATTCTGGTTTCATTCCCCCTTTTTGCTTTAGGAACTCCTTACTGCTGTAAGGAAAGGGGGCAAAATATTCTACGAGGAGGAAATGAAAAACAACATTATAGGTCAGCAAAGGGAGGAACTATCTTAAAGGAAAAACCAATCAATCAAAGAAGAAACCGAGTCAAGTTAAAACTCACAAATAAGCCCAAACGCCTGGGAATACAAATCATATCTCAATAATAGATAATAAATGTATATGTGTGATTGCATGAATGGTGTGAATCTACATTGTGTACGAGCAATCAAAATGCAGTCTGTAAAAAATAAAGATTTTAATGAAAAAAAAAGAAAAGAAAAAAAGCGTGGCCATAATTACTCCCAAGCTGTTATTGTTGTCCTTCAAAATATTCCTTGTTCTTCCCCCCCAAAACGAAATCTTAATATCCTGTTGGCATTGCTTGCCATCCCTTCCTTCGCTATCCAAGCGAAGGAGACAGGGCAGCGGGGAGTGGGAGCCAAGGTAGCTGCCTTCGATTTTCTTCTTCCCTCACGGTTGGCATCATTCCCAGAGGCAGACGTCAGGGAGTTTTGAACTTGAAGAGGCCTAAAGTTTGAGTTAGAATACTGAAGGGATTTGCATAGCTTCTCGAGTCTAAAGTAAACACCAGTATTCGATCCTCTCGGGTCCTTTCTCCCTTTTAACCTTGCTTTTTCCGTCGTCGTCGTTTGTATTGGGGATTGAACTCAGGGGGCATGTAACCACTAACCCACTTCCCCAAGCTCTGCGTTATTTTATTAGAGTCAGGGTCTTCACTGAGTTGCTTAGGGTCTCGTTAAATTGCTAAGGCTGGTTTTGACCTTGCCATCGTCCTGCCTCAGCCTCCTGAGCCAGTGGGATTACGGTAGGTTTTGAAGGTGCTGAGTTTGCCTTACTAAACCTCATGACGTCACTGCAGATTAAGACTCCCTCCGGAGCGCGGACTCAGTCACTCCGGCCGCGGGCACACCAGCAAATCCTGAATCCTGTACTGAGCGACACTCGACACGACACTGGGGCGAGCGGGAAGCGGGGCAGATACTCCCTTCTTGCCAGTTTGACGTTCGCGAGGAGAAAAAAGGACGTGAAGAAAAACAACCAAAAACGCTCTCAAAGCTCGCTGGCGGCAGGGGGAGGGCCGCTTCATAGCATGCAAAGACTCCTCCACACACAATGAAAGAGAAAACTCAGCAGCATCCCCGACAAGCACAGAAAGACCACAACTGGGGCCAGAGCTGCCCAGCAGAGAAAAAAAAAAAAAAAACACACACAGGATAAAAACCATAGCACCCATCTGACCTTTAACAACCACATTTTCCCCCGGGGGGAGGGTGCACCGTTCCTGGAGGTACTGCAATACCAGGTCGATGCGTGGAGTGGACGGAGCAAGCTCCTATTCCATCTCCCTGCTCCAAAAATCCATTTAATATATTGTCCTCGGATAGAGGACGTATCAGATATTAAACTGATAAGAACAGATACTACACTTGATCTTAGCCAAAAGGCCGAGAAGCGATACCCGCCAGCTCTCGGGCACCCATGGCACTCCTTGCCACACACATTTTCAGCTCACGGTCACAGAACTCACGCTCACTTAAAGGCCCACCCTATCCCCGGTTCACTTTGCGCAAGGGATTCAATTTTGTGAAGCATGAAAACTTCGTCAGATTATTGCTTGTTCGGGGAAACTTTCATCCTTTTCTTTGCTCCCATAGCTCCCGGGAGAAAGAGACATTGTAAATTTGCATGCCCCGCCCCGCACAAGCCATGCCGGGCTTCCGGTGCCCGCCCTCTCGCCTTGGAACAGAACACCGCCGGTAAAACAATGAGCGAGAAAGCTCTTTCGGTCTCATTGCCCGAGATCGGGAGGAAAAGCCAGGACGAGAAAGACGCGAACGACACTACGAGGTTTCCTTCCCAGCATTTTTTCCTTCGTGCTTAATCTTTCAATTTTTTTTTTTTTTTTTAAGAGATGAGGTCAACTTTCTGGGGGCTTGGGGGTGTCGGTCGCCAGAATACTGTCCCCGGAGGAACGCACGCTCCCGCTGGCTCAAGGGGTGGGCGGGGTCTTGGGAAAGGGGACCCTTGGGGGCTCGAGTCCGTTAGCTGCGCCGTTAAATCCGCTGCTTTCAGGGCGGGAGGGGAGGAGCCTGGAAAGGGAGAGGGAACCGCGGGTTCAGCGACCGGCGTCGGAGGCCGGAATGACTGGGGCCGGCGGGGACAGCAGGAGGAGACCGGGTGGGAGAGGGAGTGGGCGAGCGGGTCCGGCGGGGACTTGTGGCCTCTCCTCCTGGGGAGAAGGCGAGAGGCGGAGGAAGGGTTGGTTCTGAGCGTGGGCGGCGGCGCGGTGAGACGTACCGCCGCTCAGCGCTTCGGGCTGGCCCGACGGGGGCGAGGGCAGAGGAGCAGAAGGACCGGGGAGCAGAAGGGATTGCGTCCTCCCAGGAAAGCGAGAGCGAGCGCTTGGGCCCGGGCTCGTCGCAGTGCAGGGGGAGAAAGTAGAGCTGCCGGCCTTTGCGGAAATCTGGGGGACCTATGGGTGTGAAAGAGAGGAATAGAAGGCGACTCCAGGGGTTCTGGCCAGAGCGACTGGGAAGAACACGGTTGTCACATTCTGAGTTGGGAGAGGAGCAAGTTTGTCGAGGAGGCTGGAGCTGGGGGCGTGGGGGAGGGCGTGCCCTGTTCGGAGCTCACTTTGGCAGAGGACAAGCTAGAGCTGCGCCTAGGAGAGCCGTGAGGAGGTGGCAGCTAGGCAGCTGGGTGTGTACCAGGCTGTACTGCAGGCCCGAGCTGTTTTGAAAGAACTGTCAGGAGAGAAGTGGGGACCCTCCACCGTGGGTTGGGAGGAGCTCCCCAAGGGAGAGCGGGCGTCCACCCACCACAAGTAGTAGCGGAGGGGGGGGGGGGGGGGGGCGGGGCATGAGAACAATGTCAAGGACACTAGAAGGAACAGGCAGATGGAAAATCGGGAGAGCAAGGGTTTCTGGAAACCACGCCCTGAAGGTATTTCAAGAACCAGCGAAGGCTCAACCTGGTAGAAAGCTGCTGAGGCTTCAGGTGAGGTGGGGACTGACGGTGGACCTTGAGGAGAGCAGGTTCCCCACCGCACAGGAGGCTTACTGGGGCGTGTTCAAAAGAGGGCAAGATCCAAACTGAGGGCCATTCTACAGAATAAGTATCCTGCAGTCTTCAAAGAAAGTCCCTGTTGTGAAAGAGGCGCAAAGGCTGAAGGAGACGGAAAGAGAACTGGCAACTGAGTGCAGCAAGGGATCCCAGACTGGGTCCTGGACCAGGAAAACAAATCTCTCTACAGGATGCTTTGGGACAGCGGGAGAAATCTGAACTTTGGACTGTGGCTTATAGCATAGTGTTCAGAAGGCCGTGTTCCCAGGAAAGACACGCTTAAGTATTTGGGGGTGACGGGACATCGCGTGTGCAACCCGCAAATGGTTCAATAAAGAAAAATATGTGGGTGTCTTCGTGTGTGTGTGTGTGTTTCGGGGTGTTTAGGGCACAATTTAAGAACAGTCCAGTCACCACTGAGAAGTCCACATTTGAGAGTCTTTATTAACCGGCCGGCTGACTGTCACACAATGCCCAAAATGGCTATTTATTGGGAGAACAGCCCCGAGCATGGCGGTGCAGGGGTTCATAAAGGCAAAGCCACAAGAACAGTTGAGGCACACGTAGGTCAGAAAAGACCTTGTTGAGACAGATATTTTGGTTACATGAGAGAATAGCTTTGATTGTACATTTCGGAGTCATTTTTGTTATACATCAGGGCCATAGTCAGGGAGGGAAGGTCCTGCTGTACTGTCAACGCAGATACAGCTTCGGGAAGCTGAAAGGAAAACATTACAAGCAAGCATACGATGGAGTCAGGTCAGAACAAAATGGAGTTACTTTGGTTCTTTTCCATTTCAGGGGGAAAATATTATAAAGGGAGAGTTACAAAGCAAGTGCGGCCCCGTTGACGGTTGGCGGGCCTGGGTAAAGAGTACGGAGAGGTTCTCTGTAGGATTGTTGTAACTTTTCTGTAAGTGTGAAGTTTTATTTGTGTGTATGTGTGTTTGGTACGGGGGATTGAACCTGGGGGTGCTTTACCAACGAGCCGCATTCCCAGCCCTTTTTCTTTGTTCTTTTATTTTTATTTCTCATTGTGAGGCAGGGTTTCGCTAAGTTGCTTAGAGCCTCGCCCGGTTGTTGAGGCTGGCCTCAAACTTGCCATCCTCCTGCCTCAGCTTCCCGAGCTGCTGGGATTAAAGGCATGTGCAACCACGCCTGACCAGGTGTGAAGTTATTTCAAGATAATCTCAACACTGTAGAGAGAGAACGAGAGGAAACTGGGGAGGGAGAAATAGAGACGACCGTTTGGAGGAATTTCTTTGTAAAAGAGGAATGGGGTGGTAGCCGTGGGGTGAAGTAGGTGAGTCGGGTTTATGTTAGGATGGAAAGAAATAACACAACTCACGTGCTGGTGGGAGCAGTCCCATCCAGAGGGGAACACCGGGGGCCATGGGGGAAGCGAATAGCAGAGCGTTGCCAGGGGCAAGGAGAGGTGGATGGGCTCAGGTGCTCAGGTGCGGGGCAGGCCTTTGCCAGGAGCTGTGGCGGCTCATCTGGGCTCTGGAGGGGAGTGGGGCGGTCCCGCACCTAATCCTGGAGGCCTCCCGATTGCATCTACAGTAATACTTCCTTCGGAAGCAAGGTGCTCAGCTGAGTGTGGGGCAGGGTGGAGAGGAAAGTAAGAGACAGCGGCCTGGAAAAGTGGAGATGAACGGAGTAGGGAGGAAGAAGATGAGTTCGCTGCTGTGCCCAGCACTAAGGGTGCCCGCCTGCTAGTGATGGCAAAGTTACCCCTTCGTCTACCACCAGGGTCCGCTGGATCCAGGATTATAGTCGTTCTTTGTCGTGGACTGAATGTTGGTGGCCTGTCCCCAATCCCAACCCCCTTTCCTGTGGAAGGCCCTAACCGCCCCTCGCTAAACCCACACTGGGGCCGCGTTTGGAGCTGAGGCCTCCAAGAAAGTAATTAGGGTTCAACGAGGTCACAAGGGTGGGGCCCTCATCCAGTAGGATTCCCGTCTTTATAAGAAAGGACATGAGATTTGTGGAAACTAGAGAGGAAAAAGGAGAAGGTGGGAAGGGCTGGCCCACGAAAATCGAAGAGTAGAGGAAAGGGATTGGGGGCGGGGAGAAGAGGGGAGAAAAAGGGGAAACACCAGGGATTGATATTGGCCACATTACACGGTCACGTTGTGTGCATGTACAAATGTGGAACAACAAATCCCACCATTATGTGCAGCTATAACGCACCAATAAACAAAAAATACGGAAACAATAGATATTGTGTAGAATTAAGCAGTTAAAAGAGAAAAGCTGGAAAGAAAGGAATGCGGTGGGCGGAGCGGCTCTCCCGCCCCCAGCGCCCCCAGCCACCCACGCACGCGCGCGCGCGCGCGCACACACAGAAGAAAGGCTCGGTGAGAAGGCAGCGAAAAGGCTGCCACCTGCGCCACGAAGGGAGCCCTCATCGGAAGCGACCCCTCTGGACCTTGCCCCGGGACTTCCAGCCCCCGGAACTGTGAGGAGACATCTGTCTGTGGCTGCGGTCACCCACCCGGTCTCTGGTGGCGCTTTGTTATGGCGAATCCGTTCTTCTCTGCCGCCGCCCCGCTCCCTTACAGTGTCTTCTCCGAGCAGTTCTGGATGTAAATGTGGCTGTTTTGTGACTTTGATTCCACTCCGAGTCTTCCAGTGTTTGGGTGTGTGTGGGGGGGTTTCTTTGCTCTTTTCGTGGTACTGGGGATCGAACCCAGGGGTGCTCTACCACTGGGCTGTGTCCCCGGCCGCTTTATTTATCTCCCTAGTTTCTGTTTTGAGACAAGGCCAGTCCCTACGCTGGCCCAGCCTGGCCCGGAACACGTGCTCCTCCTGCCTGAGCCTTCTGAGTTTCTGGGAGTAGGCCACCACGGAGCCTTTCTTCTGTGTGCGTGCGTGGGTGGCTGGGGGCTGCCTTTTCTTTCTTCGACTCACACTCCTGTCTTGCATCCGGTTAGCATGGGTCCCTTGGCGGGCCTTCTTACAGCTTATCAACGCCCTCGGGCCAAAGGCCACCAGGAACACACGTGTCAGTGAAGCGAGCCGGGTTTTCCCTGTTTCCCTGTTTTGTCCTCCGTGGGGAACCTCGCGGGTGTCTCGGTAAGAGGCTGCCAGGAACCAGGAACGGTTTCGGAGGCTGGCTTGCGTGAGGTGGTTTGTGGAGAGGGTGAGCAAGCCAGGCCTCCCTCCCGACGGGACGGGACGCTCTCGGGAAGCGGGGGCTGCTTCTCTGACTGGGTAACTTAAGGACTCTCGTCTGCAAGGAGGCAAGAGTAGAGCGAGGAAGGCCCGCAGTGGGCAACATGGCAGCGGCCACTGGTGTTGAGCAGGGAAAGTCCTGCCGGTCCAGGTCCGTTTCCGGGGCTGCTTCTGTCTTTCTCCAGAGACAAGACACATGATGGGATCCTAGAGATGGCAGTTTTCCTGTGTCTTGAGACACTTTGCTGTGCCCTCACCCTAGGAGTTCTTCCGTCGTGTCTCCGGGATTCCTAGGACATGGAAAACGTTTCCGAGATTCAGGAAAGGGAGGGATGACGGACTCGCTGGAAGGACGATGCCGCGGTGGAACATCATCCTTCGGCTCTTGTTGCCTTGCCCAAAGGAGTGAACCGTCCCTCGAGACGGATTACCAAGCTGTGAGCACCATCTCTGTGCTCTGGATTTTGCGCTCCTTGAACACAGTCAAGAATTCAGAAATGCGCCAGAAGCCGTGGCGCACGCCTGTGATCCCGGCGGCTCGCCTCAGGGGCTGGGGCAAGAACATCGCAAGTTCAAAAGCCAGTCTTAGCCACTTAGCGAGGCCCTAAGCAATCAGCGAGACCCTGTCTCGAAATAAAATACCAAAAGGGGCTGGGGATGTGACTCAGGGGTTAAGCACCCCTGGATTCAATCCCTAGTACCAAAAAAAAAAAAAAAAAAAAAAAAAAAAATTTTTTTTTTTTTTTTTTTTCCCACCCAGGATGGCAAAGAAAATAAAATTGGCAGGGGAACACATCTCTAGGCCATGTGTCGGGATCAGAAGGTAAATGCAAAGGACAAGTAGGGGAGCCGGAGGCTAGGGCGACTTCCTATTATCAAAGGACAGTATCCATCAAAACTACACTAAGATTCCATCTCACCCCAATTAGAATGGCGATTATGAAGAATAGAAGCGACAATAGGTGTTGGCGAGGATGTGGGGGAAAAGGTACACTCATACATTGCTGGTGGGGCTGCAAATTAGTGCAGCCACTCTGGAAAGCAGTGTGGAGATTCCTTAGAAAACTTGGAATGGACCCACCCATTTGACCCAGGTATCCCACTCCTCGGCCTATACCCAAAGGACTTAAAATCAGCATACTACAGAGATACAGCCACATCAATGTTCATAGCTGCTCAATTTACAATAGCCAGACTGTGGAACCAACCTAGATGTCCTTCAATTGATGAATGGATAAAGAAACTGTGATATATATATATCACATATATATATATGTGTATATATATGTGTATATATATGTGTATATATATATGTATACACACACACACACAATGGAGTATTACTCAGCTATAAAGAATAATAAAATTATGGCATTTGCAGGCAAATGGATGAAATTGGAGAATATCATGCTAAGTGAGATAAGCCAATCTCAAAAATCCAAAAGGCGAATGATCTCACTGATAAGCAGATGATGACACATAATGCGGGGTGGGAGGGGGGCAAGAATGGAGGAAGGAGGGACTGTATAGAGGGAAAAGAGGGGTGGGAGAGGTGGGGGGAAGGAAAAAATAACAATAAATCAAACATCATTACCCTATGTAAATGTATGATTATGCAAATGGTATGCTGTTGCTCCATGTACAAACAGAAACAACATGTATCCCATTTGTTTGCAATAAAAATAAATTTAAAAAAAATAGGACAGTAGCCTGGATAAATTTTGCCACACTCCAAGATTTGCTGCTCAACGAACTTACGAGCTATCTATCGAAGGTTAAGGAAACATTGGAAAACATTCTGTGTTTGGCCGATGCAAGTGGGAGAAGAACCAGAAGTGGGGATGAGCTAGAACCTACTGGAGATGTATCGGCAATCTGGAGTCAGTGTTTACAAGCTGCATACGTTCCAGATTCACGCTTGACGGCCAACAAGCTGTTCCTTGCATTGTGAGGATGTTGCAGAATTAAAAGTATATAGACCTTCAAAATCTGAAAAATATGAACAAACAAATGTCGCGACCAGGGCCCCGACCAAACTCTCGGGTCCCGCGAGGGGTGAAGGGGGATCCACGGCATTTTCAAGATTAAGCTGGAATCAGGTGGAGTTCTGCTCTCTGATGGAGCTGCGGATCCAAAGAGTTATGCCAGCAATGTTTATTTATGTGTGTCTCATTCTCAGATTAAAGACTATGCAACCATTAGTCTTTGTATTCAGGAAAGTTACAGAAACCAGGACACCTTTGTAGCTTTTCCACAGTTGCAATCCACAGTTGCAAAGTGCAGCGTTAGGAGCTGTTGGGGTCTTCTCGACCAGCGGCAAGGGAAGGGGACACTCCCCAACAAGGTCAGACCGGGATAGTAAGGCCGACTGACTGCCTGCTCCCAGCCCTCCAGGCGGAGGACAATCAGGTGTCAGGGAGACCCGTCACACCAGGAACTCATTTATTGAGGAAATCGCACAGCTTTTATGTAGGGTGGGGGCTAGGTGGGAACCAATCAGCTTAAAGGTCAGCAAAGTATGGGGTGTTCACGCAGGCAAGAGTCCCATAGGACTATATGGCAAGCAGGAGGTGATCACGTTCATGGAACTATTGTTGACCAATCCCTGACGGTGGTCCAATTCATCGTCATTAACTATTGAAACCGCCTTTGAGGCCTTGATCTTGCTCATTCGCCAGGGAGTAAGGAGTCAGCCTGAGTTAGTTAACGTGTCATTAGTCCCAACAAGGAGCCTTGTGTAGCTCTCAAGAAAGTGCATTGTTTAAAGTTACTGGAAAGCAGGCAGGAACCAGAGAAGCCCAGTGGTCAGACACTGTAGCTGTCTAGCATAAGAATAGCCCCTTCCTTCCCAGGGGCCGTGTGCCCGAGATCAAGGCCAGAGCTGACAGGACCCTTGCACAGAGCCTCCTGGTGCAGGCCATTGCCACAGCAGCTAAGCATCCTGTGCCCTTGCACAGAAACATTCCCAGGCACCGGGCATGCCCAGCCACGAGGGCATCAGAGACCCCCAGTCTCAGTCACTACTCTCCCATCCTCTGTCACCACTCTCTACATCTCTCCCTTTTATATTTTTTTAAATGCAAGTGGTGGGTTAAGACTTGAGTCCTTGGATTTCTCCTCAGAAGATCCGGCATCCTATTGTTACAACACCAAAGAGAATTAGTAGCAAGGATATAATTCCAAAAACGTACCATACTGTATGACTTAACATATTCCACAGATGAAAGCCACTTGGATCATTAAGTATTTGTTTAGCAAGCCATGCGGGATCCACAGAATCCATTTGACTTTCTCGAATGTCCCAGATATGATGATGTAGCTCCATAAGGCTGAGGCTATCGTTATTTCTCTGCCAAATGCCCGTTCAACGATTTTTAACTTTCTCCCAAAGGAATTGAGACGTATCATACTTTGCTGCTGTGACACAAACGTATCTGTAGTTAGCATGGCAGCGGAGCTCCTGTCTAAATTTTAGAGCGGCACATTCATTTCCGACATTAATAACTGCAGCTTCTAAAGCATTTAGTTTTTCCTCTAACGTGTCATCAATATTTGCCTGATTATTACTAGTGAGCCAAATCATTAACAAATTGAGCATTCTTTATGCTTTTGGATAAAGCTATAGCAGCGGTCATGACAGAGACTAAAGCGGGTACCAAGGCAACGACTCCCATTATGACAGGACCAAGAGCATGACACTGCCTATCCAACAGGGCATGAATCTGCTGTAGAACTTGAACTCCAGTATTGGAATACCAGGGCTCTGAAATATCAGCTGGAGTCATAAGAAATGAAGGTTGTCTTGGCCCAGGTGTTCCTGGTCCTCTGTTACACCTCGTAATACAATCAGTCAAAGTACGGTCATAAAAAATGACATGATACCTTTTTCTTCTCCTGTTTACGTTTACACTTCCAGTAATTTAAAACAGAAGGGGATTGATTGTACACAGGCTTGCAAGCCGTAACAAGAAGCCACTTTACAATCCTTATTCACAAGATCGGGTAAGGGGGTACTAGTAAAGTTAACAAAACCTAGGGTGGCTATCAAACACCAAAGATCTCTTTGCATGCCACCACCACTGAAGGTCAGCAGATGTTATGATGTGCCGGCCCATTGTTGGCACACTCCGTCCATGTAGTAAGGGCACCCAATTCTGTAGTAGTACGATGAGGACAGTAAGGTATTGGTGGATGTTCCATGGGAAACACGGTTATGTCATCAGGCCAGGCCCATTTTTAACAACCGTCTGATGAATATGCTTGGTTACCTCCCCAAAACCAGTGAGTTTGGCTACCTTGGCTTCCCCATATGCCCTCTTATCTTCTGGGGTCACTTTTAAACAGCCAGTATTATCATTGTGGGACCAACATATAGGTGGACTCCCACTGTATGCAGTACAACTACCTCCAACTGAATGGACAGGTGTAATATGTTTGTCTGAAAAGCCTCCCCTCATGTGTGTGTCTTTAGTAAATATGGGACTAGATTCTCCAGTCCACATAACTGGGTGTACTAAAGGTGGATCTGGAAAGTAAGTTCAGTAGTTTCCCCACGAAGTCTACTTCCCTGACATCTTAATAAAGCCAGCATGGCCACAAGCATTGTGGCAGGGGGAGTCAACATTTCCCTGTAAATTTACCATCTTAGCCTGGTGCGTCAGATTCTTCAATTGTCCCCAGCCTTCTGGGTTTGTCAAGCTCTCTTCCTCTTCCTCCCCACCATCTCGTCCATGGTGGGTGTCAGGATCAACACTTTCATTGTGAGCTTCAGTCGTCTGAACCGCGGTTGGAGGTCTTCCACGATGATGGCGAAGAGCACGTTCAGGTACCCAAATAGGATGAGGGGCGCTTTCTGGAAGGATACCAGCATGACCTCTACCCCCACATAATCACTGGGTCTGGTCCATTCCATCGTCCTGTTTGTAGGTCTTTCCACCAGACCAGACCCGTTGAGCCTACAGTCGTTATGAGCCACATGTCGCTCAGCTGCAGTGCGACCTTCAGCAAGCATCACAGTCCAAAAAATTTAATACGAAAAGAGCATGACTTAAACAATTTTGTGGGTTTTATTTCCCCTTTTTGTTTTTGCAATGGTGACTTTAGAGGTAAATGAGCTCACTCTACAATGGCCTGGCCTGGAGGATTATAAGGAACGGCAGTTTGGTGTTCAATGTGAGATCGATCACAAAAGTGTTGAAAAGATGAACTAGTATAACCTGGAGCATTATCACGAGTTTTAATTTGTCATGGACGGCCTAGCACTGCTAAAGCAGCCAAACAGTGGGAAATGGCCTGATGTGAATGCTTCACTGGCCAGGAAAATTGGTCAAAGTCACCTGGAAGGCCTGTAGGGATTGTCCAAGTTGATGTTAAATTGAAAAGGGCACGATGACGGAAGAAGGCTGAGCTTCTGTCTTTATAATAATAAGTTGAGGGCTGGGGATGTAGCTCAGTTGGTAGAGTCCTTGCCTCCCATGCCAAGGCCCTGGGTTCAACCCCAGCACCGCACAAAATAATAAGATAATAATAAAGTTGAGCAACACAATTACGAAATGGGAGTAAAGACTTCGGAGGAGACTAAGCAAAGTGGGACCATTTAATACCTTTTGAAGACTGCTATATGGCCCCGTAGGGGTGTGAGAAGCAGGAAACGTCGACACAGGTACGGGCTCCTGTAAATTTATTCAGTAAGTCCTGTAGTCTCCATAGCAGTTTTATGAAGGCGGCCTTTGCTTCTGTAGCAGGCTGTTGAGGAGAGGCTGGAGAGGGATTTCCATACAATATATCAAGTGAAGGGCTCAAATCTGCAGTAGATAATTGCAAGCTAGGCTTTCACGGGTTAAAATCTCCCAATAACTTACGAGAAAATCTTTGAAAATATGTAACACATCAGTTGTAACTTGTAAGTTTTGTGAACCAATCAAGTGTCCTATAATTAGACTGCCCAAAATATAAGAAGGAAAGGCCTTTTGTACTTCTGAAAGGAACTAATAGACAACAGGTATAATGTTTACAAGGAAAATACAAGATGAAATTTAACGAGAGAAAAAACATATTTAATTTGTACGATTGCTATAAGCCAATCAATATGGTTTTTTGTAATTTTAAACCTTTATTTAGTTCTATATTACGGTTGTTTTAGAGTATAGTAATTTGTTTAACAAAAACCTTTTTTTTTTTTTTCTTTCTTTAGCTTAACTTTAAGTAAACTTGAGTGGTTGTCTTAACATGGAATAAGGTAAGAGGCAGAGTCTTAACTCAGATGAGGTACGGGCCCTTGGCAAATCTTACATCAGGTGTTTTAGTTTTGAAACTAATCTTTAATTTCTTTTTTAAATATTATCTTATAAAGTTTTTACACATCATTTTTGAGTTTATGTGAATCAGTTAACATAATTTGCCATTACATCTGAAATATGAAGTAAGTTAGTTCAGAGAGCTTTTAATCCTCTTTTGTGCAAGAACGGCAAAATGTGTTTACATCCGTGTTAACAGACCTGAAATAAACCAGGCTTTCCTTATCGTCCATTAAAAATATATTTAAGTTTACCTCTGAGCATGGAGAGTAACACAAAATTTTATAATTTATGACAGATTGTTTTTATCTAATTACAAAATATTAAATCACATAAATAAATTTTAACCAAATTTGCTCTTGTTAAAATAGACCACTGTTACAGAGAATATCAGCTGTGTAAAATGTTCTCCTAAACCTTATATTTAAAAGACTACACGAATACTCTTAGGATACAAAGAGACCAGTTAACAGCACAATTACACTGATGTTTTTATATTAACCAAGTTTAACTTTTGACGAAAAAATTAGAATCTGGAATGTAGCATAATACTCTAAAATAACAGTTATTGTTTAACCAGAGGTGGACAAACAATAATTCTTTTAAGACTGGTTTAGCTATTTATTCATTTTTAATAAAACTTTGCAGGCATAAGAAATTATCTTGGTAAGTAAGAGCAAATTAACATTTTAAGAAATCTTTATTACTTTAGCATAGAGAGGCTTAAACTCTGTTTCACATCAGAAGAACATGGATATTTCCCCTGTGTCTGGTGAAGGGATCTCCTTTACAAATCTTTTGAAACTGACACAAGTCTTGCTGTCACACACACACACCTTCCCGTCACATACTTACAACCTTCTTATCACATACACCTTCTACCTCTTTTCCTTTACAAACCTGATATCTGTTTTCCTTCCTACACCTTACATCTCTTTTCTAGCTTCGATCCTTTCTTCAAATTTACAATTTGAAATCGTCCTTATGAAATTTTTGAATTTTTAAAAATTACTCCTCTTAGAGGAAATACCTTTATCTTGTTTACAGTACTTTAACTGAAACACAGCTGAAACTTTTTGGACCCTTTGTATATAGAATTACACCCTGTTAGAATTTAACTCAGGAATTTTGCTGTAGTGAAGATCCAGAAACATAGCAATCTCAAATTTCTTTTCAAATTTATCCATTTAAGAAAACACATTTATGAAGATGCATCCCCTGTGTGTTAAATCGGATTTACTCACTTTAACTGAAAGATAAAAATATCAGACAAACGTAGATAACTGTATTAACCTTCTCTTTCCCGTTGAAGGAAAATCCTGGGAGCAATGGATATTACATTACATTATAGACATTTTGTAGAAATCGACCCTTTTAATTGACCACCTAGAAAAAATGTGCACGTTAGAATTTTAAAGATATCTTTACATTTATCTGATTACTTAATTGGAATTAAATTATCTGGATCCATCACTCTTTAAATTTCAATGGGTGAGAGTTCATTTTTCTGCCAACTTTGATACCATGTACATTATATATAGATTTGGCAACGCAGGACACAGGTGTGCACACATACAAAAGGCAGACGAGAAACAAAGATATTGTGAGTTTTTGTAGGTGGAGCTCCGCAGGTAGGAGGCAATGTTATTAATGCATATGAAAGCCTCTATTAGATTTAATCTATTAGAAATTAAGATAGAGCCCATCAGACTCTAATACTATGACTTAAATATGAGGATGGACCTGTCCAATTGGAAATGCCAGGTGTGAAATCCAGCAGCCATGATGGACGCTGAACTCAAAGCGTTCAGGTCCCTCCTGGTTATCAGACTCATTCCCAACATCCCCGTGTCTATGTCCTCCTTAGGACTTATTAAAAAGAATTTTTTGATGTATGTTAGAGCTAACCCCGGAGAAACTGGCTTCTGAACGAAGACAGAGTGTACAAACCTTAAGAGTTAGATAAAACAACACAGATCAGAAAAACACATTAAATGATGTAGAATTCCAAAAAACAGGAGTTTTCTAAAAAATTAAATGGTCACAATACTAACATCTTTATCAGGTCAGAGTATACTTATAGCTCAGATAAGAGTCAGTGCAGAGTTCAGCTGTCTAAACAATGTGGAAGCCTGTGAAGTGGTCAGGAAAAAAACACAAGAAACTTTAGAAAAAGAAAGCTTGTACATTCGAAATCTTTCCACTTTGTGTGCTGTAGCTTTCAGGAGGAACTGGTTCAGAAAGCCAGCTGAAAACAGATAAGAGAGCCAGCCAAGCAGTTTGAATTGAAAAAGGGACATTTTTTTTTTTTTTTGTCTGAACTGGTTTTTCATAAGCTTTGTAAATCTTGCCTGCTCTGTAATTGACGTTTTTAAATATAAGCCTAGGAGAGATAGAGATCCAGCAGAAACTAGGAGGTAAGGAAAACTGCTGTCATCATTTCCTCTTTTGTAAGACTATTCCCTTAAGGCACAGTGTGATAGTTCGTATTCTCTCTGGAGAGCCTCTTTTTTTCTTTCTTATTCCTGGAGCTGCAAGCATTACTTTAAGCAGGGTGCCAGTTGTCCCTGTCTTTACATTAACCGCTGCTTCTGTAGGGAAACCAGGGGAAAGTCTGAGTAATAAAGTTTCTAAATCGTAACAGCTATGCCCTTCTAACAGCACTACCGCTCTTCCTAAGCAGGTCGCTAAGGACAGACACATACAGATCCCTTTCTTCGGATCCCGTATTTCCCACATTTTACACCTGACTCTGAGTCGCTCCCCCGACCTCCTTACCTTTGAGGATTGTTTTGCCTTCTATGGTGCGTCTCTGGGAGCATCCCCTCTTCTAATGACTGAAGAGAGTTCCCCTGTGTCCGTCCCTTTACGGGCCACCAGCTGTCCCGACCAGCCCCGACCAAACTCTTGGGTCCAGCGAGGGGCGAAGGGGGATTGCCAAATAAAGATTCACAGACACGGCATTTTCAAGATTAAGCTGGGATCAGGTGGAGTTCTGCTCTCTGATGGAGATGCAGATGGAAGGAGTTACTTGTATGTGTCTCATTTTCCGGTTAAAGACTATGCAACCATTATTCTTTGTATTCAGGAAAGTTACAGAAACCAGGACACCTTTGTAGCTTTTCCACAGTTGCAATCCACAGTTGCAAAGTGCAGCGTTAGGAGCCTTGTGTAGCTCTCAAGAAAGTGCATTGTTTAAAGTTACTGGAAAGCAGGCAGGAACCGAGAAGCCAAGTGGTCAGACACTGTAGTTGTCTAGCATAAGAATAGCCCCTTCCTTCCCAGGGACCGTGTGCCCGAGATCGAGGCCAGAGCTGACAGGACCCTTGCACAGAGCCTCCTGGTGCAGGCCATTGCCACAGCAGCTAAGCATCCTGAGCCCTTGCACAGAAACATTCCCAGGCACCGGGCATGCCACAGCCATGAGGGCATCACAGACTCCCAATCTCATCACTGTTCTCCCATTGTTATGGGGCGCGATTTAATAACAGACCGATCACCACTGAGAAGTCCAAATTTGAGAGTCTTTATTAAGCTGGCCAGCTGACTGTCTCACACAATGCCTCCAAAAAATGGCTATTGGGAGAACAGCCCCGACCACAGGGTTGTAGAGGTTCTTATACCAAAAATTACATCAATCATAAGTGTCTGTTGCTATGACTCAAAATTACAAATAACATCATGAGATCATCGACAGAGGGGGAAGTGGGTCAAACTGACCCTTACCTAGGTACAAAGTAAAGAATGGTTGCTAACATCCGCACAATTACCGTTTACATGGTACATTGGTTAAGAGCAGTAGGAATCAAAAGAGAGCAATTCTTTACTACATAGGAGTCGCCATCGTATATTATTAAACATGTCACACCCAGTAACTGATGATGGGCACAGAGGCGGGGTGTTCCCATGGGAGAAGCTTATTTCCTACATAACATGGAGTCTCAGAGCAAAATGGAGTCTGTTTAGTCATTTCCCTTAGAATCTGGCCTACAACATTCTCATGGAGCCAGATCTGTCAGTCCATCACACCATCCTCTGTCTCTGCTCCCCACACACAAAAATGTGGGATTTTTTCTGTGGATTTTTTTTTTTTTTTTTTTTTTTTTTTTCTTTTCTTTCTTTCCTAAAGAAGCAAGGGATCGGGCGTGGCGGCACACACCTGTAATGCAGGTAACTCGGGAAGCTGAGGCAGGAGAATCACAAGTTCAGGGCCAGCCTCAGCAAGTCAGCAAGACCCTGTTTCCAAATAAGAAGGAGGGGATGTAGCTTAGTGTCAAAGCACCCCTGGGTTCAACTTCCAGTTGTCCCCCACTACCACCCCTAAACCCACCCCCGAAAGAACCCAGGGCCTCTCGTGCTAGGTGGGAAGCGCTCCTGAGGGCCGAGCCTGCTCCCTCGGTGTCCTTCAGATAATCTTTCTACATTTTACTTCTGTATATTGCCCCCCAAATGACTCAAATCTAAGAAATAAAAATAAAAAGGGCCTATTGGTCCCTGGATGGCAAATGCGGATATCTGTGTCTCAGCACACTGAGGAGTGAGGTGAGCCCATCCCGGCTGGATGTCTCTCTGGAGGTTACCCGTGTGCGATGACAGAACAGGAAAGGGGCAAGGGAGCTGAGGGTATATGCAAGGAAGTCAATCCAGATACACCAGGATGGAGGGACCATGGGGGTGTGGGAGGCGGATGAGGAACAGCGAAAGGGGGCAGGCCCCAAAGGGTAGCAGATGGAGGGTAGAAGGTGGTGGGAGAGTGTCACACCAGGAAGTGGATGGGGGGCGGGGGGTGTTATAGCAGTTGCTAGGACAAGACCCAGCGTCAGAGCACGGGCGTGGATGACTGAAGAGAGCCTAATGCCAAGTAAGTGTGTTGCAAGTGGGCCAGGAAGTATAAGTCCGGCAGGCTGATGGTGTAGCCTGCCGCCAAGAGAGAAGCCAGGAACGAATGGACAGACAGTATGTCGGTACCGCGGGGTGACTGTAAACTATAACTTTGGGTGGTTGCTGAGGAGTAGGCAGATGGAAGGATCCTCCAGGCTGAAAACTGGCGAGTAAAGAAAGCCTGCAGAGCTTCCTGAGTTAAGAAGTACTGAAAGACTTGCCCGAGAAATGTGACGGAGAAGGGTATCTGGACAGGAGACCGGCCGTGAGCACGAACGACCAGCGGAAAAGTCGCACAAAAAGATAAAGAACCACCACCACAACCAACAACAACGACAAAAAAAAAAAAAAAAAAAAAAAAAAACAGCCAAAGCCACGCAAAAGTCAAAAGTCAAACAATCTGCTTTTAGATAACCAAAGTAAGGCGGGGGTGCACCGTTCCTGGAAGTACTGCAATACCAGGTCGATGCGTGGAGTGGACGGAGCAAGCTCCTATTCCAACTCCCTGCTCCAAAAATCCATTTAATATATTGTCCTCGGATAGAGGACGTATCAGATATTAAACTGATAAGAACAGATACTACACTTGATCTTAGCCAAAAGGCCGAGAAGCGATACCTGACGCTTCCGCCCTCGCCCTCACCGCCCTGCGCTCGCTCACATTGCACTCGCGGTGAGCACCCCACGCCCACTCCTTGTCTCCTTTCCTCTGTCTCCTTCGCACTCGCAAGGACGCCCCCGGCCCGTGCAGATTCCCCACTCGACCCACTCGAATGAGGAATTTGAACTCTCCGTGGAGGCCTCGGCGTTCCGGGATGAGGCGCCGTCCTTTACTTTGCATGCCCCGCCCTTCCCCGGGGAGGCGTGGCTACCGCGGCCCCCTCCCCCTGGCGCCGGCTTCCGCGTCTCCCCGCAGCCCAGGCCCCATCGCTCGCAGAGACTCCAGGGAGAGGCGACTGCCGCCCACTCTTATTTATTTACCTTGCGACAGGATCTTGCTAAGTTGCTGAGGCTGACCCCCAACCTGAAATTCTCCTGCCTCAGGTTCCTGAGTCGCTGAGATGACTGGCTTGCTCCATCACACCTGGCAGGGAGGCTTCTTTTTAAAATGACGTGTCTGCCTGTCTGTCTTTCTCTAACTTTTCTTCCTCTTCCCCTTAACTTGCTGGAGTCCAGCCCTAGCAGCAGTCGGGGGTCCTAGGTGGATGGGAGGCTTCGGAGGGTGGAGAAACAGTACACGGAGACCACAAGTGTTCTGAGGCTGAATCTGAATCTTTATTGTTCACAGAATCTTTTTGTATGTTTTTTCTTTGGTATTGATTACATCATTTCATGGTTAATACGAGGAATTGTTAAGTAAAAAATCTTTAAGAGTATAATTCAAGATCTCATTTAAGAAACATGTTCTTACTGTATGATAGGGTGAATTAAAAAACAAAAACAAAAACAGTTCCCAGCAAGGTAGAGGGTACCGTGCTCCCTTCAGTTTTACTTTCCCTGAAAGAATATGTCATGAAGTCTCTATAGAGGTGACCCTTTCCAAGAACTCTAATGTTAGTCGTTAACAGTGGAAATTTTTTGTTATTACTAACAGAGAACAGAGGAATCGGCCTTATAGTTAGTATTTGTTCTATTTCATGTACTCAATGGCGGACTAGAAGTCTATTTTGATCTTTAAAGAACTAGACGTAGGGAGAATGCAAATTGTACTTATGATTAACCTATTTATTTTTTATTAAGTGGGAAAAAATATCCTTAAACTTAACCATAAACACTAAGAAAGCAATGAAGACCAAACACCACATCAAAGCTCAGAAAAATACACCCTCATATACCTATATATAACTTTTAGAGAATTTGTATACTAAAAGAAATCACAGGCTCCTTACCAATTTGAGCAAATCATAATTGCTTATTTACGATTTCATCTAAGTATTAATATTAAACTTTATTGTATGTTATTTTGTGTCCCAGTACCATGAAATCTCCCCAGTATTCTCTATAATCTGAATCTAAGGATATATTGATTATTAGTATTAAAAGCAACTGCACATGGAGACATGCCACGCCTGTGGCCCCCAAGAGGGAGGATGATCTTTCAACAGTCCCTTGTCAAGTGTCGGATCCTCTACTCCAGCAGAAGCGTGTCAAGTGTCGCACTGGTAGGAAACAGGTGCGGCATTAACTCTCCCCTTTCCTAACAGCAGGGAAAACAAGACTAACATCTGCCCTGTCCCAAGCCAAGGACACCCAAGTGTCCTTCACTGCCCAGAACAGTGTCACTGCCCACAAGAATAAAAACAAACAACAACACACTTCTGATCTGGAAAGCGGAGCGACAGCTTCCTCCAGGACGCCCGCTAGACACCGCTTGATTATATCTACTGATGATATTTGGACGCCGCCCTTGTATTCCTCTTCAAAATGTCCACTGTTCCCCCTGGCAGATGTTCCCCTAGTCATAGGCTCCGGGATGAGAGTCCCCGTGTTTCTCCCTTGCTAGCTAAGTTAATACAACTCTTTCCCTTTTCTCACAACCTTGTCCTCCTCATTGAATGGGCAATGGAGACAAGGACCGGGCTTTCGGTATCACAATGATCCGCACTTGTTGCGGGCCCCACAGCCAGAGGCCACAGGACTCCCACCCGCTGAGTGTTCTCGGTGGAGTAGGGGTCCTGGGGGATGGACGCTCCTTCGGGAGCCATTTCTGGAGGTGAGGAGCGGCAGAGAAGTCTACTGATGGGCGGGAAGGCCCTCAGAGTACCCGGGAGGCCAAGTGATCAACCTCCCCATTTTTCCCCTGAGGAACTGGATTTTCCCAGGAGACACGGCTGAACTGCAGACCCTCGGTCCTTGAGCTGCCCCTCGGGACTCAGCACCCCTGGCCAGCATCCCGCGCCGCCGGTTCCAACTGAGCACACCTGCGTTAATCCTCGGCCACCCCACTCAGCCCGGGCCTGTGCTTGCTGCTGGCAGTAGAGATGGGCCAAACGCTGCCACCGCTCCTGCCCGGCTCTGGGAGCCTCGGGTCCAGGACCCAGACCGAGACACCTTCCCCGGTCGGCTAGAACACCAGGATCAGATGAGGAGGGGGACCTGGAGAGACGAGCTTGCTGAAGACCTCGCCTGTATGGGAACAGGAGGCCCGTGGAATCTGGGAGGTCTTCTGGAAGGCTCCCGGGAGGGGTTCCAAGACAGGTCCAGATTCCCAGGGGGGCTCGTTCAGGTGGCAGGGCAATGTGGGCAGCGGAGTTTGAGGGACGAGCCTGGGCAAGGTCCAGAGATGTAAAGCACTGGGCGATCAGGGACTGAGGAGCCGGGTTTGGACCGGCTGGAAGGACACCCAGCCCCCTAGGGGCCTGTCCCTGAAACCCTCGCTCTGCCTGGGCTCCTCCCTACTGTAGTGCTGCCCCCTCAACTCCCACATAGCCATCTCCTCAGACACTCATTCCCTCCCAGACTCAGTCGGCTGGCTGGTCTTCTCCCACGAAGTCTCGCCCCCACCTCCAGCTTGCCCACACCTGTGGGAAGCCATCCATCTAGAGCAGAATCAGGCTTGGCTGAGCCATGGGATACAGAGGTCTGACTCCCAAGAACTGGCAGTCAAGAGACACTGTTCCAGAGAGCTGGGGGCAGGTGGCCCTGTGCAGAGTTGGCTCACTGTCTGAGGAAATGCTGACTCTCTAAGCAAATGGCTTAGAGAGCCTAACTCTACCTCGTCCTGTTCCTCACAGAGGAAGCCCCTCCAGCCTGGGCACCGTAAATAAAGGTGAAGGTGGGCCCCTCCATCTCGTTGGCATGGCCCGGTGTGCCACACCCCCCCTTCCATTTGAAAAGATTATTGGCTCTTGTGTTTATTTGATAAGTTTCTTGGTGATTAATTGGTAGCCGGCACCGTCCTGCGGCAGAAACTTTCTCTCATCCAGAGGGGCAGCGCAGGAGGACCCCCCACACACCCAACACCACAGCCCCACCCCGAGGGTGGGAGGCGGTTTGCATTGGGAACCATCGTCCCGGAAGTCAAGCGCTCTTGGTCTCCAAGCAGATCCGATGTTCATTGGCTGTTCAACCCCAAGGCAGGGTCACAGATAGTCCCTTTTCACCTGCAGGGCGCCGCTGGGTGGCAGCTTTTTGTGTGTGTGTGTGTGTGGTACTGGGGATGAACTCGGGGCCTTGTGCTTATGAGGCAAGCACTCTACCAGCTGAGCTATCTCCCCAGCCCACTGGTGGCAGCTTTTCACACCCATCTCCGACAGGAGACCACGGCTGGCCGCCTGCAAAACGAAGACTGATTCCACGACGGCATGTAGTTCAGTGGTAGGGCGCTTGCCTAACAGAGCACGGCCCCGGGTCCCTTGCCCAGAGCAGCAAAAGACCCCGTGTCTTGTTGGTTTCTTTCTCAGTGTGAGCACGTAGCAGCGGTCCAGTCGTTTTTGTTTTTCCGGACCTGGGATTGTACCCCAGGTGAGTTTAACCACGCGCCACATCCCCAGTCCTTTCTACTTCCTGTCTTTCTTATTAATGTTGGTATTTTGAGAGTCTCCCCAAATTGCATACTGTGTTGCTAAGTTGCTGAGATTGGCCTCGAACTCCCTATCCTCCCCCCTCAGCCTCCTGAGTCACTGGCATTACGGTTTTGGTCACCATGCCTGGCTATCCGCTGAGTATTTCCTGAAGGACCAAACTCTTCGGATGCTACCTTGCTGTCTTCGGCTAGGTGTCCTGCTCTCCCCCTCAACCCCTGCTGCTTTCTCTCCGTAACTGTCCCCCCACTGAGCCCAGCCCGCCCCGCTGCAGTTGGCCTCCAGATCTCCACTCGTCCTTGGAGTTGAGTCCAATCTCTCAGCCACAGTGCGGTGGTCCCTGTACCTGCGTGTCACCACAGTCCCTCCTGAATCTTCACAAGCCGGCCTCACCATCCTGTACGAGTGTCAGGAACAGAACTTTTCCTTAACAGTGTAAGGAATAAAACTTTGGAGGTCACTGACATCTGTCCTCCCTCAGTCACCGCAGTCCACTGGAATTCCCAGATATGGGCGATACACAACTCAGTTGAATAGCCCGTGCCTTTTGCCCAGGTTGACTCCTTTATTGTTCTTCACTTTGGTACTGGGGACTGAGCCCAGAGGTCTTTTCACACCAAGTCACATCCCCAGCACCTTTTGCTCTTAATTTTTGAGGCAGGTTCTCACCAAGTGGTTTCGGGTCCCACTAAATTCCTGAGGCTGGCCTCAAACTTGGGATCCTCCTGCCTCAGCCTCCCAAACCACTGGGATCACATGTGCAGGCCGCTCCAGTGGGCTTCCTGGTTTAATTCAGGACAGACCCGACTTAACAGGATGCTAATTTCCTATGTGGACCTTGAAATCAGGCAACACTAGGACAAGGGTGGAGAGACCACGGGGATGCAAGGTTGGTTCAACATCCGGAAATCAACAAATGTAATCCATCACATCAATAGACTTAAGGTTAAATATCATACGATTACTTCAATTGACGCAGAGAAAGCGTTTGACCAAATGCAATGCCCCTTCATGCTCCAAACGCTAGGGATGGTAGGTACATACCTCAACATTGTAAAGGCCATTTATGCTGAGCCCACGGCCAACATCATTCTTATGGAGAAAAAATGAAAGCATCCCCTTTAAAACCTGGAACAAGACAGGGATGCCCTCTTTCACCGCTTCTATTCGACATCATCCTCGAAGTGTTAGCCAGAACAATGAGACAGACAAAAGAAATTAAAAGGACACAAATAGGAAAAGAAGAACTCAAACTGTCACTATTTGCTGATGACATGATTCTCTATTTAGAGGATCCAATAAACTCCACCAGAAAACTTCTAGACTCATCAGTGAATTCAGCAAACGTAGCAGGATAGAAAACCAACACACAGAAATCTAAAGCATTTTTATTCATAAGCGATGAAACATCTGAAAGGGAAATGAGGAAAACAACTCTGTTCACAATAGCCTCAAACAAAAACAAAACAAAAACAAAACTTGGGAATCCATCTAACCAAAGAGGTGAAAGATCTCTACCGTGGGAACTATAGAACATTAAAGAAAGAAATTGAAGAAGACCCTAGAAGATGGAAAGAACTCCCATGTTCTTGGATAGGGAGAATTAATATTATCAAAATGACCAAACTTCCAAAGGTGCTACACAGCTTTAACGCAATTCCAATGACATTTCTCACAGAAATAGAGAACGCAATCGTGAAATTCATCTGGAAGAACAAAAGACCCAGAATAGCCAAAGCAATCCTGGGCAGGAAGAGTGATGCAGGAGGTATCACAATACCAGTCCTTAGACTCTACTACAGAACAATAGTAACAAAAGCGGCATGGTATTGGCACCAGAATAGACAGGTAGACCAAGGGTACAGGACAGAAGGCACAGAGACAAACTCACATAAGTACAGTAACTTCATACTAGACAAGGGTGCCAAAAACTTACAAGTGGAGAAGGGATAGCCTCTTCAACAAATGGTGCTGGGAAAACTGGAAATCCATATGCAGTAAAATGAAACTAAACCCCTATCTCTCACCCTGTACAAAACTCAACTCAAAATGGATCAAGGATCTAGAAATTAGACCTGAGACCCTTCACCAAATAGAAGAAAGAGTAGGCCCGAATCTCCATCACGTTGGCTTAGGACCAGACTTCATTAACGAGACCCCCATAGTGCAAGAAATAAAAGCAAGAATCAATAAATGGGATAGATTCAAACTAAAAAGCTTTTTCTCAGCAAAGGAAACAATCAATAATGTGAAAAGAGAGCCTACGGAGTGGGAGAAAATCTTTTCCACACACACTTCAGACACAGCACTCATCTCCAAAGTTTATAAAGAACTTAAAAAGCTTTATACCCAAAATACAAAGAACCCAATCAATAAATGGGCTAAGGAGAAGGGGAGACACTTCACACCAGAAGATATGCAGGTGATCAACAATTATATGAAAAAGTGCTCAGCATCCCTGGTAATTAGAGAAATGCAAATTGAAACCACCCTGAGATTTCACCTAACTCCATTTAGAATGGCCATTATCAAGAGCACAAGCAATGATAAGCGTTGGCCTGGATGTGGGGAAAGAGGCACACTCATACATTGCTGGTGGGGTTGCAAATTGGTGCAGCCACTCTGGAAAGTAGTGTGGCGATTCCTCAGAAAGCTTGAAATGGACCCACCATTTGACCCAGCTGTCCCACTCCTGGGTTTATACCCAAAGGACTTAAAATCAGCATACTACAGTGATGCAGCCATATCAAGGTTCACTGCTGCTCAATTCACAATACTAGATTGTGGAACCAACCGAGATGCCCTTCGACAGATGAGTGGATAAAGAAGTGTGGTATATATACACAATGGAATATTACTCAGCCATAAAGAATAAAATTACCAAAGGTTGAATGTTTTCTCTAAAAAGTGCATGACAATATATAACGAGGTGGGTATGGTGTGGGGAAGAGAAGACTTAAGGAAATTTGGATGGTAGGGTGGGAGGGGGTGGGGAACAGAAAGAGTAGAATGAAACAGTATTACCCTATGTATATGTATGATTATATGAATGGTGTGAATCTACACTGTTTACAACCATAGAAAGGAAAAGCTGCACTCGATTTGTATACAATGAATCAAAATGCAGTCTGTGTGTAAAAATAAAAGATTTTAATACAAAAAAATTATCGTATGCATGGAAAAAAAAGAATAAAATTATGGCATTTGCTGGTAAATGGATGAAGTTGGAAAATATCGTGGTAAATGAAGTAGAACAAGTCCAAAAAAACCAAAGGCCGAATGTTTTCTCTGATAAGTGGATAACGACTTAGACGGGGGGAGGGTGTGGTGGGGTAGAATAATGAAGGAACTTTTTTTTTTCCCCCGCATAAGGGAGTTTATTAAGCAGAGTGTCTCCCTGCAGGGTAAGAGAGAAAATGAGAGGAAAAGAGAAAGGAAAGGGAAAAGGCGTGCGGTAGAGAGAGTGTGAAAGCCAGGAGGATAGAGAAAAGTGTGTAGGACAGACAGAAGAAGAATGGGAAAAGATGGCGGGAAGCTACAGTAAAACAGTTGAATTCCACCCGGCTAACAGGGGACCAATATCGGAGAAGGACACTTGCAAGCTGACTGATGAACCAATAGCTAGCTAGGATGTTCACAGATTGACAAGTGGTTGGGAGACGGGAAAATGGCTGCACCTGATGGGCGGGGGAGCAGTTTTATACATTACATTCCCCCATTTCTGTTTTTATAAGAAAATCTTTTGCTCTCCAGTTTTTTGAAGCCTTCTCTCTCCTTCCTGCCTAAGTGACTGGGGCTGGTTTTGCAGGTGAGATGTAAAAAGTCCATTCTCCTTCCAGACTTCCAAAGGCAGATGGTTTTCATGGACTTCATTTCCTCGATTTGACTGGTCCCCTATTTCTACACTAACTGCCTGTCCCCAATTCTGACTTTAATCACCCCTCTCATTCTAGGAACTCCTTTGCTGTAGGAAAGGGGGTCGATGACCCCTCCGGCTTCTTCAAGCTGAAAGGGGGCAGCATGGGGCAAGCAGTTTGGAGTTCCCTTTTTAGAAATCGGATCAATTGAGGGGTCCATGGTAGAAGTCCGGTTGGAGAAGAGCAGGTTGTAAAGGCATCTGGGGATGGGTGCTTCTCAAGTCCGGTGATAAATGCAGAGCATAGCGTCCAGGCAGAATGTAAGGTGGAGCTGTGTCCGGGGGCACTGGGGCGTCAGATGGGGTTCCACTCGCTTAAGAGACAGTGGAAGATCCCATCCCAAGTCATGGCACCACTGTAAGGGAATTTCCACGAAAGCATGCCAGACACGAGAAATCAGGTAAGGGAGTTTATTAAGCAAACATAGTGTCTCCCTGCAGGGTAAGAGAGAAAATGAGAGGAAAAGAGAAAGGAAAGGGAAAGGGCGAGCGCTAGAGGGAGTGGAAAGCGAGGAGGACAGAGAAGAGTGAGGAGGACAGACAGAAGAATGGGAAAAAATGATGAAGGAACTTTGGATGGTGTAGAGGAAAATGAGGTGGGAGGCGGTGGGGGATGGAAAGATAGTAGAACCAAGCAGTATTACCCTATGTATACATATGATTACATGAATGGGATGAATCTACATTCTGTAAAACAAAGTCCTCCCCGCATGCTATGGAGAGGAGTAAACTGAAAGGAGACACAAAGAAGTCTTGAGACTGAACGTTAGTCCTACAGAGTTTCATCTTTAGCATGGATTGAATAGAAACAAAAAACAGCAATAGGAGCAAAGACTAGTTCAGTCTCTATCGCATGGAGTCGTTAGGAAAAAAAAAAAAAAACGAAGAGAGAGAACACGGGAAAAAACACACAAAAGTGCTTAGGAAAGGGGGCGGTTGCGAAAAAGGAATCTATATCAGAAATTAACCACTTTCGAGAAAGCCCCAACCAAGCAATGAGAAGAAAAAAAAAAAAAAAAAAAAAAAGCCCTTGGCATAACAGAAAAAAAAAAGAAAAGGAAAATAAATAAGTATAACCTGTTGGAAGTCCGCAATCTAGTTTTAAAACCAAGCGCTGAGATCCCCCGAAGGGGTGCACCGTTCCTGGAAGTACTGCAATACCAGGTCGATGCGTGGAGTGGACGAAGCAAGCTCCTATTCCAACTCCCTGCTCCAAAAATCCATTTAATATATTGTCCTCGGATAGAGGACGTATCAGATATTAAACTGATAAGAACAGATACTACACTTGATCTTAGCCAAAAGGCCGAGAAGCGATACCCGACACTCCCGCCCTCGCCCTCTCGGTCCTGCGCTCGCTCACATTGCACTCGCGGTGAGCACCCCACGCCCACTCCTTGTCTCCTTTCCTCTGCCTCCTTCTCGCTCACGCGGATGCCACAGGACTCCCGTGCAGATTCCCGATTCGCCCCACTCGGAATGAGGAATTTGAACTCTCCGTGGAGGCTCCGGCGTTAGGTAGCTAAGGCGCACTCCCCTATTTTGCATGCTCCGCCCTTCCCCGGGGAGGCGTGGCTACCGCCGGCGACCCCTCCTCCGTGCCAACCCACTGACGAACCGGAAGCCCAAGGGACTGCGGCTGGGCCCCGAGAGGGGTTTGCCAGGGGGGCTGTAGACCTTGAGCGTCCCAGATTTTCCCCAGGGTGCGGCTGCGGACACTGGCCAAAGACGCCCAGACCGTATGGCTTTTCGTCGGTTCGTTGCGGGCGGAGGGGAAGACAAGCTTCGGACCTGACCCGTCTCGGGGAGGCTTGTTCCGTGTCAGGGCGGCCCGGAGGGGTCCTGTGTGCACGGCGCAAGACTGGCGGCTGACCGCCGGGAGAAGGCAGCGAGCGGGTCCGGTGAGGGCGAGCCCCGCACCGCAGAGGGACGGATTCTCCACCGCTCCGGCGCCCGCGTCCATTGGCGCTTCTACAGATAAACCCTGTCCTGGGCTTGGTCCCCCACAGCTGCCTCTGCCCGACATCGTTTCCTTTTCCCCAGGTTTTTGCCCGCCCACTGAGCTACAGTCTCAGCTCTTTCTACTTTTTATTTTGAGGCAGGTTCTGAGTTGCTGAGTCTGGCCCCGAACTTGGGATCCTCCTCCCTGGTCATCCGGAGTCGCTGGGATTGCAGGCATGCGCCACCGCGCCCCGCCCAGTCCCTTCTTAACCGCAGGGAGAACTCCGTTTAGGTGTCGCCTCCTCCGGGACACCTTCCCTAAGGAAGGGCCCTTCATCGCCCCACCCCACATGTGATCGGCGCCCATCCTGTGTGTTTGCACCCTGCTATTTTACCGCAAGCACAGCATTCGCCGACATTTGGAACGATTCCTCATCTCCCCCACCGAAATCTGAGGCGGCGGAGGGCTGTGGCCATCCACCGGCACTTATCCTGTACGCCAGTAGTTGCGGGTGCTCAGCTGGCCTTTGTAGAGGAGATGAGTCGGGGAGAGGTCGTGATGCGCACAACCGAAGGAAGCAGACAAGTCGCGCGTAGGACGCTACTAGCCCGGTGCAGGGGATGAGGCCCGACACGGGAGAAGGGATGTTCTGGGGGAAGCGGGTCTCAAGGTCCCGGGAAAGGTTGGGATAAAGCTTCTGTCTGCGGCAGGGGACGGCCTTTGCCTTTCCCGTTCTCCCGGCCTGCAGCACTTCAGTTTCTTTTTTCTTTTTCTTTTTTTTAAATTTATTTTTATTGTAAACAAATGGGATACATGTTGTTTCAGTTTGTACATGGAGTAACAGCATACCATTTGCATATTCATAAATTTACATAGAGTAATGATGTTTGATTCATTCCATTATTTTTTTCCTTTCCCCCACCCCTCCCACCTCTCTTTTCCCTCTATACAGTACCTCCTTCCTCCATTCTTGTCCCACTCCAAACCCCCATTAAGTGTCATCATCCGCTTATCAGTGAGATCATTCCTCTTTTGGATTTTTGAGATTGGCTTATCTCACTGAACATGATATTCTCCAATTTCATCCATTTGCCTGCAAATGCCATAATTTTATTATTCTTTATAGCTGAGTAATATTCCATTGTATATATATACCACAGTTTCTTTATCCATTCATCAATTGAAGGGCATCTAGGTTGGTTCCATAGTCTGGCTATTGTGAATTGAGCGTCTATGAACATTGATGTGGCTATATCTCTGTAGTGTGCTGATTTTAAGTCCTTTGGGTATAGGCTGAGGAGTGGGATAGCTGGGTCAAATGGTAGGTCCATTCCAAGTTTTCTAAGGAATCTCCACACTGCTTTCCAGAGTGGCTGCACTAATTTGCAGTCCCACCAGCAATGTATGAGTGTACCTTTTTCCCCACATCCTCTCCAACACCTATTGTTGCTTGTGTTCTTGCTAATCGCCATGCTAATTGGGGTGAGATGGAATCTTAGTGTAGTTTTGATTTGCATTTCTCTTATTACTAAAGATGTTGAACATTTTTTCATATATCTGTTGACTGCTTGTACATCTTCTTCTGTGAAGTGTCTGTTCATTTCCTTAGCCCATTTGTTGATTGGGTTATTTGTATTTTTGGTGTAGAGTTTTTTGAGTTTTTTATATATTCTGGAAATTAGTGCTCTATCTGAAGTATGAGTGGCAAAGATATTCTCTCACTCTGTAGGCTCTCTCTTCGCATTGCTGATAGTTTCCTTTGCTGAGAGAAAGCTATTTAGTTTGAATCTATCCCAGTTATTGATTCTTGCTTTTATTTTTTGTGCTATGGGAGTCCTGTTAAGGAAGTCTGATCCTAAGCCAACAAGGTGAAGATTTGGACCTACTTTTTCTTCTATAAGATGCAGGGTCTCTGGTCTGATTTCAAGGTCCTTGATCCATTGTGAGTTGATTTTTGTGCAGGGTGAGAGATAGGGGTTTATTTTCATTCTGTTGCATATGGATTTCCAGTTTTCCCAGCACCATTTGTTGAAGAGCCTATCTTTTCTCCATTGCATATTTTTCACACCTTTGTCTAGTATTAGAAAATTGTATTTATTTGGGTTTGTGTCCGTGTCCTCTATTCTGTACCATTGATCTACCTGTCTATTTTAGTGCCAATACCATGCTGTTTTTGTTACTATTGCTTTGTACTATAGTTGAAGTTCTGGTATTGCGATACCCCCTGCTTCATTCTTCCTGCTAAGGATTGCTTTAGCTATTCTGGGTTTCTTATTCTTCCAGATGAATTTCATGATTACTTGCTCTATTTCTGTGAGGTACGTCATTGGGATTTTAATTGGAATTGCATTGAATCTGTATAGCATTTTTGGTAGTATGGCCATTTTGACAATATTAATTCTGCCTATCCAAGAACATGGGAGATCTTTCCATCTTCTAAGGTCTTCCTTAATTTCTTTCTTCAGTGTTTTGTAGTTTTCATTGTAGAGATCTTTTACCTCTTTGGTTAGATTGATACCCAAGTATTTTTTTTTTTTTTTGAGGCTATTGTAAATGGAGTTGTTTTCCTCATTTCCCTTTCAGCTGTTTCATCGCTTGCGTATAACAATGCTGTAGATTTATGCGTGTTGATTTTATAGCCTGCTATTTTGCTGAATTCATTGATGAGGTCTAGAAGTTTTCTGGAGGAGGTTTTTGGATCCTCTAAATATAGAATCATGTCATCTGCAAATAGTGACAGCTTAAGTTCCTCTTTTCCTATTCGTATCCCTTTAATTTCTTTAGTCTGCCTAATTGCTCTGGCTAGAGTTTCGAGGACAATGTTGAATAGAAGTGGTGAAAGAGGGCATCCCTGTCTTGTTCCCATTTTTAAAGGGAATGGTTTCAGTTTTTCTCCATTAAGAATGATGTTGGCCATGGGCTTAGCATAAATAGCCTTTACAATGTTCAGGTATTTTCCTACTATCCCTATTTTTTCTAGTGTTTTCAGCATGAAGGGGTGTTGTATATTGTCAAATGCTTTTTCTGCATCAATTGAAATAACCATATGATTCTTATCCTTAAGTCTATTGACATGATGGATTACGTTTATTGATTTACGGATGTTAAACCATCCTTGCATTCCAGGAATGAACCCCACTTGATCGTGGTGCACAATTTTCTTAATACGTTTGTGGATACAGTTTGCCAATATTTTGTTAAGGATCTTAGCATCTATATTCATCAAGGATATTGGTCTAAAATTTTCTTTCCTTGATATGTCTTTTCCTGGTTTGGGTATGAGGGTGATATTAGCTTCATAGAATGAGTTCGGTAGGGTACCCTCCTTTTCTATTTCCTGGAATACTTTGAGAAGTATTGGAATGAGTTCTTCTTTGAAGGTCTTGTAGAACTCAGCTGAGAATCCATCTGGTCCTGGGTTTTTCTTGGATGGTAGATTTTTAATGGCTTCTTCTATTTCATTGCTTGATATTGATCTGTTTAAATCGTGTATGTCCTCCTGTTCAGTTTGGGAGGAGCATATGTCTCTAGAAATTTGTCAATGTCTTTGGTACTTTCTATTTTGTTGGAATACAGATTTTCAAAGTAGCTTCTCATTATGTTCTGTATCTCAGTGGTGTCTGTTGTGATATTTCCTTTTGCATCATGTATTTTAGTAATTTGAGTAGTCTTCTCTCTCCTTTTTGTTAGTGTGGCTAAGGGTTTATCTATTTTGTTTACTTTCTCAAAGAACCAACTTTTTGTTTTGTCAATTTTTTGAATAGTTTCTTTTGTTTCAATTTCATTGATTTCAGCTCTGATTTTAATTATTTCCTGTCTTCTACTACTTTTGTTGTTATTCTGTTCTTCTTTTTCTAGGGCTTTGAGCTGCAATGTTAGGTCATTTAATTGTTGACTTTTCATTCTTTTCTGGAATGCGCTCCATGCAATGAATTTTCCTCTTAGTACCGCTTTCATAGTGTCCCAGAGATTTTGATATGTAGTATCATCATTCTCATTGACCTCTAAGAATTTTTTAATCTCCTCCCTGATGTTTTTTGCTTTGTTTGTTTGTTATTTCCACAATCCCAGAGTGCTGGGATTCGAACCCAGGCCTCCAGCATGAGAGTCAGGAACTCTACGAGATGAGCTAAATGGCCTGCTCCTCCCTGATGTTTTTTGTTATCCATGTTTCATTCAATAGCATATTATTTAGTCTCCAAGTGTTGGAGTAATTTCCTTTTTTTACTTTGTCATTGATTTCTACTCTCAGTCCATTGTGATCTGATAGAACACAAGGCAGTATCTCTATTTTTTTGCATTTCCTAAGGGCTGCTTTGTGGCATAACATATGGTCTATTTTCGAGAAGGTTCCATGTGCTGCTGAGAAGAAAGTGTATCTGCTCGTTGATGGATGGAATATTCTATATATGTCTATTAAGTCTAGGTTATTGATTGTGTTATTGAGTTCTATGGTTTCTTTGGTTGGATTTTGTTTGGAAGATCTATCTAGTGGTGACAGCGGTGCGTTAAAGTCGCCCAGGATTATTGTGTTGTGGTCTATGTGATTCTTGAAATTAAGAAGGATTTATTTGATGTATAGGGATGCACCATTGTTTGGGGCATAAATATTTACTATCGTTATGTCTTCCTGATTTATGGTTCCCTTAAGCAGTATGAAATGTCCTTCTTTATCCCTTCTGACTAAATTTGGCTTGAAGTCCACTTTATCTGATATAAGGATGGAAACTCCCACTTTTTTACTGGGTCCATGTGCGTGGTAGGTTTTTTCCCATCCTTTCACCTTTAGTCTGTGGATGTCTTTTTCTATGAGATGAGTTTCTTGCAGGCAGCATATTGTTGGGTCTTTCTTTTTAATCCATTCTGCCAGTCTATGTCTTTTGATTGATGAGTTTAGGCCATTAACGTTCAGGGTTATTATTGAGAAATGATTTGTATTCCCAGTCATTTGGCTTATTTTTGGTTTTTAAGTTGGCTTGGTTTCTCCTTTGAGTGGTTTTTCTCTAAGGTAGTTCCTCCCTTTGCTGACCTACATTGTTGTTTTTCATTTCCTCCTCATGGAATATTTTGTTGAGAACATTCTGTAGTGCAGGCTTTCTATTTGTAAATTCTTTTAACTTTTGTTTATCATGGAAGGATTTTATTTCATCTTCAAATCTGAAGGTTAGTTTTGCTGGGTATAGGATTCTTGGTTGGCAACCATGTTCTTTCAGAGCTTGAAATATGTTGCTCCAGGCCCTTCTAGCTTTTAGAGTCTGGGTTGAGAAGTCTGCTGCTATCCATATTGGTCTCCCCCTATATGTAATCTGCTGCTTTTCTCTCGCGGCCTTCAAAATCCTATCTTTATTTTGAATGTTAGGCATTTTCATTATAATGTGCCTTGGTGTGATTCTGTGCATTTGGTGTTCTGTAAGCCTCTTGTATTTGATTTTCCATTTCATTCTTCAGGTTTGGGAAATTTTCTGATATTATTTCATTGAATAGGTTGTTCGTTCCTTTGGTTTGTTTCTCTGTGCCTTCCTCAATCCCAAAATAATTCTTAAATTTGGTCTTTTCATGATGTCCCATAGTTCTTGGAGATTCTGTTCATGATTTCTTACCATCTTCTCTGTTTGGGTGACTTTATTTTCAAGATTAACTATTTTGTCTTCATTGTCTGAGGTTCTGTCTTCCACGTGGTCTAGTCTGTTGGTGATGCTTTCCATTGAGTTTTTTATTTGGTTTATTGTCTCCTTCATTTCAAGGATTTCCGTTTGTGTTTTTTTTTTTTTTTTTTTTTTTTTTTTTTGAGAATCTCTATCTCTTTGTTGAAATGATCTTTTGCTTCCTGCAGGTGCTCTTTCAGCTTATTGATATTATCATTCATTGCTTGCATTTGCTCTCTTATCTCATCCTTTGCTTCGCGAATCATCTTAATCATGTATAATCTGAAGTCCTTTTCTGACATTTCTTCTAGCATACTGTCATTGGATTCTATTACTATAGAATCTAGATTTGTTTGGATCATTTTCTTCCCTTGTTTTTTCATGTTGTTCATGTATCTCCCCTCTAGTGCTGCAGATCTGGGGTATTGCAGATTTCCCCCTATAGGCTTATAGTGGCCCTATAGGTTTGCAAAACCCTTTCTTTAAGGGGAGATCAATATTAGCAGTGCCCAAATCAGACACTATGCAATCCTAGACCAAATAGCCCCTATGGGGACAATAACATCATGTAAATAAGGGAGAAAGCGACTCTGAGGGAACAAGTAAACAGAAGGAAAAGAAAGCAAGAAATGTAAAGAAATAAAAACTTAAATATTTTTTTAAAAAAGGAGAAAAAAGAAAATCTACTGTATAATAGTTATAAAATAATGAAACCTCCCAGTGTTCAGTAGCCTGATGTATAAGAGGTACCTGACAATGAACTTCAAGCCTCCAACAGGCGTCTCAGGATGGGATTTGCCCCACCCAAAGATCGGAGCTACAGCTTCCAGGATTATCCAAGATGGCTGCTCTGGCTTCCAAATGTGTTGGCAAATGGGGAGCTGCAGTGGTTCTCCACTGGTGGTCTGCGTTCAATCTGCTGGCAGCTGTGGGACAATCGGGAGGTGAACCTCGAGCGTTGGGTGATGGATAGGGGTAAGGCAGGTGATGGACAAGTGAGAGGCAGGCAAATGGCAGATGATAGACGCCTGACAGTGAGCAATCTGCTCTCAAAAAAGGCGTCGATATGCTGGCAGATTGCAGGTGATCACAGCAGACAAATGGGGTAAAGAGCAGGGGATCGAGAAGCAGCAAAAACTGCCTCACTAAGAAACAGATATCCTCTGCTTGAATCCGGCATTGCGGAGCGACAAGGAACGCAGCCTCCCTCTAGACCGCCATCTTGGATACCCCTCCACTTTCCTTTATTTCAGGCACTTGCGGCGTCCATGTGGACACACCACAGACGGATGCTGCAAGGCGGCTTCATAATCTTCCCACCCTGCAGCCTCCTCCTGTTTCAGCATACTTTGGACCTCAGTAAATGTACGGAAAATGTCATTAAATTCCTGCTTAAATGATGTTCACTTTACTCACACAAAAATGTGGGGGAGGGTGCATTTTCCATCCCGGACTTCCAACTGTAGGAATAGCTCTGTCAGAAAGGAAGTCCTCAGTCAGGCGCTGTGATGCACACCTGTAATCCCTGCAGCTCAGGCGGTTAACCCAGGATTGTCAAGTGCAAAGCCAGCCTCAGCCAACTAGTGAGACCCACGGTGCGGTGGTCCTTGTACCCATCTACCACCACAGCCCCTCTTGAATCTTGGCCAGCTGGCCTCACCATCTTGTACAAGTATCAGGAATACAACTTTTCTTTAACATTGTAAGGAATAAAACTTTTGAAGGCAGTGGCATCTTGGTGGTCTCTCAGTCACCTTAATCGACTGTAATTCCCAGGTAGGGGCAAAACACAACTGAGTTGAATAGCCCATGCCTTATGCCCAGGTTCCAGGTGGATCTTCTCCACTCATTTATTTTTATTTAGGTCCGGGGAAATTGAACCAGAGGCTCTTTACCACTGACTCACGTCCCCAGCTGTTTGCTTTTGAGACAGGCTCTCACCAAGTTGCTTAGGGCCTGGTTAAATTCCTGGGGCTGGCCTCAAACTTGGGATCCTCCTGCCTTAGCCTCCTGAGTTGCTGGGATTACAGGTATGGGCCACTGCGTTGGGTTTCAGAGTTTAATTTAGCACAGAACTGCAACAGAATAGTAATTTCCTATGTGGACATGAGGACAATTCTTTGGGGAATGCACTGGAAACCTGGGTGTGTTATAGAAAGGGGACATGAGGGTGAAAGACAAGGCTGAAATTTCAGCCAGTGCTGTAAAGTTTCCTTTTTAGCATGGAATAAAAGGGCAAGAAAGCAGCGATAGAGAGCAAAGACTCACTATTCCCTAGGCAGTGAGGCCTGTGGGGGAAAAAACAAAAACAACAACAACAAAACAGACCTGCTTGGAGGAGACGCATAGAGAAAGCAGGTCGGTCCTTGAGAAAAGAGCAAAATTTGAACAAGGCTGTGAGTAACAAGCGAGGAAAAAAGAGAGAAATATTCCAGCGCGGTAGGTAATCCTAACGGGACAAGAGACGGAAAAGGTTTTCGCCGAGTACAAAACGGGAGTGGGGATGTGATCGAGAGCCTCCGAGTTGATTACGCAGTAACCCACACAAAAAATGCAAAAAGGAACGCGAGAAATGGTCCTCTGAGTACAAACCTGTAACAAAAGAGCACTTGCAAATATTAAAGCGCTATGGCAAGTAATAAGGCTCAACAACTATAGCAACGGAATGGGGGTGGGGTGATGGAGAAAAAAAAAAAAGAAGTAGGGGAAGAAAAAAAGAAAAAGTTCCAAAGAAGACAGCCAAAGTCTAACTTTAAAACTAAGCATTGAGGTCCCCCAAGGGGTGCACCGTTCCTGGAAGTAGTACAATACCAGGTCGATGCGTGGAGTGGACGGAGCAAGCTCCTATTCCAACTCCCTGCTCCAAAAATCCATTTAATATATTGTCCTCGGATAGAGGACGTATCAGATATTAAACTGATAAGAACAGATACTACACTTGATCTTAGCCAAAAGGCCGAGAAGCGATACCCGACACTCCCGCCCTCGCCCTCTCGGTCGGCGCTCGCTCACATTGCACTCGCGGTGAGCACCCCACGCCCACTCCTTGTCTCCTTTCCTCTGCCTCCTTCTCGCTCACGCGGATGCCACAAGACTCCCGTGCAGATTCCCGATTCGCCCCACTCGGAATGAGGAATTTGAACTCTCTGTGGCGGTTCCGGCGTTCCGTAGCTGAGTCGCCCTCCCCTATTTTGCATGCTCCGCCCTTCCCCGGGGAGGCGTGGCTACCGCCGGCGACCCCTCCTCCATGCCAACCCACTGACGAACCGGAAGTCCAGGTGACTGCGGCTGGGCCCCGAGAGGGGTTTGTGCCAGCGAGCTGTTTGCCCTGAGCGCCCCAAATTTTCCCCAGGGTTCGGCTGCGGACACTGGCCAAAGACTCCCAGACCGTATGGGTTTTCGTCGGTTCGTTGCGGGCGGAGGGGAAGACAAGCTTCGGACCTGATCCGTCTCGGGGAGGCTTGTTCCGAGTCAGGGAGGCCCGGAGGGGTCCTGTGTGCACGGCGCAAGGCTGGCGGCTGACCGCCGGGAGAAGGCAGCGAGCGGGTCCGGTGAGGGCGAGCCCCTCGGCAGAGGGAGGGATTCCCCACCGCTCCGGCGCCTGCGTCCATTGGCGCTTCTACAGATGAACCCTGTCCTAGGCTTGGTCCCCCACAGCTGCCTCTGCCCGACATCGTTTCCTTTTCCCCTGGTTCTAACCGACTACTGAGCTACAGCCCCAGCTCTGTTTTTCAGGTTTTATTTTGAAGCAGGTTCTCCTTTAATTGTTTAGTGCTTCGCTCAATTGCTGAGTCTGACTTTGAACTTAGGATCCTCCTGCCTCAGCCTCCTGAGGCTCTCGCGTGTTGTACCTCGCCCAGCTAAGAGCTTTTTACATATGAGAAAGATACATACTTTTTCTGAGTGTAAATAATATTTTTAATTAATGTGGTATTTATTTTTCTTTGATTATTTGTATGTGTGTGCTATTTTTTCTCCATGAATTTAATAAAAAGTCATGTTACCTTTTTCTTTTATGACTTGTGAATTTTTTAAAAACATTTTTAGTTATAGATGGGCACAATATTTATGAATATTTATTTATGTGGTACTGAGGTTTGAACCCAGTGCTTCACATGTGCCAGGCAAGTGCTCTACCACTGATTTAAAACTCCAACCTATGGCTTCTGAGTTTTGAGACAAAAAACCAACAGAATTGTCTATATGACCTGGTTTGGTGGCAAAGGCCTGTAATCCCAGTGACTTATGAAACTGAGGCAAAAGATCATGAGTTCAAAGCCAGCCTTAGTGAGGCTCTAAGCAATTTAGTGAGATCCTGTCTGAAAATAAAAAATAAAAAGATGTGGAGATGCGATTAAGCACCCGTGGGTTCAATCTCTTGAAACAAACAAACAAACAAACAAAAAATTAGCAAGTAAGCAAGAATGAAATGTCTCCCTGCAGCCCCTCTGCCGCTTAGTCTGGCTTCTAGTCGACTATGTCCTGGTCGGGACTCCCTAAAGCTCATGAGTACAACATAAATAAATAAGGAATAATATGATGGGTGCGGTGGCTCATGTCTGTAATTCAAGTGACCGAGGCAGGAACATCACAAGTTCCTGGACAACTTAATGAACGAAATTTGTAAAAAGAGAAAGAAAATTAAAAAACAAAAAAACAAAAAAACAAAAAACAAAACAAAACAAAAAAAACCGGAAGAACTCAGAAGGAGGCAAAGGCCCCTGAAAACTTCACCTGATACTCTGCTTTTCTTCAGGAATCAGGCAGTGACAAACACATCCACTAGGAGGCAGCATCTGCTCCTTCCAAGTTCTGGCATTTGTCTGAGTAAAGGATTTTAGCGTGGTTGCCTGGGAACCAGCTCTTGATTGCGGAGAAGAGTAACTGTGGTCTCCTTTTATAAATTCCTCCCCACCTACTTGTTCAGAGAGGCAGGTTGTATTTCTCTTTTTTTTTCTTTTGTTTGTTTTTTTGTGTTTTTGTACCAGGTATTGAACCCAGGGGTGCTTTACCACTGAGCCACATCCCCAGCCTTTTTATATTTTATTTACAGACAGGGTCTCACTGAATTGCTGAGGCTGGCCTGAACTTTTAGATTCCTGGCCTCAGCCTCCTGAGCCACACTGGAATTACAGGCATGTGCCTCTGCATTCTGGCTAATGTCACCTCTTTGAAAGGTCCTCCAGAGAAGGAGGGACTGTATAGAGGGAAAAGAGGGGTGGGAGGGGTGGAAGGGAAGGAAAAAATAACAGAATGAATCAAACATCATTACCCTATGTAAATGTATGATTACACAAATGGTATGCTGTTACTCCATGTACAAACAGAAACAACATGTATCCCATTTGTTTACAATAAAAATAAATTAAAAAAAAAAAAAAGAAAAAAGAAAGGTCCTCCAGAGCACTATGCCCACCCCATCTGAAATAGCTCCTGTTCCCCAGGCACTCTCCCACACATTTCCGTTTTCTTTTCCTTTACAGTATGTATTGCCATCTGAAATTAACTTCTTTATTCATTGCCTGTGTCTCCCCACTGTCCATTATAATGTATATTCCATGAGGGAAGGTCCTTGTCTGTTTCAATCAGAATCTAGAAGGGTGCCTAACAACAAATAGGCATTTCCATATGGTAGTTCAATGAGCTTAAGTCCGAATGTCTTCCCAGTAAATCCCCCAAGGCCTTCGGTCCTGGGCTGTAATCTCTTGAGAAGAAGGGCTGCAGAGGTGAAGAGGTGAGCCTGCCCGGAAGAAGTCACTGGCAGTAGAGAATGTCTAGGGGCAAGGAGTGGGTGGGGATGCAGTGACTAGTTTCCAGTTAGAGGCAGGGACCAGCGCCTGTTGATATCTGGATAAGCTAGGCCCCTTTACCCATCTGCCCCACCTTCTCCTTACCATTTGTTCATCAACACCTTCCCTGGTAAACATGAAAGATAAAGGGTGGGGTGAGATCTTCAGTTTCATTTCCTTTATCAGATAGGTGACAATTTCCTTCTTGGGTGCCAATCCCAGGAGATATTATAGAAGAAACGCTAAGGAATCTTCAAAGGAGACAAGAAACTGTGTTCAGTTTTGTTGTGTTTTCAGTTTCACGGCCAGTGTAACATTTGTTCAAAGCTAGGTTTGGCCAATTTCAAGCTGGGTAACCTTGGGTAAATTTCCTACCCATTCTGTGCATTAGTTTAAGCTTTTTTTTTTTTTTTCCTGGTACCAGGGATTGAACTAAGGGGCACTTAACCACTGAGCAACATCCCCAGTCCTTTTTTGTATTTTATTTAGAGACAGGGTCTCACTGAGTTGCTTAGGGCCTTGCTAAATTGCTGAGGCTGGCTTTGATCGATCCTCCTGTCTCAGCCTTCTGAGCTGCTGGAATTACAGGCATGGGCCACAGCACCCGGTCAGTTTCTGCTTCTTAAATCACCCATATTATGGCATATGTATGGGTTTGAGTTGTGCCTGTAATCCCAGCCACTTGGGAGGCTGAAGCAGGAGGATTGAAAGTTCAAAGCCAACCTCAGACATATAGTGAGGCCCTAAGCAACTTAGCAAGACCCTGTCTCGAAACAAAAAAATAATTTTTAAAAAAGGGCTGGGGATGTGGCTCAGTGCTAAAGCACCCCTGGGTTCAATTCCCAGTACCAAAAAAAAAAATAAATAAATAAATAAAAATAAAAATAAAAAGGAATAATAAGAGGGTTGTGGTGGCTTATGTCTATGATCCCAGTGACTCAGGTGCTGAGGCAGGAGCATCACAAATTCCAGGCCAGCCTGGGCAACTTAAGTGAGACCCTGTCTCAAAATCAAAATTTAAAAGCAGCTAGGGATCTAACTCAGTGATAGAGCAGCCCCCTGAGTTTAATCCCCAATACTACCAAAAAAAAAAAAAAAAAAAATAGGGAAAATATAAAATATCAAGTTTGCAGACCAAAACCCGGCATGCAGTGCTCCTCTACAGGTTATCAATTCCCGATCCCTTGGCTTGCTGTGTCCCCTTCTAACTCTGCTGCCTTCAGCTCTACGTCTGTTTTAGCAGCTGCAGCAATCTGTTGCCCTGCAACTTGCATATGTAACAAAATGATTTCCTAAGGTTTTAATCTTAGATTAATTTCCTAAGGTCTAAAGGGACTTGGGGAGGCTGCCACATTGCTGAGAAAACCAGGTGGCTGGGAAGAAGAGGTGGCAAGGCCTGCTGGTGTTTAACAGGGGAAGCTTATTTATCAGCATTTCACTGAGGCGAATAGGCAGGAAAGGGCTGGGCCCAGCTGTCTGGCAATGACTTCCCCTCCTCTTTTTTTCAATGCCTGTTATATACAGCCTTTTAAGAGGCTAATATTGAGTAGCCAGGTGCTGTGGCGCACGCCTGTAATTCCAGTGACTCAGGAAGCTGAGATAGGAGGATCTCAGCTTCCAAGCCAGCCTCTGCAACTTTGCCAGGCTTTCTCAAAATAAAAAATAAAAAGGACTGAGGATGTAGATCAATGGTAAATTGCCCCTGGGTTAATACCTGTACATAAACCCCAAACCAATAACAACAAGAATCTATTGCTAAGGGAGAAGGTGGTGGCACTGGGGTAACCTGTACACCTGGAGAGGGATATCTGGAGAGCAATTAAATTGTTGAAAAAAAACTGCAAAGAGTGGAGAGAAACGTCAGGCTTTGCAGAGTCCTTCAAAATGAGTTCTGTAATGCTGTAAGAAAGATATATGAACATGTCTATGAGACTATGGGTATCAGTAGCAGTCCTGAAGTGAGAGTTAATGCTATTGTCACTGATTTGCTGCCAGTGGAGGTCATTCTCGTCATTGAATTGTTGAGCTACCCAAAACAGAAGAGAATATTCAGTTCAATATTATGGAAGGCAAGGAACAAAACTCTCCAATCTATTTATCTTGAATAATTCCAGGTGGAATTGTTGATAGACATGAGGGCCTCAAATGAGGAGATCAGTTTTTTTTCTGTTAATGGAGTAAATGCTGAAGAAGAACATTATGGAAAAACTGCACAACTGCTGAAAGTAGCCCCAAAATAGGTTAAATTAGCACTATGGTAGCCCCAAAATCTTAGAAGAAATGGAGTCACGCTTTGAAAAAATGAGATCGGCAAAACACAGGCAACAGAACTAATATATTTAGTTTTATATTCTAGTCCAGAATGTTGACACATACCTATAATCCTACCAACTCAGGATGCTGAGGCAGGAGGATCACAAATTAGAGTCCAGCTGACAATTTAGCAAGACCGTATCAAAAACAATTTTTTTTTAATTCTAAAAAGAACTGAGGATGTAGCTCAGTAGTAAAGCATCCCTAGTTCAATCTTTAGTGCCAAAGTAAAGAACAAACCAAGAAACTTACCATCACCAAAAACAACAACAACAAAACTTTATATTCTATTTTGCTTCTACAGAAGTGTTGCTTATGACCTACTCATGGCTGCAGTGCTAATGATTGTAAAAAACAAACTTCCTGTGAAATCCTCCTTGACATTTTATAAATGTCTGTTTTAACATCATTTATGGTTCCAGAGATGCATACATTTTTTTTTTTTTTTTTTTTCTGAAAAGGTAAAAGGTGATGAGGCCAATTCTGGGTGGAAGAAACCCCAGTAAAATCACACACACACACATACACACACACACACACACCCTAATATTGAATTATATAATAAAGAATCCAGCCTTGGTGTAAAAATGAAAACATCAAGACTTACAATTTCATCTTCCTTTGATTTCACCTCCCTCCCCAATTCTACCTAACTCCCTGCAGATAATCACTGTTGTCCTTTTGGTCACACTGCCTCTTTGTGACACCTCTCATTTGGGCTACCCAGACTGTAGCAGATTGCAGTGACTGGGGTGATGTGACCTAGTCCTGTGACCGTCTTAACTGGTCCTACACAGGATCAAAGAAGATCTAGAAATCTTTCCAAAAGCTTCCAGTTGACACTTTCCTTCTTTTGAAGTCCTATGAGTGCTTAGCTTACTATTTTCAAAGGCCCATACATTTGCTGTCTTATCCTGTCACTGTCTTTCCTGCCAGTGGTCAGTCCTTTCAGTCTTATTAGAGTATAAGCCTCTGAAGTCTCTCTATTCCCAGAGTATTTTTGGTTCCTGCAGCAGCACAGTGTGAGGCCAAGAACTCTAAGTCAAAAAATCCCAAAACAACAACAAAACCTCTAAGTCTCTTTTAACAAGGGAGAACCTTGTGGGGTTACAACTGGACTGAACTCTGAGCAACAAGGGAGGGATTTCTGAAGAGGATGCCTAGCCCTATAGCTTTCTAATGAGGATGGGTAGTCAAGTGGCGAGGGCCCAGGCAGTTCTTTGCGCATCCGCGTACTAGCTATTGGTGCCATGTGTGACCTTAAAGTCGTTTAACCCTTCAGTTTTCTTTATTAAAATCCAGACAACAGTCCTTAACAGGCTGTTGTGAGGATCTACAAGGGTAATGGGTTTAGCATTGGTTTGAAAACGGAATCAGGAGAGACAGACATCATGGCATCTCTGAGGAGACCTCTGGAAGAGGGAGAGTATGGGTGGTGGAACCTCCTAGGGGAGGAGTATGTGACGGTTTTACGAGTCTTAAGGCATTCCCTTCTCTCGGTCAGACAGGACCGCATTCGCATTCCTCTCAACCCCAATAAATCCTGGGTTTAATTCCTGTATTTTCTGCGGGTGGCGGGCGGCAGTGGTGGGATTGAACCCAGGGCCTCGCCCGGGCCAGGCAAGCGTTCTATAAGGCAAGCTACGTCCCGAACCCCCTGAGTTTAATGTCAAGCATTAGAATTTGGTAGAAGACATCAAATAAAACGGTCACGGATAGAGCAAATGTCCATCATCCCGCCTTCACCGCCGCAACGCGCGCGGATCTCCACGCCTAGCCCCGCTGCCGCGGGGCCGCTCATTGGTCCGCACCTCGTGACGTCACGCGAGGGTTTTTAAGGCGAAGGCCAAGGCCAGCGCCGCAGAGTCCGCGGTGGCGGTGAGCTGGTTGTGGGGAGGGGTCGTGGCTACACCCGTGACTGACTCGGAAAGGAACAGGGAGAGCGCTGAAGGTAATGAGGGGCTCTGGCCGTGCAGAGGCAGCCCTCATGCGGGATCTGGGGAGCTGGTGTTAGGGGTCGGGAATGGCTTGTGGGAGAGTGTCGCGGGCTGGGGAGCAGGGGGGTCACGGCGTAGGAGGGGAGCGCTAGGGGCTCCCGCTTGTGAAAGACGTGTGCGAACAGACCAAATCTCTCGTCTCAGCGAGCGCTCGCACGCGAACTTACTTTGGGGACACTTCCGGAGTTCTTTCCTTCGAGGGGATTCTCGGCCGGGGGTTGGAGGTCACACAGCTGCTTCCATGCCACAAGCCTGGCGAAAAGACTTTGGAAGCCGACCTTCCATGAGATCTAGTCTTCACCCTTCATCTGCGTGTCCTGGGAACTGAGGTTTTCTCTGGGTCTCATCGCGTCTCCTAGGGCCCCCAGGGAGTGGGGAACACCCGTGTTACACCTGCAGTTACTTAAAAAATATTTAAATAAATGAAAGGAATTTTCAAAAGGTTGGGGGACTGATTAAGGAAAGGATCAAGAAGTTGCAAGTTGTGTGTTTATTACTAAATGTCTTTTTTTTTTTCCTCCCATGACCTTTCCCTGTTTAGATAACCCAGCTGTGTTCCCTGTGGCCTGCAATTTCAAGACCTCCTCCTCCTACTGGGAGCTGAGACCTGCTCCTTAGTTCTGACCTGCCCCTTAGCTCAGAATGGGGAACCACTTGACTGAGATGGCGCCCACCACCTCCTTCTTGCCCCACTTCCAGGCCCTGCATGTTGTGGTCATCGGGCTGGACTCAGCTGGAAAGACCTCCCTCCTTTACCGCCTCAAATTCAAGGAGTTTGTTCAGAGTGTCCCCACAAAAGGCTTCAACACTGAGAAGATCCGGGTGCCTTTGGGGGGCTCCCGTGGAATCACCTTTCAAGTGTGGGATGTTGGGGGTCAGGAGAAGCTGCGACCACTTTGGCGCTCCTACACCCGCCGGACAGATGGGCTGGTGTTTGTAGTGGATGCTGCAGAGGTTGAGCGACTAGAAGAGGCCAAGGTGGAGTTACATCGAATCAGCAGGGCTTCAGACAACCAGGGGGTTCCCGTGCTGGTGCTAGCCAACAAGCAGGACCAGCCTGGGGCACTCAGCGCAGCAGAGGTGGAGAAGAGGCTGGCAGTTCGTGAGCTGGCAGCTGCCACACTCACTCATGTGCAGGGCTGCAGTGCTGTGGACGGACTGGGCTTGCAGCCAGGCCTCGAACGCCTGTATGAGATGATCCTCAAGAGGAAGAAGGTGGCCCGGGCAAGCAAGAAGAGACGGTGACCTGAGGCTGGCCCTCCCCACGTACTAGGGGTCTATACACTTGGATAGCCAGGCAGGGCCTGTGACCTCTTTGTCAGCCCAGAGTGCAGGGTCTGTCCACCTTAGTGAAGGACCAAGGATCAAGGGGTCCTGTTTTGGTGCCACATTGGGGGAGGGGATGGGAGATTGGTTGTCATTGCACATATCTCCGTTATTCTCTCCTCTGGAGAAGTAGGGGCTGCAAGACTAGGGAGACAAATGTAAATGCTGACTCTACCTCGACCTTGTTTCTTGTTTTCCTTCTCTAGCTTATTTGGATGTGTTTTGTGGGGGTAGAATGTTCTGAGAATGCATTTGGGATGAAAGAACTATCTTCCCATTCCCTCTTCCTCCAGCTGGAAGATTCCCCAGCTGCTTTTCTTGGGATGCCAGTCATAATAGTCTTTGTTTTTTGTGTCTGTGTGAAAATACCCCACATTTGTAGATCCACAATTGTTTTTATAAGCCATGTGTGTCCTCTGTATTAACTATTTTTTAGCATTTGCCTGTAAGTTATTAAAGATTGATGCCTCTAGTTCTTACCTTGGTCTGACATTTTCCTCTCTTTATCTAGCCCCAGGGAGAATCAGGATTTTTATATGGGGTGGAGGGAGGAGGCTTATCTCACAGCTGAATTTGTAAAGTAAACACTGATAAAAATTAGATTACATACTAATGGAATGGCTGGTGAAAGTTAAGGGGGCAACTGAAAAAACCCTTCAGCTATTATTGCCTGATTTCTGTAGTTTTGGGGGAATCATGCCTTATTTCTCTGACTTTACCTCCCCTCCTCTTATCCTCTGGCTCTTGTCCTTGATACCAGCTGCTCCTTGCAGATTTGACTTAAAATATTGCTAGTCTGAGCAGCATCTGGGTTCTTAACTTTGGGATACCTCCATCTCCATCCTCCCTACTTGCCCAGTATTCAAGGTCTGATTTTTTTTCCTCCAGGAGGATAAATGGTGATAATGGAAAGTAATTCCTCCTTGGCCTTAAGCCACATCCGTGTGCTTAATCCTGCTGACTGCAGCTCACTGGCAGTGACAGCATTGCTGGTGCTGGGGAGGCCTGGGCTGGCCCAGTGAGTAAGCCTAAGTCTTCCAGCTCTGGCAAAGGTGGTTGTTCTGAAAGGGGCAGTAGCACTAGCTGTCCATCCCCACGTCCCACCCTCTGAGACAGGAGGGGGAAGACATAGGTCACCAATGTTAGTGATAGTAAGGATAAAATGCTAATGTTGCCAGGGCCTGAGTGTTCCTGATCAGATTTATTGGGGGGTGGGTGGGTTGGTCCCCTCTCCTTGCCCACCCCGGGCCAGCTGTGTCTGATAATGGAAAACAATTAGCTCCTAATCTTTCAGGGTGGGAGTAATGAGCAAAATCTGAGCAATTCTTTCTGGTCCCTCAGTCCCTTTCCCCCGTCTCACCCCCACCCTTTGTGCAAACATGGGATCCCCAGGGTAGTCCCCCAGCCCTCTCTTCTCTGTTTCATCCCCACCCTTTGTGCGAATGAGATCCCTAATGTATATTCAGAGTTCCTCTTCCAGAACCAGATAAAAGGACTGAGGAGGGAGAGAAGGTGCTGGCAATTCCCTCTCTATTGTAGGGGAGGCTTCCTGGGAACTTGTTTCTTCCTACCCAGAGCTGCCAGAAGCTGAGTTTGCTGCTGAATCTGGGCCCATTTAGATCCCTCACTCTATACTCTGATAGGATGGGGGTGAATGTGCATTGATCCAGAAGGGTGCCCATGTGTGCGTCATTGCTGGGTACTGCTTGACAGCTACTGAGCTAGTTCTGCCGGGGACTTGTACTACCTGGCTTCCCTGACACACATCTGTGACTAATCTCCCCCAGCCTCTGGGGCAGAGCCCTCTAGGCTAGGACCGGGCCCTGGTTCAGGCTGGGAAGGATGTGGCAAGGAAGACCTGTCCTCCTGGACGATCTCCCCAACCCCTCCAATTCTGCTCCTTTGTCTCAAAATCTTCAAGGATATCTGTACATTTTTTTTTCCTTCCCATTTCTGGTCAATAGGGAACCTAGGTCTCTGGATCTGGGGAAAAGACATGCAGATGTAGTCTCCCACTCCTAGCAGAGGGTGTCAGTTTCTGGTAGGCTGTGCCAATCATCTTCCCTTCCTATCTGGTTAGAACTGGAATCTGCTTCCGCATACCCCAGCCCTAGGGTAGCAAGGAATCATGGTCCACAGGAGGGGCAGGGTTGGTGAAAAGTTGTGGTTCCCTTGTCCCAGCTTCCTATTAAGTAGTAGTCCCTGATATGAGTGCTGAGGAGAGTTTCCCGGGAGCCAGGCGTGGTGACAGGTTAATGCCTATGAAATGAAGTTGAAGGAAACAAGTAGGTCAAATTGGAGTTCTCTTCAGAACAGCCCTTCCTACCCCTCTGCCCCTTCTCATTTCCTTGCACAGGTTTGAATGTAAAGTCCAGGTGGAAGGAATTTTCCATGAGTGCCTTTCTTGCTGGCACCCCTCCACCTAAGGAAAACGGTGGCTGCGGTCCCCTTCTTTCTCATGCCCTTCTCAGTCCTCTCTTTGCTGCCAGGGCTCAAGAAGGAGAGAAGAAAGAGGATAGGAAGAAGTTCCCAGATTCAGAGTCAGCAGTGACATGAACAAGAACACACAGCTACTTAGTGGTGCATCCAGATCCCTGTTCCCAGGCCAGTTCTTTGTACTCCCAGGTCAGGCGACAGGAGGTGGGAGACAAGACTAGCATTTCCGAGCTCTGATTGCTCCCTCCCTCCCTCTTCCCTCTCCTTGATTAGATTAAGGGTCAGCCTTCGGTTCCCCTACTCCCTTCCTGGAGAGTGGGAGCTTTATCTCTGCAGCTCAACAGGGCTCTGGCCTCAAGTCTGCCCAGAAGTTCCCACCCTCCTTTCATGCAGACTATGTGTCATTCACGTATTTCTGAAGGTGGACAGTCTATTCTCCAGAATGGTCCTGTTTTAAAGGAGAGCCAGTGAGCCTCAGGAGGAGAGCAGTGAAAACAGCAAGAGAGGCCCAGGCCAGCACTGGCTAGAAAGGGTGGGCAGTCTGGCTATGTTTCATTTCCAAGGCCATTTCTGGGTGGATATCATGGGAACTCCTGCCCTGGCTGAATTAGAAGAGGGCAAGGGTATTCTTTCTTAAGTCCTTTTAAATTATTAAAAATGATTATTTTCGTGCTGAGGATCGAACCCATGACTTCCTACATGCTAAGAATGTGCTCTACCACCAAGTTATGCCCCTGCCCTACTCCTAGTTTTTTTTTTTTTTTTTTTTTACTGTCCTGTTCCCTTCATTTACAAAAGTAGTAGGTCTTTATTGTGAAAGAAATGTAAAATCAGAAAATGGGGAAACTGATCTCTCGCTCTGGAGATGGCCCACATTCTCCCTTGAACATTGCATTCCTTATTTTACCCCAAAGCTTATCACCCTCAAAGACGGCTAGCATTCTCCCTCAAATGTGTATCTACTTTCCTAAATAAATCTGTGTGCCTCTGGGAAAAAAAAGAGAAAAGAAAATGGAGAAATGCCTTAATCTAAACTTCAGAACTAACCACTGTGAACAGGTTTTCACATATCCTTCCAGATACTTTTTTTTTCTCTGCATATACAAAAAAGGAATGTCTATAATAACACACATGGGATTATATAAGATGTACTTTTGTACAGTTTTGCTTTTTTCATTTATATCTTGGACATGATTCACTGCCAGGACGAGTAGATTTTTCTTTCGTGTTCTTTTTGGTGACCACATGAGATTCCGTTGTGAAAATGTATCATCATTTATTAATTAAATCCTCTTTTGAATTCAGAGTGGATGACGCATGAACCTTCTTGAACATATTTCTTTGTCCACTTAGAGACAATTTCCTGTAAGATAAATTCCTAGAAGAGTAATTGTTGTGTTAAAGGGTACATGTATTTAAAGCTTTCGCTGATACTGCTAAAGTTTATGGGTTTTTGAGAGAAGGTCTGATAGGAGAGGGGGGTGCCCTGGACCACCCCTAGGGCAACCCCCTGGCCCCTCTGGTGGGGGTCCTCACCAACTGCTTTAGCTTATGCACTCCTGGAACATGAATCATCCTCATTCTCCATTGGCTGATTCCAAAGCTTCTCTACAGCAAGCTGTGTGTATGCGGTGGGGTAGACATCATAGTGCCCTGGCTTAAGAAGTAAAATCACCAGTAACTTGTAAAGGATCTGCTTGGTTGGGGAGTGAGCTTGAGTTTACTTTCCCAGCCAAGGGATTGAGTACCACGGAGTGCTGCCTGACTGGTGGTTGATGTAGGCAGATGGCGAGGACTCCCTAGCTCTGAGCTTGTCACAGAAGTCAGGCAGAGTGGGCGAAACAAGTCCTGAAATAAATTCCCAGGACTTGCTTCAGGGAGGGAGAGGGGCTGACATTAGAAGTGCAGAATCTGAAGGGAAGAGGGAGAAGGAAACTTCAGCCCCGAGAATGGCCATGGAAGCCCTGGACCACCCCTAGGGCAACCCCCTGGACCCTCTGGTGGGGGTCCTCACCAACTGCTTTAGCTCATGGACTCCTGGAACATGAAGCAGAAGCTCAAAGGAAGCTCAAAGGGATGTTCGGGACATGACCTCTCTGATTCGCTCCGGCACCTGGGTTAATCCTGGGTGTATGCCCCTCCTCAGCAGAGTAGGGAGGTAGGGAGGTAGAAAGGTGGAGGGGCAGAGGGCTTATCTTGTTTGCCCCCAATAAATCTGGTGGAAAGTTCCTTGGAGGAGGGTAGTGGTGACAGCTGGGTTTTAAAAGCTTGTCAAAAGTAAGGTTTTCTGCTTTGGGTTGTTTGTTTTTATAAGATCATCCATTGCATTCCATTCCAGATGCTTATCCTTAGAGAAAGAGAAGGCAGAACTACTTACACACTCTCTGGAACTTTCCCAACCCAATGGGAGGGCGGAATAGAGCCACCAGACTGACCAGTAGCACCCCAGAAAATAACCCACAAAGCAACATAAGGGTAAGATCTGGTTTGGTCACCAACTTCTGTGACCTTGACTAAGCCATTCCTAGTCTCCTGGCCTTAGTTCACCCATCTGTAAAGGGACAGGATTGAGTGGACGATATCACATATTTTCTGATTCACTTTCTGTGGTCACAGCACCGGGTGGACATGGAGAACCTCCTTAATGGTCTTCCTTCCCTTATCACCCTCTGCAATGACCCTAACTTGCTTCTTTGTTTACTCTCTATCTTCTTCACCAGCTTATCTATTCAGTAGAGTGGGCCTCATCCATTTGTGTACTACTCTATCCCCAGGCACACAGTAGGTGCTCACCACATATCTATGGGACGTTAGGTATCCTTCTCGAGGGTTGGAGGGTGGGAATAAAGATGTGGATTTGGTCTGTAAATACTGGCAGCACTCAGAAAAGGGAGCTATTAAGAAAGTTTCCACACTTTATCCCAGAAGGTTTCCAGAAGGGGGTGAGGAAAAGGCAACTTGGGACCAGAATGAAGTATCTTGATTAATGAGGGACTTGGAGCACCCTGGGTTTAGAAGCATTTTCCTGGCCCTGCCTACTGCTCAGGAAGAAAGACCTGAGTCTGAAGGTTAATAGACGCAGTTTCGTTCTTCCCTTCCCTATAATTACCCAGCATAGGACACTCCCCGGAGACTGTCTACCACTCCCCTCCCGAGCTCCTCCCACTGTCATCTGAGGATAGTCTAGCTTTATCTAGATTTCCATTCTCTGTTTCCCACCCTAGAGGAGCAGGGTATAGGATAGGTATCTAAGAAGGAACTACCAAGGTCTAGACCTGTTATCCAACATGGCAGCCTCGAGCCACCCATGGCAACAGCCCAGGGAATGTAGCTGGTCTAAACTGAGAGGCACTCTACATGTAAAATACATGACAGATGTTGGGCATGTAGTAGTACAAAAAGAGAATGTAAAATATTGCAATACTTCTTTGCATTGATTATATGTTGGTATAATTTTTGTTATACTAAGTCAAATAAAATACTTTATTAAAGTTAGTTTCACCATTTCTCCTGGGTGCGCCATATCAGGCATTCAGCTCTAGGCTTCACTCTCCTGCTTAGGATTACCAGGTCGCTCTGCTGAAGGGGCTGAAGGTCTCTAGGGAGAAGGACTGGCTCCTGAACACCTGGAAATGGAGGGTTTGGATTACTTCTGCTGGAGACATTCCTTGTTATAAACTGAACCAGGAATTTTCTCAGGTCCTAGAAAAGAACCCCCAAAACAATCAGAAACTGTTGACATTCAGAGATGTGGCCATTGATTTCACTGAAGAGGAGTGGAAATGCCTTCAACCAGCTCAAAAAAACTTATATAGAAATGTGATGTTAGAGAATAACAGAAACTTGGTCTTCCTGGGAATAAGACTCTTCACCCCTCATCAGCAGGAAGAAGCTACAGAAGAAGGACCATTGTCACACCCCTGGTATTTATAAAAACAAAATGGGATGAATATTGGAATCAGATCTGCCATTTCACTGCCACCATTATTCTGCCCCTCCACACCATTTTACAACCTAGATTGTTAGCCTGAGAACTTTCTAGTCAATCATTGCTTCAGATTGTTAGTCCTCAAACTTTCTCATCAGTCATTGGTCAGATTGTTATTAGCCCATGAAATTCCACTAAGAATAGCTCCCCCGCCATTCCCTCTCTCTCACCTGTCCACTCTGCCTGTCCACTTAATAAAATCTCTTGCATGAGTTCCCACAAAAAAAAAAAAAAGTTAGTTTCACCTGTTTTTTTTTTTTTTTTTTTTTTTTTTTTTATCTTTAAAGAATGTGGCTGCCAAACTGAACTCAGTGGTGTATGTCTGTAATCCCAGTGACTCAGGAGGCTGAGGCAGGGGGATTGCAAGTTCAAAGCCAGCCTCAGCAATTTAGTGAGGCCCCCAGCAACTTAGCAAGATCCTGTCTCAAAATAAAAATAAAAAATAAAAAGGTCTGGGGATGTTGCTCAGTAGTTAAGCACTCCTGAGTTCAATCCTTGTTTTTTAAAAAAAAAATGGCTGCCAGAAATGTTGAAATTACATTTGTGGATCACATTATTCCTTTACTTTTCTGGTGATTTTGGAGACTGAACCCAGGGCCTTACACATGCTAGGCAAGGACTCTACTGCTGAGCTACACCCCCAGCCCTTTTTAAAAAAATTTAATTTGAAACAAGGTCTTGCTACACTGCCAGGCTAGCAGTATAACTGGAACTTGGGTACTCCTTCCTTAGCCTTCCAAGCAGCTGAGATTACATGTGTGTACCACTGCACCTAGCTAAGTCGCATTCTATTTCTTTTTCCTATTTTTAATTTTTGGTACTGGGGATTGAACCCAGGGGTGCTCTACCACTGAACCACATACCCAGACCCATTTTATTTTTTATTTTGAGACAGGGTCTCCCTAAATTGCCCAATCTGGTCTCCTGCTTCAGCCTCCTAAGTAGTTGGGATTACAGTTATGCACCATCACACCTGGCTCACATTCTAATTGACAATGCAGGTCCACATGTTGGAGGGAGGAAACATTATGGCTAAAAGAGTGGAAGGTCTGTTGTTTTTCCTGTCTTCTAAAATCAGGAGAGAAACATACCAAAAGTGCTGCAGTCTGGAACAAGGGCAGACTCTTCTCTTTCTGGGGATTGAAGCCAGGGGCACTTTACCACTGAGTTACATCCCCAGCCATTTTTATTTTTTATTTTGAGGCAGGGTCTTGCTAAATTGCTGAGGCTGGCCTGGAACTAGGCATCTTTCTGCTTTATGTAGCTGAGATTACAGGTAAGCACCCATGTGCCCAGCCAGGAAGACCTTCTTGACAGGACTAAAACACCTGAAAGATCCGCCTACTCCCCTTCCTGGAAAGCTTTTAGGATAGGAGAGGACTTTGCATATCTTGAATTATTTTCAGGTAGTATTAAACTATGGTTCTCAATGATCCAAACCTGGCTATTTAGCAGGTGATTTTCTTAGCTTCATTTGGAACATTTTCACTCCACAAACAGATAAGAACTCTACTGTATGAAAAGCCCAGATACCTAGAATCCAGAATATTCCTAACATTATTTCACCTGATAGTTTCTGCTCTTTCATCAGACTACTGAAGCAGCAGCAACTGTATCTGCTGAACTTTCATCTTGTTGATCTCCTGAAAGTACTGGAGCAGAAGGAGGGTCCAAGGGGCCACACTAAGGGGGAAAGACACCAGCTGGGTGCCTGGTTAATCCACAAACTGGATTATCTGCCCCAACTCTGCACATACATAAGCAGAAGGCCTATATGTGAACAGGACATACTGGGACCACGGAGATCAGATTTACAGAGTATTTGTGTATGGTGGGAGGGGCAGTCCCACAACAGATTTTCCACCTACTTACCTCTAATCCAGAGCATTTATTCAATCACTCACTTATTCTTTTTTTTTTTTTTTTTGGTACCAGGGATTGAACCCAGGAGTGCTTAACCACTGAGTCACATCCCCAGTCCTTGTTTGTATTTTATTTAGAGACAGTGTCTCACTGAATTACTTAGGGCCTCAAAAGCGGCTGGTTTTGAGCTCACGATCCCCTTGTCTTGGCCTCCCGAGCTGCTGGAATTACTGGCACCCAGTTCACTTATTCTTTCCAATCAGCCACATATAATCAAAATAGTATCTAGCATTATTGTGCACTGAAGGTCTAGCAGGGCCTGACACATCATCCTAGCCACTGGAGATAAGGTGTAATCTGTACACAAAGCAATGTCTTAGCAGGGCTGCGGGTGTAGTTCAGTGGTAGAGCATATGCTTACCATTCCCAAGGTCCTGGGTTCCATCCTCAGCATACACACACATAAAAAAGTGTCTTAGATCTGGTTTCCTGGACACTGAGACTGGGGATACATGGCTTATGGATGGGCAGACTCTTAGGAGAAGGATAGGGAGGGAAGCTGGTAAGGGCAGAGGAGGATCTAAGTAATGGGGTGCTTCTCTGGAGGCTGGTTGGGGTTTGACCCTGCAGAAACTCTGAGAATACATCCCAGACAGAATCCCATCCTGGCAGGGAGGCTAGTCATTTATGCTCCAGTCAGCTGACTGGTTGCTGGTTGTTCTGGGTGTCCCCTAGACCAAGGGCAAGTATCCAGAGAAGGGGAACCCCTGGCAGCCAGCACTCAACCAGTACAGGAGATTTGGGTGGAGCATTAAGGGCATCTACTCAGGGCGTAGGCCGAGAAGAGCAAGCTGACCCGGGCAAGCCACACTCCTGATTGCTATCCACATGTGGCAATGCAGTCCTCTTTCTACTCTCACTCTTGGCCTGGCCTCAGCTCTTATCTGTCCTTGTCCCACCTTATTTCTCCCTTCCTCTACTTCTTTGTCTCCTCCAACCCTCCCTGCCCCTGACCTCAGTCCCTGCCTCTTAACCTGCTTTGCACCTCTTGAGGTGTAGCTGGAAGATACTCAGGATGAAACCATGTGCTTCTTTGAGATCCTTCATGGAATTAGAGTATAGAGTCATTTCTTTCTGATGGGTCCCTAGGCAGAGGGCTTTGGTGTCCCACGGGATATCTGACACTAACCCCTTCTCTTGTGCTTTCCCTTTACTGGGTGTATCCAGCCCTACTTCCTGGAGAAGGGACAGTTCAGGAGAAATTAATTCTCAAGGCTTGACTCTTACTTAAACATCACAGGATACGTTCCCTGGAAGGGGAAGGGTGCGCCTGGGCTGGTTTCCTTAGAAGCTACAGAGCAGAAAAGACGCCTCCTTCCCCTGTCTCCTCCCAGTCAATCAGGGGTGGGAGAGCGGAAAAGATGATTGTTTGGGGTGGGGGGTGGGGTGGGGGTGGGGGCTGGCCTCTGAACCTTCCTTTTCTTCTGGCACAGTCCTATTTGTACAGGTGCCAGAATCCTGAGGAAAAACAGCAAGAGAGAGAGAAAGAGAAAGAGAGAGAAAAAAAATTCTTTGAGGTCATTTGACTGCTCTTTTACACCCAAGATCAAACACTTTAGTGTCACACCCTCCCGATCTTTTTGTTCTAGCATATGGATGTCCTGTGGTGTGCCGCACAGACACACGTACATGCCTACATGTGCGCATGCTCCCATACACACACACCCTCACATTGTTGAAACCAGAGCTGCTGGCTCCAGGGAGGGGAGTAAGGAAGAAGCTATGGACAGATGTGGGTGGTCACATACCTGTCCTCCTGGGAGGTGACACTTCCACTACACCTCCACAGGTTTCATGTGAACCTCACCCGATCCTGGGCCCAGTGTTGTCAGGGTGGGCAGGAAGGATGGAGGAGTTGAGCTGGTCCTATGCCAACAAAGAATTTTCAGCTGGCCCTTGAAGTGCCAGCAAATCAATCCTGCCAAGGAACAGATCTAGAGAAAATTCAATTTAAAACACAGCAGGGGACTTTGGGTCTGGGTCATTGGTTGAACTTCAGTGATTGTCCAGAGATGTTCCCTGAAGAACTCTTGAAGATCCGGGGAGCCCCAGCTCCCTCAAGTATTGCCTGAAGGCCAGGTACAGACTCAGGATAGAGTCTGGGGTCAGGATTGGGGAAAATGACCCTGGCAGCTCAAAGCATTTGGCATCTCTAAATCAGGAGAAGGGACGGCTTGACTGGATGTGTCACCCCCATTAGGCTGGGGCTGGAGCTGTAATTGCTGTAATTCGTTGATGAATGCAATTTGCAGCTGGTTTCTCTCCCTGTGACAGGCCTCAATTAGAGTTTCTAAGGGATCTAGTGTAGGAGGGGGAGCTGGGTGTTATTTCCAACTCCTTCTCTTGGTCCCTTCTCAGCATTCTGTCCTACCCCAAAACAAGAGGTCAGTTGATTGAACCCCCATTTACCCCTAAAGATATAATTACAGAATAGGAGGAACTATCTTGGAGAGTGAGGAAGGTATCAAATGAAGAATGCCTTTTTACAGGTTGGTCTGGGTGCTACAGATTTTAGTCCAAAGGCTTTTAAATTTAAAAGAAAGTTAGAAAGAAAGAAGGAAGGGAGGGAGGGAGGGAGGAAGGAGAAAGGAAGAAAGGAAGGAAGGAAGGAAAGAAAGAAAACAGTTGGGCTAGATGTGTGCACAAGCCTGAAGTCTCCGCAATTTGGGAGGCTAAGGCAGGAGGATTGTAAATTCAAGGCCAAGGACAGCCTCAGCAATTTAGTGAGACTCTGTCTCAAAAAAAAAAAAAAAAAAAAAGGGCTGGGGATGTAGCTCAGTGGTAAAGCACCCCTAAATTCAATCCCTAGTACTACACACACACATACAAAAGTGGGATTGGGGGTTGGGGCCCAGTGGACTGGCCTCCTCCTTGATTCCTGCCTCTTTTACCCACTGCTCAATGGCCTGCCTATGATGTCTGTAAGGTTCACTAGGATGAACAACTTGTCCTAGTTTACCAATTTTTAGCAATGAAAGTCCTGTCTCACTGGGCAAGGTGGCAGAAGCCTGTAATCCCAGTGACTCAGGAGTCTGAAGCAGGAGGATTCCATGTTTGAGGCCATTCTTGGCAACTTAGTGAGACCCTGTTTCAAAATTAAAAATAAAAGGACTTGGAATAAAGCTTAGTGGTAGAGTGCCCCTGGGTTCCATCTCCAGTACAGCACGGAGGGAAAAAGTCGGGGGAAGTTCTGCAACCTAAGAAATTCCTGGAACCTGGGTACATGGGAACAGTTGGTTGGCCTAGGTTCAATGGAGCATAGTTTGAAAACCATGGATACAACTGCTTTGATTTATTGATGAAGATACTGGGGCCAAGATAGTTGTGGTTGAAGTCCAGTAGATAGATTCCCATGCTCAAGGTGGTCTGTATTGGGGGTTAAATTTTGCCCCCGCCCCCTGCCCTGTATTTCCGTGAGAGATAAATGATCCATATCCAAATCTCCTTCAAAACCCTCTCTCATGAAGCCTTCCCTGATTCCTGTAGAAAGATGTGCCTACTCTTCTAATTCTTTTAAAGCATTTACCATACGGTTTTTTTTGTTTGTTTGTTTGCTTGTTTGTTTTTGGTACTAGGGATTGAACCCAGGATCGTTCTATCACTGAACTACATCCCCAATCCTTTTTATTTTATTTTATTTATTTATTTTTTTAATTTTGAGACAGGGTTTCACTCAGTTACAGAAACTGGCCTTGAATTTGCAATGCTCCTGCCTCAGTCCTTTGAGTCGCAGGGATTAGAGGTGTGTGTCACTGTGCCTGGTAGGCAGAGTTATTTTTAATCCAGGGTTTTTTCCCCATCTGGACAGGAAGATTCTTGTTTCTGAGTCCCACTTATTTTCATATCACTTGGCAACTAGTGCGGTGTCTGGCACAGAGAAGACAGATGGATGGATGGATAAATGGCTGGACAGATGGATGGAATTTGAGGATGGATGGATTGAAGATGGATAGATGGTTGGATAGGTGGAGAAAAATGTAGACGAATAGAAGGCTGGGTGCCTTGCTGATGGGATGGAACGTATGGGTAGTTTCTAGGCAAGTTCCTCTTAACAACAGTTCCCTCCACTATGGCCATTTTGCTTGAATTTGATTTTTAGAATATCTGACACACCTACATTTAGACCTAGAGATCAGAGCAACTTCCCAAGCCAATTAGCACTCTTTTAAATATATTATTTTGGAATAATTTGTGCCATTGCTTTCATCTACAGAAAGTTATGGTTTAATCACACAGATACAATATTTGATGAAAATACCTCAAATAGGCAGCTGATGGCAGTGACGAAGACTGTCTGAAAATAAAACAGCTTAAAAATATCAGACAAGGGAGAGTGTAGGAGGCAGGGAGAGAGGGTAAACTATTGCTGAATATACTGAGCAAGACAATTAGGACCGGAGGACTGGAAAGGGAGAAATCATGATAGGAGGAAATGAGGATGTACCTTAGAAGGACTTCCCAATGATCAGGATCAACAGACAACAGGATAGGAAGTTTTGAAAGAGGGAAATGGCAATGATTATGTTTGGAAGCAAACATTAAATTAAATGATTATTCATTATTATTATTTTTTCAATGCAGTGCTGGGATCAAACTGAGGGCTTCATCTTGCTCACACTAAGAATATACTCTACCACTGAGCTATATCCCCAGACATTTTTATTTTTGTTTGTTTGTTTGTTTGTTTATTTATGGTACTGGGGATTGAACCCAGAGGCACTTAACCACTGAGTCATATCCCCATCTCTTTTTTATATCTTATATAGAGACAGGATCTCACTGAGTTGCTGAGGACCTTGCTAAGTTGCTGAGGTTGGTTTTGAACTTGCAATTCTCCTGCCCCAGCCTCCTGAGTCACTGGAATTACAGGTGTGCACCCCCGTGTTCAGCCTTTATTTTTATTTTAAGATGGGGTCTTGCTAAATTGCAGAGGCTGGTCTGGAGCTTGCAATTCTCCTGCCTCAACCTCCCAAGTCCTTGGGATTACAGGTGTGCCCCGCCACACCCAGCTCCTATTCAAGATTCTTGACCTACTAGTAGTTCATTCAGCTAAAATTTATTGAGCATACATTCTGATCCACAAGATAAGCCAAATGCTTTCACTTGTTTTGCCTCAGCCCATCATGCCAGGGGCAGGAAGACCAAGTCCACACATATTCCATGTGCACATTTTTCTTGGGTGATCTCATTCACACTCATGATTTTAACCACAACAGCCACCTTGACTCCCAAGTGTCTGCAGCACAGACCTCCTCTTGAGCCCCACACCATACCTCCACCTCGCTGCTGCTATCTTCCCTTGGCTGTTCACAAGTGCCTTAAACTCAAGAGACCCAGCACAGGACTGACCTGTGTCCCTCTCTAAACTTGCTCCCTGCCTAGATTCCCTGTCTCTATTCACAGCACCATCACCTGACCATCCTCTTCTCCCTGCCTATCCGCCTGCCCCCTCCCAATACTAGCTATCATATCCGGTAAACCTTCCTAGTAGATTTGCTACCTCTTCCCACCCATGAGAACCATACTAAGTTCTCACCATTTCTCCCTGGGGTACTATCCTGCTCCCTTGTGGCCTCCTACTTTCCCATCTTATGACCCCCATTTGGCTGCCAGATCCATTTTTTCAAAGTGCACATTTGATCAGGCATACCTCTCTACAAAGCCTTCTGGTTGGTGATATCCCAATTTTTCAGGGGCGGGGCGAGTTACTAGGGATTGAACCCAGGGGCACTTAATCACTGAGCCACATCCCAAGCCCTTTTTATTTTTTATTTTAATACAGAGTCCTGTTAAATTGATTAGGTCTTCCCGAAGTTGCTTTAGGCTGTCTTTGGCTTTGAACTGGGCGATCCTCCTGCCTCAACCTCCAGAGCCACTGGGACCATCCGGCTCCACCCTCTGCATAGGCTGTTCTTGACTGGGCATGCCTTTCCTCCCATTTACATAGGTCTAATTTTTCCCCATTCTTCACAACTTAGTATGTCCCCTCTTCCAGGTCAACTGTCTGACTAACTCTCTGCTCTTGAGTCTGGGTCAGATGTCCTTCCTCTGGATTTTGTTTTGTTTTGTTTTGGTGCTGGGGATCGAACCCAGGGCCTTGTGCTTACAAGGCAAGCACTCTACAGACTGAGCTATCTCCCCAGCCCCTGGATTTTTTTTTTTAATAAATTTTATTTATTTATTTACATGCAGTGCTGAGGATCAAACCCAGTGCCTCACACATACTGGGCAAGAGCTCTACCACTGAGCTACAACCCAGCCCTCCTCTGGGCTCTTATTATTTCTCAGAGTTGATTGCACCGTATTACAGTTGCCTCTTTGTCTCTTCCACTCAAATGTGAGATTTTCTAAGACAAGTATGCTGTATTTCATGTCTGCTTTTTTTATGCTGAGTGTGTTGCCTGGCATGCAGAGTGCCTAGTAAGTTTGTTTTTGTTTTCAGTACTGGGGTTTGATCCCAACAGTGCTTAACCACTGAACTACATTCCAGTTCTTTTATTTATTTTACTTATTTAAATTTACTTTTTAGTTGTAAATGGACACAATGCCTTATTTATTTATTTATTTATGTGCTGCTATTGATCAAATCCAGTGCCTCACACATGCTAGGCAAGCACTCTATCACTTAGCTACAACCCCAGTCACCTTTTTATCCTTTTTATTTATTTTATTTTTTTGGTACTGGAGACTGAACCCAGGGATGCTTTACCACTCCTTGACCCTTTTTTTTTTTTGAGACAGGGTCTCACTAAGTTGCTTAGGGCCTCCCTAAATTGCAAGTTCAATTGGCTTTGAACTTGCGAACCTCCTGCCTTAGGGTCCCAAGTCACTGGGATTACAGGCCTGTGCCACCTGTGCCACCTGTGCCTGGTCAGGAAATGTTGTTGAAGGGTGAATAAATGACCTCTATCATCTACAGGCCTTTGATCTCATCCTCCCTCCGGGGGACATCAACTGAGTACAGTGTAAGGTAGGACTCAGTGTGCCATGGAAATAGGTAAGTTTTTCTCTCTCCCTTTCCTCCATTTCTCAGAATCCACCGGTGCCACACCCTTGGCACAAACACAGGCAGCTCGGCCTGCAGAATGTCAGCTGGCAGAGAACAGCCCTTCCCTTCCTCCCTGGCTCTGTCTTCTCTCAGCACAAATCGTTTTTCCTTTTTGGGTGTTTAGAGCTCTGAGAGCAGAGGCTGGGTGGGAGGGAGGCAGCGATCGGCTGTCTGTGGGGAAGCAGAGGGCTGTGGGAGAGCCAAGATGTGGGTGGAAGCATCGCTATGTGGGCCGTTTGGAGGGAGAAAGAAAATTGAGCTCTTTGGGGCTGCATGGGACAGAGCAGCTGGGATGCACTTGTCCCCTTTTGCTCTGTGGGGGTTGGGATCATCCTGTTGCTATTTAGCCTCCTCCTGAGCATTGTCAAGCTGAGGGGGGGGGGGGGGGGAGAGGGAGAGAGAGAGAGAGAGAGATTGAGAATACAAATAGAAGAATAGAAAGATTACAGATTTTCTGAACTGGCCTTGTACATTTCCTTGTTACCAGACCACTGGGTAGAATGTTGGGGGTCAGGCTATCATTCTTTCCCTATTTTGAAGAACACAGGAAAAGAGAGTCTGGCACACCTCACTCACTCATTCATTCATTCATCCATCCATCGAGTACTTGGGTGATACCAGATGCTGAGGACATGGAGGTGAATGAGGCACAGTGCTCCTCCTGTAGTAGACATGTCACAACATAGCAGCCCTGTGTATACTGGCATGGTTGTGAGAGTGAGGTTTTCGTAGGCTGCGAGGAAGACAGGTCACTCTGTTCAAGGAAAGGCATCAGTTCTGAAGGTGACACTGGGCTTCTAGGATTTCTGCAGTCTTTTTCTCACAACTACCATCTACTCAACTTCCTCAGAGGAGACTCTGTTTAACTCTTCATGAAAAGAGTAGCCTCGTACACAGCAGAAAGAGTACTGAATTCAGAGAAGACAAGGTAGTTTCAGATCCTGGCTCACCATTCGGTAAGGGTCCTGCTCAGCCGGGAGACCTTAACTCACTAACAGCAGTTCTCTGGGCCTCAGTTTTCTCCCGTAGTGGATTGGGATAATAGTGACACTCAACTCATTGTTCTGCCGGGAGGATTATATGATCTGATGTATGTGACAATGCTTTGTCAACTATAAAGTGCTGTGCAAATGTGACCTGTTATTTACTCTTCCATTTATCTATAGATTCAGTCAATCAGTCCCTATCAAGTGCCATCTTCTAAGGCCTGACAGGTCCCTCTTCGAGGCAGAAGCCTATTGGATGCACGTGGGTCGCATGTGTAAGAGCCTGTGGGACTGCAGCGTGCCTTCATTAAACAGCAACCATCTGCTCTGTCTGAAGGGAAGTCCTAGCTTCCCGGGGGCCACCAGCCCTCGCCCCCGGGTGCAGGCGGGCAGGGACATGTCTCTAGACCACCCTTCCAAGAGATGCAGATGCGCAGAGGAGGCCAACAGGATTTGTGACTCATCAGCCTTAGTCACTACCCTGCCTCCAGGGTTTCTCTGCCCTGCAAGAAGATGAACTCCAAATAAACACAGCTGAAGAGCCAGTTAGTGTTCCAGGCTGTGTCTCTGAAAGGCCTCTGAACCACCAAGAATGGAGCTGAGTCACTGTTTTACCCTTCTCCCAGGCCCCAACACATCTCAGGAGCAAGCTGAAGAAAGAACATGGGGCTGAAGGGAAGGAGAAGCAGAAAAAGAGGCCCAGGCCTAGTGCAGAGGCCAGGCTCTCGAACCAGTGTCTCGGCAGGTCCTGGCCAGCCACATCATCAGCTCCAGCTTGTGTGCAGTGCTTTACAGTTTATAAAATGCTTTCCTTCACTTTCTCTTGTTTGATTCTCACAAAAACCTCGTGAAGCAGTTACTGGAGGGCACTTCTAGAGTCTAACTGCCTACACTTGAATCCATCTCTGTTACTGGCTGCGGGACTTTGAGCAAATCTCTTAGCCCCTCTCTCTCCTTTTTTTTTTTTCCCCTTTGACAGTGCTGGGAATTGGTCCCTTATCCTTTTATGCCTCGGTTTCTTCATTTTAAAAATGCCGATAATCACTGGGTGAGGGAATGCATACCTGTCGCCACATTTACTCAGGAGGCAGGAAAATCTCTTGAGCCCAGGAATTTGGGGCCAGCTTCCGCAGCACAGTGAGACCCCCATCTCTCTCTTTCACTACTGGGGTTTGAACTCAGAGGTGTTTTTCCACTGAATTACATTCCCAGTTCTTTTTATTTTGCAACAGGGTCTCACTAATTGGTGAGACTAGCCAAGAACTTGTAAACCTCCTGCTTTTGCCTCCGAAGTATGCCACTGCTATGTAGTCTTTTAAAGGATTGATAGTTTTTTTAAAATATTTTTTTTAGTTGTCAGTGGACCTTTATTTTATTTATATGCGATACTGGGAATTGAACCCAATGCCTCACACGTGCTAGGCAAGTGCTCTACCACTAAACCACAACCCCAGCCTCCAAGGATTAATAGTTTACCTGCCTATTGTCTGTTTCCCCAAGTTAAGTGGAGTTATAGAAAGGAGGAGTCTGGAGTACTTAGAACACTGCCTAACAGATTTGTGATAAATATCTGTACAATGCCCATATTTTTTTTCTTTTTCAATGTTGGGGATCAAGTTGAGGGACTCCCCCACATGGTAGGCAAGTGCTCTACCACTAAGCGACACCCCAGACTAATATCTGTGTGATGAAAGAACCATGTCAGGCCCATCGTAAGAACTATGAGCATTAACTACTATTTTGGTATTGTGTTTGAATGCAAGGGTGCTTTATCACTGAGTTACATCCCCAGCCCTTTTTATTATTTAAAAAAAAATTTTTTTTTTTTTTTTTTTTTGGTGCTGGGGATTGAACCCAGGGCCTTGTGCATGTGAGGCAAGCACTCTACCAACTGAGCTATTTCCCCAGCTAAATTTTGAGATAGGGTCTCACCAAGTTGCTTAGAGTCTTGCAAAGTTGCTGAGGCTGGTCTCAAACTTGTGATCCTCCTGCTTCAACCTTCTAAGTTGCTGAAATTACAGGTATGAGCCACCCCACCTGGCCAATCCAGTTCCTTTCTGCAGTGCAGAAAGCTGTAAAACTTTCAGCAAATCATGGAACCTCTGTGCAGCATGTTTCTTTCATTTGTAAAATGGGCATCCTGATACAGCTAACCTCACAGATTTAGCTTTGAGATGATTCAGTGATACTGTGCAAAGCGATGGGCACATAGTAATTATTCAATTCATATAAAATATTAACCATCATTATTATCTTTCTAGGGGCCACTAAAGTGTATCCTAGATTTAAATAAACCTTATAGAATAATGTTAGAGTTGGAAAGGTTCTTAGAGAATATGGTCCAATTTTAAAATTTTATGTATGAGAGGGGCTTGGGATGTAGCTCAGTTGGCAGAGTGCTTGCTTGGTGTGTGCAAGGCAAGGGGTTCAATCCTCAGCACCACCAAACACACACACACACACACACACACACACACACACACACACACACACACATCTTTTAATATATGAGAAATGAAGCCACAGAATCATTTGACTTACCCAAGGACACAATACTTACTTAAAAAAAAAAATGCTGGGTACGATGGTGCATGCCTGTAATCCCAGCAACTCAGGAGACTGACAGGAGGATTGCAAATTTAAGGCCAGTTTCAGCAATTTAGTGAAGCCCTAAGCAATTTATCAAGAACCTGTCTCAAAATAAAAAATAAAAAGTGCTGGGACTGCTGGTTCAATCCCATGGCACCTAAAAAAGAAAGAAAGAAAGAAAAAGAAAGAAAGAAAGAAAGAAAGAAAGAAAGAAAGAAAGAAAGAAAGAAAGGAAGGAAGGAAGGAAGGAAGGAAGGAAGGAAGGAAGGAAAGGAAGGAAGGAAGGAAGGAAGGAAGGAAGGAAGGAAGGAAGGAAGGAAAGAAAGAAAGAAAGAAAGAAAGAAAGAAAGAAAGAAAGAAAGAAAGAAAGAAAGAAAGAAAGAAAGAAAGAAAGAGAAAGATCTGGAGGCTGGGAATGTAGCTCAGCAGCAGAACACTTGTCTAGCATATATGAAGCCCTGGGCTCAATTCCCAGTACTAGGTGGGGGTGGGATGAGAAGAAATTCTAGGTTTTGTCTTGGAGGAGGCTAAGATGAAACTTTCTTTGGCAGTTGAATTCAGGTTCATTTGACACCAGTTACTTCTACCATGCCACAAAGTTCAACCCCAAGAAGATCAAAGTCATGTGTGTATGTGTGTATCTGAAATACTGATGGAGAGAGAGTTCAGTGCCACATGTACCCTGGGCCCCTGTACATGAATTCATAAACAACTAATGGTGACATCATTAAGGCAATCGGTGCCTGGAAGGGTCTGAAGATTATAGTGACACTGACCATTTACAATAGACAGGCCCAGATACAGGTGAAAACTTCTGCCTTTCCTTTAATCATCAAAATCCTCTAGTAATTGCCAAGAGAAAAACAAAACAAAACAAAACGGAAAACCACCAAACACTGTGGAAATATCACTTTCAACAAGATTTTCAACTTTGCTTGACAGATGTAGCACCCATCTTTAGCTAAATAGCTAATAGTTTAGCTAATAGTTCTGGAAACTATTAGAGAGCTCTGGGGAACTGCCCGGTCTGTGGGCTGCAGTGTTGATGGTGGCTTCCTCGACATATAATGTCAGCTGATCATAGGCCTAGGACAGGTGCAGTGGAATGCTCAGCTAGTTATGAAACACAAAGGAGTTTAAAGAATTGACAGTTGCAGAAGACAGGATAAATGTAGTAGAACACAAGGGCTGTGGATATAGCACAGTGGTAGAACACTTGCCTAGCATGTATGAGGCCCTGGGTTTGCTCCCCAGCACCTCTAAAAAACAAAAAAAGATGTGATTTTTTTTCACACATATCTGCTTCTGCCATAATGTGAAGCTGTCAAGAGGGTCCTCACCAGAGCTTAGCTGACACCAGCATCATGCCATTTAGCCTGCAAAACTGTGAGCTAATAAAGCTCATACAAAGTTGAGCTACCTAAAGTATTTCATTATAGTAATGGACACCCCACTAAGCAACTAGAAAACAAATTGCTTCTGTTTAGTGCTTCACTGTATCTCCAATGCCAGCACACAGAACTCAATAAATACTTGATGAATATTAACTGAATCTCCGTCTTGAACTTTAACCCTGAGTGGGAAGCCATTGTTATCTAGTAGAATTACACGGTTCCCTGTCTAGTTTCCTTGAGAGAATGGATCCCCTAACTCCACACTATCCTGTCCATCACAGAAGAAGCTCCTCCCAGTCTTGGCCCCCTTTACCTGTGTGTTATAAATAAAAGAGAGTTGGGCTACACCAGGTTGTTGTTGTTAGAGGCCAGAGCTGGTAGGCTAGACCCGTTATGGCCCCTCCCATTTAAAAGGAGTTTTGGCTCTTGTGTGTTTATTGAGTAGATAAGTTTTCGGGTAATTGATTGATAAACAACAAACATCATCCTCCAATAGTTAAGCCTTTTCTTATCCACGTGGGACGTGGCTGAGAGACCCCCACAACACCGGGCAGATTATAGAGTGGTAATAGGCTCTCTAGAAACAGCATCTTTGGCTGTTGGAACAACACCCAAGTCTATTTTTATCTCAAATGTCATTTCCTACAAGAGACCATCCCTGATGCCCCTTTCTACTTGTCCTCTACTTTCCTTGATCTCTGTTGCATTATCCTGTTTCCTGAAAGCACTTACCACAATCTGAAATAAATCTTGTTTATTAGTTTACCTGTTTATTATTTTTCTCATCCAATTGGAATGTAAACTCTTTTTTTTTTTTTTTTTGGCACCAGGGATTGAACTCAGGGGCACTTAAACACAGAGCCATATCCCCAACACCCTTTTTTTTTCCTTTCTTTTCTTTTTTTTTTCCTTTCTTTTCTTTTCTTTTCTTTTTCTTTTTCTTTTTTTCTTTTTTTTTTTTTTTTTGTGGTGCTGGGTATTAAACCCAAGCACTCTACCAACTGAGCTACACCCCCAGTGCAACACTTTTTATTTTTTATTATTTATTTATTGCTACCAGGGATTGAGGGGTACTTAACCACTGAGCTACACCTGCAGCCCCCATTTTTTTTAATTTTTATTTTCTTTATTTCCTTTTTAAATTTTTAAATTTTGAGACAGGGTCTCACCAAGTTGCTTAGGGCCTTGCTAAATTACCAAGGCTGGCTTTGAACTTCTCATCCTCCTGCCTCAGCCTCCTGAGTCTCTGGATGTATGTCCAGTATGTCCGACCAGGGAAGTAAACTCTGGAAGGGAAAGATTTCACTCAACTTTGTATCCTAATCACCTAAAATATAGTAGGTACACATAAATATTCGTTTGTTAGTTTCTGTATTATCTGAACTTCCTAGGTTTTATTCTAGGTATATGTAGGCCTAGGAAAGATTGCTTTTGTTGTAAAAATCAACAAAGATGTTCCATTTCAGTAAAAGAAAGACACAAAATTATACATTCCTTCAACAATGTAATAAATGCCTGGAAAAATCATGTTAAGGGTTTGAAGATATGGCTCAGCAGTAGAAAATTCGGCTAACGTGCATGAAACTTTAGGTTCAATCTCCAGCACCACAAAAAAGAAAAAGAAAAAAGGAAAAGAAAAGAAATACACTGAATTTTCTATGAGGGTAGGTTACGTGTACTTGTCCCTCCTCCTTTTAAATGCTTTTGGGTATTTTCTCAAATGTTCCACAATGGTCAGAGTTTATTTATTTATTTATTGGGTTCTGGGAATTGAACAAAGGAGCTCTTAACCACTGAACCACATCCCCAGCCCTTTTTTTGTATTTTATTTAGAGACATGGTCTTGCTGGCTTTTAATTTGTGATCCTCCTGCCTCAGCCTCCCAAGCTACTGGAATTATAGGCATACGCCACCACACCCAGCAAGATTTATTTTTAAAAGCAAAGAAATTAGTGAAAAAATTAAAGTGGATAGACAAAAATTAAAAGATAAATGGCACCTACAAGTATGAAAGCTTCTCCAGGGTTGTCTGCTGCAGCTGTGTCTGTAGTGGGATGGGGTGGGGTGGGGAAAGGGCCCTGCCCCACTCTTCAGTGAGGTTGGAGTTGATACTGCCACAAGATGGAGTGTTTCAGGGAAGGATGGGTTCACAAGGCACCTGGAAGCTTGAGTTCAGTTATGATTGCCTAGGAGGCTTGGGCTGGGAATAAAACATTTGGTTTTAAACATGGGGAATGAGTTTTAACTCTTTACCCAGCAGCTTTGCTCCTCCATGGGATGCACAGTCTTTTCAGAGATGACTTTGCTCATTGAAAATACTGTGCCAGAGAACTTAAGTGAACATGCTTGGTCTTGGTACAGTTCATTGACTAACACTTGTTCAATAGACCACGAAGAGGAGGCCGCTAGGAACTGTCTAAAACAAGAAAGATTGGCAAAAAAAAAGAGAGAAAGAAAGAAAGAAAATACCGTGCCAAGGAAGAACTCAGAACCTGGGATGTATCAGTCAGTTTTTTATGACCATGACCAAAATACCTGAGGTAAACAACTTAAAGGAGGAAAGATTTATTTCGACCCATGGTTTCAGAGGTTTCAGTCTATGGTCGACTGGCTCCATTGTTTGGGCCTAAGACAGAACACCGTGGCGTGGAAAGACATGGTAGAGGAAAGCTATTCAACTCATAGCAGTCGAGAAACAGAGAAAGAAAGGCAAAGAGAGATGGACAGAGAGAGAAAAATAAAGGAAGAGGGTGCTGGGGACAAGAAAAGCCCTCCCAGGGCATGCCCCCAGTGACCTATTTTCTTCACTGAGGTCCCACCTGCTACAGTTTCCACTGCCTCCCAGTAGTCCATTCAGCTATCAATGGATTAATCCACTGATGGGGTCCAGACTCTCATGATCCAATTGCTTTCTCAAGTCCCCACCTCTGAACAGTGCTGTTTCTTGCTATGTGTACACGAGTAGGCATTTTGTTTCTTTGAGCTAGGTTGTTTGTTTGTTTGTTTATTTATTTATTTATTTTTGGGTGCTGGGGATGGAACCCAGGACCTTGTGCTTGCAAGGCAAGCACTCTATCAACTGAGCTATCTCCCCAGCTCCCTTATTTTTTTATTTTTAATCTGTAAAGTGGGAAACACAATCCCTGTTGTGGGATTGATGGACACCAAGTGGGAAAGGGATTCCTTGCCCTAACAGCATTCCTGACAGAAACAAGAAGGTCCCTACAGAATCTGTTTTAAGAATTTCACTTGGGCAGGGTGCCATGGCGCTTACCTGTAATCCCAGTGGCTCCAGAGACTGAGGCAGGAGGATCCCAGGTTCAAAGCCAGCCTTAGCTACTGAGTGAGGCCCTAAGCAACTGGGTGAGATCCTGTCTCTAAATAAAATATAAAAAAGGACTGGGGATGTGGCTCAGTGACAAAGCACTCCTGATTCAATCCCTGGCACCAAAAAAAAAAAAAAAAAAAAAAAAAGAATTGCACTTGATTATTTCCTCTTCTTCTAATCCTATCAAGGAGATTGGGAATACTGCATGAGATACCAGAGGAGAAGAAGCTTCATAATCTAAAGGGGGGCTGGGGAGATAGCTCAGTCGGTAGAGTGCTTGCCTTGCAAGCGCAACGCCCTGGGTTCGATCCCCAGCACCGCAAAAAAAAAAAATAATAATAATCTAAAGGGATCAGGAGAGGTGGCCCAAACAGTTTTCTTCTGACCAGAAGTCACCCATGACAGTGTCCACCATGACCACAAAGTGTTTCCTGAAGAAATGCCCTTTGAGTAGTGTTTGGTGGGTAGTGTGTGTTCTTCGCATCCTACCTTCTTGCATCCATTCATTCATTTGATCACATGAGCAACACTCCTTTAGTCCTACTCTGCATCAGTCCTTGTCTGACCACTAGTTGGGAAGTTCTAGGAACCCAGGTTGGGCACATTCTTGATGTAACCTTACTCACCCGGACCCTGTTGTGTCCCTGTAAGGCCATTTTAGCCTTTTCCAATTCAGTATGACGAAGGCAGGGCAACTTGGAGGGCAGCCTGGCCAATGGGTTATTTATTCCATCACTTGAATCACAATATATTTCCAAATTTCCCTTGATTTGTCTAATTCAAGAGATTAAGGACCAGATGTAATGGGGGCAGGGCTGCTACTAAGTGTCACAAACCCCTCATTTTGTATCATCTGATGGGAGACCATAATTGCCCAGATGGTGAGGGAGCATGATTAGCCCTTCTTTTATACCAGACCCCAAGGGAGATGGGAATTAATCATGGAGCCGGGTGGGAGGGGTTCTTCTGTCTCCTGGCTCTTTCTCAAGCTGGCAGGAAGGTTTCCTGATGAATATGCAGTAGAGGAAGCTGGTCAGTATTCCAGCTTAGCTTAAGTCAGTTCTAGTTGTAGCTTCTGATTCTGGCAGGCTGTGTTCAGTGCCCACCCTCCCTCCAAACCCTCTCTGTCTGGTTGCGTATCTCATTTCCTGGCTTTTCTTACATACTTTTTCACTTCCCACTCACTCTTGGATTTTTTTTTTTTTCTTTTCTTTTTTCTTTATTTTTTGGTGGTCCTGGGGATTTGAACCCAGGGGCTCTCTACTCCTGAGCTACATTCCCAGTTCTCCCACCCCCACCCTGTTTTATGTTTCATTTTGAAACAGGGTCTAAATTGCTGAGGTTGGCCTTGAACTTGTGATCTTCCTGTCTCAGCCTCCCAGATTACTGGGATTCGATGTTTTCTTTTCTTGGCAACACTTACCAAGGTCAAGAGTGACTTCCTAGACTAATGTCCACCAGGAAGGATTGTCCTTATCTTTGAATTACATATAACCTTTTGGTCACTTCTTCCTTCTGGAAAGTCCTTCCTTGTTTTCTGGGAGTCCTACCTACTTTTTGCTTTTCTGAGTTGATCTTCATCTTTATTCCTTCCCTCCTCGATTCCCTACCCTGAAGAAGTTAACAAGTTCCCAGTCCTTAGTCCTTTTCCCACTCTCTCACTCCCTCAGGGAGTGGCAGATGCTGTTGGTTGTCTAGTGAATACTTATTCTTTTCTTGTTCGGGGAAGGTGACCCCTCCTCTGTGTCAAGCTATGGATCCTGAATGGTCCAAACAATCATGATAATCATTTTTCCTTGCCTGTTTTTTTTTTTTTTTTTTTTTTTTTGGTACTGGGGATTGAATCCAGGGGCACTTAACTGTACTTAACATCCCAACCCATTTTTGGTATTTTATTTAGAGACAGGGTCTCACTGGGTTGCTTAGGTCCCCTCTAAGTTGCTAAGGCTGGTTTTGAATTCGTGATCCTCCTGCCTCAGTCTGCTGAGCTGCTGAGATTATAGGTGTGCTCTTTGCCTATGTTTTGTTTAAGGATGGACATGTAACATGGTGCTGGCCAATGGGACAATAGAAATTTGGGTGGGAGTGGTTTCAGGGAATAAAAGTGTGAATCAAACTCAGGATCTCATGTATGCTAGGTTAGCAGCTCTACCACCAAGCACTTTTTTATTTTTGGTACTGCACATTGAACCCCGGGGCATTTAACCTCTGAGCCATATCCCCAATCCTTTTTATACTTTTATTTTGAGACAGAGTCTCGATAAGTTACTTGGGACCTCACTAAATTGTTGAGGCTAGCTTTGAACTTGCAATCCTCCTGCTTTAGCCTCTGGATTATTATTATTATTTAAAAATCTTTTTAGTTGTAGATGGACACAATATCTTTATTTTATTTGTTTACTTTTATGTGGTGCTGAGGATCAAACCCAGTGCCTCACACCTGCCAGGCAAGTACTCTACCACTGAGCTACAACCCCAGCCCTCCTGATTACTTTTTATTTGAGACAGGTTTTTGTTAAATTGCCACAGCTGGCTTCAAACTTGCGCTCCTTAGCTTCCCAAATTCCTGAGATTACAGGTATGCGTGACTGCACTCAGCTGCCCTTCATTCCTTTAAATAAGATTTGATGATATACTCAGAGGGCTGGAACCTTATCTTATCCATTTCTGCTTTTTTTTTTTTTTTTGGTGCCAGGAGTCAAACCCAGGGCCTAGTGCATGCAAGGCGAGTATTCTACCAACTGAGTTATATCCCCAGCCCACATCTTATTCATTTCTGAATCCCAAGTATCGAGTAGGAGTTCATGGAGTTTTTATAAAAAAAATTAATGGGCAAATGTTCAGATGTGTTCAGCTGCAAGTAATATAAAACCTAAAGAATAGTAACTTAAACTGTAAAAGGCATTTATTTAATCATCTCACAAAACGTGAAGTCTGGAGGTAGGTGGTTCCAGGATTAGTTAAGCAGCTCAGCAAGCTCAGGGAACTGAGTCAGAATCTCTGAGGTACTCTTGGCTCAAGATTGCTGAGATTCTAAGATTCTTCACAGTTGCAAACAGCTCCAGTATTCTATCTTCACACAACAGTTTTCCAAACAAGCAACAGGAGTAGGGGGCTCATGGTGGAAGCAAAAGAGTTTCTACTTCACATATTTCTCTCTTTGCAGGAAGGCAAATCCTTCCAGAAATACTTCTCAGTATTGTTAACTATAACTGTGTTATGTACCCCTTTGGATCCATTTCTGGCAAAGGGAACAACAATTACTAAGACTGACTTAGGCCAGTCTGAGCCATCCCTGGACACATTGCTATCTGACAAAAGCTGGGCTCTGAATCAAAGCAGAGAGTGTCCACTGGACAGATGATCAATGATATTGCCACTGAGCTGCTGATGTACTCTGTCCTGGTTCAAGTTCTTCTAGGATCCTCACTGTTTTCTTTGGCCTTTTCTTTTTTTTAATTTTTAAATTTTATTTATTGACCTTTTTTATGGTATAGGGGATTGAACACAAGGCCTTACACATGCTAGACAACTGCTCTACCACTGAGGAACATCCCCACCCCCTGTTGAGCACTTCTTTATTTTCTTTTTTGGTTCTTTCTTTCTTTTCTTTTTCTTTTGAGACAGGCTCTTGCTAAGTTACAGAAGCTGGTCATTCTTCTGCCTTAGCCTTCCAAATAGTGGGTTTACAGACAAGAATCACCTCACCAGGCCCTCTGTGATCTGTGGTGAACCTGCCCCATACAGGAACAATCCTTAATTGCTCCATGTTTAGTGATCCAGAGTTGAGGCTAATTATGTGCAGTCCTATCTACAGTTTTATGAATCTGAGCTCTAGCGGGATTGCTGGAGACAGTTGTGAAGGTTGTTCACTGCACAGAAGAGCCAGTGTCAACGGGAGCAAGACAGAGCTAAAAATTCAGCTGCAACTCTGCTTGCCAAGCCATGGGGTGTCTATTTGGTTATAGGAGCATCTTGTTCCAATACTCACAAAGGTACCCTAAATGTTGTGCTGCCCTGCCTTCCCAACAGGCTATATCAATTTATTTTTCTTTCTTTCTTTATTTTGGAATGAGGGATTGAATTCAGGGGCACTTAACCACTGAGCCACATCCCCAGCCTTTTTTAATATTTTATTTAGAGTCAGGGTCTGGATGAGTTGCTTAGGGCCTCATTACTGAGGCTGGCTTTGAACTCAAGATCCTCCTATCTCAGCCTCCAGAGCCACTGGGATTACAGGCATGTGCCACTGTGCCTGGCAAGGCTATATCAATTTATATACCCACCAGCAGTAAATGAGAATCTCTCTGTATTATCACTTTAGAAAAATTTTAATACTCTCTTGTCAGGTCCCCCAGCTCCAGTCTTTCTCTATGTACTTGCTATCTACTCCCAGACACTCCTTCCCTCAAATCTCAAAGCAATGACCTGCTCAACATCTCCTGTGACTGTCTTTTAGGTATACATGAATCCCTTACTTGGCATTGTTGGCCTCTCAAGACCTGGCTCCACCCTATGCTTCAAGCCTATTTCTCATTCACCCAAGCCAAGCATTTGCTTATGCTGTTCTCCACCCTTAAATTATTTTCTTCTTTTCTGCTTGTTCCTGAAGACATGGCTCAGATCCCATCTCCTGCAGAAACATTCCTTGGCCTCTTTGGCTTACCTTCTTATCACCTCTGAATTCCTACAGTTCAGTGGTTGCTTCTCAAGCCTGACTGCTTATTGTGATCACCAGGGAGCTTTAAAAAATGCCATTGCCTAGTTATACTCACAATCTTTCTAACTGGGTACCACACTGGACTTTGGACTTTTTTTTTTTTTTTTTTTTTTCAATACTGGGGATTTAACCTAGGGACACTTTACCACTGAGTTATACCCCCAGCTCTTTTTAGTTCTTATTTTGAGACAGTCTCCCTAAGTTGCTTAGGGCCTTACTAAGTTACTGAGACTGGTCTTGAACTTGGAATCCTCTGGTTTCAGTCTCCTGAGTCACTGGAATTACAGGTGTATGCTACCATGCCTGATAGCTTTTGGGATTTTTAAAGACTCCAGGTAATTCCAATGTGTTACCAAGTTCCAGAACAAACCACTTAATTCATTTGGACTTTTGCCTTGCATATGGCAGAGCTCCCTGGGAGAGCTTTAAAAACCAAATTCCTGGACTTCACCGCCAGAGTTTCTGACAAATGTATTTTTTTAATGTTCCCCAGGTGATTTTGATGTTTATCTTGATTGAGAGCCAATGTGCTATGTATTTTTTATACTTTCCATGATGCCATGCACAGAGAAGTTACTTAAAAATGTCTGATATTTTATACATTAACTGATTAAAGAGAAATAAAATGATATGTGTGAAAAGGAGACATGACAACTGTAATGTGTTGTACATCTATGAGAGTTTATATTATTTGCAGTGCTAGGGATTGAACTCAGGTCCTTGCACATACTAGGCAAGAATTTGACCACTGAGCTACATCCCTAACCAAGAATTTCTTTCTTTCTTTTTGGTACCAGGGATTGAACGCAAGGGTGCTTTACAACTGAGCTACATCCCCATTTTTTAAATTTTGAGACAGGGTGTCACTAAGTTGCTTAAGGCCTTATTGAGCTTTTGAGGCTGGCCTTGAACTTGCAATCTTCCTGTTTCAGCCTCCAGACCTGCTGGGATTACAGGCATGTGCCACCATGCCCAGCTTTTACAATATTGAATTATTCTACAGTACTCAGATTTTCAAACTTGGCAGATGGGCTTACCAGTGTTCAGGGCCCTAGATGGTGTCAACGCTCATTTGGCGATTCTTGGTTTGAAGAACCAGCTAGGGCCTTGAATATCTTTACCATTAAGGTTTGTCTTTTTAATCAAGAGGCAAAACCAGTTAAAATGCTCTTTCCCTCCTCCCGAAGGTCCCCAGGTGCAAATGCTGAAGTAACCCTTACCCCTAAGGGGTTCATCCTCTTGTTTTCTTTAGAAATGGGATTTTGCAAAGCTGGAGCAAGATTCGGGGTGGGAACAAGAAAATGCTTTGAAGAGGGAATCAATGAGGTAAGCAAGGATGGGACGGGGAAAGTGGAAAGTGACACTGAAGCCAGATTCATGTATTGAGACCCAGTTCTTATATTTTCCTCCTGCCCCAATTACATAAATGTTATTGTAGACAAAACAAAGAGAAACTTGTCAGAAACATACACATCTGACCTTCCATAATCTTACCACCCAGAGAGAACCATTGTTATTGGGATTTATTTATTTATATATATATTTTTATATATATGATATGTGTGTGTGTGTGTGTATATATATATATATTAGTTGTAGGTGGACCCAATAATTTATTTTATTTTTACATGATGCTAAGGATTGAACCCAGAGCCTGATGCATGCTAGGCGCATGTGCTACCACTGAGCTACGACCAGCTCCTGTTATTGGGATTTATAACCTTTGCCTTTGTTGGTAAATAGTCTTCTTTAGCAAGGGTTGGCAAACTTTTCCTATGACGATTCAGATAACAAACATTTTAGGCTCTGTGGGTCATACTGTCTGTTGTAACTCCAATGTTAAAGCATGAAAGCAGCCCAGACAACACACAAACACGCTCGCGTGATGTGTTCCACAGAACTGTATTTACAAAACCAGGAAGCATCCCAGTGCAGGGGAGGCTGAGACAGGAGGATCCCTTGAGTCCTAGAGTTTGAATCCAACCCTCTCTATCCTTCCAGCCCTGTCTCAACAAAACAGAACAAAGGGCCACAAAACAGGAACTGGTCTGTGGGTTTGGTTTGCTGGCTTCTGTTTTATAGCATTCCTGTCCCTTCCCCCTTACCCTGGCACTGGGGATTGAACCCAGGTACGCTGCACCATTGAGCTGCATCCACAGCCCTTTGTATTTTTAATTAATTAATTATTATTTTTCAATGAGACAGTATCTCACAAAAATTACTCAGGTTGGCCTGGAACTTGCAATTCTCCTACCTCAGCTTCCTGAATCTCTGGTATAATACAAAGTTGCTCTCCCCGCCCTTTCCGGTGCAGCCATTTTCCCCGCCTCCCAACCACTTGTCAATCTGTGAACATCCTATTGGGTCATCAGTCAGCTTAAAAGTATCCTTCTCCGTTATTGGTCCCCTGTTACCCGGCAGAATTCAACTGCTTCACTGTAGCTACCCCACCATCTTTTCTCATGCTTCTCTCTCTCCTCCTCACTTTCTCTATCCTCCTCCCTTTTCCACTCTCTCTAGTGCGTGCCCTTTCTCCTTCCCTTTCTTTTCCTCTCATTTTCTCTCTTACCCTGCAGGGAGATACTCTATTTGCTTAATAAGCTTCCTTATGTGATTTCCTGTGTCCGGCGTGGTTTTCGTGGGATTCCTTACATCTGATGCATGGATTCTTCTTTTACTCGTGAAGATTTAGGTAATTTTCATTTTGAAGTATTTCAAATAATCTCTACAAGTAATGGTGTATCTGTGCATTTTCCCCCCTTGGGATAGGTTCCTAAAATTGCTGGGTCATGGGATTTGCTTAATTTTTAGGGTTTATGATACAAATTTTCCAATGACCTTCAAGAAAGTACCATAGAAAAGAGGGCTGTACACGTCTTTCGTTCTTGTTGATACTGGATATGTAACAGTGGTCCACTTTATGCTTTGAAAGTAGCCCTTGCTGCTCTGTCACTGCAACTTATTTTTTAAAAACTTGTTTTAGTTGTTGATGTACCTTTATTTTTATTTATTTATACAAGGCTCTGAGAATCAGAACCCAGTGCCTCACACATGCTAGGCGAGTGCTCTACCATTGAGCCACAACCGCAGCCCACAACTTCTGTTTAAAATGTATGTTTCTTTCTCTTCCTCTCCCCCTACTCCTTCGTAATCTCTCCCTCTCCCTAGTCTCAGGAGAGACAGGATTACCTTTCTTCCTCATCCTAGGCAGGTTTACCTGTTCCTGAATACATACCTCAGACTTTTGGGAGGGTACCAGAAAATCTCAGAAATGACTGTTGCCCAAATTAACAAATGAGTTACAACTTCAACAGAGAACATGTGGAATGTAGCCTTTGAATCACCTCTTTAAAAGCCCCCTGTTCTTGCTAGTGGGCAGAATCACAGCCTTTGGGATAGGAGTCTCCTGTGTTTCTCTTTTGCTACCAATCAGCCTTCTTTTTTTTTTTTCTCCACCATGCCCTTATTATTGGATTGGCATTGTAATTTTAATCCCATATTGGTTTTTTTTGATGGTTTTTGTTGCTTGAAAATTAGTATTTGCAGGTCATGACACATCACAATACAGAGATACATAGTGGTTTTATAGGTCATTTGTCTCTAGGGAGTTAATTTTTGACATGCTGTGAAACCGCACTAAGGACAATTAAATAAACAAATTACTTTTTTTTTCTTTAGTTTACATAACTATTTTTCTTTTTTTATTAAGAATCATAAATTTACATAGGGCAATGTTGTTTGATTCATTCTGTTTTTTTTTTTAACAAATTACTTTTTTAAGTATGTGACACATTGTCGATTTTATTGATTAACATGATATTGTTAACAAATGACTTCTTTCAGGGCAAACCCTGACTGCCCCAATCTGGGCTGAGTCTCCAGATTCCTGCTCACAAATAAGTATGTGGTAGAGTTATAGTAGGAAGAGTGCTATGAATCTGAAGTTAAATACCTTCTTTCTCCCGCCTCCAATAAAGAGAGAAATATTTAGGAACTTATGTAAAAACATCTCTGTGATTTTGCCCCATCAAACAAACTGGACCCCCGTAAGTGCAGGAGTTGGTGGTTACAGGGGAGGTGGTGCCTTTGTGTGGCTTCCAAGGCTTTTTAGGGGTTTGCTGTGGAAAGGGGTTGGGGGGGAGACTTAAGTTGCTCCCATCAGTTTCTGGGATGAATGGTTAAATTATGATGCTGATGAACAATTTGCATCTAAGAGGCGGTTTAGGGGTTTGGTGAATAGCCCATGATTATAGATAAACACCACCTGCCACACTGTCCTTGCAGTCTCCCTTCTTGGGAGGGAGCGTTTTCTTCTAGGCAGAAAAGCAGTTCTCCTTTTCCTTCACTCTCTGATGCTTTCATACTGATGCGGGAAGGCAACACTGGGTTCACAGGAAGTCTAGTTAGTTCCTCTGGGAAGAAGGAAGAACTGTTTCCAATTGAGGCTCTTCTACATTTTGGTTAAAATGGAAACGTGGTGGTGTGGCTGCAGAGGCCCTTTCCCAGTTCCCAAAGCTCTCCTTTGTGTGGTCTGTGGACAGTATGCTTATTGGAATGTAGAGTCCTTGACCTCATCCCAAAGCCCTGGGTGGATGGGAATCTGTGTTTTTAACAAACTCCCCTAGATGATCTCATGAACTCTAAGGTTCTAAACTTAACTGAGCCTCATCATTCCTTGAAGGGGGTTGAAAACTAGATACCATCAGGCCCTAATCCTTGGAGATTCTGATTTCATAGACATCTCCCAAGGGAGTTTGGAAAGCAGCCAGGTCCAGGAATCACTACCTTAAGAAATTACCAAATCCATTCACAATAGCCTCAAAAAAAAAACAAACAAGCAAACAAACAAACAAACAAACAAATAAATAAATAAAATACTTGGGAATCTAACTAAGAGGTGAAAGATCTCTACAATGAAAACTTCAAAACATTGAAGAAAGAAATTGAGGAAGACCTTAGAAGATGGAAAGATCTCCCATGTTCTTGGATAGGTGGAATTAATATTATCAAAATGGCCATACTTCCAAAGGCGCTATACAGATTTAACACAACTCCAATTAAAATCCCTATGACATTTCTCATAGAAACAGAAAAAGCAATCATAAAATTCATCTGGAAGAACAAAAGTCCAAGAATAGCCAAAACAATCCTGGGCAGGAAGAATGATGCAGGAGGTATCACAATACCAGACCTTAGACTCTACTACAGAGCAGTAGTAACAAAAGCGGCATGGTATTGGCACCAGAATAGACAGGTAGACCAATGGGTACAGGACAGAAGACATGGAGACAAACCCACATAAGTACAGTAACTTCATTCTAGACAAAGGTGCCAAAAACTTACAACGGAGAAGAGACAGCCTCTTCAACAAATGGTGCTGAGAAAACTGGAAATCCATATGCAGTACAATGAAACTAAACCCCTATCTCTCACCCTGTACAAAACTCAAAATGGATCAAGGATCTAGGAATTAGACCTGAGACCCTTCACCAAATAGAAGAAAAAGTAGACCCGAATCTCCATCACGTTGTCTTAGGACCAGACTTCGTTAACAAGACCCTCATAGTGCAAGAAATAAAAGCAAATGGGATAAATTCAAGCTAAAAAGTTTTTTCTTGGCACAGGAAACAATAATGTGCAAAGAGAGCCTACGGAGTGGGAGAAAATCTTTTCCACACACACTTCAGACAGAGCACTCATCTCCAAAGTTCATAAAGAACTTTAAAAACTTTACACCCAAAATACAAAGAACCCAATCAATAATTGGGCTAAGGAACTGGGCAGACACTTCACTGAAGATGTACAGGTGATCTACATATATATGAAAAAGTGCTCATCATCCTTAGTAATTAGAGAAATGCAAATTAAAACCACCCTAAGATTTCACCTAACTCTAATTAGAATGGCTATTATCAAGAACACAAGCAATAATAAGTGTTGGCGTGGTTGTGGGGAAAGAGGCACACTTATACATTGCTGGTGGGGTTGCAAATTGGTGCAGCCACTCTGGAAAGTAGTGTGGTGATTCCCCAGAAAACTTGGAATGGACCCACCATTTGACCCAGCTATCCCACTCCTGGGTTTATACCCAAAGGACTTAAAATCAGCATACTACAGTGATGCAGCCACATCAATGTTCATAGCAGCTCAATTCACAATAGCTAGATTGTGGAACCAACCAAGATGCCCTTCAACAGATGAGTGGATAAAGAAACTGTGGTATAAATACACAATGGAATATTACTCAGCCATAAAAAAGAATAAAATTATGGCATTTGCTGGTAAATGGATGAAGTTGGAAAATATGCTAAGTGAAATAGGCCAAGCCCCAAAAAACCAATGTTTTCTCTGATAAGTACATGACAATATATAACGAGGGGGGGTGATGGGGAGAAGAGAAGAACGAAGGAACTCTGGATTGTGTCGAGGAAAAAGGGGAGGGAGTGGGGGATGGAAAAACAGTAGAATGAAACAGATAGTATTCCCCTATGTATATGTATGATTATATGAATGGTATGAATCTACATTGCGTACAACCATATAAGTGTGAAAAGTCGTACCCCATTTGTGTACAATGAATCAAAATGTGTTTGTAAAAATAAAAAATATTTTAATTTAAAAAAAAAGAAATTACCAAACAGCATGGGCATGGTGGCACATGCCTGTAATTTGGGAGATGGAGGCAGGAGAATGACAAGTGCGATGCCAGTCTCAGCAACTTAGTGAGAACTTGTCTCAAAATAAAAAAGAACTGGGGACTAAGCTCAGTTGGCAAAAGCACCCCTGAGTTCAATTCCCAGTACCAGAAATTTCTAAAGGTGAAATACTCCATTATTAGGTGAGAGACTCCATTATTCATTCTACAGAACCTGGAGCAGAAGGGGAGGAGGGGACAGTGCTGTGATCTCTTCTTAGGACTGCCTCCTGTTCCTCTTTGGACTTTGGCCCACCTCATTCAGGTGGGTGTGAACCTCCGGGCTCAGAAGCATTTGGGACCAGCCCCTCATTTGCTATTTAGTGGGACTCACATTTTGGAGGCTGTGCTCTGCGCTGACAGGCATGTGAGCTGGGGAATGGCAGAGTGGGTAAAAAGGGAACTGGGCTAAGCAAGCAGAAATATTTCATTCTTAGTTTCTCCAGCTTTGTCAAATTGGGCAATTTCTCTGAGCTTCAAGGGTTTTATTTGTAAAATGAATAAAATGCCCATTCTAAATATTATGAACAACTTATTAATGTAAGGGGAAATGTAGACTTGGGTGCAGCTCAGTGTTAGAGTGCATGCTCAACTCATGTGAGACCCTGTGTTCAATTCCAAACATTAAAAAAAAAAAAAAAAAAAGGATAAGAAAAAAGGAGAAGAAATGCACGGCTGCCATAGTGGTGTATGCCTATAATCCCCATGTAATGCCCAGCTATTTGGGAGGCTGAGGCAGGAGGTTTGAGGCCAGCCTCAGCAACTTAGGGAGACCCTCTCTAAAAATAAAAAATAGGTGCTCAGTGATAGAGCACCTCTGGGTTCAATTCCCAGTAAAACACACACACACACACACACACGCACACGCACGCATGCACAGGAATGCAAATAACAGTAACAGGAAAATATGTGAAATCACAGAAATACAAATTCAGGCCATTTTGAAATACTTTTTCACATGTAAGAACAGATTATTTTTAAAAATGAGAATCCTTGCTGTGGATGAAATAGTGAAGTTGGCACATTCCTAAACTTCCAGGAAATATTGTAAATTGCTATATACTTCTTGGAAAGTAACATAGAACTTCATGTTAAGAGCCATAAAGACATCCACACCCACTGACTCAGTAACCCCATTTCTGAAAACTATCTGAATAATTAAAAGCAGAGTTATGTGTATAAAAGCATATATTGCAGCATTACTTATAAAACCAAACACGAAAAACAAACAAGCCTGGAAATTAGCTAAACTTTAAATGACTGGGAAGATGACTATTTAAAATTAAAGTACATCGCTGCATAGAAATTATGCCGACATTTAAAAGATGGTTATTCATGCCAGGCATGGTGGTACACACCTGTAATTCCAACTACTCAGGAGGCTGAGGCAGCAGCATTCCGAGTTCAAGGCCAGCCTGGGCAACAGTGTGCACACTGTGAGAGACAGTACAGGAAGGGAGTGGAGGTAACATGGAAACAGAGTAGTTGTTCAGAGGGAAGGATTATAGGTGCCGGGGTCCAGCCCTAGCGGGGGTCAGGGGTCCTAGGTGGATGGGAGGTGTAGGCGTGGTGGAGAAATAGTACACAGAGACAAGTGTTCTGAGGCTGAATCTGTCTCTTTATTTTTCCTGCCAGTCTTTTTATAGGTATTTTTCTTTAGTAATGATTATATCATTTTATGGTTAGTTTAAAATAAGAAAAACCTTCAAAAGTACAATCTATATTTCTTCTCAAAGTACACATTCTCTCTGTATGACAGCCCAGACCAAATCAACCTTATTTCCCAGCTAGATTAAAACAACCTTGTCTCTCAGCTAAACTAAAGCAACCTTGTCTCCCAGTTAAACTGAGGGCACCATGATCTGCCAGCCTTAACCTTGAGAACAAACACGTCACTAGATTTTGTGAGAAAACATCTCCACCTTGAACTCCAGTGTTCAATAGTGAAAAGTTTTTACTATTATTAAAGGGCAAAGAAATCAACTTATAGTTAATATTTAGTCTATTCTATTTCATATAATAGTGTACTACTATCTTATTCTGATTCTCAAAGAATTAGACTAAACATAGGAAAAACACAAATTATATTTATGACTTACCTAAATATCTTTATTATGTAAAGTATCTCTAGAATCAACTGTTAAAACTAGGAAAGCACAAAAGCTAAACACCACATCCAAGCTCAGAGGAATGCCTCTTTATCCATCTTTATTTAGAAATTAGTATACTAAAGTAATCACAGGCTCCTTTTAACTCGCGCACAATTGTTTATTTTCATACATTTTATCTATGTATTACTACTAAGTTTTTATTGTGTACTATTTTGTGTCCCAATACAGTAAAACCTTCCCAAAGTATTTCCAATAATTTTCTAATGGATATATTGATTATTAATATTAAAAAGCAACTACACAGGGAGACATGCCACGCCTGTGGCCCCCAAGAGGGAGGATGATCAACAGAACCGTGTCAGGTGTTGAGTCCTCTATTCCAACAGAACCGTGTCAAGTGTTGGAGTGGCAAGAAATATATACGGCTTATAGGTACTTTTCTCATGTTAAAGTTTAAATATCTTTTCTTTTTAAATATTTTTTTAGTTGTAGGTGGACACCTTTATTTTTATTTAGTTATTTTTATGTGGTGCTGAGAATTGAACCCAGCGCCTCACACACACTAGGCAAGCGCTCTACCACCGAGCCACAACCCCAGCCCTTAAATATCTTTTAAAAAAAATAATTCTTTTAAGTTGTTGATGGACCTTTTTTTTTTTAATTCATTTTTTAATGTGTGGTGCTGAGAATGGAACCCAGTGCCTCACACGTGCAAGGGAAGTGCACTGAGCCACAACCTCAGCCCTAAATATCTTTTGGTTTACTATTTTTTCATCTTTTTGCATTGTTAGAGATCGAACCTAGGGCATATCTGTATATTGGACAAGCACTCTACCCCTGAGCTACATACCTTCAGAATCAAACGTTAAACAATTTTTATTGCCAAGCAGGGTGGTGCACACCTGTAATCCCAGCTAATTGAGAGGGTGAGGCTGGAGGGTCACAAATTCCAGGCCAGCCTTAACAAGTGAGAGCCTGTCTCAAAATAAAAAATAGAAGCATGTGTGGATGTAGTTCCTACCTGGCATGCACAAGGTCCTGGCTCAATTCTCTATATCACAATTATTATTATTTTTTTACTGCTACATTCTTTATTTTCTTAAGAGCAACTACTAATTTCCACTCGTTCTACCATACTGATGTATTAGATCAAATGAAAAGTAGAAAATTATTTTATGTTTATGAAAATTGTTGGAGGTGAATCTACCATGCACGTGACTCATGTTTTTATCCCTGTCCTTCCAGTTATTAATAATGAAGAGGCTGAGGATCTAACTCAGCAGAAGAGTGTTTGCCTAGCATGTGCAAGGTCCTGGGTTGGATCTTCAGTATACACACACACAACAAGACACCCATCTTCATTCTATGTCAATCTAAATCCTGGGTAAGGGCACCAGGTTGAGGATTCTGGGTGCTTTCGGGCTTTAGGGGCAGGGTATATTCAGCGCTTGTGGGGTGGTTCTTTGATCCAACTGCTGTGGGAATAAGAGAACACACAGAGCTGTTAGACCTGCAGGGGTTCACAAAATAGAAATATTGATCCTGGTGGTTTTCAATTGAGCTTGTGTTCTTCCTCTCCCCAAAGGGCCAGTTTGGTTGCCCATGATTGGGAGGGTTACTGATGCTGGGCACAGTGAACTGTTATTTTTTTCTTTCTTTCTTCCTTTTGTTTTTGGTACTTGGGATTGAACCCAGGGAACCTTTACTACTGAGCTACACCCCCAGTTCTTTTTATTTATTTATTTATTTATTTTGAAATAGGGTCTCCCAATGTTGCTGAGGGTTGCTACATTGCTGAGGCTGGTCTTAAAATTTGACCCTCCTGCTTCAGCCTCCTGAATTGCTGGGATTACAGGTGTGTGCTACCATGCCTGGTCAGACACTGGGATTTTTGGCTCAATGGACAATAGAAATGAAATTGAATCACGTGAGTTCAAATACACATACAATACAGGGCCTCCAGTTGGGAAGGGAGCCAGCTTCAACCAGAAAGTGTCAGGCTGGCTTCCTGGAACAACAATAACAAAGGACCTGGTTTTATTGGCTGCTCACAGGGGTGGAGTTGAGGCATGTTGCCCTGATGAGGTAAGTGAAAGTATCCTGGCTCTGATGATGAACCTCTGTATTGTTTGAGGGCGGGTAAATAGGCACATTTAGCATCTGATAAATTGTAAAGTGGGATCTTTTAATGACTGTGAAGCTATGAGCCAAGGTCCATGAATACATTTGCCCTTTGTCCCTATGACCTCACTGCTACTAAAATTTAGTAAATGGAGGATGGGATGGTCCTGCATAACGAATTATCTAGCTCCAAATGATCTTAATGCCCCTGTTGAGAAACACTGCTCTAAACTGGGTGTGGCGGCACATGCCTGTAATCCCAGCCATTTGGGATGCTGAGGTAGTAGGATCACAAGTTCAAGACCGGTCTTGGCATCTTAATGAGACCCTATCTCAAAATTTTAAAAAACAAAAAGGGCTGGGAGATAGAACTTAGTGGAGAGGGTCCCAGGGTTCAATCCCTAGTACTGAGAGAGAGAGTGAGAGAGAGAGAGAGAGACAGACAGACATTGATCTAGTCCATACTCAGGTTCATCACTTTGAGTGTGCAGGTTGTCCACTGCACAACTCTTAACAGTACAATTCATGTGGTGGTTAAGTGTGTGGATTTTGAACCCAGACTGCTTGAGTTTAAATGCTACCAGGAGGCCAGGGATGTAGTTCATTGGTAGAGCACTTGCCTACCATACACAAGCCTTAGGTCAATCCCAGCGGGGTGTGGGTGAAAATGCTAGCTGGAAGCCCTTGGACATGTTGCTTATCTTCTCTGTTCTTCAGTATCTTCATTTGTAAAATGGGAATAGTAATAGTAACATACCTCATAAAAATAATATAAGAATAACTTCATAGGGTTGTTCTTAGGATGAGTTAATATATGTAGAGCTCAGAACAGTGCTTGACACTGTTCAATTAATGTCAGGTGATTATTATTCTCTGAGGTCTGACCTCCCCATCCACAGGGGTAGGACTGCAGTTTCTCCTCCCAGATCCTGACTGCATGTCTAGATTCCTGCTCTCCCTGAGGCTAAACTTTCTTTGGTGCCACTTGTAGTTTAATTGTGAACTCCCCATGTCACTTAAGGTTGCTTGAGTAAGTTTTTGTACTCTGCAACCAAAAATTCTTTTTTTCTTTTTTTTTTTTAAGGTGCTGGGGATTGAACCCAGGGCCTGCATGTGTGAGGCAAGCAATGAGTTACATCCCCAGTCCCAAAGTCTTAACAACCAAGATAGAAAAGACTTACTTACCAAAACAACAATATATAATATAAAAATGCTTCCAATGAAGTATGGACTTGCTTGGCACAGAAAGACCATAAATGGCACAGACAATACCTAATCAAAACTAAATGAAATTTCAAGGCAAATAACAAGTCATTAAGTGAAGGGAATGTTGCTAGCTAGCATCTTTGTAATGTACAAAGCTACTCTCCCCGGCCTTTCTGGTGCAGCCATTTTCCCTGCCTCCCAACTACTGTCAGTCTGTGAACATCCTAGCTAGCTATTGGTTCATCAGTCAGCTTGCAAGTGTCCTCCGTTATTGGTCCCCTGTTAGCCCAGTGGAATTCAACTGCTTCACCGTAGCTACCCCGCCATCTTTTCTCTTGCTTGTCTCTCGTCCTGACTTTCTCCTCCTTGCTTTGCAATCTCTCTAGCGCCTGCCCTTTCTCTTTCCTTTCTCTTTTCCTCTCATTTTCTCTCTTACCCTGCAGGGAGACACTCTGTTTGCTTAATAAACTCCCTTATGTGATTTCCCATGTCCCGTGTGGTTTTCGTGTGATTCCTTACAATCTCGTTCTCTGTTCTAAGAAGAAACAGGCTAAGCCATCAGGACCTGTCCAGGCTCCCTAAAAGGTCAAGGGAAGGAGGCCCTCATCCCCAAAATCTTTCCTTGGAGCACCTGAAGTTCTATCATTGGAGACCCCTGCCTTTTTTTTTTTTTTTCTTTTTCTTTTTTTTTTTTTTTTTTTGTGGTACTGAGGATTGAACCCAGGGCCTGTGCTTGCAAGGCAAACACTCTACCAACTGAACTATATCCCCAGCACCCCCATGCCTTTTTTAAGCAGGCAGTTTTTGAGAAAAACGAATGTCCTGAGAAGGTGTTTTTGTTTGTTTTAAAATACTTTGTTGTAGTTGTAGGTGGACACAATTCCTTTACTTTGTTTTTATGTGGTGCTGAGGATTGAACCCAGGGCCTCCCATATACCAGGCAAGTACTCTACCACTGAGCTACAATCCCAGCCCTGGGAAGGTTAAGTGGCTTCCTCCTTCTTCCTCACTTTCCCAGCAACGAACATGGGCACGAGAGCACCTGGAGAGTGGAGGCTGAGATTTGCAGAAAGCTTCCTCCTTCCAAATAGCTGACAGTTTCATCAACCACATGTTGAGAGAGAGAGCAGTGGCTCTTAAGGAACTGGAGGGAATGTTCAGATTTATTTGTCTGGCTTGGTGAGCAGTAGGAATGATGTAGTTGTTCAGTTTGCCAAGGACAAATCTGATCTTGATTGCTCTGAGGTGAAGGTTAAGGTGAAGTGGGTAGGATGTGGTTTTTGACTTCTTGAAATGATTGTTCATTTGCTAAGTCAGTGACTCCCAAATTTTGTTGCAGATTAAAATCATCTAGAAAGCTTTAAAAACTCTTGGCACTGGGTTAAGAACACTTGCCTAGCATGGACAAGGCCCAAGGCCCAAGGCTCTGGGTTCCATTTCCAGCACCACTAAGACAACAACAACAAAAAAAAATGTAGTAACATATCTTTCTGGTAGTGTACAGTTTTATGACTTTGTTATTATTATTATTATTATTGGTACTGGAGAGTGAACCCAGGGGTGCTAAACCACTGAGTCACATCCCCAGCCCTTTTTATTTTTATTTTAAATTTTGAGACAAGGTCTGGCTAAGTTGCTTAGGTTCTTGCTAAATTGCTGAGGCTGACTTTAAACTTGCGATCCTCCTGCCTCAGCCTCCCAAGCTGCTGGGATTACAGGCATGCATCACCTCACTCCAATCTATTTTATAATTTTTTTGTGTGATGATAAAATTTACATACCATAAAATTCACCCTTTTAAAGTATATAATTCAGTGGTTTTTATTGTAGTCACAAATTTGTACAGCCATTGACACTATCTAATTCCAGGACACTTTATTTTTCTTTTTACTAGTACTGGGAATTGAACCCAGGGACACTTTACCACCGAGCTACATCTCCAGCACCCTTTCTTTTTGACGGAGTCTTACTAAGTTACCCAGGCTGACCTAGAATTTCAGATCCTCTTGTCTCAGTCTCCCCAAGTCACTGGGTTTACAGATGTGCACCACCACGCCCAGCTTTCTAGGACGTTTTCATCATTTTCCCCGAATACTCTATACTTATTAGAAGCTATTCCTCTTTTCCTCTTCTCCCTGGTCCCTAGCAAATATGAATTTACTCTCTGTCTTTATGGAGTTGCCTATTGTTGATCCTACTTGTAAATGGAGTCACACAGCATGTGGCCCTTTGTGGTGGGCTTATTTCACTTAGCATGATGTTTTCAAGATTCACTCATGTTGCTAGGCCTGGTGGGGCACCACACAAACACAAAAATTTGCATCCACATTTTTGTTTGAACATATATTTTCATTCTCTTGCCTACATATCTAGGAGTGAGAGCTGAGTGGTTAAAAGTCAAGACTTCTGAGTCAGATCATCTGGTTCTAGCTGCACCCTTACCATCCGTGGAACCTTGGGCAGGTCATAAATCTCTTTGTACCTCAATTTCCTAATTTGCAAAATTGGGGCAGTAGTAACACCCACTGAAGTATTGGTGAGGATTAAATGAGATGATACAGGTGGCACATAGCAAACTCTCCATGGGCGTTAGTTATTGTTAATTGTTTTTGTAACATTGTTCTGTGGCAATCAGGAAGAGGTGATTTTTGTTTTTAATATGGTGCTGGGAATGGAACCCAGGGCCTTGTGCTTGCCAGGCAAGTGCTCTACCTCTGAGCTACCCCTCTAGCCCAAGTGGTGTTTTTTGAACTGAGCCTCAAGATCTAGAAGGACTTCCAGAAGCTGAGATGGAGGCATTGAAGGGGTGGAAGCTGCTCTTTAAAGCCATTTATTTTCATGGTGATGCACGCCTGTGATCCCAATGACTCGGGAGACTGACGCAGGAGGATCCCAAGTTTGAGGCCAGCCTCAGCAACTAAGCGAGGCTCTATGCAACTTAATGAGATTCTGACTCAAAAAAAAATAAAAAAAATTAAAAGGGCTGGGGATGTGGCTCAGTGGTAAAGAGCCTCTGGGTTCAATCCCCAGTACCAACCAACCAACAAACAAACAAACATATTTTATCCCAAACCATATATTCTGTCCAAAAAGAAAAGTATTTCTTCTCTCTTCCTTATTCCATTCCCTTCCTCTTCATTTCTTGCTCTCTTCTCATGTAGTCTTTTTCCTTTCTCTACCTCTGTCTCTTTTCCTTCTCACCCACTGGAGGCTTCTACATTCCCTCTGGTGTCCTTGACTTTATGAAGTCACTGTCCTCTGGGTAATGGACAGCTGCTCTGATCTGCATGTCCACCTTTGGCCCCTCCATGGGGACTTGGTATCTGGATCCAGATGGAAGCAGGATTCTGTCAAAAGTTCATCCCCTGCAGCCTGGTGCCAGAGCTCTGAGGGAGATGGATTTAGCACTGGGTCACTTCCATTACAAATTATTGACTGGTTTTCTGTGTGGACATGAGGCTCACGTTAGGACAACAGCTCTCCCAGCTCAGACTTGTTCAGTTAATAATTTACTGCTGGGGAAATGGGAGCAAAATGAGCCAGGAGGCATATTTTGTGTGAACTTTGTGGTACCTCTGACAGCGATTTGTGTAATTTGTCCAGGCAGACCTTAAAACTGTCTGAATTCTAATGTCCCACCTGCCACACTGACCTTTTGGGTCCATTTTATTACCATGGTTGGCTTTGATTTATGTTTATTGTTCTGATTTCTCTGCTGAACTCGTGACCAGAGCAGTAGTGAACCCAGAAAATGGCTCTGTGAGGAATGAGGTTCTTGGGTTGCCGTCTGAGGAAGTTCACCAGCAGCCACGGGTTTTCTCTGCTTTGTACAGCTGGGATGTCTTGTGACAAAATTGTCCCTTTCTGCCAGGTTGCTCACCGCATGTGTGCAGGGCCCCTTGTCTAGAAGGACGAACCTTCCTACGTTTGATTTAATGTTCTGCTGCTACCATTTTGACATTATCAGTACTTTATTTTTTTTCCCCATTTTTAAAAACCAGAACATTTATTGGGTGGTTAATCACTGAAATTCTCAAGACAAACTGAACACTGAAAGAGCTGCCCTCTTGGGTTTAGGAGCTGTTCCTTCACAGAAGTGATGCCGGAATCTGTGGTATGTGATTATTAGTATTATGATTTATTTGTTTATTTTTATGAATTCAGGGGCATTTAACCACTGACTCACATCCTCAGCCCTTTTTTTTTTTTTTTTTAAATTTTATTTAGAGACAGGCTCTCCCCAAGTTGCTCAGAGCCTCACTAAGTTGCCAAGACCGGTTTTGAACTTGTGATCCTTCTGTTTCAGCCTCCCAGGTTTCTGGAAGTACAGGTGTGCGCCACCATGCCTGGCAGTATCCAATTATGAGTTGCTTTATTTGATCAGTCAAGGTGGTATTTCAATTGAATTTAACCCATTAATTTATTGGCACTGGGGAACCCTTTTTAATTTTTTTAAAGATTTTTTTTAGATGGAAACAGTACTTTTATTTGATTTTTAATTAATTAATTTATTTATTATGTGGTGTGGAGGATTGACCCAGTGACTCACCCATGCTAGACAAGTACTCTACTACTGAGCTACAGCCCAAGCCCTACTTTTTAATTTTTTTTGAGACAGGGTCTCACTAAGTTGCTAAGTTGCTTAGGGCCTCACTAAGTTGCTGAGGCTGTCCTGGAACTTTCCATCCTCCTTCCTCAGCCTCCTGAGTCACTGGGATTATAGGCGTGTGCCCCCGCTCCAGCTGTATTTGGCATTTTAGCCTTGGCACTTCAGTGATACTTTCTCTTGCACTTGGCAAGGTAGCCACATTTGCCCCAGATTGACATCTGAAGGTGGCAGGCCTTACAGCCATCGCGGTGGCACAATGTGTGCATCTTATGATGCTGTCCTAATGATGACTTCCCCTTCATCTTCTTGCTTCTGCTGCCAAGAGCCTGGAAGAGACTGGAAGAACCTTAATACTTTATGACTAAGGAGTCACACATTTTGTACTAGGCCTATGTTAGTACAGCTTTTCATTGCTGAGACAAAATACCTGAGAAAAAACAACTTAAAGGAGGAAAGATTTAGTTTGGTTCATAGTTTAAGAGGTTTCAGTTCATAGTAGCATGGCTCCATTGCTGTGGATCTGTGAAGCAGAACATCATGGCAGGGAGGGTGTGGTAGAGCAAAGCTTCTTATCTCAAGGTGACCAGAAGAAAGGAAGGGGCTGGGGCTGGCCTGGCCAGGGACAGGAGATAGTCCCGAAGGGCAAGCCTCAAGGGACCTACTCTCCTTAACTAGACCGCACCTCCTACTAGTTCCACCACCTCCCAATAGTCCAGTTAGCTATGAATCCATCAATGGATTAATCCATCAATGAGATCAGAGCCCTTACCATCCAATCACTTCCCAAAAGCCCCGTGCTGTACTGGGGTCCACATCTTCAACACATGAGCCTCTGGGAGACATTCCAGATCCAAACCATAATGGGGCCCTAAAAATTCTGTAACCATTTCTGAGTGTGTGCATATTTCACATCCCCAGTTCTTTATGTTGAGGTTAGGTGATCCTGCAAGGTGATTCTGTTCTTTCTCTTGCTCCAAGGCCATCCTGAAATCCTGAGTGATGACCTCTAGGAGGCTATAGGAACTCTGTACAGGAGTCTCATAGCCCCACCAACCAAGGTATCTAAACAAAAAATACACAGAGATAAATAATTTATTTAAAAATAAATAATGTATGGCTATATTTCAAAATTTAAAAGTTATAGAAGGGTATACATTAGGGCTCCCCTGTGACCTCCACCCCCAGTTTTTTTTTCCCGGTACTGGGGATTGAACCTAGGTATATTCTACCACTGGCTACATCCCCAGGACTTTTTTAAAAAGAGCTTTATAGTTATACATAGTAATTGAGTTCATCCTGACAAACTCATACATGTATGGAATTTGATTTCGTGATGCCCACCCCTTTCCTCCCCTTTCCCCAGCAATTTATTTATTTATTTTTGGTACCAGGGATTGAACTCAGGGGCACTTGACCACTGAGCCACATCCCCAGTCTTATTTTTGTATTTTATTTAAAAACAGTCTCGGGCTGGGGATAGAGCTCAGTTGGTAGAGAGCTTGCCTTGCAAGCACAAGGCCCTGGGTTCAATCCCCAGCACCGCAAAAAAAATAAAAATAAAAAAAATAAAAACAGTCTCACTAATTGCTTAGTGCCTCGATTTTACTGAGGCTGGCTTTGAATTGGCTCCCCAGCACTTTTAATTGTTTATTTCAGGACAGGGTCTTGATATATTGCCATATATTGCCCAGGTTGGCTTCAAAACTTGTGATCTTCCTGCTTCAGCTTCCTAAATTGCTGGGATACAGGTGTGCTATACCATGCCTGGCTTTTTTTTCTTTTTTTTTTTTTTTTTTTTTTGGAAAGAGCTGGGTCCTCCTATGTTGCCCAGGCTGACCCTAAACTCCTGGGTTCAAGGATCCTCCTGACTCAGACTCCACCTTAGCTGGGAATAAGGTGTGTGTGTGCACCACATGAAGCTATGGAGCTTAACTCCCTACTTATTTATTTATTTTTGGTACCAGGAGTGCTTAACCCCTGAGTCATATCCACAGCACTTTCTACATTTTATTTTGAGATAGGATCACTCTAAGTTGCTTAGGGCCTCACTAAGTTGCTGAGACTGGCCGTCAACTTGTGATCTCTCGTCTCATCCTCCTGAGCCTCTAGGATTTCAGACATGTGCCACCAGGCCCAGCTAACTTTTTATTTTTCCTTGTTCCCCTTCTGCAAAGCAAGCACTGCTACCCATCTCTGGGATCCCTCCAGATAGAATCTATGCTTTAGTAAGATATATGTACACATTTCCACATTTTTTTTCTTTACCACATGGTGGGATAATTTATATACTCTTCTTTTTTTTTTTTTTGGGGGGGGGGGATTCTGAGTGTTAAACCCAGGGGCACTTTACCACAGAGCTACATCCCTAACCTTTTTTTTTTTTTTAATAGTGTTATGCTAAATTGCTTAGACTGGCCTTGAACTTGAGATCGATCCTCTTGCCTCAGCTTCCCACATAGCTGGGATTGCAGACATACACCAGCATGCCTGCCTAACTCACACACTCTTTTGAACCTTCCTTTTTTTTTTTTTAACCCAACTATGCATCTTAGAAATGATTCCAATCTATCATAGAAATTAGCCTCATTATTTCTTCACTAACAAATTCCCATTGTTTGAGTTTCCCATAATTAACTTCACAAGTTCCCCTATTGATGGATACTTGATGGATACTTAAGGTTATTTCCAAACTTTTGTTCCTATAAATAGTGCTCTTAGAAAAGGAGGGCCAGATTTAGTGAATTAAAATACAGGCTGTCCAATTAAATTTGAATTTCAGATAAACCATGAATAATTTCTTAGAATAAGTGTGTCCCATACTTTTGTCCCAAAAAAGTAGGATATTTGGGACATAATTATACTGCGAAAAATGTCATTATCTGAAATTCAAATTAAATGTGGTATTCTATATTTTATCTGGAAACCCCATCTTAGAACAAAGCCTAGCACATAGTAGGGGCTCAGTAAAGATTTATTGAATAAATTGATAAATGTCCCTTCTCTAGAATGAAAGCTTATAAGGGATGTTATTTGGACAGGTTCCCTATCAGATCCTTGGTATTTAAAAGATGTGTTTGTTCAACCCGATAAATGCTACAATGAAAGTCTTCATGAATGTTTCATTTGGCCCATGAGAGAATTATTTGTGGAATAAACTCATTTGTTTAAACGTCTGGTAGATTCTGCCAAATCGCCCTCCATAGGCCTCCAAAACTTCTTGGCCAGGTTGTCTAATTATATTCCTCTGTTACCTAAGTCAGTTAACCTTTGGGGGATTTTCCCCTTGAGGCTGCTCTAAATGGGGATCGGAAAGGAACTGAAAGTGCCAATCCCATTATACCAGCTCTTCTTGTCTCCTCCATCAATTTGTGCCAGAAAATAAGGAATTTTAGATGCAAATGGTTGGAGATAACATCTGGCCCATCAGGACCCCCTCCCTCCCCCACTGTCTTATCCCCAGAGATGCCCAAGGAGCCCAGTGCACCCTGCCAGCTCCTGGTGATGGATGGTTCACATTGGCTGGGCTGTCCCAGAGGCACCCTTGAGTTCATCGTCCACCTGCCTCCCAGTCTTCCAATCTGTCACCAGCACGGGATGATTTAATCATTATAATGAGGCTGTCACTGAGAGCACACTCTGCTACCTCCGAAGGGAGAGGTAGTTCTTTTTCCCAACTGAACTAGATACACGTCGTCTCCATTTGCCAGCCACAGAGGGAACACAGTATTAAGCCTTTTGAACTAGGAATTAGGGTGCTTGGATTTGGGCCTCTCTTCCATCAGTTCCATACTAACTGGATAGCTTTGGACAAATTACATAACCTCTCTGAACATCAGTTTCCTCTGCAGTAAAATGGATGGGGCTAATAACCCGTACCTATTATCTCATGGATACATCATAAAATTCAATATATGGGGAAAGAGTTCATACATTGTGAAGTGGTCTATAAATGTAAAACATTTTATGTGTAGAATATGGATGGCAGAAGCTCTTGAGTGATTTCTGGATTATTTTTTGTGGTACTGAGGATTGAAACCAGGGCCTAGAACATATCAGGCAAGTGTTCAACCCCTGAGCTACATCCCCAGCCCTTTCCATTTTTTATTTATGTTTTATTTTGAGACAGGGTCTCGCTAAGTTGCTGAGGCGGGCCTCAAACTTGCCATCTTCTTACCTCAGCCTCCCAAGTTGCTGGGATTACAAGTGTGTGCCACTGCACCTAGCTCATATTATTATTATTTTTTGACTATGATGGCCTCAAAATTTCCATCCAAGAATGCTTAAAAGGGGCTGGGAAGATAGATCAGTTGGTAGAGTGCTCGCCTCGCAAGCACAAGGAAGGCCCTGGGTTCAATCTCCAGCACCGCAAAAAAAAAAAAAGAGAATGCTTAACAATATGGAAGTTGAGAGGTGTAACTTGCTCTTTTCAAAAGTTTGAGAAACAGTCAATCTTAACCAAAGTGCCCACCAATGCCAGGGGGCTGGGCTAGGTGGTTACAGGGGTTGGGGAAGCCTCACTAAACCACCCCTTGGTGACCCCACGTCCCACTCCTTGGTGACCCCACGTCCCTTCCCAGAACTGGGAAATGGGGTCTCTGTTCCTCTGGGCTCAGAGTTTCTGTGTTTCTCTATATAGAGAACTCTCCTAAAACTGGAGACAGACAAAATTGACTTCCTTAGCATCTAGAAACCTGCCAAGGAGGTGGTTGTCCAAGCTAATTTAAGATGGAATTTCCCCCAGATTCTCACCTTGGCACCTAGCAAACCTTCGAGGATGGGTGTTCTTGCAGTTTAAGGAAAGAAGCCAATTTCTCAGCACTCCTGAGGAGGGAGAGCCTTCCCTGAAGAAGCTGGGAAGCAGAGGAAGTGCTAAGCCTGGCCTGGGGCGAGGGAGGGAGGCTCATTCTCACACTTGGTAGAGCAGGATGTGAGTGTTGAAGTGAAGGTCCTGACCCACCCTGTCTCTGCCTGCCAGCTCTGGGTGTGTGACTCTGAGGTAGATGGGAAGGCGGCAAATCACATTTTGTGTGGCATGTGTGAGCACGCGCGCGCATGCTGAGATGGGGGCGCCAGGATATTGCTGACCTGGTCTAGAGGGGCCCCCTTACTGTGAGGACTCGTGAGTTTTCCTGGGAGTTGCAAATTGAGAATAACTTCCCAACCTCTACTTCCATTGTAAATTACCTCCAAAAAGTCTCATGTTGCACCTTTTTGGAGAGGCTGCCAGCTGTGCAGCCAATTGTTGGACCTAACAGCTTCACACTCTGAGGTGGGAAATACACAGGAATGAAAATAAGTTTGTCTGCCTGCACAGGAGTGGAAGGAATTCCCTAGGTGGAGAAATCAAATGGACCTAGCCAAAGCACATCAAACCCCAGTTGATTTCACATTCCTCACCTGAGGGCAGAAATGAATTCTGAGCTTTAGCAAAGCCGGGAAGTGAGACAGAAGTGAGACGTGGCTCCAACTTGATGCTGGAAAAACTTGGTGCCATAGGCTGGGGATGTAGCTGGTGGTAGAACTCTTTCCTAGCATACAGGAGGCCCTGGTTCTATCTCCAGCACAGCAAGAAAAAAAAATTAGGACTATAACCATTGTAGCACAGTGGGGGTGCCTGTACCCCCTCCAAAAGGTAATGTACCCAGCTGAGGGAGCCTCTGAAGAGGGGTGTCCAGTTTCTGGCCTGGTGGCAGGATGCCAGCATTTCCTCCTCTGTACTCTCCTTCTTGGGGAGTTTGGGATTAGAAAGGAGGACATGTCCCTTTTGTGGTTCTGCCTTGGCTTAGGAAGAGGGTAAGCGGAAGGAGGTATAAACCACACTACTCCCCAGTCCTACTCCCAGTGCCCCAGAAACCCCCCCCCTCCCGCCAGTCAATTAAAAGATTGGAACTTTGGAACCTGTAGATTTTTTCATAAAATGCCTTTACCTACAGCTTTGCTTCAGCTCCACTGGCCTTTTTATTTTGGAAACTGCCAACTTGTCTTAGCAGGGCCTTTCAATCTGCTGCATTCTGTCCATGGTCTTAGACATCACAAGTTAGATGCCAACTTGGGCAACTTAGTGAGACCCCGTCTCAAAATAAAATTTAGAGAAAGAGCTGGGAATGTAGCTCAGAGGCAGATCGCTCCCTGGTTCAATCCCCAGTATCACAAAAAACTAAAAGGATGCTGGGCGTGGTGGCTCATGCCTATAATCTCAGAGGCTCAGGAGGCTGAAGCAGGGGGATTGCAAGTTCAAAGTAACTCAGTGAGGGCCTAGGCGACTTAAGGAGACTGTGTCTCAAAATAAAAAATGAAAAGGGCTGGGACGTGATTCAGTGGTTAAGCACCCCTGGGTTCAAAAAACCTCCTGTTTACTCATTTACTTGTTTGTCATCTGTCTTCACAGGAGCAGAGACATTTCTCTCTTGTTCTTTTCATGTCTATAATCAGCAACCGTGAGAAGAGTACCTGACCCGTAAGTGATTCTCAGATGAATGAACAGGGACCATGTTTGTCACAAATGTGTCCAGTTAAAAAGAATGCCCTCTTTAGAGGAAAATTCTATTTATTTTTGGTACTGGGGATTAAACCCAGGGGTGCTTAACCACTGAGTCACATCTACAACCTTTTTGATTTTTTATTTTGAGGCAGGGCCTTGCTAAATTGCTTAGGGCCTTACTAAGTTGCTGAGGCTGACCTCAAAACTGTGAGCCTTCTGCCTCAGCCTCCCAAGTCTCTGGGATTACAGGAGTGTGGATTATATCTCCAGGTTTTAGAGGAAAATTCTGACACACAGATAGATTGGTGCTATGGTAGAACTAGTCCCATTAATCCAGAATCATTTTCCTGCACTAAAGCATGAATAGAGGTTTTCTTTTTGTAATATTTTTAGAAATTATCTTATATACCTTTTGATCAACTACTATGTGCTAGGCACTGTGCTAGAAACTTTCATATATGTTATACCTCAACAGAGAAATTCTCTTCAACAGGTAATATCATTTGGACTTTTGCATTTTTCTTTGTTTCATTTCTTTTTTCTTGTGTGGTACGGGGAATCAAACTTAGGGTCTTGTGCATGTCAGGTGAGTGCTCCATCTGAGCTGCAGCCCCAGCCCTTTATTTATTTTTTATTTATTTTAAGACGGTCTCACAACATTGCCGAGGCTGGCCTTGAACTTGCAATCCTCCTGCCTCAGCCTCCTGAGTAGCTGGGATTATAAGTATAGGCCACCATGCTCAACTGGATGTTTCTTGATTCAGGATCAAGGGGCATGGTTGGAGTGGTTACATTCTGCATCAATGACACACTTGATGGCACAGGTATGTAGGTAAATTTGGACTAAAACAACAACAACACACAAGATTGAACCTGAAATTAGGCAACAAAATATTGCCTTTTGCTTTTGTATCTCCAGTTACAAGGGAAGTACTGTAACAAACAAAAATCAGTTAAAGACCTAGGTAGGATGGTGTCTGGTCATCAGGGATTTTATTGTACATTTGAACTGTGCTTTGATGTTACAAAGCTTTGAACCAAAAACAGTAAGTCATGTATATTGTGCATGTAGTCTCCTGGGCAGTTTACTTTTATTAACTCATTTAATTCTTCTAGCAATCCTTTCTAGGTATTTTTATTATCTCCATTTTATAAATAAGAAAATGGAGGCACAGAGTTGACATGTCCAAAGTTACACAGACAGGAAATGGCAGAGAAGGAATATGAATCCAGGCTCCTGTGCTTACATGATGCATTCTGGTAGCCAACCAACTTGTCCTGGTTTGCCCAGGACTTCCCTGATTTCGGTCAGCAATTTTTGTCAATAAAGCCATAATTACATCCAGATTGTGCAGCTTCCAGTGTGCTGATTGCTAAGAAGATAGGGGAGTTGTGAAAATGACCTTGTTAGGCTCTTGCTATTAAAGTAAACTAGGTAATATATGGAAAGATCTGTGGCGAGGACAGAAACGGGAGCCAAGGAAAACAGTCCCAATTGAAAAATAATGACCGAGAAAGAATGGGTTGGGCAAAGGGCTGGCTGCGATGGAGGCAAAGAAAGTTGGAAATACCTGAGACAATGAAGGTGATGATGGTGATAGTTGAACGTCATGTGCCAGTTCTTTCTTTCTTTTCTTTTTTTTTTTTTTTTGGGGGGGGATGGGGTGGTACTGGGGATTGAACCCATAGGCACTTAACCACTGAGCCACATCCCCAACCATTTTTTATATTTTATTTAGAGACATGGTCTCACTGAGTTGCTTAGGTCCTCACTAAGTTGCTGAGGCTGGCTTTGAACTTGTAATCCTCCTGCCTCAGCCTCCTGAGCTGCTGGGATTATAGGCTTGCGCCCACATGCCATGGCGCCCGGTGCTAGGTTCTTTCTAATCACCTTACCAGGGTAAATTCATTTAATGCTCAGACAGCCATGTGAGGAAGCACTATTATTCACTTTCCAGATGACAAAATTGAGGCTCAGAGAAGTTAAGCTGGGAGAATCCTTGCTGCATCAGAGGAAGCAGCCTGTCTCAGGAGAGGATTTCTTGAGAAAGAAAGCCCCAGTGAAAAGGGAGGGAGCCTTAGGCCAATTCCTGACTTGAATGATTGTTTCAAAATGTTTCCTACTTATACTGTTTCCAGAATCCCTGAGGACAGAAGCATTTTTTCCAGTTCCAGTGGTTTGCCCACATTTGAACTGGAAATCAGGATAAGTACTAAGAGCCAGCCTGGCCCTTTCACTCACCAAAGACATTACAGTGCTGCAATCAGTAAACTGCTTTTATGAGCAGAGCTTGCCGCGTGACCTGGTGTTTGACAGCTGGCAGGTCAGGCATCTCCTATGTGACTTGGCTGGACAACTGGATGTTAATGAATGACTGATGAGAAAACACGGTAATGATTGCCCCTGTTAGATGTCCCATTGCTACTGGAGACGCCCAGGCCCCTCTGGAACAGCCAGTTTCATTTCATGGACCTTGGCGAATTATTCATCTGTCACCCTCAAGGGCTTGCAATTAATTTTCATTTGTCCTGGTTCTTTCACAAGTGGGTTATAAATGGCTGTCTTTCTAGTGTTGTACAGAAATCTCTTTTTAACATAGTCTCCTGTAATAGGAAGAAGAGATCTCTTTAGAGCTGGGTAAATAAATGTAGGACTTTGTTTTGTTCTGAGGAGGGACTGGGCCTGATTTGTCATAATCCCAATATCTATCCTTGGTTCTGCTTTCAGACAGAATGTGGATTTTTTTTTTTTTTCTTTTCAGTACTGGGGATTCACCCAGGGGCACTTTATGCCTGAGCTATATCCCCAGTCCTTTTATTTTGAAATAGGATCTTGCTAAATTACTGAGGCTGGCCTTGAATTTGTAGTCCTTCTGCCTCAGCCTCCTGAGTAGCTGGAATTACAGGTGTGAGACACTGTGGTTGGCTAGAATATGTTTTTAAAAAAGGGATGGGGGTATGGCTTTTATTTTTGTTTTATTTTGTTATTACTATTTGCCCCCTCCTCTTTTCTTAAAGGCTTTCTTTCTTACTTTGTTCGGTGCTGGGGATTGAACCCACAGTTAATCCATGCTAAGCATGCAACTACCACTGAGCTACACCCCTAGCCTACCTACTTTTAAAAAGTACACTCTGATTTAATGGATATGTGAAGTGTGATTTAGTAAATAATTTTGATTCAAAGTGTACTACCTGAATGCCTCTAAAAAATTGTGATAAACTACATGTAAACCTGAAATGTACATCCTTAACCATTTTTCAGAGAATAGTTCAATGACATTAAGTACACTCACATTATTGTACTACCATCAGCACCATTCAGCCACAAAACTCTTCTCATCTTGCAAAACTGAAACTCTGTAACCATTAAACAATGACTCCTCATTGTCTTCCCTCCTTTTTAATTTTTATTTATTTTTTGGTATCCTGTCTTGAAACGGGGTGCTTAGCCACTGAGACTCTCCCCAGCCACCTGCTTTTCTTTTTGGGTACTGGGATTGAACTCAGGGGCACTCTGCCACTGAGCCACATCCCAGCCCTATTTTGTATTTTATTTAAAGACAGGGTCTCACTGAGTTGCTTAGCACCTTGCTTTTGCTGAGGCTGGCTTTGAACTTGCGATCCTCTTGCCTCAGCCTCCTAAGCCGCTGGGATTACAGGCCTGCGCCCACATGCCCAGCCCCAACCCCCCCTTTGTTTATTATTATTATTTTAATTCTCAGGGTTGAATCCAGGGTCCAGGGGCACTTGACCACCGAGCTACATCCTCAGCCCTTTCTTTTATTTTTTATTTTTTCATTTGGGACAGGGTCTCACTAAATTGCCAAAGCCCGTCTCGAACTTGCCATATTCCTACCTCAGCCTCCCGAGTCACTGGGATTACAGGTGTGTGCTATGGCGCCTGGCTCCTCTATTCTTTTATAAAAAGAAACTATAACAATGGAATCGTACTGTTCATACCACTCTGACCCTTCAAGGGCTACCTTATGTTCATTTCCTCCATGTGCCATGGTTCATTTAGCCATTTTCCTGGTGATAGGTATTTGGAGTGTTTGTAGTTTTTCACTGTTACGAGCAATGTGGCAATAAACGTCCTTATGCATTTGTACATAGTTTTGCATAATGGTGTATACATAACTATAGGATAAATTCTTAGAATAAGATTTAAAAGTGGGATGGGGGGCTTGGGGGATGGTTCAGTGTTAGAGCACATGCTTAGTTTGCATAAGGCCCTGTGTTCCACCTCTGGAACCAGGAGGAAAAAAAAAATTTGGGTGGGGGGGATGGATATTTCCAAATACTGAAGGTTAAAATTTTAAGGTAGCAGCTGATCTGAGAAGGCTGCTCATGACTTCATAAGTGGCTATAGGCTAAAGAGATCCTCACCCAGTCAGTAAGGACCACGCAACTGAAGAAAGTGTTATGTGGTCCTGGCACCTACATCATTTCAGACTGGAATCTCTGTAGCACTAAGAAGCTTTGCCCTCATTATAAATGATCATCTTAGTCTTCTGATTTCTGCATCAGTCTCTTGATGATTTTGGTGAGTATTACTACAGTCTCTAGATACTGTCAATTAAGGGTGATCTACAATCCAGTCACTTTACTGTCCTTAAAGACTGTGCTTGAAAACCTTACTAGTTTTTTCCTTTCTTTTCCAGTACCTATCCTTGGTGGATGTCTTAAGAATGTCTACTCAAGCTGGACACAGGGGCATATACCTGCAATCCCAGCAACTTTTGGGAGGCTGAGGTAGGAGGATAGTAAGTTTGAGGTCAGCCTCAGTAATTTAGTGAGGTCTTATTAACTTAGCAAGAAAAATGGCTCAGTGGCTAAGTGCCCTTGGGTTTAATCCCTGGAATCAAAAAATAGATAGATTTAAAAATAAGTATAATATGATTTATCCCATCTGTGGGTTATAAATTCTTTATGGACAGGAGCTTTTTACCCACTCAGGGATCTCCCATAGCACTTAGTCCATATTCAGTGCTCAGTTGCTTTGTTTAATCGATTGTTGGCTTGAACAATTATGTGCCTGAAGCCATAATGAAACCTGGAATAAGTTTGAATTCTCATTTTGTCCAAAGTCCAAGGGGCTCCTGATTAGTCTTGGCTGTCCTGGGGGAGTCTGTTCAAAGGATCAAATCATCTCTTCCTGGGGATTATTCTATTTATTTTCTTAGGATTAGATCAGGTTAGAATTAACCAGGACCTCAGATTGTCCAATATGGATTTGAGTTAGAGATTCATACCCAACCAATCAACCTACCCAGGTATCCTCGAAGGACACACCATAGATTGCTGTCTAGGTTTTGAAACTGGAACACCACACCCAAAGTGTCAAGCCAGTGGTCAGTGGTAAGAACTCTCAGACATCTCTCCAGTCAAGCAGACTGGGTTCTCTGATTTTTCTACTGCCTTTTTAATAGACTATTCAGAATTTCCCTTGAGCTTCAAGTGACCCAAATCCTACTGCCTGACATATATTGCTTGCTTTCTCTCTGACTCTTCAGTCCTGCCTCAAATGACCCAGGATGGAGGATGCCCTCTTGACTCATATCATGCTTCCCTGCCCAGGATCGTTGAGTCGAGTGGAAATCTTTGAACTCATTTCCCTTTGTGGTGGTGTGTTGAATTTGAATCTTCCTTCTGAAGATCCAGGGGCTACCCAGACTGGATTTTCCCTAGGACACCAGAGAGTAGGGATTCCCAAGGTTGGACTCGCAGTGCTACAGCCGTAGTCAAGCAGGCATAAATAGGACATGTACTGGACAAGAGTCACAGTGGTATCTGCCAATATAAACAGGTTTCCCATGTGAGGAATCCCCTGGTTGTGGGTTGGGCAACAGACATTAAATTGTCCTCCAGGTAAAAGAAGTATACCATGAAACGCACACTGCAAACATCCACCTCCAGCTCTTCTTCCTTTTCCTGTTAGAGCTTGGTTGCTAGTTGCTCTGGTACTAGAACCCCAATTTAGCTAGGGGCTCTCAAAACACCAGAGAGCAGAACCATCTGTCAGGTGCCAGGGAGTCAGTGACAGATGCCTCTCTGAGTGCAGGAAGTAATTCTGCAACTTCAGTTGGTAGAGATTCCCTAAGTGACAGCAATGCCTCTGCCCACATTTACATTTTGATCTAATTTCTGCATGTGATTTCAGAACTGATATTTTTCTGGTGACAAAGAACTAAAGCAATGACAGGCCTGAATCATTGTCATGTGCATGACAGGAAAAAAAAAAAATCACGTTTTCTACTGATTGCCTGAGATTGCCTGATAGTAGAAGGGCAGTGTTTTTACCTCCATGGATTTAAGCAGTGGGGTATCCTGCTGTCTCCTTGAATTACTGTCTCATGCCATTGAGAGTAGCCAAAGGGGATCTAGGTTGCATGTCCAGTCCATAAATCATTTGCTAGCTCCTGCTATGATCATTTTTTTTTCTTGAACATTTTTTGTGCTTGAGTCGTAGGTTTCTCGTATAGCTTGCTTGAGAAGCATGACCTTACTATGCTGGAAGATTTAATAATTTCTAGGGTCAGCAAGCATTTATTTGCAGGGCTGGCAGGCACAAGTGTCTCTCTCATGCAGTGGGGAATTAAGATCCCCGAACTTGCAGTACATGAAGTCATGACAGGGTTAGAAATGCTCACAGCTTGAGATATAGTTTCCTATAGTGTGGCATGGCCCAAGAAAACCCTCCTCTAGCTCTGATTACGTGTCACGTTGAATGAGACTTCATGCTCCTGAGCCACACTTGAAATGGTCACTGAGCATTGGTAGCACGTGGAGTGAATGAACAAATAGTACTGAGCACCTGTTATGCCTCTGGCACTGTGGTTTCTTTTCACAGTTTTTGTTTCTGTAAAATATAGTTAATAATACAATACCTGCTTTCTGTCCCTGCAGTGTTTTCATGAGATAAAACAAGATAATGTGGGAAGGAGTAAGGATATAACCATGTATAAGGCTGGTTACCTTTTTCTTTTTTCTTTTCCTTTTTTTTTTTTTTTTTTTTTTTTGTACTGGGGATTGAACCCAAGGGTGCTTAACCACTGAGCCACATCCTCAACCCTTTTTATTCTTATTTTTTCAGTACTGGGGATTAAGCTCAGGGACACTTGATTACTGAGCCGCAACCCCAACCCTTCTTATTTTTTACTTTGAGACAGGGTCTCACTAAATTGCTTGGGGCCTTGCTAAATTACTGAGGCTGATTTTGAACCTGGAATCCTCCTGCCTCAGCCTCCTGAGCTGTTGGGATTACAGATGTGTGCCACCAAGCCTGGTGCCTTTGCCTTTAATTCAGATTTTCTACATTCTACTCTTTTCCCTTTTCATCCTTCTATATCTGTACAAGTTGGCTGGGTGTGGCTTCATGGGACTGATTATTCACCTTGCCCCCCATCCAAGGCCAGTGCAGGCACACAGCTGGGAGGGTAGCATTTCCTCCTGATCTCATGCCCCTAGGTGTACACATGTCATCTTGAAATGTACAGCATCAGTGGGAACATCAGCTTCCCACACTTTGTAGGAGATTGCGCCTAAAATGTATGTGAGTCACGTGAAGTTGAAGGGCTGGTTTGGGAGCTTTTGCACTTCTCATTCCCACATTATCAAAGACAAGATCTGAGTGACCAGGTGAATTTGGTCATCTGCAGCAAAAAGAGCATGGACTCAGAAGTCAGACCATCCCATCCAGGCCTCCTTTCCTTGCCAGTTACTAATCGTATAAACTGATCGATGACTTGATCCAGCTTGGGAAAAAGGGGAAATCTAGTGCAAGGATTCCAGGGCCTCTACAATCAGGCATAACTGCTAGGAAGGACTTAAATGCCTCCAGGATAAGCTTTGCTCTGTTCCTTCTTCTTTTTCTATGTTATTCTTTCAGTCAAACTTTTTCCCTAGAGAGGGGATCATGACTTTGACAGCTCTCATGTCTCATGGATCATAGCTTTATTATCAGAAAAGGACTGGCCTCTTCCCTCAATCCCTCAAATTTCAAAAATCCTGGAGTGGAACTCGGATTGGCGTAACTTGGATCAGTAGCATGGTCCTAGACCAATCAACTGTGGCAAGGTGGAGGAGGGGTCATGTAGTAGAGGCAAGACCTCTGGTGCCACTCACAGAGATTCCGAAGCACAGTGGAGCCTCATGTGCTGGCACTTAGGCAGTTACTTCACCTCCCTGAGCCTGTTTTCTCACATGGAAAATAGGACTAGTAATACGGTCCTACACCACAATGAGGTGGATAGCTTTCATTTTTCTCTTGCCCTTAGTTTTACTGGGGACTGAAAAATGATGACACAAACTAGATTTTTTGTTTTTTGTTTTTTTAAGATGGGGGTCTCACCATATTGCCCAGTATGGTCTCAAACTCCTGGGATCAAGCAATCCTCCTGCCTCAGCCTCCTGAGTGCTGGGATTATAGGTGGGTGCAATTGTACCTGACTAGAAAACTTTTAATTTGTTAGTAAAAGAGATTTGGTGACATGCAGTATCTATTTTTACACACCAAAAGTGTATAAAGTCATTACTTTTATATATAAATTATTTCTGGACAAAACCTAAATTCTGGAATTCAGTGTCTAATGCTACTTTTGAAAATGGTAAATGAAAATGTTTGAATATTTAAAAATGAAAACTTATCTGAAGATTATCATGACAGAACTGACAAAAATAGGAGAAAAGACCAGGGTAGATGCACAAAAACATCATTGAAGCTGAACATGGTGGTGCTCCCTTGTAATCCCAGCTACTTGGGAGGCTGAGGCAGGAGGATCACAGGTTTGAGGTCAGCTTCAGCAACTCAGTGAGGCCCTAAGCAACTTATCGAGACCATTTCAAAATAAAAAAGACAGCAAATGTGGTTCAGTGGTAGACCCCCCCCTTGGTTTAATCCCCATTATCAAAAAATGCCACCACCAACCAAAAACCCATAAGTGAATATGAAATGTTTCTGTTTTATGTAATCCAGGTTTAAAACTACTAAAGGTAAAGGTACAATGTAAACAATTAAAAATATTTTTTTTTCGTGGTGCTGGGGATTGAACCCAGGACCTTGTGCTTCACAGGCAAGCACTCTATGAACTAAGTTATATCCCCAGCCCCAAAAAGAATTTTTTTTTTAATAAATCAAGAATTTTAAGCTTACAATAAACAAATAGATTGAAAGTAAATATTGTTCTACTTGGGAAGCTAAGGCAGGAGGATAGTAAGTTTGAAGCCAGCCTTGGCAACTTAGAGACCCTGTCGCAAAGTAAAAAATTAAAAAGGGCTGGGGATGTATCTCAGGGGTAAAGCATCCATAGATTTGATCTATAGGACCAGAAAAATTAATTGGTTAATTAATAAAAATAAAATAAAGTAGGTATTGGTGTATGTGTATTTGTAATACACAAGAGTATATGCAATTAATCAGTCTTTCTTTTATATTTACAAAAATACCTGGATGGACACCCAAAGAGTATGTTTCCCTGTTTTTTGTTTTTGTTTTTGGTACTGGGGATTGAACCCAGGGGTACTTTTACCTCTGAGCTACATCCTCAGCCCTTTTTATTTTGAGATTAGGTTTTGCTAAGTTGCTTAGAGCCCCACTAAGTTACTGAGGCTGGCTTCGAACTCATGTCCTTCTGCTTCAGTCTCCCAAATAGCTGGGAATACAGGTGTGAGCAAGTGTGGCCAGTTGCTTTTTTGTATGTGTGTTTCGGAGGAAGAATAGTCTTGTTGTGAGCAGAAGTGATAATAAATTGAGCACTGTCTCCTAAGTAGTCAAGAGGATGGTTTCTTGATCATAAACCCAGCTGACTTTTACAAATAGCTATGAATGACTAATCAAGTCCATGACAATTGGGGGCAATACAGGTCTTAGAAAGTGTTGGAGGATATAGTTTAAGGTTTAAACTAACCCTGCTCAAATTTCCTTTTGAAAAGCAACCCAAATTGAGGCCCATCATTTGAGGTCTGACCAAATGGCCCCGCTGCTTGTCTCCCTAGCTCCCTGTATCTTCCTGTGGTTCCTACCTACTTTCCAGGGTTGTAGTAAAAATGACTGAAAGTATCTAGTCACAGCCTACAAAGATACTCAGTAAATACTGATTCACTTTCTTTTACCCATATCTCAAGAACTTTTCAAAAAATTTCATGAGGAACAGGGTACAGTGGTGTTTAACTGTAGCTCCAGGTACCTGGGAGGCAAGAGGATTGCTTGAGCATAGGAGGTCAAGACCAGCCTGAGCAACATAGCAAGACTCCTATTCTCACACCTGCCTAAAAAAAAACAAAAACAATAAACAAATAAATAAATAAATAATAAGCACACAAACAAGATTGGTTATAGACATTCCATTTTAGAAATAGGTACATGGCTCAAACATTGACTGTGGTGCCCTCTGATTTGTTTGAAATTGGCCTAGAGAGATCCTACCATGATTCTCAATTTTTGCCCGAGAAAACTCAATTTGAAATCTATCTCAATATTTTCTTTTTGTCTTTTTTCTCTTTAGCACTGGGGATTGAACCCAGAGGCGGTTAACCATTGAGTCACATCTTCGGCCCTTTTTATTTTTTTTTATTTTGAAACACAGTCTCATTAAATTGCCAAGGCTGGGCTTGAACTTGTGATCCTCCTGCCTCAGCCTCCCAAGTCACTGGATTACAGGCGCCTGCCACCATGCCCAGTTATTTTAGTATTTCTAAATGCATACCTATAAGGAATTCAGCAGATCAGAGCATACGAAGAACCACATTTAGTCCCCCACCCACCACACACACAATATATATATGTGTGTGTGTGTGTATAAATAATATTATGTATATATATACATATGTATATACATATATATTATTTACCTTGTATTATGCAGACACATGGATATAATTATAGTGTTTAGTATGCCACAGGCTCAAAATAGTGGAACAGTTATGTAAATTATAGTTTACAATTTCTCAAATCACTGCTTTTTTCCTAAGAAGTCCATGTCCTTATGACATTGTCAGCACAATCAAAAAGAAAAAAAAATAGGGTTTATATTATGTGGATGTGCAGTCTCAATCACATTGCAGAACATCTGTAACTAGCCAAGGGGCTTTGGGTAAACCACTTGGTATTTTCAGTTTGAAAAACATTCATGTGCCTAACACGTGTGGAGTTTTGAAATGGAATCTGAGAGATGATTCAGACATGCCTTTAAAGAGAAGGGCCTGTTGGATAGACTTTCAAATAGAAGTAAGAACAGAATCTGTAATGGTTCTAGAAGCATAGGGCATATATAGGAGTTGGGACTAGCAAGTGGTCTGACTTGACTGAAGTGATAAGACATGAAGTGTGTATGGGGAGCTAAGGTGTTGAGGAGTTATTAACTGGATATAGGGGTCAGAAGGGAGGGAGGTGGTATAGATATGGAGGGAGCCTAAGTGACTTTTTAAGCAGTATTAGGGAAAATAGCAGGAAGAGTGAGTATGGAAAGAATAATGACTTTAATTTTAAATATATTGAACTGGGCTATGGATGTAGTTCAGTGGTAGCATGCTTGTCTAGCATGCACAATGCCCTGTGTTCAACCCCTAGCATCACCAAAAATCCTAGTTGGTTAGGTGGACATTCATCTTGGAAGAGTTGCAGAGGCTGAAGATAATGAACTTGAGGGGCTGGGGTTGTGGGTTGGGGTAGAGTACCTCCCTAGCATGTATGAGGCACTGGGTTTGATTCTCAGCACCGCATACAAAAAAATAAATAAAGATTCATCAGCAACTAATAAAAATATTTTTAAAAAGATAATAAACTTGAGAGTTGCTTAAACCACTGATTAGGATGTAGTTTCCACTGCTAAAATAGTGATACCCAAATAATTGTGGTTCAAACCATGTAGAAGTGTTTTTCTTTCTCACAGAATTCAGGGGTAAGCAGCCAAAGTACTCTGGAAGGTCAGAGATGCAGGCATTGTCTTTTTGCCCTATCAAATCCAGGGTCAGGTCACATGGACTAGGATGACTCAACACTACCAAATCTGTTCTTCCAGCCTGTGGTTGCCCACAACAAACACTCTGTTTCTAGTCTTCCTTGCAGATAAGTGGCCAATGAGAGGTGAGCAAAAGACACGTGATCATCCTACAAACATTTTTTATTCAATTTTTTTTTTTAGTTGTAGATGGACACAATCCCTTTATTTTATTTACTTATTTTATGTGGTGCCGAGGATCGAACCCAGTGCCTCATATGTGCTAGGCAAGCGCTCTACCACTGAGCCACAACCCCAGCCCATACTTTGGATATCAATATATTCTCAAATACTGTCACAAAGCATAGCATTATGAAAGGAGTCTTCTGAGGGAAGGACTCCAGGGTGCCACACACAGGTAAAGGAGGATGAGAACTGAGGCATGGGAGCAGGGGTCCTCAACCAGGGGCGATTTTGCACTCCCCAACCTGGTCCCAAGGGAACATTTGGCTCTCTGGAGATACTTCTGGTTGTCACAACTGGGGTTTGTGTGTGCTACAGGCTTGTAGCAAGTAGAGGCCAGGGATGCTGCGGAACAGTTTATAATGCATAGGAAAACCCCCAGTCACAAAGAATGATCCTGACCCCAAGTGTCAGTAGTGCTGAGGTTGAGAAACCCTGCATTAGGAGATGAGGACAGTGGTTCCCAAACTTTGCTGCACAATCGAATCACCTGGGGAGTTTTTAGAAATCCTGATACCCAAGTCAGACCCAGGCCAATAAATCTCATGGTGAGATTCAGGCATCAGTATTTTCAAATAACCCCAGGTGATTCCAAAATGCAGCAAGGTTCAAGAACGGGTAAATTCTAAGAAGAGTTTCAATGATTACTGGTACATGGTGGGTTCTCAATAAACATCTGAGAAATGAGCAAATATGTAAGTGATAACATCATGGGGGTAGAAGCAAAGAGTCAGGGGTTAAGGGGGTAGATTGGAAGTAGGGGTAGAGGGGGAGTTTTGTTTATAGATTATTCTTAGAACTCTGGCTATATCGGGTCACGGGGTGGGGTAGTAGGTTGAGGGAAAAGCTGACAGAGAAAAGATTTTCTGTTTTTTGGTTGTAGGAAGAGGGTAAAGAATAAGGAAAGAGAAAAGGGGCAAGGATATGAGACATAATAGGAGACATCAGTAGAGGGTATGAGATAAAAGAACTAAGGGAGGCATGAAATTGAGAAGAGACATGTTCTTAGAGACAGAAGGAGAACTCAGGTGAAGATATAGACTAATTCTGAGAGAGGTAAGTGGAGCCTCAGTCTTTTTCTTTTTTTCCCTTTTCTTTTCTTGGTACTGAGGATTGAACCCAGTGGCCACTTTACCACTGAGTAACATCTGTATCCCTTTTAAATTTTGAGACAAGATCTGGCTAAATTGCCTAGGTGATCTTGAATTTGCCATTCTCCTGCCTCAGCCTCCGGAGCTACTGGGCTAACAGGCATGTTCATCTTGAATGGCCTCCATCTTCCCTGTAAGTAGGATGTGAGGGATCTTCTGAAAATAAATGTGGTGGGGGTGGATTATGAACTTGAGGAATGTGGAGACGTCTTGGGTCACACTGTTTGAAAGCCATTATTAAGAAGAGCCCAGAGCTGGGTACAGTGGCACATGCTTGTAATCCCAGCTACTGGGAAGGGCGAGGCAGGAGAATCACAAGTTTGAGGCCAGTCTTGGTAATTTACAGGGTCTCAAAATAAAATAAAAAGGGCTGGGGATGTCGCTGAGTGGTAGAGCGTCTCTGGCTTCAATCCCTAGTACTGGGTGGGTGGGCGGGGGAGAATTTTTTAGAGTTTGAGATAGTGAATCTATACTAGGTGAAGTCAGAGTGACCTTGTTCCTTTTACCCGCAATGTGGAAGGGGCAAAATTAGTCAAAAGGAGCCATTTGGGGCTGGTAAAGCAGAACAGTAGAAAACCAGTGGAGAGGGCTGGGATTGGGGCTGTGTCAGAGAACTAGGGCATAGCATGTGCAAAGCCCCTGAATTCAATGTTCAGCACCAAAATGAAATTAAAAAAAAAAAAAGGAAGGAAGAATTCTTTGGCATTTGTGATCAAATTCCAAGATGAGTGAACATGAGATCTAGGTCAGGAAGAAATATGAGTGAAATTAAAATAGTGCTGAAGAATTAGAGAAAAGATGGTAGGTGAAGATTCAGAGATGTCTGAAAAATTAAAAGGAGGTTCAATGGTAGAGAAAAAGATGAAGTTGGGTCCAGAGAAAACTTCATTGATTAAGATCTGGGAGTAGAATAATTTCAAGTGATGATAGAATTTAATGTGCAGGTTTGATTATATTATCTCTTGAAGTCCTTTTTAAAAAAAAAAAAAAAAGTCTATGAGAAATGTGAGGGGTTGAATTCTGCATTTACATCCTAATTTCTTTTTTTTCTTTTAATATTTTTTCAGTTGTGGATAGACATTTATTTTATTTATTTATATGTGGTGCTGAGAATTGAACCCAGTGCCTTACATATGCTAGGCAAGCGCTCTACCACTGAGCCACAACCCCAGCCCTACATCCTAATTTCTGAGAAGATGAGAGTATGACCCTAATCAATCTTTTTAAAAAATATATCTAAATAATTATACATGGCAGTAGACACATTTTGATATATTTGACCCAAATGGAGCACAACTTCTCATTCCTCTGACTGTACATGGTACAGAGTCACACCAGTAGTGTAATTATATATGTATATGGGATAATAATGTCCATCTCATTCCATCGTCCTTTTTTACATGTGAAGTTCCATGTTGTCTGTGTCCATGGGGATGGACTATCTGGGGGGATTTCTGCATGAGCTCAGTGGTGAGGATGATCAAACAGTATTGGGCCTCAATGTCTTTCAAAAATTTTTATATAAATTCAACTGACACTAAAATTTAAGAGTGGGCTGTGGAAGTTAGGAATGATGAGAGTCTTTCTGGGTCACATAAAAGTGAATATTTGACAAAGAAGGAAAAAATATCTGACTCACATGCTCATGTAGTAGAGGCTAATCTCATTTTTCCCTTTCCCTGCCTTAGGCCAATTTGCAATTAAAAAAAAAAAAAAAAAAAAAGTGGTGATATCCTAGAACAAATTACTTTGTTTGAAAGGCTTGAACAACTGGTTGGTGTTTATGGGAGGGCTCAGACTCGCACACCATTGTGAGGCTAATAGGATGCTTGTCAGGGGTTTGTGATCATTATTTGTGATTCAGGCAGTGGAACCTGGGCCCCTGAACTCTTTTTCTGCTGTTCTGAGAGCGAGTTTGGCCTCCTAATTGCCCCATATGGTGGTTTTATTTGGTGGCTCAGCTGGGTGGAGTGAACTCTGGGAAGAGACACATTCATTTTTAGTTACCTCACCACATTGCTAATTTTCACTCTGGCGGCATAAATCACCATAATTACTGTAATCCGCAAACAGAAAGGCAGTTATTCTGGCATGAGGGTAGCAGCTATTGCTATTGCTACCACCAAAGCTGTTCTACCTGGGGCTCAGGGCTTGGGGAGTGTCTAGCCGGCCCTGAAAACACTCTGGAACTTGGAATGGAGGGCTTGCTGGGCAACTATTTTCCTTTACCTTGGAGAAGTAGTTTCTTCTGAATTAGCAGCAAGGATGGGCAGTTTAAGACAGAACTTTGGGGCTCAAGCGTATCTCAGTGGTAGAGTATGTACTTAGCATGTGTGAGAACTTTGGTTCAATTCCCAGCACCAAAGAGGAAAAGAATAAAAATTAAAAAATAAAAAAGGCCCTTGGCCCTGGACAGCTGTTTACATGCTGGCACAGAAACAGAACTCAACAGAACTTCAGTCCTGTTTTCTTTCTGTTTTAGTCAGCTTTTTTGCTGCTGTGACTAAATGACCCAACCAGCACAACTGTAGAGGAGAAAAGGATTATTTAAGGACTCATGGTTTTCAGAGGTCTTAGTCCACAAAGGGGGCTCCATTCCTTGGGCTCAAGGTGAGGTAGAACATCATGGTGGAAGAGTGTGGCAGAGGGAAGCAGCTTATATCATCAGGAAGGAGAGAGAGAGAGAGAGAGAAAGAGAGAGAGAGAGAGAGAACCTTCCTGTATTGTCTCACATGTGAGCTTTTGGGGGAACACCTCACGTCCAAACCATAACACTTTCCCCTCTTCCCATGAACTCAATCCTTAGTGTGGTTTGGTTTTTGCATGCTCCTGAGGAAAGCTTTGAAAGTCCCAAAGAATTATCTCAAACGAAAACTAGAAGCTACAAAATACCCATTCCCCAGAAGTGGAGGCTATATATCAGAGAGGAAAAAAAGAAAGTTCAGTGTAACTTGCCACTTTGGCCATCTATACTTGTAACACCGATTAAAAAAAAAAAAAAAGAAAAGAAAAGAAAAAAGAAACCTAAACGAAGTCTAAGAAATGCCAACTAGATCTTGAATCAGGGTCACTTAAAAGATGAAAATGGGGCTGGGGAGATAGCTCAGTCGGTAGAGCGCTTACCTTGCAAGCACAAGGCCCTGGGTTCGGCCCTGGGTTCGATCCCCAGCACCGCAAAAAAAAAAAAAAAAAAAAGCATGGCTGAAGATGAGATTAGTGGTAGAGTGCTTGCCGAGCAGGTGGGAGGCCCTCAGTTTGATCCCCAGCACTGAAGGAAAAGAAGAAAAAAGAGAGAAATCTTGTAAATATGTGAAAATTCTTTACCATTCCTACATAAGATGAGGAGGCCCATAACACACTTTGTTGCAAAGTTCACATCATAATGGTGCTTGAGTGTCTGTTTTTGTTTTCATTTTTGTTTTGGTTTTGCCAGGCATTATTTTATTTTTGGAGTACTGGGGATTGAACCCAGAGGAGCTTTACCACTGAGCTACATCCCCAAACCTTTTTATTTATTTATTTTTAACAGGGTCTCCCTGTAAGTTACTTAGATCCTCATTAAGTTGCCGAGACTGATTTTGAACTTGCCATCCTTCAGCCTCAGTATCCCAAACCTCTAGGATTACAGGTATGTGTCTGACTTTGCCAGGCTTAAAAAAGACAGTTTAAAAGTGAGAGAGAATGAGGACACCTGATTGTAACAAAAGCAAAAAAGCCTGCTGAGAAGGGAATGTTTTTTATCTAATGCTTTGAAAGCTTGGTGGATTTAAAGCATCCTTATTACTGATGGCAGGTTGATGTCCTGAGAGTGAATTTTAGGTTGGGAATGTTTTGCGCAACATTGAGGCTGTGCTTGGCCACTGGAAGATAAGACAGACAAATATTGGATTGCAACAGGATAAATTGCCCAGTAAGATGGCCCTGTTCCTGCCTGCCCCTGCCTCCTTCTACCCTTGCTGCCCTCAGATGACAGGAAACAGACCTACTTTGTTTTTTGTCTTCCAATCACCTGCCCTCATGTTTCATTAGCAGAGAGACTTGAATTATAAACACAGTTCTGCCATGAGCTTCCTTGGCTGAGTGTGATATTTACAGTATTATCGTTTTGTTTTTTTTTTTTTTTTTTTTTTTTTTTTTTTTGTGTTTCCCACTATCTTTCAGACTTCTTATGAGCCTTTCCTTTCCAGGACATAATATAGTGCTTAGGCACAAAGTAGATGTTCAATACAAAAAAATTTATTTTGTACTGGGAATTGAACCAGGGTTGCTCAACCACTGAGCTATATCCCCAGCCATTTTTATGTTGAAACAGGGTCTTGCTAAATTGCCAAGGGTAGCCTCAAACTTGACTTGTGATCCTCCTGCTTCCCCCAAGTAGCTTGGGATTACCACATGCTCCATCAATAAAAATTTGATACATGGATTCAAAATTGAAGAGGAATTTTGGAGGGGGGATCAAAGAGTGAAAAATGAGGGGCTGTTCACTTTCTTTGAAGTCTTTTTCCAACAACCAGGGGCCTCAGATGCAAGGCTCTGGTCATTCTCAGAAGTGTCTTGAGGATAGTTCCTAGGCTTTCCATTTGTGTTTGGGATATTTTTTTCTCAAGTTTCTCTGCATTAGTGATAATAACTTAGAATAACTTAGTCACACACTTAGAAACTTTTTTTTTTTTTTTTTTTTTTTTTTTTTTTTGGTGTAATGTAGCCAAAGCAAAAAAGTAGAAGGGGCTTCAGATTAATCCTTCAGATTAATAGGTGGAATGCTTTGGAATGCTCCCATCTTCCCATTTGTCACACAGAAAATACTCACCCCACTGTAGGGCTGCCAGAGGGAAAAAGAAAACTGAAGTTGCGAGACCTAAGTATATGACAACAGGTTCACAGCACAGCTTATATTTTGGGGGACAAGTTCTGAGGGGACTGAGTTTACTGACAACTAGAAAGCTGAGGGTTAAGTTTCACAAGAAAGGAGGGAGGTGGCTCTGTGGGGTCTCAGACTCGGGGAAGGATATGTGTTGACAGACCAGTTTCAATTGGACCCTTGTCTTTGCCCTGGGATTCAATGGTAATTGCTAGGTGTAGTAGTCGCCTACTGTGTGTCAGGCTCCTTAGATAGTCATCTTAATTAGCCTTCACCTAAACCCAGTTAGAGCAACACTATCCCAGTTTGCACATGAGAAAACTGAGGCCCCAGACAGTTAATTTGGTCAAGGCCACCCAGCTGGATAGTTCCACTCTCCTCATCTGTAAAATGAGAGGAGCTAGTAATAGAACCAGAATCCATTGTCTACTGGTTTGGATTGTTTGAAATCGAACATCAAGATACACGAAGCGGCGAGGACCTGAAATATTCTGATCCGCCCAAGAGTGAACTTGTTTTTTCCAGACTTTGGGGTTCCTTTTTTAAGGTTTCTAAGGCGCAGGCGCAGGAGGTTAGCGCTCGCCTTCCGGCGTCCCTTGCGCAGTCCACGATCTCCCTCTGCTGACTTAGTGCGGCAACGTGTTGAGAGTAAACGTTTCCGGGCCAGAGGGTGGGATTTATCTTGCCTATAGAGGGCGCCCTTCGGTGCTCGGAGTAACCTACTCTTGGAGTTCCTTCCGTAAGAACTTCCGGTGTCATCTCTATGATCCATCTAGTTCCGACGGGCTAAGTTCCTAGTTTTCGATTTACGGTAAACAAGAGACCTGCTCCAACCCGGAAGTGAAAGCTGGAGCCTGACCTGAGTGGCTTCCAGCGCCAGCCGACTGGAAGGAGGCAGAAAGGAAGCTCTAGCCATGGCTGTGGCTGTGGCCACGGCAGGAATCTTTGTCGGCTCGGAGCCAGGCCCAGCGGAAGAACTCGCCAAACTCGAGTATCTGTCTTTGGTGTCGAAGGTTTGCACGGAGCTGGACAACCACTTGGGGATCAACGACAAGGATCTCGGTAAGCTCGAAGAGGTCCCAGTGGCCTTAGGGATGAGGTTAAGGAAGGCAGAAGGAGAAGGGTGATTGATGGGCCGGCTGTGTTTGTTCGTGTGAATCTGTCATAGATTTGGAGCCAGAAATTCTGCGTCGGTGGCCTCTGCTTGAGAGCTCCCCCCGGTCGACCTATTAGAAATCATTTTTCAAAGCTGTCAGTGAAGCTTAGGGTGGCCATCTCTTCTTGACACTACCGCCCCAAGTTGTTGAACAACAACAGGAGCCGTAGCCACAACGATGATGATAATTAAGGGTGACGTTTGCCGGGTGCTCACTGTGTGTCCGATATTATGGTCAGCTCTTTCTTTACTTATCCTATTTGATCTTCACGTCACTTTTTTTTTTTTTTTTTTTTTTTTTTTTTTTTTTTTTTGTGATTGGGGTACCGGGGATTGAACCCAAAGGCTCTTAACCACTGAGCCGCATCCGCAGCACTTTTGATTTTTCATTTTGAGATGAGGTCTCGCTAAGTTTCTCAGGGCCTCTAAATTTCTGAGGCTAGCTTTGGTTATACTCCTGCCTGACCCTTCCGAGCCTCTGGTTCTCGCAACTCTTCTCGTAGTATCTATTCTTTGAGGTCTGTGCTTGACAATGTCTCAAATACCAGTCATTAGACGTTTTGGTTCAAACTACATCCAAACTGAGAAATTAGAAAAGGCAACCGACCTAGAGCTAGGCAGGTGAAGTACTTAGGAGGTGAAAAGGGATGGGTGGAAATCAAGAGTATAAGTGAGGGAATTGCTTTTGGTAGGTACAAGGATGCTTAAGCCATTGTAACAGAATATGACCGTAGATGTAATTAAGTTTAGAGATTGATGGTAGGAAGGTTAGAGAGAGAGCGCCATCTGACTATATGTTTTTTTCAAAATGAAAATGTAGTGAAGTTATCAAATGGAGGAATGGTGGGAAGGGGCATGTGATAAGAGGGCTTGAGATACATTTGTGTGTGTGTGTGTGTATGAGGCCCTGGGTTTTATCAAGAAAGTGTAGGGGGTCAAAGACGTCAGATTTGTGCCCTTGGTAAGAAACTTAGTTTCTCTGAAGCCATTTTTCTCAATTGTGAAGTGGGGTGATAATATCTTCTTCATAGGGTTACTATATGGCACCTTGGAAGATGTCCTGAAGCCAGTATGTTTTAGTTTATTTTTCTCTTCCTTTTCAGTTAAGATGTGCCTATCTTGTACAAATCAAGAATCCCTAACCCCCAAACCTGAAATCTGACACTTTTTGAGTATTAGCACAATGCTGGCAGTGTGAATATTTTGCTGCTTACTTTGGGATCCTTTGAGTATACGTGCTAGGCACCAAGTGGCTTAATTTTCCCTCCACCTTTCTCTAAAGAATCTGACTGAAATCAGATTGCCTAGGTTCCAGTCCCTGTTCCACCAATTATTATTAGGAAAGATAGTGTCTCAAACACTATAAAATAGGACAATAATAGCACCCATTAGTGAGTATTGTTGTGAGGATCTTGGGGATAACCCATGTAAAACCCTTAGTGTAGTGCTTTGCAGATAGTAATGTTCAAAAAGTATTAACCATTGACATTGTTGTTATTAAGTTTGTGTGCATTGGAGGTACTGGGAATTGAATCCAGGGGTTCACACATGTTAGGCAAATGCTCTACTACTGAGCTGCGCCTCCCAACTCTTTTTTATTTTTGAGACAGAATCTCACACTAAGATGCACAGGCTGACATCAGATTTCTCCCTCAGCCTGCCAAGTAGTTGGGATTATATGCATGTGCCATCCTATGCTTTTAACTTGTTTTTATGCATAAGCATTATAAATAATGCTTAGTATCATCACAAAGATGAAGGCAAATTCCAGCATAGAAATGGTGTGGTTATACCAGTCATCCAGCTCTTCCATGTTGTTTATTTATTTGTTTTAGGATTAGCATCCAAGTGAAATTATTAATTATTTCTTATAGATTCACAGTATGAGGTTTATTATCTCAGCCTATGGTAAATGTGCTTTTTTTTGTTTAGATTTTTTTTAGTTGTTGATGGACCTTTATTTTATTTATTTATATGTGGTGCTGAGAATTGAACCCAGTGCCTCACACATGCTAGGCAAGTGCTCTAGCACTGAGCCACAACCCCAGCCCAATGTGCATCTTTTCTGAAAGTCTCTTTATTAATAAATTGCTCTAATATTAGAAGTGTTTTTATTTTTTAGGTACTGGGGATTGAACCCAGGGGTGCTTAACACTGAGCTACATCCCTAGCCCTTTTTACTTTTTTTTTTTTTTTTTTTTTTTTTGGTGCTGGAAATCGAACCCGTGGCCTTGTGCTTGCAAAGCAAGCACTTTACTGACTGAGCTATCTCCCCAGCCCCCCTTTTTACTTTTTATTTTGAGATAAGGACTCACTGAGGGCCTGCCTTGCAGAGTGAGGCTGGCTTTGAACTTGCTGTCCTGCCTCAGCCTCTGGAGTCACTGGGGTTACAGGCATGTGCCACCATACCTGGCTAATTTAAAAAGTTTTAAAAACTAAGCAGGTTTGGGGAGAAATTTTGGGGAGCAATTAAGTCTTTCATCAACTTGGAGATTATACCACCCAGTACCTGCCTAACTTTTACATATAGATCAGGTTGGACCTTCCATAAACAATAGAAAGCATTCTACTGTGTGTGTGTCTATGTATCTGTGTATATATGCATGGACTCATGCTTTTGTACATTGTCACCTTTAAAGTCTATGTGGCGGTGTGCATAGCTGATAGTTTTGTTTTGTTTTTGTGGTACTGGGGATTGAACTTAGGAGCACTCTACCACTGACCTATATTACCCCCCCCCTTTTTTTTTTGAGACAAGATCTCACTGACCTATATTACCAGCCCTTTTTTTTTTTTTTTTTTTTTTTTTGTGATAAGATCTCACTGGCCTTGAATTCTTGAGCCTCCTGTCTCAGCCTCCTGAGTTGCTGGATTATAGGCATGTACCACTGCACCATGCCATAGCTGATAATTTTGTGAGAAGAGGGTATAACAGTCTAGGCAAATAGGTCTTCCTAGTTTAAATGTACTCAAGGACTTGAATGAGCCATTTTTAGTAATGTTTTCTTTTCATTTATAAAAATTGACTAGAACATGCATGGATAATCTCAGCCATCTAAATTTTCTTTCCTTACCTTCAGTAGATGATGGTCTTTGACTTTTATGACTGTTGGAAAACCTGATTAGTTTTTTTCGCCATTCTTGAAACTCATTTCTTGCTCAAGTTTCCATTCTTACTTTCTTTTCTCATTTGCAGCTGAATTTGTGATCAGTCTTGCTGAGAAAAATACCACTTTTGATACTTTTAAGACTTCGTTGGTCAAAAATGGTGCAGAATTCACAGTATGTATATTTGAGGACTTTTTTGTTTTAATGTCATTATTGAATTTAATTTTGGGGAGGCTTTAATGTAGGATTTGGATGTAGGAGGGAGGCAGTGCGTACGTACCTATTAAGTAAACCACTTAATGTGTAGTGTTTTCATTCCATGAAGCAGTAGTGAAGGAGCTGGATTTCCTGTGACTCCTTTCTAGAAAATTGCCATTAAGATTTTCATTATGTATTTGTGGATGTTTACATTATTGTTCTGTGAATCAGGAAGTCTGAAATAAGAATCTAGGTTTTAGAGGTGATTCTAAAGAATGGGAAATAAAATGGTTGAAGGGAACTAAATAACTTTCCCCCTAAGGATTCTCAAACATCAGCATTCTTTAAAGCTACTAGCTTCATGCTGTACCAGGTTGTGCTTCATTTGTTCCAGTTAGCTAAATTCAAGTGCATATCTATTCCTTCCCCCTCTCCTACACCTTCCCCTTCCTTTTCTTTCCTTCCCTCCTTTGATCCTTTCTTCCTTCCTTTCTTTCCTGGGGATTGAACTCAGGGATGCTGCACTACTGACCTACATCCTCAGTTCGTTGATTTTTTATTTTGATACAGGGTTTCACTAAGTTGAGGCTGGTCTTGAACTTCTGTTCTTCCTGACTCAGCCCCCTGAGTAGATGTGCCATACCAGATTTCTTACTTTTCTAAGTATATTTAATCACTGATTCAGGGTTTGACAATTTTTGTTTTTGTTTCTTTTCAAAGGATTCTCTTATTAGTAACCTTCTGCGTCTCATACAAACCATGCGACCTCCAGCAAAGCCTTCTACTAGCAAAGGTGAGCAGAGCTTCCAGCTGAACTTAGCCTCCAGAATGGTTTAGATTGTGAGCACCTTCTAAATTGTTTTTATTTTTTTGCGTATAGCTGCTGAGCAAGTAAATGTTCTAATAAGAATCTTTCAAATGACTTAAGACAAAATTAGAATTATAAGACATAATCAAATCAGTAGTGATGCACCCCTCCTTTCTACATGCCCAGAGTTTGTTAAGGGTTTTCAAGTTGATGTGTTTAGAAAACTAAATTATATCTATAGTAACTAACTTTATGGTTATATGTAGCAAAGTTCTATGTTCCTTTTCAGATTGATTCAAATTTAATATTGAATTAATTTTGTAATCCATTAATAGCATTAAATATATATTTTTTTTCTTTTTAACTCTTTCTTCTTTTTAATGAATTAAGATCCAGTTGTTAAACCAAAAACCGAAAAAGAAAAGCTGAAGGAACTCTTCCCAGTCCTTTGCCAGCCAGACAACCCTTCCGTTCGGGTACTTATAACATTTTGAAAATGTCTACTATCAGTGTCTTCCGCTCCTTTTCTTTGTCTCATTAGTAATTTTAATAATCTTTTTTAGTAATTTTAATAATTCTTTTTGCCTTTGTCATTCCATGTTTGTCAAAATGAAATCACTCCCTGAATGTGTGCTATGTATAGAATAGCGTTAAAGGGTTCAGAGGATGATATTTAAAGAAAGTGAGCTTAGGAATTGTGGGAAGCAGTGATTAGGAATATAAAGTATATATGAAATGGCAAGGTTCTGATGTGTGAAATTAGACTTTTGCTCCATTACTTGTTAGAAGAGCTCTTTTTTTTTTTGTTTAGGTGATTTGGTTTTAAAATTTCATTTTAGCCAACTATTTTTTGAGTACTTACTCTATGCCAAGCACTGTTCTAAATACAAGGTAAAGAAACAGTGAAGAGAACAGATAAGAGTTTCTACCTTTTTGCAGATTATACCCTAGTGTTGGGTGAAGAGCTAGAAATAAACATATAAGTAATCTGTGGGGAAGAGACAGATAACAAACAAACAAATAAGCATAGTTGTCCCACAAAAGAGATAGATAAATAAATGTGTAGTATTTGCATATAGTTTACATCCTTCCGTTTATTTTATGGTTTATTTTTTGTTTTTGTTTTTGTTTTGAATCCAGGGGTGCTTTTACCACTGAACTACATCCCCAACCCATTTAATGTTTTTAAATTTTGAGACAGCCTCACTAAGTTGCTGAGGCTGTACTCAAATTGTGATTCTCCTACCTTAGCCTCCTGAGTCTATGGGATTATGGGCATGTGTCACTAAGCCTGGCCTTCTATATACTTTAAATCTTTTCCCTATTACCTAATACAATGTAAATGCTATGTAAATTGTTACTACTTTTTTGCGTGTGTGCTGGCATTTGAACCTAGGTGTTCTCTACCACATCCCCAATGCCCCACCCTTTTTTTTTCTTTTTTTGAGACAGTTATGGAAAATAATAAAGTGGGAGGAAGTAGGGGAGTGCTTTGGGAAAGTTGCTTTTTATAAATTTTAATATCTGAGTTCTACTCATGGGAGAGATGATTAATATATAATTGCCTTCACCAGAATTGTATTAAGAACAAGGGGAGGGCTGGGGATATAACTCAGTTGGTAGAATGCTTGCCTTGCAAGCACAAGGCCCTGGGTTCAATCCCCAGCACCACGAAAAAAAGAACAAGGGGGATTTGGTTCATGTAGAAATAACTCTCACGAATCTTTGTCCATTCCTCCTTGTTGTCTCCATTTGCATTAGAAATCTGTGTCTCTTCTGCTTCCTTCACATAAGTTGTTAGTGATGTGGGTCAGATTTCTAGATATAGCTGAAAAACATACTGATTCTTGAATAGTTTGTTTTCCCTGTCATCCTAACTTTGTTTGCCTTTGCCCCTGCAGACCATGCTGGATGAGGATGATGTAAAAGTTGCTGTGGATGTCTTGAAAGAACTGGAAGCTTTAATGCCCAGTGCAGCAGGCCAGGAGAAGCAAAGAGACACTGAGCACCGGTTTGTCCTTTGTGTCCTGTTCTTTGGAAGTTTAGAATACTATGATAGTTGTATTTTGTGGAATGGTCAAGCAAAATTAAGACAAATTTACAGAATCTGACCTGGTCATGTATCATAGTCTTGGATATCTTTTCATTGCTCACTACCAAGTATATTTATGCATTAAATGCTAAGATGTTCAGAAGATAGAAATCGGGGTTGAAAGACTAAATGTTTGTGGCGTGATCCATTATTGGCCTGCAGGAATGTCATAGTCATTGAAACTCTTATTTCATCTCTTAGCGAGTGTTTACCATGTGTGGATACTGTATTGGGTGCTTAGGGAGGCAAAGATGAAATTGGGCTGATTTCTTTTTCAAACAGGTACTTGTTGATTTATTAGGGACAGGACAAAAAAGAAGAAGCGGAGTCGAAGCCGAGACCGAGACCGAGACCGTGATCGTGATCGTGATCGTGACAGAGAACGAGATAGAGAGCGGGACAGAGACAGAGACCATAAACGGAGACACCGATCCCGTTCTCGATCACATTCCAGGACCCGGGAGAGAAATAAAGGGAAGTCTAGATATCGGTCCAGAAGTAGAAGTCTGAGTCCCCCCAAAGACAGGAAGGACCGTGACAAGTATGGGGAGAGAAATCTGGACAGGTGGCGGGATAAACATGTGGACCGCCCTCCTCCTGAAGAACCTGCCATCGGGGACATATACAATGGCAAAGTTACCAGCATCATGCAGTTTGGATGCTTTGTGCAGCTGGAGGGACTAAGGTAATGTTGGTGTTCTTTTAGAATGATGGCAGAATGTCTTTTATTACTGGCATTTTTACATTCTAAAAAGTTATGATCAATGATGCGTTAAAAAATCAGCATACAAGATTCTTAGAAATTAACTTTTCTATTTGTTTTGTGGTGCTGGGGATTGAAGCCAGAATCTCATGAATCTTAGGCAGGCACTCTACCACTGAGCTATATCCCCAGCCCTTTTTATTTTTTTATTTTGAGACAGGGTTTCACTGAATGCTTAGGGCCTCACTAAGTTGCTGAGGCTGGCCTTGACCTCATGATTCTCCTGTCTCAGCCTCCCAAGCCACTGGGATTATAGGTGTGTCCCACTGTATTCAGGAGATCTGTCTTTTTCTTGTTAGGACAGATGAGACTTTGTCCCTCTTTCTCCCCCATTATCCAGTGTTTTCTTTGGAAGGGTAGTAATACCACCTTCTTAGTACTTACTTCATGAGCTTAAGACCATTTTGTTTGTTCATCTCCAGTGAAAGTTGGAATTGCTTGGGGAAAAGGTATTTTAAGGCATGCTTCAGATGAGTCTACTCTCTCTTAGGAAGCGGTGGGAAGGCCTGGTGCACATCTCTGAACTCCGGCGGGAAGGCCGTGTGGCCAATGTGGCTGATGTGGTGAGCAAAGGCCAGAGGGTTAAGGTCAAAGTGCTGTCCTTCACCGGGACCAAGACCAGCCTGAGCATGAAGGTAGGTGAGATGTCCAGCCTATTTCTACATTTGATGACTAAGGGAGGGTGAGACAGCAAGTGAGCTATCTCTCTTGTTTCTCTGCCCTAGGATGTAGATCAAGAGACTGGAGAAGATCTAAACCCAAATCGACGACGAAATTTGGTTGGAGAGACCAATGAGGAGACCTCAATGCGGAATCCAGATAGACCAACTCACCTCTCCCTTGTTAGTGCCCCTGAAGTAGAGGATGACTCACTGGAGCGCAAGCGCCTCACCCGCATCTCTGATCCAGAGAAATGGGAGATCAAACAGGTTGGTACCATGAACTTTCACGGCCACAGTCATGTAGAGTGGTGGTTAGTAGTGGGGGCCCTGGAGTGTGGTGGCCTGGGGTGACTTCTGGCTACTTACTAGTTTGTGTGTGAGCCTGAGTCAAGTTATTGTGCCTCTTTGTGACTTAGTGCCCTCATTTGTAAAACAGGCCTAATGATGGTGGTGTGGGGATTAAACAAATGAATAGAGTTGAAACTCTTAGGTTAGTGCCTGGCATGTAGTAATTACTTTTTAAGTCTTTGTTATTGTTTTCATCATTCTTCAGTAAACATTAGAACTATGATATGTCAGCCTCTGTTGGGGCTACCAAGACAATATTTCATGGTTCCTACCCTTGAGGAACTCAAAGTCTGGTGGAGGAGACAGCTAAACAAATAATTGTGAAGGGTTACATGTCACATAATAAGATGTAAAAAGTACTGTGGAAATAAGGGAAGGAATAGGGAACTCTTCCTTGGAATGACACCTTGGAGCTCATTCTTTTCAGCACCATGTCCTAGTGCTCCCCAGGGATGGGATATGTGACATTAGAGGCTCTGACATCGTGGGTCCGAGGAGAAAAAAAACCTTGATTTCCTGCATAAAACCTCTGTAATTAATTCCTGGAAAAGAGTTTTGATTCTAACAGATTATAAATGCTGCCTTTGTCCTTTGGCTAGATGATTGCTGCCAATGTCCTTTCCAAAGAAGAGTTTCCAGACTTTGATGAAGAGACTGGCATTCTCCCTAAGGTGGATGATGAAGAAGGTAACTAGCCACTTGAATTGAGCAGGATATTAGATTGGGAGGAGAGAATTTGCAGGTCGAGTCATTAGACTAGACTGTCTAACCCAGTGGCTGTAAGTCATTTGTTCCTTGGGTCTCACTACTCATCTCTTGATAGAAGCAAGGTCATTCAGTTGTCAAGTGTTCATGTTTTTGGGCTGGGGATGTAGCTTAGTGGTGAAGCACTTGCCTTGCATGCCTGAGGGAGTTCAATCCCTAGCACTGCAAAAAAAAAAAAAAAAGTATCTATTATACTTGTTGCTTCTAATAAGTTTTCAGGATATAAAAGTTATATTTTGGGGAATAAATTTGATCTCATAGTCTTAGTAATTATTCTGAAAACCCTGAATCTGCCTAGATTATTCTGAGTAACAACTATTAATTCAACCTATTAGTAATTTTTTTAAATTGTGAAATAAATCCTATAATGGAGCATATTAAATTAGTATAACAATAATAATTGAGCACTTATGTACCCACTACCCAGCTAACAAGTAGAACTTTACCTGCACCTTTGAAGCCCTTACATGCTCTCCTCTGATTAAATCTTCCTCTTTCCTCCTAGTTGGGTAACCACCATCCTAAATTTATTTGATTTTTTTGTGGTCTGGGGATTGAACCCAGGGCCTTGTGCTTGCAAGGCAAGCACTCTACCAACTGAGCTATTTCCCCACCCCCACCATCCTAAATTTTGTGTTAGTCATTCACTTACTTTTCTTTACTGTTGTATCATCTAAATGTCTATCCCTAAATGTTTTTAAACTTAATTCATTTTGTGCTTTTTTGTTGTTTGTTTTTGTTTTCTGGGTTTTTTTTTTTTTTGCAATGCCGAGGTTTAAAACCAGGGCCTGTGTGCTTGTGTATACTAGGCATGCACTCTACCACTGAGCTACATACACCCCTTGGTTCCTTTTTTTTTTTTTTCTTTTTCTTTCTTTGGCTAACTCTCACACTTAAATAATATTTATCCTTATTTCTATTTATATTGTATTTCATGTTTTCATTGCTGTAGAGTGTTTATAAATTTACTATAATTTATCCATTTTCCTTTTTCTTTTTTTTAAACTGGGGATTGAGCCCAGAGGCACTTTATAACTGAGCTATACCCCCTACTGCTCTTAATACGATTTAAGAATAGCAAACCAGTATATTTGTGTAGGCTTAGCTTTGTGTTGTTTTTTGCTTATTTTATTTTTTTGTTTTGTTTTTTTTATGTGGTACTGGGGATTGAACCCAGGATGCTCTACTGCTGAGCTACATCCCCATCCCTTTGTATTTTTTCTTTTGCGGCAGGGTCTTGTTAAATTCCTGAGGCTGACCTCAAACCTGTGATCCTTCTGCCCAGTCACCGGAATTATAGGCGTGGCCATCACACCCAATATGGCCTAGCTTCCTTTTTGTTTAGAGGCGGGTACCAGGGTTTGAACTCAGGGGCACCCAACCACTGAGCCACATCCCCTGCCCTATTTTGTATTTTATTTAGAGACAGGGTCTCGCTGAGGTGCTTAGTTCCTCACTTTTGCTGAGGCTGGCTTTTTGGGGGTTTTTTTGCATGTATGTATTTTATTTTATTAAAAAAATTTTTTTTTCATACATGTATATAGGGTAATAATGTCTGTCTCATTGCACCGTTCTTCCCATCCCCACCTCCCCAGCCCTCCCCTCACTCCCTTCTGCATAATCCAAAACATTCCTTCATTCTTCTCTACCCACCCCCCAACTATGGATCAGCATCTGCTTCTGAGGCTGGCATTGAATTTGGGATCCTCCTGCCTCAGGCTTTGAGCTGCTGGGATTACAGGCATGTGCCATGGCACCTGGCTGCCTAGCTTCTTTTGAAAGCAGCTCTGATGAGTTCTTGGGAGCACAAATACCTTAGAAATGGCTGGGGGGGTGGGTATCACAGGGAGGAATAGACACTTGGGCTAGAGTTTCACTTGCATTGCTGTCTTTTTGACCTTGGAAGCTACTTTTTAAAAAAAATATTTTATTTACTTATTATTTTTAGTTGTATATGGACATAATGCCTTTATTTTATGTGATGCTGAGAATCGAACCCAGTGCCTGTCACATGCTAGGCAAGTGCTCTACCACTAAGCTACAAAAATAGCCCTTCCAGCCCTGGAAGCTATTTTTGATTATTGGTGCTAATAGAAATTGACTATTTGGATGAAAAATGATTGTTCATTTCATTTGTTTATGACTATTTCCTTTCTGGTCACTTTTAGATGAGGACCTGGAGATCGAATTGGTTGAGGAAGAGCCTCCATTTCTGAGAGGACACACCAAGCAAAGCATGGATATGAGCCCCATTAAAATTGTTAAGGTAAGAAGTGCTGGGACTTTAATCTGAAAATGTCCCATGGACTTGTTTTCTTAAAGGAATAGGTCAGATTATCAAATCTATGTAAGTAGAACTCAAACCACTTAAGGTAGTATTTATTGTTAGGCAGGGTCTAGATAATTTTTATTTTAAATGAAGATTGTCTGGACTCTGTTGCTTTGTCTTGTTTAGTTTTGTTTGAGCTCATTTGTGTGTTTTGAAAAGAAGCAGAGATAAATAGGAGTATGGACCTACTCTCATTGCCTCTGCCTAGATTCCTTAGGGCTTACATCATTATCTTGCAGATTCAAAGGCAATTTTCAAGGGTTCATTTGATCAGTTTTGTTTTGTCCCCATAAGAAGTTACAGCACTGGGTGTTGTGGAGGGCAGAACTGAGAGGAGAATGCAAATCAGAGTCCACAGAACTGTTATAAAATTTTAGGTATGGGAAAAAAAAACACCCATATAATGCTTATAATCCACTTATGTAACCCTGCTGTATTGTTCTTCCCATGTGGTCATCTCATATTTGCTTGACATTAGTGACAGGGAATTGACCATCCCTTAAGGAAATGTATTCCATCTTTAGATGGATCTGATCATCAGTTCTTTTGTTCTTATGGTCATACAGAATTCTTTCTTGTCCCTTTCTTATATCCTTCATACATTTAAAGGTAGCACTATTCCTAACTCTCTTGGGGTTCTCATGGTAAGCAATTTTTCATTTTATCTCCATGTGCTGCAGTTTATCCATTCATTTTATGTTGTCTGGAATTTTATTCTAGCTGTGGTCTCATGTTTTAGAGTAGTATCTTAACATCTGCATTTTATTTTATTCATTTAATGCATGTTGCTTTTTCCTGTTTTGCTCTAGAACCCAGATGGCTCCCTCTCCCAAGCAGCCATGATGCAGAGTGCCTTGGCCAAGGAAAGGCGGGAACTCAAGCAGGCCCAGCGTGAAGCTGAGATGGATTCTATTCCCATGGGACTCAATAAACACTGGGTTGATCCTCTGCCTGATGGTAAGACCCTTGGAGGGACCTTTTTAAAGAATCTGAACCTTCACACATATACATAGAAGGCATTGCCAGCACACATTGAATATTTAGTCTCATTTTACCCCTTCCATTAGAGCATGTTTGTTTGCTTGGCTTTATATTTTTCCCCAGTTCTGGGAATTGAACCCGGGGCATTTTACCCCTGAGCTACATCCCCATCCCTTTTTATTTTAAGATAGGGCCTTGCTAAGTTGCTGAGGCTGGCCTCAAGCTTGTGATTCTCCCTATTTGTTCTAAAGATAATACAACTTTATAATTTATTTATTTATTTATTTATTTTAGTATTAGGATTGAACTCAGGAGCACTTAACCAGTGAGCCACATTTCCAGCCCTTTTTATTTTTTTATTTTAAGTCACTAAGTTGCTTAGGGCCTTGCTAAGTTGCTGAGACTGGCCTTAAATTTGAGATCCTCCTGCCTCAGCTTCCCAAGTTGCTGGGATTACAGGAATGTGCCACCATGCCTAGTGATGATCCAACTTTCAACCTTCCTTTTTGCAGTGGTATGCCTATAATCCTAGCTACTTGGGAGACTGAGGCAGGAGGATAACAAGTTTTAGGCCAGCCCGGGTAACTTAGTGAGATCCTGTCTCAAATGAAAAATAAAAGGAACTGGGGATTCAGCTCAATGGTAGAGTACCCCTGGGTTCACTCCCCAGTTCCATATACTTTTTTTTTTTAATTGTTTGTTCTATTTAGTTATACATGACAACAGAATGCGTTTGATTTATTTTATACTATATACTTCTTTGTGCAGTAAGTATAAGCTAACTACTGGACTTAGTCATGGCAGATACTTACTAATTTGCATTAAGCAACTGGGGATACAACTGTGAATTACATAGACATGATCCTTGCTCTTGGAGGTGTACAACTTAGCAGGGGAGATGGACATTAACCAAATAACTGAGTAATTAATGATAGTCTGGTCAGTGCTCTCTGAAGAAGTACGGGTAGTAGAATTGGCTGGTGTGGGGGGATGTTGTGTCCCTGGGGAAGTTGAGATATGAAGGATAAATAGGACCTAGTTTATCAGAGGGTGATGGGAATGTGTTTGAGGTAGAGGAATAGCCTGTGCTAGCACTGTGGGGTTAGAAAGAAGACCTTACAGGAAGCCTGTATAGCTGGAGAATAGTGAGTGAGGGGCAGGGGATGAGGCTGGATTGGCAGGCCAGGGCTTTGTGGACATTCGGAATCTAAGTTTAATTCTAAGTGCACTGGGAGGTGTTGAAAAGTGTTCAGCATGAAAACGTTCTAAGTAGGGCAATGGCATGATCAGATGGGGTGAAAGTAGACACGTGAGGTGAATCAGGAGGCTTTAAGAGGAAAGATGATAGTGGCTTGAACACAGAGGTAGCAGACAGGTAGGATGTGCTTGAAAAATGTGATTTGTTGACTGAGGAAAAGGGAAGTAGGAGTGGGCAAAGATGACTTCCAGGTTTCTGGTGTGAGTACCAGGGTGAGTGATAGCATCTCTGAGATAGGGGACTCCAGAGGAAAAACAGGTTTGTGGGGAAAGATTATGAATTCAGTTTTAGACTTGTACCTAAGGTAACTAGAGGATATCTTAGTTGAGGTATCAAGTAGGTTGTTAAGTATAATAAGTATAATAGAGACATCTGGGCTGGAGGCAGAGTGTGGGGAAGTGGATTTGGATAACACTGTGGATGCAAGTAATAGATATTCAAAATATGTTAACATTAGAAGGTTGGGGTGGAGTTGTGGCTCAGAGGTAGAGTGCTTGCCTAGCATGTGTGAGGCACTGGGTTCAATTCTCAGCACCACATATAAATTAATAAGTAAAGGCCCATTGACAACTAAAAAAAAATTAGAAGGTTGGACATATTAATTCATTGTTTAAAAAAATAATCCTGGGGCTGAGCAAATAGCTCAGTTGGTAGGGTGCTTTCCTCGCATACACAAGGCCCTGGGTTCAAATCCTAGCACCACAAAAAAAAAAAAAAAAAAAAAAAAAAAAAAAAATCCCCCATTTTCTCAGAATAAGCCCCATTTCCATGACTCTCCTTTGTCCTTTTTCAAAGCTCATTTATTTGCGTAGTAGACTGAAGTTTGTGTGTGTGTCCTAAGACTGACCTTGAACTTGCGATCCTCCTGCTTCAGCCCTCTAAATTGCTGGGATTACAGTTACGCACACCACCCCAGACTGAAGTATATTTTTATAGCAGGTTTTGTCATCAAAGTCGTAAAAATATATTTGCTTGTTCTGAAAAGCCACTAAAATTCTGTTCATTCTTTTGCTCCTTATTCAAGTCACAAATTCCAGGGTTAACCTTGAAAACATTAAGCCAGATAAAAGAAACTAGACTCAAAACACCACGTATTTCAATGAAATGTCCAGAATAGGTCAACCCAAAGAGACAGAAGGTAGACTAGTTGGTTGCCAAGGGAAGGGAAAAGGAGGGGAAAGAGTTTTCTTTTGGGGGTGATAAAAATGTTCTAAAATTAGATGGTGGTAATGGTTGTACAACTTTGTGAATACATAGTTAGCTAGAGTTGTCACTTGAAAAGAATGATATCAACCAGGTGCAGCGGTGCATGCTTTTAATCCCAGCAGTTCAGGAGACTGAGGCAGGAGGTTGGAGAGTTCAAAGCCAATCTCAGCAACTTAGTGAGGTCTTAAGCAACTCAGCAAGACCCTGTCTCTAAATAAAATATAATAAAGAGCTGGGGATGTGGTTCAGTGGTTAAGCGCCCCTGGGTCCAATCCCTGGTACAAAAAAAATAAAATAAAAAGATATCATATGTAAACTATATCTCAATAAAGCACTTAAAAAATAAGTTCCAGGGTCAAACAATCAAGTCTTGACCTCTCTCAACTAACCTCCTTTTTTTCTGGTAGGAGGTATCAAAAAGTTGTAGCACCACTTATTAGGGTCTCTTTCCCTCGCCTGTCCCCTCTTTCCCTTTCCCTGTACTTTTCTTCATATTTATTTGTTTCTCTAAGTACTGTTGATCAAGAATCAGGCTGAACACATGTGGTGCACACCATTTTGTTGATTCCCCTGGTTTATCTTGAGGTAACTTGAGGACACTACTCACTTGCCTGTTTTCCTTTACAGCGGAAGGCAGGCAGATTGCTGCCAATATGAGGGGGATTGGGATGATGCCCAATGACATTCCAGAGTGGAAGAAGCATGCCTTCGGGGGCAACAAAGCTTCCTATGGAAAAAAGACCCAGATGTCAATCCTTGAGCAGAGGGAGAGCCTGCCCATCTACAAACTGAAGGAGCAGCTAGTTCAGGTGGGAAGCATTTTATGATGTATTGGTGGTATGGGCAGAGAGGTTCTTTCTAAGAGCGAGAGCATTTTAAAATTCAAAGTAATTGAACAGGTATGTGCATATTTGAAGTGCCTCTTTCAAAAGGGATTAGGGAAAAATAAAACATTTCCAAATAGTTTTTAAAGAAATGTTTATTAATCTCTACTTTTTTTTCCTATGAGGAGATAAATGTTTGAATAGAGGACCCTGAATCAGTTCCAAGTGGGTGGAGTATTGTGGTGAATGGAACAATAGCCCTGGGCAGTAATGAAAAATAGGGATACTCAGTCAGTAAACCATAGGCAAGAATCTTGCTTTAGATACTTATTTCCATCTTCTGATGGAGTTCTGATTTTAAGATCATCAAACCTTCCTTGAGGTAACCAAGTTCACTAACTATCAGTGAATTCTTTCGATAGTATCTCATATGTATAAGCAAGTATAAATATATGTGTTCGTGCACACACTTTTTTTTTCTGGTGGTGCTGGGTATTGATTGAACCCAGGGCCTACATACATGCTAGGCAAGCACTCTTTCTGTAAGCTATAGCTCAGCCCTTTTTATTTTTTTGAGACAGGATCTTGCTAAGTTGTCCTACCTGGCCTTAGTGCTCCTGTCTCAGCATCCCATGTAACTGGGATTATAGGCATGCACCACCATGCCCAGCTCATAGATTGATCCTTTTTAATACTATTTTTAGTGCAGATATGCTTATTAACTACTTCTGTATTTTTAAACACATAGGTTGATTAAAATCCTTTGCTTTTACAAATAGTGTAAAAATATGAAATAGATAATTTTGGGAGGAGAGGTATTAGAGATTTAGGAGTGGTGGTGGGAAGAACGCTTTTTATTAATATCTTTTAAATTTACTGTTGAATTTTCAACTATATACGTATATCCCTTTCCCTCATTTAGTGTTGGAACATAGCATTTATTATTGTACTCCAGTGAGTGTGTGACAAACTCTAATGATCTGATTTTTATTCTGCTGCTTTCAGGCTGTACATGACAATCAGATCCTGATTGTTATTGGAGAGACAGGATCTGGAAAGACAACACAGATCACCCAGTACCTGGCAGAGGCAGGCTACACTTCCAGGGGCAAGATTGGGTGTACCCAGCCCAGAAGAGTGGCCGCCATGTCTGTGGCTAAAAGAGTGTCGGAGGAGTTTGGTTGTTGCTTAGGTCAAGAGGTAGGTGGTTAGTGAAGCTGCCCTGGAAATGCCAGAATTAAAATATAAAGCCCATACCCTTTATCTATAAAATGAGGCTAATACTATCTTTTTTTTTTTTTCAGATTTCTCCTGAGGGAGAATTTTCATTGTTATCATTGATCTATTCAGGGTCAAGTCCAAGGCAGACTTTACTAGAGGAAATAGATTCTTATCTGTTTCTAGTAGTTATGAGCACTAGTCTGACTGGTTTGAAATCTTGCCTGATAATTGCAAAAGGGAGAGGTTTATGCCTTAGGTTTTCCACTTGTGTTCTGCTTTAGGTGGGCTACACCATTCGGTTTGAGGACTGTACCAGTCCTGAAACAGTCATCAAATACATGACAGACGGTATGTTGCTCAGAGAGTGCCTGATCGACCCTGACCTAACTCAGTATGCAATCATCATGTTGGACGAGGCACATGAGAGGACAATTCACACGGATGTGCTCTTTGGATTGTTGAAAAAGGTAGTCTTTACTGACCCTTTTACTTATTGAAAACTGATTTCTGGGAATAGGCTGTGAGTACCTGTATCCTTTTGGGTAGTTTTTTTAGTAAGCCACATTGCATTTCCCTTCAGACAGTTCAAAAACGGCAGGACATGAAGCTGATTGTCACCTCAGCTACCTTGGATGCAGTGAAATTTTCTCAGTACTTCTATGAAGCACCTATCTTCACCATCCCAGGTCGAACATACCCAGTGGAAATATTGTACACAAAGGAACCTGAAACAGATTATTTGGATGCGAGCCTGATCACTGTCATGCAGATCCACTTAACAGAGCCACCAGGTGAGAAAAAGAATATTTTTTTCCCCTCTATGATCAAAACTCCTAATGTGGGTATACCTTTTAAATCCTGGTCTCTTGGGGCAGGGATTGTGGTTCAGTGGTAGAGTGTTCGCCTAGCATGTGTGAGGCACTGGGATCCTCAGCACCACATAAAGATAAGTAAATAAAGGTATTGTGCCCATCTACAACTACAAAATATATATATTTTTTAATCCTAGTCCCTTGAAATTCTGTAAGTCTCAAGATTATTTAAAACATGGCGATAGACACAGTGTTGGCACACCTGTAATCTCAGCTGCACAGGAGGCTGGGGCAAAAGGATCATAAGCTTGAGGCCAGCCTGGTCAACTTGGTGAGGGCCTGTTTCAAAATATAAAGGTCTGGGGGCATGACTCATTGCTTGCCTAGTGTGTGTAGACCTTGGGTTCAATTTCTAGTACTGGGAAAAAAGAAAGAAATGATGTGGTGAAAGTATAAAATGTGTGGGGTTTAGATGCACCTATTTAAATATGGATAGGTGATGATTTCTTGGTTTAGTTAGAGGTCAGAATGTGAATGTGTATTTTGTGTTATTGAAGGTCTGTTAGCCTTGTCATAACCTTTGTGTAAAATATGTATAAGCCAGGCACTATAATATCTGAGACTCCAGATACTCAGGAGGCTGAAGCAGGAGGATCGCTTGAGCCTGAAAGTTTGGGGCCTACCTGGGCAATTTAGCAAGACTATCATTTTAAAAACAATAACAACAACAATATGCACACACACGGAGTAAATTAATGCTCTGTTCTCTTCACAGGTGATATCTTGGTCTTCTTGACTGGTCAGGAAGAGATTGATACTGCTTGTGAGATCCTGTATGAAAGAATGAAATCCTTGGGACCTGATGTTCCAGAGTTAATTATCCTCCCTGTGTACTCTGCTCTTCCCAGTGAGATGCAAACCCGAATCTTTGACCCAGCTCCTCCTGGCAGCAGAAAGGTAATATCGAGCTAAATAAGCTGCTCCTTTGTGCCCTGAAATCATGTCTATCAGCCAACTGTAGAGAGGATTGCTTAAGGTGTTTGTGAGTCTTGTATGTATGTTATGGTTTTTGTTGTTGTTGTTTTTAGGAGGGGTACTGGGGATTGAACCCAGGGGAACTTAACCACTGAGCCACATCCCCAGCCCATTTTTTATGTTTTATTTAGAGAGAGTCTAAGGCTAGGGATATAGCTTAGTTGGTTGAGTGATTGCCTCCCAAACACAAGGTCCTGGGTTCAAAAAGAGAGTCTTGCTGAGTTGCTTAAGGCCTCTCTAAGTTGCTAAGGCTGGCTTTGAACTTGCCTCAGCCTCCCAAGCCACTGAGATTATATGCATGCACCACCACTTCAGGCTTTAATGTTATATTGTAGAGACTTGTCCTACCAATATATTTAGGAACAAGGGTCTTTTTTTTTTTTTTTTTTTAAATATTTTTAGTCGTAGATAGACACAGTAACTTTGTTTTATTTTTTAATGTGGTGCTGAGGATCAAACCCAGTGCCTTGTACGTGACAGGCAAGCACTGTTCCCAGGACCTTAGGAACAATGATCTTAATGTATGACTTCTACTCTTCTTCTCTGCCTTCATTTGATATTTTTTTCTTTTTAATTAATATGTAGTTATACATATTAATGGGATATAATGTAATATTTTGATAGAAATATTCAGTGTGTAATGGTCAAATCAGGGTAATCAACATAGCTATTATCTCAGACACATTTGATGAATATTTTTTGAGTATCTACCAGACTGTGAGCTAGATATTTGGGCAGCAATATGAGGAAAGGCCTCTGTCTGCTGAGAGGCATCTACCAGTGAATAGGTCTTCAGTGTATTATTGTGAAAGTGCTGCTGGTGCGCAGATACTCAGATTGGTAGCACCTAACCCTGTCTTCTTAGAGGAAGTAAGAATCTAAGCTAGTCCTATAGAACTGGTAAAGGGCAGGGGAACCTGCATTCTCAGGAGATGGAACCTCATGTGATGATGTGGAGACTAGCAGAAGGGGCCAGTTCAAAACTGTGTAGTTCCAGTAGCTGACTATGCTTGTAAGACAACAGGAAAAGATTTTTCAAAAAATAACAGTTTCAATGGAATATAATTTACATACTTATCAGTTTTGTGCTGTTATAACAAAATATCTGAGACTGGGTCATTTATAAAGAGCAGAAGATTATTTCTTACAGTTCTGGAGGCTGAGAAGTCCAAAATCAAGAGACCACATCTGGCAATTGCCTTCTTGCTGTGTCGTCCCATGGTGGAAAGCAGAAGGGCAAGAAAGCAGGAACACACACATGAGTAGAGAAGGAGCTGAACTCTTCCTTTTATTAGGATCCCAGTCTTGAGATAACTTACTCCCATGGTAATGGTTTTAATCTATTCATGGAGGCACAGAGCCTTCCAGACAGACCCAGTCACCTTTTAAAGGTCCCACCTCTCAGTATTGTTGCATTAGGGATTAAGTTTCCAGCACATGAACTTTGGAGGATACATTCAATCAGATAGCACCAGCTGGGCACGGTGGTGCATGCCTATATTCCCTTGGGCTCTGGAGGCTGAGACAGGAGGATCAAGAGTTCAAAACCAACCTCAGCAATGGTGAGGTGCTAAGCAAGTCAGTGATACCCTGTCTCTAAGTAAAATACAAAATAGGGCTGAGGATGTGACTCAGTGGTCAAGTGCCCCTGAGTTCAACCTCAGTACCAAAAAAAAAAAAAAAAAAAAAAAAAATCATAGCATCATACAATTTACTCTTTGAGGTACACAGTTCAGTTTCTTTTGGTATGTTTACAGGATTATGTGCCTTTGCCACAAAATTTTAGAACAGTTTATATTTAGGTGTAAATGGACACAATACCGTTATTTATTTATTTTTATGTGGTGCTGAGGATGGAACCCAGTGCCTCACGCATGCTAGGCAAGCATCTGCCACTGAGCTACAGCCCCAGTCCTTAGAACAGTTTTGTCATCTCAAAAAGAAACTGTAGGGGCTGGGGAGATAACTCAGTTGGTAAAGTGCTTGCCTTGCAAGCACAGGGCCCTGGGTTCGATCCCCAGCACTGCAAAAAAAAAGAAGAAGAAGAAGAAAAAAGAAACTGTACAACTTAGCAGTCATCCTCCCCACCAAATATTTTACCCCTGTTCTTAGCCCCTGGGAACAACTAATCTATACTTTCCATCTCTGTGGATTTGCCTATTCTGGACATTTCATGTAAATGAAATCATATAGTATGTGATTCTTAGTAACTGGCTTCGTTCACTTCTCATATTTCCAGGATTCGTCCATATTGTAGCATATGTCAGTACTAAATTTCTTTTTAATTGCTGAATACCGTTCTATTGTATGACTGTACTACATTTTGTTTACTATTTGTCAGTTGATGGACATTTGGACTGTGTCTGCTTTGGGGCTTATCATGATTTATGTTTACAAGTTTTATGTATGTATGTATGGGGGATTGAACACAGGACCTTGTGCATGCCAAATAAGCACTCTAATGTTTAATCTGTGTCCCCAGCCCCCCCACCCCCTTCTTTTTGAGACTGTCTTGCTAAATTGCCTAGGCTGTGCTTGAACTGGCCATTCTCATGCCTCAGCCTCCGAGTAGCTGAGCTTACAAGCATGCACCACCTGTTTACACGTTTTTATGTGGACATAGGTTTTCATTTCTCTTGGATATATACTTAGGAGTGTAAACAGATGGCTTTTGATAACACTAAAGAGCTCAAATAAATGAGACCTGGTGGGTTCTGGGAGGTGGAGGGGAGAAGGTGAAGGAAAAGTCAGGCATGACTCCCAGGTTTCTGACTTGGGAAGATGGTGCTTAGGAAATGAACACAGGAGGGAAAGCAGGTTTAAGGGGGAAAATGGTGGGTTTTTTCCTCTATTCTATTCCTGGTGGTTGGACTTGTTTTTAAATGGGGCTTCTACAGCTCTGTGGCAAGTAGAAGCCTTTTAGGGCCAGTAAGATGCTGGAATGATGAGAGATTTTTGGGTCCTCCTAGCAGTGATTTTTCTAAGCAATTGTATTTTATGAGCTGAACCTCTGGGTGGAAGAACAGTGGCAGAGCCAAGCTGAGTATAATAATCTTCTAGATCACATAGACTGCTGCACACACACAAACCGTGAAATTCCTTTGTTGCCTCGTGGTTCATTTTATGATCAGAGGGAAAAAAAAAAAAACAATCTCTCTCTTGTTCCACACATATGAACAGCCCATTTTGTAGTCCAGATGTCTCGGTGGGGGGAAGAAAAATCTCATTTTGCACTGGCACATGTGATGCCAGGAAATCTCTGCTTTCCCAGGGTGCTAGAAAATTAAAATTGTAGTAATCAACATTGGATCTAGACAATGAGATATGCAGCCATTTACACTAAATGAAATTGGCTTTGATTCGATCAGCCTTAGCTCTTTACTGTTCTCTCAGTTACCACCCCGTCTCCAACGCAACCCACCAGGTGATGGAACCTCCTCTCTGCCCATTGGAGGCTAAGCTTGGATTAAATGTTTTTTGTTTTTTGTTTTTTTGTTTTGAGGGAGGGTACTAGGGATTGAACTCAGGAGTACTCTGAGTACCACTGAGCCACATCCCCAGCCCTATTTTGCATTTTATTTAGAGACAGGGTCTCACTGAGTTGCTTAGCATCTCCCTTTTGCTGAGGCTGATTTTGAACTCTTGATCCTCCTACCTCATCCTCCTGAGCCACTGGGATTACAGGTGTGTGCCACCACACCCAGCTTAAATGTCATCTTAACTCACTTGAAAGGGAGATAGCTGCACACTCCCTAGGGAAGATGTCTGAGTTCAGAAGTCCTGTTGCATACCTTGACTCACTCCAGCTCTGCTTCTCCCTCCTGCAGGTTGTGATTGCCACCAACATTGCAGAGACATCACTGACTATCGATGGCATCTACTATGTTGTGGACCCTGGATTTGTGAAGCAGAAAGTTTACAATTCCAAGACAGGGATTGATCAACTTGTGGTGACACCTATTTCTCAGGTATGGTGGCTTGACCATTGACTTTCTTGAAAATCCTGGTTAAGGCCTGAAATGTTTTATGGTTTCATATTTTTAATTGTTTTCAAAGATGAACTCAATGGGACAAGAGAAAGTTTCATGTTTATCATCATTAGTGTTTCAACATTAAAATGACCCAGGAAACAGGAACTTAAAGACAGTTTGAATTCTAGTGTCCTATGTTACCCAATTTTGTTGGAAAGATCATATTTTTAAAAGTCCTGTACTTAGCCTTACATACGTAAGATAGTAATGATTTGTGAGACATAGTTCTTTAGTAACTATGGAATGATTTCCTGCCTAAATTACCTTTTTTTTTTTTTTTTTTTGGTAGTTGTAGATGGACAGAAAGCTTTTATTTTATTTATTTTTGTGTGGTGCTAAGGATCGAACCCAGTGCCTCACACATGCTAGGCATGTGCTCTACCACTGAGCTACAGCCTCAGCCTCCTAAATTACATTCTAAAATGAATTACCTGGTCACCTTTTTGAGGGCAGTTTGATAATAGAATACCCAAAATTTAAAAGTTCATCTCTCTCTCTCTCTCTCTTTTTTTTTGTGGTGCTGGGGATTGAACCCAGGGCCTTGTGCATGCGAGGCAGCACTCCACCAGCTGAGCTATATCCCCAGCCCTAAAAGTTCATTTCTTTAACCTAACTGTTCTGCTCCTAGAAATATACTTACAAGTTAGAAATGATCAAATACATATCCAAAGGTAGTGGAAAATGATGTTTAATTAAAACAGTTTTTATATTAGGGGAAATCTGGAAAAATTGCTTAAAAAGCTCCAAAAGGGAAGTAATTTAATAATATATGGTATATCCGTGCCACAGAGTGTTATGTGATGTTAACTGCTACTGTGTATCTATATTTAATGACATAAACTTGTAACTGTGATAAATTATTTGGAAAAAGCAAGCTATAAAATAGCATGAATGGTATAATTTAATTTTTATTTAAAAATACATGGTGTGCATTTCTGCAGAGTGAATATGACTGAGGCCTGGCCGAGACTGAATGTATGTCAGCTGAATATTAACTGAGGTTTTTTTCTGGGTGGTGCTATTGGTTTCTCTGCTGATAGGTGGTATGCATTTTTTTTCTTTATACTTTTATGTATTTTCTTAATCTTTTACAACAGGCATGTGTTACTTTTGTAACCTACAAAAGCCATAAGGTTATTGTCATTTTGAGACTTAAATAACAGTGGTAGCTAATGCTTTATGGGCATTTATCAAGTGTCTGGCACTATTTGAGGTATTTTATTTCTTTTCTAGTGCTGGGGATCAAACCCAGGGCCTTGTACATGTTAAACGTGCATTTTGCCACTGAGCTGTATCCCCAACCTCATGGGTAGTTTAACATACATTGACTTGGTACTTTTTTTTTTTGGTACTGGGGATTGAACTTTTTTTTTTTGAGGATCGAACCCATGGCCTTGTGCTTACAAGGCAAGCACTCTACCAACTGAACTATCTCCCCAGCCCCAGGGTTGAACTTTGAACTCAGGGGCACTCAACCACTGAGCCACATCCCCAGCTCTGTTTTGTATTTTATTTAGAGACAGGGTCTCACTGAGTTGCTTAGCACCTCGCTTTTGCTGGGGCTGGCTTTGAACTCTCAATCCTCCTGCCTCAGCCTCCTGAGCTGCTGGAATTACAGGCATGCACCACTGCTCCTGGCTACTTGGTACATTCTTACCCCAGTTTTAGATATCATTATCCTTATTTCACAGATGAGGAGACTGGGCACAGAGGGGTTAAGGGACCTGCCTATTATCACATAGTTGGTGGAGCCAGGATCTGAACCTGACCAGCCTGGCTTGAGCTGGTGTGCTCTGTACAGCTTCTCAAAATTTTGTGTAGCCCTCACAGTGACCAAAAAAATTGTTACACATGCCTTTCCTTTTTTGGAGAGAGACATCTGTAGATGCTATGGAGTGCCGCCACTGTGTGTGATTGCTGCTTGAATTTCTGTTTCTTGACCTTTCATACATCATTCTGTGGTTTGGAGCTGGTGTAACAATTTGTAAATCCTGGTACTGTTTTTTTCTTTTCTTTCTTTCTTTCTTTTTTGTACTGGGGAGTGAACCAGGGTTGCTTAAACCACTGAGCCACATCCCCAACCCTTTTTATTTTTTATTTTGAGACAGGGTCTCACTAAGTTGCTGAGGACTTTGCTAAATTGCTTGAACTTGGAATCCTCCTGCCTCAGTCTACTGAGCCACTGGGATTACAGGCATGCGCTACCACGCCCAGCAGTCTGGTACTGTGTGTAACAACAGATGGTTTTGTCAGAAAGTGGCCCTCTTAGCCAGGTGCTGGGGCACACACCTGTAATCCCAACAATTCAGGAAGTGGAGGCAGAAGTTTTAAGACCAGCCTTAGCAACTTAGTGAGGCCCTGTCTCAAAATAAAAAATAAAATGGGCTAGGGATGTGGCTCAGTGGTAGAGTGTCCCTGGATTAAATCCCAGTATCAAAAAAGAAAAAAAGGAAAGAAAGAAATGAAGGAAGGAAGGGAGAGAGAGGGAGGGAGGGAGGGAAGGAGGGAGGGAAAGAAAGAAAGAAAATGACCCTATGGCCCTCTTTATGTTTCTTTTTCTCATGGTTGCAATTCTAGTAGTTAAGTAAGGATGCAGTTTTGTGTACTTTTTAAGTATTTAATTTTTCTGATTATTAACAGAATATATATTCTATATTTGGTAAAATCTAAAGAAAATAGAGCTCATCTTCACATCTCCCTCAGAGTTATCCACTATTAATATCTTAGGGTATTTTTCCCCCATTTCAGTTCAGTAGTTTATATGTACAGATAAAGACTTTCTACAAAATTAGTATTATAATTTTGTAACTTGCTTCTTTCACTTAATGTGAGTTGTTATTTCCTTCTGTCATTGAACATTGCAGACCTGATTTTGAGATGACTGTAGAATCATCATTGGTATGATTAATATACTTTATTTAGTTCTCTTATATGTTGGTTATAACTGAGGAGATGGTGTTTTATCATTGTTTTAGCTTTCTCCATTTCTTCCATTCATCCTTCTCATCTTTGCCTCCCTAAAGTGCTGAGTGTCGAGAGGGAATGGTAAGAGCATTGATAGGCTTGGAATGATCCTAAAGGAAGTGAAATAAATCCATTTCTGATTTTGCCAGTTGCCAAGCACCTCCCACCAACAGATTTCTTGGGTAAAGCTGGTAAGTAGTGTTTTAACAAATATGTTGCTTTTATATGCCCATCCCCCTAGGCTCAGGCAAAACAACGAGCTGGCAGAGCTGGGAGAACCGGCCCAGGGAAGTGTTATAGGCTGTACACAGAACGTGCCTACCGAGATGAAATGCTGACCACCAATGTGCCGGAAATCCAGAGAACCAACTTAGCGAGCACAGTGCTGTCCCTCAAGGTAGAAATCACTGTCTTATTAGAAAGGGTTGGTGGGCAGTCCATTCATGGCCTTCATAAATGAAGCTTGGCTTTACGAACCTTGTTAAATACTTGACTAATCTCATGAAATCTGTTCCTTTGAGTGAAATACAAATGGCTGTGATAACAGCTTCCCCATGGCAGGTCAGGGGGTGAAGTTCGTATGTCTGCTGTGAACACACATTTTTTTTTTTTCTCATCATAATAGCTAGCAGGATATTTGATTGTAATATATTTTAGTTAGAAGCATTTTCTAAAATGAAATTAGAAAAATATAATCAGTGCCAAATTGTGGACAAACACACTTAACCTCAACCACTGTAGATTTCCAGTGTGATCCTGTTCTTTTATAATGGGGGGGGGGGAACTCTTGTCCGAAAACTTTGCAAGGGAACTATCAGAGATTTTAAACTGTTCCCCTGGGGGCTTGGTTTTTGTTCTAAATCATCGCTCTTCCTCTCTCGGTCCCCAGCGAGGACCTTCATTCTCTTTTGGCAGGAGGAGCTGCAAAAGTAATTTCCCAGCTGATGGCATTTCCCCCGACACCAATGCTACCCTGGAGCCCTGGCACTTTACTAGTGCAGAGTGCTCTCTTGTCATTTATTATTCATTCCCTGTAAGAGAGGCTAAAACAGCTTCAGAAAAAACCTGCTCCAGTCTCTGGAGTGCCAGCAGAGAGCCATCTGTGTCTCAGACTTCTGCTCCAAGCTGTGTGACCTTGGGCAAGTTTATCTGCTAGGCCCTCTGCTCTGTAGTCTTGTCTCAAACAGGGAGCTGTTAATAGTATCTGTTGTAAAGATTAGTGGAATATTGCAGGTAAAGGCACTTGGCACACAGTGCTTAATAATTGCTAACATAATTTCTCATAGTTATTATTCACACAATTAAGCATTTATTGAACACCTGCTGTGTTTATGGTCATGATCACCTTATGAGAAAGAAACGGAAAACTTCGGTCCTACCACATCACCCTGTGTACCCATCGAATATAGTGCATCACTCAGTCACTTTTAGTCATCAGATTAGCTAACAAGTGTATTGAACAACTTCTGTGCCAGGCACACATGTAGACTGCACCTTGTGGTAGTTTTGTGAATGTGATTCTCACCCATTGTGAACTCTGAGAGCAGGGAGCATATCTTAGTTATCTTTTTGTCCCCACTGCCTAAAATGGTTCTTTACAGATATACAGATATACAGTAGAAATGATGTAGGCAGAGCTAAGACAGACTGGTATACCATCTTACTGTGTTATAAAATACCTATGATGTAAAATTTACTACCGTAACCTTTTTATGTTTTTTTTTTTTTTTGGTTTTGGTTTTGGTGTTGAGTACTGAACCCAGGGCCTTGACATGCTAAGCACTTACTCTGCCACTGATCTATGGCCTCATGCACACTAGGCAAGCGCTGTACCACTGATCTACACCAACCCCTAGCCCCATTGTAATCTTTTTAGTATATAATTGGCATTAAGTACATTCACAGTGCTGTACAACTGTCATCACTGTCCATGTTCAGAACTTTTCATCATCTCAAAGAGAACTCATTAACAGTTCCCCTTTGCCCCCTCCTAACCTTTGGTAATCACTGTTCTATTTTCTGTATCTATGAATTTGCCTGTTTTATGAACCACATGTAAGTGCAAACATATAATATTTGTCTTTGAGTATCTGGGTTATTTCACTTAGCAAAATGTTTTCAAGGTTTATATATGCTGTAGCATGTACCAAAATTTCATTCCTTTTTAAGGGTGAATAATATTTCTTTTTCTTTTTTTTTTTTGGGGGGGGGGCGGGGGGGGGGGGCAGTTGTGCTGGAATTGAACCCAGGGTGCTTTTTCACTACACCACATCCCCTTTTTATTTCTTTATATTGAGACTGGGTGTTGCTAAGTTGCTGAGGCTAGCCTTAAACTTGTAATCCTCCTAACTCATTCTCCTAAATTGACTGGGATTACAGGCATGTACCACCATGCCCAGCTAAGAATGAGTGATATTTCACTGCATGTGTATACCTCATTTTTTCCCCATTTATCTGTTGATAATCATTTGGTTATTGTGACTAATGTTACTATGAACATTAGCATACAAATATTTGAGTCATTAACTACATTTAGGTTTATATCTAGAGATATAATTGTCAGATCATATGGTAATTATGTTTCACTTTTCTTTCTTTTCTTTGTTTTTGTTTTTTTTTTTTTTTTTGGTTTGTTTTTCATACCAGGGATTGAACCCAAGGGCCCTTAACCACTGGGCCACATCCCCAGCCCTTTTTTATATTTTATTTTAGAGACAGGATCTTGCTGAGTTGCTAAGTGCCTCACTAATCTGCTGAGGCTGGCTTTGAACTCATGATCCTCCTGCCTCAGCCTCTGATTACAGGTGTGCTCCACTGCACCTGGCTTTATGTTTAACTGTTTTTTAAAGAATCACTAAACTGGGCTGGGGAGATAGCTCAGTTGGTAGAGTGCTTGCTTTGCAAGCACAAGGCCCTGGGTTCGATCCCCAGCACCACAAAAAAAAAAAAAAAAAAAAATCACCAAACTGTATTCCATGGCAACTGTACCATTTTATGTTCCTATAGCAGTGGGTATAAGTTTTCATATTTCTCCTATCCCTGCCATCTCTGCCAACACTTATTTTCTATTTGTGTTTCCTTTTGCTTTTGATTAGTCATACTAGAGGGTATAAAGTAGTATCTTACTGTAGGTTTTGTTTTTTTTTTTTTTTTTGCTGGAAGTGGGGATGAAACCCAGAGCCTCCCAGACCCAGTGCTCTGCCACTGAGCTCCATACCCAGCCCCTTATTGTGGTTTGGATTTGCATTTCCCTAAGTACTAGTGCTTGTCTTTCATTTGCATATCTTCTTTAGAGAAATATCTGTTTAAGTCCTTGTCTGCTTTTTAATTGGGTTGTTTGTCCTTTTGTTTTTGAGTTTTACATATTGTTATTTTGAGTTCATTGTTACTCTCAACTGGTGGCTTCTTAATGGCATTTGAAGAAATAGGAAAGAAAGTGACAAGTAGCCTCCCTCCTGTAAAGACTGGGGAGCCAATCCTCCCATCACTTACTTCCTTCTGTTCTAGGCCATGGGCATTAATGACCTGCTGTCCTTTGACTTCATGGATGCCCCACCAATGGAAACCTTGATCACAGCCATGGAGCAGCTGTACACGCTGGGGGCCCTGGACGACGAGGGCCTGCTTACTCGTCTGGGCCGCAGGGTAAGTAAGGGACAGACAGCTTCCTGTGCTTTTGGGAAGGCTCCCTGGCCAACCTTCCATCTTTGGTCTTGTAAAAGTAAGCATTGATGCCCTGGAAAAGCTTTGAGTAGAATTCTAGATTTTTATTTTTAACCTTAATTTTCCACTGTCACCTTTCTTTTTTCCCTTGAGTATTGGGAATTGGACCCAGGTTTATCACAGAGCTACATCCCAGTCCTTTTTATTTTTTTATTTTGAGACAGGGTCTCGCTAAGTTGTTGAGAGTCTTGCAAAATTGCTGATGCTGGCCTTGAACTTGAGATCCTTCTTCAGCCTCCCAAGTCCCTGGGATTACAGGCATATGCCACCACTCCTCCTTCTACCATCTCTTTAAACTGTTTCTTCTTTATAGAAAAAGAGATTTCTATTCATAGTTAAACTTATCTCAGGATGTATTACTTAAACTAGTCTTAATTTTAAAAGATGTCTGCAATATTCTTTTTTACCCTAATAGTTATTATGTTCTTGGTTACCTACATTCTATTGAGGTTTATTTGAGTGGGGGGTGGGGGGTGGGGAAGTGTTTTTCTGATGGAGACAGATACCCATGTCATCCCTCTGACCAGTTTGAGGGATGTCGATCCTGGTCAGTCCACCTGTCTTCCACAGGGAATCAGTTGTAGTTCCTTCTTCTCCCTCTAGATGGCAGAGTTCCCCTTGGAACCAATGCTGTGCAAAATGCTCATCATGTCTGTGCATCTGGGGTGCAGTGAGGAAATGCTGACCATCGTGTCCATGCTCTCTGTGCAGAACGTCTTCTACAGGCCCAAGGTAAGGAGTTAAACCCCATGTTTCACATAGGAGTGTGGTGAAATTCAGTGACATTAGCCTGTTGCCACAATCATTCCTGATAGGGACACTTTTGACGGGGCCTTGTAAGGTCCCTATAACTGCTGGATTCTTAGTTAATAGCTATTGGGGGGAAATGATATTCTCTCCCACTCATTGGCAGGATAAGCAAGCCCTCGCAGATCAAAAGAAAGCCAAATTCCACCAGACCGAAGGGGACCATCTCACCCTGTTGGCTGTGTACAACTCCTGGAAGAACAACAAATTCTCCAACCCTTGGTGCTATGAGAACTTTATCCAGGCTCGTTCCCTGCGCCGAGCTCAAGACATTCGCAAGCAGATGTTAGGCATAATGGATAGGTAAGCCAGGAATCTGGTGACTTCCCTGTGTTTGGGCTGAATCTCCATGAATATCAGGTCTGTTTATCTCTGAACGATCTATAAAGTTATAGGAACCTGTCCTCATAGAATCCTTTCTTCCAACATTTCCATCTTTGTTATACTGCTTTTTCCCAGGCAAGATGCAGCTGAGATACCCATCAGAAAATTCCTAAGAAGATGATTTATTAATTGATGGAAAATACTTTGCTTACAAGCCTGTAGAACATTATTAGTCCAAATTTGAATTCTTGCCTAAATGGAGTATCGCCTTTAGTGCCTCCATCTTGCTTGCTGCATAGAGCTGCCCTTGTAGTATACTTAGGGCAGGAAGGAAGATCCTGGTGACTATTTGGGATCCCAAGATGAGAGCTTTGGGTGCTTTCTTTGTCCACTCCTTACTTATTCTCTTGACAGACACAAATTGGATGTGGTCTCCTGTGGCAAGTCTACAGTCCGGGTGCAGAAGGCCATTTGCAGTGGTTTCTTCCGTAATGCTGCCAAGAAAGACCCACAGGAGGGTTACAGGACACTGATTGACCAGCAGGTGGTCTATATCCACCCTTCCAGTGCTCTTTTCAATAGACAGCCAGAATGGTAGGTGGGCACGTTTCTAAGGGCTCTTTCTCACTATATTTCAGAGGCTGTTTTCGAACTCTCAGATCTTCCTGCCTCAGCCTCCTGAGTTGCTGGGATTACCCACGTGAGCCACTGTGCCCAACTTAAAAAATTGAACTCTTATCCAGAACGCTTAATATAAAACTGATTTAAAACCATCATGCTGCCCAGTACAGTGGTGCATGTCTGTAATCCTGGTGACTTGGAAGCTGAGGCAGGAGGATTGCAAGTTCAAGACCAGCCTCAGCAATTTATTTAGTAAGGCCCTAAACAACTTGGAAGAGGGCTAGGGATATAGCTAAGTGGTAAAGCACCCCTGGGTTCAATCCCCATTTCAAAAAAAGAAAACAAAAACCCACTGTGTGGAACTGGTATGGTACTATGCTACCATAGTAGAAGAAGAAAGAGCTAGAACCTTGCCTGCTTGGTCTTTCACATCCTTATGGTAGTTTAAGAGGTGCCTTGTCAGGACCCTAGAATTCAGTGGAAACAGTCTGAGAAACCACACTTCCATTTTCTGAGCAAGAGCAGATACAGAGAAAGGACATGACTGGTTCTAGGTACTTAACTAGTTCGGGCCAGAGCCAGGACCACAACACATTATCCTGTAAACTTTCTTGTGTTAGAGAGATGCAGGCTCCTAGTATTGGGTTGTGGCTCTCATAAACAGACGGCAGTCTTCTAAGGGTCAGGCAGGAGGGGTCATATGACAAAATTCCAGCTCCACTGACCAGGTTGCCTGTTCAGTGAGACCAAATCTTAAGATTGAGTCTTGTCTCTGTCACCTGTAGGGTGGTGTACCATGAACTGGTGCTGACCACAAAGGAGTACATGCGTGAAGTCACCACCATTGATCCCCGGTGGCTTGTGGAGTTTGCCCCAGCCTTCTTCAAGGTCTCTGACCCAACCAAACTAAGCAAGCAGAAGAAGCAGCAGCGTCTTGAACCTTTGTACAACCGCTATGAGGAGCCCAATGCCTGGAGAATATCCCGGGCCTTCCGGCGACGCTGACATGCAAGCTTGTCCATTTGCCTCTCCTGCAGTGGCCCAGGACTTGAACTTCCTCTTACTGATGAAAAACTGGTCCTGAATGTACAACTGTCCTGTGACTGCATTTGCTAAACTTGACTTTCATTTCTTTCCTGGTAGTAAGATAGAAACCAGGATTTAAGTCTGGTGTTAGCTGAAGCCTCCAGCCCCCATCACTCCCAAGTCTTGGGGCCAGTCAGGGGCTCATAGCCAACACAGGGACACAGTGCATCATCTTCAAGAAAGGGACAACTCTTGCAGCCTTGAGATGGGAAAAGGAAGTGAGTGAATGTCTGACACATACTACAGCAACAGAGGACCCTGATGGCCCAGCTGATGCTCCCTGGAGGAGGGAGCCATAATGCTAATCTACAGCATTGATCTCACTGCCTGCCTCCCCCCAGCCCCTGTACTCTGGCTTAACCTCCTGGAAATATTTATTTTCTTACGGAAATAAGAATGGTTTTCTATGATTGTTTCTTTTAGCTGAAAGGTTAGGAAATTGGCCTGTGCTCAGGGTAGGGAGATTTAATTTCTGTGGCTCAGGTGTACATGATGGAGAATCTAAAACTAAAGCCCAGGGCCTCTTTTGAACCTAATGCACAGTCCAGACCTCCAGCCTTGTTTTTCAGCACGGGTGCCAGCCTGGCTTTGCCAGTGGATTGCCCCGTGATTAACCACATCCACTCTGCAGAGCACTTGATCTGGCGCCTGAGTGGTTACAGATGCCTCATACTGAACGTAGAAGGCCCTCCTTCCCTCCTCTGCCACACTCAAACAATGCACAGTGTGTCCTGTTTACTTTTATAACATGCCAAGTACTGACACAACTTGTATTTTATTTTGTTTTTATTTTTTGCCCTGAGGTCCTTGATGGTCTTTAACAAAGGGATTTTATGGTTATAGCCTCCCCTCCTCCACCCCAAGCAGAAAACAAATACCATCTCTCAGAGCCCAGCATCTGTGCCCATGGCTTGTCTTAGTTCTTAGTGGTTTTTGCTTAGAACTGGTTGGGAAATAGCCACCTCATAGAGCCCCCCTACAGCAACTCAGGAGGCTCTTTACCTGGAGGGATAGCACACAGGTCCTGCTGGAGTAGGATGTCATGGCATTGCTCCCACAGCCTCCCACAACCCCATATTAGTAAATTCTGAAATTAGGTAAATACGAGGACTACAGAAGTGTATGGTATAAAAATCAAGTGGAAACACTGAAAGAGACTATATGACATTCTAGGATATAAAGGAATGAGTGTTGTCACTGGGAGGCAAGGAAACTAAAGACATAATTCACAGAGATTTCGAGGGAGAAGAATATAGGCCAGGGAGGGTGCTGACTGCAGGTCCCTGCCCCTTCATTAAGCTGAGTGAGCACCTCCCAGTTCTGTTGGAGTGTGCTCCTTAGTGAGCCCAGGCCAGTAATCAAGGAACAAGGCATTGTGTGAGATCCTATAAAGCCTTATAGGAGAGAGTGCAGGACTCAACAGATGCAACCTAAAGGGAAGCAGGGGCCCAGGGCTGGTTTCCCAGTCTTGATTCTAGCCAAGATCTCCCATTCCGGAGCAACTCCTGGGCCTGCTGGCACTGATATTATTGGTGCCTAAGGAGAGAGGTCTGGGTTTTAAGTAGAGATTGAAAAGGGATGTTTAACAGACCAAGGGGTAAGGGATGGCAGGGCTGGTCATCCTGCCTTCTCTAAGGAGTCCAAGTGTGTGGGTGTACTTTGATCAATTATCAATTCTAACTTGGAATTCTCTGCTTTGACAGTGAGGCAGGGGTCTGACCTTTGTGTGTGTGTGTACTGGGCACTGAACCCAGCCAGGGCTTGTGCATGGGAGGCAAGCAGTCTACCCAACTAAGCTATATCCCAGCCCTGGTCTGACTTTTAGACTGTCCTTCAGAATAGCCATTTAACATTAGAGCCAACGCTGCTCCAAGGGTGAAGGGGACTCCTGTCCAGATTCGGAAGTAGAGCTGGCCTACTGCTCTACAATGGGATCCTTATTTCTCTTCCTTGAACCAGTATTTCCCGAGATTGAGTGACAGCCCAGGAGAGGAATGTGGGTCTCGGGCAGAGAGCTGGAAACTTCTCCGCCATTTATGTGTATAGTTCACCCCAACTCGGCCTATCTCAGGAGTTTCCTGGTCCTGCACATGTGCTGAGTCTCAGCTTCTGTTTGTGTATGTGGGACTATCCCCAAGGAGCACTGGTAAGTTCTGCCGCTGGTCCTGATTTGCTTCACTCAATCTGGACCATGGTTTGGTTTGGGCTCTCCCTCCTGCAACCCAAAGAATTTCTTCCCAGTGGATGCCGTTGCTGTCTCATTGGAGCAGTTCCCCTCCACATTTGATGATCAGAACAAAGCTCTGAAGAGCAGCTTGTTAATGAACAGTTCAGAGGGCAGGGGCAGTGTCTTGGCCTGCAGAGACCTGTCCCTAGAAACTGCTTCTTATCTAAATACTCTCAAGTGCACATATCCAGCCCTCAGGGTTTCCACCTGATTTTTATACCTTCTTTCCACCATAATAGCCTGGCTTTAATGTGGAATTAAAAATATGTGGTTTTTTTTTTTTTTTTTTTTTTTTTTTTTTGGTGGTGCTGGGGATTGAACCCAGGGCCAAGGCAAGCACTCTACCAACTGAGCTATATCCCCAGCCCTATGTGTATATTTTTTAACTTACTTAAAATTGATTTTCTTGCTCTAAATTTTAAGTTGATGTTTTGTGTTTCTAGGAAAAATACTGCTTTTTATTTGTGGGTAGTGGTTGAGAGATGTTCCTTCCTGCCAGCACTCCGTGGTCTTGGGTTGTATTGGCTGGAGGCTGCTGGCAGAAGCGGCGCAGACATTAGCAGAGCTGGGCTGGTCCACCTCAGCATATAGCAGTGGTTCTGATTAAATAGGACGCTCCTTTCCCGGGAAGCTCTTTATTACAGGGGCTGGCTCTAGAAACATCCATTCTGCCCTACACTGTCTCAGCTAATCCTCCTGCTGTACCTCCTCAGTCACATGCTTCTGTGTTACTTTTCTGCCCACCCCCAGGACTCTTGTCTCTCCCAGATTTGGACAAGGAGAATCTGCTGTATCCCACTGCAGCTTCCCCTTAACTGGCCTGTGCTAGCCTCCCCCAGGACTTACTTGCCTAGGTGCTTTTCTCCTTTGGTTCATTTTCCAGACAAGCACTTGTCTCCAACTCTAGCAAAAACAACAATTTGGAGCTGAGGCAGGACATACAATTTGGGGTACACGTGGGATAGGCTGATCATAGGAGCAACTATGATCACAGAAACTACAGACTTGTCTTTGTCTAAGCCCCCAGGCAGAAGGCCTTGCAGCTCAGGAGCCCACCTGACCCTTCCCCAGGATCATAAATACTACTGCAGAAACCATGCTGGGGTGGCCAAGGGACCCCTACCTAGATTACAAAGTGCCTTTTGTCAATTGTTTCTGGGCCCTTGCATAATTCCGGAAGAGGAAAGGCAGGTATCAAGAAGCCTGTTTTCAGAGGAAAGCCAAAGTCAGAAGTAAACTGCTTTTTTTCCTAATCAGCATAGGAAGTTAAGTATCTGGGCCAGGCCTGGAACTTCAGTCATCTGCCCCCAAGGCCAGAGCTTTCTATTCCAGGTCCATGCCCAAGGCAGCAAAGAGAAGACAGAACTAACAGCAGGGGCCTTTATTAAGGTCTGGCAGGTGAGGTGGAAGTGGAATCCCAAGCCTGGGTGGGCCTAGGAAAAGGCAGAGGAGAGGCAAAGGGCCCCTGGGAACCCATCCCCGCTGCCTCTGTCCAGCATCCCCACCCCAAGTTCCTTCCTATGAGAGAAGAGAGCACCAAAGAACAGGCATCCCAAATTCTCCAGGGACACAGCTTGAGGCAATGTAGAGTCTAGACTTCTGTCTCCCCATGATGGAAGAACTGGGGAGCTCAGTGAACTTTCTGGCTACCCTGCCAGGATAAAGTTGGGAAGCTCCTTCTCTGTCCCTCGAAAGAGAACAATCACTTGTTCTCTGGTAGGGAAGGGAAGTGGGGTTTAGCCTCTAAGCAGGACCTAGGAAGAGGCTGACCTGAACTCCTGAGGGCTGAGGTGACCCCCTCCCAGCAGGGAGCTTCTGAGATTCCACCTTTAGATTTGCCCTTTTCCCATTTTTGCTTCCCAAAGACTCTGGTGAGCAACTCTTGAGTCTGGGCCAGGGCAACTGATGGGACAGCAGGGGTCTATCCCAGAGACATCTGTGGGTTTTAGAATGAGGCCTTCACCAAATTCACTGATATGTACACAGGGCAGCACCCACCCCTGGTGGAGGGAGAAGCTGTGGGTGGCTAATAAGAGTAACCACCCTTGGGGCCAAAGGACTGGGCAGGGCCAGCCAGCTCTGGGAGGTAGGCAGGGCTCTCGTCCAAGTGGGACAAAGGGACTGTGTCCTCTTCACTGACTGGCCGGTCAAATTCGGCCTTCAGAGCTGGTCGTTGATTGTCCGGGAAGGCCAGAGAGAATAGGGCCTCAGGCTCACACACAAATTTGTATACATATCGCTCGCCAGCCACCTATGGAGAGAGAGGAGCTAGGTCAGCCAGGTATACCCCACTTCAGGATAGGGCTAGGGGATAGCCCTTCTGCATGTCCAGGTAGAAGTGTGGGAACCTTTCCCGCCCATGCAGATTCCCTTCAGAAGTCCACTTTCTCCTCTTACAGACTTGCTGAGAAATGCTGTCCTTGATCCTTTCCTGTCACCTCCCCACAGTCACTGCCCCTACCCCTTGTCCTTGGACTCTTAGCCCTCTTCCTCACCTTCTGCATGATGCCCTTCTCATAATAGTATCGCAGTGAGCGGCTCAGCTTGTCGTAATTCATGGCTGGCCGGTTCTTCTGGATGCCCCAGAGCCTGGCGACCTGGGAACAAAAGAGACAAGTTTTAGGGTGGAGATGCTATCTGGGAAAAAAATATGGTGGGAGTTGTCAGAAAGAGCACTTGAGATAATTTTCATTTTTGTGTGTGTGGTACTGGGAGTTGAACCCAGAGGCAACCAAAGGCACTGAGACATACTCTCCACTTTTTATTTTTTGCCAAGTTGCCCAGTCTGGCCTCAACCTCCTGAGTTGCTGAGATTATAGTCATGTGCTACTGTGCCAGGCAAAACTTGATATTCTTGGTGCCGAGTGTTCAGCCAGCCACACAACTAGCACCAGCTCACAAACTCAGGCTTGACGAAAACTCAGGTTAGGTAGAACAAGGATAATGGTGAAGGTACATGCCTCTGTTCCCTAGGTTCTCTCATCTCCCAACTCCAAAGATGTTGGCAAGGAGGGGTGGGGACATCTGAGATACCCACCTCCTCAGGTTCAATTAGTTTGAACTCCATCCCCCGGCCTGTCCAGGCAATGAAATGGGCATTCGTTGGGTCATCCAGTAGGGCCACCAGAAACTGCCACAGCTGCAAGGCACCCCGGCGCTGGTAGGGTGGGCCCTCTCGGAATGCCCCAATTCCTTCCTGCTTGATGTCTCCTGGGCAATGTAGAAATAGGAGGTATGGGGGCTTTGTGTCTTCTGGGGCCCAGCCAACTTCCTCCCCCTCTCCCAGGGGGTTTCCCCAAGGGGCCTCTCCAGACCCTTTCCCATGTGTCCCCCAGCTTGCATCGATGAAGTGTGATTTCTGCAGGGACACAGTCAGGAGGGGGCACGGATAAGACCCTGACGCTCCCAAGAAATCACTTCTGACCTTCATATTTCTCAGGGACAACGCAGACATCATCTGGGAATGGTCGCAGAGGTTTCTCATAGCCATAGCCTTGTGGAGGAAGTTGGGGGCTGCTGAGATCTGAGAGTTCACCGATAGTCCAGGGGGACTCCTGGCTAGGGAGACCTTCCCTCCCAGCAAAGCCCCCTCCCCCAACTTGGAGGGCTTGACAGGGGAAGGAGGGAGCTGCCTTACCCATGGCCCCATCACCTGGAGAGGGCCCAGAGAAGCCCTCTGTGTGGAGGTACATTGATGCACACCCAGGGACATCTGTGAGGGGTGGAGAAAGGGTGATGTTACAGGTGGCTGGCGTGGGGCTGTGGGGAGAGGGGATGAGGAAGTCCTACACACATTCAAGTTCTTCCTGCCAGCCTGCTTTCCGGTGACTGTTCCTTTCCCAGTTGCCTGCCCACCACCAAATCCCAGGGGAAGTTCACCCAGAGGGAGTACGAGGCTTGCGCCCCTCAGCTTGAGGGCCAGGGCAGAGGGCATAGATGGCAGCAGCTGGGGCTGGGCAAGCTGTTCCACAAGGCCCAAGATTCCAGGGAGCAGCTGTTTCCTGTGAGTTCAGGGGGAGGAGGGGGGTGAGAGATGAACCTCCGGGGGAGAAAGGGTTCGGTGTCCACGCCTAAGACTCCCTCGGAATGGGCAAACGTCCGGTCAGCAGGTCAGGTTCTCAGCCCTGTGCCTGTGCGCGTGCGCGCGTGTGAGACAGCGTGCATGCATCTGGAGAGCAGCAGTGGGCACCGGGCTGCTATTTCAGGTCTAAAAGCACATTCCGCCTGATTCCTTTCCATAGGATGGAAACCTCCCCACTTCACCTCGGGAACCCGGCTGTGTGAAGCCACCCTTTCCAGTTCCAACCCCTTCCCGCCCTCCCCCTCCACTCCCACCTATGAATGAGGCTGAAACCCGACACCTCCGGGAGGAGGCGGGAGGGCAGCTTCATTCATGCCTCCATTTTGTGAATGGAATTCCTGACTCCATTCAGGGAAGCTGACGGGGGAGGGGCAGGAGTTCAAGGGCATGTAACACGATCCCCTCCGGTCTACAGCCTTTGAAGGTCAGCGGCAAGAGCATCTCCCTCCTCCTCCTCCTCCTCCTCCTCCTCCCGCTACCTCACAGCCAGGCCTGGCTGTGCCCTGGGTTTGAGGACGAGAGCACCCATCCGGTTCCCACTCAGGCAGCTGGGGGGTTTGTGGTTCCTCTCCCTGCCCCTGAAAGACTGGGTACCAGGAAAAGAGATTTCTGAAGCTGTAGTCAGCTCTGCGCAGACTCTACCCTCTGGATTTCTTTTTCTAATGTAAAATTGCTGATAGACTTCAATTTAGTACAGAAGCCAGGAGGAAAGAGATGGCAGTTTTCTGTGCCCTTCTTAAGAATGGCCTTCCCTCTGCGGTTGGAGCTTTGAACTATGGCTATTTATGAACATGGCTGATTACATCTCACTCCTGTCAACAGCCAGGTGGAACTAGAATTTAGAGCAGTCCCTGCTTCCGATACCGCTGTTGGGGGGAGGATGGTGGGATGTGGAACCCATATTAGCCCTGCATTCCTACCAGGAACTATGAGTCTGACTAGTTTCTAGTTCATGTTTCTCTTCATTCAAATCACTCTGTATCCTTAAACTTTTGCTGGAGACAGGGACCAGGGGTGACACATTCTATTCAACTTTGCATCCTCAACTTTGTACACTCATGTTCCAGATACAATACTTTTTAAGTATATTATTAAAACCCAAATAGGATAATAAATAGAAACAAATCCCTTAACTTTCCTATTGTTTTAAGCTACCTGAGAGCAAAGATCTATATACCCCTTATCTTTTTATGTGAATGTTTGCTGACTGGAAAATGATGATTCTTTGAATCCATGAAAAAAAAAAAAAAATGAATGGGTGGGTTGAACTTATGAGCTGGTTAATAGAAAAACCTTGTGGGGACACCTGGGCATAACTGTACTATCCATTGAGCACATGCCACCCCACCTAGCAGTCCCACAAAAACTCCTCTGAGCCCTCCCCAGGAGAGACTCTTACCTGAGTCGTAGGTGAAGTCTGTCCGCTCCTGTTTGATCACCACCCCCGCCCCTGGGTACCTGTGCCCACTGACCCCACCCTGGCCTATGGCCTGCTGGCCCGCCTGTTCATACAGAGGGTCATGGTATTCCTGCTTGAAGCTCTGTTGGGGATAGGGTGGGCAGGGCTCCGACAGCTGGTGTTGGTAGGGGGCTGGGAGGGGTTCCCGGCCCCCTCCCTGAGAAGATGTGAAGGAGTGGCACATATCCAGGGGCTGCTGGAAGACGGAGCTGCATGTGGTTGGATGTAGAAGGAAGAAAAGAGAATCTTATGTTAACTCCTCCTCGAGTTTGTCACTCCCGGGCTTGACCCGTGAGCTCTGGAGTATCCCTTCTTCCCGCTCTACCCCCATGCCAGGTCTTGATGGAGAGTTAGGGATTGAGGACAGACTGGTGAGGCCTGGGCCCCCAGGTGCAGTGGGTCTGTCTCCTTACCTATGCTCCCCGAGGTACCCATGGCCAGGGTGGGGCTGGGAGGTGCCAGAGGATCTCAGGAAACTCCGTTGTTCTGCCCTGGGAAAGGGTTGCAGAGGCGATTGTCCAGGGGCACCAGGGGCGGGGGACTTGATGGTGACTTGTCTGGGGGGGTCATAGGCACTGGAGCTAAGGGGAAACCAGGATGAGAAGAAAAAGAAGCCGAGTGGTGAGCATCTCTGAGTCCTTCATTCATAGGGAAGTGAAATCCACAGGGAAGTGAAACCACAGGGATGCCAAGGCACAAAGGGACTGGGTGGAACTCTTTCCAAAGGAACTCTTTCTCTTCTTCTCAATTCTGAACCAAGGCCTGACCTTGAGAACACCTCTCCTCAGCCCACAGCAACTGGCTTTTTTGACAGCAGGCCTCTCAGTGGAAATGGTCTGCACTGGTCTTAACACGCATCCCCGAAGCTACCCTTTATTATGTCCATCCTGCCTGCCTACCTAGAGGAAATCCTTACCTGGGCTGCTCCTTACCAGAAATTCTCTGTTGTCACTTGCATCTCTACTGTTGCCTCTGTTCATGGGGTGTGGCTTCCCTGATGCCCTCCACCCCAAGTCAGAGCTCCTCCCTCCTGACATCTTGACCCTACCCTTCATCATGCCCAGGATGGGGCTCACCTGGAATAAAGGCACTGCTCGCCATGGTGGTAGGGAAGTGGCGGCTTTCTGCTGCAGGACAGGGCCGGATCTGTGCGGGGACTCTGGGGCTCCTTCTTGATCCTGGTGGTGGGGCTATGGAAAGCTACTGCATGGGTAGGGGTGAGGGCAGAGCAAGGGCAGAGTATGTCACACAAGAGGCAAACAGGGCTTCTAACACCTATTTTCAGTCCAGGACTGGCTCGGTCACTGGTAGTACTTCTTCCTCTCCTCTCTGGGTCTCAGTTTTCTAAGATCTGTAGTCAGGCACTTTAAGAACATTTTGGCTATTTACATTATATCTAGTTTTATACATCAGCCTAATGTCCAGTATTAACCAAGGTCAACATAATAAATGCAAGCCCTGACCCTAGAAAATGCTTTGTAGGAAGGAGCACCTCAAACCTAGAGCCTTTGGTTTTCCTTGAGTGCCCTGGAAAATTTCAAGGGAGACACATGTTTTCTTATTTGGTGCTATAAAGAATCTTTCTGGTTAAGGTTGAATATTAGCTCACTTGAAAGTCAGCTGAGAAACATTATACACATGCTCCTAATTATCTGTGAAGAACCTTGGCCTTTCCTGTGGCCCTTACTGGGTTCTCTAAGTCTAGCCACCAGGGCTGGGGTTGTGGCTCAGTGGTAGAGTGCTTGCCTGGCATGTGCAAGGCACTGAGTTCAATACTCAGCACCACATATAAGTAAGTAAATAAAATAAAGGTCCATCAACAACTTAAAAAAAAAAAAAAAAACAAACGTCTAGCCACCCGGCCCAGCTGCCAGTGTACATTGCAGTCCAGTCAAAGGCCCTGTCATTAATGCTTCTGTTACTTGTTTTCCATTCTTAGTGCCCTGTATCATTTTATTGGTAAAGATAGTTGGGAGCAAAGTATCTAACATTAAAGTAGCATTTTTCTGGTCTTTCTTTTCTTCCTTTCTTTCTTTTGATCTCTTTCTCTTTCTTTTTTCTTCCTTTCTTTCCTTTCTTTCGTACTGGCAATTGAACCCAGGGGTGCTTAACCACTGAGCCACAACCCAAGTCCTTTTTATTTTTTTTATTTTGAGACAGAGTCTCGCTAAGTTAGAGCCTTGCTAAGTTGCTAAGGCTGGCCTTGAACTTGTGATCCTCCTACCTCCCCAGTTGCTGGGATTATGGGCGTGTGCCACTGCACTCGGCAAAGCAGCACTTTTCTTTCTATTTTATTTATTTATCTATTTATTTTAGTTGTAGATGAAGACAATACCTTTATTTTATTTATTTTTATGTGGTGCTAAGGATTGAACCCAGTGCCTCCCACATACTAGGCAAGCACTCTACCACTGAGCCACAACCACAAAGCAGCATTTTTTGTTAAACATTTTTTTTAGTTGTAGATGGACACAACATCTTTCTTTCTTTCTTTCTTTCTTTCTTTCTTTCTTTCTTTCTTTCTTTCTTTCTTTCTTTCTTTCTTTCTTTCTTTCTTTCTTTCTTTCTTTCTTTCTTTCTTTCTTTCTTTCTTTCTTTCTTTCTTTCTTTCTATGTGGGTGACTTTCCTGAGCATCATAGGTTTTTTTGTTTTGTTTTGTTTTGTTTTTTAAAGCAGCACTGTTGGCTCTACCCACTAACATCCAAACAAAAAATGTCTACATTCCTAAATGTCTCCTGAGGGGCAAAATCACCTGAATTACAAAAAAACTTAGAGGACAACAGAACTGGGTCCTGCTGAATAGTCCTGAGACCCTCACTTCAGACACAAGGAAATGGAGGCTCAGAGAGAGAAAGTGTCCTGCTCCAAGGTCACGGAGCTAGGAGGAGGCAAGCCCCACATTTGAACCAAGGGCTGTATCTCCCAGTTATTTCCTTGGTCTTTGAGTCCAAACCCAAGAATGGGGAGCCCTGACCTTCACTCTTTCTTTAGGAGAAAGTAAGCTGGTTTCAGGTGATTATCCCTATGACTCATTTCCTGTCCTCCCCCTCCCCCAACGCCCTCTACCCAAGGCCCTCTACTCACAGTTTTCTGAATGGAAATCAGGAACAAACTGCTCATCACTGTCTGGTACCTGAGCTGCAGAGAAAGGTCAGAAATCAGAGTGAGTCTGATGTTGGAACCCTGGGTGGCAGCCCCTGGCAGACGTCATTACTGCAACCCTGCAGATTAGTACCAGCCCTGGAGGGGACAACAGCTTGCCTTAGGCTGAGGACAACTCCACCTCAGGTCTTAGTGCCTCCATCTCTGGGCTCCACTGAGACCCTGGAGGAAAGACTGCGTGTTCCCAGAACCTGTCTGAACAGATTCCAATCTTCTCCTGGATGCTCTGTCTTTATTCCCTTTCACTTTTCTGAAGTGCAGACAGGCCTGCCCTTCAGAGTTCACCAGCTCCCTCAGAGCCCATAGCAGAGACCCACCTGGATGGACAAGGGTTACAAGGAGTGGGATCCTGTGGATCCGGAATCAAATGGGAGATTCGGCCAGAATTATGGGAAGTTCCAGGAATCTGCATTTTAAAGAACTTTCCAGATGACTTTGAGATGCCCAAAAGTTCTAGATACCAAGAAAGGAGATCAAATGGAGGAAAAAGGAAGGATCAAGAGAGGTGAAATGAAGATGAGGATGGGAGAGCAGGAGGCTGGAGAAACTGTGTTTTGTCCCTTTGATGTGCAGATAGGGGAAGGCAGGGCTCCCAAGACTGAAGGTCTAAGAAGCACTCCTACACTGCCAGGTGGGTGGAGCTGGGTTTGAAAATAGTCAGGAAAACTAAAATAGAACAGCAGCTCATTCTGGCACGTCCGGACTCTAAATTGTAGTTCTTATCTTGGCCTCAACAGGGTGGGCTTCTCCGGTGGATGTACAGTGGGGTACCTCCCTGGGCCCTAGAGTTTTGGCCACTTTTGCTCTCTCTTAAGAAAAAAAAAAAAAGAATTACAGCAGGAAGGGGAAGAAGGGTAGACACTTAGAAGAACTTTCTGATAGTCCAGGACACTTGGTCTAAGGTGAGGCAACGGAACCTGTAGCCCAAAGAGACTGAACTCTCAATCCCTGGAGGCTGCTCTCCAATTGGACCATGTGGAAACTGATGGATAAAACAACTCAGAGTTCAGAATGGCTGGTGAGGAGTACAAGGGGATGGCTAGAGAGCACCTCTGTGTCCCCAACCTATACAAACACACACCCCATCTCTTCAGTGTACCCCAGGTCAAGGCTCCATAGGTTCTGACTTGGATTTCAAGCTACAGCTTCTTATGAGAACACCCTGTTCCCATTCTCATCTCCTAAGGCATGCTGTTCTCTACACGCTGTTAGAGTGATCTTTTTACGAAAGAAATTGTATGTTCTCTCTCTTGCTCAAAGTGCAAAATCCAAACACTTGCCCTGGGCTTCCAAGGCCCAGCATGGTCCTGCCTGTCACTCTTTAGCATCCTGGCCTCCTTTCTAGCCTTCAGCCCTGTTAAACTCAGTCCCTCCTCCCCAGATCCTTGCCTGCTTTTATTTTCTGGTCAACAAGGTCTTAACTCACATGGATACCTCTTCAAAGGTCTTTGCTGACCACCCAAATCGAAGTGGTCCCTCCTGGTTTTCCACCACATCTTGTTTTTTTTTTTGTTGTTGTTGTTGTTTGTTTGGAGTTTTCTTTTTTTTTTTTTTGTACCAGGAACTGAACCCAGGGACACTAAACCACTAAGCCACATCCCCAACCCCTTTTTAAAAAATTTTAGATACAGGATCTTGCTAAGTTGCTTAAGGCTTTGCTAAGTTGCTGAGGTGGGCTTTGAACTTGTGACCCCCCCAGCTCACATCTGTTTTATTTTCTCCCAACACCTATAGCTACCTAAACTTAACTTCTTAATGACTATTCATGTATTTATAATCCATTTCGTCCACCAGAAAGTTAAGCTCCATGAGGGCAAGGGCTTAATCTGTCTTGTTCATCTGATTCACCGGCATGCAGAGCAGGGTCTGGCTCAGAGCAGACACCCAAAGCCTTATTCCCTGACCCCTTTCCTCAGGCTGGAAGAGTCCAGCATTTGGGGCCTGGGAGCAAGATGGGGAAAGATCGAACTAAGCCAGGCCTTCCCTCACCCCTTCTCCACACACCAAGTGACACAAGAGGCAGGACCAATACCAAAAAGCACATCTTACAAGGGATGTTTGTGCTAAGTTGTTTGGCAGAAGGGTTTTTCATCAATTTGCTTTAAATATCAGAAGGGCCCAGTGCTTTTAAATATAGGTTTATAGGTACTTGATTTCTTGACAGAGTTGGTAGTGAGAAATTTAAGAATCAGGAGTCACATCAGTTAAAGAATTTGTGATAGTCAATACAATACAATCCTAAAGTGATTAAATAAATCAGAGGGACATGAAATACCTCGGTATACACACACAAAAACACCCAGCTCACACATATCTGTTTTGGAGCCCAACTATAGCACAAAGGTGGCAGCCATTCCCCTGCTGGCCTGATTCAAGAATCTCCAGGACTTTATTATAAAACACTGATTCCTAGCCTTTTCCCCTGGAAAGGCTCTTTCTTTGGGACAAGGTAGCTCAGGCACCTGCATTTTTTATTTTAATTTAAAAAAATTTTTTTTTGTATGTGTGTGTGCTGGGGATTGAACCCAGGGCTTTGTGCATGCCAGGCAAGCTCTACCACTGAACCACATCTCCAGCCAGGTACCTGCATTTTTAACAACCTAGCCTTAAGGACAGGCTCATTTGGAAAGCGCAGGAATAAAGGAAAGGTTGCAAGTCTGCTCAGCTGCTCAAGGTACAAGGCTTAAATTCACCCCTGCAGTGCCTTCTGGCCCTTTCATAGACCACACCCCAAAGGTGTCAGGAAGTGGGAAGGGGGAGCAACAGTTCCCTCCTTGATACTTAGGCAAGGAGGGTCCCAAGGGCAGGGGAGGTACAGAAGTTTGGGGTGGCTGACGTAGTCTGGGGCCCCTCATGGGGCCTCATTAATGGTCAGTTTCCATTGAGGTAATGGGCTGGGGGCATCTCCTGATGACGTCACTGGGCTAGAGAACACAGAACCCTGGAGGCCATCTTGCCTGGAGCCTGAAAGTTGAAGCAGAATCCCTCAGAGGCGGCTTCCCCCAATATACAGCTCCCATCCCAAAAAAGGTGGCATGCCATTCTCTCCCCAGAGCCAGGAGTGAACCCCAGTTCCTGCTTAGCCCCTCCCCAAAACACTGGTCTTCTCCCAAAGGGGTAGACCAGAACCCTCAGTCACCCAGACATCATTACGAGGATAGAAATAGGAACAGAAACAGAGCCTTGCATTCCTGGAGAGCAGGAGAATTTTTAATTACCAGGTTTGGTCCTGAGTGTACACCACTCTATTTATTTTTCTTTTTTCTTTCTTTTTTAAACACCACTCTATTTATTTGTTGACTTGGCTGAATTCTGGCTGTTGAGCCAGTGTGCCAGGGTCTGCCCCTCACTCCATCTTGGCAGTAAGGTGGGGACGATCTGCCTGGGGACATGGCGGATGATTAAAAAGGGGGAAGGAAAAGTGTCAAACCAGCAAAATGCCCAGAGAGTGAGAGAGAAATTTTAGGGGCTGTCCTTCCAACAAGGAGTCAGTAAAATATTTGAGGGCTTCCAAAAGGGCTCCAAAAAAATTGGGAATTAAAATAGCTAAGCAGTGTAACCCACCATAGACAAGCTACCCATCTACACATGGACGCCCCGTCACCTTCACAGGGGTCAGTCTTAGGGTGAAGGGGCTTAGAGGCATTCTGTGGAGCTTCTGCTCCATTGTGTCACCACTGGCCTCTGCTCTCACCCCTACCCTGCCCCCACCCAGCCAGCTTTGATACCAGTTCTCTATCTCCAGAAGACTTCTGGTAGGGAAGGAAAAGAGATGGTGAAGGAGGGATTGAGCTAGGGAAGACTGAGGAGGGGGTTAACCCCCATCTCTCCCCATAGACATGCCGAGGCCCCTGCATGCAGGCCCAGAGACTCGCACATCTGGGGATGCCCACACCCCAACTGCTGTACTCTGCTCTTGCAGCGACATGGCAGCATATGGGTGAAACAAACATGTCCTCTACACACACCCTCCACACATGGGGACTCTTTTTGAACCTACAGATATGGTGGGGGAGAACCAAAGGGCAAGGGGATGGAAGCCCTTGGAGGAGCGGTGGGGAGTAGTGATTTTTGTAAAAGCGGAGCACAAACCCATCCCATGAGAACCTGATAAAAAGCTAGGGATCACTTTCTTCCTAGAAAAATCCATACACTGTTGTGTATGGTGCATGCCCGACAATTTTACATGCATTATCAGAGGCATGAAGGACCCCTGGAACCTATCCACAAGGCTTCTGGGAATTCACAGACCCTAGCCTCATACAAAGGATATACATGGCTCAGAGTCAATGTTTCTTGCTACCAAATAGACCACAAAGTCATTGTTCCCAAAGATTCCTGAAGACTCCTGACAAGCCCAGAAAAAAACCCAGGACTAGAACCAGCACATCTTTTACCATAACCAGATGCATCTTGGGCTCAGCCTGCCTGAGCCTGAGTTTCCCTGGGACAGCCTGATCCTTTTTCCAGCATCTCAACAGATTTCTCCAGAAATCAGACTCATCCTCCTAGCCTCACTTCATCCCCCTCTGTCTAGAAAAATCCCAACCCCAAAGATATCTAAGCTGCCTCTACAGAGTCCCACCAACGTTCGTCCCCAGTGCCCAGACACCAGCTGCTGAACCGGCAAGCACATCAACATCTTTCTATACCTGTTCAGGTCCACCCTGATCACCACCCCAAATCTCCACAGCCCCACCCACACTTCAAGGATCTGCTGCTTCTCTCCAAATTGGAGCTTTAGGGAGAAACCAAGCTGGCGGGGTGGGGGGGGGGGGGTGTTGGGCTCTGGCACCCATTTCTCCTGATGCACCCCACCACTGGCAAGTTTCCAAAGGGATTAGTCCCTCCCTGCCACCCCAAAGCTCCCCCTAGGCTGCAGGGGACACTGACCTGGTGGAAAGAGGCAGGAGAGGAGGCTGGGGTGGTGCTGGGATGGTGCAGGGGGACAGGGCCCCGGCAGCTGCATCTGTCTCCGCAGAGAGAATGAGAAGGAGCGAGTGGCCTCAGCATCCCCCCCTCAGGCCTGGCCATCCATCGCCAGCTGGGAACCTGAGCTGCTCCCTCAGAAGGAAGGAGAGGGAACCAAGGAGATCCCAGCCCCCCCTCCGCCTTGCATTCCCCACCCCCACCTCCCCACCCACTGGATTTAAATGTACAGGGATTCCTAAGGCAGCAGCATGTAACACACACACACACACACACACACACACACACACACACAAGTGCGCGCGCACACACACAAGCACACTCACTGTCATACTGACACATGCAGACAGATAGGCGGACCATCTCCAGACCCACCACCAAGGGGTGGGGCTTCTAAGGTTGAGAGATGAGAACATTTTTCCTCCCCCTTCCATCCCAAATCCAGGCACAAATGGACCAACTGCTGCCAAAATGCCAACCTCCGAGTCCACCCCTAGCTCACAGTCCTTGAGCTGCCCACTGTGGGGACCCTCAGCTGACAGACAAGGGAAGGAGCATAGGCAGCCAGACTGAAATCAGGCTCTGGGAAAGGAAGTGTTTGAGAGTCCGTGGAAACTGACACCTCCGCGTTCTTCAGCTCCAGCCTAGCTCCGGAACCTGGAGGGGGGTGGGCCAACCGGGGCAAAGCTCTGCCTATAACTGGGAGCTGGCCACACAGAAGATGCAGAGTCGAAGATGCACACAATACCCCAGAACCCAGATTTCTCCAGCACCCACACAGCCAGTCAGACTTAATCCCACAAAATGTCTGGGGGGCATGGTCTATGCTAAATAGTCATTCTATCAACATATATATTTTTGAGATAACATACCAGCCAAGACAGACCTAGTCTCCATCTAGAGCTAGCCAGAGATCTTTTTCTTCTAGCCCAAGCTTCTGTGAAGGATTCTGGGGGATCTGGGTTTGAGCTTAAATAATGTCCAAAGAAGGATACCCATGGTGGAGAAATGTGGAGATTTTAAGGAAGAGAAAAAGCCCTCAAAAAGGGATTCTAGTGTTTTAGGTGTCTTGGTTTTCTGAGTGTTAAAATAAAGGGGGTGTTAACTAAGATGGGGGTGTTAACCCTCTCAGAGACTGTCTAAACAACCATGATATATCCCACCTACAACCCCACCAGTGACACCCTCAGGCCCCACCAAAACACACCAAAGAATCCAACCAGAACAGATTGCCCCACCCATGACCCCACCCCTGCCAGCTTGCAAATAACCCCCCAGCACACAGAAAGCGGAGAATTTGCCTGGGGGTGGAGACATTCAGGAGGCAAAGCCCCCTGTCATTAAAAATACAATCAAGGCTATTTGGGGAGTCAGCCTCAGATCCTCTTTGCCAAAGTGCAGAGAAAAGAATTATTGAAACTTTTGTTGTTTTTTTGGCTTGGACACTACATTGGTTCTAGGAGTTTGGAAGAGAAACCAAAGGGATAAGGATCAATGTTTTGGCAACTCCTGATGATAGGTAACAAATTAATTATTTCTCATCCTCCTGTCCCTCACTGCCCCCTCTCCAGCACCCCAACATGCACCTAGGCCTGGCGGTTCCTGCCAAACAAACTTTGCAAATTAAAATTTCAACCAGGAAAATGGGCCTGGAGCCAAGTTCCATTCAAATAAGCAAATACCCCACACAATGGTCTGATTCATCCCTGGTCCTAGTTACACAAGCCTGGCTCAGGGCAGAGAAAATAAATATCAATATAAGTGTCCATACTGGGCTCTGGGGAGAGCGAAGTGGCCAGGGCCCTGGGGAGGGGGCCTTAGAGAACTCCTTGAAGAAGGACAAGGGACAGAGGAAGTAGGTTAGATTGGACTACTAGGGCCCCGCCCCCCACCCCAATAATAGAAAAGGCCACAGAACTACTCACCTTCAGCAAGCCACGTCTCCTGGAAGTGACTTAGATCCTGGAAGAGATCTGAAGGATGAAAAATGAAATTGGTGGTGAGGAGGAGGGAAGGGTGAGAAAAGGGAGTCCTTAGTGAACTGCAGTGTCCCCCTCTTCCTTGGGGGTAGGGGCCGAGAAGAATGACCAGAGTCCTTCGGAGTGAGAGTCTTTTTTGGAAAACCGGGTGCGGGGTGGTTTCCAAGATCAGTCCTTGTATGTGGGTGTGGGGAGTGGGGAAAGGGTCGCGATTTGTCTCTCTGGCTCTTTACCTTCGGAGTCGGGAGGCGGTAGGGAGCCCGGGTCCATGAGCTTCCCCTGCGGGATCATCAGCGCTTCGCGCAAGCTCCCATTTCCGGGCGATTTCTGCGAGAAAGGGGAGAGTACTCCCAAGTCACCCTGAGGCGCCTACCTTGGGCGGTGGGGTTGGGGTCCCAGGGTGACTCAGGGACCGGGCCACCCAGGACCCCGCTGGGACCGCCGGGAGGAGGCTGTGGGGCGAGCAGGGGCGGGGTGCAGGGCGGGGGCGGGCGTGGAGGCCGGCGCGGCGCTCACGCTGCAGAAGGTGTAGGGCACTTGCTGGTCCAAGTATCCGCCTTTCATCCTCCGCTCCATCCGGCCGCTCCCTCCGGCCACACGGCCAGGGCCCCGCGCCGGGGAAGAGACCTGGGGAGGGGGGGAGGGGGCTGCATTCGCACAAGGTCTTGGGAGAGCTACAGTGAGAGGGGGTCGGGGTGGCGGGGAAGGGGCATTCCCGAGGCTCAGGGTTCAATGGTGAAACTTCTCCGACTCACTGGGACGATGCGGAGGTTTCTGCCAGCGGGGCGGTGAGCAGTCACCACTCTCCTCCCGCCAAAGGAGGTCCCACCTGCTCCCGGGCGCCGGGATCTGTTTCTGCTTTCTGCAGCCCTGCTCTGCCCGGACTCGGTTACATAAGACTTTGTGTGTGTGTGTGTGTGTGTGTGTGTGTGTGTGTGTGCGCGTGTGTATGCGCGCGCGCGCTAAGGAGCGAGCAAAGCGCACACAATTCGCACGCCCACAACTCGGGTGCCCGCTCCAACCCGGAATCCCAGCGCCTCCCACCCAACGCCCCTGAAATCTGCGGAGGCAGGCGGTGAGACGAGCATGGTGTGTTGGAGGCCAAGAGGGGAATCACAGATACACTCCCTCCCCCTCCTGCAGCCTCACCTGAGGCCGGGGCGTCGGTGCTGGAGCCAGGGACCACACCGAGGACCGTGGGGCTAGGCCGGAGCAAGGCGGCCCCTGCCCCAGGTCCCCTGCGCACCGGCTTGTTTTCCGGGCGCCGCAGACAGTTGTGAGCCCGGGGGAGCAGCTGATTGGTGCATTTCCTTTGCCTCAGCCTCGGTTCTTTCCCCCCCCAACTCGTTCCCTTTGTTTCATTGACTTTTGTGAATGAAACCCTAGGGTCGGGCACGCCCGCCAATCCGGAGACTCGCCCAGCGGAGCCGAGGGGCGGAGTTTCCCAGCCATGGGGACCAATCAGAATATAGGGGCTGGCTCCCGGATTCATTCACCTCCTGGGCTCCCATTCATAAAAAAAAAAAAAAAAAAAACTCGCGGCCGGAGTTCATTCATAAAGAAATGAGAGAAAAGGAGGGAAGCCCAGGATCGGGTAGCTTCTCTGTGGGGCTCCTGGTTGAGCCCGGGTTTGAGGCGCCGCGAGCTTCTCCGGCCGGCGTCGGCACTCGTCTCTATGCATCTCTGTATACATGAGAGTGTGAAAACGTCTGTGTCTGTACCCTGTGGCGGAGGAGAGCGCCTTGTGTGCCCGAAGGAACAATAATAACTAACATTTATGAAACACTCTGCTTCCACGTGTTCATTTCGTTCACATAAGCTGTTGTAGTCAATCTATTGTTTCCATTTTACAAACATTGAACATAAAAGCTCAGAGGGGGACCGTGATTCGCCTGAGGTCACTCAGCATGAGGGTTTAACAGCCTCAACGCTCCCACCCCCACGCTCTCCAGTGAAGCCTTCTGAGACCACGACTTAGTGACTCTAGCTATATTTCAACAATGAATTTTACAGTAGGTTCTCAATGAATGTAAACTCATTGAATCCAGATTTTTCTTCAAGGGTCTGAAATAGGCAGATCTGTTTTGCGACCTACTTTCATTACTATAAAAACCAAAAGCCCAGGATAGTTGATTTCTTTTTTTAATCTGTTTTTATTTGTTCTAATTAGTTACACATGACAGTGGAATGCATTTGACACATCATACATGAATGGAATATAATTTTTCATTTGTCTGGTTGTACATGATGTAGAGTTAGGTGATTTCTGAAAGAAAGCAAAGCATGGACTACTGTGGAGCAAAAGCCCCGAGTGATCTGATGACTTAGGGGCGGGATAGGTCTCAGTTTTGACCAAGAAGATCTGATAATAATCTGTCACTTCATTCATTCATCACTCCATCCAATAAGCATTTATTGTGTCAGACACAGTGCTGAGTGGCAGTCAGCAGTGACCGAGACAAAAATCTGATGGGTCCTGGAATGCTCTGGCTGCAGCCATTGATGCACACAGAACACAAAGCCTCCCAGGCTTTCTCTGAGACATTCTCTGGGTCTTCAATCTATGCACTACTTTGAGGAAAGGTTGATATTGCTTCCCCGTGAGGCAATGAGGTCCCAGAAGGATTTTTTCCCTTTCCTTTTCTTTCTTTCTTTCTTTCTTTCTTTCTTTCTTTCTTTCTTTCTTTCTTTCTTTCTTTCTTTCTTTTTTTTTTTGGTACTGGGGATTGAACACAGGGATGCTTTATCACTGAGCTACATCTCCAAGTCCTTTTATTACTCATCTATGTATCTATTTATTTATTTATTATTTTGAGACTGGGTTACTCCAAGTTGCGGACGATCTCTCACTAAATTGCTGAGGCTAGCCTCAAACCTGTGATCCTCCTGCCTCAGCCTCATGCGTTGCTGGGATTACAGGCATGCACCATTTTATCAGGGGGAAAAATGATACAGGCAAGCTCTTCCAGTCCATCTGGATCAAAACCGAGACTACATTTAGGGCTACAAGATCACCTTGGGCATATAAAATTAATTCCCCTCTCTTCTCTGCTGAAATGTTGTTTAAGGCCCATGTCTGCTGTCCCTTCCCTCCAATAAGCCTTTCACGACAGCCTGAGTCAGTTCCGTAAGCATTCTCATCTATAACTCAGGTGCGGCTGTCTTCTTTTCTGCTTCGTGGCGTAGACATCCCTGTGCATGGAGAGTTCTCCAGGGCCTGGAGGAGAGCAGAGCTTACTTGTTTCTTAAGCCTCTGACCCTTCTTTGCATTCATGCGGTTTGCATGAAATGCTTGTTTGGTGAACGTGCTCAATAAAGCCCAAACTAATGGAGCTTAGCAGGAACCCTTCCTAAGGAAAGAGAGACAAGCCCAAGCAAATCCCAGCTTTGGGCTGGATGGAACCAGTTTAGGGAGTAGTTAGTCCTGAGGCCAAGAGGAGTGGGGGAGGAGGACAGAGGGTTCTTCCAGGAAATCAGCTCGATGTGGTCTCCATGACAATGAAGATTTCAATGAGTCCCTGAGTAGGCATTGGGTACACCAGCTGGGGTCTCTTTAGGGGTGCCCCTCTAATTTTGAGTTCTTTCATTTCTCTGGAGGGCCTGGTGTCCTGCAGAGTGCCCCTGCAGCCCCCACCCCCACCCCACATTCCCCATCCTCCCCAGGCCTGGCAGAGGCTGAAGGACCTAGTTCCCCAAGTCTCTGGCTTAGCATGCAGATTGAGTGAGAGAGTACACCCGGTCTTGGAGCCATGACCTCTCCAAGGGGAGCTTTCAAGTCTCCTCCATGGCCCAAGGTAGTTGGGTAGAGGAAAGAATAGAGATTTGGGAATCATGTCACAGTGACTGACATTTACCCAGGGAGCCTTAAATGCCATGCTTTGCTGTAAGCACAAGACCTGCATTGACTCACAACCTTCCAGTGATCCTGTGAGGTTAAGTGCTGACTGCCATCCTCATTTTACAAATAAGTAGACAGAGACGCTGCAACTACACACCCCAAGGCCCACACAATAGACTGAGGACCACCCCACCCCCACCCCAAACAGAAGCATAGGCATGCAGACCAGACAGAGGACATGCCTGAGCCCAAGCCTACACGCGGATACACCCAGGTGCAGGATGTTCACAGTCCCCTCCTGGACACAACACACTCCCCGAAGCTCTCCAATCTACCTTTGGCAGGAGTCACACAGGTAAATGCTTTCTTCCCTCTGGTAGATTGGGGGTTGGGCTCTGACTTGTTTCCCTGGAATCTGTTATAAAATGTAAATGTGGGCTATACATAAGCAAATGTCCACACAAAGGCAGCCTGTGGCTTGCTTCCAGAAGCTGAGATATCGGAGCACAAGAATGAGAAGGGAGAGGAAACCAGGTCTGTGGAGGCTGTTTCTAATCCCAGCTACTCTGGAGGTAAGAGGATTCCAAGTTCAAATCCAGCTCCAGAAACTTGGCAAGACCCCATCTCAAAACAAAATATAAAATGTTGGGGATATATCTCAGGAGTAGAGCACTCCTGGGTTCAATCCCCTGTACCACAAAAGAAGACAAAGAAGAAGAAGCCAGCCCCTTTAGGCATTTGGATCAAACAATAAGGTGACTTAGGAGCCATCAGAGAAGCCATCTGTCCCTAGGCAAGCATCAGAGAATGATGTCCCTTTTGTGTCTCTCAGACTGAAGCTGTCATGAGGGGGATGAACCAAACATCAGGGTCTGATGGTGGGGGTGGAGAAGTTTTATGTCCTTCCCATGGACCAGTGGGTTAGGACCATCCAAAAAAAAAAAAAAGTCACTCGAATTTCCTTTTGTCCTTTTCTTAGTATCCCACTTTTACATTGTACCCTCTAAAGTACAGGGGTTCTGAACTTGGGATGTGCACACCCTGAAACTAACTCCTGCCTTACTCGTGTGTGTGTGTGTGTGTGTGTGTGTGTCCATTTTTTCTGAACAGAAGGTTCATAGATTCTTGTCAGGTCATCTGTAATCCACCACCCCAACTCCCAGGCTAGAAATCACTGCCCTAGTATTTTTTAACACTGATGTCTTTATAAATATCTTGCCAAAGTATATGGCTTTAAACACTGTGGGAAAAGTAGTACCATGGGAGAATTCTCTTGGGAGGGAGGTAAAGAAATTGCTTCCCTTGTTCTGTTTCACCTTCCAATTAACCAGAGATCTCTTGAGACCTCACAGAACAGGGGACCCTCCCTCCAGCCCACCAGCGGGGAACATATTGAGCCACAGAAGAATACAGGTACAGCTAATATCTTGGTCAGTTCACCAGCACACCCTGGTAGAGGAGAGCAATCTCTGGAGAAAATTCCTAAAGATGAGGGTTCTTGTCTGTGTGCCATGGCCCATGCCTATAATCTCAGCTGCTCAGGAGGTTGAGGCAGGAGGATCACAAATTCATTCAAGGCCAACCTCAGCAACTCAGGGAGAACTTGTCTCAAAAAAAAAAAAAAAAAAAAAAAAATTGCCTGGCAAAGTGGTGCATACCTGTAGTTCCAACAGCTCAGGAGGCTGAGGTGGGAGGATGGCAAGTTCAAAGTCAGCCTCAGCAATTTATCAAGGCCCTAAGCAACTCAGTGAGACCTTCTCTCTAAATAAATTACAAAAAAGGGTTGGGGATGTGGTTCACTGGTTAAACACCCCTGGGTTCAATCCCTGGTACCAAAAAAAAAAAACTTTTTTTTTTTTTTGAAAAGGGAGAAGAATGTAGCTTAGTGGTAAAATGCTCCTGGGTTCAATACCCAATACCAAAAATAAAACAGAACAAAACGACAGGTGAGGATTCTCTTTCCCTTGGGTGGTGCAGTGGTGAGGTGTCCCCAAGAGCTTTGGGAGAAACAGGAGGAGCCCGACTCCTGAGGGATCTTCCTGGCAGTCAGCAATCCAAAATCTGAAATCAGAGGTTCTGGTTCCCTTGAGAGCCCTCCATCTGTGTGTGACAGTTTGACATTCCCAGGGGTAGAATGATGAACACAATGACTTCTGTGGGGCCAAGCCAATTCCTAGGAAGGGCTGATTTTTTTTTTTTTTTTTTTTTTTTTTTTTTTTTCAGTGCCTGGGATTGAACCCAAGGCCTTATGCACGTGAGACATGCACTCTACCAATTGAGCTATATCCCCAGCCTCGGAAGGAAGGGCTGATTTTAGGATTCTTTTCTTCAGAGGGAGGTAGTGAAACCTTTTGGGGAGCTATAATTGAAACTTGTTAAAAACCTAATGTGGAGCCAGGTGTGGTGGTGCAGGCCTATAAACCCAGTGGCTTGAGAGGCTGAGGCAGGAGGATCTCAAGTTCAAAGCCAGCCTCAGCAAAAGCTAGGCGCTAAGCAACTCAATGAGACCCCGTCTATAAATAAAATACAAAATAGGACTGGGATGTGACTCAGTGGCCGAGTACTCCTAAGTTCAATCCCTAGTACTCTCCGCCAAAAAAAAAGACACCCACCTAATGTGATACACTTTAATATTTTTAAACAAGGCTGAATAAATGTGTCCTCCTTTCGTCTGGAATGTTATCTCAAGAGGAAAGGGTAAGCCTAACTCTGGGCGGCCAGAGACCAAGGGTGCCCTGCAGAAAGCAAATTTTATTTTTAGAAGGTGCCAGTGACTTCAGCTTTTCACATTTACTGCCTGCAGTAGCTCAGGACTCCTCTGAAAATGCAAAGCCTTTTTTTGTCCTTTTGGGTCTCTCTGTTAGTTTAGATTTCAGCCCTCTCTGCTTCTAGAAGAAGTACCACAGCTCAAAGACAGGCCCTCTTTGAAAGCTGCAGGATATAAGAATTTTTTTTCTTTTGATTTTTTTCCCTTTCTGTCAAAGAGAGACAAACAGACAAATGTCAACAGTTTGAAGAATTAGAATGGAGTCTGAGCCAGTTGGGCAGAGTCCAGGATGCTCCCCTTTTTAATTAAGTGCGAACTTGAATTATGAAGGGCTACAGTTCCTGCTGGGCGGGGCTCTGTGGAGGGAAGGCAATTTCTCTCTTTAAAGATTAAATGTCATTTATTCCACTTAGTCTCTCCTCAGCTCTTCGAGAGTGTCTATATTTGCTCTTGTCATCAGAAATAATGAGCAACCTAGTGGACACTCAGTTTGCTCAGGCAAGGACAGGGAACCCTACAGCTGGCAGGAGCCTGGGGACTTGACTCTTTCCGGAATCTTTTTGGAGAAATGGTGGTGATGTTGGGCGATTCCTGGCTTTTTTTTCTGAGGTTCCCCCATCTTCAACGAAACAACCCAGAACTCTTTCACTCTTTCCTGTATCATTCTAGCCCCTGGTTGCCCCAGAGACTTGGGACATTCCTGTAATTTAGGGAACTGCTCTTATAGATTTATTTCTTCTGTTCATTCCCATGTATCCTGCTGGCAACCTCAAGTGTACAGTCACTGTTTAATTTACAATCTGGGGCCACAGAGCCCAGAGCCCAGGAAATGATGCTCCTGGTCCATAGGGACCTGGGGGGAGGAGAAGGTAGCAGAAAGGAAGCTCATTACAGGGACACATGCTGGGAGGACACAATACCTAATCGGAAGGGGACCAGGCATCCTGAATCCCAATTTGAGATTCCAAAACACGATGTTTGCACAGGAGCTTATAATTCATTGTTTCCCTAAACCTTTTCAGATACCTTATCTTACTGCATTCCCCAAAGTGGGCATGGGTAGTTCCACTTTATAGTTGAGCACTGTAGAGTTCAGAGAGCAGTTAGCTTTATGACAGCCCAAGTGGGTGAGGACACCAAGCTCCCACTTCTAGATTCCGAGTCCAAGTTTCTACCAGCTCCAGGGGTAGCGGCTTCCGAGGTGAGTAGAGGGACAGTAGCAAATTGTTCTTTTATTTTCTTCTATCTTTTATTTTTATCTTATTTTTTAAAGTGTTTATTCTTAAAATAAATAATTTGTTTTAAAAATTTATTTTTAAAATAAAATTTTAAAATTATTAAATGTATTAAAATAAATTAATGTATTTTGAATATGTTTAGAGACAGAGTCTTGCTATGTTGCCTAGGCTGGCTTGAACTCCTGGGGTCAAGTTCAGCCTCCCAAGTAGCTGGGACTACAGGCAGGGCAGGCACAATCCACCTAGTTACCAGTTGTTCTTATCAACCTGATTCCCAGTCCTCAAATTTTCTGACCCCATCTGACCCACCCTCTCCTCCTTGATATTTCCTCTCTGTTTCTCTTTACCTCCTACGAGTCAGTCTCGCTTTTCTGTTAGGAAGTACCTGTTAAGGTCTTGTTAATTGTGTATCTTCTTAGGGGGTGGTTCCACATTTTCTTAAATTGCTCATCAGACATGAATGTCTCCCACAAAGAGAAAACTGATGGGGTGGGGGGAAGCATTTTGCTCCCTAGAAATTGAGAATGTAAAGTATATTTAATTAAAATGATAAATCTGATTTTCAGTTTGGTTTTTACTACTACTAAAACTAATCTATTTTATGCATGTTTTCAGAAGGCTGCCGCCATCAAATCTGAGAAGATTAGAACTGTGAGGCACTTACAGATCTATCTGGGCCAAACCCTTCATTTTATAGACCAAGAAACAGGATCAGGTTGGGGAGGTGACCCTAACATACTAGGGATTGTGAGTACCGAGGCCCAGAGGCTGGTGGACATTGTTTTCCATTGTGCCACCTTCTCTCTTCTCTTTTGACTTCTTGGTGCATGACAGGGCAGGGAACCCCAGACTCCCCTCCTCTCCTTTTAAATATCCTGGCCCAGTCAAGCAACTCCTGTGGAGGGGGCTGGGTCTCTGGGGGCCCCCATCCCTCACCAGCCCAGTGTATCTATTACTTTCTCTCAGTTCCATCCCCAGCTTCTCTGATCCCTTGTGGCTTTGCAGGCTGGATCCTTATTCTGTGGTCATTTGGTGACCAAACTGTATTTGGGTCTTTTGTTTTTTCACTGTCCTTCTGGTAACCAGACCTTTGTTTTTCTTGTCTGAGCTAGGTCTGCAGAGTTGAAAATAAAAGCTATTAAATTCATGTTTTATATCACTTCGACTTAAAACCAGGTTGGGAATATAAAACGTTTATTTGTTTATTGAATGGGTATCCACGTGGTACCAAATTCAAACATCAACTTGGCTTGGTGGTGCACTCCTGGAATTCCAGTTACTCAGGAGTTGCAGTAGAAGGATCACCAACCAGTTCATGGCCAGCCTGGGCAACTTAGGGAGGCCCTGTCTCAAAATAAAAAAATAAAAATAGAAAGGACTGGGGACACAACTAAGGGATAAATCACCCCTGGGTTCAATCCCCACTACCAAAAGCACCAGATAAACAAACACAGTCATAATGCTCTATAATGAAATTTTATTAATTTTTTTATTTTTTAATCTGCAATGCTGGGGATTTGGGGATTTTTTTCTTTTCTTTTCTCCTTTCTGGTACTGGGGATGGAATGTGGGACCTCAGGCTTGCTAGGCAAGTGCTCTAAGACTGAGCTACATCCCCAGCCCCAGTGATATTTTACGATCTCTCTCATATCTCTGTCCCCTGGAAATCATTGTGCCTTCCTGGGGAAAGCCAAGATGTTGTTTCTTGTGCATCCTGGGTGAGATAGTACGTATTCATATAGACAGGCTACTACAGCCCTTCTGCATGTACATTAATTCCTTCACCTTTGTTTACACAAATATGAGCACTGAATGTATCAAGACCCAAAGAAACTTCATCCTGGCATGTCCCAGAGAACAGGTACTTTAAGAAACAGTGTATGGCTGGGGAGATAGCTCAGTCAGTAGAGTGCTTGCCCTGCAAGCATAATCCCCAGCACCGCACAAAAAACAAAAAACAAAAAAACATTGTATGGTGTTTATAAACAATCAAAGACATCCAGGTATATTCACATTGCAGAATTGTAAATGTTTGGTTCAAAATTTTGTTGCAAAATATACTAGAGGTATATATGTTTGTGTATGTGTGTGTAGTATATATAACAAAGATAAAGAGTTAAAAGGAAAAAAAGAAGCAATGTATGAAATTGGCTTAGAACCCCTCTCTCTCTCTCTCTCTCTCTCTCTCTCTCTCTCTTTGTGGTACCGGGGATCTGGGGACTGAACCCAGGGCACTTGGGCCCTTGTGTATGCTGGGGGGAAATACTTTACCACTGAGTTGTTTCCAGCCCTGCATTAGAATTTCTAGAGGTTGTTCTATGTATTGTTAGATTATTGTGTTCACCCCTCATACAATTAAAAGTCAAAAGAACATACACTACATAAATAAGAGGAGGTTTAGGCAAGATTTGACTTTTATCCTGGTATTTCAAAGAAATTGTTAATAAAGCCCTGACATAACCTAAGTCTAACTCTTGGATCACCTGGGATGGGTTTGTACACAGACAGACCCCAGGTTCAAATTCTGTTTGTGCTCCTGACTGGCTTTGGACCTGGGTAAATCAGTTAATCTAAGTCGAAGTCTCAGCTTCCTCATTGGTACAATGGGGATAATAATCTACCTTGAAGGAGCGAGGGGATTGGGACTAATGTGTACTAAATGCTGAGTTAACAGGCACAAGCTCTTTTCTATGTTGCCCAGACTGACCTTGAACTCCTCAGATCAAGTGATCCTTCCACATCAGCTTTCTGAGTAGCTACAGGTCTGGTCTGTGCCACTGCACCTGGCTTATCCAGTGCCTTTCGGGCCTCTGTGTGTATCCTCACGGGCTGGTGCAAGGCCTTTGTGACTGGACATCCCCCCACACCCTCCTTGTCTTACGTCTTTCACTTGAGACCTCTGGCTCCCAGTATATGGGCTGAGGTTTGGATGTGAGTTGGGTGTGCTGGGCAGTGCTGGGCCATCTTCAGGGTCAAAGACATCCACATTCAACAAGGAAGGCTGTTGATGGGAGGAGGAGGGCGGGGCTGAGCTCCAGTAAGCTGGGAACTCCCCTCAGGTAGACCAGTCTGGCCTGACTGCTGGATACAGGACAAAGCAGGTGGGGTGGGGTGAGGTGGGGAGCTCCTTCCAGCCATCCTGACTGTACCAACACCCTCTCCCACTTCTGCATGAGGCTGTCTTAGGGAATCATCAGTGACTGCTGAGCCAAGGTTCTGAGTGTGCCCGCTTAGAGGCAGTGGCTCTTGGGATGCCCAGCTTCCAAGTGCAAGGGGCCCCCCATCTTTCTCAGCAGGGAAGTGAGGGACCCAGTGAAGAGGCAGGAAGTAACTGTCAAAGGAGAGAGGAGTGTGTGCACGCATGCGCTCAGTGGCCTGTTTTAATAGTCCCTGCTTTACCATTTCCAGGAAGTCAGAAGGCAGCAACATTCCTCCAGAATGAGGCCTCCCCTCTAAGGGGCTGCTCAAGATGGACGGCACACCCCTTGGGAAGTGTTCTGCAGCCAGTGGAGCTGGATAAAAAAGAAGGAACTACCTGATCTATGTGGATCAATTAGAAGTTTTTGTCATCCTCTTCTCTGATCCTATCTTCAATTTAGTCTCTGCAAGCAATTATCAAAATACTCTTTGTGTGCTAAGGATCTGTCCCTGTCCCCAGGAGCTCACCATCTTGGGTGTGTCGGGGTGGGGTATAGCTATCAGACTTTAAGGTTTTGGTGATTTTTTTCTTTTTTCTTTTCTTTTTGTGGTGCTGGGGATGGGACCCAGGGTCTCATGAATGCTAGGCGAGCACTCTACCACTGAGCCACACCACACCCCCACACCCCCACACCCCCAGCCTCAGTCAGTCCTCAAGGTTTTTTTTTGTTGTTGTTGTTATGGGGATTGAACCCAAGGGCGCTTAACTACTAAGCCACATCCCCTTTTTTATATTTTATTTTTTATTTACAGGGTCTTGCTGAGTTGCTTTGGGCCTCACTAAGTTGCTGAGGCTAGCTTTTTTTTCCCCCACCCCCTTTCGGTGCTGGGGATTGAACCCTGGGCCTTGTGCTTGACAGGCAAGCACTCTACCAACTGAGCTATCTCCCCAGCCCCTTAGCTTTGAACTCACAATCCTCCTTCCTCAGCCTCCCCAGCCACTGGGATTATAGGCATGTGCCAGGGTGCCCAGCCCCTCAAGGTTTTTGTACCAAAGCCAGAGGGGCCCCTTTCACTGGAAGAAACAGTGAAGGACACAAGTTCAGTTCTGAAGTTCCTATTCCTTTAAGTCCACCTCTAATGCCATTTCTTCCCTGAAATCTTTCCCAGCACATTTCTTCTCCTAGGGTGCCACTGTTCTCCTTATACATTCTCAAGGCAAATCGTACAGAAACTGTTTATTCATTGGGAAAGGTAAGGTCTATCTCACGAGGCTGACCTTCCCCAACCTTTACTAGAATCCTCCATCTTCCCACTGGATTAGAAGTTCCTTGAGAGCAGGCTGGCTGCGTCACTCCTTTCTGTACCCCTGGCACCCAGGTTGACCCCTGGAACCATCGGGGCTTTGCAAACTGACTGCTGAGGCTGAATCACAGGCTCCAGAACCAAGTTTAGGCCAGAGGATGCTCTTGGGGAAGACGTGGAAGAACTGGACAGGCCTTGAAAGTGAGACTCAGGAAACTGCAGCCCATGGGCCTAGTCGAGTGCCTGTTATCCTGTGGTCAGTAAGCTATGAAGAGTTCTCATATTTTTCCATGATTTAGAAAAAAAAATCAAAATAAGAAAAGTGCTGGATGTTGTGGCACACATCTATAATCCCAGCGACTCAGGAGTCTGAGGCAGGAGGATCCAAAGTTAGAGGCCAGGTTCTTCTCCTCTCTAGAGAGGATCCACTCTCTCTCTCTCTCTCTCTGTTGAGAGTGAACCCTTTACCCCTTTCCTATCCTTTCTAATAAACTCATGCCTGTTACTCTGGGGGATAAAAAAGTTCGAGGCCAGCCCAAGCCACTTAGCAAGACCCTGTGTGAAAATAAAAAAGGGTTGGGGATGTCTCTCAGTAGTAGAGTGCTCCTGCGTTCAATTTTAGTGTCCCAAAATAGTTTAACTGGGATGCAAGCTATGCTTCTTTGTTGTATTTGCTTGCTCTGTGCTATAATGGCAGAGTTGAGTAGTTGTAAAAAGACAGTTTGGCCCAAAAAGTCTGAAGATTCTTTTTGTGTGATTACTTTTATTAACGATATTAATTGTACAAATTAATGGGTTTCACTGTGACATTTCTACATATGTACATATTGTGTGTTGATCATGTCCACTATCCCTTCTCCCCTCTCTCCCCACAGGTCCTCTGACCTCCTTTCCAGTCCCTCTTCTGCTTTCAGGTTATCTTTTTAATATTTTTTTTTAGTTTCCGCATCTGAGAGAAAACATGCCATGTTTGTGTTGTTCTGGGTCTGACTTACTTCACTCAACTCATGTCCTCCAGTTCTATCCATTTTCCTGCAAATGACAGAATTTCATTCTTCTTTTATGGCTGAATAATACTCCATTGTGTGTATATACCATATTTTCTTTTCTTTTTCTTTTTAGTCCTGGGGACTGAACCCAGAAGCGCTTAAACACTGAGCCACATCCCTAGCCCTTGTTTCTTTTTTCTTTTGATGCAGGATCTCACTAAGTTGCTCCAGGCCTTGCTGAGTTGCTGAGGCCGGCCTTAAACTTGTAATCCTCCTGCCTTAGCCTCCTGAGCAACTGGGATTATTACAGATGTGTGCTACAGAATATACCCTATTTTCTGCGTTCATTCAGGTGTTGGTGGGCACCTAGGCAGATTTCGTATCTTGGCTATTGTGAATAATGCCTCTGTAAATATGGGTATGCAGGTGTCTCTTTTATGAGCTGATTTAATTTCCTTTGAATGTACACCCTAAAAGGTATAGCTGAATTGATGATAGCTCTATTTTTAGTTTTTTTGAGAAACCTTCATACTGTTTCCCATAGGGGCAGTACTAATTTACATTCTTGCCAACCATGTATAAGGGTTGTTTTTTCTCTATGTCTTTGCCAGCATGTGTTAGATCTTTTTTTTTTTTTTTTTGGTGGTGCTGAGGATAAGATCCAGGGCCTCACACTAGACAAGTGCTCTCCCACTGAGCCACATCTCTGGCCCAATAAACATAGCATGATGCTTTTCTTTTGTAGTGCTGGGGACCCAACCCTGGGTCTTGCACATACTAGGCAAGTGCTCTATCATTGCACTACATCACCAGCCCTTATTTTATTTTATTTCCTTTTTTAATAATAACCATTGTAAGCTGGGTGTGGTGTGCATGCTTATAATTCCAGCTGCTTGGGAGGCTGAGGCAGTGGGATCTCAAGTTCAAGACCAGCTTGAGCAATTTAGTGAGAACCTGTCTCAAAACAAAAAATAAAAAGGGCTGGGGACATAGCTCAGTAGTAAAGCTCCTCTGGGTTCAATCCCCAGTACCAAAAAAAGAAGAAAGCTAAGACAGTGGGAGAGGAGGAAGAGGAATAAGAAAAAGAGGAAGAGGAAGAAGAGAAGGAGAAGAAATAAAGTCATTTTACCTGGAGTGGGATTATATTTTTTATTGTATTTTTTTGTTGTCGCTGCTGCTGTTACTATTTTGTTTTTTGAGAAGGGGGTCTCATTGGGTTGCCCAGGCTGGCCTTGAACTTGGGATCCTTCTGCCTCAGTCTCCTGAGCTAGGGTTACAGGTGTATGCCACTGATCTGGCTTCAATGTAGTATTAACTTGCATTTCCCTGATAAGTCTAAGGTATTTAATCTCTGGTCCTTAACAGAAAAAGTTCGCTGAGACTTCCTCTGAAGTATAGGCAGAGACCTAATTAAGATAAGAGAAATTCATATGAAGTTTGGACTGCCCAAGGGAGAAGGTCCAGTCTTTGGTCAGGGCAGGAGCAAGGGCAGTCCAGCAGGAAGCAGGAGGCCACCCTGCCTAAGGTCCTTCAGATGGAAAAGGGAGAGCCAGTTATGAACCCAACCAGGCTTGTCTCACTTCTGAAGCCAAAGCCCTGAATATAGCCCAGGGAAGATCTGAACTTGGGTGTTCAAAGATATATATAGAGAGAGACAGAGAGAGAGAGAGACAGAGAGACACAGGAGGACTTCCTGGAGGAGGTAGCATTGGAACCGGGTGGGTAGGATTTGAGTGGGTGCTGGGAACAGGGTATTCCAGGCCTAGAGGATGTCAGGACCAAAGGCAGGAGTCTGGGAGGCATGAAATTAGATTGAAGGAAGGGGAAGACTCTAGCGTAGAGCAGATGGGAGTTGGGGGAAGTGAGGAAACAAATCTTTGGAAACCCTTGAGAGACTTGCCTTGGAATTTTCTCTTTGGAATCTTGGCTCTGTGGTCCCAGCCTGATGTCTTTGTCAGTTGTCCAGAAAGCTGAGAGACATTCCAGACCAATCTGAGAGAGAGAGGCTCTAGTTGGTGGGCGACTCCGCTTGCCCAGTCCTGTTCACATTGGTGGCCTTGGATGAGTATCCCAGGCCACAGGTACACTCTGGGTGGCAGGGATTCCCTTGAATGGAGCCTGAGCTGGCTCCTCCGTGGAGATTCTTGGTCCTGCCTGTGAATTTTCCATGGGCTCCACACACCCCGAGTACTGAGGGAAAGAAGAAGGGGGAATTAAACATGTATCTTATGGCTTCTTCTTTCCAGGACAGGCACCTGCTACCCCCTCCTGGGATGCAGTAGGGGAATTTCACCTTTGGGAACCCAGTAGATCAGTCAGAGGCTCAATTAGGAGGTTTTAGTAGCTGATGCCCCAAAGGGATGAGCCTCAGGCCTTCAATCTGGGTCCCTGGCACCTACATCAGTGTTTAATAAATATTTGTGAATGAAGGAACAAGAGAGTGGGTGTGGGGAAGGGGGTTGTCCACAGGGTGTAAAACAGGCCTCTACCTGCCAGGTGCTTCCTGTTTAGTCGGAGAGGTGGGTGGGAAGTGGCAATATAATGTTTATTAATATCTTTTTTCATAACTCAAGTTTGAGGCACCGGAGGCAAACTGGGGGAGGTGTATGTTAACAGGGAGGCCACTCCCAGAGGAGACTCTGAGCTCAGATTGTGTCAGCCCCTCCCTCGATCCCAGTGAGGACAGACACTTCAGACCAAGGCTTCACACAGAGGGGCCACTGATGTGTGTGTGTTCTGCTGGCTCTAAGGGTTTCCCTGAGGTGGAAAGAGGGGGTCTTGGTGACTCAGGTCCTCCTGGGCCCCCTCCAGAGTAATGAAGCTTTCTCTTTCTGCTTAGACAGGACTGGGGGAGTGTGTTGTGTTCTTTGCTTGAACCCAATTTCAGTAGCTACGTGTGTGGTGTGTGGTGCAACTCGGCATCACCAAGCCACCCTCAAGGGGCCTTGTCCCAGGATAAGAGGGGGTGTGCTCAAGCCCTCCATGTCTCCACGTTTGCATGGCCAGGCCACTGCTGGTGGCTCTGTAGTTCACTTCTCTTTCCTGGTCCCCTCAGGATTTCTAATGCTAAAAGCCCCAAGACATTCAGTTCCTACTCTGCCCTGCCCCTCTCCTGAGAAGATATCCTAGGGCATGCAGCCATCTCAGGGAAGAGAGCCCATGGGTCGGAATAGTCTGTGTGCAATTTGACATCATTGGGGCTCACCTAGCCCCCTCTATTATTATACCACAACCTGGAGGCTCAGAAAGGTTAAGTGACTCACCTGAGGTCACACAGACAGGAATGGCACTTGCAGCCTGAACACCCTGATTCTCTGTCTTGTGCTCTAGTCATTGTATCAACTCTGTGGCCTGAGAATAGATCTGACATCTATCTCAGACACCCCCTTCCAGAGGAACAGGGCAAGGAAGGACACCTAGTCCTACTCAGGACTCTGGGTTGCAAATTAAAGACGGTAACCAAAGCCTGAGAGAGGACCATGAAGAAGAAAGGCACTCTTGGTGGCCCAGTTCTGCTCCTCTGTATCTAGAGGCAGGATATCCGGGCCGAAGGTGCACTGCATGCCTGCTAGCTGTGGGTTCAGAGTGCCCTCTGCTCCCGCTCCCTCCGTTGAGGTAGGGATGGGGATAGGGTGTTAATTTATATAGAATGGTGGGGCCTGGCCACCCAGAGTATTTTTTGCAATACCAGAGTATTGCAAACGGTCAATAGGCACTGTATCTGAAGTCCTAACTTGGACCAACAGCAACATTCCTGGGACTGGGATTAGGGAAGGAGGTAGGAGGTAATTAACTATTTTATCCATTTATTTCATTTACCAGGCAACTTCTACATGCCAGGTGCTGTCAGGAGATGGAAAGCATCGCCAAAACTACAACAAACCACCGCTCACCATATCCCAGGCTCAATGTTCTGTATGTGTTATTCAGAGAAGCTAAATAATTTCTCCAAAGTCACTGAGCTAGTAAGCAGCAGGAGGAGTGAGCACACTCCAGCAATACCGAAGCCCTGCTGTCTCTGAGAGGCATGTGCTGAATGTCCTGGGAGATTTGCCAGAGGGACTCCATGTGAGAGGGGGCTGGGGGCTGGAGGGTGGGCTGGGGAGAATGAGCATTTTGAATAGTGTGCCTAAGAGCTTGATCTGTCTCCTTTAGACGTTGAGGAGTCACTGGGTGGGGGTCGGGGGACTCTGTTAAAGCAGTTCTGATGGCATCAGACACTGGGCAGGAGGGAGCAGGCCACTGCCTTGGGAAGTTCAAGAGTAGCTCATCTGCCAGGCACAGTGATGCAGGCCTGTAATCTCAGCAACTGTGGAGGCTGAGGCAGGAGGATTATAAATTCAAGGCCAGCCTCAGCAACTTAGCAAGACCCTGTCTCAAAAAAAAAAAAAAAAAAAAAAAAAAACAAAAGGGCTGGAGTGTAGCTCAGTGGTAGAGCTGAGTTCAATGCTAGGACCAAAAAGAATAAAAAATGAATAAATAAAATAGTCCATCCCTGATCCTGTCCCGTATCCCTAAATTCTCCCCTTGTTGCCACATAAGATTTGCTGCCATTATTCAGCCCAGACAGATGGCAAAGGCATTTACTGTGTGGCGGATAAGAACATGGGCTCTGAAGTCTAACTCCCCAGACTTAAATTCTTGTTCTGTCACCAGCATGCTTTGGGACTTGAACAAGATAAGCTTTCTTTGCTTGTTTCCTCATCTGTTAAAATAGCAATAACAGTACCTACCTCAGAGAGTTGGGTATGAAGATAAAATGAGATGCTTTAGGGGAGCACGGATTGTTAGTAAGGGTTCAATGAATGCTAGTTATTATTATCAGATGTCATCTCAGAGTTGACTGGAGTCTGATCTAAATCCCTCATGCTGCAGATGAATCCCAGCTTCCCTTTCAGGAGAGGAAGCTCCATGTTCCAGGCTCTCTTACCTCATCCAGACTCTCTGATCTAACTTTTCCCTTCCCCCCTTTCCCTGTGATTACCATAAACCCCCTTGAGCTAGTGGGCAGGTTCAGGGGGGCCTCATGACCCTTTGAAGTCCCAAGCCAGGTTCCCAGTCCCACATACTGACTTCTGAGAAAGCTGCTTCCCATCAAATCATGCCGCCCAAGAGCCACCCCTCTTAGGTATTCTTGCCAACTCCGTTTTATAATCTCCATTCCATGTCGGGAGGGAGGGCTGTACAGGCACTTTGTCTGCAGGAAGGAAGCAATTAAATTATTAGCACTTTGAAAAATTAAACGACATAACTTATGGCGGAATAAGTTTAGCAAAAAAAAAAAAAAAAAAAAAAAACCCTTGTAATGTGAGAAAACAATTAAAAAGAATTATATAAGGTTGGGCTCGCTCCTTTATTGCAATAGAGTTAGCAGTTCATTGATTATCCTCTTGTTATAATGCAGCAGGGGCTGCTACAGGGGCAGTCATATTCAGGAAGCTAAGCGCTTAGCTGGGTCCTGCAAGAGGACAGAGGAGGAGTTGAAAGGTTTTCCAGGAGGGGGAAGCAAAGAGGAGAGCAGGGTCAGGGCCAGATCACCCCAGCTGCTGTTCCCTTCTTTCTACTCCTTCTGCTTTGGTAGACCTGGGAGAGTTTGCCGGTGTCAACTTGCCCCAATCCTGTGCCCCAGCATTCATCCCAGTGAGAGAGAGTTCCGTACGGTGTCACGAATGAGGGTGACCACTGCAGTATGACAGGAGGAACCTGGGTATTCCTCCCCAGGAAAGTGGCCATGTCAAATAGGATGCATGCGGAGCCACGAAGATAGATCTTAAAAACTTGGTTCCTTGCAGCAGCACAGAAGAGCCAGCTGCTGCTACTCCCAAGCACGTGGAGGAATCTCCCAGACAAGTTGAGCGAAAGAAGCAAGACATGAACAAGAACCTTGCCGTGTTCATGAAGTTCAAGAACAAACTCAACTAAGGGGTGGTGACAGAAGCTGAGTGGTGGTTACTGCTGGCAGCGGAAGCAGGGAGTTTAATGACTAGGAAGGGGCTCAAGGAACCTTCAGCAGTACTAGAAATGCTCTCTTTTATCTGTGGTGATTACACAGGTGTAGACAGTTGTCCCTTAGGATTGGCTCCAGGACCCCCTGAAGATATGGAAATCCATGGATATTCAAGTTCCTTATGTCAAATGGAAGAACATCGGCATAGAACCTAGACACAACCTGTATACTTTAAAGCATCTCTAGATTACTTTGGACATCTGGCAGAATGTAAATGCTATGTGGATAGTTATTGTTCAGGGAATAATGACAAGAAAAAAAAGTCTGTACAGACACCATTGAAGTATTTTCATTCTGCCATTGGTTGAATCTTCAGATATGAAACCCACAGATACAAAGGGCCATATTTATAGGTATATAGGTAAAAATCATCGCGTTTTATCCTGAAGGTCAGGGCACGTTACTTTTCTGTATGCATGTCATACTCTGGTGGGTAAGTAAAGAGCCAAAAACACGTGGAGGGTAAAAATAGGAAACGAGGAGTTACAGGACACAATGCCATTGTTGAAATAAAACCCTCAGTGCACATGAAATAATTACCCATTCTGTAAGAATTCAGCAAACAAAAATAATAAACACTATCAAACAGAAATAGGGTGTGGGGATAAAGGGGAATGAATGAACATATGAATAAAATCAAGAGCAGAGCTTGCACTAACCTATCAATCATGGTAACAGGCCATGAATAGAGAGTATGGTCAACTCCACCCTCTGTGTCCAGGTAGAAGTTTATAGAAAGAAATCACTAACTAATCCCCTCAAGAGATCTTTGGGCTGGGTGTGGTGTGTGTGGGCAGTTGGGGCATTTTGATCTGAGGGATGTTTATTTGGTTTTTTTTTTTGCAGTGCTGGGGATTGAACCCAGGGCTTTGTGCTTGCAAGGCAAGCACTCTACCAACTGAGCTACCTCGCCAGCCCTGATCTGAGGGATGAATGTAGATTCAGTCACTGATACCTGCCTGCGGGTAAGGGATGAACCTAGCTCACAGTAGCAAACTTCCCTGCGTTTGCAAATGGATGCCACGCCCACTGCCTGAAGAGCTTCCTATAGGGGAGCAGTTTCCCTGGATGGACCTGAGCTAGCCTGCTGCTACCACTTCTAGTTGGGTCTTCCTTCCTGGCAGTTTTGTTATTCTCTCTGCATCCCAACTGTGAGGACAATCGAGTGCCTGGGGTGTGTGTGTTGTGTATTAGAGCACAATTTAGATCAGTGATTGGCAAACTTTCTGGAAAGGGCTGGGAAGTAAATATTTTAGGCTTTGGGCCGTCAGGCCTCCGTCACAGCTATTCCAGAAGCTGCCATGGACATAAGTGAAGGAACATGGCTGTATTCCAACAAAACTTTATTTATGGACACTGACATTTGAATTTCAGATCATTTTCATGTGTTACAAGGCATTACTCTTCCAATATTTTCAGGCTGTTAAAAAGTGTTAAGAATGATGCTTAGAGCTGGGGTTGTGGCCCCGTGGTACAGTGCTTGCCTAGCATGTGTGAGACACTGGGTTCCATCCTCAGCACCGCCTACAAATAAATAAATAAAGGTTCATCAACAACTAATAAAAATATTTTTAAAAAAGAATGATACTTAGCTTGCAGGCTGTGTGCAAACAGGTGGGGGCCAGAGTTTGCTGTCCCTGGTCTGGAGAATTAAATGAGTCTGGTGGTACTGTGATCACTCAAGCCTGTAAGCGCAAAAGGACGGGAAGCAGACCTCCACGGATTCAGAGAAGCCTTTATTCCTTCGAGGACTTGGGTGCCATTCAGGTCCACTTTCCAGATGGGAAAATGACCCGCAGTTACAGAGGGGATTCTGGTTTTATAGGATACAATGAGGATGATGTAATCATTGGAAGCCATGTTCAAGCAGTTTTGACCCTCTGGGGATAGTTGTGCAGGTTAAAACCAGACCCCGAGGGATGAGGGATGAGAACTCAAATCTTGCCCACTGTCATTCCGGACTAATTTGACATGGGGGAAGGTCAAGGTTTAGGGTCCAGCATTCTGAATCCGCCCCTTTCCCCCACGGCTCATTGTTATCAGAAAAGGACCCCTGGGAGAGGTTTAATGTTTGGCCAGTTTCCCCTCCCTCCTCCAAGCCATGCTGTCCCTCCATTTTTCATGGGGGGCTGTCTTATATGAGTATTATTTTCCATAACCTTCAAAGCCCAGGAGGCACAGGTGCAGAGGGGTGATGAGGTGGCTTACCCAGGGTCATTGGGCAATTAGCAACGGAGCTGGGGCTCTAACCCAGATCTCCCAAGTCTGGATTTAGCACTAACTACAAATGCACAGGGAGGGAAGCGACTGGTTGTCCATGGTGTCCCCTTTTCCAGGGTCCATACACTTCACTAAGAAGTCTGGCTTCACGCTGGGCAACTAATTTTGCGGGATTAATCAGAGAACTGCTCTCCCCAGTGGAGTGGATTATTACTCTTCAAAGACCTTTCTCATCCTTGGTCAATAAAGAGTGACAAAGGCCTCTCTACACCACTGATTTCCAGTCTCCTTTTGTCCCACAACATTGCTGTGATGATTAATTTCTTTCTTTCCTTCCTCTCTCTTTTTTGGTACCACTGATTGAACTCAGGGATACTCGGCCACTGAGCCACATTTCCAGCACTATTTTGTATTTTATTTAGAGACAGGGTCTCACTGAGTTGCTTAGCGCCTAGCTTTTGCTGAGGCTGGCTTTGAACTCTTGATCCTCCTACCTCAGCCTCCCAAGTTGTTGGGATTACAGGCATGTGTCACTGCGCTCAGTTCAATTTATTTTTTCTTCTCTTCCTTTCTCTCGCTTTCCTTCCTTCCTCTCTTCTTCTTCTTTTTTTTTTTTTTTTTTTTTTTTTTTGTGCAGTGCTGGGGATTGAAGACAGGGTCTGGTGCTTGAAAGGCAAGCACTCTACCAACTGAGCTATAGTCCTAGCCTGTCTTTCTTTCTTTCTTTCTTTCTTTCTTTCTTTCTTTCTTTCTCTCTTTCTCTCTTTCTCTCTTTCTCTCTTTCTCTCTTTCTCTTCTTTCTCTCTTTCTTCTTTCTTTCTCTCTTTCTCTTTCCTTTTTGGTACTGGGGATTTTAACCCAGGGGCACTTTACCACCGAGCTCTTATTTTTTATTTTGAGAGAAGATCTTGCTAAATTGCTGAGGCTGGCCTCAAACTTGCAATCATACTGTCTCCTAAGTCACTGGGATTACAAATATGTGCCACCGTGTCAGGCTCTGTGTGATGAATTTCTCAATGTGGATTTCTTTATGGGGAATCAGAGTGAACTTCTGGTTCTATTTACACAAAATTCAAAACCAGACAAAACAAATCTACACTTAGAAGCCAGGAAAATGGTTATTTCGGGAAGGAGGCACATGGTGGATTGAAGAAAACTTCTGCTTCTATTTGAAAATGGTCTCTGTGAAAAGACATCAGAACTACAAGGTGCACAAGTCTGGACACATGTTCTATTCCAATAAACTGCCAATTAAAAATAGCTCCAGGGGACTGGGGCTGTAGCTCAGTGGTAGAGCACTTGCCTAGCATGTGGGAGACACTGGGTTTGATCCTTGGCACAACACATATAAATAAATAAATAAAGTATTGTGCCCATCTATAACTAAAAATATGTGTGTGTGTATATATATATATATATATATATATATATATATGTATGTATATACATATACATATATATAGTTAACAAAAAAAATAGCTCCGGGTCTAGGGTTGTGGCTCAGTGGCAGAGCGCTTGCCTAGCATGGGTGAGGCACTAGGTTTGATCCTCTGCACCACATAAAAATAAATAAATAAAATAAAGGTATACACATACATATATTTGTGTGTGTGTGTGTGTGTTTGTGTATATATATATATATATATATATATATATATATTTATTTATTTATTTTTAAATTTTTCTAATAAAGTTCCAGAGGCTAGGGAGTGTTCAGTGATAAAGTGCTTGCCTAGAATGCTCAAGGTCCTGGGTTACATCCTTAGTGTGCGCGTACACACACACACACACACACACACACACACACACAAGATAGACAAAAAGAATAGAAAATTTCTTGGGAAAAAATAAACTTTTGATGAGTTCAGTTTCTGGGACAGGAAGGCAAAGCTAATGTCACTCCAATCCCTATTCCTTGGCTGGGCAGAAACAGACCCTACGGAAAAGCCCTACAGAAGAGATGGGAACTTTCACTTTAATATAGAAGGTGCTCGATTTGCTTCCCTGGAGTACAAAAGATGTATGAGTATATATGCGTGAGTGTGTGAGAGTGTGTATGTGTGGTACGTGTGAGATATGTGTGTGTGTGAGAGAGATACTTGTGTATGTATGAGTGGGTATATTTGTGTGTGTGTGTGTGACTGTATTTTTTTAAATATTTATTTTAGTTGTAGTTGGACACAATATCTTTATTTTATTTATTTATCTTTATGTGGTGCTGAGGATGGAACCCAGGGCTTCATACATGCTAGGCAAGCACTCTGCCACTGAGTTATACCCCCAATTCCGTGGCTGTATTTTTGAGTATATGTGAGATGTGTGTAGGTACGAGCAACTGTGATTGTGTTTGAAAGTGTGAGGAGTGTGAGCGTGTGTGTGAGTGCGTGTGTGCCTGTGTGTGGGTGGTGGTATGTATGTGTGTACGTATGTGTGTCAGGTGGGAGGTGTGTATGTACATGTGTCTGTGATTGTGTGAGAACCAGATTGTGTGAAACTCAGAGAGTTGCCTCTCCCTTTGGAATTTGGATTTGGACTTTGCAGGTCCGAGTGGGCACATAGGCGGAGGTGTGGTACGTCAGTGCTGGGGCTCGTCTCTCTGGCACCAGGACCTGGCTGATGTTCACTGCGCCTTTTTGCCTTTATGTGTTTCTTCAGTGCAACTCCCTTGATTGCTGCAGATTTATGCAGAGAAAATGGGTTCTGGTAACTGGCCGACCCTTTTAGCCATTGTTCATTTGGGTGGATCTTAGACCCTCTATTTGTTTCTGAAGGGTTTGCTGGAATTCTCTCTGAAATGTGCCAAGCTTCCTGCTCAGGAGAAGACATTCATTTAATTTATTTAATCTGGATGATTTAATTCTCTCATTTAGAGGGCGCAAAACACAGATTTTGCATTACAGGGGCCTGACAGACTGAGGGAGAGAGAGGGATGGAGAAGATTGAAGTGTGGCAATTTCTCTATTGCTGGGGGGGATCTTCTCAAGTGCATCTTACACTTGGGTCTAGAGTTTTGGAGGCCCAAAGGATAAGGGCCTGTCTGTGGGAATCTGTGAAAAACAGCTGGTCTTGAGGCAGGTACAATGGTACAGGTCTGTAATCCTAACAACTCAGGAGGCTGAGGCAGAAGGATCATAAGATCAAAGCCAGCCTCAGCAATTTAGCAAGACGCTGCTTTAAAATAAAAAATAAGGCTTGGGGATGTATCTCAGTGGTAAACACCCCTAGGTTCAATCCCTAATACCAGAACAAATAAAACAGCTGGTCTCATTGGCCAGATTTTTTTTGAGGGGGAGGTGCCAGGATTGAACTCAGGAGCACTCAACCACTGAGCCACATCCCCAGCCCTATTTTGTATTTTATTTAGAGACAGGGTCTCACTGAGTTGCTTAGTGTCTCCCTATTGCTGAGGCTGGCTTTGAACCTGCAATCCTCCTACCTCAGCCTCCTGAGCCGCTGGGTTACAGGCATGCGCGATTATGCCCGACTTCAGGGTAGTTTTTTTTTTTTTTTTTTTTTAATATTTTTTTAGTTGTAGACAGACATAATATCTCTATTTTATTTGCTTATTATTTTTACGTGTGCTGAGGATCAAATCCAGTGCCTCACATGTGCCAGGCAAGTGCTCTACCGCTGAGCCACACCCCCAGCCCTTCAGTGTAGTTTGATCACATTTCCCTAATTGCTAAAGATGTTGAACATTATTTTCGTATATTTGTTGGCCATGGAGAGGCCATTCCAATGTGGACCAAGTTGAGGCAGGGAGGGCTTGATACTTCAGGTTTCTGGCTGCAGATGGGCTGCTCGGCTTGGCATGTAGTCATAGGCTGGGGTGGGAGGGTGGGGGAGGAAAAGAATCAGATCAGTGACCCAGATTAGAGAAGGATCAAAGCTGCTAGGACAGATGCTATCTCCATACGTAGGGATGAGTGTTCCTGCAGGCAACGGGCTATTTTGAACACTCCCCGTTTAAGCTCTAGTGAGAATGAGTACAAGTATCTGGCAGGTTGAAGGAATGAATCCATGGGTTTGAATGCTGCATGACCTTGGGCACAATATTTTTCATCTTCGGGACTCATTTTTTCTCACCTACAAATGGCCCGGGGAGGGAGGATCTGATCTAGGTGCCTCTGGGGTCTCTTCAGTTCTTTCGCTCCCTTTCTTTGTCTATTTTGGCACGTGTATGGCACACACATAAACAATCCTGTTTACATTAAAAGTGAATTTTGCTTCATATCTCTGGGCATCCCCTTGAGCTCTCAGCATAAAAGAAATGAAGACTCTGGATTTTTAATTTTTTTTGTTCGCCACTAATTAATTGTGTGTTTCAGGGCAGGCTTCCTAGCCTCATTTCCCTCGTTCATGAAGTAGGGATAGTAAGCATCATATCTGTCACTTGGAGGTGTGAGCATCCAGGTGATAATAACATTTAAAAGTGTTGCTACTTGTAAATATTACTAAGGTGTTATTTATGATGATTTCACATAATAGGTGCTCAAGCAATGATCACTAAATGGGAAACTTTCTGGAATTGCTTACATCTTTACTCGAGCTCCGCTGACATCAATTCTCCTGGTTTCCTTTCTTTTTCTTTTTTTACTTGACTTTACCCAAATGCTGCAGAGAGCTTGAGGCAATGCAGCCAGAAGTTCCCCACCACTCCATAAAAGGCCACCACCTAAGTGCTCCAACTTTGTCCTTCCCCTAAATCAACAGAATGGGTTTGGGGTGGGGAGGGGGAAATAAAGGAGCTGTTAGCAGGTAGGAGCAAGTGGGTCCATCTCTGTGCAAGTCACCACCAATAAAACTTAATCAATGCAGCCCCTTTTAAGTTGGTTGGATCAGTGACCCAGAAAATAGCTCCCCTGCAGAAAAGGAAATGATAGTCAATAAACTGAGACGTCAATGGGAAAAATCTATTAAAGAGAGTGAGATATCAGGAGACCTCTGGTGTTAACGGAGACCCTTTGGAACAGAGCCATGGAACCAAGAGCTGGTTTTTAACCCTCTCGAGGACCAGAGTTGCCTCTGTCCCAACTCAGATGCCAGTGGAGCCGATAGCCTCTGCAGCTTGGCTCAGCCCAAGTCTCCCCAAATGGTAGTGAGGAGCCCACACTGTGTTGCTTCTTTTGTGCTGTTTACCAGTTCAAATTGGCATTTTGGGATGCATGTGCTCTTTGCTAGGTGGTCAGCAGGTGGGGATTCTGAGGCTCTGCTCAGGGCGCTGCCTAGAGATGACACCTCTGGCCCAGGGGAAAGAATCAGGAGGTGTCTGCTCTTCCAGCTGCTCTGACCTGGGAATTGGGAGCCAGAGGTCAATACCTGGCTCTGGACCAGGTCTCCTGACTTCACCCTGTCAGCTAGCAGGGCTTCCTTCCGCTGGAGTTGATAAGAAAGGAAATCTGTCCCCAAGAAACTGAGGCTAAGGGAAAGAGTAATGGCATGCAGCTCACTTGGCTTGCGCATGCTCCAGCAGCACTTAAAGCTCACCGTCGTCATTCAGTAAATTGGCAGATGAGGGACATCGTAGTGGGGTGGCAGGTTTCCTTGTAAACTGTGTTTAACCTGCATTGAATCTAGAAAAATTCAGCAGCACATGGATAGATAGCAACTCTGGGAGCTGATTCTGGGAATGCTGCACGGCCTACTACCAGCCCCTCACGCCACATCCACTGTCACCACCACTGCCAGGTTGCACGGGTGGCATCTGAGTGCCAGCTGTTGCTGAGGGTGCCTCACAGAGTTGAGGTTGTGGTTACAGAATGGCACCCTCCTATTGTTCCACAGTGTCTTCAGTGAAGGACATTTGGACATGCTGATGTGAGGATGCGAAAGCATTTGGGTAAGTTGCAAAGGAGACACGTTTACACGGAATCAGTGAGCCAGACAGGGACCGGCCTGGGGCAGAGGGCTGCAGGGAGCAAGACCTGGGCTGGGCCACCTTTCATTTGCTTTTTTTTAAAGCATTTTTTTAGGCGGCTCTTAGGATGGACCCAGGGCCTTGTGTGCTAGGTAAGTGCTCTACCACTGAGCTGCATTCAGCCCCTTCTGTTTACCTTTGGACGCAATCGTTTGCTGGTTAACCCCCCATCAGTGACTACATGCATCCTTTACATGTTATCGTTATTGCTATTGTTTGATCTTTGAGTTTTACACCTTTTTATTTTTTTGGTATAAGGGATTGAACCCAGGGGCACTTAACAATTGAACCGCATCCCTAGCTTTTTCTTTTTCTTTTATTTAGAGACAGGATCTTGCTAAGTTGCTTAGGGCCTCACTGAGTTGCTGAGGCTGGCTTTGAACTTTTAATCCTCCTGACTCAGCCTCCCCAGCTGTACAACACCGTGCCTGGCTACAGTTGCCTTTTGGAATGGATAGAGTCATGGTATCATAGTATTTTTGCCATCCCCAGGTGGGGGTGGGGGCACAGGGGAGATATTGGCAGTTTCCTGGTTCTTGTGGAATCTTTCCAGGGCCTCCTGGCTGGGTGTTTATGCCTTAAGAGGCCAAAAACCCCAAAAGAATGAGATGAGATTACTGGATGAGATCATCAGGGACAAATATCCCCAGACTGCGGGGAGGTCCCCCTCGATGCACTTTTTTTCCTTCCTGACAAACTCCATGGCTTATGGGATGTCAGGAGAGTGGTGGAATTTGGTGGGGATTGTCAAAGATGTTCTACAGTCAGGCGCAGTGACACATGCTGGTAATCCCAGCAGCTTGGGAAGCTGAGGCAGGAGGATCGTGAGTTCAAAGCCAGCCTCAGCAAAAGTGAGGCACTAAGCAACTCAGTGAGATTCTCCCTGTATCTAAATAAAAAATACAAAATAGGGCTGGGAATGTGGCTCAGTGGTTGGGTGCCCCTGAGTTCAATTCCCAGTACTCCCCCACCCCCCAAATAAAGATTTTCTACAGCATTTGTGGGGATAATATATTGGCAACTTTATAAAAAATATACTTTTGGGATCTGGGCATGCCCTGTTGCCATGGCACATAAATTCATGTGGATGAGAGTCACTTCTCCTGAGCCTGAGAGCTGGATGGGCCTCTGTCTTCATTTGCCGCATTCAGTTGGTCCTGGCTTCTGGGAGGTTAGTAATGACAGAATGGATTGACAAAACACCACGGATATGTGAGTCAAGTTTCTGGTTTCTCTGAATCATGGGTTCATGCTTTTTTAAGGATCTAGTGGTTTCCCTTTGGCATTTCAGGGGAACATTCAGGAAGTTTCTAATGTGCAGTGAATCTGGCAGAGCCCCAGGAAGGGCTCCATCCACTTCCATCCCAGGAGCAGGGCAGGAGCGTTTCTTAGAGACCCCTCTTTCTCTCATCCCCTTCAACTCAGTGGCCCTTCTCAACTTAAAACACCTGTGAAGATGGAATCCGACACAGCTGAGAAAAATGAACTACTCATTCCAAGGAAGGCAGCCTGAGCTTTAAAGCCCGGTGGCTGGGCATGCTCAGTGTTTCAGATTAATCTTCTCACTCTAGCTGTGTGATGTTGGGCAAGTTACTTCACCTCTCTGAGCCATAGTCTCCTAATCTATAAAATAAGGCCTAAAAATATCTCCTTTACAGGGTCATTTTGAGGATCAAACAAAGCAATGAATGTACAAGATAACGTATTTACCACAATAATTGACACAAAGTAGGAATTTGGAAGTGGTAGCTCTTTACTTCTTTTTTCTTTTTCATTTTTTTATACTGGAGATTTAACCCGGGGACGCTTAATCCCTGAGCCACCTCCCCAGCCCTTTTTATTTTTCATTTTGAGACAGGGTCTTGCTAAGTTTCTTAGGGCCTAGCTAAGTTACTGAGGCTGGCTTTGAAATTGTGATCCTCCTACCTCAGTCTCCCAAGCCTCTGGGATTACAGGCGTGCACCACCTTGCCTGGCTAGAGTGAATTTTTAACAAGAGTCATACTGCTGATAGGAATGCTTTTCTGTTCTAGAATGGGTGTGGATGGATGGAGTGAATGAACCTGGAGGACCCCAGTGGACTTTGGACCCCAAGTCCAGAGTTGCGAGTTTCTGCCACAGGGTGGCGGTGTTGGAAAACACACTGCACCTCGCCCACTGAGCGGACCAAGTCTGAAGAAATAAACTACAGTTTTAATTGTTATTTTGAATGCGAAGGCTTATTCCTATTTTGAATAAGACCACCTAATCAATCTAAACCTCGGGAGACACTCCAGAGATGGAGTCAGAACACAGTTAGTTGGCGCCTAAGCTGTGTTTAGGATCTGCTCCCCAAGACTCCTGCAGGTCCCTTCTTGCCACATGGTATTTCCTCCTGTGCGTTCCAACATCTCATCCTTCAGCTTGGGGTTGGGGTTGGGGAATGACAAGGGGACTTGAGACCCCTTGGTTCAGTTTTAGCATCATTATTTTCAGAGGGTCCTAGGACCCACAAAGTTTTATATGATCACCCAAGATAGTGTGATCCCAGAGTCCCCAAGATCTGAACTATATATCCTTCACCTCGCTGATGGTTTATTAGTATCCTAGTCACAGAGGTAATAAGAAAGCCATGACAAACTCCCTCCTCCCCTCAGCAATAATCTGATATTTTATTGAATCCAGGGAGAATGGATGGGCTAGCCTGGTCTGGGCTAGTCTGTTGCTCTTTCACAGGATTAGAAAGTCTCCTGTCTTGCTGTATTTGTTGAGGCAGAGGCTCTAAAACACAAAGTGAATTGCCCAGGGTCACCCTGACATTCACTGACTAAACTCCTGCTCCATCAGCAACTGGGAGTGAACCCAGAGGCGCTCTGTCATTGACCTGCATCCCCAGTTCTTTTTGTAATTTGTTGATACAGGGTCTCACTAAGTTGACCAGGTTGGTCTTGAACTTACGATCCTCCTGTCTTAGTCTCCCAGAGTCACTGGGATGATAGCTTCTGCTCTTTGGGAGCTGGCCCAGTTGGGTGGGAGAGGACTGAGGTGGCCCACCTTTATGGTTCGGATCCTCTCACCAGGTCCTTTGTCCTTCCAGGAGAGTCCCTGCTGAACAGAACATTCTTTGCACAGGCGCAGGGCCTCCTCGCGCCTTGCCCCCTCCCCTCTGCAGCTTCCCATGAGTTCCTTTCCAGAGCAGTCACTCACTGAATAGGTTGCTAGTGGAAATGTGGTTTTCAAATTTGGGAAATCTCCATTAAGTCCTTTTATTTAAGGAGGATGTCATTATCGCGCCTCCCTAAGGACTATTACGGTTCTATTAGGCAAGGCCGCAGACTTCCTAGGTACTGTCTGGGGTCTGATTCTTGGGCAGGAAAATGCGAGACAGGAAGAAGGGGAGGGGGGAGTAGGAGAGAGAACAGGGGATGGGGAGGGGGCGGAGGGAGAAGGAAGAAAGGAGGAGAAAAAATAAAGGAGAGGGAAAGAGAAATGAGTGAGAAAATCAGAGGGAAAGGCAAGAGGGTGTCCCACTCCCCAGGTGATAGAGAGGGCAGAGAACACCTGGGGCATGTGCCCATCTGCTAGGATAGAGAATTTCAGATCAAAGTGGACATGGGCTGCCCATAACTGCCTGCCTGCTCACGGCCTTCCCCAGCTGCTGCCCACCCTTGGGTCTCCAGATTTGAGAAGGGGCCTCTGGGAAGGCCAGCAGAGAGGAAGAAGACGCCCAGGGAGGGCAGTTCTGGAAACCGGGGCTGGGCTCAGGGCATTGACCTTCCTGGCCACTCTGGAATGGATTGTTTTCCCTCCTTTGCACCCCCCGCCCGGCCATCCCAGGTGAGTTCCAGGAAAGCAGACTTTCTACTTGCTCTTTACTCTGTCTCAGGCAACTAGAGCGCTACAGGCACATGTGCAGTAGGCGCCTACTGCGCCCTTTCTGTGGCGGGAATGACGAACTGTGATGAAGAAACAGTACCACTGCTTGCTCACCTTCTCCCTTCCTGCATTCAGAACAAAGTCATCTGGTTTGAATGGTTCTTCTCAGGGAAGACTGGTGACCCCTGATGCCCTCAGATCATCCTCCTGGGACACACACACACACATTGGGCAGGGTTTAGGGAGGGTCAAGAACTGCATGGCGAGCAGCTGACCTTGGTTTGGTCAAATGAGAAAGAAAGAAAAAATGGCTCTCCTGGGACCTGCCTGTTAGGGGGTTACCAGCAGCCACTGGAAGCATCTTAACCTCTGGGCAGGAAGGCTGCTGCTCTGTGACAAACATCCTGGCTTGGAAATCCCCCAGCCTGTGGGTCCCCAGGGCCTGGGCAGCCTCCCTCCATGTCACCCTGCCCTCTTCAGGCTCCTGGTCCTGAGGCCAGGATTCCTGTCCACCCCAGGTGCCCTCATGAGGGCTGGCCCAGTGCCCCTGGGGCGCCCCTCCCTTGGAGAGCTCCTGTGCAGCAGTGATTAATGAGGCGGGGACAAAGCCTTTCTTCCCCAGCTGTGTCAACACGCCCCTGTCCCAGTGGCCTGTGGGCTGCAGTAGGAGGAAGCAGCCTCGGGCTGGCCTAGCCATCGCCTTCTGCAGGTTGTTCTCCCCTCACCCTGGGCTCCTCCAGGCCCCTGCCTCCCACCGGGTCACCTGGATCTCATGGTGATGATGATGATTTTATGGTGTCTACTGCACTTGATATTTGCTGAGCACATGCCCCTCCTCGTTTCTGTTCCTTCTGTCAGCTTCCTGAGCCAGAGGAAGGCACAGGTGCAACTAGCTTTGGGTCACAAGGAACAATGGGGCTATGGTTGCTGGTGCTGATGCCCCCCTCCTCTGTGAAGCCTCCCCTGATCACCCCTGGCAGGCTTTGGCTGGACCTTTTCCACCAGTCCCTGCCAGGTCTTGTCATGTGAGAGGTGTTTATCTGTCTGTTACGGAAAGCTCGGTCCTTGTCCCTGATGCCAATCCAATAACGAGGACACAGTTTTGAGAAAAAGGTTTATTGCTTTGCTAGCAAAGGAGATGCACAGGGGGCTCCAGTCCCAGAGGCTGTGGTTCTGCCATCAGGGGAAACAGAGGGCTTTTAAAGAAGCTATTCAAAGGCTACATTCCAGGTGTGTCCTGGCAGGGGGTCCCAGGTGCATCTGCCCCCCTACCCCATGGTGTGTTGAAATTGGGAGAGAGTCACTTGTTAATTTGGGAGAGAGTCACTTCCTAGTTCTCAGGTGATCTCTCCTTCCTGTGGAGCACAGATAACACAAGATAATCTTGTTCCTTGCCCCCAGGTTAGGGACGTGGGGGGGGGGGGAAGGAGAGAAGAGGGAAAGAAAAACATGTCCCAAAAAAATAAGCATTAAGGGCTGTATTCAAAAGGTGAAGTGGACCACTGTTAGCATCCACCTCATTGCTTCCTTAAGGGAGGGAACTGTTTCTCTGGGTCTTATGCTTCTTTTTTCGGGGAGAAAGTGGGGTACTGGGGATTGAACCCAGAGGCCCTTAACCACTAAGCCATATCCCCAGCCCTTTTTCTTTTCTTTTTAATATCTTTTTTAGATATTGACAGACCTTTATTTTATTCATCTGTATATATGGTGCTGAGAATCAGGGCCTCACACATGCCAGGCAAGCGCTCTACCACTGAGCCACAACCCTGGCCCCCTCAGCCCTTTTTCTTTTTTATTTTGAGACAGGGTCTCACCAAGTTGCTCAGGGCTTCGCTAAATTGCTCAGGCTGTACTTGAACATGTGATCTTCCCGTCCCAGCCTCTGGGGTCCCTGGGATTTCAGGCGTGTATTACCACGTCCAGTTGGGTTTTACTCTGTTGTGTTTTGCAGTGCTGGGGATGGGACCCAGGACCTTGCACCTGGAAGGCAAGTGCTGTACCCCCGAGCCACACCCCAGCCCCTCTTGTGTGTCTTTGAACCTGCAACGCTCTTTTGAACATAGCTCTTCTCAAGCTATGCTGCTTGGCGTGTGTTATGATAAATGCTTATTAAAGGAACAAACGACCTATAGATCTGGAATGGTTCAGAGTTCCAGGGCTTTGGTCTGTGCTGTCTGTGGTTCTGAAGGCTGATTGCCTTGTGTGTGAGCAGGCTCACACCTGCCCAGGACCACACGCCCTGCCTCTGGTCCCAGCTTGTCTTTGTGGTGCTCCCATTGATCCTCACCTAAGGCATTCTGATGGAGATTATCAAAATCTTGTGCCACAGGGGAGTGGAAAGGTAGGGCGAGGCCCAGGAAGCCAGAAGCAGTCACATGACTATTACTTTTGAAATAATTTTATAAGCATAGAAAACTTGCAATGAAAATACATCATACCCTTTACCCAGTTTCCCCATATTACTGCCTTCCACAACCATGCTACTTGGTACTTGTCAAAACTGAGTGTAAGGGATCCCACGGAAACCACGCTGGACACGGGAAATCACATAAGGGAGTTTATTAAGCAAACAGAGTGTCTCCTTGCAGGGTAAGAGAGGAAAGGAAAGGGAACGAGAAAGGGCGGGGGCAAGAAAGAGTGTGAAAGCGAGGAGGGTAGAGAAAGTGAGTAGGAGAGAGAGAAGCATGAGAAAAGATGGCGATGTAGCTACGGTAAAGCAGTTGAATTCCGCTGGGCTAACAGGGGACCAATATTGGAGAAGGATACTTGCAAGCTGACTGATGAACCAATAGCTAGCTAGGATGTTCACAGATTGACAAGTGGTTGGGAGGCGGGGAAAATGTCTGCACTGGAAAGGGCGGGGAGCAGCTTTGTACATTACACTGAGAACTCTACATTACTAGTAATTAAACTTCAGTCTGCATTTGAACCCAGGGGCGCTTAACAACTGATTCACATCCCTAGTCCTTTTTTACTCTTTATTTTGAGACAGGGTATCTCACAAAATTGCTGAGGCTGACTTTGAACTTGCCATCCTCTGGCTTCAGTCTCCCCAGTCACTGGGATTACAGGTATGTGCCACTGCACCCAGCACAAAAATTCATGCATGGAACTGTGAGTGCAGCTCAGTGGTAGTGCACTTGCCTGGTATGTGCAGGAACCTGAGTTCAATACCTAGCACCACAAAAAGGAAACAAAAAAAACCAAAAATTCTTTTTTTTTTTTTTTTTTTTTTTTTGGTGCTGGGGATTGAACCCAGGGCCTTATGCATGCAAGGCAAGCACTCTACGAACTGAGCTATCTCCCGAACCCATCAAAAATCATTCTAGCATTACATTCTCCCAAATAACCAATCTGAGTTGTTTTTGTGTAAGAATAAAGGTTTCATAGTCAAATACTCTGATCGAATATTTCTCTGTGTTTATCTAGTTACATGTTTATTTCTCGTGGCTTCTCAGGCTCTCTTGCACACTTCCCCAAGCCTTTTGGGGACTGAAAGTCGAACGTCATCTTCTATATTCCCAGCATTATAATATAATCTGCTGAGAGCAAGTCCGATGTGAACAAAAAACAGGGAACTCTGGGTCAGGGGAGGGTTTCGGAAAGCAGAGAGAGGGTGGGAAAGGATGTGTTTGGGGAAGATCTGGGTGGGGGTTCAGGTAGCAGCCTGGGAGTCCCTGGGAGACAGAGACATGGTGTTTGAGCTGTGAGTGGGATAAATGTCCTGGGCTCCCCCATTCATTGGTCCCGCCTTTGTCCCTCTCTACCTCCTCTCCATCTCTCCACATGCAGCTATTTGCAGCATCACAGTTGATCTTTTGCTCACATTCCTGGTAAACTGAAATACAGTTGAATTTTCAATTCAAATGTTTTCGGGTGTTCTGTTAATAATCTAGGCAAACATCCCACTCTGCTTTAAGGAAGGCAGCATCCTCCTGTGGAGCTGTCTCTGGAGGCTGAAAGGACTGGAGGAGAAAGAAGCCTGAATGCAGGTGGGGCGAGGGCTCAGTTAGGGCCCCTGCTCTTTGACCTCTGCAAACTTGGCTCCTTTCTGGTTTGCAGGTCTTGGAACAATGTCTGCTGATGTCATCCTCTAGCCGTGTTGCTTTCTAACTCTCTGCTCTGAGCGGTGGGCAGGTGGGGAGGTGGGGAGGAGGCGCAGGAGGAGGACAGTGCGGGGATGTGGAAGGGAAGGCATTTGGAATTTGGAATTACTTTTGGAAAGATAGCCAGGGACTTCTGAGTGAGAGTCCTCCGCTGGCTATGTGTTTGGGTGAGGGGCTGGGCTGATGGTGGGAAGAGAGGGAGACCCAACTGAGGTTAGAGGAGCCCATGTGCTCTTCCCACCCTGCTGGGAACAGGAGGCCCAGTTGAGTAGACCTGAGGACAGAGGTCCAGGACCTACCCGGGACTTTCAAGCCCAGTTCTCCCCAGGGGAAAGGCCTGCAGAGATCAGCTCAGTAGGGGGCATGGGGTACAGTAAAGACCACAGGAACCACTGCAGCCAGGGGGCAATAGCTTGGGGTGTTGCCTCAGGGTGCTGAGAGCCACAGGGTGTGTTTGGAGCAAAGGACATTCACTACCATCACTTTTTGTAATTCTCTGGTACAAATTCACTTCCTGGTCGTTGTGATGATCTCAAAGATCCATAGTGGGTGGTCACTGCCTTAGGAGCCCTTGAATGGTATTTGAAACCTCATCATTCCAAGTCCCCAGTTGTTCCCCCAATTCACACTATATCCATCAGGCAGTTGGTTTAGAAAGGATCACAGGTTTATCATGCTAGACAAGTTTTGGGATACCTACCTGAGCACCCACATTCCAACCTCTGTAGGAGGTGCTGGGTGAAGAGTAGTGGTGTTCTCCTGAATTCCTAGGTCCCTACTGCTGCTCCCAATTGAAGGGTCATGGAAAATAATATTCCTATAAGACAGCGCCCCAAGAAAAATGGAAGGACCGTGTGGCTCAGGAGAAGGAAGGGGAAATTAGCCAACGTTAAACCTCTCCCAGTGCATTCTGATAACAATTGACCCTGGGGGAAAAGGGGCCATTACCGAAAACCTGGTCCTAAACCTTGACCTTCCCCCATGATAAATTAGTCCTAAATGACAATAGACAAGATTTGAGTACTCATCCCTCGGGGTCTGGTTTTAACGTTTACAACTAGCCCAGGAAGGCCAAAACTGCGAATGCTGCTTCCAATGATTACATCACCCTCATTTTACCCCATAAAACCAAAATCCCCTTGGTAACTGACCACCATTTCCCCTCATCCGGAAAATGGGCTCCCAGGTTGAAGGAATAAAGGCTTCTCTGAATCCGTTGAGGTCTGCTTCCTGACCTTTTGTGCTTACACCAATGACGGGAGCAGGGTGGGCACCTGACCTTGTAGGGAAATTTAAAATTTTTCACTTTTTCCTCTGAAGGTTTGATAAAGTTAGTCTGTGAAATAAATGGGCAATAGAACCAGGCATGGTGGTGCATGCCTATAATCCCATCAGTTTGGGAGGCTGAGGCAGGAGGATCTCGAGTAAAAAGCCAGCCTCAGCAAAAGTGAGGCACTGAGTAATTCAGTGAGAGACCCTGTCTCTAAATAAAACACAAAATAGGTGGGGATGTGACTTAGCAGTTGAGTGTCCCTGAGTTCAATCCCAGGTACCAAAAAAAAAAAAAAAAAAAGAAAAAGAAAAGAAAGAAATGAGCAATAGATTGGACACACAAAACCAGGAGAAACCCAGGAGCCACACACAAATTGTGAGACTCCAGGCCAGGGGGTTGAGGCTTAAATAGCATTTTAAGTTAGGGAAAGAAATGGGCTCTTGAGGCTCTTGGGAGTAGGTAGCCAAAGCAAAGGTTGTCTAGACAAAGGCTCCCAGGTAGCAGTCATTAGACCACCTGTGGTTCTCTCTAGGCCAGGTGTCAGACCTCCAGTCTCTTTTTCCTGTGACAAGATCTTCCCTAGACAGACCGATGGGGAGGCGGCAGAGAAAGGCTGTTTGCATCTATTGTAGATGGATCTATAGTAGGTGCAAATCCCAGGGAAAACCAGATTTTCACAACTACTTCTGTGTCTGCAGCCCCTTAGAACATTAGCATTAACATTAGAAATAAGTTTTAAAAGAGTGTGTGTATATGTGTGTATATAATGTAAATATACTTTTTTTTTTTTTTTTTCGGTACTGTGGATTGAACTCAAGGGTGCTTTGATACTGAGCTACATCCCCAGCCACTTTAATTTTTATATTTTGAGACAGGGTCTCACTAAATTGCTGGAGCTACCCTCAAACTTGAGATCCAGGGCTGGGGATATAGCTCAGTTGGTAGAGTGCTTGCCTCATAAGCAGAAGGCCCTGGGTTCAATCCCCAGTACTGCAAAAAAAAAACAAAAAAAAAACAAAAAAAAACAAAAAAAACTTGAGATCCATTGCCTCGACCTCCTGAGTTGCTGAGTTGCTGGGGTTCCAGGTGAGCTCGACGGTGCCCAGTTCTAAAGAAGTATATCTTGGGGTGGCCTATTTGAGCTTCCCTCAAGCCTAAGACTGTCAAATGGGTAACAGTCTGGGTTCATAGGGTAGTAATGGAAGGGGATTCTGTGAGTTTGAGGAGAGAAGCAAGAACCTTATGCAAGCCAGTTAGGAGGCAGCTGAAGAAAACTCAGTTCCCACCCTTAGCATGGCGAACTGAGCTTTAGATCCTTGTGAAGGAAGGAGGAATGGATTTCCCATGCACAATTCGTGTTATGCTTTGGGTGCATCATGGGTTTAGAATCTGTTTGGGAAATTGGAAACCTGGTGAGCCAAGGCCCTCCGGGCAGGGGCTGAACTTGTGCTTCTGGGGAGCCCACTTAGAATCTCCAGTTCCCCTTCATTGTCCTTTTCTTTCCATCATGAAACCCTACTCTCTCTCTCTCTGATATCTTTCTCACCATCTCCGGCCTCTGTCTGGTCCACATGCTGTTACCTCCCTCCCTCTCCAGAACTTCCTGAAGGAGCTGTTCACATCCACTGCCTCTACTTCCTCCCCTCACAGGGACTCCTTGACTCTCTTCCCACCATGCCTTGGAAGCGGATGTGGTAGTGCATGTTGTCGTAGTCTGCTTCCTGTTGCTATAACTGGATACCACTAATGGGGCAATTTACAAAGTATAAGACATTCAGTTCATGGTTCTGGAGGCTGGGAGGTCCAAGATCAAGGGACGAATCTTCTTGCTGGTCAGGACTCTCTGTGTTGTCACTAGATAGTGCTGGGCATTACATGGGCAGAGGGGCTCAGACAAGAGACAGAACCAAATTGTTTTGTTGTTGTTGTTGTTTTTTCTGTGCTGGGGATTGAACCCAGGGCCTTGTGCTTGCAAGGCAAGCACTCTACCAACTGAGCTATCTCCCCAGCCCCAAATTGGCTTTTTTAAACAAACTCATTCTTGAGCTAGGAACAGTGGTGCATGCCTGGTAATCCCAGTGACTCGGGAGGCTGGGACAGGAGAATCACAAGTTCAGACCAGTCTCAGCAATTTAGCAGAACTTCAGTAACTTTTGAGTCCTTGTCTCAAAATAAAAATATAGGGCTGGGGAGATAGCTCAGCTGGTAGAGTGCTTGCCTCGCAATCACAAGGTCCTGAGTTCTGATCCCCAGTACCGCAAAAAAAAAAAAAAAAAAAAAAAAAAAAAACAAGCCAGGTATGGTGGCACATGACTGTAAGCCCAGTAGCTCAGGAGGCTGAGACAGGAGGATCATGAGTTCAAAGCCAGCCTCAGTGATGGTGAGGCACTAAGCCACTCAGTGAGACCCTGTCTCTAAATAAAATACAAAATAGGGCTGGGGATGTGACTCAATGGTTGAATGCCCCTGAGCTGAATCCCCAGTACCGAAACATATTTATTTAAAAAAATTTAAAAATAAAGGAAAATAAAAAAATATGAAGGGCTGGCTGGGAATATAACTTGGTTCAATCCCGAGTACCAAATAAATAAATAAAACATACCCATTCTTGAGATAATCCCATTAACTCATGAGTGGATTAATCCATTCATGAGACCTCTGCCTCATGACCTAATTACCTCTTAAGGGTCCCACCTGGTCCTGAAAGAATGGACATTTTTTTTAAGCTGTCTGTTTTATCTCAACTCCCTAAGGTTTCCCTCCCAGTAATGGGAACAAAGCCCTTAAAGCTGTTCCAGGAAACAGCCCCAAACAGAGAGTAAAAGAGTAATTGGAGCAAGATAGTATTCAGGCAGTTAAGACACCAGAATCTACACCCTGTTGTAAGACATTGTGAAACATGTTGTATGTTATCAGCAAACCCAGACCCCCTTTGAAATTTCCCGGCAGCTTTGTCCCCCTTTTCCCTTTCATGTGCGACCCCTCCCGATGTGTGGTCTCTGCCTTTATAAACCTGCAAGATTTTCTGCTAGGGACTCCACTCCTGGACTCCTGCGTGAGTCACGAGTTGGGTCCCAGCGCGCTGGAATAAACACCTCTTGCGGTTTGCATCAAGTGACGACTCCTGGGGTTGATTGGGGTTGCCGTCCATCCATGGGACAGAGTTGGGGTTTCCTTTTTGGGGGCCTTACATTTGGGGGCTCGTCCGGGATAAGACGGCCCCCCTCACCCGCGGAGTCGACCTTGGAGGTAAGAAGGGGTACCCCGAAGTTGTCTGTCTTTGTCTTGTGTTTTGTTACTTGGTCTGGTTCTGTGAGCGCGCTTTCGGTTTCGGTGGCAACCGTTCGGTGACTCGTGAGAGTGGCCGGACAGTGGTCGGTAGACGTGCCTGGGGGGCCACAGGTTGCAGCCCTGGGGGACGCCCTAAGGGTGGAAGGAGAGCCAGGGATGCCTGGTAGTCTCCGTCAGTAAGGGCGCTGATGGGGTTCAATTGGTGGATCAGAGATTGGCGCCCGTCTGTATCTGGTTCTGTTGTGTGTTTGTGGCGGAGGTGGAGGAAGGGTTGGAACAACTGGGGGGTTCTCGGCCCGGGCTACTCTCGGGTGGACCCCAAAGGTTCCTTCTCTGGACTCCCCCTCCTGACAGCCCTGAAGGGTAACTTAGCAAAGTAGCTTCAGTCTCAAAAGTAATGAAAAAATAAGGTCTCATAATTTTCTTTAACATCCAACCTGTCCTGATGAGATGGCTAAAATGCCTTAGACACAAAGTTTCTGTTAAAACCTGTTAGATCCTTCCAGATCTCAGTCAAGGCTTACATTGAAATATAAATAAAAGAAGCCTAAAGGCTCAGTAGGAGACCGGTCTCAAACCCAGGGAAAGAAAAGGTAAAAAGAGTCTTTAAAACTCCAGCAAAGTAAATGCTATATTTTTAATTATATGTTTTTTTGAGCTCATGATTTTTTTGATCAGTTCTATTTTTTATTCAACTAGAGTTTTTGAACATCTGTTACATTACAATGGAGATTCACCTATAAAGTTACAAGGCCTTGATTTTGTGTTATTTGTATGTTGTGCTGTCTGATGTCATGTTTTGTCTGTATCAAAACTGAGCACTCCTAAAATTAAAATTTAAAAATGGATCCAGATACTTTTAATTCACATGATTTAAAAAGGTTCAAATTGGGTAAACTAATAAAAGCAAAATGTCTTTGAAAATAACTCACAAGTCTCTAGGTGGTCAAGCTAATAAAATATTGATGTTAATAAAGTGTCTAATATCAATTGTTTCTAGGACTTTTCTTCAACAGGAAAGAGACAGCAAATACTGTTCAGGACACTTTTCTGATATCTTGGGTTTTACAGAATAAGTGAATTAGAGTTAACATGTATGGGATTACTCAAATGTGTTTGTAGAGACATCAGATTAATTTAGAAAGTTAAAATGCTAATTGTTAAATAACATCAAGTACTTTTAACTCCTTAAATTCCAAGGGGTATCATACTAAAACATTATTGGTGTTTTCACAGGTTAGTAAGTAAAAGGGTTTAAACTTGCTTTGTGTCATCACTAAACTAAAAACAAGGTTACTAAGAGTTATGTCCTAACAAGTGCAATTCTATATACAAAGGGTCCCAAAAGTTTCAACTGTGTTTCAATTAGAGTACTATAAACAATAGAATATTTAATCTTATTAAAATAGAGTAATTTATCTAAATTCAGAAATTTCATAAGAGTTGTTTCAGAATGTGAACAAAAAGGGGTCAACAGATAGGAAAGAGAAAATAAAAGGTTCTGGGTATGGAAATATATTTAGTAAAAGGGAAAAGGAAATGTTTCTGGGTAAGAAAGTGCTTGTGTGATGAAATACATGAGGGTCTAAGTAAGTGCTAAGAATGTCTGTGTAAAGTAAAGGGCAAGTTTCAACAAGTTTGCGTGTAACTAAGTTGGTTATATGTATGTGAGACAGCTAAAACTATTTAAGGTTTTTCCTAAGGTGAGATACTGATGTTCTGATATACACCAAAGTTTAATCTATATGGTAGAATGACATGGTAAAATGACAAGGATTTGAAACACTAATTTACTCTTAACTTTGTGTATATTAAGTTTTTTCTTTAGAACAATTAGTCTTAAAAATTGAGGTGTATACAATTATGGTTAAACAACTGTTATAGAGTATTGTACTATGTTACAGGGTCTACATTTTTCTTTAAAAACTAAATTTGGTAAGATAAAAGTGTCAAGGTAATTGTGAAATGGTCACTAGTTGTATATTAAATGTGTTCATATTTTTCAGGACCACAAGTTTTTAAAGCAAGGAATTTATTAAGCTCTGCTATTCTCCAGATTAAACTTATCTGTAATGGTAATCTTAAACTTATAAAGAGTAAATTTTATTGGGGATTTATTTCTATCATTTAATGTTCTATTATAGGACCTGCTATCAATAGGGTATGTGTAAAATTTGTTACTTTTTACACTGAGATAAAGAATTTCAAATGTAAATGTATTTCTAAACATTAGAGTCTGATTTGTTTAAAGGTTAATATTGTGAAACATGAAAGAAACATGAAAACATTTTGCCACTTAATCACACAAAAGGAAAGTTAAAAGCTCTCTCAGCCTTTCTTTGATTCATGTTTTAGATACTATGTTAAATTGTGTTAATTATAAAGTTTATATAGACTCAGGAAACAGTATATGTAAACTACTTAATGATATTTAAGGAGAAGTAAAGATCAACATCAGAATTAGAACACTTAAGATCTGTAAAGAGCCCTGCCTTACCTGAGATAAGGCTCTGCCTCCCACCTTACTGCATGTTAGAGTAACTCCAAAATAAGTCAGACTTTAGCTTATTTAAAGTTATAGTCAAAAGATTGGTTCTTGATGTAAAAGTACTGTGATCTCAAATAGGGGATAGAATGTAGTTCTCAATCAAAATTCAAGATAGCTATTATACAAGCTGAATATATTTTTACTCTTGCTAATTTCATTTTGTAAAACTGTTACCTGTTAATGTTTTGCAGAAGTAGCTGCTCCAAGAACACACAACCTAGGTAACTTGTGATAATAAGCCATCACCTATAGAATAGATAGTGGTAATTTCCAGTACTAATGCAGACTCCAGTTAGATAAAAGGGTAAATAACTGTAAAGTTATAGACATTGAAGTTAAAGCCAGTACTCTTACTTTATGACTGGTGAGACTGGCTTGCTGGATAATTAAGATCAAACTTAGAGATTGGAATTAAATACAGAGGTCAAGAAAAGTCCATATTTGGGTCTTGCCCTCAACGTCAGCCTGAACCCAGGGAATAAGAGAACTTCTCTAAGGAGCGTTGCAACTCTGGGTCACACAACCTCCTGATCAAGGAGATTGTTGAGACTAGAGGATGAAAAATCACCCAGTGCATCTGCTGCAGAGGAGGGTCACGGAAAAAGGGAAACATCCCTTGATGCTTCTAAAGGAAGTCACCTCATCAAGAGACCCTGCCTAATCAAAGTCACTGGTGGAGCTAAGGAGCTGCTCTTAAGTTCTGTACGAGTGACCCCTGTGGGAACTCAGCTGACTCTTTAACAAGACAGGAACCAGGTCAATTTGACCAGCTTGATCTTAGATACCCAGCAAAACAGTTAAAACCAAAATATAGCCATTCTTGGGCATTTAAAGGAAATAATAGTTAAATGTAACTTAAGATGTACACTTGTACTAGCCCACTAGAATAGACTGGAAGCTACAAATGAGAGAAAGATTCTTCAGCAAATGTGCCTGATAACTATCAAGAGAAACTGCCAGAGTCAGAAGTTTTTAGTCAGTTTAAGGCCTGCAGACCTTCCTAAGCTACACAGGTAGACTTAATCTATGTTTGCTAGTATGATTATCTATTCCTAAGTAACAGAAGTATAGAGATCTCTACTACACACAGGTTATACCAATAAAGGGATATTTTACAAAATCAGATGACATTAAGTAGCTTAACTATATTTTCTGGGGACATCTATGACATTAAGAGTTAAATGTTGTGTTTACATTCCTGATAACCTGGACAATGTTAAAATCCCCAAATAAAGGCCTTGTCCTCTCCAGCCTTTGCTAGGCCTAGTTATGGGAACAATTTCTCAGTTCTTTCACCTCCTGGTGAGAGATTAACTTCTGTCATTTTCATGATACTCAGTGGCATGTTTCAGATGCTGCAACATTTACTTTGTACTAATCTCATTTCAGTACTCATATCTTTTTGTTCTTCTATCATAGAAGCACCCATCCCCAGATGACTTTACAACCTGCTCTTATCCAACCAGGCTTCTTCCTGGGACCCCTCGATTTACCCGATTTTTTAAAAAGAAGGAACTCCAAACTGCTTGCCCCTTGCTGCCCCCATTCAGCTTCGAAGCAGCCAGAACGACCGACGCCCCTTTTCATTTCCTTAACAAGCAGTTATGGGTTCCTAAAGCTAAAGGGGGGAAATGAAGCCAGAATTGGGAATAGGTAGTTAGTGTAGAAATAGGGGATCGGGTCAAATCGAGGAAATGAAGCCATAAAGTCATCTGCCTCTGCAAGTTGGAGACTGCCCCTGGAAGAATGGAATGTCAAGGATCTCCAGGGCCATTGATTACCAAATTTACCTGCCTTTATCAAGGACTGTTTATCAAGGACTGCAAACAAGTGGCTGCTAATTGGTGCTCCCTGGGCTCTTGCCTGCCTGAAATCGCCTAGTCACCTTCATCAGGGAAAGAGTAAGTGCTGTACAGGTACAAATGCTCAGGCAACAATACCAGTCCCTCCACCAAGGAATAGCTTTGGAGAAGAGTATACAGAGACAGAAGTTCCATGATTAGAACTTACCAGAAAAGAAAATGGGGAAATGAAAGAATGGACATTTTTTTTAAGCTGTCTGTTTTATCTCAACTCCCTAAGGTTTCCCTCCCAGTAATGGGAACAAAGCCCTTAAAGCTGTTCCAGGAAACAGCCCCAAACAGAGAGTAAAAGAGTAATTGGAGCAAGATAGTATTCAGGCAGTTAAGACACCAGAATCTACACCCTGTTGTAAGACATTGTGAAACATGTTGTATGTTATCAGCAAACCCAGACCCCCTTTGAAATTTCCCGGCAGCTTTGTCCCCCTTTTCCCTTTCATGTGCGACCCCTCCCGATGTGTGGTCTCTGCCTTTATAAACCTGCAAGATTTTCTGCTAGGGACTCCACTCCTGGACTCCTGCGTGAGTCACGAGTTGGGTCCCAGCGCGCTGGAATAAACACCTCTTGCGGTTTGCATCAAGTGACGACTCCTGGGGTTGATTGGGGTTGCCGTCCATCCATGGGACAGAGTTGGGGTTTCCTTTTTGGGGGCCTTACAGTCCCATCTCTTAATACGTCAAATGGGGATTAAATTTCAACATGACATTCAAACCATAGCATGTGGTTTAATGGAAATGTAGATTTGGGTCAGTTTTGAAATTGTTTTTGCTAAAGTCACCAATGGCCAACTTGTCTTTCAACTCTAACTGGGAGTTGAATGTAGTGGTACATACCTCTGATCCAGCAACTCAAGAGACTGAGACAGGAGGATCTCAGGCTTGGGGCCAGCTTCAGCAATTTAGAGAGGCCCTAAGGAACTTCTGGAGATCCTGCCTCCAACAAAAGGCTGGGAATATAGCTCAGTGGTAGAGCACTCCTGGGTTCAATCCCTAGCACGTGCGTGTGTGCGCGTGCACACACACACACACACACACACGCACACACACGTGCCCCAAAAGAAAACAAAGAACAAAAAAAAGAAAAAACTACAATTGGTTCTTGTCTTCACGCCCTTCCTGCCCAGCTGGACCCTTCCTCCCCCAGTATACCTGCTCTCTGGGCCTCCTGGATGGCACCTGCTCTGCTCTTCCTTGTCCAGATCCCCTGGCTGTTCTCCAGGGTCCCTCATCTGTGTCCTCTGCTGGCCTTTCTCCCTCAGCTCTCTTCTCATACTCCACTCTCCAGCCCGGACAGCTCCTGGGGCCCAGGTGCCCTCTCTCATGCTTCATTATCTCCAGCCTGAGCCTTCCCTGAGCCCCGAGCCTGTCATTTATCATCTGGTCACATCATCTGAACAATCTTCCAGGCACCCCGAGTTGACAAGTTCCCAGTTGAGCACATCCTATGCTCCCAACTTCCCCTCTTCCTCTGTTTGCCTACAGATTTGCTGTTACCACGACGCACAATTACCCAAACCTGAACCCTGGGCATCAGCCTAGGCTCCTCCATTTCCCTCACCCTCCATCTGTACCTCATCACCAGGTCGTACAGTTTCTTGTCAGAAATCTCTTTGAACTCCATCCCTGCCCTCTGTCCTTTGGTTCAGGTCTTTGTCATTTCTTCTGGGATGATTGCAAAATACCCCAACTGACTTTTTACCCCCAGACCCTTCCAGCTCCAGCCCCTCCTCTTCATGGCTGCTAGTGCTGTCTTTCTAAAAACAGATCAAAACATGGCATTTTTGCCTGACAGCTTCCAGAGTCTCACCATTGCCAAGGGAATAAAATCCAAATTTTTATCTTACCAAGGGAGGCCTTTGGTAGACCGTGCTGAGCCGTCCTCCCCTCCTGCTCCTGCTGTACAGTTTGTTCAGCCTTCTGGCCTCTTCTAGCTGCTCTCTTTCATACTCTGCCTTAGTCGCCCAGGTCCTTATCTAAACTGCTAGCCTCTCTGTCTGGCACAATTCTATTTGCATGGCATTCAAGACCCTACTCTGCAACACCTCCATCCAGTTAAAGTGAAACTTGCCAGGTGCGGTGGCACACACCTGTAATCTCAGTGGCTCTGCAGGCTGAGGCAGGAGGATAACGAGTTCAAAGCCAGCCTCAGCAACTTAGTGAGGACCTAAGCAACTCAGTGAGACCCTGTTTCTAACTAAAAAATATAAAAGGACTGGGGATGTAACTCAGTATTTGAGTGCCCCTGAGTTCAATCCCTGGTACCAAAAAAAAAAAAAAAAAAAAAAAAAAATGTCCTCTCCAAATTCCTGCATTCTTTCATCTCTAAAGAACACACACACATCACTCTATATTGCAATTATTTTTCCACATCTGTAAATATCTTGAGCTCAAGGATCATGTCTGACTTGACTGATGCCTGGCTGTACCTGGCATGTATAGGTACCCAATGGATACCTATTATTGGAGGAATAAATGAATATGCAAATGAATGAAACATTTTGGTCCTTGGGCTTAACTCTTTCTCATGTGAGTGTAAGCTGCAGTGGTGGATAGATACTTCTCACATCCTGTTTACCAATATTTTCCCAGCATAGTACCTGGCACATAGTAGGAACTCAGTGTTGGTAAATTGGCTGTGCAAAGGTCCTTGGATGCAGGCCAAACTTAGATTTCTTTGGAATAAAAAGCATCAAATAAACATTTCTCTCTTCATGTAACAGATGAAGCAACTGAGCTTGGAAAGGTTAGATACCTCTTCCCAGGTGCATCAGATATTCCAAGGGACAGGGCACCAGTTTCTACAGGGTCCCTTGGTTAGGGGTTGCTTATCAGCATGGAGGGTTCAGCATACATGGGAACCTCACATCACCAACTGACTTCCTAGGAGCATGTTGTTCTGGGCAGGCTGTTGACCTCCACTGGAGTTTGTATTCCAAGAAGGGGCCTCTGTGACAGATCCTGATTAACGGTGAGGGGAGTGAGTCACTCTCCAAAGGTCTAAAATGTAAGGGACACTGAAAAACTCAGTAAAACTTAACGTATTTTTAAAAAATGGTAAAACTACTCATGGGCCAGCTGGCTATTTTTAAAAATAAAGTTTTATTGGACCAAGTGCTGGGATTAAAGGGAGATGGATGAGGCAGAGTATTGAGAGCAGGGTGGGATCTTGACTATGAGATTGATATTTTACACATTGTAGTCTCTTTTTTTGGCTGGGGGGAATACCAGGGATTAAACTCGGAGGCACTCAACTACTGAGTCGCATCCCCAGGCCTATTTTGTATTTTATTTAGAGACAGGGTCTCATTGAGTTGCTTAGCGCCTCGCCATTGCTGAGGCTGGCTTTGAACTCGAAATCCTCCTGCCTCAGCCTCCTGAGCTGCTAGGAATACAGGGGTGTGCCACCACATCTAGCTTGGATTCATTTTGAATTCTTAAAAACAATTGTATTAAGATATTATCCATCTTGGTGTCTGAGTTTTGGGGCACCCTCTTAAGTTATGTAACTGAGAAAAGCCCCTCACTGCTCTTTTAGGACCTGCCCTCAGTGTCCTAGGAACCCAAGTTGGGCAGTTGCAGGTCAGGATGGGGTCCCTAGGGCCCACTTTCCCTGGATCCCTGGCTGACCATCACCCAGGCAGCCTAGATTAGGAGCTGCTAGCTTGGCACTGTGTCCTTCAGGGATTGTAGCATGAGGTTTTAGTTTGGTTTCATTAGACAGTTAAGTCGCCCCTCTCACACTGGTGGCCATGAGCCGGCCACCAGAGGTATCAGGCTGGGTTCTGAATGTCATGTGAACCTGTCCTCCTCCCCATCCCCACTGCTGTGTTTAGCAGCCCTGCTCTCTCCTTTGAGTGGTCTCCCTGCCTCCAGCCTCATCCCTTTGCACCCAGTCAGGGCACCTGGATAAAGTGCACATCTTGCGTCAGGGTTCCCTGGTTAAACTCTCCAGTGCCCTTGGCACAAAGTTCCCATGCCCTGAAGTGACAGCCTTTCCTTGACCTAACTTGAGTCAGGACCCTGAGTACTCTGTTTAGTGAAACCTTGACTTTGAGCTCTGTCCTGGGACCATTTAGCCTGGTTGTAGCAAAAACCCTGCCAGGTCAGTTTAGCAACCCGCCCCACCTCCACACACACATTTAATATCTGATCCTCTTCCTCTGCAGTTATATCTTAAATTGACCTATCTTCAGCAAGAATCCCCTTCCCTTGGCATTAGTAATTTTTCATCCACTGACCCCACCCTGGTCCTTTGCTATAAATCCCTTCTATCCTTATATTTGGGTTGAGTCCCATCTGTTTACCCCAGTGCAAAGTCCTAATGGAATAGTTCCCTCTAATGTAGGCTTCCTTACATCCTTTTTTTTTTTTTTTTTTTTCCTCGTGGTACCAGGGATTGAACCGGGGGTACTTAACCTTTGAGTCATATCCCCAGCCCTTTTTGAGACAGGGCCTAGCTAAATTGCTGAACCTGGCCTTTTCTGTTGTTGTTGTTCTTTTTAAAGATGCATGACAGTAGAGTGTATTTTTACATTACACATACATGGAATATAACTTCCCATTCTTGTGGCTAAACATGACGTGGAATTTACACTGGTTGTGTGTTCGTTTATGAACATGGGAAAGTTCTGTCCAATTCATTCTACTGTCTTTCCTACTGAGCCGGTCTTTGAACTTGTGATCCTCCTGCCTCGGCCTCCCGAGTCGCTGGGATTATGGGCCACTGCACCTGGGCTTCCGTACCATCTTTACCAAGTGTTATGAATACTTTTTTTCTTTAACACAACAAGTGGGCTTCCTAAGCCGGCCCAGCCTTTGGAGTCTCTGCTGCAGCCTCACCAGACTCCTTGTGGTTGAGGCAGTTTTTCTTTTCTGCTTCTCTCTCTGCTCTTACATCTCAGAGTCTGCTCTGTGCTTTGTGACTCCTCTCTGCTGACGCACATGATTCCGCTGGTTTCTCTGAGTTATAGTTATTTATTTACAGGTCTGTGACCCCCACCACACTGTGAGTTCCTTAAGGGGTCATGTTCATTTTGTACCCCCTTCCCCCACGTTCCCACACCCCAGTAGAGGGCCTGGCACAAAATAGGCACTGAGTGAATGAGTGAATGAATGGCTGGTGGGCCGGAAAGGACATCGTTGGAGGGGAGAAAAAACAATCCTTTCCTCGCTCATCGCAAGGTTCATGGTTTGAGATCTTTATAACAAAAGACAGATTCACAAGAAAAAAGCATGTAAGTGTAGTTACTATGTTTTCCATGACATGGGAGGTTTCAAAGTGAAATGAAGACCTAAAGAAACAGGGGAAACTGGATATTTGTGCTGAGGCTAGATGAAGAGGGTCAAGCGGAAGCAAGATTGGACAGGGGTGTGATGTAAGCAGAGGTGATAACCTGGAGGCAGCGTGTCACTTCAGGCATCTCTGTCTTCATTCCTCTCCTCCAGGTACAGAAACCAACTGGAATAAAGGTCTCGGGACCTGCTTGAGAAAATGATCAGAAAATTCTTTTATGACCAGCTTCAAGGGAGAATGGCAGAAGAAGGGCAAAGAGATCTTGCTTCTACTGTTTTCTTTAGAGTCAAGGGGCCAGATTTTGGGGTAATGGCCCTGAACTCTGTCACTCTCTTGTACACTCCTTCAGGATTTGCCATACAGCAGAATTTTGAACAGATCCCTAATCCCTGTCCTCATTTCAGAACTCACAGCCTCAGGTTTGGAGGTGAAGGATTCCTGGTGCTTCAGCAACAGGGAGGGTGGGTGAGTAGGCCACCTTGGGAAAGCTGGGCCATTCCAGGGAAGGAAATTAAAAGTAAATTGAATTAATTAGTTTTCATATTGAACCCTGCTTCTTGACTGTGCTAAATGTCTGATTAAACAAACAACCAAAAAGAATGACTTTGCTATCATTTTCTGTAGTAAGAGAAAAGAGAAAAAAAAAAGAAACAAAAAAACAAAGATGTTGATTTAAGATACAACCCGGGGCTGGGGGGTTGGGGACACCTGGTGAGGGCTCCTGTTGTTTAGGGTCGAAGGTCACAGGAGCAGCTGCTGCCTAGGGATCAAGCTCAAGGTTCTGGAGGGATGGAAAAACCTGGCCTGACGCTTTTCCTCAGCGGACCCTTAACTGCTAACAGGAGCCAGCTGAGCGAACACAAACAGAGGCGCTGTGACCGGCGCAGATCCCAGCTTCCTCTGAAATTTCCAGGCCTCTTTTTTCCTGTCGGATTCCAGACAGATGAAATTTTCCTGGCCCTGGACCGTTCCTGGCAGCATCTCCCCTCTGAATCACCATAAATCAGGGCTGGGGGTGAGCAGTGGGATTTTTTTGATTGACAAGCTGCTGCCCTGGTAAAATGGGGCTCTGCTTCCTGGGCTAAAAATAGCTGGGGGCGGGGGGCTTGCCAGAGTCCTCCACATTGCTGCTATCTTTTTCTTATTTTAAATATTCGTATTGAAAGAATGAACATTTTTTTATCTTAACTCCCTAAGGTCTCCTGCCCATTGTCTTAACTCTCTGATGTCACCCTCCTGGTTATTTTAACTCCCTGAGGTCACTCTCCCAGTTATCTTAACTCCCTGAGGTCACCCTCCCAGTGATGGGAGCAAAAGCCCCTAAAAGCTGTTCCAGGAAATAGCCCCAAACAGAGGGTAAAAGAGTAAATTGGGCTAGATGACTAAATAGTGCTCAAACAGTAGGATTACCAGAAACTATTGACCAGAATCTACGCCCTGTTGTAAAACATTGTGAAACATGTTGTATGTTATCAGCAAACCCAGACCTCCTTTGAAATTTCCCGGCAGCTTTGTCCCCCTTTTCCCTTTCATGTGCGACCCCTCCCGATGTGTGGTTTCTGCCTTTATAAACCTACAAGATTTTCTGCTAGGGACTCGACTCCTGGAGTTGAGTCCCAGCGCGCTGGAATAAACACCTCTTGCGGTTTGCATCAAGTGACGCCTCCTGCGGTTGATTGGGGTTGCTGTCCATCCATGGGACAGAGTTGGGGTTTCCTTTTTTGGGGGCCTTACATTTGGGGGCTCGTCCGGGATAAGATGGCCCCCCCTCATCCGCGGAGTCGACCTTGGAGGTAAGAAGGGGTACCCCGAAGTTGTCTGTCGTTGTCTTGTGTTTTGTTTTGTTAGTTGATCTGGTTCTGCGAGCGCGCTTTCGGTTTCGGTGGCAGCCGTTCGGTGACCCGTGAGGGTGGCCGAACAGTGGCCGGCAGACGTGCCTGGGGGGCCACAGGTTGCAGCCCTGGGGGACGCCCTAAGGGTGGAAGGAGAGCCAGGGACGCCTGGTAGTCTCCGTCGGTAAGGGCGCTGATGGGGTTCAATTGGTGGATCAGAGATTGGCGCCCGTCTGTATCTGGTTCTGGTTCTGTTGTGTGTTTGTAGCGGAGGTGGAGGAAGGGTTGGAACAACTGGGGGGTTCTCGGCCCGGGCTACTCTCGGGTGGACCCCAAAGGTTCCTTCTCTGGACTCCCGCTCCCAACAGCCCTGAAGGGTAACTTAGCAAAGTAGCTTCAGTCTCAAAAGTAATGAAAAATAAGGTCTCATAATTTTAACATCCAACCTGTCTGGATGAGATGGCTAAAATGCCTTAGACACAGAGTTTCTGTTAAAACCTGTTAGATCCTTCCAGATCTCAGTCAAGGCTTACATTGCAATATAAATAAAAGAAGCCTAAAGGCTCAGTAGGAGACCGGTCTCAAACCCAGGGAAAGAAAAGGTAAAAAGAGTCTTTAAAACTCCAGCAAAGTAAATTTTATGGTACTTTACTAAAGTAATTAACGGCCGTATGATTTTTTTCCAGGACTCTTGGTTTTTTTTAATTATATGTTTTTTTGAGCTCATGATTTTTTTGACCAGTTCTATTTTTTATTCAACTAGAGTTTTTGAACATCTGTTACACTGCAATGGAGATTCACCTATGAAGTTACAAGGGCTTGATTTTGTGTTATTTGTATGTTGTGCTGTCTGATGTCATGTTTTGTCTGTATCAAAACTGAGCGCTCCTAAAATTAAGATTTAAAAATGGATCCAGATACTTTTAATTCACGTGATTTAAAAAGGTTCAAATTGGGTAAACTAATAAGAGTAAAATGTCTTTGAAAATAACTTGCAAGTCTCTAGGTGGTCAAGCTAATAAAATATTGATGTTAATAAAATGTCTAATATCAATTGTTTCTAGGACTTTTCTTCAACAGGGAAGAGACAGCAAATACTGTTCAGGACACTTGTCTGATATCTTGGTTTTTACAGAATAAGTGAATTAGAGTTAACATGTATGGGATTACTCTAATGTGTTTGTAGAGACATCTGATTAATTTACAAAGTTAAAATGCTAATTGTTAAATAACATCGAGTACTTTTAACTCCTTGAATTCCATGGGGTATCATACTTAAACATTATTGGTGTTTTCATAGGTTGGTAAATAAAAGGGTTTAAACTTGCTTTGTGTCATCACTAAACTAAAAACAAGGTTACTAAGAGTATGTCCTAACAAGTGCAATTCTATATACAAAGGGTCCCAAAAGTTTCAACTGTGTTTCAATTAGAGTACTATAAACAACAGAATATTTAATCTTATTAAAATAGAGTAATTTATCTAAATTCAGAAATTTCATAAGAGTTGTTTCAGAATGTGAACAAAAAGGGGTCAACGAGTAGGAAAGAGAAAATAAAAGGTTCTGGGTATGGAAATATATTTAGTAAAAGGAAAAAGGAAATGTTTCTGGGTAAGAAAGTGCTTGTGTGATGAAATACATGAGGGTCTAAGTAAGTGCTAAGAAAGTCTATGTAAGTAAAGGGCAAGTTTCAACAAGTTTGTGTGTAACTAAGTTGGTTATATGTATGTGAGACAGCTAAAACTATTGAAGGTTTTTCCTAAGGTGAAATACTAACGTTCTGATATAAACCAAAGTTTAATCTATATGGTAGAATGACATGGTAAAATGACAAGGATTTGAAACACTAATTTACTCTTAACTTTGTGTCTATTAAGTTTTATTCTTTAGAACAATTAGTCTTAAAAATTGGGGTGTATACAATTATGATTAAACAACTATTATAGAGTATTGTACTTTGTTACAGAGTATACATTTCTCTTTAAAAACTCAATTTGGTAAGATAAAAGTGTCAAGGTATTTGTGAAATGGTCACTAGTTGTATATTAAATGTGTTCATATTTTTCAGGACCACAAGTTTTTAAAGCAACTAATTTATTAAGCTCTGCTATCCTCCAGATTAAACTTGTCTGTAATGGTAATCTTAATCTTATAAAGAGTAAATTTTATTGGGGATTTATTTCTATCATTTAATGTTCTATTATAGGACCTGCTATCAATAGGGTATGTGTAAAATTTGTTACTTTTTACACTGGGATAAAGAATTTCAAATGTAAATGTATTTCTAAACATTAGAGTCTGATTGTTTAAAGGTTAATATTGTGAAACATGAAAGAAACATGAAAACATTTTGCCATTTAATCACAAAAGGAAAGTTAAAAGCTCTCTCAGTGCAGGCCATTTAGCTCATCTCGTACGTAGAGTTCCTGACTCTCAAGCGGGAGGCCTGGGTTCGAGTCCCAGCACTCTCGGATTGTGGAAATAACAAAAGTTCTTTCAGCCTTTCTTTGATTCATGTTTTAGATACTATGTTAAATTGTGTTAATTATAAAGTTTATATAGACTCAGGAAACAGTATATGTAAACTACTTAATGATATTTAAGGAAGAAGCAAAGATCAACATCAGAATTAGAACACTTAAGATCTGTAAAGAGCCCTGCCTTACCTGAGATAAGGCTCTGCCTCCCACCTTACTGCATGTTAGAGTGACTCCAAAATAAGCCAGACTTCAGTTTATTTAAAGTTATAGTCAAAAGATTGGTTCTTGTTGTAAAAGTACTGTGATCTCAAATAGGGGATAGAATGTACTTCTCAATCAAAATTCAAGATAGCTATTATACAAGCTGAATATATTTTTACTCTTGCTAATTTCATTTTGTAAAACTGTTACCTGTTAATATTTTGCAGAAGTAGCTGCTCCAAGAATAAACAACCTAGGTAACTTGTGATAATAAGCCATCACCTATAGAATAGATAGTGGTAACTTCCAGTACTAATGCAGACTCCAGTTAGATAAAAGGGTAAATAACTGTAAAGTTATGGACATCAAAGTTAAAGCCCATTACTCTTAATTTATGACTGGTGAGACTGGCTTGCTGGATAATTAAGATCAAACTTAGAAATTGGAGTTAAATACAGAGGTCAAGAAAAGTCCATATTTGGGTCTTGCCCTCAACATTAGCCTGAACCCAGGGAATAAGAGAACTTCTCTAAGGAGCGTTGCAACTCTGGGTCACACAACCTCCTGATCAAGGAGATTGTTGACTAGAGGATGAAAAATCATCCAGTGCATCTGCTGCAGAGGAGGGTCATGGAAAAGGGGAAACATCCCTTGATGTTTCTAAAGGAAGTCACCCCATCAAGAGACCCTGCCTAACCAAAGTCACTGGTGGAGCTAAGGAGCCGCTCTTAAGTTCTGTACGAGTGACCCCTGTGGGACTCAGCTGACTCTTTAACAAGACAGGAACCAGGTCAATTTGACCAGCTTGATCTTAGACACCCAGCAAAACAGTTAAAACCAAAGTATAGCCATTCTTGGGCATTTAAAGGAAATAATAGTTAAATGTAACTTTAGATGTATCCTGATAACTATCAGAGAAACTGCCAGAGTCAGAAGTTTTTAGTCAGTTTAAGGCCTGCAGACCTTCCTAAGCTACACAGGTAGACTTAATCTATGTTTGCCAGTATGATTATCTATTTCTAAGTAACAGAAGTATAGAGATCTCTACTAAACACAGGTTATACCAATAAAGGGATATTTTACAAAATCAGATGACATTAAGTAGCTTAACTATATTTTTTGGGGACATCTATGGCAATGTTAAAGTCCCCAAATAAAGGCCTTGTTCTCTCCAGCCTTTGCTAGGCCTAGTTATGGGAACAATTTCTCAGTTCTTCCACCTCCTGGTGAGAGATTAACTTCTGTCATTTTCATGATACTCAGTGGCATATTTCAGATGCTGCAACATTTACTTTGTGCTAATCTCATTTCAGTACTCATGTCTTTTTGTTCTTCTATCATAGAAGCAGCCACCCCCAGACGACTTTACAACCTGCTCTTCTCCAACCAGGCTTCTTCCTGGGACCCCTCGATTGACCCGATTTTTTAAAAAGAAGGAACTCCAAACTGCTTGCCCCTCGCTGCCCCCATTCAGCTTCGAAGCAGCCAGAATGACCGACGCCCCTTTTCATTTTCTTAACAAGCAGTTATGGGTTCCTAAAGCTAAAGGGGGGAATGAAGCCAGAATTGGGAATAGGTAGTTAGTGTAGAAATAGGGGATCGGGTCAAATCGAGGAAATGAAACCATGAGGTCATTTGCCTCTGCAAGTTGGAGACTGCCCCTGGAAGAATGGAATGTCAAGGATCTCCGGAGGCCATTGATTACCAAATTTACCTGCCTTTATCAAGGACTGTTTATCAAGGACTGCAAACAAGGGGCTGCTAATTGGTGGCCCGCCCCCTCGGCTCTTGCCTGCCTAAAATCGCCTAGTTACCTTCATCAGGGAAAGAGTAAGTGCTGTACAGGTGCTAATGCTCAGGCAACAATATCAGTCCCTCCGCCAAGGAAACAATTTGGGGGAAGAATATGTAGAGACAGAAGTTCCATGATTAGAACTTTCCGAAAAGAAAATGGGGAAATGAAAGAATGAACATTTTTTTATCTTAACTCCCTAAGGTCTCCTGCCCATTGTCTTAACTCTCTGATGTCACCCTCCTGGTTATTTTAACTCCCTGAGGTCACTCTCCCAGTTATCTTAACTCCCTGAGGTCACCCTCCCAGTGATGGGAGCAAAAGCCCCTAAAAGCTGTTCCAGGAAATAGCCCCAAACAGAGGGTAAAAGAGTAAATTGGGCTAGATGACTAAATAGTGCTCAAACAGTAGGATTACCAGAAACTATTGACCAGAATCTACGCCCTGTTGTAAAACATTGTGAAACATGTTGTATGTTATCAGCAAACCCAGACCTCCTTTGAAATTTCCCGGCAGCTTTGTCCCCCTTTTCCCTTTCATGTGCGACCCCTCCCGATGTGTGGTTTCTGCCTTTATAAACCTACAAGATTTTCTGCTAGGGACTCGACTCCTGGAGTTGAGTCCCAGCGCGCTGGAATAAACACCTCTTGCGGTTTGCATCAAGTGACGCCTCCTGCGGTTGATTGGGGTTGCTGTCCATCCATGGGACAGAGTTGGGGTTTCCTTTTTTGGGGGCCTTACAGTATCTATGATTATTATTTCATCCAGAAGTTCCCGTGAACGTGCTGATGCGGGCCGCTGGGGGCCATGGTGGTCGTAAGTGACACCATTGTTTGAGGGATCACATGGGGGGCCTGTGCATTCCTCAAAGCCTCCATCATCCGCGGAGCCCCCAATTAATTTCAATACAAACACCGGATTTGGCCTCCCCCGCGCCTTTGCAGCCATAACACATGAGGTCATGCTGCTTTGGTTAACCAACCCAAGAAGTTGCTGGGACTTGGGGGCTTCCAGGTCCCTGGGAGGCTGGGGTAGCTGTCCTGCAAGGCTCAGCCAGGGGTGTTTACTGCAGTGGCGTCTGCTGCACACCTGCACTCTCTTGCCTTCCTTCCTCAGAAATCCTGCAAACTTTGGTTCCTTTTTCTTTCCCCAGTCCCTCTCCTCATCTCTGGAATCCACTCTCTGGACAGTGGCCACCTCACCACCCCTGTATTTTTATTTATTTATTTATTTATTTATTTATTTGCAGTGCTAGGGATTGAACCCAGGGCCTTGTGCTTGCAAGGCAAGCACTCTACCAACTAAGCTATCTCTCCAGCCCCATCCCTGTAGTTCTTTGAAATTCTCTCCGTGTCTTGCAAACATCTTCATCTCCCTGAAACCTGGTGTTACCTCTTCATCTGGCTCCTTGTTCACTGCAGGGGTTTCCTCCTCCAGGAAGCCTTCTAGAAGAGACTGACTGGTTACAGAACTCAGTTCAGGGGAAGAGGGCAATTGCTGTCTTCCAGAGCAGGACTGCTGGGCGGGAGGGCTGGTTTTGGAATCGTGTCGAAACCGGAGTTTTGATTTGAGACTAGATTCCTTGCTTTCCCTATTTCCTCTGGGTTCCTATCTCTCAAAAAAAATTTTTTTCCCCTTATCTCTCAAATTTTGAAGAATAAGATCCACACGTCATCACGGAAGGGAAGGGTAAACAGTAGGCTTTATCTAAGTGAGAAGAGATAGAACTCCCACCATGTGGGAGGGGCCTGACACAGGAAAACCCATTATGGTGTGCCAGCTTATATATATAGTTCTGGGTAGAGCAGGGAGCAAAAGCTATGTTATCAGGCTCTGAAAGAGTATCAAGTCTATTGTGGGTCCACCCCCATCTTCCTTCCTATAATTTTCATCTGGGTTCACCCCCACCTTCTGTTTTCCACCTCTGGGACAAAGGAGTTGGCTGGAGGTGTTCCCACAGGTGAGCCTCAAGGTCTTCTACATTTGAAATAGGGGTTTACATTTGAAGTGGTGCTCATTAATATGCCTACGGGTTAGCCTCCAAGAGTGGTTCCGGTGTTTACGACTGACCATTGATATTCAATGTGTGGGATCTCCCTAAACAAGTTTTCTGGACATGTCTCCCAGAAAACTGAAATAGGAGGGCTACTGATTCAGTTGCAAGCCAGAAGGAGGAAGGGGAACTCAGGAGTTCAGCTTGATTTTCTCCTTCTGAGAAATGCTGGATGATTAAAGGACCTGGAGACCCAGCCCTTCCCTTGAATTAGCATTCCAACCCTCTTTCCTGACACCTTATGCTCTAGCCACACTGTTGGGTGAGAACTTATCCTCTGTCCCAACGGTGAACTCCTTGAGGATGCATTGTGTGTGTGTGTGTGTGTGTGTGTATTTTTTTAAGTTGTAGGTGGACACAATACCTTTATTTTATTTTTATGTAGTGCTGAGGATCGAACTCAGGGTCTCACATGTACTAGGTGAGCACTCTGCCACTCAGCCCCAGCCCCAGCCCTGAGGATGCATCTTTTAAACAAAAAGTATGGGAGGCTTTTGTTTGGACTGAGCTCTTGCACTGGACTCCAACTGACCAGACCAGACCAAAATGGAGTCACTTATGCTAACTGAAGCTTTAAGGAAGCAGGCATTCCAAAACAGATCAGTTTTGCTGAAAACATGAGAGTATATCTAAGTCAGTGTAATAAGGAAGTCCCTCTGCTTTAACCCTGACAAAAAAGTAACGTGAAGTCAACCGATGTTAGTCATTTTTTAAAAATCATTCTCTCTCCTTGTTCCCACCTTACCAAACCCATTGCTGTCCAGTGAGAACTCATTCTATTTTGTAGAATGGAGGTGAATCCTCTTAATGAATCGTGAATAAAAGCCAATTTGATTTGCAACTAAATTTGTTGCAATTTTGTCCTTTGACCCCATGTCTTCTTCGTCTTTGTAGCCACCTTGGCCACACTGAGAGCGGTGCTTCCTATAGTGTCTCCGTGTCTTTCATGCCTCCACGCCTCTCTGCTCACTCTGCTTCCTCTGCTTAGTGCTCTCCTGGTTCTTTTTTTGCTGGTCCAACTCATTCATTTAGGACCAAGTCCATGTGTGGCCACCTCTGGGCTGGTCACAGAGGCTTGCCTGCTTTTTGGGCTCTTACATGGTAACAACTTCACCCGTGGGTTTGTTTCCTGCACCAAACGGGACATCTTGTTCATTTCTTTCTCCAGCCTCTAGTGCGAGGCTCAGGGAGGGCATCTTGAATTAGATGGCTCCTGCTCATTTTTCTTGGAGACTATATTTGGTGAGGGGGATCAGGTTGGGGCTTTGCTCACCCTTTAACTGCCAGGGTTGCTTGGCTGAGCTGAGCTGACATCCCATTCCTGGGATGTCCCTGTCTAGCCACATGCTTAGCTGAAAGGGGTAACGGGCTGGGGAAGAGCAGGGAAGAGCCAGGCAGCTGCCTCAGATTAGACAGCAGGGACTCCAGAGTCCAGTCAGAGAGGGTTCAAAGCCCAATTCTCTTCTTACCACCTGTGTCAACTTGGGCAAGTTTTTTGTTGTCATTGAACCTTGATTTCTTCTTTTGCAAAATGGGGATAGTAACCCTCACTTCCAAGGCTGTGGGGAGGAAGGAAGAGGGTAACATAGGCCAGGCTTCGGCACATGGCTTGGCCTGGGCTGCCTCCTCCTCTAACTAGAACTTCAGAATCAGAACTTTGTGCTATCTCTGCAGGTTCCAGGAGTGGTCAACCCTCCACAGAACCTCTCCTAATTTTCCGACAATAACACAGGACAGCAGTGTGCAAGGGGCTGGAAGCATGCATTTCACCCAGGCTGGTTTCAGCTAAAAACCCAGACCTCAGACAGGAGGGAGGAAAAATTATTAAAGGATTAAATCCAGAATAATCCTATAAGCCCCAGGAGGCTCAGAAAGCAATAAGCCATGGACTTAAAATCTGATCTGTAAAGTCACGGGGGTGGAATCGGCATCCAAATGTAGGGAGTGGGTTTCCAGTGTGCAGTGTGGTCAGATCTTTTCTAAAATATGGCCTCATTTTGGCCACTTGGACAGCGTTTTTTTCCTCATCTTGTCATGGTTTTTAATAACAAGGAGCGAGCTGTAGGAGTGGGGGGAACTTTTGCTAAGATTCCATAAAAATAAAAATTTAATTAAAATACACAAGTCGTGAAATTCCATCCTTGTAAAGTGAGACATCTTGGGACTCTGCCCCGAGCAGATCTTCCTCTTTGGGGCTCCAGGTTCACACTGGCTCCTCCTTGGTCCCTGATGGCTGAGTGAGGAGGCTTCTTCCGACCTCTGTGAACTCTCTCTGGGGTGAAGCAGATCCCCAGGGTCCTGTTCAGAAAGGCCAGGAGGATCATGGGGCTAGATTGGGGGCCATTTTATGGAACTGGAGGCAGGTCCCTGCATGTGGGCTCTGGGAGGAACTGAATATCCTGGGATTTGGAGGATGAAAGTACAGTTTTCACCTTTTCCCAGGAAGAGAGAGAGAGAGAGAGAGAGAGAGAGAGAGAGAGAGAGAGAGAGAGAGAGAGAGAGAGAGAGACAGGCATACACAGGAGACTTGGAGCAAGGGATTCTTGCATTGTGATTCCCATGATGTCACAACTAGCTTGGCCACATGCATGAACAACTCACTTTTCTTTGGGCCTCAGTTTTCCCATCTGTAAAATGAGTTGAGGAGGCTAAGTCAGGGATTTTTCTAAGTGCACATTGAGAAGTCTTAAGAATCTCAGGTCCTCCCAGGGGTCTCTGAGGGTCAAGGTTCCCCTCCTTCTGCCCGCTTCCTTGCTTCCTTTTGTCTGTTTCACAAGTTGGGTTTTCCTGTAAGGTTTTGTTTGAACAAAGGGTGCTGAGGCTGAAAATGCCCAAGCCTCTGAGGACCTTTCTGGCTGGAACAGTCTGTGATCTGCCCTTTAGCGTCTGGCCCTGGCTTACACCTGGCAGCGCACGCTTCGCTCTGGTGCAGGAGGACCTCAGCCCCTCCCACTACCATCGCTTTGCTTTTATTCTGTTTTCTGAGTCGTGCAACTCTTTTGAAAATTTGATGGAAGCTACCAATCCTCTTCTTGGAAAATATACATAGGAAAAAATATATACTGATTGAGTATGTCTTATCTGAAATGTTTGGAACCAGAGGTGTTTTAGATTTTTTTTTCCCCATTTTGGAATAGTTGTGTATATGGAGGAAGATATCTTGGGAATGGAACCCAAGTCTAAATACGAATGCATTTATGTTTATAGATACTGTTAGGTCGGAATTGGGGCACCTATATGAGGGAGAGCGGAGCAACTGAGGCACAGGGCGGTGCGCCACACAGCGACCAATCACACCGGCAGGAAAACTCCACTGACCCATACCTCCACCTGTCACTCAGCAGGACTCCCGCCCATTCTGGCCTATAAAGACCCTGGGCAGCCCGGCCCGTGCAATTTTCTCTGGCTCCCTACCCTGACCTGTACTGGGGGGGGGGGTGGGGGGGGGCTGGAAATTTCGCCTGAGAGCCAAATTCCAATAAAGATTGCTTCGGCCACCATGCCCCAGAGCTTACAGGTACCTTGTATGTCAAAAAAAATTGAATTTGGGGCTGGGGATATAGCTCAGTTGGTAGAGTGCTTGCCTTGCAAGCCCGAGGCCCTGGGTTCAATCCCCAGCACCAAAAAAAAAAAAAAAAAGAAAAAAAAAGTTTGGATTTGGAGTATTTGGACTTCAGATTTTTGGATTAGGCAGGCTTCACGTGTACATACTGTAACAATGTAACCATTTGAGTATCAGAATCCCTTTTGGGAAAGAAACCGTCCTTGAGAATATGATTCAATGAGGCCACGGGCCCCAGGGCTGGGAATGAAGGTGGGAGCAGAACTGGGAGAGTTGTGGTCCTCTGGATGCTAAGTTGGTGCTCTGTATAAGAAAAGGGCTCACTGTCCCTATCCTGCAGCTACTGCCAGTGTTTGGCTCTGGCCTGACCCAGACTTGGGTCATCTCTTCCCTATGTCTTCCATGCCTAAAGCTGTCTCTGCTTTGCACTCCTTCCACCTCCTGCCCCCGCCCCCAAATCTTATTTGTGTCATTTTTTCTCACACAGAAGATTCCACGACTGAGGCCCCCACCCCTAATACACAGGCTCCTCTAGCTCACTCTGAGACGTGATCGGGACATTCCCATGGGAACTTTCTGGGCTGTTCTGATATGGGGTAAGCTTGGCATCCTGCATTTGGACGAGTTCTGGTCCCCCTCAGGACTAGGTAGCTGCCCCGAGACAGTAAAAGTCTACTGCCACCCCCGCCTCTCCCTTTCCACGCCTGAGGACATGTTCCTCCCAGTGATGTAACCTCTGGCACATGGGTCTCCGCTGGAAGGAGCACCCGCTGCAGGCAGCTCTAGCCGGGGGAGCTGCCCCCGCTCTGTCCTAGGCCTCAGCTCCTGCGGGATTTATTGCTACCTGCTTTTGTTGGATCTGACAACTACAGAAAGTTGGAGAAAGGATTTTGAATTTGTCCCAAGGAAATAATTCAAAAGAAGAAAAGCATTACAGGCAAGATGTTGTCCCGTGGTATGATAGTGACACAGATCAGCCTCAACCTAGAAGTCTAATAATGAGAATAATCAACATTTGCCCTGCTTTTCACCTTTCTTTCCTGTCCCTCACAATTACTCTGGGAGCTAGGTAGTTTATAAAATGAGGCAGAGTTAGACATTGAACCTGAAGTCTTTTGACTACATCTTTTTGGGGACATTCCTTCCACTTGATTTTATCCCTTGCCTTACTTTGCTAAAAATACCTTTTTTTTTTTTTTTTTCGGTCAGTGACAGGGTTCAAACCTAGGGTCACAAGGGTGGGGTGTTAAGCCTGACCACCCAGCTAAATCCCCATTTCTGAAGATTGCCCGCCACTGATTACTGATTGCGGGCTTACTATGTGCAGGTACTGTGCTAGGCATGCTACAGATGTATAAATATGAGCACATATTATGCTTCTCCAACCTCTGTGAGATGGACATTATTTTAAAGACAAGGAAACTGAGGCTCAGAGTGCATAAGTTATTTGTCTGGAGTCACAGATGTACTTTCAGATGTTGTCTGAAAGTTTGTTATTATAATTAACAAAGCAAGGAATTGCATCCAGAATCTTATTTCTTTTCTTTTCTTTTTAAAATATTATTTTAGATGTTGATGGACCTTTATTTTATTATTTTTTATATGTGGTGCTGAGAATTGAACCCAGTGCCTCACACATGGCTAGGCAAGTGCTCTGCCATGGAGCCAAACCCCAGCTCCATGTCTTTTTTCTTTTTAAGAATTATTTCCCTTAGAATAAATCAAAATGATTTTTCCACTCCTAACCTCAGTTTCTTTATCTGTGGTCACTATTTTGTAGGGTCGTGCTAAGAACAAGATGAGATATCCTAGTAAGAATGATGGGCAAAGCGAGCAGCATTTAAGTCTCAATCAATGTGGGTTTCCTGTCTTCCTTTCAAGACTCTTGACAGCAGCTTCTGTATTGGTTCATTGTTTTGTGTAACAAGATGGTTCAGGAATGGGTGGATGCTTGACCATGGACACAGGTAGCCCGGAGTTGGGAGTATAAAGGAATCAAGTCTGCAGGGTCCTCACCTGGCCAAGACTATTTTCTAGAGCTACTCTAAAATCCTATATATGACTTAAAAATCACTGGTGCAAGTCCACAATAGTGGGTGAATAGGTTTTCCTTGTAGTTCATCATACACAGAAGGGTTTTAGTCAAACACAAGGTCAGAATGAATCATCCGTGAGATGTGTCCATTAAAATGCTAATGGCATCTTGAGAGGGAATAATGGGCAGTGTCTATCACTCAGGAGGAAATAGTTCTGTTGCATGACCACATCTAGAGTGTTGTGATCCATTCTAGGCACCATATTATAGGAGGGACATTGATCTATTAGAGCATAGACAGAGAAAGGGGGAAGGGTCTGGAGAAAGTGGAGGCTGAAAGAAGAAAGATGTTGGGTCATATATTAGTTATTAATTGGTAGGTAACAAATTATCCCCAAACTTAGGCTTAAATAAAACCCCAGACACTTATTCCTGTGGATCTAGAATCTGGGTGTGGCTTAGCTGGATCCTTTGCATAGGATCTTCCAGGGCTGCAATGTGGTGTTGTACAAGCCTGTGATCATCTTGACTTGACCAGGGAGAGGATCCACCTTAAAGTCCACTCTCATGGCAGTTGGCCATCAGATCCCTGCCCTGTGGGCCTCTCCATAGGTCAGTTCACAACAGGACAACTGACTTCTCCAAGGATGTGAGCTCAGAGAGACAGGAAGAGTGTGAGATGAATGGAAATCACTCTTTCAGAAAGGTAAAATGGAAGTGACATCCCATCACTTTTGCCCTGTTCTATGTATGTATGTATGTATGTGTATATATATACATACCCCGGATTGAACCCAGAGCCACATCCCCAGCCTGTTTTATTTTTTATTTTGAGACAGGGTCTCGCTAAGTTGCTTAGGGTCTTGCTAAGTTGCCAAGGCTGGCCTCGAATTTGTGGTCCTCCTGTGTCAGCCTCCCCAGATGCTAACCAACTGCCCTGCACCCAGCAGCCCTGTTCCATTTTTTTAGAAGTGAGCCCCAAGGTTTAGCTCACATTCAAAGGGATTAGGGATTATACAAGGATGTGGGCATAGCAGATGGAGCTCCTCTCATAGAGGCTGCCTACCCCAGCCGGGAGAAGAGCATTTGAGGTGGGAGGTGAAGAGAGGGCATTGACTGGCCCTTCATTAAGAAGGGGTGTATGCTGAAGAGCGTGCTAACTGCATCAGAGGGGAAACGCATGTGTGGAAAATGGCAGGGAGGCCATTCAGCTGGAATGTCACTTAGAACTGCCCAATAATGAAAAGGACTCCCTGGGTAGATAGTGAGCTCCCTGTCGCTGGTTTTATTTAAGCAGAAGCTAACGCCCTGTCAGGCAAGTGGTGGAGAAGGTTCTGGTTTGGATGGCAGGCTGGATTGATTGTGTGCTTCCAACTCTAAGAGCCTCTGATTTTCTGCCATTTGGACTTTCAGGTATTTGCAGTTCAGGAATGATTACTGATGCAATTCTTACCCAATCTTGGCAGAAACTATTTAAATAGCAAGCTCTTAGCTTTTTAAAAATAGGATTCAATTTTTAGCTGGGTGTGGTGGTGCATGCCTGTGATCCCAGCTACTTAGGAGGTTGAGGCAGGAAGATTGCAAGTTTGAGACTGGATTCAGCAACTAAGTGAGACCCTGTCTCAAACATTTAAAATAATAATAATGATAATAATAATAACAATAAGGCATGGGTATATAGCTCAGTGGTAAAACACCATCCAGTACTGCAAAAGATGAAGTAAAAAGAAAAAAAAAAAGGAAAAAAAAAGTTTCAATGTACAAAGTGGTAGTTAGGGGGTGGAATTACCCTTCTTTGAGTTCCTGTGATAGCCAGGCACTGTGTCATTGTGACAGCCATCACAGGTCCTGGCCAGGAAATCTAGGCTGAAAGAGGTAAGGTGATACGCTCAGGTCACACCTTCCCAGAGGGGAAGTGACTGAGTTGGTTGTTCAACCTGGTTAACTAGGTATGAAGGCGAGCATGCTTGGGAGCTTTGGGCCCCTCCTGGATGGGCGGCAAGGCCCCAAGTCAGACAGTTCAGGCTCTCAGGGACTGAAAAACAGTGAGTGAGTAGCCATCATTCAGTTCTGTGGACTTGAACATGACTTCTAGCCTCAAGCTGGCCCCGAATCTAAGCGAGGTGCCCTCTCTTGGGCCCCTTGGACTTGGCTTCTCTGGCAGCATTGCTCAGTCTGGACTTTCCTCCCCTCTAGTCTCGCCTATGGCCCCTGCTAGACCACAGGATCCTCTTCAGCAGAGCATGTCCCCATTCGTGGCTGTCTCCATGGTTTTTAGCACAGAGTAGTTCCTCCTAAAATATTGACCACAGACAGCTAGCCAGGGTTCCAAGGATGTTGGGGGTTCATTTCATGTATCACACTCTCCTCACCACGGAATACTGTCATTTGTTGTAAGGCATCTGCCTGGTGTACCTTGTGCTCAGTTCCGTCTGCTGGTTGTCTTCCCTGGCTCTCTCATTTCATATTGTCCAGTAAACCATGAAACTGGCCTGTGGGGTTTATTCATTTGATTTTTAAATCCCATGTACTTGCTCTTGGCTAGAACAAAATCCCAGGGAGAATGGATTGGCATGTCTGCCTCACTCACCTGTGAGAGCAAAGTGGCTTTTTAAAAATGCGTATTTTATTTTTAATTGACATAGTCATCATTCATATTTGTGGAGTACTGCATGACATCTTCAATACATCTATACAATATGAAATGATGAGGTCAGGGTAATTGGCACCTCCATCACATCACACGTTTATTGTTTCTTTGTGTTGGGAACATTAAAAATTCTCTTAGCTATTTTGAAATATGTAGTACATTATTGGCCACCATATTTTCCTACTGTGCTTTATAGAACATCAGAAGTTGAACTGTCTTTTCTGATGGCAGTGCCATTATTATCCCCAGTTGGCAGTTAAGGAAGCAGAGGTACAGAAAAGGTCTAAACCTTGCTCACTGTCATTAGACTGGTTAGTAGCAGAGTTGTGATTTGGGATTTGAACCCAGATAGATGACTCCATATTCCACATTTAGGAAATAATGCAATAAGCATAGGGCCGGGCACACAGCCTGCTGAGTGAAGAAATGGATGGATGAGTTTGTATTTAAGTGCTTCTCTCATTATCCCATAGTATCATCAGGGTCTCAGGACTCTGGGACATAGGTCTCATCATCATCTCCGATATTAGAGTGTAGGTTGGACTGACTTCACAGAGACCCGCAAGGTGATCTTGTTTCCTGTACCCTGAGTTAACATGGCAGCTACAGAGTAATGGGGGCCCAGGCTTCTTCTCTCCCACTGCTCAACCGTCCCAAGAGCATTGTTCTTTTTGTCACTCAGCCACCCCTAGAGTCGTGTCCTTATCTGCATGGTTCCAGACAGATCTCTACCACCTCTGTATTCATGTTCAAGATGGAAGAAGGGTGTAGGAAAAGCTCTGACTCCATTTTTGATGTGTGACTGCTGACAGCTGTAAGCTCCACCCTTCTCTTTCTGAGAAGCCAATGAGAAACCCCAGGTGCCCCCTCCTTTGGCAACAGCAGGAAGTTCAAACTAGGCACCGGAACCTCACTCCAGCCTCATCCCCCAACCATCTCAAAAACCTTAAGCCAGTCCCTGTTCTCTCTTCTTCCCAGAGTGCCTCAATTATATGAATAAATAAACTACTCACACTCTTTTGGTATGTGTGTAGTGTCATCTGTCTTGACATTTGAACCAGATTTTGATCAGGGTTCCATTTTGTCTTTGTGGATGGTCACAAAACGAAAGGGAAACAGGCAAAGCTCTCACTTCCTACAAGGCACACATGACATTTCTGCTTACTTCCCATTGTTCATAACAGTGTCAGCTATTGAGCCATACCTGAGCTGCAAGGGAGGCTGGAAAATGTGGTCTCTACTGGGCTTCCATGTGCTCAGCTGAAATTCTAGGGTTTGCTGCAAAAGGAAGAAGGGGAGAATGATACTATGGGCCACAGCCCCCTTTTACAGATGTAGAAACAGATACTTAGGTAAAATAAATTGCTCAAGGTAACAGCCAGAACTCCATACCCATCAGCCCTGATGCTACTGCAGACAGAAGTGCCATTGTCTACTAAAGGTCATCCCCAGGAGAATCTAACCTCTTTGAGGGCAGGGCATGTGCCTTTCCTTTCTGGAAGGTGTCTAGTAAGTGTCCAACCAGCACTGGGTGTTATTGTGAAAGAAAAGTACAAGATTCACAGCTGCTTTGGTAGCATTTCCTGGCGTATCATACTCACCTGGGACCAGGCCCTGAGTTTCGGGGTGGTGGGAGGGCTGTAGGTGGGGAACAGGAGCAAAGGAAAGCAAAGGAAGGCTGATCTGTTTGTCCCATTCTGCACAGCCCTGTGTCAGCACAGATTACAGCACATGCTATGTTAAAGTTTCACCATCTATTTCTGTTTCTGTCCCTTTCCCTAGATGGAATTGTCATAAGTGTTCTGGAGCGGCAGCACCTGGTCTGGCAGTGACAGACATCTTATAAATGACTGTTGACTACATGAGTTAGTGAACTCATAAGAGGGGGTTGAAGGGAGGATGGGGACACAACCAGGGATTAGAAGGATGTCATATCAGTTTTACCGCAGTAATGCTCTATGACAACCTGCCCCCAAACCCTGGCTAACAGCCACTGTGGTTCACATGTCTTCTCCGCTCATGACTGTGGGTTGGCTGGCTCTGCTGGGGCTCCGCTGAACTTGGCTCCAGGCTGAGTTCAGGTGTGCTCTACGCATTTCTTCATTTTCTTGGGCAAACTGCTATTTGGGACATGTCCTTCTCAGGGTAAATGGCAGAAGCAGAAGCATATGGTGCCCCTTCAGGCTTTGGCTTAGGACTGGCATTCTGTCACTTCTGCTCATATTCCATTGGCTAACACCGGTCATATGGCCAAGCCCAATATTACTCAGAATGGGAAATAAATTCCACCCACTCTCCTACTCCAAGGCCTCAAGATAAGTGAGAGTGAAGAGCTGAACCACAATCTACCACAGAGCTCCTAAAACCCAGAACCTTCTGAGTTCCTCCAGTGAGAGTCTCTAAAAAAGTGGTTGCTGTGGTCCTGATGTCACTTTCCTCTTGGGATTTAGAGCAGGAAGCAAAAATTATCCCCATTATCCATCACCTCTTGCCTTTATTTATTTAGGTACCATAGATGGAACCCAGGGTACTTAGCAACTGAGCCACATTGCTAGTTCTTTTTATTTTTTTATTTTGATACAGGGTCTTGCTAAGTTGCTTAGAGCCTCGCTAAGTTGTTGAAGCTGGCTTTGAACTCGCAGTCCTCCTGCCTTGGCCTCCTGCGCTGCGGGGATTACAGGCATGTGCTCTCATGCCCAGCCCCTCCTTCTATTTATTAGCAGAACAACCCAGGTTTTAGTTGGGCACATGATGCCCACCAAAGTCCACATTTCCCAGCATCCTTTGCAGTTCAATGTGGCCATGTAACTAAGTTGTAGCCAATGGGATGCAGAAGTTTCTACAAGCAACTTCTAATGTCTCCCCTCCTCTGTCCTCCTTGCCTTGGACAAGATATAGGCTCACCTGGATGAGAAGTGGCCTTGGTCATGGTCATGAAGTTGAAGCCAACATTCTAGGAGATGATGGAGAATACAACAGAAGGAATCTGGATACTCACACAAACTCTTGAAGTTTGCCCTGATTGTCTACCCAGACCTGAACCAAATGTGAGAAAATAATACAATTCTCATTTGTTCTAGCATCTTTGCTTGTACCTTAGCCTCTCGAAGGATAGCTACTTGCCATCTCACTGCCATACCCCAGCTCCTAAAGGTCTCTCATCCATCCTGTATCCCAATCCCTTTTGATTTTCCTTTGCCAAATTGACAGAGGATGGATTAAAAAAAAAAAAAAAAAAAAAATTGTGAACTGCCAAAAGTCATCAAAGGTGTCCAAAAACTGAGGCATAAACCAATCAAGTTTATCATAGCAAAGCCTCACTCCACCATCATGACCATGATCGGGCACTCTGATTGGGGGCTAGAAATTTAGAGAATATGAAATTCAAAGCAATAATGACAAAGAATGGTAAAAATGCAAATGTTACAACATTTCTATGCATCGTACACATGCCTCCAAATAGACAGAAAACAAGGGGTTGACTCTTCCAAAGGGAACTTCTGGGGGACTGTTGTTAATATCACCCTCTTCATGATTCATAGATGGAAAATCGAAGTGGGTTGGTGGGTGTGTTTCAGGGCCTTGCATGGGGCAGCCAGGATGCCAGAGCTCTGTGTCCTGCCATGGTGACTCACTCCGTGGACCTTGCACCGCTTTCATGCTCACCTTGTAGAATTTCCAACTGGTACAGCTTCGTGGTCACTTTATGGAGTTTCTTACTCCCCAGTTCTCAGGCTGCTTCTCTCCAACCAGCATCATCTTATTTCCTGCCCTCTCTGATCTGGGCTCATAGCCATGCTATTTTTTTCTTGATAAGGACCAGGAAAGTTCCTCCAAGCTCCTTGGAATCCTTCTTAATTCTGAGTTTGGTTCAGAATGACTTGTGTCACCCCTAGGCCATTACCAGGGAGTAACAAATAACCTGTGACCCCATGTTTCCCAGAATCCAGTGGGAATTTGATATTTGTAAATCCCAAAGTCTCACAATCCCTTAATTATAACATATCTTTTGCTTCCACAGGAAGTAAGGAAGGAAGGAAGGAAAAATGAGCATCTACTATGTGCCAGGAATTTTCCCATTTGCTTTCTGATCTAGCTGCAGGATAATATGGTAAGCAGTGAGCGTTTGGTCAAAGATACAAGAAGATAGAGGGATCAAAAGTGAGTGGGATCAGATAACATAGCAGAGAGGAGGGTGGAGGAAGGAGAGAGGAGGTCAAAGGTTCTGCCTCAGTAAGAGGTTTGGGATTCCAAGCATGGAGTTTTTCTTCCACACTCTACTTTCTGGAAACACCTACATCCACTCCTTGTGATGAGCTCACCCTTCTGTTGGCAACGACTACCTCTCCTCTTGGCTCTGGTTGGGCCACACCAACATTTCTGCAGGAGGAATAAGGCAGTAACAGGAATCTCATTTTTCTTCTTAAAATAATACCTCTCTGTTCTGCCAACAAGCAGGGAGCTGCTCCTGCCAGCAGTCCTGTGGGAAGCCTGCTCCCAATCCGGTAGGATTAGTCTGATGCTGGCTTCCCAGGAGCCCCCAGAAGCCAAGGCAGGCCTCAGGCGACCTTGAACTCCTGGCTGCAGGTCCCCTAATATCTTTCTCAGCCCATGTGTGTGTTGGGGGGCAATCGCTTACCTCTTTGTCTGCAACCCAGTCAATCCAGGGGAAAGGGATGCTCTTCTCACCAGCTGGGCTCCCCTAGCTGGTGGCTCCCTCCCTGGCATCTCTCTAGGACCTATGCAATTTCCTACAAGGAAAGAATCGTTGGAAAAACCATTTCGAACAGGAAGAATTTAATTTTTTTTTTCTTGCAACTAGCTTTCCCCCTTTTTAGAGAAAAAAGAAGGGGGGAGCAAAAAAGTCCTCATTTGCCTAAAGGTCTGAATGCCTGGAAATTTCTTCCCTGTGTGCACATTATCCATTTCCTGGCTGCAGGGATGGAAGGACTCAGAGAATTTGAAGGATATTAAACAGATTCATAATGGACCCAGCAATATAAACATGTCTCAAGTACAGACAGAAATGCCACAAGCTTCTATTTGGTTTAATGTAAAACATACACCAGTTGTGTCCGTGTTCCCATTTTACAAATAAACAAGGCGGGGAGATGGGCCCAGAATCCTCCCAGGGGAACCAGGTGCCTCTGTTCATTGCGATTTTGAGGCTTCTCTTGCCCACAAAAGACTCAGAAAAGAACGCTTAATGTAGCTTTGCAGATCAGTGCCAAAAGGCACAGCAAATGCGAAGCCGGGCCAAATGGTCTGCAGCGATTCCCACCCTTTGTGCCGGTGTCCTCAGTGCGTAGGGGATCAGGAGCCCCTCAAAGGAAGTTACCAGGCAGCAGGATGTACTCAGTCTGGAGCATTGGGAGTGTGGGTTCAAATTCTGCTTCTGTCCCCACTGCCAGCAGGACCCCAGGCAATGCCTCCACCCCTCTGCCAACAGCTGGGTTTTCTTATCTGTGAAATGAGTTAGCAATCCCAGATCTGTGGATGTCACTGCAAGACCTCTAGTGCTTCATGAAGTGAGAGAGTGAATGTCCCGGGTTAGGAGATACATGATCTCAGGAATGGCTATTTTCCTGTTTTAATTCAAAATCAGTGTTTCCTGACACCGATTCCTTCAAATCCAGAGCCGGAGGGACTGTGTCACGGTCAGAAAGTCTAAAAATGTTGAGGCAGATCATGGATTCAAAGGTCGTTGTGACTAATTTTGTCCTGTAACTAGTCAGTTTGGAGTCAAAGTATCAGCCAGACCAGTGAGCTGGCTGGATTGACCTGAGGGGTCAGTCAAAACGTTACTCCTGCTGGTTACTCCAGCAAGGGCACCACCCATATTCCAACAGAGAAGGAAGAGATCAAAAGGGGAGGAGGGTGGACTTTGGAGCCGGCCTGCCTGGGTTTTACTGTGTGACATGAGGCAAATTCTCTAATCCTCCTGTGTCCTGGGTTCCTCATGTGCTAAATAGGGACAATAGAAGGCCCCTCAGAGGAGACTGTGAGGATGAAATGATCTCCCCACATGAAGAGCTTTGGGCAGGGCCAGCCCCAGTGAGTGTGCTCCAAGTGTTCACTATTATTTGTGCCGGAGATCGACAGCAAAATGTTTGCAGAGAATAAAAGAAATTCTCAGATGAGAAAACCAAGGTTTGTACTTGGGATATGATCCACCGAAGGTCATACAGGTTGAATTAGCACCTCATTGACATTTTCTAGGCATTGAAATCACAGTAATAATCATGTGGGTACCATTTATTGATACCTCTCTCCATTCCAGGCATAGTGCTAAGCATCCTTCATCCTTTATGTAGTTAAATCCTTACTCCTGCTCATTTTATAGATAAGGAAATTGAGGCTCAGAGAGGGAAAGGACTTTGACTGAGATCAGACAGTTGGTGGCTAGATGTGATGTTCTCCCCAAAATCCTCACCAACCCTTCAGCCAGGCCCAGATACCTGGTCGGTCCTTCCTTCCTTCCTTCCTTCCTTCCTTCCTTCCTTCCTTCCTTCCTTCCTTCCTTCCTTCCTTCCTGCCTTCCTTCCTTCCTTCCTTCCTTTCTTTCTTTCTTTCTTTTTCTTTCTTCTTTCCTTCCTTCCTTCCTTTATTCTTTTTCTTTTTCTATTTTTTTCTTGTTACCAGCTGTTGACCCCAGAGGCACTGAACCGCTGAGCCACATCCCCAGTTCTTTTTATTTTTTATTTTGAGACAGGATCTCACTAAGCTGCTTAGGGCCTCACTAAATTGCTGAGGCTGGCTTTGAACTTGTGATCCTCCTGCCTCAGCCTCCGAAGTGGCTGGGATTACAGCGTGCAACACCGTGCAAGGCAACACCTGGTTCTTGATTCTTGGCTCAGATTCCAAGGCTCCCCATGGCCTCACCAGGGCCTGGGTGTGCATTCTCACTGTGTGAGGGGAATGACGCATGGTGGCTTTAAGCTCAGCCTTAAGTTGTCCATGTTGGTGTCACTCTGTCTCCCAGGTCCCCTTGCCTGTCACTACATTTTTCATTGTGCTCAGAGTTGTTTCTCTCCAGGTTTTTGGCCATGCTCTTGTCTAAGGCTCTAAGAATTCTCTGTTTTCAGATAATAAATAACAAGTTCCCAAGTCTTCCAGAGATGTGGGAAGGGAGGCGCTTAGCAGCTCTCAAGCCCGGAGAGTCCTTGGATCTCACCCAAGAGTTCCTGGCCTCCTGGTTCATCTGTCCCCGAAGACATCTACTCTCCTACTTCTCTGACCTGCTGGCATGTAAATTATCCCCAAATTCTTCCTAAGGAAAATAGAAGGGAGGAGTGGAGAGTCAGAGAAAGAGAAAGTGAGGAAAGAAACACCAAAACCCTGGGGAGAAAAGAATAAGCCCTGTTCCTCACTATCGCTTCATGGTTAGAGCGGAACTTCAGGAGTGGCCCCTGATCGGCTTGGTCAGCCGTCTGGGCCCTGGGCTGACTTCCTCCTGCCACACTCGCTCCACAGCACCAAAGGTACGTGGCCGCTTGTAGGTACTATGTTGTGCGTATCTGGGACACTAGGATTTCCTACCCAGACAACTCAGCCCTTTTCTAGGATCTGCATGGGCTTCTTCCTGGACTCCGTCCTCCTCAAATGCCCCAGGTGTGCACCTCTGGGCTGTTTGTAGGGGGAACCTAGGTTAAGGGGCTTCCTCGTGCCTCTGCAGGAAGTCCTTGCCAGGCAGGGTGGAGCTGGTGGGGGTACAAGAGGAAGGGATTGGGCCAAGGGTGAGAGCCAAAAGCTGCTTTCCCCATGCGGTGGTGTTCTGTGCTGAACTCCAGGGAGTCCAGGGCCTCCAAATTCAAACCTGGCCTTCTGGGCATGATAGGATATTAGTCGAGGTTGGAAGATAAAACCAATTTAAGTTTGATGTTTAACTCTATAGTGTTTAGACACATGAAGGTGGGCCCCCATCTGTATTCTGGCCCCAGGCCTTTTAATGGTTATGGGTTATCCTGTTTCCTAATCCCTTTTAATTCCCACACAGATATAATCTCACTTAGTTCCCATAGTAATTCTGAGTTGGGTATATAGTAGTCCCCTACTTTGTCCATGAGGGATGTGTTCTAAGACCCCCCAGTGGGTCTTGAAACTGATGCCTGAAACTGTGAACCAAAACCTATATACATTGTGGTTCTGTTCTATACATACGTACCTATGATTAAGCTTAATTTATAAATTAGACACAGTAAGAGATTAACAGCAAAGCTAGCAATAACAGACCAATCATAACAGTATACTGTAATACAAGTTATTTAAAACTTATGAATTATTTATTTCTAGAATTGTCCATTTAATATTTCTAGATCATGGTTGACCTTAGGTAACTGAAACCCTGGAAAGCAGAATGGGTGCGAATAAGGAGGGAAAATTGTAATCATTTTCAGTTAACAAAAGAAGTCTCGGGGAGCTTGTCTGAGTTTGTATAGCTGGGAAGTGGAAGACCTTGAACATGAATCAAACTCTCCAACCAACAGCTGGCTTTTCCTTCTCTCCTGCCCCCTGCACTGTCTTGAGGACCTCCTCCCCTTTAGGAGATGACCTCTTTGGGTGCCTAGGTTGAATGATCAGCCAGGTGGAAGGGGACACACTCAGACTGTGAAATCCAATAGGGCAGACTCACCCCAGAGGAGGAGCCCTACCCTAGGGACAAGGGAGAAAAGCTCAGAAGAAAGGAAAATGAGACCTTGCTGTTCATCAGATTGGCAGTTGCTGACAGCTCCTGTTTCAAAACCATAACCTCATCAGGGGCCCCCCCTCTCAAAGCTCCCCTCTCCCAACAAACTAGAGTTTTCCATTGTAGAGAAGGAAAGAAATGTGACTCTAATCCCCTTTGTTCCATGATTTCATCTTCTCTCTCTCTCTTTCTCTCTCTCTTCCAGGAAGAGGAGGGACTCCAGGCGCAAACAGTCGGGGGAGGGAAGTGGGGTGGGAGGAGAGTCAACACTCCTCTCAATGTCTTGGGGTCCTGGGGGCTTTGGAAAGGAGAGGACGAGCGGCAAGGGGTGGCCCAGCCCCTCCCCAGCAGCCAACAGAGCTGGAAACCTGGGAGATTTCTCTGAGGCCACCCTCTGCGTCCCTGCTCCCAGGCCCACATGCCACTGGTTTCACCCCTGACTCTGCATCCAGTGATCCCTCACGGGATCTGAGTGTAGCCTCATCACTTCCCATTAGATTTTGCAACGCCTGCCACCGCGGCCTCCCAGAGTCCAGCACTGTGTGCCTTAAGGCTTTCCTCCACCCAGCAAGTCTCCTCCAGGTCATCCCTCAGGGGCTCTGCACTACCCACAGGCTTCAGTGTGACACTCCAGGCCCTCCTTGTCCTCTTGAAGCCGGAATTAAGGACAGGTAGTTAGTGTAGAAATAGGGGATCAGGTCAAATCGAGGAAATGAAGCCATGAAGCCATCTGCCGCTGGAAGTTAGAGACTGCCCCTGGGAGAATGGATTGTTAAGGATCTCCGGAGGCCATTGATTACCAAATTTACCTGCCTTTATCAAGGACTGCAAGCATGGAACTGCTAATTAATGCCCCCTGGGCCCTTACCTGCCTGAATCACCTTGGCCCTCCCCCTGCCCATCGCTTCTCACTTAATGCAAAGTAGGCAGGAAGAAGAGATAAGTGGGGAGAGAACTGGAGAACAAAAGAGACTTTAACATATAAAAGATGTAGGGTGCGCTCACTTCTTGGGACTTTAGAACATCAGCCATGGCCCCCTTCTTCCTGCCGGGAGAAGTCTGTATTATTACCTTTAAATAAAACCTGCTCAATATGCTTGCCTTGGCGTGCTTCTCTAGTGTTCAATCTTCAACATTAGAAGGAGCAGAACTCGTCACCGGTAAACAGCGGTATCAATCTCCCTGCCTTTTCTCCAACTCAGTGGTCACAATTTCTTCTTGTCACTTTACTATTTGGTAACCCCAGGCTCCTTATGGTGCTGTCCTGGCCTCTACAAACATGGTTCCTGTTGCTTTCTCTCTTCCAGAAAGATGGACTATACACACACCACACTGCTTGGACCACCCCTTCTTGGGGTTTCCACAGTCTCCTGTGATTATTTCTATTATGTACACTTCCCACTTATTCACTTATTGTCCCCAATCCATCCACTTATCTCTTACCCACTAAGATCCTGGAGGGACGGAGCATCCTGCACACTTTTGCCATTTTGTTTTTGCAGGTCCTAGCGAAGCTCTCGGCCAAGCAGCCCTGCCCTGATTCCCAAGTGCTTTGAGAAGCCTAGAAAGCTGCGCTGTCCTAACCCCCATGCTCATCGACCATCTCCCAGTCTTTCCTGCCGCCCAGCATGACCCCAGTGCAGACCTCTTTCCCTTCCATCTAAAGATGGCCAATGAACACATGCGCATTGGCCTTTCTTCCCTCCTCAACCAAATCCCACTAAAAGAAGAGGATTTTTTTTTTTTTTTTTTTAAATAAATGCACAAGAACAGGAAGATAGAAGTGACAACATACAGCAGGAGGCTGGAAACTTGAGAGAAGGGGATTAAAGGGAATAGAGAGAGCTCAATCTTGCATCAGTCACAGGGCAAGCTGGGAACCAGTTTGATTTTCACTGCCTGAATTGCCAAACTCTTGGGAATGGTGGCATTGGGAAGCTCTAGAAACTGTGGGGAGATGTGTGAGGCGGGGAAATAAGAGAGTCTCAGAGCTCTTCTGTACTCTGAATAGATAATGGCACAACACTTCTCAGGGCCTTTAATAAGCTGAGCATATTTATTGGGACTTTCCAGGAATGGAATTCACTAGGCAGTATTTTCAGAATACATTTACCCATAAAACATTTTTTTCTACCTTTAACATCTTGAGGAACCCAGCTTGGACAATACCATTATAATTTGCCAGTGGCTGGGAGAGGGGATGGGAGTATGTATCAGAAGTCTTTACTCAGGTCAGCTAAATCCAATGACTCAGTGCGTCATCGTTAATTCATTAATAGTGGGTTTGTTAAAGACCCACTGTGTGCAGCAGGCATGGTGGTGCATGCCTGTAATTCCAGCACCTAGGGAGGCTGAGGCAGGAGGATGGCAAGTTCAAAGCCAGCCTCAGAACTTATTGAGGCCCTAAGCAATTTAGTGAGACCCTGTCTCAAAGTAAAAATTAAAAGGGTTAGGGATGTGGCCCAGTGCTTAAGTGCCCCTGGGATCAATCCCTAGTACCAAAAACAAAACAAAACAAAACTCATACCAAAAACAGCAATAACAAACCACTATGTGCCAGGCCATGTGTGTTGGGGAAACTAAGAACAAGACCACCCTGATCCCACCCTTAGGAAACTGACCTCCTGGTGGGAGAGTAATCAACTGCCTGTCTCCATGTGGTTCCATTCAGGTAACAGAAGGATCTAGCCCCATCCTGTCCTTCTACAGAGTCACCTTTCCATAGACTATTCAGGAAAAGCTGCGCTGTCTCCTGGGCTCTGGCTCAGCTCATCATCTCTGTACTTCACCCTAGTGGTCCCCTGGCTCCACCTCCTATCTGGGGCAGGTGTGTTTGACAGACCTGCACTCCAGGTTTGAGGTGTTGTGGGGTTTCCAGGCAGGCACCACTTCAGATGGAATATCTTCCATTGCTAGACCATGGGTAAGCAGGCTTTTGCTGTAAAAGGCCAAATAGGAAGTATTTTAGGTGCTGTGGGCCAAGAGCAAAATCAAGGGTATTATGTATAGATTTACAGAAAACAAATTGCCACAACTTTTTTTATTAACAAAATTCAAAACATAATAATAATAATAATAATAATAATAATAATAATAACAATAATAGAATACTTTTTTACAATACAGGTTAACCAGTGAGAAAATTGGAATTATTTTGGGGATATAACATTTTGCTTAATTGAGGTTTGCATTTGTCAGCTTTCTGTCCACATAATAAAATGCCCAAAGCAATTAACTTATAAAGTTAATTGGCTATGGTTCTGGAGTTTCCAGTTTCTTATTGCTTAGGGCCTTTGGTGAAAGAAGTACGACATGTCAGGGTTGCTTGGTGGAGTAAAACTTCTCACCTCTTCAGTCAGGAAGCAAAAGGAAGAGGAAGAGCAAGAGGCCAGAATCCCACAATTCCTTTCAAGACATGCTCTTAATGATCTAAGGACCACCTACTAGGCCCCATCTCTTAAAGGCCCTCTCACCTCCCAACAGTGCAGCCCAGAGACCAAGACTTTTGGGGGACACTTATCTAAACCACAGCAGGGATCAGTGTTGGTTTCCCTATCCATCTGTAAACATTCACCTATAAAAATTTTTCTTAGTTCACAGGTCTTACTGAAACAGACAGTAGATCATGGTTTGTTGACTCTTGGTGTCTTAGTCCATTTTGTGTTTACTATAACAGAATGTCTGAGACTGGTTAATTTATAAATAATAGTTTATTTGACTCATAGTGTTGGAGGCTGAGAAGTCCAAGATCACAGGGCTGTCTTGTGAGGGCTTTTATGCTGCATTATCCCATGGCAGAAGGCAGAAGGGCAAGAGAATGAGAGAACTAGCAGGACCAGGCCAGCTCAAGTCTCTCTTCCTCTTCTTATAAAGCCACTAATCCAACCATGGGGGCCCCATCCTCTTGACCTCATCTAATGCTAATTACTCCCAAAGATTTCATTTTCAAATACCATCTACATTTGAATTTGGTGGTTAGGTTTCCAACACATGAACTTTGGGGGACACTTTCAAACCATAGCTCCTAGCCTAGATAGATGTCAACCATCCCTGCCTCACTACCTAGCTATCTAACTTAGCCCTGGGCCTGTCCTCATGTCACCTTGCCAGACCTTTCTCCCATCCAACTCCTTCTCCTTACCTCCTCAGGCCTAGACTTAACAACAATGGGAGGACTGTTCATTTAATATGCGGAGCTTTGAGTCTTTTTTTTTCTTTAGCAGTCCAAGGGCTTTTATTTTTTTTTATATGTATCATGCCATGAATTCCTAGGGACTAGGTTTCAGCAGTTCAGGCTCCTTTCCATTAGTTTCTCTCTCTTTTTTTGATACTGGGGATTGAATTCAGGGGCGCTTAACCAGTGAACCACATCCCCAGCTCTTTTGTATGTTTTATTTAGAGACAGGGTCTCACTGAGTTACTTAGGACCTTTCTAAGTTGCTGAGGCTGGCTTTGAACTTGCGATCCTCCTGCCTTTGGAGCCACAGGGATTACAGGTGTGGGCCACCATGCCTGGCTCCATTGGTTCTCACAAAATGCGCTTTTTCTGGGTGGAGCAGCGGAACTAAGGCCCCTTTCTCTTTGTCTTCCTTTTTTTCTGACCATTTTCCTTCACATGTTTCAGGAAGCTGTCTTGCCTCTTGGAGTACTTAATGGGCTCAACACACACTTTAATTCTCTTGGCAAGAATCTTGCCCTTAACTTGCTTGTTCACAACAGTGCACACAGTAGCCTGGGTAACTTTGTAGGCTTTCCCAGTTTTGCCAAGGTAACATTTGTGGGTCATTCCTTTTTGAACAGTAGCCATTCCCCTAAAGTCTACAATATTACCCTTCTTGTAGATTTGCATATATGTGACCAAAGGAATGACTCCATGTTTTCTAAAAGGTCTAGAGAACATATATCAGGTTTCTCTCTTCTTTCCCTTTGTGTTCTTCATTCTGGTGGAATTGCTGGAAGATGGCAGTTCTGGCAATTTTTTCCTAACTACTCCAGGGGTCTGCTGAACTCATGAGCCAAATCTAACCTGCTGTCTGTGTGTGGTCTATGAGCTAAGAGTGTTTTTGTTTGTTTTTTAGAAACAGCTTTATTGATATATAATTCATCCATTTAAAGTGTGCAAGTCTGTGGTTTTTAGTATATTCACAGATATGTGCAAACATAGCTACAGGCAATTGTAGAACATTTTATCACCCCAAGAAGAAACTCCACCCCCCTTTTGCTGTCATCTCCAATTCCCTTACCCTCCCAGGCCTAAGCAACCACAAGTCTACTTTATGTCTCTAGGAAGAATGGTTTTTACATTTTTTTTTTTTTTTTTTTTTTTTTTTGTGCTAGGGATTGAACCCAGGGCCTTGTGCATGCAAGGCAAGCACTCTACCAACTGAGCTATCTCCCCAGCCTGGTTTTTACATTTTAAGTGGCTAAAGGAATCAAAAGAAGAGCCAGGTACAGTGGAGCACACCTGTAGTCACAGTGACTCAGGAGGCCGAGGCAGGAGGATCACAAGTTCAAGAGACTCCTGGGTAGTTTAGTGAGACCCTATCTCAAAATCAAAAACAAAAAGGGCTAGGGATGCAACTCAGTGGTAGAGCACCCCTGGGTTCCACCCCCAGTACTGGGAGGACAAAAAAAAAAAAAAAAAGAAAAGTAAAAAAAAAATCAAAAAAGAGTTTTTTATGATGTGGGACGATTATATGAAATTCAGATTTCATTGAATTTAATCAAGTTTAATTGGAACACAGCCACCCTGTTCATTTACATCTCTGTGGCTTTCATGCTACAAGGCTTAGTTGGGTAGTTGTCGCAGATATTCTAAGGCCCACAAGCCTAAAATGTTTACTATCTGGCCCTTTGCAGAAAAAGTTTTCTGACCTCTCCTCAGGCTAAGCCAAGGAGGCTTGGGGAGGGGGCAGGGATTGGGGTTTCTTCCCCAGGCTAGTAGGCCCATTAGGAGGGATTTCTCACCTGGGAGGAATGCAAGGCTCCCCTGGGCTGGTGTTCTTAGCCCTCTGTGTGGGCCCCTGGGCTCTGATGCTGTTTCCTGCACCTCATTCCAGTGAGTCTGGTTTAGTGGGTCTGGGGTGGGCACCCGGAGCCTGCCTTTTAATCAGCACCTATGATTCCGAGCTGGGTGGTCTCCAGGGCACACTGAGAAGTGCCATTGTCTGCCAATGCATGCAGACTGTAGCTCCTGTCATGGGATCAAGGACATTTCCTTTTGTAAGGCCCCCAAAAAAGGAAACCCCAACTCTGTCCCATGGATGGACGGCAACCCCAATCAACCGCAGGAGGCGTCACTTGATGCAAACCGCAAGAGGTGTTTATTCCAGCGCGCTGGGACCCAACTCGAGGAGTCGAGTCCCTAGCAGAAAATCTTGTAGGTTTATAAAGGCAGAAACCACACATCGGGAGGGGTCACACATGAAAGGGAAAAGGGGGGACAAAGCTGCCGGGAAATTTCAAAGGGGGGTCTGGGTTTGCTGATAACATACAACATGTTTCACAATGTTTTACAATAGGGCGTAGATTCTGGTCAATAGTTTCTGGTAATCATTGTGTTTGATCACTATCTGGCTATCTGGCTCAATTTACCCTTTTATTCTCTGGGGCTGTTTCTTGGAACAGCTTTAAGGGCTTTGTTCCCATTCCTGGGAGGGTGACCTTAGGGAGTTGAGATGACTGGGAGGGTGACCTTAGGGAGTTAAGATAACTGGGAGGGTGACCTCAGACATCTTAAAAAAATGTCCATTCTTTCATTTCCCCATTTTCTTTTCTGGTAAGTTCTAATCATGGAACTTCTGTCTCTATATACTCTTCTCCAAAGCTATTTCCTTGGCGGAGGGACTGGTATTGTTGCCTGAGCATTAGTACCTGTACAGCACTTATTCTTTCCCTGATGAAGGTGACTAGGTGATTTCGGGCAGGCAAGAGCCGAGGGGGCGGGCCACCAATTAGCAGTCCCTTGTTTGCAGTCCTTGATAAACAGTCCTTGATAAAGGCAGGTAAATTTGGTAATCAATGGCCTCCAGAGATCCTTGACATTCCATTCTTCCAGGGGCAGTCTCCAACTTGCAGAGGCAGATGACCTCATGGCTTCATTTCCTCGATTTGACCCGATCCCCTATTTCTACACTAACTACCTATTCCCAATTCTGGCTTCATTCCCCCCTTTAGCTTTAGGAACCCATAACTGCTTGTTAAGAAAATGAAAAGGGGCGTCGGTCATTCTGGCTGCTTCGAAGCTGAATGGGGGCAGCGAGGGGCAAGCAGTTTGGAGTTCCTTCTTTTTAAAAAATCGGGTCAATCGAGGGGTCCCAGGAAGAAGCCTGGTTGGAGAAGAGCAGGTTGTAAAGTCGTCTGGGGGTGGCTGCTTCTATGATAGAAGAACAAAAAGACATGAGTACTGAAATGAGATTAGCACAAAGTAAATGTTGCAGCATCTGAAATATGCCACTGAGTATCATGAAAATGACAGAAGTTAATCTCTCACCAGGAGGTGGAAGAACTGAGAAATTGTTCCCATAACTAGGCCTAGCAAAGGCTGGAGAGGACAAGGCCTTCATTTGGGGACTTTAACATTGCCATAGATGTCCCTAAAAAATATAGTTAAGCTACTTAATGTCATCTGATTTTGTAAAATATCCCTTTATTGGTATAACCTGTGTTTAGTAGAGATCTCTATACTTCTGTTACTTAGAAATAGATAATCATACTGGCAAACATAGATTAAGTCTACCTGTGTAGCTTAGGAAGGTCTGCAGGCCTTAAACTGACTAAAAACTTCTGACTCTGGCAGTTTCTCTGATAGTTATCAGGATACATCTAAAGTTACATTTAACTATTATTTCCTTTAAATGCCCAAGAATGGCTATACTTTGGTTTTAACTGTTTTGCTGGGTGTCTAAGATCAAGCTGGTCAAATTGACCTGGTTCCTGTCTTGTTAAAGAGTCAGCTGAGTCCCACAGGGGTCACTCGTACAGAACTTAAGAGCGGCTCCTTAGCTCCACCAGTGACTTTGGTTAGGCAGGGTCTCTTGATGGGGTGACTTCCTTTAGAAACATCAAGGGATGTTTCCCCTTTTCCATGACCCTCCTCTGCAGCAGATGCACTGGATGATTTTTCATCCTCTAGTCAACAATCTCCTTGATCAGGAGGTTGTGTGACCCAGAGTTGCAACGCTCCTTAGAGAAGTTCTCTTACTCCCTGGGTTCAGGCTAACGTTGAGGGCAAGACCCAAATATGGACTTTTCTTGACCTCTGTATTTAACTCCAATTTCTAAGTTTGATCTTAATTATCCAGCAAGCCAGTCTCACCAGTCATAAATTAAGAGTAATGGGCTTTAACTTTGATGTCCATAACTTTACAGTTATTTACCCTTTTATCTAACTGGAGTCTGCATTAGTACTGGAAGTTACCACTATCTATTCTATAGGTGATGGCTTATTATCACAAGTTACCTAGGTTGTTTGTTCTTGGAGCAGCTACTTCTGCAAAACATTAACAGGTAACAGTTTTACAAAATGAAATTAGCAAGAGTAAAAAATATATTCAGCTTGTATAATAGCTATCTTGAATTTCGATTGAGAACTACATTCTATCCCCTATTTGAGATCACAGTACTTTTACAACAAGAACCAATCTTTTGACTATAACTTTAAATAAGCTGAAGTCTGGCTTATTTTGGAGTCACTCTAACATGCAGTAAGGTGGGAGGCAGAGCCTTATCTCAGGTAAGGCAGGGCTCTTTACAGATCTTAAGTGTTCTAATTCTGATGTTGATCTTTGCTTCTTCCTTAAATATCATTAAGTAGTTTACATATACTGTTTCCTGAGTCTATATAAACTTTATAATTAACACAATTTAACATAGTATCTAAAACATGAATCAAAGAAAGGCTGAAAGAGCTTTTGTTATTTCCACAATCCGAGAGTGCTGGGACTCGAACCCAGGCCTCCCGCTTGAGAGTCAGGAACTCTACGAGATGAGCTAAATGGCCTGCACTGAGAGAGCTTTTAACTTTCCTTTTGTGATTAAATGGCAAAATGTTTTCATGTTTCACAATATTAACCTTTAAACAAGTCAGACTCTAATGTTTAGAAATACATTTACACTTGAAATTCTTTATCTCAGTGTAAAAAGTAACAAATTTTACACATACCCTATTGATAGCAGGTCCTATAATAGAACATTAAATGATAGAAATAAATCCCCAATAAAATTTACTCTTTATAAGTTTAAGATTACCATTACTGACAAGTTTAATCTGGAGGATAGCAGAGCTTAATAAATTCCTTGCTTTAAAAACTTGTGGTCCTGAAAAATATGAACACATTTAATATACAACTAGTGACCATTTCACAAATACCTTGACACTTTTATCTTACCAAATTGAGTTTTTAAAGAGAAATGTATACTCTGTAACAAAGTACAATACTCTATAATAGTTGTTTAACCATAATTGTATACACCCCAATTTTTAAGACTAATTGTTCTAAAGAATAAAACTTAATAGACACAAAGTTAAGAGTAAATTAGTGTTTCAAATCCTTGTCATTTTACCATGTCATTCTACCATATAGATTAAACTTTGGTTTATATCAGAACGCTAGTATTTCACCTTAGGAAAAACCTTCAATAATTTTAGCTGTCTCACATACATATAACCAACTTAGTTACACACAAACTTGTTGAAACTTGCCTTTTACTTACACAGACTTTCTTAGCACTTACTTAGACCCTCATGTATTTCATCACACAAGCACTTTCTTACCCAGAAACATTTCCTTTTTCCTTTTACTAAATATATTTCCATACCCAGAACCTTTTATTTTCTCTTTCCTACTCGTTGACCCCTTTTTGTTCACATTCTGAAACAACTCTTATGAAATTTCTGAATTTAGATAAATTACTCTATTTTAATAAGATTAAATATTCTGTTGTTTATAGTACTCTAATTGAAACACAGTTGAAACTTTTGGGACCCTTTGTATATAGAATTGCACTTGTTAGGACATGACTCTTAGTAACCTTGTTTTTAGTTTAGTGATGACACAAAGCAAGTTTAAACCCTTTTATTTACCAACCTATGAAAACACCAATAATGTTTAAGTATGATACCCCATGGAATTTAAGGAGTTAAAAGTACTCGATGTTATTTAACAATTAGCATTTTAACTTTGTAAATTAATCAGATGTCTCTACAAACACATTAGAGTAATCCCATACATGTTAACTCTAATTCACTTATTCTGTAAAAAACCAAGATATCAGATAAGTGTCCTGAACAGTATTTGCTGTCTCTTCCCTGTTGAAAAGTCCTAGAAACAATTGATATTAGACATTTTATTAACATCAATATTTTATTAGCTTGACCACCTAGAGACTTTCAAGTTATTTTCAAAGACATTTTACTCTTATTAGTTTACCCAATTTGAACCTCTTTTAAATCACGTGAATTAAAAGTATTTGGATCCATTTTTAAAATTTTAATTTTAGGAGCGCTCAGTTTTGATACAGACAAAACATGACATCAGACAGCACAACATACAAATAACACAATATCAAGCCCTTGTAACTTTATAGGTGAATCTCCATTGCAGTGTAACAGATGTTCAAAAACTCTAGTTGAATAAAAAATAGAACTGGTCAAAAAAATCATGAGCTCAAAAAAACATATAATTAAAAAAAACCAAGAGTCCTGGAAAAAAATCATACGGCCGTTAATTACTTTAGTAAAGTACCATAAAATTTACTTTGCTGGAGTTTTAAAGACTCTTTTTACCTTTTCTTTCCCTGGGTTTGAGACTGGTCTCCTACTGAGCCTTTAGGCTTCTTTTATTTATATTTCAATGTAAGCCTTGACTGAGATCTGGAAGGATCTAACAGGTTTTAACAGAAACTCTGTGTCTAAGGCATTTTAGCCATCTCATCCGGACAGGTTGGATGTTAAAATTATGAGACCTTATTTTTTACTACTTTTGAGACTGAAGCTACTTTGCTAAGTTACCCTTCAGGGCTGTCGGGAGGGGGAGTCCAGAGAAGGAACCTTTGGGGTCCACCCGAGAGTAGCCCGGGCCGAGAATCCCCCAGTTGTTCCAACCCTTCCTCCACCTCCGCCACAAACACACAATAGAACCAGATACAGACGGGCGCCAATCTCTGATCCACCAATTGAACCCCATCAGCGCCCTTACCGACGGAGACTACCAGGCGTCCCTGGCTCTCCTTCCACCCTTAGGGCGTCCCCCAGGGCTGCAACCTGTGGCCCCCAGGCACGTCTACCGGCCACTGTCCGGCCACTCTCACGAGTCACCGAACGGCTGCCACCGAAACCGAAAGCGCGCTCACAGAACCAGACCAACTAACAAAACACAAGACAAAGACAGACAACTTCGGGGTACCCCTTCTTACCTCCAAGGTCGACTCCGCGGATGAGGGGGGGCCATCTTATCCCGGGCGAGCCCCCAAATGTAAGGCGCCCAAAAAGGAAACCCCAACTCTGTCCCATGGATGGACGGCAACCCCAATCAACCGCAGGAGGCGTCACTTGATGCAAACCGCAAGAGGTGTTTATTCCAGCGCGCTGGGACCCAACTCGAGGAGTCGAGTCCCTAGCAGAAAATCTTGTAGGTTTATAAAGGCAGAAACCACACATCGGGAGGGGTCACACATGAAAGGGAAAAGGGGGGACAAAGCTGCCGGGAAATTTCAAAGGGGGGTCTGGGTTTGCTGATAACATACAACATGTTTCACAATGTTTTACAATAGGGCGTAGATTCTGGTCAATAGTTTCTGGTAATCATTGTGTTTGATCACTATCTGGCTATCTGGCTCAATTTACCCTTTTATTCTCTGGGGCTGTTTCTTGGAACAGCTTTAAGGGCTTTGTTCCCATTCCTGGGAGGGTGACCTTAGGGAGTTGAGATGACTGGGAGGGTGACCTTAGGGAGTTAAGATAACTGGGAGGGTGACCTCAGACATCTTAAAAAAATGTCCATTCTTTCACTTTGTGTTCCAGAGGCAGTGGCCACATACTGTGACAAATGCCACTAAGATGGACAGTTGTGTGTGCTGTTGAGTGGGAGCCCAGAGGAGGGCTGCTAAGGGGGTCTGCAGGAGTCCTGTGGGAGCATCGCCTTGGAGCAGGGGTTCCTGAAGTGACCTGTCTGGTCTCCAGGGCAAATGTGCAAGAAGTTGGAAATAGACATGTGCAATCTTTCATGTCGTCTGCACTCAGGCTGGTGAAAGTAATTGGAGATTCTGATCAGATGCTGAGGAACCTGGCTGGGGGCTGACCCAGGAAGTACTTTGTTGGTCTTGAGGGTCAAGGATGTAAGGGTGAAGGATCATACTCCTCAGGCCTGTGGTGGAATGGCTGTTTCTCCCTGTGCTACCTGGGGAAAGGGGAATGGCATTTTTGAGGACCAGACAGGGTCAGGCTGATTCTTTTTTTTTGTTTGTTTTAATGAAAGAAGTTTAGATGATGACTTTTTTTTTTCTATTTAGAGTTTCTATAGGCCAACATTTCAAAATTTTGCCAAGAAATTTTTTGTTTTTATTAGTGTGTGATAGTTATACATAATATTGGGGATCACTTTTACATAATCATACATGCATGGAATATATTTACTTATATTTTATAATAAGAAATTTTAACCAGGCCACTGACATACTAAAAAAAATAATGATGGCAATTCAAACTTTTTTTCCCCTAGGTAACAGGGATGACTCTTCAACCGAACAGTCCTTCCAGCCCACTTCATTTGTAAATTTTGAGACAGGATTCTAATAAGTTGCCCAGGTTGGCCTTGAACTTGCAATCCTCCTAACTCCATCTTCGAGCTGACTCTTTAGGAGCAATTCTCCTCTTCCTCCTCTGTATTATGAAAAATGTCAAATGTGCAGAAAAAAAACAGAAAGTCTGGCACAATGTATTCCTATATATCCAGAGCTTAGACCTCAAAATAGTCAAATTATGCCATTCACTTTCTCTTTTTCTTTCAATATCTCTCTCACCCTTTTCAAGGTTATTCATTAAACCTGGTGCATGCCTCTGTAATCCTGGTGATTTAGGAGGCTGAGGCAGGAGAATCGCAGGTTGGAAGGTAGCCTCAGTTGAAAAGAAAATGAGACGCAGATGAGCAACGCAGAAACCAGGTGGGGAGATCTACACGTAGAAAGTTTTATTTGCCAGTCAGGGCCTGACAAAGACCATCCCTCAGGAAAAGCGAGAGAGGCAGGATAAACTTAGCTCTGGGATATTTTATGGGGCAGCTTGCGTAAAGTTGCATGAGCTCTTATGAGCTACTTGCTTAAGAACTTGAGATGGACTGACAAGGGGATGTTCCGGTGGGGTGGTTAATGGGAGGTGGGAAGGGGAAGTCTATGTAAGTGCCCCTGTAGGGCGGGAAAGCAACTTATGGTAAGAATTTAAAATGGCTGTGGAGATGTTAAGCCTTGAACCTAATATCAGTCACTTAGCACAAGATGTTGTCTCAAAATAAAAAAGAAAGGGAGCTGGGGATGTGGCTCAGGGGTTAAGTGCCTCTATGTTTAACCTCAAGTACCCAAAATTTTACATTAAAATTGGCTCGTGTGTGTGTGTGTGTGTGTGTGTGTGTGTACACACTTCTGTGAATTATATAACACATGTGTATTGATTCATGCAACCACACCCTAATGAGGTTATAGAACTTCTCCATCACCCCAAACAACTTCTGGGTGCAAGTCTTCTCCAGATACACCTTCAGTAACACCTGGCAACCACTAATCTGTTCTTCACCCCTCTTGCTTTCTCTCTTTGAGAGTGTCATACGGGTGGAACACACTGTATGTCACCTTTTAAGACTGGATCCTTGCACTCAGCATAACACCTTTGAGCTTAATCCAAGTAGTTGTTTGTATCAGTAGCTCATTCCTTTTTATTGCTGAATAGTATTCAGTTGTGTGAATGTGTCACTGTTTTTTCTTTCGCCTCCTAGAGGACATTTGGGTTGTTTCCAACTTTTGGTAATTCTGATAGAGCTGCAATCAATATTTGTGTACAGGTTTTTGAGTGAAGGTAAGTCTTCATTTCTCTAAGGCAGACCCCCAGGAGTGCAATTGCTGCACCATATGGTGAACCCATGCTTAAATTTATAAAAACTTGATCAAAAAAAAAAAAAAAAAATCTGAGGGTGTAGCTCAGTGGCGGAGTGTGTGCCTCACATACATAAGGCCTTGGATTGGATTGCCAGGACAGACAAACAAACAAACAAAAACCAAAACATTTTGGCCATTTATTTCTGAAAAGAAGTATTTCTCCCCCAAATAATAATGTCATTGTCAAAAACTAAAAACTGTTTCTAATACTTGTTTTCTTAAACAAAACAAAGCAAAACCAGAATTCGCACTTAGCAAAGTTTTAGTGACAAGATCAGCATGTAAAAATCAATTGTGTTTCTATATTCCAGCAATGAAAACTATAAATTTAACTCAAGAGGTAAAAAACAGGTATACTAGAAACTACAAACTAATGCTGAAAGAAATTAAAGACCTAATTAAGGGAAAAGACATCTCATATTCATTGATAGGGTGGCTTAATCTCATTAAGATGATAATTCTTCTAAAGTGATCTATAGATTTGTGATTGTTAATTTTACTGTCAACGTGACTGAATTAAGGTATACCCACATAGCTGGTAAAACATTGTTTCTCAGTATGTCTGTGAAAGGGTTTCTGCAAGAGATTGGCTTTTGAATCAGTGGACTGAATAAGGAAGATCTGCCCTCCTCCAACATGGGTGAGTACTATTCCATCGGCTGAGGACTTGGATAGAACAGTAAGGCAGAGGAAAGGTGAATTTTTTATCTCTTCTGGAGCTAGGACAGCCTTCTCCAGCCCTTGAACATTGGCAGGAGGATTTCGAGTTCAAAGCCAGCCTCAGCAAAAGCAAGGTGCTATGCAACTCAGTGAGACCCTGTCTCTAAATAAAATACAAAATAGGGCTGGCAATGTGGCTCAGTGGTTGAGTGCCCCTGAGTTCAATTCCCGGTACCAAGAAAAGAAAAAAGAAAAATCTTTGTGCATCAAAGATGTCCTTTGATAACAAGAAGTAAAAAGAGGGCTGGGGATATAGCTCAGTTGGTAGCGTACTGAGACCCTGGGTTCAATTTCCAGCACCACAAGTGACAGGTGTTGGTAAGGGTAGGGAGAAATAGAAACCCTTGTACCTTGATGTTGGGACCATAAAATGGTGCATCTGCTTTGAAAAACATTGGGTGCTTCCTTAAAAAATTAAATATAGAATTTAAGAGTTTCATTTTAATTATATTCCCAAGAGAAATGACCCCATAATTCCACTTTGAGTTAAATCCCCAAGAGAAATGAAAACCTCTGTCACATTGAAATTTGTACATGAATGTTTAGAGCAGCATTATTCATAATAGACAAAAGGTGGAAACAACCCAATGCATCAACAGATGAATGGATAAGTAGGTCATGGCGTAGAAACACAATGGAATATTACTTTGCCACCAAATGGAACGAAGGGTTAATACATGCTATAGAGTAGATGACCCTCAAAAACATACTAAGTAGAAGAAGTCAGACACAAAAAGTCACATATTATACAGTTTTATAATTCCTTTTATATGAAATATCCAGAATTGGCAAATCCATACAGACAAAAAACAGACTAGTGATTGCACAGGAAGAAGAGAGTGGAGTGATTATTTACAGGGTGTGAGACGTTCAGGAATGATGGGGAAGTTTGCAACTAGAGAGACTGTAGTTGTACAACATTGTAAATGCTCTAAATGCCATCTGTTTGTTCACTTTAAAATGGTTCATTATAACTGGGCGTGGTGGCACACGTTCATAATCCCAGCAACTCAGGAGGCTGAGGCATGAGGATTGCAAGTTCAAGGCCAGCCTCAGCAACTTTGTAAGGCTCTAAGCAACTCAGCAAGTCCCTGTCTCAAAATAAAAAACAGTGGTTAAGAGCCCCTGGGTTCAATCCCTGGTACCAAAAAAAGAAAAGAAAAAAAAGTTTATTGTATGCTATGTGGATTTCACCTCAGTAAATGAAAACCCCATAATTCTAACAAGAACTGAAGATTACACTTGATGGGCACGTCTCTCAGCCTTCTTCTGTTTAAAGCAGCCTTTATCCATGCCTACCACTTTATTTTCTTGACATTGACTTTTTTGAAGGGAGACTGGACCAGTTGTCCTTTAGGAATTGCCCTTTGTTTCCTTGTCTTATATAACTCTCCCCCACATCCTCTGACTTCTTCGATAGTTAGGCTAACCATTTTGGACCAGGACATTTCTGGGCCATGTAGGGTATTCCATGCTGCATCTCATCAGGAAGCACCTGGTGTGGGCACCCTGTGACTTGTGAAGCAAAGCTAATCACTGGATTATGACAAGGAAGCCCAGATCTCTCCACAGGCAATGTACTTGTCTCTCTTTGCCACTGGCCAGCAATCTGGGGGTGAAACTAGCAGCATGTGAACACCCAGTTTCCCAGAAGAATCCTAAGTCTTCCCTACAGCCCTGCCATGTAAATTCTTCTATCCTTCTTATGAATAAAGTTTCAGGGAGACTCAAAAATTTGCTCAGCCAGGCACAGTGGTACTTGCCTCTAATCCCAGTGACTCAGGAGGCTGAGGCAGGAGGGTCACAAGTTCAAAGCCAGCCTCAGCAATTTAGCGAGGCCCTAAGCAACTCAGCGAGACCCTGTCTCTAAAAAAACATAAAAACCTGCTGGGGATGTGGCTGGGGATGTGGTTAAGCACCCCTGAGTTCTATGCCCAGTACCAAAAAATAAAATAAAATAATTTGCCCAAAGCATGGAGAATTGAAAGTTTGGGATTTTCACTTGTAGTGTTTTCCCTCCCTTTAATTTTCCCTTCTGTAAGCTGCACCTATTTAACTCACAGCGCAGACACAGAGTACCTTCCTGAATGCAGCCAGGTCTGGCTGGCCCTGCCTACAGTATGGTCCTCTGGAGGCTCCAGACTCAGCCTGCGACCCGAGGGGCTGACAGTGGCTGGGGGAGAAGGGACTCCCTCCGTGGGCATGATGGGAAGAATGCCTCTCCCTCCCCCATCCTTCCCCTTCTCAACCTCATGAATCCCGTAAGAAGAGCTGACCAGATCCTCTGTAAGGGATGGGGAAAAGAAGGAAAAAAGCTTCTTGCATCTGTTGAGAATTAACCTCTGAACCATTTAACCAAACATTGGCTTCTCCTGTCATTTGATAAGGTGTATCCAGCAAAGGGAGATGAGAAAATTGGGAGGTTATTCTTTAAAATTACATCAGCAGGGGGTTTGTTCCTGCCGCAGAGCTCCAAGGGTCCCGTCTGGGACATCACATCACCACCAGCACACTCAAGGACAGACTTGAGTGCTTTCCTCTGCCTGGGAGTTCAGGCATTCACAGGGATATAAAAAAAAGCAAGAGGGATTTTAAAATAAAGTCCGTGTACGGCAGGCTGTCTGCCCTGAGCCAGCACTGCAGCGAGGGTGATTATGGAGGAAGGAATGGTTTGTGTCACCGTCACACGGAAATGTCCGACGGCTTTTCTGCAGAGACAACACCTCTCAGTCTTCCAGAGACTCTGTGTGCAGACTTCCGGAGCTGTCGGGGACCTCCAAGGCCATCCTGCCTGCCCCAGCCCCCCTTTGAGTGGATAATTTCTCCTTTCTCGGTAGGATGGGCCAGGGAACAGTCTAGACAGATAGGGACCTCCAGGGCTGGCCAGCCAGCTTCCGCTGGCAGATCGGACTGGTCGCTAGGACGTGAAGGTCTTGGACAGAAGGGTGGGAAGCCTGGGCTTTGGAGGCTGCCAATGGACCCTCCCTCCTTCCTGTCCCTCTTCTGACCTCCAATGGATAGGAGCAGGTTATCTCTCCCTCCTGCGACACACTTAGGCCTTCTCCTGGCCCCATCCTGGCTGCATGAGAGGTGCCATAAACACTGGAGGGAGTTGAGAGTCTATCATGGATGCCTTCTGTGCATTCTCTTCTCTTTGGGCCTCAGTTTCCCCATGGGTCAAAGAAGCTGGACAAGATGATCTTCAAGGCCCTATCAACTCTGCACATAATGGTGTTTGTTCTTAAGATTCCCTGGGAGGGAGCGAATTTTTTTCTTGACAATGATTTTTTTTTTTTTTGGAGAAGCAACTTTCCCTGCATCTCCCAGGGACTCCTTGCCCATTTTTCTAAACTTGTCCCCACCACCTTTTCTGGACTCATCTCACTGAAGCTTCACTCCTTTTCTCAGGTCCTTGGTGGCCAGAGGTGGTAAGATCTTGTCTGCCTGTTCCCTGGGACTCACTAATCTTTTATCTCTTGCATGTAACTTCTTCCCTGATGGAGAAAGACTAACGTGCCCCCTCTCCCTGAGCATTGACTAAATGCTGAGGGCCCAGGCTGGGCTCTTCCATGTGGATTAGTTAATTCATTGAATTTTCAAAGCATCTCAGAGCCATGGATAAAGCAGATGAGGAAACTGAAGTTCAGAAACCATGGCTTGGGCAGACTCCCACACCAGGGAGAGTAGAAACTGGGAATCCAACTGCCTCTGTTTAACCCTAAAGCCAGATACTTTTCCCTGCATAATGTAACACCTTCCTGAGTCACTTAACCATCTGGCTTTTTCCTGGGGAGATTCCTGGCTCAAGGACGGGGTGACTGAATGGCAGAGCAGGCAGAGCACAGAATGTTGCTCTACAGACCCAAATACTCCTCAGGTAGACAGGACAGGGGAAAGGAAGCACTCAAGTCTCCGAAACTGGTCAGGATGTAGCAATAATCCACTGGAAGCCAAGGCTTCCGGCATGTGACGTCACACCTAGTTTACGTCCTATCCCAACTTTGTCAGTCTGACTTTTTGGAGGGGGCTTTGTAACAAATCCCTCAACAACCCAAATGACACAGTGCTAGGTGCTACCATTTCCCTTACAGAGTAGCTTCCGGAACTTGAACAAGTTCCCCCCACACTCAAAAAGCTTGGTTTCTGGGCTGGGGAGATAGCTCAGTCAGTAGAGTGCTTGCCTTGTAAGCACAAGGACCTGGGTTTGATCCCCAGCACCACAAAAAGAAAAAAAAAAAAACAACCTTGGTTTCTTCAGGTGCATAATGGGCCTGAGAATAGCTACCCATCTCAACAGTTATGGTGGGCAGCAACAGTGAACAGATTTCTCTGGCTCAGATGTTAAAAAAAAAAAAAAAAAAAAATTATCTTCTTACACTCATAGCACCCACCCATCTCAAGTGTCACCTGTAGCAATACCCGGCAGACATTTTTAGATGTATACCTGCCACTAACCTTTGCAATTTAATGAATATCTCCACATCTTCTAGTCTTTAATTCTCCCAGTAGACCTCTCAGAAGGCAGGGCTGCCCTGGTCCTCAGCTCTAGTTCACAGATGTAGAAACTGAGGCCAACCCTTTATGGTTCCCAGCTTGCTGAAGAGTTGACGGGGTTTTGGAGCACTCTGTCATCAGTTCTGTCTTCTTGTCATTAAGAGAGAGCAGGCTTGTAAGGGCAACTCTGCAGCCAGCTGTGGCCCAGATGTGGAGACCTGACTGGTCACAAAGGAGGTGGGTGTGTGGGAACATCCTCCCATTTCCTCTCTTGAAGACAAATGGTTCAGGGGCCGCTGGAGGCTCTTTGGGCCATGCCTGGATTAGAAGCCCCCCTAAGACAGGAGGTATGCTGGTCTTAAAAACAATTCCGACCTTGTGAGGTGGCTTCCTGGAGGATGGAGTCAGAGAACCGGGTGCTCAGTCAGCTGCTGCCCCTTCCCCTCATACTATGACTCTCTAAATAATCTTGTTTAGGCCCCAAGTCCCAAAAGTCCTCAACCTGGTCAGGGAATGCTAAAAGAAGGAGCCATCTTGGTTCACATTTTTTGGCCAGCATCTGGAGCCCTCTCTTCTGGCCATGGAGTGAAAGAAACACACTCAGAAAGAGAAGAAAACACTGTACTGTGCACACACCCATACGTGCATGCATACACAGGCACACACACATACACACATGTTCACACATGCGTGTACACCCTCACCCACCAGGAGCAGCCAGGAGCTCCCTCGAGCTCTCAGAACTCTCTTCAGCCCCTCAGGAGAGGAGGGAGGGAAGCTGGGAGTCATATATCACTTCTCTTCAAACAGGCAGTGTCCTTCCTCTCTGCCCAGAGCAGGGATGGGGGTGGTCGGCAGCCATGGCTGGCCTCGGGAAAGAGCCCCTCTGGCCCATATTTCACAGACACCCAGACGGGGCCTGCTGTCAGGAGCACTGTCTAATTTCCTCCCCTGACTGCTGGCCCAGATCCCCCCAACAAAGAGGGGCATTGTGTCCTCCTCCCCACCCCTGGCATCTGCTCCACAGAGATCCGCTGGGGGACTCACAGAGGGGATTTAAGGGATGAAGGCGCCTTATCCTGCACCATCGGCCCAGAAGGGTCACAAATTCTTGAGTTGAAAGAAACTGGTCCTGACTGAAGGGTCCCCCAGCCTTGCAGCCTTGACCGTCCCAGTGCCCCCAGCCTCCCAGGGTCCTCTCAGCCCCATGAGGCTGTGGCAATAGCTTCTCTTCAGGCCTGTCAGGATTAAGGATGGAAAGAATTTTAAGGGGACTGGGCCTGTTCACCCTCTCTGAGAAGAAACAGCCCTCAGCATTGGCTCTTTCCTTCTGGAGGGGTTCTTATCCATGTGGCAGGCCACCTACAGGCCATCTCACCACTGTTGGGAAGTTCTTTCATGGGTTGGTCATGCAGGAATGAAAGGCAAGGTCCCGGTGGGGAGAGCCTCAGGAAGACAGAATGAAAGGACAGTGGACAGGTAAGAAAAGACCATGGCCTGAGTGACACTGCCAGGCCTCTGGGAGAATGCTGCCAAGCACTAGCCCGTGCCTCCACTCTCGATGCCTTCCTGGGACAGCTCTGAAAAGGCTGCCCCCTCCCTCGATGCCACTGGGTCAAGATCTGAGTGACACCTTGTGGAAGGTGTGGGGAGTTGATTTAACAGCTCAAGGGCTACCACAGGGTGCACTTAGGGACTGTGGTGTGTGGCCACACTGGAAGTGGGCAGAGATTCTGTTCTCTGGACCCAACATCTTCAAAGCCCTTGATCTTCATCACTGTCCTCCACTGCCTCTCAGCTGTTCACAGCTGTTTACAGCTTGGTGTTTCCAAAACATTTAGCCCACAGGGCATTTATCATTTTTATTCAAGGCACCACAAGTATTGGAATGTTCACTTTTGCAGACAGAGCATTGGTCCAGGGAGGTAACAGGCTTGCTAAAATTCATACGGCAAATGAATGGGAGAAGAGCTACTAAAACCCAGGCTCCTCCTGCCTCATTCTCCCCGGGTTTCAGTCTCCTTATAGACCAGAGTTCGTTGTGTCTGGGAGTTGGGGAGAGCACATGCTAACCATGTGCAAGGCCCTGGTTCCATCCCCAGCACTGCAAGATGATGATGACAATGATGATGGTGACAACGACAGCGTGTGTGTGTGTTTGTGTGCGTGTGTGTGTGTGTGTGTGTGTGTGTGTGTGTGTGAGAGAGAGAGAGAGAGAGAGAGAGAGAGAGAGAGAGAGAGAGAGAGAGGAGCTCAAGAGCTCGTGCCCACCAAGGGCCCACTCTGAGCGAGATACTGAGCTAGGTACTCTGTAGACCTTACCCCATTGTCCTGGGAATGGCCTGCTCATGCCTCCACTCATCATCTCTAAGACTTAACACATAGTTGGCACTTGAGAAATATTCTTGTGGAATGAAGGAATGAACTTCCTCTTCCCATCAAACTGTGAGTAAAGCATGACCTCTCTTTTTGTAGAAGCATTTTTTTCAACAAATCAAGCGCCACAATTTCTGCAGGCCACTGGGATATGGAAACTGAGGCTCAGTGTAGGTTGGTGACTTCCAAAGGCCACATAGTAAGTCTATGGCAGAACTCATGCTGGCCCCTAAGTCTGTCAGTCTCCCAAGTCCATGTGTGTATGTGCGTGTGTGTACTTGTGCACGGGATAGGAGCTGGGGAGGAAGGTGATAAGGAGTAAGGGATTTCTCTTCCTGCAATACAGAGAACATTAAAGAAAAATAACCAGAGAGAGCTTGGCCCCCAGACAGTTGCCAGCTCAGACACAGCCCTCTAGCCAGGTGTGCTGGGTGCTTTAGACAGGATTTGTGTTCCTGGAATACTGGGTTTAAATCATCTTTAAAAACACAAATAAAACCATCCCTTGCAGCCACTGGGGAAGCACGGAGCATGATGGAAATCTGTTGCAAGTTTTCCTGTGTGCCATTAGGAACTCTTTTGAGACTTGGGATTTGCCCTAGTTGGAATTTCTCTAAGAGTGGTAAATGTGCTGGGTGGTAGAGAAAGCCAACTGAAGGCGGAGGACCTCTGGCTAAGAAGAGCCCAGATTCAATGGTGGACGTGCTTCATGGGGATTCTCAGACTCCAGCTAAGTCTGCAACCTTCCTAGTCACGTTAGAGTTAAGCCCAGCAGTGGGCCCCAGCTCTGGGGACAGCCTGGAGTCTTGAGCCAGCAGCTCTGGTTAGGAAACTAATAAAGAGAGAGAATCTCTTGCAGCCAGGCCTGTGGTGAGAGACGAGTTAGGTCATGTCTCTCTCTGTTCAATCGGATATTACTCCCAACCCTGATGTCACCTTCAAGCTATTAAGCATCACCCTCCAAGACACATGTGCAGTTCGCAGGCCTCTTATCAGGCACTCCTCCGAGTCTTGCTGCTGTCAGGGGTCAGGGATGAAAGCTGTTTCTTTGCCAATTGCAGGTCAAGGAGGACAGGCTTGTCCAGATTTCAGATGGGTTGAGAGGGTGGGCAAATGATCAGCAGAGAGTCTTGGTTTGGTGACCAAAGGATCAGAGAGAGTTCCCCTGGGCTCTATAAACAGAGTAGGTGTCCCATCTTCAAGGGTGTGGTCTGCCAGACCTTGTAGTCTCTGAAGGACTGGACTGATTCAAGCCATCCAACTAGCCTCTGGGCCAGAGCTTCCTCTACATGGTCCATGTATCCAGCAATGGGTTCTTTGGAGTTGAGAATCCAGGTGATAGCACTAATTTAAGTTTCTCCATCCATCCATCCATCCATCCATCCATCCATCCATCCATCCATCCATCAACCATCTGTTGAGTGTTCATTATGTCCCAGGCTTCATGATAGTAGGAATAAAATGGTTAGAGAAACACACCCCTCCCTTCCTTCCACCTTGGAAAGCAGATCACAAACAAACAAAAATTAGAAGAAACTGAAATTATAAATTGAGATCACGGCCATAAAGGAACAGATACAAGATGGGGAGACAGAGATAAAGGGATGGTAGCAGACATGGGTGTGGGTGATATTAAAGAAGGGCATGGATTTGAGATATTCTTGAAGGAATTTCAGAAATATTCAGGTGTTCAAGGTTTGGGGGAAATGGGACTGAGATGGGCAAACAGTGAGAGAAGGAACAGGATGGGAGCCCAGTGCCGTGGTGGCCAAGAGAGGACACAATTGACAATTTTCTCACTGGGGGTTGGGAGGGATTAGCTAGCACAGTCTCCTCTGCCTGGCTAGAGAACATACAGCCATTAATGGAGAACATTTCCACTCAAAGGAAGGAGAGAAAGCCACCCAACATAGGCTTACCCAGTTACTGACACGGTGCTGCTTCAGGGATCACGACGGGAGAGTGGACCTGGACCTGACACTGGTTTTCTTTTTAAACAGAAGAGCTGTCAGAAATGCATCAGGGCCGGGCCCAGGCTGGTGGGCAGATTTCTGTAGCTCTGAGCCCCTTCAGGCCCTTTTATTTGGAAATGAATTTTCTATTCATTTCATCTTTCTCTTGTCTTCCAACCTCTCTGGGACAGATAGCACACTTGCTTGTCCCTGATGCTCTCTCAAGGATGGATAAACCCATTACTGAAAAGTTACTGTCTGGGAATTCTGTTGTTTGATTTCCTACTATGCCATCATCTCTGGGCATAGTCAGTGGCTCCCATCAGGGAGTCACTGGTGGGTGGCCCTTCTTCCCCAGCACAACTTTGCCCTCAAGAGACAGTGGAGGATTTTTACCAACTGGTCCCAGCTACTGTTCAGCCAGCACAAGTAAATCAAATGCCAGTACTGAGGAGGGAGACAGGGAGTGTGCAGAAGTTGACAGTCTGAACAAAGGCAAGGAAGACAAAGGGTGCTGTGGGTGGGAGCAAGAACTGGTCATGGATTTATTCTGAAGAGCAAAGAGGTTAGCACCAAGGGTGTGTCCCAGGTGCACAGTATAGGCAAATGGGGGAGACTGCGGTGTTGCCAACTAACAGAGAAGAATCAGAGTATAGGCAGAGGGGACAGGCCAGCTGAGGGAGATGGAGGTTTCTCCTTCAGGATTTTCAGTCTGAAATGTTTGTAGTCATCTAGGTGGCAAAGGGCACTTGGCAGTGGAATATAATACCTAAAGCTCCCAGATCGGCAGTAGGTTTCATCCCTGGAGTACCTAGTCTCAATGAGGTTGCGCAGTGACACATGACCCCAAATCCCAGTGGCCTACAACATTAAGCATTTATATCCTCATTGACAAATGTGAAAGCCATGGGGTCAGATTTGTCTTTGTTCCACTTCTTTTCCATTCTAGAACCCAGGCTAACCGAGAAACCTCCATCTCAGCTTCGTTCAAGGGAAAAGAATGATGGCAGAGTCACACAATGACTCAAAGCTTCTACTCGGACAGTGCCCATGTCACTTCTGCTCACATTCTGTTGGCCAAAATGAGTCACACAGACCCTGATGCCCACCAGGTAGGACAGCACCCCCCACTATTGTACGTACCTCACATGGCCTGGGTCAGGGAGGCATATTCCCTGGGTGGAGAGGGAAGAAAATAATTGGGCCTAATAATACAGTTTACCAAAATTACCCATTGGCTATAAAATTTTGGGGATTTATACAACTTCTGTTTTGGGGACTTAATCTGTGAAAAGGAATGATAGTACTACCTCTTAAGATTATTAAGAGGGCTGGGGAGATAGCTCAGTTGGTAGAGTGCTTGCCTTGCAAGCATAAGGCCCTGGGTTTGATTCCCAGCACCGCAAAAAAAAAAAAAAAAAAAAAAGATTATTAAGACAATTGACTTGGTTCATACATGGAAATCATTCAAAATGGTGCCCAACACAGTAAAAACTACAAATATAGTGGGATAGAGGGGAGGGAAAAGGAGCGGGGCTAGTGTTTAATTGGTACAGAGTTTCAGATAGGGAAGATGAAAAAGTTCTGAAAATGAATGGAGGCAATGGTTACACAGCAATGTAAAAGTACTTAATGCCACAGAAAAATACTTAATACCATTAAAATAGTAACGATGATCAAATGTATAATGTTATGTATATTTTACCAAAATTTGAAAACTGTGGGTGATAGAATCATTTGGGGAGAAAATGAAGAGTAGGGAAGGTTATGGGCAGACAGAGATCTTGGGAACCACCTTTGAGGACAAAGGATCTGCATTGGTGACAGAGAAGGAACATTTGGGACATGGGAGGAAAATCAGAAGGTGATATCCTCTCACGTATAGGAGTTGAGTTTCTTGTAGGAAGGAGTGTTGGAGTGCCTGAAGACATTCATCTCGCTTGACTTTAAACCTAAGCCTTAGCCCATTGAGCTAAGGTTCCCTTTGGCACATTGATTTTTCTCGGTCGTCTTCCCTCTGCCAGTCCTGATGATGTCACTTCCAGCCACCTCTCATACCTGGCCCAGGCTACCTCAATGCAAAATCCTGGTCAGGTCTCCTCCTGGTTCCCTCCTTCCCCTCTATCTAGTCCTATTTGTCCATTGTTGATATCCTGGTGAGATAAAATTGTTCTTAATTTAAAAAAAATAGAATATTGGACTTTTTCTTATGTCATTATTATTGGTGTATGTATATTTTCTACCCTGAACAATAAAAACCTCCAACCTAGGAATTTAAACACCTAAAAAGAAGGGGAGGTGGGGGCAGGGGAAATAAAACCTTACTAGGGATTGTTTGTTAGTTATGGTCAAGATTCCTTTACTAACAAAAAAGTTCATTTTTTGGTTATTGAACTTTGACTCTTCGATAAGTCATAAGTTGGGGAAACCGAAAGCTAAATTTTTGCAGTGGGGAAATTTGTACATTTGTAGGGGAGAAAAGTTCTTTTTTGTAGTTTGTTTTTCAATGATTACCTTTTGAAGAACCTAAAGTAGAAGACCTCGTGTGTGACAGTTTCTTTCCTTTTCTCATTGTTCCTAGACATTGTCTGGGAAATCACTGGATTTCAGAAGATTGCACACAAGAACTGTGGTTCTCAGTGCTGCAAAGAAAAGGGGCCTGGAAACTTTGCTTTTTTTATTGATTTTATTTCTCCAAGAGTTTTCTTACAAAGTGAATTGACCTTGCACAGTTAATTTGATGTAATCTTAGGAAAATATATGAAGTATGCTTTAAAAAAAGAATTATACATGCTCTAACCAGCCATCTCATTTGGCAATCATTTTCCACAGCTTTTGTCCTTTCTGGGGGTGGGAAAGTGGGGTTTTTACACATAAATGATTAAATCTACACACAAAAAGTCCAAACTCTTGCTGACCCTCCTCCACAATACCAGCTGGGATCCAGACACCAAGCACCAATAATCAAGGGTGGGGGGTTCTTTTTTCAAGGCTGCAGTTGCCCCAGGCTGCTTGGCCATCAAACCTCAAAGTGGCATCTCCAGAAGATGCGACTGAGGTCTGAGCAGCACCCACACGTGAACCTAGCAGTTCTTCCCACAGTTACAGCATCTGTGGGACACACAGGAGGGGCAAAACCGTGTTCTTTGAAGGAAAAGAGACTGTTTCCTTGTCCTGTTTGCAGTCAGCCCTTTGAGCCCACAAGCTGCTGCAGCCAGAGAAACTTCCACTCCAGACAGAGCTCCACATCGCTGGGTCCCCACCCAGGAGCCCGTGTTTTTCCCCACCTCTGGGACAGGGGGGCCACTTTCCAGCTCTCGACAGTGTGAGCATCTGGAGAAGTTTTCAATCTGGAAATTGTGAATTGAAAAGGAATCGCTGCTCCACTTGTAGGGAGAATGGGGGAATGGGGACATAAGGACCAGGCTATTTTTCTGCCTTCTTCCAGTCAGTGCTCATAAATTTGCCCACTCAACAGCCAACACATTTGGAGACAGGGACAGGTTACTGATTTGCAGTCCCTGAGTTGCTGTCTTTAGCCCTCCTTAAGCTGGTTTCCCTTGGGGTTTGGGGACAACTAACAATCACCAAAGCCTCAGATGTAGAGTCAGAGAAAAAGTGGGAAAGTGGGCCAGGGTGTGTGTGTCTCCATCATTTCCTTTCTTTTGGAGCATTTGCTTTTATGAGTCATCAGCTGGTTCCAAGGTTCCTTTCCCTGCAGGCCAGGTGGTGTCCAGAACCGGAGAGGCCTGGCTGATGCAGGAGGAAGATGGCAGGAGGAGGTGTGGCTGGTGGCCAAGAGACCCTGAGAAGCAGCGTCCCTGGAGCTATTTCCAGATTCATTCAGTTCAGTTGGCGCTGGATGATTCCATGAGAGTGTGGGAAGCAAAGGCCCCTGGGGAGGGGCTGCTAAGACAGCGACGCTGGGCAGCATTTTCTGGGAAACTCAGGGCTCCCGGGCACACTGGGCAGCCTCGTCTCTGAGTCAATGCAAGGTGTGGCGAGGCTACTGTGGGGTAACGGGAGAAAGTAAAGGTGGGACAGGGCAGGGGTTGCTGGGGAGAGGGCTCAGTCCTTAGTCTTTTTTTTTTTTTCCCCATGAAGAACCTCACTCTGAACTTGGAGAGGCTGCAGAGTCCCCATCCTCAGGGTCCTGCCCATGCGGGGAGACAGGCTGACCCCCTTTCACACGCTTCCACTTCATCCTTCGATTCTGGAACCACACTTTCACCTGAGGGAGGAAGCAAAGGAGGCTGGTCACTCCAGGGCTGGGGTGACTTCCTCCCCACGTTGATGCTCAAGCTAGCCAGGGTACAACTCCAAGGACCCCAGTTTGAAACCCTCACTTGCTGCTCCCCACTTTCCCAAGACCCCAGGAATCGAGGCTAAAGGGAGGACACACCAGTCAACCAAGAGGCCCACTGTGTATCTCAAGAAAAAGCCTCAGACAGGTACAAGAACCTCTGCATTGGCCTTGACCTTTCTCATGCCCCACCTTTCCTGAGTCAATACCCCTCCCTGTGTCCTTCCCACAGGTCTGGGAGCAGAGGGTCATTAGCCTCATCCTAAGGTACATTTATAAAGCACTCTTTAGTTTAGATAGCTCTGATCAGCATGTTTTCTGGTCTCAGTCTAGGATTATGACCTCATTTAACAGATGAAGACCCAGAGGTCACAGACTTGGCAGAGACAGGATCTATGTCTTCTGATTCAAAAGCGAACTCTGTCAGAGTACTCTGCCAAATGAAAACTGCTATAGAATGCTGTTGTTATGTTTTATATCACAACATGGGTATGAGCAGGGTGTGATGCTCCAAGGAGAGGCCTCTCCACAAAGGGCCAGGGAAATTTTTTTCAAGTGTGCCCAGAAACGAGCGGCATACCCACATGACCTGGAGAACTTATCACAAATGCAGATTCTCATTCCCTCTCATTATTACTGCAAAATTGTTCCCCAGAGCTCTGGAATCTGCATTTAAACAAGTGCCGAGCTGATTCCAATGTCCACTCCAGTTTGGGGAATAACCAGATCAGATCTTCTCACCTTGGCTGTACAAGAAAATCACCTGGGGGAATCTTTGAGAAACCTGGGTCCCTGGATTCCATCCCAGATCAATTACAATAACTCCCAGGAGTGGAGCCCAAACATCAGTGTTATTAAAATCTCTTCCCCTGAGTCTCAAGTACAGCTACAGCTAAGAACCTCAGATTGGGTGGAGGGAGAAGGAAAAGAAGGTTCAGGGAAGCGTGATGGGAAGGGAGAGAAGGGAGAGGTGAGAGAGCAGGAGGAGCTGCCGGCTGTACCTGCCGCTCGGAGAGGTCCAGGTTCACCGCGATTTCATATCTCCGGAGCCGGGTCAGGTAGTTATGGTGAGCAAACTCAGCCTCCAGCTCCCGAAGCTGCTCCTTGGTGAAGGCTGTCCTCTCCTTCCGGGCCTTGCTGCTGCCTTCTGGCTTCCCTCGGTTCTCTTGGTTGTCTGGGGAGAAAGGGCCCCAGGTAGGAAGATGTGAGCTGAGGGGGCTCAGTTGGGCAAACTGCTCTGGAGGATGCTCGAAAGAAGCTTCCGTGTCCCTTCATTTCATCTAGTGCCTCAACCCTCTGACAACTGGGAAGCGTTTGGGCTCCCTGTTTCAGCCCTAACCCTTGCCCTGCAACTCTTCTATTTCCAAAGGATGTAAAGCTGTTCTTGGCTGTTTAATGATCTCTGCCCCCAGCCAACCCCGTAGCATGACATTAGTGGCTGTAGCATGTGAACCAGATGCTCTACAACAAATTTTCAAGATGTGGCAGACCAGAAGCATCAGACTCACTTGAAAACTTTTTAAAAAGACAAATCCTGGGGCCTCACCCCAGACCCATTAGATCTGAAACTAGGGTCCGGTGGGGACTTAGCAATTTGTTTTAACAAGACTTCCTGATAATTTTGGTGCATGGTCAAGGTTATACACTGCTGCTCTAAGACTCACTACCCAAACGTTCTCAGGGTGCCAGTAGCATCGGCATTGTTGGGAAGTTGGTCACACAGGCTGGATCTAGGCCCTGCCCCATACCTACTGACTCAGAGTCAGCCTCAGAGGGCCAAGTCTGGAAAGCCATCTGAAACCTGGGGAGGAGGCTGGCATTAGACACAGCGGGACTCTGTTATAAAAGCTAACGGGGCCAGGGGAACATAAACTCTGTGCCAGGCACTCTACCAAGCACCTGGCATGCATTAGTCCCCTGATCATCACAATAACCCAACCAGGTGATTCTAGTATTAGCCATATTTTAAAAACCAGAAAACTAAGCACAGAGAAGTTCAAACTGATCAAGTTTATCCAGCCAGGGAGTGGTGGAGGCAGACATGAAACCCAGGCAGTTTGACGCATACACTGTTCCAATGCAAGATGTATAGGAAGAATTATAAAGTCCAGTGCAGATAAAAGGGGCTGTGCTCTGTCATTATTTCATGAGCTGGTGGCTGGGTTTTCACTCTCACCATGGTGGTGGACCGAGAGCGGACCTCCTCACCTACACAGTTAACCAACAATGCGTGCCACGTGGACAGCGAATGGCTTCCACAACCATTCCTGCCGAGCTCTAGCATTCTGGCTCTCTCTTCACTGGCCTGGTTTTACAGACCTGGAGACTGTGGCTCAGAATCAGGGGCTTTATCTAGAGCTGCGCCCAACCTGCTGACCCCTCAGGGGTCTGGTTCCCACCTCCCCAACGCGGACAGGGCTCAGTCCTCGGTTCTTGCAGGCCTGCTCTAAGCCCTAAGCGGACCTGGGTGGTGGGCGGAGGGATGCAGACGGGATGTGCAAGTCAGGCCAGCCGCCCACACTCTGGGCTGAGCTGCCAAATTGCGGAGGAGACTTGGGAGGTAGAAACCCCACATTAACCGGGAGATCCAATTTAGAACTTTGAGCCTGGCTGCTTCTTTCCTTCTGCTTCCCATTCAACTCGTTTGTACTTTGGTTTCCCGGATTTCCGCCCCCAGGGCAGGCTGCGGGGACCGAGAGAACCGCGGGGTGGGCAGCCCTCGATGCGGAGAGAAGGGCAGCGAGGGCCATCTCCCGACACGGCCGCCCCGGGAACCCCGGGACTGGCCCGAGGGTGCTTCCTGCAGTCTAGATGCCTGGCTGGTGAGTGTCGCAGTGCCCTGGCCCCGGTGCCCGTGCCTGATTTGCGGTGGATGCCTGCAAGGCTCTCCTGGGGACGGGGGAAGGAACGAGTTCCCCAACGCGGGCTGCCTGCCCGGAGGCCTCTGGCTCCAGGCCGGAGAAGGCAGGCCAGACCCCTCCGGAAGCCGGAGCGTGGGCTGGAGGGGAAGGACGCGCAGCCCCGGGCCCGGGTCCCCGAGGAGCCCTCGGCCTTGGCTGCCAGCGCCGCAACCCCTCCTGGCGGCGGGCGCGCAGCGGATGGACCGCCTCCCCGGGGTACGTCCCGGCCCGTGGGCGCCAGAGTGAGGCCAGGAAACACAAGCCCCCGCTCAGACCCCCGGTGTCGTGTTCCACAACCTCCTCCTGTCCCACGGTTCACAGTGCTCTCCAGCCCTTCCTTGTCACAGCAGCGAACTGACAGCCCAAGAGGACTTGCACAGAGGTTTGAATCCTGAATCTTCTTGCTGGAGACTTTGAGGAAGTTACTTAACCTCTCTGGGCTTCTATCTTCTCACAAGAAATTGGAGAAAATAAAACACGTACCTCCCAGGTCTATTTTGGGAAGACTGGATGAACTAATGTGTGTGGAAAATGCTTTTAAACCCTAAAGTTGCTGGACAAATATATTGTTCCAGTGTTTTAACTCCACGAGCTGTCATGGGAAAGCTGGTATAAAAAGAGCTGGCATTTCTTAAGAGTTCGCTGTGCTTAGAAACACTCACTTGTTTAATCCTTGCCACACATCTCCCCTGAGAGTAGGTACTATTATTATCTCCTTTAGCACTGCTATGTGGATTTGCCTTGATAATTTGATTAATAGCCCTTTCTCCAGGGATGTAACTGCTTTCCTCACTCTTGTTTCTAGCCAGTAGCTCCTGTACCTGGCACATACTGAACCATCTGTGGTTATATAAAGGAAGCAGCCTCAGAGAGGCCCAGGAGCTTGGCCAGTGTGCCCAGCATCCTTTTAGCCACAGAAGGGAGATTTGAATCCAGATCCACCTGATTAAACCAAGCCTTTCTCAACCTTGGCATCAGATTCTTTACCTTCTGGCTGGCCCTGGCCAGGTCCTGGAAAGGGACCGTAACAACTCTACTTGACTCCATCTCCAGGGCTCTTAGGGGTACTGCCCTGAGTTGCCACCCTACCCATTCTCCCCTTTTCTCCGGCCTGCCTAGGTGTGTGCAGCTGCCTTGTGGTATTCCAGAAAACAACTCCCCATGTCCCCCCAAGTTCTGAACACAGGAGTCCCTAGTAAGAAAAGTGGAGAGGGCTGGGGAGATAGCTCAGTTGGTAGAGTGCTTGCCTTGCAAGCACAAGGCCCTGGGTTCAATCCCCAGCACCACAGGGAAAAAAAAAAAAAAAAAAAAAAAAAGTGGAGAAAGGGAAATGACCCCTTTTCAGCTGGTCTGGGACTCATTGTGTGGGCAGCTGGCCACCACCACCAAGCCAGGTCCCTCCCTTCCTCCCCGTTTCTTCTCCTGTCTGTTGACCTGATTTAGGCTCTGGGGCTTCAGGGCCTAATGCCTCCCCATGCTCTGGGAGAACACTTGTCCCTCGTTAACTTTCCAGAGTGGCATAAACTTTTACACTGTCAGGATTGAAAAACGGATCAGAAGTATGGAGAAGAATCCATGAATCTCAAATGGAAGTTATGGTTCTCTTTGTTTTGCAACAGTATTAAAAACTGTAATACTTTCAACCAGACAGGAAAAGAAGAACTATCAACACTATCTTGCCATTTCTGGCTGGGGGTGTCAGAGTCTGCCAAGTCAGGGGCACAGTTCAAGTGCACGCTACCACAGGTAAGGAACTCTTGCCCTAGGCAGAGTACATCTTCATTGGGGAGGCACTCAGTTTCTTCATGTGTAGAAGCATGGGATCAGACAGGACACTTTCCCTTGGAGAGCTGAAGTCAGAGTTCCTTCCCGATACACAAGCCCTGACGCCCTCTTTTCCTCTCCCTATCTCTCTCTCTCTCTTTTTTTTTTTTTTTTTTTTTTTTTTTTTTTTTGTGGTGCTGGAGATTGAACCCAGAGTCTTGTGCATGCGAGGCAAGCACTCTACCAACTGAGCTATCTCCCCAGCCCTCCCTATCTCTTTTGACAACATCTGGCCTTGATGAACTCTGGGGCCCCTTCCATCTCTTGCCATGTGCTCTGTCACAAAAAACTCTCTCCAGCCTTCCCTCAGTCCTCAGCCCAGAGACTGGGAATAGGCTAGAGAATTTCTCTGCCTCCCACATCCAGAACTCCCTGTCCTGAGCTGAGTGAGGGGAACTGCATTTGCAGATGCATCTGAGGACCCATTGGACAGCCTGGGCCTTTGCACCCACAGGTGCTGGCTCCAAGGAGGAGCTTTCTGACCTTGGGCAAGTCCCTGAAGTTCTCTGAGTCCCAGTTTCTTCATTTGCAAAATGAGAACAGCTATCCCCGTTATGATTATAAAACTGATAAGAAGATAAAAATGAGACTAATAACACATGCAACTCCCTAGCATAGTGCCTGACACACGGTTGAGACTCTGATTCTGTTGGATGTGATGTTTGAGAGGTGATTCACCAGCTTAAATAAGATACTCCGAAAGCACCACATCTCCAGCCCTGGGTGAAAGGGATGTCCTTCAAATGTCTGACTTTTCAGCTATTTTCCCTTCACTTCTTTTCTATATCTGTGAATATGGATCTGCATCTCTGGACACTATTGGCCACTGCTCCTTGAGCCTTCCAGGGGGCCCAGGCTCCCACGCACGGTAACAGAATGACCATTCATATCGGTTCTCATGGTCCCACTTCTTTCTTGGGGGCAGTCACCTTCTTTATCAGGATCACAGAGGGAGGAGGCAAAGTCCCAGCTGGCTGTATCTGTGGTTTGGGAGGAGTCACCCACCCCAAGCAGGGAACAGTCCGCGGTGCTCCAAGAAATGCAGACAGGATGTGTGTGTGATTGCAGTTTCCACCATGAACTTTTACATAATCCAAGGTAAATTATTTCATAAGTAGCTGTCACGTTTGGCAGGCCTTCCTAAAGTTAGCAGACAGCCTTATCTGAGCTGCAGGAAGGTACGGTCAGACCAAGTGGAACCTGCCTTTCTGGAGTCCTGTGTCCCTACTCCCCACTCCACAGCATTATTTTACATATATTTCTATGCAAGACCATAAAGAAAGCAACATGTCCCATATTCAAACAGCACTTTGCAGTTGACAGTGGATTTCTTTCTCCTGTAGAGAAACTTCTTTGGGGCTTTCATATCTACTACAGGATCACAGAATAGTAGAGCTGGAAGGGACTTAGAGAAGGTTTATTGGACCTGGTCATTTCACAGGTGAGCACAGAGAAGGTGAGGGACTGGCCTAAGGATACAGCAAGTTAGTGGCGAATTGGGCCTGGATTCTGTACTTCCTTGATAGGAAGCCATTTATACAACTATCTGGCTGCTTCCTGTTGAATCCTTTGTAAAAAAAAAAAAAAAAAAATTATTATTATTATTATTAATTTTTTTCAGTTCTGGGGGTTGAAGCCAGGGCCTTTGCACATGCTGGGCAAGTGCTCTGCCACTGAGCTACACCCCAGCCCCTGTCCTATTAATTATTCTGTGAGGACTCCTGAGGTCCTATTTGAGCCCCAATCTCTGCTCTGAATTTCAGTTGGCCCATTAAACAGATAAGGAAATTAGACCCAGAGACTAAGTGGCTTGCCCAAGTCCCCTGGGACAAGTCTAGGGTTGTAGCCACATGTCACACTGCCCTGAAGCAGGGGATGAGGGTGGACAATGGAGGTTGTGTCCCCTCCAGGTCTGGGTCAGGATCTAGGTCTGGGTCCCTATTGCCAGGGAAGGGAGAGAAAGGGACTGTTCGAGCATGACCTTAGTAAGTGAGATTTTGGCAAACTCCCTGAACATGGTGCCTGCAGTTCCCTGGGCTGCCACAGTCGGGACACTTTGATGTGCTCATTAGCTCTGCTACTTTCACCTTCAGAAGGAGTCCAAGTCCATCAAAATAGCCCAGACCTGGGATGAGCCAGACCAAGACCAGTTGGACGTTCCTATCTTGAACCTCCTGGACTTGGCCTGACTTTCTCACCCAGTCCTGCCCTGCCTGAATATCTAGACACTTCTCCTCTCCTGCAGGTGCCTGAAGATATATGTCCGCCGTCCCAGACTCTTTGAGGAAACCAGCAGTGGGAACAGGGAATTTGGGGTATGTTTTCTGGAAAAGAAGCAGATTGTTCTGGAATGGGAAGGACTGTTCTTGGCGGAGAGTCCCAGGTTGTGGTAGAACTGCGAGGGTGGGCCGTGGTGAGGGAGAATGGGAGGGATTGTAGAGTGTGGAAGAACCAAGAACAGGGGGAGCAGAAGTAGGAGTGGCAACAGGAGGAGGGGACAGCAGCCTTTTTTGTTGTGGTGGTGGTGCAGGGAATGGACCCCAGGGCCTTGTGCATACTAGGCAAACACCTTATCCCCGAGCTACATCCCCAGCCTGGGGGAGCAGCCTTTGAGAGAGGCTGGGGAGGCACAGACAGCATTGGGCTTTGTTCGTGTTTATAAGTTCCAGATGTCACCCTTAGCTGTCACCAAAGGAAGTAGGGGCTTCAGGATCCAGGGTCACGCTCATGTAGTTCCCCTGTACTGTGCAAAGAAAACAGGGAAAAGCAAGAAATAGAAGAGGGTAGGGTGGGTCCTGGCCAGAAGCAGTGAGTTGGGTGTGACGCCCCAATCTCTGTGCAGAGAGGGCACAGGGGCGCTCCGGGGCCTGCAGGGAGTGTGAGGCCTGCCTCTCAGGAGGAAAGAATCCATCCAACCTCCTTGATTTATTCAAACCAGAGAAATAGGCAACCTGAACCCCTACCTGGTGGAGCAGTGGGCAGAGTTGAAGCAGTCCCTTCGCTGACCTTCTCATGGCCCTGGGTCCTTTGATCCTTTCCATCTTAGATCTTAGTCAAGATTCTGCTGCCTCAGCAGAAACAGACTTTCTCCAGAACGTCCTGATAATACCTGGTTAAGGACCTGAGCAGGCCAAGGATTTGTGCTGGTGCCTCTGAGTTCAGACGTGGCCAAGCCTTGAGTCCTGTTTGGGCCCCAGTATTTGCTTTTCAGAGACACAGCAAGGGCTGGAACTTTGGCCAGCAGCTCTAGCCAGGAGGCAGGAGATGCGAAGGGGAAAGATGGCCAAGTATGGAGTTACTTTCTCCTCCAAACTGGTCATCTCAGGCCCTAAGATTTTTTCTTACTGGGGGTTCTGGATTGGAATTGGGATGAGAGGGGCTATAGCCACTGTGTACCCTTCAAACCACACCCTGCCCAGCACTGCAATGACCTTTGACCAGAGAGCTTTCAAAGCCAGGCAACCCCAGTTGGTGGCAGGTGGCAAAGGCTCCAACAGAGCTCAAGTCACTTTGCCTAGCCAGAGTTTGAACATGAGCTATCTGGGATGCAGCCAGCATCAGGGAGAGACTTTGAAGGGAGAAGGGGACTCATTTGTCTCCACATCTGACCCCAGTACCCCATGCAGGATTCCTGAAGAGCCAGCCCAGCCTGTATGTTTATGCATTTTTCTGAGCCCAGACCCCACACTCACTCTAACCCTGGGCTGGTTTTATGATTGAAGTCTGGCTCTTTGAAAACTTTTTTCATAAGTGAAGCTGTAAAAGTCCTGATGCATTTCACAGAAATACATGACCCAGGGTGAAACACTCACGCCAGGCAGCAGAGCTGCTCTCTGAGAGGGTGAGAAAATAAATGCCATCGAGGTCATTGATCAGATATTGAATGAGCAACTCCTGCATGCAAATGTGTCACCGGGAGCTAGGGAAGAAGGCATAGGGGATGTTATACCATTCTGATCTTCCAGACCCTTTAGCTTCAGGGGGAGAGGCAACTGTATGCATCCTTAAGTCTGGGTGCAAGGTCAACTGGGTTTGATGCCACTATGGAGGTATACACAAGGCACACTCCGTGTGTGCAGGGATGGAGGTCAAGAGAGGATTCTGACATATTCAAGAAACTAGGAATAGCAGGAAGTTACCTCAACCTAATAAGGAGCATATGTGAAAAGCTCATAGCTAATATCATATTCAATGGTGAAAAACTGAAAGCTTTCCCTCTAAGATCAGGATTAGGAACAAGGCAAGGATGCTCACTCTTGCCACATTCATTCAAAATAGTACTGGAAGTACTGGCCAGAGCAATTAGGCAAGAAAAAGAAATAAAAAGTCATCCAAATATGAAAGGAAGAAGTAAAATTATCTCTCTGTTCACAGATGACATGATCTTATATGCGAAAACCCTAAGATTCCACATAGAAAAGAATTGTTAGAACTAATAAATTCAGCAAAATTGCAAGATATAAAAACATACAAAAATCAGTTGTTTCTATACATTATGAATGAACACACCAAAAGGGAAATTAAAGAAAACAATTCTGTTTACAATAGAATTGAAAACAGTAAAAATTTTAAAAATAAACTTAACCAAACCTAACCAAGGCCTAAATACAGAAAACTATGAAACACTGTTGAAAGAAATTTTTTTTTTTTTTTTTTTTTTTTTTTTTTTTGCGGTGCTGGGGATCGAACCCAGGGCCTTGTGCTTGCAACGCAAGCACTCTATCAACTGAGATATCTCCCCAGCCCCAAAAGAAATTCTTTAAAACACAAATACACAAAAGACATTGTGTTCATGGATCAGAACACTTAATATTTAAAACAACCCACAAATTTAATATAATCCCTATCAAAATCCCAATGACATTGTTGGGCAAAAATCCTAAAATTCATATGGAATATCAAAGGACTCTAAATCACCAAAACAATTTCAAGAAGGAAAACCAAACTAGAGGCCTTATATTTCTTAATTTCAAAACATATGACAAAGCTACAGTGATTGAACCATGGAATAAAGACATAGACCAATGGAACAGAGTAAGAGGGGCCAGAAATAAACCCTCATATATATGGTCAAGTGATCTTTGACAAAGTTGCTAAGGCTACGCAATGGGAAAAGGACAGCATCTTTAACAGATGGTTCTAGGAGAACTGGACACCCACAAGCTTGAAACCAGACCCTGATCTCACACTGTACAAATATTAACTCAAGATGAAGACTGTGGGGTGCAGTAGCACATGCCTATAATCCCAGCGACTCAGGAGGCTGAGGCAGGAGGAATTCAAAGCCAGCCACAGCAAATTAGCAAGACCCTGTCTCTAAGTAAAATATATAGAAAAGGGGGGTGCTAGGGACATGGCTCAGTGGTTAGGCACCTCTGGGTTCAATCCCCAGGAAAAAAAAAAAAAAAAGATGGACTGAAAACCTTAATGAAAGACCTAAAAATATAAGACTCCTAGATGAAAACCTATGACCTATGGGAGAGCTAGGGAAATAGCTCAGTTGGTAGAGTGTTTGCCTCACAAGCACAAGGCCTTGGGTTCAATCCCTAGCACTGTCCAAAAAAAAAAAAAAAAAAAAAAAAAAGGATGAAGAACTTGAATAGACATTTCTCCAAAGAAGATAAGTGTTCAACAAGGATAGTAGAGGATACTCAACGTGACTAATCCATAATGATTATGGGAAATGCAAATCAGAACAATCATGAGATATCACCTTATAACCATTAGGAAAGAAGGAACAAGTGTTACCAGAATGTGAAGAAATCCTTTATGAAGTTTCAAATTAGAGTTAGCAAAATGAGTTCAAGAAGATATTATAATTTTGAGCTTTTCGATTATAGTTTTCACTTATATGATGCTGTGGACACGTATAGTCATAAATTTCTTAAAAAGGGGGAAACTCTTGGATGGGGTAGCTTTTGAACTGTGATTTTAAATGCAGAGGATATCAACAGACAGAACTCTTGAAAGCAAACAGCCAAGGCATTCAGGCAGGAGGGGAAAGTAGGATGTATTTTCCATGCCAGCACAAGGTGTGGCTTTGTGACAGACTGACTAGAAGGGGAGGTGGGGAGGTGGCCAGTCCTATGGGAGATCAAGTGGAGAAAGGGGAGAAAGAGGGGCCAATTCGTGGACCCATTAAAACCTCTGGCACATTTGAAGGTTTCCGTAGTTGGACAGAGGCAGGTGGAGAGCAGATCCTGGAGGGGAGAAATCAGGTAAGAGGAGCCCCAGGGAAGCACAGCAACTGAACTGAAGGAGGATGGGGCAGATGGAGTAGAGGTGAGAGCGCTGAGGGTGCGCGGGACGCCAGGCTGCAGCGGTGGCCAGGGCGGCAGCGGAGCCGCTTCGCCTGCAGGCAGGCTGATCACACGCAACCTTCCCTTGAACCCCATCAGGAAATCACCGCGAAATCCCTCATCCCCATAAATTAAAGACGACCACAGTAGCAAGGACAGTTTTGGGGAAAACAACAGTGGCCTCACAGCTGTCCCTGTCAGCAGGGGTCTTTAACACCCACCTTCCCCGGCTGGGAGTGGTGGGTGGAATAACATCGCCTGGATCCTCCTGAACTGGTTCCGTGCTGTGAACCAACAGAATGTCTCCGGGTGGGGGAGGGCCAGGGACTCCAGCTTTCTTGACCATTTACTGCAGGGAATCAGACTCAGCTTCCAGTGGGAGCAAAGGGGGAGCATTAGGAGATGGCTGAGGAAGGAAAAGGCAGAGCAGAGAATGTTCTTTTTGCAAACACTCTCAGTTTCTGGGGCCTCCTGGGCCAGCCAGTATGGAACACATTTGCCAGGTGCAACTTAGTCCCCTTCCCCCGCAGCCTCTCGGGAAGATCTCTGAGCTTCAAGATCCTAAATGAAGACAATTATATTTTAGGGCAAAATAATTGCTAGGAGTTTCCATGTCTTATGCCCCAGACTCAAAAATTTCTGAAACAGTGTATTTGAGATATTCAATTCCAATATCTCAATAAATATAGGACTATCTTTCACACCCCGTATTCTGAAGGCTGGTTCAGGAATACAGGTCTCATACAATAGAGTCACTATTTAATAAACTCTTACTATGGCTCAGGTGCAGTATTAATCTTATGGATCAGCACATTTAACCTTCACAGAGTCTCTGAAGGAAAGTGCTATTGTTACAGTCCCATCTTACAGCTGGGGAAGTAGAGGCAACAAGTTAACTTTCTCGAAGTCTCCCCATCCAAAAGTTGGATGCTGACACTGTCACCTGTCTGTCCAATAGTGAAGCATTATGGAAAGATGCATTTCAGGTCAATACTGGTTGACCTTCCCGAGATGGCCTAGCCAGGACTAGGGTGAAGCATTCCCTCACGCAGAGCACAAATTTAAAAGGCACCAAAAATCTCAGTGAACAAGATAAACAATGTTTTAATATGATGCTTTAGATTATTATTATTACTATTTATTTTTTTGCAGTGGTGGGGATCAAACCCAGGGCCTTGCAAAGGCTAGGCAAGCACTCTATCACTAAGCTACATCCCCAGCTCATGAGATGTTTTAAAAAATCAAAATGAATGCAAAAATCTATGGTGGGGGTGTGCGGCTGGATGGTAGAGCCCATGCATAGCATGCACATGGCCCGGTGTTCCATTTCCAGCACAAATTTCGTATGAGCAAAATGTCAAAATTTAAAAGAGAGAGAGGATCCACCAGGGACTCAGGATCAGCTGGGTGGCGTAGGGGTTCTTTGTGGGCGTGGCCCTTTTGAGTTAAATTCCATATTCTGGAGTTAGGCATGAGTTCTCCATATTACTTCTCCACCTTCTTTGGATTCTTATGAAGCTGACCCTCCTGCCTCCTTCTTCCCTTTCAGTTAAATTTCAAATGAAAACTCTAGCATCTGGGCAATAAATATTTCCCTGCTGAACAGAGAGAGGGCCTGGGGTCACATGAACATGAGGGAAAGTCAGCTTGCTGGGCCCTACTCATGCCATCGCTCCCCAAGGGACCCCACATGGGGAGAGCCCAGGGCTCCACGTGAGTGGAAACCTCCTCCTACCAAGAGGTTGACCTTATCGAGAGTGTGGGGCACTCCACAGAGGGTGTCCACGTGCTATTCAGGTGGTCAGAGGTTGGCAGGTGTGCCTACGCTGTAATGGAGTGACCTCAGCCACTTGCCAAAGGGAAGACAGCACGTTCAGCTTCTGCTGCCACTCCAGATGATGAAAGATTTTGCCTGAGCCCAGCAGGCTCTTGGCTTTGCTCATCCTTCCCACTGCCCTTGGCTCTCAGTTCCCTGGAAAGTGGCTGGATGCAGCCACGGGATGGGAGTGGAGCTGGAGGAGCAGCACCAGCAGGCGCCACCGCGGGGGAAGCTTTTCTACTTGGCACAGAGCCCAGTGGCAGAGCATGCCTTGGGCCGGAGAAGCAGAAAGTGGCCCGGCTCAGCAGATCACCATCCAGGGATGGGAATAGTTAGCTCTGCCTCTTGGGGTTTAACCACTAGGGATATAAAGGACCCTTCTATTTAGCAGTCAGGAGGTCGGTTGTGCTGTGGTTTTTGTCACCCACTGTAATCTTCAGGACCAAAATTAATTAAATAAATAATAAATACAATTAGCTAATTAATTTAATAATATAAATACAATGGGCTGGGTGTAGCTCAGTGGCAGAGCCTTGCCTAGCTAAGCTTCCACCACACCTTGGAAGTCCCAATCAGAGCACATCCCATTGCTGACAGGCCTCTATAGGCCTCTTGCTCTAGGTTTGAGCTCTTTGGGACAGGACTGCTTTATTCATCTCAGCACCCCTAGTGTGCTTGGCAAAAGGCAGAAACTCAGGAAATCTGTGCTAGGTCAAAAGTACTGCATAAAGCAAAGCACAATGAGTTCTCCTTTGCTCGTTGGCACACTCCTTTTCTGGCCCGCCCTTAGTTAGCTCCAGGAAGGCCCTTTATAAGACCAACAGGCGTCCCCTGAGCATGCCGTGAGGAGGACAGTAAGGCAGCCGGGCAGGAGGCCAGGGCATGGCCTTGTTCAAGGTGGGGCCAGGGGATCAGGCAAAAGGTGAAAGGGCAGTGAGAGAAGCTGGGAGCACCTTGTGGGGAGGCCAAGGGACAACCACAGTGGGGAGAAGGCCTTCCCTAGGGTCTTAACAAACAGGCTAACCTCACCTTCCAGCCTTTGGGGCTCTATCCCCAAGCCGGGCTTTACCCAAATTCCCAGGCCCAGAGCGGGCCCTCAGGGGCCTCTTCCCTAGCTCTCCCTAAGGCTAGTGCTCCCTCAGCAGGGCCGCTTACAGTGCTGCCTTCCCTGAAGGTCAGCCAGACCTTGGCACACTGAGCTGTCCCCTGGGCCTGGACACAGCCCAGCTCTGCAGCCTGATCCTTCCTGGGCAACAGCCCCAACCTCAGTCCTCTTTTCTCCCTTGTCCCTCGCCTCTCCCATCCCAGCACTTGGCCTGCTTCTCTGCCTAGAGCTCCCTGGAGCTCCCTGGAGCTCCTGTAGGGTCCTGTAGGGTCCTGGCTCCGTGGGGCCACCCAGAGTCCCAGCCTCAGTCCTAAACCTCTGAGCCTTGATTTCAGCTAAATGGTCAGGAAATTCCCCCTCTGATCCTTGACAGTCTGTACCCAGAGGCACCATTCCATGTGTCCTTCAAATCTTGGCTGAACCCACTTTATTCTCTTGCTGGCACATCCTTCCCAGGAACAGGAGTGCTTAGGGACACAGACGCAGCTCCCAGCACCAGAGAATCCTCAAACTTCTAGAATAGAAGAAACCCCAAGTCCCCTGCATTCAGGTAGGTTAGATAGTATTGTTTGAAATTCATGATAAGGGCTCCTAGGCTCAGAGAGGGTGAGCAACCTCCTCAGTGTCACATAGTAAAAGAATGGTCTACTCCTTTCTCTGCCACCTACCTGAACTCTCCTTTTTCCGTCTGGATGATTTCTTCTCCGTCTCACCGGCCGTGCTCCCAAGCACCCCGTAGTCCTCGCCCGGGCCTCCCATGGTGTCTACCAGGCCTGGGCTGCTGGCTCCCATCTCCCTGGAGCCCCCAGCCGGGCCCAGGTTGAGCCTTTGCCGGGCCTCGGAGACAGGGAAGTGCCAGTCAGGAGGCTGCGGGAAGGCGGGGTGCTGCTCAGTGAAGAGGCGCTCCTCTTGGGGCAGGCTGTGTGGGGTGGCCGCCAGGCAAGAGGCCGAGAAGTCAGGGTAGGCAGCTGTTGCTGTTGCTGGGAAGTCTGATTTCTGGTGGAAGGAGAATGGGGTTGGCGGGTAGTGGGGTAGCCCCGGGGCCCCACTGCCTTCTGAGTGGGGGTTTCGAAGGCAGCCCCAGACAGGGGCTGGGGGGTGGGGGCTCCGCATGCAGCTGCTGGCCACAGGATCCATCTGCTGTCCGCTGCACACCTCAGTCCTTTCAAAGGTTTGACTCTTTACACCTTTTATATTCAAATTTTTTTAAATGCAAAAAAATTAATAATAATAAATAAATAGGAGGGGAAAGTTTCAACAGAAAATTCACCCCAGGAACCAAAACAAAAACCAAAACTAAAGTCTCTTCTTAAAGTACACACACGTGTGGCCAGCTCCACGCACGTGTATGTGCACACCTATGTCGGGCTGCGCTGCTTGCTTCCTGCCCCCCGACACACCAGCCTGCCTACTGGGGTCCCTTGTACATGTATTTGTTGCCGGTGGCACTAAACATTTTCACTGTCCCAGCCCAGACGCACCAGTGATGAGGAGATGGTCCTGGAGCCCGAAGCAAATGCCTGCAGAGGGCTGGACCAGGGCTGCTGAGACACACTTTTAAATCCTGCGGTGGGGAGAGAGTGACAAATTTCTGAAGTGAAATGTGAGAGAGGAGAGGGAGGGGTTAACCCGCGCACACAAGGTCCCCTCCAACCAAAACCCGAGCAGGCAACTATTAATCATCAGAAACCTTATATGCACATCTAATGGGATTTGCAGATGGAGACTTTTAAAGAAACATTGTCTGTATTTTTTTTTTAAGGAGAGAGAGCAGTGCACACGCATACACACACACACACACACACACACACAGTCTTTAGTGTGCCTCCTGTAACACTATAAAGTTATTTTTATTGCACTGTTAACAAAATTCCCCAAGTCTTGGATTTGGAAAAAGCCTTAAGTCAGATCCAGAATCCATCAAATGCCAAATTCCAGGGAGTGAAGTGGGGAATAAGTACAAGAGACAAGCTTGGTGATTGCATTTGATTTAAAGGCCCTTCTACTGCTGCCTGCGAAAAAGGAAGGTGGATTAAAAGAAATCTTTTTTGCAAGTCTCAGCGGCCCACTATGGTCTGTGGTATAAAGACAGACACACACTCAAAAAAAAAAAAAAAAAAAAAATTCATTTCTCCTTGCCCATAGTGACATTCTCACTAACTTTAAAAGAGTCCATCTGATTCTTCTTGCACTTTTTAACCTCTAACTTACATGCCAATTAGCCACACTCTTCTCTAGAGGGATTCCAAGTCATTTTTCTCCACAGCAAAGGCAAGCCTCTTAAAGTCCTTGAAGTTTCTCCAGACCTCCCCCCACCTGCTCTCTGTCCCCCTAACCTTTCCACCTGCTCCCTGTCCCTTAACCTCTCCATCTGCTTCCCTTTTCAACTCCCGGAGGTCATGGAATTAGAGCATGGAAATAAGACTCAGGGGCTTCTTCCCTGAGTTCTCCCTGAAGGGGGCTGTCTTTGGCAGACAGTCACATAGATAGGTCTTCTGGACTGGTGCCTGTTGCAGGATGGCCAGCCCAAGTGCCATTTCAACTGGCCACCATTCAGCCGACAGCATGCTCTTCGTGCCCTGCTGGTCTTTTCAGAGGTTTAGTGTAATTTCTCGAAGGATGATGTTCCAAACACACAGGGGCCAGAGCACCTCTCCGCCTGGGCCTTTCCAAAGCGCAGAACAGCAGGCTCAGGGCAGGAACAGGCATGGACCTGAACAGCAGTGCTTCCCCTGGTTTGTCTCAAAGACACCAGGGTTCCCTGAGGAGGGCCAGTGGGCCTAGCTCTGCAGCCTGGAGGCAGCACTCCAGGGAAGTGCTCTGGGTGGCAGATCTGGAAAGACAGCAAGGGGGCCCAGGGTGGGGAGAAGCTATCACTAACCTTTAACCTGGACTCCAGTTAGATCTGCATCCCGGGGCACAGGAAATGCTGCAAAAAGATGTGGGGCAAGGTATATGCACATACACACTATTCATGAGAAGACACCCCCTCTTCTGGAACTAGCAGTCAGGGTGATGTAGACCCCTAGGAGTGGGTGGGTCCTAGCCGCCAACTGGACTCATCTGTCTGCTCTGCCCAGGGCTGAGCTATTGCTCACACAATTCTCCTCTGAGACCCAAATTCTCCTGTTGTGGGTCAAGTATGATTTATGATTATATTTTACAGGTGAGGAAACCGAGGCTCAGTCAGATGGCAGGGTTGCTCAAAGTCAGCTAAAATGAAAGGATCAGGAGTCACTTTTGAGGGTTCGGCTACCTAGTTTAGAGCAGGCAAGATGCAGAGGAAGGGATATGGGGTTGGAGATAAGTCCAAGTCCAGCTTGCTGAGTTTGTCCTGGGAGGAGTCCCCTCACCCTTCTGATTCTTTGTTTCCTCTTCTGGGATGACAGTCCTAGCCAATATTAATCATTACTCTTAGCACCTTACCCATATTACCCCAGGGGATCCCCACCAAAGCCCTCTCAGGCAGGGACTGTTCTCATCATCCCTTTCCCAGAAGGCTGAAGTACAGAGATGTGGTGTCACCTGAACCAGGTCACACAGCTGGGAAGGGGAGGCTCCAGGATTCAAACCCAGGCAGCCAGTGTGGGCACTCTCAGAAAGGCCGCCCCACAGACACTTGTGAATTTCAGATGAAACCACTTATGCCAGAGGCAGAGTAGACAATGGCTAAGGGGCTCCCTTCCTAGCCTGATCTAGGTCCTGTTAACCTGGGTGATTGTGAGGGAGCACATGGAACCAGGGAGCACGGAGGAAATTCTCAGGAAACAGCCTTGTGAGGTCCTGGGGGGCTCTGTGAGGAATCCATGGGGGGCTGGGAGGAGGATCTGGCCTGTCAGCTTCCCTAGGAAAACCTTCCCAGGGGCCTGGCCTGGCAGGCTGTAACCGGATTCCTGCTCCAGCCTCCGCATCTGGCTCAGGGACCCCAGGCCAGGGAGGCCCCTCCGCCTGGCCCTTTGCCCCTGGAAGGGGTGGGCTGGGGTCACGGCGGGGTGGGCGGAGAGGTCAGGAGGGGCACGGGGCGGGTGCGCGGCAGGGCGCTCTGTGCTGGGAGCGCAGGGCCCTGGCACCCCGGCGCCCCAGCAGCTGCCGGCGTCTGTCAGGCCCTGTGGGCGCCGCCAGGGGCCTGCGGCCTCTACATCTTTCTGACAGGCCCTTCTTCTGAGGCCAGGAAAAAACAACAACAGTTCCTCCCCTCGCGGCAACCCATTTGTTAGATGAAGGCCGGGCACCAGCACCTTTAACCCCCTCAAAGTCAGCCTTGCCCTGTCAAGGCCCGCGGGCCTGGGAGACAGAGATGGATGGAAGTGACTGTTTGTAGAGAAAGCCCTGTGGCCTCCCAGCCAAGCGGAGGGGCCTTCAGGAAGGGAGGGGCCAGGCGGCTTCTGGTTGTTGTTGGGGAGGGACAGGAAAAGCCTGAGTCAGGAGGAGGTCCCCAGGGGCCCTGAGGAGGGCCCTGGACTGGCCACACCTGAGCCATCCCAAAGAACTTTTGGAATTTCCTCTATCATGTATGACAAGCAGGCGTTCCCTTGACACAGCAGTCCCACTTTGTGGTAGGTGGTGCCACCCACGTGTGCCTGAAGATGCCAGGGGTCTGGGAAGGGTCTGGACGTGGAGGCAGAAGATGCAGGTTCAAGGTGGGGTCTTGCTTTTTCATAGACTGTGTGGTCTCACCTCTTCTCTGAGTCTCATTTTTCTCACTGGCAAAATGGAGTTGATGGCATGGCCTTGTGTGGCTGCTATGGGGATGACGGACCTGCTGTCTAAGGTCAGGCATCCAGCAAGAGGCTCACGATTGCGCCTTCTCTTTTCTTGACCAGGCTGATTCCCTGCAGGTTACCTCTGGGTGGAGGGGGAAGACACCAGACCTAGTCCCCATGTTCTATGACCATATAACACAAGGGCCAAGACCATGTTCTTGGGAATCAGGAGGGTATGGGTTTAAATCCCAATTCTACCACTAAGCTAATGACTCTCATCAACTCACTTTGTCACTGAAGCCTCAGTTTCCCCATTATTAAATGGGAATAAGCTTCTTTCTTCCTGAGAAATTCAGTGTAAAATATTTATATGCCTTCTGAAAGTGGACAAGATGAAGCAATTAGCATGCACTCACACACTAGGACATGTGAATCAGATAAGACACCTGTTCCCTGGCAAGATCTTGAGAGACAGGAGACAGACAAATTTTGAGCATGTTGGCAATGGTGGTGAACTAAGGTATTCACTACCGGGCCAGGTATTTATTTGGAATAGGGACAGATGCTCTTTGCTTCTCAGAAGGCTTTGTAGCAGCAGGGTTACTCCTGCCTACCAGACTGCCCTAAAAGGCTTTATGAAGCTCAGATAATATGGTCCTTGGGACAGAGATGAGCAAACCATTCTTACTATTATCACAGTGCCTGGGAAACCTACAAGGAGGCCAAGACATTCCATCTCAGGGACCCCATATGGTGTGCCTCCCAAGTCCTGGAAAACAGTGTGCTGATGGAGATGAACTCTGCAGATGACAGTTTTTTCTTGTGTCTACATTTTTTAAACACTTTGATGCTGACCAAAAACACAATAATACACAGAATGGCCTGGCTTTGGAGGTCACATAATCTCAGTGTCCTCAACGGTCAAGTGGAGGATCACTATACAGATGAGGTTCAAACACTCATCAGGTGCCAGCAAATGGGCATACCCCAGGGTTCTGTGCCCAGAAGAATTAGAGGCAGGTGGACTTACAAAGGTGTCGGGTGGGGCCCTGGCAAGAATGTGCCAGGGAAGCTTGCACTGGTCAGGACAAATCTGCTAGGAAAACTCGGAATAACAAAAGGGGACACACAGAGTTGGTTATGTCACCCTTAAAAGAAGTCCAGAGGTGACAGTCTGGCTAGCCTGGCAAGTCCTCCAAGTTATCAGAGACCCTACCTCTCTCCCCCTTCAGCAGCTTGTGACCTCCTCATCAAGGCTGGCTCTTTACACCCAATTATATCTGTGTTCCAAGTAGCAGGAAGGAAGGGGGGCACATGGACTCTTCCCAGCTCTTTGCTCCATTTGAAGGAGACTTTCTACAAGTCCTGTTTGGCAATCACTCTTCAGACCCTCTCACCAGAACTCTCCACCTGGTCATGTGGACCTGCAAGGGAGACTGGGTAAACGGGAGGCCCCAACAACTCCTCCCTCTTCCCCTTCCCCACCAGAACCAGTTCTCAAGGGAAGGAGCTAAGATAGGGCCACCAGATAGAATACAGCGTGCCCAGTTAAATATGTTGGGGCATATAGTGGCTAAAAAAGTTGTTTATTTAAAATTCAAATTTAACTGGGTGTCTCCACCCCTGCCCCTAAAATTAGCCACCCTAATCTAGGGCTTCAGAATGGAGAAGGCTCTGGCTTTACCTTTGAGCCAGGACATTGTCCTTTGACTGAAGGTTCTGGAAGAAAAGTTTAAAGGGGCCCTTCCAGGGGGAGGTGTGGTAATGGAGTAGGTTTACTTGAGCAGTGAACTTCCTTGTTGCAAGAACTCAGGGTCCCCCAGGAAAGTGCTGTGAATGAGAGGAGCTGGGGGCCGGTAGAGGGCAGGTGGAGGGAGGGCAGGCCAGGTGGAGGGAGTGAGGACAAAGGTGAGTGTCCCTGGGCAGGAAGTTCTGAAGGAGAAGGAGGGAGGCCACCGTGCCTAGGCTGGATGGAGCACCTGGGGGACTCCAGAGCCCACTTTCCACTTCCCAGGAACTTGCTTTCCAGCCCCTTGCTTTGGAGGCAGCCGTGCCATTATTTGGGGGAAACCAACTAACCAGATAGGACAGCAAACTGGGGATTTATGTGGTGTGGGAACAGCTCGGGTTTCCCTCACTGTTTACCCAGCAGTATTTTTTAAAACAGAAATCAGCATGCGGGTAACCGCAGTCGTGAGTTATGAGCTCTGGCTGCCAGTGTTCTGGGGGCCAGAGCACTGCCCACCAGGCCTGGGAATGGCTGAAGGAATATGTCCCTCCCCAGCTGAGTCTGGGCAGGAAAGGTGGCCCTAGGCAGGTCTCTGGTCACCTCTCCCTTCCTGAGAAGGGTAACCAGCTTCCCTGGGGGAGCTGTGATGTTTCCAGGTCTAAAAAGTTCAGAGATCACTCAGTTCTGGGGGTTGAGAACCCGCATGGGGCCAGGCAAGTCAACATAGCTACCAGCTGGCAGGGAGACACTGGGATGAGATGGGAGGTGGAGGCACCCCACAGCTATTTGGCATTGCCCAGTGTTGCCACGTGTGAACGTAAGCTGAGTTTTACCACATCTTTCCATTATTCAAGAGAAGTCAGAATTTTGGGCTTTTTTTTTTTTTTTTTTGGTTCTGGGGATTGAACCTGGGGCACTTAACCACTGAACCAAATCTGCAACCTGTTTTCTATTTTATTTAGAAACAGGATCTCACTGAATTGCTTAGAGCCTCACTAAGTTGCTGAGGCTGGCTTTGAACTCTCAATCCTCTTGTCTCAGCCTCCTGAGCTGCTGGGCTTACGGCATATGCCACCACACCCGGCAATTTTGGACTTTTTAAGAAGGCAATCTCTCGATTTTTAAATGTTGAAAATGAGTCAAAAAATTGCTGATTAATTAAAAGAATCCTGTGGGCATGATTTGGTTCTTGCATCGCCAGTTGGCAATCTCTGATCTAGTCCAACCTCCCTGCTCCCCATTTTACAGATGAGGAAGCTGAGGTCCAGGGAGGCCCAGCACCCAGCATGGGCAGGTTGGTCTTGGGAACACTATTATCCCAGGAGCCTGTTTGGTGCTCTTTGCCTAAGCTAATAGTTTTGCTGGCTGAGCCAGGAGTCTTACCAAGTAGTTCCGAGTGCTTTCTGAGCGACTCTGGTTTGCATAGACATGACATTTACAAACACATTCTTAATCTACTTGATTCTGGCAATGACTCAGAGGGAGCGCAGCTGACATTAATCCACTCTTTTACTGGTGAGGACATGGAGACTCCAATGAGAGGCAAAGTGACTTGCCAAAGTCCCAGCCTTAGAAAGATCTGGGGCCAGGACCTTCAATTACAGATGTAGGGCTTTTCTATCCCCAAACTCTGTCATGCCATAAAAATGCCAGGCTCCTTGGGGGATACAGCCTGAGCTGGATAATAAACCCCTCCTCAAAGGGAACTATAAATGAATGAGACACTTGGGTAAACTGAATATTCTTTGTAACTTAAAGTTAATTGAAAATCCATAGGTTATCAATTTTCCAAGCAGGAGAATAAAATAGGAGGTATTTCAAAGAGCAATGATTCTAGGCAAGGTTTAATCTTTCTTTGATGGCTCTGTAGGCCTTAGGGGGAATGTAATGCTCGAGGGTGACATCATGAACATGGATCATTACCATGTAGGGCTGTGAGCAAGCTCTCATTTCTCCCCTCCTGGCTGTTTGGGGTGCTCTAGGGGCCCACAGAATGGAGTGGTGAGCATGAGTCTGTCCATGTTCCTCGCTGCTCTCTCTTTGCCCATTTCAGGGAAAAACAGTAGTTTAGGAGGGAGGTCAGTTAACCTTAATGGGAATAATGCTGACTCCTCTGTACTCACTGTGCAAGATTCTACATATCAGAGGAACACAGATCAAGAAAGATCATAGTGTGCATCAACTTCATTTGACCACAGAGAAATCTGAGGCCCAGAGAGAGTAGGGGCCTTTGTCCAAAGTCACATAGCCAGGGAGGGGTTGCTAGAATTTGGGTTTCTTACATCTTAGCCTCTTTTTTAAATCCCACACTGAGGCAGAAAAAGACCCAGGGGAACTAAGATTGGCAGATGATTACCCATAGGATGGACGCACAGAGCCTTTCAGGCTACAGAGAGGCCAGATCTCCCAGCCTTAGGAGTGGGACTGTCCAAGTCCTGCAGGAGGGAATCCTTTAGTTCAGGGCAGGGAAGAACCTGTGGGTAGCTGCAACACCACCACTGGTTTATGGTTTCATGAATGTCAGAGCTTTTTAAAATGTGGTTATTTCCAGTGTACGCAGCCTCCCAGGGTCTTTCTTGTTTTAATTGAAGAAATAAACAATCTCCCCTAAGGTACGCTCGGCCGAGGAGAGAAGAAGGTGCAATGTTTGCCGAGGACAACAGCAGCCTAGAAGGACTTTGTGTCCAGAGACTTAGAATATCTGAGAAAGGGAACAAGTTGGCCTTGCCTGGCCAAGCCCTGGAGCGGTCGTGCACAGGGGCGCATGCGCACACACAAGTCCACAGGCGCATGTCTTTTCCCCAGACCCTGACAGTCTTGGCGTAGAGTCCTTATGTGTGGGTCACATGCCACACAAAATCAAATACAGATAGGCTCAGTGCTTCAGCACACTTGTGTGTCCATGACAAATGCTTTTAGACATGCGACTGTGCGTACCTGCTCTTCCATTCAGCAAGGGCCTATAATCTGGGCAGAAATACCAACGCCGGGGTGAGCGGCAGTGCGCAGCGGTGCCTGCGCACACACATATACACACCTCTCTCTGTCTCTCTCTGTCTCTCCCTCTCTCTCTCTCATACACACACACACACACTATCGATGCCTCAGCTGTGGGTTCTTTGTGAGATCTGAACATGTGTTTATGTTTTCAAACAGCAATGACCTATCAGTTAACCCCTAGCACAACTCTTTTTTTGTCACCCAAAGAGTTAATCTTCCAGTTCTTGGACATTCAAAGCCTCTGATGCCCTTCCTGATCAAAGGGTCCTGTGTTGGGATCTCTGGAGGAGCTCTCACATACTCTGGAGAGAGAGAAAGAAAACCTGATTTCTGGGTTCAGCTGGAATTATTTTAGCGCTGTGAACCAGGTGGTGAGACGGAGGCCGCCATCTTGCGGTGAAAACCAGAACTGCAACAGGTCTGCCGTGGGCCCAGACCAGACCTTCTGCCTCTCCTGAGCGTGAGGACTCACTTCTGACCCTAGAACCAGAACCCTGGTCAATGGGTGGAGGTGTAAAGCCTCTATGGCCACTGCAGCCCAAGCTGCATGCACACACCTAAGGAAGTTAGAAAGCCACCTGCAGCTTACTGAACCCCTTCAAAACAGTCCCAGGCCTGTCTGCCCTGAAATTCCATTTTCTAAATTTTAAGTGAAAGATACAGTGAATGCACCATTGCACCATGGGTTATTCGCTGTCCCCACTACAACTCTGTGATGCCCTTCCAGTGGCAGAGCTGGAAGGCAGCTGCTGTGAAGGTCTGTGTTTGTCACATTCACGCCCGTAGGCCCAAGAAAGTACCTGGAATAGTACCCAGCATGGATGGGCATCTCTAAAATTGAAAAAAGAATCCTGGTCATACTAAGTTCAAGGCCTGGGTTGGAGGATGAAATGTGATCATATACCCTTTCTACTGTAAAATGCTTCAGTGTGATCAAAAAAATACTGGGAGTGATCTCTGATTTTTTGAGATGGACCAGCAAAGGCAGCTGCATCCTTTCTCCAAATCCCCTGGTAACAACCCAAAGACTTGTAGGCTGGAGGAGGGCTTGGTCAGATGTTTTTGCTGGGCACAAGTTTGGTTTGGACAAGGAGCCCTAATGCTGAAAGTCAGAGATCCTCTGATACCTCATTCCTTCATCTACAGCCCCTTATTGAGAGCCTTCCCTGACTCAGGCATGGGACGAAGTAACAGGGATGTGGCTTGGGGGTTGTCGAGGTGGGGACAGTCAGGGGCAGGCAAGAGGCACTGAAGGGCTGCCAGGACTGGAGCAGCATGATCAGATCTTCGTGGTAGCCGGTTAGCAATATAACCATCACGCCGAGGAGAGCCAGCGTGTGCTGAGCTCCCTGTGTTGTGGGATGGAATTCTCAGGGCCCAACTCAACTCACTGAAAGGACCAAGCAGCTAATCGCCAATCAGGCGGTTAACATGTCAAGGCAAGTGGGGGCAGGATGCCAGACCTGAGCCAGCTAGGCCTGAATCAAGTGCATGGTCTGGCTCTGAGAAGCCACTTGACCTTGGGTTTGCAATTTAGCCTATTCAAGTTCAGGTTTTTGTCTGTGACATGGGGATAACAAGCTGGACCTGATGGCACAGGCCTGTAACCCCAGCAACTTGGAAGCCTGAGGCAGGAGGATCACAAGTTCAAGGCTAGTCTCATCAAATTAACCAGATCCTGTCTCAAAATAAAAAAATAAAAAGGGCTAGGGTAGCTTAGTGGTAGAGTGCCCCTAGGTTCAATCCCCAATACCGGACCCCCCCAAAAGGGAAAGGGATAACAGCTAAAACTACTCTACCAACTATCTACAATTAGGAAGGTTTTTTTTTTTTTTTAAATGTGCTTATTTAGTTATTTTCGAAAATGTGCAAGTTATCCCACCCGCTGTTGGCTACAGACAGCGGTGCTAGCAATCACTCCCCACATTTCAGGCATTGTCCCCTGGGCAGAGTCCTCAGGCCCTGAGCAGAGTTTCACCCCATCTGTGCCTGTAGGTCCCACGGGCATCTCCTAAACTAGTCTGTCAGATCCATTAGCATGGCCACCTTATGGACTTGTTTCATTTCTGCTTGGGAAGCCATTTGAGGTGTCCCCCCTTCATCTTGGCTGTCAGGACCACTAAGAATGTGCCTCTGATGGGTCAGGAGATGTTTTCAGAGCTCCCAAACTGCTGTTCGTGGAGGGGCCTAAGCAGGGATGTCCTCAACCTGGAGCATACCTAGTCACAGGTCCCTGACTGAAACCAGGGCCATCATTGAAATAGAACATGAGAAACTGTCAGGGATGGTTACCCAGCCAACTCTTCCCAAGTCCCAGATCTCCCGGAACTGGATGGCACTTAAAGATGGAATTTGAGGACTGGGGTTGTGGCTCAGTGGCAGAGCGCTTGCCCAGCATGTGTGAGGCACTGGGTTCAATTCTCAGCACCACATATAAATAAATAAATAAAATAAAGGTACATTGCCAACTAAAAATTTAAAAAAAAAAAAGATGGAATTTGAGCTTCTGGGGAGTCATTCAGAAATGTGTCCCTTTGGGCTAAAACCAGGGGATGTGTCTGGCTCAACCCGCCACTTGACCTACATAAGCAAGGAGCCCTCAGGCTACCTGGTGCTCCATCTCCAACAAGTCTCCTGGTAAGTCTTATAGGCTCTTCACTCCTAGCTAGGTGGATTCTCTTCTTCTTTTTTTTTTTTTTTTTTTTTTTTTTTTTTTTTTTTTTTTTTTTGCGGTGCTGGGGATTGAACCCAGGTCCCTGTGCATGTGAGGCAAGCACTCTACCAACTGAGCTATCTCCCCAGCCAGGTAGATTCACTTCTGTTGATATTTTATTGTGTGCATCTTCTGTGAGTAAAGTACACATGCAGCTGGTTTTCTAGATAGACCAAGGGATTCATTCATCTTACAAATTTGGGTTTGAATCTTCTTTGAGGCACTTTCAGGCCGGGTGACCCTGGGTGAGTCCCTAAAGCTCTCCGAGTCTTAAGGTAAGTATGCTAATGCCACTATTAGTGAAGTTGGTGCACACACCACACACGTGGGGACCACACTGATGTGTCACAGCACCCAGCTTGTCACTGTGGGTATGGTAGGATGAGTGGGTGAGGGTGAAGTCTTCAAAGAGTTCACAGTTCAGACAATGGCCCAGGAAGATGGTGGACCCACCATCTATAGACAGAGAGATTCCAAGTTGCTGCTAGGACTGGATAAGGGTAGGGGGACACATGGAAGAACAAATTGCCCAGCAGGCCAGGGCTGAGGTCTATACTTGGGATGGAGCGGCTGGGCCTGCATCTCCTGCGATAGACTCTTTCAAGGCTTGTCCAACATGCAGCGGTGGAATCCTCTCAGAACTAAGCTCACTCTCCATGGGGTGCCTGTAGAAGACACGACTGCAAATATAAAAATCACTTGGCAACCCACAATCAGGCATTGAGCTGAGTGGCTACCTAGGAGATCAGAGAAGCCCTTGGCCACAGGAGCTCCTGCTGACTTCTTAGGAGGCCCAGCCGGCTCTGCAGGAGGGGAATGAGTATGGGGCAAGGTGTGGCCACAGGCTTTCCCTGCAGGGCTGGCCTGGGCAGGTCCAGGGAGAATGAACTGGAGCAGGGCCTTGAAGGAGGGCTAAGACTCAGGAGGCCCTAAGGGGAGGAAAGTGTACAGGGGATGGAAAAGAGAATTCTGAAGCAGTCAGAGCAATGGGGAAAAGGAACAGAGCAGTTTGGCTGGAGGGGAAGGTTCTGGAGGAAAGTAAGGAGAGATCATGCTGGAAGGGCCTCTGAGAGCCAGAATGCAAAAGCAGCGGCAACCATGCGGCTGCAGCTGTTGGGGACAGGGAAATTGTACAGAAATACAACCCAGAGCAGAAGGAAGAGCTGGAGGGCAGAGTGGGCCCTACCCCCTGCCCCATCTTTGGGGAGATCCACTTGGCACTGGTGGCCAGTGCTCCTCTGGCCTCTAAGACATTTGCTCTCCTTTTCCACTATCCCTCTTCTCACTTCTTTCTTTCTTGACTTAAGAATTCAAAGCTTCAAGGCCTGGCTTTGACCTTAGTGGCTGTGTGACTGACTAGGGTCATCTGGGAGTCCCCTGAACCCTGGAAGTTTCCTGCACTGAGGGAGAGAGATCAGGTGGGACAGGCTTTGCCAGTACATGACGGGGCTGCCAACACTCTCCACAGGGCTCTCTGACTTCCCTGGTTTCAAAACCTCTCCTGCTCTGACTTTGACCCTTCACCCCTGTACACTCATGCTTACTTCAAGGGGATCGGGCTCCAGTGAAAGTTCAAGGTGAAAGGTTGTAATAGTCAAGTTCCTGCTATTTTCTTGCAGTAAGCGAGATTCCCTCATGCCCCAGCTGAGGCTTGGAGACTGTGACCGTCCATGCAGAGGTGATCTTGGGTCTGGTGGGGGGCCGGGGGGGGGGTTTGCATCTTTCTAGAGGAGTGCATTGTAGCAGATGTTCCAGGGTTTCAGGACTCAACCAAGTCCCTCCTGGTCCTACTGCTGTCCTTGCAGCTGGCCACTTTCAGGCTTGGCCATCTGTCCCTGTGTTGAAGAATTTGCACTGTGAATCCCTCCTCAACTAGGGAGGTTGTTAAAGTGACTGTCTCCAACTGGCACTGCCACTGTCCCAAGGACCCAGATTTTCCTCTGGAGGAGGGTGCTTCTGGGGGCTAGACCTGTGGGACCTCATCCTCTGATCCCATTTTTTCCTCTTAGAACAAGGCTCTGTTTCCAGTGACCAGGTTTGCTGGCTGTGGCAGAGGGGAGGACATGGAACTCAGGAAATTCATAGCAATATCTCTTTAGGGAAGAGAGAAGGCTGAGGAGCCTGGCAGGGCGTACAGAGCTGGAATGGATGGAGGCCTCACTTTGTGAGGGCACCTACCCCAACTGCAACTCCCGCAGACCCTGGGATTTGATATCCTTTTCTGCCAAAGGAGCTGGGTGTGTTTGCATTCATTTCTTTCCCCATATTGATAACCAGAGGCGTTTTCTTAGTTTGGGATCGACCAGAGATCATCAGTGTCCACAGGGCGATCATACGCCCCCACCTTGGTTACTCTGGGAAGCACTCTGGATGTGCCCCTTAAGGTGATTTTCTGAAGTGGCAGAAGAGGACTCCCGTCCCCTTCATAGATTCAGAAGACTGGGGCCCAGTAATCAATTTCACAGATGGCGAAAGAAAGGCACCAAGAAAGCCTCAGCTAACCTGGACCAAAACCCAGGTCCCAGGGACCCAGAGAGTCACCCCACCCCCGTGTCTGGGAGTCAGCCTGAGCAGGACCAGGGGGTAGGGGCGACACTGTTTCTCACTGTTTCTGGATGCAAAAGAAATCTTAGGCAGTGTTTTGGCCCCCATCTGCCCACGGATTTTGGCTCCTGGGCAGCCTCCGACAGAGGAGCCGCGGGTCCCAGTAGTCCAGACTTTGGTCGCTGAGAGCCCAGGCACCGTGGCCTTGCAGCCTCTAAGCCGAGTTGGCGGGCAGCTTCCCTGGGCTGCCGCCGCGGCTTTCTGGCCGCGAGCCTCGCGCCCCACCGGCTGCCCGGACCTCAACGAGGCGCTGGCGCCCTCTGCCGGCCGATCTCAGGATGACAGTCCCACCGCGCCTCGCTGTGCATGCGAGCACCCAGGGATCAGCGCCAATCCCCCTGGCATTCTGTGCGAGTGAGGCGCCCCGGGCCCCGCGGCGGCGCCTTGCCACTTTTTTTTTAGCTGCATTACCTTGGAATTAACCTCAGAGCCCTACTTGTGTGGTGCCTACTTTTCGGTGAGAGGATTACACAGAATAACCAGGGAAAAATACCCAGTGCACCATAGGTATTTTTAATGGTAGCTATTATTATTAATACCCATCTCATGTGGTGGTGGTTCGGAGAGGTGAGTTTCGAGAGGACTCGGAAAGGTAAAAGTGATAACCTAAGCGCTGGCTGGTTACTAATGCCCTCCGGGGACTGTCAGGAGGACATGGTTGTTTTGTTGTGGAAACTGGTCCATTTTAATTGTTTTCTATTTACTTCATTAGAAATGCAATCTTTTATTTATTATGTATTCTAGAGGTCAAGGCCGGGGGAAGGCAGGACTCCAACAGGGCAGGAGACCAGAGGATCTGCTTCTGGGAGGGTTTGAGGATTTTTTTGCTGATTATTTGGATTTGACTTTTAACAGGTCATAATGAAACCAGAGTTTGGAGATGAGACTAGAGTCCCATCTTCATCAATTTCCTTGGGTTGTGGTCTTGCAAATTTTGAAAAATAAAATCCACAGACAATCACAGAAGGGAAGATAACCGGAGCAGCATTTATTTGAGAAGAGATAGAACTCCCACCATGGGGCGGGGTGTGATAGCAGAAAAACCCATTTTGGGTGTGCCAGCATGGGAGTTTATATATGGTTCTGGGTAGAACAGAGAGCAAAAGCTATGTTAAACAGGCCTTGAAAAGTATCAAGGCTTTAGCTTCCTTTCCATCTGGGTTCACCCCCACCTTCAATTTTCCACCTCTGGGACAAAGGAGTTGGCTGGAGGGGTTCCCGCAGGTGAGCCTCAGGGTCTTTTACATTTGAAATAGAACTTGGTGGTGCTCATTAATACGCCTCGCCTGGGGTTAGCCTCCAGGTGTGGTTGAATGGGGCCCATTATCCTGACTGCCTGGTCATTTCACCACCTTTTCTATTTTTTCCTCATTCAATAAAGCTGCATCACCAAAGAAAAGTGAAAGTGAAAGGTTTTGTTGTTTTCTGTGGAGGCCAAGAGGATGAGGACCCCAGGGGAGAATGAGGAGTTAAGGAAGGGGGTGCCAGGTAGCGTCCTGGATTTAGGGCTCTGGGGAAGGGGTCTGCAGGAAGGGCTGGTAAGGGGACAATGAGAAGGACCAGTGAAGACACACCAGCCAGCGACCATGACTGAAACTGTCCATGGCCTATGCCCCCAGGACATATCCTACCATTAGATCACCCATTCTGCCCCCAGGATGGGACACAGCTCTGTCTCCGTCACAGCCTTCCCACGAAGTTCCAGGATACCTAGAGCCCAATGAAAGGGCTAGCCCAATAAAAGGGACACCCAGGAAGGCACAGAGAGTGTAAGGCCCCCAAAAAGGAAACCCCAACTCTGTCCCGTGGATCGATGGCAACCCCAATCAACCGCAGGAGGCGTCACTTGATGCAAACCGCAAGAGGTGTTTATTCCAGCGCGCTGGGACCCAAGTCGAGGAGTCGAGGCCCTAGCAGAAAATCTTGTAGGTTTATAAAGGCAGAAACCACACATCGGGAGGGGTCGCACATGAAAGGGAAAAGGGGGACAAAGCTGCCGGGAAATTTCAAAGGGGGTTCTGGGTTTGCTGATAACATACAACATGTTTCACAATGTTTTACAACAGGGCGTAGATTCTGGTCAATAGTTTCTGGTAATCATTCTGTTTGAGCACTATCTGGCTATCTGGCTCAATTTACCCTTTTATTCTCTGTTTGGGGCTGTTTCTTGGAACAGCTTTAAGGGCTTTGTTCCCATTCCTGGGAGGGTGACCTTAGGGAGTTGAGATGACTGGGAGGGTGACCTTAGGGAGTTAAGATAACTGGGAGGGTGACCTCAGACAGCTTAAAAAAATGTCCATTCTTTCAAGAGGAAGTCCCACATTTGTACTTGGGAGGAGGGCTCTCTCAGGGGACACAGAGGCTGTTGATGCCCATCTCATTCAAATCCTCCAGAGTGTTTTAGGAAAGGTCTGAGTCCCTGAGGAGCAAGGAGCCCTACCTTTATCTGAACTGCTCAGCAAGCACTCTGACCCTAAGGGTTCTAGGAAAGTAGGGAAGAGGGGGGGGGGGGGGGGGGGGGGGGGAGAATGAATATGAATGCAATTGCCCTGATTTGCATCTCTTTGGTTGTTGCCTAACTCAGTTTGGGTGGGCAGATGGCCTTAAGTTGGGCCACATCAAAATGGCCTTCCTGCAGTTCCTCTGTGCTCATCTGCATTGCTGGCCCAGAAGACTTTCCTACAGAGAAAAGGCCTGGCAAATGGCAAAAGACAAGACACTGCAGAGGGAAGGAAGCAGAGACCTGCTGCCCTGGGTATTAATATGATTTAGGAGATATGCAGGTCACCCCCTCATGACTGAGAGCCATCCTGGAATGAAGCTATGTGGCTATTTCTAAGCAAAACTGTCTGATGAGATGAAATAGCTCAACTCCTGACCATTAAGTCATGCAGGCCATGGCCATCGTAAATCTCAATCTTTCCGGCCCTCTAGACTGCACGGAGTGTAGCCCAGACAGTGCCAGTTACTTTGGTGGGAAGGGGCTCATTCCTGCTGTTTGTGGTCCTGAGGGGGCATGCTTCAATGCCAAGGGCTGAGGGCACTTGAATCCACCCTGCATATTCATTGTTTCTTTTGGGTGATCTAGAAATCTCCTGATCTCTAGTGTCTCAAATCCTCCACAACTCCCATCAGACAAGCTGGCCCTGCCACTTACCTATCTGATTACTTTGGGCAGGTAAGTTCAGTTTTTAGAATCTTCATTTCCTCACATTAGAAAATGTGAGTATTAATATCTCCCTGGAAAAGTTGTTTGTGAGGGTAAAATGAAGTCATCATAGAGTGCAGCCTGGTATTCTTTTCTTACAAGACTTGGCTCAAATTCTGTTCCTCTTCCTGGGGTGTCCTTCCTCTATTGTCTTCCCCACTGATTCTTATGCATTGCCAAGAGCTCCCCATTCCCTGCTGGGTTCTCCTATCTCACCCCAGCACAGTCAATCTCCTGCCACTTGCTATGACTGCACATAGGACCCTTTGGGATATGGTGGCTTCCAGATTTAGAGGCAAGGAGTCTCTAAAGAGCAGAAAATGGCTGTTGGCTTTGTATTTGAGGAACTAGGAAAGGAACATAGAGGTAGAGAAGGTAGCGGTTAGGGCAATTCCAGACTGAGGGATATGGGATTAGGGGAGACTGTGTTCATGGAGTTGAGGATATGGCTTATCTCTGGCCGGCAATAAGGAAATCCTGTGTGGTCGGGCTCTCCAGGACACTATAACTGCAATTCCACTTGTGGCCACCAGGTGGTCCATGGTGCCCCAGAGGCAGTTGCAATGAGAGGAGCTCATGAAATAAAAGGCAGCGTGTCTTCTAGCCTTCCAGCATTCAGCACTTGTTTAAACCCACGTTAATAAGGGTAAAACTGCAGTTCTTGGCTGGGGGTGGTGGCGCACACCTGTAATCCCAGCGACCTGGCAGGCTGAGGCAGGAGGATCGCAAGTTCAAGGCCAGCCTCAGCAATTTATGCAGGCCCTGAGCAACTTGGCGAGACCCTGTCTCAAAATAAAAAAATAAAAAGGGCTGGGGATGTGGCTCAGTGGTTCAGCACCCCTGGGTTCAGTCCCTGGTACCAAAACAAAACAAAAAAGTACTGCAGTTCTTGCTGCTCTGGCCCTGCTGCTCCTGCTATGATATCCACAGAAGGGTCCCAAGAACCCACACAGGGGACCTTGCAGGAGATGACTTTGTTGCTGGTTGTTCCTGCAACCCACTGCAGCCAGGAAAGCCAGTTGCCATACAAATGATTATGAGGAACACTATTTGAATCTGCCCTCTTTTTAAAGAAGTTTAATTATTCACAGACTTTGGTTCTTGGAACTAGTCATATGATATTAGGGTCTGCATGGCGACCTTGTAGTTGAGAAGCACTGAGACTGACATGTGAAGGTTGCCTTCCTGGGACAAGCAGATTCCATCCAGGAGGCTGTCACTGTCTCTAACCATCCTTTAGGAGAGACAACAGTGGTTACAAACTTGACTCTGGAGCCAGATTCCTTGGGACCAAAGCTTGTGTCTGCCATTTACTTGCTCTGAGACCTTAGGCAAATAACTTCTCAGTTCCTCAGTCTCTTCATCTGTGAAATGGGAACAGTAATGGTCCAGTCTCACGGGAAGGATTTGATGAGGGAGTAAATGTCAAGTGCTGAGTCAGGGCCTAGCTCATGGTGGGTGTGACCTGAGCCTTGACTCTCATTAAAAAAAGACACCAACCTACTCATTTATTGTTCGCTTGCATCAGATGCTAAGTTCAGAGACTTGATCTTCCATGATCAGAAAGGAAGAGTTAGGTGAGAAGGGGTTAGTCAAAATGGGCCTCTCATCCAAGCAGACAGGGCTGCCTTCACAGGTGGGTGACCTATGCAGCCACCCAGGGTTCTGAGCTCAGAGAGGTGCTCAGTTTAACGCTCTGCTGTTGCTGTCCTCGTATTCACGATCATTTATGAAGGAACCCTGGATTTTCATTTTAGACCGTGCTTGCAAATAATGGGACAGGTCTCACCAGCAGATTCCTCTGGCTCCCCTCTGTTCCCTCCTCCAGCCACAGGCAGATGCTCCACCTCAGGGGCTTTGCCTCAGACTGGGCCTTTACTTTTCCCTCTCTGGCCTCTTGATGAAAAATGTCAAGCATATGGCCATGTGGAAGAATTACAGCAAACATCCATACCTCTGCCACCTGGATGCCACCAGTAGTGTTGACCAGTCTCATCTAATTGCATTATCCATGGAGAGACATTTGCCGTCTCCTTCACACTTTCCCTGGACCCTGTCCTCAGCTACTGGACCCTTGTCTCTTGACAGCTCTTGAGCTTCCAGTCCCTCTGTTGGAATCAAGAAAGGCATTCTAGGTTCTGGGTCTCAGATGGTGGCCTGTGAGGAAGGGGGAATGAAAGAGGAGGTTGTTGAAGGTTCTGGAGAACCTGCTGGGGAAAGGCTGGGGCCAAAGTTCCACCGGGCTTGTACAATGCAGGGCAGAACAGATGAGGGTGAATTCTTAAGAGCAAAGAAATATTCATTGTAGAGTCTGAGGCCGGAGGGTCCTGCTTTTGGCCCTGGTTCCTCTTGGTTCTTTGTATGGTTTCTTGACCCTCCAGAGGGTCTTCCCACAGATGTGGACTGTAGCCTCAGCAGCCCTGGGAGGTGACCACAGAGCAGATTCTTCTCTCCACTCCACAAAGGAGAAGACTGAACCCCAGAGATTCAATGACCTGCCCAAGAGCCCAGGGCTAAAAGTGCCAGACCAGGCCCAGGCCCTCAGGCCCCAAGATCAGCCCTCTTTCTTTTGATCCCATGAAGCATGTGCATGTTGGGAGGCGGCCAGCGTTGCATTTTCTGTGGTAAATCAGGGAGAAAAAAAAAAAACCCAAATCTTAAAACATTCTCTCCAGGGAAAAGAGGGAGTCTGGGCTGCCATCTACCCCGATGTGTGGTTGGGCCACTAGTGGTCATGTTCCAAAGGGTGAGGACCCATTTCTCTACTTTCCTTGCTTGGGCCCAGAGCTCAGAACTGTGTGGGCTTCTCCCCACCTCTCCAGTGTCCCTGCCCCCTCCCAACTGCCACAGGCAGGTGACACCTGTATTATTGCTAAGGGTTAAAAAGCCCCTGAATCAATAAAACCCATTAATGAGTGTTGGTACCTCGAAGGCTACAGATAAATCCCCTCTCCTCAGTGAGTTCAGTCCCATAAAACAGCGCTCCCCTTTCCATCCTAGAATTCATTTGATGGAAAATGTAGAGAAATTTTAAAAAGGTGACTTACTAATTGCCTGTAAAATAAAAGGCAGATGGAAGCTTTATTACAGTTGAAGGAAGTCGGGAATATTAAGGTAAAATGTCAAATAACAATTGATTTTCTTTAGACATAAAGGGGCGATTTATGGCTTCCTAGTTACTACAAATGAGAAATTATTTGAAGTTCTAAAAAGTATGAGGAGAAATAAAGATTAAATAGAAGATGAAATCATAGAGATTTCTCTGGGAGGTGACTTCAATGCCCCTGGGAGCTAGAATTCATGTGGCCAGGGTCCAGCCAGCTGGGGCTTGGCTTGGCATTTTAAGGCCCAGACGGGGTCTCTTAAGGAGTGGGGCGAGGGTTACTTGCTTTGTGCTTGAGGAACTGGGAAAGGGAGGTAGGGTAGGAAAGGGGGTAGTGTTTGGGGCAATTTCAGACTGAGAGATATAGGATTAGGGGACATAGAATTCTTAAGGATGGGGACATGGCTCCCACCTGCCCACCACCATTAGCAGATATTGGAGATCTAGACAAGGGAAGGAAGATGGCTTCCCTGGGACAATGATAGCATCGCCAGTTCCTGGACAGCAAGGTCGTGCATCTATCCCTCTGAGTCACAGCACTACCCAAAGCCCTGTGGTGGTTTTGTCTGGTCTGGGTCAACCCGTTCTCTACACTGAAAGTCAAAGAGGAGAGGGAAAAGGACTCACTTCCTGGTACCAGACGCTGCGCTCTGGCTTATCTCAGCCTGGGGTCCCCCAGAGACTGATCTGCAAAGGAGATTCAAGGACAAGTTGTTGATTTTACAGATGTTCACAAAATCCACTAGGGGTGTGGGGAAGTGAGGCCGGGAGGGAAGGTCACCCCTGTAGAGGCCCGAGTGTCATCTTGCTGGGAAACCTGGGGAGCCAGTTTGAAATCCGTGCCTTGGAGCTATTCCACTGAAGGCTGTTGATTGAGCCCGCTGGGAGGAGTGGGAGGCAAGAGTTCTCCAGCACTTTCCCAGGCTGCAGGTGGTCAGAGGCGGGGCCCTGAGGCTCCAGGATGGTGGGGCCCTGGGAGGTGTGGGCAGGGCTCCCGCGGCATCTACCTCTGTGCTGTGTGTATATGTGCTAACCCTCTAATTCCTATCACATGCATACCAGACCCCCCAACTTTATGGAAGAGCAGACTGGGGCTGGGAGAGGTCAAATCATGTTCTCACAGCTTGTGGTTCCAGAAAGCTAGGAAGCTGACGTAGGGTGGCTTGACTTCAGAGCCCCGAGCTTTCCATACCATAATTTTTGTGTAATAAGCTATATCCAGGGGGTATGTTCAATTGCAGATTCCTGGGCCCACCCTGGGAGATCTGCCTTGGCAAGGCAGTGCTTATGGGGAGAGGGGTGTCAGGGAATAAGGCCTGGCACTGAGAAGGGCTGTACCCCGGCCACTGCCAGACTCTTTTCAAGATTCCTCCTCCCTCCCTCCGTTGAGTCTGTTCCCCCCGGCATTCCCTGGGGGCCTCTCTGAGCCACATCTCTGCCCTGGGTGCCCAGGCATGGAGAGAGGCATCAGCACACTGGAGAAGCCCCCACAGCAGAGGTGTCAAGTGGGAGGAGCCTGAGGCTTCTCAGGTGATGAGGTGATGGTGTGGTGGCAGAGACCCAAGGAGGGTGCTAAGGTCAGTTTCCTTAGCTGCTTAGGTGGAGAAAAGTCTTTGAGTGGGTGAGGCCCAAGTAGTGAAAAACCCTTGCAGACAGGGAGGTGGGTCAGGTTACAGAAAACTGCAGAGTTCGGAGGGACCAAGAAACCCTCATGCAGCCCAGCAGTGGAGGGTAATAAAGTCACCAAAGAGGTAAAGGCAGGCAGGGGCAATGGCCTCGAAACCTCTGGACAGGAGGAGCCACTGATGGCAGGGATGGTCTGGGGTGACCCTCAGGTTTGAGATTCCTCTCTAGCACTGTGCACAGACAGAAGCCAACACCGCCAGGTGTATGGCAAAGCTTCTGTTTCCCACACTGTATTAGTTTCCTACTGCTGCTGTGACAAGTGACTACAAATTGACTTTAAACAGCACATTTAATATCCTAGGATTCTGGAGGTAAAGAGTTCTAAAAGCAAGGTGCCAGCAGACTGCACTCCTTCCAGAAGCTCTAGGGGAGAATCTGTTTCACGGCCTTTTCCAGAGTCCAGAGGCTGCCTTGTTCCTTGGCTTGTGGCCTCACACCATGCTGGCCTCCGCTTCCACTAGCATATCCCCTTCTCCAACTCTCTTGCCTCCCTCTGTCCTCAAGGATCCTTTAGATTAGTTTGGACCCATCCAGAGAGCCCAGAATAATTTTCATATCTTAATATTCTTAATTTAATAATCCCTGGAAGGTTCCTTCTTCATATAAGGTTAACAGGTTGATTGGGGGATTAGGACATGGGCATCTTTTAGAGGTGGGAATAAGGGCTTGGGGTTTTTCTCTTACATCAGCCTTGGCAATCTGAAACCTTAAATAAGGCATGTACCTTCTCTGAGCCTTGGTTTCTCCACCTGTGCAATGGGTTTGCTCTCTCCACTATCATCACTCTGATTTTTTCAATGGGAGAGTATATAGGGGTGTGGGTGGGCAGGTTATTATCCATTTCAGGGCCTCCCAAAGTCCCACAGTGGTGTGCACCCTGTGTGTGTGTGTGTGTGTGTGTGTGTGTGTGTCTGTGTGTGTGTCTGTGTGTGTTAATCTTCCACATTTTGGATGTGGTCCTAATCTAATAAATGCTTAGGAAATTTCTATAGAACAGATTAATTTATGCTAGAAAAAAATATAATTGGTTGATGTTAAGGCTACTGCCCTGACAAATCTGCCTTGGCCATATATCTGAGAAAGTAAAAGACCTGATCTCGTTGCACATAAATATGCCATCTCCCCGTCAGGCCCCAGCGAAGCACTCCGGGGAGGTTTCCCTGGGTGATTTATTCTTCATTAATAAGCTCTATGCTATATTAGGATCAGATTTATGACTCTGCCTCTCTAATATTTCTGACATTTCATCCAAAAAGAATTCCAAATGAAATCTTGAAACTTTGCCACCTTTTCCCGCTGGTACTTGGGCACTGTGCAATCAAGGGGAGCTGGTGGAAAAAAGTGGCCTGAGAAACAGGGACATGGGGTGTTTCTCACGGAAAGGAACAGTCAGTTTGGCTTTGGGAGGACCTGGCTAGGCGTGCAAGTGGCTTGAGAGGCAAGCAGTTGAGGCGAGAAGGTTCCAGACCACAACCACAGCAACAGTGGCAATACCTGCAACATTTTATTAATGGCTGACCATTGCACCAGGGACAGTGACTCATTCATTCATTCATTCAATGCTTTTTTTTTTTTTTCTTTTTTCTTTCTTTTTTTCTTTCTTTTTTTTTTTTTTTTTTTTGTTGTTTTGTACTAGGGATTGAACTCAGGAACACTTAACCACTGAGCCACATCCCCAGCCCTTTTTATTTTTTATTTTGAGACAAAGTCTCACTAAGTTGCTGAGGGCCTCGCTAAGTTACTGAGGCTGGCCTCAGACTTACAATCCTCCTGCTTCAGCCTCCCAAGTCACGGGGATTACAGGCATGTGCCATGGCACCCGGCTTGTTCAACAAATGTTTATTGAACATTTACTAGGTTCTCACTGGTGCTTGGGATACAGTAGAAAACATAAGGGAAGCAAAGACAAAGATCTCAGCGCTTATGCAGGTGATGTGTAGTGGAGGTAGAGGGTGTTCAACAATAAAGCATGAAAACCATAAATAAGGAAATTATATAGTATCTTCATTGATGATGAGGGATATGGCAAAGATGGGAAAACCTAAATAAAACAAAACAGCAACAATAACAAAAGCCAGGATAGATGGAACCAAGAGTGCAGTGGGTAATTACTGTCCCCATTTTAAAGACAAGGATGGAGGCTCAGCATGGATAAGGAGTCATGTAATGATACGAAGGGACTTTTGCACAATGGGATGGTTTGCAAAGTGTTTCCCAGCCACTAGTCTCTGTTCTCCCACTTGGTTGCACCGGGAGACCTTAAAACAAGTGTCTCTGGGGTTCCACCCCTGGAGGAACCCTTGCCTAAGGTCACCCAGTCAGTATATAGCAGAGCCTGGATTTGAACGCAGGCAGCTTAACTCCAAAGTCTTTCTACTACAGACAGGTTTCTCAAATATCTATTTCCAGCCCCCTCCCTCAGAGCATCTGAGTCAGTGGGTCTAGAACCTTCTATTTCTATCTGTTGGATTCATTAGAGAAGCTTCATTATTCCTCATGTTCAGATCCAATGGAAGTGACAGCATGTCTCAGGCAGTGGCCAAACACAAGCAAGTCTAGACATCAAAAAGAATGACACTGTTATGGTTTGGATCTGGATGTCCCCTGAAGGCTTATGGGTCAAAGACTTGGCTATCAATGCAGCAATGCCAGAGATCTGGCTTTTGGGAAATGATTGGACTGTGAGGATTTCGACCTCACCAGTGGATTAATCTATTAATGGTTTCATAATTTGATGGCATTTTTGAAAGGTGATGGGGAAAAGTAACTACAGACTGAAACATTTGAAACCATGGGCCAAAATAAGTCCTTTCTCTTTCAAGTTTTCTTTTTCCCTTGGGTATTATGTCACAGTGATGAAAAACTGACTAACAGAACATTGGTATAAGGAGTCGGGGCATTACTGTGACTATCTCTGACCAGAATGTTCAGCTCCCTTTGTAATAGGTTTGTGGGAGGGTTTGGAGAAGTCTGAAGATGCAGGCAAGAGAAATCTTAGGCTAGTGTAAGTGGAGCTTAATGGGCAATTCTGCTGGGAGCTCAGCAGACCTGAATGCTGACAGGAACACAGACAGTAAAGACTGTGCTCATGAGTTTTCAAACGTGAACGAGGACACTATTGGGTATTGAACTAGAGGACATCTATGGTACATTCTGGCAAAGGACTTGTTTACTTTTGTCAGTGTCCTGAGATTTTACATGATGCTGAATTTAAAGGTGATGGATTAGTTAATGTGGCAAAGAAAATTTCAAGGCTGTATAGCATTCAGGTGGTGGTGATACCGCCGTTTACTGGTGACGAGTTCTGCTCCTTCTAATGTTGAAGATTGAACACTAGAGAAGCACGCCAAGGCAAGCATATTAAGCAGGTTTTATTTAAAGGTAATAATACAGACTTCTCCCGGCAGGAAGAAGAGGGCCATGGCTGATGTTCTAAAGTCCCAAGAAGTGAGCGCACCCTACATCTTTTATAGGTTAAATTCTCTTTTGTTCTCCAGTTCTCTCCCCACTTATCTCTCCTTCCTGCCTACGTGACTAGGCCTGGTTTTGCATTAAGTGAGAAGCCATGGGCAGGGGGAGGGCCAAGGTGATTCAGGCAGGTAAGGGCCCAGGGGGCATTAATTAGCAGCTCCTTGCTTGCAGTCCTTGATAAAGGCAGGTAAATTTGGTAATCAATGGGCTCCGGAGATCCTTGACATTCCATTCTTCCAGGGGCAGTCTCCAACTTCCAGAGGCAGATGGCTTCATGGCTTCATTTCCTCGAATTGACCCGATTCCCTATTTCTACACTAACTACCTGTCCTTAATTCTGGCTTCAGTGGCATGGGTATTACTGAATACTCTCGGCCGGTTTTACAGTGAGAATCAGAAGCAAAAAGAAGAGCAGAAAGATTGGAAAAACTACAGTTTGGCCAGAAAAGAGCGTGTAAAATTGGGGCTAAGGAAGTTGTGCTTGCTGAGGAAATTATCACCATTAAAGAGAAGCCAAGAACTTTGCACCAGGATGATAGGAAAGATGGCTTGAGGGAATCTCAGGAATTGGCCAGACCTCGCTCCTGGTACCAAAATCTGTGTTAGTCAGGGTTCTCTAAAGGATGTATATATAAAATTGGCTTACACAATCAAGAGGCTGGATAGTCCCACAGTGGCCATCTGCAGGAGAACCAGTAGCTGATCAATCCAAGAAACTGGAACCCTCAGAAGAAGAGGGAACAGCCAAGCATGGTGATGCACGCCTGTAATCCCAGTGGTTCAGGAGGCTGAGGCCGGAGGATAACAAGTTCAAAGTCAACCTCAGCAACTTAATGAGATCCTGTTGTAAAAATAAACAAACAAATAACTAAAAGGGCTGGGGATGTGACTCAATGGTTAAGTGTCCTGGGTTCAATCCCTGGTACAAAAAAAGAAAAGAAAAGAACAAGAGGGACCAATAATGCAGCCCCAATCTGAGACTGAAGGCCTGGAAGCTCCTGAAGAGTTGCTGTGGTCCACACTGGAGGAACGAAGAAGCCGAAGAAGCCGGAACCTGACGTCCACAGGCAGTGGCAGCCACAAAAGTCACACCTGCTCAGGGAGAATCAAGCTCCCACCCCTTGCAGGCTTCCTCCTCCTGCTTTTGTTCCGTCTGGGCCCCCAGCCTACTGGGGGCCCACATGCATACTGCCCTCACATTCTGGTTGGGTCTCCCCTCTCAGTTTGCTGTCCCTCATGTCAAAAGTCACTGGATACACTCAAAAGTGGGTTTCACTAATCTCCCAAGTGTGTCTCAGTCCAGTCAAGTTGACCATCGAGGTTAAGAATCACAGACCCTGACAGTAGCTAACATTTTTTTAAAAATATTTTTTAGATGGATTGACCTTTATTTTATTCATTTCTTTATATGTGGTGCTGAGAATCGAAACCGGTGCCTCACACATGCTAGGCAAGTGCTGGACCACTGAGCCACAACCCCAGCCTGTGTAGCTAGCGTTTAATGAGAACTGACAGGGCCAAGCTCCTGGCTAAGCTACACACACAATGCTGTGTAACCTGTGAGGAGGTATATTAGTCTCACTTCACAGAGGAAGAAACTAAGGTCCAGAGAAGTTGTGTGACTTGCCCAAGATAATACAGCTTGGGAAGCTCATAGGTAACCCCTTTCCATCAGAATCTGAACCCTCTTTACCACTCCTCTCTCCCATCTCCTCAGAGGTGTTCAAGGGCATTGGGCACTGTCCATCTGGCAAACACGATATTTCTGCATCAGGCAGTCAGTGCCATTTAAAAGGTATCCAGAACCGTGCATGTGAAGAAGGTTGTCAGATGTATCTCCATCAGATACTTTCCCTTTCACTGTATTCTGTCATTCTGTGTGTACTAAGAAGCTGTCCCTTACGGGGTCCTAGTGGGCAGGATGAAGAAATCAGTCCCTTCTCTTGGGTTCCTGAAAATGGGAGTCCTTTGTGTTTATTAAAAGAGTGTTTTTGAACCTCAGCATTACTGAAATTTTGGATCCCTCATTGTGGGGGGCCATACTGTGCATTGCAGAATGGGTCACAGCATCCCTGGCCTCTGCTCACTAGATGCCAGTAACACCCTCCAGTTGCAACAACTATAATATGTTTCCAGACATTGTCAAAGGTCCCCTGGGGAGGAATTGCCCCAAGTTGAGAATTACTGCATCAAAGAAGAAAGAGAAAAAAATAAAAGGAAAGAGAGGAGGAAGACAAAGAAGAAAGAGAGGCTCTTCTGTATATTCTACTCATGGACTGAACTATCCTAACATTTTTCTAAAATCATGGATTTCATTTCCATAATAAAATTTTTTTTAAACTAGTTGCTAAAGTTGCTACAGTTTTATTTCTTTTTTTTGTTTTGTTTTGTTTGCGGTGCTGGGGATCGAACCCAGGGCCTTGTGCTTGCGAGGCAAGGACTCTACAGACTGAGCTATCTCCCCAGCCCTCAGTTTTATTTCTTAATAAAGCAAATTGCAGTTCATGCTGAAGGGATCTAGTTTTGTCAACTGCCCAGAAAGTTCCAGTAGCTTCCACAGTCAGTGGTACTGCAACTGAGTTCTTCTGACCAACACTCCAGTACCCCTTCTTTACAGTCATGCTGTAACAGAAACATCTAAGAAACATTTCCTGCCATTGAGATTCTGCCCCTCTAGGTCCGGAGTAAGGCCCTGGCATCTGTGTGGTTTTAAAGCTTCACACATAAGTTAAGTGAACACCCAAGTTTATAACACCATAATTCTCTTCTCCCTTTCATTGTATTCTTGATCTTCCCTGGAAATCAGGTCCTGAGCTCCGATGGGTTGCAGTTCTATAAATGACCACGAGACGTCGCTGTTGAATCACAGTTCTCATGAGGTGACCCTGCGTGGAGCCAGGTGCCTTCTGCAGAGAGAGTTGACCTTCCCCTTGGGCAAGGATGGTGGTGTCCTGGCTCTTTTTCATGTGCAGTCCCTCTCCAGATATAAATTTTCCTCACTCCCAATCTGTCCCTGCCCCTGAACAAAATCTTTTGGCAGCCAAGAGCCAAGAACTACCAACTGAACCATTGCTAGTTACTGTTGTATTTGGAACCATAAAAGGCAGAATTATTACAGTTGAAAGGGATTTCAGAGCATCTGGTGCAGTGGGTTTCAAACTTTTTTAAAAAATGGTGTGATCTTGGACAAGTTCCCTAACCTCTGTGCCTCAATTTCTTCATATGTAAAATGGAATAAGAATGTCTTGCGCGTACAATTGTTAAAGGAGAGAGAACACATGCATGCATCACAAAACGATGCTCACAAACAGTTTAACGTGTAATGAAACCCAAGTTCAGTGGCTTGCTCAAAGTCACATGGGGAGATGATGCTGAATCTGGAACCCCATCTTGAGTTCCGGGCCCTCAGTCTACTCCAATCTTTGATGCTCTGGTTTTCCCTGTAGAGGAAAATCTGAAACCTTCTAGAAGATACACAGACAACGATGAACAATGACTTTTTAAGCTGCACATTTCTACCTGAAGGTGGGAAAGCCCTGGTGCTCTTGTGGGGTCAGGGTTCTGGCCATGCCTTTCTTTGACTTTGTGGGGAGGATAAGTTGGACCCCTGAGCCTCAGTTATTCTTCAAAATGAATCACAATGGCTATGTGTCCCTGGAGTGGAGTGACATCAGCCCAGAACATCAGAAAAGCTCAGCAGTTTAGTCAACCCTCAACATGACCAGAGAGCCTCTCCTTTCTCCTTGGGGGAAGCAGGGGTCCAACACTTGGCACCTCTGCTGAAATCTGGTTCTGCTTCAATTTGTTATTAGGGTTTTGTCAAATCACTTCCTCGTTTGCAAATTAGGGAAGCTGGATGAAATTTCTATGGGGGTTTCTTCTGGCGCTCACTATCCATATGTCCTCACCATGTCCTCTTCAACTTTACTACTGGCAAGGGCTGAGCAGAGGTAGCCCCCTCCTCCTTCGGACAGGAGGGTCAGAGGTGAGGCCGTGCAGGAGGTGGCCACTGTGGGTGGAAATGATAATATTTACTTCCTAACTCATGTTTGTCCCCCTCCCCATGCCTCGCCTGCAGTGTCCTTGTGAAGACACTGGCGAGGATCGGCAGAGAGGCTCAGCCCTGCTCTGAAATGGATACGCCAGTCGCTCCCCCTCAAGGCTGGTCTCACTTGCCTTCTTCATTTTTAGACACATTCCAAACTTTTCAGCAAATTACAGTGTTTGCCAACTGGCCGTCTGGGGCTCAGGAGAGGTGCTATTTATAGCAGAGCTGGGATGCTGCCATCCCTGAGCAGCATGGTAAGAAATTAGGCCAGGAGGCCCCAGAGTGGCGTCCTGCACCCTGGGGAGAGGTCGGAGCTTCTGGAGCAAGATGGCCAAGCTGGAGAGCCCATGGTAAGGCCTGTCCACACGGCCTGCCTGGGCCCTGGGGTCTGCCCTGCACACGCCCTGTGTCAAGGGGCTGCTTAGAGATTCCTGAGACCCTAAGAGAGACAGTGGTGCTGCCAGAGCCATAGAGCAGCGCTGGGTCATGCTGACCACTGGCCCATTTCACTTCATTTGTCCCCTCTCTCCTCATTCCTCGGGGTCTGCATCCAGGATCTGCCACTACTTGGGAATATCAAGTCATCTTTGTGAGTCTTGATTTCTCCCACATCTGTAAAGGATGGACATGAGCTCCAAAGTTTCTTGTGTGAGGCCCAAGTGGAGCATCTGACATACAGTAGGTGCATAATAAACGTGTTTGTATTCCCACCCTGCTCAGTGCTGGGCACTAAGGCATCCTGAAGAGAACTGTGAATAAGTATGGTTCTTATCTTCAAGACCTCAGTACCCAGACCAGGATGAAGGACTCAGACCAGGGGCTTGTGCAGGGACAGCAGCAATCCCATACCTTTGCCCCACATGCTACTTTACAAAGGATATTTATGGCATTTGGGGCCCCCATGACTCCTTGAGGGGGGATGGATGGTGATACCTGTTCACTTGGCAAAACTGGGCATCTCGGAAAGGCCCGGGGCTCACTTAAGTTCCCAGAGATGTAGTAAGCAGGGAAAGAGCCCTTCTGGGGTTTCATTTGCCATTATAACCTGCTCTGTTGGACTTCAGGGACTCTTGTCTCCCTGCTGTGTGTCCCCTGTTCCCACTTTCCAGTTAAGATCTCAAGTCTCTTAACTTCTCTCTTCGCTATTCCCCACCCCTGGAAAACTCCACCTGCTTCCAGAAAAGGTTTCCATTCAATTTTGGTGTCTCCCCCTGGGGAATCAGGTGCCTCTTCTGTGAGGAAGGCGACCAGCTGAGGCTGCCTATGAGTAAAGGAAGCTCCTCTGTGTCCTTGGGTTATGTAACAGCTTTTGCTTCTTTCTTTTCTGTATATTCCAAGAGTGTGTATCACTTTCACAATCAAAAAAGGAAATTTTCATCCAAAAGAACACTCAGCTAGGGACAGTGGTCCTGCAGGTCTCTGACCGCAGCCACTGGGGAGACTGAGGCAGGAGGATCAAAAGTTTGAGAGCAGCCTGGGAAACGTAGTGAGACCCTGTCTCAACAGGGCAGAAAAAAGGACTGGGGACCTAGAGGGCTTGCTTAGCATGTTCGAGGCCATAGGTCCAATCCCAAGTATCACAAAAACAAACGAACAAATAAATCAGACACAAAGCAAGACATGCAGCTATGCTCCAGTGTCAATCAACAAAACAGCAGGGAGACATTAGTCACAGAATTGAGTGGCCCAGCCCTAAGGCAGGAGAGGTGTAGAAGTGGAGAGGCCCCCGTGGACTTTAGAGTGTGAGCCTCCTCTTGTGCCCAGCACCATGGACAGTGCCTTGCACACAGTAGGCCCTCAGTAATTAGCTACTGATCAAAAGGTATTGCTTGACAAAGACCTGGAAGCAAAGTGTGCCTGAGCACAGGACGGGGACCTGTGGTCCAGCGTGGCTGGAGAGAAGGTCGACCCAGCTGAGCCGGGCCTGCAGGGGGCCCTCGGGGCTGGCAGAGGAGGGCTCCTTCCTCCCAGAGGGTGAGCAGCCATTCAAGAGCAGGACTGAGGAGTGACATTTTGGAGAGCTGGGAGTCGCCCCACTTTGAGAGGCAAGCAGAGGACTGAGCACTGCAGCAGGCCCAATGGGGCAAGAGGGGGAGCAGAGAAGAATCTGAGGGCGCCAGAGAGGTGGGAGGAGAGTCAAGATCGGGAAGGGTCTGGAAGAGAAGGGAGGGGAGCCTCCAGGGAAAGCAGGAGAATGAGGGCTGAGGAAAGGCCCCTGGGACGCATGTCTGAATGTGGCTGACACTGGTACTTTGTTTGGGTACAGGTCCCAAACCAGGGAGCTCAGCCAGCAGCCTCTACCCAAGCAGAGAGCTCAGCCAGCTGCCTCTACCCGTGTGCTCCAGTTCTTTCATCAGACAGCCAGGAACAAGTTACACCAGATGGTGTGAATAAAATTCCAAGTCCTTCCCACAGGATCTGGTCCCAGCCCCCTCTCTGAGCCACCTCCTGTCACCCTTCCTGCCCCCTACTGGCTCCTTCTGCTCCAGCCTCACAGGCTTCTCTGCTAAATGCTGGTGGCCTTGGGACCCTCGCACCACTTCCTCTGCCTGAAATTGCCTGCCCTAGATAAGCAATGACTCATCCCCCATTTCCTCTCTGCTCCTTATCAGGGAGCCTGCCCTGCCACCCTATTTATAAAACAGCATTCACCCTCTCCCCTTCTGCTTTCTTAGTCTCCCCATTCTTATCACCACCTGACAACATACATTTATTGGTTGGTTGGTTTGTATTCTCTCTCCCCATCTTAGTCAGTGTTTACTGAAATAATGCTGTGTAACAAACATCCCAATACTCAGAGGCTCCAAACAATTGGAGGTTTTTCTTCTTTCTCTGTCTCTCTTCTTCCAGTGCTGGGGTGGAACCCAGGGCCTTGTGCATCGTGGGCAAATGCTCTATCTCTGAGTCACATCTCAACCCAGTATTATTCTTATCCACGAATCTAGGGGTCAGGTGGAGCAGGGCAGCTTCAAGCTGCAGTTTCCAGTCTGATCCATGTATCTCTCCCTCTCTCGCTCTCTCTCTTTTTTTTTTTTTGGTGGTGGTACTGGGGATTGAACCCAGGGCCATGTGCATGCGAGGCAAGCACTCTTACCAGTTGAGCTATATCTCCAGCCCTGATCCATGTATCTCTGCTTTCTCTTTGGACCAGCTACTCCCCAGGCCATGTGCTTCTTCTGGAGAACAGCAGGGACTTCAAAGCCAAGGCTAAGTACATTGAAGGGTGATTATCACAGTTGCTGGGGTCCAGTGAATCTGTGGCCAAGACTAACAGTTATGGAGGAAGGAATTTTACTCCTTACACCTGCTGTGTAGGGGACAGGAGCTGTGTGACTATTTTGATGATAGCAATGTAACTGATCATATGTCCCAATAGGATGTATACACCATAGGGCTGGACAGAGTCTCTATTCCGGTCTCTCCCTAGCATCTAGAGAGTTCTTGGTATGTGGTAAGTTTTAAGCAAACAGTTAACAATGGATATTCAAACTATCCAAGTAACATAACACAATGACAAGGCTGTCCTTCCCAGCGGTCTCCTTCCCATCTCCCTAACAAAACTCTCCTGCTTCCACCTATCCAAGCCTAGTGATGGGCTGCTGTGACAGGAACTTTGGGAACTTCCTGGATCCCCTGGGATCCCAGCACCTGCAGCAATCGACATGTCTCTCTCTCTGCTCATGTGGACTCCTATCCCTGGGGACCCTCTGGAAGCAGCTTCTAGGTCTCTCAGGGCTTAGCCAGCTCCTGTGTCTGGTCCTCTGTCATTCCAAGCCTGGCCTTCTTTTCTGACCTGACCCTGTTTCATTACTCCTACCTGACTGTGGGATCCTGGTCAGAGGTGGGGGGTGGGGACCAAGTGTGACAATCACCTGAGACCCTATTGAAGAACTGGTCAGGTTCAACTGGAAGAAAAAGTAGCCACGAAGGATGGTATTGAACAATCAATGAGGCTTGAAAATAGACCGTATATTAGATCATAATGTTGGTCGGATGTTAAACTTCCTGATGCTGATCATTCTTCTGTAGGTAAGAGAATGTCCTTGAAATATTTTGTGGGGTAGGAAGGTCAAGATCACTACGAATTCCAAATGGTTCAGCAAAATAAAAGATGAGGGCCGGAGCTGAAGCTCAGTGGCAGAGCACTTGCCTGGCATGTGTGAGGCACTGGGTTGGATCCTCAATAATAAATAAATAAATAGTCCACTGACAACTAAGTAATAATAATAATAATAATAATAATAAAATATTCCAGGAATATATGAATCCTGCACCGTCATCTTTAATATGTGGTACTGGTAGATGACCTTGTTTCTGGCTGCTCACTTATTCAACTTGTGATTTGGTGGACCTTTATTAAAATAATAAAATAAAAGACTAGCAATAATGGTGTGATTATTATTATATTAGTTACACAGAGAGAAAGAAGGTAATGTAATAAATGTCAGGAATAACAGAGGAGATAGGAATATGGACGTTTATCATGGCCTTGCAACTTTGCTGTAGGATTCAAACCTTTCAAAATAAGTTTCATAATAAAAACAAAAACTGGTGGTGAGGCCTTCCGTGTCCTCACAGGAAACCGAGCCCCCCATTTCTGACCCCCTATTTCCTCCCAGGCCCCCTGCCTTCCCAGGGGCCCCAGGGCTCTGTTTACTAAACATCTTGGCAGCGAGTTTCCACCCCCTGATTTTATCAATTATAAATGTGCTCGCTACTCACCGCAGGGCAATTTGTGACTGACCGTGGTTTGCGGTGAGAGCCGCACCGTCCAAGTTCACGGCAGCCTCGAGCAGCAAGGAGCGCTGGGGCCAGACACAGCGCTGTGGGGGCGGCAGGGGCACGCAGGCAGCCCTGCCGCCTTCCTGTTTGTCAGCCCAGCCAGGCTCGAGGGCCGCGGTCACAGCTCAGGGCTCAATCCTGCTGCCAGGCCAGCCAGGGGAGGTCTCTGTCACCAGAGCCAAAGGCTCTCTGGGGACCTGAGGTCTCCCAGCTCCTGGAAACTGAAGCCAACACGCTGACCAGTGTCTTGAGCAGTGAGTAAGAGAGGAATCAAGTTTGGTTCCAACAAGTGGATTTTATTCATGCAATGCACACTCAACATTCCTAATGATAGCAAGTCACAAATACATTGAAGCTTCACTCCCTTGTTCACCTAGAGTCCAGTCCCCACGGACTTACTCAATGCAACGTCTCTTAGCCAAGAAGTCAGTCAGCAAGACAGAGGGGATTCTTCTCAGTCATAGTGTCTCTCAGCTCCTCGGATGTCTTTGGATGTCCTTGGGTGTCCGATAAGCGGGAGGCTGGGTGGCAGTCATCGCAGCAGGAGAGGTGGTCAGTCGTCTGGCCTTGGTGACAGCGGTAGATCAGCTATTGGTGATGGAGTGGACAGGAGGCGGGGCAGTCAAGAGACAGAGTGACATGGAGTCCTCTGGTTATGGTGCGGCTGACAGTTTGCTCCAAAAGTCCGGGGGTGTAAGTAGTGATGTTCAGCCCAGTCATGCTCTGGTCTCCATTGATAAAGACCAGAACACCACTAGACTAGGACTTCCACTCCAATCATAGATAAAGGTTCATATCAGCATTGTTCAGGAGTGTCATCCTGCCACACAGCAAGTTTGTCACCAGGAGCCTTTATTTTAGTTTTACAAGTTCAGGCAAATAGCAAATACAGCTTATTATTACTGCATAACACACAACTATAGCAATTCCTATTATGTCCTTGTCTCATTACAACCAGGCCTGCTTGAAGGACCTTATGTGGATCAGTTCATTCCATGTGCACCACAGACCTGGGAGCAGCTCTTGTGATATCATTTGCAGAAGAGGAGGCAAGAAAAAATGAAGTACTTCTTCTTCATCATGGGTAAATGACAGAACCGGGCCCTCAGAACCATCATGCCTCATTGATAAGTGATTTAAATTTGCAGATGCTCTGTGGGCTCAATTGAAATCCACTGATTACAAATCAGAGTAGCAATACTTGCACGGCTGCCTTATCCACCTTCCTGTACCCGGTGCTGATGTCTCCCTTGTGTGGAAGCATCTGTTGACTCCCACTGCCAGTGTTTAAGCAGAAATCCCTATCTGTCATATAAAGTCCTCTTTCCTATCTAATTCCCCACTTCTCTCCCCTTATTTCTGGTAGTAGCACTTCTCCTACCCACACTACCCATCATTCCAGGGAACTGACCCACTTTGCCTTGCTTCGGGCAACCCAGGCCTGGCCAATCACTTTCTGGAATTCCCCAGCTAGTGATTGGTTCAGGGAGGGGCACTTGGCCCACCAGAGCCAATGAGGATCTATTCTGGGACTTCTGTCTGAACTCCTGAGTAAAGAAAAGCTCTCCCTATGTTGGGGTGGCTGAGAGAATGAATGTGAGGTGGGAGCTCCTAGCAGACACCATGGTATTCCCCTCGACTTTTAGGGCAGGTTTTGACTCCCTCTAACAATTCCGAATCTTAATCGGTCCTGTGTCTTCCTCTCACTAATGGTGTCCTGGGCTCCAGGGCTTACATGGTCCCTCAAGCTGGAGCTACAATCTGCCTTGCAGTGGCCTGGTTTTGGGAAGGACCTGAGCCTGGCTGCTTTCTGCTGACCCTGGGGAAAAGATTTAGCCTGCCTGCCTTTCCTCAGGGTCCATTCTCAGAGTGCAGATCCCCTGCCTCGCTCTTCGCCCACACAGATAAGAGTCAGCTGGTGGCCTTAAATGCATAGGGGAGGCCCATCGTGAAGCACAAGGAGCTCTGATGTTGGGATTAGAAGGCTAGATTAAAGCCTGAAATTTACTACTTACTATAACAGGCACATACATTTCTCTCAGGCTCAGTCTCTCGGTCAGTATAATGGGTACTCTGAGAGATGTGGGCTTGGGAAGTGTTTTCTAGACTGCAAGTACCAGACTTCCTGATGATGGCCTAGAGGTAGAAGTGGTTTGTCTTCTCCTGCATTGTCTTTGGGCTCCTGATGATTGTGAGGTGAATGACTGAGCGTAAGACTCTAAACATCTAGGCAAGTTGAGTCTTCACTCTGGAATTTTCCCAGTGTCCACCATATATGGACCTACAGTCAGCTTGCAGAATGAGTGTCCATCATGGTGGGAAACAAAAGTAGATATTGTGTTATCAGAGTCACTGGTACTGTGGGGGGGCCACACTTGCTGCAGGAATAGTGTCCAGACCCACTATGGACTCCTTCTCCTAACCAAGGCCTGAAGAGGGACCTTCAGCATAGGTCAAGGTCAGCCCCAAGGGACTAAGCCTGCTTACCAGTAGATCACGAAGAGCTGCCCCGGCCTTAGCCTCCTCCCCACTCAACCCAGGGTTCCCATCCCAGGGGGCCGGAGACCAGGGTGGGGACAGCATTGCTGAGAAACCAAAAAGAAGCCCAACCGCCTCCTCTCCTTCCATGGTTTTGGCCAGGGAGGGCGAGAGCCGGTCATCCACTTGGGTGCAGTTTTGATTACAGTCTTGAACTTGACAGTCTAGTATCTGAACTGAAGTGGCGTTTGTGACTTCATGAGACTCTGGGACCCCTGAAGAATAGCCAGTGACGTCATGGGCCTGGAGAAGTGCTCCCTCAGGAGAGATCACTCTCCCTGAAGAGTGTCAAGGAAGGTGGGAGCAGAAATAAGGGTGTGTCTTGTGACACTAGAAGATGTCCTTGTGTGGTGTACCAGCCACGCCTGCTACCCCAGAGCTGTGAGTTAGGGAACTCAGGTGTTGCAAATTCTATCCAGAAGGCTCTGAGGGTACACCAGGGATTTCCTGGGTAAAAGTCTGCATGAAACCCCAAGAGCCTACCCAGACCATCGGCCTGGTTTCCAGGTACAGCGCCTTTGAATCTCCCCCTCTCTGCTGAACCCTTGGCCCAGAGCCCCTCCCCCATGCTTCAGTGGCGGGAAGGGCCCCTGAGCAGCAGGCTAAGCTCTGCTCGGCTCAGAACCAGGCTTCCATCAATGGGGTGGTCTGGGCAGTGGCAGCCAGAGAGTGATAATTACCATCAAGTTGTAGGGCCCCACGCCCCCACTTCTATTTGGGCAAAGAATAGACCTGCCCCCAGTTAAGATGGTGTCAGCAGGTGTCTGCCCACCTCTTGCTGGGTTCCCAGGCCCCTAGGGCCTCTTGTAATAGGGGCCACTTGCCCCATAACCAGTGGGTGACCAGTTTTTTAATCTTGGAGACCCCTTGGATCCCAGCTGGGAAGTGGGATTTGCCCAACGGGGAGGGGAGGGCCTGTCTGGGAATGCCAGAGGGCTTCTCAGCACAAGGGCGTTGACCTGGGGCAGTTTGTCTTCTTTCCAGAGCAGCCTCCCCATTCCTCCGACCTCCCTCAATCCCAAAAGCCAGCCCTGCAGCTTCTAGGGGGAGTCTCCAGTGTGCCCAGCCTTGAAAGCAAATGGACTCCTGCATTTGAAATTGGAACGGCTTGTTTGGGGCTAACCCAGGTGCACCTCAAATTGGTTGTCTCTCATCCTCCCTCCTTGGGAAACTTCCTTTCTACCTGCTGCCTGTCAGCAACTGCACTCATAAGACCCTTCACCTGGCCACACAAGAAGGTCGGTCCTGGCTGTCATGGTTGAGGAGAACACTGGACCAAACCCTGCCAACTGTCTGCCGCAGCTTGCTGTGTGACCTTGGGCAAGTCACCTCCCTTTTCTGGCCTCCATTTGGGGAGGGAGCAGAGTTGGCATTTCCTGAGGCCCATGTGTCATGTTCTTTGACATGCATAATCCCACACAGGCCTTGACAATGACCCTGTGACTAAATCTTATTTCCAGTCCTCACCAGAGAAGATGCAGCCTGGGAGGGATGAAGCTCCTGTCCCAGACCATGCAGCAGGTCACCCGGGGCCAGGGTCTGAAACCAGGTCTCTCCAATTCTACTGCCTGAGCTTTTCCTCCTTTGCTGTGGCCTTTCCAGGCGATGGCAAGGACCCTTCCAGACTTAAGGGAGAAAATTATAACCAGGACCCCAGGTGCTCAAGCCTCCTCCCTGGTAGTCACCGCCCGACCAATGGTGCCTTTCCTGGAACCATTCCTCCGCCTCACCTCTACCAAGCTGTTATGGTATGTGCATGGCACCTGGGGTTGAACTTTGGAGCCTCCGTTCCTATTCTGAAAATTCAGTCTCCTAGGGTAGATAAACTCAGGTGCCACCTCCTCCATCTTGGTCTTCCTGGCCGTGTCACCCTGACCACATAGCCATCACCCCTGCCCTCACAGATTCTTCTCTCTCTCTTTCAGGACCTTGCAGGTGCTAGGCAAGCATTCTATCACTGAGCTTTGTCCCAAGTCCTTTTCATTTTTTGAAACAGGGTCTCACTAAGTTACTGAGGCTAGCCTCAAACTCATGATCCTCCTGCCTCAGCCTCTCTGATCGCTGGGATTACAGGCATGTGCCCCATACCAACTCTATCAGACTTTTACATATTCATTTGTCCATTATCAGGTTCCCCTACCAGAATGTCAGTGCACAGAGGCGGGGCTTTTTGTTTTGTTCATTGTTATATCCTCAGCGCCTAAAACTGTGCCTGGCCCATACAGTATGGGTGGAGCATCCCTAATCCGAAAATCCAAAATACTCCAAAATCAGAAGCTTTTGAGCACCAACATGACACAAAATTTTAGATTTTGAAGCATTTTGGATTGGGAAGTTTGGGATTAGGGACGCCCAACTTGTAAATATTCTCAAATCCGAAAACTCCAAAATCTGAAGCACTTCTGGTCCCAAGCATTTCCAATAAGGGACAGTCCACCTGTACTCAGGATGTATTTGCTGAGGGAACAAATGAATATATAATAATAACAGCAGTAACTATTTGGGGAATGTTCACCCCTGTCAGGCACTGTGTCAATCTGCACAACAACCCTGTGAGGAAGGTCAATTATTATACCCGTTTTACAGAGTAGCAAACTGAGTCATAGAAGGTAGCTAACTTGCCCAAATCCTAGTCTCACTTTGAACTTCTACATGTCTGGCTCTGGTACTCATCCAAGAACTTTGTCAAGTCAAGAGTATGCTAGAGCTTAAATGGCTTATGTCCACGGAGACTATCCTGGCCTTGCTAAGAGCTAGACCCCCGACCTGGGCACAGCGCCGTGCACAGTTGGCTTCCCCTGGGCCTCTTGATCCAGTTGAGGGGGCAAGTGCTGAGACCCACAGGAGCCCGGAGGACAGAGAGCTGGATCCTTTCCCTTTCACAGGCAATGGTCCAAAATTAAAAACAAACACTTTAAAATAAAAGCCATATTAAAAAACAAAACTAACTTTTTCTGCCTTAAAATATTGCAAGCCAGGGGGGCAATTAGCAATTATGCTGTATTTTATTATGAGAAGATAGAATTCTAATTGGACTGATTTGAATTCCACACACCTCCACAGATTGTTTTGGGAATTAAGGTATCAGTTGTATCGGTAATTATGGTTTACCATTAAATTACCCCCCCACAGAAAACTGTTAAATTGTCTGTGACGGGCTTAAATTTAGCCCAGACCCATGTCCTATGAAGACTGCGCAAGTCAATACAAGCCATCCGGAAACCACTAGGTGCCCTGTGCCAGGCGGTAATTAGGGGTTGAGGTTTCCAAAGTTTTACCTGAGACAGCAGGGACAGCGCCTGGCCTGCAGGACGCTCACGTGGGGGGTTTGGATGATCCCCAACACCATGTTCCTGGATCCTGCCCTGCTTTGCTGGTCCAATACCTGAGCTGCTGCAGGCAATCTGGAGAGCAGTGTGGTTTCAGCTGAAGGGTAACACTCTGGTGAGGTACACCAGCACAGAGGCAACCCTCAGGCAGGGAGGGACTGTGTAGGGTCTGGGGACATTATGATCAGACACATCTAGGATTGATTCTTTGCTTTGCCACTTTATCTCTGTGAACCTCTGTTTTCTCATCTGTCAAATGGGTACAACCATTGGCCTCATGGTTGGACTGTGAAGATGAACAGAGTAGCACTGATAACAACGCCCGTCACCCAGTCATGGACATTCATCTTTGACTGCTACAACAAGCCTGTGAGTTTCTGAGTTCTGTGTTGGTATGCACTGGGCGGCGGAAGGCGACGCTCACGGAATGGCAGGGGAGGCCGAAGAAGAGACTTAGAGTCCGCAGGCCTCAGGGACAATAACTGCTCATCTTGGTCTCCCAGGCGCACCCAGGGGAACAAACAAGCTCCCAGGGTCTCTCCCAGTCCTGGACCCAGGCCCTCCAGACCCAGCCCCTTTTGGGCAGCAGGAGGAAGTTCCGTTCCAAGGCCACGCCCTCACATTTCCTAGTGTTTGAGGCAGTACAAGGAGTAGCAAAGGGAAATCAGGGTGCTTGGGAAGAAAGACCAGGCACAATTTTTATTACTTCCATTTCCTAGACCGGGAGACACCTGCCTAAATTCACCCAGCCAGTGAGTAGCAGCGGGGATTCAAGTCCACGCGTCCTTCCTTCAGCCCCCAATCTGGTCTGCTCCAGGCCTGTACCACGCACCGGCATTCAGGGGTCGTATTCTGGGGTCTCACGCAGATGTCAGGCTCTGGGGGCCCTAGCCGGGGTGGGAAAGCCTCAGGACAGAGGGGCAGCTACCCTCGCCCTACTCACAGGACCAGGCAGAGAATACAGGGAGCACATCTGTGCTTCTGTGCATGCTAGGATGCACAGGGTTGGGGCTGGGGTGGGAGGAGCTTGTTGTCATGACCCTGAAGAATTTAGAAGTTGCAACATTGTTCTGAGGCTGTGAAAGGGCTTCCTCCTTCTTTACCTCCACACCTTGGCTTTGGTTATTTCTTCCACCTGGAACCCCATCCCCCGTTTCTTTGTAACTCCACACTTTTTAGAAAACTGGGTCCAGATTTCACTCTTTCTAAGAAGCTTTCCTGAGTCCCCAACCAGGGCAGTCCTCTCCTTCCTCTGGCCCTTATAGAGTGTTCTCCTGACCCTGGCTGTGCTCTGCATGGCCGGGAACTTGTTTTGACACCTGTCACTAAAGCATAGTGCTGGGTCCAGGAGACAATCCCAAGGTGTGTATTAAGTGAATCAAAACTGTTTTCTTCCACTAACAAATTGACCTTGGTTTTTTGGTACCCACCACATGCCGAATCCTGGACATCATCTTCTCTAACCATCCCCGATTCCCCTGAGGCAGGCACCGTGGGCATTCTCTGGGTGGTAGAAGAGGAATCAGAGCTTCCGAACCTGCCCAAGGCCACCTATTAAGTGGAGCAGCTCGGATTCAAACCCAGGCAGCCAAGCACCATAGCCCTGTGTGAGATGCCACATCAGATGCCCTCTGCACCTGTCTGTCTGTCTGTCTGTCTGGAAGTGCCTCAAACAGACCCAGCCAAAAGAGGGAAGCTGTATTTTCTCATTTCAATAATTCCCACTTCCATAAGAGATTCTGAGGGGCCAGGCATTCTTTGCTTCTGAATACAGGACTGAGAAGGATTAAAGAGGGAATTAACGCTTTTTTTTTTTTTTTTTTTTTGGCGGGGGTGGGCAGTAACAGGGATTGAATTTTTTATTTTGAAACAGGGTTTTGCTAAACTGCTGAGGCTGGTCTCAAACTTGCCATCCTCCTGCCTCAGCCTCCCGAGTAGCTGGGATTATAGGCATGCACCACCATGTCCTGTGCAGAGAACTGACTTTTAAATTTTTAGTTTTACTTATTTATTTTTTGCAATGCAGGGGATTAAATGGAGAGTCTTGTGCATGCTAGATGAGCACTTTACCACTGAGACACATTCCCTGCTCCTGGCTCTCTAATGTAGTGGGAAAAGCTAGCTCTGCATGGCCTCCTTGAAGTGACTCAGCAGAACAAAGGCAAGAAAAGACACACCCTGTAGACCACAGAGGCCACTCTCTGTGGCGGGAAAGTGGAGATGGAGTCCTGTAAAAGGTACAGTCTGTGGAGGAGGCACTGGGACAGTATTCCAGACTAGAATTTGAGCTGAAGGGATTGGGGAAGAGGAAAGGAATCCTGTGCGAAGCTGTGAGCCAGAGCAGGAAAGACCAACCTAAGAGCAAGCAGCCGGGTCCTTCATGTTACCTCCATTTTGACCCAGCAGGGACCCAAGGGTGGACTTACCCCAAACTAAGTTTTTCTGCATGTGGTTTAGAGATGAAACCATGAAGGATGCCATGAGGCCGAGAGGTCTCCAGGCAGCGGGAGCAGCGATGACTTCCTCTGTCTTCTCAGGTAGGGCATGAACTTCAACTGAGGGGAAAGTCAGAGGCACAAGGTGGATCCAAGGACGGTGGCTGGGGTTTGGATAGGGATGATTCTGACTGTGACACTCCAGTGATATGGTGGTGGGTGCTCAGAAGCCCCTTGGGAAGCAGATGTTCCCCTGGAGACGGGAGCTGCAGGTAGCCCTGAGGGGACAGTGATGCTGGGCCTGGACTCGCCTTGGCAGGTAGCAGTTTATCCGTTTTCAGACTCCCCATTCTGCCCTCTCCTTCTGCTGTTGGATGTTGGGACCTGTCACTCCTAAGCCTCCACCTCTGTCTACCCCTCAGAATCCCTTCTGCCAGGGCCACCTTCTGTCCCATTTTTCCATGGTGCAGCCATCAGGAGCATAAATGAGACCCTCCCAAGGGCTTTTGTGTCCTAGGGATTGCAATGATGTGGCTGACCCACATCTTGTCAATAAACTTGGGGCCCACATTCCCTGAGTAGCTTGTCCCAAGAGCACAGAGAAAGAGAAGTCAAATCCCTTTGAGCAAATGTCCCCTAAAAGAAGGGTGATTTCTTCCTACAGTGTTGCCAAAAGATAAATAAATAAAAATAAGGTCAATGGGTGACATCACATTTGTGGGAGGAACGACATCAGCAAATTGGATGGTGTGAGGGACAGAGACAGCAGGGGTTTTGTCTTCAGCTTCACCTCCCAGTCTTGATCTGCATATATACAGAAGATTCCACCGGAACCCAATCTGGCAGTGACCTGGATCTACTGGGAGGAAGATGGTTTCTTGCAGGACCTCACCTGGGAGCAAACTCCAGCCCCTCTTTGGCCTGCCACTGAGGGGTTGGCTCAGCATCACAGGAAAGATGACAAGAAGTCAGAGGGGTAAATAGTTCCCATTTCACAGTAAAGCTGACTGGGCAAGTCATGCTCCTTTAGGGCCTAGAGTGCTGGGGTTCCCAGGCAGCCCTGACAGGAGGGACTCTGAGAGGCTGACAGTGAGGTGGGGGCTTGGAAGTAGCAGGTCTTAACATCTGATGGAAGCCAAGCGAAGGGAAGGAGAGGGAGTTCAAAAACCCAGCAGCCTGCCCAACTCTGCAGGGAGGCCCTCCCAGCCCCAACACCTCTTGGTTCCTTCTCCCTGTACTACCCTGCCACCACTTGGAGGCACCTGCTCCTTGAATCTCCCCGGGGTCACGCCCTTCATGTGTGTATCAGGAAGTACATTGTACACATTTGGTTAGTTCCTTCTTTTAAAACTGTAAATCATCAGACACAACCCTTTTGTAAAGCAATTTGGCAACAAAATCAAGTGACATAAAAATGCTCACAGCCTCTGACCCAATCATCTTCCTCCTGGGAATGAATCCTAAGGAAATAATTCACAAGGAAGAGAGAATAGTTTTGTATCTTCAAAGACATTTATTAGGGTATTATTTATGATTGGGAAAAAACTAGAGACAACTTCCAAGGAAGGAAAGGGAAGGGGCCTATAAATTATGGGACACCCAACCAATGAAATACTATCCTGCTAGTCGAAAATGGTAGATTGAACATTGTGTAGCAACAAGAAGGAGTATTTAGGAAATCAAAGCGGGTGCAGAAAGGCACAGGGAGCCATGTGTGTGCTGTGATCACTGTGCTGCGGGGGCGGATCGGCCAGAACCTGGAGACATTAAAACAGCTGGCGAGTCACCTGCAGGGAGTGGTAAGGGGATGCAACCGTGCTTCAGAGGTGCTGTTCCATTGCTCTGGAGACCTTCTGGCAAGACCCGTTTTTGCATCATTGGCATGGGTCCCCCGGGGCTTGTGACTCTCTTTACCGCCTCGTGGGAGGCGCAGAAGCAGCGCCCTTCAGACCAAGCATCGGTTCCTCCCGGTCCTCCCACCCAGGCCCCCAAGGGAGATGCCGCAGCCTCCCGAGTCCCCATCGCGGCGTCTCGCACTTTGCTCTGGGTTTTCGGTGGCAGACAGAGCCCGGGGCACGTTTTCATGCTCATAATTCAAATTACCTGTTGAAGTCGGTCAAATGAAAAAATAGCCGCGCCTCCCACGCGGCCGCCGGGCGCCGCGCGCTCCCCGCCGGCCGGCTCGGCCCTGAGCTCATTTCCTGGGGCGCGCGCGCCGGGCTATTTCAGCCTGGCGCTGTGCAAACAGGACAATTTACTGCAACCAAAAGGGGCCCAAATTACAATCGTATCACAGACAAATATCCGCCACGCCAGGTCTCCGGAGCCCGGGGAGGGGCCCCGGCGGGCGCGGGAGGCGGGCGCGGGGTCAAGCGGATCCGCGGCGCCCGGGCAGCACCCGCGGGAGTTGCGCCCCGGCCCTGCAGCAGGAGGGGGCACCGGCTCCCCAGGGACCTTCTTATGTGGGTCGTCGAGCAGAAAACCTCGCCTCTTCCTGCAGTCTCGCTCTGATGAGGGCCCCCTTTTATCTGGCTACTTGTCAGCACTTAGGAGGAAACGTCGCTCCATTCAACTCCCAAAAGTTCTAAGTCATGTTTCCTTGGTCAGTGCCACAGCATCTCCTTAAGGAATAGTGGGAATCCTTAGCCTTCTAGCCTGATGGCGGAAACAGCCATGTGCAAGCCCAGGCCACCTCACTCCAGCCCCCCAGAGCACACCAGGCTGTGTCACAGCTTCCTTCCTCGGCATTTACCTTTTTCATGTCCCCTAAATGTTCCTTTGTTTTCTCTGTCTGGTGAATTCTTACTTCTTCCTCGGGATCTAATTACATGTCACCTTCTCCATACAGCCTTCCCTGACTTCCCCTTATCTGAATGTCAGCCCTCCAGGCAGCCAGCCCTCTCCCTTCCTGGCACCTGGAGCAGAAGTGGCTGGGACTCCTCACATTCTGGAACTATTTGCCTGCATGCCTGTGGCACACCGTACCATTATTCACGAATATTCCCTCCTTCCCTTTTGGGAAAATTTTTACCTCTCTGACCCCTTGGCCTCACTCTGGCTTGGCCATGTAACTTGCGCAGGCCAGTGAAGTGGAATGTGTGAGTCACTGGGGTACCAAACTTCCACAGTCAGGCCTGCTCTCTTTACTCTGCTATCAAGTTGGCAGTATGCTAGTCAGAAACCACGCTGCCAGCCTGACCCAGGAGTAAAGAGAGCGGAGCTGTGCAGGAACCAACACAGGGCACATAAGAAGTGAGAGAGAAATGAAAAACTTCAGCGCCTGAGGCCTATGACCCTGGAATCATTTGTTACTGCAGCATGAACTAACTGATCCTGACTTCTGCAACCTCTTCCACTCTTTCCACACTTTACCCTCACAAAATCAAGGATTTTACTACACTCCTGTTATAGTCCTCAACCCATGTTCTTTGGATGGTTAATGATGTCCACAGCCAAGGTTTGTTGAGTACATACTGTGCTATCCCACTTCATCCTTTCAGCACGCTGGATGGTGGGTACTACTCTTTCACGGGACTTACAAAAGAAAAAAGGGGCTCGAAGGAATTGGGGCTTCAAAGGCATGAAAGGTAGGGCTGTTTCTTGGATTCACATCCATCTGACACCAGAGACCTCAAAATCTCTGCTACTTAAATGTGTGTGTTTTCACCTCACTACTTCCCGAGGTCCTGTGGAGGTTGAAGAACAATGGACAGGTTGTAACTATTGTTTGCACAGGTCTCTTTCACCTAAGGATGAATTGCTTGTTGACAGGGACAGATCGGAATCATCTCTGATCGCACATTTATTAATGCAGTCATTCAGCAAGGAAGTATCGAGTGGTTACTTCATGCCAGGCACCAGCTTACATGTTGGAGACACAGAAATCAACAAAATAGATAAAAATCCCTGCTATTAAACTAAATTATAGTGACAAATGGCAGATCAGAGGTTGCCTGGGGTGGGGGTAGAGACTGGAAATGGGAGTGGGAATGACTATAGTTTTGGGAAGGGCTGGAGAATGTTCTTTGTACCTTAGTAGTGGTGGTGGTTTTAGAGGTATAGACATCTGACAAGACTCAGAACTGTACAATTTAAATGATAATGCGATAAATACAGTTATTATATGCAAATGATCTTTTAATTAAATGCCCTTAAAAATCCTTGATATGGAGAAACGTTCTTCTGAGAGAAAAGGACAATAAATTAGTCCCCCCATAAACTCAATTTTGCTTTCTGTGGTTTTGGTTACCCATTGTTAACTGCAGTTAAATGGAAAATTCTGGAAATAAATAATTCATAAGTTTTAAATAACTTTCACTACAGAATATTATAATTATTCTATTAGTGATTGTTATCAATATCTTACTGTGTCTAATTTATAAATTAAACTTTATCATAGGTGTGTATGTATAGGAAAAAACAGTATTTTTAGGGATCAGTACTCTCCTCAGTTTTGGGCACCTACTAGGTATCTCCAGATGTATCCTCCACGGACAAGGAGAACTACTGTAAAACATCTGTGAGAGGAGGCAAGTGGGGCTGAGAAAAATCATCAGGGAAAGATGATCAGGAGTGCAATTTAAAATTAGGGGATCTAGCCAGGCATGGTGGCGAATGCCTATAATCCCAGCGGCTTGTGGGAGGCTAAGGCAGGAGGATTACGTGTTCAAAGCCAGCCTTAGCAATTTAGCGAGTCCCTAAGCAACTCAGCCACTCAGTGAGACCCTGTCTCTAGATAAAATATAAAAAGGGCTAGGGATATAGCTCAGTGGTTAAGCACCTCTGGATTCAATCCCCAGTAGCCCCCCCACCAAAAAAAAAAAAAAAAAAAAGAAAGAAAAAAAGAAAAAATATTAGGGGGTCCAGGAAGGCCACCCTGAGAAATTGGTGGAGCTCTGCCCTGCTCATTGTATTCTTGCTTAGGGGGCTGTGCCCCAGCTTGCAAGCATTCTGCACAGTAAGTGTGTGGATGGGCAGCTGGAGATTTGACTTTCTATGGGGAACTGATGATACCTTTGTAATGAGTCCGTACCTGGGACCTGGCGCAGCTCCCTGCCAGTCTATGTCCGCAGCAAAGGAACTCGGGGTGAATCCTCTTTATCCTCCCTCCTCTAGCACAGTCCGCATACACCATCGACACACCCGTTGTTCTGCTGTTTCTGATGCCCCCAGGGGTCTGGTTACTCCTGTTTACAGTCAGTACTCAGAAGTCTCAGTGTGGGCTTTGGGTAGACAGGACCTGATGTTCCCTTATGTCCCTGTGACCTACCCAGCCCCAGGCTTCAGGTGGAAATTCTGAGCCGACTTTGTTTCTGAAACTCCGACCTTCCCTTTGGACACCTCTTTCCTGGTTATGGGCCCCCTTCCAGAATTTGGGGCTCTCAGAGTTCTTTACCCTATCACTAAACCAGTAGTTAGGCATTTGGGGAAGAATTCTCATTTAACCTTAGTGGAAAATAGGATCAAAGTGAGTCCCCTTTCCCGGAGCAGGTACAGGCTCAGCTCTCTCTGATCATCAGGAGAGTTTACCCCTCCCTCCCTCCTGCCCTCTCTTCCTCCTTTTCTTTCTGTATGGGGGATTGAAAGTGAGGGTACTCTACCACTGAGCTTTACCCCCAGTCTTTTAATTAATTAATTTATTTATTTTGAGACAAGTTTTCCCTAAATTACTGAGGGTCTCACTAAATTGCTGAGGCTGACCTTGAACTTGGGATCCTCCTGTCTCAGCCTCCCAAGTCACTGAGATCCCAGGTATGCACCACCACTCCCAGCTACCTTTTGTTCTGTTACAGAAATTTCAGACTGAAGCTTAGTGGGAGAGGGGGTGTCTTTCAGTTTATAGGCCCCTCAAATTACCCTGTAAAGGGAAGCGTCTGTGTCTCTCCTGCAGGCTCTGGGCAGGGGCTGGGAAGGCTCTGACTAGTTCCTCCCATCAGAACAAGCAAAACATGACAAATCAGAAACAGCTGGATGGCCAGAAGAAACCCCCAAATCAATGTGGTTCAAGATTTCACGTGTCCCATACAGATTTCCAGAAAGGAAACCTGGGAGTCCAGGTCACTTCAAAACCCCAAAGTTAAAAACCTCTTCCCTCTTCCTGACCTTCCTGGCTTGGGAATTTAGGCAGCTTATTGGGAACCTCCTTTACCTGCTGTAAACTTGGCCAAAAAATTGTCCATTAGCCCTCACTGATTATGTTCCTGCTGTGTGCCTGTCAAGGGGGAACAGAAATGAGTGGGGTTTGTCTTCAAGCATCTCAAAACCCATGGGAAAGAGAATTCATGAACAGAGTCAAGCACAATGTGTGTCGTGGGGCGGCGGGGTGGGGCGTGGGGGTGTGGAGGGGAGGGCTTTGAGGAAAGAGGAGGGAACCACCGGGGAGCTGTCGTGAGTTGAACTGAGCCTTGAAGTATGAAGAGGAGTTCTTAACACTACATGGAAGTCAAAATGTCACGTGCTTACTAAGCTCAGGGAGATAACACAAATGGGAGGGAGGCTGGAGTAAAGGCAGGGATTAAAGTAGAGGCAGCAGTGGTGATGTGGAAGGCCTCCACCCTGCCTCCATGGCCTCTGCTGAGAAGACAGCCTGGTCTGGACTTGGCCTGTATTTACTCCATCTGCCTTTGTACAGTGCACAACACACACATCCTCACATGCTTATGCTGATCAAGCGTGCCTATGCTTGCTGCCATGCCGAAAAAGACACTTGGCTTTGTTACCTCTTTCTTATTCAAGGGAATCCAGAAACCCAGATTCTACATAAAAATTTCCAATGTGGAGCTGGGGAGATAGCTCAATTGGTAGAGTGCTAGCCTGGAAAGCCCAAGGCCCTGGGTTCAACCCCCAGCACCGCAAAAAAAAAAAAAAAAAAAAAAAAAATTCCAATGTTTCAGCCACTGTTGAGGCAAAATCATCATCATCATCCAATCTCAGACTGGATCCACTGTAGAGTTCCAGTCTGTAACCTTGATGGGAATCGGTCCCCGAGCCCATTCTCTCCCCCTCACTTGTACCACACAGCTCAGTCCTTCACTGAGACGTGACAGGGAGCGCATAATCACTGGTGACAGCCCCCACCAGCTGCTGAATGGCCCTGCCAGGAAGATGAGATTGGCCTCCGAACAAGAGGAAAGCGGCAGGGGGCTGCGGGACAGGAGCTGGCCCTTGGTGTTGACAGGCGACTTTAATTTATCCGCGCACCTTGCTTTGAGGGAGCCTTCCCTGCCCTACAGGCTGCCCCCCCTTCTGTTTTGCTAATGACAAATGACAAGCAGTGGACGTTTATTAATTAAACTGCCCACGGTGGCCAGTGGTAAAACCAAGGCCACATGCCGAGGAGGCATTGAAAGCATTCCTGCTGTCCCGGCCCAGGGCACAGGCCCCAGGCCCGCCCTGCCCGCCAGAGCAGAGTGGGCCTGGGCGGCCATGAAGCCCTGCACAACAGGTCTTCCTCGGATCTGTCTGGGCTCCACTCTGATGAATGAAAACCACCTCCGTGGACCGCACAATAATTAAACTCCCAGCATTCTTTCAACAAAAAAATGTTCCTCTTGGGAGATTCCCACAAACTGCCGAGGGACTGTCTGGGGCCTGCAAGCTCCCGGCTGATTACCAAGGGATTTTCGAAGTTGACCTTGACTGGGGATCAAAGGGGGATGGGAGTTCAGGAGAGAGGGTACTGGTGGGAAATGCCTTGAAATTAACTTTATCATTTGGTTGATCAGCTTGAAGCACTAACACCTATTTCCCTAGGATTGAGCTGGACAGAGATAAAAACGGACTTTCAAGGCCCATTTCTTATGTTTGTATTGTCTGTTTACTGATGCATTCCAAACACCTGAGACACACCAGGCACCTAAGTGAGTGTCAATAAATATTTGTCAACTGATTAGCCCAAGGTGCATTGGTGCCAATTCATAATAAAAGCAATCGGGAGCAAATCCTAATTAAAGTCCTAGGACATGTGGCTTCTGTTTGTTGCCACAAGATTGTAAACAGGTTAAAGATGAGGCCAGTGTCTTTTCGATTGACTGTCCCCAGGCCCTGCATGCAGTGGTTCCTTAAAGCTGTTGATTGCCTGAAGGTCTCAGGGACAAATCACATTTCAGGGCTGGGTCAGGCAGAGTCCGGCTGGGATGTGTACTTCACGCACTTTGAAGTTCCTTAAGATGTAGCTGCAGTGGCAGCGACAGCAAGGTCCCACAGCCAAGGGATCAGAGCCACAGTGGATGTCGCAGCTGAAAAGGCCTGAGATCTCAGCCAGGCACTGGCCAGACAGAAAGAAGAAATGAATTAGCCACAATGTCGAGTTTCTTAAAAATCACAATTTCATTTTCCTGTCTTTCTCTTTGAGACCCCCATTTTGCCTGGGAGCAGCAAATTTAATTTGATTTAAATTTTCAATTTTCAATTTTTTTTAAATTTAAAAATGTATATGTGGTCTGAGGCCGTGGCTCAGAGGTAGAGTGCTTGCCTAGCATGTGTGAGGCACTGGGTTCAATTCTCAGCACCACATGTAAATAAATAAATAAAATAAAGGTCCATCAACAACTAAAAATATATATGTATATTTTAGAAATTTCAGCCGAACTCAGTCATTCCTATTTGAATTTGAACTATTCTGGATTTTCTCTTCTCCTTCTCCAGGCGGTTCTGTAGTTCCAGGACCTTCTGTGGCAGAGGAGAGGGGACTGGTGGAGGGGAGATTCCGGCCCTGGCCATTGGTAGCTGGCTCTGCTGTCCTCTTGGGTGGGATCATTCCGCTTTATGGGTCTGCCTAACTCATGTCTTTCCCCTGTGTCATGTACAAAGCTGCTCCCTGGACCTTTCCGGTGCAGCCATTTTCCCCGCCTCCCAACCACTTGTCAGTCTGTGAACATCCCAGCTAGCTATTGGTTCATCAGTCAGCTTGCAAGTGTCCTTCTCCGATATTGGTCCCCTGTTAGCCCGGTGGAATTCAACTGTTTTACTGTAGCTTCCCGCCATCTTTTCTCATCTGTCTGTCCTCCTCACTTTTCTCTATCCTCCTGGCTTTCACACTCTCTCTAGCACGTGCCCTTTCTCGTTCCCTTTCTTTTCCTCTCATTCTCTCTCTTACCCTGCAGGAGACACTCTGTTTGCTTAATAAACTCCCTTATGTGATTTCCCGCGTCTGGTGTGGTTCCGTGGGATCCCTTACATTGGTGCCACGACTCGGGATGGGATCTTCCATGGTCTCTTAAGCGAGTGGAACCCCATCTGATGCCCCAGTGCCCCCCAGACACAGCCCCACCTTCCATTCTTCCCAGACGCTCTGCTCTGCATCCATCACCAGACTTCAGATTGGTGAGTCCTCTAGGCGGGTTCCCCTAGGCTGATTTATCCAGGACCTTCGAGGGGGCTGAGGGGTGGGGTACCCCCAGCCACAACTTTTATAGTTACGGCTGGCCCCTATAATTGGTCTTATCTGCCGGGTGGATTCCTGATTTATGGTGGAGATTCTCTCTCAGGGTTGAGGCTCATCTCGTACTAGCATTCGAAATCGAAAACCCTGATATCAGGTCCTCAACTCTTCTCGGCTTTTGCCCGGCCCCACATTGATGTTTGTGTGACGACAAATCTATGTGCTGCCTTCTAGTCTCCAGTCGACTACTCTGTGGCCTCGGGACGCCAGGGCACAGACACGGCTGTATCAGTCCCCACCATGGAATCTGGGTCCTCCAATCTGGCAGATTCAACCCTGGGAACCCTTCGCCCGACCCCCGACTTAGAGCCATCAAAATCGGTTTGTGTAATGGCACACAGCTTCCGTGAGCGAGCGGGCAGATGGAAAGGGATTCCTTATCTTCATGTCTCTTCTTTCTTGCTTCTTGGCTCTTCCTGCAGGCTCGGGCACCTCCAGACTCTGCTTCTCCGTCTTCCCCTGCTTCTCCATCTGCTTCCATTCCCCAGCCCAGCCACCTAGTCCCCCTGCCACGAGGTCCCACATATGCCAGTGTGGAGGGAGTAACCAGCCCAACCATCAGTGGCATGTCCCACTAAGGAGTATGACCTGTTAGCTGCTTTCAGATCTGAGTCAAGGCTTACGTTGGAATGTAAATGGAGGAAGCCAAAATGCTAAGTGGGAGACCAGTTTCAAATCCAAGGAAAAAAGTGTCCATTTTAAATTTCTCTTGGGCTGTAACTCAGAATACTTTTTCTCCCTTTCACCTCTTCTCTCTTTCTCATTTTCTCATGCTATAATTAATGACCATTATCATTTTTCTTCTAGGACTTTTGTTTTTCTTAAATGCTATATATATATATTTTTAATTTATTTTTATTGTAAACAAATGGGATACATGTTGTTTCTGTTTGTACATGGAGTAACAGCATACGATTTGCGTAATCATACATTCACATAGGGTAATGAGGTTTGATTCATTCTGTTATTTTTTCCTTCCCCCCCACCCCTCCCACCCCTCTTTTCCCTCTATACAGTCTCTCCTTCCTCCATTCTTGCCCCCCTCCCATGCCCCATTATGTGTCATCATCCGCTTATCAGTGAGATCATTCGTCTTTTGGATTTTTGAGATTGGCTTATCTCACTTAGCATGATATTCTCCAATTTCATCCATTTGCTGCAAATGCCATAATTTTATTATTCTTTATAGCTGAGCAATATTCCATTGTGTGTGTGTATGTGTGTGTGTGTGTGTGTGTGTGTGTGTGTGTGTATATATCACAGTTTCCTTATCCATTCATCAATTGAAGAACATCTAGGTTGGTTCCACAGTCTGGCTATTGTGAATTGAGCAGCTATGAACATTGATGTGGCTGTATCTCTGTAGTATGCTGATTTTAAGTCCTTTGGGTATAGGCCGAGGAGTGGGATAGCTGGGTCAAATGGGTGGGTCCATTCCAAGTTTTCTAAGGAATCTCCACACTGCTTTCCAGAGTGGCTGCACTAATTTGCAACCCCACCAGCAATGTATGAGTGTACCTTTTCCCCCACATCCTCTCCAACACCTATTGTTGCTTGTATTATTGATAATCACCATTCTAATTGGGGTGAGATGGAATCTTAGTGTAGTTTTCATTTGCTAAATGCTATATTTTTGAGCTCATGATTTTGCTCCTACTTACCTAGGTTAATGATATTTGGTCAGTTCTTTTTATCCAACTCTAGAGTTATTTTTGAATATCTGTTACATTGCAATGGAGATAAACATTACAAGGCCTTTACTTTTGTGTTAAATATAAGCACACATAAAAATTAAAATTTTAAAAATGGATCCAAATACTTTTCATTCACATGATTTAAAAAGGTTTGATTTAAATTGAGTAAAGTAATAGAAGTAAAATGTTTTTAAAATTAACTCACAAGTCTCTAGGTGGTCATGCTAATAAAATGTTGATGTTTATAAAATATCTAACATCAATTTTTCTAGGACTTTTTTTCAACAGGAAAGAGATGGCAAATACTGTTGGTACACTTGTCTAATATCTTGGTTTTTTACAATAAGATGAGTAAATTAGAGTTGACACGTATAGGATTACTCAAACGTGTTTGTTAGAGACATCTAATTAATTTACAAAGTTATTCCATAGTAACATACTTAAAAACATTATTCTTTGTATATTAAATGTGTTCATATTTTCCAGGTATACAAGCCTTTAAAGCAGAAAATTTATCAAGTTGCTATTCTCCAAATTAAACTTGTCTGTAATGGTAAACCTATCATTTAATGTTCTATTATAGGACCTGTCATCAATAGGGTATATGGAAAATTTGTTAAATGTATTTCTAAAAGTTATTGAAAGCCTAATTTATTTAAAGGTTAAACATGAAAGCATTTTGCCACTTTGCCACACAAAAGGAAACTTAAAAGCTCTCTCAGCCTTTCTTTAATTCATGTTTTAGATATAATGTTAAATTGTGTTAACTAATGTTCATATAGACTCAGGAGTCAATATATGTAAACTTCTTAAAATAACATTTAAGAAAGAGTGTAACGCGCAGTAGCAAAAATGGGACAACAGTGACTGAGATTGGGGTTGCTGACCTCATGACTATGGCATGCTGGTGCCTGGGAGTGCTCCTGTGCAGGTGCACAAGATGCCTAACTGCTGTGGCAGTACGTTGATCTCAGGCACACAGCTCTTGGGCAGGAAGGAATTCTTTTGCTAGATAACCAGTGTTTCATCAGCTCCCTTCTCTGGTTCCTGCCCACCTTACAGTAACTTTGGAACCTAACATTGCACATATATAAAGATTGCTAACATAACTCTTTAGATCTGCATTTCCATCAGAGAACAGAGCTAAAAGCCCCACCTTACCTGAGATAAGGCTCTGCCTCACAACCCTGCTGCACATTAAAATGACTCCAAAGTAAGCCAGACTTTAACTCATTTAAAGTTGTGTTCAATGAATGCCCATTTGTGGTACATACATACAGGTAGCATATATGGTTTTATCCTTTGCTACTAAAAATATGAATGTATGATGTCCAGTGGAGTTACATCAGAGACACATCTAACTGAATACATGTGGCCAGTCAAGAGGAATCCATAGGGAAAATAACACGAAGCCTTGTGACAATGCCACTCACTTAAATGCACACCCCCAAGTCATCATCTTTTCACATCTGCCTCTTACACAGCAAGCATCCTGTAGGGCTAAGTGTGATTCTAATATTTAAAAGAATGTGCTTTTTATGCACAATTGTCCCCAGACCACCACCATCAATGGAATTTTTTGTGTTAACTCATTTAAAGTTGTGTTCAAAAGTTTGATGTTTGTTATAAAATATTATTGTAATCTCAAACAGGGGATATAAAAAATAACTCAGCCAAAATTCAGGATAGCTATTGCACAAACTGAATGTTTTACTATTGGTAATTCCATTTTGTATTTTCCTTATAAACTCTAATTGTTGCCTAATCAATATTTTGCAGAAGTACTGCTTCAAGAGTGAACACCGTAAATTAACTTGAAATAGTAAGCCATCACCTATAGGACAGATTATGTAAACCCCAATTAGATAAAAGGGGGTAAATAACTGTAAAGTCATAGATATTGAAGTTAAAGCCCAGTACTTTTACTTTATGACTGGTGAGACTGACTTGCTTGATGGTTAAGATCAAACTTAGAGATTGAGATTAAATACAGAGGTCAAGAAAAGTCCATATTTGGGTCTTGCCCTCAAAGTCAGCCTGAACCCAGGGAACAAGAGGACTTCTTTAAGGAGGTTTGCAACTCTGGGTCACACAACCTCCTGATCAAGGAGATTGATGAGGCCACTAGAGGAAAAGCCACTCAGTGCACCTGCTGCAGAGGAGGGTCAAGGAAAAAGGGAAACATCCCTGGTGCTTTCAAGGGAAGCCACCTCATTGAGGAGACCCTGCCTAACCAATGGCACTAATGGAGCTAAGAAGCTGCTCTTAAGTTCTCTATGAGTGACCCCTGTGGAAACTCAGCTGACTCTTTAACAGACAGTAACATGTCACTTTGACCAACTTGATCTTAAACACCTAGCAAAACAGTTAAAACCAAAATATAGCCATTCTTAGGCATTTAAAAGAAATAATACTTAAATGTAATTTAAGATGTACACTTGTGTTAGCCCACTAGAATAAAGACTAAAAGCTACAAAAGAGATTCTTAGGTAAATGTGCCTGATAACTATCAAGAGAAATTGCCAGAGTCAGAAGTTTTAGTCAGTTTAAAGCCTACAGACACAGGTAGGCTTAATCTATGTTTGCTAGTAACAGAAGTATAGAGATCTCTACTAAATGTTGTGTTCACATTCCTGATAACCCGGACAATGTTAAAGTTCCCAAATAAAGGCCTTGTCTTCTCCAGCCTTTGCTAGGCCTTGTTATGGGAACAACTTCTCAGTTCTTCCATCCCCTGGTGAGGGATTATTGACTTCTGTCATCTTTATAATATGCATTGGCATGTTCCAGATTCTGCAGCATATATATTGTATCAATCTCATTTCAGTACTCATGTCTTTTTGTTCTTCTCTCATAGAAGCACCCATCCCCAGATGCCTTTACAACCTGCTCTTCCCCAACCGGACTTCTACCTTGGACCACTCAATTGACCAGATTTCTAAAAGGGAACTCCAAACTGCTTGCCCCATGCCCCTTCCAGCTCGAAGAAGCCAGAGCAGTCATTTGACCCCCTTTCCCTACAGCAAAGGAGTTTCTAAAATTAGAGGGGTGAATGTCCTCTTCATTCACCCCTCTAATTTTAGGGGACAGGCAGTTAGTGTAGAAATAGGGGATCAGTCAAATCGAGGAAATGAAGTCCATGAAAACCATCTGCCTCTGGAAGTCTGCAAATTGAAGACTGCCCCTGGGAGAATTAACTTTTTACATCTCACCTGCAAAACTAGACCCAGTCACTTAGGCAGGAAGAAGAGAGAAAGCTTCAGAAAGAACTGGAGAACAAAAGATTTTCTTATAAAAACAGAAACGGGGGAATGTAATGTACAAAGCTGCTCCCCCTGACCTTTTTGGGGCAGCCATTTTCCCCGCCTCCCAACCACTTGTCAATCTGTGAACATCCTAGCTAGCTATTGGTTCATCAGTCAGCTTACAAGTATCCTTCTCCGATATTGGTCCCCTGTTAGCCTGGCAGAATTCAATTGCTTTACTGTAGCTACCCTGCCATCTTTCCTCATCTGTCTCTCCTCCTCACTTTCTCTATCCTCCTGGCTTTTGCACTTTCTTGTGCGTGCCCTTTCTCGTTCCCTTTCTCTTTTCCTCTCATTTTCTCTCTTACCCTGCAGGGAGACACTTTGTTTACTTAATAAACTCCCTTATGTGATTTCCCGTGTCCAGCGTGGTTTCCTTGGGATCCCTTACACCCTGTGCATCCTCTGACTGCAGTTGAGTCCTCCTAGGCCACCGGGCCTCGCTTGCCACCTTCCAGGCCTCTGGGGAGTGATGGAAAACCAGCTGATCTCTCATTTCTATAGGGCATGGGGAGCACCAAGGAAGCCACACCTCTTCCTCCCAGAAGGCCACCAAGAAGGCCAGTGAGTGGCAGTGTGGCAGTGATCCTCATTTTAAGGCAATTGCATGAATAATGATGTGACCATGCATGACTGGTAAGAAAAAATAAAGTACATTCTTCAGCAGGTGCCCTGGAATTATTTAAGGGAAGTAAAGGAAGCAATTAAGACTCATTGACAACAGACTCCACTCCTGGCCCTGCCCATCCGCATCTCATCTATTCCCAAGGAACCTTTGAGTATCCTTTAAGTGCCTCATTAGACTCTGGGCTGTGTACACAGGCCTGGTCCTAGGATTTCCCACAATCCAGCAAGAGATGAACATTAAACAATTATTCATGCACATACTTTGAATGAAAAGCTCAGGCTGTTCTGAGAGTGGGTGGAGATCTATTTAATCCTTGTAATAGCCTTCTAAGGTGAGTATCATCATTTCTATTTTTTAAGGAGACAATGAGGCTCAGAGAGGTTAAGGGATCTCCCTGAGGTCATCTAGCGGGGACACAAGACTGAAAAGAAGCCTGAGCAGGTTCCTAAATGCAAATGGAAAAGCATAGGCACAAATGGCTGGGGATGCAGGAATACAGCTGGCTGGCGGGAGCACCGAGGAGGCGGGGCCAGCACCTCTGGCCGGTAACACTCGGGGACAGCATTAACTCCGGGGAAGACAGGGTAGCTGGTTAATTCAGAAGGGCGGCCCCATCTTCCCAAGAGGAGATGATCCTCTACTGAGAAGGAATGATGGGGTCCCATCGCCTGGGGGTCCCTGGGCAGCTGCGTTTACCTGTAAAATGGGGGCAGAAGTAGATGGGTAAGGTACGGCACCCCACAGAGACAGCAGCTGGTTCCCTTAACCCACACCTCCATTTGAGTCCCAAGGGTCAGGGTGAGGTGTAGGGAGGTGAGATAGGACATCAGACCCCACCCTCCACCTCAGAATGAAGAGGTATACCCAGCGAACAGGTTCTAATGCTGATGTAAGGCTGCCACTGTGCCATATGGAAAAGTGAAGACAGAAGCCCAGGAGGGCGCGGGTAACACCCCTTCCCAGCTCAAGGCTGCTCCTCCTCTTGGGAAGGCACGTGGGAGGGTCCGGTGTGGCTGCTCAGACTCTGACCCCCACCTTTAACCTTTTCGAATTCCAAGTCCAATCTTGGCTTCCTTCTCTCCTTGAAGGAGGGCAACAAAAGTTCACGGTTGGGGCAATCAGCCTGGACTGGCTCTGAATCCCAGCTCTACTCACTAGCGGTGGGACTCTGTGCCTTGATGAACATTGGCAGACAACTTTTAAAAATATGGGCTGGTGTTGCGGCTCAGTGGCAGAGCCTAGCATGAGTGAGGCACTGGGTCCGATTCTTGGCACTACATGTAGATAAATAAAATAGAGGTCCATTAACAACTAAAAAATATATATATTAAATTAAAATTATATATAATGTATATAAATTTAAAATATATAAAAATTATATATAAAATTATTTTATATAATTATGTATATATATATATATATATATATATATATATATATATATACCAGCTGGGCATGGTATATAATCCCAGTGGCCTGGAAGACTGAGGCAGGAGGATTTCAAGTTCAAAGACCCTAAGCAACTTAGCAAGACCCTGTCTCAGAATAAAACATAAAAAGGGCTGGAGATATAACTCAGTGGTTAAGCACTCCTGTGTTCAATCCCTGGTATCAAAGGAAAAAAAAAAATATATATATATATATATATAAAATATATATATATATATATATATATATATATATATATATATATCCTTAGCTGAGCTTTTCAGAGCCCTTAGAGAACTCCAAAGGCTCAGGAAAATGAGGATGTTGAAGGATTCAAAGAAGCCATTAGGCAAATAAATCACTAACTAAATTGGCTTCCAGCTAATGGTTTTGTTCCCTCACAATGCTGGGCAAATTACCTGTCCATTCCAAACCTCAGTTTCCCCAACCACGAAATGAAGCTAATAAAATCTGTCATTGCTTTGTGGTGAGGAGGTTGTAAGAGGGCGTGAGCTGCGTGCCAGGTAGATGGTAAACATTCGATACATGCAACTTCCCTCCCTTCCTGAGGATTTGGACCACACAGGAGCCTTCCTGCTCTTGGCTTTGGCTTTAAGGAGCTTGTGGTCACAGAGAGGATCTGACACTGGAAGTACACGCATTCCAAATTGATACCTAACTGAATATTTTCTGGTGTAAACTATATGTCGACTCTAACTTTAGCCTGGGGGAGCGTTATTATTTGTTTCCCTTTCATGAAAGCTATAATAGAGGAAGAGAAAACCTTGCCTCATGCATTCCGATTCCTAAATACACAATTTACAATTTTCTGGGATATTATTTAAGTTTATTTTAGTTATGGAGTCTCGCCATCCCTGTTGGGTGCTTATTTAAGTTTCGGGTGGGCTCTGGAAAGGCCTGGAATGTCTCAAAGGGAGGGAAGGAGAATCTCCTCATTCATTAAACAGCAGGCCTGAGGTCTTTACAAATTCTAGGACACCAACGAGGAAGCCCCGGGGCGGAGGCTGTCAAGCCAAGCTCTGCTTCTCGTGTCCAGTAGCTCTCACAGTTGGGCCTCTTTCTGGCTTTCATCATCCTTTGCTCAGATTGAGGCCAATGGCAAGGACATGGATCATGGTCTGACTGGGGCTCCAGCTCCTTCCCTTTCTCTCTTTTTTGGGGGGTTGAATCTGGGGCACTTTACCACTGAGTTACATCCCCAGTCTTTCCTATATTTTTGTTTGGAGACAAGAGTCTCACTAAGTTGCTGAGGATAGCTTTGAACTTGGGATCCTCCTGCCTCAGCCTTCCAAGTAACTGGGACTACAGATGTGGGCCACCATGCCCCAGCCAACCCTTTCTCTTGATAGATATGGGACCCAGGTGCCCATGGCCACACCCCAGGTGTGAGAACAAAACCAACTTTCATCAGGTTCTCGGAGGGCTCAGGGACCTCCAAAAGGATAAATATCATTGGGAGATGGTCAGTAGCTCCCTCCCACCTGCTTCCTGCCCTCACAACCTGCTCTTGGGACAAGGCCTTCCGTGATACTTAATGGTGAGTCGTCAAGGAAGGCCTCAGCCTTCTGAACATTCTTCAGGGAGGACATCCGCTCCTGGCCCTGTGGCAAGTGCTATCATTAGCCACGGAGATACAGAATGGGGCAGCGTGGTGGGGTCCTCCCTCTTTGTTCTGGTTGTAAATCATCAACCCCTGTTCTGGAGTTCCATACGAGGGCTCTCCAACTTTAATGTGCAGAAGAGTCAAGTGTGTTTTTTAAAACTCCCCAAAAGATTGTAGTGTAGGTGGACACTTGGGGAAACACCGATGGACTGTTAGAAAGCTGCCCCAAGTTACTGGATGTCTTTGAAGTAGTTAGTACACACACACACACACACACACACACACACACACACACACACACAAACTGGGTGCCTTTTAAGAAATTATTGGCAAACTAAGACCCAGGGGTCAAATCTGGCCCACTGTCTGATTTTTTTAAATAAGGCTTTATTGGAACACAGCCATGCCTATTCATTTACATATCATCTACACATTACTTAGTGCTACGTTAGCAAGAGTGAGTAGTTGTGACAAAGGTCTTAGGGCCTGCAAAGCCTAAAGGTGTTTAGTCTCAGTCCTTTTACAGAAAAAGTTTGCCAATTCCTGGTTTCAGGGTCTTTTTTTTTTTTTTTGCGGGGGGGGGGGGGTTCTATTACATGCAGCCAAGGGTCTCTGTCAGCCCGGGAGTTGTGGAATTTGGCGTCCCCAGATGGCACTGTTAGTGATGGCAAACTTTGTTCTTTAGACCATTTTTCCTGAGAGATTTACCACAGACTGAACTTTTGGGAATTTCAATAACATCACCCAGGCCAGGGATGTAGCTCAGTTGGTAGAGCGCTCGCCTTGCAAGCACAAGGTCCTGGATTCAATCCCCAGCACCGCGAAAAAAAAAAAAAAAAAATCCAACCCTACTTCTGATGGGAATGGCGGGTGGCAGTGTGGGGGTCACCTAGGTCGGACAAGGCCTGGATTTATTATATCCTAGTTTTACCCCATAGAACCAATTGCCTTTGAAAAGTTACTTAAATCTCTAGTCCTCAAGTTTTTTTTTTTTTTTTTCTTATATATAAAAAAATAATTATACTTTCCTGAAGGATGGGTACACTCAGGGAGGGAATTCCAGACAAGGACTCAGTATAAGCAAAAGAACTGGAGTGGGAAAATTCCAGTTCCATGTGGAGAACAGCAAGAAGTTCTGTCTGACCCAAGCCAGGAGCCTGTGGATGGGGGCTTGGAATTCTAACTTACCTTGGGATTTCCCAAGCGATATGTCTTTGTTATTCCTAGTGATCCCTAAAGCCACACCTGAGTTAATGCTAATGAGCTGATTCACGGTGGGCCCCTACATAGTTTTGGCCATCAGAAAAACCAACCATGTGATTAGAGGGTTGGGCCTTTGAAGCAGATGATAAATCAGCCAAGGAAGGCAGGAGGCTGAAGGTAGAGTTCAGTCACATGACCAATGATTCCATGACCAATGATTCTATCAAATACACCCATGTGATGAAACCCCAATAAAAACTATAGATAGCAAAGCTCGGTTAAGTGTCCATGAATGTTCTAGGAGGATGATGCGCCCTGATTCCATGGAAACGGGACATGGAAGCTCTGACCTCCCAGACCTGGCCCTGTGGATCCCTTCCCTTGACTGGTCCTGATTTATACCCTTGTAATAAACTGTAACATTAAGCATAGCACTTTCCCAAGTTCTGTGAGCCTTTCTAAGGGAGGAACATAGGGTTAAAGTTTAAACCGGTGACTGTTAAAAAGACTGCATGCGTGCCCAATGCTTCAGATGACTGGCAGGATCTTTCCCAACTATATCCATTATTTGAAAAAAACAACAGGAGAGCAAGGAACCAGTGCAGGCAGACTGGACCACATATGCTTGCCCTGAAGGGAACAGAGGCCCTCAGTTAAATGCATCCGCATGCTAAAGGATACTCCCAGCGGGGAGACCTAATTTCAGGTGCATTTTTTACTGCAAATTTGAGCAGGTGCAATAAGAGATTGCGACATAGTTTATGAATATGTTAATTTCTAGCCCTGAAAGGTATACTCACCCCCAATCTCTTTGTCACTGTGCCTATGGGGCAGCCACCTTGCTAGGTGAATCAATGCAATTCTTGCTAACCCTCTCTTTGTTAGTGGTGTTTGATTTCTATCCTGCATGAGCTAAAGGATCAACTGAGCTAGTGACGGTTTCTAGCAAATTATCAAACGTGAGGGGGTTGTGTGAATCCCCACTTGTAGCTAGTTGATCATGTAGGTGGCCTGGGGATTCCTAAACTTGTGCTGGTGTCTGAAATGAGGTCAATCCTTAACCTCTGGATTCTGCACTAACTCCAGACAGTAGGTATGGTGTAGGAGTGCGGTGCTAGATCAGCAGTGCCTGATTCCAGCCTTGGATTTTATATGGTTGATGGCTAGGAGCCATGAAAGTTTTGTGAGCGGAAGAACAACAGAATTGGTATCTGGGATTCTGGAATAATAATCAGGCAGATACTGAGGCCAGTCAGAGCTTATCCAGAGTCCCAGGCCCCCTTAGTTGTACAATCTTGACACGTGCATGTAATACTGGTCACCAAAAATGCTTCCTTCCAAAAAATAAAGAGAAACTATAAAGCAACTCACATATGTTGGTGGGCGTCTCAGGGTAGGCCAGGCCGAGGAGCTGCAGAAAGTACCACTCCTGGGAAGCATAAGATTGATCGGTTCTTCCCAAACCACTTCTTTTTCAGACACTGACGCCCATGTAAAAGGACTGGATGCTGTTATGGTTTGAATACAGTTTGAGTGTGACCCCCAAAGTTTTGTGTTCTGGAAGCTTGGTCCCCAGTGTGGGCCCATTGAGGTGGTAGAACCTTAAACAGGTAGGGCCTAACTGGACATGGTGGCACATACCTGTAATCCCAGTGGCTCGGGAGACTGAGGTAGGAGGATTGAGAGTTCAAAGCCAGCCTCAGCAAAAGTGAAGCATTAAGCAACTGAGTGAGACCCTGTCTCTAAATAAAATACAAAATAGGGCTGGGGATGTGGCTCAGTGGTCAAGTGCCCCTGAGTTCAGTCCCTGGTCCTCCCCAAAAGAAAGAGGTAGGGGCCTAGTCAAAGGTTGTTAGGTCATTGGGGGCTCTGCCCTTTGAGAGGATTAAGGTGATTCTCATGGAAACCCAGTTAGTTTCCACAATAACTGGTTGTTATAAAAAGGGCAAAGTTGGCCACTAATTCTCTCTGGCTTTATGTCTCACCATGTGAGCTTTCCCTCTTGCGCGTGCTTCAATCATGATGCCATCCACCCTATTGTGAAGGCCCCCACTAGAACTGAGCAGAAGCTGGCACTGCTGGCACCATGCTCTTGGACCTCCAAAATTGAGAGTTAAACTACCTCTTGACTTTATAAAGCATTTAGCCTCAGGCATTTTGGTAAAGCAACAGAAAATAGCCTAATACAGATACATACCCAGACCAAGCCTTCTCATTAAAGCACAACAAGTATAGCAACAGACTCTGGTTCAGGTTTCTCCTTAGGTATTTGAAGAACAAGTTGTCATTCAGGAACCCTTTTCCCTAAACCTTTTGTGCTTTCCGGCTTTGATTCTTTCCAGCACCAGCTGACTGTGAGGGAATTGTATTTCAGCATTTCTTCAGCATCCCCTGCCAGTTAAACACTACACTACATGTTCTCTCTCTAATTTAGCCTCCCCTGCAGCCCTCCCCGAGGTGATGACTTAATCTCTGTGCTGTGTGAATAGAGCCACGAAGTTCAGATAAATTTTGCAAGACAAAAACCCAAATCTATTTTGTGGCTGCCGATACACATTCTGACTTCACCACATCCGCAGTCATTCTGATCACAAACACAAAAAGTGCTATAAATTCTTCCCATGAGGTATTGGTTTGTTTCTGGTCTCATTCATTTTTTGGAGAAGTCAGCCAGTCAAAATAGCCTGTCATTGATTCAAGAGCCCCACGGTGGTGCACTTAACTTACTGACACAGTTTAGTCTTAGTAGTAGCCAAGTTTCTTTTCAGGAACACTTTTTCTCTGACACTTTTTTCTTTGCGTGCTAGGGATCAAACCCAGAGCCTCATACGTGCTAGGCAAGCACTGTAGGAGAAAAATATTTGAGAGAGATGACAGTGAAAAGATTTAATTGCACTCAAGGAAGCAACAGTCACTCTTCTTTTTATAATTTAATATTTTTACAAAATAATGATCTTTAGAAAAACTTTAAAAATATGGAAGTATAAAGAAAACAATTCTGTAGGCATGGTGGTACATGCCTGTAATCCCAGCAACTTGAGAGGCTGAGGCAGAAGGATTGTAAGTTTGAGGCCAGACTCAACAACTTAATGCTAAGCAACTTAGCAAGACACTTCTCAAAAAAAAAAAAAAAAAAAAAAAAAAAAAAAGGCATTGGGGCTGGGGATGTGACTCAGTGGTTAAGCACCCCTGGGTTCAATCCTTGGTACCAAAAAAACACAAAAACCCTGAGATAATCAACTTAATAAAGAAGGAGTTGCTCTCCGGTCCTCGCTTCCAAGATGACCAAAAAAAGAAAGAATAATGGTCGTGCCATAAAGGGCCACGGCCACGTGCAGCCTATTCGTTGCACGAACTGTGCTAGGTGCGTGCCCAAGGACAAGGCCATTAAGAAGTTCGTCATTCGAAACATTGTAGAGGCCACAGCCGTCAGGGACATTTCCGAAGCAAGTGTTTTCGACACTTATGTACTTCCCAAGCTCTATGTGAAGCTGCATTACTGTGTGAGTTGTGCCATTCACAGCAAGGTGGTCAGGAATCGATCTCATGAAGCCAGGAAGGACCGAACACCCCCACCCCGTTTTAGACCTGCTGGTGCTGCCCCACGACCTCCACCAAAGCCTATGTAAGGAGCTGGGTCCTTAATGAATGAAGAAAAGCTATCTTCTGGAAAAAAATAAAATGGGAATTATAATCCAAAAAAAAAAAAAAAAAAGAAAAAAAGAAGGAGTTTATTTTACATCACAGTTTCGGACATTTCAGTACCCATGGCTGCCTGGCTTTGCTGCCTTTGGGCCAGTGGCGAGGCAGTACATCATGGTGAGGAACACGTGGCAGAAAAAGGTGTTCACTTCGTGGCCGGGAGCATAGAGAGAGGAAGGGGCTGGGATTCCAACATCCCTTTCAAGGTCACGCCTCCAGTGACTTAATTTCCTCCTATTAGGCTCCACCTTTTAAAAGTTTCATCCTTCCCAACAGCATCACAAGCTAGTGACCAAATCTTTAACACATGGCCTTTGGGGGACACTTTTCCAAGCCATCGTAGGTTCTGTCTCTGATTATTTTGGAGCAATTCTTAGGAGCAAAATTACAGTTCAAAGACTACAATGCAACCGTAGCTTTCCATGCTTTTTGACCACTGGGTACCTGTCCAAAATGCTTCCTGCATTTGATGATTCTCCACTCTGCCAGACCCGTCTTCTCCTGATAGAAAACAAAACTCACTTCCCCAGGGCTCCTCAACACTCAGGGTCAAGGCTACAATCTAAACTCCACTGAACAATGAGATGCCCCGTGAGTTCTGAGCAGAGAGCAAGGGGAAGGGAGAGCTACCTGCAGGGTCCCCAGATTCTGATGAATCTGGGAGATCATGATGAAGCCAGTCAAGAGCCACCACCTTTTAGGTGTTGCTGCTGCAGGTCCTGGGCCCAGCCCCAGTGGGATCTGATGCTTGTGCCCACAGTGAACTGTTGCTAAGCCTGGTCTCCGTCTACTTGGTCTCTGGGGATCAAGGAGAGTCCCTCAGCTTCCTTATACCCTTAATCCATTTTTTAACAGCTTAAACTGACCAAGAACCTGATCAACTCGTGAACATTTTAAACACTTCTGATACACATCGATGTAAATTTTGTAGTTTTTTTTTCTTTTTGTTTAATTGAATAGAACACTATTACAAGAACAGAACTTACCTAAAACGTAAGATGTAAAACTTTAGGAACATTTTCAAACACTTCCACAGAAGCCCAATGCTCTTTCATGCTGGTCTAGTCACTAATAATAACATTATTACATCCAAGGGCTTCTGCATTAGATATCAGGGCAAAATCATGTTCTGAGAACTTGTTCCAGATTAGGTCAGATGCCATGGGTTGTGTATTGTGCTTATTTTCTTACTGATAAATTCATGTATTATAAAAAAAATTCACATATTATAAAACTCACTGATTTAAAATATTCAATCCAGTGGTTTTAGTTTAATCATGAGATTGTACAATCATCACCACTAATTCTAGAACATTTTTGTTCCATATGAAGAATGAGTCACACTCATTCCCAGTCATTCTCTGGGCCCCCTACCTTCCTGGGCAACACCTAATCTACCTTCTGCCTCTTCTGGATATTTCATATGACTAAAATTATATAATATGTGCCCTTTCGTGACAGGCTGCTTTCACTTAGCATCATGTTTTCAAGACTTAGCATCATGTTTTCAGATTGGGGATCTAGCAATACTTTATTTCATCTTATGGTTGAATAATATTCCATTGAATGGATATACCACATCGTGCACACACATTCATCAATTAGAGCACATTAGGTGATTTCCAGTATTGGACCCTTATCCATAATGCTGCTGTGAATGTTGTTATACAAGTTTTTGTATGGAATTATGTCTTCAAATCCGTTGGGAATAGGAGTGGAATTGACAGATCATATGGCAATTCTATGTTTAACTTACTGAACTAGCATCTCTGGAAGTAGGGCCCAGGAATCTCTGTTTTAACAACTCTACAGTTAATTCTGTACTCACCAAAATTTGAGAAGCCCTAGATTAAGGGGCAGTAATTTTTTTCCTGTAGAGTCAGGTGGTATATATTTGGGGTTTGCGGGCCAAGAGGCAAAATTGACAGTGTTAAAGTTAGTTGCGTACCAACGTGTAAATTTTCACAAAACTTTTTGTTGGCAGAACTTTAAATATAATCACAATAAATGGCCACAATTTTTTGTATTGCAGGTTTACTAATGAAAAGAATGGAAAATTTTTGGAGAACATGTCATTTAGTTGGGATTCAAAGTTTTTATTCCTTATCAGCAAATCAATGACAAATATTCTTCTGTGTAAACTAGCTCATAAAGTGGGGTAAGGGGAGGCAGTGGGCCAGATTTGGCCTGTGGCACTTCTTTGCTCACCCATCCCAGTACTCAAGATTTTGCAGGTTGGCTAATGCCAAGCGGCTTCTTTGGCCCCCAGCCCGGTTTTACTTTGAGAAAATGATCTTTCTCATGTCCCATGCAGTTCCAATGGGGCTGTAGGTTGTGGAGTTCTAACACCTCCCACCCCAACCTCAGCTAGAGCAATCGGGCCCTTGGCAGTTTGAATCTGGAAGGAGCCATGGGTGGTAGAGGTCAGGGCGGCAGGTGCCTTCTGATGGCAGCCCCGAGTTGGATCATGCTCCACTGCCTAGGCCTTGCAGGATCTCCGAGACTCCCAACCCATCTGCTCCAGCTCTCTAATTTGCAGGCAGCCTCTGCCATATCCATTTATTGATTCAGTTCAGCAACATCTACTAATGACCCTAAATCCCTTGCAAATGTACTTGAAGTGGCCCCAGGGGTTTAAGATCTGGATGTTCTCCCACCAGCAAAAACACTGCTATCCCCACAGCCTGGAGGGGTTCCTGTTCTACCTGCTGTTAAACATTTATCTATTGCTTATTAATATGTGCCAGAAATTGGATCCTCTCTTGGCCTATTTGGGTCACGGATTATAAAGTGGTACCTATCTTCTCAAAAGGAATAGAGCAACATATGTTAAGAGTTCTCAGAAATGTCTTCCGCCTGAACGTTGGAGTGTGCAAAGGGAAATGAGGGCAGGCGGTGGGGAGAAGGAAAGACAGTGGGATGAGACAAACATCATTACCCTATGTACACGTATGATTACACACATGGTGTGACTCCACATTGAGAAATGAAAAGTTGTACTCTATTTGTGTGCAATTAATCAAAATGCATTCTGCTGTCATGTATAACTAAACAAAACAAACAATAAAAAAATGAAAAAAAAAAAAAAAAAAAAAAAAAGTGTTTTCCTCCTGGAAAAATAAATAATCCTAAATGCAGAAAAGTCTATTTAAGCAAAGGTGTTCATGGTTGTCTTATGCTTCTCGATGTCCTGAAATGGATACAAACTCAATTTACCACCAGCAAGAACCATCTACACTCATCTAGGATGCAGAAGATTCCTGTCCTTTCCACTGGGTTGCCTTCTGGAAAACAGCTTCCAGGATGTCCAGAAATCTCTGTTTCCCTTGGTCTCCCTTTCCTCCTTCCTTGTTTGACCTTCTTCTCTCAGAAAACCAACATCATCCCCCTTGGTCAGAAGCAGCAAATCTGAATTGCTCTTTATGACTTTTGCTCTCAAGGTGGACATAGCCACCTGCCCTGCATCCTCCTGTTCTCTGAGTGGAGGACTCTTGAGATAATCAGCCTCTGGCTACAGCAGATTCTCACTGTGTCACATTAGTGGTTTATGATGTTTAAAAGCTCCCTTTCCAGTAGGGATGAGCAGAGAGGGTAGACAGGGACTGACTGGGCCGGAGAATCCACCTACTACATATTTAATAGTGAAAATATCAGAAACCATCAGGTGTTCCAGAAGCACTTTTGCATCACCCACGGCAGGATCCCAGCAGCTGGGGCAGGATGGTGGCATGGTACTCTAAGCAACAAGGCCTCTCAGATCTGAGCATGAACACTGTACTCAGCCTAGGAAGGTAGGCCTTGGTTCTAGGGAGGCCTTCTGGATAACTGTTTTGTTCTGAGTTGTGTGTGAAGGTTGAGAGGACCACTGTCTCAGGTCTAACCCCAGTGGGTCTCCTATTTAGACTTCTGCTATTTTTTCAAATATACTTGCATACTAAATCCCAAAGAGCAAATCTGACAAGACCAAAAGAAAGAGAGCGTTTGTCACTTGGCCTTGACTCTGTCTTCCACCTCTGGATAGTTCACACAACCTACTGCATCTCAGGATTTTATCTTTTTCGTATGAGTTTCTTAAGGTGTTACACCATATTGTTGTCTGATGAGAGTATTGATTTGCTCGGGGTAAACACTAAACTCCTTGGCAATCTTTAGGGATAGCTTCATTTGGAAACAGACTAGGAACCTCAAAAATGGATGGTAATGCAGACATTACCTAAATTGTCAGATCTGGAGAGGTGACAAGGGTGCCACACAACTGGGAGGCAAAGCAAAAAGTCTTAGAGCAGCGAGAAGTGAGGAAGCAAGGCACAGGATTGAGAGGGTCAAGATTTGGGGCTGGTTTATGGAGCAGGTGCCTGGTGCCAGGGCATAACTTAGCCTGGTAACAGGTGGGTTGGAAGATAGCAGGCAATCGTCAGAGACACCATGGCTGGTCATCTAGGCAACCATAAGGAACAAGGGTGATGAGGATGCTGCAAAAATATGAAAGTGCTCATGTTGTCGTACGTCATACAAAACTCGATGGACCTACAAGACACACACACACACACACACACACACAGAAACAAGGCTGGAAAGAATTACACCTAAATGGAAGCAGTGTTTGTATTAATGGGGAAGGGTGAGGTTGTGGGTAGGTTTATTTGTTCAGTATTTTAAAATAAAACAACAGCACTAGCTATTAAATGAGTACTAGCTGCCAGGGTGTGGCTAACACAGGCATGGTCCTTGTTCCTAAAACAGGCCCAAGTCAGGAGATAACTGAGCATTCCATTCAGCAACTGCCAACCCTGGGAAAAGCCCAGGCCTTGCCAAATTCCCACCACCTGGCCAAGAAAAGCTGGAGCCAGTGGGAAGCTTTTGTCCCTCTCCTGGTGTCCTGAGCCATGAATCTAAAACCCCATGCCTTGGGGGACCAGCCAGGGATTGGGGGCAGATGTTGGAGCTGGCAAGGCCTAGCTTTGTGGGAGCCAGCATGACGTGGCTTCTGTCCTAGTTCCAGCTCCCTCGCCAGCATCCTAAAGCAGTCTTGAGGCTGACTGTCCCCACCCCACACATCCCCACCTCCCCAGCCAATCAGGCCCAAGGTGCCTCCAGGACACTATCTCCCCACTGGTCAGCTAGGGGAGAGTCTGCTTCCCAAACGCAGCTCCTCAGGAGACCCACATGGGAGGACCTCAGGGACTCACTGAGGCCCTGAGTCCCTCCTGTGGGTCTGAGCCCACCCCCCTCCACTGGGCAGTTCCCAGCTGGTGCCTCCTCAGGGCTGCTCAGCGCTCTCAGCACTCCCAAGACAAGGAGATTTTCTTGGGCCTCTTCCGGCATCTCTGTCCAGGCCAGGTCCTTGGCAGGATTCTGCACTTGAACTCCACATGGCCTTCTCCCTGGGTCCACCCTCAGGGACTATGGGAACTTTAAATCCCATAGCCTGGGCTTTGGGGCCTCTGACAAAAGTGGAATATGAACTATAGTGGCTTATAAATATTTTGACAGTTATTTTTAATAAATCTCATAAAAGTCATTTACATTTCTGCTAGATGAGGTAGAATTTTCCTGTATATAAGAGTCTGACAAACTTTGTAACAAGAGGTTGGGCCCAGTCAAAAGCCAACCAGTACCGTGCACTGCATCAGAATCTGCTTTGTTTTTTTTTTTTTTTGTTTTGTTTTGTTTTGTTTTTTGCGGTGCTGGGGATGAACCCAGGGCCTTGTGCTTCAAGGCAAGCACTCTACCGTCTGAGCTATCTCCCCAGCCCTGTGTACTGCATCAGAATTGCTCTTGGAATGTGCTAAAAACACAGCTTCCTGGTACCAACTCCAGGGTTACAGAATTAGAATCTTAGATGGGGGGTGAGGACTGGGAATCTGACATGACTCTGAGGTACATCACACCAGTGGTGTAAGGCTTCAGTGCCAGGGGAGCCTGGCTCCCTCCCTGGGAGCCTGCATCTCCAGCAGGAGCCCCTGGGGTACTGACCAGGACAAATGAATGGATTCACAGACATTAGGCAGATGGACAGAAGACAGAAACCAGGCACAGGGTGGTGGTGGTGGTGGGTGTTGGATGCATGCAGCTGGGGGTCCACAGAGGAGTCTTGGGGATATTAGGAGCCTGGCTAGGACCCCCGAGAGGGCATAGAGGGGCCCAGCTGGTCAGTCAAGCAGAAGTAGAGCAGCATGAATGAGTCCCATGCTGATTTCGAAATGTGTGCCTTTGTCTCCCCAGACAGCAAGAAAGGCCCCAGCAACGTTTTAAAGGGATTCTGTGAATTGTGTTAGTAAGATAAAGTCTCTAATGAAGGGGCAACTGCTGCAAAAGGGAACTATTGAGGGACTGAGGGAAGGAAAGCACCTTGTGCAGAAAGAAGCCAAGGGCATCACAAGAGTTTAAAAGAGTTTTCCAGGTCTGGGGCTGAGGGGGAGGGCATCCCTCACCACTTCCAGGAGCAGAGCTGCGAGGGACTAAGGCACCAAAGTGTTTGTGATCCAGGAGTTTAGATGACACCCTCAGTGGTCGTGTTGACAGCGACAGCCGAGTGACCAGTTGCCCATCTGCTGCTTGCTGGTTCACTCATTTCTCCAACATTTACTGAGCACCTGCTACGTGCCAGGTGGCTCTGTGGTCTCAGACCTCAGGAACAAGCCAGCTCCGGACAAGCTTGACTCACAGAGCTTATGACTGAGCAGCAGACGCAGACATGACATGACACAAATATAATGCGATATGACACATTACAACATGACAAACTGTGACAAAGGCTGGGAAAGAGAACAGCAGGGTCCTGTTTTAGCCTGGGTGGTCAGAGAAGGCCTCTGGGGAGGGGGCGACCTCTGAGCTGCGATCAGATGGGAGAGAATGCAGGATAGCGCTCCAGGCGGAGGGGACGGCACTGTCATCATCTAGGAGCTGGTGCTCTCGAGGAACGAACCGAGGGCTGGGAGGATGGAGGGTGCCAGCCAGGAGGCGTGGGGGTGGGAGGACACCGACAGGAGACCAGCCTGAGAGGAGTCGAGGGCTGACAGCAAGAAGGGGAATCTCTGGGCAGAGGCTGGACCAAATGATTCCTGAGGGCCCTCGTTACCCCAGGTTTCCATGACAGTTTAAAAAGCCACCCTGATGCCGTCGTGAAAGGCTGGGGAGTCTGTTTCATCTCCAGGTCTCCTTTAAGAAGAGGGTGCATTCAGACTGTCAAAGAGCCGGCGACCTAGAAGATGTTCCTGGGTCCAGTTCCTACAAAATGTCCTGCAGCATTTTTAGAAAATGTTCCCTTTTAGAGTCAACTTGTCTTAGCCAAATTGACTAGGGAAAAATAAGTCCCTACAAATAGCGATCACGGGCTAGAGAGGAGAGTCATTATCTTAAATTGAAGCTGGTTTCTAAGAAAAAAGGAAAGGAAAAAAAAAAAATGTCATTGGGCCAACACCCTCCCCCACCCCAGCACAGACCCGATGGCTCCCCCACCCTCCCAGGCTCCAGCACCCGGAGGAAACAGACAGAGGAAGGAGGCTAGAGATTAGAGAAACTGACAGATGTAAATAGCCTCCGAGGAGCCACACTGTCCGACTTTCTCCCCAGGGAGCCTTTTGTACCAAGGAATCTGGTTGCCTGAATGAAAAATGATATCATTTATTTCTTTTAGTCAGAGGGAGCTGTTTTCTCAGACATAGAAATAACCTAACACCACAACACCAAATTGTTGGCCAAGTGATAGAGATAATCTGTCATTTGGGCACTTGATAATGTCCTAGGTAAACAACCATTGCCTTTTTTTTTGTACCAGGGATTGAACCCAGGAGATGGTCAAGCACTGAGCCTTTTTATATTTTATTTAGAGGCAGGTCTAGCTAAGTTGTGAGGTGGCTTTTGAACCTGAGATTCTCCTGCCTCAGCCTCCCAAGCTGAGCCGTAGGCACTACAGGCAAGCGCCACCACACCTGGCCTTCTTTCTTGGGAGGGGCCCTGTTCCCCCAGCGAGGATGTACAAAGGGACTTGAGTAAGAGAAGTGCTTTTGAAAAGTTGTCCACAGCTCTTGCTGGTTGCTGAACTGGAAGGAAGCTGGGCTGCTCATTTCTGTCGCTCAAATCACACCCTACCAGCCAACACTCGTTAATTGAACAAATGTTTATGGAGCCCTGACTCTTGCCAAGCTCTACACAGAAGCACTGAGGCTACAGCGTGTAGAGATGGGGTCCTGTTCACAGTCCAGAGGGAAGTTTCAGCCTGTGTGACAGTCCAGTGCAGTCCGTAGAGCAGAGGAGGCATAGGATGAGTTAGAAATGGAAGGTGGAAAGGACTTCCCTGCCAGAGATGTTGGGGGTGAAGGGGTCCCAGGAAGACTAACCAGCATGTGTAAAAGCACAGAGGCTTGAAATCACCTGAGTTATTTGGAAATTAAAAGGAATACAATAGTGCAGAGAATAAAGTGCTAAATAGGTCAGTAGTTGAATGTGTAGGTGGACAGGTAGGCAGAAAGCAGATCTTATTCATGTAAACTGATGAGTTTAGAGTTCCTTTCAGATACTAGGGAACCAGAGAGGAATTTGAGCAAGGAAGTGACATGATTTGTCTAGACAACATTTTCTGTTGCTATAACAAAATACCTGAGACTGGGTAGTTTAAAACGAAAGAGGTATATTTTGGCTCACAGCTCTGGAAGTCTAAAAGCATGGTGCTGGCATTTGCTTGGCATCTGGTGAGGGCCTTCCTGCTGAATTAGAACATGGTGGAGGGCATCACATGGCAAGACAATGAAAACATGCCAGGGACAGCTTGGTTTTATAATAGAGCCACTCCCACAATGACACATTAATCTGTGAATGAATTAATCTAATCACCTCTTAAAGGTCCCACCTTCTAATACCTCACGATGGAAACTGAATTTCAACAAGTTTTGGTGGGGACATTGAAATCATAGCACACAGTCACTCCTCTGAAGAAACCCTGAAGAAACCCTGTCCTGTATTATACAATGGGACAAATGTAGACATCTTTCTTAAAGTATTTCTTGTGAAGGCAAAAACCTTGAACACAACACAATGTCCATCAGTAGAAAAAGGAGAAACAAATAGGGGTATACTCATAAAATATAATACTGTTTAATAGTTTAAAATATTTTAATATTAATATCTATCTATCTATCTATCTACCTACCTATCTGCACGTATGTATGCATATTTTGCAGTGGGGATTCAACACCGGAGTTATTTATCACTGAGCTAAATTCCTAGTCCTTTTTGAGTTAGTATCTCACTAAGTTACTTAGGCCCTCCCTAAGTAGCTGAGGTTAGCTTTGAACTTGTGATCCTCGTGCCTCAGCTCCTCCTGAGCTACTGAGATTACAGGTGTGCGCCACGGTGCCCAGTTCCAATATGACTACATCTAAAAAGCACAATTTTGAGTAAAAAAAGGTGAGTTTCAGAAAATGTACAGTATGACAAAATGCAATTAGAGTTTCAAAACACACATTTATAATTGCTTATAAATAATATATTTGTTTTACCAAAGCATGAAAACTTGGATTGTTGCCTCTGGAGAGAGAAGGAAAGGCATGGAGAGGGAGAGAGACAAGAAAGACAAAGACCCTTATCTACTATGTTCTGTTGGTTTTATATAAAAAAAGAAAAGAGGGGCTGGGTTGTGGCTCAGTGGTAGAGCGCTTGCCTCGCATGTGTGAGACTGGGTTCACTCCTCAGCACCACACAAAAATAAATAAATAAGTAAATAAATAAAATAAAGATCCATCAAGTGGGCTGGGGATATAGCTCAGTTGGTAGGTGTTTGCCTTCCAAGCGCAAGGCCCTGGGTTCAATCCCCAGCACCGCAAAAAAAAAAAAAAAAAAAAAAAAAAAAAAAAAATCCATTAACAACTAAAAAAATATATATTAGAAGAAGAAGAAGAAGAAGAAGAAAAGAAATGCAGAGGCCCCGGATGTAGCTCCATGTTACTTGCCTAGCATTCAGGAGGCCCTGGGTTTGATCCCCAGCTTCACAAAAACAAAAAGCAGAGAAAGGGCCACCACAGAAGGGGGTTGGCAGCAGAGATTCTAGCCAGCCTCTTCACCCCCTCACCCCCATACCCCTTCAATCTTGGAGGAGGGCTGACAGGTCTCAGGGGGCCCCACAGGTCCATGTATACAGAGAACACCTGCCTTCTTGGACTTCTTTTGGCTTCTGAACAGAGCTGAGGCATGCTCCTGGCCTCTTATCTGGTGTCCCTGGAGATACGGGGCTCTGTCTTGTTTAGAAGTGTCTTCCTTTTTGACCCAATGCAACTTCTAGACCTTGCATGTTTCACAGGCCCTGGGATGGCAGTACCATGCTTGGACATCTGATAACCACCTGCACGTGCACACCACACACACAGGTGTAAGCATAGGTGCACATTCAAGAGAATGATATCAGGTTGTCTCAAAGGGGCTTGTGGTAGGTGCTGTCACTTGAGTTTGCTCACTGCTGAGAACGTTCTTACACAGAGAAATAAGAATCTTTCCTTCAATCCCCAGCACCACCCAAACAAGCAAGCAAACAAACAAACAAACAAAAAAGAGACAAGAATCTTTTCACAAGGACTTCATTTCTAGATGTCCTCTTAGCCTACGGATCTCCCCCGCCACACGCACACCACCTAGCCTCCCTCACCCCTGGCCCTAGGGCTCAGCCGAATCCATCTAGATATATTTTAATGTCTGGAGCACAGCTGCAACAGGAAGGAACAAGCAATATGTTCTTGTATCCTTCTGGTGGATCAAATCCTCGGCTTCTCTCCCAGCATGGATTTTGTAGGCATTGGAAATGGTACGGCAGAACCAGGCGCCCTGGTACATGCCTGTAGCCCCAGCACTCGGGAGGTTGAGGCAGGAGGATTGTGAGTTCAAAGCCAGCCTCAGCAACTTAGCAAGATCCTAAGCAACTTGATGAGACCCTGTCTCTAAATAAAATAGGAAAAAAGGACGGGGGATGTGGCACAGTGATTAATCCCTGAGTTCAATCCCTGGGACCAAAAAAAAAAAAAAAAAAAAAGTCTTTCCTGAAACTGCATATGAATTTCAGGGCATAGGTGTGTCCTAGAATGAGTTCAAGGGCATCGGTTTTCTTGTCGTAATACATCTATCCGCCCAATGCGGTAGCCTTCCTTAAGCAAATAAAAGCTTTAAGGAAAAGGTCTGCGTAGCAATGTCAATAATGTGCAAATTGTGCCTCTCTGGGGCCTCTTGGTCTTTAATCTACAGGGCTAGGATCAGGAGAACACACAAAGAGTCTTACACACACACACACACACACACACACACACAAGCACACATCTCCCCTCTATAATTATAATTACTACTCTGGCCTCCAGATCAGGGGTTAGCAGCCTTGGCATGGAGATATCTGAAAGACACCGGAGGCAATTGGCGATGTCCCTTCCCCACCCTGTACCCCCTTCAGGACATTCGTCCTCCCCCACCCCCTCTCGGCACATTGGGCCTCCTGTGGCCCCTCGAGGCCTCACTGCATTTAGCTTCTCAACTCAAATGCCACCTCAGAGAGGCCTGGCCTGATCACTCCAGGGCTCTATCCGCTCACCGACTAGCCATATTTTTCTTTGTAGAACTTTTCATTTCCAGATCTTATGCTGTGCATTTATTTGTGATTCATCTTCGTCCGTTTTCTGTTGCTAACAACCTAATCCAGACTGCATACGTTTCAGTAAAAAGAGGTCTGTTTTGGTTCACGGTTCTGGAGGCCCAAGGTGGTAGTGGCCTTCTTGCTGGCAGTATTGAGGAGGTACACCACATGACATGAGATGGGGGTGCACGTGTATCTCTCTTTTGGTCTCTTTTCCTCAGCTTATGTAGTCAATCATGGGGGATCCATCCTAGGAACTTTACCTGATCCCAGTCACTTCTCAAAAGCTCCACTGATAAATACTACAGTTGGATTAAGTTTCTACATGTTTTTTTCGTACCGGGGATTGAACTCAGGGGCACTTAACCACTGAGCCACGTCCCCAGCCCTTTTTAATACTTTATTTAGAGACAGGGTCTCACTGAGTTGCTCAGGGCCTTGCTAAATTGTTGAAGCTGACCGAACTCACTATCTTCCTGCCTCTGCCTCCTGAGCCGCTGGGATTCCAGGTGTGCGCCACTGTGGTCGGCAGCTTCTACACTTTAACCCTTTAAAATGGGGATTAAATTTAAGCACACGAAGCCTTGGGGTGGCTGGGACACACTCAACCATTCCAAACCACAGTGTCCTCTAACATCTACTCTCTGCCCGCACTAGGCTGTGGGCTAAATGAGGCTCCATGATCACAGCCTCACGCCAGCACCTCAGTGGCTCCTGGCACACAGCTGGACTGGCCATAACAGAACACAGGGTTAGTTTTCCTCCTCTTCTTTCTTCTACTCCCTCTAATGATATTTCCTGCCTCTGCATCAAACATGGGGGCAAGGCGGGCCCTCAGGGTGTCACCGGGCAGGGCAGGTATGTGATCTGGGTTCCTCACGGTTCCACCTCCCTTCCCTGCCCTCCTGCATGGGGCCTCTTCTTCCACCTGCAGCTGCTGACTGCTAATTCTGGCCTCCTTAGCAGGCAAGACCCCATCAGGCACCTCAGGTGGTTGGTTATAGGGAAATTGGAAATCTGGTGGGTAAGAGAATGGTTAAAATAAAAAAAAATCAGGGCTTAGTCTCCAAAGCAACTCTGCCAGGCACACAGAGACCAGGACGTGCCCCAAGGCACCCTTCAGCACCCACCCAGCGCCTTGCCTTTCCCAAAGGAGTCCCTGCTACCGCTGCGGGACCAGCCTTTCTCCTTGCCATTCATTGCCCCCCTCTCTCCTGTCATGATTGACAGTATCACTCCTGCTCCTGCTTGCTCCCCTTCCTGGCTTCTGAGTGCACTTGGTACTAAGCCTGTGACGTGACCTGATTATTCACCCCACAAGCCCATCAGACTCTGAGCCCTTTGAGTGAGTGTGGGGGCCAGGAACTGAGCCCAGGCCTGCTGTAGGGAAACTATTAACCTTTGGTGTTCCAGTCTCCTCAAACACAAACCTGGTTCCACAGGCTGTGTCCCTGCCCACTGTACCACACTGCCTCTTGGGGCCAGACAATGTCTCCATGGCCTATGGGCTCTGGGACACTTCTCATGATGCATGGATTCCCTGCAGGGACTCACCTGTCCACAGGGAGGACTGGCCAACAACAGGCACTGATACCAAAGACGGTTGATGCTGGTAATTAATTTAGGGAGATTTTTTGGGGAGTTAAATTGAAAAGTCATAAGGACTAGAACTTACTTTGGATGGTGGGTTCCCCAAGAGAGGCTGGACTCCATAGGAAAATGTGTAATTGATCATCCCTCCTTATTGCAACCAAAGAGCATTTACTGAGTCCCAGGTAGTGTAAGCTCCACTGGAGACAAGACTCTTTGAAGGAGATGTCAGACATTGTCTCTGCTTTTGAAGATCTGACACTTTCACCACGAAAGCATAAAATCCACATTTGGAAAAGAAAGCGCCACCAAGCTGCCTGTGAATTGGCCCTAGGTGTACCTGGCTTTGTGTTTACCTCAGCACTAAGAAGCACTTGGCCTGGCTAGTCACGCACTCTGTGAGTGAATGTCTAATGGAAGGCCTAACTTAGGGACCAAAGTAGTGGCGAGGACAACGGGACTGGGATATTAGAGGGGAGAGGCCTCATCAGTGAATGGAACATCTCTGGAAGGTTCAGGGAAGAGGTCACATGGAACATGAACCCTAAAGAAAGAGTTGGCATTCTTAGGGGTGGCAAGTGGGGACTTCCGAATTGAGGAAGCTGGGATCAGTGTGGCCATTTGGAGTCCGAAGGGAGGCTTGGCGGAGGGGGAGATGGGAATGAAGCAGAGGAAGACCTGATGCATCAGACTGAGCCCACACTTAATCCTGGGCAGACGTTGGGCAGGGGAGTGAGAACAGCATTTTGGAAGAGAAGGTGGAGGGCAGGCTGCTTAAGGGAGAGACCGGGCTGAGGTTATGACAATGACCCAGTGAGGGATGAGGTCTAGGTTTGGAAAGGAAGAAACAAACATGACTTTTCAAAGGAAGGACATAATTGCCACAAGAGCCACCAAAGAACAGTCAACAGTGCCTCTAAGGTTTAGGCCTCATGACCATGAGAAGGGTGTTACCTGACAGAAATGACATTGTGTGTGGTTGACAAAATGAAACCACATCCTCTGGGTAAGGATTCATTGTCTTTATTAACAATGCCTCTGGACTCTGAAAGAACAGACTGGTATTTTATAAAGCAATATTAACGTTGTCACTCTACAAGACAAACTTTTTGCATAAATAACTTAAATGAGAAAATAAATATGTAACTTAACTCTTTAAAAATCACTACTTTCATTCTTAAGGACAAATCCCACGTGAAAGGATTGCAAAACAACCAGCCCAGCAGGCTTTCACACGGCATGTGCTTCTGTTTAAGTTTTTTTTTTTTTTTTTTTCTCCTTTAACAAAAACTATACAGAAAGTAAGAGGGGTCTGGAAATGATTTTCTAAAAGATTTGTGGGTGGCAGCTCTTATGCTCTGCAGTTTCCCAGCATATGTACAGCACTCGTTACCCGCCCCCCCATAATGTTCTTTTAATGTAAGATACACCATCACAGGTGAGAGCAGTAAGAAGCTATTTTCTAGACAGAAATATGTCTGTGAGTGGTGGGCAGGAGGTGCCTGGCAAGGGACATGCTGGTCTTTGATGGGTGGTGGCTGCTCTCTTCTGGTCCTCTAACCTTGAACTTCTCTGTAGAAGGTGACTTTAACATGTGGCAATGGGGCAAGTGGGGGATCGCTGCTGCTCTTTGGGAATGGGGATGGACTTTCTGTCCCTCTCACCACCTCTGGGACCCTCTTCTTTACCTCACTTAATGGCCCTTCTTTCTCTGAGATGGAGGAGGCAGAGGTAGTCAAACATCTGGGGAGGCCAGGCTGGAAAGCAGCACAGCTTCTTCCAGAAATTTGTCAACCATAAACAGACACTCTTTTCCCCCTGATAGTTTTCTATGGTGGCTGGCAGACCAGAGCAACACGACTCTGAATTTGGGAAGTTGCATTGGCACTGAATGCATCCAATCTCTCCCCCCACTCCACCCCCTTCTCTTTCCCCACCCTCTGCCTCTTCAAAGGGCACTTGGGATCATGTTACAGTACATAGTCCTGGAGATGCTAATCCCACCCTCACCCCCATTTTACAAAGAGATTATTGAAGTCCCAAAAGAGAATCGTGTAGTCCAAGATCACAAGTTAATGGCAGACCCAGGACTAGAAACCATATCTAGTCCTGTGTTCTTGACCAAACAGGCTTTCTGATAGGTAGACAGGTGAAGGGGGAATTTTATCGAACTCGCTTAACCAATCCCTGAACTTTCCACACTCCCCCACTGCTACCCTAAAACCCCAGGGCGGTGAAAATGCTTCCATTTCTGCCTCTTCTGAAGCGGGACCAGCAAAGGTAGGCGGCCCCGGTGAGCAGGGCTGCGTGGCTCAGTGTCTGACTGTCGGCTCCCTCCCCAGCCTTGCGGGGACCCCCTGGAGGGACGGGCAAGGGGGGTACTTTGCGGGCACCCGGAGTTCCGCACTGCCTGGAAGGTTTCGGCTCCCTGCCCTGGGTTGCGGGCATTTTAAAATGAAATACAAACAATCGGACCACGCTCAGGGGGCATGAACGGGGTGCGCCTGGGTCGCGGCGCCGGCCGGGGAGGCCGGCGGGCTCTAGTAGGCGTTCTCCAGCTCCGCCTGGTTGGCTTTGGCGCCCCGGGCGCGGGGCCGGGGCTTCCGACCCTTCTGCGGCCGCGCGGTCTCGGGCCCGAAGTCCTTGAGCTCGGACTGGTTGTGGAAGCGGGTGAGGCGCTTGCACTTGCAAGAGGCCACGAGGCGCACTTTGCGCGCGCGCGGTGCCGCGCCACCGGGACACAGCAGCTGCACCCGCTGGGCGCGGTAGCGGTCGGGGATGCAGCGGAAGTCGGGCCCGCTCGGGCGCCACCACTTGCCGCGGCCGATGGCGTTGGGCAGCAGGCGCGCGGGACCGCACTGGCCGGAGCACACCAGCTCGGTGACCGGCTTGGCGCTGCGGCACGGCCCGTCTGTCACGTAGCGGGTGAAGTGCAACTCGCGGCAGCTGTACTCGGACACGTCTGCGGAGAGAAGCGCGCATGAGGGCGGCGACCCGGCTTCCTTCACCCCGCCCCGACTTTCCCAAACCTGCCTCTCCTGCCCCTCTCCTGAGGATTTTGCACCCGTGCACCTATGATAGGAAGGTCCCAGGCACTCCTGGAGTTGGTGGGAAGATCCGGGGCTGTGCTTGAAGCTAAGTGATTGATGGGTTCCTTCCAACCAAGGCTCCATCACTTACTACCCCTGTGATCTCGGGCAACATACTTAACCTCTCTTTCAGTCTGTAAAGGGGGTTGCCCTGGGATTCAGTGAATGACTCCACTATATATATAATGCACAGAATACCATTCGTGCAACCCATGGGGACAGCTCAGAGTGTTGAATGTTATTATGTATTATCATTATTCTCCTAAAGGCCCTCTTCCCATTTTATTTAAGCCACACCTGTGTGGCAGAGTCCCTGACCTGAAGAGGGTAAGTACTAGCTACACCTTCTGTGTGGTTCTGTCTTCTCCTAAATTCCTTTTCCAGCCACTTGGGAGGGTTGAACAGGAGATGGAGAAAGGAGTAGAGGTTAATTGAAGGCAATAAATCAGGACAGCTGCTATGGAGGAGAGGGGTAGAAGGGCAGGTGGTCAGGATAAGAATTCATTAGACTTGAAAGGCACCAAAGGCAGTATGTCCAACCCCCTCATTATCAATGAGAACACTGAGGTCCAGAGAGAGACAAGAACTTGCCCAAAAGGCAGAGTGGGTCTCCTGACTCCCCTCTCTAGGGTTCCAGCACCTTCTGGCTCTTTCTTGGGTGGAAGCAATTTGTTCAGACACCCATGGGAGTCTGAGCTAGGGGGAGGGGGTCCAGAGGGTTGCTTTTTACAAATTACTTCCCTACCGGAGATAGACAGAACTCTGACCCAAAATCTATAGATTCAGCTGCCACAAACATTGATTAGGCATTTGCTGTATACCTGGCTGTCTCCTGGGCACATCTCTTGTCCTGGGTCACTTGGATGGACATCTAATGGTAATACAAACCTGTCTCTGGGACAGAACCTGCTGGGACCTGGCCTGGTCCCCTGTGTACACCTTGACCACACATCTCCTACTGTGGGTTTAGATGGGTGGGAGCTTTTTAAACAACTGGTCCTCATGTGAGCATCTGTTCACCCCCAAAAGTTTCATAGGGTCAGTTCCAATATGACACAAAAAGATAAAAAAAAGAATCCTACAACCAAAACTAGAGAGAGTCCTGTCCCAGGCCCTGGAGCACAAGCCCAGCAGGGGATGTGTGGGGCTTTGCCACCCTCCTGCGGCTGGCTTTCTTGTTCCTGGGCTGGTTTGGCATCTTCACCCCTGCAGGGGTGTTGTGTGGGGGCGACCTATTTGCCCAGGAAGGAGATGTTTGGGGCTTTCCAAGAATAGTGCCCCTAGGCCAGGCATTTCCTCTGCAGAGCATGACTTTGAGAGTGCTTGGCTTCCTCAGGGGCTGCGACCCTTCACGGGAGCCAAGGGAGGTGGGCGTCTTATATTCAGGGTCCCCTACATCCCTGTAAGCAGTCATTTAAGCTCAGTTGACTGTGTCTGGGGGGAGCTGGGGAGGAGGGTGTTTTGTCCCCCTCTTTCATTTTAGAAGATCCAAATCCTGGCCGGCCTCCCATGGGGTCCCTTTACCCACATCCCCTGCAGACTGTGAGGCATGGAAGGGTGGCATGCAGCAGCAGCCTGGGCAGTGGGTCCTTCTGGCACATGGGAAACAGCCAGAGAGCAGTGAGGCCCTCTGAAGTGTCATTCCAGCCCGTACCCAGCCATTCCTGCCAGCTGCAGAACCAGCTGTGCACCCCCACCCCACCCCGCTTCTCTTGCAGACCTGCTCAGGAACCCAGATTCAGCCTCCTCGGGGTCCATTCTCATAGGGTCAGGCTCCCTCCCCAGGAATAAGGTGAAACTTTGTCTGGGCAAAGGCTTGGGACAAATGATGCCAACTATATCCACTCTCTGCACAGGGGACGCTGCCACTCCTCCAGGTCCTGCACTAAACTGCCACCCATGTCAGATGCTAGAACTGCACCTATAACTCCCATTCCTTCAAGTGCCAGCCCACTGGGCAAGTGGAGCTGAAGGGAGCCTTTCCAGCTTCCCTTTCCCACTGCTTTGCAGGAAGAGGGGTCTCAGTCCCCACCCACACCCCCACTCTCCCTGACCAGGACTGTCTTGCGTTTGCATCAAACTGGATTCAGATCTCAGCTCTGCTATGCTGTCGAATGACTTAACTTCTGGAGCTCAGGTTTCTACACCCTCAAGCTGGGCGTCCTGGGACTTCTACATGGTGAATGTGTGGGATACGTGCAGCCAGTGTCTGGCCTTCAGCAGGTGCCACTACCCTGTTTTGCCCCTTCCCTACTGGTGCCAGCAGATGGACCTGGCTCCTGAATTCTCAGGACGGGATTCTTGGAGCCTGTTTGAGCCGCTGAGCCAGTTCTAATGCCTTCTCCTCCCCATTCCAGCCTCCTCCCTGCCCTGGGCTCTCCCGGCCAGCCCCACCCCTACATTCAACTCTAAGGCGGCGCTGGCAAGTGGCAAGTCATCCTTCCCCGCCTCCAGGCAAGCCTCCGCCGTGTGACTGACATCTACCTCAGTCTCCAAAGCCTCCAAAGAGAAGACTCTAAAATCTCCCCAGATACCTCCCCAGGACCCCTGGGCTAACACTTTTCTCCTCTACCCCATACCTTTGGCCTCAAAGGGGTGGTGGGGAGGCCTCCCTCCGTTCTCCGCCCGGTTCATGGTCTTGTTCTCCAGCTCTGGCGGGGGCTCAGGGTACTCCCCAAGCTCAGGGATGATTTCCGTGGCATCATTCTTGAAGGCCTGCCACCCCTGGCCCTCCACCGCATGGAAGGCTGCATGCACCAGCAGGCATACGAGACACAGGGCTAGAGAGAGCTGCATGGTGCCAGCCAGCGGAGGGCACCCAGCCTTCCAGTAGCACAGGCTGCCGTCCCCAGCCTAGACACGGTCGCCTTTTTAAAGCCCCCTCTACCTCGTGCCAGCCAATGAGGACAGGCTGGGACAGGGCTAGTCCCATGTTTCCCTCAACCCCCGGGGGAGGGAAAGGGGTGTGCTCAGAACAAGCCCTCCCCAAAGACTTCTGGAGCTCAGCAAACTTCCAAATTGCTGCCGGCACTCCCAGGTGACCCAGGGAGAGGGGGGCGTGTGAGGCAGGGCCCAAGCCAGCTCCCCAGGCACCTCCCACGTGCAGGCGGCTGTGGTTTTCACATATCAAAATGAGCTCTCCTTTTAATCGGTTCCCTCTGTGGGCCCCTCGGGCATTCTCAAAACAAACTGTGGACCAGCTTAACAAAGAAAATGTGCAACTCTGAGTTCTCCACAGGGCTGAGCCCAGCTCATTCCATTTCTCAGGCCAAGTTCATTTGTCACCCCACCAGACAAATAGACCTAGGGGTGTCTGGCTCCTGCAGACCCAGCCAGAGGCAAGAGGATACTTTGTGTGTGCGGGTGTTGCTGGGGATCGAAAGCACAGCTTCATGCTTTCTAGGCAAGCACTGAGCCACTGAGCTGTACCCCAATCCCCAAAAAGGCTACTTTTTTAAAATTCTCATTGAGTTCATCTCCATGAGGTTCAGCACTGATTATCTCTCTGCAAGGCAAGAGAGAAAATTAGAGGACAACAGCAAGGATGCTCACGTGGATGACATGGTGGGATTCTGGTGACAAGTTGAGGGGGAGCAGGTCACGAGGGCTCTGGTGGTGGAACACAAAGCGGAAATCTCACTTCCTGCTCCTCAGGGTCCCCGCACATTATCACAGGCACTTCTCCGCCAGGGCACTCACTGCGGCTCACAGCGGCACACAGGCTGATGTGCCAAGCAGTTATTTCCCTGGCCAGGCCATGGGTGGGAGTGGACAGCACAGAAGCCCTTTTCTTAGCAAAAGCCAAAGCCAGCATTTTTAGTGCTGACATTTTTTTTTCCTTGTCTCCCAACAACCCCTTACATTTTTCAAAACCAGCTTTGTGTTCTGTATGGAAGACCTTAGCGGTGTATGCCATGGGTGTGTTCCAGGAAACCATCCCAGGGCCATCTAGGTACAAAAAAACCAAAAGGAATTGCTAGCTCAGCCCTGGAGTAGAATGAGGGACACAGGGAGGGGTAGAGGTATGGGCAGGAAGGTTCACACCTGAGGTGCAAGAAAAGAAAGGAGGGCCAGCGGAAGCCTTCAGTGGGGAAGATTGTTGAGGCCGCCCTAGCCCTGGAGGGAGGCTGGGAAGAAGGCTTGGCCCAGATCTCCTTGGTATGTTAACTGGGTAATGAATCAGTGTGCCCCACCTGCAGAGCCTCTGCAGGCCTTTACCACCTGCCTCAACTTGTAAGTCACTGTGTCCATCTGCGGCCTACTGACTGTCCTCCTTCTTTCCATCATCCATCACCCAACACATGAATGCAGCTGCTCTGACAGTTTTACAAGCCAGACAGAAGCCCCTGCAGGAAGGGCCCTCACTGATACCTGCTTCCTAAGTCAGTTTCCTCAGGGCAGACAAAAACAGCTGTGGCCATTGTTGGGGGTGATCTATCTCTCCCAACAGAGCCTGGATGTTGTGAGAAGCTGGCCCTCTCTGCTCCCTCCCTTCGTCTGTGGACCCCAGGCCCTCCACCTCCTTTTCCCCTGTTCTGGAATGCAGACTTTTAACCCTGTCATGGCCAGACAACTGCCTTCTTGCCCTGGATTTCAGAGAGGCCAGTTCCAATGCTTGGGGTCCGTGAGTTCACAGGTTGATGCTCAGAGCTCCCACCTGCTGGTGGGAACCACTGGACCATCCACCTTGAACAGAAGAGGGGAGACAGACCTGGTGGAGATGACGCCATTCTCGGAACACTTCTGCCACCTGCTGGAAATGAAAGGAAGAGCCAGAGACTGGAGGATGATTAAACTCAGGATTTTATTTCATTTCATTGTTACTTGGAACTGACATAGCATTAAAAGCAAAAAAAGAGAAGAGAGAGTCCACTTGACTTCTAAATGATCCCCATGCCTCTGAATTATTCTGCCAGTGGACAGCCATAGCTTTTCACAGGATGGCTCAGGGAGTACCTGCTGCAATTGAATGTTTGAGTCATTGGTGGCTCTTAGTATTGACTGGGTCCCCAGACTTGTCATTGTACAGAGTTAGACAATATGCCCTGGAGTTCAGTCCCCAGGGTTTTAGCTGATCTCTGTTATTTAGGTTATTTCCAATCTTCCATTCTCAGCAAAACTGCTGTGAACATTCTCATATGAAGTAATTTTTTAATTGTTTTGAGATAACTGTAAATTCACACATACTGGTAAGAAATAACACAGAGAGATTCTATGGATCATTTTCCAAGTTTCCCCTAATGGTAACATCTTGAAAAACTATGCTACCCTCTTAGCCAGGTTTTTTGGGGGGCAGGTACCAGGGATTAAACTCAGGAGCACTTAACCACTGAGCCACATCCGCAGCCCTTTTTATATTTTTTATCTAGAGACAGGGTCTCACTGAGTTACCTAGGGCCTGCTGAGTTGCTGAGGCTGGCTTTGAACTTGTGATCCTCCTGCCTCCACCTTCCGAGCTGCTGGGATTACAGGCGTGCACCACTGCGCCCACCTACAACCAGGATATTGATATTGACCCAATCCACAATCTTGTTCAGCTCCCCCAGTTTTCCTTGTATTCATTCAAGTGTGTACCTGTGCTTGTGGGCCTATGTGTCTATTTAGTTCTACACAAGCTTATCGATGTGTAGACTCACTTGTCCACCAACACAGTGAAAGACAACAGCTCTGTGACCACGAGGGTCCCTCCTGTTGCCCTTTTATAACCACACCCACTTCTCTCCCTTGCCTTGGGTCTCTGATCCTGATCCCTGACAATCACTAACCTAAACTCCATTTCTATAATTTTCTCATTTCAAAAATATTATGTAAATGGAGTTGAGCAGTATGTCACTTTTGGAGACTGTCTTCTTTCAATCAACGTAATTCACTGGAGAGTTAGCCAAGCTTTATATATCAATACCTCCTTCCTTTAGTAGGCCTTGCTACCTATTACAGGCTGTTCTCCAGGAAGCCTGGGCAGGTCTCCAGTTCCCCAAGGGAAATATAAGTGGGCATGGATGGTATTTTGCATGTATGGTATAGCTAAGTACCATACCTGGGTGGCTTAAACAACACAAGTTTATTGTTTCACAGTTCTGGAAGCTTGAAGTCCAAGGCGAAGTGTTGGTCTGGTCCTCCTGAGGGCTCTGAAGGAGAATCTGCTAGATTCCTCTGATCTTTCTTCTGATGGATTGCTGACTATCTTCGGTGTTCCTTGACTTGTAGAAGAATTACCCTGTCCTCTGCCTTCATCCTCACTTAGTGTTCTGTGACCCAATGTTCCCCTATTTTATAAGGATACCAGTTGTAACAGATTAGAGCCCATCCTAATCTGAATTTGTTTGAACTAAGTACATCTGCAACAGCCCTATTTCCAAGTAAGGTCACATGCTGAGGTACTAGAGGTTGAGTTTGACATGAATTTGGGGGAAGACAAAATAATCCATAATTGTATGTTTCTCCATAAGGCTGACAAAGCTGGGTTTGAGTTTTGATATTTTTAAAAAAATTTTAATAGTCATACCTTAATTTCTAGAAAGATTTTTTTTTCAGCCTATTCATATGTCACTTCCCATTCAATGAGGAAAGGGGGACATGTGGTCCCCCTCCAGGAGCCCCCCTACCAGGGAAGAAAGTTCTTTATCCAAGTAACTCCAATTCCAGGTAGAAACTGATCAATGTCACTAAAAAAAGGTTCTGATGCTTTGAAAAAAAAAAGACCTGGGCTGGGATGTAGCTCAGTGCTTGCCTAGCATGTGTGAGGCCCTGGGTGTGATCCCCAGCACTGCAAAACAAAACCAAAAAACCCACTTAATTTTCCCCCCCTTGGGAAAAAAATTGGGGATTGAACCCAGGGGTGCCTAACCACTGAGCAACATTTCCAGCCCTTAATATTTTATTTAGAGACAGGGACTTGCTGAGTTGCTTATGGCCTCACTAAGTTGCTGAGACTGGCTTTGAAATCCCAATCCTCTTGCCTCAGCCTCCCAAGCCACTGGGATTCTAGGCATGCACCGTGGTGCCTGGCTTAGGATTCATTTTTTATTTATTGTTTTTCAAAAAATATTTTAGGTGTTGATAGAACTTTATTTTATTCATTTATTTATATGTGGTGCTGAGAATTGAACCCAGGGCCTCACACATGCTAGGCAAGCGCTCTACCACTGAGCCACAACCCCAGGCCTCAGAGTTCATCCTTGATGGGGGTTCAGACAATATATAATGACATGTATCCAACATTGTAGTACCATACAAAATATTTTCACTAACCTCCAAATTCTCTGTGCTTCATTTCCATCTTCCCCCATCTCCCCAACTCCTGGCAACTACTGACTTTTTAAAAACTGTCTCCATTGGTTTTGCCTTTTCCAGAATGTCATAAAGTTGGACTCACACGGTAGGTAGTCTTTTCAGGTTGACTTTTTTCACTTAGTAACACGTGTCCACATGGCCTCCGTGTATTTTCACACCATGATAGCTCATTTCTTTTTAGTGCTAAATAGTGATCCATTGTCTGGATACCCACACCTTTATCTAGACACCTACTGAAGGACAGCTGAGTTGCTTCCAAGCTTGGCAGTTATGAATGAAGCTGCTATAAACATTTGGATGCAGGTTTTTATGTGGACGTCAATTTTAAGTCATTTGGAAAAATACCAAGGAGCACCATTATTGGATCATATGGTAAGAGGATGTTTCATTTTGTAAGAAACTGTCTTCCAAAGCGACTGTAACCTTTTGCATTCCCATCAGCAATGGGTGAGAGGGTTTGTTGCTCCACATCTTCACCAGATGCTTTGTTGTTGTTTTTAAATAAAAAGCATTATGGTTCCTCAGAGGAGAAAATGGTCTCTCCCTCTGAGGAGGTCATGAGAAGACACGGCATTTGGATCTGACTTTGAAGGCTAGGCCAGATTTTCAAAGTAAATTATTTTACCTCAACTTCTCAGGATCATTGAATCTTGGATCTGAAAGGGACTCTGAAGGTCATCTGGTGTCATTCTCTATTTGGTTCAAGAGGTCCATCTAAATTAATGGAAATGGAGGATTCTCCTTATTGGTTTTAAAACTGATTTTGCTCCCCCAGGTCAGTGATACAAAGGGAGTGTCTGGTTTTGGAAGGCATCCGTTTCTAGGCAGGTGTCTGTACTGATGGATGTCGAATCACCTCATTATTTGAAGTTTAGAATTGTTTCTCTCTAAAGTTTAAGGTCTCAGCATAGCTGGAAGTTCCCTGTTCATTCAGCAGCCCCTGGGGTATGGTAGCCCCCAAAAGCTTGTCACTCATTTTTAAAATAGACCAGTGGCTGCCCAAATCCTAATAGGGTAAAACTTCAACTTCACTTGTTTGGAAGACCAGGTGGGGACCAGTCACTTCTCTATCGCCATATATACTGCCACCATCCCTGCTGCCTTTGGAGACTGTCCGCCCTCATTCAGAAGCCCCCCTACCCACTTCCCACTCGCATACACCTCCTCCCTGGTACATCCTGCTGGCTGGGCTGACCTCAGGCGGCTCCTCAAGTAGGAGGCTTGTCTGCCCTCTTCTTCCCGCCCTCCTTCTCAGGCTGGTGGCCCAAGTACTCTGTGCTCTAGGAATACTAAACTGGATCTAGATCTAGATCACGGGCTTGCAAACTATATTTTCTGAACCCCACATGTCCAAAGAGATGACTCATGGTTTTTAAAGTAGGTATTGTAATCATTTATAAATAAAAATATACATTAATCAAATGTGTTTCACATCCATTCTTGAACCCAGGGCCTTGTGCATGCGAGGCAAGCACTCTACCAACTGAGCAGTATCCCCAGCCCTCACATTCACTTAATGGACTGGACACCACTCATTCATTTAGGTTAATTCATTTCAGTGTGTACTTTGGAAATGGAACTTCTGTGCATTTTGAACTTCTTATGAATGGCATCACTTCCGAAGGCCATAGTTCAGGGACTGTTACTGGAAAGATGTCCAACAAATATCTACTTCATAAATATAATCATCACTGAACTTCTAACTAACTCAGGAGGGCTGGTTTTTATATTAGATTTTAAAGACAGAAAAAGCAAACAAAGTCTAGGCATAAAAGTAAAACTGTGATAAGGAGGACAACAAAGCCTTTTTCTTTGTAAGGTAAGACATTTATTTTGGTTACAATTTTAGTGTTTTAACACTGATTGGTGATACAACGGACATTAAACTTGCTTTTTTTTTTTTTTTTTTGGTGATGTTGGGGGTCAAACCCAGGGCCTCACGCATGCTAGGCAAGCGCTCTACCACTGGACTATACCCCCAGCCTGACTTTCTTTTAAAAACCAGTTTGATATCTCCCCTTCGCCTCCAGGAGACCACTCCTTCATAATCAAGTTATCCTTAAAGCCGGAGGAGGTAAGCGGGAACACAAGTTCAGCTTCCAACCAATCTGCAGTCTCACCCTGAGATGGCCTCTATTTCCAGTCAGGACACACTCTTGACACAGAAGAACCAACTTTGTTGGCTCTTTAGTGATTCCTGACACCAGTTTTATGACAAAGAAAATTTCCCATGAGAGAAGATCATCTCTTAACATTTAAGATCAGTGCTTATTTTGGTTAAAACATTAGCATCTTAACATTATTAACATCTTAACGTGAACTTGTGACATAAAAGACACCAACATTCCCTTTCAGAACCATGCCTCGCCATGGGTGGAATACAGCGCCACCTGCTGGCCATTGTATTATTATGCATTCCCTCTAATTTCCTGGTGGTGCTAAATTTCAAGTGGGAATTTTTACTTAGAGGTCCCTACAGTGTGGGAGCCAAAAAAGACCACACAGTCTTCTAGAGGAGTCCCCTCATTTGATAGGTGGTGGTCTATGCTCTCAAATAACTCAGAGTGGCAGGGAAACAGACCAGCTCATGGGAAGGTAGACTGCTTCAATTTGGCGCTCTAATTTTGCCTGGATGGGGCTCTGTTAGTCAAAGAAAGGGATCGGGTCTGGGAAGGGGGAGGGACACCCTGAGTTCCTATTCCATCACTTCCCAGGGATAGAAAGCTCTCCAAGCACAGCTCCCACCCACGGATGGGCACGTGATGGCTCTTACACAACAGACTTGTATTTTACTTAAAGAACTAGGAGCTAAATCTCTTGAAGTAAACATGGGGTTTCTGGGCCTAGAGACTATGAAAAAAAAAAAAAAAAATCTCAAATTCTCAGCAAAGTAGCCCCAAAGGAAAGGTAATAATTCTCCCAAGAGCCAAGAGGTGCTAGTTAATTAGCCAGGCCAACCTGCTGCATTTGCATAAATGATTGAGACTGTCCTATGGGGTAACCACAGCCCGGGCTTAGGAGGGAAGCCCCAACTCCAGTTCCCAAGCCTCTTCCAGAAGCAGAACCCAGGAAGCCTAGGGTTGCTACAAGTTCCCTGGAAGATAACTGCACATTCTAATGCAATCTGCGACCCACACTTTCCACTCCTCCTCCAGGGCTGGGTCAAGGGTGTGAGCTGCAAACCTGGGCACTCCTGGGGAGTTCCTTTCTTGCGGTGTATCACAGGAAAGAACAAATCCAGCTTCCTGGAGCAGCAAACCTAAAACCTTGCCTGGGCTCTGCCTTAAGGACTCTGGAGGTCATGCCCTTAGTCATTTTGAACCAGGTTCCTTTTTTTAAAAAAAAAAAGGGTAACAACATATGATTAATCTCTGTTAACTTTACAGGTTCCCGTGAGGATCAAGTCAGATTAAGTGCAAACTGTGAAGGGAGGGACACAGCTCAGGATGGCCTCTCCACTTATGTGGGGCTATCTGGACGACAGCACAGTGTCTGGAAAAGACAACAGGTCCTAGTTGCTCAGGGCTGTTGTGTTTACAGGAAAAAGGAGATGGGGACTGTCCTGGCTGCGCAGCACTGTTCCTGCTGTGCTCAGAGATCTCACCCCGGGAGTGAGGCCTTGAGGCCACCAGCTTTTCTTCTTTGCTGGAAGCTCCTAGTCAACACTGAAAAAGGCACATTCCCCACCCTGACATGAACACTGCTAGAATTTAAATTTAAACCTGAATCCTAAATATTCAACAAAAGTCCCTGATACTACTTTCACTTCAGGTAAGACTCTTGTGCAAATCCTTGCAAGTGATCCTACATGAATTTAGACTTCGGGGAGCTGGGTACACCCACTAGAACAACACCCGAAATATATTTGACACTCAAAAACAGAGTTTAATTCCATCAACTTTGATGAGATGTCTCTGAGTCGGCGCTGGGAGTAGGCTGAGGACCAACTCTCTGCCCTGAGTGACCCTGAAGACACACAGCATCGCATTACTTTCCATAATAACAAGAACGTCAAGACCCAGCAAGACTGTTCAAAACAAACTCCCATCGTCTGGCAAATGTCCACACACAGTGCTCGTGGGCATTCTGACGTCACCTTAAAAAAGTACTTTAAAAAGCTGTTTCTTTTCATGTTTGCTCTGCCACCAGCATAGGATCCTTGTGGATGCTCCACCATGGCTCATCCTGCCTCACTGAGTCACTCCAGGGCTCCTGCAAGGGCACCAGAGAGCGGTCTCAGCCGCCTGTAAGTGGGCAGGGTGTGCGCCTGGGACCCTTCATTTCCCTGCTGTCCTCGGGCTGCGTTTCTGAGAGGCACGCCCCCACGCACACACCCACGCACACGCTGTAATTGGCTAACTTCCTCCTCCTGTTCTTGGAATAGCAACTGGGACAAAAAAGCAGTTAGCACGAGTGGCTTGGGCTCGCCAACACTATAATTCAAGACAAAACCCTTGTAATTCTCCAAATGGTGGGGTTTTTAAATAGGCTGGACCTTAACACCCTGTTTTCTAAAAAAGAAAAATAAAACCGTGCCCTGAGGCATCGCTTTCCTAACAAGTGAAGTCACAGAGCAGTCCAAGGGCATATTCCAAAGCAGTGCGTTCAGAATTCAAGCATTCCAAAGAGGCACATTTTAAAAATTCTGTGCATTTCGGAGAGTCCGCCAGGAGAACGTGCTTGCCCACCCAAGGGACTCCTCCTGTGGTGTCTTGACTCCTAAGGAAATAATTAAAAAGCAGCCTCTTCCTGGGAATTTCCATCCACTAACTGATGACACCCCCAGCTCGGCTTCGGACCCCACGATGTGCCTCTGTGCATGAGCAGGGTGTGCAAAGCTGTGACGAGACCAGGTGACAGATGTGGTGGGGACAGAGGGGCCCGCACTTGCATAGTTTCTTTACTAGGCTCAAGGTGCTGAGGTCTCCACTCAGGAGAGACTCTGGGGTGTGGGAAGGAGGTCACAAGGAGCCCCTGTGAGTGTCTCAGGCCTCACATTCCTAAAACCCCCTGCCCTGGGCCATGGAGAAGCATGCATGCCACAGGCCTTCCCCTCCAGAGCACCCACCTGAAGAGGAGGACATAAATTACAGGAACAGGACAACCAGGAAGCAAGAATGCCCTCCTTGGCAAGCTTCTTTATATGCCCCCTGGGGGTGGGGGAAGTGGCCCAGGGCCATGTTGTGATAGACATGTAGGCAAGTGCCTTGTGACACTGGGGGCAGGGTACACTGTTTCCTAAACATGGCGGCTTGGGACACCCTCAAGCAGGGCCTTCCCATCAGACCTCTAGAGAAGAGGCCGTGGGGGTGCCCTAGAGTTTCAACTTTCCCTCCTTGACTAGTCTGTCATTAAGCTGGCAGAGCTGGGCCAGGAAACCATCGTTGGGACCAATCTCACGGTTCTGCCTCACAATGCTCAAAGCAGACTTGACATCCATCTTCTGACGCATCATGAGGTACGCGATGACTAGGGTGGGGGAGCGGCTGTAACCCTCACGGCAGTGGACAAGCACCCGGCCTGTAAGAAACAGGGGAGGTTCAGTGAGCTGGGGACATCTGACCACATGACTCTTGTTGAAACTATTCCATGAAAGTTTTAAAAGCATTATGCAGTAGAGCACGGTGGCGCACGCCTGAACTCCCAGCTACTCAGGAGGCTGAGGTAGGAGGACCGCAAGTTGAGGACAGCTTCAGTAACTGAGGCCCTGTCTCAAAATAAAAAGTTTACAAAGGGCTGGGGATATGGCTCAGTAGTAGAGTGCTTGCCTAGCAAGCTGGATCTGGATGCCCTGGGCCCAATCTCCAGTACTGACCAAAAAAAAAAAAAAAAAAGCATTACGCAATGCCATTTGGTGCCCACTGCCCACCAAAATGGCTAAAATGGTAAACACAGAAAATAAAAAGTCAGTCAGTGAAGATGTGGTGCAACAGGGACTCTTCTGGATAGCTGGGGAGGGCAGGCTATGAAGAGGTACAACCAGGCTGAGATGGTGGCTCAGCGGTAGAGCACTCGCCTACTGTGTGTGAGGCACTGGTTTCAATCCTTGGCGCCACATAAAAATAAATAAAATAAAGTTATTGTATCCATCTACAAACAACAACAAAAAAAGGTACAGCCCCTCTAGAAACTGGGGCAGAATCTCCTCAAGCTGAATCCCTGCCCCCCAGCCTAGGAATGCTGCTGAGGACCCTCACCCAACGGGAATGAGCACACAGGTTCACTAAAAGACACGGACCATAATCTACAGTCAGCATGTTCATAAAAGCCCCATGCTGGAAACTCAAGTCCAGGGGCCCATCAACAATAGAATGGATAAATGATACAAATCAACAATCTACACCTTACCAGAAACAACGTGTGTGAAGCACACAAAGAAATATGGTTCCAGAGAGCAGGACAGCTGGCATGACTGAGGTGTGCTATTCAAGCCTGGAGAGTGGCAACTTCAGGAGTGAGGATGGGGGTAGAGGAGGGAACGTAAGTTGGCTTTCCAGAGACTGGCTGTGGGGTTTTTTTCTCCCCCTTTCTTTCTTTTTTTTGGAATTGAACCCCGGAGCACTTACCATGAACTGTATCCCCAACCCTTTCTTTAAAATTCTGAAACAAAAAGTTGCAGAGGCTGGCTGTGTTTTTTCTTAATCTGGGGGCTGATATATGGGTGTGTGACCTTCTCTGTGTATTTTATACTTTAATCAAAGACGAAACATGAAGACAGCGCAAACATCCCCCAACAGATGAATGGAGAAGCAAGCTGTAATGAATCCAGTCAGTGGAATATTACTCAGCAATAAACAGAAAGGAACGACCTGGGATGTGTGGCACATATCCCTAGTCTCACACTAGAGATGAAGCTCAGGATAAAAAGTGCGCACTGGCAGATTCTGTTGATATTAAGCTCTACAAAATGCACATTGATCTCTAGTGACAGAGAGCAAATCACCAGGTGCTGGGGAATATGGAGCAAAGGGGCAGGAGAGTCACTGAAGGACATGAAAAATTTGGGGAGGTGATGGATATGTTTACTGCCTTGCTTATGGCGATGGTTTCACAGGTGTGCATGTGCCAAAACTCATTCAGTTGTTTCCTTTAACATGTAGCCAACTGTATCTCAACACAGCAATTTTAGAAGGACCAATATCAAACACAAATGCGAACAAAACCAACACACATACGCATATACTGCCCTCTCCTGGCTCTCCAAGTGGCCCTGGGGCCCTATAAAGTCCAGCCCTCCTCTGCCATAATCTCCTGCTGTCCTTCTCCCAGCACTCCACTCTGTCCTTGGCCTGCAGTCCCCCTTTCCCCAGGTGTTTGCTCAAATGTCACCTTCCCAGGAAGGACCTTCCTATCCCCAAACCACAGGCCACTCCCATCCCCTCCCCTGCCTTAGCCACAAGGATCTCTTGCTTGTTCCTTCTCACTTCCCCACTGAAATGCAAGTTCCAGGAGGGCAGGTATGTGTTCTGGTTTGCTCCCTGAAGGAATGAAGGAAGAACAATGAGGAGAGGCCAGGGGTCACTGTCAACAAAGTCCCAGGACACTGCAAGGAGGCCCTGTGGGCTGCCCCATGCAGAGTGCTCAGTTCAGGTCCCTGTCACACCTCATATATATATATGTGTGTGTGTGTGTGTGTGTGTGTGTGTGTGTGTGTGTGTGTGTGTGTGTGTGTATACACATATACATACACACACATTTTATTTATTTATTTATTTAAAGGCTCCTGGGCTCAAATGATCCTCCTGCCTCAGCCTTCTGCAGTTGGAGCTACAGATGTGTATTATTCACCCAGTCTCACTGTACCCTCTTAACACCTCTAAAAGGAGCTCTCTCCATCATGCCTCACAACCACCAAGCCATACTCTGCCCAGCAGCTGGAAGGTTCTTTTTAAAATACAAATATGATCTGCCACCTTCCAGAGGGTAGGGTCTAGTCTCCAAAGTGTGGCTTCTAAAGCCACCTGCTTTGTTGCCATTTACTCACCTTGATGCCTTTGCATGTATTTTTCTCTCTACCTCAAATACCCTCTCCCTCTTGGCTACCTAGAAAACTAGTCACCCTTCTGATGCCAGTTCCAGTATGTCCACTGTCATCATAGGGGTTTAAAACCCAAATTTCTAAAGCCATCTGAACCTGGGTTTAAATTTTAGCTTGCTGGCTATGATGGTCAAACAGGTCAATCTGGCTAATCTGCAGGGCCCAACTGCTTATTACAATACTAGACTGGATGTTGCTGTGAAGGTATTGGGCCATTGTAATTCACATCTCCTATCAACGGACTCTAATGGAGATACCTTACCATATAGGTAGACCTCACCAAATAAGCTGAAGACTTACTGAAGACCCACAGGACAAAAACAGGTTTCCTAGAGAAGTAATTCTGCCTCAAGACTTCTTTAACACAGAAACCCTGCCTGAGTTTCCATTTTGATGGCCTGTCATACAGATTTCAGACTTACCTGCCCTGACAATCATTTGAGACAATTCCTTAAAATAAATCATATATCAGACGTATATGAATATCTACATATATATATATGAGAGAGAGAGAGGGAGAGAGAGAGAGAGAGAGAAAGATAAATCAATACAGTATTCCTCCCTTATCTGTAGTTTTGCTCTGCACAGCTTCAGTTACTTGTGGTTAACCACGGTCAGAAAATATGAAATGGAAAATTCCAGAAATAAACAACTTATAAGTTTTGCATTTTGGGTTGTTAAGAATAGTGTGATGAAGCCTGAAGCCACTGCGCTCCCTCCTGCCCAGCACGTGAATCACCCCTTCCTCCAGTATATCCACAACACACACTGACGGACCGTGAGTCACTCAGTAGTGGTGGATGGGCTATCAAGGCCTTGCAGGGTTTGTGTTCAAGAAGCCTTCATTTTACTTAGTAATGGCCTCAAAGAGCAAAAGTAGTGATGCAAAAAAGGCAGAAGATGAAACATGGAAAGGCAGGTGAACTCTGGGACTATGTGGCAAGCTACAGGGCACACAGGAAAATGCACAGAATGTACAGGGCTTAGTACATCTATCTGCAGTTTCAGGCATCCACTGGGTGATCCTGGATCACATCTCCTGAGGATAAGGGAAGGACTACTATATAATAAATAAATATAATAAATCAAATATAAACACACACACACACACACACACATTCTACTGGCTGTTTTTCTGGAGCACACAATAAATAATACCCCAAACAAGAAGTCCCCTGTGGCACCCAGTACATGGGTATTATTTGGAGGGAAATTTGATGACCTCTTCTGCTCTCCTCACTCTGTCCCAAAACACCATTCTATTTTTCCAGAGTCTCCCAAATCAGGAGGTGGGAAACCTCCACTTTCCTGCCCATTCACTCTGTGGCCATTATACCTACAGCATTCAGAGTAGAGCTTCTGCCAGGTGCAATGACACACACCTGTAATCCCAGCAGCTGGAGAGGCTGAGGCAGGAGGATCATGAGTTCAAAGCCAGCCTCAGCAGCTTATTGAGACCCTAAGCAACTCAGTGAGACCCTGTCTCTAAATAAAGTACAAAAAAAAAAAAAGGGCTGGGGATGTGGCTCAGTGGTTAAGTGCCCCTGGGTTCAATCCCTAGTACAAAAAAAAAAAAAAACAAAAAACAAACCGTGGAACTTCTCTTGCCCTACCTGGGAACAGGACCCTCTGCAGAGTAGATGCCTTGCCACCTGGAATGTGCTCTGTGCCCAGGACACACAGCCTACCACGCATCCAGGCCGGCCCAGATGCCAACTCCTCCACACAGCCTCCCATGATTTTCCTAGCTGGAAATATGTCTCCCTCCTCCGAGCACCCGCCAGCCATCCCATCTGGTTCTCTTAGTGATTGGTCCTTGGTCCCTTAAGACCAGTACATTTCTGCTGACTCACTTGCCCAGTCTTGAAAGCATTTACACATGGCATTTGAGCCCACAGAATTCATTGTCACTTGTTCAGTAATCATTTGCAGTATGCCAACTACAGAATGTACCTGATGCTACATCAGATGCTGGGGAGATGGACAAGGGACAGAGGACCCAGTTTGAGGGCAGGCTCACAGAAGAGAGGATGCTATACCCAGCCCTACAGCATGGGAGAAAGCTTGCCAGAGGACAGAGGAGAGACAGACAGCATGAGCTTTTCAGATTGAAGAGCCAGCCCACATGGACTAGGGCAGGAGGTCAAAAGAAGCCAGGGTATGTTCCTGGTTGGCTGGAAAGAGGAAACAAAGTCAAAGAATTCTGAGTCCCCTGAATGGATGACTAACTAATGAGAAGAACAAATTCCATTCCCTTAACTGGGTCTCTTGTTCTCCATCTATACAAGGTGAAGAACTTAGCAGAGCTGGAGGGAAGGTGGGCTAGGGTAGGGAATGACGGTGAGCATGAAGAAGGCCTGAGCGTAGAGTGTGCAGTTTCCCTAGTCAGTAAAACTCTCCACCAGCCCCTCTGCAGTTCCCCATCAGGCCCACCTATGTCTGGGGGCTGCAGGAAGCATTTAAAGACTGGCTAGAAGATTTGGCCTGTGGGCTGTAGTCTGCTGATCCACAGCCTAAGCCAGTCAGGGTGGCCCCATTTCCCCTGGCCGTGTGAGTAACTAGCCAATGAAGTGGGAGAGGATCCACTGGAGGAGTTCTGGGGAATGTTCTCTTTGCTCTCAAAAGGACAGAAATGGGAGGAAGAAATGGCTGCTCATCAGCTGCACTCTGTCCATTTGGGGTGTGGTGGCCAGATCCCATCTTGGGACCACAGGGGAGTACCCAACAGTGAGGGCAGTGGAAGAAAAACAGGGAAAGAACCTAATCCAGACACCACCACTGAGCTGTGCCATCAACCAGCCCTGCTGCTCCTTTGCCTGAAGACTTCTTATCAGGGACGATGTACCTGAAGACTTCTTATCAGGGATGATGATAAATTTTCCTTATTATAAGAGCTTTCTGAGTTGGGTAGAGAGGTAAGTGGCTAGAAACCAACCCTCAGCCAAAAGTTTCCAATGCAAGGACCTGGCATTGCCAATGTGTTAAAGGGCTGAATATTTTATACAGTGTGGGGCCACCTGACAGGCAGAAATTAAGCAAAGAGAACTCTGAAGCTCTCATTCAGTCACCACAGGGAGTGAGAAACAAAAGGATTTCCCAGAGGAGACCTGTTGTGGGTCTTTCCAGAAAGACAGTCCATGTGAAAGCTGCCTTCCATTTGTTCCTGGGCAGCAGGTCCCTTACCATTCTTTTGAGCCAAGGCCTGGTCAATGAAGTCTGCAGCCCTTTCAAAGTAAGCACTGAGGTTGAACTCCTGTGTGTCATTGGCCTTGATGCCCAGGTAGGTGATGCCGGAGTCCTTGTAGAAGTTCGCATTGGTATTGACATGCATGAAGGACCTGCCCTCAGCGGCGTTCAGGACATGAGTAATGCCCAGTTTCTGCAGCTTGGGAATGTCCTGAGCCACAGACCTGGAGAGGAGACAGCAACAGGTTATGATTAACTGACCAACTAGCCTTGGGGGAGAAAGAGTGGGGAGCATCTGAGCCTCTTGGCAAAGTAAGGAAGCCCTCTGTGTGCTGGACCCAGCTGGCTTCTACAGTCTCATCTCATGACCTCTCTCCTCACTCTGGCCATATCCAATTTCCAGCAGCTGCCCCAAATAGACTGGTGGTTTCATGCCCCAGCTACCCCTCTGCCACCCTTTCCCGCCTTCTCTGTAGACACACACCCTCTCATCTTTCACCATCCTCTGCACTATTGCCTCCCCTCCATTCCGAGTGGCATCGTGCTCCCTCTATCATGATACAGACAGTGGATAAAAACAGCTCTGGAGCTAGACTGCCAGGGTCTGGATCCAGCCTGTCATTTACCAGACAATTTGAGTAAGTCACTTCACCTCTCTCTGCCTCCATTTCCCTCTCTGTACAATGGGAACGATACTGGTGCCTACTGCTTGGCATAGTTATGAGTGTTGAATGCGCCATTCTGCAGATGGAGGCTGACTCCACCCTAAGTGCTACTATTCCAACATATGGTTGTACTTGTTTAAAGGTTGTGAGCTCTTTGGGAAGGGAACTATGTCTGTTTCAGGTCAGTCTCCAGCACTTGTTGTGGTGCCTGGCATGTAGTATGTACGAGTGACAGAGTGATGGAGAATGAAATCATCATGCCAGGCAGCCCCTTCCAGGTCTCACTAAGGGATCCTTCTTGCCACACTCTGGGCGAGTTAGTACTTGGAGAATAAGGAGTCTCAAGAGAACCATGGAGTTTACAAAATACCTGATCTGAATGGTCAAAGGGTCCCTTTATTTCATTTCACAACAACATCCCAATTCAAACAACAGTTACTACATCATAGTGGTGCTTCCTACATGATCTCCTTTGTCCACCACAGCAGGCTTATGGGAGAAAAGGAGGGAAATGCCCCCACCTGACAGAGCTTAAATCTAGCAGGACAGATGGGACAGAGGGAAATGCATGTGCACACACAGGTGCTGATCTGGAGCTGGGAAGAGAGCTTCTTTCTCCTGACATCCACCAGCCCTGCTCTCAATTCCACCTCCCTCTGCTTCACGTGCCCACATCAACTCCAACACCTGCTGACAAGGAGAACACGGCTCACATAGGTTTTGTCCCTGCCTAGTGAGGATGTGGTTGGAACCCTAATTTTGCTAAGGGATTCTGGTGGGTGGAGTGGGCTTGAGTTTTCTCAGCACTAGAGATTCAGTTGATTCCACTGAGCACCCCCCCCCCCCACTATACCCTGAGATTTGATTAGAGGACAAGGGTTGTTTCCTACAGTGGCTACCACATTTGCTACTCTGGCTACTACCAGACATTTACAACCTTGCTTTCCACTTGGAGTAGCTACAGCTCAGTGTGCCAAACTGCCCTGACAGCCTGGTTGCTGCTTGGATAGCTGGTGGGTAGGCAGTTTCCCTAGAACACTGCAATTATTGGGCCATTGGCTGACACTTTGAGACTCTTTTTAGTTGTTCCTGCTCAGGACACTGAACAGTATTCTAAAGCAATGGCTGACAGAATGAACAAAGACGAGTCATTCCCATTCATCTCCCTTCTCTAGTATTAATTCAACAGTGGACACATAAACCATTATCACTATTATCATGACTTCTATGAATGAACATTACACAGTGTCTGACATCTAGCAGGGGCTCAATGTGATAAATAAGTGATGGGATGGATGAGACCTGTCCCCATGAGGCTAAGGACCTTGTGAACCTTTTCTAGGTCCATGATTACCCCCATTTCAGTGGCAGTCCCTGGAAGGTTAAGCAGCAGGTGCTAGTGCAGGACCAGCCACACACACACATGATCAAGACACTGACCCTGTCCTTACAATCCCTCAATCACTCTGAATCACGGCTCCTTCTGTGTGAAATGAGATGAGGGTTTAGTTCCTAGTTCTTGACATGCAATTCTTGGACTGGAACAATGAGTTTAGGACTTTGATAACAGTCCTCTGAGTCTCATGAATATCCAACCCAAGCCCTCCCAAGCTGTAGACCTGCTGGTATTTCAGTACCTCTCAGAATTGCTATCACTGGTTCTACTCTGCTGCCTCTGAGGGATTCTTATTAGTAATCTGAATAACAGGAAAATGGAAAAATCAATTTGATAAGAGGAACACATAAGTAATAAATAATAAATGCATTTCCTGGTGATAAGATTGGGAGCCTTCTCCAGGTGATGGTTTGGATCCTTTTTACGATTTTGATTCATCCCATCTAAATCGAATCCTCTCTGGAAGGTAAGAAAGTAGCCAGGAAATCCCTGGTCCAATTCTAACTCTCTCATTTGGGGTATTTCAATTCCCTGAACTGGGCCTGCAGGGCCGGGGAAAGTTCCACGCCCGGATTGTGACGTCAGCCCGTTGCCATGGAAGCAGAGGCAGACATTCCGCGGTGACCTCACTGCAGAACCAGGCTGCTGTCACATGACACGCGCGGGCAGGAGACCGGCCGGGTTACAGAGGGCCACCTGTTAAGTGAACATGGTAGCCCGACCCCGCCCAAAGCCGAACCCCAAGCGGGTGGCAGCTGAGCGCCGGGCCTGCACCCTTCGGTCTCCTCGCAACCCGCGACCGGGCCGGTCGGGAACCAGCGCCTCCGCTCCACGCGCGGGGGTGGGCGTCGACTCCAGCCGGGTCCCCAGCCCCCACTCCCGCTCCCGGAGGGGTGACAGTGCTCGGGCTCCCCACAGCGTCCCCACCCCGGCCTCGGGTGGGCAGGGTGCCCGGGAAGGGGCGTCGGGGCCGCGCCGGCAAGAGGGACTCACGCGTTGCCCACGTAGATCCTCGGGGTGACCTCGTTGCACGGCTGGCTCGGGAGGCTGTAGCAGCCACTGCCGTCTGAGAGCAGGTCATTGAGATCCTGCACCGAGAGTTCGAACGGGCCCGACATGGCGGCGGCCGGGCCCTGCACGCCCGGGCAGGAGCGAGCGAGGGGAAAGCGGCCGGGTCAGCGGGGCGGGGCTGGCGAGCCGGGAGCCGCCCCGGGGGCGGGACCACCGCGCGCGGGAAGCTGCTGAACGCTGCGCGGCGCGCGGGACCAACGCGCTGGGCTGGCGAAGGACGCGCGCAGCCAGAAGCCCACGCTCCTCAGGGCGCGTCCCCGGGCGGAAATGCCGCCACTCCTGAGTATTAAGGGTCCTCTCCCACCCTCGACTGGGCAGTTTCGGTATCTTTGTAAACCGGGAAGTTCAGTAACGTCCTTCACCGAACCAAATTCAGGGCGCCGTAAATATTCCCATGGACCTGGGTACACCCAGGTGTCGCTTTTTCAGGATGACAGTGTCACCCGGGGTCTACTGTGAATCTTAATTCTCCCTGCTGCAGACTAGAAGTGATGGCATCTTCCCCGACTCCCCCATCGCGGGCTTGTCCGAAACGCAGACTCTCTGCCCCAGTCCAGACCCCCAGGGGATCCTTACCGAGGCCGAAAGTCTTAAGAAGCCCTACTCTGTGGCATGTCCTCTTTCAACGGTCGTTGAGAGTCAGCGTCGTGCTTAAAAGCTTAGACTATGCAGCCAGGCTTGGAATTCTGACCCTGGGAAATAAACCTCTCTAAGCCTGTTTGCTAAAGAAAAGGAGGGGGCAGTGTTAATAAAAAATAATAACACATATTGAGCATCCCTAATCTGGAAATCTGAAATGTTCCAAAATCTGTAACTTTGTGCAGACATGCCACAAGTGGAAAACTCCACGCCTGACCTCTTGTGACCCACCATAGTCAAAATGCCAGTGCACTAAAAATATTGTACAGATTACAATAGGCTGTGTATATAAAGTGTATATGAAACATAAGTTAATTTCAAGTTTAGACTTGGGTCCCATTTCATAGATACCTCATCACATATATTAAAATATCCCCAAATCCAAATACAAATGGTCCCATGCATTTCCAATAAGGGATACTAAGTTCCTAACTCCAAGTGTTGTTGGAAAGATTAAATGTGACAGGAAATCACCTAGCACTAATAGTGAGCACTAAATAAGTATTGGTCCTTCCTCCAACACTGAATGTGTTACACAGTCACTGGGTGCTACTCTGTGCTAGTGTTGACATCACTCAGACTCCTTTGCAGCCCTTCTTGAAGTAGAGGCCAGCCCACTATAAGTCACATGGTGGTAGTGGCTCAGCTTTTGCTGAGTTCCCACTAAGTGCAAAAGTACACTGTCCTGGAAGAAAGCCGCCCTCCCCTACTCACGAAAAAAATGGCAGATTCCCTTCCCCATAGGGGCAAATATGGTCCCTGGAATTTAGGAACTCACATCCTGAACCCACCTCCGCCACTAACTTGGTTCTTGAGCAACTTTGCTGCTGCTCTGGACTTCAATTTCTTCATCTGCAAAGCAATGAAATTGGATCAGATTATCATTAAGGCCATCTTTCATCTTCCCCAAAAGCTTGTGGTTTTGTCCCTTCAGGGAAACTGTTTGTAGTAGGGACTACTTGGCTTATAGCCCAAGGTATATAACCAAGGATGGAACTTATCCCCCAGCCCATGCCTATGCCATCCGACCCTCCCTTTTCCTTTTAGTGTTACCATCTACATTCCATTCAGGTGGAGGAACTTCCCTTGCCCTTGATCTTGACCTGGACCTAGGTTAGCATGAAAAATACAAGCCCAACACAGAGAATATGTTTTAGGAGATATAAATGCTCATTACCCTGATTTTATCATTACATACCATATAAATGTCTCAAATTATCATTCTGTACCCCACAAATATGTGCAAGTTTTATATCAATATAAGTTTTAAATTGAAAACAAAGTTTTAGAAAGTAGATGCCTAGAGATAGCCAGCATGTTCTCCTCCTTCTATTCCTTTCCCAAGAGTTGGCCCTGATGTCATAATTGGATAACTATGACATCCTGTCATGGAGACAGCTAAGTACCTCACAGAGGAAACTAGATGCCTCATTTCTGAAGTTAGACTAGAAAGAGAAGATGAACAATTCCCTGGATTATCTGGCCTACCCTGTTATCGTCTCTAATCATAGACAAAGCACAACCTTCAGGAAAAAACTGGATCTTGGCCACTATGTACTTCACAGGAATAGAATACAAATAGGTATGTGGATAGTTTGGCTAGACACTGCCATAAGGGGTTCTCCAAGGGTCCACCATAGAGATATCAACTTTGGGATGATATAGTCTTATCTGCTGAGTTTGTTCAAGAGGACATTAGTATTAGTAACAAAATTTATTTTCCACCAGGAACTTCATGGGTGGAAATACTTATTTTAAACTCTTTAAAGCCAAAATAAGTTAGAAGATAGGACTTCAGTGCCCAGTAGATAGAGGCTGTTTATCTCTGTAAATGTTCCTCACCATTCTTTCACTACTGCTCAAAACTCTTCAGAGCCAAGCACAGTGGCTCACCCATAATCCCAGTGACTTGGGAGACTGAGACGGGAGAATCGCAAATTCTAGGCCAGGCTCAGTAACCCAGTGAGGTTAGCGAGGCCCTGTCTCAAAATAAAAAATAAAAAAGGACTGGGGATGTGGTTCAGTGGTTATAGTGTCTCAGGGTTCAATCCCCAGTACCAGGAAAAGGAAAAAAAAAAGATCATGGCCAGAATATAGTCATAAAGTTCATTAGTCAGAGTTTATTCTAGTAACTTTTCTGAGGCCGTCACTAGGATTCCTGGGCAGTAACATTGATCTTTTATCCCTTTTCTCTAGTGAAGCCCGCGGTCGATACCAAACCTCCAATGGCACACACACATCACATTTTAAAATTGAGCAGACTACAGGTATTTGTCCTTGCCATTGGCAGGAATATTTTATTGATTTTTTATCTTTGCCCTAAAGAGAGTCACCTTCCCAGAACCTCCTAGATGCCCACCTAACACAAAGCTTTACCTCCCTATACCCATCAGCTCCATTTTCCTAAGCTCTGCTCTTCTCCACGGTGACCCACAGTCCCAAAGGAGAGTTATGCTCAGCCACCGTGTGCCAGAGCAAGCACGCAATGATGTCACCATGTGGGATGGGGTTTCTTAACAGGGTGAACAAAAGAAAATCGACAAAATCGAATATGAAAATAAGCAACTGTGTCAGAAAATTGCCAATGCCCATCGTGGCCCTGCCAAGGTGGACTGCTGGAATGAATATTTTTCCAAAAGGTAGTGTTCTTCCTCTGCATTTCATTTTTAGGTAGTCAATTGGACCTTCCCCCTGGGTTTCAATGCAAGATTCTCATGAGCTAGAGAAATACTTTTTAATTTTGAGAAGTAACCAAAGAGACCATGTTGAGAATGGAAACTTCAGAAATGGAGAACTTTCTCTAGCATCAAAGAACTAACTTTAATATAATCTAAGAGACTTTTCAGAGTTTTATTCAGAGTTTGTCACACGAATGCACTGCATATTTTTATAAAATGATGATCATGTGCCTTCGTCATTTGGGCTGCAGTACCATTACTGGGGTAGCTTATAAACAATAGAAATTTATTTCTGACAGTTCTGGAGATTGGGAAGTCCAAAGATCAAGGCACCAGCAATGAGGTGTCTTGTAAGGGCTGCTTCCTGCTGCACAGAATCCATCTTTTCACTCACAACACAGTGGGAGGGGCAAAGGGGTCTCTCTCAGACTTCTTCCATAAGGACACGAATTCCATTAGGATGATTTAATCCCTCCCCAAAGTCCTACCTCCTAAGACCATTACTTTGGGGGGTAGGATTTCAACATGTGAATTTGGGGAACACACATTCAGACCATAGCACCATAACTGAGACTATGACACAGTATTCTTAAAATTAGTTCCAAAAATATTTCTTGAGCAACTACTATGTGTTAGGCACCAGGAATAGATGAAATAAGACATGTATTTTCTAACCTCAAGGAACTTAAAGTCTGAGAAAGGGAGCCATCTATGTAAATAATGCCAATGTGAAGTGGTCAGAGCTACGAAAGAGGTGAAAGCAAAGGAAAGAATTTGGTGGAGGTGTGTGTGTGTGTGTGTGTGTGTGTGTGTGTGTGTGTGAAGATGCCTTTCCTAAATCCTGTTATATCTCAAACAAAATTGAAACCTGAGGAGTGTGAGATTCTCTAAAGTTTGTAGCCAGCCATTTGTGACTTATCCATTGGGAGCCCTTCCCCCATCATTTAAACTCCAGGTTCTCGATCCTGGTTTCACATTATAATACTGGGGGAACTTTTTAAAATTGCCTAGTGCCCAGGCTCTATCTCAGACCAATAGAGTAGAATCATCTAGTGGGCAGGCTTGCCTTTGGGGCCTCAGGGCTTTGCAGAACTCTTTCCTCCCTGCACTTGGGCAGCCTGACACTAAACTGGCTTCGCAACTTCACCTCCCCCTCCCCCATCCCCAAGAAGCATTTTCTCCTTCATCCATCTCTGGTTTTGTGTTTTTTCAGCTTAAACAGAGAAACGAGGAACCGCGAACTAGTGAGAATTACTGTGGAAAACCAGGGCATTCTGAAGAGGCTTGGTGATCGCAAACCCCACTATGACCGCAGTGCATCTGAGATAGACTGGCAGGCATGTGGGCACTCTTGTTATATTCCCAGGCACCCATGGAATTTGTCTGTGGTCAGCCTAGGGAGGGTCTCAGAAGGAACCCCGAATGGCTGGATTTATGGGAAATGCAATGATCACCAAAAGGAAAATCACCTAAGGTGACAAAGTTAAGAGGCCCAAACCATCAAACAGCTAAAGACATTATGATAACAATGCTGTTATGTGCCAGTTTTGGAAAATATTTGGTAGCATCTTCCTGGTACTTTAATTCATTAAGAAAGCCGGGCTCAGTGGCACATGCCTGTAATCCCAGTGGTTTGGGAGGCTGAGGCAGGAGGATCGCCAGTTCCAAGCCAGCCTCAGCAAAAGTGAGGCACTGAGCACCTCAGTGAGACCCTGTTTCTAAATAAAATTCAAAATAGGGCTGGGGATGTGGCTCAGTGGTCGAGCGCCCCTGAGTTCAATCCACAGTACCCATTCACCCCATTCCCCTAAAAAAAAAGAAAAAGCTCCATGTGTAAAGTGAAGGGTGCACAATTCCATTCTGCCTGTGATCGATTTGCCTCGTTTTAGGAATGACTCCTCAAAAAGGGGTGGGGGGGAACCACTTGCAGTATGTTTTAAAACCTCCGCTTCCTGGATTTAGTCTGTAAACCTTTCTAAGCCATTCTTAGAATTTAGAACTTCAGCTGCAGACCATCACCCTGGCATTGACAAAACCTTTCTGATTTTTTTCCTTCTAGAATTCAAGGCGTTATATCAGAAATACAACAAGATATCTTCTCTCCCAAGATGAATAGGTATGTCTCCTTACTCTAAAGAACATTGCCACCTCAGTTGCTACCAAAGCCCTAAGAACTGCATAAATGGTGAACAAGGGGCCCTGCTTAGGGGATAATTTTTGCTCTTCTGGTATACTATTGTTTGGCATCAATTCAGGGAATTGAGAGATCTTTGACTTCTCTCCATACAATAAGGAAATGACATTATCTTCTATCATCAGCTTTGAGGCTTTATGGGAACCTGAAAGGAAGTGATTTGTTACAATAAAACATTAACAGGAGGCCTCTGGCTTTAAAGTCGTGCCAAAGCTACCGTACAGGTCTCTGTCACTATTCAGAAGTACTGTCATTTTGGCATTTGCTATGATTTGACATTATTAGCTAATGACGAAGTGGTTCTCTCTTCAAGAGAGAAAGGAGAAATGGACACTCGGGCTTTTCAAAGAACAGGGCTGTATAATTGATGACTCTTCTCTTTCTCTTTGTCCACCCCCTCCACCCCAAGGCAAGGTTGGAAAACCTTGGAAAAGACACAAGAGAAGATCCTAGGATTTCTTGGCTGCTCAGACTCCTGAGACACTCCAGAGTGGCTGAAGGCTCAATCTTAGGATGCGACAATAAATCTTGGAAATAAAATAGGGCAGACAGGGGAATATGCAATGACCATTTTTTATTGGAGGTTATAAAAAGAAGTTTTAAGGAGGTGGGGAGGGAGAGAGACCCGAGATGACTCCTAAATACACGCCATCATCACCATGCTGGGGTGAAAAGGTGGGGTGAGGTGATCTAGCCACAAGCCTGTCACTGTGAAAATGGAAAACAAGAGCATGTGATGGCATCAACACTCAGACCACACAAGGAACAAATGCCATTAGTTCTCTGTGAATACACACACTTGGAAAAGAAGGCTTCATTGTGGCTTCCATGTACTCTGGCCATTGATAGGCAGCTGCAGCTTTGAAACTGTCTCAAAACGTGTGGTGAGACAATGACACGTCGCTTCTGTGATTGCTAATCATGCTGATCTTGAGCACAATTTAAAATATTTTTTAAATTAACATAATAATGGCACTCATTCATGGGATACAGGGTGATATTTTGACACATGTATAAAATGTGCAATGATCAAACCAGGGTTATTAGTATGTTTATCACACCAGTGTTTACCATTTCTTTGCATTGGAAACACTCAAAATCCTCTCTCTAGCTTTTATTTATTTATTTATTTTGGTACCAGGGATTGAACCCAGGTGTACTTAACCACTGAGCCACATCCCCAGCCCTTTTTTGTATTTTGTTTAGAGATAGAGTCTCACTAAGTTGCTTAGGGCCTCACCAAATTGCTGAGGCTGGCTTTGAACTTGTGATCCTCCTGCCTCAGCCTCCTGAGCTGCTGGGGTTACAGGCATGTGCCACCACACCTGGGGCTCTAGCTATTTTGAAATAAATTAACTATTGTCACCCTACTGTGGTATAGAACACTACAACTTCATCCCCTTGACTGTGGTTTTGTACCCGTTAACCAAATCGTCTCTGTCCCCTCCTCCAAGCCCCTGGTGACTGCTGTTCTACTGTTTTTCTGATATCAACCTTTTTAGCTTCCTCATGAGTGAGAACATGTAGTATTTCTTTCTGAGCCTGGCTTATGAGCCTGATTTTTAAAACTTTCTACTTTGAATTAATGAGACTCACAGATAGTTACTAACAAATATGCACCTTCACCCAGGCTCCCCCAATTTTTAGCATCTTGCAGAACTATAGTACAGGGCCGGGGCGTGGCTCAGTGGTGGAGCACTTGCTTAGTATATATGAGGGCCTGGGTTCCATTGCCAGCACCAAAACAAAACTGTACAGTACACTATCAAAACCAAGGAAGTGTCATTGGTACAATTCCTAGAGCAAACGCAGATTTCATCAGTTATACAGTGCATTCATTTGTGTGTGTGTGTAGCCCTCTGCAGTTTTGTCATGTGTAGCTTTGTGTAACCACAACCAGTCAAGATACTTAACTCTATCACTGATCTGTTTTCCATCTCTATAAATACATTATTTCGTAAGTGTTACATAAGTGGGATTGCACAGTATATGTCCTTACTGGTTCTGGTTGTTGTTTTTGTTGTTGTTTTATTTTTGGTACTGGGAATTAGACCCAGAAGGTCTCACCAATGAACTACACCCCAAGCCTTTTTTTTTTTTTTGTGGTGCTGGGGATTGAACCCAGGGCCTTGTGCTTGACAGGCAAGCACTCTACCAACTGAACTATATTTCCAAGGCCCAGCCTTTTTTTTTATTTTAGTTTGAGACAGAGTCTTGCTAAATTGCCCAAGCTGGCCTTGAACTTGCAATCTTCCTACTTTGGCTTCCTGAGCTGCTGGGCTTACAGGCATGCACCACCATTCCTGGCTGTGTCCTTCTTTTAAGATTAGTTTGGTCCATTATAATTTCCTCAAGGTTCATCCACGTTGTATGCATCGATCACTTGTTCTTATAGATAAGTAGTATTCCACGCTATGGATGTGTCACATTTGTAACCATATGACCACTGAAAGACATTTGAGTAGTTTCTAGGTTTTTAAAAAATATTATGAATAAAGCTATTATGAAGACCTGTGCACACGTTTCTGCATGAAAATAGGTTTGGATTTCTCTGGGATAAGTACCCAAGAGTGCAATTGCTGGGTCATATGGTTAGTCTGTTTTTAGTTTTAAAATGAGCCTACAAAACCATGTTCCAGAGTGGCTACACACCATCTTACATTCTCACCAGCAATGAATGAGTGATCCAGTTTCTCTACATCCTTAGCAACATTTGATATTATCTTTTTTAAATTTTAGCCATTCTGATATGTGTGTAGTGACATCTCATATGGCTTTAATTTGCATTTCTTTGATGGTTAATGAAGTTGAACATCTTTCCTGTGCTTATTTGCCATCTGTATATCCTCTTTGGAAAAATGTCTGTGTCTACCCATGTCTTTTGCTCATTTTTTAAATATTGAATTCTGAGAGTTATTTACATATTCTAGATCCAAATCCTTTGCTAGATATGTGGTTTGCACATATTTTCTCCCAGTCAGTGAAAAAGCCTCTTAACAGGGTCTTTCACAGAGTGAAATATTTTTATCTTTATGATGTCCAATTTATCAATGATGAAAGCCTTCTGTGTCTTGACTGTATCAAAGTCAATATCCTGGTGTGACATCATACTAGTTTTGCACTGTACCACCTCAGCGGGGAACTGGGTAAGGAGTTCACAGGATCTCTCCATAATATTTTTTACATGCATACAAATCTATTATTTCAAAATATAAAGGTTAAAGAAAAAATCAAGGTAGTATATATTATTAACTGGTTCAAATTGATCTCAGTTTGAGGAACAACCATTCTTCTAGACATTCTGGGGGGTCTTTACCCTTTTATCACCACCCCCAACCCCAGGCATAGCTTAAATTGACAAGGCCTACTTCTCAATCTCTATATGTGCTGCCTTCCATATTTCAAGCACTGATGATTTATTAGGATTTTTTTGCATTTATTTTGTAGGTACTGGGGGTTGAACCCAGAGGACCTCTGCAACTAAGCTATAGTCCCAGCCCTTCTTACTTACTTAATTTTTTTAATATGGAACAATTCATGAATTTGAATGTTATCCTTGCAAAGGGGGCCATGCTAATCTCCTTTGTAGTCTTCCAATTTTAGTATATGTGCTGCCAAAGTGAGTACCCTTTTTACTTTATTTTGAGACAGGGTGTTGGTAAGTTGCTGAGGCTGGCCTCAAATTTGCAATCCTCCTGCCTCAGTCTCCTGAGTAGCTGGAATAATAGGCATGCACTACCATGCCTGGCCAGGCACTTGTGATTTATGACTAGTATTATTAATGCAAAAATACATCCATATCACTCTCTAGCTTGCTACTTCCAGTGATTTACCATTCTTCCATAATGGGACATCACCTTAATTATGACATACAAGGCACTCTGTGATCTTGTCCCTCTCTTTGCAGACTCTACTAATAGGAATTCTTAATTTCAATGAATAAATGTCAAATGTTGATATAAGTAGTGAAGTAGTTTATTAAAAGAATATAGATTCAGCCTGGCATGATGGCGCACGCCTGTAATCCTAGCAGCTCTGGAGGCTGAGGCAGGAGGATTGTAACCTCCTGCCTACTGAGTTACCAGTCTCAGTAACTTAGCAAGACCCTGTCTCAAAATAAAAAATAAAAAGGTCCTGGAATGTGGCTCAGTGGTTAAATATCCCTGGATTTAACCCTATGCAAAATAATAGTAATAATAATAATTCATTAGTAGCATTTTCTAGAAAACCACAGAACCACATTTTAAGCTACACATTAAGAGACCATATTAAAGGCCTGGTGTGCAGGTGCTGCGGCTTGCTTTGCTGCCCCTAGAACTAGAACTTGCTGAACTGCTACTGCTACCTTTAAAAAGTCATCATTGGGTTGGGTTGTGGCTCAAGTGGTAGAGTGCTTGCCTGGCATGTGTGAGGCCCTGTGTTCCACCCTCAGCACCACATGTAAATAAAATTAAAGGTCCATTGACAACTAAAAAAAAAAAAAAAAGTCATCATTGTCCCTGACATTCTGTCACTAGCCCCGATTCTGTTTCAGAGAAGGTGTATCTGATTGGTGTAAATAGATCCTCTGCCCACTCCTTAGCTGCAAGGGAGTCTGAGAAGGTGATACATGGTGTTTTTTTGTTTGTTTTTTGTTTCTCCACTTTGAGACATGGGCTCTGCCTCTCACCAGGAGAAGACAGGAAGTTTACCCCAAATTAGGAGGTTCAGATGCTAGACTGCCACAAAATGACAGACTTCTGTAACCCTGTAACTCTTTGCTCCTTGCCTTTTTCAGCTAACAGGAGGCTTGTGATTTTTCTCTTCCCATTAATTTTTATGCTGTTCCCTCTGGCTGGAAATCCACAGCTCTTCCTCTTTGCTTGGACACCTGTTCATTTTCAACATTTGAGAGCTTCCATCCTCTAGGAAATTTCCATGAACTGCTCAGTTGGAGTTCCTTTGGGTACAGTTTCATTCAGAGGTTTTCCTGTTGTCCTTGCTAATATTGATTTTTAGTTTGATTCCAGAGAACAACTATATGCAGAGAACAATTCTATTATTTCAATTCTTTTGAGTTTGTTACAGTTGTCTTATGACCCAGGACACCATCTATCTAGGTGTATATTGCATGGGCATTTAAAAGAGAGTTGTAGCTGTAGCTCAGTGGTAGAGCGCTTGCCTAGTACATGTGAGGCACCGAGTTCTAGCCTCAGCACCACATAAAAAAAATAATAACAGGGGGCTGGGTATGTAGCTCAGTTGGTAGAGGGCTTGCCCAGCATGCACAAGGCCCTGGGTTCAATCCCCACCACCACCAAATAAAATAAAATAAAAGTACTCTGTCCACCTACAGAAAAAGAGAATGTGTTTTGTGCCATTATTGGTAGAGTGTCCATGAACTCTGTTGAATGCTGTGGTTCAGTTCTTTTAGATCCTGATAATTTTCTATCTGGTAGTTCTATCAATTGTTGAAAGTGTGGTGTTGAAATCCCCAGCAATAATTGTGGCTTTGGTTAATTTTCCTTTCAGCCCTATCAGGTTGTGCTTCATCTATTCTGAAGCCCTGGTGTTTAGTACATACACATTTAGGATTGCTATATCTTCTTGGCGGATTGATTCTCTTATCATTATTTAATGTCCCTCTTTGTCTCTAGTAATTTCCTTTCTTTGAATCTGACTCTGAGAGTAATACAGCACTATTGCTTTTTAAAATTTATGTTTGCATGATAGATTATTATATTTTTACTTTCAGTCTGTGTCATCACATTTAAAGAAGTATACACTTGTAGACAGCACATCATTGAGTTGTTTTCTTATCTACTGATTTTTTTTTTTGTAAGTGTGTGTGTGTGCGTGTGTGTGTGTGTGTGTGTGTGTATGTGTGTGGCATTGGGGATTGAACCCATGGCCCCACGTTCATGCTCAGCAAGCATTAACCACTGAGACACAGCTCCATCCCTTTTTATTTTTATTCTAAGATGGGGTCTCACTAGGTTACCCGAACTGGCCTCAAACTTGTGCTCCTCCTGCCTCAGCCTCCTGAGTAGCTGGAATTACAGATATGTGCCACCACACTGGCCCACAGCCTTTTAATTGATCCTTTTGTCCTCCTGTTTTAGTCAGCTTTTGCATCACTTTGATCGACATACCTGTCAAGGACAACGCAGCAGAGAAAAAGTTTATTTTGGCTCATGGTTTCAGAGGTTCAGTCCATGGTCGGTCAACTACTTAGCTCTGGGGCTGAAGTCAGGCAGAATATCATAGTGCAAGGGCATAGCAGAGGAAAGCAGCTCCAGACATGGCAACCAGGAAGCAGCACGAGAGCTCTGCTCACCAGGGACATAATATAACCCCCCAGTGACCCCTTCATCTTTACCTACCTGTAGTTACCACACAGTTGATCCATATCAATGGATTAATTCACTGATGAGGGTAAAGCAATCATTCTGAGTGTTTGCTTCTGACCATTTTTGCATTGTCTCACACATGAGCTTCTTGGGGACATCTTATACCTAAACCATAACACTTTCTCACTTTTAAAATATAATTATCTTAATTCCCCCACAAGCATTGAGTACTACATCAGACAATGATGTTATTTTGCTTCAACAGGTAAAGAAACTCAAGAGGTGAATGATAGTGTACGGTTTCCTTATGTTTTGTCATTTTTTTCCTTTCGGAGGGTCCCAGCCTTCCTCTGATACTATATTTGTTTGGAGAGCTACTTTTAGGGAAATTGTTTTTCCCTTCTTTCAATAATGTCTTTATTTCCGTTCATTCCAGAAGGAGAGTTACCACCAAATACAGAACTCTAGAGTGACAATTAAGGGCTGGGGATATAGTCAGTGGCAGAGCACTTGTCTGGTATGTGTGAGGCCCTGGGTTCAATTCCCATTACAAGGGGGAAAAAAAAGATTGATAGTTGTTTTCAGAACTTGATAAATGTGTGGTACTTCTTTCAAGCCTCGATAGCTTCCCTTTGCCTAGTTTCCTATTGCAATTTTTTTTTTTTTTTTTTTTTTTTTGGTAACAGGAATTGAACCCAGGGGTGCTTAACCACTGAGCTACACCACCAGTGCTTTTTATTTATTTATTTATTTTTATTTTGAGACAAAGTCTTGCTTAGTTGCTTAGGGTCTCACAAAGTTGCTGAGGCTGGCCTTGAACTTGTGATCCTCCTTCCTCAGTCTCACACATTGCTGGAGCAGACATGACAGGCGTGCACCACCACACCCAGCCTAACTATCTGATTTTAAAATGAGCTTCATGCATATGCTGAAATCTTAAGTTATTAAATAAATCGGCAAGACCTATCATTGTTTGAATGTATGATACTGTGACTGGTGGTACAAATGAAGTGACACCTGATAAGTAGATGCTCAATATGATTGTCCACATGCTTTAAAGCATGTACATATTTGAACATACAGTGGCTAAAGCACCACTGGCAAATTTGCTCACGTCTGAGCCCCATGTGTGAATGACAGATGGTTGTAACTTTCTTAAACCCATCTCCTGCATGGAGTGGAGTGGGTGGAGGAAAGGCTACTCATCACTGCATCAAGGTTGGCAAGCAAGATGAACTCACTTGCTAATTCTGTTCGATTGATAGTGAACACTGTGTCCTGAAAGATCCAAAGGCAGGGCCTAGATTTGATAGGAGAGTGCTGTGATCGATGAGTAGTGTCTGCTACGGGTGCAGGAATGAGTGACAGCCTATATACCACCCACTTAACTTCCCCGACCTAGAATATTCGTGGAGAGTTCACAGTCCCTCTGGCTGTAGAAACAGGCAGAGGACATACCTGTGTTTAAAGGCCCAAGGAAACAAAAGATGCATCTTGAGGAGTTTCAATGAGATTTATTGGTGTGGCAGCCCAGAGTGATGAACTTCTGCAAACATTTTCCCCAGGGGCTCAGAACAAACATACTGCTAGTTGGGATGGAACTTGGAATTGCATTTACATGTATCACACCAGTATATATTTTAAACAGGTGCATTAAAAAAAAAAAAAAAAAAAAAAAAAAACACTTTTCTGCCTTTTACAGACAGCAAGAACATGACTTCCAAATGACCTCCATCCTTGGGGCCCTATTCTTTCTACTCCCACAGATCTGGTGGCAAACAGCTGTAGACCAGCTTGTCTTGGGGGTGGAGCAGCTACCGCAACAGGAAATAAAGCAAGCACACTTTAACACCTTGCTTATAATATGTAAAGAGAATCACCACATTTCATCTCAGAATTGGGTAAAAACATGGGGTAAGAAGCAGAAAATGTCTGTTGAGTAGTATGAAATGCAGAAAACATCATGATCTGGTGCCCGATCACTGGAGTCCAACTTTGGAGGACAAATCACCCAGGTGAGACTTCACAGGGTCTCCACCCTGGTGCACTCCCCACGGGGTGTTCAAAAGTTATTTTTATCTACATATTTTTTTTTTGCCTGGGAGTAGACTTTTTTTTTTTTTTTTTTTTTGTACTAGGGGTTGAACCTGGGGATACTTGCCACTGAGTCACATCCCCAGGGTCCCCTGCACTGCCCCCGCAATTTTTTTTTTTTTAATTTTGAAACAGGGCCTTGCTAAATTGCTGAGGCTTGCCATCCTCCTAACTCAGCCTCCCAAATCACTGGGATTACAGGTGTGCACCACCACACCCATCTGGAAGTAGATTTGGATTAGAAGAAGACTTTTGGTCTTCTGCCTAACAACTTTGCATGTACCCCTCATGGGGCAGCTACCTTCCCATGCCTGGTTCTCTGTGGAATAGCTTAAGACCAATTTTACTTGGTAAGAATTCAATACTCTGTAAGTGCAAGGTGGTCGCCATCCTTTTGCTAGAAAGTTCAGAAGAATGTGATCCTGGTAGTTGGGTCTGCCAGGGTAGTGAGCTAGCGAGTAGCATAGAGTCCTTGTGCAAGAAGGTAAAATGGAAGTTTCTAAATGGGCAGCAGACCCTCTCACTGGTGCTTCACCTGGGACCTGGCCTTTTCTATCTCTTCATGAATAAAAGCCATGAAGAATGGCACAGTTGTGACATTTCTGTAAATGTTGTGTAAGCTTGGGTACATTATTTAAACTTTCCTTCTTTTTTTGGTCCAGGGGTTGAACACAGGGGTGCCTAATCACTAAGCCGCATCCCCACATCCCCAGATCTTTTTGTATTTTATTTAGAGACAGGGTCTTGCTAAGGTGCTGAGGCTGGCTTTGAACTCAGGATCCTCCTATCTCAGCCACCTGAGTTACGGGGATTACAGGCGTGCACCACCATACCTGGCTAAGCTTTCTAAGCCTCATTTTATCTCAATTATAAAATGAAATGATAAGAATCCCATCTCACTGGCTTGGTGTATTTTTGAAAGTGGTGTAGGTAAAGATCTTAGCATTGCACTCAACACAGAAAAAACACATACATCGACTGTTCCTCTGAGCAGCTAACATGGATCACAATCCCTGTGACATTAGCCACTTTTGCTCAGAGACAACCCCATCAGGCCCATGTTCTGAGTCTATATACTTTTATTTTGGCAGAACTGATTCATCATGGCTTAGACACAGTTTTGATGGGAGGAAGGGGTCATCTGGTTCCCTATGATCTAGAACAACAGGAGCCCTAATAATCTGAAGGTGAGGACAGCTAACCAAGGCCAATATCGATAACAAGAGAGAGAACTGATGCAATAGACCAAATAACAAAGCAAGGACTCAGTTTTAGGAGCATGAGGGTATTCAGAAAGGGGACAAGCAGCCTTCCATTCCTCAAGAGTCCCTAAAGGCACTACTGCTTTACAGAATAATACAGTGATTCACGTGGACGGTTAAGTGTGCCTCAGCCTTCCAGAAAAAGCTCACTATTTAAAAAGGCAGGGAACCAATTTTTCTATTACCAGACAAGTTTGGAGTTGGAAGCCAGGGGAATTTCAGCTACATGGAAAATCCCCTTGGATACAACATCTTAAGCTTCCAACACAGCTGGATAAATTCGGTGTCACTGTTTATAAAGCTTAAACATTGCTGTAAATCAGTACTACATAAATTCACCACCACCACCACCACCACCAAAAGACAGTGGCTACTTAACTTTGGTACAAAGAATCAAGGTCCACTTGCCTGCGATACTTTAATGAATGATATGTGTGGTTTTGTGACATGCCCCTTTTAACTCATGAGCTAAAGGGGTGCAAGTGAAAAACGACAGACAAAAGCCAACAACAGACAAGACTTCCCATTTCTACTCTTCTCGATGATGGCGTCTGTGGAAAATTCTGCCCCTCTCTGCACTCGACATTCCTTGATGGTAAAGTGAGGGAAGCTGGACCATCTGGTCTTCGAGGTCCCCTCCAGTCTGGATGTTCTGGGATAAAGTTACCTGACCCAACTAACAGGTACCCAGTGAGTGTCCTTGCTCAGCTTCTCTAAGAGCACCTTGAGCTGGCTGCAAGCACCCTGCAGATCTTCCTTCACCAGCACAGCATCCATCAGGTGCCCGTAATGCTGGTCAATGAAGGCGGCAGAGGCGGCCATCTCCTGCTGCTCCTCATCCTGCAAGGAAAGAGGCAGTATGGAGCAAGAAATCTACATGTAGCCTTTGTGTCCAACAATGTTCCCATCTTCAATTTCTAAGGGATGAGTGGAAGACGATGCCCCACTATTCGCCAACTGCGTACATGAGAACAGAGTGTAGTGACAACAGATCAAACTTCAAAGAAAGTTAACGGGCAGCAGACATCGTTCAGTCATTCACTCCCCAAATACCCACAGGATCTATGAACTGAAAATACAAACTGCTTTGGGGGTACGTTGATTTCGTAAACTTCGTGTATATATATATATATATATATGTCAATATCATATTTCCTGCCCCAAAAGGGTTTCCCAAGAAGTAGTACTATTGTGTTGCCCAAAATGTATGCATTAAGTAATTATAAAAACTATAAATAACCTTAACTGTATAAAAACAAAGAAAGCATGTCAGGAAACAAAGGGGGGAAGAAGATGAAGAATGTGTAACTCTAATATCCTTCTAAAAACTCTTCAATTCACCATGTAGAACTCCATTTTCTTCTTCTTCTTCTTCTTCTTCTTCTTTTTTTTTTTGGTACCAGGGATTGAACCCAGGGATGCTTAGCTCTGAGCCACATCCCCAGCCCTTTTAATATTTTATTTTGAGACAGGACCTCCTTAAGTTGCTGAGGCTGGCTTTGAACTCGAGATCCTCCTGCCTATCTCTCAAATTGCTGGGATTACGGTGTGCACCACCACGCCCAGCCTCGATTCTTCTTTTCATCTCTTCAGGCCAAGGCCAAACAACAGAGTAGACAAGGTAGAATGACTTAAGAAAATGTCAGCACAACTTGATCATTCTCGTTAGGAAAGGGATTTCTTTTTTCTTTTTTTTTTTTAAACGGTGCTAGGAATCAAACCCAGGGCCTTATGCTTGCAAGACAAGCACTCTACCAACTGAGCTATCTCCCCAGCCAAGGAAACCTGATTTCTTTAGTCAGATTGCCTTCCTAACACCTAACATCGAGGTGTAGACCAAAACCTTGTATTATCCAATCTGGGAAGTGCTCTCTCCTTCATTCAAAAGAACCTCTACTAAGTAGAATTTCAGGAGTGTAGCAGACAAACAGCCTGGTTTATGGAAGGAAGGAAAGTGTCCAATCGACTCTAAGAAAAATTACAACATGAAATTTGCTGCAGGCATTCACCTCTCTCCTTTCCCGTCCCTTCCCAGTCCTCTGTGGCTTATTCTGCTTCCAGGGGCTCAGAGTTTTCATGCTGCCCTGTGGGAAGAGGGGATTCTATCCTCCCTATCCCTCCATAGAGACCCACTTTCAAAATATTCCCTCCTCTTCTCCCTTGTCACCATCCCTTGTCACCAATTTATACATTCATGAGAGCATCTACAATTTCAGGAGATGTGTTCTAAAGGTCCAGGGAACAGTTTTTCTACCATCCCACAAAGACAGTAGAAACCTGAGAAGGTTGAGATACCGCTTCTCCTTCTTTCCCCCAGGAGAAGAAAAACAGGCTTCAATGGGGAGGCGCTTGGTCATTCTCCATTCTATCTTTTGGGGCTGCCCTCATGCTGGAAGCACTCTGCAGCGTCCCCACGTGGCCCCTACAGCTTCAATCCCTCCTCCCCCACTCAGCCCCACACGCAGGCACGCACGCACGCGCGCACACACACACACACGGCCGTGGACCTGCTGCTGTTTCCAGAGTCTGCCTTCCTACAGGCACCCGCGTGGTTTATCCGGAGGCTTTTAGACTTTTGAGAAAAGATAGAAGGAAAATTTTTGCCACAAGTCCCAAAATCTTCTTAATAAATATTTGCCTCTAGGAAGAACTCAAGTAAATGTCTGATAGAGTGCAATGTACAACATTTCCTTTGCATCCATAAATCCCCTGGACCTTTTTCCTGGTTAGTAAAAGCAGAACTCATCCCCTGTGACTTCACTAAGAGTCACAGTCCTGAAAAGCATATAAAAAAGATTCCCTCCACCCCATGCCATCCCTTGTCCCCATTTTGGATCAGCCTAATGGATCAGAAGGCAGAAGCCCCATTAACTTGTGGGACAGCAAACAAATGGACAGAGGATATGCCCATAGGGTCTTTTATCAATCCCCCTAGCTGAAACTCAAGGGCCAGGTAATGGACAAATATTTAGTGTTAAAAAAAACAAAACAAAAGAACAACTCAGGCCTTATATAAGAATTCTTTCAAATGTGGTCTGGGATTTGCCTGCATACATTAAAATCACATGAAAGTATATGTGTTAAAAATGGAGATGCTGAGCCCCATGCCAGCCTCCCAGGTCAGAGTCTTTGGGAGCAGAGCTGGCACCCTGTATTTAAACAACCTTGCCATGACCTTGGTGCCTACTCATGTTGAAAGTGACTCTGGCTTCAAGACAGTGGGACACATTTGGAGAGAAGCAAAGTGGGATTTCACAATTGGCAGGTGGACTGATCCAGACAACAAAAAATATCAGCCAGCTATGCATCTGCCTGGAGCGCACCTGCATGGAACGCAGCTTGCTGGTGAGCACTGAAGGAAATGGACTAGGTGGCAACACTGGTCAGACTGGAGGGACACCAGTAAAAGACTGCAGTCCACTCCAATGCCAGCCATGGGTCAAGCAAGGTCTGACTCCTAAAAAGCTGGCACTTCCTGTGGACCTGATGCTTTGGCAGACCTTCCTTTGTATCTTAGGAAGCTGATTCTTCTTTCCCTTTGTGTCTTCTTGATTCTTTTTAAATAAGTTTTTCCCCCATGGTTATTAAATTCTAACAACTCTAAAATATTTGTTTAAAAAAGTAAAATCAAATTGATAAGCTGATTCTAAAATTTATATGGAAATGCAAGGGACCCGAAGAGCCAAAGGATCTTGAAAAAGAAAAAGAAGTCAAAAGACTCACATTTGTTGTTTTCAGAACTTACTACAAAGCTATAGTAATCAAGGCAATGTGGTCCTGGCATAAGGCTAGATTGATGAAATAGAATTGAGAGTTCATCCAGAAATAAATCCTTACTGTTTTTTGCCAACTTATTTTAAACAAGGGTGCCAAAATAATAATTTTAAAAATGGTGCTGGGAAAACTGCATATTCACAGGCAAAGAATAAAATTGGACCCCCTACTTCACACCATACACATAAATTATATCAAAATGGATGATAGTTTCAAATATAACTGATAAAACTGTAACTTTTTTTAAAAAATAGCAGCAAATTTTTATGACTTTGGATTATTAGGCAATGATTTCTTAGATACAACACCAAAAACCTAAAAATATCTTTTGAATTTAGAAGCAATAAATTCAAAAATTTTAATGCCAGACACATGGTACTTTCTTGTAATTCCAGCAACTAAGGAGGCTAAGGCAGGAGAATCGCAAGTTCAAGGCCAGTCTAAGTAACTTAATGAGGCTCTAAACAACTTAGCAAGAATCTGTATCCAAAAAAAAAAAGAAAGAAAGAAAAAAAGAGGGCCAGGGGAATGTAGCTATCTCAGTGATAAAGCTCTCTTGGGTTTAATCCCCAGTACCAAAAAAAATTATTTTTAATGTTGAGCTTCAGATGGCACTATCCAGAAAGTGAAAAGACAACCCATTGAATAGGAGAAAATACTTCCAAATCATATATCCAATAAGGGACTTATACCCAGAACATAGAATTCTTTCCATTTAATAAAAAGATCAATAATCTAATTTTAAATGGACAAAATATATGTAAAATATTTCTCCCAAGAAGATACACAACTTAAACACATGAAAAGATGCTCAACGTCATTAGTCATGTCAATTAAAATCACAGTGTGGGCTGGGGTTGTAGCTCAGTGGTAGAGCACTTGCCTAGCACACGTAAGGTACTGGGTTCAATCCTCAGCACCACATAAAAATAAATAAATAAAATAAAGGTATTGTGTCCAACTACAACTAAAAAAAAAAAAAAAAGTGTGATACCAGTTCACACCCACTTAGGATGGCAGTAATCAAAAAGACAGACCATAGCAAGTGCTGGAGAGGATATGGGGAATATGGAACCCTTGAATACTGCCGATGGAAAGGTTAAATTGTACAGCTGCCATGGAAGAGTTTGGAATTCCTTCAAATGTTAAACAGAATTATCAGCAATTCCACTCCCAGGTCTATCCCCAAGAGAAATAAAAATAAATGTTCGAATAAAAACTTGTATCTGGCTGTTCATAGCAACATTATTCATAACAGAAAACAGAACAACCCAAATGTCCATTAGTTAATGAACAAAGAAATAAGATATAGTATTATATGTGATGGAATATTATTCAAACATAAAAAAGAATGTGGTACTTACATATGAATGGACCTTACACATACTAAGTAAAAGAACTCAGATTTTAAAAAGGCCACATATATGATTCTATCTGTATGAAATATTTAGAATAGACAAATTTACAGCAACAGAGAGTAGATTAAGAGTTTCCTGAGGATAGGAAAGGTTTTTTTGATTTTTTTTTTGGGGGGGAGGGGGGTAGAGTTTTCAATTTATGATTATTGAATGCTATTAAATGTTTCTCAAACACATGACTTTAATTGATTATATAATAGTCCATTCTATCCTGTGAATATCCTGTCATGAGCTGGGGATATAGCTCAGTTAGTAGAGTGCTTGCCTTGCAAGCACAAGGCCCTGGGTTCAATCCCCAGCACTGCAAAAAACAAAACAAAACAAAAAACCCACCATGATTGTTCCTGTCATATAGTTTATTGTACTGAGCCCTCCTATTAGATATTTTAGATTGTTTTTGATTGTTTTGTTCTTGTTGCTATTACCTCCACCATGATAAATGTTCTGCATGTCTCTAAATAGTTCTATGCCCAAGTTCCTCTTAGTGTTTCTAAAGGGGAACATTTCTAATGTTCTAAATAATTCATTGATGTAGACAGTTACCTCAGAGAATTAGCATGAACTAGGACTATGTCAAAATCTTTACTTGGAGGGAACTTTGCCACCCAGGGGAAGATGTGAGAGGGCCTCCCTCAGGTGGAACCAGCCAGGCTGGACAGCAAGCCAAGTCTGCTGTGGAACTGGGTAGCTTCTCACCCCCATAACAACTTCCCCACTCCCCAGCTGACTCGGCTGAAATGGGAAGAGATGAATCCCCATGCCCATGTCTTCTAGGAGAACTCATTCAAATATTCAGTTTTCAGGAAGGGGTCCTGGCAAGACTGAGCTGAACAAAGAATCTATGACAGTTGAACAGAAGTATATTAAGAAACCATTGAATGATCTCATCTGATAGCTTCAAAAATAGATTCATTTGTTGATGATTTTAACTACTTTGAAAGGAATGACAATGACCTTGTTAGTTGGTGTTTCAACTTAAAAATACTAGGGTTTGGCTTACGAGTTCAACAGATGAGTGTGGTTTGACACACTCAGATTAGGTCTCTGACAGATGTTAGTCCTTTATTTGGTGGCAGGGGGGTGCTTATGTGGAGGAGTGGGGGTGGTAATCCTAGCAAAGCCACCTTGCCTGGATTGGGAAGCACTTCTGGCTGTCTGACACTGAGCTTTCTGGCCAAGTGACCATCTTTTCTTAGACTTGCCAATAGGCAAGATAGAAAGATGGTCTCATGTAGAAGGTATGTCCTATGTCCCTCTTCCACTGAAAGTACCCTTCTGCAGCTAGAAGCATTCCCCAGAATCATCCCCTTTAAGCCTTCATAAAGGAAAGGATCAATTTGAAACTTACAAGTGGGGTTGCTGTGTCCTCACAAGCTGGGGACATAGGTGGTGTCTTCCTTTTTTCCTGAATTGCAGGCTTTACAAATATAACATAGGGTTTGAACTCTGAGGTTCTCAGCTGTTTCAGTGCCTGAAAAAGAAAGTTCGGGAAAATTACACACCTTTGAAATAGTCTATTGTGAAACATACTTTTTGAAAGCTTGATCCTCATGCTTCCCTCACATAACCTCAACAGCAAAGGTCCCGGTGACAATGGACTTCACTGTACAGACTAACTGCACACTTACTCATCCTTCACTTTGACACTGAACTCAGCTGGGCCCTGAAGGCCACTTACTGAGAAAGGAAGGTTCCAAAGTCTCAGTTCAGAGTCGCTGACTCTCTTACCTCAGATCCCTCTAGCTCCAATTAACCTTCTCAGGCTCCTCCACCTGCCCATTCCTGATGGTCCAGGGAGCAGGATTCAATGTGCATCTATTTAGTCTAACATCATCAATTTGTCTACATTCATGCAAACTCTGTGCTATCACACATGCCGCCTCCTGAGAGTCAAAGAAAAGATTTGCAAAGCAAATGAAAACATGACCTAAGGGATTACTTGGAAAGAACTTGCAGACTTGAGGTTTTCCGTATGCAAATCATACAGTTAATGAGTATTTACACTGTAAAAACCTCTGTTCTGGAAATACTGGTATTAAACTGCTACATGCCCTATCCGCACAGGCAAAGATCAATAAAATCACTTTTTGAAAAACTTTTGAAAATTAGACTTTGAATTTTGACCAGCAACTCCCAGTAAGTCCAAATGAGTGAGGGTTTTCCCTCATAGGCAAAAATGTGCTTTTTGAAATGTTTCAAGTCGACTTCTGTAAAATAAAGCTTACAGTTGTATCATAAAATCAAAGATCTGTTTCTATAAAGGACAAAAAAAAAAAAATCCTCATATGTGTTCAAAGCTTGGAAGTTTTTCTGAAAGACAAGGTTAAAAAGATGGCCAGGTCCCTGTGGAGCCCACAGCATACTGGGTGTGTGGGACTGGAAATGGCTTTGAAGCTCCACACAGGGTCACATCTCCCTCCCTCTCCTTCCCTTTCAAATTGCTCTCCAGACTGCCTCTCCCATTGTCTCCCCCAGGGGTTCTCTGTGCCACTAATTTCACTCATCCTGGTTGGGGGAGGGTGGCCTGGCACAGAGAGCTCAGCCCCAGCTTCGCCTGGGTACTTCATCTAATTCTCTGTTTCACTGGAACTGGCCAGGTGGTGCCACTGGTTTTTTTTTTTTTTTACATGATTTTCTCCATGCAGGGATTACTGATCTGGGTCTGTGGGCCACCAGGGGGCCCATGAGTTCCCTCCAATTAATGCGATATTTGTGGATAGAGATACATGTTTGGGGATTCAAAGTTTTTATTCTATCCTCAAAGAGAGACCCAAGGATATTTAACATTTGATATTTCAGACTAAGAATTCCTTAGAGGTCAAATGTTCTGTAAAAGCTACAATCCTCTAGGTTATAACCTCCATTCACTAAACATGCCCCGCTGGCCCAGGAACTCACATCCGGTTCCACGTCCACCAAACAAACTTTGTTTCTGGCCATAACAGCCCGAATGGCCTCCAGGCTGGTTCCATAGAGGTTTTCCTTATATTCACCATGCTCCAGGAACCTAAAGCACCACCACAAACAAGGGAAAAGAACTTTAGGTCCTGAGCTTTCTGGAAGTAGTAAAAAATTAAATGGACATCCCAATACAACTTCTCTCCCACTTCCCCTGCCCCTTCTGGAAGCCCTCCTAGGAGGTCAAGCTACCGGGAGGGCTAACTGGCCCACCAAGCAACATACTTGCTGTGATGTAAGTCGGCCTCAAATGCTTGCTTAGACACGAAGTGATACTCCACCCCTTCCTTCTCATGGCTCTTTCTGGGTCTGGTGGTATCTTTTAAAGAAAGAAGAAGGAGAGTTGGGCAAAGAGATGTCACATCACAGTGAGTGAGAATAGCATCTAGCTGTGCCCTCCCCCAGGAGGCATTCGTCAAGTGTCCTGGGTGTCAGGCATTGTGCCTTTTCCAGACTTATCTGCATGACTCTTCAATGTAGGCCAAAGGAGCCTCCCATTTTGCAGCTGGGGAAAACTGACATTCAGCAAAGTTAAACACCGTGTTCAGCGACTCACAGCCAGTAGGCAGTAGGCCACTCTCTTTACCCCATGCCAAGCACATGCCCTTTGCTACTCTGCTGAACTGCCTTCTTGATGTGGGGCTTTGAAGGACCCTAGTTTTTTGTGGAGGGGTTGGGTACTGGGGATTGAACTCAGGGGCACTCGACCACTGAGCCACATCCCCAGCCCTATTTTGTAATTTATTTAGAGACAGGGTCTCACCGAGTTGATTAGTGCCTCGCTTTTGCTGAGGCTGGCTTTGAGCTCGCGATCCTCCTGCCTCAGCTTCCCAAGCCCGAGGGATTACAGGGGTGCGCCACCAAGCCCTGCAGGACCCTAGTTTTTAGTTCATTATTATTTTTCTTTTCCTGAGAGCAAGAGTGCCACAAAGACATTGGACCCTACTCTATGCTTTTAATTCTTTATTCGATTATTTCTCCTTTGGAGAGGAAAAGAGACATAAAGACAGCCCATTATGGATTGGATGTGTTTCAGCAGAGCTGGATCTCAAAGAAATATGTTTAACCCAAGGGCTCCCCCATTGATTTCCGTAATGGAAGTGAGATGCACACTTCTGGGGACAACCAGGTCCTTTCAAAGCAAGTGCACCCACGAGACAACACACAGCTTTTTCCAAAAGAAAACATGGGAACTTAGAGGACAAGGTTTTTCTGGCCTTTCGGACACTTTGTGTTCCCTATTTGGCATCATAGTCCAGCCCCTGGAGGAGCTAGTGGACCACGTCTCCCAGTCATTCGCTTGATTTAAAATTTTTATTCACCCACGGAAAGGATTTTAAACATCTCAATGAGCATACAAGACCCTCATGATCTGCCCAGCCTTCCACTCAGCTTCACCTCCTGCCATGTCATCCATACTAACAACCCAGTCCCTGGCACGGTTACAAAAGGTCACACCTTCATCCCTTTGCACATGGCCCCTCTGCACAGTGAGCTCTTCCTCTCCTCTCTTCTCTGCCTGTAAAATTCCTATTTATTCTTTAACACCCAGCATAAAAGTCGCTGCCTCTGGCAAACCATCCCTGACCCCTCTAGTTCCTAAAACCCAGCGAGAAACATCTAGAAGGCCCCCTGAGGTTCTCTAGGCCCATCGCCACTATGCTGTCAGAATGGCCTCCACAGTCCTTCCAGCTCTCCCGCATCCCTGCCACTTCAGTCTGGCCTCCGAGAGACAATTGCAACAACCTCTAGGCTGGGCTGTGGGCCCCGACACCCGGAGGAGAGCAGTAGAATCAAAGAAAGGCTCTGGTAGGCACTCTGGAAAGTTCTATTCCTGCTGCCATAGCATCCCCTCAGGCATACACAGTGCATGAGTGAGTCCCCAGGAGCCAGCCACAGCCAAGGGCAGGATGTGGCAGGCGGTGGTGGAGAAAGAAGCCTTTGTGCCACTCTTAAACACATGACTGGGGCAGGCTGTCTGGGGTCCAATCTTGGCTCTTATCAACTGTGTGACATTGGATAAGGTAGTTAACCTCATGGAGCTTCAGTGTCCTCCTCTGCAGAACGAGATGATAACAAGCCTCTCCTCAGGGGCACCAGAAGGGCCAACCAAGGCTCTACACACAGACGCTCTTGGTGCAGTACCTGGTACCTCTGTTCTCCTCCTCTCCCTCTCCCTCCTCCTCACCACCATTATCACATTCAGGACCAGGACCCTGGCTCAGGGATCTTGGCATCAGTGCTGCCTCTAGCAGCAGGAAGGCTGAGGAACTGGCAGGGGTGGCTTTACCCAGGACTGTACCCCAACCCTGACAGGCTGAATCCAGCTACAAGGGAGTGCCAGGCAAAACTTCTTTGTGCTTCTCTGTCTCCTGCTCTCTTATCTAAGCAACAGTGGCTGGGTGTAGGAGTCAGAGTCACTGGGAAGAGGAGGCTGGAAGACACCAACTGTGGAGATCCTCTTGGTATCCGGCTGAGGCTGCCATGGTCTACAGTATGCTCTGGACTCAGCTCCCTCCCCTGGCAGGAACCAGGCAGGTGGTCCTCCAGCTCCTACCTCAGAGGGTCTCAGTGTGCCACTGAGAGTCAGTCTCTTCCCATCATGCCTTGCCTTGGTCCCACAATTTGCCCACAGCAAGTTGTGCCTGGAGGTCATTCACACCCAAAGTGCGTGCACCCAATCACGCACACCCACATCAGCCCTCTTACGTGGAACAGCAACACCAAAGCGTTGTGGGTTCTCAGCCACCATCTTTTGCTTCAGTTCATGGAGTCGGGCTCCTAGAGACCCTGGGAAACAAAGGGAAGACTGACAGGGTCTGTGTTGAGCTCTCTCCCCACTCCTGTGGGGAGGAAACCAGCCCACTTCCCAGAAACCCAGGATGTCACCTACCAATCAGAACCACCAGGCGGGGCCGCTCACCCGGCTGCTGTTGGTACCTGGCCACCTCCTCGTAGGTCAGCAACTCTGGAGACTCAGCACTGGCACACATCTTCCCTTCCTGTGAGCCACCCAACCTCTCCCTGCAGCCTAGCCGGAAGCTCCTCCGGAGACCAGCTTGGAGAAGGGCAGACAGACGTGGAGGCATCTGTCCCAGCATCTCCCAGGAAAGACCTTCTTCACCTGACCAGACCTGGCAGCAGGGCTGACCCCATTGGTCTCCCCACCCTCCGGTTTAGAAAGAGACTGTTCAGGGAGCACAGTGATACAATGAAAGGGTGGCCCCCCCAACACCCAAAATCTAGGGTTCAAGATCACTGTTTTGCTTGGCATGTAAGTGACCTTGGGCGAGTCTGCATCTCTCTGAGTTTTGATTCCCTTATCTGTGAAATGGGAATGCAAGTGTGCAGTGGGTGGTCTTAGATTGAATCCTGGATCCAGGAAAATGCTCTAAAAGACATTATTGGGACAACTGGTGAAATTGTAATAAAAGCATATAATAGAATTTTACACATGGTGAATTCCCAGAACTTGATCATCATCCTGAGTTACGTAAGAGGATGTCCATGTCCTCAGGAAATACATGTTGTGGTACTTAGGGGCAAAGAGGCATGATGTCTGCATCTAACTGCCCAATGACTTAGGAGACAAATGCATATGTGTAGAAAAGGGAGGGACAAGGCCAACAGGGCCACAGCTCCCAGCTGGGAATCTGGGGTGAGGACATGGGAGCTCTTCCTAGGATTCCTATCACTTCTCAGTAAGTTTGAAATCACTTCAAAATAAAAGTTAAAAGACTTTTTGCCTGTCTCTAAGGCCTTTGAAAAAACTGATAAAAATAAAAGAAGTGAAGGTACTTTGGAGGCCAGTAAAACATTCCATGAATGTATACTGCTGGCAGTCACACTGAATAAACTTTAATTAAGATGATGATAAAATTAGTGTTAACATGGTGCTCAGTGTGCCCTTCTGGCCAGGGTTTTTTGCCCAGGGGCTGGGTAAAAGCCGGGATGGAGGCCCCCAGGGATAGACAGGCTCAGTCTCTTCTCCGGCTGACAAGGTAGAGGAAGAGGATCCTGCAGGCTGGCTGCTCCCGATCAGCTCCTGGGGCTCTGCCCGCATCTTTCCCCACTCGGAAGCCTGAGGCTACAGGCCGTGCATGGGCCGGGAGGGGGTGCTGGAGGACAGCCCAGGTACTTACCCACATAGTGCCCCTTGAAGTACCCCTCACAGTCACAGGTCTCTATGAACCAGAGGGAGGGAGGCCAGTGAGTCATGCTGGACACATCTTCAGGCCCAGAGGGACCCAATTTCTGGATGGTCAGGCAGAACCCTCCAGAGTGATATCCCAGGGGAACTCAGGAAAAATACCATATCAGGGACAAGTCCTTCTGTTTCACTGAGTTCTCTATGCTTAGGCCCCAACGGCCTTCCCAAGCCCTGGTGGGAGTTCTGGGCAGAAGATCTCCTCACGGTCCTGAGTCGGAACCAGTGGGAATAAGGCAGACAGTCCCACTGCCCTCCTCTCTTGGCTCCTACCTAGCTGCACCCCACAACATAGCTGAGTCTAAGGAAGGCTGGCACCTTCGTACTGGTAGGAGGCGAGGGTCCCCACAGTCTTGAATCCCATCCCCACCCTACACATCTGGCTGCAGTCACTCAGATGGGGAAAGGAAAATCAGCTCTTCTAGCCCCAGATGTTCCACAGGAAAGGGGCCTCACTTGGGCCCTCACAGGGGACAAATACCAGGCCTACCTTTGTCACAAGGCTGATCATCTGCGGTTTGCACAAAAGACAGATGGGACAGCATTAGTAGAGGGGACCATGAAGCCCTGCGGCTAAGAGGCAGCCACAGCCTCAGGAGCCTGAGGAGCCTTCCATCTGTCTCCTGTTCCTTTCCTCCAACAAACCTGTGATCTGAGCTGTGGTATGTCATTAAACCCCAAGACCTGCTCTAATTAGTCTTCTTGTGTGTGTCTCATTAGCAGCCCAGGGAAAACAGCTCATGGCTGGTGGAAGCAGCCTCCAGGCCAATTTACCCAGCAGCCTTCCCACCTACAGGGAGTCAAGAAAAGTGGCCACTGGCAGTGACCGATGGAGTGGCTTCCGCTGGGGTCCTGTGGTGGGATTAGGATCTACTGTCCCTTTTCTGAGGTTGGAGGCTTGCCTGAGAAAATAAGTGCAGGTGCCAGAGGATGGGGTGGGGTGGAGCAGAGCTGCGGACTAACCATGCTCAGGCCACCTGGTGCCTGCTAAGGCCCCTTCCTTGGTTACAGCCTCTGCCTCAGAGAGGCCAGATGCTGGAAAAGCCTCCTTTCTAACCTGGGGCTATTGTGAAGGTTAAAAGGTGTGGCTCGGCACTGGAGCACTTGCCCAGCATGCACCAGGCCCGGGTTCCATCCGCAGCACCACAAAAAATAAAATCGAAGTAAGTAGAAGGTAAGAAGATAGGTGGACATATTTTCTAAAAGGTAATGTGTTATGCAGGACAGGGCTGTCAGATAAAATACAGGACACCCAGGTAAACTTGACTTTCAAATAAATAACAAATGATTTCTGAATATGCCTCACAGACTGCATGGGATGTATTTATACTAAAAAAACCAATTCATCGTCTAACAGAAATTCACATTTAACCGAGCATGCTTGATTTGTATTTGCCAAATCTGTTACCCTATCAGAGGCACAGGTCACTCAGAACCTCCTCCGTTCCCTCCTAAAATCAGTGGCTCTTGAAACTGTTCATCAGAGAATCCTTTGGGAATCTAATGAAAGCTGCTGATAGACCCTCTCCCAAACACATGTACACACAATAGAGGTTGGCACACCATTTTGGGAGGTGGTAACATACCCCCAATACCATAGATGGACCCCAAATATAGAAGTTCCTTTCTGGGGAATAGCTGCCCCCACCCCACCCTCATTTTACCCACTCAAGCCTCTCCCATCCCACTTTCCTCTGGAGGTCTACAAGCTCAGACAGGACTCCTGATGATGTCCTGTCTGCTCAGATAATACATCCATCCCAGTGCCAGCTTCTTCCCAGCACAAAGTACCAACTCCTAATCCCAGTCCCTCCCTGAAGTGCCATCCCTGCCAATCTACTCACAGGGGGGCTTCTTGAGGCTCTGGGGGCTTGGCAGGGTGCCCGTGGCTCTCCGGTAACTTAGTCGTCTGCAGGGATACAAGGGGATGGGAGTTCATGAGCTAGGACATACTTAACAGAGCAGCTGAAGAGTCTTCTGGAAAACCTGGGGAAAACGAGGTCTGGATCCGACAAGTGGGCCCAAGTCAGGCACTTACCCAGCCTCCCAATTTCTGAGGAAGCTGGAAAAAAAGCAGAACAAGTCCCAAACTCCCAGAGGAGAGCTCAGCCTAGAGTTGATCAAGATGGCTGTCAGTGGAAAGGCAGCCACCAGACCATATCTGAGTTGAGGAAATGCCCAGGGCTCTTGGAAGTATCTGGCTACCCACATTTAAATGCAGCCAAGAGCCCTCCCTGTCAGCAATCATGTTGCCAAGACCTGTGAAGCCAGAAATATAGATGGGTCTGAGGGTCCCCTGTGGAAACACAGCAGCAGTTCTCACACCTTAACACCTCAAAACCACATGAACTTTTATCAGAATGCAGATCTCAGGCTCTGCCCTGGAGTTTCTGCTTCAGCAGGTCTAGGGTGAAGCTCAAAGATCTGCATTTCTGGCAAATTCCCAGGTGATGTGGATACCTCTGACCTGGGGACCGCGCCAAGAAGACCCCTGAAACAGGTGACTGTGATGTTCTGTCTTCACTGCATTCCGTACCCCAAAAGATATGAGGAGGGCTACAACCCAAGGGGAAGCGATAATCTGGTCTGCCCTGCCCTCTGCCCCAGGATTTGCCTTCTTGGCAATCAATCCTTAGGGGGAAAAATGTGAACTATGAAGAACACCCTGTGTAAGATAATTTTTGCAACCTTAACACAGAGAAGAATTGGAGACCACAGGCAAGTGGGCAGCCACAGGCGAGTAGGGGAGTCGCCTGACACTTCCTGAGAAGCCTTCCCTGTGGACCTGGTGAGGGCACATCCTCCTCCCCACACCATCACAGAGACCTCTGGGCTACACCATAAGCCACACCAAGACCTTCCAACTTCCTCCACGCCTGGCACAGGGCCAGCCCAATTCACAATGCATACCCGCATAGCTCCTGAGGAAATTTCCTAAATCAAAATCATACTACAAAGAATACATAATAAGATGGGAAACACTAATGTCAAAATATTAAGTTAAAAAAAAAAAGAAAAGGAAATAAAACCCCAAATCTTGTATGTGATACTCAGGAAGGAGATAAACTATATTGTTTATATGATGATGAGATTTGGGATAATTTTCTTTTCTTAGTCCTTCTCTTCCTCATTTTCATATTTTGCTTATTTTGTTATAAACACTTTTTTAGTTGTTAAGGGACCTTTTTAATTTTTTTTAAACTTATTTTTATTTTTACGAGGTGCTGAGGATGGAACCCAGTGTCTCACACGTACTAGGCAAGTGCTCTACCACTGAGCAATAACTCCAGCCCTCTTATTTTTATTTCTAAACTTTCTCTAAGTGTGTATTATAAAATACGGTTGGGGGGGCTGGGAGAAAGCTCAGTTGGTAGAGTGCTCGCTCTCGCAAGCACAAGGCCCTGGGTTCGATCCCCAGCACCACAAAAAATAAAAAATAAATAAAATAAAATAAAATACGGTTGGACTGCTGCATCCATGGTGCAGATTCAACCAACCGCGGGCTGAAAATATTTGAAAAATATTGCATCTGTTATGAACATTACAGACTTTTTTCTTGTCATTATTCTTTAAACAATACAGAACAACTATTTGCATAGAATTTCCATTGTGTTAGGTATTATAAGTCATCGAGAGATGATTTAAAGTATTCAGGAGGATGGCGTAGGTTATATGCAAGTACTACACCATTTCATATAAGGGATTTGAGCATATGCTGATTTGGGTATCCACAGAGGATCCTGGAACCAATCCCATGGATGCTGAGGGACAACTGTATACATTAGCTTAATAATGTAAATATTGATACATTCATTTAAATCTCAAACAGACATCACCACTAATCATGGAACAAGAAGAGACACAAGTTCAATTGATACTTACCTCCAAAAACAACACTCAGTGGCTCACTCTGGCTGTTGGTGGCAGAGACTTAGGAGTTTGTCCAGTAACTGGGCCATTGGCCACTTGGGAACCACCCCATGTCAGCACCCCAGACCCACCTCTCCTGGAACTGCTTGGAGGGGATAAGGCCGGCTCGAAGGTTGGTATCTCCCACTCGCTTGGCTTGCCACCACGTGGGGTCATCCTGGCTCACCACCTCCAGGACCTGCCTGCGCTGGAAGGGTAGGCCTGCCTCCTGGCAGGGGATGGCCCGGTCCTCCCGAGGGTCGTAGTGGAAGAGGGCCCTCATGAACACCTGCAGGGGAAGGGCCCAGGTGAGCCGATGGGTGTGTCTATGCCCCAATGAAAGCTAAGGAACAAGCAGCCCTGGCACTAGAAAACTAATCAGCCACCCAGCGTACGCATTTTTCTCTGTTCTTCAACCATCCTGGACATTCTAGCCAGGAAATCCATCAAGAACTGGAAAATTAATAAATGGGCCCCACGGCTGAATTTCTCTTTCCAACCTAAACATTTCCACATTTACCGGATCCACTGTCCTCGTAACAGCCTCATAGTGTACACTCAAGGCAACAACCAATCCTGGGGACAGAAAGTAAAGACAAGCACAATTCACAACTCTAATGTTATTTTTACTACACCAACTGCTCCTAGTGAAGTCAGGAGCCATCTGTTAAACAGGTAGTCTAGACTTTCTGGTAAAAACACAAATATTAACAAAACTACTGCTCTTTATCACCCCATGGGGTGGGGGATTGAGGGTGCTGCACACTCGGCCGCTCTCTACCGCTGAGCTGCACCCCCCATCCCCACCATCACTTCTTGGTGGGTAACTGACCCACATTTTTTACAGCTCAACCCTGCCTCATCTGTCACTTGGAGAAGTCCCAAATCCCTGCTTGCCCTGGAGTCCCCTCTCTGGAGAAGATGGTGTGAGGACACAACACACTTCCTTGTTCTCTTCTATAACCCAGTAGCGTGGATTTATTTTAAGTATTTCTAGTTTCAGACCATTAGGGCCTAATGACTTCAATAGCAAACAGAAAGAAAAACAAAACAAAAGACAGCCAAGGGTCTTCCTCAGACAGATCCAAATTATGTTCCTGTATGTACCAACCAGAAAAGATCCAGTTAGACAACAAAAAGAACTTCCTGTCCGAATGTTGTGGAGACAGATGCCCTCATCCTGCCACAGATGTTCCAGGGGCCCTAGGCACTCAGAAAGGTATGATCTTAATTAAGTGGATGCCCGACTCAAACACTTGGATCAAGAAGAAATATTTAGAAGGAATAAGTTAAGGGACAGGCTATTCATTCTGTCCCCCAGGAAAACCAAGTTTTCTTCCTGTATCATGCCAGAGTCCTTGCATGCATACAGGGACCACAGTAGCTTGTCCCAGGAAGAATCTGTTTCCATGAGGTTAGAGTCAACATTATTTATACCCTGGGATTTAATCAAAGGTGCAAACAAGAAACAGCCATGTAAAGATTATTTCTTCACTTGCTGTAAAAACACTGTCACTGAAGACCTCGTCCATTATTAATCCTCATTCAAAGCATTTAGTGACATCTCCTCTGTGTCAGAAGCTGTTGGGTCCCTTTTTTCATGCACTTAGTACCCAGAAGTAGGGGTGGGACTGGCCTGCTTTCTTCCATCCACTGATAGAAAGCATGTAATTCATTCTCTCCTTTTGGCCCTGGCTGCCAGAAGTTCAGATCCAAATTTATGAAATCAAAGCAATGCCCTCCTCTCTTCCTCTACCACTACCTCGGCTCCTGTCTTTTTTTTCTTTTCTTTCATTCTGTCTCTTTTTTGTTTTTTCTATTTTGAGATAGGGTCTCATGTTGCTGAGGCTGGCCTCAAACTCAGGATGGTCCTGTCTCATTTTCTCAAGCAGCTGGGACTTCAAGCCTGGGACACTGTGCCCTGCCTGGCTTCAGTTCCAGCCTTAATGTTCTCTCAACTGGGCTTTTACAATGGCCTCCTACTAAGCTCCCTGCCTCCAGCCTCCATCCACTCAACCTACCTCCACTGGCTGCCAGGGATCTTTCTAAAACACAAATGTGGCTGGATTGCTCCCTTCCTAAACAAAACAAAACACCTTTAAGAACTTCTCACCACCTACAGGGTTCTCTCTTGGGCTGTGGGATGTGCTCCCCACCACCAGGGCTGGACCACTTCAGTGCACCCTGGGCTGATGTCCAGCTACCAGCACCTGCATCTAAGGACGTAACCTCCTCTGGCCACTGAATGCCTGCTCTTCCCTAATTCAGCAGGCGGGAGCTGCTAAGAATCCCCCAGGTGCAGCCTGGCAGGAGGTGGAGTACAGATTTCCCTAGCTCCCCAGGGCTCTTGAGCTGGATGACAGCAGCATGTATTCTACAGGGGATCCCTGAATTCCCCAGCAGGATTAAGCTCTGGTTACCCACAGTCGCAACTTGCTGGATAACATACCCTTTGTCAGATGGGCCTTCCTTTCCTCACTTGCTTGCTGGTGTTTCCTGGGGTCACTTCCCACCCATGAAGGAACATTTGCATTCAAACCCTTGTCAGAGTTAGCGTGTGTGTGTGTGTGTGTGTGTGTGTGTCTTGTACTGGGGATTAAACACTGGGGCACTTTACCACTGAACAACACCCCCAGTCCTTTTTATTTTATTTTAATATTTTTTCTTTTTTTTCAGTTTTAGATGAACATGATACCTTTATTTATTATGTGAGGCTGAGGGGCCAACCCAGGGCACCACACATGCGAGGCAAGTGCTCTACCACCAAGCTGCAACCCCAGCCCCCTTTTAATTTTAATTTTGAGACAGGGTCTTGCTAAGTTGCTTAGGGCATTGCTAAGTTGCTGAGACTGGCCTCAACTTGTGGTACTCCTGCGTCACCCTCCGGAGTACCAGGGATTGCAGGCTCAGGGTCAGCTTCTAAGAGTCCTCACACAAAGTAGGAATTATGCCAAAACTATTCACAAAGCAATAGAGGCCGTTCAGAACAGAGGCTTAACTCGCATTCCCAGCAAAACCCACTGCCATCCTGCCCTGAGTGCCACCACTGTTCCCCAAACATGCTCCCCACCACATCTTGGAGCCCCTGTATAGCAGACCCTTCTCTACCTGACCCTCCCTCCAAATCTCTAGTCATTTTCACCTTCCTCAAGTCCCATCCCCAGCACCCCCATACTGTGACCCTTCCAAGGTGACTCTAACTCTGTTCTGGCTCTTTCCAATACACTTGTCACATGGCAATGAAATATACTCCCCAGACTCCCTTTCTGCACTAGGAACCCTTGAAGCTACTCATTGTCCCTGTCTCCAGCATTTGGCAGAGTGCCCTGCACAGAGGAGGTGACCTCCACAGGTAGGCTCAGCAAATAATCAAACAAATGGCAATTATTTCATTGGTCCAGAATCCAGCACATTTAGTACCTTCTCCCTCTCTTGAATGCCCTGATTTTCTATTTCAATTAAAGTAACCCCGTCTTTTATTTCCAACCTGCATCAGATCCTGTTTAAAAAGAGGCAGGGTACAAACGAGTGAATAACCCTGTGACTGAATTAAAGTCCTCAGCTGGGCCCAGGCTACCGACTAGGCTCATGATCTGTTCCCAGTGACTGTCAAAAGACATGCCCACACTGCCCCTCGCACAGTATGCTCCCGTGAGCCCACCTCCCCATACCTTGCTCTCCTTGAAGCGGTCCTCCTCCTGCGTGGCTGGGATGATTTTGAGGGTAATGGATCCCTGGGACTGGGCCTGAAGGGAGACGAAACAGAGGCCTGTCTCCTTCCAGGTCTGACCACCCACCTGGAGCTGCAATCTCCCTTCCCAGTTCTAAGAACTGACATTCAAAATGGAAGTCAGACTCTCAGCCTCCTTCCCTGCAGCCCACCCTTCTAGGACAGCACCCCAAATTAAGTAAGGCGAAACTCAGAAATCAAATGTCTGTATTTTCCCAGGACACAGGGAGATTTTAAATGAGAACCCAAGGATGTGGTGTGCATTTGAATCCCAATTTTCCCACTGCTGGCCTCTTGGGCCCTAATAGCTCCCTTCTTGCTTTTCTCTTGGGCCATTTCAATAACCTACTTTAGTTTCATTTTCCTTCTTGACTGACTGGGGCTGCTCCCCAATTAGTACTTGGCTCTTTGCTTCCATCTCCCCCAACGGCTCTCTGCTGCCACTCCCACCTTTCTGGGAGGTCCCCTTCCCTCCACCTGATAAAGACCCCGTGCCCCAGAGCCAGAAACACAGGGGGACGCACACTGTCAGAGGAGGGCACGGCCTGCCAGCTCGCCTCCCAGCTCTGCGTCACTCCCCAGAGGGCCCAGACCCAACATCACAGGCACACTGGAAGGCCACTTTGTCTCCTCCTGAAAATGTGAGGCTGAGCTAGAATCTGCCCTGGCTCTGGAAAGCACCCCTTTCTGGGTCTCTGAAGACACCCCACAACCCAGCAGAGCATGCAGCAACACAGACCAGAATCTGGCTGATTTCGTCAGGCCGCTTGTGCAGGACGGCGATTCCATTCACTTCTCGGAGCTCGTCTCCAACATGGACCAGGCCTAGGAGACACAGGACTGACCATCAGGACAGGAAGGTGCCTCCGCCCAGGAGCTTGGGGCTCTGGGCACTGAGGAACCCACTGCCAAGGCAAGCTCAGGGTTTAACGACAGTGTATGGGGCTGGGACACACTGAGTCCTACTAAGTGCTGGGCACTCGGTATCAAAGTCTCATGGTCACTGGGTGACATCCCCAATATACAAGCTGGCAGCTGAGACCCAGGAGGATGAAACAGCTTACCCAAGGTCACGCCGCTAATGATGGAGCCAGTTTACAGACGCTGATATTTTGGTGTAGAAAGTTGTGTTCCTTCTACCACCACCTCTTCTTCTTTAAACATATCAATAATTCATCTTCCTGAACTACAGACACACCCCAAGACCTACCTCCTTAAATCTTTTATTTATTTATTTTTTTGGTACGAGGATTGAACCCAGTGTCACCTAACCATTGAGCCTCATCCCCAGTTCATTTTTATATTTTATTTAGAGACAGGATCTCGCTAAGTTGCCGAGGCTGAGCTTTGAACTCACTACCCTCCTGCCTCAGTCTCCCAAACGCTGGGATTACAGGCATGCACCACCGCTCCCAGCTGCCTTCTTAAATCTTAACAAGGAAACAAGCTGTAGCCAAGATGTCATCAGAGTGTTAGACTAGTCATCTATTGCCTCTACTTTAATGACAAGTGTCCCTGCATATTTAGGCCCTATTTGCTGCTCCCCAGTGGGAGAGGTCAGAAGTGCAGGCTGCCGCCTCAGTGTCTGCTTGGCACCAACCACGATGCTCAGGGGGTGTATGTGCCCATTAACATATGGCAAGCACTGCTCTAGGTCTCTCCATAATGACAATTCCCCCCGAGTTTAAGGACAACAGTCCCCCTATACCAGGAGGTTCACCTCTTAGCTTGATAGTTCTTCCACACACCAGTGATTCTCAACCTGTTTTCCATCCCAACCTGGATGTGAACACCCTCCCCTCAGTAAGAGCAGCTTGCCAAGGCAACGGGCGGTGGCAGGGAATGCTGTGCCTGGCCCCAGCGAGGAGCCCGTCAGCAAGCCCATGCTGTGTGCTTAACTAAACTGATGCATGAGACCTTTCCCGATTGCCCAGAGGACCCCAGGCCAGCTGTGTTTTCAATTAAAATTTCTTCTGGGCTTGGACAGGAGATGGAATTCAGTCCTACTCCCAAAAGCAAAGCACACTCCAAATAGGAGACCGAAGGTGAAATGAGCCTTGGGAGCAAAGGGGAGGCTCTGGGACAATGACCGCCATCACAGCCAGGCTGGCCGCTCATTGCTGCACTCACCACTCCGGTCTGCTGCACCCCCACGCATGATCCTTGCCACCACGACAGCCCCCGAGTGCTCATCCCGTCGGATAGTGGCGCCCTGCATTGGAGACAGAGCAGGCAGGCTCCTAAGAGGTAGCCCCAACCCTAAACCTCAACTCTCTGGGCCCAACTGCCTCCTCTATCCTGCCACTTGTCACCCCAGAGGGTGGATCAGTGGGGATCTTCCCAATGCTAAGATTCAACAAAACCAACATCTCCCATGAGTATAGCACCACACTTTACAATTTACAAAGCGCAATTACCCTGTGACATTTTTAGATGAGGAACAGAGGTTCAGAGAAGTTAAGCATCCTCAAGGTCACAGACACACATGGAAAGCTTTTTTAAACACTGAATTCAGTGCTTTCTCTATCACATCGCAGACCTTGCCACTTGCAAAGATGCTTAATAATGAGGACAACATGTGCCAGCAAATTCTCAACCTGCCTCAAACAAATCACAGTGTTCCTGGGCCTTCTGTTGTTGCCAAGAGGAATCAACCATGCCTCCACCAGAGCCTCAGGACCGGGACTTGGACCATAAAGCACAGCAGAGATGACATCTAGGATGTGAAAGGCTCTAATGAGCCTTGATTTCCCACTTCTGTGAGCTGGATGGTGCCAAGGCAAGAGTGAGGTTGAGAGTTGACAACCCTGGATTTGAACACAGACCTACCACTGACCAAAGAAAGCACGTGGCATTAGCAAGGAGGTTCCTTATCCTCTCTGAGCCTTCTCCTCTGGCATACGGGAGAGCATTTAACTCACAGGATTGTTGCAAGAAGTCCATCAGGGAATGCATGCAAGACACTTAGTGCATAGTAAGTGCTCAATAAATGTTAGCCACTTATTATTGGTTGTACCCACAAACACATTTGTATACTTAGTATCAATTTCATTCATGTCACCTATCTGAAATATGGAAGATCACTCTTGCTGGCAAGAGAAGCTATTCATTAAGTACCTCCCCAACGAGGCTTCTTGCCCCTAGACCTGCCAACTCTCCATCATTTATTCAGTTCTGAACTGCCAGCCCCCAACACAGTGGCTACACAGGAGGGCTCCCAGGATGTTTACCAAATCCACGGCTGATGGTTCCATTGTGCAGATGAGCAAATAGAGGCAAAGGAAAGATCTCTGCCTGTTTGCAGACACGGTTCACCACAGGTCAGTGTGTGAAAAGTGAAACTTGAGAATGGCAGCTGTGGTATTCTCTAGGGCAGGTGCTCAGTGCTCTGGACTTCCATTTCCTTCCATCTGATAACAACCCTGTCCCTCTGCCGGTCAATCAGTGCGGACCCAGGAGCAAGATAATTGTCAGCTGGAGAGAATGGATGGGGCCCTGTGCTGCCTCACTATTCAGAGCAGGGAGCAGCAAACTTTTACGGTAAAGGACCAAATATAAATGTCTTAGGCTCTGGGGCGGGGGGCAAACAATCTTGGAAGCAACCGCTCAACTCTGCCATGGTATGAATCATCACAACCATGATAAAAATAATTAAAAAGTATAAAAATAAGCTATAAGCTAGGCTTGGCCCTTGGGCTGAGTTTGGCAACTTCTGGTTCAGGGCATACAGAGGTGCAGGTTGTTTACTGCACCAAGGGGGTTGGCCACAGTTGTAGGGGGAGCTGTATCCCCCCAGAGAAAGGGGTGCCCTGTACACCCAGGTGTGGCAGACTAGCACTGGCCCTGTCTGATGAAGCGGCCGTCACTCACCTTGAAGATTTCAGGAGGGTCCCTTCACAATTTTCTGGGTGGGAATGAGATGCAGAGAAAGGGTGGGGAAGAGAGACAGACACCACATACCAGGGGTTCCTTGTTCTTCACCAAGCGGACAATCTTCACTGATTCTTCATCAAAATCCTCATCAATGTTATCGGGCAGAGGGGGCAGAACAGGGTCAAAATTCTTCTGGGCAACTGTGTCATGTACCATGAGCACAGCCTGTCAGGAAGCCAGAGACAAGAAGGGCTGGCCTCAGAGTTCACAGGGGCCGGGGGCCTTAGCAGGGGAAAGGGGCTGAGGGGGCTCTTGGATCTCAGGCCAGAGAGACCCCCACCCTAGACACCGGTGCTGAGGATCCCTCAGGACCCCGAGCTCCCTCCTGCCCCCATCCCAGGAGACACAAGATGAGTGGGTGGGCAGGGACCGTGGCATGACTACCCTGAGGTGGGGGGTGGACAGCAGCTGCAGCAGCTCCCTCTCATCGCTGTGCACGGAGGCGGCCTGCAGCTCCTCCATCACCTGTAGGACAATGAGAGGGGACGCCAGCAGGCTGGGGCGCCCCTGCCTGAGGCTGTGGGGAGGCCCTCAGGGAAAGCCCGGGTCCCCCCACCGGAACAGCTGCAGCACCCAGGGGCACATCAGACCCTCGACCAGCCCAGGACTGAGGCACTCAGGGATCAGGAGAACTTGGTCTACAAGCAGACCCACTAGGGGCTGATTAGCAAGCCCCTGCTGTGTGCTATTGCTTTATAAGCATCTCCCCAGTTAACCCTTGCAACAAACTGGATGCAATGGGTACAGTTTTGCCATTTAACGGATGAGACTCTTGAGGCCCAGAGAGATTATCTTTCCCAATGTCACAAAGTTCACACGTCACAAAATTCACATGTCACACAGGATCTGAACCTGGCCATGTCTGTCTGTACACTCATTGCTATGCTTTTATGCATGAGGAAAATGGGTCCCAGAGAAGTTGATTTGACTTATTTAAGGTCACAGAGCTAGTGGTAAAGGCAGTGCTGAGCCTGGGTGCTGGGTGATCTAACATACTACTAATCACACTCCAGAGAGGAGACAGGTATGGGGAATCTGTGTTAGGAGGCTGCACAGGGCCAGCTCCTGGGGTCACGTGAGTCATTTCAGAGCTGATCTTAGTCATCAACCAGGACAGTTTTTCCCCATGCAACCCACAGACCAGTCCACAATAAGTTGAGAAGCATTCCTTTAAAAAATAAGAAGCCTGAGTCATTTAACAGGGAGACATTACAAATCCCTTGACTTTGGGACTTCACATTGGTCTCCTGAAGCACAAATACAAGGTGCTTATTTGACATATTCATATCACCAGTTCTCAGAACAGTTGGGGAACTGCTGCTCTGATCAAATGCTGTCACCGACAGCTGAGGAACAGTCTTGCTCCAGACACACAGTAAGTGGGTGTCATCAAGTCACCATGTCTCCCAGCTCAGTCCAAGGCTCTGGAGTTCCTCCCCACCTGCCAGGAGGCCCAGGGAGGAGGAAGAAGAGGAAATGGGAAGATGCCTTTTCAACTTTGGGCTCCTGATCCCTCCTGTCCCCAGACTAAGCAATGGTGACCAAGCAGGAGGAAAGAACCCTACAGGACTCAGAGTGCAGCTGATACCATAAGGAAAAATTTGGAACTTACATCCTCTGCGAGGGCCACTGCGCTGTGCAGGACAGGGGTTGGACTTTGCCTCTCGTAATAGCGAAGCTTCTCATGAATCTGCAAAGACACCTGATGTCCAGTTTACCCTGGACACCATATACTCCCCACCCATGGCTCTGGGGACACCTAGGGCTACAGGCTAAGTCACCAACAGGGCAACAAATGAGAAAGGGCAGTTTAGTGGGCTAGTGAAGATGCTTCTGGAGCAAGGGGATAGGTCCAATGACCTCAAGGGCCACAGACAGCTAGGAAGACTCTCCCTCGGGGGAGGGATGGCCAGACAGAACTTCACCTTCATTAAATAACTGAGGCTTTTCTCACTGAAAACGTCCCTCAGGAAGCCCATCTCCTCCTTGTGGTTGGAGTCAGGCCTGAGCTGAGAGGTCAGCAGCGCCAGGGTTTCATGCAAACCTGAGGAGGGAGTAAGAAAAAGAAGGAATAACAAATGAAGGAGGGATTTCCTGCCCCTTGGAACTCTGTGCTTCAGCCCTGCCCTGAGGACCTCCCCAGGATTTGGAGGCAGGGCAGCTTCTAGGGGTTGCACTAGCATAGCTTGGTCTCTTTCCAGCTCTGGGCTGCCTGGAAGGCTCCCGTCTCCAGGGCTATGACAAACCCAGGCCCGGTGGGGGCACTCACCCGAGTCCTCTGATAGCACTGGCATGCCTGTGCCTGGCAGGTCCTGAGTTCTCCCTGCAGATTGGGGACAGGGGTGCAGGTGGGTAGCACATTCACTCAACAGTGATTATACATCACCTAGGTCTGTTATGACAGATTTGAGGGTCAGATGGAACAAAAAACTCTCTGCTCACTTTTTTCAGAGAGGAAGGAAAGAAAACTAAGATGTGCTGGGTGTCCCCAATGCCAAGCATTCTGCTGGATAATTGCATATCCGTTTTTTTGAATCTGCATAAATCCCTCAGGAATGGATACTAATGTTCCCATTTTACTGATAAAGAAACAGAAGCTTAGAGGGGTTCAGTAAGTAACTTGTAGGACAGAATCCATAGTCAGATCGACTCTTCCAAGCTGGCTCCGGAGATGCCAAGTGGCCTTGCCTGGAGGCAGGTGCTCTCACCCAGCAACATTCCCCTCTCCACAGCTACCTTCTAAAAGACCTTGGCCAAATCCCCTGCAGCAACACCCGCTTCAACAAGTACCCGGCTGGGCCTACAATCCCCCCTCTTACTTCCCCACCGCCAAGCTCCTGTCCAAAGGGAGCCTCCAGAATGAAACGCAGAAAGGAGGTGGAGAAATCAAAGTCGGGTTTCTACTACGCTGGAAGTGGGGGGAGGGGGCTCTATCTCAGGACCCCCCCCCCCCCAGGGTACTCTGCAGCACGTGGACCTTAAAAAGTCCTCCTTCAGAAGGGGACAAGGAGAGTCATGATTCATTCATTCTGCAAACATGGAGCCAGCCCGCTGCGCTGAGCACCAGTGACACTAAGAGGCAGAAGAATGGTACCCGGCCCTCCAGCCCCCTCCCCGCCACTCCGGACTCACCCCCTGGCTGCTTCCCGCTGCGGCCCCCCTACTCCCCCAGGCGGCTAAGCACAGACTCCAGCCCGCTTTCGAAAGGAACCTGTGGGACGGACAAGGAGCGGGGCGAATCCGGGGCTCGCTCGGAGGATGTGGAGCGGCGAGGATGGAGCAGGACGCACGGGGTGTGGGCGCCACGAGAAGGGAGACTGGGGACCGCGGGCCGGGGACGGAACCCCGCAGCTGGGGGCCCAGTGGGCCGCTAGGCTGTGGGGCACCGAGGGGCGGGTCTCTGCCCACCCTCCCGCCGCGGCGCCCGCTCCCTTGTCTGCTGCCCGCACCGCCTCCTACCTCGTCGCGCCAGGATCTCGGCTCGGTGACCGCGAGCAGCGCGGGAGCCCGGAGCCTCGGCCGCCGCTGGCTCCGCCTGCGCGGGCCCCTCCCTTCGCTGGCCGCGAGGGCGGGGGCGGCGGAGCTGCGGAGGCGCGGCGGGGCCGGGAGGGGCGGGGCGCGGACGGCCCCGGCGTGCGGCAGCGCGGCCCCGCGGCCCTGGCGCCGCTCGCCACCTCGGACCCCTCCCCTCTCCCTCAGCCTCCGCGAGCCGGAGGAGCCCCCGCCCGGGCACGCAGCCAGCCTCCCGCCCGCGCCGCCAGCACGCACCCAGCTCCCCGCGAGTGGAGGGGTGGACACCTGCTCCTCGGAGATTCAGATTTTGCAAACATTTATTGAGCGCCCTCCAAGTGCCAAGCACTGTGCCAGGGGCTGAGGCCTCAAAGACGGTCAAGGCAGAGAGGCTGGGTTTGAAGAACAGCCAAGCTCGGGCGGGGGGACCGGTCAGACGCGAGGGCAACTCGCTGTAACAATGCAACGTGCTGGGAAAGATTTATCGGTGCTCGCTGCCCTGGGGGCGCGGAGAAGGGAGGGAGAAGCCGGGCTGGAAGAAGGCGGGCTGGATGCTGCCTGGGTGTAGGGGGTGGGGCTGCGTGGAAAAGGCGACTGGAGTCCAGGGGCTTCTCCTGGGGTGAGTTCTGAAATGGCAGTGATTATCCCCGACTTCTGTGCTGTCCCCCAATGCCCCAGGTGCTCTTCAGATCAGTTCACATCACATTAGCACCTGAGAGATCGCATTATTATTGTGGCTCTGCAATTGAGGAAACTGAGGCTCAGGTGTGGAGGGATGTGTATGGAGAACACGAACTGCTGGGCGAGTGAGCAGGTAGTTGTGGCGATCAGTGAGGAGTGGGCTGGGGGGTGTGTCCCCTTCCCTCAACCCAAGGAACATGAACGCGTTTGCTGGGAGGGGTGGACCCAGAGATTCAGTCTAGGAGCAAGTAGAGCATGTCACAGAGAGGAAATGAGTCGACAGGCCCTCGCAGCCTGCAGGGCACGGGGAGGCTGGGAGAGGCAGCAAATGTCATGAAGATATTTCCCTTCGTTCCTCAAAAAGTACTTAAACCAGTGCGCCTCAAAATGAAATGTTTCTGTGAATCACCTGGGGCTTGTGTGGGGTCAGAGTAGTGTCCAACTTTATATTTCTTCTGACACAGGCTCCCAGATAATGTGATGCTGTTAGTCTGCAGACCACTTTAAGTAGAGAAAGACTATACAGATGCAATCACATTTTTACTTGGGGTATTCCGTTTTGGAAAATTATCAAGAGGCATCTAATTGATTTTTGACAAAGGTGCCAACAAATGGTATCAGAATGTGTGTATGGGAGAAAGAGACAGATAGAGAAGGGACCAAATCCCTACCTCACACCACATACAAAATTCAATTTAAGAGAGATCAGAGACCTAAGTAAATTGATACAACTATTAGAAGAAAATACATTTTCAATGTATTTGAAAAAAAAAATTGGGATAAGCACAGATTTCTTAGAAAGGATACAAAAAGCACGGACCCTAAAACAATTGATAGACTTCATCAAAATTTAAAACTTGCTGGGGGCAGTGGTGCATGCCTGTAATCCCAGTAGCTGGGGAGGTTGAGGCAGGAGAATTGCAAGTTCAAAGACAGTCTCAGCAACAGTGAGGCACTAAGCAACTCAGTGAGACCATGTCTCTAAATAAAAATACAAAATAGGGCTGGGGATGTGACTCAGGGGCTGAGTGCCACTGAGTACAATCCCTGGTACCCCCTCCCAAATTTAAAACTTAAGTTTGTAAAAATACATATATCAAGAAAATAGGTAAACCACAGACTAGGAAGAAATACTTAATTTTGTCATATATATATATATATATATATATATATGACAAAAGACTTGCATTCTGAATAAAGAACTCCTGAAACTCAATAATAAAAAGACAAATAACCAAAAAATAGGCAAAAGATATGAATAAACATTTCACAAAAGAAGATATACAAATATAAGCATATGAGAAAATGGTCATCCAAAATCATTTGTCATCAGGAAAATGCAAATTAAAACCTGTCTTAGTTCTTGCTGCCATAACAAAATGCCATATCCTGGGTATTTTATAAACAATATAAACGTATTGCTTACAATTCTAGAGGTTGGAAAGTCCAAGATCAAGGCGTCAGAAGGTTTAGTGTCTGGTGAGGTCATGTTCCTCCAAGATGGTGCTATATGGGTGTCCTCACATAATGAACAAAATAGAAGGGCATAAAAGGATGAATTCTGTGCTCTCCCATGGTGGAAGAGGCCAAGGGGACCAGGGTGCTCTCCTCAAGCTCTTTTATAAGGGCATTAATCTGATTCAGATGTCCATCAACAAATGAATGAATACATACATTTTGATACACATGTACAATGGAGTATTTACTCATCAGTTATAAGAAACAAATCACTATGCAAAGATTATCCCCGCTATGCAACAATATAGACAAATGTCAAAATACATTAGATGAATGAAAGAAGGCAAATATAAAAAAGTACAATATTGTGTGATTCCTGGGTCATTGTGATCTTGATGCTACCACTGCAGAGGCTTTGATTTGACTGGTACAGAACCCACTTTATTATTTTTATTGTCATTATTACCATCATCATTAGAGAAGTTACCACAGAAGAGAGGGAAAATATCAACACACAATTTTTGAGAGTAGAGCTGTCAAAGAATTGCTTCCTCAAAAAAGCATGAGGCCCTGGTAGTTCTACAAGAGAAATCTCCCAAGCATTTAAGGAACACTTATTTATAACGGAATGTACAAATAAAAGGAAATCTTCAAAATTCTTTCTATGATAGAATAAGAGGAATTGATAATAAAAATTGTCAAAAAAGAAAAAAACTACAAATAGGTCTTACTTATGAATATTAATACAAAAATCCTAAAAACTATTATAACTAGCAGTTTTATCAGAACATCAAAAGAATAATACATGATGATGAAGTAAGGTGCATTCTAAAAATTGTTTGGAAATCGAATTGTTTAATCTTTGGAAATCTTAGCTGTAAATCCATAGAAGGCAATTTGTCAATAGGACAAAATTAAAATGTTTATATTCTTATAACCATAGGTGCTGGAAAGTCATCAGTACATAATTTTCTAAAATATCTCTCAAAAATGAAGTTGAGCTGGGTGTGGTGGTACACGCCTGTAATTCCAGTGACTGAGGGAAGGAGGCTGAGGCAGGAGGATCAGGAGTTCAAAGCCAGCCTCAGCAACTTATCGAGGTGCTAAGCAACTCAGTGAGACCCTGTATCTAAATAAAATACAAAAAAGGGCTGGGGATGTGGCTCAGTAATTAAGTGCCCCTGAGTTCAATCCCTTGTGCTAAAAAAAAAAAAAAAAAAAAAAAAAATGAATTTGAACTAAAGGTTAAACATAGAGTTGCAACATGAAACAGCAATTCCACTCCTAGGTATGTACCCAAGAGAAATTAAACCATCTGTCTCTGCAAAATCTTCTACACAAAAATATTTAAAGCAATATTATTGATAATAGCCAAAAAGTGGGGAAAAAACAAATATCCATTAATTGATGAATGGATAAATAGTGACATATCCAAACTATGTAATATTATTTGGCAATGAAAAGAAATAAAGCACTGATAGGTATCATGGCATGAAAGGACCCCAAAACATTATGCTAAGTGAAAGGCATCAGTCACAGACCACAGATCCTATTAGTCCATTTACATGAAAAAATGCAAAATAGTCAAATCTATAGAAACAGAAAGTAGGTGAGTGGTTGCCTGTGCTGGGGAGGCAGGCAGAGCAGAGGTGGGAAGTGACCGCTAATGACTGCGAGGTTTCTTTTCAAAAAGATGAAACCGTTCTAAAATTAGATTCTGGTGACAGTTGTAAAACTGTGAATATACTAAGAAAAATTGAATTGTACCTTTTAAAGGATGAATCTTATAGTATGTAAATTATAACTCAATAAAAGTTGTTATTAAAAATAAATGGTCTAGCTAGGCACTGTGGCACATGCCTGTAATCCCAGCAACTAAGGAGGCTCAGGCAGGAGGATTGCAAGTTCGAGGCTAGCCTCAGCAACTTAGTGGGACCCTAAGCAACTAAGCAAGATGCTGTCTCAAAATTTAAAAAAAATAAATAACAATGGGGGATATGGCTCAATGGTTAAGTGCCCCTGGGTTTAATTCCTGGCACCAAAAACAAACTAACTAACTAACTAACTAACTTAAATAAGTACATAAATGGTCTAATCTGGCTCTTTGGGGCAGCACATCTGTAATCCCAGCTAATAGAGAGCCTGAGGCAGGAGGATCAAAAACTGTTGGTCAGCCTGGGTAATTTATGGTACCATCTCAAAATAAAAAAGGCTGGGGATGTAGCTCTGTGCATGTGGCCCTGGGTTCAATTCCCAGTATTTAAATAAATAAATAAATAAATAAGCAAGACTTGCATATATGCTTTATAGAAGAAACTCACTTTAAAAATTAAAGATTCCAGGGCTGGGAATATAGCTCAGTTAGTACAGTGATTGCCTCACGAGCACAAGGCCCTGGGTTCAGTCCCCAGCACTGCAAAAAAAAAAAAAAAAAAAAAAAAAAACCAAGAAAACAAACAAACAAAAAAAAATTAAAGACACAGATATGCTAAAAGAAAATGAATGAAAAAAGATTTACCATGGAAACACTAAATGTGTATGAATCTTAGATCAAACCTCAAGGTATCTACCAACATCAAAGCCATGTAATGTCACACTGGATGTGTTGCCCATAAGAGCAGAGGAGAAAAAGAAATAATTGACACAATGCTAGAATGAAGGAGACTGTACAGAAGTTAATGAAGTATGATGAAAGGAAAAAAATTCCAAAATAAAATAGCAAGCAAAAGATTAAATACCAAGTTATGAACTTCATAGGAAAAGTGAAATACCTATTGATACGTGGGAGGAAAGAAATCTTTCAAATGCTAGTAAAAAACATGAAAGACAACATGTGACTCAAGTGGACAGGAAAAAGGATAGTTCGACACTTTAAAGGTTTAACATTCTGAAATAATCTCCAAAACCAATGCAATTCCAAATGAAATAAACAGTTTTCAGAGGGAATGTATGAAATGCCAAAATTGATCAGGAAAAATAACCCTTGGTGAATAGCAGGAAAGGGAAGAGTTTTGGCCTCCGGAGGTGAGATGGACGGTGCCACACAACCTGTCACATATGAATCAGTTCAAATATGAAAACAAACGTTTCGTAATGAAGCGTCAGTCAACAGCTAGACAAAGAAATGAATGCACAGAAATACTCAGATATATGATACTTTTATTTACTTATTTTGTGGTAATGGGGATTGAACCCAGGGCCCTCTACCTCTTTAACTACACCCCCTTTATTTATTTTGAGATAGTGTCTAAGTTGCCAAGATTGACTCAAATTTGTGATCCTCCTGCCTTAGCCTCCAGAGTAGATGGGATTACAGGCAGTACCCTCCTCACTTTTAATTTTTGAGAAAGGTAACAAAACAAATGGGAGGAAAGAAATTACTAAAAAAAATTTTTTAAGTATGAGGCCAGCGTGGTGGCACATGCCTGTAATCCCAACAACTTGGGAGACTGAGGCAGGAGAATCACAAGTTCAAAGCCAACCTTAGCCACATAGTGAGACCCTAAGCAACTCAGTGAGACCCTGTCTCAAAACAAAATATAAAAAGGGCTGGGGGTGTGGCCCAGTGGTTAAGCACCCCTGGGTTCACTCCCTGGTACCAAAAAAAAAAAAAAAAAGTATACTATTAGTGACCCTTTATGGGTAAAAAGGGGAGAAAGAAAAAAGGAAGCAAACTAACTACAGCTCCCCACCTTTCTCCTCACACTAAAATACTTCCTGATGGATTTATTTTATAATCTTGCAGTGAGGGAAGTCTTCCTTTTTCTTCTTTCTTTCTTGCCTTTCAAATGAGCTAGGTTAATTCCGGGTGGTACAGAACTCAGAGGAGGACGAAGACCAAAGAGCAGATTCTGGTAGAATTCTAGGCTAGGTTTCTTTTATTTACTTATTTATCTTTTTATTTTGGTACCAGGGATTGGACCCAGGGACGCTTAACCACCGAACCACATCCCCAGCCCTTTTTATTTTTTATTTTGATTCAGGGTCTCACAAAATTGTTGAGAGCCTTACTGAGTGGCTGAGGCTGGCTTTGAACTTGTGATCCTCCTGCTTCAGCCTCCCAAGTCGCTGGCCTTACAGGGTGCACCACCTTGCCCTGCTAGGCTGGGTTTTATTTTAAATTCACAGCTGAGGTAGGAACGGCAGCATGAAAACTGAAGAGACAGTGAGCCGCTGGGGCTTTTTCTTTTCTTTTTTTCCTATTTTTTTTAAACCAAAGTTCATGCTTAAATTTACAACAGACTCTCATTCTGGCTATTGGTGGCAAAAGATGTTATAGCAGGGAATCCAGATGTTTTAATAGGAATGGAATCAAGGGTCACCATCATCTTAGGCATGCAGCTTACTTTTGACCAAATTTCTTAATGCCTGAGGCCAGGGGGCCCTTTCCCACGGCCTTAGCTTTTAGCTTCTGGAGTTTCTTCTGCTCCTCTTTTTGCTTCTGCTGGAAAGCCTTATCTTCCTCGTCCATCTCCTTGCCTACATGTTGGGCCATTTCAGGGGTTTCTTACCACCTTTGCCCCTGGACATCGTGCATCCCCAAACCCTGCTCTTGAGGGAAGCCTTTCTAAGCAAAATCCACACCCAAATAAAGAGAAAGAATATATGTGAATAAAACATAAATTGTAAAATGTAAACTCTTATTTTTGCAACATAATATTGTATGCAATATGATCAATTCCTTAATTTAAAAGAGTTCATACAAGTCAATAAGATGAAAAAATAGAAAAATGGTCAAAGAAAATTGATGGTCTACTACAAAAATACACATACAGCCAAGTAAATATGTCCCCCCAAAATGTACAGCCTCATTCATAATCAAATAATTCAAACTCAGGAGCAGAGGCATAAGTCTGCAATCCCACCTACTTGGGAGACTGAGGTTGGAGGATCCCAAGTTAGAGGTCAGCCTGAGAGACATAGCAGGACCTGGTCTCAAAATAAAATAAAAAGGTCTGGGGACGTAACTCAGTGGTAGAGCACTTGCCTAGCATGTGCAAGGCTCTGGGTTCAGTCCCCAGTACTGAAAAAAGAAAAAATTCTAAACCAAAATAAAAAGTGATGTCCCTTTGTCACCTATTAAGGCAAAAACATTTAAATTTTGTAGACATTCAGTGCTGTGGTGGTTGTGAGAAAAATAAATATATTTATGCAGTTGGAAGAAATGCTAGTGGTGCAAACTTTCTGGATGAAAATTTAACAATATGCTAAAAATTTTATATGTGCCTGTCCTTTAGCCCCGGGGACATTTGGACAAGCAGGTTGGAAGGAAAGACTAGCAGAAAAAGAGAGAAATTTGGGTGAATGAGAATTCAGAGAGGTAGTGGGGTGAGAGAGCTGAATTCCACAGCTGGGCAAGTGAGAGGAGAGCAGAGTTGGTCTAGATGGCTGGGAGCCCAGGACATGAGTCACCTCGCCGAGCCAGGGCTTTGTCAGAGTGCTCTGTCTAGAACAGCAACAGAGGCAACGGAAAGATGAGCTTCAGGCCAAAGAAATGAATGACCCTGGGTCTGTCTTTACAGGGAAAAGAGAGTGTAGGAAGCATACTTTGGAAAACATAAAATGCCAATAGTCCTTGAAGAGGTGACAGAGAGAATCTGTCATGGGTGTATATGGCTTCATTTGACATTCAGTCCAGATACTGAAGGGAACACAGAATCATTTCAAGACAAGAGATGGGCTCAGTCCTACACCTGCATCAAGAGCCAGGGCGTGGTGGCGCATGCTTGTAATCCCAGCAAATCAAGAGCATGGCAAGTTCAAGGCCAGCCTCAGCAAATTCATGAAATCCTCAACAACTTAGCAAGACCCTGTCTCAAAATAAAAAATAAAAAGGACTGGGGATGTAGCACAGCGTTAGAGCTCAGCCGAGTTCAATCCCCAATACCACCCCCACCAAAAGGAAAAAAAAAAAAAAGAACTCTTTCCCTACCCTAAGGCCATGAAAATGAAGATGTTCTGTATTATATTCTAAAGGTTTTATTATTTCATCTTCTACATCTAGTTCAGTAATTCAGCTACAACTAATTTTGTGTATGATAGGAGGCAAGGCCAATAGTTTTTCTATATGGATAACTAGGTGTCCCAGCATGACTTACATAGAGACCTTCTCCCACGACTCTGTTGTACCATTTTTATCACATATCAAGTGCCTAGGCCTTACCACTTCCCTTAGACCAGGGCAAGAGGTTTTAGCATTTGGAACATTATAAACACACACATGCACACACATAAATGCATTGATGCAAGGTGTACCGGGTGTGGTAGCACTAAGCCTCCACCCCATCTTGCTGTTATCTGGAGTCCCCATAGGTCTGACTGTTTCCCACTATCTCTGCACATTCTTGCTATAGAAAGAATATATAGTCTCCTCATATATTTGGTTATCTTTGGTTATGTACTTGAGAATATTTCTAAAAATTATTTGTAAACAGAGCTTGAGGCTTAAGCTGATGCTAATTTCCTTCTGAAAATATTTTTCACTGGTATCTTTCAGATACCTGGAGTTAAGGAAAGGAAGATGCTTCCAGACTAAGACTACCTGTAATTCAAATTCAAAGCTTGAAGTTTCCCAGGACACCTATATGACAGGAATTTGCATAAGAATCCATAGTGCCCTGGTTTATTTGCAATTCATCCTTTTCCTAGAATACAACTCTTTGGGGTCCCAGTCCAATGTGATAAAAATATGACAGATTCCCCCTATCCCTGGAACATTCTAGACTCCTAGCTCATCCCTTTTGCTGTATCTTCTGAAGCAGTAAATGCTCCTGAGGCTAAAAGCACCTGGCATGCTGAGCTCATCTTTCTGGGTTTCTGTCTACTTGCAGAACTCAGCCTGATAATCCCTCAGGCTCCCTTCAGCAATTCACTGCTTTATTTTTTTAAAAAAATAGACTTTATTTATTCGAATTTTATACTTCAAAATAACCTTAGATTTACGGAAAGGTTGCAAAGATAGTACAGAGTTCCTGGATAACCTTCCCTTTGCTTCCCCTAATGTTAGCATCTTACATAACCATGTACATTTATGGAAACTAAGAAGTTAACATTGGTGCATTACTATTAACTAAATATTATTAGTATTTCTGTGGTTTTTCCACTAATATTCTTTCTGTGTTCTGGGATCCAATCCAAAATACCACATAGCATCCAGCCTTCAGTGTTTCTGACAGTTTTTAAAAATACACAGCCATTTCTCAATATCCACAGGTAATTGGTTCTAGAATCCCCCTGGAATACCCCAATCTGTGGCTGATATATCAAGTCCTTGATATAAAATGGCATAGTATTTGCATATAACCTACAAACATCCTCCTGCATACTTTAAATCATATCTGGATTACTTATAATACCTGATACTAAGTAGATGCTATGAAATAGTTGTGCTGTATTATTTAGGGAATAATGACAAGAAAAAGTCTGTACATGTCCAGTACAGACCGCAACCATCTTAGGCTAACTCCATAGTACATCAACAAAATGCAAGGTGAATAATGTTCAAACAAGTGCTGGAGACTGAGGATCCGTGATGTGACCGTTCCTGATGTTCCCTTCCATGAGGACAGAGCCCCAGTGGTGTCATACTCTTGGTCTCTCTCCGATGATCCTTCAAGGATCTGACTGATGAACTTGGAAGGAAAATCAAGGTAGGTGTTACCAAGCCCCTTCCATTTCCTTCCCTGTCCTCTGGGAGCTGGTCTCCTGCAGAGTGTGTGCTCAGTCTGCATGGCTGTGCCTAGACTCTCCTTGAGTGTTAGCAGGGATCCAGGGCTGAGCTTCTCGGCATTGCCTGTGACTGCGTAGAGACTACCTAACTCAGGGTCCAGCATTAGGAAGCCCACTGTCCTATCCCAAGACCTTGTGACTATACCTGCACACACAACTGACACAAAAGCACACTTGTTGATGGTGTTTTGAATTTTTTGCAAGACGAGAAATTGAATCCAGGGCCTCGTGCATGCCAGGTGCTCCACCACTGAGCCACAACCCCAGCCCCGCAAAGCATATTTACTTGTTCTGTAGATTTATTCATCACCCAGGGCAGTGAATCTCAATCCAGAGCAATGTTGCCTGCCATGGGGACTTTTGACAGTATCTGGAGACATTTTTGATTGTCATAACTGGGAAAAGAGGGACTCCTACCAACTGGTAAATAGAGGCCAAAGATACTGCCAAACATCCTACAGTGCATAGGACTGCACCAACACAAAGAAGTATCTGCCCAAAGTGTCACTAGTGCTGAGGTCTGAAAAGCTGGATCTAAGGGCACCAAAATACCATCTTAGACCAACTCAGTCCAAACAAGTCCAAACCCCAGAGAAGTTGAACCAGGGTGACTATCGAAGCCCTAGGAGTTTGGTCTCATCCCAACCTTTGTACCTCCAGCCACAGCTGAGCCACTCTTGGGTACATGGAGCCCTTGGTGAGGATGCAGTGAGGCTGCTGTGAGCCCAGGAGCCCTTTACCTGTGTACTCCCTGGGCATTGATGGCAGGGTGCCTCCCAGCACGCCAGGGTACGACAGAGTCACACAAGTGACATAAGTGTCCTCTCCTCTCACCACCATGGGTCAATCCACTGGCCACCATCAGCCACAGGGTGTAATCCAGGCGCAGTGCCTACACCAGCACCCCACTTACATTCTTTTCCCAAAGCTCACTCCACTCCCCAGCCAGGAGGAGTTGTTTTAAAAGGAGTGCTCTAGCCCAGCTTCTGCGCCAGGTGTGGGACTGGTTGATTGGAGGGGAAAGATGTTGGAGTATACTGGAAGGTTCAGGAATAACTCAGGTTTGACCCAACTCCCTCTTTATATAAGTAAGCATTTGGTAACACCTCCTGTCCCCTCCTGAAATGACAATCATAAATAACATGACTCTCACACAATTTTTTTAAAGTCATAATATAATGCCCAAATTGTACTAGGGAGAAAAAATAAATAAAAGGAAAACAATTTATTACCAAATAACACATATTTCAAAATGTCAGTGCTCAGGCCCCATGACACTGGAAACATAATGAAGTGTCAGATGCTTGCCCCTGCTTAGGAATGAATTAGGCTTTAAGAAAAGTAGATTAGAAATTATTCTGTATCAGCACCAAATAAAACAGCAGCATATACTATGAGATGCTAGATAAATATTATTTTAATTCTTTTTTTTTTTTTTAAACTTCAAAACCTGATTACTTTTTGTAATCTGTGCATGTAAAAGGGAATCCAGTTCTGAACTGAGATCTTCTAACAGGGTTTTCGCGACATGATGTCCCCGGTCATTAAACGGCAGCAGTCAATCATTGTGAAATCAAAACACTTCCCCCCACATTACCAGAATCACGTGCATAATCCCAGAACCAGAGTAAATGTTTCAAATATTAACCTGCCCTGTGGGTAAAATTCCAACTGTGTAGACGGAAGGAAATATGCCAAAATATTAACGGTGGTTTTCTAAGGCAGAAGGCAAATTACAAGAAACATTTTCATTCTTTTCGCTTTTTTTCTTACAGCTCTGCATTGTGTAAAAATTTGCCTGTAACCTGTATGCAATCAGAATAAAAACGACAGAGCTCTTTTGGAAAACAATGCGTCAGGGCTCCCTCTAGTGTGCGTGTTTGTTTGAGCTTTTCAAGGAGGATCCAAATCTGCAGTGGGAAAACCACTAATCGCCTTTTCAAGAGCCAAAACAACCCAAGCCGGCCTGGTGGGGACCAACCCAGCAGAGTGGTTAGGGTATCTGGCTCAGCTCAGCTCAGCTCAGCTCAGCTCCGCCTGCACCGCCACCCTGTGGTAAAGAGCGGAACTGCGTCCCAGGGCAGGAAGCCGGCAGAGGGGGGCAGTGGGTCCTGCAGAAGGGAACCTGTGCTCTGTACCATTGACTACTTGGCAGTGTGGTAAAGTTTACAGAACCCCAATCTCAGAATAATGACATTTATACATAAATATATAGGTGCTCAAAATGAAATTCAAAATAATGAAATGGTTATGAATATATAATTTTAATAAACATGCTTCTTTATTAAGCACTTTAATAGCCAGCTCTAGTGGCATGTCTAATAACTAATGATTTTTCCAAGCAGTGAGAAGTATACATAGTATTTCAAGATGTCCCTATCTGTGACACCTGATGAGCTGGGGTCTGCCATTTTTATTGGTAACAGTTACAGATACTGCTAACACTACACTCAAAGGAGGAAAAACTAAATGTCAGAGGTTCATGAAGGTCAATATGAAATTTTTTCCTGTCCACATCCATGGACTCCTTGAATTCTTCCTACAGATTCTTTGGGGTGCATGAACAACAGGTTAGCGCCTGGTGGAAGGGGCCCTAAACTGTTTTGGAGGCTGGAGAAATGAGTCACAGGATTGGTTGGGGGCAGGGGTGTGAAGTAAAGAGAAATGCAGAGTCACCTCCCTGACTGGATGTGCCGAGGGGTGACCCTCATGCCCCTCCCTTCCCTTCCTTATCCTGATGTAGCGCTTCCACAGGAAGCTAAAGCCGCAGTGTGGTCTGGAAAGGAGCTCACAGCTGCCAGCGTCTGCACCCCAGGAGTCTAGCACCCACCATGCGACCTCTGGTCCTGCTGTGGAGCTGCCTCATGCTCCAAGGTGAGATGGGAATGTGGGAAGGATGTGGGGCCCATGCCTGAGCTCACCCTTTGGGGTCTGCAGAGAGAGGACCTCCTGAATCATTTCCTTCCCGGCTCATGCGCATGTGCACCTAATGCTTCCAGGCTTCACCCCAGCCCATGCATCCTCAGCCCCACTGGCTCTCAGAAGAGGCCCACACTTGCTGTTTCTGAACTTCAGGACTGGGTGTGCTCCCTGACAGGGGTTCCAGCCCCTGTGCAGCTGTGCAGCTGGAAGAGGACCTTTGCTTCTCCGATCTTATTTTCCTGTGCAAAGCCTGGAGGCAGACAAGACACTGTCTGGTAGTCCTGTTAAAATCAGAAAATATTTGTCAAATCTCTGCTACGTGACTCCCAACAACCCTGAAAGTTAAAGAATTACCCTGCTGCATCAATTCCCAGGCCTGCTTTTGTTTTTTTAGTTTTTAACACCAAAATCAGGATGTGTCATAACTGATACCAGTTTTTCAATTGGCAAGGTCTCCCCACTCCACTGCAGTACTGGGGATTGAACTGGACAGTTACATCCCAGTCCTTTTTATTTTATTTTGAGACAGGGTCTCACTAAGTTGCTGAGGGCCTCACTAAGTTGCTGGGGTTGGCCTCAAACTTGCCATCCTCCTGCCTCAGCCTCCCAAGTCTCTGGGATTGTAGGCATACACCATTGCAGCGGGCATTAATTAGCCATGTTTTTCTTGTGGTACATAAAATTGTGGTGTGTCTTACTTGTGACAGGCTCTGAAATGCAGTGAAGCAGGGCATTATCATTGTCTATAAGTGAAAAACTTCAGAGACCCAGAGAGGTCAAGCAGTCCCTAATGTCACGAATCTACTAGCTGGCAGTGCTAGGATTCAAACACTCGACTGGGTGAATCTAGGGTCAGTGACCCCCCACTCCCCCCAGTATTCCAGGTTTAAAGAAAGAGGAACAGCCTTGCAGCAAGGTCTCCCTAAGGCTGGGAGAGTACTGGTTCTTACAGAACTGTTCCAGAAGGACTGACTGAGGAGAGCCTTCCTGTCTCCCAGGAAAACAGAAACTTCTGGTATTGACAATGGTACCTGGACCCAGGGTAGTTCCACCTCTTCTGTGGTTTTGATACCGAAAGCTTGGTCCTTGTCCCCCAATGCCAATCCAATAATGAGGACAAGGTTTTGAGGAAAAGGAAAAAAGTTTGATTGCTTTGCTAACAAAGGAGCACACACAGGGGACTCCTGTCCCAAAGGCTATGATTCTAATTGCGGGGGGAACAGCGGGCATTTAAAAGGGAATAGGAAGGCTCCAGGTGCGCCCTGGGGGGAGTTCTAATTCATTTGTAGCCTTCCTTAGATTGGCAGGTGCCAGCCCCAAATCTGGATTCCCTTATCCCTGTGGTCAGTGAGCCCAGACCAGATAACTCGCCCAAGGACAGGAAGGTTAATCTTGCTCCCCCCCCCCCCCCCCGCATCCCCCATGGTTAGGGAAGGGGAGAGGAAGAAGAGGAAGAAGGAAAACATGTCGGTTTTTAAATAAGCCACCGGTGGTGGAGCAGCAAAGGTGATGTGAACCATTGTTACGGTTTCAGGTTATGAAGCTCTGAAATGTCCAAAGGAGATCAGTGGATTTGAAGGTGACACTGTGTCCCTGAAGTGCACCTACGGGGAAGAACAGAGGAAGCTCAGGAAGTACTGGTGTAAGGAGATCGGGATCTTCGTCTCCCGCTGCTCCAGCACCATCTACTCAGGAAAAGACGGCCAAGAGATAACGAAGGACAGGGTGTCTATCCGCGACAGCCCCCAAGAGCTGGCGTTCACCGTGACCCTGAGGGACCTCACCCTGCAGGACGCTGGGAAGTACTGGTGTGGGGCCGATAGACTGGGTGTTGATGAGACTTTCCCAGTCTCTCTGATCGTCTTTCCAGGTAAGACTCCTCTCTTTCCCCTGCCTGGGGGACAGGAGATGCAGAGGCCGAAGAGAGAGGGCCTGGGACTGGGGCTGGGGCTCCGTGGCAGAGCGCTTGCCTCCCACATGTGAGGCGCTGGGTTGGATCCTCAGCACCACATCAATGTAAATAAGTAAAATAAAGGAATTGTATCCATCTACAACTAAAAACATTAAAGAAAGAGAGAGAAAGCCCCGTAGGTCATTGGCAACAGGTCCACGTTCCCCATTACAGATGTTGGGGTGGAGTTGATCTTGGAATCAGCCTCATCAGCCATCTGAAGGACAGCATTCTAGTGAAGTGAGAGTTTCAGTGGGGTCTCAGCTTTCTGCTCAGTGCCTTTCTTCTCTGCCTAGATATGCTGAAAGGAGATGACCGTGGATTAGGGACAAGATGGTCATCCCAAAGACTAAGGAAGACCTTCCCTTCCCCAACCTTCCCCTGGTGTCAGAGCTATTCCTGCGGCCTCCTGAGGCTGAGCCAGCCATTGCTGCATCCCAGACCCGACCCACGGCATCGCCTAAGCCATGGCCGTTCTTACTTCTACCAGGTTGAGGCCTCAGCTCCCGTCCTGGCTTTCTCTTTCCCAGATCGTCAATTCCAGGGACAGATGCTAGGTGTGCCTGGGAACCAGCCTTAGGGTCGGGTGCCTGAAAAAGGGACTCTTTTTGAGCTTGGGAACACTGGGGAGCTGAGGCTGGAGCCATAGGGATGGAGCAAATGTCTCAGGGCTGAGTCTCACCTGGAGCTGCTGGTCTAAGAGAAAAGAAGCCAGAGAGAGCCCAGGGCTGCAGGCCGCTCCAGTATCCTGCTGGTCAGAGAGAGCAAGGAGGTCTTTGAATCTCCACTTCACAGATGGGACACCAAGGCTCCAAGAGACTTAATGACTCTCCAAGAGACCAAAGTCTCATGGCAGGAAGTGGTAGAGCCAGGGTTCAAATACAGGTAATTGTGGGCTTTTTTTCTGTTCTTTTCCTCTCATAGGCCCATGTCTGGGTCCAGATCTCTGTTGCCCATGGGTCTCTGTTTGAATTTAGAAAATAAATTTATTGAATAATAACAGCAGCTTCAAAAACACATTAATAGGGGTTGGGGGTGTGACCCAGTGGTACAGTACTCACCTAGCATGTATAAAGCCCTTGGTTCAATTCTCAGCACTGCAGAAAACACACACACACACACACACACACACACGCACACAATCTGTTTTTATAAGATTCTGATCTCTTTGAATTCTTATCAGTATCAGACCTTATTTTTTATAACTTCAACTAATTAACTAATTTATTTATTGTTTTAATGTGGTGCTGAGGATCAAACCCAGTGCCTTACCTGTGCGAGGCAGATGCTCTACCACTGTGCCACAACCCCAGCCCTCAGACCTCATTTTTACCAAGTTGTGATCAAGTTTACCTATTTTGAGGCTCCTGTGTGTTTGATACTCTTCCTCATTCATAGTTACTTATCTGTATATAATGTATGCATTTTATATTATCCTTCTGTGTCAAACCATTTTGACCTCCCGCTGGTGACAGCTGGGATACTGAAAATGAGGAAGGCCTTTAACAGTGCTGTGCTGGCAGACATTTAACAGCAGGCTGGGGACACTCTGACTTATAATGTTTGCCAATTTCTGTGGTGTAAATGGTCCTGCTCTGGCCAATTTCTGGCTACCAAGTTTAACAACCAGCTTTCAAAATTCCCCAAAAGTTAACAATCAGCCTCCTAAGTCAATGAGAGCCATCTCCAGCACACCATTGAATATGATGACATATTTAGTGGAATTTTAGAAAGATCCAAATAAGACAAGTACTTTCACTACCATTTCTTTCATTCATCATTGCCTGGAGACTCTAGGCAAGGGAATATGACATGAGAGAGAATTATAAATATGGAAAGTAAAAGATAAATACTCTTTATTTACAGAAGATTTTGTCATCTACTTAGAAAAATCCAAGAATAAAGTAACCTAGTCTTAGAATAAAGAAAGGCACAGAAAAGGGGAGAGTCCCGGCTGGCCATAGTCAGAAAGGACTGATGAGGCCACTGATGGGCATGGGGGAGCTCAGCAGCTCCTAGTGTGCTGGGCGCTGAGGATAGGATTTTGCCCTTAAGGGTCCCAGCCTAGTAGGGAGGCCGAGTAGGAATAATTGCCGTGTAATCATCAGCTTCCCTGAAGGTGCCTCCCCTGGAGGGCACTGCCAATACACAAAGGAAAAGGGGATTTGCCCTTCCCTTTAGCAGGAGCTGACTCTGATGCTGGTGCTGAAGGACAAAAAGAAGTGTGTCAGGCAGAGATGGAAAAAAAAGGCATCATGGGTCTGCAGAGGAAGGGCCTGTCAAAGGCACAGCAGCAATCAGCAACAGAGGGCAGCTCTGTGTGGCTGGGACACTGCACGGGGAAAGAGGTGATGCCGGCATGGTGGTTTGAATTTCAAGTTTAAAAGGCCTTAAAAGACATGCTACAGGGCTGGGTGCAGTGGCGCACACCTGTAATCCCAGTGGCTCCGGAGGCTGAGGCAGGAGGATCTCGATTCAAAGCCAGCCTCAGCAAGTTAGCGAGGTCCTAAGCAGCTCAGTGAGACCCCGTCTCTCTATAAAATATAAAAAAGGGCTAGGGATGTGAGTCTGTGGTTAAGTACCCCTGGGTTCAATCCCCAGAACAAAGAAAAAAAAAAAAAAAAAGACAGAAAAGACATGCTACAAAGTTTGAACTTCACTTGGATGACAAGGAGCAGGGACTGATCCAGCTTATATCTTAGAAATAGAACTGGCATCTAGGTGAAGGGTGGCGTGGAAGCAGCAGGTTAATGGGCAGGTGAGAAGCAAGAGGGACAGAAGTTTAAGCTAAGCTGGGGCGGCAGGGACTACAGGAGGAAAAGACGCCAGGACGTGGCTCCAATTAACTGAAATGAGAACAGGGAGTCCTCTGTGCCTGCCAAGATGGGGGGTGGGAAAGCGGCCAGCTGCTCCCATGGAAGGTCAAAGGTTTGGTTGGATCTGGGCTCATGCCTTCCTTGAGAACAGCCTCTCCCTTTCCTCTAGGACCCTGCTGCCCCCCTTCCCCAACTCTCTCCCTCCAGCCTCTTGGTACAACAAGACTGCAGCCCAAGGCAAAAGCTCGGCAAACTCAGCCCCCAGCATTGAGTGAGTGAATGGCTTTTCTGCCCCTCCTCCACCTCTATTCCAGGAAACCTCCGGTGTCTACCTGGTGCCAGAAGCTGTTTTATCGACATCTGGGTGCCCCCAAAATCCTGGGAGCCAGATTGACCAGCTGAGGAATTAGAGGCTCAGGGGGTTAGGTCACTTGTTTAAGGTCACATGGGAGGTAACAGAGCCAGGAAGTGGCCACACCCTGAACCCAAAGCTCATTCTCTGTCTGCTTCACCTGTGGTCTGGAGGGTAAGCCAGAAAGACCAGGCCTTAGGCCCTGACCACTGGACTTATCCCTGCCACACTGCTCTGCTGGCCCCTGGCTGTTGAAGGAGGTCAAGGCCTTACAGGTGGCAGGAGCATGTGATGTTGATAGGAAAACTTGCCCTTCCAGTAAGGGAAGAGGTGGCAATTGACCTGGACTGGTAGGGGGCAGGAGCAGGAAGGTGCCAACTGAGTGGTACTGGAATGGGTCCTGGCAGGGGGGACAGGGGTGCCTGATATATGGTCTGCTTGCTCAAAATCACCTCATGTAGGCCTCTGCTTGCTGGGGGGAATGCTCTGAGAAATTGGCCCCAGAGAGGTAGAGTTCAGGGGACCAAGTTCAGTCAGGGAGACTGGGATTCAAGGGTCAGGAAGGTGCTGAGGCATTGCTTTTGGACTTGTAGCTTCTCCTGGTCTCCGCCTGACAGTCACCACAGCCAAGCAGGGGAAGACAGAGGCTGAGGCCTCTCCGGTCACAGGGACGGTCCCGTTCCAGCACACAGGAACCTCCCCACACACAAGAACCTCTCCGTATGCAGGGACCTCTCTTCACACAGCGACCTCTCCTCATGCAGGGAGCTCCCGCCCACCCATGCCGCTGGACTCCACCCTCGCAGAGGACACCAGTTCTGTCCCCAGCAGCCACAGTTCCAAGTCCAGGTGAGTCCAGGTGACCAATGTCACCCTTCAGGCCATCAATAAACCATAGGACACCTTTGAGTCAATAAGCCCCTAACACTCCTTCCTCCAAACCGGTGTCTCCTCTTGTGGCCATAGCCTGCCACAAGACAGGACGGATTCCAGCCCCTATCTGCCCCTCACGGGGGCTTTTAGCTTGAGCAGTGTGTGTCTTACACTATAGAATCCCACAGCCCTGCTGCCCAGAACACCCAGGCCCACCTGAGGTGAAGAGTCTGTCCCCACCTCTCCCTATCCCAGCCTGAGGGTCAGTCACCCCAATTGAGTAGTTTTTGCCTGAATCCTATGCTGTGCATAAAAATATGAAACCCCCCCCCCCAATTTTTTTTTTCTTTACCCAACTGGAGTCCCAGCCTGAAGGATGGTTCTGGGTTTATAACTGCACTCAGTTCCTGTTATGCAGGTACTGCTAGCAGGTTCAGACTCAGATGCAAGGGTCTCATGAGGTTGAGGGCAGGTACTGGGGGTCCTTTCCAGCCCAGACAGAGCTCAGCTGACTGGACACCGTGGTCCCTGGTGCACTAACCTCTTGGAGACAAGGGACTAACTGGACTCAGAGTGCCATGTTGCTGAGTGTGACGGTACCAGTGACACCTACTCGGATGTGGAACATGAGAACTTCCCCCATACCTCTGTGTGATTTAGCAAGTCACTTAAACTTCTTCAAGAGTCATTTTCTCCAGCCAGGCACAGTGGTGCATACCTGTAATCCCAGTGGCTTGGGAGGCTGAGGCAGGAGGATCTTGAGTTTGAAGCCAGCCTCAGCAATGGTGAGGTGCTAAGCAACTCAGTGAGACCTTGTCTCTAAATAAAATACAAAATAGGGCTGGGGATGTGGCTCTGAGTGCCCCTGAGTTCAATTTCCCATACCCGCGCCCCCCAAACAAAGAGTCAGTTTCTCCGAAGTGAAATCAGGCCACTCCTACCAAGAGACATGGGGTGGTGGAATTTAACAGCTGACATGGTACTTGGCGTGTGTGTGTGTGTGTGTGTGTGTGTGTGTGTGTGTGTGTGTGTGTGTGTATACACATCCCAACTTGACTGGGAGGTTAAGTCACTTGCCAAGGTCACCCTTCTAGAAATTGGTGGAGCCAGGGTTTGAACCCAGGTAGCCTGGCTGCAGGGCCTGAGCTAATTAAATGTCTGTAGAGTGCCAATGGCAGTAAATGCTCTGCCCGTCTTTGTCACATCGAATTGGATTCCACACTAGGAGTTGGCTTTCCCAGCCCCCACATGGGCCCCAAATACACAGATGCCTTATCTGGTGACTGCCACCAGGCTCCTTCCCTCTCACCCCCAGGGTGTCCATCCCAATGGCCCGCATATTGGCTCCGGTTTTTGTGCTCTTGTCCCTTCTGCTGGTCACAGGCCTGATTGCCTTTGGGAGCTTCATACTCCGGTGGAGAAAGAAAGGTGAGCAAGGGCAGGTGGGAAGAGGGTGGGAGGCTCACAGCCAGGGACTTCACTGAGACCTGCAGTCCCTCACCCACCCTGGAAAGACTTGTGGGACTTAGTGTGTCCGTCTGAGACATGGGCATCCAGAGCCCAGCTACTACCTTCTGGAAACTACAAGGCAGTCAGCAATGAAAGAAGCAATTCAAACGGGGTATGGAAGGAGGAGGGGGTTCTTGGCTTCCTTCCATCTGGCCAAGCTCATCATTCATTCCTCTCCCCATTGATCCAGCAAATCATGTCCAGCTCCCCATATGGGAACTGATGGGGGTGGAGGGGGTGCAGGACCGAGCACTTGAACCTAAACCGGTATTACATCCTGAGATGGACTGCCACTGCGTCTCTGAAGGTGCTCAGTTCCTTTCATAGGCTTAAGTTGAAATCCCAGTTCAGCCACTTCTTAGTTCCATGACCTTAAGCAAGGAACCAAATGCTCTGAGCCTCAGTTTCCTCAACTGACAGATACATGTCAAATAGAAATAGAATATAAGCCACATATATAATTTAAAATTTTCTAGTAGCCACATGAAAAAAGTAAAGAAACCAGTGAAGTTAATTTTAATAATAGAGTTTATGTAACAATATATCCAAAACATTATCAGTTCAATAAGAAATCAATATAAAAATACTAATGAAAGTCAGGTGTGATGACTCATACCTGTAGTCCCAGATACTTTGGAGGCTGAGGCAGGAGGATCTCAATTTAGAGACCAGCCTGGACAATTCAGTGAGACATTCAGTTTTTTCATATTGAATCCTTGAAACCTGGTGTGATTTGAAGTAGTCACAGTCTGGGTGCTCAATGGCTATGTGTGAACTATGACTCTTGCCTCCCGTGCTGGATGGCACGGATCAAGAGGATTAAGTGAAATAATAGTAATAAGAACTACAGGTGCCAAGCACTGTCCTGTTGGGGGCTGTGCCATGTGGGCTGCGCCGGGATGGCGCCTGGCGGCCAGCCAGAGGTTGCTTTGATCACATCGGCAGTGAGGTTAATTAACATAAGCACACTCAGGTGATTTATCATTGGCCATATTCAATTAAGTCCATGCACACAACGCGTGCACAGGTGTTCCCAAGTGCTTCTGCTCATGCCTGCTCACTTTAATCTTTGCTGTGATAGCAGAGAGAAGAAGCACCAGTAAGCAGAAGCAGCAGTAAGAAGAAGCAGCTAGGAGAAGCAGCTAGCAGAGAGAAGCAGGCAGCGGCAGAAGGCAGATTGTAGAGTGGAGAATTGAGAACACACCTCTAGGTCGTAGATCACAGATAGATAGCACCTAGTTCACAGGATGCAGGATGCACCTCTAAGAAGAAGCAACAGAACTTTAAGAAGAAATAGTTCTCTGATAAGCGTTGCAAGCCTCTCTTTCTTTAAAAACTTCCTGATATGCAAAGTCTCTCTTTCTATAAGCAAAGCCTATCTTTCTTTCAAAGTCTCTCTTCCTCTATAAATTAGTGAATATAGGAAAAGTAGTTTAATTCCAGTCCACCTCCCATAAATACCCGTGCAATTGTTGCCGTAGGCGGTGACACTGTCCTGCAGCTTATAATGCTTATCTCCTTTAATCATCTCAGTACTGTGGAGTACCCCCACTTTACAGGGAGGGCAACTGAGACACAGGGTGCTTAAGCAGCTGGCCCTATGTCTGCAGAGCTAGGAAGCAATGGATCAAAGAAGATATGTGCAATGGCATCCCAAAGAAGGAGGCTCTGGAAATGACCTGGGCCTGCTTCCTAACTCCTGCATGACCTTCAGGAGGAAATGGTGGTTTGTCTATGGTCCCGGGGACCTTCAGAGATATCTGGGACAGAATGTACAGGATTGGACCATTCCTGGTCACAACCTCAGAGCCACTTAGCACCTTACCTCTCCAGGTAAGGTAGCAGCCTCTGGTACCTGCTAGAACAGTCTCGGCCCAGCCCCACCCTACTGAATTAGAATCTGCATTTTAAGCAAATTTCTAAAGGGGTCCTTGCGTTAGTCAATCTTCTGTCACTATAATGAATACCTGAGATGATCAACTTATAAAGAGAAATGGTTTGTTTTGGCTCACAGTTTTGGAGCCTTCAATCCATGATCCGTTGACCCTCTTCCTTAGGGCCAGTGACAAGGCAGCACATCATGGCAGGAACAAAAGTACTCATATTGTGGACAGGAAGTGAAGGACAGTGAGGTGGCTAGGGCACACCCCATTGACATAAATATTCTTACTAGGCCCTAACCTTTTTTTTTGTTGTTGTTGTTTTCTTTCAGTAAAGGGAATTAAACCCAGGAGCTTACACATGCTAGCCAAGAACTCTACCACTGAGCTGCCACTCCAGCCCTTTTTATTTTATTTTATTTTATTTTATTTTATTTTATTTAAGGTGGGGTCTTACTAAGTTGCCTAGACTGGCCTTGAACTTGGGATCCTCCAGCCTCAGCCTCCCCATTAGCCAGGAGTACAGGGTGTGCCACCACCCCTGATTTAGGCCCTACCTCTTAAAGGTTTCCCAAGCTGGGAACCTATCCTCCAATATATGATCTTTTGAGGGACATTAAAGACCCAAGCTATAGCAGCCTTATGTGCACAGAAGGTTTGAGAAGCAATGGACTTAGCTCATAGATTAATTTCCCCAGCTACTTTCTGGCCCAAGGTGATCTCCATCTACTGAACTCCAAAAGAAGGCTCATTCCCAAAGGGCTGAGCTGCAAGGAACTTCCTGCTCCCCACCTACCTTCCGGATTCTTCCAGAAAGTCCCTGCTCCCAAGTGTGGGGGCCAGTACTTTCTCTGGGAACAGCTGCAAGCTATTCCTGGATACTCCTGGCTTCAAGGTATGCCTTTTACATCTCTTTCAGCTCAGCTGACCCTGGAGACCCAAAAGAATGAGAAGGTCCATCTCCCAACCCTGGTAAGGACAAACAGGGCAAAGTACCATCTGGGATTCCTTTGGGGCTGGAGATCTCCTGGGCTATGCCCACCTCCGTCTTCCTCCCAGTCCTCCACGCCTGACTCAGAGGCAGAGTTTGCTTTCTACCTGGGAGGAGGAATCTGTGTGAGCCCCAAGATTAGCCCTTCAAGACGTGAGCTGGACAGAGTGCCCATTATCACTCCTGATTTCCCACCAGGTGCCAGAGGGTACAAAGCTCTACCTGACATGTCTCCCCCAGGCCTGATATTCTCTTCTCATCCCCTTTTCAGAATCAGAGGACCTCAGAACTGAGTCCAGAGATCAGTCCAACCTTCCTCTCTTTTCTCACTCTCTTTCTTTTTCTTTTCTTTTTTTTTTTTTTTTTTTTTTTTTTTTTTTTTTGGTACTGGGGATTGAACCGAGGGTTGTTTTCTTTCTTTCTTTCTTTCTTTTGGATATACATGACAGTAGAGTGTATTTTGACATATTACACAAACATGGAATACCCAGGGGTGTTTTACTACTGAGCCCCATCCCCCATCCTTTTCTTTCTTTTTTTTTTTTTTTTTTTTTTGCGGTGCTGGGAATTGAACCCAGGGCCTTGTGCTTGGAAGGCAAGCACCTACCAACTGAGCTATATCCCCAGCCCTCATTTTTTATTTTGAGACAGGGTCTCACTAAGTTGTTTAGGGCCTCGCTAAGTTGCTGAGGCTGGCCTCAAACTTGCAATCCTCCTGCCTCGGCCTCACAAGCCTCTGGGATATTGGTGTGTGCCACTGAACCTGGCTAGTCCAGCCTTTCTCTAAATTCACTGCAAATCCCATCTTACCTGTGAGCACCTAGGGGTGACAGAGCTCTTAGAAATGCACTGTCCAGGGCCCAGTCCTAACTAATCCCTCTAGAGCTGGGCCCAGGCACACGACAGCACACCAGAGTGTGACAACTACAGACTCTAGTGTGCTTTTGCAAAAAAAGAAACCGAGGCCCCAAAAGGATAAAGGTGTTGCCCAAAGTCACACAGAAGACCATGGCCCAAGTAGAGAGCAGGCCCAGATATCTCCATTCCCATCTCTTCTCTTTCCAGAGCACCCTGATGTCTTCTCTGAACCTTCCTTGGCTCTGAGACCAAGGTAGCATGACTGCTTTGGGACCCAGGCTGAGGGTGGTGCTCTGGGGACCAGGGGACAGATAGAATGGGGGTCCCATTCTGGAGAGGGGAACCTGCCCTGAGGGTACTGCTCCAGGACCCTTCACCAACTTCTGCAGGATGGGACAACACCCTTCCAGCCAGTGCCGTTATTGAGGAGGAGTAGGGGTGCGGAATCTGGTCCAGGAAACTGGAGCCCCACCAGCCTCGCCCTGGGCCATCCATCCCCCTCCAGTTGTTTACTGAGGCTCCTCCATCTGGATTCCCTTAGACTCAGTGCAGGAAAGGGTGGCGCTTCTATTCCCTTCTTTCCTGGCGCCAATGAGGACAAAAGACTCAGGACCAAGCCCCCAGGGAATGGGTTCTTCCGTGGCTTAGGAAGCAGCTGCTATTGTCTCAGGAAACTGGACAAGGCCAAAGGTAGCAAAGGGAATGAGGGAAAAGTCATGTAGGGGGAAGGACAGCCTTCCAGGCCACCTTCACAGCCCCGCCTCCGGCCTGCCTCTGGCCTCCAGGCCTTGGCTCTCCAGAAGGGGCCAGGGAATGAGGACTGACCCATGTACCTCAGCACCACACCTTCCCTCTGGGCCGACTTGCCCTTCTTCCTGCCTGAGGCACCTGCCCTGGCCCAGCTGATGTGACCCCAGGAAAGAGCCCAGAACCAGTAGGCAGAGGAGCTCTAGGGGGTGGCCCATTATTGGGAGGAGGATGGAACAGGGCAAGGGACCGAGGCAAGAGACTTGTGAACATGACCCGTGGAGGGCTTTCTCTACCTTTTGGCTTTTCTGGGATTTTCAGCAGAGACTGGCGGTGGAATTGGAAGTGTTGGGGTTTTTCTTTGCCCACCTTCAGGTCAAAGAGGGAAGGAGACATTTTACTTGTCCTGCAAAAGAGCCCAAGGGGGTGTGAAAAATCAGAGGGAAGTGTTCGGGGTCACACAAGCATGTTCCCTCCCCAAAGATATGTTGCTAGAGATTGTCATCTCTCCTCTCATTCGTTTGATCTCTTATTGAACTGTGTCATTGGCTTTATGTACGCGCTTGAATTCTCATAATTCCTACACGACGTGGGTGTTATTATTCCCCCCACTTTACCAGCAAAGAAAAGGAGGTTTAGAGAGGGTAATGACTTGCCTGCAGCTGTCCAGCCGGAAAGAGACAGAGCCAGGAAAACTACCTGGGGTCTCTAGGCTGGCTGCAAAGATCTGTATTTCTTGCACCTCCAAGTTGAAGTACAAGGATATGGAAGAAAGGAGTCAAGCCCATGGGCCAAGACTGGTTCCTCAGACTGCTGAGAAAGACCCTCCTTTGCACCCTCAGTGTGGATGGCTGCAGATGAAAAGTTTCCTGTGCCGTTTGTTACCCAGTGAAACTTTTGGAGTCCAGCTTTGCTCTCAAAGAACACTTGTAGCCTGCTTATTCTTTCTGCTTTAAAGGATAGGAATAATGTAATAAAACAAACAAGCATTCCAGAAGTTCTCATTTGTTGGGTGGTAAGATACTATGTGAATAATTATTTTATCCCTGAGGGGGAAAAGGTTTTTGTTAAGTTGGGACTGGAGCGGCTATAGGAGAGAGAACAAAATATCTGAGGCAGTGGGCAGCGCACCAAAGAGCGACCCATCAAACAGGAACAGATAAACTCCACTGACCCTTCCGTCCACCTATCACTCAGCAGGACCCCACCCCCACTCCCGCCTATTCTGTCTCTCCACCCTGACTTGTACCCCAGAGGGCTGGGAATTCACCCGAGAGCCACATTCCAGTGAAGCTTGCTTCCAGTGCTTTCTGCCCACTTTTGTTTGGCCACTGGCCCTCACCCTTGAGCTTACAGTTTTTTTGTTGTTGTTTTCTCCCATACTAGGAATTGAACCCAGGGGTGCTTAAGCACTGAGCCACATCCCCAGCCCTTTTTATTTTTTATTTTTGAACCAGGGTCTCACTAAGTTGCCCAGGCAGGCCTCCAACTTTCGGTCCTTCTGCTTCAGCCTCCTGGGTAGCTGGGATTACTTGTGTGAATCACTGTGCCTGGTTAAGAAAAAATTCTCATCCCCATTTTATAGCTGAGGAAACTGAGCTATGGAGAGTTAGCTAGTTTGTCCAAGGGCACCCTGAGGTGTAGGAATTGGCCCCACACTGGAACCCCCTCCCCACCTCATCCACCCCCTCCCGGCTTGTTTCCCTTCTCTTGGCTCCTAGACCATTCCTGCTGCCAAGAACAGGCTGTTCTGACCAAGTCTCTTTCACAGCCCCTGGAGAAGAGCTGGGTCCCTGAAGAAGCCGTGATCAATCTTTCAGGGTCCCCTGAGCCTCTCACCAGTCCCGAGTCCTCTGCCGGCCCCTACAAGGAGACCCAGTGCCTAAGCCAGGTATGGACAGAAGGGCCCAAAGCCAGGAGCCACGTTATCTGACTCCACTCTGTCAGTGGAGAGAGGGGGAAGGCTTTTTCTCAGCATCCTCTTCTCAGACACCACTCTCCCGTTGGCCCACCTACCCCATCTAAGGCCATTTCTTCTGGGAAACCAGGGTGCTTGCCCTCATGTCTTCACTTTGCCTCTCCAGAAATTCTTTAAGAGTTTGCTGGGGGTCATCTTAAAGAGCTCTGGGCTGGCAGAATTCTCACAACCATGGCCTGAACCTGGTCTGAGGCCGCAAGGATGCTGTCTGGGGGAGGTGAGAAATTGATGCCTGGGGTCCCTGGAGAGAATCCATTAGATGCCCTGCTCCTGCGGATGGACAGAGGCCTGGATGGTGTAGAAAAGACTGCGGTGAACACAGCAGGTGCCTGAAGACCCCTCACCCCACTTCCAGACTCTGCTTTTCAAACTCCGCTCTTGTCTTTCCAGACTACAGAGGAACCAGAAGCCCCTTCCCAGGACCCCGCAGAGAGCACAATCCCAGTGCCTCCGCTCCTGATGTCTGAGGAGGAGCTGGGCTTCTCCAAGTTCGTCTCAGTTTAACTGTAGAACGCTCTCCTGGCCAGGCCTGTGGTGAAACCGAATGGCTGGGTTTGCACTAACTCTCGTGAGCTTTCTGCCGTAACCTTGAAGTCCTTGGAGTCCGTCTGCCTACACTGCAGGCCCCGCCCACCCTCCCCAGGATCCCTTCCTGCATGTCCCAGCACGACCTCGCAGTGTTTGTCAGCCGTGGATGAGGTTGGGCCCTCCCCACATGTTCCCACTGTTGGACAGGGCCCACAGTTGTGGACCCTCACTCGGGTCTAAGCAGGGCTCAGTAGATCTGGGCTGAGTTTGCATCCACTCCAGGAAATCCTGGGTGCAGAACAACAGGCCCCGCCTCCCCCGCCACCACCCCATCCCCCACCCTGCCTTCTCCTCCCTCAAATTCTCCTCCATCAGCTGCTGAGAGGAGGGAACATTCTGGGATTGAGCCCTGATTTCAGTTTCTCAAAGCATGCTGTGACCCACCTGCAGCTCAGCCCTTCAGTAAGCTAATTATGATGTGATTCCTGGGCCCATCAAGACCCACCGGAAACCATCTCTGGGGCTGGGCTAATCAGTACCCCGAGAATAACACTTGAGAGTGAAGACCCGTGGGCCTGACACCCTCAGACCCTTCCAATTTAGACAGTTTATATTTGGTGCCTGGGGTCTCCCACATGCTCCCTAGAGGGGCTACTAACACCATGACCCAACAGGGGGCTTTCCTGGGACCTTCCCAAGTCCCAAGTCCCAATCCTGGGTCAAGTGCTCATTGGAAATGGTCAACCCAGAGCTGTCAGGGAGGGGCTACCTTTCCATTTTTCCTACCCAGCCTTGCTCTCCTTGCTTTGGAAGATGCTAGGGAAAAACTTGAGTCCTTCCTTTTCTAGAAAGGTTTAATATTCCATGGGTGGGAATATTAAAAGCTGGGAGAGGAGGAGAAAACCAGAATGCAGGTGGGCATCTAAAAGGGAGGAGGAGGGGAACCGGAAAGAGCTCGAGGAGGGCCCTGAGTCCAGCACCCTGAAGAGGGGGGGGCAGGTGCAGGAGCAAAACTGGAGCAGTAGAATTTTTTTTTTTTTTTCCTTTTCCTCTTTTCTTTAAAAAAATGAGATGGGAATGCTAAGTGTACAAAACTTAGAAAAATGGGGAGGAAAACCATAGAAGAAAAAAAAAGACACCAGAGACAATCCTGATTTCCGTTGTTGAATTCCCTCTTGTCTTTTCTCCTCTCTGTAATTTGCTGCTGTTTTTTAGGTAATTATCCTGCATATACAACTTTGCGCCCTGCTTTTCCCACTTAATTATTACACCACGAGCATGTCTCCAGGTTGTACAAAACTTTTATAAAGTGTTTTTCAGCTGCATAATATTTCATCATATTGATGTGCCTCAATTTACTTAACTGATTATTATTAGCTACTTAATTTGCTTCTATTCTTAACATGATCAATAAAAGCATAATGAATCTTTGCTCAGGGCTTTATCTCCATTTGGAGATCTCTTTCAGGTGGAGTTGCATTTATGGAAATACCAGGTCAGAGGAAGAGAATGTCTCTTTTATTTTTTTCTTTATTTTTTGTCGTGTGTGTGTGTGTGTGTGTGTGTGTGTGTGTGTGTGTGTGTGTGTGTTGCTGGGGATCCAACCCAGAGCCTCTCATATGCTAAGAAAGCGTGTGTTCTACCACTGGGTTGCAACTCCAGCCCTTTAAAAAAATTTGAGATAAGCTCTTGCTAAGTTGCCCAGGCTGGTCTCAAATTTGTGATCCTCCTGCCTCAGCCTCCTGAGTTGCTGGAATTACATGCACAGGCCCCAGCACCCCGCCCTATTTTTTTTCTTTAAAAGAAACACCTTAAATTCTGAGGCCTCGATTTAAATCTTCATTGTATTGTGATTTCCTTTTAGGTGTATCATGCCAGGTGAAACTTTTAAAAAATAAATAAATAAGTCTTCCTATTAAAAACTGCAAAAAATAAAGAAGAAGAAGAAGAAAAAGAAAAGAAAGAAAGACCTGAACGCCAAAAGGGAGTGTTGATAGGAAAAATGGGAGATTTGAGCCTCTCTTCCCTCCTAATGGGCCGTAGAGGCCCATTAAGAAAAAGTTTTGCAAATCCCCCAAAGGTGACTTGTAGGGAAAAAAGAAACCAAAGCAGGGAAGCTGAAAGCCCTAATGTTGCAAGGGAAGTGAGGAACTTTGGGGAAGTGTCCCCAGCAGGAAGGAAGTCATCCCTGCCAGTGGCACTTTGAGGTTGTGACCAGCCTCACTGCTGGCAGCTAGGACTTGGTCTGAGGCTGAGGCTGGGGTCCCCAAGCCTGGTACAAAGGCAACATTTCCGCCCACCTGGAATGGATTGCATGGACTCAGACTGCTCAGACTGAAAACAGGTGGCCCTTTTTTCATTTTCCTTGTCTTTCAAAAAATTAATGGCATTATTGCTCATTTTCATCACCATTCTTTCAGATTCTACAATATGAAGGCTATGTCTACTATTTATTTTTATTTTATTTTATTTTTTTGTGTGGTATAGCGAATTGAGCTCTACCAGCGAGCTATATCCCCTGCTCTTTTTATTTTTTATTTTTATTTTTATTTGAGACAAGGTCTCATTAAGTTGCTGAGGCTGGACTTGAACTTGGTATCCTCCTGCCTCAGTCTCTTACTACCACACCCATTTATCCTCTCTTGTAATCTTGAACTTTTTTGTACTCTTAACAAAGACTACAATCAATACAGTTGTCTCTCAGTGTCCTGGGGAATTGATTCCAAAATCCACAGATGGTCAAGTCCCTTATATAAAATAGCCCAGTATTTGGTATAACCTACATGTATCCTGTAGTATGCTTTAAGTCATCTCGATCATTTATAATACCTAATACAATGTAAATGCTGTGTATTTATTATACTCTATTTTTTAGGGAAAAAGGACAAGGAAAAATTTGTATGTGTTCAGTATGGATGCAAATTCTTTTTAATTATTTTTTTCTCTGCAGCTGCTCGAATCAAGGCTGGTTAGTTCGGTGGATGTAAAAAACTACAGACACACACAGCTGCTTGTATTTTAATATTCCTGAATCTTTCCTCCAATATTATAGGATCCCCAAACCCTTTAAATCCCATCATTCCCTCCTACCTTGCAGGATATTATCTTTAGGTCTTTCTTTCTTTTAACAATCTGGATGTCATTGTTAATATATATTAATATTGTTTATTGTTTATATTAATATTAACAATATTAATATATATTATTAATATATTAATATTGTTGATATATTAATATTGTTATTGTTGTATATTATATATAATAATGTTGATATATTAATATTAATATTTTTTTTTTGTACAGGAAATTGAACCCAGGGGCACTTAACCACTGAGCCACATCCCCAGCCCTTTTCTATACTAAGGTACAGGTGGCATGTAATAAATTGTAGATGTTTAGAGTATACTATCTGATAACTTCAATGTAGATGAATGTATCTGTGAAAGTCTCCACAATCAAAATAATGAACGTATCCATCACCCCAAAGGTTTTTCTTTTGCCCTTTTTTAATACTGCCCCTCCCCCACTCTCACGCCCATTCATTGGTTGACGGAAATTTAGATTGTTTTCAGTTTGTGCTACTACAAACAGAACTGCTATGAACTTTCTTGTTCAGTTTTTTTCTACTGGCACTTCTCTCAGGTAAAGACCTAGGAGTAGGTCTAGGTCAGGGCTAAGGGTGATAGAGTGCTTGCCTTGCATGAATGAGGCCCTGGGTTCCATCCCCAGCAAAACACTTAAAAAATCTAGGACATATGGTAGGTATATGCTCATGTTTTCCAAGGTGGCTGTAACATTTTACATTTCCACCAACCATGTGAAAGAATTTCAGTTCCACTGGGTATGATGGTGCACACCTGTAATCCTAGCATCTCTGGAGGTTCAGGCAGGAGGATTGCCAATTCAAAGCCAGCCTCAGTAACTCAGTGAGATCTGTCTCAAAATAAAAACTAAAAAGGCCTAGGGATGTGGCTCAGTGTTTATGCATCTCTGGGTTCAATCCAAGTACCAAAAAAAAAAAAAGAGAGAGAGAGAATTTCAGTTCTTACACATCCTAACACCTGCCACAGTTGATCTTTTTGACCATCTAACAGGTATAGAAATGGTACCAAGATTGTAGTTTTAATTTGTATTTCCCCGATGACTAACTGGTCTTCAGCATCTCTATGTGCTTATCTGCCACCCACATATCTTCTTTGTTAAAATTTATGTTAAAATCTTATACCTGTTTTTATTGAGTTTTGAGAGTTCTTTAAATAGTCTGGAAGCAAGTCCTTTATCAAATACATGATTTGTGAAAATCTCCAGGTATGTGGCTTGTCTTTTCACTCTTTTACCAATGTTTTTCATGGGGCCAAAGTTTTAAATTTTGATGGTGTTCAGTTTGTTTCATTTTCTTCTACAATCATGTTTTTGGTATTGAATTGAAGAAATCTTGACCTAACCCAAAGCCACATAGATTTTCTCCTGTTTTTTTTTTTTTTTTTTTTTCTACAAGTTTAATAGTTTCATGGTTTACCTTAGGCCTATGATTGACCTTGAGTTAATTTGCATATACATGCAAGATGTAGATTTCCCCTCCTCCTCCTCCTCCCCCTTCTCCTCCAGTGCCCACAGTCAAACCTGGGCCTCACGCATGCCAAGTACCCCTCTTTTCTTTTGTTTGAAAATGGTGTTCCAGCACCATTTGTTGAAAAAGTGACCTGGCCTTCCTCTACTCGGTTGGCAGTGCACTTCTTTGAAATCATCAGACATATTTGCGTGGGTCTACTTCTAGACTCTTCTGCTCTCCTCTGTCAGTCTGTTTATTTCTCTTTATGCCAATGCTACACTGTCTTGGTTACTGTAATATGGTTGGTTGTAATATCTCGGGTACTTGTAATATGGCCTGATAAAACATAGAAATATAAAACATAGAAATCTCTGTGTAATTGAAACTGTGAGCCGGTCTTGGTGGCGCATACCCATAATCCCAGCAGCTCGGGAGGCTGAAGTGGGAGGATCACAAGTTCAAAGCCAGTCTCAGCAAGAGTGAGGCACTGAGCAACTCAGTGAGACCCTGTCTCTAAATAAAAGAGGGCTGGGGATGTGCCCCTGAGTTCAATTCCCAGTACCAAAAAAAAAAAAAAGTTTTTTAAATATAAAAAAAAAAAAAAGAAAGAAAGAACCTAAGCAATTTAGTAATTGTCTCAAAAAAAAGAAAAAGAAAAAAAAAAAAAAAAGGACTGGCCATGTGGCTCAGTGGTAGAGCACCCCTGGGTTCAATCCCTGGTACCACTACCCCCCCAAAAATTAAACTGCGATAGTGGCAATTAGAACAAGACAAATAGACCTTTGGAATAAGCTGAATTGTGCTCCTTGCACAGTCTGCACCTGTCTCTCCCAGAGGTCTGTAGTCACCACCAGAACCAGCCCTGAGGGAGGTAAGTTGGAGTCTGGGACTCCAGGGTGAACTGTATACTACTGGTGCCATCGGCCACCTAGAGAGCCTGCCTCTCTTGAAGCGCTAACTCTGGGGGTAACAAAGTATATCATGCCCTCCTTTATGCTCCCCTTTTGCCCCATGTTCTTGCCCCCAAAGTGCCTTCTTTACCAAGCACCCCTCCTCCAAAAGCTCAATCCCACTCCATCTCTGAGAGGTAGCATAGGGGACAGTCCCAGACTGGGAGTCAGGAGAGCTAGGGTCTTCTTCCAGCTCTGCTAATAACTTTCCATGTGACAATGGACAAAATTCTTCACCTCTCTTTAGATTCCCAACAATAATATGATAAGAATGCATTCTGCCATACTGACCACATGCTACTATTCCAGGAGGATTAGTAAAATAAAGGATTTTTCAAAAAGCAAAAATAAACTGGTAAAATTGCCTTGAGAAATTCAACTATCTTTAGGAAAATACTTTCATGCCAACTGGAAAATATGAAAATTCCCCCCACACAAGGGGTCGGCACAAATGGACTAAAAGCATCAGCAAACTTGTTACACATTTGAATCACTTGGGACCTTTTAAAACTAACCATTTTCCAGGCTCCACTCAGCCCCTGCAGAGAGATTGGCAGGATCCTATTTCCATTTCCTGAGCACATGAAAAGACTACATTTCCCAGCCTCCCTTTGGATAGCCTGGAGACATGTGACTAGGTTCTGGCCAATGAGTGTGGGCAAATAGGGCTAACCCATAATAGCCATAAGAGGTCTTCTACACTCTCTTCCTCTTCAATGACACCCATGAACTATGAAATCACTCATGAAAGATGATGGTTTCACAAGATGGAGAGAGGTTAGATCCTCTGGTCATTATGTGCTGTGAGCAATGATGTGATGTGGTTCTTCAGTGGTTAGCCATTCCTGAACTTCTGGTCTAATTGTTCTGGAGTGGGGCCCTTGGAATTGTTTATATTTTATCACCCACCTCCCAGGTGATTCTAATGTGCAGCCAGAGTTGAGAAATAATGGATTAGGACAGAAATGCAAGTGTAGAGTTGCTAAGTAAAGAAATATTGAGCTGGACACAGTGGCACACACCTGTAATCCAGGTACTCAGGGGGTTTGAGGCCAGCCTTGGAAACATAATGAAACTGTCTCAAAATAAAAATTTAAAGAAGAACTGGGAATGTAGGTCAGTGGTAAAGTGTCCCTAGTTCAATCCCCAGTGCCATAGGGAAGGGAGAGAAAAAGAAAGAAATTGAGTGTCCAGGGACAGCTTAGGAGACAAGGTCACCCAGGAATGAGAGAAGAAATGGAGAAGGCCCAGCAACATGGCGGTAGGCAGGGGACTCAAAGAGAAAGAGTTGACTAGGAAGACTCCTTTGTGCTGGGAAGGGCCAGGACACTTCAGAATAGGGGTGTTTAATAATGCTAAACTATCATCAGAGCTGAGGTGGGTGTTCTAAGGCCCATGGCTACCCCTAGCTCACCAGATAAGTTCACCCTGTACTTGTTCTTGTGTGTATGGTGCTTTGGAGAAATCCAAGGAAAGGGGCTGGATCCACATTTTGCCACCACAGAGAGAAAGAAGCAAAGGCCCCTCTGGAAAATCTCCATGGTGATCAGAAGAGAGGCATGCCAGAGTCCTCTAAAGAACTCCAGGTGAAAAGAAAACTGACCCTCCACCCCCAGCCCTGATGGATTGCCATGCACACAACACAAACCTATGGTGGCACCTGAGTGACATTTCAGTCACCTATGGCCCCTGTGTTCAGTGCCTGGGACAAATCCTAGTATTACCACTGGGAGTCCATGGCACCTTTATGGAAGATGAACCAGAGGGGTAGAGGGGCCTGCTGAAGGGCACACAGGTTCTGAGTATAGCCACATGGATAGCCACGGAGTCCCTGAGTCCTTTGGCCCCCTGAATGCTCACAGACTCCTAGGCACAAGCATTTAGAAGGAATGGAGAGGGACAGGAATCCTGTCTGCTCCCAGCCCTCCCATCCACCCAACCCCAACCAAAGACTAACAGCCCAGAAGCATTTACTTTCACATTTAATCAAAGGAAAAAACAACAACAACAAAAAAAAAAAAAAAAAACACCGGAGAGAAAAATTGGAGAATTAGATGGTTGAGGAAGGGGACAGAGGAAGGGCAACTGGGCTGGGACTGAGTGTGGGGGGCAGGGTCTATATTCTCTTCAGGTCTCCCAAATATGAGTCTGCAACGGGAGAAGGGAGGACAGAGTCACAGAGCTAACCTGGTGGCACATACGCCTGTTCCAACCCAGCCCTGGCCTTGTGCCAGATGAACAAAGGATGCTCCCAGCCTCTGCTCCCACCTGCCCAGAGTCCTGAACAGGCATGGGCAAGGGAGGCAGGAGGCTTCGGAGGAGGGGCCCAGCCCTGCCTCTTGGGCATGCGTGGGAGACACACAGGAAGGGGCCAGGGGCCAGCTCTCTGGCATGGTCTTTCAGTGAGGGGCTCCAGAGGCAGCAGCTGCCACAGCATGTCCTTCCCTGCCTCCCTCCTAGATCCCCCAGTGGAGGTGAGAACTGGCAAATAACTCTAGGGCCTCAAGTCCTTAGGAAAATACCCCGTTGTCCTCCCACTCCCAGTCACCTTAGGCTGAGGGTGAGGGTGTTTGTTGCAAGGGAGTCTGGGTCAAGGATGAAAAGGACACGGGACGAAAAGGGGAAAGAGTAAAAGATGACTGCATAGTGTATGCAGAGCGATGCGAATGAGATGCGAGAGCCTTGACCTCATTTGTGTGTCCTATGCAAATGCAAATGAGATTCCTAATATAATAAATATATTTCTAACATTTGTAATAAATATTCTGTTTATTCTCCCTCCCCTTCCCTAGGAAATGGGCACACAGTGGTTCAGGGCCAGCTTCGGCTGACACTGCAGCAAAGACCGACTAGACACTCAGAAGAACCGGGAGGCACGGTACGGGGGTCCTGGGGCGTCCCCTGTGAGGACAGGCTGGCCTCAGGGAAGGAGCGGGTGAGATGCCTGGGAATATCTAGGGCAGGAGTCTTTTCATAACAGGTATTCTATTTTACAAAATTGCCCTCCCTAAGGACAGGAGGGTGGCATTTAGGACAGAGGGACAATAGGAGAGTGGAGGAGGACATCTGGGGAGGACCACGGCTCTGGAGTCTGGGATAAGGGTCTCATAAGAAATGAGGGCAGATGGGGAAAGCCCCCATAAAGAGGCTCCAAAGAATAACCTCTCCAAAAGAAACAACCCTTTGCCTCCCCTCCCCCAAACCAAGCCTCACACACACACACACACACACCAGGGCCAGAGACAGGCCAGCCACCGCAGCATGTGGAATGACAGGCTGCACAGACCACGGTGGGAAGGACGGCCAGGAGCTGCTAGAGCCACACATCCTTTGCCAAGCCTGTGCTCACAGTCCCTACTCAGTCCCCCAACCCAGGCAAGCCTGATGCAAGTGGGCCACCTGGACCCAGCCAGAAAGAAGACTGAAATGGGAAGAGGTCACGGACAGGCATCGCAATGTGTCCAGTCCTTCACCAACCCCTCCCCTGCAATCTGGGCTGCGCCTGTGGCCCCTGCCAGCCTCGCACTTCAGAGAACAGGGCTGACCTCTCAGGAGCACATTGGAGAAGTCTGTGGAGAGGCTTCGGCAGTGAAAAGCTGTGGATGAGGGACAAAAAGGGCAGCGTCCACTCCTGGGATCCTGCCCCCTTCTAGGGGAGCTGAGAGATGTGTGGCCCAGCGGTGACAACTGGCTCACACTTTGGTTCCTTCAGCCTTCAAGATGGCCCTGACTGACACCACTGCCCAGGCCTGCCTGGCTGCCAGTAACTCCCCTGGCCACACTGGGAACAGCCCAAGGCCTGCTCCTAGGACTAGGGGTGGGAAGTGGGAGAAGACCAAGAATAGGAGAGGTGTGACCAGTCCAGAGGAGCAAAGGTGCCCTGGGAGGGGTGACAGGGGCAAGGTACTTACTGACCACTTGGTCCCAAAACAGCTATTCTCTTCTCTAGACTAAGCACTATGAAGGTGACTCTGACCCACTCTTGGGCACGGCTTGACCCTTAGAGAGGGATATCTGGTGGCCAATGGACATTGGGAGTGAGCAGCACCTGGGCACAGAGGTGCCCCATGAACACCCACCTCCCTGGCAGTGCACGCCTCTGTGCCAAAGCCAGACTTAGAGCCCCCTGGGAGCTGTTATCTGGGGAAAGCCAGAGACCAAGGATGGGAGCTGAGGGTTAGGGCTGGGGGTCACGGGTGGGGAAGGGATGGTTTTAGGTCCTGGGTCACCACCCAGAGGGAACGAGGTCCAGATGAAGAGGTTCAGTACACCCAGCTGACAGGCACCCACTGGGGCTCCGTCCGCAGCTTCTCCATGGCAGCCTGGAGCTCACGGAAGGTCCTCTCCAGGTTGCTGTTGACCAGGCTGAGGTCAAAGTAGTGGCCATATCCCCGCTGGATGCGGCTGCTCTCCTCCACTGTCCGTCTCAAGTCTGCCTCCTGCCAGGCACAGGGGGTCAGTGCCCACAACTCACACCCGTCATCAGGGGGTCTACAGCCTGCCTCCTCCCCAAAGCCCAACCATACTGGAAAGGATTCCATGGCCAGGGAGGCAGGAGCCCCTTCCTGAACACCCCCAGAAGCTCGGATGCGAGGAAGGAAGGAAGGAAGGAAGGAAGGAAGGAAGGAAGGAAGGAAGGAAGGAAGGAAGGAAGGAAGGAGGGAGGGAGGGAGGGAGGGAATTAGCTCCAGTGCCAAGAACTGTACTCAACACTTTGCCATCCACATAATCTTTGCGGCACCTTTGCCAGGTAGCAAAGATTAATAATCTCCTGTTTAAAACAGAAAGCTGAGATACATGACTAGCGGGGTCTGCCTGCCTCCCATGCCAACGCTCTCCCGAGACTGACCAGGTCCCCTTACCCATGTGGTATGAGAAAGGGTACCAGGGCACACCTGGACACACTTGGTACCTGGGCAACCCCTAACCTAGATCTAGAAGCTGGGCAGGGATGGGATGGGGACTTGACGACTGACTTAAGTAAGGGGAGGCCAGCTCTATCTCAGCTGCTCCACTCAGCCACACTTGCTACCAGGGAAGAGGTGCCCAGAGCTCCCCCAGGAAGCCATCAGCAGGAGGGAGCCCAACTGGGACAGCCTCTCCAGTGACCAGCAGTGCAGACCTGAGAGCTGCAGTAGCAAGTATTTCCAGCAGAGGGAGCCCTGAGCTCAGAGTTCCGCAACCCTACCACTCCTGGAAGCTGGGGTGTCCTGGAGTCTGCTGTGCGAGACACGGGAGCCTCTGCTCCAGGCGCTCCTGCTCTCTCATGCTAACTCATCCCTCCAGCCACCTTCCACCTCTGGCTTCCTCCCTCCCTCCCACCTTCCCCAGCTGTAAGCATCCCCAAACCCACTGAACCCACCTGGCCCACCTCTGCCCCACAGATCTTCCACTGGCCCTCTGAAAATTCCTTTGGCCCCCACTCTGTCCCTGAAGAGTGGACCCAGCAGTGGGCCTGGAATCGGAAGCTCCCTTGCCCCAGGCTAGCTGTGTCCCTGGCTCACTGAGATGGCACTCCTCTCAGACCTTCTTTTCCGTATACAAACAAGCATCACAAGTCCCACCTCCCTGACAACAGGTGGCCATCTCTCCCCTTCCCCAGTGCCTCCTCCCTCTCTTCATCAGCTTGAGCCCATCCCCACCGCCCTGGGAAGCCTTCAGACCCCTCCCGCCTCACCACAGAGTCCCTCACCGTGAGCTGCTTGGTGGACACCCCACTCTCCAATGCGGCCCGGTTCATGGCCCGCAGGGTCTCAAAGTCAGGAGCCTCGATGAATACTACATAAGGGACAAACTCAGCTGTCCTCAGCACCTTCACCGCCTGCAGAAGAAGAGAGTGGGGAGAAAATCCTCACACATGTCCTGGGGTGACTGGGGGTGGCACCTGAGAGTGGGCAAGAAAGGAGGTCATGGAGGTCTGTCAGCAGGCTGGGAAGGAGCAGGCCGGCGGTACCTGGGGGTTGACGTCCAGCACGCACACTTTGCCGGCGGCGACCACCCCCTGAATGGAGTCGATCCGGGTGCCATACAGGTTGCCCTCATACTCTCCGTGTTCCAGGTAACGCCCCGCGCGGATGTCGGCTTCCATTTCCCCACGGGACACAAAGCTGTAGCCCTGGCCTTCCCGCTCTGAGTCCTTAGGCCTCCGGGACGTGTCTAGGTGGGGAGGAAGCTGAATGGGCACAGGCAGGCCACACCGCCTCAGACACGCATGCACACCGTCTACCCCTCACCACCACTGCACGTGCTCACGCGTGCACACACACATGCATACACACATACTCACATACACTCTCACAAATTCACACACATACATACACACATACATACACTCACAAATTCACACACCACTCACACACACGTACACACACACTCTCTCACAAATTCACACACACTCACACACACACATATACACATTCACACACACACAAATACACTCACACTCTCACACACATACTCACATACACTCACAAGTTCACACACACTACACACATATACACACACACACACACTCATTCAAACTGTCACAAATTCACACACACACACTACACACATACACATACTACACACACACATGCATACTCACATACACTCAAAAATTCACACTCACACACTCTCACATACACACACATACACACTACACACGTACACTCACACTCTCACAAATTCACACACACACTCACACACACTTTCACATACATGCACACACTCACAAATTCACACACACACACCCTCACATACACACACACACAAACACACACGTGCTAGGAGGACCTTCAGAGAGCAACTGGCCCAACTAGTGCTCACAGTTGGAGCCCAGAAAGGGCAATGTGCAACACAAAGACACACAGCAAGAGCCAAACAGACCTGCAGCCTGTACTTTCCTTCTTGCCTCTGGGAGCCTGCAGTTTCAACACCCCGCCTCCACACTGGTTATGTGATAGCAAACCCTACCTGCCACAGGCCACACACAGCTCAGAGCCCTGTTTCACCGTGCTGGACACTCGCTTTTTTTTTTTTTTTTCCAGTTTCTAGCAAGTGAAACAGTTGGTAGGACATCTCTCAGTTCTCCCGAACTGCACTCTCCTCATCCACCCACAGAGGGCGTGCACTCCACAGCTCACACCCAGAGGTACCACCTGTCCTGGTGCCTGTGAACGTTGGTCCCCAGTGGGTCCTCCTGGGCAGCCCCTGCTCCCTGACCTTCACCCAGAAGGACCCAGGTCCTACTCACAGGGCACTGTGGTGCCATAGCGATCTGGGTCCCACATGATGAGCTTGTTCTTCAGGCTGCGCCTGCCCACACCCTGGGCCCCAATCAGCACGAGGGTTTTCCGGCGGAATGGGGGCATGCGGGCCACCTCCTCATAAATAAGCAGCTCATGGCGGTCAAACTCTGGACAGAGGGAGATGGCACTGCTCAACGGGCTGCACCGTGGGGCAGGCAGGGACAGAGCTCTCAGGTCAAGGACGAGAGAGCTTGGGACCAGGGAAGAAAAGGGGAACCAGGCAAGGCCTAGGGACAGGTGGGCAGCACCTGAGCCAGAACATATTCACAGGTCACTGGTGAGGGAGGGAGGGGCTGTGTCATGTTCCAGGAGGACAGAGAGGGGGGGCCCTAATACCCACCTGCATTCTTGGTGGTCAAATACATCATTCGCTTCTTTTTCTTTCCTGAAAGGCTGCCGCACAGGGTCCCTGGCCACAGAGAGATGGGTGATAAGGCAGGCCTTTCCCAGATTGGGTTCTGGGGTAGGGGTGGGGCTCCTACCTGAGGTGGGTGTCAGCTCCAGATCCCGTTTGACAAACGCTTTCCGCTTCTCCTCCAGCAGCTGGCTGGGGATAAGTCCAGCACTGCCCCCTTCCACGTGGCAGGCCTGAAATGGATGTGAGCAACCACCTGTCTGAGCGAGAGGACCCCTCTCCGTGCCCTCACCTCCCCCCGACACACCATACCTGGAGATACTGCAGGAGCGCCCGGGGCTCACCTGCCACCAGTTGGCGTCATCCTGGTTGACGATCTGAAGCAAATCCCCGGCACTGAAGCGAAGGCCTGCCTCCTTGCAGGGGATGAGGCTGTCCCGGGCCGGATCATAGTCGAAGTGGCATTTCACAAATACCTGGGCTCGGGAAATTGGTGAAGGGTCAAGGGAAGGAGCACGGGAGGGCTCTGCCAGATGTGTAGAGGACACGGTCCACCCCCTCCCTTTACAAAAACCCAAGAGAAGCTCCCCAGAGAAGTGATGCCTCCAGGCCTGCCCAGCTGTTCTTCCAGTCCAAACCTCTCCTCACATCTACAACTGAGACTCAGATTAAGGAATGGGGAAATGGCGTGGGCCTGGGTGGGTCTTCAGTCTGAGGAGGCAGGACCACTGACCAGGAGAGAAGACCCTGGCAACTAACCCTGCATCTGCTAGGAGAGGGCTCTGGCTAACAGAGCTAGAACGCCAACAGGGGACCTGGGCAGAGCAGCCAGACCTCCATGATCTACCAACTAGGAGGCAGCTGTCCAGGACATGTGACAACCCACCTTGCCCGCTCACGCGCACACAAATGCATGCAAAGAGCGCTGCACTGGACACAGGTGCTCACTGTACACTCAGGTACCCCAAGCTGTTGATGCACACAAGTCTGTTGCACATGTGTGTGAATGCCTAAGCATAAGGTCAGCAAACGCACACATGACTTCATGCACACGCACAACACGAGGCTCTATGTGGCTGTGGACAACTACCCCTGGCATACAGGTCCCACTATTTTGCCTCAAAACTGACTGGAAAGGAGAAACTTTGTCCTTAAGAACTGGGGGTAGGGGATCCCTTGGAAAAGACCCAGCCATCCCTTGGGTCTTTGGCTGGTTGGCATGTTAGGCGGATGGGCCCACCTGGCGGGGTAGATGGGGCTCCTGGTAACTGGGCAGAATCTTGAGGATGACGCTGCCGCTGGCGCTACGCAGGAGCTCCTGCAGTGCACGGGGGTCACTGCCCACTGGCTGCCCGTTCACCTCCTTGATTATGTCACCCACATGCAGCAGGCCTTGTTGAGCCACCATACCCCCGTGCAGGATGCGAGCGATCACCAACTCGCCGCCTTCCACACGGAATGTCACACCCTGCGGGACAAAGGGCGTGCATGATGAGGCTCCCTTGCTCTAAGTCACAATCTTCAGCTGGGTCTCCTAATAGGCCTTCCCTTCCTGTCTCCACCCAACCACCCCCTTCCGCCTCTACTATCCTTCTGCTCCAGTTCTTCACTTATCTAAGGCACGAAGGCCAGATAAGAGCACAGCCGGGAGAGGGGCCTACGCACCGGGTCTGTGCTCTCCTGATCTACAAGGCCCCTCCCTGGGCAAAGCTAAGCCCACCCTCCTCTTCAGCCCTCACCTCACCTTTCTTGTCTCCACTGGTTATTCTGAATCCCTGCCCTACCACCCTTACCTACACTGGGACCCTGTCCTGTCACCCTTACCAGATGCTCTCCAGCAGTCTTGCGAATGCCCACCATGCGCACTGCGTCTGGAGGTACAGGCTGGTTGCTGAATGTGGGGTCCAAACCAGGGCTGGGAGGTGGTGTCTCATAGGTCTTTGAAGCCACTGAGTCGTGTGTCTCCAGGAGGGACTGGGGATGTGATGGGAAGAGGAAGAACGATGGGGCCATGCCCTGTGGCCCCTTCCCATCCCAGTTCCAACTTCCTGCCAGTCACTTTCCCAGGGACATAGCCCACTGGACACACCCCTCTAGTCCACCACTAGCCCCAGCAGCCTGGAACCTGGAAGTGGGGCTCCTGAAGGATGCGGGCCAGCTCCGCGGCTGTGCTGCTCTGCTCCGCCAGCTGTGCCAGGTCCCGCAGGATTTCCTGAACCAGCTCCAGGTTGTTGTCCCTCACAGCTTCCAGCTTTGTCTCCTCCAACCTTTCGTGGGCCTGGGGGTGGGGACAAAAACAGGTGAGATCAACTGCTTCTGCAGGAGCCCTGGGATGCCAAGCAGCAGCCCCATTCCTACCCCGGGTTCCTGGCTCCAGTCTCTTCCCAGCTACTAGTCCCAGTCCTGGCTTTCGCCCACCCACTGCCTGCCTGAGACCAGCTCAGCTCCAGGCGCACAGCTCGGCACAGCACACTCGCTCCGGCATAAGCGCACACCCTGCTTTCTTCTTTATCCCTGCAAATGACGATGGAGGCTCAACTTAGGGAACGGAGAATCTGAAGGACACACTTTCATTTCCATTCCCTTGCCACAGAGGGTCATCAAAAATCATCAGATTGTCCTCTGCTCCCAAGAGCCTACAGGTATGAGTTTGAGGACTTCTTCCGCCCAGCATCATGGTTGGGTGAGACCTTGGGGGCCCTGTAGCCCTAGATGAGGAAGATGCAGATGGAGATTAACATTCCCAAGTCCCCAGGACTTGAATTTGGGTGCTCCTAGTGAGGGAGGGGACAAGAAATCAGTACATGGTGCCAGGAGAGGGCCTTGCACCTGCTTGCTGCTCTATTCACTCTGGGCTCCATGACAAGGTGCTATGAAAAGAGAATAGGAAACCTTCCCCCGTGACCAGCCAGTGCGAGGAGTTGTGTTGAGGGGATTAGGGGCAAAGTAGGCCCATTTGTGACATACATATGAAGACTACTTTTCTGATTCATTTGTCACTTCACCTCAAAGCACTTCAGCACGCAACTCTCAAAACAAAAACATTCACGAAGCCATTTTTCACACCTAAGAAATTCCATCATTGAAACATTGATAGAACATTATCTAATAGACAGTCCATAGTCAATATTCACTGTTGTCCCCAAAATATCCCTTATGGTTTCATTTTTTCTGATCCAGGATCCAATCAAGGATCATGTGTTAAATATGAGCGTCCCATCTTTCTATTCTCCTTTAATTAATTAATTAATTTATTTATTATGGTATCAGGGATTGAATCCAGGGTCACTTAACCGCTGAGCCACATCCCCAGTCCTTTTTTTTTTTTTTAATGTTTAATTTCGAGACAGGGTCTCACTAAGTCCTTAGGACCTCACTGAGTTACTAAGGTTGGTCTTGAACTTGCAATTCTCCTGCCTCAGACTCCCGAGTTTCTGGGATTATAGACATGTACCACCATGCCCAGCTCTCCTTGAATCTAGAACAAATTCCAATAATTTTTGAACTTTCACAACATTTTTAAAGAGTCTGGACCAGTAGTTTGTAGACTGTGCCACAAGTAGAGTTCTTCTGATTGTTTCCTCCTGATTCAAGTTAAGCTAGTCATTTTGGCAAGAGTTCCACATAGGTGACCTTGTCTCTCACATACTTGGAAACCAACAATCCTTCACCAGGGGATTAAGCCATCATTTAAGACCCTTTCCTGACTCAATGATTCCACTAGCAGTTGTGAAATTGTGATCACCTATCTCCATCACCCTTCCACATTTATTAACTGGCATTCTATTCTAAGAAAGAGCTTTTCCTCCCTCCCCCTCCCCGCCTCTTCCTCCCTCTCTCTGAGTTACTGTATGTTCTTTTACTCGGTGTGTTCATTACTAGTCCATTACTGCCACATCTTCCCTGGCTCAATTCATCCCAAATTTGTCCAGGGGGAGCCCCAGTCACACCTGTGTCCTACGGACCTGTGTCCATCAGTCAGTCCTTGAGTACCTTCTTCCCTTCTAGCTCAGGTTCACCTTATACTTTCCCTGTCCCAGGTCTGGAATCAACAGTTTCTCCAAGGTACACTGACAGGAAATGGAATTTAGAAAGAAGTACACACTGCTTCCGGGACGCCATTTCTTTGGCAGACATTAGCCGATACTGATTGCTACAATTAAAGTCAAACTCTACAGGATTTTCCTCATCTTCCCCTCCCCCGCTTCCATTTGCATTTCCTTTCTCCTTCAGTGAGAACTTACTTCAATAATATCAATCCACTTACTTATTTGTTCTGTCCTTCAAAATTCAAGAAAGTTTCAGAATTGCCTATCATAACTCTACCAAGTAAAAATCAAGATTTACCTGCAGTTTTCTTTGTCCTCAGAATACCCACATCTAAAAAAACTTACACTAGGGCTGGGGATACAGCTCAGTTGGTAGAGTGCTTGCCTCGCAGGCACAAGGCCCTGGGTTCAATCCCCAGCACCAAAAAAAAAAAAACAAAAAACTTACAGTAAGGGAAATGTTCTCTATCCCTGCTGTCCACATGTGGCTAGTGAACATGAACATTTGAAATGTGGCGGCTATAACTGAGGAACTAAAATTTTTATTTAGGCCTGTTAGTTTATTTAAGTATTATCTTCGTTCATTTTTGCTTCTATAACTAAAAATGCCTAAGGCTGAGTAATTTCTGAATGATAGAAATTTATTTCTTACAGTTCTGGAGACTAGGAAGTTCAAGGTCAAGGTGCTGGAATTCAGTATCTGGTGAGGGAATTCCCAAATGTACTCACATGGCAGAAGGTGGAAGGCCAAAAGGGACCTAGATAATTTTCCTCCAACCCTTTTATGAGGGCCACACCCTTGTGACTCAACCACCTCCTAATGACCTTGCCTCCTAATACCATTGCACTGAGGATAAAATTTCAACAAGAATTTTGGAGGGGACACAAACATTGAAAACTTAGCAAGCATTTTAAGTATTTTAATAGTTGCACATGGCTAGTGGCTACTCAATTAAATAGTACTACGGCCTTAGAATACATCCCATCTACTGTGTATAGTCAGAACACGGTGGGCAAAAGTTACTTAATTCAGGCTGGGGAGATAGTTCACTTGGTAGAGTGCTTGCCTTGCAAGCACAAGGCCCTGGGTTCAATCCCCAGCACAGCAAAAAAAAAAAAAAAAAAAAGGTTACTTAATTCCTTTTCCTTTTTCTGTTTGATTAGCACAATTTAATAGATGGATAGGTGCACTTGTGGCACTTAATTTCAGGGTTTTCTTTTTTCATTCTTTTTTATTTCATCTTATTTTCTAAACATGTACAGCATATACAGGGTTCAAATGTCAAATCCATATAAAAAGTAAACTCAAAGAAGTTGCAATTCCATCCACGTCCCCTTGGTCCCATTCACACTCAAACTCTAGAGGTAATCATTTTCATTTCTTTATTGTTTATTCTGTTTCTTTTTTTTTTTTTTCTTACATAAAAGGTAGAACACTATATACTTTCCTTGATATCATGAGACTTTGGCTGATTGGTTTGTTTTGACTTAAATTGTTGTCTGGTGTTTTATTTAACAATATGAGCTAGAAATTATGCCACAGGACTACATGGGAGGCTTCCTCTATTATTATTATTATTATTATTATTATTATTATTATTATTTTGATCCTGGGGATTTACCACTGAGCCACGTCCCCCTTTTTTTATTTTTTATTTTGAGGTAAAGTCTCACTAAGTTGATTAGGGCCTCAGTAAGTTACTGAGGCTGATCTCAAACTTGCAATCCTCCTGCCTCAGCTTCCCAAATTGTTGGGATTATAGGCATGTGCCACCATGCCCAGCTTATTATTATTATTTTCAATTACTCCTTTTGACTCTGTTATACAACTGGAATCCTACAATTTATTCAACTAGTATCCATGGGTATTTAGGTTGCTCCTAATATTTTGTGATTGTAATTAATGCTGTGGATGTAACAATGGCATGGTGCTCTATACCTATGAAGATCTTCCATGTAAATTACTAGAAATCTTCCTGGGTCAAGCAGTAAATACATATGCAAGTTTTCTTAGATACTAACAAATTCTCCTCCGATTTTCCCTTCTACCAGCATTGTTTGGGAGATTTTCCTGAAGTTCACCACCAGTGCTGATCAAACCTTTGAATGCCTGCCAATCACATGGATGAGAAATGATTTCTCAGTGGGGCTTAATTTGCATTTTGCTTGTTATGAGGGAAACCAAGCATCTCTTCATATGTTTAAGGACCATCTGTGTATCTTTTTTCTGTGAACTGTCTGTTCATGTCTTTTGCCAATTTTTCTATTTGGATTTTTCTTTTTCTCATTTTAAAATGTTCTCTCTATATTGAGAAGATTAGCCCTTTATTTGTGATATCTTTTGCAAATCATTTCCCCTAGCTTCTCGTTTGTCATTTAACTCTGTTTATGGTATTTTGGCCATGTTAAAAAAAATGTTTTATGTGGTTAAATTTATGAACCTTTCAAGCATCTGAATTGTGAGGTCTAGTTTTTAAAGGTGGGGGCTGCTTTCCTTATACACAGATCTGTTTTCTTCCAGGACACATACTTTCACATTTAGACACCTGATCCACTTGGAGTTTATTCTGATGTACGGTGTGAGGTATAGATCTAATTTAATAGCTTTCAAAATGACATGTGCCAAAACCATTTATTAAAAATCCATAAGAAAACTACTGTTTAGTGTTTTAGATGTGATAATGATAGTGTGAATTTTAAAAAAGAACTCTTACTTTTGATACAGATACTGAAATACTTATAGATAAAATCATAATATATCTGAGATTTGCTTCAAAATAACTCAGGAGAGAGGGAAGTGGGTGGGGGTATGGATGAAATGAGATGGTCCATGAGTTGTTAACTACTGCAATGGGGTAATGAATGATGCGGCTCAGGACACATTTTTGAAATTTACCATAATTTTTTTTAAGTTCATGAAATAGGGAGTTTTCTCTGGTTTTTTTTGTTGTTTTGTTTTGTTTTTTTGAGACAGGCTCTTGCCACATTGCCCAGTTGGGTCTGGAACTCCTGGGCTCCAGTGATCTTTCTGTCTCAGCTTCCCCAGCAGCTGGAACTCCAGGTGTGCATCATTAGGCCCATCTCACCATAGGGACAGTTTAATAACACCTCACAGCACTTCCATGGGGATTCAGTGGGACAGACGCAATGCTTGGCATATAGCAGGTACTCAATAAAGGCTAGATCCTTTCTGCCTTCTCTTTCCCAAGCAGGCCAGGAGAACACAGCCCAGATGGCCCAACAGTAACCTAAACCATCTTCTGCCTGGCTGAGCAGAGTGCTCCTGCTGGGGAGAAACAGATAACTGAAGGAACAAAGGACTAGTGCCTGGGACAGGAGCAAGCATCAAAGCATTGCTCTTCCCCAGGGCCCTGTGTAATCTATATTCATTGAGCACAGCACAGCCCAAGAAACCCCTGAGTGACAGAGGGAAGCTTCCCAGGTTCTTCATCACCACTGTACCCAGGACAATGCTGGAAATCTGAGGGCCCAAGAACTAAGTTTGGAGAACGAACAAAGACAGTCCTCAGGTACCAATGATCTCACCATGGCAACCCTATCAAGGCTCTTTGGTTAATGGAAGCCAGCTCTGGCCCAGGTATCATTAGAGCATTAGAGAGGTCGCCCATTTTGGCTTTAGCACCTTCTGTTCCATAGATGGAGGGAGGACAAGTTTCCAGAGGAGATTAACTTGAAGCAACAAGAAGGAAGCCAGGTACCTCCTAAATTGCTTATCCTCCATCTTTGACTTAATGACTGCCTCTTCCCCACCTGCTCCATCACTCCTCCTATGGTTATTCCTGGGCCTCTTACCCATAGACATAAAAGTGTAGCTCTCCAAGATCAACCTTCACAGCCCAGAGGAAACTTTAAACATTGAATCATACAGCTGGGAGTGGTAGCACATGCCTGTAATCCCAGCAACTTGGGAGACTGAGGCAGAAGGATCACAAGTTTGAGGCCAGCCTCAGCAACTTAGCAAGGCCCTAAGCAACTTAGTAAGACCTTAAAAAGGGGGGTGGGTGTTGTTCAGTGGTAAAGCACCCCTGGGATCAATCCTCAGCACCAAAAAGCAAAAACACTGAATATACAAATACAAACCAAACCTTGAGCAGGCTGATCTAAACAGCTGGTCAACCAGCCACTGAAAACACCCAACAGGTATCACAATTTTAGGGAATTTGGAAACTCAGAATTGGATTAATCACAATATTGGGTTTGTGATATGTTCTCCTCACTGGCTTATATGATCCCTTGGTAGGTACTTGGCATTAATTTAGATATCTTTACTGACATAACAAGGATCTAAGAACCCAAAAGCAAGACTCTTGTCAATATCCTGCATCTAACCACACCACCCCCTCCAGAAACCACCATCTTCAGTGGTTCATCACTGCCAGGCTTCCTGTTTAAGTTTTACTCTATCTGTATGTATTCTACCTATTCCTGAAACAAATATAGCTTTTAGCTATTTTTACCTTTAAAAAAAGGGAATTATGCTATACACATAAAATCCTGGGAGGCCTGATTTTTTTTCACTTTTTACTGAGTGAAAAATTATTTCACCTGTTGCTTTTTTACTCAGGAAAATTTTGCTAAGATGTCCTTCATTCATATAAGTGATCCATGCACACACTGCAGTTAGTAGATGCAACATACGCCAAAACCAGGAGGGTGGTTTGAATTCCTATGGTCACCAAGTGTTTCATTCTCTGAAAATCCCCCGCAGCAAAGCAAGTAGTTAGTGGCAGAGGCAGCGCCTGCACTCAGCTCTGCCAGCTCCTGATCCAGAGCTCTCCGCAGGCTGCAACGGAAGAAGCTCTACACACACTTTTCTTTGCAAAGCTGTTCCCTCTGCCCTCTCGCTCCAACCCCTCTGATCTTGGCAGAAGACAGGGAACTCTTACTTGAAACCCTGACTCATAATAAAATGATTCAAAAACTGAATGAAGTTCCAGAGAGCGGTGTGCCAGAAAGTGAAGGAACTCTTCCATCTGGGTTTGACAAAGGTGACTAGCTTTGGCTTAGCAAATGTGATAACAGGAAGAAGCTTGGCAGGTGCTTGTGCGGTGGGACTTATCTTCCCTTGCTGCGGAGGCCACCACATGAAGAAGCAGGGGTCACCCTCTTAAAAGAGCAAGGCCCAGCCAGATGCTGCAGCCTTCTCCGCTGAGACATGGGACGTGTGGGTGAGGATGCCCTCAACCACCCAGCGCTCGCCGAGCAAGCCCAAAGCAGAACAGCCGCACGATCAGACCCCCAAATCATGAGCACTAAATCATGGTCATGACCCCCTGTCAGTCCCTTTCTTGGTGACCTCCCAAGATTCATTCTCCTAAAGTCCTGGCTTGCTCTGCCAGTTCTTCCACCCCAGCCTCAGGACTGAGGCCTTTCTGAGGAATTTCAGTTCCATGGCTAAGACCACAGCATAACAACTTTTTTTTGGTACTGGGGATTGAACCCAGAAACTTTACCACTGAACTACATCCTCAGCCCTTTTTTATTTTTTTATTTTGAGACAGGATCTCTTTAAGTTGCTTAGGGCCTCCCTGAGACTGGCCTCAAAACTTGTGATCCTCCTGCCTCAGCCTCCCAAGTCGCTGGGATTACAGGCACATGCCACTGCACTGGGATACAATATAACAACTATTGACAGTTTAAAAAGTACTTCCAAGGGATGTGGCTCAGTGGTAGATCACTTGGCTAGCATGTGCAAGACCGTGGGTTCAGTCTCCAGCACAACAACAACAACAACAAAAGCACTTCCAAATCTTTGATCTCCACCAGCTCCACCATGAGTCTGAGAGATAAGCACAATTCTCTCTGCTTCTCTGAGGAAATAACCAAGGCTCAGAGAGGTTGACAGACATATAAAGTTACACAGCCAGTCAGTGAGACTTTGGATTCCAAACTCCATGCTCTTTCTTCGTTGTCTCAAATGGATTAGTTCATACACTGCTTTCCTATGACTCTTCACTGGCGGGAGTCTCCACAGATAACAACTTTCCTAGATTTCTGAATGTCACCTGCCTTGGGTTCCTCACCTTGGCATTACCTGCTATTGGAATACCTGCTGCTAGATCCATGTCAGTCCTCCCAGATGCTTCCACCTGCTGTCTGTAGCCAATCCACTGGATTTATGATCTTCCTGCCAGACTTGACTTTCTTTCAGAACCTTTAACTTTCTGGTTCTGTCCCCTGGGTTACAGATGTTAAGGTTCAAACAGTCACATATGCAGCAATTCAAATGCCAGTGTCCACCCTGGAGAAACTCACACATGTGCAGAAACAGATGGACTCTGTTGTGCTGTCCTTATTACAGGAAAAATCAGTAACAACTAGCTGCCTTCTTAGCAGTGGAGCCAGTAAATAAACTGAGTCTATTACTAAATTAGAATATCACCTGACAGTTAAAATTAATCTACCTATATCTATAATTATGGCAATAACTATATTACTGTATGAACTAGAAATCTCAAACAACAGGCAGATTACGTTATTATCCATTTATGTAAAGTTTAAAGACACAAATAAACAAGGGCATATTGTTTGTGGCTAAACACATATGTAGGCAAGAAGAGCAAACGGTCGGAAATGACATCATCCAATCTCTAGCTGGTGTTTACCCTAAGGGAGGGGAAGCAATGGAAATGAGGGAAAGGGAGGTGTTGACTGTATCATACTTTTTACTTCTTAAAAAGAAAGAGCAGCCAGGTGTGCTGGCACACACCTGTATTCCCAGCGATTTGGGAGATTGAGGACAGGAGGATAGCAAGTTTGAATCCAGTCTTGGCAACTCAGAGAGACATTTTCACAAATAAAAAAGGGCTGGGAATGTAGCTCAATGGTTAGAGTGCCCGTGGGTTCATTCCCCAGTAGAAAGAAAGAGAAAAAGAGAGCATGCCAAAGTGTCCATGGCCAGTATTAACATCTTGAAGATCGGTGCCTAGGAGGTTGCTATGTTCTTTTCTTTACTCATTGAACATATTCAGTGAGCACCCCTCTCTGCACCAGGCACTGTTTTAGGCTCTGGGTGAACAAAACAAATATTCCTTCCCTGTGGAGCTTACATTCTTAATATTTGAAATGTGCATAATCCTTTTGCTTTTATTTTTGATAAATGCATAAAAACTCCTGGATCACTAAATGAAAAGGCAACCTGTCTTCCTCCCGCTCCTGTTTCCTCCAGTTGGTCCAGTTTTCTGACTTCTTTCATTTGCTCTAACAACCTCCCAGGACCTTCAAACACTCCATAGATGGTAATGTGACCAGGTGTGTCACACCCTCCAGCAGGACTTGGTCCTCTTCCAGCCACAGCAGCCGGACAGAAACCTTACCTCTGCCCGGTAGAAAACTCTCTACCGAGCTGTACTGCCTTCTCCCGGCATCACTGTCTTTGCTGACTTCCTGTCTTCCCTGTCACCATTCACTGAAGACCCTGGTGACTGCCTAAGTCTTCCCATGCTACACTCCTAGAGAAATCCAGTGCTTGGGTCTGATTTCCTACCCATCTAAGCTGGCTACAGGCATCCTCCATGTACCCTGCCTTCTCCTTGGGACAGAAAGCACCGCCTCCCCTCCCATGCCTGCTCCCTCGGCTGAAGGCAGCACTGGCCTCTTCCCTGGGGTTAGAACCAGTGCCTTGCTAGCCCCACCCCACCTTCCAACACCAAGTTCCACTGGTTTCCATGGAGCTCTGTCACCTTAGTTCCACGTGTTTCTCAATATCCCCAACTTGAACTACCTCATGGACCCTAACTGGTCTCTGCCACTCCAGATGTGACCCTGTACATGGCTGCCAAATGAATGCTCCTATACACCCCTGTGCTGCCATCACCCCCCTGCTTAAAGCACACAAAGCCTCCTTGATGCTGTGTCCCTGGCATAGTCCCTAGTGCCCTGCACAACCTGCCACCATCTCCACGCTCACTTCCTTTGTCTCTGCCTGAGGTTCCAGCCACACACCAGCACTCAGTCCCCGGCACACTTCCAACTTCCTCTCACCCCTGTTTCTGCTCAAGCTTTTTCTGGGACCCAGGATGCCTACTCCTCCTCCTCATTCTCCACACTTGACCAAGGGGCCTTTCCTCCAGGAAGCATCTGCAGCCCCTGTCTCCCAGACTCCCTTAGGCACCTATTCTCTATATGCCGCGCCCCCCCAAACCCTGTGCATCTGCCTCTAGCACAGTCATTAACAAATTATATTACAATTGTCTCTTTTAGAATCTCCCATATGATACACCTGCACAAACACCCAAAGGCAGAGAAATGGGCAAGGAGAACTGTGGAGATTAAAACCCACAAGCACACTCATGCCCCCGCAAAAAAAAAAAATCAGGCTCTCCACAAGCCAATAGTCACTGACGTTTATCCACACACTCACTGGCCAGGTGTGAGGGCAGCTCCTTTACCTGCAGCCTCAGGGTCATCACCTGAGTATAATGTTTTCCACACACCCCTTTGGGGGCCTCTTGTGCCACATGTCCCATTCACAGTACCCTTGTGCCCACTCCCTGAAGCACTATACCTTGGCCAGGGATCTGACTATGGGACTTTCCATAATGCCTCGAAGGAAGATCAGGTCCAGCTCCGCAGCCCCTGTGCATTGGGGAGAGATCTAAGTTGTCCAAGACTTCTGCTGCATGGCTGCAGGGGTTAGGGGGGGGAAGGCAGTGAGACACTCAGGTGCAGAGTAGGCACGAAGATCCGAACACACCATGACACCTCCTCCTACCCCCACTCCTACAGGAGTCAGCCACTTCCCCAACAGCCCTTCCTTTCCTTCTGCCACTGGCACCCTAAGCTTTGAATGCCTGAAGCAGAGGTCCAGGGACAGGAAGCAGTTCTCTGGCTGTTCTTTCCACCCAGGTAAGGCCAGCTGGCAGGTGGTAGGTCCTAGCAGCAGGAAGTGGACTCTGAGGTCGGAGAGAAAAAAGGAAATCAGGTTCCAGTTTCGCCCTGCACCATAGGCTCACTATAGGCTCACTCAACCTCTAGATGGGCTGAAGGCCCGGGACTCAGTCACCTGCCTTGGGCAGGGTCAGGAATAAGAGAGACATGGCTTGGAGTCTGTCCCTAAATGCAGGCCTAAAGTCAAGCAGGCAACCATTGAGGAGGCCAGGTCAATGCGGCATCCAGTCCTGGTTGCACCACTAATTCAGGGTGGCATTGCACAAATCACTGTCCTTCACTGGACTTGAGCTCTGATAGCTTATGATCTGTAATCATTGAGAAATGAACATGGACGAGAAGTCAGAGAGGAAGCCTAGAACCATTGGCAGGAGCTAGGGAAACAGGCATCCCAGAACCTGGGACAGCAATATACACCCAAGGGTAGAGGTCACACCAAGTCATCCCAGGGATGAGCACTCAGTCTGGGATGGGACATAACCAAGGACAGGAAAACAAACACCTGAAGCTGGGCCACAGCAATGGCCACCAAGATCTGAAGTGAGGGCTGCCTTCACCCACTCCTAGAGGTGGGAGCTCCAGGCTGTGACAAGTTCCAGGAGAAGGAAAGGAGAAGTGGAGTTGTGCCCAGCTGGGGGCAGAGATGGGTACAGGGTATCATTACTCTGCCACACTGCCGCCCACGCCTACATCTGCATACACCCAAGTCCTGGAGGAGAGGGGCAGATCCACTCCCTGGCACCTCTCAACGCTTGTCAGTGCTTTCCTCCTCCGGGAGGTACTGGGGGTGGCAGGAGGGTGCACCGAAACTGAAGCCAGCAAGATAGCTCAGGGACTCCTGGCTCCCGTCCCCTTCCTGCCCCTCTTGCCCAGCTCCTCCAGATTGAACATCGGAGACTACCCTCCAGACTCCTCCTGTCCAGGCCTGGGCTTGGCATCCATGAGAGACCATAAGGTTCTCCGTGGACTCAGAAGCCAGCGATCCACCTACCCTAATCATGTCACTTAAGGATGGGGACTGAGCCAGGGGTGCCCCCTGCCTAGGCCAGCTCTCGACCCCCTGAACCTTCAGGCTTCCGGGAGTCCGCTCCTAGGGCACCCCCTTTAGATGCCCCAAACCCCGCCAAGGGGCCGGGTTCCCCCCAGTCTCCCCGCTCCACCTCTCCCTACCTTCCCTCTGGAGCTCCGCTTCCTCAGAGGAACCCAGGGATATCCCCTCCAAGGAGGCCGCGCTGCCTGGGCTGCCCGCCATGGCGACCCCCGCCCGGGGCTCCCAGAGTAGCCTGTCACGCCACGGTCGCCAGCCGCCTTGCCCAGCAGCCTTCCCCGCCGGCTGCGCTGGTTGAAGGCGGGGACTGGAGGGAGCGCCTGCAGAATCAGCCAATAGCAAGGCTCTCTGCCGCCCCCGACCGTCTAGCTCATTGGCCAAAACCCGGGGCGCTGCCGAGTGGGAAGGGGCGGTGACTGGTGGGAGGAGGGAGATGGCAAGAGAGAGTCACCCTTCCGCTGGTTTGATCCCCAACATTAACTACCAGTGGAGGTGGGGAAGCGGCAGCTAAGAGAAGGTTTGGGGGATTGCGGGGTAAGTGTAATGTCCCTTCAGACTGGTGCAGTGCCCAGAGACCTTCGCCCCACAGCCCGTGGGCGGAGGGGTCTCGGTCCATGCTGTTCCTACACCCTTCTTTTCTGGAAATCCTTCTAATACACCCTATGCCACCTCCTCCCTGAGTCTCCTGACCGCTGCTCTCTGTCCCTTCTCCAGGCCCTGTTTCCTATGCCCCTTTTCAGGCCCTATGACCCCTTTAGTCAAAGGAAGCCCCCAGGAAGAACTCGGTTCTTTTTCTGGAGGTGGTGGCTAAAGGCAGATACCTCAACCCAAAACGCCCCTCACCTGCGGTCGACCAGTCCAGCCTTCCACTCTCAGGAGGGGTAACCCCGGGGGCAGGGAAGCCTCAAGCCTTTCTGAACCTGCCTCACAGGCAGCTTCCCTTCCTCCCCATCTCCCATTAGGTGGACCTCTGGGATGAGGGGTGCTGCCCAGGAGGCCAGTCGGGCATCTTGGAACTGGGGGAAGGAAAAGGCAAATGCATGTTCATGCAGCAGAAATAAGGGTGGACAGGAGGGAGGGACTTAGAAGTTACTGCAGTTCAGTGCCCCATTCCCCTAAGGCTCTGTACCCATGAAACCACCACCAGGGAGATGCTGCAGCCACCGGTCTGCCATTCCCTGAGGAGTGGCACCAGGTCGCCTTGCACCCCTGGTTGCCATGGCAGCAGGCGGGCTTACACACAGGACAGTAACCCAGGTTGAGAGAGATTTAAAGGAACAGTTCAACCTGAAAGCAGTCCCAGATCCTTGCCTTGATTCAAAGAAAGAAGGCAGTCTGGGGAAGGGGTAAGAGAGCACGGCTGCAGGTCAGGGGCAAGGTCTCTCAACTCTCAGCCCGTGTCATTGTCTGAACATCTCCCAACCCACCCCAACCCTCAGGAAAAGGGCTCCTCGCCTTACTCAAAGTAGAGGTGGGATCTCTCTGCAAGGGGAATACACTCAACACCATTATTCCCTTCCCTCCAAAATGACAAGGACCATATCGGATTGCAGGAAAGGATGGGAGTAGGGCCTTGCTAGTCTCACCCTCTGCAGACCACAAGCAGGGGTGTCCCAGGGAAGGAAGGGGCACGGGAAGCTTGACCTCTGAGGTGGGGCACAGCTGTCTCTTTGTCAGATCCATGGGAAATATAATGACCACCAGATGATAAGGGGCAGAATCCAACATTAGATTTTGAAGCAGGGGCTAAGAGAGACTGGAGTGGTGTCAGAGGGCTAGTTCTGGGAAGAGGAGCAGTTTGTCCTTCTTCCCTTGGACATGGGAAGCCAGAAGCAGCCCATAGCACAATATCCAGGGGAGCAGAGGCCTCAGGAGACCTTTGAGAAAGCAGGCTTCATACCCACACCCCCCTTTGTCCCCACCATGCCTCCATCAAGGGACCTGTAGCAGGGAAACGGAGTTGTTGGGCTGCTTCTCCCTCTACACCCCTGCTGGGCACTATTAATGGGTTTACTGGGCAGCTCCAGATTGAGAGGCCTTTAATCACAGGCTCAGGGATAGGTTTAATTAACCCCTAAGCTGCTTACAGTAGGGCCCAGGCAGACTAGAGCAGGGGGAGAGCCCAGGGGCCAGCAGACTGGATAGGAGATAGAAGCACTGAGCCCCCCCAAGGCTGCAAAAGCTAGGGAACATTGCTACTGTCCCTCCACTGCATGGAGAAGAGGCCTTCCTAGGGTTCAAGGGTATCACAGACTAGGTCCTGGCTTACTAGCAAAACTGCCTTCACATTGGGAGTTATTCTAACCAAAGTGGGAGACCTGAAACATCTTGCAAAGTGAACAGCAGGGCACAGGGCAAGAAGGAGCCACATCCAAGCAGGGGGAAATTCAGACAGCTCAGAGCAAAACCAGAGCTTGCAGCAGTTGCTAGGCACCTTCGACAGCCTCTAGCCCAGGGATCATAACCTGGTGGGCCCCTGAATGCACCCGTGAGGTGGGATCCGCGAGCCCCTGGAGTAGAATGCAAGTTTGAGACATAAAAGCACGTGTCTGTGGTGAGGGCCCATGCTGTCCTCAGATTCTTAGAGATCTGGGACCAATAAAAGTGAAGATCTTGTCCTATTGCCACATCTTAGGGAAAATAGATCCTTAAAGGAAGGTGACTGACTCAAGGCCACAAGATCAATGCCTTAACGAACAATTCAATAGCAGCAAAATAATTGTGATCGTTGCTTACAGGAACATGATCCCCCTGCCTCACATCAACTCTTCACAGAAGAGGAAAATCAGGCTCCTTCAGGTTCAGGCTCCTGGGCTCTCCCAGTTTGTGTGAGCAGCCTACTGTCTTACCCTGAAACCTCCCACAGAACCACGTCCAGGCATCCTGACATGGTATTCTTGTCCCTTCACTTACAGCTTCCTATACCCCTATCCATCCCCACTTCCAGCACATGCTGGTCTAGAGGTCACTGTACCATAGACTTCTCAGCTGCCTGGGTCCCATTGTGCCACTAGAGTCCCTCTACCTCCAAGTCATCTCCAAGTCCTAGTTCCCAGGCCACCTCTTGGGGGCACTTCTCTAACCAGACTTGCCCCCTGCCATTGCCCTCCAGCAATAATGTGTGGAACATGAACCCCTGCCCTCCCCACAGGTGAGCTGCATGGTCTCCCGCCCTCCCCTGGGCAGGGGAAGGTTTTATTCCTCTTTTCTTCTGTCCTATCGCAGAGATCCACAGAGAGGAGATGACCAGAATGAATGGCTGAGCGACTGGGCGTAACAGCAGTGACTGCTGTTACCACCCCCAAATCTTTGCCTGGCAACCTCTGAACCATTGAATAAGCTGACAGACTCGCCCACTTCTTACCAGACTCAGAGTTGGTGGCAGCAACCGGCATGGTGAGATCAGCAAGGGCTCTGAAATGTTTCTCCTGGAAGGGGGAGAGAGGAGGATGAGAAGGCACAGAGAATAAGAAGGGCAGGCACCCCCTTCAGGAACAGCCACAAGGTAGGGAGAGAGCACTGCTCAGAAACTGGGAGCTGGATAATCACAGAGATCCCAAGCGCTCTGGGAGGCAAGAGGAGTGGATTACATGCTCATTTCTGAGGAGGAGGAAACTGGGGAGGATCAGAGAAGTTAATGATTTGCCCAGGGTCACAAAGCTAACACAGCAACAATGAAAATCCAGATTTTACGACTCTTAAAAAATAGTGTTTCTGGTGGCACATATTGTGTAATCTCTGCAATTCAGGAGGCTGAGACAGAAGGACCAAGTTTAAGACCAGCCTCTGCAACTTGGCTAGACCCTGTTTCAAAAAAAAAAAAGAATTTTAAAAGGCTGGGGATGTAGCTCAATGATACAGCACCCTTGGGTTCAATCCCCAATAACATATACACCAAAAAAAGTGTTTCTGCCTACCATCTGTCTTTTTTTTTTTTTTTTTTAAGTGGGGGATGTGTAGGTATGAGTTCAGAATTTGAGTCAAAAGTCAGTGAATGTTCCCAGACTGTAAGCTCCATGAGAGTAAGAACCTCATCCATTTTATTTGCCTTTAGTACTCAGGCCTAACATGATGTAGATGTTCCGTAAGCATCTGTGTCTGGCTGACAGAATATCCTACTCCCCAGGACCTGTCTGGCTTCCTTTCTCTCTCCTCCTCCTTTCTTAGCCCTGAGCTGGGACAAGGAGAACAGGGGCTCAGGGCAGAACTAGGCATAGACTCTACAGCCCCAGTGCCCATCCCAGAGCCTCCCCGAGCTAGGTCAGCTCCCCTTCCTCCCTTGCATTCCTGGGCATGTGCTGCTGGATAAAACCCTAATTCCCCAGTTGCCATGACAACAGAAGGCAGTGGCTCACAGCAGGGGTGGGGGAGTGGGGGGAAGCAGCTGGCAGTGCCCACTTTAGGACTGGGTGCCTACTGGGGCCTGGGGGTTGGGGAATCACAGCAACTTCACTCCTCTCCCCAAAAAAGATTCTTCTCAGAGGAACTACTACCTGATTTCAAAATCCCCTCTCTGCTCCATTCCTCTCCCAGATCTGAGCTGGTTACCTGTGCTCAGGTGGCAGAAATTAGACAGGTAAAGAGAATGAATGGCTCCCCCCTCCTCCTGAACCTGCTCCTGAGGACTTAGGAGAAGCTTTCAGGGAGAGGAAGCAAGCCGTTTCTCAGGCTGAGCGAAATGCCCAGGATCCGCTGTGCCCCTGGTACCAATGCCCACTGTCCCTATTCCTAGAGAGCAGGGGGACATCTCTCCTGGTTGGTACTTCTCTCCCTGATAGAGGTACATGCAGAGTCTGAGGGAAGACTCCGGGAATTCTCTTTCCCCTGAATGTGGAGGTGGAAAGAGGCAGGAAGGATCCTGTATGGAATCTCTTAACCCAGGAGTCTTGCCCAGACTGCCTGGATTTTCTCCCTGGGGAGTCGGTTCCCACGGCGTCAGCTCTCTCTGCCCCACCCCCATCCAAGCCTCGGAGAGGGCGGGGCCCGGCTGTGCCCACAGGAGAACGGCAGTGCCAGGCAAGACAGCCTGGTTCCGTGCCAAGGTCCGCGGCCAGGCATCTGGGAACACGCATTCGGCTTCCAAAAACCTGGGCCCAGATGCCCTCTCACCCCGGCCTCTGAGCTATTCACATTTCCCCAGAGTGTCCGTAGGCGAGGCACGCGGGCAGTGAAAGGGGGAGGTTTCCTTCAACCTCCCACCCACCCTCCATCAATGCACGTACAAAGAGGTGTAGAGGAGAAAGGACTAACAAAGGCGTTTTGGAGACCGACAGGTCGTGGACAGGGCTGGACAAAACTGAGGGCCAGAGGAATGGGGTCTAGAGATCGGGTCGACGTGCCCCTACTTACAATCAGAGCGCCCCCGCCCCACGAGCTCAATCCTAACCCACTGGGCGCTAGGACCTGGGGGAAGGGGGGCGTGTTGCGAGCCATCAAAGAAGGCTCTTTGCTCGCGCGCCCGCTGGAGAGCAGGGGATGAGGTCACTGAATGACTGCCCCCCCAACCCAGTCTTCATTCCCCGCCACCCCCTTAGACAGACCTAACTTTCTGACCCTGGATCCTCGTTTCTGGCACTAATTCTCTCTCAAGTCCCCAGGCCTTACCCCTAGCCCCGCGACACAGACCTCCCTCCCCTTTACAGCCTGGGAGGCTGGGAAAGCAGTGCGCCCCCTTCCCGGGAGCCCCTCCCAGAGAAGATTGAGGTGCTGGTCTCCGAAGGGGGCGGGGTAGCAGGGGACTCAGCACCAACCTCAGTCTAGCTCCCCCACTGCCGGCAAGCGTTTCCAGCGACGGGTCTTACGTAATGTCGTGGGATTCGAAGTCCCCCCAACCCGCACAGCCCCGGGAGAGGAATCGCGGGTACCTGAGCTCCACGCAGCTCACCCCCTCTGTGTCAGATGTCTCTTGGAGCCCAACCTTAGGGACAGGGGCCAAACATCATTGGACGCGGGGTTTGGTTCTCCCATACTGCACCCAGAAAGGGCCTGGGGGCAGGGGCTGGAGAGGGAGGGCACCGGCCTGTGGGAAGGGGCCGGGGAGTTTGGACCCAGAAAATAGGGCCCCAAGTGCCGTGCCGGAACTAAAAGGAAGCAGGGGTCCTAGGGTGGGTGCTGACCCAGGAGCCTGGGGACACCTACCTGCGCCCTGGGGAGCCCCTAGCTCGGGGCGACTCCAGCGCAGCCGGGCGCTCAGCGTTTATTGCTTGTCAATCGCTAGCCGAGCTCTTAAAGCGGCAAGTCCGCCTCGGCGCGAGGGGGCGGAGACAAAAAGGGAAGGAGAGGGGAGGGGGATGTGGATGCGGCGGGATGACTCCGAGGAAAGTAGCCTCCCAGCATCTGGTGGGTGATGGTTAGGAGCCACTGCTCAGCCCTACTACTCTGCACCTATTCCGATTGTGACCGCACCCACTAGGGTCCCTTGGCGCCCGGAAATCCCTTAAAGGGGCGATAGTGAAAAAAACAACCTAATGGGACCGCTTAGACCCATGCCAGTTCACCTTTCCTCACGTTATCCTGCTTCACAATTTGGAAAAGGAAGGGGAGGACGTTCGGATACAACCCCCAGAGGCTTCGGGTCAAGGGCAGCTTTTACGGATGCTGGATCTCGGACTTTAAAGAAAGTTTGGAGATAGAGAGATAGAGAGAGAGAAAGAGAAAGGACACGTCTTAAGAGTCTGGTGCGATGGCACACGACTATAAACGTTTCCAGGTACTCCGAAGGTTGAGACGAGGAGGATCGCAAATTGAGACTAGCTTCGGTCATTTAGCAAGACCCCGTCCAAAAAAAAAAAAAAAAAAAAAAATTAAAAGGACCGGAGATGTAGTTCAGTGGTAGAGGGTCCCTGAGTTCAATCCCCAGTACCATGGATATGCATAGGAAATGTCTTCGTGAAGGGGTTCAAGACCCTATTATAGTCCTGTGGTGGACGAGTTGGTCCGTGCTTCTGTCCACCGAATAAAGGAAGAGGTAACTCGCTATCCTTCCTGAGCCCCATCTCAAGGAGTAAAGAGAAGCTGTCAGGCACTGTGGCACATTCCTGTAATCCCAGTGACTGGAAGGCTGAGGCAGGAGGATTGCAAACTCAAGTTCAAGTACAGTTTCAACAGCTTAGGCCTTAAGCAACTTAGTGAGAACCTGTCTCAGAATTTTAAAAAAATAAATAAAAGGGAGGTGGAGTCGCTGGGTGTGGCTTAATGATAGTGTGCTTACCTGGTATGCCTGAGGCCCTGGGTTCCATTCCCAGCACCAAACAAGTGTAACTCTGATAGAGCACACATTTAGCATGGGTGAGGTGGAGGGTTCAATTTCCGGCAACAAAAAGAAAAAGTTAAACCCATTAACCCTTCTTCACTACTACCATAGCGCAACCTCTGGTACCACCCAGACCTGCTAGTAAAAGATAATGTACAGCCTCAAGAAGACTGGACATGAAGACCAGCCCGACAACCAACCTTCATCCAGTGCCCCGAGCATTTGGGGCCAGACGCTGCACTCCCTCCAACTGCCCTTTGCAATATGTGATGGGTTATCCCTCCCCATTTGCTAAGTGGATGCCTAAAATTAGAAATGCAGTCGCATTCTGGAAATCTCAGAAGTAGATTAAACTTGAAAATCCATCCTGGAAACAGGGAACAGATCATGGGGTTCCTGGAAACTCAGATCTCCCTTCAGCCCCTAGGATAGATATATAGGTATATAGGTATAGGAAATGACCACAGAAAGACACTCTGCATTTACTGAGGGAGAAGAAGAAAGCGATCCCAGATGGTAGTAACTGGAATTGCAGGCTTCTGTCAGACCAAAGAGACTTTCTAGAGTATACTACTTCTCTGAGGTCAAACCAGAAAATCCTCCTGACTGAATGCAGGAAAAGAGGTCCCCTTCCCATTACAAATACTAGGCTCCACTTTCACCTGTCCACCTATAGTCAGGGAATCCTTAGCTATTTACATTTGGTTAGGAGGGAAAGAATCTTGAATCCCTCCAAAATATTAATGACTTCTCAGTCTGACAACTATTACCCCATAGCAATCCACTGCAAACCTTCTGTCCATTCAGGATCCCCAGGAAGTGTGGGATTCCAGATTCTAGTCCTCTTGGAGCCCCTCTCATTATCCATACAGGTTGCCTTCTCGGCTTAGTTCACAAGTATCTCCCATTATAATAAGGGCCCCCAGAATGCCAGTCCCTCCTATCTGTTCACACCTTACAATCGGTCAATTGCTTAGTTCTTGTAACAGCCCAGTGAGGTTGCAGAGTGCGGCAGAAACATTTCCTGATGCAATAGGATGTTCCTGTTTGTCCCAGACAAAGTGCCAGTTTCTATGGTATTGAGATAGAGAAGAACCCTGACCCTCTGGAGTGGAGGTAGGGGAGAGGTGTCTCACCTGGATGCAAAAGCAAACTCTGGTGGGATAGTTAAATGTTCTAACAGAGGTGTCCAAAGGTGCAGTGTTCTAAGCAGTGGGGGTGCTATTGGTGAGAAATGGAATATTTGGGAAGGGAAGCAGGTTTGAGGGGTCTACAATGCAACCCAGGGCATCAGGGGTTTCCCACCTCAGGGAAGAATCTGTCCTTCTCTTCTGGGATCTCCATTAACTGTCTTCTGCTGTAGAGGTCACAGGGTGTGGGCAGTGTCTCTGATTCCCCTGAAATTAAGATTTTTCCTCTGGTGAGTGTTCAGCCCAGAGCTTTGGAAATCCAGGAACAGGGAGAAATAAAACTCAAGGGGTCACCGGGTGTGATGGTGCATATCTGTAATCCCAGAGGATCAGGAGGCTGAGGCAGTAGGATCTCGAGTTCAAAGCCAGTCTCAGCAACTTAGTGAGGCACTTAGCAACTCAGAGAGACCCTGTCCTCTAAATAAAATATTTAAAGGGGCTGGACGTGGCTCAGTCGTTAAGCACCCCTGGGTTCATTCCCCAGTACAAAAAAACCACTCAAGGGGTATTGTGAATGTCTCTCAACCCCAGCCTTGCATGGAGCGATGTTGCACTTCCAGCAACGGCCAGAAGGGGCCGCCAATGGCTACCCCAGTCTGTCTACACCCACCTCAGGGCTTCTTTGCATCTACCAGGGCAACTTGCCAAGTCTTGTTCTGGAAACCTTTTCTCTTGGTTATACAACTCAGTTAAAAAAAAATTTTTTTTTTAATCCCTCAGTGCAAAGATAGATACTACATAGATATTATATAAATACATAAATATTTGTTTAAAATCATTGTATCTGAGCTATTGAATGAACTATTATGTATATTGAAACTATTAACACAGAAATTTTAAAAGATTAGTTTAAAACCAGAAATAGGAATTCCAATATTTTCTTCCCATACCCGGAGAATTATCTTGCACATCCCAGGTACACCCCACCTTGGAAATAACCATCCTAAAGGAAACACTGTGTCCCCCTCCCCAATCCCAGTCTCAACACAGCATCCATGCAGGTAGCTTTGCCTCCCCTCCAGGAGGACCAAGTATCCACGCCCCTTGCTCCCCTCAAACCACAAGACAGAGTCTAAAGCCTCCTCCACCACCACCCACAGCTGGTGCCCTGCACTCACATCAGATTGCCTATCAGAGGGCAGAGACCCCTGAGAGAGAGAGTTGCTTCTCTCTGAAGCAACCTCCTTGCTCTCCTTACCCTGTGCCAGCCCTGGCCCAGGACTTGTTGCACTTCACTCTGCCTCCCAGCTTTACTCTCCCTGTCACTCCATCAGGTCAGGAAGTTGAAATCCTGTGTGGAAATCCAGGCCCAGCCTGTTTGTATCCTAGGCCAGTTACTTAAACTTGCCAAGCCTCAGTTTTCTCATCTGTACAATGGGGATAACAGCCTCCACCTGGGGGAAGACAGATGCAGTGGACCCGCCACAGTACCAGACACACCGAAGCTGCTCCATAAATGCAGTTCCTTCCTGGGAATAGGCCTGGGCAGCCTGGAGCTAGGTGCCAACTGGGTCGTAGGTGGTTAGTCCCTGTCTCTAATCATCCCACGTGCCCTGACGGATCTCAGGTCCTCCTGGGGAAGGAGGAGTCCACCCCAGGGCTCGTGGAGCCCCAGGTATCTGGTGCAGTTAGCATATCCTCTTCCTGCTGCCCACATACTTTTACTGGCACCTTGCCCAGCCCAATTTATGCCACCAGCTTTTCTTATCCTTTTCTCCCTCCAGTGTCCCCACAGAGGTGCCTAGGACTTTGATGTGAGTACCGTGGGGAGGGGAAGAAAGAGCTAGTCCACTGCCAAAGTGGGGCAGAGCTTATAAGAGTCAGCGCAGACCTTGGTGCTACAGGGGAGTCCTGTTACCCACCCCAGTAACCCAATGTCCACTGTTAGCAATGCCCCACAAATGAACCTTGGCCTTGGAGTGCTCCTGTAGACCCTGAACAGGCAGGGGTGCAAGGTGAGGGGTGGAGGAAGCCTCTGAACAGGAGGAGCAGGAAGGGGACCGATGTAGCAAACGACCTAGGTTAGACACCTCGGGGACCATGTGAGGCACCCAAGTTGCTATTTGGAGACAAAAAAAAAAAAAAAAAAAAAAAAGACAGAGGCCTGTTACCACTTGAACTGCTAACTAGAGAAAGGCTTCACACACACACACACACACACACACACACACACACACACACACACACGAGTCTGCTGCTTCTCTCCCTGATTGTCCTGGCAGCACTTCAGAGTGGGTCAGAGCTAAGACAGAGGGAGGGCCAGGGGCCCAAGAGCATCCTGGGTGACCTTGGGTAAGCCACTTGACCTGACCTGAGCTTTCACTGCTGTCATGTGGGCGGGGTGATATCTACCTTGCAAGCTCTGGGAAGACTGCATGGAATGGTCGCCTGAAAGAGTTTTGTGAGCCATGACCGGGTAGTCCAGGTCGAGCCCTAGCTGTACCCCTTCCCAGGAAGGCAGGGGGCCCCATTCCCAGAGCCATTCTCTGTCCCCCGGCCTGCCTCAGCTACACGGCATCCCTTTGTCCCAGCTCTGCTTGGCACCAACTACTCCTTGCTAGCCTCCCCCCCACACACACCAGGCCCTTCTGCGGCTCCCCATGTTGGGATTAATCAACCCTGCACACCACTCCTCTTTGAGGGGCCTGAGGGCAGAATGGAGGGCCTCTCCCTCCACCTGCCATGCTATAGGGACTGGAGACCCTGGTGCCTTCACTTCCGGCTGTCTGTCCTGAAGTGCTGGTGTAGGGAGCAAGCAGGGACTGGGAGGGAATGAGCCAGAGCACTGGGAAGTGCAGGACGGCACAGACATTGGCCATCACCTGAAGGGAGACCAGCAGCATGCAGGACCTGGGCAAGCCAGACTCAGCAGAAAAAAAACAGCACAGAGAGGTCAAGTCATTTGTCCAGAGGCATCACGCAGGTGGGTAGAGCTGGGGTTTGACCCCAGGTCGCCTGGCTGTGGGCTCCACTGTAAATGCTGGGCTTCAGCATCTTTCTAGCTTCTGTTCTTAGCTTCATCTTGTAGATGAATAGCTGGGCGCCGTGGCACATGCTTGTAATCCCAGCAGCTCAGGAGGCTGAGACAGGAGGATTGCGAGTTCCAAGCCAGCCTCAGCAATGGTGAGGTGCTAAGCAACTCAGTGAGACCCTGTCTCTAAATAAAATACAAAATAGGCTGGGGGTGTGGCTCAGTGGTGAAGTGCCCCTGAGTTCAATTCCCCAGTACCAAAACAAACAAACACACAAACAAACATAAAACCTTACAGATGAAGAAGCTGTGAGTCAGAGGAGTTAAATGGAGTTTAAATGACTTACCCAGGATTAAATGACTTACCCACAATAAGCAAGTGGTAGATTTGCTTAGTCTTCCATCAGTTATTCTTCAATGTACAAAAATATAACAACTCACAGAAACATTTGAACTTAAATAATATTTGATTGACTTAATTTAACACTATATAAGGGGTTGGAGATGTGGCTCAGTGGCAGAGCCCTTGCCTAGCACTGGGTTCAATCTCCAGCACCATATAAAACTAAATGAACAAAATAAATGTTAAAAAAAATAGGCTATATAAGTGTTTAAGTAATTGAACCCCTAGAAACAATTTCTTGCTAATGCTTACTTGGTATCCATCACAGCTTAATCTAATCTTTATCTAGATATGATTAAAATACTTTTACTAATTTGTCCTGGATCCTTTATTAACTTGGCATCAGATGCTGGACTCAAAGACAGCTCAGCAGCTCTTAACAGAACTGGCAGCGATGCCCAAAGGCAAGAGCTTTCTGGCTTTCAGAGATGATCTACCTCCTCCAGCACAGAAAACTGGGTCTTTTGACCTTGGCTTTCTCATCTGTCATATGGGCATAGGGACTAGTTCCCTAAATTCTCCTTCATCTCCATCAACCTGTGTGTCTGAAAAAACAACTTTCCACTCTGCTCATTAAAAAAAAAAAAAAATACATATATATATCTTCTTTCCAACAGGGATTTCCACAGTGGCCTCTTGGGAGACATTTCTTAAAATATTAAGAATTCTATCCAATAAATACCTATTCCCAATAGACAGTGAAGTTCTGTGAGGATAGCAACTAAATCTTTTTTTTTTTCTTTTTATTGTAAACAAATGGGATACATGTTGTTTCTCTGTTTGTACATGGCGTAAAGGCATACCATTTGTGTAATCATAAATTTACATAGGGTAATGTTGTTTGATTCGTTCTGTTATTTTTTCCCTTCCTCCCACCCCTCCCACCCCTCTTTTCCCTCTATACAGTCCTTCCTTCCTCCATTCTTGCCCCCGCAACTAAATCTTATTGAGCATTCTTTCTCGCACCCAAAGCAATGCCTGCCATCAAGTAAATGCTCAATTAATAATAATATGGGGCAGAATCTCTGGGGATAGGGCCATATAAGAGTGGTTTGTAAAGTTCCCCCAAGCACTATAGCTTAAGTGAATGTCCCCTAAAGGTTCATGTATTACAAAGCTTAGTCCCAGATGGCACCAGGGGAGGTTGGTAGAACCTTCAGAAAGTGGGGACCAGGGGTAGGTCCTTAGACATTGGAGGTAGGCCCCTCACAGTGTGTTGTAGAACCCCAGTCCTCTCAATCTCTCTCTCTCTCTCTCTCTCTCTCATCTCCTCTCTCTCTCCTCTCTCTCTCTCCTCTCTCTCTCTCTCTCTCTCTTTCCTGGCTCATAATATAAGTGGTTTGTCCCACCTTGAGTTCCTGCTATGCTGTGTTATTCTTGCCAGATGCACGAAGCAATGGGGCCTGCATGGTTTTGGCCTGGAACTCTAGAGCTGTAAGCCAAAATAAACCTTTTTCACTAGAGTAATGGAAACTGACTATGAGCCAGGTGATCAGTGAACAGCAGGCGAGGACTGCCAGGCAGCTTGCTGCAGAGGACCCCCCATGCCTCTTTCCTGAGGAAAGCAGCTGTGAATATGGATGGCCTGCCCCTTCAGAAGTGAGGGAAGTGCACCAGCCCCTCGGGCGCAAGGAAAAGAAGAGGGCCACCCTGCAAAGCAGCCTTCTGTTGGATACTAAGATCATGGAAGCTCCGAGAGGGATGATTAGCCCGGGACATACCGAGCCACGGGCTCCAGGGGCTCTGCTCCTCTTTGTCCCTGGCCTAGCATCTGAGTGCAGGGGCAGGGTTGATGCCATTAACAGAAGTCATTGGAGAGAGACTGTCCTGTCCTTAGAAAGGGACATTCAAAAATAGCTGATCAACATCTGCATAATGAAAGATGTTTATGTGAATGTTCATACACACAAAAAAAGTGTTTTCATCAAGCATCTTTATTGTCAGTGCCAAATTCCCTCCTACTTCTCCTGAGTCTGATGTGAGGTCAAGATGCCTTTCTGTGGAACCCCCATCTGGAAGGAGGAAGAGGTCTGGGAAAAGAGCCCATTAAGCGTGTGTTAGTCTGTGACATAATGCAATGAACCGATAATGGGCCATCCTCCCTCTCCTGGGAAAGTCATATTGTCCAAAACTTCACAGTGAGAAGACAACTGGACTCTCTATGTTTGGAAATTTCCTGGAGTCTGCCATACCTGCCTCTCCCTTTGGCTGATTTTAAGCTTTATCCTTTAGCTGTAACAAACCATCACTATTAGTACTACAGCTTGTCATGTGTTCTGTGAGTCCTTCTAGCAAATTATAAAAATCAAGGGTGATCTTAGGGACTCTTGAACTTGCAGTTGGCATTAGACAAAGGTGAGGGGTAGTCTTCTGGACTGCCCCCTGCTTTTGGGGTACTGGAGACTGGATCCAGGGGTGCTTTACCACTGAACTATATCCCCAGCCATTTTTATTTTATTTTATTTTTTAATTTTGAGATAGGGCGTCACTAAGTTGCTGAGGCTGGCTTTGAACTTGCAATCCTGCACACTCAGCCACCGGAGTCAGGGGGATTAAAGGCATGTACCAGCGTGCCCAGCTGGAGAGCCCTTTGAATGTCACATAGTAACATATGCTCTAACATGGGTGGACCTCACATAATAACGTGCCCTGCAACATGGGTGGACCTTGAAAACATTGTGCGAAGTGAGAAAAGAAAGTCACAAAGACCACATGTGGTATATTCCATTTATATGGCTGGTTCAGAACAGACAAATCCATAGAGACAGAAAGCAGATTGCTGGTGGCCCAGTGCTGGGGGGAATGGGACTGATGAAGGGTATGAGGCTTCTTTTGGGTGACAAAAATATTCAATTGATTGTGATTATGGTTGCACAGCTCTCGGCATGAACTAGAAACCACTGCATTGTCCACCCAGCTGGGTGAATTGTATGGTATGTGAAATATATCTCAATAAAACTTTTATCAAAAAAGGGAGCATATGGAATGGAAGATCTCAGAAAGATAAAAACTTTGTGCTATTTACTGGCGTGTCCCCAGTGTCTGGAGCAGGGCTCCAACCCCTCCAGGAGAGAGGTGCTCCCTGAACACCATGGAATAGAGATAGACCAAGTGATTCCTGAATTTGGATTGGGTCCCATGAGGGCTCCCAGTCTAAAATTTCCTGACTACTTCCCTTTGCAAAGACAAGAGCTCTTTATAGAATACCCCCACCCTACTTTGGGAAGAATCCAGGCAATCCTTTAGCCTTTGGCCTTAGAGAGACATTGGGACAAAGTAGGGCAGGTGGGGACATCAAGAGACTAATTCATGGTAGCCCAGCTTCTAAACAGTCCCTCCTACCTCCCAAGGGTTAGCCCAAATTATCAAAGGGGTTCTTTGGGGCAAAAGTGCTGAGTCTGCAGCACATAGGCCCCCCCCCCCCCAAGGATAGGCCCAGAACCCAGGCCTGTCTCCTTTGGGAGGGGCCTCAGGCCAAGGGAAGGGGCATTGGCACCCAATCAAGCTCAGGCAGGAAGGACCAGGTCCTTTTTCTCCAAGGCTCTCTGATAATCTTCTTGTTTGTTGCATTTATTTGTGTGTTTTTTTTTTCTTTTTTTTAGGGGTTTCCAGTAAAACTTTATTTACAAAATAATCTCTCCCTGTTTTAAAATGTAGGTTTTGTTTTATTCAGGTATGATGAAATTAGGAAATGGTTTCCACCGACATGATGGCTTGCTGCCAGGTGCCATGGAGTACCATCGTAATCCCAGCTAATCAGGGGGCTGAGGCGGGAGGATTACAAATTCAAGGCCAGCCTGGGCAATTTAACAAGACCCTGTCTCATAATAAAATAAAAAGCTTTGGCTCTGGATGTAGTTCAGTTGCAGAGCACTTGCTAAGCATGTATGACACCCTGCATTCTATCTCCAGTATTGGAAGGAAGGAAGGAAAGAAGGGAGCAAGGGAGGGAGGGAGGGAGGGAAGGAAGGAAGGAAGGAAGGAAGGAAGGAAGGAAGGAAGGAAGGAAGGAAGGAAAAGATGGCTTGTTATGATTCCCAAGAGAGGGAAACAGGACAGGCCATGCAGGTCGCATGGGGATGCACTGGGTTCAGGAGACAAGGGAGTAGAGTAAAACATTGGCAAGGATTTTGTAGTGATTTCTGCACGAAGGAACAAGGGAGGCAGATAGATGGCTTGGGATTGGCTAGTTTAGATCATTCCAGCAGCTCTGGGCATGGAGATTGTTCCCGGTGTTGAGTACCTGACCCTGGGAGAAACAGGGCAGGTGAATAGTGATCTGAGCAGGAGAAGCAGATGCTGGGGGGGGGCGGGGCGAGAGGATCAGATAGTTTGCACAGAAAAGGTGAGCCCTCACTCTCTCTAGGAATCTGCCAGCCCAGAGGGGAGCATCTGCAGGATCAGAAAGGCCCCAGATGTCAAAGTTGTGGAAATGCAGAAAAGCTTAATAGACCTCCTCTGGAGCTCTGACCCCTCCCCAGATGGCTTTGATCCCAGCTGGGAGGTGACCTGAACTGCCCTCCTGCATCTCCTCAGAGTTCAGTGCAGTAAAGTGAAATCAACACCCCAATTGTGTCAGTTCTGACTCCCAGGCAAGACTTGATCACTCAATAAACACCAGAAATGTATTTTATTCCTGGCCTTGGAAGTGTCTGTGGGACACCATAAATATGATGCTGTTCACTCTTCAATCCAGGAGGTTAGTTTGACACAGAAGCAAAACTTGTATATATAACCTATTGGAATACCTGCCATTTCAGACACCTGAGTAGAACAAGAGCCCCAGGATGCCAAGAGGAGGACAGGGAGGGTACTGGGGAAGTTTCAGAAAAGACAGTTTCCAGAACTGGTCCCCCAGTGAGATTTCACCAGGCAGAGGAATAGAGGGTCATTCCAGATAGAAAGGAAGGCAAAGGGATGCAAAAGTGCAGGGCTATTCAGGAGTCCACAGGGGTCTAAAAAGTGAAGGGTCAAGAGCCAGGCAAGTGGCTCACAGCCATTCACACCTCTAATCCCTGCAGATTGGAAGGCTGAGGCAGGAGGATCTCAAATTCAAGGCCAGCCTCAGCAATTTAGCAAAGCCCTAAGCAACTTAGTCAGACCCTGTCTCAAAATAAAAAATAAAAAGGACTGTGGATGTGGCTCAGGGGTTAAATCCCCTTGGTTCAATCCAAAAAAAAAAAAAAAAAAAAAAAAAAAGCTAAAGGTCAAAAGTATAAGATGAAGGAAGAACAGCAGGAGGCATAACTAAAGAGACCAGGTTGAAGTGCAATGTGCAAAACAGGGGTATGACAACTTGTGGAGCCTCCTCACAAGGGAAGAGCTCTCCTGAGCAGTAAAAGGGAACAGATGACTGATATGCCCAAAAATATGGGGAAATCTCAAAAACATTATGCTGAGTTAAAAAAAAAAAAAAACCCTTTGGCTTGGTTTATATGAAGTTCTAGAACAGTCAAAACTAGTTTAGAGAGATCAGATCAGTGGTTGCCTGGGGCGTAAGGTAACCTCTTAGGGTGATCGACATGTTCTGCGTCTTCATTGCATGGGTGACTATGTATTTGTCAAAGTTCATCCAACTGTATGCTAAAATGGGGAGGTGGGTATAAATTATTCTCTTAGAAAAGTTGAATTTTAAAAGTAGACCAAAGTCAAATTGCGAAGGGCCTTAATGGCATGCTAAGATGTTTGGACTTCATCCTGGAAGTTATAGGAGGGTTCTTAGTAGACACTTGTTTATACACTTTGGTTTGGTTGGGTAGCAAGTAAAATCCAACTCAAACCAGCTTATACCTAATGAAGGAATTTTCCTGAAGGCCCTGGGGCACTTTACAAGGGAAACAGGGGCTCCATGATTTCCTTTGTATTGGGCAGAGTCAAAACCCTGAGGGACACCCCCTGAGCTTCTCCCAACAACTCCTGATCAAGCAGTAGTGTTCTTCCACAGCTGAGGACACTGCTCAGAGAAGTAAAGTGACTTGTCCAGGGACACATAAGCATGCCAAGTTGAAATCCACTGACCTTAGATAAGTATCATAGCTTCTTTAAACCTGTATCTTCCAATGGAAAAAAAATTAATAATGCCTGCAAGTGTCATCTAAATGACACTAGAGATAATGCAACAGAATGTTTTGCCAGAATGCCAGGCCTGGCACTAAGCAACTGCAAAGAGTATCAGTTACTAGCAAATAGCTATGTTGGTCATAGTCCCCCTGCATCCCACCCCTGTACTGGGGATCGAACCCAGGAACACTCTACCACTGTTACTATATCCCCAGTTCTTTTTATTTTTATATTGAGAGAGGGTCTCACTAAGTTACTGAGGCTGGCCTCAAACCTGTGATCCTCCTGCCTCAGCTTCCTGAGTCACTAGGATTACAGGCATGCACCACACCTGGCTCATATAGCTATTATTATTAATGATATGGAGTGTCTGTCCCTTGAGCCTCTTCCCCCAACCTGTTCAGTCTAATGAGCATTTTATCTTATGTGGGGGACAGGAAAGAGAGTAGCTGAGCACCCCTTCCCACCCACCCAGAATTTGACAATTCTGAAATGAGTGAGGGACTGAGAGTCCCAGTGAGTGCGGAAGAACCCGAGGGTTCATAAGGGCGGCTTGGGTTTCCATAGCCAAAGCTGCAAGGGGACACATCATTGAAGCTCTTTCGGTGGTAGTGGGGGCAGGAGGCAGGGTTTGGCACTGGGCTTGTGACTAATTGGGATGAATAATAGGCTATTTGTTGGTATGTAGGGTACACTGACTCCCAGATATTTCCTCCACCCTGGACTGTGGAATTTCATCATGAGGACCTCATTTCTTTTGCTGGAGATTCTTAACTCCTTAAAAAGGCAGTCCTGGTCTCACTGGGCTACTGAACCATTTTGTAGACTTAAGTGACAATGACATTGAGTTTTTCAAGCCTCCCCTGAGAGCAGATTTGAATAAGAGGATGAAGGTGTGAGAAGTGTGAATGGGGAGAGGGAAATTTGCATCCAGAAATGGAGGGGCTCACACGTTAATCACCTATTAAGCCAGGCACGGTGGTGGAGCACGCCTGTAGTCCCAACGGCTGGGGAGTCTGGAGGCAAGAGGACAGCTAGTTCAAAGCCAGCCTCAGCAACTTAGTGAGGTCCTAAACAACTTAGTAAGACCCTGTCTCTAAATAAAAAATAAAAAGGGCTAGGATGTAGCTCAGTGGTTAAGCACACCTGGGTTCAATGCCCCATAGCCCCCCCACCCCCCCACCCCCCAAAAAAGACCTCTTAAGTGCCAGGAGCTGTCCAGGGACTGAGTTATATCATCAGATCCAATCTTCACATCAGTCACATGCTATAGGTATAATCGGCTCCATTTCACTGATGAGAACATGTGAGTTCAGGGCCAAGATAATATTCCCTGATAAAAGTCACACAGTCAGGAAATGATGAAGTTGAGATCGTTACCCAGAAGACCCTGCTCTTTCTACTGCGCCCCAAAAAGTCAACCCAGGTTTGACAACCTTGCCTCAGAAAAGTCAAAATATTGTGCAGATAAAGGGGACATGACAGGCCACACATCTAGGGCTCTGAGGTTTGAGGTAGCCTAAAGCCTTAGTTCATCATTGAAGCAGCCAAGATTCCCCACCCTCCAGAAGCCTCAGCCGGTCACCAGGGACTTCAACATGGCTGGGAAGGCTGAGGAAATCTCCAGACTGACCAGGGGGCTGCGACCCTCAGGGTGGAAACTGCAACTCCCTGCCCCAAGTACTGGTCGTGCCAGAAGGAACAAGAGGTTCTGGGGCCCCACAGTGGGCCTGCAGGGAAAGGAGGCACTTAGGATAGAGCTGGACGGGAAGGGTGTCTCACCTCACAGCACAGCCCCCTCCCAGCCCCAAGAATAACCTCTAGGAAAATGACAACCACCCTGACCGTGACCCCAAAAATAGCTCCTCTCTAGGATCTGTGATCTTGGAACAAAAAGCTACCCTACTCCCTGGTGCGTCCCCGCCTCTGCCACCCACCCTTTTGGGTCCCTGGCAGGGACTGTGCCCTGATCAGGACAGCCAGCAGCCCATGTGCTTCCACCCCCACCCTCTCTCTGTTCCCAACTCCCAGGTCATGACACTGGAGCAGGAAGCGAAACCAGAGGTGGAGCCTTAGAGGGATGGGGCCATGGATCCAAAGGAATATAAAGGGCCTCAGGTCCTGGCCAGAGACCCTTTGCTGTGTCGCTGCACCTGCCCAGCACCATGGTAATGTCTGGTGGCCAAATCTGGGACCCCGTCAACTTAGTTCTCCAGGAGATTGGGGCTGGAAGCTGGAACCAAGGGCCTCTCCCCAGACCCGCTAAGGGCATGAAGGAAGGAAGCTATCCTCATGACTAAGACAACTGCCAGGGCTTCCTGTCCCTGCTTGGGGTGGTGGGGATGAGGACAGTTCCTGGTTGAGCACTGAGGGACTCAGGGACTCTGGAAGTGTGTATCGTGTTTAGGGGCATCACGGTCTGAATTATTGTATGTGTCTGTGTGTTACAGACATGGAATTTTCTGGGCATGGCCGGGTTGTGGGTGGGGGGGCAGAATTCCAGGTTGATATTGCTGTATGGGACTGATAATCATTTAGCATGCATTGCTGAGCACCTACTAAATTCAGGCACTGTTCTAGGTGCCTGAGCTACATCAACAAGACAAAACAGGTAAAAGTCCAGCTTTCAAGGTATTTAACATTGAGAGAGAAGGTGTGGCTGGGAAGGAACTCAGACAATAAATACAGAAAACGTGGACTATAGCAAGTAGGGAGGATCTGGGTTGCAACTATTAATGGGGTGGAAGCCATTCAGAAGGTGAATTTTTAGCTGATGCCTGGAGGCAAGAGACTTGGCCCTGCGGATGTCTGGCTGAAGAGGAGTCAGGCAGACAGCAATCTGTCCCGCGTTCTTGAGGAACAGCAAGGAGGCAGGAGAGGCTGGAGGCGGGGTGAACAGAGTTTGCCAGAGAAGTCAGTGAGGTGAGGGAGTGACGGATGGCTTCAGGTAGGGCCTCCCTTTTTTTTTTTTTTTTTTTTTTTAAGTTATTGATGAAACTTTATTTTTTTATAATATTTTTATACCTTTATTTTATTTTTATGTGGTGCTGAGGATCGAACCCAGTGCCTCACACATGCTAGGCAAGCGCTCTTCCACAGAGCCACAACTCCAGCTCCTCCCTGTCCATTTTGATCTCGGTGCTTCCTACGCATCATTGTGCACGTACAGATGTGCACCTTCTCCCTGGGCGTCGGGATGTCCCCTACAGCGCTCATACACCTGTGTATGTCCCAGAGGCAGACACACCCCTATTTTCCCATCCCGCCTAGCCTCTGTAACACCAGGTCCTTGAGCTGGGCAGAACCCAGCCCGGCCCTCACGTGACCGCCGGACTCTGCTCTGCTCTGTCCCTTCCAGGCGCCTGCTCGGCGCTGCGCATGCGCACTAGTTCTGGTGTGCCTACTGTCGCTGCTGCTACCTCCCGAGGGCGCTCTAGGCAAGGAGCTGCCCCCGCAGGAGCTCCCCGAACCCAGGACAGTCAACTGGTTTATGAATATCAACAAGTACGTTGGAAAGATCTTCAACAACAGGTAGGCGGGCGGAGGAAAAGAGGGAGGTACGCGGCGTGGGAGGGAGACACCTGGCACCCCACGCACATCGCGGCCCCATGATCTCTGCAAAGACTTGTTCCCTAGCTTGGGGAAGTTTAAAAACCAGAAGAAGCCCGCGGACGCCACAAAACCTCCCCCATCGAACACCACGAAACTCCCTGCACCTAGCTCCACGAAGTCCCCGCCCCGGAGCGTCCCGGTATTAAGACCACCGATCTCCTCCCCAGGCCCCAAGTAGGGGAGCCTGGACACAGCTGGCACCTCTTCAAGGGGCCTGGGAACCAAGGGCAGTTTGGGTGAGAGCAAGAGGAAGCTCCTGGGGGCGCGGGTGGAGGAAGATACCAGGGCCCAGGGGACTTCCTTCTCCAGGATGGTCCTTGACCTCCAGGCGCCTGGCTCAGATCTCACCGCCCACCGACCACTTCACATTGTGAGAGGGGCCTCAACTCCTCAGCGAGAGCAATAAATCTCTATTTCTTCAGTGACTTCTCTGGGCGCTGGCAGGGAGGACCTTCAATGGGGAACCAGGACACTGAAGTTCCTGCTATAGAAGAAGATCTTAGTGCAGGGTCTTGCCCCCTCTATTCCCTCAACCTGCCCACAGTGCGCTGCTGCCAGGGTGAAAGGCTGCGACCCCAGGGAGAGCTGAGGAGCAAAGCAGGGACTTCAGCAAGACCCAACACTGTTTTCACCCAGAGCTGGACAGCTTAGAATGGCAACCTGGGCTGTTATTGGTGGCACAGGAACAAGCAGAGGTGCCATTGGCCCTCAGGGAGCAGAGCATAGCTTAGCAGAGCAGAGCAGAGCCTCCTAGACTCACGCCCCGGCGATGAGAAGGGCAGGGGAAGGAAAGGAGCCTGCCCAGGGCCTGTCCCTGAGACCTGGATGTGAGAATGGCCCGATTGGGCTGTGTCCACCAGAGAGGCCCGGGCAAGGGCAGAGGCCCTTCCCACCATCCAACTGTCGCGCCCATGTATGTCTCAGAGTCCTTATTCCTGCCTCTAGGAAATGTCTACGCCTCTCCCCACTCAGAACCCATCACCTTAGCTAAGAGAGACAATCCTGCAACTTCAGGCTCCTCCATCCAAACATCCCTTGGATGTAAGAATCGCCTGCACCAAGCATTTGCCCAGCAGCTGCATCCCGTAGAAGCTCTTTTAGGACTCAGTTCCAAGTCCAGGTCACTTGTGCACACTAGACAGAAACATGATTATGTTGTTGTGGCCACAGGATCAGTGCAAGGTACTAAACCCAGGAAGTGCACCCCTCATCCACCAAACCCCTAGGCTCCCACCCTTCCAACAGCATTCAAGAGAAGCAGGAGATGCTATTCTTTGAACCAGAAAGGTTGTCTTGCACTTTTGTCCCTGCTCTCCATGACTGTCCCTTATCCACAGGAGCTCCTAGGCAGGAGACAACCTCACTCACTTCCACTTTACACACACACACACACACACACACACACACACACACACACACCCCTCACCCATCCCCACCTATTCAAAGTGCTTGAGAAGGGCAAGGGACAGGCCATTGAGGACTACTGGGACTCCTGCCATAGGAGCCAGGTCCCCACCCCACCTCTGCCCTAGACCTAGAGTGTAGAATTCAGATTGGACTCAGGGAGGTACTAACATTCTTGACTAATGCAGCCTGCTCCCTAGGAGGCCACATCCCCCACTGGCAGCCTCCCCTCCTGCAACAGCTTAAATACCTCCGTGTGCCTGGGGGACCACAACCTTTCAGGACATCCCATTTTCTCCAAATTTCTAGAGAGCAGATCTGAGACACCCCAACACAACTGGCCACTGTCTTAACACTGAGTCACTTCTCTGGGCTGTTGTCTCTGCCCCCATGCCAAGGTCTCTTTAGTATGAGTGCTTCATCTACAATGGCAGGCTGTAGAAAACACTGTGAGGGGACATGTTTGGGAGCAGGGTTAGCTCCCAATCAGGCTGATGATCAGGAAGGTCTCGAGGTGTGGCAGTGGGAAGATTCACACTCAAGACTGCCACTTCAGCCAGGCATGGTGGCACATGCCTATAATCCCAGTAGCTTGGGAGGCTGAGGCAGGAGGATCGCAAGTTCAAAACCAGCCTCAGCAACTTAGGCCCTAAGCAACTCAGCTTTATTTAGAGACTCTAAATAATATATATATAAATATATGACTGGGGATGTGGCTTAGTGGTTAAGCACCCCTGGGTTCAATCCTTGGTACAAAAAAAAAAAAAAAAAAAGACCACTTCACTGACTTGCTGACTGACCTTAAGTCCCTGCCTCCCTCTGGATCACAATGTCCCTCTACGAAGCAAAGCTGATGTGCTGGGTGTGTCTGGATCACTCCAATAGCACCTTTCCCCCTCTAGCCACTCTTCCCCTTTCCTGTGTATTGGCTGCTCCTGCCCCCATCAGGGGTCCACAGAGACACAGAAAGAAGCTATGACTTTGACTTGCTTTATTGAATCTTTGTGGGAACTGGGAGCAATCTGTGGCCAGAGCCACGGCTGCAGGGGATAGCTGGGTTGGCCCCGCCGGGGGAGTTGTAGAAGGCAGTAGATGGCATTACAAGTCCATGGGGCTCAGCTCCCTGTGAAGAGAGGGCAGAACCTGGTGGTGTGGGCCCATCCTTGTGCCCTCAGGAGGACTGCCCTGGGCCCCCTCCTCCCTCCCCGCCACTACCCATCCCTTTTTGCCCTGATTCCTCTTCCACCCCAGGCAGCTGGACAGATGGGCAGAGGATCAAAACCTACCTGGAGACAGCTGCGTGGGGGAAGTCCCATTCCAAGGGGCCCAGTGTGTCCTCCTTATGTCTCTTCCCATACCTGGGAGGGAAGGGGCAGCTGGGGCAAGCACCATGCCAGGTGCCAGCTCACCTGCCTCAGACCTCCCCCCAGGCCCCACCCTACCCTGCACATGGCTCAATCCTGCTCTACAGAGATGCTGTTTCCCAAGACGCATGGAGGGGGCTGGGGACAGGAGTGGGGCTGGGGTGGGGTTGTGGCCAAGGTCCTGAGCTCCAGGATCTCTCTCCCTTTCTCTCGCACACACCTAGGCCTGGTCAGCATGTTGATGTATCTGCGGAGCTCAGCCGCGTACTGGGCCATCTGCTCTGGTGTAGCATTGTCCCCGGGGTACACTGGCTCCAGTGGCACTCCCCGGGCACCTGGCAGCGGCTGCAGCAACAGAGCCACACAGGTGGACAGGAGCAGCAGGGAAAGGCAGCGGCGTGCAGCAGCCATCTGAAGAGTACGGGTCTGGGGAGGCAGAACAGAACCCAGGGTGCAGACCCTCCTATGCATGGGAAGAAGGGCCTGCCTGCCCGGCCATCACCCACTCCTTAAAGCACATCTTGGGGACAAGGGACAGAACAATGGGTCTGCATCTACCACCGCCCTCCTTCTAGACACTGCCCTGGAGAGCGAAGACACCCTCTCCCCAGCTGTGAGCAGCCTGGCAGCTAGAGCTCAGATGCTTAGCAAAGCAAAATATTTTAGCAGACAAGGTGGGGACATGCGGGCATATGGGGGGGACACACATGACATACAGAGGCCAATGGCCCTGAGGAGGCAGAAATGGGATAGGAGCTCAAGAGAAGTAGACTCCAACTTATGCACAAGTTGCGGGAACACGGAATGAACGTGTATGGCAAAGGTCAGAAATCCACAGCCTTTGGAGTCTAGCCTTCCTCTGATGGTTTATCCAGGTGCAGAGCCAGACATGAGAAGTACCTTAGGTCTCTCGTGTCCCCCCGACCCAGGAATCACCAACTCCCTCCCAAGACGGGAGCCCCAAAGAGCCTCTCAGAGCGCAGGCCAGGCTGAGCCCACTTACCCTGAGTCCTGAGCAAGAGAACTTGGATCAAGCAGTCGCCTGCCTCAGGCCGGATGGGTCCCCCTGTTCTCAGCTGTGCCCCTTTATAGTCCTCAGCCCCCCCGAGTCCCCGCCTCTTTTCAGTCTCTCACTCCCCAGCCCTCACCCCCTCCTCTCGCTGTCTCCCTGGTACCTGCAACGCCAACAGGGAGCCAGGGATGGGAGGGGGCCAGGGCAGCGCTCTGCGTGCCACACAAGCAACAGGACAGATAAAACCGCACCATGCCGTAAGTTTCTTGTGGGCCCCCATTCCCGATGCCCCTTCCTTTGGGGCTCCAAGGGAGGCTTGACTTAGGCGAGATGAGGTTCTGGGTCTTTGGCAACTGAAAGAGTCTGGTTGCAGGCCTTGGAACATCCCCCGAAGGTGAACCCAAGTGATCAAACAGATTCCCTCAGGGCGCAAGATTGAGGCTGCCGCTTCAAGTCTCCAGGAAGAAGCGGGGAACCTCAGGCCTTCCTTTCCAGTGCGTCCTCAGAACAAGGCGAGAACAGGGGAGGGGCCTCGCCTCCTCAGGCGTTGGACAAGAGTAGGGACCTAAGTGTGGAGAAACCCATTTGGTGGGTGCATAGGTTGCAGAATAAGAACTGATGCAAAATGGCAAGGGGTGTCCATTTCTGGAGCCATCTCCTCTCCCATCCCAGCGTCCCTTCCCAGGGGTGTGCTTAAAACCAGACTCACTTACAAAGCCTCAAAATTTCCAAAGTGCTCCCGGCTCAGTCACCTCACTGAATCCCTACAAAAACCTGTCCTGCAGACTCAGAAACTGAAATCTGCTCAGAGATATTAAGTAATTGGCCCAAACCACATAGCAAGTCTGAGGAGAAGCAAGGTTTGGAAAAAAGCTGAACTCCAACATTTGAACCCTTTTCTGAGTGGAACTGTCAAAGTATTGCCATAGTTTCCTGCTTTGGCTGAGAAATGGCAAGGCCCACAGAGGTGAAGACACTTGCTCAAGATCTCCCTGCTGCCTAGGCCTCAGTTTCTGCCTTTGATTCTCATCCACACTGAGTCTTTCTCTTGTTCAGTGTCCTTTCCCCAACTCAAGCCAAGGAGCAGTACTGGCTGAGTAGGCAAGAAAGGACCCCTCACCGTTGAGGTTCTGCTGCTCCAGATCAGGACACCATCAAGTGTCAGCATGGAGTGGGGAGGGGAGAAGTTGTTCAGGTCCAGGGAAAACTGGAGGTGATACCCAGGGATCTGGCATGCTAGACTTAGAAGTGAAACAGGCTGTACCGCAATCCTCCCTCTGCCGTTGGCTGGCTGGGTGAGCCTGGTAATTCCTGTAGCCTCTCTGAGCTTCTATTATTTCCTAAGTAAAATGTGACTTCTTATGCCCATCATCTCAAGATAGGAAGGATAAAACCAACAAAGTTCTGACTGCTCCTCTCAATTCTGATTCCTGGTGACAAGAACAGTGATATCTAACCAGGCAAATTACACTCTACAAGGCCAGTATGAAGGTCCTTCCATCTCAGCAAGCCTGGACCCTCTTCTGGGCCTGGGTTTTCCACTTCACCAAACAATGACAAGGTGGCTGATCCCAGATAGCATCACCTTTGAAGGGTAGAGACTCCTGCACACCACCAGGGGGCGCTAGGCCCCAGCCCTGGTTGGAAGGGTCTGAGCTCCCTCAGGCCAGTAGTCTGCTGGGACCTCTTCTGGCTGCTCCCCATGTCAGGAGTCAGTGAATCTGGGGGTTGACTCGGGTGACCAGCCCATTTATAGTTCTGTCCTGTCACAGACATAACCCAGCTTTGTGGAGGCCTAAGAAATAACAGTTCTCCACAAATGTCAACCAAGTCTCCAGCCTTCATTTTTCTCCTTTTTAAACAACAGATCCTAAGGTCCCCTCAGGGATGTCGTGACAATCCAGGAGGAAGGGAGAGTGGCTGTCCAGAACAGAGAACACTTGCCTCCATGTGTTCCCACAGGGCTTGCGTGGAGCCTCTTGGGGAAGCCACCCAATACTCCCCTGCACAGACAGGACCAAGATGCCAGTGACCCCCTTTCCCACTGCCCAACCCCATGTGCTCTGGGAGAGGAACACCCCAGGGATCTCGGGGTGAATGAAGGCAGGCGAAGGAACAAAAGAAGAGGCCTGACAGTTGTGGCTGCCGGGGAAGGAGTTTGGCCAGTGCCATGTCCTCCATCACCCCTCTTTTGGGCTCTCTAACCTCAGTCTCTGCTGCTCGCAGTTACCCAACCAAATATCAGTCATTTATGGATATCTGTTCTTGGGTCTAGAGAAGGAGGAAGTGAAGAAGAGAGGGCTCTACAAGGAGCTCAGAGGCAAGAGAAAAGGCAGCGAGGAGATTGCTGTTGTGTTTTGTTTGAAAGATGAAGACTGTCAGAAGGGGGAGGAGCAGGCTGTAATAGCCAGTGAGCCAGCACCATGCACCAGGACCTTTCTCACAGGTCATCTTAACAGGCCCCTTCATTACCTGGTGAAGGAGGCAGGAAACTGAGGCTCAGAGAAGCAGCTGAGGTTGCCTAAGACCACAGGAGAGATCAGGACAAAACCCAGTTCCACGTGGATCCAGGTGCTACACTCTATCCCTGTTTCCAGGGCACTTCTGCTGACCAGAGCCTGGTCCAACTCTTAGGCCAATGTCATATTTCCATATTGTGTGGCGGGAGCAGGGTGTAGGTTGGGGTGGGACTGCCCTCAGATTTCAGTACCCACGGGATCCCCCAGCCCTGAGGACGTCCTTGGCCTAAGGATAGCTGCGACATTCACACAAACACCTAAAACCCCTCATCCTACCCCCTCAGGAGCTACTCTATCCTGATTTGGGACTCTGGCCACTAATTTGAGTCTAGACCTGTCTACACTTTCCTCCACTCTGGAGATTCCATCTGCCCCTAATCCAGTATGACTGGTGTACTTTTAAAAGGGGGAAATTTGGACACAGAAACAGGTGTGCATAGAGGAAACTTCTAGCCCAGGAGAGAGGCCTGGAACAGATCCTTGCCCCTTCTTCTCCAGAGGAACCAACCCAGCTAACATAACACCTTGATTTCAGACTTCTAGCCCCCAGAAGGGTTAGGGTTAGGGTTAAGTTTTGTTTGATTTATGGTGCTGGGGATCAAACCAGGGCCTTGCATGTGCCAGGCCAGGGCTCTACCACTGAGCTACATCCCTCGCCCTCAGATTATTTTTATATCAGTTCCATAAAACTAATTCAGTAGTCCCCCCTTCTCTGTGGTTTTTGTTTTCTGTGGTTTCTGTTACCTGCATCAAAGTCCAAAAATATTAAATGGAAAATTCCAGAAATAAACAATCCATCAATCTTAAATTGCATGCCATTCTGAGTAGCCTGATGAAATCTCATGCCATCCACCTCCATCTGGCCTAGGATGTGAATCGGCCCTTTGTGCGGCATATCCAAGCAGTATACGCTACCTACCCGTTAGTCACTTAGAAGCCTTCTGGGTTATCAGATAGACCACTGAGGCATCACAGCACTTATGTTCAAGTAACCCTTATGCAGTAGCCGAAAGCTGCCACACACAACCCATGTCATCCACCCCGCTTACCTGATCACATAGGCATTGTATCATCTCACATTGTCACAAGCAGAATGAGTACAGAACAATAAGCTACTTACATAGAATCAGAGACCACGTTTACATAACTTTTATTATATAATATTGTTATAGTTATTCTATCTTATTGTTATTTTTAATATCTTATTGTGCTCAATTTCTAAATTAAACTTTATCATAGGCACAATGTATTGGGAATAACAGTATATCCATTATAGGGTTGAGTGCTACAGATGGTTTCAGGCATCCACTGGAAGTTTTGGAACACATCCCTGCAGATAGAGGGGACTACTGTACAAAAGTGCAAGAACACAACAACGGAGCACTCACACGAGTTCAACTACCCCAAGGGCCTCATTCTAGAGAGGTCTCGTGTAGGTACTGTGGTCAACAGACATGAGATCTGAGCAGAAACTGCAGCCATGCATATAATTCATACCAGGTCTCTTCCATTAGCTTCAAACTTACCACAGTTCTGCCAGGCAGACCAACAGACAGCGAATCACGGACACTAGCACACAGGCACACACCCCACCACTCCCCAGCTCAAGCAGCCACTGTCCTGGTACAGAGGAGAGAAAACAGGAAACGAACAAGGATGGGAATGGGTCTCAGGAAATGGCAAAATGGGGAAGCCAGAGAGACTGATTCCATCCTGAGAAACCAGGAATGGCTTCTGGGAGGCGACATCTACCCAGAAGGTGTATTTTAGGCTGAAGAGAAGGAAAGGCTTCTGCCTGTAGGGTAAGTGGCCTGGGCAAAGGCACAGAGCATCAGAATCCACATAGCCCATGACTGGTTCCAGTCCCTGGACCAGCCTCCTCTGTCCCACATTGCTCAAGAAAGGCTGGGGGACAGCACCAGGGAGGGTGGCCCCTGGTGCAGGTTGTGTCAGAGCAGAGCCTGCTCTAGAGTCTTCTCACCTCCCGGGTCAGCTAACTGTACACAGTCCTGCATGACCCTGGTGCTTACAGGGATGCTGCCCAGCCTTCCTGCCCTTCTCATCCTGTCTGGGTCTGGAGCTTTGGCTTCAGCCGGATTCTCCCTCTCATCCCCAGGCTACCTGCCTCAGACTTGGAGGGGTCCTGCTGAACTGGAGGTCTAGGAGAGAGTCCACAGACAGGCCCTTTTTTAGGGAGCTCCCAGACCACAGGTGGAGAGAGGACCCAGAGACGTGGGAGGATCTCTTAGTGAACAGAGCAGAAGCTATGAGTGCTCGTTACCCAGAGAAGGCAGAAAGAGTACTGATCAGGGTCAAACGTGGCAGGCCTCTGGAAGAACGGACTGAGAAGGAAAGGTGTCTGTGGATTCAGGTTAGAATCCAGTTGAAACATCTACAGCACCTGGTTGGGGGAGGGGCAGGACTAGAGAGTATCCCTATAGTCTTGTCACCAGGAAGGCACAGTTAGTGACTTATGCACTGTGTGTGCATTCAACAAGGTGGGGAGGATGGTTTTGAGGAAAAGAGTGGCCTCCGTACTCCCATTGTTCCTCCTATTCAGGCAACATGTTCCTTAGAAGTGATTTTTTTAGGGGGAGGGAGTACTAAGGATTGAACCCAGGGGTGCTTTACGGCTGAGCTACAGTCCAGCCTTTTTTTTTTTGCTGGTGCTGGGGATTGAACCCAAGGCCTTGTGCTTGTAAAGCAAGCACTCTACCGACTGAGCTATCTCCCCAGCTCCATTCCAGCCTTTTTAATTGTGTTTTGAGACAGGGTTTCTCCAGTTTGCTTAGGACCTCGCTAAATTGCTGAGGATGGCCTGAATGTGCGCTCCTCCTTCCTCAACCTCCCGAGCCACTAGAATTACAGGCATACACTTCTGCGGCCAGGCTCATGATCTTCCTCTTCAGCCAGCACCCCTACTCCACAAATGGCGTTTCCTCCACAGCCCCATCCCGGATCCCGTCTTAACCTCCAACCTTTGCAGCCGTGGGGACTAGTAGTACAGCTCCTTGCGGTGGTTGTGGGGGGCGATCCTAGGGTGTTGGTTCCTGGCCCCGCCTAGTAACCGCCTTCATCTTTGCTTTGCAAGGTTGCTCTGTCCCGATTACCCTCCTAGGCTGCCTAGCATGCTCCTCTCCACCTCTCCATCTCCAGCGACTCTTCTTGTGCCTTTTTCTAGAACTCCTATCCACGCCCACCTTGCCTGGAACTCCTTTCACAGAGGTTACTTGTCTGGGTACTGTCTAGCCCCAGGCTAGGAAGTAATGTCTACACTCAGCTGCTAGCACAGGAGGCCCCACCCCGCCCCAGCCTTGTCCTAGGGTGCATTTTTCTTAGGCGCAGAGTCTTCTCCCTGCTCTGGCTCCTCCACCCTTTCCCACCGATGCCAAAGGGAAAGGAAACAGACGCACACGTCCATTTTCTGTGAAATTTGCTCTTTATTTGGGGACCAGGGACGGACCACACACAGCCCTCAGCCCCAGGGACCTGGGGCACAGAGAAATGGGCGGAGGACCCTACTCAGAACCCAATATGCAAATGATGTCGGTGTATTTAGCATATTTCCCAGGAGGCCTTGAGGGTCTTCACCACCTGTAGGCGCCTTCTAGCCCGCAGGAAGGAATGGAAAGGAATCGCATCTGGGGAGGCGAGGCCGGGGCAAGTCTTAAGTGGTTGTGCCAGGGCGAGTCCCATGGGCCGGGTCATGCTCCAGGGGCCAGTGTGTGGTGAGGAGGACGCTTTTACCGCGACCTGACGGGGCGGTCATCGCCGTCGGGGAAGAGCAGCTTAGAGAAAAGAGCGTCAGGGCTGTTGCGTTTCCCATACCTGGGGGCGGGGTCACAAGGGGCGTGGTTAGACCCCCAGGTGAGCGGGGCGGGGCGGAGGCCCTGAGTCTGGAGGCGCCGATCCCGCCCCCCCCGCTCCGCGCATGCGCTCACCGCTGCCGAGTGACCAGGTTGAGGTAGTGGCGCAGGGAGGCGTAGTAGCGGCTCAGCTCCTCGGGGGAGGCATCTTCGCCCGGGGCCTCGGGTTTGGCGGGGTAGGCGTCGACTAGCGCTCCCAAGCAGGCGAGGAGAGCCAGCAGCACTGTGGCCGTGGCGGGCGCCGGCCTGCGCACCGTCACCATCTGGAAAGCGGGCATTGGAGTGTGGGACATTCCGAGCCTCGACAGTGGGAGGCTGCGGCAGTGGTTGCCATCGGGCCCACGCTCAGGTGGCTCGTCTGGGACTAGTACTGGACCAAGACTTAGCCACCCACGCGCTGCGTGTTCTCGCACCATCTCTGGCCTCAGTTTCCTCCTGTGTCAGAGTCCTAAGTCCTGTCTGCCTCCCCACGCCCGCTGCTGTCCAAACTGGCAGACGAAGGAAGCGGACTATGCTGGCAACCCGATTCCCAGACTTCTGCTTCCCACCTGCTTTGGCCCCCTTCCAGTCCACTTAGCTCCAGCTTCCACCATCCCAGCCTCAGTTTCCCCACAAAATAACTCACTACCAGACCACTCCTGATCCCCAGCCACTCACAGCGACAGCTCCCAAAGCGAGGCGAGCAGGAGCAGGAGGTGGAAGGTGCGGGCAGCCTCAAGGGCCCGACTGCTGTAGGTGGAGATGCGGCCTCTGCTCGGCGCTTTCCCTGCGGGGCTTATATCCCGGCCTGGAAAGGGAGGGGGAGTCCAAGGGGAGGGGGAGCCGGCAGGGGAGGGCCCTTGCTCCTTCCTTCCTCCACCCCTGCCACTCGCTGAGTTTACAGCCAGCCAGGACGTGATGTCTTCACCTCGCAGGAGCCAAGGAAGCAGCTGCTATGCTCAGACTCTGGGTCCCACTGAACTGGTCACGGCACAGCCCCCCAGTGGCAGGTGTAGCCTCCAGAGGAAGTGAGGCCTTTGGATCTAGAGTCGGGTAGCCCCTAGGACCAGGAATGTGAGTCCATCCTCCCTAGCCTGTCCTTAGGTGGGAATGGGGAACCTGAGGGAGGACAGGCTCCCTCCAGTCTGTGGACCTGTGACTGCTCCTTCCAGAGGCAATCATCCTCAGCCTCTGCTTGCTAATGCCTTTGAGAAGGGTCCAGGAGTGACAGGACCTGTGCAGGAAAATCTCTTTTCTGGAGGCAGAGTCGGAGCATATGACCTTGGCTCCTGACCTGCTGCTTATGACGTTCCTGGGGAGAGGCCTCTCTGGATACTCCATTATGTTCATTCTTCATTAGAAGTTGGGGACAGAGGCAGAAGGCAGAAGCTGCTGAATGAGCCACCCCTACATCCTCCTTGGCACATACAGATCCTGGTCCGGCTGGGCCCTCTATAGAGTCCCCCCTGGAAGGCAGAGCCCCCAATCCCATCTGCATGTCATTCAGGGCACCTGGTGTCTTCTGTGGCTCAATGATGTCAAGCTGCCAAGCCTATGCCATGGTTCCCAGCCCATTACAGCCTCCACTGAGGTTTGGGGGCAATATTCTCACCCAGAGCCTTTAAACAAAATAAGAAAACTAACATTTACTGTGCACCTACTGTGTGCTAGATAGTACATCATTTCTGGTACAATAGGGCCATGAACTGAGTTTATCTGCATTTTACAGGTGGGAAAATTGAAACTGAGAGGTGATGGTCACCCAGAAAGAGGGTGGGGAAGACTCCAAGAAGAAGCCCTCTCAATCTTGAGGGCAGACAGGCTCTGCACTTTGGAGCTCAGGAGTCAGACATGAGAGCAGGGGATGGGAGGCTGTCTGGGGCTCCCACCCACCCAGAGGTCAGGGTGGGGGAAGCACCCCAGACTGACAACCCATCAGACCCACCTGAGCCCCAGGAAGAGAAAGGGCTCTTAGGGAGTCTCCCCATACAGCCCTTTCCAGCTCCGTCTACGGGGCCTGGCCGGAGCCTCCAGTGTTTCCAGATATCCCATTCCCCTCAGCGCACTGAGGCAAGAGGAGTCATTTTGTCCAGGCCCCTCGTTCTGGGCCAGCCCCTCCACCCTCCAGGACAGATGGCAATGGGTGCTATTTTTAGAATTATCCTGCAATGGAGAGTCCGGGGAACCCTCAATTGCCTTTTTATGGGTTCAGTCACCTGAGCTCTCCGGAAATGGCTCCTTATCAGCTTGTCAGGCCCAGAGGGCCCCCGTACAACCCAAGAAACACCAGGACACCTTGAACATGGAAATGGAAGGGGATATGGAACCTACCTTCAGAGGGAGAAGGAAAATCACTCTTAGGCAGTCCAGCCTTGTCCTCCAAGAGCCCTAGTGTCTAAGAAGAGTCAGGGCTGTATCCTTGCGAACCCCCAGTCTGAGGTGAGGAGCACAGTGTGATCACGGGGAGCCCTAGTCTTGGGGAGGGGAAGGCACTGCACTAGCTTTAGAAATCCCATCTGAGGAGTTCCCAGAGCAGATACAGGGATAAGCCCGTGCCCACACTGGAGAGGAGATAGCAGAAACAGAAGAATTCCTGTCCTCCATAGGAGAGGAGATGGCGGAAATAAAAGAACTCCTGTCCTCCACAGGCCATGGAAGACAAAAGCCAGGGGACTGGGTGAGACAGCTGTGAAGTGCCAAGTCTTGGGTATAAAGTCCTGGGTCCAGATCCTCAGCATCACACACACCCAAAGACAGCTGTGACCCCAGGGTCATGTCTAGACAGGGGACCCACCTGCTCAGCGGGGCAGGGATATGTGTGGGGTGAGGGGTGCTCTTTGACCTTGCAGCACTAGCCAGGGTGGTGAAGGAGGTTTCTTTGGTGCTCAACCCGGAGGAGAGAGGTGAAGGAGCCTGTAAGGACATCCCTGGAACCTTCTCAAGCCTTGGAGCCTGCAGAGTCTGAGGACAAATGGGAGGAGAGGAGAAGAGTGAGAAGCTGGAGGACATGGGAGAAGACCCACACTCATTGTCAGCCTCTGAAGAAGCCACTTCCCCATTCACCTCTCAAACAAAAGACCAGTGGGGCCCAGGTGGCCCCTCAGTGTGGACCAGGAGCCAGCCTCCCGTGTCCTCACGAGCCCTTCGCATCCATCATGCCCCCAACTCCACTCCCCAATTACAGGGCAAGCTGATTGGTCCATTAATCACCACCTCCTCATCAGAGAATTTATTAACTTGTTGACTAAGGGGAAGGATGTCTCAGCCCTCGATCGATGGGCCCAGCCACCCCGCCACCCACACGCCCACCACCGTCATTGATGCATGAATCAGTCACCATGAAACATGTCTCAGGTTGAGGGTCTGAAATCTGTGAAGGGACAAACTTTAAAAACAAGTGTTATTGTAGACTTGAGACCAGGACCTGCCTCCAATCTGTCCTTGAAGAGGAGGGAGGCAGAATCACTGGGATTCCTTTGGTCCCCATCCTCAAAGCCCCGACAAGTCCACCCAGGTCAGGGATGCCATGAACCCAGACCCCAGACAGCCATTCGCCAGGACAACTCATCAAGATCCAGTGGCTCATGCAACTCATATCAAAAGGCTTAGCATATTGTTTGGGGGTTTTTATTTCACGCATGTGTGTGTGTGTGTGTGTTTGTACCAGGGATTGAACCCAGGGATGCTGGACCACTGAGCCACATCCCAGGTTCTTTTAATTTTTTATTTCAAGTCAGGGTCTAAGTTGCTTAGGACCTCGTTAAGTTGCTGAGGCTGGCTTTGAACTTGCCGTCCTCCTGCCTCAGCCTCCTGGGTCACTAGGATTACAGGCATGCGCCACCATGCCCAGCTAGACTTGGCACTCTGCCCCACCACCTGCCACCTGCACTCCCCCCTCCCCCAGGGCATCTCTGATGCATCATCAACGAGCAGCGCTGCTCTGCAGCATTCGACCCCCAGGCAAGGCCTTTGTGCTCAGGGTCCTCCAGACCACAGGTGCTCGCCAGGGAGCAAAGTGTCAGTCCTGATTCAAAAGACACTCACTGGCTGGGGGTGTGGCTCAGCGGCAGAGTGCTTGCCCAGCATGCATGGGGACCGGGGTTTGATCCCTAGCATAAGAGAAAAAGGAAGGAAGGAAGAAATACAAGAGGCTGCAGCTGGGGCTCAGTGGTAGAGCACTTGCTTAGCATGCGTGAGACACTGGGTTCAATTCTCAGCACCACATAAAAATAAATAAAATAAAGATATTGTGTCCATCTACAACTAAAAAAAATTTTAAAAAAGAAACACAAGAAGCACTTATTAGGCCCCTACTGTGTGCTGGACACTGTCCTAGACACCAGGATAGAACAGAGAACAAACAGGCCTATAAAGTGACAAGAAATAGAAAATAAACAAGCGGGCATGTCTAAGTCTGATGCTAAGTGTTACAGAAAAACATGAGCTGCAGAGTGCCAGTGAGTGGGGGACTTATTTTATGTAGGATGGTTGGAGAAGGGCTCTCTTGTAGGGTGGCATTTGAAGGAAATGAGGAAACAAACCATGAGGCTACATCAAGAAGAGAGTTGCAAGCAGGGGAAACAGCAAGTGCAAAGGCCCTGAGGTGGGAGTTGGAGTGTGTGGCAGTTGGAGGAAGAGCAAGGAGGCCCACATGACTGGAGTGGAGTGAGCAGTGGGGAGAGTTAGGAGATGAGATCAGGGAGGTAGAGGGGTGGGGTCACGTAGGGGGGCTTTGTAGGCTGCTGTAAGGACTTTGGCTTTTGCTCAGAATGAGATGAGGGCTTTGGATAAAGGAGTGACCTGTATTCTGGAAGAAGCACTCCACCTGTGGTATTAGAGTAGATTCGGGGTGGAGGGTAAGGTCAGAAGCAGGGAGGCCATTAGAAACTACTGTAATAATCCAGCCAAGAGGTGATGGTGGTGCAAACACACACACACACACACACACACACACACACACACACATGCACTCCTCAAAGCTGCAGATGTCCCACGATGTTTAACCCAAGAACGATTTCCAGTTGAGTTATAGCCATATGGAGCCGACATCTAGCTTCCTCTGGAGAAGAGCAGAAAATCCAGGGACTTGAGTGCAGCAGCTCAGCTGTGGCTCTGCTCCCTAATTGTTGAGACTAGGATTCCTCATTTATTGGTCCATGGAACCGCCGACCTTCATCATTGGCTGCAGTCCAAGGAAAGATGGCCACGGTGAAGAGCTTGTGGAAACACAAGCACATGCGCTTTGTCCTGAGCATAAACGTTCTCTTGTGTAAAAATACTGTGGCTTGCTGGACACAGTGGCTCACGCCTTTAACCCCAGCAGGTGGGGAGGCTGAGGCAGGAGGATCACAAGTTCAGAGTCAGCCTCAGCAACTTAGCGAGGCCCTAAGCAACTCAGCAAGGCCCTGCCTCTAAATAAAATATAAAAATGGGCTGGAATGTGGCTCAGTGGTTGAGCACCCCTGGGTTCAATTCCTGGTACCTAAATAAATAAATAAAAAGGGAAAGAGAGAAAAAAAAAAGAAGAAAAGACTAAATACTGGAGGTACATAAACAGTCTCTGCCACAAGTCTTAAGGGAGAGAGTGGCCATCTTTTGAAAGCAAGGTTGTAGGAACATCCAGGAGTGGTACCCATCTTCCTAAGAAGCAACCCAATCCACCAGAGAGATGGCTTTGCGTCAGTCCTCCGATACTAGAATTGGTGTCTGAGAATCAGCACCTGCACCGTAATACACTAACTCAGCAGACTGTTAAACAGAAGATTGCTCCGAGGGCAGGCACGCAACACTGAAACGCTCATCGTCATCCACTTTCGCCCAGAACAGCCGTGGCCTCGCCCAGCCCGGCCGCCGCTGGGGATCTAGGAGCCGATCTCAGGGGGCTGCTCCCACGTCCCTCCCACCAACACCGGCCTCCCAGAACCTTCCTTTCCTCTCACCTGTATGACTCAGTGGCCTCTCCTTGACCCGCCTCTACCACTTGCTCCTCTGCTGAGTCCCTGATTCACGTGATCCACTGTCACCAGACGTGCGCTTGACTGTCTCTCAGTCACCTTAAACTTAAAATCCACGCAGCCTAACGAGCAAAAACAGTGCCTCTCGGCCACTTCTGTCGGTCTTTCTCTCGACTTGGGTTCAGTTTTGGACCCCTCCTCTGCCTCTGGCACTGAGCTCCAGTTTTGCTCCGTGCCCTGCCGATCTGCCAGCCTCTATCCTCGGTGCCTCCACACCCACCCTGGCTGTCACCACCGTGCCCAGCACTCCAGTCCTCCTGCCCTGCCTGCTCCTCCTCTGTCATACCAGGTAACTAGCTTACCTGGGTGTTTAGCGATTGTCTATTAGGACACAGGCTATGAGGGCGTTGGTTTTGTCTGTTTTCTCCCTCAGTGTCTCCCCAGAGCCTAGAACAACATGGCGCATGGTGGGGTTCAAATCACACTTGCCCGATGAAGGGATCACAGACTCAGTTTCCATGGCTACGTGGTTTCCATGCAGTCACATTTTTAAACATGTATATACACAGACACATACACTCTTGAAGACAAAAGCCTGTTTCCGCTGGGCACAGAGGCACATGCCTATAATCACAGCAACTCAGGAGGCTGAGGCAGGAGGGTTGCAAGTTCAAGGCCAGCCTCAGCAACTTAGCAAGATTAAGCAACTTAGCAAGACCCTGTCTCAAAATTTTAAAAAATTAAAAGATCTGGGACTGTAGCTCAATGGTAAAGTGCCCCTGGGTTCAATCCCCAGCACTGCCAGAAAACAAAACAATTAAAAAAAAAAATAGTTAGGGGTGGAAGAAATATTCAATTATTCTGTGTCCTGATTACAGTGGTAGTTATAAAAATCTATATCTTTGTTAAAATTCATAGACCAACTAATAAATACAACTAAAAAAATTAATTTTACTGTTACTTTAAAATGTTAAAGTTATTGTCTCTAAAATCCTAGAATAGCTCCTGGAAAATAATAATATTTCAAAAAAATGCTGGTTGCTGGGTGTAGTGGGGCATGCCTGTAATCCCAGTGACTAGGGAGGCTGAAGCAGGAGGATCATGAGTTGGAGGCCAACCTCAGCAACTTAGTGAGACCCTGTCTCAAGGTAAAAAAGGGATGCAATGTTGCTCAGTGGTTAGGCCACCCTGGGTTCAATCTCCAATACAAAAAAAAAAAAGTTCTTGTTACTTAAAGATCAATTCCTGAGCTGGGTATGGTGATACATGTCTATAATCCCATTGTCTCTGGAGGCTGAGGCAGGAGGATCATAAAAGTTCAAGGCCTCAGCAACTTATTGAGACTTTGTCTCAGAATAAAAAAAATTAAAAGGGCTCAGTGGTAAAGTGCCACTGGCTTCAATTCCAAGTACAAAAACAAACAAACAAAGAAAAACAATTCCTGGCCTCCTGAGGCGCCACCTGTATAAGAAATACCTGATAAACGCAGGTGCTGGCAACTCAAAGATCTCTGTGCTTACTGGGGTCTGGGCAGGCCCTGAGGTCACATTCTAACTGGTGTCACTGATGCTTCTATGCAAACAGAATGGAATAATAGCAAGGGGGATATTGGCCATCACCCTGGGCCAACAGCGGGTGACGCAGAACGCGGAGTGAATTCGCCCATCGCGGGCACCTAAGAAGCCAGGCACATCCGGGCTCAGAGCCCAGAAATCCAGCCTTAGCGGCTCACCAGGGCCCCTGGCCTGAGGTTTAGTGCATCTTGAGCCTCGATTTTTGTCGTCTGTGAAAAGTAGAGGGCAAAAGCGCTTGAAAATGGCCGGGAGCCAGGAACAAAAGAACAGTGCCCATTAGTGCAGAGCACTGTCGCCAGCGCATGGCGACGGCCGGTAACACGCCACATTTTATTGTTTGCAATAAAGAGATTGGCAGGATGTGCCTAAATGTGACCAGTGAGTGAGCCTTTTGTCATGGGATTTTTAGCCCCAGCATTTCATTATGAAACATTTCAAAGTTAAGGAAATCGGAAAGACCGTTCAAAAAGGGTGTTGCTGAGATTCAAGAGCATTGATTTTTATTTCTTTCTTTCTTTTTTTCTTTTCTTTTTTTGGTATTTGGGACTGAACTCAGAGGCACTTTACCACTCAGCTACATCTCCCGTCTTTTGTTTTGTTTTGTTTCGTTTCGTTTCGTTTTTTTTGAGACAGGGTCTCCCTAAGTTGCTGAGGCTGGCCTTGAATTTGCCATCCTCCTGCCTCAGCCTCCAGGAGCTGCTGGGATTCAGGCATGTGATTGATTTTTAATTTCTTTTTGTTTATCTATTTTTTTTTTTTTTCTACAGCAGACCTAGTTGGAGAATTAAAAATGAAAAGGGGAGTGGGGGGGGAAGGAAAAAATTCAGATGGAACAGGACCAAGGACAGAGCTCTTTGGTGTCACTACCATCTCCCACTGGGTCCAGTCATTGACTGTTTTTAGAACCTTAGCCAATTAGAAATTCTCCAGCCCTGGGGCTCTTTGGCTCTTGCATCGCCCATGTCCACAGGCTGTCAGGAGGGATTCTGCTGAGCGCCTTGCTGAAGTCCAGACCCGGGAGCTTGCTCCACCCCCATCTCAGACCAAATCATCCCATCAACTCGGAAAACCAGATCAACCCAGAGTAATTTGTTCTTCATTGTTTCTGATCACGTCTTTTCTTTCCACATACTTAGAAACCTAAAGGTCGTGGAAAGAATATGGATTCTGCAGTCGGACCATGCCGAGTTTGAATCCTGTACACGTTTGTCAGCTGTGTGACTTTGGCAAAGTTGCCTGACCTCGCCGAGTCTCTTTGTGGGATGATAAAGACTGGGTCACAGGCCCCGCTTGACAACTCACACAGTAGCTACCTCTCTCTACATCCCCCTCTCCTCCTCAACTGCCATCTCTGCAAGCATGAGGCCAGAGCTTCCTACCTTTGTGTCCCAAAGGGGGTCCTCATTCCACCCTACCCCACACACACCCCTTCCTCCCCATTCTGGGTCCCCAGTGTCCACCAGTTACCCTGCAGCATGGCCTGATGCACGGCCCTCGCTGGCGCTGGCGGGGAGAGGGAAGGGGCAGTGCTGGAGAGGCCACGACTCATTAACTCCTTTACTCGGTCCCTCGTTAGCAGCTTCATTAGCTGCAGGGCCTCCGTGGAAAGCCATTAGCTGTGACTCATTCCGTGCCATTCATCAGAGAGGGGGGCGGAGAGTGACAGCAGAGAGAAGAGAAAACAAGAAAATGACCCAGCTCTCCTCCTCTTGCTGCCTCCCAGGGACAACGGGGCTGAGCCGGCTACGTGCAAACTAGGATTTCAGGGACCTCCCGTGGACCCCTCTTACATCCACAGGATGTAGGGGTGCTGCCCCCAGTAGGGGACACTGCAGCCTGTCCCAATGCCTGCGCATTGCCACTGAAACACCACTGACCCTTGGCATCTGCGGGAGGTGACCTCTCTCCCCTCCCCCACCCTGCTCTCTTCTATCTCTTCAGGGCAGCTCTGGGGTCCCTGGAACGCACGGACCGTCTCAGAGCCACCTCTGCCACCACCTCAGGGGTGTTCTCCTGAGAGCCTGCTGCAGAGTTAGGGTTATTCAGGAAAAACTCTGGAACGGCTGCCCCAGAGCCTGGAGCTCCTAAAAGCCACCACCCGCCACCATGGAGAGTAGCTCTAGCTCAGTGGGCACCAGGGCTGTGTGAACCCCTTGGGGCTTGGTGGCAAAACTTCCAGGAAGGTACGCCTCCCCGGCAGGCTGGCGGGGGGCTCGGTGGCAGAGCACTTGCCAAGCACGTGTGAGGCCCTGGTTTGATCCCCAGCTCTGCAGCGGTGAGGCTGGGGAGGGAGAGAGAAAGAAAAGGAAAACAGGAAAGCACCCTCTGCAGGCCCTGGCCCTGCCCCCAGGGAAGTCTAAAGCCCCACGGCTGCCCCGCCAGCTCGCCTCTGCTGCTGGTGGGGCTCAGTGACACTGGAATCACAGGTCCACCTGGGCTCCGCGCCTCAGAGGGAAAATCAGTGACCTTCTCTAGAGGACTTGCCATTGGTAAATCACACACACATCCGATTTTTAAACCTAATCTTCACGACACTCAAGGGCAAGTGGGAATGGCTACTTGCAGGAGCCACCTCCTACCTGGTCCCCACCCCGTGGGTTAGCGGCCTTGTCTGCTCCCCCTACAGCATGGCTCCCCACAGCCTGTCCAAGGGCCCGGGACTGTCCATGCACCCTGCACTGTGGTCACGCTGGTCCAGCCGGCCTCACTCGTCTTCATTTCCGGTTCTCAGCACAGTGCCAGGCAGGGAAGGGAATCGATAGAACTTGTTGGATGGAGACATGGACAGGTCCTCATCTCACAGACCAGGAAACGATACACAAAGAGGGAAGTGACCTGCCTTGCCTGAGGTCACCTAATCTTCACTTGCTGGGCCCCTGGCACAGGCCAATTTCCTTGACCCTGGGCAGACAGTGTGGGAGGATGTGCTCTCTAGCTCCTCCTGGTTGTCCCCAGAATGTGTTCTGCCCTTGACTGAGCTGACACCTGACCATTCTGAATTTTAAAAAGCACACTTCCCAGCCTCCCTTGTGATGAATCGTGCATATTTGTGTCTGTGTGTATGTACCCACACGTGCATGTATATGTAAGTGGCAAGTGGAAATGGTATTTATAATTTCTATGAAGGGTCCTTACAGGCACTTTAAAGCACTCCTTCCTTCCCATCTGCTGGAATGAGTTTCTAATGGCTGGAGCTCAAGCAGCCTTTTGGACCATGAGGTGAAGGCCATACCCCAGAGTGAAAACCTCAAAAGACTCTGGGTCTCTGACAATTCACTGCCACACCAGCCTTGAGCCATCAACCTGTGAGATTTTTACATAACACTGGCATGTTTATAGCAGTTGTTCTCAAAGTGTGGCTTCAAGATCAGCAGCAATACAACCTGGCAACGAGTTACAAACACATCCTCAGACCCCATCCTGGATTTATTGAACCAGAATTTCTGGAGGTGGAACCCCGCAACTGTATTTTCACAAGCCTGCTGAGTGATTCCGCACGCTCCAGTTTGAGAACCCCTGATTTTAGGGCATTGTTAATTTGCATTTCTCATTACTTGAGGCTGAATATAATCCTGACTGATAAACAGTAGGGGAAACAGAATCTCCAGGCAAGGGCCTCTCTGCAGATTCAGTGTTATTTTATCCCTCCTCAGTCCTGGGGATGGAACCCAGGGCCCTGCCCATGCTGGGCAAGTGCTCTACCACTGACCTAAGTCCCCAGAACCCCTGCTTTTTTTCCATTTTATTTTGAGATATAGGCTCAGTAAATGTTTGAGGCTGGCCTTGAACTTGTGATCCTCCTGCCTCAGCCTCCTGAGTAGCTGGGATTACAGGCATGGGTCACCAAACCAGGCTCTGATTCAACATCTTTGTAGGGGAAAAAATTCAAAGCCCTTATTCCTCTAAAACAAAGATTTTTTTTTTAATGTATGTTAGAATATAATTTGCACAATCTGAGCAACCAGAAGCAGGCCAGACTGGGGGAAACAGGAACGGAGCCAGCCAGATGAGGCCCAGCAACAGAAGAGGAAGAGGGGGAAATGGTAGGGCCCAGAGAGTTTAATCAGTGGCAGACAGCTTAAATCCATCCAAATGTAGCTCCATAAATGTTAAAACACACACACACACACACACAGTTTTCAACTTTTTATAGAAGTCTAGTATGCATATGTTAAAGTGCACAGATTGTAAATGTTCAGCTCAATGGATTTTCACAAACCAAACACTTCAGCGTTACCAGCACCCAGCTTAGGAAACAGATCGCATTACAGGCCCCTTAGACGTGCCCCTGGTGCCCACTCCCCAGGTCTTCCCTGCCTCTGGTAATCACTTGTCCTGGTTTCCGACATATAAATGGAGTCACAGAGGCAGTATTCCTTTAGCTTCTTTGACTTAACATTACGTTTGTGAAACTCACCCATGCAATTGTGTGTAGTTGTAATTTGTTCATTATCATCACTATGTAATATTCCGTTGTATAAACATATCACAATTTATTTACCATTCCACTGTTATGGGGGCTTGGGCAGTTTCAGGTTCGGGGATATTCTGATGACTGTGACCATGATTTTCTTGGAGGTGTCTTCCAGTGACCACGTGTACACATTTCTACTGAGTGTATAAACCTAGGGGTGAGGCAGCTGGGTGATAGGATGCAGCAGTTTCCCAAGTGATTGTACAAATTCCCCTCCTACATCCTTGTCAACACTTGGTCTGATCTGACTTTTCCCTTTTAGCCTTCGGTGGGTGTGCAGTGGTATTTCATTCTGGTTTTAATCAGCATTTGACTGGTGGTTGATGAAGTGGAGCATCTTTTCGTAAGTTTAATGGCCACTTGAATATCTTGTTTTGCATATTGCTTGATCAAGTCTTTTGCCCATTTCTTTCTTGCCTTGGGCAAGCTAGGCGAGCGCTCTACCACGGGGCCCCAGCCCCAACCCTCGCCCCTCAACTTTGAATACCAGGTCAATACAAATGGACAAACACCCCCACTTCAGAGTGGAATCCCATCTGCAAGAGTGTCAGAGCAGCAGGAGAAGCCGCTTCAGAAGACAGCAGCCCAGCGTGGGTAGGGTGACACCCTTGCACGGATGTGTCAGAGGATGTTTTCCCAAACGTGACCCTGCATGTTTGTGTGAGTTTTATTAGAGGGGCTGCCCCACTGATTCAGGAGTTCACCAGAGGAGCAATACACACTTCTGTACCATACTGGGTCTACAGTACCCCTGAGATATGAGGCACCTGTGGGGTGCACAGCCCGAATATGTGTTCTGGGTGGACTTACTTTCAGGCAGGAGTCAAGCCAAAATCAGAGAGGGTTTAGCCAAGGCTGTAGTGGAAGCAGGGGTAGCAGCAGAGAAAGAAAGCAGATTTGGCTGTGTGGCAGGAACAGGCATGACTGAACAGGACTAAATGGGACTAGCAAAGAATTCTAAGCTAATGAGATGTCAGTAAGGCTTATGTCTGAGGCTGGGCCAAGCTAGATTCTGTGTTCAGTTCATTGGGTGTCTAAACCTCACTCCTGTCATTAGTTTATGTTGAACAGGTTTCAGTGAGGAGGAGGGGTGGGGGACAGGTGTTTATTTTGTCCTTATCTCAAAGACCTTCTGATCTTCTTTAAAGGCTGTCCTAAGGAGAAGAGGGGTGTGTCCCCACGTCTGTAGGCTCTAGCAGCATGTTGGGGTTCTAAAGACAGCTGGAATAGGGGACAGGGGCCCAAGGAGAGTTGGGGGATGAGCTGCCAGTAGGGAACATCCTGGCTGTAGGGGACGCTGCAGGAAATGAGAGCCCAAAGTGCACACGGGGACAGTCCCTCAGATCCCCCTGGTGCCCTCGTGCCCACCGTCCCCCCAGTCAGTCACCAGCTCTCACCCAGCAAGGACTTAGCCGCACATGTGTGCCCGCCAGCAGGAGGTCTGGGGGGGTCACCGCCTGTCACACGGACACTTCACTCCTGCGCAGGAGTCCTGCGCCGCAGACGCGCGGGGGACCGTGTGTCCGGTGCCACCCTGCAAGAGCGGCCGAGGCGCGGCGGCCTGCGGCTGTTTGCGCAGCTAAGTGGCCTCTGTGTACCCAGCCCGGCGCCGTGGCCGCGGCTTATCTCCCGCAAACACGGCGGGATCCGCCGGAACCCGAGGCCTCGCTGCCTCCATTAGCGCCACAGCCTCCGGTCCCCGCTTATGGGTCCATCCCAATGGCCTGTCACTGATAAGGACCGAGAGGAGGTCACGCCCCAGCACCCCTCGCTCCAGTCACCCTCGTGTCGGATCGGACACAGCGAGGACCCCAACCGTGCGGAAGCCGCAGCTGCTCATGGACAGCAGCTCTGGCTCACCATGCGCACCTGTCTGTCACACCGCCCGCCCCTAGTGGCTAACAGCCAGGTGGCTTCTCAAGGGGTGGGCCAGAGGCCCTTTAGGAATTCCTACACTCCACCCCACCCCAGGCCACCACCACTAAGGGTGACAGGGTCTAACTCGGAGGCGGCCTGAGCAGCATCCCTACCAGCCCGTTTCATTTCCCCCGGGGAGTCCATGAAGAGGCCCTACCATCCCCATTTCGCAGAGGAGGACACTGCTTGTTTAAAGGTTGAAACCCCTATGACTGGTCAGGAGCAGGTAGGGATTTGAACCCCGAGCCTGCGCGTGCCTTCTCAAAAGCCAGCTTGGTGGTCCAACCTCCTCCCTTTACAGATGGAGAGAGGGAGGGGCAGTCTCTGATTCCCATCCTGGGCTGTCCCCGTCCCCCACCCTGCCACTTCTGTGCCCTCTGATGACCCACTGCATCTGGGAGTCAGGCACTCAGCCAGCTCTGAGGTTACTGAAATTGATTAAGTCTAGACCAGGGCCTTCGGCTCATTAAATCTCAATTTTGGCCTTAATTAAATCCCATCTGGTTGCATGAGGTGGGGGAACAGGCCATCACTGTTCTCTTACCAACTTGTAGAAAAGTGGTTATAACTTTTATAATGAAAAGTAAAAGGCCCTTCTAAATATAGACAAATAAAAATAGAACATGTTTATTAATTTGACTACATTAAAATTTAACATTTCTCTGTAATAAAAAACTAAATTAAAAGTCAGTTCTCAAAATCAAAAATACAGGGGCTGGGGAGATAGCTCAGTTGGTAGAGTGCTTGCCTTGCAAGCACAAGGCCCTGGGTTCGATCCCCAGCACCGCAAAAAAAAAATAAATAAATAAAAATAAATAAAAAATACAAACATTTCACATCATAGAAAACCAAAGAAGTAGGGTTAAGGATGAGGATGAGGCTCAGTTTGTAGAGAGCTTGCCGAACATGCCCAAAGCTGGGGGTTCAGTCCCCAGCACCACAGAAACAAACCAAAAAGAAACATGAAGATCCAAACATAAGAAGGGTATCAACAAACCAATAGAAAAACTGGTGCTCTCCTGTAATCTCAGCCAAAGGAGGATCGAAAGTTCCAAGGCCATCCTGACTACTTAATGAAACCATGTCTCAAAATAAAAAGGACTAGAGATGAAGCTCAGTGGCAGAGTACTTACCTAGCATGTGTGAGGCTCTGGGCTCAATACCCAGTACCCCCCCGCACACACGCAAAAAAAGAAAGAATATGACAGAGACCACCAAACAAGCAAGGACAATACACAAATGATTAGTGTAAAAAGTATTTATTCAATCTCACTACTAATCAAAGAAGTACCAATTAAGGCTGGGCCGGGTGGTGCACAATTGTAATCCCACCTACCCAGAAGGCTGAGACAGGAGGATTGAAAGTTCAAGGCCAGCCTCAGCAATTCAACAAGATTCTGTCTTAAAATAAAAAATAAAAAGTGCTGAGCGGCACCCACCTGTAATCCCAGCAGCTTGGAGGCTGAAGCAGGAGGATCACAGGTTTGAAGCTAGCCTCAGCAACTTAGTGAGACTGTGAGCAACCTAGTGAGAAAATAAAATTTTTAAAATTTTAAATAAAAAAATAAAAAGGGCTGGGGTTATGACTCAGGGGTTAAGTGCCCTTGGGTACTAAAAAAAAAAAAAGAAAGAAAGAAAGAAAGAAAGAAAGAAAGAAAGAAAGAAAGAAAAAAACCAACCTGGGGATGTAGCTCAGTGGCAGAGCACCCCTCGGTTCAATTTCCAGTACTATAGGAAGAAGAAGAAGAAGGAAAAGAAATAGAAATTAAAACAAAGAATAACTATTTTTCAATTACAACATTTTTAACAAAATTCTTGTGTGTGTGTGTGTGTGTGTGTGTGTGTGTGTGTGTGTGTGTGTGTGTGTGGTGGTGGGGATTTGAACCCAGGGCCTTGTGCTTATAAGGCAAGCACTCTACCAGCTGAGCTATATCCCCAGCCCTTAACAGATATTTTTTAAGTGATAATGCCCTGTGCTGCCCAGGCCACGGCAAACCCCTCACAAATGCTACCCATGGGATTTAACAGGCCTGTCCCTAGGAGGCTGGTTTAGGGTACCGTACCTACCCTGAGACCCAGGGTTTTCATTTCTGTGAATGTGACCTTCAGGTGTAGCTGGAAATAAGCCTAAGGATGTTCATCAAGCAGTGATTAATAGTGGCATGCACACACACGCATGTGTACACACACACACACCACTCATGCACACACAAAGGAAAACACAAATTTCCAAAAGATTCAACAAATAAATTAGAGTGCGTATAAAGAATATAATATTTTAATGGAGTCATGGAAAATCAAGTTTTAGAAAAATGTTAAATGACAAGGAAATACTTAAAATGTGCTTATATGAGGAGAAAGCCAAGTACAAAAAAACAGTATAGAATAATTTCTACTTTGTAAAAAAAACTCTATAGGAGAAACTATATGATTATACATAGGAAACCCTGTAGAAGGAATTTTATATAGAGCAATGTTAAGAGTGATGATCTCTTGGTGAGATTACAGATTTTTTTTCCCTTATATTTTCCATAGTTTTTGCACATTTCACAATGAACATTTATTACTTTTAGACTCAAAACTGTTTACCAGGCCTGGGGGTGCAGCTCACTGATAGAGCGCTTGACTAGCCTGGGCAAGGCCCTGGGTTCATTCCCCGGCACTGCAAGAAAAAAAAAAAAAAAAAAATTAAAAAATTTAAAATTTTAAATGTGAAGGGTAAAATCAAACAAAAGAAATGAGAACACAAAATGTGTAATACATGAGGTATACTTTCCTCTCTCTCATTGTCACTTAAGTCCAGGCCCAGGAACATCTTGAAATTTGCTCAAGGGTAGAGGACTCTGCCCACTTTCTGTGGGGGTCTAGACTTCCTAGAAGCACCCCTCAGGCTGGCCTGCCCACAGGGCCCTCCTCCCTCCACCCCTGGTCTGTTGCCTTCCCTCTCTTCTAGGCTCCCTTCCGTCCACCATGCCCTGCTCCTTCTCCTGGCCCTTTGTCATAAGGCCTCAGGACTACACTCAGTATCTCTCACCACTCTTGCCCATCCCAATGCCAAAGTCTGTCCCAGTGCCCTCTCCTGACCAGCTCTGCCCTCTGGCTGTGAATGAGGGGGCGAGGAAGGACCAGAGCAAAGAGGGTTGTGATCTAGCAGAAGCCAGACCCAAAGTTTAGCAGGGAGGGGAAGAGCAGAGACCCAGGAGTTGCCAGGATTAGGCAACAGACTGGGGACACCCTCTGAGCCTTTGAGAAAGGTGAGTGTCCAGGTCTTTCTCCTATGAAGACGTGTGCTCAGGTGTGTATCCAGCAGAGATGACATTGCAGGTATCTGACAGGAGGTTGGTACCCAGTACTTCCCATGGCTCACCCCAGGCCTGGATCCCATGGTTTCCTGTGCCCTGGGCACCTTACACATGTCAGGAAAGAATTATTTGCCTACCATGCAAAAGACAGGCCTGAACCAGAATCCCCACTGCACCACACACTGATAATCAGCAGGCCACTTTACCTCTCTGGGCCTTGTTTCCTCATCTGTAAATGGGAAGACTAGACTTGTGAGGTCATTGGAAGGACCACAGATAATAGAGAAAAGAACACAGAGTCCATTTAAACCTTACCCAAGGCTGTAATCTCTGCCCTAGGACTTAGAACCAGGCCACAGTCCTGGTGGCCTGTGGGTCCTTACCCTCTGCCCATTCACCTGCTGCCTGTGGAGTCTCGGGCCCAGCTGCTGCAAACTATGGTTTGGATCCCTGCTCTGCATGTGTATGCTGCATGCCAGGCACATTGCTATGTCATTAGCTCCATTTCACTGATAAGGAATGTGACTCAGAGATTAAGCCACCTGCCCAGGGTCCCACAGTAAAGAACAACCCAAGAACCCAAGCCCAGACCAGTTCAGGCCTTATTATGGGCTGACAGATCTGACTCCATGAGAATGTTATAGGCCGAACTCTAAGGGAAATGACTAAACAGACTCCATTTTTCTCTAAGACTCCATGTTATGTAGGAAATAAGCTTCTCCCATGGGAACACCCCGCCTCTGTACCCATCATCAGTTACTTGGTGTGACATGTTTAATAATATACAATGGTAACTCCTATGTAGTAAAGAATTACTCTCTTTTGATTCCTATTGCTCCTAAACAATGTACCATGTGAACAGTGATTGTGTGGATGTTAGTAACCATTCTTTAGTTTGTACCTAGGTAAGGGTCATTTTGACCCACTTCCCCCTCTGCCGATGATCTCATGATGTTAATGTGTTATTTCGAATCACAGCAACAGACACTTATGATTAATGTGATTTTTATAAGAACCCCTACAACCCTGTGGTTGTGCTGTTCTTCCAATAGCCATTTTTTGGGGCATTGTGTGAGACAGTCAGCCAGCCGGCTTAATAAAAACTCTCAGATTTGGACTTCTCAGTGGTGATCGGTCTGTTCTTAAGTTGTGCCCCATAACAGCCTGACCTTAGGAAGCCAGGCTGCGGGGAGACTACCCGATGAAGCCAGATGCCAGCACATCCCTCACCCCTCCTCTGGCAGTCAGCATGATGTGGGTGACTATCCCTGAAGCCACGTCTCTGTAACCATTATTCTCAGACTGGGCAGGAGGGTCTCCTCCCTGCCCTTATTAACTGCACTCAGAGCCTCTTGAGAAAAGCTCACCTCCTTCCCTGCCTCCCTCTCTGCCTTAATTACTTCTCCTCCAGGCTGTAATGAATGTCGCTGAGCCCCTGAGACAGGAACTTCTTCCGGAACAGTCACCTCCAGCACTCAGGCCCTGCCTCCCCTTGCCTGCTTTCTTTGGGCCCAAACCACAGCCCCAACCCCTGTACCTGTCCCCATCCCAGCCCCAGGCCCCAGGCTCCAGCTACACAGGGCATCTGCATCTTGGAGACTCCAACCCCTCAGCCTCCTTGCCACCAAGGGAATGCAGGCTCAGAGACCAGAACACAAGGGCCTGGCCCAAGTTAGGGGTTCTAGATCCTCAGTGCCCCATTCAGTCATCTGACTCTGGGGATTGGAGCAGATAGCTCGAAATGACAGCCACTAATAGCCTCCCATGTGCTGGCACTCTTGGGAGCTGCCATGAAGAGGCCATTCCTTCCCTTCCCGTCTGTGCCAGTCCCTGCTGCAGGCACTGGGAGCAAGGCAGACATGTGCCCCCAGGAGCTTAGAGTCTAGCCGGGACACAGCCTAGACAGGAAAGTGAACAGATAAAGTAAACTATTTATAAAGAGGGAGAAAGTGGGATCTGAGGTGGCGTGACAGCTAGGGTTGCACGGGATGGGTGGAAGAGATGGCACATGCTCCCCCATCCCATCCCGTTTAAATCCCATGTTGGAAGTCCTTACAGAAGTCTGCTCTGCACCCCTCATACATCAAAGCCAACCTGGTCTAACTGGATCATCCCCTACATTCACCCAGACCACACACACACACACACACACACACACCACCAATCACCTAAAACAACCACAGGGGAAGGACAGGGTGAGCAGTGGGCCCCACAGCCACCTGTCAGGAAGGAGGGCTGCGGAATGAAGACCAGCATTGTGCCTGCAGCTACCTTACCTCCTGTTCCTGCCTCTTCATGCTCCCTGGTGCCCCTCATCCTCCACCAATCAACCCAAGTTTCTATGTTTCCAGGTAGACTAAAGAGTTAAATGTATAAATAAATTGAACAATGGCAAGGCAGGAAGAAAGAGAATCATTCATGAATCCTCTTGCGGGAAGAGGTCTTTATGAGTGTAAAAGCCCTGGAAGAAATTACAGAGAAAGTCAACAGCCTTGTCCATAGAAGCATTAAGAGGGTGTGCATGTCATAAAAACGTCGCTGAAGTTACAGATGGGACCACCTTTCTTTGCCAGGGTAACTCCTAATTTGTCCTCCATTTAGCCACCCAAGGACCACTTGACCGCCCTGTCCCCACCCCACCCACTAGGTGTTGGCTGTCCCCTCTGTGCTCCATACCATGCCAGCTGCTCAGTCCCTTTTCAAAGCAGAGATGAAACTGTGTTGTGATTGTTGGTTTAATAGTTTGATCCCCATGGACCATGGGAACCTTTACATTTTACCGCTCTGACAATCTCCATGCACAGCACACAAAATATTTAACACCAAGCAGAACCCAATAACGTTTTTCATTTTCTTTTTTAGTGAATATCTGTTCTTTTTTGGTTAACTCGTATATTTATTTGTTGAAAAACCAAAACTTTACACACAATAGAGTTTTGTTCAGGCATAAAGAAAAATGAAATGATGTCATCCACACAAAAACGGATGGAACTAGAGACCATCATGTTAAGCGAAATAAATAAAAAATCAGAGGTTAAAGGTCCCGTGTTTTCACTCATATGTGGAAGCTAGAGGAGAAAGGAAAAGAGAGGTGGTGGGGTGGATCTCCTCAAAATCACAGGGAGATCAATACAGCAAAGGAACCCCGGATGGAAGCGGAGAAGGAGGGGGGAAGTGCTGGGGAGTGATATTGGCCAAATTATATTGTTATATTGTGTATTGTGTGCATATACGAATACACAACAAATCCCAGCAGTATACACCACTATAATGCACCAATAAAAATGTGTGTGGGGGGAAGCTTGCTATTTTTAGAATAATATGTTTATTTAAATATATATATATGAATAAGCAAATTTTTTTTTTCAGTGCTGGGCATGGAACGCACAGCCTTGCGCATGGGAAGCATGAACTTCACTATTGGGCACTGAGCTCCTCTCCTCCCCCAAGCTATTTAGCAACGTTTTTAATTGTATTAAAATAGCAATTTTTTTTTCCTGTACTGGGGATTGAACCTACGTGTGCACTACCCCTGAGCCGCATTCCCAGCCCACTTTATTTTGAGATAGTGTCTCGGTAAGTTGAGAGACCCTGCGGAGGCTGGCTTGGAACTTGTGATCTTCCTGCCCTGCATCAGCCTTCCCACAGGCGCGCGCACCGCGACCGCTGGCCCCTGGTCTCTCTGCCCGAGGTCCTTTCTATCTCCCAAGCGCCCGGAGGGAATCAGATCACCGCCTTCCTTAAACGTCTGCAGTGGCTTCCGAGGTCTCCTTAACCTCCATCCACCCCACCACTGGCCTGACCTACCCTTGGGCTTTGCCGTTCCCTCCTCCTTCCCTGCCCCACCACACTAAGGAGGCGGCGAACACCGGCGCTTTCCCCACAGCGGAGCACCCCGCTTCCTAAGAAGGGAACGCGGATCCCTGCAGTGGGAGTAGCGTCCTGCTCAACATCAGTCCGAGCCAGGAAATGAGATGGACTCAAACCCTAGCGTCTGACGCAAGATCTAGGCACGGACTGTGCCGTGACCCCGGGTCCATCAGCCCAGCGCATTGCACGGCACAGTCGCGCGGCCCAGTGGAGGATGCCTGGCCCCCTTCTGCTGGCTCAGAGCCCGGAGGGTAGTGGGGGGAGGGAAGGACTTCTTTTCCCAAATAAAACCTCCCACTGCTCTCAAGGCCCTTGCCACTCTTTGGACTCCACCTTGGGCTGCGCGCTCACGCCCGCGCCCCTGGGCTGTTTTCACTGATGAGGGCAGGGCTGTGGGGGCCCCGCCTGGTGGCTGGAGGTGCTCTGCTGGGGCGGAGGTGGCCAGGACCGGGGGAGTGGTTGTAAGCCACGAGGGAATCAGGAGTCGACCCCAGCAGACCCGCCTCCTGTCCCCTCCCCACCCCCACTGCACCTTCATCCCCATCCCCACATAGTCGCTTCACTTCGAGGATCCCAGAGGTGAGGCGACCAGTCCGGGACTTACCGCGTCCGGCATCGCCCCCTCGTGGCAACTATGTGTAATTACAGCCTGCCGGAGCAGAGGGGAGTGGTGTCCTCTCTGTACCTAGGAATTGGGGTTTTGCGGATGTGGACTTGCGCCAAAAACCTAGTCCAGGAGGCTGAATATTCATCCTAAGGACATGTTCCTGAATCCTGACACCCTACAGTCCCCTCCTCACATATTAACTTCACCTTGGGACATTCATATATTAAGATGCATTTTATGAAATTTCCATTAGCTCGCACATATGCGCGCGCGCACACACACACACACACAGACACACACACACACACACACAAACTCCGCCCCACAACTCACATGCCAACACGCTCACAAACACACATACACACATGAGACACCTCTATACACTCCTCTCTCCTTGGGAAAACAGAGAGGAAAACTCCTCAGGGAGATTTCAGTCATGGGACATGGAAATAACACCTGGCACTACACCATCTTAACCAGGAGTCCCAGACGACGCCCCAGCTCCACACAGCCATAAGCATTTACACTGCACCCCTCAGTCACCAGGTGCACCCCAGCATGTTCACCTCCCTCTGTCCCGCCTCCTCTGCTTGAGACTCACTCCCGGGCTCTAGGAATCGGCTCTTATCTCTGCTTCCGTAGGCCAAGTTGGGCCCTGGATTCTGCATCGAGATCTCTCTCGATGCTAGTGTGGGAAGGTTCTCTCTCACACAGCTGATCACTCTTCCCAGCGAACTCCAGGGCAGCAGCCTGAGGAAAAGGCAGAGTAGGGAGCCCTCTGCTGGACAAGGGGCTCACGGACCACTTGGAACTGAAATTCTTTTTTCTTTTTTGGTACTGGGAATTGAACCCAGGGGTGCTTAACCACTGAGCCACATCTCCAGTCCTTTTAAAATATTTTACTTAGTGACAGGGTCTCGCTAAGTTGCTTAGGGCCTCGCTAAGTTGCTGAGGCTGGCTTTGAACTCGAGATCCTCCTGTCTCAATCTCCTGAGCCACTGGGATTATGGGTGAGAACCACTGCACCGGCTGAAATTCTTAAATCCATAAATCCAGGAGTTTCTTGATGGACTTTGTACTATGTATTTGTGGAGTATTTAGTACTTCACATAATTATTTCTTAGAGGAAAACTATACTGGAAGAAAAAACTAACATTTATTGAATGTTTACTTGCACATATGGGAATTCATTAAATCTTTTTTTTTTTTTTTTTGAAACTGTCCAAGCATATATAAAAGCAGAAAGATAGTGTAACAGTTACCTCTGTCCATCATCCACATTTAATAAGTACCAGCTCCTGATTCATGACCAGTTTTATTTGTTCCCCACCCACTGCTTCCCCTCCAGGGTTATTTGAAGCAAATTCAAGACATCTTTTCATTTCATCTATAAGTATTCTGAATGTACAGTAAAATATATATATGGAATTATTTTTATTTTGGGGGGTACTGGGTATTGAATCCAGGGTCACTTTACCACTGAGTTACTTACACCCAGAGCCCTTTTTATTTCTTATTTTGAGAATAGGGTGGCCTCCAACTTGTAATCTTCCTGCCTCAGCCTCCCAAAAAACTGGAATTACAGGTGTGCTCCACACCAGTATTTTTTTTTTTTTTTTTTTTTTTTTTTGGTACTAGGAATTGAACCCAGAGGTACTTCACCATTGAGCTACATCCCCAGTCTTCCTTATTTTTTAAGGCGGGGTCTCACTAAGTTGGTTAGGGCCTCCCTACATTGCTGGCCTTGAACTTGCTATCCTCCTGCCTCAGCCTCTGAAGCTGCTAGGATTACAAATGGAGTGAGCAGTCCTAGGGTCAACACTGCCACTGCAGATTCCATACACCCCACAAGCCACAGAGTCAGACTTCCTTTCCTTTGTATTATGTTTAAAAAATATTCCAAGCTGGGCATAGTGGACACACCTGTAATCCCAGCTACTTGGGAGGCTGAGGCAGGAGGATCAAAAGTGTAGTTGGGTTCCCTTCATTTCTCTCTGTCTCTCTTCATTCATTAATTTACTCAATAAATATTTATTGAACATCTCTTACATGCCAGACACTGTGTTAGAAGTTTGGGATAGATCAATGGGTAGAAGAGAGATGTCTGCCCTTATGAATTCCTACTGTATCCTAGTGGGATCCAGGGAGAGGGGGACAGACTATGAACAATCATGCTAGGTAAACTGTACTTTCCACAGATGGCCGAAACAATACCTCCCACTTCACATGTCATTCTCCAAAGAGACCTTGCCATCTCCCATCAAGAAATGTGGCCGATGGCCACTCCCCTTGAGTCTGAGGGGGCCTGTGATTCCCTTGTAACCAGTAGGATGTGGCAGAAGTGTCACCGCAGGACTGCTGAGGTAGGACTATAAATGATATGCAGAATCCACCCTGTTTGCTGGACCACATGGGCCTGCATGTAAGCAGCCCAGCTGCCCTGAAGCCACTGCACTGAGGAAGCCCAAATCAGCCCACCCAGAGAGACCAGCGGAGGTCGATGGGTCTACACAGAGATGGAGAAGCTGCCCGGCCCCCCGCCGCCTTAGCCTCCATCCTTGCAATTCAAGCTCCAGCCATCACTTGACTATGACCACATGAAAAGCCACCAGAGCTGCCCCAGGAAGCCCTTCCTGAATTCCTCACTGATCCCACCCATAAGCATGACAAAATGGTTCTTTAAAAAAAATAATAATGGTTCTTTCAAACCATTGAGTTTGGGGATTATTTTTATGTAGCAACAATAACTGGGACAACCACAAACAAAATGGATCTACACATAAATGTACTTGTGTGCGCATGTTTATGCATACATGTTTAAAGGTGATGGCACGATAGGTTGGATGTGGTGGCGCATGCCTGTCATCCCAGTAGCTTGGGAGGCTGAGGCAGGAGGATCTCGGGTCCAAAGCCGGCCTCAGCAACTCTTATCTCAAAGAAACAAACAAACAAACAAACAAACAAAGATGATGGCACTATAGACAAAACAAGGGAAGGGGGACACAGAGTAGAGTTGGGGTGTGACAGCTCTAGACAGATCTCATAGAAGGCCTCATTGGGAGGCTGCACTTGAGCAAACCTTGACAGAGTTTACCCTGGGGTTGTAGATCTGCAGGGAGTGTCCCAGGAAGAGGACACAGCCAATGTCAAGGCAAAAGAAACTGGGCCAAAATGTTTAAGGAGAGGAGTGAAGAGGCCCAGGTGGCTACCAAGGCATGAACTGACCAGTGGGGCAGGAGAAGAAAAGGCCAGACGAGTAACTGGCCACCCCCAGGACTTTGGGTCTTACTCTGAGATGAGAGCTCAGAGAAGAGCAGGGACATGCTGACACTCGCCTTTCAAAGCATCACAGAGGCAGCTGTGCTGCAAACAGACCCAAGGGGAAAGAGCAGGCGTGGGAGCAGGGCCAGGCAAGGTGGCGCACACCTGTAATCCCAGCAGCTTGGGAGGCTGAGGCAGGAGGATGGCAAGTTCAAAGCCAGCCTCAGCAACTTAGGGAGGCCCTAAGCAACTTAGCAAGACCCTGATGCAAAATAAATACAAAGGGCTTGGGATGTGGCTCAGTAGCTAAGCACCCCTGGGTTCAATCTCTGGTACCAAAACAGAGTGGTTGCAGGGAGACCATTGCTCCAAAGTCAGGGTGGCACCTTGGAGGAGGTGGGCAGCTACTGGGCCCTGGATGTGTTTTATGGGTAAAATATATACAAATTGAGTGCTGGGAATGAAAGAAAGAGAAGAATCAAGGATGGCCCCACGTTTGGGGGCCTGAGCTAAGAGGAAACGCTGAGTTGCCATCAGGGGAGACAGGGAAGATGCGGGTAAAGCAGACCTCACCATTGGGTGGTGGAGGGAGATCTGCTTCAGAGACACTGAACATGACGTGTCCATCCACAGGTCTACTCTAGATCCAGGAGGTGGAGTAGGTAGAGACACAAATATGGAGTTCAGAAGAAAAATGTGAGCTGAAATGTAAAAGGCAGGAGTCAGCTCAGAGGTAGCCTGTAAGTCCTGAGACTACGGATCTGGGAGAAGTGAAGTAGAGAGGCGGGGAATGGAGCCCTGGGGTTCTCCAACAGTGTGAGGTCAGTAAGGAAAGGAACAGGGGAGCAGCAGCCCAGCTGCCAGGGAGGAGGAGGCCAGGGGTCGGGGAGGTCTGTGAGGAGAGTGTAGCGGAGGTGGGAGGGAGCCAAAGGTCTGAGAAGGGCAAGGTCATCACCAGTGACCTTGAGGAGAACAGGGGAGGGAGAAGGTCGGAGGGGATTAGGCCTAAGAAAGAACTAGAGGTGGCAAGTTTGTTCACTATTTCCAGAAATTTTAAAGCTAAAAGGCACCAAGAAATGGGGAGTAATTCATTGACCAAAGAGTGGAGTGGGGAGTCAGGGCCAAGAGTTTGTGTTTTGTTTTTATTTTTTGTACTCGGGATTGAACCCAGGGCTGCTTAACCACTGAGCCACATTCCCAGCCCTTTTTATTATTTTATTTTGACACAAGGTCTTACTGAGTTGCTTAGGGCCTCGCTAAGTTGCTGAGGCTGGCTTTGAACTCAAGATCCTCCTGCCTCAGCCTCCTGAGCCACTGGGATTCCAGGTGGATGCCACCTGCTGGCAAGAGGTTGTGTCTCTATGAGAAATAACAGTGCGTTGCTATGCTGATGGGAATTTTGATGGTAGGGCTGCAGCGGTGAGACTGCTGGAGCAGTTCCCTAGGCGGGAGGGGCTGGCTTTCTGGGCACGTGGGCTGTTCCTTTAGATTAACAGGTAAAGTGTAGAGAGCTGGGTGCACCCACTGGTGACGGGGGAAGTTTCTTCTAAGAACTTCTCTTTTTTTCCCAGTGAAGCAGAGAGCTGAGGGAGGTGCCAGGTGGTGGAGAGAAGAAAGAACCCATCATCTGGGAAAAAGAATGAGCAGCTTTGCCTGGCAGAATCGAAGGTTTGTGGTAGTACACTTCAAGCTCAACCAGGTGACCAGGTTGTGTCTTTCTTCAACTATCTCTGCACACCTGTGTGTCTGCACGTGCATCTCTGTGCATATAAACATGAGTCTGTGTGACTATAGATGGTGAGGGGTGTGTGTTTGTGTACTAGGTATCCCTGAACACCTGTATCCACACACCTGTGTGTCTGTGTGTGTCTCAGTGCTTGGTGTGAGTTTCTGTATTCATGGGCTCTGTGTGTCCCTTATGTGTCTACTTTCAGGTGCTGTGATGTGGAACTGTCCAATGTCACCCCTGGCCCCTCACCCCGCCCAGATTCCTGTCACCTCCATGCCCACCTGTGCCAAGTTGTGGCCTTGGCCCTTCAAATCAACAGCTCTGCTCAGGGCAGAGGAGCCTGTTGGGGAGGTGTTTGGAGAGTTGGAAAGTTAGGTCCCTGCTCCCAGAATCCCCAAGACCCGAGACCTAAGGAGAAACTGGGACCCTAATTTGGACACACTGACCACAAGCTCCACTCTGAAGTGAAACACCAGTCATTAAAGGGCCAAAAGAACATTCAAGCTGGAGCCCCAGAGCAACAGTGGTCCCTAGGCCTTCAGGTGGGAGGGGTGGGCTCAGACTCCACGCATCACATCGTCTCAGAAAGCAGGGCCAGTTCCCCAGCCAGAGGCTGGCCTTCCCTCAGGAAGAGGCTGTGGGGCACAGTGGCCCCAGGGTCGATGGGCCTGGAGTTAATCATTCTCTAGGGTTATATCTGGGTCCCATTGGCTGCCTGGGGACACAGCCCTCTGGGATGACGCCCAAAGGAGCCAGAAGCAGGTTCTTAGCCTATGTGTGCCCTAACAGACTCAGAGGAAATGGGCTAATGCAGCCAGAAACTTCTGAGTTAACAGGAAGCCCCCAATCTAAGAAGGCAGGGAGCTCCAATCTATGACAAAGAGGACTGAAAGACAGAAGAGGAAGAATTCTGAAGGGGTTGGCGTGCTCTGATGAAGAGCTTAGGTGGAGAACCCGGAAGGAGAAGCATATTTGAGTTTGAGGCTCTGAAGGTGGGGAGGAAAACTATTATGTCCCCAGGGGCTAGGCCCACCTGCTCTGAGATGCTCTGGGAATGTCTGTGGGAGGGGGCTGGCAGAAAGATGGAAGAGAATGAAGGCTGTGGAGGTAGCCCCCAGGGGACAGGTGTAGACTCTCAGAACCACTGCTTTACTCCCTGCCTAGAAACCCAGATTTCTGAGTAGGAAAATGGAAAAGTTGATGACGAGGACACAAAGGTCAGCTCCCCCTCCCCCTCCAGAGTCTCCTACCTGGGACAGTGTGTGGTTGTGTTGGGGGAGGTGCGGGGGGACAGTTTCCAGGAAAGGGATCAGCATACTCACACTGCATCCGTGGATTTCATTTATTATTTTGCGGGGGTTGCTGGGGATGGAACCAGGGCTTTGCACATGCGCAGCACACACACTACTTCTGAGCTACATCCCCAGCCCTGGTATCATCTGAAATACTCAGAAGGCTGGGAAGCAGCCCAGGCCACTGCTCCCAATTTAGGCAGTGCCTCAGGAGTCCTGAGTTTCAGCCTGGGGAGCACAAAATCACCCTAAGGAAGACAAGGGCAGAGATGGGAGCTTAAGATACCTAGATTCTAGCCAGGATGCTGACAAGTTGTGTGACCTTGGCCAAGTCCTATTTCCTCCAGAGGACTGGACTGGATGGGGTCCACCTGAGTGTAGGACATATACAACTTAAGTGCAGGGAGGTGTATTCAGGCAGCACAGGAACCCAGCTAAGTAGCACTGAACCACATCCCCTGAAAGCGTCCAAGTCTTTCAAGTTCATTCCAAATCTTGCTTAAGAGCCTGGATCTGAACAGAACTGCTTTGCTTCAAAGACAGGCAACCCTGCTTATGAGTAGAGTGACCTTAGCTCTCACCTATTTCTGTGCCTCAATTTCCTCATCAGGAATAATAGCCATATATGTCTTGAAGTCATTGTGAGGATTAAATGAGTTACAATTTGGGAAATGCCATTGCACAGTGTATGAAGACCTCACATGGTGCTAGGGTGTGGTTAACACCTGGCACTTGCTAAGCTTCCTTGTTCCAGGAAAGCAGGCCACACCATCCAGCTGGAATTTAGTAACATTGTTTAGTCCCACTTTAATCAATTAGTTAATTAATTAATTAATTAATTAATTTATTTATTTATTTATTTTTGAGTTTTTAATGAGTGTTCGTTTATTGATTGCTGGGAAAATACAGCCTATTGAGAATACACGGCATGCATTTGAGGAAGAAATTTTAACTAAATCTGCTCTGAAGCCATTCAATAAGCCTGCTGTGAAGTGTGTAAGTAGCACAGACCAGCTCTAAGGACATGGCAGCTCTAAGGACATAGTTACAGTTTTGTTAAGAGTCGACCTGCCAAATTCTTTTGGAACATATTTTTAATTATAAGAATCATCAGGAAAGAAGGAAGCTCGGTCTACCCCTTTACCTTACAATAATGCTATAAGAGATGTTGTCATTCATTTAAATACCACCCCCTCCCCAACAATTATGCTCCCTTTAAATTTTAATTTAAAAATTCCATTTTTACAAATTCTTCCATATCAATTCATATGCCTCAAAATGAAAAGCAGCTATGTGAATTCAGAAAAGATTTACTGATGCCAAACAATGTATTCATTAGATTCCAGGATCTACTCCTGTGTTGCACTTTAGCAAATCTTTAAGCAACAATGCGATCTGCCCCCACAGATGTGTTTTAACTCAATGACACAATAAAATGATATAATAAAATGATATAAATTAAATTAAAGAATTCCTATTTATTTATTTATAACGGGAATTTAACCCAGGGTGCTTAACTACGGAGTCATATCCCACTCCTTTTTTTGCTTTTTTGTTTTTGTTTTTGAGACAAGTTCTCATTAAGTTGCTGAGGGGCCAACCTAAATTACTGAGGCTGGTTTCAAACTTGCAATCCTTCTGCCTCAGTCTCCAGAATCTCTCAGATTACCAGCATGCACCACTGCGGTATCACTTTATTCTTAAGGATTCCTCCTGCCTTTGGAAAGAAATATCGGCCTTCAAGTTACAGTCCTGTTATGAGTAGACTTAAAGTTTAAACAATTTAAGGAAAAGTCTTACATACAAAGAAGGGATGCTCTGGGGATATGGTAGTTTTCCTTAGGCTGATTTCTAGGGGCTGGAGTTCACAAACCCTAGTAACCTCGCGTGAGCTCAGACCACAGGACGCTGCATTCAAGCCCTCCAGCGAGGCTGACTCCACCTCCTTCCACTCTTCCCGACCTCTCCTTCCAGTCCCTTCTGCGCTAATGACCACCTGTTCTCCTTTCTCGCTCTAGTCAGAGTCCCCTTTAATCATCCAAGACCCCACAGACTCCCACAGCTGCCTTTGGGTCCGCTGAGCCCTTCCTGGAACCGAATTTGGCAGTAGATTAAAGAGCTCCGCCACCTTTTATCAGGGCCTCGTGTACCTAGCTAGTGAGTTCCGTCCCCTGCAGGGGCGGGAGATGCTGGCGACTCCGCCCCCTGACCAATGAACTGACCCTCCTCAAACTCAACTGGAGGCGACTCGAGTCCCGGGTCCGGATCTGCCCCGGCCAGGTCCAACCCCGCCCAGCGACAAGTTCAGTGCCCCCTACACACACCCCGTGCCGAGTGCTACAGACAGATCGCCACCCGTGTGGGACGGGCGGGGTTGGTTCTCTTCATGGCGACAGCGCGGGTGGCCGCTACCCTGCGGACCGCTGCTACCGGCGGGAGGCTGCGCGGCCCACGAGGCACTGGGGGCGCACGGAGGCTGAGCGGCAGCACAAGGCGGCGGGCCGCTGGGGGTGCTAGCCCCGGACGCCGGCTCCGCACGGCGTGGGCACGTGCCCAGTCCCAGCCCAAGGAGAACGAGGGCACTGAGGACCCACCACAATCACAGTCGCCCACCACAATCGAGCCGTTGTGGACGCCGCCTCCAGCGCCTCCCGAAACCCCCGCGCCCCCGGCTAGCCGTTCCCTGGTGCAACGGGACATCCAGGCCTTTCTGAACCAGTGTGGAGCAAGCCCCGGGGAGGCGCGCCACTGGCTCACTCAATTCCAGACCTGTCACTACTCCGCAGACAAGCCCTTCGCCGTCATGGAGGTAAGCGGAGCCCTGTCACAGCGAGGGGATGGGGTGGTGTAGCGACAGTTAGGCACAGCAGAACAAGCTGCGGGCTGGGCGACGAAACTGGGAAAGGGTGCGGCGAGAGCTGATGGGCGCTGGGAATGGGCCAGGTCGCACGCAACCAGAGGGAGAAGTCTGGGGAGCCTTACACGCAATGTGATGCCTGAAGAAGGTCCCCCACCACGGATGCAGTTAGGGGTTCACAGGGCGGAGTTGCTTGCATCACCCCTCCCCCCAAGGTGTCCCAGAGTCCAAGGTTACTGGGAGGAGCGGTGGGAGGAACACCAGTGTGAGATAAGGGAGTGGCAAGACCCAAAGGGCAAAGGGCACAGCAGGTGGGCGCCAGTGAACAAAAGTGGGGCCTGTCAGCTCCTGAGCAGGTGCGGTCATGAGAGGGCCCTAGGATCTGGCTGTAAGAGCAAGCGGCTCGGGGTCAATGTGGCTCTCATTGACTGCCCACTCGTGCCCACAGGTGGACGAGGAGGTGCTCAAGTGTCCGCGGGACGTATCCAGCCTGGCCTTCGCCCTGGCCTTCCTGCAGCGCATGGACATGAAGCCGCTGGTGGTCCTGGGGCTGCCGGCCCCCACAGCGCCCTCGGGCTGTCTTTCATTCTGGGAGGCCAAAGCACAGCTTGCCCAGAGCTGCAAGGTGCTAGTGGACGAGCTGAGGCACAACGCAGCCTCTGCAGTGCCTTTTTTTGGCGGCGGGTCAGTGCTGAGCGCGGCAGAGCCAGCCCCCCATGCCAGGTTAGTGCCGGCCCTGCCTGCCCGGGCGTCATCAGAGCAGGCAACTCGGCCCACCCTGCCCCAGTCGGTGGGGCTGGAGGGGCCCTCTCGAGCACCACGTCTGGCCCACAGCTATGGCGGCATCGTCTCGGTGGAGACGGACCTGCTGCAGTGGTGCCTGGAGTCCAGCAGCATCCCCATCCTGTGTCCCATTGGGGAGACGGCCGCGCGCCGCTCGGTGCTTCTTGATTCTCTGGAGGTGACCGCGGCGCTGGCCAAGGCGCTGCAGCCCACCAAAATCATCTTCCTCAATAACTCAGGCGGCCTGCGTGACACCAGTCATAAGGTGCGCTCCTCCTTCTGCGCCCCCACCCCACCCTGTGACTCTAGGATGAGTTGAGCCCACTCCCTTACGGCCCCTGCTCGCCTCCGCTACAGGCCACAGTCAAGCCCTATGAGTAGGAAAGTTTAATTGAGTATCTGAAAGGGGTTTGGCCCCCTGCGTCTAGATCCGAGCATTTCCTGGATGCCAGGGGAAGTAAGTTAATAAAGGGGTCAGAGAAAAGAGATCCCTGGGGAAAGGCACAATCCAGGGGCTAAGGAAGACATCCGTGGTCGACTAAGGGCCGGTGGCTCATCCCCTCGCCGGGGACGCAGGTCCTGAGTAACGTGAACCTGCCCGCGGACCTGGACCTGGTGACCAACGCGGAGTGGGTGAGCACCAAAGAACGGCAACAGATACGTCTCATCGTGGACGTGCTCAGTCGCCTGCCCCACCACTCCTCAGCTGTCATCACCGCCGCCAGCACGCTGCTCACCGAGCTTTTCAGCAACAAGGGTGAGGGCCGCCGGTGGGCGGGCGGGCTGGGGCTGGGGGTTGAGCATGGTCCGGCCTGGCTGGCGGTGAGCAGGAGTGCGGCTTTCCCACAGCCTGGAAGTCAGAGTGGGAGGCCACACCAGTGGGTTCTTGGTCCTGCTGAAACGTGGTGGAGGTGTGCGAGGCAAAGACCGACCAGACTGTAACCGGACTTGGGTGGAACTAGGGAGATGGGCGGGACTTAAGATGCGAGGATAGGCGGGATGTTGGGGGGGGGCGTGACCAAGGGGGAATGGACAGGCCTAGGAGTGGTGGGCGGGACTTGGGCAGGTAGGTGGAACTAGGGGCTGGATAGGACAAAATTTAGGGAGAGGTGGGACTAAAGGTAATACGAGGGACTACGAGTGACCTGCGAAACTTGGGGTACAAACTGTCTGCGAACAGCATCTCCTTGAGTGAAAATCAGACAAATCTACAGACCACAGAAATCATTTGACTTTGGAGGTGTCCCGAAGCCAGTATCTGTGCCACCAGTCCTCGCTCTGCCTGGAGCCCCCAGCAAGCCCAATACACCGAAAAGTGGGCCCGACCCTGGGTCAACCTAACCTTTTCCTTCCCTCTCATCATAGGCTCAGGGACCCTGTTCAAAAATGCCGAAAGAATGCTGCGAGTACGCACCCTGGACAGCCTGGACCAGAGGCGCCTGGTGAACCTGGTCAACACCAGCTTTGGCAAGAAGCTCCGGGACGACTACTTGGACTCTCTGCGCCAGCGGCTGCACTCCATCTACGTCTCTGAGGGGTGAGCCTGCAGGCCTCGGAGGGCAGGGGCCGAGGGGCTGGGTCAATGAGAGGTCCCAGCCTGCCTCTCTACCCCTGCGTCAGGTACAACGCTGCGGCCATTCTGACCCTGGAGCCCGTACTCGGGGGGACCCCGTACCTGGACAAATTTGTAGTGAGTTCCAGCCGCCAGGGCCAAGGCTCCGGGCAGATGCTGTGGGAATGCCTGCGGCGGGACCTGCAGATGCTGTTCTGGCGTTCCCGGGTCACCAACCCCATCAATCCCTGGTAGGCTCCGTCCCTCCCTCTCCTCTGTGGTCCCAGCCAACTATGCCTTGGGGTTCATCATCAGGATGCTAAGCTTCCCTTCTTTTACTAGCTTCCTTTCCACAGAGAAAGGTCCCACCTGCGGTTCCCTAGGAACATTCCTCAGCTCACACCTCTGCTTTCCTTGAAGCAAGTGACACCTCCTAACCCCCATGCAGCAGCCTAATTCTCCCAGGGTTCCAAGAAATCCTGACTCTTCTAGAGGCTCTTTTCAGACCCCATTGCCAAGTTCCTGACTCCAGGCCCATAGCACCTTCGACGGAAAACCCCCTCTTCTCTTTCCTTCACAACTATGCCCCTATCCCTCACTACCCTGCTCTGTGGACACTGAGAAGTGACCAAGAAGTTGGATGTGCTGGCATGTGCACATCTCAGCTACTTGGGAGGCTGAGGCAAGAGGATCATGAGTTTGAGGCCAGCTCAGGCAATTTAGCAAGACCCTGTCTCAAAGATAACTGAGAACAGTCAAGGCAGTGGGGAGAGGAAGGGATGTCCTTACTCTGACCTTCCTAGCTGCGTGACTCTAGCAAGTTATCTACCTTCTCTGAGTCTTAGTTGCTTCTCTGAAATGACAGGCTCAGCTGCTGCATTCAGCATGTGATAAACAACCAATAAATATTCCTGAAAACAGAAGCAGTGAGTAGTGAGCATGAGCCTTGGCCTAAAGGCTGCTCCCCTTTTCCTTCCCCCCACCAGGTACTTCAAGCACAGTGATGGCAGCTTCTCCAACAAGCAGTGGATCTTCTTCTGGTTTGGCCTAGCAGATATCCGGGACTCCTATGAACTGGTCAACCATGCCAAGGGGCTGCCAGACTCCTTCTGCAAGCCAGCTTCTGATCCAGGCAGCTGACCCTTGCCACAGGCCCTGTAGGCCTTGGGACGGCCAGGTGGACAGAAAGCCATGCCTGCTGAGGGTGACCCCAGGCAGCCACGGGCTGGTTGGGGCTTGCTGGCTGAGTAATTTACACAGGAGGAAGCAGCCCTAGCTCTGCACAGAAGGAACACCAAAGTGGAACAAGTACAAGGAAGAGGGACCAGCTGAAGGCTTTGAAGCCACAACCAGGTGGCCTTCAGTTTTCAGCCTGGGGACTGGGATGGGGTGGGGGGAGGTAACCTGGAGGGCTCTACTTGGGGCAAACCTTAAGGATAGGCCAGTTTCTGCACCTCTGTGCCATTCTAAGGCTCCCTTGCCCACATCTCTCTCTCACACCGACACCACCTGATATTCTATCACTCACTCTAATTCCTTTGGGTCTTGCAGTTTTTCAGAAGGCCTTGATTAAAATGCAAATACTTATGTGAGTCAGTTCACACTTGAAAGGAAATTAGCAGTGACCCTCTGGGATCAAGAACTTGAGAGTCAGAGAACCAGGGGACTCCTAGAGTAAAGGAGAAAATGAGATGAAGGGCCCCAAGGACGAAGGCTGCCACCATCTCCTCACCTGGTGCCAGCTTTCTCCTGGATCAGAAAACCTCCTCCATCTGACAGTCCAGGCCAAGAGAAGCCCCAGCCTCCACTCCCTGGGGGAGGCCTCCCCCTCCAACTCCCTTTCCAGGCTGGGCCCAGAGCAAGCCCAGACAGCGGTGGCTCATCTTTTACCTACAATAGCCCAGAGAAGCCCCAGGATAGCTTTGGCTTCAAAGTCTAGACTTGAACGTGTCCCCCCAGCCTCAGTGGAGCTTGTGTCACCTCTGCAAGACCAGCATGCCTCAGAGGGGCAGGAATCCAAAGCTCAGACATCTCACTCACCATTTTTTGAACCATGTGTCAGATGCCTTACTGGATACTAGGATTATTTTCTGTCCAAAATTGCATGGAAAAATAGGGAGATGGTCAATTAAGAGCCCCTCTTGGTGACAAAACCCAGGCCCCAGGAAAACTTTGTCTTCCCTCAAGAATCATGTGTCTCAAGACACATCTGTGCTTGGACATTAGACACATCTGACCCAGGATTCCGCTCTGTGGTTGGAATTGCTCTGTAGCATGGGGTAAGCTGCTTACCTTCTCTGAGCCTCTATCCCCTCATGTGAAAATGTAAAATGCTTGGTGAAGTGGACACAACCTTAGTTCACTCCCTCTAATTGCCCTTGCTGAAGTTTTCTTCAAAAGAGCTGGTCCCAAATGGGGAGGGAAAGAGAGACTGATGAAAGAAATCAAAAGTATAAACAATAGTAAAGATTCTGAGAGGTTTTGCTGTTTTGCAGAGCTGGGGACTAAACCCAGGGCCTTGCACATGCTAGGAAAGTGCTCTGCCACTGAGCTACACCCCAGCTCAGATTTTGAAATTCTGGAAGTGAGCCAAAGAACTGTGGAACTTTCAGAACAGGGGAAACCATGGGAGGATCAAGGCTGGGTTTAACCAGATATGGTCTTTCGAGAAACCCGCAATCAATCCCAGCCAATGGCAAAGTGCCCCATCAGGAAAACAGAAACGTGAAGCCAAATGTCTATATAAAGTGTTTATTTTTGGAGGACTGTGTGGTCTGGTGTTTGGGAGGGCACTCTCCTCCCACCAGGCCAACCATACAGCTGGAAACAGAGACAGCAGGGGTGGGAAGCTGATTGCTGCCTACTCCACTCCTGCAAAACCCAGAAGTTCTCAAGGTAGGTGACCAAGAGCTGGTACTGTTTCTGCCCCCCAGCACACCCTAAGAACTGTGTGATTTCTGTGCAAACTGTTCTGCTCGTCCAGGGTCTGAACCATATGTGTCAACACACACAGTCTCCGAAAAGCACCACAGAGCTTAGCTGCATCTGCCAGTTTCAAAAAGGAAAATTTTCCCATTCGTGCACTTCCCAGTCTCCCACTTTCAGCAGCTGCACCCTACCCCTGGCCTCAGCTCTCCTCTCATCAAACAGGAAAAAACAATCTGTGAGGCATTAGGTTCAGGGTTCCCACCTTCCCAAGGGCAAGCCAGGAATTGAAGAAGAGACCCGCCTCTTAACTATGCAAAAAAAAATTTAAAAAGAGGAAAGAATCAAACAGACCAAGAAGCATAAATAAACAGCAACTGGGCCAGTGAAGTGGAAGCTCCCTGTGCCCATCTCAGCCTCTGGCTGTAAAAACTCAGCCATCAGTAGCCAGAATAACAGCAGCCCCAAAGATGCCCACACTCTCGCCAAGGAGCTTCATCTGGTTCCAGAACTCAACACGTCGCATGTTGTGCCAGTAGGCAACGTTGCCATCAATAAGCAGCATGACTGGGGGCAGCAGGACAGCCAGGATCTGAGCAGCCAGGGTCACGTAGTAGCCTGACAAGAAAGCCAGGGCCAGGATGCCATACAACACGAAGAACAGCTGGATCATCAGCTCCCCTCCTGGGAGGTGGTTCAGATATGCCAGTCGGTCCTCCTTGCTGTGCTGCAGTGAGTAGGCCTGGAGACACACCATCCTCTAAGACTCTCCAACAGGCTGGCATGCCCATCTGGGGAAGGCCACCCATGGGATGGCACCTGCAAGTCAGCCCTGCAAAATGGGCCACTAAGTCCCCTCTCAGAATGGGGACTCTTTGAAAGTAGGACCTGTGTTTTCCCCCCTGACCACAGGGTCCCAGCAGGTTAAGGTGTATCTCCTCTCCCTCAAGAGCTTTTTTTTTTTGGCAGTGCTAGAGACTGAACGTGCTAGGCAAACATTCTGCCACAGAGCTACACCCCCGGCCCTTTTAATTTTTTATTTTAAGACAGTGTCTCACAAGTTTCTAAGGCTGGCCTCAAACTTGTGGTTCTCCTACCTCAACCTCCTGAGAAACTGTGACTACAAGTGTGCACCACTGTACTGGCCCCCTGAGGCTTCTGAAGGAAGGAAATACATCTCCATAGTCAGTCACACTGGAGGTACCACCTATATACCATGGATTCCTACATGAACTTCTACACAAGGGATGTGATACCTGGTAACTAAGATGAGGCCAAGTACCTGGGACCTTTTCATGTACTCACGATCCTGGCCTCCCCTAGCACCAAGGAGAATCATGACTGCTACCTAGGTATCCCCCATCAGCTCTAGGTGGCAGAGACCAAGCTAGGGTCTGAATCCCACCAAACCTCTCCTCTGTCCCCTTTCCCAGTCCTCTTGGAGGCTGGCACCATGAGAGGAAACCACCCCATCTTGTTCTCCTGTCTCTCAGAGTTAGAACTGAATGGTCAATCCAACTTCTCTACCTGGAGGCAATAATGTTAGAAGAAGGGTTCTCAGCTAGTTCTGAGGTGCCTGGAGGGCTTCTGAGACCCAGAAGCTGTCCAGGACAATCTCTGGCAGCCAGGCCATCAGAAAGCCCTTGTTCTGTCTGCCTTCCTGGGTTCTGTCAGGCCTGGGCTCACATTTCACTCCCAGACAGGAACCTCCAACCATTAGAACCCAACCTACCACGCAGATGAGGTAGATGCCCAGGAACACCTGGCCGGTAGACTGTAGAGAGCGGCTGCGGGGTTTCCGACGGTATAGCTCCCCAGCACCGCTGGCCAGCACCAGAAAGCCACCGATAATGGCAACTGTACGTGAGTACATACGGACCTAAGGCCAGGGCAAGGAGACCCCAGTCAGGAACTGCAACCACCACATTTTTCCTGACTGTCCAGAGTACAGAACTGCCCATCTCTACATATCTAATTCCAACAGATAAACCCTCTTATTTCTAGGTACAGTTGGCAGATAGAGCAGAGATAGATATTTCTTTTTTACAGAAGTGGAAACTGAGGTCCAGAGGGGTTCAGAAAATTGATCACAGTCCTACTGAAAGTAAATGACAGAACCCAGACACCACACATTACCTCTTTCCCCACCCCCTAGGTCTGGAGACTCAGCTGGTGTTCTTTCCTTTATACAGTATACAGAACGGAGTCAAAAGAAGGAAAGCAGGGAGGGAGAAAGGGCAGATCTCACCCTCCTGTAACTGTTCACATATCTGCCTCCTGTTGGACTGACAGTCCCTTCCTTGAAGTCAGTCCTTTTACCAACCTTACCTTCAAGCCTGTAGTGTCTTGCATAGGTTCTGACATTTACAAGTTTAAATGCTGCTCTAAGATTACTTACATTTCATAAAATTAGATGATTGGACCAGATGCTCACCAAGGTCCCTGTTGATGTATAAATCTGGGATTACTAAACTAATAATGGTTTAAAGGTTCTTAGAACCAGATAACCTGGGTTCTGATCCTACCAAAGAATGATGTAATATGATCACAGTAAAGTGTGCTTCTCATCTCTGGACCTCAGTTTCCACAGACTGAAATGGAGGTTTGTGTGATCTCTTAAGGATCTTCCATTTCTGCCCTTTGTAATAATCTCCACAAGTCTAAGGACTCCGTCCTCTATGGCTTCACATCTGACCAGCACATCATGCAAGCCCACCAAGTGCCCTGGGAGTTGGCCTGAAGTTTCCCCCTTTTCCCACAGCGAAACCCCTTCTGGGGCCAATGCGCTCACCTTCAGCCAGTCCCCGTAGTGGACGTAGCCCCCGATGTAGGCAGCGTAGGTGCTAATAGCCAGCTGGAGTGCTGCCCCCAGCGCGAACCAGCGCCGCTTCACTCCGAAGGACATGAAACTAGCACACAGCACGGCTGCCCCCATGTCGAAGTACAGGTAGGGCACTGGGATGTCGGGCTTCCTGCGAGCCAAGAAGCAATGAGGACAGAATAAAGCGGGAAGGGCCTTCAGACCCCGTGAGTTCCCACAAACTCCATTGCTCTCCTCTCATGGCTAGGACCACCCCATCAGATCTGGTCCAATGCCCAGAAGAGAGCGCCCCTTCCCAAGTTCAAGGCACCAATTCCCCCCAGTTCAAGTGTCCCAACTTCTGGGCCCCAACTCCTTTTCCTCATCACTGCACCCTAGTTCTCGCGACAGGCCGTACCGCCCCCCACCGCGTTCGGCGGCTGCGTGGGCGCGCTCACCGGCGCGCCTCGGCCCTTTCAGCGTACAGCATGAGCTGGCTGAAGCAGCCCCAAAAGGGGCAGCGTGTAAGCAGCACCGAACCCAACTGCATGATCAGCTGCAGCATCCATCGTCTCGAACCTATCTTCGATGCCATCTTGGGAAAGGGCAGTCCGCTGCGGCCTCACCCGGGTCTGGGAGGCGGGGGCTGGAAAGGGTACGCAACTTCCGGTCCCTTGCTTATTACTTTCGACGGAAAACAACGCTCTCACTTTTAGTTCCGAAAGGAAGGAGGCATTCTAGTAACGGAGTTCAGGCTTCTACTATCACGGTATAGACTTCAGGGCTCCACTTTGTACTCACAAAACTGAATACTAATCAGAATAAGGAACGATGGGGTCAGAACCTCGTACGTCCTGTATCGTAGCTCGGTGTATGGAAGCAAACTAACCTTTGCGTTCAGGCCTGGGCTTTCACCCGAACTCCCAACTCTGTGATGTTGCCTAAACTTAGGCTTATCTGTGGAATGGGGATAATGATCACAATTTTTCGGAAATTTAATTGTGACGATTAGTCTTAGAACATAAGAGTTCAACAAAGGGCATACACACAGAGATCCCACAGGAAATGGGGGCGGCTTCTGTTTAAATTAGTAAGTCCTCCTGGCTCCTGTCTTGGTTAGCTTTTTGTCTGCCACCCGAGAGAACAGGGAAATCTAACGTAGCCATTTGGGACACCTCAAATCACTTCATTTTTTCCAGTTCCAATGCTCACACTCTAGCCCAAACTATCATTTTTGTCAGGTTAACTGCAGCAGTCTTCCAAATGGTCTCCCCCACTTCCCCTTTGGCCTCATCCAGTTTGTTCTCAACTCCCCTATTATACATTCTAACATCAGCTACCCTTTCTTTGAATCACTTAGCACAAAGGCAATTACATATTTGTGACTCTAATTTATGACTATCTTCCCCCACTAGATTGTGAATTTCATGAGGACAAAGACAATTCCTGGTTTCTATTTATCTCGAGGGGTAAAGTATACAAAATATACTCATGAAATACGCACTATAAAGTAACAAAAGGTGTTGTCACTATAACTAGTTCATAGTTGCTCAATAAATATTTGGTAAATAAAAGCAAAAGTTCTAGGCATTCCCTGGAAGGGGCTCATGTCCAAACAGCACGCATTTCTAACCATGTAAACTAAAAAAGAAATAAATCCCAAATAGCCAGTGATAGTTTATTATGATTTGAACCTTTAATGCCCCCACCCAAAGCTCATGCTTTCAAAGCATGGTCCCCAATATAGCATGGTTCAGAGGTGGGGCATTTAGAAATTCATTAGATTATGAAAGCTGTAACTTTACCAGTGGATTATTAATCCATTTGATGGATTAATAATTTGGACCACTGGGTGGTACTTAGGCAAGTGGGGCATGACTGGAGGAGGTGTATTACTGGGGACATGGCCTTGGACTGTATCTGTCCATGGTCCCTTTGTCTCTCTGCTTCCTAGCTGCCATGGGCTGAGCAGCTTTCCTTCAGCTCACCCTTCTACCATGTTCTTCCTCACCTTGGGTCCAGAGCAATGTAGTCTGTCAGCCATAGACTGAACCTTTGAAATCATGGCCCAAAATAAAATTTTCCTCCTCTAAGTTGCTTGTCAGGTATTTTGGTCACAGCAACAACAAACTAAAATACAGTTGGACACACACACACAAAAAAAATCCTTTTTCACATTTTATTTTTAAAAGTCACTAGGCTAAAATCTAGGTATATCAGAAAGAACATGAGAATAGAACTAGGGAATGAGATTTGTGTAAGTTTATCTTGTGCGAATGGAGAGATCGCTAGGCAGGGGAAATGAGAGTTTGAGGCCAGTCTGGATGATTTAGTGAAACCCTGTCTCAAAATATTTTAAAAGGGGGGACAGGGAATGTAGTTTGGTGGTAGCACTTGCCTAGCATTCACTAGGCTCTGGGTTCAAACCCAGTACCATTCTCAAACCTCCCAAGTCATTTTACCTACCTTTGCCCACGAGTGACAACCACACAAATTAATTTTCTTCACCTATACAGGCACACAGTACAGAATCACTTTCAGTTGGTTTTATTTTTCCAGTCTCTTTACCCATGCCTGATTCAAGTGAGATGCACAGCCCTGAGGTGTTGAGGACCAAAACAGGAATTATGTTCATAAAATAATCCTAGAAACCCATCTAGGCTAGTGGTCCATGCTCCCACCATAACGTTAGCAATGTTTCAGTTAAGTAATTGATATGTGTTAAGTAATTGATATGTGTGAAGAAGGGAGAGAGAAAGGATTAAGAAAGCTTTCCTTGGTGCCTACTCCATGATAGGCCCTTTGGTTTAGGTTATTCTCTTTCACTGCCATCTCCCAGAGAATCAAGAAGGGAAGGACTATAGCCAAATCCTAGTTTCTAGAGTTGAAACAGACGCTGGCATTGTACTAGATCAGACGAAGGGATGGATAGGCTACCTGGACTCTGGAGAAATCAACATAGCCATTTTGCCCTTGCCCACTCTTCCTCAGAATACTGTCTGGGCAGACAACTGAACTTTTGAGGAACTTCCAATCTCCCTCCTCTAGCTGCCTTGACCTCCCTCTGTAACCCCCCTCACTTCTCCAGAAGGCTGCCCGGTTCCCTGGACCCACCAGGGCCCTGCCTGCACTTACGCTCATCCATAATCACAGCTATGGTAACCAGCATGGTGTCTGTGATGCCTGGCACAATGGCCATCTCAGCCAGGCAGAGCCGGGCCTCTACACTGCTCAGCACCACCTCCGAGAGCAGCAGAAGCCCAGCACACGTCAAGTTACCCAGGCTGGTTACATTCCAAGTGCCACGAGTTACCCAGCTTCCCAAAGGCCCACTGCAGGTCACAGTAGCATTTCCAGGGGCTACTGGACAACAGTAGCCACATGCCTGCTGACTGTCCACCACTACCTTGAACTCTAGGTATTGTAGTAAGTCATCCACAAGAGAGAGGGAGCCTAGTGGCTCCAAGGCTGCAAGGGCTTCAGCCGACAGTTTGCTGATATCATTCCCAGCCAGAGAGGACTTTCAGGCCTGGCATGATGGTCAAGGCAGCACTTTCAACCTGCTGCAAATAGTTCCCAGTCATTAGAGCCTGAAGTAGTAGTACTCAAGGCCACTTGTACTTAGCTTATCCAGCTGGTTGTGGCTCAAGTTGAGCTGTTCCAGGCTCCCCAGGTCCCAAAGCTGTAGGGGTCCAAGGTGGTAAGCAGGTTGAGGTCCAGGTGGAGCAGAGCCCAGCAGGTAAGAAGTCCAGAGGCAGGTTGGGCCAGCTAGTTGTAGCTAAGGTCCAGCTGTTCCAGGAAACTCAGACCCCCTCGGGTCCCACCAGCCAAATCTTGCAGAACAGTGAGAGAGCAACAGCACCCACAGCACCCAGTGACTCTGGAAGGCGCCAAGTAAGGAACTGATTTTGGCTCAGCTCCAGGAGCTAGACACTAAGGAAGCCTGGGAGGGAAACCAATCAAGTGGAGGACCCAGAGTCCACCATGAGGCCCACAGTTGGGCAGGTGCATAGTGCTGGGCACACTGTTGCCAGATTCCAGAAAAAATCCAATACCATAGTTATGACTATGGCCATTGTGAGCAAGGAGTGGCCCATGAGGGATGGGCTAAGAATGGTGTAAGGCACACGGGAATGCAGATGCTGTTCCCCCAGCAACTCAAGAGGTTGAGGCAGGAGTTTGAGGCCAGCCTGAGCAACTTAGTGAGACTGTCTCAAAAGAAAAAGGGCCGAGGATGTAGCTCAGTGGTAGAGCACACCTGAGTTCAATCATCAGTACAAAAAAAAAAAAAAAGATGCTAACATATTTCACATTTGTCTCAATTCATCCACCTAGAGTCATGAAATGCAGTGATATTAGGGGGAAAAAATATAAGCAGATACCATTCAGGGGTCTCATTGTTTACTGGATCCCTGCATCCCCAATTTTAACTGTTACTAAGCTTCCTGCAAGAGCCTGAGACCTGAACATTCTGATTCCCAACCCTAGCTACCCCTCATTTTCTTAGTGAGGAAAAATGATTCTTTAATCTTATGGTCCCTCCTTACAGTCAACGTCACCCAACCTCATTTTCCATAAGGCCCCAGGAGAAACCCCATTCTCCTGATCCTAAACATTTAGTTACATTCTTGCAGCCAACATTTGCAGAATTCCTATTCTGCAAGAACATTAGAGCCTTGACTCTGGCCTGGTCTGGCCACTGAGGTCCAAGTCACAAAATTGCAGTGTACTCACCTATGTTCCTGGGAACACCTGCTGAGTGCAGCCCAAGCCCAGGAGTGGCAGTGAAAAGAAAATCTCAGCTCTAGCTTCCCACCTACTTGACCTTTTGCCCAAGTCCCAACCTCAAGGGCAGCAAGGGAACCAGCTCTCAGGGAAGCCTTAGCCCTGAAGGTGGGCATACAGACAAGTTGGGAAAATCCTCAGAGCCTTGTGACCTTGTATACAGGGGAACAGGACCCAGCACTGCCTCTCTAAGAGCATGATCACACCAACCCCTTTCTTCATTCCCTTCTGGAGCTCGAAGTCCTTAGGCACCCTTCCTGGGGATACACAAATGAGAAGGTTAGGAAGGAGTTGGGAATTGTTTCTTTTCTTTCTACACTGCCTGCCTAATCCATCATCCACTCAGGTCTTCTCTGAATACAAAGTAAGGACTGCTTTCCCTTGTTCTCACTAGGCCAGAGATCTCACAAGGCCACCTTGGTCATCAAGGAATGCCCAGTATCTCCTAAAACAGGGTATTTGTACTTAGCTTTAGTAGTCTTCCCCTAGAAGCACAAACATGTTGCCTCTTGTCTAAGATCCCTAGTGTGCTCACTAGCCCAGCCTAGCAAATTTTAGAGAATAATGGACACACAAAAGAGCTAGTTACAATAGCCAAGCATCTCATTAAAGGCCTCATTTAATCCTCACCTGAGAGGTAGAGACTCGCACTGCACAGATGAGAAGACTAATGCTTGGCAAGGCTAGTTAAGTTTTCAAGTCATACTGTTCATTAGTGGCAGAGGTGAAATAGATCTCAATCCTGCCATGCTACTAAACATCCGGCCCCAAACACTGGGCCACTGTTTCACATGTCAAACACCCCTTTAAAAAATCAAGGTCTAACTGAGCATGATAACACACATCTGTAATCCCAGCAACTAGGGAGTTTAAGGTAGGAGGATCTCCGCAGCTCAGCGAGACCCTCTCTCAAAATAAGAAATAAAAAGGATTGGCTATAACTCAGTGATAGAGGGTCCGAGGGTCCCTGAGTTTCACTGCCAGTACTACAAAGAAAAAAAAAAAAAAAAAAATCAAGGACTACTAGACAAAAGCCCAGAGTTGTGAATAACATAGACTGCAGAAGAGAAGAGAAGCTGAGCTACAACAACCTAAGACTACCACCATCCTTTGGTTGACCTTAAGCCTCTGAACTGATTTAAGTGATCTGGAAAAACTTGACTTACTGTCAATGGCCTTTTTGTTTTTTTTCTTTGTGGTGCTGGGGATCAAACCCAGTGTCTCTGATATACTCATGCAAGCGCTCTACCACTGAGCATTATCCCCAGACCCAACAGTCAGTGACCTTGAAGAAAACATTACAAACAGAAAGTTGCGAGAGCCCCTAGTAAAATTACAATTAAGCCAGGCATAGTAGCACCAGCTACTGTGTCAGTAACACCAGCTACTCAGGAGGCTGAGATTGGAGGATTACAAGTTTGATGCCAGTATGGGCAACTTAGCAAAGCCGTGTCTCAAAATAATAAAAAATAAAAAGGGCTGGAGGGCTGGGGCCGTAGCTCAGTGGTAGGTACAGCACTTGCCTAGCATGTGTGAGGCTCTGGGTTCAATTCTCAGCATCACATATAAATACAATAAAGGTCCCTTGATAACTAAAAAATATTAGGGGAAAAAAATAAAAGGGCTGGAGATGTAGCTCAGTGGTAGAACACGCCAAGAATACATGAGGGGGTGCTGGGGATATAGCTCAGTTGGTAGAGTGCTTGCCTGTCAAGCACAAGGCCCTGGGTTCAATCCCCAGCACCGCAAAAAAGAAAAAAAAAAAAAAAAAATTATTCCTGAGGGGCCTGGGGTTGTAGCTCTCTAAAAGTACTAAAAGTAAAATATTTTTATAAACTCTAAATGGTTATAGTAGTTTAAAATATATCTGAGGGCTGGGAATACATCTCAGTGGCACAGTGCTCTCCTAGAGTGAGAGAGAAGCTGGGTTCCACCCCAGCTTTGTAAAAAAATTTAAAAAAAATATTTGGGGCTGGTGGTGTAGCTCAGTGGTAGAGTGCATGCCTAGCATGTGTGAGTTTAATCCCTACTACTATAAAAAATAAAATATATTGAATAGGAATAAATGTAAAACTCCGCATTCAGGGATTTAAAATTTACATCATGCAAGATGAAGTTTTGGTCTATCTCTGTGAGAAAGTCTGGGCAGATTTTGCTGATCACATCATCCTGAGTCAATGATATGACGTGCCTACCAAAAGAAACTGTAAGAAACTACATGCCAATAGTGTCCCAGGCATTGCAGGAAATGATTCCAGTGTCCTCTGTGCTAAGGCCACACTTTAGAATAAGGAAAGGGTCCTTCAGGGATCATTTCACTGAAAAGAAACAGCTTACAGTGACATTTGTCTATTTAGCAACTCCTCTGCCTCAACCTGGGTCTGTCAAGAAAAAGAAAAACCCTGAAGAGCAAGGACTAGCATGTAAGAGACCCAGGAGCCTCAAGTTATGAACTCCCATAAATGGAAGTGTCCAAGTAGGGGAAGTCTTGTCAAGGATGTGTAATAGAGGGGATCTTTAAACTGGGAGGCTGAACTGTAGTGTACACAGAGGTCCAGGATCCTTTTTATTTTTAAGTACTAGGAAATCTAAGCTTCCAGATGCTACCTCTGCTTCTTCCCTGGCACTGGAAGCATCCTGTACTGGCACACTGTTCACACACTGACAAGGCTGAGTTAAATGACTGCATACACTGCCTATAGCCAGTACAGACAGCAGATACTTTCAAAAAAGGCTTATCTCAACAAGAACTGCAAGGTATTTGATGAGAGTATCCATTTACAGGAGTAAAGGGTCCCATTACTATAGTCACTCCTTTGCAAATACCCTCCACTCAGCTCTCCTCCCCGTTGCACAGACATGATCTCCCGCCCTGGTTGTAACTGATTTCACTTCTGTGTCTGCATGAAAGTCACTCCAAATGACTGGCAGAGTCGCACAATAGGTGCCTGGCTACATCCTAGAGTACATCCTACAACCACCTCTAAGGACACTCATTTTATCACATGACCCTTGCCTGTTTACTGAGCCACCAAACTAAAACTCCCTTGCCCTCATCTCACTGCCAATTTACAGTCTCACCAAGCAAGCTCCCGCTCTACGGATCAAAAATATTTGGGGGAAAAAATTGTCAGGCTGGGAAGATAGCACAGTTGGCAGAGTGCTTGCCTCGCATGCACAAGGCCCTGGGTTCAATCCTCAGCCAAAAAGAAAAAAAAGGCTATATTGAGAAAATAAAAACTTCTCCCGTCATCATGCCCCCCCCCCCCAAAAAAAAACCCAGTATAACCACTATTTACAGAGCAATTACACTGTATTAAGTATTACAGACTGAGTATCCCTTTTCCAAAATGCTTGGGACCAGTGTGTTTCAGATTTCTATGAATTTTGGAACATTTGTATATACATAATGATACAATAGGGATGGGACCCAAGTCTAAACATTTCTTCATGGGACTGGGGAGATAGCTCAGCTGGTAGAGTGCTTGCCTCGCAAGTACAAGGCCCTGAGTTCGATTCCCAGTACCGCCAAAAAAAAAAAAACAAACAACAAACAAACATTTCTTCATGTTTTATATACACCTCATACACAAGGCCTAAGGTAATTTTATACAATATTTTTAGTGCATCTGTGTTTTGACTATAATCTATGACATGAGGCCAGGTATGGAATTTTCCACTGTGGCATCATATCATCTTCAGATTTTGGAGCATTCAGGATTTCAGATTTTCAGATTCAGGAATGCTCAACCTATATAAAGTAATCTAGAGATGACTTAATATGTGAGGAGCCGGGTGCTGGTGCAGTGACACACACCTGTAATTCCAGCAGCTCAGGAGGCGAGGCAGGAGATCTCCAGTTTGAGGTCTGTCTTGGCAAAGTGAGACCCTGTCTCCAAATAAAAAATAAGGGCCAGGCATGTAGCTCAGGGGTAAAGCACCCCTGGGTCGGATCCCCAGTACCACACACACACACAAAAGTGGCAGTGGTCAGGTGGCAGGTAGGGATCTAACTCAGTGCACAAGGCCCTGGTACTAGGGAGGAAAATAACATGTGAGATGTGCACATTTATATGCAAATATCATGCCATTTTATATAACGGACTTGAGCATCCAGATTTTGGTAGCCTCGGCAGTCCCAACTGTTCTGTCTTCTTACCTCTAATAATGGAGGCAGGGCCACCACCTATCAGAAGCAAAGTCACTGACAGGCTATGAATTCCATCCCCTCATCTCCTTAGAGGTCATGACAAGGTTATTAAATGTCTGGCTCCAGCACACTCTTCTCTGAATCCTAGACTTGTAATCTAGCTGCCCAGCTGTGGGTGTTTCACGGACAGCACAAAATGACAAAACAGAACTCTTTTCCCATAAATCTCTGCCTCTTCCACTGTTTGCCATCTACCTTACAGTCATACTCAGTTCCTCTGTTCCTCACCAAATGCCCTCACATCTGGTCCATCAGTGAATTCTGGCTGGTGCTAAAATCTGTTCTGCCACCACCACCTCCCATGTAGCAGCCTCCTTGCACAACAGCCTGCCTGCTTCCAGGACTACCATTTAACATCAGATTCCTTGACTGCTGAAAACCCTCTCCCAGCTGCCCCTCAGACCAAGAACAGAATTGTCTCTACACAATGGCTGGAAGGTCCTGTAACCATCTGGATCTGGACTCCTACCCCATCATCTTGCCCAACAGACTTCGGCTGCTTGCCTTCTCTCAGTTGCTGAACATCCTAAGTTTTTGTCAACCTCAGCTTTAGCACTTTGTTCACTCTACCCAAACACTACTATTCAGATGTCAGCTTGAATCATATCTCAGAGGCTATCCATAAATATCCTAGAGTGGTACATATCCCACCCTCTAGTAAGCAGAAGCAACAACTTATTAAGAAAGACCCGAATAAAGGAGAGCAGATTTGACAGCCCACCTTGTTGGTGTTTCCACTACCACTACAAACCCATAACAAGTTCTAGTCTACCACTGCTGGAGTTGGCACCCAAGGGTTAGTGGAGGGAAAAAAAGGGGAAGTTAGTTAAGAAGTCACTAGGAATATGCCTAAACTTTGTCCTACCTTGTCAGTTCAAAAAAGGCTTTGATTCCACTTTAGATTTTTCAATAAAACTAGAAGTTACAGGAAAATGGGACAGAGACCAGGCAGGAAAGGTATATACTCTTCAATTCAATGTCCTTTCAATCTAGGGGGCCATTAATGCTATATTTCTTTTTTTTGGGTACCGGGGATTAAATTCAGGGTCACTCAACCACTGACCGCATCCCCAGCCCTATTTTATATTTTATTTAGAGACAGCATCTGAGTTACTTAGTTCATTGCTGTTGCTGAGGCTGGCTTTGAACTCGAGATCTTCCTGTCTCAGCCTCCTGACCTGGGATTACAGGTGTGCACCACTGCACTCAGCCCCATTGCTGTATTCTATTCCATTTCTGGCAAACAAAAGGGAAAATACATGGCATCATGTATACTTGGAAAGTCAGGTGCATTTAGCAGCCCATGAGTAGTAAGCTTAAGGTTTCATTCCAGTTCTGCCATCACAGGCAGCTGTGGCACTCTGGACAAGGCACTTGATCTTAATGAACCTCATTTTCCTTTCTGAAAAAGGAAATTATAATCAGACATTGCTTAGGGACTTCAGAAAAGGAACAGGGGTGAGATCCGTGAGAGACTGAGGGCAGGAATCTGAGACCCCACCTGCCTGAATGCTTTATGTTGTTATCTCACTTTAAATGCCCTCTAAAGGAAGGTTTCTAAAGCAAAGTTGGAACTTCTGGAAATTACCTAATTTCGTTCCCTCATTTAACCATTCTGGAACCAAGCTAACATTTAAATTAACATTTGCAGAGCACCTTCTAAGAGTTAGAAATTGTTTATTTTTTGCAGTACTGGGAATGGAAGCCAGATCTTCACACACGCTAGGCAAGCACTGAGGCACATCCCCAGCCCATGTGAAGCATTTTAACTCTTTGCATCAATAGTAGGTGATGGGTACTAATTCATGTTTATAGAAGGGGAAACTAAGGCTCAGGCAGGTGAAACGACTTATCCAGTCCCAAAATGAATAGAAGTTTATGAACCCAACTATCTCCAAAGTCCTTGTTTTCTTCTGGCTCACCATCTGCTTTTCCAACCATACTAACTCCATCTCTTGAACTGATTAACCTGTCCCACACCATTTTAGAAAATATAACTGTTTCCTGCCCAAACCACTGGCACCTACTGTCTTTCTCCCATTCACAGACCTAGAGAACAACAGGAGGGAAATGAAGACAACAGGGCACATGACCAGGGCTTCCCACAAAGCTTGGGTTTTTCACTACCTAAATCACTCTCTCTTCTTCAATTGAATCCCTTAGGTTCTAGGAACTGGCAAAGTCTCCTCTTCCTGTTTCACCTTCTCCAAAAGTCTAAATTCCCATGCAGACTAAATTGAGACAGTTCTTTAAATCAATGACAGGTGAATCTGAAATTTACTTCTCAGCTCTTCTATCAACTGTGCCTCTTAAGAAGCCTGTAAAGAATGCTCTTCTGTAATGGACCCACAATTTTTTACCCATACCCACTTGCGCATACCTCCAAACCCTGGAATCCCCTTCTTAAATGACACACTTTGCACTGTATTTCCAGGTAAGTTCTCAGATGTGGAAAAACAAAGAATAAAAAGTAGGAAAACTAGAGGAAAAGGTTAAGCCAAACAGACACTTTCCTCAGACACCTCAGATACCTTCCTCTGGGGCCTCTAAAGTACGCACAAACCCGAGACATGAGTGATGGTTAAAAAAATTTGGGTTTTATTGTTTTTGCTAAACAATACTAAAAAAAATTTTTTTTTTTCATTTTGAAGGCAGGGCTTGAATTATTTAATTTTGATCCATTTATTTAATTAAAAAAAAAAAAAAAAAAAGGAAGGGGAAAGAGATCATGGCCAAAAAAATAGTAATTAACCCCCACCCCACCCCCAAAGCTCTAGCCAGTCACATGAGCATCACCCACATCCCACTCAGTGCCTGATACTCATCTGGTAGCACTCGTCCCATGAGACCACCCTGAAGGCCCAGGGATAAGTGCCACTTTCAGTTCTCAGCAGGTTAGTCAAACCAGACAAACTGGTGGGCTAAAGTCCAGAAATTCTTTCCAGGTTTTCTGCCCATTGGCTGAGCACATACAAACTATCAATAGCTTGTAAAATTTCAGGGGGTGGAGGCAGGGCAGAAGAGCAGGAAGATGACAAGAGAAACTAGAGGTCACCCAAGCTTTTTCCTGGGCTAGAGGTTCTGAATATAGATTTTAAGAGGTCAGGTAGACAGACTCCATGTTTCTTAGAAAAGAAAATCACCCCTCAAGGAAGAAGAGCTGAGATGTGCCATGCAAGCAGTTCTCTGCTTGCAGAGGCATAGGAGGAAGGGCAGCTGACTCTCCCATGTGGAGAGTGGCGAAGAGTATCTTCTAGTACCATGAAGTACAACAAAGGCAGAGGGAGAGTCCTGAGGCTGGGGCCAAACGTGAGACTGTTACATACATAAAGACTGAAAAGCTATCAGGAACCCTTAAAGCCAAATCCCATCTGCACACACTGGCTCTACAAAGTGCTGCAGGAGATTCTTGCTGTAACTAAGTCAAGTTAGTTGTCCTGGCTATTATGGGTGGTGGAAAGGGCAACACATTTTTTTTTTTCCAGAAGGATGAGGTGGGAAGAACGGCCATGATCTAGTAAAAAGAGACCTGCAAGAAGCAGAAAATATTTAGAGAACATTTTAATATATATTTTCATATATATATTTAAAGTTAAGAAAAATAAAACTAATTCAAGCCATGCCCTGTGCAAAAAAGAAAAAAAAAGTTAAAGAAAAAAAAAAAAAAAAAGAAAAATTTAAAGTGAGACCACTGTCTGCTGCTCAGGTCTCAACTTAAGAATCACAGTCAGCTTGTTACTTTTATTTTGGAAGAAAAGATGTAAAAGTTTCTTTCGATCATTCAGAAGGCAAGTGTAGCCACTTATAAAAACAGAATGGCAGGAACAGACTAGGAAAGGAAAGTCAGAAGTCAAAGGGCAGAGCCGGAAAGGAATTTTCAAAAATAAAATTAACAAGGTGACTGTTCCAGAAGGGGGCTGTGAAAAGGACATGGTGGACCAAAGTCTGTTAGTCAAGTAATGATTCAACTTTTAAATTATTCTCTTGTTCTTTTTTGTTGGGTGTTTTGTTTGTTCAAGTCTAAGATTTGGAAATGCTGACCCTTTGTTAACAAGAGCCAACAGGAAATATAGGATCCCTTCCCTCCCCCGGCCTGCCTCCGCTGAAGCCACCACCACTGCCTCCTTGGCGGGATGCTGGAAGAGTCCTCCATGTGTGTGGACTCAGGATGACAGAGCAGCCTCCTTCTGTGGTTGTTGGGCTTGTGAACGCTGCAGTATCTTTTGGCTTTCCACATCTCTAAAATGTTTTTCAACCTGAAAGAGACCAAGGAGTCAAATCAGAAAAGGAGATGAGCAAGCAAGGTCTCCCACAACCCAGCCCTTAACAGCCCCAGCCCAGCTGTCTGACCCATGAACTATGCATGCAGACCTCCGCCCTTGCTGTCTATGGGCCATGTCAAGCCTGAGGTAGGCAGAAGCCTTTGATTTCAGTCACATTTGTGGCAGTTTAGCTAAAAGTGGTTAGAAATTGTTGAATCAATTAACACAACATAAAATGAGGAGAGATCATTATGACTCAAATTCCTTCTCTCTTCTTTATACAAATGCTGAATGAAAGCTAGGGGGAGGGGAATTAGACTTATACCTTTCACACCCACAACAATGGCTTCTCAGTGTTCCTCAGAGCAAAAAATAAAATACATAAAATGGCAGGGGTATTATTTTATTTTACCAATGCTATGCCTCAATTGAGAAAGTCAGGTGATACATGTAAGGTCAGAGATGCCAATGGTACTTGATTTACACCACTAGTCCTTCCAAAAAGGGCATCTGTGGCTAAGAAGAACCTAAGCAAGGATAGGAGAAACTGCTCAGGTCCAATACCACAGAATGGCCTGGCTAACTCTATAAAGCTGTGTGGCAAAGGAAATGGGGCTGACCACTCATGGTATTCCATAATGCCCAGTGGTTCCAACCCCAAAGGAGTGTCCAAGTTACAGCTGCAGAGTCCCCACAGTACACAGACGTCAGACAGGGCTGCTAGAGGAAACATTATGTATGTAAAAGCACCATGTCCTGCTCTAATGCTGGTACGGTAGGGCCAAGGAACCATCTTTCACTAGTCTTACGGTTCCTTTACTTACTATTTTGCGTACATGGCTCAGTGCACTCCCCTCTTTGCCTTTACAGTTTTCCACTTGATATGGGGGTGTAATAACAACTTCTTCCATGACTACGATGTTTTTTTCTTGCCATTTACAGTCTTTAATGCTAGAAGGAGAAAAGAACAAGTGAAAGGTTACCTCTTGGGGGCATGCCACACCTCCTGCCTGATGAAGAACTAACTCCAGAAGGCTGAGTCCAAATTCCCAGCTCAGCCAACGGCTAGATGACAACAGCCCAGAGAGAGGAGCCAGGATACTCTGGGCACCACTGGCTAGGAAAGCAATGAAACTGATGTACATTTATCCTGGGGAGAATCCAGAATTGTTACTCTGAAGGATCAGGGACCTGGAGAACCATAAAAAATTTATCCAAAAAAAATTCAGTTACAAATAAACAACTAAACTCAGGCCACTAGATTCAATTTAGATAATAGTAAACATTTTCTATCCAGGGTTAGATAGTATGTATTTTAAGCTCTGCAAGCCAGTTGGGCTTTGTCACTATGGAACTCTGCCACTGTGGTGCAAAAGCAGCCACAGGAGATATATATACAAATGAAAAGATTTGGTCCACTGGTATAATCTGCTCACCCCTGGTGTAGGGAGAAATACTATCTCTACAAAGAAGAAACTCAGCCAGTAAAAACTCAGTCAGGTGCGGTAGTGTATGCCTGTAATACAGCAACTTGGGAGGCTAAGGCAGGAGAACTGAAAGTTCAAGGAGAGCCTCAGCAATTTAGCAAGGTCCTAGGTAACTGAGTGAGACCCTGTCTCAAAATAAAAAATAAAAAGGGCTGGGGATGCAGCTCAGTGGTAAAGTACCCCTGGGTTCAATGCCCGGTACCAAAACAAAAAAACTCCCCACTTTACAGATCTATACTTTGTCACTACCACCCACCATGGGAGCTGCTCCTCTAACTGACCCCGCACATTTCTCAGACAACTGGGCATTTGCCAGACTGGCTCACACTTTGGGGAACCCCAGGACAGCTGATACTACTAAGAGAGTTCCTTCACATACCTGTAAATGCTCAAATATACCACAGCCTCACATAGCTCTGGTGCCAGCTGCCATCTGTGCACCAGATCCAGGGTTAAATAGGGTAACAGAAGGCAGCAGGGGGAAGGGGGATCTCAAATGTTCTAGTTTTCAGCAGTTAGTCAAATGACTTATTCTGTGACAAAATGTCTTTTACAAGTGGCAGGATGAACTTCTGCTCTCCGTAAGTCTCCGTTTATCTCAATGTACAACAGGTAAAAGTGATACAGATATAACTTTCCCATAATAAAACTGCATCAACTTTTACAGAAAGGTACAACAAAAATAAGTGAAAATCACTAGTTGTAAATTATAGACTACTAGGTTTGGAAGGGAATTTTATGGATAATCTAATCTAAAACTTTAAGTTTTATAGACAAGAAATTGAAACCCAGAGATGATGCCTTGTCTGTGATGACACTACTCTTCTGTTTAGAAAGCAGCAACAAGCACTGCATCTCTGGATGCAATGGGGTTCTGCCCACATACTTTCCAGCTTCCCTGGCACACTTTTAGAAATCAATGACCCAAAAGTCTACCACTAGACAACACAGCCAGGCATGATACCCAGGACAAGGGACCCCTATGCTCCCCCAACTCACGTCTTGTGAATGGTCTGGAAGAGCTGCTGGCCCTCTAGGGAGACACCAGCGCTGATTGCATAGGCCTGGCTCAGCTTCTCCTCCTTCTCTGTCCGTGCTTTGCTGGCAAGCTGGGATGGGGGAGAGAAAGAAACTCAGAAAAGCATTCACCTTTATTCTTCCCAAGTCAGGACCTGAGCTGAGAAAAGAGGTCAGAAAAGACCAGTCTGGATAGATTCAGTTTTATCAGAGATTCAAAGTGAAACAAACAAATAACCCACAATATAAATGTGGGTTAAATGCTACTGAACAGATAAATGCTATTCCTGGAAAACAACCCCTTCCTTCCTCCTTATTTTTCCTGGGTACCTCCCATGTGCCAGACATTTGCTAGATTACATACAGTATGAAAGGGGGGGGGGTCGCGGGGGGTAGAAACGAACTATAAACAAGTAAATAAAAGCACAAGACAATCTCAGACAGTGATAAGGGTTAGGGAGAAAATAAAGCAGGGTAATATTACAGAGTATGACTATGATGGTTAAAGATAAAAGGTAATACATACATTTCTATCAAAAGGAGAAAATAATGTTTATCCACTACTGTGTCAGAGCCTCAGGCTTAGAAATTAACATGTACCACATCTTTACAGACCAAAATTCAAGGCTCTTGAGGCTCTGCCTTGTACAACACCATTATCACACTCACATGAGGAGGCAAGACTCAAATAAACCTAACAAGATTCTGCCTACTTTCATCTAAGCTGACAGCAACCCTGCCCTGTTTATGGGGGAAAAAAATGATCTGAATTCTACCTCAGTTCCTTCACTGCCCTCTGGTGGAACAATCATAAATTCATCAAAAGAAATTCTAGTAAAATCTGGTAATCTATTAAAATTTTAAAAATTTCTCCCAACATGGGTGGGTAACCTATCAATCTATCATTCCAACCCACACAACTCGGTGCTACAGACTTCAGAAGTACATATTTGTGTAAGACAAAATAAATGTGCTAGACAAGGTGGTTAAAACAAAGGAAAGGCAGATAATGTATCTGAAAGGCAAACAAATGGAGATTTTTCAGCCCCATGAACTTAAATAACTGAATATAATGATACTGTAGCATACTAAACACATGCAAAAACAATCTTTCCCGAACATCAGATCCTTAAATACAAAGAGGGAATACACCATCAGCATGTTCTAATAGTACTTAGGTGCTTTGAATCCTTAAATATTTTTATTCTGCTTTTATAGAGACCCGTCAAACCATCAACCAAACATATTTCTATAGAAGGAAAAAGTAAACTAAGTCATCTTAATTCTTTGTTGGTAAAATGAAACATTTTATTAAGGCTTGGCTTTGTTATTAAGAAAAGGAAGCCTTCAACTGGGTTATGGGGAACTGGATAGATTCACTGTTGCCTGAGTTTCAAAAACTGTCTGAGGGAGGAGGAGATGTGAGGGCAGAAAGGCTAGCACATACATGCTGTCATCTCAGTCTCCCCAGAGAAGAGAGGAAAGCAAGGCAAAACAGCAGTGATTTGATGCCAGAGCTAACAGTCTCTAGGACATGGAGAAATACATCAACAGCATACAAATAATCTTTCTGGCTTGGCCACTTTTCTGGCCTCATCGTGCTAACCTTTAGAGAAACAAGTGTATAGGACTGACAGCATTCTGAGTGGTAACAATTCCAAATGTACCAAGAAAACCCTGTGGCTTGAAAGCATCCCATTTCTATGAAAAAAGAACTGTTGATGGCATTTGTTTTTGCATGGTGCTGGGGATTGAACCCAGGGCCTCATACACACTAGGAAAGTGTTCAACTACTGAGTTCATACCCCCAGTCCTCATGGTGTATTTTAAACTACACTTACTCAAGTACCAAAAAACCCTGGTAACAAGAAAGGGCTTCACTTAGTCTCGTTTTCTAAGCAATGCCTTAAAAAATCTAAAAAGTCTCCAAGGAAAAAAGGGAAAACTTGGAAGGCAGTGGAACTCCTGGAAAGCAGCTAGTGGTCAGGCAGGGCTTCATCTCAAGAGCCAGCAGGAGGGTTTTACTGTGAATTCTCAAGCCCTTTAAAAAATGTTTTTCAACTGGAAAACCAAAATCATCTCCCAAAGCTGGGTCACACAAAGTTGCTTCTATAAAGTTTGTGGTGGCTAGTAAAATGTCCTTGTCACCTACACAGTAGCTCAAAAACATAACATCACCCCATTCAGTAAGAGAAGAGTAAGTTCAGGAAACCAGGCATCTATGCAGAATGTTTAAAAATGGAACTGACAAATTAAGCTGGGAGTGGGGGTGCTGGGAAAAGAGTCATTTTGAATTTTTTACCAGAGGCAGAACAAAATGGATATAAATCTCAGTCAGAATGATTATTTAGACAGCAAGAGTAAAATGACACTTTAGTTATAGAACAGTAGTTTCAAAATACACCCTGTGTCCCACCCTCTTCTCCCAAATACCAATTGCACAATCTTGTCTGAAAGCAAAGGAAAATGGACTAGGTGATTCTCCATTTGTTCTAATGTGAACAGATCCCAAATGTTAAATAATGTAAGGGGGCACTTGGAACTCAGTAGAAATGAATGCAAGATGACTACATTTCTTCTTTTTTGGGGGGGGGCGGGAGGAGTGCCAGGATTGAACCCAGGACCTTGCACAAGCTAGGCAAGAGCTCTACCACTGAGCTGTAGACCCTGGCTGTATTTCAGTATTTCAATGCAACCCAATGGCCTCAACTACTCTACCTGGATCTGCAATTAGACTTTAGGGACCTAGATTCACTGCAAACCCTGAAGCCTTCAGCTATCAGTTCACAGGTTGCATTTTCATGGCAATTTGAAAAATGCTTCAATCTGGCATTTAGTTACAGAAATCTGCTTTCATCAGGAAGTTGTGCAAATGGGATAAATTTTTCTCACAGAGGACCCCACCAATTAGATATGAAGAAATTGTTCTAGAAGTTGTTTACTCTCTTTAAAACTGAGGGTCGGAGTGGGGAAGAGTACCTGTTATATTTTAGGCATGAAAATTCATGCGGAATGTGGATAAGCCTTCTTTTGTAGAGCAAATGAATACCTCTCTACATTGAATTGTCATAAAATCTAATTTTTTCACTTCATCTTTTATAAATGACTATACACCTACATTCCAAGTTATTAAGTTTATGATTAATGTCAGAATGCCAGAGAGAAAAAAATAAAAGCTGCCCTAAGTAGTAAAGGTGTAGGGTGTGCCTTGTAAGCTGGAGAGGGTCATAGGGATTATGCTTTCAAATGTAATGACTATTGCCCATTCTACACCTATTTTTAAAGACAACATGCCAGCTGCTGGCCTTGCTACCATACAAAAAAAGCACTAACTAGATAGAATCTCTAAGAATAAAAGGCACCAAGTTTAAGGATACACTGGGTTCAGGCAAAACAAGAAGCATAAACCTGCAAGTATGTGTTAACTAATGTGCATGTGGCTTAACTAAAATGACTGCACATGACAACCTGCACTTACCTGCCTTTCCTTTCATTTTGTATGATTCCCAGTGAAAACAAAGTCAATCCTTGTCTACTAACCAGTGCTTCCTCCAGGGGCCATTTTATATATAGCACCTTGATGTGGGCAAAGGAGAAAAGTGCATGAACTTGATACCAAAGCAAATCAATATAAAAAGGTCTAGTTCTGCCTGTCACTGCATAACCCTTACATGAATGACTTTTATGAACACCAAGGGCACACACATATCTCTTTGTGCATTCAGTGACATAAGGGGAAGAGCAAGGAGCCACAATGACTACAAAATCCAGGCAATATGCACATCATCTTGTTATTTAGTTATCAGCTATTTCCAGACCAGGAAAGCACAGGTGCTGTGGGGATTCCTACCACAAGCATTTAACAGGTTGAGACAGCTGATACAACAAGGGAAGCAGAGTCCAGAGAAAAACCTGCTCCGTGTGACCTACTGACTCCAATGAGACACTCTCAGTTTGTCTTCTCTGTATATTTGGGTCTTTAAACCAGCTGCCCTCAGAGAGGGGTTAGAAGGCACTGCAGCTGCTACCCTGAAATACTGGTTGCTGCCTGCAACCCGAGGGTGGGGTGAGAGTCAGGGGGTGGCAAACGAGAATGGTTAAGAACTATCATCCTAAGAAATCTTGCTCATGGCTCCTTTGGATCTAAGGTAGGCACTGAAAGCCCTCATTCTTAGCTATCAACAAAAGGCTCTGAAAAATATTTCTTCCAAGTATCAGTACGCCCAAGTCTCCTTGTTCACTAGAAAACATCTGCTTAAAATTTTCTAATAGCCAGCATAGTAGTGCACACCTATAATCCAAGCAACTCAGAAAGGCTAAAGTGGGAGGATTGCAAATTCAAGGCCAGCCTCAGCAACTTAGGCTCTGTCTCAAAATAAAAAATTGGAAGTACTTGAGGGAAAAATAATAATTATAAGTGCTGGGGGAGTAACTCAATGGTAAAGTCACCTGGATTCAATCACCAACACCATAAAGAAATAAGTTTCTAATAAAATACTATTTTGAGCCCAGGCACTATGGCATGCATCTGTATTCCCAACTACCTGGTAGGCTGAGTGAGGTAGGAGGAATATTTTGGTAACAAGGTAAGATTCCATCTTTTCCAAAACAAGAAAAAAGAAAAATATCCTGTTTCTTACAACATTAGACAGCTGGGAACTCAAAAAATACAGTATACCTCTTAAACTTGTGTCCTAGAATTCAAAATGATGAATCAAAACATTGAATCGAGGGCTGTGGGTATAACCCAGTGATAGAGCACTTGTCTAAAATACGGACTTCCTAGGTTTGATCCCCAGCTCTGGCAGAAATAGAAAAAGAAAACATTCTTTAAACAATCCTATGAGCCATGCATGGTGGCACATGCCTGTCATCCCAGTGGCTCGGGAGGCTGAGGCAGGAGGATCACAAGTTCAAAGCCAGCCTCAGCAACTTAACGAGGCCCTAAGCAACCCAGGGAAACCTTGTCTCTAATAAAATACAAAAAGGGTGTGGGGATGTGGCTCAGTGATTAAGTGTGCCCCTAGGTTCAATCCCCAGTACCAGAAAAAAAAAACACAAAAAACAAACACACACTGTAAAACTAAACTGCAATCCTTTTTGTTGTTTGTGTGATGGTAGGGATTAAAGCCAGGGTCTCACACATGCCAGGCTCTACTGCTGAGTTACATCCCCAGTCCCAACTCTCTTTTCTTTTTAAAATCAATACACTCTGCTGTTTCCACTAGACAAAATTCCTGGTACAGAACAGGCTTGCCTGTCTTTTAGGGAAGACCTTTCTTTTCCAAATAGGGCCCCAGTCTTACCCTAAACGTAAAGAACCATCCCCCTTATTTCTTTGGTTAAGGTAATTCACAGGGACATGTCAAAGAAAATATCCTGTGTGAGAAAACATTTCAGGCCAATATGGTTAAGTATACTCCCCAAATCCATTGTTTTCTGATGTTCTAAGAATAGAGAAAGGTAAATCAAACCAAGTCTCCTGCACATTAATGCAAACATGTTAAGTGCTTACTTAGTATGATGAAAAGATGAAAATACTGCAAAACCAGGAGCCCACATTTTCACAATCACCAGGTTTGTACAGAACACCCGTAAACACTTCCATATTGCTACCATATAATACAGAACCAGATTCAAGTCATAGTCAATACACATTAGACAAAGTTTTATCTTCAACTTAGTTTAAAATGCAAACTAGATGTCAGAAAAATCAAAAGTTTTTAACAACTATGTGTAATTATGTCACAAAGTCAGGCATGGTGGTGCATGCCTGTAATCCCAGAGATTCGGAAGGCTGAGACAGGAGGATCACGAGTTTGAGGCCAACCCTAACAACTTAGCAAGACACTCAGCAACTTATTGAGACCCTGTCTCAAAATTCAACAAAAGTAAAATAAAACCAGGCATGGTGGCACATGCCTGTAATTTCAGCAACTCAGGAGGCTGAGGCAGAATTGAGAGTTCAAAGTCAGTCTTGGGGCTGGGATTGTGGCTCAGTGGTAGAGCACTTGCCTTGCATGTGTGAGGTTCCATCCTCAGCATCACATATAAATATAATAAAGGAACTGTGGTCCATCTACAACTAAAAAATATATATATTTAAAAAAAAAAAAGTCAATCTCAGCAACTTAGGGAGGCCCTAGGCAACTTAGTGAGACCCTGTCTCACAATTAAAAATAGAAAGTGGGCTGGCAGGGGCTGGGGATATAGCTCAGTTGGTAGAGTGCTTGCCTCACATGCAAAAGGCCCTGGGTTCAATCCCCAGCATCACACACACACAAAAAAGACTCAAAGTAAAAAGTGTTGGGATGTGGGCTCAGTGGTTAAGTGCCCCTGGGTTCAAGCCCAGTATACAAAAAAAGAAAAAAAAAAAAAAAAGGGTTATAATTATGAATTATGTCACAAAACATTAGAATAATTTCCTAGATGTGACATCCTTTAATAAACTGCTGTCAAACTTACATGTGGCTCTGCCAGAAAGAAAACTGGTTGAGATACAAGCTGAAATTTAACCCCAAAAATTTATCTCTGAGAATGTGGGCTCAAATTAGCCACCTAATGCTCCATGAGGGAATTAGAAAAGCAGTAGGAGAGCTATAATGCACTATGCAAATATTAGCTGTTATAATATTATTAGCATAAAGAAGGTGGCTTGTGGGTCATTTCAGAAAAATTCATACAATCCAACCCTCCTTTAGCCAATGAGCTTAGATTGATTTTCCCCTTTTGTCTTATACATTATGTATGTTTACGGAATATAACATGTTACAAGATACAGATGGTAAAATGGCTACTATAGTGGTGAAATTAACATATCACTATCTCACATAGTAACACACCTTGTATTTTCTGTAACAACTGCTAAAGAAGTTATAAATCCTAGAAAGTATTTTCCAAAACATAACTGGGATATTTACTTGGAAAAGGTCTTTATCATCCAAATTGAGAGGCTCCACTTGTAGGGGGTGGGGGGAAGCTCATTTTTCTTTTCTTTATTTTTTTATTTTTCATTTTTTTTGAGATGGGGGTCTTCACTTTGCCCAGAATGGTCTCAAACTTGAAATCCTCCTGCTCAGTCTCCCCATCTGATGGGATTACAGGCATGAGCCACTGCGCCCAGTTAAGAGTTCAATTTATTCAGTGATAGAGCCATGTGCTGCTGCTTCCTGGGTTCTAATAAGAGGAAAAAATAAAAAGGAGAACAGAAGTGCCAACATCTTCCCCTCCAAAAGAGAAATTCCAGCTCAAATCCCTTCTAGTCACTAGATGCATGACTCCAGTGCCTCACACATGCCACACATCTAGAGGCAAGATATATGTCTCCCTGACCCATGGTATCAAAATCCATCCTGAAGGGTTATTGTTGGAGTTTAGTCAAGTACATCTGTAAAGTCCCTAATGTCAATACTGGCACTTCCCACCAAAAAAATAATAAGTATGCAAGGCAATGCAATTAGCTTGATTTACCCATTCCACAATATACAAAAGTATTCAAAACGCAATACAGCATTCACTTCCTGATCACAGCTGCTTTCTGGCTGTGACGATGGTCATGTGGTTTTAGGGTCTTTTTTTTCTTCCTTTATTTTTGCGGTACTGGGGATTGAACCTAGGGCCTTGTGTATGTAAGTAAGTGCCATACCACAAAGCTATATCCTCAGTCCTTTTTTTTTTTTTTTAAATTTTGAGACAGGGTCTAGATTCCCCATGCTGGCCTTGAACTTGTGTTCCTTCTGCCTCAACCTCCCAGGAAGTACAGGTGTACAGATGTGAAAGTATGCACCACAATTGGCCCTGGGTTAGTCTTATTAATTAATTGATTGCAGTACTGGTGATTGAATCCAAGACCTTATGCATGCAAGCTATTATCAGCCCCCTGGACGGATCATTAAAACCCTGTTTTATTGGCCCAGTTTTTTGGAAACTGTTCCTAAAGACCAAACCCTGCTAAAATAAAAATTCCCCAAGGACAGGGACCTTTGTTTTGTTCACTAACACATCCTCTAAGAAACCCAAAACAGAGCCCAGTACATAGCTGATGCTCAATAAATACCTGACAATTGATTAATTTTTTTAATGAGGTATATGTTAAATATGATTTTTTTTTTTTTTTTTACTTGTCAAATGAAATGCTACATGCACTCCAAAAGAAAGCAAATAAATATTGGTCATTAAGAGTCCTTTCCCAGCTGGGCATAGTGGCACACCACTGTAATCCCAGCAGCCCAGGAGGCTTAGGCAGGAGGATCATGAGTTCAAACTAGCCTCAGTAAAAGCAAGGCACTAAGCAACTCAGTGAGACCTGTCTCTAAAAAAAATACAAAACAGGGCTGGGAATGTGGCTCAGTACACCTGAGTTCAATCCTGATATCCCCTCCACAAAAAAAAAAGTCCTTTCCCAGGAACTGAGTTATAGCTCAGTGGTAGCTTGCCTAGCATGTGTGAGGCACTGGGTTCCATTCTCAGCACTGAAAATAAATAAATAAATAAATAAATAAATAAATAAATAAATAAATAAATAAATAAATAAATAAATAAATAAAATATAAATGTCCATCAACAACTAAGAAACAAATTAAGAGTCCCATCCCAGTGGGCATCATGGCACATGCCTATAATCTCAGCAACTGGGGAGGCTGAGGCAGGAGGATCACATGAGTTCAAAGTCAGCCTCAGCAACTCAGCAAGGTCATAAGCAACTAAGTGAGACCCTGTCTCAAAATAAAAAACAAAAAGGGCTGGGGTTGTAGCTCAGTGGTAAAGTGCCCTTGGTTTAAATCCCCAGTACCAAAAAAAAAAATCATTCTGACACCAAAGATATAGCCACTGAAAATGCAAAGTTTCTAAACTGCAAAGATGAGCATTGCCATTTATTCTCCCCATGCTCACATCTCAGAAGCCTTCCCTAAAATGCTCACTACTCTAAGGGCTGGCAAACTATAGTCTACCAACCAAATTCATTCAGACAACCACCTATTTTAGTAAGTTTCACTGGCTGGCACACAATCATGCTCATTTGTTTATATACTATCTACAAAGGCAAATTTGAGTAGTTTTGACAAAGACAGGAGAATCCATAAAGCCTAAAAGATGATGTATCTTTTTTTTTTTTTTTTGGGGTACTGGTACTGGCTATTGAACTCAGGGGCACTTAAGCACTGAGCCACATCCCCAGTCTTTTTTTGGATTTTATTTAGAGAGTTCCGTTGAGTTGCTCAGGACCTGACTGACTTTGAACTCATGATCCTCGTGTCACAGCCTCCAAGCTGCTGGGATTACAGGCGTGTGCCACCATGCCTGGCACTGACTCTTTATAGAAGAAGCCTCCTGCCCACTTTTCTTTTGCAGTAGCTGGTACTAAACCAGAAGCACTTTACCCCTAACTATATCACCAGCCCTTTTTATTTTGTGACAGCATCTGGCTAAATTGCTAAGGCTGGCCTTATATTTGCAATCCTCCTGCCTCAACCTCCAGAGTCACTGGAATTATAGGCATGTGCCACAGTGCCCTGTTGCTACCCCCGTCTTCTATGCTGTCGTAGCACCTTGCTCATACTCCTACTACCACAGACTTTACCATATTGTTACCACGTTAACACATGGAAGATGGGACACAGTTCAGTGGTAAAGAATGTGCTCATCATGTACAAAGCCCTGAAATGGATCCCCAGAAGCAAACTCCACCCACATCAAAAACATAAAAAAGTTGCTGCCCTTCACAACTCCCAAAAATAGGAGATTCCTGAGGACAAGCACAGTATCATAATCATTCTGACATTTCTCAACACCTGGCATAGAGTATAAGAGGGAAAGCAAATGAATGAAGAAACCTTAATGACTATTACAGGTCCATAGAGGCAATCATAAAACTAACAGTTCCCACAGGTTAGGTGACTAAATAGTCACCCAGTTCATTAGCAGCCCAGTGTAAAAAGAATGCACACTCCCCACGTTTTATACTCTTGTCACAGTGTGTAGATCTCTGAATTTTCCAGCTTGGCCACTTTTGATTCAATTTCTAGAGCATTTTCTGGTATCTACATAAGCTAGCCTTAAACATTTCAGTGCTAGAATTCAACTGCACCATTTATTGGATTTCTTCCCCCAAACCTATTCTCTGCCAATTAGAACACCCCTCTATTACCCTGAAGGAGATACCACCACTGACCCACCATACAGTCCTTACTTTGAACTGTCTCTTCATCAAAGAGGTAGAGTACAAAGGCTGGCTATGGCACAACTCTGCCAGACTCCTGGACTCAAAAATCTATATTTTCAGGTGGACAGGTTTTCCCCTCATCCCCTATGATGCCAAGAAGGTCTAATGAGGGTCCCACTGAGTCAGTTGGCTGACATGTATTATAGCCTGACCTGAGTCATGAGCTTTGGTTTAAAGCACTGCATCCTCTACCACAGCTGTGAAGCTGACCTCAAAGTCTGAATGCCACTGAACTTGACTTTCAAAAAATCAGTGATATAGTGGACATGGTGGCACACACCTATAATCCCAGCTTCTTTGGAAGCTGAGGCAAGAGGATCACATGTTCGAGGTCAGTCTTGGCAACTTAATGAGTCACTGTCTCAAGGGAAAAAAAAGGGAGCTGAGAGTTGGGAATGTATCTCAGTGGTACAGTAGTTATGGGTTTGATCTCCAGTACTCCCACCAAAGCCAGTAATTTTTTAAATGGCAGTTAATCACTAGGCGAGGTGGCACAAGTCTCCCAACAATTTGGGAGGCTGAGGCAGAAGGACTGTGAGATCAAGGCCCATCTCAACAACTTAGCAATACCCTGTCTCAAAACAAAAAATAAAGAGTGCTGTGGATGTGTCTCAGTGATAAAGCACCCCTCGATTCAATCTCCAGTACCACCCCAAAAAAAGATAAAATGGCAGTCATTCATTCTACCTCTCTGACCTCATCTGATCCCATTCACTATTTTACATGACCCCTGACACTCAGAAATGATGCACTCTTCCTCTCCACCTCTCACCTGCATCTTCATGATACCTGTATGAGGAAATCACTATCTTCCAAGAGCTAGATGCAAATCTTACTGAAGGGCTCATACCTGAGAATACAGTCTTGAAAACATATTCTAACCAAAAGGTTACAGTCTCTAGGACCAAATGTAATTCTAACAAGGAATTTTTTTCTTGACTAGGTGTGTACCTTACTGATACATCATTTACTTAGCACGCACGAAGTCTGGGGTTTAATATCCAACCTCCAAAGGAAAAGAAAAATTTTTCTTGCCATATGTAGTGGTTACTTCCCTTCCCACATTTACATGCCTTCTACCTCCTACCAAAATACACATGCCTAGGACTAGGAGTGTGGCTTAGTGGTTGAGAGCTTGCCTAGCATATGCAAGACCCTGGCTTCAATCCCTAGCACCAAAGAAAAAATATATACAGACAGACCTAAACAGGTAGCCAGGCTACTTCTGCCTCTACTTAGTAGTAACTTCATACTTCCACATATTTGGATCAAAATATAGTCAAAGACCCTGCTAAGAGGTTAGTTCCAAGAACACAGGCCATAATACAGGGTCTATCAACTACACCAGGAATTTACTCATATGTGGGGTTCAACCCTTAAATCACCAGTAAATTCTAAAGTTATGATGAATTTTAGCTGTGAAACTGGTAGAACTCAAAACAAGAACAGCTGGACATGGGGTGCACACCTGCAATCCCAGTTGGATGCTGAGGCAGGAAGATCACACATTCAAAGTCAGGCTCAGCAACTTAGCAAGGCCCTAAGTAACTTAGCAAGGCCCCATCTCAAAAAATAAAAAGGGGGCTGGGGATATAGCTCAGTGGGTAGAGTGCTATGCCTGGCATGCACAAGGCCCAGACCACACAAAAAATAAAAAAATAAAAAAATAAAGAAATAAAAAAGGGCCAGGGATGTGGCTCAGGGCTAAGCACCCCTGGGTTCCATCCTCAGTACCAAAAAAACAAAATAAAAACAAAGTCAATTATTCCCTCAGTATAACATCAGTGCTTACTAAAGGTAAGCACTTATGTCAGTTTCTTTCAAAAAGTATACTTTGGAGATGGGCACCACAGCACATGCCTCCAATCATAGCAACTTGAGAGGGTGAGGCAGTTAGGAGGATCACAAATTTGAGGATAGACTCAGCAACTCTGTGAGATCCTGCCTCAAAATAAAAATAAATAAGTAAATGGACTTGGGAACAGCTCAGTGGTAGAGCACACCTGGGTTCAATCTCCAATACCAGAATGAATGAATGTAAAGTTTAAGCAAAGCACAATAGCACACGCCTGTAATCCCAAGTTGAGGCAGGGGGATCTCAAGTTTAAGGCTAGCCTGAGCAGCTTAGAAAGACCCTGTCTCAAAAAATAAAAATAAAAAGGGCTGGGGATGTAAATCAGTAGTATAGCAGTTGCCTACCATGCAGAGACAAGCCCTGGGTTCAATCCTCAGGTTCAATCCCCAGTACCACCCAAAAAAAAAAAAAAAAAAAAAGACTTTATTGTAATCTTGATTATTTTTTTTTCCTTTTCTGAGGACAATGTCCAGAGACACTCAGAATGGTTCAGCATTTCACATGCCATTGCAAGCTTTCCTACAATACAGCCATTAACAAAATTAGGCTTTCCTGAACCCCTGGTAATAGAATTATTTACCTTTAACCAAAAAAGTTGGGAAAACACCAAAAAATCAGCACATGGTATGTGCCCAGTCAGACTTCAAGAGGTTCATGCTGTAAGACCTAAAATTCTGATGAGATTGCCTAAAACAAAAAACAAGTCAGCAGGGCCTATGTGTGCTAAAACGTGTTTGTGACAGTATCAAGTATGCTCTTCTTAGTGAAGAGCAGAACACTGTTTAAAAGTCTTTTTGTGGGGGCTGGGGAGATAGCTCAGTCGGTAGAGTGCTTGCCTTGCAAGCACAAGGCCCTGGGTTCGAGCCCCAGTACCCAAAAAAACTAAGTCTTTTTGTTTTGTTTTTTTTGGTACTAAGGATTAAACCCAGGGGCATTTAACCACCAAGTCACATCCCCAGTCCTTTTTTCTATTTTATTTAGGGACAGGGTCTTGCTAAGTTGCTCAGGGCCTTGCTAAATTGCAGAGGCTGGTTTTGAATTTGAGATCCTCCTGCCTCAGCCTCCCAAGCGGCTTGGATTACAAGCATGAGCCACCTTGCCTGGCTCTTGTTTCTTTTTTTAATATTTTTGTAGTTGTAGTTAGATAGCATGCCTTTATTTACTTTTTGTCATTCTAAGGATCGAACCTAGTGTCTCACAACTGACAGGCTGCCACTGAGCTACAGCTGCAGACCCCAGCCCTTTCATGTATTTTTTTATTTAGAGACAGGGTCTCACTAAGTTATGTAGGGCTTTGAGGCGTTGCTGAGGCTGGCTTTGAACTCGTGATCCTCCTGCCTCAGCCTACCAAACCGCTGGGATTACAGGAATGTGACACTTCATCTAGTTTAGGTTTTGAAGATAGACAGAAAGCTAAACAGAAAAACAAAGCTTCTTTAAGTGATGAAAAATCAAAAGGCTTTAAAAAAAGAAAACTGTCATTTTTTCCATATTTTCAGCCTTATCAAACCCCTCCACCAGACTTATCTCCAGATTCCATTTTTTACTCAGTGGAAGCCAACTCATTCCTCATTACCAGGGGTTGATGACAAGCTCTGTGAATCTCTTCTTTTTGGTTCCCACTTGGTCACTAACTGCTTGCTGTTAGTAATGGAAAACAGGTCAGAAATAGATTGAAAAAAGCTGAGAGGCCAGGCCTCCAGGTACATATGCCTATAATCTCAGCAACTCAGGAGGCTGAGGCAGGAGAATCCCAAGTTTGCGGCAAGCCTCAGTAACTTAGCAAGACTCTCTCAAAAGGACTGGGGAAGGGCTGAGGAAGTAGCTCAGTGGTACACCACTTCCTAGCATAGGTGAGGTCCTGGGACCCTGGATTTGATTCCCAGCATGATTCCCCACCCCTCAAAAAAAGGCTGTGGTCACAAGTCAGTAGTAGCGTGCCCCTGGGTTCAAGTCCTACAACAAAAACAAAAAGGCTGACAGGGTAAAGTGCTTACCCAGTATGCACAAGGCTATGGGTTCAATACCCAGTCTCTCTCTCCAACCCACCCACAACCCCTTGTGTCAACACACACACAAGGTTGACAAACCAGTCAGTGGTTTGGTAAGGAAGGTGAATACCTAAACTGTATTATTGTGGATTTCAATTTTCCATGCTTTGTTTCTTTTTCCTGTGTCCCCTACCCACAACAACGCTTGCAGAAAAGTATTCTCGAACACAGGAAAGTGACATATCTCATTCAATGTACTGCATGAATTCTTCTAAGTAAATAAATAATACACACTGGCCTTGGTTCAGTAAGTCCCTAAGAGTCTCAGAAGTTGAAAGTCACAGAAGCCTCCTAAGTTCTGTGACAACTCATTCTGACCTCCAGGATTCAGGCAAGTGTTCAATTAATTATGCCACCTGATACCACTGCTCTAGAAATTCATGTTAATTCTGGTTACCAATAAGAGGTCTCTTAAAAATATCTTTAGACACAGCAGCACATGCCTGTAATCCTAGTGACTCAAGAGGTTGAGGCAAGAAGAACACAAGGTGGAGGTAATTTAGTGAGACCCTGTTTCAAAATAAAAAATAAGAAGGGCTGGGGATGTAGCTCAGTAGCTAGAACACTTGCCTAACATGTGTAAGACCTTGGAACTGCAAAAAAAAAAAAAAAAAAAAAAGTAGAGAAGTGACTTTAAAGACTTATTTGCTTTGTTCATTTCTGGGTTCTTCAGAATAGACCGCCCTCACCAAAAACACAACAAAAAATGTTTCTCTTTATTTAGAAACTTTTACTTAGTTTGGGTACTCACTTCATTTTGCCCAACTGCTCTATGAGTTACCTAGGCTAAGCACGAAGGGGTAAGAAGGAAGGAGGAAAGATGGGAGGGAGGGAAAGGAAAAAATACTGGGAATTATACTAACCAAATCATATTATTATACTGTGTGCACACAAATATTTAACAACAAATCCCACTATTATTTAAATCATAATGGCACCAATTTTAAAAAGGGAGGGGAGGGAAGGAAAAACAAGAATTCACAGTAAAAATATAAGACCTGAGTTCAACTCCTAGCTCTATCACTTACTAGACACATGACCTTAAGCTCATAATTTTTCTCTCTGAGCCTCCACTTACTGTTCTGTGAGCCGGCAACTATATTCCCACCATAAGAACGGTTGTTCGGGGCTGGGATCGTAGCTCAGTGGTAGTGTGCTTGCCTCTCACATGTGAGGCACTGGATTCAATCCTCAGCACACATAAAATGAATAAATAAAGATATTGTGTCCATCTACAACTAAAAAGAAAATTAAAAGGAAGAAAGAAAAAAAACAACAAAAAAAAAGAACTGCTGTTAGGATTTAACAAGATCCAGTTCAGAGGATAGACTACTAGCTATATAACCTTGAAGGAATCACTTAAAACTGACAAGCCTGTTTTCTCATCTATTAAACAGGGGGAGAAAAGGGGTACTCTAAAGATCACACTGGGCCACGCACAGTGGCTCATGCCTGTAATCCTAGCTTCTTGGGAGGCTGAGGCAAGAGGATCCCCAGTTGAAGGTCATCCTGCCTGGGCAACTGAGCAAGATCCTGTCCAAAAATAATAGAGCTAAAGACAGCTCAGTAGTACAGCACACCTGTGTTCTACCACAGGAAGAAAAAGAATTATATAGGATGGTTGCAAGGATGAAATGAACTGTGTCAAAGCTCTTTGTAAACAGCAGAGCACTAGAAAAGGGTACGGGAGGTGTGATCCCCAGCAAAACTTACAACAAAATAGATTTTCAGTAAATGTAGTGGTTTCTTTTTGATACTGGGGATCGAACCCAAGGCCTTGAGCATACTAAGCATGTACTCTACCTCTGGAGCTATAGCCCCAGCCCTAATTTTTAGTAAATGTTTGATAAAAGCTACACATTAAGAATACCTGATTAATGCTGACATGTCCCAAATCTCCCAAGAACACTACTAACCCATGGGTAATCTTTATCCCCAGAGTCTAAGATGCATAATCAAGTCAAAGAAACCTATTTCATAGACACAGTGAAGCACATCTGAAATCCCAGTGACTCGGGAGGTTGAGGCAGGAGGACTCCAAATTCAAGGACAGCCTTACAAACTTAGCAAGACCCCATTTCAAAAAAAAGGGGGGGATTGGGAGGATGCTAGGGATACAGCTCAGCTGGGTTCTAGACCCCGTTTCAAAGGAAAAAAAAAAAAACTTCCTATTTTACTCCAAGAGGTTCCTGTGGCTTCCATCTCCAAGTAATGATTAAAGTCTTTGTGAAACAGAATGAATCAGAATGGTGAATAACCTGGACCTCACTTATGACTGTATGATCTTGTACTTTTATTTGAATGCTTCTGTCTTAAGAGTTAGGAAAGTCAGAACACTTTAACAGGGTACAATGTTACTAAGCAGAAGATAAGATGATATTCAAGGAGCTGCGACTGTAGATCAGCAATAAAGTACTTGCCTAGCACGCTCAAGGCCCTGAGTTCAATCCCCAACACTGCCAAAAAACAGAAGCTATTCAAGACCAGTCCTCTCCCAAGCTCTCTCTTACATCTCATTCCTGGGATAGACATTAAGACTTTTTAGCCTGTAGTGTGACCTGCCAACTGAAAGTAAAACAGGTTCATTTCCAAGAAGTTGCTAGTTTATACCTTCTCTAGCTGAGCTGTTACTAAGTATTTCTTTTAAAAAATCCTTTTCATTTCCTGCTGGAACAGAGTAAACAAATATCCAGTTTATATCAACAGGTTAATTAGATAGCACCTTACTATATCATCAAGATAACCAACACATGCTGGCATCTTCCACTGGAAGAGTACAGGAATTATGCTCCTTCAGACTGCGAACACCTAACAGTTTTCTTCCAGGCATCTCAGAGTATTTTACCTTCCTTCCACATGCTTAAACAATCCTCCATCTTAAGAAAATCCCAAGTCCATGCTCAATAATGTCATTTAACCATCACGTAAATAGTTGCCCAGTTCAGCTGTTTTCAGTAACAACCAGCAGGTACTATGTGAGTCAATTTCTAAGGAGGAATCATAAAGCATCCTGAAAGGTTGGTTTCAAGGGAAAGAAGATACAGCTTACTCATAAACATCTCTGCAAATGAAAGAAGGAATAAATGAAATCCAAAGATAACCCTCCAACCTAATTTTAGTGTTTAGTTTCTGACTCCTCTTCCCAGCAACCTTTTTCAAGACTTGGCAAGCAAGCCATACAATAAGAAAAGATTTCTGGTACTCCCCAAGCTATCAGCATCTTGCTGCTTTCCTGAAAAAGTGAATAAACAATTAGTTTATAATAATGCTGGTCAACAACTAGAACTAACCAGCAGAAAGGAAAATACTAAAAGCAAACACCATCCACAAAATAAATAACCAAGAGCTATTGTTCTTTGAGGACAAATATATGATGAGAATTGCTTCTTAACTGCTCTCATTTAACAGTGCCACACATTCTAATTCTTTTTTTTATTTTTATTTTTTTATTTTTTTTGCAGTGCTGGGGATTGAACCCAGGGCCTTGTGCTTACAAGGCAAGCACTCTACCGACTGAGCTATCTCCCCAGCCCATCCTAATTCTTTTTGGTATTAGGGATTGAACCCAGGGGCACTTTACCACTGAGCCACATCCCAGCCCTTAACTTTTTTTAATTTTTTTTAGCTGTAGGTGGACACAATACCTTTATTTTATTTTTATGTAGTGGCGAGGATTGAACCCAGGGCCTCACAAGTGCTAGGCGAGCACTCCACCACTGAGCCACAGTGGTGACTCAGTCCTATTTTTTATTTTGAGAAAGGATCTCGCTAAGCTACCAAGGCTGGCTTTGAACGCACAATCCTCCTGCCTCAGCCCCCCAAACCACTGGAATTACAGGTGACAGTAAAGACCCTGTCTCTAAATAAAAATATAATAGGGCTGGGGATGTGGCTCAGTGGTTAAGTACCCTTGGGTTCAATTCCTAGCACCAAAAAATAAAAAAGTCCGTCCAAAGAGGTATACTCTAGTAGGAGGCACCTGACAAGTCAGAGTTTTAAAAAGTTAAAGGTTTCAAAGAATGGGACATCCTGAATGCAATAGCCTTCCACATGAAACCCAAGACCCTCTCAAATCTGTCCTTGGCTCTCACTAAAAAAAAGTGCATATTTCTCTGGAATCCGACGAGAGCTCCATATTTCAGATTAAGACTCACCAGCCTCAGTTACCCACTACTGTCTCATCTGCCTGTGTTTCCTTGCTTTGCCAAGAAAGATGAGAACATACATTATTACAAGACTCCCCTAGAGGGAAAAAAACTTCCACCATACTAATAATTCAAGAGACTTACAGAAAGGCAGCTGCTACTAAAATCAAAGTCATAACTTACTCACCCAATGTATTAAACACCTACTCAGTGCAAGGCTCTATATTTTCAGCAAACTTGGTTCCCATCCTTCCAGGATAGTTTGGTAAGACAAACATTAGGTAAGTAAACAGTATATAATTACAAAAAGGTTGTATGTAAGGTAACCTTAGATCCCAATTTGCCCAGGACACACCAATCTCTAAGTGTTGTCCTAGTATAAATTAAAAGTATTCCCCTTTAATCTAAAAATGCCCCAGAGCTGGGCACAGTGGCCCATGCATATAATCCCAACAACTTGGGATGCTAAGGCAGGAGAATTAAAAGTTTGAGGACAGCCTCAGCAACTCAGCAAGGCCCTAAGCAACTTAGGGCCTAAGCAACTTAGAGACCCCATTACAAAATAAAAAAAGGTTGGAGAATGTAGCTCAGTGGTAAAGCACCCCTGGGTTCAATCCTCAGTACCACCAAAAAAAAAAAAAAAAGCGCTATGTTGATTACAAATGATAACTATGAGGAACAGATATTATGAAAGAGAATGATGGAGGCAAATTACGTTAGCCTGGTCATCAAAGAAGACTTCTTGGAAGAAGTGCCATTTAACTGAGTTCTAATGGATAAGGTCCCAATTATTCTAGAAAAAAGTGTGTTCTAACTACAGGAGACAGTATAGACTATGGAATGATATTGGGGCATTTTATTATTAATCGACATGAACTTTGGCTAAATGAACTGAAGAGTCTAAATAAAGACCTGGGTTCCCAGAGATCAATTTGCACATGGAAGCTTAAAATATACTCTAAACATCTGAAGAAATGTTAGACCTCAAAATTCAAACATAAAGACAAAAATGAAACTCTAAGGCAGTGGCTTTCTAATTTGTGAATCTGAAAAATGCTCCAGTTCTTTACGCAACAAATACATTCATGTGTGTACATATCCACATTACACAACTTCAGAAGGTTGATAGGCAACACCCCTCATCCAACCTTACCACCACCAGAAGCTCATGTAGACTCCAGATTTTTAAAATAAGCCCTTTTTCACAAAGGGTAAAAGCAAGCTCTCAATGCTATTTGGGTATTAGTTCTGTTTTTTGTTGTTGTTGTTTTGTGTGTGCTAGGGATCAAACAGCAGGGTCTCATGCATGCTAAGCAAGCATCCTACCACTGAGTCACACCCCAAGACAAGATACTTCTTAAGGTTTGCAGATATCCAAAAATAAAGAGAAAAACTAAACAAATATATTTTTTAAAAAGATATCAGAACAAGCAATCATATGTCAATGAAAAACAGACAACAATGTATAAACGTTAATGGGGCTCATCTTTCTCACCATTTTGGAGAGCCAGACCAATCCTTGAGTCCTTACCTTACTAACATTGAGTGAAGCTAGGGGAGGAGGGGTTTCTGTTCGGTCATTAATTATTTCCACTTCTGAAACATACTGTAAGTTTATGAGCAAGATGTCTGCATGGTTGGGCTTTCCACTGGAAGAGGGACATTCTGGTGAGAAAATAAAGTTAAGGAAAACAGAGCAAGCAGAGGCACAACCCAAAGGAACAGAGAAAACACAATTCACACAAGGCTTGTGTAATAGGCTTGATGCCACAAGCAAAAGGGTCTCACAAGATTCAAAGCTCTCTTCAGGAAATCTGTTAACCTTTCTCCTGTCCAAACCCATAACCAAAATATTTCAAGGATTTTAAATCCATACACAACCCACAACTGGAAGCCTTCAAAGGGGTTTCTGTCAATTTCTATGGGTTTTACGGAGAGGCATAAAGCAGTTTTAGAGTCTTATGTACTGTTAGCCTAGAACCTATGAAACACAAAGAAGAGCCAGTAATTTTTCTTCTTGGTATAATACAGTACAATGCCCTTTTTATTTTTTTAGGTTTGAGATTTCCCATTTTGCAGAAAAGAAAACTACAGCACTGGAAAGGAAACTCACCCAAGGTGCCCAACTAGTTAATCCATTCATTCATCCATCCATTCAACTACTTACTAAGAGCCTGCTGTATACCAATTAAAAGTAGAGTAAGTCCTTCTAAGATACTTCCAACTAAACCACTGAAGAAAAAGAATTTGGTCCAGGTGTGACCTCTTGTTTAAAAAAGAAAGAAAATGCAACTGTTCTTGTCCTAATTAGTTTAAGAAGACACCTTCTTAAACTAGAAATCTACAACTAGTGGTTAAATGAATTAAAATGCATGCCACTCAAAGGCAGCAGACTCAGTAGGAAACTTCCTTTTGAAATACACCATAAAGGACTACTCAAACAAAAAAAAAAAAAAAAAAAAAAAAAAAAAAAACCAAGAAACCCACCTGTAGCTCCAATAAAAAGGGAAGACCTGGCAAATTTATTCTAACCAGGAAGTGTTTTATTCCCAAGACTGAGTTTCCTGGGTAATTCAGAAATCACTTCCACCCCAAAGGTGCATGCCAGCTTTTCCATTCAGTTTAACACTGCTACTTTCAAAAAGGAGGGTACTACTATAGAAAAGTCAGGACTCCCATGTGCTGGATTAAGCAAGAAAAAAGGAGACATTACTGTCACCTGTAACCCACACACCCATACATGGGCCCCTGAAAAACGTGGCAAGCCCTCTCTGGACCAGGCTTCCAATGCAAACATCCTCAAAACAGCAAATTCCAAATGACTGAGAAACCTAAAAACTAACACTCCCCCCATAACAGGACCACGCAAACACAAGCATCAGCAAAACCAGCCACCAGTTCAGATACAAACTCTGTCCTGCAGTTACTCTTCTCACAACCAGGCAAGGCCCAAATGGTCACCATCCCACCGCCCTTTCTTGGACCAAATCCCATCAGCAGACACCCGCTCCTAAATTCCATACCCTTGCCCTACAGACAGTCCCTTACCCTACACACCCCCTCACTCTATGATTTTACCCGCCCCCCACTCCATCCGGGCTCCAATCCACCAGCCCCCTCCCACCACTACCCCCTCTCCTAATCACTGTGTCCCCTCTCATGGCGTTTCCCACGAAAAGCCGCCCGCGTGTCAAGCACCCCTCCACCCACTGACCCTCGTTTGGGGCCAGCTCCCACAAGGGATGAGAGACAGGGACCCCAAGCGGACCAAAGGGCTAGCGGGAGGGGGAGGGGAGCTCAAGACCGTGCGCATGCGCCCCGGGCGCCGCGGTAGCCGGTCGCCCCTAGGCCCGGAGAGGGCCCTAGCCGCCGCCGTCGTCCCCCACCCCCCCCCCACCACCGCACCTACACGCTGGCCCGGCCTCAGGCTCCACGCAGGGAAGGATACTTAAAGCCAGCATTTTGGACTGGTAGTCGAAGGCTACCACCTCGCCCTGCAGCCGCTGCTCCTGGCACGTCCGGCACGACACCTGGCTCCCAACGCTGAAGTACTCGCCCGGAGGAGCCGCCATCTTGGGAGAGCAGCCGCGGCCGGCGGCGGCGGCGGCAGCAGCGGGCGAAAGCCGGGCCCCCAGTAAGCGCCGCGCCGCGACGTACGAGACGTGATGACGTCGCACGCTGGGGCGTGGCCTGATGCTGGGTGGGGCGGGAGCCTAGGTGGAAGAGGAAAGAAGAGGAAATAAAAGGGAATGAGTACAGTAATAATGTTTGTGCAGCTGCTCCCGCTTGGTTAAGTACATGTGAGGACCATTTTAAAAGTTAAGAATAAATTATCTCAGTGGAATAAATACAAGAAAGAGCTGCAGTTCATTTACTTGCACACCTTGCACACCCAGTGTAATGAATGAACTCTGTAAATACACATATTATCCCCGTTTTTCACATGAGGAATCAGAAGCCCAGAGTACTTAATGAGACTTGCTCAAGATGATTTTAACTAATTACAAAAAGGTTGTGAACAGATCATTGGCTATAGAGTTAAACCGGAATCAATCTCAGATCTGCTATTTACCAAATGATGTGACCTTGACCAAATTACTAAACTGGATCCTGTTTCTTCACTGAGATATAAGTATTAATTATTAAGCATCTAACAACATTTCAAGGTAGGAATCAACATCCTCATTTTACAGAAGAACAAACTCTTCGACTAAAGTTGCACAGGGTCACACTACTGGCAAGGCCCCAATCTGCCTGCTTCCAAAGAAAGTGTTATTTAATTATGTCCTATACTAGATAATAATACGAGCTTCATAAGGTAGGTAGGAAGGTTTAAATGAGATAGTGTATACATGCTTGACACGTAATAGGACCTTAATAAATAGTTCCCTGCCAGGTGTGGTAGCACACACCTAAACGTAGCTTACTCCTTACGCTGAGGTAGGAAGATTGCCAAGTTTGAGGCCAGCCTGGGCAACTTCGGTTTCAAACTTTCTTTTCAAAAAAGAAAAAAAAAAAAAGTGGAGGACTGGGAATGTAGCCTAGCATGTGGGAGGGCCTGGGTTCCATCCCTGATACTAATAAATAAAGAGTATTTCCCCCATGATCACCCATCTGAGCCTAGAGCCCAAGACACTTCTTCATCTCCCTCTTTGCCCTATCCCTCAGAAAGCCAGGCAAAAAGCAGAAACAAGGAGTGGTGTTAGTGACAGTCTTTTGGGTCCCCCATTAATGTCTACCTGGCATAATAAGATAATTATTTTATTAACCTTATATAAGGTACTATGCAGATGCATATTCAAGCCCATCAAGACCAATTGCCATCCCTAACCCACCCATCCAACAATATAGAAATATTGGAACCTCATGTATGAGAAACAGTTGACCTTTCTCTAGTGGAGAGGGAGGCAAAAGGCCAGCACTGGCAATACAGAACCTGAACAAAGTTCTTAAGTGTTTCCTTGCCCTGTAAGAGGCAAAAAACTTCCTGGTGTTGGGAGTATTGAACAAGCATTGTAAAGAGTAATAAAAATTCTAGCTGGGTGTTCCTAAAGCTACTCAATAGGCAAGGGCAGGAGGATTCCAAGTTTGAGGCCAGCCTCTGTAACTTAGGGAGATCTCCCATTTCAAAAAATAAAGAGGGCCAGGGATGTAGCTCAGCTGTGGAGCACCTATGGATTCAATCCCCAGCACTCATGCATGTGCACACAAAATCTGCTCCTCATACTTGCATATTTTCAGAGAAATTTTATGTCTCATCCTTGTTCTGGTCCCTATAACAAGTCATTTTGCAACACCAATCCACTTTTATATAACACTGTTATTACAGTAGTCTCCCCTCATGATTCCTGAAACCCTGGAGAGTACTGAACCCTATATAAGCTGTTTCTTCCTATACATACATATACCTATGGTAAAGTTTAACATATAAATTAGGCACAATAACAGGTTAATAATGTGCTGGGTGCAATGGTGCATGCCTACAATCTGTTCAACTCTGGAGGCTAAAGCAGGATGATCACAAATTGGAGGCCAACCTCAGCAATTAGCAAGGCCCTAAGTAACTCAGCAAGGTACATGTCTCAAAATAAAAAAGAAAAAGGACTGGGATGTTTGCTCAGTGGTAAAGCGCCTCTGAGTTCAATCCCCAGTACTAAATAATGGTAGTAATAACTAAAAAAAATAAAACAATTATAACAATATATGGTAATGAAAGTTATAAAAATGTGGTATTGCTCTCTATCAAGATATTTTATACTTTTACTTTTTCATTTAAAGTTTTCATTTAAACACTTTGGCATATCCAAATTGCCAACAGCACTACTCTTTGTTTTATTTTGGGGTTTTTGGTACTGAGGATTGAACCCAAGGGCATTTATCCACTCAGTCACATCCCCAGCCCTTCTTATTTTTTATTTTGAAACAGGATCTTGATAAATTACGTAGGGCCTCACTAAGTGGCTGATGCTGGCTTTGAACTTGAGATTCTCTTGCCTCAGACTCAAGTTGCTAGGATTACAGAAATGTACCAATGCACCTGGCTGTTTGTTTTTTGGTACCAGGGACTGAACCCAGGGACACTGAACCTCTGAGCCACATTCCCAGCCCTTTTTAATTATTCTTTTGAGACAGGTACTTGATAAATTGTTAATGTCTCCCTAAGTTATTGAGGCTGACTTTGAACTTGTCATCCTCCTGCCTCAGCTTCCCAAGTCATTGGACTTACAGGCATGGGTCACAGTGCCAGGTCCATTTGTCGTTTTTTATCTTATTTTTTGTGTTTTTGTTTTGTTTTGTTTTTTGTTTTTCCAGTTCTGGGGATTGAACCAGCTGTATCACTGAGCTGCACCAACAGCCCTTTTTATTTTATTTTATTTTGAAACAGGGTCTCACTTTGTTGCCCAAGCTGACTTCAAACTTGCCATCTTCATGCCTCACCCTTCTGAATGACTGGGATTTTAGGCATCTATCACTATACCCTGTTTGCCGGATCACTACTCTTGTGCTTTGGGGCCATTATTAGGTAAAATGACAGCCACTTAAACACAAGCAGTGAGTAGTGATAGTTGATCTGATAATCCAAACATCTATTAAGTAACTAAGGGGTAGGCAGTATATACAGCATAGATACACTAAACAAAGGGAACATTCATATCCTGGACTGACTGGAACAGAATAATAGGATATTCCGTGCTGCTACTCAGAACTGTATGTAATTTAAAACTTATTATTTCTGGAATTTTTCATTTAGTATTTTCACATATAGGTTGACTGCAGTACTACACACATGGAAAGAAAAACCACAGGTGTGGAGAGAGATGTTAAAGTGCAGGGTTTCTTGTGGGGGGGGCGGGTACCGGGGATTGAACCCAGGGGCACTTAACCACTGAGCCACATACCCAGACTTTTTTTAATTTTTGATTTATATATTTTATATATTTTATTTATATATTTATATATTTTTATTTATTTGTTAAGTTGCTTAAGGCCTCACTAAATTACTGAGGCTGGCTTTGAACTGGAGAGCCTTCCAGGAATTACAGGCGTGAGCCACCAAACCCAGCAGGATTTCACGTATGACTTACAGGCCCCCTAAAAGTTTTCCAGTGGGAGTAAAAAAATCAAAGCTGGGATCTTAGGGTTTAGTAGTAAAAGAGGGTGGCCATATTTTAGCAAGGAAGATTCACATGTGCTAGGACCTTTAAAAAGAAAGACCTTGGAGATTTCAACAAATGTAAATAGATCAAAAAGAGTATAAAGTGCCAAGAGGGGATGCTTAGTGGTGAGTGAGTGCTTGCCTCACATGAAAGAGGCCCTAGGTTAAATCCCCAGCACCACACAAACAGAAAAGCTAGGCCTAACAGTGCATGCCTATTAATCCCAACTACTCAAGATGAGGCAGAAAGATTGGGAGTTTGAGACCAGCCTGTGCCATGTAATGAGATTCTGTCTCAGAAAACAAAACAAAACAGGGTGTAGTGGTGCACACTTGTAACCCCAGAATCCCGGCAGGCTGAGGTAGGAGGATCCCAAGTTCAAAGCCAGCCTCAAGAAGTCCTAAGCAACCTAGTGAGACCTGTCTCAAAAAAAAAAAAAAAAAAAAAAAAAAAAAAAGTGGGGATGTAGCTCATGGTTAAGCACACCCTGGGGAGGACAGAGTGGGGAGTGGGTTTCAATCCCTGGTACCAAAAAGAAAGAAAGAAAAGAAAAACAGATTATAAAGCAGGTGTGGGTAAGTCACTGAAGGTTGAGGGCAGAGTCACAGCAAAATTTTGCTGTTGTTGTTGTTGTTTGGTACCAGGGACAAAACCCAGTGGTGCTTAACCACTGATCCACATCCCCAGCCCTTTTTGTATTTTATTTAGAGACAGGGTCTCACTGAATTGCTGAGGCTGGCTTTGAACTTAAAATCCTCCTGCCTCAGCCTCAGAGCCGCTGGGATCACAGGTCCGCGCGCCCAGCCAGGGCAAAATTTAAGACTTTTTAAAAGAAATTTAGGCTTTCTCCTTGAGACAATTGAAAAACATTTAGCTAGGAAGTGAACTGAAATTTACAATCAGCTTCCCCAACCCCTTAGTGAAACCCAGATTTACATTCTTATTTTCATTCACCCATTAGAAAACTAAAGAATAAAGTTGCTGGAGGTAGGAAGAAAACTGAGAAGCCACTTCAACAGTCTCCTCCCATCCGACCTCTGCCTCCTAAAACCTCCACTAAAAGCTGGGATTTCTATTTTCTGTGTGTTCCTCCAAATTATTCCAGGTTCCCCCCCCCCCCCCCGCCCACCCTGGGCACTGGTGCTCTACCACTGAGCTGCATTCCCAGCTCAGTCTAGCTAAATTGCCAGGGTTGGCCTCAAATGTACAATCTTCCTACCTCAGCCTCCCGGATAGCTATTACAGGGGTGCGCCACCATACTCAGCCAAATTATTCATAATTTTGCGGTGGTGTGCAGCAGAGGGGAATAGCTGGAGGAAGGAAGGGGCGAGGTGGGGTGGGTTCAAGGCAAGGTTAGAATTCTGAGGAAGTGTAACTGAGAATTCGCATCTTTAGGGAAGAAGACTCTGAAAATCAAGAGGCTTATCTATCAGTCTCCAAATCAATTAGATGAATTAGGGCGGGAAAGTCTTGAAGGTGTGGACGGATTAGGGGTGTGTGAAAATTTAGGGTCCCGCTTCAGCTTCCTGTAGGAGGAGATGTCCTTAGTTTTCTCTCCAAGACAGCTCAGATTTCGGGGCCGAGAGTGGTATTGGAGAAGAGAGGTCCCATCTAGAAGGAATCCTGGCCCTGGAGATTACACATTCACCTTCTTTGCCAGAATAAGGACCCTCGGCTCGCTGCGGACTAATCCGTCCCCTGACCCGGAAAAGCAGCCGGTTCCTTTACTCCGCTGACTACCCACGTGCCAGCAACAGTGGCCACGTGGGGCCCTAAGAAAACGCCTTCGCAAAGGTTTGTCCCCTCCGCTGCCCAGTAGGGAGGAAGGCCTGGGAAGAGCGACCGGGAAAACCGCACCGGCAAAAGGCCGGACTCGCGCACGCCTGGGACTGCCGGGGGCGGGGCAGGGGCGGGGCTTACCTCCGACCGCTGGTGAAGTGGGCGGGGCCTGGGGCTGGGAAGGGTGGGCTTTGGAGGGCAGCCGGTAGCCATTTCATTGTCGCCAGGCCTCCTTGGCTTCCTCCTTAGAGCGAGTCCCGGCCCGGCCGGGCCCGGGATCGCCATGGAGTCCGCGCTGGGCGCGGGGATCGTGATGGCTGAGGCGCTGCAGAACCGCCTGCCCTGGTTGGAGAACGTGTGGCTCTGGGTCACCTTTCTGGGCGATCCCAAGATCCTCTTTCTGTTCTACTTCCCCGCGGCCTACTACGCTTCTCGCCGTGTGGGCATCGCGGTGCTCTGGATCAGCCTCATCACCGAGTGGCTCAACCTCGTCTTCAAGTGGTGAGACTGCGAAGCCCTCGGTCATCCTGGTCCCCCACCCTCGAGGGCCCCGGTCTCTCAGCAGGTGTCTCAAAGGCCATCCCACCCCCGATTTTCCCCTTTGAGCATCTTTGTGCATCTCGGACTCAAACCTCAGACTCCACCCATTCTACCTATTAGACCAGCGTTCCTCAAAGTGGCCTGATTAGAGAAATAACGGAAGGTGCGCGTTTAAGACGCAAATACCCTATCTCCGCCTCAGACCTGATTTAGAAACTCCAAAGAAGGGGTTGGAAATCTGCCTTTTTACAAGTATCTACAGTGATTTAAGTTAGAGAGAAATTCTACTTCTCAACTCACTTTTTCATTCACCTATTCATTCGCTTGACGTAATTGTTAAAAAGCATGCTTTGTGACAGGCATCACACTAGATGCCTTGCAAATTAAGGTGTTGTCCCTGGGCCATGCCCAACAGCATAGGCAGCACTGGAAAGCTTACTAGAAATGCAGAATTTCACGCTCCAGGTCAGACTTCCTCAATCAGAATCTGCATTTGAACCAAGTCCCTAGGTGATTTCCCTGCACAGTGAAGTTTGAAAAGCACTGGATGTAAGAAAACCCTGCCTTCCAGGGAACACTTTCTTTTCTTCACCCTTCATTCGTTAGTAGACTCTGCACACAGAATTAGAAGCCAGGAATCCCAGGCAAGTGGGCGGAGGCCCTGCAGCCCTTGGGGTTTATCACTTCGTGCCACCTGTTTTCTCTCTTGGGTGTAGAAGGGAGCCTGTAGACATGCAGCCTCACCTCCCTTCACCTCAGCCTCTGTTGCCAAGTTCCCAACCTGGGGGAAGAAAGGGAGATTTATAGGAGACAGTTGAATGGGATGGAATGACTTACTGCAAAACAAAACTGGAATAACCTTCCTTTCCACTCTTCTCCACTGGGGTTTCATCCCACTGTAGACGGAAAAGCAGTTGTGGAATCATTTCCTCCTTGCTTAATTGCCCTCTGCTCTGAGCTTTCTCCTCCCTCAGAATCTGCAAAAGCCTCCCTCCCTATTTCTGTTCCCCCAAGGGTCAAACACCCAGCCACCCTGTGCTGGGGATTGAACCCAGGGTGTTGTGGCAAGGCACTGGTGGGCAAGTGTTTTACTATTAAGCTACATCCCCAGACCTTTCTATTTTATTTTGAGACTGGGTCTTGCCACGTTGCCATGGCTGGCCTTAAACTTGTGGTCCTCCTGCCTCAGCCTCACAAGTAACTGGGATTGCAGGTGTGTGTCACCGTGCTCAGCTTTGGTGGGCATTCTAATGCCCCCCAAATGAAAACCCCTATTCATTTTTAAGTATGTCCTGAGCTTTTAGTGTGTATGAGGCCTAGTTTTTTGGAGAGGCAAGTCCCTTCTGAACCTCACTTCCCAGCACTTTGCTTCCTGCCATCATCTCTTCTGTTTTCCTTCACTTTCTGGCCACAGCAGCCTCTTCTGTGTGTGGTTCTCCAGAGCCCAGCCGAGCACTTACTAGATCAGAGGATTTTGAAATTTTGTCCTCCTTAATTGTCCTCAGGCATCTTTCTATATTCCTTATTCCCATTTTCAGATATGAGAAGCTCACCTAAATAATTATGGTATAGATAATTCAGGCTGAAATCAGACATAGAGAGGGTATAGCAGGAGACACAGGGAGGGAAAAGACCAGGTCTTAGACTCTCTGGGTGAGAAGAAAAGAGCTGATTCTGCAGTGGGAGGGATAAGAGTAGAATATCTGAGCATACCTGAGTATCTTGGAACATACACTCACCACAATCTCTTGTCTCCATTATCACTTTTTTTTTTTTTTTCAGTCATTTTCTGTTTTGAGACAGAGTCTAGCTAAGTTGCCAATGCTGGCTTTGAACTTGTAATCCTCCTGCCTCAGGCTCCCAAGTATCTGGTATTACAGATGTGTACCACCTCCCCTGGCTCCATATCACTTTTTAAAAACAGTGTGCTTTTCAAGTTCCAAGGTAGAAAACCATGGCAAAATAATAGCCAGAATCAGAGTCCCTTTCTGACTCCACCCCTCCACCGTCTTCAGGTGCTTCTACAATCTTTCTGTCCCCTTCCATCCCCCTGACAGTGTGTGCCTGTCAGTCATCTTGCATCTTTTCTCTTATAGGTTTCTGTTTGGAGACAGGCCCTTTTGGTGGGTCCATGAGTCTGGGTACTACAGCCAGGCTCCTGCCCGGGTTCACCAGTTCCCCTCTTCTTGTGAAACTGGTCCAGGTGGGAAACTTCTTCCCTTTCCCCGTGTGTTTAGGGTTTAGGTGAGCATTTCAGCGTATTCTTCAGCCAGAGTGGCCCTACTAGAGGCCCAGCCTCTCACTAACCCAGAAAACAAAGCAAGCAAGTACAGGGTTGAGCAAGTGACAGGGCAGAGACCTGAAGCAGTGGACTCAGGTGCAGGGGTTGGGGGCGGGGGTGTTCAGGCCAGAGGGAGTGATGGAGCAGAGCTAGGGAAAGCTGCTTCTCAGCCAGGGGGAGGCAGCAGTGTCAAGGTGTTACCAGGGCACCACGGTTCCACCTTTCTTCTCTCACCATGAGCTTCTGTATTCCCTGACAGGCAGCCCTTCTGGACACTGCATGATCACAGGAGCAGCCTTCTGGCCAATAATGACAGCCCTCTCTTCTCAAGTGGCTGCTCGGGCCCGCAGGTAGACCTTTGGCATTGCCACCAATGGGAGCAGGGGTGATGGCAACCTAGACGCCAAAGACCCAGCAGCATGGCAGCCGGGGAGCTGTACTTCTGGGGACTTGGGTGTTTGGTCAAACCATGAAATGTATGGGTACTGAGGGAAGCCAAGCTGTGACTGGACACCTCTTGAATCATTTGCCTCTTTTTTCCTAGCCGCTGGGTAAGGGTGATTCCTAGCCTGGCTTATTGCACCTTCCTATTGGCGGTTGGCCTGTCCCGGATCTTCCTTTTAGCACATTTCCCTCACCAGGTGTTGGCTGGCTTAATAACTGGTGAGCAATTAGGGCCATAGGGTGGGCCAAGAGGGTGCCTTTGGCAGTGGGAGGACCAGTCTAAGATCCTCCCATCATTCCCAGCTTCTGTAGAGTCAACCCCAAATGGTCTTATTCTGTCCTACCAAGCTGCGCTGCAGCTCAGGGGGTGGGGGTGGGGATAACTTCCCCAAACTTCTTGAAGCTGCTGTCACCCCACTCTCCTAGGTGCTATCCTGGGCTGGCTGATGACTCCACGGGTGCCCATGGAACGGGAATTAAGCTTCTACGGGTTGACAGCACTGGCCCTCATGCTGGGTGCCAGCCTCATCTATTGGACCCTTTTTTCACTGGGCCTAGATCTTTCTTGGTAAGTCCTTCTTTGGAGCATGGGCTGGCTGGGGCCCGACCTACCTCACTTGTACCAATTTGTTGGGTCTCTGGTTCATTGTAGTTAAAAAGGACACATTACCCCTTCCCAAACATAGACTCTCCTGGGGTCACAGCAGAACATGGGAGTGGGCCAAGGGCAGATGGCCAAGAGCCAGTGGCCCTCTGAGTTCTAGTCTCTCCTGGCAAGGACTCTTTTCTCTCACAGGTCCATCAACCTAGCCTCCAAGTGGTGTGAGCGACCCGAGTGGGTGCATTTGGACAGCCGGCCCTTTGCCTCTCTGAGCCGTGACTCAGGAGCTGCCCTGGGGCTGGGCATCGCCCTGCACTCTCCCTGCTATGCCCAGATACGAAGGGCACACCTGGGAAAGAGCCAGAAGGTAGCCTGCCTTGTGCTGGCCATGGTGCTTCTGGGTCCCTTGGACTGGCTGGGCCACCCACCTCAGATCAGCCTCTTCTACATCTTCAACTTCCTTAAGTATACCCTCTGGCCATGTCTGGTCCTTGCCCTTGTGCCCTGGGTTGTACACTTGTTCAGTGCCCAGGAAATACCACCCATCCGCTCCTCCTAACTTCTTGTGTCTCCTTCTGCCACTCTCCCTCCTCCAAATCCAACACACCATGACTTGCATACTCTAGGGGGTAGCCCCATCCCCTTTAGTCCCTAAGCAGGCCCTGCTTACCCTGAATTTCCTTTTTTTCCCACCACCTGGTCTTAAGTCCCAAAGAAGGGCCTTCTGTCTCCCAGAGAGGCTGAGCCTCTTCCTGCCTTCCCCCCGCCAATCCCCAAGGCAACAGCAAGACCTGTGGGTTCCTGCAACACTGTGAGGGGTGGCTCGGGGGGGTCCCAATAAAACCCTTGAAACTTCTGGATTCCTTTCTTGCCTGTGCATACACCACCAACCCTGCCTGCATGTGTAGGAGCAGAACCCTTGCCAGGCTATTTCTATATTTCTAGAGGCAGGAAATCAGAGGAAAGAGGGTACTGGAAACTCAGCCAAGAGCTCTCAGCCCTGTCTCCAAACCCCAACACACATAACCATTGAGGCCACAGAGAGGTTCCATGAGATACTGTGGCTACATTCAGTGAAACCTTGTCTTTCATCTACAGGACAGAGATCTTCTGCCCCAACCTCCTGTTTTCCAAATTGTCTTCTGGTCCAGGGCTGGAGAAAAAGCTAGAAAGGGGAATGAGAACCCATTCCATTTGAGAATCCAGACACAGAGACACTGGCCCCAGAAGGCACTGCCAGAAACAAGTTTATTTACACAAGAACACACAGTGTAACAGGTTACAAAATTCTTAACTGAAGTCCATATCCAGGAAGACAAAGCAAGGAGTGGGTTTACAGGGAAAGGGGAGGGTAAGGGGCCGGAGCCTGGAGCTCAGTGTGGGGAGGCCTGGTACAGTGGGCCTAGCCCCATCCCCATCCCCAGGAGGATCTAGAACAAAGCACACAATGAACCAACTGGTGGTGGGACTCCGCCCCTCCCCTGGCTCTCAACCCTGTTGGGGAGGGGGAGCATTAGGTTAATAAGTATGTAAACAGATTGGTAGGGCCCTGGGATCAAAGTAGAGTGTGTGAGGCATCAGGAAGGAGGAGGGAGGAAGAGTTAGTCCCTTAGGAGCCACTTCCCATCTTTGGTTTCCTACAGGCTGGACAGCATTCTCTGGAAGCCTATGGGCCCCAACCCCTTGAAAACAGGGGGCTCCAGAGGACTCCTGGAAAAGAGGAAGGGGAATACCCAGGCCCCTCCTGGTTTCCGCTCCCTTGAGTTAGTGGTCAACTGAGGGTGCTCATGAGAAAGAGAAGATCCTGTTGAGGGCAAACTCCTAGATTGCTGGGTTATGGCCCTGCCCCTTTCTCCCTCCTTCTAGAAATGTCTCTGCCACCAGCCTCAGGCTTCAGAGCAAAAGGCCCCAGGAGGAGGTAAGCCCTGACCCTTTTACTTGCATCTCTAGATGGCTGGGGAAAATCCACTGAACAGCAAGGGGCCTCTCACCAGCCTAGAGTCCCCCTGGGGGAACCACCTCCTCCCCCTCCCCAGGTTGTGCTAGCAGATGGCAGAAAGGCCAAAAGAGTAATTTGGAGAGCAGACCTGGTTCTGGTTCTGGGACTCCTTCTAGCCCCCAGAACCTAGGTGCTTGTCCCCCATCTGTTTTACCCTCTGGGCCCTGGGAGGGGAAATAGGCCCTGAGAAGTACAAAGGCAGGACAGCTCTGCTTCCATGGCTCAAGCCTGCCTTGGATACTGAGACCAAGCAGAGGGGTCTGCAGAGATGATGGGGACGCAGAGGAGAAGGGGTAGAGAAATGCAGCATGGGAGCCCACCTCCCCTCTGCTCTGCATCTTAGACAGCAGTGGGCCCTCTCCAGCATCAGGGAAGGGGGGTAAAGTTAAGGCGTTCCCCCCAAGTCAGCCAAAGCCAAGGCACCAACTTATTGTTCCCACCTCACTCGGGTGCCTCAGAACCGGAGGGTATCATCTGGTCCCCTGTACCCACCTTGAGCTAGCCCAGGCTCCAAAGAGGGAAAAGGACAGAATGAAGGGATGTGGGTGTGGGATACAACGTGGGGAGTTGGCTGGGCAGTGCACCCCAGGCCTACAGAGGTAGCACACTTTCAGAGCTGAGATGGAAGCTACAGGAGTGCTGGGCGGCTGAGAGGAGCAGGGGCAAGGCTGAGAGACCCACACAGCACACGTTGTTGAATGTGTGACTTTTTGTTTTTAATAGAAAAAATAAACAAAATCACAATGATGAAGCCCAGAGGGATGGGGGCCGGGGTGTCACAGGGCAGGCTCCTGCTCCATGGGCTCCTCTGCCGGCCTGTGGGGACAAGCACAGGAAAGGCACTGAGTGGGGGACAGCAACCTTGGGCTAGGATAGAAAGATGGAAGGCTGGGAGCTTACCTGGGGCTGTGCTCCCGGGCTGCAGCAGCCTGGGCCTGCTCAGCTCCCACTGACAGCAAGGCCATGGCGCTCACAGTCTCGGCCTCCTCCGTCTCACCAGCCTGGGCCTCCCGCAAGGAACGGCCCAGACCAGTGGCAAACCTCTGCACACAGCTCCAGTGTTTGCCTGTGCAAGAGGAATGGGGAGGGTTCAGGGAGGGGAGACAAATCCATAGGTATACCCCAGCCCTGGCACTCCCACAAACCCTGACCCCAGGCAGGCTGAGGTCTGCACCCCTCCACCTGTCCCCACGCACTCTGGATCTCGATGACTTTCTCTAGTGTGGTTACTGCATTGATGTTGGGCTTCTGCTGTAAGACTGCCTCATCCAAGGGCTGTAGCTGGTAGGAGAAAGAGAAAAAGGCTTAGAGTGGGGTGGTGATATCTGCCCTTCTAAATGCCCTCATTCAGGCCCAGCCATCCCTCATGATGGGGCAGGCACCCTCAGAAAGCCCTCCCAGCCAACTAGGGGCCTGTGGGTGCTATTCAACCCAGGGAAGTAGACTTTTTGTTTGACCACTCACCCCTGGCCTGCTGTTCCCTCTTTCTGACCCCCTCACCTCCACGCTAAGCAGAGCTGAGACACAGGCCTCAGAGGCATCACAGATGGCGGTCAAGTCGTGGCCTCCCTCCAGGGCCAGCACCACCCGGCCCCCTGCCAGTGTCATCAGCTGCCTGGTCAAGTGGCCAAAACCTTTGGAGGTGGGTGAAGGAAAGAGGATGAAATGGTAAATAATATCAACTCAAGAGACCGGAAGAAGGGAGAGAGAAAGAAAGTGGGACAAAGAGCAGTAAATAAGATGGAAGGTATAAACCCAAATATGTCCCTAATAATACACAATGACAGTGGACTAAGTAATCAATCAGAGACAAAACAGAAGATAGGCTAAGAAATCTGATTACATGCTATGGTATAAGGAACATCACTGAACGGTCAGGGGTTGGTAAGCTCCATCCCCATGGCTCCAGCAGAAGACATCCTCTGCCACCCCACTTCTACCTGCTGCCCCTACCCAGGCCAGGAAAGGCAGAGGGTAGAAGGAGCTAGCAGGATGATTCCAAGCCTTAGACCTACCCACTGCCCTTCCCTTCCCCTGGAATATCAGTCTATTTCTTGCCCCACGTCCCTACTTGACTCCATCTTACTGTTCTACACCCTCCCTCAAACTCCCACCAGGCTTACATCTGGCGGTGACAGAATAGCCACCAAGTGGAGACAGATGTCCTTCAACAGCATCAAACCCAGCGGAGACTAGGACCACATCAGGTGAGAACTCATGGGCAATGGGCATCACCACTGTCCTGCAAAGGGATGGCCCAAGCTGACCCCAGTAGATGGCCAGGCCAGGCCTTGCCCCACTCTTCTCTTCTAGGAGACCACACCCCTGCACCCACACTGAACTGAGCACCTACTGCCCCTCCCACCACAGGACCCAGGGGCTCCCATCTCTCCCTTGGTCCTTCTCAGACCCACCTGAAGGCTGTCAGGTACTCCACATCTCCAATAGGGGGGTCCACACCTCCTGTCCATGCCACATTCACATTGTACCCCACGCCTGGCCCTCCACCAACCTAGCACCAGGATTGGAAAGAGGTTATTCTCACTGCCTGGGGATCTCTGACATTGCCCTGCCCTCACACCTGCCTCTAAGACCTCATTCCACTTACCTCTGCTCTGCCCGAGAGGCAGTAAGACCTGTGAAGTCCTCCCACAAGGAGCCCCCAAGATGCCCCAGGGACCAGCACCACTATGGGCTTCTGTGGCTTTCTGCCAGGGCCCATCTTGCCATCCCCCGGAGACCCAGGAGCTGTACCTCTTCAGGAGCCCCAGAGCCCGGAAAGAAGTTCCCATTGTCATAGCGATGCAGGGAGATGTAGAGCACAGAGGGGTCACTGTAGAATGCTTGCTGGGTGCCATTGCCATGGTGAATGTCCTGGTAGAGAGAAGTGAGAACATTAGGAAAATGGCCCAAATTCTGACCCAAAGGTCGAAATTCACTTGGTGAGCTCTAAGGGTGAGCTCACCAATGGTTCCAGAGCATCTGTACTCAGTTTACGACAGGACTGCCTCCCCTGCTCCTAAGTGGGGTCCGCACAACTGAAATATGGTACTGCACAGGGCTGGACATAGCCGCAGGGCAAATGTGGCTTAACTCCCTGCAGAACCCATTCCACTGAATAGTCTGGGGGAAACATTAGGGATGGTAAGGAATTAAAATAAGCAGATCAGTGGAAAAGCGCTTGCCTAGCATGTGTGAGGCACTGGGTTAGATTCTCAACACCACATATAAATAGTTGTCCATTGACAACTAAAAAATATAAAATAAATAAGCAGATCAATTCTGAAGAAGGATCCAACCTTTTCCTCTGAGAATTAAACTCAGGTACCACTGAACTACTTCCCTAGCCCTTTTTTTATTTTGAGACAGGGTCTCTCTAAGTTGCTTAGGGCCTTGCTAAGTTGCTGAGGCTGGCCTTGAACTTGGTGATCCTCCTGCCTGAGTCTCCTGTTAACTTCTGCTAAGAGTACAGATGTGCATCACCATGCCTGGTAGAATCTAGCATGTAAATGAATTTTTTTGTTTTTGTCTTGCTTTTGGTGCTAGGAATTGAACCCAGGGGCATTTTACCACTGAGCCACATCTCCAGACCTTTTATTTTTTTATTTTGAGGCAGGCTTTCACTATGTTGCTTAGGGCCCTGATAAATTGCTAAGACTGGCCTCAAACTTGTGATCCTCCTGCCTCAGCCTCCCAAGTTAGTGGAATTACAGAAACGGGCCACCATGCTCAGCTAAATGAATTTTTAAGCCAAAATTGGGACTTCAAAAATGTCATCCTTGCTGAGGATTGCTCCAGATGACCTCCTAGGGCAGTGAGTGAGTAGTGAGTGGTGTGTGTCTTTCTATTATTGGGGCAGGGTCTGAGAAGCATTCACATGGGGCAGAAATGAAGCATTCCCAGCTAAGCGACCTTGCGTAAGTCACCCAACAGTGCCTTCATTTGTAGAAATGGACATCCTAGTTCTTACTACTAGAGGTAGCTATGACAAGCACAGTGTGTCAAATACTAGTTGGGTTCCTAAAAAACGGCTCCTAATTGTGTGGAGTAGGAGAGAAGGTGGCTTCTAGCAGTGGTGGCAGCACACCTGTCCCTACTGTTCAAAGTAGGAAATCCTTCAGCTGCTTGAGGCTGCCAGGTGAGACTAAGGGGCAAAAGCTCTCTCAGATCTCTAAAGAAGAGGAAACCCTACTGGAACTGGAGGACTGGGCTGATGATCTAGCAGAAGGGATGTAGGAGTCATCAGGAGCGAGTCCCAGTGCCACCCTGAGGCAGAGTGCGCTGCTTAGGAGGAGCAGGACTTCCTGGAGGCCGCCCCTGGCCTAGCTCTGCCCACCTTGCCCAGCCTCTCCAGCGCACTGCCTACCCAGTCCACGATGAGGACCTTGCCCACGTTCAGCTTCTGCTGGAGAAGTTTAGCTGTGATGGCTACAGAGTTGAAGAAGCAGAATCCCCTGAGGAGGCGGGAGAGAAAAGGGTGGTGAGGTCAGCTTCAGGTTAGGTGAGGTTCACTTCCTGAGCAAAAGGCAGGAAGGGCCAAGGGCAGAAGCCTAGGGTGGGGATGGGGCGGCACTCACATAGCTGTGGATTCCTCTGCGTGGTGTCCTGGGGGCCGGATGATGGCAAATCCATTCTGAAGAGGTGCAGGCAGAGGTACGGAGACCAGAGTCAGGAAAACAAGGTGGCAGGGGAGGGGAGTGGACACAGAAAGTGCACGCCAGCCAGGGAAGGGAACACAGGTCAGAAAAGCATGTATAAATTCAACACACCATTAAAACTGCAGCCACCGGACTCCTGGGCTGGCAGGCAAGAAGTGTGCCCTCGAGACACTCAACAAAGCACAAGAAATTAGTGCTTGTCCTCATGCCCCTTAACCCCTAGCTGTCCCTAGTGCTGTCATGTTCTCCCCACCTTGGCTCCTGAGTTAAGGTTGTAAAGGAGAGTGCCTCACAGAAGGGAAGTCAAGGCTGCCCCTGTTCTCCATTCCTAAGGATGCAGGACAAGCCAGGGAGTGCCCAGGCCATGAGCACACACTCACCTTCAGCTCTCCTGAAGCCACCTTGAAGGCCAGCTCCACCAGGCAGCCCACTGCCATGCGAACAGCACTGGAAGAGTGCATCTCATTCCACACAGTGTCGCTGTCCACCTGTAGGGGCAGGAGAGTAGGCTTCAGTGGCCCCTTGCAGGAGGTGGGCAGGAAGGCCCTCGGCAGCACTGATCAATGGTGGGTAGGAGCTGCCTGCCCATCCACCCCCTCTACCACACACCCTACTCACCCCAATGCCCCCACAAGGCAGCATGGCGTACATCTTCTGGCTGATGGGGCCTGCAGAGAAGGACAGAGCGACTTTGGAAGTTGCCTCAATTGCCCTGGCTACAGGTTGAGCTCTGCAGAGGGCAGTGAACTCAGCCACAGAAAATGAAGGTTTAGACCCACGCACAGGCCAGGCCTCTTCAGCCTACACCAGTTTGGAACTGTTTGTCCCTTGTTCTGTGGGACATCCTCCCTCTGGGGACAGATGGCAGGGGTATGACAGGCTGAGAAGAGGAACAAAGCACCCACCATCAAAACAACCCATCACTTCCATCCTCCTGTGTAGCGCCCGCCAGCATGTTCTGGTCAGGCTGAATCTATGTTAATGGTACCCTCTGGAGATGTGTGATGTGGCAACCATGTCACTCTGCCAAAGGGATGCCCTGGGCCCATCAGAATCACCTACCTACTCTAGCCAGATCTTCCTGACAGCCCCTATTCCACCCAGACAGCAGACTGCCCTGGCCCACACCCTGCCTGCCAGCTCACCAAGCAGCTTCTTGCTGTCCAGCTTCTGCCGGTTGAGGGGGCTGGTCCCATAGAGCAAGGTGTGGTATTCAGAGTGCACCGTCTGGATCTCCTCCAGCGTAGCTTTGCGACCCCGGATCCGCTGCCAGAGGAGGGCAGAAGAGTCCAGCCAAGGGCTACACTGAAGGCTCAGCTCCCCTGATGCCCAAACTCTGCCTACCAAGCCCCAGGCCCATGGACCCATTTTGTGGTCTCAGGAGATCCAAAGGATTTCGAGAAACTATGTCCTGACCCCCTGGGAAGCCCACTCCAGGACTTTTCACCATTGGCTGGGGACCGTGAAAGACACAGGGCAATGTCTGTGGGACTGGTCCAAGGGCTGGGGTGGGAAGAAGTGTCACTAGCAGGGGAGAGACTAAGGCATGGCTGGACTGAAGCTGGGACTGGAGGAAGGGTGCGCTCTCACCTCACACTTACTAAGCAGGCCCGTCTCCTGCAGCCGGGACCAGATGCTCTGGATGCGGCCGGCGTGCTCAGGGTGCACGTGTGTGTTCCCACACATGCACTGGTGCTTCAGCATGAACGTGTCGTAGACTACGCCTGGGCCACAGACCCTCATGTCAGCCAGCACTGCTCTGGGCCCAGAGTCTCAGTCTGGCCACCATGATCCTCAGCAGTGCTCACCCACTCCCAACCTGAACACCTGCCCTCAGCCATCCTGGCCACCCAACAATGCTGCCCTGCCCTTGACACCCCCATTGTTTTGATCTTTGCCTACTGTGCCCTTCTACTGCCCCTCCATGGAACACCCTCCTTCCCCCACCCTGCCCCAGCTCCTGTGTGCTGCTCCCCGTTGGTGAGATGGGAGCATCCTTAGGAAAGATGTGCCCTCATGTGGAAACATGTGGAAGCCTCAGGGGGAAGAGCCTTTCAGAACCTACTGAGGCCTCAACTTGAACCCCCACAGAGAGGACAGGAAGCTAGAAAGGCAAGACCTGGAAGAGACAGTGGGCTCTCTACCCAGGGTTTCAGGGCTTGTGAGGTGATGTACAAAATCAGTGGTACCCTCAGTGGTAATGACAGGGCCTAGAAAACAGTGCTGCCCAGTTGGTAGGGGCAGGACTGTCGATCCTCCCTACTGGGGCAGAAGGTTACTTCTACTACCATGTGGGGGACAGGGAAAAAATGAAGGCCCACTTTCCCTTCCTCCAGGGTGTCTTGAGGGGGCCTGGATGCCACACAGAGGTATAACTGCTGGGGCTCACCTGTGGTGAAGAGGTGCTTGGTGGGCTGGTCCGGGGGACTCTTCATGCCCCCAGGGGCAGCAGGTGAGGACTGAGTGCGGCCCAGGGCCTGATGGGGCACAGTGGCCAGGCTGAGGGGCGCCTGGTACACTTGCAGTGGCTGCAGCTGCTGGGCATCTGTGAACAGCTGGGAAGGAGCAGGAGGAACCTGGGTGAGGCTCAGTCTGGATGGGAATGAGGAAAGGTGCCCCTGGGGCCTCCAGGGGGCCCCCAATCCAGCACTTCTCTTACAAGTCTCCTCCTTCCCACCTCCTCCCACTTGCTCCCTCCAGGGACAGAAGACACTCCAGCCTTGCCATCTCCTCTTAGGTGGGGAGGGTTGGGGGGATGTGATGAGTCACACCAAAGAGTAGCATTGAGGTAAGAGGCTGAGGGGCGGGGGCGGAGTGGGGGCGGGATGAGTCAGGCCTGGAGGGCTCAGCTGTGTCCGCAATGAATGAATGCGCAAGGCAGACTGTAGTAACAGTGGGGGCGTGTGTGTACACACTCTCACATGCACGCAGAGACTGACGCACAACCGGCCGACGCAGGCACAAACTCATATACACACAGGACACGTGCATGTACACGCACGCATACACACTCCAAAGCAGAGAGGCGGGGGCCGTCGCAAATGCAGGGGGGCTGGCAGACATGCACAGGCACAGCTCGGGGACCAAGAAAAGCATCTCCTCCCTTCTTCTCCCTCCTGGCCTCGCTTCCCCTCTTGCTCTCTTCAGAAAGCTACTCCTGCACAGCCTGGCGACTGCACTGCTTGGGAGAGGGACAGGCAGGCAAGGGTAGAAAAAAGAGTAAAGGGGTAGGAACCAAGAGCTCAGGCACCTTTTTGTAAGCAGCACTGGACTCTTCCAGGTCGGGCCCCTCATCGGGGCCACTCTCGCCCTCTTCATCCTTGACCTGGATGCAGTCCTCCTCCTCCTCCTCCTCCACCTCCTCCTCCTCCTCCTCCAGGTCTTCCTGTGTGCTCTCACTCTCTGTGGAGCCTTCCCGGGGCATGGTCAGGGCTCCCTCCCCCAGCAAGGCCTCCTGTTGCTCTGTCAGTTCCTCCTCCGTCTCCTCAGGGTGGGTAGTAGGCTGCCTGGGGAGCTCCCCTGTCTTGGTGAGGATCTGGGAGCAGAACGTAGGGGGCATATCAGTTGCAGGAGGGGCACAGCTGTGCTGCTGGGTCTGTCCTTCCGTGCCTTCTCCCAGGCATCTGCCAACCCACACAGAGCTTCTACATAAGTTGGAAAAACTCAAGGGGGCGCCTCTGAGCAGACACCCACCCCAGGACAGGCTCAGCCCCCATCCCTTCCTACCAGCCTGGTCTTTCCTAGGCACAGCCCTAAGACATTTGCCTCCCTTCTACAATACCTTGCCCAGCTGCAGCTGCTGCTGCTTCTGCTTCTCCAGAAACTGCTGGTGCTGCTGTTGCATGACCAGCTGCTGCAGGGCCTGGGGACTCTGTGGCAGCGGTGAGGACTGAGTGCGGCTCAGGGGCCGGTGCCGCGGGAGCTTGCCCACTGTCCGCATGCTGGTGGCCACACGTTCACCTGTCACCAACGGGGACTGCCCGTGGAGTGGCACTATGAAGGCAAGGGAGGGGAATAAACGCCACTGTCATTGTCAGGACACAAGGCCCACCCTCAGTCGCCCCACACCACAGCTCTCCCTTCTAGAATACCACCACCTCCGCACTCAGGAAAAACCTTAGAGGGGCCTGAGGTACCCCATCCCAAAACTTGAGCCCTGTTTTCCCTTCCCCACATCTCAGGCACTGCCCCCAGCGAGCCTTCCTGTATTCACCATTCTCTCTTCAGTCTGATTAATTTAGTGTTCAGGTTGTCTTAGGCCCTCCATGTGTGTAAACAACAACTAGTTTTCTCCAAATGCAGTAAGACCTTGCTGATCATGGACCCCATGCATCCCAGCAGGCCAGGATCTCATATCTCCTTCAAGCAGAATTTCTACCAGTGCCAACAAGTACTTAAGGGCTGACTGTCTAAAACTGTGCTAATGCCATAGCTACTGGCCACATGTGACTACTGAGCCTTTGAAGCATAGTCTGTTTACACTGACATATGCTAGAAGGGTGAATTACACATTGGTTCCGAAGACTTAGTATGAAACAAAAGGTGAAATTCCTCATTGATAATTCTATATTTATTAAATGTTGAAATAAAGTTCCAACATGTTAAATATATATTATAAAATTAATTCTATCTTTTCCTTTTTTTGCACTGAGGGCTAAACCCAGGGGCTTGAACCATAGATCTACATCCCCCTAGTCCTTTTTATTTTTTATTTGACACAGGGTCTCACTAAGTTGCTAAGGCTGCCTTGAACTTGCAGTCCTCCTGCTTCAGCCTCCCGAATTGCTGGGATGATAGGCATATGCCACTACATCCAGGTTCTTTTGAAATGTTTTAATGTGACTGCTAGAGAGCTTTAAATTACATATATGGTTTGTATTGTTTCTACTGGACAGCGCTGCTCTGGAATAGGAACTCGTGATGGCAGAAGATTCCAGAATGTGGAAACTGTTGATGGCTATGGCAGGGCTGGAGAGTATCCCTGGCTGCTTCTCCCTAACAGTTCATCCCCAGAAGGGTCAAATGCCCCCCTCCCTGGAGAGCCACCTGCCCACTCACCAGCAATGAGGGTACTCTGCTGCCGGGCCTGCTCCAGCAGCAGTACATGCTGCAGCAGAGAGGCGTGCCCGTGCGGGCTAGTGTCACCCTCCAGGGCCACGCCCAGCAGGCAGCCAGGGATGGAGGACGTGCTCATGAACTTGCCCGTCAGTGTGCCACCTTGCCGCAGGGACTGAAGGGCCTGCCTCTCGGCCTCCTGCTGCGTCGACAGCTTCGGGGAGGCCTGGCAAGGGGTGCAAGAAGAAGGGAGAGAAGGCAGAGGCTCATACCACCCCCAGTCAACGCAGCCCTCGTCCACCCTCTTCCCACTCTCCAGCTCTAGACAGGTCATCTGAGCTCCCTCAGGGCCTTGGGAATGCAAAAGTCTTGGATGAGAGCATGCAGGACATGCTGGCCCCCCGCCCAGACCAGAGGGAAGATGGGGTATGTGCCCTGTACTTACAGTGAGGTGCGAGTTGGTGACAGTGACTGTGGCCTGCAGCCCTAGGGAGATGTTGGGCAGAGAGGGAGACGTGTAGAGGCTGAACTGGTTGGGGGAGCTGTCCAGAGGGAGGGCCCGGTGCTGGGGGAGCATCTGGGGAGCAGGTGGAGAGACAGGCATGAGAGCGGGCAAGGGGAGACAGTGAAGGAGGGAGCCTGGGGTCAGCCAAGGACCTGAATGGTGCTCCATTCTTCCCACCCTGAGTTCCAACTAGGGATAACTGAGAAATCAGAGCCCTTCATGGGCCTGTGGGACAAAATCTCCCTAAGAGACAACAGTCCAGGAAAGGACTCCACACAGGCACAGAGGTCCCTGCTGGGTACTCTCAGCCAGACTGGAAGGAGCTGCACTCTTCCTTCCAAGGGAAAGAAAGCAGCTCTGTGTCCCCACCCCACCTTCCCCGCCAGCCTCAGTCAGGCCTGTACCTCAGTGGGGATGTTGGGGACTGAGCCAGTAAAGCCATTCTCGGCGATGGTGCTGTGGGAGCTGTTGGGAGAGCTGGGGCCAGAGCCGGGCGCACTGTTACACACAGACGACACTACAGAAGAAGTGGCTGTCACCTGGGCCTGCTCCAAGCCACCCCCACTCCCAGGCCCTCGGAACAGGGACACAAGAGGAGCCCTTACCCCCAGGCCCAGCGCCTGTGATCTCCACTGCTCTCTTCTTAAAGGTGCTAATAACAGTCCCATCTTTTCGTCGGAGGAGGGGACTGCTTCTCCGTTCAGCCACCTTCTGTTTTAGCCTTGAACGCACTTTCAAGTTGGGTTCAGAGGCTGGAGAGAAGGTAGCCAGGGCTCAGATATATTCACACACCTGCAGCCCAGCCCACCAAGGTCAGAGCTGACTCAAAGCAGCAGTCCCAGCCCCTGCACATTCCCACCTCCACCCCAGGAGCCATATTCTGGGAGGCCAGATGAGGTGCTCACATACCTGTTTTGCGGAGGGGGAAGTCATCACGGCTGTCGTAGGGCCCAAGCAAAGGCAGTTTGTAGGAAGGAGGCGTCCCGGGGGGGCCGCTCTGGGGAGGGGAACTCTGGTCCAAAGAAGCATGGTGGGCTCCCCTGGGGATGAGAATAGAAGATCTAAGTTACCACCCACCATTGGACACGCCACCAGGCAATCTATAGTTAGGGAAAGTCCGCTGCACATATGTAGGGACAGGAAATGAATCCTGGGGAGGGAAGTGAAGAGCATCTCATTCCCTGGGAGAGACTGCCAGGCCTGGATACAGGCACAAGGCAGGAATCGCTTGCTATCCCGTAGCCAGGCAGACCCTGAAAAGGACCCCTCTGCCCGCTAATGCCTCCCAGAGTTGTTACCAGCATTTGGGGTGCTGTGGGAGGGAATGGTTGAGGCCGCCTGGTGTGGGCTCCTTTGACTTCGACAAGAGGAATTCCTGGAGCCTTAGTTTCACCTCGGTGCTGGCAATGGCACCTGCAGGATAGGGCACAGGTGACTTGGGTGCCTGTGTGAGGGGCAGGGCAGGAATCCCAGGCAGAGGAATGCCTGCCCACCTGCCCAGCAGGGCCTTACTCTCTTTGCTCTTCTCCTTGTTGCGCAGGATGAGCAGCTGCTGCTCCAACCGCTGCTTCTCCAGCTCTTCCTGCCGCTGCTGCTCCCGTTGCCGCTGCTGCTCCAGCTCCTGTTGCCTCTTGGCTGCCAGCATCTCCTGCTGCTGCTACAGGGCCGCAGAGGTGGGAGTGCTGTGAGCCAGACCCAGGGAAGGTGGCAGCTCTGTGCGGCCCATGCCCGCCTTGCTCACCTTGAGGTGCTTCTGCAGCTGGACCTCATGCTGCCGGGTCAGGTGGTCATGCTGTTTCTGGAACTCTGCAAACAGAAGCTGCTTCTGCAGCTGCTGCTGCTGCTTGAGCGCCAGGAGCTCCTGCTGCAGTTGCTGCTCTCGCAGGGCCGGGTCCACAGGGCCAGCCAGAGCCCCCCTCAGTTCCACAGGGCTGGGGCTGCCTCCACCCCCACCCCCCATGGAGCTGGGCATGGCTCCTGGCAGCACCGGCTTCACCTCCACTGTAGGCACAAGAGATAGGAGTGGTCAGTGGACCCATTCCCAGGTCTCACTAGGCCCTGAAAGACAGGACTGGGGCCCAAGAGACTACCAGGCAGGGCCACTAGACCCAAAAGAATAGAGAAGTCAAATCCTTCTGCCCATGGATTTAGCCTTTCGTCTTCATTAAATGAAGGTCAAGTCATGAACCTCAATTAGAAAATATGCATCAGGACTGGGAGTGTGGCTCAGTGGTAGAGTGCTTGCTTAGTATGTGTGAGGCTCTGGTTTGATCCCCAGCATTACAGGAGTCGGGGGGAGAAATATTTTTTTAAAAATGCATGAGTATGTGCCAGGCACGGTGGAACACGCCTGTAATCCCAGCAGCTTGGGAGACTGAGGCAGGAGGATTGTGAGATCAAAAGCAGCCTCAGCAACCAAGAGGCACTCAGCAACTCAGTGAGACCCTGTCTCTAAATAAAATACAAAATAGGGCTGGGATGTGGCTCAATGGTCAAGTGCCCCTGAGATCAATCCCCAGTACCTACCCCTGCAAAAAAAAATACATGAGCATGAAGCTTGGTAGCTGGCGGATTTTAAGTACTTGACACACAATACTGTCATAGACAGTTAGCACCATTGGGCATTTTACATGAATGACTCATTTAAATTGCATAGTTACCTGACTTAGGTGCTATTATTATATTTCATTTTATAGATAAGGAAATTGAGGCTCAGAGAAGTTTAAGTAACTTGACCAGACACACAGGTGACTCAAGAAGCAGGTTGTGATCTAGGTCCTATACTTTTATTCACTGTCACATCTCTCAGCATCATGCCCCCACCAAAGAGAAACTGAGGCATAGAGGTTGGTTCTAGAACTGCTGTGGCTGACAGTCAGGGATCTGGGTAAACCCAGATCTCTGGAGACCTTCTGGATACCCCCTGCCCTTTTCTTGGTCTTAGCCTAGTTGGGAGCAATGGGGCAGGAAGGGGAGGTATAGGAATGGGGGTGGGACCAGGGAAAGGGGGTGCATAGCTGCACCAAACCAGGGACAGGAGGGGGCTGGGAGTCAGCCTGGCTTCCTTTGCTGGATTATCTCCTTTCAACAGTTTTATTGTAATTACCCTGAAAATGCCGCTATATATAGAGTGAGCCAAACAGCAGCTGTGCTTGGGGGGAGGGGGATGAGAGAATGGGCAGGCAGGGAGGAGGTGGGAGGAGGAGACAGGAAAGGAAAAGGAATCAGACAGGAAGAAGTGTTATGGCAGGCGGGGGGGCTGGAACTGGGGCTGGGGCTGGAAAGAGAGGAAGGGGTCGACCAGGTGGCTCAGACCTAGGGTCCAGCCCCTATGTGGGTAAGGGGCCATGAGGCCTACAGAGTGCAAAAGGTTCCAATGGGCTTATGGGAAAGCTGGGTCTCGACCTCTTGATCCCTGGGCACTGTCCTTGGTCAATGACTGTCACTACTCCCCACCACTGCTCTGTGGTTGCCAGGGCAACTGGGCAAACACCACACCAGCAAGGAGCCCCAAGCCCTGCCCACACCCCACAAAGCCTCCTGACGCCAGCAGGAAGGGGAAGGCAGGATACTGCTGCCTGGGAAGGAGGAAGTGAGAAGGGCAGGGCCAGCCCATCTTGTTTCTTTTCCACTTTTTTCTCCAAAGCAAGCGCTCCCTTTCCTTATTACAGCCCAGGGAGGCCACAAGGGGCTGGGAGACACTCCTAAGGCAAAATGGCCCACTGTAGCCCAGGCAGAGAAGATGGGACAGCAACATCCTGATGGCTGCCAGCAAGCAGGCCCAGGCTGCCACCACCACACCACATAAGAAAGTGAAGGGCATTGGGAAAGGGCTCAATGAGGTCCCCATAGCCTGTCTGTGGGCCTGGATTTCTCCAGAGAAACCAGCACCCAAGGCAGGGCCAAGGCCATGTCACTCTCATGCCTACATATGCCTCTGGGACCCCGTGGAGGCAGGGGTGGGTGGGTGGGAGAAAGTAAAGCCAGAGCAGGACGTCTCTCCATCCACCACCCCTCTCCCCACAGCACTGCTGGGCACATTCCTCTGTGGTTTCCCCGTCAGCCGCACTGACGACTCTGCGGCCACCAAGCCAGAGCCACATCTGCAGGAGTGGCCAGATGTGGCCAAGAGGGTGGAGTTTTACAAACACACACACACACACACACACACACACACACACACACACACACACACGGTCACTCTCCCTCTCAGCCCATGTCCTGCCTCAGCACCAGGAAAAAGGGCCCTTGAAATCTGCAGAGGGCCTTTCTGGAGGTGATCAGGCCTAGTCCACAGTGAAAAGCAGCACTGGCAGCAAGGAGCCAGTGGTCAGCCTCAGCTCTCCCCGCTCCTCTGTGATCAGCAAGGCCCCAGGTTGACTGAGGAGTTATGTGTTCCTAGGCAGAGCTGGGTTGGCCGGTGACACTGATCACTAAGCCAAGAGGTAGACGGGCTTCAACCTGCTGCTCCCGGTAGAACAGGGGCCGCAGGAGCCGGATGCCAGCCTGCCCAACCAGGGAAGGGCAGGGGTCCAAGCACTCCTGGCTCCCAACAGATAACCCTGCCTCAGGTTAGAACTGCAGACAGCAGGGCTGGCTTCGCTTGCAGGAGCCCTGCAGAGAGCACATGGGTTCAGACAAGGGGAATCTCCCACCACCACCACCGAGCTGATCGGTCCAGCACTGCAGCGGGAGCCACAGCCCCACGGGTATGCAGGTGGCGGGCAGCCAGAGGGCTCTGCCACAGTCTTGCTCCTATGGGAGTAGCAAGCACAGGCAACTGGAGAATGTTAATCTGTGGCAGCATGCAGCGCCCCAGGGGGCTGCCAGATAAGCAACTGGCACCATCCAAAATGGAAGGGGCCATGGCTGATGGCTAGAATCAGGAAGTGTGGGGTCTTGGAGCCCCAAGGATACAGTCCCAGGCACAGAACCTAGAACCTGGATGGCCTGGATCCCCTTCAGGATATGTGCCTCTGCCAGCTTGGCATGAGCAGAGTAGGTGGTGGCAGCTGCCATCAAGCCAAGCACCTGTAAGGGGAAGTAGGTGTGTCCTGACAGGAACAGGCCCTCGACTGCCTCCTGGTGGACTAAGGAAGGCTGAGAACCTCGTAAAAGAAAGATTAGGCGGAGGGGTACTGCTCCCTAAGGGGATGGGTTGAGAGCTCTGGCTAGCAAAGGGCTCCTGAAAGACTAGGAAAAGGGTCACGTGGATGGGTGAGGCCCTGGGTCCTTCCTTCACCTCCCAGGCTTCACTCTGACAGAGAGATGCAGAGAACTGAGAGACCAGACAGTCGCCACCACAACAACCTCATGTGGAGGGAAGTGGCAGGGCTCCAGGGGCACCTTGCTTCTGACTCTTCCCAGGGCACTCAGACCCTTCCTCCTCCTGAGAATAAGGAAGGAGCAACACCGTCCTGGCCTCTGGCCTCATGCAAGTTACTCATGCTGCCTTTGTGGAGAAGCCCCAGTCCAAGCAGCAGGGTGGCCAGGTGTTTCAAGTCATGAGTGGCCCTGCAGAAACCAAGCTCTGGCTCAAGAGGGCCAACCTGCCTGCTTCACAAGCACAACTGGACAGCGGTGCCACCTTAGCGATAGTTCTTTCTCATCCAGCTGCCTCTCTCCTTTACCTTAAACCCTTCCTCCCCAACAGGCTCCCAAGCAGGTTCTTCAGCAGCACAAGAGGTAGCCGGGCTCCCCTGGCGGATACGATACAGGTGCTGACGGGGTAACTCTGGGACTACAGCATAGCCTTAGTTTAAAAGAGGGTCCACTCAAAGGGCTACTGCCTCCATGAAGACAAGGAGCTCTGGGCCATGAGGAGCAGGTCTTGGCAGTGCTTTGGGAACCACAGTTCAAAATAAGGAACAGATCTAACTGCCTGAAAGTACAGCAAAGTCTGAGCCTGATCTGAACGCCCAATAAGCTGCGCCCCCACTCTGTGCTCTCTGGGAGATATCAGCAATTCAGAATCCCTATGTCATAAACCCTGGCCAGCAGGAAAAGAGCACCTTTAGCTTCCCCTAGAGAAGCTCTGGAGTGGCACGGTGTGTGGAACCTGCTGCCAAAAACCCTCCAAAAAACCCTCCTCCAGGACCCACCAGTCATAAAGGACTAAGGGAGGAGGGGACCCAGGATAGGGGAGCATTAAGCTGCCTATGACATTCACATAGGACACAAACAAGGCCTGTGCAGGCAATCCCTGGATCTGAGGAGCTGCCTTCCCAAGAGGGGACAGGGTGAAAGGGACCTTTGAGATTACCAACCTGTTTCAAGCCCTTCCTGACACAAGCAAGGAAAACAAGCTTCTGAGGCTGCTGTGGAATGACTCGTGGGCTAGGCAGCAGAAAAACAGGGATCCAAACCCAGGTGGCTAGACTCCTAGCACAGGAAGGAACCCTCCAGCCAACATGAGCTCCAACATGGGGCATCTCTCCAGAGAGCCCAGACTTGGCAGCCCACCCAAGCAGGTAGCATCTTCCACTAGCAACCAGGCCTTCAGGACCTCCCTCACCAGGATGATCAGTAGGCAGCTTCCTTCAATGTCTAATTACCTGGTTCTGTCCTTTGAAGAATGGGGAAGGACTCTTGTCCTTGTCCTGGCTTTGAGGGACTTTGGTAAGAGAGACAGAGAACAGCATTTCACACTTCTTGGCCAATGACCCCTCCCCACCAAGGATGGTTTCCCATGATCTATTTCTGTGCTCTTACGTGACTAGTGAGGCTGATTTAGGCTCAACAGGTTCTACCACAATTCAGACAGTATTTCCACATGTGCAGGCTGGGCATGACTCTCACCTAGCAATTTGCACAACTCGTCAAGCAACACAAGCGAATGCACATCACGTAATGGTTGAGAGCGAGGACTCTGCAGTAAGAGATCTAGAGGGTTCGAGGCAGCGCCTCTTACTAGGGCAAGGTGTTGGCCGCCTCCCCATGCTCCACACAGGCATCTGCAAAATGGCAGCAGAGCACCTATCTCCCAGAGCTGCCAGGCCTGGGAGGATGCCTGCCGAGGAACTTGGTATAGGGCCTGGGAAGAGCTCCGGAGGTGCTGGTCAGGGCTATTATTAATGGCTCCTGACTTTTTGTGTGTCCTGGACCCCTTTGGCAATCTAGCAAAATCTATAAACTACTTCTCAGAATGTTCCTGTGGGCCAGGGATATAGCCCAGTAATAGAGGGCTTACCTGGGATGTGTGAGGCCCTGGTTCAATCCCCAGCACAAAAGGAAGGAAGGAAGGAAGGAAGGAAGAGAAAAAAGTTTCAAAACTGCACCAAAAAAAAAAAAAAAAGAAAAAGAAAAATGCTGAGTTATCTCTCTTTCTCTGTCTTTTTTCTTTCCTTTTTTTTTTATTTATTTATTTATTTTTTTTAACCAGAGATTGAACCCAGGGGAGCTTAACCACAAAGCCACATCCCTTTTTTATATTTTACTTAGAGACAGGGTCTTGCTAAGTTGCTTAGGGCCTTGCTAAGTTGCTGAGGCTGGCTTTGAATTCGAGATCCTCCTGCCTCAGCCTCCCAAGCTGCTGGGATTACAGGCACGCACCACTGAGCCTGTAAAAATACTGAGTTTTAAGGATGCCGGGCTCAAACTCCTCCTGAAGTGAGGCCTTAGCTCTTACTTCAGACTGCTCGAAGGTCACTTTGTGGTTCTTTCCTATCAAAGCCCTGTGTGTGGGCCCCACACAAGCCAGAGCAGCCAGTGACTGGGTGCCAATACTAGAGAGGAATCTCTGGGAGCAGCTTTGCCCCAGCTCCAGCACTTCCAGTCCATGCTACCTGCCTTGCTACCCCCAAGAAGGGTCACTCTGTCTTCTGTGGCTCAGGTCACAATGGTTGGGACCTCCTCTGTGCCTCAAAACATTATCTGACACAAATAAGCACAAGTGTTCATCCCTGCTCTGGGGAGCCCCAGATTCAAGTAACTTGAAATTCTTCCCTTGTCTTAGCTTCACTGTGCCCTCAGGATTATTCCATATTCTCCTGGAGCAAGGACCTGGGAGACCTTAAACCCTTCTTCCTACAAGGCAGAAGCAACATGACACCGACCTCAGAGACCCTCGGAATGTCAGTGTGGGAAAGACCTGGAAGCTCAACAACCCAGCTCCCCTGCCTGACAGAGAAGAAGAGGAAAGTCAGAGAGAGGAGATGCTTGTCCAAGGTCACCTGGAAAGGAGGCAGAATAACCAGCCCTTAAACTTCTGGCTGTCTCTGCCTTCTCCCCCCACTAAAAAATGGAAGGGGAAAACCTAAAGGCTGCTCCCAAATTTTAGTGAGAGAGAGGAGCCAGGCTCTGTCTGTATTAAGGATCCGTAAAAAGAGATGAGAATACTTGGTTGGATCCCAGAGCACCAGAGCTCAGGAGTGCAGGGAAGGAGACAGGGTAGATTTAAGTCCCAGAAATCTGGAGGTAGACTGTGACTCTGAAGGACATTAGCTCTGGGATACAGAGCTCTGGTGGAAGGTACAGGATGTCTCTAACTGGTGAAGATGGAGTTAGTTGATCTTTGGATGCTATCAGGAGAAGCAGCAGACCCAAGCCCTTTCCAGCCATTTCCAGGAAATACTTGGGCACAAAGCTGGAGGCAATTAAAAGGCACACTAACTGTGCAAAGTCTGCAGCTGTTGCTGGGATTGTTCATTCCCCACCTGGGGTTAGGATGGAAGGGGCCCTCAGGCAAGAGATCTGACTCCACTCCCCGTGTACAACCCAACCCTGAATGTCCAGCAAGGCACTCTGCCCACCTGGCCACTTGCCATAATCCCCCACTCCACTGGGGTTTAGACACCTGCTCTCGGCATCTCAAAACATCCTCTTTCTCCAGACTGCCAGGCTGCTGGGAATTGGATTCGCCTGCAACCACAGCAAAAGCCACCCTCTCTCCATATAGGCCCTTCTCCCAGGAACTCTAAGGCTCAAGGGGGCCTTCCATGGATACTGGTGACACCCATTGGCAGACTGCTGGGCCCATGGTCCCTGTCCTCACTGCCCTTACTCCAAGAATGGTCTGAACCTATCTCAATATCACCTGAGATAAGGGCTTAAAATGTTAGTTGCTGGCTGCCTGCAGCCTCCAACCTGGAATAATTTGAATAATTCCTTTGGTAACTGCCATAAGAATGAGAGTTTGAGAGCCACTATCTCAGTGTCCCCCGACCACCTGCACTCATTTCTGCTGCCAATCTGACAGCTGTTACAGCTGCATGTGGACACAGTTAATCTGATTTCCTGTCTGGCAGCTCTGTAATGGGGAAGGGACAGCTGAGGGTCTCAACAAGAGAGGATGAGGCAGGAGGGAATCGGTGGTGGGGGGCTGGTCTCTAATAGAAGGTAGGTTCTGTTCCTGAGTCCTCTTCTCCCTTTAGGCCAAAATCCATGCAGGGAGAGAGAGAATCGACCAAGTGCAGCTCCCCAAGGTCAGAAGCGGCTTTATTCTCAAACCCAGATGGGTGGTGCATGCCTGTAATCTCAGTGGCTGGGGAGGCTGAGGCAGGAGGATCATGGGTTCAAAGCCAGCCTCAGCAACTCAGCAAGGCCCTAAGCAACTTAGTGAGACCCTGTCTCAAAATAAAAATAAAAAGGAATGGGGATGTGGCTTAGTGGTTAAGTGCGACTGGGTTCAATCCCTAGTACAATAAAGTAAAAAATAAAATAGAGATGGTCTCTATTCTCCAAGAGCACAAACTTTGGAGGCACACAGGCCCACCCCATAAGGTTGTATAAATTGTGTACTGTACATAGGCACTCAAATGAAGAGACAAATTGTAGCAGAAATGCAGTCCTTGCTCCAATTGTTAAGCCACATACACTAGCACGAGGGTGCATTCACCCAGAAGGCCCACCTTTTCTAAATGTGCACAAAAGCTTTTGTGTGGATTAACTTCACAGAGACTAAAGTTCAAATCCCAGCTCCAATTTACTGTGACCGTGGGCAAGTTCCTTAACCTCTCTGATCATTCTCAGTTGTAAAATATGGTTATTAATACCTTTCCAAAGAGATGAGGTAAGGAAAGTCCCTAATACCCTGTCACCTAGTATATTATTCTAGTTCCCTTCCCACCCAAATCTTGCTCTTCCTACCTTCCCGGCATCCCTACACCTATACACCCACACACACAGTCATGCTTGGAATGGTCTGAGAGCATGAATAAGAATATCCAGGGAAAGTCCCAGTGCCAAACCTGAACCCTATGGCACTTCCCAACATCCCGAGCATTCCTTCCTGGCACTAGCAGATTCATGCCCTCCAGGATTGGGGAGAGGAAACCCTTCTTCCATGCCTTCTTAAAATGTCCTGCACATTGCCCAGTATCAGCTCTACCCAGTACTGGAAAGAAGGGAATCCAGGGACCTCAGAAGGGAGGCAGGGAATTCCCTAGCTCTGTGTTTCTGGGAATCCCATAATTGAGTTCAAACTCCAGTCTCCCCAAGCCAAGACCAGGACTGGGGAGCCCAAAGAGCACTAGGCTGTGGCAGGGTAGTCATACACAGACCCCCATCCATTAAGGGAACCTCCAGTTGTCACCAGTGCAAGCTAAAACTTGTTCCCCTTCTCAAGCAAGAATAGTAGAGGGCTGGGGAGATAGCTCAATTGGTAGAGTGCTTGCCTTGCAAGCACAAGGCCCTGGGTTCAATCCCCAGCACTGCAAAATAAAAAAAAAAAAAAAAAGAAAAAGAAAAAGAAAAGAAAAAAAATAGCAGAGAATGCCCCGTCTCTCATGGGCTGAGGTTCTGGCTCACCCACTGAGGTGGCCTGCTGTAGCTGTCTCTCACACAGAGGTCCAAACTCCAGAACAGAACCCAGGAACCCTGCCAGCAGTCCTGGACTCCACCCCCCTCACACAGCATTCATTCATTCAGGTGCCAGGTACTGTGTGGTAGGTGCTGGGCACTGGCAGTTAACGAGACAATCCAGAGAGCAAAGGTTACCCCTAAAATAGAGTTCCCTGCAGGTGGCAGGGAGGCACCACCCTGGAAGGCTCCTTTCTCCAATCCCTTGGGATGGGGAGGCCTGGGTGACAAACACCATCCAAGAAGGCATCCCTGGACACCTGCCTTTTTAGCCACAGGTTTTTGCATCCTGTCTGGAGACTGATGGAGAGAAGGGGGAGGGGAATAGGGACAGGAGGGAAACACAAGGCTGCCTAGGCCCTCATGGTGTGTTTATCTGGGGTGGACTTTTTTTTAACCCAAAGGTTAAAGTGTTTCTATTTGAAACATCTATTTACATTCCAGAGTCCAAAAAAAAAAAAAAAAAAAAAACACAGCCAAGCTCCAGGCCTATATCTGTCCCCAGCCGCGTCACAGACACAGCATCAGAGTTGCTCAGGGGGAACATTCTTACATTCTTAGCCCTCTCCCTGAGCCCGAGCCGCTGGAGTGACTCACACCTTCCTCCTGCCAGCATGGATCGAGCTGTAGCTCAGAAGGCCAGGCAGTGAAGGGAAGACAGGGGTCTTGAGAAAGGGGTCAGCTGGGGTCTGTCCAGGGCAGGTAGGCCTGGAGAACACATCTGCAAGGTTTCAGGGATCTAACTTTAAAGGGAGTGAGTGAACAAGCTGAGGAAACTTTGGGCCAACTGCTGGCTGCTACTGGTAGGAAGGGAAGGTAGGGCCAGCACAGGAAGGTGGACAGATGGCAAACAGGCAGTTACCCCCAGTCCTTTGTGTTGCAGGAGACCACTTGAGTCCCAGAGGCTGGGGCTGGGAGAAGTCAGGGAGGGTCTTTAGCTGGAGCTTTAGAGGTTCCATTAGACTAGGACCCTGAACCAGTCCTCTATGTTTTTAATCCCATCCCAGGGGTCTTGGTGGGTGGGTACCCTGCAGGACTGGCACAGTATTATGCCCCATCCCAGAGGTCCCTGCAGGGCTAGCCCCAGGCTCATGCCTCCATTAAGAGGTCTGTGTGGACACTCTCTGTAGGACTGGTCTCCAGAGCTATGCCCCTTTACTAGGACACTGCATTGGGCATCCCTGTCCAGGCAGATGGCAAATCATATTCCAAGGCTTTCTCAAAACTTCCCAAAACATTCATCTTCTGACATACGCCAGTTCCATTACAACCTCATCCCTGGGCAGGTCAGTGCCAAATCACAGGTGCTCTCACCTTCTAATCCAAACCTTGGGATTCACACCCACATATCCAGAGACAAGTACTCCCCACCACACACACACACACACTCTCTCTCTCTCTCTCTCTCTTTCTCATGAGTGCCAAGCCACTGCCAGGAGGGGCCAAGTGGGCATGGGTCCAGCAGGCCCCTCCCTAGAGGAAGCATCTTGTGGTGCCGGCTTGGTGGGAAGGCTGTGCCAGAAGGGCCTGATGCTGCCAACAGGTCCCTGGGAGTGAGGGAAGGAGTGGCACAGCTCTGGGGAACCCCACCCCCAGCCAAGAGCCAAAAAAGTTCCTGCTGAGAAGGTGGCAGAATTAAGGGTCCTCAAGCCCACCTGACCCAAAGTAACACCTCTCCATTCTCAGGAGGTGGGAGTAAACCAACCTGGGAAGAGGAGAGCTAAGGGGGAGCTAGAAGCTAAGGCAGCAAGCTCCCCGGTCTCTTCCTAATCTACCACAAATGCAGCAGCCTCCTCACCAAGCATCCAGAGGAGACTTCTAATTGGGGATTTCGCAAAGTCTTTGTACCTGAACTTCCACCCCAAAGACCAAACCAGAGGAGCTGGAGTACTTTCATGCTTGTGGATACCACAGATGAGATTCTCTCCTTGCCCAAACCAGGGATCAGGCAGCCTGGAGACAGGTCACTGACCCACTTCTTCTCCTCTGACCACGGTGCCAACTAGGCCAGGATCCTAGAGCAAGCCCCAGCCCCCAGCAGCTGAGACGAACCCTGCCAGAGGCAAAAGGGATGGAAGGGATGCAGCAGAGTGCAGCTGGGAGGCACAGTGGAAGTACAGTTCTGGGCAAGGAGGGCAGGGGCATTGGCAGGGAGGTCATTCCTGGGAGCACAATCTCATGGATGCTCAGCAGAGCCCTCAAGAAAGACCAAAGCAGGAAAATCTGGGCAGGACTTGGAGTGGGATGCTCAGCCCAGACACAAGGATGCCCAACAGCAGAGGGCAGGTGGGGACACAGAGGCACTTACCTGCCACAGGTATGCTGTGCAGAGGAGTCCGCGGCAGGATTTCCAAGGATGGTTCCCGGCCTGACATGCCATCTGCTGAGAAACAGGACTCTGTCTCATAGATGGTCTGCAGCATCTCCACCAGCCCCTGCGCCTTGGGCACCAGCAGCATGCCCAGGAGTGGCCGCCTGAGGCGGGAGCCAACCAGGGGAAGGTGGTTGGAATGGACTGGCTGTTCAGGGACTCCCTCAGGCCACTGTCACCGGGCTCCCCAAGGCAGGGAGGTGCCTCATCCGGCCTGGGCACTCCTGATGATAGCGGGAGCCTGGAGGCCCAGGGAGTTGCAAGCCTGCTCTTTTACAGGAGCATCGACCACTGGTCTGTCCTCAGGAGTTGGGTATGGCTGAGTGCTCGGGGACAGGAAGGGTAGCTCGGTAGGCAGGCGGGCTCTCTGTGTTCCCTCCCAGCCCAGGGTGACAGCTCTGGGCCCGGCTCCCTGCTCCTCCTTCCCGAATGAGCCGCCGGCAGCTGGCAGGAGACTGAAATAGCAGTTGGGGGAGGGCCCTGTCTATAAATAGGTGGAGCATGCTCAGGGAGCCGCCGGCCGGCTGCCAGGAGCCCGGGCCTGGCGGAGGCCCCATGGGGGGAGGCGCGTTCCACCCCAGGAGGAAGCGCCAGGCGAGGGGGAGGGGGACAGAAGAGGGCCTGCACTCAGGGCCAAGGCCACAGAGCTGGGTGGCCAGAGGCTGGGCTGGGGAAGAAGGCAGGCGGGGGTACCCATGCGTCTGAGAGCCACTCTGGCTACTGCTTATTGGCAAGCAAGGGAAAGACCAAGAAGCCAGGTTCAATCCTCTATCTTCTCCTTTGCTATCTAGAGCAGGTAAAGGGTTGGGAAAAGGGTGACAGACATGGCCACCTGGCCTACACTTGCACCTTCCCTGGAGTCCTAATAACCCCCTGGGGGTCTGTTTAACTTCTGCTCTCCTGCAGAGCTGGGAGGTACCCTCTCCACCCCCTTACCAGCAGGGAGGCCCCTAAACAGCAATTAAGGGGCAGTCCCCTCCCACCCATCCTGGAGTGTCACCTCCAAAGGCTGCTCAGCTTCTTTACAGGAGGCAGGGATGCTATTTCTGCGCAAGCCTTGCCCCAGCCCAGGCAGGGGACCGGGCAGCACCTGCCCATTCTCGGCACAGGCAGCTCTTCCCTGGGAGTGTGCCAGGTGTATTGCTAACAGCATAACACATCACCCCATTTACTCTGCATGATGACCTCAGGAGAGGGGTGCAGATGGGGAAACTGAGACATGGAGCGATTAAAGTCACTTGCCCTCCGTCATACAGATGCTCATGTGGTAGGGCTGAGAGGTCTGAGGCTCAAGCCTGAGATCTAATCACCACATTGCACTGCTCTCAGCGTAAGCAAGGGCAGGAAGTTGCCCCAGGGTTTCTATCAGTAAGTACCACCCACCCCAGCCCCCAAGTAGGATCAGAATGGAGGTTGGAACCTCTCTGGGAAGGGTCATTAGGCTGCCAGTATCCAGGCTGGCAGAGCGGGTCCTGCTCTTTAAGCCCCACTGGGACATGGGGCCAGTGCACCATGAGGACTGGTGCCACCTGCCTCCGTTCCCCACCACTGGCCTGCTCCTTCTCCCCAGGTTGTGCCTCCCACTGGTACAGAGATCCCACTTGGCCCCCTGACCTCACTGGAGCCTTTTAATAGCCTGGTTATTCCTGGGTCTATATCCCCCTCCCCCTTCGTGATGTCACAGTTGCTATTTTGGAGGCCCCTCCTGGTCCCTCCTTGCCCCCCCCCCCCAACTCCAGGCACGGAGCCAGGGACACCTGTCCTCTCTCTGGACTGGATGACCTCACCCTCCTGTAGGGAGCCTGAGAGAGAGGCTGGCCAACCAAGGACATGGTGGCTGTGACTCCTGGAGACCGGCTTTCCAGCCAGCTTCTGCCAGTCAGGGACAGCAGAAGGTCCTCCTCTCTCAGGTGAGGGAACACACCAATAGGGGAGGTGGCAGAGGCAGGCTTTCCCAGGCCCTTGACAGGTGAGATGAACATATTGCTGAAGAGTGACCAGGAACCAAACAAGGGTCTGGGGTCACAGCTTCTCAGCTGGAAAAGGTAATGGAGCAAGGCCCTACAAAGAGCAGGTGCTGGTGCACATCTCGGGATAGGAACCTTACCATTCCCTACCCCATCCTCATCCTGGACAATTAGACCCTTTTAAGAAGAACAGAAGGGTGGGCCAAGGTCCCTATGAGTGGGGTGATGGGTAGCAGACACAAGGGAGCCCAGAAAGCCGGGGGCAGCAGCCCCTCCCAGCCCAGGACTCCACCCACACACGCTAAGAGCAACCAGAAGGGCTGGCTGGCCCTGTCCTGGCTTTCTCTCCCTGCCCCAGGCACAGGAGAGTGTGGCAGGAGAGCCCTGCTCTGGAGAAGAGGAAGTCACCAGCTATAATGACTCAAAGCAGGGCTCCCAGTGCAATCAGACACCTATGAAAGGAGGACTCCCTGAATAGGAACGACAGGAACAACCAGGACATGGGCACTCAGTGGCAGCCAGCTCCCAGTAACATACAGCTTCCAAGAAGTAGGAAGCAAAGTGTCAGACTCAGCCAGAGAATCTTCAATGCGATTCCCAGAATCCTCCAGGGGATAAGAAGGAAGGTCTGGGGGAAGGGTGACAAATGTCTTTTTTTCTTCTGAGATTCAGGTAGTGCAATAAGGTCTTCTTAATGCCTCACCTCAATCCTTCCTGCTACAGCCCCTGCCTTGTGGTTCATTTCTCTTCTCCATCCCTGTCCATCCAGTGTTCCCACATACCATCCCACAAACCTTAGGGAGCACACACTAAGGATAGGGTCCAAGAGCCCCATACAGAGTCAGCACCACTCTCCCCAGTCAGTGGTGACTCCACCCCCTCCCTCTGGGGTTGCATTGTGGTCTACTCGCCCTCTGAAGCTGGAGAAGAGGGAAAAGTCCAATGCTGGCTCCCTAAGCTCTTCCCAGCTCCCATTTAATGGGGTCCAAAAGGTTAGCAGGAGATTCCGACTGATAGGAAGAGAAGTCTTGCTTTGTGCAGTCAAAAAGCCCAGGGTTGCTGGCAAGGTGGCGCATGCCTATGATCCCAGCGGCTCAAGAGACTAAGGCAAGAGGATCACAAGTTCAAGGCCAGCCTCAGCAACTTAGCAAGGCCCTAAGCAAGTTAATGAGACCCTGTCTCAAAAAAGGGGGTGGGGATGCTGGAGACTAAACTAGTGGTAAAGTGCCCCTGGTTCAGTTCCCAGTACGAAAAAAAAAAAAGGTCAAAGGCTGGCTCAGGATCACCCCAAATTATGAGATGCCAGGGGCCCTAGCACCCTGGGACCCTGGAGACACTGGGCCTGCCTATCTTCCAGTTCTTCCCTGCCCTTTGAGCATGGCCTGGGAGCTGCCCTGTGCCAGGTCCAAGCTATGTGCTAGCTGAGACCTCTCGTGTAAAACGAACTGCAGGAAAAATATGGACGTCTTCTTTGGCATCTTCCACTTCCCCTCCCAGTTAACACTGCCTCCTCTGGTCATCCTATCCTAAGCCTTCAATCCCTCTGGAATGATGGAGCGGGGCAGAGGAAGGGTGAACAGATCCCAGTCTGGAGTGAGCACAGAGTGTGCCATGTAGGGAGAACAGAGGCCAGGAGTCCATTTCCCAGACCCCTACCCTACACCAGCACTGACCCACTTTCTCTTCCTCAGGGCTGGCTGGCTGCCTGCCTTCCAGGGGCTCAGAGGCAGAGCCTGGGGCTGGGAGACAGGACGCCTTGGTTCCTGGCTCCACCCCATACCCATGCCCCAGTTTCTCTGGTCACCCAGAAGGGAAGGGGTAACTGCCTCCCCCTCCTGGGAAAGGGAAGGAGAGAAAGTGTGGAGGGTTCTGGGAGTTGCTGGGCAGACAGGTGTTGTCATGAAGTTTGTCTCCCTCCCTGGAGACACTGGGGATAAGGAACCTGGCCATCTCCTCCAGGCCCCGACCCCATCCAGACTGGCTTGCATGGAAGGCCACACTCTTGCCCTCTCTGAGCAATGGCACAGAGGAGAGGATATGACTGGAGCAGGCCAGGCCTGAATGAAGACAGAGGCTAGGGAATGGTCTCCTCAGGGAAGTAGGCAGTCCCGTCAATGGCCTTTGCCCAGACTCCCAAGACTGCCAAAGAGGGAGGTAGATAAGGTCACACACTGGCATGCGGCCCAGTCCAGAGGTAGGTGGATAAGTTCCCACTCCTGAGGGGTGGTGGGTCCAGAAGCTCAGTGTCCATCTGCCACCCCTTACCAGGAACTCTCTTACACTAACTTGCTTGCTGTGAGGGCAGGGACAGACCATCTCATATTCTCTTGTTCCCCTACAGGCTGAGTTTATTGGTGATACTCAGCAAGGATCTGCCAGACCAAAAGTCCCTATGCTGAGAGACACAGAAGAAACAGAAAATACCCTGCCCTTCCCCAGCCCTGCTGATCTGTGCCCTAGGGAAAGAGGAGAGATTAGGCAGGGATGGGTGCTCAGGGGCTGTGGCACCCCATCACTGGGGACTAGCCATTCTCATCGTTCCCACCTCTGTCCCCCACCCTGTGGCCCCAAACTTTTTCCTTCTTGGGGCTCTCTCCAAGGTGTCCACAGGGAAGTGGACAACTGCAATCTCGGGCTACAATTTGTGGTTTCATTGTACTTCTGTAGAGTCCCAAAGCACATGATTTTCAAGCTTCTGCCAGGCACTGGGCATGCAGAGCCCTGGCCCAGATGCTAGCTGAGGTTGAGGGAATAGCAGATGCTAAACCCCTCAAAGAAGAGCTGTGTGGAGGCTGGCTGTCATCCCAGCAGCTGACCCCAGAACCACTGGGAAGGGCCTCAGGAGGACGCCCCCAAGCAGAGACCCCAGTTTTGAAGCCTCTCGACAGGCTTCAAAATGGGAATGAGGTTCCCAATCTGGGGCTCCCTCCTTCTCTCCCAGACACACAGAAGACAGCATCTCCCCCTACTGGGGGGAGCTGGAAAGCCATCCAGGAGGCACAGCTAATGCCACAGGACCCACTCAGAAGCCCATCCTGCCTAGATCCTGGAGCTGATGAGACACCTCCAGCTACCCCATGCTCCTACCAGCTCTGGCAGAAGTGGCTGCAAAGGGAACCTGAACCACCAGCATCTGGAAAGGTGACCCAACAACTTCTTCTATCCTGGATGGATTATCCAACCCTTCACTGCCAGAGAGTGAAGCCCTACAGCTAGGAAATATCCTTCACAAGCCATTACTAGATGCCTCCGAGCAGCCTCTGTGCTGTTGGCCAAAGGTTAGACCGGGTTCCCGTGTGAAGCGGGGAATGGAAATGGCTCCCAGAAGGGTCAGCGTCAAAGTTCAGAGGAATGAAGCAGCTGGCATCACTGCCAGACACAAATGACCTACTGGTGCACTGTCCAGCTGAGGCAGAGGAGGAAACGATGACAATCCACTGGACTGCCACTGTCCTTTGTCATCCCGATCTAAGAGGAAGAGGCTAGAGGCTAGAGCTCAAGAGCCCACCTGGCACAGCCCCTACGGGTTGAATGAAGGCAAGGGCAGAGGTAGGAGGACAGGAGGGGAAGCCCACAAGCTCACAGGAGGGATCAAGTGGGGGTGACCAGGATTCCTCCCTGCTGCTGCTTCTGGACCATTCTGCAGATGGGCTTGTATCCCAGGCTCCAATTTCCCTATCTCTAGAAGAAGGAAAAGTACCCATCCGCCCCTAAAGAAAAAAATGTGGGGACAGGATGGACCATGGAGGGTTAAAGTTGAGCAACATGGGCTCTGAGCTTGTCAGACTGTGCAGGAGACAGTCAAGGGAGAGAAAGCAGTCATTACTCTGACCACACTGACCCATGACCCTCCTGGGAAACTCCTGAGGGTCTAGCTCAGGCCACTTGGACACATCCTCATGGGCATACATCCAGACCCACCCCAACATAAAGCTGCCTCGAGTCCCACCCATACACTATTTCTGGCAGCACTGGGCAGGGTCCTAGGAGCAGAAGAGAATGTGAAATGTCAGAGTAGAAGACCCCAAATTAGAAATCTACCATGTTGAGGGCCCAAGAGGACGAGGAGGACGAATCTACCTGGACTCTGCAGAGTTGAGACTCCTTCATAAACATGTCCCTCAACTCCCACCCAATGCCACACCCAAGCGCAGAGGTTAAGGCCCAGGCCCAGCAAACCTCCACCAAGAAAAAATTATGAACTACAGAGAAACATCCCAGCAAAGAAAGAAGCTGCCACCACAAAAAGGAAGCAGAGCATTCAGCTATCCTGGGGAAATACTTCCAACACCACCTCAGACCAACCAGAGAGATTCTGGGGTACACACCCCCTGCAGGCCTACCTAGCCTGGCACACAAGGCAAGGAGGAACAGGGATCAAAGGCTCTCATGCTGAGGGCAGGCTCAGGGCAGAGATGGACAGGTGCCCTCCCAGGGCCATCAATTCCCAGGACTACCTCTGTCCTTTTCTTTTAATGCTCTTCTACTCCTGACCCCAAGTTCCCTGACAGCTGAGACACCAGCAGTCAGCTTGTTTGGGCGGGAAACCCACACAGCCCACTGCATCCAAAGTGGCCCCAGGGGGCTCTTCTCCAACCTCCCAGCTCTTACCCGACTTGTTAGGAGAGTTCATGCCGGCTCTGGGCCCGCAGGAAGCTGGCGTTGGGGGCTGGGACGGGAGGGGGTGGAGCTGCGGTGATGTCAAGAGAGACAGACGATAACAGACAGATGGACGGGACAGGAGCCCGGGGCCACCGTGCCTCTAATGCCCATCCAAGGCCATCCTTCGGGGTGAGGCAGTCAGGCACTCAGAACGGCATCCCTGGGGAGAGACGGAGCAGGGTTAGAGGCCCCCAACTCAGGAATCTGGGAATCAAGGGAGACCTTGGAGTGATCAGTTTACACCTGTCTGGGGGCACAGAAGGATAAAGTAGAACTGGATCAGACCCTGGTACCTCTCTTCCTAACTGGTAAGGTTCCTAGTGCCCAAGGGGTAGGAAAAGGCTACAGTGGTCACAGTCAAACAAACTCCTTTTCAAGCATATCAGCTTCTGCTGCCAGGTGGGGAGACATTAGAGACTACCAGGGGTGCCTGAGGTGGTACTAGGTATGCACCAAAGAAGAAGCTCAGGAGCTTCTTGGCCTTTATCCATGGCAGCAGGGAAATGCAGGGCTGACCTGGAGTTCCTGGCAGAAGTTAAGGGAGAGCCACAGCTGGGACTTCCAGGGGGAGAGTCACTGCCTCCCTATTTTTTGAACTTGTACCACCCAACTGTGGATATAGAGACCTGCTTCTGTCTTGGTCTTCCCCCACTCAACAATGGGTCTAGGCAAGACAGTATGTTTCCAGGAATTGGGAAAGCCAGAGACATCGAGTCCCAGATCCAGCACCCCCAGGTTAAGGGGTTCAGAGCCCAAGCTCAGAGCTTTGCATGTGTTGCTCAGGTTGTATTCCAATGCCCTGCCCGCCAAACCATGGCCTGACACACACTGAGTCCACCAGAACAAGGGATTCCTTTTGCCATTTTGTACAAAGGCACCAAAGGGCCCCAAAATAGCTAGGGACAGTACAGTAATGGAGGATGTACTACAGGATCAAGGGTTTCCCAAGCTGTCCCCACCTCTCCAGCTCTCCCCTCCACCAGCCCCACAGTTTGTCCTCAAGCCTCAGACACTAGGCATGCACCCACCTAGGCCCATCCCTAAACAGTCCATGATCCACCCAGACATGATCTCATTCATTTGCTTCCAAATGAAGGCAGGCCCTCCAATACCCAATGAAAGTGAGTAGCAGGAAGCAATGAGAGGAGGCTGAGAGCCGCTGAAGTTTAAGCCATAACCCTGCTCTCCAAGCCTCCAGCAGGCAGTCAGCTCTGCCTCCTGGACAGCCCCACCTCCTGGAAGGATTAGTCTCAGTAAGCCTGGCATTCTCATCAAGGATTCCCAGGGGTGGGGTCCATTTGGAGCCCAGAAGCCATCCGTGACAGGAACACAGGAACACACACACACACATACACATGGGCACACAGAGAAGACCTGAAGGTCCTGGGCCTGCTGCCCCTGCTCTCTCTCACAGGGCTTGGACTCTGTGGCTGTAGAAAGGTGCTTTCAGATTCAGGGTCAAGATCGAAGGGGCTAGATGGCTCCTGACAGGCACCTGTGTGGGCTAAGGACAAAGGAGGCTGCGCAGGGCTGGGGCCAAGCTCAGGAATGCAGAAGGTGGGGCTGTTGATGCCCTGGCAGGGCCCGCGTGGGTTGGCAGCTCAGCCCGTGCCCACACCAGGGCTGGCGCCCAGTCCCGCTCACACCCTTTCCCGTGGGCTGGGGAACACAAGTTCAGAAATTCCCACGATTGCCAGCAGCCTGAGAGGCTCAGCCCATCTCCTTAGTGAGGGGCCCCTCCTTATCAGAACACTCCAGAGAAGCAGACCCCAGTGAAACAAAAATTAAGCTCAGCCCCCAGGCCCCATCATCCTCACCCACCCAGCCTCTCTGGTCTTAAAGGTGCTGATCCTCACTTACCGGGGAGAAGAGGAAGGGAGCAGCTCCTTGAACTCACAGTGGGCTCAGGACCCAGTTACACTGTTTCTCCCCACCCCATGGAGCTCAGCAGTACCCTAGGCCCCTGTCTACCTGCAAAGATTGTCTGCTGACCTCCATTCAAGTCTAGTGAGTTTCTTTCACTTACTGGCCAGGACTCCCTGGGAACAAAGCAGCGTTCAGGGCCTGAGCAGGACAGGCATAGATTCTTGCCTAGGGCAGGGCACAAAGGGGAAAGAGGGCAGCCTGACGTTCACAACCTGAGCTGTTTGTTCTTGCCTCTACAGAAAACTCACTATTGTTACAGGAGGGTCTCAGTAGGCAGTCAGTGACCAGCTGTGTGGCTCCCAGATGATCCATCCCTTGGATGCCAAACCAATGAGCAGCCTGGCTTCCATGATGACCTAAGTAGGCAGATCCCCTGGCTCTGCTCCCCTCACCCCAGTGGCCAACTGTTTCTTCCAAATAGACCTCCACCCCACTCCAGGAACCAAACCCACCTTCCACCTCCAGCCAGGACAGCAGGGTAGGGAAGTCTGCAGGAAACCAGCTGCCTCTCAGCCTGCAAGCTCACAGATAAGCTGTGAAGGAGGTAGGGTAAAAACCCTAGGGAAGACATCCCCACCTCACTTATGAGCAATAAAAAAGTCCGGCAGAGGGTGGGAGGAGAAGGGTAGACAAGCAAGGGAGATGTGAAGTAAGGCAATGTCCCAAAGGCCACTAGTTCACAATGTTGCCCTGCAGGGATCTTGTCCCTCAAACAACTCCCTCTGAATTCCTGGGGCATCAGGTGTGCCTTGGAGGGCTTCTCCAGAACCTGGATTCCAGCATTACCATGCCACCCTCTCCTAACACACTAGCTCTGACCCTGACAGAAGCAGGCCCAAGTCATGAGCTCCCAGGTTTAGGTGGCAGGGCCAAGCAGTTTGAACCAAGGCTGTGAGTCCAGGATGGGCCCCAACAACGGCATCAAAAAGCTACAAGTCCAGACATTCCGTCCAAAGGCACACAGGGCTTCTCTTCACCTTTCCTGACTGTGGCCACAGCAGGCCACTTTCTCCAGCGTCCACTGCCTTGTATATTCCCCAAGCTGAGCCAACAGACATCCAAGAGGATCAGAGCCACGAAGTGTGGCTGACTTGGATGTCCAGACCCCCAACTAGGGAAAGGGGGAGGGCAACAGGGGAGGAAAAAAGGCACCAGGCTGACAAATTCATTTTTGCAATCGGCCCATTTCTGTTTGTCTGCTCAGACGCAGCTCCAGGCATCTGCACAAGCCAGATGGAGGAGGCTGCTATTTCTAGAAAAAAAAAGAGGGGGGGAGGGGAGGAAGGGAGGAGGCGGCGGCAGAGGGCAGAAGATGGGGTCTGTTTGCCCTAAAACCTCAAACAGAATGATACCCCCTCCCCAGTACTACTAGACAGGGTTCCCATTCAAGAAAGGGCTGGGGCTGGGGCTGGGGTGAGGTGGGGTGGGGGAGAAGAAAGGCAGAGAAAGTTTAATTAGCCAAAGTCAGCTACAATAGGCCCCCTCACAGGCTGCATCAGGTTTTCATTCATGAGCAAGCGACATTGCTCCAAAAATGCCAAGAACCGCCCCCCCTTGCTGTCTCTCCCTCCCCCCCCAACCAACAGGAGTGAGTCCTCTAGCAGGCTGGCTGAGCCTGATGCGGTGTTCCAGACAGCCCTCCTCGAAGGGATGTGAGTAGGAAGAATTAATTATTAAAGAGCAGCTGGTACTTCAGCACCCACTGCACTACCCCCAGCTTCTGTGGCTGATTCCCTGTTCCCCAGCATCAAGGAGAAACACAAATGATCCCCACTTTCCCAGGTCCCATACAGCTAAGATGCCACCCCTAGGAAAGGGAAGGCAAACCTTTGTCTCTGCAGCTACTTAGGGTGGGTGGGGCATGTGACATGGTTGCCCCCTCCAGATAACATGATCCAAAGTAGGGGCATATACTGGAGAAGAAGGGAAGGCAGACTGAGTGAACATCTCTTCCATCCTTGCCCCCAGGTAACCTGCAGCTGGGACTTGTGTCTCTGGCCCCTCATATGCACACACCCCAGGACAGAGTGGAGATGTGGGGGCCTGTTCCTCTAACTCTGAGACCCCCAACCTGCCTCATCAACATTTAGCACAGATTCAACTCCAAGTGGAAAGAGGGCAGAGAGGATTCAAGAAAAGGAGAAGGAGGCAAAACAAGATCTGCCCAAGCTTTGTGTTTAGGGAGGGAAAGGGAGGAAAGATTGGAATGAAGAAGGAAGCAGCCCCCAACATGGCTCACTCACATCCCTAGCCTAGCCCAGCCCAGCCCAGCCCAGCCCAGCCCAGCCCAGCCCATCATCTCTACAGCGAGCACAGGTTCAGGGGTCCTGGTGTCTGGGACTTGGGAGGCTCAGGATCCTCCCTGACTATACCTTTGGAACCTAAAAGGAGACTCAGGGTAGGACCCATCTCAGGATCCCATCCTGCAAGGCAAATTAGCCAGGGGTCCTTCTGACCAGGACTCCTGAATCTCCCATCCCCTGCCTCCTTTTGTTTCTATGCTCTGGCTCCATCTTCCCCTCCCAGTTGGACCCTGAACCCAATCCCTATCACCACCACCATCATCTCCAAGCTCCAAAGCTAACTCCAGGTCCCAGGAGCACAGTGGTCACTGTCAGAGTGGTGGATCCCTTTCACACTAACCCCCAAAGCAACTGCAGCTGCTACCCTTCCTCTCTAGGGACAAGACTCATGTTAGAAGGCCAAAAGCAGAAATATCAGGTAGTCACCTTCTCCTCCAAATGAAGCATGCCCACCTTCCCTCTTCACTATCCCCCAGGCTCCCAGATGAATTACTTATCACCCAGTCAGTTCTCATCTTCCCCAGGGCCCAGAGAAGGGTGGGGTAAAAAAGCAGACTCCCCCAAGTTAACAAGGCTCTGACAGAGCTCCTGCCTCCATGAGATACAGACTCAGTATGAAAAACGGGGGGCATCCACCCGAGACAAGAAGGGGGAGCTCCGATTCATTTACTAGCTCTCTCCCTAGCTCCAGGGTGTCAGACAGAAGAGGGTGGGAACAAACGCAGTAATGCTTCACAGGGAGAGGGTGAGAATAATGGAAGAGAGAAGTAAGGTGGGCCCCCGCAGTACCCCTCCTCATGCACGGGAAGTCAAGGACATAAAATCAAGGAGGCGTTCTAGGAGATGGGGAGAAGCGCTGTGGGTGGGCAGCTCCTCTGACCTCAGAGTACCAAGAAAGGGGTGTTGAAAGAAGAAGGGTCTGCACAGAATCTGGGTGCAGGGCTCAAATCATTCCGCATCGCAACATAACCCGCCGGGAAGGGGGCAAGTCAGACATCCCGGGCCAGTCCCCAGGCCATTTGGGGGCGCCGGGCACAGGAAGGCGGGCCCCTCCCTTACCTGCGGAGAAGGCGCCCCTGCATGCGAGGGGTGGGGAGGGGCGCGCGCGGCAAGCCCAAGGCCGGACTCCTGGGCTGGCGATGCTCCCGGGGGGCGCCAGCTGGCACCCCGGCGCCGGGAGAAAGGAAGGGGGGCGCGGAGAGCGGCGCGCGCGCGCGGGGAGCCCGCGGGCAGCGACGGCAGGAGAAGGGGGCGCCGCCGGGCGTCCCGGGGGCCGGGGAAGATGGGATCCGGACGGGTGCGGTGCGCTCACCCCCTGCGGCTGGAGCTCCGGCTTCGCGGGCGGCGGCGGCAGCAGCGGCGGCGGCAGCAGCGACAGCGCCTCCTCGACGGCTCCTCCATCTTTGCGGCGGCTCCTCCGGCTCCGCTCGCCGCCGCCACCAACAACAACATTCGGAGACGTCACTCCTGTCACGTGACCCGACCCGGAGCTAAAAATAGACCCAGACCCCCCCACCACCACCACCACCAGCTTCAGCCACCACCAAACCCTCCCCTCTCTCTCGGCCCTCCCCGCGGGGCGGGGCCAGCAGCGCCACCGTGACAACTTCTTAAAGGGCCTTACCAGTCTAAGCTCGAGGGATCCGAGTCCAGAGAGTCGTGGTGGAAGGAGGAGTCCTGTAGGGACAGGATCCGCTGCTGGGGCTCAGTCTTTGGGACGTACGACTTTGTTCCCTGCGCTTCTTCTTCGACTTCCTTTTCAGAGCGTGAATGGTGCAATCTTTGCCTGCCTAAACGACTCCCTAACACGCCCTCCCGTGGTGGGGGAGGGGAACTGGGGTGGATTCTTAGGGGCTGGAAGAGCCCAAGCCCCTACGGAGACTGCGTGGCTTGGACAGGTCTCCAATTCGCGCTAGGGAGAGAAAAGCCTGGGGAACGTCAGGATATGGCTAACAGTCAAAAGGGCAGACCCGGAGCCTACAAAATTGCTGGTCCCTGATTTTGGTGCCATCCTCACCACAGTGCCCCTTGGAACATAGTTTAAATATGTGTGATTAAACCTACACAGTTTGTCAGTGACCCAGCAATTCCACTAACAAAACATTCATTCTAAGAAAATCAATATTGTTGTGGTCCAAAATGAGACTAAAAAGAAAGAGAATGCTTATAATGGCATGAAATATTGAAAACAGCTTAAAAATCCATCAGTAAGGGATTTATAAATGAAGTAAGGACATGCATTCGGTGGAATAGCAGACAGACATTAAAAATTATATGGGTCTAGGGCTGGAGGTGTAGCTCAATAACAGAGCATGTGGTCAGCATGTGTGAGGCCCTGGGTTCAGTACCCACCATCATACATATATATATATGGGGGGGTGTAATCAGGCAAAACCAAAATGCTCTTGATTTTCTTGAAAATCAGGAATCTAACAGGTATTACTGAATCTTTCCAATATTTTAAGAGCAACAACAAACTAGACTGATATGTCTGAATATGTATATATATATATATATATATATAAAAGAGTAGGAAGATATATACAAAATATTATCTTTACATTCTTCTTTGTCTCTTCCTGTATATGTGAAGTTTTGTAACAATCATATTACCTACCTAATCAGAGAAAGTAAAAGACACACAAAAGTTTCTGTGATAAATGATAAAGGTTCTTCCCACAAAGTATCTCATGAGTCTGTCTATCTTACACATCCATCAGCACCCCTTGTTCTAAGCAAATCACCCCTCACCTGAAATACTGTAGCTGACACCCAACCAATCGAATCCCTGCATCCATCCCAGCCTTCTCCAAAAGCCATGACCTTTTTTTAAAAAAATATTTTTTAGTTGTAGATGGACATGGTAGCTCTATTTAATTTATTTATTTTTATGTGGTGCTGAAGATCAAACCAGTACTTAACACATGCTAGGCAAGTGTTTCACCACTGAGCTACAAACCCAGCCCAAGCCATGATCTTTTAAAAATACAAATGTAACAAGGCAAGGTGACACATGCTTGTAAGCCCAGGAACTCAGGAGGATTGGGTGGATCACAATTTTGAGGCCAGCCTCAGCAATTTGGAGAGGCCCTAAGCAACTTAGAGAGACCCTGACTCATAAAAAGAACTAGGGCTATAGCTCAGTGATGAAGTGCCCCTGGTTTCAATTACCAGTACTCCAAAATAAAACAAAAATATGTGCAAACATGTGTGTGTACATATACATATGTGTGTCACACAAAATCTAATCAAAGCCTTTCTTTTTCTTTTTTTTCTTTCTTTCATTACTGAGCTTCATCCTCCAGTCCTTTTAATGTTTCATTTTTCTCCAGGGTCTTGCTAAATTGCTTAGAGCCTCCCTAAATTGCTGAGGCTGGCTTAGACCTGCAATCCTCCTGTCTCAGCCTCCAGAGTTGCTGGAATTATAGTTGCTGGGCGTGCCACCATGTCAGACAAAACCTTTCTTATTTTTGATGGCACACACCTGTAATCTCACCTACTCAATAAGCAGAAGCAGGAGGATGGCAAGTTCAAGGCCGGCTTCTGCAAGCACTTTAGTGAGACCCTATCTGAAAATAACATAAAAAGATAAAAAGGGCTGGAGATGTAGCTCAGTGGTAAACCACTTATCTAGCATGCACCAGGCCCTGAGTCTGATTCCCAGTACCATAAAAAAATAAATAAATAAATACCTTTCTAGTTTTTTAGATTTTTCTAAAATCTGCTGCTGGTTCAGAAAAGTGGTTTTCAAACTTTAGGGTACTAACAAATCACCAGAGGAACTTTTTCAAAAGATAATTCTTGAACCCCACCCCCAGATCTTATTTTTTTTTAGTGGAAAAGAGGCCTAGAAATCTTAGTTTTTAATACCCTAGGAGATGTAGCTGGTCTTTTCATACAAGGAAAATCAAAACAAAACAGTCAAAAGCTTCTACATGATCCAGTCCCTGCCCACCAGCCTCTCCTCCCTGAGCACTCTCTTTAGGCAGCCATGTGGCTTTCTCTAGAGTCCTTGAACAATGTGCTCCTTGCTCTTTTGGGCCTTTGCACAGGCTGGCCTTTTATTTTGTTTTTCTTTCTGAAATGCCCTGCCCTCTTTTCTTTGCCTGCTCTTACTCATCTGTGGGAGCTCAATTAAATATCACTTTGAAAGAGGCCTTCCTTGATCCTTTAACAAAGCCAAATCCCTTGTTATATATGTTTTCATTGACTCTGATAACAATTTTTAAATATATACATATTTATAGCATTATTGTTCCAACTTCTAATGAACTGTAAGTTTGTGTGTGTATGTATGTGTGAGAGAGAGAGAGTGAGAGAGAGAGAGAGAGAGAGAGAGAGAACAAATTCATGTGCACATGTATGTGTTAGAGATCAAACCCAGGGCTTTGCACATGCTAAGAATATGTTCTACCACTGAACTACATCCCCAACCCCTTTCAGATTTTATTTTGAGACCAGGTTTCACTAAATTGCCCAGACAGGCCTCAAACTTATAGTCCTCCTGCTTGAGCCTCCTGCCTTAGCCAGAATCACAGGTGTGTACCACTGTACCCAGCCCTATATGCCACTATGTTTCTTGAGAATAGAAACCACTCATCTCCCAGAGTAGAAACCACACATCTCCTGGAACAAAAGAGATCTGAACATTTGTGGAACACTCATTCAGAGTGTTCGTAAACCAAGGTAAACACTTTTGGATGCAACAACATCCCCCATGGAATCATCCCCATCACTCTGGGACAGGGGTCCCCCCAGTTTCTTCCTGTAATAATGGTACCACCCATTTGTTATTATTCTTGTACCACTTTCTGATATCCCTTGGCAGCTGGGTTGGGTTGGCTAGGGAACTTATTTTCTTAGTGCTTATATTTTGCCTAAACTTGGATCATGATCCATTGGAGAAAACAGACAATATCAGATGCCTTTTTGCCTTTCCAGCACTAAGCACATCATTTCTCACAAAGTAGATGCTCAGTAAAGGTTTGGGGATCCTGGAAGATTTCAAGTTTCTTTCTTCTTGGGGGCTCCCCATTACTGTGACACATGATGGTCAAATATTGTCTCATGGAGCACCTTGGTTAGGCATGTCCCATTCTGATGAGAGAACTGAGGCTCAGGGAAGCCAAATAATTGCCTAACATTTTAGAGTTCATAGAAGCAAGAACTGGGATTCAAACCCTGGACTCTGTTCCCTAAACACAGGGAATAACGAATAGCTGGTGAGTAGGGCTCCCAAGCCCAAAACTCTAATCCCCTTCTCTGGAGGTCTCTGAGATTATCATCTCAGTCTCCCAGCAGCCAAATGCCCCAAAAGGGACAAGGTTTTGTGGCATGGGAGACTGGGGGTGTAGCTCAATGGTAGAGCACATCCTTAGTATATTTGAGGTCCTGGTTTTGATCTCCATAACAACAACAAAACAATGATTTTACCTTACAGGACTTAGATGAGCCTTCAGATTTCCCCTTCTCAATTAAGTGAGTGCTAAATAATTCAGCATTTATTCTACATATGTTTGTTAAGTACCTGCGAGAGGTGTCTAGCTCTAAGGAGCTGAAAGTTCCTTACAGAGAATAGAACTAAAGTAGGTGGAGACCCTTGCCAGGTCCATTCATCATGGAAACAGGGGTTGAGGGTCTGTCTCCTTAGCCACTACCTTAGTTTCCCCAGGTACAGTGAACCTGCAAGTGGGCTCTAGTAACTGACTAGGGAACTTCTGACCCTGGGAGCCACTCACAAACTTGGTCTCTTGGTGAACGGAAGAGAAGAGCCAGGCGTTTAAACTACCCGGTAGGTAGTAGTAGAATTGGACTTTGGAAGGGGCTGGGAGAGGAATGGGAAGTGGTGAGCAACACTGCTAGGGGCTCTGGGAGTTACTATATCTGTCTGGAATCATGAGAATGTCTTGGCCATGACTTGGGGCAGGAGATCAAGCGACCTTCCTCGCTGTGCGGGGGATACTGCTGAACTGACTGTCAGCACCCACCTCCTCCACACCCCTCACTCACCCAGGCTCTGTGTCCTCTAGGGTTAGCAGTGCCTGGGAAACAGTTCCAATGTGCTGTCACCTCCAAACTTCACCCAGAATTTCTCTGGAGTAGAAATCTTCAGATACATGGGCAGAATTCCAAAGGATCTGCCCAGAATGATCTAGCCCACACTTCTGGTCCTTGGTGGGACCATATTTAAGTAGCTCTCCTTGCCTCCAAAGAGTGACTGTGGTAGAAACAGTTCTGCCTAAATGCAGGCTTGGACAGAAGATAATATAGAATGAGGAAGAACTGAGTTGATAAACCTAAGCAATAATCATTTATTAGCAATAATCATTCATTATTGTCATTTATCAAAGACAATATGTACTCTGAGGCTTACATCAATTATGGAAAGTGTCTTATACACAAAGGCATCTTGTATATACTCCATTCAGCAAGAATTTATTGAGCATACTGAAAAATTATGAGGCAGCACAATGGTAGGTACTGTGGGGACTGCAGAGAAGGAGAAGGAGAAGACGACAGGTCAGGAGGTGAGGAAACTTGGGTTCACAGGATAACGCCATCCTGGTGTGTGGTTGAATGAGTCGTTTCCCCTCAGGGCCTTGCTTTCCTTATCTGGGAAGCTGAACTTAGACTTCTGTTCTCTGAGGTCCCTTTCAATTCTGACATTGTGAGTACCAAATTAGGTATGACGGCAGATGTGACAATGTTCAGCATAGTTGCCAAGGTTCAAAATTTAGGCTGGACTTTCATTCTTCAGTGTACTTAAGGCCCAGTCCTGCCTTTGGACTGTTCACAGTGAGTGTTGGAGCCAGAAGAAAGTTTATTTTAGAGCAACTCCATGTGCTCCCAGGCACAAAGCCAAGCAATGATACTTAGGAAGATGTAGAACCTAAGGAAAATTGCCCCTATAATGCCTGGGTTTGGCCCAGGTGTCCCCTGTATGAGCCCAGACAAGTCGTTTCCTCCCTCTCTCTCTCTGGGCAGATTCTTTCTTTCCTTCTTTCTTTCCTTCTTTCCTTCCTTCTTTCTTTCTTTCTTTCTTTCTTTCTTTCTTTCTTTCTTTCTTTCTTTCTTTCTTTCTTCCTTCCTTCCTTCCTTCCTTTCTTTCTTTCTTTCTTCTTTCTCTTTCTTTCTTCAGCAGTGGAATGTGAATGGGCCCCTTTATTTGTATCATGAGAGGGTTGGACTAGATTATCTTTCTTCCAGATGGAGACATTTCTGGCAAGTCCAAGAAGGTAAAGTTGAAAAGGAAGGGTGGAAAAACAATTTCTTCCTCCTTTTCCTTTCCTCCCCACCCCCAGGGCCCTCTTCTCTGGGCCTGAGGCAGAAAGAAACCAGTTTTGGGCCAGCATCCAGCCACAGATGCGCTTGACTCCGAGATGTTTCAGGGAAGGGCAACAGGGGCCTTGCGGGAGCCACCATCCCTCTGGGCTCAGTTTCCTCAACTGTAAAACTGTGTGGTTGGAGAGATGACTTTTGAGGACTTTTCCAGTTCTGCCAGCTAACTCTATTCTAGTGTCCTAGCAAAAAAAAAAACAAAAAACAAAAAAACAAAACCACATCAGAACAGAGAGGACCTGGTTAAAAGTGAGGACCCTTATCTAGTTTTTGACACCTCAAGTCCCTTCCCAGGACTCCTGCCTCCCACCTTCCTGGTCTAGAAATTGGGAGCAGGTCTCTGTCTCTACACTTAGCAATGGCCAAACGTGGGAAAGCCAGTACCATGACTCCTAGAACAAGCTGTGAATCTATTTAAAAATAAAGATTATTCTTGGTATAGCTGCTACCATGTCATGGCACCTACAAAATAATAATAGTAAATATTATGTATGTATGTACATATACAAAGAGAAAGCAGAGAAAAGTGGTTAGTCCTCTGGTCTGCAGGTTGCACACTGGCCAAAAGCCTTCCTAAAGGCTGGCTACCTGCTAAACAATAGCAGGTGATCAGAAGGCCTGGGACAGAGGTGGGACCCCAGGAGAAGGTTTCACAGTCCAGTTCCCTTTAGGGATCTGGAATGGCACACATTGAGCCTTCTTCTTTTCTTTTCTTTTCTTTTTTCTTTTTTTTTTTTTTGGCCCCAGTTTCTTAGGTAGCTGGGGTTACACACATGGCTCTACATAGAGCCTGCTTACCCTTCCAACAGCAAGCAAGGCAGAGGTTTGAAGGATGGCTGAGAAGGAAGCCTATCATTTCCTACCCTTCTTCCTGGAACCTGGAAATGAGGCTCAGGATTTTCTGGACTGTCTAGGATTCCTGCATATCAGCTTAGGACTCAAGGCCATATGAATACAAGTGACAACTTTCTTTACAGGTTCTTCCCAGGGTGTCTTCTTGGGACAGAGCATGGCCACAGAATGCTGGGAAAGGACAGAAGATGCAAATGTGCCTGCCCCTTGGGAGACCTTACCATCCTGTGGAAACAACATGGCCATGTCCCCTGGGGAATAGAAGTCACCTCTGTCTAGAAGCTCTGGCAAATCATTTATCCTGAGACTTAATTTCCTTCTGTGATTGGAGGTATGAACCCAGTGATTCTGGAAGGCAATCTTGGCTCTGAGGTCATGAAACAAAAGGGGACAGGACACAGTGAACTTATATGCTACACAGAGAGGTATGAGCCATTGGCACACAAACACTGGCCCAAATGCCGCCCTCCAGCAAGAAGTCTTTGGTGAACATACACTTTGTGCACCTTTTTCTTAACGGTTATTGAGAGAATTTCTTTCTTTTTCTTTTTCTGTCTGTTTGGTCCTGGGGATTGAAACCAGGGCCTTCTACCAATGGGCCACACCCCCAGCCCTTTTTATTTTGTTTCATTTTATTTTTTTTATTTTTGGTAGGGGACTGAACCCAGGGGTGCTTTACCACTAAGCTACATCCCTAGCCCTTTTTTCTTTCTTTAATTTTTTTTTTTTTTTTCAAATTTGAATGCTGGGCACAGTGGCATATTCCTGTAATCCCAGAGGTTCAGGAGGCTGAGACAGAAGGAGGACCACAATTTCAAAGCCAGCCTCATCAATTTAGCGAGGCCTAAGCAATTTAGCAAGACCCTGTCTCAAAATTAAATATAAAAAGGGGCTGGGGATATGGCTCAGGGATTAAGGGTCCCTGGGTTCAATCCCTAGTACCCCCCCAAAAAAAATTTTTTTGAGTCGGGGTCTCACTAAGTTGCTAGTCTCAAACTTGTAATCCTCTTGCCTTAGCCTCCCAAGTAGCTGGGATTATAAGGGTGTGCCACCCTGCCCAATTATAGATTTTCTTTTGAAAGACTTTGTCACATATATTATCATTCTTATAACTCTACAAAGGAGAGACTCCATCTTATAGATTAGGAGAGAGAAGCTCAGGAAAGTTAAGCAATTAGTAAACGGATGGGTCAGGACAGCATCCAGAGTCGCACAGGGTCTCTTCAGGCATATCTGTTTTTCCTGGGAATTCACTAAGGACTTAGTATACCCTAACAGGAAGTCCTCAATTCATGATATCTGGAAGGTATAGCCCTCCTCCCCAAGCAACAGGGTCCTGACACATCTATGAGGACACACGCCTACCCAGCAGACAGAGCAGCAATTGACATGCTTTACCTGTATAATTTAATCCTCATAACATCTCCATGGGGAGCATAATTATTATTATCATCCCCACTTTATTTTTCTTTTGCATTACTGGGGATGGAACCCAGGGCCTGCACATGCTAAGCAAGTGCTCTCCCTCCACTGAGCCGCATTTCCAGTCCCAGGCCCACTTTTAGGATGAAGTACCTGAAACTCCAAACCCAGGGAGTGAAGACACAGGATCTGAACCCAAGTTATCAGAGTCCAGGGCCTGATTTAACACTGGTATAATCAGTGGACTCCATTGCCTTTGTGGAAAGCATCTCCAGAAGGAAAAATCCTCAACCTGGTCTGAGGTTCTTCTACTTACCAGCTATGTGAGCTTGGAAGCCTCCTTAGTAATTGCTTGGATTTCTGTTTCCTCATCTGTGAAAACGGACAACATCCTCCTCATTTGGTTTTTGGGGGATAATAAGTGAAGAGGGGCATGGGACATGGCCAAAGGTAATCCCCAGCCTCACCCCAAGCCTGGTTCTCCAGCTTTGGCCACTGCCACTCATTGAACCTGCATTTCCCTTCCACATGGGAAATGACCTCTACCCCAGCCGGTTTTCACCTTGCTGTTTCTAGCACCTGGGCTCCTGGCCCCATTCTCCCCGCTTTATAGAATCATCCTGTATCAGGGAATGGGGGTTTAGGTACAAGCCTGAGTGTCCATTCCCAAATCTATTTTCCAGCCCCAGAAATCCTGCAGGAGTAAGGTCCCTAGATTAGGGTAACTAGAATTAGCAGATAATTTATCTGGTATCCTACTTCCACACCTTGGGGTTGTTTTCAGGGCTCTAGGAGTATATCAGGTCAGAAGAGTGACCTTAGTAGCCGACCTTCCAGCAAATGGCTTTGGCTTAAACTTTTTTGAAAAACAATTTTACTGTGCATAACATAAAATTTACCTATTTAAGTATACAGTTCAATAGTTTTTAGCAAATTTATCAAGGTGTACAACTATCACCATAATACAGTTTTGGAACATTTTCATTACCAAAATAAAATGTCCATTTGTATTTCATTCCAGTTACCACCCCCACATACAGCTTTTTAAAATTCTTAATAGATTAATTATTTTTTCTACTATAAAGTTATAAACTCATTGTAGAAAGTTCCGGGGGTGGGTGGGAATGTAGCTCAGTGGTAGAGCACTTGCCTAGCGTGAGCAGGGCTTCAATCCCTAGCACATAGCCACCAAAAAAAAGAAAAGAAAATTCTAGGAGGGGGGGATCCGAAAAGTACAAAGAGGAAAATAAAACCACTGCTAAAGCCATAATCCAGTGAGAACAATTGTTAATAATTAAGTAAATTAGTTATGTGTGATGGCACATGCCTATAATATCAGCTACTCAGGAGTCTGAGGCAGGAAGATCCCAAGTATGAGGATAGTAGGACCCTGTCTCAAAATAAAATAAAATAAAAGAGTGTGGATGTAGCTCAGCTGTAGAGCACTTGACTAGCATGTGCAAGGCCCTGTTTCAATTTCTAGTACTGCTAAAAAAAAAAAAAAAAAAAGAAAGAAAAAAGAAAAGAAAAAAAAGGTAAAACTTTTATACTTATAAAATATCTTTTTTATTTGCTCATATAAAGAAAAATTATATCGCACTATACATATCTTACAAGCTGATCTCTTATGTAACACACCAAGAAAATACTCCCTTGGTATCAAATCTTCTACATCATTTCTGGTGGTCCCGTAGTATTCCATTGTGTTGTTTTATCACAGTTTCTTTATTTGATCCCCTATTGATGGAAATCAGGGTTGTTTCCAAGTTTTCATTTGATTTTTTGTTGTTGTTGGTTGGTTGGTTGGTACTGGGGATTCAACCCAGGGCCTCACACATGCTAGGCAAGCACTCTATCACTGAGTTGTACCCTAGTCCTTTAAAACTTTTTTAAGGCTCTGACCTAGTGAGGGATGCCACCTTGGGACAAGGTTGTCCAAATTAGAAGCCTCAGGTAACATTTAAGTTCAAGAGGAGAAGGTTGAGTAATGTGGGGCGGTGTGTGTGTGTGTGTGTACAAATGTGCAGAGCATAGAGGCTACCATTTCATGAAGATGTCAGGGACTGGGGAGATAACTGTGTGGAGCTTCCTTGGAAATCAGAGGAACATTTGCCCCTATTCCCTCCTCCCTTCCAGTCACTGGTGCACCCCAGCACCCTTCAGCATTTCCTTCTCTCTTTCCCTCTGCCTCCATGCTTGTCTATATACTAATATATATATATATATATATATATATATATATATATACACACACACACTATATAAGCTGTTGATGGATCTTTATTTTATTTATTTATTTATATGTGGTGCTGAGAGTCAAACCCAGTACCTCACACATGCCAGGCAAGCACTGTACCACTGAGTCACAACCCCAGCCCCCATGCTTGTCTTAATGCTCCTCCCAAGCAAACTGGATGCCATTTCCCCGGGATCCAGCCAGCTGTAATGTGCCCCAGACTGTGCCTCACAGTCAGGGCAGATGTGCCCCCACAGCACTGAACGGGTCAGTTATGCTTCCAAAGCCAGACCTTGCCACGCCACGAGGGGTCCAGGCTCCCTTCCACCAACCCTCAGCACGGGAGGAGGATCAACCGGGATTGCCTTGGGGAGGTGGCTGTTGGATGGGGGCGTAGAGGATAGGGGAGCTGGATGTCTCGGTCCTCAGGGAGATCTTAAGATGACTCACATGCCACCCGAGGGGAGCGAGGGGCTAGGGGATGAATGGATTGCAAACCAGAGGGAGGAGCGGAGGGGATGAGCTTCGGAGCCTTGATTGGCCCACGTCAGTTTCTTCCCGAACATCTGCAGTGCGTGGGGTTGAGCGATCCCACCGGGGGGTTGGGGGTAGGGCTGGGAGGCTGGCTGACGTTTGCTTCCCGCCTGCTGGGCCAGCCCGGAGCAGTTCATGAATGACTCACCTCATTGTCAGGCTGATTCACTGCTCCGCTGGGGACTTAGGGGAGCGGGGCAGAGGCCCCCTCTGTACGTATCACATGCGCGCGCACACTCGCATATGCGCGCTGGCGGGGATCCGGCAGGACCCTCTACCTGCGCGGGTATCACTGAAAGGGTAGGTTTTCGTTGGTAAGAGGGAGGGGGATGCACATCACCTTGTGTTTGGAAAACAAGGTTGGAAGTTTCTGTCTATAGTATACCTATGACTATTTGCACTTAATTTAATTAAAATTAAATACAATTGGGCTGGGATTTTAGCTCAGTGGTGGAGCGCTTGTCAAGCACTTGCGAGGCACTGGGTTCGATCCTGAGAACCACATAAAGCAAACAAACGAATAAATAAAGGTAGTTTGTCCATCTACAACTAAAATTTTTTTAAAACATTAAATACAATTATACCTTTAGTTCCTTAATTAAAGTCACATTTCAGGTGCTCAGTCGCAAGAGGCTAGTGGCTGCTCTATTGGATAGGGTAAATAGGAAACATTTCCATCAACACAGATAGTTCTATTGGAGGGTTGGGGATATTGCTTAGACGTAGCAATGTGTAAATAGAATGTGTAAATCCCTGGGCTAAATCCTCATACCTGAAAAAGAATTTTTTTAAAGGTTCTATTGGACAGTTGGTTTACATACACTGGCTACACACTAACTAACTTAGAATCCACAGCCTTCATATGCAAGAAACAACACGAACAAAGCTGCCCTCCCCCACCCCATATGTAGCACACAGCCACATTTAATTTCATACATTTATTCAACATGCAACACTCACCCACCAACACCAACCACCACACAAAACTCTCAGTATGTGTACACATTTTCTGTCCAAATATACCACTGTTCATACCAAGGAAAACATAAATATAAACATATGCATCATCACACTGATTCGAATACAACTGTTCATATGATAAACACACAAACCAGGTAGAAATGCATTTGCAAATATGCTGAAATCCACACAAAGCAGAGCCATGTGGTTCCCATAACAATTCCCAAGCACATGTTTGCAAACTCAAGTAGGGGGAAAGGGAGCCCACATTTGTTGAGGCCCTGCCAATGTGCTAGGCGTGGAGTTGCCATTTCAATACATTAGTTCATTGGACCTTAGCAACCCAGTGAGGAAGATGTAGTATTCTATTGTAGTATTCTCTCTTCATAGATGAAGCTACTAAGGTTCAGAAAGATAAAGTAACTTAAGGTTATAAGCCCAGTTAGCAGCAGAATCAAATATGAACCAAGATTTGTCTAACTCCATAGCCAATACAGCATGCTATCTTAAACGCACACACACACACACACACACACACACACACACACACACACACTCTAGATATGTTCTCCTTTGTAACTAAGTAGGTAAGTTTCCTTCCTCAAAATTGAAGGTATGTGTGCAAGCGAGCTAAGATTCCTCCATGCTCCCTCCTGACAAAGGCTTTAAATCATTCAATAGACATTGTACAGTGTCTTCAGTGTGCCAAGTGCTAGTTCACAAAGGTGAAGCCACAGTTTTACCCGGAGGGAGTGCAAAGTCCATCAGGGAGATGTGAAAGAAACCTTAAGACAACCATATGGTGCTCAATAGATATGAGTCAAAATGGAAGTAGGTTCCAAATCCAAGGAACAAAAGAGCAGGAAACCTGGGTCTGCCAGGGGCAGGCAAGGAAGGCTTCTTGGAAGAGGCAGCAAGTGAGCTGGGGCTTAAAGAACGACTGGGGTGGAAAGGGATTGGTGTTCACTGGGAGACTGCATGAGAGACAAGGTAAGGCATGGAGGCAGATGCCAGAGGACTGCAGGCCCTAGGGATTTTCATGTTATCTTCTGGTGACTGGGAAGGGATTGAAGATTTGGGGCCTTGCAAATTCTAGGCAAGTGTTCTATTACTGGGTTATACCCCCAGCTCTGAAGAATTTTTACAGGGGAAAAAATGGATCTCATTTGCATGTTAGAAAGAATGACCAGAAGGAAGGAGAGCTTGGGTTAGGGGGACCATGCAGGAAGTACTGCAATAGTCCAAGCAATAGCTGTTGTCTGTCCTAGGAATATGAGGCATCTGGAGAAGATGAAGGATAGGGGGTGGAAAGGAGGAGGGTGTAACTTGTTCTGAGTTAGAGCAAAGCAATAGCCTTCTGACCCATAGAAAAATATGATGAAAACTATGGATTCTCCCTCAGAATAAAGCATGTGTGCATAGGCACATGATGTTTTGCACATAATTATAGGGGACTTATGTTCTCTAAAGCCTCAGGTTAAGAACTCAGTTCCTTGGAATTCTAAGAAGCAAAATGACATAGTAGTTAAATTTGTGGATCCTGAAGTCAGACTGCTTGGTTTATAATCTCAGTGTTTTAGTCAGCTTTTTCGTTGCTTCAACTAAATGACCCAACCAGTACAACTGTAGAGGAGGAAAGTTTATTTGAGGGCTCACAGTTTCAGAGGTCTTAGTCCATAGAAGACTGGCTCCATTCCTGCGGGCTTGAGATGAGACAGAACATCATGGTGGAAGAGTGTGGCAGAGGGAAGCAGCTCACATGGTGATCAGAAAGCAGAGAGAGGTATCCACTTGCCAGATAAAAATATATACCCCAAAGTCATACCCCCAATTTCCACCTCCTCCAGTCACACCCTACCACTTCAGTTACTTCACAGTTAATCCCTATCAGAGGATTAATCACTGATTGGGTTGGGTTAAGACTCTTCACAATCCAGTCATTTCTCCTCTGAACCTTCTTGCATTGTCTCACGCATGGGTTTTGGGGGGACACTACATCTAAACCATAACACTTAGCTCTATCACCAATTAATTATGTGAGCCTGGGCAGGGCCTTGGCCCTGGAACACTACCTGGCACCCAGAAAGTGCTCAGGAAGTATCAGCTGTTGTTGTTACGAGTTTAATCAGAGTGCTGTTGGGACACCACCAAACTTATTCTTTTGTACCTCACTTAGCGGCTGGAGATCTGGTGGTGTCCCTGCACCCACTTTTTCCGTTCTCTGAATTTACTCCTTCCTTTTTGGTCTAACTTTCCATTATCCTTAAACCTGTTTATTAAAGAGTGAAACTGTGCTGGGCACGGTGGCACATGCCTATAATCCTAGTATCTCAGAAGGCTGAAGCAGGAGAATCAAAAGTTCAAAGCCAACCTCAGCAACTTAGCGAGACCCTAAGCAACTCAGCAAGACCCTGTCTAAAAAAAAATAAAAAAGGTTCAGTGGTTAAGTGCCCTTGGGTTAAATTCCCAGTAGGGCCGGAGCGGGAGTGAAGCCAAATAAAACCTTTTCTAAGATGAGAAAGAGGATCTAGGCCCAATCACTCAGAGATTCAGTCTTTTCCTCTACTCTGAGATGACAGGCATTTGATTTGGGGGGACCTTCAGCATGGGGGTCCTTCCCAACTCTATAATCACAGAGAACCTACTCATTGCAACCTGCCAGCCTCTTTCTAAAATGTTCCTGCTAGGGCTGGGGTTGTAGTTCATTGGTAGAATGCTTGCTTAGCATGCATAAGGTTCTGGGTTCCATCCCAAATATCACAAAAAAAAAAAAAAAAAAAAAAAAAAAAAAAACCGAAAAACAACAACAACAAAAAACTAAATGACTAGGATTATCGCTCAGTAGCATAGCACAAAGTCCTTGTGTTCAATCCCCAAAGCTGGAAAAAAAGAAGCCACACATCTATAGTCACAGGTTCTTGGGAAGCTCAGGCAGAAGTATCAATTGAGCCCATGAGTTTGAGACCAGCCTGAGCAACAGCAATGCCCATCTCAAAAGAAACTAAACAAGCTTGCCATGCTTGTAATCTCAGCGACTCAAGAGGCTGAGAACAGGAGGATCACAAGTTTGAGGACAATCTCAGCAATTTAGGGAGACCCTGTCTTAAAATAAAAAAATTAAAAAGCTGGGGATGTAGGTCAGTGATAGAGTGCCCTTGGGTTCAGTTTCCAGTACTGCAAAGAACAGCAACAACAAAAAGAAAAGTAATGGAAGAAAACAAATTTCTAAGCAGAAGCCAGGCATGGTGGCACACAACTGTAATGCCAGCAGCTCAGGAGGCCGAGGCAGGAGGATCCCAAGCTCAAAGTCAGCCTCAGCAATTTAGTGAGACCCTAAGCAACTCAGCAAGACCCTGTCTCAAGAATAAAACATAAAAAGGGATAGGGATGCTTCTCAGTGGTTAATCACCCCTGGGTTCAATCTTTAGTACCAAGAAGGAAAAAAAAAAAAAAAAAAAATTCTAACCAGAAGATTCACCACTAAGTAATTAAATAGTTGTATGATCTTGATCTTGATGAAGCCCTTTTCCCTCTCTGGGCCTCATTTCCCCAATCTAAATACCTGTCCCTTGCCCTTCGTAGAATCTTTATGAAGACAAAATGAATAAGTGTTAAATTGTAAGCTGTAAATTATGTTATGTATAAAAGTCTTCTTGATCTTTTGTGCTCTGTGATCCCTCTAAAGCAGACAGTCCAGATCCCTGAGAACTTTGTAGCTGGATCTGTAGGATGGTCCACAGCTTGGCAGGATGAGCCATTCTTGGTATTACTGTGAGAAGAATCCTGTTATGGGAGGGTTGGGGTTTTGTCCCCCAGCCTAGAAACCTTGAGGGAAGCAGAGAGGCCTTGAGGGACTCCCTAACTTAGATGAGAGTTGGCAGTTGAGGTTTCCTCTCCTGTTGTCATTCTGGTCTCTGTTCTTATGTAAGATAGGTAAGCTGGGCCACTTACAGCTCCAATGGAAGCCTCAGAACATCCTGAGGTAAGGTCAGATCAGGCTACCCTGGGGAAGATTCAGGGATGGTTCCAATCAGATCATTAAGAACTCAGTTGCCTACCTTCCTCCTGCGTGTTGTCTTCAAAACTATGTGGCTCAAGCTGCTGCCCTAATGATAAGCAATAAGGGAAAATGAGGTAGGACTGAGGGTCAATAACCAGAGAGTTGGCTTTTGTCTCCCTGCCTAGTTATGAACTAGACGGCACAAGAAGTCTTATTCATTTTTCTATCCCCATTGCACAGTAGTCATTGTGTCATTCATTCAATTACTATTGAGCACCAAGCTGGGTGCTTGGGGATACAACGCTGAACAAGATAAACAAGGTCCCCACCCTCAGGATGCATATTTATTCTAGTTAGGAAGATGTGAATAAAGATGTAAACCACAACAAACACAAATTATGAAGAGTTCTGAGAAGTAAAAAAATGTTGTGATGGGAGAAGGGATGTTACTTGGGAGATAAGATGACAGGGAAGATCTGAATCTAAGCTGAAACGTAAAGGATAAAAAGAACCAGACCAAGAACAACGAACGGCTGGATAACATGTGTTGCAAGCATAGACGGATGGACAGATGCACAAAGACACAAACCGACCGAGTGGGTACGGTGATAATGTAGTCACGCTCCCATACCCAGTTCCTAGTGCACTTAACACAATAGAGGAACGGGAGCAGGACTGGGCATCAGAGACCCAAAATTCTCCAATCTTGCTCTCACCTGAACTCGTTGAATCAGCCTGCTGGTTCCGAGGAGCCGCAGGGGGGCAACCGAGAGCTCATTCATTTCCCCTTTAAGGCTGAGGCGGAAGGGCAGAGGGTGAAGACCTTTGTGTCGGCGGGATAGAAACAGGCCCGCCCCTTTAAGAGGGCGGAGACGCTGGTGTGGCGGCGGCTTTGAATGCGGCCAGGATCCGCGGCCCCCAACCTCCCGGAGACCCTCCCTCAGCCTCCGCTGGGGTCGCAAAGACACTTCCCACTAATCCTGTCCTCGGAGTATCATCGCCCAGGCTCTACTACTTCCATCTGGGTCGAGTCCGAGGAGATCCTCCGAGTCCGGGTGGGCTGGGCCGATCCACCCGCCGCAGCCCACCCGCTGGAGCCATGGTAATGCCGCGCCCGCGCCTGGGGTCCCCCGGGTGCGGTCCCAGCTCCCGTAACCACCTCCCAGGTTCCCACCCGTCACCCGAGGGGGGCTGCAGAGCCGGGGTCTGGGTGGGACCCAGGGTTCTGGTCAGGGTTTGGCAGGACGCGCTGCAGACCTTGGGAAAGCACGCCCCCCGCCCCGCGCTGGTCCTGTTTCCCTCCTGTAGCCTTCCTTCTCTCTTTGGAAAATTGTTCCTCCATCCCAGTGCGCTCAAATGCCTACCTTTTGGGTCCATCCCTTCCCCGCTCTGCCTTCGCCCTCCCCACACTCTGACCCTTGGACTGCCAGGGAAGGCGTGATAACAGTACCTCTTGATTCTCTGGCATCAGGGATCTGGAACAATCTCTGACATGGCATTCATCTGGAGCTAGCCACAGCAGCCCTGCCGACTAGAAAGAAGGAACCATGGACTGGGACACCCCACCCCCGCTTCTGGGAGTCTAGCTTTTGGGCGTTGGATTAGATGGAAGGAAATTTCTTGGTTTGAGTCTCAGACACCAGGCCAGTGTGCTTGGGTTTATGGTTGATTCCTTATGTTTGACAGACATTTGAGTTGTAGCAAAATCCTCAGACCTGTGTGCACAGTGCTGATCCCCACTCCCCACCCTGTTGTACTAGGGATGAACCCAGGACCTCAGGCATGGCAGGCAAGCTCTCTACCACTGAGCTGCACCCCCAGCCCAGTACAGTGCTGATTCTGAAGAACTGTTTTTGCTCCCCTTGGCAGCCTTCTCTTTGCCCCTCTTCAGGACTAACACAGATGGATCTGAGTGGATTCTATTACAAGAAAAGATTTTAAGTCATTTAAATCTTTAACTGAATCCCATTTCTTCTCTCCTCATCCCTTATTCCTCCCCCAGCACTAGCAAAAAACAAAAAACAGTACACCTGATGGTCTTGTTAGAGTTGGGAAAAAGCACAGTGAGGACAGAATGTACTTGCAAATGGCATTTCTCCTCCAGCCTCAATTGCTTTGTTTTCCTTTCAGGCATGCAGTTTGCGGAAGCTGTTTACTGTGGAAGAGGAGTTTGAAGATGAGGTAAGGAAGTGTTGGTAATCAAAGATGGCAAAGGATATAAACATCCAGGTCCAGAACATTTTGGAGCAGCCTGCAGCAGCCTCCTTTCAGTTGACATGTATATCTTTTTTATCTGTGAGAGACAGAGAAATGATAAGAAATATAAACAACCTACTTAACTGTCTTAGCAACAAACAAAAAACCAGAGATGAGTTGCTTAATTGCTGTATCTTTAAGTTATAAGGGCCTTTTCTGGGAAGCTGTGTTATGTAGATGGTTTAATTCACCTTCATGATGGCATACTGGAGGTGGGAAGAAAGTTTAGGGAGAGCATAAATAATAAATAAATAAATAGTGTAGGAGACAGTACAATTACTGGATGGCTTTGGACCTGTGATCACCAGCTGACTATGTGAACCAAGGCAAATTACTTCCACTTTCTGTTCTTCTGCCTCAGATATTATGCCCTTTCCATTCATTCCTCTGAAGGTAAGGAATTGGACTAGATCTAAAGCCAGGGTATTAGATTCACCTTTATTTAGACCTTGCCACATGCCAATTAAGTCAGAATTTCCAATGCTGGCAGGGGTGTTTCTACTTTTTTGTGGTGCTGGGGATTGAACCCAGGGCCTTGTGCTTGTAAGGCAAGCACTCTACCAACTGAGCTATCTCCTCAGCCCTGGCAGGGGTGTTTCTAAAGTACAGCCAGAGACCACTGAACTAATGGTCTCTGTAGCTCTCTTCACATTTAGAACCAATGGATAACTTCATCCCGGAGGCTGAAAATTATTACTTCCAATCCTTTTTAGAAAGAGGCAGGATTTAAGTGAGTAAAGCCCAAAGAGATAAGTTAACCTGCCTGACAAGAGTCCCAGCAGCCAGGATGAGAACTCAGCCCCCTGATTCCAATCTAATGTACATGGAACCTACTAAAATACATTTACAGAGTAGAATTTTTCCATTTTACCAAAGACAAGCCCATTCAATAATTACTTTTTGTTTGTTTGTTATTTTTGGTGCTTAGAATCAAACTCAGAACTCTGTTAATGCTTAGCATGCCTCTAATGCTGATGCACACTCTCAGCACCAATAAAAACGACTTTTTGTCTCCCAGTGCTTTGCCCCAAAATTCCATTCAGCATTTGTTTAGATGCCTAACTTGTGCCTGGTATGGTGGTGAATTCCACAACACTGTGCCCAACTGGGAAAAATCTAGTAAAATACATATGTGGTACCTGGTACCAGTGAGTTTCAAAATGTTAGTTGTTTTTGTTATTACATGGGGACTTAATTTTTGTTTTTACAATAATTAAAAACTGCCAGCTTTGTCAAGGAAATGAGTCCTTGTCTTTCAACTTTGGAGATGTGTGATTACAGACTGAAAGGTGACTCTTAAAATGACCCTCTTGGGTCTTACCAGGTGATGATAGGACTGGTAGGTTGTTAGTGGAATTAAAGGACTGTTCAAGTTTCTGGTCCTTGAAAATGGCAGACCAGTCCTTTTTCCCCTTCCTAAGACACATGACCTGTCTGAGAGTGAGCTCTTTGGGAAAAAAAGGGGACCCATCAATATCCAGGGTCATAATTCTAATCAATATTATTATTGCTAAATCCTGAAGTAGTCCTGCTGGAGTCGGGAACTCTTTGGTACACAAAGCAGGTTAAAAAACCTTACTCTAACCCAGACAATTCAGTGCAGCAGCAGGGGTGTGGGTGGAGGGGACCTTCCTGTCAGTTAAATCAGCAGTTCTGACTCAAAAACACCCTCAGAACAGGTCTGTTGCTCTTGAAGGTGTCAATCTCACCTTGCTTCCCAACTGGAATCCATACTTAATTTAACTTGCCTGAAAAGCTATATTTAACTTCCACCTATTTTGCTGGATCCAGGGGTTCTCTGGCTTCCTGAAGACTGGTATGTGTGTGTGTTTGTGTGTTAGGGTTGGGGAGTGGACTAAGGACAGGCAGCATGACCATTACCATCTGGTGGTTCTCTATTACACTGACTGGACACCAGAAAGATAGTTTTCTTGAGATGGATGCATGTCCTTGGGTGATTCCTTTGACTCCTTAGTTCTCTAGGACCTTTGTTTCTGCTTTTCTTCACCTAACCAAAGATTAAACAGAGAGAAATTACTTGCAGACTTAGCCTTAGAATGTTTCTTTTTTTTTTTTTTTTTTTTTTTTGGGGGGTGCTGGGGATTGAACCCAGGGCCTTGTGCTTACAAGGCAAGCACTCTACCGACTGAGCTATCTCCCCATCTCCAGAATGTTTCTGATTGAAGCCTGGTGGTAGGCTCATGGTCAAGGTCACCAGCAATGGTGAGAGACGTCATTGTCTTTCACACTGTTTTCCCCACTTGCAGGTACACACACATAGGTACCACATTCCTGAACTGTAAAAGTAGTTTTTTAATTTTTCCAAAACATAAATAAAAATTTCCAGATGCAAAGATCTATTGTCTCTGCTTCTTTGTAGGATTTCTTGTCTGCTGTGGAAGATGCAGAGAACCAGTTTGCTGGCTCTCTACCTGTAAATGCTGGGTGCCTACGACCTGTTTCTTCCAAGTCACAGGAGACTGTGCAGGGGAAGTCTTCAAGGTCACTGCCATTACATCCCACTGCTTCTTCAGAGATGTTGAGACTGCCAACCCTGGGATTCTGCCTCCCGACCTCCAGCATGCCCAGAGCCCCCAGGGATCCACCTTCTATAGAAACTGTCCCCATAAGCCCTGTCTCAACTTCCAGCAGCTGGACTGGCAATCAGAGAAGAATGACACTGACAGAAGTGCTCCAAGAGCCAGCAAGACCCCAGTCCTCTGCCCCGCATCCTCTACTTGCCTTTGAGAACCAACAGCAGGGATTTGGTGGTTTTGAGGGGCCTGAACAAGATGAATTTGATAAAGTCCTAGCAAGCATGGAGCTGGAGGGAGCTGGCATGGAGCTGGAACTTGGCGTTGGCAGTGAGGCCACACAAATCCTGCCTGCCCAGCACCAGGAGGACACAGTCTTGGCAAAAAAGGCCCGAGTAGCTGGTCTGAGTGGATCTTGCCAGCAGGGGCCCATGTCTGCCACTGGCATAACAGGTGTCACGTCAGCCCTGGATGAGCCTCTAAAGCCTGTTATCCACTGTCGGACTCCATGGCCCCGCTTGAAACCTGGTGCTGCGGGCAATCTTCCTATTCCAACTGCCCTATCAGTTCCTACTCAGCAACTGCACTGGGAAATCTGTCCCAAAGGCCCCTCTGTTCCAGTACCCCAGCCTCTCCAAGCCGCTGGTGGGCCTGTTCAGAGCAGCCCTCAAAATCGTTTGCCTGGTCAGCCATTTCAGTCTCCCAGTGCCTGGTTAGGTGGCAAACCTCATTTTTCTAGACTGCAAACTCCCAATTCCAGATCTACTCCCTCGAGGACCAGCTCTGTGGTATCTCCTTGGGATCCCCTGCAATCCCGAGCCCCAGTGTCTCCTCTTGAGTCTCCTGTCAGCATCCCAAAAGGTCCCCATTCCTCTCAAAAGGTTCCCCAGGCAGCTCTGCAGACCCCCATAGTCACCAACCACCTGGTGCAGCTGGTCACTGCTGCCAACCGGACTCCCCAAGAGCCCACCCGCGCCAAAATGCGCCGCTTCCCTGGCCCAGCAGGACTCCTGCCTCACCAGGTGAGCGACCTGGTTCTCTTAAGACAGTGGAAGCAAGGGAGAGAAGCAATAGTCCAGCACTGTCCCCTATCCAGCCCTAGAATTTCTTCCTCCTGAGGGGCAAGGAGGAAGAAAGGGAAGATAGGGAGCATTTGCAAAGCTGTGGAAGAAGTCAAAAGACAAGGGAAGGGGCCTGGGGATGTAACTCAGTGGTAGAGCACTTCCCTAGCAGTTGTGAGGCCCTGCGTTCCATCCCTAGGACTAAAAAAAAAAAAAAAAGTGGGAAGGAAGAATGCTAGAAAATTTACCCAGGAAAGAGGTGCATAAGGCTATGGCAACTTCCTGGTTTTCATATTTATTTAGTGCCTACTGTTTGCTGCTACTAGAGCAAGGAGATTCATTCACTCATATTTGCTAGGGAGTAGATATTGGGCAATTTTCTTTAAACTGAGACTATAAAGATTAAAGAGGAACAATTTCTGTCCTAAGGAGCTTACAGTGTAGAAGAAACAGGTGTGAACAAATGATTAGGCACAAAGAGCACGGTGTAAGAGTCATTCCTTGGCTGCTGGGGAGACAGGGCTGGCCTTGGATTTCCTGGGTGGCTTTGGGTTAATGAGTAGGAGGCAGAGAGGTGTGTGGGGAGGGGCCATGCAAAGCACAGCCGCCCAAAAGCAGGTGCTCCTGGAGAGCCACACAACAGGTCACTGTGGCTGCTATATGGGGTCAATGTGAGGAAGCTGGGGCTGAAGAGGAGATACCTCTGCTGCAAGTTTGTATTTAAGCAGTAGAGTCAGACACTGAGTTGCTTAGGGCCTCACTAAGTTGCTGAGGCTGACTTTGAACTCATGATCCTCCTGCCTCATTGCCCCCCTCACACCTTCCCCACCCCTGCACCAGCTGCTGGGATTACAAATGTGCACAACTGTGCCCAGCTCTTTTCCTGTCATCATAAGGGTGTTTTGAAAGAAATTCTGCCTGTAACTTGCTCTTCCACAGCACTTCAAGAGAAATCCAAGGAGGCTGTCCATGTTCCTTCTAGGCTGGATCTCCCTGGAGGGAAGGTTAGGTCCCTGAGAAGGAACCTGGGGAAAACTGTCCCTTAACTCCTCACAGGCCCCCCTAGTCACTGCCCCCGTCAGGCAGCCTTGGGTTTTGCTCCTGGGCCAGCTCCAGGTTCCTCAAATTCCCAAAATGATCCCCAAAGTGTCTTTTTTGAGCCGCTAGTGAGGCTCCTGAGACTGCGTTAGGAGATGTAATATGTGTTAATTGTCCCTGATAGTTTCCTGAACTCATTATGTAACCCAGACAAGACACTATACTTGTAAATAACAGCTGCTGAGCTTGCTCTCACCTTCTCTCTTCCCTCTTAGCATAGTGGGAAGAATCTGGAGGAAATCATGGTTTCCACACCCCAGACTCCAGCTCATGGTGCTCTTGCTAAATTCCGGACAGAGGTAACTCATTCCATGTAAATATTAACTTCTGGTGCATCATTGGAGGGTGAGGGTTGTCCCTGCATGTTGGAGGAGTTGAGTGCTGCTGTGAAGGCAGCTGGGGGAGGTGGCAATTTTACTGGCATCAAGTAAGGCCTGTCCTGATGCCAGGCAGCCATTAACCAATGCCATGGGTCTAGCCTTCTTTCCCATCTAAGAAATAAGTGCCCATCTAGCTCCATCTTCCCCTAGGGAAGGAGAGTGAGATAAATATTATGAGATTGTATCTTGGGAACCCTTCCTCTCAGATTTCTGAGAACCAAGCTGGGGAGGATCTGGCTTCATCTTGCCTCCAGGGGGTCCCTCTTGGTGGGTGAGACCAGCTTCTCTCCTTTCTAGAGTTCTTGTTGACCTTCCCTGCCCTTGGGCCCACTTTTCCTTTAATTCTCTGAAGTGTTTCTTCTCTTTGCTGCAGTTCCCCAGATTTGCCAGTCCATTTCAGATCCAAACCAGTCAATAGTCATCTGAATTCAAAACAGTTATTAATATAAGAAGGTTAACGGTTAAAGCCAGAGACAAAATAAGATATTACAGGGTTTAAAATGGCAAAGACACTTCTGGAATCCTATACATATATAGGGGATCCTTACCCCAAAGATTTTTTTGAGTACCATGAAGACAAGCATGGTTAGTCTATTGCTTCAATGTAATTAAAGTCACCATCTGACTTAAAAAAAAGCACCTTTGCTGTAGCTGCTTAGTGAAAGATGTGATATACAGCAACATTTCACATACCGTTTTCTGGCCTTGGAGATAATTGAGAGACTGTCACTACCATGCTACAGTTTTTCCCAGAGGTTCCCCCTTTGTCTCCCACCCTCCATCCTGTCTCAGTCAAGGGCCTGTAGGAAGAGGAATCTATTAACGCAGGCTCCCGCTCTACTTTGTGCCAGATCGTTAGTTCCCAGTCATCAGTGGAGGAGGATTTTGAGCGAGGGCCCTGGCTGACCATGAAATCTGCTCTGGGCCTGGATGAGAGAGACCCAACCTGCTTCCTCTCTACCTATAGCATTGTCATGGTACTGCGGAAGGTAAGGACTCTTAAGTGCTGAGACCCAAAGAAAAGACCATTTTTCTCCCTTTCACTAATCTACTGCCCTAGTCCCCCTTAAGAAGGGGTTATCTGCTCCCTGTTACCCCAGGCCTGTCCCTGAGGGGCAGCATGAATGAAGTCCTTTGGTTGTATCTTCCACTGGCCTACCTGTTCACAACCATCCACAGTATTGGACACAGGCAGAAGGAGAGTGGACTCTGGGCATGCCTCCGCACTTTCAGGCACTGGATGGGGTAAAGCACACTGAGCTCCCCAGCAGTCAAGGGCCATGTGCAGATACGTGTTAGTACATGTATATGCTATATCCTTTCCCATGCCTGCCGTGATGGAGTGCTACATGAATACATGCACACAGAAGACAGGAGGCAGGGGAGAGAAATGAAGGACTGCCAGCTTCAGGCCTGCCAGAGGAAGATGAGATATGCCCTTCTAATTGCCTTTTTGCCCTCCATGAAGGAAGATCTTCACCAGTCTCTGGTTGTCCCTGGCACACTTGGGGACTTGGAAAGATACAGGTGAGTCTTGACCAGTTCAGTGAATGCCTCTTTCTGTAAGCAGGCAGCCTTGAAGCAGCTTCCCAGGAACAAGGTCCCTAACATGGCAGTGATGATCAAGTCCCTGACTCGGAGTACAATGGATGCCAGTGTGGTTTTCAAGGACCCTACAGGTAAAGAGTTAGGTTCTATGAGTGTTTCCTGAGTGGCCTCTGTTGAGGTCAAGAGAGGAGGAGAAATCACTCCTTCCATTTGCAGGTGGGAACATTGAGGCAGTGAGGACCCCACTTCCCAGCCAGGGCTCAAACCTGTTGCTGTGTTGCTCTTGATCCTGAGACTGATGGACCATATGGTATTTGCAGGAGAAATGCAGGGGACAGTGCACAGGGTGCTGCTGGAGACACGCCAGAATGAGCTGAAGCCTGGCTCGGTGCTGTTGCTGAAGCAGGTATGGGAGCCCTAGGTGGGGGCCAGCTTCCACCCCTCCCACCCTGGAGAGGGCCCTCAGGTTTCCTGTGTTCTTACCTAGGTGGCTGCCTTCCTTATACCCAGGCAAAGAGGGACTGGACTATTGTTAGGCCCTGGCTTGCTAAAGCTGAGGGCAGGCCTATGGCCCTTGAGCTGCTCCTATTCTTTGGAGACGGATGGAAATGGAGGGTTATGTTGAGGGGAAAGGTGTGGTAAGAGCTCCACTCTGGTACCAAGGGTGACAGGAATGATTTGTGTGATGCTGGTGCAGAGGATCCTCAGCAAGAAGTAGGCAAGTACCAGGTGGCCATCTGGCAGCACCTAGTTCTCCATCAGGACACTGACCTTCCCCTTCCTCAACAACAGATTGGGGTGTTTTCTCCCTCACTCCGAAATCACTACCTCAACGTGACACCTAACAACCTGGTCCATATATACAGTCCAGATTCTGGGGATGGGAACAGCAAGCCATCTCAGCCCTTCCCCAAGGTAAGAGGAGCAGGATGGATGGGTACTCATGGAGTCTTCTTTCTGCCTGAATCTTTTTAGTTTTTCTCTCCTTCACCCTGGGAAGCAGAGGTAGGAAGGGGGCAGTTGCCCTGAGGTGAAGAGGTGATGTGGGGACAGAACCATGTCCTCCTGTCCCTGCTATAGCCACCTGCTAGACAGTTTAGTAACAGTACCTAGAAGCACAGTTGGCTTCTTGGTGATTCCTGAGTGTCTGGTGGCAGGCTTGAACATATGAGAGGACAGCAGTCACTTGAGCACTAACCAAGGTGAGGGCTCACTAGGGGTGGTGACAGAAAATGACCCAGGGTCAGATTTGGCAGGGTGGGTATCAGTTTAAAGAACAGTGAGCTACAGTGGACTTTCAGGTGAGCTAACACTTGCTGTGTGTCTTCCCTTCTGGCCTCTGCCTTTGTTGGGCAAGGCAGAAACTACACAGAGTACTAGGGGAGCACTCCTTTAGGAACTGAGGTGACCCTCTACTATCTCTGGGAGGTGATGACTTTCTAGGCAGCTCCACTCCAGGGTAAGAGTGCAGAGCCAGGCTTGTTTAACTGTGTGCACCCTTCTTGGGATCCTGGCCCATAGGACAGGAGACTTGGGTCTTGTCTCAGCTCTGCTGATAATTTCTGCTGTGACCTTGGGCAAGTCCTTTCCCCTGCCCTGCCATTGCTTCATCTGCAGTACAAGTGTGTAAGACTTTATGACAGCTAGTCAGCTTGAGCCATTAGCTCTAATTTTTCTACTTATATTTCCTTTATTTTTCCTCTCAACACCTCCACATTCTCTTAAAATCACCCCACTTCTAAAAATAATCCTTATTTTTCTTTTAAATTTCTAATTTTCCATACTCATTGTAATGGCATAGAATAAGCAAAAAATGAAACTCATCCTTCTCCACTTTCATTCCCTAGGGCTAACCATAGTTAACAATTTAATTGCCACCTTTAATTACCTGCCCATATATTAGCTAGTTTGGAGATTGTTAACAGCTCATTTTTTATCTCAGGCTAACTCTTCAACATATTTCTGAGTGACCTCTTTGCTCTTTCCTCCATTTATATAGATTCCCTAAAACACTAGAAACCAACAGAATTAGGAAAAAAAATTACCCCTCAAAGGTTTGTTTTAACTGTCTATTGGTTTGGGTATTTGGTTTTTCAACTCCCTCCCATAGCCTGGGCCTGGGTAACCCCAGTCCCTGCCACATTCCTTCATTATGTTTCTCTCCTAAGTCCCTATCCAGCGCTTTGAGGTCATTTGGGTAAAGGTGGTACCCTCTGGAGGGATTTCACGGTCATGGGCACTGGTAACCAGCTCCTCTGTCCCCAGGATCTAGGAAGTTTCCATGGCGGCCTCCAGCAGGATGTGGCCACAAAGCCTAGGGAAGTTCTCGGAACAGCGCAGAACCCAGTGGCAGGGATGTCCCCTGAGGAAGAACTTCCAGAAGCAGGTAAGGCAATCAGCTTATCCGGATCAAGAAAGTCTCTTTCCTCTGACATAGCTGGGCCAGAATCCTCCTGGCTGCATCTTGTTCCTCCTCCTGAGTATTTGGATCTTGTATAATCTTATTGAAATCAAATAGGATATCTTGTTTGGCAAGGCTGCAGTCTACAAACTAGCTGAAAGGCACTTTTTCTTTTGTGGTGCTAGGGATTTAACAGGGCCTTGTGCATGTGAGGCTAGCACTCTACCAACTGAGCTATATCCCCAACCCTGGACAGGCACTATTTTTGTGCTACATTTTGATTCCTCTGTGGTCTGAGGACCAGACCTTAGAGGCAGATTTCTCCATTCTGACTAAGTTCAGAGGCCCACTGGAGGGTGCTGAGAAGTTACATCTCCATGTGCTTAAGTGGGGGATCAGGATACAAACCTGAGAGGCCCAAGTGTAGACCTCTTGTGTGTAGGCCTCAGGAAGCTGTATCACCCAGTGAAACACAGTCCAGAGTTGTTTCCTTAGCTTTTCGATTCTAGAAATTCAAACCTGTCTGGCCCCAAAGATCATGGGATTATGAGTAGTTGTCTCTCACTAACAATTCACAATATGCTAATGGATAGACTAAAACCCTTTTATAGAGTATCTGTCCCTATGCTGGGATCTTGCATTGTCTGGAATCCTGTGCAAGTTTAATGATAGGCCTGATCATAAGAATGTTACTTGTCAGGTGTGGTGGCACATGCCTGTAATCCCATTGACTCAGGAGGCTGAGAGGGAAGAGAATCACAAGTTTGAGTCCAGCCTCAGCAACTTAATGAGACCCTCAGCACTTTGGAAGATCTTGCCTCAAAAAAGAAAAAGGACTGGGGAAATAGCTCAGTGGTAAAGCATCCCTAAGTTCAATCCCCAGTACCAAAACAAACAATGGTTGCTAGTGTAGAGTGACTACTTTTTTTTTTTTTTTTTTTTTTTTTTTTTTGCTATAAGGAAATTCTAGCCCTGCCTCCTGAGTACAGTGCTGATCACCTTAATTAAAATTTGAATGTTGGGGTACAGTGGCACACTCCCGTAATCCCAGCGGCTCGGGAGGCTGAGGCAGGAGGATTGCAAGTTCAAAGCCAGACTCAGCAACTTAGTGAGGTCTTAAAGCAACTCAGTGAGACCCTGTCTCTAAATAAAATATTCAAAAGGGCTGGGGATGTAGTTCACTGGTTAAGCACTACTGAGTTCAATCCCTGGTACCAAAAAAAAAAATTTTTTTTAATGCTCCCCAAACTAACTCCTTTCTTGAGTACACAGCAGCAGTGTGCATTGAGTGCTCTTACTAGACTTGACCAGGCTCTTAGGTGTAATGCACGGAGAGTCTGATTTACTTTTAGAACTCCTGATCCTACTCAGGAAGTAGAGTTTTCTAATTGCCAGTAGTGGCTCTGGCATCTCTTGAAACCTGAGTATGCTCATTTTGGGCAAGTTGTTTTACCTCTTTGTATTCTATTCTCTCAGGTGAAGTGGGGTTTATCACAGAAACCACCATGAAATGCCCTGTGAAAGGTTACTGAGACACAGAGCAAGCACTTAGTAAGTTATTAGCTGCCCTTATTAACAAAAAGAAGGTCAGTAAAGATTATTGCACACCTGGAATCCCAGTTACTCAGGAGGCCGCGTCAGGAGGATTGCAAGTTTGAGAACAGCCTGAGCAACTTAGTGAGACCTTGTCTCCAAAAATTAAAAGAATGTAACTCAGTGGTAAAGAGGCTCTGGCTTCAATCCCTGATATCTTAAAAAAAAAAAAAAAAATACAAGGTTGGTTATGTTTCCAGAATCTTGGGCATAAACACACATTATCTGAGAACTGTGGTCAGTAACATTTTTTTTTTTTTTTTTTTTTAATGTTACAAGGGATTGAACCCAAAGGCTCTTTACCACTGGGTTACACCCCCATCTCTATTTTTTATTTTGAGATAAGGTCTCACTAAGTTGCTGAGGCTGACCTTGAATTGATGATCCTCCTGTCTTAGCCTCCCTAGTAACTAGGATTATAGGCACTATGTCACTTTACCTGACAGGAATGGTTACTTTGTGTCCTTATTCCCACTCAGGAATTTTGGGGAAGGAGGTGATGCTATCTCCATCCATCAGCCGAGAAACCAGATTAATGAGCTTTGTGATTCTGAACACATATAATGGCTTTTGTGTCTTCACAAAAGGGTTGCACTAGGGGACCTCACAAGCCTTCCTGCTTGGTACTGTGCCTCTGGATGAAAGGAGAGGATTCATTGAGCCCAGGGGGATTTCCTTTCTTACCAGAATGACCCAGGCATTATACCCTGCCTTTTGTTGTGCACATGTACTTTGGGAGCAGAAGGGAGATGGAAGTCAGGCCTGTCTCAGGCCCATTGGCATGGGCACCACTGCCCAGGGGAGCTACCCCACTTTCTGAGTAGTCAGGCCCTGGCCCTCCTGAAGAGCAGGTACTTTAGGCGCCAATCATGCTGAACCTTAATGTTGTCACTGAGGCTACCCCCTTTCCCCTGCAGATGACTTGGATGGACTCCTGAGTGAGCTCCCTGAGGACTTCTTCTGTGGGACCAGCAGCTGGGATTGCCCCAAGGCAGGGCACCCACCATGAGCAAGCAGCCTCTCAGTTGCCAGGCAAGGCTCTGGGTATATCTGGTTACATGCAAGGGAAAGAAGGCCCATACAACTGGCAACTGGCCAAAGCTTGGGCTTCTGTGGTGCTCCCATCCTGGATGATGAACCTGAAAAGTCCCTCATCTTGGATTCTGCACAGTTGCAGCTTTGAGACTTCCTTGGCATTGGCATCCCAGACCTCAGCCAAAGACTGAATCTTAGCCTTCCTGTCTTCCAAGCCCTCTGGTGCATCGTTCTTTTTCCCACCAACAGGAAAGTTGCATCATTCTTCTATTTCAGCTGAACTTTAGGGGATATTGGGCCTAGTTTGCTTGTCTCCTTACTCCCTACTCCCAGGAAAGCTGAGGAGCTAAGAAGCATTGCACCATGACAAAGTCGACAGCCCACCTGTGCCCAAGGTTCCCAGGTGCAGGGGCAGCGGTGTGAGCTGTTGTACTTGGTTCTGAAATAAAGCAGCTTCAGGCAGATACATAGGCCAGGGCAAAACCAAGCAACTCTGGTTCTTTTTGTCTTTTTTTTTTAATACCTTTTTCTTTTAGACAATTTTATGTTTATAGAATTATTATAAAAATAGTTCAGCAAGCTCCCATATACTCTGTGTCCAGTTTCCTCTATTATTAACCTCTTACATTTATCATAATTAATGAACCAATATCAGTACTATATCGCGAACTCACTCCACACTTTTTTCGGATTTACAGTTTCCCCTTATGTCCTTCCACGGTTTCAGAATCCCACATTACATTTAATCTTACTGTCCCTTTAGGCTTGTTATTGGTGACAGTTTCTCAGACTTTCCTTGTTTTAGACAACTTTGATAGTTCTGAGAAGTACTGACTGGGTGGATTGTAGGATACCCCTCTGTTAGGATTTTGCTGATGTTTTTCTCATGATTAGACTGGGGTTATATAGGTCTTGGGGAGGAAGACAGAGGTAAGGTGCCTTTCCCCTAATGTCTTGCTAGGGTTCGTGTTGACCTGGGTCACCTGGCTGAGCTAAGGTTCAGGCTTCTCCGCTGCATAGTCGCTGTTTTTTCCTCTCCTTTCTGTCATGTTGGAAGTCACCATGTTCAGTGTAGGGGAAGTTCTGCTCTACCTCTTTAAAGGCAGAAGAGCTACATATATTATTTGGAATTCTTCTGCACAGGAGATGTCTCTGTTCTCCCTCACTTATTCAATCATTTATATCAGTGTGGACTCAGGAATTTATTTTATACTTTGGGTTGTAATCAAATACTACTTTATTTCGTTGCCAAGTAACTCTTCATTGCTGTAGCTTCTCTGTAACACCTTTCAGACAGGAGTTGACAAGGGCATGGGTGTGGCATAAAAGGACTAATTATTCAAGTTACCAACCTTGTTTTCCTTTCCGGAATGGGAGAGGAAAACTCTCCCAACTCCTAGGCAAGAAAGGGCAGGTTAAAGAGGCCAGATTGACGCCAACCATCCCCTGCAGCAGCCAGGGGCCTCCCAGGGACCTGGGCTCTGCACTGCTTTGGGAGGAGGTATTAATCTCCTTTTCCCAAAGAGCGGCTGAACCTATAAAGCTGAGTCTTAAGGCAGAAGTGAGCAAGTGCCTTGAAAACTCCGTGTTCAGTTGACTTGATTGACGTGGGCCCTGTTCCAGAAGGCTGTTGTGCTACTAGGCCAGGACAGGAGAGGGCTAATTTCCCAGTACTCTTGCCCCTTCACGTTCCCATTTGGCCTTCCTACTTGAACATACCATGCATTTCGTCCGCCCACTGCTAACTCACAGCTTTGCCTCTGTAGCCTAGATCTGGGACAGAGCCCATCTGTGCCATGGTAGCTAGATCCCCCAGCACCCTGGCCTGCAGTGCTCCCCCCGACCCCAGACACTTCTGAGTCCTGGACCCCACTGCTCAGTCTTGACTCATATCAAACTACTGCAGGTCCTGGTTTCTTGTGTGCTTCAGGCTCTGAGCTCTCAAAAGGCAGGCTGGGCACTGAATCTCCTGGCACGGTTCCCTCTAGCACTTCTGGGCTCCTGTGGGCCCATGGGCAGGCTGAAGCAAAGGCTTTCTTTCTCTGCCCTCAGGAAGTGAATGCTAAGTATAAGGAGACCCACACACACAGGGATCTCTAAGGGACAGAGCTGTAGTCAGCACCTTCAGGCTTGTGTGGCAAGAAGGCAGGAAAAGAGGCCAGACTGGGACTGTTGTGTGCCTTAGGGGGAAAGGGGACGCCCACCACCTTGGCCCCTCTTGGCCCCACCTGGCCTTGCCAGATTCCCAACCCTGGGAACCCAGCTGTGGGTGCTCAGCCTGACCGTTGGCGGGGCAAATAAAACACCAAATGGGTTCCAGCAGGGTTAATCACAGCTGCGTCTATAGAGGAGCCTTTCTCTGAGGATCTCCTGGCCCTTACTGTGCATGATCTCATTCCTCCTCTGGGATCCCCCACCCTGGACTGCTACCAAGAAGCTGGGGCCAGGGAGAGAGTTAGTGAACAGGACCAGGGCAGTGCCGGAAAAAGCCCAAGCTGCTGCCACCCACTTGGGTGGGCGGATGAGTGTTTGCTCTGGCAGAGAGTAGGGGCCTCCATTCAATGCACTACACATAAGAGGCCAGTCTGCCTTGGGCCAAGTGCTCCTGAACACCACGGTCAAGACTGACTATGTGCCCTGGAGCCCCGTGCAGCATGGTGGAGCCATGTCTATAGCATGGTATAGGTGCTTCCAAAGCCTGCCTGGAGTTCTTTAGGAGCACAGATTGGGGAGTAGCTGGAACTGTAGGCTGGAACACCTGGGGTTGCTGTAGAGACATCTCCCCACTGCAGGTGACCTTGGAAGTGGGCTTGGAGGAATGAGTACGGAAGAGCGTGAGCATGAGCAGGAACGGCAGGGAGGAGCCTTGAGGGGAATGCTAATGTCATGGGGTCAGCCCAAGGAACTGGGGTGTAGCTGGAGAGGGCAGGTGCTGGATATCGTAAGTTTTAGTTTTTAAGCAAGTGAATTAACTATTTTAGATCATTCTGGCAGGGAAGTAGAGGTGGGTATGGCCAGAGGTAGGAATACCAGGTCAGAAGTTGGGTTGATCTTGGTTTAAGGCTTTCAGAGCCTGAACTTGACAGTGACAGAGTGTGAGGATAGGAGCTAGAGCGAGTCTGTGTGCAGGGGACCAGGGAGAGGACAAAGTGAAAGACACCCAAGCAGAGGTTGCAGCAGGGCCATGGCAAGGAGGGGGCACCAGGAGCTTACTGTGCTGTTGGGGCAGACAAATGCCACGGCTGCAGCCAGCCAACTCTGGGGTTAGAAGAACTTTGACCAGCTGTGGCTGGTGTCCCTCCGCCCTCCCCTTCCCTAGCGTGGCAGTCACACCAGCTGGGTGTTTTCATGGTCTCATTCCTCCCCCTAGAGGCTCCTGGAAGCAGAGCCACCTCTTCAGGGTGAATAGTGAATAGGTTTGCAGCTTGAAGATCTGTTTTGGTTCTGTCCCCAGAGTTTCAAGGTCAATCCCTTGCCTCTCCTCAGGCAGGCATGTGAGTCCCCTTAGGAGCTGGAGGGACACTAATCACTGCGGGCAGTTTGTGGAGACCGTAGACCATACTGTCCTGCTCAGGGAATGGGGAGGCTCACAGAAATGTCTTCGCCACACGTGGTCATGGCAGCTGGAGCCAAAATGCACTGTCCGCGGCGTCAGGCTCACTGAGGTCTTGGCTCTGGCCCTCAACCGTGTGACCAGGCTACTGATTTTACCTTGTTAAGCCTTAAGTCTGTAAAGCAGAGCTAAGGCCACCCCACTCGGGTGTTCAACTGAAAATTAACCTAACCATATTATTTACTGTCCAAACCTGTTTTGTATTACTGTATTGTTTGCCTGGTCACCCAAATGAAGATGGATATGAATGTGACTTAAATTCTGTAAAGGTTCACACACATGCAGTGACTGCTATTGCTATGGATGCTGGGAAGAGCTCTGCATGTCTGTTATCTGCCTCAACCTCCCCTTATTTCCGTGCTGAGGTTGTCCTCCCCTCCATGCACGCTAACCTGGTCTCCTGCCCTCTAGTCCACATCACAGGCTGTATCGCCCTTCCTCTCAGTCCTTCCCATTCCATCCCATGGCTGCCTGCTTCACCCGCCTTGGACCTTGCCATCCCAAGAGGCACACTAGAGACATAGGAGGATATGAATCCTGGGGTCCTGAGGTGGCCTCACTTGAGGACCTGTTGACCAATCAAATGGTACCAGCAGGGCAGGAGCTGGCCCAGCACCATCTCTGCACCAGGATCATGACTCTGGGCAAACTGTTTACCAGAGTAGTGGAGGGCCTATTTATAGCCTCAGCTGCTCTTCTCCCTGCTCAGGGGGCAGGGGAGGGGATAGGGTGGTTCTCCAGAGCAAGGGTGGTAGTTGAGCTGAGGAACAAGGATTTGCTCAGGTGCCACTGCCCAGACTCCTGGCCCCCTCCCCATGGCAAGGGAGACCTTCCCCTTCACCTCCTCTACGCTGCGTGCTCTCCGCCTGCAGCGGGAGTGGTTGGAATGGGAGGATCGGCGACGGGCTGCTGCCCAGCAGTGCCGCAGCCACAGGTGCGCCTCGAGTCTCCGGGCCCGACTCACAAGGTCTCGTCGCTCCTGCCGGGACCCAGCTGTCCACAATGCCCTCTTCTCTGGTGACCTACAGCAAGTCCAAGCCCTGTTCGAAGATGAGGAGGCTGCCAACATGATTGTGGAGACTGTGAGCAACCAGCTAGCCTGGTCAGCAGAACAGGGTAAGGAGCACCAGGGAGGAGGGAGAACCAAGAGGGATGGGGGTGGGGAGGGGGAGAGCCTAGGTCCATCCCCTCCCTGCACACCCAAAACGAGACCATCCCTTGCCACCACCCATCAGAAGTGGTGGTTTGTGTGTCTTTTCAGAATTAAAAGTTATATTCTTTTAGTATATTATATATAGATTGTGTAGATTTTGTTTAGTTGACAAATAATTATATAGACATATCTCCCACACATATGAATGTTTTTTTCTTTCAATGAGAATGAAATTATATCCCACATGCAATTTTATTTTTTGGTGCTGAGGATAGAATCCAAGGCCTCTTGCATGCTAAGCATGCATTCTACCACTGAACTACACCCCCACCTCACAAGCAGTTTTATAACCTGATTTTTTTCTTGTAACATCCTTCCATGTCAATAACCATGTCTAGAAAATATTTTTAAATAGGTCATAAATTCTACTACGCAGGTGTACACCATGATTTATATAACAAGCCCCCAAATACAATGGGTAGATTGTTCTTCCTTTTTTTTTTTTTTTTTTTTTTTTTGCTGTGCTGGGGATTGAACCCAGGGTCTTGTGCTTGTGAGGCAAGCATTCTACCAACTGAGTTATCTCCCCAGCCCAGATTGTTTCTTCTAAAAAATATTTATTTAGGTCAGGTACAGGAGTGCATACCTATAATACCAGCAATTTGGGAGGCTGAGGCAGAAGGATCACAAGTTCAAGGCCAACCCCAGCAACTTAAAACCATTAGCAACTTAGAGAAACCCTGTCTCAAAATAAAAAAATAGAAAAGAAATAGGGAGTTAGTTCAGTTATAAAGCTTCCCAGGTTCAAGCCCTAATATCACACTACCCAAAAAGAAAAAAAGCTTTTCAAAAGTTTATTTATTTATTTTTTGTGGAGCTAGAGTTCAAACCCAGGCATGCTAGGTAAGCACTCTACCACTGAGGTACATCCACAGTCACCCCTTAACTTTATTTAAATTTCATTTTATTTTTTGTTGTGCTGGAGATTGAACTCAGGTCCTCAGGCCCCCCTGACTATTTTAAATGATAGCGTGATGAATATCTTTATGTACTTGCCAAATGATTTCTCTAGGATGTATTCTGGCTAGCAGATTTGTCCCTATTAACCAATACCTCACGTGAGATTGCAATGAAGATTGACAGAAGATTGCCTCAGACCCAATCCCTGGATTGGGGGCTTCAAAATCCTGGGGAGAATTTACAGATCCAGGACTCACAGTTAAATGCAGGCTGGAAACTGCCTGACTGTGACCTCACCCAGAGTATCCTGGTCTTGCCCTGCAGCATGCTCATTTTGGATGGAGTCTAGTCTTAATTTCAATCCTAATAAAAAACAAAACATGCTTTACCAAAGATTTAGAGAAATCAGGGATTTTTTTGCTAATATGCAAATAACCTATTAAGCATCTATATCTTTTAAACAAGTCCTGGACTGTTTCCACCTTTTGACTCTAACACCAGTCATATGTCATCCCCCCTCCTCATTCCTTTTTTCCCCACCCTCCTCCATCCTTCCCCCTATTTCCACCCAACCCTCTCTACCCAAGGAGCACCCTACAACTCATTTCTCTTCTTCACCCACTCCCAGGTTCAGCCCAAGACCACCTGTACATAACTAGCTTTCCACGCTCAAAGCCAGAGGTGAACAGAAAGAGCCACCAAATCCATTAGCAGCTCAAAGACCCTGATGTTTCCTTAGTTGGCTGTTGTGATTTTACAGCAATTATTTCTTTCTGTGACACATACTGTTTTGTTATAGACTGGGAAACTTTTCTAAAAAGCTGTTCACACTCCCAATTTAGGGCTTGAGTTTCTTTCCACAGGTACAGCCTGGTACAGTGTTTGTGTTTAGCAGACCGTGCAGGGGGAAGGCCAGCGCTAGCTGTCAGCTGTAGGCTGGCATCCCTACTTCTGCCCTTCCTCATACAGTCCATCAACACTACCTATTCTTAGGGTTCTGGGTGCTGACACCCAAGACCAAACAGACGGTACCCCTCACCATCGCTGCGGCCAGAGGCTACACAGACTGCGCCCGCCACCTGATCCTGCAGGGAGCTGAGCTGGATGCCCGTGTTGGAGGCCGGGCTGCCTTGCATGAGGCCTGTGCCAGAGCCCAGACTGACTGTGTGCAGCTGCTGTTGACCTTCGGTGCCAAGGCTAATGTGCTGTCGGAGGAGGGGACTACCCCCTTGCACTTCTGCACAGCCCCTGAGTCCTTGCAGTAGGTACCCATGGGCTAGGATGATTTGGCGAGGAGTGTGCGTGTGCATGTGTGTCTTCAGCTTGCATGGCTAAGACAAGGAGAACTTAACATCCATACACAGCTCTGTGGTTCCCAAAGAGCCCTACCACTGAGCTACAACCCCAGCTCACTCCCTTTTTTGAGATAGGGTCTTGCTGTGTTGCCTAGACTGACCTCAAACTTAGGATCCCCCTACCTCAGTCTCCTGAGTACTGGGAATGCCATCGTGAACCACTGCCATACACACTTACTTCATAACAATCTGAAGACAGGCCTCATTCTATGAATGAGGAAAATGAGATTCAGAAAGATTGTCTTGTCCAAGATCATATGTTAAAATGAGGAGACAGAGCCTTGTTTCTTTTGGGAAAACCCCTGTTCCAACTCAAGTTTCAGATTCCCTGCAAATCCTCTATAGCCAAATTCCTAGTTGTTTTAAGAAAGTTACCAGAAAACATCTAGTCACATTTCCCAGTCTCACCATGAGGCCCTCTCCTTTGCTTTTCCTTCCTTTTTTTAAGGTCAGCAGCTGTGACCCCTTTTGCATGATGATATTTGCCCTTTTACAAATCAAGTCAACAGACTATGATAGCAGCCATAGGCTAGGGAACTCTCTCCCTGCTAGATCTAGACCAGTGGTGGACCTGGAAGTGATCCAAATTTACCAGCCCTTTCTTAGGTTCTAATGGGTGTGTCTGATGTGCCTGGGCACAAGCACTTCCTAACAGACTTCATCCTTTTAAATAAAATGAAAATGGCCACTTTCTGGAACCCTACTGAGTGAACTTCTAAGTGTTACTTAAATTAAGTATATATTTATTTATTATTTACTGTGCTTAGGATCAAACCCAGGCACGCATTATACCAACCGAGTTATATCCCCAGCCTATATTTATTTTTTTGGTATCAGGGATTGAACTCAGTGGTGCTCAACCACTGATCTACATCCCCAGCCCTTTTTTGAATTTTATTTAGAGAAAGGGTCTCATTGAGTTGGTTAGGGCCTAAGTTGCTGAGGCTGTTCTTGAACTTGCAATCCTCCTGCCTTAGCCTCCTGAGCTGCTGGGATTACAGGCATGCATCACCACAGCCAGCAGCTAAATTAAGTATTTAATAACAAAAATTAGACCATGATTAGAATTCGCTGAGGAAATGAATTCAGTAGTTCTTGGAAGACTGGATGTTACTTGATTCTTGGGCACTGAGCAAAACACCTATTGGACTGGGGAGCTGGCATCCTAGCCATCTGGGGAAAGGACACCTGGTTGTCAGGATTTCATTGGGGTTGATGAATCTGCTCTTAGCTTTCCAGCAGCTGCCATTCTGGCTTTTTAATTATAAATTACTTTTAGTTTAGTTTCATCATTATTAATTTAGTTTGTTGCGTGTTTGGTTTTGTCCACAGTGGGTGATAATGCATGTTTGCTGTAGTTGATAATTTTTCCAGGCTCTCAACAGACTGTGAAACATGTACTCCCTAAAACGTTTTTTGCTTGATTTTGTTTTTTCTATGGGCAGGTTGAGTAGGGAGATCCCCAAGTGCCTTTCTTTGCCCAAATGAGCATGGCTTAGTCTACAAGAGTGGTCTTATATTTGGGGGCAGGAAGATAATATTAAAATTTCTATTTATTTTTATTTTTGCTTCATATGCTTTAAATTTGTTTCATAGTGTACACAGGAATGGGTTTTCAAAATCTTGTGCTATCAAAATGTTAGACCACTGACAAATGATTTAAGCTTAGGCCTTGGGGTTCCATTCTAATGAGGAGTCAAGGAGAAATAAAGGAGGGAATACTAATTCTGGTGCAGCCACTAATTTGCTGTACGAGACTTTCTGGGCTTAACTTTTTCATGTGAAAATTAAGATGCTTCTGGTAGCTCTGATGGGGCCTTCTGGTTCTGGTGTCTGTAAAGGGGCTTTTGTGATCTGGAGAACATGAGGCTGCACCTCGAGATAGAGGAGTGGGAAGGGAGGGGGTTGTTCTCAGTCCCGACCTTGGGTCCTTGCCTTCTGTTCCCAGGTGTGCCAAGCTGCTGCTGGAGGCCGGAGCAACCGTGAACCTACCGGCTCAGGAGAGCGAGGTGACGCCCCTGCACGTGGCAGCGGCTCGTGGCCTGGAGGCGCACGTGGTTCTTTACCTACAGCATGGCGCCAAAGTGGGCCTGCGCACCAGCCAGGGTGAGACAGCGCTGAACGCCGCGTGCGCTGGAGCTGAGGGCCCGGGCAGCAGTCGGCAGCACGAGGCCGCAGCGCGCCACCTCCTAGAGGCTGGGGCTGATCCCCGGGCGGCTGGACGCAAACGCCACACGCCACTGCACAACGCCTGTGCCAACGGCTGCGGGGCCCTGGCTGAGCTGCTGCTGCGCCACGGGGCCTGCGCTGGGCTTCCCAACGGGGCAGGCCAAACACCCATGGACTGCGCACTGCAGGCTGTCCAGGATGCCCCCAACTGGGAACCCGAGGTCCTCTTCGCAGTGCTACTGGACTACGGGGCCCAGCCTGTGTGCCCTGAGGTGCGTAGGGGAGGCTGAGGAAGGAGGCCGTGATGGGGGTTGGGGGGCGGAGGTTGCAGTATCCTTGCCTCTGGAGAAGAGAGTGATCAAGAGATTGGAAAGGCCACCCTCAGTGGCCAGAAGTCCCTCCCCATCTTGAGAGTGTAGAGAGGGTTGAGGGGTACAGTGTCCAAGGGTGGAAAGAACTCTAGCCAAGAGGTTGGAGCATGCTTGAGGCTGGGGTAGACAGAAGCATGGGAAAGGATGAGAAACTCAGATCGTAGTTCTCCAAACAAGGGTGTGAATGGGGATTTGAATTAGCCTATGCTGGGTGAGGGAGGCAGGGTGCTCCTGAGACCCTCTTTTGATTCCTAGATGCTGAAACATTGTGCCAACTTCCCTCGGGCTCTGGAAGTTCTGCTTAATTCCTATCCTTGCGTCCCATCCTGTGACAGCTGGGTGGAGGCAGTGCTTCCTGAGCTGTGGCAGGTATGTCCACTCCAAGGGCAGAGTTCCTTCCTGAGGGGATGAAGAGAAAGAATGAGCCACAGGCCTATCCTTCAGGGACCAGCTTCTGGAGGGAGGAGCAGGAGAGCCCCTGGCAGAAAAAGCTGGGCAGAGTGAAAGCCCTGGTTCCAGGCCTCCCACCCCTTGCAGCACAGGCTGACCTCTGCTTTTACACACCTGCCCAGCCTCTCACCGACATGGCTGAGACCCTGCCCTGAAGTTGTAGGCCTGGCTCCCTCACCATGGCAGGGCCTCTCCCCTCTGAATCCAAGTCCTTCCAGATGTACCAAACACCAGGTGGATGCAGGTTGCAAAAGCCCAGCACCTCACTGCTTGGTTGCCCCCAGAGGGAAGGGCAGAGCCCCGGGTGTTGGGCCATCTGACCCTCCTTCCCTCCTGGCCTAGGAGCACGAAGCCTTCTACAGCTCGGCCCTGTGCATGGTGAACCAGCCGCGGCGGCTGCAGCACCTGGCCCGGCTGGCTGTGCGAGCTCAGCTGGGTAGTCGCTGTCGGCAGGCTGCCACCCAACTCCCGCTGCCCCCTCTCCTCAGGGACTACCTACTGCTGCGTGTGGAGGGATGCATCCAGTGAGCCCCAGGCCAGGCCACTGCCACAGCTGTCCTGCCCCCTCCATCTGCCCGTCCCCAGCCCTAGGGAAATGATCGCTGGCCTTATCTTCATGCTTCACGTGCCTCCTGCACCAGCTCATCCCTCCACTGGCTTCTAAAGCCCACCGATGCCCTCCAGCCAGCACGAGCTTCAGACCCTCTCCCCAGGGGAAGGTCTGTACTCAGCCTGTTCCCCAGCTCAGCCTTTGCCCACCTCCCCTGCCTGGGATGGCTCCTCTATCCACCAGGGCCCCAAACTAGGAGTGGTGTCCCTGTTACTTCTCTCCCCTGGCACCATATACCTGTTCGGCCTCTTAAAGAGTGACAAGACCCCGCCTCTGCCTGCACTGTTATGCCCAACCTGCCTTTATCGCTTCAAGGGAGGTCTTGAAACCCATGCCTCGAATGGATGCTGAAATAATCTGAGTCACAGCTCTGATCGTTCCCTGTAGTGGCTCTCTACCTTCAGGCAAAATCAAACCTCAACAAAAGGGGTACTGGGGGTGTAGTAGAGCACTTGCCTAGCATGTGCAAGGCCCTGGGGTCCATCCCCAGTACTGCAAAAACAAACAAAACAACTCAACAAAATGAAATCTCTAGACATAGGCCTCTGCATGTTCTCTGGCTTCTTGACTCCCCTTCCTGTACCAAGTTCCTGTAATCCAACCTTAGTAAACTAGTTACCAATTGCTGGGTATGACCGGCTCTTCTTTGCTTTCAGGAGTTTGCCTGTGTGGTTCCCACTGCTTATGTACCCTTTTTTGGCCTGGTCAAGGCTGATTTGACCCTCAAGACTCAGTTCACATAGTCCTATCTCTGCAGGGCCTTCCTGGGACCATCCCAGCTGTAGCCTTCCCTGGCTTTGTACTTCTTTCTTTTTTCTTTTTCTTTTTTTTTTGTGGTACTGGGGATCGAACTCAGGGCTTTGTGCTTCGAGGCAAGCACTCTACCAGCTGAGCTATCTCCCTAGCCCTGTACTTATTTCTTAAGTGCCCATGTCTGCTTCCACTAGGCTGAGACTAGAGCTCTATTCCCTAAATAGGCATCTTAGTAAATGCATAAAGCCTCGGACGTTTATGATGTGATCTCCCCACGAGCAAGTAACACATGGTATCTTAAACAGCAGTCACTACAGAATGGTCTCTGAGGGCCCATGATGGGAGGGCCAGCCACCAGCTGTTCCCCCGTCACTTCTTCTGACCCCAGAGTCACAAGTACACTTACCTTGAGGAGTGAGCTTTTCAAGGCAAGCCAGTTTTTGTGAATGCAAAAAAAGGATTTATGCACAGAACTAAAGTGTGGACATTATTTGGTGTCAGTGTGACTGAGTTCCTATCACTCTGTGTTTATTTTCCCACTCTGCTCTTTTTTGGCTTCCAAGTTTTCTGCCCTTAGCTACTATTACTGGTAATAGGAAAAGGTAATAGAACACAAGGTCCCTCACAGATGAGCTGATGGAAGTACCACAGGAGGAACAGAGGGGTGCCCAGCAGCATGCTCTCCTGTTCTTCAGCTGAGGGATCCTGGGCTCTTCCATTAACAGACTCTGGCAGCAGCGGTGGCAGAGACAGAGAGCAGAAGCCCTGGGTCTGCCTCTGGCAGCCTGTTCAGCCCTCCTTTCTCCAGGGAGTTGTGTCTACAGAGATTCCCTTTCACCAGCACAAGATAGTCTTTGACCTGGTTAAGCAGAGCAGCAACCTCTCCTATCTGGGTGGAAGTTTTGTTTTAGTTTCACAGAGTCAAAAGGGCTAACAGAAGAAAAGGAAATCTCTCTAGTCCTGGGCCCTGGCTGGAAGTCTCAGATGTTAAACTTTCTGTCCTGTTACAGCAGGCAGACCCCAGCCAGTCAAGCCTTTTCTATTACTTTTACAACAACAAGATAACCTGCTTAAAAAAAAAAAAAAAAAAAAAAAAGATACACCTGATTATATGTATTATTTTGTGACAGGAAAAGATTTTTCCAGTAACAAGCATAAAAGATTAATAGAGCAAAGCAAGGATACAGGAAAAGGTTATATTAGGTTTCATAAGCACCAAGTCACAAACATAAGTAAAAAGCAAAATACTGGAAAAGTTGTTTCCAGCTAAAAGTCATCATTTCTTTGATCAGTGAGGGAAGGAAGGACATTTTTTGGGCGGGTATGGGGGGGCACCTAGGGACAGAACCCAGAGGCACTTTACCAATGAGCTACATCCCCAGTTCTTTTTACTTTTTAAGACAGGGTCTTAGGGGCTGCGGTTGTAGCTCGGTGATAGAGCGCTTGCCTAGTGTGTGTGAGGCACTCGAGCCTCAGCACCGCACCACATAAATAAATAATAAAATAAGGGCATAAAAATATAATAACACACACACACAAAGAAGATAGGTCTTGCTAAGTTGCTGAGGTTGGCCTCACACTTGCAATCCTCCTGCCTCAGCCTCCCCAATTGCTGGGATTATAGGCCTGAGCTGCTGCACCCAGTGTATCCCCCTTGTTCACTCAGTGCCTTGCAGAGAGCAGACCCTCACATACCTGTCAATCAATGAATGATGATGCTTCACCTCACCAGCAATCAGGGAAATACAAATTCACATAAAACATTATCATTCCCTCACTGGTTTGGAAAAATTTTTAAAGATTGGTAATATGCAGTGCCTGTGATGAGATGAAGAAATAAAGAGCTGAGGATGCAGCTCAGTGGAGTGTTTGCTTAGTATGCCCAAGGCCCTGGGTTCAATCCCTAGTACTGAAAAAAAAAAAAAAAAAAAAGAAAAAAAAGAGCAGGGCTTGGTGGTGCATGCCTGTAATCCCAGCGACTTAGGAGACTGAGGCAGGACGATCACAAGCTCAAAGCCAGTCTCAGTAACTTAGCGAGAACCCCATCTCAAAAAATAAAAGGAGCTGGGAATGTGGCTCAATAGTTAAGTACCCATGGGTTCAATCCCTAGTACAACCCCCAATAATAATACTAGTAATGATAATGAGAGGTGGAGAAATGAATTCTTGCAAATCCTGTTGGTGACAAATTACTTCTTTGGTAAGCAATTTGGCAGTATCTGTAAACACTGTTCCCCACTTACATAAAAGGCAGGCAAATACCAAAATAGTCATCTCAGCATTGCTTGCAACAACCCAACATGTGGGGAGGGAGTTAAACAAGCCCATACTATGGAATACACTTTAGCCCTTACAAAGGGAAGTAGCCTAGATAGAACTAGGAAGAAATTCCAACTGACCAGCATGTGTATTGCCTTGAAAAGATTTTCAAGACTGTTGTTAAGGAGACAACAGTTTGGGGTATAATATGTACAGCAAACAAAACAAAACTCCATGAGAGTAAAATAGAAAAAGACCTGGAAGGTTGGTGACCAAGAATTCTCCTCTGGAGAAGGAAGAGGGACTGTGCTGATGGGATTTTTATTGTGGTATTTGAGTTTTTTTTAATAAAGGGGTATTCATGCATCCTGAAATTTTATATCATTATCTCTATATATCTATGGCTCTCTGTACATATTTTTTCTTTCTTTCTTTCTTTCTTTTTGTGGGGCTGGGGATTGAACTCAGCACCTCACACATGCTAGGCAAATGCTCTACCATTGAGCTATATCCATTCTCAGTCCTGTTTTTTAATAAAATGGATTTCCCAAAAACATTTATTTAAGGCAGCATCCAGGATTTAGAGATATATTCACCATCTATAGCCATCATAATTATACATTAAAGGCATAAAATGCCTAAAGTTCAATAATTAAACTACATCATGAAAATGTCCAAAGAGTTAAGATCCATTAAAATACTCTGTTAAACTGGACATGGTGGTGCATGCCTGTAATCCCAGCAGCCGAGGAGGCTGAGGTAGAAGGATCCCAAGTTAAAAGTCAGCTTCAGCAACTTAGTGAGGCCCTAAGCAACTTAGTGAGATTGTCTCAAAAAATAAAAAGGCTGGGAATGTGACTCAGTGATTAAGTGCTGCTGGGTTCAATCCCTGGTAACGAAACAAACAAAAACAACTTGGTTTTTAATTTTAAATATAATTGTTCTTTTACCTGAAAGGAACCAGTACTGAGCATTGAGATAGTCCCTAGTGCGGGCTTCTTTCTTTCCTTGCTTTCCTCTTGCAATTTTTCCACCCCCAAAGACTCAACCCTAAAAGCCCCTCTTTCAAGACACCTTTTAACTTAGCTATATCTTTTTATTTATTTATTATTATATCTTGTCCTTTTGCTGGACACACTCCTCAAAGTCATCTCCTTGTCAGTTTCGTCCACTTTTCCAACCCTTCATCCCAGACTCTGGCATTTTTAGTCTGTCTCCAGCCCTAGCCAGTCCTACCTTCTTCCTTTCCATCTATTTGACCTCACTGCCAAGACTATATTGAGACTTCACCTCTGGCCAGTAGATGACAGAAGTCTCTCAAGTTCCCGACCTCTTCCCATAAATCTTTATCAGTGGGCTGAGGATGTAGCACAGTGGTTGACCACTTGCTTAACAGTGCAAGGTCCTGGGTTCAGTCTCCAGTACTTGTGGGGAAAATCTGTATCAAGAAAGCTGAAATAGATTTTGGGGTCACAGGGGAAACACACACACACACACACACACACACACACATACACACAGTTCCTGATCTCAGGCAATTTGGTAAGACAAAATAATAAAAAATAATAAAAAAAGTGTAGTGTGATGTTATGGCAGATGTCAGTCCATGTAGTCGGGGGAGGGGAGAACATTGTGTGTTTACTTAAATGCACCCAAATGGGTGGGTCAGGTGCCCAGTGCCCTGGGTAGTTCAGATATCCCACCCACTGCCTGGGGCAAGCCCAGCCACCTGCTTGACCCTTCCCTACCTCCAAAGAACACTATTCAGTAATTACTCCCTTCTCAAATTGCCTCTCTCTTCACTTCTTCCCTTCTCTGCTTCTTCTTGGCATATAAACATTTTTAGGATTCTCTCATCTCTTGCAACCTCCCCCATCTAGTCTATACTTCTCTAGACTATACCTTATATTTTTGGGGGGAGGGAACTTCAGGGGTACCTCAACACACAGCTGGGAATAATGGAATTATATATAGCCTCTCCAGAGGACAATGTGACACCATGTATCAAAAACCTTAACAGCAGGGCACTGTGGTCCCCAGCAACTCGGGAGGTTAAGGCAGGAGGATAGAAAGTTCAAAGCCATCCCCAGCAACTTAGCAAGACCCTGTCTCGGGCTGGAGATATAGCTCAGTCAGTAGACTGAGTAGACTGACATAGCACAAGACTGTGGGTTCCATCCCCAGAACCACAAAAAAAAAAAAAAAAAAAGACCCTGTCTCAAAATTTTAAGAAAGACTCAGAGTGCAGCTCAGTGGTAGAGTACTTGCCTAGCATGTCCAAGACCCTGGTTACAATCCCTACCAGTAGGAGAGAGGTGGGGGGAGCCAGACAGTGAAAGTGGGGACTCAAGCAGATATAAGCCAGGTGTACTAGTACACATCTCACAATCTCTGTAACTTGGAAGGCTGAGGCAAGAGGATCACAAATTTGAGGCCACCCTTGGCAACTTTGTGAGACCCTGCCTCAAAATAAAAAAAAAGAGCTAGGGAAACAGCTCAGTAGCAGAATACTCCTGAGTTCAGTCCCCAGTGTTGGGGCGGGGGGAAAAGCTCAGATACTTGTATATCGATGTTCATAACAGTATGACTCACAATAGCCAAAAGGTAGAAACAACCCGAATGTCATATACATTCGGCAGAATATTACTTAATCTTTTTGTGTGTGTGTGTGTGGTGCTGGGGATTGTGTTTGCGAGGTAAGCACTCTACCAACTGAGCTACATCCCCAGCCCTTATTACTTAATCTTAAAAAGCAAGGAACTTGACAGGCACAGTAGCACATGCTTGTTGCATATGCTTATAATCCCAGCTACTACTTGGGTGGATGAGGAAGGAGGTTCATGAATCCAAGGACAGCCTGGGCAACATAGCAGATCTCATCAAAAAGAAAAGAAAAAGAAAGCAGCGGTGGTGGGGGTGGACAAATACTATATGATTTCACTTAGGTGAGGTACCTAGAATAAGCAAAAAGCAGAATAGAGGGTGAGGAGGAATGGGAAGTTACTGTTTAATGGGTGCAGAAAATGGACAGTAGTTGTGATGGGTGCATAATGTTGCGAATTACTTAATGCCAAGGAAGCATATATGTTAAAATAATTTTAACTATATATGTATACATGGTTAAAGTAGTCAAAAAATTTTTTTTTCAGTGTGGGATGAAAAAACATTTTTAAGGCCTCAAACATGCTAGGAATGCACCCTACCCTTGGGCTAGACTTTCAGCTAAAATAAATTTTATATTATGAATAATTATCATACTAAAAAAACTTTTAAAAAGATCTAGACAACAAAATACATGTACTTTTTGATTCCATTTATTCGAAGTACAAAAAAAAAAAAAGCCTCTCAGAATGACACAAGCCTGTAATACTAGCTACTCAGGGGACTAAGGCAAAAGGATCACAAGTTCAAGTCCAGCCTGGGCAAGTTAGTGAGACCCTATCTCAGAAAAAAAAAAAAAAAAATGGGTTGAAGATGAAGGTCAGCAGTATATGGCCCCCAGAATCAATGCTCCAGTGCTCCAGTACCACACACACACACACACACACACACACACACACAAAGGGGGGGGGTGTTACCTGGATGGCACTCAATAACGCACAAAAAGAGGAAAAAATAATCTATGGTGACAGAATTGGCTACTCTTTTAGGTTAGTGGCTAGAAGAGGGCATGAAAGGGGTCAGCCCTAGAGTAATTTTCTATTGCTTGATGTAGAGTGATGGTTCCACCCTAATGTTCACTTAGGTCTAAACCACCACCAAAAGTTCTTCCCTTATGTTTACCCGTGTCTGCATTATTTATACTTCAATCAGAAGTTCACCATAAACTGAGCACAGTGGAGCACGCCTGTGGTCACGTGTTCAAGGCCGGCCTCAGCAATTTAGGGAGGCCCTAAGCAACTTCGTGAGACCCTGTCACTAAATAAAATATTTTAAAAGGGCTGGGGATGTGTCTCAGTGATTACGTGTCCCTGGGTTCAATCCCTGGTACCAAAAATAAATAAATAAATAAGTAAGTAAGTAAATAAATAAATAAATAATAGTTCACCATAAAACAAAATTCCTTAGCAAGTCTTTAGAAAAAAAAATAATTGTAAAAATCGGGATAAATTCTTAGATGTTGAAATTTTTCTTTTTTTGGTTCCTGCTTTTCTTGGGCTCTAAGATCGTGCTAAATCTGTGTCTTCTTTGAAAGGCTTCTTCGAATTATTTATCAAGGTCCCCACTCTTCATGCGCTGGATGACAAATAATTTGTCTCCTCGTCTGTCTTCCTGACTAAGCCAGAGCTGAGGGCGTTCTACTGCTGAGTTACATCCCCAGCCCTTTTTCTTTTTTATTCTGGACAGGGTCTCCTTGAGTTGCTCAGGCTGTCCTCAAACTTACGATCCTCCTACCAGCCTTCCAAATAGCTGCGAATACAGACGTGCGCCGACTCAGAGATGAGTCCTTGGAGATCAGAAAGACCAGACCTAACTGATCCCACTAACCTGGAATTTGGGGCACGTTGCATAGTCGTAATGAATCCCATCAGCCCGGAAGGTACTGAGCAGGGATGGAAGAACCAGGATGGCAAAAAGGAAATCTCATTCAGGGTTTACCCAGTAGCGCCAACTAGGGCAAACCTTCCAGAAAGGAAGTCACGCCCCTTTCTCAATCACTTCCCTCAACTCATTCCTCCCCTCTTGGCCCTGCCTCTCTTCCCTAAGGCCTAAGGCCCCGCCCACCAGGCGTGGCCCTGACCCGGGAGGGCCACGATCCCGCCAACAATGACTCCGCCCCTCCTTCCGCTGAGAAACCTGTCCCTTTTATTTAAAGATATGTTTACGTCAGCCCGTCTTACGTAGCTTTGCGTCATCAGTGTAAGGCGAGGAGGCGGGATTTCCTTTCCCTAGTTCTAACAGCTTCCGGGAAAGGCCGGAAGAGACCGGACCCTGAGCAAAATCGGGGATTGCCCGCCCTTTCCCCGGCCTGTACGGGAAGACAAGTCCAGGGGCCGACCTGGCGAAGTCAAAACATTTAGCCTGGGCTTTTCAGGTGAGGACCTCCTTCCTATCCAAGCATAGTACCAGTCCAAGTTCCTTTTGATTTCCCATGACTCCCCGCGTCCTCAAGCCCCGCCCCTAGTTCCCCAGCCCCGCCCCGAAGTTTGAGGGGTGTGAATGGTTTGTGACCCCCTCCCCATCATCGACTGGAAGAGCAGGGCTTGAGTACTGCGCCCTGGACCCGGCAGCCCTTTGGCTTCGGGGGTTCATGGACTCCATTCCATTGGCGTGGAAATAGGACCGCCCATACACGGAGCCTTTGCCTCGGAAAAAGTAGGGTCCGGGTCCCCTGCTTACCGTGGTCAGGGTCGCTCACAGGCTGAGGAGAAAGCAAAGGCCTCCGAATCAGGAGACCAGGGATCCTGCTCGGCCCCTCCCCACGACAGTTCCCTGTGTCTGTGCCAGTCGTTCTCGTCTCTCTCCGCCGCAGTTTCCTTTTCTGCAAACCACGGTTAATGGCATTAACTTTCTTACAATCGGGGGGTTAGTTGTGGGAGTGATACATAATTACTTTGTTTATTGAACAATTGCAATGTGCCAGGCACTGTGCTGATTATTTTGCTTCAATGATTTCACGTCATCTTCAAAACAACCTTATGAGGTAGGTACTATTTTTAACCCATTTTACTGATGAGAAGGTTGAGTCTCTGGGAAAGTTGATCGAGGTTTCATAGCTAGTAAGAGACAAGGTTATAGTTTTGTTTTGTTTTGTTTTCTCACTTCAGGGCCAGTCTGTTAAGTCAGGATGTGGAAATTATTCAGATGTTGATATGTCCACAACTTTTTTTTTTTTTTTTTTTTTTTGTACTGAAGATTGAACCTAGGAGCATCTAACCACTGAGCAACATCCTTATCCCTTTTTTGTATTTTTTTAGAGACAGGATCTCACTGAGTTGCTTAGGGCCTTGTGAAGTTGCTGAAGCTGGCTTTCAACTCCATCCTCCTGCCTCAGCCTCCTGAACGCTGCTGGGATTACAGGCGTGCCACGCCCAGCTTTCCATAGTTTTTTTTTTTTTTTTTTTTAGTTTTTGATGGACCTTTATTTTATTTATTTATATGCAGCGCTGGGATTCAAACCCAGTGCCCATACATACTAGGCAAGTGCTCTGCTACTGAGCCACAACCCCAGCCCTCCACAAGTATTTTGAAGTAACTATTGTGGCATTATACTGGGCTCTTCAGTACAAAGAGAAACACATGTGATCCTTGTGTTCCAGGAGTCTAATAAGAGAAGTATAATGAAGTTTTATAGGTGCTGTGAGAATAGTCTGATAATGATAATCACCAGATGGATTTGTCCAGGGACAGCTGTGAACACAACAGATTCTCCAAGGGAAAACGTAGGTACTCCAAGGACCAAGCAGAAATCCTTCCTAAGAAACTGCAGAGAGGGAACCTTCATAATATGACAGACCGAGGTGTAGGGATTGTGAGAGCTATTGTGGAATCATTTCCAAATCAGTTCCATGTTGACAGCGGTTTTTGCAGTTGTGAGCCCTCAGTGACCCAGAAGGGTAGTGTTTCTGGTGTTTGTCTCATATGACTCCCCACGGCTGGCCAGAGAATTTGAGAGGAGGCAGAGTTACCATTTGCTTATGGCTCCTACAGAATTGCCCTTTTGGGGTAATCCAACTCTTCTGTTGACAATAAGTTAGTTTTCTTTAGCTCCTGACATCTGGGTATGGACTGTGACCGTGAAAGAGATGGGGCTCAAATGAGACAATCCAACAAGGGGGGCTATATAACACCTCCAAAGTTGCTCTAAAATAAAGTATTTCAGGATTTTTGGTCCCTCTGTCTCTCTGAAGTCAAATTGGGGGCTGTTCAGGGGGCACATTTGCTTGAGCAAGTGTTAGAAATCCTAGAGAAACTCGCTAAGTTCAAAGAAACAAATGTTTTCCCCATCAATGACCAAAAAAAGAAGTTGCAGCAGGCACAGCAGCAAAGCTCTGAGGCTTTCCTGATGATCTGTGTTCAGTGTGGGCATGGCATCTGTGAGCTAGTTTTGTGATAGAGACCAAGGCTAAGTCCTTAACTTGAGGTTGGGGGTCTAGAGTTAGAGAGGTTTGTTATCCTTCTACAGAACATTGAACTCCACTTATTTTCAGGTCTGGCTCAGTCAAATCCTAAACTAGGGGCCTTGTTGCAACCCCTCTGGCTCTGCTGATGCTATTCCCCTTTGTTCCTGCAGCGTGGACCCGGTCAGCAACCAGGCCATGGAGCTCTCTGATGTCACCCTCATTGAGGGTGTGGGTAATGAGGTGATGATGGTGGCAGGTGTGGTGGTGCTGATTCTAGCCTTGGTCCTAGCTTGGCTCTCTACCTATGTAGCAGACAACAGTAGCAACCAACTCCTGGGCACTATTGTGTCAGCAGGCGACACATCCGTTCTCCACCTGGGGCATATGGACCAGCTGGTGGCAGGCCAAGGTGCCTCAGAGCAAACTGAACTCCCCCATCCATCAGAGGGTAATGATGAGAAGGCTGAAGAGACTGGCGAAGGTGGGGGAGACTCCACAGGGGAACCTGTTGCTCAAGGTGGTGTGGAGTCCAGCCTTGAGCATCTCCTTGACATCCAAGGCCTGCCCAAAAGACAAGTGGGCACAGAGAACAGCAGTCCAGAAGCCCTGCTGAGATCTGAGGACAGCACCTGCCTTTCTCCCAGCCCCAGCCTCATCAACGTGCGGCTCAAGTTCCTCAATGATACTGAGGAGCTGGCTGTGGCCAGGCCAGAGGACACTGTGGGTGCCCTGAAGAGGTGAGTGGACTGGAAAGTGGGAGGCTGCTGATGTCCCATGTCCCCAGACCTTGGCTCCTCTGAGGAGACTGGTATAGAATTGAGAGCAGCAGGGGATCACAAAACTAAGGGTGGAGGAGACTTCCTTAGAAATCTACCCATCAGTTTTTCCCTTTGCCCGCCTTTGTTGGTCCAGGCCTGTTTGTCCTGTTATGCCTCAACCTCTGTCTTTCCTTTCATCTGCAGCAAATACTTCCCTGGACAGGAGAGCCAGATGAAATTGATCTACCAGGGCCGCCTGCTGCAGGATCCAGCACGCACACTGCGTTCCCTGAACATTACTGACAACTGCGTGATTCACTGCCACCGTTCACCCCCAGGGGCACCTGGTACAGGCCCCTCAACTTCTCTGGCACCTTCGGCCACTGAGCCACCCAGCCTTGGCATCAGTGTGGGCAGTCTCATGGTGCCTGTGTTTGTAGTGCTTTTGGGCGTGGTCTGGTACTTCCGGATCAATTACCGCCAGTTCTTCACAGCACCTGCTACTGTCTCCCTGGTGGGTGTCACAGTCTTCTTCAGCTTTCTCATATTTGGGATGTACGGACGATAAGGACATAGGGAGAAAATGAAAGGCATGGTCTTCTTCTTTATGGCCTCCCCCTTTCCTGGCTAGATCTGGGCCCAAGGGCCTGGGAGGGAGGGGTGGAAAGGATGTGGTGAGCACCCCTTCCATAGGATACAGGAGGCGGGTATGGGGCCTCCCCTCATGTCCACAGGGGTACAGACATCCCCTCTGTGCAGGCACAACTCAGGTAGAAACAAGGATGTCACCTTCCTACACTTTTTGAATCCTGAAGGAGCTCAGAGCCAAAGGCCAAGCTAAGTGGAAAGGCTGGGCTTTGATTCCCTCCCAGCTGTGGCCCTAGTCCTTCCTATTGTCTTGCATGTCTGTCCTGTAGCACTCAAGGCCACCTGCCAGGGCAGCCCAGCATGGCCCTGGTATGCTTCTGTAGGGAACCTGGAGTATCCTTCCATTCCTTAGTCAAGTGTTGGGTCTTTTGAGACAGGGATGAAGGCTGTGCCAGCTTACCCTATGGGTACCCAGCTGCACTCCACCACCTCCCTCTACCCCTGTAGCAGGAATAGGGTGTTCTCCCTCTTTCAAAGCACTTTGCCTTTTTTTTTTTTAGTACTCTGTAGAGCTCAGTCAGGAAGGGGATTGAGGCACAAGGCCAAGCCCCTAGCATTGGGAGAGGCCAGGCCACAGCTGCTGCTACCTAGGCCTAAGGCTGTAAGCAAGACAGCACTGGCCCTCAGCCAGCACCCTACCCTGCCTGACTCCAAGGACGAGCTCTGGGTATGGATCACTGGGCCCTGGGCCCTTGCCTCTGGGACTCTTGGATGGAGGGCCAGTGTCTGACTAAATAAAAGTTCCATTTTGTGGCTACGGAGCCTCTTTCTGTGACATTAAAAGAATGGCTTTGCTCTGCCCCCAGCAAAATGGTAATGAGGGTGGGTAGGCCAGGCTACCAACGGGAGATGCAGTTTATTTACACCAGCAGCCATGGGGGCAGAGGGGAATACACAGCGTTTACAAAGTTAGCTACCTGTACAGGATGGATTACATATGCAAAAATAAAAATCTCAAGACCACAGGACAGCGTGAGCCCCACCCCCCTCCCCCAATGACCCCAGCATGCGGTAATGCCAGGCGGGTGGCCCCTGGGCATGCGGGGGGGAGTGATGCATGGAAGGAAAAGCCACCGGCCATGGAAATTAGTACAGAACCCCCCCACACACACTCAGACACATGATAGGATACAGGGTGGACGACACCTAGCCGGGGCGGGGAGGATGGGAATTGAAACCCACACAGCCTGCTGTTAGAGGGAGGGGGTGGGGAGCTCCTAGCCCCTGTTCAACTACATGGTAGGGGGGGCGCTCTCCCCAAAAGGAAAGGGGTTTGCTCCCTCAGGGTCCCTGCTGGACCAAGCCCATCTCTTACCCAGCCTGGGCAGGGGGCTCTGCCCTGAGGGTGGGCCAAGGAACAATGGGGAAGGTTATGTGGACAAACCAGTTCCCAAACTGCTCCCCACTTCTCCCTCCTCTGACTAGAGGGGGAAAGTGGGAGGCCAGAGGGGAAAGGGTATGTTAGGGCCTGAGCTACAGCTGCCTCTCAGAAGGGAGAGTGGCTCTAGGCCTTCCTCCCTTCACCTTCAACCAACTCCCAAAACTTCATTTGGAAGTGGCTGGAGGCCTGCTGAGATCCTCCTCTCCCTCTGGCTTCCCCTTAGAGGGAAAAGGCTGTGAAGGGCCAAGACCAGAGGAGCCCAGGCCCCAGGATTTATTCTAACTCCTGCCAAAATTGGTTTGGCTTTTTAAAAAATAATCACAATGCTTGGGTTAAAAACCAATTTGTAACCAGGCATCAGCCACAATCAGAACAACCCCAGGGGAAGACTGGGGTTCCAGACAGGGTATTGCAGCCCTATCTCTGTTGTTCCCTTAACCCTCTAGGGTCCCTAACCCAAATCAGTCCAACCAGTCCTGGGTACTAGCTACCCAAATGTAGGAGTGGCTCCTCCTGGGAGAAGGGCAGGGGACACGTCCAGCAAGTGCCAGATAATTCGGCTCAGGGTCAGCTCCATCCCTGTGTCAGTCAGCTCTGCTCCCAGCCCAGATTGCAGTCCTCCAGCTCGGCTCCTGGGGGTGGTGTAGCCCTCGTGGAGGTGGGACGGTACATCTTTTCAGGATGTAGACCAGGCAGGTGGGCACACTGGCATGACGGTCCCAGAGAAGCAATGATACCCTTCCCCCTCCACTGACAACCCAGGGCACAGAGACCACCCTCTTCCCACCCTACTCCTAGCAAAGGGGGAGAGGCACAAGATTAGGATTTTCCTCAGAGCCCCAAACCACAAGTACAGAATAAATAACTTAAAAGCGGCGAAGGAAGGGGAAACAGGGCAGGCTTTGGAGGCAGGAGCATTGAGAGGAACTGAAGCTGGTCAAGGTGAAGGAGTGGCAAGCAGCAGCTGGGAACTCAGGCTGCCCCAGCAGGGCAGTGGGGCAGGGTGGGCAGGAGGAACATGGGGCCACCCCAGGAGGGTGAGGCTGGACCCCTTCCTGGGGCAGGGAATGAGGTAAGAAAACATTTCAAATAAAGCAGCACCGTTCCCTCTCACCTTGGGGCCCCACTCCTCACCAGCCCTGGGTCAGGGAGGGATGGAAGGGGGGAGTAATTCTGATACACAACTCCCTCCTCCTATCCTCCCCTTCCCATTCCTTGAAGCTGTAGAGGCTGGAGGCCCTTTCCTGGCACCCAACAACAAAAGGACAGCTCCTGCTGCCAAGGAGGCCCACGGGGATCGAGGGGAAAGGGCTGCCCTGTGAGGCAAGGAAGGCGGCGGCAGTTCTGGACGCCTACCTCAGCAGACAGCACTCTGTGCCTGCCACCCCTGGGACTGGGGGCACTTGATAGGACTCTGCACAAAGACAGGACATGCCCAGCCCTGCCCCTCAGCTCCAAGCACCGGACCCATTCACATTGCTGAGGGCAGCCAGGGGAGGCCCCCTCCAGGCTCAGCTTCCAACCCACAGCCTCCCGGGTAGCCATAATGCCCCTCGGCAGGGCTTAGTCCAGTTCCTGGGGTGGGGGGCAGGCAGTGCGCTGGCACAGTGCCCAGGTCAGGCCCCTGGCCTAGCTGGACATCCAGTAACTCACAGAATAAATAGGAAAACCGCCTCCCCACCAAACTTATGTCCAAGGCATAATGAGTCCAGGTCTGAGTCCTGCACGCTGAGAGGTCGTGCTCTATTGCAGAGGACCCTGACACCCCCCAGGGGCGCATAAATGGATCCTCTGCCTGCCTGGCCCACCAAACTTCCCAAGCCCAAACCCCCAGCAGTCGTCCATTTGCCAGGCTATGCCACCTGGGTGGGGGTTGGGAGAGAGGGCTCTGCTCAGCCAAAGGCTATCCCTTGCACCCAAGTCAGTTGATGTCATCATAGATGCTGGGCGTTGGGGGTGCCGGTGGCTTTGGCTTCTTCTTCTTGTTGGAGCCCAGGCCAGAGGCAGTCCCTACCAGGCTCAGATGGGATTTCTTTTTCTTGGTTTTCCTTGATTCGGAGCTGTTGGTACCTGCAGAGAAAAAGTTATAAGGGATGAGAACAGGGTTGTGGCAGGAGAAATGGCACTCCATGAATTGGGACAGAAAATTCCTAGGACCCAACTGTATCACATACCTAGACCCCATCCCTGATTTTCACTCGTCTTGGAGGAGCCTGAATCAGAGGGTGAGAGATCAGAGGAGCCATCCCACTGAAGCCGGCTGATCAGGGCCTGGCTGTCGGTCATATCAAAGCTGTCATTATCCAGGGAACTCTCAACCTCCGGAAGGACTCTGGAAAGGGGAGGGATCAAAAAAGGGCTTTGGAGATACCCATCACCACCCTAACCTGCTACAACCCACTACCCTTCTGGAAAGGTCACTTACGCTGAGGGCCCAAGGAAATAAATCCGCACAGTTCGCCTCTGCTCATCCGTGTGCTGGGGGCAACGCAGAGACCTGGTGGGGATGGAATTATCAGACCCTGACAAAACAGGAAAGGACCTGAGGAACTCAGGGAGAGCCCCTCCCCTCAGCAGAGGCAAAAGTGACAGGGAAGGGGTTAAGTGGAGAGCACCCCGACGGAGGCCTAAGGCCTGATCATTGGAGGAGGGGAGGGAAAGGGCGGGAGCCCCATTGCTCAAGTCCAAGGGTACTCCTGACACATGCCCAGAGTCAGTGTGCAGGAGGGCCCCCGGCCCCCTTTCTAGGTTCTGTTCTCACCTTGTGCACATCTTCTTGGTGTGTTCAGAAATCACCCCACATTGCTGGAAGAGGAATATAAGCTGAAAGGAGGGATGGAGGGAAACCTACTCTAGACACTAGGTGCTCCCTTCCACATCAAGGCTAGACTGCACACGCAGAAATGGCCCCAAGGCGTCCATATAGTCCAGACCACTGTGGGCCAGGAAATCTACTTCTACTTCTAGAGTAAGAATTCTAAGGCTCTAATTGCTGTCACCAGCCTCCTCCAGGGTGTTGACCTCTGCCTGTGGCTCCAGCCCACTCCTAACGGCCTCCCCTGCCCCAGTTCCTCACCGTGGTAAGCAGGCTACGCAGCTCCTCTGGCCCCAGGGTCTCATAGCTGATCCCAGTTGAGTTGCTATACTGTGAGAAAACCAGAAGTACAGGTCAGAGAAGTAAAGCAGCAGCAGACAAAAAAGGGGGCATGGAGGCCGGAGATGTACACCAGTGGTAGAGCACTTGCCTAGCACATGTGAGGTCCTGGGTTCAGTGCCCAGTAAAAAAAAACCACACACACACACACACACACACACACAGGGAGGAACAGAGAATTAGTCCCTCCCATTCCTGCCTCTGTGATAGAGCAGTTTTCCCAGTGAGTCCTTTCATTCCACCTGCACACAGATAAGGGAATAGGACACAGAAAGAACAAACACAAGACTCAAACAGCCTGATTAATGCTTCTGGCTGTCAGCATTCTGATCCTACTTCTCCAAATCCCAGCCACCTCACAAGGACAATGAGAAAGAATGTAAGGCAGGCAGCCTCTACTCACCTTAAAAGGATCCGAATTGCTAAGTTCCCCTGAAGAAGAAAAAAGAAGGGGAAGGGTGTTTGATGCAGAGGTACAGACAGAGAACCCTGAAAATAACCAGAGAGGAAGTGGGGGGTGACAGAAGGATCACAGGCCCTCCCTCCACACCCCTATCCCCCAACTCCCTCTACCCTCCCCCGAAAATGAGTCCCAGAAGACACAGCTAGCAGCACCACTGTCACTCCAGCCCCACTTACCATTTTTGTGTTTTAAAGACTTGGATCTTCGAGGGGAATTGGGGTTCTGGAATGGGAGATACCATAGCTTTGGGGAAAGGGCAACCATAAGGGGGAGCCGAGAACCCAGGGAAGGAAAAAAGATTTGACAAAGAAATATCCTCAAATTCCTATTCTTCTCCCCCATTAAGAGGCCTGTCTGCCTATATTTCCTCCCCCATGCCAAGGCCTCTGTTGACCCCCTGCCCACCACATACACACCCTCATCCCCGAACCCAAAGAGGCCCCCAGTGACCTCAGACTTGAGTCAAGACACTCGAGGACTCCCTGCCCATAGGGGAGGGTATCTGTCCTTCGCCCAAATTTCCCCCATGCTCGCCCCAGCTCTCACCTTGTCTGATTTTCTTTTCTTGGCTATGGGGGAATGAAAGGATATAAGGAAAGGTTACTTTTTAAGTGTTCAACCTAAGAGTATTTAAAGAAAACTGCAAAAGCACACTCTCCCCATCATTTAAAACAGTTATTTGTGACCAAAGTATACCCAATTCCTGCTCATCCCAGTGTCCCCCAAGATCCCCCAGGTCCCCAAACACCTTTCTTCTCTGAGCCATAAGACCAGTCGTTGTCATTGATGTCATCATTATCCTCTTGGTCACTCTCAGACTTGTTCATGTTGTTGCTATTGGCAATCCTGCCAAGGGTAAGGGAGAGAAAGGGTTAAAGTGCCTACAACTTTAAAGGTATAGTGGAACATCTAGAGTCAAGAACAACCCACCCTCTGTATCCTACAAGCGCCCCTAGGGGCCTACACCAAGGTACAGGCTGCAAAAGATGAGCAGCTTTAGTTCTATCCTCACCGGCGGTTGGCGATTCGGCTGCTATTCCGCCCCATTCCCAGGCACTTCTCCAGATGGGGAGCAAAGCGGGAGGCGGCAATGCTGCGGCTGCAATTGGGGCAAACACACTCCTTGCTCTTCCACTGGTTGAAAACCTGTCCAAAGATGTCCAACCCAGGCTGGTCCACGATCTCTGGGGACAGGAGAGGCGTGGCGATCAGGGTGGGCAGGGAACCCTCTCCTCATTCCCACCCGTGTTGTCCCATGGCCTCTTCAAAACCCCCTGCCTAAGCTTGCAGGAGTGCCAGGGTCCACAACTAGAGTAGTTCCCAGAGAAAGACCCTCCATGCACTCTTTGGGCAGGGCTAGACTTCTCTCCTTTCACCCTGAAGCTCACCAAAATCCTTCATGCTATCGGGGTCTGTGTCGTCCAGGAAGAAGTAGCCACACTTGACAGCTCGGTGTACCTCAAAGCAAAATCCCAAACAAGAATCCTCGACCAGGTCCGCATATATCTCCTGAGCGATGGCCTGAGCCCCAGAGGAAAACATCCATAGTCACAAGAGTCACAGACCTCTGGACTGCCAGTGACTCTCACCAACCAAATCTCCTGGCCCTGGCCAAATATCATGCTTTCTTTGCCATTTTCCCCATCTTGATTTTGAATTCTTTCTTCTTCCCTTTAAGGAACAAGGCTGACTACCCAAATTCCTCTTTGGTGTGGATGCCAGATATAGTGACACAGAGACACCAAGAGAAAGAACTAGAGGCACACGTGGGGGAGCCCTCACCTCTAGTTTGCTGTTATCCAGGCCAGACAAAGACATTTCCTCCATTTTCATTTGTAAACTCTTGTGGAGACGGTGCTCTGACTGCTCATAGCACAGCGGGCGGCAACACGGCTGTACACATGGGGATGGGGGTGTTGGTGTGAGTCCAAGGTACCTCTTCCCCTCACCTCAATGCCCAGGGCTTAATTCTGGCATCAGAGTATCTCCCTCCCAAAGGTCCAGGACCACTAAGTCTCAGTGGTCCCTCAGGGCCTGAAACCCAGAGATAGCCTCGTCCTTTCCAGGCCTGATATCAGGCCTGGTCTTACTGCCAATCAGAGTCTGGATCTATAGGAGGCAGCAGTTCACCCCAGGTCCCCAAAACTCAAACCCCTCTTTGATACCCATGGTGCAATGCAGCAGGGGGAGGAGAAGGAACTCTAAGGCCTCAAAGCAAACCCACAGGGTGTGGCAAAGAACTGCACAGACTCCTAAAGACACCCCCTTCCCTAAAGGCTCTCCTCAGAGTCACCTCTGCTTTCAGCCAGGATGTCCACTTGGGGGGGTACTGCTACCAGAAGTAGGAATGGCCCTAAGACCCTACAACCTTCACCCCACTGTCTTTTCTTGAAATAAGCTTGCCACTGCTCGGAGAGGAGCAGAGATCAGAGAAGCACAGAGTCAAAGGGGCATTTCCAGCCACCTGGAGCAGAAGGGGGTAGAACCCTGTGGGATGGCACTGGAGGAGTGGGCACTCCCCTTACCTGTTCTTCTTTTAGATAACACCCTCCCTCCCTCAGGACCAGCCCGGAAGTCTCTCCAAGAGCCCCAAAGTCCAGAAACCCCCACCAAAGGATTCAGAAACAGCACCCACAGTCCGGGGGCCCCTCTGAACGGTGGGTACGAGTTTAAGGAGCTGCCGGCCTAGAGTGGGGTGGGGACTGACAAACGAGCCAGGGGCACTGGGAAGGGTAGGAGGCCGGGCCGCGGCTCTTCCCCCGTCCCTGCGGCACTGCTGCTGCATCATACCGACTGGGGGGAGGAGAGTCGAGCCGCCCGAGGCCGGCGCCGGGCCGGGACAGACCGACCCCCAGAGAGTGGGCAGAGTGGGACGCGTCCCGGCCCCTCTCCGTCCCCGCCTGCCGACAGCACCGGCCGGCCGGGGAGAGGAGTCCGGGAGGGTGTCTATTGTCCCGGGGGCTGGGGCCTGGCTCCCTAACAAAGGCCCCGCGCCCCCTCCCCGGCCGGCCCTGCCCCGCCCAAGGGGGACCCAGCCAGGGGGAGAGCAGGGGGCCCGGGCCGGGCCGGGAAGCCGGGGGAAGCCGGGCGTTTCCGCGTCGGGCCGGGGGGAGGGGAAGGGGCGCTGACCCAGACCTGGGGGGAGGGGGCCCAAGCCCCGCCTCGGGCCCCGCCCCCCGCCCCCCGCAGGCCCCTCCCCCGTTCCCGTCTCCGTCCCGTACTCACCCCGCCCGGGGGGCCGCGCCGGGGCCCGGCGGCCTCTCAGGGCCGCGTCCTCCGGCGGCGGCGGCGGCGGCGGCTGCTCCGGAGCCCCATGTCCGTCGGTCCGTCCTCGCCTCTCCCCGGGGCCCAAGGCCCGGGGCCGGGGGGTCGGGCCGCCCCCCCGCCTCGCCGCCTCACCGGGCGGCCATGGCCCCTTCCCCTCCCTTCTCGTCCCGTCGCCGCCTCCTCCTCCTCACCTCACCCCGCCCGCGCGCAGTCCGCGCGCCGTCCGCGCGCCCCTCCCCCCGCCCCCCACTCCAGCCCGCCTCTCCCGGGCGGGGGGTGCGGCGCGAGCCCGGAGCGCGCGCGCGTGCCGCGACCGGAGGATGGATGGATGGAGCGAGCGAGAACGCGAGCGTGCGCGCGCGCTCCCCTCTCCCCCTCCCTCCGCGCGGGCGCGAGGCCAGGCGCGAGCGCGCTCCAACCTCCTCCTCTTCCTCCTCCCGCCCCTCCTCAACACCCCGCCCTCGCCCTCCCTTCCTCTTCCTTCTTTCGCTTTCGCGCGCCCAGCGACGGCTCGCGCCTGCTAGAAGGGCCCGAGCGCGTGCATCTGCCCCGCGGCCGCAGCTCGGCAGCATTTGCTCCAGGGGGCGGGGACCGGGAGGGGAGGAGGGGCGCCACGCCGCCGTCCAAAGTACCGGCGGACGGGGACGGGGGCGGAGAAATGGGCGGGGCCTTCGTGGACTAGCCCAGCCAATCGCCGTGTCGTTTCGGACCCGGAGGCCCAATAGGAGGGGGGTGGGTGGGGCAGCGTTCAAGGTGAGGTGCGCGGTGCGCTGGGGGCGGAGACGTTGTGCCGTCCCGGCCGGCTCAGGGGCGGGGGCAGCGGGTGGCGTCGAAAGAGAGCGCCGGCTCCCAGCCGAGCCTGGGACGCCTTCCGGCCCAGGCTCCCCCGCCCTTCCCTCGGGGCTCCCCGCTCTTTCCTCCCCCCCGTCCTCTCCCCACTTTTACCCCGAGGCGTGCAGCCACTTCTATGAAGCGGACGGATTTGAAGTGGGGCGCAGTTAAGACCTGAGGGCGGAAAACCCTGGGAGCCGAAGAGGCTCGTTCGCGCTCCTTTTCCCGGTTTCTGGGCGGGTCTCAGCCCCTTCAGGCCTGCTAACCTACAAGCTCCCGCGATGAGGGTCCACCGCTGAAGGCGGAGGCCGAGCTGCGCTCTTCTGAGCGAAGCGCCCTCCCCACTCATCCTAATTTAGATCCCACACCTGCTCGCCTTTCCTGCTTCCGGAACTCAAGCTGGACCCCCTAGTGTCAGCCTGCCTGCCGGACACTGGCCAGACCCTTCCCCCGACGCTGTGGTATTCCCTTGGGGGTGCCCATTCCTCACCCTTTCAGTCCCCTCTTACCTTCCGGAGAAACGAAGCTTTTCTCAGCTGCAGTAGATTCCTAGACTGGCTCTTCCATCTCGGATAATCTTGTCTGGTGCCCTAGAATGATTGTGTGACAGCCCTCTTCCCTCAGGAGATAGGATTAAAGTCTGAAATCACATATTTTGAGAGACCATCATTGGGTCTTTAGTCTCCAAACATTTCTTGAGGCATATAATATTTCGAAGGAGTCGGATCTGAATTTAACTCCCTGGAAATGGCAAATGAATTCCCTGTACCTCAGTTTCTTCCATTGTTAGTTGAATATGTATCATTAGGTTGTGAGGATTAACAAGCCAGTGCGTGTGAGACTCGTAGGTCAGTGTAAATGCTTGGTAAATCTTAGTTATCGGGCTGCTGGTGCTGGGATACAATGATGAAATAAAACAGTTGTGCTTCCTCAAGAAATTTACAATCTAGTGGAACAGAAAGACTTGTCGGAAAATAATTGCATAATAGTGTGATAAAAACAAAAAAGACATGTATAGAGTTCAGAGACCACCAAGAAGAAGCACCAAAGGATGTAAGAGAATTGGTCAAGAAAGGCTTCTTGCAGGGAAAGATGAACCAAAAGTTCAAGACAGCATTAGACATCCCAACAGTAAGCTTCAGAATATGGATCAATCTTGGGGATGTAGGGAACATAGGAATGGGTCAGGGAGCTGCAGGAGGTGAGCAGGCCAGATCATAGAGGTCTAAGGGTGCACCAAGGAGTTTATGGGCTTTAACCCCGCAGGCAGTGAGGAGTCCTCTAAGGAAATTGTTTGACCAGACTTGCACTTTAAGTTGATCATTCTGAGAAGCAGTAGATTTTCATTATTGGCTGAACTGTATGGGGTAAAGGAGAGGGAGGCTCTGAAAACTCCTTTAACCAGTATGAGGAACTCTGCAGAGGATGCAGGAGGATGACACGTTCAATTTGGGATACATTGGCAACGGTAAAGACTCAGAATGTGGTTGAACTTGAATCTAGAGCAAAGGAGTTAGGTCTTTAGGAACTTATACAGCATGGCATCAGCCTTCCTTGCCTCTTGTCTTTTACCTCCCTTTGAGGAATTCTCTAGTCCAGTGATGCTGCTTTATTTCTTAACCTAAATATATCCATAGTGTCCTCCCCTAAGGAATGCCCAAGAAACCTTCCTGGCTCCTCCCTCTTTACCTAAATCCTTCCTCATATCCCCTCCTGTGGCCATTCTCATACCAAAATTTTTTGTTGTGGTGGTGCTGCTACTGGGGATGGAACCCAGGGCCTTGCGCATGCTAAGCAAGTGCTTTAATCACTGAGTTGCATCCCCAGCCACTCATACCAAACTTCTTTACAAGTGGACTGCACTATTTATTTGGTGCTTGGCCTGGGTTGTTTTGTGGTGGTAACCTCTTTGGGCACACGCCCAGTCTCCACAGTTAGTACCAGTTAATAAACACTAAGGATTGAGCTGGTTCTGGCTCTGGGTGACTCTGGGGTTACAGCAACAAGGGAGACACACAGACCTTGTCTTAGTGGAGCTGACAGCCTAGCAAAACCTGGCTTGGAAGAAACAAGAAACAAGTCTAAGTGTGGAGGTGTCCAGGTTCTAGGTGACTGAAGAAACATGACACGGAGACCTTTTTTTTGTCAGGAGTTCAGGGGCCTCCTCTCTCCCAGGAGGAAGAGGCTTTCTAAGTAGAGCCCTGAATGAACTAGGCAGAGAGAACAGCATGTTGTATGGACCCTAGAAGAGAAGGTGGTATATTGGAAGCATAGACAGCTAATGTGACTGGAGTTGGGGCAGAGAGCCCAGCAGGAACAGTGGACTCCCCTGCATCCTGAACCTGTGAGCTATACTTCGTCACTCATTGAGACCATTTTTCTTGGGTATCATATACATGCTAGGCAGCTTTAAGTAGTGGGATTACTATAATGAACCAGAAAGTAAAGAATCTCCTTTGGGAGATAGACCATAGATAAGTAAAAAAATACATAAGCAAGGAAATGTAGGAGGAGGGCTCTTTGGGAGGTTGGTCAGGAAAGGCTTATCTGTGAGGTAACATTTGAGCTGAGGCCTGAAGGATGAGAAGAACAGTTATGTGTATGAGAAGTACAAAGGCCCTGTGATAGGCATGCTCAAGAAGCAAAAGAGAGACCACGTAGCTGGATCATTGTGAATAATTAGGAAGAATAGGGCAAAAGGAGAGAGAGGATGCAGGGTCCAGGCCTTGTATGGCCATGGTAAATTTTAAGTACCAGAGTAATCTGAAGAAAACTTCAGAAAACTCCGAAGTAATCAGAGTTTCTTTGTTTTGTTTTGTTTTTGAGTCTCACTGTGTTGCCCAGGCTAGCATAGAGTTCCTGTGCCCACCTCAGCATTGCAAGAGCTGGGACTATAGTGAGTACCACCCTGCCTAATTTTTCATTTTTGTTTGTTTGGTTTTTGGCATTAGGATTGAACACAGGGGCATTCTACCATTAAGCTAAATCCCAGCCCTTTTTTTTATTTTTTATTTTAAGACAGGTTATCACTGAATTGCCCTGACTGGCCTTGGCCTTGCATCCTCCTGCCCTAGCCTCCCTAGTCACTGGGATTGCAGGTGTACACCAACCCACACAGCCAAATTTATTAGACACCTTTGGCTGCTGTGTGTAGAATGGACTGTAGGGGGCAAGAGTGTAAATAGGAAGACCCGCTTAAGAAGGTCTTTGCAGAAGTTGGGTGATGGTGATGGCCTCCACTAGGACGGGAATGGCAGTTGTGAGAAGGGTAGACAGGTTTCAGAGAGATTTAGGTAGTGGAATGGACAGGTGTAGGTGATGGCATGCAGATGAAAGAGAGAGAGAGGAGTCAAGGCTGATAGTCTGGTTTCTAGGTCAAATGACTAAATGGTTGTTAATCATTCTGGGTCTTGAGGTAAAAGGTGCTTCTGAGATACCCCAGAGGATGCACAGGTATCTACACAGGTCTGTAGAAGCAGTGTTTTAGACCATTTTCTGCTACTGTAGCAGAATATCAGACTGGGTAAATTATAAAAATAGAATTTTATTTGGCTTATGGTTCTGGAGGCTGGGACATCTGGATTATGGCACAAGCATCTGGTGAGGGCCTCTGTGCTGTTGTACCATGGTGGGAGCAAGCATGCAGGAGACAGGAAGGGAATCTAGCTGGACTCATTTTTTAGCAAGAGGTTTAGGGAGAGAATGCAGAGGGAGGGCTGACACCAGCAGAGTAGACCAAGAAAGCAGGACACAGTCAAGTGTCTCATGGATGTAAAGATGGACATGTTGGTGACTGGTCAAGAGTGGCCTCAGAACGGTGAGTGGGAATGTTTTACAAGTTTGACCCAGAACAGGAGGGATCAGGCTTGGAGTCCTTGGACATAAGTAGGGTTTTCGGTCCTTTGCTGTTCCAGAAACCCAACAGAAACCTGTTCAAGGAAACCAGAGGTCCACGGCTGCAGAGAGCGAGTCATCCTGTTCTAGCCACTTCCTATCAGAGGTCTGGGTGGTTAGGAAATCATCTAGACCCTGGGTGGAGCTGAGGGCTCAATGTGGGAGGGTGCCCAAACACCACTTGATAAATCCTGCACCAACCAGGAAGGCTGGCATGCCCAGGATGAACCCTTGACCTCAATGGTCATCACCTCATTTCCCAAGGGAATGCCCTCTGGTGAAAAATGCATCTGTTCTCAAATTTCTGAGTCCTTTGTGACTGACAACCTCAGGTGAACAAACTGAATTTAGAAAGCACAGTACAGTAGTACAAAATGATGTAAAAGTAGGTTGCCTATGGAATCTTATGGTTCTAGAAAGGGCAAACAAGCTAGCTTCAAGGGGTTTATCTGACCTACTGGGTCATCCCTGTCACCCACTTTCACTTATGCCAGTGACCAGACAGCAGTCAAACCTTTGTTTTTCACTTTATTATACAAAAAAAAGGGAAAACAAAACTTCCACAGTTGGCCTTAAGCTTAGGCAGACACCTCTAAGCCATTCCCTCCCACCTCCCATAATACAAATTCAAGTGTGGTTGTTGTTGAAACCTACAAAACACTCCTTAAATATTAGAAAAAAAAGGTGGGGGAATGGGGGTCTTCCCACCCCAGCCATCCCGTCCCAGTGCCAAAATGCACTCAGAGCGACCTCTTACAGCACCAACACCCCCACCCCCATGGCCCTGTCTGTACTGTAAGAATTTTTCAATTTTTAAAACAGGAAAAGTGTCCTGTTCGAAGTTATTTTTAAATGAAAACACATTCCACTAAAACATAATAGTGCAGGGGCATTCAGATAAGGAAGTCGGGGGAGGGGAGGGTGTTTGCAGGGGTTCTTAGAAAGAAATAACCTATAAACCCCTGTACTTAATTCCTGGGTCAGGATAAAGGAAGGGGAGTGGGAGTGGGGAGTGTCCCTCCCTACGCCTCCCCATCCAAGCACCAGGGTCCAGGCAAAGCAGATTGTCTGCTTTCATTTAAGAGACCCACAGCCTATCTGGGGTGGGGCCTTTACCTTTTCTGCCCCACCACCTTGGCAGAGGTCCCACTTCCCCCACTCCTGGCTTTCATTCAGAGGGGAAGGTGGGAAGCATAAAGCCCCGATTAAATAGGTCACTGACATGATTGTAAAAAAAAAAAAAAATTTTTTTTGAACCAATTTAGTAAAAACCGCCAACAATGAAAATTAAGTCCACAGATAAGGTGGCTTGGCTTATTAAGAGTCAAAGAATCAGGGTACCAAAAAGCTTGGGATGGCTGGCAAGGGTTAGAGGGACAGCTGCAGAAAGCAGCTTCTGTAGCCCCTTTCCCAACTGTAAGGTTGGGGGGCAAGGAAGAGGGGGAGCAGACCTGAGAAATCAAAGGAAATGGGGTGGCCAGAGGACATGGGGGAAGGCAGTTAGGGATGTGTACGTAAGAGCTCCCAACACACTTCCTGACGCCCAGATTCTGTGCCCAGAGTGGCCAGGCTGGCCCTTCACATGAGCTGGAAGGCCTTTTCCACCAAAGAAAAGCTTTAAGGTTCACACCATTGTCTGCCCCTTCCCGCCTTCCTGCTGGACAGTAGGGGCCAGCAGCAGCTCAGATGCACATGACCCTGGCACAGGGAAACTGAGCAGCAGCTCAGATGCACATGACCCTGGCACAGGGAAACTGGCATAGGAAGCATCAAGAGTGGCTTCAGTGCCCTCCCCAAATAGAACCAGAGACCAGGCAAAGCGGAGACATGCAGAGAAGGGCAGCCTCAGCCTGTTCCCACCAGGATCACCATCTCCCTGGCCTTCACCAACCCTTTTCCAGATTCACAAAAACTGAGGTGGGCTCCAGGACAGACCCCTTCTCTCTTCCACACACACCCACACACACCCACAGGTGCATCCATGCTATATACAGCGCGCGCGTGCGCGCACACACACACACACACACACACACTCACACACACTCTCTCTTCCACACACATCAAGACCATTTAAAAAAAGTTCCAAATCTACCCCCTAAACCCTCCCTCTCCCAGAAATGACAACAGAGACGGCGGCCGAGATCGGTAGGAAACGTCTCGTTGACAGCTCAGAGCTTAAAAAAAAAATATATACACATATATAAAAAACACTTCTGCCCCCCCATGAGTGGGTCCAGGCAGCTCCTTCCTGCAGGGGCAGGGGAGAGGACCATCAGGGCAGTGCCCGTTTTCTCAAAGGCACCTGTCCTCCTCTCCCCAGTTTCCCTGCCTCCAGTTCCAATGCAGGGGTCCAGGTGGTGAGACCCTCTGGGAAGGAAGGGGTCCTCCCCAAACTTCCACCCCACCTTGGTTTGGGTTGCAGGTGTGGAGGGCCTCACTGAACTCTTTGGACTCCCCACCCCTGGTCCATTGTCCATGCCAGAACCGCAAGTGCAGAAGAGGGGTAGGGCGGGCCGGTCTGGTCCAGTGCTGGCTCAGTCTGATGGTTGCTCTCCCTGGAGGACCCCCAGGGCTGATTGCTCCAAGGCTATAGAGTCCTGGCCTGGGCTCCTCCAGTCCCCTACCCCACCATATTTTGTTTAAAAAAAAAAAAAAAAAAAAGAAAAAGAAAAAAGGAAAAAAAAAAAAAAAAAAAGGACAAAGTGGGGGAGGCCAGGGGGTAGGGGATAGAACATGGGGGAGAGACAAAGGTGGTCAGTCGGGGAGGGGAGCTCTGGGGCTCTCCCTGGCTGCCCCGGGGGCTGAGCCTCAGTTGGAGTCAGAGTCTGAGGAGTCCCCTGAGGAGGAGGAGCTGGAGCTGCTGCCCTCGGACTCGTTGTCTTCGTCCTCATCGTCATCCTCATCCTCATCCTCATCCTCATCATCCTCCTCGTTCTGGGGGAAGGAAGGATGCGCAGTCACCAGGTGGCCCTCCTTATGGACCCCAACCCTCCTCTCACCATGCCCTGCCTGCCCACCTCATCCCCGTCCTCGCTCTCGTCTTCACTGCTGGACTCAGAGGAGTCCCCACCATCCTCAGAGGAGTCCCCATTCTCATCATCTTCCTCTTCTTCATCCTCATCCTCATCATCCTCATCCTCTTCATCGTCCTCCTCAGACTCCTGGAGGGGCAGAGAGACATCAGTGGTCTTGGCCCAGGCACTGGGACCCTGTTGTACAGACACCTGTCTGCTATCTGGGAGAGGCTCCTTACCGACTTGGACTGCAGGGTGGTCCGGCTGGACTTGGGGTTTGGGCCTCGCAGCTTGGTCATGCTCTTACGTTTCTGTAGGAGAGGATGGGGGTGCAAAAGGGGCAGCTGTTGAGTTCCAGGCCCTGGGGATCCCTACCTCTACCCTGCCACCGCAGAATTCCCAAACTCACATTGGAGATGTATTCTTTATATGCTGCTCGGTCCTGGGGAGATAGACTCTGGGGAGACAGAGAAGTGGGGGTTGGAACATTCCCCAGATTACTGCCAACTGAGCACCCTGAGTTCCAGTCAGGCAGTAGTCTGAGGACTTTATATCATCCATCTTTACACCAAGTCTCTGCAGAGTGCCCCTGAGGTCTAGGAATACAGCTCAAGTTTCTGCTGACACTGTCGGCCTCCTCCCCCAGCCCTCCCAGTACTAGGGATTAAACCCAGGGCCTAGCCTATGCTATGCAAAAGTGCCACCACCAGGCTACATCCCCAGCCCCTTTTATTTTTATCCTGAGACTAAATTGTCAACGATCTAAGTTGTCCAGGCTGGCCTCAAACTTTCCATGCTCCTGCCACAGCCTTGATTACAGGCTTGTGCCACCATACCTGGTTGAGGTAAGCCACCATGCACCAAGACTGCTGATTTTCATATTCCTACAGTTGCTCTGCCCAAATGGAGGCTCCAGAGATGGGGCCGTCTTTAACTTAGAAGCTTCCCCACAATGACTCCCAGAGCCTGGTATCATCAACCCCACTTGGTCCCCAGTCCCCTGAGCCAATGATGAGGCACTGGGGCTCTCCAAACTTTTGCAGCATCTAATCCCTGTTCTCTCTCTGGGTCCTTGGTCAATCTGGGTGCTGGGGAGAACACAGATGATTCTCCTCACTTCACAGATCTTACTGCTCAACCAAGGTATAGAGGGGAAGCTCAGAGAGGAGGTAATCTAGAGCCTAAAGAGTACTCCTAATCCCACATGGAGAGAGGAAAAGGCAGTCTGATTTGGATTTTTCTGACTACTGTATGACTTTGGGCAAATTACTCAACCTCTCTGTGCTTTGGTTTAAAAGGGTGACAGTACGCATTACCCTACAGGACTGTTGGGTTACTGAAGAAAATGATGAATAAGATAGCATGATGCCTTCCTCTCCCTCCCAAAGGTCCTTTGCCCTCTCACCTTGACCCAGAGGTCCAGGTGCACCTTGTACTGCTTCTGCTGCTCCTCAGCCAGCTTTTTGTAGTGCTCCTTCTGGCTTTGGGAGATGCGCTGCCAGCGGCTGCCTATTTCCACCATGCGCTCTTTCAGTGGCAGGTGGTTCAGCTCTCCATTGGACAGTAGCTCCTGGGAGAACTTCTGGTAACCATTCCTGGGAGATGGGGGTTGTTCAGGGAGGGTCAGGACCCCAACCAAGAAGCCCTCTAGTCCTGACCCTCCCCATACCAAGGCAGGCTCTGGCCCCAGGCTCACATGGGAGGCTTCTTGGGTTCTCCCTGGAACTTCATCTTCTTGGAAGAATTTGTAGCAGCTGGAGGTGCCCGCATCTCACTCAGCTCTCTCTGTGGGGAGACCTGGAAAAGTCACACTCATCCCCACACCCCCTGAAATACTGCTGCCTCCTGCCCCACTCTGTCATGCCTTAGCTGGTTCTCCTTTTATGTGCCAGAAAGAGAAGTAACCAAAGCAAGGCCAGGGAGCAACTACCTATCACCTCATGTCAAGCACGACAGTTTCAATGTGGTTTTGGAATTGAACTCATGTACCCCAACAATCACCCTGAAAGTCAATACTGTCTCCTCCATTTTGCTGATGAGAGACTGAGGCCCAAGGAGCGGGGGATCTGAGACTGGTTCAGGGTCACAAACAAGACTGGGACTTCTGGCTCAGAGTCCCAGCTTATATGGAGAAGGGTGGCCCAGTCTTCTTTTCACCTCATATCGCTTTTGGTCTTCAGCGGCCTTCTTAATCCACATCAGTTTCTCCTTCTTTTCCATGTTGTTCCAGGTCATCTCCATGGCTTTCAAGGCCTTTACCCTATCGTTCTGGGGATAGGCAAGGGTATCAGCTGTGAGAGGGGTCACCCAGGGCTGGAGGCTGCAGAAAAACCCCTGTCCTACTCCCTACTACCTTGAAGCGGGCCAAGTAGTCGCCGATGACGCTCTGTTGCCAGATCTCCTCAGCTCTCTTGGGCGACTCCGGCAGCTTGCCGCGTTCTTCGCGCTCGGCGCCTGGCTTCCTCTCGGACTGTGCCTTCAATGCCGCCTCCCTGGCCTTGTACTTGGCCTATGGAGGACCAGACGATGTCAGCCTCCGAGTCACCCCTAGGGGGCGCGCTAAGCTCGGCCAGCAGCAGCTGCAGCTCAGGGTAGGGAGGAGGGGCTGGCAGAGGCGTGGGCGGTGCAGATGTCCCCGCGGGCTCCACCCCGCCCACCCGCCGCTCCCCGGGGAACCAACAGCCCTTGCTGACAGCTTCCCGCCTTCTGGCTCGCCGGGCTCCCAGCATCTGAGCCCAGGCACACGTGTGTAAGCCACACGGGGCAGGGGCGAGGCTGCGCAGCAGCCCCAGGGGAGGAAGTGGTGCTAGCAGCCCCTCTGGGAGCACTGAGTTTTAGGAGCAAGCCTAACCTTCTTCTTCTCCGACAAGTCGTTCCACATGCGGGCCAGCAGGCGGGTCAGCTCACTCTCAGAGAGCTCTGGTCTCTCCTCCTGCAGCTGCCGCCGCTTCTCCTCAGAGAAGATGAACATGGCTGACACCGGCCGTTTAGGCTTTTCCGAGCCACCCTGGGAAGGTGCAGAAGGGTTGGGGCTCACAGGCTGTTTACCAGAGCCCAGCGCTCCCACCCGCTGGGCCGATGTGTCCTTGCCCACCTTCCCTCCTTCCTGGGTGGGCTTCTTGGAAGCTGGGCTGGTGGCTTGCTTCTTGTTGATGTTCAACATCTTCTCTTCTCCCAGGACCCGCTGCTGCTCCTCCTCAGGCAAGCTCTGGGTAGGGAAGAGGAGCGTGGGGCTGCAGTTCACCTGCTCTCCAGGGGTCCTTACTTCTCCCCTGGCTTAGCCTGTCTTTTCTGCCCAGTCCCCAACTGGAACACTCACCTCGAGGAAACGGAGCATATCCACCTCGTAATCTTTCTTTTTCTGGGAAAGGGAGGGGAATTAGGGTCAGTTGGGGATAGGCTCACCGGAGACTCCAGTATCAGGGACAGGAACCCTAGGTAAGCCTCCCCCAGGGCCTGCTCTCCCCCAACAGATGGTAATCAAGAGGCCTGAGCTATCTGCCTTGACAGGCCCAGATGCCAAACCTAACACACTGCCATGTTGGAAGCAGATGCCCAAGGCACCTATAACCAATGACTGATTTGAGCTTTGCTAGGGTTAGACTTCACACTTGAAACCCTCGAAGGAGGGTCCCAAAGTCTCTATGGGTGGTCCCTGCCATGAAGCACCTGGTCACACTTCTTGTGATAGGCATCCTTCTCCTTCTGGGACAGCAGCTTCCACTGCTGGCTGCATAGCACCATGCGCTCCGTACTGGGCACGTCCTTCATGTTGGCCATAAGCTCTGCGCAGTACAGCGAGTAGCTGTTCCTATCAGAACAGGCAGGAAGAGAGGCACACCCCATGAGCAACTGAGCAGTTGGCCTTCTCACTGTAGAGCCTGGGCCTACATCCTTCACTGGCCCAATTCCCTAGCTGTCCACCCACCCACCCTGGGATAGTGCTCACGGAGGTGGCTTGGTGGGTCGCCCATCAAACTTGTCCTTGAGCTGGCGTTCAGCCTTGGTAAGGGTGGACTTGGTGATGCCCTCCTCACTGATGTTCAGTTCAGGGTGCTTCTGGATATAGTCACGCATAATCTCCTGTAGAGTGAGGTGGGGGGGTGGGGGGCAATGGGGTGTGGGGTTAGCCCGGGGCAGGGGAAGGGGGAGAGCCGCTGGGGGGGGGGCAGGGAGCAAAGCTGGGGATGGCCGTGTCTGCCATTTCACACGGAACGTGGTGCCCTGCCCTGCCCTAGCCTGAGATCTCATGGGGGGTGGGGGTAGGAAAGGTAGAGACAGAGGTGAGGGGCCCAGAAGGCCCCTCCCTCAATGGAGGGCTGAGGAGTGACTGCCTCCCGCAGCATGCGGTGGCGCAGAGTCAGAGGGCAGAGGCTCGTGAAGAGCCGGACGGGGAGGAGCGCAGCGGAAGCCTAACCTCGTACTTCTTCCGCTGCTCCAGGGCCTTATGAATCCATTTCAGCCTCTTTTTGTCCGAGAGCTGAGACCACTGCTTCCCCAGGGAGTCCTTCACCTCCTTCGTAGTGGCCTGCAAACCAAAAGCCGTCAGACACACACAGGCAGCCAGGGGCAGGGGGAGGGGGGTAGGGGGCACAGAGGCCCCCGCCCCCTCAGGCCACAGGAGGTCACATCAGTGTCCCCCTCAGGCCAGGAGGGGAAGGCAGAGAGGCGGGGATCCCGCCTGGGTGCAAGGGGACAGGCTCACACACACGCGCACACACACGCTCGCACGCCAGCTGGCCCAGGCCCTGTCCATGCAACCCACCCCTGGGGAGGGGCCTCCTCTCCTGCTCCCCTGCACCGTGCCTGGCCGACCTGGTGCGGCTCCCCCCTTGCCACCACCGTGCGCCCCCACCCGTGCCCCTTGGCCAGACACTCACATCTGGCCGCACTTTGAGATACACCTTCTTCTCATGAGTGTACCACAGCTGCTGGGGGGTTTTGGGCTTCTCAGGGATGTCCGACTTCTTGGCATTCTGGATAAGGTCGGGGTGGTCCTCCCTAGCCAGGGCATGGGGAGCAAGGGTCAGCGGGGAACACTGCCAGGGCAGACCCAAGTTAGCTGCCCCACCCACAGAGCCTCCTAGGCCTTCCATCTGGGGCTTAGTGGCACAGAGTTACTTGCCTGTCCCTGCCCCTGAGCATAACACATTAGGGTCTTTATGTGACCCATCATGTTCCATGTTTCACAGATGGCCAGCATCAGGCTCTAGCCAGCATTAGCCTATCCTGTCACACCCGGTGCCCCGTGGCCCTCCTTTGGGCTCCACTGCCTTACCTGAATCGGGCCAGGTTTCGCTCGAACTCCTGTTTCTCCCTCTGGAAGTCCTGAATATATTTCATCTGGGGGGAGGAGGGGATGGGGTCATCCAGGACCCAAGGCCTATCTCACCCGGAGCTACAAAAGCCACTAGGAGCCCACTACGCTAGTTCTCTCGCCTCCTGCTATGATGTGGACAGATGGTGGCCTGTGCCTTCTGGTGGGCTGGGCTCACCACATACCAGACCTGGTGACTGAGAACCATGCAGTGGGAACTATAGCGGTCTTTCAGACACGGAATCCTATTTGTATTCTCTCCATTTAATAGGCGGAGAGTCCCCGAAAGGGGGATTTGGCATTACCACAGTCACTTGGTGGGCAGTGGCAGGACTGGGATTGTCCTACCCTTTTCTCTGACACCATCAAGTTCTCATGAGTCTGGTGGAAACCCTGCTCTGGTCATTCCCCACCTCCCTGGCCTGAGGCAGCTGATACCAGTATGGAGATGGCCCTTAGGGCCAGGCAACTGAATCCTGCTTCAAGGCACAAGGGGAGATTGTGTTGAAGGGAACTCAGAATGAATTCTTATAAGGCAAACCATATCCCAGTAGATCTGTCTCTTGGGTTTTTCTTTACCATCTACACTCCTCCACAACTGTCACCATTCCCTCTTGCCTCAGCTACCACCACCACCTTTCCTACCTCTGATCCCTTCCTCCAGGCTCCTGGTTGATGGCCCCTCTCAGCCCCCTATTCCCCGCTGCCACCTGGCTCCCTTCACTCTCCCTTGCCTGCCTTTCCCTCTACCTGCCTCCCTCTCTCCCTCTCCAAGTCCCACTTGCACCTCTTTTCTAATCCGTCCCCTTCCCTAACTACCTTCTGTCTGGTAGCTACAAAAAGAGCCATCTCTCTTTTCTCCCTCTTTTTCCTATAATTTCAAGAATAGCAAGGGGCCAGGGGCTCACAGTGACCAAGCCAACCCCTGCCTCTCACTGCGGACACAGCCAGTGCAGAGAGGTGGCTCTTTCCCCTATGGTTCCCCCAGAAAACTGGGAGCACAGCACTGTCTCCTCTGCCCAATCGTGGTCCTCCACAGACAAGTTTTTGGAGCCAAAGGCACCTCCACGGATATGGCTTACCTCCAGACAAAACCAGGCCCAGAGAAGTGAAGGGACTTACCGAAAGGACCCATATATAGCAATGTGGTAGTAGTCCAAGAGGACAAGTCTGTGTCCCCAGTCCAGCATCTTGTCCACTCTACCCCTTTCTTCTGTCCCTCCCTGGTTCTCAAGGTCCATTGCCTCTCCCTCCCACTCCATGAGTTTTTTTTTTTGGTGTTGTCATTGTCCCTTAACCTCATCAAGGGGTTAATCATAGCTCCAGCAATCACAGCTCCTGCTCAGCTTGGGCAGTGGCCACAGAGGGCTGGTTTTACCCACCAAGCTGGTTCCATTTTGGGTTTAGCACCAAGAGAATGTGTCTACAGCCAGTGTATATAAACTAGGAAAAAAAGGCCACCGAGTGTGGCAGCAGGCATCACTTTTTGAGGGCTGGCTATGTACAACTTCGTCTCTTTTCCCAGCCAATGTGCCTTTTGGACTCTCCCCATGTCCCTCAACAACTTCTCTCCTTGGCTCCACCTCATTATACAGTATCTCTTCTTCTTGTCCACCTCCTCACCTCACCTTACCCATGTCCCTTCAGGACTCCTTCAGTATTTTGTTTCTTGTCTCTGCATGGGACCTCCTGAGCTGTCCTTGACAGTGTCCATTGGTGCCTGAGAAACTTAGGCAACTTGTGTGCCCAAGGTCATCAACCTCCCTGACTGTCTGGGACAGTGCATGACCTCTGCAGGGGACAACATGAGGCCAGGAAGGACAAGGTATATTCTTGCACACGGGGAAGAAAGCCCATTTAACATGTGGATGTGGCTGTGGGAAGAGCACCAGACAGGGAGCCTAGGGTCCCAAGGCCGAGTCCTGATCTAGCATCATTACTTGTGTGACCTCAGACACTCAACCTCCCTGCACCTCAGTTCTTTGCACACAAGCATTAAGAATAACCTCCTTTCCTGGGGTTTCCTGTGTAAGGATATTGCAAACATTAAATTAGGCCATAAAGGGAAATGTGGGGGGTACAGAACTGCTGTGAGGCCCAACAGTGAGGATGAATGTGTGGCGAGCTGAATGAAGAGAGAGCACTGTAGATGGTCCACAGGATGAGGTTGGTCTGAGCAACTGCCTGGGCCTGGGTTTCACCTTCAAGGGTGCCTGTTCTGACTGTGTGTGAGCCTGGGATAGGGCAATCAGGTATGGCTGCCTGAGACCCCACTCTGCTTGCTGACTCCTATGTCCCTGATGCCAAGTCCCTCTAAGCCCTGCCCCCGCAATGACCTACACACACCAATTGCTAGCAGCCTCTTCCTTCCCCCCACCTGAATCCCCCTCCCCCCACCTTCTTCTTCTCTGGAAGTTCCTTGTATTTCTTGGACAGAATCTTGGTCAGGTCCAGGTTGCTCATCTCAGGGTGGAGTTTTGCATACTTGGCCCGCTTCTCCATGAAGAAGCGAAAATAAGGGGTCAGGGGCTTCTTTGGGAAGTCTGGGTGTTTCTGGAAGGTGGGACAAAGACACAACAGAGGTTAGACATCAATCCTTCTTTGGACCACTCCTTCCTTAACCCTTGCACTCCTCCTCCTGGTAACTCACCTTGAGTTTTTTGCCTTTATAAGGATTTTTAACATGTTCTTGAGCATCGAGGATCAATTCTGTCAAAGTACGGAACTTCCTTACCTGGAGGAAGAAGGGAGGTAGGTGGAAGGGGAAGCTGGAAAACACCACCCCACAGCAGAGCTCCCTTTTCCAATGGATTTCCACCACTGTCTACCAGACTGAATTTATTGAAGGAGCACAGCAGAGACCAACAGCCCCACAGTACAGGCAATCTCCCACCCAGGCACTGACTGACGCAGGCCTACTGCAGAGGCCCGGGTAGTTAGCATACACCAAAGAACAGTAACAAGATGACTGCCTGACCTCAGTGTCCCTAGACAGTTTAGGCAACAGAAACCCCAGGACAGTTAGTAGTCAAGGCCACCTGAGAGACCTTGAACTCTCAGAATTGAGACCTGGATGCTGGTATGTTAATGGTGCCATCTCCTCCCACAGGCGCAAGGTCAAATACAGAGCTAACAGGTGACCACATGAACACCTCTCCTGGTCTTCTTCCTTCCTGTTTACAGACTTCTGTTTCATCAATCCCTCAAGGAAGGACAAGGTAGGGTTATGTGTAGATGTATATTCATGCGTATCACAAAGGGAGGGATTCAGTTACCTCATTAGAAATCTCCACCCACTTGAGCTTGCACATGTCTCCAGAAAAATCTTTAAATGCTACTTTTTCCCAGTCCATATGTGACTCAGTGGTTTTGAACTTGGAGCTGTCATTGGATGGAAGGTTGTTCTTCATGCATTCCAGCAAAGTTAGCATATCTTCCTGAGACCAGCGGTCTGTTGAGAGGTAAAAGAAGCCATCACACCTGGCTCATGTCATCACCCTGATCTGCTCCCCAGTCCTTGAATATCCAACCTTTCTTCCCCAGAGACCCTACTGCTTCCCATCTAAACCAAAGCATCTTTCCTTAAGCACTGCTTATCCCTAAGAAAACTGGTCACAATGGATTAGGGCAAAGACTGGTCCAATGCCACATGTGGAAAACCTGGCTTGAACCCAGGACTAGCTTCCTTCAGGGATATTTTCATTTCTAACATTCCAGGCTTCCATGGGCCTGTACTGACCGTAGGAAGGGGGCAGGGGAAATAAAGTTCCTGTGAATTGTGGCCCTATGGGAAAGCAATTAGTTTATCAGGAAAGAAAGCAGGAAGGCAACATATCTAAATGTGTTGCCAAATTCAAATTCTACATAGATACCATAAATGTTCAAGTGCTTGAAGAAGGGGTGTGGACAATAAGAAGACTCCATACAGATGTCTCTAGCACAGCTAAAAGCCAACATTAGAGACAAGAGAGATCAGAAAAGAATTTCTGGCAAATAAAAATGGGAAGGATATGAAGAACTATACCGGGCAGGTTTGAGGTAATCATGTAAGTGGCAAAGATTCTCAGGGTCCTGTGCTAACCCCCCCCCCCCCAATTCCAAGTTGTATTCTTGCATCAACTCCCTAGGGAACAAAAAAAGGGAATCTGAACCTGCTATTTTCAGTCACTGAAATGCAACTCAGAGAGCTTGGGCCTCTCTAGAGAGTGGCTGTACTAGGTGAGCTGGGGAAGTAGCCATCCATGGCTCTAAGTCAAAAGGGCTCTTCACTTTTATTTGCATATGGTAACCTGGGTCAGGGTTTTTGCAGAGCAGGGTCACATGGACCCCATAATCTTTTCTCCCTTCAGTGTCCTACAAGCATTGCCCTTTGCTGAGATTTGTTCTACTCCCCCATGGGACCAAAAGTACTGGATGGGTCCCTGCTGGATGAAGCAGGGGTCTAGCTGTGTATATCACTTCCATGGCCTGGGGCCTTAAGCCACTAAAAACAAAAAACAACGAATTCTCTCCACCTGCCTCTGCCAAAACTTTATTCTTTTAATAACAGTAAGAGAACCTAAAAAGCTGGGAAACTTCGCACCCCCCACTTCAATCCTCATCCTTCCTTCCAGCCCAAGAACCAGAGCAGGGACACACTTCAGGATGAAGGGGAACCCCAGAAAGAAAACTTGCACGGGTCTCCCTTCTCCCTCAAACACAGGGGCGGGGGGCTGTGTGAAAAACACAACTTACAGTCTCAAAGTCAAATAATTTGGATTTAACTAAGCCAAATTATTCCTTCCAAGTGTAAAGGATGCTCAACTTATAAAATAAAGCTCAAGACACTCTCCCCAAGTTCAGAGAATACAGAATGGAGGAACCCTTTAGAAGGAGAGTCCTGCAGACAGCCATGTGGGAAAAAAGATTTAACTTAAGAAGGGCTGTGGGTGGAGAACCCCTACCTTGGCCTTTGGGTGCGGCCATTTCCAGGTCTGTGGGACAGTCGGCTTCTCCGTTCATCCTCCAGCTGTCCGGCCACCTCCTTGGTCGCGCTGGCCCGGCAACCCGGGGTCAAAGCCACCTCACCCTTTAGAAGAGACACCAGTCCCCACTCAGACAGGCGGATAGGTGGGGGGTTTCTTATCCTACCCCCATCCCAAAGGGGAGGGGGACACAGGTCCCGGCTCTCAGTAAGACCCAGTCAGGACGCTCAGACTTAATGGGTCGGAGGGTGTGGGAGTGCGCCCCTCTTCTTCCCGACCCCCTCCCCCAGCCCCTGCAGCCCGGCTCCGCGGCGTGCGCCCTCCCCTGCCCACGCGAGAGACTGCTCCCAGCTCCCGCGTGCAGTGAGCGCCCGCCCTCCTTCCCCCACCCGGACTTGAAAAAAAAAAAAAAAAAATTCTCCTCCTCCTCGGTGCGCCCGCCCCGGGGAGGCCCCAGGCTGGAGGGCGGGGGAGGAGGAAGGGCGGGTAAAGGGCGCGCGCGGCCACGGAAGCGGGCACGCGCCCCAGTCTCCTCCTCCCGCCTCCCCCCGGCCGGTTCCCCCCGCCTCCGCAACCCGGCGGGGACCCGGACGCAGCGCAGCCGCCGCCAGCCCCGGAGCGCAGCGGCCGCACCGCCCCCGGGGACCGGATCCGGATTCCGTCGCTCCCCCCTCCCGATCGCCCAACGCCGTTCCCGCCCGCCCGGGCCGGCGAGCAGCCGGAGAGAAGCGGCCTGGCCCCCGCCCCCGAGCCACCCACCCCGGCCAGAGGCTCTGCCACCGCCCAGCTACCCCGACGCTCACGGAGGAGCCCGGCGCAGAGGCGCGACCGCGGCGGGAACCGCCGCCTCCTCCCCCGAGCCTGCGGCCCAGCCCCGCCGGCGCCCCCGCCCCGGCCTCCGGGGAGCCGAGCCAAAGAGAGGGCGGGAGGACGGCAGCCGGGAGGCGGGGGCGCAGCGCTCACCGGCCCCGCCGCCCCCTCCGGCGGCCGGCGAGAACTGCGCCTGCCGGCTCCGAGAAGCGCGGGCTCCTCCGCCTGCGGCCCGGACTGATCCGGGCCTCGCTTCCTGCCCTCCCCTCCCCTCCCCCGGCTTCGGTGTCCTCCCCAGTGCCCTGGTCTGGTCGAGCCCAGTCCCCTGCTCCGAGGTCGCTCCGGGTCCTCGCCCGGCGTCCACCGCATCGGCGGCTCGCTCCCTTGCCTTCAGGCCCCGGCCCCGACCCTAGCACGCGTCCTCAGCCGCCTCGGTTACCCGGCGCAGCGCGGCCTCCGGGCTTCCCGCTCCGGCGGCTCCCTCCCCGGCTCTGAGCGGCGGCGCCCTCCCCCGCTCGGCCGGGCACAGCCGCAGCTCCCTCCCGCGGCGGCAGCGGCTCCTCCTCCCGGCGCGGCGGAGGCGCTGGGGCGGCGGCTGCTGCTGCTGTGGCGGCGGCGGCGGCTGTGGCTGCTGCCTGCTGCTCCTCGCGGCGAAAAGCACAAAGCACAGCGCCCTCCGCCTGCAGGCAGCCCGCCCGCCGCCCGCCCGCCGGCCCCGGCCTCAGCTCGCACACCCCCCGCCGCCGCCGCAGCCTCCGCCGCCGGAGCGGGGAGGAGGAGGGAGAAGGGAGGAGGAGGAGCGGGAGGGGGGGCGGGAGAAGCGGGGCAGCGAGCGCGTCCTTCCCCGTAGAGCGCACACCGACCCCCGGGGAGCGAGCGCCAGCCCGCCCGCCTCGCCGGCTCCGCTCCCTCCCACAGCCTGCCCGGGCGGGCTCCGCGGGGGGCAGCTGGGAGGAGGGGCGGGAGCTGGGGGGACCCGGGCGGCCGAGGCGGAGGGAAGGAAGAAGGGGAGGGGGGTGGTGGTGGTAGTAGTGGTGGTGGTGGTGGTGTCGGCAGCGGCTGCCGCTGCCGCTGCCGCTGCCGCCGCCGGAGCGGGGGGGCCGGGGCAGGGAGACACGCAGCCGCCCGGATGGCGGTGGGGCGCCGAGCCGAGGCGGGCGGGCGGGCAGACGCCGAGAGCGACCTCGCCAGACCCGCGGGGGAACTAGCAGCCTTGGCCGGCGCGGAAGGGAGGGCCGAGGTGCGGCCGTGGAGAGGGTGCCCGGAGGGCCCCCCGGTGGCCGGTAAGGCTCAGGGGGTGTCGGCAGCCCAGCTCCGGGGCTCTCTTCCAAGTCTTCCAGCTTAGGATCGTACTTGCAGGCCAGTCCTCACCCTTTCCCTTCTCCCGCCTTCCGAGGCGGGCTATCGGCGCCCACCCTCATCCCCGGAGCGTGGCCACGGGCTTGGGGCGCACGTAAGCCGATAGCGGCGCCAAGCTTCGGCGCCCACCTCGCGGTCCCCTTGCTGCCGAAAGGCACTCACGAAACTTGGGGGGGGGGGGGCGGAGAAAAAGAAACAACACCCCGACACCAAAACCAAAAAGGTTCCTTTTGGTCCTTAAAGCCTGGAAACTGCAAGCGGGCTCCAGTCCCAGCCGTGGAGCAGCTCTGGGAGCCGGTTCAATCCAGCCCGGCATGGCTCCCCAGGCCTGCCCCGGCGCATGGAGATCGGCGCCGCCGCCGAGCAACCCCTTTCCCCCGAAATCCGTGGCACCGAGGCTCACTTACCGAGTATGTGGATGGGAGCGCGGGCCGGAGGCACCTGAGAGCGCGGCGGGCGGAAGAGCTGAGCCGCAGCTCCGCCGCAGCCGACGCTGGGGCAGCTAGTCGCCAGACAAAGCCCGAGATGGCGAAGCGGAGCGACGGCTAATGGCGAGCCCCACGCGCCGCGCTCCGCCCGCCCCGCTCCGCCCGCCCGCCCGCCCGCCTCGGCGCAGCGCAGCGCCGCTCCGAGCGCTCGCCCGTCAGAGCCGCCTCGGCGCCGCCGCCTCCCGGGCCACCCCGGCCTCGCCTGGCCCCTCCGCCTCCTCGGGACGGCTCAGCCTCGCCCCTTCCCTCCCACCGCTCTGGGGGCTGCACGAAAATTAAAAAAAAAAAAGAAAAGGAAAATGCTTTTCTTTCTTTTTTTTTTTTTTTTCTTTTTCTTTTTTTTTTTTTTTTTTTGCAGGGCGGGCGTGTTTAGACTTTCGTGTCTTTTTTGCCCCCAGCTCGCACTCACCTGCGGAGCCTCCGGCAGGGCTGGGGGTGGGGGCGGCGCGGGGCTGGAGCCGGCGAGCGCCGGGTTGAAAGCCAGCCAAGCTCTGCAGCGCCGACCCGGCGTGTCGCCGCCGCCAGTCCCGCAGAGAAATCGTCCTCCTACCCCCGCCTCCATCGCTCTGCGTTTCTCTTCCAATCAGCCGGTCGCTTGGCGGCTCCTCCATTCTCCGGCCAAGCCCGCTGCCTAGTGCGAGCTCCACTCCTCCATCTGCTCGCCCGGTTTCTTGCTCCCCTACCGGGGCCGACGAGGCGGCTTGGGGCCGGAGGGGGATTTGCGAGGGAACCTGCCTGCTTCCCGCTCCCATTGCTCCATTCCCGCTGCCTCCTGCTTCTCTCCTGCGTCTTTCCAACTCTCTCCTGTAGCCACTGGTGTGTGTCTGTGTGTGTGCGCGCGGGTTTTTTTTTTTTTTTTTTTTTTTTATTGCTCTTTGCTTTTGCAACCCCGAAGCCAAAGAGGGGAGGGGGGAGGAAAGGGGGATAAAAGAAAAAAGCAAGAAAGAAGCTTAGATTTGCAACACATCGGAAAACCGGGGGAGCACCCCGGCTGGTCCGATCTCCGTGCCCCGCGAGGGCCTTCCGGGTTTTGGAGCGAGTCCCTCGTTGTTCGCAATGCCCCCCACTTTCACCCAGGCTTAGGATCCGAGAAATCCGAGTAAAAAGTTCTCCCCCTGGGTCGTAGTGAGGTGTGTCAGGGGGAGAGTTGGGATTTTTCAGGAAGCAGCAGCCATCCTCCTACCCCGGCTTTCGGTAACTGGGCCAGAGCCCGCGTGGGGATAAAGAGCAAAATCCTGCTGGGTTTGCGCGAAGGAGCTTCTAGGGGGAAGTTGGAGCCGGGAGATCGTGCTTCGCAGCATCTCCCCCTCGGTGTCTAGCCTCCTGTCCCTGCCAGCTCCCCCTTTAATTATTATTTTCCCCCCCTCTCCTTTAATCTAATTTCTTCCAACTCCACCTTTGTTGTTACCGGCGTCACGCCCGGGCCAGCCAATCCCCGCTACGCAATCAGCTTGTCAAAAAGGCTCGGCCAGCCCTGAGAAAGCAGGCCTCGGGCGCTGCCCCCCGGCGGCGACGGGGATCCACGAGGGGAGCCCTGCACCCCGGCCTTGCGGCCAGAGCTGCAGACCAGCAGCCTTCGGTTGACCGCCCGCAGTTCACCATACTGCCGGCCGGGGAAGGAAAGTCCTGGGCGTGAACCACTCTCTAGTCTCCCAGTGCCTTTGGCTGTGGTTTGTCCATCTTTGCCTCCTCTTCTCAGAGGAAAGGTTATCAGGACAGGACGAAGGGAACCAGAAGACAGTGTGAAGGACGCCTGCCCCTGCTTCCAACGGGCCAGCCCATGGTTTGGGCCATCTCTCACGGGACAGCGCCACTGATCCTTGCTCCCAGGCTGCCAGTTCCCACACCAGCACTGCTGCTGCCCATGTCTCAACCAGCTGGGTCACAGGGCCCCCTTGGACCGTCCCCTGGCACACTGCCTTCTCCATCCTCCCACCGCCTGGCTGCTGCTGTAATTCCTCTTGTCTCCTGGGAGAAATGAGATTCCTTTCCCAGGACTTCCACATCCCACTTCTGCCACGTTGCACAAACAGGGTGGGAAACGCTGTCAAGATCTGGTGTGTCCGGTTTTTTTTAGAGGGCATGGCATATAGGAGAAGCAGATTAACCATGATACTAATGAAGTTTAATCGTCAAGGCCCCTTCCTTACAAGGCCTGTTTAAGGCCTGTACTCAATTTTGTGTTCATTATTTGTTTTTTTAGAGTCCCTCCCCTCAATTGTACATCTCCACAAACTCAGATCTGCTCCTCGAGTATACACAGGGCATTTTGTGCAGGATCAAGTCATCTCGCACTACACTAAAAGCAGGTGTGGAATTGACTTTATTTTTTTGACAAGGAAAGAGTAAAGGGTTTGGAATCAAAAGTCCCAGCTTGGCCTGGGGGTGTAGCCCAGTGGGAGAGCACTTGCCTAGCCAGTTGGAGGCACTGGATTCCATCCTTAGCACTGCATAAAAATAAATAAAATAAAATAAAGGTATTGTGTCCATCTACAACTAAAGATAAAAAAAAAAAAAAAAAAAACAAATGAACAAAATGTCCCAGCTTTCCAACTTCCCCACTTTTTTTTTTTTTTTTTTAAATCAGATCTGGGGATGGAACCAGGGCCAGCCCCCCACCTTCCTAATAGTGTGTGAGTTTGGTCAAGTCCTAACCTCACCTCATTTGATCCCATTTCTGTATCTGTGTAATTAGAATAACAATTTACTCTTGTTTTCCTAACTAGGATTGGGCTTGGAGGGTCAAGTGAGATGATGTATATAAAACTGTAAAATTCTCCACACTTCACTTGCCACAATTAACAACAGGAGAAACTTAGACCCTAAGGAAAGATTCTACACCAAGATCTGGAGTCCAGGTGTTATGCGCTTCTGGCCTGAACTTCTTGGCTGAGCCAAGGGACTTTTTGGTAAAGTGCTTTGGAATAAAACAAGATGAACATGAATCACAAGAATTATTGTTATTGATTCCTTGGGCAGCAGAAATCATGGCTGGCACGTTCCCATTTGGAAACCAATTGGCTTGTTTCACATCTGTTGCGTCTCTGGTGAGGTCAGGAGACCAACACTTGGGCGATGGGCCAGAGCACCAGGGAATCTGCCCTTGGCCTTTTTCTTTGCCCCCTTTCCCAGTTTGCCTCCTTTCCTCTTCCAGCTTGCTGGCATGTGCCTTGAAGCAGAGCCTAGGTATTCCATAACCCCAGCCCAGGATGGTGACAAAGCATAATCCTAGCTATGCAATCTCTACTTGGCCACAGTGCTTCCTTATGTTGCCAGCATCCTAGCACCAGCTCCGTAAAACCCCCAGAGTGCCTGAAATGGCTTAAACAAAATGTGGTACTTGAATTCATGATGCACGGGAGTAATTTTAAATGATATATAGATATAACTTTAACATTTTAACATGTATGAGAAGTGTTGTTTTTAATTTTTTATTTAAGATGATATAAAACCACCTTGTGGTCTGCTGCCCCTTATATAGGGATTTATTTATTACTTATTTTTATGTAGTATAACTTACGGGTGATAAAGCGCATACATTTTAAGTGTACAACTTGATGAAATTTTACAAATGTATACATAGTATTATTTGTTTATATGCTGTATATATATGCTATATATATGTGTGTGTGTATATATATATATATATATATCATGTAACAACCACTCAGATCAAAGTATTAAACATTTCCAGCATCTAGCAAGCTCAAAGTCAATATTCCCCCCCACAAATGTCAACAGTACTCTGAGTCTATTACCGTAGACAAGTTTTGTCTGATTTTGTGGCATTCTGTGGTATGAATATGCCACAATTTATCCATTTACTACTAATGAACATTTAAGTTGTATCCAGTTTTTCTTAGGACTAAAGCTGCTTTGTGCATAACTTTTGTTGAATATGTATATTCATTTCTCCTGGGTATATTTTCCAGGTATGAAATTCCTGAATCATAGGAATCAAATGCTTTTCCAAAATGGTTCTAAAAATTCACCACCCCTCTACACCAGTCTATGGAAATTATAGGTGCTCCATATCTTCATCAACACTCGATATTGTTATTCCTTCTCATTTTAACCACTCTGGCTAAAATGTAGGAGAATTTCATTGTGGTTTTATTGTTGTTTTTTCAGTGCTAGAGATTGAACACAGTGATGTTCTCTACCACTGAGTCGCATCCCCAGCCCTAGGGCAATATTATTTGATGCAACTTTTTGTGATGATAGGAATGTTTTATATCTCTACTGTCCGATAAGGGAATCATTAGACATACATTGCTATGGAGCATGTGAAATGTGGCTAGTATGATTGAGTAGCTGAATTTCCAATTTTTTAAAAAAATTAAACAAGTAGTCACATGTGGCTAGTGACTACTATGTTGAATAGTGCAGCTACAGTTTCTCAAACTTCATTCACACACCACTTTAAAGATCTTGGTGCTGGGCACAGTGGCACACACCTGTAATCCCAGTGACTCAGGAGGCTGAGGCAGGAGGATTGTGAGTTCAAAGCCAGCCTCAGCAACTTAGTGAGGCCCTAAGTAACTTAACAAGATCCTGTCTCTAAAATTATATATAAAAGGGGGCTGGGAATGTGACTCGGTGGTTCAAACCCTGTACCAAAAAAAAAAAAAAAAAGAAAGAAAAGGAAATCTTTGCCAGATCTGTATCATACAGAGAATTACTTTGGTCAAGGGTACATGAGTAGCTGAGCTCCCTTGCTGGAACCTCCAAACAAGCTCTTAAGATAGGCAGGTGAGGCATGGTTGGAAGAAGTAGATCACTTGGAACTCTGTTTTGTCCCTGACCCCTTCCTTCTTCTCTCTGTGCTTTCTGGCTGCCATAAGCTGAACAGTTTTCTTCAATTACACCCTTCTGCCGTGATGTTCTGCCTCATCTTGGGCCCAAAGCAAAGAAGTCAGCGAACCATGGACTGAAACCTTTGAAATAAAATAAATCTTTCCTCTTCTAAGCTGTTTTTCTCAGGTATTTGTCACAGTGATGAAGAGCTGATTAACACAGTGCTAATGGGAAGAATGAAAATAAACCAAAGTGACAGCTAATGTTAAGCTCTCACCATGGGCCCAGCCCTGGGTCAAGAGCTCTGCATGGTCCATCTCATGGAATCTAGACAAAAGCCCAGTGAAATTCATCCTTTTACCATCTCCCTCACAATGAGCAAATAGACGTAGAAATGTAAAGCAACTAGAAAATGTGGAGCTGGGATTTGATCCCAGACCGTGTGAATCCAGAACCTAAATCAAGATACCAGGGGCTGTGACTCAGTGGTAGTGCACTTGCCTAGCATGTGTGAGGTACTGGGTTTGATTCTCAGCACTGCATATAAATGAATGAATGAATGAATAAAATAAAGGTTCATTGACAACTAAAATGATACCAGTAGCGTGTGCATGCATGTGCCCAAACACCCACACATACACATGCTTGCACACACAAAAGGATTGTTAGGTATCTTATTGAATTTGAAAAGTTCTTTGTATTTAATGGTCCTTTGTCAGATGTGTCTTTTGCAAATATTTTTCTCAGTCTATGGCTTGCCTTCTCAGTCTCTTGACATTGTCTTTCTCAGATTAGAAGTTTTCAATTTTAACAAAGTTTAACTTATCAATTATTTCTTTCTAATATTGTGCCTTTGGCTTTATATCTAAAAAGTTATCACTGTACTCGAGTTCATCAACATCTCCTATGTAATCTGAAAGTTTTATAGTTTTGAAGTTTATGTTGTCTATGATCCATTTTGAGTTAGTTTTTGTGTTTATGGTCTATATATTCATTTACATATACATTATGTATGTTATATATAATATAGATAATACTGTGTGTGTGTATGTGCGCGCGCACGTGTGTGTGAGGAGAATAAGGTATGTGTCTAGATTGATTTTCTTATGAAGGGTATAAGATCTGTGTCCAGATCTTCTTTTTTTATTTTTTCAGTACTGGGGATTGAAACCAAAGCACTCTGCCACTGAGTTATATTCACCAGCCTTTCATTCTTTTATTTTGAGACAGAATCTCACTAAGTTGCTGAGGCTGGCCTCAAAACTTATGATCCTTCTGCCTTAACCAGGTTACAGGTGTTCTCTGCTAAATCTGGTCCCTGTTCATTTTTTGGCAGGTGGATGTCCAGTTTTTCCAGTACCACTGGTTGAACAGACTATTTTTGCTCCATTGAAGTGCTTTTGCTTCTGGTTCAAGGACCAATTGACAGCCAGGTGCTATGGTGCACACCTGTAAACCCAGCAACTTGGGAGGCTGAACAGGAGGATCCCAAGTTCATGGCCAACCTCAGCAATTTAGCAAGGCTCTAAACAACTAAGAGAAACCCCGTCTCAAAATTATAAAAATTAATAATGTATATTTATTACCCAGTGCCTTGACTACATGTATGTGCATCTATTTCTGGACTCTATTCTATCCCATTGGTCCGTTTGTTCTTTTACCAATGCCATTCTTGTCTAGATTTACAGTAAATATTAAAAGTCAGTCCACCTACATTTTCTCCAATATAGACTTGATGGTTCTGGGTCTTTTGCTTCCCCATATAAATTTTAGACTGAGTTTGTCAGTATTCGCATAATAGCTTGCTGGGATTTTGATTGGAATTGTGTTGAAATTCTGGATAAAATTGAGAACTCACATCTTGACAATATTGAGTGTTCTTGTCTATGAGCATGGAATATTTCTTTATTTAGTTCTTCCTTGACATCATTATCAGCGTTTTGTAGTTTTCTTTATATATATCCTATACACACTTTTGTGTGTGTGTGTGTGGCACTGGGGATCGAACTCAGGGCCTTGTGCTTGCAAGGCAAGCACTCTACCAGCTGAGCTATCTCCCCAGTCCCCCTATACACATTTTATTAGATTTATACCTAAGTATTTCTTTGTGAAGAGTATTAATGTGAATGGTAATGCAGGTTTTTAATTTTATTTTGTTTTTGCAGGGCTTGGGATAAAACCTGGGGCCTCGAAAGCTCTGCCACTGAGCTGCACCCCCAGCCCTAATAGTAATGTTTTTCACTTCAAATTTCAGTTTTTCATTGCTGGTGTCTATTGTTTCATTTTGCATTTGTGGTATAAGGGATTGAACCCTGAGTCTCACACATGGTAGACAAAGCACTCTACCACTGAGCTACATCACCAGTCCAACAATTAACCTTTGTATATTAATTTTTGATCCTGAAAATTTGCTATAATTACTTATAAGTTCCAGGATTTTTTTTTTTTTTTTTTGGTAGAGTTTTTCAGATTTTCTACATAGACAATCATGTCATCTATGAACAAAGACAGTTTTATTTCTTCTTTTCCCAGTCTGAAAATCTTTTGTGTCTTTTCTTTTCTTAATGTATTACTAGGACTTCCAGAATGATGTTGAAATAGAGTAGTGAGAGGAAACACACTTGCTTTGTTTCTGTTCTTACTGGGAAAGTTTCAAGTTTCTCATCATTAAGTATGATGTGATCTACAGGTTTTGGTCAATATTTTAAAATTAAAAAAAATTTTTTTAGTTGTATATGGGCACAATACCTTTATTTATTTATTTATATGTGGTGCTGGGGATCGAACCCAGTGCCTCACATGTGCTAGGCAAGTGCTGTGCCACTGAGCCACAACCCCAGCCCACTGATTTTTTTAAAAAATCCTGTTGAGCAAATTCTCCTCTACCCCTCTATTCTTACTTTGTGAAAGTTTCTCTGTGTGTGTGTGTGTGTGTGTTTTACTGGGGGCTGAACCAAGGGTGCTCTATCACTGAACTATTTCACCAGACTCCCTGACCCCAAACCCTCCCTTTATTTTGAGATATTCTCACTAACTTGCCCAAGCTGACCTCAAATTTGCAATCTTCCTGAATAACAGGGATTATAGGTATAGGTCACACCTGTTTATTGAAGGATTTTATCATGAAGATTTTTCGGATTTTTGTCAAATGCTTTTTCTGTATCTACTGATATAATCATTTCTTCTTTAGCCTCCAAAACATTTTGTTGTTGTTGCTGAGAACTGAACTCAGGACTTTGCATATGCTAAGCTCATGTTTTACCACCGACCTGTGTCCCCAGCCCCTTCTTTTATCTGTTGATATGACAGATTATATTAATTGATTCTCAGATGTTTAACCAGCCTTACTTTGTCATGATATTATATAATTTTTTATACTGATTTGTTAGTATTTAAATATTTACTAATATTTTGTAGAGGATTTTTGAATCTATGTTCATGAGAGCTACAGGTCTATAGTTTTCTTGCAACATTTTTGTGTGGTTTGATTTTAGGATAGTACTGGCTTTATAGTATAAGTGAGGAAATATTCCATCTATTTCTATCTTCTGGAAGAAATTGTATGGAATTAATATATATTATTTCTTGAATATTTGACAGAATTCACCAGTGAACCGATCTGGGTCTCATACTTTGTTTTAGGTTACTAATTACTAACTCAATTTCTTTTTTCTTTTTCCTTTTTTAAGTGCTGGAGATTGAATTCAGGGTTTTGCACATGCTAAGGCACACATTCTAACACTGAGCTATACCCCCAACCTGACTCAATTTCTTTAATAGATACGGGCCTATTCAAATTATCTATTTCTTCTGTGTAAATTTTGGTATTGTTATGGGGTGAAACTTAAGAACAGACTGATCACCACTGAGAAGTCCAAATTTGAGAGTCTTTATTAAGCCAGCAGGCTGACTGTCGCACACAATGCCCCCAAAAATGGCTATTGTTGGGGCTGAGATTGTGGCTCAGTAGTAGAGTGCTTGCCTAGCACTTGGGAGGCACAGGGTTCAATCCTCAGCACCACATAAAAATAAACAGAATAAAGGCATTGTGTCCATCTGCAATTAAAAAAAAAAAAAAAAATGGCTATTGGGAGAACAGCCCCGACCACAGGGTTGTAGGGGTTCTTATACCAAAAATCACATCAATCATATGTGTCTGTTGCTATGATTCGAAATTATATATTAACATCATGAGATCATCGACAGAGGGGGAAGTGGGTCAAAATGACCCTTACCTAAGTACAAACTACAGAATGGTTACTAATATCCACACAATCACTGTTCACATGGTACATTGTTTAGGAGCAATAGGAATCAAAAGAGAGCAATTCTTTACTACATAGGAGTCGCCATCGTATATTATTAAACATGTCACACCCAGTAACTGATGATGGGCACAGAGGCGGGGTGTTCCCATGGGAGAAGCTTATTTCCTACATAACATGGAGTCTCAGAGCAAAATGGAGTCTGTTTAGTCATTTCCCTTAGAGTCTGGCCTATAACATTCTCATGGAGTCAGATTTGTCAGCCCATCACAGGTATATTATGTCTTTCGAGATAACGACCCATTTCGTCTAGTTTATCAAATTTGTGAGCATAGAGTTGTTTATATCATTCCTTCCTTGTCCTTTTTCTTAAAAGAGTTTTAGTTGTTAATGGATCTTTTATTTTATTTATTTATATGTGGTGCTGAGTATGGAACCCAGGCCTCATACCTGCCAGGCAAGCGCTCTACCACTGAGCCACAACCCCAACCCCTCATTAGCCTTTTAATGTCCACTAAAAGTGGACATTTAGTGATATCCCCTTTTCTTTCTGAAATTAGTAATCTGTGTCTTCTGTCTCTTTTCTTAGTTAGCCTGGCTAGAGGTTTATCAAATTTATTGATTTTTAAAAAAAACTAGCTTTCATTTTTCTCTATTGGTTTCCATTTTTAATTTCATTTACTTATGCTCTAATTTTATTATTTTTCTTCTACTTATTTTAGATTCAGTTTGCTATTCTTAGCTTCTCTATACATCCAGATGCATCTAGATTCAGTGAACTGCCTGAAGGTAATCAGTCTCAAACGTGCTTATCCCATTATCAACACTGAAAATTTATTTGTCCTTTGGGAGACAAATATAATTTGTTATTCTTTTCAGTAGTGCCACTGTATTTTGTCTTCAAATAAAAGATTATTGTAGTATGTGTTCATAAAAATTCTAAACAAAAATTATACGGATCTAAAGATTAAATTAAAATATATAGCCAGACATGAAGGAGCATGCCTATAATCCCAGCAACTCAGAAGGCTGAGGAAGGAGATCACAAGTTCAGGCAACTTGGCAAGACCTTGTCTCAAAATAAAAAATAAAAAGTGATGGGATGTTAGCTCAGTTGTAAAGCACCTCTGGGTTCAATACCCAGCACCCAATACACGCACACACACAAACACATACATTTTACGTGTATATTTACATACATATATATTTTTAAATATAAGTGCACACACATATACACACGAAATGTTTTTTTCTTTTTCTTTTTTCTTTTTTTTTTTCTTACTCAGTACTGCAAAATTGATTGAACCCAAGGCCTTATGCCTGCTAGGTAGGTGCTCTGCCCCTGAGCTATATCCCCAGACCTAACAAACTGTACCAATTTTATAATTTTATAATTGCACAGTTTAGATTTTTTCTTATCTTCAAATTCTAGCTTATCATTATGAGGCCCCAGAAATATATTGAAAGATGAGCAATGTTTAAAAATAGAAGAGTACAGCTGGGTGCAGTAGTGCACACCTATAATCCAAGAGACTTGGGAGGCTAAGTCAAGAGGATGGTGAGTTCAAAGCCAGCCTCAGCAATTTAGGGAGGCTCTATGAAACTTAGCGAGACCCTGTCTCTAAATAAAACAAAAAAGGGTGGGGATGTGGCTCAGTGGTAAAGTGCCCCTGGATTAAATCCCTAGCACCAAAAAAAGGAAAAAGAAAAGAAAAACACAGGCGTTTGAAATGATTTTTAAGATTGTATTTATTTTATATTGTTTTATCTGTCTTTGCAAATAGTTTCTTTTTAAGAACTTTTTATTGATGTTGATAGACATTTACTTTCTATTCATTTATTTATATGTGGTACTGAGAATCAAACCCACTGCCTCACACATGCTAGGTGAGCACTCTACCACTGAGCCACAACCCCAGCCCACGAGTAGTCTGCAAGTTGAAGATACTTCTAACTGGGTGCTGTGGCACAGGCCACCCAGCTGCTCAGGAGGCTGAGGCTGCAGGAGTTGGATCTTCATCTGGGTGACATAACAAGGACCCATCCAAAAAAGAAGAGGAAGAAGAAAGGAGGAGGAGGAGGAGGAAGAGAAGGAGGAGGAGGAGGAGGAGGAGGAGGAGGAGGAGGGAAAGGGGAAGGGGGAGAGGGAGGAGAAAGAGGGAGGAGCAGGGGAGGAGGAGAAGGGGGGAGGAGGAGGAAAAGGAAGGAGGAAGAGGAAAAGGAAGGAGGAGGAGGAGGAAGAGAAGGGGAGGAGGAAGAGGAAGAGGGAGGAGGGGAAGGGGGGGAGAAGGAGGAAGAGGAGAACAACAACTTTTTCCCTGGGGCACTCCCTGGATGGAGGGTAATTTTTTTGGGGGGCAGGGGTGATATTTTTAATAGGATACAGTACATTTCCTCTGTATGTTAACTGAATGGTATAATAGAATTTATAACTCACCATGATCCTTGAAACTGAGCTTTGAACTTCATGTCTTTTCACAAATAAATTAGTTTACAGATAGAAAGTGGCTACTTGACATTTTGACATCAACTCTTTTTGCAAGGCTTAGACAACTAAACACCATGTAAAACAAAATATTCATTTATATTGCATGTGGGTCTATCTTTAGTTGGTTTTCTCTCAGTTCTTGAGGTATATTACTTTAATCATTCCATGTGTCAGTATGTTTGCAACACACAATTCTTCAGATGGGTGAATGCCAAAAGGCTTCTCATGCTGAGAATCAGAAATCTACAAGCACTGGGTTGTAGGAACCAAACCCATAGGTTAACTAAAGGATCGTGATAAAATGCAGTGATTTTATTAAATCGTGGCTAAAATAACAAGTGAACTAGACTTGGCTAACACATTTTCCATGAAGGAAATGTTGTTAGGTGCAAAATTACTGCATATGTTGTTTAATGCAACACTGCATTTACTTTAAGTGCTGAAGGGCTGGGGATGTGGCTCAATGGTAGAGCTCTTGCCTAGCCATGTGGGAGGTCCTAGGTTCAACCCCTACTATTGCAAAAATAAATAAATAATTAAATAAATAAATAAAATAGAACTGTGGAGAAGAAGACTATGTATGATTTTAAAACAAAATTATATTTTTCTCACTCTTATGTTTTGGAATACTGGGTATTGAATGCAGGGGTATTTTTACCATTGAGCTACGTCCCCAACCTTTTTTATTTTTTATTTTAATATATGACCTTGCTAAGTTGCTGAGGCTGGCCTCCAACTTGCAATCCTCCTGCCTCAGCCTCTAGAATCGCTGGGATTACAATGCCTCACCATGCCTGGCTCATCTGAACTAGAAAGGAGTACTTCTTTGTGAAGCAATTCTTATAGCTTTGCTATCTACCAGCTAAAAAAATTATATTTTACTCTCACTTTTCATCCTCTACATTCGTTTGTCCTAATTGTACTGTTTTCTGATTTGTATTTATGGGTGGATACAATCGATTTTGGAATTAAAAAACCCTACAGTTATAAAAACAATTTGCTCTTTTTTGCTCTTGTTTTTTTAGTGTCCTACTTAGATTATTGATTTTTGTCTTTCTTCCTTTTAATATATGCTTTTTTTTTTTTTTTTTTTTTTTTTTTTTTTGCAGTGCTGGGGATCAAACCCAGGGCCTTGTGCATGTGAGGTGAGCACTCTACCAACTGAGCTATCTCCCCAGCCCCTAATATATGATTTTGATGCTATAAATGTCCCTCTAAGCACTGCTTTTGATGCATTCCACATTTTCGTTAAGTTGTATTTTCATTTTCATTTAGTTCAAAAAATTAAAAAAATTTTTCCTGAGATGTCTTCTTTGACTCATGTGTTTTTTGCAGTGTATTGTTTAATCTCCAAGTACTTTGGGATTTTTCTACCTATCTTCCTAAAATTGTTTTCTAGATTCATTCCATTATGGTCTGAGAGTAGACATTGCATGATTCTCTTAGCTTAAATTTGTTAAAGAGGTATTTTATGGTCCCGAAAGTGGTTTATCTTGTTGAAATTCTTGTGATCTTGAGAAGAACATCTAACAACCTGTTGTTTCTGAAGTGGTCTATAGGTGTCAATTATATCCAGTTTATTGATGGTGTTGTGTCCTTACTGATGCTTTTTGCCACTGGATCTGTCCCTTTGATACAGGGCTGTCTCCAACCACAGCCTTGGATTCATCTGTTTCTCCTTCCCATTCTATCATTTTTTGCCTCACATTTGACACTCTGTTGTTAGGCACATCCTCTGTTGTTAGGATTGTTCTGTCTTCTTGACTCCTTTATCAATGTGTAATGCTGTCTTTATTTTCTCGCTTTAAAGTCTATTCTGTGTTAATTTCTGTGTAAAAGTGATGTACCTGCTTCTGCTTCCTTTTGATTAGTGTTACCTGGTTCATCCTTCTCCTGCCTCTTACTGTTAATCTATGTGCGTCTTTATATTTAAAATGGGTTTCTTGGGCTAGGGATAAAACTCAGTGGTAAAGTGCTTGCCTTACACGTGAGGCCCTGAATTCAATCCCCAGTACTGCAAAAATAAATAAATAAATGAAAATAAACAAAGTGTGTTTCTTGCAGACAACATATATTTGTGTCTTGTTTTTCTTTTCCCTCCCTCCCTCCCTCCCTTTCTTTCTTTCTTTCTTTCTTTCTTTCTTTCTTTCTTTCTTTCTTTCTTTCTTTCTTTCTTTCTTTCTTTCTTTCTTTTCTCTTTTTTTTCTCCTTCCTTCCTTCCTTCCTTCCTTCCTTCCTTCCTTCCTTCCTTCCTTCCTTCCTTCCTTCCTTCCTTCCTTCCTTTTCTTTCTCTTTCTTTTTTTTTGCACTAGGGATTAAACCCAAGAGTGCTTAACCACTGAGCTATATTCCCAGCCTTTTTATTTTTAATTTTGAGATAGGATCTCATTAAGTTGCTTAGGGCCTCATTAAATTGCTGAGGCTGGCCTTCAACTCGTGATCCTCCCGTCTCAACCTCTGGAGTTATTGGGATTACAGGCCTGTGCCATCACGCCCAGCTGGGTCTTGTTTTTGGATCCACTCTGATTATCTGTCTTTTCATTGGTATATTTAGAGCATTGATATTTAAAGATGATTATTGATATAATGGGATATAGTATTTGTTACTGTTTTCTATTTGTTGCCTTATTTTTTTGTCTACGTTTTTCTTATTACAAGATAGGTATTATACTGAGAACAAATTCCCTCAATTTTTCCTTATCTGAAAAAAATCTTGTTTTCTTCTTCAGTTTTCAAGGATAAGTTTGCAGGGTACAGAATTCTAGGTTGGTGGGCTTTGTCCTCTCAACATTTTTTTTTTTTTTTGGTAACAGGGATTGAACCCAGGGATACTTTACCACTAAGCCACATTCCCAGCGCTTTGTTTTTTAATTTTTTTTTTTTTTTCCAATTTTGAGACAGGGTCTTGCTAAATTGCTGAGCCTGGCTTTGAATTTGAGATTCTCCTGCCTCTGTCTCCTGAGCCCCTGGGATTACAGGCATCTGCCACTGTGCCTGGCTCTTTTTCTTTTTCTTTTGGTGACAGGTCTTGCTGTGTTGCTCACACTGGCCCAGAATGCCAAGGTTCAAGCAATCTTCTTGCCTCAGTCTACCAACTACAGGAGTGTGCCACCATGCCCTGTCCCCAGAGCTTGAAATATTTTACTCTGTTCTCTTCTTTCTTGCATTGTTTCTAAAGAGAAGTCAGATACAATTCTTTTTTTATTTAAATTTTTATTTTTACAGACTGCATTTTGATTCATTGTACACAAATGGGGTACAACTTGTCATTTCTATGGTTGTGCACAATGTAGATTCACACCATTCATGTAATCATACATATACATAGGGTAATACTGTCTGTCTCATTCTACTATCTTTCCTTCCCCCACCCACTCCAGCCCCATTTTCCTCTACGCCACCCAAAGTTCCTTCATTCTTCTCTCCATCCCCCCTACCACTGTTATGTATCGTCATCCACTTACCAGAGAAAACATTTGACCTTTGGTTTTTTGGGTTTGGCCTATTTCACTTAGCATGATATTTTCCAACTTCATCCATTTACCAGCAAATGCCATAATTTTATTCTTCTTTATAGCTGAGTAATATTCCATTGTGCGTATATACCACAGTCTCTTTATCCATTCATCAATTGAAGGACATCTCAGTTGGTTTCACAATCTAGTTATTGTGAATTGAGCTTCTATGAACATTGATGTGGCTTCGTCACTATAGTATGCTGATTTTAAGTCCTTTGGGTATAAACCGAGGAGTGGGATAGCTGAGTCAAATGGTGGGTCCATTCCAAGTTTCCTGAGGAATCTCCATACTGCTTTCCAGAGTAGCTGCACCAATTTGCAACTCCACCAGCAATGTATGAGTGTGCCTCTTTCCCCACATCCACGCCAATGCTTATGATTGCTTGTGTTCTTGATAATGGCCATTCTAACTGGAGTTAGATGAAATCTTAGGGTGGTTTTAATTTGCATTTCTCTAATTACTAGAGATGATGAGCACTTTTTCATATATTTGTTGATCACCTGTATATCTCCTTCTGTGAAGTGTCTCAGATATAATTCTTATGTTTGCTCCTCTACAAGAAAGGTGTTAAAGGTGTTGCCCCCTACCCAGCTTTTTTCAAGGTTAAATCTTTGTCCGAAGTTCTGTATGATACACCAAGCTGTCGTTCTTTGTTTTTGTTTGCTTGTTTTTGCATTTATCCTGTTTGGTATTCCCTAAGCTTCCTGGATCTGTGCTTTGCTGTCTGGCATTCGTTGGAGAAAATCCTCAGTCACTCTTTCCTCAAATATTGCTTCTATCCCTTGTTGTCTTCTCCGTCAGGTAGTCCCATTATTCATGATATGTTTTTTAAGTAGTTGTCCCATAATTTGTGAATATCTCTTTTGCTTATTTTTCCCCCTTTGTGCTTTCAGTTTTAGAAGTTTCTCTTGTCATACTGTCATGTGCACAGCCAAGTTGTGCCAGGGCAGAGGGATAAGGTTGCTGAGAGACCAAAGAAAAATCCCAGAGTCCATGGCACGAGGCTTTATTGAGAAATGCTTATGGAGAAGATCCAGAGGTGATAGGCTAACAGATAGCACCTCGGTCCAGCAGGGTGCTTTGGCACACAGTGTCTCCTCTCCCTGGCGGCGTTTTGTCTAGGGGCAGCCAGCTGGATGAAGGACACGTATTCTTTCCACTGTGACCTCAGTTCCCTGCCTATCACCGCTGAGAGAGGGGTTTTTTATGCTAGGGTGGAAAGTAGTGACATCATCAGCATTAACTTGCTTAGTTTGCTTGAAAGACCTGCATCCCGAGGAGCTACTGTTCCAGTGTGCATGCAAGAAAGTAGCTTTCTACAGATAATGCTAACTTGTCCTAGATCCCAGTGTGCACCAGAGGAAACCAATGTTCTTCAGGATAGTATGTATCTGGATGACAGGTCAACTCTGGTACTCGTTATTCCCTTAACTTGGTGTATCAGCCAGCTTTTTCACTACTGTGACTAAAAGACCCAAGCAGAACAACTGTGGAGGAGGAAAAGTTAATTTCAGGACTCATGGTTTCAGTCCATAGAAGGCTGGCTCCATTCCTCAGGGCTCAAGGTGAGGCTGAACATCACGGTGGAAGAGTGTGGCAGAGCGAAGGAGCTCACATGATGATTAGGAAGCAGAGAGAGACTCCACTAACTCAATACAAAATATAAACACCAAAGCCATGCCCCAAAGCCCACCTCCTTCAGCCACACCCTGCCTTCCTTTAGTGTCCACTCAGTTAATCCCCATCCGGAGATTAATTGACTGATTGGGTTAAGGCTCTCTTAACCCGATCATTTTTCTCTAATCCTCAGTCACTCTTTCTTCAAATATTGCTTCTATTGCATTGTCTGACATGTTAGCTTTTGGGGCACACTTAATATCAAAACCATAACACTTGGCTAGGTTTTGGAAAACAGAAGGGGGCATCCAGGAACATGATGTTTTACTCTCCCTGTTTTTTTTTTTTTTTTTGTGGTGGTGCTGGGAATTGAACCCAGGGCCTTGTGCATGCAAGGCAAGCACTCTACCGACAGAGTCATATCCCCAGCCCTGCTCCCCGTTTTCTTTAAGGGTGAGACATACATGTTAAAGTTCAGAGATTCTTTCCACAGCCACATTCAGTGTGCTAATACCATGAAAAATATTTCTCACTTCCGTTACAGTGTTTTATTTGTTTTGTTTTGTTTTTGCTACTGGGGATTGAACCCAAGGGTGTTTTACCACTGAGCTACATCTCCAACCCTTTTCGATTTTTAGTTTTCATTTTTATTTTGAGGTGGGGTCTCACTAAATCGTTCGGGCTGGCCTTAAACTTGCAGTCCTCCTGCCTCAGCCTCCAGAGTAGCTGGAATTATAGGCATGTACCACCAAGCCTGGTTGGCCCTTCCTTTCTTTAGTTCCAGGTCAAATAGCATTTGTCACCTCACCAACATGAAACGTAGAATTAAGATGCAGAAAAGTAACGTGTCTGTTTGCAAAGGAAATGCAGGTGCTGGCCCCAGGAAGTAGGGTTCATTACAATGTTCTGGGAGTTCTAGAAAGGAAGACCCCACCCAGCATGTGAACTTCCTGCCTATTGTCTCACTATAGCCCCTTTTCTCCTAAAAATGCTCTTGGTGCCCTGAAACCCGCTAAGGGAGAGATTTTTTTATTCTTTTGTGGTATTGGGAATTGAGCCCAGGGCCTCACCCATGCTAGACCCGTGCTCTACCGCTGAGCTACATCCCCAACCCTGTTGTTATTTTATTTTGAGACAGGGTCTCATTACATTGCCCAGGCAGGAGTAAAACTTGGGATCCTCTTGTCTCAGCTTCTCAAGTAGGTGGAAAAGTGGGATTACAGGCACATGTCACCATCCCAGAATCAAATAGAGATTGGAAAAACCTCTTTTTCAGGGCTCGACTTGAATAAAATGGATTCCTGTCCCTGACTTCTTTCAAGTTTCCGATTGAGCAGAAAGCAGCACCAAAAAAAAAAAAAAAAAAAAAAAAAAAGAAAAATAAAAATAAAATAAAATAATTATATGTGTATATATACACACATTTTATATTTAGAAAATACATACATATAATATTTTTAAAATATTGATTTTACTTGTAGATGGACACAATGCCTTTATATTATTGATTTATTTTTTGTGGTGCCTCATGCAAGCTAGGCATAACCCCAGTCCACATATAAATTAAAAAAAATTTTTTTTTGTGATACTAGAGATTTAACCCAAGGATGTTCTACTACTGAGTTACATACCCTGCCTTTCTTTGGGAGGCAGGAGGATCACATGTTTGAGGCTAGCCTGCTCAATTTAGCAAGATGCTTTCTCAAAATTAAAAAAAAAAAATAAGAAGGACTGGAGATGAAGCTTAATGGCAAAGCAACTATGGGTTCAATCCCCAGTACCACACACACTCATAAAAATTATTTCACTTAAGATTTCAGCTTTGGTTAATGGATTATTGGAAATGCATTGTTTCATTTCCAAACATTTGGATTTTTTTCCCAACTGTCTTTCTGTTATTTATTTTAAATTAATTCTGTCATTGGCATAGATTGTATTTTCTATTACTTCAATTCTTTTGATTTGCTAAGGCCCCGAATGTGATCTATTTAGGTGAATGATCTGTGTGTAGTTGAGAAGAATGGAATGTGGATCTTGCTATTGTTTATAGAGTGTCCTCCAAATGTAAATCAAGTCAAGTTGGCTGATGGGTTTGTTCAAATGTTCTATGTCATTAAGAATTTTTAGCTCTATTAGTTTTCATGTATTTGAAGCTCTGTTTAAAAACTATATGTGCTCTGCTGGGTGTGGTGGCACAAACCTATGAACCCTGCCACTCGCTATGGCAGGAAGATAAGAAAGTGCTAAGGATGTAGCTCAGGGGAAGAGCACTGGCTTAGCATGTGTGAGACCCTGGGTTCAATACCTAGTATCACCACACACACACACACACACACACACACACACACACACACACTCCATTAAGTTATATATGTAAATTACTGGCCGCAGTGGTGGACACCTCTAATCCCGGCAATTTGCAAGACTGAGGCAGGAGTATTGCAAGTTCCAGGCTAGCTTTGGCAAGGAAGTGAGATCCTGTCTAAAACAAACAAGCAAACAAACAAACGATAAAACTACTGTGAGTGTAACTCAGGGGTAGAGTACCCCTGGGTTCAATCCCCAGCATGGAAAAATAAATAAATAAATAGATAATAAAAAAGGAGGCATTACAGGGACCCGTCTTTAAAATTAGAATTCTGGGTATTAAAGACAACTCCTGGAAGGAGCTGCTCTGTTACAAAGATATGTCAGTTATAAATCACAGAAATGAGAGGACATTGTTACAGGCCCTAAAGACATTAAAGAGACAAGGAAGGAATACTACCAACATAAATAGTCATAAAATGGGGCTGGGGTTGTGACTGGGGCTGGAGTTGTGGCTCAGTGGTAGAGCACTTGCCTAGCATGTGTGAGGCACTGGGTTTGATTCTCAGTACCACATATAAATAAATGAATGAAATAAAGATCTATCAACATGCAAAAAATATTTTAAAAAATAAATAGCCATGAGTTTGATAACTTAGATGAAATTAACAAATCTCTTGCCAAACACCACTCCCAAAATTGCCAACCTCACTCCAAAAAAAAAAAAAAAAAAAAAAATAGAGGATAGAGGCCGGCCTTGGCCTTGGCAACTTGGCAAGATCCTGTCTCAAACTAAAAAAATTAAAAAGGGCTGGGGATGTAGCTCAGTAGAGCACCGTGGGTTTAATCCTCAGTATATATATATACTCAGTATATATATATATATACACACACACACATACACGTATACATCCATACACACACACTCATGCACACACACATGTAAATTAGTGTTTGTAACGTAGAGGCAATGGAAACCTCCGCTTAGAGTTCCCAAGCTCTTGACACATTGCAGAGAAGAATTTAAGGACACCTCAGCTTTTAGCAAAGAGGAAGAGCTTTATTTGAATGTGAAAGGTGAAGGCAACATTCTCACAGCGGATTGCCAGCTATCTCTGGCTATCTCTATCTAGAGAGTGACAATTGCTTTTGGGGTCTTTTAAAGAGAACTCTGTGAGGGGCAGGCATGGGAAGGTACGTGGGAACCACAGCCTGGTGATCCTAGGAGATTCGTGGTGGTCTTGTCTCCTAGGATCTTCAGGTTGGCATGCTGTCTTCTATCTAGATAAAGGATGTTCAGGCTGGGGTTGGGGCTCATAGGTAGAGCGCTTACGTGGCACATGTGAGGCACTGGGTTCAATCCTCAGCACCACATACAAGTAAATTTAAAAATATAAATGAAAGGTATTGCGTCCATATACAACTAAAAAAAAATTTTAAAAAAGAGTGTGCCTATATTATAGGTTTCTTAAAATATGTCTCCCTTTGATCTAATCTGAAAATACATTGTGCTTGAACTCTAATCAAAACGAAGCAATTTTCACAGATGAGTGAGTTTACAGTAACTCTAGGACTTGTCAATTTCTCAGAAATTTGGGAGTGACAGGTCTGCAGGAAAATATAGATCTGGGGAGTAAATCTGTTCATGTGCTTTTGGATTTATAGCTACGCTCTTTCTTTCCTTCCCTTTTGTCTCTTTTCTATCTATCTTTTTCCGACCTCAGTGTTCACATATAAATAAATTTGGAGAAATACACTTTAAATGATTAACAGGGGTCACTAAAGGCTCTTAATTCTCTGTTAAATAATTCTATAATTTGAAGTGTTTTATAATGTACGTGTATTATTTTTAAAAGCTGAAAACATGAAGATATGTTTTAAAAGAAAGAGAGATGACCGCATGTCTATGAATGTGTTCCCAACCGGGCAAAGCGTTCTCCGGTCCAGCTTGGAAAGATCTCAAGCTGCCCTCTGCCTGTCTCTCTCCCACCGAGCTCCCGGCCCACAGCCCACACCCCCTGCGTCTGTGGGCTCACCAGGCCTTCCTTCCTCACCTGCCATCTGGCTGTGGGCCCAGGCACCTGGGAGAGAAACAACTTTCTGAGGTCACCATGTGGACTGTCAACCCAGCAGGCTTTCCATGATGTCACTTGACTTTGCTGAGCAAATGTTGCCCCTTTTATCTTCAGGATATATGTCAGATGTATTCCATTCTCTAGATCCTTATTTCCTCAAGACGTTCCCCCTCTCTTATCACTAAGCCAACTCGAGCGTGTCCCTCAGGAGACAGATCAAATGTCTCTGCCTTCAAGAGGCCTCGCCTAAGCCCGACCCCCATACTTCCTGCACAAAGCTCATCACTCTGTGGAGCACCTGGCCCCACGCTGACTGCAGGTGCTTGAAGGGCCTGGGCTATGTCCACCTGCCTCGGCTATCTACTCAACGACATGCAGAGATCACCGATTTTTCCTCCTTCCAGCCAAGTCTGCCTGTCTGCAGTTCCCAGGTCAAACATTTCAATCATGTCACTCTCCAGCTTATGAACCAGCAATGACTTCCTAGTACCTCCTGAATCGAGTCTAAGGTCTACCTCTTGACATTCAGTATTCTTCAAACCTGGCCTTGTTCTCCCTGTCTTATATTAAGCTGTTCTCCAAGGACTCTCCTCTGCAGCCAAGCCTTTTCTGTGCTTCCTGCACAGCTTCCACTTCCCTGCCTTTGGCCAAAATATTTCCCTGCACACTTGGAAATGACCCCACCCATTACTCTACCTCACCCTTGAGGGCAAATTGTATTCTAGCTATTGTTCAAAGTCCAACTTTTCTTCTTCTGTCTCTAGACATCCAGTACACATGTACTCAATGGCGTCTTAGTCCATTTAGGTTGCTATAACAAAATGCCTTAGACAGGGTAGTTTAGAAACCACAAAATTTTTTTTTTTTTTTTTTGGTGTTGCTGGGGATCCAACCCAGGGTCTTTTGCATGCTAAACACATGCTCTAACACCCTCAGTCCCACTACTGGATTTTTGCTTACCATTCTGGAGCCTGGGAAGTCCAAGATGAAGGTACCAGAAGTTTTGGTGCTTATTCAGGGCCCCTTCCTTATAGATGGAAACTTCTATGTGTCCTCATGTGGAGAAAGGGCAAGGCAATTCTCTGAGGCCTCTTTTTTCTTTTTCTTTCTTTTTGTATGGTGGACTGAACCCAGGGACACTGCCCCTGAGTTACATTTCCAGCTCTTTTTATTTATTTTTTGGTACTGGACTGAACTGAGGGGTGTTTTACTACTGAGTCACATCCCCAGCCCTTTTTATTTTTCATTTTGAGACAGGGTCTTGCTCAGTTGTTTAGAACCTCGCTAAATTGCTGAGGCTGGCCTTGAACTTGCAATCCTCCTGCCTCAGCCTCCCAAGTTGCTGGGATTACAAGCATGTGCCACCTTGTCCAGGTTTTTTTTTTTGTTTTAAGTTCTCTTCATTTTTAGAGATGGAGTCTTGCCATGTTGGCCAGGTTGGTCTTGAACTCTGGGCTCAAGGGATCCTCCTGCCTAAGTCTTCCAAGTAGCTGGAACTATAGGCATATGCCACCGTACCTAGATCTGAGCCCTATTTTATATGGGCATTAATTCCATCCCTGGGGGCTCCACCCTCATGACCTAATAGCCTCCAAAGTCCCACCTCCTAATACCATCACTTTGGTGGTTAGGTTTCAACATATGAATTTGGGGGACATAAGCATTTAGGTCACAGCAATGGGGTTGTCACGGAAACTAAACTCTGGTCAAACACTTGTCTGTGTTAATCCTGTGCTTCAGTTTCCTTTTCGGTAAGTGGGTTGGAACTTATGGCATAGGCTCATTGTGAAAATTAGAAGAGCAAGAACCTAGAAGGTGCCTCGACACTGCTAGGCACATAGTAGGTGTTTAGGAAATGTTAAGAGCCCTCCCTTCAGTCCCTTCTGAGCTCCGTCCTCTGTGTTTCCTGGTCGTTCTTTCCTGGCAGCCTGCCCACCCTACGTTGCATCCTGTCATTCTTCCCTGGAACTATGCCTTGGGGTCAGTGAACATGAGTGCCAGACCCCTCCTTTTGCAAAGAGACAGGAATCAACCCCTCAAAGATGACATGCATACCTTGTTAGCAGTGAGACCAGAGGAGAAAATAATTTATTCCCCAGCTCAGGGGTGACATTCCCTCCAACAACTACTTAGGGCAAAGGTTCATAGGTAAAGGTTTGGGCACCACAGTGGTGTCACTGGAAGGTCCTATGGACCTCTAAGAGGCAGGGCCTAGTGGAAGTCCGTAGGTTATCAGGAGCCAATGCCTTCGAAGGGATTATGGAATCACTGTCCTTTTCTCTCTGTTCCTGGCTTGGATGTGACCACTTGCTCGGATGTACATTCCTGCCATGATGTGCCACCCTCACCACAGGCCCAAACCAGTCGGGCTGCCCAATCTTGAACTTGAACCTCCAGAACCATGAGTCAAAATAAGCCTCTTTACTTCATAAACAGCTTGTGTTAGGTATTTTGTTATAGTGATGGAAAGCAGACTAACACAGGGCCCAGAGGGAAGAAAACTGAAGAGCAAACTGCTATTTCCTAAGTTCCAGGCTCTGCCTCTCCCCAGCACAGGGGGCAGAGTTCCTGTCTCTGGTTCTTACCCTTCCAGGACTTTTCCAAGTGCCCACCCATATCCTGGCCTCTAACTGGACTTGTGCGTGCATTCTTTGCATAAACTGTCCTGAGAACAGGGAATTAGAGTGTAGATGGGCAAAGGAAAGAAACACTGAAGTCCCTGCTTACAAGACCCCCCACTCAACTGGAAGCAAGACATGTAAAACAATGAAATTTAAAACAGAGAGTGCAGGGCTGGGGTTGTGACTCAGTAGTAGAGCGCTTGCCTGGCATATGTGAAGCACTGAGTTCGAGTCTCAGCACCACATATAAATAAATAAATTAAATAAAGGTCCATTGACAACTAAAAACATATTTAAAAAATTTTAAAAATAAAATGGAGAGTGCTATACAAGCCTAAGAATGAGTACAAACCTGGAGACTGGGAGCCCAGTAGTGGGAACTTTGAGGACCCACAGGAAGATCTGATGGAAGAGGCAGCATTTCAGCCTCAGGTTTAGACTTGGGAAGATGGATGGTGGTCTCTCTCTGTCTCAGTCTCTCTCTCTCTCTCTCTCTCTCTCTCTCTCTCTCTCTCTTTCTCTCTGTCTCCTTTTTAGTAGCACTGGGGATTGAACCCAGGGGCGCTTTACCACTGAGCTAAATCCCCAACCCTTTTTATTTATTTATTTTTGGTTCTGAAGGTTGAACCCAGGAGTGCTTTACCACTGAACCACATCCCAGCGCCCCCCCACCCCCCTTTAATTTTTTTTAATTTTGAGACAGGTTCTCTCTAAGTTGCTCAGGGCTTCACTAAGTTGCTGAGACTGGCTTTGAACTTGCAATCCTCCTGCCTCAGCCTCCCAAACTGCTGGGGTTACAGGTATGTGCCACCACACCTGGACCCTTTGTATTTTTTTATTCTGAGACAGGATCTCACTAAATTGGCAAGGCTGGCCTCAAACTTGTGAACTTTAAACAAAGTGTAAAGTGGGGTTTGGTTGAGACAGTTTAGTCTGCTCTGAATATTCAAGTGCTCTTCCAACTACAGGGCTCTTTGGAGTTAGGTAGAGCTATGTGACTAGCTGTGGCTAATGAGCTATAAGCAGAAGGACTGTGTCAATGCCTGGTCAGATGATTTAAGGACCATGTGCAACTCCCAGCCCTTTCTTCTTCTGCCACAGAGATCTGGAAGTTATGGAGGTGTCATTAGCCTGGATCCTTGAGCCTGGCATGGAAGGAAGCTGCCCAGGAGATGCACTGTGGACCTTATGAAGTGCAAAATAAAGATTCGTGGATTAAGCCACTGAGATTTGAGGTTATCACCACAACAAAATCTACCTTATTTAACACAAGGGGCACTTGTATTAGGCGCCTCTGGTAGATTGTATGGTACACTAGATAATGCCAAGGTATCATTGCCAATTTTGGTTGGGCATGATGATGGCATCATGGTTAAGTGAGAAAAATGCTCAGTGCTGGGGGTTACATAACTGAAGAACGTAGGAGTGGAATGGCAGGAAGTCTGGATTTGTGTGGGTGTGCGTGTGGTTCTGGGGACAGAACCCAGGGCCTTGCACATGCCAGGCAAGTTCTGTACTTGGCTATGTCCCCAGCCCACAGAGGTAATTTTTTTTCCTATTAATTGCCAGCTCTGGGTCAGGACCTCTAGGTATGTCATGTCATTTTATCCTCTCAGGAACATTGTGAGGTAAGGATCATCAGCTCCCTTTCACAAATGCATTTAACTGAGCTCAGAATTAGTCTATGTGTCTGACTCCCACTGAATCACACAGCTAGGCCTCAAAGGCCCCAAGTTGATCCAATGGCTTCTTCATAATTATTCTTTTGAAGGATTGCCTACTGGCCCATTTTATTGATGTGAGATAATTTACTATAATTTACTATCTGCTGTCCTATTTCTGAATCTTTGGGTTCTTTCTAGTTCTTTGATTTCATAGAAAGCCCTGGAAGGCAACTTCAGATTCAGAGTTTATTTAATTCTATTGAATTATTCCCTTACCCAGGTAGGCTGTTTTGTGCGCACACACAATCGTTAAAGCAGTTGATTCCTGGTGAGGTAGTTTTCATGAAAGGGCCCATCCTGTCAACAGAATTGGAAACCGCAGAAATTTCCAGGGAGTGAGTGGTGAGGATAGGCCCAGGCAGGCAGATGGGAGGGACAGGAAGTGAGGGCCGGGCCAGGCTGGAAGTCAGCTCACATTTCCCCAAAGCTTTACTAGCTCAAGCTGTTTGGGGTTTCAAGTAGAAGAGGGATGGGGCTGGCTGTGGTCCAGCACCACTTCCGTGCCCTGATACCCATCCCCATCCCCGGAATCCCCTCTACCTTCAAGAGAGCGTTGGTACATGGCACCAACCCTCAGAATCTTCCCTAAGTGGGATGGGTAGAGCAGAGGTCTGAGGTCCACATATCCTTGGTCGTTCCCCAGTCCTCCCTTTCCCTAAGGTCAAGATTCCCCCACCAGTTTGTGAATATGAATGTGGATTTGGTTAAAGGCAAGTTCTTATCCATCAGTTCTGGAGCAGGGCTTGAGATCCTGCATCTCTAGCAAACTACCCAGGAGTGGTAATGCTCTGGTCCTTGAGTCCCACTGAGCAGCCATGCTTCGAGGGTTCTGCCCAGGGTTCCCGCCTGGCCCACAGCCCAAACTCCAGGTACTGTTTCAGAAATGAGATGAAAATTTGGAAAGGGGTGTAAGCCTTGTTAGAGACAGGAACTTGTCTCTAAAATCAAGGCAGCACTTGTTCTACTAAATCCAGCTCTGATGAGCTGGTTCCTCCCTCAGGAGATGGAAAGGACTTGCAAGGACAGGCCCAGCAGGAGGCAGAGGCCCAGAGAACCGCTGGGCTGCCCAGGGCTGCAGTCTGCCTGTGGGAGGGACTGGGAACACTCTGGGCCTGAGTCCTCTGTGGGCCTGTCTGAAAGACTGGCTGACCCATACTCAGCGGTGGGGAATGGGGGATCTGGCAAGCTCTGGGGACAGGGTCAACCCCATGGGGGAAATGCAGCTGCTGTGTGTGGGAGGTGGGCGCTTGGGACAGCTTTACCTAGGGCCATGTCAGCACTCCGGCCTTTTGCCCAGGCCAGCCTTGGGAGGGGTCAGTTGGGGATAGGCAGCAAGTAAATATAGATCCAGGGAAGGAAGCCAGGCAGCCCAGCCCTGCACTGACCTCTTGCTGAAGGATGGGGAGGGCAAAGAGGGAGGAGATCCCAGCCCCCTCCAAGGCCCAGGAGCCCCCTAGAGGTGCTGGAAGCAGTTGGGAGCAGCTGGGTGCTGGGAACAGGGCTTGTAAAAGGGGCCCAGGTGAGGCTGAGTGAAAGTTGGCTCAAGAGCTGCTGTTCTGGAGGAAGTCGATCAGTGCTCACTCTGCAAAGAGGAGGGTCATTGGAGAAAGGTCTCTGATGCTTCCAAGAGAAGCCACATAAGGTCAGTCAGACCCTGACCCATGCTGGCAAGTGGCACCGCCAGTAGAGGAAAGCTAAAGGAGCCAGGAGGCTTCACACATGTCCCCAAGAGTGATCTCTGAGGAAACTCAGCTGACTCTTAAGAGTAAATGGGAACAAGGTCAGTTTTGACCAGTTTGGTCTTAAACACCTGGCAGGAAAGTATGGCCTAAAAGCATGGACATTTAAAAGGAAAAAGAATGGTTTTCTAATGTAGCTTAAGATGTACACGTGTGTCAGCCTTGCTAAAAGGAATTAAAGCTGGAGGCGATGAAGGAAGGGTTCTTGTGTGAGAGTGCCTTGCCTAATAATAATGATCACAAGAGCTGCAAATTGGTTCTGAGTTAATTCGAGTCTGATTTCATAGACCTACAAATCTTCCTAACCTCCTACATTGATGAACTTGATCTGTCTTTCGCTGTTAAGATTATGAGCTGACAGTCCTCAGGGTAGTCAGACACTGGCTGAAATACTAATTGTTTTTGTGCTATTTATTTACAAAAAAGTAATGCTTTGCTATCTTTATTATTGTCTCAGCATGATCCCTGCCCTATGTATGCCTGGTCCAGTCACCTGCCATCTGCCACTGTGGACCTCTGGACTGCTCTGATGTTGAATGCCACATTCTACCTGATAGAGAACAACAAGGACCTTGGGTTACTTCCCCCAATGCCGCCCCCTTTCAGCAAAAAGTAGCTTGGAGATGTTGTCACCCACTTTCCATAGAAATGGAAGCTAGAAATTGACAATGGGGAAATGTAACAGGGGTTCACTTGGTGCTTTGACTATATCCCTTGTCACTTTGAAGCTGACATGGTTTTTTCTTTTTCCCAATCTTTTCCCTGAGCTTCCCCCTGATCTTCTTTTCCCTGTTTCTCCTTCTTGATCTCTCCTCCCTAATCTCATTTCCTCTGAATCACCTCTTAAAAACCTCCTGTTCTCCACAATAGGTAGAAAGAATCACAGCCTTTGGGACAGGAGTCCCCTGTGTTTCTCCTTTGCTAGCAAAGCAATAAACCTTCTTTTTCCCTTTTCTCAAAAAAGAAACAAACAAACAAACAAACAAAAAAGATGCTGTGTGGGGCTGGGGATGCGGCTCAGGCAGAGAGTACTTGCCTAGCATGCAAGAGGCCCTGGATTCAAACCCTAGCACTGAAAGTGAGGATGGGAGAGAGAGAGACGCTGTCCTGGTGAGGCCTTCAGCAAGCCATGTTCCCTCTCTGGGCCTTAGTCTTCTTTAGTGACTTCTCAAAAGTGCTGTCCAATTTGTTGGATGCAAGATTAAAGAAAACCTGACTGGTCAAAGGGACTTGGGGACCAGGCATGGTGGCACACGCCTGTAATCCAAACGGCTTCGGAGGCTGAGGTAGGAGGATCTCGAGTTCAAAGCCAGCCTCAGCAATGGCCAGGCACTAAGCATCTCAGTGAGACCCTGTCTCTAAAGAAAATACAAAATAGGGATGTGGCCCAGTGATTGAGTGCCCCTGAGTTCAATCCCCGGTACCAGAAATAAAAATAAAAAAATAAAAAATAGGGACTTGGGGATCAACAAGAGGCAAGGGGTGAGGTGCCCTCCCAACTCCTCTTCCCACCCAAGGGTCTTGCTATGGCAGAGAGGAAGGCTGCCTAGAGTGTAAATCATCTCTTCTTACTCTCCTGCTCCCTCTCAGGGTGCAGGCCCGCTTCATGCTCGGGTGTCCCCAGTCTGGCTCTCCTCGCCCCCCACCATGCCTGCCATGTCTGCCGGTCCAGTCAAGACCCCCTGGGCTCTCAATTCTGGGAAGGAAATTTAGGAAAGGCAGCTGCTCCAACACAGACGCATTTATTGGCAAAACCTATTCCCAAGCATGGTGGAGGGAAGGGCACTCGCTCCTTGGCGATGTTCAAGGGGCAGGGGAGGGAAAAGCAGGACATCTGGATCAGAGTAACCATCCCAGCAGTTCCCCCAAGGCCTGGCTCTGGCTGCTAAGCGGGGCTTTACTTTCATTGTCTAACCCTTGAACAGCCCTACAAGGCAGGTACCATTAATGTCCCCTTTTTACAGATGAGGAAACTGAGGCATAGAACAGTGAGGGGGTGAGTGGCGGGTGCTGGCTTTCAGGGATGCCCTGCGAGCCTTCTGCTGGGAGCCTCCAGCAGCCCCTGTCACACAGATTCTCCATTTCTCCCATTCTCACCACTTTTGGTTCTTTCAACTTTTTTCATAATTTTGTTTTGTAAAAAAATAGATTTTGCCCATATTCCAGAAAAGCCACTGTCTTCTACCCCATGTGATCAAATCTGGGTTCTCCCCAAGATTCGAATCAGAGCGGGTAAGGGAGAGTGGGTCTCAATGTGGGGCACAGGTGCATGTATAAAGCCAAAATACAACGAAAGCTCTCAGAAAATATACAGTTAATAAATTACAAGCCTCCCTCCCCTCCCTGACTCTGCCATACCCTCCCTACCTCCCTCCACCCCCATCCAAATCTAGAATAGACTATTATTGTTCCCCCACCCCCAACCCAGGGCAGGGTCTTGTCTCAGACTCCGCAGGGTCCACAGGGTCCAGGCCTTCGGTAAATGTGTGTGCAGTGAATGAAGGAGCACTTGGGAGGGAGTGAGCACCTAGGAGTCCCCAGCCCAGGCCTTCCCCAGAGCTCACCTGCACCCTCACCAGGACACCTCTCTGGTCCCAGAGAAGAGGGTCTCAGGGTGGGGCTGGGACAGGGAGGGAAGGGATAAGTCACACTATAACGTGGGGATTATTATGAATGTACCCTTTTTACAGAAGGGACCTGTCTAAGGTCACACAGCCAGCCAGCAGGAACCTGAAAACCCCCCAACCTCCCATCTGTGCTACTGCCCACATCTGTGCTATGAAGAGCGGGGGCTCAGACCTAAATCTTCCAGCATGGGCCATGTGGCAGCAAGAGAGACTGTTGACCAAATTCCCTGATGTGGGCCTCCTGGCCATCTCCAGCCAGAAAAGCCAGTATAGCTTTTGTGAATGGTTTCCTAGGTACCTCCTCCCTCCCCACCCACAGCCTCGGTCCAGGACTTCTGCTCTCCCTGAGAGGGCGGAGACGTGGAATGTCTGGGAGGGGCTCTGGGCCTGGGCCTGCCCCTCACACAGGCATGGGCACCTCGTCATATTCGTCTCGACCTTCCTCTTCGTCAAAGGTCGCCTTGGAGTCATCAGCATCCAACTGAAGGGGGAAGGGAGAGAGGGTGAGAGGCCCGAGGTGCAGGCTCTTAAAGGCCCCTCTGCAGCTGGGAAAGGGTCTGGCTGTCTTTGAAATTTGGACAAGTCCTGTGCTGATCCCCCAACCCACATCTCCAGGGTTGTCCAGATGAGTGGATTTCAAAGGGCGAGGAGCCCTGGGGATCTGGTACCCAGCTGGGAAGGACCCTCAGAGGGTGAATAGAAGACCTCTTCACCACGGCAGCCCCACAGTGACCTCTGTCACATCATGGAAGAATTCTATTAGTGAAACTCTGTCCCAAATGATTTGGAAGACTTGAGGACTAACTGCTCGGGAACCAAGACAGACCATGGGGTACACAGCCCACCTTCCTCAACCTTTTCACCAGTGCTGTCCTTATTTCTCCTGCCACAGGTGAGACACAGAGAAATGAGGTCACTTGCTCCAGATCATGCTAGGACACAGCAGGCCAGGTTTGGACATTGTCCCTAGGCCCAGACCTTAAGCATCAGCACCCCAATTTGGGGAACCATGTGGGCCTTTACTATGGGTCCTTTTAAGAGATTGTCCCCATTTTTCCAAAGAGAAAACAAGCTCAGGAAGGTGAACAGTCCGCCTCCCCTAGCTTCAAGACCGCCCCCCCATAGTCTCCCAGGCCTTCCCTGTCCCTTCCCTGTCCACAGTCTGGAGTCCTGCCCCAGCCTCCGGCCTCCCAGGATGCACTTGTCTGTGAGCTCCCTCCAGTCCAGGGTCTCAGCCGCCACTCACACACTGGAGCTCCAGCTTGCTGAAGATGAGGGGCAGCAGGAGGCGCCGCAGGGGCACAGTGAGGATGAGGACGAAGGGCAGGGCCAGCGAGGCAGAGGTGGACTTCACCGCCCACAGCACTGCCAGGCAGATGATCTGGATGCCAGTGAACATGTGCATGCGCCAAGTTCTCACCTGCGGGGAGGCCGGGGTCAGTACCCGCCTGCTCCAGCACCCCACCCCACCTGGGCCGGCCGGCCATCAGGGCCCAGTACCCGCTTGACGAAGGGCACATCCGGGTGGTACTTGGGAGGCTTGCACAGAAGCAAGATGCGATCAAAGAGCTGGATGCCACTGAGGGAAGTGACCCCCATGTAGAGGAAGATGCCAAACAGCACAGCCAGGGGGATGCGGGACAGGATGGGCTCCATGAAGATGGACAAGCCTGTGGGGATAACCATGCATTCTAGCCAAAGGTCACCCAGAGAACCAGCACCCCTATTTGGGGTACCATGTGGGCCTTTACTATGGGTCCTTTTAACAGGTTGTCCCCATTTTTCCAAAGAGAAAACAAGCTCAGAAAGGTGAACAGTCCCCCTAAGGCCACACAGCGAGCACGAACCAAACTCCTACTTGCCTGTCTTAATCCCACACTGTTAACCTAGTGGGAGTTACTGAGGTCAGAGAAACCCACCTTTCTCCTCACCCCACCCCAGAACATCTCCGCCACTTTCCACCTATCCAAATCCTAACTTTGCCGCCTTTAAGAAACTTCCCTGGGACTGGAGCTGAAGCTCAGTGGTAAGTGTGTGTGTAGCATCGGAGAGAGAGAGAGAGAGAGAGAGAGAGAGAGAGAAAAGAAGAAGAAGAAGAAGGAGGAGGAGGAGGAGGAGGAGGAGGAGGAGGAGGAGGAGGAGGAGGAGGAAGGAGGAAGAGAAAAAGAAAGAACCTTCCCTGGCCTCTCCAGTGTCTATGCATTGCCCACATTAAGCTCAGGTGGACTTGTCTTCTCTAGAACTCAGATGGGGCCCAGTGACCCTTGTCTTCTGCCCTCTGCCCCTGGAACATCACCCCTTGCACAAGTCATAAAGCAGCTGAGCTGGAAGAGAACTAAGGGGCATCTAATGACTTCTCTGTGCGGGTGGAGCAACTCAGGCTCGGAGACCAGAGGAGTACTGGGTCAGCAGCAGGGCAGGGCAGGAACCCACAGCTGACTGGGCGCTTCTGTAGGGTGAGCTCAGGTTGTGGTCTACAGAAGCCCCTTCCTCTCCTGCACAGATGTCCAGCCCAGTGTCCCAGCACTGCAGGAATGTCTTGAGGTTTCCCTCCTATGAGTCACTGATGCTGGGAGAGGTGGGCACTGGGTGTGTGGGGACCTGGCTGCAGAGCAAGAGGGAACCTTGGATCCTTAGGGAAGGGACTGGGAGCAGGGTAGGCAGGGGCAGGACGATGGAGGGCAGGGCCAGCCCTCACTCACCCACAAGCACGGAGACCAGCAACCCGCTGATCCTCTGCTCCTTGACCTCCTGGATCTGGGCTGTGGCCCCTGGCGTGCTGGCCTTACCCATGACGGTAAGGGCGTTGGCGTGGGTGACTGAACGCACTGTGGTGGCACTGAGCCAGGGCATCCCAAAAAGGGCGGCCACTCCACCCATGCCCACAACTAGCAGCAGGTCCAGGTGAAAGCCGGAGCCCTTTATCATCTTGCGCTCTGGCTTGCTGACGATCAACCTGGGGGAGGGAGGAGGTCTGGTCAGCCTCTACCTCCTTTGCCCCCTTCTTCCTTCCCCACACTGGACCCCAAGTTTTGCCTCCCGTGTCTGTCTCCCTTTTAGTTCTTCGCTCCCTCCCTCTAGTTCATCTTGCAAATCCAGACTCTGAGGGTAGAAATGTCTTCGGAACACCCAGAGGCAGATTTGCTGAAACTAAAACAGCTTTGATTTCAGGGGGCTTTGCCTGTATGGGCCCTTTCTGAGAGCCGGCACCTAATTTCATAGTTCTCATTTATACATTGTTTTTAAAAGGGACCTCAAAATTACATAGCTTCAGGAGCCACAAAACCTGGACAGCCCATCACTCTTAAGAGTGGGGTCACCTGCATGCTCAATGCCTGCTCCTTTCCCACCTCTGGCCCTCCCCGGCCCAGCTCCCATCCTGGCTCTTACGTGGTGATCTGAGACTCAAGGAATATGAGGATGAAGACCAGCAGGGCAGGCAGGGCAGAGGCCAACATCATCCAGGAGGGGAATTCGGAGTACAAGCCCAGCGGGTGGATAATCCAGCCTCGGGCTGTGGAGTTGGACACCTTGAGGCCATCAGGCACTGAGAGTTTCTGTGGGAAGAGGCAGCTGGTGAGAACACCAGGGGCGGGGGATGGGGAGAGGACGGGATAGCTGGAGGCAAGGTCCTGCGTGTCAGAGAATTGGGTGGGGTACTTGGGAATGTACTTACATTGAGCACTTACTCTGTACCCAGTCTCTGCACTAAGTTGTTCCCAACTTTACAGATGAGAAAACAGGATCAGAGAGGTTACGTAGCTTGCCCCACATCACAGAGCTATTTGGCTGCAAGAGCTGAGTTTTATACTCAGATCTGCCTGACTCCAAGAAGACACTTTCCTACTGCCCTGAACTAAGGAGTAAAGAGAGTGATCTGTTGGGCTAGAGGGGTCCTTTGGGCTGTGGGAAGAGAATGGGGTTCCCAGGGGAGGCATGGAAGAGTAGAGGTAGTTCTAGCTGGGGAGAGCTGTTCTGGGGAGGGGGCGCAAGAGGGGAAAGAATGAGAATGGTGCCGTCAGAGGGGAGGAGCTGAAGGAGGGATCACCTGGGTGTAGGTTCCCTGGACGAAGAAATCCACCAGGACCATGATGAGGATGGAGATGGGAACCCCAAAGTCGCCTATGACCCGACGCAGCTAGAGGCAGGTGAAAGGACCAGTGATCAGCACCCAGTTGCTCCCTACTTCCTGCCTCCCACCTCTCTTCCCTCCTGCCCCACATTTATTCAGGGGCCCTACTGTGCCCAAGGGATCTATCAGCATCTAATGGCCTGTCCTCACCTCAACTATACCTCTCTTCTTCCTCTGGTTCAGCCCACCCTGGCCCCATGACATTCCCCACTCCCCAAAACTATCCCAGGTTCCCAGGCTGGGCATGCAGAGGGGTGAGGGGCTTGCCTGCGGAGGGAAACTCTGGCATGGGGCCAGGGAGGCTTGGAATTGGGGATGCATAAGAAGGGGAGCTAAGAATAGGGGCTGGGGTGGCATGAGGGCTTTGGCTTGGGACAGTGTAGTGTAGGCAGGGACAGGTAGGGAAGGTGTGCTGACCTTGCCAGGGAAGTAGGAGCTGTTCTTGAACTTGCGTAGCATCATGGCAAATAAGAAGGTGCCAGCCATGAGCACAAGGGAGAAGAGGGCCGTGTTGGGCAGGGGATTTTGAGGTTTGGACTTTATCATCAGAGGAGGGTCATAGGAGTCCTTCAGTGGGTGATCCTGGAAGATCTACAAGAGAAAACCAAGGCATCCTGCTCCCTCCCAGCCTTGGCTTGGGCTGGAAAGTGGCAGATAAATCTACCCAGTCCTATCATCCATCCATCCATCCATCCATCATCTATCCACCTTCATTGTCAACTGACAGGGTAACAGAGGGGCTTCTACAGCTTGGTTTTCAGGGATGAAGACCAGGTTAGGCTTGGGTGGATGTGGGCCATGGAGACAGTTAGAGTGTGTGTATACAGACCAGCATTCCCAGGGCTCGGAAGACACAAGAAGCAAGGAGGGTAAGAAAAAGTGATAAAGAGGCTTCTAAAAATGGCTCAGGGGGCTGGGGGTGGCTCAGTGGCACAGCACATGCCTAACATGTGTGAAGCCCTGGGTTCAACTCCCAGCACTGCAATAAATAAATAAATTAATTAAATAGGCTGAAAAGACTTGGAAACAGGAAGATCCACCGACTCATAGAATTGGGGAGACACATAGTGTCCACCCTTCCTCCCTATGAAGTGCAGATGCAGAGGCAGGCAGGGTGGGTGACAGGAGGCAAGCTAAGGACAGAGTGCTCCCCTGGGCTCTTGAGGGCTAGTGCTAGCGTCAGGCCCTCGCTGTGCACATGCAGGACGTTTCCCTGGCAGCCTTGCTCACGTGCTGGCCAACCGGTCACATCGTGTGTGGTCATGAACGTGGACCTGGGCCCACAGAGGAGCCTTCTCACATGCAGCCACTCTGCATGCTTGGCAAGAACACTGGGTCCCAGGCGGCAGGTGTGTGGTCACGGTCAGCAGATGAGTGAACACAGACACATATGTGTCCACACTCATGCACTGTCACAAGGTCGTGCACACAGGTGGAGACACAGCCACACAATGCGGTATGGATGACAGACCCGCACCTTGATCAGCTTGGAGAAGGTCTCATAGATGAAGATGAGGGAGATGAGGAAGGAGAAGATCTCCTGCGTATAGCGGGAGATGAAGCGCACCAGGAAGCTGCCCTCGAAAGCCACCACCAGCACCACCAGCAGGATGAGCCAGAAGCCGATCCAGGCGCGGCCCACGATGTACTCCAAGTTATTTCTCTCACAGAACTACAGGGCAGTCAGGGGACACTGAGTCAGACAAACAGGGCTCAGGCACTGTGCATCAGGCAGGTGGGGCCAGGGTCAGGGTCAGAGTGGAACCAGGACAGCACTACCGAGAAGAAGGCTTCCTCAAACACCAGCAGGGGTCCTGAGAAGCCAACCACAAGCAGGGGCTGAGCCCCCAGGAGTGCGAAGAGAATGCCCTGCACCGCGGTAGAGATGAGCAGTTCCGACACCCCCATCTGGTACCGGGTCTTTTCTCCTGTAAGGAAAGGTCAAAGTAGGGTCAAGGTCAAGAGATTATTTCCTGGGACCAAAAGAGCAGGTCATAGCCTGGCAGATGCAGGGGTCCACAGGGTCAGATCAGAAGTCAGGACTGAGGCAGAGGCAAGATGGTCAGAGAGGGCAATAATTGATACTGACCCAGGAGGCCACCAAAGGTGATGGCAGGTGACAGGGCAGCAAAGTAGATAAAGATGACAGCAGCCAGGACCTGGGGACTGAGTGCATCTGTGATATCACTCAGGTAGAGAGGGTAGCGGCGACGGATGTCACGCACCAGGCCCCCAAAGAGCCAGCCTGTACGCTGCAGAGGGTCGTCTGGGCCCCCAGGGCCTGCTGGGCCCCCATTCAAGCCTGTGGTAGAGGACAGGAACATGGTTAGAGGGGAGTCAGTGGGAATAGGGTGGCCACAGAGGCTGGGAAGCAGGGGCAGGGAGCAGTGAGACAGGGTGTCTTATGGGACGTGGGCAGGCTGCGCTAGGGTGTCTGAGTCAGGAAGCCTTGGCCTGGGCTGGACAGATACCTAGGTTCTTGTAAAAGCTGGGGTCCGACTTGGCAGTGCTGGACAGGTAGCGTCTCCGGAGCAGCTCCCTCTGCACGGGCACCAGGCTGAGCAAGGCCTGCTCCGACGGGGCATCTGTGGGAGGCAGCACCAGGCTGCAATCCAGAAAGTCCTCCAGGGAGAGCACCAGCTCCCTCCGGCTCTGGGCTAGGTAGGCATCTGTGCGGAACACCTGGGGGCAGGAGAGAGGGTCAGGGTGGCCCAGACCTGCTGAGCAAAAAGACCTAGGAATCTGCCCCCAGGGACCAGAACCTTCTCCTCCGGCTCCCAGTTCTAGGATCTGCTCTTCCTGACCCTCCACCTCTACTGCCCAATAAGGAAGGGCTCTGGGGAAACAGGGACCCTGGGTGGGGAAAGGGGAAGCAGCGTAGGCAAACCTGGGGGCTAGACAGCAGACTTGGCCAGCCCAAGCCAGAATGACCAGGTAGAACTGGGTCAGAGTGGGTCAGACTAAACCAGATCAAACCAGGCCAGGCCAGGGACAGTCCAGACTATACACACCTGGACTCCCCTGGCCCGTTGGAATAGAAGTGGCTGACTGAGACCCAATGAGCCAACTAGTGCACCTAACAGAAGTCAGCTGGACCAGTCCAGCAGGAGAACAAACTTCAAGACTTGACCCTCATGGCGCCCCCAGCCCTCACAGGTCCTTCTCACCCTTTCTGACATGAGGGTGGCAGCAGCCCGGCCAAGCTGAATATAGTCGGTGTAGGAGGGCTTGGGTCCCAGCAGCACAAAGAGAAAGCGCACAGGCACGGAGGGGTCGATGGCCTCCATCTCCACTGCCTCCTGCAGCCGGACAAAGCCCAGCACTGGCTGTTGCAGGAAGTCAGCGCGGCCTGTGGGGGGACGAGGTGGTCAGGCCAGGCTGAGGGGGCCCAAGGCGCATGGACCCAGGACAGGAGGCTGCTGGGTCTAGGCTCAGGGAAAGGCAGGCTGGGCGTGGACACGAGGCAGAAGCAGTGGGTGTGGAGGGCTGAGGAGCAGGCACCAGCTCTTACCCACTAGCACCAGGGTGGCCTCAGAACCTGGGGGGATCTTCTCCAGAATTCCAGATGGTGAGCGCCCGTCTGTGCTCGCCTCTCCCTGTGGGAAGGAGGGTGGTCCTCAGGCTGCTTTGGATCCAGGAGACCTGAGCGTTCAGTCCCTTCCTCTCCTACCCATTCTCACTTCCAACCATATTCCAGATCCAAGGAACTTTCCAGCTCTCCTTGCGCACCCCTGGTGCAGCCTCACCTGCTCACAGAAGAGCTGTGTCTCTAGTGAGGGCTGTTGGAAGAGCAGAGGCTGAGAAGGCTCCCCAGAGCGCATCAGAACCGCAGGCTTCACCCCTCCCAGGGACTCCAGGTCTTGGGCATGGCTGCAGGACACATGGGGGCGTGGGCTCTGTAAGTTGCTCAGGCTGGGCTATCAACACGCTAGAGACTAGGGGTGGTAGGGGCCAAAGGTAGACATAAGGAGAACTCTCCAGCAACCAGAGCACAGAGAAGCTCTGAGGGAAGGAGAAGAGTCAGAACCCCCTCACAAAAAACCTCATGATTGTAAGTGAGTGGCCTCTGTCTGGAATGTCAGGTCAAAAGAAAGGACAGCAAAGGACCTAAGGGTCTAAATCTGAGCACAGAGACGGGGTCATCCCTTGTGAGGTGCCAGAGGCGGGAGCCGTGTTGGAGGAAAAGTGGGGCCCTGCCTTGGGGGGAAGGGGCCACTGGGAGCAGGGGACATGGGGCTGCTGGGCAGGCAGTCCAGGCCCTGGAAGGCAGAGGCACCTGTGTTTGAGCAGCAGGGTCCGGAGAAGTTCCTCTCTGTCCTCAGGCCGGATCTGCTCCTCATAGATAAAGCTATCCAGCAGCTGGTTGGCCACCCCGGCCAGGGAAGTCTCTTGCAGGTCCAGGAGGACAGTACCTGCAGGTAGTGGGGGATGAGCAGGGCTGGACCGTGGTCTCCTGCAATAAGCCTCCTGTGCAAGTGTCACAGAGGGCCCAGTGGGACTCACTCTTGGCAAAGATTTTCTGCAGCTCCAGGAGGCTCCAGAAGGTGAGGTAAGACAGGTGCCGGCGACCCCAGGCCCCATCCTGCCCCAGGTTTTCCTCCAGTAGCATCCAGCGCGCTGCCTCCATCCATTGTAGCTCCTGGTTCTTCTCGTCCATCACCAGTTCGTGAAGCTCCACATACACCTGCAGCCCATGGGTCTGAGTTACTCCAGCAGGCCACAGGCAGGACCCACGGGAGCCGGGGACCCCAGGGCCCCGTGGGTTCCCAGAAGTTCTGGGAAGATCTCTGGAAGAGGCCCAGGGCCTTGGAGGGTTCAGGGGCAGACCCTGAGCGAGCTCAGAGTGTGGGGACAGCGCAAGGGCCCACGCTGCGGGCTCCAGCCACACCTTCCTCACCAGGCCCTTACTCAGAAGGGGCTTGGAGAAACTCCGGATCACTGGAGTGACCACTTGGGGGAGAAAGAGAAAATTGAAGCCTGGTGGCTGAAGATGAAGGGAACTGGGGGACCACTGGTGCAGTTTCCTGCCTCCAAGACATGCACACATGTGGCTCAGCATGTCCTTGAAGCCAGGGGGCCACTTTCAGGGCCAGAGCAGAGGATAGGCCCAAGTTCCTAACCAGCCTGGAAACCACCAGGGACTTTTGGGCCTGGGCGGAGGAGAGTATGTATTTAATTTTTTGTGTCCCCCAAAACCCAGCCAGAGCCCCAGGCTTCAACCCTTAGCAGTTGGGTCTTTGCCCAGAGAGCTTCCGGAAAGGAACCCTGATCTACCTCTTAGCGTGGGTGTCCCCTTCCCTTCTACCCATTTCCAGAACCCCACTCTTCTGCCTTTTGTGGGGTTTCCCCGCCTGAGGCTGCCTCTATCCCCCATAGGGGGTCCCAAAGGCAGCCTGGGGAAGACCTGGGGAGCTGGTCCTCACCTCGTGGGTGCCAGGGGCCGTGGGGATGCGGGCGTAGTCTGTGGCTGTTGGCTCCGCAGGGAGAGCTGAAAAACCCGAGCCCAGAGGCTGGTGAGTGCTGTCTGGCCCTTCCTCTCCCTCGCCCCCCAGGCCCGCAAAGACCCAGGCCCACTTCACTGCCCATGGGTGGGAACCTGGTGTCCCCGCTGTCCCCCTGCCACTCAGTGCCACATGGCTTCCCATGCCTGGTTCTGTCACTCCCTGCCGGAGTCTTGTTGAGGATCCCTGGGGGAGGACAGTCCTGAGTCCCAAAGTGCAGGATGGACCTAGGGTCTCCTCCCTCCCCTCCCACCTCTGGTACTAGACTCCCTTTCCTCTTCCTACCTGTCTCAACAAGCCAGCTGGGTAGACTCCCCCAAAGGACAGCCAGGTGGGGTGAGCCCCTTATATCCTCCCTTTCACCCCACCCCTGCCCTCATTCCCCAGAGGGGCCTCTTAACTTCAGTACCAATTGCCTGCACTTAAGTCCTGTTGACAGTAAACAGGTGCCCGCCTGGGGCTCCCCACCAAAGACCTTGGACAGGCCAAGGAAGGTGGTGCGGGCTCCTAGGGTCTCTCTGCTCAGTGGGTCCCCAGAGCACCCTCCATTTCTCAGGACCTCCAGCCCCCAAGACAGACTGATATTCTCCAAAGGGGCCCAACACCAGGCCCAAAGCTGGCTCTGATGGGCACAGGTGGCCGGTGGGTCCATGCCCTTGTCCCAGGTAGGCCTGGTCGCTCTCTCACATGCGAAAGGGGCACTGGGACGGGCAACTGGCCCTGTGCCCTGCCCCACCACCCCCAGCCACCTCCTATGATCATTTCAAACAAAGGCTGTTTATCCTCCAATCAACCAGGATCGTGGGGAGAACTGGCCCCAGGGTTGGGGGTGGTGGGGTGGGGCTGTGGAGAGAGGGGAGGACAAGTTCCTCCGCTGTGCCTGCTGGCGTTCAGTCCTTCAGCCTGGCAGAGGGCAGGAGACGTGTTCACCTTCTGGCTCCTCCATCTGGGGCACGGGGACGCCTGGGTCCTCATATTCCTCCTGCTCTAGGATCTCCTCCAGCACTTCTTCATAGTCCTCCTGCGGGAAGTGGCTGTCAAGACTGGCCTGCTGTCCCCTGAAGGTAGCGGCCAGGACTGGCCTCCCACAGACCCCCGGCAGGAGCCCTGCAGAGGCCGGGAGAGACCTACCTGCGAATCCCCCATGGTGCTGTCCTGAGTGTCCAGTTGTCCACGTGATCTGAGCCCCCAGCATAACCCGCACCGCGGGTCCCTGCAAGGGAGGGGCAGAGAGTGAGTGAGGCCCGGGCATCCTGAGGTCACCCTGTCTTCCCCCGGGAGCTGCAGAGCAGTGGCAGGAGATGGCAGATGATGGGAGGGAGGCAGTGGGGTCCCAGGAAGGAAGCATGGGTGGGGCACCGGGAAGAGCTGGGTTGGTCCCAGGGCAGACCCGGATGGGCAGGAGACTGCTGAGTCTAAGTGTGTTTGGGAAAGTGGGCAAGTGTTCAGGTCCAATGCCAACCTCCTCACCTGGCTTCTCTTCCCGCCCATCCCCAGCATTCAGCCAACTCCTAGGCATGATCTGACCCTTCTTCAGGGGCCTTGTCTCCCCTGAAGGTCTCCATGTCAACCCCCTTCCTCCCAGAAATGGCTGCTTTCCACAGGGCATGAGGTGGCAGCACCACTGGAGTGGCACACGGATCCCGGGGGCACGTAAGCCCGCCTCTCTCCCCACCCACATCTTGAGTTGTGTTTCTATTTTATTTTACTTATTTATTTATTTTGTACTGGAGATCGAATCTAGGAGCCACACCCCTAGTCCTTTATATTATTTATTTTGAGACAGGTCGCACTGAATTGCTGAACATCTTGTGAAATTAACGAGGCTGGCCTTGAACTTGAGATCCTCCAATCTCAGCCCCCCCACGTTGCTGAGATTACAGGTGTGCTCTACCGCACCAGGCTTTACTTTACTTTAGGTGTGTTTTGCTTTGTGTTGTTTTCCAGTGCTGGGAATTCACCCAGGGACTCACGTAAGCTAGTTAAGCACTTTACTGAGCTACATCCACAGCCCTCTTATTATTATTATTATTTAATTTGATACAGGGTCTCACTGAGTTTCCCAGGCTTGCCTCAAACTTGTGATCCTCCTGCCTCAGATTCCCTGGGTAGCTGGGAATACAGGTGCACACCACCACATCTGTCATTTCCTCAACCCATCTTTATTTTTTTATATGTGGTGCTGAGAATCGAACCCAGTGCCTCACACATGCTAGACAAGTGCTCTACCACTGAGCCACAACCCCAGCCCCTCCCCGACCCATCTTGTATCTTCTTTCTTGCCCACTCTCCACCAAACTCATTGGCCTCCTTGCTTCTAAAACTCACCAAGCCCTTTCCTGTCCCGGCCCTTTGCACATCCAGTTGCTCACATGCTGAATGCACCTGCTGCCAACACCTCAGCCCTTCTCACATCCTAGTTCAAACACCACCTCTTTAGAGGCCCTTCCTGACCACTCTAACATTCATTAACCCAGTCTGGCATTTTCTGGTTCTTTGATTTATTTGTGTATACATTGCATGACAAAGGGAAGCGCATGAGTGCCAAGACCCTGCATGTCTCAAACCCCATGAAGTCCGCGACTTGCAGCAGAGGGGTTGCCACATAGTAGGTGCTCAATAAACATGTGTTGAGTGACTATGGTGATGGCTCCCCATTGCAGGCTTGGGGCTCAGGGTCTGAAGAGCCAGAACGACCAGGGACCATCCAGGAGGCTACTGAGCCCTGGGTCTCAGTTTCTTCAGAGTGTTCATGATGGAGAGGAATAAATGTCATGAGGAGCGTGAGGACAGGCCCCCGGGGAGGGCAGGGATCATCTAAGGTGGCCTAAAACTGGGTGCAGAGGGGCCTTCTCTGCTGCTCTCACCCCTGCAGCACAGAACACTGGAGCCACAGGCATTTGGGTTGGGTCAACAAATGTGGCCACTCTGCTGAGTGTTGGAGACTGAGAAGGACAAGGCTACTTTTGAGAAGCTTCCAGCCCCCGCTGGAAGGAACACCAGGAATGCAGGGCCACCTTGAGGGTCCCAGAGATGAACGGAGTTAGGAGGCCAATTGTGCTGGGCACCAGTCATCTAGCTGTGTGGCAGGAGGAAGAGCAGGACCTGGCGGCAGGGGGTCACAGGAGTGAGCTCTAGACACACGGGGTGGGGGGGGGGGTTGAAGGGCTGAGAGGTGGGGTGGCCCAGGCCAGGGGTGAGGAGGGGCTGGGACACAGAGACAGCAGCAGTGCACAGGTGGCCTTGAGCAAGTTAGGCAGGGGCTCATTCAGAAAAAGCTATGCAGGCAGAACACTTGCCTCGCTGGTGAGAGGCCCTGGGTTCCATCCTCAGCACCGCAAAGGAAGGAAGAAGAAAAAAGAATGAAAGAAAGAAAAAGCGGGGAGCAAAGAGAGAAATGAGGAGAGACCCCTGACAAAGGGGTCCTAGGAAGCAGAGCCAGGCAGGGCCGAGCCCCACCAAACGGAGAAGCAACAGGGGCCCTGCCTGGCTCTGCCTTGGGGGAACAACTGTCGGCCTCTGCAGCAGCCCCAAGCCCGGGAGGGGGCCGTCCCTCCCAGGGGCGCTCCTCGAGGACCCCGTCACCCCTCTTTTCTCCCTCTTCTCTGCCCCCCACTCTCCCTCGCCCGCGTTCGTTCTCTCTCTTCTTTCTCTGGTCTTGCTCATGCAGTCTCCTAGGCCTCAGCTCCTGAGTGGCCTCAAGAGGGTCCCTTGGTGCCCCAGTGGGGCTGGGAATGTGACCTCGGTTTTCTAGCGAAGGGGTGGAATGGTCAGAGCCAGAGAATCCAGGGCTCCACGCTGCCTCTGCCGGATGGGCAGGGTCCTCTCTCTGGGCTGTATGCTAGGAGGGCTTTCCCACCCGGGCTCTGAGACTTCAGTCAGAGAGAGAGGATGGGAGAGCGGTGGCGCCTGGGGCCAGCTGGGGCCTCAGAGGGCGCATCCAGACCCAGATTGCTGCCCCAGCCTGGCCCGGCCACCCCCGGCTGCAGGCCTCCTGCCTGGCGCTGATAAGAACCAGGTCCCCCTTCAGCATGGCTCTGGGTTTGGAAGTGCGCCAAACACCTGGCTGGTGGGTCAACTAGCGGGGGCCAGGCCAGATAAGGGTGAGGGGGGCATCTGGCGCCCTGGAGGGAGAGCACAGCTGGGAGGAGGCTGGGGGTGACAGATGACAAGGACAGCTTGTGCAATCAAACCCACAGGGCACAGACAGCTGAACTGCTTCATCTCCCATAATCCCAAACCTCTCTGCAAAGCAGGTAATGTCAGTAGCTCCTTTTCACAGATGAGAAAGCTGAGGCCCAGAGGAGCTGACCCGCTTCATCAGGCAGCCTACCTCTGGCTTCATCTGGAGCCCCGGCCTAGCTGACTTCCACCATGTTACTAACCATTATGCCCAGTTGCCTCCCAGAAAAGAGAACAGCTCCTAGTTAGTTCCTCATCAGCAGTTAAGAGCACGGACTGCAGTGGAATGGCCTGTGTTCATATCCCAGCCCTACCATTTACTGTGTGACCTTGGGCAAGTGACTCAAACTCTCTGTGCTTCAGTTTTTTTCATCTGTAAAATGGGGCTGATAATAATGATACCTTAAAATGCTCATTAAGTTCGTGAAACATTCAGCACTGTGCGTGGCACTTAAAGCCTCTGTGTCAGTGTTGGCTATCATTATCCCTGCCACTGCGAACAAGGTCAGACTTGCCATCTCCATCCCCCCCCCCCCCCCAATTCGCCTTCGCTCACCATGGAATCTGCATGAGCTAAGAGTTTTGCAATCTGCAGGTGCTGGGGAGGGTTCCTCCTTTCCTTTCAAATATTCACCAGGCTGGGGACAGTGCCAGTTCCCCCAGATAGACCCCGGGAAGCAGACCAAACAGGAAGGAGTAGTGAGCATCATCTTGTCTCCTAGGTGGGATGTGGTGTGACCTGGGAACCCCCATACTTGGAAGAAAGGTGTGTGGGGTGAGTGAGGTCAGAGTTTGTGGGATCCAAGGGGCAGGTAGATAGGAACCTGCCAGGACCCAGCCCTGAGGGGTCAGATCTGCACCCCCCACACACCAGCCGCGCACACCTCTGCTCCCGCGGGCCACCTGCGGCCCCACTGCCCTGCCCTGAGGGGCAGCAAGCATGTCATCACATTCCCATCCCACCCACCTGCATCCCCTTGGAGGGTGGGGGCCCACGCCATTTGGGAACAGATTCAGGCTGTCCACTTACACAAACCCTCAGGGCAGGTATCAAAGCCCCCCCAGCCCCTTCCTGCCCGGCCTACCTGCTCAGGAGCCTCGGGTCCTTCAGCAAAGTCCTGTAGTCACTGGTGCCCTCTGTGACCAGCTGAGTTCACAGCCGCTCTAACAGCACCAGGCCACACTCTGGCGCCCAGGGGCAGCTCCCAAACCCCTGACTCATGCCCCCGCCTCCTAATCTGCCCGCCCCACAGCTGGAGCCCCTTCCCACCCCCTGCCCCGCTCCCACCCAGTGCCCCATAAACAGAGTTATCTTTCACCCACATCTGGACAGCTGTGTGTCGGGCTCACCCCACCCTGGCCTGGCCAGCCCCTAAGGCCTCCCATGGGGCTCCTGGCCCCTAGGATTCTCCTGTGTCTTCCTCTATGGACCAAATGCTCTGGCCCCCACCTCTGATCCCTCTGCCCTGCCTTGGCCCATCCTCTGCTCCACACCTCTGCCCTGGCCCCAAAATGCAAGGGCCCCTCCTCTCTCCATCTTGGGGTCCTCCCTCAGGACTCTTTCACTCTACAGCCTTCCCATGGGTACCTGCTGAGGGCTCGTGGGCTCAGGCAGCCTCCGCCCCTTCTTCTCCAACCACCCTCACCCAAGACCCTGGCTGGCTCCAGGGAGCTGGCCTCTGGGTGCTCAGACACTGATATTCAGTCAACCTGAACAACGTCAGGTCGACAGAAAACACCAGCCCCACATGGAGTTCAAGTTCCAAGCTCACAAAGCCCCAATGTCTGGGCACACTGGCTCCTCTGTGGGCAGCCCGGCCCAGGCCCTGGGGCCAGAGCAGCTGCATTCTTGGCCCCCACTGGGCCCCTGCCCCCACACCCAGGGGGCAGTCTCCCTGTTCCTGGGAGGGTGACCTAGCCAAGGTACCTGTCCCTGACTGAAAGATGAGTTCAGATGGGCTGGAACAAAAAGGTCTAAACCACACAGAGACGGGTGCTGTGGATACAGCTCTGGGCAGGAGGGAGGAGTCGGCCCCAGCCTGGCTCTGACAGTGACTGGCGTGGGAACTCCAGGCAGTCCCTGGCTTTGGTTTCCTCATCTACCAACTGCGAGTGTTGAAGTTTCCCTAGTTGAGGCTCAAACAATAGAAACTCAGAGTCAGGGACAGAGATGGGCACAGCCCACAATTCCAAAACCATCACTGGTCTTGCCCACAAGCCAGCTCCAGGCTGAGTCCTGGCATGGAGCTAAAGGGCAGTGACCCGGACCCGAGCCAGAAGGCCCCAGTGTGTGGAGGAGCTCAGCACAGGATCTGCAGCCACGCTTCATCTTTCCCGTCTACAGAGAGGTCAGTGGCTTCTCATGAGCAGAATGGCCAGCAGACTGGCACCGCTCTGTGCAGGGCACCGTGCCAGCTCTCCACACGCCTCATCTCGCGGAGCTCCTGCAGCCCCTCCGTGGGAGCACCGTCAGCCCCTCTTCAGGAGCACCATCTATTGTTGTGCGTTCACTTCTTACAGATGAGGCCAGTCACGGTGGGCAGAGAGGCCGCTGGGCTGGTGCAGCTGGAGACCTGCCTGCTTCTCTCTTGGCCAGAGGAGCCGAGGCTGAGCCTAGGCAGGAGAGGAGGGCTCAAGGGCAGGTAGGTGAGCTGTCCTGTGCCCTGGGCTTGGTAGTGAGGGGTCCACTGTGACCCCTGAGCACAAATCCATCTCACCATCGCGCATCTCTTCTTCAATGCCTGGTGGGTGATTCTCAGCTGCTGTCCTCAGGTCCTCTGCAAAGCTGCGCTCAACAGGAACAACCTCGGCCACCCCTGGAAGGAGGAAGGGAGGGTCTGAGTCATGGCAGGTCCTGGTGCGCAGAAACAGCAAGGGAAAGAGCATCCAGATCCTGTGGGGTGTGGTGGCCCGGGCTAGCAGAGGGAATGGGGTCTGGCAAGGGTGGCCATGTTACTGGATCCCTTGTCTTCTAAACATACGGCTTCCAAACACATGGCAGCCTCTGGGGTACCAGACCCCCTAGGATTTTGCATTAAAGGAAAATGGTCCAAAGTTGGGCCATTTGGAGCTGCTGGGCAGGAAGCTCTGCCACCTGGCTGTGTGACGTTGGTTGGCCACATCCTCTCTGTGGTCTTCCTTTTCTTTTCTGGGCTGTTGGTACCAAATGGGATGACAGATGGGAAGGAGATTGAAAGCACAGCTCCTCTCCACGCAGGTAAGAGCTTGAGTTGTGCACTGGGAGAAGGAACCGTGGGGCAGAGCATCTCGGGTACTAGGTGGCAGCAGGGCTGTGGGCTGCCCAGAAGCATCCTCGAGAGCTCCTGTCCCATGAGAAGAATGGTTGGCAGCACATAATAACCACAGAGTGTGCTGGGTGAGGTGGCGCACAACTGTAATTCCAGCAACATGGGAGGCTGAGGCAGGAGGATCGCAAGTTTGAGGTCAGCCTCAGAAACTTTGTAAAACCCTGTCTTAAAATTTAAAAAAAAAAAAAAAAATGTTTTTAAAGGGCTGGGATGTAGCTCAGTGGTAGAGAGGCCCTGATTTCAATCCCCAGCACTACAAAAACATCAAAAAATTAAAATAACCAGTGTGCTGACAGGGATGTGAAGCAAGAGTAGGGGCTGAGGAACAAGTATCTTGGAAAGTGTGAGATGTTCACAGGAAATCACCTGAACTGAACCTTGAAAAAGTCTCTCAAGGGAAGAGGGACAAGGCCTCCCTGGTGGTGCAGGGACCAAAGGCGTGACAGACAAGCAGCTGCAGAGTCCTCTGGGAGTGAATGGAAGAAGGGCAGAGTGCACACTCTTCAGGAATGGACGGTCATCTTCACAGCTGAGGTGAGAGTGGGGGAAGGGGAGAGTGGGCCTGGAAAGGCCCTCAGCCTTGGGCCGCTCCAGCCCTCCTCCAGACTCCTGTGCCCCATCACCTGCCTCGCCAGCACGCTCAGGGCCCTGAGGAGATCATGGGAAGAAGGAGTCTTCAGTCTGTCTGGGGATAGCCAACCGGGAACTGTGCAGAGATAACTCCCCCTGAGCATCCTTCCAGAGAGCCTTCTACCCGGAAGTTCTGCAGTGTCCCCTGAGAGCTGAGGAAGAGGGTGATGGGGAACGAAGACTAGCAGGGTCTTGAAGGGTGGGTGGGTTTTCCCCAGGTGGCAAGGGCTGTGGGGTCAGGCTGGCTGTCCGAGCTCCATGAGGCGGTGTCCTGGGACTCAGGATCTGCTGAAGGATCTGGAGTGGGGCTGTGAGCTCTCAAGCCCAGCACGTGCCTTTCTCTGTGTTGTCCCCGTTCTCTTGGCTCCTGAGTCTTCTCTCACCCAGAGACACCCTTTCTCTCTAAACTTGCTGGAGCTTTTGCTTGCAGGTTTTGCCCCTCGGGACTCGGTGCTGGCATCCTGACTCTGATACCGAGCTGCCCCACCCCAGCCCTAGAGACGGAGGGCTCAGCCTCCCTCTTGCTGGTCCTCAAATGCACAGGTCTTCCCTGCCTGTGTGATCTTCCCAACCTCCCTTTGGCTAGCTCCCTCTCACCATTCAGGGCTCAGGTCAAATGTCACCCTCACAAAAGATCTGCTTTGGCCATCCAGTTGGACATAACCCCTAGCCACTCCATCACTTTGTCAGGAAAATCAGGAGGTTCAGTGTGTGAGAGAAAACTCAAAATCTTAGCACCTTAAGCAAGATAGAAGTTTATTTCTTTCTGATTGAAAAGTCTGGAGGTAGGAGGTCCCAGGATGTAAGAGTGTTCTGTAGCTCCTTCTATCTTGTGACATCTTCACCAAGTGACTTTCTCCTCGCGGTCCAATATGACTGCCTGAGCTTCAGCCACCACCTCTGCATTCTAATCAGCAGGAAGGAGAAAGGAGTAAAGAGGAAAATGCCCCCTTTCTTTGAGGGCATTTCCTGAGTTGCTTCTGCTTCCACTCCATTGATCAGGACTTAGATGGCTGTACTTTGCTTCAAGGGAGCCTGGGAAATGTAGTCTTTATTCTGGGAAGTCATGTGTCCAGAATTCTTCTGTAGGAAGAAAAGGAGAATGGAAATTAAACGACACCTAGCAATTTCAGCCAGTATCTTATTACCTGTGAAAATATCCACCTGGTCCTGGGACTCAAACCCAGGACCTCACACATGCCAGGCAAGTGCTCTACCACGAAGCTACATCCCCAGCCCTATCATCTGCTAATTTACTTATCTTTTACTTACCAGAAGATCTCTGATCATTTCTTTGTTTACTATTCTCTCTCTCTCTCTCTCTTTTTTTTTTTATACCCGGTATTGACCCCAGGGTTGCTTAACCACTGAGTCACATCCCCAGCCCTTTTTTGTATTTTATTTAGAGACTGAGTCTCACTTAGTTCTTAGGGCCTTACTAAGTTGCTGAGGCTGGCTTTGAACTCATGATCCTCCTGCCTCAGCCTCCTGAGCCACTGGGATTATAGGCATGCACCGCGGCCCCCAGCTACTGTTATCTCTTGTTACTAGATCATAAGCCTCATGAGGACAGGTTCTTTACTCTGCTTGTCCAGAACTGCATCTCCAGTGGTTAGGCACAGAACCTGGTAAAAAGTAGTCTTGAAGTCCAGTGAGGTAACTTGAGTCTGTAGTCCCAGCTACTTGGGAGGCTGAGGCAGGAGGATCACTTTAGTCCAGGAGTTTGAGGCCGGTTTGGGCTCTATAGCAAGATGCTGTATCTTAAAAAAAAAAAAAAAAAAAAAAAAAAAATTAGTGTCTAAATCCTTTACTGATTAAATGCCTGTCCACGACAATGATTTGAGAAATGCATTCTCAATTCCTGCTTTGAGAATGGGTTAGAGTGTTCAGAGGGTCATTTGTACTCAGAGTACTTGGAGTTACTTATCTAGGGTCAGAAAGTTGGCAATAAGGCCAAGATTCACACAGCTCTCTCTGACTCCAGCGCTCCTTCGTCCTTTCCGCTTCACAGACTGGCTCCTCTAATCTCTCAGCTCCGCCCTGGAAATGCTCACCGGCAGTCTGCCAGTGCCATGCCCCTGGGAAATTCCATGCCAAGTTCTCACTTGGTGCACGCCTGTAGCCCCTAAGGGGGTCAGCATGATCCAAGGTTGTTTGGGGAAAGTTTCCATAAACGTCTTGCTAATCAGTGGTGAGATGACACGTAGAAATCACAAATCTGGAGGCTGAGGCACAGTGGCTAGCACAGTGGCACATGCCTGTAATCCAGGCTACTCAGGAGGCTGAGGTGGGAGTATCACTTGAGTCCATAGTTTGAGACCAGGAGTGGGCAACATATTGCGACCCCGTCTCAAAAAAAAAAAAAAAAAAGAAACAGGAAAGAAATTTCTGTTGGAATTAGCATCGGACCAGATGTGGAACGGCACATGAGCCGATAGGTTCTTTGTTTCAGCCAAGGAAGAACTGTCTAAATCATCAGGTTTCCCTTTTTACCCTGACTGCTAGGAAGCCTAGTTTGAGTTGAGCACTCAGAGGCCACTCTAACCTCAGGAAAGGTGCTGAGTGAAGCGAATGCGTGTGATTTGGAACCAGGGAACCTGGGCTGGAGTCTGGAGTAGTGCTCCCGAGTATAAGACATTCAAACTTCCCTGGACCTTAGACTGCAGGTGGTAAATATATAACTCGTTCCTTCCTGGCCCTTTAGGAGGATTACATGAGCCACTGTCCGAAAGCTGTCTAGAAGTGGCTGGATGCTGTGTTACATGTTACATGGTCAGCCTTTGTCACATGAAGTAATAGGACACACAGCTTACCGGAGTTGGCTGCAACATTTTTTCTTCTTCTTCTTCTTTTTTTTTTTTTTTTTTTTGGTACCAGAGATTGAACCCAGGGGCACCTAACCACTGAGTCACATTCCCAGCCCTTTTTATTTTTTATTCTGGTTTGCTTAGAGTTGCTGAGGTTGGCTTTGAACTTGCAATCCTCCCGCCTCAGCCTCCAGAGCTGCCGGGATTACAGGCATGCGCCCTGCACCTGGCCGACTTTTCATTTGCTAATAGGAAATTCTTTGGTTAGAGTCAAGTGCTCAGGAAAGATCAGAGGGGGCATCTTGAAGGATGGGTGGGACCCTCTGGTGTCCCTGTATCCCAGCACCATCCCTGAACTCTGCAGGGCTAACCTTCAAGGTCACCTCCGCTTTCCAAGCTGTTCTGCAGTGGCCAGCATCTCCTTCTTGTTCCACTTCACCCATCACTGATCCCTCTGTCCCTGGGACTGAAGCACAGTCCACAGGTGGATAGAGCAAGTCTAGGCTGGCTCCCAAGTCCCCAGAGATTCCAGAGTTTCAAAGGGACAGAGTCAACCAGCAGTTACAGTTCCCTCATTCATTTGTTCAAACCCACAAAAGTCAACTGGTGAGCTGAGTCTCAGAAAAAGGCCCAGAGACTGAAATCTGGCTTCTTTCTCCCTGCTGAGACATTATGTATTAACATCTTACCCTCAGAGTCCTCATGGATCAGAGGGCACAGCAACCTGTCCTCAATAGGAAGAGTTGTCTTTATTTATAAGCCTTATAAATGCTCAGTTAATCTGCACAATGCTTGAAGAAAGTGGGGCAGAGAGGTGAAGTAACTTTCCCAAGGTCACACAGCTTACAAGCTGGAACTAGATTCTGCACGCAGACTGCTGGGGTTCAAAGCTTGGGATAGGGCGAGGGAGGAAAGAACCCTCCAGAAGGGTGAGGGTTCCACCAGGAGAGAGTCAGACACACATGTGGGACTCAGGCTTGGGCGGGGCAGCAGCAGAGTGGAAATCGCAGCTGGTTAGACTGACCATAGCCTGCAGGATTGGGACAGCCCCTGGGCTGTGGGCGCGGAGTCACTGCCCAGGAGCCTCAGGCTGTACCCAGCTTTGCCCGCCTAGGGCCCAGGCAGCTGGGGACAGGGCCTGAGTATGAGGAGGACCACACCTGAAGGATCCTGTGCAGGGCAGAGAACCTGTGGGGGTGGGGAGGAGACCCTGGGTGGAGGGACCTCTACCTGGGCCTAGCAGGGTGGGGTGCACCGGGATCTGCATGGCAAGACCTGCCCCACCTCCTTCCCCTCCCGCTGGGATCCAGGCTAACACCTTGTGCCACCACACTTGGCACTCCCGGGCACTCTCTTGTCCCTGCCCATCCCAGCTGCCTGCTGTGGTCTCCACATTAAGTCCAAATTCCTTCTCTGGCCTGGCTGTGACCTTGCTCTTGGTCCCCACCCCTGCCCTGCCAATCCAGTCTCCCCTTCACCGGGTTCACTTTAAAATTGAACTCAGTCCCTTCTGTAGCCCAGCCACCTCCTGGCCTGTGACTTGGCCCCAGTGCAAGTTACAGGCCCTCCTCTTAGGGTCTGCTGAAATCTGTGGGGACCACCTCAGTTCTCCTGCCCTTTCTCTAGGTCCCGAAGGGCCTGCCTGTGAGCCAGTAGCCTTCAGAGCAACCACCACTCAGTGGGAGCTCAGAACGAGATGTGGAAGGGACAGATGCTGGGTTGCACTGGACATCCAATGCCCACCAGAAAGTGCCTCTGTGCCCTAGGCCTGTGCCTTGGAAATAGCTGGAACCAAGTCACCTCCTCTGCTGTGGAGACCAGAACGCATCCTGCTGCTAGGGGCCAGGGCAGGGAGGTGTTGTCTGGAAGTGCACACACCCTGGATCCCGGGCAGCGCTTTTTCTTTCTTCTTCTCCTCTTCCTCCTCCTCCTCCTTCTTCTTCTTTGTTCTGGTACAGGAATTGAACCCTGGGGTGTGTAACCACTGACTCACATCCCCAACCCTTTTAATTTTTTATTGTGACACAGAGAGAGTCTCACTAAGTTGCTGAGGCTGGCTTTGAACTTGCGATCCTTCTGCCTCAGCCTCCCAAAGCCACTGGAATTACTGGTGCCATGGCACTTGGCTTCCCTGGCAACCCTTGCTGTGCAAAGGAAACCCTGGCCGTAAAGAATGCCCCGCCTCCTCCCATGTACTTCATTCCAATCCAACACTGTTAAAATATGTACCATTGCAGCCAAGGTGCCACATGAGACCTTACAGCAACAGGCGATGGACCACCCCGCTCCCTGGCCAGGTCTGGGCAGTGAAGACAGAGGGGCGGGGGCGGGGGAGCGAGAAAGTGGCGTGTCCACTTTTCCTAGCGTAAGTCTACATAGCAAGACAGCTGCTGGGGTTGCTGAGGGCAGAGGAAGGACTTGCAGGTGATCGGTTTCCATCTTCCCAGTCTTTCCTGCATTCTCTCTCCCACTATCCCCTGGGTTCCCTCTCCGTGACTGACCCACCACTCCTCAGGGCAGGCCGGTCCCCGCCTATCCAGGCCTCCCCTTCCAGCCCAGGAGGACTCTTTCCTTGCTGGGAAAACTCTCTTTCTGCCTCCGCTGGAGAAGGAGAAAGATGGTTCCCCAGAAAAGGATCACGCCCTGACTTGAGGGACGGCCCCTCCCTGGGGATCAGCAGCAGCCCCTCTTGGTCCCTCCTATCTGCTGAGCCAGATGTTTGGGGCCCCAGCCTGACAGCTGATGGCAGAGTCTGTCACAAGGCCTGGCCTATGGGTGTGTCCCTTACCATTAGTATGTTTTGGGGATGTGGTTAAGCCAATGACCCTGAGTGGCCTTGCATCTGTACTAGCTGTGCGTGCGACCTTGAGTAAGTTCCTGGAGGTCTCCAATGTCTCACGTTTTTCATGGCAACACCCAGCCTTCTGGAGAGTAAAACAGCGCGTGTGAAGCCCCTGGCACAGCACCAGGCACACAGGGAGGCTTGGTGAAGAGTAACTGCTGTTACTTTTAGGAGGAAACCTCCCTCAGCATGGGGATCTCCAGCAGGAGCCCTCCATCTCCATATGCTGGACTTTGAGACCAGTGACCTAATGATGCTTCCAGAAGGGGGACAAGGGAGATGCCCCAAAGCCTGACTGAAAGGCAGGGAGAAGCAAGATTTCTGGGTCCTGAACCCCTTGATCCTGATTTCTCCTCCTTTGTGAACTGCCTCAGAGAGGAGCCTGGAGCTGCCCACCCCCAATCCCAGCAGAGAGGTTGGGCTCTAGGGAGACTTTGCAGGGGAAACCGCCATTCCTCCTGGGTGGCTCAGTCTCTGCGTGTGGGGGAGGCCAAGCAGACCCCAGCAGACTTGATTCAGTGACCCAACTGTCCCTCCAAAGGCCTAGAAGAGAGTAGAGAACCCCCCAAGTCCAAGTTCCCCCTCCCTCAGGCTCCTTGTTTCTTTTTGAACAGATCTTGGAACAGCCAATCAGGACCCAGAAGCTCAGGCGGGTCCCTGCCTTGGTTCATTTCAGTTGGCTCCTGGCCAGTGGTGCTGAAGGGGCCCTGGGACGTGGGTGGGGAGCACAGGTCTCTATCTCAGGACCCAGTGCTGTCAGCTGTGAAACTTGAGATGTCCGGCCCAGCCCGGGATAAAAAACACTGGGTCCCACAACAGACTGGGAGAGGAGGTGGGGCCAGGTTTCCAGTCTGTTCCTCTGCTTATTCTCTGGAAGTAGGAGGAATGGGGTTTCCTAGCCTCCACTTCCAGAAGATGAGGGGACTCATTCATCCATGGAGTCCATCCACAACCATTTATTTTGCACCCTTGTAATACACAAGTACTGGGCACCATGTGGGAAATGAAAGGGCATACGAAAGCCAGAAACCCCAGGCCGAGGGGCACGGGAGCCTGGGGAGGGGGCAGGGGAGTAGGCACACACAGTCCCGGGTCTGTGCAGAGGAAGGCAGCAGCCAAGAGCCCGTGGGAGCCACCACCATCCTAGTCATGCCTCACTTTGACCAGCAAACCCCAGGAGGGAGTAGGGTTTCCCTCCTGTGACTTAGCAGAGAGGTAAACAGTTGCAGGTGCGTGGAGGAGGGATGAGCGGCAGCTTCCCTTCCGCCATCCCTTCTCTGTCCTCAGATGGGAAAGCCTGGAGAGCAGCTGCCATGGATGGACACCTTGGCCTTCTGCCCTATCTGCCCAGCAGCCTCCCAGGTGGGTCCCTCTCACCTGCGCTGTCCTCTGCAGGAGGCTATGGCTCGGGCCAGCTCCTGCCAACACCCAGAGCTGCTCTCTAATGTATTCCAAGGCAAAGGAAATGAGATTCCCAGGACACTCGTGGATTCTGTGTCCCGGGTAGGAAAAAGAAAGCAAGGACGGCACTCGAATGGCTAGTTGATCCCAGGAAGCAAGGAAGCTGCCCAGGACGACAGGGGAAGTACCAAGAGGGCGGTTGACCAGAGAGCGTTTTCACATCAGGGAGAGAAGAATTAGGTGACCGGAAATGAACCAGGCACAAGAAGTAGCAGGACCCACAGACAGGGGACCCAGAGGTGGCAACATGCTTGTCCCTGCAGGAGCCCAGGGGCATGAGAGCAAAGTAAAAAACCTAGCAAGGACAGAAGGGCTGCCTCTACTTGGTGGCATTAAATTCCTTCTCAGCTGTACTATAAAGACAATTTAGATCACTTGAAATTAACCACTGCAAAAAGAAAAAGAAAGAAAAGAAAGTCTTCAGCTTGCCTGATATAATTTATTTGTATTTATAATATATTCTGAAATGATTTTATTTGTGTGTGTTTTACCAGTCATGTAAGGTGTTTAAAGTGTTTTTTAAAAATCAGTGGTATTTTCCCTGATAAGTGGAGGATGATATATAATGGGGGTGGGGGTGGGGAATGAGAGAATAAGGGGGAACTTTAGAATATGTAGAAGAAAATGAGAGGGAGGGGGGTTTGAAAAGTGGTGGAATGAGGCAGACATCATTACCCTATTGCATGTATGATTACACAAATGGTATGAATCTACATCGTGCACAACCATAGAAATGAAATTATGTACCCCATTTGGTTCAATGAATCAAAATGCAGTCTGTAAAAAATTAAAAGCTAAATAAAAAAAATCAGCTGTTATTTCATTACAGAGTGTCAGTGAAGCAGATTCTCTGGGGCCCAGGTGACTGAATTCCAATCCCAATTCTAACACCCACCAACTGTGTTACCTTGGGCAAGTTACTTCACCTCTCTGGGCTTCAGTCTCAGCTGTACAATGGGAACCAGGCATAATACATTTTTCATAGTGTCGTGAGGACTGAATGAAGAATGCACGTAAGGTTCTTCAGACAGTGCCTGGCATGGAGTAAATGTGGTACAATATTTTCATCGTTCCTTTTTTCTGTACTGGGCACTGAACCACCGAGATACATGCGTCGTCCTTTTCAATTTTTATTTTGAGGCAAGGTCTTCATATGTTGTTCACGCTGGCCTCGAACTTGTGATCCACCTCAGCCTCCCAAGTAACTGGAATTACTCTATTGTCATTGTTTGGGTAATCCATGTTTTAAATGTTTGGAAAATTTTTTCAAATTAAAAATGTGCTAATTTTTATTTGGGGGAATATTAGATGTAGATTGTTTAAGAAACTGTCAGGATCCAATAAATTCATAATGTTAATAAATTGGACATGAAATCAAGTTCAGGTAGTAGTGAGGATTTCTCTCCAGTCAGCAAATGCCCAGGGATATTGAAAAATTTTAATAAATCCTCTCCCCTCCCCCAACACCTGTAAACTTGTCTGTAATGACACCACCTGTCCTCCAGGGGGCCCAGGCCTTTCATTGCCCCTCTGCCTCCCACAGCCCATAAATGAGCTCAAGTCTATTTCATTGAAACAACAAATCTTAACCCCAGAGCTCCTTCACTTCACAGATCAACTCCTCAGAAACGAACACTCCTCTTCCTCACCTCTCGCTCCCTCCTCTGCCCTAGGCAACTGGTTCCTCTCCTTCGCCCCAATAATCTGCTAGTTGCCTGTCCCCTCCATGCTTCCCAGGTCCCCAACTGGGTTCCTGGTAGCATCTGACCTGTGCAGACTCTCCCTTCTTAGAAATACTGTTCCCGTTCCCCTCCTAACTCTTTGATGGTTTCCTCTCTATCTTCTTGGCTTGTTCATCTTCCTCATCTTGGTGTTCCTCAAAGTTCCTCCTGCCTGCGCTATCTTCTCCCTTCCTTCCACATACTCTCAGAACCTCGGTACCCTGTCTTGGCCAGTTACACCCCAATCCACCCATGCTCAAGCCAGCAACCTGCAAGTCACTGCAAAATTTCTGCTCTACCTGGGCAATCAGCATGGAACCATTCATTGACTTCCTTATACCTGGTTGAACTTTTTTTTAAGTCTAATGATTTTATTGCCCCTGAATGCTCTATTGCATTAGCTAGAAATTTCATCACTACTTTGAACAGTAGTGCTGAGAATAGATATTCTTGCCTTATTCTTGATTTAAGAGGAAATATTAAGTATTTATTAAATTTATGAAGTTTTCTTGTAGACAGTGTTTTCAGGAACTTTTTTTTTTTTTTTTTTTTTTTTCGGTACTGGGGATCAAACTCAGGGCCTTGTGCTTGCAAGGCAAGCACTCTACCAGCTGATCTATCTCCCCAGCCAGGAATGGGTGTTTTTTATTTTTTATTTTTACAGACTGCATTTTGATTCATTGTACACAAATGGGGTACAACTTGTCATTTCTATGGTTGTGCACAATGTAGATTCACACCATTCATGTAATCATACATATACATAGGGGAATACTGTCTGTCTCATTCTACTATCTGTCCCTCACCCCCTCCCACCCCATTTTCCTCTACAACATCCAAAGTTCCTTCATTCTTCTCTTTCCCCCCTACAACCCCCACTCGTTATGTTCCATCATCCACTTATCAGAGAAAACATTCGGCCTTTGGTTTTTGGGCTTGGCCTATTTCATTTAGCATGATATTTTCCAACTTCATCCATTTACCAGCAAATGCCATAATTTTATTCTTTTTTATGACTGAGTAATATTCCATTGTGTATATATACCACAGATTCTTTATCCACTCATCTATGGAAGGCATCTCGGTTGGTTCCACAATCTAGCTATTGTGAATTGAGCTGCTATGAACATTGATGTGGCTGCATCACTGTAGTATGCTGATTTTAAGTCCTTTGGGTATAAACCAAGGAGTGGGATAGCTGGGTCAAATGGTGGTTCCGTTCCAAATTTTCTGAGGAATCTCCACACTGCTTTCCAGAGTGACCGCACCAATTTGCAACTCCACTAGCAATGTGTGAGTGTGCCTCTTTCCCCACAACTTGGATGAACTTCTGAACCCCAAATTAGAGCTGGTGCCTTCCTGCTGATGTTGAAAGGCTAATGTTCAAATTGTTTAACTTCTAACTTAGAGCTTCATTCTTCCTCCTCACTTCTTCCCTCCTTCATTTACTTACCAAACTACATGTAAATCCCATACGGTTAGCACAGGGCTTGGCATATAGTAGGTATTTAATAAGTGTTTGTAGAATGTGGATGTTGAAAAGTAATGGTAAGAAGACGGGAGCTGGGCATGGTAGTGCACACCTGTAATCCCAACAGCTTGGGAGGGTAAGGCAGGAGGATTTCAAGTTCAAAGCCAGCCTCAGCAATTTAGCAAGACCCTAAACAACTTAGTGAGACCCTGTCTCAAAATAAAAAGTAAAAAGGGCTGGGGATGTAGCTCAGTGGTTAAGCTCCCCTGAATTCAATCCCCAGTACAAAAAAAAAAAAAAGAAAAGAAAAAGATGGGAAAAAATATGCCATACAGTTCTCAATGGCTGAAGCTAGAACAATTTGAGCAACAAAACAGTGTCAGAAAACAAAATTACAACAATTTAGTTCAACAATCTCAGTTGGCATTCTTTTCAATTCTAGAATTGGGCAACACTTCATTCCCTTAGAAAGAGTAAGTGTTCCATATTACTCAGCTATAAAGAAAAATAAAATTATGGCATTTGCAGGTAAATGGATCAAGTTGGAAAATATCATGCTAAGGGAAATTGGCCAAGCTCAAAAAACCAAAGGCCGAATGTTTTCTCTGATAAGTGCATGACAATATATAACGAGGGGGGGTGGTGAGCGGAAGAGAAGAATGAAGGAACTTTGGGTGGTATAGAGGAAAAAGGGGAGGGGGGGACAGAAAGACAGTAGAATGAGACAGACAGTGTTCCCCTATGTACATGTATGATTACATGAATGGTGTGAGTCTACATTGTGCACAGCCATAGAAATGACAAGTTGTACCCCATTTGTGTACAATGAATCAAAATGCAGTCTGTAAAAATAAAAAAGATTTTAATAAAAAAAAAAAGAAAGAAAGAAAGAGTAAGTGTTCCAATGGGCCGGACAGAGAAGGTTGGTTTTATTGATGGAGAAAGGTTGAAAAAAGCAGAAACAAAGAAACACAAAGGGACTGGGGACTGGGCATGGCTCAGTGGTGGAGCACTTGCCTGGCATGGGTGAGGCACTGGGCTGGATCCTCAGCACTGCATATAAATAAATAAAAAATAAAAGGTATTGTGTCCATCTACAACTAGAAAAAAAAGTGGATCGACCATTTCAAAGTGACTTCCCTTGTTAGGTGGGGACAGGGAGACAGAACAATAGAAAAATAAGTAATAGCTTAACATAAAATTACTTTTTATAAAGATTTAAGAACGTAAGGATTAAAGGCAGGGGGAACTTCATTCCCATGCCAATCAAAACTAACCTGTTGGGGAAATTTGACTGTTATTTCTTTCATTCGAATTTCTTGGAAGGTCAGGTAAACAGGCTAGATTCAGCTTGGTGATGTGGACCTTGGGCATGAGCGACTCCATTTTGAATTTTTGTTTGTTTTTTTTAATTTGTAAATGGACACAATACCTTTATTTTGATTATTTATTCATTTTTAATGTCAGCCATTTTATTTTTAAAGTATTTAAAGTATTTTGGTATTTTAAAGTATTTTTAAAGTATATGGACTTTTATTTTATTTATATATGGTCATGAGAATCGAACTCAGTGCCTCACGCATGCTAGGCAAGCGATCCACCACTGAGCCACAACCCCAGCCTCCATTTCGATCGTTATCCAGATCTCTTGGGCCTAATTTATGAGTTTAGGCCAAACTAATGGCCTCTTGTAATTTTTTATTTTTTTTCTTGAAGTGCTGGGGATTGAACTCAGCATGCCAGGCCAGTTCTCTGCCTCTGAGCTATATTCCCAGCCCTGGTTGTCATTTTTATTTAACACACTAGTGTTGGATTATTACCCAAAGTACAAAATCAATATTAACGAGTTCATACTGATTTATTTAAATGATTGGATGAATTAATAAAAAAAAAAAAAGGGAAAGAGACAAATCTCTCATGCAGAAGAATTCCAAATAATACACTCGGATACTCCACTGTCAAGCACAGAAGCCTAACTGCCTACTCTTTACGGACCTAGAGCTCAGTGTGGAAAGTTGCAGGGAGGTGAGAAGTATCTACAGTGACGGTCACTAGACCTGGGTCAGCTTCCTTTGTCATAAGTTATGTTGATAGTGTTTCTCTTGCTATGATGGCAAACCTCTGTGATCTTTTTTCCTCCTCCTCCTCCATCTCCTGCTTCTTCTCCTTCTTTGTGGTACTGGGGATTGTGCTGGATCACTGAGCTACATCCCCAGTGCCTTTGAGGCAGGGTCTCACTACGTTGCCAAGGCTGGTGTCTTGCTGGGACTACAGGTGTGAGTGACCGCGCCTGGGCTCTGTAATCTGTCTCCTCAGAACACACAACCCCAGTCTAATCACAAGAGAAACCGCAAATTCCACCGGAGCTGTGTGATGTTCTGACCTGCGTCTACTTGGCAGGTCTACAGTATCTGGTTATTCACACGCTATTCTAGATGTTGCAGGGGAGGTGCTTGTGATTGCGTCTACCCTCGACTTCAAGTAGAGGGAATTATCCTTGATATTCTGGGTGGCCCTCAACCAAGCAGTTACAAGGTCTTAAGAACAAAACAGGGGTTTCCCCGAGGAAGATGTAATTCTGCCAGGGTTCTAGCTTGCTGGCCTGCCCTGTGGGTTTTCTACTTACCACAGTTGAGTAAAACTGGCTCCTTGCCAATAAAGGAGTCAATCTCAATAGAGAGATAGGTAATAGATACAGGCAGACAGATCAGAGACACTCTCCTCTTTCTCACTTCTCATTCTCTTCTCTGCCTAAAGCAACCAAATTTCTCAAACTTCTCTCCTGTCTCATTTTAGGTTTTTTTTTTTTTTTTTTTTTTTTTTTTTTTTTTTTTGCGGTGCTGGGGATTGAACCCAGGGCCTTATGCTTACAAGGCAAGCACTCTACCAACTGAGCTATGTCCCCAGCCTTTCATTTTGGGGTTTTGATATTGGAGATTGAACCAAGCGGTGCTCTATTACTGAGCTACATCACCGGCCCTTTTTATTACTTTTTAATCTTGAGACAGGGTCTCCCTAAGCTGAGGAGTTTGGCCTCCAATTTGTGATCCTCTTGCCTTAGCTCCTCTGCCCAGTAGCTGGGATTACCTGAGATTACAGGTGTGTACCACCCACCCTCCCATACCTCTCAACGGGTAATCTATTAGTTTTCAAATCTAATGGATGGTCACCAGAGTTTGATAACTTCAGAAAGATTAATTAATGTAATAATCCACATGAACATGAACGAAGAATAAAAACCACACACTGATCTCAGAAACAGAAAAAGCATTAATAAAAATAATCATCCACTAACAATTAAAGCAAACTAAGAATAGAAGGAAGCTTCTATGACCCGCAAGGGCTCTCTATACCAACCTGCAGCACGGGGCGTGGTGGGGCCCGCCTGGAATCCCAGCAACCCAAAAGGTCGAGGCAAGAGGATCACAAGTTCAATACCAGCCTAGGAAATGTAGCGAGACCTTGTCTGAAAAAGGAAAGTAACAATGATAGGAGGAGGAGGAGGAGGAAGAGGAAAGGGAGGGGGAGGGGAGAGAAAGAGGAAGAGGAGGAGAAAGAAGAAAAGAGTTGAGGTTGTAACTCAGCGGTATGGCATTTGCCTGGCATGCACAAAGCCTTGGATTCCATCCCCAGAATGGCAAAAAAATCATACATACATATATATATATATGAATATGTACGTGTGTACACACACACACACACACATATATATTAGCAAACATCACACAATTTTTGAAATGTTTCCTTCTGAGTTGGGAGACAGGACCAAGATCCTTGCTATTTGGGGAGGAAGAAATAAACTTGTTATTTGCAAATGACCCAATTCTGTAGAAAGAAGATCCAAAAGAACCTCTGTTATGGTTTGGATAAGCTCCTGTTAATGCAGAAATAGTCAGAGGTAAAATGATTAGATTATAAGAGCTCTGATCTAGTCTGTCCATCCAAACTGGAGGTTAAATATAGGTAGGTGGGGCATGGCTGGAGGAGGTGGGTCACTGGGTTGTGCCCTGGAAGGGTGCATATTCCCTGAGTCCTGGCTCTCTGTATGCCTCTGCTCACTGGTGCTCTCTCTCTCTCTCTCTCTCTCTCTCTCTCTCTCTCTCTCTCTCTCTCTCTCTCTCTCCTGCCATGAGAGGAACAGCTTTCCTCTGCTGGATCCTTTCCTATGATGTGGGCCTTCACCTTGGCCCAAGAGCAATGGAGTTCACTATCTATGGACTGAGACCTCTGATACTGTGAGCCAAAATAAACTTTTCCTCCTCTAAATTGTTCTTTTCATTTTTCTTTTTCCATTTCTAGTTCTTTTTAGTTATATATGACAGTAGAATCCATTTTGATATAATTCTACAAGCATGCACTACATCTTATTCTAATCCAGACCCTGGTGCCTCTTCCCTTTCCCTCCCCCTGCGCCCTTCCCGCTATTGATCTTTCTGCCATTTACCCATACTTATTATTTTTTAATTAATTTGTTTTGGATGTACATGATGGTGGGATTCACTGTGCTGTATTCATATATGTACGTAGGAAAGTTATGTCAGATTCATTCCACTGTCTCTTCTATTCCCATCCCCTGCCCTTCCCTACATTCCCCTTTGTCCGATCCACTGAACATCTATTCTCCCTCCCCACTTACTGTGTGTTAGCATCCACATATCGAGAAAACATTCGACCTTTGGTTTTTTGGAATTGACTTATTTCCCCTAGCACAATATTCTCTAGATCCATCCATTCACCAGCAAATGTTATAAAGTCATTCATCTTTAGGACTAAGTAATGCTCTATTGTGTATATATGCCACATTTTCTTTATCCAGTCACCTGCTGAAGGGCACCTAGGTTGGCTCCATAATTTAGCTATTGTACATTGAGCTGCTATAAGCATTGATGTGATTGACTTTAAATCCATTGGACATATACCTAGGAGTGGATAACTGGGTCAAATGGTGGTTCCATTCCTAGTTTTTTGAGGAATCTCTGTTTTCGTTAGCTTTTTCGTTGCCATGACTAAAAGACCTGATCAGAACAATTAGAGGAGGAAAAGTTTACTTGAGGGCTCACGGTTTCAGTGGTCTCAGCCTATTGACGGCTGGGATCATTCCTCCAGGCTCAAGATGAGGCTGAACGTCATGATGAAAGAATATACCCCAAAGCCACATCCCCAGTGCCCCACCCCCTCCATCCACACCCACCTGCCTTCAGTTACCACTCAATTCATCCCATCAGGTGATTAATTCACGGATTGAGTTAAGGCTCTCATAACCCAGTCATTTCTCCTCTAAACCTTCTTGCATTGTCTCACACAAGAGCTTCTGGGGGACCTCACATCCAAACCATAACTATCTCCATACTGCTTTTCAGAATCTAAATTGTTCTTATTGGGTACTTTGGTCACAGAGACACACAAGTTGATGGGAAAAAAAAAAAAAAACCTTCAGATAAATTACTTGAACTTACAGAAATGTTGAGTAAATGAGCAAAATCAGTATTAAAAATTAATTACAGAAAAAGACAAATGACCCAATTAAAAATGGTCAAAAGAGTTGAATAGAGTTTCTCCAAAGAAGATACACAAATAGCCAGTAAGCACATGAAAAGATATTCAACTACATCATCAGTCATTAGGGAAAAGCAAATCAAAACCACAGTGACGGTTTGAGGCCAATCTCAGCAACTTAGCAAGACCCTGTCTCAAAAAAAAAAAAAAGGTGGTGGGGATGTGGCTCAGTGGTAGAGCATCCCTGGGTTCAATCCCCAGCACCACACACACACACACACACACAAATCCACAATCACCCCGAAAAGAAACCCCATACCTGTCACACCCCATAGGTAACCCATTATTTTACTTACTTCTCTATAGATTTGTTTCTTCTGGAAATTTTATATAAATGTAATAATAAAATCCAGGTGTTTTTCTCCTTTGTGACTGACTTCTTTTACTTAGCATAACGTTTCCTAGGTTCACCCACGTGTTCCACACAGTAGTACTTCATTCTTTTTCATTGCAGATGCCATTGTGTTATGACTATAATACACTTTGTTTATCCATTAATCAGTTGATGGACTTTTATCATGTGTGAACTGATATAACGTTGTAGATTATATATTGTGATAAGTTATTCCTGAAGGATCTGAGTCTCTGGTTTCCATACCCACCCTGGTCACGGTTTGGAGGCAAGTGTCCATTCTGCTGCCGTCATGCATAGCATTGACAGGGCCCCAGTTAATCCCGAGTTCCAGACATATTCTTCCTTGCCCCTCTTACAGAGCAGAAATCTTACCTCCTCTTGAGAGTTGGGGTCTATTGCCCCTCCCTGCCAGTGGCACGCTCAACATGATCCAGAGGAAGTCATAGCGTTAGGCTCAGAGGAATCCACGTATGAGTGTAACCGGTAGAAACATTTCCTCCATGTACCTAAGGGAATCATGAACACTAGTCTACCCAAGAATGGAAGCATGAGTGGGAAACACAAATTCCCAGTGTGCCCTGGGAATGGTGGTGAGAGGGCCTTTCCTTGCTCTTCCTTGGTTCCTAGAACCATGTATTTTAGCTGTTGTGGACGCAGCAGCACCATCAAATGACCACTAGTTCAGAGCAGATGGTGCATCATTAAGGACAGCACAGCATCCCAACTCCAGGCCAGAAGATTCAGAGTGACGGTATATGGTAGGACCCATGTATCATATGGTCATGTGTCCATGGTCACATCTCCTTTATTATAAAGTGAATCCTCTACTCCAACATGGGCTTTCCAGACACTCTCCAAAGCATCTTTATGAACCAAAGTTAGAATCTGCTGGGTTAAAAGGGCTCAGGTAGCAGGGACATTTTCCTCTTGGCCTGAACATGAAATCCTCTCTTATTTGGGCCTCACTCAAAACCAGGAGCCTTCTGCATTACCTGATAAATAAGTGGGAGCAGTATTTTCTTCTTTTTTTTTTAAATTATTTTACCATTTGTTTACTTATTTATTTTTATGTGGTGCTGAGGATCGAATTCAGTGCCTCACACATGCTAGACTAGGTAAATGCTCTGCCACTGAGCTACAACTCCAGCCCAGAAAGATGGCATATGCCATCTCCAAAATCTGAAGGGGCCCACTTCTGCCTGAGGGGCAGGAAGTATGTGGTGGTGGCAGACCACTGGAGTCTTTCAACTTTCACAGAGTTCCTTGAGTCTTCATAGGATTTATTCTTGTCAACAGCATCCAGAGTGTGTGCCACTTCCTGCTCACCAGGTTTGATTAACTCAGTGTCATTAATACAGAGGATCAGTGTGATATTGTGTGGAAAACCAAAGTGATCAAGGTCCCCTTGAACTATATTGTGACAGAAAGCAGAAGAGTTAAGCCCTGGATAATGACTGTGAACTCCTACTCTTGTCTGTCTCCAGGGAAAGGGAACTGCTTCTAATCTTCCTTCACCAAATTAATAGCACTTACTAAATGGCAGGGGCTATATTAGTTGGTTCTAAGAAACCTTCCCCATCTGGCACGGCAGCTCAGTTGGGGCCACTGATTGCTTATGTTCACCTCACCTGCGATGATTCATCTGGTTTTTGCAAGTGTCAGAAGGGTGAGTTAAAAGGAGATAATGTGGTGACCACTGCTCTGTATCCTAATCACCTGAGAGGTGGAACTATTCTTGATTTACTATGTTAGCAGGAAGAGGGGTTGATTTCCTCTTGGCCTTTCCTACTCTAATTTTAGGAAACCAACTGAGAATTTCAATAGCCACAAAACACATCCGTTCCAGTGATGCATTCCAGGACCAGGAAATAGTTACCAGGTTGGTCTTATGGGTCAGGTCTCCTTTGATCACCTGGCATCTATAATACAACCTTCCTTAACATATGTCTGTGATGGCATTTTAGGTCCCCTGTATCAGTGTCAGCTCACAATATCCAAAACCTCACAAGATCTGAGTATTTCCCCTGACCCAGTGTTTTTGCCAGCTTTTTCCGTGTTGTGACTAAAAGACCTCACCAGAACAATTGTAGAAGAGGAAAAGTTTATTTAGGGGCTCATGGTTTCAGACGTCTCAGTCCATAGATGACTCCATTCCTCAGGGCTCAAGGTGAGGTTGAACATCATGGTGGAAGAATGTGGCAGAGGGAAGCAGCTCACATGATGATCAAGAAGCAGAGACTCCACTTGCCAATTACAAAATATATACCCCAAGGTACACTCCCAGTGACCCACCTCCTCCAGCCACACCCTACCTGACTTCAGTTACCGCTCAGTTAATCTGTCAGGAAATTAATTCACTGATTGGGTTAAGGTTCTCAATACTCAATCATTTCTCCTCTGAACCATCTTGCATTGTCTCACACATGAGCTTTTGGGGGACCCTCATATCTAAACCATAATACCCAGAGTACAGTTGTTCTGAGAAATGACTGTCAGTACTTTAGGGAGAAAAGTGAGATAATAACTATGATATAAACTCATTTTTTTCTTCTTTTGCAGTGCTAAGGATGCAACCCAGCCATGTGCATACTAGATTAGTGTCCTACCACATCTCTAGTCCCTATGATATAAATTTGCTGTGGCATAGGAAGATTCTCCCTGAATCAATGGGTTCTGCATCTGAAAAATAGTTTGGGTCTGGAAACCAGGTAAAGAATTGAGATCTTCCTTTGTGGTGACTGACAACAGCTTTCTGCTCTCTCCTTCTTGCTTGTTTTTTGTTATATAAGTCAAGAAATAATCTCATTGGCTGTCTGCCTGTCTAGGAATGCCATGGTCTCCTGACCATCAAAGCAGATCCTTGCTAACCATTCTGGTCTTTCTGCCCACTGTGGTAATTATGTCTGTTTTGCCTCTGATGACTCAGTGTGTCACCTGGCTCCTGTTCTAGATACCCATCATACCCACTGACTCCAGGAAGGTCAGTGCCCAGAAGCTTCCGCTACCATCAACTCAGGCCTGAAAAGGGTAGCCACCATTGAGCTGGGAAGAGGTCAGTGGCCCTTCACCAACTAGTACATTTCTTAGCACTTTTCTGAAGGGAGTATTTCTGGACCCTCATGAGGAACACAGTAGGTCGGAAGGTTCTCTGCCACTTATATGGTAATAATTTCATTGTGGCCTGCTCTCCTCTCTGAACCTTTTGTCCTCTTCCCCAGCATTCCACTAAGGAAATTCCAACATCTCCCTCTCATTAGCTGTCACCCACGTTTTTCCCAAACTTTCTAGATCTTTCTCAGTTGCATATTGCAACTGGCTCCCAGTCTCCTCGCCAAGCCTTTAAAATGTTAAATCCTTGGTCATGATGGAGTATCCCACATCAATAAACTCTCCCTTATTCATCATATATTCCACTCCCTGACTCCAGTCCAAAACTCTCGAGATCCCTTCCCAAGCATGTTATCCCAATTTCTGTTGGTACATGTTAGCCAGCTCCTCTAGCTCCTTCAGTGAATAATATATTTCTTCCCACAGTTGTGATAGTACTTACACACTTGGCCCATGATGAGACTTGTCCAGAATGATTAGTCTAGTATCATGAAGGAGAGCCAGGGTCAGGCCTTAAAGAGAGGAAGTATCATCTTGTGAGGTATCTGTCTTAGGTGAGCACGTGGCATGTTATCAGGCTACTCTTCTACCAAGGGGGAGAGGCCATTTCTACTGGCCCAAAGGATTGAGGATAATCTGGGGGTTCCAGAATGCATATTCCCACATCTTATCTCAGGATCCTACTCCTTTCCTATCAGGGCCCTGATCTGCTGAGGTTTTACATAGAAAACTCTGCAACTCTCACAATCAGATTGTGAGACTGATTTTCAGCATGGTCTTCCCTACATAAGCTGAAGGAGATAAGAGCTTCCTTTAGCGATGCCATGGAGGCCTTCTGGCTTTTACAATGTACCCTGAGTTGACAGTTGACTGATGGGAATCTGTCTTATTTCCTTTTAGCATGTTAATAGCATGCAAAAGCAACCAGTCAACATCATGATTCTTATAAATACTATTTCCCTCTTATACCTCAAATACTTAGGTATTACATAGGCAATGCCTCTCAGTTTACCGTCCCAATTCACCACAATGAAAGTTTAGTATTCACAAGAATGTAGTACTCCAGTGGGCATTAGTACCCCACTGACCTCAACAATGGAATCCTTATTGCCATCTGGATGGTGAATGACCCAATTCCAGAATTCTATCCTGGGGATCTTCTTTCTAGGACAACTTTAGATACCAACTGTGTTGCTGTGGGACCCCTCTCTAGAAGTAGCACCTGAGCCAAGGATTCAAAGAGGCGATGCTAGGAACACCCAGTCAGTGAATGGGAATGTGACAGGAAGAGAGGAAGGTCCCTAAAGGATGTGTTATCAAGCAAGTGAAGAATGTGGGCAACTGGAGCCTTATCCTGTGGGGAAAGTCAGGGAGTCAGTAATAACATGAACCACAGGATTATCCTACCTGAAGGATGAGAGAGCTTCATTATTTATCCACCAATTCCCACCAGTTATTACCTGAAGGTTGCTATGGATGGGACTATAATTCCCCAGAACTTGCAGTTTGCCCAGCAAGCTCCAGTAGCCAGACAGAGCCCTCAGGTAGAGAATTCCAGGTTCTGGTAATGGACATTCATCCAGTGTATGCAAGAGCTTAGAGAATGAGAGATCATTGACAGCATCTACTACACCAAGGGAGGAATCCTTTCACCAGGAGATACAATGATGATTTCACTAAACTGGAAGTTAAGACTCACCTGGTGCAGGGCAAACAAGGGGGTTCCTTTTTTAGGGTGACAAATCCCAAATACCAAAGGAAAATTGGGTTGTGACTATATAATGAAGACAGGGAGAACAAAGTCTGGAACCCAGAGGATTCCCCCACCCCTGGTGGGGTGGTGCATGCCTGTAATCCTAGCTACTTGGGAGGCCCATTCAGGAGGATAGTAAGTTCAAGGCCAGCCTGACCAATTTAGTGAGACCCTGTCTCAAAATAAAAAATAAACAGGGCTGGAGATGTGGCTCAGTGATAAAGCACCCATGAGTTCAATCCCTAGTACCAGAAAGAAATGGGTAGGGAGAAGAAAGTTAGGAAGAAAGAAAAAGGAAGGAAAAAAGAAAGGAAGGAAGGAAGGAAGGAAGGAAAGAAGAAGACAGTATCAACAAAGTAAAATGAAATATTTGCAAATCATATCTGATAAGGAATCAATATCCAGAATATACAGAGAACTCCTAAAACTCAACAGCAAAGACAAAAGCAACCCAATTCCCATGGCAGTAATGTCCACATCCTAGAATAGGTTGAACAGAGGAGTGAGGCAGGTAAGAGCAATATGGAGGCCAAGGGTAGTAGAGAAGACAGACGATGCCTTCATTCCCCCACCTCCTAGTAAAAGCTGCAACCCGTTTTTCAGGGCCTTTTTGGCCTTGCACAGGATCAATGACCCATCCAGAGAAGGATGAAGGCACCATGCAGCAATGATGGTAGCCAAAGAGTTACCATCCCTTAGGCCAGCTGGCCCCTTGGAGTGGTGTGAGGGAGTCGGCTGCTATCCCCTCCAGTTGCCTTGGCACCACTGTGGACACCAGCGCTACTGCTGGGAACCTCCACACAGCTCAGGGCCTTTGCTGACAGTATTCCTGCATCTCCCATCTACTGGTTCCAGGCGCTGGTCTTGGATGGTTTATTCTGGCTTTTCATTTTCCACCCCAGGAGAGATTGGCTTCGCCACACTGGTGTAGACAAATCTAGCTAGGGCACAGATAGATACGCTGTGCCTCTGCTCCTCAGCCTCTCGTCGCCTTAGGGCCAGCTGCACTCTGAACGCAGCCCGAGCCTCAGAACGCTAACGCTGAAGGAGTGGAGGTGGGGCTGGCTTTAGGTACCGGTGAAGAGCTCTCACATTCCGCAGGCAACAAGGGGAAATCAGAGATGGACACCACCGATCACAGGTCAGAAATAAGGGAGTGGAGGCGTCGGAGCTCAGAAACGCAAGAAGAGCAGTTCCCAGCCTCGAGTGAGGAGGAGCAGCACCGGCCCTCGGTTCCTGCGGGCAATTTCGGCCTCTTGCGAGGACCCCCTCCGCTCTCCCTGGGGCCCCAGCCCTTCCCCCTCCCCCCAGACCCTGCACCCTCTGCGGATTGGTCCCCGGTCTGCTGGGGGGCGGAGCCCGACGGCCCTGACGTCACCGGCCGAGGGGGGGACGGGCGACTGGGGGAGGGGGTGACGGGCCCCGGCTCAGCACCTCGGAGAGCTCCCTCCCCGGCCTTGTTTTGCTCCAGAATCGCCGCTGGGGGAGGGAGCGAGGGGACCCGGCACCCGGCGTAGAGGCACAGGGATGGCGGTGAAGGGGTCGAAGGGCCCTGGTAGGCAGAGGGCCCAGCGGTGATCCGGCGAGGGGGCCGGGGCGCCGGGCGGGGTGGGGGGCAGCGGGCGGCGGCATCAGTGGCCGCACATCTGGATGGAAGCGAGCCTTGTCCAGACCACCATGGCTCTGGGGCTATCCTCCAAGAAAGCGTCTTCCCGCAACGTGGCCGTGGAGCGTAGGAACCTGATCACCGTGTGCAGGTGGGCGCCGCCGGCGGGCGGGGGTGGCGTGTCAGGGAGAGGGGTTGGGACCGGCTGCGGAACCCTGGGCTGAGCATGCTGGCGGGAGGGTGCCCAGCAGCCGCGGAGAAAAAGGGAGGGAGCAAAGGGTTAAAAGGAATGCATCCTCTGTCTCTTCCAAGCCCAGAACCCGAAGAGGGGTTGGAAGTCCGGTTCCTATCCTTCTAGGCCAAACCAGGCCTATTCCCAGCCTGGGGCCTGGCGGGGTGAGGGGTGCTTAATTGGCACTGCAGCTTCCTGTGAGAACCAGGAAGTGACTTTGTGTGTGAGGGGGAGGGGTGGGGATGGCTGGCTCCTCTGCTGGGGTTGGGGGGCAGGGTGGGCAGTGGGGAACCCTTGGGGGTAAAATGCCCTCCAAGTACCCTCACTGCCACCCCTCTCAGCCTGGCCTCTCCAAGGCAGGGATTTCCTGGGAGACTTTCTAATGCTAGATCCTGGAGCAAGGATGGTGCCCTCCTCCCACTGTGGGCAGCTATAGCCTGTGACAGAGTCATCTGGGCATGTGGGCAAAGTCCCTGAACCCATCCAGTGAAGGGTGAGGGGCACTGCCCTGCTAGGGAAGAACCCAGGGCCTACCCATAGAAGCCTGGGTCCCTGGGTTCAAGGGGAGGAGATTGGGAGGGCAGAAGGTCCCTGAGGGTGGGGCTGTGGCAGGTTTGGGAGAATTCTTCTGATTTCTTGGGGCCCAGGAAGTGATCCTTCCCACTTCACCCTGCACTGACTCACCCTTGCTCTCTTAACCCTGAAGCCAGCAAAATGGCCAGCCTCTCAGTCTCTTCCTGGGCCCCCACCTGCACTTGCCTCTGGTTCTGGGATCTCCATGCCAGCTGCCTTCTCCATCTGCAGCCTTCCCTGCCCCCATGCCCACCAGGTGTTCCCCTCTCATGGCAGGGTGCTCCTGGGTGCAGGACTGGGTTGTCTTCTCTTGCCAGCCCCACCTGCCTGCACACGGCCTCAGCCCTTCTCCTCCCAGGAGTCAGTGCCCACCTGATGCCCAGGTTCCTGGCTCCCAAAGCTGCTTCCAGGTTCCTGGGCACAAATCCAATCATACAGCATCTCTCTCACTCCATCACATCCCTAGTGCCTTGCACAGAGCTGTGCACATCAGACTTCTGTAAAGATGCCTGCAATGTTATGGAAAAAAGGAATGCAGCAATGACCCAGCTCAAAGTATGAGCCGCTGCCTCCACCCTCATCCCCCAAATTCTGCCTGGGGTTTAAGTGAAGATTTCTGTCTTTGAGGCCAGATTGTCCTACGTTCAAGTTTTTACCTCAAGTATTAGCTTTGCAACCTTGGAAAGGTCTCCTGACTACTCTGGGCTTTGGGTCCCTCATCATACCCATTTTAGATATAAAAGCCATACCAAAGAATGGTATGGCCTATCATGTAGGAGCCTAGCCCAGTGTGTGGCACACAAAAGCAGTCCCATCCTGATACCACGTTTCATGTTCCTCTCTTGGCTTCTGACCTCCTAGGCTCCTCTCCTTTCTATTGCCTCCCAGGTGAGCTCAGCCTCCGAAGTGCACAGGAAAAGGAGGGAACTCCCCTTGGCCTAGACTAGAGAAGTGGTTGTTAGGTAGCTTAGAGCTGGGGGGTGAGGGTTAAAATTTTGGGGATTGGGGACATGAGAAAGGCTCAGAAACCCTGGGGGACCCCTGCTGCCTCATCACTGTCACGTGGTTCGCCTTCAGCTCCCTTTAGCAGGCCGCAGGCTCCCCTGAGCCCTTGCCTCCCTGTCTCCATGGTAACTTGCAGTCACTGAACCTCCTAAGAGGGAACACACCATGGGATTCCCCGGGGGCGATGACCAGCTCTGCAGCACCCCTGAGGACAGATGGTAGATGGCTGCCACATTGACTCAGTCCCAGGCCCACTTCAGATGACCCAGATGACCCAGAGAAATCAAACTGGGGGGCCGGTGCATGATGAAACCCAGATAATTTCCTAAACACAGGCTCCCTCCCATTAATGGCCCAGCTCCTCATCACCCTGTCCAGCAGCCTGGACATACTTACCTTCTCCCAGCCCCACCTGGGATCTGAACAAAAATTAAATGAGGCAAGAACTAGTATTCCTGTTTGCACCCAACCAAATAGGATTTGAATCTAGCAGGATGCACCCAAACGGTGTGACTCAACACTGACCTGGCTCTGGTCTCAAGCCAGACCTGTTCTCAGCCTAAAGGGAAGATGGGGGCATGGGCTCGGCTATACCATTGGCTTGAAAGTCTCAGAAGCCAACGCTCCAGAACTGGAGGGTTGCAGAATGGAGGACAGAGGGCAGAGGAGGCAGAAGCTATCCAGGTCCTCAGTAATTGTGACAGCTGCCAGGAGGCCACAAGATATAGCAGAAATAACAAGGGCTTTGGAATCATACATACCTGTGTGAATTCTCACCAGGTTATGTCAACCTTTTGGACCCTCAGTCTCCTCATTTGTAAAATGGGGATGATAGTGGTGATAAGAGGGCCTACCTTCAGGGCTGTGGGGAGGATAGTTGAGGTAATACACTGAGAACAGTACTTGGCACATTATAGGGCTTGATTAACAAAGAAAAATGGACAGTTCCAAAGAGGTTCCCTATCCCTGGACATCCACTCCTGCTCTGCCATCCACAACAGGGAGATAATGGGATGCTAGAAGCCATGCATGTCCGCACCCCTGCCTCCTACCACTGCAGGGGTGGCAGGTGGAGACTGTAGGGCAGGGACTGCAGAGGGAGTAGGAGGCATTGAGCAGCACTGGAGAGAGGGATGGGGACTGCTGGGCTCCAAGCCCTCAGACCCACTGTCCTTCCTTGGTTCCCTTCCTCTCTAAGAAGCCAGTGTCTGGGCCCCCATGCCCCTTTCAAGGATCTGCTGCCAATGTCCCCTCCCACCCAATGTACATTTCGGATCCATACCCTGCACCTCCCTCCATCCTGCTCTGCACCACCTAGTTCTGGGCAGCTGGTGTGTGGGTGGGAAAGCCAAGAAGGAAAAGCGGGGAGGAGGACATCTGTGGGCTGAGCCCACCTGGCCACCCATGCACGCCCATGCTCCATGTGCATATGCCAACTCACATGCCCTGGCACAGGTGACTGGCCCCATCCCCTGAGGAATGGAAGGCTGTTCTAGCAACAACAGAAGACAGCTTAGAGCAGGGTCACAAACCAGTTTCTGACTCCTGGTCGACCCTCAGCCCGCACACAGAGAGAGTACAACTCTGAGGGTAGTCTAGAAGGAAGGGGCTTGGGGACAGCCTCCTGGCTCTTGATGCCTCATCTTTCTACCTATTGTTTCATCCCCTCTCATACCTTGTTCCTGAAGCTTCCTTTCTCTGGCTGTCACCTCTCCTGTCACCCACTTTGTCAGTCTCCTACCTGTTATCCCCACACACACCTGCTACCCTCTCACACCACATGCCACAGCACCCTATGGTCCCTGCCTCCCCACCATATCCATGCCCTCATGACCTCTTCTCTGCCAGTCACTCCCTCTCTGCCCAACACCTTTCCTCTACTACCATCACCCTATCTTCTCACCTGACCCCCCACTGCCCCATCTCCCTACCCCCAACCAGGTTCTCTGTGAAAACCCTGCTGGAGAAGTACACAGCAGAGCCCATCGACGACTCATCTGAGGAGTTTGTTAATTTTGCAGCCATTTTGGAGCAGATCCTCAGCCACCGTTTCAAAGGTGGGCCTGAGTTCCCGCCCCTCATTCTCCAGCCCTTCCAACTTCCAGGCACCCCACTTTGATATTCTCCAGGAAGTTCTGAACCCTGTTATTGATCCTGGCCCCCATTCTGGGCCATATACAGCTCACGTGCACAGCTGGGGAAAGGAGGAGGGCTTCTGTCCATAGCCCCATGACTGTGCATGCAGCTATGTGCTGACACACCCTTTGTGTGTGCACATGTTTGGGGAAGGTGGGATGTGTGGGTGTGGCTTCTTACACTGATGCATGTAAGTGCCTCATTATGTGGACCCGCTCCAAACTCCCTGGTTTTGCTGAGCCCCCTCCCTGCCCTGGCTCAGCCTGTGCCCCAGCAGGTCCAGTGAGCTGGTTCAGCTCAGATGGGCAGCGGGGCTTCTGGGACTATATCCGGTTGGCCTGCAGCAAAGTGCCCAACAACTGTGTGAGCAGCATCGAGAACATGGAAAACATCAGTACTGCCCGAGCCAAGGTGAGGGTCCTGAGGTGGCCAGGGTCAAGGCAATTAATCCCTGAGCTGTACACAGAGTGCCTGCCTGCTCCTTGATCTTCACCCCTTGTCCAAAGCACTGGGGAGAAGGGCCACCTGATACTGGACATATGGGTCCCTCTGGGACAAGTAAATGTGAGCATGCTTTGCAGGGTCGGGCATGGATCCGGGTGGCACTGATGGAAAAGCGCTTGTCAGAATATATCACCACAGCTTTGCGGGACGTCCGGACTACCAGGTCAGACCCATAGGCAGCTTGGACCATAAGTCCCAGTGTGCACATTTGTAGTTGCCTGAACATAAAAATAAGTTCCCGCAGCAACCTTCAGTGCTTGGACTACAAGTCCCAGCATGCACTGAGAGTTTCCTTCTTCCAGACCACCCTGGGTCTGCCTTAGCACCACCACCATCACTTCCTAGTCAAATTCTATTGCATATTATCTGCCTTTATTTCCAGTGCCTGCCCATCATGCATAGCTCTACCCTTGGATATACTTCTGAACAAGCCTCAACCATGGTCTGTTTTACTTGTTGACCTTGTGCCATGACCTGTAGCCCATGGCCCTACTGGTTCTTCAAACAATACAGCAGCTCTATACTTGCCTCCCAAGAACACACAGACCCGATGTGGGAAGCTTCAATCCCTAAACTGAGGGACTGGGACCCTGGGGCAGAAGCACAAGGCAGAATGTGCCAGTGCAGGAAGGTTTGTGGGACATTTTCTGGGTACAGTCCTGGGCACATACCTCCACCTCTCACATGACCATACTCAATTTATGTTCTTACTACAGTCTACCCGCTAGTTTCATTTTGGAGTAATTTATTTTTTGAGTGCCTCTGGCATGCCAAGCACAAATTCCTTGTAATTTAAAGGATCAGGGTGACCAAGTATTTGGTGGGAATGAGGTACCAGTCAGGATGGAGAAGTCTCTTCTTAGAGAACACATTTCAGTAGGTGTGGGACACAGGCACTAGCCCCATTGAGCCCCAGTCTGAGGTGGAGACAAGCCCACCCCTGAGTACTGAGCAGGAAGTTTGTAGTAAGCCAGATAAATCCTGGGGGCGGAGGTCCTCTGTCATAGCTGTACCCACAGACCCTCCCGGCTCCCCTTAGGCGGTTCTATGATTCTGGAGCCATCATGCTGCGGGAGGAAGCCACTCTCCTCACCGGGATGCTGATAGGACTGAGCGTCATCGACTTCAGGTGGGATGATGAGGTCTGCATGGTGGTAGCGGAAGGGACGGTTTTCTCCCCAAATGTCCGCCTTCTCATTCCCTCCCCCAACTCTGTGTCTCTTCTGTGTCCTAGCTTCTGCCTAAAGGGCGAAGTTCTGGACGGGAAGACCCCTGTGGTCATCGATTACACGCCCTATTTAAAGTTCACCCAGAGGTGAGCGGCCCTATTATTGCGGTGGGTATTGCTGGCGGACTGGAGGTGGCGCAGAGCATCATCCTGGTCCACACATCTGGGGGGTATAGGACGAGGTTGGGGCGGGGCAGGGCCGGCCCTACCCACCGGTCCCTCCCGCAAGCTACGACTACCTGACCGACGAGGAGGAGCGGCACAGCGCCGAGAGCAGCACCAGTGAGGACAACTCGCCCGAACACCCCTACCTGCCGCTTGTCACCGACGAGGACAGCTGGTACAACAAGTGGCACAAGATGGAGCAGAAGTTCCGCATCGTCTATGCGCAGAAGGTGCGTGATGCGTGGCTTGGGGCACGAGAGCTGCCAGGGGCGGAGCTACCGCGTGAGCAGACCAGGGCAGTAGCTGGGACCCGCTCTGCCCGGACTGAGCGGTCCGCCCCACAGGGCTACCTGGAGGAGCTGGTGCGACTGCGCGAGTCGCAGCTGAAGGACCTGGAGGCGGAGAACCGGCGGCTGTTGCTGCAGCTGGAGGAGGCTGCAGCACAGAACCAGCGCGAGAAGCGGGAGCTGGAAGGCGTGATCCTTGAGCTGCAGGAGCAGCTGTGAGCGCGGCCGCCTGCCCTGGCCCCTGATCCCCGACACATCATCCCGGTGAACCCCATCACCAGCCCCACTGGCTTGCATTACCTTTCCTGACACCAGCGTTCCAACTCACCTGCATCAGTTCACAATGTCATCACCTCCGCCCCAAGATTCCGGCAACGTCTTGCAAACATTATCCTCAGCATAAGAGCCAGTGACCTCCCTCAGTCACCCTCAATTCCCCACATCAGCGAGAGTGGCCATCTAACATTAATGCTGGGACCCCAATATTTACTCTCAGGACTTCTGTCACTCAGAGACCTTCAACATGATTATCACTCCCCTGTTTAGCACCCTCTGATCTGCATCCTAAGTCCTCTGAACCTACACCCCTACCTCACCCCTATGGATCCCCCTAAGGATTTATGTAACATTTTTTCCCTAAATGTGACCATTCAGCACCATTCCCCATGACATCCCATTACTATTCTCCACTGCCCCCCACATCATGTCATCCTGACCCCTACAACTCCATTCTTTCTAACTACCACCAGTGCCATCTCCATTGGTTGCCTGGGTCCGCCCCAGTGACCCCAACACTGTTTCCCCTTTTTACTACTCAGGCTTCCTTCCTAATCCCTGCCCCAACCCCTCGCTGAGTCTCCCTTTCCTATTTCTGCTCCCTTTCTCAGCCAGGCCTGACCCCCCTCCCCCTCCCAGGACAGGTCTGATCCCCGGTGACCACGCCCCCCTGGCCCAGGCTTCCAAGGAACTCACAACACCTCTCGTCAACCAGTGGCCCTCGCTGGGAACACTCAATGGGGCGGAGGGTACCAGCACCTCCAAGCTCTACCGGAGGTAAGTCCCAAGTAGGCTTAGCTTGGGGCTGAGTGCTGGGCCCCTGGGGAAGAAGGACCTGAGACCCTGGGCCTCTGCCTGCACCTCTCTCTCTGCTCCACCACAGACACAGCTTCATGAGCACTGAACCGCTGTCAGCTGAGGCCAGTCTGAGCTCTGACTCCCAGCGCCTGGGAGAGGGCAAGCGGGATGAAGAGCCCTGGGGCCCCATCGGTGAGCCCCCCACCCTGGCATTCAGCATTCCTCCAGGAAGGGCCTCAGGGGTTTTCAGTCAGGCCCTGGCCAAGCCCCTCATATTCTCAGCCCTTCTTGAGCGTTTAGAACAATGAGGAGCTTGGTTTGGGGTGACAGAACCCATGCAATCCTGGCTGTGCCTCCTCTAGCTGTGAAAGCTTAGCCAGTTGCTTCATTTTGCTGAGCCCTGTTTCCAATCCCTACAATGGCAATGCTGGTAAAAATGATCACCAGTGTTGGCTTATGGTGAGGGCTCAATGGCTTCTTGATATGACAGCCTCATGGGGCTCACAAATTCTTGGGGAATTCCTCAGCCTTATTTGCTCCTATGCACACTGTGAACTGCTTGCCTGACCATTGTTTCCCCTTTTCTTTGGCTGCCAGGAAGCTCAGAGCCAAATTAGTGGCTCCCTTCGAGTGAATACCCAGGACTTCAACGCATGCGTTGTGTTGCCCTCTTCCCTGGCTTCATCTTGTTTTTCCCATCCTAGTTCTCCCTGTGCTGGACTTCCTGTCTTTTTTATAACCACACTGTATTGGATGGCCCTAGATCTTCTTTGAGACAAGGCAGGCTGTGGACATGTAACCCACCACACTGTGTTTGTGATTGTCTCTGTGTCTGTCTCCCCCACCAGACTGTGAGCTCCATGAGGGCAGGGACCACGTCTCTCCGTTCTCTGTATCCCCAGTGCTTGGAACAGAGCAAATGCTCACTGCGTGATTAATAAATGGACAAAAAGAGAACGAACCTCAGGGGGAGAGAGACATAAACTGATGATTACAATACAGTGTCCCCAGCACTGTGCATGACAGAAACAGGTGCTTAATGGTTTAATTAAAAATGACAAATGCTCCAGAAGAGATCAAGAAAGTCTCAGGGGGTGATTTGAGGGCCGTCCCTTCACTGCCCACCCTGCATCCCTCTCCCAACTCACACACATGTACAATGGCTGGTCCCACCTCACCCGCCCTTTCTTCCCAGGAAAGGACCCCACGCCCTCCATGCTGGGCCTCTGCGGCTCCCTGGCCTCCATCCCCAGCTGCAAGTCCCTGGCGAGCTTCAAATCCAACGAGTGCCTGGTGAGCGACAGTCCCGAGGGCAGCCCAGCACTGAGCCCCAGCTGAGAAGCGGCATGGGCAGTGCCAGCCCCACCTGCCAGGGGCCATGGACACCTGCCACCTTTCCTTGAATCCCCCAGTCCAGGCTGCCCTTCCAGAGAACGCTGCCCACCCAGCCAGGGGTCTCTGAGGAAAGATAACCCCTGCTTCTTGCCTGTTTTAGCTTCCTGCCCAAGGAGGCAGGGGCTGTGAAGGGAAGCAGTGGGGTCAGGAGGCAGGAAGACCAAGGCCACAGGGAGTACCTCGGGGAAGCCACTCCATTCTTCTGGTGGCCCTGATACCTGGCTGAATCCCTCTGGACTCTCCTTTGCTCATCTCCCACTCTCAAGAGCTGGTGGCCCAGCCTTGGCAACCCTGCTGCCCTGCCTCTCTGGTCTGTCCTTGTGTACCCTCTGGAGTCACTCCTTTCTTGGCCCCCACATGGGGGTTCTGGGGGGACCAGGCAAATAAAAACCAGAGGACTGAGGGTGGCCTCATCTGTGGGGGTCTGGGATAGGTCTGGGATAGGGCCCCGTGCTGAGCTTAGCACAGGCAGTAGAGCCAGAGCCTGGCCTGTAACAAGGTGAGGCTCACCATATCGGAATCACCTCGTGCCAAGTGGGCCACGGTGATTCAGGGAGAGTGGTTTCTTAGGATATATTCTAAGTAATGAAGTCTACCCAGGGCAGGACCAAGACAAGAAAGTGCCCTTCAACCTGACCTCTTGGTGTTGTTTTGGTATTAGGGATAAACCCAGGGGCACTTAACCACTGAGCCACATCCCCAGCCCTTTTTTTAAAAAAATTCTTTGAGACAGTCTCGGTAAGTTGCTTAAGGCCTTGTTTAGTTGCTGAGCCTGGCTTTGAACTTGCCATCCTGCTGCCTCCGGAGTTGCTGGAATTCAGGCTTGTACCACTGTGCTTGGCCAACTGACCTCTTTAAAAATTTTTTTTCTTTTTTAGTAGTTGTAGATGGACAGCATATCTTTATTTTGTTTGTTTTTTATGTGGTGTTAAGGACTGAACCCAGTGCCTCACACACAATAGGCAAGTGCTCCATCACTAAGCTACAGGCCCAACCTCACCTCTTTAATACCTGCTCAACACAGGCAGAGGAGACAGAACCTTCTGGGAACAGGATGCGGGTCAGCCCTGGCAGGGTGTTTCCATGCCAGGGGTCTAAGAATTTCAGCTTTAGCCCAAAGCTGCAACCCTGTCTATTAGCCAGAGCTTGGCAGGTAAGAAACCCCGCCTCTTCCCCTGTCACCTAAGTGTGCTCTTGGGAGATGTCTCCTGATAGCTCTCTCTTCCAATACAGTGGGTCCACCCTGAAGGGACCTCACTACAATGTCAACTTGTTACCTTCCTAAATTCTGTGTTCTCAACTTGACCCTCCCTAAGTTGGGAAGGGCTTCTTTATGGGTGCCACTCTGGGCAGCCAAAGCCAGCATCAGGACCCCTCCCAGCCACTCCCCCATGCCTGGCCGCAGCAGTCATAAGCACCACACAGAAGTTCATAATTTTTAGACAGAGCATGAACAGGGCGGGGAGACTAAGCTGAGCCCAGGGGTTCTTGGCTCCTGGGGGCCCAGCTACAGCAAACACAAAGGGAACACAAGAGGCAGGCAATTATCAGATTTGGTCTTGAACTTGGGGGTGGGAAAGGGATGATCTTAGAAAGGGGGAGCAACAGGAAGCAAGCTGGGTCTAAGAAGGCCTGGGTGGCCCAGGTTGGGAGACAGCCCTACCTGGGGCTCTTGGTTGGGAGAAAAGGGAAACGAGGCCCCTCCCCTGAGTGCTGAGGAAAAGGCACTTGACTCAGTCTCCTCCTGCCCCCCATCCACGGAAGAGCTAGAGTCCATTTCCTGGCCCCATTTAATGGCCCAGAGGCTTTTCCTGGTTGAGCCTCTGGAAGAAGCTTTTACCAAACTCATAAGTGCTGATCATGATAGCACAGGAGGGGGCAGCCTTGATGATCCTCGGGAGAAAGCCTGCAACAAGAAGGGAGGCCAAGGTCAGGGGTCAGGGTTCTAGATAAACAGATGCAAACACGCAGACAGACACCCACCTGCAAAGAGTCCCTTAGTGCCTGATTCAGCTCGTATTCTCCGAAGCAGCAGCCAGGTGGAGTCAACCCGCGGGGGCTTCACTGCAAATTCAAGGCAATTCAGTGGGATTTGCTTGGGCCCCTGCCTGCTCCCCTTCCCCACTTGCCTGGCAGCTCACCTCTCACAGCCTCTACAGCTCCCAGCGCAACCTGGCGCTGTGTCTTCACCACATCAAAGGGTAGAGTCAAGATGGCAGCCACCTGGTAGGGTGAAAAGAGGGCTGGCTCATCCCCATTCCCATGATTCTTGTCCTTGGCACACTGGTAGCTCCTGGGGCTAGGAGGGATGAAGGCCTTCTAGGAATGGCTAAGGACCTTGACAGATGCTCAAGTACTGCTGGTGAGGACTTTTCTCCTGGATCTCCATCAACCCTCAGGTGACCCCAGGTGACCTCAGGGACACCTCCACTGGCCTCACACCCAACCCAGTCAACTCACCGTCCCTGAGATGCCGCCAGCTGCGAAGCTAATGCCCACAGATGTCTGGTCCTTTGGTCTGGGCCCATTCAGCCATCTCTTCACCAGCTCATAGTTGAACCAGTACAGAGCTTAGGAAGTGGGGAGCACTCATAAGAGATGAAGAGGCCATGGAGGTGGGCCCCAGACCTCTCATGTCTCACCTACAACCATGCCCTCCTGGTTGCAGGCTTGTCTGTTTGTGCCAGGATTTGTAACAGTCCCCCTGAAGGAATTTGCTCATGAAAACCTGGGCAAATACTTTCACTGTTGGCCTACTTTTACAAATGAGGAACCCAGGGCTCAGAGAAGTTAAGTGACCTCATGGCCATGAGTTAACAAAGCAGGACTTGCTGCAGATCCCTTGTATATCATTCTAGGACTCCCATACCCCAGTCCCTACACTCCTGGATGCCTACCTGAGAAGGGTACATCTCGAAGAGCTGTGGGGCCCCAGCCCAGCCACAGTGAGCGCCAGCCACCCTGAGCCACTGCAGCCCGGACACAGGTGCCTAGCTCGCGGTATGATACATGCTGAGCCTGCAGCTTTGTCCGCACAAGTTCTAGGGGGCTGATCACTGTCACAGTGCCCACTGCAGGATGGACAGTGGAAAGAGTTCAGGTTTCACGTCCTACATTGGAGTACCCAGCTGCTGCCCCAGGGTCTGGAGACTTGGAACATCCCCACCCCCCCGGGCCCCCAAGATGGCAGAGTTTGGGGCTGGGAGCTGGACTGACTGGGGTCAGGTACAGGCAGGGACAGAGAGAGATCAAGGGCCCAGGGCTGTGCTCACAGCGAGCCAGTGCACCAGCAACCATAGGTGCATAGAGGTCAGAAGTCAAGGCATGCCCACAGAGGAAGGTCTTGAGTTGGTCATAGGCAGTGAAGTAGATGGCGGTGGCTGGCACAGTCATCACCCTAGGAGTGTAGATAAAGGTAACCTGCAACTCCCAAGGGCTCCCAAGCATCCCCCATCCCAGGCAGCCAGTCAAAAGAGAGCAAGAGATCAAAAGGCAACAAAGGAAGGGAATACCCAGGACTTGGCTACTCACAGGGTGGCTGGGAGGCCGCTCCACAGGGTCCTGGTGCCTTCATGCCTCACAATCTTCACAAAAGCATCCTAGCCACATGGGCACCAGACAAAGGAGAAAGACCGACATGAACAAGGCGTGGGACAGGCTGGCCCAAGCTGGGCCTGGCCTAATGCCCTCAGCCTCTGCCCACAGCACTGAGGGGCAGTTAGTCTCTCAGAACTCCATGCATGCAGCCGATCAGTGAGCTCCAGGTGGACTCCTAGTCCCCCCTTCGAAATGTTTTGGAAGTCGGGGAATACAGTTCAGTGGTAGGGCACTTGCCTAGCATGGACAGGGCCCTGGGTTTGATCCTCAGGACAGGAAAACAAAAGAAAAACTTCATAGAGGCTTTAATTCCTCTGGGAAGCCCTTCCCAAACCGAACTAGCTGCCTCTACATGCCTTGCAATACCCATTCTTCCCTGCTCCTCACCAGAGTGCCAGTGAAGCGGGTAGGATCACGAAACCAAGTGGTACAGCGGGTACCATTTGGGCATAGGTACAGAGGCTCCAGGACACCATTGCAGTACAGGAGGCACTTCCCTGTGGATTGGAGAGAGGCGGGCGCTGGGGAAGGGGAAGAGATATTAGGATGACAGGGCCCTGAAACCTTGCAGGGAGGTGGTGAGTTCCCATCCCTGGCAGGCCGAGAGAGGCTGGAATCCCTGCATGGATGATGTTCTTGAATAGGACAGAGTGCTAGGGGACATGACCTGAAAGTATGTGCTAGGTCATAACTAGGGGGCTCACAGGTGACCTGAGGACACTGGGAGACTCCCTCCCAAAACCCTCCCAGGTTCCCTGTGGCTTGGGGCACTCACATTTGGTGTAGGAGAAGCTCCAGAGTCTGGAGGGAGGCATCAGTTCTAAAATACAAGGCAGCCCCTCAAGTCAGGAGAGCTCCCCACCCACCTCAAGTACCCCATCTCTGGGAGATCCTCACTTAGTCCAGCCCCCCACCCCCATTTGGCATCATGGTCAGGTACTCACCACTGGCTACTGAGGGGCGCTGAGACTGCAAGCGGACCTTCACCACGTCCAGGGGTGTTGCTGGGGGAGAAGGCTCCTTTCAGGATCCCATCCTTTGACCCTCCCCCAGGACAAAGGTGCCTCCCATCTTTGATCTACCCCAATCCCCAGCTGCTCACATCCCACCTCCCCAGGTCTTACTGAAGAGGGAGGTGACCACAGCCCCAGCCCCCGAGGCCATCATTTGTTGGAGAGGGCTAATGCCCCCAAGGTCCTGGTCAGCCATCTTGTTGTTTCAATCCTGAAAAATAAACCTCAGTCACATGGAGCACCAAGTTGGCTGGGAGTACCGCTCAATGGTGGAGCACTTGCCTACCATGCTGGGCAACCCTGAGTTCTATCCCCTGACTAGAAACCGAGAAATAAAAAAATAAAGGAATACCAACTGACAAGCCTCACGGGATGAGGCAGTTCTTTGGGATTTTAACCGATGCTCACCCGCATAGTTCACCCAGCAATTGCCTCAATAATCCTCACAATAACCTTCCAAAACCGCTGGTGTCTGTCTCACTTTGCCAATGGGGAAACTGAGGCTCAGGGACCTTAGGTGATCTAACCAAGGTCACTCCAGGAGTAGTTGGTTAATGGTAATTATGGCCCAATGCCATCTCCTCACCCACACCACACATGCTTACTGTGCACTTAAGTGCAGACGCCGGGTTTGGCCCTGGCGGCCCAAAGATCAAAACTCCTGAGCCGCTCCCTCTGGCCCTGACTCCAGCACCTGCGCCCCGGGGCGGGCACCTGCGCCCCTCGAGTTATTGGGCGAAGAAAGGTGGGGCTGGGCATCAAGGGAAACGTGTTAACACATCTGATGTCGGCGAGAGAGGGCCTTCCGTCTTTCCCCGACTGCTGGCTGGGGTGCCTGGCACTCCCCCACACGCTGCGTTCCGAGGCCGGACAGACCAGGCCGGAGACCTGGATAGGAAGCACATTTCCTCTGCCACTCTCCCCAGAATAGGAGATGGGGACTCAGCCGAGAGGGCACGAGGCAGGGACGAGGAGAAAGACCTGTTCCCGACCCTCCGGGACCTGCCCCGTCCCAGCGTAGGCTATGAGGGCCCAGTGGCCCGCGACTCAGCGTCCCCAGCCCAGACTCAAGTTCGGAGGGACCCCCAAGATCCCATTCCCGCCTCGGATCCCAGCCGGACCCCAGCTCCGGCCCGCCCACCTGGCTCTAAGCCGGTGCTCGCGCGGCGCGGCGCCAGGGGCCCAGCGGGCCCATAGCGGCTCCGCGGCCGGTGCAGGGTGCGCGCGCGCTCGCCCGCCTCACACAAGGAGGACTGGGAAACTGGCCTAGCTGGCCCCGCCCCGAACGGCTTCTAAGCCCCGCCCCCGCGGGCCGACCGCTCTCCTACCCGGAGTCCCACCGGTCCCGCCCACTCGCTCCCCCCACCTGCCTTGGTCCCGCCCCTGCGCCGCTGTCTAGCAGGCGGATTCCATGCTGGCCCAGCGCTCCTTGAAACCAGAGGGTCAAGGTCGCTGTGTCCACATCGCGCTTGACCTGGCTGCAGCACCGCACTTGACAAGCCCCACCCCGCCTATACCCTGGCGGATCACTGCACCGGGAGTCCTAGTGTTCACCGGAACTTTCCAGACGGCGTGGGTATCGCACTGTTCGCTCTTTGGTGTCCTCATCTACGAGGCGGCGGCAAGAATCAATTCTCCCGAGGTCGCTAGGGAATAAAACAGTAATGCAAACATTGGTGTCTACTTCCTGCTGAAGTTTTACTACTTTATGGTGATAGTGTCTGGCAGGGATTAGTATCATCCCCTTTTTACCGATAGTGGAACGTGGCTGCAACTCGGAAACTGCTTTACGAACTGCAGAGCACGGCGGGAGTAGCAGCTAGGTTAGAGCCATACCCCGGCCAGGCGTCCTGGACGGAGGGAAGGCTGACCCGGGCGCGGGGAGACCTGGGCACCACCCCCCTGGGACCTTGGGCAACACCCGCATTGGGACAGGGATTCCTGGGGCGCACTGAGTCGGGGAGTAGGAACCGACTAATTTTTGCGTTGGTTATTTTCACATCGTCTTCCAAGGCTCGAAACTTTTTGAAATAGGCTCCACCATTTCACAGATTAAACGTCGGAAACTCCGCCGCCCCCCCCCCCCCCCGCATCCGGCTGCCTCCCCGGGTGAGGCGGGCTTAAATCCAGTACTGATGTTTCTGATCCGGTTTCTCAGCGAGAAGCTTTTCTCTCGCACCAGCCCGTATCCGAGATCCCACCTCCACCTCGCCTTTAAAACTTTTGCGTTGTTGTGACTTTTTTGTCCTAACACGGAAAAAAGAATTCGGAGTGAGCCTGTGCCTTTAAGAAGGGTAGGTGGTGATTTTGACGTCACACCTTCCCCGCCCCTCAGGTTCCAACTGGTCGGGACTGGAGCTGGAGCCTCCCAGCCAGCCGGGTTAGCACGTGGATGCCAAGGGGCCAACCATAAGCTTTCCCCGAGAAAAGGCCTTGAGGCTCTCCACAGCTCAAAAAATCCCAGTTAGCGGCGCGGAGTTTGCAATCCTGTGAAGTAGCTACTTAACTGAAAAGTCCAAAAGAAGTCGTCCTTTCCTATCCCTTCCCACCTCAAGCTGGGAAATGACGTAAAATCATTTCATAGATCGAGCACGCATCAAGATCCTATACAACCTCGAAGTTAATGGTTTACCCTGCAATTTCACAGCCAACAGCGAAGAAATTATTCTTCCTATTTTACAGAGGAGGAAACTGTAACACTTTCCTAGTGTGCGATAAAACCCAGACCCTCCTGCACAAACACACACTCTTCCATTTTATGCATGAGAAAGACAGAGTCCCTTGAGGTCACTCGAAAAAAAGTTCTCAATTAGGTCTCTATTCCCCCAGCACCACTTGGATGCCTCAAGATCTGAGCATGTGCGTGCGTGGGAAGGAAGGTCCTGGTTTCCAAAGTCCCACTCACTACCTCCTACGGTGGCTGTGGAACCTTCAGCAAGTATCTTAATCGCTGTAAACCTTAGTTTCCCCTTTATAAAGTGAGCTGATGATGATAATGATGCACCTATCTCAAAGGAATTATGTAAGGATTTAATGAGTTAATACCTATGAAGTCCTTTGTGGTTACCAGGGATTGAACTCAGGGTCTCTGCAGGCTAGACAAACACTACCACTGAACTACACCAACCTCCTGTGAAGTCCTTAGAATTCTGGGTGACATAGAGCATACACTCAATAACTACTATTACTACTACTATTATTAACACCCCCCCACCCCCCACCTGTAGCACATTAAGTTCTCTGAGGTTCTGGTCCCACTCTGCCTCCTGATGTACAGGTGTGGATAATAATTCCTTACATCCAGAGCAAAGGTCACAAGAGCAAAGTAGCACAGCCATGAATCAAATCTGATGACTCCTGAGCCTCAGTTTCCCAAATTAGAATGAAGTACTTGCGCTCCATTTTTTAAAATTTTTTTATGTTTTTAGTTGTAGATGGACACAATACCTTTATTTTTATTTATTTATGTGGTGTTGAAGATCAAACCCAGTGCCTCACGCATGTGAAGTAAACACTCTACCACTGAGCTACACAACCCCACCTGTACTCCATTTCTGATTTTCTTCTTGAAATGTTCTTAACTAGAATGCCTTCAAGATTTGTCACTATGTCTCTTTTCTCATCTGAAAATAGACAATGTCACATGTCCTACCTAGCTTACACACTACATGAAAACTACATGTCAAGAAATGGTTCTGTGCCAAGCAAGGTGACAGATGACTGGAATCCCAACACTCAGGAGGCTGAGGCAGGAGGATCTCAAGTTCAAAGCCAGCCTCAGCAATTTAGTGAGGCCCTAAGCAACTCAGTGAGACTCTGTTGTTAAATAAAACATAAAAAAGGGCTGGGGATGTGGCTTAGTGGTTGAGTGCCCCTGGGTTCAATCCCCAGTACCCCCCCCCCCCCAAAAAAAAAGAAGAAGTAGAAGAAGAAGAAAAAAAGAGAAGGAGATGGAAGGAAGGAGGGAGGAGGGTGGAAGCGAAGAAGGAAGGAAGGGGGAGAGGGAGAAAAGGTTCTGTGGCCCCTATCAGGGACCCAGAGCTGAGCAGATCACAATCCCAAGAAGCTCTGCAGCCCTGGCTAGACTCGCCTGCCCAGAGGAGCAAGCCTGGAGGCCTGAGGAGGGGCAGTCAATAGCCTGGCTGTGTCATCCAGGGACAAACTGATCACATGCCCAGTGGTCCCCCTCAGGCAGCATGTGACCCCATGTGGTCATTAGCATCCTTCTCATACAGATTAAAAGGCCAAAACTCCTTCAACTGCAAAAGGGGAGAAAAAACTCCTTCAACTGCAAAAGGGGAGAAAATAGTAGCAGTGGCAGGATGCTTGTGGAGATTGACAGACAAGTCCTGCCTGACCCCCAAGGAACTAGTTTATTATGAGACTGAATTCCTCTAGGCTAAGCTCTGGGGCAGGGGCAGTGTCCCCTCCAGCTCCCTGATACCCCCAGGGTCCAAGAAGACTGTGCCGGTGGGAGCAAGGTTTAGGCAGTCCAGGGGTAGGATCCCAATAGAACCTCTGAGTCCAAGGCCAGCACTGCTGTCCTAGGCCCTTTGCTAAATGCAAAGCCTGATCTTTGGATCCTGAGGGTAGGAAAGGGAGAGGGAGCCATACAGGTATTCGCTGGGATAAATGGAGAAAGTGCATAGGTCTGTAGGGGCAGGGTTACTTCGTCCATGTTAAACTTTCAAGAGCATGATAACCATGCTGGGATTCATAGAAGACTGTCCTTGTCTTAGGCAACATACATGACATGTTGGAGGGTGAATGAAGTGCTATGAAGTTTCCAACTCAGTCTCAAATGCTTTAGCCAGCTACTTGGGAGGCTGAGGCAGGAGGCTTGCCAGTTTCATTCCAACCTGGGCAAGAAAGACCTTGCCTCAAAATACAAAATAAAAGAAGCCAGGTGCAGTGATCCCACCTGCACAGGAGGATGAGGTAAAAGGATTGCAAGTTTGAGGTCAGCCTCAGCAATTTAGGGAGGTCCTAAGAAATTTAGCAAGAGTGTCTCAAAATAAAATGAATGAATGTGTGAATGAATGAAAAGGGGTGTGGGTGTGACTCAGTGGTAAAGTAACCCTGGGTTAAATCCCAGTAGAGAGAGAGAGAGAGAGAGAGAGAGAGAGAGAGAGAGAGAGAGAGAGAGAGAGAGAGAGAGATAGGGTATGCCTGTGATCCCAGTGACTCCAGAGACTGAGACAGAAGGATTGCAACTTCAAGGCCAGTCTCAACAATTTAGCAAGGCCCTAAACAACTTAGTGAGACCCTGTTTCAAAATAAAAAATAAAAAAGGGCTGGGATACAACTCAGTGGTAAGGCGCCCTGGGTTAGTAATCCTCAGTACCAAATAAATTAATTAAATAAATAAAAGGGACTGGCGATGTAACTCAGTGGTAGAGCACCCCTGGATTTAATCCCCAAGACCTAAAAAAAAAAAAAGTAGGGCAGTAAGGTGGGGGTGTAGCTTGTTGGTGGAACACTTACCTAGCATGTGGGCAGCCTTGGGTTTGATCCACAGTGTTGCAAAAGAAACAAACAAATATAAATGTAATAGCCTGGACCAACCCAGCTAGCCCTCCTTGCCTTCCCCTCCCCAAGACCTGAGAAGGTGGGTTGGGAGTTTTTGGACACCCAGGGCTTTGTTAGAGGACCCCCAAGTATGGTTTAATAAGGCAGTACCCCACAAAGGGGAAGGGTTCTGGCTAAGACCTTCCAGAATTGCCCCCTGGCCTGGCTCCCAGACCTCTGCTGGACTGGAGGAATGTGGATTCACGTACCTCTGTTTAGAAGGCAGTTTTTAACCAGGCATAACTATCAAATTCAAAATGCCTGAACCCTTGACCAGGCCAGGACATTTCTAAGAGTTTCTCTAGACATCTGCTTGCACAATTGTGAAATGATATATGAACTTGGCCTTCTTTGTTGAAGCCATGTTTTTAACAGCAGAATGTCCCTAGAGAGGGAACTGCTAAGTGCCTGACAGCATCTCCATATGATGAATACCATGCACTTTGAAAGGGAGGCAGATCTCTAGATCATGGTGTAAAACAATCTGGAAGACAGAGTTAAGGAGCAGCATGCTGGACAGTGGCTCCCAATAGGAGCACCACTGCCCCCTAGGGGACATTTTTTGAAAAGTTCGAGGCTCTTGCCATTTTTGGTTGTTGGAGGTCAGGGCTTCTGGCATTTGATAGATGGCAGGTCAGGGATGCTCAATGTCCTGTAAAGTGTAGGACGTTCTGACACAACAAGGAATTTCAACAACAAGAACATATCTCTCGATTTTCCTCTTTCTGTAAGATCACAGGCACGAGAAACATGTTCATTATTATCAGACCTGGAAGGCATCCCTATTTTACCACATCTTTTAAAAATAGGAGGTTTTTTTTTTTTTAATTTTTTATTTTTTCCAAGCCCGGTGGCACACGTCTGTAATCCCAGTGGCTCAGGAGGCTGAGGCAGGAGGATCACAAGTTCAAAGCCAGCCTCAGCAACTTAGCAAGACCCTATCTCAAAATAAAAAAGAAAAAAGGACTGGGGATGTGTCTCAGTGGTTAAGTGCCCCTGGGTTCAATCCCTGGTCTCCCCCAAAATTAAAAAATTAAAAAATAGGGTTTTTTTGTTTGTTTATTGCCATAACAGGGATCGAACCCAGTGGTGCACTACCACTGAGCTACCCACCCCCCAGTTCTTTTTATTTTTTATTGCAAGACAGAGTCAGAGGGCTGGGAGATAGCTCAGTTGGTAGAATGCTTGCTTTGCAAGCACAAGGCCCTGGGTTCAATCCCCAGCACCACAAAAAAAAAGAGTCAGAGAAGTTGCCCTAGCTGGCCTCCAATTTGCAATCCTCCTGCCTCAAATTCCTGAGTAGCTGAGATTACAGTTTCTCCACCTTGCCTGGCTAAAAATAGTTTTAATATACATTGAACTTTCCAGGAATAAAACCACCATCCAATCCTAGGGTAGTTCGATCTTCATTCCCCCTATCCTTTACAGTATCTGAACTTTATTCAGATTTCTAAAAAATGTCGTGTGTAGGAACATTATCTATGAATTGCATTTATGAATATTACAGGAGAGCTAGAAAACAGCAATTACCAACTGCAGGTTCTGGATCTGCTTTTGTTAAAAAACCTTGCCAAGGACTGTGAGTTCATCAAACACCACCCGCCCCATGGAATGTCCCTGCTTTCTGCAGGCTACAAGTTCTGACTTCGCTGTGCATGGTGTTCATCATATGGATATGCTGTCCCGCACCTGGCAGGCCCTCTTCTTTTTTTGGAACCGGGAGTTGAATCCAGGGGTGCTTAACCACTGAGTCACATCCCAAGTCCTTTTTTTTTGTGTGTGCTGGGGATGGAACCCAGCAAGGCAAGCACTCTACCACCTGAGCTATCTCCCCAGCCCCCAAGTCCTTTTTTATATTTTATTTAGAGACAAGGTCTCTCTCAGCTGAGGCTGGCTTTGAACTTGCAATCCTCCTGCCTCAGCCTCCCCAGCCACTGGGATTACAGGCGTGTGGGCCACTGCGCTGGCCCTTTTGAAGAATATTCCACTGTTACAAACAAGACTTCATTTAGAAAGAACTGGGATAAATTGGCCACCAGACCCACGCGGCTATGCCACAGGAGTAATAATTGAAACCTACCTCAAAGTGTGTGTTAAAGATTAAAGGAGAACTTAAACAGAACCTGGAATGATAGCAATTTCAATAAGCATTAGCAAGACCTACTTTTCAAAAACACTGAAATCCAGTATACCAGCCCAATTGAATGGAAGTTTCGTTCCCAGCTAGGCATTTGAGGACAGGGTTCTCTGCTAACTTGTTGGGGGACTTTGTCTCTTTTCTGGGCTCAGTTTCTTCATCTTTTAAATGGAAAGAATAACCAGGAGTGGTGGGACATGCCTGTAATACCAGCGACTTGGGAGGCCAAGGCAGGAGGACTCCAACAAATTTGAGGCCAGCCTGGGCAACTTAGTGAGACCCTGTCTCAAAATTAAAAAATGAAAAGATTGGGGATGTAGTTCAGTGGTAAAGCACCCCAGGGTTCAGTCCCCACTACCAAAACATAAAAATAAAATGAAAAGAATAATGGTCCTGGCCCTACTTCCTTCCTGGGCTGCTGAGGTTTAAATGGAGAGGTGTGGTGGGGGACAGGTAGTTTGTGAGGGGAAGGTGCCCTGGGAGGGCAGTTCCTTCTGCCACTGCCTCTTGGCTGTTCTTCTCTGGGTTTGGGAGATGATGCCGATCTATCAGGGAAGGGTAGTTTCCTCACCTAGCCCCTGGCCCATTGCTTCAGAGACAAATCACCAGGTTAACCAGAGAAACCTTTTGATGTCCTAAGAAAGAATGTCTCCTGTTTTTAATGTGCCAGTTTACAAGATTTCCTCACATCCATTATCCTGTTTGAACCTCATGTGACTGTGGGAAGGGTGTGCTAGGGTTATTGTGTTACCCATTTTACAGATGAGGAAACTGAGGAGTTAAGTGGCCTCTCCAAGTCACTCAGAGTTGGAATTTCCAGACTCCTGGAGGAACTGCCTAGAGAAGGGCCACAAGCTCAAGTGAGTTGGAAGAGCTGTGGGGCAGCCAGCTGAGCCGTCGCTAGCACCCAGCAGAGTCTGGTATCATGTGTAAAAGCTGTGGGATCTGACTAACTTGGACTCGGATATTGACACCACTACCTCCTGGCTGGGTGACTTGGAACAAGACCCTTAGCATCTGGCTTATGCGTGAGATGGAGCTGATGCTCTGCAGTGTCACAGACATACAAAACAGTTCAGATCTTGTTCTCTCCGCTCCTGCTTCCTGCCCTACCCTCCTGAAAACCCAGCCCTAACAGTCAGTGAGTCCACAGTGGCACAGACCAGGCTATTCTTCGTTTCCAGGTGCCAGATTGTCTACTTGCTGCCCTTGATGACAGTGGGGCTCCATCTTCAAGTCCATGAGCAATGCAGAGACCATTCGGTGAGGGCTGAAGATGTAGCTCAGTGGTAGGGTGCTTGCCCAGCATGTGCAAGGCCCTGGGTTCCATTCCCAGCACAAAAAGCAAAACAAAATCTCAGAGACCAGCTGGTGACATAGCTATGCCCAACGACCCTCAAGCTCAGAAAAGCACAGGGTGGAGAAAGTTAGTCCATATACCACAGGGACTCAATACCCTGGCCAGACGCCCAAGCAGGGGATCAGGCCCTGCAAGTCTTCTAGGCCCAACAGCCACTCCCTCCCAGAGGAAGGTCATGATGTCCTTAGATGTGAGCCAAGGGACACCATCATAGAGCAGCTGGGAATGTTTTAGAGGACCTGAGTGCTTGTGTCTGGTTTGGTTTGGATGTCTTATTTTTCACTTTACTAGCATCAGATTCTATATCACTAATTTTGCCAGGCGCAGTGGCGCACGCCTGTAATCCCAGTGAGACCCTGTCTCTAAATAAAATACAAAATAGGGCTGAGGATGTGGCTCAGTGGTTGAGCACCCCTGAGTTCAATCTCTGGTACCAAAAAAAAAAAAAAAAAAAAAAAAAAAATTATCATTAATTTAGCGAAGTTCAATTGGGAAATAAATTTCCTTGTCCTGAATACATACAACTTGCTTGTGCAAATTCTTTCAAACAGATGTGATGGAGAAGGAAATAAGTTTATTGAGGAATTACTATGTGCTCAGCTTTTTACACAGCAGCTTTTCCACATTCGATCCTCCTGCACGCGCTAGAAGGTAGGTGTTACCCCATTCCCCCCGTGAAGACATTTAGGGTCAGATAAATAAGCCCAAGTCACCCAGCTGCTGAGAGTCAGAGCTGAAACTGGGCTCAGTTGACAGGGATGAGGTCTGTCTGTCTGATCCCAGCCCACTTCCAGGCTTGTGGGAAAGAGTGAACTCTTGCCTCTAGTCCCCTTGTCAGTCTGTTGGGTGGGGAAGGACAAAAGCACTGCTTCAGGTTATAAATTTTGGCATGGTGTGGATTGAACCCAGGAGTGCTTCACCACTGAGCTACATCCCCAGTCCTCACACTTTGTTAAAAACCAGTGATTGAGTAAAAAGCAAACAAAACAGGGAAGTGACCTGCTCACTGTCACTGGCAAGTTCTTGGACTATGCTGGGACAGCAACAGGGTGCTCCTAACTTCACCCAGTGCCTCTGTTCCCAAATACCCTGCCACAGCCTAGGAACCAGTCTGGTCCTGCCTCCCCTCCCCACCCCCACCCACGGCCCAGGGGCCCTGCCCCCCAGCTCTGGTTTCCCTTTCCTCCTAAAGAGGGACACTGTTATGCAATGGGACTTCCCCCGCCCCACTTGTGAGCTGAGGATTCAGCCTCCACCCCTGCTCTCTCTGCTTGCTTGTCCTGGAGTTCAGCTGGATAGAAAGAGGGAGCCAAGGGACCAGAGGGTCGCGCCTGGCTAAGGGGCTTCTGGAGACCTGGGTACACAACCCAGCCCCATCTCCCCGCTCCCCGTTACTGGGGATTGAACTCAGGGTCGCCTTACCACTGAGCTACACCCTTAGCCCTTTCGATTTCTTATTTTGGGACAGGGTCTTGCTAAATTGCTGAGGCTGGCCTAGAACTTGCGATCCTCTTGCCTCAAGACCCTCTTGTAATTACAGGTGTGCACCACCATGCCCTGCTGCCGGCTCCATCTTAAACTAAAAAACTCTGCTTCTTTAGAGCATTTGCTGTTGATGAAGCATTTTCTTGACCCTACCACTCCATCCGATCTTCATAATGAAGAAGGAATTCCAGGAATCTGCATTGCATCTTGAATTTGAGGATGCAGAGGTTGAGAGGGACCTGGGCCTAGAACTAGTTCGGGTTATATAATTTGCATGGTCCAATGCAAATGAAAATATGGGGTCCTTTGTTAGAAAATTATTTTTAAAAATTCAGGATGGGGTGTAACTCAGTGGTAGAGCACTTGCCTAGTGCGTGCGAGGTCCTGGGTTCCACCCCCAGCACCACAAAAAATAATTTCAAGAACTGGACAGATCATTCAAGCAAGCACAGGCTCCTCTCAGTGCCAGGTCTGGTGACAACCTGTGAAGTTGACCCTGCCTCAACCCAGAACCCCGGCATGGGCACTTGACACCTCGTAAGTCCTCCAGGCCTCAGCCTGAGCCTGTCTGAGCCTCAGTTTCCTCTCCTGTGAAGTGGGGGAGCACCGAGCACCAACCTCCCTTCCAGTCTAGCTTTTTGAAACAGTTGAATGTCTCCCACCTGCAAGTTTTCCCCAGTATCCTCTCCCAAAAGACCCCCCCCCCCCCCGTCAGGCTTCTGGGACTTTATCACTCCCTCGTCCACCCTTGAGAAATCTGAAAAGGTAGGTGGCTGTGTGACTCTCTCTGGGCTTCTGTGGAGGGGGTGGGGTCTCCTCTGAAAGCTAGACTTCTGGGTGACTCATCTCCCCCTCATGTCTGCTGGGTGCAGAGCCCAGCAGGTGGCCAGTCAGATGCCCCATGATGAGGGCAGATGATGGGGACAGGGGCCTCAGGAACCGGGGCAATAATTGCTCACAAGGTGACTCAGGCAGAAAGGGGGAGGTGGGGGTGGAGAAGGCGGCTGGTTTTGTGCCCTCTCTCCAACTGTAGCCTTCCAGAATGGCCAAATTTAGCAAATAAAAATACAAGGTACCCAGTGAAATTTGAATTTCAGGAACAAGAAATAATATTTTTTAAAAATGCCTCTATTAGTTGTTGGTGGACATTTATTTATTTGTTTGTGTGCGGTGCAGAGGACCGAACCCAGTGCCTCGCACATGCTAGGCAAGCACTCTACCACTGAGCCACAATCCCAGCCCCAAGGAATAATTTTTAAGAATAATAATGTCTCAGATATTTCATGGGACTTATACTACAGAAAATTCACTTGTAATCTGCAAACACAAATTTAATTGGGCATTTTGCATTTTATCTGGTAACTCCTGGGCCAAAAGACTGTGGCCTTTCTGCGGGTGCAGAATAGTAATTCTGAATGAAGAAACCCTGGATCAGGGAGAGGATGAGAGAAGTGGAGGGAGAGAAGGAGAGAAAACACCTGGAGCCGCATCTACCTCAGCAGGCAGTGCTAGGGGGGCCTACCTGGAGAAGCAGAAACGGAAGGAAGTGTGATTTCACCCTGGGGGGCCTCAATGGCCAGGCTCCAAAACAGGACCTCCTGTTGTTACTCGGAGCTGGGGCCCTCCTGAGACTGAGGCAGCTTCAAGACCTCCCTCTTCAAACCCCTATTCATGTCAGAAAGATTTCAGACATGTCACTCAGAGTAAAAAAATGAGTTTGTTGAAGGGGTGGGAAAGGGAAAAGGGACGCATTCAAGGGAGAGAGTGCGTCCTCTCAGAGAGAAGAGGGACAATGTGCCTCTCCTGCACGCCAGTTTTATTGGGGATCCCAGAGAAGTTTCCAGAGAGTCCCCACCCAGGTCCACCTCTTGACTTTTGACTGACAGCAGGGTGACATTAGATTTCAAGTCCCCCATTGTCATGGCAACTCTAGGTCACCTTAGCCCATGCTGACCGGCTCTAATTGGATTCATAACCATACATTCTTACAGATTTATGGTTGGGAGGAATTATCCCTATCTTCCAGAGTTTCAGGATCTGGTCACCAAAGTCTGCTCCTTCAGGGTAACTTGGGTTCCTCTTATCAACATCATTTTGGGCCTGCATTTCTCCTGCAGGGAACAGGTAGTTTGCTGAGGAATGTGACATAGCCTGTCCAATGAGGCCAGGCAGGGCTGCAGGTAAATTGCTTCTTAGAAAAGAACGTTTGTGGGGGTCAGCACAGTGGGCCTATTTGATAGAATTATTCTCGTCACCTTGTGTCCCCACCATCCGCATCCGCCTGTCCCCTAACACTGCCACTTGTACAGCTTCACTCCAGGGCAGGGCTAGTAAGTGGGGCAGCGGGAATGGAAATGGACCACAACACATTTGTAACTTCCCTCGTTTGTTATTTTTGCGGTGCTGGGGATGGAACCCAGGCAACATGTGCCCTACTATTGAGCTCCGCCTCAGCTCATATTTATAACTTCTTAAGCAAGAAGGGGAGGGAAGCAGAAGCCACAAAGCAAAGGCTGATAAATAGATTTCCAATGATAAAACACCACAAGAGATAAATGACAGACTGGGAGGAAATATCTGCAACATATGTAATAGCTAGAATAAATAGACATGGTGGTGTGTGCCTATAATCTAGCAACTCAGAAGGATTGCAAGTTTGAGGCCAGCCTGGGCAATTTATCAAGACCCTGTCTCAAAAACAGGGGTGGGGGCTTGGGATGGAGCTCATGGAGCTCAGTGGTAGAGTACCCTTCAGTTCAATCTCCAGTACCAAGAAATAAAACAAAAACCCCAAACAGAATATATTCACAGCTCCTACAGTTCAAAAAAAAAAAAAAACAAAGCAAAGAATAATGTGAGGGTTTATGTGTCTACTCAGCTAGTGTTTTTGGATGAGATTAACATTTAGATCACTGAATTCTGGTTAAAGCAAATTGCCCTCCATAATGTGGGTGGGCCTCATCCAATCAGTGGAAGGCCTGACTAGAACAAAAAGATGGGCCTCCCCAAGCAAGAGGGAACTCTCCGGCAGACCACCTTTGGACTTCAAATGCACAATTTGAACCTGAGTCTTGAACCTCCCCAACCACACTAAAAATTTAGAAGAGCTGGGAGGGTATAGCTCAGTGGTAGAAAAATTTGTTAGCATGCTTGAGGTCCTGGATTTCATCCCCAGCACCTCAGAAAGAAAAAAAAAGAATGGCTATGGTAACAAAGACAGGTGGTAACAGAAGTTGGTGAGGAGGAGGAGAAATTGAAACTCTGATGTATTGCTTATGGGAATGCAAAATGGTCTAGCCAATGTTTGGAAAACATTCTGGGAGTTACTCAAAATATTAAACAGAATTCCTATATGATCCAGCAATTCTACTTCTGGTTGTAGACCCAAAAGAAATGAAAACATGCCCCCACAAAAGCTTGAACAGGAATATTCACAGCAGCACTATTCACGGTAGCCAAAAAGTGGCAACAACCCCAATGTTCATCAATTTAAATAGGTGAGCTACAGGGAGAGACAGAGAAAGAAAGAGACCCTAATTATAAGGAGACCTGGATCTATGAGCATGACCAGCCATGCTTGTCATGCATTGTATGCTTGTATCAGATTAACTGAAACAAAAACATAATCCATTTAAAGGTGGCCAGGTTTAAAGACCTACACAATGCGCTCACAACTGATTTACGGCTAGACCGCTTAACCAGAAAGAAACATTCGGAACCCCAAATGATTACCATGGGATTTGATTTTCACAAAAGCTTGCCTGGGAACTTGCACTCTTCTTCCCAGGAAAATCCTGTATATAATCAGAAAGCTCATCCCTGGGTGTCACTCCCCTGAGAGGAGAGGACCTTTGGGGTATGTATGCCTTTGCTTTGCTGTCCTTTAGCAAATCTTTGCTTGTATGGTGCATTTGACGTGTTCTGAAAATTTTTTTAGCATTAGTCAAAAACCTGCCCAAGCCGAGTGGAGGTCCCACTGACCCCTTGGAGGGAGGGATCTCCTTGGACCCCTGTCCAGTGACAGATTGATGAATGACTAAACAAATTATGGCATATTTATAATAGAATATTTTTGGCAATAAAAAGGAATAAAGTACTCAGATGTGCTCCATGGTACACTTTGAAAGAAACCAGTCACAGTTCACATATTGTGAATTTTTATTTCTATCAAATGCCCCAAATAGGCAAATCTATAGATCTAGAGAGTGGATTAGTGGTTTCCTAGGACTAGAGAGGGATGGGGGACTAGGGAATGATAGCTAAGGGCACAGAGCTACCTTTGGCTTGATGGAAATGGTCTGAAATTGATTGTAGTAATGATTGCAGCATTCTGTTAACATGCTAAAACCATTGAATTGTAATTTTTTTTCCCAATACTAGGGATCAAACCCAGGGTCACTCTACCACTGACCTACACTCCCAGCCCTTTTTATTTTTGAGACAGGGTCTTCCTAAATTTCTCAGGCTGGTTGAACTCGTGATCATCCTGCCTCAGCCTCCCAAGTCTCTAGGATTACAGGGGAGGGCCACCATATTTTTGATATGGCTGACACCTCCCTATTGTGGAAATGGATGCCTGAAAGGACTTTTCCCCATAAAGAGGCCAAGTGATGGCAGGTTTAGGAAAGGATAACTGTCTTACTTGAGGGCAGTATTTCAGGCTACAAATTGAACTCTTTGTGACCTGGCGCAGGACCCCAGGGCCTTCACTCACATGGATCAGCACACACTGCCAGGGTGCTACGGGAACCAGACATCAGGCAGGACCCAGAGTGGTGGGCACAACTTAAGAACAGACTAATCACTGAGAAGTTCAAATTTGAGAGTCTTTATTAAGTGGTCAGCTGACTGCATGGCTATTGGGAGGACAGTCCCCAGTGTAGAATTGCAGGGGTTTTTATACCATAAGTAAAGCATGTTGATACATTAATCATAAGTGGCTGTTGTTATAATTTAAAACTACAAACTAACATCACGAGATCTAAAATCATAAGCAGAAGGGGAAGTGGGTCAAAATGACCTCAGTCAGGTACAAGTTAAAGAATGGGTACTAACATTTAGACAATCATTCTCTGACAGGGTACATTGTCCTCTAAAAAAAAAAAAACAATTGCCATTCGATGTTGCCAAACATGCTAAGCTAAGCAACCATTGATGGGTACAGAGTTGGGGTGTTCTCTCCAAAGAAACATTTCCTGCAAGACATGGAGTCTCAGGGTAAAATGGAGTCTGTTTTGTCATTGCCCATATAGCCTGGCCCATAACACCCACTCCTCTTCCAAGATGCCTTTCTAATTACTGTGCCTGCAAAGTGGAGAACACTGTTAGTAGAATAATATACCTTTCAATATTTTGCAAATCTAGGTTTGTGTAAGTACAATCTGGTGTTTGCACAACAAAGAAATCACTCAGTGACACTTCTCAAACCGTATCCGTGCTATTAAGTGACACATGGCTATATATCTCCTTAAAGGAGTTATTTTAATAAAACAACCAGAGCCAGACTGATGCCTGTAATTCCAAGGATGTGGGAAGCTGAGGCAGGAGGGTTGCAAGTTCAAGGATCACCTAGGCAACTTAGTGAGATCCTGTTTCAAAATAAAAAATAAAAAGGGCTGTGAATGCAGCTCAGTGGTAGCACACCCCTGGGTTCAGTCTCCAGTACTACTAAATAAACTACTTTATGAAATTAAATGGGCTGGGGAGGTGGTCGAGTACTGGCCTAACATGGGGGAGGCCCAGTACTACCACCCCACCAAATTATAAAACCTTTTGTACAATATTGCTTCGTTTATATTTAATGGAAAAAAACCCAAACTCAAACTTTTTCTATGGGTGCCAATAGATGTCAGAGAACTGGAAAAGACAATCTATAATCTATAAAGACAAACTGACATCAGGAGTCCCTGTGGAAGGTAAAAGGATAAGATTGCTCAGGAAGGGGCATAGGCCTAGCAAAAAGACTTTTTGGCGCATTTATATTGAATTATGTATTTACAACCAAACAAAACAAGAAAATAGATGGAGGAGGAGAAGAAAGGAAAGAAGAGGGGAAGGGAGGTAAGAAGATTTAAAACCCCCAAAAGGACAGAGGCTGGCTCCATGTTCCTGCCTTCCTCTGGTCACCAAGGACCGCAGGCTCTACACTGGAGCCAAAGCAAGTGCAGTGCCCACCTTGGAGCCAGACAGAAGGACAGGACATTCAGGTTAGAAGGTGAGACAGCACCCTAGGTAGAGGTGGTTGCAATCTAGGCCCACAGCAGCAGCCTTGGCAGTGGGGCCCTGCAGCAACAGGAAGCAGGAAGGAGAGCAGACAGAGTTGCAGGGACGTCTAGAGGTTGCAGACAGGCAGCACTGGTTTGCCCTGGGACCAGGGAACTGGGGTTGCAGATTTGGAGGAAAAAGCACATCTGCGGGGATTTCAGGCAGTGATTCATTTCCTCATGAGCAAAGGTGAAAGAAGCAAGGGTCGCGGTACTAACTCTCGGACTAGGCCTGATGGGCTGTGCCAGGAAAGCCAAAAGCACCCTGGAAACCGTAGCCTGGCGAAAGCAAACTGGGAGGCCTCAGGGAAGGAGATAGGGACCTGCCCCTTCACGTTACACTCTTATGGTCCTGGAAACTCGCTTCTCTTCAGTCTTCCTGTTCACAAAAGGATTCTCTATCTTTGTTGTTTTTTTTTTTATTTTATATATTTTTTTAGATGTCGATGGACCTTATTTTATTATTTATATGTGGTGCTGAGAATTGAACCCAGTGCCTCACACATGCTAGGCAAGCGCTCTTCCACTGAGCCACAACCCTAGCTCCGGATGGATTCTCCATTTTTGAAAGCAAAAAGCAGTGGAAGAGATTCCTGCTTTGGACAGTGTAAGAATGCTGGAGGTATTCTTGGGGACTGGGAGATGTTCCACAGTCCTTCCACAGTCCCACGGTATGCTCCCCTGTACTGTCTCCACTGAAGCGCCACAGGTTCATTGCCCCCATCTGACAAATTCTTCAGTAAACCTTTTTCACGTGTCTTTGCCACAGTAACCAGAGTAAGTGCATGTTTCAAACTTCTGAATGCTCCAGGCTAATACCCTGACTGTTAATTATGGTCCTTTAAGACTGATGGCCTTAAGGTATCTCTGACTGTTTGCCCTATAATCAACGTTCCCAAGAGGCAGGACTTCTATGTTATTCAGTCTGCTTTTTGCAATTTTCCCCACTGAATGCTTTCGATGTTTGCTAAACTCAAGGAGACAACTTCTAGAAACTTCAACATACATCCTCTGATCTTCCCTCAGGAAGGGAGAAGATAGAGACACACTGTCAAGTGGAGGCATACATGTGCTAAAGACCGAGCTCAGGGTCTTCCGTGCTAGGCAAGCACTACACTACTAAACTACACCCCCAGATCTCCCTGATATTTCAATAATCTATTGTTGCTGGGAGATCAGACAGCAGAATTTGTTAAAGGTGTGTGAAATAAGCTGGGCATTGTATTGTACACCTGTAAGGTGACTGACTCAGGCCAGTCAGGGCAATTTAGCAAGACCTTGTCTCCAAAAATAAAAAGAGCTGAGGACATAGCTCAGTTAGAGCACTTGCCTAATGTGTGTTAAGCCCAGGGTTCAATCACCAAACTGCGGTGTGGTGGGGGTGGGGGCAGGGAGAGTAAATAAGAAAGAAAGGAAGCTCTAATTGAGGAGAACTTCCTTCGGCTCTTTTTTTTTTTTTTTTTTTTTTTTTTTTTTGAGGTGGGGTATTGGGGATTGAACTCAGGAACACTGGATCGCTGAGCCACTTCCCAGCCAAATTTTGTATTTTATTTAGAGACAGGGTCTCACTGAGTTGTTTAGCACCTCGCCATTGCTGAGTCTGGCTTTGAACTTTCGATTCTCCTGCTTCAGCCTCTGGAGATGCTGGAATTACAGGCCAGCGCCACTACGCCTGGCAACTTTAGCTCTTTCAAGGAGAAAATGTGTGATGCCCTAGAGTAAGACTTCTCTGCCTCAGCACTATCCACTTGCTGAAAGGATGGTTCTTTGTTGTGTGGGGTTGTAGGATATTTGGTAGGATATTTGGTAGGATCCTTGACCTCTGCCACACCAGTCGCCAACATCCCTTGCTTCCAAGTGTGACAATCCAGAATTCTCCAGACACCACCAAAGGTCCCTGGTGGGCAAAACTGTCCTGTTTGAGAATCACTGATTTGAAAATTAAACTCCTGAGGTTTGTTTCAGTCACTTTGGAGTTGTTTTCTCTGCATGTATTTTTTTCTGGTTCTATGTAGTTGTGATTAATAGTTTCATTTATTGATTTGCCTCCTACTATTTCATGAAAATTGTGTGTGGTGTGTGTGTTTAGGTGGAAGCAGAAGGTATATTCCCATGGGGCTGGGTTGTGGCTCAGTGGTAGAGTACTTGCCTAGCATGTGAGAGACACTGGGTTTGATTCTCACACCACATAAACATAAATAAATTAAATAAAGGTATTGTGTCCATCTACAACTTAAAAAAATTAAAAAAAAAAAAAAAAAAAAAAAAAAAAGAAGATACATTCCCTGGCTTTGAAATACACAAGAAGGGAAATCTGGACAAATATATCGCCAGGGTAAAGAATTGTCCTAAATCCTCAGCAGGAATATAATCCATTTTTCTGGGCCCTCTATAGTTTTCAGCTAAGAAACTGACTACGCAATTCCATAGCTCTGCCAGAGTCCCACCCAACCTGAACTTGGCTATTTATCCCCCAACTCCAACCTCGCTCTCAGCTCAAGCTCTTTGTTCAGCCTGCTGAGCTTTCCTTTCACTCTGGGAAAGCAAATACCGCCCTTCCTCCAAGGCCCCAGCATCAGGCTTTCCCTGGGCCTTTCCTCCCTCCTGGCCCATCTCCCATCACCCATCTCTGCCTGGCCCAGGCCCTTTGGCACTGAGCAGTCTGGCTCTTGTCCAGGCTAATCTGCTCTGCCTGGTAAATTTTCTCCCCTCACCCCCCATGTCAATTCCTAGAAGGCAGAGGATAAACTGAAAGTAGGAAGCCATTTGGACAACTCCCATCCCCTAGTTCGTCTTAGTGCCAGGCACCCACATCTCCTCAAGCCCCTTGCCTTGAACGTAGCATTCAAACTCTACCCAAGGTTGCCCTTCCCCCCTGGTTTCCTCATCTCTTCCCGTCACCCCTCCCCCACCCCGTCTAACTACTCCTCCATCCAAAACCCCACTTCCGCTTAAAATCCTCCCAGACTCAGGTGGGGTGGCGCTTCCAAGGTGGACTTGAATCTTTTTTCCCCCGTCTTCAACTAACCTTTCCCCTCGAGGAAGAAGGGCCAGGAGGCTGTTAATCTTTGTCTTCACAACTATCCCTCAACTTCCTTCGTCGCTGGGCTACCTAGCATTTAATCAAAGTTCGTTGACTAGAACAGAGAGGAAATGAACAAATGTCCCCAATCCAGAAGCAACCATCCTGTCAAAGACCCTGAAAGGATCCCCTCAGAAACAGCCCTCCTGGTTGTCAATGTCCCTAGACACGCGACGTCCATCTCGAACATAAACTCTTCCAGGCGCCTGCAGGAAGAGGACAGGCAGTGAAGCGAGCAGGGGCTGCCCAGCCGAGGCCGGCCATGTGTCATATGATTCCATAATCACATGATCCCTAGAAATGGGGTGTGAGGAAAGGGGGAGGAGAGTGAATTGAGTAGAAAAGAAACACAGCTTTCCAGGATGGCCCTGCCTCTACGCCCAGAGATAACCAATGGGAACGCGGCAGCCCGCGTCCATGGCCAATGGAAACTGAGCTGGGCGGGCCATCACGCAGAGGGACCGTAGTCCCTGAGCTGATCGCCTGCTGCTACCCAGCGAGCGCGGACCCGGAGGCAGGTAGGAGGGCGGCGGTGAAGACCTCTCGCCTGTTCACCCCAGAGGCCTGGCTAAGGACGTGTGCACTTGGGGTTCCTCTGGAATCTCAGCCCGGAGACAAGAGTAGACCCGCTCATAGAAACTCTTTTGGAGATTTCTGGGGTTTTTTGGGGGGTGGGTCGTAAGCAGTAATTGCAGAGATCCGCATTAAAAGGGGGGTTTTTCCCTCCCCAACATGCCGGGAAGCTGCAGCCCTTTCCCCCAAAGCGAGGAACATCCCCTCTTTGAACCAGCTCCACCCCTTACGGCAGGTGCTGGCTCTTTTCCCTTCTGAGATGGTGGGTGGTCGCCGGCGGCGGCATGAAGGAGTGGGTAAGCTCGCTCCTGATCCCGGAGCTGCGAGGAGCTGGAAGTGGGTCGCGGGAGTGGACTCTGAACTCGTGGGTTGCATCTGCCTTCCTTCCTCTCTTGGGTGGTGAAACAAGCCAACTTCCGCTTCTCCCCGCCACTTTTTCCTATCTCTTAGCATCTGAGTTGGTTCACCTTTTGGGAAATTTCACTCCCCTTGGCACTCGAAGTTGGGGGGTGCCACCTAGTGGAAGATTACGGAGTTAGGGGTTTGTCGAGGCGTCTGTCCTCTGGCTGCTTTGGCCCTGTGACGCGGGAGTGAGAGAGGCCGCCGCTGAAATCCTAAGAGGAATTGGGCCTCGCTCCATAGTCTCTGGTTCTGTGTGGCGTGCCGCGCGAGCGTGTGAGTTTGTGTATATGAGTTAAGGGAGGGTCACTTGAAGAAAGCCAGGTGAGGATTTGAGTGACTGAATGGGATTTCCTGCCTCCACCTCTGCCCCCTGTCCACACATAGATATTAGGAATTGAGGCACACAAACAGGGAGCAACTTCTGAGGCCTGCACGATCCATGGATGGCAATTCTAGAAATAAGACCCACGTGTCATTTCCAGTTCCTGTACCCCCCATTTCTGTCCTGCCTGGTCCACTTGCCCAAGAAACACTTCTGTCCCTCTGCTCTGCTAGTACCTCAGGCCTTTATTCCCCTGAGGTTTGGGGCTCATTTCTAGGCAGTGTCAGGTTGCCACCCTTGTGATATGAACCCATGTCCCATATGCTCTGGAGCCATCAAAGCCTGTTATCACCATGACTTGACACATGACATGTTATTTAGCATTGCTGAGTTTCAGTTTCCTCTGTTGAAAAGTGAAGGTAATAATCACTACTTTGGATGGTTGTTGCAAAGAAATGAAGATAGTTACGATTGGCTCCCTAGAGTCACAGGACATTGCCATTTTTGCTCCCCTAGGCAGGGTAGCATCACTTCACTGCCCCATAGAACTGGCTTAGCCAGCTGAGCTGGGGGAAGACTTGTTAGGGAAGTGAGAGGCTGTTGCCCCGGAGACTGAAGGCTCAGTTCCTCCCACTGACTCAGATGGGCACCCCTGTGAGCAGGCAAGGTCTTTGCATATGCAACTGAGTTTTGCTTCCTGGCTGGGGGCAGGGATGTGTTTGGGGAGTTCAAAAGGGCCTTGGTGGTATAAGGGGGACCTCAAAGCACAATTGTCTCAAAGGCTGACTCAGCCTCTATATCCCCTTCCCCATGTCTAGGAGGGGACAGTTATGGGCAAGTGGTGACTGGCCTCTGGGAAGGCAGTCCAGTCTCTACTGGCCACCATATTTCCTTTTTCACAACTTTCTCAACCTTGTGGTTTCTCATATGATCATGTGACTGTTCCACTCTCTAAGTGTAGGTGGAGCAGGTGTAGGTGGAGCAGGCTTTAAGCACGGAGGCATCTGGAGGGGCTGGCTGCAGAAGGGAAGCCCTGACTTACCCTGGAAAGAGGAGCGAACCACAAAAAACACACCTTCCTGACTCTCATAAGCCTGCATCAGCACACTTACCATAGAGACTCAGGTTCAGTCCACGGGTAAGGACAGATCCATACACATGCTCATGTCAACATTGAGCTCACGGAAGGCACGTGCTGATGATAGGCACATACTGGTGCATGTGTGACACCTATACAAGACATATATAGGAAGCTGACTCTCAAGTCACATCTTTCTGCTTGTCTGAACAGGGAGTTGTTGGAGAAGCTCAGCAAGCCCAGGGCTGGACTTTGGCTTGGGGTTGGGTGAGTGGCTTCAGAATTGAAAATGGCATGGTCTTTATTAAGCTGGGTGCCAAACACTTTGGTATTTTGCAGGCAGACCATGTGGATCCTGGTGAGCTGGGTCATGTTAGTGGCAGGGTTGGTGGCTGGAACACAATGCCCAGATGGTCAGCTCTGTCCTATAGCCTGCTGCCTGGACCCGGGAGGAGCCAGTTACAGCTGCTGCAATCCTGTTCTAGTGAGTGAGCTTTAACCCTGGCAAAAGTTGGTAGCCTGGGTGATCTTAGATTAGCTGGAGGAGGAGACCAGGCACAGGTCCTTTGGTTTATCCTCTCCGCTCTTTTCCCAGGAAAAATGGCCTACAACATTGAGCAGGCGTCTGAGCATCCCCTGCCAGACCCCTGCCCATTGCCCTGCCGGCCACTCCTGCATCCTCACCATCTCAGGGACTTCCAGTTGCTGCCCTTTTCCTAAGGTGAGGGTGTCACTGGCTCCAAGGAGGGGTTTAAATCTGCATTTACCCTTTCCTGCACCTTCCTGCCCCCAGGTAAAGGGCCTCACCCATGCAAGCTTCTCTGTGTCCCATAGGCCGTGTCATGTGGGGATGGCAGCCACTGCTGCCCCTGGGGCTTCCACTGCAGTGCTGACGGGCAATCCTGTTTCCGAACACCAGGTATGGCAGGGGTGCTGGTGGAGGGCAGGTGGATGGGCAACATGCTCCTGGTGTGTCCAAGAGCCCAGCCAGCTGGGTGGCCCTGATTCCTGCCTTTGTGTCCTTATTTGTGTGGCATCTGTACTAAGCAAACCTGTGCTCTGGACAGAGGGGCAGCTGTAGGAGGGGGCAGGAGAAAACACAGGACTCACAGTATTGTGGGGTCGGGACCAATGGGCTGATTTGATGCCAACTGACTTTCAGTAGATGCCCTGCTCCTGGTCATCTTTCTGAGGTAGGGACTGGCTTGTCTGGGGGAGTGGATTAGGGAATCCTGGGAGGTCACAGAACCCTGGTGCCAACCCCTAGGCCCCCTGTAGCTGGGCCTGCAGGCCCTGGTGCCCCCAGTTCCTTGAGTGATGTGGGAATAACCTTCACCAACCAGTTTGTTGAATCCTGGATCATCCTGTCCACAGATGACAACCTCTTGGGTGCTGTCCAGTGCCCTGGTAGCCAATTCGAATGCCCTGACTCCTCCACGTGCTGTATTATGCTTGATGGCTCCTGGGGATGTTGCCCCATGCCCCAGGTACAGGTTTGGAGAGATGGAGGTGAATGGAAAATGGCGGGGCCAGAGCTAGAAGTTGGGGTTAGGGGACAAAGATGGATTCAGGACCATCTCTTCTCAGGCTTCGTGCTGTGAAGACAGGGTGCATTGCTGTCCTCATGGGGCATCCTGTGACCTGGTTCATACTCGCTGCATCACACCCACAGGCACCCAACCCCTGGCAAAGAAGATCCCTGCACGAAGGACTAAAGGGGAAGGTGAGAGCATCAGACTGGGGTTGGGGGCAGCTGGGAAAAAGTTCCCCTTCATCTTGGATCCCCCTTCATACCTTGCTCTTCTTCCAGCGGCTTTGCCCAACTCTATTGTGTGCCCTGATGCACAATCCCAATGCCCTGATGATTCTACCTGTTGTGAGCTGCCCAGTGGGAAGTATGGCTGCTGTCCAATGCCCAATGTGAGTAAGGGGCTGGAGCCAGCTTGGCGTTTGCCCATAGCCATATGGCCTGGACAATGCCTTACAGGGGCTTCCTGGGGCTGAGGCCCTTAGACTGGTGCTGGGAGCCTGACTGACTCAGGACTCATGCTGCCCCCTAGTGGGGAATTGGAGCAGTGCCAGCTGTCAGCCTGACAACTTGTGCTCACCTGAGGTTGGAAGTCATAAGACTCACCCCTCTCCCCACCCAGGCCATCTGCTGCTCAGACCACCTGCACTGCTGCCCCCAGGACACTGTTTGTGACCTGATCCAGAGTAAGTGCCTTTCCAAAGAAAATGCTACGGACCTTCTGACCAAGATGCCAGCACACACAGGTACTAGAGGCAAACCATAGACCCCATTCCATCTGCACCATAAGGAGGGCTCTCCTCCAAGTTATTCCAGGATGAGATGTGGGGGTGGGTGCTTATGGACACATGGAGGGATCAGGCAGCTGCAGCCCCCTTTCCTCCACATCGGCCTTGCCTTAGGATCACTACGGGGTGGCATAAACTGTACCCTCCATCCTCAACATCTGGCTCCAGCTGTGGAGCCTAAAAAGTGTGGGGTACCTTGAGGGTCCCTAGTGCCACTGCTGATCTGTCCTCTGCCTACTTCACAGTGCAGGAGGTGAAGTGTGACATGGAGGTGAGCTGCCCAGATGGCTATACCTGCTGTCGCCTCCAGTCAGGGGCTTGGGGCTGCTGCCCTTTTACACAGGTACCCGGGAACAGTGGGTAGGCTGGGTTGAGCAGAGAGGGTAGCTGGCTAGACTACTGTGCCCACTGGCCCTTCTCCGTCCACCCTAGGCTGTATGCTGTGAGGACCACATACACTGCTGCCCAGCGGGCTTTAAGTGTTACACAGAGAAGGGAACATGTGAACAGGGGACCTTCCAAGTGCCCTGGATGGAGAAGGTCCCAGCCCATCTCAGCCTGCCAGACCCACCAGCCTTGAAGACTGATGTCCCCTGTGATAACTTCACCAGCTGTCCCCCCTCTAATACCTGCTGCAGACTCTCTTCTGGGGAGTGGGGCTGCTGTCCTATCCCAGAGGTGCATGAGTAGAGGGGCAGCAAGGTGCATGGGTAGGGGAGAGCACTGGGGGGACAGCATCAAGATTGGGGCAGGTGGGTGACCAGAATCCTATTACCTTGCTCTTCTACGTTCTGCCTATCCCACAGTGGCACCCAGCTCTGTGATTTGTCTCCAGTCCTAGGAGCTATTAGCAAGAGGGGTGGGCCCTGCAGAGTTGCTTCCTGCTTCCTAGAACACCCTTTTCTGCCTCTACCCCAGGCTGTCTGCTGCTTAGACCACCTGCACTGCTGCCCCGAGGGCTACACATGTACAGCGGAGGGACAGTGTCAATGGGGGAACAAGATAGTAGCAGGACTGGAGAAGGTGCCCACCCGCCAGGCTTCTCTGTCCCACTCGAGAGACATCGGCTGTGACCAGCACACCAGCTGTCCTGTGGGGCAGACCTGCTGCCCAAGCCTGAGTGGGGGTTGGGCCTGCTGCCAGTTGCCTCATGTGAGTGCCCATCTGCCCACTAGGGGAGGAAGGTGCTAAGTCCAGTGGGGTGCAGGGAATTATAGTAGTGTGATGTCATTTTGTCACCCCAGGCCGTGTGCTGTGAGGATCGCCAGCATTGCTGCCCAGCTGGGTACACCTGCAACGTGAAGGCCCGGTCCTGTGAGAAGGAAGTGGATTCTTCCTACCCTGCTGCCCACCTGGCCCTCAGCTCTGCGGATGTGAGGGATGTGGCATGTGGATCAGGACGCTTCTGTCATGATAACCAGACCTGCTGCCAAGATAAACGAGGGAGCTGGGCCTGTTGTCCCTACCGCCAGGTCAGTTCCACCCCTGGCCCTGGGGCTATATATGGGTGAGGGCCAGGTCCTGCTTCGACCAACTCTTTCATCCTCCTCTGACCATCCAGGGTGTCTGCTGTGCTGATCGGCGTCACTGTTGTCCCATTGGCTTCCGCTGTGGAGCCAAGGGAACCAAGTGTTTGCGCAAGAACAACCTGCGCTGGGACACACCGCACTGGGACACCCCTTTAAGGGGCCCAGCCCCAAGACAGCTGCTATGAAGCGGGGCTGAGGACTGGAGACACACCACAGCCCTTGAGACCCCACTCAGAGGGTACCTGCTCAGGCCTTCCCAGCACCTCTTCCCTCCAAATTCTCCCTTACCCCCTCTCCCATTCTCAGTCTCCCCATCACCATGGGAGGTGGGGCCTCAATCTAAAGCCTTCCTATCAGAAAGGAGCTGTGGCAACAGCCACGTTACAAACTGCCATCCCCTTCCCCAATTTCTGTGGACTGTGGCCAGGTGCTCTCCCCTATCCACAGGTGTGTGTGTACTTTTGTGTGCATATGTGAGTGTGTGTGTGTGTGTGTGCACGCCCATGCGTGTGCCTGTGTGCTCGTTCCAATAAAGTTTGTACACTTTCTTAACAGTGTCTGATTTGGCAACCCTGCCTGCCCTCCCTAGGGGACCCCTGAGCAAGGGTCCTCCTCCAGTGCCAACATTCCCCCTATACCCCATAAAAAGTCACACAAGGCCTTAACCTCACCAGTTTTATATTTGCTCTTGCCCACAGCGGCCCCATCACATTACCCCCCAGTCCCCAGGGCTGCCCCAGCCACCAGCCCTGTAACATGGTAGCCCAGAGGCTAGTCAGCAAGCAGCACCCCCTCCCAACCCAGGGGTATACAGAATGCCCCTCCCTTCCCAGCCCTCACACTAGCAGCCAAGGCCAGGCAGCCCCTCCTGCTCTCCATAGAGCTTTCTATGTACAACCACGTTTATACAGGCACTGCTTCCCCCGCAGCCCTCCTCCCCAGCCCCTCCCAATGGGGACCGGACCCTTCTCGCCTCCTTTGGCTTGGAGGCAAAGCGTGGCTCCCTTCCCAAAACATGACCCAGCACATACCACAGACGGCTCCGCAGGTCCCTGGGCACTTTTCCGGGCTAAGAGCGAGTGCCCCAGGCACGCACCCTGGGGACCGGGTGGGGCGGGAGGGGCGGGGGCAGGCCCGGAGGCGGTGCTACTTGACGTTGAACACCATCAGCGGCCGCTCCTCCCTCCGCTGCCAGGGGCTCTTCTTGTCGCCCGCCTCGTCGCCCACTTCCGCCCCCAGCTCGTCCTCCGGGCTGGTGAGCGAGTCGCGCCGCAGCTCGCTGGCGCTGCTGCGGGAACTGTCCCCACGGCTGCGGCCCCGACCTCGGGGAACGGTGGCCGCGCGGCCCTCGGGAGCCGCAACCTCGTCCAGCAGCGGCGTCAGCGAGTTGTCCTCCGGAGAGCAGAGGCCAGTGCGGCTCTCGCTGCTGCTGGGCTCCGTGTCCTCGCTGAGCGCCAGGCGCGGGGGCGCAGGTGGCGGCGGCGGAGCAGCTGGCGGGGCGCGCTCCCGCTCCTCCCGCGGGGGTCGCCGGCGCGCGGGCCGCGCTTCGTGCACGTCGACGCCCGAGTCCAGGCTGGCGTCGGTGCTGCGGCCCCCGCCTCCCGCCTGCAGGTCGATGTAGGAGTGGCGCACCTGCGAGTTGGAGCGCCCATCCAGGGACACGAACCAGGCGCGCGGGTGAGGCTTCACGCCCAGTTCCAGCAGCTTCTTCTCGGTCAGCGCCTGCAGCTCCCCGTTGAGCTGCGCCATGGTGGATTCGTTGAACAGCACCGGGATAGTGACCGAGCCGCTGACGGGCGCTGAGCGCCCGCCCCCCCAGCCCTCGCCGCCGCCACCACCGCCGCCCTCGCCCCCCGCGCCCGAGTGGCCCTGCATCAGCGGGCGCTGGGGGTCGGGCTGGGGAAAAGGGCGCGCCGGGCCGGGGGCCGAACCCTCAGGCGGGGCGGGCTCATCGCCCACTCCCGCGGCGCCCGCCTCGCCGCCTAGGCGCACGTAGTGTGCGGGGATCACCAGGGTGGGCATGACGTTGCGGTAGACATTGTCCTTGAGGTGGTCGATGGAGCCACAGAAGATGAGCTGCCCCGCCTGGCTGAGCGACGGCGGCCGCGCCAGCTGGTCCACCGACTGCGACAGCAGAAAGTCGGGGGTCTTGCTCTCGGCCGCCCCCTTGTGGCCCAGGTAATGGTCGAAGGGCGGCGGCGGCGAGGGCGGCTCGTGTAGGAAGGCCGTGGCCCCCGAGGGCCCCCGCCGGTACTCCTCCAGACCGGGCTCCAGTCCGCCAGGCCCCTCGACGGAGCGGGCGCCCTTGAGCCCGGCACCCTCACCCCCGCGGGCACCCGGAGGCTCCGCGGCGGGGCGGCTGGCCGAGCGGGGCTTGGCACGGAAGAAGTCATCTCGGGAGGCGGTCAAGTCCCGGGAGCTAGAGAAGGCCGAGTGCAGAGGGCCTGGAGGTGGGGCCTCGGGGTCCCCCGACGAGGCGGGCTCCAGGGGTCCTCCACAGATGAGGTGGAGCTGGGACATCGAGGTGGCCTGGTCTCGTTTGTTACCGTCAGAAGGTCCGGAGAGTTGCAGCTTGCGGTGCTGTTGCCTCGGCTTCAGGCAGCGCCTCCTGGAGAGGGAGACGGCCAGGTTGAGGGCCAGAGTGGCTTCCTAAACCCTGCTGTTGCAGGCTGAGGGGTGAAGATAGTTGGAGGACTGGGCGCATGCCTGGGGCGTTCAGAGAGATGGGGATCCAGAGAAGGGCCTGAGAGAGGTTTATGGGACAGGGTTTAAGGGTGCAGTGTGAGGCCATCCAGCAGCTGTGGTCCATCTGCCTTCCCATGGGGGAAACTATATATCCTGGAAGGGCACCTAAGCCAACTAGGGGTGTTTGGCCTGGAGTCCCGGGGATGTGAGAGCTGGGCTGGTACGAGCAGCTGTAGATTGCCTCTGGAGGGGTCTGGCCTGCAGGTCCTACCACTTGTCCCCCCCACTTCTCTTAAGCTGCCAGACTTTCCGGTCTTCACTTGCGCACATGCATGCCTTTCCTGACAGCACCACGAGGATCAGAATCGCTGATGCATCTTTGGGGCCCCATGCTCAGCACAAGACCAGGCAGAGCAGGCCTCAGATAAAAGGAGACAGGTCCCCCACACACTCACCGGCAGTAGTAGATGAGCAGACACAGCAGAATGAGCACCAGCAGGGCCAGGGCTGCGAGGATGGTGAGCAGGAAGATGGTGTGGTAGGTGCCAATGTCCTGGATGCCCGATGTGATAGTGACCAGCCCTGTGCCAGACAAGGGCTTAGTGTTCAGGTGTGGATGCCCTTTCTGCTTTTCACAAAGTGTCCACTCTTCCATCCTTCCCTTTCACCACTGTCCCCTGCCCCAATGCCCCACCACTCTCACCAGTCGTGGGGGAGGCCATAGCAGCCACCCAGTACCCCAACTGGGGAGAGACGAAGGTCCAGTAGAGCTGCCGGCCTTCCTTCCTGATCACACCAGTGCCATTGCGTACCCACAGTCCTGGGAGAGGCAGGGGTCTCATCAAACTCAGTGTCCCTCCACCACCCACCACCTAAGTCCTATGTTCCTTCCCCAAACTCCAAACCTGAAGCTCCCTGAGAACTTACCACTCTTGGGGTCAAACCTCCAAGCTGGTATGCTGGTGCCCACAGCGAGGGCACGAGGCTCTGAGGGCACTGGCAGGGACAGGTGAATGGGACCTGAGAGTGGCACCTCTGTCCCATTGCCTGTCAGCAGGTGCACACTCACAGCAGCCAAGGGCATCAGCTCCAGCCAGGAGCCATTGCCTGAGGGAAGAGGACACAGGGCTGAGGACTAACTTCTGGGGTGGGGGTGGGGGTCCCTGCTATACAGTGCCTGGCATACCTGAGCTGGAGGACTCGGTGCCCAGGAAGGCAGGGAAAGCCCGCAACTCCTGCTGGGTGCTGGCAGGTGTGAGCGAGGCCCAGAGTTGGCTGTAGGTGGAGCTGACAGGCAGGCGGGCAGCCCGGCGCTGGAACTGCACCCAGGGCTGGGATCGGGCTCCTGGATGGAGAGAGGGACTGCAGTGGCCTGGTCAAGGACCAGGACAAAAGGCAAGTATCTAAGAAGGGGGCATGGGGTCAGGCCAATTGGGAAGGCCAGGGAGGACTTGGAGAGAATTGGGCAGTCCAAATGTTAACCTGGAAACCTCCAATCCTGACTATGTGACCCTCAGCAAGTTACTTGCTGTCCTTGAAACACTGTTTGGTTGTAAACTGAGAAAATGATGAGGGGCAAGTCCTGGAGCAATTAATTCTCCTGTATGGCAGGCATCAGGTCAGTTCCTGGGATGCAGAGATGAATATGGCCAGCTTCCCTGCCTACAGGTTCACAGTCTAGTGTGGTTCTGTCCTGTAGAGGACTGTTAGAACTTTCCATTGTGATGGATGATGGTTACGCCCACTACTGTACCCACTAGACACACATGGCTATTAAGCATTTGAAACGTGGTTAGTGTAACTGAGGAAGAGAATTTACTTTTAACTTTTAAGGATTTGAGGAAATTTTAATTTCTGTTATTTCTGTTTAAATAGACACAGTGGCTACTTCATTTGTGTGTGTGTGTGTGTGTTGAGGTGAAGGGGATAGACATAAACAGAATTCAAATACTGTATGATCATAGATAACATTTATTAAGCTTTAAAATATACTGGGCACTGTTCTAAGCTGGTTACTATAGTAACCCCTGTAATTAGCATAACAGCCCCTGAGTTAGGTGCCTTTATTATCAATTCCATTTTATAGATATGCAAATAGAGGCAAAAGTTTGATAACTTGCCCTAAGTCACCATCTGTGAGCCCAGATTGATGCCCTGGCTCTGGGGCCAGGGCCCCCTCTCACCCCCACTCCATCCTGCCTGTCTACTAAACGCTGGGAGCACCTGACCAGCCCAGCACTGACTGGAGTCTTGCAGAACAAGTGAGACTCAGCCAGGAACGTGGGAAAGGACTTCCAGGACTGGCAGGAGAAAGCTCCGCAGCGAGGCAGTGGCTGCCTGTCCTGGAGGGTGCTGCCAGCTCTGTGAAGGCTTTCACTGAAAGCAGCGATCACTGTGGGAGAGCTGTAGCTCTGGGCAACCAAAGGTCCATCTGGCACCTTAGAAACCTCCAGGAGGCTTAGAAGCCTCTGGTGCAGGGTCAGTGTGATGAAGACAACAAAGAGTTATTTAGAAACAAGGGCACAAGCTAAGAATTTTAACTGGGGAGGGTCTTCTCCCACTCCAAAACCCACTGTGGCTCTGTAGTGGTAGCTGGGTGGAATCTACCCTCAGCATGGCCAGGCCAGAACCTTCCCCAAACCCTTACTATCCCCTTCTGCCACATCACCACGATGACTTGGCCAGGCCTTACTCTCAAGCAAGTGTCTCTCCTTGCTTTCTGCTCCTGAGCCCAGAGTCCAGCTGCTTCCTCCACCGAGTGCTCTGGTCCACTTGGCTCTGTGCAGGTTAGGGACATCTCTGAACACAGCTGCCCCTTCTCCACTGCCCTGCTAGTTCTGCATCTATCCCAGGGTGTGCAATGATGTTTGTCTGTCTTCCTACTTGTCTGTGACTTTTTAAGGCAGGGAGCGGGTATGTTCATTATACCTCTGCACCAGCCACCATGCCTGGCCCAGTGCAGGTGCTGAGGTATTTAGGTGAGACTGAGAGCCTGTGGGTAGACAAGGACCACTGCAGGGTAACTCCAGGCCTTGCACTTGATTGGTGTTCAATACCTGCAGAAGGACCAACCCTCTCATGGTCTCCTAACAGCCAGGCACCCAGCACGTGACGATAAAGGTAGCAGGGAAGTAGGAGCAGAGAGAATAGAAACCACGAGAAGCCCCAACAAACTATAAACATTTATTGAACACCTCTGTATTGTTTTTTTTTGCACACTTGATGCTTTAATTAATTTGTTTGGTACTGGGGATTGAATCCAGGTGTGTTCTACCACTGAGCTACATCCCCAACACTTTTTGATTTTTATTTTGAAACAGGGTCTCACTAAGTTGCTGAGGCTGGCCTTGAACCTGCTATTCTCCTGCTTTAACCTCCGGAGTAACTGGGATTACAGGCATGAGCCACCAGACCCAGCACACTTGATGTGACTTATTCCTTACCTCAATATATTTTTTATTTATTTTATTTTTTTGTTCTAATTAGTTATACATGACAGTAGAATTCATTTATACATTTTGATAGATCATACATAAATGAAGTGTGATCTCTCATTTTTCTGATTATACAAATTGTAGGATCACACCGTCATGCCGTCTCCTTTCCTCAGTTCAATGTAGGTATTATGCTTCCACATCTTACACATGAACAAAGTATGGTTCAGAGAGGTTAAGTCTCTTGCCCAAGGGCACCCAGCTGATATGTGAAGAAGCAGAAGTTTCTGCACCCAGGTCAGGAGGAAAGAAGTGGAGCTGGTGTGGGATGGAAGTGTGGGGCTTACCAGGAGAGCCTAGGAGGATGTGCACAAGGTCCTCATAGAGGATGAGGGTGGCTGGTCGCTCGGGGAGCAGGTAGAGGCTGACAGATGCGTACACTGCAAGAGGGGTGGCCTGTCAGCTCCAGAAAAAGCACACCCCCTTCCAGGCACCCCCACATCCGAATCCCAGTGGCTTCATCTCCCTCAGCCCCCTCTGCATACCCCAGCCCAGGGAGCAGCTGCTGGAAAGCCTGTCCCCTCCACCCCCAAAGACTATTTTGGGAAGGGGCTAATGGAAGATCAGCTGCTGCTCCCCCCGCCCTCCACCTGCCCCTCCACTCACAGGGCAGCTTGTCAACACGCCAGGGCACAGAGTTGGTGAGGAAGCCAGGGCGGGCAGCAGTGACCAGCACCCAAGTGCCCAAGCGGTAACTGAGAGGCAGTGTGGCCACGCCCTCTGAGTCCGTGGTGCCCGCAGCCAGCAAGGTCCGGTTCCCAAACACGTCCACTGAGGCCCGGGCCAGGGGCACCAGCTCCCCGCTCACATACACCTGCACCTTGATCAGGATCTCTGTGGGCAAGATGGGGTGAGGGGAATGAGGAGTGGGGAGGGAGGATGAGAAGTAGGGGAAGCCCCAAGATCAAAGGAAGGGGCTGCTGGTTGCAGGGGGGATTTGGGTCTGTTGCCAGACCAGTATTATAATGAAAGCCAGTATTTATTTCCTTTTCTAGTGCTGGGCGTGGAACCCAGGGCTTCCAGAAGCACACCAGGCAAGAAGTACACTGAGCCACAGCCAGCATGTATGGAATGCTATCATTTAAGCCTAAATGCAGCCTGAGAAGTAGGTGGTGCTATTACTGTATTTCATCAAGTCTAACCCATGCAGCCTTTCACATTTTAACATTGCTGAACTCAAGCTGTATTTGTGATGTCATCATTAAAATTGACAGCACTTTTTCCTTTTTTTTTTTTTTCAGCACTGGGAATTGAACCCAGGTTTGCTCTGTCACTGAGCTGTATCTCCTGCCCTTTTAATATTTTATTTTGAGACATTGTCTTGCTAAGTTACACAAGTAGGCCTGGAACTTGTGATTCTCCTGCCTCAGCCTCTAAAGTGGCTGGGATTACAGGCAGGTGCCACTGGGCCCAGAGCAAAATAATGATGCATCTTACAGTCAGTGATGTGTTAGATTTGATAAAATATGCTCTTACCCCATTTTACACATAAACTGAGATTCAGAGTGTTTAGATACATAGACTACAGTTGAGAAATCTGGGATCCAAACCTGGTAGTCACTGCTAGGACATAAATTCTTAGCCATTTGACCCTAGGAGACCAGTGTTTGAGGAGGGGAAGGGAAATGAGGGCTGAAAAAAGGATGAATACAAGGAGGAGGGGCCTGCTGAGGTCAGGATCCAGCAGTTTGAAAGGGAGGATGGGGGCCAGGTCTGGTGGCACATGCCTGTAATCCTAGCAGCTTGAGAGGCTGAGGCAGGAGGATCATGAGTACAAAGCCAGTCTCACTCAGCAACTCAGTGAGAGTTGCTCACTGTCTCTAAATAAAATACAGAAAAGGGCTGGGGATGTGACTCAGTGGTTAAGTGCCCCTGGATTCACTCCCCAGTGCCAGTACCAAAAAAAAAAAAAAAAGGAAAGGGAGGATGAGAGTTCAGTTCTCAAGGGAAAAAAAATTGAAAAGGGGACACTAAAGAACTGGACATTTCCATCATTCCCCCTCTTCCCAGAATCCTTTGCACAAGTCTGCTTCCCTTCAAATTTAGGGATACACCCCAACCCCTAAGCCTGAACAAGGATCTCCTGACCCCTCCCCTTCATGTCTATCGCTGGTCAGTGACAGTCAGTCACCATGGCAACGCCCTCATTCCTCCCAGGAGATCAGGCAGGGAGCTGGGGCCCTAGCAAGGGGAAGGCAATCTGGAGGGCCCACCAGACTCCAAGAAAACTGATAGGCAGGGAACTGGGATGGGAAGCCCAAGTCTTCTGGTTTCCAGGGCTGCCTCTACCCCAAGTCCCTGAATAGTCAGGCCAGGCTGGCCTGCAGTTATCCTGAACTCCACTGGGGTGAAAGGGCCTTGAGTTTCCCTATGGATTCTCAGGCAGCCTCTTGGATCCACAGCCCATCTACCCTATCCTCTTTCCTTCAGGAAGACCTTACACGTGGAGCCTGACACTCAACAGTAACAGGTGTTTTATCTCAGGCTTCCAGTCCAGGGCCAGGGCCACGCCTGCTGGTGGCATCCCATCCAGCTGTTCACCAGAGCCCAGCTCCCTCTCCCCTCTCAGGCCAGAACCCAACACTGTTGGGTGGAGCACACACTCAGCCCACTCAGGTCTCTCCCAACACACAGTAGGAATTCTGAGAAGCTAGAAGGGCCTGGCTACCCCCCAGCCCTACCCTGGCAAGGAGCAGCTGGAAGAGCAGCTGGGAAGAGGGGATCCAGCAGTCTTAAAAATGGTCACTTGAAGGAATGCCTTGTGCTCAAGGGCCAGAGATGCAGAAGAGGGGAGGGGCTGGGGGCACAAAATAGAAGTGGGCAGGTAAAGCCTGAAGGAGATATCAGTGCCAACGGGGTGGGCAGGGCAGGTGTGGAGCAGATTCGCTCTCCTCAACCTGGGCTCCCAGCCAGCTGCCTGAGAACCCCCTAGCCTGGCTTATTCTGCCAATTCCCTGGGCCCTTTCCTCTGGGGTGCAGGGCCTTGAGAGAGAGACTTCCTAAGAAACTAGGGACGCCTCCTACCTGGCAAAGCCTCCTCTCCTCCCTGGGAAAGCAGAGCAGAAGAGACTGAGGCAGAGGGAGATCCTTCCCCATTCCTCAAAACTTGACATTCCATACAGTGCCTGCCTCCCGGCTTCAGCCCTGCCTCATTCCAGGAGGAAATCGGACCTCCTCCCTTCATCCGGATCCCACTTCCCGCAACCAGACCCCCCACCCTGCCTTTCCTGCCAGCTCCGTGAAGGTGCTGGTGGTGGGGATTGAGAACACAGAGAACACGGTTTCAGGCAGGGATGTGGCCCTCAGACAGGGGAGGGAAGAGCAGTATGGGGTGATGGCGCAGGAGGCTGGGAGGTGGGCGCAGGGCTGGAGTGAATGGAGGCCGAAACACCCTGGCAACGGTGTGGAGTCCTGGTCTTCTCTCCCGCTGCAGGAGCCGGCCCCACCCCCATCTCACACACCCACCTTGGCTGGGTAAGGCGCTGGGAGGGGCTCTTCCATTGGGAAGGAGAGGTGAGGCGAGGAGGGGGTGATCTGGGAGCGGGAAGAGGACAGAAGTGGCAGGACGCGGGCTGGACGGAGACCCAGGCACCTGCCCTCCCAGCTGGCACTCAGCATGGCTCCGCGACCACAGCCCAGCCATGCGCCTTGAGTTGAGAATCACAATGTACCCCCTTTTCTACGAGACCATCAACTGCAGCCTCTCCTCCATCATGGGATAATCAGCGCTTATTTGTACACCCCAAATTCTAAAACTGGGGGGCCGTCTGTAAGCTGTCAGGCTCCCTGGGCGAAGAACCCCATTCGAGCAGTCGATCCCGCCCACAGCCTCACCCACTCCCCCTTTTCCCCTCCCCCCTTCAAGCCCAGCTCTGGGCGCCCAGCCCCCGTCCGGGCCCTGGGTGGCTGTCGATGCCTGCGCCCCCACCCAACCGGGGTCCAAAGCGAGGAACCCGCGGGGGGCTGCGGAACCAGTGCCCGCCCCAGCCGGCCCCTGGGCGGGTGTCTTCCGTAGACAATGGCTCAGGCAGCAGCGCCTCGAGGACCAGGAGGGAGAAAAACAAGTCGGGAGGGGGTTGGCGACGCCAAGCCTGGGTACCCCCGCCCTCCGCATTGTGTCTCCCGGAGACCCCCCACTCCGGACAGTCTCTCCCCCACCCATCACTTTCCCCCAGAAGCCGACCCTAGGTCCCCTAGCTCCCCCCACCCCAATCCAGTGAACAGAATGCACCCCAATTCACGAGCAACGCGAAGAGGGGCAGGCGGTCTGGGGCCTGATCCGGGGGCGCAGGCCCGCGATCGCTGCCCCTCCCAACCGAGACTCACCCTGCGGGCTGGGGGGCTCCGGCGGCGACTTGCCGGGAGCCCGGGAGGCGCCGCCGAGCAGTAGCCCCAGCAGCGGCAGGAGCCGCGCTAGGACGCTGGGGCCACTCGGCGGCGGCATCGCGGGGCTCGGCTCCGCCCGGCCCTAGCGGTCCATAGCTCCCGCCTGGCCCATCTCTGCCGGCCCCGCTCAACCCCAGCTCTGCGCGGCGCCGCGCCGCTTAGGCTCCCGCTCCGGCTGCGGCGCCCGCTCAGCGCGATTGTCTCCGCCCGGAGCTGCCGTCAGCGCCCCCTGCAGGCCTGTTCTGGCACCGCGGGCCTGCGGGCACCGCCCCCTTGCGGCCCGGCTCCTCCCGCCACCCCATCACTGCCCGCCTGCTGTCCAGCCCATCCTCCCAGAATCTGAGCTGCTAGGGAGTGTAGCAATTAGAGTCCAATTTCAGGAGGACTTGGAGTTCGTAAGATTTGGTGCAAAATTGGGAGAGGGTTTTTGCTTACTTTCAAAGGGGCACAGCCATGAATGTCTCAAAAAGGTGTTAAGAATTTCCTGCCACTTCTTCCCTCAGACACTCACAGAGTGTTAGGCAGGTTGTGCTCTCTAAAAATTGGAATCTGTCAGATCTGGGGACTGGTCTAGTCTCAGCCTCTTATTAAGTCTCCTGCAAGTTAATTTAGCGTTATGGTCCTCAGTCATTGTTTATCATGGGAATTGTAATTATCTACCTGATAGGGTTGTTGTAACAATTAAATGAGATAATTATATAAAAAAAAGTCCAGCACAAACCTAACAGGAGCGGAAGTGCAATAAATACTGCTGTGCCTTAGAGCCAAGAGGGGGCTCAACTTCCCTTAGGTGATAAGACCCATGCCAGGGTAGACACCCTAGCTAGAAAGTTCTCCCAGAGAAGGAAGCAGCTTTTTTTCTCCCACTCAGGTCCCACTAGTTCTGGCCTCGTGAATGACAGCTTGGATCTTTTCCTTCTTCACCATTACACCCCATTTTGAAGAGTAGCCCCAGCCAACCTTTCTTTCCTCTCAGTTCATTATTTCCGGCTGTCAACATCACTCAGCTTCTGCTCTGCATGATCAAACCATCATCGAACTTGATGCTATAGCCCTCTCTTGTTTGTCACTGGCTTGTTACTTTCTCTTTAGCACAACATGGTGCCCAGGAGGGGACTGGATACACAAGGCAAAGACCTTATTCCCCAGAGGCCAGCAGGCTCCCCTCCTGGTGAGCTCCACTGGATATTTGTCTTCCTCCTCTGTTTTCCTCCTCCTCTCTCCTTCCTCTTCCGCTTCCTCCTCCTCCTCTTTCTCTTTTTTTCCTTCAGTGCTGGGGATTGAATCTAGGAGCGCTCAACCACTGAGCTACATCCCCAACCCTCTTTGTTTTTTTTTTTTTTTTTGTTTTTTTTTTTTTTAATTTTGAGACAGGGTCTTGCTAATTTGCTGAATCTGGTCTTGAACTTGTGATCTTCTTTCTTCAGCCTCCTGAGTCACTGGAATTACAGGTGTGCACCACCAGCTCTATTTCTTTCAACAGAAATTTCCATTTAACCAGATTCCCAGTCCGATTCTTATGTAACCAATGTATTGGAACCAAAACACAGGATTTAGCACTCATCCTTGGTGAATTTCATCTTGCTGGTTTCAACCCAACTTTACAATCTGTCAAGGCTGCTTCGAATCTACTTCAGTCACCCATTGTATTGGCGCCCCCTTTCTCCCTTCCACCCCAGCCAGCAACCATCTGCAGGGTGAAAGTGGCTTTCTCTGCCTCCCTGCAAGGAACTCATGACAATGCCAGAAAGCCCAGGGCCACAGCAGAGGTTTGAGACACCATCACAGAGATTTAGACCATCAGGTCTAAATCCAAGTCTCTATGATCCAGCTCACATTTCTGTCTTGTCTATGAGGACTAATGCCAAATGCTTTGCTGGATCAAGATGAGTTGTCTGGGGCCATCCAATCATAGGATGAAGGGGGAATTTGGCTGGTGTTCAACGATCATGGTTTAATCTTTTCTCGAATGTTCACAGTCACCCAACTAGAAATCTGTCCTGGAACTTGCCATGCATGGAGGTCAAATTATTCTTCTTAGAATTTACCATTAACCCCTTTGGTAAAAACAAATACCATCAGCTCTTGTGAGGTAAGTTTGTTCCTCCATGGCTTCCCCCACCACTTAGCATCAAATCCAAAGTTCAGCCCATGGCCACAGGGTGTGCCTGCCTGACTGCCCTTCCCTACCTTTCTGACCTCCTCTCCTGGACCTTTCACCCAGCTGCCCTTCTTGCTTTTGTTTGAACACATAAAATCTGCTCCTCAGGGTCTTCTCGCTGGCTGCTCTTTCTGCCAGAACACTATCCCCATGTCCCAGCATGCTTCCTTCATCCCTCTCTGTTCACCTCATCAAAGACACTTCCCCTGACCATTCTCCTGAAGATGGTGGCCCCCTCTCAACACCCACACATGTTCCATCACTATCTCCTTTCCTTTATTTTCACTCATAGTACTGACCACCACTGACCATTTATTTATTTCTTTTCTTTTTTTTGGGGGGGAAGGGGGTACTTGGGATTGAACCCAGGGGTGCTCTATCACTGAGCTACATCCTGGACTTTTTATTTTGAGACAGGGTCTTGCTAAGTTGCTAAGTCTGGCCTTGAACTTGCAATCCTCCTGCCTCATCCTCCCAAGTAACTGGGATTACAGGCGTGTGCCACTGTGCTCAACTCTATTTCTTGCTTTATTCTTTTCTCACTTGAATGCAAGTTCCAGGAGGGCAATGACTTTATTCACGACTTCATCCCAGCACTGGAATAGTCCAAGGCACATGGTAGGTTCTCAATAAATATTTATGGAACACAAGAATCAGTTGGAGAGTTGTCTTCCACTCCTCATCCCCTTATTGACAGAAGACCCTTCTTCTCAGTGGGGAAGAAGGAACAGCAGCAGGGTGGTAGTGGCAGGGTTTGGGGATGGGTGCAACCTTTGCTGTCCCTTCTCTGGTGTGACACTGCCCTCCTCACAGTTTTACAGGTTTTTTTTTGTTTTGGGGTGGAGAGAGGCTGGGAGATCATGTTATTTTCCCAAGGCTCAGACAATTTTAGATCTAACTCTCAAAAATCATGAAAAATACACTGTTTAAATCTGCCCGCCAGGTACCCAACTGCCCTTTTCTGCCTCACCCAACCCCACCCACCCATGCGCCAGCAGACACCCTCACCCTCCTCCAGTCTTGCCTGGAGGCCCTGCTACGCAATCTCCCTCATACCTGCCACCCCACTCTCTGCTCCTTGACAGTAAGTTGCAACATTTGCCCTGGTGGAGACGCTCTCTGCTCAGACTTCTGCCAGCTCTGGTCCCCACTCCAAATATCCCTTCACTTCCTCTCTCTTCCTCTGACCCCAAGAGGAGGCAGCACACTGGACTTTGGGGGTCAGTGTCTTTATTAGGCAGCATAAAAGGAAGGGGTGACCCTGCTCCATTGGAAGAGGAGGGACACCAAAGACCACCATGGAACAGCTCCAACCCATAGAGGTCAGAGCAAGGGTGCATGTTGGAGATGAGCGGGCAAAGCAGATACCACCCTCGGCCAGAACAGTCCCCAGCTGTGCTTCACTCCTCCTCTTCATCTTCTTCCAGGGGTGGCCGATTTCGCTTGAAGAAGCCAACCTGGGGTGCACAGGGGCTGGGATCAGGAACTAGGGATAATCGTTGGGCCTCAAAGTGTCAGTAAGAAAGTGTGCTAGGCTCCTGCAGCCACAGATCCTCTCCCTGGATCAGCACAGTACCTGAGCCCCCCTGCTGGACATAGCTGGAGACATTTCTCCATTTAGAAACAATGCAAGGCAACTAATAGTTGGGTTTTTAGGGGAAAAAAAACTTTTTTTTTTTTTTTGTTTTTTCCCCCCTCATTTTTTCCTTTTTCTTTTGGGGTACCAAGGATCAAATCCCTGGGTCTCAAGCATTCTAGGCAAGTGCTCTACCACTGAGCCATACCCCAATCCTTTTACAAATTTTATGTTTGAGACAGGGTCTCACTAAGTTGTTGAGGCTGACCTCAAACTTGGGATCCTCCTGCCTCAGCCTTCTGAGGAGCTGGGATTACAGGCTTGTGCCTCTACATCCAGCTCTGATTTTGTCTTAAATATTGAAGTTTGTCTCTACATGACTCAAGCATGTGATGATATATATGTGATGATTATAGGTCTAATGTGTTTTTTTCCCTAAAAGCACCACGTTTTCCCAGGGCTTGGGCACTGTTCTCCAGGAGCAGAGCAGTGAGTGTTCCTCCAGGGCCTCCTAAGGAGCAAGGAGCAGGGATAGGACCAATCCCAGGGTCTCTCTCCTCAATTGGGGAAGGACAGAGCTGGAGGAGGTGAACCTATCCACAGCGGTCAGGAATTCCAGAAGACAGGACTCATCCCTGTGACCCTTCCTCAAAGGGAGAAAGGGTCTAAAGGCCTTAGGATTTCAGTTGCCAACCCTTCCAGGAGGGAGAGTCCTGGAAGAGGTCCTTGGAGAATGACATTCTAATAGCAAAGATGTATACAGGACAGGCCTGGTCGCTCCCTGCCTTCTAGTCCGTGCCCACCTGGGGACTCCGCCATCCTTCATGCCTCACCTTCCACATGGCCAGGACCAGAAGGGTGAGCAGCAGCAGGCCACCCAGAGCTCCCACCAGCACCCACCAGATGGGAATGGCCCGCTCCTCCAGAGCCCGAAACAACTGTGTCTGCACCTGGGGACAAACCCTGGTGTCTCCTCAGACCCTTGACACCCACTTTTCCAAAGATTCACCCGTGGGGCCTGTGACACCGCCCTCCCCACCCCAGCCCCAGCCAAGCCATCACCTCCCTGTACCACCCCTCAGCCCCAGGGAGACCCTGGCTCCAAGCTGGCTGGGCACCGACACAGGAATACCAATGGGTCCTGCAGGCCACATCTCCCTGTGGTCCTCCCTGCTCACCAGGGCTTCTCCGCTGGGCAGGCTGAGCGCAGGCACCGCATAGGGAAGGGAAGAGACATTGAACCAAGCGTGTGACTGCAGCACAAACAGATCCAGCGGCCTCTACAGAGGGCGGGGGTAAAAGCCACTTGCACAAGTCACAGGACGCCGATGGGTGGCAGGAGTCCAAGTCCTCGCTGGGAATACCTGCTCCTGGTTTAATCACGCCCTCACACCCCAAAGCAAACCTCGCCCTCTCCTTTTCCCCGCCCCGAAACCACGCCTCCCTTCCCCGCCCCCCCGAAGCCCCGCCTCTCCCCCCAGCAAACTCGGGTCCCGCGTCCAGAGGGCCCTGCCCACTCGCGTCCAACCCCACCTGGCGGAGGCTGGGCAGCGACAGCAGGGCCAGCACCGTGACCATGGCCCGTTGCCCGCGCGCCATCTCCTGCAGCTCACACTGCACCACAGTACAGGGCGCCGACTCACAGCTCTGAGGGGATGTGTCATCAGTTCCCAGCCCCTCCTGGCCCTGATCCCCCTGCCCCTCACTCCAGGGACCCAACACAGAGAGGGCCAGGAGGGTCAAGAAGCTCGGGCTTTCCCCTCAGGAAGGGGCTCGGGTTAGAGTTTCGGATGGTATCTCTACGTGCAGTTTGCTCAACAGCCCGGAAGTTCAGGGACAAGTCTGGAAGGAGTGGGTCATGGCATAGCCTTCAATACCCAGAACGTTTGTAACCTTGCTTTGGCAATTTTTTAATGTACTGGGAAGCTTAACTGCAAGTGTCCCCCAGCCCTCTCCAGATACCAGCGCGGTATCATCTTTCATGTTCACTTTGAAGTACTCTATGGGACCAAGGTGGGGTGCTCTTCCTGCCTTTTATCCCCTCTGGCTCCTGGGCCCCAGGTAGGCCCCACCCAGAGACCTCAGGGCCTGCTCACCACCAGAACTGGATCCCGTTCTCCAGGCTGCTTAGGCCCTGGCAGTAATGCCTGTCTGCGTTCCCGCTTGTGATGGACCGGTTGAGTGGGGGAAGGGCTGGGCGTGGGCAGCCTCCAGTCCAGCTGGAGAGGCAAGGGAGCTATCAGTTCCCCTCTGTGGTCTATGCCCCCAACTTCAGAGTACTCTGACTGATGGTCTGGAGACCCCCCCCCCCAACTCTTTCTCCTACCCAGCTTCTTACCTTGAGGGGGTTGGGAGAAGGTTCTGAGGAGCACAGAAGGCCCCCCTGGGGCTGTATATCCAGGATATAGAGCAGGTCCGAGGGTTGGGACTGGCCAGGGAGATGGATGCTGAGGCGGAGGCCATTCGCAGTACCAGGACCATTATTATGGAGCTGGGGGTGGGACAGCAGGATGAGCAGGGCGTTCAGCATATAGCCCTCTCACACTAGCCTGGGACCCAGAAGCTCCTTCCTACCTCATAGGTGTGTTCCACTTTGGAGACCCAGCTCTCCAAGCTGTTCTGCTCCCTGTCACTTTCTTCTGCTGCCACCACCAGAGAGGCTGGGAAGGAGTTCCTGTAGGTGCCCAAGCCTCCGGAGTGAGTTTGATCCCTAGGAGGGTCTGTGGGGAACCCTCCGTGGCCTCAAGTTTAATTCTTTGTGTTTTTGTGTTTGTAGTGCTGCAGATGGAACCTGGAGCCCCACACATGCTAAGCATGCACTCTGTCGCTGAGCCACACCCAGCCCCGTCCCTGAACTTCACAGCCCTTCTGCCATCTCCCTTTTCCTGTCCTGGCTGCTCACCCTCGAAGCTCCACTCTGGCCTCTGCCCAGACTGGCACATCCAGCAGCACAATCTCACTGTTCGGATTCTGGCTGTTCTTGCTGTGGGGGAAAGGGTGAGAAGAGGCAGGTCAGGAAGACTGGCCCAGGGATTCTCTGGAGTTCAGTCAGAATTTCAGAGGGCTCAGAGAGAGCTAATTTCACGAATAGTCATGCTACACTGAAGATAGGCCCAGGTGGGTTGGGGGGACTTCCTCTGGAGCTCTAAGACTCAGAAACAAGTCTCTGAGGAAGCAAGAGGGCAGGGAAATGCAAAGGACAGACACCACTGAAGACCCTTCTGTAAGGAAGGGTCCCTGCATGGGGATCAGGTAGGGAAAAGGAGTGCCCCCCAGTCTAGTACCTTCTCATCTGCAGCTGGAAGGACACATGTTCTCCAGCCTCTTCTAGGTTTTCCACACTCACCCACATCGTGATTCCTATCTGGGAGAGGTGGAGGGCCAAAGTCACTGCCAAGATGTCTACTCCACTCTGGGCAGCCCTGCCCTGAATATGGCCTCCAGCCTACCCACTCCAAAGTTACCATTATTATCTCCATTTTACCCAGAAGCCCACTTGGAGAGGGAAAGTCACTCACCCAGGAACATGCTGATAGGCAGTATGAGACAAGGATGCCAGCCCAGAGCTACCTGACTCCAGACCCCGTGCCCTCGCCCGCGGTCCATGCATGCCTTAGAGGCCTCACCCTGGTGTTCTTCTTCATGGGGTTGCCCAGCTCACATAGCACCACCTTGGTCTCATTCTCCTTCTTCTGGTTGCAGACGAGCCTCTCAAAGCCCTTTTAGGAGCAGTTGGGAGGCACAGGTGGGTTGCCGAGCAGGTCAAAGTGTATTGGCGCTCCCTTGGCAAATCCGTGAGACTTATGTGCCAGGATGGGGCGGGGCTCAAGGGACTACCCCATTCTATTTTCTCTATTGCTGTGCACTTTAATATGTTTTAAAGTAAATTTTCATTTTGAAGATTCGAAAGAACACAGAATATCGCATAGAATACAGCCCCATTGTAATAAACTACATCAGCACGATGGAAAACAGATACCCAGGTAAGTACCTGCCAATGTTGGAGGAAAAAACTGGAAGGAAAGTCAGCAAATGTTAAGAGAGGTTCCTGTTAACATTTGGTTCCTGAGCCTTATTGGGCGTTTTATAATAGAGTCTTCAATTTTGTGTCATTAGCAAGAATTTTCTCTTTCAAATATGTATTTTTAAAAAGTCAGTCATCTTTTACAGCAAAAGGTAAGAGAGTGGGAGCACGCAAGTGGGAGTTGAGAGTCACCTCCCAAGCCCCTGGCAATGCCGCAGGGTGGGGGACTCACCTCCAGGTTGCCGAGGGCCCGCATGTAGTGGGCTCCCTGGGGCAGGTGCACGGCCAGCTCTGTCTCATAAGCCCCCTCACCCTCATTGGCTGCATCCATCTGTAGCTCCAGCACATTATCAGCCCCAATTAGGAGTGGAGAGCCCACCCTGTGGGGGAAAATAGGTGAAGCCAGGGAGACTGGGTCCAGGTACAGGGTCTAGGAAAAAGAGCCGGAACCCAGATGGGAAGCAGGTCTCATGGGACAGAAGGGGGCAAGGGTAGAGCGAGAGGTTCCCTTACACCATGGCAGTGAGCTGAAGCTGGGGCACACACAGGTCATCTTCCCCACAGTCCAGGATGATGCGGGTCTGCAAGGACACATCAGGATGTGTGGGTCAGCTAGAGGTGCTTGAAGTTTGGGGAGCTGGGGGTGGTTACATCAGGGTTAGGAATACAAGAATGGGTTTGGGACTTGTGTCAGAGCTCAGGAGTAAGACAACCAGAGATGAGGAATGTGGAGAAGCTCTCAAACTTTTGGGGTTGATACAAAGGATTGGGATGCTATAGGGCTTGGCGGTGATATTAGGGTTTATGAGTTTACATCAGAGCTTAGAGGATGTTGAAAGGTGACATCAAGATTTCGGCATTCACATTGCAACTTGTGCACTAAACCTAACCCTGATTTCTTGGCAGGAGTTGTGCCCCTCCCTTGCCTGCCCTCTCCCCAACCCACCTGCTCCTGGACATGCGTGTCTCCATGTAGCACGAGAGCAGGGGCTACTCCAGTCTTCTCAGGTGGCAGGGACACGTTGAGGCTGAGCACAATAGGGCTCAGCTTATCCCGGAAATCTGTCTCATCCTAAGAGGGGGTCAAGAGTTGGGCAATCTTGCTACTTGTACACCCTGCCTTCCCTGGCAAGAGTTCAGCAGTAGGGACCATGTCCTACTGACCATTTCTGGGCCCACAGCACCCATCCCAGTGCCCCAGGGCTGAATGAACAAGTCTGGTGGGTGAACTTCACACACCCAGTCCCATCAGTCCCTAGCCTGGGCATACTCGAAGGAAGGCTGTAAAGGTGCGGCAGATGGGGCTGTGCCTTCCACTCAGGTCCAGACTCCAGGTAATGCCCGCCTGTTGAGAGTTCAGCAGCAGCACCCGCCGGCCCTGGCGGGGCTTCTGCCGGTCCAGCTGCAGTTCAGCATTTATATCTGGCAGGGCAAACAATGAGGATCAGGATCTCCCTGGCCAGCCTCTGGGGAGCCCAGACCCACTTCCCTACAACATCCTCCATGACACTCACGCAGCTTCTGAGGAATGTTGTGCCCAGTGGCACCCACACATATTTGGATGTTGAAGCTACAAAGATAAGACTGGGCTCAGGGGCAGGGGCCTCTCCGAGGTTCTGGATCCTGCCCGTCCCATGCCCTCCACCACCTCACCAGCTCACTGGTGTTTTGGTCTGCTCCAGAACACAGTTCTTCACAGCAGGATTCAGTGAGTCTTGTACCAGCAGCTGGACAGTGGCCCTCACCACCGGTTGAGCTCTGATGGGATCAGGGGAAGCCTACCATGGTGACCTTTCCTGGCCTGGCCTCCTCTGATCATTTGGGTCTTCCCTACCCTGCCCGTGGCCCAGTGCTCACCTGTACACAGCTACCTTGCTGGCCCCATAGGCTCCCACCAGCAAGTCTATAGACATTGGGGGAGGAGTCAGAAGTGGCAATTAGAGAGAGCACAGAGTCTTTATGTCACCTTCCTAGAGGTGCCTCATACCATCTCCCCTACTGAAGGCTCAATTTCTCCGCCCCTGCAGGCATCCCCACCATACAGATCAGAGCTTACAGTGGGGCACCAAGTCAGGCATGGCCCCCAGCTTTGTCTGTCAGCACTTCCCGCAAATGCCCTAAGGCATTAAGGAATGTCTTGCTGGAGGCAGTCCAAGGGCACCTGGATATCCGTTATCGTCTATGTCGATGGCACCTCGAAGGGAGAAGCCAAAGCCAGAGCCTGTGGGGAAGGGACTGTCCAGGACCTGGGCAGGGCGTGAGCTCAGTCCCTCACTCTGACCCAGGAAAATCAGCACTTGGCCCCGACCACTAGGACCCCCATAGGGGGCAGCCACCGCAACATCTGGAAGGAATAACAGAAAGGGAGTGTCTGTCATTCCACCTCCTCAGGGACTCTGTAAAATCCTCCTGAGCTTCTTCTGTGAGCAGACCAGAAGAGCCAAGAAGGGTGCAAAGTCTGGGGCAAGGAGGTGGCTGCACTGCCCTCTGGGAGTTTACAATCTGGCACGAGAGAGACCAGTCAAGTAAGATTATTGTTATTGAAATAGTAAAAGTTCTTACTATCTATACAGGAAACAATATTGACACTATTTCATTTCATCTTAAAATCTAGCATTATTATTTCCATTCAAGACGCAAAAATTGAATCCCAGAAGACTAAGTAACCGAGAATTATTAAATACTGGTCCCTCTTTCCTGAGGAACCTTTTTCCCTATTTTTCTATTCCACTTTCACCATGCAAACTCAGAACCACATCAGCACCAGTTTATTATCCCTATTTTTTCCCCCACTACCGGGTGGAACCCCAGACCTTGGGCATGGAAGGTAAGTGCTCTACCACTGAGCTAACAAGCCCACTAATAATTTTTACAATCAGCTTTGAAAATGTATTTTCAATGTAAAATAATCTTATAATCTTATAAAGTTCCTTGGCCAGGCATGGTGGCACCTGCCTGTAATCCCAATGACCCAAGAAGCTGAGGCAGAAGAGTCGTAAACTTTAAGGCCTGCCTCAGCAACTTAGCAAGACCCTATCTCAAAATAAAATAAAATAAAATAAAAAGGGCTGGGGGATGTAGCTCAGTGGTAGAACGCCCTGGGTTCAATCCTCAGAACTGAAAAAAGTCTTTGCACATGTTAAGAATTAAGGTCTTTGATATATATGTTGCAACTATCTTTCCTTTGTCTTCAGATTTGGTTTATGATATGTTTTCTGTACAGCTCTTTTCCTTTGAAATGCCATTGTTGCTTTTCCTAATCAAGTTACACAGAACTTGTCCTCAGGCTGCGGTCCCCACTCTCCTGATCCCTGGCCTCCTCCTCTCTTATCTCCCTTGTCATATCCTCCTCGTTGTGGCCCCATTGCCACTTTTTGCTCTGGCTAATTCAGATTGGGCATCATGAATTCCAGATCTCTAGCCTTCACTGGGACCCCGAGGTGCACAGCCTCATGGCAATCTCAAGAGTTTTCTACTCAGCACCTATTTCAAAACTTCTCCATTCTGACAAGCCACCTCCGCCCTCTTCCTTCAGTAGGTGATCTCATCTCTACTTCACAAAGAGAAGCAGTGCAACTGTTGTTTTATAAATTCACACCTACTTTCTCTCCCTCTCCTCATATGACCCTTGAATAGGTGCTCCTCTTTGACCCTGCCTCTAGGTGGAGTGCTCCTACCCCTGACATCTCAGCGACCCTCTTCTGGCTCATCACTAAGTTTTCCCACAAGACCATTTTCCTCCACATTCAATATACTCCCTATTCTTCTGAATTGAAATAATCTTCCCTTGACCCCCATCTCCTTTCCATGAGGGTCCTTTTTCTTTTTGTTTTCTTAAGTCAAACTGGTTGAAAGAGTCTTCTATATTGCCTGCTTCCAATTCTTCACCTTAATTCATACCTTGCCCCATGGTATTCTGACTTCTGTCCCCATCCCACCCTGGATCGGTCTTGTCACTCTCACCAGTGAACTCCTTCTTGCCCATGGGATACTTCCCCAGTCCCATCTAACGGTACCTTTCAAGAGCAGGGGGAACCACTGATCCTATCCTTCCTCCTGCTTAAAGTACTCTCTTCCCTAGAGTTCTAGGTCACTGGATCTCAAGGTTCCCTTCTACCCCTCTGGACACTCCTTTTCTGTTTCCTTCTGAGTCACCTCCTCTAGGTATCCCGGAAATGCTCTGAGTGAGATAGAAGTCCCTAGGGTTCTATCCTGGGCCTCTTCTCATTTCGCAGGCTCCAGACCTGAACCATTCTCCCCAAGTAGCTATCTCCCACTCAGCCCTCTCTCCTAGAGGAGGGGGAAGTCAAGTCCAAGGATTCTCTGGGCCTTTCCACCTAATGAACCCAAGCCTTTCAGCGGTGTGGATCTCCTCCCTCCTCCAGACCTGTGCCATGGCCTGAGTTCCAGGCAGTGAAGAGCACCACCTACCCATCCAACTCCTCTCTCCCTTCCCCATATCACACAACCCATCAAGTCCTAATAATCCAATTCCTAATTATCTATGAAGTCACCCTCATCTCTAACTTCACTGCCAAATTCTGCTGTCCAGATGATCGTCTTGCCTGGATTAGGACAAATCCATCCTAATTGATCCGCTTTAACTCTCCTCTCTGCTCTTCACTCAGCCGCAGGATATTAAAACCACATATAGGATAGGGTCACTCCTTGCTTGAGTCTTTCCTGGCTCCTGCTGCCCAGAGATCAAGTTCTGCTTTTTATGTTGGCTGTCAACCCCCCTCCAGCAAGTGAGGTTCTTCTCTTCCCTACCATTGTAGCCATCCCGGTTGAGGTCGCCCAGAGGTGCAATAGCCGAGCCAAATCGCCCATAGAGGTGTGTGCCGGTTAGTAGGAGGCTGGGGGCACCCAGCGCCTGGGGGCCTCGCGGTTGCAGGAACAAATACACGCGTCCCACCTCGGCCAGCTTGCGATCGGCCCGGCTCTCCATATACAGTGGAGCGCCCACCAACAGGTCGTGCCTCCTGCAAGCCAGGTGGGTGATTAGGATTCTGGAGAGAAGGGTAAAATCTCATCCAACCCCCTTCTACTGCTCCCCTAGGTAGTCACAGGAAAGTGAGGGCGGGGCAAAGAAGAGATGGAGGCTAGCTTCGGCCTCTGTTATTTGGGTACGCAACTGGATAGGGGTGGGGCTCTCCCCCTCCTCACCCGTCCCCGTTGACGTCAGTGACGGCCACAGAATGCCCGAAATAAGAAGCCATCTGCAAGATGAGGAGCACCTTAGTTCGTGCCTCCAGATTCAACACCCTCTGTTAAACATCCGCCCTTGTATCCCATGAAATATTCTGGGGTCTCAGATCCAGGGCCTTTGGCTCTCCAAGTGGGACGTGGCGCCCACCTGCTCTCCGTGCAACCGGTGCAGGGTCTGGTAGTGGTAATCCAAAATTTCCACCTGCACGTAGAACGCAACGTAGCGCATTATTCCTGCTTCCTTGGAAGCCCCCAGCTCCCAATGAGAAAGGCCAGGAGGTTTGGGGGCGCAAGGAAGTTGTCATCGTGAGGATTGTCAGGGCTTCTGAATGTTGAGTGGCGGGGCAGGGAGAACTCACCGCTCCCAAGGTCCAGCTCCAAGTGGGGGCACCGAAGACATACTCTGGGGAACCCAGGGAATGAGATCTTTAGAATCTATCTACCACGCCCCTCCCCCATTCCGCACCCAGGGGAGATTGGGGAGATCCTCCTCCCGGTGGACTCCCCAACCCCTGCCCCTGACTAAGTGGATTTCTTGCCTGTAGTGTTCAGATCCCCGTCGAACTCTCCCACGGCTACTGAGTACCCTGAGAACAGCACAAATCAGTGTTTTCGGAAGCGTTAAGCAGGGAAGGAAAGCCAGGTCAAAGAAGCCACCGAGTTCAACCCTGCATTGTATTAACTGAAGCCATCAAAAGTAAACCCTGCCCGAGGCCTCACTGTGAGTCCAAGGCGGAAAGGGCGAGGTGGGGTGCACTCGAGTTGGGTAAGCTGCAAGGCGGGGAGAGACTGAGCTCAGAGCGGGGGCGCCTCTGTTCTGGGGCTGGCCAGCTGGGATTGTCATGGGGACTCAGACGGCGACAGGATCTCAGAGCTGAGGTGGGAGGTGACTATCTTAGAGTGCCGGGAAGCCAGGAGGGGAGGTGCCAGGGTTACCCCGATAGCCGTCGAAATACTCTGGTTTGCTGGAGTCGTAGGTAAAACTCTGGGTGGGAACGTTCCACAAAAGGGTGCCGGGGCGGTAACTTGACATAATATCGGCAATTGGAGCCCGGGCCAGGAGACCTAACAGGTGAGGGACAGGAGGCGTGTGTGACCCCGTATAAGGGAGACCTCCGGCGAGAGGGAGGGAATTGGTATCGCTCGACTCTTACCTAAGAAAAAATAGCCGCCAGGGGCCCCAAGCACCAGCTCCCCAGCCTGAAAGGGAAGCCTGAAGTTGAGGCGGGGGGGGTCCAGCTCAGGGACGCCCCACACCGCTTTTGCTCCCTACTTGCCTGGGTTACAACAGAGCTGAAGCCCGCTTCACAGTATCGCTTGTCTCCGCCTAGAGGAGGCGAGGAAAAGGGATCAGCAAAGGGACTGATGATGGATACACTTCAACCTGAAGAGGGGGGAGGGAGCAGAGGCATGTAGGGGCGGGGCCAAGGGACAGTGTGGAGGCGTGGCCTTGAGCAGAAGGGGCGGGGCCAGGAGCTGAGCGGACGCCTGATTGAAGGCAGGGCCCGGGTCGCTAGGGAGCTGTCAGATTAAGGGCCGAGGTAAATGGCAGAGAGTAGGCGGAGCCAAAATGAAGGGCGGAGCTTACTAAAAAAATTTCCTACATAAACCCTGCTCATGGTGTTGGACCGACAGGGTGAGTATTCAGCGCGGCCGCCGTTTTGAAGTTGAGCTACGAAGCAGCCACCTACGGGCGTCTTTTCAGCTTCCTGGGTCCTTTCTAGGACGTTCCAGTGTTGCCAGGGGGCGCAGGCCTGGAGCAGGGCCACAGTACAGTGGAGAATGGCGCGAGACTCGGGCTACCCCCACGTGTCCCTGTCCGCGACTGCTCCTTGTGTCCTGCCTGTCCACAGCGCCTACCACAATTATGTCGTTCCAGCTGACCACCGACGCCCCAAGTCCTTGCCGGGCTTTGAAGGTTTGGAACGTTTGGGAGCCAATATTTCGGATCTCATCCCCTGGAGGGTACAGGAGGGATGGGGAGCTGAAACCTGGCCGTTCACATCTCTATGGTCCCTCCTTTTACCTCCATGCCTGAGACTCACTGAAATTGAAGGATAGCGAGTTGCACTGGCCTCCTTCAACACTCCAGGGGCACAGGAACACGCCGCCAGTCTCCTCCTGGCTTGGGCCCAGGTTCCGCGGGGCGCCCACCACTATGGCCACTCTGTGCAGAAAAGCCGGGTGAATGCTGAGTGCGGAGCAGATTCCTGCGTATCCTGGTTGCCTGCCCTGTGAGCAGTGCTGGGAAGACGGTGTGGCCCAGCACTGGTCGATCTTTCCTCTGTCCTTCATTTTAATGTCCTTCATTTCCATTTCATTGTCCTTCATTTTATGGACAGTGAAATGGACTCTTGGTGAGGGAATTCACATGCCTATTGTAATCCAGTGAGCTGGGACTAAAACCATTTGGTTTGATTTAACACCAGGGGTTTAATATCTTTGCTGAAAGAGACCTCCTGAACGCTGTTCTTTATCCTCCTACTCCCAACAAAAAGCAGAGGTTCACATGCTCCTAGAATGCCTAGACTCACTAGATCCCTTTTTTTCTTTTTTTTTTTTTTTTTTTTTTTTTGGTACCAGAGATTGAACACTCGACCACTGAGTCGCATCCCCAGTCTACTTTGTATTTTATTTAGAGACAGGGTCTCATTGAGTTTCTTGGTGCCTTGCCATTGCTGAGGCCTCCCCAGCTGCTGGGATTATAGGTGTGCATCACCACCTAGGGCTACCAGATCCCTTCTTGAGAGTTGGTTTTAATGGTGAAGAATGAGAGAAGCTAAGGTGGGATGCGAGTGCTGGTAAAGCTGAGGATCCTTGCTGATCTAGGTTTAAATGACCATTTTGCCTTATGTAAGCTTTAACAGGGATAACACTAACCAATTAAGGCTGTCAGGAGTAAATGTAATAAATGTATGAGGGAAATTGGGTGCAGGGCGGCACACTTGTGATTCCATTGAATTCCAGTGACTCATGAGGCTGAGGAGGGATTCTAAGTTTGATGCCAGTCCAGGCAACTTAGCAAGACCCTGTCTCAAAATAAAAAAATAGAGGGCTGGGGATGTAGCTTAGTGGTAAAGCAACCTGGGTTTAATCTCCAGATATATTATATATATATATATATATATATATATATATATATATATATATATATATATAAAATTTAGCATGGTCCTGGTCAAGCACTTTTGAAAAAAATGCATGCTTCTCATTGATCACTCATTGGATGCAAGCCACCTTCAGAAGCAGACTTGATTTTAGGTGAAGTAGTTCTCTTCAGCAGAGGAAGACTGTTACTTGAAGGCTATCTGCCATCACCAGTCTCCAAAGCTGGGTATCCCAGTGTCAGCCAGAGTAAGTCATATAGCTACAGAGACTAATTCCAAAGGCTGATCAATACCAAGAAGCACTCCATTGCTTCTTTTTGAATATCTACAATTTGTATGGGGATGAGGGGATATAATTTAGGATGCGTGCTCCCCCACCTTTTTTTTTTTTTTTTTGGTCCCAGGGATTGAACCCAGGGGCATGTAACCACGCTTTTTAAAAAATGTTTTGAGACATGGTCTTGCTAAATTGTGGCCTTCACTAAGTTGCCAGGGTTGTCCTGGAACTTGCAATCCTCCTTCCCCAGCCCCGAGTTGCTGGGATTACAGGTGTGCACCACCGTGCCTGGCACTCCTTTTTACTTTTTGAAGGGATGAGGGTAAAGTGTCATACAATTGACACTTGAGGAAAAAGAATTATCTTTTGTCTTCTTGTTGTAGTTTCAGTGCTCATCTCTTCACTGGCACCCTTCCCTGACACCCTTGCCTGAACCCCAGCATTCCTGACAAGAATTTAACCCAAGTAAACCCCAGAATCTTCAACTGCTGTCACAAATGGGGAACCAGAAGCCCACAGAAGCACTGTGTATGTGTGTGTGGGGGGTGGGATCCTTTCTCTCTACCCATACTCCCCCAGGGCTTACCTTCCTTGGTTGTCCTTGTGAAAGTCCACTGAAAATCCAAAGTGGCTGCTATTGGGGCCTGTATAGAAAGTGAGTCGCACAGGGTCCAGGTTCAAGGCCAAGGCTGTTGGGGCAGCACTAGGTCCCAAGAGCAGTGGTGCCCACTCCAGAAGCCAGAAGGCATGCAGTGGACACAAAGCTCTGGCCATCCTACTCCCACCACCTCCTGAGCAGAAATGGGCAGCTCTTTCCTTTTTCCTCCAATTTCCACCACAGGAAATCTTCTTATCAAACTAGAACCCAAAGTAACTCGCTGGGCAGCAGGCAGAGCAAAGGGCTATAGCCCCTGGGTTATATAATCTCTAGGACTGACAGGAAGCGGGTGAGGCCATCCTGGGGGGTAGAAGCTTATGGTTGGAAGCCATGACTCCTCCCTTTTCCTGTGGGCAATATATCAACTCCTGTTGTTCCAGCCTCCCCACTGTGTATCTTGAACATTCATCCATCTCCCATAACAACATATTAGTCTAGAGCAACTGCTTGGGAGAGTGGAACTGTGAACCAGTAGGCCTATAAAACTACATTCCAGCCCATAATTCCAAAGCTGCCCCTTCTCCCTCATCCATCTGGTTACACTGCTGTGACACTCTGTGACTTGGCCAGAGGTAGGGGGAGTAAGGAAGCTAGCTGCAGCCCCGATAAGACCTGAGGCTGCCATCTTTTTGGACAAGGCACTTATCCACTTCCTCCTTCTAGGGCCCTGGGCAGCCTCAGCCAGCCGTATCGAGAGGTTCTATGGCTGTAGCTTCCTCACTCCTCCTCCGTCTTAAGATATGTCTTAGTGTAGCCATAGCAGTGCAGCCAGTGCTGGGGAAGGAATGGTCAGTGGGTCTTGGCCTAAGGGGCAAGGAGATGGAGAAAAGGAAGAGACATTGCAGGGCATTGTGGATCACTATCTTTGAGATTATGCACCAGCTGTTCAGTTGGAGGCAGCTCTTCACTCCTTGAATGACAGAGCTTCTGTCCAACTGTGAAGACTTGATCCTTGCTGGGGTTGTCTAGAGAAAGCCTTCCCAGCCTCTTCAGGCTGCACCCTAAGCTAACACACATGGGCACAGCACTGATCACACTGGTGAGTTATGGTCTGCTTTCTGAATGAGTCCCTTGAGAGTAAGGTTCCTTTCTGCAGCCTCAGGGACTAGCCAAGAAACCCTCATGCAGTAGGTCTTGTTGCAAGACTGAACAGAAGCATGCACTGAGGGTGAAAGATGCTAACCTAGGTTGACAAGTGGCAAGAAAAGTTTTGAGCAGAAAGGCAGTCATTTTCCATGGTCGAGGATGGAAAGATTGAGTGCCAGTCTTATTGGCACTGCATGCCTTGCCAAAAAGCAGGTTCTCAGGAAGGCAATTCAAGAGGTCTGCTAGGAGTAAAGGAAAATCCATAGCCACATCCTCCTTTTGATCTATATTTTCTGATCAAACCTAACCACTGCCTTTATCTTACTCAGCCACCCTGTGCCATTCTGAAGTCCCTTCAGCTCCTTCCTTCCTCTTGTACTTCACCTTAGCACACAGCTAAAAATCCTGTCCCTGACTAGGTTAAAAGATCCTTTAACTTGAGTCAGGGACTTCTTCATTATTGAATTCCCAGTGTCAAGTTCATATTACAAGGCATGTAACTTGTTAGAATGTCTTTTATTTACCCTCCATCCTCCCACTGTCCTCAACTGTGGTTGGTTACTGTATGGTGTATTCTGTGTAGCACAATACTAACTCACATTTTACTCAAGTTTTCAAATGTACTTACTCTCTTCAAGGTTCTGAGTTGATAAAGATCCTAAATTTAGTCCAAAGGGAGTTTAAGACATTGAACACATATAACTGCTGCAGAGGGATAACAAGTATGCCTTGAAAACAACATAGAAATTTTGAAAAGAATATTCCTCACAACGAAGTAGCTACTGTTACGACAATTTTATAAACACAGAGTGTATGACACAAGGGAGTTTTAAGTGAATTGCTGAATTTTTCAAAACCAGTGGGTAACAAAACTAGGATTCAAACACAGGCTTGAATGGATATTCCAGCATAAGGAATAACATAAGGGAGCTCAGAAGTCAACTACAAAAAGGAAGGGCAAATAATGGATTCTGGAGAGAATGCTTAAAAGGGTGGACTTGGGGCATGAGGGTGGAAAGGAAGGTGGGGCTCAAATCACTGGAGGTCCAATAATGCCATATTAGGGAATTTAATTTGTAGGGGATGGAGAATATAAAGATCTTTTAAGTCAGGGAATAAGAGATTCAATGATCAATTGTGCTCTAATTTAGAAGACTGTACTGGATGCCTGCAGAAAGAAGGAACTGGAGGATTTAGTTGGAAGACCAGATGGGTAGGGATTGCAATGCTGTGCTCTGGGTTACAGGTGATGAGGCCTGGACCTGGGCACAGGTGGAAAGAATGAGAGTGAGCAGAAATTAGACTCAATAGCTGGTTGTGGCTGGGTGTGGTGGTGTACACCTGTAAACCCAACAGCATGGGAGGCTGAGGCAGGAGGATCCTGAGTTCAAAGTCAGCCTCAGCAATGGTGAGGTACGAAGCAACACAGTGAGACCCTGTATCTAAATGAAAACACAAAATAGGGGTAGGGATGTGGCTCAGTGGTTGAGTGCCCCTGAGTTCAATCCCTGCCCCCCGTCTCCCAAAAAAAGCTGGGTCCTAGGGAGGCATCAAAAGCAAGTTTTGGTGCTTGGCTGGCTGGTTAGGAGTGTTACCACTAATTTTGAAATTAGGAGGATCAGATTTAGGAAGGTAAAGGAGTTTGGTTTTTGGTATGTGTTGTGTTCCTTTGGTGTCAGAGCTGGGTTGATCTCTAAGAGTGGGCAGAGTGCTCACACCTCGTTCCCACTTTGGCAACCTACCAGTCAGTCTTAGAATCCCTCAGTGCATTCGTAGTTCTGTTAAGGTTTCATATAGTTAGGAATTATTACAATAACCTCAACTGCTTAACCATGTGCTTGCTTGGCACTGAGCAAGGTGATGTGGAGATTAAAGAAACTGATTTTTTTTTTAAAAGACAGGGCTTGCCCCAGTTGGCCTCAAATTTGCAGTCCTCCTGCCTGTGTCCCCAGTAGCTTAGATTATACTAAAGGCATGTGCCTCCATGCCTGGCTTACAGAAATTTTTTGAAATCATTTTAAATGCTCCCTTGCTCAATCCTGATGCATAATATTCAGTTAATAGTATTTTACTTTGCTTACATCTTTCTCGAACATATGATAAAAATATTTACTATGACTCAGCATGGTGGTGCACACCTATAATCCCAGCTATCTGGGAGGTTGAGGCAAGAAGATCCCAAATTTGAGACCAGCCTAAGCAAATTAATGAGACCCTGTCTCAAAAAAGAAAAAAAGTGTGAGAAGAATCAGCTTGTCATCTCAGTGTTCACAATCCTACTAGGAAGCAGTCAACATAAAATGAATCACACCAATTCTGAAACACCAATTAGTTAGTTTCAGGGAGGCCAGACAGGAAAATGCTGCAATAATTCAGATGTGGGTTGATAGAGAGGTGAGGGTACTTCTGGCAAATATAAATGGAAATGGTTGACAAGGCCTGAATTAGTCCTCAAGGATTTAGGAATCAAGGTGGTTGAGGCCTTATCAGAACAAGGCAGCTGCACGTTCTTACACAGCATACTCTATGCAGGCCAGTTTGCCTCTTGCTTGTCACCTTCTTCGTTCCTGGAAATTTACTTTTTCTCTTTTTGCAGTACTGGGGATTGAACCTAGGGGTGCTCTACCATTGAGCTACATCCCAGGATCTTGCTAAGATGCTGAAGCTGGCCTAGAACTTGTGATCCTCCTGCCTTACCCTCCCCAAGTAACTGGGATTACACGTGTGCCCTGTTGTGGTTTTTTGACATGGTGAGTAGGGTTTTTATTGTCTCAGTAACAATTTGGGCTTATTTCCTTAAATCAGGTGGAAGGGCTCAAACACTGCAGTGGTATTAAAAGGGCTGAGGATGGTAATTCAAGCTCAGTTATACAGAACTTCAATAGGAGGACAAAGGTCAAGCAGATGACTCCCGTAATCCTTGAATTAACCCCAAATTCTAAAAACAAAAGCTGGAAGTTCCATATCAATTTAATGAGTACCTCCACACTCTATGTATTCTACTACATACAGATTATAGAGTTAAAATGGAAAAAAAAAAAAAAAAAAAGAAAAGCCGTATGAGAAAGAGGGAGCAGAAAGGTACACATTCCAAGTCATCTACCTAAAACTAAGAAATATATCACTACTAGTCCTTCTTCCCAGGGCTATCTTTCTCCTCTCTTTGGGCAAACCTGAACTTTCAGAAACACAATTCCAAACATCTCAAACTGACTCACAAGAATCTATTCTTAATAATTTCAAATAAGGTGTTATTTATAAGCCCAAACTCCAACCATTCCCAACTTGAGTGGATGGGGCAACAATCATGACAGACTCTGCTAAAGTTTCCACAAATCATTGGTTTATTAGAAAGCTCCTTTCCCTCATTTTACAGCATATATAGCTCTATCATATGTGATAAAGTTAAATACAATCTGTTATGCTTGTAAGTAAGGATAGGTTATTTTGTTTTTCCTTTTTTTTTTTTTCTTTAAGGTTTTTAAAGTCACTATTCTGGAAGTTAAAGAAAACTGCCCCCAGGAAGGCAGAGAGGTGGCCAGAGTATGGCTCAATCTACAGGCTAAAGGGAAGCAGCACAAAAATGTTAATACTGTATTATTTAAATATTTACATGGGCTGAAAGCAAAGAAAAATGAGTCCCTTCACTTCAAACAGATGGTTTCATCTTTCCAGTGCTAGCTATCCAAAAAGTGATGCTTCTGAATCAGATGAGGAGCACTGAACAGGCAGGAGTGGGTGTTCGGTCAAGAGTCTTGTTTGCCCAGCACTTGCTTCTCATCAGCTCAAAGTCTTTTTCTTTTGGGAATTTGAGAAGAAGGGCAGGAACAGAGTCTTGGCCCAGGTAAATGTTTTTTCTTGTCACGTGACCACTCAACCAATTCTAGCCACGGGAACTGGTAAGGATATGCCAAAGAGGAAACCACTAACTACACCAAAGGAGATGGGACCTGCAATACAAGCAAGCACCTTTGGGTCATTGTGTTAATTAGAGCTGAGAGCCTGGGTGAAAGGCAAGAAGATGGGAAAGCAGGGCTGAGGCAGCAATTCCTCTGGTCAGTGTCATGGGAGAGATAGAAATAGGAACCTCTACTGCTGAAACTGAGTTGGGTAGAAGGCATGGAACTCTGAAGCAACAAGTACCTATAAATGTGCTTACCTCCCAACAAAAGAAGGAGAAAACCGTCCCAACTCTATTACCTTCTGGTCTACTTCTACTTCAGTTTCTAGCCAACCCAAAAGGCACATTTAAAAAAAAAAAAAAAAAAAAATTGTCAGAGGGCTAAGTTCTAGGAAGGCAAATGGTCTGCCTGGAACAAGATACCCAGGGAAACCCAGGAATTCCAACCCCGCTACCCCAGACAATCAATGAATCTCACTGCTTCCAGAGAGTAAAGCTGTTGCATCTCCCCCTCCTCTCTGGGGCCACCTGTTTCTCTGTGTAAAACAACAAAGCACATGAGGGAGACCATCACAACTGAGCATCCCTCTGACACCCGCAGCTGACTGCTGCCCATTAACTCAAAAATCCCAGTGCTGGGGGCACCACTTACTGCAAGTTACTTAACATTTTGTCCCAGTGAAAAATGTTTTAACATTTTTATAGTTCATAACTTCAAAAAATACATGAGCTTGATAAAATATACATGCTTAGTCATTTTTGTATCTAGCAGAAAACAAATACTTTATTTTTTTTGTTTTCATTTTATAACCTTTAAAGTTTCTTAATTCAACTAGGGCAAACATATTTACACAAAGCCACCAGAACAAGGATCACTTAAAGAGCTGGATGTAAAAAATATTATTGCAGTATACTACAAATATGGAACTTTTTTATATGAGCTACAAAAAGCAGCATTTACGTTTATAGAGTTCAGTGCAATTTTTACATTAAAAAATCCTATAAATTAAGAAGGAAACATCAACACAACAGAAGAAAATATACCCTTCAGACACATGAGCTCCTCTCTGGGGAAGCACACGGGCGACTCTATGTTCCGCATAGCTTCAATTCATGATAGGATCTTCTTTACTGAGATATGCAGATGCCTTTTCTGGGATGAGGGATTTGAGGACAATAGTGCCAAATGTGTGGTTGTTTGTGTGGAAAGTGGATCAAATGGCAGCCTGAGTTGCATCTGGGTCCAGATCAGACTCCCTTTCCACCTCACCTGGGATAACATGTCACTAAGGGATAGTCAAAGACACTGCCCAAAAGTAGATCTTTCACTGTTGGAGAGACAGCTTGGCCTTCCTTGTGGCACTGAGAAGGCAGGGCGAGATGGACCTATGGCAAGTGCTTTGGTGACAACTCACCAGAGAGGAGGAAAATGTTTTAAAATTTATAGAAGGGAAGGATAAAAAGTAGAGGGAGGAGGGAACTATTTAAATTTGACATTTTGGAGACATTGCTGCAGAGGGGTGGATAGCACTTACTGGTGTTTCCCTAGCTTAGAAACACAGGAGAGGGGGGGACAAATAGAAAGGAGGAAGGGGGGGGGAATCCCTGATAATAACCCAAAGCAAACCTCAAATCTAAACCCATCCCTGCAAGCCAAAACAACTCTTTGGCTGTCTGACACTGCCCATTCCAGCTTTTACTTGCTGGTATTAATGGCTCAACACCCCCAAGGGAAGAATCCTGGGTCACCTTCCCTGGCCCTACAAACGCTCCCATCCCCCAATTCATGTGCCATGGCTGGGGGGGTGTTGCAGGTCCTGACCTGAGAAGATGGGGTGAAGTAGTGGGTGAAGGTGGAGGGCAGTAGCAGCTGCTGCAGCAGGCCGTGGGGCAAGAAGGGTAGGGTAGAGGGCAGCATGTGGAACAGGGTGGAAAGTGAAGGGTCCAGGATGGATGGCTGAGGCAGGAATGATGTGGATGGGATGGCTAGCGAGAAAGGTGGCAGGGTGGCCAGGGATAATTGAGTGAGTGAGGTGGGACAAAGAAATTGGGGTTAGATGGGGCTGGGGAATATGATGCACTTGGGCAAGTGGCTGGGGATGAGGGTGGGGGTGAATGCCAATAGCAGCAGCAGCAGCCGCAGCATGATGCTGTAGGATGGCATGCTGAACAGTTGTGATGGAGGTGGCAGAGGCCGTGGCTGGCTGCTGAATGTGGATGGGCTGCAGGGCTGGTGTTGCTGGAGCCAGGGCTGCAGAGGCTGGAAAGGCCTTTACTTGCTTGGCCAGAAGCTGCTGCTGGATGTGCTGCTGTGCGGCCTGCTGGAGCTTGCTATACTTCTCCATCTCCTCAGGGGTGAAGGTGATGGGCTGGCTCTCCAGCGGGGCCAGTGAAGCATCCTCAGCCCCATCTGTTGACTCAATACTAGGTTCCCCACTGGGAGGCGCATAACTGGGAAAGTGCTCAAGGTCTGGAGCTATAGGCAGCAAGCTGGATTCCACAGGACCTGGTTGACTGCCACTATCCAGGGACTCTAAGGTGTCCCCATCGCTGGGGTCAGGGAGGTAGTTATGGGAGATGGATGGGTCCCCAGAGTAGCAGTCAGTGTGTGCTGGGGTACCTAGTGGAGCCACAGGGTGATCAGCAGTAGCTTCTTCAGACTTTGGCTCTTCTGGGGGTGGGTCTGATAAAGGGCCAGATGTTTCCTCTGAGGGGAACTGATGCCCAAAGGGGGCATCACTATTCCCTGAGGGCCCTTCTTCCGTCTCTGACTGCTCTTGTTCTTCCCCCCTTTCCAAGCCAGACTCTTCACATTTCTTGTTGGGCTTGCGGGTAGCTGGGAGCTTCCCTATCAGTGGAAGAACAGGCTTATTGCCAAGAGAAGGGGGAAGCTTGGGCCCAAAGTAACCTTGTGGGGGGTCCTTGAGCTTGAGTCCAGCTTTACTGGGGGTGGCCAGCACCTCCTCACTCATACTGGGTTTCCTCTCCACTTTCCTAGACTGGATCTTCTCTAACAGCAGTTTGGCAGTGACAGAGTTCTTGTCTTCAGGGCTGCAGTCATTTTCTGACCCCCTTCCTGTGCCAGTGCTGCTGTTCTGGGAGGGTGGGCCTGTCCCTTTATTGTCATCTCCCCTGCCATCATCTTTCTTCCCAGGACCTTCACTCCGTCCTGATCGGAAATAGTGGGGGGACTGAGATCGATAGATCTTTGAGCGAATGAAGTCCCGACGACCAGAACGCCTTTCCTCAGGACTTTCATGACCCCATGATCCCTTTCTGGAGCCTGATCTCTGGGAAGGACTCCTGGTGCTGCGGCTGCGGTCCCGGCTATAGCTCCGGCTCCGTTGCCAGCTGTGGGCTGTGGTGCTGCGACTTCTCCTCTTACTCCGACTGCGACTACAACTGCTGCTGCGGCTGCGGCCCCGGGATCTCGAGCGCTCTCTGGTATGACTCCGAGAACGGCTTCGAGACTGGCTGCAACTGAGGCTATAGTCATCATCAGAAGATGAGTATTTGTGTCGTTTGGATCGGTGCTTGGAGCTGGCATAATCTGAGTCATCTGAGTCATGAGAGCGCTTAGAGTGTCTTCGTGACCGGTCACTATAGTCACTATAGCTGTCATCAGAGTAACTATGCTGTCTACTATAGCAGCTCTGGTCTGAAGAGGCATCTGAGCTACTTGAGTAAGAGCGCCGGGAAGAATGGTGTGAGGAATGGTGCCGGCCAGACCGTGAGCGGCTACGGGAATGCTCACTGCCTGAGTCTTCCTCCTCTTCTTCCTCTTCTTCCTCCTCACTGTACTGGGATGGAGACTTTGGGTGCTGCCTGCGGGATGAAGCATCATCACTATCCTCATCCCCACTACTGGGTCTGCTCCGATGGCTAGATCGACTGCTCCGTTTGGTGCCAGCTCTCCGCTGGCAGGATGAAGCTGGTGGTTCACCTTTATGTTTCCTCCCACCATGATCTTGGGAACTGCTACCACCCCCACCTTCATCTTTCTTGCTACTGCTCCCTTCTTCAGCAGGGAGCGATCTCCTCTGGGAGTCATCTTGAGCTCGTCGCCGTCTTCTTGGTGGTGCAGGGCTACCGCTCCCAGGAGGTTCTGGCTTGGGTCCTCGTTCAGAATCTGCTGGGGCTGATGACTTATTCTTCTTTCGTTTTCGTTTCTTACGCTTCTTAGACTTCTCCCCAGACTCTGCCTTAGAGCTTTTCTCTTCTGTGTCAGTCTTGTGTTTCCGTTTGTGTTTGCTGGACTTTTTGTGTTTCTTTTTCTTTTTGTGTCGATGGGACTTCCCAGATCGTTCTTTCTTGCTTGGAAGGCTTTTCCCTACATCTTCAGTCTCTGACCCATGGCTGCCCCCAGGCTCCTGTTTGTTCAGGTTGCTACAGGCAGGCCCTGAAGCAGGTACATCCATTCTACCTCCTGATGAATGTACTACATTCTCTCCCCCTTCCTTGCTTATATTTGGCTCCCCAGGATCAAGGCCTTGGAGATAGTCCTTTGAGGATCCTCCAATATCCTTTGGTTTTTCTGTCCCTTTAGCTCTGGCATCTTTGTTCCTTGAAAGTTTAAAGTCAAAGTATAAAGGGTTACAACTGTAGGAAATGGACGGTTCTGCCTTGGTGAAGATTAATAGTTCTGATGGCCACTGGAGGGCAGTGCTTTCATCTTTGCTCAAAACCGGGAAAAAGGGGCCAGTAGGATGTTTGGGTCCTTCCTGGCTTTCTTTCCCTGCTGGGTTGGCCTGACAGGTTTCTTTAGAAGGATTAGACTCACACATTTGGATCTCTGAAGACTTCTGACTTTCTAAACTCTGCTCATTTACATCCCCTCCTATGGTCTTCTTTGTGTCAGTTTTGCTTCCAGGCTCTGAGGGCTCAGTCACAGTGGCTTCCTTCTGCTGCTCAGAGACTTCACTCACTGTCTTTTCTGCTCCTTGGCTTGCTGTAACCTTAACACAGCCTTTAGGCTTGGGAGAACTGCTTTTTTTGCTTTCTGGGGCATTCTTTGAATGTGTAGTATTATCACCTTCCATTTGTTCACTGGCTCTCATAAAGAGTAAGAAGGGAAAATTAGGTTTTACTTTGCAGTGCGCTGGGGGAATATAGTGGTAATACTCTGGCTCTGTACCTCCAGTTCCTTCCTCTCGCTTCATCCTTTTTAACTTGGATAATGTCGAGGCAAGGGACCCTCCATCCTGAGGGTCTTCATCTTCTTTTTTACCATCAAGATTACTGCTACCATCAGCATCTCCCACCTTTTGCAGTCCTTGGTCAGCACCCTTCTCATCAGATTTTGTTCCATCTTCAGAGGTCCCCTCCTCTGCATGATCCTTGAAAACAGATGCTATTGATTCAAGTTTAACAGGAGCCTTCTTGGCAAAGGAAAATGACACTCCCAATTTTTGCAATGGGGTCCCCAAATTATTCTTAATGCCAAAGCTGATACCTTGAGAGGACGACCCAGAAGCGTGTGCCAGTCCAGGGGTATTAGTGATCTGTACTGCAGTGAAGGGGCCTCCTTTATCTGTGGAAAATTCAGATCCCAAGCCACAAGTGGCAGTACCTGTGCCACTGTTTGTAGTTGATTCATCCTTATCCTCATCTCCACCTTCTTCATCTACAGCCACTGTGGTTGGCCTGAACATAGGACCACTTCCAGGTGCACTACACAATGGTTTAAAAAAAGTGAAAGGGGGGAAAAAAAAAAGGTTTAAGGGTACATTTTATATATCTCATAAAGTACTCATCTTTTATGTCCTATCATTTATCACAGGTAGGTCTCAAAGATGCTAAGAGGTGGCCATTCTGTATCCCTGTGCTAATGAAGGAAGCTGCTCAGTGGACATTAAGCAACATTTCATTCTATTAATTTACCAACCTAAATTCCCAGGGCCAGCCAGTTACTGCTGTTTTTTCTAAGCTGTCTACACTACAAAAAAATAAGTCTTATCTCAAATACACCATCATTACCATCTTGTACAGTCTATAGCAACCGGCTTCTGATCTTTTTATTACTACATCATTCTATCCATTAGTATGCTATAAATCTATCCACAAAGGTCATATTTCATTCAGCTAAAGAAAAAAAAAAAAAAGTGCCGGGCATGGTAGCAAACACCTGTAATCCCGGAGACTCAGGAGGCTAAGGCAAGAGGACTGTAAATTCAAAGTCAGTCTCAGCAAATTAATGAGGACCTAAGCAACATACCAAGACCCTGTCTCAAAAAATAAAAAGGACGGGGGATGTAGCTCAGTGGTTAACATACCCATGAGTTGAATCCTCATTACCAAAAAACCAAAAAACAAAAACTAATTTCTCAGATTTCATTTTTTTAAAAAATGGGCATATTTTGCATTAGACACAGAAACTTCTACCATGCTATTCTATAGTAATGTGTGGGTTAGTTAGAAACGAAAAAGCCTGTGCCTATCTCCTGGACACCACATCCGAATATTTGCTTTGGTTTTATATACAATAGTACCCCCTTATCCATGGGGGAAGTTCCATCCAAGACCCACAGTAGATACCTGAAATTGTAGGTCGTATTAAACCCCACATGTGTGCATGCACACACATATACACACACTTTTTTCCCATACATACACACTCACCTATGATGAAGTTTAATTTATATACTAGGCGCAGTAAGAGATTAACAACAACAATAAGGGGGCTTGGGTTGTGGCTAAGTGGCAGAGTGCCTGCCTGATACATGTGAGGCACTGGGTTTGATTCTCAGCACAATAATAAATAAGTAAAATGTCCATCAACAACTAAAAATATATATATTTAAAAAACAACAACGGGGGCTGAAGTTGTGGCTCAGTGGTAGAATACTTGCCTGGCATGTGTGAGGCACTGGGTTCGATCCTCAGCACCACATATAAACAAACAAAAGATCCATTGACAACTAAAAATATTTAAAGAACAATAACAAAATAAAAGTTATAAGACAATATAATGTAATAAAAATTATACGTAAATGGTCTCTCTTTCTCTAGTGGGCTTACAGTGTCTATAGCACGGACATGTTGGACAGAGGGATGTTTCACGTTCCCCTAAGGATGAAGTGGGACAGCTTGGGCTTTCATTACACTATTCAGAATAGCACACAATTTAAAAAACTTACGATTTCTTTATTTATGGTATTTCAATTTAATATTTTCAGACCACAGCTGAGTGTGGATAACTGAAACCACAGAAAGTGATACCACAGGAGCTACTGTATTTTCTGGGTACTCAGAACAATGGCCATAACGCTACCAAGCATCTACAACTTTTACAACAGGAACAGTGAGAAGTCTTAAGAGTAGTATTCTAAACTGCCTATCTTGCCTGCATTTCCATGTGTGGACTATCCAGGTATCCTACGAATTCCAAACTCAAGAACTAAATAGAATTAGATCTCCATTTAGATAAAAACCCTTGTTATATGACCAGTAGCTATTAAGTGTCCTCAACTCAGGTACCAAAAGGTTCAAATGATCTCTTGCCACATGAACTGCTACTATTGGAAAATGGGAACCCAACAGATTTGGACAGTCAAGAGATACTTACACTATGCTATGAAACCTACCCCACAGAAACAAACTGCCTATACTATACAATGGAAAACTATTAAATTGAATAAAAAGGACATTTGTTTTGATTTTTTGTTTAGTCTTTGCCATGTTTTAAAAAAATTTTTTAGATGTTGATGGACCTTTATTTTATTCATTTATTTATATGCAATGCTAAGAGTTGAACCCAGTGCCTCACACATGCTAGGCAAGCAAGCGCTCTATTACGAGTCACAACTCCAGTCCCTAGTCTGTGACATGTTACTTCAATAATACTTACTATGGGGTCATGCATTATTTCTAGTATAAAGAAATACCTGATGATGGATCAAAATATACATTTTTTATTCCCTTAAAATTACTTGGTCTCTTTTTTTTCCCCCCTTTTCTTTTTATGATGCTGGGGATCAAACTCGGGACTGCGTGTGGTGGACAAGCACTCAGCCACTGCACCTCCAGCCCTACTTGGTCATCTATTAAGTATTCATTTATAAAACTAGGAACTAAAAATTACCTTTGAAGAAAAATATGTCCTGAACTAAAAGTGGCATGGTGTACATGTTTTTTTCTTAGTTTTTTTGTGGTGCTGGGGCTTGATCCCAGGGGTGCTCTACACTGAACTCTATCCCCAGCCAGCCCTTTTTATTTTTTGAGATAGGGTCTTGCTAAATTGCCCAGGCTGGCCTTGAACTTGTAATTCTCCTGCCTCAGCCTCCCAGGTAGCTGGGATTCCAGGTGTGTGCCAACACACCTGGCATAGTGTATCTATTTTAAGGAGGTACCCTTGCAACATGCCCCAGCTTTCTTCTGTGTTTACTACATAAGGAGTTGCCAGTCAGGCATGGTGGCAATTGTCTGTAAATTCCAGTGACTTGGGAGGATAGTAAATTTGATGCCAGTCTCTACAACTTAAGAGACCTTGTCTCATAGTAAAAGAATAAAAAGGGCTGGGGATATAGCTAAGTGTTTCTGGGTTCAATTCCCAGTACCAAAAAAAAAAATTTGTTAAAGACAAACAGAACTGGGGCTGGGGTTGTGGCTCAGTGGTAGAGCGCTTGCTTCGCATATGTGAGGCACTGGGTTTGATCCTCAGCACCACGTTAAAAAAATAAATATGATAAAGGCATTGTGTCCATCTACAACTAAAAATTTAAAAAAAGACAATGAACCAACATATGAAGGAAGAAAGGAAATAAATTTAAAAAAATAACAATTATTTTATAGGCAGTTTAACTCAACATTAGAACTCACAGGCTGATTCTGCTAAAAATTTACACTGCATATATATTCTTTTACTTCTTTCTTCTTCAGAATGTAAGTCAGTAAGTGGAAGGTAGGGGAGGGCAAAATAAAACCAGTAAATCCAGTGGGGAGGTAGCTCAGTGGTAGAGCATTTGTCTAGCATGTGCAAGGCCCTGGGGTTTGATCACTAGTACTACATAAAACAAAACAAAAATTTCAAAGAGTGGGTTTTCAGAGTCTAATTATTTGGAAGATCTGTCCTAGGTGAGGTAAGGTAATCTTTTTTTTTTTTTTTTTGCAGTCCTGGAGATTGAACCCAGGGCCTTGTGTTTACAAGGCAAGCACTCTACCAACTGAGCTATATTCCCAGACCGAGGTAATCTGCTTAAGGTTAAACACTAGACAAAAATTCGATAATGAGTAAGAACCATGAAGGAACATTAAAAACAGCATTCAAAGGGGCAGGACCCTACAGAGAAATAAACTAATGGAATTTTGTAAGTTTCAGAATACTTAATACTAACTATATAGTACTTAAAAAGCAATGACAACCCTTAAATCTGTGCCCTATCACTTTTTACCTGTAAAATAGAATACTGTGCTTCTCCATAAAAGAGGAATATTGGAGAATGGAAATAATGGTAGTAGTGGCATTATATACTGATTCACTGTGCATCTGAGATGTGCCAGGCACTCTTTTAAGCGCTTACAATAACTCAATCACTCCTCACAACTGTGAGAAGTAAATTGTTACTACCTTTATCCTGCAGATAAAGAAATTAAAACACAGTTTAGATACAAGTTGAATAAGCCACACAGATAGTAAGTAGAATATGGCCTCAAAAGAGCACATAATCAATATATTATTCTCCAAGTATAAATATACTGTAAGTTTGAAAGAAGGGTCTATTGCAAATCTTTTTTTTTGGTGGTGCTAGGGATTGATCCCAGGGCCTTTTGCATGGTAGGCAAGCACTCTACCAGCCGAGCTATATCCCTAATCCTGAAAATCTTAAGGCTTATAATTTATTTATTTTTAAAATCTTTTAAAACAATTTTTTGCAGTTGTAGCTGGGAAGAATGCCTTTATTTTATTTATTTTATGCAGTGCTAAGGATCAAACCCAGTGCCTCACATGTGCTAGGCAAGTGCTCTGCCACTGAGCTACCGTCCCAGTTCCTGAGGCTTATAATTTAATCTTAAATCTATTAAATTAAAATATTAAGGATTATAATTATCTGTAGAAAATTCTGAGGAAAATTTCCTCACCATTCAGCTTGTTTTCTTTGCTCTGCCAACTCATGGAGCCGCCGAAGGGCTTTTTCTTGTTTCTTCTCATCCTTGCGAGATCTTGAAGAGACATTTCGGGCAAACTCTCTCTGTTTGAGATCTTTTAATCTCTGGGTTAATGAAAAGAAAGAAACAGAGGTGGGTGATTTAAAGTAACTGAAAGCAAAGCTTTTAGAAATTTATCCTCAATCAATGCATACAGTACTAGTGCAGAATACATCATTATACTCTCTTATCATAACCAAAAACATAATAGCTGATTACTTTGTGTATGACACTTGAACTATCTGCATTTCTAATTAGGACAGCATATTATTTGCTTTATTGGGCAATATAAAATTATTTCAGAAGCAAAGAGCAAATATTTATAACATTGGCGGAAAGAAAAGGGACTATTTAATCACCTGCTCTTCCAGGATGCAAAACTAGACAAACAGAACATGAGATAAATTGCAGTAACACAGGTCAAAGAAAACAGAAAGGGTTTTTAGGCTAGTACAGAAAATCGCCCAAGGTGCAAGATCTTAAAAAGCAATGTACAGCTTACATGGGGAGGTTATTTGAATCAGAACAAATAGAAAACATACTTTTATTTCACCATAAATGGTGTTATCTCTTTTCAGCACAATTAGAGATTTCCTGGTAACTATTAAACAAACCCAAGAAAGGTCTTCTAATGCTAGCATGTTCAGAGCTCGCCAGTATGATCATTTTCATCTGGTCAGTATGTTGAAATTAGAGAGTAATATGTATAGCTTTTCATTCCTTCATGGCCTTGAGAGGAATATCCAGGGGATAGAGAAGGAGAATAGAGATAAGTCAAAAATTTTGTTACTTAAAATCCAGATAACAGAATGGTCTTTTATTTTCAGAAGCTACTGTACAATTTTCCTTAAAACAAAAGAAACAACAACAACCAAAAAGAACAGTGCCATGACACACTGGTGACAGAGTCCAGACATATCTATCTGTAATGAAGACAGAACTAAAATTATTTTCAACACATTAGATAATATTTAAAAACAAAGAAGACAAAACATACTCATTAGGTTATGCTTTTACAATAGCATTGAGAAAAGCAATTTGACCCAATATAAAGTGGACATTGCTTTGTGGAAAGGCATGATGTTCAACAGACAAAGGAATTTTCTTACCTAATATTTATGAAATGTATTTTGAGTCTTTTATAATTGGGAGGAGGAAGGGTAGAAAGACACACACAAAAAAAGATATACAGCTAAAGACACTAGTAGAAAAACTCACTCTTGTGATCTGGGCTCCCAAATTAGAAGGATTTGCTTTCAATACATCAGCTGAAAATGTCACATCACAAAGAAAAAAAAGTAAAAAATAAAACAAGAGTAGAAGAGAAAAAAAAAAAAATAAAGCAAGCATTACTACACAAGCTCTCTTAGTCAATCTACAAACTATTATACTGAACAATCAAGGACAAAGCCGTCAACTCTAAAAGGGCTGGGGAGAAGGAAGCACCTACACAACATATATAGGTGTACATACACACAGACACAGCAAACCCACCTAGATAAATGAAATTATCTGTTTTTAAAAAAAAAAAAATTGCTTACAAACTTTAAAAAAGGCCATTGCTGTCTAAAAGCAATTAGTCTTGTTTTCTTTTATCTTTATTTTGGGGAAATTCAAATAACCTACAACAGGCAAAACTATTACTGAGGTGTGCTGTCCACTTCAATATGGATGACCAACTATTTTAAGTAAAAATGAATTCTAGTTTCTTTTTTCTGATGGAGATGGGGCAGAGAGAAAGGATCCATCAGTCTATCAAATTGTTATTTTAGTCTACAAGCCTAGTTATTTTTCCTTCTCCAAATGCATTCTCCACCCCAAATTTAAATGGAATGTATTTTTCTCTTATCTGCCATCTTTCCCTAAGCCACCTCATAACCTGGAAAGGCTCCTCATGTCCAGTCATTTCCTTATTTCTTACAAATATTTCATCACTTTTAGGAGGCACTTATTAACCTACAGGACAATACTTTCCAAAAGAGCAACTTCTTATCAAAGTCTGGCACCTCCAGGTTGAATCAGAGATCAGGCTTTCCAATAATTTAGCAACCAGTTGGTGCCTCCTGGAAGTTGAAAGGATAGGACGAGGTCCACATCATCCTGAAGACATTCTACCTCAAATCCCTGCTACAGGTATACAGATGAAGGTATGGATGGAAGAAAATGGGATGATGCCAATAAAATAAAATTTAAATTGCCTAGGCCCCTTCTAGGCAAATCTATCTTGATACTCTATAAGGTATAGCAAACACTCCCAATGTCACCTTTATACAAACTCTATAGTCAAATCTGGATTATCAAAAGTAAAACTGGGAACCCCAAAATTTCGCACCAATCTTAGAGATGGGACTTAGCAAACTCTCCCAAATCCAATATATACATTTGAGGTTTCTCAGATAACGACATTCTAGTGATAATAATGGCAAGTGAAGCATTAAGGCTCATATTTTCCTTTATCTAACTCCAAGTCTTTCATTACTGAAATCCCTCATAAGAAGACTGAACTGTCAGCACTTTGTCATAACGCTCATCTAGCAACTGTCATAGTTATTCCTGTCTTTCAGAAAGACAGTATAGATACACAAGATTAAATGTCAAAATAAATGTAAAGCATTTAATAAGTCAAAACTGTTCAAAACTGTTTTTTCCTTTATGTGGGATAGGAACTATAGCTTTATTATCAACCCTGCAGTGCACAGAGCAGTATTAAATCTATAGAAGGGGTTTGGCAAATGGCTAGTGGGTAGTGTGATTTTTAACCCCAAATAAAAATTTCTATTATTTATAGAAAAGATTGATATGAAATATTCTCACATTTCTAGTAGTGACATAATCAAATTATATAATATATTCTTCCAGCTATCACTCAGATAATAGGAACTAAATCTCTCACTTAGAGAAACAAAAATCTGCATAGAAAAGACCTTAGCAGGGCTGGGGATATGGCTCAGTTGGTAGAGTGCTTGCCTGTCAAGCACAAGGCCCTGGGTTCAATCCCCAGCATTGCAAAAAGAGAAAAAGAAAGAAAAAAAAAAAGAAAGAAAGAAAGAAAGAAAAGACCTTATTTAGCAATCCCTTAACAAATGATCCAGGATTCAGTATTTTAAGTACCAACCAAATTAATTGTGGCTCTTTGGGTTAAAGGCATCTTCAAATGAAAGCGATATTCCAGTTCTTAAAAACACAGTTTAAACAGCGTTAGGCTGGCAGAAAAATGTCTTATTCAGGACACCAGTTACTGCTCTACTAACTCAGAACAGATTACACTAGGAAAATGAGACTCTGGTAAATGTCAATGTGGGTAACAAATTTACAGAAAAAGACAGCCCAGTAGCCATGCACTTCTCTTTAATTGCAGATTTCATAAACAGAAGCATTCTGCCTCATAATGACTACTAAACCAGAGGGACTATGGTAATCAGGCTTCATAGAAGATCATCTTTATAATGACCCTAAAAAAATATGGCAATTTACCACTGAGCTACAATCCAGTATTATTTTATTTTGAGACAGGTTCTCAACAAATTCCTTAGGACCTTGCTAAGTTGCTGAAGCTGGCCTCAAAATTGCAATCCGCCTGCCTCAGCCTCCCTCAAATATGGCTTCTTTCTATAGGGTTTATAGAACTTTTAAGACAATTATTACTTTGTCACCTGCAAGGAGCAGCACCTTCTAAATTGTGTTTGAATTGGGAATAAATGAGACAAAAATATTTCTGCACATAATTTCCCTAACAAAATATTAAGAGTCTAAGAAAAAATATATATATTTTGTTATCTTCTGGTACTATCCTTTCTTCTTCTATCACAACAAAATTTGATTCTAGGAGTTTATGTTTGATTGAGTCTATTTAACTAGGAATAAGTCTAATTATTATTCTCAAGCATTTAAAGTCTATTATCTGGATTAAATTAGTTAATTAATTATCCACAGCACTAGCGATTGAACCCAGTGGCACCCTACCACTGAGCTACATCCCCAGTCCTTTTCAGTTTTTATTTTGAGAAAGGGTCTCACCAAATTGCTTAAGTTGTTCTCAAACTTGCAACCCTTCTGCTTCAGCCTTCTAAGTACCTGGGATTATAAGTGTACACTGGTACACCCAGCTTCTACCATCTAAATTTAAAGAAAAACCAAACCAAAACAAAAAAACCGAAGTTCCCACAGGAAAGGTATTTTAGGAATCATAAAGCAGGCAGAGGTTAAAGTTCAATACTCTCTAGGCCACTAAAAATCCTATGTTCTTTATTAACTCAGCTCTGGAGAGAAAGCCTGATTTTGTCTCTTTAGGGTTAAAAGATTATTCATGGTTTGATTCTCTAATCAAATAGTAACTAGTCTCCTAGAACAAGGACAGAGGCTGTCCTAACACTGCACTGCCTATACTGTTGTTTGTTGTATGACAAAAAACAGATGTTCCATAAACATTTATCAAATTGGTTTCACTTTTATTTTCTTTCATTCACTCATTTACCCATTCATTAGTACTGGAGATTGAACCTAGGGGAACTCTTATCCCCAGGGATGTACACAGGGTCTCATTAAGTTGCTTAGGGCCTCACTAAGTTGCTGAAGCTGGCTTTGGACTTGTGATCCTCTTGCCTCAGCCTCCTAAGCCACTGGGATAAACAGGTGTGTGCCACTGCACCCAGCAAGCATATTTCCAAGGTTTATATATGTTAAACATAGCAGTGAGTTATTCTTTCTTACTGACAATATAATATTACCTTGTATGGTTACACTATAGTTTATTCGTCAACGATGTATAGCTTTGGGTTGTTTCTATGTTTGGTTATTATGAATAATGCTGCTATGAACACTATTGTACAAGTTTTTTGTGTAGACATGTTTTCTATTGGTCATATGGTAATTCTAGGTTTTAATATTTTCAGTAAGTATCAATCTGTCTTCCAGAAGGGCTGCACCATCTTATTATGTTATTAGCAATGTAGGAGGAGGGTTCAACCTTCTCCATAACCTCTACTACAATGGTAAATTATGCCTTGCCTTTTTTGGGGGTAGGGGGTACTGAGAATGAAACTTAGGGCTCATACATGCTAAGTATGTGCTCTACCACTGAAGTACATCCCCAGCCTTGTCTTTTTATTTTAGACATTCCAGTGGGTGTGAAATGGTATCTCATTGTGCTTTTGTGAGTATTAAGTATAGCATATATCATTCCAGACCATATCTGGAGACAAAGATTTGTCCTGTATGTAAGATTTGAAGGAACATAATTTATAAGGGATACTTCAGTTCAAAACAAATAGAAGAGCAGCATCTCAGTTAAGAATTCTCTTTAAAGCACTGTCACTCACAAACTTGTAGTAATCTTTACTCTTGCTTTAATCTTTCAGGTTACATTAGAACACAGCCTAATCCCAGAATTTCCAAACCACAGCGTATCACTATGATGAATTTAAGATTACTGGGCAGAAAACAGGTTGAAATGGCACAACATGAAAAAGGTTGAATCATTTTTATTTATATTGGGACTGTGTGGCAAGATAAAGAGCAATCAGAAATACATAAGAGAAAGCCTATTTACCTGCAATATAAGGGTATAAGATTACCACTACTCATAAAAGCAGAACATTTCCCTAAATGACAAAGATTCCCCCTAAGAAGACAAAGATTTTCCCCTTAATTAGGTTGTGATGGCTGGGTTTAAATAGTCTAATTCCAAAGTTAAGCAGAGGGGATGAGTACATAAGACTTAAAAGGTGAAAAGGCTCAAAACATACTCAATTTGTGGAAAACTCATAAAAGGATTAAATTTTCTATTAAGTGAAATAGTCCCAAAGAAAATGACATCTATAGTAACACTAAATACAAATGGATTTAAAATTTTCACCTATTTGTCAGAGGTTAGTAAAATAAAACTCCATTATGCTCAAGTTCTGAGATGCACTCCTCTCTTCATATTTGTTGTTCTGTCTCTCCCCCTCTTTACCCAGTGCTGGAGATGAAACACATGCTAGGCAAGTGCTGGACCACTGAGCTATGCCCCCAGTCCTTTTCTGTTTCTCAAAGCATAGCTTCAGAAGTGAACTGTGTTGTTTAAGTCAACATTTATGAACCTTTGGGATTCCTAAGTACTTTATGATTTTTCATTTTTCCCAATAATTACTTTCCATGTTTTTTTTTAAAGGATAAATATTCCATGAACACCCAAAATACACAGTACCTAAAGAATAGCTTCAGAAGTATCTGATCTTGGTGGTTTTATGAGTTTGTAGAAGTATTGTATTCTCTTCATTTTAGCCCTTAGGAGTACCTTCTCTTATCTTGACTTTTTCATTTACTTCTGAATTCTTTCTTCACTGAGTATCAACACAGCACTTAAAAAGGAACCTGGTCTACATTTCTTCAAATATGTAGTGGCTTGGCAGAGGTACAACTGGTTTTGATGTGACTATATGTCCTGATGCTATATGCCTGAAGCACACAGGGAATCAAATGCTGGAAAATATCTTGAGAGACAAATATCCAATAACTAAATAGTAAAACCTCAAGTGGAAAGTGACCACTCAAAATTTTAGTGAAGTCTTTGTGAAGTCCAAAAATGATCATTCCTTCTATCATCAAGGAATTTCTCAGAATACACTTAAATTCAGAACCTATTTCATTTTTGACCAATGAGGAAAATTCTAAAAATTGTTTTGTCATTTGTAATATATGCAACTGGGTACTGAAGTATTAAAAAGCAGCTGCAACAGTTGAGACAAAGCTAACCAATTTACTAATAAATTCCATTTTATAATTCATATTAGAGAAATCAAAACTAGTACCATTATTCACAGCTGAAACAGACCTTGGTATTAAATAAGATTTCAGTCTTTTCAAAACATGTAAAAAGTACAGGGGTTATCTTAGCAGAAAAAAGAGGCAGGCTGAAAGCATTCTTTCCTGACTGAGATTCTGATTTCTTTAGGGTAAAGGAATTTCTGAAACTACTTTACAATGATATTTTGACAAGTGATCAGATTATCACACACTGAAATAGCAAGGAAGTTGGTTCCACCACCAAGCGTAAGGGCACAACTTTTCAATGGGATACTTTCTCAAGAGTCAGTCAGAACTCATGGTGGTGGGAGTGGGAAGGTCACAAACTCAAGTGTTCGAGGGGTCTGGCAAATAACATAATGGGTCACACAGACTGATGTATGAGAAAAGATTAAAACCGTAGCTATTTGGAGATTGAACAGAGATAGCTTTAATTAATGCTTATGTTGAAATGTAGGCCCAAGGTCAGATATTTCAATACAAGCCAAAGCCTGAATTATGTAAATTCTCCTAAAAAAAATTTTTTTTTAAAATATAAGAGATGGGGTCTTGCTATATTGTACACAATGGCCCTGAACTGCTAGGCTCAAGTGACTACAGAAATGCATCATTGTGCCCTGCTTTGATTTTTTTTTTATTAAATATTGGGAACCAATTCAAATTAAAGGGAGAAAAAAACACCACCATGAAGACCAGACAAAGTGCATGGGTGAGACAATTTGTGTGTAATCTGCTTATGTGCTTGAAGGACCCTTAATGGCATAAATAGAAGATAAAATTAAAGGAATTGAAAAAGAAAGAAAAGAAAAACAAGCAAACAAAAGAAGACTCCTGAGTAGGTAACAAGGGACCAAGAAGGGGGGGAATGGCACTGACCATTACTATTATTATTATTATTTTCCCAGTACTGGGGATTGAACCCAAGGCCTGTGCATGCGAGGCTAGCACTCTACCACTAAGCTACATCTCCAGCCTTTTATTTATTTTATTGTATTTTGGGGGGGCACGGGTACTAGGGATTTAACCCAGGGGCAATTTACTACTGAGTTACGTCCCTGATGCTTTTTATTTTTTCTTTTGACACAGGCCTTATTAAGTTGCTGAGGCTGGACTTGAATTTGCAGTCTTCCAATCTCAACCTCCTGAGCTGCTATAGGTGTGCACTACTGTGCATGGCTCCAGTCTTTAAAAAAATTTTTCTGAGACAGTATCTTGTTAAGTGTCCCAGGGTGGCCTCAAGCTTGAGATCCTCCTGCCTCAGCTTCCTCAGTCACTGGGATTACAGGCATGTACCACTGTATCCAGCTCAAGTATTTTTTTTAATATGCAAATTATTTAAAAAGTAAGGATGTAGGGATGGAAAAATCTTTAGTTTCAATTCAACTTAAAATGAAGCGAACAGAGGTAGGAGATGATCAACTTTAATGTTTACTCAGCGTGCAGGTGCATTAGAACTTATAAAAATAGATTCAAAAGTTTAACAGTAGGGCCCATCCTTGGAGAGTTCAAAATGTAATAAAACTGATCACTTTAAACTATTGAAAAGAGCCAAAATGTTGCACTAATTTTTACATTTATGAATATTAAGTTACATCTTAATATTTTTACATTAATGACTTCACAAGACCTTAGAAAACTTGAGAAAAACTAGTAGAGGGAAAGGCACATAACACCTTCCTTCACTAAGAGGGAAAAAAATTCCACCATAATTAAGGGCAATTATAAAGCTCCTTTTTTTGAGGGATTATTTGGGCTTAGTAAAGGTAAAGGTATTTTCAGGGTCCTGCATATATTAGCAGTTTACCACTAAAAGGTCATTTCTTTGAAAAACTTCAATAGTCAAAATTTGATGGAAGATGCAAACTAATAATTACTAATGTGGGGTAAAGTACTTACCTATTATCTCAGATTCATAATAATCCTGTGTGCCTTCCTGGAAGACAAGACAGGGTGTCTTTATGATTTTATAGCATGAATTTGGAAAAGTGGTGGGCCCATTTGTACGGTGAGTTCATGTCCATCAAAGAGGAAGGAAAAATATACCCTGTCTCTTATTAGGGGTTATTTAGTTGTATTATACAAAGGTCAACTAAAGGTTCCTTAGAAATTCTAAGCGAAGAAAAGAATTGCATAAAATTTTAGTACTGGTTTTTTTTGTTGATATATTTATAACATCCTATTTCAAGATTCTACCATTTGTAGTAAAATAGCAGTATGAAGAAAGGTTTTGAAAAGGCCTACATTTCAACCAAATGAGCAACACTCCACCAAAAACTAAACAAAAAAATTAAAGTACATCTGTTCTTTTTTTAATAGTTAAGAAATGAACTCATGTACTCATTAATCATACAAGTTATAAATTTTTCCCAGACCAGGGGTCACAGATATTGTCTATTTCAGTGGACAGGCAGTTCATGAGTTCTCTATGAGAAATTTTTAATTTTATATTTTCATTTTGATGATAATCTAAAAGAGTATAATAAATGAATATTTTGTGTCACCTAGATGAGTACTTCATAAATGTTTAGAATGTCACTAGAGATGTAAAATGATAATATGCTTGTACTAAGCAAAGTCCAAATGATACCACAATATCATATGTATTTAAAGGTTTTCGGTAGCTCTAAGAGTATAGGGCTTTGTAACTTCAGCACTATTGATTGCCATTTTGGTCCAGGTAATTCTTTGTTTCAACGGGCTTCCTATGCATGGTAAGAATGCCTCTAACCACTTCATGTTGATAACACTACCCCCCACTAGTAGGGACAACCAAAAATGTCTACAGACATTGCCAAGTGCCCCTGGGGGACAAAATCTCCCCAAGTTGAGAACTACTGCAACAGAGAACAGTACAGAGAACAGGGGTGAAAGAATTGAGTTAACACAAAGTGTGCAGGAGAGTAAACAGATCAAATTCAATGAACCAAAGCTGTAACAATTTCTACTACACTCAGGTTGAGAGCAACACCACTAAAATGTTATCATAAGTCACATTAAATTAAGGTCCACATGAATTTTATTACTTCTATAATTTAGTTCAGATTTAATTTGTAAATCTGTTTTGATAGAATTGCTCCCTTTAAAAAGCAATTTAAAAAAAAAGACTTCACTAAAATAAAAAAGCAATCATTTTTCTATACAGTATTCAAATTTGAGTTATACTTCCCCTGGTTTACTTCTAGCTTAAACTTTATTTAAAAATCTTCCCATCCACTGAAAGTATAATTCTTTCTATACATTCTTTTTGTGCCTGAAGTATCATCTGGGGTCTTTTAATATATCATAGATACTTCTTAACTCAAGAAATTCTCAAGAGCTCAAAAAAGTAGGTATGTACCTTTGTCTTTGTTGTTAATTCTACTAAAAATTATCACTTGAAAATTTGAAATTATAAACACAGTGAAAAACTAGAAAAGTTACTGGATAAACAATATTCACATTGGGTGTGGGAGCACACACCTGTAATCCCAGCAGCTAGGGAGGCTGAGACAGGAGGATCACAAGTTCAAAATCAGCCTCTGCAACTTAGGAAGGCTGTAAGCAACCTAGAGACCCCGTCTCAAAAAAAAAAAAAAGGGGGGGGGCGGGCTGCAGATGTGGCTCAGTGACTAAGTGCCCTTGGGTTCACTCCCTGGTACCAAAAAAAAAGTATTCAGTTATATTTTCTTTTTTGAAAGATGATTCTCTGAAAGATTAACTGCCAATATATCTTCTCCATATATATGCTCTTTAAATTTCTCAAGCACAGCTGACAATGTATTAAAGCAATATCCCAAAGGAAGGTAATAAATTGAAAAGCTACCTTGAATATAATTTTATCCAGAAGAATCTTAACTTGGTTAGGTATGATTAAATGTGGAAAGGATTATTTCAAAAATAAAAAAATCACAACCAGCTTACAAACTCTCCTTGTCACAATAAAACTTGGTCAAAGCTTGCCTTTTTTGTTTTTTGTTTTTTTTTTTTTTGCGGTGCTGGGGACTGAACCCAGGGCCTTGTGCTTGACTCTACCAACTGAGCTATACCCCAAGCCCAAAGCTTGCCTTTGTGCACTGAAATCTTCATCTTCCACTGGTTGGATGGAAGATGAAGGAAAAGCTTTAAAAAAAAAAAAAAAAAAAAAAAAGTTCCAGCTTAGAGACACAAAATTGTAAGTCTAACAAATAAGATTTTTACCCCACAAAGACATAGCAAATCATGCAAAGACCCACAAAATCAAAAGACTCAAAATTCTTTAATAAGTCATAATTTTTTTACAGATCCTAAAAATTCATTTCCCCTTTCTAAATCTCCCAGAGGAATTACTGCCAGGAACTAATTAGTTACAAGTTTCTTTTCTAACTCCATAAAAACAAAAGAATGCAAAGAAAGTATAATTAATTTCTTAACTCTTCCAACATGCAGCATTAGAGATGTTCTTTGTTTATTTTAAAAGTTAGACAGCATCCAATTTTATTTTCCTTCTCAAGATTTATCCACCTTCCAAGGTAGTAAATAATAAAATGACTTACTGGTAGAAAACAACAGTCAATAAAACATGAACTCATACTCACAGGTTAAAAAGACCACAGCTTAGAATAACTCTTTAAAGTTTCACAAAGGGAGAAATGGAAACAAGGCTTCCAGCAATCTTAGCTGAATTACCAAATGAGATACAAATTTAGAAATTCCTCAAAGCCACAAACATATAAGACTTAGGAAACTCAGAATTCTTTATTCTACTTAACATAGTTGGGGAGTGGCAGTGAAAGGAAGGGGTGTCTATGTCAGGATTTCTGCTACTGAGAAAATCAAGTATGTTAGATGACTTCAAATAAAGACTGGAAGACACAAGAAACCATAGTCACCAAGTTTTCTGGGGATGCTCATAAAATTCAAAAGTGACAGCAAGAGATAAAGTATCTTTTGCCTCATTAGTAAATAATTATCCCTCACCTGCTTGTGTGCATGATCATAGGAGTTAATGTGGTTATCAAATTCCTGATGTTTCTGATACTGTTTATCACAGAGTTCACAGTAAAAGTTGGCTCTGAGGTCTTCCAAGGCTTTAGCAATTGCCTTCTCTTTGTCGACATAATCCTGTAAGAACCAGAAAATAACAAGAAAAAATAAACTTGGTAGAACCTAAAATGCATGTTATAAATAAGAGTCTCATATAAGCAAAGAGAGCTTTCATAAAATTTAGTGGAACTAGTAAAAACTGGGTGAAACACGGTGGCAATTTGGTAGGCAATTTGTGTGTGGTTGAACCAACAGTATTTTCAAAACAAAACCTGAGTGTAATTTTACTTTCTTTTGGCAATATGGCAGACAAGATACTCTAAACTACCCTACTCCATCACTGGCTAAAAACTAATCAGATTCAATATAAAACAATATTTATTTATTTATTTAGTGCTGGGGATTGAACTGAGGGGTGCTTAATGACTGAGATATATCCCCGACCCTTTTTGTTTTTTATTTTGAGACAGGGTCTCACTAAGTTTCTTAGTGAGAAACAAACTGAAATGCTGAGGCTGGCCTTGAACTTGTGATCCTCCTGCCTCAGCCTTCCAAGCTTCTGGGATTACAGGTACCACCATGCCTGGCTTATTTTTTAATTTTGAGACAGTGCCTTGCTAAGTTGCTGAGGTTGGTCTCAAACTTGCAATCCTATTGCCTCAGCCTCCTCAGTCAGTGGGATTACAGGTGTGAGTCACCATTCCTGGCTTATAACAATTTTTAATGCACTGCTGGAATAATAGGGAAAAAAAATCACCAAAAGGGGCCACAGGAGAAAAACAAAACAAAACTAAATTAAAGTATGATCTGAAATTGAAATCAGAGTTCCTTAGGATATGTGAGTGACATTAGGATATGTCACTGGGATTTGAACAAGGTGAGGTATAAAATCCAAGAACCTTCATTAAACAGAGGAACATGGCACGGGGAGAAATTCCAGGATCTTTTCATCTTGGCAGAAGGATCCAAAAATTCTCTGAGAGGACACACTAAAAGCTGGGAATGGTCATGGTGCATACCTATAACCCCAGGAGGCTGAGGCAAAAAGATTGCAAGTTCAAGGCTAGGCTGAGTCACTTAGGGAGATCCTGTCTCAAAATAAAAAATAAAAAGGGCTGGAATGTGGCTCAGTGGTACAGTGACCCTGGGTTCAATCCCCAGTAAGCCATACCATCCCACCAAAAAAAAAAAAAAAAAAGAATATCCAGTGTCATTGTTTATTAGGGAAATGCCAACTTCCCACAATGAGATACCACTTCAAACCCACTAGGATGCTATAATAAAATAAAAAAACAAAACAAAAAACAAGTATTGGTAAGGATAAACAGAAATGAAATTCTCATATACTACTGATAGGAAGGTAAAATGGTATAGGTGCTTCGGAAAGAGTCCAGCAGTTCCTCAAAAAGTTAAACAGAGTTACATTATGACTAGAAATTCTAGACCAAAATTCTAGACTAAAGAACTGAAAAACAAAGTTGCGGGGCTGTGGTTGTGGCTCAGTGGTATGGTGCTTGCTTAGCACCCACTAGGTTTGATCCTCAGCACCACAAAAAAATAAATAAAACAAGGTATTTTGTTTATTTACAACTGAAACACACACACACACACACACACACACACACACAAACCAAAGTTGGGCATGGTGGTGCACACCAGTATCCTAGTGACTTGGGAGCCTGAGGCAGGAGGTCCAGCCTGGGCAACTTAGCAAGGCTCTGTCTCAAAATAAAAAAATAAAAATGGATGGGGAATGTAGCTCAGTGGTAGAATACCCCTGGGTTTAATCTCTAATGTCGCAAAAAATATTTTAAAAAATATTCACAGACAAATTTTATAACAATGCTCACAGTCACATTATTCTTAACACACACACACAAAACAGTCCATCAACTGATGAACAGATAAATTGCCATATATTCATAAAATGTCATTATTTTGCAATAGAAATTACTGATACATGCAATAACATGGAAGAACCTTGAAAACACAGCTAAATGAAAGAAATGAGACACCAAAACATACTGTATAATTCCATATATTTGAAATACTCAGAATAGGAAAATCTATGGAAACAAAGCAGATTAGTGGTTACCAAGGGAAAGGGGAAAGGAGGAGAAACAAATGACTAAAGGGTACTAGGGTCTTTTTGGGGTAACGTAAATGTGCCAGAATTAGTGGTGATGGGTGCACAACATTGTGAATATGCTTAAAATCATTTTACTATAGTAATATAAAATGGTTAAATTGGTCAATATGGTGTTATATGAATTTTATCATCATCATCAACAACAACAAAAATCTACCTTAAAAATGCAAGATAATGATAACCCAAATTCAGGATAGTGCTTACCTCTAAAGAAGGAAGAAATGGAATGAAATCATAAGGTTAATGATAATGCTTTTTTCCTAAACTAAGTAGAAGATAAACAACTGCTTATAGTTTTTCCTTGTATCTTACACATGTTAAAAATACCTGGTCAATATTTAATAAAATAATAAAGTGCCAAATGGGTCTATAGCTATTTTTTCTGTTAAGGCCAAATAGCTATCCAACTTTAACAGTATATACAACTTTTAAGACCAGACAATAGCGCATGTCTGTAATCCTGAACCACTGGGGATGTGGAAGGAGGATCCCAAGTTCAAGGCCCAACTGGGCAACTTAGTGATACCCTGTCTCAAAATTTAAAAAAAATAATGAAAGAGCTGGGGATATAGCCCAATGGCAGAATGTTTGCCTAGCATGCATGAGGCTGTGGATTCAATCTCTAGTACTGCGGAAAAACAAAAATTTAAGCCAGGTGCACTGAGATGTGCCTGTAGTCCCAACTATTCTGGAGTGGGAGGTGGAAGGATAGTATGTGCCCAGGAGATGAGATCAGCCTGGGCAACACAGCGATACCACCTCAAAAAATACATGAAAAATGAAAATGTGTGTATTTCAGACAATTCAAATATATCTGGCTTTTCCCATTTTCTCAAATAACTTATTTATTCCACTAATATAGAGAGTACTTCAATGCCAGGCACTATACAGAATATAGTGTTTTTATTGGCAAAACAATAGACACAGTCTCTCTCCTCAAAGCCCTTTCTGCCCAGTACAGTAGTATATTACAAACAAGTGAATAAACAAAAATTCATAATTACAAATTAGAAGAGAGGATGTTGCAAGAGAACAAGGTAGGAAGGAGAACTGTTTAAATTGGCTGACTAGTAAAGGTCTCTAGTGAGGTAATATTAAAGTTAAGGTCTGAAGGATAAAAACTAACTCTTAAAAGATGATGAAACATGGTGTCATGACAATTCCTGGCTATAGACAGAGCACAGACAGAAAAAGAGTCCAAGTCTGGACCTGAATAATGCCAATATCCAAAGTTCAGGCAGAAAAAGGGGACAACAAAAGAATCTACATAGAAGCAGCAATAGAGATAAGAAAGAGAAATTTACAAAAGAATAAAAACTTAAAAAATTAAAGGACCTGGGTGTGGTGGGCGCACACCTGTAACCCCAGCAACTTGGGAGGCCAAGGCAGGAGGACTCCAACAAATTTGAGGTCAGCCTGGGCAACTTAGTGAGAACCTGTCTCAAAACAAAAAATGAAAACGAACTGGGAATATAGCTTAGTGGTAAAGCACATATAGGTTAGATCCCCAGTTACACACACACACACACACACACACAGAGAGAAACAGGAATGTGATATTTCTATGTCTTGGGCATGTATTAAACTTTGTCCTCTTAAGAAAATGTTTTAGAGACAGAATGGCCCATTGTATTGAGTGCTGCCAAGAAACAGAATAGGGAATAAATATTGAAAAGGTCTATTGGATTTAACAGAGTATTTAGTGGTCTTAAATAAAGTGGCTCAGTAAAAAGTACAAAAGCTAGTATGACTGGGTTGACAAGTGAATACAGAAGAATAGAAAGAAAATGGGGAAGGAAGGTGGAAGAGGGGAGATTTCACCATATTATAATTCCAGATAAAATAAAACACACACAAAATTTAGAATATAGCTGAGTTTAAAAATAAGAAAAGGGTAGTTCCCAGCTGTATGATAATAAGGTCTCAAAGAGTCTACAAAAATCTCGGATATCAAGGATTGGTCTCGTCCTTAAAATGGGGAGCAGAAACAACATTGTATCATCATCCTTTGTCCTTTGAAATCATTAAGAAACTTGCCATTGCTTTTCTAGTGGTCCCTAACTTGCCATTTATTTTTCATTTAAGTGATATTTTCCCCAACATTTTATTATGGAAACTGTCAAACACACAGAAAAGTTGAAAGAACTATGTAATGAGTACCCATATATCTATGACCTATGTCTATTATTACATTTATAAATATTGTTTTAAATTATGTTTTTTAAAAGGCTTTGAGAATTGATGCCTCTTTAAAAACTGTTAAAATCAGATTCTTTTTTCCAATTTACCTTAGTTTTTGTTTAAATAATGCCCTGCTCTTGTTGTTTTGTCATTTATTCCTGCCTTTTTCCTTTTTGAATATTTTAGATATTCTTACACTTTTTTCCAAATCTATCTGTAATACTTAATATGTATTGTGTTTAGTTTTTTTGGTACTGGGGATTGAACCCAGGGGCTCTGAACCGCTGAACCACATCTCCAGCCCTTTTAAATTTTTTTTTTTTTAAATTTCAGACAGAGTCTCACTAAGTTGCTTAGAGCCTCTAAATTGCTGAGGCTGGCTTTGAACTTGTGATCCTCCTGCCTCAGCCTCCCAGGCTGCTGGGATTACAGGTGTGCGCCACCACGCCTGGCTACTTAACACATGTTTTTATAGTCAGTTGCTTCTCCTGACTTTCTCACCATGGTTTGTCTTCTTTTGTGGTTTGCAATTTGATTGTCATCTCATTCTCTGTAGGAGTTCCTCACATCCTGGATTTTAGGAGTCACTTCCACATGTACCTTGCCCAGAGCCTTCACTGGATATGGACTGATTTTAGAAAGTTGATACCTAAGCCAAGAGTTCCTGCTGTGAATGAAAAATGTAAATTCCTTAAGGTCTACAAGTGACTCTAGTGTGAAATTCTAACTTCTTACATAGGACTCTTTCCATTTATACCCTGTTAGGGACAGCTAGAAAAGCAATTCCTAAACTTTGTTTTTTCCTTTTACATTTTAAATCTGTAATTTATCTTCAATTGATTATTTCAGGGTGTTAAGTAGGGGATCCAAATTTATTATTTTCCATATAAATAACGAATCGTCTTTGAACCTTTTATTGGGTTGGAGGTAGCTCAGAGGTAAAATGCTTGCCTAACCTGTACCAGTGTGTACAAGATGTTGTGTTTAATACCCAGCATTATCGTCCCCACCCCCAAAAAGAGTCTCCTCTTATTAAAAAGTTTATTATTTCCCCTACCTTCTTTGTTTAGTTAGTAGCCAAATATGTAAGGGTGTGTGTCTGGGTTCTCTTTTCTGTTCCATTAGTCTCCTGTGCCAAGAACATACTATCTTAATTATCATAGCTTTATGAGGACCTTTATGACTGGTAGAACAAGTCCTTCTATCTTATATAGTTGTTTAAGATTACTTTGACTATTGGCTTTTTGCAGTTCCATATAAATTTCAGAAAAGGTCTGTCAAGTTCCCTGCAAAATCCCATTGGGATTTTCATTGTGCTGCACAGAATATATGGAAAATTTTTTGGAAAACAACATCTTTACAACAGTGAATTTGCTACCACAAACAAATCATTTTAAAACCTCGCTTTTTATTCAATTGTTCTTAAGTGACTTTCAGTAATGATCCATGTAGAATTTTTGCTGTTAAGTCTTCCACATCTTGGGCTGGGTTTGTGGCTCAGTGGTAGAGCACTTGCCTAGCATGTGTGAGGCACTGGGTACAATTCTCAGCACCACATAAAAATAAATAAAGGTCCACTGACAACTAAAAAAAAAAATTTAAAAAAAAAAAAAAAAAAAAAAAAAGTCTTCCACATCTCAATAGATGTATTCCTAAGAGCTTTGTTTTATGTATTTTTGTGGTACTGGGCACTGAACCCACGGTCTCACATGCTAGGCAAGTGCTCTGCCACTGAGCTACACCTTTAGAACTAACATAGCATTTAAGGATACACATATTTGCTATCATGTATCATACTACTTTAGTTTATCCTACAAATTTTGATATATATTTTTATCTTTCAGTCCAAAATATTTTCCAAATGCTACTGTAATTTCTCTTCTAAAGGATATGTAAAGATGTGATTTAATTTCCAAGCACAAGACTTTCCCTATTATCTTTTCATTGATCACTTTATGGCTTGACAACTTGATTTCTATTCCTTAAAATTTATTGATACTTGGTTACTGATCCAGAATATGACAAAAATTGCTCAAGCAAACGTACCATATGTTTTAAATTTCTCATTTTTAAGGTGACTAGGTTCATAAGTGTATACCTAACGGTATATAACCATTAAGTGAAATTTGTTAATTGTTTGTTCAAATCTTGTGAATATTTCTGATTTTTCCCCTCTACAATCACATGACTGAGAGAGGCATGTTAAAATCCCCCTATGGTGATTGATGTAACATTTCTCTTTATAGTTCTGTCAGTTTTGTTTGTTTTTCCAGTATTAGGGATTGAACCCAGTGCTCTACCTATGAGCTGCATCGCTGGTCCTTATTTTTTTATTTTTTTTTTATTTTTTTGAGAGCTGAAGAGATAGCTCCATTTGGAGAGCGCTCGCCTAGCATGCGCAAGGACCGCAGTTCAAATCCCCGGCCGCCCCAAAGGAGAAAACAGAGAAAAATCTACAAAACTCTTTAATTTTTTTGAGACATGATCTTGCTAAGTTGACCAGGCTGGCTTCAAACTTGACTTCATATGTATTATGCCTCAGATAATTAAAAGCATAAAATAAGATAACAGAGAATAGCCCAAATATATATCAATAATTATAAAATAAATATAAACAGTCAAACTCAGGCAGGATGTCTAGCACATGCCTGTAACCTCAGCTACCTGGGAGGCTGTGGCAGGAGAATCATAAATTTGAGGCTAGCCTTGGCCTGTTTCAAGATAAAAATAAAAAGGGGCTAGGAATGTAGCTTAATAGTAGCGCACCCCTTAGTTCAATCCCCATTACCAAAGGGAGGAAAAAGAAGTTTAACTGGTTTCTAAACAATACATGCACATTATAGTCACCCATTTTGTTTTTCTTTTTAAATTCCAAAATTAGACTACACCAATAACCTATTAACATCTGACAATATCCAATGAATTGCAATCTATAGGCATTGCTGTATTTTGAAGTGTTTCTTGTGCTCAGAAAGATTTAGAAACCACTGTACTAAATAAATATCCAACAAAAAGATAAAGATTATTAAACTTAATTTTTAAAAAATCCAACTATATGCTGTTTACCAAAGATGTACCTGAAACCTAAGGTTACAGGGAGGTTAATATTAAAGAAATGAAAATATAAATATATACACCATACAAATCAAGCAGAGCCAGTTTTAGCTTTTGTCTGTAAAATAGACTGGAGTTCACTTCACCAGTAAGATAAACACTGTTAACTTCAAAGTACATAAATCAAAAACTGACAGCCAGTCGGGCAAGGTGGCACACACCTATAATCCCAGTAGCTGAGGCTGAGGCAGGAGGATCGAGAATTCAGACCTGCCTCAGCAAAATTGAGGCACTAAGCAACTCACTGAGATTCTGTCTCTAAATAAAAATACAAAATAGGGCAGGGGATATGGTTGAGTGCCCCTGAGTTCAATCCCTGGTACCCTGCCAAAGAACAAATGACAGTCAGGCAGGGACCTGTAAGCTCACAGCAAAGGGAGGTTAAAGCAGGAGGATCTCAAGTTTGAAATCAGTCTGCGCACTGAATGAGATCCTGTCTCAAAATAATCAATCAATCAAACAAACAATGGTAGAGCCCTCCTGGGTTCAATCTCCATTATCACAAAATAATGCTTATTCTAAGTTTATCTAATTATTTACCATTTTCTATATTTATTATTTATGCCTGTATCTCACATCTTTTTTGGGATCATTTTCCTTTCAAAGCATGTCCTTTACAATTTTTTCCCCAGTAAGGGTCTCACCAAATTTAGTGAATACTCATGTAACATTTGTTTGTCTAAAAATATCTTTATTTCACCTTCGTGTGTGTGTGTGTGTGTGTGTTTGTGTATGTGTGCACGGTACTGGGGATGGAACCCACATGCTAGGCAAATGCTTTACCACTGAACTATGTCCCCAACCCTTTTTACTTCTTTATTCTGTGACAGCTTCTCAGACCTAAGTTGCCCAGGCTGGCCTCAAACTTTTGATCACACAGCCTCAGCGACTTGAGACACTGAGGTTACAGACATGTGCCACTATGCCTGGCAAAACAGTAGATCTTTGATTTTCAAGACTGACAATAAATTTTTATGACCACTAGGCTGAACTATATCACTCTTTTCCTTCTTCCAAACTACTTCAAGGAAGTCAAGATCCTAGTCTAAATTTATGAACAGTCCAAAGTAGTTGAGAGACTTTATAAGATCTCATAAATTCCTGGGTAACTATAACTCACACAGCTGATGGCTATAGCTTTGCTTCTTGAACTCCTCCTTCTGATGGTGGAACAGATTTTTAAAACTAAATCACATTTCTCTTTTTCACCTTAAATATCATGACCAAAATCAGTTGCTATATGATAATCTTAGTTAAGTCTGTTTTGCAACTTCTAATTTACCTATTTTATGGAAGAGTCTAGGCACACTACAATGCCTTAAAAGGAATGCTCCCTGATCAGACTTCCCCCGCTACTCCTTGGTATCTGGGACTGAGCCCAGGTGCTTTACCATTGAGTCACATCCTGAGCCCCTTAACTTTAATTTTTTTTTTTGAAATATTTTTTTAGTTGTAGATAGACACATTACCTTTATTTTTATTTATTCATCTTTTCATGTAGGGCTGAGCATTGAACCCAGGGCCTCACATGTGCTAGGCAAGTGCTCTACCACTGAGCCACAACCCCAGCCCTTTATTTTCAATTTTGAGAAAGGGTTTTGCTAAATTGCTGAGGCTGGCCTCAACTTGCAATCCTCTTGCCTTAGCGTACCAAAGTTGCTGGGATTACAGGTGTGTGCCACTGTGCCCAGTCTTGGTTAGCCTTTTTGAAAATTAACTTATAACATGTTCTGAACTGTAGTTTTATATATAACTATATCCTTATAAAAGGAAAATACTGAAATGATAAATTCAACTTGATACTTACACAAGGCATGATAAATTGCTGCTGTAGAATTGAGTTCAATTAACAATAAACAAAAAAATTTCTTAATTTGTGATTTCAAATTTATCCATTTGAATAAAGCTTTCAAAGTACTTTTTTTTTTTTTTTTTTTTTGAGGTACTAGGGATTGAACTCAGGGAATTCAACATTTTAGGCAAGTTTTCTAACACTGAGCTACATTCTCAGGCTTTTAATTAAAAATTTTACCTCTACTACTGCTTGATTATCTATGTACCAGGTATTCTGTTTTCAAATATTAATTAGCCAGTGTGGTAGCATATGCCTATCATCCCAGCTACTTGGTAGGCTTAGGCAGGTAGATCACAGGTTTGAGGCCAGCCTCAGCAACTAAGTGAAACTCTGTCTCAAAATAAAAAATAAAAAGAACTGGGGATGTAGCTCAGTGGTAAAGCACACCTGGGTTCATTCGCCAATACCAAAAACAAAAAACAAAACTAAACCAGTAACTAATGTAACTTTATAAAGTAGTACTATTATCTCTGTAGTTTTTACAGAGGCATTAAACAGGAAAGTAACAGAAACCTGAGAACTACTAGTAATCACCACCAAATGTAAATAAATACCGTCACCAAGAGAGATCCATTTCACCAAAAATTAGTATCTCTTTTACAGCTTGAGCACCACTGACACAAGAATAACTTCATTTAGTTACCTTGTACTTTTGTCTCAGTTCTTCTGTGTCTTCTTTTTCCACTTCTAAGACACGGCGGCGTTCGGTAGCATCTTCGGCATAATCGAGCTTGACAAAAGGAGATATGATAAGTTTTATTTCCTAAGGTTAGCTATGAAAAAGTCATTTGCACTACAATGTTTGAAAACAAAAACTTGCATATTCTGCTCAGCTACCTCATGCTTTACTGTCACCCCACAGAGAGAAAAGAATACAAAATAGTTCGTAAATCCTTTCATGATGGTGGCTCCCAATAGGTACATTTGTTGATGTAGTAGTTGACTTCAGTTCTATGCTCACTGCCAAAGAATTAAGAGTAAATGCATAAAATATTTGAGACAATTAAAAAAGCAGGTATTGCCAGGTGCGGTGGTACACGCCTGTAATCCCAGCAGCTTGGGAGGCCTTGAATTCAAATACAGCCTCAGCAACTTAGGAAGACTCTGTCTCTAAATAAAACATAAAAAACAGCTGGGGATGTGATGTGACTCAGTGGTTAAGCGCCCCCTGGGTTCAATCCCTGGCACCAAAAACAAAAATAAAAAACAAAAAAACTATGTTCCATCAGATAAACATGCTCTTGTACTGGCATCTAAATTTGGAGTTAATATCAGTTTTAAATATTCATAAAATTAGTGGGTTAATGAGATCAATTTACCTCCATTTCCATTCGACCCATGCCCATGACATCATACTTGACAACAATTGGAATGGGATCTGTTCTTCCTGTAAAAGGAACACATAATCAAGGTAAGACACAAAGCTAAGCCAACAGTTCACTTTACACATTAGGTTTGGGTGGTTAGAGATCTTGCCTTGGAGTGCAGAGACCAGAAAGCTACAGTGAACCAAACACAAGCCATTCTCACAGCTTACATCCAAACTTTCCTGTCCTAGTTTAAACCCAACTAACCACTTTGGTTGACCTTCCAGTTGGGGACAACTCCACATTACTATGGCAAAATTAAAATAGTAAGTAATGCAAACCAACTTCAAGCAGTGGCACCAGGAGTTTTAAAATTTAAAACTTTAGAAGTTTCTTTTTGAAAAGATCCCCGAATAACTTCCCATCAAGGATCACTTCACTGAGTCCACCTAATATCTCTTCACTCGAAACTGGTAATAACTCATCTGATAAGCTAAAATAGCCAAAATATATATTTTAAATATGATGCAGTAAAACTCTATAATTACAAGTCAGTGTGGGTTTGTTTTTGAAAGATGCTTACAATTTTAAATGGGGCTGTAAAAATTTTAAATAAAAAGCAGGAGTTATTGCCTTGAGGGACAAAAAAAATAGTTTCAGTTTTAATCTGGTGCTTTCCCAGAGGGGATTTAACACTGGCTATGGTAAACAGTAAGCTGTGAAAAGGACTAGTTGCGAAGAAAATTGACTTTAAACTAATTGATCTATGCTGGAGATTTTTTTATAAATATATATTTAATCCACTCATAACCAGCCAAACAAAGCAAAATGGGGCAGACAAGCACTTTACTACCACAGCTGTTTTACATCACAACTTGCGCTGTTCATTGTGATGTAAGCCCACTGAAAAGAGGACTTACCTTATCCGTTGTACACCTTTAGTGAAAAAACACAATGTTTACTTCCCTCATCATTTCACTCAGGCTGGTGTAAACAATTGTTTTTTTTTTTTTTTTTGTCTTTATTGTTGCTGTTGTTGTTGTTTTGTTATACACACATACATATTATACCTTTGGGCTAAAAACAGTTTTATCAGGCTAAATTTGAAGTATTGAATTGAAAAAAAAAATTTTTAAATGTCATGATCATGACTGGCTGGGGTCCTGCAGAAAAAAGAAGAAACCATTTTCAAAATGACTAGCAACCACTTGTATCCAGTTGCTCCATATTTCTGGGATTTAATTTTTGTTCTTAAAACACAACAAAAAACAAATTCAGAAGTTTACCTACTTAGCACCACAATCCCATTATTGTTTTTAAACAATAAATAGGGAGATAATTAGGAATAATTACTATAGTTTAAAAAAACTGTTTTAAGTCAATAAATAACATCTTAGGGGGGAAAAAAAAAAAACCAAAAAAAATTCTAGAATACAGCCTTTTAGATAAAATCAGTTTTGCCAGTAAAACAAAGTTAAAAAAATACATTACTACCTTATGCCCAATGGTATAATAAATAAGCAGTGACTGCAATCTTTAGCAAAAGGACCAAATTAAAGACAGGTTATAAAAATGACTTCCTAAGTGCAATATCACTTTCATAACGTCTCAATCAGGGATTTACTGGTAAAAACAAATGGTCCAATGACAGAATTGAAAAGAAATTTATTTTCGTTTCTTTTTTGATCTATCACAATTTGTTTTTTTAAGAATCAAGAAATTTTTGGTACAAATTCATTACCTCTGTAAACCCCTGTTTATAAACTCTGCATTAGTACTTTTGCCTTCTAAGGCAGTCAAAGTTTGTTTTTATTTATTTATATATTGCAGTAGCCAAGTGCTAGTGCCCATTACATTGGGGGAAATCAAGTTTTTGACAGTATTAGAATTTAATGTGTAACTGATTTTATTTTTTTTTTTGCAGTTCTAATAACACAAACAGATACATCCCTTCTTAACATTACCCTTTAATGAACAAGGATCAGACAAGTTGCATAAGGAAAGGAAAGGAAAATGAAAAAGACCAAGCAGAAGGATGAAGGCTACAACAGAGAAAGTAAGCCTAACATATTGGTGCACTGATGACAAAAGGAGTAATTCAGTCTGAAAATAAAAAATTACCACTGCTAAGTTTACCATCACCACAACAAGTCCAGGATCATAATGCTGTAAAAAAGAAACACCATTTGTTAGGCAGAAACCATTAGGGTAGGAAATAGGCCTTCTAGCAGGCAGACAGGATAGTGTAAAGTACCAAATGGGCTTTGTCCCTCCCCCAATTTCAGCTGAGGACAGAGGAAGGACATTTTGTGCTGCAACAGCTGTTTTCAACTGGTCAGACAAGGGTGTGAGATTTTTGTACTGCTACTTGAGAACATGAACAATCTCCTTTTCAGTAATGCAAGAGTTGGGGGATGGGGTGGGATATCAGTCAGTTTAAAGGGAGAGAATTAGCTACAGCTTCCAAACTCATTTAACTATTCATTCTAGAAATGATGGGATTATTAGATGGGCCAAAGATGGGATTTTTCTGCAAAGAAATCTCAAAGACCAGATCAGATCAACTGGACAGTGATCAACTCACTGCTTCACTAAAAGAAGGCTTGGGGAAGAGTATGCGGGGCAGGGGTAGGGTTTCAAGACCTCTCTGAAAATATATAACAATTAAGAGGTCTAGAAAACAACCTTATATTTTCAGTGCTTGGAGAATGTTGTGATTTGAGTTTCGTTATAACTGAATAAAACTCTTTAAGTGGTTCTCCCCTTTGTTTTCTGCTAATGAAGACTTCCCAGGACCGCCAACATCCATCTTTCTCCAAGCAACAAAGTCAACCTTTGAAGGAGAGCTTCAAAGAAACTCCAGTAAAAAAAAAAAAAAAAAAAAAAAAAAAAAAAAAAAAAAAAATGGCATTAAAGCAGGGCACTGTACTGCCTGTCTATAAGCTGAGCTATTAGAAGGCTGAGAAGGGAGGATTACCAGTTCCAGGCCAGCCTGGGCAATTTAGCGAAACCCTTGTTTCAAAATTCAAAACGAAACAAAAAAAGGATGCCAGAAGAGTCATAACATTTACAATTACTCCATTCAGAGTTAACTCACAGAAAATAAAAAGTCTAGCTTTCAAAGCAATTGGAGAGCCAAGTAGTACTTTCTTAACATTATTAAAGAGGTTACAGGCCGAGGAAAAATCGCAGTGGGAAAAGATACTAAATAATACAGATAGGAAGAGGCTGTACCAAATTTAAAACAAACAAACTTAATTATTAATTTGCTATCAATAATAAATTCTTTCATAAAGAATATCACTTAGAATACCTAAGCAATAATTTGGAGTGATAACTTCTCAAAAGGTAGGTAGTAGACTAACTGGTAATATGTGTTCTCTACAAAACACAACTTTTTTTTTTTTTTTGGTACTGAGGATTGAACCCAGAGGCACTACTTAACCACTGATCCACATCTCCAGTTTTTTTTTTTTTTTTTTTTGGAGACAGGATCACTAAGTTACTGAGGCTGGCTTTGAACTTGTGATCCTCCTGCCTCAGCCTCCTGAGTCACTGGGATTACAAGAGTGAGCCACCGTGCCCAGTTTAACTCTTCTTAAAATAATGAACTAAATCCATGGTCTTACCTCTTGATTTCTTTTAAAGTGTAACAAGTATTACTTAAAGTCTATTAAATTATTAAGAACATTTTTATGGTTTTATTCACTACAGAGGAGGCAACTTTAAGCAGAACCCTAAATATTCTCCTTAAAAGAAACTGGCCTCCTAAGCAAAAGAGCTACAGACACTATGACTACACTCTGGTCAAATGGAAAAAGGACAGAAAAAGAACATCATTATCAAGAAAAATCAAGAATGGGCCAATACTGATACATCCATTTGATGAAAAAAACTGATATTCATATTTTCAAAATCAAAATTTAAATTGTTTTACTAATTAACTAGAATTTAATTTTAATTTTATGTATTTAATAGTGTCGGGGGTCCAACCCAGGGCCTCACAAGTGCTCTACCATTGAGCCCTACTTGTCTGTACATTCAAAGGGAGTTTTACTTCTACCATAGGCGTATTTAAATGCTCTTATTATATAACAGGTCTTGCTAAAATGAAAAGGCATTATGACTTATAATCGAAGAGTGAACAAGATCAAATACAAAGCTGGGCATGGTGGTATATGGCTGTTGTCACGCTACTTGGGAGGCTCAGGCAGAACTGCTTGAGCACAATTCAAGATCAGCCTAGGCAACATAGTGAAACCCTATCTCAAAAAGAAACCAACCAAGCTGGGCATGGTGACACATGCCTGTAATCCCAGTAACTCAGGAGGCTGAGGCAGGAGGACTACAAATCCAAGGCCAGTCTTAGCAACTTAATGAGACTCTGCCAAGAAAAAAAAAAGAAAGAAAGAAAGAAAAGAAAAGAGGAAGGAAAGGAAAGAAAAGAAAAGAAAGCTGGGGAGATAGCTCAGCTGGTAGAGTGCTTGCCTCGCAAGCACAAGGCCCTGAATTCAATCCCCAGTACCGGAAAAAAAAAAAAAAAAAAAAAGGAAAAGAAAAGAAAAAGGTAGGGGATGTGCCTTAGTGGTTAAGTGCCCCTGAATTCAATCCCTGGTACCAAACAACAAAAAACTAACCAACCAAAAACCCCAACAAGAAAAAATACAAAAACTCATTGATACTGATAGCCATCTTGTCACTGAGAACAAATCCTCAAGAATTCATTTTGATTTTAAAATATTTAAGGATATACCAATCTACACAGATAGTCCAAAGAAATGGACTATAGAGAAATACACTTTTTTTGGAGAAACACTATATTTAAAGGGACACACTCCAGGAAGAAAACAAATGGGAAGAAAATATTTAAAAGGCAATCATATTCTGGTAATTAGCCACATTTTAGAAGCAGAAGACATATATATAACTTTCCTATAGAAATAAAGAAGTTTCTAAAATGATTATTCAAATGACTGACTATAGATAGATATAAGAACACTACTATTTACCTCTGTTGCCGTTATAAATAACCATTCAATGCAAATATTTACTGCAAATATTTACTGCAAATATTTAATTAGTTCTTACTACATACCAGGCACTGTTCAAGGCACTAGGTATAAAACAGTGATCAAAAAGCATTATACCTCCTGAATTACCTATAATTAGACAAAATAATTCTCTTCTTTAACACAGGAAGGGAGAACAACTTTTGTGGACTGAATGCACAAGCAGGTTACAGAGATTTGAAATGTCTAAAGTTAGCTGAACTAGGTGGTATACATCTGGAATTCCAAAGACTCAGCAGACTGAAGCAGGAGAATAATACACTCAAGATCAGTCGGGGCAATTGAGACTCTGTCTCAAAACAGAAAGCTAAAAAGGGTTGGGGATATAGTTCAGTGGTAAAGTGCCCCTGGTTCCATCTGCATTAATGGCGGAAAAGGGTTCAAGTCTTTAAAAATTGACACTAATAGGGCACGGTGGCACACATCCAGCAGCTTGGGAGGTGGAGGCAGGAGGATCACAAGTTCAAAGCCAGTCTCAGCAAAAGCGAGGTGCTAAGCAACTCAGTGAGACCCTGTTTCTAAATAAAATACAAAAAAGAGCTGGGGATGTGGCTCAGTGGTTGAGTGTCCCTGAGTTCAATCCCCGATGCCCACCCCCTGGCCATAAAAAAGACTGACACTAATGAAGTAGAAGTAAACAAAAAAGTCAATGTAGTGGAGCTGGGCAATGGCACTCTTCTGTAATCCCAGCCTCTCCAGAGGCTAAGGCAGGAGGATTGCAAGTTCAAAGTCAGCCTCAGCAACTTAGCAAGGCCCTAAGCAATTCATAAGACCCTGTCTCAAAATAAAATATAAAGAAGTGCTGGGGATGTGGCTCAGGGTTAAGCACCCCTGGCTTCAATCCCTGGTACCAAAAAAGTAAACTCAATGCAATGGAACTTCTATAATCCTTGTGACTAGGAAGACTGAAGCAGGAGGATCCCTAGTTTGATGCCAGCCTCAGCAACTTAGTCCTGTCTTAAAATAAAAGAATTAAAAGAACTGAGGATGTGTTAAAGTGTCCCTGAGTTCAATCCCTGGTACCAAAAAATAAATAAATAACAAAACAATGAAAAGTGAAAATATTCACTTTCAAAAGACCTAAACTGATAAAGGTCAAGATACTGCCTGAACTTATTTCTTACTAGAAGCAACTAAAATAATACGTGAAAATCAAGAGTAAGATATAATTTTGGAAGGTGCCTATTCTGTGCTTTGTAAAATTATTCAAAATAAGAATCTAAAGCAGGTCAGTTTAAATATTTCACTTATTAAAACAGTGATTACATACTTTCAGAAACTGAGTAGAAAATGGTCTATTTCTAAAATAGAGCTTCACTTTTGCAAATTTATCCTGAAAATTCAGTTCTTCTGTGGCATAAAAACAATGATTCTGGGCTGGGGATATAGCTCAGTTGGTAGAGTGCTTGCCTTGCAAAGCACAAGGCCCTGGGTTCAATCCCCAGCACTGCCCCCCCAAAAAAAGATTCTTGGGCTGCAGATATAGCTCAGTAGTTCAGTGCTTGCTTATTAGCATGAGTGAGGTACTGGACTTAATCCCCAGTACCAAAAACAAACAAAAAAGTGATTACTTTCAGAATTATTTAGGTATTTCTTTTTAATTGTAGCACATTATTTATGGTACATCTCAGGAAACACTAAACAGAAACATCAAGCAGACTATTTGTTCCCTATAGAGATTATAAAGTTTATGTAAAAATGAACACTTTCTACTTGAAACAGAGTTCTTATTATCTAGTACTACAAAAGCTAATTATAGTTTTCCCATGGCCTGTTTAGTGACCTACAGAACAATCCGATTACTTTGATTTTTCACATACAGATGTTTTCTAAGGCACAAGAGTTTAACTGTGACCTTAAGGAATCTCCATTTTATACTTTAGTATCACAACTGGCTTTCAGTTCAACTTCAATCATAAAACTTTAGAATGTTAATCAACAGGAACATAGATGAGGCAAAGGCAAAAGGGTTACGGAATCAAAAAGTCTAGAAAGAATATTTCATCCAGAGAAAATGAGATCTTCAAGATCTGGGAAGAGGTAATAAAGAGAACTTATGAAGTACTTTCCATTCAAGAGTACTTAAGAATACTTTTAGACAAGATAAAATTATCTAATGAAAATTATATTGACTTGTTGAAGGTCATTTCATGCTAACCACGACGCTATGATAATTTTTTAATTTAAAAAAAATTAATAAATATAATTTTGGGCCAGGCATGGTGGCAAACACCTGTAATCCCAGCAGCTGAGGAAGAAGGATTGCAAGTTCAAAGGCAGCCTCAGCAAAAGTGAGATGCTAAGCAATTCAGTGAGACCCTGTCTCTAAATAAAATACAAAAAAAAAAAGAAAAAAAAGGGATGTGGCTCAGTGGTCAAAGAGCTCCATAATTTTGGAGCTGGGCAAGTGGCATACCCCTGAAATCCTAGCTATTCAGGGCACTTGGGCAGGAGGATCACAAATTTGAAGCCAATGTGAGTAACTTAGTGAGACACTGTCTCAAATTTTTTAAAAATAGTGAAAAAAAAGGCTGGGGATGTAGCTAAGAGATATCCTTGAGTTTGATCACCATACTGAAAAAAAAATTTTTTTAAATGAAATAAAATAAAAATTAGGGAACATAATAGCTCGAAACATAGGACTCAGGAGAAAGGGGTGGGAGGCTAACAGAAGGTCCTCAGTTTAAAAAATGGGGTGGGGTTACTGGACAAGGAGGTGCACACCTGTAATCCCAGTGGCTCAGGAGGCTGAGGCAAGAGGATCACAAGTTCAAAGCCAGTCTCAGCAAAAGAAAGGCTCAAAGAAACTCCGCGAGACTCTATCTCTAAATAAAATACAAAGAATAGGGCTGGGGATGTGGCTCAGTGGTCAAGTGCCCCTGAGTTCAATCCCTGGTACCAAAAAAAAAGGGTGGGGAGTTGGAGGTAGCACTTTAAAAACAGAGTTTTACTTATGTTTGCATACTGATATCTGACATAGTATGTGAGGCAGAGTAACATTTAATCAAAAAGCATTTGTTCACTCAGAATGAACATGTTCATAGTGGGTTTAAAACTTACTCAGATGTAAATATTCCACCATTGTGGTGCGTTTTTGCTTAACACAAGATACTCATGACTTAATTCTTCTGTAAACAAGGAATTATTTTATCAAGTAGAACATATGACTATATCATACAGGTCTCCATCTCAAAAAGTATACAAACTGTTCTAAATGAAATACTTGAATCTTGCATTCACTGTTCATTAGCAACTTGTTCAATTTATCTTATCTGTCATCACATAGCAGTAAGGGACAGAAAGCATCACTTTGAGGGGTTGGTGACAATAGGCATTGAAAACACGGATACTGAGCTACATCCCCAGTCCTTTTCATTCTTTTTCTGAAACAGGGTCTCACTAAAGTGCCCAAAATTGCCTCAAATTTGTTATCCTCCTGCCTCAGCCTCCTGAGTCTCTAGGATTACCAGCATGCACCATCTTGCCCAGTTGGCCATCAAATGTTTAAGGAAAAATAAACTGGGGCTGGGAGGGCATAGCTTAGTAGTAGAGAGTGGCCAAGCATATGTGCAAGACCTTGGATTCAATTCCAGCATCAAAAAGGAAAGAAAGAAAACTGGAGAAAGAACTTATACTTAATATCTAATAATAAAATATCAATAAAAATCTGAAATAGAAAGATTCCATAGCGGGGATGTAGCTCAGTAGTAGTGTGTGTGTTTGGCATGCCTGAGGACCTGGGTTCAATCCGGAGGGAGGAGGGAAGGAGGGAAGGAGGGAAAGAGGGAAGGAAGGAGGAGAGAAGGAGGGAGGGAGGGAGGGAGGAAAGAAGAAAGGAAGGAAGGAAGGAAGGAGTAGCTCAGTAGTTAAGTGCCCCTGGGTTCAATCACCAGCACCAATTAATTAACTTATTAATTCTGGGAATGTTTTCTCTTTTAAAAAAAAAAAAAAAAAAAAAAAAAAGCTCCAAGTGAAAATTAGTTGCTGCCTAAAGTACCTAGAGTACACTCCAGTGTACATGCAGGTGGACCAAAAATTACTGATGGACTTCCAATCTATATGGATATCTCTTAATTAAAGAATTCCAAAAGAATGTACTTAATGAAGAGTGACTGGTGGGAACTCAGGGGATGTGAACTACAATTCTGTCATTAAATGGGCATGTGACATTATCTATGTTCATGAAGGTAGGTTTTTTAAAAATATGTTTTAGTTATAGGTGGACACAGTATCTTTATTTATTTTTATGTGGTGCTGAGGATCGAACCCAGTGCCCTGCATGTGTGAGGTAAGTGCTCTACCACTGAGCCACAGCCCCAGCCCTGAGGAGTTAGATAGATTTAATAGTCTACAGGGTTTACTTTCTTTTTTCTTTGCTTTTTTTGATAGTGGTGACAGAAGCCAAGGCTTGCACATGCTAGATAGTGCTCTACCACCAAGCTTAATATCTAAAACTTATGATCCTCCTGCTTCAGTCTCCTAAGATTGGATTACAGGTATGTACAACAACCACATCTTGTTGGTTCACTTCAATCTCAAATTTGAAGGGTAGAAAATATTTAGGGAAGTTGTATAGATGGTACCAGTCTTGTGATATTATAATAATCCAATGCCTTCTTAGCGTTGAATTCTCTTATGGCTAACTCAGTGTTCCCAAACCACACTGAGAATTTTTTCATTCCAGGATCACTCTGTAACCCCAAAAGACTTTCCAGGTTCCTTTAAACTACTTTCCCTTTCCCTTTCATAGTAACCCCATCCCCCATAACTTATTTTGTCTTTATCTCCTTTCTAAATGTAGAAAGGAGCTAGGTTTCAGGTAGAACCTAAATTAGACTGGGCTACAAAATCTGTTTTCTAATAGGAGACAATATCTAAATATGTGGGTGACTTTTTACAACCAGAGCTTAGGTCTCAGCAGCCCTATCTGCAAAATGCAGACATGCCCACTTTCAGGACCAGCATACAGATCAAAAGAGATAACAAATGGAAGATGCTTTATAAATGAAAAATCACTATATACAATGCTGTTAAGCTCAAGATTTCGGGGAAAAATTATAAAGTGTTCTTTTTATTTCCAATTTTGTTTTTGTTTTGGGGGGGTACTAGAGAATGAACCTAAGGACACTTTACCACCCATCTACATCCTCAGTCACTTCCGTTTTATTTTGAGACAAGGATCTTATTACATTGCTGAGGGCCTTGCCAAATTGCCCAGGCTGGCTTTAAACATGTGATCCTCCTGTGTCACTGGGATAACAGGCATACACTACCATGCCCAGCTACTTTTTCAACTACTTCCACCTGATTAGACTATTCTAATTATAGAGAAGCATATATATATATATATATATATATATATTCTCCCCCCCCCGCCAGGCTTGGATTCAATTCCCAACATTGAAAAAAGTTAAAACGTTTTGGACATTCTACTTTTTTGCCTTAGATTCTTATTTTACCAGTTTTATTTTAATCATGCAAATTAACTTAGGGCAAGAAGTCTTATAAGTAATAAGGTATGACTATGTAAATTAGGCTAATGGTAAAACTGAAGAAAAATACATAGCATTATATCAGACCCAAAATCACTAACACACTTTGGATGAGTGAAAGAACCATCTATCCTACTAGCTATAATAAAGGCAATTTTGTTAAAAGCTCATTTTATTTATATGGTCCACAGCAATGATGTTCGAGCTATGGTTTATTCTATTTGTTTTACAATTTTTAGGGTTTTGTTTTATGAATTCACTGAGCCACTCCCCAGCCCTTTTTATAGGTGTGCGCCACCATGCCTGCCTAGCAGGGAACTTATTTAAAATGTAATTTTTTGAACCCCACCCCAGACCTGCTGAGTGTGGCTAGTTGATAATCTATACTTTTAATGAGCACTCAAGTTAATTCTGTTAAGAACCACAAGTCTAATGGAAAAACCACTGAAGTAGAGATCAGAAGACTTATATGGTAAACACAGCTCCTACCCTTAATGGTTTAACTTCAGATTTCCACTTGTTTCCCATTCTCTTTTTGCTCTTTTTTTTTGTTTTGTTTGTTTTGTCGGTACCAGGGATGCTTAACCACTGAGCCACATCACCAGCCCCTTTCTTTCTTTCTTCCTTCTTTTTTTGTGATGCTAGGGATTGAACCCCTCTTTATTATTATTATTATTATTATTATTTGTACTGGGAATTGAATTCAGGGATGCTTAACCACTGAGCCACATCCCAGCCCTTTTTTGTAATTTTTATATTGAGACAGTATCTCACTAAGTTGCTTAGAGCCTTGCTAAGTTGCTGAGGCTGGCTTTGAATTTATGATCCTCCTGCCTCAGCCTCCCAAGCTGGGATTATGGGCATGCATCACCTTACCTGGCAAGTTTCCCAACCTCTTAAAAGGCATTATTTCTCACTTTATATGCTGGGGAGTGAAAAGAGATAAGAAACAGGTATATAAAATATTTATGCCATCATATTTAATTCCTGAAGCATCTCCCAAATCTTTTAAAATTATGGGTGGGGATGTAGTTGTAGTTCATTGGTAAAACACTTGGCTAGTAAGCTTGAGACACTGAGTTTGATCCCTAACACCACAAAAAAGGGGAACAGGTTAAAAAAACAAAAACAAAACAACCTGTGTGTTTAACAAGATCATACTGCTTACTAACTGCAGCATTCACAAAGTAGTAACCCACAGGAGGTCAAACACAGGACTGTAGGGCCTGTACCCTACATTATTTTAAACTTCAGGTCAACATTTATCAACTAGGAGATTTCAAAAAGTCATCAGGATTTCTGTTATCCTTTAAAATATTCAGAAGATCTGACACTGAGACATTCCTATGTGGCATCAGCAAGAGCTGAGTGGCAACTATTCCTCTCGAATCATGGCATAGCTCACACTACTTCCTACAGTATCACTTAGTTGGCATCAACTGTATATATAACAACACCAGGCTCAATTCTTACTTCAAGGTCTACATTCTTTGCTCCCTTTTTCTGTGCTTCTGCTGGATTTTTCCTGTTAATTTCCAGTTGGTAGCTATCTCCTTTATAGGTTTTAGATGGTTTACTAAGAGCAGAAAGAAAGGAATTAAAACTAAACTAGATTTATACATGAAAAATATTATTTTGTTCTGTTTTCTAAATGTATGTGTCCAATTATTTTGAATTCTGGTGATAATTTTAAAATGAACTTCTTTTTAAGTTTTCCTGCCTTTTCTTTCTTTATTTTTTTGGCAGTAAGGAGAATTGAACCCAGGGGCACTCTACCATTGAACTACATCCCCAGCTCTTTTTTTGCCCAGCTACAAATTAATCCAACACAAAATAATCCCCTCCAACTTCATTCACTGAGGTAGTTATGTCCACAACCAAATCCGCCTCTAACCTGGAAATCAGTTGCTGACCCAGCCCCAACTTTCTTATCAGCACCAGGCGGCACAGCACTCTTTCTACAGGTACATGTCAGCTTCCCCTCTTTTGAGTCTTGTAGGCCGCTCGCCCTCCAGACCTTTGGTTAGAGGCCTACCAGTCTCTGGTCGGCTATGGTGTAGAGTGGCAGGTACAATCTTAGGCGGCAACTGGAGGTAACTGCAGAGATACTGGACACCCTCATTGGTAAGATACTAACAGAAATGCCTCCAGGCAAACTGTTCCTTCATATAGCCTTGAGACTTGAGAGACTGCACTGCCTTCAAGACATGAATGGTGGGCACATCTCATCTGCCAGTTCTGGGTGCTTGAGCATGTGGACATCTTTCTTGGATGCTCCCTCCTTAGAAAAGAGTTCATTGAATGGCAATCCAATTCTTGTGCATCAACATCACAGAGGCTTCAGGGTCAGAGGCTGAGATTGGAAAGGAAGGGGCATGTGCAACCAGTTCTTTTTATTTTTATTTTAAGACAGGGTCTGGCTAAATTGCTGAGGCTGGCCTCAAACTTGTGATCCTCCTCCCTCAGTCTCCAGTCACTGGGATTACAGGTGCGTGCTACTGTGCCCAACAGTTTTTTTTAAATAAAAGAGATTTCTTATAAAACACTTTTTACCTTGTGTTATCATCTTCACATTTCATTCTACTTTAAAATAACAAGTTCTTGAAGAATGAAGAGATTCCACCAACCCACAGATACCTGTGTTCCATGCATCTATGAACAAGTATATTTCACATGAGTTCACAAAAAAATCCATGGATAAGCATTCAGTTATGAAACAGTTGTTTGCTTCCTCATTCTCACAATCTGAGTTTTTTCCCACAGGTTGTATCATTAAAGAAATAAACCAAAATTGCAAGTTAAATTGTTTGATTTTCTCTCTCTCTCTCTATTTTGGTACTGGGACTAAACCCAAGGGCACTTGATCACTGAGTTACATTCCCAGTCCTTTTACTTTTTTATTTTGAGACAGGGTCTCACCCGAGGTTGGTCTCAAACTTTCAATCCTCCTGTCTCAGCCTCCTGAGGTGCTGGGATTACAGGCATAGGCTACCTACTGTGTCTTTAATTTTATCATTATGTTATTCATTACACAGTACTGTATTTATTTGTTACATTTATCTTCCTTTTAAACATACATAGAGGTTACATCTTACTTATTCTTAAAGACTTAGTACACATTTGGCATATTCTATGAATTTAATAAATGTGCAGAAATAAAAAATATGAAAGTAACAAGAAAACACAAACAGTAATTATCCTTTAGGAACTTGAGAATCTAATGAGGTTAAAAGAGACACATAAGTAAATAAAATATATTTATATAATATAAAATATTAAAAATCCTACAAGATTCAAGTACTAGAAGAGACCAAATTAAAAAAAAAAAAGCTGGGGACTGAACTTTCACCATGGGCCTTACACATGCAAGCCAAGCACTCTAACCACCAAGCTACATCTCTGGCCCACTATTTTCTTTTTTCCTATAGAGACCAATTACCAACCCTAAAAATTTGGCCAAGGTTCTTACCACTCATTTACCATCAAGTTTCTAGTGAATTTATATTTATCATGAAGAATGAACATGTGACCTCCTTAAGTAGCATACAAAAATATGTAACATTCAGAGTCATCTCTAATTTTTTATTTTTTGTGAGACTGGAAATTGAATTCTGGTGTGCTTTACCACTAAGCTACATCCCCAGACCCTTTTTAATATTTTGTTTTGAGACAACTGGCCTTAAACCTGAGATGTTCCTGCCTCAGCCTCCTGAGTATGTAATCATGAGTTGCTGGTATTACAGGTGTGTACAGATACACTATTTATCCATTTGTTTGTTTGTTTATGGGTAGAATAACTACCATATATTTAATTCTATAGTACAATACTGGCATTTCTCGCCACTTCATATCTCTTCAGGAGACTGAAGTGAGCCTGGACCTACGGTTTAAGTTCATGATAGCATATTGATTAAAAGCACAGGTTCTGATACCTCATACTAATTACCTGTTATGTTGAGCAAATTATTGCTCAGAATGTCAATTTCCTTATCCATTCGATGGACATTATGTCTACTTCAAAGAAAATTCAAATGAGAAAATCATGGGTAAGCACTGGGTAAATGCTTACCAAAAGTTAGCTATGATAAAGGATTAACACTAAATCCAGTGGACAGGGGCTTGCTACTCAGACACATGGACGAACTGACTACACACTGTGCTTCATAGTTGATTTGTTTTTAGTCGCCTTCATATCTATACCCCCTTTGCATTTCTATTGCTACCACTATATTCAGAACCCTTATCAACTCATACCCAGACCTCTCTAAGTCATCCATCTTCATCCTCAAACACACTTGACTAGATAGTATTTTACTTCCACAACAAATGCCTGGGTGGTATAATAAAGAGCATGAGACTGCAAATCAGTGAATGTAGGTTTGAATTTCCACATTATCACTAAGACAAGAACACCAAAACTAATTTTTTTTTTATCTGTAAAGTGAGTTTTAGATTAAATCACCTTTAATATCTCTTCTTTCTATAAAACTATATACTTCTTCTCTGATCAAAAATTGCCTTTAGCTTACAAAATAAAATTCCAAATTGGTGTAGCATTAAAGTATAGTAGATTTAGTATAGTAGTAAAGAGCATGAATTTTGAAGCCAGAAAGACCAAAGTATGAATCATGATTCTATACTTTACTGGTTGCTTATTCTTGGACAATTTACTATAAATCTCTCTGGGCCTCAGTTTTTTTCTTCTACAAAATGGGAATGACAGTAATTATCTCACAGGCTTGTTATAATAATTAGATTTTTAAAAAATGCTTAGCATATAGTAAACACTAAGTACATATGAAATTTGTGTCTTTTCTAATCAATCTCTCATTACTAACTTCTAGTTATTTATTGTTTCTGGAGTCCTACAACTCTGCTTCAACCAAAACAAGGATGCAGGTTCCTCCTCCTGCTTTTACATATTGGTGTCTAATTCTTTAAAAAATATTGAGCGTGTGCTGGGCAAGTGCTCTACCACTGAGCCACAACCCCAGCTCCTCCCAGCCCTTTTTATGTTTTATTTTGAGACAGAATTGCTCTAAGTCGCTGAGGCTGGCTTTGAACTCACAATCCTCCTGCCTCAGCCTCTGAAGTCGCTGTTAATACAAGCATGTGCAACTCGTCCAGCCCCAATTCCTTTCTATTTAAGCCATAAACTTGAACTGACTGTAGACTGCCAATTCTAGTTTTATTTAACATCTGAATTTCATCTCTTTTATTTACATTAACTAAATTCCACCAAGAATGTCAAAGGCTTTTATATAACTGGTACTTCACTAAATCTTACGTTTGCCTTAAGAAAGGAATAGAGGCTATTATAACTTAGCTACATACTTCCTGGGCTAGACCAGCTCTGTATAAGTAAGTCTTTCTGACAATCCATATCTTACTTTGTGGTGCCAGGACCTACATTTGCTGTTCTCCCCCCAATCCACTCATTCTCAGTATCAGATCTTTCTGAGAAACAAAAATGCATAAAGGTAATTAACATTGATTTCAAAATCAGACTTAAAATTAAATGGCAGAGACTCTGTAGCTATATGGCATTTCCAAAACTGTTTCACTTTATAAAATAAGCATATTAATATCTATTTCATTAAATGGGACAATAAGAGTCATCTAGATTCTGGATTAGTATTTGGCCCATAATTTGCACTTTTTCCTTTTTCAGCCATTGGCTGGCTGAAAAATATGTTGAAAGAACATTCTTAATGGTTTGGCTATTAAAACTGAGACATTCTAATGTGAAAAATTAAAAGGGTCCATTCTGTGGGAATACAGAGGCATAATTTGTTTTACTTGACCGTGCCAAGAAAAATTTTTGTAAAGGCAAGACTCATGAAGGGGAATCGAATTGCTTTTTACTTTAAGTTTTTAAAAATTTGATGATGTCTACTTGTATTACTGTTTAAAAAATAACATATAAAATCGTCTTGGAGAAGACCTAGAGTAGAAAGTATCAAAGCAGAGTAGGGTTGGGAGTGTTTCTTTAGTTTTCCGTATGAATACTCCTTTCCTTCTCTAATTCTTTAGTTATTTTCTAGGGAATAAATGGTGAAAGTAGTAGGGTAAGGCCTGCATTAGCGTTCATACTACATTTTATTACTGAAGGAAAACTAAACTCGAATTCAGTATAATAGAATAAAAATATGTAGTCTTACAATTTAGACTTTGTCTTGACATTGGAATGTTGATTTCTAAAACTTTACAACTTTGGGGCTAGGGATATATAGCTCAGTGATAGAGTATTTACCTAGCATGTGTGAGATCTTGGGTTTGATCTCTAGCAACCCTCCTGGGGCGGGGGGGGGGGGCTTAGTTGACTTCTCAAAATTTTTATTTACTTATTTTTAAAATGTTTTTTGTTTTGTAGTGCTGGAATCAAACCCCAAGGGCCTTTACACATAGGTCAAGTGTTCTACCAGGCTGAACTACATCCCCAGCCCTTTTTATTTTATTTTGAGACAGAGTCTCACTAAGTTGCCCAGGCTGACCTCAGACTTGGGATCCTCTTGCCTCAGTCTCCCACGTGGCTAGAATTACTGGCATATACCATGGCACCCAGCTTTATTTTTTATTTATTTTTTAGGCGGTGCTGGATATTGAACCCAGGGCCTCACGTGTTAGGCAACTGCTGCAGTACTGAGATACATCACCAGTTCCTACTAACCTCTTTTCAAAATTTGTTTTATTTATTTATTATTATTGAGACAGGATCTGAATATATTGTCCAGGCTGGTCTTCAACTCCTGGGATCAAGTGATCTTCTACTTCAGCCCCTTCTGCCCAGCTGTTGGGACTACAGGCTTTAACACCTGGCACTTTTTTTTTTTTTTTCCACTTTCTGTGATGGGGCCTTGTGCATGATAGGCAAACACTCTACCACTGAGCTGTATCCCCAGCTTCACTAACTTAAGGGAAAAAAAATAATTTTGTGAAAAAATAGTTTATTTAGTGACATAGGTACATTTTTCTGGATAGAACCTTTGCATAAAGCAAAGTTGACCTTTATTTTTCCTTTGAAATTTGTGTTTATTTTTAGAAAAACAAACAAGAGTGCAGCTACTTGAAACATAAGCTTTGGAGTACAACACCACATACCTGGTTTTGTTGATCATCTACTGGATTTGTGAGTCTGAATGAGTTACTTTTTTGTTTGTTGACAAAACTGGGGATTCTACTCTTGGGCGCTCTACCACTGAGCTACACCTCAAGCCCTTTGTGTTGGTTTTTAAGACAGCATCTCCCTAAATTACCCAGGCTGGCCTTGAACTTGTGGTCCCCCTGACTCAGCCTCCCCAATTTTTTATTTTTTATTTTTGGTACTGGGGATTGAACCCAGGAGCACTCAACCACTAAGCCACATCCCCAGTAGTTTTTGTATTTTATTTAGAGATGGGCTCTCACTGAGTTGCTTAGGGCCTCACTAAATTGCTGAGGCTGGCTTTGAACTTGTGATCCTCCTGCCTCAGCCTCCCAAGCTGCTGGGATTACAGATGTGCACCATTACGCCCAGCTCAGACTCCCAAATCGCTAGGATTATAAGAAAACACCACCACAACTGGCTTAACCAATGATTTTAGATAGTAACATTTTTATGTTTAAACTGTTTAAATACAATTAAGAAAAAGATGCATGAAATATCTGGCAACACGTTACAAATAAACTAGAACTCCGGAAAAGCTATTTCAGTACAAACAAAAGAGATATACATGCTATTGCACAGAAATTAACTGTATATTAAAAACCATAAAAACTATTTGGTTATCAGATAGAAATGTTTAAGGATCTTATATTCTGGATTAGGGATGTAGTTCAATGGTAGAATGCTTGCCTAACATGAGTAAAGCCCTGGATCCAATCTCCAGTTCCCCAATACCATAAAAAAATAAAAATAAAAATAATAACAAAAAAAATTTAAAGGCATTTTATATTCTAATAATTTTTTAATTTATTTTTGAATTTTGTTTTTGAGACAGGGTCTTGCTATGTTGCCCAGGCTGGCCTCAAACTACTGGACTCATAAAATTTTCTTGTCTCAGCCTCCTGAGTAGCTGAACTATAGGCATGTACCACTGCACCCAACTTTATATCATAATAAGCTTTAAAATTTCATGAACAGACAGCTTTGTGTATTTCAGAAAAGAGTTAAATTTTGAGATTAGTGTGTGGTTCATTTAAAATAATGGAATGGGGTGATGATGTGGCTCAGTGGTAGAACACTTGCCTAGCATACATGGGGCCCTGGGTTTGATACCCACCAATGTTAAAAAAAAAAAAAAAAAAAAAAATACAAATACATAAATTCAGAACATATTGAGAAATAGGTTCCCAAATAGGACTTTCATACAGAGTGCATTTTAATATCTATATCATTTAACACATATGGTAGTTCACCATATTATGCACCATTCTGTACCTTGCTTTTTCTCTTAATGTTATCTTAGAAATTATTCTATACCTATTTAGTACATACTAAATTACTCCAATCTTTTAAAACCCATATGGTTTCCCTTTATACCATTTTAGTATTCTATTGCTTCATATCTAAAATGCCATTAATCATAAAACACCATTTTATGTGCCACTAAAAAAGAAATTTAAAAGGTGCCAACTATAATTATAATATCATTAACAAAATGCACCTGATTTTAGTTTTATTAAAATATGGGGAAAATCTTAGTTGATATCAATGAAATACAATAGACTATCTCTAATCTTTGGTTATTATAATCAGTGATATGAATAACCTCCATCAAGTTATTTTGTGCAAGTACAAGAATACATTCAAGTAGACAGTTATAAATAGAATTACTAGGTTCAAGGATACCTGCATTTTAAAAAAGCGGTTTTTTTTTTCCCCTGCATGTTAACCTTTAAGCCATTCAAACTGTTCTTGGTAGTGGTTTTGCCAATTTCTATGGTTATAATACAAGTAGCTCTTTTTCCCATAACCTACTTTGGTTATTTTTTTACCTTTTTGAGTCCAAGTGAAAAATGGTGTCTCATAATTTAATATACACTGCTCTTATCAAGAGAAGGGTTGAAGGTATTTTTATATGTTTAAATGTCATCTGCACTGCTTTTCTATAAAGTGTTCATATTTCCCTTTGCCTATTCAGGTAATAAATCTTTCATAGTAATACATACATAAAGGAAATTGTCCTTTGTCTATACTGAAATATTACAGATATTTCCCCAAGTTTATTTGTTTTTAGACTTTATTTAAGATGAAGTATAGTCCCCAGTCCACATTTTTTGGGAGAGGGTGTTACTGGGTATTGAACCCAGGGGTGCTTAACCACTGAGCCAAATATATTCCCAGACCATGTTTTTTTTTGTTTTTTTTTTTTTTAATTTAAGTTGCCAATGAACCTTTATTTTATTCATTTATTTATATGTGGTGCTGAGAATCGAACCCAGTGCCTCACACATGCGAGGCAAATACCACTGAGCCACCACCCCAGCACCCCCCAGACCTTTTTATTTTTTATTTTGAGAAAGGGTCTTGCTAAATTGAGAAAGGCTGGTCTTGACCTTGTAATCCTCCTGCCTCAGTCTTCCAAGTATCTGGGATTATAGGTGTGAGCCACTACACTTAGTTCTGTATCCTTTTTTTTTTTCATTTTTTTAATGACTTCTATGTTTTGGGTTAAATTTAGAAAAGCTTTCCTTATTCAAATGTTATTTTAAAAATAATATTTTTCCCATTGAACAATCCTTATAATTTTATGATTACACTTTTTTACATTTAAATCTTTTCTACGTCTGGAACTGGGGATGTAGCTCAGTGGTATAGCACTTGGCTAGTATGCACAAGATCCTGGGTTCAAGCCCCAGTACCACACAAACTTTTATAGTCATCCGAAATCTATATTGGGGTAAAGTATGACAATGAGAATATGTCTTTTTTTAATAGGTTGTTATCCAGTTGTCCCAATAGCACTGTTGAGTGATTGAGGTTCTTTTTAGATGTAAGTCAGAGATTCAAAAGCAGAGATAACTAGTGAGCTCAGAATCAGCATGACAGGAGTTGAGTAAGGATTTAGGAGCCCTAAAACATATTCAACATTAAAAGAACAGATGCATATAATGTGTATTAACTATTATTGTTGTTATATCTGGGAAACAGAGAACAGTAAGACACAAATATTCCTGTTTATGATTTTTATACATTTAGTTCTGATTAAGACTTAAAAATGGATTATCTCTAATTCACTTACAATATCTAAATATGGCAGTGCATAGTAGCACACACATGTAATCCCAGCTACTTAGGAGGCTGGGGCAGGAAGAATGAAATTTCAAGGCCAGCCTAAGCAACTAGTCTCGAAATTGTCTCAAAATGAAATAAAAAAGGGCTGGAGATATAGTTTAGTGGTAGAGTGCATGCCTAGCAGGAATAAAGCCCTGGGTTCATATACTAGGAGGAAAAAAATTCAAATCTACGCACTGTACAACAGAGGTGTTAACAGTAAGCATTTACATGGCATCTTAAGTTTTCATAAAGTAATTCACTTACATTAATTTACTGCATCCTCATAACCATAACTTATAAAAGATGGGCAGATTTTAATTCCATTTAGCACCAAGGGAAATAATACATTGATGGTGGTTTTTCCCTTTGCTTAAAGGTAATGGCAACACAGTACCAAACTCAAACCCAGATCTTATTTTTCCAAATGTCATTACCATACTGCCTTCATACCTTGCATTAACTATTTTTACACAAAATAAATAAGAATCCTTACTCTCAAGAAACTTGAAGCAATACATTCATCAAAGATTCAGACTGATCACATGCTTAATTCTATACATGATATGAGTACTAAGAAATATAAAACGTGGTTCTTAGCCTGAAGAAACCTTCAAACACATTAAAAAGGCAAGTCTTGGGCCCTGGAAAATAAAGGGTAGGAACCCTGTCTTACCTATCCATGCCTCATTCAGCCAGCACAACTAAAACATTTTGTTAGCTCACTATACATCTACTGGTTGTCTAAATGTACTGACTGAACCTTCTAGAAAGGCTAAATAATGAAAATAATATCAACCTTCACTCATTTTTTTCCCAAGAGCTAGACTTTTGTTTGTGACCAAAGAATCAGCCAAATCATCAAACAGCTTTTAGTAACACAACAAAGGAAGTTCGGGCACTTTCTGAACTACACCTACATACTAACTTATTTCATAGCAAAATAAGATTTTGAGCTACATTCCATTACATTTCAAAGCTGCCAAATGGTTTAAAACAGTTTCTAGAACTGAATCCAATTCAACTGGTACAAAATACAACTATCATTGACTATTGCTTCATTTCCAATTAAAACACATCCTTCTGCCTCTACAATAAGCAACTGTTCATAATATTTCTCATTAACACAGTGTTATTTCCTTTAAATGATACCTTGTCAACATTTTTTCTATGTAACTTTTATTTTTAATACTATCATTTATTTATGACATACAATAAAGGTTCTTTTTTTAAAAAAAACTTCAAATATTTTAATAAAAGGAGAACAAAAGGTAATTAAATATAAAAATTCAAATACATTTCATATCCTGACACAGGAAACTTCATTCCAGAGTTAACATGCTTTATTATTCCCCACTCTATCTAGCAACAAGGTATCTATCTACACTAGACCCCCAAGGACTAACACTGAATAAGTCTTGAATAAGTCAAAATGATTTTTAAACTTGACAAAAAGGTCTAATGAGACCAGGTTTAACTTTTAGTGGATGGTTCCATGTTCAACATATTAGAATTTTAAATAGAAAGGAGAACTGAAAGTTGATAATAAACTAGTAAAGAACTTACAAAGTGGGGTAGGGATGGATGTAACTCAGTGGTAGAGTGCCCTCCTGGCATGCACAAGGTCCTGGGTTCAACCCCAGCGTGTGTGTGTGTGTATGTGTTTACACAAAAAAATCACAAGTTGTGATCAGTTCAGAAAATACCAAGGAAGCATTATCATTTTCACTGTAGTAACAGGGATTTCTTCAGTGGGTATTTATAGCAAAGGTTTAAGGGAAAAAAAGTCATAAATTACCTAAGTATGCCATAAATGTGGTTATGTTCTAGGTTAAATCAGGTATGAATTACAGAAACAGCTACGTGAGAGAAACAGCATAAGACCTGACACTGTTAAAATCTGACACTGGAAAGTAAAAAGTTATTAACAAAACAAATTCTGCCCTTAATACTGGAAACAGAATAAGTGTTTATTCTTTCCAAAGGATAAAGACATTGTACTAATCATGTAAAATGAATACGCTTCACAAAACAATGGAATATACTTACAATAGGAATACTACTAACCTATACACTTAAAGATGGTTAAGATAGAGCAAAGGTGGGTGCAGTTCAATGGTAGAGTGAGGTCCTGGGGTTCAGTCCCCAGAGTCCAAAAAAAAGAAAGAAAAAAAATGAGTAAGGTGATAAACTTCATGTGTTTTTTACCATAATTAAAAAGGGGGAAAAAAAAAAAAAAAAAAAAAACTTCAAATATAAAGGTTTCCTTTATATTTTTAAATGAACAGATTTATGAGTTAAGTGCTTACTATATTCCCATTACTAAGGAGATAGAAAATACAGATAAAGCCTAATTTCTCTTTTCAAGGAGTTCAATTAAAAGAGAACCAAAATTCAAGAGTTCTTAAATAATAATTATTTTGGATCAACAATAGTTGAGAGTTGAGTATCAATTTACCCATCCTTTCTTTTTTTAATTTTCTTTCTTTTTCTTTCCTTTTATTCTCTCTCTCTCATTTTTTCCTCTGTTTGTTTTGAACCCAGGAACACTTTACCACTAAGCTACATCCCCAGTCCCTTTTTTTAAATTTTGAGACAGAGTCTCAATAAGTTGCTGAGTCTGGCCTGGAACTTGTGATCCCTCTTCCTTGGTGTTCTCAGGTGGATCAGAGGCACTGACTACTACACCTAGTTACCTATTCTTTCTTAAAGATACACATACAAATAAATAAATATACACACTCACACACACACCCACAACCCACAATCTACTCCACCCCCAGGCTCTAGTTATACTTTAACCCATTATGTCCCAGAGTCCTATCTACAGGACACCTATAAAAGATTTGTTGCTCAATGTAAGTGTTTATAGATGTCCTACATATAGGACATAAAGTCTTTGATTCTCAACAGTGAAAAATTCTGGGATTCAAACAGATCTACTGACTCCTATGGAATGTCCCCACCTCAAAAACAAAGATAATAGCAATCAACAAAGCTCCTAGGCATCTTCAATTAGGAAGAGATGTTTCAAACAAAAGATCAGATCTAGTTTTCTGACTCTCTTCTATGCAATCACCTCCACTCAAGTGAACCCGACACAACTATGAAAATGACTTGGACAAAGTCCATCAAAAATTCATCTCTATGTCATTCCTGATTATCCTATATCTTTTTTGGATTCTGATAAAATCAGTGGTTTATGCCATACAAATTCACATTCACAGAGTATTCTTTGTATTGTCTGAAAAGAGTTCTATGCCACTCAGAAAACAAGTTATGGTAATCAAGTCTCTCTCACCACAAGAAAAGATTAATACTTGGTAATAAATATTCAGTAAAAATATATTGAGACTACTAAGTGTCACCACTGAATAGAATTTATAGAAGAATTTTAAAAGCAAAGGTTTAAATGTTTAAAACATCCTATTCCATATCCTGTTCTCTTGCTTCTCTTAACATGCTTAAACTGATTAGACTTCTATATTCAAATGGTGAAAATCCATTTTCAAAATGGATTTTGAAATCTCTTTTCAAGGACTTCAAAAGTCAACATTAGCATACCTAACTCCAAACATCCCTTTATATAATGAGTGTCTCCATAATCAGATGCAGAAGTATAATGATTTCCCTCATTTCTGAGGTAGCATCCATATTACATCTGTATCAAACAATAGCTATTGAATTTGAGAAAACTAAAAAGGAAATGCAGGTGGCTGTTTTTTTTCCAATTAGCAACTCAAAAGCAGAAATATTAGTATTTTCTTTTTATCCAAATAATTAGTATAGTTAAAAGGAAAAATATATGCAATAGAAACTTTAATCCAAACATTTTTCAGAGCCTTATCTGAACCTGAGATGTGGCCTCTCTGCTTCAAAAGTCCTACATTCTGGTTCATGTGGGTTAATTTTTTATCTTCACTGCTACATAGATTCTGATCATAGAACTAAAGATTCAATGTAATCACCAGCTTCAGAAAGACTTGGGAAGGACAAAAGATAAAAACCTGCTGTTGAATGATTCTATTTATGATACTGAAACCAGGTGTAACTCTGATACTAAGTATTCTTTTTATTCCACCAATCCATCACCTCCACTTAAAATTAATAATAAAAAAAAATGAATAGATTGAGCCACACAATATGTTTGACCTGCAAGTTTTAATGACACAGCAGCTTACTCTTGCAAATTATTGGCACATGTGGAGGCTATAGAGCAATTTATAATATAATTATAGGAAAAATGGACTATGGGGGGAGGGGGAGAAAACCCCAAACACTTTTTTAAGAAGACAACAAATATATGCAGATACAAAATTTGCATCAGAAACATTTTTTCTTTCTTTTTTTGGTAAATTTTAAAAACTTACCCTGAAGAGATTTTCCCAATCCCTGGCCCAGCTTCCACCCATGTTTCTGGAGTAAGCGGTGTCCAATATTATCCTGACAGACAGAACAGAGAGACAAACCAAAAATATTCCAATAATATATTCTTCCCTTCCTAGTGACATTTAAACAGGTGATGAGCAAGAGGTAATTCTACATATATGCATGCAAAAAAGGTGCTGATAACAGGGTAAATGTGCCCAATAAAAGGGACATTAATGTAAAAGAGATGCTGGCTAGTATTTTAAATGTGAAGAACATATTGGGTAAGGGTCCTTTTGGATGGTGTGCTGGGCAACTTTTGTACATAACACTTAAAAAGGGGAAGGGAAAAAGGGGAAGAATACATTTATGAGGTTTTAAAACTAACATTAAAAAGCATAAAATCAAGGTACTTATACAATCATATCCACCACCTAGATAGCACAACTTTAAGATTTTTCTTTAAAAAAATCTACATTGTGTTTAGTTATTTTGTTTATGTGTCAAGCTTTCAAGAAACAAAGTAAGCTGTAAGTGTAAGACTACCCCACCACTAGAAATGAAAAAAACAATCAGCAAATCCAGGCTAGACTTGATTGGTGTTGTAAATATATATAATATAAAATATAAATATTTAACTAGCATGCAGCCAATATTAAACTGAAAAAACAGTGAGGTTAGTAAACAAGAAATTAAATTGATTAAACAAAAATAAAATGAGCTCAAGCACAGACTGAGTGATGCATTTCAACATGTAGTCTAACAAAAATGCTAAGATGTTAGAATGAAACAGGCCTAGCAATAAGTTAACAGTAAAGAACCATTAGTGCATGTAGGGGGAAAAAAACCAACATACATAATGTCTCATCTTCCTAGGAGAAATCAGAAAAGTTATTTCAATGTAAATTGTAAAAAAGGTTCCAGAAACAACAATTAAGTGTCAGCTTTTGCCTAAAGGATCAAGGTATAAGCAACTTCTATAGCCCTCTGTCCAATTCTCTGCTTTTTACAGTTACTATAAAGTACTTAGATAAAGCTAGAACAACCACTGACTATACTAAGAAAAACCGATGCTACTCATCCAAAAACAACAACAACAACAACAAAACACTTAAAAATTATAAACCCAGGGCTAGCAATGTAGCTGGTGGTATAATACTTGGTCTAGCATGCATAAGTCCTTGGGCTCAGTTCCTAAACTGCATGTGTATTATGTATGTATGTGTGTACATGTATACATATGTGTATACACAAAATGTTCAATATGCATTTAATATAATTTATGGTATTAATCTAGTATTGCCATTTGGAAATAAACACACATTACATGAAATCTATTTTTTTTTTTTTACATGAAATCTATTAACAAATCTAACAAAATCACAAATCTCTCATTAAAACTAAACGATTCATATTAAACTGTTTCTCTTCCAGTTCCAAATTCAATGATAAAATGTTTTTGGAGTCACAGAGGGAAGAAAAACATTATCTGAATGTTATCTTCACTTGTGGGAAGTTAGAAATTAAGACTCTCCAGGGGCTGGGGAGATAGCTCAGTTGGTAGAGTGCTTGCCTTGTAAGCACAAGGCCCTGGGTTCGATCCCCAGCACCTCCCCCCGCACCCCCCCCTGCCAAAAAAAAAAAAAAAGACTCTCTATTGTTTGTTTTGGTTTTGGGGAGTTTTGTTGTTAAAGGAGCAATTTCCTTCCACAATTTCATGATAACATGTAAACTACAAAGTGAGTTGAAGAGTTGATTACTTCATTGATAGAGGAGAGAGATTAGGACACTTTTAAAAACAAAAAATAAAGGCAAATTATAAAGAAAAACTTGTTCCTATATGCATTTACATACATATAAAGCAACTGTGGTACACAAAAGGAAACTAGAAATTATTCTTGCTAAGAATTTAAAGAATTAGAAAACACTATGGTATGTGTAACCCCAAGAGAAGACTTTCACATTAAACATCATAAAACTTAATCAACCCTGTTGCTGCTTCCCTTCTATCCTGTATTGCCTGGAAAAGCATCCCCTAACCCAGTACTAAGTGTGTCTAACTATTTATAAATAACTTTATTATTAAAAGAAAAATTAAGTGCTGGAAATGTACCTCAGTCATAAAATGTTTGCCTAGCATTACAAGGTCAATCCTCAGCACCACAAAAAAATTAAAATAAAAATCTCAATAAGTGGGGCTGGGGAGATAGCTCAGTTGGTAGAGTGCTTGCCTTGCAAGCACAAGACCCTGGGTTCGATCCCCAGCACCGCTTTAAAAAAAAAAAAAAAAAAAAAAAAAATCTCGGTAAGTATAGCAGAAAATGGAAAGGTAAAGAGGCCCTTATGGTTTTAATATGGAAACAAACTTACCTGCATATAAAATCTTTATTTCTTATCATAATTTCTATAACTGAAAACTCTAGAAAGGATAAGAACAGTAGAATGACTAAAATTCTGTAACTGACTGAATTATTATTTAATCTATTACTAGACAAATGCTATAACTATATCTGACACTAAGACTTGGGTATTAAACAATGCTGACAAAAATTGTTGCCCCCCCAATTTGTTGTTTTGTTGTTGTTTTGTTTTTTAAAAGAAAAAAAAATTTGGCTAAGTGGAGATGAGACATTATGCTGACTGTGTTATATTATGAATGCACTAAAATAAACAGACAGATGAAGCAGTATGCTATTTCCAAAAGCAGTGCAAGTGGAGTGAAAGCATTTCCATACGAACCTGGCTTTAAAACTGGGCTGTCAAAAGAACAGTTAAATGTAACACAAAGTAAGAAACTGTCCGATCACTAATGGTCGTTTTTTTTTTTTTTTTTTTTTTTTTTTGTCTTGTTTTCAATTCACTGCTTGCAAGTAATGTATTTATTAAAGAAGAGTGAAAGCATAAGTAAATTCACGAGTCAAGACCAGCTGAGAGATTCAAGAGCAGCATGTTGTGACTGACAACAGTGAAAGGAAAAGCAAATGTTAAAGGGAAAGGGAGAAAAAAGAAAAAAATTAAAGTTATACACATTAGCACCACTTTTACAAAACCACTCAAGAGGATGGCTGTCATCTTCTCAAAAGAAAAGCTACTGATCAAAACGACAGTGACATTTCTCTTCTAAAACTTAGGTTAAAACTTTTTTTTAAAAAAATTAAACCTGCTCCCTAAGTATGAATAGGAAATGAAATGTTCAGGACTATCTTAAAATATTTAACATATCACTCTAAGTCCTTAGTCCTTCTGCTTAAAATGAAGGCAACAGAAACAGACACATCTCCCAGAACCTCCTCTACTCACCAATGTCCTTGAGTAAATGAATGACTAATACAGAAAACCTGGATCTTTCTTATTATTTTAACTACCTGCTTTTGGAGGGAGAAAAAAGCAGCTGTGACTCTTCAGAAAAGGCTAATATTTAGGATAGTTCCTTACTTAAAAAAAAAAAGAAAGAAAGTTTTATAACAATTGTCAAAACCCAGTGGGAGCTGGGTGTGGTGGCACATGCCTGTAATCCCAGCGGCTCCAGAGGATGAGAGAGGTAGGAAGATCACAACTTGGCAAGGCTCTAAGCAACTTAAAGCAACTCTGTCTCAAAATTAAAAAAAAAAAAAAAGGCTGAGGATGTGGTTCAGTGGTTAAGTACCCCTAGATTCACTCCCTGGAACCAAAAAACAAAAACACAAAAACAATGCATATGGGTAGTACAGGGAATACGCACCAGAAAAACTTATAAGATACAACAAACAAAGCAAACTCTTCTACCTCTGAAATGATCCAAACTTTTACTGTTGGGGCTGGGTAGAGCATTTGCCTAGCATGTGTGAAGCACTGGGTTCAATTCTTAGCACCACTTATAAAGAAATGAATAAAATAAAGGTGTATCGACATCTAAAAAAATTAAAAAAATAAAAAACTTTCAGTCAGAAAACAAGGAACTCAGCAAGGCATGGTGGTGCAAGTGTAATTCCCAGTGGCTTGGGAGGCTGAGGCAGAGGACTGGAAGTTCAAAGCCAGCCTCAGTAACTTAGAGAGACCCTGTCTCAAAATTAAAAATAAAAAGGGCTGGGGATATGGCTCAGTGGTTAAGGGTCCTGGGTTCAATTTCTGGTATCCTCAAGAAATAAATAAATAAAAAGGGAGTCAATCACCAGCCTACTGAAAGTCATCTATTCTCTCTGTTTAGACGTGATTTTGCTGATTATTCCTGGATGCTATTGATAGCAGTAAACTGGCACAAATAATTTATAGCTCCAACAGGTAATCTAGATAGAATAAGGGCAATATGTACTAAATTTACTTCTAAAATAATAACTATTAGGGAAATATAAAAAGAAAAAAAAGGAAAAAAAGAAAAAAAAAGTTACCTCTTTACTATTTCAGACACTACAATAGTGACTAAAAACCAACCAGGAATGATGGTACATGCCTGTAGCTCCAGCTACTAGAGAGGCATAGGTAAGAGGATCACTTCAGCTCAAGAATTCAAGACCAACCTAGGCAAAATGACAAGATGGGGGTCTCAAAAAAAAAAAAAAAAAAAAAAATTAGTTTTTATTAGTTTTCATTTATTAACAAAATTGCAAGGAAATCCTAATTTTAAGATAATTAATATGGCAACAGAATTTTGCCCAAGGGTAATAGGAAAAAGTTAGTTTTCCACATGATTCACAGAGTTCCCATAAACCACCTATTGGTTATATTCTGTACTCAAGATTCAAAATGGTGGTTATGTGGCATGCTCTTTGGAAATAAAGTTCTTCTAATTGTGGTTAAATAATGAAGCTGAACTGAAAATCCAATTTTTTTTTCACCAAGCTTACCTCAGTTGGCTCCCCCACCCCCAATTTAAATGTTCAATTAAAATGCTACACTTTCAAAGCTGGGTATGGTGGCACCTGCCTGTAATCCCAATGACTTGGGAGACTGAGGCAGGAGGATTCAAGGACAAATTCAAGGACAGCCTCAGCAACCTATTGAGATCCTAAGCAACTGAGCAAGACCCTGTCTCAAAACAAAACAAAAAAAAGGGTTGAGGATGCAGCTCAGTGGTAAAGCACCTCTGGGTTAAATTCACAGTACTGGGGTTGCGGGGGGCATATTTCCAACATTTGTTCTTCTCTATTAGGTGAGAAGAGAGATACAACTTTTTTGGTTTTTTTTGCGGTACTGGGGATCAAACCCAGGGCCTTGTGCTTGCAAGGCAAGCACTCTACCAACTGAGCTATCTCCCCAGCCCGAGATACAACTTTTAAACAGGAAAATCTTTGAAAGCAAGAAATGTGTATCATAAAAACCTACCAATATGATAAAAACAGTATCAGCAATTAAAAAAAAAAAAGAAAAGAAAACTTGCCAGGTATGACAGTGTATACCTGTCATCCAGCTATTCTGAAGGCTTATGAAAAGAGGATAGCAAATTACAGGCCACCCGAGGCAACTTAGCAAGACTCAATCTCAAAATAAAATTTAAAAAGTAGGATGAGGGGAGAAGGAAGCTCAGTGGTAGTGCTCATCTAGCATGCCTGAGGCCCTGCATTTGATCCCCAGTAGTCAGGGTGGGAAGGGGGCCATTCATTAACTATTTGTCATTCCTCAACATTTTTTTCTATTAATTATCAAGTAGAAAACTTTCCTAGGAAGTTCTCTCTGCTCCATGTAATTGTATACTACCAGTAATAAGGACCATTTTGGCAAAAGTATCACCAACATGTATGATAGGAGCCTGCCAAATCAAAGATAAAATTTTACTTTATTGTATGGGGCTGACTCCATATTTTTATACAAGGAAATACTATCATATTTCAAAAGAAAGTTTATACTACTGGCATGTCAGTGACTAGATGAATTTCACACTGCATTTTCTTTTAGATGACAGTCACACTCAATTTACAAACTTTAGCATATTTATTTTCAATAGTGACAAAAATAGCAAGTCTCTTGAGTGGATTGTAAGCTTTGCTGATTGTGTATCAAAGACTGTGTAAGCAAGAACCAAATGCTACTAGGTGAACCCATGCAAACAACAGGTTGTAAAAATTCCCCAAACAAAAAAATCTATAGCTCACTACAGATGATACAATGAAGACTAGAGAGAAAAGCCATATAGTAATGCTACACCATTCAGCTCCAAGAAGCACATTTATAGTGCAGTCCACATATGGTCACTGCTAAATGTCAAATCAGCAGTCTTACAGAGTTACAGTTTGGAACTAGTGGAGTCCACAGATCTAAACAGATAATGCAACATGACAAAAATCCAACTATACATATACTTCTAAATCCCTAGACAAGCAAACTAAACATGGGCAACTAGAATTTGAACTTAAACTAATTTTTAAAATCTACTCAATCAACCTGACAACTATTAAGCCAGGATTTTAATGCTGATTGGTAGTTGCACTTCCAACTGCAAGAATGACTGCATATTTTAAGTCTATGAAACAGGCATTTTGCCACCTGTATAACTTAACATTATTCCCCCATCTGACTTCTCACACCTTCAAACTACAGTCATAAGAACCAGACATCCTAAATCATACCAACCAATTCTTGAGACTATGATGGAATCCTACACACTGAGATACGGTTTTAGATAAAATTTTGTTTTTTAAATATTTTATCTTTAAATATGTGGAGGTCATAATTACAATGGCTGGAATCTAAACGTCATAAGCAATAATGACTTTAAAATTCGAGTTCAAAAAAGATTTTGTAATAAGGATAAATAATACTTTGTACTTTTAGTTTAATTCAGATAATCAAGTTGTCTAGCAATTCTTTTATAATTCTCTTAGAAAAGAGTTTCACTCTTGACCAGAAATTTCATCAAAGGATAGTTGGTTGGTTAAAATAAAGACAGGAAAATAGAACTTTACAGTAAATATTAAATACTTAACGAAGGTTGGATTTTCATGTGTTTTTAACATGTGTCTATTAAAACTGAAATACCTGTATCATCTAAGAAATCTAAGCTTTACTAAAAATCTAAGTTTTCTAAAAACATAATGCATTATTACATCTTTGAATCTCATTTCTCGTCTTGCTAATTTGCATCAAATTTACCCTATTACAAAACAAAAAGACCTTAATCCTATACTCACAATAACCCTTCACACGGGCATATTCTTGGCACAAACCTGTGCAGAGACTTCCACGGTTACCAGCTGCTGCAGATTACCTTTGTTAAAAAAAAAAAATGACTAGACCTTTAGCTCCTGCAATGATCTGTAGACTCCCAAAGCTGCATATTTCCAGCCACTTTTGAGTTGCATGCTGTAGCAAAACAGTCAGCACCTCTCAATAGATATTGCTGCAGAGAAAGATTTTAATTCAGCAGAGTCTCTTTTCTGTGTTAGAAACATTTCCCCCTAAGAACAAAATAGCTCGATATAGCCAGCCAGCCATATAATGCAATATATACTTATTATTTGGTGGGCATTCCTTATAATAGGGGACTTCTTTTGGGGGGGGGGGGTGGAGAAAAAGTGGAGGGAATACTACCTACTTTGATGCCAATCACAGGAGTCCTTTCAAATTTAAGTTTTATACACATATGATTAGGTAGCAGATATAAGATCCCTCCTTATCTTGTGAATCCCATTTCACACAATATAGGCTATGAGCTATAACTACCTAACACAATACAGGCTATGAAGCTATAACTACTGCTTAACCTATCACATCACAAATAATGCATATGTTTATATGCTTTTAGGAGTAAATTTTCATTAGAAACACTTTATTAGTATAATAAACACTTTTGAACATACGTTTATTTACTAAAAAATTAAATATCGAGTCTGAGTGCTATACTATTTGCTACTTCAAATGGAGAAGATATCGGTATATAATAAATGAGGTATATACATCAGTTCTACTCCTCCTCATTGAGATTATTCAACAATGATTACTCAGACTGTCTTCTAACAGTGCTTTCCCTATGATGTGCTAAAAAAAATCCTGGACATAGTGAGGCAAAACAGCATTAGCCTTATGTGCCATAGAAATATGTTTTGTGGCCTGAAAAGACAGCTTTATTACAAAACGTTAAATATCACTTAATGTTTTTTAAAAACTTTTTTGAGTACAGTAATAATGAATACTAGGCTTCAAATTCAGTCTAGTATTTCAATAAGTTTCCTGCTACTGCCAAGTCAGAATATAGAATATAACATAGAATATAAAATTCTAACATAGAATTATAGTTTATATAAGAATATTAACCAATCATACACCTTATAGAATATGGTACTGGGGCTTTTCTACTGATAGTTTGTTCTTGAACTCTGACCCAAAGAAACACTTTTAAATTGGAAAAATTATTTCTCAAGTACAAGATACTGATCATGTCTACTGATGTCATTATAAAATTCTTCCTCATAAGTCCCAAAATGATATTAAATAAGGCATAAACTTCAGTGAGTTTTAACTTAGCAAAGTGGGCTTGGCATTTTATCCTTATGTCAAAACACAAGACTGGACTTTCAGCACATAAGATGTGACTTCTCCCTCTGCAGCATTATCACATGCGTCATCAATTACTGCCATGCCTAAGTCTAGCATCATGCCAGCACATTAAGACAGAAGGTACTATACGCAGTGTTCACTGGACCAGAAGGACAGAAATAAGAAGGGGAGGTGGGGGAGAAAGAAACCCTAGAGAAGAAATTAAAAAAAGGCAGACCGTGCAATACAAACCAGATCATGGCTGCTTAGCTAATATGGGCCAACTGCTGTGGAAGAAAAATGTCGAACACCCCAAGTTGTGTAAATTTCTGTAAACATCTAAACACACACACAAACACACATAACACCAACCTAATTAGGAACATAAATATATGTTGATCCTTTACTATGCTACAATTTAGAAAAAGCTAAAGTTATAAGTATTTATACTCTGTACTTTCTAAATTGCCTTTTTTCCCTCAAGGGAAAAAAAGCTAGTGTTTCTTAAAGGGAGAGGGGGGTTTGTCTTCACTGCTATAAAGATTAAGATTCCCTCTTTGATGATTTTTCCCCATTTAGGTTTTACCAATAACTCAATGAAGCCCTTATTGATTATGTACACTTAAGCACATATATTAAATGCTGACAATAATGACAAGTTTAGACATTTTTAACAATGGACTGTGGTTTTTTTTTTTTTTTTTTTTTGTGGTGCTGGGGATTGAACCCAGGGCCTTGCACCGACTGAGCTATCTCCCCAGCCCTGGATTGTGTTATTTTAAAATATGGGTTTTTCAAAATAAATATAATGTTCAAAAATTAAATGATTTCTTTTTAAATTAAGAGATAGGGAAAGTAAACTTCCTTGTTCTACTAGCTGGTATCATTAATGTCCCAAACTAAGCAGTGTGGAAAAATATAATTAACAATTAACATTTGACCAAAAAAAAAAAAAAAAAAAACAGACATATCTTAAGCTACAGAGACCATGTTTACCATGTTTTACTAAAGTTTGGTAAAAAATTACATTATTTCTTAACTGCTTCTAATAATATCACACATGATTGGGCATCCAAGAAAGGTATTAAAGGATCAAAATACATTTTACTCCTTTATTCAATTCATAAAAACACTAAAATTGAACTTACTATCTTTATCAGAATATTGGTATGGGCCAAATGATATATTTCCATCAAAATTCTAATTTGTTTCTCTATGTTTTGGACTAATTTCCCAATATATTAAATATTAGATCACATCCCAAACTCTTATTTGATTGCTGCAAGGCATGCAAAAAAATATCTCTAACTAACTACACTATCAGTTATTAATAAGGTTAACTTCACTCACATCAAGTGTCACACGAACACTACCTAACTGGCTAACACCCAAAATTTAGCACTGATCATCTTACCGATTCTATAGGCTTGTCAAGTGATGCTTGTTCAATTTCCAAATGTCCTTCTTCATATTGATCAAAGTGATTACCCTGAAAAAACAAGACTACAGTTATTTTACAAAAGCAATAAATATCAAAATTATTAATAAGGTAATCAAATGAGGGGTTATTTTAAACTTTTCATTTTCAATGAAAAAACAAAATACTACCCCAATATCAGACTTTTTTTTTTTTTTTTTTTAAGTACTGGAGATTCCAGGGACATTCTACCATTTAGCCACATCCCTAGCCCTTTTTATTTTTTATTTTGAGACAGGATCTCACTAAATTACTGAGGCTGGTCTCAAAAACTTCAGATCCTCCTGCCTCAGCCTCCCAAGTAGTTGGGATTACAGGGGTGCTCCATCACATTCAGCACAAATTTAGACTTAAAAAAAAAAAAAATCTATTAACAACTAGGAGCTGGAGTATAGCTCAATGGTAGAGTGCTTGTCTAGCAGGTACAAAGCCCTGAGTTTGAGCCCCAACATAGAAAAGAAAAAGAAAAAAATTATTAGATCAGGTACACAGGTGCAAAATGAAATTTTAAAAGGGGGCTGGGAAGGCTGGGGGCTCAATGGTAGAATGCTGCTTGCCTAGCACACCAAGAGGCCTCAGGTTCAATATCCAGAATCCCTCCTCTCAAAAAACAGGGCTGGGGATTTAGCTTGGTGGTAGAGCAATCCTGGGCTCAATCCCCAGTACCACAAAAACAAAAACAAAACAAAACAAAATACGAAGAAAAGGAAATAGGCATCTTCTAGGAAACATCAAAGATTAGCCTTGCTACACACACACACACACACACACACACAAATCACCCATTTTTCCAAACAGATAATGAATCATTAGCAAAATCTAGTAAGCCTAAAGTTGCTTTTAAAAAATCCTACAGGTAACAAGTTAAAGATGCTTACAGTCAACAAATTAAAGATGCTTAACTTTCTAAACACAGCTAGGTAGGTTTCCAAATCATTCTAGATCTATCAGCTACAATACAAATCAGGATAAATGATACAGTTTGAGTCTAGAAAAAGGCACAGATTTATGATTAATCTTCAACAAAGTACAAAGACAAATTAATGAAGAAATAACAGCATTTTCAACAGATGGTGCTAGAACTAGATTATCTATTTAACAATTGTTAAATTGTTTCCCTATCAATTTAAAGAAACAATTTTAAAATTTTAAAAATTATGAACCATAATTTATTTATTATTTTAGATATACATGATAGTAGAGTGTATTTTGACATATTATATATACATGGAGTGTAACTTCCGATTCTTGTGGTTGTACATGATGTGCAGTTACACTGGTCAGGTATTCATATATGAACACAGGAAAGTTGTGTCTGATTCATTCTACTGTCTTTCCTACTCCCATCTCCCCTCCTCTTCCTTCATTTCCCTTTGTCTAATCTCTCCCCACACCCCTTACTGTGCTAGCATCCGCATATCAGAGAGAACATTCCACCTTTGGTTTTTTGGGATTAGCTTATTTCACTTAGCATTATAATCTCCAGGTCCATCCCTTTACCAACAAATACCATAATTTCATCTTTATGGCTGAGTAATATGCCATTGTGTACATATACCACTTTTTTGTAATCCATTCATCTGTTCAAGGGTACCTAGGTTGGTTCCATAGCTTAGCTATTGTAAATTGAGTTGCTACAAACACTGATGAGACTATGTCACTACAGTATGCTGCTTTTAAGTTCTCTGGGTAGATATGAGGAGTGGGATAACTGGGTCAAATGATGGATAAACTGTAATTTAAAGAATTAATTTGGGCTGGGGATGTAGTTCAGTGATAGTGTGTTTGCCTAGCATGTGTGAGGCCCTGGAATCAATCCTCAGAGCAGACGTTAAAAAAAAAAAAAAAAAAATGCCAGGAGCTGTGGCACACCTGTAATCCCTGTGGCTCAGGAGGCTGAGGCAGAAGAATCCTGACTTGAAAGTCAGCCTCAGCAATTTAGCAAGATCCTAAAGCAACCCAGCAAGACCAGTCTCTAAATAAAATATAATAAAGGGTTGGGGATGTGGTTCACTGGTTAAGCACCACTGGGTTCAATTTCTGGTACAAAAAAAAATGCATTGTAGACCTAAATATAAATCCTAAAATAATAAAGATTCTAGCTGGGTGCAGTGCACACACCTGTAATCTCAGCAACTCCAAAGGGTGAGACAGGAGGATTGCAAGTTTAAGGTCAGTCTGAACAACTTAGTAAGGCCCTAAGCAACATAGTGAGACCCTGGGGATGTGACTCAGTGATAAAGCACATCTGTGTTCAATACCTAGTATCAAAAACAAAAAATCTACAAGAAGATATATAGGAGAATATCTTTGTGACCTTAGGCTAAGCAAAGATTTCTTAGACAAAACACAAAAGCACAATATATAAAAGAAAAACAGGGGCTGAGGGTGCAGCTCAGTGGTAAGAGTATGTGCTTAGCATGTACAGAGGTCGTCCTCAGTTCAAATCCCAGCACACACACTACACAAGACAATCTGAAAAATCTACAATTTACATATGACATTCTGGAAAAGGTAGAACTATGAAACCAGAAAAAAGATTTACTGAAACATTAGTGGTTCCTAAGGGTTTGGGGGAGCAAGAAGGGATGAATAGGTGGAGCACAGGAGTTTTTTGGGGAAGTGGAACTATTCTCTATGATACTATAATGGTGGATACATGTCATTTGTATAAACCCACAGAACTATAAAACCTATAGTAGACCATGCATTTTGACTGATAATGAAATATCTATAATTGTTCATTTATTGTAACAAATACACAAATGTACTGTAACATATGTTCAGGATGACTGGGGTGGGGAGGCTATGTTTGTAAAGGAGGGATTAGATACATGGGAACTCTATTTTCCCCTCAACTTTGCTGGGAACGTTTCAAATAATGCTTGAAAAAAGTTTATATATTTAATTTTAAAAAACACAAAAATGAAAATAAACTCATATTCAACATTTCTAAAGCTTTCTTCCAAGTATTTAAATTTTAAAATTTACCATAAAACTGAAAGGTAACCAATTGACAAAAATGATTATTTCTAAGAAATGAAACAGAGTTAAGAAATTTTCTCATTTTTTCAATTGTTACAATGTAGCCTGAACATTTAAATTTTTGGTACTGGGGATTGAACCCAGGGGTACTTTGCCACTCAGCTACATCCTCACTCCTTTTTATTTTTTAAGACAGAGTCTCCCTAAATTGCTTAGGGCGTTGCTGTACTGCTGAGAACTTGAGATCCTCCTTCCTGCCTCATACTCCGAGATCACAGGGATTACAGGCATGTGCCATGGCACCCAGATATTATATTATTATTATTTGTTTAATAATGTATTTTTATAAATGAGGACCAAATGAGATCACAGGGATTACAGGCATGTGCCATGGCACCCAGATATATTATTATTATTTGTGTTTAATAATGTATTTTTATAAATGAGGACCACAATATTCTAAAAAATTAAAGACAAAGCTAGCACAAAGTTTCCTCACTTATGACAAGAAGTTATTCCAAAAGGTTTGGATAAGAGCACTTCACAAAAAAAAAAAAGAAAAAAGAAAAAAAAACCTTAAGAGGCCCAATGTGTAGAACACAAATCACTTTAAAGGACTAGAAATATGAAGGGTGGGGGCAAGAGCAAGAATATGAAAGTACTGCTGGGCACAGTGGTGCATACCTGTAATGCCAGTGGCTCCAGGGGCTGAGAGGCACTAAGCAACTCAGTGAGACCCTGTCTCTAAATAAAATACAAAACAGGACTGGGGATGTGGCTCAGTGGTTGAGTGCCCCTGAGTTCAATTCCCAGTACCTCCCCGCAAAATAATAATATAAAAATACTGAGTCTTTACAATGGTTAACTTAAAAAACTGAACAAAACAACAAATCCCATCAATATGTACAACTATAATGCACCAATTTAAAATGTGGGGAAAAAACACTACAAAACAGTATCTTTTCATTTTGTCTACATTGTGTTCTGCTGGGAAAAGTGGCATATGTTTGTAATCCCAATGACTAAGGAGGCTGAGAAAGGAGGATCAAAAGCCAGAGGCCAACCTCAGCAATTCAGTGAGACCCTGTCTCAAAACAAAACATTCCTATAATCCCAGTATCTAAGGAGGCTGAGGTCCTAAGCAGTTTAGCGAGACCCTGTCTCAAAATAAAATATAAAAAAGGGCTGGGGATGTGGCTCAGTAGTGAAGCACCCCCAGGTTCAATCCCTGGTACCAAAACAAACAAACGAACAAAAAACATTAAAATGGCTGAGAACATTGCTCAGTGGTAAAGTGCCCCTAGTTTTTATGCCCAGTACCTCTCCACTCAAAAATGAAGATGTTTTGTTATTGTAACCCAACACATAGCATTCACTAATTTTTCTGCCATCTATAATAACTGTCCTGGAACAGGGCATATAAATGAAGAAAGAATACCTGAACTTAAGGAACATGATTTATGGTAAACAGAGAATTACAATATGATAAGTGCCACAAGAGAGGGGTAAACAGAAAGTTGCAGCAGTACAGATTAGTAGCATCAGGCAAGAATGCAAAATGGAAATGAGCTGGATCTCAGTCAGGGTGGGAGCTAAGGAGTAATGTGAAAATTCTCCCATAGGGGGAATGGTAGCGTACAATCCTCCCAAAGTCTGACTTTATAGGGTACAAGATTTATTCTCCAAGTTATATTTATTCAATGTGCTAGTTGAGGACTTTGAGAAGATGGTATGATTACTTGATGAAGAAAAATAGAGGGGAAAAAAAAAGAATAAGAGAAAAGTACGATTTTTCTTTAAAAACTGTTTAATAGAGGACTAGGGAGATAGAGACAGAACAAGTACTTAGCAAGAGAGGCCCTGTGTTCAATCCCCAGCACCAATAAAAAAAACAAAAAACATTTATAAGGGACTGGGGTTAGATAAAAGAAAACTGTTGGAGAAGATAAAAAAGATTGGAAGGGATTGCCTTAAAGATTAAAATAAAGGGCTGAGGTTGTGGCTCAGTGGTAGTGCCTAGCACTGGGTTCAATTCTTAGCACCACATGTAAATAAATACATTTTTAAAAAGGCCCATCAACATCTAAAAAACATTTTTAAAAAAAGATTAAAATAAAAGAAATTAAAGAGTTGTTGTGGTGGTCTATACCTATAGTCCTAGCTACTGTCTGAAGCAGAAGAATGGCTTCAGCCCAGGAATTTGATGTGGGCCTGGGTACCATAGTAAGACCAGGCCTCAAAAAAAATACAGTGGCAGTGGGTTGGGGGTAGAATCTGTCAAAACCAAGAGGAGCTTAAAGGGACATAACAACTAAAAGCAATGAAGTATCCTGTATGGGATCCTGGAACAGAATATGGTCATTAAGGAACACTAAGGAAATCTGAATAAAATTTGGAATTCTGTTAATCATAATTTATCACTACTAGTTCATTAGTATGATAACAAATGTACTAAACTAACATAAGATACTAGGAGAGGGGCTGGGGTTGTGGCTCAGTGGTAGAGCATTTGCCTAACGTGTGAGGCACTGGGTTCAATTCTCAGCACCACATGTAAATAAATAAAATACAGGTCCATTGACAACTAAAAAAAAAAAAAAAAAAGGTATTAGGAGAAACTAGATACTGGGTATGTGAGGTATATGGGAACTCTGTATTATCTTAGCTATTTTACTATAAATCTAAAACTGTCCTTAAATAAAATATTTGTATAAAAAAAGGTTTTGGAATGTCAGTACCTACACACACACACACACACACACACACACACACACACACACACACACATTCAGCTTCTTTCAGCTTTGTATAATACCTTCAAAAAATCTAATAAATGTGTGAGATACTCAGTGTAGGATTTGGAAATCAGAAAATCTAATAAATGTGTGAGATACTCAGTGTAAGATTTGGAAATCAGCTGTTGAATTCAGGATTTTTTTTATCATCCCTATTTTACAATAAGAAAACTGACACAGCTAGGTATGGTGGCTCATGCCTGTAATCCTAGCGACTCAAAGGCTAAAGCAGAAGAATCACAAATTCAAGGGCAGCCTTAGCAATTTACCAACATCCTGTCTCAAAATAAAAAAGTTAAAAAAGGGCTGGAAATGTAGTTCAGTGGTACTGCACCCCCAGGTTCAATTCCTAGTAAGGGTGGGAGGGGAACTGAGAGAGATGAAATCACAAATTCAAAGATTATTGGTTCTTTTTTCTTTTTAGTTGTCAATGGATTTATCTTATTTATTTATATGTGGTGCTGAGGACTGAACCCAGGGCCTCACACATGCCAGGTTCTACCACTGAGTCACAACTCTAGCCCAGACTCTTGATTCTTAGTCCCGTATTTCCACCAATGTATTACACACACACAATCAAAAAAATATAAAAATAAAAAACCTCCATAATTTCAAAACAATATTCTCTATAGAAGGCAGAATTAGTGAAAACCTTCTGTTTATCATAAAAGACAAAAACTAGATTGACAAAGTACTACAGACACAATAAAACAACTAAATGTAATCAATGTAGAATCCTGAGTAGGATCCTAAAACAGAAAAAGGATATTATTTTTAAAACTGCTAAAATTATATCTGTGGTTCAGTTAATAATATTCTGCCATGTTAATTTCCTAGTTTGGGTAATTTTATTCTGGTTATCATAGAGATACTGTAGTACGGCAAGATGAGCAAGCGGAGGTATACCAGAATTCTCTGTACAATTTTTATAGCTACTGTACAAATCTAAAATTACTTTAAATTAAAAAAAAAAAACAAAAAACAACCTTTCAAAGTTATGGCATAATCTCCAAGACATAGTGCTAAAAAAAGAAAAATCTAAGTGCTAAAAAAACGGGCTTGTGTGCTATCCTTTGAGAAGTCAGAATGGAAAATGCATATATGTATATAATGCCTGTATGTGTATCTGTGAAAAGAACTCCCATGTAATTGGAAATAGTGGTCATATTTGTCAAGTGGTTTACTTTTCACTCTGAATCTATTTTTCCTTTTCGAATGTTACGCTAGAAAAGCAAAAAGAGGGAGAAAGGAAAACAAGATGTGATCTTAAACCCTCAGAATACAAACTACAGTAGTAATACTTGTGATGAAGGTGGTGATAACAATAGATATTTTATTTCTTGTCTCCTCTGCTGCTCTCAAATTTTTTTCAATTCATTCTGAAGCACTTATTAAGTTGATTCTTTCCAAAAATAGTCAGTATGATACCTGACTACTTGAAATTCTCAACAGATTCAGGAAAAAAAAAACTTTTTTTTTTTTAGATATTTTTTGGTTGTTGATGGACCTTTATTTTATATATTTATATGTGGTGCTGAGAATCGAACCCAGTACCTCACGCATGCCAGGCAAGCGCTCCACCACTGAACGACAACCCCAGCCCCTGGAAAAGTATTTTTTACTGCTTTCCACTGCTTTCCAAACCTTATTTAAATCTATCAAATTCCTTTAAGGTTAGATGATCATATAATGTATCATACAAACCAAGGCACTTCGAGAATAATAAAGGGAATAGTAATTATTCCAGGACAAAAGGTATAAACCAGAATATATGGTCATTCCAGTAAAATTCACCGATCCTATGTCTATAGAGCATTACTAAAATTTAGTTTTAATAATAATTGCTTGGGCCGGGCACAGTGGTGCACACCTGTAATCCCAGCAACTTAGGAGGCTAAGGTGGGAGGATTGTGAGTTCAAAGACAGTCTCAGCAATTGAGAAAGGCCCTACGCAACTCAGCAAGACCCTGTCTCTCATAAAATATTTTAAAAGGGTTGGGGATATGGCTTGGTGGTTAGGCGCCCCCTGGGTTCAATAGCTGGTACCAAAAAAAAAAAATTGGAATACTTAAGCCATTGTCTAAATCAACTCTTCCTTTCTAAATACTGTCTGTTTTCAGTCAAATTATAGCTCTTCATTTATGCTGATCAAAAATTTAAGTTCAAAAAAATCAGAAAGGAAGCAAGGTCACTTTTTAAAAAAAGGGTTCACAAATGGTATGCCTTTACGCCATGTACAAACAGAGAAACAACATGTATTCCATTTGTTCACAATAAAAAAATAAATAAATAAATAAAGGGTTAAAGATTTTTAATTGAGTGGCTCAGGAGGCTGAGGCAAGAGGATAGCAAGTTCAAAGTCAACCTCAGCAAAAGTGAGGTGCTAAGCAACTCAATGAGACCTGTCTCTAAATAAAATGCAAAATAAGCTGGGGATATGGCTCAGGGGTTGAGCGCCCCTGAGTTCAATCCCTGGTAACCAATCCCCACAAAAAAAAGATTTTTAAGTGGTCCAGGCATGGTGGTGCCTGCCTGTAATCCTAGGGACTTAGGAGGCTGAGGCAGGAGGATGGCAGGTTCAAGGCCAATGTCAGCAACTTACAGGTCAAGGATTCTGCTTCCAAAGGAGACAAATGTGAAAATGTCTCTTAACAAATTCAGCTGTGATGATAACTTTAATATATCAAATAGAGACAGAGACTGTACCCTAAATTGATCGATATAAGTAGAATCTTATTAGTTAACTAGTGATGATTTTGGTGTTCAAAAAAATCCCACAGCTATGTCCTTTTCGTGATTATCTGTATGGTAATTAGTAGAGAGAAATTAAAGTTGAAGAGGAATGAATTATCAGGACAACTATTATAATCCCTCAAATACCAAAATACAATTATGTTCCAGTGCAAAACTCCAAAGTCATGAAGGTATATTTGTCAAGGTAGGAGGATGAGATGTATATTTTATTTAACTTTTGTTGTTGATGATTTTAGTACTGGTGACTGAACCCAGGGTCACTTTACCACTGAGCTACATCCCACTTTTCATTTTATTTTGAGACAAAGTCTAACTAAATTACCCAGGATGCCCTTGAACCTGTGATCCTCCTGCCTCAGCCCCCTGAATCTCCAGTATTACAGGTTTGTGCCACCACACTTGGTGTCAATTTGATTTATAGTTTTTTTAATATTCAGAAATTTTGTGGCCTTTTATTTGGATTCTCAAGTCCTGCAAATGTTAAGAGTAGACCTGCTTACAGGAATGGAGTAGAAGTGACAAAAGTTCCAGGATGGAGTAAGTCAGTCCATATACTCATTGTAAGCGAATTCCCCACCTGTTTTTCTGGTAATAGATCCTGAACACAGGGTCGCTTTACCACTGAGCTACATCCCCAGCACTTATTTTTAATTTTGAAACAGGTTCTTGCTAAGTTGCTTAGGCTGCCCTTGAATTTGCAATTCTCCTGCTTTAGCCTCCAAAGTAGCTGGGACTACAGGCATGTGCCATCTTGCATGGCTCAGCAATTCTTAAAGGATTCAGAAAGGAGATAAATAATAGTTAGGAATTCCTCTGAAACTCATAGTAATGCTGCATTGTTTCTTTTCACTGGTTGGTATGATAGATTCCTCTATTCAGACATTTTGACCAAAATTCCACAACAGTCCACAGAAAAATAAGTGTATTTACAATATGTCACACAGAAGGAAACTCACAACTAAAAGGTGATAATTGTAATTACATAAAACAAATTCAGATTCTGACTATCCATAACACAACCTTCATACTTGAAATATTCCTTAACTGGCATTGTAAGATACCTCAGAAACTAACAGTTCAACCTGAATAATGCACCACGCAGCAGAGTCCCTAGGTCTGAACATTTTTCTCAGATTCTACTAAGCCTCTCTTTCCTACATGACTGCCTTTATTTTTTTAAAAACATGCAATATTTTTATTTTAGACATGCAAAAAAAGCTATTTCAGAATTTACTAATTTAAGTCATGTAACTGTCTATATACATGTAACAAAAGAAACAACATCTTATTACAGTTCAACACACAGCATCCAGGGCAGGTTAAATGCCTGTCTTTATTGAATCTTCAATTCAAATATCACAACTTCTACATGTCACACTCTAACTCAATAAAAGAAAAATGAGTAAAACATGAAAGACTACATTCCAGGAGTTCTAAGTCCAGTGAAGTAAGAAATTATAAGAAGGAAGTATAAGGAGGAGAGGTAAAACAAGAGAGAGCTTAAAGACTGAGACTAGTCCAAAATAACTGCAAGTTCTTTGACCTGCTAGTTGTGTGACCTTGGTTAAGCTTTTAATTTGTAAAATGGGAGTTAACGATAGAATATTCTCTATGGGTTAGTGGGGATTGCATGAGATAATACTGCATAGCATACTGTCTAACACAGAGTAAGTGCTCTGTGCTCTATCAGCTGCTACTATTACTAATAGAAGTGTTATTACTCAAATAAGACCAAAGTGTTGTAGGAGCAAAGAAAATAAAACAACTAACTCTGCCTAGGGAAGATGTCAATGTCAGAAGTAACATCAAATTGAGTCTTTTTTTTTTTAAGTTTAAAAATAAACAGATGGTGCAGATACTAAAGAAGATATAAACAACTTTATGAGGGTAAATGTGAACATTTAAAAGAAATGAACAAATTCCTAGAAACATGTAACTTATCAAAATTAAGGTGGTGCTTGGTCCAAGACCATGGTAGTCACTATTCTGCAGGAGGTGGCATCTGGCACTTACCATAGAAAGCATGCTGCGTCCCCTGTAGCTAGCACCACATCGTGGTGCAGTGTGCACTATGATGCAGAAGGCTATGTGCCTGCACCCAGGAAAGGGCTGCTGTGGTTCAGAGATGGCCTGTGTCCCCTAGGGCCTACTGTGAGATGTCCTGGTAGGAGCTGGACTCTGCCCTCTTAATTGGATTAATGCTGTCTTATGGAAATGAGCACATTCTCACTTTTGTGGGCCAGCGTTAGTTACCTAGAGAACAAGCTGTTATAAAGCCTTTGTGTTTTGCCTCTTTTGCAGGACCCTTGAATGAGCAGGAATTTTGCTAGAGAAGAGCATATGCAAAAGCAAGAATAACCAAAGAGCCTAATCATGTCCAATTAACAATAAAAAATCCAAGATACAGACAACAAGGAGAAAAAAGAAGAAATAGAGTACAGTTGTATAGTTAAGAGTTTTATAAACCAGATTAGTGAGTTTGGATTTTACAATTAAGACGTCAGGAACCATGGGGAAAGTCAAATCTTAAAAGAGGTTCAAATCTGAGTTTACTAACTATATACACTCAATTTCTCTTAAGAAATTTGTAACAGTAAAATGGGGGATATCACCACCACCTGGTTTGGAGGGTGTCTTGGATTAGAAACATATATCTAAAATGCCTTGGTACTAGACCTGGAATGCAATATGTGCTCCACAAATCATAGCTGATACTATTCTCACTAGAAAACAGAGCAGTCAATTTTCCACATCGTAACAATCAGGGGTAAGTTCGTAATATCCTCTAACTTTTTTTTTTTTTTTTTGCGGTGCTGGAGATTGAACCCAGGGCCTTGTGCATGTGAGGCAGGCACTCTACCAATTGAGCTATCTCCCCAGCCCCAATATCCTCTAACTTTACAACAGCCAGTAGAAGTATCATCCAATCTTCTCCAATGGACTCTGTTCTTGCTGTGGTGGTTGATATTTTGTTCTTGTTGTTGTTGGTTTGTTTCTTTGTTTTGTTTTGTTTTGTTTGATGGTGCTAGGGATTAAACCCAGGGTCTCTGTATATGCTGGGCAAGGCACTTACACCCTAAGCCCCAATCTATGCTTTTATTGGAAACAAATGATCAGACTTTTGTCTGTTTTCTATCTTTTTATGATGCCAAGCTAACAAACAGGTACCCAATAATGTCAATAAAAAGCTATAAACAATCAATTAACTTTATTACACCAAGATTTTTTTTTTTTTTTTTTTTTTTTTTTTTTTTGCGGTGCAGGGACTTGTGCCTGCAACGCAAGCATTCGACCGACTGAGCTATCTCCCCAGCCCTCCAAGATGTTTTTAAAACAAAAAAATATCATCTTTAAAGACAAGTATACCAGCTGGGTGCACTGGCACCCGTCTATAATCCCAGCAGCTCTGGGAGGCTGAGGAAGGAGGATCATGAGTTCAAAGCCAGCCTCAGCAAAAGCAAGGCTAAGCAACTAGTGAGGCCCTGTCTACAAATAAAATACAAAAAAATAGGGCTGGGGATGTGGCTCCGTAGTCGAGTGCCCCTGAGTTCAATCCCTGGTACCCTCCCCCACCCCAAACAGACAAGTATACCAACCATTTCTTTCTTAGGAGGGGTGTGCGAGGGGAATCAGGGATTGAACTCAGTGGCACTTGACCACAGAGCCACATCCCCAGCCCTATTTCATATTTTATTTAGAGTCAGGGTCTCACTGAGTTGCTTAGTACCTTGCCTTTGCTGAGGCTGGCTCTGAACTCGCAATCCCGAGACCGGGATTACAGGCAACTATTTCTTACCAATTAATTAATTGACAGATAACACTACCACACATGAAAAAAAATGCTTTGCAAACTAATATAGCACTAACACTCATCTCCTTGAAGAGAGGCCAATCTACACAGCACAGCAGAAAGAAACTACAACAGAAATCAGAAGATCAAAGTTTAAAACTCAACTCTAGAGCCAGGGCTGTAGCTCAATAGTAAAGAGCCTGCCTGGCAAGCACAAGCCCCTGGGTCAGATCTCCAGAACCTTAAAACAAACAAACCAAAACAAACAAACAACAACAACAACAACAAACAAACAAAAACGCTGGGTGCAGTAATCCCAGTTACTCCAGAGGCTGAGGCAGGAGGATCACAGGTTCAAGCTGGAGGACAGTCTGGGCAACTCAGCAAGACCCTGTCTCAGAACAAAAACAAAGGCTGAGGAGGCAGCTCAGTGGTATAGTGCCCCTGGGTTCAATCCCTATTACTGCAAAACAAAAGAAACAAAACAAGTAAGACTCAACTTGGCACCAGAAAAACTACATACCTCAGCTTCAATTTCCTCATCCATAAAATATGATTACTATCTTATTTAGTTCACTGAATTACTAGAATAATCAGAAAAGAATGAAATAAAGGCACTTCTTAAGCCATGACAGTATACAAGTATACCATATTACCATTCTCATCTCCAGGTTAAATGATCTTATAATATCCTGGTTCCTCAGTTCTTTAACTTCCTTTCCTACTTTAACTTCCTTTCCTACAACCATCTTGTCCCTCCATTGTACCTTAGTTATTTCACTCTCATGGTCATTAACAATAATTTCAACATTGTGCTATGCAACCACCAACTTCTATCTTCTCAGTTCATTCTCTTTAGTATACTTAACAAGTCCCTCTAACAAATCTTAGGCCCCATAAGAACCTAAAATATATTGATCCTACCAACTTTTCACCTTCTCATCATTATCATCCATCTCCAAGAACCCCAAAGTCCTCATTCATTTCCCTACCAAGTTTAAAATCACACTGCTCATTGTTATTATCACTCCCCTGTATACAACCTCAATTCACAGGGATCCATTCACATTAACTTTTGTTAATGGAGACTGGTTATCAGAGCTTTAACTCTCTGGATATAGGTTATCTAACACAACTAAACCTCAATCTTGCTATAATAAAGTTGGTAATTTGATGTTTACCCATGAACATCTTAAATCACTACTGCATTCCTGCTTAAAGCACCAAAATAAAACTTACCTTTACAGCCCGAGCTTTTACTCTGTCCTCCCCCTTCCCTCCGGCCCAGTTCTGGAGATCCAACCCAGGGCCCTGGGCACAGTAGATAAGCACAAACCACTGAGCTATATCCCCAGCTCCCACTTGTTTACTTCTGCCCTGGCTATTTTCTCCAAATAAATGTTTTCCCATTCTTTTCCTTTGCTAGGATGCAATGCCATCCTTTAAGAAATGCTAACTTCTTCATGAAGGCATAATCATTCCACTTTAAAGGTTCTTTCCTTAAGAGTTTTGCATTTACTGACTATACAATTCATCTGTTAATCATGCCAGTCTTATGAATAACAAACTAAACATCATCATTACTTTTGTTACTTCTTGATCTAGAAGTCCTTGGGGGAGGAGGAACACTTCTTAACTCCTCCCCACAGACATATACACACTTCTTAGTACAATAACTTTCTCTTTTTTCTTTTTCCCCTTGGCAGTGCTAGAAATTAAACCTAGGGCCTTATACATGCAGTCAGACATTCTACCTCTTAGCTATACCCCAAGTCCCAAATATTTAACCAAGTTTTCAGAAATTGGTCTACATTTTAGAAATTATTCTCAAGGTAAACATACCCCTTGGTATCTCTTGCACAGGTGGTACCCTAAAGTAATATTAAACCAATTAACATTTCAACCACTTTTGCCCTTTAAAATACCTCATAATTTTACTCATAATGACAAGTAAAATTATTGACACCACAGCATAAAATCTATAAGCATCTTCTTAAACTTCTATAGTAAAGACCTAGAGTAATGGGCTGGAGGTGTAGCTCGGTGGTACAGTCTATTCAGCATGTATGAAGCTCTGAGTTTAATCCTTAACACAGAAAGGAAAAAAAAAAATTGTTTTTAAAGACCTAGAGTAGCCAGGCATGGTGGTACACACCTGTAATTCCAGCAACTTGGGAGGGTGAAGAAGGAGCATTGCAAGTTTGAGGTCAGTCCCAGAAACTTAGTGAGGCCCTAAGCAACTTGGTGAGACCCTATCTCAAAAGTAAAAATATAAAAGGGCCAGAAATGTAGCTCAGTGGTAAAATGCCCCTGGGTTTGACACCAGTACCAAAAAAGAAAAAAGAAAACAAACAAAAAACAACAACAAACAAACCCTAGAGTATCAAATTAATTTCTCAATTTTGATCAGCACTGTCTACAAAAGTGATTAAGCAAAAATTAAGCTTTGCTTCCCTCATTAACTCTGGAAAAATAATGTTACATGATCCATAAGATAGGTGTTCACTTTTCCTACTACCATTATTAAAATGTCAGAAGATATGACCAATGACTTTTCTTATAAATTTTAAACTGGAGAGCCATTTTGTATTTCATTCTATAGAACACTAAAATGAGTTGTAATTCCCCTTTGAAATCAATGTAATTGCCAAAGAACAGCAAACTTAACAACTAATAATTGGAACCTCAGGAAATGAGACCAAATGTAATATTACAAAGATATTTTCTGGTGGCTTTAGTGACATGCAATGCAGAATTTATCTCCCTTAAAATGTCATAAGAAAAGAATAATTAAGGAAAGTAACAGGAACCTCCTGTATTGCTCTCTAACAACTTCAATTCCTTACTATCTATAGCATTTACTCAAATATTATGTGCTACAAACCAACCTACAATGCAAGAACAACTTGAGCTATGTTCTCTTCTATTCATTCCTAAATTAAGTATAAAATACTAACCATTGTTTAAAACTCAAAGAAATCATTTAGTATAAGCATGTCAATACAGCATATTCTTTCTTTCAGTTTGGGCATATTTAACTTTTTGCACTAACACTATGCATTAAGAAAATTTGGTTAGGCTTCCACAGTTAAAGGGACAATTCATTTTTTATAAACAGAAAATCACTACAACATCTCCTGGTATTCACTGCAATATCAAATCAATGACTTCTTTCAGAATTTGTGGCCGTCATTTGTAATTCCTTTGGTAATTACCATGAATCTGCTTTCACTAATGCTAAATGGCAATGCTAATATGAAGAGAATTAATGCCAAACATACAAGCAAAAAGTATCAGGCTGTTTCAGGGGAGGAACTTAATAGAATTCAAGAACTGGACTGACGCACACCTACAATCCAAGTGGCTAAGAAGGCTGAGGCAGGAAGATTATAAATTCAAAGTCAGCCTCAGCAACTTACTGAGACTCTGTCTCAAAATAAATGTGACTCAGTGACTGAGTGCCCCTGGGTTCAATCCCTGATATTAAAAAAAAAAAGAAAATTGGATGTATACCTCAAGGTAAAACCCGTTTTCACTAATGAAATATTAGAAACTGATTAAGTCATAAGAATAAAGACAAAACCTCTACACAGGTTTCAGATCCACAGTTCAAAATCTCATGAATTTCTGCTATTCCCTTTCAGAACACAGCTTTTTTTTTCTTTTCTTTGCATTGCTGGGGATCAAACCCAGGGCCTCACACATGCCAGGCAAGTACCCTATCATGAGCTCCACTCTCCAGCTCCTAAAAGAATTCTATCATGAGACTGGGAGTATAGCTCAATGATGGAGCATGTACTTAGCAAGCTTAAGGCCCTGGAGTTAATTCCTGGCACCAAAAATAAGAATTTTTTCAAGATGGGCAGTGGTATAGACCTGTAATCCCAGCAACTCAGGAGGCTGAGGGAGGAGGATCACAAGTTCAAGGCTAGCCTGGGCAACTTAGCAAAACTCAGTCTCAAAAAAATTTTTTAAAAATTTTAAAAAATAGCTGGGGATATAGCTCAGTTAGTAGAGTGCTTGCCTTACATGCACAAGGCCCTGGGTTTAATCTCTAGCACAACAAAATAAATAAATAAATAAATAAATAAATAAATAAATAAATTTATTTTTATAAACCCAAAAGAAAAGATACCCAAAAGATACATTTGGAAATGTATCTTAGCTATAAAGCAGCACAATCACAAAGGCTAATTATGTTTTTTTTTTAATATTTTTAAGTCAAAATTTATCATGTTCATTATATAACATATCATTAAGACCCCAGAAAATGTGATAAAAGGATCACTCTGCAGAGTAGTCTAATGACTTGCACACGAAAGAAAATGGAATAGGGACTTCTGTTTTTCTATATTTTTGACTTTACTAGAACAGCCCTGAAATAATAATTAAGAATATTTTTGTCCAGAGTTGCTTTTTCTTGGCCTCTCATGCCTAAGTATACCACCACATGAAGCCTATAATTACAGTTCTTCACAACCCCAATATAACCCCCCCCCCAAAATCTTATGTCTCTGTGGTGTTATTCCTTAATATGTCCCACATTTTCAAGTGTTTTCTGCTTCAATTATATACCCTTCACTCTTTAAATCACCTTCAGGGAACCTTCCCTATGTTGATCTTACTTTGGTCACTCTTGAATATATTAGCCAATAATACTATCATTTTGCATTTGTTAATAATCATACCAATTCATCATCATCATTTTGAAACTGGTACAGTTCCAACCCTTGCCACCTATCATACTAACGGAATGGAAACAGTAATTATTTTGCCTAAGTTTCAGTATCCCAAGCAAAACTGACATAGCTTGTGGCATTTCTTCCAAAGAGACACAGGAAACAATTAAAACACTCACCCATATGCTATCTCTGGCATGCCTGCTTTAGAATGCCAATTCTATTACATAGAACCACACAATGTACTAATCAGCTTCTGTGACTTAAGTATCTTAAAACTATTAACCTCTTCATTTAATGGTTTCAACTAAGAAAAATCTGAAGGTCATACCCTGGAACCATATAGGAAATAAAATAAGGGGGCAAGAGGTATAGTTCAGTGGTAAAACACTTGCCTACCATGCACAAGACTGGCGCCAGCACTTTAAAAAAAAAAAAAAAAAAAAAAAAATTTTTTTAAATCAGCCAAGATAACGTAGATTTACAAAGATAAAATACCACTTTAAAAAGCTAGAGGGGAAGGCTGGGGTTGTAGCTCAATGGTAAAGTGCTTGCCTAGCTTGGGTGAGGTACCGGGTTCAATTCTCAGCTAAATAAATAAATAAATAAATAAATAAATAAATATTTGTAGATGGAATCCTACAATATACTACATAAAAAGTAATACATTAACTTACTTGTTGCTATTTAACATTATGATCACTTAGATGAATTCTAGAAAGTTCCTGGGCAACTTTTACCTTTTTTTTATGGTACTGGGGATTTAACCGGGGTACAACCTCAGTCTTTTTATTTTTTATTTACAGAGAGGGTCTCACTAAGTTGCTTATGGTCTCAAATTGCTGAGGCTGGCCTCAAGTTTGATATCCTCCTGCCTCAGCATCCCATGTCTCTGGGATTACAGGCATGTGTCACCATACCTGGCCTCATTGATCTATTACTATCATTAAAAATCTAAAGAAGACTGAGTACAGCAACCATCAGTCTTCTGTGGATGCACTTACTAAAGAACATTTCTTCACTAGCATTCAACTGTATCACCATTAATGGCTGCACAACAATAAATAATAAAAAGATAAACAACTTACCACCCCAACCTGTGCTAGAGATCCAACCCAGGGGCTTGCAAATGGTAGGCAATTGCTCTACCAAAGCACTGTATCTTAATAGCATCTTAGAGCTGTACAACATAGATAAAACCAACTTTAATGGATCTGAAATTCAAAATGGTGACTACATCTGTATCTTAAATTATGTTATGTATTTTCCATTAGTTTGTATAACACTTTGATCTGTAAATAAATAAGTCTTATTTGGTAAATATAGACAGAAGTCACATCTTACTCAGAAACTGGTCAGATTCTTAAAGGAATAGCTAAAACTCAAAACATTTTTTAAAAAATCAGTCAAGATAACGTAGATTTACAAAGATAAAATACCACTTTAAAAAGCTAGAGGGGGGGCTGGGGTTGTAGCTCAATGGTAAAGTGCTTGCCTAGCTTGGGTGAGGTACCGGGTTCAATTCTCAGCACAATAAATAAATAAATAATAAAGGTATTGTGTCCTAGGGGAGGATGTAGTGGTAGAACACTTGCCTAGTACACACAAGGCCCCGGGTCTGATGCCCAGTAAAACAAAAATAAATACATAAATGAATATGTAAATATATCAAATCAACTTTTAAAAAGTTGGACAGGAGGCTGGAAGTATAGCTCAATAGTAGAGCACATGCCTAGCATGCACAAGGCCCTGAGCTTGATTCCTAGCAAGGGACTAAACCTTGACAAAAGGATATCTAAACTAAATCAGTTAACAATATATCCTTGACACAGTATAACTTATCAGTGTCAAGAAGCCTCCCTAGAAGTCCCTGGCAGATCAAAAAGAAACAGATCTGGACAAAACAGAACACAGTAAAAATTGCAATTGTATCACCTTTCTATAAGTTCACTTATACTTTGTGACCTGTAAGTTTATCCTCCACATTTGATGACTCATGTACAGCTATAAAAAATATATAATTGCCAGCAGAGATAATTTGAGCACAGGATTCAAAAAGTCATTCTGAATTCAGGTTCTGCCATTTAACGGATGTGTTATACACATCTGTTTCCTTAACTTTCTATGCCTCAGCTATTTCATCTGAAAATTGGAGTAGTAGCTATCTTATAAGGTTATTGTAAAGATTATGATGACACACATAAATCTTATAGAATAGTATCTGGGTTTTGTTTTGTTTTGGGGTATCCAGATTGAACCTAAAGACACTTTACCACTGAGCTACATACATTCCCAACCCTTTTTACTTTGTAACAGGGTTTTACTAAGTTGCTTACCTCTCCAAGTTCTTGAGGCTGGCTTTGATCCTCCTGTCTCTGCTTCTCAAGTCACTGAGATTACAAGCATGCACCACTCCAGGCACCTCTTTATTATTATAATAGTAACCAAATTTTTTAAAAAAATGTATATCACTGGTAACAATTACTCTTTATATTCACAAGGGCTTCAAATGGCATACCAACGTTAAGTTTCTCACTATATTAGACAAAACACCTTTGAGCTGAGGTCTAGCTCAGTGGTACATCCCTTGTCTAGCACCTGTGAAGTCTTGTGTTTGACCCTAGCGCAAAAAAAAAAAAAAAAATTGAAACTTTCAATATTCACAAAAATCTAATAAGCCCAACTCTTTTCTACCACGTTCAAATTCAAGAGAGAACATTCAAACTCTCCAAAATTTGCACTTGATAGTAAATTGGGAAAAAGTGAAATTTTTAAATCTTAAATTATATTGCCAAATTAAAGACAAAGAAAATGAGAGTCATTTGGAACTTACCAGAGAAGATGAACAGAGAAATTTCCAATGCTATGAGATCTGCTTAAAGCAACAAGATCTATCTACTGTGTTTGGAAACCTACTATGGGTTTGTTTTCAAGTGTAGTCAGTGGTTTCAACTCATTTATCACTTAAACCTTAAAAGGAGGCCACATTTAATCTTGAATAACATGAACTTGAAAAATGTTTCAGATACATTATTTGCAGAAGCATCCTATTACATTTCATTTTTTTCTGCAATAGTAAATCAAGGGCATCATTAATGAAAGTCAATCTATATTTTCCCCTTTAGTAAAAGCCACCCAGAAAAAAAATACCACAGTTTTCTCCTCCCTATCCCACCCCCATGCTGGGGACAAACCCAAGGTCTTATGCATGCTAGGCAGGTGTTCTACCACTGAGCTACACCCGCAGCCATTAAGGATTTTTAAGTGAATGCTTTTCAGAAATGTTAGCATAATAGTTTACAAAAGGGGTAGGGGATGTAGCTCAGTTTTAGAGTTCCTGCTTAGCACGCACAAAGTCCTGGGTTAGATACCAATCACCACGAAAAAGCATGGAATCAAGCGCGGGGGGGGGGGGGGGGGGGGGGGGTATGGTTTGTCACAAAAATTTTAACATCTTTTAATTGTCTAAAAGGCTTCCATTCCCAATACTCTATTTACCCAAAATGCTGGAACATATGAATTTAAAAAAAAAAGAAAACATTTTCCTGGCTGAACCAACACAGCACAGGTGGGTTATTTCAACATAAAAGCAGAAAATTAAATTGTATGTATCTTCAAATGACCACTAAAACAACTAAAATCAGGTCTTATAGTAACCCCCTCAGAAGAAAGCCATCTCAGAAACTAGGTACTGAAAAGAATAACCTCAATTGTGAATGTGTGTGTGTGTGTGTGTGTGTGTGTGTGTGTAACAGCATTCACACCCTGCTGCCTACAGTTTCAAAATCTTCATTCAACATCCGCAAACCCTGTCTGTTTGATAAGCCTGCTGAAATTCTGTTTGACAGCCACTTTTCTCCAAAACTTAAAACTATCCATATTATGTTTTCAATTGTATTAGGTCACCTTGGAATTCTCTTTTCTAAAAGGCATCTGAAGGTTTTTCATTATCAATACGTCTCCTTAAAAAATTATTTAAAAAAGTTTCACACATTGTATCCCACTCATGTTTTCTGGGGCGTGCTTAAAACAAAGTCTTTCTCAGGGGTCAAATGGCTAGCATGAACTGCTCCAAACTTCAGTGGACCTTCCTGGTATTCTTAAAATACCCCTGAGCTTCTGTATTGTGCTGCAGCTATTGAGCAGACGCATGATCACAAGGCTTTTCAACAGTCCCCAGATCCCTTAATGCTGCAAAACTTCTCATAGTGTTCCATGTACCCCACTGTTAACAGAGTTGGTTTTAAACTGTTAAACTGCTTTATCTGCTTATTTACCAACCCAAACATCTCAGGGAATTCGAACCCTTCAACTGCTTTCTGAAACACATCTAGAATATCCCGGTGTTGCTTTGAGGAAGATCTGCGGCGAGATTAAAAACTTGAGTCCTGAGGTTCATCCCCTGACCCAAATTGCTGTTGCCAGGATATGCGGTAGTAATGCAGTGGTTTCTTTGGGACTCAGAGGACGTATTTTACCTAGAAATAGCCAATCTCTACTAAATCTCTTTCAGTCTCTGATATTTCTGCGCAAACAATGCCCAACAGTAATATATTTTAAACAGCCAAAAGACGAGTTTTCTATTCAGCCTTTTTTTTCCCCCCCTAAATAAAACTTGCCATCACAAGGGTATTTTTCCATACCAACGTCTGGAGGAGAAAAAAAAAAAAAAAAAAAAAAAAAAAAATCTTGCTATTGGCACTTGTTATCACACACTTGGAAAGGCCATTATCATTATGCTTCTTACAAATCTCCTTTCGAGGTAGGATTTGCAGTTAAGCTGGTAGCGGCCCACACTCCTATAACTTATTGTTTTCCAAGCCCAAATAACGGCCTAATAACAACAGCCCTATCAATACCCGGAGAAATTTCAATCTTCGACTAACAAAAAAAAGCGTCTAATAACCAAAGTACCCTTTTCCCGGATGAGAAAAAAAGGAAAATCAAGACAATAGAAGAATATATCTATCACAGTGAAGAAAAAGCGGAGGATAACCCCAAGAAGATCCGTGTGAGCGAAACCTGGCAGGCGTTGGGAAGCCCTGGCCTCAGCAGCACTCGCCCCAAGCCTTTCCAACCCAGCCAACGCTCTTTTCCCCCGGGAGCCAGTCCAGCGCCCGCGCAGGACCCTGATCCGACGAAAGCACAGCCCCCCACAAAAGCGCCCGGCTGGGGTTCCGAAACGCAAAGCCAAACCTGGGCTTAAAAAGATAAGAAAATGCGGGTAAGAGATGCGGCCTCGGCTCAAGCTGAGAGGCCCCTGGAGAAATCCGAGCAGAAGAGCGAGGCGGTTCGCCAGCCCGAGCAGTGCCCAGAAGGAAAGCCAGTCAGGCGACAGGGACGAGGGAGATTCCGGGATCCGCCAGAGGCTTCCCCGGATCCTCGGCGAGGCCCGTGTTTACCTGAAAGTCTCGGTCCTCGTTGAAGCGGGAGAAGCGGTCCGCCATTTTGCCGCCTTCACTCCTCTCAGGACGACGCTCTCCGGTTCGCTCCTTCCCTCCCGCGACGCCCGCCCCCTCCCTGGTTCCCCGCCTCCTCCCACGCCCACCGGGCGCGCGCAACCGAGGGAGTGAGCGAGCGAGAACGCGCGTCCTGACGGGAGCCGCGTCGGCGCAGGCGCCTCCCAGCCCCGGAGGCGGAACCCCCCTCCAAGTCCCGGCTCCGAGAACCCCCAGAGCAACTCGGGGGACCGCGCGTGCGCCCTCGCGCCCGAAAGACAGAAGCACTTCCGGAGGGAAAGGTCAGAAGGGCAAGGTGCGGCTCGCCCTGGACGTTTTCCTCTTGCCCTCTCCGGTAGTGTCTTTTCTCGCAGTTGTTTTTGTGTTCGCAGAAGTCTACCTTCTTCGTTATTCACCAAATGACAGCATCATGTAGTGACTGGAAATGCAGACTTTAGAACCAGACTAGTTTCTATCTTTTTAAGTGTATTTTTTAATGGACACATAATATTCGTACTTATTTCTAGGGTCCATACAGTATGACAGTTCGATACCTGTATACAACGTGTAATGATCAAGTCACGGTAACTGGACTATTTAGTGTCCGATCTTCTTTCACCCTGAAGACGGAAGAGGAAGAATCCTTTCTCCCATAGGACTTATATTCCAGCGAGGGAAGTCAGATAACTAGTAAAATAATTACATAACTGAACACTTAACGACAAAACTGAGTGCCGTGGTGAGAAGGACCACCTCTAAAATGACCTTGGTCCTAAGGCACAGCAAGGGGCTCCCAGCCTTGGGGCAGAGGGAACACTAGACTTAACAGCCCAAGACTGGAAAGAGCTTGACATTTTCGAGAAATCCTTGGAGAGAAGTATTTCTCAAGGGACTGAAGTTGATCCAAATCAATTAAAGTTCTCTGGGTTTCAGTTTACTTTGTGTGTGCGCCCGCGCTGGGGATTGAATCCAGAGCCTGGCGGGAGAACTGGGGATTGAACCCTGGGGTGCTTTACCATTGAGCTACAGCCCCAGCCCTTTTTATTTTTTGTGCCAGGTGTCTCTTGTTAGGCGGGCCTCCAATTTGTGATTCTCCTGCCTCAGCCTCCCAAATCACTGGGATTACTGTTGTGTCACCCTACTCTGACATGCGTCCTTTTTATAAACTGAAAATTGAATTTAGTAATTAATCTTTACTGTGCCTGCCCAGTGCTGACTTTCTGTGGGTCAGGAATCAGTTCTTCCATCCCATACCCTTCCTGAGGACCTCACCCAGTACTCCAGCACCCCTAGCCAAAATACATAGGAAGGGTGGCAGGACTTCCCTGGTTTTGAAAAGAGTAGTTGACAGAAATCATAATGGAAAAATGATCCTTACTCTACCCTGAAAGAATCAAATGGAATGTAATTTTTTGGAGGACGGTTGTGTATCCTTCACCCTTTTGTTATCCTCAGCCCCCACACAACTTCCAGGCCTTGCAGAATACAGTAAGAATTCCCTATCTAAGGGGAGGCAGAGCCCACAATTCAAACATTGTAAAGAGGCTTTAGGATAACTGATTAGATCAGGTCACATGGCTACACACCACACATTTACCTCCTCTCTCAAAACCCCACTACAATAACAGAGGAATAAGAACAGCATAAACTCACGTGGGCAAAGAGCCCTGGCGAAGGATCAATATCAGACAAGATTTATCAATAACATTTTGGAAACTGAAGAACATGGATAAGTAAATGACTTTTAGTAGAGTGGAGAAAACTAAGTTCTGGAGTGCAGGATGCCAGGAAAGTTTATTAAAACTGAGGAGTACCAGAAAGGCCTAGGTATTGGCAGCACCTGGTACCGCTGATGGTGAGGGTCTGGATGGGGCTGAAAGCAAAGGATTGGTTACAAGGCAGGCTGGGGAGCAGTTAAACTCCAAATCCCTTTTACCATCTAGGTGGCAGCTGGAGGGTTTTTCTATCAAAAGACCAAACCAGGTAGACTCTGGACTTTAGCATACCTGGCACAACTGAAGAGGAAATATCTGGTGAGCTGGGAGGATTTGGCAAAGGCCCAGTCTGGTCAGAGAGTCAGAATTTCTCCCAGCAAGAGACCATAGGAATCTTCTTGGGAAAATTGTTTTAGGGAAGAAAAATCTTCATGTATCCACAACGGGGTGGCAGGCGGGAAGTAGCCCTCCCCAACATGAAGATCAAGTTCTTGCCCAAATATCCCACAGAGAAGTGGCATCATTCAGGAAGTCCCATTCATACAAAGCTTCCACTCAGCTTTTTAGTCCCTCCCTCTTATGTATAAAATAAATATATTGCCAAGAATTATTAGTCATCTGAAGGGAACATGTACAAGGAAAGAAACACTAGATACACACACTCCCCAAAAAGAAAAAAAAAAAAATTTCCAGAGGAACCAGAGATAATGAAAAGAGATAAAGAGAATGGAGGAAGGAGGTACTGTATAGAGGGAAAAGAGGGGTGGAAGGGGTAGGGGGGAAGGAAAAAATAACGGAATGAATCAAACATCATTACCCTATGTAAATGTATGATTACACAAGTGGTATGCTGTTACTCCATGTACAATCAGAAACATGTATCCCATTTGTTTACAATAAAAATAAATAAAAAAAAGAGATGAAGAAACCATCAGAATTATAATAACCATGGAGACATAAGATGGCATCAGAGAACTAGGGAACACATCAAGGAGCATGAGATGTCAGAAAAGAAAAAAAAAGTATTCAAAGGTTAAGAGAGAACTTTTGGAAATTAGAAATTTTTGTTCAGTTGATTTTGGTGGTCTTTCATGGCATTGACATTTGTAAAGAGTTCAGGTCCATTGTTTTGTAAAGTGTCCCTCAATTGGGATTTGTCTGGCACCTGATTAAATTCAGGTTAAACATTCCTTACAATACTAAATAGGTGATGTTGTATCATTGAGGAGGCACATAGTATCAGTTTGTCTCCATATTAGTAATGTTGAGTTTCATTTTTTTGTCTAAGGGGTTGTCAGTTCAACTGCTACATTGTAAAGGATGGTAACTTTGAAAACATGTGACTATCTTATTTTTCAATCAGCTTTCACTCCATGGTTTTATCATCCACATATGATCTTTGCCTGAATTCTTTATTACAAACAATAATTACAAAATTATGACCCTAATTCTATCATTTCTTTTACAATAGGAATTCTATAATGAGGAATTTTCTCCTCTCTTTTTCACCCTTTTAGGGTATCACTCTGTTTTGTGGCTGCTGCTTGTGTTTTATAAACCAATGTAATCATTATTTGGGGGATTGAACTCAGGGGCACTCAACCACTGAACCACATCCCCAGCCCTATTTTGTGGGTTTTTTAAAAAAATATTTTCTTTTTAGTTGTAGATGGACATTTTATTATTTTATTTGTTTGCATGCAGTGCTGAGGATCAAAATCAGTGCCTCATGCATGCTAGGCAAGCGCTCTACCACTGAGCCAAAACCCTAGCCCTATGTTATGTTTTATTTAGACACAGGGTCTCACTGAGTTGCTTAGTGCCTCGCTGTTGCTGAGGCTGACTTTGAACTCTTGATCCTCCTGTCTCAGCCTCCTGAGCCGCTGGGTTTATGGGTCTGCACCACCACATTTAGTCACTGCAACCACTTTGAGGAATATGATGTGGAAGCTCCAACAGGTGGAATCATTTGACCAAGGTCATGCAGTAGTCAGTGAAGAGCTAGAACCAGAACTCTGTGTTCTCATTTTACCACCATTTTCTTCCTCCTCCTTCCTTTCTCCTCTCCCTCCCCTTCCTCCTCCTCTTCTTTTTCCTTTTTCTTTTTGATACTGGGAATTGAACCCAGGGGTGCTAGACCACTGAGCTATATCCCCAGTCCTTTTTATTTTTTGAGACAGTCTTGCTAAGTTGTTTGAGACTGGCCTCAGACTTGTGATCCTCATGCTTTAGCTTCCTGAGTTGCTGGGATTACAGGCATTTGCCACTGCAATTGGCATTTTCTTTTGAGATAAAGTCATGCTGTGTTGCCCAGGCTGGCCTCAAATTCCTGGGCTCAAGTGATCCTCCTGTCTCAGCCTCCTGCATGGCTGGGACACATGTCTCTGCACCCAACTCTCACTACTGCCTCTCTTAAACTGATAACATAGTTCATAGGTGTGATAGCATTTTTGTCCCAAAATGATGCAAAGAGGTGGTAGCAGAATTATCCTCATTGGGCAAATAGCTCAGTGAGGTCAAATAATTTATTCTTGGTCACATTACTAAAAGATTCAAATGTGGTCTGTCTATAATAATAAAGGAACTTAGAGAGGCTGCCTTTGCTAGACTTGCGAGATGCCCAATGGATAACTAAAAGTAGGATAAATCTTGTCAATTCTGTCTTCATTTTGAATCTGTTTCCTTCATTACCTTAAACTTTGTGATCTGCTCAGTGTTGTACATAGACATGTTAATCATTCAAGAAATGTTTATGTAAAAATTGGTAGGGCTAGGAATGCAGCTTGGTAATACACTGCTTGCCTACCATGCGCAAGGCCCTGGGATCAATTCCCAGTACTGAAATAAATGAATAAATCAATAAATGGAATACATGTCTTATTAAGCCTAAATTTACCTAACCTCTCATCCCCCTTCAAGACAGAGACAAGATTTGCAGAAACATTTACAGCATCCTGTTTCAGACCCCTGGATGATGCCTAGAAGTCTCCAGTCACTAACCTACACCTTCTTGGAACAGCAGAGCCTTGCAAGCACATCACCCCATGATGAGACTGTCCCCCCACCCAAACAGGAGCAATAGACTCATGAGAACCGGATTTCCTCTTTCTAGGATCACAGGTCTGATAGATAAGCATCCTAAACAGCAAATGAAGATTGCCCTCTCAACTGATAAGGACTTCTCTGGAGCCACCTGGCAGAACCAGAACTGAGATAATGATCAACCAGACCACAATTTGACCAAGACTGCTTAATTATGCATACTTCTTGCCCCTGCCCTAATTCATTTAAACCCAAAGCTCATGTCAACACTCCAGATAAAGGCCTGAGATGCTTGATCTCACTTCGCCTTGCCAATATGGCTATTTTGATTAAGGTTCCTTTACTGATTTTCATAACCATTAACTTTTTCTATTTGGTTTTTGGGGTGAGTACCTGAACCAGATTTTTTTTTTCTTCTTCTTCTTCTTTTTTTAACCAGGGATTGAAGCCAGGGGTGCCTAACCACTGAACCCTTTTTTATATTTTATGTAGAGACAGGGTCTTCCTAAATTGCTTAGAGCCTCACTAAATTGCTAAGGCTGACCTTGAACCCACGATTCTCCTGCCTCGGCCTCCCAAACTGCTGGGATTAGGCGTGCACCATGGTGCCAGGCTCTGAACCTGATCTGTTAGAACCTCCAACCTCCAAAGTCAGGCCTATGGGCTAGGACTCCAGCAACAGTTTCATCTGTAGTAACAGGAACACAACTGTGCCAAAGGGGGATGGAATTAAAGCAGTAGGAGGAGAGGAACATTTTTCAAAGGAAAAAGAAAACACTGCTGCCACACAGCCCCCCACCCCCACCCCGTAGTAGGTGACCAGAAAGTTAGACTTGTTTCCTGGAGGGCACTCTTTGTCACATCCATTCCTTTATTCATCAAATATGCACCATGTGCCTAGTCTGAATCAGCCCATCCTGGGTGCTAGAGGCACTGAGATGACAGGCTTAGCAGGAAAAGTCTCTGTTCTCATCCAGTCCATGTTCTAGCCTGGGGAGCAGGTGAGGAAACAGACAATACACAAAGAAAAAAACAAGATTGTTTCAGGCAGATAAAATGTTAAAAAATAATAATAATAATAACGACACTGATGATGTAACAGAGAAGAACTGGATGAGGCTACTTTAAATTCAGTGAGTCAGGTGAGACCTCAGGAGGAGGTGACATTTGAGCTGAGAGCTGGGAGTTATAAACTGGGGCAGAGTGTTCCAGGCAGAGGCACAGCCAGAGATAGAGCCAGGGCTGGTCACTCAAGAGCTCTGCACTCAGAATGGCCCCATACTCCAAAGAGTCCCCTGCTTGGTTTAATGCATTGCTAGCGATGCCTGGAAATTCTTAAGAATTTTTTTAAACAAAGGGCCCACATTTACATCGTTCACTGGGTGCCAGTCCTAGTTAAAAGCACTGTAAGAAGTGGGGGAAGCAGATTCCCCCAACTACTAGGGATAGAACCCAGAGGTATTCTTCCACTGAGCTATATCCCCAGCCCCCCCCCCTTTTATAATTATTTTGAGACAGGTCTTTCTGAGTTACTTAAGGCCTCACTAAGTAGCTGAGACTGACCTTGAACTTGTGATCCTCCTGCCTCAGTCTCCCCAGTCACTGGAATTACAGTCAAGTATCACCACCACCCCACAGGGGAAAGAAGATCGAGACGAAGTGAAAGGGAGATGGGCCAGCTCACCTGGGACCATCTTGAAGTTCCTATAAGGAGTTGGAGCATATTCTATGCCTGAGGGAATTTTTTAACGGATTTAGAGAAAAGAAGCAGTGTGGTCCTATTTACATTTCCATCATTACCTGTGTGTGGAGTATGGATTATAAGGGAGCAAGAATGGAAATATGGGGAGACCATAGAAGAAAAGCTGTTATTTCCATGAGAGATGATAGACAGTGATGTTTTGGACAAAGATGGTAGTGACAGAAATAGAAGGCAACTTTTTGGGGATTTTTGTTTTGTTTTCAGTCCTGGGGATTGAACCCAGGATTTTGTGTTGCTAGCCAAGCTGGCTACCACTGAGCTACATCCCCAATCCCAATTTAATGTATATTTTGAAGATAACTTGGCAGGAAGATAATGGATTAGATGTTGGGAATGAGGAAAAAGATGGAATGAAAAATGGTTTTCAGGACTGAGGGCGTGGCTCAGTGGTAGAGTGCTTGCCTAGCATGTGTGAGGCGCTGGGTTCAATCCCAGCACTGCAAAAAAGAAGGACTGATTTGTTTTTTAGGTGTGTAGTAGGGGATTGGGGGATGGCTCAGTGATAGAGCATGTTGTTGGCAAATGATACACAAGGTTCTGGATTTGATCCCCAGCACAAGAAGAAAAAGAAGAAGGAAAAATTTTGAGGTGGACTGCTCTAAGAGTTTCTGTGAGGCGCAAAGCTATAGCACCCACCTTCCATCTGCAGACTCTCCATGATGGGTGAAGAAATAATCACTCAAAGAGACCTACTGAATATTTAATTTGTGCATGAGACAAACATGATTCAGATGTGATCCTCAGTGCCTCTGGGTACAGGGACAAGGAGTCTGTAAAGGGCATATTGTGGTATAGGCTGTCAACTCAGAAGGTCAACTCTTTTTTTTTTTTTTTTTTTTTTCCTTTTTTGTGGTACTAGGTATTGAACCCAGAGGCACTCTACCACTGAGCCACACCCCAGTCCAGTCCTTTTAAAATATTTTTTAATTAAAAAAAATTTTTGAGAGAGTCTCACTAAGTTGCTAAGAGTCTTGCTAAGTTGATGAGGCTGTCCTCAAACTTGCAATCCTGCCTTGGCCTCCCAGGTGTCTGGAATTCCAGCCATACACCATTGTGCCATGTGCTAGATGAAGGGTGTTTTGTTTTGTTTTGCTTTGTTGTTGCGGGGGTGGGGAGTGGGGGCTGACCCAGGGCCAGCAGCATATGTAGTAGGCAAGAACTCTACCACTGACCTACATCCCCAAACCTTTTTTATGTATTTATTTGTTTGCTTATTTATTGAGACAAGTTCCCACTAAATTGCTTAGGGCCTTGCTAAATAGCCTCAAACTTCGTCTCAGCCCCCTGAATTGCTGGGATTATAGACATGCAACACCAGGCCTGATTCTAGATTTTGGGGGGTGAGGGGTCAGTACCAGGGATTGAACTCAGGGGCACTCAACCACTGAGCCACATCCCCAGCCCTATTTTATATTTTATTTGGAGACAGGGTCTCACTGAGTTGCTTAGTGTCTTGCTTTTGCTGAGGCTGGCTTTGAACTCACTATCCTTCTGCTTCAGCCTCCTGAGCTGCTGGGATTACAGGCATGCACCACCCCACCCAGCCCTAGATATGTTTTCACAGAAGTTGCCAAATTGCTTTCCAGCAGTCTATACCACCCTCCTCTTCTCCTAACAATATCCAAGTATGTAACATTCTCCATTTTCCTTCCAGGAAGCAGTCTTCAATCCCTTTTGTTTTGGTTATTCTAGTGGATACAGAGTAACGTCTTATTTTTACTTGATTTTTCATTTCTTTGTCTAATTGTTAATTTGTGTCTTTTTAAAAATACTTGTTCTCCCATGAATTGCCAATTTATGACATTGACATTTTTCTGTGGGGTGGTTTTGTCTTTTTCTTGTCAGTTTGTAATATTTTTGTATAATAGAGCTGTTAACCCATGGTTTGCCATATATATTAACTTTTTTTTTCCTAAATGTGTTTTCCTGATGTCAGTGTTTATGTTCTATTTTTCCATCCAAAACAAATGTTTTAACTTTTACATAGTCTATTATAGTGTCTGGGATTTCAGTCTTGGTTAATATTTTACCATTCTTATTTTACACAAGTAGATGCCTAAATTTTCTTTATAGATATAGATGGACATAATACCTTTATTTTATTTATTTTAAAAAATTTTTTTAGTTGTTGATGCACCTTTATTTTCATATTCATTTATTTATATGTGGTGCTGAGAATGGAGCCAGTGCGTCACACATGCCAGGCAAGCCACTCCACCACTGAGCCACAACCCCAGCCCCTATTTTATTTTATGTGGTGCTGAGGATCAAACCTAGTGCCTCACACGTGCTAGGCAAACGCTCTACCCCTGAGCTACAAACCCAGCCCACTTCTAGATTTTCATACAAATTTTGTGAATTTGTTACTTAAATTTAAAATTCTAATTTTAGCCAGACGCTGTGACCCACACCTGTAATTCCACCAATTCGGGAGGTTTAGAAGGAAGATCACAAGTTCAAAGTCAGCCTTAGCAACTTAGTGAGACCCTGTATTAAAACGAAAAATAATAATAATAATAATAATAGCTGAGATTGTGGCTCAGTGGTAAAGCGCTTGCCTAGCACGCGTGAGGCCCTGGATTAGATCCCCAGCACCACATAAAATAAAATGGGGGGGAAAAAGGGGTGTTGTATATCAGAAAGTGAAGATAACCTTCAAGAGAAAACAACACTGAACCGGAAATGAATTTGGTGGGTGCGGCCTTAGCACGGGAGAGGGAGAGGGTTGTAGGGGAAGTCATTTGACCAATCCTGTTTGGAATCTTGGAGGCCAAAAGAGAGTCGAACTTCAAATTCCTTCATGTTCTATTAGGTGTGCGAACAGTTCCCAGGGCTGCTGTAGGAATGTGTGTGCTGCCACCTACCGTCCTACCGAGGAAATGCAGTTGCCTTTGAGCCTTCTTACTGGCCCCCGGCAGATAGATGTTTCTGATCTGGGGTGTAAAGACCTGAACTCCCGCTCCTGGCAGCCTCCAGCTCTGGGTAGGAGGTCCTCGGGGGCCAACAGGGTTTTAGTGCAGCAGTGAGGAAGAAGAGGGGTCTTATCCTGCGTCATCAAATGCCTGGTCAGACACCAAAAACTTACTGAGCCTTCATCTCCCCCACCCCCACAACACCCTCTGATTTGTTGGGTTTTTAGACCACTAATCAGGAGTAGTCCTGCCTTTTCTGAGATGATCATCTGCTGGGGAAGACATGAATCAATACCCATTAAACCATACAAGAGAAGTCCCAAGATGCTGCCACTGAATGGAAGAATCAGTTCTGGTTCTGAGTCAGGAAAGCTCAACAGGGGAGGGTGGTGGGAGTGGCAGAATTGGAGACAATATTTAAGGCGATCCTTGAAGAGTGGCCCCAACGTGGATCACAGGGAAGGGAGAACACATCAAACAGAATGAGGAGGATGGAAGGACATCCGTTTCCAGTAATGATAAGTTAGTCACTAACTTTTCCACTGAGAACACATTCAAATGCTAGATAAGGGAATTTTTTTTTTCAAAAAATCTTCTTAACAATATCACAGATATTTGATAAGAGAGATGAATTTCCAGGCCAAAGCCTAAAAGAAAGTGAGTCTGTAGAAAGACATTGGAAAACAGAATAGAAAAAATTACCCAGAATGCAGGAAAAAAGAGAGAGAAGAAAGGATCTAGGGGTGTAGCTCAGTAGTAGAGCACTTGCCTAGCACTTGTGAGGCATTGGGTTCCATCCTCAGTACCACAATAAAAATAAATAAAATAAAGATATTGTGTCCATTTACAATTGAAAAATATATCTTTTTTTTTTTTTTTTTTTTTTTTTTTGGTGATGCTGGGGATGGAACCCAGGGCTTTGTGCTTGCGAGGCGAGCACTCTACCAACTGAGCTATATCCCCAGCCTGAAAAATATTTTTTAAAGAAGAGAAGAAAGTTTGAGAGATGTGGAAGATAAATTGAAGGAAGTAAAATAGTTTAAACAGAGTACTAGATGGAAAGAAAGGGTGTGACAAACTCAAGATTTTGAAAATATAATGGCTGAGAATTTTTCAGTACTGATGAAGTATCTATCCACAAGTTATAGAAGTGTAGAGAATCACAAACAAGATAAATAAAATATCTGGGCATTATGGTGCATGCCTGTGAATTCCAGCAACTCAGGAGGCTGAGGCAGGAGGATCTCAATTCAAGGCCAGCTTTGGCAACTTAGTGAGGCCCTGTCTCAAGGCCAGGAATGTAACTCAATGGTAGAACAACTATGGATTCAATCCCCAGTACCACCAAAAGAGAGAGAGAGAGAGAGAGAATGAATTTTGAAACAAGTAAAAACCAAGAAACTTTGTCACCAGTCTCACTGAAAGAGCTTCTAAATGATTGCATTCAGGTAGAAGGAAAGTGATAGCCTATGGAAGGTCCAAGATGCCAGAAGGGATGGCACATGAGTGTTCATAGCAGAATTATTAATAGCAGTCAAAAAGTAGAAGCAACGCAAATGCCTATCAACAGATGAATATGTAGTCAAAATTTTATACACACACACACACACACACACACATATGAGGCAGACTCAGCAACTTAGAGAGGCCCTAAGCAACTTAGTGAGACCTCATCTCAAAATAAATAAAAAAGAGTTGGGGATGTAGCTCAGTGGTTAAGCAGTCCTGGGTTAAATCCACAGTACAAGAAAAAAAGGAGGAGGAGGGTGAAAGAAGGAGGAAGAAGAAACCATATATGATTGGGAGAGAGCTGTGGCTAAGCCAGTCTTTTCACTGCACCAGGAGACACCTGATTGGAAATATAGCAGATGAGAACTAGACACCATCTGGAGCTAAGACTCAGATTTGACATCCTGGGCCTGCCTGTGACGGTGGAACTCAGGAGAAGCCAAGTTGTCCAAGAGTGTGAAGGAGACAGGAACCTTGACACACACGCCAGATGGCATGTGAAAATGGAACCAGCAAGGGGCAGAGCAGAGGCTTCCAACAAACAATGCCATTATCAGACCACCAGCTTCGCCACCACATGCCCCAGGGCTCTCCAGAACCTCTCTGAGCCTTAGCTTCTGAGGCAGACAAGCTAAGATGACCCCACTTCCTTGTATTCATGACATTGTGTAATCCTCTCCCCTTGATGATGGGCAAGACCCACAGCTTGCTTCTCTAACCAGCAGAATATGGCCAAAGGAAAGAGATGTCATTCCCCAGTTCCTGATATCATGTACACCTTACTCTTTTTAGTCATCTCTCTCCAGAGACTCTCCTTGATGGCTTGCTGGTTTGCTGGCAAGTAGCCCTGTTGGGCATGATGGCTAGTTTTATATGAGAACATGTACTAGACAACACTGGTACCCATTATTCCATCAAACACTAATGTAGGCATTGTTGTGGTGAATAGCACATGTGTACATATGGTTAATATTTACAGTCAACTTTAAAGATTATCCTCAGCTTGAAAGGCACAGTGGCCCACACCTGTAATTCTAGTGACCTGGAGGCTGAGGCAGAAGGATCACACGTTCAAAGCCAGCCTCAGCAAACTTAGTGAGTCCCTAAGCAACTTAGCTAGACCCTCTTTCAAAATTAAAGAAAATAAAAATTGCTGGGGATGTGGCTCAATGGTTAGGTACCCCTGGGTTTAATCCCTGGTACTCCCCCCAAAAAATTATCCTCGGTGATGTGGGTTGGCCTCATCCAATCAGTTGAAAATCTTGGGGCTGGGGACGGAGCTCAGTGTTAGAACGTTTGCCTACCATGCATAAGTCCTGGGTTTAATCCCCAACATTAATTAAAAAAAAAAAAAAAGAAAGAAAATGATAGTAGTCATTTTATAAGGTCACTATGGGGTTTAAGTAAAATAATCAACAGAGTGCTGAGTACAATGTCTGCCATGGATTAAGCACATGACAGGATGCAGGACACAGTATCCCAAAATATGGCACTATGGAGAGGTCACTTTCTGACCTTTTCTGGCCTTCTGTGAGAGAGCTGTCCTAACCTACCTTCCTTTAAAATAGGTCATAAGTCCCTCATTTGACAGGTATCCTGCCCCCTTGTCAAGAGGGCATATCGTACAGACACACAAAAAACAACCTGAAAAACCATATCTTGCCAAGTCCTGCCCCCCCCCCCCCAGGTTAATTCTATTAGATCATACCTCTTTTTGGGGGGTGAGGGAGTGCTTTATCACTGAGCTACATCCCCAGCCCTTTTGATGTTTTTTTTAAATTTTGAAACAAGGTTTCACTAAGTTACCCAGCCTAGCCTTGAATTTGTAATCTTTCTGCTTTAGCCTCCTGAGTCACTGGGATTACTGGTGTGCACCACCAAGCCCAGCTAGATCATACTTTGGTTTTGGGTTTTTTTTTTTTTTTTTTTTAATATTTGTGTTTGTTTTTAGTTGTCAATGGATCTTTTGTTCAATTTTATTTATTTATATGTGGTGGTGAGTATCGAACCCAGGACCTCACATATTCCAGGCAAGCACTTTACCACTGAACCACAACTCCTGCCCCTAGATCATACTTCTTTTTGTGTTTCTCCACAAATATCCATTTCTTCCATCAGCCTCAGAACAAAAGTACAATTTCTCCTCCTAGGTCTTTGGGTCTTCAATTCCAAGGTTTCTCTTGTCACATAAAACTTTGGTTAAATAAATATGGTATGATTTTTCTCTTGTTAGCCTGTCTTTTGTGACAGGGATCTCAGCCATGAACCTTACAATGGAGAAAAAAATATATTACTTTTTCTCCCTTACATGAACAACAAACGAATAAATGCACCAACTTTTAAAGAATTATCAGTGGTTGGAAAATCAGAAACAGAAGTCGGAAGGTCTTAGGGTTAGGGGTCTAAGTCAGTAGTAAGTTACTTTTCTAGCATGTGTGAAAACCTGGGTTTGAGTCCCAGCATCCCCCTCTCCTGAAAAAAAAAAAAAAAAAAAAAGGCTTAGGAAGGAGCACCAAGGCTCACTGAATCTCATGTAAGGGGGAAAATGGTCTTAAATATTTCAGGGAAACAGTGGGCCGCTTGGTCTTCCATCTGTGTCACATTAGCAGATGACTTAAAACTCTGTGACTCAGTTTCTTCATCTGTAAAATAATGTTAAGAATAGCACCTGATATAGTATGGCTATATAATTGTCAGCTGCTATTATTATTTCATTTTAACCTGCAGTCCTAGGATTCTAAAGGATTATGTGGTGGAATAAATTAAATATAATACATGTTAAACTACACCAGCTATGGGTAAATACAGATGAACCAATAGGCAATCGGACTTAGGGCTTGCTCATTTTGCAAAGGCTTCTGCACTCTTGTTAAGGGATTTCAAGTGTGCAATCTTTCGGGGTTGTCTAGGGAGTGGGAAGGACCACGCACGTCTGGTACAGAACTTCCCCTGGGCACATTTTGTCACTTGTTTCCCAGATCACCTAGCATCACTTCTTGCTGCTGCCCCCAGGACCCTAGAACCCCAGGTCCAGCAGAGGGCACTGTAGCCTCAAAATGCAATTTTCAACCACTTCTTTCTCAGGCAGCAACAAGGAGGGAAGGAGGGTACCCACCAGGGGCCAGGGGCCGCCCTCTCATCAGATCCTTTGTCCCAACTAGACCTTTTCGCCAAGCACTCAGATAACCACATCACCCCTGGTTCGAGGAAGTTCTGAACTTCACTCTGCTCTGAGAAGGGTTTTCTGAAGTTCCCAGCCTTCCTTCTTTGAACCCTAGAAACTTCATTTCAGCCGTGAATCATCTAGGTCTTGTGCCGTTCTGTTACTTTTTCCAAATTCCATGGCAGCACACTGTAAACCTCTAGGTTACCCTCCAAAGAGCCTCTGCCAGCCTCACAGCCTTCTCCTCTCAAACCTATCCCAGCTTCTCCAGACAAAACTCATTCGCCGCACCCATTTACTCCTACCCCAATGAGCTGGAGGGCACAGGACTACTTCTTTCATTCAGTCTCAGCAAACAGTTGTTTGGGGCCAAGGTTACCATCCCGCAGAGATGATGTTAACTTTCATGGAGCCCCTACTGTGTACCAGGCAGTGTTCTAAGTCCTTCATACAATCCCCAAAACAACTCTATGAAAATTGTTAGGCCCATTTTATAGATGGGATAGAGTGGTGAAGGTCACACAATTAATGGCTGAGCCAGTATTCAAACCCCAGCAATCTGGTTCTAAAAACTGGGTTTCTCCATCCTTCCCCTACTACCACCACTGGTGATTGAACCCAGGGGTGCTTTACCACTGAGGTACCTCCCCAGTCTTTTTTTTTTTTTTTTTTTTTTTTTTTTTTTTTTTTTGAAATAAGTTCTCACTAAATCGCCCAGGCTGGCCTTGAACTTGTGATCCTCCTGCCTCCCTCTCAGATCACTGGGAATATAAGTGTGTAGGTTTATGCCTTCCTCTCTGGCTTCAAAATAAGATAGCTTTACAAGGGGTTATCTTTTTTTTTTTTTTTTGCGGTGCTGGGGATCAAACCCCGGGCCTTGTGCTTGCAAGGCAAGCACTCTACCAACTGAGCTATCTACCCAGCCCACAAGGGGTTATCTTAATATAAGACAGTTTAAAAAGGGGGATGTAGCTCAGGGGTGTAGTGCTTGCCTAGTAATCCCCAGTAACCCCCCCCCCCCCCACACACACACAAATTCCTTTCACCTATATTTTTTATTTTAATTTTTGTGGTACTGGACATTGAACCCAGGGCCTCATGCATGCCCGGAAAGCACTCTACCACTGGGCTATACCCACCACCCTTCTTTTTACCTTTTAAAGTGTGGCTACTAAAACATTTAAAATGGTATATGTGATTTTTTTCTTTCTTTCTTTTTTTTTTTTTTTGGTACTGGGGATTGAACCCAGGGGTGCTTTACCATTGAGCTATATCTCCAGCACCCCCCACCTTTTTCCATTTTGAAACAGGTCTCACTAAGGTGTTTAGGGTCTCACTAAGTTGCTGAGGCTGACCTGAAACTTGAGATCCTCCTGTCTCAGCCTCCAGAGTCACTGGAATTACATGAGTGTGCCATTGAGTCCAGCTTGAATTATTTTTCTGTGGAGAAAAGCTATACAGACAGGAAAATTCAAATATAGTCTTCCCTTAGAATCCACAGACGATCTGTTCCAGGACCCCTATGGATACTAATATCCTCAGATGCCCATATCCCTTGTATAGAATGGTGTTTGCATATAACCTATATATACTTCCTGTATACTTTAAATCTCTAGAGGACTTAAAATACCTAACAGGTATGATAAGTATATGTTATGTAAATAGTTGTTATTGTTCAGGGAATAATAAGAAAAATGTCTGTACATGTTCAGCACAGACACAATTTTCTTCCTGAATATTTTCATTCCTGGGATGCAGAATCCTCAGACAAGGAAAAACAGCCAACCATAATTCTAAAACCAGGGAAAGAACCAGGCATGGTGGCACACATCTGTAATCCCAGCGACTTGGGAGGCTGAGAGGATGAGGCAGGAGGATTGAATTGCAAGTTCAAGGCCAGCCTCAGCAACTTAACAAGGTCCTAAGCAATTTAGCAAGACCCTATCTCAAAATGAAAAGGGCTGGGAAGGTGGCTTAGAGGTTAAGCATCCCTGGGTTCAATCCCTGGTACCAAAATAAATAAAACCCGAGAGAGTGTGCCATGTATTCTACAAGTGAGAACTAAGTGGCGTAGGTGCCCAAAGGTGGGGACTTCTTGTGGAGGGTGTGCTGGTGGTGGCAGGTTCCAGGTGAATTTCCAAGCATCTGTAAGGTTCTGCATTGGGGAGAAGAGCACTGGGGACAGCAAAGGAGAAGGATCAAGTCCAGCCTGTGGACCTCAGACCATCTTGACTGCAGGCTGAAGGAGGGGCTCTCAGGTCAGTCAGAGGGAACCCCAGAAGCCTCATGTTGGGAGGGATGGACTGGAGAACTGCCAGCTCCTTTGGGGATGGGACAGAGGCAGGCATCAAGTGGCAGAGCCCCGGCCTGGTTCTGCCTCTGCCATTTCCCTCCTTGCCCTAGGTCCTCCCACCTGGCTGTTCCCCAAGGGGAAGACTGTGGAAGAACAGCTCTCAAGAGCATTTCCTGCTTTTGGCTCACAACTGCTTCCTGCCCAGAGCTCCCAACACTTGACCTCCATTATATTCTTTCTCCAGGGGAGTGAGGTGGCCAGGAGGGTTTCAGGAGTCCATGGGCCCCCAGTTCCTCCACTGGCTGAGCAAAGTAAGATTCCAGGAATCTGGATGCCCAGACTGCCAGGAATCTTGTGAGGCACTGGAACCCAGGCCTAGCAATGAAACTCCTGGGGACAGATTTTGGAGGAGGGAATGAATGCAATGGACTTGGACCTTGGCCCCTGCAGTCCTTCTTTCCTTTTGGCCAGTTCATCCATTCCACTTGCTCACCTCCACATGTGAGCTCACATCTCTTCTTTCTTTTATGGGGCACTCTTCCAGGACAGAGGTTGGAGATTTCTGAAGGGAAAGAAGGTCATTAAATTTTATAGGAAATAATCCTGAGTGATTCCCTCCCTAGAACCCCCTGGGGAAACCCAAACCCCATTTTAAGAGTGGATCTGCAGTTTTCTCCTGAGATGTGAGATCAGATACCAAGGCCTTGAGTTGATTTTGGTTTTTTGTTTGTTTCTTTGTTTTGTTTTTGGTTTTTTTTAGGGCCAAGGACAGAACTCAGGGTCTAGTGCTTGCTAGGCAAGCTGTCTGCCACTGAGTTAAATCCCCAACCCCAAGGGCTTGCACTTTAAGAGCCCATCAGAGGTTGGTAAAGGAAGTCAGGTCTTTTTTATTTCCTAACCCTAAGCCACACCCTTATTTGCTGGAAGAATATATTAACAATACCAGTCAGCTCACCAGGAGCCCTCCTGCTGCACCTCAGAGTCAGCCTAAAGATACCCCCCCACAGATGCCCCACCACCATCCCAACCAGAACCCCAGAACCAGAATCCCCAGCAAAGCTGCACTGGGGACTAAGATGGCTCCAGGGAAGGCTTAGTCTCTCTACCTTGCCTCGCCCCCCAATGACCAGATGGGATAGGATATTATTGTCCACCTTGCTCCACTCTCTGCTCCTTAGGCCAGGGAAGAATTTCCTCAGAGGATGGAATAAGATCTTTTCCAGAGGTGTTCAGTCTGGGTCCCTGGGGCAAAAGAAGTTCCTGTGAATGTGGGGAGTACAGATCCAGCTAGAAGTCCCCTCTCCTGGCCAGCTTGAGTGCTCGCTGTACCAAGGGCTCCCCCTGATGGGGACAGGAGAAGCCTAAAACACTTGGGGAGCAGGGAGGCAGGTAGGACCCAAATGCAGGTCAAAGGCTTGAAGACCCATCCTGATCCTTTTCCCGGTTTTCCTTCCTTCCTTCCTTCCTTCCTTCCTTCCTTCCTTCCTTCCTTCCTTCCTTCCTTCCTTCCTTCCTTCCTTCCTCCTTCCTTCCTCTCTCTCTCTCTTTCCTTTCTCTTTCTTTCTTTCTTTTCCTTTCTTCCTTCTTCTTTCATTCCTTCCTTCCTTTCTTTTCTTGTTGTTGTTGTTGAGGTACTGGGGTTGAACCCAGGCACACTTACCACTGAGCTACCTCCCCAACCCTCGAACTTACCATCTCCAAATTCGCCCAGCTCACCCACCCTTCTATCCTGCTCTGGGACCAGACATTGAATAGTGGATTTATTAGCCTAAAAGGTGCTCTGGGATCCTCTCTTTCATTTTTCTAGCTTGCTCAACCCTACCACTACGTGTCTGGTGCTGAATGGGAGGGCTCTTCATCCCCCACCCTACACTGAGGTGTAGGTGAAAGATGGAGAAGTCCAAAACCGCAGCATCAAGGGTCAGGTCAGCCAGAAAAGAGCTGAGTCCCTGACTTTATCCTAAGCAGAGCCCCGGGGCTCCCCAACCACCCCTGCCCCTGCTCAAAATGTCTCTCCCTCCCTACTCATCTAAAAAGCTAGATTTGGAGAGGGGGTAACCCGTGGGAAAAGGGGAAGGAAGAGACAGAGGGGATCCCCCAGCCTGGGTCACCCCAGCTTCTCCCCTCCCCCCACCCCCGCCCAGTGCCCTTGGTTTGGCCCCAGGGGTGCCGGGTTCTTTGGAGGACTGCAAGGAAGCTGACAGAGAAGTTGGAGAGTTGGGGGTGGGGCCGAGAGGAGGAAGGAGAGAGGAGGGGGCCGGGGAACCCTGGCTGGGAGGCTTCGGAAGGAAGGTTGAAGGCTGAGTTTAGGAGGTGAGGACAGGCGTCCCTCTCAGCCCCGTGGGGGGATATGCAAAGAATTGCTAATTGCAACTAAACGAGGCCTCGGCGTGGGGGAAGGGGCAGCCCCGGCTGTCAGGGGCTACCGCCTCTTTGAGTGCCCGGGTAAGGCCAGGCCAGCCCGCTCTTCTCATGTAAAGCAGCTTTTTGTCTGGGGGAGCCCGGGCTGGGGCCAGGGGCTGGGGAAGGGGCCCAAGCCATTAGCGAGTTTCTTGTTCCCCAGAAAGGGAGAAGGGTACCGCGGCTTCCTCAGAGTGAGAATGCCCCCTCCTTCTCCCCTCGCAAGCTTTTTAAGTGGGGGTTGATGGGGTGCTGCCCAGCAGGAGGGGGTAGGCCAGGGATCCCAGCACCCCCCTTGCCGGGCTGTGGGAAAAAATCGAGCACAAAGAAGGGGGCCGGCCCAGTGAGTTGGGAGACGGGGCAGCTCTGATCCAGGGATGCCCTGAGGTTGGAGTACCCAAGGCTAGAGCCCCTTTTCCACAGAGGATGTCCCCAGTGGCCACCAGCATCTTATCTGGTCATCTGTCCCATTTCAGACCATGCGCTATGGGGTAGGGTCTTGAGGACCTAAGCCTCTCCCCTCATAGAGCCTAACCAGAGCAAGGAGAAAGAATCCAACCTCTGGGCAAATGCTTGATCTAAATTTAGGGACCTAAGAATAATGCATCTGCCTTGGCACTGTGGCATGCCTGTAGTTCCAGCTACTGTGGAGACTGAGGCAGGAGGATGACTTGAGCGCAGGAGTTCAAGGCCAGTCTAGGCAACATAGAAAGCACCCCCCCACACACACACACACAAAAGGAAAGAGAGAGAAAGCAAGTAGGGGGAGGAGACTGGGAGCATGTTGCTCAGTGGTAGAATACTTGCCTAGCATGCACAAAACCCTGGGTTCAATCCTCAACTGGCCAAAATAAAAATAATATTTTTATTATAAAAATATTTTTATAAAAATTTATTAAAAATATTTTTATTATAAAAATAATATTTCCAGACCCCAGGGTCAAGTACCCTTTTAAAGAACTGAGAGTCCTTCCCAGCTGCTGGAGAGACTGAGGAGGCTGAGGTAGGAGGATCACAAGTTCAAGGCCAGACTCAGCAACCTAGTGAGACCTTGTCTCAAAAGAAAAAATTAAAAAAAGAAAGAGCTGGGGTTATAGCTCAGTGGTAGATCCTAAGATGTGTGAGGAGGCACAGGGTTCGATTCTCAGCACCGTATAGAAATAAATTAAATAAAGGTCCATTGACAACTAAAAGAATATTTAAAAAAATAAATAAGGACTGTGGAGGTAGCTTAGTGGTCCAGTGTTCCTGGGTTCAATCCCCAGTACAGAGGGAAAGAAAGCAAGCAAACAAACAAAAAAGCCTAAGAGGCTTACTTTCTCATTCAGATGCTCCATTTTATGAGCTTCTGTAAACTAAAGCATGTTATATAAACTATGGAGCCTCAGTTTTTTCATTTGTAAAATGGGGACAATAATTTTATCCTCTAAAATTCTTTTGAAGATATAAAGAGGTGTAAAGTGCCCCACATAGGGCATTCCCTGGTTCTTAATGCACACCTTTCCTTTCCCTGAACATCCATATCCACATATATCCAGAGAGAGTATCTTGGAGGTTCATAATTGTACAAAGCTTTACCATCTTTAGAAAGCACCTGACATTCTTCACAATAAGCTATCTAATAAATGGAATTTTTTTTCTTTCATATTTGACTGGTGATAAGAAAAATCTGAGGGCTGGGGAGATAGCTCAGTTGGTAGAGCGCTTGTCTCACAAGCACAAGGCCCTGGGTTCCATCCCCAGCACCTCAAAAAAAAGAAAGAAAAATCTGAGATTCCAAGTCTATAGTATTTGTTCCATTCCAGTGTGACCTTAAAATTCCCATCTCACAGATTAGACAAGTGGAGCCCAGGGCGAGTGAAACCAGTTCTGGATCATCAGAGTCCAAGGTACTAACCAACCAGACAGGTAAAATAGCTGGAGAAGTAAGTCTTTTTCTTGCTAGATGTGTCTTTTCCTTTTCCTTCTCACATCTATTTTGGGGTCCCCATAGACTGTCTCCCTATTTCCACATGTTGCCCTGGCTGGGTCCCAGTAACCAGGTGGAGGACGTTGATCCCTGCTTGCCAGACACCCAGGGACTCCTGGTCCCAGAGGGCCTTTGGCCAAGGGGTTCTGGCATGGGGCCAGTGCCTTTCTCACTGCCCGGCTCCCTCCCCACAGGCCCCTAATCCATCTCCCCCAGCAGGAAGCCCTTAAGCTGCCTTTTCAGTGGCCTTCCCCAGCCCGCTGTGGGCTCTGTGCCTTTCTATACCACCCTTGGCAGGAGCTGTGTTATACAAGCTGGAGAGAGCCACCCCCGTGAAGAGGTCATCCTGCCTCAGGCTGCTTCCAGCTCCTGCAGCCTCTCCTCCCTGCTCTGCTCCCCAGGGTTCCCCCCTCTAGTGTGCAGCCTGGGCATCCCTGGGCACTGACAGCCCTGGCTAACTCACATCAAAGTCCAGGACTGTGTCCAGGTGGGGTAAGAGGGCTAGGGGGACTCTGGGCAGGAGGCCAGGGTCTGGGGAAGTGTGGCGGGCAGGAGAGGGCCCCCTCTGGCTCTGTGCCATCTGTCTTTTTGGCTGGTCTCTCCATCTTTCCTCTGATTCCAGACCCTGCCCCCAACTCCCCAGGCCCATTCATGGCCTTGAACTCAGTTACGCACCCCAGACAGAACTGGGAGAGTGTGGCCCTTAGAAGAAAGAGGGGCCACACAGAGTGGTGGAGAGTTGAGGGCCAGGATCTTTTTTCTCTGTTCCTAGGCTGTATTTGGGTGATTACTTGTCACTCTTGGGTGAAGACCTCAAAGCATGGATTATTCTTTACCAGGCTTGATTTTGAGCCCCCAATCCCATAACTCCAGAAATTCTCCTCTTACTGGTTCTTATTTTTGGTTTGGAAAATATGGTTCTTGTAAGTCCTGGTCCCTATCCTGCCCTCACCCTTTTCCTTCCCCTCCCTCGCCATGAAAAAAAAAAAAAAAAAAAAAAAAAAAAAAAAAAAAAACCTCCCTACCTAGGCCCCTTCTCCCCAGCCCAAATCCCAGTCCTGGCTCCAGGAAAGCAGCCTTTTGCTGGCAAGGAGTGGTTAGAGAAGAGTTGGGGGTGCGCTGGGAGGTCTGTTTGTAGTTCAGATTCTTCTCATTCCAGGCTCAGCAGGCTTTCTCTAAGGGAAGGGCCTGGAATTGGGAGGGGGTCCTTGGGGCACCAGCTGCAGGGAAGGAAAGCTTCCTGGGGAGAGGAGAGATGTGTGTTCTCTTCTGCTTCCAATGACCTCCATCCTTAGGCCCTGTATCTTCCAATTCATCCTTGGAGGCCCCCAGAAGCTACTTCAGCATTGTGGCCCCTACTAGCAAAAAAGGGATGTTTAGCTTTGAGGTCTTGAGCTCTTCCTTCTCATCCTAAGGAGTCCTTTTCTCTCCTTGGGAATGCTAGAAAGATTTGGAAGAATTAAGGGTGGGGATCTAAAGAGGGATGCCTGGAGCATGACTGTGTCAGCCACAGCTTCAAAGAGGCCACGTCTAGGGTTCAATCCCCAGCAACACACACACACACACACACACACACACACATACACACACACACACAAAAGGCCATGTCTGCTTGTCCACTAAACTTAAGTTCCCTATTTTGACTTTAGTTCAACATATTTGTCTTCCCTACTGCCAACCCCTAGGCCATAGAATTCCTCAAAGGCTTAATCAAGTGTGACCAGGCCAGGGGTGGGGTGGGGCAACCTGAAACCCCCAAGGTCCTAGGTCTTAGAAGTCTAACACCTGCTCCAAATGCTCCAAAGCCTGGAAAACTTCCTTCTCTGGCTGACTTCACCTGATCTAGGGAGAGGAGGAAAAACAAACACCAAGCAAAGTGAAGTGACCACTTTATCTGATCCTCCTGACCCTGTGAGAGAGAAGATTAAATCCCTATCACATTGATGAAGAGTTTGAGCTTCAGAAAGTTTAGGTGGCCTGTCCAAGGGAATGTAGTAAGAAAGTGAGGTCTGTGGAGTTCAGGTTCGGTCCAGTCCAAGACCAGCACAGCACAGCACCCCAGGACTATGTCTGCCTCATTTCCTGCACAGGTCTCCAAGTTGACCTCTGGCTGATATTCTGCTTCCAGGTTACAAAGCAGCATGTATTGACCTAAGCTTCCCTTCCCAAAGCAATTGTCACTACAAATCAGTTTTCTCATTTAGTCATTATTTCAGAGGGAAGAGGACAGATTTATTATGCCCATTCTGCAGATGGAGCTTTGCAAAATGACTCACTGTAGGTTAGGGAGCTAGTAAGTACCAAGGTCAGGACTCAAGTGCTCAAGAGTCCCATGTCCATCTCCTGGGTTCTTACCATGATGTCAAATTTGTTTTTCATTTCACTTCTCAGATTGGATACCAGAACACACTTGTAGTTAAATGTGATTTCAAGGAACTGGATAATTTTGTCAAAACTGGAGACTAGAAATCTGGACCCTAGAAACCTGACTAGTTCGTTTCTCCTCCTTAGAGGGTAGCTCTCCCCTTCCAAAACATGGCTGTGAAATGGGACAAAACATTCAGAAGGAGAGTAGGGTTGGTCACCCCAGGAAAGGCACTTAAATCTCTAGACTACCCAGCCCAGGGAGCTCTTCAGAGAGCATTGATTCCTGTAACAATTTTTCATTTTATTTTTCTGGTACCGGGAATTGAAACCAGGGGTACTTTACCACTGAGCCACAACACAGGCCCTTTTCAATTTTGAGACAGAGTCCAAAGGCTCTGCCCAAGCTGGCCTTGAACTTGCAATCCTCCTGCTTCAACCTCTGAGTTGCTAGATTTAGAAGCATGTGCAAAGACAAAGAGAGTTTAAGTACCAAGTGGCCATCTAATTCACAGCAAAGTCAAGATTCAGAATAAACCAAAACCATTCTAGGTATTTTATACAGCAGATTTAACACAGGTGTTCTGGTCTAAATTGTATCTTCACAAATGCATCCATTAAAACTCTAAACCCTAATGTGACTGTATTTGGAGACAGGCCTTTCAGGAGATAATTAAATGAAGTCCTAAGGGTGGAGTCCTAATCAAACAGAACTGCTGGCCTTACAAGAGGAAGAGACAGCCAGGTGTGGTGGCATTTGCCTGTAATCCCTACAACTCAGGAGACTGAGGTGGGAGGATCACAAGTTTGAGATTGGCCTCAGAAATTTAGTGAAACTCTAAATAGCTTGGGCTGCTATAACAAAATATCATAGACAGGTGGCTTAAATTATAGAAATTTATTTTCTTACAGTTCTGGATAGCTAAAAGTCCCAGTTGAGAGTGCCAGCATAGCTGGGTTTTAGAGATGGGTCATAGAGGACTCTCTTCCTAGCTTGCAGAGGGCTACCTTCTCTTGTGCTCATGTGGTCTTTTCTTAGTGTGTGCATGTGGGGAGGGAGAGAGAGATCTTCTTATCATTTTGCTTTTTGTTTTTTAAGTACTGGGGATTGAACCCAGGGGCGCTCTACCACTGAATTGCATCCCCAGCCCTAAGCAACCTGGCAAGACCCTGTCCCAAAATAAAAAATAAAAAGTAGTTAGGTGTGGTAGCACACACCTGTAATCCCAGTGATTCAGGAGGCTGAGGCCGGAGGATCACAAGTTCAAGGCCAGCCTCAGCAACTTAACAAGTCCCTCAGCAACTTAACAAGACCTGTCTCAAAATAAAAAATAAAAAGGGCTGGGAATATGGCTCAGTGGTTAAGCACCCCTGGGTTCAATTCCTGGTAATAATAATAATAATAATAATAAAATTAAAGGGCTGGAAATGTGGCTCAGTGGTTTAGTGGCCCCCGTTCCATCCCTGGTACCCCCCCAAAAAGAAAAAGAAAATTGTTGGATGAACTGGAGGTACAGACTATAAAATGAAGCCATAGAAATGATCCTTCAGCAGGGGCTTCCACCTTTTCCACAGGCAGGTAGGCAGAATCAGGGGGCTGCCCCTCACTGGCACTAAGTTAAGGACATCAGTGCCATTGCTGCTACTGCTGTCAAAAGACTAAACAGTGAGGTGGTGCTGGAGGAAGCCCCATGTCCAGGGCCTTACCTGCCAGTGGAAACAACAGAGCAGCAGAAGCATGGCCCCAGTTCCTTTCCATCTTCCAAATATCAAATGTATGCACTTTGCATCCATAGCTCTAGTTGTAAAGGAGGCTGGGAATAGAGGTTTTGAATGTCTAACCTCTGTATTACAGGAAGGAGGTGGGAATGGATGATGAGGGCCAATCAATCTTGTCTACCACAAAAGGGAGTGTGGTACAAATTAATGCTGGAAAGATACATGAGGGTTAGAGGTTGAAGGACCTTTAATGAGTTGAAGTGGGGGGAACAGAGCAGGACTGAGCAACTGCCAAGAGTAACCAAGGCTCTGAAAGCTAATTGAGAGGTCTGGGAAGCAGATATGTCTAGAGTGTGCAAAAGAGTCAGCAGACGGGGTGCAGAAATCTGTATTCCCAACAGATGCACCCAGTTGCCCGCCCTGGCCCTGCAATGTCCCTCCTCTGCAAGCATGCAGACTCCTGGCTTTCAGAAACCTTGTTCTGGGGCAGGAGCTGCGATGGGGCAGTTTGAGCTCTGAAAAGTCTGTATTTGTGCTGGGCATATACTGAATTAACCCCTTCCTCTTGCAAATGCTTGTCCTAAGGTTGGATGATGAACCCTGAAAAATGTTAGCAAAGTAGAGATTTGGGAAAAGGGGGCTCTGCCTGGGACCCAGGAGTCCAGGGATTGAAAACCCCATGGTCCCACTGAGGAGGACTAGGTTGGAGTGAGACAACAATGTCCAGGAGCCTTTCCTTGAATCCCTTTTACTCTGTTGTTCATTTCAACTCCACTGGGGTTGCAGATCTTTCAGATCCTATTTTCCATGGCAGGGGTTTAGTTAGAGAAGGTTTTAGACCTCTGAGGGACTTACGGGTTTGCTAGAGAAGGAGAAAAATGAAACTGAGGGGATCAGAAAGGAGAGAGGGCCCTCTACACAAAATGGCTTGAGTCCCCACAGGAACCCACTGTTCTGTGACATCACACTGAACTTCCGCACAAAAGAATCTATTATTTTTTTTTTCCTTTCCCTTTACAGTCATTGTCTTTTCTTGACTCTTACCACTAATTTGGAGGGAAAACCCACAGATAGATGAAAATGACCCACCTGGAGGCTCAGCGTGCACATCCTAGCCCCCAGCATCTCAGGGAGGAGTCACCCTAAACCCAAGTAGGGCAGTATCTGCTTGGGCCAAGGCTGCCTGCCTGACAGGTTTCCCTCTTTCCCAGGGGTACTCCGCCACCCAGTTCCTGAGACCCTGGCCTCCTTTCAGAAGTGTCAGCGGCCAGACAGCCAGGGTCCAGCCAGGGTCCTCCTGGCTTCCTCCCCTGGGCAAGTCCTCCCAAAGAAAGAGCAGGTTTTCAGGTTGGGGGAGGGGTCCGTCCCCCACTTATCCCCACAAAACAAAGTCCAGAGAAGGAGGAGGAGTGGGCGAGGGTGGGGGAGGTGGGAGAGCCAGGTCCTTGCTAGTAAATCAAAGTTGGTTTCCCAGATGGAGCTGCAGCCGCTTTGATTTCTCAAGTCGCCCCTCCCCCTCTGCTGCCTCCCCTCACCCCCAGCTCCACGGTTTCAATTCCTCCCTGAAAAGCAGTGGGGCCTCCTTTCAAACCAGCCCAGCTCCTCCAACTCCCAACAACAGCGTAAGTTACAGGAAAGAGAAAGGGGAGGGGGTGAGGTGGCCCAGCCTAAGGGGAAGTGAGAGAAATTCTGGGAGAAACCAGGGGGAGAAGGACAGAGTGGAAAGAGAGTGAGTTAGGAGATAGGGTGTGGCCACAATGGAAGTGTGTGATCCACTGGAGCAGGAGGGGACCCCCAACTGAGAAAGCAGCCACCCTATCCTGGCCCTCCCTTCCCATGGCCATCTCCATCTCCCGTGAGCCCCACCATGTCTGAGATCTATGATTCAGATGTTCCCATTCCTCTCTTGGCTTTAGGTTCTAGAAGGTTCTGGGAGGTAAAAACAAAAAACAAAACCTAACTCATGCATTCCTAGGGACCCATATTTCCTGGTCTAGAAGGCAAGGTCGCCTGAAGAACCTTACAAATCGAACCCAGTACTGATCTTTCAGTCCCCTTTCCCCCAGTTTGCTCAGAATAACCCACATCTTGCTCTAGCTTAGCCTAAGGCTTGAACTGATTTAAATCCTTAATTAATGGATCACCTAGTATACATGTTTAATTCTTTATAGCCCATCTTGCCTTCCAGAGACACTGCGGAAGGTTCAGGAGAGATAAAGGGCTAACAGTGATACGCTGCCAAATCCCCCTCACCCTGTGCCCCCAGTGCCAGGGAAGTCTAGGAATTTGGCAGGGTTTGGGTGAAAGGATTAAAAAGACCTAATGGTGGGCAGGAGGTGGAGCTCAGGGGTCTGAGATCTGATTATTCTGTGGCCAGTTTCTCAGGGCCATTTCCTTGAGAGCGACATGGAAAAGGGAATTCAGGGAGATGGAATTTAGTATCTCATCTAAGGTGGATTACAGGTTTTCATGGCCAGGTTTAGGATGGAGACAGATTCCCCCAGAGCAGAATATATGTAGGTCAGGGTAGGGGTTAGCCTCTTAGGTGCTAAAGGCTCAAACCTATTTGCCACAAAGTATCTAGGATTTACCCATTCATAGTAGATTATTTTTCCTTAGAAAATAAAATCTTCTCCAGGTGTGGTGGTGCATGCCTGTAATCCCAGCGACTCAGGAGGCTGAGGCAGGAGGATTGTGAGTTCAAAGCCAGCCTTGGCAAAAGTGAAGCACTGAGGAACTCAGACCCTGTCTCTAAATAAAATACAAAATAGGGCTGGGGATGTGGCTCAGTGGTCGAGTGCTCCTGAGTTCAATCCCTAATACCCCAAAATGCATACATACATACATACATACATACATACATACATAAAAGAAGCAAAATCTTCAAGGATCTGAAAGTATGTTCTCTTCCTTGTTTCCCTTTTGCCAACCCCCAGATTCACATAGCCCTTCCACGTGGAGGGAAGAACACTGACCCAGAATCAAAGGAGACAGAGGGGAAGGATCATCTGCCTGGCATTCTTGGGGAAGGGGTGATTCCCTGGAGAATGGCCATACCAGGAATGATCACTTAGCTGTGCAGAGAGGATAATTCCTCTGGAAAGAATGAACTTGAGAGGAAAAGGAGGAAGGGGACTATGAGGACGTGCAAGAGCTTCAGCTGTTCCCGTGCCAAAGAATAAGAACAGAGACAGGAGGATTTGGGAGGGAGTGGGGAGCCCTGGGCAGTATCCCTTAGGTTTCCTAGCTGGGGTTCTCTATGCTCTCTCTTCTCCTGAGCATGCCTGAGGCATGTTGAATATTACTAATTGGCTGTCATTCACTCATCAGTGACTCACAACTTTTTCAGCTTGTTTGGGTGGCATTAAGCAAGGACAGTTGATGATCCAAACAATATTCTCACAGCCTCCTACATCTGGCTCAAAGGAAAAAAACAATCAATGGTTTTATGATCCTTTTATGCAGATAAGAGAGCTGAAGCAAAGGAAGGGAAAATGACTTGCCTAAGGTTACTTGGCCCTGTGGGGTGAAGCTAGTCTTAGGTCCAGATCTTCTGAGCCCCAGACCAGGTTTCTTTCCTCTCTACCAACTATTCTCCTCTCCCATCAGGTTGAGATTTCTGCTCCAGCAAACCCCTCTTTCCATCTATCTCACAGAAACAGATTTACAGTGGGAAATTACATTTAATATCAGATTCATAAACTGAGAGAGTGAGGACAGCTAGGTTCCCAATCCACAGCAGAAGCCCAAGACTAAACAAAAATGTTCCTTAGGGGAGGAATAGCAGAGTGTGGCCCCCCCAGACTATGAAGCTGGAGCCTAAGTTTCTGAAGACCATCTGCGTTATAGATACTAGGTGCTCAATAATTTGGTGAGTAAAAGGAATAGCTTCTATTGAACAATCTTTTAGCTTAGTACTAGGTCAAGTGAAAATTATTTCATAATTAAAACAAGGAAAATAAAAATCCTAACTTCAGGCTTTCAGATGCAGGAAAAACAATTCTTGTGACCTTTACATGTTGGCTAGAATTTCTTCTGCCCTGACTCTCCCTCCCTGGACCCATAGCCCATAAATGTTTGGCATCTCCTAAAGCTCTGATCTTCCCATCCAATCCATCCTCTCTAGATGGTCTATGCCACTCCCAAAGCTTCAATTATAGTCTAATGGTACCAGATCTAAATTTAGGCCAGACCTCCTCCATGGGCACTGGATTGAAATACCCACCTGTGCTGGGCATGCCTACCCAGTGGCTCTGGAGGCTGAGGGAGGAGGATCACATGTTCAAAGCCAGCCTCAGCAACTTAGCTGAAGCCCTAAGAAACTAGGTGAGACCCTGTCTCTAAATAAAATATTTTTTAATAAAGGCTGGGGATATAGCTCAGTTGGTACAGTGCTTGCCCTGCATGCACAAGGCCCTGGGTTCAATCCCTAGCACCATCACAAAAAAAAAAAAAAAAAAAAAAGGGCTGGGGATGTTGCTCAGTGGATAAGCACCCCTGGGTTCAATCCTTGGTCAAAAAAAAAAAAAAAAAAAAAAAAAAAAAAAAAAGAAATACCCATCTGCCTCCTGACACTTTCTCTTGTATATACCATGGGCTCAGTCTAAGCTTATAATCTGCCCTTTGCCTGAGTTTCTTAGCTTAGTCAGTGATATCAGGGCACCTAGATTGGAAACCTTGGTTAGTTTCCTCTCTTACCCTTTCTTCTATACTACCCCATTTCAGTTCTCAGTTCCTGTACTCACCAGGAACTGAGTGATTTTTTTGTGTGTGTGTGTAGTACTAGGCATGGAACCTGGAACCCAAGGACGCTCTGCCACTAGACCTCATATATTTCCTTTTTTTTTTTTTTTTTTTTTTTTTTTTTTTTTTTTTTGAGATAGCATCTCAACAAGCTGCTTAGGCTAGCCTGGAATTTGCTATCCTCCTGCCTCAGCTGCCTGAGTAACTGGGCTCACAAGTCCGCTCTGCCAGGCCCAGCTATGGCAATACAACCTCCTTCTAACCCCTTCCCTCTACACTTCCTAACCTCTAGTGACTGGTATTCTACTTTCTACTTCTACAAAATCAACTCTTCTAGTTTCTACATGTGAGTGAGAACCTGGGGTATTTGTCCTTCTGTGTCTTCTTGCATGGTCTCTTGTACTCCACCCCAACTGGTATCTCTGGCTCCCACCCATGCTCCTCAGAGCTGCCTAAATGCACTTAAGTGTGCTTACTTCCCTTCTCTAGTCTCTGCAGTGTATCCCTGTCCCGCTGAGCCCAGCCCACATGCAAGGGACCTAAGTTCTCTGCATACCTAAAGCCTCCTCTGCCATCACTCCCCAGATGCACATGGGACTCTAATGGCCAAAGTAGTTGTGTGCCCTGCCCATTCCATCTGTTTCAATCTGGTATGTCCTTGTATATACTGCTCTGTTCCCACTGTCTGGAATGCCTATCCCTATCTTGTCTGTTTACATGACTGCTTCCTCATTAGATTGTGAGTCCATATTTCTACATTCAAAGATACCCTATAGTTTTGATCGCTGCTGGCCTCTTCAACCTACTTCACTCCTCACTTCAACCACCACACAGACTTCCCTTCCCCCCCCCCCCCCCCGCCAGTCTTCCTTCCCCATTATACTTTCACAGAACCAGGCACCTTCCCTTCATAGCTTTGATTTTTTACATCCATATAAGAGACTGTGTCATAAATGTCAGCCTCTCCCACTGGGACATAAGCTCCTCAGAAAAAGGGTTTGGGTCTGGTGCTCAATATATTTTAGTTAAGGGCCTGGGTTATGGCTTAGTGGTACAGTGCTTGCCAAGCACATGTGAGGCACTGGGTTTGATCCTCAGCAGCACATAAAATAAATAAATAAAATATAGGAATTGTGGCCATCAACAACTAAAATAAATATATATATATAATTTATAAAATATGTAATATAAAATAATATAAAATTTGTTATAAATTATATATATACTGAATACAAGCATAGAATTCTTTTTTTTTTTTTTTTTGCCATACTGGGGATCAAACCCAGGGCCTTGTGCTTGCAAGGCAAGCACTGTACTAACTGAGCTATATCCCCAGCCCCCTGTCTTATTTATTTTTATGTGGTGCTGAGGATCGAACCCAGTGCATCACACAGGCCAGGTGAGTATTCTACCACTGAGCTACAGCCCCAGCCCAAGCAGAGGATTTAAAAAAAAAATTTTTTAAAAGGCTACGAATTTTTGTAAACTTACTTTCTCTCTCTCTCTCTCTCTCTCTCTCTAGTGCTGAGGATTGAACCCAGTGCCTCAAACATACTAGACAAGAGCTCTACTACCTTATAGCCCTAAAAGTTTTCCATCATCATCTTGTGGTGCTAGGGATTGAACCCAGGGCCTCCTATATTCTAAGCAAGTGTTCTAACACTGAGCTACATCTCCAGCAAAATCACAGAATTCTTCCCCCTGCCACCTTGCCACTGTATTACATCCCCAGTACTTTTTATTTTGAGACAGGGTCTTACTAAGTTGCTGAGGCTGCCCTGGAATTTGTGATCCTCCTGGATCAGCCTCCAGAATCAGGATTACAGGTGTGTACCACCATGCCTGGCTTAAAGCACACAATTCTTACAGACACTAGGAGCTGTGTAGAGGAGGAGATAAAACATAGTATTTTTTTAAAATTTATGCTTTTTTTATTTGTGCATTGTAGTTATACATAATATTGGGGTTCATTTTTAGAACATAGTATTAAGAACCAAGCAGGGGGCTGGGGTTGGGACTCAGTGGTAGAATACTTGCCTAACACATGTGAGGCACTGGGTTCGAGTCTCAGTACCACATAAATAAATAAATAAAGGTATTGTGTCCATCTACAACTAAAAAAAAAAAAAAGAGCCAAGCATGGCCTGGTGTGGCTCTCAAATTCCATCAACTCCCAAGGCCAAGGCAAGAGGATCACAAATTCAAAGCCAGCCTAGTAACTTGGTGAGACCCTGTCTCAAAATCAAAAATAAAAAGGACTGGGGATATAGCTCAGTAGTAAAACACCCCTGGGTTCAATCCCCATTATCTTAAAAAAAAAAAAAAAAAAAAAAAATGTGTTGATGGTTGGGGATGTAGACTGATGGTAGATCTGCTTAGCATGCTAGAGGCCCTGGATTTGCTCTCCAGCACCAAAGAGGGGGAATGGGAAGAGTGAGCTGGAGAAATATAAAGTCCACTGAATGAATGAAAGAAGGTCCTTGCTGGACTGGGTACTGCACACCTATAATATCAGCTGCCTAGGAGGCTGAAACAGGAGGATCTCAAGTTAGAGGCCAGCCTCAGCAACTTATGGAGACCCTGTCTCAAAATTTAAAAAATAAATAAAATGGACTAGGGACATTGCCCAGATGTGAAGTGCCCTTGGGTTCAATCCCCAGTAAGGGGGGGGGGGGGGGGAGGAAAGGAAAGGAAAGGAAGGAAGGAAGGAAGGAAGGAAGGAAGGAAGGAAGGAAGGAAGGAAGGAAGGAAGGAAGGAAAGCAAAAATAAAAAAGAAAGAAAGTCCTTTATTTCCATTTTCCAGCTCCAGCTCTCCCTCTGCCTGAGGTGGTCAGGGAAAGGATAACTATCACTTAGGTCTGGCCCTAGAGCAGGAAAACCAGTTTGTCATGGAAGGAAATTGGAGATGCTGCACTTACATTGGCAGTTTGCTCTCAATTTCATATCAAACTGTGAGCTTAGTGAGTGGGGTGTAGGAACCTGTCTTAATCATTGTTTCCAGGGCTCAGCTCCAAGGCTTGGTACCAGCTGGAAAAATGCAGTGAGGCAGACTAGACAGGGAGGTCTGAAGAATCAACAGATCTAGAGCACGGAACGGACTGAATGGGTGAAATGAAGTGGGCTGGAAGACCAACAGCCTATATGACCCTAATTTTGAAGGGGAACACTATTCTAGAGGAGGAAAAAGAAAACTTCTCCAGTATATAATAAGAGGTATTTTGAAGTTGTAAAGAACCCGAAAATCTTTCTATTAGGAAAAAAAATTTTTTTTAATCCTGTGAAATCTGGATCTCTTTTATCCAGCCACTCCTTAGGGAGTTTTCTTTCCTTCTCCCCGCCCTTTTCTTCTTTCTTTTAATTTTTTTTTTTTAAAGCAATCTTTTTCTAGATTGGAACAGGAAACAGCTTTCCAGGCTGGGAGGATTTGGCCCATACTGAGAAGCAAAGGGGCTTTCTAAACTCAATTTTCTTTCTTCTTTTAAAGCCCCCCTTCCCTTTCCTTTCCTACAGACAACAGAAATAATTGATCCATCATTCAGTACCAGGCCCAGGAGATTTACATGCAAATTCCCCTCTCCGCCCCAGACGCTCTTCTCAAACTTAAAATCCTAGAAGGGCAAGCACTTCGAAAGTAGAAGCTAGCCTGCTGACCACCCCCACCCCTCAGCCAGGTGAGAGGGAGCAGGGAATAATCCCCCACAGCCCGCAGCCTCCTCCCTTGTGACACACACCACCCCTTTCTGTTGCGGAATCACTTAAGGTTCGGGTAAAACTCCCCTTTCTCTCTGGAGACAGTATCTGGAAGCTTTTAGGAGGCGGAGCAGAGGTAGGGAGGGAGAAGGAAAATTCCCCCAGACGTTCGTCAGGCCTAAGAGAGTCGTTTCTTCACTTACAACTGCCCATCATCCCCCACCCCGCATCATTAACTTTCGATTAAGACCTCCTCCTTATGGCAACTAAACTTTACTTAGCATAATTAAGATTTGCCTCGGAAGAAGGGGGAGAGTGAAGCTGCCAGCTCCTGGCCATTCTCCTTCACTTCGGCTCCCCAACCCCCAACCCTCTAGCTCTATGCCTCCGAGTTCTTGAGTTTTCTCACTTTGAGGTGCCACCGAACACAAAGAACCATAATGGGCTCCTTTGTGCTCGCTGCGGGGCAATTACGCCTTGGAGTCCGGGCCCCTTTAAGAGCCTCTTAAAGAGACAGGCTTTCATTTTTCAGAGGGTTATTTAAGGGTGTGTGTAGGGGGAGGGGCAAGGCGCACTCCTATGGGTCTACTTGTAGGGTGAAGTGAAACTTTTGCCTTGGCTCCATGCGAAGTCTGAAAGAAGTCTTTGTAAATTGTTAGCTTTGTTTTTTTTACAAAAAGTCCTTAATAGAATTTTTTCAACTTGGGAGTTTTCATTTGATTCGAAAAATTGAACTGAAATAGGTGGGGTTTGAGAAGCTAGAGGCGGGGGCAAAGATTTAAAGAGCCCCTACCCGGCAGAGTGCCTAGGCTCCCAGCAAGAGAGGTAATCCAGCTTTGCGGAGTTTTGAGTCTGTAGCAGCTCTGGGGGATGTGTTTCTCTGGATCTCGCCGCGGCGACTCCGGAGAAATCCCGAGCTGGGCAAATAGTCCTTAATGTAATAATAGCTTGTCTCTTTAAAAAGCAAAAAGTGGGGGGGGGGGGCAAGTTTTGTTGGCATCTGGTTTCTGATCTCATTATGTTGTGGTGGACCAATCCAGCCCTCGGGGCTGGTCCTTGGGTTTAAATCTGATTGGCCGAGAGCACATTTTGGGATGGTGCTTAGAACTCGACGGGGCGGTTTCAAGTATCCCTTTTTTGGGGGGCTGAGGAGAGGGCGGGGCCACTAGCGGGGGCCCCCTTGAAACCGACTAATTGGGATCGGAGAGGCCGAGGTGAGGACTGGAGGAGGCACAAAGGAGTCGCTGGGTGGAGAAGGGAGGGGAGAGGGGGAACTGAGAGGCGAGAGGAGGAGGAAGAGGAGGAGAGAGGGCAGCGGCGCGCGGTGTCTCCGGCGGCTCAGTCCGACTGCGGCGAGCTAGCGGGCAGGCGCGCCGCCCCCTCCCCCGCCCGGCCTCCCCAACTCTGCGGCCGCGAGCAAAGTTTGCAAAGAGGCGCGGGAGGCGGCGGCCGCTGCTAGGCGGCAGCGGGGAAGGCGCGCGGTCTCGGGGTTGGGGGCGGGGGCGGGGGGGGCGCCCAGGAGCTGGGTGGGGGGCGGCGGCCAGCATGCGGCCCCGCAGCGCCCTGCCCCGCCTGCTGCTGCCGCTGCTGCTCCTTCCCGCCGCCGGGCCTGCCCAGTTCCACGGGGAGAAGGGCATCTCCATCCCGGACCACGGCTTCTGCCAGCCCATCTCCATCCCGCTGTGCACGGACATCGCCTACAATCAGACCATCATGCCCAACCTTCTGGGCCATACGAACCAGGAGGACGCGGGCCTGGAGGTGCACCAGTTCTACCCGTTGGTGAAGGTGCAGTGCTCTCCCGAGCTGCGCTTCTTTCTATGCTCTATGTACGCACCCGTGTGCACAGTACTGGAGCAGGCCATCCCGCCGTGCCGCTCCATCTGCGAGCGTGCGCGTCAGGGCTGCGAGGCGCTCATGAACAAGTTCGGTTTCCAGTGGCCCGAGCGTCTGCGCTGCGAGCACTTCCCGCGCCACGGCGCGGAGCAGATCTGCGTGGGTCAGAACCACTCGGAGGACGGAGCGCCTGCGCTGCTCACTACCGCGCCGCCGCCGGGACTGCAGCCTGGCGCTGGTGGCACCCCGGGAGGTCCTGGAGGAGGCGGTGCGCCCCCGCGCTACGCCACTCTGGAGCACCCTTTCCACTGCCCGCGTGTACTCAAGGTGCCATCCTATCTTAGTTACAAGTTTCTGGGTGAGCGCGATTGTGCGGCTCCCTGCGAACCGGCGCGGCCAGACGGCTCCATGTTCTTCTCGCAGGAGGAGACGCGTTTCGCTCGTCTCTGGATCCTCACCTGGTCGGTGCTGTGCTGTGCCTCCACCTTCTTCACTGTCACCACGTACTTGGTGGACATGCAGCGTTTCCGCTATCCAGAGCGGCCTATCATTTTTCTGTCGGGCTGCTACACCATGGTGTCGGTGGCCTATATCGCAGGCTTCGTCCTCCAGGAGCGTGTGGTATGCAACGAGCGCTTCTCTGAAGACGGTTACCGCACGGTGGTGCAGGGCACTAAGAAGGAGGGCTGCACCATCCTCTTCATGATGCTTTATTTCTTCAGTATGGCCAGCTCCATCTGGTGGGTCATCCTGTCGCTCACCTGGTTCCTGGCAGCAGGCATGAAGTGGGGCCACGAGGCCATCGAAGCCAACTCGCAGTACTTCCACCTGGCGGCCTGGGCCGTGCCGGCCGTCAAGACCATCACCATCTTGGCCATGGGCCAGATCGACGGCGACCTGCTGAGCGGCGTGTGCTTCGTGGGCCTCAACAGCCTGGACCCGCTGCGGGGCTTCGTGCTGGCACCGCTCTTCGTGTACCTGTTCATTGGCACATCCTTCCTCCTGGCAGGCTTCGTGTCGCTCTTCCGCATCCGCACCATCATGAAGCACGATGGCACCAAGACGGAGAAGCTAGAGCGGCTCATGGTGCGCATCGGCGTCTTCTCTGTGCTCTACACGGTGCCAGCCACTATCGTCATAGCCTGCTATTTCTACGAGCAGGCCTTCCGCGAGCACTGGGAGCGCTCGTGGGTGAGCCAGCACTGCAAGAGCTTGGCCATCCCGTGCCCGGCGCACTACACGCCGCGCATGTCGCCCGACTTCACCGTCTACATGATTAAATACCTCATGACGCTCATCGTGGGCATCACGTCGGGCTTCTGGATCTGGTCCGGCAAGACTCTGCACTCGTGGAGGAAGTTCTACACGCGTCTCACCAACAGCCGACACGGCGAAACCACCGTGTGAGGGCGCACGGCTACCCGGCACCTCTGGGAAGGGATGGCACCGAGCTTTCCTTCTGCGTGGGGCGGGGGGGGCGCTCCTACGGACTCCTATTTTATTTTTTTAAATAAAGAACAATCGAAACCGTTTCTTTTCTAGGTCGCTTTTTAAAGAGAACTCTGCCCAACACCCCCACCAGGTTTGTAATTAAAACTGTAAATAGTCTTTGTAAATTTAATTATATATTTTCTATTTAAAAGGAAAAAGGAAAAAAAAAAAAAAAAAACCAACGGTGACGGTGCCAAGGCTGAAGATGGGGTGAGGGTCTGGGGGAGGGCCCTCATTTCTTAAGTGCCCCTTTAAAGTCGCCCGGTATGTACTCTGGTTCGAAATTTTTGGTGATTTTGCAGGGCTGGGCCTGCTGAGAGAGGCACATAGTCTGCGCGCTGTTTTTGTTGGCTGTGAGGAGTTGGGAGTTAAGTCCAGTCAACTTCTATAAAAGCCAAATTTGCGAGCCTCCTCGCTGACGCTGGGCCTGTGGAAGCTGTTGGGTTATTTTTGAAAAGACTTGGATTCGTCTTTGTTTCATTTTATTTTATTTTCCCTTCATTTCTTTCCCTCTTCATTTGTTCTGTCTCCTTCACTAGATAATTTGGAAGCTTCCCAACCGAGATGAAGACGTGGAAAAAAGGAGGATGGTGTGGGGGAGAGGGCGGGGATCTGGAGAGGAATGGCCTCCACCGGCCTGGCCCACTCCCCTGCAGGCAGGAAGATCTTTCTCCTCTTTGACTTCTTTTCCACTTGCTGCCCTAAGCGTCTAAAGTAGGCAGAAAATTCTTTGCGAACTGTTTTAAACCCGCCCCCCCATACAAACACATACACAAACCACCTTGAGTTCTGAACCTCTCTGCCTGAATTTTTAGGGGTACTATGAGCCTTTGAACATTTGTTTGCAAATTCTAGGGTTTGGAGATTTTGCAGCGTTTCTCATCTTTACCGGTGATCTGCTGGCCCCCAACCGGAAAAACTCTGGCATTCAGGTTAGCAGATTGCAGGTTTGTTTATGTATTTGGGTTTTTTTGGGGTTTTTTTGTTGTTGTTGTTTGGGGCTTTTTTTTTTTTTTTCCACAAAGCAATAAAAATGGGTTGGGTTGGAGGGAGGGAATGGGTGGACTGATGGGATTCTTAGTTTTCTTTTGACAAAAGACTGGTTTCTTTTAAAACTTGTCCAAAAAAAAAAAAAAAATGTGGGTATCTTTAGAAGGCTGTGGCCAGGCTCTTTGTGGCTGGGGGTGGGGTGGGGTTGAGTTTACTGGACATTCTATATCACAACATTGATAGAATGTTTATAACAGATGTTTCTTATCTTCTTCCTGCTCCCCACATATAAAAGTCAAGACTTTTCTTAAGTTAGCTGCCTGAGAAGTGATGTATAAAATACCTTTGACTGCTGGTATGAGAATTCCAGTTTCCAGCACCCATCAATTTCCTCAACTACTTGGAACATTTTAGAATTTTAATTCCAAAGGATTGGTTTGAAGACAATTAATGCCACGTAACTCATTTTTTGCAATCTCTTGTGTCTTGATAATAGTGCAAATTAAAAGCTAATAATCATAATAATAAAGTACATTTAATTATCTTCGAGAGATCTAGCCCTTTAATTGTATTTAACAGGGTTGTAACATTTTATTAGCTTAACCAAACCACACCTCCTCCTTCCCGCTCCCCCTCATCTACTTGGTTGGGGGTGGGGCAAAGAAGTGGGCTCCTAGGCCAAGATCTTGCTTTTTTAGCTAAATGGTTATGGAGGGAAAGGTGCCTTATCATCCTTTGTTGGCTGACTTTGGGACAAGGGGAAAAAGTAAGTTGGAACCCCTACGTGGAGAAATGTTTGTATGTGTTAGTTTATGTTGGGGGAGGGGAACTGGAAATGTTTGGTGGTAATTGAAGTCATGTGGGGCTTTGTTTGGAATTGTATGAAGTCTGGGGATTTCAGGAGAATCCCCCTCCCAGAATATACAGTCACCCCCACCCCCCACAATCATTTGTGCCAGTGAGTAGTTCAAATTCACTTTTTATTAATTGCTGGTGAGTGTGAAGGCTCAACATGAGGTTCCCTTAACCTATCAAATGGCGGGCAGGGGGAGGTGTCACCACCCCTGCAGCTCCATTTGTTCCAAGTCTAAAGACACCCCCGTCCCCCCACCCCCTGCAAAGCCTGCAGGAAAGAGTTAAATTACAAACAAATTGTTGAGTGCCATTCCTGGTAATAATGGTGAAAGCTTGGGGAAATGGGTGGAATTTTGCAGGGCTGGGGCCAGTAGGAAGAGGAACCCTGGTCTCTCTTGAAGATTTGGGGAGAGCTTCCCCCACCCCTGAATCCCCCAGGGTCTTAGCTCTGTTTGCTTTGGGTGCTTTTGTCCTGGATCCTCACACTTGGCAGAAAGAGATGGTGTACTAGTAACAATTACCTTCCCCTTCCCAGAGCAGGGGGTGATGGGAAGGAAAGAACTGGAGTAAAGATGGTTCTTCCTTCTTGCCCTCCATCCTACCTCAAGGTCTCGTGCAGTGTAGAACAGGGTCTAAGAAAACTGACAAAATAGGTTTTATGATTGGGGAAGAAGGTGGATTATAAGAAATTGCTTCTTTGGGAAAGAACAGATCTTAGGGATGCCTCGCCCTTCTCTACGGGAAATCGTGGACTGAATTAGCTTACAGAAGGTAGTGGGGGAACCCTCCCATCACCTCACACCCCTTTCTTTAATGAAGTAATTTGGAGGAAGGGTAGCTGTAGGCCACAGTGGGAAATTTAGGCTAGGGAGAGAAAGGGTCTTGGAGGGAAACCCAAAGGTAAATCACCTGAATTTAGGAGGGGGTCTCCACCCTGTTGTTTGGAAAACAGTTAAAACTCAGGGTCTCGAGGTCTACTTTTGTAGATTTTCTATAGGTCTCAGGATAGACAGGAACTGGTTTCCACATCCTAAGTGGATTAATCCCTACTGGAAGAGAGGTCTTGTGTTTGGTGGAGGGTGAGGGCCAAGAAGGAACTCCCTCACTTGAGGCTCTGGGCAGGTCTCAAGCTGCGAGTGCTTTTTACCCTTTCTCCCAGGCTCACCCTGGACCCACAAGCTATCTCTCTAGGTTCAGATATTTCTTCAGACTATCCCTACTTATTGATCTGACTTTTGTTCCTCCTACCCCAAATCCCAGCCTAGGGGCTGGGGATATAGCTCAGTTGGTAGAGTGTTTGCCTTGTATATACAAGGCCCTGAGTTCAATCCCCAGTACCTACAACAAAACAAAACAAAACCCTGCCTTCCTGAAAAGTTTTCTATTCTTAAAAATTCTTTGTCCTTTTAGAGGATTCCTTAAGATCCATTCAGAAAGGGCCACTAAAGTTTTCTAAGACAAAATCCCCAAAGATTTTGTCTATCCCCAAAGAAAGTTTTGTGTTTGGCTCGGTGGGACCTGGAGCTGCCAACTTCTAGATTATTCCAAAAAACTCTCCTAGAGAGTGTTGGGACTCTGGTCTGGGCTGGATTCTGGAAGAGGCATCCTGGGTGCTGTGGTGCACACATCTGGGAAGCCCAGCCCACGCACGCGCCTGACACTTCAGAGGTGAGCTGTTTCTCCTGTAGTCTCTGCCCACTGGAGCAGTATCCTTCCTCTAGATCACCCTCTTCATCTCTCAATTTAAACTTAGGGGGCCACTGACTTTCTGAGAATCTGAAAAATCTTTGGAACTCTTGCTGGGGGGTAAAAAAAAAAAAAACAAAAACGGCTAGATTCACATGAACATGCCATTTTGTATGAAAGTTAAGGAAGCTTCTGTACCTCCTGGCTGTGCCCTCTCCCCACCTAGTCCCACAATTCCTAATTACCGCTGCAACAAAAAGGGGATCAGGAAGAGAACTCACTGGGGCTAAAAGACAGGATCACCCCTAAGCCAGATTATCTATTCAATGGGATCATATTCTTCACTCAGGTAACAAATTATCAAGATGCAACAAGATGGAATGAGTGTGTGATACATTTGTAGCTGGGAAGGGGGCTGGGGCAGGGGGAATACAGAGCCGGACAAACCAACCATATTTGGAGAGAGCCTGGGCATGAGGTAGGACCTGCTCGGAGCTCTTCCGCAAATTTCCTAACCTCTGAGTCCTGAGTCCTCACTGGTACCTGCCAGGCAAGATTGTTGTGAGGATTAAATTGGGGCCTTGCACAGACAGAACCAGTGAAGAGTCGAAGTTTGACTAATTGTATTGACCATGTCCAGTGACCCAGGAGGCTGAGACAGGAGGATCATAGGTTTGAGTTCAGTCGGAGCAACTTATTAGGACCCTATCTCAAAATTTTGGGAATGTAGCTCAGTCGTCCCTGAGTTCAATCCCCAGTACAAAATAATATAATAATAGGAAAAGAAAGAAAGAAAAAGAAAAAGGGGCTGGGGATGTGGCTCAGAGGTAGATACCCCTCTGTTCAATCCTCAGTACCACAGAACAAACAAATAAATAAATTGTAGCACTTTCCCAACTACTTAGGATAAATTCCTAAAAGCAGAATCACTGGATCAAAGAATGCACTTTTTTTTTTTTTTTTTTTTTTTTTGAGGGCTTTGTAACCTATTGTAACCAGTAGTTTTAACAGAGTAGAATGTTTCTCTCTGACTCTGGATGCCAGCCCAGTGTCTCAAGTCTCCTCAGGGTGGTGGTGGGCAGCATTTGTCTCCCTTTTTCCTCTGATTAGGACAGAAATGTCTTACTCGCCTGAGTAAGCAGGACGCACACGCTGATGGGCCTCACTCACAGGCTTTGAAGCTGGCTAATTAGGGCTAGGACTGTCACAGCTGGCTTCCCCTGCGCCTCCCCCTGCCCCTCCTGCCAGTCCCTAGCCTCACAGCCTGAGAGGCCTCCCAGCTGCCTTGTCTTCCTCTGCAGTCTTGTGGCTCCTCCAAGCCATCTGGGAAGGCCTCAGAATTGGAGGCCTGGAAGGACTGAGGCAAAAGCAACAAGATGAACAAGAAGTGACTTGGGACAGGGAATGAGCTCACAGACTGTTGGGTTTAGAGTCTGTTGCCAATGGCCCCGGAAGTCCTCTCCTCATTGCCAGTGAGGCCTGGAGAGGAGCCGGCCTAGGCTGGGGGCTAAGTCCTGGGTCCTTTGTTTGGAAGCCAAAGCTTTCTAAAGGCTCCAGCTTCCCAACCTGGCCCTTATAATTAGCCCCAATCAGAGTGTTTATGTAGGGGCCTAGTGCGGAACTCAGAGCCCCATGATTTCATTCCAAACCTGCGGGGAGGAAAGGGATTTGTGTGGGGACAAGCAAAAAGGAGGATGGGGGTAGAAAGTGATATGAAGGAGACCTAGATGAGGGAGAGAGGAGGTGGTCAGGGAGAGGAAGACAATCACTTTCCCTCTGACCACGGCCGGGGTCAGGCCACCCCACCCCCAGAGTAGCTGACACCCCAGCTCCTGACCCTGGGCCAGGTCTGCCTGCCTTCTGGGCAGGCTCTGTGGGTGGGTGGGCTTGTGCCAATCGGAAATGGCTTGGATATAATTAACTCAACTAATCACCACCTCAGCCCTGTGGAAGGGGAGGGTATAGACCAAAGTCATGACTCCCCCAGGAAGTTCCGGTCTCCCCATTCACCTTGCTCTCCCTGGGGCCTGGGTAAGCCAGGTTCTGCAGCTGCTTAGGCTGGTAGAGTCAGAGGGTGGCGGGAAGGGATGCGGGAAGGGAAGTGGCTTGTTCTTACCTCATGCCTCCTGGGGAAATGTGACAGGAGAGAGGGCTTGAGGTGGCAGGCTGTAGCTGGTGGGGACAATAGGAACTTGGGCAGGAAGGCTGGAGCCAGGATTCCCAGTCATTGCTCCCAGGTGGCACTGGGTGTGTCCCAAATTCAATGAGCATTTCTTTCTTGTTTAGGCCTCCCAAGAAACTCTCTGGGGTAGATGTGGCTTGTAGGGAATTCTGTGTACTATGTTTAGTGTCCTGTGCCAAGGGGGTTGAGGGCAGATGAGCTCATAAATCCCTTGCAGGATTCTACCAGGCCAGGCCAGGCTACAGGATATAGCTCTTACCTAGCATTGAGGAGGCTCTGGGTTCAATCTCCAGCAAAGGAAGGAAGGTAGGGAGGGAGGGAGGAAGGAAGGAAGGGAGAAAAAAGAAAAAATCGTATTAGGCCTCCAGGGAGTATTCAGACATTCCCTCCCTTAGCACATGAAACACCCATACTGCTCCTATGACCTGAGGTCCTTCCCTTCTTCTACATATTACATACCAGCACCTCAGAACTTACCTCAGGTTAGGTGGCCCCTCTGCAGACAGCTGTACCACTGTTCAACCCTCTGACACCCTCTGTTCCCACAACTGTGTTCTTACTTGTCACAGCACATCACATTGTTATTTACCTCCTATCTTAAGTTTTCCCTCCTTGAGGAGAGTGTGTGGTTGGTGTGTCTTTTCTCTCTGTATCTCAGAGCCTGTATGATGCCCAAGAGCCCAGTGCAGTGGCGTATGCCTATAATCCCAGCAGATCAGGAGACTGAGGCAGGAAGACAGCAAGTTTGAGGCCAGCCTCAGCTACTTAGTGAGACCCCAAAGCAACTTAGCAAAACCCTGTCTCAAAAAAAAAAAAAAAAAAAAAAAAAAAAAAAAAGGTGGGGGACTGAGATGTGGCTCAGTGGTTAAGCACCCCTGGGCTTAATCCCTGGTATCAAGGTTGGGTGGGTGGAGCCCAAGATCAGGTTCTGGAGTCAGCTGCCTGAGCTAGAATCCTGCCTCAGCCACTTGCTAACTGCTGACTTTGAGCAAATTAATGAAACTTTCTTTGCATCATCTATAAATGAGGATTGCAATTTCCTTGCAATTAGAGTGAGTAATAAACTAATTCAAATAAGGTGCTTGAAATAGTGCCTGGCACATAGTAAATACTTAATCAATGACTGTTAAGCTTATTCATTCATGTGTTGGCTCAGTGGATGTAAGTTTTTAGGGACTGGACCCAGGCTCTCTTGCATGCTAGGCAAGTACTCTGCCATTAAATTAAATGCCTTGCCCTGGGATGTATATTTGGTACTTATGAGTCAGGTATTTGCCAAACTCTAGAGTTGCACAAATCCAGTTCCTGCCCACATGCAGTTGACAATCTAGTCTACTGAATGAATGAGTGGATATGGATTTATGTGGTTCTTGTGGGATTATCATATGTTTTGTTAAACTCATCCAAATGTTTGAGAATGTGTCCAGGTCAATATGGAAGTATTTCAATATTGGAGCTCAGAACATACCACCCCAAAATATGACTATAGGATACTAGAATATGCTACCTCACAACATACTGTTTGTTTGAGACAGGGTCTTGCTAAATTGCTTAGACTGGCCTTGAACTTGCAATCCGCCTGTCTCAACCTTCCCAAGTTGGTGGGATTACTACAAATGCCCACCTGGCTATATGGAAATGTACTTCTTTGTCATATTTTAAACTATTTATTCTGAGCAAATGCAGACACTTGAATAATTCTGAGAAACCATACTTTTGTAAAATGAACCTATCTTTGTGAAGGAAATTTGTATTAGTGAAATATCTAAATCAGGCAGAGGGCTGTTGGGCTGTAACTTTTATTACCTAAGCGACTTTATCTGCCTCATAAGACCACATGTACTTACCATTCAGTTCCTCCTCTTACCCACCCATCACTGGTGTCCTCACCTCCAAAAGCCTAAGGTCTCCATTCTTTTTTGGAGCTCAGAGTACTACATAAACTCCAGTCATCTGCCCCTTGTGTTTGGTAGGACTTCCTTGTATCTGCATGTAATTAGATGCATGCATATACATGCAATATTTTTTTTTCTTCCGTTAATCTGTTTTATGTCCATTAATTCATAACCCAGCCAAGGAAACTAGAAAGGTAGAAGGAAGGTAATTTTTTTTTTTTTTTTGCTCCCCTATCAAATCATGACATATCTATTTTGAATAGGGTCAAACAAGCAATGAAACTGGGGGCAGTCTTTTATGAACCTGCAATATGCAATGGTGTTAAGAACAAATGGAAAAGTTTGGTCAGGATGGAGAATCCTGCAAACCTTTGGCCCAATCTTCACTGCTGCTACTGAGAATGTTATAAATTTTTTTTCTTCAAGGCAGAATAATTATTCTCATCCAAATATACAATAAACACATCAACATTTCATTTAACTCATTAGTTAATGAACTAATAAGGTGTTAAAACCAGTTCAAAGGGGAAGCCAAAAAGCAGAGATACATTTAGGTACTTGGGAAGGCTGAAATATGAGCCAGGTGTTATAGTGCATGCCTATAATTCCAGTGGCTAAGGAGGCTGAGGCAGGAGGATTGCAAATTGGAGACCAGCCTCAACAAATTAATGAAACCCTAATCAACTTAGCAAGACCCTATCTCTAAATAAAAAATAAAAAGGGCTGGGGATGTGGCTCAGTGGTGAAGCACCCCTGGATTCAATCCCCAGAACTCCCCCCCCAAAAAGTGCTGAAATAGGAATGGGGATGTAGCTTAGTATATACACTGAATTCAACTGCCAGCACCTCAAAAAAAAAAAAAAAAAAAAAAAAAAAAAAAAAAGAGTGCTGAAATAAATTTGCAAAACTAGGCAAACACAATTGCATCTTCACCAGATCATTTGCCTTTCTATGGAGAAAAATCATTTCCATTATTCTCACTTGTCTGAATTGTAAAAGAGTATAAAGACATGCAATAATCTTTTGACCATTTCAAGTATTTTAGTTTTTCTTGACAAGAAGTTAGGAGCTCGGGTATCTCAAAATGTCAAGTGCCACTCCTTCCAACCAATGCACTTTAGTTTCAGTAGGGCGCCCAGCGCCATCCAGAGCTGGACATCCTCCAGTCACCCTCAGCCTTCCCATCTTTCCCTGCCCCTACCCCATGAATCACCACCTGGCTCTTACATTCCAGGGGATTGAACCTTCTCCTCTTTTGCCTTCTTCTCTCCGCCTCCACAGTCACATCCCCTCCAGCCATGCAGCCAGTGCATTCACCCCTCTGCATGGCCACCACTATTTATTCCATACTGTTTATTAGACTCTGTGCAATCACAGCATCATTTAATGTTCAAGTTAAGTATGAAATAAGTGTTCTTTTCACCTCCAATTACAACAAATTAAAGTTCATAGAAGTGCTGTTCCAAGGGCGTCAAACTAACAAGAGCCTTCAGACTTTTAACAAAAATAACGTAAGTAGCAAACGAGGTTATTTCTTATGCCAACTACAATGAATTGGGCAGCTCTCTGGAGTACTGTGTTGAGATGGAGTCCAAGTCATCCTCTTGGTGTAGTGGGAAATAGTGCTGGGATCCATTAGTGGTGTCTGACATGGTCACAGAATTAAATAAATAAATAAATAAATAAATGTAAGCATCTGCAAGCATGCCAGATATTTGTTAGGCTAGCTTATACTCCATGGTCACTCACATCATCTGATCATTTTTTAAGGATTGATGCTTAATGGCAATTTTTCCCTTTAAAACTTGAGCCTTGCTGGGTGTGGTGGCACACACCTGTAATCCCAGCAGCTCAGGAAACTGAGGAAGGAGGACCAAAAGTCTAAAGCCAAGCTGGGGAGATAGCTCAGTTGGTAGAGTGCTTGCCTTGTAAGCACAAGGCCCTAGGTTCAGTCTCTGTCACTGTAAGAAATAAAGATAAGAGCTTAAAACCAACCTCAGCAATTTAGTAAGGGCCTAAGCAACTCAGTGAGACCCTTTCCCTAAACAAAATATTAAAAGGGGCTTGGGGTATAGCCTAGTGGTTAAGTACCCCTGGGTTCAATCCCTGGTGCAAAAAAATAAAAATTTAGCTTTCAGTGTCTGGATCATAATGCCAATTTTCTAAGTTTTTGCTACTCAAAATGTGATTCCAACAGCCTTGTGCCCCCCAACTTCCCCAACTTCCCCACCCTTCAGACAGCACCATCACTTGAAAACTTGCTAGAAAAGCATAATCTTTGGTCTGACTTCAGTCAGAAGCTATGTTTTAACAAGCTTCACAGGGGATTTGTTTGCACATTCAAGTGTGAAAAGCACTAGTTCAGAGGACCTCTTTTCTGAACTTATCCCCACCTCAGCAACCAGACTCATCTCCTTCCAGGAAGCTTCTAGTTCAGGCCCAGGTAAGTATTCCTGACAGACCCCAAAACTCACCCAGCAGAACCAGGTACATTTACAGATTCATTTGAGGCATGGGGACTTTAAGACATCCTCTTCCATGCTGGAAAAACCTTGCAGATTTCTTCAACTTTTCCTACTAAAGGCATGAGGAACCATGTGTCTGATGGTCACACCTCTGCAGCTTGGCACCAATTCCTTTCCTGTTTGGGGAGACTTCCAGAGCCTCCCTGGGGCCTCCAGAATCCAGCGTGAACTTCACATCCCAACCTTTGAGACCTTTGACCCTTCTCGCAGGAGCCCAGGGAGAGTTGGGTGGAGGTGCAGAGAAATGGAGGAGAAATAGTTGCTGAACCTGGAAGCATAGTTGCTCATTCAACCACTACTTCGACCAGTATGTGTTGAGCACTGTTCTGTGCCTGCATGAGAGACAAGGCAGTAAATGAGTGCAATGGCAGCTTTTTCCCTCTCCTGGTGCTGGGGACTTAACTCTTCCCGTGTGCTCAACAAACACTTTAGCACTGAGCTAGACCCCCAGCCTCTGATCCCTGCTCTTCAGGAAAGTGGGCATATAAACAGATCATTGTGTGATCATGTGATAAAAAATGCAGACATGGGAGTTGTTAGGAAAAAGAGGGGCATGCCACTTAGAAGGAATGGCATGGCACAGGCTTGAAAAATGGAAGGACATGTCATAGGGAACAACAGGGAGAAGGAGAGCCTGCCTGGGACATAGAGTAAGAGAGGAGAAGAGTGTGGCAAGGCTGACCAGGGTGAGGATTTGAGCTGATCCCCAGCAAAATTTCAATATCACGCTGGCTTCCTTGGCCTGCAGTACTCCTGCCCACTCTCAATACAGGATCTCATTTCTATCCTGACTTAAGCCAATCAGATCCAGAAGACAGTTACATACACACACAATCCAGAGAACATGTCAAAGCCAAATATCAGCAGGTTTTGGATCTATGCCCTCTTTTCCAGTCAATGACTGACTGAATTCCGATCTCCCTGTCCACACTGCAGAAGCAGGAATGGTCACTGAATTAACTTCCTGGGAAAAGAAGGGCTTTTGTTTTCCCTGACCTAAGGCATGGCTAGAACTACAAACTCGATTACACATGTGCATCAGATCTGATCATGCAACTGTGCCTGTGTGTGTTTGGATGTATATGTGTGTACATGTGCATAGCTCTGAGGGAAGCATTGCATTGGTCATCTTGAAATTTCAGGAGATAGAAATATAATTCTTGGTCAGAGGAAGAGGGAGAGATTGTTTCATCTAGAATCCATGTGGTGAACTTCTTTGGGGAGTCAAAAAGTAAGCGCATGTTTGTAATCCCAGCAACTCAGGAGGCTGAGGTAGGAGGAGTTCAAAGCCAGCCTCAGCAACAGCAAGGTGCTGAACAACTCAGTGAGATCCTGTCTCAAAATAAAATACAAAATAGGGCTAAGGATGTGGCTTAGTGGTTGAGTGCTCCTGAGTTCAATCCCCCAAACCAAAAACAAAAAAAGAAATTAAGCTGACTTTAGTACATCAAGTCCTTTGACCCTCCTCTATTGAGACTTGGGGTCTATGCCTCTGCCTTGAATCTGACTACTTTGACTGACTGAATGTGGTTGAAGTGACACTATGTGACATCCAAATCTGGGTCATGAAAACCATGCAGCCTCCGTCTTATTCCTTGTATCCCTCCCACATCAAGCTATCTGAGCCGACAGGTAAGAAGTCAGACTACTGTGAGGCCACCATGCTGGAGAGGTCACGTGTAGGTGCTCTGACTAACAGATCTAACTGAGCTCAGACCCACTAACACATCAGACAGGTGGGTGAAACCACGCTGAATCCTCCAGATGAGCCCATACAACAGTTGAATATCATCAAATGTCCTCAGCAACACTAGGTAGAATGAAGAATTACCCAGCCGGGCCAGGCCCAAATTCCTGGACCACAAAATTCTGAGAGATAATTAAAATGATAGTTGTAAACTACTAAGTCTCAGGGAACTTCATCATGGAGGGATAACTAAAACAAGTGGTATTAATAATTATTAAGTTTATGTATGTTCTGTTTGTCATTAACTCATTTTTTTTCCCCCTCATTAGAGGATATAGAAGCCAGAGAAGTTAAATAATTTTCTCAAGGGTGATCACTTGGGCTTGGACACCGGCAGTCTGATGCCAGAGCCCAGATTCTTTTTCTTTTTTCCCTTGCCATGCTAAAGATCAAATCTAGATCCTAAATAAAATAAATAAATAATAAAAATAAATAAATAAATACCCAGGACCTTGCACATGCTGGATAAATGCTCTACCATTGAGCTAGATCCTCACCCCAAATCCCAGACTCTTTGTCATTACCTTAAACTATAGAAAAGCAGAGATGAAAAGGATCTTATAAATCAGATGGCTGAACTCCTTTATAGTACAGATAAAGAAACAGAGATCCAGGAGAGGGAATGGGATTAGGAAAGACAGTAGAGTGAACCAGACACAAGTTTCCTGTGTTCATATATGAATACATATATGTGTATATATGTAACTCCACATCATGTACAACCACAAGAATGGGAAGTTATACTCCATGTATGTATGATATGTCAAAATACATTCTACTGTCATGTATAACTAAAAGAACAACAACAAAAAAAATGAGAAAAAGAAAGAAAGAAAGAAAGAAAGAGAAAAAGAAAGAAAGAAAAGAAGGAAGGAAGAAAAAGAAACAGAGATCCAAGAGGATTAAATGAATAGCACTTAGTCTCATAGGACTCACAGTCTCTGTGTTAAGTCAGAATCAGACCCTAAATTTATTGACTTTCAGTTTATGGGGAAAACAATAGAACATTCTTCTATCTCCATACTTCTTTCTTCTGGAACCTCATACTTCCTCACATCCTGGGGTCACCATACCAATAATCTTGGGTTTAATCTCTGCCATTTTGTACATCTTTAGATTTACAAAAGTGACCAGCTCCTCTGGACTAAAGGATGTGCACACACATATGCAAGCACACACATATCCAGGTTCATTAGAGCCGGGTAAAATTCCTGCTGATCCTATAGTAAAGATCAAAATTTTTGCTTCCAAAGTCTTAAGTCCTGTGTTAAGAATTTCTCTTGTCTTTCTTCTTTTCCATTCTTTCCTCATGTCATTTAAAGTGGAAAAACTATATGACTCCAGGTGGCAGGCAGCTTCAAAGTTGGCCCCTAGTGATCCCGCTTCCTGGTATTCATGTGCTCCTGTAATCCCCTCCCTCTGTGGTAAAGGATTAGGCCCACAACACCCACGTGAATGAGCTTGGCAGCAGATTCCTTTCTCCCTGCCTGCAGTCTTCAGATGAGACTGCAGCCCCCGGTGGCAGCTTAACTGCATGAGATACATTGGGCCAAGGGCACTTACCTAAGCTCTGCACAATTTCATCACCCACAGAAAATGCAAGAAAAAGTGGTAGTTTGCTTTTGCTTTGTTTTTGTTATTTTTTAGCAGTGCTGGGATGAAACCCAGGGTCTTGTGCATCCCACGCAAACACGCTTCTACCCTCAACCTCTTTATACTTTCTTGCTGAGATAGAGCATAAAAGAAAATGCATAAAGCACACTTTAATCTTAAGCACAGATTAGTGAATTTTTACACCATGTCTATACTCATGTAAACACTACCTAAATCAAGATACAGGACATTTCCTTCCTGCCACCTTCCAGTGAGTATGCCTTTAGAGGTGACTGCTATTCTGACTTCTATCACCATTGTTTAATTTTGCCTGCTATAGAACTTTTAAAATGAAATCATATAATATGCCTCCCTTTGTATCTAATGTCTGTGGGATTCATCCACCTGGTGGAATCCTGACCACATAATTAATTAACCAATTTTCTTTTTTGTACATGTGTGGTGGTGGTTTAACCCAGGGGTACTCTACCACTGAGCTACACCCCCAGCACCCCCCTGCCTCTGCTTTTTTTTTTTTTTTAAGACAGGGTCTTGCTAAATTGTTAAGGGTCCCATTAAATTGCCCAGGGTGGTCTCTGTCTTAATATCCTCCTACCTCAACCTGGGATTACAGGCAAGTACCACCATAACTGTCTGGTCACATTTTTTCCCCCCTTTGGTACTGGGATACGTAGGATTGAACCCAGGAGTGCTTAACCACTGAGCCACATCCCCAGCCCATTTTTTATGTTTTATTTAAAAACAGGGTCTCACTAAATTGCTGAGGTCGGTTCTGAACTCATGATGCTTCTGCCTCAGCCTCCTGAGTTGCTAAGATTATAGGTGTACACCACCACACCTGGTTCACATATTTTCTTTTCTCTTTCTTTTTATTTTTTCCTATTTTTTCATGTGGTACAGGGGAATGAACCCAGGGCCTCATGCATGCTTGGCAAGACCTCTACCATTGAGCTGTATCCCCAACCCCTGCATAATTTCTTACAGTGAAAACTCCTCCCCTAGCCAGGTGCAGTAGTGCATGCTTGTAATCACAGTGACTCAGGAGGCTGAGGCATTAGGATTACAAATTCAAGGCCAGCCTTGGCAACTTAACAAGACCCTATCTCAAAATAAGAAATAAAAAGGACTGGGGTTATAGCTCAGTGGAAAAACACCCCTGGGTTCATTCCCCCGGACCAACTAACAAACCAATCAACAAAAAAATCCTCTCCCCTTTTCATGGTCCAAGATTAGTTTCCAGAGTTACTATAGCTTTTAAACCAAATTCTCTTCCTTCTCTTCCTTTGCCTTTCTTCCTCCCTTTCTTTCCTCTATCAGAATATAATAAGTACCTTTGCACAGGTACTAGGGAAATAGTGTGAGCAATACAGACATTGTTCCTGCCCTGCTGGATATATGTGCGCACAGGGAAGAAGCAGGCAATCACAAGAGATCCAGATGAGAGCAATGCAAGCTCTACTGGGGATACAATGGGAATTTGTAGAAGATGAGTCAAATCCCAACTTTATGGGCCATGATAGACTTCCTAGAGGAAAGGACATCTTTGCTGATACCTGAAGGGTGATTAGGGTATTGTGAGCACTCATCTGTGAAAAAGTTGCAAAGCAGGAGAGAAAATGATACTTTCAAGAAACTGCAAGAAATTCAAAGAAGTTATACTTGGCTGAAGCACAGAGGTCAAAGTTGGGGGAAGTTCCTGGTAAAGCCAGGTGGGGCAAGCTTTTGAAGACCCTTGTGAACTCCATTAAGGAGTCTGTGTTAGTCAGTTGTCTGCTACTGTAATAAATGCCTGAGGGATAATCAACTTATAAAGAGAAAAGGTTGGGGGCTGGGGAGATAGCTCAGTCGGTAAAGTGCTTGCCTTGCAATCACAAAGCCGTGGGTTCGATTCCCAGCACCACAAAAAAAAAAAAAAGAGAAAAGGTTGGTAGAGCATGGTGGCACATGCCTATTATCCCAGAGACTCAAGCTCAAGGGCTAAGGGAGGAGAACAGTAAATTTGAGACCAACCTTAGTGCAACTTAGTGAGACCCTGTTTCAAAATAAAAGGTAATTAAAAGGGGCTGAGGACATGGTTCAGAGGGGAAGTGCCCCTGGGTTCAATCCCCAGTATTGAAAAAAAGTAAAGGAAAGAAAGAGAAAGAGGAAAACTTTGGCTCACAACTTTAGAGGTTTCAGGCCATGATGGGATTGATCCTGTTGCTTCTGGGTCTGTGGTGAGGAAACATGTCAAGGCAGGAAGTACTTGAGGGAACAACGCCATTCACCTCATGCCTGGGATGTGAAAGAAAAGGAAGAAGAAGAGGGTTAGGGCTACACAGTCCCCTTCAAGTGCACACCTCCAGTGACTTGAAGACCTTCCATAGGCCCCACCTCTTAAAGGTTTCACTGCCTCCTAGAGGTGGTAACCCCAGAGGCTCCGGAGGCTGAGGTAGGAGGATCTCCAGTTCAAAGACAGTCTCAGCAAAAGCAAGGCTCTGAGCAACTCAGTGAGACCCCATCTCTAAACAAAATGCTAAATAGGGCTGGGGATGTGGCTCAGTGGTTGAGTGCCCCTGAGTTCAATCCCCAGTATCCACCCCACCTCTCTCAGAAAAAAAGGTTTCCACTGCCTCGTAATAGCACCAGGCTGAGAACCAAGCCTCTAACACATGGGCCTTTGGAGGATGCTTAAGAACCAGTCCATTGCCAAGTCCAAACTTTAACCAGGAGCCATGGGCCATATCAGTATTTTTTTTTTTTTTTTGCGGTTAAAGAATGACACAATGAAAAAAAAAAAAAAAAGAATGACACAATGAGAATTTTGGCTTATTTTATTTTATTTTAGTTGTGGGTGGACACAATACTTTCATTTTATTTATTTATTTTTATGTGGTGCTGAGGATCGAACCCAGGGCCTCACACATGCCAGGCAAGTGCTGTACCACTGAGCCACAGCCCCAGACCTGATTTTGATTTTTCAGTCAATTTTTAAAAGGTATTTTACTTTCTGGAAAGGTATACATGATACACAATTGCCCCTGGCTTTCCTGTCTCCCAGGGGCCTAGCTAGCTCCCCATAGGTGTGACTTTTAGGATGATCACCCTGGCTGCTAGGTGGAAAGAAACTGGTAATGAAGCAAGAGTGGAAACAGGAGAAGTTTTAGGAAGCTTTTCAGCATTCCAAGTAAGAGAGGATGGTAGCCACTGTGTGCATAATTTGAGAGACATCCAGGGAAGGTGACTTGCAGAACTTCAGGACTGAATTGACGTGGGTATGAGAGAAAAGGATTAAGGACTACACCCCAGAGAAAAGGATACCACCGTTCAGCCAGCCAAGGGGAAGCAAAAGGGAAGCAGAATTAGGAAGTGTGGTAGGTAGTCTACAAAGATGCCACCAGCAATCCCTTCCCCTTATGCAAATGCTGATCCTTGAGGCTCTTTTCCAACACCCTGAATTGGTATGGCTTTGTGAATCACTTTGACCAATAATGTGCAGCCAAACTGATGCCTTGACAGTTCAGGTCTAGGCTTGGAAGCTTCTACCTTGGCCTTCCTGGAAGCCAGCCACCAGGTAAAAAGTCCAGTCACCTTGGAGGAGAGAAAGTTTCCATAGAGGAGAGGAAGAGGGAGCTGGGTTTATAGAGCAGTGGCAGAGTAGCCTGGCATGTGTGAAGCCCTAGATTTGATCCCAGCACTGCAAAAATAATAACAACAACAACAACAACAACAATAAATAAAGGAGAGAAGGGATCAGTCTGGTGAATGGGCTATGAAGGGAAAGAGAATTCTGGACAGTCCTATCTCTTCCAATGGAAGTAATTTTTTTTTTCCTGACTTCATGCTCCTGGGGGAAATGTTTTTTTCTTTGCATTCCTGTTTCTAACACAGGGCTAAATACAAAGTAGCTATTAACTAAGTGCCAGATGCATGCTAAATGAAGCTCACTTGGAGTCCAATTCCTGAGTCCTTGTCCCCACACAAGTCCTTTGGTTTCTCCATGTAGGCAAAGGTTTCCCCTTACTCTCTTCTTCCAATTCGGGAGCTGGTCCCATAGCTGGTGGTGGAGTGGGAGTGGAGGTGTATAGATAGTACCACTGAATCAAAGGGCTCAAACCTCTCAAGAGCCATCTTTCTGTGCCTCCATGGAGAAGTGGCTGGGGTGGTGGAAGCAGGTGACTTACAGGGCAGAGTGATTGATGGGGACAGACCTGCAGAGGTCGGCCTGCATTCCTCAGCAAGGGCCTGAGGAGGGGCCTGATGTGTTTGTTGTACTTACAGGAAGGGGAGAGGGTGACTGACCCCATGCTCTTTGACTGAATGACTCTCTCCTCCCCTAACTCAGGGCTGCCACCAGAAGCTCTGCCAGTTGAGAGAATTTGCCTTTTTCTTCTAAAAGTTGTAGGGTTCCTGGCCTCCCTATAGGTTGGGGCTCCCCATAGCAGGATCCACACCTTTCCTCTGTATTTCTCCTTCAGGGACGGGGACCTTCCACATGCTCCCTGTTCACTACTCTTTCTGGCCCCTTCAGGACCCCTATTGTTTTTTTCTGGTACCAGGGATTGAACCCAGGGGTACTTAACCTCTGAGCAACATCCCCAGTTATTTTTTATATTTTATTGAGAGACAGGTCTTGCTAAGTTGCTTGGAGCCTTGCTAAATTGCTGAGGCTGGCCTTGAGCTCAAGATAGTCCTGCCTCAGCCTTCTGAGCCTCTGGGTTTACGGGCATGTGCCACCCCACCAGCCAGAGCCCTATTTCTTGAAGGGATAGAGCATTTTCATTGTTTCCCCAACCGAACTCCCATCACACTGGAATCTAAGAAGGGACTCAGGAGAGACTCTTGTCCAACTTCATATTCAAGGTAAAGGAAACTGAGGCCCAGGTCAGACAGTGGCATGTCCCAAGGTGCCAACTTACTCGTGGCAGAGCTAAGGCCAGGACCTCCCAAGGCAGTGCCCTCTACTCCTGCACAGCCTCCTTCAGGGCTCTCCCTCACCAACCTCCTTTCTCTTCCTACCATCCCTTTTCTTCTCAGCTTCTAACACCTGCTCCATGGCAGGGACACTTCCATCTCGGGGGAGGGTGGGCAGCAGGAACTCACACCATGGCATTTCTGGAACTCCAGAGGCTGACGCGCAGGATGGCACACACATTCCCACTCCCAACAACACTGAGCGGGTGCCGCTCCATCCAGCTGCCCATGCCTGGACCAGACATGCACACCTGGGGACAGGCACACGCCCTGTTAGGGACCCCTGCGCTCTCCATCAGTCCCCCTACTCCAATGGACCCTGGCACAAACACAGTGCGAGGACTCCTCACCTGGCTTCAGCCCCTGGTTTCCACAGCTGGCAGAACTAAGGACTGCTGAATGACCCCTTCTGGCTCTGGATCCAGTGGTGGGAAAGAGGAGAGGAGAGTGGTTCAGAGCCCTCCTCAACATGAACCATGTGTGTCCACTTAGGACTGCTGCCACTGGGTCCCTTCCTGGGTGGATAACTAGCAGGAGGGAAATAGGACCCCCTCCTTTCTTCTTTTTGCTCCCTATGCCACCCTTCCCCCTATTGATAAGAGCCTGTTTGAACAAGTTCCTGCCGGGCTCTAGGTTCCTAGGAGACACAGCTGGATCTCTTAAAACACAATGGGAGATGTTTATCTTTTCTTCCAGCCCTGCCCTGTTACCTCCTGCTGGGCAGTGCCAGCCAGGGGCACGGTCTGGTAAGAAAAATTAGGATAGACTGAGCTGGCCTGGTACCTACCAAAAGCCCAAGAGCCTGCCATGGTCTTGGGGGAAGAGAGAGCCCGAAGAGGAGGGGCAGGTGGGGCAGGAACATCGATGTCCCTTCCAGTTTGTTTTCTCTCCTCCCCACTCCACCTCCAGCCCCAGCCATTCCAATGCCCCCTACCTCTGGAAAAGCTGAATTGGGATTCGATCCCCAAGCCAGTTGCCAGAGTTCCGGAGCAGCTGTCCCAGGCTTGGGGGGAGGGGTCCAGGAATGCTGGGGCTGAGGCCTGGGCCGCCCCAGACAGAGCCGGCTCTGAATTCTGGGAATGTTTGTGCAGCTGGAGCCCATTAGGGGAGGGAGCCGGGCCGCTTATTAATCCCAGCCTTGTTCCCCGGGAGGGGCCAAGGCCCTGCACACGAGTGGAGGGGGAGGGGGCTCTGCTATGGGAGACCAGCCCCAGCCCCCAGCCCCCTGCTTGGTTGTGTCTCAGACAGGAGCTTGGAGATCTGGCGCACCCCCAACACACACCACCTCACTTGCCTGGTGCACTGCTGTGTGGGGATGTGTGTTTCCATATTTGTAGGGAGAGGAGTGTAGAGGTGGGGTGTGGGCTCATGTGAGTGTGATACTGGGGATGCAGTGAGGTCTGACCTGGACAGTCAGGAGTCCCAGTGGTCCTGAGGGGCTGCTGTGTACTCCTGGACTCCATACTTGCCTTTCAGAAGCACTTGCCGGCTGATGGGAGAAGAGGAGGCCATGATTGCATTGCCCTAAGTATTTGAATGTTTTCACAAAGAAGCTGAGGACAGTGTGGAGGCAGGGCCTCTGCACACAGCCACGAGGGTCACATCCTGCACCAACTCCAGGGAATGCCAGTAACTGAGACTCCAGTGTAAGGGGCACCTCCAAGGTTTGTGTAGTGTACAACCTGCTCATCCACACACAGTGCTCTGGGGTGTAGGCTGGGATTTGAGAGCCTGGATTTGGTTACAAGCTGGCACTGCTGACAGTGGTACAAAAAAACAAACAAACAACCAAAAGACCTAGCATGGTGTTCCAGCTCTACTGGCCACCTTGGGTAGGGGGGCTTAGATCCAGTACTTAACCTACCTGAGCCTTCCTTCCCTGTACACCAATTGGGATGGGGTCTGTCCTATGCATCTCCTGAGGTTATTGATCATTTGTCCATGATCCTTCCATCAGTCCTTCTGACAAACTTGTATGCCACATATTCTGCTGGTTATCAAGGCCGAAAAATTCAACAAGGTCCTTGACCCTTAGGAGCTCATAGCTGAGAGTGTGGGGCGGGCGGGGGGTAGTGGGGAGCTTCATCAACAAACACAAATAGAGAACAAATGTGGAAAGTGCCTGGTGCTGTGGCGGGTGTGGAGGAAGCACTGTCAGCATTCTTAGGATGACATCCAGGAAGGTGCCCTGTGCATGGTGAGGCCAAGCCCTGTGCGGGAGGCATCTATGGCAGATCCTCTGGGAGAGACCTAAGGTCCCTGGGTACTTCCTACACTCAGACCCTGCCACATCCCGGCTGTGGGTGGGGCTGCTACATGCTCAGTGTGGTACTACCAGAAAGGTTCCAGAATGAACTCCATAAGGACTTGAGAGGTTTGGGAGCTGTGATAAGTCTTCATACCGTATTTGGAGAACAGAGAGGAAGCACCATGGCCAATGCTATAGAGAGGGGTTGGCTTTGATGGCCTTTGCTGGTGTCCCAACTCTTCCAGGGAAATGAGGAGGGGGAGGAGCTGGGGTATAAGGGACATGAAAGGCCAATGAGGGGCAGGGCCCTGGGTGGCTTCAGAGAGGGTTCATCCTCCTCAGCCATCCCCAAGGCCTTGGGGTTGGGGTGTGGAGAAAGGCTCTCCTTTCCCCTCATTCCCACAGGACTCCTAGTTCAGAGAGACTCCAGTGTAGGTGCCACGAGTCCCTCCAAAACTTTAGAGAATTTCGCAGGAGGGCTGATGGACATGGACAGGAACCACAGAACATCAAGGCTGATAATTACCGTGATGAAAACTGAAATATTAACCAGGCACGGTAGCACAAATCCATAATCCCAGCAGCTTGGCTAAGGCAGAAGGATGGCAAGTGCAAGGTCAGACTCGGCAACTTAGCAACACCCTAAGTGACTTAAGGAGACCCTGTCTCAAAATGAAAAGGGCACCCTTGGGTTCAATCCCTAGTACCAAAATCCCTAGTACCAAACAAACAAAGAAACAAACAGAAGAAAACAAATGAAATCTCAGAGATGGGCAAGGAATGGAAACAGCTTTTGGAGAATTTCCAAGATACACCACTAAGGTGGCCCTAGTGGTTCCAAATGCCACTAGTCATTTCAGGTGCGCCTTGTCCAAGGGCCTCCCTGCTCTTGGGTCCCAGGTCACATGGGAAGGGACTAGCACTGGGATTGTCTGTTGAAAAGAACTGTGGTGATGAGAAGGAGGCCCATGATATTCCGGAGGCTCAGTTCCTGCCTTTAGGGAACCTCCGTCTGATGAGAGAGACCATCTTCCCTCAGGAAGTTCCTGCTCTAATGGGACAGAGACATCGTTTCTTCTCTAGGAACACTTATCGTGATGGTAGAGACAGCCTCTGTCCTTGGGAACCCCCCTAGTCTGACAGTGGAGGTAGGGGACACACACACACACACACCCTCCTGAGACACAAAGAGTCATAAACGTGGCGTGCATATGACAAAGTAATGAACTGAGGCCCAGTTATGGGCCATTGAGATCAATGGGATGCATGATAGGGAGAGGAAATGAGGACTTAACTAAAGGAAGCTCCCTGGAGGAAGACTGTCTGTTGGAAAGGCACAGAAAAGCAGCACTTTTCTAGGCATGGATACCCCTGACTGTCCCTGTCCCTGGTGAGGGCTGTGGAAAGAGTGTTGGAATGGGGGATCAGGTTCATTTTGAGGTCTGATACCAATCTGCTGTGTGACAAGCCTCTCTGAGTTTGCAAAATGTCAAGACGGTACTAGTTGAGCCCCAAGGTCCCTTCCAGCTGGAACATCCTAGACTTCCTGGCCCCAGCCTCTCTCACCCCTGCTTCCTCTCCCTCAGAGCCTCCCCGACCACTGACCTTCCTCTTGGCCTTCCATTTGGTGTCTCCCGAGGCAGGTGGTCCAGCCAGCTGCTTGGCCTGTGTGAAATCCCACCCACAGTGTGGGGTGGTGTTCCACGGGGGTGGACTGTGACCTGAGGAGCTGACGGCTGGGGTTTGGGGAGTAGGCTAGGGGCTCTCTGGTGAGGGCATGACCTTAGACAGCTTTCTCCAACACCCTCCAGAAGCAGGGGTGTGTGGAGAGGGAGAGCAGGGCTCAGGAGATGTGGTTCCGGCTGCGGTGGGTCTGGGAGGGGTGGTCATGGAAGAACAGGTGGAGCCCCACTTCCCCTGAGCTTGGGGACACTGGGGCTTGAGCTGGGCCAGGCTGGGTGGTTCCTGCAGCTGCTGGGTGGGTGTGCTTGTTGTGCAGGAGCTGGGGGTGGGGGTGCGTGAATTGGAAGGAACAGCTGGGTCTGCCAGGAAGCACTGCCTGACACCCCTCCTGAGACATTTCCCCTCACTGCCCCACACCCATGGGCTAGGATGGGGGTTATCCACCTACCCTGAGCAAGAGGCCAGACAGAGACTGAAGGGAGATCCCGAGGGACTGGGCCTAAAGGAGCCAGGTCATTTCCCTCTCTGTGCTTTTCCAGAAAGGATTATGTAAAAGATGCTTGGAGTGAGTGGCAATAGACAATTGTGGTTGGCTGAATGAAGGACTCCATTTCTATATTCTTTGATTCAGCCTATAACACCTCCCACCAACCCTTTGCCCTCTACAGCACTGGTTCTTGTGTGTGTGTGTGTGTGTGTGTGTGTGTGTGTGTGTGTGTGTGTGTGTTTGAGTTGCAGATGGACACAATACCTTTATTTTATTTATTCATTTTTAATATGGTGCTGAGGATCAAACCCAGTGTCTCACACCGGCTAGGCAAGTGCTCTACCACTGAGCCACAACCCCAGCCCTACAGCAGTGGTTCTTAAACCTGAGCAGTGCTGAGGAATTACCTGGGTGGCTTGTTAAAACACAATGCTGCACCTCAATTCAGAGATTTTGATTCAGCAGGTTTGGGTCCAGGTGGAGAATGAGAATTTCCAACAGGTTTCCAGGTGTTGCTGAGGCTGCTGGCCCACAGGTCACACTTGGAGTAGCATTCTAATCCTCTCTCCCCTCCCTGCTCAGCTGTCTTTTCCCTCTCTGAACCCCTGCCTGCTTGCCCCCCACCTCCCCCCAAGCGCAGTTGAGCCCAGCTGTTGGGGGCTAAGCACATGGCTGGGGTGGCAGAGGGCCAAGGTCAGACCCTGCAGGAGCAGAAGTAGGGAGAATATGGAGCTGGGCTCAGCCTCGGCCTGGTTTCATCTGTCTGACCCAGGCCAACACAATGGGTGATTCTCTATCCCCCCTTTTCTCTCTTCCCTGGCACAGTGACCTTCAATCTGTGAGGGTCCTGGGAATTTCCAAGTGGACCAAGCGTTGCCGGTAGACTGCAAAATTTCCACACTCTCCCTGGGTCTGTGCCTTTTGTTCTTCAGACATGTGTGAAGGATGCTGTAGTGAAAAACCAAAGAAGTGTTTAAAATGTTAATGAATTTGCACTTAAATTTTTAAAAATTATAGAATATGTCATACTTAAGAACATATTTGGGTTTTTATTAAGATAAATGATCCTAAAGGAGGGAACACTTTCAAACTCATTCTATAAGGTAGTATCACCCTGATGCTAAAACTAGACAGACACATCAAGGAAAGAAAACTTCAGAAAATATCTCTGATGAACATAGACACAAAAATTCTCAATACAATTCTGCAATATCACATACAAAACATATTAAAAAGAGTGCACCATGATCAAGTGGGGTTCATCCCAGGGAGGCAAGGTTGGTTCAACATCTGGAAATCAATAAATGTAATACGCCACACCAATAGACTCAATGATAAGAATCATATGATTATCTCAATAGATGAAGAAAAACATTTGACAAAATACAGCACCTCTTCATGTTCAAAACACTAGAAAAACTAGGGAGAGTAGGAACATACCTCAACATTGTAAGAGCTATCTATGCTAAGCCCAAGACCAACATCATTCTAAATGGAGAAAAGTTGAAAGCATTCCCTCTAAAAACTGGAACAAGATAGTTATGCCCTCTTTCACCACTTCTTTTAAATATCATCCTTGAAACTCCAGCCAGAACAAGCACACAGACAAAAGAAATTAAAGGGATACAAATAGGAAAAGAAGAATTCAAACTATCACTATTTGCTGACATGATTCTATATTTAGAAGATCAAAAAAATTCCATCAGAAATCTTCTAGAACTCACAAATGAATTCAGCAAAGTAGCAGGATATAAAATCAATACCCACAAATCAGATTCTTTTCTATACATAAGCGATGAATCCACTGCAAGAGAAATTAGGAAAACTACCCTACTCACAATAGCCTCAAAAAAAAAAAAAAAAAAAAATACTTGGGAATCAATCTAACAAAAGAGGTGAGAGACCTCTACAATAAAAACTACAGAACAGTAAAGAAAGAAATTGAAGAAGATCTTAGAAGATGGAAAGATCTCACATGCTCTTGCATAGGCAGAAGTAATATTGTCAAAATGGCCATACTACCAAAAGTGTTATAGAGATTTAATGCAATTCCTATTAAAATTCCAATGACATTCTTTTTTCTTTTTTTTTTTTTCTTCTCACATGTGGCGCCAGGGATTTGAACCACAGCCCTTGCACATGCTAGGTGAGCACTCTCCAAAACAAACTATTTCTTCGCTCCCCAAGGATATTCTGCATAACTAGAAAAAGCAATCGTGAAATTCATTTGGAAAAATAAGAGACACAGAATAGCCAAAGCAATCCTTAGCAAGAAGAGTGAAGCAGGAGGCATCACAATACCAGACCTTAAACTATACTACAGAACAATGGTAACAAAAATGGCATGGTGTTGGCACCAAAATAGACATGTAGACCAATGGTACAAAATAGAAGACACATAAATATGGTTATCTCATACTAGACAAAGGCACCAAAAATATGCATTGGAGAAATGATAGCCTATTCAACAAATGGTGTTGGGAAAACTAAAAATCCACATGTAACAAAATGAAATTAAACCTCTATCTCTCACCCTGCACAAAAATCAACTCAAAGTGGGTCCAAGACTTAGGCACTAGAACAGAGATCCTGCACTTAACAGAAGAAAAAGTAGGCCCAAATCTTTATCATGTCAGTTTAGGACCTGACTTCCTCAACAAGAGTCCTAAAGCATAAGAAGTAAAATCAAAAATCAGTAAACAGGATGGATTCAAATCAAAAAGCTTCTTCTCAGCAAAGGAAACAATAACATGAAGAGAGAGCCTATGGAATGGGAGAAAATCTTTACCACATGCACCTCAGATAGAGCATTAATCTCCAGGATATATAAAGAACTCAAAAAACTTAACACCAAAAGGACCAAATAATGCAACCAATAAATGAGCGAAGGAACCGAACAGACACTTCACAGAAGAAGAAATACAATTGATCAAAAAACAGATGAAAAAAAATGTTCATCATCTCTAGCAATTAGAGAAATGCAAATCAAAAATACTCTTTGATTTCATCTCACTCCAGTCAGAATGGCAATTATCAAGAATACAAGCAATAAGTGTTGGCAAGGGTGTGGGGGAAAAGGTACATTCCTACATTGCTGATGAGACTGCAAGTTGGTGCAGCCACTCTGGAAAGCAGTACGGAGATTCTGCAGAAAACTTGGAATGGAACCACCATTTGACCCAGCTATTCTTTATACCCAAAGGACTTAAAGTCAGCATACTACGGTGACACAGCCACATCAATGTTTATAGCAGTTCAATTCCCAATAGCTAAATATGGAACCAACCTAGATGCCCTTCAATAGATGAATAGATAAAGAAAATGTGGTACATATACACAATGGAATATTATTCAGCCTTAAAGACGAATGAAATTATGGTATTTGCAGGTAAATAGATGGACCTTGAGAGTATTATGCTAAGTGAAATAAGCCAATCCCCCAAATCAAAGGTTGAATGTTTTTTTCTGATAAGTGGATCCTGATCCATAGTGGGGGTGGGGGTAGGGAAGAATGAAGGAACTTTGGATTATGCAGAGGGGAGTGAGGGGAGGGGTGGGGTGGTGAGGATGGGAAGGACAGTACAATGAGACAGACATTATTACCCTATATACATGTATTACTACGCTACTGGTGTGTCTCAGCACCATGCACAGACCCAGGAATGAGAAGTTGTGCCCCATTTGTGTACAATATGTCAAAAATGCATTCTACTGTCATGTATAACCAATTAGAACAAATAAAAAAGGAAATAAATTTTTAAAAAAGATAAATGATCCTGCCAGGTATGGTAGCATGTGTACCTACAGTCCCAACTACATGGGAGGCTGAGGCAGGAAGATCGCTTGAGCCCAGGAGTTCAGGACCAGCTTGAGCAACATATCAAGTTCTCTCTTAAGAAGAAAGATGGAGCTGGGTATGGTGGCGCACGCCTGTAATCCCAGCACCTCGGGAGGCAGGAGGATCTCAAGTTTAAAGCCAGCCTCAGCAACTTGAGGAGGGCTTAAGCAACTCAGTGAGACCCTGTCTCTAAATAAAATATAAAAAAAGGGCTGGGAATGTTGCTCCATGATGAGGAGGAAGAGGAGGAGAAGAAGAAGGAGAAAGAAAGATGGATGACCCTTGACCTAGCTCAGGGGTGCCTAGTTTCTGCTCCAGCCTCATGAAGCTCATGCTTTCCTGACCATACACACACACACACACACACACACAGGAGCCTTTCTCCTCCGGCCTCAGGGCCTTTTCACCTGCTCTCCTCTCTACCTGCAGCAAGCAGCCTCAATTCACACCCGAATCACTTCCTTAGGGAATCTTTCCCATTCTTCTGACCACATTAATTCCATTAGAGGTTCTCAGATACATCTAATTCTCTCTCTGTCTGCAACCCTTAGGTTGTTTTAATTTTATATTTCTGTGTGTGGCTTTAATTTCTGGCTCCCCTCTCCATTTGAAAGCTCTGTGAGGCAGACCCCACTCATTCCTCCTGTTTAATGCCCAAGAACCAACCACAGCGCCTGGCACAAACCAGGTGCTTAATAAACATATGATAAATTATGGAGTTAATTAGCCAATCATTGAATGAAAGATTACCTGCATAGTTGGAGGCAATAGCCAGGGGCTTGTGGCCAACCTGGCACCAGAAGACAAGAAGTGGGGGGGCAGAGTCGGTTAAAAACAACCCAGAGGACAGAGGATGTAGCTCAGCGGTAGAGCCTGTGCTTAGCACTCCAAAAGACACTGGGTTTGGTTCCCAGCATCTTGAAAACCAAACAAACTGTTCTTTTAGGTAGACATGGCATTGGCTGCTGCCAGGGAAGGGGCTGGTAGGTAGCCAGCTGCAGAGCTGTGAGTAGGGAGGCAGAAAGATGGAGGAAGAAGGAGAAATGAGAAAGAAGGGAGAGAAGAAAATGGGGAGAGAGAAGAGAAATGGAGAGGAGACAAAAGAATTTAAAGGGGGCAAACAGGACAAAGCCCTCTCAGAACACAGTGAAGGGAAGAGGATCCCCAGAGATCAGGGTGGGGTGGATGGGGGTCAAAGGGTATCATTGGGCTGCCGGGCTTTGTGACCTCCTCATCACTACCAAGCTTCTCTCTGCTTGCCCGCAGACCCCTCCTGCTCTGCCCCAGGAGCTGGGCCAGTTTATTTTGCTATTGAAGGCTTCCTGAAAGGGGAGCCTCGCTTTCCTGACACATGAAAAGTGTCTCAGACTGCCGTCTGACCCTTCCCGCAGGGCCCCCGCTCCAGGGAGTTTGTTTGACAAGCAGTCACACACGTGGACACATACAACTGTCCTGGCACATGGCACACACATGCACCCAGAGACCCTAGGGGGAGTGTGAGAGTTTCGTGAGCACAGGCGTGTGTGCACACACACAGCAAAAGGTGCAAGGCCCGTGCACCCAAACTGCATCCCCCACGTGGGTGCTCAGCATGTAACCTCGCTCCTGCACACACAAACCATGCTTCCAAGCACCCAAGTGTGCGCACCGCCCCCTTCACTGGGCCACTGGAGGCAAGAAGAGCTAGAGTGATGGACACGTGGCGTGAGTGGCAATGTGAGTGGCTGCTGAGGCTCAGGGCCAGCTGCAGCTTCTCCCTGAGTCAGAGGAAGAGCTGCTGGGCCAGAGAGACCACCCACTGTGGTGCAGTGGGCCCTCCCCCTGCCTGTGGGTGGGAGGTGCGACGCCTGTGTCCTCAGGGCCGCTGACTCCAGGCTCACACACCATCTGTACTTCCATGGAGGGCTCCCAGGATGGGAAGAGAGTGCTCCCCTGCATGCACACGGCCCTGCGTTCGATCCCCAGCACCCAAAAAAAAAAAAAAAAAAAAAAAAAAAAAGTGTCCAGAGACTGCTTTGTCCTTACCAAGCCTGTGGCAACCATAAACTCAGCACCTACCAAGTGCTACCTACTGGGTCTATCAGGAACAATATCCTATTTAATTCCTTTTTTTTTTTTTTTTTTTTTTAATCTCACTGTGTTGATCAGGCTGGCCTTGAACTTGGAGATTCTCCCAACTAGCTGGGATTACAGGCTGCAATACCCAGCTTTATTTAAGGGCCTTTATATAAGGGTCTTATATCCAGGAAGGATATAAGGAATATTAGGGATGGGGAAACTGAGTCTAGGGGAGGGGTAAAGAAATTTGCTCCATTCATAGAGCTGGATTTGGTCCCCAAGTCCATGGTCTTGTCCCCTGTGCCATATGGCTTCCAACTTCAGTGCCTCACCACACCTTCACCCATGAAAATACCTACTGCAAAACCTTCCAGGAAGGATTTGAGTTGGTTTTCGTAAAACGACCTAGCACAGTGCCTGGTGCATAGGGAGCATGTGAAAATTTGGTTTTATTTCTCCTTTGGGTTCCTGCATGAAGAAAAGGAGGGTGTGCAACCTTCCCCCTGGCCAGTGGGAGGGGGCTTCCTCAGCGAGGAGGGAAGTGGGCAGAACAGGCAAAGAGGCAAAGGTAGAAAGTTGACTCCCACACCCCAACCTCTGGGAAGCCAAAGAAGACCTGAACCCCGATACTCATCCAGGCTTACCCACCCAAAGTCAGAAGCTGAAGAGGATAAGGAATGTCCCCATCCTCCTTCTCTATGACACCCCCCTGAAAAAGAGGCATTCCCAGACTCCCAGACAGACGAGGAAGGGAAGGGGCTGGAGGAGGAGGAGGGAGGGGCTGTCACACACTGCAGCCTTTGTGGGATTCCCAAGCACCTAGGTGGAAACACTTCATATATCAAGTGTGTTTGTCCCTCCCTGGGGAGGTGGGGCAAGAGGGAGGGAGGGGAGGCAAGGGCTTAGGGCCCCAAATAGGAAACACCAGTGTGTAACTCAAGTGGGTTGGGAAGGGGCTGCGAGAACTTTTCTTGAGAAATTGACCGGTTCCAGGCTTCTGGGAGCCGAGCTCAGAGCCTTTGCTTCCCCTTCTCCATGCTCCTATTCATTCCTGGTGCAGAAAAACCCCCTCGCTCCTTCCAGACCCTGTGTTCTTCCTGCTGGCTCCACAGTTCCCTTCCCTGCCTCTTACTCCTGCTGGCTCCTTGGCCCGTCTCTGGGTCCTCCCTAGCAAGCTCTTTTCCTCACCCCCATAACCCTGCATTCCCTTCTGCCCTTCCTCCTTTCATCTTCCTCTTCCTCTCCCTCTCTCTTTCCTTCCCCCTCTCCTTCTTCTTTTCCCCCTAATGCTGAGGAGTGAACCCACCACGGCCTTAGCACATGCTAGGCAAGTTCTCTACCACTGAGCCACACCCCCACCCCCCTCCTATCTTCTTCGCCCTGCTCTGGTTGAGCCTTTGAGACTCTGACCTCCACATTGTCCTTTCCAGGATCCTAGCTCAGATTCCTCTAGGTCTTGATAGACTCCCCGCACATGCTTCCACCCCACCCCAACCCACGTCCTGACTCAGCCAATGTCATCACATTAGGGTTGTGCTGAGAGTCACTGTCCTAGTAACCCTTGTGATGAATATGATTTTGGAAGTTGGTGTTACTCATTTGTTTATTGAAGAAACAGTCATCAAGGGCCTGTGAAATGCCAGATGTTCTGCTAGGTGGGGAAGCCCTTGTGCATCTCCGTTATTGCCACCCTGAGTTTCCTGGCAAGAGGAACCTGAGTTGCTCACCACTCCAAAGAGCAAAGATTCCATGGGAGAGTGGGGGACTCCCTTCTAGACTGTAGGTCCTGACCCAGGGCTATGTGGAACCATATTGGAGCCTGACAAAAAAAGAAAAACAAAAAAATTAGTAATACTGATCCTGTATTTAAAACTGGATTTTTCAAATATGGCATATTTGCATTAATTTTGGTTTTTCAAATATTATATTACAACATTATTTATCTTTATTACTGGTTTGCAGTACTGGGATTGAACCCAGGGCCTTGGCAACAGCTCTACCATTGAGCTACACCCCCAGCCCTTTTTTAAAAAATTTATTTTGAAGCCAGGTGTAGTGGTGCACACCTAAAATCCCATCTACTAGGGAGGCTGAGGCAGAAGAATCACAACTTTGAGGCCAGCCTGGGCAACTTAGACCCTGTCTCAAAGTTAAAAACAAACAAACAAACAAAAGACCTGGGAGTGTAGCTCAGTGGGTAGAGTTCTCCTGGGTTCAATCTCTAGTATGGCAAAAATAGTAAAAAAAAATTGAAATAGGGTCTTGCTAAGTTGCCCAGGCTGGCCTTGAACTTGAACTTTTGTTTCAGCCTCCCCCGTCACTGGGATTATAAGCTTGCAAAACTCTGCTGGACCTATTAGGATTTTTTTGGTGTCCCTTAAACTTTGTTCCTGAGGTGAGGGCCTCACTAGATTCACCCTAGTTCTGGCCCTCTCCTGATCACCAGAATTATCCATTCAAATGATCTCAGGCTGTTTCCAAGGCCCGAAGAGCCCCTTTCCCCATCCATCTTCCTGAGGTAGAACAAACAGCAATTCTAAGTACCCTTGGGCCAAGGGTGGTCAAAGGTGGTCCAGGATGGCTTTCTCTGGGGGCAGGTAGACGGCACACACTTCAGCTGGTGAGGCATCCTCATAGGAACAGAGGGGAAAGGAACTGTGGGTGTGAAGAAAGGTGGATAGGCCAGGAGACGGGGCGGCACCACCATGTTCCAATGCAAAACTCCGAAGTCATTATGAAAGCATGTTTGTCAAGGTAGGAGGATAGGATGTATACTTTATTTAACATTTGTTGTTGTTGTTGTTGTTGATTTTAGTACTGGTGACTGAACCCAGGGTCACTTTACCACTGAGCTACACCCCCAGCCCTTTTCATTTTATTTTGAGACAGGGTCTTGCTAAGTTGCTGAGGTTTAGCCTTGAACTTGCAATCCTCCTGCCTCAGCCCCCTGAGTCTCTGGTATTACAGGCTTGTGAAACCACCCTTGGTGCCAATGTGTCTGATTTATAGGTTTTTTTTTTTTTTAATATTTAGAAATTTTGTTCATGGTCTTTTATTTGAATTCTTGCCTCAAGTCCTGAAAATATTAAGAGTAGGTCTGCTTACAGGAATGGGGCACGGGGGTGGGGGTCTAAGTTTCCAGGATGGAGTAAGCCAGTCTCACGAACTCATTGCAATCAAATTCCTACCTGTTTTTTGTTTTGTTTTGTTTTGGTATTGGAGATTGAACTCAGGAGGGCTTTACCACTGAGTCACATTTCCAGTCCTTTATATTTTTTTATTTTTATTTATTTATTTATTTATTTATTTATTTATTTATTTTTTATTGTAAACAAATGGGATACATGTTGTTTCTCTGTACATGGAGTCAAGGCATACCATTTGTGTAATCATAAATTTACATAGGGTAATGTTGTTTGATTCATTCTGTTATTTTTTTCCTTCCCCCCACCCCTCCCACCCCTATATTTTTTTTTATTTTGAGACAGTCTCACTAATTTTCTGAGGCTGCCCTCTAACTTTATGATCCTCCTGCCTCAACCTCCCTAATTGCTGGAATTACAGGCCTGTGCCACCACATCCAGTCCAAATTGCTACCTGTGTTATATGAACCACCGTCAACTCCAACTCATCTGAAAAGTCCCCACCTATAAGTCTCCACTGATCCCTACAGCCTTTGGTGGCATCTCCCTAGTCCAAACCTGTGCCAGTATCACTTCTTGGGCCCTCATCCACATTGTCTTGTACTAGCCCTCCAAAAACTATTTTGTACTGTTATCTAGCTTTTAGGGTATGTGGGTCATGTCTAGGGAGCAGGATTTCCAGGGTTTTGATAGCACCGCTTATTACTTTATTACCTCATTCTTCATGTTGTCTATAGCATTAGGCTTGGGAAAGAATAGTTTTGAAACAGACCAGAGACCTAGGGTTGATACTGGCCCTGCCTCTTATTAGCTATGTGACCTTAAGCAAGTTAACCTTTCTGAGTCTCAGATTTCTCATATATAAAACAGGGTAATAAGGTCTGTTTGGTAGAGTGTTGTGAACATAAGAGGGAATAGTTATTAAAGGACCTGACAAAGTAATAAAATATTATCAATAATAATTATGTTTTACACATAATATATTAATATATAGTTTATGTATACTATGTGCCTACTAACATGTCATATTAATGTAACAATCATAATTGCATATTCTGAAACCCATTACATAGCTAGGTTCAGTGGCACATGCCTATAACCTCAGTGACTTGGAAAGCTGAGGCAGGAGAATCGCAAGTTCAAGGTTAACCTCAGCAACTTAGCAAGACCCTGTCTCAATATTTAAAAGGCATCTTAAATGCCTTAAATCTTTATGAAATTAAAGATATTGGTTTGGAGATGGAGAGTCTAGATCCAGGCCTTCTAAATTCCCATATCTTAGGAGGAATCCCTAGTTAAAAAATAAAAAGGGGGCTGGGGAGATAGCTTAGTTGTTAGAGTGCTTGCCTCTCATGCACAATGCCCTGGTTTCAATCCCTAGTACCCCCCCCACACACACACACACAAGGAAGAAAGAAAAGAAAGAATGAAAAAGAAGAAAGGAAAGAGGTGGGGCGTGGTAGTACACGCCTGTAATCCCAGTGGCTCAGGAGGCTGAGGCAGGAGGATCGAAAGTTCAAAGCCAGTCTCAGCAATGGTGAGGTGCTAAGCAACTCAGTGAGACTCTGTCTCTAAATAAAATACAAAAATGGGCTGGAGATGTGACTCGGTGGTCAAGTGCCCCTGAGTTCAATCACCAGTAACCCTCCCCACCAAAAAAATAGAAAAGAAAAGAAGAAAAGAAAAAGAAAGACACTACGTAAATTAAATGATTGAATGGCGATTGGGAAGCCTGAGGAGCCCAAGGGAGTGGAACTGGATTTTGAAGCTGTTTTAAGAAGAGAGTGCTGGGTCTGGGGCTCAATGGCAGACTGCTTGCCTAGCACATGTGAGGCACTGTCTGATCCTTAACACTGCATAAAAATAAACAAATAAAATAAAGGCATTCTGTCCATGTACAACTATGAAAAAAGTGGAAAAAGAAGAAGAGAGAGGCTGAGGAAGCTTGGAATGGGCTAGTAAGGGGCCCTTGGAGTCCACACTACCTTCCTGGGCATTTGGCACAGGAGTGAGAGCAATGCAGGACTCAAAATCAATCCTTCCATGTGACTGAAGCCTCTTGACCCTGGTCTCTTCAGTTAGCCACTCCAGCCACACCCTTGCCACAACCTGCCCGACTGCCAGCAGAGGCGGCTGTGCCCCAGGTGCCACCTTCACCTGCTGAGAGTGGGCCAATCTTCCCAAGAGGTTCCCTGTTCCAACACACCCGAATTTACCCAGGAGAAACCTGGAGATGACTGGATCCCAGCTCTCAGGACCACCCACCCTGACCTCCTCCCCTATGATTATTAAAAACGCATTTCCAAGGGATTAGCAACTATGCCAGGGATGTTGATCACCAACCCCAAGTACAACCAATGGTTTTAATCACCAGTTGCAGTCACATTAACATTACGAACTAATGAGCCGTCTGCTAAGGTGGGGTGGGCACAGAGTGAGGGGTGGAGTTTTAGAGGGAGGCACCTGTTGTGTGACTGAGCCAAAGGACCACCCTGGGGGACAGTGACTCAAAAACTACATTCTCTTCTAATCGGACACTCTCACTTAAGGCATTAAAGATACTGGAGATCTGGAGATGGAGAGTCTAGATCCAGGTCTTTTGAATTCCCATGTCTTAGGGGAAATCCCTAGTTAGGCACCCCATGGAGAGTCCACACATCAGGGAGCTCACCTGGGCCTGGCCAAGTCTAGACAGGAACTCATGGTAACAATCTAGCTCTTGACTCACAATTGTGTGCAAAAGTATAGGAGATTCAGACTCACAGCCTTTTCTTTTGTCCCAGGGTAGAAAGGAGAGTTGAGCCCACTCCTAGTCTTAACTCCCTCTCTCCCAGCTGGGCAACCATTTTTAGCAGGCACCTCTAACATATTTTCCAACGGGGGGAAGCTAAACAGTGGCCCTGGGTGCACTGAAGTCCCCTCTGTCTGGGAACATTGAGAGAGCAGATGGGAAGTTAGGCATGCAGGAAGGGCGTAGCCCAGGAAGATGATAGGAGCAGAAAAGCAGAAGCAGATGAGGTGGTGGAGGGAGGGAGAGAGGTTGAGGGGGGTCTGGAGACCTCTGTGGCTCCTAGGAACTCTTCAGGACTTTGCCCCTGAAGATCATGATGTAACCTTTTATATTTAATAACTAATTTCCAAAGACCTATACATACACATCCTCACCCCCTTCTCTGTCTTTCCCTCCTTCCCTGTGTCTCTTTCCCATCTTTGTTCCTGTTCTAGCAAATGGCTAGAGTTAGTTTCTCTTCTTTCAGGGCAGATTATTTCCCTCCCTGGAGAAATTCCTGGGAATTCTACCACCACTCAGGCCATGAACTGCATCCCATCACTCTCAGCTGCATCGTCCATGCTGGACTCTGCGTGCCGGTACTGAACTGGGCACTGGGAAAGATCGCAGGAAGGAGAGGATCTGCTAGAACCTGCAGAAACCCACAGGTAAGAAAGGTGCAGCTTCTGGAGCCATGTGGAGCCTAGCGCAAGCGTTAATAGCTGAGCACACGTTCAATTAATCAAGTGAAAAGAAAAGAGAGGAAGAGCCCCTCAGAAGAAGAGGCGTGCAGGTGTGGAAGGAGCCCAGGGACCAGGTGGGTGCATAGTGACCCCATCAGGAGGTATCGAGTGGAGAATTATTTGTTTGGAGCAAGCCCATGGATCCTAAGACGAGGACTGGAATGGGAGGGTGGGGCAGCATGGCCTCGATATCTGGGAACCCAAAGTAAAATATCTTGCATAAATTAGAGTAGAGTACAGGCTCCTCTGTAGGGTCCTGGGCAGGGGAGGAGGCAGCCTCCCTTTTGGTGTGCCTATGCCCCAGGTAGAGATGGGCAGGGGAACAGTTGCCATAGAAATCACCCCTTGACCCTCTCAACCTGAAACCCGAGGCCCCAGCAGCCCCTCCTGCCCACATAGCCAGTGACAGCAGAACCATCCCTGGAATAAACACCATATAAGAACAACTCCCAGAAACTCCAAAGGAGCTTTGATGTTGGGGCCAAGGGTTTTGACTAAACAAACTGGAAGCGATTTAGGCTGGGGAAGGCTGTGGTGGCCACTCTGGGGAATTGAGTCAGACTGCCACAAATGAGGAGGGGACTCTCATTCCAACCCCACCCAAACAGCTACCTTGGAACCTCAGAGATGTTGAAGTGTTGCATCTTCCCTGTTTCCCTCCTGCCTCCTGCCAGAGGAAACTGGACCATCCAAGGACACTGTGTTCACCCATTGAATGCTGGGCTAGGAAGCAGGTGGGGTGGGTGGTCAGGCCACTGCTGAGTCTGTGTTCTCTTCATCCTCAGGCACCCAGGACACACATCCACGACCCTCCACTTCCACTGAGTCTTCTCCACATCCAGTCCTCACAAATTTCTTTTGGGCACAATTCTTCCCCCAGTTTGAGGTCCTTGGTCTCATAACAGTGATCTCTGTACTGGCATTCAGAAAGGTCAGCCCAACTAAAATTGAGAAAAAAAGGTCAGACTTGGAGCATCACTAGTCCACTAGAAGGGGTGGACTCTGTGAGGGCAGGAAGTATGTCTTGCTGTCTGTGGGTCCCTGCATCTAGCATCACACCTGAGGCAGATGGGTATTCAATACACGTTTGTCAAATGAAGAAATGAATCCTCACGTGGAGGGATCGTGAAGGGTTAGAGTCCTTGCCCTGTCACAGCCTCGGTTTCCTCTGCAAAAAGGGAGTAGCTCAAGAATGCTTCACACACACCCATGCACAGTGGGACTAGGGATATAGTTCATTGGTAGAGTGCTTGCCCAATGTGTGCAAGGCTGTGGGTTCCATCCCCAGCACCACAAAAATAAAACTGGCACCAACAAAACTGTACGTAAAGTATCCAGCCTGGGATCTAAAATGCAGCAGGTACACACACGATAGCTAGCTCTCCTTGTTATGATTTTGGCTGCTTCCCAGCTAGTCTGTGTCCTGTTAGCAGCACAATTTACACTTGTGAATGAGCAGAGAGGAGCTTAGAGAAAAGGAGCTTGAATCTCCTTCCAGGGCAGAGATTCAGGCAGGAAGGCAATAGGAACCCCTCCTCTCCCCAACCTGGGGAGTGTGGAGAAAGCTGAACCAGCCTGGAAGGGTATGTTGCCTTTCATTAGAGAGGTGGGGAAACTGGAGCTTTATCTCTAGCCCCTAAAAGGGTCCCTCTGTCCTGTGTGTATGTCCCCTTTCACTATCTGCTCTGACTTTATTCTGGATGTCTCCCTCACATCCTCTCCCTGAAGTCCATTTGCCTTCCTGTTTTTTTTTGTTTTTGTTTTTGTTTTTGTTTTAATCTTAATTATTGCTTTACAGTTAATCATCCCCAAGTCTTGAGTAATAAGATCCTAAAAGAACTGATGAGGTCTCTCCAAGCTGGAATGAATCTCACAAAGGGAAATAAAACAAACCAAGGGATTCCCTCACAGGGGCCCAGATACATGCTTATACATCGTGCACCGAGTCCTCTATGCCAACAAAATACAAGGAACACAGCATGCCACACAAACACACATGTGCACGCATACACACATGGTCTCAATCACAAGTGTCTACACGTACAGATGCAGACACATACATGTACTAACAAAGAAACCCCCACCAAAGCAGCAGACACGCGCATGTGTGTGAGCACACCCGCACACACACACACACACACACACACACACACACACACACACACACACTCACAGACTCACAGGAGGCCTGATGACTGTATTTCAAGCTTCACCTCCCAATTCAAGCCCAAAAATCTGTCTCCAATTATCTGGCCCGCGATGGGAGCAACAGGAAATCCAGAGCTGCCTGTCTTCTGCGGGAGATGCCAGGATTTCAGCCATTTCTCCATTGCTGGAAAACAAAAGACTTCTGGCCTCACCTCCCTCTTTCTGCTTCTAGTCAGCTGGGGCTAGGAGGGTGTGGGTGGGAGAGTGGCAGGGGTAGGAAGGGAGGTCCCCTAAGCATGAGCCAGTTCACCTTCCCTCAGAATACTGAGCAGAATGTGGCTCTGTCAAGGAGAGGGTCATGGGAGGGGTGGGGGGAAGGGAAAAAATAACAGAATGAATCAAACAACATTGCTCTATGTAAATTTATGATTACACAAATGGTATGCCTTTACGCCATGTACAAACAGAGAAACAACATGTATCCCATTTGTTTACAATAAAAAAAAAAAAAAAAAAAAAAAAAGGAGAGGGTCATGAGGTGGGGACCTGGGAATCAGTAATGACCCTGGACACGAGCCTCATGGGGTGACAAGGCAGCATAGCAGAACAATTACCAAACCTACAATCAGAAGTCTTGGGCTCGGGTCTCATGTCTGCAGTGAGCCAGCTGCCAGTGACCTCACTCCTAAGCAGCTCGCTCAGAAAATAGGGGATGGTGGCAGCATTGTGAGTGGTCACTGAGGACTGGTGCTTATGTATCTGGGGAAAATGACCACCCCAGCATCACTAGTGGCTCTGAGATGGTGTCCCAACCTCCGTGAATGCCTGATTTCCTCCCACCCCGACGAGTAGGTAGTTCTCTCTCTGCTCCTCCAGGTGTACTTGGCTCTTTCATCCCTGTGTCCTTATTAGGTGGAGCAGGTGTCACCAAATTTCCTTGGCCTGCAGTCACCTACCCATTTTCAATATTCCTTAGGTCATCTGAAGTCAGGGATAATGGTTTGGTGTAGAAGAAGAACACTAAAATTTGGGGTCCTTTCCTTATTTTTGGTACTGGGAATTGAACCCAGGGGTACTTAACCACTGAGCCACATCCCCAGCTCTTTTTATTTTGAGACAGTGTCTCACTAAGTTGCTTAAGACCTTGCTAAGTTGCTGAAGTTTGTTTTGAACTTGCCATCCTCCTGCCTTATCTTCCTAAGTCACTGGGATTACAGGAGTGTGCCACTGTGCCTGGCTTCCTTTCCTGTTTTTTTTTTTTTTTTTTTTTTTTTAAATTTTTAGTTGTCGAAGGATACCTTTACTTTAATTATTTATTTATTTTTATGTGGTGCTGAGGATCAAACCCAGTGCCTCACCTGTGCTAGGCAAGTCCTCTACCACTGAGCTACACACCCCAGGCCCTCCTTTCCTGTTCTTAAAGACACCTAACCCAGGGGCAGCTTTCCCTAATTCAATCCAACATTGACTTCTCTAGACAATTTCCCTGGACAGTGGACTCATTCTTGGCCTGGCTTTGTTTTAGGGGAGAATTAAAAATTGTGACCACATACCTGTGATGGTTCTCACAAAGGCTTTTAAGGAAGGAGCTTTTATTTTGCTGGTGCTGGGGATCAAACTCAGGGCCCTGTGCATGCTAGGCAAGTGCTGTACCACTAAGCTATATCCCAGATCTAAGAAGGAATTTTTTTCTCTTCTTTTTTGGTACTGGGGATTAAACCCAGGGGTGCTTTACCACTGAGTTACATCCCTAGCCCTTTTTAAAAGTATTGAGATAGGGTCTTGCTAAGTTGCTTAGGTCCTAACTAAGTTGCTGAGGCTGACCTCAAACATGTGATACTCCTGCCTCAGTCTCCCAAGTCGCTGGGATTACAGTCATGTATCACCACACCTGACTCTAGGAAGAAACCCCTGAAGCAGTGGAGATGCTCTGTGATTCAGAGTGCCTTAAAGCTTGCTTCTGGAAAGTCTTGCCCCAATGCCAACACTCTTGGTAGCTTCAGCGTTTTGTAGGATTTGCTACTGTGAACAACATTGCTCTGTAAAATGGTCTCTGATTGTATTAGCCTAAATTCCTTCACCAGACTGTGAGTTCTCAGAGGCCAAATGCTACTCAAGAATGTAAGGACGGGGTGGTTTGACGGCGATGTGGCTCAGTGGTAGAGCACTTACCTATCATGTGTGAGGCACTGGGTTCAATCCTCTGCACCACATGAAAATAAATAAATTAAATTGAATTAAAAAAAGATTTATTTAAAAAAATAATAATGTAAGGACAGCCGGACTCTATGACATGTTGGAATTAGAGACTGCAATAATTCAGCAGCTCGTCTCTGTATCTTAGGAGTGGGACAATCCTGTCTGAGACCCAGGCTTCCACACCTGAAGTAGAGTAAGTATGAAGCCAATATACTAAGATGGAAAAGGAGGAACCCCCGCACCTTCCTTTTACTGTGAAACATTTTTTCCCCCAATACTGGGGATTGAGCCCAGGGTGCTTTACCACTGAGCTACATCCCCTCGGTTTTGACAAAGGGTCTCCCTAAGTTGCTCAGTCTCAACTGAACTGAGATCCTCCAAATAGTTGAGATTACAGGTGTGTGCCACCATGCCCAAAAAGCTCCAGTGAGCTGATGCGGTTGATGGAAACAGAAGAATCATGGAGAGAAGGGGACGAGAAGAAAGTAGCATGTGAATACCATAAGGTCGCTCATACAACAGTCTTCAGGCAGGAAGCAAATAATAAAAGTCTCAATGGGGCAAGAGGCTGCTTGATTCTTACAAACTCCAGAGCTTGGGTTGGGTCTCCACAGTGCTGGTGCAGAGGCCCAGGGACCAAATCTCTGGGCCAGTCAGGAACTCAGAGATCTCCCTCTTCTACCTTAGAAAGCACAAGAGGACACTTTTCTTCTTCCCTTTAGACTCCCAGTGCGCACCCTTTTCACATGTGGGGTCTCGCTGAGGCGTAAAGGGGTGTGAAACAGTCCAGCTCAGGAATTAGGAGGCCCCAGCTCTGCAGGCTGCCTGGTACCTCAGCAGGTCACCCAAGGTCTGAGCGGCCCTCCTTTGAAGGCCGAGCTGAGAGATTTTTTTGGCTTTCCAGACTGCAGGCAGAGTGAGTCACAGTCTAACAATGTTATCTGTCAAGTGCTGCAGCTCCCTGGGCTGCTCATGCCCACAACCTCTTGTGGCCTGGATTCCCATGGGGCCTTACAGCCTTTGCAGATCACCCTGCTGGCTTTTGGTGTGCTCCCCAGGTCCCAGTTCTGATCATTACTTTCAGTATAGTAGATCTAAGGAGAATGCAAAGAGATGAGACAGGTGGAAAATGCTGGAAATATAGGGAAACTTGTCCAATTTTTTTGTGTGTGTGTGTGGTGCTGGGGATTGAACCTAGGGCCTTGTGCTTGCAAGGCAAGTACTCTACCAACTGAGCTATATCCCCATCCCCCTGTTCAAAATTTGAGTCTAGAGCTCTGAGGGGATTAAGAATTAGAGCAGGTGGAGAGCAAAGGAAAAGAACCCAGGAGGTCTGTGTGTCAAAGGAGGCTGGACTGGAACCATACAACACCAGAGGCTAAGAGTGACATCACATCCTTAGAGACCATTGATGAACTTGTGGGTTGTGGTGGCATGCACCTGGGATGCCAGCTCCTTAGGAAGCTGAGACAGGGGCTCACTTGAGCCTGGGAGCTCTAGGCCAACCTGGGAACACAACAAGACCCTGTCTCAAAAAAAATAAATAAACCAGTTGTGGTGGTGTCTGCTTCTAATTCCATCTACTCAGGAGGCTGAGGTAGGAGGACAGCAGGTTTGAGTCCAGCCTCGGCAACTTAGCAAGACCCTTTCTTTTTTTTTTTTTTTTTTTTATTTTTTTGCAGTGCTGGGGATTGAACCCAGGGCCTTGTGCTTGTAAGGCAAGCACTCTACCAACTGAGCTATCTCCCCAGCCCTAGCAAGACCCTTTCTCAAAATAAGGAATAAATAGGGGTGGAGGAGCTCAGTGACAGAACACCCTGGGCTCAATCCTCAATACTGATACAAAAGAGTAAATTAAAAAAAAAAAAAAAATATATATATATATATATACATGTATATATACATGCATATAAATATATGCCATAAAGTTGCATATATACTTATATATGTTTATACATATGTTATATGTTATATATCTATATGTTAAGTATATATATATAATAGGTTATATATAAAATTTATATACATATGTGGTGTACACACACACACATACACACTCACACACACATGAATAGTTTTTTTTTTTGCCATGCTGGGGATTGTTTGAACCCAGGGCATTTTGTATTCTAATCCCCCTTTTTAAAAAGGCATCTGAGTGGCCAGATTACACCTGTAATCCTAACAGCTCAGGAGGGCAAGGCTGGAGGAATCCGGAATTTGTCAGCCCTGCTATAAGCCTTCACTCTCCATACCAAATACCCTGAAACACCACTGCCTCAAGTGACCCCTTCCACTGACTCAGAAAATACTCTTGTTGCAGACAACGTTGAAATCCACCCACAACCAACAAGGCACACATCTAACCTTGTTTCTGCTTCATTATTTCCTTGCTCTTATTTTTTCTTCTTCTTTTACTCCCACTTTTAATTTACACTATTTTTATATCTTATGTACCTTTTAGGCCTCTATTAATCCATTCCACAGCAAGGTGGATATAAATAACATTTTTAAAATATCATTTGTGAAACACTCTCAAGTACATTTTCTCTTTTAATGCTGAGGAAGGGCCATGTGGAAGGTAGGGAAGGTGAAGCTATTTCGTTTTTGACTGAGGAAGATTAAGGGGCTTGGTCAAGGTCATATGGCTTTTGAATGGTGGAGTGAGAAGTAAGACTCAAAGATTCTCTTTCCTTTGCAGAAGACACCAGAAGAGAGCCCTGGAGAAGGACCGGATTGTCTTCCTCTGGTCCTACCAGCACACTCATCACCACCATAATGCAGACAGGCCTTCCGTGTCCATCCCACTCACTTGGAGGAGACCAGGACTGCAGAGGAAAGGGGCAGTTTCTCCTTTGTCTGGTTGCATTCATTTTATTTTTTAATTTTTAAAATTTTTAGTTGTAGATGGGCACGATACATTTATTTTATTTATTCATTATTATGTGGTGCTGAGGATTGAACCCAGGGCCTCACCAATGCTAGGCAAGCACTCTACCACTGAGCCACAACCCCAGCCTCTGGTTGTATCCATTTTGAAAACTCTAAGCAAACAAATGCTCCTCCTCCTAGTCAGTTAAACAGACAACCATGGTATCTGTGATTCCCCTCAGAAAGAGGGCACGTGAGGCTGTTTCTCCGGTGTCACAGGCACAGGTTCCTACTATTGTCTATAGGGTTCATCTAGGAGGATATAGAGTGGGGTTCTGGGCTACATTATCCCTTGACTTGAGAGGGAGCTTCTCTTCAAGTTTAGAAGACCCCTCTTAGAGAAGGACCTGAAGTGGGGGCTGCAGCAGTGGTGCCGACAGGTCCCACTTCTTGTACTCAAAGTAGGAAAGGGACTGGGGATGTGGCTCAGGGGTAGCATGTGCGCGGCCCTGGGTTCCATTCTCAGCACCACCACCGAAAAAAAAAAAAAAAGGGGGGGGTGAGTAGGGAGGGGTGGAGAAGGGTGGAGAGGAGAGAGGTGGGTTGTGGCCCAAGGTGTCTTCTCTAACTTTAGGGCCACTGGTTATCAAACAACACACAGATGAAGCATGCCCTTCAGCTCCTCAGGGCTCATGCGGAACTGGGGCAAGGAATAAGGGTACAGGCACAGCAGTAGATTGTGACACGAGAGAAGTATGAATACAGTCGGAAGCAGCGCAAAGATTAGATCCTGCCGGGATCTAAACAGGTGTCTGGGGGGACATAACATTTGAGAAAAACCCGAAATATATGTACAATTTATATTGTGTTTTTTTTTTTTTTTTTTTTTTTTTTTTTTTTTTTTTTTTTTAAGTGTTGGGCTAAGTGGCACACACCTGTAATCCAGGCACTCTGGAGGCTGAGACAGGAGGATTGAAAGCTCAAGGCCGGTCTCAGCAACTAAGTGAGAATGTCTCAAAATAAGTTAAAAAAAAAAAAAAAAAGACTGGGGATGTAGCTCAGTGGTAAAGCATCCCTGGACCCAGTACCACAAAAAAAAAAAAAAAAAGTTACCCTTACTTTCTAAACAAGGTTGAGAACAAAGAGTGCAAAGCGAGTGAAGAGAGGTGTGTTCTGGGCAGAGGAAGCACAGTGTGGTGGTGGGAATGTGGGCACACTTGAGAAATGTGGAGTAATTCAGTTTGGTTGGAACGTGAGGTAGTGGAAAGAAAGAACTGGAAAGGTAGACCAGGGCCATATCATGGAGGCCCTTAAATTCCAAGCTAAGGAATTTGCACTTCGTTTAGTAGGCCACAGGGAACCCCCACAAATGGCTGGCTTAGAAGTGTGCTTTGGGAGGGAAACTCTGGCTGGGTGGCTCTGGGCAGGATGAGCTGGAGGGAGGTCCTGCCGGTTAAGCTACTAGAGGCTGAGGCAGGCTTCCACAGGAAAGGGCCTGGAAGGCAGGCAGAGAGTCTCTTCAAATCCCTGTTGGCTCTGCACTTGTCCTGAGGGGAGATGGACAAGAGCAATCTTCTTGTTGACACACAGGACAATGGAGAAGGCAAGTCAAAGGTGGGTCAGAAGCACTGGGTAAAGTGCTCTGGGTTGCAAAGAAAGGGGAATTTGAGAAATGGTTCAGAGTGCTCCCAGGGGAAGAGAATATGGGTTCCAAGTTTTATCAGCCCCACTTTATTTTTTAAATTTATTATTATATTATTATTCTTTTTTTTTTTTTTTTTTGTACCAGAGATAGAACCCAGGGGTGCTTAACCACTGAGGCCCATCCCCAGCCCTTTTTATATTTTATTTAGAGACAGGGTCTCACTGAGTTGCTAAGTACCTTGCTAAGTAGTTGCTGAGGCTGGCCCTGATCTGACCTCCTGCCTCAACCTCCGGAGCCACTGGGATTACTGGCATGTGCCACCACGCCCAGCTATTTCTTCTTCTTCTTCTTCTTCTTTTGGAACGGGGATTGAACCCAGGGGCACTTAACCACTGAGTCACATCCTCAGCCCTTTTTAAAATATTTTATTTAGAGACAGGGTCTTGCTGAGTTGCTTAGGGTCTAGCTAAATTGCTGAGGCTGGCTTTGAACTTGTGATCCTCCTGCCTCAGCCTCCTGAATCGCTGGAATTACAGAACTGTGCCTGACTCAGCCCCACTTTAAATAGCTCTTCTAAGTGAATGCATTTCCTATTTAGCTGGCACCTAATCTGAGGGTTTCTACCAGCCAGTCATGAAGCAAACAACATCTGATGAACATAGATGAGGGTCCAGGTACCTGCTCCTTGTCCACCTTTCTAACACCCCAGCCAAGTTAGGATGTGAACACTGCAGCACTGAGTGGGTCCAGGAAGCCCAAGGAAGGACTCAGGGTCAACTCTGACCACACAATACATGTCCTCTGTCTCAGCTTTGCTTACTTGGGTTACAGGAATTAGTCTTGAGATACAAAGAAAAGGCAAGAAACCGCATTCTCGCCTAAGAAGAGGTCAAGTGAGGTCACCCCTGCTTGACCTGTGGAGGATGGCCAGGCAGTGAAAATGGCTTCTTGAAGGACACAATAAAGCAGGGCAGCACAGGATGGGCAGGAAATGCCAGTGAAAGTTGGGCTAGGGATAGCTGGAGGAGGATGTCCCCGCATGGAGTCTGGTACACCTACTAACTACTTATGGATCTTATGAATGAATTTCAGAGATTACAGAACACGAGCACTCATTATTAGAGAGATGTAATTAAAAAGTGAAATGAGAAGCCCATTTGAGTATCACGCTCCTGTAATCCCAGCTATATGGGAGGCTGAGGCAGGAAGTTTCCCAATGCAAGACCAGTCTAAGCAACTTAGCCAGACCCTGTCTCAAAACAGAAAATAAAAAGATGTAGCTTGGTGGTAGAACACCCCTGGGTCCAATCCCCAGTACTGTTTGGCCCTCTTGCCCCACCAAAAAAGTGCAGTGAGAAGCCATCTTTCACCTGTGGGAGAGGAAAAAATTAGGAAATATCAGAAAACTTGATAAGACTGCATTGGTGGGGGCTGAGGAGATAGCTCGGTTGGTAGAGTGCTTGTCTTGTAAGCACAAGGCCCTGGGTTCGATCCCCAGCACCGCCCCCCCCCCAAAAAAAAAAAAAAAAAACTGCATTGGTGAGGGTGTGGGAAACAGAGGCTCACGGAGTTACTGATACATCTGGGAGCATAACTGTGTACAGCTATTTAGCAATATTGATTAACATTACAAATACATACAATTTGCAGGCAAGCAATTTCACTTCTGGGAATTAATCCTGAAGAAATGCACATGCGCAAAGTGACCTAGGTACAAGTATATTTACTGCAGCTTCACTTGCGATGGCACAAGATAGGAAACAATAGGGAACTGGTTTATCCATTGGATTAAATATGAATTATGACATGAACTGACCTACAAGATAAATTATCTTAAAAAGCTGGAGAAAGAATAGTGTGTATAATCTGATACCATTTGTTTGAAGAATGAAAAAAACTGTGTGCATGTTTGCATGCTACTATCTGTGTGAGGGAAAAAAATACATATTTGCTTGTGTAAGCATAGACTATCTCTAGAATGAAACACCAGAAGATTTCCTGGGTTTGCTTCAGGTAGGGGAGCTGGGGAACTGGGGAGCAGGTACATTGTATGCTCATTCGTACCTTTTAAATTTTATACTATGTACAATTACTACTTACTAAAAAGCATTTTTTTAATACAACAAATTAAAAAGAAGTGACCCATTTCTGTTTCCTCCAGTAAGGGCTCCCGAAGTACCAGGTCCTGTGTGTTAGTCCACAGCACCCTCTGCTGCTGCTTGTGAGCAGGTCCTGGGCACAGTGGGGACCCCAGGGTGACAGGGCAGATGATTCTGAGGGAATACAGGGGCCTTTTTAAAGAAAGAAAGAGAAGTTGGGCCCTGCAGCTCAGTGGTAGAGCATTTGCCTAGCATGTGGGAAGTCCTGGGTTTAATCCCCAATAATGAAAAAGATAGCAAAGAAGGAAAGAGTAATGGATGATGTTGAAGCTGGAGACTTAAACTGGACACAATGCTCTGTGTGGCCCTGGGAATGGATAGTGCTGAGGTTGAATACAAACTGCCCTAGCCAACCATGTGCCCTGGGACACATGACCCCCATAATAAGTCTCTGTTCTTGCTCCATAAATTGGACTAATAATGCCTACCCTTAGGGTTGTTGTGAAGATCAAATAGGATATAGAACGTGAACAGTGCTTTAGAATTAGAAAAGTGCCATAAAATGCTAAGGGATTATTTTTAACTAGCCCCCCTCATTTTATGAGGTAATAAGAGGTAGTATAGGGCAGCGGTTAAGACTGGAACTCTGGAGCCAGAACTGCCAGAGTTTGAAGTCCCGCCCCACCACCCACTGTCTGGAGTGATCTAGGGTAAATTACTTAATTTGGAGAACTCTGTTTTTCATCTGTGAAATTAGTTAATAATAACATTTTCATAGGTTATTGTGAGGATTAAGTGAATAAAGGCATATAAAGCATTTGGTATAGAGTCTGGCATACAGTAAGTGCTACGTAAGCCTTTTCTGTTACTGATTTCTCATAATGTATGAAACACTTAATGTTTTGTTTATTTATTTATTTCTGGTTCTAGAGATTGAACCCAGGGGCACTTTACCACTGAGCCCTGGCAGCAACCCTTTTCACTTTTGAGACAAGGTTTGGCTAAGTAGCCCAGGCTGGCCTCCAACTTGCCATCCTCCTGCCTCAGTTTCCTGAGTCCCTGGGATTATAGGCATGTACCACTGTCCCCACTTAGGGGTATATTTCTTAATCACCAAAACCTGAATTAAAGAAGGGGGAGAGGAAAGATGCAGGAAGGGAGACAAGAGGAAAAAGCTTTAGTGGAAATAAATAGAGTAGAACAAGGTACGTGGAAGACAAGCTGTATCTGGGTTTAGGGCAAAAAGATGTGGCACTAAAAGTAAACTGAGTAAGAATTAGGGGTACAGGATCCTGGAAGGTGAGAGGATCAAGTATGGGAGACTTTCATCTAACCTCTTGGCGGGTAGGAACTGAGAACCTGATGACAGTTATCATCCTCACTATGAATAAGTATTTCCCGAGAAAAGTAACATAGTGTAGTGGAAAGAGTGCTTACAAGTGTTTGTAGCCTATTATGGGCCAGGCTATAAACCAAAAAGACTAGAGAATTAAACCAAACAGAGGGTTAAGACTGCTGTTGTTAAATGGTACCCTTTGGCAAATGACTAAACCTTCTGAACCTGTTTTCAGAAACAGATATGGTAGTATTTACCTGGCAGGATGATCATGAAGTTAGGTGATAAGGAATGTGAAAGCTAAATGAAGTGCCTGGCATCCTGTGGGCACTCCCAGATGTACCTGAATTTAAGTTGAGCATCTCTTGGTAGGCACTGAGCCAGGTATTGAGAGGAGAGTGAGAGGTTCTGAGATGGAAACCTTGTTGCCAAAGAACAAGGACAGAAGTATAAAACATTGAAACAAATGAACAACAACAACAAAACCCAAAACAAAACAGTCACGGTGCACATTTCAAGGACTAGAAATGAACACTTAAAGAATTTGAGAGTGAGGTATGCCGTTGTGGCTCAGTGGCAGAGCAGTTGCCTAGAATGTGTGAGGCACTGGGTTTGATTCTCAGCACTGCATAAAAATAAATACATAAAATAAAAGTCCGTTGACAACTAAAAAAAAAAAATTTTTTTTGATGGGCTGGGGAGATATCTCAGTTGGTAAAGTGCTTGCCTTACAAGCACAAGGCCCTGGGTTCGATCCCCAACACCACAAAAAAAAAAAAAAAAAAAAAAAAAAAAAAAAAAAAATTTGAGACATGAGCATTCAACAAGGGCTGGGTTGCTGAAGGGGATCCTTGAAGGCCATGTGTAGTCAAATGGAGAAGACTGAGGTGAATCCCAGGTGGGGAAAAGCAGAGGGAATGTGTGGGCCAAGAAAGCAGTGAGCAGGAACAAGTGGCTACTGAGTGCCAGCTCCTTGTCAATCGCCATGGCATCAGCTTCCTAGGACCTAATTGTACTGGATCCCCACAGCAATCCATGACGCACTTACTCTCTACCTCTGTTTTATAAATAAGGATTAAAGAAGATAAAGAACTCACTGAAGTTTACACTTAGTGACTGGAAGAATTGAAATCCAAACCCAGAACTCTCACCAGAAAATTCACATAAAGGAACTAATGTTAGATATATCAAGCTAAGAAAATCTGTTTTCCTCTCTCATTCTTTCTTTCTTTTTTTTTTTGCCAAAGTGAAAGGACTAGAATTTATTCAAATGTGAAAACAGAAACAGAACTCTCACAGGGGCAAGAGGAGACCTGGTAGCAGGTTACCCTCTCATTCCATTATTTAACTAGTATTTTTGAGTGTTTATTAGGTTCTAGGCATTGACTATGAAAGCACACAGAAAACCACTCTGGATGCAGGAACTCATGCAAGAGATTTTACTAAGCAGATGAGCAGAGTGTCTGAACGCAGTGAGAGAGAGAGAGAGAGAGAGAGAGAGAGAAATGGAGAAATGGCGGGGGAACTATTCTTAAGAAATGGAATTTCATGGGCTACTAACTATCTGACCAATGACAGGCAAGGAAGTTTGTGGGCTAACAATATGGACCAATGACTGACTAAGAAGTTCATAGGCTAGCAATCTAGGTTGTAAAATGGTGTGGGGGTGCAGAGTAATGGCAGCAGCAAAGTAGTAGGGGAGAAATGACTGCAGTCGTGTTAACCCATTGTCCCTTCATTCCCCCATTTTTGTTTTCATAGGAAGATCCCCTTTTCTTGAGCATATGGGTGAGGATTCATTTTCAGTAACTGCTTCTTGCTCGGTGTGGGCATAGAACTGATTCACGGAAGGGAGATGTCATTATAGTAGGTGGGGATTTGGGACTGGATAGATCCCCTGGGGAGAGCACTTGTATCCAGGCCCAAATTCTTTGTTTATGAGGTCCTGATAGTTCTGTAATACAAATTGAGTAGAAAAAAATTTTTTTGAAAGTGATTTCGTGCACATTTCAATGTGCAGGAGGCAAAGGCCAATATAATGGCAATTATAAGGACTGGGGGCTATAAATCGTTTCTTCTCCTCTCCAAGTCCCCCTGCAGCTGTTTGCTCCTGTCCTTAACAATACGTGATTGGTTGACATAGAAGCAGCACTCTTCCTGCTTACACTTCCCTTTTTCTAGTGAACCCACAGGGTGGCTTCCATTGGAGGATGTACACCTGGAAGCAAATTGGAAGAGAGGCACTCCTGATAATTTTGGGGTAATATCTGCCTGCTCCAAGGGGGTGCTGTTGAAAGTCAAAGAGCTGTTAAAGTCCAGGGTGCTAACCAGGAGATGAGAGAACCCTGTTCTCATGCACATCCAACATCCCATGCCATGAGAGGGTTAGTTAAATTGAGTATGTGGTGTGTGGTGGTGACTAGTTGTGTTAAGAGTGGATCCTCTGAGTATCAGCTGTGAACATATGTAAAATGGCAAAACATTCCTGGGGACTGTAGGAGTTGGTCTTCTAGCAGTCCCTTGGGCAATCTGGGAGGGAGGAAATGACTGGCACCTGGACAGGTCTATTGGGGAAAAATCTGATAGTTAGAAAAATGGCAGACAGGGCAAATAGCAGGGGAGGCAAGAATATAGCTGGCAGTGCAGTCCTCATGGCTGGGTATGCTTGTCTGGTGCCTCAGTGTTCTGGTCTTTGGCCTCTGGAACAGGAAGGAGAGTGGAGGGCTTGATGGCCTTCAGCCTGAGGTGGAGAGGTCCCACTGGAGTGACCGACTATTGTTTGGAAGAAGCCTAAGGGTTAGAAACTGGAGAGGAGTTGTGAATTGAGAGTAGAACTTAACCTGAGATATGTGTAGCCATCCTGGTAAACCTCATACCTTGACAGCTGGCATAACCAGGATCACAATATGGGGTTCCTGCCATTTGGGAGATAGAGGGGCTGTAGCCTCCTGAGGAGGCGAGATAAGACCTTGGTCTCCAATTTGAAGAGGTTGAGCCAGGGGACCAGACAGGGATCTAGGCAGGGAGGAGTTGGCACAGCCCCATAGGAATGCTGGAATGTGGTTTAGGAGAGGAATGAATATATGAGAAGGAAGAAAGGAAGGAAGAGGCATTATCCCAGGGGGAAGGATGGCACAACTGTACATCAACTCAAAAGGGGAGATGTTGGCAGTTTTCTTTGGGAGCGAGTGAACATGGAGGAGAGCAAGAGGCAGGAGTTTAATCCAGTCAAGGTGAAGTTCTAAAGAAAGTTTGGTTAAGACATTTTTAAGAGTTTGGTCTGTTCGTTCTACTTTATCTGATGACTTTGGGTGAAAGGGAATGTGGAAATACCAAGGGACTCCAAGAGCCTTGGCAATTTGTTGGGAAACTTGGGAGATGAATTCAGGTCCATTATCTGACTAGAAGGAGGGAGGCACTCCAAAGTGAGGAATGATTTCATGAAGGATGAAGGCAGAGACAGTTATTGCCCTTTTGTTGGAAGTGGGGATGGCTTCAACCATCCCAAGAATGTGTTCATCATGACCAAAAGGTGTTTAGATTTTCTTACTGTGGGAGTGTGAGTGATGTCAAGTTGTCAATCTACCCCTAGAATGGCACCATGGGCCTGGTGAGTTGGAAAAGTAGGGGGTCTGACAGCTGTAGGATTGGTTCATAGGCAAACTTCACATATGGAGGAGAGTTTCTTTCAGAAATGAAAAGTTGGAGGAGGAGGAAGAGGGATTAGAAGCAGGAGAAGAAGCCAAAAGGAGGTGTTCAAGTTTGCAGGAAGAGCAAAGATCAGGTTTAGTGTGCAAGAAAGAGAAAGCTTGAAGATAAGGAATCTCTTTCCATTTGCCCGCTCGCTCACAGAAGTTGTATAAGTCCCATAAAAGACTGGGGTTCAGGGTGCCCTAATGTGGCCATTTTGTTTGATTATCTAAAGGATATTGTGGCCAAATATAATTACGCGAGTGAGTAAGTTTTGGTGGCTTTAGGCTGGGGGTCAGGTGAAGGGGTTTAAGATTGTCTAGTAGACACCCCAGGGGTGAATCTGCTGGAATGGAGGACCCAGATCCCATGGTGGAGACTGACAAACAGCCGAGTCAGTGTCCAAGACATCCTGAGGTCACAGACTAGTTGGCTGGAGACGAGGCAGCAACACAATGATGGGAGTTGTCACCCCCATCAGCGTGTGCCAGGCAAAAACCGAAAGGGTTGAGGACCTGACGTCAGGATTTTTGAGAGAGGAAATGAAGAGGAACCTCAACTCTGAGAGAATCTCTACCATAAAGGTCAGGGATCCACCTGTCAGATAATGTCAACTAATGGGGCCAGCCATAACTGTGAAAGTCATGACTGGGGGAACCCCCACTCTTCTACTGCCTCGAGGGTGCTGGACAATCAACAGTCACTTCTCAGGTCATCAGAGGAGTGTTTAAGTCGACCTAGGGGAAAACTCACCAATCTGAAGCCAGTGTCTGGATGTGGAGGAGAGTGTACGGGTGAATGGAAGGTGAGACCAGCATTTCAGGGTCTGGGGAGACAGATGGGATTCCACTCACCTAAGAGGTGGTAGAGAGCCCATATGAGTCACGCTATCAGTGAAAGCACCCAGAAACCACTCCAGATGTGGGAACTCATGCAAGAGATTTTATTAAACAGATGTGGGGTGAGAGAGAGAGAGAGAGAGAAAATGGTGGGGGAGATATTCTTAAGAAGTGGAATTTTGTGGGCTACTAACAATCTGAACAATGACTGATGAGGAAGTTTGCGGGCTAGAAATCTAGGTTGTAAAATGGTGTGTGTGGAGGGGCAGAATAATGGTGGCAGCAAAATGGCAGGGGAGAAATGGCTGCAGCCTTGTTAACCCATTGTCCCTGCAGACTGGGCTATGGTGAATAAAACAGACATGATCTCTGCTCTGATGAAGCTTTATGTCTTGGAAAACAGGGCAGATTTCAAATAAAATCCACATCCAAATAAATACTATGAAGAAAAAAAAAAAGAGAGAGGGTGCTATGGGAGAGAATCACGTAGGACCTATTTAGATTGAAGACTCAGTACAGGCCTCTCCCAGGAAGTCACAATCAGCTGAAACTGAAGAATGGGCAGGATCAGTGTGTGTTTTCGGAGCACGGGGTGTCCTGAGCAAGGGGAGCCTTTTTTTTTTTTTTTTTAATATTTTTGTTTTAGTTGTAGGTGGACACAATACCTTTATTTTATCTTTATGTGGTGCTGAGGATCGAACCTAGGGCCTCATTTTTTCCGGTACTGGGGATCGAACTCAGGGCCTTATGCTTGCGAGGCAAGCACTCTACCAGCTGAGCTATCTCCCCAGCCCAAGGGGAGCCTTTCAAATGAAAGAAATAGAATGCACAAAGGCCACAATGAAGGAATGAAGGAGGATCATGCCAAGGGGCATTATGAAGGAGAAAAAGGTCCCAACATGCAGCTACAGAGTTCATGACATGAACTTCGTATTTGATGGTAAGCCCAGTGAGAAACGGCTGAAGTCACTTGTGTCTGAGAAAAGCATCAGGGCTGCTGTGTGTAAAAGGATTGAAGTGGCCGAGAGTGGAAACTGTCAGCTCAGAAAGCTGGTGATGTCTTGGATTGGTACGGCAGTGAGTCAGGCAGGAGCACATGGATGTGTATGTTAGGAGTAGAAGCAAGAGATGTTGATGAAGAACTCAGTGTTGCGGGTGGTGGTGGGGGATTGACTCTGAGGTCAGGAAATGTCATTTCCTGGATTGCGAAGACTGACAAAGGAACAGATTTGGGGCAGAGAAGGCAGGTGAGGAGTTTAGGACAAGGTGGATAAAGAAAAGGTTGTAAGGTAAATTTGCCTTGAGAATATTCAATCTGTTATAAAAGATAAATAGGTTTGTAGTTTGAAAGATATAGGTAGGGGCTGGGGATATAGCTCAGTTGGTAGAGTGCTTGCCTAGCATGCACAAGGCCCTGGGTTCAATCCCTAACACTACCAAAAAAAAAAAAAAGATATTGGTAAAATAGGGATTGAACCAAGGGGCACTTAACCACTGAGACACATCCCCAAACCTTTTAAATATTTTTATTTTATTTAGAGACAGGATCTTGCTGAGTTGCTTAAGGCCTCATTAGGTTGCTGAGGCTGACTTTGAACTCATGATTCTCCTGCCTCAGTCTCCTGAGTCCCTGGGATTACAGGTGTGCACCACTACACCTGGTTAATAGGTGAAATATTTAAAAATGTTTAAGCAAAATGTTTGTTAGACAGGCAGTGTTAATTGGCAAGTAGAGTATGTATGTGTTAAACATAGGAAGAATCAAGTGATATTTAATATTCATAAGGCATCTCAGCACTGAATAGCTGTGGTGTGCTAAATACACAAAAGGCACTAAATATTCATAATATCTTAAACATGCACAAGACTTGCAGGTCGTTAAACGTACCAAAGAAACTAATATTCAGGATACATTAAATATGTATGAGCACTCAATATTCATGAGCTTTTATTTATTTATGTTTATTTATTTAATTTTAACAGTACTGGAAATTGAACCCAGGTTTTTTGGGGGGAGATTTTTATTTTTTATTTTTGTTTGCTTGTTTGTTTTGAGGCTCTAACCCTGGGCTTCATGCGTGCTAGGTTATTGCTATATCACTGAACTATATCCCTAACCCCTCATGTTTTTTGTTTGTTTATTTATTTGTTTAGTACTGTGGCTAAACCAGGGGTGCTTTACCCCTGAGCTACATCCCTATACTTAGTTTCATCTTTCACTTTGAGACAAGGTCTCACTAGGTTGCCCAGTGTGGCCTTGAACTTGCAATCCTCCTGCCTCCACTTCCCAAGTTGCTAGGTTTACAGGCATGTACCACCACACTCAGCTTAAACTGGATTACTTTCAACAATGACTTTGCATTGAGTGATCTTTCTCTTCAGTCCCCATATTCATGTAGTCTCTAAGTCCTGTTGCTCTTTTAAATTTTATTTCATTTTTTATTAAAATGTCTTGTCTGTCTGGCTTTCTCTTATCACTGCCATCTCTCTAGTTCAGGTTCTTGCCCTCACTTTTCAGTTTTTTACAACAACCTTCTCCCTGGGGCTTGCTCACAGGCATTTTGACATTGAAACATTCTGTTCATTCTAGTCAATTGAAGCAATTGTTCCAAATGTGCAAATGTCTTGTTATACCTTTGCTCCTTAGGGGCCATTGTGGATGTCCAGAGAGAAGGATCATCCTGGTCCCATTTTCCTCCTTTGCCAAGCACAGGGGCCAGGGAACTTGAGGAGATTGAGAAGCTTTTTTATATTCAAGACAACTGGTCTGAAACTCTTCCCAGTGATGATTTGCTGTTGTAGAAGAAACATAGACCATGAGAGATGGGTAATGTTCTAAAGCCACAGCCCACTAAGGACATCAAGTTGTTCTTGGAAATGATAAACAAAGGCAGGATGCCTGGCAAATGTTTATCTCACTCTCCTAACTTGTCAATTTGGAGCTAGGTATTGGGAGGTAGGATGAGAGTGAGGCATTACCCTGGAGGGTAGTGACAAGAGGCAGAGTTAAGGGCAGGCAGGTAAAGCAGCTTAGTAAATTGGGAGGGAAAGAAGTTCCATCCTGAGAAGAAAGTCAAAGGTGGAAGGAGCAGCATGAATGAACCATAGGTTGGGCCAGTAAGAGGTCAAATCCCAGGGATCTACTAAGGCTGAAAGGAGAAAGCAAGTAGTTCAGCGTGGGCAGACAGTCAAGGTGTGGCCTGGACATTAAGTGTCATGGAGCAGCCTGTGAACCTGGAAAGGAGTAAGTGAGGCACCAAGCAGAGGGCTAAACATCAAGAGTGAACAACTCAGGCCAAGTCCCCAGAACAGACCTGAGCAGCAAGAATGGAGCTGAAAGCTTTATAAATATCTGTCTCAGGGTTTGAGTTCCTTATAACTTGACAATGGTTTTACTAATATCGTTGTATCTTCTGTCTGGCCAGGGGGGATGTTTCCAGCATTTACAGCAATAACTATGAAGAACATATTCCATATTCAAATAACTATGAAGAACATATTTATCCCTAAGCTGGTCTAAACCCAAGAATCATTTGGTCATTACTTTGGAAACGGATTAGTCAGCATATCATCTAAGGTGAGGAGATGGGATAGAGGATCAGGAAAAGAGCATTCAGAGTTGTCTAGGCCCATGGACTTGCTGTAAAATGTTCTACATGGCCAGTTCAAAAGGACGTACTCCCTATTATCAAAACCCTGACAAGTGACTGGGCATGGTGGTGCATGCCTGTAATCCCAGTGACTCAGGGAGGTTGAGGCCAGGGCATTGTGAATTCAAAGGCAGCCTCAGCAACTTAGTGAGACCCTGACTCAAAATTAAAAAGGTGTGACCCGAAGGTAGAGTGCCTCTTGGTTTTATCCTCATCACAAATCAACCAATCAACCAACCAACAAAACCCTGACATCTGAGAAATGCCTCAACCCAAGCCAGAAAATTAGGGTCTCTAAAGGAGGCTTATAAGCCAAGTCTTCCCTAACATACCAATCATGTATCTAGCTATTTCTGTATTTCCTTTAACAAAAGAAAACTAGAGCAAATGGACCTATTCTGTAATGTTTTTAAAGTGTTCAGTGTTCTTCAATTAGTTCATATATATTTATTCTTTTATTGACTCATTAAATTTTAAGAACCTGAGGGCAGAGTTGATAATGTCCCTTTAGAGCAGCAATTTTTAGACTTTTAAAAACCATAACCACTAGTTTCCAGAATATATAAAGAACTCAAAAAACTCTACACGAAGAATAAAAATAACCCAATCAACAAATGAGCTAAGGATATGAACAGACACTTCACAGAAGAAGATCTACAAGCAATCAACAAACATATGAAAAAATGTTCACCATCTTTAGTAATAAGAGAAATGCAAATCAAAACTACCCTAAGATTCCATCTCACCCCAATTAGAATGGCATTTATCAAGAATACAAGCAACAATAGGTATTGGAGAGGATGTGGGGAAAAAGGTACACTCATACATTGCTGGTGGGGCTGCAAATTAGTGCAGCCACTCTGGAAAGCAGTGTGGAGATTCCTTAGAAAACTTGGAATGGACCCACCATTTGACCCAGCTATCCCACTCCTCGGCCTATACCCAAAGGACTTAAAATCAGCATACTACAGAGATACAGCCACATCAATGTTCATAGCTGCTCAATTCACAATAGTCAGACTATGAAACCAACCTAGATGCCCTTCAATTGATGAATGAATAAAGAAACTGTGGTATATATATACAATGGAATATTACTCAGCTATAAAGAATAATAAAATTATGGCATTTGCAGGCAAATGGATGAAACTGGAGAATATTATGCTGAGATAAGCCAATCTCAAAAAACCAAAGGACGAATGATCTCTCTGATAAGCAGATGATGACACATAATGGGGGGTGGGAGGGGGGCAAGAATGGAGGAAGGAGGGACTGTATAGAGGGAAAAGATGGGTGGGAGGGGTGGGGGGAAAGGAAAAAATAACAGAATGAATCAAACCTCATTATCCTATGTGAATGTATGATTACGCAAATGGTATGCTGTTACTCCATGTACAAACAGAAACAACATGTATCCCATTTGTTTACAATAAAAATAAATTAAAATAAAAAATAAAAATATATACATAGAAAAAAATATAACCCATAGTAATAAATAAATTTCACATATGTCCCAAATCATATGAGCGGATATAGCTTATATAAATGGAAACAAATGTTTCTTGAGGCATTACTTACCCTTCCTACCATTGATGTCCTCTGATCTTTTTTAATCCATTCTCTTTTTTTTTTCTTTTTTTTCTTTTTAATGTTTGTTCACATTTCACTAATTGATTTTGCAACTCACTATTAGACTGTAAATTGCAGTTTGAAAAACTCTGCTAATGAGTATGTGAAAAGGCATTCAGAGAAACAATGTCAAGAGAAGAGAAGCCAGAGATTGGAAGAAAATATTTGCGAAAGGCGCATCTGATAAAGGGTCATGATCCAAAATATATGAAAAACTTAAAACTCAATAATAAGAAAAAACACCATTAAAAATGGGTCAAAGAACTTAACAGACACCTTGTGGAAGAAGATATAATAGAAATGGACATAGGCATGTGAAAGATGCTTCACATCATGTGTCATTAGGAAATTAGAATGAACAAAATTCAGAACACTGGTGAGGCTGTAGAGCAACAGGAGTTGTCATTTGTTACTTGTGGGAATGCAAAATGGTATAGACACTTTGGAAGACAGTTTGATAGTTTCTTACAAAACTAGGCATACTTTCACCATACCATTCAGCAATTGCTGTATTTGGCATTTACTCAAAGGAGTTGGAAACTTACGTCCATACAAAAACCTGCGAATAGACATTTACAGCAACTTTATTCACAATTGCCAAAACTTGAAAGCAACCAGCCTGTGCTTCAGTAAGTGAATGGATAAATAAGTTATAGTGTTACTGGGGTTGTGGCTCAGTGGTAGAGCACTTGCCTAGCACTAGTGAGGCACTGGGTTCTCAGCACCACATAAAAAGTAAATAAAATAAAGATATCATGTCCATCTATAACTAAAGATTAAAAAAAATAAGCTATATCACATCCGGATAATGGAATATTATTCAGTTATAAAAAGAAACGAGGTGGCTGGGCACAGTGACACATGCCTGTAATCCCAGTGACTTGAGAGACTGAAGGCAAGAGGATCGAGAGTTCAAAGCCAGCCTCAGTAATTTAGCAAGGAGCTAAGCAACTCAGTGAGACCCTGTCTCTAAATAAAATACAAAAAAGGACTGGGGATGTGGCTCAGTGGTTAAGTGTCCCTGAGTTCAATCCCAAGTACAAATAAAATAAAATAAAATAAAATAAAGAAAAGGAGGAGGGTTGTTTAAACCCAAGAGTTTTGGGCCAGCCTGAGTAACACAGTGAGATTCGTCTCAAAAATAAAAAAAATAAAAATTGGTTATTTTTCATTTAGTGCATATTACTAAATGAAAGAAGCCAATGTGTAAAGGTGATATATTGTGTGAGTCCAACCATATGACATTTTGAAAAGGCAAAAAGTGCAAATATAATAAAAATTTAGATCAGAAGTTTCCGGGAGTTAGGGGTGGTATCAGGAGGGATGAATAGGTAGAACATAGGTGAATTTTAGGGTGGTGAAAATCCATTAAAGTATGATACTTTAATTGTAGATACATGTCATTATTCCTAACTTGTGGAAAGGGCAACACCAAGAGTGATAATGATGTGTCAATATAGGTTCGTTGACTGTAGCAACTATGACACAGGGGAAGTTGATAAAGGAGAAGGCTACGCATATATGGGAAGCCAGGGGTAATATGGGAGCTTTGTACTTTCCTCCCAATTTGGCACGTTTCTTAAATGGGTGGAATGGACAAATGCCTTGCCAATGCAACATACATCTCTAAAAGTGTTGGATTTTTTTTTTTTTTGTAAATAAATGGGATACATGTTGTTTCTGTTTGTACATGGAGTAACAGCATACCATTTGCATAATCATACATTCAAATAGGATAATGAGGTTTGATTCATTCTGTTATTTTTTCCTTTCCCCCCACCCCTCCCACCCATCTTTTCCCTCTATACAGTCCCTCCTTCCTCCATTCTTGCCCCCCTCTCACCCCCCATTATGTGTCATCATCCACTTATCAGTGAGATCATTCATCCTTTGTTTTTTTGAGATTGGCTTATCTCACTTAGCATGATATTCTCCAGTTTCATCCATTTGCCTGCAAATGCCATAATTTTATTATTCTTTATAGCTGAGTAATATTCCATTGTATATATATATATACCACAGTTTCTTTATCCATTCAGCAATTGAAGGACATCTAGTTTGGTTCCACAGTCTGGCTATTGTGAATTGAGCAGCTATGAACATTGATGTGGCTGTATCTCTGTACTATGCTGATTTTAAGTCCTTTGGGTATAGGCCGAGGAGTGGGATAGCTGGGTCAAATGGTGGGTCCATTCCAAGTTTTCTAAGGAATCTCCACACTGCTTTCCAGAGTGGCTGCACCAGTTTGCAGCCCCACCAGCAATGTATGAGTGTACCTTTTTCCCCACATCCTCTCCAAGTGTTGGATATGTTTTGGATTGTTCTTCAAAAATTGATAAAAGACAGTTATGTCAAAATGTCACTTCCTCCAGAAGGTCCAAAGTCAGGAAGGCTTAATGTGGCAGCACTGCCACTAAATGTGTTTCGCTTTTACTTCTTCTTAAAAAGAATTTGCAAGCAACCATATTTAATTTATATTTTAATATAGCAAAAGATCTAAGAATCTAGGAAAATAGTTATCTAAAACCATTTTCAGAATATAAAAATAAGGTTAGATATACAATCATTCTGGTTTTTTGAAACTCCCTGTGATTCAGACTACTACCCATTGTTTGGGGTATTACTTTGCACTACTAGTAACCATGTAATGGAGACCAAATCAGAGCCCAGCAAACTGATTGATGTTACACTAGAGAAGTCAGCAATTCACATTTGGGTTTCAAGCAATTATTCTTATTTGATGATAGTTTGGGTCCCATATATTTTAATGTATTCTTTCAGGCTTCTACCTGTTCCCACATTCACTTTATCTAGGGGCATAGTCCATTTGGTCAAGATGCTATGACCCCTGGAAGTTTCGTTGGTAATAGTCTAACTTTCAGGGAAGATGATATTCAAAAAGATCTCTGGTGTTTAAATTTTTGCCTCAGCTTTTCTCCATTTTTACAGATGGCCCCACGTTGGGTGCCAGTTCTCACTCACATCCCGTGTGGGCGAGAGACAGGGTTCCTGTTGGAGGGATGGGCTGGCTGTGAAATAAAAGTTAAGAAATATATATATATCAGAAATAAAGACAAAAAGGCAAGAATATTTTTGAAGCAGTGGCATGACCAGTTGAGCCCTCCAGAAAGGTCTGGCTCTAACAAAGAAGCAGCCTGTGCTTGTTTTATTTATAGCGGTACAGATCAAAGGTGACCGGTGAGAGCCGTTTCTGAGAAAAACAGGATGGAGGGTGGAGGTAAGTAGGCCATTTGGGTCTAGTGGGTCACTCCCATCTCTGGTGCCTGTACTGGGACCTGAGCGGTGAGCTAACACAGGATACCACAGGACTCAGGCATTCTCGAACAGTGGATATCTGACTGTGAGTTCCTGAGGCCAGGCATTCCTGGTTAATGGCTCAGACTTTGCTGGGTTCTCATATGAGTCATTGGATGACTCCCTGCAAAACCCTGTCTCAAAAAAAGAAAAATAAATACAAACGACTAGGGATATAGCTCAGTGGAGGGCTTGCCTACCATGTGCAAGGCCCTGGGTTCAATCCCCATTGCCACACACACTCAAAGACAATGTGTGTGGCATGACCATTAATAGCATTTAAATGGCAGCCAGTAGTATCATATAACACAAAAGTAAAGTACTGTATGCTGAATTTCCTCTTAATTTTCATTTAAGTCATGCTCTAGACAGTCTCCTGACACCCTGCTGAGTCCAAGAGGAAAGTTTTGATAACAATCAATGATAATTTAATGAGCATGTGATGGTCTAAAGCCAGTGCCAGATGTTACGAGGGTGGACTGGGGAAAAGGGGAGGAAAAAACAGGTTGATAAGGTTGTTGAAAAGACATAACGCAAATCTCAGAAGTTTGAGGGGGGGAAAATCACAAAGAAATTTAGCAGCAGATTAACAGAATCCAAATTGAGTCTTGATTCTGGGGATGCAGAAACAGTCTTGGGGTTGCAGAAGCTATGCTGAGGGATGACCTTAATCAGGAAAGATTTCTCTATGATTCTGAACTAGGACTTGAATTGTAAGCTTCCTTTATACATGGTGAACTTAAAGCCTTGGATTTATAAATTCATTACGTTTGTGTGCACGTGTGTGTATGCAGGGGTGTGTGTGTGTGTGTGTGTGTGTGTGTGTGTGTGTTAAAAACTTGTGAAGAAGGTGAAATGGAGAAAAAACATTTAGTGAATATGGAGTTTCCTTTTGGAGTGTTGAAAATATTTTGGAACTAGATAGAGGTGATGACATTGTGAATATACTAGATGCTAGTGAATTGTTCACTTTAGAATAGTTAACTTTAAGTTACATCACTTTCACTTTCACACTGATTAAAAAATTTGTGGAGCCAGGCACTGTGGTACACGCCTGTGAACCCAGCTACCTGGGAGGCTGAGGCAGTAAGTGGAATGGTAAGTTCAAGGGCAGCCTGGGCAATTTAGTGATCCTGTATCAGAATTAAAATAAAAATTCTGTGGTAGTTAACAAACATTTGAAAAAGAGTAACTTTATTAGATATTAGCCACTTATATATACACATATATACATATATGTAGCCGCACATACATACACACACACAAACATATATACACACACATATACACATATGGCCATATATGTATGTGTGTGCATGTGCATTTTTTGTACTGGGAATTGAATTCAGAGGCACTTTACCATTTGGCTATATCCCTAGAACTTTTTATTTTTATTTTGAGACAGGGTCTCACTAAGTTGTTAGGGATGGTCTTGAACTTGTGATCCTCTTGCTCCAGTCTTCTGAGTCACTGGGATTACAGGCATATACCACAACACCCAGTTAATATTTTTAATCTGTAGAAATTAATAAAATAGGCTATTGGTACAGAATAAACTGAGGAACAGAATTAAGTTCAGAGTAGTGTCAAGTACTTATGAAAATTTAATATATACTAAATAAGACAGTGAAAATTAGGGAGGTAAAGATGGATTGTTTAATAAATGCTGTTAGAATAACCAGTTAACTATTTGAGGGGGGAAAAGTGAGACTCACATCTCACTGTTTATGCCAAAATTAATTCCAGATGGATTCAATAATTAAATGTAGAAGGAATGGAACCACAAGAGTTCTAGAAGGAAGTATGGCAGCACTTTGTAAATCCTGGGGTAAGGAGGGATATTTTTAATAAGCTTTACATGAAGCCCTGGAGTTAGAAAGGAAGATATTGATAGATTTGACAAAACACAGACAAAAACAACTTCTGTACATTCTATATGGCAAAAGTTATTATAAACAAAGTTGAAAGACAAATGATAAATAAGGAAAATATTTGCAGATTTTTTGATAACTAATTTCTCTAATACAAAAGAATTTTTACAAGTTAATAAGAAAAGTCCAATCACTACTTTTGAAAATAAACAAAGGAATGGAAAATTTATAAAAGAACTCTGATCAATAGACATATGAAAATGTGTTTATCTTTGTTAGTAATCAAAGAAATGCAAATAAAACCAACCATGAAATTGTATTTAGCACTTACAGAATTGATTTTAAAAAACTCATAACCAGGCAGTAGAAGCTCTCTGCACTTCTGCTGAAGCTTTAAAATCATATGATTTTCCAACTTTGTCTCATGTATCAACTTTTTAAAAGATTTACCCTTTGACCCAGAAATGTCACTATTACAACTTGATCATTGGAAAGTTAATAAGGCAGTCAGGCGCGGTGGCAGCCACCTGTAGTCCCAGTGGCTCTGGAGGCCGAGGTGGGAGGATCTGAGTTCAAAGCCAGCCTCAGCAAAAGCGAGGCACTAAACAACTCAGTGAGACCCTGTCTCTAAATAAAATACAAAACAAGGCTATGGATGTGGCTCAGTGGTTGAGTGCCCCTAAGTTCAATCCCCATTACCCACACCCCAAAAATAAAGTTAATAAGGCAAGTAAACAAATCTAACAGGTGAAAATCAGGGGGAAAAAAACCCTAAATGTGAAGCAGTAGAGGATTGGTCTATAGTATTATAATGCTATGTACTTATTACATACACACATATTCATATATTCATACACATTGATACCTTGGTATATGTACCCAAATACATTACTGATTGAAAAAAGTAAGTTGCGGTATCATAGTATACCGTATTCTGACTCTGTTTTTGTTGAAAAAAAAAAAATCTTAAAAACAATAACAACAACTATATAGTGCTTAGTTTTGCTTGTGTCAAATTTTAAAAGGCCTGGAAAGATATATACCATACTGTCAATAGTGGATATGAAATGGGTGGGGAAGAAACTTATATTTTACTTTGTACATTTCTGTACTCCCTTAAAATATTTTACAACAAACATATTAAACAAAATAATTAAGATTGAAGATTAATTATAAATTATAAAACACTCAAATAAGGAAATAACTTCACAGGGATATAAAAGAATGATAAACATGTATTTGACATACATGTGTATGTATATAATGATTTAGAAGATCTCCATAAAATATTATCTGGTTAAAATAAAGTATACCACACAATTTCTCTCATCTCTTTTATTACATTCTTTCAAAGAAATAATATAATAACCAGAAACCCCCAAAGGGCAACATTTTATAATCACCCTAGTAGTTATAAAACACACACACATATGTGCATAAATATAGTAGGGCATGAACTCACCTACATGAATTGTTACATAATTACACAGTTATAGGATAGAAACTAAAAATAAAAATAATCTTTGAGCACCATCTCATGGAGATATTGACTACTACCATGTAACATTATGCTCCTGTGTTTCTATTTGTGATCTGGGGAGGAAGATTAGTATGGGATGTGCTTACCATTATGCATCTCTGTGTGTGTGCTTGTGTGTGTACATTTACCTGTACAAGAGAGAGATGGGAGGCTCTCTTATGAAAACATTGTGGTATTTCTAGGGACTTTCTTTAATTCATTGTATATTGCTTAATTTCTCTACAACAAGCAATATTATCTTTGTAAACTGAAAAAAACATATTTGGGAAATAAGTGGAAAAGAAGGAAAAAGACACACACACACACACATACACACACACACACACACACACACACACACACACCTTTTTTTTTCTTAAAGTTCAGTTTGTCAGTGACTGCTTCCAACATGGGAAATGCCAGAAAATGTTTTCCAACAGTGCATTGGTCAACGAATACATTAAATATGGCCAGAGCCCGGAGTTGTACACCTGTAATCCAAGCGACTCAAAAGGCTGAGACAGGAGGATCATAAGTTTGAGTCTACCTTTAGCAGCTTAGTGAGATCCTATGTCAAAACAAAAAATAAAAAGGGCTGGGGGACTGGGGTTGTGGCTCAGTGGTAGAGCACTTGCCTCGCACGTATGAGGCCCTGGGTTTGATTCTCAGCACCAAATATAAATAAATAGAATAAAGGTCCATCAACAACTAAAAAAATTTTTTAAAAGGTTGGGGATGTAGTCGGGGGTAAGGTATCTTTGGGTTCAATCCCCAGTACCAAATCAAACAAACCAACAAACAAAAATCAAAGTCATGATGTATTTTTGTACCTCCCCTTAAACATTTTCCTAAAACCAAAAAGAAAACTCAAAACAAAAATAATAATCAAGACAGCAAGGGGAGTGTAAGCCTAAGAGCACTGGATAAACAAAAAGAGTTGATCTCTTTAGGCATGGTTTGATCTTTTTTTTTTTTTTAATTTATTTTTATTGTAAACAAATGGGATACATGTTGTTTCTGTTTGTACATGGAGTAACAGCATACCATTTGCATATTCATAAATTTACATAGAGTAATGATGTTTGATTCATTCCATTATTTTTTTCCTTCCCCCCCACCCCTCCCACCTCTCTTTTCCCTCTATACAGTCCCTCCTTCCTCCATTCTTGTCCCACTCCCACCCCCCATTAAGTGTCATCATCCGCTTATCAGTGAGATCATTCCTCTTTTGGATTTTTGAGATTGGCTTATCTCACTTAACATGATATTCTCCAATTTCATCCATTTGCCTGCAAATGCCATAATTTTATTATTCTTTATAGCTGAGTAATATTCCATTGTATATATATACCACAGTTTCTTTATCCATTCATCAATTGAAGGGCATCTAGGTTGGTTCCATAGTCTGGCTATTGTGAATTGAGCCGCTATGAACATTGATGTGGCTGTATCTCTGTAGTGTGCTGATTTTAAGTCCTTTGGGTATAGGCTGAGGAGTGGGATAGCTGGGTCAAATGGTAGGTGCATGGTTTGATCTTAATGGCCAGTGGGGTGACCTGTAAACCACATCAACACAATCACCTGGAGTCCCTTTGGAGATCATTTAAGGAGTTCCAATTGGGATACAGAATATGGCTTCCCATTAGGGCTAATCAGATGGAGTCCTTCTTTTTCCTAAATAAAAAGAGTGCAGGTACCATCCACACCAGACGATATCACATCACATAGGGACAAGTCCCATCCAGCTACCTGTTTATTTGGGGGTTTTATCTGTACAACACCGAGCCAGCTCCACAACGGGAGGAATTCATTTGACTGACAAAAATAAGGGTAGTTTGGTGTGTCAATAAAATATAAATACAACCTATTAAAATTAGGATAATTTTATACAACGTTTTTTGTCTACTCTATGTAGTACAAATAACATACTTTGATTTCCAGCTCAAGAATTTGTTATTTTAGCCAGATGCAGTTGCTTACACGATAATCCCAACAACTTGGGAGGCTGAGACAGGAGGATTGCAAATTCTAGACCAACCTCAGCATCTTAGTGAGGCTCTATGCAACTTAGACCCTGTCTCAAAATAAAAAAATAAAAAAGGGGGTCAGGGGTTGTGACTCAGTGGTAGAGCACTTGCCTAGCATGCATGAGGCCCTGGGTTTGATCCTCCGCACCACATAAAAATAAAATAAAGATATTGTGTCCACCTACAACTAAAACAAAATATTAAAAAAATTAAAAAACATAAATAAAAAAGGGACTGGAGATGTAGCTCAGTGGTTAAGTGCACCTGGGTTCAATTCCTGGTTCCAAAAAAACAAAAAACAAAATAGCAATTATAATTATGTATCATTAACTAAGCCCAATGTTACACATAGTTCCAGTGCTATACAATAACTATAGGAATTTGGAATTCTATTATAAGGGCACTATCAGAGGCTGAATCAAAAGGTTTATATTGTGGTTATCATAATTCTTACTGTTGGGTATTTTATTCTGTTCTAATTTAAATATTTACCAAAGAATAAGTGTTATATAATAACTTCCACTTAACCAACCCATGGAATAAAATGGAAAACTCCATTTCTTGCTCCTTCTGAATTAGAGGGAGTTCAATTATCCCTTTCTCTTCTAGTGAATTCCACAGGTTTTTATTTCTGGCGTTTCATTAACATTACTCAATCTTTGTATGTAAGGATGGAGATTATTGTCTCTAGGTTATAAACAGGGATGTGGAATCAGAACAATTTAGAATTGGAAGGAATTTTAAAGGTTGACTAATCAGACCATTTTGTTTTACACACTAGAAAAGAGAGAGCAAGAGATGGTATAGGCCCGAAATATGGAGATCATCTGGACAAAACGGAATAAAATACAAGGTCAGCTAATCTCTCACCACCCTCTCCCTGGCTTATTTTCCAACAGAAGCCTTCAATAGATTTACCTTTTTGTGCCCAATATTTAGGACAAGCTAGACAGGAAAGTCAGGTTAATTTACCTTTGTAATAAAACCTAAGGACAATTGTCTAAAGGAGAGATTTTTTTTTTTTTTTTAATGAAGAGAAGCAAGACCCCTCAAGGATTTGTTTTAACTACCAATATTTACATTGTACAATACTCAGGGAGTTTGCTTACAAACTATCTCTTGATGACCTGTGAGTAATCAGTAAATCAAAGGAAAACAAAGGAAGGGTGTGTGTGTGTGTGTGTGTGTGTGTGTGTGTGTGTGTGTATTAAAGAGACAGAGACAGCCTCCATGTGCAGTGGCACATACCTATAATCCCAGCTACTTAGAAGGCTAAAACAGGAGGATAACAAGGTAGAGTCTAGCCTCAGCAACTTGGCAAGAACTTGCCTCAAGATTAAATAAAAAGGGCTGGGGATGTACCTCACTTGGTAGTGTGCTCCTAGGTTCAATCCCTAGTACTGAAAAACAAATCTAAAGAAAAAGAGACAGAGAGTAACCTCCAGACTGGTGTCAATCTATTAAGAAATGATGTTATGATTGTGGGAGGAAGTAGCAGGTTAAGAAGGGAAAGTCAGAAAGAGCCCTGTTGCCAAGAACTGTTATTAATTAACATTCTGGGAACCAGACCCTTACTTCTCTTCTTTGGGTATCCTATAAACGAGAACATAAGATTCACTGAGCCAAAAAGGCTTTGGTTGCACACTAGTGTGGTTGGTAGAGAACAAGGATCAAGAGGCTCACAAAGGGATCCAGACGTCTGCTTTACTGGAGTGGAAAAAACTGTCACAGCGATTTCCACAATATATCTGGCAGGACAAGTTGCTGCAGAAGCCAACTAAACTGGCTGAGAGTAGGCATAAAGTGCAGAGAGAGAAAGAAAGCTTTAATTCAAGAGGAGCTGGTGAGCTGTGAGAGAAAGAAAGCTTTAATTCAAGAGGAGCTGGTGAGCTGTGAAAGAAGTGGATCAGCCCTGAATCGGATTCACCTCTCCATCTGATGTAATGTCAATTCTGGGTTCTCTTGTTCTCTGAGAAGAGGACAAGAAATCTGCAGTTTTAAAGAAAGAAGCTATCAAACAACACTCTGTTCCCTTTCTCTGGGACCATTGCATCTTTGTGTTATTCTAGAAAACAAGAACAATTTTTGCCTACTTCATTGTTTTTGTTTGTTTGGTGGTACTAGGGCCTGACCCCATGGAAATTCTACCACTGAGCTACACCCCCCAGCTCTTTTCAATTTATCAATAAGATCTGGGCAATATTAGGTTAGGAAGCGAAGCCTAAAAGCTAAGAAAAGTTTGGAAACAAAGAATAGGGGCAAGATAATGGCAGGGTCCCTCCCAGTGAGTATGCGGAAACTCATGGTCTGAAACAGAAGTCGGCAAACATTTTCTGTAAAGGTCAGATAGTATTTTAGATTTGTGGACATAGGATTCCTGTCACAAGTATTCAACTGCCACTGTAGAGCAAACACAACCATCCGCAATACATTAATAAATGAGCGTGTGCCCATGCTCCAATAAACTTTAAGGACAATTAAACTTGAATTTCATGTAATTTTCACACATCAGGGAATTAATTAACTAATTAATTAAATTTTGAGACAGTGTCTTTCTACGTTTCTAGGCTGACCTTGAACTCTGGGGCTCAAGCTACCCTTCTACCTCGATCTTTCAAGTAGCTGGGACAAGTGCACACATCTGGATTTATTATTCTTTCTAAAATTTTATTTGTAACCATTTAAAAATTAAGCTAGGCATAGTGGTGCATGCCTGTGATCCCACTGACTCTGGAGGCTGAGGCAGAAGGATCACAAGTTCAAGAGCAGACTAGGAAATTTAGTGAGACCCTGTCTCAAAATGAAAAATAAGAACTGGAAATAGAATTCAGTGGTGGAATGCCCTAGTAACACACACACACACCAAAAGAAAAAAAAAGGAAAATTAAAACTATTTTTGGTGCATAGACTGTATAAAACAGACAGCCTCCCAGATTGCCTCCCCAGCTATAGCTTGCAGACTCAGGGTCTAGAACATTGCAGTCTAATAGAACCATGAGAGCAACATATATAATTTAAAATTTATAGTAAACCTAAAATTAGTGTAAACTAAAAAGACACAAGAGAAATTAATTTGGGGGTTGGGGGGTGACAGGGATGGAACTCATGGCCCCCCACATGCTAGGCAAGTGCTCTAACACTGAGCTACACCCCCAACCTTTTTTTAAAACCAATTTTGAGACAGGGTCTTGTTAATTTGCTTAGGACCTCACTAAATTGCTAAGACTGGCCTTGAGCTTGTGATCCTCCTGCCTCAAACTCACCAAGTCATTGGGATGACAGGCATGTGTTACTGTGCTTGACCCCTTGGCCCTTTTAAAATTTTTACATCTTGAGACAGGGTCTTGCTAAGTTGCCCAGGCTGGTCTTGACTTTGCAATCCTATTTCAACCTCCTGAGTAGCTGGGATTTCAGGCATGTGCAAACATATCCAGAGAGGTAAATTAATTTTCACTATTTTATTTAACCCAACATATCAAAAACATTGTAATTTCAATACGTTACCAATATCAAAATTATTGATGAGGTGGGGTTTTTTTGCACACTAATTCTTTGGTATCTGCAGTATATTTTACCCTTTACTGCATATTTTAATTCATCTGGCTATATTACAGGAGGTCAATAGCCACTCATGGCTAGAGGTTACCATGCCAGACATTGCAGGTCTAAAATAGTGTTTTCAAACTTCAGCATGAAGAACAAAAATCTGTTTAAAGTACACATGGCTGGGCCCCATCTCCAGAGTTTCTCATTCATAGGAGGTAAAATCCCTGCAGTTGTAACAAGTTCCCAAGTGCTGCCCATGCTCTTGATCTAAGGATCACACTTTGAGAACCACCTGTGGAGAAGTTGGAGCTGTAGGAAAAACTGGAGCAGCAATTAGGAGTCAGCAGTGTGTCAAATCAAAAGGTGAAAAAGAAATGAGCACTAAGCAACAATATATGACTACACATCTAATGGAATAGCTAAAATACAAAACCCAGACGGTGCCAAATCCTGGTGAGGATATAAAACATGAATTCTCATTCATTGCTGGAGAGAATGCAAAACAGTACAGCCACTTTGGAAGGCAGTTTGATAATTTCTTACGAAACATAATTTTCTCATACAAGACAGCAGTTGAGCTTCTTGTATGTACCCAAGTGCTTACTTGAATACTTAAGTCCTCACAAAAACCTGCACACGGATGTTTATAGTAGCTTTATTCATAGTTACAAAACTTCAGTCTCCAGCCCTTTCACACTTCCAAAGCAGACTGATCAGTTCTCTCCAGGGAGTTTCCTGGCCTTCTGTCCCAGACCAAGGCCACATCATTGATCTCTCTTGTTCCGGGGCTCCAGCTTCTTGGACTGAGCAGCTACTAGTTCCTCCAACTAGTCCTTCAATAGGTGAATTGGTAAATAAGGGGTGGTACCTCTGGACAATGAAATATTATTCAGTGCTAAAAAGAAATGAGCTATAAAGTCATGAAAAGACATGGAACAACTTTAAATGCATATTACTTAGGGAAAGAAGCCAGTATGAAAAGGTATATATTGTATGATCCCAACTATGTGACGTTCTAGAAAAAGCAAAACTATGGATGTGGATATAGTGAAAAGATCAGTGATTGCCAGGGATGGGAGAGAGAAGGGATGAGTAAGTGGAGCACAGAGGATTTTTAAGGAGGTCAAACTATTCTGTACACTCTAATGGAGGATACCTATCATTATACATTCCTCCAAAACTGTAGAATTGTACACCACCACGCACAAACCCTAATGTAAGCTGTGGACTTTGGTTGATAATGATGTGTCAATGTAGCTTCATTGATTGTAACATATGTACCACTTTGGCACAGGATGCTGATATTGGGGAAGCTGCACTTGTGTAGGAGCAGGGGTATATTAGGGTTCTCTAGAAGAATAGATCCAACAGGATATATGTGTAGATATGATTATAAAAAGGGGGTTTATTAGATTGTATTACATCACCACAAAAGTTAGATAATCCCATCATGGTCTTATTCATGCTAGAGATAGAGAGTTGGAGGAACTAGTAGCTGCCCAGTCCAAGAAGCTGGAGCCCCGGAACAAGAGGGATCAATGATGTGGCCCCGGTCTGGGACAGAAGGCCAGGAAACTCCCTGGAGAGAACTGATCAGTCTGCTTTGGAAGTGTGAAAGGGCTGGAGACTGATGTCCTCAGGCAAGCACAGCAGCAATCGAAGAGCCTGCTCAAGGATTGAATTTGTATCTGCTCCTATACTTCTTTGCTGTTCCAACTTTTTGTTCTATCCAGGCCCCCAACCTATGGGGCTGTGCTGTCCACATTTAGGGCAGGTCTTCCCCTCAGCTGGCTGTCCCACATGTCAACCATTCCTAGAAACACCCTCATTGACATACCCAGAAGTCTCTTAATTTTAAGCATCTCTTAATTCTATCAAGTTGGCAATTCAGCTTAACCATCACAGGGAGGTATATGAGAACTCTGTATTTCCTCTCAGTTTTGTTGTGAACCTAGAACTGCTCTTAAAAAAAAAAAAAAATCTATCAGCTGGAAGTGAATGCAAATGTCTATAATCCTAGCTACTTTGGAGGCTGAGGCAAGAGGCTCACAAGTTGGAGGGCAGACTGGCAACTTAGCAAGATCTGTCTCAAAATTTTAAAAAGTGCTGGGGATATAGTTCACTGATAGAGTATCCCTGGGTTCAAACCCCAGTACTGGAAAAAAAAATTGAAAAACCAAAGCACTAGATCATCAAACCAGATAAGCAATGAGATTCCAGATCAGAGGTAAAGACTACAACTAGGAAAACTTCCCATACTGTGTCCCCTCAAAGCAGCAATCAATGAAGTAGCTTGGACCTATAGAATGTCCTGTGACGGTATCCTAGAATGCACAAACAGAAAGTGAGGTAGGAAAAATAATACAGAAACCTGGGTTGTTTAAAGATAATAGCAGTTATGTGGGGTGTGTTTTCAGAAAGATTCTTCAAATCCAGGTTCTATTTTTCACCTTATATGTATATAATCATCCAAATTGGAAACTATCTTTGGTGAATGTCCTTGTAATTTGATTACCCTTTGAAAAGAAGCTTGTTAGCAGCAGGATGTCATGACACATGAAGCTTTACTAGACCTTTAAAAATGGGTTCCTTCATAAATTCTCCAACTGTGTGTGGACAAAGTTAAAATTCTGGATTTTTTTTTTTTTTTTTTTGGTAGTACTAGGGATTGAAACCAGGAGTGCTTTACTACTGAGCTACACCCCAACACACACTTTTTTTTTTTTTTTTTTTTTTGAGATAGGGTCTTGCTGAGTTGCCCAGGCTGGCTTTGAACTTGCAATCCTCCTGTCTCATCCTCCTGAGATTGGAATTACAAGCAGGCACCATCATGCCTGGCTAAAATTTTGGATCATAATGGTTTTTCAAAAGAAGCTGTTTTCTAGTCCACATATGTCAAAAACCCTCCAAATATAGTCTTGAGATTCCCCAAATTCAGGAGGAATTTAAAGGTGTAAAGCCAGTAAGGAGAAATTTATTAAAAACAAAAACAAAAACAAAAAAAAAAAAAACACATCGTTTTAGGACATCTTTTTCTGGTGGTGTTCTTTTACGAACCTTTCCTAATCTCAGGTTGCAGTCTCACACTCAAAAAGAGCAACTCAGATTTGGCGGGAATGAAACAGGAATATTCAAAACTTTTCATTTTGTAATGAAACCCTAGTTGAATGTCTAATTCATCAGTTTAAATACCAACCATACTTCCATTAAAATCTTCTATAAGAAATAAATAGGGGCTGGGGAGATAGCTCAGTCAGTAGAGTTCTTGCCTTGCAAGTACAAGGCCCTGGGTTCGATCCCCAGCACCCCCCAAAAAAAAAGAAAAAGAAAAAGAAAGAAAGAAATAACACCATTTGACCCAGCTATCCCACTCCTCGGCCTATACCCAAAGGACTTAAAATCAGCATACTACAGAGATACAGCCACATCAATGTTCATAGCTGCTCAATTCACAATAGCCAGACTGCTGTGGAACCAACCTAGATGTCCTTCAATTGATGAATGGATAAAGAAACTGTGTATACAATGGAATATTACTCAGCTATAAAGAATAATAAAATTATGGCATTTGCAGGCAAATGGATGAAACTGGAGAATATCATGCTAAGTGAGATAAGCCAATCTCAAAAATCCAAAAGACAAATGATCTCACTGATAAGTGGATGATGACACATAATGGGGGGTGAGAGGGGGGCGAGAGGGGGGCAAAAATGGAGGAAGGAGGGACTGTATAGAGGGAAAAGAGGGGAAGGGGTGGGGGAAGGAAAAAATAACAGAATGAATCAAACATCATTACCCTATGTAAATTTATGATTATGCAAATGGTATGCTGTTACTCCATGTACAAACAGAAACAACATGTATCCCATTTGTTTACAATAAAAATAAATTTTAAAAAAAGAGATAAATAAATTTAGAAAAAGATCAAAACATAAAAAGATGAAGAAGGATATCAATGCTAACCTTTGTAGAAATAGGAAAAGAGTTTGCTGAAGAAAAGGCACATTAATGTTATCATTTGTTGTTGTCATTGTCATTGATGTTCTAATTGGTTATACATGACAGTAGAATGCATTTTAACACACTGTACACAAATGGAGCACAACTTCTCATTCCTCTGTCTGTACATGGTACTGAGTCACACCAGTAGCGTAGTAATACACGTATATAGGGTAATAATGTCTGTCTCATTCTACTGTCCTTCCCATCCTCACCACCCCACCCCTCCCCTCACTCCCCTCTGCATAATCCAAAGTTCCTTCATTCTTCCCTACCCCTACCCCCACTATGGATCAGCATCCACTTATCAGAAAAAACCTTCAACCTTTGGTTTTGGGGATTGACTTATTTCACTTAGCATGATATTCTCAAGTTCTATCCATTTACCTGTAAATACCATAATTTCATTCTTCTTTAAGGCTGAATAATATTCCATTGTGTATATGTACCACATTTTCTTTATCTATTCATCTATTGAAGGGCATCTAGGTTGGTTCCATATTTAGCTATTGGGAATTGAACTGCTATAAACATTGATGTGGCTGTGTCACCGTAGTATGCTGACTTTAAGTCCTTTGGGTATAAAGAATAGCTGGGTCAAATGGTGGTTCCATTCCAAGTTTTCTGCAGAATCTCCGTACTGCTTTCCAGAGTGGCTGCACCAACTTGCAGTCTCATCAGCAATGTAGGAATGTACCTTTCCCCCCACACCCTTGCCAACACTTATTGCTTGTATTCTTGATAATTGTCATTCTGACTGGAGTGAGATGAAATCAAAGAGTATTTTTGATTTGCATTTCTCTAATTGCTAGAGATGATGAACATTTTTTCATATGTTTTTTGATCAATTGTATTTCTTCTGTGAAGTGTCTGTTCAGTTCCTTCGCTCATTTATTGGTTGCATTATTTGGTCCTTTTGGTGTTAAGTTTTTTGAGTTCTTTATATATCCTGGAGATTAGTGCTCTATCTGAGGTGCATGTGGTAAAGATTTTCTCCCATTCCATAGGCTCTCTCTTCATGTTATTGTTTCCTTTGCTGAGAAGAAGCTTTTTAGTTTGAATCCATCCGATTTATTGATTTTTGATTTTACTTCTTGTACTTTAGGACTCTTGTTGAGGAAGTCAGGTCCTAAACTGATATGATAAAGATTTGGGCCTACTTTTTCTTCTGTTAGGCGCAGGATCTCTGTTCTAGTGCCTAAGTCTTGGACCCACTTTGAGTTGATTTTTGTGCAGAGATAGAGGTTTAATTTCATTTTGTTACATGTGGATTTTCAGTTTTCCCAACACCATTTGTTGAATAGGCTATCATTTCTCCAATGCATATTTTTGGTGCCTTTGTCTAGTATGAGATAACCATATTTATGTGTCTTCTATTTTGTACCATTGGTCTACATGTCTATTTTGGTGCCAACACCATGCCATTTTTGTTACCATTGTTCTGTAGTATAGTTTAAGGTCTGGTATTGTGATGCCTCCTGCTTCACTCTTCTTGCTAAGGATTGCTTTGGCTATTCTGTGTCTCTTATTTTTCCAAATGAATTTTACGATTACTTTTTCTAGTTCTATGAAGAATGTCATTGGGATTTTTAATAGGAATTGCATTAAATCTCTATAACACTTTTGATAGTATGGCCATTTTGACAATATTAATTCTGCCTAAGCAAGAGCATGCAAGATCTTCTATTTTCTTTCTTTTTTTTTTTTCATTTTAGGATTTTAATTATAATTTAAATATATGATCATCAAAACATTGTTTTAATGAATAGGGTGAATCCAGCTTATTCTTGTCCACATTCCTAACAGCTTGCCAATAGTTCCAAAATCACTTATTTAATTCTTTCTCTTATTTCATTTCAATCATACTGTTCTGTGTGTGGCTCTAAGAACACATCAGCTGCATGACTACCCCAGTGCTTTTTCCTTTGCTATTCCCTTTGCCTGAAATACTTTTCCCAGATATTCTCCTGGATTGCTCTTTAACTTCATTTGGTCTTTGCTAAACCATTCATTTATCAGTGGCCTTCTCTTACCACTATAAAAAATGACCTCCTTGGGCTGGGGCTGTAGCTCAGTGGTAGTGGATTCGATCCTCAAGATCTTCCATTTTCTAAGGGCTTCTTCAATTTCTTTCTTTACTGTTCTGTAGTTTTTATTGTAGAGGTCTCTCACCTCTTTTGTTAGATTGATTCCCAAGTATTTTATTTTTTTTGAGGCTATTGTGAGTGGGGTAGTTTTCCTAATTTCTCTTGCAGTGGATTCATCACTTATGTACAGAAATGCATCTGTTGTGGGCATTGATTTTTATATCCTGCTATTTTGCTGAATTCATTTATGAGTTCTAGAAGATTTCTGGTGGAATTTTTTTGATCTTCTAAATATAGAATTATGTCAGCAAATAGTGATAGTTTGAGTTCTTCTTTTCCTATTTGTATCCCTTTAATTTCTTTTGTATGCCTGATTGCTCTGGCTGAAGTTTTAAGGACGATGTTGAATAGCAGTGGTGAAAGAGGACATCACTGTATTGTTCCAGTTTAGAGTGAATGCTTTCAATTTTTCTCCATTTAGAATGATGTTGGACTTGGGCTTAGCGTAGAAAGCTCTTACAATGTTGAGGTATGTTCCTACTCTCCCTAGTTTTTCTAGTGTTTTGAACATGAAGAGGTGCTGAATTTTGTCAAATGCTTTTTCTGAGTCTATTGATATAATCATGGTTCTTGTCTTTAAGTCTATTGATGTGATGTTTTACATTTATTTATTTCCATATGTTGAACCAACCTTGCCTCCCTGGGATGAACCCCACTTGATCATGGTGCACTGTCTTTTTCATATGTTTTGTATGTAATTTGGCAGAATTTTATTGAGAATTTTTACATCTGTATTCATCAGGGATATTGGTCTGAAATTTTCTCTTTTTGATATGTCTTTTTTCTGGTTTGAGTATCAGGGTGATATTAGCTTCATTGAATAAGTTTGGAAGGGTCCCTCCTTTTCTATTTCATGGAGTAATTTGAGGAGTATTGGTGTTAATTCTTCTTTGAAGTTCTTATAGAACTCAACTGAGACTCCATCTGGTCCTGGACTTTTCTTTGTTGGTAGGCTTTTGATGACGTCTTCTACTTCATTGATTGAAATTGATCTATTTAAATTGTGTATGTCCTTCTGCTTCAGTTTGGGTAGATTATACGTCTCTAGAAATTTGTCAATGTCTTCAAGTTTTTCTATTTGAGAGTAAATTTTCAAAATAGTTTCTAATTAGATTCTGTATTTAAGTAGTATCCATTGTGATATTTCCTTTACATCACAAATTTTAGTAATTTCAGTTTTCTCTCTTTCTCTTAGTTAGTGTAGTTATGGGTTTATCATTTTATTTATTTTTCGAAGAACCAACTTTTTGTTTTGTTAATTTTTTTAATTGTTTCTTTTGTTTCAATTTCATTGATTTCAGCTGCTTTTAAATATTTCCTGTCTTATGCTGCTTCTGGTGTTGATTTGTTCTTTTTCCAGGGCTTTGAAATGTAATGCTAGATCACTTATTTGTTGATTTTTTATTCTTTTCATGTATGAGCTTCATACAATGAACTTTCCTCTTAGCACTGCCTTTTATTGTCTCAGAGATTTTGATATGTTGTATCAGTGTTCTCATTTACCTCTAAGTATTTTTTTATATCCTTCTTGATTTCTTCTATCCTGTATTGGTCAGGTTTTTTTTGTTGTTGTTGTTTTGTTGTTGTTGCTATGGCTAAATCACTTGACGAGCACAACTGTAAAGGAGGAAAGGTTTATTTGAGGGCTCATGTTTTCAGAGGTCTTAGACCATAGGAGGCTGGCTCCATTCCTCAGGGCTCCAGGTGAGGCTGAACATCATGGCAGAAGAGGTAATGGAGGGAAGCAGCTTTACATCACAGTGATCAAGAAGCAGAGAGAGACTCCACTCTCCAGAAACAAAATATACCCCAAGGCCACGGCCCAATTCCCACCTCCTCCAGCCACACCCTACCACTTCAATTAATCCCATCTGGGATTAATTCACTGATTGGGTTCACACTCTTCCAACCCAATCATTTCTTCTCTGAACCTTCCTGCATTGTCTCACATGTGAGCTTTTGGGGGACACCTCATATCCAACCATCACATATCCATTCATCATTCAATACCATGGTATTTACTCTCCAGGTGTTGAAGTAATTTCTATTTTTTATTTTATTGTTGATTTCTAGTTTTATTCCTTTATCATCTGATAGAATGCAGGGTAGTATTTTTTTATTTGCTGAGAGATGCTTTGTGGCATAACATATGGTCTATTTTAGAGAAGGATTCATGTGCTGCTGAGAAGAAAGTATTCACTTGATGATGGATGAAATATTGTGTATATCTCTGTTAAGTCTAAATCATTGATTGTATTGTTTAGTTCTGTAATTTCTTTGTTTAGTTTTTGTTTGGAAGATCTATCCAGTGATGAAAGAGGTGTGTTAAATTCACCCAGTATTATTGTGTTCTTGTCTATTTGATTATTGAAATTGAGAAGGAATTGTTTGATGTACATAGATGCTCCATTGTTTGGGGCATATATATTTATGATTATTATGTCTTAAGTAGTATGAAATGTCCTTCTTTATTCCTTCTAACTAATTTTGAAGTCCACTTTGTTTGATATGAGGATGGAAACCCCTGCTTGTTTATGCAGTCCATGTGAGTGATACATTCTTTTCCAACCTTTCACCTTCAGTCTGTGAATGTCTTTTCCTAGGAGGTGAGTCTCTTGAAGACAGCATATTGTCAGGTCTTTTTTTAAATTCAGTCTGCCAGTCTATGTCTTTTGATTGATGAATTTAGGCCATTAGCATGCAGAGTTATTACTGAGATATGATTTGTGTTCCTGGTCATTAGGGCTTATTTTTGGTTTTTAATTTGACTTAGTTTCTCCTTTGATTGACCTTTCCTTAGTGTAGTTCCTCCCTTTGCTGGTTTTCATTTCCTCCTCAAGGAATATTTTGCTGAGAATGTTCTGTAGTGCAGGCTTTCTAGCTGGGAAATTTTTCAACTTTTGTTTATCATGGAAGGTTTTTATTTCATCTTCAGATCTGAAGCTTAATTTTCTTGGATATAAAATTCTCAGTTGACATCCATTTTCTTTCAGAGCTTGGAATATGTTATTCCAGGACCTCCTGGCATTGAGGGCCTGGCTTGAAAAATCAGCTGAGATCTGAATTGGTTTCCCCTGTATGTAATTTGATTTTTTTCTTCGGCAGCCTTTAAAATTCTATACTTATTCTGCATGTTAGTCATTCTCATTATAATGTGCTTTGGTGTGGATTTGCTGTAATTTCGTACATTTGTGGTCCTGTAGGCCTCTGGTAGGTCGATTGCCCATTTCATTCTTTAGATTTGGGCAGTTTTCTGATATTATGTTGTTGAAAAGATTGTGCATTCCTTTGATTTGTATCTCCGCACCTTTGTCTATTCTGATACATCTCAAATTTGGTCTTTTCATGTCATCCCATATTTCTTGGAAGTTCTCTTCATGGTTTCTTACATTCTTTTCTATGTGGTCAACTTTATTTTCAAGAGTATATATTTTGTCTTCACTGTCTAAGGTTCTGTCCTCCAAGTGGTCTAGTCTGTTCGTGATACTTTCCATTGAATTTTTTTCTTTTTCCATTGAATTTTTAATTAGGAATTGTTTCCTTCATTTTGAGGATTTCTGCTTGATTCCTTTTTATAATCTCTGCCTCTTTATTGATCTTTCATTTCCTGTATTCTCTTTCCAATACCATCCTCTATTTCAAAGATCAGTCTATGTATATTCTGAATTTCTCTGACATTTTTTCTGCTGGGTTGTCTATGAATTCTATTGTTGGAACATATTGGTTTGTTTGAGGTGCTTTGTTCCCTTTTTGTTTGTTTGTTTGTTTTTCCATGTTTTTTGTATTCCATGTGTTTCTTCTCATCTGGTGGTATGGATCTTAGGCAGTACAGTTTCCTCCCTGTAGTTTCATAGTGTTCCTGAAGGCTTCTAGTACCTTACCTTTATGGGGGAGACCAATATTAACAGCACCTAATGCAAACAATACACAACCTTACACTAAAAGGCTCCTATAAAAGTGTCTACAGTTTTGTCAGAAAAACAGAAATGGTGTGTTTAATTATTGTCTATAATATAAACAGTAAGGCTGCTAAAAGGGTTTACTGTTTCAAATGATGGCCAATGAGGGAACAGAAGTAGTGTAAGATGTGATTTTTATCAGGAAGGAGAGAAGATAGAGGGAAAATTTATAGTAAGAGCAAGGGAGGAATTAATAGAGGTTGGCTGTTAGTATGAGAAAAGAAATAGAATCCAGGGAGACAGATATGTGAGCAAAAAAAGATACAGATTTTTTTTTCAAATATAAGAATACACAACAAAATTTTAATATACTATTCAGACATTCTATTCCTCAATAAATTGATGCATGAAAAATATTTGGACTCTTGGAAAGATTTTGGAATGATCAGGAATGATTTTCCAGAGGAAATAACTTCCATGTTCAAGGGATGGTAATGTGGACTAGAGTGGAATGTTGCCAGGAAAGGAGAGGAGAAGGCGTTGTAAGAAAATATGATGTATTGAGCAAACTGATCACCGACCGCCAGTGGAGCACCAGCTCCCTGCTGTTGCCTGGAAGTTCACTGATACAGTACCTGAAGGTTTGATTACATGTGACTGCCGCCATTTTCAGACAACAGCCAGGCCCCGTAGAACCCCTGGACGGACTGACTGAGCCCCGTCTACAGGATCCCTCAGCCCAACCAATCACTCCCTGCCTCTGGGGACCTCACATCAACTGACTGCTCCCTGCTGCCAGGACCCCCAGACCAACTGACTGCGCCCTATCACCGGGACCCCAGACCGACTGATTGCCCGGCCTCCAGGATCCCACAACCACACCAAACACACCAGACCTCCAGGACCACTGCTGGACCAACTGCATTCTGTCTCCAGGACCTCCAGCTGACCACGTCCTCACCCTGAGCTGCAGCTCCCCATTTGCCCACACATTTTGAAGCCAGAGCGGCCATCTTGGATCATCCTGGAAGCAGTAGCTCCGATTTTGGGTGGGGCAAATCCCATTCTAAGATGCCTGCTGGAGGCTTGAAGCTCATTGTCAGGTACCTCTCATGCATCAGGCTACTGAACACTGGGAGGTTTCATTACTATATAACTGTTGTACTGTAGATTTTCTTTTTTCTCCTTTTTAAAAAATTTGTTTTTATTTCTTTACTTTTCTTGCTCTCTTTTCCTTTTATTAACCTGTTCCCTCAGAGTCTCTTTCTCCCTTTTTTGCATGCTAACATCTGATTTCTTTTGATTACATTCTCACCCTTTCTATTTTCTAGAACTTCTGTATATTCTTTTCTTATCCCATTAACAGCCACATTCTACATCCCTCTGCATCCTCTTTGTCCTCCATTAGAAACTGCAGACCTTATTGCAAATCTGTTTGTTTTACTGAAGATAATATTTGCACTCATTTTATTTACTATGACAATTTTGTTATTGTCCCCATAGGGGCTATTTGGTCTAGGATTGCATAGTGTCTGAATTGGGCACTGCTAATATTGATCTCCCCTTAAAGAAAAGGTTTTGGAAACCTATAGGGCCACTATAAACCTATAGGGGGAAATCTGCAATACCCCAGATCTGCACTGCTAGAGGGGAAGATACATGAACAACATGAAAAAACAAGGGAAGAAAATGATCCAAACAAATCTAGATTCTATAGTAATAGAATCCAATGACAGTATGTTAGAAGAAATGTCAGAAAAGGACTTCAGATTATACATGATTAAGATGATTCATGAAGCAAAGGATGAGATAAGAGAGCAAATGCAGGCAATGAATGATAATACCAATAAGCTAAAAGAGCACCTGCAGGAAGCAAAAGATCATTTCAACAAAGAGATAGAGATTCTCAAAAAAAAAAAAAAAAAAAAAAAAAACAAAAAACCAAACGGAAATCCTTGAAATGAAGGAGACAATAAACCAAATAAAAAACTCAATGGAAAGCATCACCAAAAGACTAGACCACTTGGAAGACAGAACCTCAGACAATGAAGACAAAATATTTAATCTTGAAAATAAAGTTGCCCAAACAGAGAAGATGGTAAGAAATCATGAACAGAATCTCCAAGAACTATAAGACATCATGAAAAGACCAAATTTAAGAATTACTGGGATTGAGGAAGGCACAGAGATACAAACCAAAGGAATGAACAACCTATTCAATGAAATAATATCAGAAAATTTGCCAAGCCTGAAGAATGAAATGGAAAATCAAATACAAGAGGCTTACAGAACACCAAATGCACAGAATCACAACAGATCCACACCAAGGCACATTATAAAGAAAATGCCTAACATTAAAATAAAGATAGGATCTTGAAGGCCGTGAGAGAAAAGCATCAGATTACATATAGGGGGAGACCAATACAGATAGCAGCCGACTTCTCAACCCAGACTCTAAAAGCTAGAAGGGCCTGAAACAACATATTTCAAGCTCTGAAAGAGCATGGTTGCCAACCAAGAATCCTATACCCAGCAAAACTAACCTTCAGATTTGAAGATGAAATAAAATCCTTCCATGATAAACAAAAGTTAAAGAATTTACAAATAGAAAGCCTGCACTACAGAATGTTCTCAACAAAATATTCCATGAGGAGGAAATGAAAAATAACAATGGAGGTCAGCAAAGGGAGGAACTACCTTAGAGAAAAACCACTCAAAGGAGAAACCAAGCCAACTTAAAAACCAAAAATAAACCAAATGACTGGAAATACAAATCATATCTCAATAATAACCCTGAATGTTAATGGCCTAAACTCATCAATCAAAAGACATAGACTGGCAGAATGGATTAAAAAGAAAGACCCAACAATATGCTGCCTGCAAGAGACTCATCTCATAGAAAAAGACATCCACGGACTAAAGGTGAAAGGATGGGAAAAAACCTACCACACACATGGACTCAGGAAAAAAGCGGGGGTTTCCATCCTTATATCAGATAAAGTGGACTTCAAGCCAAAGTTAGTCAGAAGGGATAAAGAAGGACATTTCATACTGCTTAAGGGAACCATAAATCAGGAAGACATAATGATAGTAAATATTTATGCCCCAAACAATGGTGCATCCCTGTACATCAAACAAATCCTTCTCAATTTCAGGAATCACATAGACCACAACACAATAATTCTGGGTGACTTTAACGCACCGCTATCACCACTAGATAGATCTTCCAAACAAAATCCAACCAAAGAAACCATAGAACTCAATAACACAATCAATAACCTGGACTTAATAGACATATATAGAATATTCCATCCATCAACGAGTGGATTCACTTTCTTCTCAGTAGCACATGGAACCTTCTCGAAAATAGACCATGTTATGCCACAAAGCAGCCCTTAGGAAATGCAAAAAAATAGAGATACTGCCTTGTGTTCTATCAGATCATAATGGACTGAGAGTAGAAATCAATGACAAAATAAAAAATAGAAATTACTCCAACACCTGCAGACTAAATAATATGCTATTGAATGAAACATGGATAACAAAAAACATCAGAGAGGAGATTAAAAAATTCTTAGAGGTCAATAAGAATGACAATACAACATATCAAAATCTCTGGGACACTATGAAAGTGGTACTAGGAGGAAAATTCATTGCATGGAGCCCATTCCAGAAAAGAATGAAAAGTCAACAACTAAATAACCTAACATTACAGCTCAAAGCCCTAGAAAAAGAAGAACAGAATAACAGCAAAAGTAGTAGAAGACAGGAAATAATTAAAATCAGAGCTGAAATCAATGAAATTGAATCAAAAGAAACTATTCAAAAACTGACAAAACAAAAAGTTGGTTCTTTGAGAAAGTAAACAAAATAGACAAACCCTTAGCCACACTAACAAAGAGAAGGAGAGAGAAGACTCAAATTACTAAAATACATGATGCAAAAGGAAATATCACCTCAGACACCACTGAGATACAGAACATAACAAGAAGCTACTTTGAAAATCTGTGTTCCAACAAAATAGAAACTACCAAAGACATTGACAAATTTACAGAGACATATGCTCCTCCCAAACTGAACCAGGAGGACATACACAATTTAAACAGATCAATATCAAGCAATGAAATAGAAGAAGCCATTAAAAACCTACCATCCAAGAAAAGCCCAGGATCAGACAGATTCTCAGCCGAGTTCTACAAAACCTTCAAAGAAGAACTCGTTCCAATACTTCTCAAAGTATTCCAGGAAATAGAAAAGGAGGGTACCCTACCAAACTCCTTCTATGAAGCTAACATCACCCTCATACCCAAAACAGGAAAAGACACATCAAGGAAAGAAAATTTTAGACCAATATCCTTGATGAATATAGATACAAAGATCCTTAACAAAATATTGACAAACCGTATCCAAAAACATATTAAGAAAATTGTGCACCATGATCAAGTGGGGTTCATCCCTGGAATGCAAGGATGGTTCAATATTCGTAAAGCAATATATGTAATCCATCATGTCAATAGACTTAAGGATAAGAATCATATGGTTATTTCAATTGATGCGGAGAAAAAGCGTTCGACAAAATGCAACACCCCTTCATGCTCAAAACACTAGAAAAAATAGGGATAGTAGGAACATACCTGAACATTGTAAAGGGTATTTATGCTAAGCCCATGGCCAACATCATTCTTAATGGAGAAAAACTGAAACCATTCCCTTTGAAAATGGGAACAAGACAGGGATGTCCTCTTTCACCACTTCTATTCAACATTGTCCTTGAAACTCTAGCCAGAGCAATTAGGCAGACCAAAGAAATGGGATAGGAATAGGAAAAGAGGAACTTAAGCTGTCACTATTTGCGAATGACATGATTCTATATTTAGAGGATCCAAAAAACTCCTCCAGAAAACTTCTAGACCTCATCAATGAATTCAGCAAAATAGCAGGCTAGAAAATCAACACGCATAAATCTAAAGCATTTTTATATGCAAGCGTCGAAACAGCTGAAAGGGAAATGAGGAAAACAACTCCATTTGCAATAGCCTCAAAAAAAATAAAACACTTGGGAATCAACCTAACCAAAGAGGTAAAAGATGTCTACAATGAAAACTACAAAACACTGAAGAAAGAAATTGAGGAAGACCTTAGAAGATGGAAAGATCTCTCATGTTTTTGGATAGGCAGAATTAATATTGTCAAAATGGCCATACTACCAAAAGCGCTATACAGATTCAATGCAATTCCAATTAAAATCTCAATGACATACCTTACAGAAATAGAGCAAGCAATCATGAAATTCATCTGGAAGAATAAGAAACCCAGAATAGCTAAAACAATCCTTAGCAGGAAGAATGAAGCAGGGGTTATCGCAATACCAGAACTTCAACTATACTACAAAGCAATAGTAACAAAAACAGCATGGTATTGGCACCAAAATAGACAGGTAGATCAATGGTACAGAATAGAGGACATGGATACAAACCCACATAAATACAATTTTCTATACTAGACAAAGGTGCCAAAAATATGCAATGGAGAAAAGATAGCCTCTTCAATAAATGGTGCCTGGAAAACTGGAAATCCATATGCAACAGAATGAAACTACACCCCTATCTCTCACCCTGCACAAAAATCAACTGACAATGGATCAAGGACCTTGAAATCAGACCAGAGACCCTGCATCTTATAGAAGAAAAAGTAGGTCCAAATCTTCACCTTGTTGGCTTAGGATCAGACTTCCTTAACAAGACTCCCATAGCACAAGAAATAAAAGCAAGAATCAATATCTGGGATAGATTCAAACTAAATAGCTTTCTCTCAGCAAAGGAAACTATCAGCAATGTGAAGAGAGAGTCTACAGAGTGGGAGAATATCTTTGCCACTCATACTTCAGATAGAGCACTAATTTCCAGAATATATAAAGAACTCAAAAAACTCTACACCAAGAATATAAATAACCCAATCAACAAATGGGCTAAGGATATGAACAGACACTTCACAGAAGATCTACAAGCAATCAACAAACATATGAAAAAATGTTCACCATCTTAGTAATAAGAGAAATGCAAATCAAAAATTATACTAAGATTCCATCTCACCCCAATTAGAATGGCGATTATCAAGAATACAAGCAACAATAGGTGTTGGAGAGGATGTGGGGAAAAAGGTACACTCATACATTGCTGGTGGGGCTGCAAATTAGTGCAGCCACTCTGGAAAGCAGTATGGAGATTCCTTAGAAAACTTGGAATGGACCTACCGTTTGACCCAGCTATCCCACTCCTCGGCCTATACCCAAAGGACTTAAAATCAGCATACTACAGAGATACAGCCACATCAATATTCATAGCTGCTCAATTCACAATAGCCAGACTGTGGAACCAACCTAGATGTCCTTTAATTGATGAATGGATAAAGAAACTGTGGTATATATATACAATGGAATATTACTCAGCTATAAAGAATAATAAAATTATGGCATTTGCAGGCAAATGGATGAAACTGGAGAATATCATGTTAAGTGAGATAAGCCAATCTCAAAAATCCAAAAGAGGAATGATCTCACTGATAAGCTGATGATGACACATAATGGGGGGTGAGAGGGGGGCAAGAATGGAGGAAGGAGGGACTGTATAGAGGGAAAAGAGGGGTGGGAGGGGTGGGGTTGAAGGAAAAAATAACGGAATGAATCAAACATCATTACTCTATGTAAATGTATGATTACACAAATGGTATGCTGTTACTCCATGTACAAAGAGAAACAACATGTATCCCATTTGTTTACAATTAAAAAAAAAAAAATTGGATTCCAAGATGGTAGAGTTGTGGGGGATAGGGAAAGAAGGAAAGTCTTTTTTTTTTATTGTAAACAAATGGAATACATGTTGTTTCTCTGTTTGTACATGGAGTAAAGGCATACCATTGTGTAATCATAAATTTACATAGGGTAATGTTGTTTGATTCATTCTTTTATTTTTTAAAAATATGGAATGCTTCACAAATTTGCATATCATCCTTGGGCAGGGGCCATGCTAATCCTCTCTGTATCTTTCCAATTTTAGTATATGTTCTGCCCAAGTGAGCACAAGAAGGAAAATCTTAATGGAAAATTGAATGATTACTTCTATTGGTTTTCAAAAATTTTCTCAGCTTTCCTGATCCACCTATAGGTTGGGTTGTCTGAAGTTTGATGTTAGCTCCAGTTCAGAGGGTGCCAGACCAGTTTGGTGGGTGAGCCGATAGCAAGTTGCCCTCACACCCTCTTCAAGTCTTCCCATCTTTTTAGCTGACCCCTTCTGTCCCTATGCACTTCAAGACTCACTGAGCGGGAGAGAGCCCAGTTTTCTCCACTTTCTCCAACCTATGGTCCTCCCAGGGAATTGCCCCTAGTCTCGGATTTTCTGCAGGTTTCCCAGACCCAGACTGGCCCACACAAACCTGCTGCCATCTGATGGTCCTGGGCTTCAGCTTCCCCAGGTTTTGCCTTGCTGCAGTCCCAAGATCTCAGTGCCCTTCCAACTTGCAGAGAGACCACTAGGGATGCACTCACACAAAGGAGCAACCCTGCAAAGAGGCACCCAGATGGTGGCCACTAGCACATCCAGCAGAAAGACCTGCGGGTACCACAATATATCCCCAGGCCTTGGCCAGTGTCCCCAGACTGAGGGGGCCACACCCCACGATGACAGTGGTAGTGGCAGCAAACCTGCAGACCCTGGCCGGTGTCCTAAGATGGTGGTAGCCATGTGTAATCAAACATGTGGATACTGTGACAATGGACTTCCAGGCAAATGTGGGCAGTAGGCAGTGTAATCCACTGGCAGTCTGCAGGTTAACGGCAGATGTTCTGCAGGTGGATATCGGGCAGAGGGCGATGGGCAAGTGAAAGGCGAGTGATGAGCAGGCAAGAGGCAGGCAAACAGGCAAATGGTGATGATCTAAATGTTATCTTTGATAAAGCCAATCACCTTAAGTATGCCCCTCATCTCCTTGCTGTCCCAGGTCAAGCAGACATATTTACAAAGGTTAACGACTTTTTCAGGGTCTCATCCTGAGCTGAGTTGAAACCTGAAAGTTTCTAAGAACTCAGATTAAGAAACAGTGACCTATTATTCAGCCATGAAGAAGAATAACCTCATGACATTCCCCGGGAAATGGATAATCTAGATACTATCATGCTATGTGAAATAAGCCAATCCCCCAAAACCAAAGGTCAAATATTCTCTCTGCTATATGGATGCTCACCCATAACAGGTGGGGGAGGGGAAGAATAGAAGTTCAGTGGATTAGACAAAGGGTAATGAAGGAAGGGGAGAGGGGATAGGAATAGGAAAGACAGTGGAATAATTCAGACATAACTTTCCTACATACATATGTGAATACACCACAGTGAATCTCAACACTGTACACATCCATGGGACTGAGATCCTAATTAGAATAAAATATAATCCACGCTTGCATAAATATATCACAATAGATTCTACTGTCATGTATAACTAAAAAGAACAACAACAAAAAGAAACAATGACCTCCATCTGGCCAAGAGGGGAAGAGCATAAGCTTCCTACAAAGAAAGAAACTCTAAAACTTATCTTATAGCGCTAGGTATCCAAAAGGTAGGAGTAATTTCAGACAACTCTAATAAAGAACATTCCGTAAGGTTTCCAAGAAGCTATTAGAGGTCGAGAAACCTTATCTGATAACCCAGTTATTTTCAGAAGGTATAATTAAAGGAATTTAGTCCCTGAAGTGAGAGAAACCTGAAAAGAATTGCATTGGTTGAATCACACAGCAAGTTTGCAGTCCACTTAAAATTGGATCACTAGTTCATTGGAAAAAACAAAACAAAAATCCCTGTTTGTTTTTGAGAGTATATATAACAAATCTGCAGTGATTTAATTTTTTTTTTACTATTAAAAAGTTTAACAAATAGTTTAATATGAAAATGTACATGACCCAATTTTTATGTCATAGTTGAACAGGCCCCTTGGAGAGGAGGCATAGATTTCTTTATTGGACAGCCATTGTTTATTCTCATTCCAAGGCTTCTAACATGACAATACATTTCCTTGTATTACCATCATTCCAATATCACTCTGTTGCCCACTGACTGCCATCTCCACACATACATCTATCACAAGATTCATAAAGGGGTCAAATCCCCATAATATTCCTTGAACATGCCTGCCACCATTTAATTTCCATGATAACTTCTTGTCTGTAAATTTTCTCAGCTTGGGAGGGTGAACTTTGCTCATATTGTCTACCCAGCAGGCTCAGAGATGCTTTGAAATGGAATTGGCATTTTGCTTTATGCTCGTAGTGATTCAATTATATTCAGACTTGGAATTCTATGATTGCTTTCCATGGAGGGATTAATTTAGTGCCCTCTCCCTGGCATTTAGGTTGGGCCCCTATAGAAACCTTTAATTTTCAAAACTAAATACTTTCTTTGAACTCAAAGTTTTACTTAAGAACGAAATCCTATTTTTCTTATTTGAAACATTACTAGGAGGCAGACCGATTTTCTAAGAAAAATGAAACCCCTAATTCGTTTTTGTTACAAAAGGAAATGTTTAAGTATCTGTAAAAATATTAAATGGGTCTCATTAAAGTATCTAAAGAATACCACATTGTACACTGTCTTCCAGAGGTGGGGGGAAAACTCTACATTTTACACTAACTTTTTCAGATGGAATGGGTTTAAGTTGTTCCCAGATCTATCAAGAAATGCTCCTAAAGTCAGGTGTGGTGGCACACACCTGTAATCCCAGTGGTTCGGGAGACTGACGCAGGAGCATTGCAAGTTCAAAGCCAGCCTCAGCAAAAGTGAGGTGCTGAGTAACTCAGTGAGACCTTGTTTCTAAATAAAATACAAAATAGGGCTGGGGATGTGGCTCGGTGGCCAAGTGCCCCTGAGTTCAATCCCTGGTAACCCCAAAAAAAGAAATGCGCTTAAATATCTTTTTTAAAAATTCAGTTGTACCAGGGCACAATGGTGCATGCCTGAAATCCCAGTAACTGGGAATGTGACAGGAGGATTGGAAATTTGAGGTAAGCCTTGGAACTTGGCCAGACCCTGGCCAAACATAAAAAGTACAAAAGGCTGGGGATGTACTCATTAGTAGAGCACTAATTCCCAGTACCAGAAAAAAATTTTCAATTGTAAATTTTGATTCACTTAAATATCCCCAAATAATGAGTAGAAAACAACGAGTTCGTTACTTGGGACACCACCATATTTCTGAATTGGATCAAAGTTAGTGAAATGTAATTAATTTGATAACATAAAATGTCTTTCATTGTTGCTCCTTTGTAGATACATTTAATAAATGGAGAAAGGTCATCATCCCCCCCCCCCCAAAAATTAAAATTCAGATGAAGGCAGAAAAAATACAAGTATTTGAGTATTTCTCTCATTTTAATCTGAATTTTGTGCATATCTCTGTGGAATCAATCCTACCCAACCCCTCAACACACATTCAAAATGAGACTGTCCAAAAAAAGAATATAAGAGCTGAAAGAAAAAAAAAAAAACTACATATTAAATACTTGCTCTGTTACATAACCAAAATGTTTCTTTTACTAATGTATTCACTTGAGTTCAAAGGAGTGTTAAAATTTCCCATGATTTTTATTTCTAAAACACAACATACTAATATTGGACAAGGTAGTACCATCACAAAAAATGATCAAAGGACTTCAACAGACAGTCCTCCAAAGGCAATACAAATGATGCTCAACATCATTAGTCATTAGGAAAAAATAAATCAAAATCTCAGTGACATATCACTTCATGTCCTCTAGGATCTGGCTACTTTAAAAAAAAAAGGAATATAAATGTTAGTAAGGATGTAGAGATATTGGAACCCTTGAGCACTGTTTGTGGGGCTGTAAATGATGCAGCTTCTGCAGAAAATAGTTTAGAGTGGTTCAAAACCATAAACAGAATTACCAAACGATCCAGCTATTCCACTCTTGCCTATATGCCCCCCCATTGGAAAAAAAATTAATCAGCTACTTGTATACCAATGTTCGTAGCATTATTTGTCATAGTAAAAAGGTGGAAACAACCCAAGTGTACATTAACAGATGAATGTTTAAATAAAATGTGGTATAGTCATATAATGGAATATTATTCAGCCATAAAAAGGAATGAAGTTCCCCTACTGCTGTACAACATAGACGAACTTTGCCAGTATTCTTAGTAAAGCAAGCCAGTCGCAAAAGGACAAATATTATATGATTCCACTTATATGAGGTTGGGAGTAGTCAAATTCAGAGTCAGAAAACAGAACGGTGTGGTTGCCAAGGACTGGAGGTGTGAGAAATGCGGTTATTTATTTATTGAGTATAGTTTCTGTTGGAGATTAATTAGAAAGTTCTGGAAACGGGCAGTAGGGATGGTTGCACAACCTTGTGAATTTATGTAAGGCCTTTGAATTGTAACCTTTTAGCCATTTTGAAGGCTTCAAAATGACTAGAAGGGTAAATCCGATGTGTATCTTACACAAAAAAATATATAAGGGGATTCACAATTTTTAAAAAATTCTGGTGTGCAGGGGAGAGGCTCTCAATGCGATGCATGGGTAATGTTAAGGGTGCGGCAGAGACCTAACCGGTACAGCCTCTTCACGCAGTCAGATTTCTGAGTTCAAAGATGCGTACATTTGAAATATCAAGACAAATATGAGCGAATGAAAGTTGTCCCCGACCTTATTTCCGTCTGCGACCAATTTTTAAAAATATCTTTCCCTTGAAAGTTTCTCGTTTCGATCTTAAGTATAAATATCCTAAAGGTGCTTATTGTATTTACTTCTATCATCTTTATCACACAAACGCCTTTCTATCCCCAGCACTGTCTGGAGACAAAAAAAACACCCCTTGCATTTCTGAGACATCGCGCGCCCGATGAGACTGCCGACGCGAAGGGCTTGACCCGGCCAGGAATGGCTTCTTGTTTGGGTTGAAGTAAAGGTCAGGGTGAATTTTGTTCATGAGTCACATTAACACCCAAATATCTCCAGCGCCACCAAAACCTGGGCCTAGGCCAGAGGGTGGCTCTCAGAAGCCGGTCTCTCAACGCCCGACTCCACGAGTGTTCCTCACCCTCTGAAACCGATACAAGGTCTGTTAGTCTTTGGGCCGCTCCAAAGGATTCTGGGAACTAGGGGAGGGACCAAGGAGCACAAACGAAAATGTTGGCACAGGCGTGCCGCGGCTAGGGGTAGGATTATCAGCCAGTTGCTGCGCAACTTCTGAAATCTTCCGAGCACCTCCACCAACTTCTCCAACAGTAGGCCCGCGCCTGGCTCTGCCTTGTTAGCCAATCACCGGGCGGCTGCTTGCCCTACCGGCCAATCCCGAACACGTTTACTTTGAGCGGGAAAAGCTCAGAAGTTGCAGGAAAGCGAGGTCGGCTAACCGCCCCTTCTTAGCCCTGTCTCTGGCGGGTAACAGCCCCCTGGAGGCGGGTGCCCATTGGCTGGGCAGCGGACCAATGAGGGGTGCGGGGTAAGAGGTGGGCCTCACAGGAGGGGGCGGGGCGGGGCGCGGCCGGCCGGTGCTGGGTCGCGTGCCGGGTCGCGAGCCAGGGGCAGGCAATGTAACGGCCTCTCCCCCGCCCCACCCTCCCGGCTCCGGCCCCCCCACAGACCCGCTCCAGGCAGCGCCCGGGGCGGCGGCGGCGGCAGCGGTGGGGTGCAGGCTGAGGGAGCCGGGCCTCGACGCCCGCCCTCACCCCCGTACCCCAGGAGCCGTACCTAGTCCAGGAGGGGCTGGGGGGCCCCCATGGAGGTGAGAGACGGAGACACCTGCCCTCCCCTTCACCTCCAAGGCCTGAGGGAGGGATTTGAGGTAGCGGGTGGAGAAGCGCAGGGCCCCGGGGACGTGGGGGCGGCTAGGCTTGGAGGATGGCGACGGGAGAAGAGGCTGAGGGGCGGGCGCGTCCCCAGATGTGGTTCTCTAAGGAGGCCGGGACCGGCGGGAGAGGGCGGGTCGCCGGTGAGGAGCAACGAGGGGGCGCCCGGTCCGTGTCGCTGCGACGGGTGGGGGTCTCGGCAACAGGGCTGGCCGGGGCGAGGGGTCCCTGCGTGGGCTGAGTAGACGGAGTAGACGGGCAAACTGGGTCTGAGGTCGCTGCGGCGCCCTGGAGGCGCCCTGGAGGCGACCTGGCGGCGACGTAGCTGCCGCTGGAACCCGTCGGGTGGCGGAGACGCTGGGACCGAGCCGGCGTCGTGGGCCTGTCAGGGTTGCCGAGTGCGGCGCCGCGGGGCTAGCGCACAGTGGGCGGGAGGGAAGAGGAGGAAACCCGGGGACAGAGCTGGGGCCGCCGACTTCGTGTCCCCGAAGAGGGTTTGGAATTGAGCTAGTCGAAGAGTCGAGATGGAACAGCCATCTGGTCGCTTGGAGCCTGGCCTTGCGCTGCGTGATGACTTTCTCCCATACCCTTGTTTCCTGCAGCCTAAAGTAGCGTTCCGTGGAGGTGCGAATCGCTGCTGGAACCTCACTGTCGACACCAGCAGCAGATTATCTGATGTATTCAACAGCGTGATGTTGACTGGCTCCACTTCCTTCTATGATTGCTACAAATCGCAGGTCCATTAATAAACTCAGCCCTTTGTTAGACGATTTATTCTAAGGCGAATTCATGCACCCAGGCTGATCCATGGGTGTTTAAGTGGCTTCACAGTTAAGACCAGAAAGAAGCCTGTCACACATTTTAAATATAGTTTGCAGAATACATACTTAAGTATTGGTTTTTGTGGGGTTTTTTTGTTTTTTTGTTTTTTTTTTTCTCCTGTAGCGGGGATTGAACCCAAGGTCACTTCACCACTGAGCTACATCCTAGCCAGCTTTATCTTTTTTATTTCTCACTAAGTTGCTTAGGGCCTCTGGCTTTGAATTTTCTATCCTCCCCCCTTCAGCCTCCCAAACCTTTGGGATTACAGGCAGGCACCACCGCACCCAGCTCATACTTAGTTTTGAAAATAAGGTCAAGAATAAGATTTTTTTATTGACTCTTGTTTCCATTTTGTCTTCAGTATAACATGACATCAATGAATTCATACTTTTTTTTTTCGGTTATTTTTTTTTTTTAATTTTTACAGACTGCATTTTGATTCATTGTACACAAATGAGGTACAACTTTTCATTTCTGTCCTGGTACACAATGTAGATTCTAGATTCACACCATTCGTGTAATCATCCATGTAAGAACAAAATATATTTTTTCATTTCAAGACTTTATTGCAAATATCTTTTCATTTCAAACATAACTTTTGATCATTTAAAGGCGAATTTTTTTCTTTTTTCTTTGGTTTTGACAATGTCCTTAAGTACATGCTACCACCTACAACATTTATTTTTATTAATGTGTTAAATTAGGCTTAGGGTAATAAAAGTCATGTTCATTTGAGATTATTTAACCAGGACATCAATGTTGGTATTGTTATACTTTAAATTATAACAATATATCAAAAATTTTAACCCACACAACAACCTTGTATTTTTCCCACTGTACAGATTGAGAAACTGAGGCACAGAGATTTTTGTCCTAAATGACAAACCCCTAGTGGAACCTAGCACCAGACTTCTGCTCTCCATAATGTTTACAATTCTATAAAAATTTACTTGGACTTAATTTCAATGAACTGTTTTAAATATATCAGTGATATAAGTGGTACCTTTTGCAGTTGCCCTATATTTGCATATTTTCAGAAAATATTTTAACTGAAAAGAATCCAGATATTTCAAATAGTTACGTTTGAATATACCACATTGCCTTATCCAAGAATACAAAAGTTAAATCGATTTTTTAAAAAGGATTTAACTTTTCTAACTTTAAGAACTTATTTTATATAATCCACTCCCTGGCCTTTTTTTTTTTCCTTTTTTTTTTTTTCTCCAAGAGGTGCTGGGGATTGAACCCAGGGCCTTTACCACTGAGCTGCATACATCCCCAGCCCCAGAATGTTTTACAGTATAAAATGTATTTGAAGGAATACTCCTAAAATATATTTAATTAATTACAAACACTGCTATTACACAAACTGAAAATGTTCCATTTGTTTAAACAAGTATTTCATATTTGTTTATTTGCAGTACTGTGAATTGAACCCAGCAGTGCTCTACCACTTTACCTTTTTTATTTAAAAAAAAATTTTTTTTGAGGCAGGTTCTTGTTCACTTGCTGAGGCTCTCTAACTTGATACACCTGCCTCAGCATCACCAGGGATTACAAGTGTGCACCCGCATCTAGCCCTCTTTTAAATTAAAAAACATTTTTTAAAGATGTATGTAAGAACCCAAGGCCTTGTTCATGCTAGGCTAAACAAGCACTCTACCAGCAAGCTACTTCCCTAACCCTTAAGCAACTATTTCAAAAAGATAAGCAAGTATTTATGTCACTTTAGACACATCGCCACTAAAAAAAAAAAAAAAAAAAAAAAAGTTAAAATAGGCCTATGATAAAGAGATAAAGGATTAAAATTAATTCTAAAGGTTGTAATGGTAAAGACTTTGTTGGGGCTGGGGATAAAACTCAGTGGTGAAGTGCTTCCCTAGCATGTGTGAGGCCCTGCATTTGATCGCCAGCACTTGCGGGGGAAAAAAAGGCATCATAAAAGTTGTTGCTGGGCAGGGATTGTGGCTCAGGGGTAGAGCGCTTGCTTAGCACTCATGAGGTACTGGGTTCGATCCTCAACACCACAAAACTAAATAAAGTTATTATAAAAAAATCCACTTAAAGTGTTGCTAACTAACAAATTCTGGAAAGGTAGATTTTAGTGGCACTCTCTGAAGAACCCCTCTGTGTCTCAGTTTCCTCAGTGTGAGAATAGTCACAAGTTATAAACAAAAACTATATAAGTTTTAAATAATAACCAAAATTTAAACAAACAATTGTAAATATTTTGAGATTCTTGGTTGAGAGATTAAAAGTATTTTTTTAATTTTCATTTTTGCTGATAATAGTATAAACCCAGTATTGTATATTTATAATATTTTTAAATTATGTCTAGTAAAAATAAAAATTTTAGTTGTAGAAGGACATAAAACCTTCATTTTTATTAATTTATTTTTATGTGGTTCTGAGGATTGAACCCATTGCCTCACACATCAGGCAAGCACTCTACCACTGAGCCACAACCCCAGTGCCCCCCAAAATTTTTAAAAACACTTTGATCTATATATGTGTCTTTTCTTCTTGTATAAATTTTGATTAGAATAAAAGCAACTTAAAAATACTTTTAGCCACATGCAGTGGTATGTCCTTGTAATCCCAACTACTCAAGAGGCGAGGTGGAGGCAGTAATATCACATGAGCCCAAGAGTTCAAGGCCAGCCTGGGCAACACCTCTTGAAAAAAATTTAAAAAGCAACACATACACATTTTTAGTGGCTGGGAACTCAGTGGTAAAGTGTGTACAAGGCTCTGCATTCAGTCCCTAGCACCCAAAACACCCCCGAATCCCATCAACACATTTTTAGCCAGTCATGTTTCTTCTCTATTTATAAGAAAATACTGTTTCCATTTTGTTTATGTCAGGATATAGATATTACATCTCAAGTTTTACTATTTCCTTGTTTAAGGAGTTAAACTCTCAGACTTTTTTTCTCTTTCCTGGTTTTGCAGCACTGGTGATTAAACCTAAGACCTTGCCCATGCTAGGCAGCTAGGCAATTGCTCTATGTTGGGCTGCATCCCCAGCCCACTTTCAGAGTTTTTTCCCTCCTTACTAGGGTAAACCACTGAGCCATATCCCCATCCCTTTTTTATTTATTTTTTAAATTTTTAGATAGGGTCTAAGTTGTTTAGGGCCTCACTAAGTTGCTAAGGCTGTCCTCAAACTTGTGATCCTCCTGCCTCAGCCTCCTAAGTTGCAAAGCTTATAGGTGTGTGCCACTGGGCCCAGCTAGACTTTTGTAATGAAGTATTTTCTTGATAAAGAATGTCTAGATTACTTTAACCGTTTTTTGTCTGTTGCTTGTTAAGTTCATTGACTTTTAAATTATTTTCACAGTACCTTAATCCCTTTTGGAAGGATGCAGAATTTTAAATAATTCACTAACCTGTTAAAATCCAGACTTTTTATCATCTTTACTCAGTTGACCAGAAAAAGAAAAATGAGTTTGTATTCTTTTTCTAATTGTAGTGTTATCATTAAAATTTCTGTAGAGATCATAATGTTTTTATATATGACTTTATTTTTTAATATCTCTTAGAAATAAAAAGTAAGCCAAAAGTTAAAACTAACTATATAAAAGACTCTTGACTGAAAGTAAGAAGATCTAGAGTTTTGGTTTAATTTTATCCTAGCTGAGTGCAGTGGCCCACGCCTATAATCCCAGTGGCTTGGGAGACCGAGGCAGGAGGATCAAGAATTCAAAGCCAGCCTCAGTAAAAGCAAAGCAGTGAACAATTCAGTGAAACCCTGGTTCTAAATAAAATACAAAATAGGGCTGGGAATGTGGTTCAGTGGTCGAGTGCCCCTGAGTTCAATCCCTGGTACCAAAAAAATTTAAAAAAAAAAAGTTGTCCTGTATTGACTATTTTGTTGCCTTAGTTTCCTTGTTTTTAAAATAGAAATAATACTAATGTCACAAGGTTGACTAAATATAATAGTGTATGTGTAATTTCTTTGAAAATCTAAAAATTCTATGTAGTATAACACTGCCAAAGCTGACTTTATTCCTGAAATGACAGATTGGCTTAACATTCCAAAATTAATTAATAGGAATAAAATAAATATTAACAATAATCTTTCACACAGATTGGAAGCATTAAGATCAATTCCATATGTGATTTATTTAAAATAACACAGTATTATTTGCAGATCTGACCAGTACCCATTTCTGTAAATAAAGTTTTATTGCAACGCAGACATGCCTACTTGTTTATATATGGTCTGCGGATGGCTAGAACAACAAAGTTCATGAATTTCAACTGAAATCTTACTTACCAGCTAATCCAGAATATTTACTCTTCTGGCCTTTCACAGAAAAATTTCACCAATCTCTGGTATAAAGTAAGGTTAAGTAACTAAGTCTAAATTTGAATGTAATTCTCCCAACTATTATACCTGTATTATTCTAAATTCTAATTATTTTGCTAATATTCTGTAATAAAGTTGGAGCTTTTTTCTATTTTTTCTTTCCTTTTTTTTTTTTTTTTGGTTGTTGTTGTTGCAGTACTTGGGATTGAACCCAGAGTCTCACACATGCTAGGCAAACTATCACTGACCACTGAGCATGTCTCCCAGTCCTGTTAATTTTGTTGTTTTTTTTTTTTTTTTTGGAGACAGGGTCTTGCTAAATTGCCTGGGCTCCTGGGTAGCTGAGATTATAGGTGTGCACCATCAAACAAGGCTATAAACCAAGTTTTGATGTGTCTAATATACAAACTTTTCTTTAAAATTTCAGAATGAAGACAATATAGACCTAAGGCAGACCTACACTCCACTTTCTTCATCCACAGAATATGCAAGTTCTATAGAATCTTCACTTTTCTATGCACCATGGTCTACTTATGGAGATGATATTAAACAACCTTCTAATTCTCAGATGAATGTAAAGAACAGGTAAATTAATAAGTTAGATTTCTCAAGCTAAATGAGGTTTTTTATTTTTATTTTTTTTTTTTTGTGTGTGGTACTGGGGATCGAACCCAGGGCCTCGTGCTTGCAAGGCAAGCACTCTACCAACTGAGCTATATCCTCAACTCCTATTTTGTTTTGTTTGTTATTACACAGGAACTAAGGTCTAATTAGCTTTCTGTTCTATACATAAGCATTTTAATGTTGTGACATTAAACTTTTATGTTTATCAAACTTTTAGAAAAGCCTAAACTCCTTGTATTTGTGTATAATTTTTAGTTTATTACTTTTAAAGTTTATTAGAACCTTTAGTAAATAAATTTTAAATTCCTCTTTCTAAAGATAGTTAAACTAGCCTCAGCAATGGCAAAGATTAAGCAATTTAGTGAGACCCTGTCTCTAAATAAAATACAAAATAGGGTGGGAGATGTGGCTCAGTGGTTTAGTGCCCCTGAGTTCAATCCCCAGTACCAAAAAAAAAAAAAAAAAGGAGTTAAAATTTTTAGATTGTTTTTATCCACTTCTACGTTTTCAGTAATTATTTTCCTTCATCAATGTCCAACAAACAGGGTTTTACCAAACAAAATTTTAAGATTATTTTGCTATTCTACAAATAATAAGGAACTACTATATGTGACAGACTCTCCTACTAGAGATACTATAATTAACATGCAAGTATTTTACCTGACTTTATAATCTTACAGTCATAATGATGATGATGATGATGTGACATACCAGGCACTGCTAGAATAATGAGGGTTAAAAAAAAAAAAAAAAGGATGGGCTGGGGATATACCTCAGTTGGTAAAGTGCTTGCCTCCCATGCACAGGGCCCTGGGTTCAATCCCCAGTACCACAAAGAGGAAAAAAAAGAAAAGAGGTTGTATAGGATACTATGGGAGCCTCTTAAAAAGAGAAGCTCAAGGGAATGACATCCAACTTTATTTTAATTATAAGGCAGCTGTTGTAGTTTAAGAAAAAAAATAGTTACTTAGCCAGGTGTGGTGGTGCACACCTGTAATCCCAGTGACTCGGGAGGCTGAGGCAGGAGGATCGCAAGTTCAAAGCCAGCCTCAGCAATGGTGAGGCGCTAAGCAACTCAGTGAGACCCTGTCTCTAAATAAAATACAAAATAGTTCTGGGGATGTGGCTCAGTGGTCAAGTGTCCCTAAGTTCAGTTCCCAGTACCAAAAAGAAAAAAAAAAGTTGTTGAATCCTGTTAATGAAAAATTGTTAAAAATTAAAAATTTGTGCTGGGCACAGTAGCACACACTTGTAATCCCAGCAACTTGGGAGACTGAGGCAGGAGGATACCAAGTTCAAAGCCAACCTCAGCAGATTACCAACTCAGTGAGACCTTGTCTCAAAGTAAAATATAAAAAAGGACTGGGGATGTGACTCAGTGGTTAAGTACCCCTGTGTTCAATCCCTGGTACCAAAAAAAAAAAAAAAAAAAAATTGTGGTAAATTCTCTAAATGATTTTACTAAAAGAGTGTACATTATGTGATAATTAATTCTACCTAATATGTGTGTGTGTATGTATAATATATACTTTTTTTTGTACTGAGGCTTTGATATGTGCTATTAAGGAATTCAAACTTAACACAAATATATATAAGGAAAAGTGAAAGTCCACCTTAATCCTATCCTTACCCCAATAACAACTTTTAACAATTTGATATGTATTGCATAGAATATTTTCTTAGATATATACTAATACATTATTATTCCAAAAAACTTCTATGTTGAATTTTTGTGAAATAACAATTTAGTAGAAAAAAGTATTAGACTTGGTGGAAAACAGTTTGTTTAGCATGTGTATAGTTTGGCAAGTAACAGAGCCTTGCAAAATGCAGGTTTCTTAATATCTCCAAATGATAATCTATTCAACCAATAATAAGTAAATGATTACTAATGCCTACCCTTCTGATGAAGATCAATTAAATATTTGAGTGTAAGGTATTTTTATTTCTAAAACATCCCAACTTTGAAATGTTGGAAATAAAATATAAGAAGCAAGAAGTAACATTTTAAAACAAGAAAGTATTATTTCAAGGAAGGAATTATCAAAAAACCATAAGAAGTAAAATATACCAATTTTCTATGTGCTTATTATGGTTTTTATATTTTGAATTAGAGTATTAGTTACTAGGTGGGATTTCAAGGGACACAGGACTCCAACCAGTCACTACTTTGGCAAGGATTTAAGGATAATCCTAAAATCTGTTATATGTAAGGGACAGCTGCAAAATCACCCTGGAATCTAGGATGACCATATGTCTCACTTTTTAATCTAATATATAGTATAAAGAATCACAAAAAGAGAGCAGCAGGTTCATATGATTTTTCAAATCACAAATTAAGAAACTAAGCAACTGTTGATGGAATGAGGGATAATAGGACCAGACATGCTTTCAGGAGTAGCTGTGGTACTGTGTCTGCATACTATAAGTCAGAGAATTGCATGTGTTATGGAGAAATAAGAGGTAAGCATACATTGTGACTAAATATAGAATTTGAAATGAAGGAGGAATATTTATGTAGGATAGACACCATGCCTAAGTAGAATATATTCTTGAGCTCTGGTCCCCCTTTATTTGAAATGATGTAGAGTCAGTCCAAATATCTTACAAAAATTATGATAGAATATGTCTGGAAGGAGAAATCAACATGCAGTATTTTAACATGAATAAAACAGTTTACATATGATTTTATTTTTAGGATTCAAACTGAAAGAAATGACTATGGCAGTGAAACTGACTTATATGGACTTGTGTCTAACATTCTGGAAGAACAAGATAAGTCACAGCCATATTTTGCTGAAGGGTTAGTATGTTATATAACCTTCATACTGCACAATAATTTTTTAAATTCACATATACGAGGTTACTCTGTTACTAACTTTAATTTTTATTTAATAATCATCTGACTGCAGACTAATTATTTGTTTCTAGAAGCCTTGATTTTGCTGGGGCTGGGGTTGTAGCTCAGTAGCAGAGTGCTTGCCTAGCACATGCAAGGCACTGGGTTTGATCCTTAGCACCACATAAAAATAAACAAATATAATAAAGGCATGCTGTCCATCTGCAACAAACAAAAATTAAAAAAAAAAAGACGACTTGATTTTGCTAAAGTATTTGCCATACAATTGAAAGTTCAGTTTACAGTTCAATTTGCTTAAGAACTTTCACTTGAAAAATTATTTCTTTAAAATTATTTTTATATATATTTTTAGTTATTGATGGACCTTTATCTTATTCATTTATTTATATGTGGTGCTAAGAATCGAACCCAGTGCCTCACACATGCTAGGCAAGTGCTCTACCACTGAACCACAACCCCAGACCTGAAAAATTATTCTTTATAATTCAGAGCTATTTCCCTTGAATTCATGAGCAAAAGTTTGACTTAAAAAATATAAATTCCAGCTAGGCATGGTGGTACATGCCTGTAATCCCAGCAGCTTGGCAGGCTGAGGCAGGTGAATCACAAGTTCACATCTAGCTAGCCTCAGCAACTTAAGGGCCCTAAGCAACTTAGTGAGACCCTCTCTCAAAATAAAATATAAAAAAGGCTGGGGATATGGCTCAGTGGTTAAGCACCCTTGATCTCATCCATGCCCCCAGACAAAAAAAAAAGAAAAAGAAAAAGAATGTTTTGAGTGTGTGTGTATTGCAAAGAATAAAACTCATTTCTCATTGAAGAAATACATATGGATTTTATGTATGTGGTAGATGTGGTAGAAGCCTTTTAAATATGTTATAATTGTTTTATTTGGGTGTGGAAGCCATATTACCCAATTTATTCATAAATAGGGAAGTATGCTACACACATGTAATCAACTAAAATGTTTTAATTTCAAAAATAGTTATAGCAAAACACATCTTTTTTCATTATAAAATTTGGATCAACAACATTAGATTACTATAGATAAACAGTTCATCTAAGACACTGAAGTTGTCAGCTATAGGCCTCTTGGAAAAGTACAGTGAAGACATTAAGATTAAAATGCATACAGTCACCGTTGCTTAAGGATGGGGGCAGGTTCTGAGAAATACATTGCTATTTCAGCTTCATGTAAATAAACATCATAGAGTGTGCCTAAACACACTCTAGATGATTTGGGTTATTCACTCAACATGGCCTTTTGATGCAATCAATAGACATGATAACCGCAAGATGCAGCGAGTGCTACTGGTGTAACACTCTAAATAACAATAAAAGGTATAGTAGTAGAATGAACCCATAAATCAGTTAAAGACACTATCACTATCCTATCTAGTATTATATAATGTACATGATTAGATGTGCTAATCTTTTATGTGACTTGTGGTGCAGTTGGTTTGTTTCTACCAGTGTCACAAACGTGAGTAATGTGCTATGGGGATGTTATAATGACTGTGACAATCACTGAGCAACAGAAACTTTTTAGCTCCATTATAATCTTAGACATCTGACATATGTGGTCTGCTGTTGTCTGAAATACCTTTATTTGGGGCATATCTATTTATAGAGCATATAGCACATTTCACATGATAATTATCTGGAGTTAATGATAACTTTTAAGGCAAGGTTGGAAAATATTTGAAAATGGTGAGGTGGGGGAAGATAAATGTTTTTGAAAGTTTTTCCTGCCTTTTCCCCCTGAGAAAATAAAGTCTTTAAAACTTAAGTTGTAATTAAATATATTTACTTGTTCTAGGACCTGCTCCACCAATTTAAAGTCAGTTTGGCCAATGAACACAAGCAGATTTGTAGATCACCATGACCTCTTGACAGAAACCAAAAGGCCAATAGATACAGCTATCTCTCAGCAAGCTTTTTATAGTGGTGAATCTGTGTCAGCAGTGGAAAAGCAATACTTGCATAATAGTAATCTCACACCACAACAAAAAATAGATGAACTTTATCATGGATTTACTGGATTAGACCTTGAAGAACAATGGATATACCCCTCACGAAGTGATCATTCTAACTGTTACAATATTCAGACGAATGATACAGCTAAGGCAACATTCCAAGAATATCCATTTATCAAAAACTGTTTTACACCACAAACTGGTCTGTCTGATATCATGAAAGAATCAGGAATTGATACTTACCCTTATGGAAGAGAGAAAATATGTGCTAAAGGTCTTGAAGCACCATTACAACAAAAAAGAGCAGAGATGTTTCTTTCCCAATTTAGTAGATACAATGAAAATGCAGATTATTGTAGATACCCAGAATATGCTCATCCTAACAAGGCTAAGCTTAATAAATGTTCAAACTTTAGTGTCCAGGATGGTAAAAAATTAGCCAATGGCACACCTGAAACACCAACTGTAGAAGCAGATGCCTATACAAAGTTATTTCAGGTTAAACCAGCAAATCAGAAAAAAATGGAGGAAACATTACCTGACCAGCAGAATTTCACATTTCCAAAAACCACACCACATTTGACTGAAAAACAGTTTGCAAAGGAAGCAGCATTCACTGCTGATTTTGGCTTAAAATCAGAATATGGACTAAAACCTCACACAGCTTGTCCAGCTAATAATGATTTTGCTAATGTCACAGAAAAGCAACAGTTTGCTAAACCTGATCCCCCAAATTCTGAGTATTTTAAATCAGTGAATTTATTATCAAACTCAGCAACATCTTCAGGAGGTATCAATTTAAACAGACCAACTTGGATGAATATTCAAACAAAAAATAACACTCCTATTCCTTATAGAAATCAAGGTAACTTGATGAAATTAAATAGTCATTTAAGTGCAGCTTCAAAAGGTTCTAACCATTCTTCAGATTTCCCCCAACTATCATCTACAAATTTAACCCCAAATAGCAATTTATTTCAGAAGTATTGCCAAGAAAACCCTTCAGCATTTTCTAGTTTTGATTTCAGTTACAATGGTGCAGAAAGAATTCAATCTATCAATCACATGGAAGGACTGACAAAGACTGGAGAAGAAAATCTCTTTGAATCGGTTACAGATAAAAAAATAAAGCAGCCAAATGGATTTTGTGATAATTATTCAGCTCAGCAGTATGGGATCATTGAAAATGTAAACAAACATAATTTTCAAGCCAAGCCCCAGAGTGGACATTATGATCCTGAGGAAGGTCCAAAGCATTTAGATGGCTTATCTCAAAATACATATCAAGATCTATTGGAGTCACAGGGTCATTTTAATAGCCACCGACAAGGAAGTGGAGACAGCAATATTAATAGCCGTGTGAATCGCACACAGGCATCATGCTTTTCTAATAATTATATGATGGGAGATTTAAGGCATAATCAGGGTTTTCAACAACTTGGTTCAAATGGATTTCCCCTAAGATCCACCCACCCATTTGGCCATTCAGTTGTTCCACTGTTGGATTCCTATGATTTGTTTTCTTATGATGACTTAAGCCATTTATACCCTTATTTTAATGATATGATGTATGGTGATAATTCCTTTTCTGGTTTCGTGCCAACTTTTGGATTTCAAAGACCAATTAAAACTAGAAGTGGACCAGCCAGTGAACTTCATATTCGTCTAGAAGAGTGCTATGAACAATGGAGAGCATTAGAAAAGGAGAGAAAAAAGGTAACAGAATTATCCATTTAGGAGTAATGTTCCCTCTGCCAGTTTTTACTTTGTTTACCTTACTATAGTTTAAAGACTATTTTGCCTTGCCGGGCATGATGGCACATGCCTATAATCACAATGACTCTGGAGGTTAAGACAGGAGGATCTCAAATTCAAGGCCAGTCTCAGCAACTTGGTGAGAACTTGTTTCAAAATAAGAAAGGATTGGGGATGTGGCTCAGTGGGTTCAATCTCCAGTAATTCTTTTTTAGTTGTAGGTGGACACATGTCTTTTTATTTTTATGTGGTACTGAGAATTGAATCTGCAGGCGCCCTACCACTGAACTGCAACCACAGCCCACTTGCCTTCTTTTAAAGCTGAATTATTCTATAATGTATAGTATTTAAGTTCATAACTATAAGGAATTAACTAGATTATTTACAGACTAAAGCTTAAGTTTCAAAAATAACTTATCCATATTCTAATTTTAAAAGTTTATCTCTGAAGTAGATTTGTTTCTCTTGTTAGGTTAAAAGTTTCTTTGAATTTTTATTATTATTATTTTGGTACTGGGGTTGAGTCCAGGGGGTACTTAATTATTGAGCCACATTCCTAGCCCTTTTTATTTATTTAGGGCCTCACTAAGTTGCTGAGACTGGTTTTCAACTTGTGATCCTCCGACCTCAGCCTCCCAAATTGCTGCGATTACAGGTGTGCCCTGCCACACCTCGTATGAATTCTATTAATATTAAACTGTTGGAGTAATCAAGTATTTTGTATGTATTGGGACAGAAAAATACTTTAGTATGTGGTTTATATTTATTATCTTTTGATACCGAATCAGAATTTTTATTTAAAGGAGTAAGTTTCTGTTTATTTCTTAGGACTATGAAAAATATTCACAGTTGAATTCTATTTAGGAAATTCAGCATCTAATGATTATACAATTTTTTACAGACTGAATTAGCTCTTGCCAAGAATTATCCAGGGAAAAAAGTATCCAGTACTAACAATACTCCAATTCCAAGGCTGACCTCCAACCCATCTAGAGTTGATCGCTTAATTGTGGATGAACTTCGAGAACAAGCCAGAGTAAGCTACAATAGTCGAGTTTTAAATTGCTCATAAAATTTTAAAATTTTCAGCAAGTAAGAGTTCTGAAGGATTTTTTTTTTATTTAAAATTTTTTTTTAGTTATAGATGGACACAATACCTTTATTTATTTTTGTGTGATGCTGAGGATTGAACCCAGTGCCTCACACGTGCTAGGCAAGCACTCTACCACTGAGCTACAACCTCCAGCCCCTAAAGGATTTTTAAATAACAATTGTGTTGGTTAACTCTGAAATATTCTTTTCTTGTTTGTTTCTAAAACTCTGATTAATATTTAGGAAAAGGAAAACAGTCCCACTTAAATAATTTAAAAGTAACTTGAGTAATTTAATTACAAATCCACATTGGCAATTGAACTAACCCTCACAGAATATTTTATTTTTCAAGGTACCAGGGATTGAACTCAGAGGCACTTACTTGACCACTGAGCTACATCCCCAGCCTTATTTTCCATTTTGAGGCAGAGTTTGACTAAGTTGCCCAGGCTGACCTTGAACTTGCCTCACCTTCCAGAGTAGCGAGGATTATAGGCCTGTGCCCCTATAACTGGCAGAAGATATATTTTTTAAAAGTAAAAACCAGCCAAATGTGGTGTCACATGCCTGTAATCCCAGCAGCTCAGAAAACTGAGGTCCATAGGACAGCCTTAGCAATTTAGGGAGGCCCTAAGCAACTTAGCAGTCTCTGTCTCAAAATGAAAAATAAAAAGGGCTGGGGGTGTAGCATAGCATTAGAGACCATGGGTTCAATTCCTGGTATCACAAAAGGAAGAAAAATTAAAATATATATTTGTTTTTTAGCTTAGTTATGATAGGAAATTGACAGGGAATTACCATATTTGATTCCATTTTCAGTTTTTAATTTTTATTCCATTTTCTTGAGTTATTCAACTCACATTAAGTATATCCATTAAGGGGCTCTGGTTGTAGCTCTGTGGTAGAGTGTTTGCCTAGCATGTGTGAGGCACTGGGTTTACTCTTCAGTACCATGTAACAAATAAATAAAGGTATTGTGTCCGTCTATAACTAAAAAAAATTTTTTAAAAGTATATTCATCAGAGCTGGGGAATATAGCTCAGTTGGTATAGTGCTTGCCTCGCAAGCACATAGGCCCTGGGTTCAAATCCCTGGCACCACATACACACACACAAAAAAGTATATTCAGCAGGGGCTGTGATTGTGGCTCAGTGGTAGAGTGCTCATCTAGCATGTGAGACACTGGGTTCGATTCTCAGCACCACATAGAAATAAAATAAAAATAAATTTCCATCAACAACTAAAAAAAATACTAAAAAGTATATCCATCAGTGTATTAAATACTGATAAGCTAGATAAGTAGGTATAATTTTACAAATTATAAGTAGGTATAATTTTGTTTTGGAAGAGTATTATGTCATTTCAAACAAATATAAAGAATCCTGATGTTAAGTCATGTTGTAATTTTTTAAAAATAATTTTTAGTTGTCAATGGACCTTTATTTTATTCATTTATTTATATGTGGTACTGAGAATGGAACCCAGTGCATCACACATGGTAGGCAAGCATTCTACCACTGAGCTACAACCCCAGCTCCTTCATATTGTAATTTAATGAGCAATCTTCCTATTATTTTTAATTTCAGAATTTTCTGAGCAACTTAAGAGTAGCTATCCATTTTTTCTTTTTTAAGCTTGCTCTTTTAAAGACTTAAATTGTTTTTCAAATAAAATTTGACAAAAGATACACATGCTAGGCAAACACTCTACCACTGAGCTACAACCCCAGCCCCTTAATAGATGCACTTAATGTGTGTTGAATAACTCAAGAATGCAGGATCAAAAGAAATGCACTTCAAAAAAGAAAAGAAAAAAAAAGAATGCAGGGTCGAAAAAATCAAATATGGTAATTCCCTGTTTTTTCTTTTACCATGAACTCTTTTTTTAATATATATTTTTAGTCATAGATGGACACAATACCTTTTTTTTTAATTTTTATGTGATGCTGAGATTGAACCCAGTGCCTCACAAGTCCTAGGCAAGCACTCTTATTTAGAAATATATAATTAGTAGTTTCCTGGAGTTTGTTTTGTTTTTTGTTACTCCCTTTGGTTTTTGATATCCCCTTTTAACTCAAATTCTTTGCCTTTACATAATACCCCTTAACAATGCTAACAATGTTCTTATTTGCAGGCTGTTGTTTTATCTGCCAAAAACAGTATCAGATTTTATATTTGCATTCTTTTTTTATTATTGTTTTAGTTGTCAATGGACCTTTATTTTATTTATTTATTTATATGCAGTGCTGAGGATGGAACCCAGGGCCTCACACATGCCAGGCAAGCACTACCACTGAGCCATAACCTAAGCCCCTTATATTTGCATTCTTAATGACGTGGACATGTTTGAATATTTGACTCTCATTTTTGCTTATTCTCAGTAATCGACTATGAAGTTCTTGGAATTAACATACACAAATAATTATAAATTCTCACTTTCGTTTTTGTTTCTCCTAGCATGGTGCGAGGACACAGTAACATTCATTTTCATTTATTTATTTATCGAATGGTTTATTTTTTTTTTATTTTTAGTTTTTTTTGCTCTCATCTCTATTCTGCTTCACTGAAGGTTTGTTTTTATTAAGTTTGTCGGGCCAAGGTAGTTACATGCCTTATCAAAATTGAAAATGTTTCTCTCAGGTTGTGACTTTACTAGGCAAAATGGAACGTCTTCGAAGCTCTCCACTTCATGCCAATATCTCTACTGCTCTTGATAGACACTTGGAGTCCATTCACATTGTACAGTCACGTAGAAAAGATGAAATTGTTAATGCTTCAAATCGGCAAAGGCAAGGAGTGCCTAGATGCCAAGATGAAAGAGGTACAAATATTAATGCAGATTATTTTTACAAGGCTACGTGATAATTTCAATATTAATAAAATCAGATTCTGGGATTAAAAGGTTGGATTTCTAAAATTAACACTTATCTAAAGAACCAATTGGTGCTGGTGCAGGGCTCAGTGGCACACACTAGTAATTCCTGCTTCTTGGGAGGCTAAGGCAGGATTGCACGTCCGAGGCCAGCCTGAGCAATTTTGTGAGACTCTATCTCAAAATAAGGAATGAAAAGGGTCAGGGATGTAATTCAGTGGTAGAATGCCCCTGGGTTCCAGTACTGAAAAAAAGGTGGGTGATAAATGACCTCCATACTTATTTATTCCAAAAGTACTTTGTTCTAGCTTAATTTTATCTATTAAATTGTAATACCTGTCTTAAGATAGTCTGTTTTACCTAAAGTATAGTCATTGTCATACAAGCCAGAAAAAAATGTATAAATACTTTTTAAAGTATTTTAAAAACGGAGTACTTTAGTTAGCTCAATCAATAGCCATTCTTTTTATAAAAATAATGCTTGAAGGCTGGTGTGGTGGCATATATCTGTAATCCCAGCAACCTGGGAGGCTGAGGCAGCAGGATCCCAGGTTCGAGACCAGCCTCAGCCATTTAGTGAGGGCCTGAGCAACCTAGTGAGACCCTGTCTTTAAAATATAAAAGGACTGAGGATGTAGCTCAGTGATAGAGTACCCCCTGGATTCAATTCCCAGTACCATTTTTAAAAAAAGGAAGAGTTAAGGGATATTTAAATGGTATCTAATATGAAACGACTCTGTTTCTTTTACAGATGTTTTTGCCCTTGCTTCAGCAATTAAAGAGATGTGTGTGGCTACTCGGAAAGCACGCACTACTCTATGGTGCGCGCTGCAGATGACCTTGCCCAAAACAGCAAGTACAGCTGGTCAAGCAGATGTGGAAAAGGCTTTCCAAGATATAGTAAACTGTGAAGAAAAAGTCCATGAAAGCGTAAATAGTAGCAATCCAATGAACCAGAGAGGTGAAACAAACAAACATTAAGGAAATGCCAGCAGAAGGAAGAATTAAAAAGCTGATAAGTAAATGTATCAAGACATGCTAAAATTTTTAATGAACTTGTCAAACTTTCAGTACGTTAATTTTCTTTCAGATTTAAAGTTAATACCTTAATGAAGTCTAACTTCTATTTAAAAAACTACTTGGAATGAATGAGATACAGTTTAAGAAAAACTCAAAGGTAAAGTTGACTATTCTAGGAGTTCTGAGTAGTCAAAGATAACAAGTTTATTTAAGTAAATTATTTCCTAACAGCTAAAATATTGCTTAATCCCATTCTGCAGTGCAGGTAAATGCAAATATGAATTTCTTCTAGGAGATAAGTTTCATTTAGTTCTGTCTTAGTAAGTATAATTCCAAATAATGAATCTTTAAGTGACTGTAACCCAATTAAGGCTACAGTCTAGTAACCAAGACAAGTTTTGATTGTGATATAAAAGTGTTTTCCTTACAAAACTGGATAATACCTAGGACACAAAGGAAAACAGGGACAAACCCAATATTCATGTTAATTTAAAATAACTACCATATTTATAAATTTGAAATCTTAGTGTCTAAGTATATGGAGGGAAATGCATCTGATTCTCCTAAATTAGTGATAAAATGCCAGTGTAAAAACCATGCAAGTTACTGAATATAAAACCTGTTCAAATCATTTGTGTATATTCTTTAAAATTTAATTTTACTATCAATTATTAAATATTTCCAATTTTAAAGTATTTAAATTGAATCAAAACAAAACATTTCCTTTATCTGGATCTTTTAGACTTGATGCACAGTAACTAAAATAATGACTTGTTTTAATACCCTTAGTTTGCTGTCTTTTATGAGGGTATCACGAAGTTCTAAAATGTATTTTTTTAAGGTTAATCTTTAACTAGTTTAGTTTGCAATTGGTTAGTGTATATTTTGTGTAGTTGTGTTCTTTAGTTTGCTTCTGTATTTTTTTAAAAAAGAGCACTTGAAAGGTTGGCTTTTTCTGTTTCTCATCACTTAATATCTTTATATGGAACCCAAGTAATTTATTCATTAATATGAATTGTTGGTATTATGTGACTCAGAAGATCTTGGGTTTTAACATTTCTACATGAGTTAAACTATAATATAATGTACTGATGAAATTTAATTGAAATATCCTTGACTAGAAACACTAATGTTTAAAATGTTGGTGTTTTTCTTAGTTTTAGAAATCCTGATGTTAAAAAAAAAAAGAGTGTAATCACACCACATAAATTTTCTTTAGATGATGTGCGGAAGAAACTGATTGAGAATGCAGGAGTAACTGTAGGGAGAAACATTTTGATCACTGATATGCCTTAGAACTACCCAAATCAATTACATTGAAGGCAGTAAAATAAAACAGATCACCCCACCACAGTCACTGCACAGAAAGTGGTTAAGTTTGACATTAAGACACGTTGGATGTTCTGAAAACAAATATTGTACTGAATTTAGTCTCTCACGAAGAAATAAATTACTTTGTTGAAAATATTTGGTTTCTTTTTTTTACATTTGTATTAGTTTTTAACCTAAAGAGTTGCTTATGTCGTTGGGCGTAGTGGCTCATGCCCGTAATCCCAGCAGCTCAGGAGACTGAGACAGGAGAATTGCAAGTTTGAGATCAACCTCAGTGACTCAGTGAGGCCCTACGGACTTAAGACCCTGTCTCAAAATAAAACAAAATAAGGAAAAGGCTCAGTGGTTAAGTGACCCTGGGTTCAATTCCCAGACTGAAAAAAAAAAATTACTCATGCCAAATTGAGCATAGTGGCACACACCTGTAATCCCAGCTACTCAGGAGGCCAAGGCAGGAGAATCACAAATTTGGCAATTTAGAGAGACTGTCTCAAAATAAAATCAGAGGGCTAGGGATGTACCTCAGTGCCCCAGGTTCAATTAATGTACCACATATACACACAATTACTCATGTCGTAAAATCAACTGAATTTCATTTAACTGATAAGAACTTATGCTAAATTTTAAATTTAATTATTTAACATTTAAGTAATAATGTTGGTAGACTAATCCCATGCATATACTTGGATCTTGCTGACCCTTCAAATATAAATTTTCTCTGCCCATTAATCCATACAAACCAGAATAAAAATTCTCCTGGGTAAACTTTAAATGACAGTGGTCAGATAAATGTAACACCAATCCATTAACAAAACCAAACACTTCAAAAACATTTCTTTGAAATTTTGTTAAATCATGTCACCCAAGAATAGATAATTCTTATATTGTTCCTTTCAATTGTATCCCTCTAGTGGATGATTCTTATGCATTGCACTTCTAAATTCTGACCTATGAAGGCTTAACAAAAAATGATCTATTATGAAATCAGAAGTGACTATAAAGCTGATATTCCCATTTATAATCCAAAGGAATTTGGTATACTCATTATTTTTAAGTGTAATCTTTTTTTTTAAAACATATTGTTTAGTTGTTGATGGACCTTTATTTATTTACTTATATGTGGTGCTGAGAGCCACATCCCCAGCCCTGTACTTATTTTTTAATGGAAAAAGTTTAAAGGAAGATGATATTATACCATATTCCTCCTACTTGAATAATCTGCTACTATAAAATTTTAGAGGGTTAGGAATGTTATGACTAAAACCCAAATTTGACCTAAAACTCAGTTTTACCTAGAAGATATGGTTGTTTAAAGTTTGCCCTTTGTGATATCAGTCATTTCAGATTTAGATGTAAAGGATTTATCACCCAAGTTAAGTGAATAACCTTACTCAAAACCTGCTGAACTGATTTTTTTTTTTTTTTTCTGTTTTAAGCATTAGAATTGTACACTTAACTGTGACATACAAAAAGAGTCCCAGAAGAAAGAACTATTAAATTAAAACAAGTACCCTTCAGGAGTCCATGGATATAATGACAGACTTCATTTCCATGGGTAGCTGGAAAGAATCAGAATAAGACAGAAGATGGTGACTTAAATAAAGTTTATTTTTTAAAAATGTGGTTATTTTTGCAATGCCATGGTTATAGGACTTTATGAAGAGGTAACATTTCCTTTCCTTTAACCATGCTTTTTTATTTTCAACCTTCTGCACAAAGATAAAAGTTTTTGTTAATCTCATAGTTAATGATACAAAATAAAGGTCAGCAAACTTTCTCCAAAGGGCTAGATAGTAAATATTTCAGGTTTTACAAGCCACAATATGGTCTTTAACATGTGTTCTTTATCTTATAACCTCTCAAAAATGTAAAAACCATTTTTAGTTTGTACCATACAAAAAAAGATGGCCAAATTTGCCCTGCAGTTGGTAGTTTGCTGACTCATGGTATAAAATATCTACTTTTTCTTATCAGAGAAAATGCTCTCTTTCGCCTTCTGGACAGTCTACTATTGGCTGAAGTCAAGTAGAGAAGAGCCTTGTTTATAATTGAATGTGGCTTGTGAAAAAGGTAGAAATGGAGACTTCCTGCTCACCTCTGACTCTCCCAGGCAGTTTTCCCATTCATTCACTCATTCAATACATTTGTTAAGCACTTACTATGTACACTCTTAAATATTTTTTGTGTTAGCAAGATTTCCAGTGTTTCTTTTCTTTAAAAGGGCAATTCCTCCAGTTTCTCTAAATCAGGAATTACCAGATCTTAATACTCAGGTTTTAGGGAAAATCAGGATTAAAATTTCTATTGGCACTCAAGAGAATTCATGATTATAAAAAAAAAAAAGAATCTAGCTTAACAATGATTTGTTGCAGTCAATATTGATACATCCCTCTTCATGTCACAGCCTAAATGAGGAAAAATATGTAACTATCTTTACTTAAAAAGATACTTTTTTCTCCCATTGGTTGAAACTTTCTTTAAAAAAGATCTCAGATCTTTAACACATTCCAAATAATTTCTTCCCACTTTCCTAGTTTGCTGTCATGTAATATAAAATCTGGATCCAGGTAGGGTTTCTCATTAGGTTTTTTGCTTTTTGTTTTTTTTTTTTTTTTTTTTTTTTTGAGACTGGTCTTGCTAAGTTGCCCAAGCTGGTCTCAAACTTGTGATCTTCCTGCCTCAGTCTCCCCAAGAGCTGGGATTACAGGTGTGCATCACCCCACCTGGCTTCCTTATTAGTTTTATATGTCAGCCATAAAACTGTACATTTAGGAGTAAATATTGCCTCTGAAGCAATCTGCACTTGCACTTTTCATCTCAGAAGAATGGTCATGTTTCTTCTCTCAGATGAAAGCTATTAACAGCTTTCTGAATCCTGCTATTTATCCAAGGTAAGGGAAGACATTTTATAAAAACAGGAGCCAAAAGGAGCACAGGACTTCAGTATTAAAATATAAAGATTGCCCCAATTGCAGCTCTTTGGTACAGACATCAACTATAATAATCTGATCACCCACATCACCAAAACATGGCACATTTTGTAATTAGAAGTGATTGTGATTTTCCTTTTTACCATGTAAACAAAAGGGGAAATGCCTTGGGAAATCACTATGCAATGTTCTTTCGTTTCTCTTAAATACACATATGCACAACCAGTTTTCCCTTTCATCAAGTTCTGGAAGCAGAGGAAGAATTGAACAGGCCAGGGTTATCGCTTTCGCTCCCCTCTCTGTGTCCTTTTCTTTTCCTTTTCCTTGCGCTCCTGCTTGGCTAGTTTGTCTCTCTCCCTCTGTAGCTTGTCCTGTTCCTTCTTCCTTTGGGACTCATCCCGAAGTGAGTCTCTCTCCAATTTCCGAGCATTGAGAACATCTTCTACATTGGTGTTTCGAAACAGAGCTACAGGTGAGTTAAGGGATAAAGGCACAGATCACAATTACAGCTTTCTTCATTTTGCTGTCCTCTCTCCACATTCTTGCCGAGTTCTGAATATTCTGGATCTGTTCCTAGTCTTAAAAAACCATCTTTGTATTTGTCTTTGGTCTAGTGGAAATCCTAAGGCTATCAATTACGGAAGATCTAAAATGTCCTCAGAATAAAAATCTTGTTCAGACTTAACTAAATCCACTTTTTAAAATATTTATCAGAGCTCAAGAGCTGGGGATATGGTTCAGTGTTAGAGCGCTTGCCTCACACAATGCCCTGGGTTCAATCCCTAGCAACCAAAAAAAAAAAAAAAAAATATATATATATATATATATACCAAGTGAAAGTTCATTCAGGAATAGGTACTTAATAGAATACTGCTGGAATATCTAGTTTTAGTGAAGAGAGCATTAATGTAACGAAAATGTTTATGTAATTTAAAATGCTTAAAAAGAGTTAAAAGTTTTAAACTTACTAAATTTTATCAATTTGATTTTTTCCCTAGGCCACTAAAGCTTAAGTGAAATCCATGTTCTAATAACCACAAACACTGAATTATAAGAAACATGAAATGTTTTGGTCAGAACATCACTGGCCAAAAATTCTATTGCTCATTTCTTTTAACTTTGAAAACAAATCTTGTTAGATAAGCCTCTCTCCATTCTTAAATTACGACCTTTTTTAATTTAAGTGCTTTAAAATAAATGAGTCTCAAACTGAGGGTGTAGCTCAATAGTAGATCTCTGGGTTCAATCCCCAGCACCAAAAATTAAAAAATGGGTCTCTGAATTAACCTCCCCTTCTCTGATTATCTACACTATAGTCTTCATCTTTAAAGTGAATTTTCAGCCAGGTGCGGTGGTGCACCCCTATAAGCCCAGCAGCTTGGGAGGCTGAGGCAGGAGGATTTCAAGTTCAAAGCCAGCCTCAGCAATTTAGCAAAGCCCTAAGCAACTCAGTGAGACCCTGTCTCTAAGCAAAATACAACAAAGGGCTGGGGATGTGATTCAGTGGTTAAGCGTTCCTGGGTTTAATCCCTGCTACAAAATAAAGTGAATTTTCTGTGTGTGTGTGTGGGGGGGGGGGGGCATTGGGAAATTGAACTCAGTGGCATTCTACCACCAAATTATATCCCCAATTACATGCCCCACCCTTTTTTTTGGGGGGGTCACATTCTTTTTTATGGCATTAGGGACTGAACCCAGGGCTTCTCACTTGCTACCTACCACTCATGTACTCTACCACCAACTGACATTCCCAGCCTCCCACCTCCCTTTTCCAAAATTTTATTTTGACACAGGGTCTCACTAAATTGTCCAGTCTAGCCTCAAACTTGTGATCCTTCTGCCTCAATTCCCAGAGTAGCTGTAATTACAGGCAAGTACCATCACACCCAGCTTAGTTTTTTTTTTTTTTTTTGGGGGGGCGGGTATTGGGGATTGAATCCAAGGGCACTTTACCTCTCAGCTACATCACCAGTCCTTTTTTATCCTTCTGTTTTGGGGGAATAGAGGTGGGGGTGCAAGAGATTGAAAACAGAAGCACCAGAGCCACATCCCCAGCTGGTTTTATATTTTGGGATAGGCTCTCACTAAGTTGCTTAGGGCCTTGCTAAGTTGCTGAGACTGGCTTTGAACTTGTGATCCTCCTGCCTTAGCCTCCCAAGTCACTGATTACAGGTGTACCCAGCCTTTTTGAGTTGCTGAGGCTGGCCTCAAACTTGTGGTCCTCCTGTCTCAGCCTCCTGAGTTGCTAAGATTACAAGTGTGCACCCACCCACCTGGCTTAAGGAATATTTCTAAACCCACCTTCTCTAGGAAGCTTCTAAGAAAGTGATTCTGTTGGTCAGGACCTTCCTCCTCACATTTCAATATGTCTATATTTTTAGCTTGAAGTATTTAGTCTGTGTTCTCTCTCCAAGAAGTTATAAAGTTTTTGGGAATAAACACAAAACTTCAATATTATTTTAATTATTTCCATAGTGGTAGACAATCCAGAGTTGCACACAGAGCATATAGATACTTATTTTTCCTTAGAAATCCTTCTTGTCGGGGTTGAAGCTCAGTGGCAGAGTGCTTGCCTAGAACATATGAGGCACTAGAATCAATGCTCAGAACCACATAAAAATAAAAGATATTGTGTCTATCAACAACTAAAAAAATAAATAAATAAGGAATAGGACACCAACAGATGGAGAACAAATTCTAAAATAAATTCTTTCTTCAACCTTATCCCTTGACAGTACTTATTAACTTGTTTTCTTTGGGGAGCGTGCTTGCTAAATTGACTATCTGTACTCCCAATGCTGGCATGAGTACCTGGAGGTAAAGGGAACTACTAGCAATGACAAAATAAAAATTAATGCCCAAAAGAATTCCGTGGAGAAACATGGGACCGGTCACAAAGAAGGATACATTTATCAGAACCAATGTTCATCGTGGTGGCACCTGAATCATCCTTCTCATCTGCTTCAGTGAGTGATGTTAAGGAAAATTGGATGGAAAACAAAGGTTCCCACATCCCAACTTAGTACTAAAAAACACTCTGTAGATTGGTGGGTAGGAAAAGCTGGATGAATGAAGAGAGAACTCGGTCAGGAATGTGTCAGTAGACCTCAGAGATTCATCTTTGGAAATCTCAACTTAGGAAGATTGTTCTAAGCTGCTCTTACAAACTGTTATCTATCTAGTTGGACTGGGGATTTAACCCAGGGGCACTTAACCACTGAGATATCCCAGCCCTTTCTATTTTATTGACACAGGGGCTCACCAAATTGCTGAGACTGGCCTTGGACTTAAGATCCTCCTGTCTCAGCCTCCCCAGTTGCTGGGATTACAGGTATATGGCACTGCATGCAGCAAGAGCCTTTTATTGCAAGCTAAAAAGAAACTTAAGTTGGTCTGGATGGACTGTCACATTATCTGAAAGCCAGGGGACTGTGAGATGACCTCTAAAACAATGGCTCTCAAAGTGCTGTTTCCAGAGCCTCCTGGGAACTTATTTGAAATGCACATTCATGGGCTCCAATCTGAACCAACTTAAACTCCAGTGGGGGTATAAAGCTCAGAAATTCGTGTTTAAACACATTCTCCAGGGGAATCAATGCTTTTAAAAGTTCCTTTTTATGTGGCAAGGGAGAGTTACTGGGGCTTTAACCCAGAGGTGCTTTTCTCTTGAGCTATATCCCCAGCCCTATTTTTGGAGGATGGGGGGGCATACTGGGGATTTAACCCAGGAGCAATTTCCCACTGAGCTACCTCCCCCAGCACTTTTTATTTTGAGACAGGGTCTCACTAAATGCTAAGGCTGTCCTCCAACTTGCTATCCTCCTGCCTTAGCCTCCCAAATCACTGGGAACACAGGCGTGAGCCACTGCACCCACCTTGAGTTTTTTTTCCAATAGAAAAATAAAATAAAGTTCTATTCTAACCCAAGAACTGAGATTTTATCATTGGAACCCCAGCTCTGCCTACCCTGGTAAGAAAAACCATGAGGAAAAACCACAAGAGAAACTGTCTCCAAAGCACCCAAGTACTCTATCCTAAACTACCGATTAGGCAGCTGATATTTCTGGGATGATGTCCACTTTATAAGGAGCCACATACTTCACTCAAGTTGGCTCTGTAAGCTAAGTATTTCCTAAACAAATTTCAGTTTTACAGGGAACTAAATCCACTTCTACTTATACTATTTTTTGTACAGTTCCTACGCAGATTCAAAATTTATTTCGGTGGTGTTTAGGGATCAGCTTGACTTTTAGCAACGGTCACATTAAAAATATTTGAGTTATTTGGCTCCTAACTTAGGACATCCTTCATTCAAAGGCATCCAGGTTCTAGTTCTGATTTTGCCACTGGTTTTCTGAATGCCTATTATCACCCATTCATCTCTTAGTATATCAGTTTCTCTGATGACTGGAAAAGAAAATAAAGAGGAGTGTGACACTACACTCCTTATACATATTTATCTCCAGTATCGACTACTCCCACATCATTTCTCAATTCCAAAAAGGCCATATATCATTGCCATTTTAGAGAAGAAAATTAAACTATGGCGGCAACTGACAACTTCCTAAAAGCACTGTAAACCATCAAACATTTCTAGCATCAGCCTCAGAGAATGGTGCTGAGATTCCAGAAAGGATATTCCTCTTCATCTGTTACATCAGCATACTGGGCCAGCAGGGCAGCTTTTCTCTGTTTTTCCTCTTCTGACACCATCCTGGGCTTCACCACAATCTGTGCCTGCTTCTCAATGAGCGTGGCAATGGCCTGTACCTCATCTGGAAGGTAGCAGAAGAGAGGGAAAACAAGTTTGTATGACAGAAAACCAAGCTCACCCAACCACCAGTTCACCGAGGCAGTGCCTGTAATAAAGACACTGGCATCTGCTGACTCAGGGTCCTAGGGCTCAAAGAACATGCCTCAGGGGCATGTGAGAAAGGAAAGGAAAGACCATGCAGGCAAGGTTTTAGGTCTCATATCCATCTTCAATCACAGCAGCCCTGATTTTACTTGATTTATATATTGAAGTTCTGCTGCTTAAAAAAAAAAAAAAGTTGAAAAGCACTACATTTGAATCATAGAAAAGCTTCTTCCAAACATGCAATTTTCTCCTAATGCCAGAAAGAAACCTGAGAAGGAATCCAGAATCAACTAAGGCTGATTCCTTTCATGTTTACAATTACGCCAAGTACAATGCTCAGACTAAGAATATTTTGCCATATTTTAAAGTCAGATCAACTACTAAGTTATCCATTCTCAAGGAAAGGAAGCTATGGTGCAAAGTAGTGGTTCTCACACCTGGCTGTACATTAGAACCTTCTAGGGGAGTTTTTAAAACAAACCAATGCCTGGAGTCCCACCCAAGTATATCAAGTGATGCTAATGTATAATAAAGACTGAAAACCAATGTGTAGTTTATATTCTCTCAAGTTTGATTTTTATGATTTGAGTTTTCTGCAACTAATTTACCATCCTCATGGTAAGCATATTAGCCCATTTATCTTGCAGTTTAAAGGGTAAAGGATTTAGCTGAATAAACCAAAATCCCAACCATAATTTGTGTTATGGAAAGAGACCATGAAAAAGATGGAGGTGAGAAAAACATATACCCCTATATGCTGTAGAAATAGGATAAAAGGAAGACAAAAACCAAAAAGAAGATAACTGTGGCCAGGCTAAAATGGAAAATGCAAAAGGAAAAAGGAGATCAAGCTTCTCGGTGTTTGCCAGTGTAAATCATCTTAGGAAGACAAGTATCCAAAGGAGAAAATGGAACACTCTTTCCCAAAAAGCTGAAGAGTAAGGCTTTTGGAAAGGACCCTTGAGGTCACACGTAGAAATACCACATAGAAACACCAACTCTACCTTCTTTTTTCACTTTGGTGACAACATTCTGAGTTTCAGACCATCGTTCCACAATCTCCTTGCAGATATTAAGAAGGGAATCTTCTTCCTAGTGGGAAAAGTAGACTGATTATTTTCTAAGACAGTTCTCAAAAACAACAGCAATCTAAAAATGGCCTATGCAGAGGGCACAGCTCTGCCTGCTGGAGTCAAGAAAAAATTCTGGGAAGGTTTTGGGAGCCACAGAATGTCTCTCTTTTGATGCTTTGGGCACAGGAGGAATCCTGTGTCTGTGTCCCAGAATCCACACCAGCTAGATCAAGAGCACCCACTCCATCCTGCCAAGCTCCAGGGAAAAAGATTCCCACCAGCTCAGGGTAGCCCTCATTCTCTCATTAAAAAATAAATAAATTTTATTATACAATGTGATGTTTTGATATATTTTTACATTGTGGCATGATACTATGAACTAATAGGTTCATAATCTTACATATTTGTCAGTTTCTTATAGTGAAAACATTTAAAATTTACTCTCAGCAATTCTGAAACACACATTATGTTTTAGCCACCATTCTGTGCCATGGCTCACTAAGGCTTACTTCTTGTCTCAGTGAAATTTTCTACCTTTAATCAGCATCTCCCCTTTTCCCTTCCCCACTCTCTCCTTATTTTTTTATTAATTTTTTTTCTTTTTTTTTGATACCAGGGATTGAACCCAGAGGTACTTAACTACTGAGCCACAGCCACAGCCCTTTTTATATGTTATTTAAAGACAGGATCTTGCTAAGTTGCTTAGGGCCTCACTAAGGTTTTGAGCTGGCTTTGAACTTGCGATCCTCCTGCCTTAGCCTCCCAGGCTGCTGGGATTAAGTGGACACCATCATGCTCAGTTATTCTTTATTCTTTTGGAATATAAACCTATGACTTAAATCAAAACTTTCCTTGAAATCTTCTTGACTGATATACTTAGAACATTCTCCACAGTTTATTAGCTTTCATCCTGCAACATATCCATGAGCTTTCTGAAAAATGATAATGAGGAGACAAATGACAAATAAGTAGACATCCATCTGTCCATTTTATATCAATATTCATATTCTGCATGCCAACTAATCTCCCCCTTCAGCATGTTAGAAAAAAATAATGCTGGCTATAGGGTTAAATGTACTTAAGTTCAAATCTCATATCGATGAGAAAGTTTATTTTTGGTTCAGAAAAAGTTGAACTAAAGGGTGCTTTTCTACTGAGGATCATCCCTAGACCTTTTTTATTTTTGAGACAAGGGTTTGCTAAGTTGCTGAGGCTAGCCTGGAACCTGTGACTCATTTGCCTCAGCCTTCTGAGTCTCTGGGATTATAGGCATGTGCCAACCTGCCTGGTCTATGAGCAAGTTTCTTAACTTTCTGAACTTTACATCTTCCCAGGATTTTAGTGAGGATAAATGAAAATGTGTATAAAGTGCCTACTCTACTTGGCAAAACATAGGAATTCCATGTTCATTGTATCCGCCTTCGCCAGCTTCATGTTCTATTTCACAGGACAAGGTATCAGAGTTCACATTTATTAGATGCTTACCCCATGTGCTAGGCACTGTACTAAAAACTTTACATAAAAACTCTCAATTCACTAAGTGTGGTGGCCCACACCTATAATCCCAATGATTCAGGAGACTGAGGTAAGAGGATTACAGGTTGGAGGCCAGCCTCAGCAACTTAGTGAGGCCCTAAGCAACCTAGCAAGACCCTGTTTTAAAATAGAAAATAAATGTGGCCGGGGGTTCAATCCCTGGTACAAAAAAAAAAAAAAAAAAAAACCTCAATTCACAGCTGGGTACAGTGGTGCATGCCTGAATCCCGGTGGCTCCAGAGGCTGAAGCAGGAGAATCACAACTTCAAGACCAGCCCCAGCAATTTAGCAAGGCCCTAAGCAACTTAGTAAGATCCTGTCTCAAAATAAAAAATAAAAAGGATGTATGTAGCTTAGTGGTAAACTGCCCCTGGGTTAGATTCCCAGTAAAAAAAAAAAAAAAAAAAAAAAAAAAGAATTCTCAAGGTCATACAAGTAATAATGAATTAAAGAGGACTTGAGCTGGGCACACATGCCTATAATCCCATTGGCTTGGGAGGCTGAGGCAAGAGGATCACGAGTCAGCCTTAGCAACTCAGTGAGGCCCTAAGCAACTTGGCAAAACCCTGTCTCTCCAACGAAATATAAAAAAGGGCTGGAGACGTGGCTCAGTGGTTGAGCACTTGTGGGTTCAATCCCTGGTACCAAAAAATAAAAATAGAGGACTTGAACCCAAGAAATCTAGCTAAGAGCCCATGTTCTTAGCCACTATATTATGCCATCCCAAAGAAAAGTGAAAAGTTAGAACACAGACTTGTTGTGCATATCCTTGTTTTGTATTTACAAAGGATTCCTTCCTATATCATTCATCATTTTACTGCATGAAACACAGACACACAGAAACTTCTTTGGGCCAGAGTTTCAGTAGTTCCTAGACTCTCCGGCAGGAAAAGCAAAGGAACAGGAAAAGAAAAAAGGATTAGAAAAGAAGTGGAGAGTCAATAAAAAGTGTCCTCTTGGAGGACAAACTGGTTTATTCCCCCAGTTTCTAAACCGAAGCAGTTTATTCATCCATTCCTTCATTTATTCATTCAGAAAGTGCCTGTTTTGTTCAAGACACTAAGATGTGAGCCAGGAGATGATAGAAGTCTTTTCATTTACTGTTATTTGCTCCAGACCACACATCACTACTCTTGAATTTTACCTCAAATTATTGCTAACAAACTCCATCATTCCTAATATTGAATCCTAGCCCAATCTGGCAACTTGGTTTGGCCACGCTTTTTGTTTGTCCTAGAAAGAAAAGTGATATAAAAGTCAGGTGCCTGTGGCATTATATGCTACCAGACTGACTGACTAACAGCAGCACTCTGAATTACGTGCTTAATATAAACCATATTTCTTGGTCCTTTTTGTTCTGTAAAGATGCTCCTCATGCTTCATAGACAAGAACCCTGCCTCACTTTATGATTCCTGGTCTATTCTTCCCAGAGTCAGTTTCTATACAGAGTGGGTTGGGAAAACTGTAAGAAAATTACACTGGTATATGAATTGGAGGGAGCAATGAAGTCAACCTTAAAAATGACTTTTCTGGGCTGGGTATGTAGTTTAGTGGTAGAGTGTCTGCCTAATGTGTGCAAGGCTGTGGATTCAATAACCAGAACTGGAAAAAAAAATTTTTTTTTTTGTTTTGTTTTCTGCAGCTTATGTAACAACAGGAAGATATAAAGAACCAAATCTATTTCTAAATTACTTTGTCTTTTCTATCAAGTTTTTGTTAAAAAAAAAAAGTATGAGGCAAACACTTTTCCCTTTATCAAAAGATCCATAGCTTCAAATAATGACACCATAAGAAAGACTGGTTAAGGAGCTGGTACAAAGAAGCACCAAAGTTTTTTTGTTTGGGGGGATTTTTTTCGTACTAGGGACTGAACCCAGGGTGCTCAACCACTGAGCCACATCTCCAGCCCTTTTTATTTTTTATTTTGAGAATGAGTCTCATGAAGTTGCTAAATTGCTGAGGCTGGCTTTGAATTTGCAATCCTCCTGCTTCAGCCTCCCGAGCTGCTGGGATTACAGGTGTGTGCCACTTCTTCCGGCCCAAGTTATTTTAACGGCTTTAGAAACTTCTCAGTTGGAAATAACAATTAAAATTCCTTACCTCTTGTTCTTATCTCCTATAATCACCTATAATCTCCTATAAGCAATGTCAGGGTACAAGAAAAGAGTTTATTCAGCCGGCATGGTCACCTATGACCCCAGTGACTCAGGAGGCTGACAGAAGAAGAGTGCAAGTTCAAGGTCGGCCTCAGCAAATTAGTGAAGCCCTCAGTGTAAAGAAAGAACCAAATGAAGGAAATAGAGAGAGGAAAAGCAGCTCAACGGCAACACAGGAGGGGGGCCCAGTGGAGACTGAAACCAGCTTCCACTTACAGGCTGGGATAGATGTAGGGGTATGAGGCAGTGGGGGAATTCTGGGGGTTAATCTGTTGCTAGGAGGTTGTCAGGGAAGGGTCCTGTGGTCCTCAACTCTATTCTTTGAGGTGATCACTGTTCTTGTTGAACCTAATACTTTTTCAGGATTTCAGTCCCAGATAATCATTTCCTTTCTTTGTATGATCATGAAATATTGTTTGGGGTTTCTTTGCATGATGATGGAATATTGTCTGGTGTGACTCTTATTCTAAGAGGGAGGATATGTTTCAAAATGGCAATGTCTGTGTCAAGTTCTTCCTAACAGTCAGCAACTTAGTGAGACCCTGGCTCAAAAAAATAAAAAGGGTTGAGGATATGGCTCAGTGGTAAAGCACCCCTGGGTTCAATCCCGGGTAGCAAAAAAAAAAAAAAAAAAAAAAAAAAAACACTATATTGTATTTCCACTGAACAACCAAGCTGCCTCACAAGTTGTGCTATAGCTTTCTCCTTTATAGGCCAATCCTGCCAGAACAGGTTCTGGGACTCAAAGAGGTTCTTGCCAGAGGTATCTCTATTGTTATATTTCAACCACATGCCCAATGAATTAACTGCACTTTCATCAAATGTAAGTCATTTTTTTCCTTGCATGTGTCACCTCCAAAAATACTTCTGGATTTGAAAAAAAAAAGTTTCCTGCCTTCTATACCTCTCTACAAAGAACATATACCATGTTTATATCTATATATACATATATTCATAGTACATCTTGATTCTGTTTTTTTTTTTTTTTTAGTTTATCAATATTTTTAGTTGTAGATGGACACAATGCCTTTATTTTATTTATTTATTTTTATGTGGTGCTGAGGATTGAACCCAATGCCTCACATATGTGAGGCAAGCGCTCTACTACTGAGCTAAAACCCCAGTCCATTTTGGGTTTTTTGGTCTTAATGTGTGGTGCTGGGGATTGAACCCAGGGACCCTCTACTACCGAGCTACACTCCTAGCCCTTTTAGTTTTTGTTTTCCAGACAGGGACTTGCCAAGTTGCTGAGGTTGGCCTCTTTCTATCCTACAATCTTCTCACCTCAGCCTCCTCAGTAGCTGGGATTACAAGCATGGGCCACTTTTATTCACTTTTTAAATGGTCCGTAAAAATTTGCTTTACAGATAACAAATGAATTCATTCTCCAAACCTGTACAAACCTGAGCCCTAACCAAGAAAAGAATAATGCCATTGATGGACTGGCAGCTTTCACAGTAGCAGTCTGGTTTCCAACATCCCTACTAAATCATGAAGATACTAGAGAAAATTCTAGTGTATACATACAGTATTCAGTGATAATACAAACTTTATTCTTGAGACTTTTGTAGTTTAAAAAAATTGGACCGTCACAGACAGCATCTGTAGCCAATCTGCTCTATAGTCACCATCTTATAATTGGGTGCTGGAGGTGGGGGAAATGGGGATGAATGAGGCAGAAATGATCAGGTTGGAAAAGTGGACATTTTAGTCATTTGCTACAGGTAAACAGTTTAAAGTAGACATTTCTGAATCAATTTGCTTCCAAGAGGCTAAATACCAATTTATCTTTTTTTTTTTAATTTTTCTAATCACCCCAAACACACACCGATTACTGAATTCTAAATATTGTAAAGGCCCAAGCACAACATTTGCTTCAGTTCCACCTGCCATGAAAAAATCTTCACCATGAGCTTACCTTTTGGCCTCCTCCTCCAGAAGAACTCAGAGAGAACTTCCTGCAGGCTTTTCTCATGGGGCAGCCCTAGGAACTGCCTCCCATTGGAAATAAACACCCCAAGAACATTTTATCCCCCACTCAGAACACTAAATGGATGGGAATGGAATTGGGTTTTGGACGTTTTAGATAAAACTCTCATTTCAGACATCCCAACGCCTTCACAAGAACATTCCGCAACGTCCAGGCATCCGAAAGGGCCTCCTTCCCAGAAATAAGGAAAGACATTCCTCTCTAAGCACCTGCAACCCTCAAGCTTCCCAGAACCTGGTTTGGGAGCAACCCCCTTTTTCCGCAGCCCGGAGCTCGAAGTGTACTTCTCCCAGATGACACCACTAAGCCTTCGTGACACCAGGTAGGGGAAGAGGGATGCGAAGTACTGACTGGGATTCGCAGGTGCCGGCCTGAGGCTGAAGGATGTGTCCAGGCTACTCACCAGAAAAGCAGATAGGATACCCTGCAGAGCGTCCAACTTCTCTTCTTCCTCCTCCTCCTGCAGGACACCAAGGATGTAGGAACCGTAAACGGTTTGGTCCACTCCCAGTGCCTCCAACCGTCCCTCCAGCCAGGATCCAAACCCCCCGCCTCCGCCATCACTTTCGCCGGAGGCAGCCGCGGCCACTTCGCAGGGCGCCGCCATCTTGGGGTCAGGGTCCTGCCGGCCCCCGGGGTGCCTACCGCAGTGCCTGACGGGCCGCGCCGCGGGCCCAGCGCGCATGCCCGGAGAGGAAGCTCACAACCCTGTGTGCAGAGCGTGGAGTTGGCCGATTTGTGTGACCTGCTGGGATGTTTTCTACCTTTCTAGCAAAGCGTGTCTTCGGTTACACACTGTCACTCAGTCGCACAGGAACTCTGGCCGGTACGTATCCTTAACAGACTCTTTGCAACTGCGGACGTTCAGAGAGGTTCAGTATCTTAACCAAAATCATCCGGCTAATCACAGGACTGGACCTGAACTTCTATTCCTACGCTTCCGCCCACCTCACCGAGCTGCCCTTCCACCAGCACTCATGGGTGGGATGTTAAGTCACCCACTCTCGCACGGCTTTTAAGCCCTGACCTGCTGCTTCTACAGGGAATATCCCCATCGCTACCGACTCCTGCCACCTTCTCCATTCCAAGCCCCACTCCCTCAAAACGCAAGCTCCAGAAAAACTTCCTTAATTCCCTTCAGACCGAGTTACGAACACTGCAGTGTGCTGCATTTGTTTCTGTGCAGCCGTCGTGCTGTACTTATTGCAGTACGGACAAATACTTAGGTGCTCAATCAGTGTACAGGCACCTTCATATTATTTCTTTCACTCACTGGTTCCATGTTTACACAGGAATATCTTTAGAGTTTACTGCCAGGCATTGTGCTAAGATGTTTTCATGCATTGTCTCTTGTAATCCTCCCTACAACCCTGTGAGAACATGCTTTTATTATCCGCATTTTGGTCCCCCCACCCCCACCCCGCAACACACACTTTTTGTTTTTGGAGGCCGGGGTAACTGGGATTGAAGCCAGGGGTGCCTATCCACTGAGCAACATCCCCAGACGTTTTTATTTTTTTATTTTGACACAGGATCCCACTAAATTGCTTAGGGCCTCACTAAGTCGCTGAGGCTGGCAGACAAGCTCAGAATGTCAAATTCTGAACCCCTTAAGGTCAAGGACTTTCTTTTAGCGTTTTACCTGTGAAAGAGGAGGTCTCAGTTAACATAAAGGAGGATTATTTATGACATTTTCTTTGGGAAGGGGTGGGCACTTTATGGAAATGGAATCCACCTTCTTTTTCTTATATGAACTGGTTATGGTCTGGGTAGAAAGCAGGTCTGACCAAAATGGTGCTGACAGGTAGTAATGTGGTAGTGCATTAGAGAAGAATGGAAGAATGGGAATTAGTTGGGTGAGAGGATGGCAACTGGTCTTGCCTGGTTCCAGTTTGTTCTGTTTTGGAACTAGGTAGGTGGATATTCAACTTGCTAATCTCTAGGACACAAAAAGCATGGTATGTATATTGTATGAGCCCATGAAAAAAAAATGGTTGAAATTCTGAAGACAAGCAACGTGGTTCTTCTTTTGAGATGAGTAGGTTCTTGGAGAGAAAGAAAAAGAGACCCTTAGGTGAGGAGCCAGATCTTCAAGCATGACTGTCATGCTTGTCCTTTTAATTAGATGAACAAAACCTTCAGCTTGTAACAGATCAACTAGAACAAAAAATATATTATTTATTTAAATGTCATCAGATACAAAGATTTACACAATGTGCCCACAAATGAGTTATGGGTAGACTGTTGACTAAAGAGGAATATTCTGAATCCCAAATATGGAAAGATTATCATGGAATTTGATTTTCAAGAAGTTTGGCTGAGGGCTGGGGAGACAGCTTAGCTGGTAGAGTGCTTACCTTGCAAGCACAAGGCCCTGAGTTCGATCCCCAGTACCGCAAAAAAAGAAGTTTGGCTGAGACCCTGCACATTTCTTCCCTGAAAAATCATATGTATATTACCAGCTCCACCCTAAGCATGTAACTTGTCTTGTCTTCTCTGAGAGGAATGGAGTGCCCCCATTCTTTGTCCCGGCCTTCAGAAAAATCTTTGCTAGTGGGGCACTGGAGTGTTTGCCTAGCACATGTGAGACCCTGGTTGGATCCCCGGCACCACCACCAAAAAAAAACTGCTTGTGCTTCACTTTTTTTTTTTTTTTTTTTTTTTTGCAGTGCTGGTGATCAAACCCAGGGCTTTGTGCTTGCAAGGCAAGCACTCTACCAACTGAGCTATCTCCCCAGCCCCCGTGCTTCACCTTTTGATGTGTCCTGAAATTCTTCTCCAGAGATTATCAAGAACCTGTCCAGACCCAGCTGAGGTCCCCTTCCCTTTGGAGGGACTTCCTTGGACACCTGTCAGGTGACAGTTTTATCTTAGTTGCATACAAACAGATACTAAGTGAATGTCACCAATACAAGTGTTGAAATACAGGATAGTCACATTCTATAAAACTGAACACACAATAAAGTATACTGGAAAGTTAAAAGGTTTGGATAAATGAATTCACAAAGCAACTTGTGTTTGGTTGTAACATGGAATTAGTTGTATTGGAATAAATTCAGTTTTTAAAATTATGTTAGAACTTGACATGAAGTTGTTCAGCTGGCAATAAAGGCATAGCTTTAGAGATATTTACATCTAAAAAAAAAAAAGAAAGAAAGAAATACAGGACAGTGTGAACTTTAGTCCTATGGCTTCTGTGTTTCACTAAATAACAATGCAACATTAATATGTCAGAGGACAGAAGCAACCCCCAAAGACTTGCCTCTTTGTCACGTTCACAGATGTGCCTATTTATTTACTTATTTATTTTGGTGCTGGTCATGGAACCCAAGACCTGGTGCATGCAAAGCGCATTCTCTACCACTGAGTTATATAGCCTCAGCTCCAGATAGCCCAGTGGCTGTCTTGCAGGTGTTGCTTATCAGTTTACAGACTTGGGAGCCATTATGGCTCAAGAATCAGTTTGAGCTACAAAAGGCTGAGGCAGGAGAATCGAAAGTTGAAGGCCAGCATGAGCAATTTAGCAATACTCTGTCACAAAATTAAAAAAAAAAAAATTAAAAAGGATGAGGGTACAACTCAGTGGTAAACCCCCTGTGTTTAATCCCCAGTACCAAAGGGAAAAAAAAAAAAAAAAAAAACTGAGAGATGCTCTGACTGTCTTCCTCTGAAGATGGCCCTGCATTCTTCCTTGAACATGTGTTCCTTGCCTTATCCCCAAAGCTGCTTTTCACCATCAAGATGGCCAGCATGCTCCTTTGAACGCGCCTTTCTTACTTGATCCAAAAGATTTTCTTTTCTCTCTCTCTCTCTCTCTCTCTCTCTCTCTCTCTCTCTCTCTCTCTCTCTCTCTATCTCTCTCTCTCTCTCTCCTCATTCTCCCTTGAATGTGTATCTCCTTTCCAAATAAATCTGTCTCTGAAAAATAAAATATGCTCAGACTGTGGAAATTAAAATTTCAATGAAATACCATTTCTGCTAAGATCAAAAGTCTGATAATAGGGCTGGGAATGTAGCTCAGTGATAGAGCACTTTCCTCCCAAGCACAAAGCCATGACTTCGGTCCCCTGCACCACATAGACAAAAAAAGCCTAATTGTACACTACATGTTGACCTGTGATAGGGTAACAGACTCTGGTAAATGTTGGAGCAGGAAGTAAATTGGTACTCTTTTGGAGGAGTTATTTTTAAAGACCCAGCATTTCTATTTTGAGTAATGTATTATAAGACATACATATGTGCAGAATGACATAAGGGTATTCATTGCAGTGAAGCTTTTTGTGGTAAAAGGATCAAAATAGTCTATATTCTATATATAGAAGATTGGTTCAGAAGCCTGGTATGGCCATGCAAAGGGTTATGCAGCTATAAAAATGAATGAGGGTCAGACACAGAGGTGCACGCCTGTAATTCCAGCAGCTCTGGAGGCTGAGGCAGGAGAATTGAAAGTTCAAAACCACCCTCAGCAAAGGTGAGGCACTAAGCAACTCAGTGAGACCCAGTGTCTAAGTAAAATACAAAATAGGGCTGGGGATGTGGCTCAGTGATTGAGTGCCCCTGAGTTCAATCCCCGGTCCAAAAAAAAAAAAAAAGAGCGGGCTGGAGATGTAGCTGGGTAATAGAGGGTGTGCTAAGTGTGTGTGAAGTCCTGAATTCAATCCCCAGCACCACAGAAAAGAACAACAACAACAAAAAACGAGTTACTATAGTCATGTGTAGTGGTGGGCGCCTGTAGTGCCAGCACTCAGGAGGTTGCAGTCAGAGGATCATCACTTGAATCTAGGAGTTCAAGGTCAACCTAGGCAGCGACAGCAACACCTCGTCTCAAAAAGCAAACAGCTTTTCATGTATTGACATGTAAGAAAATTCGAGAAATAGTGTTAGAAAAGTGAAGCTCAGGGGCTGGGGATATAGCTCAGTTGGTAGAGTGCTTGCCTAGCATGCACAAGGCCCTGGGTCCAATCCCCAGCATCACCAAAAGAAAGAAAGAAAGCAGGGGTGGGGGGGGTGGGGGGGTGAAGCGCAAAACAGTGTGTAATGATGCTACCATTTGTGTTTCAAAGAAAGGTGGAAGAGGGAATGCATTTATTTTCTTGCCCTTGCATTTGCATAGAGTATGTGTGAAAAGATACACAAGAGATACAAAGATGTCACTGAAGAGAACTAGTTTTGAGCTATTTGTTACATTTAGTTATATCTTTTTTTTCCCTAGTAAAACCTATTTGAAGGGTTGTGGATGTAGCTCAGTGGGAGAGCGTGTACTTAGCATACACAAGGTCCTGAATTTACTCCGTGGGCCCAAAAACAACAAAACACCTGTTTGAGCTGGACTCAGTGGCACAGGCCTGCAATCCCAGTGATTTGGGAGCCTGAGAAGGAAGACCATAATTTCAAGGCCAGCCTCAGCAATTTAGTGAGACCCTGTCTCAAAAAGTAAAAGGGCTGGGGATGTTGCCCAGTGGTTAAGGACCTTTGGGTTCAATCCACAGTACTAAAATAAAACACCTATTCGAAACCCTCCAATATTCCTAAATTTGCTATTTATCTTCCTCTCAAAAGATTTTAAACATGGTACATATTACTTCATTTGTGTATCCATAAACAATATATCACATTGTCTTAACATTGTACTTTTCATTCAGCATTGTGCTTTCTTAAGATTATTTAAAATAAGCCAGGCACTGTGGCCTATAATCCTCAGCAGCTCAGCTGGGGAGGCTGAGGCAGGAGGATTGAAAGTTCAAAGCTCAACCTCAGCAAGGCTGTAAACAACTCAGTGAGACCCTATCTCTAAATAAAATACAAAGTAGGGCCGGGGTTGTGGCTCAGTGATGGAGTAACCCTGAGTTTAATCCCCAGGAACACCCCACCCTCCCACCAACCCGAAGCAAAGAAAAAAAAAAGGTCGTTTAAAATATTTACCCACATTGATGCATGTAGCTCTAATCAGTCACTTAAACCACTATATTCTGTTGCTTGAATATAACCTAGTTTATCCATTCTTTCGATAAACATTTAGGTTATTCCCAGCTTTCCAAACAGTGCTTAAATTCACATTCTTATATATGTCTCCTTGCCCATCTGTGGAGAGTTTCTTAGACAAATGAGCATCAAGCCTATTTTTGCCATATACTCTCTCCAGTAAAAATATTTTCTGCATATGCCCCTAATATATGAATATGTAGTTACCTAGGAATTATTTATATGAGCTGCTCTACCAAATTAATATGTTCATCATAAAATACACACACACACACAAAAAAAAGAACTCCAAGAGTGACTCACTGGGCATGATGGTACATGCCTGTTATCCAGCTACTTGACAGGGGTTGAGGCAAGAGGATCGAAAGACTGAGACCAGCTTGGGCAATTTTGAGAGACCCTATCTCAACTTTTTATAAACTTTTAAAATGGGAGTTAGTCAGGCATGGCAGCGCACACCTGTAATCCCAGCAGTTTAGGAGGCTGAGGCAGGAGGATCACAAGTTCAAAGCCAGCCTCAGCAACTTAGCGAGGCCCTAAGCATTTTAGTGAGACCCTGTCTCAAAATAAAAAATAAAAAGGTAAGGGGATGTGACTCAGTTGTTAAGTGCTTCTGGGTTCAATTCCTGGTAACAAAAATACAATTAATTAATTAAAAATGGGGTTGAATGGGCAACTGATGATGTGGCTTAGTGGTAGACCTCTTACCTAATGTGAAGAAAGTCCTGGGTTTAATCCCTAGCACCACAAAAAAAAAAAAAAAAAAAAAGTAAGTAAGTAAATAATATGTTACAAAAATTTATTTATTTATTTACAGGTCAAAAAAACAAAAAAATCCTTAGTAAAAAATATGTGGGATTGCGGCGCGCGACCGGCTGCTGGAGGCGCGGCGGGGGCGGCGGGCGTCCTCGGCTTGGCCCGGCTCCGCCCGGCTCCCGCCCGGGCGCGCGCGCAGCCCCCTCCGCGGCCCTTGCCGCCGCCCCACGCAGCCCGAGGGCCGCGCGGCCGCCGAGAGACCCCGGACGCCGTAGACCGCGCAGGAGGAGGCGGCGGGAGCGCGAGCTGCGGCCCGCGGCGGCGCGGCAGGATTCACAGATGGATTCAGTGGAAAAGACAACAAATAGAAACGAACAAAAATCAAGTAGAAAGTTTCTAAAAAGCCTAATCCGGAAACAACCTCAGGAGCTGCTCCTGGTCATCGGGACTGGTGTCAGCGCAGCGGTGGCCTCAGGGATCCCTGCCCTCTGTTTGTGGAGGAGCTGCATTGAGGCGTCATCGAGGCTGCAGAGCAGCTGGAGGTGTTGCACCCGGGAGACGTTGCCGAGTTCCGGAGGAAAGTGACGAAGGACCGGGATCTGCTGGTTGTGGCCCATGATCTGATCCGAAAGATGTCACCTCGCACAGGTGACACCAAGCCCAACTTCTTCCAGGACTGCCTGATGGAGGTTTTTGATAGCCTGGAACACCATATCCAGAACCCAGTGGTGCTACAGTCCATTCTCAGCCTGATGGATAGGGGCACTATGGTGTTGACCACTAACTATGACAACTTGCTGGAGATCTTTGGGCAGCAACAGAGCAAGCCCATGGAGTCCCTGGACTTGAAGGACAAGACGAAGGTACTTCAGTGGGCGAGAGGCCACATCAAGTATGGAGTTCTTCATATTCATGGCTTATACACAGACCCCTGCGGGATGGTGTTGGATCCATCAGGATATAAAGATGTCACTCAAGACCCAGAAGTGATGGAAGTTCTACAGAACCTGTACCGCACCAAGTCCTTTCTGTTCGTGGGCTGTGGGGAGACCCTGCGTGATCAGATATTCCAAGCTCTCTTCCTTTACTCGGTGCCGAATAAGGTGGACTTGGAGCACTATATGATGGTGCTCAAGGAGAATGAAGACCATTTCTTTAAGCATCAGGCAGATATGCTTCTACATGGAATTAAAGTGGTATCCTACGGGGACCGTTTTGACCATTTCCCAGGATACGTGCAAGACCTTGCCACTCAGATCTGCAGACAGCGAAGTCCAGATGCAGAGCGAGTGGTCAGCACCACATTACTGGGTAATGCATGTCAGGACTGTGCGAAGAGGAAATTGGAAGAGAATGGAATCGAAGGCTCAAAAAGAATCAGACAGTCAGATACCGATGATGCTGGAGGATCTTGAAATCTGTAAACCAGTTAAGATCTACAACTTGAAAGCCAGCCTTCTGTAACCACAGTGCCATGCCCAAGTGATGAGGAACGTACAGAGGATTCCACATGGATCTCCCTCCTCAAGTCACATGCCCAAGAGCCACATGGCTGGGTGACAGCTCCACTGGATGTGCTCAGCTGCTTGGGAGTGACATGGACACACTTCAGGTATACTTCGTAAGGACTGATGGACAGCTACCTCAGGGACCAAATCAGTGGGAGGGATGTCCCTGGTATTCCCAATTCCTATTTGACATGCTCTCTTGTGTCAAGGTGACATTTTTCCAGTACAGGGGGAGAGTGAAGATTGTTCAAGCAACAGTAGTTGCCAAAGAGAAAATAAGAGCTTGACCCTTAGTTTTATTATTTTATGTGGAACATCTTTACTGTAGAAAACATTTTAAAGACATATTTGTTATGTTGTTAAATAGTAGATGATGAGTTGACACTCGAGGCACTGGACCCACTAGTGAAGATGGCGTTTTTAAATACGACCTGATCAGTCAGGCTTCTTTGGAATTGCATCATCTTGGTAACTTCTCTTCCAAAGAGATGGCAGGCCTAACTCTTGCTAGGAAGTGTGAAGTCTGAAGAGCCAGAGGGTCTTTTCCAAAGCGGTGGTCAGTGCCGTGGGAGTCGTCCACTGTGTTTGATAGTTGAGAAAGTACAAGCGGGGCAGGAGACGGGGTCTGCACTTGTAGATGGTCAGTTCCGAGCTTTCAGGTCTTAATTCTCTGGTGTCAGGGCCAACCTTTCTGTTGTCTCCTACAACTACCTTCCCACAGTTCACGGTAAGGGACGTGCAGCCAGGGGGGCCAAACCTTGTGAAAAGGCCCTGCACTTAACGCTTCCAGGGCACAGCCATGGCAACAGCAGTGGGCCCTGGGAGCACTCAGGGCACTGGGGGCACAGGCTTGTGGGGTGCAGTGAAGGCTTAAAACCAAGGCTTCTGTTTGAGAACGAGCCCTGCTGGGTTTTAGCTCAGGCTGCCCATCTTTGATGTGACATTTCTTGCCACGCCCGGTGATACTCCCATTGATACAGGGAAACTGAAGCACAAGCAATGTCAGGTTGGGATGTACAGGGACTGGGAGAAGCCAGAGACCTGCTGGAGACTTTCCCCCTTCTGAAGCACGGACAACAAACCTGTGTCACTCTGCTCACAAATAAAATTTAACATCAAAAAAAAAAAAAAAAGTGGTGGTCACCCAGATGGCACTAAAAGTGAAGAAGGAAGTTCCTGCCCTGCCCCAAGCCAAAGCAAAGGTGGTGAAGGTCAAGAATCATTGCTGAAAGGCATCCCTAGCTACAAAAAGATCTGTGCATCATCCACAACCCAGCAGCATAAGACATTGCTGCACCTACAGAGATAGCTCTGTTCTCAGAAGAGCACCCACAGGAGAAACAAGTTTGGCCAGCATACCATCATCAAGTTCCCCCTGACCACTGAGTTGTCCACAAAGATAGATGACAACTGCTGGAACAGAAAGTATACCAGTAATCCCAGTTACCGGGGAGGCTGAGGCAGGAGGATTGCAAATTCAAGGCCAGCCTCAGTAATTTAGCAAGACCCTGTCCTAAAAAATAGAAAGGTCTGGGGAGGTAGCTCAGTGGTAAAGCACCCCTGGGTTCAAGCCCCAATATCACACACAAAAAAGGAAAAAGAAAGAGAAGATGACATCAACATACTTGTGTTCATTGTGGATGTCAGGGTCAACAAGCACCAGATCAAACAGGCTGAGAAGAAGCTTTGTGACATCGAAGTGGCCAAGGTCAACACCCTGATCAAACTGATGGAGAGAGAAAGGCATGCTCAACTGTCTTCTGATTATGATGCATTGAATGTTGCCAACAAAATTGAGATCATTTAAACAGCCCAGCTGGCCAATTCTAAATATACTTTTTTTTTTTTTTTTTTTTTTTTTTTGCGGTACTGGGGATCAAACCCAGGGCTTTGTGCTTGCAAGGCAAGCACTCTACCGACTGAGCTATCTCCCCAGCCCTAAATATACATTTTTTAACCGTTAAAAAAAAAAAAAAGATGTGGTTAAAGATGCTTCATTACTTCCTTCCTGTTTATTTATATTTTTAATTTTGGTGAAAGTAAGAATTACCATTGCTAACCATTTTTGCGCAGTTCAGTAGTGTTAAATATTAATTATTTCTTAAAATTTTGGTTTAATACTTCGTATAACATTCATTCAGTCCTTGGTTTCAAGTTGTATTTACTTCGGTCATTGGGTTTCATGAGTCAGTGGATGAAGATGTGAATAGCACTGGATGATAGACACACATGGGTTTAGTATAAATATTTGTTGTTCTCCATTTTTAAAATCTACATCATTGCACTTAATAATATTAGATAGTCATTTTTCAGTCCTATCTAGGCTTTTATTGAAATTGGGGGAATATGTGTCTTCCCTGATGTTTCTCAATTGTTGCTGCAAACTTATCAGTACGTATTGCATTTTATTTATCTTTTTTTTTTTTTTTTTCAGTACTGGGGATTGAACCTAGGGACACTTTACCAGAGCTACAGTCCTGGTTTTCATTTTTGATTTTGAGTAGGCTGTCACTAAGTTTCTGAGGGTCTTGATAAGTTACCAGGGCTGCCCTTGAATTTACAATCCTCCTGCTCCAGCCTCCCAAATCACTGGGAATATAGATATGCATGACTGGCGAATTTTATGTATTTTTCCACATTTTTTGTTGGTGCATTATAGTTGTACATATTGATGGGGTTCGTCATTACATAATTATTCATGCACACACTATGACAATACAATTTGGCAACATTGCTCACTCCCCAGCACTTCCCCCGTCCCTCCTGCCTCCACCCCGGGTCCCTTTGCTGTACTGATCTCCCTGTGATTTTGAGGAGATCCACCTCCACCTCTGTTTTCCTTTCTCCTCTGGCTTCCACATATGAGACAAAACAATGGAACCTTGACCTTCTGAGTTTGACTTATTTCACTTAACATGATGGTTTCTAGTTCCATCCATTTTCCTACAAACGCCACAATTTCATTCTCTATGGCTGAATATAACTCCATTGTGTATATATACCACATTTTCTTTATCCAGTCATTGCATTTTATATTTTTGACAGAAACCCACTGAGATACTTGTTCGCAATATTTTTAAATGGATTAGAAAATTCTATTTTCTTAGATTTTAAAATGTGCAGATAAGGAAATTTTTAAAGTATTTTAGTTTTAGATGGACACAGTATCTTTATGTGTTCATTTGTTGTCGCTATGTGGTGCTGAGGATCAAACCCAGTGCCTCATGTGTGAGGGGCAAGTGCTCTACCATGGAGCCACAACCCCAACCCAGAGACATTTTTTTTTTTTTCCTTTTGAGGTGCTGGGGATTGAACCCAGGGCCTCGTGCTTGCAAGGCAAGCACTCTACCAACTGAGCTATATCCCCAGCCTGAGATTTGTTTTTAAAGATGGAACACCTATACATTAGAAACAAAGTCACTTAAGTATCAAAATATTCAAAATATTTCCAGATATCTGTCTTCAAAATGGGCTGTTTGCTGGGTGCAGTGGTGCACACTTGCAATCCCAGTTATTCAGGAGGCTGAGGCAGGAGAATTGCAAGTCTGAGGCCAGCCTGGGCAACTTAGCAGGACCCTTTCTCAAAATAAAAACAAAGAGGTCTGGGGATGTAGCTCAGTGGTAGAGCACCCCTGGGTTCCATCCCCAGTACCACACAGGCATACAAAGCTCTTGGTGGCAACAGCTTCTCTTAAAAAGTGATGATTTTTCTCATACTCTGACTAGCTAACTCCTCTACACTGAACAGATTTTCCCTGAACCAAAGGGTTTGTGCCTGGAGTGTTCACTTGTATGTGATTCATTAGGATTTTTAGATATTGTAATCTGTTGCTTCTTAAACCCCTTGTCCACTTTGGGAGAATAGGAAAATTGAATCCAAAGAGCATAATGTGTAAATCCATTTACCTATACATAATGTAAACTCCGTAGAACCCTGAAAAACAAACATACCATAAGACACTGAACAAAACAACCACAATAGCAGGGCATGGTGGTACATGCTTATAATCCCAGCAGCTTGAGAGGCTGAGGCAGGAGGATCACAAATTCCAGGCCAGCCTCAACAATTTAGCAAGATCCTAAGCAACTTGGCAAGACCCTGTCTCAAAATAAAAAATAGAAGGGGCTGAGGATGTGACTCAGTGGTTAAGTGTCCCTGGGTTCCATCTCTGATACCAAAAAAAAAAAAAAAAAAAAAAAGCACAGTCCCTCCAGATAGGAAACTCCCTTATTCCTTACCCAGACACCTCATCTGCCCTGTATAACTCAGGATGTGTGTGACTTAGAGGCCCAGAGAGGGCACCAATGTCAATCTGTTTACCAAATATTAGTAAAATTTACTTATCTATTTCTCTCTCTGTCTCTCTCTTTTGTTTTTTTGTTTTTTTCTTTTTCTTTTTTGGTACTGGGGAGTGAATCCAGGGGCACTTAACTACTGAGCCACATCCCCAGCCCCTCCCAAACCCTTTTATTTTTTATTTTGAGAGACAGGGGTCTCACAAAATTGCTTAGGGCCTTGATAAATTGCTAAAGCTGGCTTTGAATTTGCACTCCTGCCTCACCCAACCCGCCCTCCACACTCCCTCCAGCCACTGGGATTACAGGCAGGCACCACCCTGCCTGGCTTGTACAACTTTTTAGAGATTGTAAAATCATTTCTTGTTCTGTGATATGAACTGAAATATAATGTCCTGTGGAATTTTTGTTTGTTTGGTTTTTTTTTGGCAGTTTTAGGAATTTATCCAGGGCTAGTTCTGTGTGTGTATTTTTTAATCTAAGTCCTTTCCCCTAAGAAATTGAGAAAAATGGGGAGAAAAAAATTTGGATTATCATACCAGGTGTGGTGGTCTATACACACCTATAATTCAGCTGCTTAGGAGGCTGAGGTAGAAGGATCCAAGATTGAAGCTAGTCTGGGCAATTTAGTGAGATCCTGTCTCAAAATAAAAATCAAAGGGCTGGGGATTTAGCTCAGTGGTAAAGCACCCGTAGGTTAAATCCCCACTACCAAAAAATAAATAATTTAAAAAGTTCCACTACCAAATTAAAAAGGGCAAAGGACATAGCTCAGTATTAGAGTGCCCCTGTGTTCAATTACCAGTACCACAAGCAAACAAAGCAACTGACTTATCTCAATATTTTATCTTTTATCAAGTAAAAAACATTATTTTTGGTCACTGACTATGTACTAAACACATATTTACTCTTAAAATCTCACTGCCTGGTAGATAATATTATCCTCATTTTACAAATGAAAACCTGAAATCAGATTCATTCACCCATCAAAAATTCACGAAGTACCTACTATCTTCCAAGTAGGATTTTTACTTTGGGGATATAGCAGTGACTAAAACAGACTCGATCCTTCTTATGGGCTTACATTCTAGGGAATGGAGAAACAGTTAAGTCAGTAAAACAAGATCCTTCCTGATAATGGTAAAAACTAAAGAGAAAACAAAGGAAGGTAGTGTGCCTGGCATGGAATGTGTGCGCTAGTATTAGATTAGATGGTCTGGGAAGTCCTATCTGAAAGGGTGAGATTTGGGCTAGGGATATAGCTCAGTTGGTTGAGTGCTTGCCGCACAAGGCCCTGGGTTCAATTCCCAGCACCTCAAGAGTGAGATTTGATCCCTGAAAGAAGATCTGGAAAATGAAATCATTAAAGCAAATGCCCTAAGGAGAGTGAGCTTGACTTGTCAAGACAGAAAAAGAGAGGTATGCGGAGGAAGCCATTGGGAGTTTTTGAAAAGGAGGGTGATTTGATTTATATCAGAACATGCTAGATTAGTCAATCTTAAAGAATTTTTGTTTGGGGGAGGGTCCTTTTACATGTTAATTAATTGAGGATTCCAAGCAACTTTTTTATGTTTATTTTTCTATTGCTCTAAACAAACCACTCCCAAAGTTTAGTGATTATGTTAGTCAGCTTTCTATCACCATAATAAATACCTGAGATAGTTTGTAAAAAGAAAACGTGTATTTTGATTCACAGTTTTGGAAGTTTTAGTTCATAATAATTCACCCAAATGCTTTTAGGCCTGTGGTGAGCTGGGTTGTGGCAGGAATGGAGGGGTCTCTGAGCTACTGGCCAGGGAGTGAAGGAGCAATGAAGAGACTGGGGTTCCATAATCCACTTCAGGGCATGCCCTCAGATACCTGAAGACTCCCACTAAGCCCCACCTCTTAAAGGTATCACCACCTCCCAACAGTTCCAAACTGGGAACGCAGCCTCTAACACCTGGCCCTTTGGAGGGGCATCCAAGATCCAAACTATAGCAGTGAGTTAAAATAGGACTCATCATTTCTTTTCTCTGGGTTTCTGTGGGTCTAGGATTTGGAAGCAGTTTGGCTGGCTTAGGTTCTTTCCTGAAGTTGCAGTCAGCTGAAGGCTACACCAGGACTGAAGGATCTGGTTGCAAGATGACTCAATCAGGAGTGGCAAATTGGTGCTTCCTGGCTGTCAGCAGGAAACCTCGGTTCCTCTCCACGTTAGCCTCACCACAAGCATGCTTGAGTCCTCGTGTCATGACTGCTGACTTCTCCAGGAGCAGGATCCAAGAAACAGCAATACCAGATGTCAAAATGTCTTTTATGACCTAGCCTCATAAGTCACACATTGTCATTCCCTCCATATTTTATTGTTTACATGGCTCTCTTTAACGTGGATGTTAGCCTGCCCGTGCCTATAATTCCAGTGACTTGAGAGGCTGAGGCAGGAGGATTGAAAGTCCAGCCTTAGCAACTCAGTGAAATCCTGTATCAAAATTTTAAAAAGATCTGGGGATGTAGCTCAGAGGTAAAGTGCCCCTGGGTTCACTCTGTGGTAACAAAAGAAAAAAGATCTGGGAAACTTAAAAATCACCATCATGAATGGAAATTGTCTAGATATTAACCAAGATATAAAAACCCAAGTAAGCATGTGTGAGGCTCTGGGTTTGATACTCAGCACCACATATAAATAAATAAAAGACCCATTGACAACTAGAAAAAAATATTTTAAAAAAGGAAAGTATAGTTGGAGGATTCACATTATTTAATTTTGAGATTCTCCATACAGCTTTGATAAACAAGGAGGCATTGTGCTATTTGTGTAAGGAAAGACATGACAATATATGTACAAACCTTCCAAAGACTGAAGGTTAGAGAAGAGGATTGATCTCAGAGGGGAGGGGCACATGGAAAATTTTGGGGAGTATTTTTATTGTGGAGGTAGACACAAACTGCACATTTTTGTGAAAATCAGTTGCACTTTAAAAGGTAACTTATTGTAAATTAAATGTAAATTATACCTTAATAAACCTGACTTTAAAAAAGGAAAAAAAAAAAAAAAAAAACCCAAGTAAATGTAAATGGGCTGGGGTTGTGGCTCAGTAGTAGAGCACTTACCTAGCATGCACCAGGCACTGGGTTCAATCCCCAGCACCACATTAAAAAAAAAAAAAAAACTGATTTTGTAGACAGATTGATTCAAACAGCAGGATGTATATTTGGAGATGTGGACCAGGCGATGCCCTTAGTCAAACAGCTTGCCTAAGAACAGGCAAATAGATGGTGTAAAGAGGCAATAGGACCTTGGAAAAGCAAAGACCTTGGAGCCTACTTAAAGGCCTGTAGGGATATTAATGAGACTTTTATTCAAGGTCAGGTGATGGCTGCAGTGTTTGCACAGGGTCTTAGAGGTAATACCAGTTCCCGCCCAGGCCAACAGTGTTATCAATGTAAACAATTTGGACACATGAAAAAGGACTGCCCCCAAGGTTCTGTGCCAAAACTATGTCCCCGATGTAAAAAGGGGAAACACTGGGCAAGTGACTGTAAATCAACTAGAGACAAAGATGGTAACCCTTTACCTCCAAAAAATGGGAATCAGGGCCCCCAGCCTCGGGGCCCACAAATATACGGGGCTATCCAGTCTGTGCCTCGGACCCATTACCCCTTGACTCCCCAATTAGACAAACAAGAGGAAGTGCAGGATTGGACCTCTGTGCATCTGCCAGAGCAGTATTAACTCCAGAGATGGGAGTACAGCCAATACCTACTTTAGCTGTCAGCCCATTACCTAAAGGAACAGTGGGACTAGTTCTGGGTAAGAGTTCTTCTGCTTTAAAAGGATTAAATATAAATATTGTCCCTGGAGTTATAGACCCTGATTTTACAGGAGAAATAAAAATCCTTGCTTCTTCACCAAGAGGTGTAGCAATAATCGCTCAGGGTGATCGCATAGCATAATTGTTGGTCTTTCCCAGTTGCTATGATCAATATCCATTAAAAAATATTATTAGGGGAAATAAAGGGTTAGGTTCTACTGGCCAAAATATGGTCATGTTAACATGGGATTTAAAAGATAGGCCTATGACAAAGTTAGAGATAGAAGGCAAAAGTTTTGAGGGCTTATTAGATACTGGGGCTGATAAAAGTATTATCAAAATTACAGAATGGCCAAAAGCCTGGCCACTTCAACAGGCAGATCAGATTGGGTATAGCTTCCAATCCTAACAAGAGTGCAACCATATTATAATGGAAGGATAAAGAAGGTCATAGTGGTGTCGTCCAACCTTATGTCCTTGAACATCTCCCGGTAAATTTATGGGGGAGAGATATCATGGAACAGATGGATTTACATCTCACATTCGAGATCCCATATGGTAATCCAAAACCTAATCAAATGATGTTAGCCCAAGGACACATATGGGGAAAAGGTCTTGGAAAAAATAGTCAAGGACCTACTTCACCCATTTTAGTTACTCCAAAACAAGATAGAAAGGGATTGGATTTTCATTAGGGGCCACTGAAGCAATTAAAATAACATGGAAATCTGATAAACCTGTCTGGGTCCCTCAGTGGCCCCTATCAAAAGACAAATTAGAAGTGGCCCAGCAATTGGTTAACAAACAACTAGAGGCCGGACACGTGAAACCATCCACCTCTCCTTTCAACACACCAATATTTATAATAAAATATATTTATAATAAAATATATTTATATAATAAAATATATTTATAATAAAAAAGAAATCAGGAAAATGGAGGCTCTTACATGACCTAAGAGCAGTAAATTCTATAATGGAGCCCATGGGACCTATTCAATTAGGATTACCTACTTTATCAACTATCCCAGTTAATTGGCCCTCCATTGTAATTGACATAAAAGATTATTTCTTTTCCATTCTGTTACATCCTTCAGACACCAAAAAGTTCACATTTACTGTGCCCTCACTTAATAATAGCTCTCCTAATAAAAGATATGAATGGATAGTCCTCCCGCAAGGCATGGCCAATAGCCCTACCATGTGTCAAATATATGTAGGCAAGGCCATGGAACCTATACGCCTAGCAAACCCTCAACTTTTAATCTATCATTATATGGATGATATTTTGCTAGCTCAGAAGGAAAAACCTGTCTTAGAGCAATGTTATAATTCCTTATTAAAGTCACTTGAAAGATGGGGCTTACATATTGCCATTAATAAAGTACAATTCACAGACACCAAAAACTTCCTGGGATCTATCATAAATCAAACTATGGTTAAACCTGCAAAAATTACCGTTCAGGTGGACGAGCTTAGAACTTTAAATGATTTTCAAAAACTTTGGGGTGATATTAATTGGATTAGACCTTACCTTCATTTACCCACCTCAAGTTTGGGCCCCCTGTTTGATATTCTTAAAGGTGATTCTGACCCTCTTTCTAAGTGAGTGCTTACCCCTAAGGCTCAAACAGCTCTGAAGCTTGTTGAAACAGCTATGGAAAAGGCTCATCTTGATTGTATTGACCTAACTAAGCCTTTATCATTCATTGTCTTGGCCACAAATAAGTTATCCACAGGAGTGTTTTGGCAAAAGGGTCCTATTCTATGGGTTCACATGAATTATGCCCCTAACAAGGTCTTAGCCTTGTTTACTGAATCTGTGGCAGAATTAATCCTTAAGGCGTTAAAAGTATCCCTTTCCACCTTTGGATCACATCCCTCAACTATCACTACTCCATATACTACTGATCAGATACAATATCTTATTAATAATTCAAATTCATGGGCTGTAGTCTTTACTAGTACTTCTGCTGTGTTTGACAATCATTTGCCATCTGATCCTCTTCTCCAATTTTGGAGTCAACATCCTATAATTTTTCCTAAAGTCACCCGAAAAGAACCTATTACAGGAGCCACCCTTATATTTACTGATGGATCAAAAAATGGTATGGGTGCTATTACTATAGATAATGTTACAGAAACATTGTTGTTTAATACTCTATCTGCACAACAAACGGAATTATTAGTAGCTATAGAAGTATTCAAAACCCACCATGAGCCTTTTAACCTATTCTCTGATAGCAAATACGTTGTTAATGCTGTTCAAAATTTAGAATTAACTGGTCTGCTTTCCCTCACCTCCACTATTACTAAATATTTGCAAAGTTTACAAAAACTTATTTGGGACAGAAAAAATCCTTTTTTTATTGGGCATGTTCGGGCTTATACTGGCCTTCCAGGTCCTTTAAGTTTACACAATGATTTAACAGACATGGCCACCAGAGACCCACACATCTTTAATACGCTTGAAAATGCAAAAACTTTTCATTCCAAATTTCAGGTAGTGCTTCCACTCTACACACACGCTATAAAATTACTAAGGCAACAGCTCGGGACATAGTCAAGTCTTGTGCTAAATGTGTTACACTTATTCCTAACCCCTCTTTAGGAGTAAATCCAAAAGGGCTTCAGCCCAATCATATTTGGCAAATGGATGTAACTCATTATTCAGAATTTGGAAAACTACAATTTATTCATGTGTCTATTGATACTTTTTCAGGATTTATTATGGCCTCTGCTCTTACTGGAGAAAAATCCAAAGATGTAATAACACACTGTTTTCACTCTTTCTCCATCCTAGGAGTTCCCAAACAAATTAAAACAGATAATGGTCCTGGATATACGTCCCAGGCCTTTAAACAATTTTGTTCCACCTTTGGTATTCAACATGTCACAGGAATTCCCTATAATCCTCCTGGACAAAGCATTGTTGAGCATGCCCATTTAACGCTTAAAAACATGCTTTATAAACAAAAAGGGGAAATAGGGGCATCATACAGATCCCCAAAAGACAAATTGTCTGTTGTCTTGTTCATTTTAAATTTTTTAAATCTTGATTCTGAGGGCCGATCGGCTGCTGACCATCATTCAGAGCCTAATAAAAAGCATCTACCTCAAGTGCTCTGGAAGGACATTTTATCAGGACAATGGAAAGGCCCAGATCCGGTATTAGTCTGGACCCGAGGGTCTGTTTGTGTTTTCCCACAGGACACACAATCGCCAATTTGGGTGCCGGAGAGATTGGTCAAGGCCTCAACAGAGACCCCAAAACAGGAAGAAGATGAGGAGGCTTCTCCCGCTGATGGTGCTGGCGAATTCTTGCCAAATTAATGGAGGAGACTCACGTGAACTATGGGAGATAGTGAAGATGTGGCCCTATCCTGTACCCCTTACCAACTCCTCTATTCTATATCCTCCTATTTTTACAACATTTAGCCACATTTCTGCAGTCCGCTGTTCAATGGGGAAAAGAATGGTTTGGGTTTTTGTCCAGGGAGGTCTCTTGTGTGTTGTATCTGTCCTGTGCATATACAAAATGCATATACATCCGCGCAGAGAAACAGCCATTATTCGCCAAGCTCTCGTTGCAATTGATGCTGGCCCATCCCCCAAGTCTGGTTAAATATGCTGGACTGGTAGCCAATGACGGGTAAGATTCATGGGGAGCTCATACCAACCTAAGACAGGAAATGAGGGCTAGAGCCTCATTGTCCAATGATGGGTAAGGATGTTGCTCTGCCGTGGACAACCTAAGACAGGCACGGTCCCTTTTATAAACAGAAAGGGGGAGTTGCGGCGGGCGAGACCCGGGGCCCAGGGTTACGCCACGTGCATCTAAAGATGGCTACTGGCAGAGAGCAAACAGCGTCCTGATTATGCCTGGAGAGAGGCAGGAAGCATTTACAATTGGCTGTATGATAATCAGTTCTGCGCGTGGACAGATATACTTTACATGTATGCTTGAGCGAGTGATCGCTTGACCTTTAACAGGATGGGATGGACATATCTGGTCACAATTGCTTATGCATGAGACTGCTTATATATTGAGGGTGTTATTTGAATAAAGGGGAAGCTGCTTCATGAACCTCTGAAGTGTACGTGTCTTTTGTCCCGCTGGTTGGGCTGTAAGAGAAGCGGCTGCGGAGCCGCTTGGAGCAGCCAGGCAAAGAAGTGGCGGTTTTCCGTATTCCCCCACAGCAAATTAGTCTTACCCTATAAAACCAAAATCCCCTCTGTAACTGTTGGCCATTTTCACATCTGGAAAGTGAGCCCTGACAGTGCCCAAGTCCACAAATGAATAAAGGCTCCTCTGAATCCATTGAGGTCTGCTTCTCATCCTTTCGCACTTACAGATATAAGCACTATGATTTGTTAAAATAAGGAAACTAATAGTTTGTCTGAAGATGTCAACTCTGTCAATGTGCTGGATATTTGTATGATGTAAAAAAAAATCATAATCTGTAACACTGAGAATGAAGTCCATCTTAATCCCAGCAAGCAAAACAGTGCCCCAAGACACATGAAGAACCTCAGTTATTCAGAGTCAGGATTTGTCATCAGCTACGTTTGAGTGCCAAACCTGGAGAGGGTCTCCTGTAGCTCCTCCATATCCCACTTCTTACAGGCTGATAGGATGGGCCTGCATTCCAAAATAAAAATAATAAGAAGAATGGCATTGCTTAACTTTTGCAAATATCTATCTTTTATTAAAATTTTTATATACATATATTTTAATTGTAGGTGGACACAATACCTTTATTTCATTTTTTTGTGGTGCTGAGGATCAAACCCAGGGCCTCATGCGTACTAGGTGAGTGCTCCAACACTGATCCACAACCTCAGACCCCTGCAAATCTCTTTAATACCTGGTTTAACAGAATACAGTTGGATTCCCATTTCTGCTTCTGCACATTCTACCAAACATTCATCAGGAAATGAGGGTGAATATGGAAAATAATTTCTCAGTATTACTCTAAAAATTAGTTTTGACCTTTGCCCGGCAAGGTATACATGACTAATCTCAGTGACTTGGAAGGCTAAGGCAGGAGGATCACAAGTTCAAAGCCAACCTGGGTAACATTGTGAAATGTTGCCTCCAAATAAAATATAAAATAGACTGGAGGTGTAACTTCGTGGTCAATTGCTTCTGGGTTCAATCCCCAGTACAGAGAAGAAAAGTTTTGACCTGATGGAATCCTCTTGGGGGAGAGGGACCCTGAACTACACTTTGAGAAACTTGAATTAGATTATGATATAGTAACAAATGGTCCCGAAATCTCAATAGTTGACAACAAAGGTTTATTTTTGCTCAGGGTTCTGTTCCATGTCTTCACTAAGGAACCCAAGTTTTGACATTGACAGCCTCTAGCTGGGACATTTCTAGTTATGTTGATTGGGGAAAAAGGAATATGGCCAACCCTCCTGACTTTTTTTTTTTTTTTTTCCCCCTTTTGGTGGTGCTGGGGATTGAACCCAGGGCCTTGTGCTTGCAAGGCCAGCACTCTACCAACTGAGCTATCTCCCCAGCCCCCTCCTGACTTTTAAAACTTAAAATCTCTACTTGGAAATAATGTGGGGTTTTTTTGTTATTGTTGTTGTTGATTGTTTTTTGTTTTGTTTTGTTTTGTTTTGTTTTTTCAAGAACCAAAGCAATTCACTTGGCCACACTATTATTTGTCAGGGCTGGAATGTGCACTCTTCCTCAAGGGAGGGCCCCACTGGAAGGGATACTATGTGTATGTACTATAAACACATCTATAGGGGGTTTGAAAAATATCATTCTGGTTGTCCAATGGACAATGGATTATGTTGGAGACAGTAGGAAGCTACCCAGGAGTAGAAGCAATGTTAGGAATTGACTGCAGTACTCTAGGCAAGAAATGTGACTTGAAGTAGGGTGGCTGCAGTGGTTTGATTCAAAATGTACTTAGGAGGCAGGGTTATAGGGTTTTTTTTTTTTTGGAGTAAGGATGAACTTAAGGGAAAGTACTAGAAGATAACCTCCAAGTTTTTGGTTTGAACAACTTGGTGAATGACAATGACATTTACTGAAAAGGGAAAGGCTGGGAAAAGAATAGTTGTTTTTTTATTTTGAGAAGGGGAATGAAACAAATGTTTTATTTTGAACATGTTAAGCATAAGGTACCTGTCAGACATCCAAATTTTGAAATTCCATTGACTCCTGAAAGTCTGGGTGTATTGCAGAATTAAGGGTCCAGTTTATGTTTTGAGTACAAAATGTGTTGCTTGACCTCAGGTAGCTTATTTTAAACCTAACATTTTGTCTTCTTTCTTCTTTTTCCCCTTCTCCCCTCCCTGAAAGCAGGGGAAACAAACTTAACATTTTTTTCTGTTCCAGGTTAAGCTATGGTGTCCTTCACTACACAGAAGAATGTCACTACCCACAAGAATAAAGAAACTCCAAATCTGGGAAATGGAGCAACAGCTTTTTCACAGACACCTAGTGGGCACTAATTAATCATATCTACTGTTAATAGTTGGATCCCAGCCCTTGTATTATTCTTTTAAAAGCCCTGTGTCACTCTGACCAGGAAGTTCTATAACAGGAGTCCTGTGGTTTTCCTTTGCTAGCAAATCAATAATTTTTTACTTTTTCTCAAAAGCTTGTCCCTGTTACTGGATTGGCAAGAGAGACAAGGATTGAGCCTTCTGTATCATGGAGCTGGGGAGAGGTCAGAGCTAGAAGCATAAATTCTGGGGACATTAGCATAGACTGAATTGAAGATGTCCCAGGGAGATAAGGAAGAGACTAAAGGATAATGCTTTGGAGCACTCCAAGTATAAACGATCAGTGGCTTTGAATCCAACAAAGGGAGCTTGAGGAGGAGCCTCAAGTAAGGTGAAAACCACAAGAGTGCTGAATCTCCAAAACAAAGAGAGGAAAGTGTTTCAAGGAAGGAATAGTCTATGTTCTAGAAGTTGGACACAATGAAGATAGAAGTGTGATCATAGTATTTGGGAATGTGGAATTCAGTTGACCTGAACTTGAACAGTTTGAGTAGCCAGGTGAGGATTAATGTGTAATTTTTAAAATGATGACTGGTGACGCACGTCTGTAATCCCAGTAACTCCGAAGGCTGAGGCAGAAGGATCACAAGTTCAAGGCCAGCCTCAAAATCTTGGTGAGATGCTCTCTCAAAAAACAAAAATAAAAAGGGCTGAAGGGCTGGGGATATAGGTTAGTGATAGAACATCCCTGGGATTGTTCAATCCCCGGTGTCCAAAAAATGAAAAGGAAAAGGAAAAAAAAAAAAAAAGAAAGAAAGAAAGAGAAAGAAAAAAAAAAAAAAAAAACGGGGGTGGGGGTGGGGACTAGGTGTGTTGAACAACAAATGAGAAATGGAGATAACCTGTTATGAAAAGTTTTTTATCAAGTAGATAATGGAGAAAAGGAGGGGGACAAAGAAGTGAAGATGAAAAGCTGTGTATATGAAACTTGTACGTAAACTGCAAAGAGTATATTAATCTTAGGCTTATTTTGTTATTTATTATTCTAACTCCTAGAAATTTCAAACCAGGCAGTGTGAAGAATCAGTAAAATACTACCATTAGTTCCCAGCTGGCCGGTCAATAAGGCCCAAAACCCTCCAGCCAATGAAACTTCGAGAAATGAAAAGCTAGCTACAGAGGGTGGGGCCGAAGGCGAGGTGGATGCAGGGGTGGAGAGGGAAGGAGAGGCCGAATTAATATTGTCCGCCCAGGGACACCATAGGGCAGATTTGCGGCTTTTACACTGGAGGGCGGAGCCGGCAGGAAATTTAAACCGAAGCCGCGGCGAAGGGCGCCTGGAGAATATTGCAGTTGCACAGAAACAACCAGACTTAGAAATCCCGGAGAGCCAGAGGAGCCCGCGAATGAAAACCAGAGACCTTGAGGACGGAGTACGGAGGCCGAGAAGGAGCCGAGATTTGATGAGTGAGCGGGGAAAGGGTACGGATGCCGGGAAGGGGAGAGAGGGGTAAGAAGGAAGGCGGCAGGGGTCAGAAGAGTTGAAAAGATACGGGATTGGGAAGTGGGTTTAGGAATTGAGTGGATACGTGCAGAAGCTGAGGAGGGCAGAGGCGCCCAGGAGGGGTCGCAGGAGTTGAGAGACTAAACAGGTCACTGGCGTTGAGGCGACAGGGGTCTCAAAGGGGGCTGAGAGACGGCCGGGAAAGAGCCGAGAGGGAGGTACGGGAAGTGAGATGTACAAGCGATGACCGAGAGGTCCCGGGAATTGAGGGAGCGGAATCTGAAGGGCGGGGGGCGGAGGGCCTGAGGGACCAGCCTGGAAGGAGGCGTGAGAGTTGATATGGAATGTGGGTCCGAACGAGTCGTGCTGTTCCAGGAAGTCGCGATGGCGAATTGTGTGGAGTTTGGGAGGCGGAGGCGGGGCGGGGGTGCGAGAAGGAAAGATGGAAGGTCGGAGTCAGGGGAAGATGTTTGAGCTGCTGTTCTCTCCTTTCTCAGGCAACAGTTACTTCGGGCTGGAGAGTTTCATGGCTGAGAGTGGACTCCGAGTTCCAGACCCAGGTGGGAAACTGGTCAAAACTAAGGATGAGGGGCTGGGGAGATAGCTCAGCTGCCACCCCTGCCTCAGGGCCTCTTGGAAGGCAGAGAAGTTTGAACTCTGTTGGAGTCTTCTAATTGTGTGTGTGTGTGTGTGTGTGTTTTGATGGTGTCATAGGTCATTTAGGAATTTATGGTAAATTTATGGAGTAATTTATTAAACCCATATTCATGGTTAGTTTATCACTAAACTTAAACATGGATACCCAATTAGATCAGTATTTTAACACATGATTACTCCTGTATGCCTTTCCTCAAGCGTTTCTTTAGCATCATCTAGTTTTCCTTCTGGATTGTTACATTTTAAATAATAATACACTTCAATAAGTTACTTATCCATCCTTCTTGTATCTTGTTACTTACTTTCTGGATCTCATTCTCTTTTTGTTGGAGATTTTTCTTCAAGAGTGTTTTCAAAACGGAACTCTGTCATAAACTTTCTGAAGCTTATATGCCTGAGAATATCTTTATGTCACCCTTGTATTAAAATGCTGAAGTATGGGCTGGGGTTGTCGTCCAGTGGTAGAGCACTTGCCTATCATGTGTGAGGTACTGGGTTCAATCCTCAGCACCACATAAAAATAGATGAAATAAGGTATTGTACCCATCTACAACTAAAAATATTTTTTAAAAAATAGAATGATCTTGTGATCCTCCTTCTTCAGCCTCCTGAGTTGCCAGGATTACAGGCAGCTGCCACTGCTCCCCTTCCCTCAGATGTATAAATTTCTTAGAGCTTTTTCTTCTGTGTGTTTTCTTCCTTATAGTGTCCTGTTGTGTTTAATGGATGCAAAGTGTTCTCTTATCTCCCAGAATATTAATGGTATTTTTATTTCTGTTGAGTTTTCTTCTGCTTCTTGCATTATCTCTATTTCCTCTCCCCCCCCCCCCCCCCCCCCCCCCCCCCCCCCCGTTTGTTAGCCAGATTTCTTGTTGGAAGCTTTCTTTAAATGTCTAATGATCTTTGGTTATCTTTTCATATTAAAGAGTAAGGCAGTAAGATGTTAATTGAGCTGGTGTGATAGACCTGTAATTCCAGTTTTCTTTGCAACTCAGGAAGCTGAGATAGGAGGATTACAAGTTTGAGGCCAACTTGGACAATTTAGAGAGACCCTGTCTCAAAGTACAATAAAAAGGACTGGGGACATAGCTCAGTGGTAGAGCATTCCAGTGTTCAGTCCTTAATTACACACACACACACACATACACACACACAGAGTGAAATGAAAGTTCCTGGCAGAAGGAGTTGTTGGCTAGTGACTTCATTATAGGTGATCAGGTTAGATCCTGGCAATTTTTGGGGGGAGGGACCTCCAGTATCACTAATTTGTTTTTGTTTGTTTGTTTGTCATGGGCCAGTTAGTTCCATACAAAGGAATCCTCCAATCCTCTATTTAGTAATTATAAGCTTAATTGTCAGTATTTGGGATCCCATTGAGGGGAGAGATCTGCATGTCTCACAGTTCAGTATAGAAATTCTTTTTAAACCCCTGGGTTTTCATGAGGTCCTTATGCCTGCTCTCACTGTGCAGTATCCCTCCAGGCAAGGGTTTCTTCAGCCCTGATACAATGGACATTTTGGGCCAGATAATTCTTTCTTGCAGGAGTTATCCTGTGCTTTGTAAGATGTTAATCAGCATCCCTGTCTACTCACTAGATGCCAGTAGCACACCCACTTCCCAATTGTGACAACCAAAAAAGTCTCCAGTCATTTTCAAATTTCCCCTAGAGGCAAAATTTCCCCCAATTAAAACCAGAGCTGTAGCCTTCTGCTGGGGCGGGAGAAGATTCTGAGAAGCTAACTGTTCCTCTTAAAAGCTTTCAAATAATACTCTCTTTAGCTCACTGTTCATTTTAGCATTCTGCTGTATCTGATCCTCCTAATTTCAGGACCTTTCATCCCTAATTAGTTGCTTCTTATTGGCTTAGGATGTGGTTCTCGCTGGCCTTCCTGTGTGGTGTTAATCACCCATCTACTTTCCAATTTCCAAAATTTCATAGAATCTCCTCTTGCCTGTTGTCAGCTTTTTGCCAGTGCCTTTATACATTGTGTGTGTGTAATTTTAGGGAGATTTGGAATGAGAACAGAAGTTCTTCATTCACCCTCTACACTTATTCAGAAGTCTGGATCATTATTTCTTCAAGTATTTTCTACCCTCCATTTATTTCCCCTTTATAACTCCTCTGCTACTGTTGGCTCTTCTTTCCCTATCCTCTGCATTTCTTTTTGTGTTTTTGTGTTGCTGAGGATCAAACCCAGGTCCTCAAGCATTCTAAGCCAGCTCTCTACCACTGAACTGCACCCCACCCCCTTATTCACATTTTACCAGTTGTCCCCCAATGTCCTTTTTCTAGTTTAAGATCCAATCTAAGATCATACATTATTTTAGCTGTCATATCTCTTTAGTGTCTTGAGAGGAATTTGTCCTTCTTTCTTTGTCTTTCATGACCTCAGTACCTTTGAAAAACAGAATAACCCTCAGTTTGGGTTTTGTTTGACATGTCCTATGAATTCAGGTTATGCATTTTGGCATTTGATGTTGTGCCCTTCCAAGTACATGGGTCAGGAGGCACATGATGAGGATGTCTCATTTTTCGTCACATTAACTTTAATCACATGACCAAAGTGGTATCTGTCAGATTTCTCCACTGTAGTTACTGTTAACTATTTTAAGAGATACTTTGAGACTATGAAGATATACAGGTTTACATTTTTTCATAGTTTTATTGAGATATGGTCCACATGTCACACATTTCACCCTTTATAAAGTGTACAACTTTTCATATTCATAGAGTTGTGCAGCCATCTCCAAAGTTCAATTTTAGAACACTTTTTATCACCCCAAAAAGGAGCCCATATCTTCTAAAAATCACTCCCAATTTTCCCCTAATCTCCCAGACCTAGATATCTACTAATCTACTTTCTGTCCTTATAAGTTTGCTTCTGGGCTGGGAATATAGATCAGTTGGTAGAATGCTTGCCTTGCAAGCACAAAGCCCTGAGTTCAATCCCCAGCACTGCAAAAAAAAGTTTGCTTCTTCTGGGCATTTTATATAAATGAACTCACATAATATATACTCTTTTGTGACTGATTTCTTTCATATAGCATAGTATTTTCACAGTTCATCCAGTTGCACCATGAATCATTTTTTCCTTTAAATTCTGGGCATCAACCAACTCAGCGCCATCTGTATATTAAGCATGTGCTCCACCACTGAGTCACACTTTCAGCCTCACATATTTCCTTTTTGTGGTTAAATAACATTCCCTTTTACAGATATAACTGCATTTTATTTATCTATTCATCACTTGATGGTATATTTGACTACTTTGAATAATAATGTTTATTTACAAGTTATAATGTAAAATAACATAAAAAATATACCAAGTTAGGAAGCTTTTTAAAAATTGTCAAAGCCTGGTTGTGGCGGTATGTACCTGTATTCCCAACTACTCAAGAGAATGAGGCAGGAAGATCACTTGAGTTTGGGACCAGCCTAGGCAACATAATAAGACCCCATCTCAAAAGTAGCAAATGATAATAATAAATAGAATAAATTTAAAATATCCAAACCTGTCATTTTAAATTCCAGTGATTTACTAGACTGTGCATTAGTGTTGGCCATTCTGGGTTAAATTTTCAAGGACCTGACACGTCCTTTCAATATGTAGTTTCAGATATGCATTTTTTTCCAGGTGCAGTACTGCATGCCTATGATCCCAGTGACTCAGAGGACTGAGACAGGGCCAGGGGAGGTGGCACACCACTGTAATCCCAACAGCTTGAGAGGCTGAGACAAGAGGATCACAAGTTCAAGGCTAGCCTCAGCAACTGAGCAAGGCCCTAAGCAACTCAGTGAGATCCTGTATCTAAATAAAATATAAAATAGGCTAAGGATGTGGCTCAGTGGTTGAGTGCCCTTGAGTTCAATCCCTGGTACCCGCCCCGCCCGTAAAAAAAAAAAAATGGCTGAGGCAGGAGGATTGCCAACTTTGGCAACTTAGTGAGGCCCTGACTCAAAAAATAAAACAAAAAACAAGTGCTGGAGATACTGCTCAGTGTTGGAGCACCCATGTGTGTGTGTGTGTGTGTGTGTGTTTCTTTTGGTACTGGGGATTAAACCCAGATGCAATTAACCACTGAGCTATATCCCCAGCCCTATCTGTGTATTTAAATATATTTTGCTACTACTACTACTATCTTATTACTGAAGATTTTCCTGAGACTTGAGTGTCTAATGTAATAATTTGAGGAATTTTATTATTAGAATTTTTAATGGAATTAATAACGGTGTTTAGCTATGAAGGGATGAAAATCATTGTTAATTCTAAGAATATAAAGAAATGGTTGATATTTCAAGGTAAGGAAATTGGTTTAATATGTGAGGCTTCTATAGATTAAATGCATTATATAGTTAATGGAATGTTTTTAAAATTCTTTAAGTTTTAACTTTATTATGAAATTTTTCAACCTGCAACAATCTATAGAATTTTACCTGGAGCCCTTATAGACACACAGCTTAGACTTCATCATTGCCATTTTTTAAAAATTATGTTTAGTTATAGATGGATACAGTACTTTTTATTTATTTTCATGTGGTGCTGAGGATCAAACTCAGTGGCTCACACTTGCTAGGCAAGTGCTCTACCACTGAGCCACAACCCCAGCCCCCTCATTGCCATTTTAATATACTTGTTTTATCATATACCCATCCATCTTATCTTCCCTCTGTTCACCTTGGTGGTGGCATGCTGGGGGTGGAACCTAGGGCCTCGCACTATGCCACGAGTTAAGCCCCCAGCTCCTATCCAGTTTTTTTTTTTTTTTTAATGCATTTCAAGTAACTTTTAGACCTTAGTACATGTTCCTCCAAATGGCTAAGCATGCATTTAATTGATTAGAATTCCATATTTGATATAGTTTGTTTCTTTTGATAAAAATTTATATGCAATAAAATGCACAATTCTTTTTAAAAATATTTTTTAATTGTTATGGACCTTTATTTTATTCATTCATTTATATGTGGTACTGAGAATTGAACCCAATGCCTCACACATGCGAGGCAAGCTCTCTACCGCTAAGCCACAACCCCAGCCCCAAAATGCACAATTCTTAAGGGCATTTCTCTGTTTTTTTTTTTTTTTAAACTTTGTTGAGGTATAAATCAAATTCATTTGTCTTAAGTGTATACTTTCAGTGACTTTTTGTTACTTTTCAGAGTTGTGTAGTTAGCACTAAAATTTAGTTTGAGAACATTTTCATCATCCCAAAAAGAACTTCATGCCTTTGTGCAGTCATTCCTTATTTCTACCCCCAGGCCTGAGTAACTGCTAATCTACCTGTGTCTCTATATATTTGCCTTTTATGAACATTTCATATCATTGGAATTATACAATATTTGTGTCGTCTTCCCTCACTTAACATGTTTTTGAGGTTCATCCATGTTGTAGCATGTATCAGTACTTCATTCTTTTTTATTGCTAAATAGTATCATTTCCACTTTTTGGCTCTCATGAATAATATAATGCTCCTGTGAACATTTGTGCACAAGTTTTATGGGCATATGTTCCTCTCCTGAGCACATATCTCGGAGTAGAATTACTTGGTTACATGTTAACTCTATGTTTAACATTTGGGGAAACTGTCAGACTCTCTTTCACAGTGATGCACCAGTTTACATTTCCACCAGCAGAGTGTAAGAGCTCCTGTTTTTCCACATCTAAGTGTCTTGAGGTACACTAGCTTTGAAGTTCTTTGTGTGCCCAGAGCCTAGCGCAAGACATAACACAAGAGACTGAGCTGTCACTGAGAGTTGCATGACTTCAGGACTCCTTCTTACCCCAAACTTCTTACTGTGCTCCTCTTTGTTGTTTTTCTAGGGGCTCGTCTAGGAGTTTCCAGTTGTCTGGGAAAATACCAGAAAAACTCACGAGGTGCTAGGAAACAGCCTTTTACCGGAAAGTCCTTTTATTTGGATCTGCCTGCTGGCAAGAATCTCCAGTTTTTGACAGGAGCCATCCAACAGCTGGGTGGGGTATGTAATTTTTCTCTCCTGTGATGCCATATTCTTTTGTGGGTTGCCAGTCAGGAGCTGGTGAGGGATTTTTATTCTTCCTTTCCCTCTTCCATAATGGCTTTATTGAGATATAATTCACATACCATAAAATTCACTCATTTAAAGTACACAGTTTAGTCACGTGCATGCCTGTAATCTCAGTTACTTGGGAGGCTCAGACAGGAGGATCACAAATCCAAGGCCAGCCTGAATAATTTAGCAAGGCCCTAAGTAACTTAGTGAAAACTTGTCTTAAAATAAAAAATAAAAAGAGCTGGGGAAGAGGCCCAGTGGTTAAGCGCCCCTAGGTTCAATCCCTAGTATCGAAAAAATAAAAATAAGGTGCACAGTTAGTGTTATTTAGTATAGTCAGTCCTGCATATTCACAGGTTCCTCATCCATGGATTCAAGCAACTACACATTGATATTTTTTTAAAAGTTATGTCTACACAGACCTTTTTTTCTTGCTGTTATTCCCTAAACGATATACTAACAACTATATGGCATTTACAGAACATTAGGTTTTATGAATAACCTAGAGATAATTTCAAGTATATGGAATATGTACATAGGTTATATGCAAAATCTGTGCCATTTTATATCAGGGGTCCTGGTACCAAATCCCTATAGATACCTGGGGATACCTGTATTCACAGAAATGTTCAACTTGTGTGATCACATAGTCAATTTTAGAACATTTTCATCACTCCTTAAGAGAAGCCCCACATTCATTATCAATCAGTCTTTCTGTATATCCTGAAATACCCCTTGTCCTTGTCCCTGGGTAAATGCTCATCTACTTTCTGTCCTTATTCTGCCTTTTTTTTTTTCTTTCAAATATTCTTTTTTAAAAATATATATATATTTAGGGCTGGGGATATAGCTCAGTTGGTAGAGTGTTTGCCTCGCAAGCACAAGGCCCTGGGTTCAATCCCCAGCATATATATATATATATTTTTTTTTTTTTTTTTTCTTGTCCTCGGATCTTTTATTTTTTATTTATTTACACATGGCACTGAATATCGAACCCGGGGCCTTGCACATGCCAGGCAAGCGCTTTACCACTGAAGCAAAACTCCAGCCCCTCTGTCTTTGTTATCTTATGCTCATTTTCTATATAGCTATGATCATGATTATGTGCGTGTGTGTGTGTGTGTGTACACAGGCGTGTTTTGCAGGGGATACTGAGATTGAACCTATGGGCACTTAACCACTGAGCCACATCCCCAACCCTTTTTATTTTTAATATTGAGACAGGGTCTCACTCAGTTGCTTAGTGCCTTCCTAAGCTGCTGAAGCTGACTTTGAACTTTCTTTCTTTTTTTTGTGGTGCTGGGGATTGAACCCAGGGCCTTGTGTATGCTAGGCAAGCACTCTACCAACTGAGCTATAACCCCAGCCCCTGACTTTGAATTTTCAATCCTCCTACCTCAGCCTCAAGTTGCTGGTTTTACAGGTGTGTACCACCAATTATGTTTATATTTCTTATTACCAACTTAAGACATTGACATTTTCATGTCTTTATTGCCCTTCATATACATTATTTGTAATGGGAATACAGTATAATATTTTTGAGTAGATTATTGATTTACTTAATAGTTACCTAATAGACATTTAGATTATTTCTAATTTTGAGCCCTTAGAAATGATACTGGTAAACAGTTTTGGTGAATCAATTAAAATATCTTTAAAGTATATGTCATATGGTAATTTTTTTAAAATTTAATTTATTTTTATTGTGAACAAATGGGATACACGTTGTTTCTGTTTGTACATGGAGGAACAGCATACCATTTGCGTAATCATACACATAGGGTAATAATGTTTGATTCATCCTGTTATTTTTTCCTTCCCCCCCACCCCTCCCACTCCTCTTTTCCCTCTATACAGTCCCTCCTTCCTCCATTCTTGCCCCCCTCCCACTCCCCATTATGTGTCATCATCCGCTTATCAGCGAGATCATTTGTCCTTTGGATTTTTCAGATTGGCTTATCTCACTTAGCATGATATTCTCCAATTTCATCCATTTGCCTACAAATGCCATAATTTTATTATTCTTTATAGCTGAGTAATATTCCATTGTATATATATATACCACAGTTTTTTTATCCATTCATCAATTAAAGGACATCTAGGTTGGTTCCACAGTCTGGCTATTGTGAATTGAGCAGCTATGAACATTGATGTGGCTGTATCTCTGTAGTATGCTGATTTTAAGTCCTTTGGGTATAGGCCGAGGAGTGGGATAGCTGGGTCAAATGGTGGGTCCATTCCAAGTTTTCTAAGGAATCTCCACACTGCTTTCCAGAGTGGCTGCACTAATTTGCAACCCCACCAGCAATGTATGAGTGTACCTTTTTCCTCACATCCTCTCCAACACCTATTGTTGCTTGTATTCTGCCATTCTACTCGGGGTGAGATGAAATCTTAGTGTAGTTTTTTTTGGATTTCTCTTATTACTAAAGATGGTGAACATTTTTTCATATGTTTGTTGATTGCTTGTAGATCTTCTTCTGTGAAGCGTCTGTTCATATCCTTAGCCCATTTGTTGATTGGGTTATTTGTATTTTCGGTGTAGAGTTTTTTGAGTTCTTTATATATTCTGCAAATTAGTGCTCTATCTGAAGTATGAGTGGCAAAGATATTCTCCCACTCTGTAGGCTCTCTCTTCGCATTGCTGATAGTTTCCTTTGCTGAGAGAAAGCTATTTAGTTTGAATCTATTCCAGTTGTTGATTCTTGCTTTTATTTCTTGTGCTATGGGAGTCTTGTTAAGGAAGTCTGATCCTAAGCCAACAAGGTGAAGATTTGGATCTACTTTTTCTTCTATAAGATGCAAGGTTTCTGGTCTGATTTCGAGGTCCTTGATCCATTGTGAGTTGATTTTTGTGCAGGGTGAGAGATAGGGGTTTAGTTCATTCTGTTGCATATGGATTTCCAGTTTTCCCAGCACCATTTGTTGACGAGGCTATCTTTTCTCTATTGCATATTTTTGGCCCCTTTGTCTAATATGAGAAAATTGTATTTATTTGGGTTTGTGTCTGTGTCCTCTATTCTGTACCATTGGTCTACCTGTCTATTTTGGTGCAATACCATGCCATTTTTGTTACTATTACTTTATAGTATAGTCGAAGTTCTGGTATTGTGATAACTCCTGCTTCATTCTTCCTGCTAAGGATTGTTTTAGCTATTCTGGGTTTCTTATTCTTCCAGATGAATTTCATAATTGCTTGCTTTATTTCTGTAAGGTACATCATTGGGATTGAAATTGGAATTGCATTGAATCTGTACAGCACTTTTGGTAGTATGGCCATTTTGACAATATTAATTCTGCCTATCGAAGAACATGGGGGAGATCTTTCCATTTCTAAGGTCTTCCTCAATTTGTTTCTTCAATGTTTTGTAGTTTTCATTGTAGAGATCTATTACCTCTTTGGTTAGGTTGATTCCCAAGTATTTTATTTTTTTTGAGGCTATTGCAAATGGAGTTGTTTTCCTCATTTCCCTTTCAGCTGTTTTGTTGCTTGCGTATAAAAATGCTTTAGATTTATGCGTGTTGATTTTCTAGCCTGCTATTTTGCTGAATTCATTGATGAGGTCTAGAAGTTTTCTGGAGGAGTTTTTTGGATCCTCTAAATATAGAATCATGTCATAAGCAAATAGTGGCAGCTTAAGTTCCTCTTTTCTATTCGTATCCCTTTAATTTCTTTAGTCTGCCTAATTGCTCTGGCTAGAGTTTCGAGGACAATGTTGAATAGAAGTGGTGAAAGGGGACATCCCTGTCTTGTTCCCATTTTTAAAGGGAATGGTTTCAGTTTTTCTCCATTAAGAATGATGTTGGCCATGGGCTTAGCATAAATAGCCTTTACAATGTTCAGGTATGTTCCTACTATCCCTATTTTTTCAAGTGTTTTGAGCATGAAGGGGTGTTGTATTTTGTTGAACGCTTTTTCTGTGTCAATTGAAATAACCATATGATTCTTATCCTTAAGTCTATTGACATGATGGATTACGTTTATTGATTTACAGATGTTAAACCATCCTTGCATTACAGAGATGAACTCCACTTGATCGTGGTGCACGATTTTCTTAATATGCTTTTGGATACAGTTTGCCAATATTTTGTTAAGGGTCTTTGCATCTATATTCATCAAGGATATTGGTCTAAAGTTTTCTTTCCTTGATGTGTCTTTTCCTGTTTTGGGTATGAGGGTGATATTAGCTTCATAGAATGAGTTTGGTAGGGTACCCTCCTTTTCTATTTGAGAAGTATTGGAATGAGATCTTCTTTGAAGGTCTTATAGAACTCGGCTGAGAATCCGTCTGGTCTTGGGCTTTTCTTGAATACTCGGTTTTTAATGCTTCTTCTATTTCATTGCTTGATATTGATCTGTTTAAATTGTGTATGACCTCCTGGTTCAGTTTGGGAGGAGCATTATAGAAATGCTCTAGAGCACTCTAGAAATTTGTCAATGTCTTCGGTAGTTTCTATTTTGTTGGAATACAGATTTTCAAAGTAGCTTCTCATTATGTTCTGTATCTCAGTGGTGGCTGTCATGATATTTCCTTTTTCATCACGAATTTTAGTAATTTGAGTTTTCTCTCTCCTCTTTGTTAGTGTGGCTAAGGGTTTTGTCTATTTGGTTTACTTTTTCAAAGAACCAACTTTTTGTTTTGTCAGTTTTTTGAATAGTTTCTTTTGTTTCAATTTCATTGATTTCAGCTCTGATTTTAATTATTTCCTGTCTTCTATTAATTTTGCTGTTATTCTATTCTTTTTCTAGGGCTTTGAGCTGTAATGTTAGGTCATTTAGTTGTTGACTTTTCATTCTTTTCTGGAATGAGCTCCATGCAATGAATTTTCCTCTTAGTACCACTTTCATAGTGTCCCAGAGATTTTGATATGTTGTATTATCATCCTCATTGACCTCTAAGAAATTTTTTTATCTCCTCCCTGATGTTTTCTGTTATCCATGTTTCATTCAATAGCATATTATTTAGTCTCCAGGTGTTGGAGTAATTTCTGTTTTTTATTTTGTCATTGATTTCTACTCTCAGTCCATTATGATCTGATAGAACACAAGGCAGTATCTCTATTTTTTTTGCATTTCCTAAGGGCTGCTTTGTGGCATAACATATGGTCTATTTTCGAGAAGGTTCCATGTGCTGCTGAGAAGAAAGTGAATCCACTCGTTGATGGATAGAATATTCTATATACGTCTACTAAGTCTAGGTTATTGATTGTGTTATTGAGTTATATGGTTTCTTTGTTCGGAAGATCTATCTAGTGGTGACAGCGGTGCATTAAAGTCACCCAGAATTATTGTGTTGTGATCTATGTGATTCCTGAAATTGAGAAGGATTTGTTTGATGTACAGGGATGCACCATTGTTTGGGGCATAAATATTTACTATCATTATGTCTTCCTGATTTATGGTTCCCTTAAGCAGTATGAAATGTCCTTCTTTATCCCTTCTGACTAACTTTGGCTTGAAGTCCACTTTATCTGATATAAGGATGGAAACCCCCGCTTTTTTCCTGAGTCCATGTGTGTGGTAGGTTTTTTCTCATCCTTTCACCTTTAGTCCGTGGATGTCTTTTTCTATGAGATGAGTCTCTTGCAGGCAGCATATTGTTGGGTCTTTCTTTTTAATCCATTCTGCCAGTCTATGTCTTTTGATTGATGAGTTTAGGCCATTAACATTCAGGGTTATTATTGAGATATGATTTGTATTTCCAGTCATTTGGTTTATTTTTGGTTTTTAAGTAGCTTGGTTTCTCCTTTGAGTGGTTTTTCTCTAAGGTAGTTCCTCCCTTTGCTGACCTACATTGTTGTTTTTCATTTCCTCCTCATGGAATATTTTGTTGAGAACATTCTGTAGTGCAGGCTTTCTATTTGTAAATTCTTTTAACTTTTGTTTATCATGGAAGGATTTTATTTCATCTTCAAATCTGAAGGTTAGTTTTGCTGGGTATAGGATTCTTGGTTGGCAACCATGTTCTTTCAGAGCTTGAAATATGTTGTTTCAGGCCCTTCTAGCTTTTAGAGTCTGGGTTGAGAAGTTGGCTGCTATCCGTATTGGTCTCCCCCTATATGTAATCTGATGCTTTTCTCTCATGGCCTTCAAAATCCTATCTTTATTTTGAATGTTAGGCATTTTCATTATAATGTGCCTTGGTGTGGATCTGTTGTGATTTCATGCATTTGGTGTTCTGTAAGCCTCTTGTATTTGATTTTCCATTTCATTCTTCAGGTTTGGGAAATTTTCTGATATTATTTCATTGAATAGGTTGTTCATTCCTTTGGTTTGTTTCTCTGTGCCTTCCTCAATCCCAGTAATTCTTAAATTTGGTCTTTTCATGGTGTCCCATAGTTCTTGGAGATTCTGTTCATGATTTCTTACCATCTTCTCTGTTTGGGCAACTTTATTTTCAAGATTAAATATTTTGTCTTCATTGTCTGAGGTTCTGTCTTCCAAGTGGTCTAGTCTGTTGGTGATGCTTTCCATTGAGTTTTTTTTTTTTTTTTTTCCAGCCCTTCTTACTTTTTATTTTTTTTTATTTTTATTTTTTTTCCCATTGAGTTTTTTATTTGGTTTATTGTTTCCTTCATTTCAAGGATTTCCGTTTGGTTTTTTTTTTTTTTTTTTTTTTTTTTTTTGAGAATCTCTATCTCTTTGTTGAAATGATCTTTTGCTTCCTGCAGGTGCTCTTTCAGCTTATTGGTATTATCATTCATTGCCTGCATTTACTCTCTTATCTCATCCTTTGCTTCACGAATCATCTTAATCATGTATAATCTGAAGTTCTTTTCTGACATTTCATCTAACATACTGTCATTGGATTCTATTACTATAGAATCTAGATTTGTTTGGATCATTTTCTTCCCTTGTTTTTTCTTGTTGTTCATGTATCTTCCTCTCTAGCAGTGCAGATCTGGGGTATTGCAGATTTCCCCCTATAGGCTTATAGTGGCCCTGTAGGTTTCCAAAACCCTTTCTTTAAGGGGAGATCAACATTAGCAGTGCCCAGTTCAGACACTATGCAATCCTAGATCAAATTGCCCCTATGAGGACAGTAACAAAATTGTCATAATAAACAGAATGAGTGAAAATATTATCTTCAATAAAACAAACAGATTTGCAATAAGGTCTGCAGTTTCTAATGGAGGACAAAGAAGATGCAGAGGGATGTAGAATGTGGCTGTTAATGGGATAAGAAAAGATTATACATAAGTTCTAGATAACAGAAAGGGTGAGACTGTAATCAAAAGAAATTGGATGTTAGCATGCAAAAAAGGGAGAAAGAGACTCTGAGGGAACAGGTAAACAAAAGGAAAAGAGAGCAAGAAAAGTAAAGAAATAAAAACTTAAATTTTTTCTATAAGGAGAAAAAAGAAAATCTACAGTATAACAGCCATATAGTAATGAAACCTCCCAGTGTTCAGTAGCCTGATGCACGAGAGGTACCTGATAATGAGCTTCAAGCCTCCAGCAGGCGTCTCAGTATGGGTTTTGCCCCACCCAAAGATCAGAGCTCCGGCTTCCAGGATTATCTAAGATGGCCGCTCTGGCTTCGAAATGTGTGGGCAAATGGGGAGCTGCAGCTCAGGGTGAGGACGTGGTCAGCTGGAGGTCCTGGCGGCGGTATGCAGTTGGTCAGGCAGGGGTCCTGGAGGTCCAGTGTGTTTGGTGTGGTTGTGGGATCCTGGAGGCCGGGTGCAATCAGTCGGTCTGGGGTCCCGGTGATAGGGCGCAGTCAGTTGGTCTGGGGGTCCTGGCGGCAGGGAGCAGTCAGTTGATGTGAGGGCCCCAGAGGCAGGGAGTGATTGGTTGGGCTGAGGGATCCTGGAGACGGGGCTCAGTCAGTCCGGCCAGGGGTCCTATGGGGCCTGGCTATTGTCTCAAAATGGCAGCAGCCACGTGTAATCAAACCTGCAGGTACTGTAACAGTGAACTTCCAGGCAACAGCAGGCAGCTGGTGCTCCACTGTCGGTCAGCGATCAGTTTGCTGACTGTTGTCGGAGGATCGGGAGGTGAACCTCGTGTGTTGAGTGATGGATAGGTGTAAGGCAGGCGATGGACAGGCAACAGGCAGGCAAATGGCAGATGATAGGCGCCTGACAGTCAGCAACCTGCACTCAAAAAAGGCGTCGATATGCTGGCAGACTGCAGGTCATCATAGCAGACAAATGGGGTAAACACCAGAGAATTGATATGCAGCAAAAACTGCCTCACCAAGAAACAGATATCCGGGCTGGGGAGATAGCTCAGTCGGCAGAGTGCTTGCCTTGCAAGCACAAGGCCCTGGGTCCGATCCCCAGCACCGCAAAAAAAAAAAAAAAAAAAAGAAACAGATATCCTCTGCTTGAAACCGGAGTTACGGAGGGACAAGGAACGCAGCCTCCCTCTAGTCTGCCATCTTGGATCCCCCCTCATATGGTAATTTTAGTAAGAGATTGACACTAGATATCTCTTTTGTCCAGGAAATAGTGTGATAATGCTCAACGCAAAAGAAAATGATAACTAGGGAAAATGCATGAATATGTTTTGAATGCAGAGGTTCTTTGCTGTCAAACAAGTCAGAAACTTAGCAATTAGAAACTCAGTGCAGATGATAGAATGAGGATCATGCCCATTTGGCCCATAATTATATTTTGAACTTTTAGACCAGGTGCAGTGGTGCACACCTGTAATCCCAGCAGTTTGGGAAGCTGAGGCAGAAGGATCTGGAGTTCAAAGCCAACCTCAGCAACTTAGCAAGGCCCTAAGCAACTCAGCGAGACCTTGTCTCTAAATAAAATATAAAAAAGGGCTGAGGATGTGGCTTAGTGGTTAAGTGCCCCAGGGTTCAATCCCTAGTACCTCAAAAAAAAAAAAAAAAGCAGTGAACTTCTAGTCTCTTTGTCATTTAGCTTCCGCTGTATAAAAAAAAAACTTGGGCTTAAAACAGTACTTTAGTATTTGCATTGTTGTGTGGGTGGCTGGCTGGCTGAGTAGTTTAATGGTTTCACTGGGGCTCACTCCCATAGCCGCAATCAACTGGAGTGTCAGCTGGGCTAGAAAGACCACAGTGGCCTCAATCACACATCTGGCACTCTATAGCTTCTTTTTTTTTTTTGGAGGGGGGGCAGTTCTAGGAGTTGAACCCAGGGCCTTGTGCTTGTGACCCAAGCACTCTACCACCTGAGCTATATCCCCAGCCCTAGCTTCTTAAACAGTATATGAGAAGCTACTTACCTAGGTTGTACACACATATAGCATTATGTGTATTTCTAGAAAGCTAGACCAGTTGATTTACATAGTGAATACCTGGCATCCTTCCCAGAAGGTGAAGTGAGGGGCTGCAAGGTCTTTTTGTTGGTACCTGGGATTGAACTTGGGGGCATTTAACCACTGAGTCATGTTCCCAGCCCTTTTTATATTTTATTTAGAGACAGGGTCTCACTGAGTTGCTTAGGTTCTCACTAAGTTGCTGAGGCTGGCTTTGAACTCATGATCCTCCTGCCTCAGCCTCTGGAGCCGCTGGGATTACAGGCATGTGCCACTGCGCCCGGCCTTGCAAGGCCTCTTAAGCCTGTGCCCTATTTTCACATATTACTTTAGCCACATTTTATTGGTCAAAATGAGCAGATCCAAGAGATTAAAAAAAAAAGTAGACTCCAGTTGAGCGCGGTGGCACACGCTTGTAATCCCAGCGGTTTAGGAGGCTGTCGGGAGGATCATGAGTTCAAAGCCAGTCTCAGCAATTTATGGAGACCCTGAACAACTTGGTGAGCCCTGTCTCTAAATAAAAAATTTAAAAAGGGTTGGGGATGTGACTCAGTGGTTAAGCGCCCCTGGGTTCAATCCCTGGTGCCAAAAAAAAAGTAGGTTCCATCTCCTATTGAAAGGAACATAGTCACATTCAAGGTAGTGAGTGGGTATGCTGAAGTGGGAGGAATGCGTGGCCGTTGAGCATTCATGGAACATTGCTGCGCTCCTACCCCGTCAACACTTCTTTTTGCCATATTGAAGAAGGTAGATGTACTCTTTCAAGGCATAAAATTTTTTTAAATTGTGGCAAATGTATCAACAAAATATGCCATTTTAACCGTTTTGTTTTTGTTTTTGCTTTTGCTCGGAATTGAACCCAGAAGCACTCTACCACTGACTTATGTTCCTGTCTACCACCCCCGACCCCCACTCCCACTGCCACCTGTTTTGATTGAGAAAGAATCTCTTCAGTTGCCAAAATTGGCTTTGAACTTTCAATCCTGTAGCCTCCCCTGTTGCTGGGATTACAGGTGTACCCTATATTCTCGGCCATGTTAGCATGTAGAGTTCATTGCATTGTTACCCTTATACTTTTATGTAACCATTGCCACTACCTGTTTCCAAACTTTATTTCTTCCCAGCTCCTCATTTGGAGGAATTTTGTTGGTAGCTTGAAATCTGCCTTAGTGATTAGCCCAGAAATCAACAAAAGTATAGAGCAGTTTTTTTATTCCCCAGAGTGTTGGTCATTTAGAATCTGCCCATTCACTGTTTGTTTCTGTCTTCTTCCCACAAAGGTGAGTTAAGTGTCATTATGCTTCAGGCACTGTGCTGGGTTCCTGGGATATAAAGATAAGTCAGAACTTCTCAGTGCCCACAAGAGGCTTATAATCTGGTTGTGAGCAGACACCTATATTGTAGCTGAGTGTTAGTCAAACCCTTTTCTGTTTCATTTTTTAGGCTCCTTTTTGTATTATGGTCAAGATCACAGATGCAGTGTTGGAATGTCCCCTGTGTATCTTATACAGAAAAATCACAGCCAAACCATGCTACTCTTAATCCTTCACAGCAGCACCTCCAATGTGTGCATGCAAACTCAGTCCAGTGAAAGAACTCCAAGCCTATGGCCTGAGTCAGGAGCAGCAGTTCCTGGAGGGATATATAATATATATATTACATTTCAGAATGATGTTTTCTTGGGGACTCAGTGCAGAACTGCATTTAGTCTATTTAAAGACATTGATTCTGAAACTTCTGGCAGCCAAGATTTCCTTTTCCAGCTTCTCGATATTGACAATTCTACATCTGCTTTTTGGTTTTCAGCCACCTCTGTGATCTGGTTTCAGGTAATTGAGGGTTTTCTGAGCAAAGAAGTAAGTTACATTGTGTCCAGCCGCAGAGAAGCAAAGGCAGAAAGTGGTGGGACAGGCCACAGAAGCTGCCCCAGCTCCAGCGAGGTCAAACTGGAAACATTCTCTGTGGCCAATCCAAAAGGCAGCCATACCAGGCCTTCACAGAAACGCGCATACTCGGTAAGAACTTTGTGGGGTAGGAAAGATGTGTTCTGCGAACAAAGCAAGTAGGTTTTGGGAACCCCTTTTATGTAGTCTCTAATTTGAGTTTTATCTGGTTTAATTTAATTTCATTAGAATTCAGAGACCAAGGGGCTGGGGAGATAGCTCAGTCGGTAGAGTGCTTGCCTTGTAAGCACAAGGCCCTGGGTTCGATCCCCAGCACCCAAAAAAAAAAAAAAAAAAGAATTCAGAGACCAATAATATTTTATCACAGTTCTGAATCTAAACACTTCAGCAACGTGCCATTTTCATGTTGTCCTTTCTGTGCTCTGTCACTTTTTTTGAGGACTTCAGAGTCAAGTTCAGAAACCAGAGGAAAGTCCTCTGTAAAGCAGAGAGGACTTGTTGGAGTTGGCCTGGGCTTGGGCAGGAGTATACCCAGGATGTAGCTGTTCCCTTTTCCCTTGTTCTCATGTTCTTGCCAACAGTTGAGACAATATATATGCCATGTCTTTGATTTATGCACTCTGGCTTTTTTGCTTTGGGCTTTCATTCTTATTTTTGTTTAACTTAGGCTAATATTGAAATGTCCATGAACATACACTGTTTATGATATTCATGATGAGAGACAAGTCTTCCAAGAAGCAAAGAAAAGATTTTCTAAAATGAAACACTTGCTAATCTTATCTGCTGGAGAGTGCAGAGACCCTTAAAGAGAGGTCTGAGAACATCTGTGACAGTTTGACCTTGGGTATTTTCAGAATGTCCTTCTCCATTATGGTTGAGGCTGCCAATGGTGCAGCTATCTCTGGGTGACCTGAACTTACATATGGCTTTATCTTTACCTCCTAAAGGTTCTCTAAACTCTCATTTCTTCCTGTCCTCAGCTGACACTGCTCCAGACTTTCAAAGGGACATTCAAGACACCATCACTAGCCTATGTGTAAATATCTGTTTGTGTATATGTTTTGTGGTATACATAGCATACTTGTTTTCTTTCTGTCAGGTGCCTATGAGCAGAGGGAAGGAGCTTCTGCAGAAGGCCATCAGAAAGCAGGTGAGCTGGACTGGGCATGGTGGCCACGCATTTAATCCCAGCAGTTTGGGAGTCTAAAGCAGGAGAACAGCAAGTTTGAGATCCACCTCAGCAACTTAGCAAGACCCTGTCTCAAATTAATAGGACTGGGGATATAGCTCCTTGGTAAAGGAACCCTGGGTTCAATTCCTAATATCAAATAGAAAAAAGAATAGGGGGGGGGAAAAAAAGATAGGTACAAGCAAGCACCGTGAAATGCCTGTAGTCCTAGAGAGAGACTGAGGTAGAAGGATTGCTTGACCCAGTTCAGTGCCAGCCAGCTTGGGGAACATAATGAGACCCCCATCTCAAAACAAAAAAGATGGGAACGTTGGCCAGAATGAGGGAGAGCGTGCTCCCAGTCAGAACCAGCAGAGCTTCCTGCTTGTCAGAGAGGATCCTCACTTGTATTCATCGTGGGTACCTGCTATGTGCGAGAGCTTCCCTTACATAGGCCCACATGACAGACGGCTCTCTTAGAAACATATGCACCTTCATGGTCACAAGGCGGCCAGAGCAGAACATGTGGCACATTGAGTTTGTGTCCTCTTGGGTTGGCCTCCTGGAGTGAAGGACTCAGTGTCTTCCTGGGGGGTTGGACGGACCTTCCAGGCACTATGCTCTCTCCCCTGCCTCCCTCTAGATCCCCCCTTGGGTGACCCAGGGTTCCCACAGTGATGTCAACCTGTCCTCAGTGTGCTCTGTCCTTGAGGCGTCTCTACTCTTATCATTTCAGGGGAGCAGCAGTGGAAGAGGCAGTGGAAGCAGCAGCAGCCTCCTGACCAGTGCCCGCTCCTGGGGAGTGAGGGTCCTGCATGTGGATGGTACTGCTGCCACCCTGGGCACCCTGGAGGGGAGGATCGGTGACTTTGACTGGGAATGTCAGCTTTTGGAGGGATCATGGTTGCAAAAGCTTCCAGCGATTGGAAGCCAGGCACACTCGTGCCTGTGTTGCTCCACAAGGGTGGGCTAGTGTGGGGAAGCAGGACAGCATATGCGGAGTGTGCACCTTGGCCTCGGCCTCAGTTTGATTCAGTTTGCTGCAGTTGCCCTCCAGCTAGTGTGATGATCCTGTTTTACAAATAAGGAAACAATCCTAAGATCTGTGACCACTCATCAGGTATCTGCTCTGTCCTAGGAATCACCTCACTTTAAAACCTCTCTGCAGTCCTGTCCCCTTTGTATAGATGAGGATATTGAGCCTTAGAGGGATTAGGTAAACTGTCCACAGTCTCACCAGAGTGAGCAGCATGGCCGATGTTCTGACCTAGTGTGGCCTGATGGTAAATACTATGTTCTTTCTTTTCCATATGATTGCCTCACATGATAAATGACTAATATGCTCTTGTGATAAGTTTACAAAAGAATAGTGTTCCATAATAGACTGATGGTGTCTAATCTTATACTCAGCTCCACTCTGACTCTGGGATTTTCCCTGATCCATCATAGGGGGGTTGATCCAGATGGAACAGTCTCCAGGTGCTGACTAGGATGCTATCCTGTCTTTTGACATCAAGATCTTTCAAGGGAATGGAAGGGCTGTGCAGGGGATATTCCTAGTCTGGGGTGGGGGCAGGGGCTCCATCCCATTGCAGCATCATCCTTTCCTGACTTGTTCTCATTTTCTGCCTTGCTCTGTGCTTGGGAAGCTTCTGTCTCCTTAGCCCCTGCTGAGTTTTCTACCCGAGCACATACCTATGTAGCTCAGAGGTCTGGGTTTCCCGCATAGATGCCACTCTTTACAGTCTTTGGTGAGCCTAAGGCACCTCAGCCTCAGAACTGAATTGTATTCAAAGGTACAGAAAACTCGAAACTAGTTTTAGGTGGTTCCTGCAGTAGTGGACCCAGCCCTTACCTCTGTTGTTAGGCGGTGCAGAGGTAACTTGTAACCAGAAGGTGGCAGACAAGGATGGCATGATCCAGCAGACTAGGCCAGGTGACTAGTTTAGTCCTCCAGCCCCGAAAGGGACCAGGTGGGATAAATAAGGAGTGGAAGCCTCTCCTATGGTCCTCTGTCTTCTCTACAGAAATGACGATGCACGTGCAGCAGCTGACTCGTGGTTCTTCATGTGTAGAGAAGCAAGAACCAAAGCAGCGAGAGGTAGGTCAAAGCCATGGGCAGTTTTCAATGGATTCTGTGACAACTTGGTCAATCCCTAACCCACTTAAACCATTGTTTCCTGGCCATTCTGAAAAATGTAATAGGAGTACAGTCCCTCTGTCACCTCGTTCTTTGTCCACAGCTTTACATTGCCCTTTCTTTCGCCCTGCAGATCTCCCATGTCACACTAACCCCATTGAGGCATTCACTGCAACCCCAGGCCAAGGACTGCACGTGGCCTAGATAAGATTTCCAAACGCTCATGACCTCCGAGTCAGGCTGTCACTCTAGGAACAGCTCTTGGCCTGGGAATGAGCCTGCAGATTGGATGGGTCGGGAGGAAGTTGTATCATGAAATAGCTGCCATCTTCCAAATTCATGTTTGTTTTTTCCTTTATTTATCAGGGTTAGAGCTATGTGTACCCCATCAAGAGAGCTCAGGCTCATTTAAAACTACCATGTCTTCAGCCAAACCTAAATCTAAGGATTAAACCTGCAGCTCTCTCTGCATGGCCTGACATCTAGGAGCAGAGCTAATAGTAGTAGCAAACCACATCCAAAGTGGCTGGAGCCTTCATCCTAACGCCCTTCTCTATACCCCTAACCTGGGAGTTTTGGGGTTTTCCTTTTGCTACATATATTTTTGTTCACAATTCAAAAAGATGTACAGTGAAGTCTCTCTTCCTGCTGCTGTTCCCCCACCACTGACCTCCCTCCCTGACATAAACAGTCTGAGCAGTTTTTCTGTGTCCTTCTAGGACTCTGTACACATACAAACCAGTTTATCAAAAATCCCGCCTTTATTCAAATGCTTTGACTTTACTTTGCTTTGTCTTAATAGCCTATTTTGTAGATGTTTTGGAGTGTTTTGAAATGTTTTTCACATAATCTGCTGATATGCAAGGAAATATGCTGGACTTTTTTGGCTTGCGTTTGCCCTTTAATTGTAGCCTAAGTAGTATCTCGAACTACCCTGGGCTCAGAAGCACAGGCAGTCACAGACCGACTGAATCTCTCATCCTGGTCCCCCTTCGCAGCTCTTTAGCTGATTTATTTTATTCCATTTAGTTTTTTTTTTTTTTTTTTAATTTTTATATGTATTCTTAGTTGTTAATGGACTTTTATTGTATTTATTTATATGTGGTACTGAGAATCGAATCCAGTGCCTCACATATGCCAGGCAAGTGCTCTTCCGCTGAGCCAAAACCCCACCCTCCATTTAGTTTTTAATGTCAGCTTTATTTGACCTTGATTTAAATGTTAGTTTTGGCCCACAGAGTAAGGGTACACAAGGTGGCCACTGGAAAGCAAATGTCCTCATTCTATAAGGTGACCTAAAATGGCAGTTGTACCTAGAAAATAAAAGCTGCCCTTTAGTGAGCATCTCCTCTGAGTTGGCACTTTCACTTGCTTTAGTTTCATCTGTGCCATATCCTGTGAGGTTGGTAGATGGCCCTCACATTACTGGTGCAGCTCCAGTTCCCACCCCAGCCTGAGGGACTCTAAAGCTCTTCTCTATACAGTCCTGCATCTTTTCTTCAAAGAGCCAGCTGCCATTGAGATTCACAGAGAGGTTTCTCCATTCATCATGGCCCCGAGAGGCAGGGGGAGCCCCTGTGCCTGGTCTGCTGTAGCTCACAGCCTAGGAGTCTGGTTCTGCAGGCCTCCCAACAGCAGGAAGCAAAGTGGGACAGACTCGGTAACTCAGCGTACCAGGCCCAGTTCCTCGACCCCCGTGGCTCCCTCACATCCTTAACCTATTTTCCCTTTCCATTTAGGGAACGCGTCCAGGAGTGGAGTCAAGAACGCGGAAAGGTCAGTGTGGTAGCTTTTCCTCATCTAATTGCAATCCCTCCCTCTATAAACACTTCCCCACGACTCCCTCTGAGGCAGCATCTGTTCACTTCTCTGTGACAGGAAGCAAGTCCAGGTTGTGTTGCCCCCTCATGTTTTCAGGGCCTGGGCCTCAGATTTCTGGGATGAGAGCGGTACACCCAGGTGCAAATGCAGAGCTGCTGGACCAGGGCTTCTCCTTGAGAGCCGGTACCCCATGCAGGCACTTTGGCTTCTGTATCCTCTGGCTGTTCCTGGGCATCGATTGAAGTTCAGCATCCTTCTCCTGATTCAGTAGCAGTTTGGGGTGGGCAGTTTGACAGCTGCCTACCGTTTTCAGAAATGCCAAACTCCCTGAAACTGACAAACAGGCAGATTGATGGACTGTGTCTCCTGGCTCCTCTTGGACAGCAGGAGAGTTTCTCCCCCTGGATGTTTCTCCCAAAGATGCTCTTTAAGTGGCATTTATTCCTGCACAAGCAGGAGCTAAGAAAAGTCACTTGGCACCTCCTCATGCTTGGAAATCAAGGAAGTCTGTGGGGGAATTGGTTTTAATCATTGTCTGTTAATTAGAAAGACAAGAAATTGTCCCCAGAAAGTAATTAATGGGAGCTGCTGCCCAAGGAGAAAAGGCTGTTTTGCTTAGGTGCTAGGGTGGTTTCCAGTGGGGTGAGGGATTCGGAGGCAGCAGCCTCCTGAGGAAATCTGTGGCTGTTAGGTCTGCCCGGGCTTCTGGCCTGCCTTGGCTACATCTTTGATAGGACTCCTAATCACAACGGGAAGATAGAGAGGTTCTTGATGCCCCGTTTTATAAATCATGCAATAATTAGCATTAAAGGGGAGAGGGATGGATCGCTTGACTCCAAAATTTGTCCTTTCAACACCCCTTTGCCCTCTTTCTTTTCAAGAACCTGAGATCCTTTGCTGTCTCCCATAAACTTCATGGAGAATGCTGCCTGGGAAATATTTTCAGGTCCCTTAGGATTCTGAGATGCCAAAAACCAAGGTCTAGGGTTGGGGAGATAGCTCAGCTGGTAGAGTGCTTGCCTCGCAAATACAAGGCCCTGAGTTCAATTCCCAGTACCACAAAAAAAAAAAAAAAAAAAAAAACCCAAGATCTAGGAACTTTGTAGACTTTAACTCTGTATTTAGCAGAAATCAGCAGGGCCTGGGTTTCTCCCACCAGCCATGTTTCTAATGGTCATGGTACCCTTGGTGGGTTGACAGCCCCCACACGGAGGCTCTACTGAGGGAGGAGGACATGGCTAGTGCTGCAGTTACTCTGCAGCCTCTACTAGTACGACTCACTATCCCCAGGAGAGGCTAGAAGAGATGGGCGGGGTGCTCACCTCTGCCAAATGGAAAGGCACAGGCTCTTAGATTTGGCAGAGCCTTGCTCTTGGAGCACTTCCTGTGTGTGTGGTGTGGGCTCTGCTCTAAGACAGACAGATAGCTAATGTGTACTTCTTTCCCTTCCAGTAGCCAGACTAAAGGCACCATTCCTCAAAATCGAAGATGTGAGCAGGTAAGTAGGACCTCCTCTCTCTCCTCTTCACCCTTCCCAGGCCTGTGCAGAGGAGGAGGGAGAGGTACTCAGGGGACCCAAGCTGACATGTAGACCTGGAGTGCTTCCTCCTGCATCTTCATCTTCCCAAGACTCTGCTTTCTTACACTGTCGAGGAGAAGTCTCACACAGACCAAGGGGAACCTCTGAGGGTGGCATTATGCAGTTGATACTCCTCTTAGAGATGAGTCAGAGGTTAATGATCCTGTGTGTGAATTACCTTCATTTAATACTCTCCTTTTATGAGCTCCTGGTGTCCCATCCCGACTCATTATTGTTGCTCCTTGCTGGGTGTGTGCTGACACTTAATGTCGGTTCACTTCTGGTCCAGTCACAGTGCTAGTACAGTTCACGACATCTTGGCTGCAGTGTGGATGCATGAGGTGGCAATGGGATTCCCTTGTCAGACCACCTGGTACAGGATAAAGGCTTTCTGTTTTGCTTTGAAAGGCCCTTTTCAGGCACATATCTCACGACAGCTCTGGGTGACAAAAAACATGAATCCTATCCTTTCCTAGTAGGAAAACTGAGGTCAGAGAAGCCAGGGATTTGTACAGCCACCTTGCTAGTAAATTGCAGCCCAAGGCTAGAAGCCAGGAGCCCCAACTGCCCTACTTAGTCCCTCTGTCCACTGTGATGTCTCCTTCTTACCTAAAGCAGGAGGGTCACCTTGATAATGTTAAACTGATGAGCTCTTTGCAGCCACCTTGGTTATCAGTGTCTTTGATAAATACTAGACCAGAAGTTCACATAAATCAACAATTATTTTAAAATTAAAAAAAAAAAAGATTTAAAAGGAAATAAGACTATTTGTACCCAACAGAGACTGCTGGGACCAGAACTTTCTGGGTTCCTTAGCCTCAAGCAGAACAGCTGAAAACCCAGCCCCAGGAGCTCCAGGCCCATCCTCTCCATGGGCCTACATTCCCTTCTTAGTGTCTCTAAACAGTGGATTTGGCTTTGGTGGTCCAAAGGCACTTCCTCCAGTTCCAGTGGGGTGAAGCATGGGCTCTTCAGTGCCTAGCTCCTGTGCAACTAGATAAACACAAGGAACTGACTGGGATGCAGTGGCTGAGACACCACCGCTGCCTTGGTATCGGCACTGGCCATGGCAGGTAATATCACTGTCACCAGAGGGGTTACATAGCTTGTGTGCTCCTAGCATCACAGACCAGAGAAGAAAGCCAAGCAGAGCTAAAGTTTCTGTGATTCTTTCATGTGCTGTTCTGAAGCAGTTGCTTTTCAAAGCCTGTTAGCCTGATCAACATGAAGCCTCCTAAGCAGAAACAGTGTCGATAAGGAGAAAGAGTGGTGCTGGGGTTGTGAACCCCTGCTTCTGCTTAAGGACCCAAAAAGACATTTGTTAGTTTCCTTCTGAGGCCCAGCAGTCTCCCCACCACCACTACAACCAGAGCATGGGCTACTCCAACCAAGCACAGTGTGCTCGGCAGTGACCTCGGTCAGCAGGGTTTGCAGAATACACACAAGTCGGTTCTGGCTCTGTAAGTTCCTAAATGTCTTCAACTTAAGGCACACTGCCAGAACCACTCCATTCGGGTTTGGCTATCCGGAACCTTCATTTGTGCCTCTTTTCTGTTCACAACACCAGCAAATGGTACCAAGGACCATACTAGTGCAAAAACACTTCTTTTCATAGAACAGGAAAATCACTGCTGTGATTTAAACATTCTTCCATTTGAGTTCTGCCAGGCTAAAGTCCTTGAAAGTTGTAGGGTCAAGAGGCAGAATGGGAAGAACCAGCTCAGAAATCTGGAGTGGTGGCTTCTGATCTGGTCTTGGCCACTTACCAGTCATGAACCCTTGAGCAAGTCACAGAACCTTTTGAGTTTCCTTTCTTATGTAAAATTAGATAAGACCACTTATTTCACTCAGCCCAGAGGGTGCTTATTAGACCCAAATAAGCTTGAGTGAGTACACATTTGGAAAGTAGATTAACGCCAGGCATCGCACACAATCCCAGCTACTCCCGTGGCAGAGGCAGGAGGATTATTAAGTTTGAGGTCAGCTTGGACAACTAGACAAGATACTGTGTCAAAATAAAAAGAGCTGGAGATGTAACCCAGTGGTAGAGCACTTGCCTAGCAAGTCCAAGGTCCTGATTTCAATCCTCAGTACCACAAAGAAAAGAAAAGGAAAACAGGGAGAGCATAGTTAATGGTACTAATTTTACCTACAGAGGCTGGTAAGAGTTCTGTTTTAGAACTTAGAAAATGTCAGGATTAGAATTCCAGAGGGAGGCTAATCCCCTTCCTCATCTTCTCCCCTCCCCACTAGAGTCAAAGCAGAACATTTTTTTGTTTCAGGAAGTTTCGTCCTTTCCACCATCAGTTTAAATCCTTTCCTGAAATTTCTTTTCTGGGACCCAAAGATGCAAGTCCCTTTGAGGCCCCGACAACTCCGGGCAGCTCATACCATACCAGGTAGGTCTTTTTGATTCCTGAGTACCAAGGACTGGTTACAGGCCAAAGTCCTCCCCCTCAGGGCCCTGCTGGTCAGATTTGGGAATAGCCATCTGTTTGCTCCTTTGGCAAAGTCTGTTCTGGGAACTTAGCCCAGAGAAGAGAGGCACTAGGAGTATTCGTCCATTTTATTTGGTGTTCTTCATGCCTACAAAGGAATTTAACTTAAGTGTCCAGAGGGCAATAGACTCGTTTCTTAAACTCAGATCTGTAGACCACCATTATCAGAGTGCCCCTATGGTGCCACTGAAAAATGCAAGTTCTAACTGGGTGTGGTAGCATATACTTGTGGCACTTGTCAGTGACTCCAGAGGCGGAGGCAGGAGGATCCCAAGTTTGAGATCAGCCTGGGCAATTTTGTAAGACCCTGTCTCAAAATAAAAAGGGCTAGGGATGTAGCTCAGTGGTAGATGGCCCCTGGATTTAATCCCTAGTACTAAAAAAAATACATATTGTTTTAATATCTCTGATCATGTGTGTGTGTGTGTGTGTGTATGATATATATATATATGGGTTCCTAGCTAGACTCAAGCCCACAACTACAGAATCAGAATCTCTAATCATTGAGCCCTAAAAGCTGCATTCCTACAAGTTTCCAGATGATATCAATGTACATCAAAGTTAGAGGCCTATTAGGCTAAACACAGAGAATAACTTAAGGGGATGAGACCAGAGGGACTGCATTGTGTGGCCATGGTGGCTTGTAGTCTTGCTCATATTCATACTCTACAGATATTAGAGAGTTTGAACCTTAACTGACCAAAGTAGAGAAAGAATTTTGCTCGTGTGGTGGACTAGCTGTCTTCTCAGATGCTCTCTAACTTCTGAGCCACAGGGTTGGTTCATGGGCCCTCTCAGCCCAAGAGCTCCTGGGACCATGGAGAGCCTGTGAGCTCCTCAGCAGACAAAAGGCTGTGGGTCAGGAAATAGTGCACATGGGAGGGAAGAGAAAGGAATGTGGCAGTGGATGGAGGCGAGAACAAGGAGAGAAAGGGCTGAGGTTAAGTCCCAAATACCCTCATTCCTTTCCTGGAAGGTGCAAGGAGAGCCAGTCAGGAGGTGGCCCAGGCAAGGCAGGGCAGCTGGGCCTGGTATGACCTGGGGATTGCAGAGCAGCTGGGAGGCCATAAAGGGAAGGCAGTGAGGCAGTGAAACTTTGGCTTCTGCCTGGGTGGGGGATTGGGTCAGTTAGGACATCAGGGTGCAGTGTACACACGTGTGCATGTGTGTATGTGTGTGTGTTTGAATATTTTTTTTTTATTTTCATTTTCCCTACAAACTCTTCTGGCCACGGCCATCACTACTCACCCTCCCCTGTGGTTTCAGAGATGTGTGTGTGGAGAAGACAGATAAGAGAGGCTGCCCACAGGGAAGCCTCACCTTCCTTGTTGCCTTCCCTACCACCCTTGGACATGTGGCACCAAGGACAGGACAAACCTGCCCACTATGCCTGCCTGACCCTTGGCCATTTTGGTCCTTCCCCTGCCTCGCCTGAGCTCTAAGCCCTGAGCAGCAGCTCCTCCTCTGGGGACTCCAGCGGTGACCACTTTCCCCCACCCTGTACCTTTCCCAGAGAACTCAAGGACCGAGAGCCAAGCTTTCAATCAGCTGCGCGCACCATGCCCAGGAGGAGGAAGGGTTACTGCGAATGCTGCCAGGGGCCCTTTGAGGAGCTCCACGTGGTGAGCCCCTTCCCACCAGATCCCACTCCCCAGACTGTCGGGACGGAGCCCAGCCTGCAGTCCCCACCCTGACATGCCCTCCAGTTCCAGGGGCTGGATGGAAGGTCTGCTCTCCCTGCCCCCCAAACCTGCCTAATGCCCTCTGCCTCCTCTTGCCCCTGGACAGCACCTTCAGAGTGCCCAGCACCAGGGCTTTGCCCTAGAAGCCCATCCATATGCAGAAGTCGATCGGATCATTGCCCAGCTCAGCCACAGCTTTGCAGATGTCGCCTCCCAGGCCAGCCTCCCCAGGTGAGCACCGTAGCTGCAGCACACCTGCGTCTCTTTCTCCTCCTCTTGCCCACACCAGCTAGGAAGGAACCCTCAGGTTGGCAGCAGCAGGGACCAGTTTGTAACATTTTCCTCACCTTCCCACCATCCTCTGTCCTATTTGTTTTAGGGGTGGCCTTTGGCATGGTAGGGAGTGAGCAGTTTTGCTCAGCTAGAAGTGGACAAAGTTCCTGAGTCCCCTGGATGGGTAATGAGCAAGGTTCTCCTCTGTAGTCGGAGTTACCCCCACAAAGAAGGACTACATTGGTGGAGATTCCTAGGCTCTCTGAGCCCAGCTTCTCCCAGCTGCCCAAGGGCAGACCCCTCCCACCTGGGCTGTGGCTTCATTTCTCATCCTAGATCTCCACATCTGGGCTAAGCTTGGACAGCCAGCTTCTGTGCTACTTTCTGCAGCTATCAAAGGTCACAGCCTTCTCTGTGAAGTCACCTCTGTCCAGCCCCAGCCACAGGCTGCAGAGCCAAGAGGAGCACACAGCTCTGGCTGCTCCTGCCGGGTCAAAACAGAGAGGCCTTTCCCAGAGGGGCAGCTCTCTTCACTAAAACTCTGAAGGGGTAGCAGAACCTAGGCCACTTTCCCTGTCCTCAGCCCTAACCAGGAGGTTCCCATCTTGCTGCCTGTCTGGAGCTGAGCCTGCAGCTCATTGAGTATTTCTGTCCCCACAGGCAGTCAGATTCCACAGCTTCTGAATGTGACCCTCTCTGTCCTGAGACTTCGTCCCCCAGCCAACCCTCCCATCCCGGGGTAGCATCTCCCAGGATGAGCAAAGAAGATGACTGCCAGGCCCCAGGAACCCCAGAGCAGGATGCAACAATGGACAGTGCGGAAGCATCACCTGAGCCTTTAGGGACTGGCCAGGTACCTGGACCAGTAGCAAGCTGCCAGGAGCTAGGTGGACCAGTTGATGTGTTTGTGGACCCCTCAGGAACACCAGTATCCAGGAGCCCCACTTACCAGCACCTCCTGACCAACTCTGGTTTAATGGACCTCTCCTCTGGCCCAGACTCGGAACTTGTTGGTCACAAGCGAAAGATTCAGTTCCCCAGTGGCAGTGCTGAGAAGAGACCAGGTGCCTCGTTCCTTGCACCTGGAGCCCCCAGCCCCTGTGGCACCAGGACAACTGGTAGCAGGCATCTTCTCTCCCTTCCCCATCCAGGCTGTGAGTCTAAGCCCCGAGCCTCCCTCCTGCCCTTCTGCTACACACAGGCCTGCTTTTCCCTCCCAGACCCCTTACCCTGGCAGTCCACAGACAGAGCAGTGGAGTTTACACAACCCCTCTGGCCAAGGGGAGAATGGCCGCCAGGACCTGAGGATTCCGAGTATACAGCCCCTGGTCCTATACCCTTGAGGCCGACTGACTCCCCAGCTGCCCCTCAGGCCCCAGCCAGCTGTCGGCCCACCTGCACTCCACCACGGGAGGGCCTGCAGGGAGCCAGGCCTCCTCACTCCCCCATCCTCGGCCAGCCAGCATGGGAGCCAACTGTTCCAGATGGTTCTGGGCCCCTCCACCTCTCCAAATCCCTGTCTCCCTGTCTCCCAGTCTCAGGCCCCACCCAGTGCTGACCGAGAGCTGCTTCTGTGAGTCCCTAGCTCTTCACAAGACCAGATAGCTCCAGCCTGCAGAGCCACCAATCTAGGTTATGCCTCTGCTTGGTGTTGCACACCTGGCCAGGGGCAGCCAACACCAGGAAGAGCAGAGCCAGAACAACCCCAGGTTTGCCCTTTGAGGTGCAAGTAAGTAGCTATGCTCAGCCTGTGGAGCCCACAAAGCCAGACCTCCCACCTGCAGGTCTTTGGGAAGGACTGAAGGAGCCTAGGCTGGGGTGCTCTCTCCTACCCCTACCTCCAGTCATGGCCAGCCACCCACACCAGGAGGCAGAGGTGAGACTGGCATAGGGAGGGAACATGAAGAAGCTGGGGTGACAGGAGGCCGGGCCCAGCGTCTGGACCCTCTATAGGCGCTTGCCTCTTTGCAGAGCAGAGTTAGTTGTTGGTGTTCCCCACCCCCACCCCAGCCTCCTTTCCCACAAGCATGTGGTCTCCTGCGCTCGGATGCCTGTGTGTGTGTCCCCTCCCCCAGCCCCCCACGCTCACACAGATCCTCAGGAACATATGAAGCAGAGGAGGGGCCCAGGCTGCGGCACTGCAGCACTCCCTCCCCCATGCACTTAGTCAGGCCCAGCACTGACCTTTCCCCTGAGCCCAGGATGTGGCCACGACCCTCTCTGGGGACCCCTCAGATCTCCTCTGCAGACTCAGCTCAAGCTGCCCACCCGGAGTCCTGCTGTTCCAGGGTCAGTGTCTCACCTGCCAACTTCTGCATCACCCTCTTCCCTCCCTCCTTCCCTAAGGACCTCCCCCCATTTCTTACTGCCAAGCCATTAATCTGGAGGCAGAAATGGGTTTGCTATCGATTCTTTGGCCACTTTTTTTTTTTTTTTTTATTACAATTTGTACTGTGGTTCTTCTCACCCTTCTGCCTTTGTGTGTTTGTCTCTTTAAATGTTGAAGCTGCCTGAAGCCTGGTGCTATTCTGTGTCTCCTTTCAGAGGAAGAAAGGGGGGCCTAGCTGTGGGTGAAGACCTGAGTTGTTAGTTTGGAAATAGAGCAACTGTGTACAGCCCTCCTTAGAGGCCCTGTTTGGCCTTTTTATGCCATTCCTGTTAAATTTCACAATTCATCCTGTTTCAGGAAATGTAAATAAATTTGTTAATAACAAATAGCAAAGAGATGGAGTGCAATGTGTCAGTCCTCAATCTGCCCTCCAGTGACCCAAGGCAGGGGAAAGGGCCCAGCAGATACCAACAAAATAGCTGGGTAGCAGAATGGGGTCCCCTGCAAGGGGAGAATGTGAGTGGCACCACCCTCCTGTGGCCTAGCCAGGTGCTGAGGACAACAGGACCATCCATCCCTGCCAGCCTCTTCCCATTCCCACCTGGGCACCCACCTGGCTCTGCTACCCAGCGGGTGGTCACCTGCAGAGGGCATGCCTGTCACCCACCAAGAAAACTCCCCTGCCTCCGTGGGCGTTCCTACTCCAAATCCTCTCCCTTTCCTCGGGACCTGATGATGGCTTGCTTCTGGCCCCTATGAGGGATAGCCATTTCCTTTTGTGACATACGGGATGCCTGTTCCTCACCACCTTTCCCATGGTGGCACCTGTCTCCTCTCAGACTGCTGGTGCCCTCGTGTGCTGCTCACTCAGAGCCCGTCACACAGGTTCTGATGCACTCATTGCCATCACTGGGACCTGTTTCTCCCACCTCGTGTCTGACCTATCTCAATGATGGTGACCTCAGACATTTCTGCCAGGCCATAACCTCCAGGCTACATTATTGCAGTCATTTGTCCAGTTCAGCTTCCAGACTGTAGATTTAGGTTAAAAAAGAGGAGCAGCAAACACCTGAGTTTTGACCCAGGACCTATGGGTGCTGCTTGACAAGTTAGGCCCTTTAGTGGCTCCTTGACGGTTCAGACCTCTACTCTTCAAGTCCACTTTCCCCAGTCACCCCTCCTCAGCAGATGACCTTGACTCTGACTCATTAGGCACTGCCTCATCTTGCTGACATCCCCCTTCAACATCATCTTGCTCTTGGTTTCTCTTTCAAAGGAGACTCTGTCCTTCCCCAAGTCACACGGGTCCTGTGCTTTCCAGCCACTCTTGTTTCTTCCAACTCGCCACCTCTCCTTTGCTTGAAAACTCAATGCCTTTCCATCCTGGAAGACAGGACTATAGGAGGGCTCCTCCTCCTGTTGCCTGACTACTTCCTGAAGCTGCCTCCATCGTCCCCTTCTGAACCTCCTTGGTGGCTCTGACTGAAGCATTCCCAAGGTCATCAGATAGCCTGGTAATGACAAAGTCTGGTTCCTCTTTTTGAAACCCCAGTCCCAGCAATCCCATATTAGCCTGGATCTACCCCCGCCCTGCTCCTGACCATTGCCTGCCCACTCAGCCACCTGTCCATCATTCAGCACAGGCCTGAGGTGTCTGCCTCGAGTCAGCCCCAGACCTGGAAGAGCCCTCAGCTCTAACAGCTTTCCCCACACTAGTTCAGGGACCTTCGCTTTCAACTCCTCTCACCATCCTTTCACTTCACTACGGTGTGACCTGCACGGGTAGTCCCTCCTTTAGCCCCCTTCTGAATTCCAGTCTCACAGGAGGGGGCTCTGCTGAGCAAAGGCAGGATCTCTGTGCTCCCTGAACTCACACTGGCACTTGGGGGCAAGTCCCTTTAAAAAAAACGACTGTGGTCTCGGTATCCTCATCTTGAAATGAGAGGCACGGATGAGATGATTTCAAAGGTCCTCTCAATAATAAAATGCCATACCCCATCAAATCACTTATATCCTTCCTTGTCCTGCTACCTTCATACACAATAGACCTGAGAATAACTCAAAGTAAGACTCAGGGCCCGCTCATTTCCTAGCATTCTCCAACAGCAACCTCTCATGTCCAGTTGATCCCAAGTCCTTTTCCCTCCCTTCTGAATGTCCTGCCCCGCACACCCACCCTTGTCTTTCTCTCTGCCATCTCCCAGCGCCAGTCCCCCATCCAGCCTGGGACGTTCACAAGCAGTTCAGCCTCCGGGTCAGCTCTGCTCCTGCCCTGGAATACCCATAGTTCAAGGCGCGAGTTCCATGTTGCCCTAGAACCCTGTAGTGTGGAGCCACAAGGGCCTAAGTTCAAAACCAGGTCCTGCTACTTAATTCTGACCTTTGAAAAACTTCTGAAACTGTTTTCTTAATCTGAAGTGGAGGTAACATTGCTTCCTACTCACTAGGAAGTCAAAGGATTAAATTGCATCTGCGTGAGGTGCTAGGCACAGAGCTTGGCACCGCAGCAATCCCTCTTACCACCCCACATGCGCCAGTGCACTCTCCCGTCTAGACACTTAAAATTCAGCTTACTTCCACTAATCACCCATCTCACGATGTCCCTCTGTGACCTCTGTCCTCATCTCTGGCGTAAATTTGTGGATGAAGGAGCACCATAAGACACCCTGTCCCCAGGCCCCCTATCCAGGGGCTGGCTCCCCAGAGCTTGGAGGATCCCTTGTGTGAGCAAGAAGGGGCATTTGTGCTTCACGAGCCTTTCAAAGGACAGGTGTGCCTGGGACCTGGTGGCCCAGGTGCCTCCAGCACCTTCCTGCGTGAGGCCTGAGAGCTCCGGAGATTCCAGGAGAGAGAGGAAGAGCACGAGGTGTCCCCATGAGGGAGATGAGAGCAGTCCTCTGCCCTAAACTGATGGCACTGTGGCACCCCCTGTGCTCCCCTGTCCTCACCATGATCACATCAGGGCACAGAGAGGGTCCTGAGGTTCCCAAGTCATAACGGGACCTGTGTCCTGGACAAGGGCCAGGGAGCTAGTTCCTAGGCACCTTTGACACCAGATCAGGTTGACTGCGTCTTCTGTGTGCCAGGCCCTGCTTGAGCACGTGAGGCTTAGCTGCTTATCCTCCCTCTGGGTAGCACTGTGAGGAACCAGGTGGGGGGACCTGCTCAAGGTCACACATTTAGTAGGTAGGGAAGCTGAGTCCCCAACCAGGAACCCAAGGCCAGCCATTGCCCACAGGACCACACACACTTCACTTCCAGGAATCCCTGTCATCCCGCTGCGGGGAACTGCCTTTACCTGGCAGTTGCTGAGACAAGGTCTGAGTCCCACATCAGCCCAACTTGGCCCTTGTGCAGGAAAATGTGAGGGAAGAATTGGCCAGAGGGCGGAAAGAGCTGCAGGGCCGAGGCCCAGGCCTCCCGATGGTGGGCATTCTGAGGGAAGAATGGAGGTGAAGTCCACAGTCCTTAAGCCCTGACAGCCATGCAACAAAGGTGACCACAAGGGTGCCATTAGGACAGCGGAAACAGAGGTCATCAGTCGCAAGCGGTGGGCAGGGGGAATCAAAGGAGCCAGTCATAGCTGTGGAATTGGGGTGGGTTCCTCACTGGAACCCTCTAAGGGGGAAACAGGCCTACTCCAACTTAAGGAGCAAACAGCACTTTTTGTCAGGTCTGATGAGGAACACAATCCCCACTCTTGTGAAGTCCCCCTCTGATGGAGGGCCACTAGTTAGGAGGACAGCCCCTGACCTTAGGAGGAAAAGTGGGGAAGGGAAATTGAAGCAAGCTTCCTGTTTGGCCAGGTGCCTTGTTGCAGAACTGAAAGGGCACAAGATGAGGGAGGCGGGACTCGGGGACTGGGCAGTGGGGTGTGGTCAGGGGAGAACCAAGATGTTCACGGTTGCTCGGCACCAAGGACTCAGGAAGACAAGTGGCTGTTGGGGACCAATAAACCATATGATTGAGCTCTCACTAAGCTGGCTTATGGTGCTACCAGGAAAATGTCAGCCTACAGGCTGGGAAGGTCACCCCAACAGAAAGCCAAAGGCACCAGGACCACAGATGTGGTAGGTGGCAGGCACTGCCTCAGCTGAAAAGAGCCAGGCCACAGGTTCAGGCTTGCTGTGTGGCCTTGAATGACAAGACCTGCACTCCCAGCCCAGGGCGCTCCCCCTGGAAGCAAGCCTCACCTAGCTTCTGGAGAGTCAGGGCTTCCTGATGCGGCCCTGGGCATGGCACGGTGGGGCAGGACAGTCACCTTGATATCTGGAGTGCCAAATGGGCTGGAGGGTGAGGAACCAAATGTACCAGTTCCCTCTAGTCCTAAGGAGAGGTGTAGGTGGGATAGGACTGGCCACAGAGGACTGGGGCCCCAGCGTTTTGAACATACCTCTCACTGAGTGGCTTTGTGAACATGAGAAGCTCATGTTGTCTCTCAGCCTCAGTTTCCCCATCCATACAATGGAGAGGACCATCTCTCCACCCTGGGTGAATTTCCAGAGAATACCACATAGTAGGCCTTCGTTCCCAGAACCTCCTTTCCCCTACATCCTAAAGGAGGTTTTTGAAATATCTCCAGAATGAAGGAAGAATTTGCTCAGTCTTCCTGAGCATCTGGGGCTGGAGTGGCAGGTGGTTGATGGGGGGGGTAGTCACCTCGTTCCAAGCATTGATGTCAGCGCCTCCTGGGAAATTGCCTTCTCACCTCTCCTGGGCCTAAAATAGAGCTGGGGGAGAGGGGAGGCTGTCACAAGCCAGAGGCACCTCCCAGGTCCCCATCAAAGGCCCTAGGGAAGCAGAACAACCAGGAAGGACTTCCCTGCCTCCACCCTTGTTCCTCAGGGACCTGTGATCCCCCCAGTGTGTGTATAAAGACGCTCTGGCCTTGGAAAGGTGACCGTGGGGTCTCATCAGCTGCTTACCTACCCCTGCCATGCCCTACCACACCCCAGGCCAACTCATGCATTGGGCTCTTGGGATTCCTAGCAGAGGTCAGGGATGCCAGCCTCTAGTTCTGGAACCCATCTCATCCAGGAGCCCTGTAACTGGGTTGTGGGGTGCAGCTGGGAAGGTGCATTGGGAGGTCACGTTCAAGGCAACCTATTCTGACCAGAGGGGAGGTGGTAGTCTGCAGAGGTATCTCTGCTCCTTAAAAGATCTGGACAACCACAGGAGGGGCAGAAATGGGGCATGCTAACCGCATGGGATCCACCAGAGTGGTTTATATTTTACTTAGGGGGAAGGACTGGAGTTACCTATGCCCAGGACTTAGGAGCCCAGAGGGGAAAGCCGGCCCTTCCTGGTGGTGGGGTGACAGCGATCCTTGATACCCTCCTGGAGGCAGGAGAGTCTTTGACCAGAAGTAGCCTGCCAGATGGGAAGGGGGTCCCAACCGCAGGTGTGGGAGGACTGCAGTGACCTGCTCTGCTGCGGATGGACAAGGATCCCGAAGGCATGGAGCAGGGTGCTCGCCAAAAGAACAACAACACCGAAACCTCTGTCCACCCCTCCACCTTCCGGGCTCCCGCAGCCTCAGGTCAGCCCGGAGGCTGGGACTGAGGCCAGGGCAGTCCGCTCCTGTTCACCCGCACCAGCGGGTGAACCCGGGTCCAGCCACCACGCCCCCGCACCAGGTCCCCAGACCGGCTGTCTTTGGCCATCGAGTCAGAGACCCTGGGGCCCCTCTGCCTCCTTCCCCCTAGGAATCTACGGGTCCTCGCGGATCCTCGGGCAACGGGTGGCCGAGGTGAGGACCGCGGGACAGAGACTGAGTGCGCTCCAGCCCTGCACCTGCCAAGGGGGCAGAGGCGGCGTCGGCAGCGACCCCGGGGCGGCGCCTCTTTTGTCCTCCCGCCGCCGCGGCCCGGGCCGACCGGGCTGGGGGCGGGGGGCGGGGGGCGGGCCCTGGGCTCACGTGCTCGCCGCGCCGCTCTTAACCCGGCCCCGCCGCCCCGCCGGGATGGCCGCGGCCGGAGCGCGCTGAGCCGGCGCCTCCCTGCCGCCCCCGCCCTGCGGACCCCCGCCGCCCGCTCGCGCCCCCGCCCGCCGGCCGCCGGCACCTCCCGCCCCCGGCCCGCCTCCCGCCCTCCGCCGCGCCGCTGGCAGCCGCAGCCCCCGGAGCCGGAGGATTATGAGCGAACCATGAGGCGGCTGCGGGGCCGGGCGATCGCGGCTCTGCTGCTGCTGCTGCCGCTGCTCCCCGCGCCGGGTAAGTGACCCCAACCCTGCCGGGTACCCCCGCCCGGCCCCCGCCCCCGACTTTGCAGTGGTTTCTGCTGCAGCCACATTTCCTGCAGTGCTCCGGGTGACAGCCGATCCAGAGCGCGGGAGGGTGGGGGAGCGGGAGAGGAGGGAAGGTGCGTCCACCCACCTGTCCCGATCTGGCCGGCCTCACCGCGGCCATTCCCCTGCCGCTGGCCGGCCGACTCTGCAGGTCTCTGCAGGTTTTGGGGAGGGGGGGGCAGTCGTGACGGTTGGGCAGGATGAAGCTCCTGGTCCCCTCCCCTTGGGGCTCTTCCCCTGCAGAGTAGCCAGATCCTCCCACCCGATCTCACCAGGGCTTTAAGGGCCACGCCAGATTGGGGGCAAGGGTGTACCCACCCAAGTCTCCTGCCCCGTGGAGGGCATCTGCCTGCAGCTATGGCCTTGTCTCTTCAGGTCTTGGGGCCCAGGATCCTGTCGGAGCTCTGCGCTGGAGGGGCTCACCCCAGGTGGGAGCTGTAGAAGCACCCGAGGTCACAGAGCCCAGCCGTCTGGTAGGGGAGAGCTCCGGGGGAGAGGTCCGAAAGCAGCAGCTGGATACCAGGGTCCGCCAGGAGCCCCCTGGGGGCCCGGTGAGTGGGGCTGGTGGTGAGGGAAGGGGGCTGAAGCAGGCCTCAGAACCCAAGGGAGGCAGCTGGGTAGCCTGGGCTTGAGTGCCACCTCAGCAGCTGACCCCAGCAGCTTCCCCTTCTGTACAATGGGCTGTCGCTGTGCTGGAACCTACCAGTGGGGAGCACTGAGCCTGCCCAGCTCCTGGTCCCCTTCTATCATTGTGGAGACCCCCTGCTGTCAGCGCTCAGGGACACTGGCTCACCCAGGCCTCAGTTCTGCCAGGGGCCAGCCTTCCGCCAGCACCCCCTCCCTGCCCCATCTAGCCGTTCTGCTTAAAATGGGGCAGAGCAGTGGGGCCAGGGAGAAGCTGCTCAGTGCCCAGCCGGGGACTCTGACTCCCAGGTGCTTGCTGGGCTTTCTTAGAACAACTTAGTATTTGCTCCTGCCTCAGTTTCCTGCTGTGCACAGACAAGCTTGTTCTGCTTTCTGTCCTGGCTGAAGGTGGGGCTTTGGAAAATGGTTGGAGGACCTAAGCTCAGCCACCAATATCAGCTCTACCTGCCCCCTGTCCCTTTCAGCTGCCAGGCCCTTCCTGCCTCCCAGAGGAAGGTTAGGAATGAAAGAGATTAATTGCAATTAATAATTAATTAATATCATGTGAATAATAATCATCCAGATGGAATATTCATTCAGCATGCCTCAGCTCTCCAGGACCTTGCTGCTGAAAGTTAGCCAGGCCAGTGGGGGTGCAGAGGGCTGGTTGATGAAGGCCCAGCAGAAACGGGGGTGACCGGGAGAGACTCAGAGGAGGGGCACAACAAAGTCTGGGAAGTTTTGGCAGCTGCGAGTGGTGGGAGGTAAACTGGGCTGGGCAGAGGGAGGAAGGAGGGAAACGGAGGCTAACATTACAGACATCTGTCAGACTGGCATCTGGCCCTGCCTAATGTACTTGGTTAAAAGCCCTTAAGGGGGAGGGGATGTGGGGTGGTGCAGGGTGGGGAGTACTGCGAAATGGAGTGGAGCAGGAAGGGAACATGCATAATAGATGCACCACCACTCAGGGCAGTGGTGAGAGGAGGGGAGAGGAGGGGGCTGATGGTCCTGAGCTGGCGGGCGGCTGAGCCAGGGGAGAGACCAGCTTCGGGGGCACCGGCCCAGGCTCCCCAGGAGCAGGTGGAGTGGCATAAGGATGGTCCTCACAACCAGGATGCGGTGTCCCGGCTGCAGTTTGGTCTAGTCTGGCTTTTCTGTGAACTGCGCACCCCACGGCTGTCTTGGTAGTCCCTGCCTGATGGCTGGGACTCTGGTTTGTACAGGTTGGGGGAAAAGTGATGACACCTTGGGTCAGGGGGCAGAGATGAGGGGAGTCACAGAGCCTGGTAGGAATGAAAGTGGGGAATCCACGTGGGCGGCGGCTTCTTCAGCCCGGTCCTTTTTGGAGATGGGAAGCGGTGTGGGCAGAGGCGCCTGTGGCCTGAGGGAGATCAGGATGCTGCAGAGGCACTGGATGGGTGGGGTGTCTCCTTGGGTGTTGTTCTGCTGGGTGAGTGGGTGGCATGTGTGCCTGGGTGGCAGATACATGAGTGACCAAGTCTGAATACACCTCAGAGGTGTCTGAGGGTGGAAGTGGAGAGTCCTGTGGGTCGGTGGGCAGTGGTGTCTCCAGCAGGGGTCTCTCTGGAACTGAGACTTCCCTGGTGTTGCCTCCACAGGACTTACTTAGGGCCTTGCCTTATCCCTGCCTCATTTCCCTTCAAGAGGGCTGCCAAGGCTGTGGGCTTCTCTGGGCCAGGCCTTCTGCTGAGCTTAGTATGCACATCATTTAAGTCTTGCAGCTCTCAGAGCCAGGTAACTTCTGTCTGCTCCATTTTGCAGATGAACAGACTCAGGCTCAGAGAGGTTAAGTAACTTACCCCAAGTCAACCAGATCTTAAGTAGTGGAGCTGGGGTCATTTTCTCTAAGACTAGGGCTCCTACACTGCCTCCGGGGCTCTCTGGATTTGGGTCAAGGAGCACTTCCCCAACCCCACTGAGAGCAAGAAGGATGGAAGAAGGTCAAAGGAGACAAAATGACCTGTCTAGGTTTTCCCCTGACCTTCAACCTCCCCTTTGGCCATCTGTCCTCAGGGTTGAGGCGCTTCTGACCCCCGAACTTCAGGGACTCAGTGTGGAGTCAGGACAGCCTTGAGCCCAAGCCCAGCAGGAAGCTCCTACATCTACGATGCTTGGGTTTTGTCCCGAGTTATTACCCTGGTGTGGACTTCCAGTTGAGCAGTGTTGAGTCAGCAGCGAGATCTCTGGCCATGTGGGCAGCTGGGGGCACGTGCTGCCTGGCAGGCTGGGTGGGGAACCTTGGGCACTGACCTGCCCTGGTGTTGGGCTGGTCAGCTCACCTTTCTGAGCCCCAGATGGATGAAGAGATCATAAGTCTCGGCTTCTCTTACCACCAGGAGGCGGCTATGGGAAAGGGCTTGGTTGTTGGGGATCCCTGGCTTGGCAGGGTTGGGCATGGGACTGGCACAGGGGAAAGGGAAGGTGACCAGGAAAGAATCAGATGGTAGAGAGATCACAATTTGCCAGTCCCTTAGGGCAGGTACACTTGTGCCTTTACATGTATGACTTTATTTAATCCTCATACCAATTCCAGGAGGTGGGACCATTATTCCCATTTCACAGATGGGGAAAACAGGCAAAGAGAGGGGATGTAACTCTCAGGTCACATCAGTAGCTGAGTCAAGTTTGATATCCACCCAGCAGCTCGGGAGACTGAGGCAAAAGGATTGCGAGTTCAAAGCCAGCCTCATCAAAAGCAAGGTGCTAAGCAACTCAGCGAGACCCTAAATAAAATCCAAAATAGGGCTGGGGATGTGGCTCAGTGATCGAGTGAGCTCAATTCTCCAGTATCCCCACTGAAAAAAATAAATTAATTAATAAAAGATTGATATTCAGCTGGGTGCAGTGACCCATGCCTATAATCCCAGGGACTTTGGAGGCCCAGGCAGGAGGAAGGCAAGTTTGAGACCAGCCTGGGCAACTTAGTGAGAACCTATTTCAAGATAAAAAGTAAAAAGGGTGCTGGGTACTGTGGCGCACACCTGTAATCCCAGTGACGCATGAAGCTGAGGCAGGAGGATTGCAAGTCCAAGACCAACCTCAGCAAGTTAGCAAGGTCCTAAGAACTTAGCAAAATAAAATAGAAACATAAAAAAGAGCCAGGGATGTGGTTCAGTGGGGATGTGGCTCAGTGTGACCCTGGGTTCAATCCCAGGACCAAAGAAATTAAATAAATAGATAAATAAAACAGGCCGGGGCTGTAGCTGAGTGGTAGAGCACCCTTGGGTTCAATCCCCAGTATTAAAGAGAGAAAGGAAAAGTGGCTCTCAGCCAGTGCCCTGCCCACCTCACTCAGGGCTGTAGAGAAGAGGGACATGAGGGACCCTTTGCCTTCCCTTTGTCCTCAACGCCTCACTTCTGTCCAGTTTGTATGCAGGTTGGACCTGCAACCCAGAGAAGTGGGTTCAGAAATGTCTGGTCACAAGCAGTCCCTGGCTAAGGGGTGAGGCAGGAGGATAAGAGGTCCACAGTGTACAGTCAGACTGGTTGTTGACTGCACAAGTCACCCAAGCAAAGTTTAAGAGAGCTGAATGAAGTCCTTGGACTCAAGAGGCTGCATGTGTCCTGAGGGTCACCTTTCTCTGATTGACACGAAGCTGCTATGAGGGTTATGCCTGGCCATGGGGAAACCCAGAATCCCCTGGAGGGAAGCCAACAGGGTCCTGAGTGGAGGGTCGCAGGCCTGGGAGACAGTGCTCACATGAGTCAGCTCAGGCGGGGGCCTCATCACTGAGCTGAGCCTGGTGAGTGCTGCCCAGAGCAGCAGTTTACCGGAAATGCTGCCCCAGAAGTCCTGCGCAGGAAGCCTCTCGCTTTCTCGCTGCATAGAGGTGGAGGCAACTGAGTGAGGCGCAGCCCCCACCCAGATGGGTGTCCCAGGCAGCAGCCCAGAGTGCCACCCGCTGGTGCCAAGGCTACTCTGTGGTCTGTGTGGCCAGCGTTGCAGATTTGTCCTGGAGCTTGCAGGCAGGAGGGGACTCCTGGCCAGGGGCTGGTGACTGAAAGCCAGGGCCAGGACCCTTTGGACCCAGCTTGTGCCCAGGGGCCACACACTGAGGCCCACGGGAGGGACTGTGGTCTGAAGGCTGCTCACTGTGGCTTTGGAGCGAGAGAGCCTTAGTGCAGGTCCTGCGCCACCATTTCCAACTGTGTTCTGAGAAGCCCCCCGACTTTCAAGACCCGCCTTCCTCCTCCGTAAAATGGGGAGGACGACCGTCTCCCTCCTGGGGCTGCTGCGGGAACTAGAGATGATGTGAGTCAGGTGTCCAGCCTGGGATCCGGCCAGGGCCATGGCCCAAGTCCCCAACATCCCTGAGTGGGCAGGCTTCTGGGTACTTTGTCCTGACCTGAGGGATGGGCATCGGGAACGGGAGCCGGGGCATTTGGGGGTCAGGTACCAGGTAGGGCTCCGGAGGAGCATCTCAAGTCCTCCCCAGCCAGACTCCAGCCTGTGGGGCTTGACCTCACCCAAGTACCCCTCCTGGCTGCCTAGAGGAACCCAGCTGTCCAGCACCTTTCCCTAGAGGGACTGACCTTGTGAGGAGGTGACTCTGTTTTCCAAAATTTAGGTCGAATCTCATCATCAGAGATGTGTCCGACTGGACTGCTCTCATTGTCTGGGGATGCCCTGGCCCTGTCGATAAATAGCTCATGAGCACCTGGATGGGGACCCTGAGGGGAGTCAGCGGGCTGTGCGTAAGGGCGTCTTCCAGCCAGGACACGCCCCCAGGTGGGGCCCCTGCCTCTCTGGCCCCGCCCCCACGTGCAGCCACCGTGAGGTGGTGGTGTCTCCAAGCCCAGTGGGCTGCAGGGGATTCCAGGAAGATGTCCTCAGGTGGGCGACGCCTCACAGATGCATCCGACGCCCGGATCTGGAGCCTGACCCTGCCTAAGGGGATCTTTGATTCAGGCACCCAGACCCCTTTCAGCTGGAATATTTTATACATCCTCTCTGGTTTATCATTGCTCATCTTCACGCTGACAGCACATTGAGCAGGACGGCCACTTCCTCCTCCCGGCAGCCCCCTTTTACGGATGGGGAAACTGAGGCCGAGGATCAAGCATCTCACCCAGGCCTCCTGCTGCTTCCATTCCGTGGGAGTGCTGAGCCCTTGCTCTGAGGGATTAAAGGTGACCCACACGAAACGGTGAATTAGTTATTGAAACAAAGCGAAAACACACCGAGAACTGCATGCAGCTGGCATGGTGTCTGAACCTATGGTCCCAGCATTCTGGAGACAAGGCAGGTGACTCGCTTGAGCCTAGGAGGAGTTCAAGGCCAGCCTGGACAACCTAGTGAGATCCTGGGCGAAAAAAAGTGTGCATATATATATAAACTGTTTGCTTAAAGGCCCAGAGGGCAAGGGCAAGGGAGTGCCGGGGTGCCGAGTCTGGTATAGGTTGAGGGCACAGACTCTGCAGATGAGGGTGGGGAGGCTGTGGGGAAGAGAGGTGCGTTGGGGGCTCTGGGGGCTGTTGAAGGGCAGAGCCTGCCTGCAGGTTCTAGGGAGCAGGGTCTGCCGTTCAAATTCTCTAGGGTGCTTGGGAATCCTAAAGAGCTTTGGGCTCCCCTTTCCCAAGGACAAGATTCTGGAGGTCTGAGGCTGAGGCCAGTGTCTGTGATTCGGGGACAGGGAACTCCAGCAGAATCCTCGCCTCTTTCTCTCTACACCCCAAATGTGGTTGGGCCCCACACGCAGCTCAGAGAGAATGAGGTATAAACCCCCCGAAGCAGGTGCCTGGGAAGTGGGGGACCAGTAAAAGGGAGGCCCTGGTAGCGGGTGGGTAGTCACCCCACCAGGCGTCCGTCCTGCCAGCTGCAATCGCCGAGGCAACCTCCAGCCCAAGGGTGAGACTTGGCCCAACACCTCCCCAGACATGACCCTGGGCCTGTCACCTCCAAGTGTCCCTCGCTGAACTTCAGTCCAGCATCTGTAAAATGAGGTCCAGACAGCCTGGGTGGGTGGAGATCTAATGAGCTGGAGTACATGAGGGCACAGTGGCCAGGGAAGCAAGGGGCAAGTGCAGGGCACAGAGCTGGGCCCTGCCGTGCTGAGTAGCGCTGAGCTGGTTACTGAGGTGGGGGTGTCTGGGTGACTGGTGCGACCTCGAGACTGGAAAGCCTCCAGGGACTGGGGGACGATAGAATGAGGCCAGGGGCAGGACAGGGGCGTGAGACAGGCCCAGGCCAGGAGACAGTTGGACTTTGATAGAACATTGGCCTGAAAAGCTTGACTGGTGGGTCAAGGGGCTCTGGTGTCTGAGATGCAGAGGTCCTGGGTCTGAGGGGGCCCTGCCTGATCTAGCTCTTCCTTCAGACAGAGGGCAGAACTACATCCTCCAAATATGCCTGGGTGTCTGGTCTCTCTCCTCTTTCTTCCACCACTTTTGGCAGCTCCGTAACCTGCCTCCGACCTGCGTTGGGTCAGGACCAGCCTCGGAGCTGCCTACACTGTCCCCTGGTCTTCTCTGACCTGAGTCCTGTGGCCTGCTGAGGAAGGGGCACCTACTCCCACAGTTCAGCCTCACTGGCTACAAGAGGTCGGGGCAGAAAGGACTCTGCAGTCTCAGGCACTACACCCCCGTCAGTCTTGGGCGTGCCCCAGCATGGGGACCAGCCCTGGCCTCCACAGAGAGAGCGAGCCAGCTAGGTTAGCCTGCTGACTTGCCAAGTAAGGAAGGTTCTGTAAGTGCCAGAATCCTCCAGGCCCAGGATGACCTCCCACAACAATGTCAACCTCTCAGCCTCTAAAGTGGCCACATCCTTAACCATTCTTAGTGAGAAAATCTGAAATTCAGAGAAGTTGCTAGATCCCTGCTGCACATCCTGAGAGAATCGTCAAGAAGCCGGGGCCAGGTGCTTCTCTGGGCTGGTGAGGGGAGTCAGTGGGGGACAAGCAGAACAAGCAGGCTCAGTCCTGAGGGGAGGGGAGGGTGGAGATGGTCCAGGAAGGGCTGGAAAGGGGCAGGGAAAGAACCAGGCCTGGCCCAGAGGGAGGGGAGAGCAAGGAGGCCCCAGGCAGGGCTGGGGAGAAAAGCGGCGACTCCGTGTCCTTGGCTTTCTATTTCAAGTCTGATCGATGTTCTAGGGGCACAGAATGGGACTTGGAGCCTTGGTCAGTCTGGGATGGGCAGAGTCGGTGTCCTTGGGGCTCCAAGGTCTGCCTGCCCAGCCTCGGGCCCTTCACCCCACCTTGCTGTCTCTCCCAGGCTTTCCCATGGGCCCTGGGCCACCTTCCATCTTTCTTCACCTTCGGGGTGGGTAGGCCCTGGCTACGGACGCCCTATCTAATGGACGCCTAGCTCCATCACTTCTTAGCTGTGTGACCGCCGGCAAGTTCATCTGTGCCTCAGTTTCCCCATCAGTCCGGTGGGAATGACAGTAGTATCTGTCCTACAGGGTGGTAGTGAAGATGGAATGATGGTCATGCTTAGAAAAGACTCGGACCCCGCCTGGTGCATAAGAAGCACCAGGATTAGTCATGGTCAGGTGGTTGAGGCAGTGGGACGAGGCAGCGGGACCAGGCAGCGGGACCAGGCAGCGGGCTATGGAATTTCATGACAGCGATGTCAGGGATCCCGTTTTTCCTGCAACCTGCTCCCCTATCATGAGAGCCAGGCAGGAAACAAAAGCTGCCCATCCTCAGGGCAGAGTGCTGTGACCCTCACCTTGGTATCTGGAGCTCGGTTTTCTTCAACAGACAGGCAGAAAGGAGGCTCCGGCTCCTGAATCCTCCAGCCTTTCCTCTGCCTCCAGATCTTTCCTAGGACCTGAGGCCATACACTCCAGTTTGGGCTGGGGTGGGAGCCTCCAGACACATCCCTAGGGTGACTGTGACTCAGGGCCCAAGAAGGCTGACACCCCTGGGCTTAGGCTCTCCTGCTCTTCTTCTCTTGGAGTGACTTTCCCTCCAGGATCTGAAGCCTCCTAACCCTCACAGCAGCCGGTGCCCAGGCCCGGGAGGGCAGCCATCTTGCTCAGGCCTGGTACGTTGCCATGGCAACCTGGAGCCTCCCAGCCCCACTGCCTAGGCCCCTCTGAAAAATTTATCAGGAAAACTTCCGTGTTTAAAAATTAACCATGGGATTGAAATATTAAAGATGAGCTGCTTTGGGCAAGGCAGAGGGCAATGGATTTGGGGATAGAGGAGCCAAGTCCTTACCTCCTGCCAGAACGGCACCTGCTCCTTGCCCAGCATCCGGGGCACAGTGATCAGTTCCTTCCACTCCGCCCAGGTCTGCACAGTCCAAGCCTTCCCGTGTGAACGGGGGCTGGGGCAGGACGCAAAGGGCCCGCTTCCCTCTTCCCTTTTCCTGCTTGCCCCTCCACGAGAACTCTTCTCCCTTTCCATGTTGCTTCTGGGGACCTTCCCTCTATTCCACCTGAGGTTGGGGTGGCCCTACCAACAGCAGGGAGCACCCTGGACGAGGCCATGGGCAGGCTGAGTGACTCCTACCCGCTGTCCCTGCTGCTCCAGGAGACAGACCCTAGGAGTTCAGCCCAGAGGCCGAGGGTGGGGCTGGCCATGCCCAGGGACGAGCACCCTGCCCCTGCCCCCCAGGAAGGCAACAGGGTCTTGGAGGAAGAGGATCTTGAGCAAAGCATCTTCCCAAAGAGGGGTCCCCTCAGATGCTGGGGCCAGGCCGCCCCCCAGGCTCCCTCCTGGGGCTCTTGACTCCTGCCTTCCGGCCTCCTTGGGCTGACTCTTCTTTGCCCTTCCCCACACCAGCCTGTCCATCTGGCCCAGGTGAGTTTCGTCATCCCAGCCTTCAACTCCAACTTCACCCTGGACCTGGAGCTGAACCAGTGAGTGTGGCCTTGAGCCCAGGAGGACGGGCAGCGGGCGGGTGGGCAGCACGTGCCTGGGCGGGGATGCTTGTGCCAGGCGGAGGGTGGCGTGGGATCCTGAGCTGGGTTAGGCCCCAAGCCTGACCCCCACCTCACCAACGACCCCCTCCTTCCTTCTGCCATCTGTCTGTTGTTTCAGTCACCTCCTCTCCTCGCAATACGTAGAGCGCCACTTCAGCAGGGAGGGGACAACCCAGCACAGCACTGTGAGTGCCTTTGGGAGGTAACGGGGCGGTGGGGTAGAGGGGCTGTTTCCGCGGGCAAAGGTGCAGGATGAGGCTTGTGGCGTAGCTCCATGGTAAAGTGCTTGCCTGGTGTGCACGAGGCCCTGGGTTCAGTCCCCAGCACTGGAAAAGAGAAAGACGAAGGGACAGGTGGCTGGTGGAAGGGAGGTCAGGGGGATACTCAGGAGGCCCGACCCCTCAAGATCCCCGCCTTGTGTGGGGCATACAGGGGCCCTCATTGGGCCCTGCTAGCTACGTCCCTAGACTGTCCTGGGAGCAGGCAGTGGAGGAAACGCCCCCCTCTTGCCCTGGGATTCCCGGCCGCCTGCCACACCAGGGTCCCAGCCCTGGAGGCCCTGGAGCCTGAACAAAGATGAATGAGGATCTAAAAATAGCCTCCCCCCCCCCAGCCTTTTCAGTAACTGGAGCACAAGTAATTCTGCAGGAAGCGGAGTTGGGGGAGGGGGGTGCTGCTGGTCCCCTGACCCATGAGCCTGGCCAGGAGAACCCATGCGGCTTTCAGTTCCTCAGCCACAGACCACACGTCCAGGTGTGGGCCACAGTCAGTGTGCAAGGAGTGTGTGGGTTGGGGTGAGCCCATAGCAGTCATCCAATTAAATGAGATAATATACGGTTAGTGCTTAGAAGAGGGTCCGACACACAGCAGGTGCTACATATTATTAGAATAATATTAGATATTATTCTCAAAGGAGTCTGTGACCAACAAATGGCTAAGAACCACTGCTGTGGTCCGATGTCCTCATTTTATCGGGGAGGTGAACTTGGCACAGAGAGGGTTAGCAATTAGCCAGTTAAGACCACCAGCAGCATAGAACCAGACTCCAGAGCCCCAGGTATACCTGGGACTCCAGTCACCTGCATACAGGGCAGCTTTCTGTGCTCCCCCACCATCCTGCTGCCCCAGTGCCAGGGTGGGGTATGCATTCTGCTTACTGATCTGTCTCTCCCCCAGGGGGCTGGAGACCACTGCTACTACCAGGGAAAACTGCGGGGCAACCCACAATCCTTTGCGGCCAATCTCCACCTGCCGGGGGCCTGCAGTGAGTACTGGGAGAGCTGGGTAGCAGGGAGAGCCTCCTGCCCAGCCTGGGATGGTGGGCATCTGTGCTCTCTCTCACAGTGGGGTCTTCTCTGATGGGAACTTGACTTACATCGTGGAACCCCAAGAGATGGCTGGGCCCTTGGGGAGCCCCCCAGGTAAGCCCTGCACAGACCCTCCACCACCCCTTCCGATGGCCATGCGGTGATCGTCCCACAGCCATCTCGGCTTCCTCCTCCTCCCTCAGTAACCTCAGACTCACTGCCCTCCTCAGTGACCTCAGCTCTGGTTCCCTTGCCCTGTGTCCCCAGCTCCAATGTCCCCCTCTGTCCCCCAAATGACCTCCAGTTGGGCTCCAGTGTCCTTTGCCCCATGTCTCTCAGGGCACCCCCAGGTCTTGACCCCGGAATCTGAGCATCTGGGAGATCAGATCCGATATGGGAGCTCTGGCCAGTTCTGGGTCACTCTAGGTTGCCATGAGGGGAAGGCCTGGAGCTGTCCCCCCATGGGCCCAGAGCATACCTGGTTGGCTCCCCAAGAACTAATCCCCCCTCATTGCAGGGACCCCTTCCCCACCTCATTTACCGGACCCCTCTTCTCTCAGCCCCCCTCGGATGCAGGGAACCAGGTAAGGGAGGGAAAGTGGGGCTGGGGGGTGGGCGGGCCGTGCCCCCCTCACCTGCCCCTCCCCACAGGCTGCCTGTTTGCTGCCCCTGCCCGTTCTGCTCCTCCAAACCGGCCAAGGCTGAGAAGGAAAAGGCAGGTACGGGGCCCGCTCAGACCTCGGGCTGCAGAGACATCAGGCTGTGGTCCAGGGCAGGAACTCCCACCTATGGCCAGGGAGCTGTCTCTGGGAAGAGTCCCCAGCTCCTCCCTAACCCTGATGTCTATACAGGTCCCCATCTCGGGCAAGCAAAGGCTGCTGGCCCTCTGTCCCCATTCCCAGGCTGGGGAGGGATGGGATGCTCTACAGTGGAGGCTGGCACTGTCCCTAGCTGCAGTCCAGACACCCCACATACAGAGTCTGCCATGGCTTGGCCAGGAGGCCAGATGTGGAGGGACTGATTCCAAGTGCCCACCCACCCCCAGGTCCGCAGGGGCCACCCCACAGTGCACAGTGAGACCAAGTACGTGGAGCTGATTGTGATCAATGACCACCAGCTGGTAAGTTCCCAAGCCAGGGATGACACCTGGAGGAGGGGCTGGGAAGGAGCCTCACTCCCTCTTCCCTCCTCTTTGCAGTTCGAAGCAGCATGCGACAGTCGGTGGTCCTCACCAGCAACTTTGCCAAGTCCGTGGTGAACCTGGCGGATGTGGTGAGCCCTTCCTCTGTCTTCTCCACACCCCTCCCCGCATCCAGGGGTCACGTTCAGCCTCTGACCCCCACTTCCTGGAGGGACAGATTGAGGCCCTCCTCCGGCCCTGTCCCCCACTACCACTCCCACCGTCCAGCCCCCCTCTTCTTCTTCCCTCTGGGACCAGATATACAAGGAGCAGCTCAACACCCGCATTGTGCTGGTTGCCATGGAAACATGGGCAGATGGGGACAAGATCCAGGTGCAGGATGACCTCCTGGAAACCCTGGCCCGGCTCATGGTCTACCGGCGGGAGGGTTTTGCCTGAGCCCAGTGATGCCACCCACCCTCTTCTCGTGAGTCCCTCACCCCGTGCACCCGACCTGGGCTGGTTCTGTGGTGCTTAGGGTTCTTAACACCTGCCCTGTGGTGGGTGCTGTCCTCGGAGTCCCTGGGGAGTCTGAGGGCCAGGCTCACCTTGCCCTCGCCACTTGCCCAGCCACATGCAGATCCCCTGCATCTGAGGCTGGGCCCCTCTGCCTTAGTCCTGGGGGTCTTCATATGCCTCTGCCTCCCCATAGTCCTCTGTCCCTTTCAGACAGTCCCATTATCCCTTCTTCAGAGACCCAGAACCCTGATGGGGGGAAGCTTACAGGATCTTGCAACTAGAGGTGATCTAATAGGAGACTCTTACTTGACTTTCAGGCAAATGAGGCCAAAGAGGAGAGGGGCTTGCCTGCCTCCCCAAGGAAGGGACTGTAGTGTTCAGGGTCCCCCCAGGCCACCTCACACCCCAGGGAGCCACATAGGGAAGCCAGGACATCACCCTGACAACCCTTTCCTTCCAGGGGCAGGACCTTCCAGAGCACCAGCAGTGGTGCGGCCTACGTGGGGGGCATCTGCTCCCTGTCCCGGGGTGGGGGTGTGAACGAGGTGAGCAGGGAGGGGCCTGGCCAGGTGGGGCTGTGGGAGAGGGGATGCAAAGGCACAGGGTGCCTGTTGGGAAGATGGAGATATCTTTGTGCTCCATCTTCCCCACCCCTAGTATGGCAACATGGGGGCCATGCCGTGACCCTGGCCCAGACGCTGGGGCAGAACCTGGGCATGATGTGGAACAAACACAGGAGCTCAGCAGGTATCAACTCTTAACACCAAGTGATCCCACAGCCAGCTTCGCCCCACTCCCAGCATTTCTAGAAGTAAAGAGGGTGATAAGTGGGAGGGGGTGGTCTTCCGCCCTCCCTCATATCCTCCCGGCTCACCTCTCAGGGGACTGCAAGTGTCCTGACATCTGGCTGGGCTGCATCATGGAGGATACTGGGTGAGTTCTTGGGGATGAACTGGGGAGAGGGTCTTAAGGGGAATCCTGGAGTAAGCACTGGATATAATCTGGACCCCAAAAGCCCAGCTCACGGAACCACTTGGGATTCCAAGAAGCCCAGTTCACTGCGAACACTACTCGGAAGACGCAGATTCCCCCGCTGGGACACCAAATTAGCCAGACTGTAGTGCACGCGTTCGCCACTGGGCGCCGCCCGAGCGTCGTGTGGAAGCTCTGTCCCTCCTGAGCCTTCCAACCTTGCGCTCGCAGAATCCTGAGATTTCGCAGAGCTGGCGCGAGCCAAGTCCTCCACTCATTCCTTGATGGGCAGGCGGGAGGACTGTAGTGCGTTCCAGGGCAGATCCTTAACCGCTCCTCGATGGTGACCGAGACCTCGGTGTGCCGGCTCCTCAGATTTGACAAGGGAGAGAGGGCAGACTGGGGGGATCATTCAGCCGCACGGTCCCCTCACCCTCGCCCAGGTTCTACCCTGCCCCGCAAGTTCTCGCGCTGCAGCATCGATGAGTACAACCAGTTTTCTGCAGGAGGGAGGCGGGAGCTGCCTCTTCAACAAGCCCCTCAAGGTACCAGCCCCGGGGCGGGGAACGGGGGAGTCTGGCTTGGGCAAGTTCCCGGCCAGACTCCCGACACCCCCTCCCGGTCCAGCTTCTGGACCCCCCCGAGTGCGGAAACGGCTTCGTGGAAGCGGGGGAGGAATGTGACTGCGGCTCGGTGCAGGTGAGAGGCCCATGCGTGCTCCAGATGGGACCAGGGAAACGGGGTGGGCGCGAGGAGGAGTCGAAGTGGGGAGGATTAGGGCTTGCCCGCTTCCCTCCGCTACTCTCCGCGACCCGCAGGAATGCAACCGAGCCGGTGGCAACTGCTGCAAGAAATGCACCCTGACTCACGATGCTATGTGCAGCGACGGGCTCTGCTGTCGCCGCTGCAAGGTGAGGAGGACCAATCGGGGTGGGGCCGGGACGATGGAGGGACCATTGGACGCCTTTAGCTAAGAGGCGGGAGGGACTGGGGGTGTGGTTCCGTAGTAGTTCAGTGGTCCTGAGGTTTGGGACACGCACACACACGCACACACACACACACACACACACACACACACACACACACACACGCACGCACGCACGCACGCGCACGCGGGAGTTAGGGGGCGGAGCTGTTAAGGGCGGGGTCCATATATGGGCGGGACTAGGGGGCGAAAGAAGCGCCAATGAACGATTGGGGGCGGGGCGTTCGACCACCGCGGACTTGAAAGCCTGGTTCTGAGGGGTGGGATGGAGTGAGGGGTGAGGGCAGGGAAATAGGGACCCGCGGGGAAGAGGGTACGGCCCCCCGGAGAGGACGGCGCGGAGGTGTCTATAGCTCGGATATGCATCCCTTCTCTAGTACGAGCCGCGAGGTGTCTCCTGCCGAGAGGCGGTGAACGAATGCGACATCGCAGAGACCTGCACTGGGGACTCAAGCCAGGTCCGCCCGGCCAAGTCGTCCTGCAGAGCCCGGGGCAAGACAACCCCTGCCCCTATCGGTTTGGCTCAGTGACAGCTCTCCGCGCCCCTTCGCTTCGCAGCTGGCGACCCTAGCCGCTCATCAGCTCATTTCCTTATCAGAGAAAGGGGTTCTTCATGCCTCCTGGCTTTGTTCCTTCAATCAGTAAACCAGCATTTACAGTCTGGCTGGTATTTCCAGCGCCTGGCACAGAACCTAGTGTATGCTAGGGATCAGAGTGGATAATAATATTGGTTAACATCTATTAAGTGGTAATTATGTGCTAAGCATTTTTTTCTCAGAGATGGGTGGGTGTAGGAGACTGAGGGAGGCTGGAGAAGCCAGGGGACTTTTGAATCCACATGGTTAAATCCAGAGCCAGACAGAGCCCTTGTCCTTAAGGTACAAGAACCCTGTAACATGAGCCCCACCCCCAGTGGGGGGGCATCTGGCAAGCCTGTATTCCTCCCTGGGGTGTCTGCTCAGTCAACCCTCTCTCCACAGTGTCCCCCTAACTTGCACAAGCTGGATGGTTACTACTGTGATCATGAGCAGGTATGAGGGGAGGGGGCTCCTTCTGTTCTTGGCTCAATGCAATCTCTTGTCTCCACCTGCTTCCCCCAGTGTCTCCATCCCTTGTCTTGTTTGCTGCTCCCTCAGGGTCGCTGCTATGGAGGTCGCTGCAAAACTCGGGACCGACAGTGCCAGGCCCTTTGGGGCCATGGTAAGTCTGGCTGAGTGTGGAAGAGGGGACTCTGGAGGACCCAGAACAGAGAGGCTCCCCAGGATCTCAGGGAGCCAACTGGCCTGGAAATCAGACCAGAGTGTGGGAGGTACAGGCCTGAGGTCCTGGGGTAGATGGGGTGACACCTGGCATCATCTTCCTCCAGTGGCTGCTGATCGCTTCTGCTATGAGAAACTGAATGTGGAGGGGACAGAGCGTGGGAACTGTGGGCGCAAGGGGTCAGGCTGGGTCCAGTGCAATAAACAGTGAGTAGTCAAGGCACCTACTGAGCCTCCCCCGCTCTGGGAAGGAGGCAATATTCATGTTCTCCAAGGAGGAGCCTGAGGCCCAGCGAAAAGGGCAGAACAGAGTTCAGTAGTTGGTCTGGAACCAAACTTGGGCTCACTGTCTCCACCTGCCCCAACAGGGATGTGCTCTGTGGCTTCCTCCTCTGCGTCAACATCTCTGGAGCACCTCGGCTAGGGGACCTAGGGGGAGACATCAGCAGTGTTACCTTCTACCACCAGGGCAAGGAGCTGGACTGCAGGTGCTGGTTGGGACCATGGCTGGGGAAGGGGAGGTGGCAGCTCTGATGGGGCATAGGGCACAGGGACTGAAGCTGGCTGTATCATCTCCCAGGGGAGGTCATGTGCAGCTGGCTGATGGCTCAGACCTCAGCTATGTGGAGGATGGCACGGCCTGTGGGCCCAACATGTTGTGCCTGGACCACCGCTGCCTGCCAGCCTCTGCCTTCAACTTCAGCACCTGCCCAGGCAGTGGGGAGCGCCGGATCTGTTCCCATCACGGGGTGGGTGCCCTGAGGTCGGGGATGGTGGGAGATGCTTACACGAGGGGACGCATCTGCTCACCTCTGCCGGCCCCACCCCACCTCTAGGTCTGCAGTAACGAAGGGAAGTGCATCTGTCAGCCCGACTGGACAGGCAAAGACTGCAGTATCCACAACCCCCTGCCCACATCCCCACCCACTGGGGAGACAGAGAGATACAAAGGTGAGGCTGGAGCTGGCCAGGGAGGGTCTGTCTTTCCCATTCTCCATGCCTGTCCCTGCCAACCGAGCCCTGCCCTCCTCCCCAGGTCCCAGCGGCACCAACATCATCATTGGCTCCATCGCCGGGGCTGTCCTGGTTGCAGCCATCGTCCTGGGCGGCACGGGCTGGGGATTTAAGTAAGACACACACACACACACACACACACACACACACACACACACACACACACACACACCCTCGACCCCTGGTGTCCTCAGACTGTTGGAGCTGAGGGACTTCCCTGAGAGGTTACATAAACCAGAGCTCACCCGTCACCAGTTCAAGTCAGCCCACAGGGTCTTGTTTTACCATTAAAAACAATTGCTCACATTTAAAAACCAAGAGATTTCACACTTAACAATCCCAACTGCCAGCCTCTCAGAAAAATGTGAAGGTTGGCTGGGAATGGTGGTGCATGTTTGTAATTCCAGTGACTCAGGAGGCTAAGACAGGAGGATCTCAAGTTTGAGGCCAGCCTCAGCCACTGAGCAAGACCCTGTCTCAAAATTAAAAAAAAAAAAAAAATGGGGGTGGTGGTACTAGAGATGTAGCTCAGTGGTAGGACACCCCTGGCTCACTCCCTGATACTATAATACATATATACATATATATATACACACTATAATACATATATATACACTATAATACATATATTATATATATGTGTATATATATGTATATATATAACATATAATAATATATGTATGTATGTATGTTGGGCCACAGTGTGCCTCAGCACAGCCAGGGTGGAGCCTTGCAAGGCCTGCCTGTGCCAGGGTGTGTATCCCCTTGTCCCTAGTCCCCACTCAAACTAACAGCTCCTTGGGCATCTAAGTTTGGGGATATTGAGGGGGCTCAATATACCCTGAAGCCTAGGGTCAAATGGTGAGTTCAGGAATTGAACCCAGTACCCATCTTTGGTAGATCTCGGTATTGCTCCCTGGCCCTGGCCCTAGTTGCCCAGGCCTTGGAGACCCAGGCCCCTCTCTGGGTCAGGGAGCCTCACAGGAGCTGGAAGGCCCCTCCCTGCAGACGAGGGGAAGGTCAGACTCTTCTTTTCCTCTCTCTCTCTCCCTGTCTTGCCTTGGCTCCTGAAGAAACATCCGCAGAGGAAGGTACGACCCGACCCAGCAGGGGGCAGTGTGACGCCGGCCACGTCATCCCTCCCGCTGTCCTTGTCTCCTCCATCTCATTCGTGCCCTGGCATTCTGTTGACGGGGAGCTGGGGGCCGAGTCCCCCAGCCCTGCTGCAGCCTGGGATGAAAGTTCTCAGCCTGCCCCGCCCCTTCCTCTCGCCCACCCGTCCTCTGGTCCATCTTCTGCTGCCCTTCCTATGGGCCCACCACCTGGCCAGGTGGGCCCTGGAGCTGCACCCCCAGAAACCCTAGTTCCCTGGGAAGGGGTCCTCCTTTTGCGTCCCATCTGTTTTGTCTTCCATGTCACCGCTGTCTGACCTCCCACCAGACCCCCTCCTGGCCAGCCTGTGACTTGCTGCCTCCAGGGCCCAGCACTGACTCCCCAGGCCCCAGCTGGAGGGCTCTCCCTCTGGGCCCTGCCTCATACCCTCCCCTGATGCCCCCTCTCCGTTCCAGGTCCGGAGGGGCCTAAGTGCCACCCGCCTCCCTCCGAGCCTGGCACCCACCGTCTCGGCCCTGAACCACGAGGCTGCCCCCACCCAGCCACAGAGGGAGGCACCGTGCAAATGTCTTCCAGGTCCAAACCCTTCAACTCCTGGCTCCCCAGGGGCTTGGAGGGGGGGCTGTGGCCCTGCCCTTCGTACCACCAGGGTGGACCAGGCCTGGAGGGCATTTCCTTCACGGTCCCACCCCACCTCATGCGGCTTTGGCCTTGCACACCAACTCTCCCTGTGAATGTAGCTCCCATCATCACAGATCGCCACGGCTCAAGCGGGGGCCTGGGGTGGTGCCCCAGCGGGGGCAGGCAGCCACCAGCGGACACGGCCTGGGATGGCCCCTCTTCAAAACTAGACAGCTGGTACCAGGGACTTAGCTCTCTAGGACCCAGGGGGAGGCGGCTGACAGCCACACTGGTTATTTATTTATTTTTTTTAATTGAATCTTAACTAATGAATGTAAACTTGGGGGTGCTGGGGCCAGGGCAGTTGTAGGGATATTTTGACATTTACAGGAGGGTCTGGAGGAACTGAGGTACGGTCATCCCCGGGCCCTCCCTTGGGATGCTCACACCTGGAATCCTGTCACTGAACCCAATGGTTGGACATCCCAGCTCGCCCTGCCCCCAACCCCAGCCTTGAGGAGCTCAGAAGTATGTGTGCTGATCTCAAACCAAAGCTGCCTGTCCCGTGCCCAAGGCTAGGTTGTGGGTACGGTGACCACATGTCCCAGATTGTCTTCAATTCCAAAACAACCATCTGGTTCCTGCCTGGACACATGTACTTGTGGGGGCAGGGGATCCAGAAAATATAGTCCCTGAAATAAAATAGCACCTTCCTCTTTCAATAAGGGTGATTCTGGGGCTGACTCAGGGTTTAGGTGCCCCCTGATGGGGCCTGGCAGTCCCAGGCCAGGCCATCTTCCCAGGGAGGGCTCTCTAGGTAGGTAGGGCCAGCGGTGTCCCGGGGCCTGGAGGGGTAGTGCCTATGAGGGATAAGAGAAGATTAGGAAAGGGCAGGTCTCGTGGACGATCCTAAGTTTCTAGAAAAGTTCTCAAGGCCCCATCAAACTCTTTCTACCCCTCTACCCCTTCCAAGGCTGAGTAGTAAGTTTACAGATGTGTCCCCATCTGTTCTCCTCTGACTCCTGCTGTGGCCATGCCTGAGAGCAAGACTAAGGCCTGCAGCTCTCCTCAGCCTCCCTACAAACAGGCCAGCCCACCGCCTCCCTCATGGCTTCACTTGAAGTGCAGGAGCTCTGGCTCCATGACCCTAAAAGCAATGAGGACAGGCCTACCTTATGGATGAAAGCCACAACGGATGGAGCCTCCCCACCCCAGGATGCCCCACCTAGACTCAGAAGGGGTCTCTGGACACCCCAGGGTCTCTGAGCTGCCCGCTGGTGTCCCTCTTTCTGGGACCTCTTTGAAGAGGAATCAAGGAGGAAATGTCTCCCTATTTATCCAAACCAGCCTCAGGCAAACTCATCTGGGACCCACTGACAGCCTTTTGGGTAACTGGGTGACATCAGCTACAGTGAGGTCCCCAGTACTGCACCCCAGCTGTCTCTGCCCAAGTGAGGGGACCGAGCAGGCTGCCCCTTTGGCTGGTTCCGCTCCACAACCTGAGGCAGGGCAAGGGCTGGGCTTTGCACTCTTGCCACGATACCTTGAGGCCTCCATTCCCGGGTGGCACGTGGGCACACGGGTGGCAATGCATCTGGGCACAAGCATGTGGACCCACATCTCTGCACAAGTGTGAATGCCTCCGCACACATGGGCATGTCTGTGTGCTCGCGTGCCTGTGGGGACGGGGACATGGAGAACACAAGGCTTCCTGTGACCAGTCTATCCTGGTTCCCAGCTGTCTGCATCCTCCTGTCCCGCCCTGACGGTGCAGCCTGGAAGTGCCCCGGGGGAAGCGGGGGCTTCTCTGGCCTGGCCTGGACCTGGCTCCCTACGCATTCTGTACATAGGTCATCTGGGGCTGGGGGTGGGGAGGCAGGGCCAGGAATATCAATTAAAGATCACATCCTGGGGCTTCCACGGAGCTCACACCAACCTGTGTTTCTCCTTTCTGTAAACGGCCTTAATGTGTGACTTAGGTCCCTTCCGTCCCCTGGCTCTGCAGGGAGCTTGACTACCAGGGTGCTGAGGGTGGGAAGGGAACCCCCAGGACCACAAGGGGAGGAAGGGGCATGACTTCCCATTCTCTCCCATTCTAGTGAGGAAACAGGCACAGGGTGGAGGCTCGGCCCTCCCTTCCTTGACTGCCCCAACAAAGACACTGCCCCTTGGCTTCAGCCTAGCACGGAGTGAGGCAAGCGGGACACAACCTCCTGGTTAAGGCCAACACCAGAAAAGTCTCCCCTGACCTCCAGAGACTCCAGAAAGCTGGACAAGCCCAGTGACCTGTGCCCTAAGGGCGCAGTGCTCTGTTCCCACCTCTACTCTCTGCTGAGCTGGGCCTGAGCCCCTCCCCTGGTTAGTGGCCCCAGTATGAGCCCAGAACCTGCTCCCCACCCTACTCTGGCATGGTAGGCTCCTCTGGACCAGGAGGCGCTCTGTCTGGGGAGGAGGGAGGGAAGGACCTACCATGGGAGGGTCCATCTGGCACTGGAAGTCTGGCGCAGTCAGGGAAGAGAAGGGGGGCACAGGCAAAGGAGGGACAGAAGAATAGAGAGGAGATAATGTGGAGCGAGAAAGAAGACAATGCAGCACCAGGCAGGAGCCCAGGAAAGGCAGCTAGGAGGGCCAGGTTTGGGTCTTATTCCCAAACGGCAGAACTCCCAGGAGCACCTGAATTCATATGCAGACAGGACATAGGGTCACGTTCAACTTAAGACTCCCAGTCCCCATCTACTCCAGTATCTGTCCCCCCCGGATGCAGGGGAACACCTGAGGCATCCCCAGCAGTCTTTCCCATTCCGTGTGGGGTGAAGGGACGAGAGTCATTCTCAAACCCAGCAGTCAAGGACCCAGGTCTGGGTGTGCCCTGCTTCCTTGCTCTGGGCTGGATTCCCTATTTTTAACTTTTTCCATCGCTCCTGCCTCTCAATGGCTCCATCTCTACGCTTAACCCCTTCTCAGTTCCCAGTCTGCTGTGTCTACTGCTGGCCCCTGAAGGACTGAAAGTTATAGCTGCTGGCAATAGTTGGCAGAGCGGGCACAGGGGTGGTTCAGCAGTCCTAACTGAAAGCTCAGTGCAGGGTCGCCTGCCACCTCCCAGTCTCGGTGCTGTGTTACCTGCAGGCGCCCACACCTCCTGCCCCTGTCCTGCCTGCCTCAATGCCAGCACCTCTCCACAACTTGCCAGGAGGAAAGAAATGCCTGTGAGCTGGAATGGAACTTCAGGTCTGTCCCAAACAGATCACCTGAGAGGAGTGACTTTTATTTGGGACATGTGGTTCCTAAACAGTGGGGAATGGGACCAGGAATTTGAAATTTGCCAGGAAGGCCGCTTATTGCAAGAAATACTCGTGTGTTTTTTTCCAAAGTAGAAAGTCCTTCTGTTCAATCACAATGCCCAGCTGCCTCTGAGTCCCCCCTGCGCCCACAAATGAGTTAGCACACACCCTTTAGGTATGGATTCCAGTTCCAGTTGTCTGCTCAGGTTGACAAGCGTGCTCACTGCCTTCCCTCTCCCGTTGAAGGTGGCCCGGATGGAGAGCAGGGTCAGGAAGCCCTCTCTGCACCTTGCATGTGCTCAGAAAGTCTACCTGTTAAGTGAAAGGGACAATGATACATCCATCATGGCTCATGCCTGTGTCTAGCCAGCACTGTCCCGTAGGATATAATGTGGCCTCACAGCAAGTTACATGTGAGTTTTAAAATTGTCTAGCAGCCTAGTTAAAAAAAAAAAACAGATAATGCATTTTATTAAGTCTAATATATCCATACCATTCTCATTTCAACATGTAATCAACAAAGAAGAATTATTGAGACGTTAGGTTGCTTTCTTCTTTCTTTTTTTGCACTAAGTCTGAAATCTGGGATGCATTCGCACATTTCAAGTGTTCAGTGGCTACAAGTGGCTATAACTGGTGCTATGGAGTAGCAATACTGAAACCCAGAAGCTTGAAATAAGGACGTAAGGGGAAGCAGACAGGCACAGCGGGACCTGGATCAGGCACAACTGAGGCTGCCTCATCAGAGGTCAGCAGAACCTGAACATACAGTCCTTTCTGGAAGGCAAGAGAGGAGGCAGGATGGGGAATTATAACTAGAGTGAGAGACCTACATTTGCTTTACCCTGAAAGGGGCTCTGTGCCCTGGGACTTGCTGGAGGTAATATGAGATTTCTACCAACCTTTCCAGAAGGTCAGCGGGAGGGAGAAGCAGCCAACCCTGAGGTTGGGTGCCAAGGAAGACTCCTGAGGTCTTCCAGCCAAACCCTCAGAACTCCTGCCTGTGGGCCTGGGCTCTCCAAGCCACCTGCTGTCGAGAATGAAATAATGAGGGTCAGTGCTGGGGCTCGCGCCTCTGCGATCATGTCCTCTGAAGGCCTGCCGAGTTCTTGTGACCTGGGGACCAGCCCTGGTAACAGTTCCTGAAAAGGGCCTTGGGAGCACGGGAGTTCTGAGTGCCTGTCATCATCCCCGAACCTTTGTCCCAGCCCTGGTGAGGTCCATGGCACTATGAAGTCATGGACAGTGCCTTCTGCGCAGAGCAGGGACGGTGGCCTTCCACCGGGCCACATGCAGCATTCCAGGTCGGCTCTCAGGACTAAGTGCCACCTGGCTCTGTGGAATGCTGACGGAGCACCTCTGATGAGGGAGTTTTAGCTGCAAGGAGCCCCTGACAGACTCCTGATTGTCCTCTGTCCCTGTGCAGAGCTTGTCGCGGGTCCATCTGACCACTGGTGGAGACCACACTCAACACGCCTCCGGTGAGGGAACAAGGGTAGTTCTCATAGGCACTCCTCAGGGGGCTGCTGGCCTCTGGATCTCAGCCTCCCGACCCCACCGCCTCCCTCAGCAGTGCTGGAGCTGGACTCGGAGGTGCTAACTCTGCTCCTCTCACCCCCTCCAACCCCTCCCGCATGGCTCTGGCCTTCAGCCACCTGAACCCCTGCCCGCTGGGCAGCCTCCAGGTTTCCTGACAAGTGTCTGACCGTCTGCCAATCTCCATTCTCCCCAGGAGCCGTCTGCTTCTTGCTGGCAGCTCTAGTGCCCACTTGGGTTTAAAAATAAACTTGCTATCTGCCTTTCCTCCAGCCTGACCCCTGCAGCCTCTTCCATGTCCAGCCTGATCCCGGTTCCTCTGAAAATAAGGTGTCACCCTCATCTCAGAGATCACTGTGAAGACGTGCCAGCCTCTCCACCAAAGGCAGGCCTTAGGATGTTCATCCAGGGGAGCTCTGGTCATGGGGCGACTGTCACTTCTCCAATCAGAGGGTCGCTCCTGGTTGGAGCACTAGCGCACAGAGTGGTGATGGGGCTTTTCCTAGGGGGAAAGAGACCCCCAGGAAGGCTTAGACTGATGTCACTGCAAAACCAGTTCCCAGCCTCAGCTGGGCACACAAGCTGCGGCCCCTGGCTTTGCCCTGGGTGGCTGTCCTCCCTCTTGCCCAGCGTTTCATCTCAGCCCCGCTGCTGTCTTCAAACTCCCTCGACCTGCTCCTTCTCACCCAGATAACACCATACTGTCTCCTTTCCTCTCTCCACTTCCCCGGATCTGAGGGTCCTCCCCGCTTTATTTTTTATTGTTTTGCCACGCTGGAATGGAACCGGGGCCTTGCACTCTAGGCTGGGAGCCCCAGCCCACCTGCATTCATGCCAGCACTTCCAGGACCTTCCGCCAGGGCCAACCCCTCCCACTTTACGTCCTCCTACCATCTTAGGACATCACTCTGCCATTCCCCAGTCCTCTCCCCCAGCATCTTCTCCTCCTTTCCATGACCCAAGGCCTTTCCACCCTTAAGAAAAACAAACGAGCCACCAAAGCCAACTGGCCCTAGTGCTTTTAAGCCTCTCCTCGGACTCGCCTGCCCCCTCCACTTCCAGCCACCGCCCCTCCCGCTCCTGCAGCCTGGCTCTGGCTCACGGCACCCCACTCACCTCTGCCGCTCATTTCCACCTGTCTTTCTTTCCAGGGTGGGACCTGGGGAATTTCTTTGAGTTCCTTGAAAGTTCTCACCCTGGGGCTCTCCTCCCATTTATGACTTCACCCCTCGCCCTTTGACTCCTGCTCATCTATTAGGCCTTAATTACCTGTCACTTGCTCTAGAAAGCCAGCCTGGGACAGGTGCCTTTGCCCTGTGCTCTTGGAGTACTTTCCCGTCAGCGCCCTGAGCCTGGGGGGCCCACCTACTTCCCCCACCAAGGGGGCACCAGGCCTGCCTCCTGTGGGTCATTGCAGCATGTACTCTGGTACCTGCAGCTCTGGGCTTAATCAGTGTTTGCAGAAAGAGTGAATCAGTGCCACACAAAAACTAAAGCAGGCCGGACGGTGGCGTGTGGGGCTAGAACCACGGGGAAGCACACAGAGGACCTGAAAATCCAGACTGGCTCACAGTGGTTACTCTTTAACTGGGGTTTGATCTGGAATTTGAGTGACTTTGGATGTAGTCACAACACAACCTGAGACATACTCCCTGGTAGGCGCTTAGTGTGGAAACTTCTTTTTCATTGCACAATAGAAATGAAAGAATAACCTACCTGTTGCTGCAAATAAAACACTGGAATGATGTTCCCAACCTTCACCCCACCATTAGCTCCCCTTGTCGGCTTTCTGGATCTGTCAGTGGGCACCTCATGCTTCTAGCACCCCTCCAGGAAACCTTAGAACTCACCACCCCTAGCTGTGGAGCCCTGGCTGTGAGCCAACCCAAAAGGCATCTCAGGTGTTACTTGCAAACACCAGATGGGGGGGCTCTTGGGTCCCCACTCCACAGGCAATAGAGGACACACCACCTCCAGCTCGCCCCTCATGCAGCCAGTACCATTCGCCGGGCGCTGCTGCTTTTATGTAAAGCTCCATGAAGCCACCAAGGGAGTCTGGCTCAAGGGCCGTGTCCTCCCCAGAGCCTCTACACAGGCCCACCTGCCACACTTGTTGGGGAGGATGCTGACATGGCCCAGAGTGGAAAAACAGCGGAGATGAAAAAGCACTGCCGCCCCCAAACGCTCCCCGGCCGCCCCTTCAGAGGACTTTTACGGGTTCATTCCTTTCCCCAGCCATTCGTAACCGTCAAAGCTTTATAGTGTTTACTTACTAAAATTACCTGCCCTGCGTCTCCCCGCTCTTAAGGGGAAAGAACAAAAGACATAAAGAAAAAAACCCTAATCACGTCGTGAAGGGGATGGAGACTAAACCCTGCTTGTTCCACAGAAACATGGTATCTGGAGATGAAAGGAACCGGAGAAGGCATCTGCCAACCCCCTCCTCCATTCCTTCTGCACACTTGGCCTTTGTGTGGATTCTTCTAAAAGTGAAGGATTCTTTATTGGGAAACTCAAATTTTCTACCCTCTGGCTCCGCTTCCTTCGCATAAGCGCCACGACATCCCCCACGTAAGTAAGTCTTCTCTTTCGGGCTAAAAACCCTTTCAGATTCCTTAAGAACTCCTGGCAGGCCACGGGCCCCAAGCCTTGCCCTGCTCTGTCACTCTGCTCTGGACACGTCCCAACCTACCCACATTCCTCCTTTAGCATGTCACACAGAAACAGAGCAAACCCCAGCAGGCTGTCACCTTCCTTGGTGAGGGCACTTTATTTCTGGGGAATCAGTCCCTGTGCTCTGGTTGGACCACATCGGGAGTGAGTACTTACTGACCTCCATCTTCCCATGAGCAGGCCTAAATCTGGAGATTCTCAATCTGAGAAATTTATTTGGGCTAAATTTAATATGGCTTCTAGTTTTCAGGACGGTGCTTAAAACAGCCTATCGCTCAGTAGCAGTGGCGCACGCCTGTAATCTCAGCAACTCGAGAGGCTGGGACAGGAAGACTGAGTTTGAGGCCAGCCTCAGCAATTTAGGAACGCCTCAAGCAACTTAGTGGAGACCCTATCTCATAATAAAAAAATAAAAAGGGCTGGGGAAGAGGCTAAACACCCCGGGTTCGATCCCTGGTACCAAAAAATACAAACAAAAAAACAAAACATTTTATCAATCCTTATTCAGGGAATTTATTAATGAAGATACTAGAAATTACCACTTAGAGAGTGAGCTGCGAAGGATCCTCTCTTGTTCTAAAGAATCCTGAACGCTGTTGTGGCAAAGACACTACGCTGCAGCAGCCAGGCATCCAACTCTTGCCAACAGGGGAGTGATCCCCAGCAGGAGGCAGGGTGACAGAGCTGTAAAAAGCACTCTGAGATGTAGGAAGTGAAACAATGAGATTTCTAGGATGATGCCTTGTTGACAGGCTGATACATGTGGGGAAACCTGTGGCGGAATTCACCAGAATGGGCGCTTCAACAGAGACGCTGTTGGGAAAAGGATATTTTAAATCCATTTTATACACTTTTGTACTTTCAATTCTTAAGATATGTACATATATATTACTTTTTTTTCGGAGGGGGGGCAGTACTAGAGATGAACCCAGGGTCGCTTTACCACTGAGTTACATTCCCAGTCCTAATCTTTTTCTTTTGAGACAGAGTCTTGCTAAGGTGCTTAGGGCCTTTGCTAAGTTGCGGAGGCTGGCTTTGAACTTGCAGTCTTTTCGCTTCAGCATCTCAAATAGCCGAGTACCACCTGGCCCAGCTGTAGATTGTTGACTGGGGTTTGAATCCAGGGGTGCTTTACCAGTGAGTCTCATCCCCATCCCTTTTTAATTTTGTGTGAGTCTTCCTAAATTGCTAAGGCGGGCCTCAAACTTGAGATTCTCCTGCTGCAGCCTCCTGAGTTGCTGGGATTTCAGGCATAAACTACTGCACCAGGCTAGCTGTAAAATTTTAAGAGAAGCATGTAATAATTTCATAACTGGAAAAAATGTCAATAAAACTGAGAATTGTCCTCCCAAAAGGAGGCAGTGGATCAGTTGCAGTGGTGCACATCTGTAATTCCAGTACTCAGGAGGCTCAAGCAGGAGGATCTCAAGTTCAAGAACGGCCTCAGCAACTTAGTGGGACCCTGTCACACAAACAAAACAAAACAAAACAAATTTAAAAGGGCTGGGGAGTAGCTCAGTGGTAAGTGCCCCTGGGTTCAATTCTCAGTCAAAGAAAAAAGAAAAAGAAAAAAAGGATGGGGTGGCAGGGAGTGGGGGACAGAAAGACAGTAGAATGAAACAGTATTACCCCACGTATATGTATGATTACATGAATGGTGTGAATCTACTTTGTGTGCAACCACAGAAATGAAAAGTTGTACCCTATTTGTGTACAATGAATCAAAATGCAATCTGTAAAAATAAAAAAGATTTTAATTTAAAAAAATCACAGCATCTCAAGGGAACGCAAAGAGTCAAAACAGTCTTGAAAAAGGTCAGAGCTTGAGGGCACACTCATTCTAACTTCAAAACATCACCAAAAAAAAAAAAAAAACCTCAGTAATAAACAATACGGAAGTGGCATTTAGACAGTGGAACAGAGAGCTCCCCACTCCCAGAAAACCCTTGCATATATGATCAAACTAAGTTTTCACAGGGGTGCCACGTCCTTTTAATGGGGGCAAGGGTAATCTTTTCAACAAACCGTACTGGGAAAACTGGATATACACAGGCAAAAGAGACTGAAGTTGAACCCTTATCTAATGCCACATACAAATGCTGATTCAGTGTACCAAAACCTAAATGTAACACCCAAAAAAAAAGGAGGCAATGGTGTTTGAACTAGTCATTGTTCTATACACAGTCTATAGACAATGAAAACAGGTCCAAATATTGTCAGTAAATTATGCCCCCAAAAGGTCATGTTAAGCTTAAAAAGGCCAGGCACAGTGGCATATGCCTGTCATCCCAGCAACTCAGGAGGCTGAGGCAGAAGGCTCACAAGTTCAAAGCCAGCCTCAGCAACTTAGCAAGACTCTGTCTCAAAATAAAAATCATAAAAAGGGCTGGGGATGGGACTCAGTGGTTGAGCGTCCCTGGGTTCAATCCCTGATCTCCCCTTACCCAACAAAAGAAGGAGCTTAGATCTCTTCCGTTTCACTTTAAAGTCTGTACATGGTTATAATCTCTATGGGTAGTTAACTCATGTACACTAGCAGTAGATGTTCTGCTGAATTTCTAAGTGTTCCCTTTCAAGAGAGTTAAAGTTCTCTAATTTTGGTGCCAAGAGTTTTGGATTTGGGATCCTGGAGTCTGCTATTACTAAAGATAGCAATTGTGATTCCATTGGATATGTGGCTCGCTAAGAGTGGACATATGCATATGCTTGCATGTGCATAAATATTTTTGGAAAGAAATGGCAGACTAAACAGCGGGAAGAGTGGGAACAGAAGGGAGCATGGTGGCTTTTTACTTTTTTATATCCTTAGTTTTGATTTTGCTTTAATAAGTTTTTTTTTTTTTTTTTTTTTAAATTGAATTGTAGTTGGCCAGAAGTGTACACCTGTAAACTCAGTGACTTGAAGGGCTGAGGTAGGAGGGTCACATATTCAAGGTCGGCAGGGCTGGGGTTGTGGCTCAGTGGTAGAGCACTTGTCTAACACGTGTGAGGCCCTGGGTTCCATCCTCAGCAACACACAAAAATAAATAAATAAAACGAAAGTATTGTGTCCGTCTATAACTAATTTTTTTTTTTTTAAATTCAAGGTCAGCCTGGGTAATGTAGCAAGAACCTGTCTCAAAATGAAAAGTAAAAAGGACTGACAGTGTAGTTCAGTGGTAAAGCAACTCTGGCTTCAGTTTCCAGCTTTAAAACGTTAATTACAGTAAAATACCATACAGAATGTACCCTCTGACTTTATATATAAATTAAACCAGAGGGAACTTTTTGTTTGTTTTGCTTTTCTTTTTGGTGCTGGAGATTAAACCCAGTGGTCTTTTACCATTGAGGCACATTCTCAATCCTTTTTTTCATTTTGAAACCATGTCTTGCTAAGTTGCTGAGGTCTCACTAAATTGCTGAGGTGGCCTCGATTTTGAGATCCTCTTCCTCAGCCTGAGTCAGTGGATACAGGTGTGTGCCACCATGCTCGACCCATTTTATGATTTCTAAGTGGACAATTCAGTAGTGTTAATTATATTCACATTATTATGTAACAGAGCTCTATTATCATCACCCTAAACTCAAATTCTTGGTTGGGTAGGGCACAGTGGCACATGCTGGTAATTCCAGAAACCTGGGAGGCTGAAGCAGGAGGATTGCAAGTTTGAGGACAGCCTCAGAAACTTAATGGAACCCTGTTCTCAATATTTTCAAAGAAGGGCTGGGGCTATAATCCCAGTGCCTTGGGAGGCTGCGACAGAAGAATCTCAAGTTCGAGACCAGATTCAGCAATTTAGCAAGACCCTGTCTCAAAATAAAAAATAAAAAGGGTTGGGGATGTAGCTCAGTGGCTGAGTGCCCCTGGGTTCAATCCTCAGTATCAAAACAAACTCTACCCATCAATCAACTAATTTCTCCCTCCCTTTAGTCCCTGACAACTACTATCCTATGTTCTGTTCCTGTGATTCTGACTGTTCTAATCACCTCAAGTTAAGTGGATCCATACTCACACAGATGTCTTTTTGTGACTGGATTTATTTCACTCAGCATAATGTCCTCAAATCTCATCCATGTTGTAAGCATAAAAGGATCTTTTTTTAAGGCTGAATAATATTCTGTTCTATGGATATTCTATATTTTAAAATCCATGTCTATGGACATTTGGGCTGTCTGTACCTCTTGGGTATTATGAAGTATGCCGCAATATGGGTATGCAAATCTCTCTTTGAATCCTGATTTCAGTTACTGTGGATATACAGTCAGAACTGGACTTTTATTTATTTATTTTTGCAGTATTGGGGACTGAACCCAGGGCATGTGCTAGGAAAGTGGACGACCTCTGTACTATACCCCCAGCCCTGGGCTGTTTTTTACAGAAGCAGGTTGCTGACAGCCTAAGTTTGGGTTGACGAGGTATTATATTGTTACTTACTGAGAAAACTGCAGAACCAAAAAATGTTTTACATCACAGGAGAGTTGCCATAAACAGGAAAGACCAATATTCTTCACTGGCAACATGACTACCTTTCTGTGTGAAGCAGCTCAGATTCAAGTCAATTTATGCTCATAGTTTTCTTTTTTCTTTTTTTTTTTTTTCGGTACTGGGGATCAAACTCAGGGCCTTGTGCTTGCAAGGCAGGCACTCTACCAGCTGAGCTGTCTCCCAAGCCCTCATAGTTTTCTTAATATTTGATTTAAATCTTTCCCATCCTGTTACCAGGTTTTAGAATTCATGTCAAATTAAAATTTGCCAATTTATTAAAAACAATTTGCAAATTATTTAGAAATAAAAACAGAACAGGTAAACCTGAATTTTAGATAAACAATTTTAGGGAGGGTGCTGGGGACTGAAAACCAGGGAGTCATGTGCTCTACCAATAAGCTATATACCCCAAGCCCAAAGGAACTTTTTGATGTATGTCCCATGATACATAAAAACCAGTTATTCATTGGTGATCTGAAACTCAAATAAAATCAGGCATCTTGTATTTTAGCTGGTAATGCTAAATCAAGGGTCAAGGGCTCCACCTACTTCAGGCCAACCTATGTTGAACTACTTGCACCCTTCCCAGGCAGACCCTGGCTGATTAGTGTTCCACATTTCTCATCTCACACAATCCTCCTTGAGGTTGAGGAGGAAAGATCCCAAGTTCAAGGTGAGCTTCAGCAATTATGTGGGACCCTCAGCAACTTCGTGAGACCCAGTCTCAAAAAATAAAAAAGGCTGGGGATATAGCTCAGTGGTAAAATGTCTCTGGGTTTGATCCAGTACCAGAAGGGGAAAAAAAAAAAAAAAAAAAAGACATCACCTCCCCAACATCTTTATCCTGCATCTCTGCCAAATGCTGTACTCTGCCTTCTAGTTATTTCCCAGGACTATGGCTTGCTACTCAGAAGAACGGTGTGAATGGCTACTCACTGCTTAAGGGCTGTGAGCTAAATAAAAGTGCCCACCCACACCATTTCTCCCAGTCACCACCCAAAAAACCCCACCCCACCACAGCAAAGCAGACCTCTGGAACCAAAGAGCATAATTACAAAATGGTCTATAATCTGACTGGTCCAGACCCTGCAGAAATTTGTTAATGTTTCCAAAGTCTTGATCACTTTCCAATCTATGAAGTAAATAGTTCTGACAACTTGGATTTACTGTGTCCAGGGCTTTTATGGTTCAAAGTGTCTTATGGTGCTCCAGCCCTCCTGCAGACTCATCTGCAGTCAGAGGGTGAAACCTGTCACTGCTCTGAACAGCACCTGGGTATGGATCTAACGTGCATCTGCCTGCTGGGCTGAGGCCACAGCTGCAATGTGCCTTCAGAAAAATGGGCCAGGCCAAAACAGCTCCCTGTCAGTGTTTTTCAATGTTCTGGCTCAAAGATAACATTTCACTTTCACAGGACTACACATACTAAAAATAAAAATGTTAAAAAGCTATCTAGTTCTGTATCGTTTTCCCCCACGGTCAGGTCCCATTCAGGTCACTGACCATGTGCTGAAATTAGTTATGAACAGTTGCTTGGTTCTGCCTTGCCTGGAGTTCAAGGCTGCCAGCCTCCCTGGGCCTTCTGGGATGGCCTCAGGAGAGCAGAGAAGGATACTTGTTTGTGGGAGATTCGGCCAAAGGATAAAAGAGGGAGTCCAGTCAGTTTTTCCTTGACACCAGCAACGGGCTTCCTTAGGTCTTGGTTCATGACTCCCCAGCCTAGCAAGGCAGTGTGTGCCATTTTCCTCAGGATCAAGGGGGCAGAGAGCAGAGGAAGTTGACAGTGAACACTTGTCTTCATGTCACCATCTTTTCCCTTGTGGTTTTCTAACCACGAGTCACTTCCTATGTCTAATTTCTTCTAAGATGTCATCTAATACAGGCTGGAGAAATTTCTAAGTAATGACACTCATGAGTGTGCAAGGTGGGATGGGTCTTTTCTCACAGGTCTGGTTACAGTCACAAAGCAGGAAGTCCTGAATCTTATTTCATGTTTTGAAAATTTATACTTAAAACACTAGTTAGGGCCTGGATTACACCTATAATCCCAGCAACTTGGAAGGCTGACACAAGAGGATCTCAAGTTCAAAGCTAGCCTTAGCAATTAGCAAGGCCCTGTCTCAAAAGAAAAATAAAAAAGGGCTGGGGATGTGGCACCTGGGTTCAATCCCCAGTACCAAAAAATAAAAATAAAAAAATGGATGGCGTGCTATTCCCAAAATCACTTAGGGGTAATTTGGTTGAACCTTGTACAAAGTCCTACCCTCCAGCCAGCCATCAATCATTCTGAGCTGGCAGAAGAGATCAAACTCATGTGTTTTGCCAGGGCTAAACCTCCTTGAACACAGGAGATAATTTAGAACAATTTCTTTCTTCCTTTTTATTCTGGCTCACATTCCAAAATTTTTTCTAAGACGAGTCATTTGCAAAGCATAATGCATGTAACAATCACCTACAAAGAATTTTGGGGTGATGCAACTACTCTGTGTCTTTCAGTGATTATTCACCTGAAATTTTTTGGAACTATACATTTTAAAAGGGTGAATTTTGGGGCTCGGTGAATTTTACTGCATGTGAATTATCTTAATAAAGTTTTGTGAGTAAGGTGTGGTCACTTGCAATCCCAGTAACTCAGGAGACAGCAGGAAGATCGAGGCCAGGCTCAGCAACTTGGTGAGACTGTCTCGAAATAAAATATAAAATAAGGGCTGGAGATGTAGTTCGGTCTTAGAGCATTTGCCTACCATGTGCAAGTCCTTGGGTAATATACCGAAACACGTGTGCACCACTATGTCCAACAAAACCTTAAGAAGATTTTAAGCTCTGTGTAGCAAAAGAACACAGATTTAAATAAAAAAAAAAAGCTTTATATGTTGATGGACCTTTATTTTATTCATTTATTTATATGTGGTGCTGAGAATCGAACCCAGTGCCTCTCACATGCCAGGCAAGTGCTCTACCACTGAGCCACAACCCCAGTCAGTCTCTCTTCTAATGGCAAATCTATCAAATAATCCACTTTCAAAACTAACAGAATCAGGAGTGATTTAACTGCCTCAAGAGCTTCAAATGGCTCACAAATTTATTACCAAATATGGTTGGCTGACCAGTTTACAATTCTGCTGCTGAGGGTGGGCTGTGTGTGACCTTCCAGTAAGCTATCCTGTATCTGAGAACAGAGAGCTTTGTTTTGGGTTAGGATAACCACTCCCCTCGCCCACACCCTCCCCTCAGAGGTGGATTAGGCTGTGCCTAGGTGGGAAAGGCCTCAGAACCAAAGGGAGTCAGAGACAAGAGTGTTCCCAGCTCCTAAGCTTAGACTCCACCTCCCTGTCCTCCAACAGGAGACCACCAAGTACTCCCCAGATTGTGACACTAAACATTTTGACAATTCACTTAGTCCCAGAGGAGAACCAGCCCTGATATGTGAAAGGGCCTCTTTTGAGGCCAAACTAAGATCAACTTACAGGTAAATGTACAAGAAGAGATTTTCATATCAGGTTTTCTGTGTAAACCATTTTAAGCTCTTGGGAACAATTTTATACAAAGAATGGGAAAAATGCCACAAGTGAAATTTCCTGACAGCTTTGTTTTCAAAGGGTTTCGAGTTTTTGAGAAAGGATGCACAGACCACAAGTGAATCTTCTAAACTGTATTTAACTGAAAAACATTTGGAACTGACAATATCTTCCCAGAGACAAGGCCCTGAACACAGAACCTGTCTCTACCATGAAAGTTTTACATAAACTGTACAGAACAAAATCAATAACAAATCATCTTTGGCACTAAAACAGGTTCCTTAGCTGTTCATGCAATATCCAAACTGCACATCACATGACATTTGATTCCTGGTTAACAGTTGAATTTTACATTTAAATTTTCTTAAAAAGTTGGATGGAAGTCCTAGCTAAATGTTTGTGGTATCAATATGCTAATCATATCACAATACTTAATGACTGAGGTAGAGACTTCTGTAGGAGATTTGCTAAAGAAAACATAATTGAGAGAACAGTTAAATTTTTTTCAATGCTGGAAGCACAAAGCCAACTGTCTGTCTGGTTCAACAAGTCAACCTAAAAGGCAGCACTTACTTTTTATCTCTGTATTGATTTTGCACTGCAGTGGAACTCCTAGATTTTAGAATACTGAGGATTTCTTCTTTAATGTGGAATGTGCATGAACCAAATCCACGTAATAGTGTTATTATAAACAGCAAAGCAACAGGATTACATTAGGGATAACAGTAAAGGAAAATCTTAAAAGTCTCCATGATGTGAGGCTAGAAAGAGAAGTATGTATGTAATTCAACCTAAGGATCCTAACATTTGATGGTAACTGAATTATTACAGATTTATGACATGTGAGTTGAAATTTTATTTCCCAACTGCACTGTATAGCTAAAGGGGTTTTATTGCCAAAGGGTGGTAAGATTCTTCAGGAGATTACATGATTTTATACATAAAATTAATCTAATACCTGGAACCTTCCAATCAACATGACCAGCAGCTGTGTATCTTTGACTTCAGGTATCTTCTTCATAGCTGGGAAAGACCTTTGATTTATAAATAAAAAAGGTATTTATTAAAGTCAACTCAAGTATAACATACTTGTCTTTTACCAAATGCTGGCTGGCCAAAAATTTATCATCATGCAGAGGTGTTATTTTTAGAAGTGGAACGCCTCTTAAATGAGAAAGCAAGCCCAGAGCATGGACATCTAAATGCTGAACGGGTAAATCATATGACTAATAGGAAGAATATTTTAAAGTCTGTTCTTGGTATAAACTGCTTGAATCAAGTGTTTCAAACCATCACTGAGGCCCACAACAAAGGGCACAACAGCATGCCTTACCACCATCACACAGCTAACTATTGTTCTGAAGCTCCAAGCTCAGTCAAGTGACCAACAGTGAGAAGGCTTTTTGTTTTTCATGGTGCCAGGGGCTGAACCCAGGACCTGGTGCGTGCTAAGTGAGTGCTCTACCTCTTGAGCTACGCCCCAGTCCTGATAGTTGATTCTTCAAACACCTTTTACCACAGGTTACTACTTGCTAACACTCAGAGGCAAGGGATTCCTTAACTTGGAAACTCAAACTGCCTGATTTCACACTGTGAAGAAATTACAGGTAAGTTTACTAATACTGATTTTTTTCCCCTTTAAAGATATAGGTAGCCCTCTAAAAGACAGAGAGATGCAAAAAACCTGAACTGTGAGTGCCATTTTAGATGGCAAATTCATTGTTATCAAGAACAAATAAGTCTATAAATATTGGTCAAGGAAAATTACCAGAAAAACTGACTTCAACTGAAATAATACACTTGTGGTTTTAAATGAACAAATATGGAAACAGGCAAAACAAAGTCATAAGCAAAGACAAAGCCACAACATGAACATTAATATTCCTTCAGGGGAAAATGTTATCTAATTCTCCCTTCAAATTTGAACTTTTACAAATCTCTTCTGAATAAAAGATTTTAACAAAACGTCAGGTGTGGACACACAACATCTGAATAAATGTACCAGTACATTAAGGAACATAAACATGTTATTGTTCCTATTGATTCTAGCACGTGAAGGACTGAGTACTCAACTTCCACTGAGAGGAGAAATATGACATAGCATGTCCTATGTGGCAATGTAAAACAATACAATTTTGATAGAAAAAAACAAAACTATTGGCAGACTTTTGATACAAATACCTGTACATTCCAGAACAATATTTTCACAGATTCAATGTACAATCAATTAATGTATTAATAAACTAGACAAAAGGTCACTCTTAACGTAGGTAAATAACATATAATAAGGGGAAAACAGTTTTAGCAAACTTATATTCAAAAGAAAGAAATGTGCTAAGGAGGCAGTGAGTAGGGAAATTCTTGTCATAATTAAAACTTTAGCAGCTCGGGAGGCTGAGGCAGGAGGATCTTGAGTTCAAAGCTAACCTCAGCAACTCAGTGAAGCCCTAAGCAATTCATCAAGGCCCTGTCTCTAAACAAAATACACAAAAGGGCTGGGGATGTGGCTCAGTGGTTAAGCACCCCTAGGTTCAATCCCTGGTACTAAAAAACAAAACAAAAAAATCCTAAAACTTTAGCAAGAGAATAAAAATAGATTTTAAAGTGTATGCACACGAAGTGACTTAGAATATCTTTCTGTATAACTTAAGAAGTTGAAGAATTAGCTAAAAACAAAAGATAACATTCTCAGTAGCACAGGCCAAAATGAAACACCAGGGGCTGTTATACAAACTATGTGGCTGCTTCTGGCGCCAGATGCCTCTGCCTGGTTCTTCCTAGCATTTCTGCTCGACTCCTACCCTCTCTGCCACTCAAATTCCCAACCTTTCTGCTGGCAAAGCCACTCTCTTTTCCTCTGACTCTGAATAAATGGCAATGAGTGTATGTGAACTTTCTGTCAATTAAGAAATCTGGGGCTGGGAAAATAGCTCAGTTGGTAGAGTACTTGCCTTGCAAGCACAAGGCCCTGGGTTAGATCCCCAGCACTGCAAAAAAAAAAAGGAAAGAAAGAAATCTGCTGGAAGCTCCAGCAACACAAAAATTGGTAGTTCTGTATCTCAATGAGGCTTAGGTAATGAAAATCCTGCCTTTTTTCTAACAATTACATGAATTTCCTTAATAACTGTTTGGTTGGAGGGAAACTGACAATGTCCATTAATTATTCATGATATACATGTATGTCATTTTCTAAAATTTCCCCTTCAGTCTCACCTGAGTTTATTTTCTGCTTAAAATTTTGAGAGATCCTGAGGAGCTTCTCCAAGCTAAAATTTAAAGATTAGAAAATATATATATACATATATAAGTCAATGAATGGCTAGAAGATAAGGTTAAATTTTCTAAGTTTTTTTGGGCAGGGCAGGGGCAGGAAGAAGGAATGCAAATGAAGAACCAACAAAGAAAAACAACTGCACCAAAGGTGCTATCTATTCTCATATTCTTCTAAATAGTTGGGAAATGGAATTTTAAAATGCAGACACAAAGCATAATACCTTTGGAATTTCAAAGTCAGAGATGGCTTTGTTAAAAGAGCAAGACACCCAAGTGAGATGCTCCCTGGTGGAGCAAAGACCCCCGACCTGTTTACCAAGCTTGTGCTCAGAGGCTCTCCACTAATTCAAACCTGAGAATGGGACAGAACAAAGCTCTCTGACAAAATTTAAAGATGGAGGCTGGGGACATAGCTCAGTTGGTAGAGTGCTTGCCTCTCAAGCACAAAGCCCTGGGTTCAATCTCCAGCACCACAAAAAAAAAAAAAAAAAAAAAAATTAAAGATGGTACTAGGAGTGGTGGTAAGCATCTGTAATCCCAGCTATTAGGGAGGCTGAGGCAGGGGGATGGCAAGTTCAAGACCAGCATGGGCAACTCAGGGAGACTCTATTTAAAAAATAAAATGAACAGGATTAGGGATGTAGCTCAGTGGTAAAAAACTTACCTAGCATGTGTGAGGCCCTGGATTCAATACCCAGTTTGAAAAAAAAAAAAAAAAAAAAAAAAGGGCTGGGGGATAGCTCAGTTGGTAGAGTGCTTGCCTGTCAAGCACGAGGCCCTGGGTTCGATCCCCAGCACCGCAAAAAAAAAAAAAAAAAAGATGGCAATAACCACTGCTAATAAACACTGGTTTTATAAACAATAACGCTTGTCATTAACAAATGCATATACCAACAGGGAATAAATACTGAATACCTCTTCTGGTCTATTTACAGACGAAATCCCAAGTGAGATCAATGGCCATTTAGGCAGATACCTACATTGGCAGCAGTCAGTCATAAATTCCATTATAAAAAAAATTCTAAAAATCTGAATTTAGGCCTTCTGCCATCTGCAGTACAGGAAGTTTTGAATGTTCTTAGTCTAGAAGTGAATTTTTATATTTCCAATGGTAACAAATATGGGAAATATCCATTATTGGCTTAAGAAACCAGAGAGAGATGGGCAGGTTTCTCGATAGAGGCTTAAGGCTAATCAAAAGGGTTCACAATTGAACATTCTATTAGGCCTCATTTCCCAGGTGCAACTGAGCTCTCTGAGACAAGTGGCTTAGCATCAACTCTAGTGAGATGCTTCATACTGCTACTGGACGGGAGACACCACTGCATATCAGACTTCTGAAAGAATTTATGTATACACCATCAAAGCACATACTGGCAATGCTCGGTATTTGAAGAAATCCTGCAGTGAATCATTTAAGTCCTTTGGAAACATATTTTCAAAGAATGGCTACAGCTCTGGTCATAAAAGTAAGATTCCCAGATTTCTCAGGTAGAAGAGACAAGATCTCAATCTCTTTATAATGCAGTCTTTCTAAGACAGAAAACTGGTATCTCCTCCTCAGTCTCCTTAAAATGTTCCCTGCAACATGAGAGGCACTTGTATTGAGCGTAGCATCTACTAAAACTCTAAATCCAGGGTAGATTTTGCTAAACAAATAACACTAGCCTAATAGGCATTACTTACAAGGATTTTTTTCCTTTAATATAAAAAAGTGTAACTACAGCAGTTCAATGTACAAATACAAAAAAGTTCTCATACTAAAAAAAAAAAAAAGGAAAAAGAAAAAAAATGTACCATAATACTGTACATACAAAAACTGTTCAACAAGAATGATTTAAATATATCTGTTCTTCTCTGGATCTGGAAGACACAAATGTAAAGTTCTGCAACTGTATTATTGCTAAGAACATGTGCCCTGGAACACTGTGTTTTCCTTTCCCCACTTATCCCAGCCCCACCTTCAGAGTCCCCTGAGTTTGGATCATGAGCCAACAGCATCCCTGAAGATAACCAGAGCCAAATGTTTACTCAATGGAAGTCATTATTCAGTGAGCCGTTGCTTACCATAAACTATGAAAAGCCCAAGTTTTAAGCCCAGCAAAGATTAAATCCAGACGGAGGTCTTCCCATCCCCTGATTTGCTACTAGCACTGCTTTTGTTGGACCCAGCTTTGGACCCCACTTTGGCCTTTTTTTCACGAGGACCATGGGGGTTATTTTGGTGATTGTAGGCCTGGATTGCTAGATCCAAGCGTTCCTGAGCCATTCTGATCTCCCGCTGCAGAGTCTCCAGGTCAGCTGGGAGGTGCTCCTCATGGCTGCCATACTGCTGCTCCTGGGCGATGTTGGCTTTGTTTTGCTTATAGGCGATCTTAGCATTGGACAATTCGGTGTACTGGATTTGATCTGGTTTGACAGCAATGTTATAGCCAGGGGGAGCAGATGGTGTATTCCAAGTGAAAGGATAATTATAAGCACCCGGATCTTCAAGTTCCCTCCTTTTACTGTTTAGTGAGTCTCGAATGGTTCCAAACCCTAAATGAAGCATCTCCCAAATGTTAAGCAATAGGCAGAGGCCTGTAACACCATACATTATCAGAAGGAAGATGGTCTTTTCAGTGGGTCTAGAAATAAAGCAGTCTATTTTATGAGGGCAAGGAAGTCTGCTGCACACATAAAATGGATGGACTTGGAAGCCATATAGGAAGTATTGCCCTATTAGAAAACCCACCTCAAACACGGTCCTTGCCAGCAACTGCAGTACATAGATTTTCATGAGCCCATCCTCCCGAATCCGACGCCGGCCATCATGCTTGGGTTTCGGTTGGCTCTGCTCCTTATTTTCTTTTTCACTTTCTAATTCCATTTCTGGATACATCATGGGATCCTCTTCATGGTCCTCTTCTGTTTCTTCCAGAGCCCGGTGCTGTTTCCAACGCATCGCATAGGGTTTGCTCCGAGCTGCCTTCTTGTCCGCCTCACCATGCTCCATTTTGGCAATCTTATGAATGGCGTAGCCCAGGTACATCACAGAGGGAGTTGCCACCAGAATGATCTGGAACACCCAGAATCGCACATGGGAGAGTGGTGCAAAGGCATCATAGCAGACATTCTCACAGCCTGGCTGTTCTGTGTTGCACACGAATTTGCTTTGCTCATCATAGTAGATGGACTCTCCTCCTACAGCTGTTAGAACAATCCGAAACACAATCAATACAGTGAGCCAGATCTTCCCTACAAATGTGGAATGGTTGTGGATCTCCTCTAGCAGGCGAGTCAGGAAGCTCCAACTCATGGTGATCAACTTGCTTTGCCCTGATAAAGTGGAAAATATCGTGGAAGAAACCAACAAATATTAAAGTCTTTTTATTCTCCCTTTTGGTGCTGGGGATTTAACCCAGGGTTATGCACATACTAAGCTCATTCTATCACTCTACCACTGCATTACATTCCAAACCCTAACAGCTATTAAAATATTTAAAATGTAAATTTTAATTCATGATATTTCCAGAAACCACTTCTGTAAATACATGAAATCTAACTGCAAGGCTAATACTAGAACAAATGTTACAGTAAATAACATTACATCCAAACAACAGGCAAATCCATTTAAATTAACATCTCACTCTTATAACCCTTAGATAGAACAATTCATTCACCTCAATCCAAAAGGATTTGTTTGGACTTACAGGGTCCTAGGAAGTCTGGTTTACTTTCATGTCTTCCCCTGTTTATGAAGTAAAATTGTGGGGCTGGGGTACAGTTAAGCGGTGGAACACTTGCCTTGCATGCAAAAAGTTCTGGGTTTGATCCACAACACAAATGACAATAATAATAATACAAAAAGCCCACATATAATAACATCATCATCATCATTATCATCATTATAGATCTCATTTACTGAGATGTCTTTCTCAGATGCAGTACACTTTTTTTTTTTTTTTTTTGGTACTGGGGATTGAACTTAGGGGCACTTGGCCCCTAAGCCACATTCCCAGTCCTATTTTGTATTTTATTTAGAGACAGGGTCTCACTGAGTTGCTTAGTGCCTTGCTGTTGCTGAGGTTAGCTTTGAACTTGCAATTCTCCGGCCTCAGCCTCCAGAGCCACTGGGATTACAGGCGAGTGCCACTGCACGCAGCTGGTACACTGGGTTTTTGACATGTACTATTATTTAATGAGACCTTCAGAACTTTTTGAGATACAGATAATAAAATACAAAGAAATGAGAGATGGAGATAAAGGGGGAAACATGATAGGGAGTGATATTGGCCAAATTATATTGTTATAGTATGTGCATGTACAAATATGTAATATGTCCCATCGTTATGTACAAATATAATTCACCAATAAAAAGTATGAAAAAAATTAAAAAATAAAGATGAAAGAAAAAGAAAAGAATACAGCCAGATGCAGTGGTGCATATCTGTAATCCCAGCAGCTCAGGACAACTCGTGAGTTCAAAGCCAGTCTCAGAAACTTAGCAAGGCGCTAAGTAATTCAGCAAGACCCTGTCTCTACATAAAATACAAAAAAGGGCTGGGGATGTGGCACAGTGGTCATGTGCCCCTGGGTTCAATCCTTGTACCAAAAATAATAACAATAATAATAATAATAATAATAATAATAATAATGGGCTGGAGATGTAGCTCAGTGGTACAGCACCCCTGGGTTCAATCCCTAGCACGAAAAAAGGAAAAGAATGCATAGGTGTAGCTATTCCAATCCAGTCACAGAGAGAATATCCCTGAGAACATAAAGGAGACCTTTGGGCTGGACTTCATTGTTAACAGATAGCTTATAGGAAGCTTAAATTTTGCACCAGCTGACAAAGTGTTGAAAGGAATTAAGGAGATGGTACAGCTGCAAACAACTGGCAATGATCATGGACTAAAACAACAGAAAGGAACTAGGAAGACACTCCCTAACTGGACTGAACAGCAGAGCAGATTCTGAGAACACCACAATGAATGCTCTTACAACAAATATTATAACCCCTTTATTATATCTGTATTTTGTTTATGGAAGATAGAAAAAAATGTTTGCTGCTGGGCATGGTGCATGCACACCTGTAATCCCAGTCACTTAAGAGGCTGAGGCAGGAGGATCACAATTTTGAGGTCAGCATCAACAAGTTAGCAAGACTCTGTCTCAAAACAAAACAAAACAAAACAAAAAGGGGGGGCGCTCAGTGGTAGTATCCCAGGTACAAAAAAAAGGCTTGCTAAAGTGAATTGTGAGGATATGAAATCCAATCAATGGATAAATCAATCAATTTAAAACACATTTTAAAGGACAGTTTTATTCTAAGATTCTTTCTCTTTTTAGTGCCTGGGATTAAACCCAGGGAAGCTTAACAACTGAGCCACAACCCCTGCCCTTTTTTGTATTTTATTTAGAGACAGGGTCTCAGCGAGTTGCTTAGGGCCTCACTAAGTTCCTGAGGCTGGCGGTGAATTTGTGGTCCTCCTGTCTCAGCCTCCAGAGACGCTGGGATTATAGGCACGCCCAGCTCTAAAATTCTTAATATATGTCAAGAATCCAGGTTAAGCCAGGTGCAGTGGCATCTGTCTGTAATCCCAGTGATATGGGAGGCTAAGGCAGGACAATTACGAGTTCAAAGCCAGACTCAGCAACTTAGTAAGGCACTAAGCAATTTAGTAAAACTGTCTCAAAATAAAAAATAAAAAGGGGTTAGGGATGTGACTCAGTGGTTAAATACCCCTGGGTTCAATCCCCAGTACCAAGGGGGGTGGAAAAATCCAAGTTAAAAACATTTACGTGTTGTATAACCCATTAGAAGATAAAAAAACAAAAACAAACAAAAAAAAAGTGGAATACATGTAATAAGTCCCTAACAACTCCTGACACAAAGTAGATTTAACTTTTAAACTTTCTCTCCCTGATCTTTCAGTTTACTTCTGCAGATTATAGGTAATTTGTCAGCACCACCAACAAAGTTTAAATGCACTTTACCTGTTATCCAGAACTTCTGTTACCCAAAATTTTCTTTGAGAAATGATGTTTTGCTTGCAACTTTCCCCAATTCCCTCTGAAAGGGAAAAAGAAAAGAGTAGGTCATAAACTTCCTCCCACAGAAAACAGTGAATCACTGAAACACCATTTTCCAAGAAGCAACAAAGTTTTCTACGTACTACAGGAATCACTCAGAATAAGATAGGAACAGGCCTGACTGTCAATATGGCTACTTTATCCCCAAACAACACATGTGGTAGGAGAAACCATGTAATAGTGACCCAAAGATTCTTGAAACACTGCAGTCTAAGAAAATCTGAGAGGAAGATAAGTCATTTGTGAAAAAACAAAGCCAGCGAACTCTGGCACCTATAGCAAAAAGTCAAAGAACCCCAGCAAATTGAAACTGGGTCGCTAAAGGCCTTGCAAAAGTCTTCACCCATGTGTGCCCTAATCCTGGAGCAGCCAAGTAGGAGCAAGCTGTTCTGCTACAACACCCAACAGCTGGATCAGTCCCTGGGACACTGGTCTCCACAAGAGGTGATTTACAGATTCAACTGCTCAAAGTCAGAGAAAGAAAACACCTGCATTGTACAGTGATTAAAAAACAAACTCCAAGATGAATTACTTCTCATTATCAAGTTCTGCCAATTCTTAACAGCTATGGTCAAATCATCCATAAGGCATCAACTCTGTTCACTACTGTGGCTTAATTTAACAGATTAAAAACAACCCTTGAGTGTCATATATAGGAATAGAAGTTGCTTTTTTCTTATTCGTTTTTATGTTTTTTGTTCTGCCTTTTTTCCCCCCTCTTTTTTCTGGCTGGGAATCAAACCCAGGGGCTTCACACAAGCCAGCAAGTGCTCTACCACTGAGCCACATCCCCAGCCAAGTTATTCTTTTTTAAAATACAGGAAACAAACAAACAAACAACAACAACAAAAAAAACCCACCAAAAAAATCCTAGAACAATTTCCAACACATCAATAAAAAAGAAAAAGTGAAGGCATCTACATAGAATGCATAGTCAAGATTTACATATAAAGAATTTGCTAGCACCAAAAGTTCAAGGTCAGTCCAGGCAACTTAGGGAGACCTGACTCTTAAGTAAAAATGGCTGGGGATGTAGCTCAGTGGTAAAGCACTCCTGAATTCAATATAATATAAATTAATAAATAATTTTAAAAAATACAATCCAACATACAATGATCTTAGCATGGAACTCAAGTATAGCTCCCATCTCTAGCCCTGATCTTCAACTAAGCCTACTTATTCTCTTAATACATAAGTTATAGAACCACAAAACAAGAATGATGTGTAATCTTTAAATGATGATGTAAACCAGGTTTATAACATAGAACACCGTAATGATTCACATCCACAAACTCCCTGCAAGTTCAATTTTCCCCCAAATACCATGCATAAAGTAATTTTCTCCCTAAAGCCTGAAATCTAATTTCTTAGCAATAAACCCAAGAAAATACAATAGTAAAAAACTCATCCTTTATACCTGCAACCACACAGACAAATTGTGTGTGTGTATGTGTGTGTGTGTGTGTGTGTGTGTGTGTGTGTGTGTGTGTGTGTGTTAGGGATTAAACCCTGGGCCTTATGTATGCTAGGCAAGCAAGCACTCTACCACTAAGCCACATCTCCAGGCCAATGAGGACCTTTTCCAATAAATATTGCTATGAAAAATTTTCTTAGTAGTTTAGCATCTCATACAATAACCCAACTTTTGTTGAGATGAATTGGTACAAAAATTTTAAAGGTTATATAAATTTTAAAGCAGACATTTTAATATACCTAGAGGTACTTCTCTTGTACTGGTTAAACAGGAAGCTTAGAAAAATACCAAGAACCTTTGGAGCCTGGTTTTTCATGGGCTTTCCTAAGAGTTACAGCATTCGATATGCACACCTGAAATGTCTGTGAAGTAGGTATTCCCACAGTTTATGTTTTTTGTTTTGGTTTTTTTTTTGCAGTACTGGGGATCGAACTCAGGACCTTGTGCTTGCAAGGCAAGCACTCTAACAACTGAGCTATCTCCCCAGCCCTCCACAGTTTATGTTGTTGGCCACAAAATGTCCCAGGGAAGAGGGTAATCTTATATTAATTCCTCTAATATATGGGATATAAAAGGATAATTTTTTAAAGGGTAATTTCATTTTATTTTTCTTAGAATAATTCTGGGGGGGGGAGCAATAACATTAAAAGAAACCAATATTAACTGCAATCACAGGGCTGGAGCTGTAGCTCAGTGGCAGAGCGCTTGCCTAGCATGTCTGAGGCATTGGGTTCAACCCTCAGCACCACCTAAAAATAAACAAATAAAATAAAGGCATGCTGTCCATCTATAACTACACACAAAAAAATTTTTTTTGAAAGATAAGAAGCCAAGGCAGGCACAGTGGCACATGCCTATGGTCCCAGCTGAGGCTGAAGCAGGAGGATCGAAAGTTCAAAGCCAGGGGCTGGGGAGATAGCTCAGTTGGTAGAGTGCTTGTCTTGCAAGCACAAGGCCCTGGGTTTGATCTCCAGCACTGCAAAAGTTCAAAGCCAGGCTTTGAACAATGCCCTTGTAGTCCAGTGAGACGCTGTCTCTAAATAAAAAGCAATGCCCTTGTAGTCCAGTGAGACGCTGTCTCTAAATAAAATACAAAATAGGGCTGGGGATGTGATTCAGTGGTTCAGTGCCTGAAATCAATCCGTGGTATCCCCTGCCCCCACAAAAACCCCTAAGAGATAAGGAAGTAAGATCCTGAAAGTTTATCTAGTTTGCCTAGATCATTCAATTATTTGAAGTCTGACTATATTGTCATGAAATTTGGGGAGAAAGAAGTCTCCTAAAATAATATAGAAAACAAAAAGCGGAGTTACAAACAACTGTTACAATACTAGCTCTTATAATTGCCCATGTTCCTACCTTTATTGAAATCTTTACTTCTTTATATAGCTTCACATTATTGTTTAGTGTCATTTCATTTCACCTTCCAAAACTCCCTTGAGCATTTCAAGCAGGACAGACCCAGAACTAACAAACTCCTTCAACTTGTATATCTGGGAATGCCTTAATTTCTCCTCACCTTTACTTATTTATTTATTTTGGTGGTGTGGTGTGGGTGTTCAACTGGGGAATGAACCCAGGGGCTCTTTACTACTGAGCTTCACCCCCAGCCCTTTTTATTTTTTATTTTGAGACAGGGTCTTGCTAAATTGATGAGACTGGTTTTGAACTTGTGCTCCTCTTGACTCAGCCTCCCGAATTGCTGGGATTACAGGCATGCACCACCATGGTTGGCCAGGGTTCTTTTCAGATCAATGGGCTACTGCAGGTTTTGCCACAGGCTACTTTAAGAATACCCGCACATGCAGCCAGCCACAATGGCTAAAGATGAGTAGCTACTAGCATGCTAAGAGTTTAAATTCATGAAAATTAACTCCCAAACCTTCCCTGAAAGACAAAAGCTTTCAACAGACAGAAAGTCTTAGGATATGAAACAGTGGCAGAGCACTTGCCTAGCATGCACCAAGGCTTGATTCTCAGTAACACGTGTTCACCTGTCCACACAGGCGCGCACACACGCAGGAAGTCACCAGAGTTCCAAAACAGTTACATCAGACAGGTTCTGCAAGAGCAACTGTTGGATTCCTGGTGCTTCCGATTCTGCCATATTTTCAGAACCTCTTGTCAAGTTTTAATGTTCACTAAAGTATAAAAATCAGGAAATAAAAGAGTTTAAAATAGGGCTGGAGATGTAGCTCAGTGGTAGAGCACTTGTCTAGTGTGTATGAAGTCCTGAGTTCAATCCCCAGCACCATCCCCTGCTCAGGTTTAAAATAAGTAGCAGTGTTCTAAATGTTTTGTAAGTATAACAACCAAATGTGAGTGGATGAGAGCCAAATTTAAATCTCATAATTAAAAAATTAAAAACCCTGGCTGGGGGGTAGCTCAGTGACAGAGTGCTTGCCTACCAGTACATGTGAGGCACTGGGTTTGATCCTCAGCACCACATATAAATAAATGAATGAATAAACAAACAAACAAACAAATAAATAAAATAAAGGTATTGTGCCCATCTACAACTAAAAAAAAAAAAAAAAAAAAAAAACAAAAAACCCAAACTCCAGGATAGGCAGCCACATTTTAAAATCCTAATTTATTTTCTAAACAAAAACAAAATCCAGGATGAACTCAAATGAACTTTCTATTACAGTGTTTCTTAACTTTAAATTTTATAAAACTGAGAGCAAGTCTAGAATAAAAGACAATTTTAATTCTGGAATGTGATTCAGGTGCTGTAGGAATAAATTCTTCCTTTCCATATTTTCATTTGTGAAATGGAGAACATCAAATTAGATGATTTCAAAAAAAAAAAAAAAAAAATTAGATGATTTCGCTGGGCACAGTGGTGCATGCCTTGTAATTCCAGCACCTCGGGAGGCCAAGGCAGGAGGATCACAAGTTCAAAGTCAGCCTCAGCAAAAGTAAGGCACTAAGCAACCCAGTGAGACCCTGTTTTCAAATAAAATACAAAATAGGGTTGGGGATGTGGCTCAGTGATCAAGTGCCCCTGAATCTGGTACCACTACCACCGAAAAAAAAAAAAAAAAAAGAAAAAAAAAAATTCAAAGGTCCCTTGTGTTAAAATTTGATGAAATTATTTTCAGCACAATAAAATTCATAAAACTGAAATATTATGTGGAATTCTGCTCTTTAGGGGCAGGAAGAAAGCAAAATAAAGGTATTAAATTAAAAAATAATAAGACGTCAAACTTTCTTCTTTTTTTTGGGTACCAGAGATTGAACCCAGGGGCGCTCATTCCTGGTGTGAGCCACATTCCTTGCCTTTTTTGTTTTTGAGACAAGGTCTTGCTAAGTTGCTCAGGGTCTCACTAAATTGCTGAGGCTGGCTTTGAATTTGCAATCTTCCTGTCTCAGCCTCCCGAGCTACTGATTATAAGGCATGTTCCACTGCACCCAGCAAGATGTCAAATTTTCCAAAAAGTCATATTCTAAACAGTCATCCCAAAAATCTGTAATGGAACTAAACTAAAAATTTCAATATGGACTCACCATGATTCCAAAGTTAAGTAATAACTGGGTATCTCAGATCATGAGCTGAGCAATCCATTAAGAATCACACTAGTGACTCACATCCCTGAATGAGTCTGCTTTATATGCAGAAATGAAATCAATTAAAGGTTTACAATGAAGTTTTGTTTAACTGGAACATTTTAAGTACAAGTTAATTCCACATGAGTGATAATAGATGTTTAATAACTAGCTGGTGACAATTTCTATGCAAAAGCATTATGGCAGCTAACCAGCAAACAGTAATCTATGTATTATAAACATGAAAACAACTTGTTTTCAAAAGCACTTCTGGCTATGGAGGATATCTGGGAAACACAAAATATAATTTAGTGAATCAAATTATAAAACCTCCTAGAATAGTTTAAAATCTTGGCTATATCAACCAACAAGGAAATAAAACACCATTGTGGGATGAAGTGCCAATCTGCCCTGGCAAAGAGCCATTCTACTTGAATTTAAGAACATTCAGGAACTAGCTGGATAAGTATGGGGAACCTGGAATAATGTATTCATTCACAATGTCTCAAAAGTGGAACTGTCTTCATGTGAAAAGGACAGTATTGGTGCACATGTCCAAAACAGCCTAAGCTTAAGTCTAACCAAGTGATGTGAATAATGCTCAGTCTAGGAAACTAGACATGTCTAAGAGAAGAACAAATGTATATTTCTAATATGACTAGGTTTACAAAACAGAAGTCCTAAAAAACAAACAACAACAACAACAAAAACACACCATCATATAGCAAAGTTGAGTGCAACCTAGTCCAACCTTTCTGGAAGGTATCTTGACAATATTGATTATCAATAATGTTAAGCAAGGCATGGAGGACACTTCTGTAATCCTAGAGGTTGAGGCAGGAAGATGGCAAACTCAAGACCAGCTTATGCAACTTAGTGAGACCCTGTCCCAAATAAAAAATAAAAAGGGCTTGGGGGCTGAAGCTGTGGCTCAGTGGTAGAGCACTTGCCTAGCATGTGTGAGGCACTGGGTTCAATTCTCAGCACCACATGTAAATAAATGAATAAAATAAAGGTCTATCAACATCTTAAAAATATGTAATTAAAAAAAAAGCAGGGGGCTGGGAATGTGGCTCAGGGATAGAGTGCCTTGGGTTCAATCCCCTCTACCCAGAGTGAGGCAGGGGAACTTAAAATGTATATACTCTGCCAGGCGCAGTGGTGCACACCTGCAATCCCAGCAGCTCCGGAGGCTCAGGTAGGAGGATTGCAAGTTCAAAGTCAGTCTCAGCAACTTGGTGAGGTCCTAAGCAATTTAGTGAGATCCTGTCTCTAAAATACAAAAAAGAGCTGGGGATGTGGCTCAGTAGCTGAGCACCCCTAGATTCAATCCTTGGTACCAAAAATAAAAACAAAACAAAACAAAACAAAAAAACACATTCTTTAATCAGGAATGTCACATCTAGTAATTTAACCTAAATAAACACAGTATATTTATTTTAAGATTTATGGCATAACATCTATAATGAAATAATCATTAAACATTTTTTAGAACATAGGACATAAAATTCAAATGTGTACGACTACAGACAGAAAGTAGATTAGTGGTTGCCTGAAACTGGGCAGAATGAAGAATGGGAAGTGACTGCTAATGGGTATGAAGTTTCTTTTTGGAGGAACCAAAATAGTCTAAAATTTATTATGGTACTGACTATATAACTTTGTGAACATATTTAAAAACACTGAATTGTGCTATTTGTTTTTTGTACTGGGGATTGAAACCAGGGTGCTTTACCACTAAACTACATCCCCAGTTTTTTAAAATTTATTTAGAAACAGGTTCTCATTATGTTGCAGTTGATCTCAACAAGGTTGCTGAGGTTTTGGATTGTGAAATTTAAATCACTGAGACACATGGAGTCTGAATTATATATCAATAAAGTTAATTTATTTTAAAAATGTTAATGTCTCCATAACAGGTAAAGCAATACAAATAATTATCTGAAAAGGGCTGTTTATTAGTTCCAGCTGAGGGGGTTTATCAGCTTGACATTATCTTTCAAAAGAATCCTTTAATTCACAAGGCCCTGGGTTCAATCCCCAGCACCACCAAAAGAAAAAAAAAAAAAAAAGAATTCTTTAAACTGGAAGCATTGTAGCACACCTGTAATCTCAGGGGCTCAGGAGGCTGAGGCAGGAGGATCAAGCCCAAGGTCCTGCCACTTAATGAGACCCTATATCAAAATAAAATAAAAATTAAAGAAAGTGCTAAGACTATATCGTTCAGTGGAAGAGTACTTGCTAACCTGTGCAAAGCCCTGGGATCAAACCTTAGTACTTAAAAACAAAACAAAACAAGAACAAGAACTCTTCAACCTGATTTCTAGGTGCAATCTGATTTGTTGATGCTTTCAATTGAATAAAACAGAAAGATGCACAAATATGAGTACTGCTCAATGAATTTTTAAAAACTGAACATACCCCTGTAACCAGCAAGGAAATAAAGAACATTAGCAGCTACTCACAGCCACCGTATGTCCCTTACTATCCAAGGCAAACCACCAACCTGACTTCTAACAACATAGATTAGTTTAATCCACAGCCAGTCTCGACACTGACATTATGGATAATTAGGATGCTTTGTAGCACCCCTGGCCTCTTCCACTTGTGAAAACCAAAAATATCTCCAGAAATTGCCAAATGCCTCTTAGAAGGAAAGACTATCTTCCATGTGAACTTTATATAAAAGGAATCACAAACAGACTCTCTTGTGTTGATAACATAAAGAACATTTAGCTCTGTTCATTCTCTTTGCTTTATTATATTGCCACTGTGTAAACGTATCAAGTTATTAATTCTGTTGATGGGCAGTTTGGGGTTAGTACAAATAATACTGCTATGAACACTGTACACATGTCTTCTGGTGAACATATGCATGCATTTCTATTGAATGTCTAGAAGTAGAATTGCAATCATAGGTATAAGTGTGTCAGCTTTAGATCAGTCACTTTCCAAAAGGGTTATATCAACTTAGACTCCTACCTGCTGTTTCTTTCAATCTCTCTAGGCCCTCCCTCACTCTCCCTCTTTTGACAACTAATCTAATGTCTGAATAGAAATACATCAACATTAACAGCAGTCTATGGATTATCTACCTTCTTTGTCTTTATGCTTTTTAGTATTTTCTACAATAAACATGCAATAATGAAATCGGCAAAGCTTTTACTTCATAACAAAAGTCCTTTGAGAAATTTTAAAAGTAGGTTAAGGTACAAATTTCATAATATTTGCATACATTCATAAAGATTTAATTAAGTAATAAATCACAGAAGAGTATAGATATAATACCCAAGCCTTGCTAGAGATCACATCTTGGTATTTATATTAGGCCAACTTCATCACAGAATCTCTGGTGCAATTACTAAACCCCTGAAGGTATAGAGATCCAACACAAAAGTTATATAAAATTCCACTCTGGAGTAAAAGATAGTACGGCGAGTCCAGAGGGTAATTTTTAATTTGGAAGTATATGTGAAAGATGATAGTAATCTGACATAATCTAATAGCAGCTTAGTATCACAATGCTGCTCTAATTACTTTACGTACCCAATATAAAATGTGCAGAACCAACAAAGAAAATTAACAAATGCAACATTCCCTGGGAATGCACAGCTTTTACCATTATTCCCTGCTCATTATCATCTGGCATGGAAGGAGTTAGCCTTATTTTGAGAAATTGCTTATTAAAACAGCCATCAAAGCTGGATGCAGTGGCACACGCCTGTTATCCCAGGGACTAAGGAGGCTGAGAGGAGGATTCCAAGTTCAAGGCCAGCCTTGGCAATTTACTGAGGCCATAAGCAACTTAGCAAGATCCTGTATCAAAATAAAAAACAAAAAGGGCTGGGGATGTGGCTCAGTGGTTAAGTGCTTCTGGGTTCAATCCTCAGTACCAAAACAACCCCCATCCCCTGGGGGAAAAAACACATACAAAACAGTCATCAAAAACTTTCCAGGGGCTGGGGTTGTGGCTCAGTGGTAGAGCGCCTGCCTAGCACATGTGAGGCACTGGGTTTGATCCTCAGCACCACACAAAAATAAATAAAGGTACTGTGTCCATCTAAAACTAAAAATGCATTTAAAAAAAAAAAAAAAAAAAAAAAAAAAAAACTTTCCAGTCTCCATTACAAGTGAGTTCTAAAAAATGTTTACTTGACTTGAATATGTTACAAAATAATTTTTCCTATCCTAATCACTCTGTTTCCTGTCTTCTCCTTGGTATCAATGAATTATTCTGTTGGGATATAACACTTATCCATGTGATTCAGTACAAACTCAACAGACCTAGAGCAATACTAAATATTGATAGCCCAAAAGGGCTTCTTTTTTAATCCAAAATAATCTGTTACCTAAGGTTTTGAAGATAGCTAAATTAAAATCCAAGACCACATGCACAATTCAATTTCTTAAAAATTGAGACCCCCAATCCTAATAATGTTTCTCAACACAAAAGCAAGCAGATCAGGTAGTATAGCTAAATGGTAGGGTACTTGTGTGGCACACATAAGGGCCTGGGTTTGATTTCTAGCAGAAGGAAGCAAGCAAGATGGTTAGCTAGCTTTCTCTTCTGTGAATGTGGAAAATACACACCTGCTTGAACTGCTCAACCTATAATAAATACAAAGTTTTCACTCTAAATAACATCACCTAGAACTGAACTGGAATGTGGGGCTAAAGCAAGCTATTCAAATTAGACACATCAATAATAAATACCCTTTCAGATCTCACTAAAGCATTTTCAATACAAATCTAGATAGACAGTCAATCATGTCTTTTAATTTTTTATTTATTTTATTTTTTTGGTAGAATCCAAAGGTTGAACCCAGGGGCACTTAACCACTGAGCCACACATCCTCAGTCCCATATATATATATATATATATATATATATATATATATATATATATATATATATATATTTCTTTTTTGTTTTGTTTTTGTTTTTGTTTTTTGAGACACAGTCTCATTAAGTTGCTCAGGGCCTATTAGTTGTTGAGGCTGACCTTGATCTTGTGATTCTCCTGCCTCAGCCTCCAGAACCACTGGGATTACAGACATGCTTCACCACACCATGTTCAATCAGGTCTTTTAAAAACATCCTATCAGTGGGGCACAGTGGCACATGCCTGTGATCCCAGTGGCTCAGGAGGCTGAGACAGGAGGATCCTGAGTTCAAAGCCAGTCTCAGCAAAAAGCGAAGCGCTAAGCAACTCAGTGAGACCCTGTCTCTAAACAAAATACAAAATAGGACTAGGGTGTAGCTCAGTGGTAGAGAATTTACCTAGCACATGTGAAGCCTTAGGTTCAATTCTCAGCACCACAAAAACAAAACCAAAGAAGAACAAAAACTTTACCAGAAGTACTTCAGGGAAAAAAAAAAAAAGAAGCACTTCAGTATACCCAGCAACTACAAATAAAATATTAGTAGGCACTGAAATATTTTTTTTTTTTTTTTGGTACAGGGCATTGAACCCAGGGAGCTCAACCACTAAGCCACATCCCCAGTCCTGTTTTATATTTTTATTTAGAGACAGGGTCTCACTAAATTACTGGGGTTGGCTTAGAACCTACAATCCTCCTGCCTCAGCCTCTCAACCTGCTGGAATTGCAGGTGTGTGCCAGTGAAATAACTACTGAATACATGAACTGGATGCTTAGGGACACTCGGTTACCAGACACATTACTCTTGACTTTACAGAATATGACGACAGTCAAAATGGTGAAATAGACATTATACGAATAATTTAAATTTTTTGGCAAGGGATATACTGGGATTGAGCTCTACCACTGAGCTACATCCCAGCCTTTTTTATTTTTTCTTTTGAGACAGGATCTAAGTTGCCCAAGCTGGCCTCAAACTTACCATCCTCTTGCCTCAGCCTCCTGAGTAGCTGGGATTACAGGTGTGAAGCACTGTGCCTGGCAATTAAATTTAAATTGTGATAAATTCTACAAAAAATAAGTAAAGGTTACTAGAAGAGTTTTCTTTTAGGGATCGCTAAACTATTCTAGGAAGAGGAAAAAGGTTTTGCAGCAGAAGTGATATTTAGGAGGTTCTGAAGAATAAGGAGCTGTCTCCCAGGCAGAGGAATTAACTACAGTGTGTGCAAAGGCCCTTGGGTAAGTTTTGAACTTTTGAGGAGCAGGAATTAAAAAGAAAAAAAAAAAAAAAAAAAAAAAAATCAGTATGGCTAGATCACACAGAGTAAGAAAAAATATAAAAATAAATGATGCTGGAAAAATAGGCAAGGTCAAACTACACCTCATTAAATAAAGATTCAAGATTTAAAGGAAAAAGCAATATAAATCTTCTGATAAACTGACTGATTAGATTTACCTTAAAACAACAATTCTAGCTGGGAACAGTGGCACATGCCTATAAACCCAGTGAAGTAGGATTGCATATTCAAGGTCAGCCTAGGCAACTCAGTGAGACCTGTCTCAAAAAGAGCAGGGTGGGGGGGATGCAGCTCACTGGAAGAGCATCCCTGGGTTCAACTCCAGTACCAAAAAAACAGAAATTAAAAATAAAAAGGAAGTTGCTCAGTGGTTGAGTGTTCTGAAAAAGAAAAAAATATATATGAAGAAATGCAAAGGAATACTAAATCGAGTTGGTGATTACCTCCAGGAAGGAGGTCTATAATGGGTTATGGGAGAGAAGACCCTGTCAGGTAGAAAAACAGGACTTCAACTGTAATGATAACATCTTTCTTGAATAAGGTGGACACACAAGTATTTATTCATCATAGTATTATTCATTACTTTTTCTGCCTCAACTATCTGATATTACTTAAAAAAAAAAAAAGTGAGGGGCTGGAGTTATGGCTCAGTGGTAGAGTGCTTGCTTAGCATGTGTGAGGCTCTGAATTCAATACTCAGCACCACACATAACTACATAAAAGAGCCATGACAACTAAAAAAAAAAAAAAAAAAAAAAAAAAAAAAAAAAGCAATGGGAGTAGTGGCACACACCTGTAACTCCAGAGGCTGAGGCAGAAGGATCATAAATTTAAGGCCAGCCTCAGCAACTTAGCAAGACCCTGTCTCAAAATGAAAAATAAAAAGGGTTGCTCAGTGGTAAAGCACAGCTGGGTTCAACCCCCAGCATAAAAAAAAAAAGAGAGAGGGAGGGAGAGAAAGAGAAAGAGAGAAAGAAAGAGAGAAAGAGAGAGAGAGAGAATATGCAAATGTGAATGAAAAAGGAGCCAGTCTGGGTACTGCATGCCTGTAATCCCAGAGATGGGAGGCTGAGACACTAGGATCCTGGAATTTTTTTTTTTTTAAATCCCGGCTACCCGTTCAGGGTCTCCACTGAGATATTCGGAAGTAATGTGAGTTTTCCAAACTGAACTCTATCTTGGCTCTAAACCTAAACCTTCAGTGTATCATGTTTCATTTCTACAATTTACCAGGGTCAGACTCTTATCCTCACCTCCAGTCTCCCTGGCCTAATTGAAGTCACCCTTCCTAACCATAATGATCATTTCTAAATGGTTTGCCTCATTCAATTTTTTCTTGGGGGGAGATCAATACTGGAGATTTAACACATGGGCTCTCTTCCATTGAGCTGGAATTTGGACCCTCACTGTGATTACTGGTGAGCACCAACACACCAGGTGTAAGTTTTCTAAATGAAGAGCATGCAATATTTTCAAAACCAGAAAAAGTCAATAGAACTGAGAATTGCCCCCCAAAAAGAATAAATTGGGCTGGGCACAGTGTCACATGCCTAGCTGAGGCAGGAGAATCATAAATTCAAGTCTAGCCACAGTGATTTTAGCAAGACCCTGCCACAAAATAAAAAATAAATAAGGCTGGGGATATAGGTCAGTGGTAGCATCCTCCTGGGTTCAAATCACAGTATCATAAAAAGAAAAAGGAAATGAGAACTTCAAATAAAGCAACTTTTTTTTTTTTTTTTAAACACATCACTGTGCACTGAATTAGGCAAGAAACAAACACTATGTATTTATTAAGAGAATGATGCTCTGGATTTTAAATACATATTTTATATTCTAAGATCCTAACTACTGATTTGATGTGTGAGCCTGGAAATGGGAGACAAGGGGATAATGATAATCAAAGACAGAACCTTGCATTCCTTCCCTTTGGTCAATTTATACAAATATAAAATTAACAAAGGATAACAGCACTTATTATTGTGCTGGAGACATGTTAACTTATAAAACCCTTTGTATTAAAGGCTAAAATCAATTCTATCTCCATGAACTGAAAAAAGAATCATGGAGGTGACCTAAACAAGTAGAAAACCAATTCTCAAATTACACATCCTAAAGTTAAAAGTGCTGATTTTTTGAAAGGATGTTTGAAATGCTTTGGGAAAATGCACAACAGTTTAAGACAAGTAGTAAATAAGATCAAGCCACTACAAATCAGGACACATATTACCAAACTTCCATATAATTTCTATATATTCTCTTTACAAAGTGCTTTGCATAGAACACTCTGAGCACAAAGAATTGGTGAAAATTAAGACACAGATTTGTTTACCAGAGCTTTTTACCTTTTGCACGGAGGAGTTAGTTCGTTGTTCCTTTCATTCTGCCACCACACAGCACTTAAGAAATTCAAAGCAAGTGCAATATAAATTCCCGCTCCCAAAAAGAAATCGGCACTTAACCACACAATTCACGATATTTTTAGTCAGGAACTCTGAAATTAGGTGTTTTTGTTTTTGCGTTCTTATTTTGAATAACATCTACATTCTCTTTAGAGGAAAAGGATTTGACTCCAAAATTACATTATGAAGCCTTTTATTCTACAGGTAATGTACTCGAGATGTGATTTCTGCTTATCAGAGAATTAAAACCACTTTCATTAACAGTTTTTGGTTTTTAAAGCGCTTTCACATATATTCACATGAACGTGTTACACAACATGAACAATACTTTCAGCCTAATAGGCATACAGGACAACTTTCCCAGAACTTATTCTAACTTGTTAATTTCACCTAGTCGTGATGCTAACAAAATGAAGCATGACCACAATGAAATCAGTACCACTGCCAGTTCTCAATGAACAAAAGCGCCTTCACATTTCTCAAAGGTAAAGCAATCCCCATCAAACACCCTCCCCACGAAAGAGGGGGATAAAACAAATTCTAACCCACACAGACACGTAAATCTTTTCGACTCAAATCTCCAGGCGCAGCCACCAACCCACAATCACAGCGTTAGCGCCTTGTCTCAATTCTGAATCTGGAGACTCAAGGGGAAAAAAAAAAAAAAAAACAACGAAAAGCAGTGCAAGCAGTGCTCCAAAGTTTCATCAACTGGGGGAAAAGTCCTTTTAAGTAAAGAAAACGCGTCCATCAAGAGGCGAGTAGCCCAGTCCTCCCGCCAGCCCCTCTCCCGCTTCCAGCCCTCGAACTAACCCTCCTCTAAACCCTCCGAGGGCGGCGGAGTCCGGGCGGGGAGATGTTAGACTAGGAGCCAGACGAACCGGCACGCCGCAGCCGCGATGGCAGGGGCCGCGGTCCGGCAGACAAAGAGCAGCCCGCGAAGCGCCGGGCGGCGGGGGGCGGCCCCGGCGCCGCCCTGCGCCCCTAACCGCCCGGAGGAGTTGGGAGCACCGCCCGGGCGCCGCGCAAGTGCGCGCCAACGCCGCCCCGGCTCCGAGCCGGCCCCCGAGCCGTTTCCCTCCCAATTTGGGAACCTCGCGCCTGGGGACAAAGAGGGAGGGCGCGCCCGGGGCAGCGGCGGGACGCGGGCGGCGACGTCCCTCCAGCCTCGGCGGGAACCCCTCGGCGACGCCCCTCTCCCGCCCCCCGCTGCCGGCCGCGCTCCTCCCGGGGTCCCCGCTCTCCTCGGCTCCTCTCCGAGCTCCCCACGAGTTCTCCCGCCTCCCCCCGGGCCCCGCCCCGGCCCGCTTCCCCTCAGCCGGCCCTGCGGCTGCCCCTCACCCGGCGGCGGGTTCCCCCGGAGCCGCCTCCTCCGCCGGGCCTCGGCCCGTCCCGCCGGCCGCCGCCTCATGTGCCCCGCGTCGCCATCGCCTTCGCCGCCACCCTCGCCTCTCCTCCTCCGCTGTCGCCGCCGCCTTCGCCTCAGTCTCCAGCCGAGGCTGAAGCCGCTCCCGCCGCCGCCGCCTCCCGCTCCCGCCGCCGGGACCCGCGGGGAAGCGCCTGCGCACTACGCGCCGCGGTGGGGGCGGGGGCGTCCCGCAGCGGCCTGGGAGCGGGGGGCGCGCGGCACGTGGCACTGGGGTCGCAGAGGGCGCCCCAGAGCTCACGGGGTGCGGCGCGAGCTCCAACTTTCCGCTCTCGGGTCCGCGCACGCTCCGGGGCAGTCCGGGACGCACCGGGGGCGCGGCGCGGGTAGGACCCACCCGGGTGGAGTCTAGACTTGTCGTGGGCGCTCACTTCTTTCCCCGACAGTTCAGTCTTCTAGCTGGATTATCCGGACTGGGGTCCCCAACCGGCAGGGCCACCAGTGTGAGAGGGCCACCAACGGCGCCGTGAAGACGCCTCACCTGGGTATCCCGGGTTGGTTCTAGGAGCTCCAGAGTCGGTGTGCGCCCTGCCAGGGCCTTGGTCCAGCGTACCTTGGGATGCTGATGGCCGTTCCAAGTTCTGCACTACAGTTACTGGAGGGTCCTACAGGCCCTCAGTCGGTCAGCCATCCTTGCTGCTTTGAATCGTGGCTTTTGGAGGCGTTCTAGATACTTTTGAGGTCCTGGACTTCTTGGATTAGCAAGACCCTAATAGGCCATTTCCTCTTAACTCCTTACATCCCAGCAGGGATCCCATTCGAAGTACTTTTAAAAATTTTGCATGCATAGGAATTCTCCAGTATTTAAGCTGCCTATTAAGAAACCGAGAATTCCCCAAATGCTTTAAGTAGAGTGAGACTATGTGACAAAGGAAGGACTAAATAGGTGGGGGATGACTTTATACAGCGCAGTGTCTCACAATTCCTGTGCTGTGGACTTAGTTCATTTGAGCATCACAGAACAAATGGATAGGCTTTTCATTTTGCCCTTTTGACTAGATAAGAAATTAAACTCTAAATAGCGAGGTGATGTGCTGCAGGTCCAACTCCTCCACCGGAAACTAAGCCCTAAGGGCTAGTTCAGGAGTTGATAACTTAAGGGCTGGGCATCTGGCCAAATGACAAGTTTTATTTGGCCAGTATAGTGTTTTCCAAAACTATTAATTGCCAAATTTTTAAAATCCGAATTTGACTTCTTTCTAAAAAGTCAAAAAGATTTGCTCACTTTTAGCCTTTCATGTGGCACCTACTTCTTAGACACTGCCCCAAATCAGTTGCTTTAATCATTTTCACTACCTGCTTGCCCTCCGAGTGTTGAACTTCTCCCTATACTTGGCATGCCCCAGTCTGCCCCCTCACCACATTTTCTCTCTACAGAGATGTTTGAAATGACAAGTGCGATGAGATACGTGAAAACGTTAACAAAGAAAATGGTGCTAGGGTTTTGCTCAGTGGTAGAGCTCTTGCCTAGTGTTGGTGAGGCTCTGGGTTCCATCTCCAACATTGCCACAACAAAAATAAAAAGTTGACTCAACACAAAACACAACATTAGACATCTGAGTTTAAAATATTAAAACTCTTAAATCTGCTAGTGTATGTATAAATTGGTTCAAATCACTCTGGAAAGCTGACAATACCTACTAAAGCCGAACCTAGGAGTACACTACCACTGCAATTTCATGAAAAGTTGGTATTTTGGTACAGATTTGTGTACCAAAATACTTGTCCTAGAGTACTATTTGCAATAGCCAAGAAACTAGGAACTACTCAAAATGCCCATGAACCACAGAATGGGTAGAGAAATTGTGTTATAATCACATAATGGTATATTGTGCAGTGAAGAGAATGAACAATCTGTAATTACACACCAGAAAAATGAATCTCACAAAAGTTTCCAATTATATAAATTTTAAAAAGCCGGGTGCAGTGGCGCACGCCTGTAATCTCAGCTTGGGAGACTGAGGCAGGAGGACTGCAAGTTCAAAGCCACCCTTGGCAATTTATTGGGCCCTAACCAACTTAGACCCTGTCTCAAAAAAAAAAAGGTGGGGGGCTGGGGATGTATCTCAATGATTAAGCATCCCTGAGTTCAAGTCCCAGTATCAAAAACACAAAACAAACATATTACCCCTCACCCCCATTAAAAAAAAAAAAAAAAAAAAAAAAAAACAGGCAAAACTTTTATCTGTACTGCTAAGTAGTTACCTAGTTGGCAGGATAGTTGCTGGAGAGGAGGAGGAGGAGGCTTTTGGGAGGCTGAAACTGTTTTGTGCTTGGTCTGGATGTTGAATACACAGGTGTACTGAGTTGGTACATTGTACTGGAGACTATGTGTTTTTGTTTTGTTTTGTTTTATTTGAGATGCTAGAGCTGAAACCCAGGGCCTTACTAGCCACATGCTCTACCCCTGGGTATTCCCTAGCCCTGATGTATACTTTTGATAACACAATTTTTTGTAGCTTTTTCGTTCCTGGTAATGGAGATTGAACCCAGAGGGGTTCTACCACTAGGATACATTGCCAGTCCTTTTTATTTTGAGATAAGGGTCTTGACAAATCACTGAGCCTCCCAAATTGCCAGGATTACAGGCTTGTGCCACCGCACTTGACTCTGAGCACACTAATACTTCCATAAAAACATTTAGGGCTGGGGAGATAGCTCAGTCGGTAGAGTGCTTGCCTTGCAAGCATAAGGACCAGAGTTCAATCCCCAGCACCGCAAAAAAAAAAAAAAAAAACATTTAAATTGGGTGTGGTGGCTCACACCTGTGAGCCTGGCAACTCTGGAGGCTGAGGCAGGAGGATCACAAGTTCAAAGCCAGCTTCAGTAACTTAGTGAGGTCCTAAGCAACTTAGCAAGATCCTGTCTCAAAATAAATAATAAAAAGGGCTGGGGATGTGGCTCAGTGATGAAGCACCCCTGGGTTCAATTCCTGGTAACAAAAAAAAAAAAAAAAGAGCTTAGACTGGAAGCTCGTAGGCCCAGGTATTCCTCAGGGTCTGGAGTACATCAAGTATCTGCTAGTATGTGAGCTCCCTGGGTAGAAGTGCTGAGTCCCAGATTCTAGAATAAAGCTTGGCACATAGTAGGTACTTAGGAAGTATGAGCTGAATGAATGAATGAAGACTTGCCATTCCTAGAACAAAAAGGTTACTGGAGGGAAGTGGGGGAAAGCCCCAAGTTTCAAAATGGGAAAAGGGTCTGGTTTTCAGCCTCTGGCAGGGAGTGGCTGAGCCTAGTGCTGTGAGAACCACATCACCTTTTATTCACATGGGGCCCAGGGAGAGAAGGATCAAAACTCAATTTGAGAACTTGAGAGTCACCCTGGGGCTCTGTGGTTTGGGAACAGTAAGGTCAACTTGAAGGCTGCAGTGTGTCACTATTTCCATTACACATTTTCCAGGGTCCCTACTTGGCTAGTAAACTCAGACTAGATTCCTCTGTCTTGGAGGATGGGCGCCAAGGCCCAGAGAGGTAGGATTTGGGAATGCTGCCTGTTGGCAATGGGGAGTCCTGCCTGTCTGGATAGCAAGGAAGAATTGTGAGGAAGTTTTTGAATTTTTTTCTGCTCTTGGGAGAGGGTATTAATAGCACAAACCTCCCTCCCTCTCCACTAATCCCTAGCAGTTTCGGTTAACCTGTGGGACACATACTCTTTCTTCCTGCCTTTGCTGGAAGTTAGCTGAAGCAGATTTTTTTTGTTGTCACAAAAAATTTTATGAAACACGTGCAGTGGCTCATGCCTGTAATTCCAGCTGCTTGGTGTGCTGAGGCAGGAGGATTGTGAGTTCAAAGCCAGCCTCAGCAACTTACTGAGGCCCTAAGCACCTCAGCAAGACCCTGTCTCCAATAAAATACAAAAAGGGGCTGGGGATGTGGCTCAGTAGTTAAATGTCCTTAGGTTCAATTCCCAGAACCCCTCCCCCGAAAAAAAACCCAGATTCTACTTTATAACCTGACATTTTCTCCCCTATGTCTCCCCAGCCTTTCAATCCTGTTCCTCCCATTCCAGTCCCAACAGGGAGCATCCTCTGTTCCTTGTCGACTTCATTCTCCATCATTCCCTCATTCAGGGCTCTCATTAGCTCAAGGCAAAAGCTACATGTCCCTCCCCTCCCCCATCTGGCCACTCAGCTCCCTTGGGCTATATATAGCACAGCTGTGCCTTAGGTTGTGTCAGAACTTCCAGACTTAGTCCCACCTCCCCCATCCTTGCCCCTTCAACACTACAGGGAAGAACATGTCTGAAGCTGCCAGTTAAGGTGAGGTGGCCCAATAATGTGAGGCAGGGCAGGATGAAAAAAGGTGTGCTGAATTTGAGATCACACAGAATGTGGTAAACTTCACAATCCACTGTCAGGGTGTTCCAGACTGCTGCCCATTCTCTGCCACTTGTTTGTTCTGGAGGAAGAGGAACAGTGAACAGGGGACCAACCATCCTATTTAACCATTGCTGTAATCCATTTCACAGGCAGGTACATAGACTCAGGTCCAGTGGCATGACTACATAATTACACTTATGGGGTAATTGATTCCACATCTGACTCTGGATTATCTACCAAATCTGTCTGCATCAATTTTGATTCCTCCAAATCAAAATTTCTATTAATGTCCCCTGATTTAGAAGGAAAGGAGGTTTACTAAGCAAATTACTAATGTAGAAATGACTAAACGGAAACAATTATTAAAGACTTGGCATGTTAACAAGAATCATGTTATCATGGTTTTATCTGTTTACTAAAACAGGACTCTACAGAAATTTGTTCCTTGAAGTTTTAGTTACTGTATGTTCTCAAAAGTTTTTTGAAATAAAAAATAACTTGTATATTTGATATTAAAAAGCAAAACAAAACTGGTGGGTCAAAGCTGGTCATGGTGATGCCCATAATCCCAGCAACTCAGGAGGTGAAGACAGGAGGATCGCAAATTCAAGGCCAGCCTTGGGGCACAGGGATGTATTTCACTGATAGAAGCCCCCTCATTGGTTCAACCCCCAGCACCTGTCGTAGGGAGTGGGAGGTGGGAATTATCTACAAAAAGCAATTAGCACACCACTTGGTTCATAGAAGGTGCTCATTAAATCCAGTGAATCATGGCAACTGTTCTCATTTTTTTTTTTTTTTTTGCGGTGCTGGGGATTGAACCCCGGGCCTTGTGCATGCAAGGCGAGCACTCTACCAACTGAGCTATATCCCCAGCCCTGTTCCCATTTTCTCAGCTCTAGAAATTATGCTGCAAACGCATCACTATAAAGTCAACGGGGGGAAGCAGAACTTGGTTCTCCATAGGTTGGCCCCTGTTCTTCAATGGATTTGAAATTACTCCTGATTCCTGTCCTGTCTCATCTAGACATTTTTATCCCTCACATCTGGACTAGATGATCAAGGACATATACCATCCATATCTTGAAAGTTCAAGCCACTGTGGTGACCTAGAGAGGCAGTGCAGGGTGTGTTGTGTGAAAGACAGGGAGGAGAGTTCCCATGGATGCTCGGGATCCGTGAAGGCTCTGGGGAGTTGCTGTGACTCTAAGTCTCTTCAAAGAGCAGTGAGTGTTAGAGAAAAGAGGGACATCAGCTACTTGACAAATTTCCAGTGCTGAAAGGTCCCCTTTAGGACACACACACAGTTAAAAGTAATCTAGAGAAAGAACAAAGGCGTGGGATGGACTGAGACCCTCCAAGGTGCACCCTCATCTTTCTCGTTAGCATAGCAAGTGCTTTTTCCTCTCTAGTCAAGGATACTGCAATTGATTAGCCTGCCTAAACCTCAATATCAATCCAGAGCATTTCAGTTTGACTGATCCTCTGCTGGTAAGTATTGCAGTTAGGGCTGGGAAATTTGGAGCCAGCCAGACCTGGGCTCAGATTATAACACCAACATTAGTTGAGCATCCTTGGATAAATCATTTAGTATCTATGAAGCTCAGTTCCTTCATCTATGAGAAGTCTGAAACACAAGTATCTAATACATAATAGCACTAATACCAGTTATTGTCATCTTTGAACCTGAGTATTACCCCACCAAGGCAACATAAAGCGCTCTAGAGACATGGGGAAAGTCCCAGTTGTTTCAAATCCCCAGACAAATCTCCTTGGTCCAGAAAGTATCCCTGAAAGGACCAAGACCCAGAGAGTCTGTTTCTCACAACTAGGTATTTTACTTATATTCCATATAATCCATAGTGTATTGGGGGAGGCTTTTCAGGAGAATCACAAATATGAGGCTAGCCTCATCAATTTGAGACCCTTATCTCAAAAAATAAAAAGGACTTGGGGTACGGCTCAATTGTAAAGCACCTGCGAATTCGAATCCCAGTACATTGGTGGAAAACCTAGGGTCTCTGCCCAGCCTTGCTTCTCTATCTTCACTTCAGTTCTCCACATCAAGCCCATGTCTCATCCCACCATATACATCTATGGGAACCGGAAGATCCAATCAGTTAAAGGCTCCCCTGTATCTGGTCCAACATGATTTTCCACTGCCTGAAGCTCAGCAGACGGGGGTTAAGACTGATGCCCTGTCCTATCTCCTCCCCTCTCTTCCCCGACTTCAAAGTCTCCATAAAACTGGAGTCACTGCTTCCCTGACCCCATAGTGACAGCTCCGACATCAGCTCTGTCAGTTCAAACCAGCAGATGCTGAGCCCTGGCCCTGATGCTCATGCTCCACTTTCTACCATCTCCTCGGGTAAGCACCAGAATGCTGAGGACCTGAGGGGCCACTGGTCATTTCTCCTCAAGGAGGGACAACTAGGAAGAGAAATTGACTCTAGCAGGGAGAATTTGTCTCATGGTTGGACCTAAGAAGGCATCCCATTAGCAGAAATCTTGCTGTGAGGAACAGGACATCTAGTTTGTGATCAGAGCAGACGTTTACAGGGGTTGGCAAGTTAGAACAAGAGGGGTTTTCACTGTAGAGATGGAAGTCGTGGGTTGGAGACAGCTTGGGGACTAGAATTTTTCTTTAGTATTAATGTGCAAAATATATGCTAAATTGTACATAAATTAATGTCCCATCATTTGAATCTCTGCCTCTGGTGATTTAGTATTTAGTGCTGTAACTGGGATGGCTGGCTCCCTAGGGCCAGATCCTACTCTGTAGCTCCCTCAGGAGCAACTGTCACAAACTCAGGACTAGTGGAAGCCCCCAAGATTCAAGGACTATTCCTCCCAGTCTCTGTGGATTTTTACAGTTGTTTTTCTTGGCCCAAGGATCTTGCCCAGTGATGCAAATGGAGGGGAGTGAGGGGCGGGTGAACAGAAAACAGTAAAGTCAGAATGAGTTAGGGAAGAAGCAGATGTTAGGAAGAGGCAGATGATAGGAAGGACATGGAGGAAGTGGGTACGAGTGGCCCAAACACCTGAGATAGGATACCCAGGAGGGACAGCTTTTCAAGAGGAGACTCTGCTTAGCATGGTAAGAGGATCCTAGCAGGTAACTGACTCTTTCCACTCCAGATCGAGAAGAACCAGAATTCTTACTGTGAGGTGCCTCCTTCTAGGACTGGGCTGAAGTCTAAGACTCCCACCTGTTAACATCTGGGTCCAGAATCATGTCTGCTAAGAAAGGCTGGTGGGTGCCTCCTGAGGGCGAGGACAGTGTGTCTGACAAGTTCCTAAGGAAGACCAGGGAATCTCCGTTGGTACCCATTGGTGAGTAAGGAAAGGAAAGGGGACATGAAGGGAACTTTTTTCAGAGAACTTTTTTTCTGGTCTTTCCAAAAATGAGGCAGAGGTCAGAGAAATTAAGTGGTCCTATGTACTGCCCAAGGGACAAACCCTCACAAGCAATCAGGGAGTCTGGACGGGTGGAGGTGGACACGACCCAAATGCAAAGGGAGACTTGGGGCAACAACACCATCCTTAGGTTGGGGTCAGAATTACAATTTGGGATCCCTCGGGGATTCCTTTAAGTCCCTGGGAGAGTAGGAAAACAGTAGTACCAAGATGTGGGAGCCAGCTGTGGTTGGAGAAGGAACCCGGAGCTAACGTGGAGGTGTGGCCATGGGGGTAGGTTATTCATATATGGGGGACACAGCCACTTTAAAAATGCCATGAAGGGGAAACCGCTCAACCTAATGCTACCCTTCCCCTCTCAACCTGCACAAAAGCAGCCACTTACCCAACCTTCCAGCCTGTCTAGAAGGCTGTCGCATCAGGGGAAAACTGGGCTTGGCGGCTAAGCCCAGAGGCTGGTCACATTCTCTGCCCACAGGCTTGGGAGCCTGCCTGGTGGTGGCAGCATACAGAATTTATCGGTTGAAGGCTCGTGGTTCCACCAAGATGTCCATACATCTGATTCACACCCGAGTGGCAGCACAGGCCTGTGCTGTGGGTGCAATCATGCTAGGTAAGCAGCTTGTGTGTGTGTGTTGGGGGGGCAGGTGACAGGAGGTGGGCAAAACACGCAAAGGTCTGAGTCCTCACAGTGAAAGGGTCCATTACTTCCTATAGGATACACATCAAATCCTCGATGAGGCTTCTATACTAAGACATTTTCAATCTCCTGCCTCTGGCCTATGGGATGATGTGCAGCCTGCCTTACGAGTTTGCCCTAGAGATGAGAAATGTCATATAACAGAACATGCTGGATCTCTTCCTTTCTTGATCAAGAAGTAGGAGGCTACTTGTTAGTTGTGACAGAGGACCAATCCCCTCTCACTGAACCTGTTTCCCATGAATAACATGGCAAGTCACCCCTGACTTGCCACTTCACAGGTTGCTGAGGTGTCTTAGATACAGAAAACATGAAAGTGCTTTGTGAACTGTTGGATGGGCTCTTTCCACAAGCTGTATGGTTGGATGCTTGGAACAGCTGTTGATACTGATAAGCAGGGACCCTGTACTCTCAAAGGAATGGCTAGAGGAACCCTTGGGACACCAGGGGGAGCCAGAGAATGGGTGAAGGGACCAGATGCCAAGGAGCATTTCTTCTTCTTCCTCACACAGGTGCTGTGTACACCATGTACAGAGATTATAGCAAGAGGACGGCACAGGACCCTGGGGAGAAGTAGTGCTCCTGAGGGGGCTGGGCAGCCTCACCCCTTCCTCAGCCTCTGTATGTGCCTAATAAACCAGTGCTGAAGAATGTCAAGTGTCTTCTTCACCAGCAGAGAGCAGAGGAAGGGACCCAGAAAAAGGCTGGAACCAAAGGGCTCTGGTCCCCAACTCCAGGGATAGATATAAGGTGCAGTGGTCTCCTAAGGCAGGTGAACCTTAAATCCCAGAATCCCATCAATTCCCATACCACCTCAGGTCCACCCAGAGGCAGCAGGGAGTGGGATGGTGGGGGCAGTGAAAGGGCCTCGAGGCTCATGGGAACACTGAGTTAAGAGCAGGCATTCCTTCACAGGCTGCTTCCCTGGGGACCCAGGCAGGAAGGGGCAGCAGCTGGGAGCAGAGACAATGATGCCTCATGGGAAATGACATATATCCAGAATGTAAGCACTAGGACTAGACAGGGTGGGGGTGAGGGTGTGGGGCGGATGAAAGAAGCAGGCCAAGGCAGAGGTCAGAATTTTCTGTTCACTTACAAAACACAACTAAGGTTGAACTTGTAAAAAATAAAATTCCATGTAAATCCTGAAGACAGTGCCTCTTGGGGTTAAAAACTTTTATCCTCTTCTCTTTCCCTGGGCCCAAGCTCCTCTCTGTTTCTGGGGAATGAAGCCAGGCAGAGGCTACAGAGAGAATCAGGAGGCCAAATGCCCCTTTCTTACTGGGACTCTGGATTGGAGGCTGGTGGGTTGGTCATGATGGCCACAGCAATTCTCAGACACTCTTTGATAACATGAAGACCGAGTCACACTGGTCTCAGCTTCAAGTCCAGGAGCTGCCAGGAACACCTGCACTCACATGGGATAATTAAGCACAACATCTTGTTTGGCGAGCTCCAGCAACATAGGATCGTCGAAGAACTTGCTGATGCTCACATCTTCACTCAGGCCCTGAAGATTCAGAATGGGGCAAATGCAAGAGTGAGTTCCATATGGGGACTGGCTGAGCTGGGGGCTGTCTAAGACTTCTGCTGGAGGGGGAGGCTGGTGGGATTTGGAATGTAGATAACTGAAGAAGCTGTGCCTTGAGGGTACTGTCACAGCGGAGAAGACCCTCCTTTCCTAGTCCCCTTTTCCCTAAAGGTCCCAGTTCTGATTGCCTAAGGAATGTTCAGGTCACTTCCTTCCACACTGCCGCAAACTATTCTCAGTCTACAGGCCCTCAGGAAAAGGGTCCAGGAAGAAGAAAGGAACCCAACTCCTGCTGAGGCTCCTGGGGGTTGAGGGATTGCAATGGGCCTGAGGGACATGTACCTTCCTACGGCGGGTTTTGATCATGAATTCCCGGGCCAGGTGAGGAGCTGGCTGAGGCTCCAAGGGGCGGATGACAATGCTCTTGTCCAGAGGATCACCAGGTACAATCTGAAAGGCAAAGAGGTTTCTGATGTTCTAGGCAGACTTTCCAGAGGCTTCAGGCCCAAAGCAGGATTCTCCAGGATGCTGAATGTCTGGCTTGGGATTTGGAAGGGAAACAGGTTGGATAGGGATCAGCTTGGAAAGGGGGGGAGGCCAAGCTGGCTGGATTGCCTCATTTCTCACCTGCCAATGGTGGAAGACAGACAGGGAAAAGGCCTGTCCCTGGGTATGAGTCCGGAGATCAGTCTCAAAGCCAAAAGAGTCAATGGCCGGAATGAAAGCTTTGATGGTGTAGAGGGGGGAGCCTGGGATGGGTGCATCCTGAGTCACATGCCCCCTGAGACAGAAAGACAAAGGTTGAATCCCTACATATATAGAGGTCAAAAGTCCAGGAACAATCTGGCTTTTGCTGCTCTCAGGTACAACCTAGCCCAGAGTTACCAGCGAACAAAAAATAACCAAGAATGCTATAGAGAGCAGAAAAAGCAGATGGGAGAGGGTCTTAGCAACATTCCCACAGTTGACTTGCTGCTTTAGTACTCCCCCGCCAGGAGCTCACTGAGTAGGGGCCCAAGAAATTTCACTTGTGATTTGTGATAAAGCCAGGGATTGTCTCATTCTTTTCCTATTTCCTTCTGGAAAATAAGCTCACTGGGTCTGGAGTGGACAGGTGTGAGGCTGAGCTCCACCCCACCCCCTCAACAGCTGAGGTGGTTCCTGCTCTTGCTCTTGCTCTCAGTGCTCTCCCTGACACACTGGGGCTGCTCACCTGCGCCTGGCCAGGACAGTATAAACGGCAGAGACACAGTCTGCAGGGGCCTGGACCTCTACAAAGTAGTAAGGCTCCATCAGACGAGGAGTGGCCTGCAACAGAGCAGGGAGAGAGGGCTCGGCAGCAAGATCCTGGATAAAATGTCTCCAGGTACCCCAAGCTTTGTCCTCTTCTTATGTCCCTGTCCAGGGAAGCAGGATGGTCCCCTACAACAATACTCTCTTACCATGAGGAAGGCAGAATAGACGACTCTTCTAGCTGTGGGGATGATCTGGCCTCCGCCCCGGTGCAGAGGCTCCTGGGCAACCACTGCATCCAGGATCTTAAACTTGACATTCCGAATCACTAAATGGAGATGAGGACAGCTCGGTGAGGTTTGGTTCTGGGGCTAGTCGCAGGGTCACAGCAGAGCAGCATAGAATCTTGCTACATTGCAATTATCTTGCAGCCACATAAGATGTGGTACAAAAAGCACACTGGAGCTGGGCACGGTGGCACCACCTGTTAATCCCAGCAACTCAGGAGGTTGAGGCAGGAGGATCACCAAGTTTGAGACCAATCTGGGCAACTTAGCAGGAGTCTGTCTCAAAATAAAAATTAAAAAAATGGCTGGGGTTGTAGCCAGTGGTAGAGCACCCTGGATTAAATCCTCAGTACCTCACACACACACTACCTGGAGGTGGGTATTCAAATCAGATCAACAAGGGGTGTGGTAAAGAGGTCAGCAGTTAAGCATATGTTTGCTTCAGGGCACACTCGGACATATAGAGCTTTCCTACAAGTTAGTGTTTGTTCTGCAGATATTAAATCTTTTTTTGGATATACAATCAAGTTCTAGGAATTTTGCATTTGGTTCCATGAAGTCCAATCTGGGTCAATAAGCCACTCCAATCTCAGTCCTCACTGTATCTCTTATCACACAACCCAAAGACAGCTCCTTCTCAGGAACAAGACACAATGTTGGTCTAGAAGTGACTTCATTTCTAGAACGTGTCAAATGGTGGCAACAGGATAGGGAAAAGGGAAGAAGCTGGCCCAAGACATGGGATGGACTCTGTACATTCCCAGCTGCTTCTCTGGCTGGGTCCCATAGACAGGGGAGGTGCTATGGACTTACATTCATCACAGAGGGGCCCCTCTCTGGTTCCCCACTGGAAACCTTGAACAATGCTGTCCTTCACTGAGCCAAGAAGAGCCTTGTCCACCTGCACAGAAACATGAAGGCTCCTTAGGAGTCTTCCTAGCAACCGAAGAGCTTAGAGGGGGAGAAGAGAGGTATAGCTAGGAGAAGACCCTCTCCTTCACCAGAGGACTCAAAATATTTTTTGGGAAAAGAAGAACACGCTGCGGCTTCTTCTACTCAGGAACTATGAAGAGTGCCACATGGTTCTCATCAGTTCTGCAGTACCTCAGAGGGCAAGGTATCATCCACCAGGATGTTGGGGCCTGTGGCATCAGGGCCAAAAGCCCAGATGGACCGGGCAGCCAGCAGATCCCAATCATACTTAGTCTGGAAGAACTCTCCTAGCTTCTTCCTGGGGAAAAGAGAAAATGGAGGTATCAGATAGCTCTGTGTTGCAGGCTTTGGGACCATAGACCTTCCCTTTCTGGAGGACAGTCACCTCATTCTACCCATAATGTGCTCAGACATTAGCAAAGGCGGGACACACAACTGCTTCCCAGAATGATTTGTGGCAGGTAAACTGTGGTATCAGCTCTAGAGGCACATCCCTGCACCCACCTGTTCCACGTGATCTGAACCACCTCGTTCTCTATGTCTTCTGCGAGGCCCTTCTCAAGAGGCTCAGCAATCATGGTGATCTTGTTCCTGGTCAAAAAGACAAGGGAAGTGAGGAGGGCTCACGGGACTAGCGGGGCATTCCTAAGGAAGGGGCAACAAAGTGGAAAGCTGAGGCAGTGACATCAGAGGAAGCCTCAGGGGCAGGGTAGAACAAAGGACTTGTCTTTTTTCATTTCAGCCTACTAGTTTTTTTTTTTTTTTTTTTAAAGTAGGACTAGGGCTGGGAATGTAGCTTAGTGGTAGAGCACATGTTTAGTCTGTGCAAGGCCCTGGGTTCCATCCCCAGGAGCAACAAAATGAAAAATAGAAATTTAAAAAAACAACAATTAGATTCTGGGGCAAATTTTTATTTGGTCATATGACAGTATGACAGGAGAAGTAGTAATTATGGAACTCATCCTGGTAATACCTAAGATAAAGGATTCCATAGCATCTTGTCCAAAAGCATGAGGGACAAGGAGCTGGGGTAAACACTAGTATCCTAAGCGCCTCCTCTCCCATCTTGGGTGTCTCCACTTCCACAGTGCGGGGCTTGGGGTGGAACTGGGGTGAGTGTGGGGGAACAGTGTCCTCGAGTCTGCCAGTCCCAGGGACACTGTGCTTCCAGCTTACTTTTTTTTTTTTTTTTTGCGGTGCTGGGGATTGAACCCAGGGCCTTGTGCTTGCAAGGCAAGCACTCTACTGACTGAGCTATGTCCCAAGCCCTCCAGCTTACTTTTTATTGGGTGTTTCAGCAAAGCACTTGAGGGAGGATGTTTCCACCACCGTCTCACAAAACGTGACCACTGGGTCAGCCACCTGGGAATCAAAATAAATTGTTGAGGCAAAGTCTACTTTTGTTGGAAGGACAAAGTTCTACCTAAGGGAACTCTGAAGTGCCCATGGCTCTCTCTGTGAGAACCCCTCTGCCTTCACCAGCATGGGTAACAGGCACGGCACAGACTGCAGCACTGTCCATGCCATCACTAAAAAACCTGAGAAAACAGTGCAGTAAAGACATTTTACTCCTGAGCCAAGAGTAAGCAGGGGATCAAAATGAGGGCTTTAACTATAGTCTTCCAAGATAGCTTCCAACATGCGCTCAGCCCCCACTGCCATTCATTGAACAATTCCTGGGGGTGCGACAGTCAGTGCTAGAGACCTGGGGAGCACCTGCTCCCTGATGCTCACTCATGCACATCAGCAGATGAGCTTATCTAATTTAAGAGGGGCACTAAGGGTACCTGCCGAGCAGCTCAGGGCTCTGAAGAAAGTGTCCCTCAACTGGGAGATGGAAGCCAAGGGATGCATGGTTCAAAGCGCCACATCAGGAGTTGATGATGAATCTGGGAGAGCCACCCCTCTACTCACCTGGAGACCATCCACTTCAAGCCCTCCACCACTACAACCGCACAATAATTTTTCTAACAAAGGACAAAGAATACTAGCTTGGGAACCCTGACACTGAGAATAATCCAGTGAGGGGACAAAAATTTCTCCAAAGCCTTCACAAAGGAGCAACATAAGTGCTTTCCACAAGCGGATATCTTCCAGTTCACCCCCTGTTCTCCTGGACATCCAGGAGAAATCCAGGTTTTGGCTACTAGTGAAATCTGCCTGGATCAAGGAATCAGGCTGCTGGACAGGCAGGGATCAAAGAAAGGAGCACTATTTTACCTTGATGTCTATCTCTGAGTACATCTTCCGCAGATCATGCATTACACAGTCCAGGTAGAGCTCCCCGGTACCTAGGATCACATGCTCCCCAGACTCTTCCACCTGAAACATAACAGCCCTGGGGGTCACTGTGTGGACTCTCTTGTGTGAGCAACTGCAGAAACAAATAGAATCCAGGCCAGGACTGGAGATGGGGTGCCTCAGCCTACCATCACAAACTGACTGTTCCAGCCTCTTCAAAAAACCTCAGTGGGGCATACCTCCCTACCAGTTGGTCCTTGAGAAAGTGGGACCACTTAGCATAGTGCCACTGGGTGTGAAGTCACTGACTTTATTCCTATCTTAGCCATTCAGGAGAAACCTTTCTCTGTTTTCATGGACAACAAACTACCCTTTAGCCTGGCTAGTTACCCAGAAAGGTATGCTGACCTGATTAGGAGTGTTCAAGGACCAGAGAAACTTTTCTGGAAGAATCAATGCAAAGTGTACTCTATGAAGAATATATTCTTTCTACCTAAAGACAATTGGGGAAATGTATGCACACAGGATAACACACAGGTTTTATCCTGCCCTCAGGTAATAGTAACAGGCATGACAGCTTCCGTAATCATTTGATTACAGCATCAGTTCAGAACACCTGAGAATGTGAGGCTGCCAGTGGAGCAGAGCAGGCAGCCAGGGCAAATGGGGTTTGGCAGCAGCAGCAGGTCCCACACATACCTTGGTGGTAAGGGACGGGTAGCTCTTGTTGACTTTGCGCAGGCCGTCGAGCATCTTGGGCAGCTCTGAGGGGTTGACTGGCTCCACAGCAATCTTGATAACAGATGTGGTATTGAACTTCAAGGGCCGGAAAATCTGAGCCTGAGATTCAAAATGCAGAGGAGTCAAGGCATCTGGTCTGAGAAGGCACAGAAGGTGCAGGGGGCTGGGTGTAGTGTGCCTAGTGTGTATGAGGTCCAGGTCCTACCCTGGGCAGAGCACCACAGTTGCGGGGGCGGGGGTGTGTGTGGAGAAGATGCAGGTAGGCATATGAGAGAGCTGAGGACTTGCTTAGAGTCAGATATTCCCCAACCAGGAGCCTTAGTGCTGCTTGGGGACAACCCAAAAGGCCAATCATTCCAACATATTTTGGCAGAACAAAAAGAAGCGGAAAAGAACAAAATATTCCTAGCATCTGAGTTTCAGGGCAAATCCAGCAGGGTCAGAACTAGATGGGTGAATCCATGCTGGGGCCTGCAACCAGGAAGCGGCAATGACTCTGGGTTAGACCCTGTGGAGTCCAACTGTTTGTTGTTCAATGTGCCCTGGTTCCTCATGACCCTCTAGTTTAAGCCATTCCAGCTGGCCTCTTCAGAAATACTACCTCCTCATTGCCTCGGGGTTCGGTTATGGTTGCTGTCTTCACGATTGGTTGATCGACACCTTCGATCAGAACCCAATTGCCTGCAGGAACACGGTTCACTTCAATGTGGTACCTGAAACAATATCCAATAAGCAGTGATGGAACTCAGGCAGATCATTCACTGCATAAAAATGCACTGAGCCAGGAGCAGAGACCAGCAGACCAGACACTTCTAGCAGGGGAGAGAGGCAACCATATTATATAATGCATGTATACAATGAGTGCTATGAAAGAAAAGTATAAGGAATTAGAAGCGGACAAAACAGGAGAATCTAATTTCAATCAGGTGTTTATGGTAAAAAGCCACTGCCTGAGGTATCAGATGTAACGGGACACCAAAAGATGAAAGATACTTCCATTTTCCTAGTTCTTTGATTTTTCTCATCTTCTAGAGAACTTGGCGGATTTGGAGGAGGGAAAAGGGATCATGGTTAAGGCAGAGCAGACACATTAGGGAGCAAGATTGCCTTGGTTCTCCTTGCCAACTGAGATGCCTACATCATAAACTGACAGGCAGCCAGAGGCTGAGGTAAACTTGACGGAAGATGCTATAAGGGATCCGATGAAGTCTTCTACCCTGGTCAAAGAATAGGCAGTGAAGGTTGGGAACAAATTCTTTTGAGAAGAAACAGGAAGTTTACCACTTGAAGGATCACAGAAGAAATGAAGAGGATTAAGATGAATAAAAATGGAAATTTTCCTATGAAAGTTCAAAATACAGAATAAGCTGGGTGGTGATGTATGCCTTTTTTTTTTTTTTATTGTAAACAAATGGTATACATGTTGTTTCTCTGTTTTTACATGGCGCAAAGGCATACCATTTGTGTAATCATAAATTTACATAGAGTAATGTTGTTTGATTCATTCTGTTATTTTTTCCCTTCCCCCCACCCCTGATGTATGCCTTTAATCCCAGCAACTCAAGAGGATGAGGCAGGAGGATCCCAAGTTCAAGGTCAGCCTCAGCAACTTGGTGAGACCCTCAGCAACTTAGCAAGATTCTGTCTCAAAAAATAAAAAATAAAAAGGGGTGGGAATGTAGCTTAGTAGTAGACTGCCCTGACTTTAATCCTAGAAATGAAAAAACAACAGAGTCAAGGCTTTTGGCATTATTCCAATATTAGCCACCCTTTGACCCCAGCAACCCTGAGTAGTAAGAACTAGAAGGTGATAGCTGTGCTGAGTGAGGGCCATCTTATCTGCCCCTGTACAGGCCAGACAGCCACTGTGCTTCCACGGAGGACCACTCCACCCAGCGTTTTGGGGCAGCCTCAGGACAGAGGCCAAGCCATGGCCCTGGAGGCTCTGGTTGGCAGTACCTGGCCACAGAGATCCAAAGGCGGCCCACGGTACATATCTGGGAGTCTTCCTCATCCTCTAGAGTATAGTTCTCCCCCAGCACCTTCACAGGCTGCCCAGCATGGATCGTGCCACTCAGTACCCGGCCAAATGCGTGAAACTGAACTCCATCATCTGTGCTGTACATTTTAGTAGTGTGACACATCAGGGGACCCTGGAGAAAGAGACAGGGCAGCTTTAACCACACACATCCTGCGGCTAAGTACTGCTGTTTCCACCTCCCTTGTCAGTAACGACACGAGCTCTGTAATGAGAACCCAGACATAAGGAAGATGTGGTGATCACCCAAGAAAGTTCCAAACCATGCTCTAACCCTTCCTCTCTGGAGGTTAACAGGAGACACAGGCTAGACAAGCAGGTTTGGGATGGCAAATTGGCAATACTGACAAAATTACTTGGTCTAAATATCCTCTGAATATGTAAGTTACAATTCTCAACCCACCATATGCTTAATGATGAACCACTAGATTGCCTAAGAAATGGCTGGAGATTTTTTTTTTTTTGGTAGTTGTTTTTTGGTGCCTGGGGATTGAACCCAGGGCTTTACCCACGCTAAGCATGTGCTCTAGCATGGAGCTACACTCTAGCCCTGGAAAGGTGTTTTAAAACCTCACAACTGAGAAGATGAGATACCAATGGTTGAATCTTTACTATCTGCTGGGCACCATGCTAAATACAACTGTAACACTTCCTTAATCTTCTTTAATTCTCATAACCACTCACGTATTATCCTTATGTTATAGACTAAGAACTCGAGAGTCAGAAAGTGTAAGTAGTGTTCCTAAGGTCACACCACTAGTACTGGCAACAACAGGCAGTGAATTCAGACCTGACTCTACTCATGGGGGTGGAAAGGAAGCAAAGACGGGAAAGAGCATTAGTCCTGCAACCCAAAATCAGTATGCCTATGCAGGAGGGAAACTGGGGGCCACGTTTACTTACATCAGGGTCACAGTCGCTCATGGCTTCACCAAGGTCGGAGTCCACGCCACCAGTGTAAGTATGCTCAATCTTGGGCTTGGCACCCACCTTTGGAGAAGGGATGTGTTGTACACACATGTCCACAAAGCCTGTGGAGGGAGAAGTGACAGCCATGACTACACACTCTCACAGAGGGAAACAAGCAGGAGTTATAGACCGCCTCATGACATTGAGGAAGCTAACAGGAGTCTGATTTTGTGCTAAAAACTACGGAACTATGATTTTAGGGAAGGATTTTGCTGAAAGATTTGTCACACCGATTCAGGGAAGTATAAGAAGCAGGTCTCAGTAATATATATATATTTCTTGGAACTCAGATGACAAAACAGTTTAAAAGTTTCTACAGCAATCCACAGGCAGGGGATTCATACTTTTATTGAATATAAGCATTTACTGAGAGCTTGTACTGAGCTAGAGAAGCACCCCATCTCTTCTTTCTAAAATAATTTCTGAACTGAGAAATGCTCCGTTTCTATTCAATAAATTACCCTGTTTTCCTAACGGAACAATAAGCCATATGAGTGAGCACTCAACCAGGCTTGTTGGCACACTCTTGTAATCTCAGCTACTTGGGAGGCTGAGGCAGGAGAATCACAGGTTCAAAGCCAGTCCCAGCAACTTACTGAGGCCCTAAGCAACTTAGCGAGACCCTATCTCAAAATAAAATATAAAAGAGGGTTGGAGATGTGGCTCAGTGGTTGAGCACCCCTGGGTTCAATCCCCAGCACCAAACAAAATCAGGTCTATTTTCAACTAGCCTATTGTTCTTCCTATTACACTGCCTGCCTTCTATGTCACTAAGACATAGGAGGGGCACTTGGGGGAAAGGGATACCTGGGTTTGTAACTCAACTCTCCCAGGTCCTAACCTATGCTTTCCCTACTACTTCACACCCCCAGCTGTTTGCTTTCCTGACTGCTCCCTGGCAAATACGCCAGAACCCAGAGTTTGTCTCCTGATCCCTGTCACTTGGAAGCTTGCCCTGTTGGGGAGATCTAATTCCTTTAAGTTTCCAAGTTAGGAGTTTTGTTATCATCCAACTAAGGATAGCAGCTGGGAAAAAAAATACAGGATTCTGTATACCAAACTATAGTTTGTTTAAAAGAGCCTCAGCACTAGGGGCTGGGGATATAGCTCAGTTGGCAGAGTGCTTGCCTCCCAAGCCCAATGCCCTGGGTTTGATCCCCACCGTAAACAAAACAAAAAGAGCCTCAGCACTTTGGCCCCTACTACAGGGTAAAGAAGAGTTCTGGTGACACCTGTGACAGGACATAAGAAGGATTATGTTAAGGGTCATGAGCTCTCTATTACCTGTGAACTCGCCGAAGAACTTTTTGCAAACCAGTCTGAGCAGGGGGCGAATGTTCAACTTCAGTTCCTCCTTGGTCAGGTGGATGCCAAGCTCGTCCAAGGTCCTGGGCAGGCTGGTGTCCACATCACCCACCACCTGTGGGAGTACCAGATACCACGTCACTGTAGTAAGAGCCCCAGCATGGTGCTACCGAGTGGGAGGGCAAAGGGCAATCTGAAAAGCTGCTGCACTGACTCAGCACAACAGGAGAGCTCCATAGGGAGAGGTCTTTAAGGACACTAGTTTGGTTTCAAGAAGCCTATTGTACCTACCCTTCAAACCAAACTGGGGCAAAGCCAACTTGGTGAAATACCCACACCTGCCAATAAACCAAGCACTCGGCTTGATTTCTGTTGGTGCTGCCCCCTGGTGTCTGAAGAGCAACATCACTCCCATTCAGGAAATCCCTTACCCCTCCTACTCAAAGACACTGTTCAGACTTAAGACGATCATGGCACTGGAAGAAACCAAAAAAGGCCACCTAGCAGTTCATCCTGGCTGGACAGGGCCACACTAAATTATCCTCAGCAGACTCAAGGTCTCCACTGAGGCAGATTCTATAAATTTCTTTTATTAATCCATTCCAGTCTGACAAAAGATACTAAGTGTTTTTCAGTACTGATAAATTTTAATGGTTATTTCATCTTATTGCTGTTTTTGTTCTTTTATCAGCTGGAATGGCCACACACATTCTGTGTGTGCCTGAGCATGTGCATGTGCGTGTGTGTGTATGTGTCTTATACAAAGGTCTTATTTAGCATATTTCATTACTAAGAAAGATCTGTATGAAAATTCCTATATAACATTTTTACCCTTTTAGTCCTGCACCTCCAGTAGCATAAATTCATATAAACACAATGTTACATTATAGTCTCCCCCCCAACACTGGGTTACATTCCCAGCCCTTTTTATTTTTAGAAGCAGGGTCTCACTAAATTGGTAGGCTGGCCTCCAACTTGTCATCCTTCTTCCTCAGCCTCCTGTGTAGGTGGGATTACAGGAATGCATCATCATGGCTGGTTAACATAAACATCTTTAACACATAAACAACCAGGAGGTCACAATTATACCTGTAAATTAAATTCCCACAACCAAAACTATTCTTCTAAAGAGTTAGGATATATAATTTCAACAACTTGGGAGGCTGAGGCAGGAAGATCACAAGTTCAAAGCCAGCCTCAGCAACTTAGGTGAGGCCCTAAGCAACTTAGCAAGACCCTGTCTCAAAATGAAAAATAAAAAAAAAAAAATGGGCTGGGGATGTGGCTCAGTGGGTAAGTACCTGTGGCCTTAATCCCTGGTCCAAAAAAAAAAAAAATTGTTGACAGCTACCCCTCATGCTCAGTAAAACAAAACTGAGCTGGTGAGGGTGAGCAGGTTTAGGGCAGAGGGGAATACGATTTCACCAGTTTTTCCACCTGTGCTTATAAGAGCAGACCTGAAGCAGATGGCCTGACACTCACCTGAGCAAGAATCTTATAAAGGGGTTCCAAGATAAACTCCACGAAGCTCCTCTGGGAGCTGCTAGTTGGGGCCTTTTTTGTAAACTTTCGCCTAAGAGAAAAAGAAGAGTCCTGAGTGACCCAGAAAGGAGAAGGCAGTGTCACTGACCCCAAGGCTGCACTGCCTAAGTTCTGATTCTGAGCAGGAGCCAAGGGAGGAATGTGCTGTGATTACAGTTTCCAAAGAGATATTCTTGAGAGGACATGTGATTATGACCCTGCATGCCTAAGCAGAGCCTGAGGACCTCAGTAGAAATACATCTCATACAATTAGAGACACCAACCCAGGGAAGCAAGGACTTCCCTGGTAGTAGTCTAAGGTAGTCTAAGAAACAAGTAAGTTTTCTCTTAGGAATTCTTTCTTTATCTGTCCTTGCTTACGGGGGGAGAATGAATTAACCCATCACCCTTCCAGAGAGTCAGGACCCACACTCTACTTACGTCTTAGGGTTGAAGTAGATGTCACCCCAGAGTCTTTTAGCAAATTCCTGGTAATTAATGTCACCTACAGAAAAGCCACACAATTATAATCTACCTAGCGCAGTATTGCTGAAGTCTGTTTCAGGTGCTACAAATGGTTGAGGAATTCTAGCACTTCCTTTCCAGGGTCCAGATACATCTCTCTAGCCAGGTGGTCAGGCAAAGTTACTGTGGCACAAAGGACAGGACTAACCTAAAGTTGACAAGGCTATGCTGAAGCCAAAATGAGAACTCAAGTATTTTCTTTCTTTTCAGCAAGTGCTAGAACTGAGCTATGGACAAGGCATGAAGAAACAGCTCAACTGTCTGTACGTATCTTCTGTCTGTAGCTAAACTCTGGTCTTTTTGAAAGCACAGTGTAATGGTTCCTTCTTTCTTCCCTTCTTTTTGCAGTGCTGGGGGTTGAACTCAAGGCCTCATGTGCATGCTAGGCAAGCACTCTGCCACTGAGCTACATCCCCAGTCCTTCAATCTTATTTTACTCACCTAGAAGCTCTATTCTGCTGCCAGTATGGGTCCCCTTACAACTGCAGCATCAGCATAAGGCTCTGATGAGCCCTAAGACCAATAAGCAATCACCCAGCCCTCCAGAGAGAAAACATCAAAGATAACCTTTGTCTCATCGTTTATCAATTAATAGTTTTAGGTTGGCTACAACTGTTAAACCTAATCAGACTGAACCAAGCAACTGTGACTTGAAATTGAAGTGTCAAGAGCTCCTGAAAAGCCAGGTGCAAAGGCAAATGCCTGTGATCCCAGTTACTTAGGAGGATGAGGAAGGAATACTGCAAGTTCAAGAGCAGCCTGGGTAATTCAGTGAGACCCTGTCTCAAAATAAAATTTAAAAAGGGCTAGGGATGGGCTGGGGTTGTGGCTCAGTGGTAGAGTGCTTGCCTCACATGTGTGAGGCACTGGGTTCAAGTTCCAGAACCACATATAAATAAATGAATAAAATAAAGGTCCATCAACAACTAAAAAAAAAAAAAATTTTTTTTTTTTTTTTTTTCGGTGCTGGGGATCGAACCCAGGGCCTTGTGCTTGCAAGGCAAGCACTCTACCAACTGAGCTATCTCCCCAGCCCCCCAAAAAATTTTTTAAAAATAATTAAAAAAAAAAAAAAAAAAGGTAGTGGGGCTGAGGGTGACAGGTGTAATGGCACATGCCTGTAATTCCAGCAGCTCGGGAGACTGAAGCAAGAGAATCACAAGTTCAAAACCAGCCTCAGCAACTCAGCAAGACCCTGACTCAAAAAAAAAAAAAAAATTTTAAAAAGGGGCTGGGATGTGGTTCAGTGATTAAACACCCTTGGGTTGAATCCCTGGTATGTATGTATGTATGTTATGAATGAATGAAAGAATGAATAAATAAATAAATAAGTAAATAAATAGAATTATTGTAGTTCAGTGATAAAGCACTTGCGTAGCATGTGAGACTCTGGGTTCAATCTCTAGTGCCATAAAAACAACAACAATAAAAACCTCCCAAAACATTCAAAATAGATCACTGACGACAACTATCACCTCTTGGATGTTTCTATGCAGATGTCAGGCTGTTTCTTCTCACCTGAGATGGCACAGAGGAAAGTCACATTCCCCTTAAGACCTTTCAATCTCTTTGTGAGGCTAACACAACATTTCAAACAAGTTCCAAATCTTTCTTCCCTACTGTTAATTACTAAATCTTCCATGCTTTCCCACTTCAGTAGTTACCAAAATGTTCCTTCCTCTGAGATTTGCAATGCCTTTTAAACTCTTATTGTTGCTCTTATTGTCTTGTATTACTGAACTGAACTACATCTTCCCTTTTTTATGCAGTGCTAGAGATGGAACGCAGAGCCTCTTGCATGTTAGACAAGTGCTTTACTACTGAGCTGTACCCCTAGTCTTGCACTATACTTTTTCTTTTTCCCAGTGTTGGGGATGGAATCCAGGGGCACTCTACTGCTAAGCTACATCCTCAGCCATTTTTAAATTCTGAGATAGGGTCTGGCTAAGTGGCCTATGTGTGGTCTTGAGCTTGCAAACTTCCTGCTTCAACCTCTGGAGTAGCTGGGATTACAAGCATGTGCACTGTGCTAGGCTGTACTGAACTTCTTGAATACCTGCAAGAAGGGGCCCAAAACTTAACAGAGGGCTAGGGAGGTAGCTCAGCTGGTAGAGTGCTTGCCTCACAAGTACAAGGCCCTGAGTTCGATCCCCAGCACCACAAAAAAAACAAAAAACAAAAAACAAAAAAAACTTAACAGAAGTTTCATAAATGTTCATTGAAAGAATGAGTGAACACCTCCCTAATCCATTTCTTAGTTCTCAAATTATGCAGGTAATGCTAATTCAATAACCATAATCCTATATTTGAACACTAGTAAAATATCTAAGAGGATGGACCTTCTTGCATTCCATCCTCCTTCTGGTCTATAATTCATCAGATTCACTCCAATCTGATAGCTCCTCATTTCCTACAGGATAAAGTACCTGGAATCCAAATCCTCCTCTTTGTGGTCCCAAACGAGTCACTAGCAGTTTTGATTTGAACTTTCTCCTTGGCAAAATAGTCCACCATGTTATGCACAGGCCATTACCAACAATGCCTGCCTCTACACTCCCTCTCCCAATTCTGTGAGCCTGGAATGCCTGGGTCCCTACTCTCTACTTGCTTAAGCCCTGTCTTCTTCCTGCAGCCTGCCCTGCTGTTAGGCTACTGGAGCCGACCTTCTCTGCCATTCCCCAAGCTCTGCCTACCCCAGGTAGTAGGCACTCAGCTCCTACAACCACTTAACACTGCCTTTCCTCACTCTGAGATTTTTGACTACCCACTGGAAGAAATTCCTAGAAATCAGAGATTATTTATCATGCACTGTTATATTGTATCCCTAGCAAGAGTACTGATTTGGCAGTATGGTTCTCTAAATCATTGGTTCAAATGATTTAGAAAATCAACTTCACGAAGTTCTATGACCTGGTGTAAAGTGAGTATATAAAATAAAATGCAGTATGTACTGCATATGCTAAATGAAGGGGGGTGGCTGGAGTTATGGCTCAGTGTCAGAGCGCTGGCCTACAATGTGTGAGGCACTGGGTTTGATCCTCAGCACTACATAAAAATAAATAAATTAAATAAAAGGTATAAAAAAAAAAAAAAAGGGGAAGGATCCCATTATCTCCTTTTTCCTTCAGTGTTGACTTTCTAGAAGTCCATGTATGGCTTTTCATGATGATCATACTGAAGCCCACAAGTGGTCCAAAGGATGACTAACAATTTTTCCTACAGTTCAGGGCCATTTTCAAAAAGAAATTGAAGCATTTGCACATTATAATTACAGAAAGGGTCTTTGATTTTGCCTCCACGCTGCTACGAAGGATATTGAGAAGAACGAGTTGATACAAAGGACAAACTTGTACTGGAACCTTGCCAAATGGATTTCATTCACTGTCCATCTACCCATTTTTTTAAACAGTACTGTCTGGAAACAAAATATTCATTTAATGTTGAATGATCCAATACTGAGTGAAAACCCAGGAAATAGGTATACATATGATCTCATTCACATAAAATAATAAACAGGAAAAGAGGGAATCATGGCAAAATGTTAATAGTGATTATAGTAAAGAAGTCATGGTTATATTTTAATTTCTTGACTAGAATTTACTGTATTTTCCACTTTTCTATAATAAACATGTATTAAATATAAATGTGTTTTGAAAACAACAGGCTGGGGGTCTAGCTCAGTGATAGGGCAATGTCTTACATGCAGGATGCCCGGGGTTCTATCCCCATTGCCACAACCACAAAAAACAAAAACAAAAACAAAAACACCAACTTAAAATTTTTTTTGTTTTGTTTTGTTTTTTTTTGTACCAGGGATTGAACTCAGGCGCACTTAACTACTGAGTCACATCCCAGTCCTTTTTTGTATTTTATTATAGACAGGGTCTCACTGAGTTGCTTAGGGTCTCACTAAGATGCTGAGGCTGGCTTTGAACTTATGATCCTCCTGCCTGAGACTCCCGAGCCACTGGGGTTACAGGTGTTTGCCACCACGTGAGGCTCAACTTAAAGTGTTGTTTGTTTTTTCACAAGAACAAAGGCATCCAACCTGAGAGTAAGGTGGTGTGACTGGTGAGAAGAGAAATGGTGGTGCCCCACTACCTCTCTGTTATGAAACCTCTCACAGGGTCTGTCTCTTCAGCCCTGAAATGGGGTAACAACTCTCCATGAAAGAATTACTTCACTGACACACACAAGACAATCAATACATGGTTCCTAATGGAAGTGGAGGTAACTGGTGAGGTACAGAGATGGAAGCCAGGGAGCCCCTTGGGTAGGGAAGCTGGTCTCACAGATCTGGTGTCAAGGTTCTAGACACCCATGAATTCATGCAACTGGGTCTGCCAACAGAGGCTTGTACATGCTGAGTGCAAGTCTAATTCGTGTTCTCAATTAGACCTATCAAATTTGTATGTGCCTAGACACAGCTGGAAAAACAGAAGCACTAACAGGGAGATTCTACCGTTAAGAAGGAAGTCTGAAATTGCTTTGTGGGCATGAGTAATTCCTATTTTATAAACTCTGCCTCACTTAAGGAGAGCTTTTTATTTCTAAAATGAGCCCCCTCTTCCATTTCTTCCCAGTCACTTTTATTTTTCTATTGTTTAGAAACTACTAAACCTGAAGAAAAGGTTTAGGTCAAAAAGAGCCCCAAATAATAACAATAACAGGTGATGAAAGGCTCCCCCACCAACAGGGTACTGTGACACGAAGCCAATTTCTGAGTCATTCAGCAGGAAATGCACGCATGACTGGGGAAGCTGGCTAGACAGAGTGCCAGTCAGAGCTTACCAAAGGTGTCAGCATAGATCTTGGCAAAGGAGCCCAATGTGAAGCAGATGCTGTACTGGGAGCTGGAGAAGCAGACGTTGCCCAGGAGTGGGGAAAGGATCAGGTTCTCATCGGTGGAATACATGCTGAAAAAGAGACTGTGGTGAGCCAGTGCCAGGCTAGGCAGCAGCCGGATGCACTGCCAAGAGGGAAGGGCAGGAACTCCCTGTCACAGCCACTCTCCAGCCCTCAGGAGGGGCTTGCATAAGACTCTTAGTTTTGCCAACAGCCTGGTCCAAGAAAGTGACATGATGGAGTTGTTCCCTAACTCCCAGTAACATGCTGACTTCCCCGAGCTGAGAACATTCTGCGCAATCTTAGAAAAGCTAACCACATAGGACAGACAAGGGGAAACCTGGAGGACAGAGACAAAGACCTTGGAACACAAGAAATGAATCTAATGTGATCAGAGAGGAACACATCTGAGCGCACTCTCGATTTTACAAATGCAAACAGACTTATGTATAAGCACTGTTCATGAAAAGGAAGAAAAAGATCAACTTTGCTCTCCAAGTTCACTGCCTTGTTCTTTGTTTGGCTTTGTTTAAAAAGTTTATGATAATATTTTATATTTTATTTATTCATTCCTATTTTGCTGCACTGAAGACTGAACCCAGGGAATTATGTACGTCAGGCAAGTACTCTATTGCCGAGCTACATCCCCCACACCTTATTTTAAACTGAAGATCTAACCTATGATACACTTTACCGCTGAGCTACATCCCCAGGCCTTTTTTATTTTGAGACAGTGTCTCACTAAGTTGCTGAGGCAGGCCTCAAATTTGCAATTCTACTGTCTCAGCTTTCCAAGTTTCTGGGATTTCAAGCATGTACTACTGTCCCTGCAAAACTTTTAATCTTAAAAGTCATGCTGAAGCCACAACCATCTCAAACTCACTTACATGTATAAGAAAACTAGTTGTATACATGAATCAAATCCACAACTTTAGCCTTACTGGTACACTATCTTATAGAATTTCCTAATTTAGAAATAAAAATATCAGCTTATAAATAGCAGTTCCCTACCTGCTTCCACCTACCCTGAAGTTATATTCCCCAGAATCAACTGCTTTTGACTTTTTAAAACTTGCTCATAGACTGGGTATAGTGGCACATGCCTGTAATCCCAGTGGCTTGGAAGGCTGAGGCAGGAGGATCACAGAGTTCAAAGCCAGCCTCAGCAATAGTGAGGTGCTAAGCAACTCAGTGAGACTCTGCCTCTAAATAAAATACAACATAGGGTTGGGGATGTGGCTCAGTGATAGAGTACCCAAGTTCAATCCTCAGTACCAGCCCCACCAAACAAACAAACAAACAAAAAACTCATAGGGTTGGCATATAGCTCAGTGGTACAGCATTTGCCTAGCATTCAAGGTCTTAAGTTTGATCCTCAGCACAGCAAGGGAGGGGAAAAAAAACAAAAAACCGTGCTGCTTTTGGAGTATTTTCCTTGATATTTTAAAGTATGTAAGTAACATATTTTATTACTTTTCTTATTCAGAGATTTGAAGCATAACTTTTTTTTTTTAATTAAAAAAATTTTTTTTTTATTTTTACAGACTGTATTTTGATTAGTACCACAAATGGGGTACAACTTTTCATTTTTATGGTTGTACACAATGTAGATTCACACCATTCATGTAATCATATATATACATAGGGTAATACTGTCTGTTTCATTTTACTATAAGCGTAACTCTTGACTTTATTTTGGTAGATCAGGATTTAGCCCAACCTCATTTCCTACTTAAAAAAAAAAAGTTTATTGGGCTGGGGTTGTGGTTCAGTGGTACAGCACTTGCCTAGCATGTGTAAGGTGTTGGGTTCAATTCTCAATACCACATATAAATAAATAAATAAAAAATAAAGATCTATCAACAACTAAAAAATGTTAAAAAAAAAAAAAAAGGGTTTATTAATTTTTCTCAGCCTCTCCAGAGATAGGGAGAAGACATTCCTATTGGGAATCAGTGCTACCAACTGGGGAGGCTCCTAAAGGTAACTCAGTCTCTGGATACAGAAGAGGGACTACCCCTAATCCTCAACTGGAAAGGCATTCTTTCAGTAGGATGGTCTCCTCCCAGGCCTATTTTAGGGCCCTTAAGAAGTCCTCCAGAACATCCTTCAGCCTGCAGATAAGAATGCCTTTAAGATAGATATATCGAGAGCCGGGAATGGTGGCACATGCTGGTAATCCCAGCGACTTAGGAGGCTAAGGCAGCAGGAGGATTGCAGTTCGAGGTCAGCCTCATCACCTTTGTGAGATGCTGTCTCAAAACAAAAAATAAAAAGGGCTAGGTATGTAGTTCAGTGGAAAAGTTCCCTGGTTTGAATTCCCAGGACCAAAAAAAAGAAGAAAAAAAGAAAGTAAAAAAAACAAGAGTATACCAAAAAGCTACTTAGATATTATATTCTATCCCATCACTCACATTTATTAAAGTGAACCTTAAATCCACATTGTTGAGAAGCAGGTATATCCATGGAAACACAGTAAACAGTTCCTTATTTTACTTAGTCTGTGTTAATAAGACAATAGCAGCCAACATTATTCAGCAATCGGTTGCCATATGGTAAGTACTGTGCTTAGAAAACTTCACCAAATATCTACTTAATTTCTTATTACATTTCGATAGGCAAATATTACTTTTTTTTTTTTTACAGAAGCAAAAACTGAGCTTAAGTAATTTGCCAGATTTACATGGTATCTGGTGAAGATGAGACTGATTCTAGAGCCCAAGGTACTGACCCTAATACTACTCGTGTTTAAGTTGAACAACTAGTTAGGACACAGGGCTAATGAGGCCAAGGATATGGAGTCGATCCCTATAGAGAACTGAAATATGCCTTGAATTCTGCCCAATAAGTTCATCAACACATGCCAAGAAATAAATCACAAATTACTTCCAGACATATTCACGGGTAAAATTAAGATTTATAAAAAAACCAGAGTCTTTAAGGACAGGAAATCCATTCCCAGGGGTCTTATACCTTATTAATCCATTGACTTCATCCACAATGTGGCGCAGCTTATAGTAAGCATCAGTTGGAGGCAGCTTTAGCTCTAGGATCAGTCGGTCAATCTTATTGATACACACAGTGACTGCCAGTCTCTCCTGTACTGCATGCTTGATCAGTCGCTCAGTGTTCAGCATCACCTGAGAAACACAGGGTTCAGAAGCTAGTGATAAGAACAAAGAGGGCAGAAAAGCCTAGAGCAGAGCCAGAAAGGGCACTAAACTTTCAAAGTAAGAAGTACAAGGGAAAAAGGGCAGAGGAAAGATTGCCAGGAAGGAAACAGTGTGTACCTTCCCAAAGGCACATATAAGAACTTTAAGAGCGCACCCTGTAGATCTGAGAAATGCATGAATAAAAACACTGAGGATCCTGGGAACCAGGTTTCTCAGCACTACAGGAGGAACCAGGAAGGACAGGAAGATCTGTGGAGCTAGAATGGAATGTGGGGGTATTAGGATGAATGATTTTCAATACACATGTATAGAAACAGTTGTAGAAACATATAGGTGGTTTATGTTTTCTAGCTGTGCTCAGTGAAAGGGATGGGAAGCGATGTATCCCAAGAGCAATGAGCACACCTGGAACTTTCCTTCTAAATACCATTTCCTACTCTAAGAAGTCAGAGTTCATCTGGCATGGGGGTTGGGCGGGGGGGGGGGGAATGGGCAAACCTATAATCCCAGTTGCTTGGGAGGCTGTTAGCAAGAAGTATCAAAAATATGAGGCCACCCTGGGCAACTTAGTGGAACTATATTTCAAAATAAAATAAAAAGGGCTGGGGGTGTAGCACACTGGTAGAGTGCTTGGCTAGCAAGCAAGAGGCCCTGGGTTCAAACCCAAGCACTATACACACAAAAAAGAAGCCTGAGTTCCTTGATGAACTGGCTGATTCCAGGATGACAGAAAAAATACAAGATGAGTCTAGAAAATCTTTATGTGCCAGAGAGTAAGGAAGTGCTCAAAAATGGATGCATGGGTCATAAGTACAAAATAGCCAGCTTGAAGAAGCTCCTGCTTGCCAAATTTTGCTGGGACAACTAGAGCATCAATATATACAACAATAATAATAATGAATTATAACACGCTGAATAAAATAAAAAGCCATATATTCATACTGATAATAAATAAGCAAATTTGGGGGAGGGTTCTTCCTTACAACACAATTCCAACCAACAAATATGGAAGAAATAAAAGAGAAAAAAATAACCATGTGCAACAATTATAGAAATAAAAGCCAAGAACTATCAATGGATGATAAAATGATCAGAGAAAGGTTGATAACAAATAGGATACATAAAGTATCTCCCCCAAAATTATTTACTACAAAGGGGGAAATAGTAACTTTACACTAGACAAACCCGGCTAACCTACTTAAACAAGTAATCAAAGTTAACATCATCAGTTATGGATAAGGTAATATCATGTACCTTCTGATGGGATAGACTCATAAGAACACAACTATGCAGTATTCGTGCCAAAAGTAACTGGAAACTAGTCATGAAGAAACATTAGATAAGTCCAAATTGAGAGACAATTCTACAAAGTAAAGGCTCTGTTCTCTTCAAAAAATGCCAATGTCATAAGAGACCAAGAAAAATTGAAGAACAGTTTCAATTAAAAGAAACTAAACACATAAATGAGATGCACCATTCTGGATTAGGGGGTAAAATTCAATAAAGGGCATTACGGAGCCATTAAGTAAAACTGAATAAGGTCTACAAATAAGATCAGTTATGATGGTATTGTATCAATGTCAAATTTCCAGATTCTGGTTACTGTAAGTGAATATCCTTATCCTTAGAAAATAAATTCTGCTAACTACTTGGGAGGCTGAGACAGGAAAATCTTGAGTCCAAGGCCAGCCTGAGCAACTTAGTAAGACTGTACTTCAAAATAAAATAAAAAGCTCTGAGGTTGTAGCTCAGTGGTAAGGCGCTTGCCTAGCATCCATGAGGCCCTAGATTCAATCCCAGCCCCACAAAAAAATAAGAACCAAGAAGCAAAAACACCCATATGACAAAGAAAAGAGAAATTATGAAATATTTTACTTTTATTTATTTTTTGGTATCAGAGATTTAACCCAGTAGTTATTTACCACTGTGCTACAGGGTCTCACTAAGTTGCTGAGACCAGACTTGAACTTGTAATCCTCCTGTCTCAGCCTCTGGAGTTGCTGGGATTACAGGTTTGCACCACAACACCCAGCTAATATTTTACTTTTAAGGATTCAAGGGGGCTGGGAGTATAACTCAAATGGTACAGGACTTGCCTAGAAACCAAGAGTTCCTGGGTTTGGCCCCTAGCACCACACACTAGAAAATTAAAAATAAATAAATGGTTTAAGAGGAAAATGAAGGTGAATTTCTTATACTATTCGTGCAACTTCTTGCTAACTTTATTTCACAGTCAAAAAGTCAACTTAAAAAACTGACTCAGAAAAAGAATGGTCAAGACTTCTTTCTCTGCTGGCTATCTCACCACTGACAATACAAATGCAGGTTAGTCAAGTTACCCAATCTTTCAATTTAGAAATATAAAAGACACCCTGGCCTTTCAACTCCAATTGCAGAAAAACCTATTAACTTTTAAAATCCATTTATATGAATATGCTCTCTTCCCTTCCTTTAATTTACATTTGTCATTTTATCTTTGTGTTTCTTGAATGACAATAGGTCTTATCACTTTGAGCTTCACTGGGCAGGGAGCAAAGAGACCCATGTTGAGAATTAATTTTGAATTTCATTTGCTGTCCTAACTTTAGAGCAAATCTAAGCCTTAATCTCAGACTTTCATGTTTGCTGGCTCCCAGCACACGTAGTGCTTTGGGCACTGTGTGGGGGCAAATAGGAGAGCAGAACCCAACTCACCCCCTCAGCAGCGTCGATGAAAAGGACCACTCCGTCTGAGATGCGCAAGCCAGCTGTGACCTCATCAGAAAAATTTACATGTCCTGAAAAGCAAATATCAAGTAAGTCACCAACTGGTGAGTGACGAGACACAATTAACTTGTATTGTGATCAGAGGAGCACTTCAAAGCTGATAAACCTCCAAATATCAGTTTTCCCTTCTTCCCACAACTCCGTAGGTAGTGTATAAATTTCTCCCATTAGAGTCACATCCTTGGATTCATCTTTAATTAATTTATTTATTTTGTAGTACTGGGGGTTGAACCCAGGGTCACTCTACCACCAAACTATTCTGCAGTCCTTTTTAATTTTTATTTTGAGTAGGGTCTAAGTGTCTGAGGCTGTTCTCAGACACGTGATCATCCTACCTCAGCAGCCCCCACCACCAGATGCTGGGATTATATAGTTGTGCACCACTGTGCCCAGGTGAAATACTTTTTTTTTTTTTTTTAAATTTTTTTGTAATTGTAGATGGACAGCATGCCTTTATTTTCTTTCTCTCTCTCTCTCTCTCTATTGATATTTTTATGTGGTGCTGAGGATCAGACCCAGTGCCTCACACATGCTAGGTAAGCGCTCTGCCACAGAGCCCCAGCCCCAGCCCCTGGAGGAATCTTTATACATGAGGCCCTCATATATAAGAGACAGACAGACAGTTTTCCCTGGGGCCACAGTGAGTTCACCCTAACATAGCTTATTCTGATCAGCAGTAAGTTGAGCTCTGTGGGACCTAAGAAAATCTGGAGGAGGGAGAAAGGGCTTGTGGGGTGCTGCTCAAGGAGACAGTATCCTGGCAAGGCACTGCTGAGGGTTTGAGGGTTCTGGGTACCTGATGGTACAATGACAGCAAATCTATCAAATCCCAAAATGTAAAGTTTTAATTTTTGTCCCCTTTTTTGCAGTACTGAGGATTGAACTCAGGGTCCTGCATGTTAGGTAAGTGCTCCACCTCTGAGCTCTATCTCTGGTCCCCAAATGTACAGTTTTGAAATCCTCTGCCCCAAGTCAGTCCTTTTTTCCTATCTTCTTTTTTGGCAATACCAGGGATGGAAACAAGTCGGTCCTTTCCACAAGAGTCAGCTGCAGGGCAAGATACACTGCTCCCACAGTAATCTCCATGTCCACTGGTCTCCTTCAAAGAAGATGGGGAGTGCCAGAGGCCAGGGACAAGGTCGAACTCACCTTTATTTCTCCAGTGGCAAGCCTGGGGCCAGACTTAGGCTGAAGTGAATAACTGCATAACGTTCCCTAAAATTTAAATATTCTAAAGGAAAGTAAAGACGAGCATAAAGCACAGTGTTTGCTAATCAGTAAGAAGCAAAGGAGATCCTTTAAAACGAAAACTATCTCAATAAAGGATGAAAGTGAAGGGAAGATAAAAACAAAAATATGCTACTCCACATTGCTCTGGAAAGCAAGAGCACAGAACTCAAACCAGGATAGGTTTCAACCACACACAGTGAAGGAATATTTTACCTGGAGTGTCCATGATATTGAAGAGGTAAGATTTTCCTTTTGTATCTGGCAGGACCACGGTCACAGGAGTGCTCTTAATGCCAACACCTCTCTGAAAGTCACAAAGAGAGAGTGGTCAAGACTTCTTGTTATTCTGGAGGGATGCAGTCTGCTCTTAGGCTTTCCCACTGCTAGCAAATTACACTGATGTCTCTCCCTAAAGTGGGTGTAATTTTTATCTCAGTCTCTAATCGGCATGACCTTGAAAATAAAATATCTTTTTATTTTTGGTACTGGGGATCCCCAGTTTTACCACTGAGACACATTCCCCAGCCCTTTTTTATTTTTTATTTTGAGACAGGGTCTCACTAAGTTGCTGAGGGTCTTGCCAAGTGGTTGAGGCTGGCCTTGAACTTGCAATCCTCCTGTCTCAGCCTCCTGAGTTGCCTGGGATTATAGACAGGCATGTGCCACCATGCCTAGAGAATCTTATCTCTTTATACACTAGAAACCAAGATAATAGTGGAGTATTTCAAAACTAAAAAGAAGACAGACATGGTGACACACACCTATAACCCCAGTTTCTTGGGAGGTTGAGGCAGAAAGATCACAAGTTTGAGGCTAGCCTCAGCAACTCAGCAAAATTAAAAATAAAAAGGGCTGGGGATGTAGCTCAGTGGCAGTACCCTGGGTTCAATCGGCAGCACAAAAAGAAGATAAAGAAACAATCTGGGAACCCAGTGCAGTAGCATGTGCCTGTAATCCTGGCTAATCAGGAAATTGAGGCAGTAGGATTGCAAGTTCGAGGCCAGTCTGGCAACTTAACAAGACCCTGTCTCAAAATAAAATTAACAAAGGCTGGTAATGTAACTCTGAGTAGAATGCTCTGGGGTTCAATTCCCAGTCCCACAAAAAGCAGGAAAGAAAAAAGTAATAGTTTGGGGCATATTAGTTTCTTTTTTGTTTAAAAACAAACAAATACAGTTTTTATAAAAGCTGTAATAGGAAATATTTTAGAAAATACCTCAAATTTATAAATATATTTGAAACACAAAAAACTAACATTCACTGATTACTTATCACATGCAGCACTGCTCCAGGTTCCTTTAGTTAACTATATTTATGACCATGAGTCTTTCATGTGGTCATTTAGGAAAAAAGGAACAGAAACAGAGGAGAAAGGAAACAGAAGAGGTCAGAGGGGAGGGATAAAGACCCAGAGACAAAAAGACAAAAAGAAGCACAAAGACACATGAACCCGTTCTGAGAGAAGCTACTCCTCAGAAAAGATCGGCCTATGGACGGAGTCATCATGTGGATGTCATTTTAAAAACCATGTTGAAGTTCACAAATGCAGATTCACCTCTTAATATTTGCTTTATTAGGCCAAATTAAATCCAGTCAAGGACAGGAAGGCCCCATCCTGCCCTCCAGTTTGCCTCCTCAATTCTCATCACGGAAGAACAGGGAGAGAAGAGGTGTGAGACAGGGCTGAGTGGCAGGCGGGCTACGGACCAACGTGTCATCATAAAGCCCTCTCTACATTTTCAACAAAACTGTTACTGGTGGGTCTGCTGTGGGCAACCATCTGATTTCCCAAGGTATACTTACCTCTTGCTCTGTGAAGAGGATGTCAGTATAGCATAGCTGAAAAAAATTAAGTGTCATTACCACCTGAATTCAGACTCCTCTCCCACATACCGACCATCAATCACTTTCCCTCGCCACCTCCCAGCTAGGGCTTCTACCTCAGGAGAACAGATGAAAACAGCAGGGTGTCCCCACAGCATTTCAGACAATGAAACCAGTGCCCACCCAGCTGGAAAACATTCCTTGATGTGTGGAGTGGGTTTTTTTTTTTCCTTTTGGGAGGGAGTCACTGAGGACCACTATGGCTGGAGAGCTAAATTGTATCAAATACACTTCTATCTTAACAGTGGTAAAGGGAGACACATGCCAGCCTTCAAGGAACCCCACATGTCAAAACAGTCAATCTGGCAGACTGAACATTTATTGCACTGAGACTTGCTGCCACAGTTGGCCTCATTCACAGGCATTTAAATTTACCATGAAAACAACAAGGTCCAATTGTATGATATTTATAGAGCAGGCTATTAATACTATGACAGGAAAGAACAGACTATAAAAGTCAGGATATATCATAACTGAGGAGGGATCCCAAGTGCAGAACAGATCATCTAAAAATACTGCAAGTTAATATTCCCTTTGCTCCTGAGAAAATTGAAATCATTTTCTTGCAGCCTATTAATAGGGATTACAATTATAAAGCAGTACTCCATAGGTGTCACTATTTATAAAAAGTGGGAAGGGTGAGGAAGGGGAAGGAGAGACATCTTTCTGTATTTTGAATGATTCATCTTAAACCCTCAATAGAAGTTCTACTTACATCCTGGTCGTAACGCTTCCTGATTTCCGGGTGTGTCTGCTCTATTAAACAATCTACAAAACACGTCTAAAAGGGAAGAGAAGTTTATGAATTGCCAAGTGCACAGGAAAATCTACTGTGACCTCCCCTCCAGAACTCCTAACAAATCATGTAATTCAGGGATGAGGAGAGGAAGAGGGGAGCAAGGAGTATCACAGGACAGTAAAGGATTAACACGGAAGCCACAGGATTATTCTAAAATGAAAGATGAAATCTTTCTTGGACAGGCATCCCCCAGGAAATGAAAACATAAAAACCAAAGTAAGGCTCAATTTCCCTTTTTCTGTCCAGATGTAGACACAAGGCTCAGGCATGCAAGTAGCTTAGGAACAGGTTCTGCCAAACATTCAGGAAAAGCTAGAATTTCATAGCAGCTTCACAAGAGGCACAGATTGACCCCATCCCCTGCCCCCATTCTGGTCCCCAAGTCAGGATGTCCAGACTTATGAACTCAAATCTCCACCTCTGTGACTCTGAAGGCTCAAAAAATGAGCAGACACAAAAAGGAATCCTGTTCTAAGCCAAAAGTTCTCCCACCTTGCCATGATGGAGATGGCCACAAAGGGTCACATTTCTGATGAGCTCCGAGTTATCCATAAGATCTGCCAAGAAACTGAAAGGAGAAAGGAAATAAGAAAATGGGCATTGGCAAAAGTTTTCAAGTGGGGAATGGTACTAAGGTGTTTTGGGTATTTTTGTCTAGGAACAGCTTTCAGACCAACTGGAGAATGCTCAGACGGAAGGACTACATCTACATAGTTCTGCCTCTACAAATGAAACAGATTTATCCATGAGATGACACAATCTGGGAATGAAATATCATGGGAATTTCAATAGTCAAATAAAGAGATTAAAAAAAGAGGAGGGGGGCTGGGGTTGTGGCTCAGTGGTAGCGTGCTTGTCTCACATGTGTGAGGCACTGGGTTCAATCCTTAGCACCACACAAAAATAAGTAAAATAAAGGTATTTATTGTGTCCATCTACAGCTAAAAAATTTTTTTTTTTTTTTAAAAGAGGAAAAATAAAACCAAATACCCGAACTAACACAGCTCCATGAGAACTGTGCCTTTAAAAAGCTTTAGGCTACACTGATAGCCCATTGATGCCAAGGGAACTTAAAATCATTTTGGAAGCTTCTTTTGGAATTGCTGTCGGAGCAGTTAACAGAGCATTCAAGAAAACCCATGTCATTACTGATGTTGAGCCCAGAGGACTTCCATCCTGGTCATAACCAGCACTGTCTTTCATGTTTATCACCCATATTATTTATGGCAAGTAGCCTTTGGATGACTTTGGCTCTTCAAAACATGAAGTATGCTCTCAAAGAACAGAGATTTAAAAAATCACCACTGAGAATGCAAAGCAATATGAAACAAGTTCTTTTTAAGAAAAAAATTTAAAAACATTTTTAATTGTTGACAGACATAATAACTATTTTATTTATTTTTATGTGGTGCTGAGGATCAAACACAGTGCCTCACACGTGCTAGGCAAGTGCTTTACCACTGAGCCACAACCTTAAAGCTTCTGAAAGGTAGTTTTAAAATGTCTAAATGATGGCAGGTGACCTGATTGTTTCAGAAGGTTCCCCACCCCACCTTTTTAGAAGTACAAGAGGCTCCCCCATTTTTTGTGCTGGGGCTGAGGTTCTATTTTAAAAACAAATTAAAAAAATAGTTTCGTTACCTAATCATGAAGCACAAGCACCTCCACGTGTGAGAACCTTAGAAGTGCATTTTTGTCAGTGAAAATGTTTCCAAATACAGCATGCAGCAAAGCACAAAGAGCTAAACCTTTCTACACACATATCTGTTGGCCTGTGCCCTCCCTTTCAAAATAAAAAGAGTTTAATTGATCCCAAAATACTTAGTAGTCTTACTGAGTCAATATTAGCTTTGGTGGCCACGACACTGATTATTATGATACCAGTCTCTGTCTTAAAGGCTGGCTTCCAAGACCAAACTAAAGGTGTGGAGGAAGAGGGAAGCAAGGATTTGGATGCAGGCCAAGAAAAAAGTTAAAAAGAGCTTACATATCCCAGTAGCCAAATAAGCCAAGGGAAACTGTGGCAAATTATGGAGAAATGCTGCCACAATCCATTAGCTACTTCAACCAAATACCACCTTCTTTCTGTCTCCATGAAAAAACAAACCCACACTGTTTCTACAGAGTTCAAAGATCTTAGAACTTACTCCATTTCATATACCGTGACAGGTAATGTCTGCTCCATCAGAGTGAATTTCTTGGTTTTCACTGGCTTAATAATTGGTTCTAGGGGAAAAAAAGAAAGAAAAAGGTTGTGATGTGCAAGTAGGCATAAACCATAAAAATACAGACCCCTATTCCATCAGACTGAGCTTTCAGAATGTATGATATATAACATCAATTTATTTTATTCTCAAGGATCACTCATATTAAGAATGTTCTGGGAATGTTGTTTGGCATATGACAATGAAGGATCTCAAATTATGAACTGAAGAATTTGGACTATTTGGTGGAAGGATGGGTGAGAAAAAGGTACAGGTTAAGGTTAATGTCTGTTCAAAATCTCTCCTTAGTTATAAATGCAATTACTTTCCAAGAGACTTATAAGAGGTACATAATAAGGGTTGTAAAGATTGGTAACGGGTTAGGATTACTTGGATGCAAGAACTTATCAGACTACAGGGAGAACTTAATAATGGCCTTAAACATCTGATCAGGAATTAGATAAAGAAATAAAGCTTACATGCTCAGTAACCAGCCAAGAGTTTTAATGAATATTCAAACAGTGTTAAATGAATCTTAATCCAGAAACAGTACTTGAACGTAGTGAAGAAAAACGATCAGTTCACTCACTGAACTTTTATCTACTGAAAGTTACAAAATGAAATGTTCACATTTGGATGTACCCCTCACATCCAGAGCCCTGTGCCACACCTGTGAGAGGCTGGGTGTCCTCTTCCTGAACGATGGTCTCCACCTCAGGACCATACACCTCCTCGGCAGTGGGGTAATACTTCTTGTCCTCATGCAGCACCACCTCCATCCCAGGGTGATCATCATCATGCTCTCCTATGTCATCATCGTCCTCATCATCATCCATCTGAAAGAGAGGAAAGGAGGATATACTGAACAGGCACATCTTTCCCTGCTCAACAACTGACAGCAAGTGGGGATGTAACTCAGTAGTAGAGCCTTGCCTAGCATGTGTGAGGCCTTGGAACAAAACAAAACAAAACAAAACAAAACAAAACAAAACAAAAACTGACTACATCACATGAATAAAAGCACTGACTTAACATGCTATCATCTTTTTATTTCAAGTTCTTTGCTAGTGGGGAGGGTTCCAGTCCTGCAAGATCCTTCACAAAGAGAACACTATAAGCCAAGGGTATGACCAGTTTGCAATCCTTCTGCCTCAGCCTCCTGAGACAGAATTGTTTCTGAAAAATAAGTTGATGCCAGGTGCAGTGGTACACACCTGTAATTCCAGCAACTCAGGAGGCTGAGGCAGGAGGATTGCAAGTTCAAGGCTGGCCTCAGCAAATTATTTAGCAAGGCCCTCAGCAACCTAGTGAAACCCTGTCTCAAAATGAGGACTGGGGATGTAGTTCAGTGGTAAAGTACCCCTGGATTCAATCCCCAGTACCAAAAAGAAATAAGCTGGTGACAGGTAATAACAAGTGTATGAAAATCTTCATATATTACTAGTGAAATGGTATAGCTGCTTTGGAAAACAGCTTGGTAGTTTCTCAAAATGTTAAACATGAGTTATCTATGAACCAGTATATTTGAATCTTAAGTACATACCCAAGACAAATAAAACTTATGGATACACAAAAATTTCTATATGAATATTCACAGCAGCAAACATCCATAAAGTAGAAACAACCCAAATGTTGATCAACTGATGAATGAATAAAAGAAATCTGTTGCTTTCATATAATAGATTTTTCCCCCCCAATACTGGGGGTTGAACCTGGAATACTCTACCACTGAGCTACAATCCCAATCCTTTTTATTTTGAGACAGGGTCTTGCTAAGTTGCTGAGGCTGGCCTCAAACTTGCTGATCCTCCTGCCTCAGCCTCCTAAGTAGCTGGAATTATAGGCATGTACTATCATGCCTGGCTATAATAAACTGTTATTTGGTAATAAAAGGAAATAAAATACTTATATATGCTATAAATATGTATATGCTATAATATAAATGAAACTTGAAAACATGATGTAAGTAAAAGAACTCAGCACGAAAGGCTGCATATCATGAGTCCATTTTATATGAAATATACAGACTACACAAATAATAAGAGACAAAATAGGGCTGTGATGTGGGGGTTATTGAGAGGTCAACAGTCAATAAATGGCTGTAAGGTTTCATTCTGGGATGATGAAAATGTTCTAACATTTTGATGTCGGCTGCATGACTCTGTGAATATACAAAAAGCCACTAAATTGAATACTTTCCAATTAAGTGACTCCAAAACTACTTTCTCACAAATTAACTCATGATCATAAGCAACACGGAACAAAGCCATTCCCTCTTCTGCTAAAAAGTCCTTCAAATAATCTAAGTTGGTTACATTACCCTCTTGTGTTCCCAAACGCCCTGGCTTATTCATGCATTCAATACTAAGCACACATTATGTGCCAGGCACTGATCTAGGCAGTACAGCAATGAAAAAAAGCAGAAATCTGAAGGAAGAAAGAATATGTTCTACAAGTACCAGGGGAAAGAGCACTCTAGTTGGCTGAAACAGCAAATGTGAAGGACCTCAGTCAAGAGTAGGTGGCAACTTTTGAAGATGTAGCCAGTAAGCCAACATGGTAAGAATATAGTAAATGAAGGGAGAATAGTAAGCTGAGATCACACAAGAGGTGATCATATAAGATCTTTTTTTTTTCCCCACAGAACTAGGAGTTGAACCCAGGGGCCTTGCACATGCTAGGCAAGTACTCCACATTGGCACTTTTTTATTTTGCCGAGATTACAGGCATATACCACTATGCCTGTATTCTCTTCCGAATCATTCTTTTTTTTTTTTTTTAAGTACTAGGGATTGAAGCCAGAGCCTTGTATATGCAAGGCAAGTGCTCTACCATTAAGCTACAACCCCAACCCATTTCTTCCTTTTTTTTTTAAAAACATGAACTCAAAACTCAAACTTGGATCCTCCTGTCAGCCTCCTGAGTAACTAGATACAGTTATGTGTCACTATGTGTGGCCATTCTAACTTTACCTTTTTCTTGGGCAGCAGTTCTTAACAAAGGTGATACTGCACCATCTTTGGAACATTTAACAATGTCTGAAGACATTTTCGGTTGGTAAAACTGGGTGTATGTGTGGTATCTGGAGGGGAGATGCCAAGGATGCTGCTAAACAGCCCACAATGTACTGAAGTTCCCATGCAAAGAATTATCCAGCTTCAAGGCCCCAATGTCAATGGTGCTGAGGTTTAAAATCCCTGCCCCAGGGGTTTTGAGCAGAGGAGTATTAGGCTCTGATTTTTGCTTCAGAAGAAACAATCTGGGGGCTGGGGCATGCAGCTCAGTGTAGCACACAAAGGTTACTGAACTGAATCCTCAGCAAAGTAAAAAATAAAAGTAGAAGAACCACTCTGGCCCCTATCCTGAGAATATATTAGAAGGAAGGTGATTAGTTAGAAGGTTACTGAAGTAATTTAGGAGAGATGACTGTAGTAGTGGCTTTGACCACAACAGCTGTGAAATTTGTTGGTTTGTTTTTTCAGTGCTGGGCACTGAACCTTAGGATGCTCTACTACTGACCTATATCCCCAGCCCATATTATTTATTTTGAGAAAGGGTCTCACTAAGTTGCCCAGGCTGGCCTCAAACTGAAAATGTTTTCTAATGAATTAAAAGTAGATGTGGGGGGCTGGGAATATAGCTCAGTTGGTAAAGTGCTTGCCTTGTAAGCACAAGGCCCTGGGTTCAAATCCCCAGCACCGCAAAAAAAAAAAAAAAGTAGATGTGGGGAAAAAAGAGGAGAGGAGAGGTCAGGTTTCTGACCTGAGTAACAAGAGAACTGCATTATATACACTAAGCTGAGGAAGACTCTAAGAGCAGATTGGGGACAGGTGCTCAGAAGTTAAGTTCTAGATATGCTAAGTTTGAGATTCTTTTAGACTTCAAGTTGAGAAGCCAAGTTGGAAATTAGATATATAAACTTAAGGTTCAAGAGAAAGATGCGGTTTGGAGATATAAATCTGGAGTTCTCAGTGCACAGCAGTTACATGACAAGACTTGATGAGATCACCAAGGCAGTGAGCGTATGCAGAGAAGAGAAAACATCCTGCTGATGTGTGGAGGTCAAGGAGATGAGGAGGAACAAGCAGCAAAGACTGAAGAAATAGGTAGTGAGAAACAAACCTAAGGGCTTCTCTGGAAGCCAATGAAAAAGAGTATTTAAGGAGGAGGGAAGGATTGGCTGGATCAGATGCTGTAGGCTGGTCAAATAAGATGAAGACTAGAAACTGACCTTTGGATCTGGCAGGGTAGCGATCACTGGTAACCTTAACAAGAGCAGTCTCTGAGGAGTGGTGGAAGCAAAAGGATGGAAGTGGGCTTGAGAAAAAAAATGGGAGAGAGAGAAATCAATTTGGAGACAGCCAGCATCAAGAACTCTTCTGAGGGCTGGGGCTGTAGCTCAGTGGTAGAGTGCATGCTTAGCTTGTGTAAGCACTGGGTTCAATCCTCCATACCGCATAAAATAAACAAATAGGGTTAGGGATATAGCTCAGCTGGTAGAGTGCTTGCCTCGCATATACAAGGCCCTGGGTTCAATCCCCAGCACCACAAAAAGGGAAAAAAAAAAAAAAGTAAAAAATAAATAAAGACATGCTGATGCTGTCCATACACAATTACAAAAAAAAGCAAAAAAACTCTTTTGAGATATGCAGATATGCTATATTGGAAGGCACTGAAATGGGGAGGTAACTAAAGAGTCAAGAGAGGAGTTTAGGATAAAATAACATGGTTGTATGCTGATAGGAATGATCCAGTAGAGAGGAAACTGATGATGAGAGGCAGGGGAGAATTGCCTGGTGAAGGTCTCAAGTGATGAGAAGGGACAGGATCTAGTTTCTAGTACATAGAAACATAAATGAATCATCCACAAGAAAGGAAGGAAGACATTGTATATGGGTCCAGACCAGGGAGGTGGGTAGATGTAATGGTGGGTTCTTGTTTTCCTTCACACAAATTCTACATGCCAACCTCTTTCTTAAAAAGAACACAAAACCCTCCAGTGGTGAGCTGACTGGCTACCTCTTACCATCTGCACGCTCTACTTCCATTAAAGTGGCCTGAGATTACCTTAGCTCTTTTGGCAGTCAAACATATCCTACTGATGGTAGCTCCAAAATAGCTATCAAGCTAGTTTTCTCCTGTTCCATTCTGCTGAATATATTACAAATCTAACTGCAGGATTTTATGTAATAACTTCTGACTGCCTGTAATCATCTCTACCTGAGCATCCTGACAGCAGCTCAAACTTAATAAGTCTAAAATAAAACTAAACAAGCATCCTTTTATCATTTCCTTTTGTCGTTAATAACCAGTTTTCCTCTAGACACTCAGCTTCCCATTATTGTCTCTCCTTGCACGCAAACAATGGCCCAACTGCACAACTTCACATGCTTGCTGAGACGTCTGTGATGAATTCCTGGCTATCTCCAGGTCTCCCAACCCTCCTTTCACTAAAGAAAGGTGTTTTAGTAGCATTGTCATTGCTGTGATCAAAAAGACCTGGCAAAAACAATAAGAGGAGAAAAAGTTTATCCTGGGGCTCATGGTTTCAGAGGTTTCAGTCCATAGATGGCCAATTTCATTCTTCAGGGCCTGAGATGAAGCAGAATATCAGGGTGGGAGGGAAAGCAGAGGAAGGGATGGCAGAGGAAAGCAGCTGAGGCACCAGGAACTGAGAGCTCTGCTCAACAAGACCCCAAAGGTAAGCCCCTAGGGACCTACCTCCTCCAGCCACACCCTATCTGCCTACAGTTATCATCCAGTTAATCCCTATCAGGGGATTAATGTACTAATTGGGTTAAGATTCTCAAAACCCAATCATTTCACCTCTAAACTCTCATGCATTGTCTCAAATGCATGAACTGTTGGGGAGCACTTAATATCTGAATCATAATAGGGGCTCCAGCATTTTGCTTGGACCATGACACCACTCACTTTCAGTTACCCATTCAAGTCCTTGGTCCATATCCTCTGCTTTACACTCGCAGCTGTCCTTCAGGGACATGGTAATGTGGAGAAACTGTCATGCCTTTATATACTACCTAGCCCTGGACCCCTATTCCCTATACTCCTCTCCAGAAAGGGCACCCTCTGTCCTATTTACATTAAATTCTTATATATCTCTTTATTATTCTATACAACAATAAAAATTTTAAAAATAATTATATGCATCTCATGTGGATTAGGCTACAGAACCTTAATTCTGCTAGAAGACGTACAGACTTGCTCAGTCATTCTGACAGTATTTAGTATCAAAATATTACCTAAGTAGAAACACTTTTTTTTTTTTTTTTTTGTGATACTGGGGGTTGAATTCAGGACCTTATGAATACTAGGCAAGCACTCTACCACTAAGCTCTAGAAACACATTTAAATTATATAATTCCATAATCAGCAACTCTGTTCAAAGAAATGTAACATCTCCCAAAATTTTCACATCATGCATTAAGGTACACAACTAAGAAAGTTCACTGCAGTGTTATCTGTAGTGAGGAAAGTCTGGAGCCAGGTAACCTGGGTGTCCATCACTGAGAGAATGATGCACACAAGGAAGAACTGAGCAGGTGCCATAGACTAGAAGTATGCACACAAACAGATGGATCCTAAAATGCACTAGTTATCACAATTGTGCGTGGAAAAGGAACATCATGATGCAGATCACACAGTGCCACTTACTTAAATTTAAAATACATGCATGTGCTGGGCACGAGCATGGTGGCACACACTTGTAATCCCAGTGGCTCAGGAGGTTGAGGCAGGAGGATCACAAGTTCAAAGCCAGCCTCAGGAACTTAGTGTGGCCCTAAGCAATTTAGCAAGATCTCATCTCTAAATAAAATATAAGGGGAGCGGGGGTGGCGGTGCTGGATATGCTGCTCAGTGGTTAAGCCCTTCTGGGGGAGGGGAAAGGAAAGGAAAGGGAAAGAAAGGAAAGGGAAGGAAAGGAAGGAAAGAAAAGAAAGAAAATACACTCATGCAATGCAATTCTACATATTTTGCAACTCAAACAAAAAGAAACATACATGAGACTGATTGCTAGATGGCAGGTACGGAAATGAGATAAAAGGGAATTTAACTTAACAACAGCGCAGCATGATACTAAGGAGAACAAACAAAAGAGCAGGATTAATTCAACTCTCTCAGGTGAAAACATTCATACTCTGCTACACTTTTTTTTTTTCTTTTTAAGTTTTCGAAAGACCTTTATTTTTATCTATTTATTTACATGCGGGGCTGAAAATCGAACTGTGCCTCACACATACTAGGCAAGCACTCTACCACTGAGTCACATCCCAGCCCTACACTTTTTTCTATATATTTTTATTAATAGCTTTGGTGAAATAAAACACACATTCTACATGCAATTAACGCCTTTTTTTTTTTTTTTTCCTTCTTATGCTGGGGATCTAACCTAGAGCCTTATGCATGCGAGGCAGACACTATACCACTACCTCACATCTTCACCTCACAATTCATCCATTATAAGTACATAATTCCATGGGTTTTAGTATCTTTATGGAATTGTGCAATCATCTCTACAATCAATTTTAGATCATTTTAATTATCCCAAAAAAAGGAGTTCAGTATTCTTAAGCTATCACCTCCCAATTCCACCCTCAACCCAGACAACCAGCAAATGTTCACTTTCTGTCTTTACAGACAACTATCCACTCATTTTTTTTTTTTTTTTTTTTTTTGCAAGGGCTGGGGGCGGTTTACTGAGGATTGAACTCAGGGGCATCCAACCACTGAGTCACATCCCCAGCCCTTTTTTGTATTTTATTTAGAGACAGGGTCTCATTGAGTTGCTTAGTGCTTACTGTTGCTAAGGCTGGCTTTGAACTTATGATCCTTCTGCCTCAGCCTCCCAAGCCGCCCGGATTACAGGCATGCACCACTGTGCCCAGCTTACCTGTCCATTCTTTGGTCCAGTTTGAATATTATTTCCTTAAATACCCTTTTTGGTCATCCCAGTCAGGAATGATTTCCTGCATTCTATTACTATGGCACGAAGTTAATATAACTTAAATAGCACACTTGTCTTCCCCTGCCTTTGTATTATAAATAATTTTGTATTTTTTTTCTGTTTTTTAATATTTTTTAGTTGTAGACGGACACAGTATCTTTATTTACTTTATTATTATGTGGTGCTGAGGATCGAACCCAGTGCCTCACACTTGCGAGGCAAGCGCTCTACCATTGAGCTACAGCTCCAGCCCCATAATTTTGTATTTTATCTCCCCCAATAAGTAGTAGTTTCCCAGCGGGCAGTGGCAGTATCTCCACTCTCTCTGCATCATGATTCCTTGAACATAGTAAAGAGCACCATAATTTTTTTTTTTTTTTGCCACAAACATCTAATGAATGAATTTATTGAGCTTTATTTAGTCTGTAATTCAGGTTTGTTGGGATCACTTTGAATTATATTGTTATTAAGTATATTAGTTTTATGTCCTGTGCAAGTTTTATGAATCTCCATTCTGTATCTTCACCCAAGTCACTGATAAAGTTGAAAAAAACTGAATCAAGCACAGATGGCTTAGGACATGCCATAAGAGCTCTCGTGGCAACACTTTTTGGGTTCCACTGTTCAATCAGTTGCAGCTTCCCTAATTGTACTCCGATATAGCCATATTCTATTCACAAGGACAGCATGAGTCACAGTGGATAATTTGGAAAAGGGGGTAAAATGGAATGAGGACAGAAGACTTTTCTATCTGTAGGGCTTGAATGAGAATGTATTCATGAATTACTTATTATTGTGCATGCACTTCACACTTACTAATCTGAAATGTAGCACCTTATCTCCATCTTTGAAAATCAGGATGAGTTGCCTAATTTACTTTTTGGTATCTCAGTCACTCTCTACAGTTTAAAGATGACCACAGTGGCTCTGAGCTTATCTCTGCAAGGTCTTCCCCACACCTCAGCCAAAGTATAATTCATCCAGCCCTGCAGACCTGAACACACCCAAAGTGGCAAAATGCTCTTCTTTCACCTCAGCTCACCTCACCTATATGGCTTCAACGTTTTTTTCCAGTTTATTCTGTTCTTTTCTAGTTTGAAGAATATTTTCCCCAATTGAAAAGATAGATGGAGTCAGGATTTCTGTTCCCGTTTTTCTGCTGTCCCATGACTATTAAACCTCCCTAAGCACTGCTAAGCCAGACTAATTAACTGTCTACCTACTAATTCCTGTCTACCTCGAGATCATGTTCTGAATAATTCTAAAACAAAAAAGTCACCTTAGGTGTCTTTTGCAAGCCTCTGATCATCCTAGACTTCATTTTCCATAGCCCTCCTAAAGGGGAGTCAAAGGAATCTGTATCCTCTCTTTTCTTGTTTTTGTGTATCTTTAAAAACATAAGCTTGTAAATTATATTGTTATATTGTGTGCATGTGCAAATATGTAACAACAAATTCCACCATTATATACAACTATAAGGCATCAATAAAAAAATATTGGGAAGGCCAGGTGTGGTGGTGCACATCTATAATCGCAGTGGCTGGGTAGAACAAGATGGAAGAATCGCAAGTTCAAAGCCAGCCTCAGCAACTTGGAGAGGCCCTAAGCAACTCAGTGAGACCCTGTCTCTGAAAAGGTACAAAAATTGGCTGGGGATGTGGCTCAGTGGTTGAGTGCCCCCGGATTCAATCCCCAGTACCAAAAAACAAAAAATATAAAATATAAAATATGCGGGGGGTGAGGGGGAATGGGGTTGTGGCTCAGTGGTGGAGTGCTCGCCTACCATGCGTGAGGCCCTGGGTTCAATCCTCAGCACCACATTAAAAAAATAAATAAATAAAGGTATTGTGTCCACCTACAATTAAAAAACAAAATATTTTTTAAAATTAAAAAAAATATGGGGGGCAGGGAGACCTGAACTTGTGAGGGAGGTCCCAGTGCAGGTATTCTTAGAAAAGCTGATTACCTTTTCTATGTTTGAATTATTCATGATTGTCAACAGACAGTTCAGGCAAATGGAAGAAGAGCTACTTTCAGACGAACCAGAGCTCAGATTATAAAACCACCTTATCAGTGAAACTACCTTATATTCTCTTTTGGATCTTTAGTAGCTGAGCTTTTGTGAGGCAGTATAAGACCCCAATAAGTCATGCTGTAAAAAAGGCAAAGTTAAGAGATGTACACAGGGTATTATGGGAATACAGAGGATTCAGTACTTCATTATCTTTTTAAAAGAGAGATGATAAAAGCAATGTTTGTTTTACCTCATCAAGATCTTTGGTCTCTCTGCCCAATTCATCATCATCTTCATCAGAATCAAGTTCTGGTCCAATATAATTTCCAAATTCATCATACAAGTCAGTATCCATGATGCTAAAATTCAAAGAGAGGAGGAAAGTGAGATTCTGGAAAGGTAATCAAAGACTCCATGACAGGCCTTCACATTTCTACTTTTAAGGTTGGCCATGTCCCCTCACATACCTCTTTTCCAGAAGTGACTAACAACTGATCAACCTACAGACTGATTCCCTCCAAATCCCAGTACTTTCCCCACCTCATTGTCCTACTTCCATACTCTCTCCCCTGCTTCTTTTTTAAATACTAACATTGTCCTACATAATCACAATACAACCACAATTGAAAAATGTACACTGGCACAGAATTACCAAATAATGCACAAATTCCATTCAAGTTTTACAAATTGTTCCCATAATGTCCTGCACAACCAAGGATCCCATCCAGGATTACAGTCTGCATTTAACTGATGTGTTTTTATTCTCTTTTGATCTAGAACAGTTTCTTAGTCTTCCTTGACTTACATGACTTTTGAAGATTACAAACTACTGATTTTTTAGAATATCCCTTGCCTGATATTTCCTCACCATTGTATTCAGGTTATGCACTTTGGGCAAGAAAATAAGAGAAGTGATGCTGAGTTCTTAATGCCCTTCTTGTCAATTGGGACATGGTTTTAATTTGTCCTATTGATGATGATGTTAACTTTAATCACTTGATTAAGGTGGTATCTGTTAGACCAGTTATTGAAATTATATTCAAAGAAACTATTTTAATATCACCTCTTCAAGTTTTTGTAGATCCTCATTTTCTCATTTCCCTATGCTGCTATAACCTTTTACCAGTATTTAATTCTGTTCTGAATGATAAGTAACTGTACTAATTACTCTCATCAACAACTCTACAGTTTATAAGCAATAAAAAACAGACTAGAGCATGAATTAAACATCAGGTCTCTAGAGTCGGGAGATCTGGATTCAAATCCTAACTTCACCATTAACAACAACTTCAGTTAAGTTGCTTCACCTCTCCATATGCTTTCTTTACTGGCAAATGGAGTGACTAAACCTCACTGTATAAAAAAGTTAACACAAATTAAATAAAATACCCTGTACAAAGAATATGGCACACTACCAGACTCAAAAAATGTTAGCTAGAATCATTTATTTATTTAATTTGTTTATTTTTTGGTACCAGGGATTAAACCCAGGGGGGCTTAGCCACTGAGCAACCAGCCCTTTTATGTTTGATTTTGAGACAGGGTCTTGCTAAGTTGCTGAGGCTGGCCTGAACTTGTGATCCTCCTGCCTCAGCCTCCAGAGTCACCGAATCATGGGCGTGCACCACTACACCAGCTAGAATTTTTTTTCTTTTTTTTGAGACAGGTTCTTGCTAAGTTGTTTAGAGCCTTGCTAAGTTGCTGTGACCGACTTTGAACTTGTGATCCTCCAGCCTCAGTATCCTGAGCTGCTGGGATTACATGTGTGCACCACCACTCCTGGCTTACAATTATTTTTGACCATTCTTCAATACAGAAACATTGTGTTTCTTGTGCCCACCTGCCAAAGCCCAAGACAGAAGCTTGCATTGAAGAGGAACAGAAAAATGTCAACTGAATGGAAACATTTAATTCTGAAATGCTGATATTTCTTGCACTAGGCTAATATCTCCAATTTCTTCACTGCTATCTGCTGAGTACTTACAGTAGATAAAAAAGAAAATCAGAGATGCATGAGGTAATTGAATGTAAATAATTATGAAAACTTTCAAATGCTTAGAGATTCTACCTTCAAAGAGCCATTACATCTGTGCTCATTTCATTCTCCCAAGACACCCATTAACTGACTGCAGAAACTTTTCTACAAGGCTGTTCATGGAACAAGTCAAGCTAATTTCTGTTTCAGAACCACTGCACTTGCCATTCTCTTTTGCCCCTTGGATATTTATACCTTCTTACTTTATTGAAACTTCGTCACTCTATGAAATCCTCCATACACGCTTTCCAACCTCCACTCTTACTGCCTTATTAACATTTACCAGTAGCCGATATATATGTTCATTTGTTTACTGGTTTTCCATTTCTCCAACTGCAATTTAGGCAAGCACTTTGTTTTGTTTATGTAGAATAGAGCCTGGCATAAAACAGGCCCTCAATAAGTACCTGTTGAGTGAATTAATGACTCCAACACCGCACATAAACACTTTTCCACAGGTACACAAAACCAGTAGCTCTTGGAACCAAACCTGCACTTTCCCGCTATAATTCAGGCTCTCAAAGAAGGAGAGAGTTTGACAAAGAAGGGATGAAGTTGGCTTAGATGGAGGAGGAAGAAAGGGACTGGACAGGTAGAGCCTAGCTTCTGCCCAGGGACAGGATGTTATCCACTGAGGATAAGGAGGAAACCCCGGAATCAGCGTGCATGTGTTGGAGGCATGGAGGTCTTCCATCCCCTTTCCCGCTTCAGGCCTTAATTTACCCACTTGCGAAGAGAAAGGGACAGAGGGTATATGACACCTCTTCCAGATATGACGTTCTTTAATTTCCCATCCCTACCCGGCGACAGCTCACCTCCCGCCTGCTCAGCCAAGGGATCCAAGCCCGCCGCTAGACACCGCGCTTCCGTCCCACGCCGCGACAACGTCTGCGCCCGGCGCCAGGAAGGACCCCGCAGACGCTACGGTCGCGTTTCTAGGAGGACTGACCTCTGCCTGCAAACCGGCTCCAAGGAAGGCTGGCCGCGGAGACAGAAACTGGCAAAGTGGAGTTGTGGGTCCCCAAACCAAGGCCCGCGCTGCTCCAAAGAACGTGAAGTCTGAGGACGCAAAATGTGATCAGGCGCCTCGGAGCCACCCTGATAGGGGGGCCTTCGGACTGATCATGTGGGTAGGAGGTTGGCGTAGTTGCCCGGCAACCACAGCGATAGGCGAAGAATGCATTGGGCTACCTTCCGGTTCTAGCATATCAGGGATCCCCAAAGAAAACAAGGGGACCAACGCCAGGGCCGCTAGGGTGAGGGACTGGGGGTTGAGTAAGGGGAAAGGAAGAGCTGTTCTGTTCATTCGATGACAGGGGAGGCCTCAACTGGACAGAAAGCCAGACGCGTGTCGGGCTTACAGTCTCAGCTATTTAGGAGGCTAAGCCAGGAGGATAAAAAACAAACAAAAAACCTGGACAGGAACGAGATACCTGAATTCGGTTGACCAAACCAGCCCCCTTCTCAGCATTCAGCTTCTCCACGTTGAGGTGGGGGTCGGGGTGGCCATGGGGTTGGTTATAGACCTCCTGCTTTCCTGCACTCGGTCTGTTCCTGGGTGAACCCCAAAATCTAGCTCAATTCATCAGGAGTCTGAAGTTCAACAAGTTCTCACAAGTAAATGCCACAGCCCAAACTAGAACTCATATGGAAGATTATCTTGTAGAAAGGGCCCGTTAGACTCTGCCCTGAGACTGCAGAAGTACAAAGGGAGAACTAAAGAACACGTTCCCTGCGTACTTAGGCATCTGTGCCTCCAGCCCTGGGTTGGACAGAGAGATTTGGAGATGGAGATTATTGAGATCCTTTTTTTTTTTTTTTTTTTTTGCCACTTCCTTATTTCCTGCTCATTCATTGCCTCTGGTTTGGGTGAAAGTATCTTTTCCCATTAAAGACATTTCAGAAAGGATGAAATACTATCCCTCGGCTCCAGTAACTAACAAGTCTCCTGCTTGTGTGTGAGATTCTCTGTGGAACAACTTGCTATAGAGTGATCCTATGTGGAAGAATGAATGGCCTGAATTCTGAGATCTAAATGCCTCTTCAGCTAAAGCACTAAAATTAATATTTTTGCAGAGCTGGGGATCAAATCCAGAGCCTTGCATATGCTAGGAAAGTGCTCTACTACTGAGCTATAAATATTTTTAGAGTCAGAGAACAAAGTTATGACAGGGCTCCAAACTGAAAGTCAGAATTCTATATTTTCAGTGACAAGTCTGTATAAGCCCTTGCTGTGCCACTCAACTTGTGTAAAGCAGAAAGTCAAGTTTTTGTAATGCTTGCCAAGATAAATGTCAGAATGTTTTGTGTTTTGGCAAAGAATCCAGAGGCATCCTCCTTCCCTGATATTGACCCTCTATTAATGTTCACTCCCTATGCCTTCCCAGGAACAGGCCATGGAAAGGAATGATGTTATTGACTTCAAAGCTTTGGAGAAAGAGCTGCAGGATGCACTTGCTGCTGATGAGAAGTACAAGCGAGAGAATGCTGCCAAACTACGGGCAGTGGAACAGAGGGTGTCTTCCTATGAGGAGTTCAGGTTGGCTCACTGCCATTTTCCTCAGGCCCTCCTCCTGTTATGATTGGCTGTAGTGGTTAACATCAAGCACTCTGGAATCAGACCATTCTGAGCTCCTGTCCTGGCCTCATCCCCTCCTACTAGTGGGATCTTCTGAAAGTTCCTTAACCTCTCTGAGCCTTGATTTTTCATCTGTAAAGAGAATAACTTTTGTTATAATTAAATAAACTATTGCATGTAAGCGTCTGAACACAGCATCTGGCTCATGTGCAGAGCTTGAAAGCTTTTAGCTATATAGTACTATCAAAAGCATTGTCATGTTGTCCTGTCAACAGGTTCAACCTACATCAGGCAAAGTCTGACTGCCTCACACCCAGGTCACAGCATTAAATTCACCACCCATTCTCTGTCCTTTGCCCACAGGAGTATTGTCCTTGCATCACATCTGAAGCCTTTGGAGCGTAAGGACAAGATGGGAGGAAAGAGAAATGTACCCTGGAATTGTCACACTACTCAAGGGCAACCTTCCCAGGATGTGGCCACTGAAATCTCCCAGGTAGGTAAGGTCCAGCCTCTGTAACCAAGCAGAGTGCCCTGTCCTAAAGCTCCAACCCTGTCTTCTTATAAAACATACTTCTTCCTTATATCATAGAAGACAACAGAGATAGGATTTTGCCTCCAATCACAGAAAGAAAAACAACCAGCAGATGGTGGGGCTGAGTTGAACTGAGCAGAATGAATCAGAAAGAAAGGGTAGGGAAGTTCCCTTTTATCAGTCCTTTGACTTTCATTCCCAGATCAGAATTGGATAGCTCAGTTTCTGGGTTAGATTATAGATAGTACAACAATTCTGTGGCAGTTTTGGTAAAGAGACCCAGCCCGTCAGATCCTTGGCACTCACTTTGAGTTCCTTTCTCTCTTCCTGAGATTTCCTGTTAACTCCTCCATCCTTCTCAGGGCAAATACTGATTTACCATTGAAAACCAGAGCTAGCTGGGTGTGGTGGCGCACGCCTATAATCCCAGCAGTTCGGGAGACTAAGGCAGGAGGATCCCAAGTTCAAAACCAGCCTCAGCAAAAGTGAGGTGCTGAGCAACTCAGTGAGACCCTGTTTCTAAATAAAATACAAAACAGGACTGGGGATGTGGCTCAGTGGTTGAGTGTGCCCTGAGATCAATCCCCTGTACCCCGCCCCCACAAAAAAAAAAAAAAAAGAAAAGAAAAAGGAAAGAAAACCACCTATGTCCCATTCAGTAGGAAAACCCCAGTATAAGTGAGAATCTCAAATCATGACCTGGATTCCTTGGGCCCTCCTTCTCTGTCCCATCCCCAGTTTGCTCATCTGGAAATGAGACCCACAGGGACAGTAACCTACCCAGTGCTCAGAGAACAATCCGAGTTAAGAGGAAAACCCACAGGCTCCCCTTAAGCACACTGTCAAAGAGTAGCCAGAAGAGTTTGACCCCCTTTTCTTCCCTTGTGACTCAGGAGAAAGTCCCCTTCCAGCCTGAGACCTCAGCAGAGTTCTACCGAGATTGGCGACGACACTTGCGGAGTGGACCAGAACGCTACCAGGCCCTGCTGCAGCTTGGGGGTCCCAAACTGGGTCACCTCTTCCAGACAGATGTGGGGTTTGGACTTCTAGGGGAGCTGCTGGTGACCCTGGCTGATCATGTGAGGCTAGCTGACAGGATGACAGTGCTGGGGGTCCTACGCAGCCTGGCCAGCACTGGGCGCTTTACCCTGAACCTGAGCCTTCTAAGCCATGCTGAGCAAGAGAGTTGCCGAGAATTGTTTCAGAAGCTGCAGGCCATGGCTACCCCCAGGCCCGTGCACGAGGGGCTCTGTCGAGACAAGCAGGCTGTGGCGGAGCAAGATGGTGGGCTCCAGGAGGAGGAGGGGCTTCTGCAGGAGCTATTAGGGCTGTACCAGATGCACTGATAGGACTGGCTACCCTCAGAGTCCCTCTCAGAAGACCCCTTGCCCTGATTTCCTGATGTTTGACAGTGCTGTCTACCTGACTGACAGGAGCTTCGATGAACACTGGAGGCTTTTTTTTTTTTAGCTTATGAAATTATAAGCAATTTTTCTTTTCTTTTCAAATTCAAATTGACATAAATTCTAGTTTTGAAGAAAGGTACTTAAAAAGAAACAATAATTTGAAAATAGGGCTTGTGGTTCTTTGGAAGATCTGAAATACTAAGATGACACTTCACAATTATCTAGCACTTTGTAATATATTTGTTTTGAGACAGTCTTGCTAAGTTTCCCAGGCTAGCTTTCAACTCATGACCCCCTGCCTCAATCTCCTGAGTAGCTGGGTTTGCATCATCATGCCCAGCTATCTAGAAATTTTTAATTTTACTTTTAATAGCACTCTGGTATACACAATTATATCTGATTATCACAAATATTTTGTGAGGCAGGCCAGGTAGTATTGTCCTCATTTAATAAATGATAAAACTGAGGCCCAGAGAAGCTAAATGACCACCTCAAAGACCCAACCATTACTGAAAGAGCTGGATGCCAAACCTGGGTCTCCAGAACCCAAGTCCAGTGCTCTTTCCATTAGGTTAAGACTTAATGGTGGTATAATTCAAGGAGTCGCCAAGAGGCAGAAACAGAAATAGTAATGACACTGGAGGCATTTTTTGGTGGTTGTCTTGGGGTTTCTGCAGGACTGTAATAAGAAACCCACATCTACTTCTCTTTTCAGCTTGGGATTTTCAGAGAAAAAGCTTAAATCAAGTCTCCCCCACTTTTCCAGTCAGTGTGTCCATCTTTTGAACTGTGTGAATCCACAGGACAGAAAAGGGTCCAGGAGGTTGAAATCAGTTTTGCTTCCTACCCTTTTAGAGTCTGCCAAGCCTCTAACTCACTGGCCCTGAGAAATTGATGTGTTTCCAACCAAATGCTGGTGACACCAGGTATAGCCTCCATTCAGAAAAAGAAAAAAGTAAACTTGTTCATCTTTCATGGCAAATAAACACTGATGTCCATAATTCTTTAATCAGAATATTTGTAGCCGAAGTCAGTGAATGAACATTTCCTCAACAGTGGTCAAATGCTACTTCATTTGAGATGCAGAATTCTTCTCTAAGTACTGAGTTTTTGTGTAGGCTGGGAAAGTCCCAAGCTATTAGCTTAGGTCCAGTCAACATCCCAGATGGCCAGGTGTGTTTGGAGGGAAGGCTTCCAGACTGATGGAAGGGAAGATATTTTATACTGGGCAGGCAGGGCAGAGCCTGGATCAGTGAGGCAGAAGGCCCTTATGGCTCAATCTGGTTTTCCTTGATTCATTCTTGGAGCAGGGGAATGCCAGTGTTCTAGAAAGGTAACTGAAGGCTGAGTTCTAGAATAATGTTCCCTTGAGATCAGGCCTGGAACATTCCAAGGGCATCTTGTACATCAGCAGGGAATAAATTACCTTGCATTTGGCTGCTTCCTGTGAAGTCTGTTGCTTATTTTCCTGGCTGCTTAGTCCTTTCTTCATATAGAGGCCTCTTCTCAGTGGGGGTTTCTAGAAATCCCCATAGGCATTCAGTGCCTTGTCTTTTTTTTTTTCCCCTGCCGCTCTGGCCCCTCCCTCCTGCAGATATGAGCCTGGCCCACACTGCTGTGCTCCTATGGGCCTGGGGTAGTCTTCAGGCCTTTGAAATAGTGGAGAAGGAGAACATTTTTCAGAAGACCCCCTGCCCTGCTTTCCTTATGTTTGACAATGCTGCCTACTTGGCAGACATGAGCTTTGAGCTTCCCTGCCACTGTAAGCCCGAGGAAGTGCTGGCTGTAGTCTGGTACTATCAGAAGCATGTAGGTAGCAGCCACACCAAAGTCCTGACGGACTTTGATGGGCGTGTGCTGACAGAGGCGGCCCAGGTGCGTGTGGGCAGTGACATGCTGGTCCGCTTCAGCATCCGCATGTTCAGCTTGTTGGTTTTCCGGGCCCAGCCGGAGGACTCTGGCCTGTACTTCTGTGGTACCCGCAAAGGGGAATACTTTTATGCCTACGATGTGGACATCCAAAGCAGTGAGAGAATGGTGGCTACCTTCAAGGACATGGGCCAGGAGCCCTTTGCTGATGAGTACTATGGAAACCTCCATGTCTTCACCACCTTCTGGGAATGGACACCCTGTGACCGCTGCGGGGTGCGTGGGGAGCAATGGCGCATTGGCCTGTGCTACCTGCAGAGCCCTGACCTGTCTCCACGGTACCGTAGGACACTGTCTGATGTGGTGTCCTGTGGCTCGCGGGCTGTGCCTAGGAGACTGCGCACCACAATCAGGGACCACATGCCTGAGTTGCTGGTTCAGAGCTGCTTGGTGCCCTGCAAGGAGAAGAACAAGGTCCAGAAGAGTTTGCTGGCCATCTACAACTATGTGTCCAAGGTGGGCAGCAGGCCCTGGGTGCCCCAGGTGCCCATTCAGTTCCACCAGCAGAGACTGGGCCATGGACTCATCATCTCCTGTCCTGGGGCCCGGCCAGAGCATGCTGTAGCTTGGGACAAGGATCACCAGTACCTCTACCGCACCCAGTACCTAAAAGGTGTCAACAGATCCATGAGGGTGTTCATCGACCATGGCAACCATCTCCACATTCGCTTCACCCAGCTGAGTGACCGGGGCATTTACTATTGCTGGCGGCAGGGGGTGCGAATCGCTGGGTTTCGACTTGGTGTAACATCTCGAGGGCGCTACCCAGTCTCACTGTCAGACCCTGAGACTCGTGCAGCTGTGAAGCTCACCCTGATAAGCTATCTGCTCATCACAGCAGTTTTTGTCACCGTTCACCTCTGTCGTTGCTGCTGTTACTTGTTTCGCTTTTGTCCCAACTTTTCCCCCTAGGCTTTCTCCTCCTAAGCACTGAAGACCAGTTGTGCTTTGATGTGTTTGTTAAACACCAGATACTTCTGGGTGGAGTACCCTGGGCTGGGACATGTGGCAAGAAGTTGCAGACAAATCTTAGTTAAAACCTGCTTCCCAACTTTATGAGCAGGTATGGGGCCTGATCTGGGAAGTGGGAAATCTGAGCTAGGTGGGAGCTTGGGGACCAAGGAGAGGAGGGAAGTAGCCAGGGGCACATGTTTTCTGACTTCACTCTAGGAACAGAGGAGGAAGTGAACTCAAACCCTCCAAATCATCTCTCAGTGCTGGACAGCATTTGGGGTGCCCTTGAGGATTGCTGGTTGAACTGGGGGGGGGGGTAACAGGGGAGGAAGGAAGAAAAGAGTGGAGGGAGCTAGCATATGTCCTCCTTGGCTTTCTCCCCAGCATCATTCTGGGAATGGCAGGTAGGAATAGCAGGTGTGGGATTAAAGATGAAGACTAGTGGGCTGGGGAGATAACTCAGCTGGTAGAGTGCTTGCCTCATAAGCACAAGGCCCTGAGTTCGATCCCCAGTACCGCAAAAAAAAAAAAAAAAAAAAAAAAGATGAAGACTAGGAAGGGGAATGGTGAGGAGAATGGAGATCAAATTCTGGGTTTTCCTGAGCCATGCTGCACTTGGGCTGGGAGTGAGAAGATGGAGTGGGGAGCAGAGGCCAGGGGACCAGGCCTGTTGTGTCAGAGCAGGTCAGAGGTGGGATTTGGTATGTGACTGCTGCGCCATGGGGACTTGGACAATAGGTGATAAGGAGCAAGTTGGGTCTTGTCCAGAGCTACATCTTGGCTCCAGCTTTCCCCACCACTGCCATGAAGAGATGAGAGTCCAGTCTGGGGAAGGCCATGGTATGTATCTTTATTTCTCCTTAGTAAAGATGGCAGCACTTCCCTGAAGGTTAGCAGCAGCAGCAGCAGCAGCAGCAGCAGCAGCAGCAGCAGCAACAGCAGGTGGTGGCAAGGAGTGAAGGAAGGGCACCAAGTCTTGGGAAGAGGGAGGGACCCCACCCTCCCTTCTTGGCTTCAGAGGGGAGTAGGACCATGGAGTGGGCCCTTCTAGCCCAATTTTTGGGCACAAATATCCACCACCAGTCCACCAGCCTGTCCAGGGAGAGTAGAACAGGTGTTCTGGGGTGGAAGAATCTGACTGAGTGTCTCTGTTCCAGGCTGCAGGAGAATGAGCCAGTGTCTTCGCTCTGCTCATGCCTCAGTTTCCCAAACTATAAAATAGGGTGCTGCCTAAAATGCAGGTGGAGTACATTCTACATGCAGATAACAGGGGACACAAGGGGCCCTTAACGTAGGGAAAAGCAGCTAGTCATTACAGGTGGGAAGGGTCAGGTGGATGGCAGTGGCCTCACTGTTGTCAGGAGGCAGCAGTCGCAGGGCTCTGAGGCCAGGGTGGTCAGGGATTATGCAGCACAGAAGAGGCCTTCAGAACTGAGGCATAGATGTACCTTGCCCCCATGGAATGCAGCCCCTCTCTCCCCTGTTTCAGCATCTTTAAGAAGATGAGTCACTTTCTTGATTCCCATGACCCAGAGGCCAAGTGTAACTGATTACCCACAACCCCCACTCCAAAATCTGGCATCATCCCCACTGCCTCCTCACTACCAAAGTCCCTTCCATCTCAGATGGGGGGAGTCGTCCTGGGTTCAACCTTTCTGTACCCACACCTAGGGGCCAGGAAGCCCCCTCGATGCCCTTCTAACACTCCTTCCCTCTCCACTTAACCGTAGATTCCCTAAGAGCTGAGAACCAAGCTCCTACCTGCCTATAGACTGGTTTCCTGGATGGCAGCTCAATGGGGTTAAGACCCTTGAATTATCACTCAGGAGGTCCCCTGGGACCTTTCTGTGTCGTCTAGGTAGCAAGACTTCTCCTACACTGGTCAGGGTCATTCTAGAAGAACAAGCCTCTGCCCCGGGCTACATTGCCTGTGGGAACTTTCCCTTCCAGCAGCCTGAGAAAACTCAAAGTCCAGTTCCCAGAGACTCCAGAGACCTCCAGCTTTCGCAACAGTTGCCATAACAACAGGGATGGAGGATGTGATTTGGTAGGTTCCCCTGCCCTGCCCAACTTATCCCTTCCCTCCCAATTTTAACTCAAGCTGCTGGCCACACTTCCAGACTGCCCCTTTGGAGTGAGTGCCCTGTTAGTTGAAGTTGCTGGATGCTGGGTGGGTGCCATCTGGCAGGCCTAATGCTGACTGAGCCTAGGGCAGCAAACTGGTGTAGATATGGAGGAGCGGCAGGGGGAGGGGAGCTGGGAAGGGTGGGAATCAGGTCGGGAGAAGTGAGCTATCCAAGGAGAAGTAACTATACTGCTCCCACTACAGGCCCCTCACGCTGTGGGGCCACCTGGTGGCCCACCTCACATCACATCCTTGTGTTCCTGCTTGGACTCCTTAATGACCTGCAGGGGACAGGGAAGGTGCACAGTGCAGTGGTTAGGAGCTCACCAACTCTGGTCTCCCATGCTAGGCTATGCAACTTAAGGCAAGTAACCAAATGTTCTAGAACTTTCTTTTCTTAATGACTCCCATTACATTGTGCAGTGGTCAGAGGGAAGTGAAATTGAACTTGTACAGTGCTTAGTACCATGCCTGGCACATGAGGAGCTGTTAGTATAAGAGTAGCTCTGTTACTGCTATCCCAACTGGGAATACCAAGGGGCAGCATGCCATGTCCTTCCTCCTGTCCCTCTGGCAGATTCCTCTGAATAAAATTTGAAAGTCCTCCCTCTTCCCAATTGTCTCAGTTGGGAATAAAAGCTACTAGCTTTGCTTCCTCTCTCCTCCAGGCCTGTTACCAGAAATACCAGGAAGGTAAAAAAGGGAGAGAGTCTGATTTAGGACCCCATTGAGTGGCCTAGAGCCTTTCACTGCCCATGGAGACTGGGAGAAGGGAGTGACATTCAGGCTCCTTCCAAAAGTCATAGTGCCGTAGGCGCTCCTGGGAGTCACCAAGGACCTCCTGAGTGCCTGGCCCAGGCTTTCTTCCATAGTCTGGCCAAGCATCCCTGGACACAGCCAGAATCCCTCCTCACCTCTCCATCCCGCATCTCCACAGTCTTCACCACAATGTTCCTCTTGAGGTGGCCTTCTGACACAGACTTGGTGTCCAGACTGGTTTCTACAGGTGTGGGGAGAAGAGGCCTCCTGTGGGCCCTCAGGACACTAGACATCCTCTCCTGCACCCAAATTCCCCATTACACACCCGAATCACCAGCACGAGCGCCTATCCAGCCAGGAAGGGAGAGCCTCAACTCTTTCAAAGGGGCTGGAGACCTCCCAAGTCCCCAAGGTGCTGGGCACATCCCACTGCAAACCAGTGCCCTGTTGTCTTCTGACCTGGTGTAATTTAAATCCCTATCTGGCTTTCTGGCAACTCAGTACTGCATCAGAGAAGAAGCGCATGGGCTTTGAAATCTGATGAACTAGAGCTTGAGCCCCAGCTCAGCCTCTAACCGGCCACGTGCACAAATTAATTGACATCAGCCCCATTGCAAAACAATGTATGTAAAACATCTGGCGCACACTAGTGGTCAATACATATAGGGTCCTTCCCCTTTCCTTGTGGACTTAGGTGGACTGTCTACCACTCAGCAGTATTTCTACCACCTGGTCAGCATGGTTAACTTTCTGATGCTGAATTAAGCACTGGGAATATATGCAGTGTTCCTAAATATCCTAGCCCAGAAGAAGAGGAATTTTTTTTCCCTATCTACAAATCATTTGAGGGCCATGTATCAGTAAAAAGTAATTTAGTCCCCCCCTTAGAGAGAAAAAATATAACATGTCACACTAATATTTAAAATTAAGAGCAGAGAACATAAAACTTCATTCACTACAAGAGTAGCACTCCTGAGGGAAATAATCCTCTGGGCTGCATTGCACTGAGCAGAGCAACAGAGCCTTGGGGACAGATGGATCAAGCAGAGAGCCTGGCCACCAGGCACAGCAAGACCCAAGGGGACTTCCCAATGACAAAGGAGATGAGGCAGAGGCTGGCATCAGTTTGAGAGCATCTCATCTGAGTACCCAGGGACATGCTACCTTTAACACTGGCCAAATCTGCTAGTTTAACCTACAGTTACCCTATGCCTGGGTATGGAGGCTGTGCACTGAGGTTCCTGGGGAAATGACACAGTCTTGGTCCTTTAGGATTCCTGGGAGGAGTGAGCCCAAGAGGACCAGGAAAATGGGTTTGCTGAGACTTGCTCCCTGTCAAGCTGAGAAAAACACTCATTTGAGAGGCAGGCAGCTAACCGAGAGCCGACGGGGCTCCATTTACAATCTGGTGAGCCTGTATTGGTATAACTTGTATTGTGAGCCTTTTGAGATGTCTTGTGACCTTGTGACCTTCCCCTTCTTTGGTGCTTTTGCCCCCTGTAGTGACAAGCAGTTGGGAAAAAAACAAAACAAAAACATGAAACACTCAAAAGGGTAGACCTTGCCCAAGGCATGCAGAGCAGGCAGAGGCAGAGACCTCATCCAGTTCTGCTGTGGAATGGGGTGTAGTGAGGGGAGAAGGGGACACAGGGACACAGGGCAGAGCAGGACAGGAGCAGCTGCAAGCCCCATCCCAGTTCCCTGGGATGCTGTGCTCTGGCTAGGAGCTCTGCTGTGAATCATGAAGACCCTCAGGGAGGGCCCAGACCCCTTTGCCCTGGTCTCCAGCCCCAGGTCTGAACAGCCCATGATCCTGGGGGAGGGGGTGGGCATCCATTACCCCTCCCGAAAGGCCCATGCTACTGACCTCGGATCTGCAGGTTGGAGAAGGTCTGCACAGGAATGGTGATGCTGAAAGACAGCAAAGGGATGGGGTCATGAGGCTGCCCTCGGACATCCCAGGTCAAGTTCTGATCCAGGGTTGGCATAAAAACCTAAAGGGCCATTTTCCATGCCAGGAGAGTCTCCCACATTTTCTACAGCAGCCAGTGCTCTCTGCATAGCTCCAAAAGTGTGCAGGGGTTTTGAGTGTTAGCTGCCAAAGGAGCATGTCCACCAAGGAGAGTGGAGGCTTGTGTGGCAGTGGGGAGGGAGGAGAAAATGATGGAGAGTTCCAAGGATTGGAAGAGATCAGTCGAGTAAACAGAAGTCCAATCTTTGTTGGAAGGCTGAGGAGTGAGACCCTTAGTTTGGAGGGTGACCCAATATTCCACCCTGGGACCTAATCAATATTGGTTGGATCCATTCATCATACATCTATTGAATAGCTACTGTGTATTGGGCAGGCAGTGTGCTGGGCACTGGGTGGGAGGGGGCTGGCCCAAGGCTGAATCACTCTCTCAGGCCCTAAAGGGGGCAGGGCAGACTAGAGGAAGGCAGCAAGGACAATTTCCGAGGGCTGTGGTCTGGGCTCACCGGTTCTCCTCGCCCTCCAGTAGCTTCCTGTAAGTGGCGATCTCGATATCCAGGGCCAACTTGACGTTTAGCAGGTCCTGGTACTCCTGCAGGTGGCGGGCCATCTCGTCTTTGAGGCTCTGTCCCTCTTCCTCCAGACGGGCCAGCGTCTCCTGGTAACTCGCCGCCTCCCGCGCGTGGCGCTCCTCCTGCTCGCGCATCTGTCTCTCGAGGGACTCGTTCTGTGGGATGGAGCGGACCAGTCCCTTGGGGCCCGGGCACGCCGTGGAGCGCTGGGACCTCTGCGCGACCCGGAGAGGCTTCGAGGCCCGGGCCTCCTGCCCCGAGTAACTTTTCGGAGCCTCGCCCTCAGCCGGGTCCCTACCCTGGCCCTTCTCTTTTAGCACCTCCTAACGTGGCAGATGGCGTGCTCGGCGTTGACAGCCTCAGTGGACTGACCCCGGGACGCAACGTCCGGCCCTTCAGGTGCTCACCGTGCCGCGCAAGGACTCCAGGTCGCAGGTTAAGGCCTGCAGCTGGCGCCGGTAGTCATTGGCCTCGTGCTTGGCCTGGCGGAGCAGCTCTGCGTTGCGGGCTGCAGCGTCGTTGAGGTCAGCAAACTAGATGGGGAGAGGGCCTTAGATTGAGGGGTGGGTCCCCGGACACATATATCCGGGGGATCTGCATGGGCGCATGGAGACCTCTGGGAAATCAGGGAAATGGGCATGACCCAGGTCACCCCCAGGACATTGACCCTGGCAGGGATTATTCCCAGGACAGTGACCACTGGACCGGAGGCACAGTAGCCACTGCTGTGCCTCAGCATCTAGCACAGCACCTGACCAACTGGTGAATGACCAGGGCCAGATAATCCTGAACCTCTGTGCTGGCCGCCCTATCTGTGGACCTGAAACCATCCCTACCTTGGATAGTGGGTCCTGGCAAGCAAAGCCCTGGGTGCTAATAGTCCTTTGTCCCCCAGCTTGCAGGGAGGCCCTCGCCACTCCATCAGGCCTTGACCCTACTCAGACTCTCACTGGCTTATGCGGCTCACACCCCTCAGCCCTGGCACCCTGGAGCAGCACCTCCACATCCTTGCTCTCTGTGTTCTACCTCCAGACAGGTTCTGCCTCTAGCAAGGCTCTGCTTTCCACAGGGAAGGCCTGTCCCTCTCCTCTTTATATAGGTAGCCTACCTGTTCTTCCTAGTCCAAGTGTCCCTCGCCAGGACTTCCCTAGTTCCAACGCTGTGTATAAACTGCGCCCTGGTGTTTATCTATGCCTCCCTATTTGGGTCCATATTACATCTCTCTGCTCAGATGTATCGCAGTAAGTACCTGGCATACAGCAAATGCTCCATAACCCAGGACCCAGACTGACAGAGCCATCAAGAATGCGGGCTGGGGAGATAGCTCAGCTGGTAGAGTGCTTGCCTGGAAAGCACAAGGCCCTGAGTTCGATCCCCAGTACCACAAAAAAAAAAAAAAAAAAAAAAAAAAAAAAAAAAAAAAAAAAAAAAGAATGCAGGCTCCCAAGTGAAATGGACTAGGGTTGGAAATCCTGCTTTACCACATAGAAGCTTTGTGGCTTTGGGCAAGTTGGTTAACCTCTCTGAGTTTCAGTTCTCCCATCTATTGAAGAGTGGTACTTTACGGTAAGATAATGCACTCAGAGCACAGGGCCTGGCACTCAACAATACAATAGTACAATAATAGCAATAGCAGGAATAATACTAAGGAGTACTTTTGGAAGTAGTGCCTGTGTGACCCTGGACAGGTTATCTTACTTCTCTGGGGAAGGTCGGTCACCAAGAGGGTATTCTTCTAGCTTCCTGCTCCCTCCTTCCCCTGTCCTCTTGTGTGGAGCAAGGAGGGCTGGCAGAGGAGCCCCACAGGCTGGGCTACCTTGGACCGGTACCACTCCTCTGCCTCCTGCATGTTGCTGGACGCCACTGCCTCGTACTGCGTGCGGATCTCTCTCAGGGCTGCTGTGAGGTCTGGCTTGGCCACATCCATCTCCACGTGGACCTGCTGCCGGGCCAGCTGTTCCTGGAGTTCCCGCACCTCCTGGCCAGGGTGAGAGAAGGAGTGCCAGGGCTCAGGGCTCCAGGCCCAGGCTTCAGCTGGGGTTCCCACAGCATCACACCCTTTTCTACCTGCCCGTCAGCCATGAGCATTGGCTAAGGGAGATGGGACAGCCCTCGCTGGAGGAAGGAGCACAGCCCAGGCCAAGAGAAGCAGGAGAGGGAATTTGGTATCGTCCTCCCAGGGTTGGATAGGTAGGAGGCAGATGCTGAGCATGTGCCTGTGTTTTCATGAGAGAGACTGTGTCCCTGTGGTCCCCAGGTTCCAGAATTGGAGGTCAGAGCTCAGTGGGTGTTTTTTTTGTTTGTTTGTTTGTTTGTTGTTTGTTTTTAAAGAATGACTCTTTTTGACCTGGGGACATAGCTCAGTGGTAAGGCATTTACCTGGCATGTGCAAAAAAAAAAAAAAAAAAAAGAGAGGAGAGAATGGCTCTCATTTTAATGGAGACAGAGGGCAGTGGGGGTGGAATCAGACTGTGTGACCCTAGGACTTTAAGTTTTTGTTTTTTTTTTTTTTTTTAATTTTGAGGCAGGGTCTCACTTAGTTGTCCAAGCTCCCTCAGGCTTCGGACATTCTCTAACCTCTCTGGGCCTCAGTGTCTTCCTTTGTTAAAAGGAACTAGCTGGAAGGGGGATGCTGTGAAGAAAATTCCCAGACAGCAAGCCCTTGCCATCCTAAGTACAGGGATGTGTGTCTGTGTATCTTTCACCAGGCAGTGGGCATTTTCTCTGCCCTCTGTCTTCACTCTCTGCCTCTGTCTCTCTCTCAGTTTCTTTCAGCTGCCAATGTTTCTTTACCTCTGTCTCAGAGTATCTCTGTCTCTGTCTCTCTCAGTGTCTGTCTCTCTCTGTTGAACTCTGTGCATTGGGCCGCCCTCCCTCTGCCCTGGTCATACCTCCTCATGGATCTTCCTCAGGAACCGGATCTCTTCCTCCAGTGACTCAATCTTCCTTTCCAGATCCAGACGGGCTAGGGTGGCTTCATCTGCCTCCTGGAGTGGAGAGGGGGCATTGGACCACTCTGACTTCAGGCTCCTCCTCCCAACTCCCCAGCCTCGTCTTACCCCTCCTTCTGGGGTGTTGGGAAACAGCACACTATTCTGAAGGACTAGGTTTGGGGGCTGTGTTTGGATGGGCTGTGTTTGTCATCAACTTCCCCCCTCCCTGGTCCTCCCCTCCACCTTTCTGACCTGTCTATAGGCAGCCAGGTTGTTCTCAGCCTCCAGCCTCAGGTTGGTTTCATCCTGGAGCCTGGGATGGGGGAACATATTCCTGGATCCAAGATCTTCTAGGATTCTTGGATCTTGCCCCTATCTCCCTGGAGGTGGCTATCACAGAGACCTTCCACCTCCCAAGGACCAGTGGAGTGGCAGGAGGAGTGAGGGTCAGAGAGAGGTCCTAGACAGAAGCCTTGGCTGGGAATATGAGCAGATAAGGGCTTTTGCCTTAATTCATCAATTCATCACTAAGGCATCTGGTCAGAGTTAGTGCACCCGATTCTGCTCACACAGGTGCATCCACCAATGTGCACTTGCAACTACATGCACGACACATATCCTCCCGAATTTGAGGGTGCACATACATGCCCATTGCTAAGCAAAGCACCATGCCCCTGGGGTTTCCTCTGACACCAGGTACTACCTTTTGAGATGGATTTTACTATGATCTCTGCTTCGTAGCCATGCAAGTCCCAGGGACTTGAATAGGATCAGAGGCTGGTGACAGGCATCTTTGTTCTGCATCCAGACCTGTCTGCTCTTTTCCCCATTTCCTTTACTTTGGAGCCCAAGTCTCCTTTTGGACACCCATCTTCTCCTCTTGTATAGAACCAGGCCCAGAATAGGTGACAACTCCCACCTACGTCATACGCACATGCACACTCACATACACACAAACACACACATGTCAGTGCCCAGTGAATGAAATGCAAAGTATCTACCTAGTGGGGCCTCTGACTGCCCAACATAACCTTCCCTGGTGGGGAGATACCTAGAGATCCCTGAGGCATTAGGCTGCTACCTGTTCCCTCCCAGTAGGATAACCCCTACTTTCTGGGGAGAAAAGAAACTAAGCCCTTGTCCAAGAATGCAGCCCTGTGGGCACTCCCTCTCAGGAGCTCCATCCTCTTTGCTCACCAGCCCCCTTCCCCTGCCCCCGCTCCTCACTTCTGCCTCAGGGTGCCCAGGTCCTGTGCCAGATTGTCCTCTCGACCTCAAGCCGGGCACTGTTGGCAGTGAGCTGATCAAGCCGCAGCCTCAGCTCCCGCAGCTCAGCTTGGTAGACATCAGCCAGCTTAGTGGGCTCCTTGGCCCGCAGCTGGTTTAGCTCAGCAGCCAGTGCCTTGTTTTGCTGTTCCAGGAAGCGGACCTTCTCGATGTAGCTGGCAAAGCGGTCATTGAGCTCCATCATCTCTGCCCGCTCACTGGCCCGGGTCTCCTTGAAGCCGGCATTGAGGGCCCCCGGCCAAAGAGAAGTCCACCCGGGCCGGGATTGGAGGGTGCATTCGAGCCAGGGAGAAGCGGGAGCCAGGACCTAGGTGGTGGCTGGGACCCAGGCCCCGAATCAACATCTCGGAGGAGGTGTAGGAGCGGCGAGCAGAAGTGACTCGTCTCCGCTCCATCCTGCTGTGCCTCTGCGGACTCCTGGGATGTGAGGGCTTTATGGGAGAGTGGGCCAGCCTAGCACTGCCCGGGCTGCCCTGGCAACGCCCCCTGGCATAGCCTGAGGGGGTGGGACTGGGCTGCAGCCCAGCCATGGGAGAGCTCCTCTCACCCCACTAAGGTCACTGTACCCAGAGGCAGGGCTTCCTGGGCACACCAGCCCAGGCCCGAGACTGGTGGTGCCTAGGGCTGGATGCTGGGGCTGGAGTCCTGATCACTGAGCAAGGAGACCCTGTCTCTAGGAAGGTGGGTCAAGAAAGGACTGGGCCTGGGCTGGGGAGGAGTTCAGTGGAAGGGAACTTGCCTAGTCTGCAGGAGGCCTTGGGTTCAATCCTTAGGATCATATGCAAGCATGCATACACCCACACACACAAGAGCTAGGCCAGATGACCTCTGACCTGCTTCTAGGCCTTCCCTTACTCCACATTCCCTCTTCCTGTGTCTGCTAAATAAGGGAATTTGGTGAAAAATTAACCTTGAACGTAGGCTTCAAGGAATAGCCTATGTTACAGTTTTTTGCTGAGCCCCATTCCCAATAGGTACCCAGAGTCATGCCCTCTGAACAAGGGTGTCCTGCTTTCTATTTTCTTCCCATTCCCTGGAATGTCTGGAGGGGCAAACAAGGTTTCTGTCTTGCTGTGGGAGAGTGTGTGGAGATCCTGATAGGGCAAGAGGTACAGGCCTTCTCCCTGAGCCCCTCTTTAGCCCCCGTGTCTACTCTGCCAGCTCCCCTCTGCTTGCCTGGCCTCCCTGCATGGGCTCCCGGAGCCTGGTCCCTGACAGCTCCACAAAGCAGTTACGAATGAGCTGGCAGTGCTGGCTCAAATCTTTGTTCCTGAAGCACCCTGTTTCCCTGGTCGCCCCTCATTCTGCCCCTGAAGATTTATGTCTTTTGAGTTCCCACACATCAGGCTGAGATGGGAAAGACCTCTGAGAATGGGCGGGGGGAACTCAGGTTTAACTGGGAGCGTAGTGCCTGGGTCCTATTGCCCCTTGAGACTAGGTCCATCCATTCCCTCCAGTCTGGTCTCACCCAGGCGCCTCAGCTGCCTGTGCCCAGATAGTGCTGCTCCCCCGACTACCCTGCCCTCACTGCCCAGGCTTGGACTTCTGATCTCTACTCCAGGGCACTTGCTGAATAGAGCTTTGTTCTCCACCGCCAGCGTGGGCGCCATACAGCATGGGCAGCCCCTGGGGGGTCATACGGCTTTTATCCCAATATTCCAGGATGTCAGGCTGGGGTACAGAGCAAGCCCCCTTGCTCAATGGGCTTCTCGGAAAGCATCTGAAGAGGCCCAGGGTGCTGCGGGAAGCAGGCTGTGTGCCCGCCCTGACCATTGTGTCTGTGCCAAGGTGAGTCACTCAGCAGGCAAAAGGAGGAGACTCTGGGGCAGTCAGCCCAGCTCCACCAGGTTTCCCGCTTGCAGACAAGGCCTGGCTGCTTGCCCCAGCCCCAACTCTCAAGCCAGCTCAGGCCCCCAAGCTCCCGTAAAAGCAGCACCCCTGACTCTACACCAGGGGACATGTTTTTCATTTGGGCATGTGATGATCTGGCTACTGAGTTTCCCTCTCTGCATCCCTGTGCAGAGAGGTGGGCAAGAGCCCTTGGGCTCCAACCACATCTTCCCTGGGCCTGAGCAGTGACATGATGAGGGAAATCCTGAGGAGGGGCTCCAGTGACCTTCCATCCTGATGTGGGTTGGGAGGCTGGGGAAGGACAGGGTACTTTTAAGGAAGAGCAAGACCAGGCAGGAGACTTGGTCCCCAGCCTCATCTCTGTGGTGAGAAGTGGCCTACCCTTCCTAGTTGCCTGACAAGAAATAGTGTGTGGTCTTGCCTTTTTAAAAGTAAATGGAGGTGAAATATGGGCAAAGAGGCCCTGGAGGGAAAAGATGTAAGAACAGAAGGAGCTTGTCACTGAAGCTCAGAGACTTGCTCCTATGTAGGCAGATGTGAGTTTGTTTTAGCACCAGCACATGCAATCACCCAACCTCTGCCCCCTCTGCCTGGTGCCCCTGTCATAGCCCAGATCCATCCTCAACCCCCAGAGGATCCTGAGACCCCTCCCACACTCAGCCCCAAACTCTCCCAGGAGTGTGCACCAGAGCCAAAGACAGTCACAGTTGTTTTGCAAACTTTCATCATCCTTATTTTGTATTATATATTTATGGTAGAAAAATCGGAAAATACAGATAAGCAATACAAAAGAATTTAATTAGCCATAATTTTACCACATGGACATAGATAGCAGCTTTTTTCTACACATATAACTCGATTTTCCAAAACAGGCTCATGCTGCACAAATTATTTTGTAATTTGCTTTTCTCACTCAACAATATGTTGTGAACATCTTTCCATATCAATAAATATTTATCTACATCATCATTTTAACAGCTGCATGGTTTTCTACTATCTGCACTCATCTAACCAAGCCCTATTATTAGACAGTTATGTCTGCCTTTCCTCTCTCCTAAAACCCTCCTCATGCCCATCTGTCCCAGGCAGACACAACCACCAGAGAAAAGGCAGTCCTTAACCCTCCCATCCTCTGATGGGAGCCCCATCCTCCCAGCCTGGCTCGAGGCCCATTCTCTGAGGTGACTTCTCTCCTGCTTCCCCAACAGGAAGTTCCCAACATCCAAAGTCTTAGGCCAAAGCCTAAGCTGACTTCCAGATAGGTGCTTGTGTGTGTGTGCGCGCGCGCGCGCGTGTGTGTGCGTGCGTGCGTGTGTGTGTGTGTGTGTGTTGGTACTGAGGATTGAACCCAGGGGTGCTTAACCACTGAGCCACATCCCCAGACCTTTTTTGTATTTTATTTAGAGACAGGGTCTTGCTGAGTTGCTTATGGCCCCGCTACATTGCTGAGGCTAGTGTTGAACTTGTGATTCTCCTGCCTCAGGCTCCTGAGCTACTGGGATGAGGCTCTGGATGTGTCTTCATAGCGTCTGCAGCCAGGCTGTGCCCTGCCTCAAGCTGATGAGGGAACAAGATGACCTCTCTCTGTGCCCCTCCTCCTGCTTACAGGGCAAAGCCCAAAGTCCTCCTGGGAGAGAAGTCAACCCCACCTCAGGCCTCAACCCACATAACATGAAGTTTCTGATGTTTTCCAAATATGCCAGTCTTTAATTCAAGTGACCATTTTCCCACTAGCAGAGCCTCCTAGTGGCTCTGCTTGTGCTCCTGCCCCTTACCTAATGCCTGCATGTTGTGTGGCGAACACGCTGAGTGGGATGGAAAGAGTCTTCAGTCCCTCTGGCTGACCCCTCAGTTCCCACCCAAGGACGGGAACTGAGCCTCAGGGCCACTAGATGGCAGTGCTCAGCTGCCCACGTCTGGTCACAGCAGTGCAGAGGAGGGTGTTTCTAAAACCCACATTTGTATCACCTCATGGGATCAACCCCTTTATTCTCCAGACTTGCCTCTGACTGCTATGACTGTCCCCTCTAGAGTGCAAAGCCTCTGCTCCTCGACAGCTGTAAGGATTTGGATGACGAGGAATTTTCTGAGTCTCCATTTCCACATCTGTAAAATGGAGATTTGCCACACCAGGTTCCAAGATAATTGTGAGGATAAAATCAGTGAGAACTGGACAGGGCACGTGCCTTTGACAAATCATCGCTTCTGTTAATAACACCTACCGAGTGCTTTACCTGTCTACCTGCTAGCGCATCTGGGATGGGATTGGCTGGGAGAGGTGGAGCAGAGTGGGGTTGCCATGTCCTATTAGCTCCATTGGGATGATGTGGGCACCACCCCAAAGAAGTTACCTGGCAGTGTGGACAGCACAGGGGCAGCTGCTAGTGAAAGGGGATCAGGGGAGTCAGCACCATTTGTCCCCAGACCGCTAGTCATTGGTGGCTTCAGGTTCCCAGGGACCACTTGCAAGTTCTTTCTTACTCAAACTTGGAGGCAAACTTGGAGCGGAGTCTATTTCCCAACCTGCGTTCTCACCTCCCTGACTCCATCCAGTTCCAGAAGAAGCTCTTGGTATGCTGACACTTTTCATGGGTGTGGGTCTTGTTTGCACTTCAGCCTGAGGACTCCCAAGGACACGGTCCATGTCTCCCCCAAAAGATGGGGGCTTCCTGATGCTAGGGCCTACGTCTTCCCCTCAGATCCAGGTCTCCTTAAGAATAGAATCTTCCTCTGCCCAGACTAAGGCATCTTGGACCAGAGCTCCCTACTGCTAGATCCCATGGTTCAATGACAAATGGGGGCTCCTGGAGGCAGGGTTGGTCTCCCCCTTTGTTTGGAAGGGGGCTGCCTCAGAGCAGAGACCGTTCCTTCTTCCACTGCTCAGCCCTTGCCCAGCCAGGCTTTTCTTGTTAGTAAATGACCCTCTGTAGCAACTGGACAGTTCCAGGCTGGACCCTAGACTCCATCCCCCTCCTCTTAGCTGTCCCTCTCAGCATGTTCTTGGAGCCATCAGCTCACTCACCTTCACAGACCCCAGGGTTAATAGATGGGGCCCTATTTCCCTGCTTCTCCTCCCCCTAACCAGGGCTGGCTCCAGCCTGCCCCCCACTCCCAGCCTCTACCCTGAGATAGGCTTTTTAATTGCTTTCTTGGATTCTGCTCTGCTCTCCACTCCCCTCCCCTCCTGTCCCTGCCTGATTGGGGTCCCTCTGGGAGAACAAGACGCAGGGGACCAGATATGACCCTGGTGGGAAGGGGAGGGCTGGTGGGCAGCTTTCCATTTCCAAACCAGCAGTGGACTGGATGAACAGGGCAGGGGGGATGCCCCTGGCTGAGCCGAGTACTTTGTGTGTGGGTGGGAGGGGGTGCTGAAAAGCACAATCATAGTCCCCAGGCCCCCTGGGGTGACTCTGGTCCCTTCTCCCCCCCATGACCTCTGCATCTAGCTCTCCTCGGCCCCTCTTCACAAAAGAAGTATACAGGAGGGGAAGACAATTACAAACTAGATTCTGGCTGGGAACCAGGATCCCCTACACACAGCCAAGAGGGAGAGGCTCATTCCTGGGGGAACCTGGGGACAGACAAGTGGGGCTCTAGAGAGGCAATGAAGTGCTCTGTTGGGGCCAAGCTGAAGCTGATGGGAGGCAGGACTCAAAGAGACAGCCCTGCTACCTCCCTTGACAGGTACGAACACCCCACAGAAAAATAGGCTTACACTCAGGTGTCAGGGACAGGTGCTATCCTGACTCCCTGCGTGGAGGGATCATGTCTTATTCTGCATTGGCAGCTCTTGGCACTGAGCCTGGTTCTATGAACCGGGCAAAATTTGTACCCCAGGAAGGGTTCAGTTTCAGGATGAGCAAGGAGGTGAGTGTAGGGGCCTGGGGAGAGGGGATTCTAAACCCACAGAAGTGGAGTGAGGGGCTAGGATGAGGCAGAGGTGAGGGGGTGGTTAGGCCGAGCTGGGCCCGCAGGGAATGGGAAGCCATCCATTGCCATGTCTCACGGGCGACTCTTTATGTAAGAACATCCAATCCAGAGAACAGTCCAGAGCCTCATGGCCCACTGAGGTCAGCTGAGGGCTGGCTGTCAGCTTGCTGCCCCCCTCAGTCCCTGCCTCGCTCCCTGTGAAGCCAGGCTGCCTCTGGCATGCGGGACCGCCACAGCGAGCACTCAGCCGACCTCACTGATTGAGGGCAGGAGCCTCACCAGTGCTTAACTCCATCAGCACAGTCTTTTGTGCATTTAATGGGTCACCCGAGAGCATATTTTGCACCACAGAGCCACAAATGTTTGCCAAGGCAGATGGCTGGCTGCCGAACAAATCCTTGTCAAGAGTGACCTCCTCCCACTCTAGGACTGCCCCCAGCCCAGGCAAACTGCCTCGTGCAAGCCCTATGTTTGGAGGTTCGCCCTCCTGCCCTAGTCACCAGCCCGCCTGCCGCCTTGCCCTGTGCCCTGCTGCCTCTGCCCCTTCCAGGGTGACGGTGATGATCAAATGAGATATATATGTGAGAGCCCCAGAAATGGGGGAAGTTATTCAATTTGAATCCAACCAACATTCAGCAGAGGCCTCCTGAGGTCAAGGCACCATACCAGGCTGCCAGGGGCTACAGATGTGAAACTGTGACTGATTTCCAAGGGAATCACGGTACACAGGGGGGGAAAACTCATAAAGGCTAATTGGAGAGGCGGGAAACCCCAGGCATGTGAAATGTCTGTTCACTTCCAAAGGGAAGCAGCCCAGCGTCAATGTAAAGAACTAGACCCCCCAGGTTGGATCGGGAGCACTTACAGTCTAACTGTGGGCAGGTTTGTGGACCCCTTTTGTGAGTGTTTCCTCATTATTCACCCCGTATAGAGCTGTGAAGCTTTGTGAAGCTCAGCAGCTGCAGGAGCACTCTTTTTGCTCCTCCAAAAGGGACTGGAACTGAGTGGGAGGGGCCCACCAAGTAGAGGGGAAGGCTGGTCCCGCAGAACAGCTAGGACTTGCCTTGAACTTAGCAGTGTTATTTACACACTACTCGCAATGTGCTAAATACCCCTAACATGTTTGTTTTCAGAAGCAAGTTAAACACAGATTCCTGTAATTTTATTTACACTATTAATTCATTCAGCCAACCATGTCTTCCTGGAGAGGAGAGAGATAACTGTGTTCTACTGTCACACAATCCACTGAATGGAGAGGAAGGCCCCCAACCGCTTGTACTGGGTTCCAGCAGGGGGATCTGGGACCACTGAAAAAGTTCTCTCTAGCCAGGCACAGTGGCATAAGTGCCTGAAATCCCAATGATTCCGGAAGCTGAGGCAGGAGATTTGCAAATTTGAGGCCAGCCTGGACAACTCAGTGGAACCCTGTCTCAAAAATAAAAAGGGCTGGGGATATGGCTCAGTGGATTCAACTCCTAGTACCAAAAAAACAAAGACAAAACAACTCTCCCTGACTGTACGACTCCAGGCCTGAGGTAGAAGCATGGACCAGACCTCCAGATAAGGTTGCTTCTTGACCCACTCAGGGAATAAAGGCCCTTTAGGGAAGAAGATTGGGCACTGGAGTGAGGAGCGGGGCTCAGTCCTAGGCCCAGACTTCCTGCAGCAAAGAGGCTGGGTGAGTGTTGTTTTCTATACTCAGAAGTTTCTTTAGGTTTTGAAGAACTGGAAGGTGAGAAAGGGAAGGTGTGCCATCCTATGTAGTTGTACAGAGAAAAACACACCAAGGATGGAGATGGTTATTACAGTTAAAAACATACATCTATATATATATATGTGTGTGTATACATAAATATACATATATATGCATAAATCAAGAAGCAGAAGGGTGTAAACCCTGGAATCACTAGCATGGTTACCTAAGTGGTAGCATTAAGGTTACAGTCCCCTTTCTTATACTTGTGTGTGTGTGTCTATGTATAAAGATAATAAAGCAGGCTTCTTCTGGAAATCAAGGCACCATCATGAGCTGCATCATCACCAGGACAGGGGCCAGGATGGGGCTGAAGATTCGCCTCTCAGAAACCATGGAAGAGCCAAGATGTGACTTCCCAGAATACCCCCACCAGCCTCATCCGTCCAAGAGGCAGCAGCCATCACTGTACACGGTCCTGGGTTACACATGGGGTAGGAAAAGAGCCCCAAAGAGCCCCTGGCCTGATGGTGGGCTTTGGAATTGAGGGGGGAACATGCAGCACCCTTTAAAATAGCCGCACATTAATACTCACAACTGAATATGTACATGCTGAGCAGCTGAGTGTAACAGATTTACAAAGAGGGTGGGAGTGGACATGTGGTGCCCAGGTGATTACACCTGTAATCCCAGCTGCCCAGGGGCTGAGGCAGGAGGAGGATTGCGAGTTCGAGGCCAGCCTGGACAACATAGTGAGACTCTGTCTCAACAAAACAAAAACAAAATAAAGAGGGCGAGTAGCAGAATGTATTGTTGGGGAGGGTGTTAATGAAAGAAAGGTGTGTTGGCACGAATTGCTCCAGGGTGAGGGATCCTGGTGTTGAAGGCTCCGGGCACCAAGCAAAGGCAGCGAGCCTAGAGGGGCTGGAGGAGCTGGATAGTTTGGAAGTCAGGACACCTGGGCACTGCAGTTTCCAGCTGACAGCAATCCCCCAGCCCCAGTCAGTTCCTTCTGGGTCCTTTGGTCACTGAGGCAGCGGGGACTCAAGGGTAGCTCTGCAGGTAGGTACAGGAGGAAGGTGAGGCTCTATTCCATTGGTCCACTGCCTCTCATCCCGTCTTCTACCTCCCTTTTCCTGGTCCCTGAGATGCTGGGAAGTATTCCAAGCCCTCCTCTCACCTGGGTCCAAACCCCCTCTGTCCCCTCTTGCATCCTGTCTTCAATTGTCAATGTGGACCAGTCGCTCTTGTCCCCAGTGGCAGTCACCTGGGATTGCAAGGGGTCCAGCTGGCCTCTTCAAGGTGCTGCTGGGGAGGCGGGCGATGCGACTGCGGCTGCGGCCCCGGGGAGACTGAGGAACTGAGAGAGGGAAGGCAGGTGGGAAGGTTACAGTCATGCCCCGGACTGATGTGTGGAGGGAGGCAGCACTAGCTGCTAAGCCTCGAGGGCAGGGAGCCGAGAACAAGCAAGAGTTTCCAAGGTCAGATGTGAGAGCTGGAGAGGCTTGTGGGGTTTGGGACATGGGAGGGTAAGAAAGGGGATAGTCCAATCATTGGATCAACCAATAAATGCTGAACGTCTCCCTTGTGGATAGGGGACCTGGATCAGCACCTCTGAGATGATCCTGTGATAGCAAGCAAAAGGCCAAAGAAACTCCAGTCAGAGAATTAGATGCTTGCTCTGCTCACTAGACTTCGGCTGCTTGCTCCTAGGAGTCCAGAGACACACCAGGAAAGGGTCTGTGGCAGCCCAGGGGCCTAATGCCCCAGTGAGGGTTCTTTCTCCACACCCTCACCCCAAACAGCTTCCAGACCTTACCTCATGGTGCGCTTTTTCTTGCAGGCTGAGGTTCCAGGGAAGGAAGATGTTGGCTTGGGGCCCTTCATGGTGAACAGGAGCATAGGTCCACTGGGGAGCAGGCAGAGGGATGGAAGTAGATCAGGGAGGGAACCAGAAATGACACTGGCTACTCTTATTCCTTCTAACTCCCAGCTTGCTAGGAGAGGGAGGTGGACAAGATGACCTGAGGTTTCTTCCTGCTAAGAGGTGGATTCTCTCCCTGCCTTGCTAGGTCTGGGCTGACAGCTGAGTGACAGCCCTGCTCTGGGAGAACATCCAGATGTCAGTTTCTGGTGCGTTCAGGGAACTGGAGTTCAAACAATTTCACCCTTCCACCTGCCCAGCTCTGAGCTTGTTACTGAGAATAGGTTCAGGGGCCATGGAAGGAGCAGGAGTGCAGGTGGGCAGCCTGTGGCCTCTGCTTCACAGGTCCCCGGTCAGCCTGCCACTTGTTATTGGCCTTGGACTGTCCTGAGCTGGTTGCTATTCCTCTCTCTGGCCCTGTGGGTGGAGGGCAAGGGTAACAGCTGCACCTTCTCACTGGAAAATACTGAAGAAAGTTTTCTTTATTTCTCTATTTCCAGATGCTGGCCCTGAGGGAAAAATCTGGGGGCAAAAGTGGCAGAAAAACTATTTCCCAGTGGGACACAGAACTCAGATTGGAACATAGTGCCCAAGCAAAGCAGAGGAACAAATAGGGCTAGGATCATGAATTCCTGGTTCCCTGCTGACTCTTCCCAAATGGGGTTCTGTGGTTCTGTTAGCTACTCATACACAAGCCACAAACCAGCATAGAGCTGGTGGATCTGAGGCATGAAGAGGGTCCCTGATGAAGTCATGCCCCTGGCAGCTGTGCACTCTGCTCTCCTGGGACTGGGTAGAAAAGCTGACCATGACCAAAGGGAAACAGATGGCAAATATCCTGGCTCCTAAAGCAGGTGCCTTCTACTCTTCTTGGCACCCTTGTCCCTTGCTGACCTCTGACCTCTGCTGGGAGGCTGAGAGACTCACCTGGGGACGAAGGGCTGGTCTAGCCTATTCAGTTCCTGGGGGACATTCTCCCAGCCGACAAATTCATGGAAATTGAGTTTTGAGGAGGGCTCCTCGGAGAGATCAAAAGTGGCATTCAGGTCACGAGCAGGGAGGGCCAGAGGGGTAGAGCAGTTCTGTACAGCAGAAGGGCCCCAGGGGCACCCGGCTCTTGATGACAGTAGCTGGGGCAGAAGCGAGGGGAATGGCAGGGGGGAGGAGGGGCCTCGTCCCTTTGGGGGTGCTGGGCCCACATGAAGGCTGGGCCTTAGGCAGAGACCCTCTCCTCAGGCAGGGTAGGAAGGACTGGCGCTGGCGCTTAGTCTCCAGCTTTGGGGCTGGGGGACTGTCTGGCTCTGTGGGGCTTGGTCTCCTTTTGTTGTTCTTCTCTGTGGGCCGTTGGGATGCTGAGGCTGGGGTGCAATCAGGTTCAGGTGGGATACCCAGAGTGTGCTTGAGGCCCACTCAATCTTCTTGCCATTGTTCGGGTCACAGGGCCACAGTAGCCTGGAGATTCTGGGCAGAGAGGGGAGAGTGCTGAGGAGAGACCAGGGACTGGCCAGGAGCAGAGAATGTACAGAGCAAGACACTGGATTCATGAAGGAGCCCTTAACTCTTCATGTTTCCTGGGGCCTCTTGTTTGCAGAAGTGCATGAGCCCTGGGGTCCAACCTCCTAACCACAGCATAATCCAGTACAACCAGCTGGGCAGGGTGACACTCACTGGATTCTGAACACAACTCCGGGGTCACAGGGGCCCTCCTGGCCAGGTCAGGAGTCCTGGAGGTCTTGGCCCCAGGCTCAGTTTTTCCCTCTTGTACCAGCTGCTGCAGGGTCTCAAACTCTGTAATCATGTCAGGGGTCAGGAGATTGGCTGCCTGGAGCAGGGAATACTGCTTCTGGGCCAGGCACAGCACCTGGAGGGCCAACCTGAAACGAGAGGGAAAGGGATTTCTATTCAGACCCAGCCACACCAGGGTCCTTTATGCCATGCACTGTCCCCATCGTTCCGGCTGTGGTCGAGGAGCACACCTGGGGTGGTCCACTAGTTCTCTCCTGCCTTGTCCCAGACTGGCTGGCTGGTCTCCCAGATAGGGCTCCCACTCTGCCATCCCCTTGAAAAAGCCCAAGATGGCCATAGGCAAGGTAGGAGATGTCACCTATTATAAATACTTCATGACAGAGATGGTGACATGGAAAGTAGGGAAAGGTGCTAAGTGACCTTGGACTTGGAAGGTCTGAGTTTCCTCTTAGCCCTTCCATTTACTGGCACTGTGATCATAAGCTCATTTAGCCCCGAGGGCAATGTAAGGTAGCAGTTAGGAACCCCGCTCAAGTCAGACTGCTAGATACCTGCTCAAATCCAGCTCAACCTTTCCAAGCTGTGATCTTGGGTGCATTGGTCCACAACCTTAAGACAGGGATAACAAATGCACCCACTTCATAGCATTGTTGGAAAGACTGAGTTATTTTAGCCAGGCATGGTGGTGCATGCCTATAATCTCAGTAACTCAGGAGGCTAAGGCAGGGAGGATTCCAAGTTTGAGGGTCAGTCTCAACAACTTAGAGGCCCTAAGCAACTTAGCAAGACTGTCTCAACATAAAATTCAAAAAAGGAAAAAAGAACCATGGATGTAGCTTAATAGTAAAGTACCCCTCAGTTAAATCCTCAGTACAAAAAAAAAACAAAAAAAAAAAACAACAAGTTATTTTGTATACAGAATGTTTAAAGAATACCTCATACATATAAACACTGTGCGTTTAGTGAACTATTATTTATGCAAAGTGATAATAATACCATCTACCTCATTAGGTTAAGAGGAGATAAACTAAGATAGGTTTAAGTTGACCTTGGCCTGAGGAAGACCCTCAAAAAAGGCATATTGGTCTGTGTCTTCTATTTAGTGTTTGGGATCCTGAAAAAAATATGTGTGATTCAACATATTTCACATGCTAGGGGAACTATTAAAGGAAATTCTGAAGGTAATGAGATTATTGATGTAAATTTGGATTCTCATAAAGTAAATTTTCTTTCTGTAAGGAACACCTATGATACAAGAATAAACAAAATTACCTTGGTGGGGATTATTCATAGCAAATGATTTACCCTCAGGGAGCTCTGACCTGTCTGGACCCTCTGAACCCCACCCATTGCCCTCAGTCATGTGTGTTCAGGGAATTTACACTCATTTTTGTAAAGCAGGCTTGAGGTCTTTGTGGAAGAAGGCAGGACACAAATTTAAAAGGATACAGTAGAATTCATTTCTGTACCTTCCTGAGCCACCATGTTATAAGGAAGGACTAGACTATTGAGAAGAGTGGGTGTTAGAAAGAAATGAACGGGCCTGGAAGTCAGATGACCCAGGTCTGGCCCTGCACAGAAGCCTCAGCCCCCCAGCCAAACGAATGGGAAATTGCTCTAAATCATGAATTTTCAAATTAAGTTTCAAATGCCTATCAGACAGCAACTCTGTTCTGTTCGTCCTATCTATTAGACCTCAGCATGAGATTCCATGTAAAGAGAGGACTGTGCAGCTGGAAAAAAAATCCTGGAAAAAACCACTGAACTAGAAAATCTCAGCTCTGTTCAATGTCCCTGATGGTTCAAGATTCTAAATTCCAAGCCAAATAGAAACGATTTTCGATATCTGCTTGTCAGAGTGTTTCCAAACCTGGAAATGATCCGGAATGTTCTGCCACTCCTGAATCTAGGGGTCTTCTATCATATGTATTAGCACTTCATTAATATTGTATTAATATTCCCCAAGAATCAGGGAGAATAAAGATTATGATACCCAAATCATAGCCAAGATTGAAGGAACTTATTGGAAACACAACAAACCAGAGGCAGAGCAGGAAATGAGGACATGGGTCTCTCTCCTCAAAACACGGGACACCAAGCAGAGAGACCGTGAGTCATCTGTGGGAGCCTGTGGTTGTTCCCTGGGAGGCCAACGGGACATCCCACCAGTGCATCCCTGCCTCTTCAGGCCCCAGGGAGTTGGCAGCAGGAGACAGATAATGAGCCGCTGATTATTCAGGCCACAGCATTTTTTGCTGAGTCGGGAACAGACACTCCCCAACAAGAAATAAAATTAAACAGGCCCTTCTGTCCGGAAGCTTTAAATACACTGCCTAGTGTGAAGCGTGCTGGGGAGGGGAGAGCGGGGCTGGCAGTAACACCACTAAGCAGCAGGGGATTTATGGCCCTGGGGCCAAGGGAAAAACAAAGCAGTGCCCCTGAGTGAAGCACAGAAGGAATGTCCCCAAACCCTTTCTCTCTGGCTTCACTTGGAAGTTTGTATTTACTTCTGAGAAAAAAATAGCCACATTCAATCTGTTGATGAAGACGCAGGAGAAGCAACTGACTCAGGGAGGTTGACTCCTCCTCCGCCTGACGCCCAGCTCCTCCCAGCTGCATCCTCCTCGCTCTGACAGCAGCTCTGCCCTCAGACTGCAAGGCCAAGTGCTAGCCCCAGCAGCCCAACCTAGCTCAGTGCTTGCTGGCTGTCTGGATGGAATCTGGTGCTTTGCTTCTCCCGCCTGCTGGCTGCCAACGATGTGGAGGAATAAATAGAGATGATGCTAAGTAAATAGAGTAGTGATTGTCTAGGAGGTTGAAAGCAGATAAGGGAAAATGTTGATGAAGAGACTCAACTCTTAACTACGATCGGGTCCCACCACCAGGAGGCTAAGCCCATCACCTCCCACCTTGGAGGCCAGAGTAGAAGCAAAAGACACTCACCGCTTAGAATGGTCCCCGTCCAGGTTCTGGGGTGAGAGGTGGCTGGTCACTGGCTTAGGCTGCAGGGTGAGACCAGCAGACTCTGGCAGTGGGGGTCTGAGGTTCTGCTCCAATGTCTGGGCTGGAACCTAAAGAAAGTGGGTAGAGGAGCCAGGATGACCTCCTAAAATTCTAAAATCCGTCCCTCCCCAGGAACAGGATGACAGCTCCTGCTAGAATGGCCAGGCCCCGGGAGAGGCTTGCTTTCTGCCAGTCACTTCCAGACACACAATGTCTGACGGAGGTAAGAAATCCAGGAGGAGAACCGGGACGAAAGGGGGAGTGACTAAACCTCACTGTATAAAAAAGTTAACACAAATTAAATAAAATACCCTGTACAAAGAATATGGCACACTACCAGACTCAAAAAATGTTAGCTAGAATCATTTATTTATTTAATTTGTTTATTTTTTGGTACCAGGGATTAAACCCAGGGGGGCTTAGCCACTGAGCAACCAGCCCTTTTATGTTTGATTTTGAGACAGGGTCTTGCTAAGTTGCTGAGGCTGGCCTGAACTTGTGATCCTCCTGCCTCAGCCTCCAGAGTCACCGAATCATGGGCGTGCACCACTACACCAGCTAGAATTTTTTTTCTTTTTTTTGAGACAGGTTCTTGCTAAGTTGTTTAGAGCCTTGCTAAGTTGCTGTGACCGACTTTGAACTTGTGATCCTCCAGCCTCAGTATCCTGAGCTGCTGGGATTACATGTGTGCACCACCACTCCTGGCTTACAATTATTTTTGACCATTCTTCAATACAGAAACATTGTGTTTCTTGTGCCCACCTGCCAAAGCCCAAGACAGAAGCTTGCATTGAAGAGGAACAGAAAAATGTCAACTGAATGGAAACATTTAATTCTGAAATGCTGATATTTCTTGCACTAGGCTAATATCTCCAATTTCTTCACTGCTATCTGCTGAGTACTTACAGTAGATAAAAAAGAAAATCAGAGATGCATGAGGTAATTGAATGTAAATAATTATGAAAACTTTCAAATGCTTAGAGATTCTACCTTCAAAGAGCCATTACATCTGTGCTCATTTCATTCTCCCAAGACACCCATTAACTGACTGCAGAAACTTTTCTACAAGGCTGTTCATGGAACAAGTCAAGCTAATTTCTGTTTCAGAACCACTGCACTTGCCATTCTCTTTTGCCCCTTGGATATTTATACCTTCTTACTTTATTGAAACTTCGTCACTCTATGAAATCCTCCATACACGCTTTCCAACCTCCACTCTTACTGCCTTATTAACATTTACCAGTAGCCGATATATATGTTCATTTGTTTACTGGTTTTCCATTTCTCCAACTGCAATTTAGGCAAGCACTTTGTTTTGTTTATGTAGAATAGAGCCTGGCATAAAACAGGCCCTCAATAAGTACCTGTTGAGTGAATTAATGACTCCAACACCGCACATAAACACTTTTCCACAGGTACACAAAACCAGTAGCTCTTGGAACCAAACCTGCACTTTCCCGCTATAATTCAGGCTCTCAAAGAAGGAGAGAGTTTGACAAAGAAGGGATGAAGTTGGCTTAGATGGAGGAGGAAGAAAGGGACTGGACAGGTAGAGCCTAGCTTCTGCCCAGGGACAGGATGTTATCCACTGAGGATAAGGAGGAAACCCCGGAATCAGCGTGCATGTGTTGGAGGCATGGAGGTCTTCCATCCCCTTTCCCGCTTCAGGCCTTAATTTACCCACTTGCGAAGAGAAAGGGACAGAGGGTATATGACACCTCTTCCAGATATGACGTTCTTTAATTTCCCATCCCTACCCGGCGACAGCTCACCTCCCGCCTGCTCAGCCAAGGGATCCAAGCCCGCCGCTAGACACCGCGCTTCCGTCCCACGCCGCGACAACGTCTGCGCCCGGCGCCAGGAAGGACCCCGCAGACGCTACGGTCGCGTTTCTAGGAGGACTGACCTCTGCCTGCAAACCGGCTCCAAGGAAGGCTGGCCGCGGAGACAGAAACTGGCAAAGTGGAGTTGTGGGTCCCCAAACCAAGGCCCGCGCTGCTCCAAAGAACGTGAAGTCTGAGGACGCAAAATGTGATCAGGCGCCTCGGAGCCACCCTGATAGGGGGGCCTTCGGACTGATCATGTGGGTAGGAGGTTGGCGTAGTTGCCCGGCAACCACAGCGAGGCGAAGAATGCATTGGGCTACCTTCCGGTTCTAGCATATCAGGGATCCCCAAAGAAAACAAGGGGACCAACGCCAGGGCCGCTAGGGTGAGGGACTGGGGGTTGAGTAAGGGGAAAGGAAGAGCTGTTCTGTTCATTCGATGACAGGGGAGGCCTCAACTGGACAGAAAGCCAGACGCGTGTCGGGCTTACAGTCTCAGCTATTTAGGAGGCTAAGCCAGGAGGATAAAAAACAAACAAAAAACCTGGACAGGAACGAGATACCTGAATTCGGTTGACCAAACCAGCCCCTTCTCAGCATTCAGCTTCTCCACGTTGAGGTGGGGGTTCGGGGTGGCCATGGGGTTGGTTATAGACCTCCTGCTTTCCTGCACTCGGTCTGTTCCTGGGTGAACCCCAAAATCTAGCTCAATTCATCAGGAGTCTGAAGTTCAACAAGTTCTCACAAGTAAATGCCACAGCCCAAACTAGAACTCATATGGAAGATTATCTTGTAGAAAGGGCCCGTTAGACTCTGCCCTGAGACTGCAGAAGTACAAAGGGAGAACTAAAGAACACGTTCCCTGCGTACTTAGGCATCTGTGCCTCCAGCCCTGGGTTGGACAGAGAGATTTGGAGATGGAGATTATTGAGATCCTTTTTTTTTTTTTTTTTTTTTTTTTGCCACTTCCTTATTTCCTGCTCATTCATTGCCTCTGGTTTGGGTGAAAGTATCTTTTCCCATTAAAGACATTTCAGAAAGGATGAAATACTATCCCTCGGCTCCAGTAACTAACAAGTCTCCTGCTTGTGTGTGAGATTCTCTGTGGAACAACTTGCTATAGAGTGATCCTATGTGGAAGAATGAATGGCCTGAATTCTGAGATCTAAATGCCTCTTCAGCTAAAGCACTAAAATTAATATTTTTGCAGAGCTGGGGATCAAATCCAGAGCCTTGCATATGCTAGGAAAGTGCTCTACTACTGAGCTATAAATATTTTTAGAGTCAGAGAACAAAGTTATGACAGGGCTCCAAACTGAAAGTCAGAATTCTATATTTTCAGTGACAAGTCTGTATAAGCCCTTGCTGTGCCACTCAACTTGTGTAAAGCAGAAAGTCAAGTTTTTGTAATGCTTGCCAAGATAAATGTCAGAATGTTTTGTGTTTTGGCAAAGAATCCAGAGGCATCCTCCTTCCCTGATATTGACCCTCTATTAATGTTCACTCCCTATGCCTTCCCAGGAACAGGCCATGGAAAGGAATGATGTTATTGACTTCAAAGCTTTGGAGAAAGAGCTGCAGGATGCACTTGCTGCTGATGAGAAGTACAAGCGAGAGAATGCTGCCAAACTACGGGCAGTGGAACAGAGGGTGTCTTCCTATGAGGAGTTCAGGTTGGCTCACTGCCATTTTCCTCAGGCCCTCCTCCTGTTATGATTGGCTGTAGTGGTTAACATCAAGCACTCTGGAATCAGACCATTCTGAGCTCCTGTCCTGGCCTCATCCCCTCCTACTAGTGGGATCTTCTGAAAGTTCCTTAACCTCTCTGAGCCTTGATTTTTCATCTGTAAAGAGAATAACTTTTGTTATAATTAAATAAACTATTGCATGTAAGCGTCTGAACACAGCATCTGGCTCATGTGCAGAGCTTGAAAGCTTTTAGCTATATAGTACTATCAAAAGCATTGTCATGTTGTCCTGTCAACAGGTTCAACCTACATCAGGCAAAGTCTGACTGCCTCACACCCAGGTCACAGCATTAAATTCACCACCCATTCTCTGTCCTTTGCCCACAGGAGTATTGTCCTTGCATCACATCTGAAGCCTTTGGAGCGTAAGGACAAGATGGGAGGAAAGAGAAATGTACCCTGGAATTGTCACACTACTCAAGGGCAACCTTCCCAGGTGGGCCACTGAAATCTCCCAGGTAGGTAAGGTCCAGCCTCTGTAACCAAGCAGAGTGCCCTGTCCTAAAGCTCCAACCCTGTCTTCTTATAAAACATACTTCTTCCTTATATCATAGAAGACAACAGAGATAGGATTTTGCCTCCAATCACAGAAAGAAAAACAACCAGCAGATGGTGGGGCTGAGTTGAACTGAGCAGAATGAATCAGAAAGAAAGGGTAGGGAAGTTCCCTTTTATCAGTCCTTTGACTTTCATTCCCAGATCAGAATTGGATAGCTCAGTTTCTGGGTTAGATTATAGATAGTACAACAATTCTGTGGCAGTTTTGGTAAAGAGACCCAGCCCGTCAGATCCTTGGCACTCACTTTGAGTTCCTTTCTCTCTTCCTGAGATTTCCTGTTAACTCCTCCATCCTTCTCAGGGCAAATACTGATTTACCATTGAAAACCAGAGCTAGCTGGGTGTGGTGGCGCACGCCTATAATCCCAGCAGTTCGGGAGACTAAGGCAGGAGGATCCCAAGTTCAAAACCAGCCTCAGCAAAAGTGAGGTGCTGAGCAACTCAGTGAGACCCTGTTTCTAAATAAAATACAAAACAGGACTGGGGATGTGGCTCAGTGGTTGAGTGTGCCCTGAGATCAATCCCCTGTACCCCGCCCCCACAAAAAAAAAAAAAAAAAAGAAAAGGAAAGAAAACCACCTATGTCCCATTCAGTAGGAAAACCCCAGTATAAGTGAGAATCTCAAATCATGACCTGGATTCCTTGGGCCCTCCTTCTCTGTCCCATCCCCAGTTTGCTCATCTGGAAATGAGACCCACAGGGACAGTAACCTACCCAGTGCTCAGAGAACAATCCGAGTTAAGAGGAAAACCCACAGGCTCCCCTTAAGCACACTGTCAAAGAGTAGCCAGAAGAGTTTGACCCCCTTTTCTTCCCTTGTGACTCAGGAGAAAGTCCCCTTCCAGCCTGAGACCTCAGCAGAGTTCTACCGAGATTGGCGACGACACTTGCGGAGTGGACCAGAACGCTACCAGGCCCTGCTGCAGCTTGGGGGTCCCAAACTGGGTCACCTCTTCCAGACAGATGTGGGGTTTGGACTTCTAGGGGAGCTGCTGGTGACCCTGGCTGATCATGTGAGGCTAGCTGACAGGATGACAGTGCTGGGGGTCCTACGCAGCCTGGCCAGCACTGGGCGCTTTACCCTGAACCTGAGCCTTCTAAGCCATGCTGAGCAAGAGAGTTGCCGAGAATTGTTTCAGAAGCTGCAGGCCATGGCTACCCCCAGGCCCGTGCACGAGGGGCTCTGTCGAGACAAGCAGGCTGTGGCGGAGCAAGATGGTGGGCTCCAGGAGGAGGAGGGGCTTCTGCAGGAGCTATTAGGGCTGTACCAGATGCACTGATAGGACTGGCTACCCTCAGAGTCCCTCTCAGAAGACCCCTTGCCCTGATTTCCTGATGTTTGACAGTGCTGTCTACCTGACTGACAGGAGCTTCGATGAACACTGGAGGCTTTTTTTTTTTTTAGCTTATGAAATTATAAGCAATTTTTCTTTTCTTTTCAAATTCAAATTGACATAAATTCTAGTTTTGAAGAAAGGTACTTAAAAAGAAACAATAATTTGAAAATAGGGCTTGTGGTTCTTTGGAAGATCTGAAATACTAAGATGACACTTCACAATTATCTAGCACTTTGTAATATATTTGTTTTGAGACAGTCTTGCTAAGTTTCCCAGGCTAGCTTTCAACTCATGACCCCCTGCCTCAATCTCCTGAGTAGCTGGGTTTGCATCATCATGCCCAGCTATCTAGAAATTTTTAATTTTACTTTTAATAGCACTCTGGTATACACAATTATATCTGATTATCACAAATTTTGTGAGGCAGGCCAGGTAGTATTGTCCTCATTTAATAAATGATAAAACTGAGGCCCAGAGAAGCTAAATGACCACCTCAAAGACCCAACCATTACTGAAAGAGCTGGATGCCAAACCTGGGTCTCCAGAACCCAAGTCCAGTGCTCTTTCCATTAGGTTAAGACTTAATGGTGGTATAATTCAAGGAGTCGCCAAGAGGCAGAAACAGAAATAGTAATGACACTGGAGGCATTTTTTGGTGGTTGTCTTGGGGTTTCTGCAGGACTGTAATAAGAAACCCACATCTACTTCTCTTTTCAGCTTGGGATTTTCAGAGAAAAAGCTTAAATCAAGTCTCCCCCACTTTTCCAGTCAGTGTGTCCATCTTTTGAACTGTGTGAATCCACAGGACAGAAAGGGTCCAGGAGGTTGAAATCAGTTTTGCTTCCTACCCTTTTAGAGTCTGCCAAGCCTCTAACTCACTGGCCCTGAGAAATTGATGTGTTTCCAACCAAATGCTGGTGACACCAGGTATAGCCTCCATTCAGAAAAAAAAAAAGTAAACTTGTTCATCTTTCATGGCAAATAAACACTGATGTCCATAATTCTTTAATCAGATATTTGTAGCCGAAGTCAGTGAATGAACATTTCCTCAACAGTGGTCAAATGCTACTTCATTTGAGATGCAGAATTCTTCTCTAAGTACTGAGTTTTTGTGTAGGCTGGGAAAGTCCCAAGCTATTAGCTTAGGTCCAGTCAACATCCCAGATGGCCAGGTGTGTTTGGAGGGAAGGCTTCCAGACTGATGGAAGGGAAGATATTTTATACTGGGCAGGCAGGGCAGAGCCTGGATCAGTGAGGCAGAAGGCCCTTATGGCTCAATCTGGTTTTCCTTGATTCATTCTTGGAGCAGGGGAATGCCAGTGTTCTAGAAAGGTAACTGAAGGCTGAGTTCTAGAATAATGTTCCCTTGAGATCAGGCCTGGAACATTCCAAGGGCATCTTGTACATCAGCAGGGAATAAATTACCTTGCATTTGGCTGCTTCCTGTGAAGTCTGTTGCTTATTTTCCTGGCTGCTTAGTCCTTTCTTCATATAGAGGCCTCTTCTCAGGGGGTTTCTAGAAATCCCCATAGGCATTCAGTGCCTTGTCTTTTTTTTTTTTCCCCTGCCGCTCTGGCCCCTCCCTCCTGCAGATATGAGCCTGGCCCACACTGCTGTGCTCCTATGGGCCTGGGGTAGTCTTCAGGCCTTTGAAATAGTGGAGAAGGAGAACATTTTTCAGAAGACCCCCTGCCCTGCTTTCCTTATGTTTGACAATGCTGCCTACTTGGCAGACATGAGCTTTGAGCTTCCCTGCCACTGTAAGCCCGAGGAAGTGCTGGCTGTAGTCTGGTACTATCAGAAGCATGTAGGTAGCAGCCACACCAAAGTCCTGACGGACTTTGATGGGCGTGTGCTGACAGAGGCGGCCCAGGTGCGTGTGGGCAGTGACATGCTGGTCCGCTTCAGCATCCGCATGTTCAGCTTGTTGGTTTTCCGGGCCCAGCCGGAGGACTCTGGCCTGTACTTCTGTGGTACCCGCAAAGGGGAATACTTTTATGCCTACGATGTGGACATCCAAAGCAGTGAGAGAATGGTGGCTACCTTCAAGGACATGGGCCAGGAGCCCTTTGCTGATGAGTACTATGGAAACCTCCATGTCTTCACCACCTTCTGGGAATGGACACCCTGTGACCGCTGCGGGGTGCGTGGGGAGCAATGGCGCATTGGCCTGTGCTACCTGCAGAGCCCTGACCTGTCTCCACGGTACCGTAGGACACTGTCTGATGTGGTGTCCTGTGGCTCGCGGGCTGTGCCTAGGAGACTGCGCACCACAATCAGGGACCACATGCCTGAGTTGCTGGTTCAGAGCTGCTTGGTGCCCTGCAAGGAGAAGAACAAGGTCCAGAAGAGTTTGCTGGCCATCTACAACTATGTGTCCAAGGTGGGCAGCAGGCCCTGGGTGCCCCAGGTGCCCATTCAGTTCCACCAGCAGAGACTGGGCCATGGACTCATCATCTCCTGTCCTGGGGCCCGGCCAGAGCATGCTGTAGCTTGGGACAAGGATCACCAGTACCTCTACCGCACCCAGTACCTAAAAGGTGTCAACAGATCCATGAGGGTGTTCATCGACCATGGCAACCATCTCCACATTCGCTTCACCCAGCTGAGTGACCGGGGCATTTACTATTGCTGGCGGCAGGGGGTGCGAATCGCTGGGTTTCGACTTGGTGTAACATCTCGAGGGCGCTACCCAGTCTCACTGTCAGACCCTGAGACTCGTGCAGCTGTGAAGCTCACCCTGATAAGCTATCTGCTCATCACAGCAGTTTTTGTCACCGTTCACCTCTGTCGTTGCTGCTGTTACTTGTTTCGCTTTTGTCCCAACTTTTCCCCCTAGGCTTTCTCCTCCTAAGCACTGAAGACCAGTTGTGCTTTGATGTGTTTGTTAAACACCAGATACTTCTGGGTGGAGTACCCTGGGCTGGGACATGTGGCAAGAAGTTGCAGACAAATCTTAGTTAAAACCTGCTTCCCAACTTTATGAGCAGGTATGGGGCCTGATCTGGGAAGTGGGAAATCTGAGCTAGGTGGGAGCTTGGGGACCAAGGAGAGGAGGGAAGTAGCCAGGGGCACATGTTTTCTGACTTCACTCTAGGAACAGAGGAGGAAGTGAACTCAAACCCTCCAAATCATCTCTCAGTGCTGGACAGCATTTGGGGTGCCCTTGAGGATTGCTGGTTGAACTGGGGGGGGGGGTAACAGGGAGGAAGGAAGAAAAGAGTGGAGGGAGCTAGCATATGTCCTCCTTGGCTTTCTCCCCAGCATCATTCTGGGAATGGCAGGTAGGAATAGCAGGTGTGGGATTAAAGATGAAGACTAGTGGGCTGGGGAGATAACTCAGCTGGTAGAGTGCTTGCCTCATAAGCACAAGGCCCTGAGTTCGATCCCCAGTACCGCCAAAAAAAAAAAAAAAAAAAAAGATGAAGACTAGGAAGGGGAATGGTGAGGAGAATGGAGATCAAATTCTGGGTTTTCCTGAGCCATGCTGCACTTGGGCTGGGAGTGAGAAGATGGAGTGGGGAGCAGAGGCCAGGGGACCAGGCCTGTTGTGTCAGAGCAGGTCAGAGGTGGGATTTGGTATGTGACTGCTGCGCCATGGGGACTTGGACAATAGGTGATAAGGAGCAAGTTGGGTCTTGTCCAGAGCTACATCTTGGCTCCAGCTTTCCCCACCACTGCCATGAAGAGATGAGAGTCCAGTCTGGGGAAGGCCATGGTATGTATCTTTATTTCTCCTTAGTAAAGATGGCAGCACTTCCCTGAAGGTTAGCAGCAGCAGCGCAGCAGCAGCAGCAGCAGCAGCAGCAGCAGCAACAGCAGGTGGTGGCAAGGAGTGAAGGAAGGGCACCAAGTCTTGGGAAGAGGGAGGGACCCCACCCTCCCTTCTTGGCTTCAGGGGAGTAGGACCATGGAGTGGGCCCTTCTAGCCCAATTTTTGGGCACAAATATCCACCACCAGTCCACCAGCCTGTCCAGGGAGAGTAGAACAGGTGTTCTGGGGTGGAAGAATCTGACTGAGTGTCTCTGTTCCAGGCTGCAGGAGAATGAGCCAGTGTCTTCGCTCTGCTCATGCCTCAGTTTCCCAAACTATAAAATAGGGTGCTGCCTAAAATGCAGGTGGAGTACATTCTACATGCAGATAACAGGGGACACAAGGGGCCCTTAACGTAGGGAAAAGCAGCTAGTCATTACAGGTGGGAAGGGTCAGGTGGATGGCAGTGGCCTCACTGTTGTCAGGAGGCAGCAGTCGCAGGGCTCTGAGGCCAGGGTGGTCAGGGATTATGCAGCACAGAAGAGGCCTTCAGAACTGAGGCATAGATGTACCTTGCCCCCATGGAATGCAGCCCCTCTCTCCCCTGTTTCAGCATCTTTAAGAAGATGAGTCACTTTCTTGATTCCCATGACCCAGAGGCCAAGTGTAACTGATTACCCAACCCCACTCCAAAATCTGGCATCATCCCCACTGCCTCCTCACTACCAAAGTCCCTTCCATCTCAGATGGGGGGAGTCGTCTGGGTTCAACCTTTCTGTACCCACACCTAGGGGCCAGGAAGCCCCCTCGATGTTCTAACACTCCTTCCCTCTCCACTTAACCGTAGATTCCCTAAGAGCTGAGAACCAAGCTCCTACCTGCCTATAGACTGGTTTCCTGGATGGCAGCTCAATGGGGTTAAGACCCTTGAATTATCACTCAGGAGGTCCCCTGGGACCTTTCTGTGTCGTCTAGGTAGCAAGACTTCTCCTACACTGGTCAGGGTCATTCTAGAAGAACAAGCCTCTGCCCCGGGCTACATTGCCTGTGGGAACTTTCCCTTCCAGCAGCCTGAGAAAACTCAAAGTCCAGTTCCCAGAGACTCCAGAGACCTCCAGCTTTCGCAACAGTTGCCATAACAACAGGGATGGAGGATGTGATTTGGTAGGTTCCCCTGCCCTGCCCAACTTATCCCTTCCCTCCCAATTTTAACTCAAGCTGCTGGCCACACTTCCAGACTGCCCCTTTGGAGTGAGTGCCCTGTTAGTTGAAGTTGCTGGATGCTGGGTGGGTGCCATCTGGCAGGCCTAATGCTGACTGAGCCTAGGGCAGCAAACTGGTGTAGATATGGAGGAGCGGCAGGGGGAGGGGAGCTGGGAAGGGTGGGAATCAGGTCGGGAGAAGTGAGCTATCCAAGGAGAAGTAACTATACTGCTCCCACTACAGGCCCCTCACGCTGTGGGGCCACCTGGTGGCCCACCTCACATCACATCCTGTGTTCCTGCTTGGACTCCTTAATGACCTGCAGGGGACAGGGAAGGTGCACAGTGCAGTGGTTAGGAGCTCACCAACTCTGGTCTCCCATGCTAGGCTATGCAACTTAAGGCAAGTAACCAAATGTTCTAGAACTTTCTTTTCTTAATGACTCCCATTACATTGTGCAGTGGTCAGAGGGAAGTGAAATTGAACTTGTACAGTGCTTAGTACCATGCCTGGCACATGAGGAGCTGTTAGTATAAGAGTAGCTCTGTTACTGCTATCCCAACTGGGAATACCAAGGGGCAGCATGCCATGTCCTTCCTCCTGTCCCTCTGGCAGATTCCTCTGATAAAATTTGAAAGTCCTCCCTCTTCCCAATTGTCTCAGTTGGGAATAAAAGCTACTAGCTTTGCTTCCTCTCTCCTCCAGGCCTGTTACCAGAAATACCAGGAAGGTAAAAAAGGGAGAGAGTCTGATTTAGGACCCCATTGAGTGGCCTAGAGCCTTTCACTGCCCATGGAGACTGGGAGAAGGGAGTGACATTCAGGCTCCTTCCAAAAGTCATAGTGCCGTAGGCGCTCCTGGGAGTCACCAAGGACCTCCTGAGTGCCTGGCCCAGGCTTTCTTCCATAGTCTGGCCAAGCATCCCTGGACACAGCCAGAATCCCTCCTCACCTCTCCATCCCGCATCTCCACAGTCTTCACCACAATGTTCCTCTTGAGGTGGCCTTCTGACACAGACTTGGTGTCCAGACTGGTTTCTACAGGTGTGGGAGAAGAGGCCTCCTGTGGGCCCTCAGGACACTAGACATCCTCTCCTGCACCCAAATTCCCCATTACACACCCGAATCACCAGCACGAGCGCCTATCCAGCCAGGAAGGGAGAGCCTCAACTCTTTCAAAGGGGCTGGAGACCTCCCAAGTCCCCAAGGTGCTGGGCACATCCCACTGCAAACCAGTGCCCTGTTGTCTTCTGACCTGGTGTAATTTAAATCCCTATCTGGCTTTCTGGCAACTCAGTACTGCATCAGAGAAGAAGCGCATGGGCTTTGAAATCTGATGAACTAGAGCTTGAGCCCCAGCTCAGCCTCTAACCGGCCACGTGCACAAATTAATTGACATCAGCCCCATTGCAAAACAATGTATGTAAAACATCTGGCGCACACTAGTGGTCAATACATATAGGGTCCTTCCCCTTTCCTTGTGGACTTAGGTGGACTGTCTACCACTCAGCAGTATTTCTACCACCTGGTCAGCATGGTTAACTTTCTGATGCTGAATTAAGCACTGGGAATATATGCAGTGTTCCTAAATATCCTAGCCCAGAAGAAGAGGAATTTTTTTTCCCTATCTACAAATCATTTGAGGGCCATGTATCAGTAAAAAGTAATTTAGTCCCCCCCTTAGAGAGAAAAAATATAACATGTCACACTAATATTTAAAATTAAGAGCAGAGAACATAAAACTTCATTCACTACAAGAGTAGCACTCCTGAGGGAAATAATCCTCTGGGCTGCATTGCACTGAGCAGAGCAACAGAGCCTTGGGGACAGATGGATCAAGCAGAGAGCCTGGCCACCAGGCACAGCAAGACCCAAGGGGACTTCCCAATGACAAAGGAGATGAGGCAGAGGCTGGCATCAGTTTGAGAGCATCTCATCTGAGTACCCAGGGACATGCTACCTTTAACACTGGCCAAATCTGCTAGTTTAACCTACAGTTACCCTATGCCTGGGTATGGAGGCTGTGCACTGAGGTTCCTGGGGAAATGACACAGTCTTGGTCCTTTAGGATTCCTGGGAGGAGTGAGCCCAAGAGGACCAGGAAAATGGGTTTGCTGAGACTTGCTCCCTGTCAAGCTGAGAAAAACACTCATTTGAGAGGCAGGCAGCTAACCGAGAGCCGACGGGGCTCCATTTACAATCTGGTGAGCCTGTATTGGTATAACTTGTATTGTGAGCCTTTTGAGATGTCTTGTGACCTTGTGACCTTCCCCTTCTTTGGTGCTTTTGCCCCCTGTAGTGACAAGCAGTTGGGAAAAAAACAAAACAAAAACATGAAACACTCAAAAGGGTAGACCTTGCCCAAGGCATGCAGAGCAGGCAGAGGCAGAGACCTCATCCAGTTCTGCTGTGGAATGGGGTGTAGTGAGGGGAGAAGGGGACACAGGGACACAGGGCAGAGCAGGACAGGAGCAGCTGCAAGCCCCATCCCAGTTCCCTGGGATGCTGTGCTCTGGCTAGGAGCTCTGCTGTGAATCATGAAGACCCTCAGGGAGGGCCCAGACCCCTTTGCCCTGGTCTCCAGCCCCAGGTCTGAACAGCCCATGATCCTGGGGGAGGGGGTGGGCATCCATTACCCCTCCCGAAAGGCCCATGCTACTGACCTCGGATCTGCAGGTTGGAGAAGGTCTGCACAGGAATGGTGATGCTGAAAGACAGCAAAGGGATGGGGTCATGAGGCTGCCCTCGGACATCCCAGGTCAAGTTCTGATCCAGGGTTGGCATAAAAACCTAAAGGGCCATTTTCCATGCCAGGAGAGTCTCCCACATTTTCTACAGCAGCCAGTGCTCTGCATAGCTCCAAAAGTGTGCAGGGGTTTTGAGTGTTAGCTGCCAAAGGAGCATGTCCACCAAGGAGAGTGGAGGCTTGTGTGGCAGTGGGGAGGGAGGAGAAAATGATGGAGAGTTCCAAGGATTGGAAGAGATCAGTCGAGTAAACAGAAGTCCAATCTTTGTTGGAAGGCTGAGGAGTGAGACCCTTAGTTTGGAGGGTGACCCAATATTCCACCCTGGGACCTAATCAATATTGGTTGGATCCATTCATCATACATCTATTGAATAGCTACTGTGTATTGGGCAGGCAGTGTGCTGGGCACTGGGTGGGAGGGGGCTGGCCCAAGGCTGAATCACTCTCTCAGGCCCTAAAGGGGGCAGGGCAGACTAGAGGAAGGCAGCAAGGACAATTTCCGAGGGCTGTGGTCTGGGCTCACCGGTTCTCCTCGCCCTCCAGTAGCTTCCTGTAAGTGGCGATCTCGATATCCAGGGCCAACTTGACGTTTAGCAGGTCCTGGTACTCCTGCAGGTGGCGGGCCATCTCGTCTTTGAGGCTCTGTCCCTCTTCCTCCAGACGGGCCAGCGTCTCCTGGTAACTCGCCGCCTCCCGCGCGTGGCGCTCCTCCTGCTCGCGCATCTGTCTCTCGAGGGACTCGTTCTGTGGGATGGAGCGGACCAGTCCCTTGGGGCCCGGGCACGCCGTGGAGCGCTGGGACCTCTGCGCGACCCGGAGAGGCTTCGAGGCCCGGGCCTCCTGCCCCGAGTAACTTTTCGGAGCCTCGCCCTCAGCCGGGTCCCTACCCTGGCCCTTCTCTTTTAGCACCTCCTAACGTGGCAGATGGCGTGCTCGGCGTTGACAGCCTCAGTGGACTGACCCCGGGACGCAACGTCCGGCCCTTCAGGTGCTCACCGTGCCGCGCAAGGACTCCAGGTCGCAGGTTAAGGCCTGCAGCTGGCGCCGGTAGTCATTGGCCTCGTGCTTGGCCTGGCGGAGCAGCTCTGCGTTGCGGGCTGCAGCGTCGTTGAGGTCAGCAAACTAGATGGGGAGAGGGCCTTAGATTGAGGGGTGGGTCCCCGGACACATATATCCGGGGGATCTGCATGGGCGCATGGAGACCTCTGGGAAATCGGAAATGGGCATGACCCAGGTCACCCCCCAGGACATTGACCCTGGCAGGGATTATTCCCAGGACAGTGACCACTGGACCGGAGGCACAGTAGCCACTGCTGTGCCTCAGCATCTAGCACAGCACCTGGACCAACTGGTGAATGACCAGGCAGATAATCCTGAACCTCTGTGCTGGCCGCCCTATCTGTGGACCTGAAACCATCCCTACCTTGGATAGTGGGTCCTGGCAAGCAAAGCCCTGGGTGCTAATAGTCCTTTGTCCCCCAGCTTGCAGGGAGGCCCTCGCCACTCCATCAGGCCTTGACCCTACTCAGACTCTCACTGGCTTATGCGGCTCCACACCCCTCAGCCCTGGCACCCTGGAGCAGCACCTCCACATCCTTGCTCTCTGTGTTCTACCTCCAGACAGGTTCTGCCTCTAGCAAGGCTCTGCTTTCCACAGGGAGGCCTGTCCCTCTCTCTTTATATAGGTAGCCTACCTGTTATTCCTAGTCCAAGTGTCCCTCGCCAGGACTTCCCTAGTTCCAACGCTGTGTATAAACTGCGCCCTGGTGTTTATCCTATGCCTCCCTATTTTGGGTCCATATTACATCTCTCTGCTCAGATGTATCGCAGTAAGTACCTGGCATACAGCAAATGCTCCATAACCCAGGCCCCAGACTGACAGAGCCACAAGAATGCCGGGCTGGGGAGATACTCAGCTGGTAGAGTGCTTGCCTGGAAAGCACAAGGCCCGTGAGTTCGATCCCCAGTACCACAAAAAAAAAAAAAAAAAAAAAAAAAAAAAAAAAAACAAAACAAAGAATGCAGGCTCCCAAGTGAATGGACTAGGGGTTGGAAATCCTGCTTTACCACATAGAGCTTTGTGGCTTGGGCAAGTTGGTTAACCTCTCTGAGTTTCAGTTCTCCCATCTATTGAAGAGTGGTACTTTACGGTAAGATAATGCACTCAGAGCACAGGGCCCTGGCACTCAACAATACAATAGTACAATAATAGCAATAGCAGGAATAATACTAAGGAGTACTTTTGGAAGTAGTGCCTGTGTGACCTGGACAGGTTATCTTACTTCTCTGGGAAGGTCGGTCACCAAGAGGGTATTCTTCTAGCTTCCTGCTCCCTCCTTCCCCTGTCCTCTTGTGTGGAGCAAGGAGGGCTGGCAGAGGAGCCCCACAGGCTGGGCTACCTTGGACCGGTACCACTCCTCTGCCTCCTGCATGTTGCTGGACGCCACTGCCTCGTACTGCGTGCGGATCTCTCTCAGGGCTGCTGTGAGGTCTGGCTTGGCCACATCCATCTCCACGTGGACCTGCTGCCCGGGCCAGCTGTTCCTGGAGTTCCCGCACCTCCTGGCCAGGGTGAGAGAAGGAGTGCCAGGGCTCAGGGCTCCAGGCCCAGGCTTCAGCTGGGGTTCCCACAGCATCACACCCTTTTCTACCTGCCCGTCAGCCATGAGCATTGGCTAAGGGAGATGGGACAGCCCTCGCTGGAGGAAGGAGCACAGCCCAGGCCAAGAGAAGCAGGAGAGGGAATTTGGTATCGTCCTCCCAGGGTTGGATAGGTAGGAGGCAGATGCTGAGCATGTGCCTGTGTTTTCATGAGAGAGACTGTGTCCCTGTGGTCCCCCAGGTTCCAGAATTGGAGGTCAGAGCTCAGTGGGTGTTTTTTTTGTTTGTTTGTTTGTTTGTGTTTGTTTTAAAGAATGACTCTTTTTGACCTGGGGACATAGCTCAGTGGTAAGGCATTTACCTGGCATGTGCAAAAAAAAAAAAAAAAAAAGAGAGGAGAGAATGGCTCTCATTTTAATGGAGACAGAGGGCAGTGGGGGTGGAATCAGACTGTGTGACCCTAGGACTTTAAGTTTTTGTTTTTTTTTTTTTTTTAATTTTGAGGCAGGGTCTCACTTAGTTGTCCAAGCTCCCTCAGGCTTCGGACATTCTCTAACCTCTCTGGGCCTCAGTGTCTTCCTTTGTTAAAAGGAACTAGCTGGAAGGGGGATGCTGTGAAGAAAATTCCCAGACAGCAAGCCCTTGCCATCCTAAGTACAGGGATGTGTGTCTGTGTATCTTTCACCAGGCAGTGGGCATTTTCTCTGCCCTCTGTCTTCACTCTCTGCCTCTGTCTCTCTCTCAGTTTCTTTCAGCTGCCAATGTTTCTTTACCTCTGTCTCAGAGTATCTCTGTCTCTGTCTCTCTCAGTGTCTGTCTCTCTCTGTTGAACTCTGTGCATTGGGCCCGCCCTCCCTCTGCCCTGGTCATACCTCCTCATGGATCTTCCTCAGGAACCGGATCTCTTCCTCCAGTGACTCAATCTTCCTTTCCAGATCCAGACGGGCTAGGGTGGCTTCATCTGCCTCCTGGAGTGGAGAGGGGGCATTGGACCACTCTGACTTCAGGCTCCTCCTCCCAACTCCCCAGCCTCGTCTTACCCCTCCTTCTGGGGTGTTGGGAAACAGCACACTATTCTGAAGGACTAGGTTTGGGGCTGTGTTTGGATGGGCTGTGTTTGTCATCAACTTCCCCCCCTCCCTGGTCCTCCCCTCCACCTTTCTGACCTGTCTATAGGCAGCCAGGTTGTTCTCAGCCTCCAGCCTCAGGTTGGTTTCATCCTGGAGCCTGGGATGGGGGAACATATTCCTGGATCCAAGATCTTCTAGGATTCTTGGATCTTGCCCCTATCTCCCTGGAGGTGGCTATCACAGAGACCTTCCACCTCCCAAGGACCAGTGGAGTGGCAGGAGGAGTGAGGGTCAGAGAGAGGTCCTAGACAGAAGCCTTGGCTGGGAATATGAGCAGATAAGGGCTTTTGCCTTATTCATCAATTCATCACTAAGGCATCTGGTCAGAGTTAGTGCACCCGATTCTGCTCACACAGGTGCATCCACCAATGTGCACTTGCAACTACATGCACGACACCTATCCTCCCGAATTTGAGGGTGCACATACATGCCCATTGCTAAGCAAAGCACCATGCCCCTGGGGTTTCCTCTGACACCAGGTACTACCTTTTGAGATGGATTTTACTATGATCTCTGCTTCGTAGCCATGCAAGTCCCAGGGACTTGAATAGGATCAGAGGCTGGTGACAGGCATCTTTGTTCTGCATCCAGACCTGTCTGCTCTTTTCCCCATTTCCTTTACTTTGGAGCCCAAGTCTCCTTTTGGACACCCATCTTCTCCTCTTGTATAGAACCAGGCCCAGAATAGGTGACAACTCCCACCTACGTCATACGCACATGCACACTCACATACACACAAACACACACATGTCAGTGCCCAGTGAATGAAATGCAAAGTATCTACCTAGTGGGGCCTCTGACTGCCCAACATAACCTTCCCTGGTGGGGAGATACCTAGAGATCCCTGAGGCATTAGGCTGCTACCTGTTCCCTCCCAGTAGGATAACCCCTACTTTCTGGGGAGAAAAGAAACTAAGCCCTTGTCCAAGAATGCAGCCCTGTGGGCACTCCCTCTCAGGAGCTCCATCCTCTTTGCTCACCAGCCCCCTTCCCCTGCCCCCGCTCCTCACTTCTGCCTCAGGGTGCCCAGGTCCTGTGCCAGATTGTCCCTCTCGACCTCAAGCCGGGCACTGTTGGCAGTGAGCTGATCAAGCCGCAGCCTCAGCTCCCGCAGCTCAGCTTGGTAGACATCAGCCAGCTTAGTGGGCTCCTTGGCCCGCAGCTGGTTTAGCTCAGCAGCCAGTGCCTTGTTTTGCTGTTCCAGGAAGCGGACCTTCTCGATGTAGCTGGCAAAGCGGTCATTGAGCTCCATCATCTCTGCCCGCTCACTGGCCCGGGTCTCCTTGAAGCCGGCATTGAGGGCCCCGGCCAAAGAGAAGTCCACCCGGGCCGGGATTGGAGGGTGCATTCGAGCCAGGGAGAAGCGGGAGCCAGGACCTAGGTGGTGGCTGGGACCCAGGCCCCGAATCAACATCTCGGAGGAGGTGTAGGAGCGGCGAGCAGAAGTGACTCGTCTCCGCTCCATCCTGCTGTGCCTCTGCGGACTCCTGGGATGTGAGGGCTTTATGGGAGAGTGGGCCAGCCTAGCACTGCCCGGGCTGCCCTGGCAACGCCCCCTGGCATAGCCTGAGGGGGTGGGACTGGGCTGCAGCCCAGCCATGGGAGAGCTCCTCTCACCCCACTAAGGTCACTGTACCCAGAGGCAGGGCTTCCTGGGCACACCAGCCCAGGCCCGAGACTGGTGGTGCCTAGGGCTGGATGCTGGGGCTGGAGTCCTGATCACTGAGCAAGGAGACCCTGTCTCTAGGAAGGTGGGTCAAGAAAGGACTGGGCCTGGGCTGGGGAGGAGTTCAGTGGAAGGGAACTTGCCTAGTCTGCAGGAGGCCTTGGGTTCAATCCTTAGGATCATATGCAAGCATGCATACACCCACACACACAAGAGCTAGGCCAGATGACCTCTGACCTGCTTCTAGGCCTTCCCTTACTCCACATTCCCTCTTCCTGTGTCTGCTAAATAAGGGAATTTGGTGAAAAATTAACCTTGAACGTAGGCTTCAAGGAATAGCCTATGTTACAGTTTTTTGCTGAGCCCCATTCCCAATAGGTACCCAGAGTCATGCCCTCTGAACAAGGGTGTCCTGCTTTTCTATTTTCTTCCCATTCCCTGGAATGTCTGGAGGGGCAAACAAGGTTTCTGTCTTGCTGTGGGAGAGTGTGTGGAGATCCTGATAGGGCAAGAGGTACAGGCCTTCTCCCTGAGCCCCTCTTTAGCCCCCGTGTCTACTCTGCCAGCTCCCCTCTGCTTGCCTGGCCTCCCTGCATGGGCTCCCGGAGCCTGGTCCCTGACAGCTCCACAAAGCAGTTACGAATGAGCTGGCAGTGCTGGCTCAAATCTTTGTTCCTGAAGCACCCTGTTTCCCTGGTCGCCCCTCATTCTGCCCCTGAAGATTTATGTCTTTTGAGTTCCCACACATCAGGCTGAGATGGGAAAGACCTCTGAGAATGGGCGGGGGGAACTCAGGGTTTAACTGGGAGCGTAGTGCCTGGGTCCTATTGCCCCTTGAGACTAGGTCCATCCATTCCCTCCAGTCTGGTCTCACCCAGGCGCCTCAGCTGCCTGTGCCCAGATAGTGCTGCTCCCCCGACTACCCTGCCCTCACTGCCCAGGCTTGGACTTCTGATCTCTACTCCAGGGCACTTGCTGAATAGAGCTTTGTTCTCCACCGCCAGCGTGGGCGCCATACAGCATGGGCAGCCCCTGGGGGGTCATACGGCTTTTATCCCAATATTCCAGGATGTCAGGCTGGGGTACAGAGCAAGCCCCCTTGCTCAATGGGCTTCTCGGAAAGCATCTGAAGAGGCCCAGGGTGCTGCGGGAAGCAGGCTGTGTGCCCGCCCTGACCATTGTGTCTGTGCCAAGGTGAGTCACTCAGCAGGCAAAAGGAGGAGACTCTGGGGGCAGTCAGCCCAGCTCCACCAGGTTTCCCGCTTGCAGACAAGGCCTGGCTGCTTGCCCCAGCCCCAACTCTCAAGCCAGCTCAGGCCCCCAAGCTCCCGTAAAAGCAGCACCCCTGACTCTACACCAGGGGACATGTTTTTCATTTGGGCATGTGATGATCTGGCTACTGAGTTTCCCTCTCTGCATCCCTGTGCAGAGAGGTGGGCAAGAGCCCTTGGGCTCCAACCACATCTTCCCTGGGCCTGAGCAGTGACATGATGAGGGAAATCCTGAGGAGGGGCTCCAGTGACCTTCCATCCTGATGTGGGTTGGGAGGCTGGGGAAGGACAGGGTACTTTTAAGGAAGAGCAAGACCAGGCAGGAGACTTGGTCCCCAGCCTCATCTCTGTGGTGAGAAGTGGCCTACCCTTCCTAGTTGCCTGACAAGAAATAGTGTGTGGTCTTGCCTTTTTAAAGTAAATGGAGGTGAAATATGGGCAAAGAGGCCCTGGAGGGAAAAGATGTAAGAACAGAAGGAGCTTGTCACTGAAGCTCAGAGACTTGCTCCTATGTAGGCAGATGTGAGTTTGTTTTAGCACCAGCACATGCAATCACCCAACCTCTGCCCCCTCTGCCTGGTGCCCCTGTCATAGCCCAGATCCATCCTCAACCCCCAGAGGATCCTGAGACCCCTCCCACACTCAGCCCCAAACTCTCCCAGGAGTGTGCACCAGAGCCAAAGACAGTCACAGTTGTTTTGCAAACTTTCATCATCCTTATTTTGTATTATATATTTATGGTAGAAAAATCGGAAAATACAGATAAGCAATACAAAAGAATTTAATTAGCCATAATTTTACCACATGGACATAGATAGCAGCTTTTTTCTACACATATAAACTCGATTTTCCAAAACAGGCTCATGCTGCACAAATTATTTTGTAATTTGCTTTTCTCACTCAACAATATGTTGTGAACATCTTTCCATATCAATAAATATTTATCTACATCATCATTTTAACAGCTGCATGGTTTTCTACTATCTGCACTCATCTAACCAAGCCCTATTATTAGACAGTTATGTCTGCCTTTTCCTCTCTCCTAAAACCCTCCTCATGCCCATCTGTCCCAGGCAGACACAACCACCAGAGAAAAGGCAGTCCTTAACCCTCCCATCCTCTGATGGGAGCCCCATCCTCCCAGCCTGGCTCGAGGCCCATTCTCTGAGGTGACTTCTCTCCTGCTTCCCCAACAGGAAGTTCCCAACATCCAAAGTCTTAGGCCAAAGCCTAAGCTGACTTCCAGATAGGTGCTTGTGTGTGTGTGCGCGCGCGCGCGCGTGTGTGTGCGTGCGTGCGTGTGTGTGTGTGTGTGTGTTGGTACTGAGGATTGAACCCAGGGGTGCTTAACCACTGAGCCACATCCCCAGACCTTTTTTGTATTTATTTAGAGACAGGGTCTTGCTGAGTTGCTTATGGCCCCCGCTACATTGCTGAGGCTAGTGTTGAACTTGTGATTCTCCTGCCTCAGGCTCCTGAGCTACTGGGATGAGGCTCTGGATGTGTCTTCATAGCGTCTGCAGCCAGGCTGTGCCCTGCCTCAAGCTGATGAGGGAACAAGATGACCTCTCTCTGTGCCCCTCCTCCTGCTTACAGGGCAAAGCCCAAAGTCCTCCTGGGAGAGAAGTCAACCCCACCTCAGGCCTCAACCCACATAACATGAAGTTTCTGATGTTTTCCAAATATGCCAGTCTTTAATTCAAGTGACCATTTTCCCACTAGCAGAGCCTCCTAGTGGCTCTGCTTGTGCTCCTGCCCCTTACCTAATGCCTGCATGTTGTGTGGCGAACACGCTGAGTGGGATGGAAAGAGTCTTCAGTCCCTCTGGCTGACCCCTCAGTTCCCACCCAAGGACGGGAACTGAGCCTCAGGGCCACTAGATGGCAGTGCTCAGCTGCCCACGTCTGGTCACAGCAGTGCAGAGGAGGGTTTTCTAAAACCCACATTTGTATCACCTCATGGGATCAACCCCTTTATTCTCCAGACTTGCCTCTGACTGCTATGACTGTCCCCTCTAGAGTGCAAAGCCTCTGCTCCTCGACAGCTGTAAGGATTTGGATGACGAGGAAATTTTCTGAGTCTCCATTTCCACATCTGTAAAATGGAGATTTGCCACACCAGGTTCCAAGATAATTGTGAGGATAAAATCAGTGAGAACTGGACAGGGCACGTGCCTTTGACAAATCATCGCTTCTGTTTAATAACACCTACCGAGTGCTTTACCTGTCTACCTGCTAGCGCATCTGGGATGGGATTGGCTGGGAGAGGTGGAGCAGAGTGGGGTTGCCATGTCCTATTAGCTCCATTGGGATGATGTGGGCACCACCCCAAAGAAGTTACCTGGCAGTGTGGACAGCACAGGGGCAGCTGCTAGTGAAAGGGGATCAGGGGAGTCAGCACCATTTGTCCCCAGACCGCTAGTCATTGGTGGCTTCAGGTTTCCCAGGGACCACTTGCAAGTTCTTTCTTACTCAAACTTGGAGCAAACTTGGAGCGGAGTCTATTTCCCAACCTGCGTTCTCACCTCCCTGACTCCATCCAGTTCCAGAAGAAGCTCTTGGTATGCTGACACTTTTCATGGGTGTGGGTCTTGTTTGCACTTCAGCCTGAGGACTCCCAAGGACACGGTCCATGTCTCCCCCAAAAGATGGGGGCTTCCTGATGCTAGGGCCTACGTCTTCCCCTCAGATCCAGGTCTCCTTAAGAATAGAATCTTCCTCTGCCCAGACTAAGGCATCTTGGACCAGAGCTCCCTACTGCTAGATCCCATGGTTCAATGACAAATGGGGCTCCTGGAGGCAGGGTTGGTCTCCCCCTTTGTTTGGAAGGGGGCTGCCTCAGAGCAGAGACCGTTCCTTCTTCCACTGCTCAGCCCTTGCCCAGCCAGGCTTTTCTTGTTAGAAATGACCTCTGTAGCAACTGGACAGTTCCAGGCTGGACCCTAGACTCCATCCCCTCCTCTTAGCTGTCCCTCTCAGCATGTTCTTGGAGCCATCAGCTCACTCACCTTCACAGACCCCAGGGTTAATAAGATGGGGCCCTATTTCCCTGCTTCTCCTCCCCCTAACCAGGGCTGGCTCCAGCCTGCCCCCCACTCCCAGCCTCTAACCCTGAGATAGGCTTTTTAATTGCTTTCTTGGATCTGCTCTGCTCTCCACTCCCCTCCCCTCCTGTCCCTGCCTGATTGGGTCCCTCTGGGAGAACAAGACGCAGGGGACCAGATATGACCCTGGTGGGAAGGGAGGGCTGGTGGGCAGCTTCCATTTCCAAACCAGCAGTGGACTGGATGAACAGGGCAGGGGGGATGCCCCTGGCTGAGCCGAGTACTTTGTGTGTGGGTGGGAGGGGGTGCTGAAAAGCACAATCATAGTCCCCAGGCCCCCTGGGGTGACTCTGGTCCCTTTCTCCCCCCATGACCTCTGCATCTAGCTCTCCTCGGCCCCTCTTCACAAAAGAAGTATACAGGAGGGGAAGACAATTACAAACTAGATTCTGGCTGGGAACCAGGATCCCCTACACACAGCCAAGAGGGAGAGGCTCATTCCTGGGGGAACCTGGGGACAGACAAGTGGGGCTCTAAGAGAGGCAATGAAGTGCTCTGTTGGGGCCAAGCTGAAGCTGGATGGAGGCAGGACTCAAAGAGACAGCCCTGCTACCTCCCCTTGACAGGTACGAACACCCACAGAAAATTAGGCTTACACTCAGGTGTCAGGGACAGGTGCTATCCTGACTCCCTGCGTGGAGGGATCATGTCTTATTCTGCATTGGCAGCTCTTGGCACTGAGCCTGGTTCTATGAACCGGGCAAAATTTGTACCCCAGGAAGGGTTCAGTTTCAGGATGAGCAAGGAGGTGAGTGTAGGGGCCTGGGGAGAGGGGATTCTAAACCCACAGAAGTGGAGTGAGGGCTAGGATGAGGCAGAGGTGAGGGGGTGTTAGGCCGAGCTGGGCCCGCAGGGAATGGGAAGCCATCCATTGCCATGTCTCACGGGCGACTCTTTATGTAAGAACAATCCAATCCAGAGAACAGTCCAGAGCCTCATGGCCCACTGAGGTCAGCTGAGGGCTGGCTGTCAGCTTGCTGCCCCCCTCAGTCCCTGCCTGCTCCCTGTGAAGCCAGGCTGCCTCTGGCATGCGGGACGCCACAGCGAGCACTCAGCCGACCTCACGTGATTGAGGGCAGGAGCCTCACCAGTGCTTAACTCCATCAGCACAGTCTTTGTGCATTTAATGGGTCACCCGAGAGCATATTTTGCACCACAGAGCCACAAATGTTTGCCAAGCAGATGGCTGGCTGCCGAACATCCTTGTCAAGAGTGACCTCTCCCACTCTAGGACTGCCCCCAGCCCAGGCAAACTGCCTCGTGCAAGGACCCTATTGTTTGGAGGTCGCCCTCCTGGCCCTAGTCACCAGCCGCCTTGCCCTGTGCCTGCTGCCTCTGCCCTTCCAGGGTGACGGTGATGATCAAATGAGATAATATATGTGAGAGCCCCAGGAAATGGGGGAAGTTATTCAATTTGAATCCAACCAACATTCAGCAGAGGCCTCCTGAGGTCAAGGCACCATACCAGGCTGCCAGGGGCTACAGATGTGAAACTGTGACTGATTCCAAGGGAATCACGGTACACAGGGGGGAAAACTCATAAAGGCTAATTGGAGAGGCGGGAACCCCAGGCATGTGAAATGTCTGTTCACTTCCAAAGGGAAGCAGCCCAGCGTCAAGTAAAGAACTAGACCCCCAGGTTGGATCGGGAGCACTTACAGTCTAACTGTGGGCAGGTTTGGTGGACCCTTTTGTGAGTGTTTCCTCATTATTCACCCCGTATAGCTGTGAAGCTTTGTGAAGCTCAGCAGCTGCAGGAGCACTCTTTTGCTCCTCCAAAGGGACTGGAACTGAGTGGGAGGGGCCCACCAAGTAGAGGGGAAGGCTGGTCCCGCAGAACAGCTAGGACTGCCTTGAACTTAGCAGTGTTATTTACACACTACTCGCAATGTGCTAAATACCCCTAACATGTTTGTTTTCAGAAGCAAGTTAAACACAGATTCCTGTAATTTTATTTACACTATTAATTCATTCAGCCAACCATGTCTTCCTGGAGAGGAGAGAGATAACTGTGTTCTACTGTCACACAATCCACTGAATGGAGAGGAAGGCCCCCAACCGCTTGTACTGGGTTCCAGCAGGGGGATCTGGGACCACTGAAAAAGTTCTCTCTAGCCAGGCACAGTGGCATAAGTGCCTGAAATCCCAATGATTCCGGAAGCTGAGGCAGGAGATTTGCAAATTTGAGGCCAGCCTGGACAACTCAGTGGAACCCTGTCTCAAAAATAAAAAGGGCTGGGGATATGGCTCAGTGGATTCAACTCCTAGTACCAAAAAAAACAAAGACAAAACAACTCTCCCTGACTGTACGACTCCAGGCCTGAGGTAGAAGCATGGACCAGACCTCCAGATAAGGTTGCTTCTTGACCCACTCAGGGAATAAAGGCCCTTTAGGGAAGAAGATTGGGCACTGGAGTGAGGAGCGGGGCTCAGTCCTAGGCCCAGACTTCCTGCAGCAAAGAGGCTGGGTGAGTGTTGTTTTCTATACTCAGAAGTTTCTTTAGGTTTTGAAGAACTGGAAGGTGAGAAAGGGAAGGTGTGCCATCCTATGTAGTTGTACAGAGAAAAACACACCAAGGATGGAGATGGTTATTACAGTTAAAAACATACATCTATATATATATATGTGTGTGTATACATAAATATACATATATATGCATAAATCAAGAAGCAGAAGGGTGTAAACCCTGGAATCACTAGCATGGTTACCTAAGTGGTAGCATTAAGGTTACAGTCCCCTTTCTTATACTTGTGTGTGTGTGTCTATGTATAAAGATAATAAAGCAGGCTTCTTCTGGAAATCAAGGCACCATCATGAGCTGCATCATCACCAGGACAGGGGCCAGGATGGGGCTGAAGATTCGCCTCTCAGAAACCATGGAAGAGCCAAGATGTGACTTCCCAGAATACCCCCACCAGCCTCATCCGTCCAAGAGGCAGCAGCCATCACTGTACACGGTCCTGGGTTACACATGGGGTAGGAAAAGAGCCCCAAAGAGCCCCTGGCCTGATGGTGGGCTTTGGAATTGAGGGGGGAACATGCAGCACCCTTTAAAATAGCCGCACATTAATACTCACAACTGAATATGTACATGCTGAGCAGCTGAGTGTAACAGATTTACAAAGAGGGTGGGAGTGGACATGTGGTGCCCAGGTGATTACACCTGTAATCCCAGCTGCCCAGGGGCTGAGGCAGGAGGAGGATTGCGAGTTCGAGGCCAGCCTGGACAACATAGTGAGACTCTGTCTCAACAAAACAAAAACAAAATAAAGAGGGCGAGTAGCAGAATGTATTGTTGGGGAGGGTGTTAATGAAGAAAGGTGTGTTGGCACGAATTGCTCCAGGGTGAGGGATCCTGGTGTTGAAGGCTCCGGGCACCAAGCAAAGGCAGCGAGCCTAGAGGGGCTGGAGGAGCTGGATAGTTTGGAAGTCAGGACACCTGGGCACTGCAGTTTCCAGCTGACAGCAATCCCCCAGCCCCAGTCAGTTCCTTCTGGGTCCTTTGGTCACTGAGGCAGCGGGGACTCAAGGGTAGCTCTGCAGGTAGGTACAGGAGGAAGGTGAGGCTCTATTCCATTGGTCCACTGCCTCTCATCCCGTCTTCTACCTCCCTTTTCCTGGTCCCTGAGATGCTGGGAAGTATTCCAAGCCCTCCTCTCACCTGGGTCCAAACCCCCTCTGTCCCCTCTTGCATCCTGTCTTCAATTGTCAATGTGGACCAGTCGCTCTTGTCCCCAGTGGCAGTCACCTGGGATTGCAAGGGGTCCAGCTGGCCTCTTCAAGGTGCTGCTGGGGAGGCGGGCGATGCGACTGCGGCTGCGGCCCCGGGAGACTGAGGAACTGAGAGAGGGAAGGCAGGTGGGAAGGTTACAGTCATGCCCCGGACTGATGTGTGGAGGGAGGCAGCACTAGCTGCTAAGCCTCGAGGGCAGGGAGCCGAGAACAAGCAAGAGTTTCCAAGGTCAGATGTGAGAGCTGGAGAGGCTTGTGGGGTTTGGGACATGGGAGGGTAAGAAAGGGGATAGTCCAATCATTGGATCAACCAATAAATGCTGAACGTCTCCCTTGTGGATAGGGGACCTGGATCAGCACCTCTGAGATGATCCTGTGATAGCAAGCAAAAGGCCAAAGAAACTCCAGTCAGAGAATTAGATGCTTGCTCTGCTCACTAGACTTCGGCTGCTTGCTCCTAGGAGTCCAGAGACACACCAGGAAAGGGTCTGTGGCAGCCCAGGGGCCTAATGCCCCAGTGAGGGTTCTTTCTCCACACCCTCACCCCAACAGCTTCCAGACCTTACCTCATGGTGCGCTTTTTCTTGCAGGCTGAGGTTCCAGGGAAGGAAGATGTTGGCTTGGGGCCCTTCATGGTGAACAGGAGCATAGGTCCACTGGGGAGCAGGCAGAGGGATGGAAGTAGATCAGGAGGGAACCAGAAATGACACTGGCTACTCTTATTCCTTCTAACTCCCAGCTTGCTAGGAGAGGGAGGTGGACAAGATGACCTGAGGTTTCTTCCTGCTAAGAGGTGGATTCTCTCCCTGCCTTGCTAGGTCTGGGCTGACAGCTGAGTGACAGCCCTGCTCTGGGAGAACATCCAGATGTCAGTTTCTGGTGCGTTCAGGGAACTGGAGTTCAAACAATTTCACCCTTCCACCTGCCCAGCTCTGAGCTTGTTACTGAGAATAGGTTCAGGGGCCATGGAAGGAGCAGGAGTGCAGGTGGGCAGCCTGTGGCCTCTGCTTCACAGGTCCCGGTCAGCCTGCCACTTGTTATTGGCCTTGGACTGTCCTGAGCTGGTTGCTATTCCTCTCTCTGGCCCTGTGGGTGGAGGGCAAGGGTAACAGCTGCACCTTCTCACTGGAAAATACTGAAGAAAGTTTTCTTTATTTCTCTATTTCCAGATGCTGGCCCTGAGGGAAAAATCTGGGGGCAAAAGTGGCAGAAAAACTATTTCCCAGTGGGACACAGAACTCAGATTGGAACATAGTGCCCAAGCAAAGCAGAGGAACAAATAGGGCTAGGATCATGAATTCCTGGTTCCCTGCTGACTCTTCCCAAATGGGGTTCTGTGGTTCTGTTAGCTACTCATACACAAGCCACAAACCAGCATAGAGCTGGTGGATCTGAGGCATGAAGAGGGTCCCTGATGAAGTCATGCCCCTGGCAGCTGTGCACTCTGCTCTCCTGGGACTGGGTAGAAAAGCTGACCATGACCAAAGGGAAACAGATGGCAAATATCCTGGCTCCTAAAGCAGGTGCCTTCTACTCTTCTTGGCACCCTTGTCCCTTGCTGACCTCTGACCTCTGCTGGGAGGCTGAGAGACTCACCTGGGGACGAAGGGCTGGTCTAGCCTATTCAGTTCCTGGGGGACATTCTCCCAGCCGACAAATTCATGGAAATTGAGTTTTGAGGAGGGCTCCTCGGAGAGATCAAAAGTGGCATTCAGGTCACGAGCAGGGAGGGCCAGAGGGGTAGAGCAGTTCTGTACAGCAGAAGGGCCCAGGGGCACCCGGCTCTTGATGACAGTAGCTGGGCAGAAGCGAGGGGAATGGCAGGGGGAGGAGGGCCTCGTCCCTTTGGGGGTGCTGGGCCCACATGAAGGCTGGGCCTTAGGCAGAGACCCTCTCCTCAGGCAGGGTAGGAAGGACTGGCGCTGGCGCTTAGTCTCCAGCTTTGGGGCTGGGGGACTGTCTGGCTCTGTGGGGCTTGGTCTCCTTTTGTTGTTCTTCTCTGTGGGCCGTTGGGATGCTGAGGCTGGGGTGCAATCAGGTTCAGGTGGGATACCCAGAGTGTGCTTGAGGCCACTCAATCTTCTTGCCATTGTTCGGGTCACAGGGCCACAGTAGCCTGGAGATTCTGGGCAGAGAGGGGAGAGTGCTGAGGAGAGACCAGGGACTGGCCAGGAGCAGAGAATGTACAGAGCAAGACACTGGATTCATGAAGGAGCCCTTAACTCTTCATGTTTCCTGGGGCCTCTTTGTTTGCAGAAGTGCATGAGCCCTGGGGTCCAACCTCCTAACCACAGCATAATCCAGTACAACCAGCTGGGCAGGGTGACACTCACTGGATTCTGAACACAACTCCGGGGTCACAGGGGCCCTCCTGGCCAGGTCAGGAGTCCTGGAGGTCTTGGCCCCAGGCTCAGTTTTTCCCTCTTGTACCAGCTGCTGCAGGGTCTCAAACTCTGTAATCATGTCAGGGGTCAGGAGATTGGCTGCCTGGAGCAGGGAATACTGCTTCTGGGCCAGGCACAGCACCTGGAGGGCCAACCTGAAACAGAGGGAAAGGGATTTCTATTCAGACCCAGCCACACCAGGGTCCTTTATGCCATGCACTGTCCCCATCGTTCCGGCTGTGGTCGAGGAGCACACCTGGGGTGGTCCACTAGTTCTCTCCTGCCTTGTCCCAGACTGGCTGGCTGGTCTCCCAGATAGGGCTCCCACTCTGCCATCCCCTTGAAAAAGCCCAAGATGGCCATAGGCAAGGTAGGAGATGTCACCTATTATAAATACTTCATGACAGAGATGGTGACATGGAAAGTAGGGAAAGGTGCTAAGTGACCTTGGACTTGGAAGGTCTGAGTTTCCTCTTAGCCCTTCCATTTACTGGCACTGTGATCATAAGCTCATTTAGCCCGAGGGCAATGTAAGGTAGCAGTTAGGAACCCCGCTCAAGTCAGACTGCTAGATACCTGCTCAAATCCAGCTCAACCTTTCCAAGCTGTGATCTTGGGTGCATTGGTCCACAACCTTAAGACAGGGATAACAAATGCACCCACTTCATAGCATTGTTGGAAAGACTGAGTTATTTTAGCCAGGCATGGTGGTGCATGCCTATAATCTCAGTAACTCAGGAGGCTAAGGCAGGAGGATTCCAAGTTTGAGGTCAGTCTCAACAACTTAGAGGCCCTAAGCAACTTAGCAAGACTGTCTCAACATAAAATTCAAAAAAGGAAAAAAGAACCATGGATGTAGCTTAATAGTAAAGTACCCCTCAGTTAAATCCTCAGTACAAAAAAAAAAAAAAAAAAAAAACAACAAGTTATTTTGTATACAGAATGTTTAAAGAATACCTCATACATATTAAACACTGTGAGTTTAGTGAACTATTATTTATGCAAAGTGATAATAATACCATCTACCTCATTAGGTTAAGAGGAGATAAACTAAGATAGGTTAAGTTGACCTTGGCTCTGAGAAGACCCTCAAAAAGGCATATTGGTCTGTGTCTTCTATTTAGTGTTTGGGATCCTGAAAAAAATATGTGTGATTCAACATATTTCACATGCTAGGGGAACTATTTAAAGGAAATTCTGAAGGTAATGAGATTATTGATGTAAATTTGGATTCTCATAAAGTAAATTTTCTTTCTGTAAGGAACACCTATGATACAAGAATAAACAAAATTACCTTGGTGGGGATTATTCATAGCAAATGATTTACCCTCAGGGAGCTCTACCTGTCTGGACACCTCTGAACCCCACCCATTGCCCTCAGTCATGTGTGTTCAGGGAATTTACACTCATTTTTGTAAAGCAGGCTTGAGGTCTTTGTGGAAGAAGGCAGGACACAAATTTAAAAGGATACAGTAGAAATTCATTCTGTACCTTCCTGAGCCACATGTTATAAGGAAGACTAGACTATTGAGAAGAGTGGGTGTTAGAAAGAAATGAACGGGCCTGGAAGTCAGATGACCCAGGTCTGGCCCTGCACAGAAGCCTCAGCCCCCCAGCCAACGAATGGGAAATTGCTCTAAATCATGAATTTTCAAATTAAGTTTCAAATGCCTATCAGACAGCAACTCTGTTCTGTTCGTCCTATCTATTAGACCTCAGCATGAGATTCCATGTAAAGAGAGGACTGTGCAGCTGGAAAAAAAATCCTGAAAAACCACTGAACTAGAAAATCTCAGCTCTGTTCAATGTCCTGATGGTTCAAGATTCTAAATTCCAAAGCCAAATAGAAACGATTTTCGATTATCTGCTTGTCAGAGTGTTTCCAAACCTGGAAATGATCCGGAATGTTCTGCCACTCCTGAATCTAGGGGTCTTCTATCATATTGTATTAGCACTTCATTAATATTGTATTAATATTCCCCAAGAATCAGGGAGAATAAAGATTATGATACCCAAATCATAGCCAAGATTGAAGGAACTTATTGGAAACCACAAAACCAGAGGCAGAGCAGAAATGAGGACATGGGTCCTCTCTCCTCAAAACACGGGACACCAAGCAGAGAGACCGTGAGTCATCTGTGGGAGCCTGTGGTTGTTCCCTGGGAGGCCAACGGGACATCCCACCAGTGCATCCCTGCCTCTTCAGGCCCCAGGGAGTTGGCAGCAGGAGACAGATAATGAGCCGCTGATTATTCAGGCCACAGCATTTTTTGCTGAGTCGGGAACAGACACTCCCCAACAAGAAATAAAATTAAACAGGCCCTTCTGTCCGGAAGCTTTAAATACACTGCCTAGTGTGAAGCGTGCTGGGGAGGGGAGAGCGGGGCTGGCAGTAACACCACTAAGCAGCAGGGGATTTATGGCCCTGGGGCCAAGGGAAAAACAAAGCAGTGCCCCTGAGTGAAGCACAGAAGGAATGTCCCCAAACCCTTTCTCTCTGGCTTCACTTGGAAGTTTGTATTTACTTCTGAGAAAAAATAGCCACATTCAATCTGTTGATGAAGACGCAGGAGAAGCAACTGACTCAGGGAGGTTGACTCCTCCTCCGCCTGACGCCCAGCTCCTCCCAGCTGCATCCTCCTCGCTCTGACAGCAGCTCTGCCCTCAGACTGCAAGGCCAAGTGCTAGCCCCAGCAGCCCAACCTAGCTCAGTGCTTGCTGGCTGTCTGGATGGAATCTGGTGCTTTGCTTCTCCCGCCTGCTGGCTGCCAACGATGTGGAGGAATAAATAGAGATGATGCTAAGTAAATAGAGTAGGTGATTGTGTCTAGGAGTTGAAAGCAGATAAGGGAAAATGTTGATGAAGAGACTCAACTCTTAACTACGATCGGGTCCCACCACCAGGAGGCTAAGCCCATCACCTCCCACCTTGGAGGCCAGAGTAGAAGCAAAAGACACTCACCGCTTAGAATGGTCCCCGTCCAGGTTCTGGGGTGAGAGGTGGCTGGTCACTGGCTTAGGCTGCAGGGTGAGACCAGCAGACTCTGGCAGTGGGGGTCTGAGGTTCTGCTCCAATGTCTGGGCTGGAACCTAAAGAAAGTGGGTAGAGGAGCCAGGATGACCTCCTAAAATTCTAAAATCCGTCCCTCCCCCAGGAACAGGATGACAGCTCCTGCTAGAATGGCCAGGCCCCGGGAGAGGCTTGCTTTCTGCCAGTCACTTCCAGACACACAATGTCTGACGGAGGTAAGAAATCCAGGAGGAGAACCGGGACGAAAGGGACTCTGAGTTAAAGAGAGACGTTTATTCTAATCTTCTACCAGCCCCAAGCCTTCCTGAGGCCCAGGCCTCCTGCCTCCAGCCCTACCTCAGCAGGGTCTTTGTCCTCGTCCTTTGGGGTCTCCTCCTGGTCTGAAGAGCTTCCTTCTATGACCCTCTGTTCCTGGGCCTCTGTTCTCAGGCTCCCCTCTTGATCTTCAGACCCCATGTGGAGCTCTGGGGTCCAGGGCTGGCTGCGGGGGCGGAGCAGTAAAGGGGAGCCAGGAAGGCTAAGGGGGAAATAAGAGTTTGAAAGGCATGATGTGGGACAGGAAGGGTGAGCAGGGAGGGGGGATCTCTGTGGCACCAGGTGGCAGAGCCCACAAACAATGCTTGACTGACAAATGGGCAGTGGCTAAGGGTAGAAGAAGGTGTCAGGAATTTTCTGCTTTAAGAAACAATAACACCCAACCCCTAAGTTCACTTTCTCTCCATGAGTAGATTCCGCTTGCTATATGCTCATTTGGCACCAGGCACTCCAGGAGACATCAGTTGATGTCCTTGGTGTGAACCCCCAACCCTAGGTGTGAATATCTGAAAGATGGAGAAGGGACCCAGCTCCCTGTCCCAGCTGAGCTTAAGGGTGGGACAATGGGCAGTAGAACTCACTGTTGCTGTGGAAGGCTCAACTTGGGGGACTGTGAGTGGCCCTGCTGTGGGGCCTGGGCTCCTGCCTCATATGCTTGGAGCTTCTTCCTCAGGTTGGCCACCTGGAATGACAGCAGCCCAGGTGAGCCCAGGAGGTGAGGGATGGCATAGAGCCCTGCTGCACCCCAGCTCCTCTCTGTCACTCCTTGCCCCGAACCCATTCCCCAGGTAGGCTCCTCACCTCAGCTTGGAGCTGTTGGCAGATGGTGGCATACTGGCTGATGTGACAGTCCAGACTGATCACGTTGCTCTTCAGCTGAGATGGGGGCACAGGGGAAAGATTTGTTTGTTTATTCAAAGCAGCTGTTATCAACCACCTCTGATGACCAGGCATCACATGAGATCCTTACTCATAGTACTAAGGACTCCCTCTTACAGGTAGGAAAATAGACCAGAGGTCAGTAACATGCCTGGGACCACAGCAAGGGACAGAGGAGTGCCTGCCTATGAACCTGATGCCTGACTCCCTGAAGTAGATGTTCTTACTGGACAGGGGTTGATCTTCAGCAGGTCCAGGTGGGCCAGGGTTCCTGAAGAGGCAGGGAGTGGAGGTTCATGAGGGGAGGCCTAGAAGGTATGGGTGGAGGCCAGAACACATCTGCTTTTGTCTGGGTTAACATATGTGGGTGTTTATGTCGTTTTGCTGAAATTGTGGTCCTGTTGCTTAAAACAAGTCAGAACCAGGCCACTGGCCCACTGAGCCACCTGTTCCATGTCTCCCTTGGAGTTGACTGTCTGCCTCTGTCCAGCTGGAGTCTTCCCAAAGGCAGGGACAGTGTTTCTCCTATCACAAAGACTCTCCCTGAAGACAGAGCCCAGGGAACTTCTTTCCTCTGCTTGGGGACATTGGACAGGGATCTGAGGAAGCTCTTGGTCCTGTCCCGTCCTCCTCCTCCCAGGCTAGGGGTTCCCTCCATACTCAGGTTGGCCATCCCTAGCTGGCACGCACCGTGAGTCTGATCTCTTTGGCCCGGTCAGCATATTTGAGGGTGTTGTAAGTGTCCTCGTAGGCCAGGTTAGAGGGGCTGATGGCAGCAATCATCACTGTGCGGCAGTTGCCCCCAATGGAGTCCTTGAGCAGGCGGGTCAGTTTGCTGTCCCGGTAGGGCACATGAGACTTGCGGCCCTGGGGGTGGTCAGTGAGTTGGGGGAAACAACTATATTAGACTAACCTGGTCAGGCTCCAGTGGCCTATGGCCCAGGGCTGGAAGCAAGGATAACTGGGTTCAGGCCTCAGTCGCTGTCCTGGGTGCTGGGACTGCATTGCTTTACCTTTGCATCCGCCAGGGCATTGAGGACATTGATGAGGGCCAGCAGAGAACGGTTGATGTTGGCACCCTCCCGCAGCCGCTCCCCCTTGGCACGGGTGCTGGATGCCCGCTCTGAGCCAGCCAGGTCAATCAGGCTCATCTTGGCCACCTGCAGGGCCTGGGTCAGTCCTGGGACTCGGTCCTGCTGCTTTACAAAGATCTGGAGGTGGAAGGCAGGAGTGAGGGGGACGTGGGCACCAGGAGCCCAGGTTTCATGCCCAGTCCATGATCCTGCTCACCTGGAAGATGGCATGGGAGCGGGAGGAAGTAGCATTGGCATCAGTGGGGTGCTGAGTGCGGTTGCGGTTCCCCCTGGTCAGCATCTCCAGCAGCTGCTCTGCTGAGGCTGGCTGCAGAGGAGACACCAAGGAGGGGATGTGGTCTCCCCACCAGGGATTTTCCCCTAACAGGAAGGGCTGCTTTTCAGAGCCAATGTCACCCCTCTCTTGCTACTGCCACTACCCCAACATCCAGGACATCCCCAAATTGCCTTGTGAGGAAACCCTGGAGGACCAATGGGGCAGCTGGTTCCACCTGAGCCCAATCCCATACCTGGTGGAAAGAAAGTCCTTGCACCATCACCCCCTTGTCAGGGTCCTCACGGATGGCAAGGGGCCCCTTGGGCTCCAGGAGGTCATGAATCTGTTCATTGTACACCTGAGGAGGAGAAAGGACAAGAGGGAGAAGACTGAGGAAGAGGACTCCAACCAAGTGCAGGCTAGAATGGGCAGAGTTGCTGGACAGGAAAGCCAGAAACTGGTGTGTATTTGAGACACTGGACATGAGTGGCACTTTGCAGGGTGATGTTAAATGACAAGAGCAGATTTGGGGGCTTCCCCAGGATCCACTACCCACTTCCTGCCACCACCTTTCCCACCACTCTCTCTGCTCCATCCTCTCTTCAGGTAGTCATGAGAATGAGGGATGGTGCCCTGGGCGGGGGAGCAGCCCTACCTCCAGGTAGCTGATGAGCACCTCGAACTGCTTTTCCTCCTGGCAGGCCTCGAAACGCCTGTATAGTTCCATGGTGGTCAGGTACATGATGCCAGGGTCCTCCTCCCTTCCCAGCATGGTGTGTGTCTTCCCAGCCCCAGTAGCCCCATAGGCAAACACTACAGAGGACAGGGTGGGAAGGAGGGTGGCAGCAAGGCCAGGTTCACCTTCCCCAGGGTTGCCACCAGCACATTCCACCCAGCTCAGCCCTGCCTTCCTCCAAGCCCCTTCCTTTTTCATCCACGTACACCAGTCTGCCATTTCACTGCTCCTACCACTCCTACCCTACCCAGTGCTCATGCTCAGCCTCTTGGTCCTCCACGGGTCTGTCCTGCCTCCCATAAGCCTGTGGACTCCAGGGCAAAGGGATCTGCAGGTACTGTCCATGCCTTCTCCAGGCTAGGGAGCTTCCCCCAGTGAAGGCCCACCACTGTTTCCCTCACTAGCACTCATTGCGGTTTATAAACACACTGTAAGCATCAAGAGTCCAGAAGCCACACCTGTCTGACTGGCTACTGTATGCTAGGGTCGAGTACAGTGAGTGAATGAGGCCCCCTACCGCAGAGGATGAAAGGGCTCACCAAGCCACGCCCACCAAGGGACAGGCCAGCATATGTCAGAAGACATGGAAACCCCTCCTTCAAAGGGAGCAGGGAGGCAAGGGTGCTACCAGGCAGAATTCAGGTTCTCACCTGAGCAGTTGTAGCCCTGGAGGAAGCTGTCCAGGATGCTGTGGGTGGTGTGCTGGAACACATCCTGTTGGGTGGCCTTCTCACCAAAGACCCGGTCGAAGACAAATGTCAGGTCTTTACCCTTCTTCTTGGGGCCGTCATGGGTACCACCCCATTTTAGGCCAGGGAATCCCCCATCGGGTTCCTCAGGATCAAACACCAGCACCCGCTCGTCCACCACTTGAACCACAGGCCATCGCTGACTCTCCAACTCCCGAGGGGTGGGGGGCCGCACCCGCACCACCACCTGCACCATGCTGTCCTCCACTGCCATCACCGTGGCAACACCTGAGCGGAGACATGATGGAGATGAGGACCAAACCAACCCAGACTTGGCCGGGTGCCCTTCAACACTCAGGGGCTCCACCTGCTGCCTTCCCAAGCTGACCTCCATTTTATACCCCAAGAGAGTAAGAATATTGGCACCAGTATCAATCGTTTATACCTATCTCTTTCTCACTTGAAATACACCTTTGTCATATTCAAATGACTTGGTTTTCATAGGTGTATTAACTATTTTGTTCCACCGAGCTATTCATCTACTCCCATGCCAACACTATACTCTTCCTTCTGTTCCTTTACTGGGATTTTATCTAGTGAGGCAAGAGCTCCTCACAAGACTTTTTCATAATTGTCTTGGCTCTTCCCAGGCATTTATTGTCTTTAAGAAAATTTGACTGCTGGGAGTGATGGTGCACGCCTATAATCCTAGGAACTCAGGAGACTGAGGCAGGAAGACCACAAGTTCAAGGCCAGCCTCAGCAACTTAGCAAGACCTGGTCTCCAAAAAAAAAAAAAAAAAAAAAAAAAGAGGTGGGTGTTGGGATTTAGCTCAGTGGTAGAGTACCCCTGGGTTCAATCCCTAGTGTCCAAAAAAAAGAGAAAAAGGAAGAAAAAGATCTTATCAATTCTGCTCACAACCCAGATCCCCTTCTCCCCTTCAGTAACAAAAAACCTGTTGGAATTGCTTTACATTTACATATTTATTTTGTTATCCTTTGAATATAATTCCTAAGTGTTTTATAAATTTAATTGCTTTCATGAATGGAAAGCCTTCTCCCAATTCCAGCTGGTAATTGCAAAAATGGAGAAACAACTGATCTTTAGATATTCACCTTATATCTACCACCCTCAAATTCTCTTACTTAATTCCAATTTGTTTTTTAGGATTTTTTTGATTCTCCAAGTATACAATTTTTTTTTCTTTATTTTATTTATATGTGATGCTGAGGATCAAACCCAGTGCCTCATTGCGTTCCAGGCAAGCACTCTACCACTGAGCCACAACCCCAGCCTCTCTATAGATTTCTTTTTTTTTTTTTTTTTGGTGGTACTGGGGATCGAACTCAGGGCCTTGTGCTTGTGAGGCAAGCACTCTACCAGCTGAGCTATCTCCCCAGCCCCCCAAGTATACAATCATGTGTCAGTAAAGAAAATACATTTTAACTTTTCTTCTCCGTATTTATGCCTATTTAATTTCTTACATATCACAGTCTCTAGAACTTATAAAATGATTTTTAATAACAATGAAGATAATGGGCCTGCTTGTTTTGCTTCTGATCTTATAGGAAATGGCTTTAGTGCCTCATTATTTAGAAACAACTTTGAGACAAATAGTCTTTACCATATTAATAATTTCTCTTATTCTTATTTTACATAAGGTTGTTATTAGGAAAGTCTAGAATTTTTATTTAACACCCTTTCAGCATCTACTGATACATTACATGTCCTTGCTCCCATGGTATAGTATTGGATATTATTGCTGGTATCAAACCAACCGTACATTCTGGGAAAAAACCCTACTCCAGGCAGTAGTGATGTTTTCAATATTTAAATGATCAAAGAAGTCAATCTTTTCTTTTATGGCTTCTATGTCATATTTAAGAAGACTCCTTTCTCTAAGGTGATAAATACTTTTCTTATATTTCTAATGTTTTTTATTTTCTTACATTTAGGTTTTTACGGAGATAGAATTTAGGGCCACTCTACCACTGAACTATAACCCTAGTCCTTTTTAATTTTGATACAGAGTCTTAGTCTGTATCTAAGCAACTTAGTCTTACTAAGTTGCGCAGGCTGGCCTCAAACTTGGGATCTTCCTGCCTCGACCTCCAGAGTAGATGGGGTTGAAAGCACTTGGTGGTTATGAAATTCTACAAAAACTCCTGCTAAGATTTTAATTTGGATTATTTTGAATTTGTAGATTAATATGAGATAACTTCTTTATGATAGCGAGTCTTCCCATCTAGGACCTGGTATCTCTTCCTATTTATATACAACTTTATAATCTTCAGTAAAATTTTATAATTTTCCCCACATGAGTATCATATATTTCTTGATAGGTTTATTACTAGTTATTACACAGTCTTTGTTATATTGTGAATAGGCTCCTTTTAAAATTACATTTTCAAATTCATGTTTTACCAGAATATGGCAAAGCTTCAGATCAGTATGCAGATCAGGTATCTGGTCACAATGCCAGACTCCCTTATTAGTTCTAATAGATTGCCATTGATTCTCTTAGGCCTTTCAATTAAATGATAATATAGTTTGCAAATAATGACAGCTACTTTCTATTTTTAGCTCTTCTTTATTTAGTTGCCCACCCTCCACTGCCCATTAGGGGTGCAGAACTGGGTGTTGAATTTTATCAAATGCTTTTTGGGGCTTGCTGAAATGATCAAACAGTATTTCTCCTTCAATCTGCTTATGTCGGGGGTGACACACAGATTCCCCAGTGTTGACCTGGTAATCATGCCAGACACTTATGGCCTCTTCCTTCTCATGGCTCTCCCCAGGCCTTTCTCCTGGATTATTATTTTTTTTTGGAGGGTGGGGTAGGGGGAACCAGGGAGTGAACCAAAGGGTGTTTAATCCCAGAGTCACATCCTTGGCCCTTTTTATTTTTTATTTTGAGTCAGAGTCTAGGCCACATTAAATTGCTGAGGCCGGCCTTGAACTTGTAATCCTCCTGCCTCAGCCTACAGAGCTGCTGGGATTACAGGTGTGTCCCACCACACCTGGTCCCCTGAAGGTTTTTCATTTCTCCTTTGAGCCAGCTTACCAAGGGTGGGAATGGAATGCAGAGCTCAAGGATATCCTGGAAAAGTTTAGCCCAATTCTAGGGATATATTAACAGGAGTAAGAAATGGGGTAGGGGATCATTACCAAAGGATATGAACAAAAGAATGCTTTCCCAGTAAAGACTAGGTATGGCTGATGGGTCACAATTACTGAGCTCACTCAGCAAAGGAAAGTGAGGTATATACCTAGCAAACAGCTCAGGTTTTCTTTGGGGAATGAGCCAAATTGAGCTGATTCAGAATTCTTGTCCCCTCACCCCTAAAATTCTTCCCCACATCAGACAAGGGAAAGATATCAACCAACAATAATGTGTATAATTCGATTTCTAGTCTAGCAGCCAGATTGTCATAATAAACATATTAGCTAAGTTATCACTGTATCAGGGACTATTCAAAGCACCTTACACATATCATCTACTTTTATCTCCATTGCAATCCCACAAGACAGATAGTATTATTATACTAATTTTTCAATGAGGAAATTGAGACAGAGAGGGTTAAGCCATTTGCCCAAGGTCCCAATGCTAGTGAGTGATGAAGTCCTACTCTAACCCAGGCAGTCTGACCACAGAGCCGGTTATCCTGCCTGATAATGATATTATATATTACGCTTTGAGGATCATTGTTGTAATAACCCCTTATGTTAGTATAATAATCATAATCCCTTTTATGGGATTAGCATTATGTTTTCAGTAAATACTTGTAGATATGTGAACTGTACCTAATCTTTGGCACTGAGTTTCTTGCCCTTGAATTCTCACCCCCCAAGGAAACCACTTTTCTACTGGGGGAAATAAAGTCAGAGGATGCCTGAGTCTCTTCTGGCTGCCTTCCTGGCATCCCAGCATCCCACCGGGAGGGTCTTGGCTGAGGAGGAGCCACAGAGCAGCCTAACATTCTAAGCAGGAAATTAAAAAGGGCACTGGCAAAGGAGTGTGCATAACCTTTACAGTTCTCTCCTCCCCGCCTCCTGAGGGCCAGCGGGGCTGAGTCTGTTTGCCTAATGAGATGTTTTTCCTCTTCCTGAGACAGTGCTGGGGGCACAGGGTATGGGATGCGGGTGACACCATGGGAGCCCCTAAGATGCCTGGGTCCTGGTCTCTGTTCTGTATCTGACTTAGGGGGAGGTCTTTCCAAGAGCCACCCAGCATCGATGTCACATCGGCTTCCTCCTTTGAGAGCCAGGGAGAAAGCTACCGATCTGCTCCCACCCCAGGGGGATGGGGAGATTAATGAGAGAACGTTTGTCAAGTTTGCTTTGATCCTTGGTTGGAAAGAGCATTTCAGCCCAAAGTACAAGGGAGATGATTCTTTAATAAGATCTTCAGGGTTCTCAGCCAGCCACAGTCACGTCCTATTTCTAACCCAGGGCAGCTCATTAAAACCCAGAGGCTAGTGCGCTACTGAGCTGGGGTGGGAAGCCAAGATTCCGTTGTTTCGGGGTGGCCTCTTCCGTGCTCTTAGGGATAGACCCAAGGAGAATTTCTGAGGACTTGAGTTGAGGGGACCCCCCTGCAGACAGTTGGGAGTTAGAGGGAAGGAGGCCAGCCCTTAGATATTCTACTGTCATAGGGGTTTCTGTGCCCCCTTCGTTGTTCCTTCAGAATATTTTATACTTGTTTCTTGCCCATAAGCTCTAAGAGAGGGCCCTCTTGACTGACATAGTTTATGCACACCAGGTGCCCACGCAGAGATGCAGAATATTTGTCATATCAACGAATACAAGCCAGAAAAGAACAGTCTGAATCCAAAAGTCTAAAAATAATTACCATTCTAGCTAACATTTACTGAGTGTTTTACAGTGTATCAGACACTACACTAAATACTCTATGCTAGGTGCTTTACAAATGGTGTCATTTAACTTTCACAACAATCTCATTATGTGAGTATGATACAATTGTTACATCCTTATTCTACAAAGGAAACTGGAAGTACCGGAAGGAACTTAACACATCAAGCAGGTAGGGAAGTAAGCAAGACCAGAACCTGACCTCTTTCTGTCACCAGAGGCACTACTCCATCCTTAGGCTGTTCTGCCCTGGTGGGGCTTCGGCAGCTCCTACTTCTCCTCACCTTGGTACGCATAAGAACAGTGTCTCAGGACCACTGGATCTTCTTGTGCAGGGTGTACAGAGGAAGGAGCTGTGTTTTATTATTTTTATTTTATTTTACTTTTGGTACCAGGGATTTAACCCCAGAGGCACTTAACCACTGAGCCACATCCCCGGTCCTTTTTATTTTTTTTTTTTATTTTGCAACAGGCTCTCTTTACTAAATTACTTAAGGCCTCACTTCATTGCTGAGTCTGTCTGGCTTTGAACTTGTGATCCTCCTGCCTCAGTTTCACAAGCTGCTGGAATTACAGGTGAACACCACTGCACCCAGCTCTAATCTTATTTTACTTTTCTTATCTTATGGTTCTGACTAGGAACTCCAGTACAATATTGAATAGAAGCAGTAAGAGTGAGCATTCTTTTTTCTTCCCTGGTTTTATATGAATGTTCCTATTATTTTATACTTTGTTGGTTTAAGGAAATTTATCTCCATTTCTACTTTACTGATATATATTATACATATTTTTAAAAATCATGAATAGGTATCAAATTTTATTGAATACTCTTTCTGTGCCTAATTGCAATATGTTTTCTCCTTTAATCTGTAAGTATGTAAATTGTATTAACAGAGGTTTTTTTTTTTGGTGCTGTGGGGATCAAGTCCAGGGCCTCAAGCATGCTAGCAATACAAGCTAGCACTAAGCTACATCACCAGTCCTGTATTAATAGATTTTCTAATGTTAAATCATTCTTGCACTCCTGATTAAATTTAACATGGTCATATTTTTTTTTTTTTTGCGGTGCTGGGGATTTGAACCCAGGGCCTTGTGCTTGCAAGGCAAGCACTCTACCAACTGAGCTATCTCCCCAGCCCATGGTCATATTTTTAAAAGTGTATTGTTGGCTTCTGATTGCTAATATTTTAATTATTTTTTTTTGGGGGGGGGTACTGCGGATTTAACCCAGGGATATTTTACCACTGAGCTACATCCCCCAGTCCTTTCTATTTTTAAATTTTGAGACAGGATCTCACTAATTTGCTGAGGGTCTTGCTAAACCCCTGAGGCTGGCCTCAAACGTGTAATCCCTCTTGTTGCAGGGATTACAGGAGCGTGCCACTGTGCCCGGCTTGTTTAAGACTTTCTACAACTATATTTATAAAAGAGATTGACTTGTAATTTTCTTTATCTCATCTGTAGAATCATAAAATAGTCTGAAAATGTTTTAGGAAGAGTTTGTGTAAGAGTAGAATCATTTCTCCTAATGGCCTTAAAATTTCTGATGGAGTTTGGTGAGGTTTCTTTAAATGTGTGTGAAGGAATGTTTTAAATGAATTCAGTTTCCTCACTGGTTTTAGGTCTATTAAAAATTTCCAGGCTGGGGCTATAGCTCAGTGGCAGAGCACTTGCTTAGCACCTGTGAGGCACTGGGTTCAAGCCTTAGCACCACATAAAAATAAACAAATAAAATAAAGGCATGCTACAACTACCAAAAAAAAATTCCATAACTTCTTGAGTCAGTTTTGGTAAGTTTTTTCCTAGAAACTTTCCAAAAGCATTTTTAAAAAGGGTGTTCCACTGAAGACTTTCTTTTACTCTCTGTAACTGAAGTTATGTCCCCTATTTTTTGTTCTTAAGATTTTTGTTTCTTTTATTTTCATCAATATTGTGAGAAGTTTGGTTTTTTGTTAGTCTTCTCAGAGATACAACTTTTGGCTAAGTTAATCCTATTATATTGTAAAATTCTATGTCATTAATTTCTGCTTTTAACTTTTATCTTTTTCCTTTGTATTTGTGTGTCTTACTGGGAATTGAACCCAGGGTGGTCTACCACTGACATACAAACACAGACTTTTTTTTTTTTTTTTTTTAATATATTTTTTAGTTGCAGATGGACACAATACCTTTATTTTATTTATTTATTTTTATGTGGTGCTGAGAATTGAATCCAGTGCCTCACACATGGTAGGCAAGTGCTCCACCACTGAGCCACATCCCAGCCCCGCCACCTTTTATTTTTTTGAGACAGGGTCTAAGTTGCTTAGGGTCTTGCTAAATTGCTGAAGCTGGCCTTGAACTTCAGATCCTTCTGCCTCAGCCTCCCTAATTGTTAGGATTACAGGTGGACACCACTCACTGCTCCTGGTTCTGGCCCTTTTTATTTTTGAGACAGGATCTCATTAAGTTGTCCAGTCTGGCCTTGAACTTGAGATCCTCCTACCTCAGCCTCTCCAGTAGCTGGGATTACAGTTACACAACACTGTGCCTGGCTATCTTCTTCCTTTCATGTTTTACATATGTATTCTGTTGTTCTGTTGTTTGAAACAAATATCAAACTTAGTTTTTTTTAAAAAATGAACCAAATGTAAACATTTAGGACTATATTATCCTCTAAGTATTGCTTTAATGCATCCCGCAAGTTTTATAAATAGTATTTTTCATTGTTTCATGAAAAGTATCTTTTAATTATATCATCATACCCTATTTAAGTGTATTTTTTAATTTCCAAATGAGGATTTGTTTTAATTTTCTTTTTCATTGGTATTTATAATTGAATTGCTTGTGGAAAGAGAAAATGGTTTATACAATAGTCTAATAATTGCTTAAATTCACTTTGTGGCCAGGTAGAGAAAAATCTTATAAATATTTCTAAAAGTTTGCTACATTTTTACTTTTAAAAAAAGGTATAAGTGGAACTGGATTGGATAACACAAAAACCAATAAATTGAGACACCTTAAAATCTGTCTGAGCCATGGGGAAATTAAATACTGAAACCAGGCCAAGAAGAACTGAATACATTGAGTTGTTCAGCATGGGATGCAGTGATGTGAAAAGAAATAAAATGGGGAGATTGAAGAAATCAGTGTAACATTTAGGAGAAGCTCATTCTGAAAAATGTTGTAGATGTTCTCCTCTGAGCTAGGCTTAACTGCTGTGTGCCTCAGTTTCCAAACCTGTAAACAGTATCTACCCATACGTTTTTTTTTTTGGTAAGAATTGAGTTCATTCAAACCTGATAAGTGCTCAAGGAAGTGTAGCCATTATTACTAGAATTCTATGACATGCCATTTCTCCATGATGCAGAAAAGAACCAATGTTTTCAATAAAATCCCCTAAGTTCCTTGACTTTATCTTTTCCATACCACTTCAGTTCCCTAAAAGCGCAAAGCTAAGAGGAAAATCCTAGGAAGAGTAACACAAGCCTGTTTTTCTGTCTACAGATGTTCTTTCATTCCTTCCTTCATTCAATCTAATATTCATTGAGTGTTCCAGTAACTAAGTTACAGACCACTGCACATACGACTCCGCAATCAGTTCTGTAGAGATATGCGGTCAATGGTTTAGGAGGTCCCAGGTCTCCAGTTCTAGCGTGCTTGAGAGCCCAATCCTTCCTCACACGTGAGCGAGAGGACTTTTCACAGAGCAGGCGTACAGAGGGCCAGGTGCAGAGGTACGGACCCAGCCCACGTCCGGTACAAAAGAGCAAGAGAGATAGTGATCTCCAGTACGCAAGGTGTAAGGAAGCGCCCCGCTCCCCGCCTTGTTCAAGGGGTCCACCCGGGACCTGCAGGCGCGGTAGCAGAGTTCGATGATCGCGCTGTACTTTAACGTTCTGCACCGGAGGGCTGGCTCAGGCTCCAGTCCCGGAGCAGCTGGGTCAACGTGTCGGAGACCCAGCGCAAGACCCCACAAGGCCTACTCCACCGTGGGACAAAGCTTACCTTTGTCGGCTCCCCGCCACTGGTGTAGTCGCTCGGAGATCCCTCCGCTACAGACCAAAGCGCTGTGACCAGCAGATCGCTCCCCACCCTTCCCTACCGGGTCCAAACTTCACCCCGCGCCACGCGTTCAAATTAGCCTGTCGCCTCTTCCGCGCTTCTCATTGGTCAACTCTCGGACCGTTGATTGGCTGTTTCCTAAGTAACAAAGACAGTCCGAGGTGCGCTTGCGCACTTCCTTTCTGCTTGCTGGAGGTTCGGAGGCAGTTTCTCAGACCCGACCAACCAGAGTGGCGAATAGAAACCAATACCTGGTTGCGATGCGCAGAGTGGGACATGCTCAGTTTCTGTTTTCCTGGGGGCTTGGGTCATCATCAATTACAGCAACTAGACAATAAACAGTTTTAAAAACCCGCTTTTTCTGTGGCCAGAGTTGGCATCTTCTTATTCAAGTTACTCTCCAGCGTCCTTTCCCGCTCCAGGACCATCCCAAAAGTGAACTTCTAGGATAACGTTGAGCAGGGCGTGGTGGCACACACCTGTAATCCCAGCTACCTGGGAGGCTGAGACTAGAGGATCGCAAATTCAAAGCTAGCTTCAGCAGTTTAGGGAGACCCTATCTCAAAATGAAACATAAAAAGGGCTGGGGATGTGGTTCGGTGGTTAAGCGCTCCTGGGTTCTATCGTTCTATCCGTGTGTGTGTGTGTGTGTGTGTGTGTGTGTGTGTCTGTGTGTGTGTGTGTGTGTGTGTGTGTTTTGCTGGCGCAGCGGGGGGGGGAGGCGGATTCCTGGCTTTAAAGAGAGAGAGATAAAGAAAGAAAATTCTGTCCTTCCTATTCACCTCGAGGAACATGGCTCTGAAAGCCTTCTAAAGCCCCAGAATATGTAAGGGGATAACTTTCTATGAATCTGATTAGGACCAAACTGGTGAAGGCTGCGAGGAGTTAGTTGCTCTTCACTTTCAGCAAACCTGGCCTGCCCCGACACTGGGATTGTGAGCAGGTCTGGGGCTTATAAAACAAGGGAGGAAAAATTCCCTCCATAGAACCTACCATCAAGGCTAATAAGGTTGTCATTTAATATGTGGTTGACTTGACTCAAACTCTTCATTCACTTCCCTAGATCTCAATTGCCATCTATATAATGGAATAGCTCTGCTGGTTTGATGAAGACAAAACAAGAAAACTATGCAAAGATATCGTCATTGTTAGAAACAAGAAAACCAGGGTACTCTCGACATGTTCACTACCAAGGGAAATAAAACTGTTAAAGGATAGCTGTCCATATAAGGGTTCCCTCTCTTCTTACATGAATTTATTTGTATTTTATCAGAGGTTTGGGGTGGAGTGGAGAGCTTAGGGCCCCAGGAGCCACTAAGAGAACAGGTGCCACTCGTGTCCTATAAGTTGAACCTTGCCCTGGTCCTACTCTGGTTCAGAAAATTAAATAGAGGTGAAATGAGACAAGGGGCAGAGGCAGGCCCTGCTGAGGGCAGTGAGAAGGAACTTTCTGGATAATCATGGGGGGGTCAACCTCTCAGAGCCTCGGATTCTGACATATAAAATAGGGAATAAAATAATACTTTGTTGCAAAGATCAGATATAATATAGGCAAAGCATCTTGTAGATATTTAATGGCATAGTAATGGGTCCCAGTTTGGGTGTTCTGTCCAGCAGACTCTGTTTATTTTTGCTATCAGGAATTGAACCCAGGGGTCTGAACCACGGAGATATTCCCCAGCCCTTTTTAATTTTTGTTTTAAATTTTGAGACAGGATTTGCTAAGTTGCTTAAGACTAAGTTGCTGGCTTTGAACTTGTGATCCTCCTGCCTCGGCCTCCAGAGTTGCTGGGATTCCAGGTGTGGCTAGACCAAACAGGCTCTGGAAGGGAATCAGTACACAGGAAGATTTTTGGAGGAGTGCTGCTGAAATTAACACCTGTGGAAGAGAAGCTGGGTGGGACATAGGAGAAAGTTGAGCTGAGAGCTCTGAATCTGGGAGCTTGGAAGCCACGCAGGGGACCAGCCTTTAAACTTCCATGCCAATCAGTCATGGGGATAGGCTACCCTGAGAAGAGGGCAGGACGTTGAGCAAGGCAGTTCACATCAGCACAGGCAATCCCCAAAGGGGACTGGTAGCTGAGAGCCATCTGCTGGCAGCACTCCCAGCAGCTGTGGAATAGATCCTTCAGTCCCAAAGGAGACTGTGCAGTGCCTCACAGTGCCCATCACAGCAGGAAAAGGTGGAAGTTTAAGGAGGGTGAGAAATAGCTGTTATTAGGATAGAATGGTTATTATGCAACAGGCACAGTGCTATATACTGAGTGAGACATTGTCCTCTTTGGAAGATCCTCTCAATCCAGCCTAGTAGACAGGCAGCTAACTGTTGAGGGAGTCCAGGAAGTCTTCATGGAAAAACAGGCAGTGGACCGGGGCTTTGAATAATAAGCAGGTTTTCTGCAGGCAGTTATAGTCAAGAGACCCATTCTGATCTCTGGTCAGGGGCAGGAGGAAGGTCTGTAACCCTCTTGGCCTGGGCAGTTCCTAGTCCAGTCTAGAGCTCCTCATTTAGGAAGCAAAGGAGCCCTAGCCTGAGGTGTTGAGGAGGAGCACTGGAATTTACCTTTTACCAGCAGGGAAGAGGTAGGAGCCCCATTCCCTGCACAGACCGCCCCGGTAGCAAGCCTGGAGGGAAAGGGTGCCAGGTATCTCAGGGAGGGAAGACTGCTCCTGCTGGGAGGGAGGAAGAATCAACCCTTCCCCTCCTTGAGGGAAGCATAGGGACAGTTAAGAGAGTTTTAACCAGAAAGGATAAGCCATGTGACCTTAGGCAAGCTAATTCATCTCCCAGTGCCTCAGTTTTCTCACCCCAAAACTGGAGTTGATGATATTAACTTCCTTGTGGAATTATTATGCAGCTTAAATGAATGAATACATGCAAAATACATTCATTCTTTTTTTTTTTCTGGTACTGGGGATTGAATTTATGTGTACTTACCCCTGAGCTATATGCCCAGTCCTTTATTTATTTATTTATTTAAAAAATATTTTGGTAGTTGTAGATGGACAGCATGCCTTTATTATATTTGTTTATTTTTATGTGGTGCTAAGGATTGAATCCAGTGCCTCACATGTACTAGGCAAGCACTCTGCCACTGAGCTACTGCCCCAGTCCCAAGCCCTTTTTATTTTTTATTTTGAGACAGGGTCTCCCTAAATTACTCAGGCTGGTAATTTAGGATCAAACTTGAGAATCTCCTCCTGCCTCAGCCTCCAAAGTGGGTGGACTACAGATGTGTACTACTGCACCCCACTACATTCATGAATGAATATATGCAAAATAAGTAGAGCAGCTCATGATACATATGCTAACGTTATTGCTTAGCTGTTGATACAGGGATGAGTGTATGTGTTGATCCTCCAGCTTCAATATTCCTATAGCACTTAGATAAGAGAAACCCCTCAGCACCCTGTTCTCTCAAAGGTTAGCTTCAGCAACAACTCCAAGCAGTGGGTCAGATTTTGGAGGAATATACACTTGTCATAAAACCTTTCCAAATATTACATAAGTAAAAAATGTAAACCCCACTTAATCCAGCTCCCTCAGAGGTACTTCTTGTTCCCAGTAGATTAAACTCCCCTGCCCTTGAATGCCATTGTATTTTGGATGTGTCTGTACAATCCCTGTGTGGATCTTGAATCGTTGGTGGTTTCTCATCCATCTCTGGATCCTTGACACCAAGCTAGGACCTTGCCTGTAGGAATTTTTCAGTAATGTTTGTTGAAACAAGCAGAGCACATTGAGACAGGACAGGTGGGTGGGTCAGGGCTTCAGTTGAATCCCTCTGCTCTCACCCCATATCAGAGCCCATGATGCAAAAGAGTGTGGGAACCCACTCTGGAGATTGGGGGACCCAGGGCACTCCATTCTCAATACTTGGCTCTACCTTCTGGGTACCCCATATGAAGCCCTTTCCTAGAATCCCATAATTACTTTGGATAGGGGAACAATCCAAAGGTCGGTAGGGGAACAACCCAGGAATCTTCATCTTCTTCCATGATCATCATCTCTGTTCCAGGCATTGAAATACAGATCAAGAACTTTAAATCATAGGACTCAGAAGACTTGGGTTACATAATAATAATAATGCATTTGAATTTTCCTTCACAACTTATAAAACAGGCTCTCATTCACTGCCTCATAACAACCGTTCAGCTAGGTATTCTGGTTTTATCCCCCATTTTGTAGATGGAGAAACTGAGGCTCAGAGAAATGGAGTATCTTTTCCTGAAACCAAACTTGACTTGGTCAGGTCCTGATAGTCAGGATTGAACCCAGTTCTTCTGTCCCCTCTTCTTGCAGGTGGATTGGGTCCTGCTACCTCTGGTTCTAAGCTCTGCCTTGAACCAACCTTAGCGACCTTGGGTTCTTCCCTTGGCCTTAGTTTTTCCAGCTGTGTAATGGTAGTTGCCCATCCTATGACTCGGATTCTCAATTTTGGCAGATGTGGCGAATGGGTAGTATATGGAAAACATGGGGGGTGTAGCCCTCACTCCCTTCCGGTTCCAAACATGTATAGATTTTTCACTTCCACTTTATTATCACCTCATTTGTAGGATTTTAAGGTTTGTTACCTGGAAAGGAGCGAGGAACTCACACCTCCAATTCCACTTTTCAAATATACCTTCACCACTTGTGAAAATAACCTTATTAACAACATCTAACCTGTTACAGTTTTAGTGGGGACACCTAGATAAATAAGTATAGAAGAAATGGGGGCAGGGGAAACAACACAGCTAGGTAGGGTAACAAAGTCTCTGCGGGGTTTTCTCCCAGTCCTCAGGAGTCCTGGAGCTGTCCGCCAGGGTCGGCAGAACTCTGGAGAGGCCCAGAGTAGCCTTGAACAATTGGCTCTGGGTTTTCACCTCCTGCCTCCTCCTCTGGGGCTCAGAACTCCTCCTGGAAACAGCTCTTGTGCCTGCCTAGATCCCCTGTCTCCTGGATGCTTGTCCAGGATTGATTCTCTGGGCAGCTCCCCTCCGAGCAGTAAATGAAATATCGGTTACCAGGAGTGAGGTGGGAGCCAATTAACCCCTAGACCTTGCCATGGCAGATGTGTTGGTAGGAAGCTGAAGCAGAGTGCTGAGCACACCTGCCTGGTCTTCCTGCAAAGTCATCCAATTAGGGCAACCCCCAGCGGTGGGCCCCAGTGCCCCCTCTGGTCCCCATAACCTCAGAAACCAGGGCAGCACCAGCCCCTAGGGCTGACAGCAGCCTGGACACAGGCTGGCCTGCCATTCCTCATGTGGGTGAGCTCCAGGGGCACCTCTGTCCTTGCACCCCTCCTGGAAGGGACATTATTCATCAATTAATCAGTCATCTTTCTAAATGAGAAGCAGCCTGGAGAAGCTTCTTGTTTCCTTCCTCCTTTGTGAACCTGCTATTCTGTCTACCCACCCAGCTCTGTCCCCTGGAATAGTCCTGTGCCAGAAAAGTCCCTTACTGAGGAGGCTGAGGACATGGGGGGTTGGGGGGCACAGCTTCTGCTCTCAAAGAATCTCCAGTTGGATAAGGAAACAGTCTTTTCTTCAGAGAACCTGAGGGCCTGAGGGTGGAGATTGTCCCCTTATCGCAGAAAGTCCTCTTTAACAGAGGAGCCATTAGTAGACTTCTCTGCACTGCTGGTCGCAGTGGAGACACACATCCTGCCCTCAAGGAGCTGACAATATGAGAAGAAAACAGTCTTTGTCTTTCAGGCCCCTACTCTGATGGAGTTGACACAAGTCAGGCCTTCTGAAAACTTCCCAGTCTGATGGTGGAGACAGTCCCTGCCCTCAGGCATCTCAAGTCTGAAAAAAACACACTTTGCTCTTAGGGAGTTGCAATTTGATGGGGGAGACGCATCCCCAGAAGATTCTCTTGCAGCTGGAATGTTGCCCAAGTGACAAGCAGCTGGCAGCTGGCATTGCAGGACCCTCCTAGAGTCCTATAGAAAGGACTTTTCATTGGCTTCAGTCCAGTCTCAGCTGTGCCACAAACTTTCTGCCTGAACACGGTCAAGTCACAAATTTTCTTCAGACTATGATTTCCTCATCTGCAAAATGGAGATTTTAGTCCTACCTCTCAAAATGACAAGATTGTCAAGTCACCAGAAAGAAAAGCAAGTCAGCCAGCCAGATAGGCAGGCACGCACTACAGAAATGATTAACTTGCTTTTTATTATATAACAGAGGTCTTGGATCAGTCCCTGTGGCCTCTGGGGCCAGGGTGGGGAACCCCCAGGTGTGATGGCTGGCTCCCAGGTGATAGCTGGGTAATTCCAGGCCAATGAGGCTACTAAAGAATCACAGGGAGCTGTGGGCAGCACTGGGGGCAGGAGGAGTGCCTTCTAATCTAATCACTCTTCCCACAGAGACTCTAGTTTCAGCCAGACCTGCCAGGGGTTTTATTGGGTTTGAGGGGACCCGCAGATTTCAATCTCCAGACCCCACAGGGAAGGAACAAGCATTAAGCTAATTTTATTAAATGGCCACAGCTGGCAGTGGGGGGAAGTAGGGGAGAAAAGAGAGGATAAAGAAAGTCATTCAAGTCTGCCAGCCATGACAAGGGTCCAATACATGGGCCTGGCCAGGAGGAAGGCCACCCCTCCTTCCTGTTTCTCCAGCTGAGCCAGACTGGGAAGCCAGATGGGACTTTTCCTCAATGTAGCGCCTTGGGATTCTCTAAGAGCCTCACCCCCTGGCTGCTGGCCAGGGCAGATGCTTAGAAATGCATCAGGTCTCTGCAGGGCTGGGGTGGTAATGGAAGGGTAGGGCTGGGGTTATCCAATGCCAGCCTCAGTTCTGCTTTGGAGATGCAAACGTTTTATGAAATATGGGGTCCTGGGTAAGAGTATGGTCTGTGGTTCAAATATTGGCATTTGCTTGCTTGTAGCTCTGTGATCTTGGCAAGTTACAATAACCTCTCTGAGCCTCAGTTTCCTCATCTAAAATGGATAAAATAGGGGTTGGGGATATAGCTCAGTTGGTAGAGTGCCTGCCTCGCAAGCACAAGGCCCTTAGTTCAATCCCCAGCGGGGGGGTGGGGGGGTAAAACAGCCAGGTGCAGTGAGGTGTGCTATGAAGGAGGATCACTTGAGCCCAAGAATTTGAGACCAGCCTGAGTAAGAAAGCAAACCTCTTGCATCAAAATAAATGCATAAAGGGGCACTCAATACAGAAGTGAGTTGTGGCTCAGTGCTGGAGCACTCACCTAGCATGGGTGAGGCACTTGGTTTGATCCTTAGCACCACATAAATGTAAATAAATAAAATAAAGGTATTGTGTCCATCTACAACTAAAAAAAGAAACAAATGCATATAGAAATTCTTAAAATGAATAAAATAATAGCATCATGATAAAGGGCATAAGAACATTTCCCTAGGGCTGGGGAGATAGCTCAGTTGGTAGAGTGCTTGCCTCGAAAGCACAAGGCCCTGGGTTCAATCTCCAGCACTACAAAAAACAACAAAAAAAATTTCCCATAAATCTGCTCCCCCCCACCCACTACATATCTATGGGAAAAAAAAAATACAAAGTGCTTTCATTGTGTCTGACACGTAGTGGGTGCTCTGTAAATAGTAAACCTAATTATTTAGGAATGCTCTAATCGTATGACTGTCATGAGCCCCTAGTTACAAAAGGTGAGGGAGGCAGTGGTAGGACATGGAGATTTAACGAGTCTTGGATTCAAGTCCATTACAGAACTTAGCAACTATATCGCATTAAGCAAGTGCTTTAACTTTCGTGGAAGAAAAACTACCCATTCAACCTCCTGGCCATTTGGGAAACTTGAGTGAAATGACATACATAAAAGCATTTTGCAAATGTTAAAGTGATGTATAAATAATGAGTTGTTTATTAAGCACATAAATTATACCTCTTCAATCCTCAATTAGGTGAAATAGGTCTCCTTACCTACATTTTACTGATGAGAAAACTGAGGCCCAAGGTCAACCAGTCTTTAGTGTGAAGCTTGTTCCTTAACCATGGCTGTCACTAACCCAGAATTGAGTCTGAGAAGAGTGACTCGACCAGGATCATACAGTGTCACAGGAAACAGAACCTAGGTCTCCCAGTTTAAGGATTGCCTGTGACTTGGGAATGCTGGTGCCACTATCAGAAAGGCAAAATGGAACTCATCCGACATGGAAGAAGATGATGTATGGGCTGCTTCCCATTTCAACCACCCAGGCGCACATGGGCTGCAGTGGGCCTCAGGTCCTTTTACCCCTCTCCTCCTGAAGCAGCTCTGACTCTGGCATCTGGTTGCCCCCCCCCCCCCCCCCCCAAGCTTCCACCAGACCAAGGTCCATGGTGCTTTCCTGCAGCCCTCCCCAGGGTACAGACTGAAACCCCCATGGGGTGGAAATGTTTTTATTATAGCTTTGGTCAGACTGGGTGCAGACAGGCTGGGGCTTTAGGGGTGCTGGGAAGTCATCCAGCCCCCAACCTGCCCCTCCCCCAGGCAGGGTCAACCCAGAGCTGGAGGGAAGCTCATCCCAGCACAGGAAGCAACTCTGCCAACTTCCTCTCTCAGGCTGAGACTGGTTGGCAGGCCAGGGAAGGCAGTAAACAGTCCTACTGTGCAAATGTATATTGCAGGCTGAGGCCCTGCAGTCAATCTGCCTCCTGCGGACAGAACTGAGCACTCTGTGGCTCTGCTGTGGGAGGGCCTAACTATGACCTGGGCGGTGGTGAGGGCAGGCTGGGGTGTCACAGCCGGGGAGGGTAGGCAGCCTGGGTCAGGCAGCTAAGGGTGGGTAGGGAATGGGTTTTGTTTGCCCCTTCCAGGAGAGAAGCTCAAGGGATGAGCAGAGATGGAGAGGGACTCTGGGGGCTCAATCAGAATAGATGATGAAGCCGGAGAAAGTGCTGTATTTGTTGCTGTTGCCGCCATGCGCTTTGCCTCCATCGAGCTTGATGAAGACCTCATCACCCGCGTCCAGGTGCAGGATCACACTGTTGCTGGCGTAGTCATAGTTCTGGTCTGCATCCTGGGCAATGGCGCTGGCCCGCACCTGTGGGGATGGGAGCGGGGCAGTGGGAGAGGGTAGGGAAGTGAGGCAGCCACGTGGCGAGGATCTGGAGGTCCTAAAGCTGGGCTTTGTAGTTCAGCCTGCTTCTCCCTGTCACCCCATTCCGCCCCCTTTTAATCATATATAACGTTTGCAAGATGGAAATAAAGAAGCCCTGGATTCTATGGCAGGTCTCATCTGAACCTCAGCTTGGAGTCTTCCTCCTTAACTTCTCTAGATCTTACCATCTGGCCTGCCTAGAGCCTCAGTGCTTCCAGTATGTTCCAGCCTGGGAATCCTTTCTTGCAGAGAAAGGCAAGTTCTGGACCTATAGGGAACAGGGGCCTTCCCTTTCTCCTATTATTCTTCCACTCTGGATTTACTAATGGTGGTGCCTTACATTTCAATCACACCCACCTCTCTTATATCAGTGGGTGGACAAAGGATGCATTTGGCCCTATAAGTCATGAGACTGGACCAATATGGGCTGCTGATAAGCAACCATTCCAGAACCAGAATCAGGTCTTTGGACTCCTTGTCTGAAGTTCATTTTAGTTTTCCACACTGAAGCAGTAAAATGGAAGGGCTGGCAATTCTTTGCCCTCTGAAGGCTTCGATTTGGCCTAGGCCCTAGCTTTCAAGGAGGTGCAACTATATCTATTTGACAATTACCCTAGCCAAAGAGAACTTCTAGTTCCTCCTATCTCACCCCAAAGAAAAAGCTGAAAGAAGGGAATTCAGACCTTACATCCCTCTGCATCCCTCAGTTTGATCCGATATCCTTGCTAGTATTTGTCTTAGAGGGGCATGGGGAGAGACAGATAGGACAAGGGGTCAGGAAAGTACCTGCATTTGGGCTTGAAATCTGCTGCCATTTTTGACAGTTCGACTATAATCATAAGATATTGGGGGCATATGCTGGTGGCTGAATAACCTCCAGACATACTTCTCCAACAGCTGAGGCAACAGGAAGCCTAAGTTTTGGGATCTGGGGGTCTTCCCAGGATATCCTGGGTAGTGAACAAGAAGAGAAGAGCCATCTCCTGGATTGACTGTGGTAGGAGAGGCTGCATAGAGTGGGCCATTCTATACCCTGCCCCTTCCCAGAGGCAGCTCCCGCTCCTGCCTACCTGGACAGATGTCTTGGCAGAAACAAGCCAAATTAGGGGAGAGGCTTACCCTCTTTCCTGGGGTGCAGACAGAACTGCAGGTCAGACTTGCCAGAGCTGCTGACTCAGCAGTAATGCACAAAGAGGGCCCCACATACTAGCAACCTCCATTTAAAGCCCAGATCCCTCCAGCTTCTTCTCTGCCCTCACCCCCTTCTCCAATCTGGAAAGGAACTATTTGGAGAATGTAGCTGGGAAAACTTCTGGGCTGGTTAAAGGTGGGAGGCTGGTTAAAATGAGTGTAGATGCTGTCTGTCAAGGAGCTCAGTTTTTCTGTTTGGAAAAATGGACAAAAAGATCTTGTCTCATCACTTCCACCTTTACAAATCCTTCTGATGGTGAAGAAAGAAAAAATAAAATCTTGATGGGGTTTTGAGCTACTAGGGAAGAGCTGAAAGCAAGCAGCCAACTTCTATATGTTCCCTGGGCCCTAATCCTGGTAGTATTTATTATTACACATGCATTTCATTATCTTTACTAATAAATTACTACTAATAACAATTATTTTTATTACCCGGATTAATTTAGCCTTAACTCATTAAAACAGTGTGCTTCTTAATAGCAAAATCCATTAGAATACAGTCATCTGTCATCAGGAATCTCCTGGTGATGTGACAGGCATCAGAACTGTTTTGCTTATGTTTATTATTTATTCATCACCATGATTGTTGCTGTAATTATCCTAATTATCCATGGAGGCAGTGAGAATTTATGCCCTTCCATCCTTAGACGGTGGGGGATCCCGGACTGGAACCCAGGGGTCCTGATTCCCTGCCCAAGACTGAAAACAGGTGAGGCATCCAGTTCCTCCTGGGGGCCAAAAGGAAGTATGGGGAACTGAATTGCCCTGGAAGCAGGAAAAGCAAGTCTGTGCCTTGTCACAAGGGGATACTGTAGAATCACTACCTCAGAGACTACCAGGAGGGGAAAGTGAGGCAGTGGTCTGGTCAGGGCACCCAGGGTAGGAGGGGCCATCCAGGAAATGTTTCCCTGCCCCCAGATCAATGCTGGGGTACTGGATGTGCAGGTGTGGCTCCCACAGGCAGCCATGCTGGCCACAGGGGACACCTGTGCTTTCACACATTTCACATTGGGTTCCTTCTGTGCCAGGCACTGTGCTCTGTGCTATGACATGTAGTAGGACCGGAGAGGATGGTTGGGGACACTTTCCTGCCACCTGGTAAGAGGCCAATCTCCAGTTAGGTCTTTATCCTGCAGTCCTCAGTGTATATATGCCACCTCTTTCCACCTCAGTAGACTCTGCTGGCCAAGCCCTGGCCCATTTGTAATACTCACCTCCTCATGGCCCTCTTCCCTGGATGAGTATCATCCTGACCACAGGCCTGGCAGGTCCCATACAGTCCCCCACTCCTAGCCCAATTTATCAATTTTGTGTCCTCCCTGGTCCATCTGACCTGTGGAGCTAGGAGGCAGCTGCAGGCAGCTCCATTCACACAGGGTGCCACTCCCCACCTAGAGTTCTTTCCTCAGGCTTCTTAAGATGTAATGACCATTGGGTCAAGGGGTGTTGACTTAGAGTTACCCCTAGGGGAGGGCCAGTGGATCAGAAGAGGGCACAAAGGTGGCAACCTCACTCCTAGCCCCAAATCATCTTGTCTAGGGAAGGGCCAGAGTCCAGATTTGGCTCAGCTTTCCCAAAGAAGTTCTGGAGGTTTCTCTTTAGGCAGGAAGCCAGGAAGGAAAAGCACAGAGCTCAGGCTAGCCCCTGGTCCTGAAGGCAGAGAGGGCGGTCCAAGCTTCTTTCTTCTGTTCCCATCCATTGCCTAGCCCTGTCACTGTTTTTTTCTCCTGTTACTTAAATGTTCCCAGTTACCTCTGACTCAGCCTTTCCTTACATCTGACCTTTTATTTTATCCCTACTTGTGTCTCCTTATCTGGAGGACCCAGGTTCACCATCCTCTCTCCCTACCAGGTTGGTCTGAGCCAGGGTAGGCATCACAGAATCACTCCCCTCAACTGACACATCTGGGAACAGGAGTCACCAGTTGGGTTCCCAGTCCAGCTTTAACACAGAGATCATTAGGGTGTGCTATTTTATAATTACTACTGCCCCCTGTATAGCCATGAGGTCCTAGAGAGCAAGTGGATCAGATCCCTGGCACCCAGCCCCAAACCTGGATCCTAGTAAAGGCTCAAAACCAACATGTGGAACAGACTGATGAGATTAAATGAGCTCTGGGGCAATCTGGAAGAAGTCACAAAAGGACATGGGAGAAGGGGCTGTAGATCCCACTATTTCTCTTGCTTTGCAGAAGGGTGTCTGATAACTGTTGAAATAATGGGTGTTTGAAACCTCTAGTGAAAGTCGCCTTTTTCCTAGTAGGCTCTGGTTCCCCCAACTGTGAGCTCCCTTCATTAGACTCTGCCAATATCCTACCCCTGCTGGAGGGGAAAGAAGAGGTTTTGGGGACAGTTTCACCTCCAAGTGACTGAAGTAAGTGGTCCCACTCCAAGCACACACCATCTTTCAGGCCTCCTCTTGCCTCATTTCTGGGGCCCTGCTACTGATTCTTGAGGTGGTGTAGGGTTTTGGTCCAGCAGTGGCCTAGGGACTACATCCCTCTCCAGGCAAGCCCCCAGCCTCCTGAAACCTCAGCTTCCTGACAGCCCAAACTTTCTTTGGGAGAAATTCCATCAATGAAGGTGACATTGCTACATCCCTTATTGGTGATTAATAAGGGGAATTGTGGGGATGTCTGCAGATTGAGCCTTTGCTGGATACTAGGGCCTCCCATTTGGTCAGGAACCAAGGACAAAGAGGAGAGACGCAAGAAAGCCTGATGGACACAAATGGGAGAGAGAGACACAAGCAATAGACAAGAGGAGTGTTAGACCCAGGGGAGAGAGGCCAGAGAAAGAGGAATGGCAGACACAGGCACAGGGAAAAAGACAGGAGAGAGAGAGGAAAGAGCGAGAGAGAGAGAGAGGGAGAGAAAGAGAGAAAGAGAGAGAGAGAGAGACAGAGAGACAGAGAGGGAGAGAGAGAGAGGGAGAGAGAGAGAGAGAGAGAGAGAGAGAGAGAGAGAGAGAGAGAGAGAGAAAGGAGGAGGAGGAGGAGGAGGTGGAGGAGGAGGAGGAGGAAGAGATGGGGAAGAAGCAGAAACTAGAGAAAGGAGGGGGCAGGCAGGAGAAAAAGAAAGGGGACAGCCTTCTAAGCACCAGAAAGGCTTTAGGTGGACCCCCTCCCCTTCCAATCCTCAAGCCTTGCAGATGCCAAGGCCGGCAGAGCCTCAGAGTAGTGCTGCAGTGAGAGCAGATCCAACAAGGTCTTCGGTCTCAATCACAGGAAATTCCTCCTAATTCCTACTAGTTTAGCTTTAGTTCTGACCAGGGGTCCCCTTCTTCCTAGAGAATGCTCATTCTGACCACGCCCCCCAGAGCCCCAAGCCACCAAGAGCAAGGAGCACTAGGAAGGGAGGTGGGTATTTGAGGATCTGGGTAAGGTTGTGTCCCTGGGGCAGGATTGGGTCTAGGCTGATGCCTGGATGGGTGGCTCCAAGAAGAGGGCTGGGCACACAAGGTCCCCATACCAGAGTCCTCGCGCATTCCAGGGAACCAAATGGACCCCTCCACGTATTAGGGGCCAAGAGGAGTTGGACCTGAGAAACCAAGAGGAGAGTTTCCATCTCTTCACCCCGCCTCGGGAGGAAAAACTTTCCCCAGAGGCCGCCTTCTTGCGCTGGGTAACTCTGGCACAGTGGGAACCGCGCAATCCAGGATTTTGCGAAGGGTGTCAGGTTGGCCCAATGGTCCCTTCCCGAGGGCGGGGATGTACTGCAGCTGAGGTTCTGAGCGCCGGACTCCTGCCTTTGTGCCCAGAACATTTCTGGCAGCCCGCTTTCTCCGCCTGTGCGCATAGCAGCGCGCCTAAGCGCCGGCGGGAGTGGAGGTTGCTTCTCCCTACCCGGTGCCCCAGAGCCCATCCTTGCTCTTCCCTTATCTCCCGTTGGTGTCAGCTTGAGTCTCAATTCTCAGATGATATCAGTCTGAATCCGCCTCCCAAAGGCCAAGCTGCGCGCCCAGAGCCTAGTGCTCTGACTAGTTAGGTTTATCTCCCGCATTTCCGTGCTGCGGGTGCCCAGCAGTGTCTGACTTAAGAACCGGAGCCCAGAAACTGAGGAGTCAGGTTGCCCCGGTTCCGACCATTCCCTCAAGTAATGTCTTAAGTAATGCTTAAGAGGGCCACTTTGGGGTCTCCACATGCACCTGCCTGGGGCGCCCAACGACTTTGATCAGGTACGGATTTGCCCCGGGGCTCCCTGGATGCCCTGCCCCCAGGCCAGCCCCATGCTCCCTCCTGGCCCACCTGACCATTCTTGCAGAGGTCCGCCCACATACTGGTACCGTCGCCGCCGCGCATGAGGACGTGGTAGGTGAAAAAGTAGGTGCCGGGAATGTTGCACGTAAACTTGCCGCTGGCCGCATCGTAGTTGTTGCCTAGGTTGGTGACCACGTCGTCAAACTTGAGCACCTCGTAACCCTCGTGAGGGTTCTTGAGGCCGGCGTAGAAGGCCACTCGTGGCACTGTGGTGTAGGTGGCCGTGCTGATGGCGCCGCTGCCCCCTGCGCCCGGCAGCCCAGGAGGACCCGGCTTGCCTGGCTCACCCTTTTCCCCCGGCGGCCCCACCGGACCCGGAGGACCCGGGTCCCCAGGAGGCCCGGGGGGACCCGGCTTGCCTGTGCGGCCCGGCTTCCCCTGGGGGCCCTGCACCAGCGTGGAGGGCGGAGGAGCGCCGCTCTGCTCACTCAGGGCGTCGCTGCCGTCGGGCCGCGCGCCGGCGCCGGGGCCCCGCGCGGGGTAGGGGTCGCACACCATGCGGCAGGTGCCCAGCATCTCATAGTGGCCGTCCGGGCCTCCCGAGCTCACCAGCACGGGGATGAGCACCACCAGCACCAGCAGCATCACCACGCCCGCGGCGGCCGCCAGCAGCGTCTTCCGGCCCGCGCGGAGCCTGGGTAGAGCCGGGCCGCCCGGCCGCGCCGTCGGGGCAATGGTGCCGGCGGGCTGGGGGCGCGGGCTGAACGCCCGCGCTCAAGGGCGGTCCGGCGGGGCTGCGGGCATGGGGCCAGGCCCCGGGCGCCGCGCTGCGCTGCCTGCGCTGCGGAGCCCAGCCGCCGGCTCCTGCCTCGCGCCTCCCACCCGCTGCGCGGTCGGACTGAGCCCGGCGGCCGCCGCCTCCCGCCTTGCGCCCAGCTCCTCCCGCCTGCTTGCATTCGGGCCACCGCCCCCTCGGTTGGGCCCCGCCCCTCCCGCTCCGCACGGCTCTGAGAGCGCGAGGGGTGGGGCTGAGGGCGGGACCTACGCCTAATTGGGCCGCGGGCTGTTCGAGGTGGGAGGGGCAGAAGGGGCGGGGCTTCTGAGACAGGGGCGGGCTCCCGCAGAGAAATGGGGAGACTGGGGGAGACTGAGAGAGCCAGAGACTCAAATGGGGAGAGGGCTAGAGTGTGATAAACAGGAGTGAATCCCACAGGGAAGGGGAGGTAGGCACCAAAGAGCAAACGCCAAGAGAGGACATATGGAGAGTTAGAGCGCGCCAAGGAGGACCTGGAGAGGACAGGCCTCGAGGGTTGGTCACGAGGGTTGGACCCAGGGACAGGGAAGGCGAGGGACCGCGACCTGCAATGGGGGCGGCAGCGACGGGCTAGCCCCCGGGTCTTTAGGGGACAAAGAACGATTAAGGGGAGGACCAGAAAGAGGGTTAGGAGGGGGAAGAAGAGGGTGAGGCAAAGGAATGAAAGAGGGGGCATTCCGCAATCAGGCCTCTCCTCCAGGGCTGGGAGATGGGAGGATTGTATGCTGTCAGAGTGTCCAACGGAACCCGAGTTCTTAGAGCAAACGCCTCCTCCTTTTTTTCTAGCTCTGATTACTCCCGGGACCCGCCTTCTCCCAGGAGGGGCAAGATCTTCAATCCCCTCCTTGCCTGTGCCGCGTCCTCACTGATCTACCTGCCAGACTGCTTTTACCTGGGGTCTCCTTCCTCGCTTTTTTTCTGAACAATCCCCTTACCCTTGCTTCTAGTCAAAGAAAAACGGGAATTCTGAGGTGAGCCCCTCACGGTACTTCTCCATGCTGACCGTACAAAGTACGTCCCTGGGTGGTGGCCCCCTCTTCCAAGCGCCTAGAGTGGTTGATCCCCTAACTACTCTTCCCCTCAGGTGGTACGAAGCTCTCCTCTTCCTCGAGTGCACTAAAGTGTTTAGGTTACATAAAATGAAATGTGTCTGCTTCCATCAAAATATTTGTCACATTGTTTGAGGCCCAGCTCGTGCTGCTTCACTGCTCCTCCTTCACCCTCCTTTATCCAGTCCACCAGGGGCTCTGCCATTCGGAGGCCTCTGGCCAGCTGCTAAAGAATGGCTCTCCAATCTCTTTCTCTCCTAAGAGACCCCTTCCAGATCACACTCTCCCGCTGACTTACCACGTTTCATATGATTCTCTGGCCTTCCGAGCCCAAGGTTGAGTGTGCACACTCTGGCCCAGGGCTGGGAGGAAAAGGACAAGAGGATAGTTAAGGGGGGCGGGCGTACTCCAAGTACTGAGTACAGAGAATGACCCCTCATTATCAATAAATAGTATCTAATCAGGGCAATCGTGTGCCAAGCCGTATGTAAAATGCTTTACATATGTGATCATACTCGATCTTCACATGGATCCAAAGAGGTAAAACCCATCATTACTCTCATTCTGCACACGGAGAACTGAGACTGCGAAGTTAAGAGATGTGCCCCAAGTCACAAAGGTAATAAGCGGCAGAGACCGGATTCAAACCCTCAGCCTGGCTCCCAGCTCCCCAACCTCAATACGTTGGAGTCTCTAGGTACTGTTTATCGTTCCAAGTGCAGGGGGAGGAGGCTCAAGACAGCCAGACCTCATCCAGGCTCAGGCAGGGTGGTCCTCAGTTTTCGGCTGTCAGCCTCTTGGTCTCCAGAGGCAGCCTCCTCAGTGTGACTCCCCGAAGAGCGACAAGGCTGATGACCCGAGGGACACGTGCGCGGTCATTGGAGTATAATTTGTACGAACCCGCTCGCCCCCGCGGGACGAACGCGCGAGTCCTTCCTCCGCTATACTGCTGACTGGTCCAGCACCCGCAGCCCTGGCGGACAGGGCTGGGGAAACCGGCTGGCTGCGGGGGCGGTGGAGGGGGCGGGAGCGGCCGCCCCCGCGCTCGCCAGGGCGTCCGAGAGGCGCGCTCGCCGCTGCACGGCGCCCCGCCCCCCGCTCCGAAAGCGCGCCCGCTCCCCTGGCGCGGTGTGGCGTCTCTGTCAGCCCAGCCGGATTCTCCCCGCTTCGCTGGAGTGGAAAATAACGGCTTCAAACTTTGCAGAGAGGAGCTGGTGCCAGCACTTTAATTAACAGCCATCTTGGCCTGCGAGCCCGGGCCACCGGCTTGCCCCTCCCCTGGGCTCGCCGGGCCCCGCCCCGGCCCGAAAGAGGCCCCTCCATCCCCAGCTCTCAGCGCCCCTTTTCCCGGGAGATCCGGCCTGACTGGAGGGCGTGTGCTGCATTGAGGGGCGTCTCCCAGCTTAATACCCGAAGACTCCCCCAGGCTCTCCCCTCCATTCTTAAAAGCCTGACTGTCGAAGATTCTGGAATTAAAGACATGCATGCCATTCCAACCTGGTGATTTTAGGTAAACGGTCTAACCTGCAGCGTCTTAAGTGTCTTCCCCTGGGAAAAGGGTGGTTGTGAGGATTAAGTGAGATATAATGTATGTAAAATGGCGGGCTACGTATCTGACCCTTATTATGCACCCAGCAAGCAAGCTGTAGTTAATATAATTATTTTACCTCAAGGTTAAGAAGGCCCTCTAATCACTCAGTCCTTGGGGCTCTTCTTCCCTGCCATTTTTCAGCAGATTGCTGTGCTTGGCACTATGAGAGGGAAGACAATGGGCCTACACTTCCAGGTTCAGAGAGGGAACTAGATGAGGGAAGAAGGACGCCTGACAAAGCCTGGGCCCAGGTATTTAGGAAGGGAAAGGGGTGAGCCAGTGCACGGAGGTGGCACTATTGGCAGCTGAGATGCTATCAAGACTGGGGCTGAAGGTCTGGCTTTGCTTTCCCTCTGTGGGTGTGAAGATCCCTCCTACGGCTCCCTCATTCCAGTGGCAGGATTGGGTGCTTGGTGCTGGGTGTTGGGGTGTTTTGGAGAGGCTATAGGGAAAGGGGTAGGTAAGGCTCTTAACCTATGCATGGCAGAATTTAGGAAACTGGATGTCTGTTTTTGGTATTTTGAGATTCTTTGAATGAATGTGAGTGGGTGTGAATGTGTAAGAAACTGTGTATCTGGTTTTGTGAGTGAAGTGCAGTGCTAGGCCCTGAGTCACCAGTTAGCAAATCTACATTCTTTTTTTGCATTTACTAGGCACTATGGGATGCTTGCTAGTAGTGATGTATCCAAAAGGTCAGGCTTGTGAAGTGCCCCTGAGGAGCTCATTGTTTAACAGGGGTCACAGGCAGAAAGAAATCATAAATGCTATAATAATTATTGTAGCCAACTTTTTTTTTTTTTAATTACTAAGTGCAAGGTTCCATTCTAAGCACTTAATGTGGATTATCTTGTTTAAACTTAACGATCTATTATGAATTTTAAACTATTACATGACTTATGCCATTTAAAAGTAAAGATCCCGAGAGGCAGGTACTATTATTTTCCCCATTTTACAGCTGAGGAACCTAAGACTTGGGTGGAGGTTGTACCAGTTGTTGCAAAACTCAGATGAAGAATGGCCTATCCAGAGGAGTCCATCCATCCATCCATCCATCCATCCTCCATTCATTCTATAAACCCAGTTTTAATTGACTGCTCACCCACATCTTTGTTGTCACAGGACATAATGATGAACAAGAAAAGGTTTCTGGCTTCATGTAGTTTACAGTGTATTGCTGGAACCCAGACAATTAAATAGGCCATTGCTATCAAGCCTGACAAATGTGTTACTTGGGAGTTCATGGAATGCTATGGGAACACAGAGCATTGTCACTTGAATTCATCTGGAGGCTGGAATCAAAGGAAGCTTCCTGGAGGAGGTGATTTTTAGACTAAGCCCTGACTGAAGGAGTCAGTAAGGTGTAGATGACTGCTAGAGGCCGAGGATGGAGATAGGAGTGTTCCAGGTGGAAGGAACAGCATGTGCTAAGGACCCAGTTTGTAAGTCTTTGTGGGCTATGACAAGGAGTTTATAATTTATCCTAAGGTCAGTTAGAAACTACTGAAGGATGTTGAGTGAGTGATACAATCAGATTTTTCAGGTTGGAATGATCACTCTGTCCACTGTAGGGAGGAAAGATTAAAATAGTATAAGAGCATTGATTGGTAGACTAAGTAAGAGGGAGCTGCTGTGCTCCAGGTGAGAACTGATAGTGGCCTGGCTTGGGAAGGAAGGCGTCAGAATTAGCCGACTTGGTGACAGATTGGAGAGGATGGGGATGGGAGGGGCAGGAGAATTCCAGGTTTGTGGAAGGATCTTAAAATGTTCATTAAAGGAAAAAAGGATAGATGGATGTTGTTGCTGTTATCTAAGTGCCTCCAATATGTACCAGGTGCTTTGCATACTCTATTGAATTCTCACTATAAGTCTGAAGAATAAGCAGTACCATCTCCACATTGGAAGTGAGGATGCTGAGGCTCAGGGACAGTAAGTAAGTTACCTGGGATCACACAGCTGATAGGAGGAGGCAGGATTAGAATTCAGGTCTGTTTGACTTCAGGAGGAGCTGCTCACTCCACCAAGCCCTGCAGGCACCTACCTGATGGGGAAGACAAGGAGGTCACTTTAGCATCAAAACCCCAGAATATGAAGGGTACATTTTGCTTGCTGATCTCTACGGCTCTGCCTTGGGCACGATGCAGAGCTGGGCACCAGGAGGCAGAAACTGGCCCTCGAGGCCACCAACCCGCCATGTGTATTTGGGGAAAGTCTCCTCAAGTTTTAGGGCTTCCATTTCTTTCTCTGGGTTGGACCATTGTACAGGCAGCTCTGAGAGTCTGTGGTTCTCACGTGAAAGACATCTCCCCAGTGGCATCCTTTAAAAGATTTTAAATTCCACCGTGACATTTTAATTCAGACACATCCAGATCCTTCATGAGAAGGCCCTCCATAATTCCAGCCCCCCTTTGGAGAAGGGGCATTTGGTCATAAAGTATGGGAGAGTGGAAGTTGAATTGTGATTTGGGTTTGGGAGCCAGAGCATACCTCAATGGGCTGAACCAGGCTGAGTCTCCAAACTCAGTCCTGACCCAGTCTCAGAGGTTGGTTGGAGGACTTCCTTCAGGAGCCCCTTCCCTCTGCCCCATCTTCTGAGGAGGAGAGAGGGATGGGGACCGAGGTAGGGAGTCAACGTTCCTAGGTCATTGGTAGGTTTTCTTATGCCTTTTTCACTAGGGAACTCTGGGCCTTATGCCTGGAGATTCCAGCAACCTGCCCAGCTCTGGGCATCCACCCCACTCACTCCAATGAGCAGCCACTCACTGCTCATCCCAGATCCCGTTTCAGGGAGGCAGCTCTGAAAAGGCACCAGCTGAGGGCCAGGGAGACCTAAGGGGAGGGGCTGTCTCCCTCAGCCCAGCCTGCATCTCCCAGCTGCATGTATAAGTGATGAGGCTCCACAGCCCCAACAGGAACCAATATAATGGCGGGTGCGCGGGGTCAGCTGGAGAGACAGATAGCAGGACGCAGGAGTGACAGGCAGAGCAATTACACTGAGCCTCCTGCAAAGATGCCAGAGAAGGCCTGCCTGGCCAGCCCAGCCCTTGGGCTCCCCACCCCCTCCCACAGGCCTGGACTCTTCCAGACCCACCAACTCCTTGGCCCTAGCTCCAGGCAAGGTGGAGGAAGATAGGGTAGAGGAGAACCTGGGGCCAGGGTCTGAGGATGGGAGCTTTGGGGGGAAAGCCTCCGGGTCTCTAGGATGGCTCAGGAAGACTGTCTTCCAAAGCATTGTCCCTTCTGGGAAAAACCTGCCCACTCATTCTCACCGCAGGAGACTAGACCTTAGGGTCTGGAGAGGTCTTAGAGACTCCTCCATTGACGGATAGGGAAACAGAGGCCCAGAGAGGGGAAACAGCTTGCACTGAGTCAGAGGGCCAATCTGAAGCAAAGCCAGGATGGGAATCCCTGGGGCTCTTCCCTGGATACCACCTGGTGAGAGATCAGAGTCCAGGGGAAGGAGAGGCTGATCACTTGCCTCTGGACCAAGTGGTCCCCATGGACCCTGAGAAAGTTGCAGTGGAGTGTGGGTCTCTGAGAGGCCCAACAACTAAGAGTAGGGGCTGGCGCCATGGCCACAGCAGTGCCCTTGGATAGCCTAAATCAGCCAGGGATGGGGGTGGCCCAGCCCTCTGCCATGTTCTTTGCTAACCTCACTTCCATAGATTTGAGGAGAGGGGATCACTGACTCAGGGTGGGGTGTCCCTAAGATGGTAGAGGCAGTGGAATAGTAGAGTGGAGCTTAGAAAGCTTAGTAAATATTAATTAAACAGAACCCTGAACAGGGTTGCCTTCATGAACTTGAAACCTGTGCGTGCAGTGCAATGCCCTGCTTTCTGAAGGGACTTGATCTTGGTTTAATGCTCTGTTCTCACTGCCTTGAATTTCTTACCAATTTTTGAACAACAAACTCCACATTTCATTCATTCTAGGCCCTGCAGATTATGTAGCTGGTCCTGTCCCTGAAATGGAAATGTGGTTTATTCTTGGAGGGGCACCCCTGACCCCTGCCTGCCCTAATATCGCCTCAGATAACTCCAAGTGGAGGGTGACACAGACCTAGGAGAACCTGGCATTTGATGAGCTTCCTGGGATCCCCACCCTACAATGATTTATTATGTATGTTGGGAGAACTTGGTGCTCTGTCCTGTCACCCCCATCTCCTCCACAAGGCCTGCACTGTGCCTGCCAGTCCATCTGTGTGCCCACTGCAGACCCAGGCCAGGGGAGTGTCAGGCCACTGGACTCCTGGTCCAGCGAGAACTCCTTGTCTTTTGGCCCCTCTGCTTACTCCCACCCCTTCCCTGCTAGGGCAGGAGGGGTTGGTAGGGAGCCTTAATTAACAGCCATGCCAAGCAGCAGGCAGTGGGGTGCAGAGCAGCCTGGCTTTTCCCCGCTATAGATCCACACTCTCAGGGAGAGGCACTGGCTGGCTGGCTTAGGCTCTGGCTCAGCTATTTTAGGAATATTTTTAACCCTTCCCATGCCACTGCCATCACCAGACCTCTCTTCCAAAGCACATGCAGCTCCAGATTGTCCCTTTCTTTGCTCCCTTCTCCCCAGCCTCTGCTCTTCCCTGGCAGCTGAGAAGGTCACAGTTCTCTCAGTGGTGGGGCCAGTTGACTTTTGCCAAGGAAAACTCTAGGCCCCGGGCTGCCTTCTTTGCTCTGTCCTGTGCCTTCTCCTGCTCCACATCATGACAGCTCTGGACTGAGAAAAGTGGCCCATTTGAGCCTGGTGCTGTGGTGCACGCCTGTAATCCCAGTGACTCAGGAGACTGAGGCAGGAGGATCGCAAGTTCAAGGCCAGTCTCAGCAACTTAGTGAGACCCTAAGCAACTTAGCAAGACCCGTCTCAAAATAATTAATAAGAAGGAAAAATAAATAAATAAATAAATGAATAAGGGGCTGGGGATGTTGCTCAGGGGTTAAACACCCCTGGGTTCAATCCCTGGTACCAAAAAAAAAAAAAAAAAAAAAAAAAAAAAAAAAGAAGAAGAAAAAAGAAAATAGGCCAATTTAAGCAAACCTCCCACCCTCACTGATCCTTTTTCTTATCTTTTAAACTTGGAATGGTTGGACCCTCCGGGGGAGTGAAAACAGCTGACCTGGATGCCAGAAAGTAAGACGAGGAGCCACTGCGTTGGCTTCTGTATTCTGGCAGAGCAGCAGCCCCTGCCTACTTGCCTCTGATGCCCCATTTGGGCCTCGTTTCCAGTTGTGTGTCCACACAGTGGCCAGAGCCCCTCAGTGTCATAGGGCCCTTCTGCCTCCTTTTTATTTTTCTCCTTCCACTACAGTGTCGGGCTTCCTGGAGAAACCTAGACCAGGATATAGGTATTACCTGGACAAGGCCTAGGGGAGTCCCACCGGAGGCCAGGAGGGCTCAGCCGTAATTAATCTGAATTATAGCCAAGACAGGGGAAGAGACTCCACTCACTCAGTGTCGGGGCTTCTGGGTATCTGCTGGGCTTGCTTTAACTACGAGGCCCAGGACATTCAGGCTGTGAGGCATCATCCCACAGTTACATGCCTTCTGCCATTGGGAGCAAGAGTTTGCCACCAAGTGCCACTGGGAAAGCTTGACTTGGAGATCTAGGCTTGAGGTCAGAGACTCCACACAATGCCACAGGTCCTGTGGTGTGCTGGGCAAAGGTAGAGAAGATCAATAATCTATAATCAAACCCCACCTGGGAAGGGGAGCTCCCTTGGGCTGGTTCACGAGAATGTCCAATCACCAACCTGGGCCACAGTATGGATGGCTTGGGGCCGGGAGTTCTCCCCACAGGTCCCTTCTCAATCCTCCTTGTCCAGGTTCTCACAACCAGCCCTGCTCCAAAAGTGACAGGGCTGGCTGGGGCAGAGGTGACTCCAGCTGAAAATGACTTAGCCCCTGTCAGGGGCTGCAAAGGGGGGGTGTCTTAAGTTGGGGTCCCTGAGCTGCTTGTGCACCAGCCTCCAATCTAGAAAGAACCTGGGGGATTTATCAGGATGCCCTGGGAAAGATTTTGAGTTCAGAAAGATAGTATCCTCCAGGGACTCTGGAAGAATTTTCTGTGCTTTTTAAAAGCAGGAAGACCCTTTCCTGTAGCCCTAATTGGGAGACATGAATAAAAGGCAGAAGGTTGACTGTAAAGGGGGGACCCTCTCTTTATCAAGTAAGGTGGGGCAGGTTCCTGAGGCTGAGGAGTGGGGGATATTTTTGGCTCCACATTTCTTGCTGAGGACAGACTGGGACACATAGGCTAAGCTTTGCAAAACTGGGAATTGAACTCAGGACACCCACCTCTCTAGTGCAGCCCCACCTTCTTGCTGCTATGGTCCTTGCTGGCTAGTTCCCTCCCTGCCAGCTTGCAGGCTGGGAGCCCCAGCTGGTGGAGGATGTCTTGCCTCCTCAGCAGCTGGGATTTGTAAATATTTATAGGAACATGAACAGATCAGTGGCTGACAGGCCCAAGGAGTGAGCAGGGGCTCTGCCCAGAGCTCAGCAGCTTCACTCCCCTTCCCCACTCCCTGGCCTGATCTGAGGGAGCCCAGAATAACAAAGAGGGGATGGTCAAGCAGGGTGTGGGCTGACAGCCTCCACATCCTCACTGATGTGCACGCTCTTGCTCATAGACTCACGCCTTTGCACACACACTAGCTTGCAGTTGCAAACTCATTGGGAGTCCAGATCCCAGTCACTTGATACAGGTCCTGGGAAGAAAGCTTGTTTCCTGTCTGAGATGGTGTGTGTGTGTGTGTGTGTGTGTGTGTGTGTGTGTGTGTGTGTGTAAGGAGCAGGAGGGGATAGTGCCTGAGGTTGGGCTGAGGAAGAAGAAGGCCGAGGAGGTGGAAAGAGTTGTGGACCAAGGGCCATTCAGAGCTGATGATCGCCTGGAGTGGAAGAGAGAGACAAAGGCAGGCCAAGGAAATGGAGTCTGACAAGGGTCGAGGCAGAGGGGGCAGGAACTGGGACAGAGGACCCCCAAGATGAGAAACTGTCACATTGCTGCTCCAGTGACCTGTAAGACCAGCACCACCCCCAGCTGGAGTCTCTCTCCTCTGAATCTTGTCACTGTGACTTTGCTGCTTGGGCAGCCGGCAGTGGTGACAAGCAGGAAAGACAGTGCCCAGGGCAGCTGGCTGTGCCACTCCAGCCTGGCTGCCAGCTCACCCATCAGTGCCCATCTCATCACCCACAAGGACCCAGATGAGACCGGTGATAAGCCAACTGCCCTTACATTGCAGGGTCACAGCTGAGGGGGACAACTGGGCCCCCTCCCCAAAAGGTGGACAATGCTAACCAATCATTGCCCAGGGATCTTTGGCACCATGGGTTGGCTCTCGGCTCCCAGGCACCCAGAACCCACCAGACTTACACAGGAACTGGGACACCAGATAGGAGCATGAGGCGGGGGCTGGGGAAGAAGGCCTCCATGAGGAGCCAATAGTGTTTTTGGTGTAAACTTTTTATTTCATCTGCTTTTCACTGCACAAGAATGATGTTCCCATACCCTGTGCCCCTGGGTGCTGTGTTAAATAATCGTCCTTTCCGCCTCGGGTCTGTCTCAGGGTATTAGTTCTGGGGCATCAATCAGTCAGTTTGTGCTCTGCAATCTGAGAACAACCATTTCTATAAAATCAGAAAGGCAAAAAAAAGAATAATAATAAAAAGCAGGGAATGTTGCGTCGACTGCTGTTTTCCTGAGTTTTAATCGTCAGTGCAGCTTTCCACCCAGGTTTTGACGTCCTGATTGATTCATGCTTTCACGGGTTCATTCATGTATTTACTCAGCCACCATTACTCATCCAGGTGCCAGGCCCGGTGCTGCTCTGCATCCTGGGAGCCAGGGAAAAAATCAGGTAAGGTTCTTTTTTATTCCTTTTCTTTGTAGTGCTGAGGCTGGAACCTGAGACCTGGTGCATATTAGGCAAGTGCTCTACCCCTGAGCTATATCCTAGCCCCTAGACAAAGTTCTTGTTTGCCTGGTGTTCAGAGTTGGTCAAAGATGAAAAAGTGCTCAGCAAAATGTGATTCCCCAGGGTTTAGGGAGTAGTGTCACAGTGCCCAGCCTGGGGATCCAGTCATCCTGCTCTTCCAGCTGAATGCTCGAAAAGGACCCAAATCCTTCTCTCATCCTAGGATCACCACTCCCCACACCTGTTCAGGTGCACTCTCTCACAGTCAGGCCATATAGGAATGGGAGAGATGGGAAACTGAATTGCACCTTGGACACTCACTGGCCAGGTGACCTCAGGCAAATCACTTTCTCTCTCTGAGTTTCCTTCCCTGTAAAATGCAGTAGCCAATACCTATCACCGGGGTACCATCAGCATCAAAGGATATTAAGTATACAAAGTACCAGGTGCAGTGCCTGGCACCTAGGAGGGCCTCCACTAATGCTAGCCCCCTTCTTCACCCCTTTACCAGTGTGTCCACTGCATGTTTTCTTGCTGGAAGGGGAAAGACGTTTAGGAGGAGTTGGAGTTGCAGGGGAACCTAGCATTCCATACACACCATGGATCTATGCTTCATGCTGACCTCCCAGACAGTCTGACTGAGGGGATCCTCTTTTTTGGGGGGAAGGAGGGTGGACCATCTGAACACTCCACAGCATTCCACTGTTTCCTCACTGTCTGGCTCTTATGTTTACAAAAGCATATTATAACTGGGTGCTGGGTGCATGCCTGTAATCCCAGCAGCGTAGGAGGCTGAGGCAGGAAGATCGTGAGTTCAAAGCCCACCTCAGCAACTTAGCAAGGCCCTAAGCAACTCAGTGAGACCCTGTCTCTAAATAAAATACAAGAAAGGCTGGGGATGTTGCTCAGTGGTTAAATGCCCCTAGATTCAATCCCTGGTACCCCCCCAAAAATAATAAAATTAAGCATATCGTATGTGTGGTAGTTGTGGTGATGGAGGTGATGGTATTGGTGGTGATGGTGGCAAAGCAGTGGTGCTGCTGCTGGTATTGACGGAGGTGATGGCAGAGGTGGAGATAGAGGTGGTTAGTGGTGAGAGCTCCTTTCAGAATGCTATGCTGAGATTTTGAGAACTAGAAGAGAGCTTGGTTTCAGTGAATCCCTGAGGACCTACTGTGTGCCAGGCCCTGTGGTACTCATTGTGCTTTCACAGCAGTGCCCCGAGAATACTGTGTTCTTTTGTAGATAAGCTATCAGGTGACTTGCTAGAGAGATGGAGAGATGTTTAAACCCGGGTCCTTTGACTCCTAACCCATGTTCCTTCTCTGTGCCATCATGAAGGCACCTCATTTCACAGTATGGGAAAAGGAGATCTGGGGCGTGTCAGTGATTTGTCCAAGTTCATGCTGTCGTTAGACGCAGGGCCTGGCCATTTTGTCTGTACTTCTAGGTCTCAGCAGCCTTCTGTCACCAGAGGCTTGGGGCCCCACTGAGAAGAATGGAAGGACCACCAGCACATTAACTCTCACAGCCCTGACAGCTCGACCTCCTCAGGCCCCTGGGGCAGGCTCTGTATCTGCTTCCTCCGAATCCTGTACACTGTCAACTCCAATCTCCCCTCCAGCCTCAGAATGAGAGTGACAGGCAGCCCTGTTGCTGCCTGACCCATTAAACTTGACACCTCCTCTCCCAGATGGGACCGTGAGCCTCCCTTGCCCTGAACACCACGCCGAAGCAGCTCTGAGTGGCACTGAGGTGGAGGAGCAGGCTGGCACTCCTGTACTCTCATCCCTGTTTGAGGTCTGAAGTGGCGAGCTTGGGGATCCAGCCATCTTGCTCCCTGGTCCTTTTCTGGTCTCGAACCTGTTTCTTGCGGGGGGGGGGGGGGGGAAAAAAACAATCTACCTCTTCCCACCAGCAGAAGAGAAGAGAGAAAGCATTGTGTCCGGGCTGCACTGCACGTTGTCCACAGACTTCCTTCCCCAGGAAGCCCTCTGGGACTCATCCCACCTGTTCCACCCTCTGACTCCCTTCTACCTCTGAGTTATGGGTCTAACTCTACATCTGAGTCCTGGTGATAGTGATGATGGTGGTGACAGTGAAGCTGGTAATGGTAGTGGCAATGGAGGTGGTGGCATTGATTATGGGGATGTGATGGTGCTAGTAGAGGTGATGGTAGCTCTTGAATGGTCAGAGTAGGGTCCAGCCCCCTGGAGGGAGGGGGAATAAAGAGTTACTGCCTTTCTCTACATCATCCCCCCACTGTCTTAATAATAGCTAACATGTATTATTGAGCATTATTCATAAAATAGGTAACATGTATTCAGAAAACAGTATTTATATGTAGCATTTCATTTAACACAACAACCTTATGAAGTTGTTACTCATAATTTAGAGATGAGATAATTGAGGCACAGAGAGATTCAGTAACTTGCCCAAGATTGAACAGCTAGCTGACAGCAGAGCCCAGACAAAGCCATAGTCCCACACACCAGTCTCAACTCCTGTATTTTACTTCTGCTTCCTGAGCAGAACTGTATCCATCAGGGGAGGGCTGGCAGGTAAGTGTGTGTGGGACTTCAGGGGGCTTCATTATCTGGTTTCCAGGGGCCCAGAGTACCATTCTTTCTTCCTGCTTCCATACAGGCCTTCATTTCTCAGCTCTGATCAGGGAGGTGGGATGGTGGATGTGGGGAGGGGTTGGCTTATACCTGGTAGTGAATGGTAATGTCGGATGGGCAGGGCTCTGCCAGTCCCACGTGGGGCAGCTCACCCCAGTGAGCTGACTGTGGCTCCCGCCCTTGGGAGCTCCATCCTGCCGGCCTCCCTCCCTCCCAGGATCTCATTATATCCCTAAGAGAAACTGACAGCCTCAATATCTTACTTTGCAAATATAGTTTATTCCTTCAATAAAGCCGCCTGCGCAGGGGAATGTTTAAGCCCCGCTCTCCCCCGAGAGCCTCATTTGAATTTCTAAAGTCTTTAGTCGGCTCCGCCAATGGGGCAGCTGGGTAATGAAAACGCAGCAGCCGCTTAGAGGGGATTCATTTCCTGTCTGGGTCTCTATATCGCTGCTGCCGCTGGAGGAGCTGGACTGACCAAAGGGGAAACTACAGTTTACCTGGATGCTGGGGGAAGAGGCGGGCAGGCGGTGGCAGGGTCCTGAGCACTCAGGACCAGTGGGGGCCCTGGCTCGTGCCCACATGAATGGGTCTGTGCAGGCCATTTGGGGCCTTCTGCCTCCAAACTTTCTAGCCCAGTTCCTTCCAGGAGGGCTTGGCTCAGGAGCCCCTTCCAGGGGGCCTGTCAGCCCAGGACCCTCTGTGGGTCTCCCTGCTGGAGGAAGCCTCCATGGAGGCTGCACAGAGACTCCTCCACAGGGTCTGTATTCCCAGGGTGCTTCCCCAGAGGCTCAAGCCACCGTTCCCTGGGGACATGGTCTCCTCTCTGGCTGCACCCCTCAGTTCCAGGCAGCCCCATCCCAGGCCCCCGTGGGAGTCTCTAATTAAAGGGCCGGCACGCCCCTCTGGGACTCATTAGGCCCGCTGTGCAGAGAGCATTTAATCATTGCTCAGAGCATCGATTGGAAAATCAATTTCTTTGTCTCTCCGCACGCGGCGCTGGAGAAGCGGGGAGCGCTGACCTCCTTCTGCTGCCATGTAAAGTGCTGCACATTTAATCAGGGAACAGAAATCAATTAGCCACTTACGAGGTTGGCTTTAGTTACCGAGTCGGCAGGGCCCGCGCCACAGCTCAGCCGCTGACAGGAGTGACGCTCCTCACCCGCCCTGCTGCCCAGCTCCTGTCCCTCGATCTCTCCAGATCCCTTCCTCACACTCTGGGCACCTGTCATCTAGAGAGTCTCTCTTGGAACCTCAGAGAAGCCTTGGGAAGGCTCCCCACGCCCCAGGTCTCCCCCACTCACCTCCCTGTGCTCAGGAGAAGGCACTGTGGAGACACATTTCGGCTTTGATCTCTGGCTTTTGTCACGTCAGGGACGCTCTCCACCTGAGTCTCAGATACCTCAGGCCCGCTTCCCTCATAAAGTGGGAATAATAACAGTACCTACCTTGCCGGAGTGTGCGGGAAATTCAGCAAGATTGTTTCTGTGAAGTGCCTACCAAGTAGCTGGAGCTCCTTTAGGAGAATTTCACACTCACATCAGTGAGATGGTGACCTCCTGACCTGAGTCAGCCGGGCAGACAAGGGGACAGGGTGGGTGTGAGCCTCTGGCTACTGCCTCCTTCCCTTCAGGACGATGACAGGTGGGTCCAGTGCCCCCTTCACCTTCTCTGTTTCCCCAGTGCCTTCTGGGGGTTGCCTCCGAATCACCTCTGCACCCACTGTCCCCCTTGCCCAGCCACCGCCATGCACAGGGGCTGCTCCCTCACCTGTGATTATGTTCCCCCCAGCTACGGGTGTACAAACTTGCCAGTGATGCCTCACGCATCCACAGTTACACACACCCAATTACACAGTTGTACACAGTCTGCATGCCCCATTACACACAGTTTCACAGAGTTGTTCCCTGCTACAGTCCCAGGCTCCCGGTGCCCAATGCAGCTGCACACGCCGCCTTCATCTCCACGCCATCACCGTCACTGCACTGCACACGCAAGCACCCTGGCCCGGTACCACACACACGGGCCCCCCACCCTGCAGAGTTGCACCCTCGTGGCACGTGCTCATGCACACATGCATACACGCGCGTTCACGCACACCAGTTCCATAATAATATTAGACATGCCATTTCTTTTGCATGACAGTTCCAGTGGAGACGCTCAGAGCTGTCACTTGGATGAAAAATAATGCATAATCCTCGTCTTCCTTCCTTCCCTTTCCTTTCTTTCTTCCCTGTTTAATGAGCTCCTAAAAATATTCCTTGCTGTCTCGCCAAGGATGTGGGCTAAGTGTGAGTCAGGTCTCCCTTCCCCCTTCCTGTCCCCCCTGGCCTCCCTCGGCCCCCCAAGTGGCATGGAGGATGAAGGTCACAGTGAGTTCCCGAGCTTGGCCAAGCTGAGGTCATGTGAAAGGACTGTCAGCCCAAGCCTCCCAAAGATCTCCAGCTCCCGCTCCTGCCCTCCCTTGACTGGCCCACCTGAGCTCCTGAGCTGGGGGTGAGGGAAGCAGGCCAGAGGCACACAGCAAGAAGAAAGGCACCGCGCCCTGCTCCCTGACCGTCCTCACCAGTATCCCAGCACTAGCTCCTTCCATGCCGTTCCACCCCAGGAGGGAAAGGCCTGCGGGGAGCCCAAGTCCCTTGCCACCCCCAGCAACCTGCTTCCTCCTCTCTCCCAGAACTCAGAGGAGAGAATGGGAGCGGGAGGAATGTCAGAGCCTCTCTGAACCCCTAGCCTCTCCCAGCACCTTATCCCGGCTTTGCTGGCAAACCTGCAGTGACCACAGCTTCTCCACTTCATTCCTTAAGTCCCAGATCAGTGTCACCTCCTCCCCGAAGCCTTCCTGATTCACACAGGAGATACTTGTTCATTGTGTGTTTGGACACATGTTAGTAACCAATTAAGGAGAAGCAATCTCTTGTCTCTGTAGGACTCTTTACCCTTTTGTTTCTTTATTTAATGGGTCACTTCTGCCAGATCAGAGTCCCTGCAGGATGGGAACCTGACTTGCCCACCCAGCCCTGCATGAGTGAGAGCTCATGTCCCTGGCTAGGTAGACAGGGGAGTGGAGGGATGCATGGATGAGGTGGGTGGATGGGAGGTGATGTAGAGGGCAGAGCTCAGGGTCAGTAGTCAGGGCCTGAGTGTTCCTCCAGTTTCTACCAACATTCACTGTGACTTTGGGAAGGGCAACGTCCTCTCTGGGCCTCAGTTTCTCCATCCATAAAATGGGAGCCCTGGGCCAGGTGGTGTCTGAGCTCCCTCACTCTGACAATCTTCATTCTGTGGTTCTGCAGTTCTGCATTGTGTCAGATGGAGTAAACCTGTCTGTAGCTTCTCCTCCTCCTTCTCCACCTCCTCCTCCTCCTTCTCCTCTTTCTTCTCCTTCTCCTTCTTCATCTTCATTTGGTGCCACAGATTGAACCCAGGGGCACTTAACCACTGAGCCATATCCCCAGCCCTTTTATGTGTGTGTGTGTGTGTGTCTGTGTGTGTGTGTACACTTTTTTTAAATTTAGGGACAGGGTCGTGCTGAGTTGCTTAGGGCCTTGCTAAGTTGCTGAGGCTGGCTTCGACCTCTTGATCCTTCTGCCTCAGCCTCCCGAGCTGCTGGGGTTACAGGTGTGTGCCACTGCTTTAGCTTTTTACGTGCCATCATGCGTGCAAGGGGGCAGGGGTTCTATGATGCACAGGGCAAAGGGCTCTCTGCAGGGCTCTCTGGGCCTTTCTTTTCCCAGCCTTTTCTCTTCCCTACCTCTCTATCCCACTCTCCCTACTTCCACTTCCGTGCCTTCCCTTCTTTCTGTCCCTTTGCTTGCCTTTTCTGGGTCTGCATCCTGCCCATTAGTCCCTCCGAGTCATGGCCCTTCCACCTGCCTTCTTGCCTCCCTCCCCTGACCCACCTGCTGCAGCCCCTCCCCATGCGCCTGCCCATCTCCTCTCAGCAGCTCCAGTCCCGAAAGGTTAAGCTAATAGCAACTCCTTTCTCATCAGCTGTTCTTGTTTGCTCTACATAATTGCAGGAGAGGGGGGCTTGAAGAGGGGGTCCCTCAGAGTGGTGGCAGCACATAGGGAGGGGGCTATGCAGCCTTGTCCCTGGGAAGGGGGTGTTTGCAGAAATGGAGTGGAAGGCTGAGAAGAAGCTGGTCACATGGGACAAGCATTGGGCAGCTCGGGCACACTTGTAATCCCAGAGGCTGGGGAGGCTGAGGCAGGAGGATCACGAGTTCAAGTCCAGCCTGGGTAACCTAGTGAGAGCCTGTCTCAAAATAAAAAATAAAAGGACTATCAATGTACAGAGGAGTGGCCCTGGGTTCAATCCCTAGTACAGTTTTAAAAAAAGAAAGAAAGAAAGAAAAGCAGCCGTAGCATAGTGGAAGAGACAGTGGGGGCTGTCCAAGACCTTATTCCCGGGAGGAAAATAATAATAATGGTTATAAGTAGCCTTCATGGAGCATGCACTGTGTGCCAGGCACTGTAGTGAGCACTTTACTGGCTTTATCTCATTGACTCTGCAGCAATCCCAGGAGGCAGTCTCAGCCCTTGTGCCCATTTTTTTTTTCCCTGCACCTGTTTTACAAGGGAACTGAGGCTCCCAGCTCATAGATGCTAAATAGTAAAGCCATCAGCACAGACTGCTCTTCATCGTGCCTTCTGTTCAGAGCTGGCTGGGTCTTCAGGAACCTGGGAAGACCTTAGGTCCAACCCACTTAATGTTCAGAGGGACTGAGTGAAAGGGACTTGTCCAAAGTCACAACTCTGCTGAGCGCCACCTCTGACACTGAGGAGATTGCTCATCTTGAGCCTAGGTCCCCTTATAAATTTCCTGTGGGAGGAGTTCTTGGGTGAGGGGTTGTCCCTGGGAGGACAACAGGAAGCCAGAGCATGCCTGGTGTGTGCTCACAGAGGAAGCACATCTGGAGAACTCGACCTCTCTGCCCTGGGCTTCTGCTGATTTGAGTGTCCTCAAATCATTCATCAGGGACAGAGCAGAGTCTGGAGCAGCACACAGAGGCATGGAGGAGAGTATCAGCCAGTGGGGCTAATTTAGGCCAGCACTGGCAAGGCGGAGGCAGGAAGTTGGTATGCCTGGGTTCATCTCAGCGGGAGATTCCTGCCTTCCATCTCAGCTCTGGTCTCCCAGCACATTTGCTCCAATCAGGACAACTGGCTTCTTGCTTTCCTCCCAAGCCATGGCTACTCTTGGGGCAAACTGCCTCCCCCTTTACAGTTGGGGGCTCCTAAAGGCCAGGACTATGTCTCTCTTTTCACACTGCAGCAGGGATTGAGCCTCCCTCATCAGACTGGACAACCAAGGCAGAAATGGTGCCTCCCAATAAACTGTCCCCTCCAGTGTGGTCTCTGTGATCTGATGGTCTCAGCAGCATCAGCATTAGCTCCATCCTGAGGAGCCCGGCCGGCGGCCCATGCCTGTAATCCCAGCAGTTTGGGAGGTTGAGACAGGAGGATCTGCTTCAGCAATGGTGAGGCGCTAAGCAACTCAGTGAGACCCTGTCTCTAAATAAAATACAAAATAGGGCTGGGGGGGTGGCTCAGTGGTCGAGTGCCCCTGAGTTCAATGCCTAGTATCAAAAAAAAAAAAAAAAAAAAAAAAAAAAAAAAACCCAAAACAAACAAACCAAAAAAGTTTGCAGTTTGCCCAGTGTTGGGGCACTACATTCAAGAACTGCAGCTCACTGACTACCACAGGACCTCCAACCCCTACATTTGCAGCTCAGTGCATGCCCAGATGCATGCCCCCACCTCCTGCCAGCCCTGCAAGGGACAGCTATGAAGGGCCAGGGAAGTGGAGGATCTCATTGGTATTCTGAGTGGCCAGGTGTGTCATGGCTTTCTCTGAGAGAACCCCATCCTTTCCTTCAGCTACATCTTTCAAAATTTGTCCAGGGAACATCAATAATGGGAATCGATTCATCAATAAGCATCTTGGTTTTACAGCCCCCATCCCCCTGTGGAGCTTTGCTGCATCCCTAAGCACTTTAGTTTCTGCCCACTCTGTCTTCCATGCCACATGCACCACCTCTGGGGACCTGGCCCTGCCTTTCCAACTACCAGATCCCAGGAGACCATGGCCCCACTCCCACACTGGACAGCTTTGCTTTGGCTAAGCAAAGAGCATGGCCTGGGAAGCATTGCTTTATCCTTGTCAGGTACCACACAATGAGAGAAGGTGTACCCTGCCTCAGGGACTTTGGCTCCTTATCCCAATCTCCCAATACTGGCTATTTAACATCTACCTCTTAACTGCCTAGTCAAGACTTAACCATTCCCCAGAGTACTGATCACCCATTGACCCACCCCTACCTGCCAACAATGGTGTCAGCCAACTATTCAATGTCTGCCCAACCATTCATCACTGATCAGCTCCCCTGCCCAACTTCGATAGGCTGATAAAACCTCTTATTTATTTATTTATTTATTTTTTTGTGCTAGAGATTGAACCTAGGGGCACTTAATCATTAAGCCACAAACCCAGCCCTTTTAAAATTTTTTAAAAATTTTGAGACAGGGCCTCACTAAATTGCTGAGGCTTGTCTTTGAACTTGTGATCCTCCTGCTTCAGCTTCCCAAGCCACTGGGATTATAGGCATGCACCACTGCACCTGGCTAATAAAATCTCTTAACACTGGCCCCACAACATGACCACCCATCACCAACATTTATATAGTCAGCATCCAATAATGGCCTTCACTAAGACCTCCCCAAACTGACCACCCCAAATTATCCCTAACCACTCTCCACTGGCCATCTGTCCAACAAAGACTTGCCCAATCAGTGACCATCACCTGTCACTTTCTACTGGATCTTTCAAATGGCTTCTGGTCACAACTGGACTTCCCTGTCCCTGACTAGGACAAATGTGAATTTCCTCCAGCTCTAGGACTTGTCCAGTTGACTGGCAGTGGAACTGTTGGGTCACTAGTTCTGTCCCTGTTCATCTGACCAGGCACTAATGACCCCCACCAGCCAACACTGAGCAGCTGCACTAGAGTTGGGGTGGAAATCTCTCCTCCTTGCCCTGGAAAGTCCTCAGAAAAGTCCCACTGCTGCCCACTGGACACCCCACCATCCCCCCACTTCCAAGCTTGGTGTTAGTTGCTAAGAGTGACAGTCCATGGAGGGTTATGACCCTGGGCTGGACTGATCACTGTCCTAATGTGAAAGGAGGCACCTCCCTGCCCCTTCCCCTGCTGGAGCCAGGCTAGGAGTGGGGGTGCAGGGTTCAAGGAGAAGGCTTCAAGAAGTGGGCAGAAGAGGGGTCGGGCTGGAAGAGTCCTGTAAGGGCAGGGAGGAGACAGTGGACAGGGGGAAGGGGAGGAGGGAACAGGAGCTAAGAAATGGCCAGGGCAGAGAGGAGGGTGAGAAGTGGGATGGGGTACAGCTATCAGCATGTCGGCCTTGTGTGCTGCCCTGGCTCCTCGCACCCCCACTGGCTGCCCCTGCTTAATGGAAAGCTCCGTGGAGACGTGGGCAAAGAAAGGGCTCATGATCCCCTTTCATCAAGGACTCAGAACCAGGGCCATTAATTAGATGAGGGAGCAGCTGCTCTGGGCCCAGGGGCCGAGTGACAGGAAATCACTGTCCCTGGAAGCTCTGGCCTGGCCCCGGCCTCAGGCTTGGGAGGCTATTGTTTGCCCTCCTCAGCTGTGGGGCCTGTCCAGGGATCTCCATGTGCCCTGCCTACCACCAGTCTGGGATCAGACCAGGAGAGCCTGTATGCCAGGAGGCCACTGGCTCTTGGATTTGACTCACATGCCGTGATCGTTCCCTGCCCCAGACCTCAGTTTCCCCATAATTCCAGCAAGGAGGCTCGGTTCCTCCTTCGAGGAAGGGTGCTGTCCCCAGCTGCCCTGAGGGACAATCTCTAGACTCCCCCTTCCTCTCATGGGCACTGCCACAGATCCTCTGTAACTTGTCCAGAGCTGCAATAAGGCTGAGCCTGGTGGCAATTACTTCTCCTGAATTCTGGACCCTTTTCTGCTCTCTAGTCCCACTCTTAGGGATCAGGGAGAGTCACCACCTGTCCTATAGGAAAAGGACAGGGGACACTCACACCTCAGCATGAAGCAGGGTGGGCTAAGGAGCTGGAAATCTGCCCAGGGACCCTTCTACCTGCTACCTCTAGATGATGGGGCAGAAACTCAGAGTGATAGAAGGCCTGTCCTCCATCGTGAGAACTTTCTGGACTGGTGGGAGGGAGATAAGTTTGGTAGGAATCTCCAAGGCTGTGAGTCTAAGGCTGACCAGGCCACAAGCACTATCTGCTGCAGGGGGAGGGGGAGGGGGAGGGTTAAGATGTGGCTCCTGGCGGCCAGTGGGAGAAATGGGAAACCACTCGAGTGCATTCCCTGAGCCTCGGCATGTGGACATCTATACACACTCCAAGGAGAAGGCACGAGTGCAGTTGCCTGAGACTGACCCCGGGAGTTCAAGAAGCCAGGAGGCACCTGGCAGCTAGGAAGGCTTCAGCAGGAGACAGGAGTTGGTCTTGGTCTTCAGGATTGCACTGACCATGGATTCATAGAAAGGAGGTAGAGGCAGTATTTCAGGAAGAGGGAACAACCCTCAGAGGGGTCCTGGCAGTGGGGCACGGGGGACATGTAACCAACTCCAAGATGCTGAGAGTGCTGGTAGAACATGGAGGATGCTGAAAGGAGAGGTGTTTAGGGAACCCCTCCCATACCCTTCCAGGGCATGAGGGTATTTCCTAATCCCCAAATCTGATTGGTTGTGTGTGCACAAGGGCCCGATGAGGCAGGCTGTTTGAAATGGGGGCCATCTTGGAAAAGCAGACTTTTCTGGTGGTGGAAGCTTTACCTCTTGCATTTGCCCACTCCTCCACTTACAGGTCCTACCAGCTTGAATCTGGGTCACCTCCCAAGCACCTGCATCCCTAGGGGCGGATGGAGGAGGGGTACATCTTCAGGACCATGGCTCAGGGGCTCTGGGTGGCCACCTCCTGACTTCACCTGCCCTAGGCTGAGCAACCTTCCCATTTCTGTAGTTCAAATCCAGTCCTGCTCCTCCTGGTCCCAGGACTCCTCTTAACAGCACTGAAATCAGTGAACAATTTGCTACTATTTGTAGATGTCATCTCCCTGAGATCACCCCTGCCCACCTTCCTCAGGCTAATGGGCTGGCACTGTGTCCAGCAATAGGGTACCCAGTGGCCCCTGTAGGGACAGGGCTTATCCTCTACCTGGCAAACACCTGAGAGGAAATAAGAACAAATCAAAGCCCAGGAGTTTGTATTTGTATTTATTTATTTTGGTACTGGGATTGAACCCAGGGTCCCTTTACCACTTAGCTACATCCCCAGCCCCTTTTATACTTTGTTTTGAGACAAGGTCTTGCTAAGTTGCTGAGGGTCTCGCTCAAGTGCTAAGGCTGACCTTGAGCTCGTGATCCTCCTGCCTCAGCCTCCCCAGTTGCTGGGATTACAGGCCTGTGCTACTGCGCCTGGCAGGAATTTGTATTTTTTTAAAAACCCTCCATGGGATTCAAACAGAGCTGGTCTGGGGATTGCTTGGAAATTCACAGTTCTGGCTGCTGTCAGCCTTCCCTCCACCTGCCAGCCGTGTGACCCTGCATCCCTTCTCTGTGTCTTAGCATTTCTCATCTGTGAATGAAACGAGGGCGACAATAGCTCTGTTCCCATAGGGCATCTGTCTGGAGGATTAACAGGAAATGCAGGCAGAGGGCTTAACTCAAAGCCTACTACTTAACAGGCATTCAATAATGACTGGTAATAACAGTGAGAGTGACAAGGCACTGGAGTGACCACACACACTGGGCTCCGTCTGGCTATCCAGCTCCTCCTGCACCCTTAGGGCCACTTGGCAGTGGGGCACAAGGGACATGTAACCAACTCCAAGATGCTGAGAGCGCTGGGAGAACATGGAGGATGCTGAAAGGAGAGGCGTTTAGGGGACCCTTCCAGGGCATGAAGGTTATTTCCTGATCCCCAAATCTGATTGGTTGTGTGTGCACAAGGGCCCGATGAGGCAGACTGTTTGAAATGGGGGCCATTTCAACATGGTAGGTAAGTCTGGTACTTGCCCGGAAACAGTACACCACACGGTCTCCCATGACGCTGGAGACCCACCAGCATGCTCCTGGGTGGTGGGTGGGAGAGGCCTCTCTGGATGAGGGGTGCACTGCTCAGTGCCTTAACACTGAGTCATAGAGAGAAACAAAACTTTGACTCCCTGTCAGTTCCTGACCTGCCATTTAGGATGTTGTGGAGTAAGCTGCCGGGTGCCTCCTACTGGAGGGCTCAGGAAGGGGCCCAGAAGGAGGCTGCACACCCTGAGGGGTGGTCAGTTTCCTCAGGTTACACGGAAATCCACAGAGAGCTTGGGATAGTGGAGGCCTCAGGGCAGGGGAAAGATGGATGCTTCCTTCCTGGCAGGGACAGGAAATCAATTGTAAAGAACCACAGAAACTTCCTCAAATGGGCCTGAGGTGCCCATGGCTCACTTTCTGCTACCTCAAGAGATACAGGGTACAACAGTTAGAGGTGTGGGTTTCAGCTCAGTTTGCCTGGGTTTCTTTCTTTCTTTCTTTTTTTTTTTTTACTTTATTGAAATATAATTTACATACAATAAAATGCATACATTTTAAGAGTTCATCCTGAAGAGTTTTGAAAAATTTATATACACATATAACCACCTCTATAATCAAGATATAGAACATTTTCATCATCCCCAAAAGCTCCCTTGTGCCCCTTCCCAGTCAATCCCTACCCTGCCCCCAGCCCCAGGCAACCACTGATCTGCTTTCTGTCACTATAGATTAGATTTCTCTTTTCTAGAGTTTCATATAAATGGAATTATGTAATATGTACTCTTGGTGTCTGGCTGCTTTCACTGAGCATAATGTTTATGAGATTCATCTGTGTTGTTATGTCAGGAGTTTACACCTTTTATTGCTGAGTAACATCCCCTTGTATATGACAATCAGATCACCTGTGGGTGGATATTTGTCTTGGTTGTAGGTTTCTACTGATGTGAATAAAGCTACTATGAATATATGTGTACAAGACTTTGTGAATGTATGCCTTTATTTTACTTAGGTACACACCAAAGAGTTAAATGACTGGGTCCTATGATAATTCTGTGTTTAAATTTTAAAGAAACTGTGAGCTATTTTCTACAGAGGTTGTGCCACTGTCCCTTTCTAATATCAGCATGTGAGAGTTCCAGTTGCTTCCAACACAGCACCGCCAATCTCCCAGTGTGTGTGTGTAGTGCTATCTCACTGTGGTTTTGTTTGTTGTGCTGTGTTGTGGTGCAGAGGATTGAATTCATGCATATGAGCAAATGCTCTGACCTTAAGCTACATTCCCAGTCTTTCACTGTGGCTTTAGTATGAGTTTCCCTTATTGATAACAAGCGATATTGAATATCTTCTCGTGTGCATGAAGATATTGGCCATCTATATTTTCTTTTGGCCCTTTAAAAAGTTTTTTTTTTTTCCCCCCAGGGGCAGGGGCTCATACCTGTAATCCCAGCCACTTGGGAGACTGAGGCAGGAGGATCACCAAAGTTTGAAACCAGCCTTAGCAATTTAGTGAGGTCCTGTCTCAAAATAGAAAGGGCTAAGGAGTGTGGCTCAGTGGTAGAGCACCTCTGGGTTCAACCTCCAGTACCACAAAATAAATAAATAAATTTTAAAAATAAAATCAAATTGCCTTTTTATTAAGTTGTCAGAGTTTGCTGAGTACAAGTCCTTTGTTAGATGTATGTATTGCAAAAATTTTCTCCCAGTCTGTGGCCTGCCTTTTTATTTCCTTAACTGTTTAAATCTTGATTCTGTTAGTTCCATATTGTACAGTCTTGAGCAAGTTACTTGGTCTTTCTGACCCTTAGTTTCCGCATCACTCAAGTAGGGTGATTACCGTCCACCATATGGAGGGTTTTGACTTAACACAGTTAACATATGTAAAGTGCCTGACCTAGAGGAGCACTCAACTCGTGGTGGCCATGGCTGTCATTTGCAGGCAGTTAATGGCCTCTCCTTCCTTCCCCTGGGGTTGTCCCTGTAGGGTGATGTCTCTTTTCTATCCATCTGGCCCCTGAAGTTCCCATAGTTAGCCAAGGCAGGAGGAGTTAGCAGTTCCCATATTGTTATCCTGCCCCCAAACACAGATTTGGGTGTTGTGTCCAGGGGTCCACCATCTTGGAGCCTCAGAGAGAAGGAAGTGTCTCTGGGATCCCATGACTCCTGTCGGTGGGCCCATAATCATTCATGCACAGTCACAACCCCTCAGTCACAAAAGCCACACAGGCACAGATGTGCCACTCTATCACACTCCACTTTCAGGTGCCTGCACAAACTCAGACACCTGAAAGTGAAACACCCTGGTGACAACTTGAATCCCTCCTGCCACTGGTCAGCAGTGCTGGACTCACTGGCCAGATGATGCATAATTCAGAGATTTGACCCAAAATAGTCCTAGGCAGACTCAGCCTCTTGGATGGGGGAGGAGGAACAGGGACAGCAAAGGGAGTGGGGCAGACACTGCAGCCTGATGCAGAGCCTGGAATCTGCCTCCCACTTGCTTGGTGCCTGGACAGAACCTGGGGGCACCTCCAGAACTTGTTCCCCAATTCCACATACCACATCCCCAAGTCCTTCCTCCCTGGGGAGACATAGTCACCTGAGGGCAGCTAGGACCACAGGACTGCCCACCTAGCCATGCACACCTGCTGCAGCCTAGAGTCCCCAGTGTGTGCCTCCAGCTCCCTGACCCTTCCTCTGGGTGCAGGCTGAGAGGGACATCTCAGCTCTTGGGCATCCTTATCCTCGGTCTCCTGTCTTCACCTCAGCAATCAATCAGTTGATAACTCCACAAATATTTACTGAGCACTTTCTGGGGCAAGGCTGGGTCCTAGGACATTGGAGGGCACCTGGCTGTGCATGGGGAGGCTCACAACTTGCTGAGAAGGCAGGACAGACACAGAAAGGACAAGGACCAGGCTAAGGAGGGACAGTCCATGGTGAGTCAGGCATAGGGTAGGGGAAGGCATCCCGCTGAAGGCCTGACCTGAGTCAGGCCTGCCTGGATGAAGGATTGGTCTGGAGAGATGAACAGGCAGTAGTTCCAGGTGAGTGGGGTGAGTGGACTGGACAGTAGGTGGCCATCTGGATATTAGTAAGAAGACTGGCTGAAGCTGGGGGCAGTGGTGCATGCCTGCAATCCCAGTGATTTGGGAGGCTGAAGCAGGAGGACTCCAAGTTCAAGGACAGCCTCAGCAACTTGAGGAGACCCTGTGTCAAAAAATAAAAAAGGCTGGGGATGTGGCTCAGTGTTAGAGTGCCCCTGAGTTCAATCCCAGGACACCACACACACAGATGCACAAGAAAATTGGCTGGATAACTGTGGTCACTGATGAAGTTGTGGGACTGGCCCGAAGTGTCCTTTAACCTTTGGTAGTTCAACAAAAGCAGGGACTCCACCCATATACAATCCCCTAGGTTGTCCTCCAAGATCCTGTGAGACGGTATTAAGCACTTAGCTTTGGAGTCATCCTGTTCAGGTACAAATCCCCAATCCTATGCCATTGACCTGGGCCAGAGGCCTCCTGGCAGAGGAGGACTCTGAGCTGTGATTTGAGACATAGCACCTGGCTCCGGAACACCCATGGACAAAGTGGACTGTGGTAGGGAGGCTGTTACCCATGGGACACCTCACTCCCAAGACACCTTGGGAGTCCCATGGTGTTTGGTTCTGTTTACTGTTTTCTCCCTGCAGAAGTCCACAGGAAGCCTGCTTTGACTCTAGGCTCTGGAGGGCCCCTCCCTCCTCTCCTGCTCTGTCTCCATCCATGTCTTTGGGCCTCTGACTCAATCTCTCCATCACTGCCTCCACCACTCTTGGCCTCACTAATTTTGTCTTTCCTGGGTCTGTCCCTCCCTCCCTTCCCCCTTCCAGTCTCTCCCGGGTTCTGATTCCATCTCCCCCACCTCTCCTTTGCTCTTTTTGTCTTCTGCTGTTTAGCTCTCTGTCTCTTCAGGGACCTCCCTAAGACTCTGCACTCTTTCTGGGAGTGGAGGCAGTTGGGGCGCAGGGAGGGGTCCCTGCTTCTGGAGGGCCCACAGCCTAGGCCCAGCCCTATCGATTGGGTGGGGAGCAGAAGACATCAGCGACTCCTCTCCAAGCCTTGCCAGCGCTGCTAATATTAGCCCAAGAAGGCAGCTCACTGATGGATTAGGAGAAATTAAGAATTCAAATTCTGTAATTTGAATTGGAGGACCGCTGCTTGCGACAGCTATACTTCCCAGAAATTAATGAGTGAAGGAGGGATGGCAGTGCTGGTTTTCTTCTTTGACAATATAATTTTCCCCCGTGATCCACATCTTTGAAACCCCCATCACCAGGCAGGCACTTGCCTGGAGGGCTATGGTCTTGTTTGTCTCAGATCTTATCCCCAGATCCTCATGGATCCCAGAAATTTCTGGAAACTGGGCTCCTAATCCCAGCCAAGCCCTCCTCTGTCTGCTGGTGCCCTCAGCGTGAGGTTGACAAGCTCTGAGAGAGGTGAGGCGAAACTGGGAAAGAACAGGGTTCAAGGCACAGGTGGGTCTTGCTTGTAGCCCCTTTTGGCTGTGTGTGACCCTGACAGGCATATAATTCCCTACAATTAGGGGATGTTATGAGGCACAAAGATGCCAACATATGGTAGCTATCTTCTTTCCTATCTCCCTCCTTCCCTGCTCTCCTGTTCATGCCTGCTGCCTGGCCCTGCCAAATGCCCACCTCTCAGCCCAACCACACCCACACCTTCTTGAAACTGGCTCCTCCAACAAGTCTGCCCAGATTCATCCTATTGAGTCTAGCTAGACTGGCTCCCGAGTACTCAGGGCCTCATTTCCGAGTCATCTTTTCTGTCATCTTGGAGTTCAGGTTATTCCTGCGAAGAGGGTGTGCTGTCTCCCCCAGATTGATGGATTCCATGAGGTGGCACTGGCCCCATGCCTGGCTCCCAGTAGGTGCTCCATAACTGGTAAATGAATGTAACCAGCACCTTCTCTACTCTTTGTGCCTGCCTTAACATCCCTCTTCCCATGTTCTCTAAGTGCCCAGGAAATGCTTGCTGATGGCTGGCAGACACTGAGGTCTGCCAGGGTGTGGCCAGTCCTGCAGTCCCAGGTGGAGCTGGCGTCTTGGCTGGGGTGGGGAGCTGTGAGCAGCTCCCTAGAGTACTTTCTCCAAAATGGCACCTTCTAAGCAATATTTTTTTTAAGGATTCAGAGAGCACCCAAGGAAAGTCAAGCCTCCAGATGATGAAGATGGGGTCAAAGGTGAGGCCTTTCATGTGTCCTTCCTCCTGACTGCTCAACCTCAGGGCACCCATTCTCCTGCCCCAAGCCCAGGCCCATTCCCTCTGCCTGGCAGCTGGCTGAGCTTTGGCCCAGGGGTAGGAAGAGACATTCTTAGTTGCTGGAGCAGATGGGCTCTCCATGACTCAAGTCCGTGGCTCAGTCCCGGTGGAACTGGCCATTGAAGAGTTGGCATTGGAGTTCTCCAGCCTCTTGAAGAAAAGGACTATGGAGGATTGGCTAAAATGGCTCCCTTCATCATTGAGAGAGGCCTTGGGGGTCACCTAGGGTCAACCTTGTCTTTGACAGATGGGGAAACTGAGACTCAGAAAGGTTTACCTGTGGTTCAACTCCAGTTATCTGTCTAGTAAGGAGAAGCTGGCAGGGTGATCCCTGGAGCAGATAATCCTAAATCCTTTTCGAAGCTCTGCTGGATTCTAGAAAATCAGATGTTCTTTACAATTCTGCTTCTTCAGGCTAGTGTTTGAGCAAAATTTTACTCCAGGGGGTCTGAGAAGGGAGATTGGCAGAAAAGTAGTTTTCTAAGTGGTTGAGGGCCACTTTGGGCAGAAAACAAGGACATTAGAATCCTGTCCCCTTCCAACCCCCTTCCAATTTACTTACTTGAAAAGTCCCCCGACATACATACTAATGTCCTCTTTCCTGCTGAAGTTCATCCTGGATCCCGGGTTGGAGAGGCGGTTTGGAGGGAAGGGGCCTGGGAAGCAGTGCTATCCACTGCCCTTTGAGGCTCTTGGGCTGGTGGGCTCCTGCCTGAAATTCCCAAGCCACTCCCGTCCTCGCGTGGACCCTCTGCTGCACAAATCGCCTTTTCCCAGATCCAATTAAAGCGGTGTTTGGAGCAAGGTTGAAATAATCACATAATCATTTTCTCCAGTAAAGTTACTGGCTGGAGCCCGATTTGAAAGCTGAGCTGGTAATTGAATCTGAGGGGCAGCAACAGCAGAGGGGCAGGGAGGGGAGGGGGTCTTCATGGGGATCAGAGGCTCCGGGCTGTGATCACCCCTCCCATCGCTTACAGTGTGTGTGTGTCCATTACTATCACGTCCTATGGTCACAGATGCCTCTAGGGGTTGCAGAACTCCCAGACCATGCAAGGACCACAGGCACGGAGCCCATGCCATCAGACTTATTCCACTGGGAAGGCCACATGCTCACAGTCACCCACCCAGAGGGGTCACACAGAGATACAACTCCAACCCAGGTTCCTTACTCTCTAGCCAGTGCCCCTGTCCCCACTCCAGTTTCTTTGGTCTCATTTAAAATAATCCTTATGACCTAGAGCCCCACTCTCCCAACCCTCTCCTGCCCTACCCATCTCCCCTCCATTACCCATGATTCCCTGGGCTAGTCCCCCACCCCTCCACCTGCATCCTCTCTCCCGAGGGAAGGTGAGGGGATTACCTGCCTCCCCTCTGGACCACTGGGCCATGCATACAGCGAATCCCTGTCCATCAACAACCAACATGCCCAGACTGGACAACCCTGCCTGATCTAGTCCTTCACAGTGTCCTTCCTCCCAGTGCTACACTGGGCTCAAAATATCTGCCATGAGCTGGGGAGATAGTTCAGTTGGTAGGGTGCTCACCTCACAACCACTGAAGCCCTGGGTTCAATCCCCAGCACCACAAAAAAAAAAAAAAAAAAAAAAAAATCTGCCACTTGTGGTGACTCATTCATTTCTTTCCTTCTTCCTTTGTTTCCTGTATTCCATAAGTATTCATCATGTCCTTTTGGCATGTGAAGCCCTGAGCAGGGTGCTGGGGAAGAACAGGGATAGACAGAATGACAGTTGCCTTCAGGGTGACAGATACTATAACACAATAGGGGACCCTTACCGGCAACTGGGGAGACTAGGGCTTTCTGATTGAAGTGAGCTGGGGCCTCAAAGCTGCGGAGTGTTCTGGAGGCAAACACGAAGGCTTGGAAGCAAGAAAGAATCAGGGGTGATCTTGAGCAAGTTGTGACCTCAGTTTCCTCATCTCTAGAGTGGGCACCATGTTCTGTTTGCCTTGCAGGATTCTGGGGAAGAATGAGCATAGATGTACTTTGTGCGGTGGAAAATTCCACTTGACTGCTTATTGTTGTAAATGAAGGGCATTTGCCCCCACCTCTCAGATAAGTGTAGAGAGTCTGGGGGAAGGTGAGTTCATGCCAGAGTCGGCTGGGGAGGCTGGAGGCGGGACTCGAATTTGAAACTTGCTTGGCAGAAACTTGCTTCCCAGTCTTTGGGGTTGGGAGCATCAGCCAGGAAGGGAATTGGCTGATCAGAGGCCTGGGAGTCCTCGGGGTAGAAGAAACCATAGAATTGGAGGCTGCTGCGAGGCTAAGTCTGACCCTTATGGCTAGTGTCTAGCTTCCACGTGGCCAGTACTCTCAGGTCTCGGGTGCTCTGGGTCCCAGGAGTCAAGGTGGGGATGTACTGTCCAGGCAATCAGTCTCTCCCGTGCCCTCCCTGCCTTTGGCAGGGTTGTGTACTGGGACTGATCAGCTGGCTGAGGGGGCAACCCTTTTGCCAACTCCCCAAAGCCCTCTCCCCTCTGGAAGCTCTGGAGGAGACCTCGCCTTGGGCAAGTTCTGTGCCTCTTTACCAGCTAGTGGCACCAGTCACCGACCTTCCTGCCCCTGGGCTGTCCTAAGACCACGCCTGTGGCCTTCAGTGCCCTTTCTGGCACAGCCGGCCTCCTGGTCAGAAGCTGCAGGGGTGAGTCACGGCTCTCATTAGAGCTTAATTAATCAATTGAGTTAATCAGACAGCTGGGATGTGCTGTGGTTGCAGATGGGGGTGGGAGAGAGAAAGCCAGAGCAGGAGGGGCTGGGTTGGGGGGGCCCGGGATTGGCAGGGCCCGGGTTGGAGTGAGCCTGGCAGGTTGGTGAGGGAGGAGGGTGCTGGCCAAGTCTGCACCTGAGATTGCTGGAAAGAGGATGAATGGGCTCAGCAAGGGCCCATGGTGGTGGCTCAGAGAGGTGCCCTTTGCAGGGTGCCAGAGACAGAGCCTGGGGGGTAGGGTGGGGGTGGAAGCAGGACTTCTCCCCTCTCTGGCTTCCTCTCTCTCATTTTTTATTCTTTGTCACGTGGGTCTCTGAAAGCTGTGTGAAATCCTTATTTTAATGGAATGGAAAAGAAAAAAAGACAATATAAGGTAGGTCCTCACATTCCCAGTTATGGGAATGTGAGGACTATGGGCAGCATAGACAGGGACCCAGGCTCAGAAAGGAGAGACGTGGCATCTGTCTGCTGCTTGGGCTCTGGACATCTGGACTGGATGGGCGGGGAGGGGCTGGAGGGAGCAGAGTCAAGGGCAGGCGGGCATCCAGTAGGAATACTGGGAGGAGGGCAGCACCTGAGTGGAGTTTGCATTGTGCTTTGCGAAATGTCGATTCATCTATTTTTCCTCACATCTGACCTTGGTGTTACCTTGGGGTGGGGTTGAGCAGGGCAGGAAGTGCTGGGGGGGTGGGTAATTGGATTCTGAGGAGACTAGTGGACACCACTGATAGTGCTGCCCTCCAGGGGCTTACCCTTTCCATAGTGACCCAGGGTGACAGGGGTTGAGGGCTGGGGACACGGGAGGGGCGATGGGAAATGGATCAGAGAGAAAGACAGGTATTTCTCTCTCTCTCTCTCTCTCTCTCTCTCTCTCTCTCTTTCTCGATACTGGGAGTAAAACACTCAGGGCCTCACATAAACTAAGCAAGCATTCAACCACTGAGCTATATTCCCAGCCCAAAATTTTATTTTGGGACAGGGTCCAAGTTGCCCCAAGCTGGTCTTGAACTTTCAGTCCTCTTGCCTCAGGCTCCCAAGTAGCTGAGGGCCATCATCCCCAGCTGAGGGTAGGCATATCTGATTAGGTTCCCAAAAAAGAGTTCATGGAACCCTTTTTTTTTTTTTAAAGAAAGGGTGTAAATAGAAGTGGGTACAGAGAAGAAGGAGGGTGTGGCTGGAGGAGCAAACCACCCAGGCAAAGGCAGGGAGGCTGGGCACACCAGGCAGGGCTAGCTAGTGCGGCAAATGGGCTGTCATGTCAGGGAAAGGGGGTTTTATGGGACAGGGCTTCTTGGATGCCAAACAAAGGAGTTTGAAACTGAACTTGGGCCAGGTGCAGTGGCACGAGACCGCAGTCCCAGCTCTTGAGAGACGGAGGCAGGAGAATCTCTAGTTCCAGGCCAGCCTGGGCAACTCAGAGAGACCCTGTCTCAACATGTAAAAATAAATAAATAAATAAAGGACTAGAGATGTGGCTCAGTGGTAGAGTGCCCCTGAATTCGATCCCCAGTACTGCAAAACCAAACAACAACAAAAAAAAAACAATTAGGTACACACTGGCAATGACCCCATCTCTAGCTGGGAAGATTAGGCATAAAGCAGTCGGGGAGGGAGAATGTCAGTGGGAGCAACTCTGTCTAGGATGGTTCCACAGACAGAAAGTACAACAGGGAGTGTGTTTGTGTACGTGCGTGGATGTGTACATGAACTTGGGCGTTCATGTTGTGTATACGTGAGCGGCTTGGTCTATGTGTTTGTGCATGTGTATTTATGAGTGTGTGCCTAGAGCAGTTGTTCTCCTTGTAGGGGTCACTGATTCCTCCAAGCCTTGACAAGAGCTTAGATCCTTGGCTTGGAAAAATGCACACACTCACCAGGCAGATTTTGCCTTTGGTGACGGGGCTAAGTGGGACGTTCCCAAGATCTCCTGAAGCCCATTCACTCAACTCCCGGGGGTTTAGATCTAAAATCTCAGATCTCAGTTTCAGACTCTGCAAAAGAGAAAACTGAAGGCTCAGCACATGTGCTGGGGTCACTTGGTCTTAGGGGTAGCCCAGTACCTGTCTCCTTTCCCTTTCCCTGGCAGGACAATTCTGCAGCCAGGACTGAGAGGCCTGTTGGGCCACTTGGACACAGGATCAGCTGTCCGGGTCATGAGAACTCCAGGCCTGGCTCCCAGCATCAGTGGAAAATGTCAGGCTGGCCCCGCGAGGGCTGCCTCCCTGCCAGCACCGAGCGCCCTTCACATGGCCCTGAAATAGCCCTGTATACTCTTTCCCACAAACCCTAGTGTTGACAGCAGCTAAGAAGGGGTACCCCCCATTTCCTGGATCCCAACCGAGTCCTCCAACTCATCTGCTTCAGGGTTTGCCAGGTCACATCCTTTCCGAGCCCCCTTCCCCATCTTTTTCCTGCTGGCGTCTGCCCTCTGGGAGTTGTCCCTGAAGACCCTGGGTTATAGCCAAAGGTAGGAAGGGCAGCCTTGGAAGAGGCTCCCATGCTGTCCCTCTGTCCCCCCTCACTTTCTCTTTTCCTCACACATGTTCATAGCTTCCAAACACACACACGTTGTGTAAGAAACCTTTCTTCCACTGTAGAGGTGACCACTCCTGTTTCAGAGATGATGTGCTTAGCCCTCAGCCAGAAGCAGTGGCACCAAGATGGAAAATGTTTCAAGTTCAGCTCCCAGGCTCTTCCCTCCACATCAGGCTGCTCTAAGTGCCAGGATACAGCAGAAAGGGGGGCTAGGGGTCTGAGGTGGGTCTACCTACCAGTGGAAGACCACTGCTGTCACTGTGCGCCTCCCCCAGAGAGCCCCTGCTGGGCTACTGCGACTGCTTAAAGGCTATTAAATTGTCCCCTCTCCAAGGGGTGCTCTGCCTTGCATTTCTTGGGGGCAGAGTTTGCCCTACTTGCCTTCCAGAAGTCCCTCCCCACTAGCCTGGGGCAGGAACCCCTATTCTGTGGGCTACCTTTTGAAAAAATATGTTTAGTTGTAGATGGACACAATACCTTTATTTTATTTATTCATTTTATGTGGTGCTGAGGATGGAGCCCACTGCCTCACACATGCAAGGCAAGTGCTTTTCCATTGAGCTACATTCCCAGACCCTTTGTGAGCTTCTTATTCTTGATCTGCACTGGATATGGTAGCTACTCAGCCCATGAGGCTCTTGAGAACTTGGAATGTAGTTAGTGCTGTGAGCTGAATGCTGGATACTAGCTATACTGGTTAAATTGAAAAGTACTACTTGAATTAATTTCTTCTTTCTTTCATTCATTTTTGGCAGATACTGGGGGCTGAACCCAGGGCCTCCCACATACTAAGGCAAATGCTCCAGTACTGAGCTACAATCCCAGCCCTTTGTATTTTTTATTTTGAGACAAGGTCTCACTAAATTGTCCAGGTTGACGTGGAACTTGCAGTCCTCCCGCCTCAGCCTCCTGAGTTGCTGGAATTGCAGGTGTGCTTCTTTTTACTCTTTAAATGTGACTACAAGAATATCATTTAAGAGTATGTATCTTTTTAAAGAATTTAACCTTTATTTTATTTATTTGTTTTTATGTGGTGCTGAGAATCAAACCCAGGGCCTCACCCATGCTAGGCAAGTGCTCTACCACTGAGCTACAACCTTAGTCCGTATTGTGTGTGTGTGTGTGTGTGTGTGTGTGTGTGTGTGTGGTGTGTTTTACTAGGGATCAAACCCAGGGCCTCACACATGCCAGGCAAATGCTCCACTACAGAGCCATGTCCCCAGCCCTCTCATTACATTTCTGTGGGACAGAGCTGCTCTATGTAGCAACAGCCCTTCTGTCCTGTATGGCATTTGGTACTATTTTTTGCAGTTCTGGGGATTGAACCCAGGGCCTTTTGCATGTTACACAAGTGCTCTGCCACGGAGTTATATCCCCAGCCCTATATTGTACAATTTTTTCTAAAACTGTGAGATGAGGGAGTGGGGGTTGCTTGTCATCATCCTACAGAAAAGGAAGGTGAAACTCTGTAAGTTCAAATGACTGGGTCAAGGTCATGCAGCCACAAAGAAGAAAAAGCCTAGGCTTTTCTGACTCTAGATCTGAGATAGCCCAGAGAGCTGCCCCTCCCTCCACATGGGCATTGGCCCACCCTGGACCCCTCCCTGCCCCTGTAGAAGCTGCTCTCCTGTCCCAATGCTCTGGGAACCTCCTACTAAAACAGCCTGTTTTGAGACCAGTGCCTCTTGAGCCTCCATAGAAGCCAGAGTCTGATCTCCCATTAGAAGCTGCAGCCTGTGATTTCCCCATCAAAGCTGGTGCCTTTGCCCTGCCATTAAAGGCCTGGCTCCTTTGTACCTGCTGCCACTCACACCAGTGCCCCAGAGCAAAACAAGCCAAGGTACTGCTCCCTGGCACATACCCACTTCCTCTACCGCCCTTGGTCCTGCCCAGCCCCGTCTGCCTGGGCTCCACCTCATCTGCCTCCTCCTTGGAGATGAGCATATTCAATGAAGCCATAGGACTGTTTCTTTAATTTCTCCCCCTGTCCGTCCCTGGAACGTGATAAAAATACCCAGCATTGATCTTTTTTTCTTCCCCTTCTGCCGGGATAATGTTTACCCAGGTGTCAATCAGGAGAAGAATTTGGCTTCCTAATTTCTCTTCTCCTCCCTGGGGGCCACACGTCTCCCCGCCTCACATGGACACTGAGCTGGAATCAAGGTTACTAATAATCCCCCAGCACACACAGCCACCGAGAGCACATATATTAAAGTCACATATTGATTTATATTTTCGGGTCCCTCTGCCTTTCTGCCCAGCCTCAGCCTTTCTCTCTGCCAAGGAGAAAAAAGAATTACACAGCTATATTTATCGCCAAGATGTTTAGTGTAAAGAGCATTGTGTCCAGAGGTAATTCCCAGCCCCCCCACCTCCGGCTGGCTTTGGGGGTATTTTTAAAAAATATTATGGCATCACCAACCCATAAGCATTTATCTTTTTGTTGTTTGTTCTTTAAATTTTCCCTGAAGGAAGCAGTAAGAGATTTAAGGAAGACTGTCAGAAGGACTTCCTGAGTTGATTAATGGTGAGTTGCCATGCCCAAAGTCATTTTGCCAGCAGAGATAATCCAGTTGTAGATGTGCATAAGGGTGGGTTAAAAGTGTGTGTGGAAGGCAGGACAACGGATTCAATAACCTCTAGAAGTCACCCACCAGTCCAAATAGCACTTCATGCTTAGTGGCTCATGCCCTGTGTTCCCATTTCACAGTTAGGAAAATTGAGGTTGAGAAGTGAGTTTGCTTCTCAGGAGGGCTCTGGATTCTATCTCGGCCTTGCCTATCCACCCAAACTCCAGATTTGATGGGAAAAGAACTTTTCTCCAGGAGTGGCTGACTTGGTCATCTGGCTGGCTTCTGACTGAGGGGCGGGTGCAGGGAGGCAAGGATCCTGACTAGGGTAATGCTGGTGGGAGCTCGGGAGGAGGAGGGTGGAGAGCCCCATCCCAAAAGGAAGGGCTCTCCAAGCACTAAGCTTGAGGCTCTCAGCCTTCCCCCATACCTCTCCTCCCACCCAGAGCCCCTGTCACTCTGTCTGCCTGGATGGCTTTTAAAAATGCCAAACTATTTGACTCCAGTTCAGGCAGGCGGGTGGCTCTTGGAGCAGCCCTATGAAAGTACAAACCTGGTACCATCTCCCTCCCGCCTACTGGTGAGTTCCTTTACTTCTTGCACATGCTCTCCTTTCCTTCTCACATGTGATCTAAGAGACTGAGGATGTTGGCCCCATTTCACACACAGGGAAACTGAGGATAAAGGACTTGACCAGGTTCTTGTAGCTGGAAAAAAGGCAAAGCCTTCCTACAGTCCAGCTGTCCTGACTCCTGGGCAGTTGGTAGGTGTGGCCTTGGGGTGCTCTGCACACAGTGGGTCAGGAGCCTCTGTCAACTGTCCTCAGATGACTTGGGCTCCTTTCCTGAATGCAGCCTTGAACTCCCCTTCAAGCCCAGCTTCTTCCAGGAACAGGAGAAGTAGCTTCTCTTTGGGTTGTACCCAGAACGCAACTGGGCCGGGTTAGAACTATCCCAGAAGAAACCCAATTGGCCTCTGCCAGAGACTTCAGGGGGCTGCCTGCCTCCTGCTTCCTCTCATATTTCAGTAGCTTGACTGGATTGCCTCCCACTCAGTGTCCCTCACTTCATCCTAGAATCCAGCTTGCCCCTCTCCATTCCCCTGCCATGGTTGAGCACTAATAGCCATGGAAAGCCACTCTATGCCAGTCCCCGTGCTGTCCCTCCAGGTCGTTGACCCTACAAGGTTGGGCCCCAAATTACAGATGAGGAAACCCAGGCTGACGGAGCATGAATGACTTTCCCAAGGTCGCCCAGTGGGTAAGAGGAGTTACTAGGATTGAGGCCTGGTCCGTATGACCCAAAGTCCTTTCTTTGGAGCTCACTGCTACTCTCGGGTTGTCCCCATCAGTCAGGCCCGGTGGAGGAGGGGGCCAGGCAGCGCAGGGCGCGGTGGGAATTAGAAACAAGGACCCTCCCGGGGAACTTTTCCCATTGAAAATCTGTTCCCTCGCGGCCACGGGTGATGTATGGCTGGAGCTGATGAGAAACGTGCGCTGGAATGGAGGCGGGCGGCGCGGGCTGCCCGGGCGCGGGCAGCGCGGCATTGAGATTCTGCAGGGCGCGGGGGGCGGCGCAGGCCCTGACACGGGCCGGGTAATTGATCTGGAGGTGCCAATTTGCAGCAACTAAATATTTGGTTTCTGCTTCTGCCTGCTCCACGCTCTGCTCAAACAAACTTCAATTAAAAGCGAAAAGCGAGGGGTGGGTAGGCGGCGTGCCCGGGTCCCTGCGGCCCGATCGATGGCACCGAGCCTGCGGGCTGCAGAGCGCCGCGAGCCGGGCGGGGGACACCGCGGACGAGGGCAGGGCGGGCGCCCTCTTCCGGATCGCCAAGCACCGGGCTCCCAGCCCGCGAGAGGCAGCGGCCGAGGGAGGGACAGCGGAGGCGGCATTAGAGCCCAAGAGCAGCGGCTTGATCTCAGCTCTGCGGAGCGGACGACCGCCCACCATGTGCCAAGCGGTGGACACAAACAGGGCCAGTTCGGACACTTCCTCCCCGGCTGTCTGAACCCGTGAACTGGGGCAGAGACCCCGGTGAGAGCTCTCCCGATTCACCCCAACAAAGGAACTCTGAACAATCCTTCAGCTTCTCTGAGTGTGCTGACAGGGAGGTCCATGTCCTCTTCCATGCCTGTCCATGTGTCCACCACTGGCTTGACCGAGGAGCTAGAAGTGAATTCCACCCAGCCCCGCGACCCCCACCCCGCCCCTGCCTACCCCGGGATCCGAAGGAGAGGGTTTGGAATTGGAAGGAGGAGCAACTGGGGCAGGGACCTGGGTTGGTGGCTGTACAGACTGGAGCAGAGGAAATCACTGGGTCGCAGGAGTCTCCTTTTGGGGTTGTAAACAGCAACAATAATCAACCACTGGGTGGAATTAATTCTAGGGAAGTTTCCGTTCTTCAAAGATCTTCCAGTACTTTGGGGGAAAGACTCAGGGGCAGGGAAGATAGCTCCTCACTGGGGAGCTGGTCTGCTGGGTGGGCAGTCTGGAGGAGGGCCCAAGACAGCTGCAGGAGACATGAGGGGTGGGGCTGGGGTGGGCCAACGAGCATCCAGGTGGGCATAGAAGGCAGGGGCAGATAGAGAGTGGAGTGGACCTGGTATTATTTCACCTGAGTCAACATTAATGTCAGGTAGACATTAAGGAAGGGCTGGGAAGATAAGTGAGGAGCACTGCCCCCCCCTTCTATAGCCTACCTTCTGGAGTGAAAGGGAAGTTGGGGTGGAAAACTCACCCCTTCCTCAAGCCAGGCTGCTTCTAGTCCCCTCAGCTGCAGGCTGGGCCCCTTTTCTCCCCAATCCCCTTTCCCCTGGGCTCTCCTTGGGCAGGGCTGGCTGTGGAAGCACAGGTCTTGCCTGTGTGGCTCCAGCTTCCAGGCTCCAGGATGGCCCTACAGGGCTCCCCTGGGTGAAAGGCCTGGGTACCATCTCCATTTCCACACCCACTCCTTGGGGCTCTGGAGAAGGTTGGTCTCACCATCCCCCTTCCTATCTTCTTCAGCCCCAAGCAAATGCCTTCCCCCCAGGACCCTCCTCATCCACCCTCAGCCCCAGCTCTCTTTGTGGCTTGGGGCACCAATCTCCCCATCACCGGGAAGCTGGATCCAGAGCTCTGGTGAGGCTGAGGAAGAGCCCCAGGCTGGACTGTCCCTAGGAGCCGCCCCCTCCATCCCCTCCTGCCTCGGGGCTGCAGCACTCCCTGCCTTCTGCCTGGAGCCCCTTCCCAGCCTGCAAGCTAGACGACTGCTCCTTCAGTCCCTCCCTCCCTCTCCCGGAGCGCTGAGCTGTGGAGCAGAATGATTTCCTGTAATTGGCCAGCAATCCGGCCGCCCGACTTGTTCTATCGACATGCTGGTTAGCTGGAAATTGTATTGGAATCTGAGTGTTGGGGAGGGGAGGGAAGGGGGGGAGAGAAGCAGCTGTGGGACCCAACTGGGTCCAGCCTCAGCTCTACAGGGAGGATGAAGGAGTCTTCTGGAACAAGCAGGAAAGCAACCCATGGCACCTCATCACCTGTCATTTCTCACCTTCTCTCCAGCCATCTCCAGGGCCCTCCCCTGCCCGCTCCCATGTGCTCCCATGGCCTGGGGTCATCATTGCCACCCTCTCCTGCCCCTGAGACTATTTTTCGCTGACATCAAGTGCCTTTGTGAAGACAAGGGGGTGCTCAGCAGATACGACTCCTCTCCCATCCAATTTCTAGTCAAGAAAGCTTGTCATGGAGAGTCCCAAATCTTTCCTTGCCCCTCCTCCTGTCCCCCGAAGGAAAGAGACAAAACATTCGAAGAACAATTGTCAATAACCATTAAAGATCAAGGAGTCGGGCACAGAGACACAGGCCTAATCCCACCAACTTGGGAGGCTGAGCAGGAGGATAGCAAGTGGAAAGCCAGCCTGCACAATTTAGCAAGCCCCTGTCTCAAAATAATACATAAAGGGCTGGGAGGAACAGCTCAGTAGTGGAGCTCTCCTAGTACCACGTAAAATATAAATAAATAAATAATAATTTTAAAAGGGTAAACAAAAATTGCCACCACCAAGGTATAATTGACCAGGGCAGTGCATGTAGCCTGGGGGGTGGGATGAGGGGACACCATGCTGGTAGTTCAGAAGCTTGGAGGTTACTCCTGTGGGTTACATCCTCCGGGTGGTCCAAGCTCTGGACCTCTGTAAAATTCTGGCCCTGCCTTCCTCACTCCCTTGCAGAATTCAGACTTGAGATAACCGCGTGAAGATGCTTTGAAAACTCTAAAACTGCAAATTATCCTCGGGCCAGCCAGGGCCTGGGGATGCGAGTGGTTTTAAGGGCCTGCCCTTCATCCCTCCAAGAGGCGGGTGAGCCTGCAGCCCTCGCAGGCGTCCTTGTTGCTTCGCCCCGGGTAGTAAATGAAGCAGGGGAATAGGAAAAAGGCCCTGGGCACACGCTGCGGGTAGGGGTTGGGCAACGTTCCTTCATCCCCTACGCGTCAGGAGAGCACGCAGGGCACTGGGGTCCGTAGTCCCGGGGCTCAGGGCAGGCAGTTCTCCAGCGTCTCGGTGTCCACGCGCAGCGTGGTGCCCGCCACGGTCCCAAGGGAGAAAGTCAGGGAGCGCTCCGTGAGCGCGCCGCCCGGGCCGGGTTCCAACCCGGGAGGGTGCTGCCACCTGCCGGCCGCAGGGAAGGTCGCTCGCTCTGGCGCGGGGCTGGGCTCCTGCTGTTGGCACAAGAAGCCTTAGCTGAATTCTGGCTCCCCGAAGGCAGGACCTCTAAGGCTGCCTTGAACCACAAAGGCTGGGAGATGGAGCCCAGGACGAGGGAGAAGTGAGCAGCAGCAGGGGAGCAATGGTACGACCAGGGCCAGAACAGGAGCAGCTTCTCCACTCTTCCAGCTTGACCCACCTCTGATGTTCTGCATCGAACTCAGCAGGCAACCACGGAAGTGAATTATTTGGAACTTTACGGTAAGTAAAGGGTTTTTTATTGTCATTCTTTTGTTAGGCCATATAAAAGCCTTTTATAAATCTAGGGCAGGTGGGCTAGGGAGATAGCTCAGCTGGTAGAGTGCTTGTCTTGCAAGCACAGGCCCTGAGTTCGATCCCCAGTACTGCAAGCTAAATAAATAAATAAATAAATCTAAGGCAGGAGGTCACATAGCAAGGAGAGCTAGGCCTCAATCCCAGGTCTCCTGATCCTTCTGAGAAAGGGACAGAGTAAGGAGCCAGGCTGGGCTCCCCCACCGGTGGGCCTGGAATGTTCAAATGAATGCTGTCATCTACAGGCTGGACACATGCAGTAGTGTCCACAGATATTCATGAAGTAATTTTCTTTTTTTGGTACCAGAGGTTGAACCTGGGGGCACTTAACCACTGGGCCACATCCCCTGCCCTTTTTGTTTTGAGAGAGTCTTGCTAAGCTGCTGAGGCTGGCTTTGAACTCCAGATCCTCCTGCCTCAGCCTCCTGAGTTGCTGGGATTACAAGCACTTGTGCCACCACATCCAGCCATGAAGTCATTTTCTTAATTACTGGGATAATAGCATTATTGGGAGCCCATGCCCCTGTCCCCCAACGTCCTTCCAGGCCCCATCAAACTGGGAAAGCAGCAGGCTTTGCCTAGCCCAGTCCTTCTTTACTCCTTGAGAGTTTGCAGTGAGTTAATGAGCTGGTCTCTGAGGTTTGAGCAGGTCTAGGAAAGAGGCATTAACTATGGTCACAACTGTACCATATTAGTCACATATTTCTGGCCTTAATAGGCTGCTGGGTGCTGGATTCATTTATCAGTAGGTCTGTGGGTGCTGGTAAGGAAGGCTAGTGTCTTTTTTTCTTTTGGCAACACTGGGGATTGAACCCAGGACCTCACATATGCTAGGCAAGTGCTCTACCAATTTTTATTTTGAGAAAGGGTCTCGCTGGGCTGGGGAGATAGCTCGGTTGGTAGAGTGCTTGCCTCACAAGCACAAGGCCTGGGTTCAATCCCCAGCACCGCAAAAAAAAAAAAAAAAAAAAAAAAAAAAAAAAAGTCTCACTAAGTTGCCCAGGCTGGTCTTAAACTTATAATTCTCTTGCCTTAACCTCCTAAATCACTGGGATTACAGATAGAGCAAAGAGGTGGCTATGGGTCAGTGGGTGTGATGCTGCCCAGGCACCTCCACCCACCTTTCACAAAGGTACAGTGGTTTTGGCATAAGTCCTCCTGGTGCCCTGGCTTCCATGTAGGAAGAAGCTGAGTGGAACCTCAAATTGTATCCATCAGGTTTGGAAACCTTAGTTTGGTCCAAGGCATTTCAGATCAACACACTTTATTGAGCACCAATGGCGAGCCAGCTCTGCACTAGGAATAGAGATATGAATGAGACGGACCCTGCCCTCAAGAGGCGTACAGTCTAGTAGAAGAAACCAACCAGCTTTTGGCTGATTACTATGCCCATGATTAAGGAAAAAACACAGGAGGGTGGTATCCCAGAACACCTAACCCAGCCTGGGGCTTGGTGCCTGAACTGTTAGCCAGTTGCAGTGGGGAGAAAAAATATTCCAAGAGACAGAGCACCTGGAGAAAGGCACGGAGGTGAGAAACGGCATGGTGGCTGTGGGGTACCAAGAGTTCAGGGCTAGGAGGTTGAGTGGTAGGAGGTGCTGGGCAGGGGGTGGTGAGTACTGGAGACCCCAGTAAGTGGAGGTCTCCCACAAGAACCCCTGCCTCTGCTCGGCTACAGCCTTACCCACGAGTGAATCCTCACTTTAACCTAGGGGAGAACCCTATTTGAAGGCGGAAGGCATTCCCATGGTCTACTAATGAGGTGTTGGCTTTGATGGGGCAGATGTTCAGAGAAGGTCCAAGCCCAGGGAATCCTTGGCCTCTCAGTTGTAAACACTAGTGAGGGCCACAAGAGACTGCTCCCACCCCTGCCCACAGAAGTCTATGTAACTGCTGCTTTTGCCTTCACAGACAGTGTTCTGTAGTGTTCTATAGGTGGTGCCAGAGGAGGGAGGGGCTCGGGGAGGGTGGGAAGGCGTACCTATTGATAATAGATTGCTTCTCAGCCTCAGAGAGAACACACTATAAAGGTTGGCCCAGAGCAGTGGTTCAGCCAAGATTCATAGTGTATGTGTGTGTGTGTGGGTGTGTGAGAGTGATGTGAGTGTATGTTGAAGAAGTTGGAGGAAGACAGGAGGTGGTACCTAGCTTTGGCCTCCAAGGAGACAAAGGCCTGAGGCTTCTTGCTTTGCTGTGCCCACCTAAGGAGAAGGCAGAAGGTAGCGGGTAAACAGGTAGAGGAGGCTGGCAATGCCAGCCAGACCTGTGAGGACCCCAAGCCTCAGTGGCAGGTACTCCAGGGAGCGCTCCAGTTGAGCATGCAAGAGGATGACCTGGCGTTTGGTGATGCTCCACTCGCCCGAGTTGTCTAGAACGTGGTCAGCCATGCGGGCCTTGTCCTTCAGGGGCAGCTGGGCCTTGATGCGGGCCTCTGCATCCTCCCGGTTCAGGTTGTTTCGCTTCATCAGTCGCGCCAGCTGTGTGTCTCGATCACTAAGGACAGGGCAAAAGGGCATTATAGGACCCAGCCTCCCTCTTGCCAGCAAGGTAGAGGGGTGGGCGGGGGCTGGGGCTGGGATCTTTCCTTGAATCCTATACTGCTCTGGGCTATTAAGGGTCCCATAACCAGAGAGTGAGGCCTGGAAGCTCACTGGCTCCTTCCCACCTCACCCCCCTCTTGGTAAGGGCCATATAGCTCTGCAGGCCACCTAAGCCCCTTAATATCAATAAGGAGGGGCAGCTGTTTTCTGCCATCTGGAGTCTCTCTGCTTTGTCACTAGGCCTAAGAGTCCCCAGATGTAAGATAGGAGAATTTAATCACCTGGGATCAGCTATCTCCTGGATCTCTGGATGGATGACCTTTGCTGAAAGGCCTATGTTCATAAGCCGAACACTTCCTGCAAGTCCTTGGGGACCCTGGCCTGCATTATTAAAACTTGCTCCTGAGGCCACTGAAAAGCCCTCTCCTTGCCTCTACACTCCCATCCCTGTGCATTTAAAAGAAAAAGACTGTGCTGAGATGGTGGCTGCTATGCTTGATGCCACTGATGAAGTAGAACAGACAAGTCCCTAGTGCTTCAAAGAGTACACAGGACTCAAAACTTGGAGCCCCTCAGTCTTACACAGGATAAGCACTGTGAATCATCAAGCTAAACAATACCCAACCTCTCAATCCCAAGAAAATTCTAAGAATACTTTTTTTTTTTTTTTTAATAGGGACTGAACCCAGGATTGCTCTAACAATGAGCTACACTCCCAGTCATTTTTTATTTTGAAGTGGGGTTTTGCCAAGTTGCCCATACTGGCCTCCTGCCTCAGCCTCCCACGTCACTGGGATCACAGGCATGTGCCACCGGGCCTGGTTGAAGAATTCCTCTTACCCACCCTGATATGGCCATCGGGTCCTTCCTCAGTATACTTTCTCTCCTGTCTTCTGCTACACAGGATCCATGCCACTTGGCTGGTTGTGGTTGGTCCTCTAGAACAGGGTTCCCTGTAATACCTCTTAGATCTATGAGCTACCCCAGCCCCTCGATGAGAACAAGACAGGAAAAGGCTGCAGCACCTGTTTGCTACCATCTTCTCTGACTCTAACCATCATGAATTTCCCAGCTGTGAAATGGGATCTCACCACTCCAGTTCAGTCCCTTCTCTGGGACCCTAGGAAGAAGACTAAACAAGGCCACCCACCATGAAAATGAACTTCCTTCCTCATGGAATATAGTATACTGCTGAGGTCTTGGGGCTGCTTCCTGTCTCGCTGAGAACAGGACTATATGCACCCTTAGTCAGGAGTACACATGTCTGTGACTAGGGACCCAAGTGAAGGTGGCTTGAGGCTACCTAAGTGGACATCCTTCAGAAGGTGTGGCCCAGACCAAAGGACCTCCCAGGATGTGAAGGCAACTCACAGTACTTCCTGGGGCTGAGAAATAGGACCATTATAGTTAGTTTAAGGCTCAATGGTATTTGTGACTTTGTTATTCCTATCCAAACACTTATTCCACAATTGTCAAATTCCTCAAATACAAGAATAATCATGTTTGGGAAATGTGCCACATTATTTCAAATTTATCAGCATAGTTCGCCAAGTAAAGTGTAGATCATTTTGGTGAAAAACAATCACTAATCTCTCTGGCTTCTCTTGAGAGCTGTACACCCTCATGTGCTGCAGTTGTGGCATAAAAAGTACCAGGATTCTACCTGCAAGTAGGGCTGAAGGTTCCCCTGGAGAGCAGGCAGAATCAACATAATCCCACTCATCCACCAGAAGCTGCAACTACCATTGCTCTTAGCAAGCAGGCCAACCTCAAAGGTATTTGTCTTTGAGAGAAGGTGGCAAGGGCAGGTATGCAGTCATCTGGAGGCTGCAGAAACAACTGACTGCTGTTCTATTTTCTCACCTATACTCTAAGATCTAAGTTTTATTTATTTATTTTTTATTTTTTTATCCCTAGGTACAAAGTTCCAACTGCATTATTAAGGCAAAGAAAATCCCAGGACTTCAAGGGGCCCACCTTGCCTCAGTTGAGTCTTTCACAAACAGGAAACAAAGAACAGAGAAGGTTCCAGGGTCACATGGGGGGGCCTAACCCACTGGGAGAGTTCAGAGGATGCCTTAGTCCCCACAAGAGGCTCAAGGAATTCAGACTGAGCTTTAAATGACAGCTCACAGGGGAGGTGCCAGAGAGGGCAGGTGGGGCCCAGGGCACTGAGCATTCCAGGCCCCACCTCTAGTGTGCTAGGAGCCTCCCACACATTTGTCTCCTGAGAGTCACCCTGTGCCCCAGATACTTGCAGAGCCAAGTGCCCACCTATATGTCTGCTGTATTTGTGAGTGGCACCCAAAAAGTTTCTGGGAAGCAAATACCCCAGAGCCTCATCTACTCTCTCACCCCTCAGGGACTGTGACTCATTCTCCCTGACAGTTTGATTTTTCTGTTTGCTAAACCTGGATTCTGGTTTGCTTCATGTCTTGGAGGATTCTGAGAACAAAGCTCCTTCCTCGGCTGGGCTGACAGCCTCTCTCCACAGTTTTCTGTTCATAGTGTTACCAATGAGCAACCCCTGGAAAAGTTCTGTAACTGCTCCCTTCAGTTTCTTTTCTAATAATTCAGAAGTATCCACTCCTGTCCTAACCATCTCATGCTGAAAGATAATCTGAATGAAAGGGTAAATGTGGGAGTTGTTTGGAAAGCTGAGAAGTGCTCCAGGAAGAAGGGAGTCAATGAGTTAACAACATGGCAGCCAGGGGCAAGGCCAGGCACCTGGGCTGAAGTGCCTCCAGTGGCCAGCAGGGGGAGTCCTTCCCAAGCACTAGGGTTTGGGGGCCTATCACTTCCTATACCTGCTCCAGGTATATCTGGGTCAGGCACAGAAGTTGGTTTCTGTAGGCTCAGAGCACTGCTGCCCAAAAACCCTGTGTGTCCTGGCTACCCCACAGAGAGAAGACAAAGTGACGTGGGCTATCTTCCAGATACACACCTTAATCCACGGGCCTTCCTTTCCCTCCTCAGTCAGGCTGGGCCAGGTAACACCACGTCACATACTCACCAGTACACTACCACTGTGTGCTTCATATACTTGAGAAGCTTCTTGGTCTCAAACAGCAGGGGGATATCCAGAATCACATAGCGGTACCCTGGGGAGAGGTGGGAAGACCTACAAGTTCAATTCTGCAAGTACACACAGAGGGCTGCTTACATGACTGGCCCCACAATCTACGGCGCCCCAGCAGAGAGGAGGCCTTCCAAGGACAGACAAACCCTGAACACCAGCCAGTTCAATGCCATGCAGAGCGGAGTGCTACAAAAAATCATTTCGGGCTGGTTGATAAGGAAAGACCTTGTGGAAGGGCTGGCATTTGTACTGGCCTTGCAAAGCAAGGATGACTTCTGATACTTGAAATAAGAAGGCAGAGGTGGGGAGTCCAGGAATGAGAACCAACAAAGCACACAGCTGGGAGGTTCTCCTGTGTGGCCAAAGTGGAAGCTTCGAGCAGAGCAGAGAGAGGCTGACCAGGTAGTCAGCACAGGCACAGAGGGTTTAGTTCACCTTGATCTTGAACCCCAAGAGTTGTTATTTTTGAATAGGGACAGGACACAGCCAGAGTTGCAGGAGGCTGGGGAGTGTTTCCAGGAGCATCTGGACTCTTTCTGCCTTACTTCATCTTATCTTTGCTCAAATAAAAACAAAAACAAAAAATAAACAAACAAAAAACTCCAAAAGGTTAGGTTCTCCCCAAGGAGCCAGGTCCAGGCCTGGCCCTCTGTTGCTAAGGGTCCTGAGTCTAGCTCTATGAAAGATCCACTGAGGGGTGGCAGCAGAACCCAAAAGGAAAAGGCACTGCTGGCTTTCCCATCACAAGCCAATGCCAGGCAGGGTGCTCCTCACCCACTGTGAGTGGTATCTGCCCAGAGAAGGTGGTGACATGTTTTTTTTTTTTTTTTTTTTTAAATATTTTTTAGTTGTCAATGGATCTTTATCTATCTATCTATCTATCTATCTATCTATCTATCTATCTATCTATTTATTTATATGCAGTGCTGAGGCTCAAACCCAGGGCCTCACACATGCCAGGCAAGTGCTCTACCACTAAGACACATCCCCAGCCCCACGCTTACTTCTTTATACTAGTCATCCCTGTGTGGGTGTACAGAGCTGAGAGGGGTGGGGTGCAGTCAGAGTAAGGGACAGGAAGCTGTTCTGCCCAGAGGCTCCTGGTCAAGATGGTGTTTCTCAGAACCAGACACCATCACACCAATGTCAAGGCTGTCATGGGAAATGAGCCCTCAATATGATGCAGGGGATGGGGTGACAGCCCCAGCTGCTGGAATCCCCACTCCCCAGGAAACATAAGAGAAGCCTGAAGGTGAGATGAGGTGGTTGGAGCAAGGGCTCTGCTGACACACTCTGGTTTGAAGTCCCCCACGTCCCCATCACGTGACCCTGGCCCTTAATAAACCTCATCTGTGTAATGACTACAAGGAGTACTTGCTTTTCAGGTGACGGTAAAGATTGAAAAAGAGTTTTGAATGCATGTAAACCACCCAGCCCCTCCCCAGCCCCCTCACTAAATACCCCATAAAATGGTTATTATTGCTATTGTTCCCCAGAGGAGGGAGGACAGCAGTGCAGTGTCCTCACCCTGCCCCCCAACTCACTTTCCCCAACTCAGAGCAAGAGAAAAGACCAGATCCTCTCTGGGCCGCTTATCTCCTTTTCCTGCTCTGCTCCCACTGCTTCTTCTCCCCACACTATCCTTTCTCCTGAGTCCCTCTCGGGAGCTGGTGGCCAGCTCTTTGGTTCACCGGCAAAGGGCTATTCAGCTGTCACATCCCTCCTGCTTGATAAGCCCTGCAAACTATCCTGACTCTATTAAGACATCCGTCTGCCTACACAGAGACCTCCCAACAGCTGGTGATCTTATCTGACGTTTGATTATACCAACTCTGACAGTTGTATTTGTTCTACTCATCAGGGAAAAACTGGGACTGTGGAAGCCACAGCTGTCGTCCCCATTTTTCACCTTATCGAGCTGAAAAGAGCTTTCTGGCTTTTATTAAAGCGGTGGTGGTTGGGGAGGCGGGGAGGCTGGGTGGATGACACAGTGGGAGAGCTTTGGAGCGGGTGACATTATCCGTTGCTTAATTTCAGAAGGGGAGAGCTACTGGCGCCTCATAGCCCTGCAGATGTACTTGTAACTGGCCTGGGAGCAAATGCAAAGGGCAGGAATGAAAGGCAGAAGGCTTGCTCCTGGGTGGGGCTGGGAGGGGACCAGCAGACACAGAGACAGAATCCAGAGACTTCTTGAGTCAGGAGGAAGGAAGGAGGCCTGTAGCAAGGGGCTACTTGGATGGACAGCATGAGGTGGGCAGAAGCTCAGAGCCAGCTCAATCCCTGGCAGAAGCTGCAGGGAGTGGCAGGGTGGGTCGGCAGCATGTGTGTATGTCTCCCCTCTCTCTGGAGGGAGGTATGGTCGGCAGAGGACGGGGCAGGGGAAGTTTCCTACTCTGTACATAAGAACTTGAGGCATGACAGTGTAAAAGCCTTCCCTGTACTCCTAGGAAGTAAAGTCTTCTCATCATCCCTTCAGTGGGAGGCCAGTCTCTCTGTCCTTGAACCTGTCCTGGGCTCTACCCTGGACAATAAGAGTCAGGTTGCCCAACGTTGTCCTAAAAGCAGGTCTTAAGGTAGGGAACAGGCCTTGGGATGTTCTTATCAACTGACCATAGACCCCTGCTTTTCAAATTCTCACTTCCTTCCAGTCATGACATATTCCTGGTTGTCCCTGCTCCTGCCAGCCTAACTCGCTGAGAGGCCCTATCCCTGGAGGATGATCCTCTACTTGGAACCCTCCTGCCCTCACCCTGGTCATCTTAGGCTCTCCTGTTTCCAGTCCATAAATTTATTTTCCAAGAAGCTCAACCAGTACCAAAATCAACTCTTACTGCATTTATGTTGTGTAATGATCATGTCACTAACATGGATACTCAGTCTTCCTATGTTTGCAAGGCTGGCATGATCTGCACCGTGCAGATCATGTTTTTTCAAACAGGGTGAGGAACTAGACCACTTAACAAAGGCACACAGCTAGAAACTGTCAGGGTCAGAACTTTGACTTCAGGACTATGACTCCATTATTCATTAACTATCATTACTTCTGTCCCTACTAGAAAAATCAACTTACTTCCTGGAAATCATGGCTCAAAAGCCTCATGAGTCTCTTCTCATTAAACTGTCAACTTCCTTAAGAGTTGAGGGACATGTGCTTCTTTCCTCTGGGGCTGGTACAGGTCTCTGCACGGAGGGGGAGTGCCAATAAGCAATGTGAACTCATCAGCCTGGCTAACCAGCTCCCCCTTCCCACCTCAGACCCAGGGTCTCACCACGAAGGAAGTACTTGAAGGTCTCCTTCATCATTTCCTTGCGGATCTCAGGGTGGGTGATGGTGTTGAGTAAATGTCGCCGGTCAGGCTGGTTGAAAATAAGGTCCCCCAGGACCTTGCGATTGATATCCCCATTCTCCAGCAAGACCTCAGTGCCAAACGCCTCCACAATGCGCCGGTGCGCAGGATATCCTGGCTGGACGACTGTGGTATAAAGAGGAGACTGGGTCAATTCTCTGGAACCTCCAGTCAGCCAGAGGACTCAAGTGACTAGAGGAAAAATGATGGGGGAGTCCAAGGGTACTTCTTTTAGTTGAAGAAAAAACAAAATAAGGGAAGGGAAAGCAGTTAAAGAGAAGAGAACACAGGATCATTCATGCTGGTGAAGGAACCAGGTGAAGGGCGGGGAGGGAAACTCCTAAGGGAAAGGAGAGTAAACCGAAGAACTAGGAGCACTAGTAGGGGCTGAGACAGAAGCCAGGCCACAGCAACCGGAAAGCCTCCCTCACCTCTGAGGCCTCTAAGAGACTCACACAAGAGAAGGTTGACAGAAAAGGAAGCGCAGTGGGATTGCTATGCATGATCCCCCCAACCCACACACTCCAACTCACCATGCCGGGCAATGACATCCACGTCAATCACTGCACAGCCCAGCTGCTGGAACACCTGGATTACAGAACTCTTGCCTGAGGCAATACCCCCCGTCAGGCCCACCAGGAACATCTTCTCTGGAAAGAGGGAGGTCAGCCAGACTAGAAGCCAGGAGCCAGGGAATCAATGGAGCGTAGGGCAAGCTGGGACGATCAGCGGTTCACCAAACCAATGCCAGAAGGACCTGTTGTCAGAAGTGGGCAGCCTGGTCAGTGTTGGTTCACAAGAGCTGGGGTGGGGGGAAGGCAGGGGAAGGGAAGGGAGACTCAGCTGGCCCAGCAGAGTCTAGCCCTGGGCTTGGGGAGCAGGGGCCACTTTCAGGAGGAAACCCTACGGGAAAGTCTCTGGTGTCCCAATAAAGCAGGTAGAATAAGGAAGACAGTGGAAGCAATCAGGATGACCCCAAGGTCCTTTTCAGATGCCCTCTGATCCCCCTGGATCCTTTCTGGTCTAGGACATTGTGGCTCATGGGCAAGAAAAGGCCTGTCTGCAGCCACCCAAGTGAAGGGGCAAATGGAGTCCAGGTGCCTAGGCCCTACTTTTGCCCAAATGTCCCTTCTCCACAGAAGCTCCTACTGTTCACCCCACCTTGAGCACCAGCACTAGGACCACCTGAGTGGTTCATCTAGACTGGGATAAACAGTCTCCTCCTCCTCAGCTGAGAAGTGGCCCAGATGGGAGCTCAGAGGCCATATGCCTGTTGTGTGGAGAAGTACAGATCTTGCTGAGGAACATGAGGGAGAGGAGGAGAGGCTGGGGTGGATGGAGGGAATGTAACCTGGAGCTCAGCATCATGGTCTCTGGCCTCCTTAGATTAAGCAGCAGCAACACAGCACAAAAGTTAGGAGAACGGATGGCTTCTGATCCAGCTCCTCTGCTTACATAGTGCACAACCCTGGGAAATCACTTGCCTCTTTGAACCTCAGTTTTATCAACCATAAAATGGAATTAACAGAACCTGCCTCATAGGGCTGTTACGTGCTGAAGAGAAAATGCATATAAACCTGTGGTTCTCCACCTGATTAAGTGGTAAATGTCCAATAAGTGGAAGTGAGGATGATGATACAGGGTGGAAGGTAGGGGTTATACTGCCAGGCACAGGAAGAAGAAGAAGAAGAAGAAGAAGAAGAAGAAGAAGAAGAAGAAAAGACTTTCATGATGTCTCCATTCCTGCCACCTCAAACTGTCTCACAATAGGCATGCTGCATTTTCTGCAGCAAACAGGTTATCTCGTCTCAACTTTGTTCCCAGGCTAGAAGCAATTACATCAAAGGCCCAGTCTCTCCCACCCTTCCTTCAGCATCAAATCACTTCTCTGGGACTTTGAAATCTGTTGTAGGACCTCTTTTTGTTAAACAGCAGATTTACTGTCCTAATTAGATTTTGCTATGGTTTATACTGAAATGAATTTGCTCCTGCTGAGGACGCCAAAGGACAGGGGAGGCAGCCACCCAGATGTGGGCTGTGTGGGTGCATGACTTGAGGTGGCACAGAACCAACTTGGATGTTTAAATCTGCTTATGCCTGTTCTCAGTCAGGATAGCCATGGCAGAGAGAATACCCATCAGACTCCTCATCCAGAGACCTAAGTAAAGTATTCAACCATTTGAAAATCACATCTCTTTGATGTCTCTGAGGCAGGACCTCCCAGTGGTCTCCCTCTGGGTTACAAAAAGAGGGGTAAAGACTGGGTTCAGTAAAAAATAAACTTGGGCCACTAGCTGAAGTTCTGCAATACAGAATCCAGTGGCATCTGCTGCTGTTCCTTAAGCAATGAGAGTCTATTTCTCTTCTACTTAAGACCAGACTAGAGGGGTGGGAGTGGGACTTGAGGACAGGACAGGTCTAGCGAGGGGGCAAGGGTATTTCTCATAGCTCACCATGAAAGGAAAGCTGCTGTCACCCAGTTACTCAATTTTGCCAGGCCTAGTTGAAGGGACCTGGAAGACCTTCTGCCTCAGCGAACTTCAAACTGCCAGTACACAGTTGGCTAGAACCCCTCTGAGACCCAGGGAATCAGAATCTTCAGGGATGGAGCTACCCAAGCAGATCTGATATGCAGTAGGGCATGGGATAGATCCCAACTCTTCATTTACAGCAGTGGAGACTGAGGATCAGAGAGGGCAAAGGATTTGATTAGGTCATAGCTATTAGCAGATGCTAGATGGAATTCAGAGTTGCTAACCCTTAGTCCTGAAAAATTAATTTACTTTTAAAGTAATAAGAAAGGTAAATCTATCTGTAGACAAACGAATTCAGAACCAAAGAGAAATGCTTTCTTATTACCATATGGCTTTCTTCTGCAGAATAAGGGAATGGGGCCCTGTGGACAGTGACCAGGGCACAGATGTAAACTGTAGGCTCCCAGGGTACTCTAATGAATAGCTTCTCTTCTTGGTGCCTTGGATGGCCATCTGCAGAAACAGACCAGCAGCTGCCTGAGCTCTGTAAGGAAGACCAAGACGGGCAGAGAAGCACAGGCCCAGGGAGGCTCTGGGTTCCTGGCTTGAAGAGGCTGGACAAATAACAACTGTTCCTGTCCAGCCAGCCCTCTGTGACACATTCCTTCACTAACTGCTGACTGTCTTGAAGCAGTGGTGATGGGGACCTTTCACACAACCCAAGGAAAACACAGGTCCTCCCCCAACCCCCAAGGGGAAAATTGGAGAGACAGACAGTAACAAATGAAAACAGCTGGGAGGAACAGAGAGCTGACAAAGGAACAGAGGCACTAAGATGGTCCTTGGCCTGGTGTGCAAATGCTTTCCCACTTGCAGCTGCTCCCAGATCTGCCAGGTGGATCTTCTGGGGTAGGAAGCCACAGCAAGTGAGAATCCACTACCCTCTCAAGGCTTGGCCAGGAGGAAAGGGAGGCTTAGATTCAAAGCTGCTTTCAAGTCCCACCCAAACCTGTTGGTAACTCCCCAGGCACAGATGGACAAGGGGTCACCTTTGATAATCTGTGTTCATGACGTTTTCCTGCTCTGGTTCAAGTCATCGTTCTTCAGACTCTTCAATTTTCCTCAGTCCACTTTCACAAAGGCTGACACTACAGCCACTCTTAAGCCTAGCTATGACCTGAATCCTCTATAAAACTTTAAAAAGGTACAGAAACTAGGCTCCATCCCAGTCCACTAGATCTGAATCAACTAGGCTTGGAGGAAGCACTGGCTAAAAGGGAAGATGGTGGGCTGAAGCTGACAGGCATAATCCCAGTCTCCCAACACTGCCATAAAACCACCCATGTGACTACAAGGAGGTGTCTCACCAATCTGGCCCATGGTGGTAAGTGTTCCATAAATGAGAAATGGCTGAGCTTCAAAGGCCTTCCCTTCTCTGAACTCAGTCTCCACACCCATAAACAAGAGTCAATGAAAGTGTCAATGACAGCCTGATTCCCAGGGGAGGCTGTCTCAGGTGTGCTTTCTTCCTCTCCTTTCAGGAGCTATCAATAAATGTTCACCATCAAACCAAGGAAGGACATCACCAATGGTAGTCTGGAATCTTCCTCAACATTGAAAGCCATTTGCAGAGCTGGCTTGGCTAGAAAGCCAATGCCCAGTGCTGAAGACAAGGGAGCTGGAACCTGGACCTAAGCCCAAGCATGGGATTCATCAGCTAAGGTGGAACTGAGAGAAAAAACAAGACTTTGATGCCAGGAGAGCCACATCCTATATGCTGGCTTTCTCCTCATTCTCCACATTAGTGGAAAGGAACAGGGTGCAAAGAAAAGGGCAAGAACTTTGGAGAGGTGGAATCTGGTGTGAGTTCAGAAGCCTGTGAGAGGAAGATCAGATTCTATTGTGCTCCATAAATGGTGGTCTATTCTCATTGAAGTTCTCTAAACTGCCTTTCAGTTTTTCCCTCTTGAGCCCCAGTAGCCCAGAGAGGACAAAGAAAGGACATTTGGGTTGAGTCACCTCCCTTGGCGCCTCCTCTGGCAGTGTTTCTTTTAGAGAAAAAAGCATGTGGGCTCTCCTACACCAAAGCTCCCCTGCTCAACTAAGGCCCCAGAATCTTGTGCCCAGACCACTGCAGTAGTCTTGTGCAGTGATCCCTCAGTCCCTCATGCATATTCCCAATGTAAGCGAGGGTCATGGCTTAAAGGGTCATCTAATCATGTTACTCCCTTGCTTGAAACCTTCACTACACTCTTCCTTCCCTCCTGGCCTCCCACAGAGCTCTCCAGGCCCTATGAACCCCAGTCACTATCCATGCCCTGTGCTTGCTACACTGGCCTTCCTTCTATCCCTGTACATGGAGGCTCTTTCCGAGCTCAAGGACTTCCAAGTATTCTGTTTCCTCTACCAAAACACTCACTTTCTGTCTGACTCCTTCCTTCCCACCGCCATATTTTTTTGTGATACTAGGGATGAAACCCAGGGGCTTGCACAAGCTAGGCAAACATTCTACTACTGAGCTACATGCCTAGTCATTTTTAAATGAGACAGGATTTAAGTTGATGAGGTTGGTCTGAAACTTGTGATCTTCCTGCCTCAGCCTCCTGAGTAGATGGGAACATAGGCGTGTACCACAGTGCCCACTATTCTTCTTTCTTTATCCTGTACCCTTCCTGTCAACCAAACAGACCCACAGAACTGGACAGAACAACAGTTCCTGCCCTCATGAAATTCACAACATGTGATGGTGGTAAGTGGGAAGGGTATCAATAGTGATGGAGGGTCAGGTGTGGTTATGTAATACACCTATAATCCCAGTGACCTGAGAGGCAAGAGGATTCCAAGTTCAAGGCCAGCCTCGGCAACTTTGTGAAGCCCTAAGCAACTTAGCAAGACCCTGTCTCAAAATAAAAAATAAAGAGAGGTGCCCTTGGATTCAATCCCCAGTACCAAAAAAAAAAAGAGGAGAAAGTCACAGTAGCAGCTTTGTCTGACTCCCCCAACAAAAATCAGGCCTCTGACAATGCTCTCTACTCCTTTGTACTCATCATGCTTTGTACCTTTGTTTGTATGACTCCCCTGCACCATGCTGGGCAAATGCTCTACCACTGAACCACACCTCTTGCCCCTATATAACTATTTTTAAGTGTTCAATAAAACATGTTTCATGAGACCAGAATATCTAATGGTGTCCAATGTCTGTCACTTACTAGATGAGTGACATGGATCAAGTCAGTTCGACTCATCTTCATCTATAAAATAAGAGTTAATGGCACCTACTTCTCTGAGTCACTGTGAAGAGTAAATGAATTGATACATGTGAAGTGCTTAGAATTATACTTGGCACACATTAAGCATTGAATCCATGTTCCCTACCAGTTACCAGAGAGAATGTTTGATAATCACAGAGTAAATGACAAATGACTCCCTGACCCAGCCTGGAACAGTCCAGAAAGGGGAAACATATTTCCTGCTAGTTGTAAAGCAGAAGCTGGAATCAGCCTTCCAGCCTTCCCTTTTTGCCATTAAAACATGCTGTCTGCTGTTAGTAAAACTCTCCTGGAAAAAAACTGGAAACAAACAAAACATCCGATGGGTTAAACAGAACAAGGAACTGGTATTTGAATGGCCACTTTCTTTCTTCCCTTGGGAGAGCTCAGGACCCAAGTGCGACGCAAGTTCCATTGCTTCACATCTCCCAATCAACAGCCCCAAACCTACTTGCACAGGGCCAGGACCTGGCTGCTCATTAGGCTGCAACTGGCTTCTTCCTCCTCCGCAGCCTCTCAGGATTGCACACTGGGCATGCCTGGCTAGCCAGCCACTTCTCCTTTGAATTGCTTTCCAAAGGGGACATATCTATTTTCCTCCAATGATCAATATAATCATTCATGAAAACGAGTCATTCCTGCCTTGGGACCCAATTATTTTCTTGTGGAACCAATGGTTGCAAAAATATATTGTTTTCCAGTTAACTATTAAGTGCTATTTTTATATCATTTCCCCACCCTTAATCTTTCATTATTGGTGAAAAGTCCTCTTGTCTGCTAGGCCTATTAAGTCACCACCTCTTCCAAGCTGCCAATTATCTGGAGGGAACTGCAAGAGAGGGTGCTGGGGTCAGTTCCCTCTTCCCCCACCCCTGTTCAACACCAAGAGAAGGGAAGAGGAGGAGAACAAGTCTCAGCTTACTGGAGCACTATCCAATCCTAAAACACCACAGCTTACTGGAGCACTATCCAATCCTAAACCACCGCTCCAGGGAGTGTCTTCTGGTAGGGAAAGGAGGTGTTGGGCTAGATTATTATGTTGCCATTTATGCAGAAAAAGGTTACAGAGAAGGCCTCTCTCAGAGGTTTTGCAGGCAGAAGGACGTTTTGACTTGGATTTCAACTCTGTCTCTTAACAAGCTATGTGGCCTTGGGCAATTTCCTTCTGTATTCTGAGCTTCTCTTTCCTTGAGTAAAAAATGGGAATAAAGATGACTGTTCCGAGCTGGGGAGAAAGTTCAGTTGGTAGAGTGCTTGCCTTGCAAGCACAAGGCTCTGGGTTCAATCCCCAGCACAGGGAAAAAAAAAAAAAAAAAAAAAAAAAAAAAAAAAGACTGCTAATAGGAGTCTTGTCAGGATTAAATGAGGTGACAGAGGTCACTATCACCTCATCTTCCCAATTCAGTGTATGACATGTCAGTCACTGCAGTTTACTTCATTTTCCTAAATGGCACCTCCATCCTTCCACTTGCTTAGGCCACAAGCCTTGTGCAGTGGCATGCACCTATAGCTGAAGCTACTCTGGAGGCTCAGGCAGGAAGACTGTTTGAGTCCAAGACTTTGAGGCCAGTCTGAGCAACATAATAAGACCCTGTCTCATAATGAAATAAAATAAAGAAAAAAATCACTTGCTTTACCAAAAACCTTGGCATTCTCCTGTTTTCTGACATCCTTCATCCAATTCACTACTGCCCCGTCAGCTCTACCTCCTGTATTCATGTTCTAGCCAGACACTCCCTGTTGCAGACACTACCGTCTTCTTGCTCCTGGATCAGTACAGTAGGTTCTCTGTGAATTCCTTACTGCCACCATTGCTTCCCAACAAAGCAGCTAATGTGGCCTTTCAGAATAGTCAGTCAGTTCAGGTCAGCCCTCTGCTCAAAACCCTCCAAGAGCTCCCACCTCACTCTAAATACATGCCAAGTCCCCACCGAGCATTTTCAACCACTTCCCCTCCTAGATCATTCTCCTCCCTGCTCCTTGACCAAGCTGAGCACAGGCCCACATATGCTGTTCCCCCAGCATAGAAATACTTCCCCCAGAGGACTGAGAAGTTCAACACCTTTCTCTGCCCAACTGTTCTCCATCAAAGACACTGACTCCAAATATATAAAATACCACCCGTCTGCCCAAGTCCTACTGCTTCACTTTTCTTCGCAGTTCTTATCGACTTATCACTATGCATCATACGATATAGCTATGTGTTTATTCTCTGTAATTTGCCTCTCCCCCACAAAAGTTGGGGACTGATATATCTTAGATGCCTAAAAAGGGCCTCAAAAAACATTTATTAGAGGCCTTCAAAAAATATTTGTTAGAGCTGGGTATGGTGGCACCTGCCTGTAACCCCAGCAACTCAGGAAACAGAGGCAGGAGGATGGCAAGTTCAAAATCAGTCTCAGCAACTTAGCAAGACTCTGTCTTAAAATATAAATAAATAAATAAATAAATAGGCTGGGGATGTGGATCAAAAATATTTGTTGGATGAATATATAAAAGCATGCAGTAAAATGTCCAGCTCATGTATAAGGAGATAGTCAACATTAACTATTTTATTGAACACAGGGGTGCTCTAACACTGAACCACATCCCCAGCCCTTTTAAAAAATTTTTTATTTTGAGACAGGGTCTCACTAAATTGCCTAGACTGTCCTCTTGTCTCAGCCTTCCAGTTTCTGGGATTATAGGCATGCACCACCATGCCCAGCTAACATTAACTATTTTATTGTGTGTGTGTGTGTGTGTGTGTGTGTACGTTTAGTTGTAGGTGGACAAAATATCTTTATTTTATCTTTAAGTGGTGCTGAGGATTGAACCCAGGGCCTCACACATGCTAGGCGGGTGATCTACCACTAAGCTACAACTCCAGCCCTAACATTAACTATTTTATTTTAAATATTTTAATATTTAAAATAATTATTTAATTATTTAATATTTAAAATAATAATATTTTAAATATTTTAAAATATTTATTTTTTAGATATTGATGGACCTTTGTTTTATTGATTCATTTATATGTGATGCTAAGAATTGAACCCAGCACCTCACACATGCTAGGTATATGCTCGACCACTGAGCCATAACTCCAGCTCCATTAACTATTTTAAAATAAGGAAACATCTTTTCCAGGGCTAGGGTTGTGGCTCAGTGGTAAAGCACCCACCTAGCACATGCGTGAGGCCCTGAATTGGAACCTAAGCACCACATAAAAATAAAATAAAGGTACTGTGTCCACCTACACCTAAAAAAAAATTTTTTTTTAAAATCTGTTCCAGAAAACCTATGGAAATTCCCAAACCTTTCAACATCACATCCCACGTCCACATTTCTGGGCTTACAATATCTTGGGCTCACAGACAAAAATAAAACAAAACAAAACAAAACAAAACAAAACTAAGGCAAAGAGTGTAGGAAGGTGAGTTCTCCAGAAGGCAGGAACTAGCATGTTAAGGGCAGTTACCCATCCACTATTTGAGTACTTTGTGACAGAAATACCCCTGATCCCTTTTGATCAGTACAACAACTCAATGAAACCAGTTCTTTTATTTATTCTCATTCTAAAGATGAAGAAATGGCAGTTATTTGCCCACAGTAGTTCCAAGTAGCCTTCACACTGAGGAATGAAGTACTTGGGATTGAACCCAGGAATGCTATATCACTGAACTACATCCTCAGCCCTTTTTTGTTTTGAGACAGGGCCTTGCTAAATTGCCCAGACTGGTTTTGAACTTGTAATTCTCCTGCCTCAGTCTCCATTACAGGTGTGTGCCACCATGCCTGGATCAAATAAAATGTTTTAACAATTATCAAAACTAGTATTTTGGGCTAGTTATGGCTTAGTGAAAGAGTGCTTGCCTAGCACTCACAAGACCCTGGGTTTGATCCCCAGAACTGACAAAACAAAATCCCTAATTTTTTTAAAAATGTTGATCAATTGTGTATTTTATAATTGTAAAAACTCAAATAAGCTGGGCCTGGTGGCACAAGCCTAAAATTATAGCTACTTGGGAAGCTGAAGGAGGAGGATAGCAAGTTCAAGGCCAGCTGAGGCAATTTAGCAAGACCCTGTATCAAAAACTGAAAAGAGAAATGGCTGGGGATGCTGCTCACTGTAAGGGACCCTGAGTTCAGTCCCCAGTACTGGGGAGGGGGGAGAAATCTCAAGCCAAAAGAAAATGGTTAATACCATGACCAAAACAAAATTTAAAAAGTGCTTTAATTTTTTTTCTTTTTGGTGCTGGGGATTAAACCCAGGGGTGCTTAACCACTGAGTCACATCCTCAGTCCTTTCTTATATTTTATTTTAGAGAGAGGGTCTCGCTGAGTTGCTAAGTGCCTCGCTAGTCTGCTGAGGCTGGCTTTGAACTCAAGATCCTCCTGCCTCAGCCTCCTGAGTTGCTGGGATTACAGGAATGTGCCACTGTGCTCAGTACAAGTGCCTTAATTTTAAGTAGTTTTTTGTTGTTGTTGCAGATAAGTTGAATAATAAAACAAAGACTTTTAAGTATAAAATCTATTCGTATTAGAAAAACCTTCTGTAAGGAAACAAAATGTACATACATGTTCAAGAAGGAAAAAAGGGAGAATATGGAATTTCAACTGTTAAATAAAAAATTGTTCTTTTATTCAAAGAATTAGGAAAATTCGATCAAATCATTATAGTACTTAAATCCCATTGTGAATTTAAATGAGTGTTAATAGCCTTATTTTAAAACGTCAATATTTACAATTAACCTGAAAACATATTCTCTGCAGCTAGAAACTTTCAAAGAAAAATTTTAGCTATAAATCTAAAAAAATGTGCCAGCTAGTTGGTTACAAAACAAAACTAAGCTTAATGCTTGCCTGTCTTCAGTTATCAACACTAATCTTTTCTCCTTAAGGTTAGGCACAAAGAGAGGCTCCAAGGCCTTTTAAATGTCTCATCCAGGAGGAGAGATTGAAACTGCTCAATACAGACAAGAGAGGATCTGGTGGGAATTTAAGGGATTTGCTTGGACAAAACTATCCCAAGGGGCTCTGTCCATTTTCTATTCATCATCCAGATCTAACCTATCACCTGTTTCCCCCAAGCCTATGCTGGTACTCTGCCATACCAAGTCAATCTGATTTATTCAGGTGAGATCAGCGGTCCCTCCCACAAGAAAACAAAAGTCCACATGAAACATATTCAAAGGCTTCCATTCCCGCACCTTTAGAATTGGGACTTAATGTGAAAATCCATTCAAGTGACAATTTCCCAGTAACTAAGGAAGGGTGAACTAGCTTTCAAAACTCATAAGCAAACTCATTACTAGTGATGCTAACGCTGCCTCTGGGAAGCTAGAAAAGAAAGAGGCAGGTCTGAGGCCCTCTTCACCAGTGGGTGAAGGCCTGGGGAACTTCACTACAACTATGGATAACCAACCACTCTAGTCTCCCTGGAGAGAAGGAAGCAGGGCTGAACGTCTAAAAATCGGATGATTACTCAACAAAATAGCAGCTACCCAGTAAAGCACTTTACATCCACTCTATGAGACAGTTATTACCCCCATTTTTCAAGATAAAAGAACAAAATGAGGGCCAGAAAGGTACAGAAGGTCACACAACTTTAAGTGGCAGAAGCTGAATTAAAAAAATAAAACAGAGGTGTGACCGCATAGTTCTAAAGCGCACCGGCTCTTTGAGCTGAACCTGGGTTTGAAACCACAATTTCCATCCCTTTCTAGTTATGAACCTTTCTCCATTTCTACCGCTGTAAAACAGAAGAAATAACACCTTGCTTCTCGGGACTGCTGTCAAGACGACGAGTTCTGGATATACACAGTACGTGCTCAATAAATTGTCGCCCAACCTTTGAAAGAAGGCGCGCACACTACACCCCACACACCGCGCCATCCCGCTCCTCTGGCAGCAGTCCCGCGCGCCCCCGGCCTGACCAAGGGCCCAGCCCGGTGAGGGATCGCTGGAGAACAAAGGAGCTTCGTGCAGCCATCGCCAGGCACGTTCCACCCGCCCGCGCCGCGCTACGTACCGGCGCTCTGACTCGGCCTGGCCACCGCCGCCGCCGCTCACCAATCTCCACGGCGCTTACTGGCTGGCTCCCAGTGGGCAGGAGGGGCTCGGGACCGCGCACGCGAACCGGACGTCCGGCCAGCGGAAGGGGCGGGGCCGAAGACAGCCAGGCTAGGCGGGGATAGGTGGGCGTGGCCCAGCTGGAGTTTTTCCAAGCTCCAGAAAGGGAGGGAAGTGTAAAATCCTAACTTAAAAGTGCAGGCTTAGCAATAGTAACTATGGTAGCTATGGTAGTTAACGAGGCAGGCCTTAAAAAGCATCCCTAGGCATTAATTCAATCCTCACAGTTTTACACAAGAGGAAACTGGTATTGAGAGATTAATTCATTTGTCCTCTAACACTGTCATTTGATTATAGAGCCCACGTTTGTCCATACAAGCCTAGCAAGTCAGCCTCTCATCCTGTTTCCTCTTAAAGCGGGGATAATCACTACTGTGCAGTAGTGCAGTGTTGAAAGAATTGGAAAGACATAAAAGTGTCTAAGTAAGTATCACATATAGTAGGTGGTCCCTAACTCCTACCCTATCTCCCATTCCCTCTCCCTAAAGTGTATCTCTGCCCTCTATCTTCTTTAAGGTAGTACTACCCAGTGTCTGGCATAGTAGGGTTTAAATATATTGAGGAATGAAGTAATAAAACATCCTTTTCTGATCACTGTAGTCCCTGAAACTTTCTTTTGTATTTCAACAGTCAAGATTTACTGCCATTGCCAAATGAATAGGATTTTATCTTATGAGCAAAAGATTCATTTTGCTCACTGACACCCTGCCAGTATTTGACTCCTCCACAGTGGCCTCTGGCATTTATTTCTGCATGTGTCCAGTGTCAGAGAGCTCCCTGTCTCTCAATAGAGTTTCATGCTATCTTTGAATTCCAGTCCTGGAAGTTAGAAAGATCTTCACTAGATAACAGCTCTCCTAGTTCTAAGTCATGGGGCTTGGCAGAACAAATTCCTATTCTATATGGCCAGATCTAATGTCTAAGTTCCGTTCCTTGACCAAACAGCTTACAGATAACCTAGTTTATTGTTTCTCAACCTTTTCCCTACTTCGGACACATCACAGGGATACCCATACTCCCATCAGTAATCATGGCAGGTCATGACAGTAATATGGACAACATACCTTACCTGCCTTTTCAAATTATCTGAACCTTCTTGGGGCATATTGTTTGAAAACTCCTCCAGATGATCCTACTTTTCCAGATGATCCTACTTTTCCAGATACTGCTTCAGTGTTGGGAACTACTGATTTAAAAATGAGGACTTTGTCTTCTAAGTAGGAATCCCTGTGGTTCAGTATGCCATCAGAAGCTGCAACTCTGTTTGGGGATGATCCCTGAAGAAAGGCTGAAGAGCTGCTGTGAGGCTTCAACCCAGGCACCTCCTCAATACTGAAACTCAGCCATTGCAGGTTAATATATATATATATATATATATATATATATATATATATATATATTAGTTGTATGTGGACGCAATACCTTTTATTTTTATGTGGTGCCGAGGATCAAACCCAGGGCCTCACACATGCTAGGTGAGCACTCTACCACTGAGCGACAACCCCAGCCCCATCGCAGTTTTGAGGCGATGACACCAAGAGCTTTTTCAGCTTAAATACATATCCTCCATTATTCAGGACAGGAATGATGAACTTTGAGCTGGCTCCAGATGCTTACATAAGGATCTCATTTCACCCTGCCAATAACAGGCATCTTAGTCACCCACCCAACCCATGTCCCATGTCCTTAGTATTCAGCACAAGCCTGGAATACAGCACTGCTTCAAGTTTTATTTGATGAACAACATTAGAAATGACTCCTGGTTCTTAAAACTAAATTTATTTTCCATATGTTTATTTTAAATAAATATTAATAGGCAATTAAATTTATACCATGATTCACAAATACCATTAATATTTATTCTTTATTCAACAGCTTTTAAGCCAGGGGCAGTGGCACATGCTTGTAATCCCAGTTACTTGGCAGGTGAGGCAGGGAAGATCACATTACAAGCGAGACTGGGCAACTTATTGAGACCCTGTCTCAGAATAAAAATAAATAAATAAAAAGGGCTGGGGATGTGGCAAAGTGGTAGAGCACTTGTCTAGCATGCTTAAGGCCCTGGATTCAATATCCAGTAATGCAAAGAAATAAATACATAAAATGTTCCAAAAATAAAATGAAACAAATACCCTCCTATAGGCTGGACATTAAAGTCCAAACTCCTGAAACTGAAATTTAAGATTTTCCATGACCTGGCCAGATCACCACTCCAGATCCATGTCTCACCATATGTTCCCCTGGGGAAAGGGGAAGGAAGAAGGAAATCAAGTTACTACACCAGCTTTGTGTTAAAACATCCAGGTTCAAGTCCGATCTCCATACTAAGTTAGCAGCGAAACTTTGGACAAATCACTGAACTTCTTTTGTTTTCCCTTTGTAAAATAGGAATAACATGTCTTAATCTTGCACAGGCTCAAACAAGATAATTGATGAAGAGCTCAAATAAGATGGTGTGCTAGCTCATTTTTTGAGCAATAAAGCACTGTACAAATATAAGAGGTCAATATACTGTGTGTTCCTGTCCCTGCACTTTAATACATTTTCCTGCCCTAAAGACCTTATCCTCTCATTTGCTCACTCATACATTCATTAATCCAACAATTTTTTTCTATTTTATACAGTACTGGGGATCCAACCCAGGGCCTCACACATACTAGGGGAGGGTTCTACCACTGAGTTACATTCCCAGTCTTATCCAACACTTTTTTTTTTTTTTTTTTGCGGTGCTGGGGATCAAACCCAGGGCCTGTGCTTGTAAGGCAAGCACTTACCAACTGAGCTATCTCCCCAGCCCTCCAGCAAATATTAATTGAAGGTATACTGTGTGCTGGCCCAATAGATACAGAGGTGAGAAAAATCCAACCTCATAAAATGTAAGAGTTTGTGGGGGGAAAAGGTTACAAACAGAATAACAAACACAAATGAAAGTAAAACTGCAGTTGTGACTTTAATTCAGGAGGGAGTTCATAGGGCCTGCAGAAACTGTAATGGAAAATCCAGAGCTGAAACAGCTTTTAAAGTCAACTTCAAAGTCCGCTGTCTTTAGGAATCTTCCTATACACACACACCTGCCCCAAAGATATGCACTCTACCCTCAACTTTGCTTACCTTCTACCTCAACTTTTTGCTTGTTTGTTTTTCTAATGGTTACCAAGGATTAAACCCAGGGCCTCTCGCATGCAGCAAGAGCTCTACCACTGAGCTATATCCCCAGTCCTATTTATTTATTTATTTATTTATTTATTTTCCTTTTTTTTTGTGGTGCTGGGGATTGAACCCAGGGCCTTGTGCTTGTGAGACAAGCACCCTACCAACTGAGCTATATCCTTAGCCACCCCCCCCCCCCTTTTAAGTGCATCTGGTCTTTCTGATTTTACCTTAAGTGCCTTTTGGGCTGTCACACTCTGAAAACCACAGCATCAAGAAGGCTGGGCCCACTGTGTTACAGGCTGTATTTCAGGGAGCAAGGGGTGCCTTCTGGATGATGAGATCCAGGGGAGAGAGGAAACTGCAAAAGGCCATCTTCCTATCCTTTATTGTGCACTGAACCCACTGGCCCTCATTCTTTACCAGGAAAAAATGCTATTGCCTTGAACTGGCAGGCTGCTGCCCAGTGTGGTGTTTAGCCAACAAAAATTTGATCCTATTTCTCCCAGGCTAAAAATCCATTAGTGGCTTCCAAGTTTTTAAGATGAAGCCCAAACTCCTGTCCCATGTCCCAACTTCTGCTTGCCTCTCAAATTCAACTTCCAAAATGCCCCTCACACTCCAACATCCAGCCTCCTCATTCTCATTGTGGTACCTTTATCTCAGGCAATTGGACTTTCACATCTTCTGCCTAGAACATCTACTGTGGGAAGCCATCCTTATCTAGCAGAATCAGACGTGCTTGAGCCATGGGACAGAGAGGCCTGACTCCCAGGAACTGGCAGCCGTGGGGGACTGTTCCAGATAGCTGGGGAGTAGGTGGCCCCTGTGTGGGAGTGGCTCACCCTCTGGTTATATGCTAGTTTCCCTGAGCAAATGGCTCCCCTAACTCCACACCATCGTGTCCATCACAGAAGGACAGGCCCGATCTTGGCCCCCTTTGTTGGTGTGACTATAAATAAAGGAGTGGTGGGCTACTCCATCTTGTTTTAGAGGCCAGATCTGGTATGGCCTGAACTGTCATGCCCCTTCTCTTTTGAAAAGAATATTAGCTCTTGTGTGTTTATTGATTAGATAAGTTTATGGGTAATTAATTGATTTATAGCCAGCATCGTCCACTGGCAGTTAACCCTTTTCTCATCCACACTGGATGTGGCTGAAACCCCAAAAATCTGTTTGCTTTCCCTAGAATACTCAGCCCAGCTGTCGTTTCCTCCGGGACCCCTTTTCTCAGGTTAGGGAACCCTCCTCTGGGCTCCTGTTGCACTCCATGCTCCCTTATGTATTGCATTGTAACTATCAGTCTGGGTACCTACCGATTTGTAGAGTGAACCCACAGCAGGAACTATTATGCTATGCTTGATTCTCCAGTTCTGTCCATGGAATCTAACATGTCATGAGTGCTCCAAGATATAGTATATATGACTCACAACCTGGCTCATCCTTTCTATGCTCACAAGAAGGGGTAATCTCCGATATGCTGGGAATATATCAAGGACTGCAATCTATAATGGACATTATGAGCAAGTATTCCCTCCTTCCTTCCTTTTCTTTATTTGTGGTCCTAGGAATCAAATCCAGAGGTACTATACCACTGAGCTACATTCCCAACACCCCCTTTTTAAAAATGGTACTGGGGATTTAACCCAGCGGTGCTTTACCACAGCCCTTTTTATTTTTGAGACAGGGTCTCACTAAATTGCTTAGGGTCTTGCTAAGTTGCTGAGGCTGGCCTTGAATTTGTGACTCTCCTGCCTCAGTTTCCTGAGTCTCTGGGATTACAAGGGCGCACCATCATGCCCAGGCCCTTTTTTTTTTTTAAATTAAAAAAATTGTTTTTGCAGTATGGGGATTAAACTTAGGAGTGCTCCAACAATGAGTTATACTCCCAGCTCATTTGTTTGTTTGTTTGTTTATTTATTTATTGTCCTTTTTATTTTGAGACAGGCTTTTGCTATGTTTCCCAGGCTGGTCTCAAATTTGCTATCCTCCTTCCTCAGCCTCCTGAGTCACTGGGATTATAGGCATGTGTTACCACACCCTGCTAAATTTTTCTTTGGTTATCATAGTAGTATGCTGACTTTCCAGGGAAGGAAAATAATAATTGGGTATTGACTCTGTTCCCTAAATGGTCTGCATGCATATCTATATAGATTAGGACATCTTATATATGAGGACACTGAAGCCATTCATTAATCAGAGGTACAGCCAGGGCTTAGAACCCAGGGAGTCACTTCTTTCTGGAGCCTGCACTCCTAACCACTATATTCTATTGCCTCCAATAACAGTCATGAAGGGACAATGGAGGATTTACACTAGAAGAAAATTTCAGAATCTGTAAGTTCAAGTTTCATGGGCATGTCCCCCAGCCACCCTCCGAGTCCTGTTGTACCCCACTATCTACTGTCTTCTTATGATGCTCCTACCAGAATGAGTGGGAGAAAGAATCAGCAGAGCTAGAGGGAAAAGTTCCACTATTCTCATGTGATAAGTTCAGACAGCTGGGATTGTTTTACCTCAAAAAAAAGAAAGAATTTTAGGGAACTAGATAATAATTTTAGAAAATGTAACAACTTTCTACAAGGACACGGGATTATGTATTTCTATATAAGGCACAAATGGTCAACTTTTCAGCAATTATAGCTATCTGAAAGTGGAAAGATCTTTTATGGGAAGGTGAGGAAGAAATAACAGAACTCTTGGAACCCCATGAAAACACCCTTAAACCCAATTTAATAAACTCTCCCTTTGGGTGATTATTCTATACTAATTTGACTATAAAACCAAGTGTGAACTTAGGCATCAAAATGATAAGTGGCAGGGTCAGGGATGTAGTTCAGTAGTAGAGTGCTTGCTTAGCATGTTAGAGACCCTGGGTTCTATCCAAGCTCCACCAAAACAAAACAAAAAAATTACTAAATTATTATTATTATTATTATTAATTTGTTTATTTTGCAGTACTGGGGATGGAACCTAGGTGTGCTCTAATGCTGAGTTACAGCCCTAGTTCTTTTTATTTTGAGACAGGGTCTCACTAAGTTACAGAAGCAGGTTTTGAAGTTGCAGTCCTCCTGCCTCAGTCTCCTGAGTTGCTGGGATTACAGCCAAGAAAAAATTTTTTAAAAAATATTCAATTAGGGCTGGGGATGTGGCTCAGTGGTAGAAAACTTGCCTGGCACGTGTGAGGCTATTCTCAGCACCACATCAAAATAAATAAATAAAATAAAGGTATTGTGTCCATCTACAACTAAAAATATTTTTAAAAATATTCAATTAAGAAGTGATCACATATACTTACTATTTTTTTTTTTTCTTCTATAGGGGTTTGAATCCAAGGGCATTTACCACTGAGCTACACCCCTAGCCCTTTTTTACTTTTTATTTTGAATCAGGGTGTCAGTAAGTTGCTGAGGCTGGCTTTGAACTTGAGGTCCTCCTGCCTCAACCTCCTGAGTCACTGGGATTATAAATGTGCACCACAGTGCCTAGCTATACTTACTATCTACAAATTCAATTCTATGATAAATCACGGATCCTACAAAATCTAAGTGAGGACTATAACTTGAACAGTCCTAGAGAGAGTGCCTCCAGGTACCTTTTAACTCTAAAGTTCTCAGAGGTGCTCTACTCTGTAAGTTCCAGCTTGTACTTATGCACAGCTTGGTCACAAGAGCAACACTGTTGTCTACCTCCCAGAAAGGATCTCCAATGAGCAAAAATCATCTACATCATAATGTAAGGCAAAGTATCTTGCTTAGGCTTTGAACTACAAGAATGGTAGGGCTCACAGAAACCAGCACCTTCATTCCCTGTAATCCCTCTTCCTTGGTCATGCTTCATTAGTGTTCATTCAATCTCTGTATGTCTCTGGGGAAAGAAAACACAGGGCTTAGAATTAGAACAACAGATGAGAGTTCTGGTCCAAGCTCTGCAACTGGGTATAGTGCTTTTTGGTTTTTGGCATGTACCATTTTCTTCAAGACCCTTCCCTATTTACTTCACAGCGTCATAAGTGCTAAAGTAGATGAAACATTTAGACAAGTGAAATCCATCTAACCCATGTGAAACTTTATTATTATTATCTCAGACCTTCCCTTTGCCTGCAGTTGCATACATGACACCATGTTGACAGCAGTCTTGACCCTGGAGACCTTGGAGAGATGAGTGTGGTGACAGCTCTCAGCCCAAGGAGGCAGCCTTGACTGCCTTCCAAAGTCAAGTATAAATGATGGGGATTTATATGCAGCTTTGGGTCATATTTACTTTTCTGCTCCTGGCACTTAATATAAAAAGAGATGACTATATTTAGCTTTATGTTTTATTTGGTTCTCTTTCCCTGAGTCAGATGGGAACTGTTTCTTCTCACCCTACCATTCTTCCTATGTTGAGAGTTTCACAAAGGCAAAGATCATTTCCCTTTTTGGCCACCCAGCTCTCTGATGGTAAGAACTAGTCCTTCCCTCAACACCCAACTACACCCAATCGGAACAGGAAATCTCTGAGAATGGGAACCATGTCTTTGGGCTCTCTTTACAAGACTCGGGTGAGATTACTCCAAGAAGTGAGACCCAAGGGACTGAAACTTCTGAGAATAAAAATTAAGATGTTGCAGATTATCTTCTAATAACTGATTTCCCTAGGTGGATGCCTGAAACAGACAATAGCATTTTTGTGGTGGTAAAAAATTGAGGGCTTACAGGCAGACAGATCCAAATCTGTATACTTAGGTTGCTACTTACTTTACAACTAAACGATTTACCAATCTCTGGGCCACAGTCCCACCCTGCCACCGTCTGCGAAAAAGGGAAATAACTGCAACTACATTCTAGGTTTGTTGATAAGATCAAAAGCCCATTAAATAGTCATTGTGGAGGGCTCTTGTAGGGAATGAAAGGGACAATATGTGCATAAGGGCTCTGTAAAGACCAGTACCTCAGTAGCTGGAGGCCAAGATGCAGCAAACCCTGCCTGCCGAGCAGTCGGGTCTCCTGGCTCAGGGTCAGTGTTTTGCACACCACAATCCTGTCGCCTCTCATGAGGCCTTGAACTGCCAACGACCCGGGGTTGTCCAGAATCCCGAGTGAGGAAAGCTGCCAGAAGCCGACTTAAGAAGGGCCAGGACATTCGGGTCCCGGCGAGTCGCACCCGCGGGCCTGTCTCACTTACCCGAGAATGGTAACGGTCCTTAACGGCAGTCAATAACGGCTCTCACCTGCGGCCCAGGGACTAATAGGGACAGACTGAAGTCAAACCTTAGACTTTGGAGCCTCCACGCCCAAAAACCCTAAACCAGCACCGAACTACAACTCCCAATATGCCCCGCGGCAGCCCGGGTATGAGAGGGTCGGCCCCACCATGCTTGCGGCCCTGCTTCCCTCCAAGCGCGGCCGAACGTCGGGGTTTCCGGGATTGCTTCCCACACCTCAGGCACCAGGACCGCCTCCCTTCGTGACTTCTGGATATTGTAGTTCACCTTGCTCCGGTTTCTCGGGAAAGAGCCCCTCCCAAAGGCAGATTCCTTCCTCATAAAAACTACAAAACCCAGAATACAGCGCAAGTACCCCTCGTCCAATAGGAGCCGCCCATGTAGCGGGGCTCAGAGCCCGGCTCTCGCAACCCAAGATGGCGGACGAGAGTGAGACAGCAGTGAAGCCGCCGGCACCTCAGCTGCCTCAGATGATGGAAGGGAACGGAAACGGCCATGAGCACTGCAGCGATTGCGAGAATGAGGAGGACAACAGCTACAACCGGGGGTAATGAGATCCTCGGAGTTCAATTCTCATCCAGTCTTCCTCAACCTGGGTCTTTGGGGTGCGGGGAAGTCACCGGGAGCTTAATCTAACCCCACCCCCATATTCTTATTGGCTAAGACATTAGGGTCTCGCCTGGTGATTGGTTGCTGCCTTTGTCATTTACCAGGGGTGGGTACTCAGTATATTAAAGCCAGAGACCTTCAATACTTTTATTATATAAAAGTTCTGTGTAATGTTCCACTCGTGTGCTTCAGGCGCGCCCTTGGAAAAGAGCATGTTGAACGATAGTTTTCGGTGGCACAACACGGGGCAATGTAGTAACTACAGTCAGAGGGAACGTTAATTATAGAGGTGTTTATGAACAACGTGACTAGCAATGAAGGAATAATAAAACATTTCGTTGCAATTCACCTTCAGTGATAAAATTCATCAGGGTATACAAACCATATATATATAATTATGTTGTGAAATATCATTAGCAGAGAATTCCAAACTCACCCTGTAAACCCTACGTAATTAACCGTATGGTGTTTTGATTTATACGGTGTCTGTTGCTCCAAATATTCCATAAGTTTCCTGAACGATATATAATTTTCCAGCATCTTTGCTGTGTTAACTTTGCGAAGTAGCCTAAAACTTCAAAAAATTGGTCAGTATTTGATATATTTGATATCCGTGGGTTTAATACTACGATCCTGTACTTTAGAGTCTTGTCATTAGTAACTGTATTTTTCCCTCGGGAACAAAAAATATGCACCAGATATTTAAGTGTTGAGTTCTTTTTTTCCAAGTCAGTTTTCACTTTCATAAGCCACAGCTTAATTAATCTTTCTTTCACATTGTTGGCACTCACTCTCCCTCTCCCTATTTACATGTACTTTTTTTTTCGACTGAAAGCCATGAGAGAATGTTCTGGGTATATAGCTTTTGCTGAATCTGTGGTGGTCTGATTTTTATAGCCAGCTTGTCATTTGCAGTAACTGCCAACTCTTTGCTTTCCCTTCCCCCAGGGAATGTGAAGGTAAAGATAGGTTGAGGTTTTTGGATAAACTTTTATATATTTGTTCTGCTGCATTGTAGATGTGGAAAAGCAAAGAATTATTTAAGTGCTTAATAATCTGTTTGTAGTGAACTTTAGGTCAAAAGATCTAGCTTTCTGGTTCTTCCACCAGCATGAATAATCACAATAAAGCCACTTGCAGTGGCGCAGGCCTTTAATCCCAGCAATACAGGAGGCTGAGACAGAAGGATGGTAAAATCAAGGCCAACTTCAGCACCTTAGTGAGACCTTCAGCAATTTTAGCAAGATCCTGTCTCAAAAAATAAAAAAGGTTGGGAATATCATTCAGTGGTCAAACCCCTGGGTTCAATCCCTAGTACCAAAGAAAACAAAAAATCACAAGAATAATATAGAGGAAAAGGAAGCTCGCCAAGTTTGGTTTTTTTTGACTGCTTTCTGTTGGTATAACTCATCACAGATCTAACATAACAAAAGCCTTGTTTTGATGTTCGATATTCCTAAGAATAGAAGAGCTGAGAAAGAGGAAGCAGGAACCAGAAGGCAGCCCTCTAGAGTAGAGATCAGAATCATGAGAGTTGTTGAATGTGAGAGTCATTTCAGAAGTGAAAGTATAACTTTTCCTTTGCTCTTTGTGAAATTGCTTTTATTTTCCTCTACTAAACTGTCGATCTGATCAATGCCTACAGTCTTTTAATAGATTTCATTCTTCATAAACCGAATCGCTTTGCAAACTGTATAGTATAGCTCAGTGGTAGAGCATGTGCTCAGCATGTTGATGTTGGAGGCCCTGGGTTCAATCCCCATCAATAAAACAGAAAAGAAAAAAAAATCTGTTTGACAGAAAATTTTTTATTTTTATTTTTTGGTACCAGGAATTGAACCCAGAGGCACTTTACCATCAAGTTACATTCCCAGCCCTTTTATTTTTTATTTTGAGACATGCTCTTGTTAAATTTTTGAGGCTGGCCTTGAATGTGTGATCTTCCTGTCTCAGCTTCCCGAATCACTGGGATTACATGTGTATGCCACCATGCCCAGCACTTTTTCTATTTTGTAGTATAACAAAGTGATAACCCAACCAAACGAAATTTTTTTGTGTGTATTTTTGTTTGTTTTTTTTTTGGTTGTTACTGTATGTGGTTATGGTTTGGATGAACAAATTGCTTTCATTATAGAGGTCTATAAAAATGAATTGGAGGTGACAGTTGAAAAACAGCCTAGTCTGAAGGAGAGAGTCTAATTCTGGCACTTAGAATCTGGGATAGAGTAAAATTTTTCCACTAACTTTCAAAGCAAAGTGTTTTGGGAAGAAGCAGCATGGCACAATGGGAAAAGCATGAACTTTGAGTTATTCAAACCTGATTCTGACACTGGACCTCTGACCTTGGGAAAGTTACTTAACCTAGAGTTGTAGAGATTAAATGAGAAACATAGAATGCAGCTCTCCCCCTCTCTCGTTTGTTCTTTCTATCTTCCCTAACCTACCCCAGCTTTTCCTCTGCTCTTATCACATACTGTATTTTTGTTGCCTTTATCATAACAATAGTTAAGTAACTATTGATAATTTTATTTAATGTGTCCAGTCCCTGCCTCCCTGATTATAAAGTGCACAAGAACAGAGATTGTGTCTTCGAGATGCCTGGCACTTAGTGGGTATTAATGGGTTTTGGATAAATGAATGGCAAATGCCTGACTCAATGTTAGTGTAGTTTCACTTCCCGTCATTGAGTGGAAAGATGTATTTTTTTCTTCTGTACATACTTTCTTTTCACAAGAAGTCTCATTGTAAACTTTACTAAAATTTTTGTCTGTTGCCTACAGAAATCAAGCAACCTCCAGTTTGTGGAAGTACAACCACCAGTTATTTTTTTGTTGTTTTTTTGCAGTAACTGGGGATTGAACCCAAGGCCACTATTCTACTGAGGGACATCACAGCCCTTTTTTATTTTTGATTTTGAAACAGGGTCTCACTGTGTGGTGGAAATTGCTTCTTTTGAAGCTAGTGATTCTAAAGTACCACACACAATAAAGGTTAATAACAGTTCAAGCTAACTGTCTCAGGCCTGTCTTCCAGCACGGGCTCATAGTGCTTTCTACCAATGAAATCTTGCACTGGATTAATAGGAAATGCAGCTGTGCTAGTTTGTTATGTTTCTTTATATATGAGTTTCGTTCTTGATGTTTGTCATGAGTATTTCTTTTTTAATATTTATTTTAGTTGTAGATGGACACAATGCCTTTATTTTATTTATTTTATTTTTATGTGGTGCTGAGGATTGAACCCAGTGCCTCACAGGTGCTAGGCAAGCGTTTTACCACTGAGCAACAACCCCAGCCCTGTCATTAGTGTTTCTTCCATAATTAAATAAATATAAATATATGGTCAGTATAAAAATTCATACATATGTATAAATACATACATATATGCACATATATGCTTATACATATGTGTTTGTCTTTCTAGGTTTTTTTTCTTTTTAAGACGGGGTCTCAGTATATTCGGGCTGGTCTTTGATGAGCTTAAGTGATCCTCCTATCTCAAACTTCTCAGTATCTGGGACTACAAACATGTGCCACCACACTCAGCTCTGTCTACAGTTTTTCTATGACCATTTAAAGGAAAAAAAAAAAAAAAAAAAAAACCACTCAGCTGGGTGCGGTGGCGCACACCTGTACGCCTGTAATCCTGGCAGTTTGGGAGGATGAGGCAGGAAGATTTCACATTTGAGGTCAGCCTCAGCAATTTAGGAAGACCCTGTCTCAAAATAAGAAACCAGCTGGCAAAATAATTCAGTGGTAAAGTCCCCTAGGTTTAAACAAACAAACAAACAAACCCACCCATACTCAATAGAGGAAAGAGGTTAGCATTTTTCCCACAAGTACTTGCCCGATGTAAATTGCTCTGAAAAATTTATAAGAGTTAGATTAAAATAATCTTTGCACATCCTTTCATCCCTCTGCAATTCCTGATTCATCCATATAGTTTAATTTGCCCTTTTTTGGGGGGTGGGGTTGTTCTGGGGGTTGAACCCAGGGCTTCTCTTATGCTAATACATCCCCAGCCACTCCTCTCCCTTTTTTAAATTAAAGGCTTTCTAAGAAGTATTAAAGAATCATCAGCTGGCAGTGGATTTTTTTTTTTTTTTTTTTTTTTCTTTTCCTATGCTAGGAATTGAACCCAGGGATACTCAATAACTGAGTTTCATCCCTACCCCTTTTTATTTTTGATTTTGAGACAGGGTCTCTTGCTGAAGCTGGCCTTGAACTTGCAGTCCCCCCGCCTCAGCCTCCCGAGTTGCTGAGATTACAGGTGGGTACCGCTATGCCTGGCTAGGTCTCAAATTTGTAATTCTCCTATCTCAGCCTCCCAAATCACTGGGATTACAGCCATGTATCACCATGCCCAGCTTGGCAGTGGATTTTAACAAATATAAAGTTTTGCGGGCTGGGGTTGTGGCTTAGTGGTAGAGCGCTTGCCTAGCTCGCACGAGGCACTGGGTTCCATCCTCAGCACCACATAAAAACAAATAAATAAAGGTATTGTGACCATCTACAACTAAAAATATTTTTTTTAAAAAAAAGTTTTGCAACAAGAAAGAATTAAGACTACTTTGTTTTTAGAATCTTTTTGGAATTTATTTTGCAATGTCATCAGTAACAATTAAGGAGAGGGTCAAGAGCTCTCTGATAAGGGATGCCTCTTCTCCATCCTACTCTTTTTCCATAGGGTAGAGTAACATGGATTCTTAGAAGTTTTCCTCATTTCCTGATCATGAGATATTGTTGCCCATGAAGAAACTTAAGAAGAAAGAATGGACTTTTTCAAAGTTAATTCCATAAAGCTATCTTTACTTGCTTTTGTTTTTTTCTTCAGATTCTCCAAAAGTAGTTCTCTCCATGTTTACTTGATGACTAACAACTGCTTCCAGCTCTTGGAAAGAAATCTTTTTAGTCCCTTTTTCTTCATTTTTCCCTTCAGCCTTTGGTTTTCAAAACTAGATCAAAGCACAAGTGAAAAGAGAAACCTCATCACTGATATCAAATAAGTGTTCTAATTTTGCTTCCCAATTAAGTGGCAATTAAAAAAGAAACTAATCAAGAGCTGCTTCAAAGAGAAGAGACTGGAAAGCAGAAGAAATGAAAAGTAAATGAGAGCCTATTTCAGGGAGACTGCTGCTCGTGGCAAACTAGTTTTGCTGATTTTTCACATTGCTTAACTAATGTGCTCACGCCAAAGTTTTCCAGCTTTACTAAGTTGGCAGTTAACCCTTTCCCTATAGAGTCTCGAGATTTAGTAACTTTAGGAGAATGCTTCTTTAGCTCTTTCTCTTTAATTTTTATCTGAAATCTCTGCTCTTTAAGCCTCTTTTCTAATTCCTCAAAGGTGTCCTTGGGATTGTTGCATTTAATACATGCAAAATATGGCATCCTGTATTAAGAGAACCTGAAATAAAACCAAATTAAAATTCTATGACATGGTCAGTACTTGATTCAAATTATTTCTCTAGTGCTGCTGCTGACTGGGAGTAGCTGAGGATTCACTAAGGTGTTTGTGTGTGTGTTACTGGGGATTAAACCCAGCAATGCTCTGCCACTGAGCTACACGTCCAGCCCTTTTTATTTTATTTTACTTTGAGACAGAGTTTTGCTGTGTTGCTAAGGTTGACCTCTAACTTGAGATCCTCCTGCCTCAGCCTCTTGAGACCGTGGGATTATAGGGATGCACCCTCGCACCCAGTTCACTCGCGTTAAATGTCCAATAAATGTTACCTATTGCTGTTACTGCTGTTTTGGACATTGTGCTGAGCCTTTTACATGGATCATATCATCCACAAGTTCACTTATGAAGACTGATTTAGTTTTTATTGGAATTTACATCTCTACCTTTCCCCCTCTCTCTCTCTCTCTCTCTCTCTCTCTCTCTCTCTCTCTCTCTCTCTCTCTCACCCTCCCTCTCTCTCCCCCCCCGCTCCCTTTTTTTTTTCTTTTTTTGGTGGTGCTGAGGATTGGATCTTTGAATATGCAAGGCAAGTGTTCTGTGACACTGAACTACACCTGCAGCCCTCTACTTCTCCCTTTGACATCTCAGAGGATCCATTCTGCACTTGCCAGATTCCTTTTCCCTACTAAGTTGACTTCTGAATCCTGAATCTGCAGCAGTGTGATCCTACCTTTGGATCTGTTCAACAACCTGTGGACGTTTCTGAACTAGGGAGCCAGGTGTTAAGGGAGATGGCTGGCCCTTTGAAACTCCCCTTGATAGACCAGTGTGTTCTTCAGAGGTTATGCTAGTATGTGAAGTTGTTGGCATTGAGTCATTGCTCAGAAAATTACTGATAATGGTCTTTGAACAGCATTTGATTTGGCTTTGGAGTTGCAGGGTCACAGTCTAGCACACCAACCAAACTCAAAGGATGTGGAATTTTCAGTTTGTCTCATTGCCATTTTAAACAGTTCCATCAGAGCTTGTATCACCTCTGAAGAACAGCTATTCTTGACAAGAATTGGCTATATCACCCTCAAAACTCTCAGGGAGGACAGAGGATGGCAATAAAAGAAGTCTTTTTTAATTCCTGACCATAAGCTGCTCTTCTTTTCACAGGCGCCCTAGGGTACCTCTGTGACAGTTCTAAAGTGTCTTTATTTTTCCCATGATTTAGGGTTCACAAGTGTATTTTTTTTTTAATCTAAATAACTAATTGGTAGGAATATGTAGAGTTTGGGGTATCACATTGTGATCCTGCAGCTACAGCAATAGAGAATAGGTAGCTGATATTGATTCATACCATTTGGTTTCCTCCAGGGCATCCCTTTATCTACCTCTCTTTGGGTTTTCTGAATACTGATAGGTTTGCTGGTTAATGTATCATACTGCAGAAGTAAATTGATTTGCAATAGGATCCTCTGATATTTAAAAGAATTAGAGGTTAAAATTTATTTTAGCAAGTGTCTCTGGAAATTTTGACTTTCAACCCAGAAAATTAACTTCAACTTTTATATTATGTTATTTATTTATTATTTATTTTGGTGCTAGGGATTAAATCCAGGGGTACTTTACCATTTTACTACATAGAGTGTCCCACTCTGTTTTATTTTTGATTTTGAGACAGGGTCTTGCTAAGTTGCTAAGGGCAGCCATACTTGTGATCCTCCTTCCTCAGCCTCCCAAGTCACTGGGATTACAGGTATGCATCATCCTGCCTGGTTAACTTCCATCCTTTAGCGGTAGAAAACATGTAAGCAGCTGGGTATTGTGGTGCATGCCTGTAATACCAGCTACTCTGGAGATTGAGGAAGGAAAATTGCAAATTCAAGGCCCCCCTGGGCAACATAACTAGACCCTGTCTCAAAAAATAGAAAGGGCTGGGGTTGTGGCTCAGTGGTAGAGCACTTCCCTCACATGTGTGAGTTATTGGGTTCAATTCTCAGCACCGCATATAAATAAATGAATAAAATAAAGGTATGCCAACAACTAAAAAAAATATTAAACAAACATAGAAAGGACTGGGGATGTGACTCAATGATAGAGGACCCCTGGATTCAATCCCCTGTACCACACGAAAAAGAAAACAAGTAACCAAAAGTTGTGAATTTTATTTCTTGGACTTTTCTTCTCTTGGTCTCATAACCTGTGGTCTCTGTAAGATATCAACACCATTTGAGATAGAGTGAAGCTTTTTTTTTTTTTTTTGTAGGAACAGGACAGATCCTAAGAAATCTGACAATTTAAAATCCCAACCAGCAGCTCACAAGAACACAGCATTTCCACTGCTTTTTTACAGTGTTAACACACAGCTGTCCTATAGAACCAGTACTAAAGATGTTTTGCTGACCTCTTTTGTACTAAAGCTTTTCAGAGTTTTATTTTAGCCCTGAGTTTTATATTATGCCCAGAAAGCATCTGTCAGACATGTAATTGTTGAACCCATAACCATGTGCTTATTAAAGTATTAAATTGTTTGTTTTAATTTTAAAATAGACATATCAGTGAGAGCTGGAGGAGTAAGAAACAGCTTTCTAGATAAAACATGACCTGCTCTCCTAGTTATCTCTAATACTTGCTCCTCTCGTACATTGAAGCTTTGTTCTAGGGCCTAGAGTGATAAAGCAGTTAATATTCTTTTGTCTTTGGAGGCTTCTAGGATAAAATCTTACAATGAATGAGACCCTTGCATTTGAGGAGTGATGGCTCCAAACTTTTAGAAATTGCTGGCTTGGTCCTGGGTACTTACTGGTTGGTTAGTTATGACCAATTTGCCTCACCTTGGTTTCCTTATCTTTAAACAGCAGATTAAGTCAGATGACTCTGAGATTCCTTCTGGCCCTGTAGGCTTAGCTCACACTCATGATAAAAGCTTTCAGTTCCCTGGTATGCACATTTGAGTAGATTTTGTGATCTTGTAATATTGAGAGAAGGCCCACATTATGGACCCTTGTTGTTGTCTGGAAGTTCTCTGCTCCTCCTGTTCATCTGTCCGCTTGCTCCTCCCTCCCAACCACCCACACACCCCACATTTTATTCTATTTCTAGAAGTAAGTACTGAGGTTCATTTTCTACCTCCTCCTCTAGCCCTGATTTTATACAAGAGTGTCCAAAGGATTTCTTATATGTTTGAACTTAATTTTTTTAGCAATTGATAATCAATTTATTAAAATAGTTGACTTAGGCATCTGCAATGGTGACTTCAGCTTCCACTCCTGGTTTGATACCTATGATTTTAATCTGCTTAACATTCTCAGAAGGACTATACAAGTCATTGAATCGCGTGTGAATCCCATGTCTTAGACTCTGCACCACAAGGTGTTTCTCTTGTAGTGATTCTCGGAGTCTTGGTACACATGCCCATGGATCCTTTCACCTTGAAACTTCTTTTTGTCCTCTGAGAAGTCAGTGCACATCATCTCACTTGCAGCTGGTCAGGATAATTCTAATTTGGCAAATCACCACCTCTTTGGTAAATCTACCAGTGTAGATTTTGAATTATCTTTCAAAGTTGTGTAGGGGCTGGGACTCAGCAGTGGAGCACTTGCCTCACATGTGTGAGGTGCCAAGTTCAATCCTCAACACCACATAAAAATAAATAAAATAAAGGTATTCTGTCCATCTACAACTAATTTTTTTTTAAATGTGAATAAATGATGGTTTAAAAAAAAAGTTGTGGCTAGCTGGGCATAGTGGTGCTAAGACAGGAGGATTGCAAGTTCAAAAGTCAGTCTCAGCACCTTATGGAGACCTTAAGCAACTTAGGGAGACCCAAAATAAAAATAAAATGGCTTGGGATGTGGCTCAATGGTTAAGAGACCCTGGGTTCAATCACTAGCACCAAAAAAATTAAAAAATTTAACAAATAAAAGCTGTGGCTGTGGTGTGGTTTCCTGTCTTATCCCTCAGCTGGAGAGAACAGCAGTGAGTCAGGAGCAGGAGCAAGCGGAACAGCTCTGCTCTACCCACAACTGCACAGTCCTCAGAAAGCTTAGACTTAGAATTCCAGGCCATTGTTAAAAGATGACATTTCTCTTCTTTTCTGCAGTTCTCTAGCTTCACCCTCCTGAGTACCTAGGACTGCTGGGGTGTACCCTGAACCTGGTTTCCAGTTCCATTAAAAATGATTCAGAGCTGTGTGTGCTGATGACCCTGTAGTTCCAGCACTCTGGAAGCTGAGGTGGGAGGATGAGTTGAACCCAGGAGTTGGAGACTCCATTTGGTGACACTCCATGTCAAAAAAAAAAAAAAAAGGAGTCAAATTCTTGGAGAAGGACTAGCTGGCTTCTCTGGGATCCTGTGGTTTGATTTTCCCCAAATCCAAACTGAGGTCATTCTTCTGTGAACTTGGTTTCCTAAGGATTTTTTTTTTTCTTTTAGTATTTTTTTAGTGGTCAATGGACCTTCATTTTTTATTTATTTGTGGTGCTGAGAATCGAACCCAGTGCCCCACACATGCAGGGCAAGTGTTCTACCACTGAGCCACAACCCCAGCCTTTTTTTTTTTTTTTAATATAGTGTTACAAAATTTCAGAACATTTTTATTAAAATAAACAGAATGCCAAGCCTGCTTCACGATAAATTTTCAAGTCCATCTTGATTTTATAATAGAAGCTGGGAAAAAATGACAATAATTCAACATTCACTTACGGGTGGTATCATGTACCTGTTCTATAATGCAAGAGTTAGGGATAGTATACATTCAGTCATTCAGTAAGCAGAAGGGTACCATGCTAGATGCTCAGGCTGCATATATACCCCACATTCACCAACCAATAAAAAAGGCTTTTGAACATAATGTGCAGAGTGCAGGGATGAGAGAAATGGAGGATTTTTGGAGGCTGCTTAGAATGGAGCATCTCACCTAAACCTGGGTGGTAAGGTGGCATCTTAGAGGAAATAACCTCTAAAGTGGGTCTTAAATATTGTTAGTATTAGCCAGGTAACAGAGATGCAACCCCAGCCTTTTTAAAAAATTTTATGGTACTAGGAATTGAACCCAGGAGCATTCAGCCACTGAGTTACATCCCCAGCCCTTTTGAGTTATTATTTGAGACAGGGCGTCATTAAGTTATTGAGGCTGACCTTGAACTTGTGGTTCTCCTGCCTCAGCCTCCCAAGTAGCTGGGATTACAGGCAAGCACAACCTGTCCAGCCCTAGGATGCTTCTTAAAGTCCTAGTCTCAAAACCTTTGAGCTTGGTTTCTGATGAATAATTAAAATCATTATAATTTGATAGCTAACCATAGTGAGCTCCTTGGAAGTATTCTCCCTAAGTCAGTTTTCTTCCTGATTGGGGATGTTGACTGTAAGACTGGTGAGTTCTTTATGTGACCTTGTGAATTGTGGCTCAGTACCTGGTCGCTCAATGAAAATGACTCATTTAAAAAAAAGCAAACTTCCCTTTGTTCAACTGTTGGTGTACTTGATATACAAGTTGAAACAGGATTGTTGCTCAGTAATTGTATATGCACATTTAAGCCAGTGCAGGGAAAATGGAATTAACTTGGGTTTTAGTTTGGGTCTTAGAGTTTGCCAGGCAGTAGTACTGGTAATGCATAAAACAAAACAAGAGTGCAGCCCAAGATCCTTACACAAAAACGAGGTCCATGATGTGACCACTGCATTAAAGTATTTCCAGTGAACAACCAAGAACAAAGGTATAAAGGTAGTTTTAAAGGTGATTTTCTACACTTGTAAAGACTTTTGAAGTTGGGAGAAGTCATATCTTTTGTTTTCCTCATGTAAAATCGTGTTTAATAAATATCCAGTTGGTTAATATGCAGCAGTTCTTCCCCTCGACCTTTTTTGTTTTTTTTCATAGAATTTTAAAACAGTTTTTAGGGCGATTCATATGCAAAGATCGATAATTCATTCCACAAATTGATGTAAAGTCTGGTAAATTGTATTTAACAGTGGTAGGGTACTTCATTGTCTCCTAACATCAGTGGTGTGTGTTTGTGTATGTGCGCCTTGTTCTTGGATGGAACACAGGTCTGTGGGCATGCTAGGCCAGCAATCTGCACCGAGTTGTATCTCCCCCTCCCCCGCCTTTTTTTTTTTTTTGGTAGTACTAGAAATTGAACCTAGGGGGGCACTCTTCAACTGAGCCACATTCCCAGCAATTAATTTTTTTTTTTTTTTTTTTTTTTTTTTTTGCGATAGGGGCTTATGGTTCAATCCTTCGCACCACAGGAAGCAAAAAGAGAGTTTCACTAAGTTACCTAGGCTGGCTTCAAACTTGACAATCCTCCTGCCTCAGCTTCCCAAATTGCTGTAATTACAGGTGTGTGCCACCACACGCAATTGCTAGCCCTGGCTTGTTTCAAACTTGCAAACCTCCTGCCTCATCCTCCTGAATAGCTGGGATTATAGGTGTGAACCATCACGCCTGACCATCAACTGGTTTTTAAACCTTATAATATTCCACTTAGTCCTGGGACTGAGATGAGAATATCTGGAATAAGAAAGCCATATAGTTGTGATAGGCCACAATTGGGCCTATGTGTGATTTAAAAAAAAAAAAAAAATGAGTTATTAAGAAGAAAACATAATCTTAGACTGTGAATAATGGTGGTTCCCATTCTTTGCCCTGGGCTTAGGGATTTTTCTGAGCATCTGGTTTTAAGGAGTTCACCTTATTCCCTCTCTGAATGTTCTCAGTATTTCCTCTGTTATACTTCTGTGTCTCATTAATAGAATACCTAGCAGGTGCACTTTAAGACCTTACACTGGGACTAAGTGAACCTCCAGTCTTTACTATTACTGACTTCACATTCTTTTCTCATCACTCTAAATTCTGTATGTCAGGAATAGGAAGAGATAATTTTGAAGACGTTCAACAAAAGCAGATGGTAAGGGATGGTAGAGCACTCGCCTCTCATGTGCAGGGCCCTGGGTTCAATCCCCAGCACAGCAAACAAAAAGGAAATGGCAGGACTTGGTTACAGATTTCCTTCTCTATAGAACAGAACAAGAGTGCTGCCCATGATCCTCACACACATACATGCAGTACCACTTACTGTTAGCTGATATTAGTCTTCAAATAACACTAAGGCATTTTGAGACTCCAAAGTCTTCCTGAATTACAAATGGTATTTCCCATAATGTTATTGGAAAATGTATTTTATAATGTTTAAATTATTTGACAATTGGTTATCTAGAATGTATAAATACACACTGAGCTATATCCCCTGCCTAATTTTGACTTTGTAATGTGTCTAAGAAACTGCTCTTGCTGCATTGTGCTGAGGGAAAGTATCATAAGGACATCCCCTGTACTACATTCATACAAATACACATTGCATGTGATCTCTCCATGGCAGGAGTAGCTGGGTACTGCTGCTTTTACTTAATTTTCTCAAGATTTCTAATGCCGGGGTTTGTCACTTGTGGTCCCTCAGTCTGAGTCATTTGATTCCATCCTCAAACCTGCAGGCCTGATTTGGGCGTTTCTCCTGACTATTTTGAACACAGATTACTACAGTGTTAAACTGACTTTTTCCCCATCCCTTTCTCTCTTTTCCATACTGCCTTGTGCTTTAAGTCCAGTTGGGGAAGCTTGCTGCATTTGGGGAAGAAAGGCAAAGCATTCCAAAAACACTTCTCCTTCCTTTTGGCAGTTCTCCTTTTTAAATTCAGGGTCCTAAGGAAGCTGTAGCAATATGAATACCCCTTTGACAATTTTCATGTGCCTTTGGTACCATCAGCTTGGCAATCTAAAGAAGATAAACACATAAAGCAAAATGAAAAATAGCCTTTGAAACAAATAGTATATGCTTCTCACAGTGCCCCCTCCCTGGGAGGCTGAGGGGTGGGAGTGGGAAGGAGAGCTGTGCTTGCCAGTGTCCTCCAAATGCCCCTTCTGGGAGCTGGATTCTCCAGTCTGCTTTTGAAGCCAACAGGCTTGATTAAGGAAGGTCTGTTCCACAGAAAGCCCTTTGTCAGTGTAGCTCAAAACAGATGATAATTTTTTAAAAACCCTGCATCAGTGTTTACTTTGTCTTGCAGTGGTTTGAGTCCAGCCAATGACACTGGAGCCAAAAAGAAGAAAAAGAAACAAAAGAAGAAGAAAGAAAAAGGCAATGAGACAGATTCAACCCAGGATCAGCCTGTGAAGGTAACAAGGAGACTCTGTTTTCTTATGACAGTCTGTTTTTCAGATGAGAATGTTTTGAGGTAAATGTAGAAGAACAATTTAGATTGACTGTCTCTACCCACATTATTTCAAGAAGCAAGAATTGGATCCCAGTGCTGTCCTCCGCTGCCCTACACCTAGGTGATGAAATTGCTCTCAGTTCCTTAAAAGACACAGGAGGGTAGACACTGACTTCCAAAAAAGTGGTGCCCTTCAGAACTTACATACTGCTGGTGTGCTGAGCCACGTGTTGTGGAGTAATGACTCTGTGACAGCCTAGAGCAGTGGTGTTTAGCCTTCTCTGTTTTAGGACTCCACCACTATAAGAATAAAAACCCTTTAAAAAAAAAATCTTTTCGAACATTTATTTTATTTTTTTTTAATATGTGTGTTGAGAATTCAACCCAGTGCCTCACACATACCAGGCAAGTGCTCTACCTCTGAGCCACAACTCCAGCCCTAAAAGCCCTTTTATTAAAGCAGTGCTATAGTAGTCATTGTCTTGAAAACCAGGAGTCCTGCAGAGTTTTTCTGAGTTCCACTATTGAAAACACTGGCCTAAAGTATACAGCCTAAGACTGACACACTGGCATGAAACCCAGTGATATGGGAAAGGATAGTTTTGTTCCTTAAATTAAAACAACATTACCAAAGAAAACCTTTTATTTCAGGTAAGTGTTCTCTTCAAAGTAGGTTTGGGGGGAACAACTCAAGACTTATCCATAAGTCCCTTTTAGAAATGCCTTAGAAACAGTATACAAGTCTCAGAAGAAATCCAGTCTCATTTCCAGTATATCTGTGCTTTGCTTTATTCTTCAAATGTTATACTCCAACTTGAATCTTCTATCTTGTTAAGACATATCTTCTAGTAATTTTTGACTACTTCTAATGTCAGACCCACTATGGAGGGCTGAGGTTGTAGCTTAGTGGTAGAAGACTTGCCTAGCATGTGTGAGGCACTGGGTTCGATCCTTAGCACCACATATAAATAAATAAAGGTCTATTGACAACTGAAAAAATTATTATTGCTGACTACCGTGTTCACTAGGCTCTTACCATGAACCTCATTTAAATTAGCCCCAATCTTCATCATTCCTAGAAGGGAAGTAGGACTCTTTCCATTTCAAACATGAGAGAAGTGACTTATCCCAGTCTTTCATTCAGGAATTCTCTAGCCCAAACCTATGCTGGTTTCAGGATATTTGTCTGGGAGTGGGTATTTGTCTGACTGCATGAATATTTGAACTCAAGCCTATATTAAAGTAGTTCACCTAACTGGATCCAGTAGTACATGCTGGTAATCCCATCTACTTGGGAGGCTATGGTGGAGGATCCCAAGTTGGGCATCAGCCTCTGCAATTTAGTGTCTCAAAATAAAAAGAACTGGGGATGTGGCTGTGCGGTTGGACGTCCCTGGCTTCAATCCCCAATACTATAAAAAACGAAAGAAAGAAGTGGCAAGCATAGTGGCACACTCCTGTGATCCCAGTGACCCAGGAGGCTGAGGCAGGAGGATCACAAGTTCAAAGCCAGCCTCAGCAACTTATTGAAACCTTGTCTCTAAATAAAATATAAAAAGGGCTGGCTGGGGTTGTGCTCAGTGGTAGAGTGCTTGCCTAGCATGTGCAACACACTAGGTTTGATACTCAGTACCACATATAAATAAATAAAATAAAGGTCCATTGACAGCTAAATATATATTAAAGGTGGGGGGCACTGGGGATGTGGCTCAGTGGTTAAGTACCCCTGAGTTCAATCCCCAGTACCAAAAAAAAAAAAAGAAGAAGAAATAAATAAAATTGGCTAATCTATGTCTTCACCTGAAAGTCTCCAAAAATACTTGGAGGGTATTGGAGATTGAATCAAGGGTCTCATCCCTGCCAAGCACACATCCTACTATTAAGCTGTACCCCTACCTTGCTGTAAGACATAGTTTTGAGAGAACATTTTGTAGAATAATATATAGTTCAATATTGGTTTTTGAAAGATATGCATGTGTTTGGAACTTGCATGCAAAAAGTCCGGAATTATATTAATATCTTCTCACCTCAGCTTGACTGTTGATGTCAGGATTATATTTGAAGGATAGTGACTGGGGTTGTGGCTCAGTGGTAGAGTGCTCGCCTAGCGTGTGTGAGACACTGGGTTAACCAATCCTTAGCACCACATAAAAAAGTAAATAAATAAAATAAAAGTTTTGTGTCCATCTACAACTACAAAAAAAAAAAAAAAAAAAAAACTTAAAAAAAATTATATTTGAAGGATGGGATCATGGAGTTTTTACCTTTCAAGTGACTTACACTCCTTTGTATTGTTTGAAAATTTTCACTGAGCATATAGTACATTTGCCATCAAACCACCCAAGAGTTAGAAGGGGAGACACTGTTGGCAGCACCTCTTAGTTCATCATCAGCCAGTCCTTCTCCAATTGAACAACATTTTGACCTTGGATTTAGGACAGTGGAACCACCCCTTTCTTTGAGTTGTACCCCTTAACTCTTGAACTCCTAATAAATCAGAAGTCTTACTAACACAATGGGCCTTTTCTCTCCCAAACTTTGTCTTTCCCAGATGAACTCTTTGCCAGCAGAGAGGATCCAGGAAATACAGAAGGCCATTGAGCTGTTCTCAGTGGGTCAGGGACCTGCCAAAACCATGGAGGAGGCCAGCAAGCGAAGCTACCAGTTTTGGGATACACAGCCTGTCCCTAAATTAGGTATGTGTGTGCTTTTTTTCCCAGGTGAGGGTGAGGAATGTGTCCTAGTTGTGTTCCATGCTGAATTTGAGAGGGAGAGCAGTAGAGTCCTGGAGTTCCTTGGTGGTTATTTTTAGAGAGTTGTTTTTTAAAAGGAATATAGAAGACCGTTGTTCAAAGAACTTATCATTTCACAGCAGCACACACTGAGAAATAAGGATTCTTTTAGTCCATCATCATCCAGTGTAAATCTACAAAGAAAAGTAGTGTATTGGCACATGATGAGTGGGGATGTCTGTCCATGGGTCTATCTTCCTGCTTAGTTTTGTGGGATACTCTCCTGTTAGTCTGGGCAAATGTGTAGACCTGGAATGGGGAGTCTCCCCTTCTCCTCCCCTTTTTCTTAGCTGATGCATACTTACTTAATGTGACATTTTACTTAACAGTGGTAACTTAGCTCCTGTAATACTATATTTAGGTTTTATCAGCACCTCAGCAGTCATTTAAAAAGCTGTAATAAAGGCAGGCACAGTGTTACACACCTGTAATACCAGCAGTTTGGGAGGCTGAGGCAAAAGGATCACAAGTTTGAGGCCAGCCTGAGCAGCTTAGCAAGATCCAGTCTCAAAATAAAAAAATTTTTGAAAGAACTAGGGATATAGCTTAGTGGTAGAGCACACCCACAAAAAAAAAAAAAAAAAAAAAAAAAAAAAAAGAGGTCACATTCTAACACTAAATGAAAGTGACCATCAATTTGTATATGTTACTCTGCTTTCCAGAAATACTGTGGGACTTGACAGTATATTCTTTGGAGAAGAGCGGGTGGGCAGGGCCAGGCCAAAAATTAAGAGGGAAGAAATGCAGCTGGACCCAAGAAGATTCTAGCTGCAGAGGTGGGGAGTATACATACAAGTGCTCCTCAACTTAATGATGGAGTATATCCAGATAAATCTATCATAAGATAAAGATATCATAAGTTAAAAATGTACTGAATACACTTAACCTACCAAACATCACAGCTTGTACAGCTGATTTATCAAAAAATAAATGGAGGCTTACCATTCAAACACTGTATAAAAATTTGGGCTGGATGTGGTGGCACATGCCTGTAATCCCAGAGGCTTGGGAGCCTGAGGCAGGAGGATTACCAGTTCAAAGCCAGCCTCAACAACTTAGCGAGGAGCTTAGCAACTCAGCAAGACCCTGTCTCTAAATAAAATATAAAAAAGGGCTGGAGATGTGACTCAGTGATTAAGCACCCCTGGGTTCAATCTTCAATACAAAAAAGTTTGTTTGGTATTGTCAGTTGGCAAGCCCTTACTGAGTGCTGTGTGTAAAATACGAATCTGAAGATATCACCCTAACCTCTCCCCTCCCCTGCTACCCCCTTAAAAACCCATTAAGAATATCTCAGGGCCCTAAGGATAAAGTCCAGCTCCTGGAGTATGGGTCCTCCATGACTGGCCCTGCTTTCCTGTGCAGCCTCAACTAGTTCCAGTTCCTCTCCTTGATCTCCAGGGCCCCCCACCCCAACTCCCACAGAGGAGGGACAACTGGCCAGAGTGGAGATGTGTCAGAGGCTGACTTCCTGGCAACACTGCATGCTCAGTGATTCAGCCTAAAGGCACTTGCAGGATCTGAGCACTGAGGGCCTGAGTTGGCAACAGCAGTTAACTGGCCCACACTGCTGAAAGCCATGGGTGGTAGGGCCAGAATTGAGCTTGGCGCCTAAAAGCCATCATCTGGCTTCAGGAATGACCTAGTACTTTGCTGTTGATACAAAGGTAGCCTTGTTGCAGTGCCTTACAAATCCACTCAGATTGGGGGGCCTGGACCAGGGCATGACAGCATTCTTTGCACCAACCAGGAGGCAGGAAGCCAGATTAGTAAATGATAAATGTTTGTCATCCAGGAACCCAAGGGAGATTTAAAAGGATTTCCAAAAATGAGCCACCTTAGATCCCAGTAATTGTTCTGAGGTTTTGCCCTGCATTGGCCTTCAATTAAAGGCCAAGTGTAGATAGAGGGGTATTTTCAATTGCCAAGCACAGAATGTTCTTCAGAATCAGAGCTCCTAGGGAGAAGAGGAATTGCTGCGATCATTTTTTGATCTGAGTGCCCCCCCCAGCCCTCCCCTGAAGCCCATCCCATAGGAGCAGAGGGTAAGGCTCACGGCTACGTTCTTTCAGGTGAAGTGGTGAATACCCATGGTCCTGTGGAACCTGACAAAGACAACATCCGCCAGGAGCCCTATACCTTGCCACAGGGCTTCACCTGGGATGCCTTGGACCTGGGAGACCGTGGTGTGGTGAGTAGGCCTGGGACCTGTGGATAAGACAGTGATTATACAGACTGCTCAGGAACTCTTGAGAACTAAGCCAAGAAAGGCTGAATAGAACCCTATCTCTTGCTTCTTGGGGCCTACCTAAGACTCCATATAAATAACACTTGGCATTTCTGGCAGGTTGAAAGTTGCCCTCTGTGGCTTCCCAATATGAATGAATAACTTTCTTTCTCTCTCTCTATTTTTTTATTCATTCAGTCTCTTGTCATATTTCTTGGGTGTCTCCTGACTGATGACCTGAGACTGCTGCATAGGGATCTCTTCTTCCCTTTCTATCAGAGCTTCTTTTTATTTTTATTTTTTTAATTTTTTTTTTTTTTTTTGACATGAGGAACTTTGTTTCCCCTGGAAGGAATGATGAAAATGTGAACAGATTTTTCCCTTTTTTTTTTTTTAAAGACAGGATCTTATCTGTGTGTGGTGGTGCACACCTTTTATCCCAGCTACTCAGGAGGCTGAGACAGGAAGATCCCAAGTTCAAGGTCATCCTGGGCAACATAGCTAAACCCTGTCTCAAAAAGGGCTGGGGATAGCTCAGTGGTAGGGCACCTGTAAGTTTAATTCTCAGTGCCACACAAAAAAAGAGAGAGAAAGACAGGGCCTTGCTATGTTGCCTGGGCTGAGGATACAGTGACTTTTCACAAGCATAGTCCCGCTACTGACACTTGGGGACACCCAGTCAGCATGGCACACTATAGCCCCTAGCTCCTGGGCCCAGGCTATCCTCCTGCATTAGCTTCCCAAGTAACTGAAACTATAGGCAACTTCATCGTGACCAACTCATGAGCAGAATTTTTAAATAGCAAACTTAGGTCAACAGATGGAGACAGCAGCTGCCCAAGGCAGAAAAAAAAAGGTCAAAAGGTGTTTGGTTGGGCCACTAGACACAGTAACTCTAGGCAGTAACTCTCCTAGGAGTTATGCAGCCCCAAGAATCATCTCTCCAAAGCGTTTTCACAGAAGTAAAGATCAATGATGGGGAGCTGGGCATGGTGGCACACGCCTGTGCTCCCAGTGCTCAGGAGGCTAAGGCAGGAGGATCACAAGTTCAAAGCCAGCCTCAGCAAAAGCAAAGTGCTAAGCAACTCAATAAGACCCTGTCTCTAAATAAAATACAAAACAGGGCTGGGGATGTGGCTTAGTAGTTGAGTGCCCCTGAGTCCAATCCCCAGTACCAAAAAAAACATCAATGGCGGCTCCCCATTGTTGATAGTTGAGAATAATGGAGCAGTCACTTAATTAGATGACATTCTTGGTCTGCCACTCTATGTACTTTACATAATGGCTCTACCCTTTAGCAATTCAGTTTCCCATTACATCTTGTTCTAAAAGAGTCTCTGTCATGCCTGGGGTAAAGAGGGTTTGTGAGGCTAGAGGTTTTTGGTAGTTTTATGCATTCTTCTGTGAAGCCACACACCATTGGAGTTTCCCCCCATCTGGCATCATACCTTGCAGTGAGCTCCTTATTTCTCTACAGCTGAAGGAACTCTACACCCTTCTGAATGAGAACTACGTGGAAGATGATGACAACATGTTCCGATTTGATTATTCCCCAGAGTTTCTTTTGTGGTGAGTTATAATGGCTTTCTTAGAATTTTTTTTTTTTTTTCTTTTTTAATTTGTAAGCAAGAGAAATTTACTTCTCATGGTTCTAGAGGCTTAGAAGTCCAAGATCAAGGCATTAAGCATGTTTGGTGTCTAGTGAAAGTCTGGTCTCTGTTCTAGAATCTCTTACAGTTCCAAAGGCAAAGCATAGAGCAGAATAATCACAGGGCACCAGAGTTTTCATCCCTGCCAAGAATTGACTTTTGAGTGGCAAATTTGTGTGTTCTTCTTAAGTTCCTGCTTTCAAAGGAGACTTGCTTTCATTGGAGCTTAGAGTTGAAACCTAATTGAAGACAGATTGAAAGCCAGGGTCGTAGCTCAGTGGTGGAGCACTTGCTTTGCACATGTGAGGCACTGGGTTCAATCCTCAGCACCACATAAAAATAAATAAATAAAATAAAGGTATTCTGTCCATTTGCAACTAAAAAAGAAGAGAGAGAGAGAGAGAGAGGGAGAGAGAGAGAGAGAGAGAGAGAGAGAGAGATTGTCTTGGGTGAGGTAGATTTTTGTAGAAAAGATAATCTGCTGTATGTTGACTTTATGCAAGAAGAGAAGGTAGATGAGACCTACTAAGTTTTTTTTTTTGTTTTTGTTTTTTAAAGGAGAATCATTTTCTATCCAGTTTCTGAGCATGCTCAACTATATAAAAATGGCCTTGCCTGGCTGAGTTATCCATCTGGCTAGCCATGTTTAATATCCGGGAAGAAAGACTCCTGAGGCTGAACTAGAGAGGGATTGCCTTCAAGGGTAGACAAAAATGAACAAGCAGAAAGAGGGGCAGGTAGGGAGAGCTCGAGGGGACCAGAGTCAGCTCCCAAGCATGACACTCACTGGCCAGTTTAGAAACTGAAGAAGCCAGTTCTCTGGTTCAAGTCATCTAATGAACACAAACAAATCAGGCATGAAATCCTCAATATGACAGCCTTGGATGGGTGAGTAAAGCTGAGTGGCCTGAGAGTGAGAAGTGGCTATGGCTTGATTCCATTTGTGTCTGAGAAAGCTTGGCTCTAAAAAGAATTCAGCTCCTCATCTCTAGGGAGATGGTAGCACCAGGGTAGAACCAAACATGGCTGTGGAGCCCAAACACCTACCCAGCCTGCTGCAAGCAGCACCACAGCCCCAGCCCTTCTGTCTTTTCCAGGGCTCTCCGGCCGCCTGGCTGGCTTCCCCAGTGGCACTGCGGGGTTCGAGTGGTCTCAAGTCGGAAACTGGTTGGGTTCATTAGCGCCATCCCAGCAAACATCCATATCTATGACACGTAAGCACCAGCACTCACCCCCACCCCCACCATCTTGGTCTGACTGGAAGAAGGAGAAAACTACAGTTCTCCCTTGAAGGGGAGCACAGGTTCCAGGCATGGAAACTCATCATAGCAACCATGTGTTTTGCTCTGAGTTGTGGCTTGTTCCTCTGCCTGTGATTTGGGCAGAGAGGGGCCCGCCTCCACTCCACTCCAGCAGGCACGTGATGATTTACCTGAGCCACTTCAGAAGTGGACCAGAGCCAGCATGACCCAGATTGAGATGGTCATTGGAACCTTCCATCTCTGCTCTTCCTTTTTCCTGGCAACATCATAACCATATGCCAGTCTTTGTGGAGGATTCTGTGGGAATCAGAACCCTTGAGATTCTTGACTTCCTCTGTAGGGTTCCCTCTGCTGCTTCCCTGTGTGCTACAGGTAGAATTTCCCAGCCTGCTTTTGAGGATTCCCAGGGAGATGCTGGTGATGTCTTCAGATAGAGTATTTGCTTGGCTCCCACTTTGTTTGGAAGTGGAGTAGCATAGAGACTGATGGAGTGTGGGAGGGAGCCCCAGTACTACTGATCAAGGGAGGTTGGCAGCAAAATATACACCTTGTGCTGAAGCCCCCTTCAGGTGTGACTCCGTGTGCTTGAAGGAATTGCCGTGACTTTCCCTGTTAAAAGCTTTGCTATCTACACCTTCCCTCTTCCTTCAGAGAGAAGAAGATGGTGGAGATCAACTTCCTGTGTGTCCACAAGAAGCTGCGCTCCAAGAGGGTGGCTCCAGTCCTGATCCGAGAGATAACCCGGCGGGTTCACCTGGAAGGCATTTTCCAAGCTGTTTACACTGCTGGGGTAGTGTTGCCAAAGCCTGTTGGCACCTGCAGGTAAAATTCTCTTCCTTTAAGATCCTAGAAATGTGAGTGCCCCAGCTCTAGTCAAGCTTTGTGAGATACATTTCTGCTTCTTATGTGTGCCCAGGAGTGGCTTGAGGCCCTAGTATCTGATGTGGGGAGGTGGGGTACAGAGGAATGAGAGGAGGTATAGGGATAGCGGTCTGGAATGAAGGGTTAGCTACTCAACTCCTGCTGGTTACTGCCATTTAGAGACAAGGAGAGTCAGTCTGTTGGGAGTTTTTGTTTTTGTTTTTATTTTGCAGTACTAGGATTGAGCCCAGGTGTGCTCTACCACTGAGCTATGTACCTCAACCCTTTTTACCTTTTATTTTGAGATAGGGTCTTCCTGAGTTGTTGAAGGTATTGCTAAGTTGCTGAGGCTGGCCTAGGACTTGTGATTCTCCTGCCTCAGCCTTCCAGGTCTCTAGAATTATAGGTGTGCCCCACCACACCTGACCTTATTTTTGTTTTTGTTTTGTTTTGTTTTGTTTTGTACCAGGAATTGAACCCAAGGGCACTTAACCACGAACCAAATCCCTAGCCCTTTTTATTTCTTTATTTTGAGATAGGGCCTTACTACATTGCTGAGGCTAACCTTGAATTCATGATCTTCTTGCCTCAGCCTCCTGAGTCACTGGGATTACAGGCATGTGCCCCCATGCCCAGCTTTCTTTTTGTTTTTAAGGAAGAGGCCAAACCTGGATTTTTAAGGAAAATGTCCTAAAATTTTATTGATTGACTCAGTTTTGTTTTGAGAGTTGCATTGGGCAAAGAGAGCTTGTTTGATCCCTGTGTGATTCAAGGAGAAACTCTGACGTAGATAGAAAGTTGTTTGAAATTACTGAATAATTTCTGTCTAGAGAACTGGAAAGTGAGACACCAGGTAAAGATAGACAAGGAGGAAGGAAAAGGGCAAGCATGTACCACAGTCTTCTGGGCATGACTGTAAATCTTTTCCATTGACTTGATTCCAGGAATGAGGATTGCTGTCCCCAGACAACTGCTATTACAAAGGAATGACTTTTGACATTGAGAAAGAAAAATAGGGAGAAAGAAAAGCTAGGAGGAGCTATGGCAGGTCCGAGTCCTCTTGGAAAAGCTGGAACCTGTGCTAGCCCAGCCCAAGTGGGGCCTGACTTGTCTCTCACGCCACCTGCTGGCCATCTGGAGGTCTCCCTGCCACAGTTCTAATGGCACTGGCCAGAATCCCCTGAGGACAGGACATTTGTGTCCCCACAGGTACTGGCATCGGTCCTTAAACCCACGGAAGCTGATTGAAGTGAAGTTCTCCCACCTGAGCAGAAATATGACCATGCAGCGCACCATGAAGCTCTACCGACTGCCAGAGGCCAGTGGCACCCTGGGGTGGGCAGGGACAGGAGATCCTGGCCTTGGCAGGAAAGGAGCTGAGCTCGGGGGCAGGGGGAGAAAAGTGATCCAGCCCATAGTTTATTCCTTAGTCTCCAGGTTTCCATTGCTTCTGTTTTTTTGGGGGGGATGGTGGGGGTACTGGGGATCGAACCCAGGGGTGCTTAACCACTGAGCCACATCTCCAGCCCAGCCCTTTTTATATTTTATTTAGAGACAGGGGCTTGCTAAGTTGCTTAGGGCCTCACTAAGTTGCTGAGGCTGACTTCAAACTCATGATCCTCCTGCCTGCCTCCTGAGCTGCTGGGATTACAGGCATGCGCCACCACACCTGTCCCATTTCTGTTACTTTTGTTTTTGTTTTTGTTTTGGTGCTGGGGATTGAACCTAGGGGTACTTTACCACTGAGCCATATCCATAGCTCTTTTTAATTTTTATTTTTTGAGACAGGGTCTCACTAAATCGCTTAGGGCCTCACTAAGTTGCCCAGGCTGGCCTAGAACTTGCGATCTTCCTGTTTCAGCCTTCCAAGTAGCTGGACTTACAGGCATGTGCCACTATGCCCAGCCTTGTTGTCTATAGCAAAGTTTTATTTTAGTTTTTCTCAGTCCCTCCTGAGTCTGTGCCTGAGCTGGCTTCCATGCCATGTGTTGATAGACGCAGAGAACACCTATCCTGTATAATTTTAGCTTAAATGAACATAAATAGATCAATCTACTTACTCCTTCATATTCATTGCACACATTCTAGAGCCCAGCACAAATAAACTCTTGAGTGTCCTTCCTTCTGCCAAACCATGTAAAGGAGGGGTGACCTAAGCTTATGAGGGAAACCTAGGTTTTTAATCCCAACATCCCAACAGTGGATTTGCCACTGAAAGACCGGGCAGCCTAGCACAAGCAAGTTTTCTGCCCTGGGTCTGAGTTGGCCTGGTTTCCCAAAGAAACCAATGTTCCTGCCCTCTAGTTGTGCCTGGCTTCAGGATCCTGAGGTAGGAACTCTTGAAACCCCTTCTCTTTCTTCATAATGCTTCCCGTCAGCTAAATTATTGTGTGCCTGTTTCTCGGAGGACTGCCCACCTGTATTCATCAGTCACCAAATAGTATTAATCACCCTGTCATGGGATTAATCCACTACTGGATTGTGGTCATAGGTGTTTCATCTTGAGAGACCACTGGTATAGGTAGACACTGCCAAAAACAGATTTGAGGGCCATAGTGGGTGTCCTTTTCTGCCATCATAGCAGGTGTGCCCTGTGTCCCTGATAGTCAGAGAGTAATGCTAACTGCTACAGCAGCCAGGAAAATGTCTGGATAAGAACCCATTGTGGCTGTGATTTTCAGCCCAGTGTGAGAGGTGTCACTGTGGGAGCTGTCATGTAGAATGAGGTCACTAGGTATTCCCTAAAGAGATCAGGGCTAGCAAGCAGTTTTGGAGAGCAGAGTCCCAGAACTGAACTTTTAAAAGCAACTCCTTTCCTGGGAAGCAGTTGTACCACACAGCAACAGGCATATCAGCTGTAACTCCACCCAATTTTTCATTTGTGTATCAAAACTCTGGGGATGGCCTATCAGCTCCAGTATTTTCTCCATAGGATCACATGGTTTCCTTCCACTGAAGCATTTTTCTAAGAAAAAGTATCTGTACAGCTGGGTGTGGTAGTGCATGCCTGTAATCCCAGTGACTTGGGAGCCTAAGGCAGGAGTTTTGCAAGTTTGAGGTCAGCAACTTAGCAAGGTCTTAAGCAACTTAGTAAGACCCTCTTTGAAAATAAGAATAAGGCTGGGGAGATAGCTCAGTTGGTAGAGTGCTCGCCTCACAAGCACAAGGCCCTGGGTTCAATCCCCAGCACCGCAAAAAAATAAAAAGAAAGAAAGAAAATAAGAATAAAAGGGGCTAGGGATGTAGCTCAGTGGTAAAGCACCTCTGGGTTCATTCCCTGGTACCAGAAAGAGAAATTTTTTTTTAAAGCAAAAGCATCTATAGGGTAGATGATAGTTTTGAGTTGAAATCCCTGGAGTTGGGTGTTTTTCATCTGAGTTCATCTTGCAGCAGTGTCCTGTTGGGGTACTGCTGATGCTGTGACCAGACCAGGCTGGGTCCTGGGGTCTGTATGTGTTATGCTCTGTGTCTGTAGGAGTGGGACAGAAAGTGTCAGGAGACAGCAGCTGTGGTTCAGTACGAGGAGGAATGGGTGCTCAGAGGTAGGCTTCACTGAGGCCCAGGAGCAGCCCTGTGCTGGACTGAGGGAGATAATGGAAGAGCCCCCAGCACATCCAGGGAGCCAGCACAGTTTGTCTCAATCATGTTATTGTGGACATTTTGGGCTGGGTAGTTCCTTGTCATGGAACTGTTTTGTGTGTGCAGTATAGGATATTTAGCATCTCTGACTTTTAGACCCTAGATGCCAGTAGCACTCAGTTGTGACAACCAGAGATGTCTCCAGATATTGTCAGGTGTCCCCAGGGGGGCAGATTGCCTCCTTTGAGAACTGCTGGGCTAGATGGACATAAGGTCTAGCCAGAGTGACCATCTGACCTGGAGGGTGAAAAGCTCCATGGGAAGTTTGAAACAAGGGAGCATAGGAAGCACTGTGTCGTCTTAGGAAAACAGCCTGGGACCATGTGGGTGACAAATTGATGCGATAGCCTCAGCCTGTATGGCAGCCAGGACAAGATGGGAAAGGGCCAGAAGATCCTAAAAGGGCAGGATTTGGAGCAGAGTAGGAAGGCCCAGGGTATAAGGGGAATTGGTGAGAATGACCAAGGAGTCTCTCTTAAGGGGCTGGGTAGATAGATTTGGTGTGACAGACACATCTGATACCATCTCTTCATCCTCCTTCTAGACTCCCAAAACAGCTGGGCTGCGACCAATGGAAAAAAAGGACATTCCAGTAGTGCACCAGCTCCTCACAAGGTACTTGAAGCAGTTTCACCTCACGCCAGTCATGAGTCAGGAGGAGGTGGAGCACTGGTTCTACCCCCAGGAGAATATCATTGACACTTTCGTGGTGGAGGTGAGTTGGAAGCAGGTGGAGGTGAATTGGAGGCAGCCCCTTGAAGCAGCCAGGTTCCCAGGGCCCAAGTTTTGGCACACTAGGCTTCTCGAACCTTCTGTGTTTGGTCCTCTTGAAAGACAGGGAGCTGTAGGTTGTTCCTACAGCCACACCCACCTTGATGACACAGAATGGCATACCAAGCCCCTCTTGGTCATTTAGGCAAGCCTTTGGTTCCTTGCTTGTTCTACTTAAAGTAGTGCTGTTTCGATACCAGAGTCACAGTCTGAGGGATGTGGGCCTCAAGAAGAGGTCCCTAATGATGCCCAGCCTGGTTCTGTCCTTAAGTGCCCTTAGCCAGTGTTTCCTCTCCTGCATATCCTGTTCCATTTTCCACTCATTCAGCTAGAGGGGTAAAGCTGCCTGAAGGTAGTGTACGCCTATGGAGAATGTATTGTTTCTGGGCCATGGTGTCACTGTGCGTGTGTGACACTGCCTCTTTTTATTATCTTTCCTTCAGAATGCAAATGGTGAGGTGACAGATTTCCTGAGTTTTTATACACTTCCCTCCACCATCATGAACCATCCAACCCACAAGAGTCTAAAAGCTGCATACTCCTTCTACAACGTTCACACCCAGACCCCTCTTCTAGACCTCATGAGCGATGCCCTTGTTCTAGCCAAAATGGTGAGGAGCAGACCAGAGGATTGGGAGATCCTGGGGGTAGGGCAGTGGAGCAGCTCCCTGGAGCTTGGTGCACACGGGCTGGGAGGCTTCAAGCCCCTTCACCTTCCTCTTAGGTGGGGTGCTAGCAGTTTTCAAGCTCAAGATTCAAAATTAGGAGGGAATCAGGCGTGTCTGAAATGGCAGTACTGAATTCCTGTGAGTTTCATTTTTGTAGCTGGTGCCAAGAAGGACCCTGACTAGCCGGTCTGCTTTGGGATAGTGGGGTCCTTCCCACTTTCCCAGTATGGGAAGGGCAGAGTGGGCTCCGCCTGGGCAAATGATTGGACCAGCCGACTGGAGAGCATGGGTGGTAGGTAGTCGGTTGGTCCTCAGTCAGGTGGTGCCAGTACCCTCCTGCACTGAGCCCAGCCCCACACCATGAGAGCTTCCAATCTATATGGTGAAATTGGGGAAATGAGTTCATCACAGGCTCAAAGAAACACATGAGGTGTCACACCGTCACCTGTGTATACCCGAGCCTGAGAGTCAGGTGGCCATAGAGTAAGGAAGCTGATAGAAGCTAGCTTCCCAGAGGAAGGGGCTCTGAGCTTGGTCTCCAGAGGGAACTACAGAAATCACTGAAGTGTTTTAGGGAGGCATAGCAGTAGTGACCTGAACACTGGGTATTCTGTGTACACTCAGAGGACACTGAGGAGAGGCCAGATTGAGGGTGGCATGCAGACTGTCTTAGGAAGCACACCTGGAGAGCCAGGCACTAGCTGCAGTTTGGATCTAGCCCAAAAGCAGCCAGAGTCTGACAGAATCCTACTCTATGGCCATCTCTAGAACAGGGTTTTGTCGTGTTGTTGTCGTTCTTTTTGGTGAGGGAGCTACTGAGGATGAACCCAAGGGTGCTTGACCACTTAGCTATATCACCAGGCCTTTTTATTTTTATTTTGAGACAGAGTCTCACTAAATTGCTTAGGGCCTAACTAAGTTAATGAGGCTGACCTTGAACTTGTGATCCTCCTGCCTCAGCCTCCTGAGTCACTGGGATTACAGGCATGTGCCACTGCACCAGGCTCTAGAACAGTTTTGAGATGACAGCAGAGTGGGCAGGAAGGTAAGGCAGCTTTCCTCTGTCCTCACCTGTTGTCATTTCTTCTGTCACCCTGCAGAAAGGGTTTGACGTGTTCAATGCACTGGATCTCATGGAGAACAAAACGTTCCTGGAGAAGCTCAAGTTTGGCATAGGGGATGGCAACCTGCAGTATTACCTGTACAATTGGAAGTGCCCCAGCATGGGGGCTGAGAAGGTACGTGTGGTGCAGACAGAGGTGGGCTGCCACTCAGGGAACTAGTGCCTCCAGCAGAAACAGGGCCATAGGTCTGAGATGTGGCATCAGTCAGGGCCCTTGTCAACTGGTGTTTGGGCCCTTGAAACATCTGTTCTTTCTGATAGCCATTCCAGTAGGTCAGTGCTCCCCTCTCAAGGACTGGTGAGAATGGCAGAGGGCTAGGCCCTAGAGCCTCGCTGGCGCAGGAAGGTCACCTGTCTGGCTGGGGCAAGCATTCTGCACCGTCCAAGAAAACCATGGAAAATGGAAGTCAGTTGCCCGTGGAGGTTAGGTTCTGTCCATCAGACTGTCCTGTGCTTGCCCCTCCTTAGCCCTTTGTCCTCCAGCTGCTCAGGGAAGCTGAGGGGCACGGGTATGGTCAGCATTTACAAAACACTGTCCTGTGAGCTAGAGGGAGCCTTTGCCCAGTGTTCCTCAGGAAACCATATCACTGGAAGCTCCGATAGAAATGGGAGCCTGGTGCTGAGGCTGGGCGAGAGGCCTGGGCTTGTTGTGTATGCTCATGGCACAGCCGGTGGACCAGAACTTGAGGACAGTGGGGAGGCAGGAGAGTCTTGGGTGCTGTCAACTCAATTCTGCCTCTCCCTGTTGACTCCTAGGTCGGGCTGGTGTTACAGTAACCAGTCGCCAATGAGATTCTGGATAAAGCCACTGAGAATTCAAACCAGGAAATGGAACCCTACCACTTGTTGGTCTAATTTTCACAAACGTGAGAATCCTTGGCAAAGGGAACAGAACTGAACCGGCTTTACCAAACCACCAGTGAACTTGACAATTGTATTGTAATGGCGTGGGCTGCGTGAAGTCACTTCTGGCCGTGTCTCTGGTCTCCCTGTTTTCCACTTAATCACATCCTCATGCAGCCGTGATCAAGGGAATGTAACTGCTGAAAACTAGCTCGCGATTGGCATATTATGGAGTTAACGGGTGAATAATAAAAGTATATATATATATATATATATTATATATATATAAATATTTTAAATATCTTTCATGTTCCAAATGTGCAAGGATGTTTGGTCTCTAATGAAAAGCTGAATCCAGTCATTCCTTAAAATTAGAACCCAAGGACAGTGGCAGACATGTTGGCACAGTTGCTTCCTTCAGAGGCTTTTTTCAGGTGAGCAGGAAAAAAGAATCTGGGGAACTTCATTCTGTTTCCCTTTGGAATTGTCTGCAGTGACTGGCTTTGAGCTGGGAGGGAGGTGGAGGGACTCTGCCAGCTCTGGAGGGCTCAGATCTCACAGGATGGCAGGTGCAGCTGGGTGAGCCTGTCTTATACTGAGCAATGGGGACAATCATGGAAGCAGATTTCATTAATTGAGTCCCCTCTTCCTTCCCCTTGGCCTGCTCCCTGTAGGAGATCATCCCGTCCAGTGATTTAAAGAGCTCTTGAGCCAACTGCTGCCACCCTTACAGGGATGCATCCCCTGTGAGATTTTGCCTTTCTGTAACTGGGGTGACTGGCAGTTTGAAGGGGACCTTGGACCTCCTTGTAGTGTGTGGGACTTTGTGGAGACCACATCAGTGCAAAACCCTGCTTAGCTCATCTCAGAGAGCCAAGAGTCAGCACCCTGCTGTCCCTAGGGTGGCTGGGCAGGGATGGCATGGGGCCAGTCCCCAGACCCCTTCAGCCCCCAGCCCCTGGCCTGTGCCTTCAGCCCATTAGCCATTTCTTGCTGTGCTCCTTTCCAGGACACATGACCCACAGTAGCAGCAAGAGGTGGTGATTAGAGGAGGATCTTGACTGGGCAACAGAAATGGTTTCCTGTAGCCATTGTCTGAGTCTAATTTTCACTGATGCTGTTTTGTGGATTTTTGTGGTGGTAGTGATGGTTATTGATGCTGCCAGTTTCTCCAAAAGTAATCAAGCCTCTGGTCACATGGCTGTCCACGTAGGCATTCTTCAGTGGTGTTGATCCAAGTGGCCTGGGGAGGATTGGGCTGTGGAATCGTCAGTAGCCCACATCCAGCTTCCGCATAACTTGCTCTAGGAAAATGTCCTGGCTAGGTAGCGTGATGTGTGGCAGGGGAATCTCTTGCTGCTTTTACCTCTTGGCCTCTTGTAGGGAGCTTTAGCCAGGAGCCAGACTTCACCTCGTTGCACAAACTGAAGCCACTCTGTAGGCCAGCAGAGGTTTGCTTTAAGCTGTAGGTTTTCATGTGTTTTGCCAGAGCCTAATTCTGCAGAGTCTCCAAAACTGGAGGAAATTGTTTGCTTGGGATGGGAGCTGTGCTACTGTGGGAATGCTGTCTGTTCTCTGCAGACTACTGCTGCAGCTCCAGTGTGCTGGATTTTTATCAAAGTCTTCTAGGGGGCTCCCTTCTTCCCACTATCCTGTGCTGCAAACTGCAGACACCAGCGAAAGTGGCTGACCTTTGACTCCTTGACTCCAAGATACCCAGACCAAAGAAGCTGCCATTCTTGGCAAGAAGCGTACTGAATCCCACAGACTGGAGGAGTCGGACAGGTGGGGGCTTGCCTTCCATTTTTGCAGACAGTAGACACAGTGCCCCAAGTGCCAGAGCAGTTCACCCTGACCAGACCTCTCAGATGTCAGTGCAAAGTGCTCAGGACTTTCCTACCTGGATGAAACTTAGAATGTTGGAAAGGCTCCCTCCCTGTCTTAATCTTGATCAGTTTTGGGCCAGGTCCCAGCTCAAGTTGCCTCTGAGATTTGGGGTACACAAATCTCGAGTGAGCTTTGCTTTGGTTGACCTGGTGATGGAATGGGAATAGCGAGCCCTTAGTGGCTGCTGTGAAAGAAGCAGATCCCTTGGCAAAGACCCCAGCATCTCCCTCCCCAAAACCAGGTCACTGCTCCTCAGACTCGGCGTGTTCTCCTTTTGAGGACCTGTCCAGGAAGACTGCTCAGGGCTACTGTTGAGTTTCATTTTTGTCTAAACTGTCCCTGGGTTCTTCACTCAACCCCTCCTGGAATTTGAGGCCAGAGAGCACCATCAGAGGGCTCAGGTCCTCCCACAGGAGCCTGGTAGTGTGGTGGCACCATGACTGGCTTGAACCAAACAAGGGAAGGACAGTGCCTCCGAGCTGACGTGCTCAGGCAGCCGAGTTGGAAAGCCTCTCTGGGCCTGGCCCCCACCCTGTCACCTAGTCCTCCTGACTACCATCTTCTGAAGACGACCTTTACCTCCTGCCTCTGGATTAACTCCATTTGACCATGGACTCCATCTCTGTAGGGAGAAAGCCGGATAGAAAGGAGGCCTTAGCTCTGGATTGAGGCCTACGTAAGGCTTGTTTTCCCCACATGTGCCTGTTTCTGAAGATGCTGATGTTTGAAGGCTGGCCCACACCAAGCTACTCCAACACCCTTTTTTTATGGAAAATTTCAGGCCTCGCCTGCAACTCTCTTCTAACTACCATTGCCCACAACTTGCTGGGTCTCTGAAGTCCAAAGGCAGATGTCCCCTGGTCTTGAATTCTTTCCCCAAATATGACCAGCATTTAACCAACCTGAGGCCTTGGACAGGACTGTCAGGTCAGGGGAGGAGGCAGGAGTGTCTGCGGGGCAGCCTTCTTCAGGCCTGGCCTCCTTGCCCCAGAACCAGAGGAGACCCAAGACCTCATTTTTGCGCGGTGGTAAAATAAAGGCAGGCCTACAAACAGACTGTACCAGGGGAGGCTATTTAGGAGTTTTCGTTTCATTTAACCTAAAAACACTGACTGGCTGGCAGGCAGGGCCACATCTGGGAACAGAGAGGGCAAGCTTCTCCTTTTTGTCTTGGCTTTTCTTTGGGCTGTAGTGGGGCATCCATTTCCAGGGTGGGGAGAAAATACCAAATGCATTGTTGTTCTGCTCAGTACATCTCACTTGTTTCTAATAAAGGAAGCAGCTGAACAAATCCATCTGCCCTCCTGGTATTCCTCTGGTCAGCAGGTGGCAGTAGAACAGATGAATCATGGGTCCTGGCCAGAGCAAGGATGACAATAAAGGCCCCTGGGACCATGATACTAGACCAGCTTTGGAAGACCTTCTTTTCGCAAGGCTGCCCTTCTTCCAGGGCATACTTGACTCTTTCCCACCCACTAGGGAGGAGCCAGGATGGACCCAGGTTCTCCAGAGGAGTAAGGGTACAGGAGCATCAAGCAGCTTGGTGGAGTCAGTCACCTGTGGCTTCTCACAGGAGGATACAGGCACCACGTCCTGCCAGAATGTCAGGATACCACATCCCCTCCTGGGCCACAGGCTAGGTGGTTCTGTTGAGCCATGAGGGGCACTGCCCTCCCCAACTCTAGTGGTGCCAGGGATGGAACCCAAGTCTTGCTCGTGCTGGACAGGAGCTGTACCACTGAGCTACACCCCCAGGCCCCACCAAGGACATTTCTTAAATGTGACATTGCTGGGCCCCAAGAACTGCATTTAGAATTCCCATCCCCCCTGTTCTTGTCCTTTGGAACTTTTCCATCCCCTCACCCCATGATCCTCTCCAGCCCCCCATGGCTATTTCCAAGGCCCTTCCATGGAACTGAGAAGATATAAGAGCTGCCTGACCCTCATTCCTATGCCCCTACTTTGTGTCCCAGCCTTTGGCCATGACCAAGTCACTGTTTCTCCAAGGCTCACACCTTCATTCCTGCCCTGAGCTTTGGCTGAGAGAATATAGCCCTATGGGTGGTCTCTAGGGATCCAGGGACTTCCCAGAATAAAACTGATTTCTTCTGTGCCTCCACCACCCACGTTCAGTCCCTGTCACCTTTCTAGCCCTAAGGACTGGCCCTTTCAATGTGGGAAGCTCTGGGCTCTCATCCTGTCAAACCTTCCTTTTGCAACACCAAACCAGAGAGAAGAAGCAGGACTGGGGCTCAGCCCTGGGCTTCTGCATGCTGCCAGGACCCCCAGCCAGGCCCTGACCAGAGCTGGCCTTGTGGGGACCAGACAACTGGACATAGTCTTGGACTTGGCATCCTGGGGTTGTCCGACCCTCCTGACAGCCATGAACTCCAGTGCCTAGGCTGCCTAGCCCATCCCTTCTGGACCTGGACCCCTTTGGACTCTGGTCATCCTCCTTCAGATATTCCAATTTATCAGAACCAAATTCCTCTCCTATCAAAAACCAAAAGCAGGCTGGGCACGGTGGCATACACCTATAAACCCAGTGACTTGGAGGCTGAGGCAGGAAGATCACAAGTTTGAGGCCAGCCTCAGCAGTTTAGGGAAAGCCTAAGCAACTTGGTGAGATCCTGTCTCAAAAAATAAAAAGGGCTAAGGATGTGGCTCAATGGTAAAGTAGCCTTGGGTTCAATGTTCTGTGCTGCCAAACCAAAAAAAAAAAGCAGGCACTCCTGCCTCAGGTCATGGGGTTGAAGGAAGGTAGAGACTGGACCAGCCCTGGGTTTGGTTCTTACGGCCTTGGGACCAATTCAAGGCCTAGCCCAGCCTACCCTGCTCTTGTCCAGTGCTGGTGATGTTGCCTGGTAGAAACTAAAACACCATAGCTCCACAGTCCCATAAGCTCCTCTGACAGGCGCAGGCCCAAGGTTTTCTCTGGATCCAGTCCTCTGGTCATTGCTTACTCTCCCAGCATTGCTACACAGGTGGCCCAGAGCACTGCCACTTTCCACGCCTTCATTTGCAAGGCTGTTTGCCTGTCCTTGGGGTGTGCTCAACTGAGCAGCCAGGGCTCCTGAGCCCAGCTGAGCCTATAGTGGGGCTCCCTCACAGTACTGCCCCAGGCCCCATGTAAGGCCAGGGGAGTGGTGTGGCCTTGTGAGTCTTCAGACAGCTTTACGATACTCACAGCAGCTTTTAAGTCAAGAGCAGGGGTCAGAGCTATTTTGAGCCATGGCATCTCCCACAGCCACTCCTGGCTGTCTTAGACAAATCCAAGCCTGCTGGGTTCTTGCTGCAGCCGTCCCTCAGGGAGGGTGTGGTGGCACAGAGGTGCTGTGGCGTGGGGGTAGTAAAGGAAACTTGCTTCTTTATTTTATTTTTTAGTTGTTGATGGACCTTTATTTTATTCATTTCTTTATGTGCGGTGCTGAGGATTGAACCCAGTGCCTCATACATGCTAGGCAAGTGCTCCACCACTGAGCCACAACCCCAGCCCTGCTTCTTTACTTTGTGTGTGTGTGTGTGTGGGTGGGTGGCACTGGGGATTGAACCTGGGGCCTTGTGCTTGCAAGGCAAGCACTCTACCAACTGAGGTACATCCCCAGCCCTTCTTTACTTTTTAAAATAGATACTCTCCCTGCCCTCTCCAAGGCTGTCTAAGACCCAAGTTACAAACCTACTGCCAGGTTTCTCCAGGGCTGCGCCTCAGCACGCCCTTCTTGCTGGAAGAAGTGAAGCCAAGGGAAGAGGAACGCGAGTTCAAGAGCAGGAGGTGGTGGCTGGGAACGCCTGAGGGCTTTGGTGTGGGCTGATGCCTGGGATGGGGGCAGGGGCGACTGTGTAGGGCTGGATGGCCCCGCTAGAGGTCAGAATAGCGGCGGGCTCGCAGTTATCCTGCTCCCCGAGTCTCTAGGCAGCAACAGGCCGGGCTTCTTGTAAGCCATGATGAGGACCAGGGCAGCTGGAGGCATCTCAAGGCCCGGGGCTGGACCCCACTGAGTGTCTTGAGGGCACAGATCCCCTGCTAGTTCCTCAGGAGGGGCCTAGTAGTCCTCTGCACCCAGTGAGGCCAGCACCTGCTGAGCCAGCCAGGTGGGGGCGCTGGGGGGACTCTTGCTCCCACTAGTCCTCACTCCAGGGGAAGAGGGCTGTGCTGGGGTGCAGACTGGTACCTGCAGAACCCCGAGTGGTCCTTTTGTCCTTCAGGAGTGCTGGATGCGGATGTGGACAAAGAGCGTGGCTGGGGACAGTGAGGCCCCATCCTTGGAAAGCAGGTGGATGTGGCGGTACCCTGTAGGGACAGCAGCCAGGCATCAGATCCTTGGCCCCAGCTCCTGCCTGGTTCAGGGAGGGCCACAGGGGAAAGTGGAGGGTCAGAGGTGACCAGTGCCTGTGAGGCTGGGACCACATCCCGTTCCATCCCCACCCGCTTCCACCAACCTTGCTTCAGGCTGTTGAGAGGCAGTGTAAACTGGCCCACAAAGTCATTGGGGGAGGTGGTATCATAATCTTCTACCACAAACCGCACCAGCACCAGCTCCGGGGCCCGCAGCTGGAACTGCAGGGTCTGACCCCAGTGGGGGTTGAAACCTAGGGCACAGGTGTGGCAGTCAGGACCCAGTTGGGCCCAGGGCCTGTCCTGTGCCTCCCTCCTCTGCTGTTTGCATCTGTGCACCACTCCCACCCATGGGCCCACCTACCCACCATTATTGAGCACATAGCTGGTCTCCTTCCGAGCACAGTCTGCGGGCACCCCATGGATCTCTATGCGCACCAGGGGGTCCACAATGGAGCTAGGCTTCTCAGCATTCAGCTTGGGCAGCTGCTGGGCAGTTAGTACCTGGGGAAGGGAGGCAGGGAGCTTCCACCAGGCCCCCACTGGGGTCCATACACACTCCTACCCCTCAGGACAGCAAGCCCCTGGCCTGACCGCATGCAAGCTGACCCCTCCGTGTGGACACAGACACTCAGGCCACTCACACCAGGCCTGCCCTAGCTTCCTGTGTCTTCCTGCAGACCGACATCTCTCCAGAACTAGCCCTGTCCTGAGGTTGGATCTTGGTCCGTGCTGCTGACCTGGACTGTGAGAGTAGTTCTGGGAGGTCCAGGGCACTCGGGGTCAAAGGTTGTGTCAGGTTGCCGCAGGCAGGCAGGTTTCAGGACGTAGCCACACCGCCCGTTGATGAGGAAGCGCCCTTCATTGAGGTCCATCTCGTAGCCCGGTGTCTGGAAGTTCAGGGCCACTGTGGACAACAGGATTAAGAAGGGGCTCTTAGTGGCCCTTTTCTCACTGCCCGGTTTCCGACCACTTGGCTGGGGAGGACACGGCTCCTCCCACAGAGGCTCAGCATCTTACCATCTGATTAGAGACACTTGCCTGCACCATGACTTGCAGGAAGGTCACAGCAGCCAGGGAATCCAACCCCTACTGTCACCTGTACCTTCTCCCTGGTATCCCTCAAGCCTGCATGGTGGGGCTGGGGTGGGAGGTGCTAGAAAAGTCCCCACTCTCAGGGTCAGGCCTAGGCCTGGGCCAGAGCCAGGGCCTGAGGAGTCCTTGAGTTTCCCTATCTACCCCTAGGGGACCGTGCTACCTTCCTTTGGTAGGACTCAGTGTCTCTCAGAGCCCACCCTTGTCAGTATTGACTTTATTGACTTAGTGGGGCTGCCAGCTGTGTGTGTGCAGATAGTTTTAAATTTCTAAAATTAAAGAAACAGCTTTTAAAATAATTATTGTCAACAAGATGCGTATTTCTATCTTCCGGAAGGCTACGTGGCCCCCTCCCATGACTGCCCAGAGACCACCCCCACCTAATGGCCTCCTGCCTGCCCCGGCTCCCGGCCCCCATGGCTCCCACTCACCCAGCTGACAACCTGAGTTCCACATCTCCTGGGGGTTGTAGTTAGCTGAGTTCATCCGCAGACCCAGGGGGTACACACGGGTCAGTTGGTGAGCATTGTGCCTAACAAAGCTGTTCCCTGCGGCAGAGTTTGGGACAAGACTGTGACAGGTCCCCAGAGGTGTCCTTGCCCAGTGCCTGTAAGCCTCCTGGGAACAGAGGCTGAGCTCCCTCAACCCCAGCTCCCCACTGACCCAGGGTGAGAGGGGACTCAGGAGGCTGCTGAAGGCCAGACAGAGGCAGGGACATGACCTAGCACTACACCCTCAACCCTACTTCCCACATTCCCGACTCCCTCATCAAACACCTGGCCCCAGGCTGACATTCCCTGTCATTCATCCTGCCCACACCCTCCAGCCATGAGCCAGGTTCCTGGAACCTTCCACAGGTCCTGCGTCTGGGCCTATGTAACCTGTTCCTCCTGTCTGGAAATCCCTTCCCTCCTTCCTCAGGCTGCTTCCTCCTCGGCCTTCGGGTGATGTCTTCTCAGGCTTCACTGCTCCCGAAGACTTCCCTGATCTCACCCACTCAGGCTGGGCTCCCCGAGTCCCGGCGATGGCCTGACTGATCACCCATCTATGTTTAGCCCACTACTGGGCTGTGAGCTCTGTGAAGGCAGACGCAGGCTTGCTCCTGTCTGTGCTCTCCCCTCCATCCACACCTGGCCCTGTGCTGGACCCTCATTCCCTGAGCAGAGCCCCTCTCTGGGGTCCTGACTTCTTATGGCCCCCACAGTCTTCTCAGTCTCCTCTTCAGACCAATTTCATGGTCCCCCCACCCCCGGCCTTCCAGGAGCCTGCAGGGTCCTACCGCCCTCCTGCCACCAGATGCCCAATCTCCAGCTCCTACCTGCTTCCCGGATGAGCTTCTTGGCCTTGCGCTCACTGAGGGAGCTGACCTGGTAGGGCTGGGGGGCGCCAGGGCCATGGTGTAGGGTTCGCAGGCGGGTGGCCCAGCAGTACACAGCCAGGGCTGACAGCTCCGGGGAGATCTGCTTGGCCTAGGAGACCAGTGGGGGTCCCTGGCTGGAGCCCCCTAGTCTCACCTCCCTTCCCATCCCAACCTCATCCACCCTAGCCCACAGTAGGACCCAGCCCCTGCCAGTCCACTGGTCCACCCAGGATGGCTTACCTGCCGCCTCTGCTCTGTAGCCTCCTCAGCTTCTTCCTCCTCCCATTCCTCCTCCTCGTCCTCCCTGTCTGATAAAATTCGGCCATCGTCGTTGCGAGCAGCCGGTAGCTTCTTCCCCTTCACCAGGACCCGGCCCTTCAGCTGCTGTAGAGGCCAATATGGATGGGTGACGCCCTCCCAACCCATGCAGCAGCTGGTGGTCAGTCATTTAACCCCCACTGAGAGAGGGACTGGCAGGGTTGGGTGCAGGAAGACAGATGAGCCATGTGTCTAATAGGAAAAGGTGGGGAATAACCTAAGAGGCCATCAACAGCTATGGCCAATAGGGTGCCCCATCCATCAGAATACCACGCAGCAGCAGATACAATAAACAGGACAGCCCAGGCCTCAAACAGATCTTTCATGAAAGAAGTGCAACATGTAAAGACATGAGCCTTCCTGTAACATTTAAAAGAGAAGTTATGTACATAGGTGCGTATGCATGCGAATATTCTGGAAGGATTGCGGAATAGGATGGGATGAGCCTGAGTAGAAGAAGACCCATTTTTTTCACTGTATACCCTTTGTATAGTTTGGGTTTTTATGTATGTTATTTTCATATGAATAACAAAAATCAAATCTCACCCACACACAAAGGTGAGTCAACATTCCTACATAGTTGGCACTGGGAGGAGGAAGAGACTCTTCTCCAGAAGCTGTAAAGGTTACATGTCCCGAGAGAGCAGATTAGATGCTCTGGGGCTCGGGGGAAGGGAGGAAGGCCTCTGGCCAGAGGGCCGAGGAGGCTCCTAAGGCCCAGGGAGAGGTGAGTGATGCTGGGCTGGAATTCTGTGCAGATGGTGCTTGGTGGGTGCAGGTGGCTGGGAAGGGAGTTCTAGGTGGAGACGAGAGAGCCACTCTAGGCCCAGGGACCCTGTGAGCAGAGACAGGAAGCCTGCAGGGAGGGCCTGGTCATGGCTAGGTACAGGGGTGGGGTGTGTCTAATCAGACTTGGAGAGCTAGAGGGCAGCAGAGGGACAGAGGAGTGGCAGATGTCAGATGACCCGAGAAGCAGAGAAAGGTTCAAACAGAGGTGAGCAGTCCTGAACCAGAGAGGTGACATGAGCGTGACATGGGGTGGGAGACCCCAGACAGAGCCTCCTCCCTCCGAGGCTGGGAGGTCTGGGAGCCTCACCTCTGGCGATGGCAGCTCCTCAGGATTCTGGGAGTCCAGCGCCTGTGTCACCAGCATGTCTCCCAGGATGGTTCGAAGATGGCGAGCCATGGCAGCCTGCTGCTCCAGCCCGCAGTGGTTCTCAAGGGACAGGATGACAGGGTATGGGGACAACTGGGGGGCGGGAAGGGCAGCTGCTTGGAGCCACTCACTCTCCCTCAGTCACTACCTTCCCTCCACACCTGGGCCCCAACCCCTCAGGACAGGAAGGCAAAGGCAGAGCTCTGGAGAACCCATTTGGAGAGATGAGTCCACGGGAGGTGGGACACACTGGGCCAGCATGTGATAGAGGGCCAGTGGTTAGATCCGGGGCCCCTAAGAAGGGGTGGACTATCTGGGAGGCGGAGGGTGGCTGCAGGAATGGAGCTCTTTTGTAAATGCTCTGTGTGTCACGACATTGACTGTGTCCGTTGCAATACCCCACCATTATTTTTGTTTGTTTGGTATCAGGGATTGAACTCAGGGGCACTCAGCCACAGAGCCACATCTCCAGCCCTACTTGTATTCTATTTAGAGACAGGGTCTCACTGAGTTGCTCTTTCCTCTTTTCCTCAAGGTTTTCTTTTTTGGTACCAGGGATTGAACCCAGGGGGCGCTTAACCCCTAAGCCACATCCCCAGCCCTTTTTATTTTTTTATTTTGAGACAGGGTCTCACTAAGTTGCTGAAGCTGGCCTCAAACTTGCAATCCTCCTGCCTCAGCTTCCCAAGTTGCTGGCCCAAGGTTTTTTGGACTTTTCGTGACGTTAATACATGTGTTAACCATGAAGGTAGGAGGAGGGAGCACTGAGTCCAGCTTTATTCTTCCCCTTGGCCAGTTGTCTCAGCAGCACTTGGTGAGTGAATGACTCTCTGGACAGGGCTAAGAAGAGCTGGTGTATGAATGGGGTGCAGGGTCACTGGGAAGGCTCTGGGGCTGGGTGTAGGGGTCCTAGGGGCTCACCACGAAGGCATGGTCACGCACGGCTTGGATCACATCCCGGAAGAGGATCTTGGAGGTGAGCGTGTGGCCATGGTAAATGACGGGCTCCCCTCCTGGTCCTTCCCAGCAGTCCAGCTCCACACAGCGGCATCCCTGGGCAAAGGCCCTGTAGTCGGACAGACACGTGGACGGGCAAGGTGTGGTGTGGGTGCCACAGAGCCAATGGTCCCGCTGAGCCAGGTGGGCTGGAAGCCCAGCACAGGGGTTGAGCCCCACCTCCCTCCCTAAGCTGGGCTCCCAGTACCTAACATAGGCCTCGGTGCTGCTGGGCCCCCCGATCTGGGAGTCGGTCAGATACGTATTGTGAGAGGAGGAGATGAAGTAGTGGGCAAGAGGCTGGCCCATATCCTGGAACACACACGTGTGGGCCATGTCCAGGGCAGCCCCCTCGGGTGACAGCAGGTACATCATAAAGCCATCCAGTGTCATCAGCTCATGCTGCTTGGCTACAGAAAAGGGCAGGAGTGAGCATTAGGCCGCAGGGGGCTCTGTGTCCAGCCCCAAATGCCCCTAAGGCTCACTCTGTAATAACGACTAGAGTATCAACTGACTAGACTGCATCAACATGCCATTTACTCTCCTGCCACATCCTGTGAGGCGGTCGTATTGTAATGCCAGCCTACAGAGGTGCAGTCTGAGTCTGGGAAGTTCAAGGTAACTTGCCCGAGATGGCAGAGCCCACGTGGCTGGGAACCCAGAGCTGTCAGGAGCCAAGACTGGGCTGTGCTCCCCAAACCCACCTGTCTCGTTGAGCTCATAGGTCTGGATGAGCTGCTGGGCCCGGGCCAGGGTGGTGCCATCCTCGCCCTGGTCCTCCAGGAACTCCAGCAGCTCAGGGGCACTCAGCACACGGTCCTCGCCAGAGTATCGACTAAAGATCTCCTCCAACTCGGGGCGCTTCAGCAGCCGCCGCAGGAACTCCTCGATCTCAGCCCCCTCCAGCCGCTCGTTGTTGGAATGGTCACACTCCTGGAGAGCCGGGGGTGGGAGGATACTCAAAGGAAGGGATACCCAGGGAACCTGACCCACTGTCCCACCCATGATCCATCACAGCTGCGAGACACTGACCCCCATTCCATAGGTGGAAAAACTAAGAACAAGGCTCTGGTCACAGCTGGGGAACTGCAGGGCCAGAGGGTGTCTCAGGTCCAGTGCTTATCCCCAAGAGACAAGATGTGGGAGGAAAATAATGACCCTGGGGCAGGACTGAGCCCCTGTGCCACAGTGCCCCTCCAGGTGCACGCATAACCATACTGTCACACTCACACATTCACACTTGGTAAATGAGCAGTAAATGAGAATTCAGAGTAGTTCAGGTGGGGTGTTGGCCTGTAGTTAGGTGCCACGGGCTCTCTTGTCTTTTAGGGACACAAGTTGGTAACAGGACCCACACAGGTGTCTGCAGCGTGCCCCATCCACTCCACACATGCACTCCACCATCCCGGGGTGCCCTGAGACAGTGTTCCCATGCAGGTATGTGACCCCATGGAGGGGTCACACATGCCTCAGTGGACGGTCCTGGGAGGAGGAGAGTGTGTGTGCACCCAGGTGTCTGCAAGCCAACTCCTGCCTGGGCTCCCGCGTGTGAGCCACGCGTGGTCACAGGTACAAAGGCGCCCTGCAGGCTGAGACACGAAAGCAGCTTTGCTGCTCACTTCAGAGGGCTGGTGCAGTGCCACCCTACGCTTGGGCTCTGCCTTGGGATGAGGAAAATTCTGGGCCCCACTCCTAGTCCCACCCTGGCCCAGTGGCCAGGGGGAGGGGAAAAGGATAACTAGGCCCAGATGTTGCTTTTCTGCAGGGAAAGGAGACTCCCTATAAAAAAAGGTCACAGCGGGAGGGGTGCTGGGGCCAGCGGAGTGGTGGCAGAGCCCGAGGGGCCAGGGTTCACCTTGAAGAGGCGGTAGGCATACATGTCATTCATGTCCACGTTGACCATCCTCAGGAGGCTCTTGATCTCCTTGAAGCTCATCTTACTGTCCTGATTTGAATCTGCCCGGTGCAGGTAGGAGTGGATCCAGGTGTGGGTGCTCAGGAAATACCAGCAAGATACTGGGTCGTCCCCCCAGTGGCAGGTAACGGACCCATAACTTACTACCACCTGGGTCTGGGGGCTCTGGGTTAGAGACTTCACTTTCTGGACAGCCTGTGGGCTCCCTGATCCCTGTAGCAATGTCTTCTGCGTGGGACTCGGTTCCCCAAACCAGAAGGCCTGTCTCTACCTACAGCAAGTCCTCCCCGAGGGAGGGGCACTGCCTTCCTCTTTGGTGGCAGCTCAGGCCAAGCCAGGCCAGGTGGAGTGCCCCACTCAGTTCCAAAGACCCTGTCTCAGACCCAAGGGCAGGGCCATGGCTTCCCTGGGACTGGGGTTCCCTGGGGACCAGTCCTCCCTCCCGGCACCAGCAGGATATTGGTCAAGCCGCTCGCGCTGGCTCATCGCATCGAGGCGCGCGCGCAGCTTGGCCAGGCCACGCACCCAGCGCTGGGCCTCCTCAGCCGTGGGCGCCGCCAGGTCCAGGTTCTTGCGGCGGCCCTTGAAGGCGATGGTGAGGCAGCGCGCAGGCGCGAAAGCGCCCCCATAGCGCCGCAGGCCCTCGGACTGGTGCCCCTCGCGGACAGCCTCGATGTGCTGCACGAAGACTGCGGGCAGGGCTGGGTCAGGCGGTGGCGACCGTGCTGGGTCGCCCCACCAAGTGCCACCCCGGCCCAGCCTGCTCACAGATGTGTTGCGATGGCGCCCGCGGGATGCGCCTCTGGAACCACACGCTCAGGCCATCCTCCTGCAGCCGGTACATCCGCTCCTTGTGCCACGTGCGTGAGCGGATCTTGCAGAGCCGGGAGCCCCGCAGCATGGCGCGCACGTCCTCGTCCTCCGTCAGGCCTGCCAGGAGGGACCAGGAGCATTGAGCCTAGCCCTGCCAGGCAGCGTCCCTGTCAGAAGCTCCCACCTGCCTCTCCCGGCTGGGGCGCACCGCCTTCCCTCCCTGAGTCTCTCCAGACCCCGTCAGTGAGCTTCCCTGCTCTGTCCCTCTTCTTATTGTAACAAGTCGCCATCTCCGCACTTGGCTTTAGGCCTCAGAGGCCCCAAACACTGCTTGTCATCCTCCCAGCTGGGGCCTCTGCAGCCAGTCCCTGACAGCATAACAACCTTCAGGCAGTGCCTGGAACTCAGGCCTCACTGAAGGTCACCCTTTTTGCTACCATTTTCTATCAAAGCCTTCGAGCCAGAATCTGCCACCAATAGCATTTCCTCAATGTGAAACGTGGCGATCAGGAAAGCAGTCTCACTGTCTAATCTAAATCTCTTTCTACAGCCCCAGCTTCTGACTTTTGCCTTCCCAAAGACAAGGGAAGACAGCAGAGGCCACCGGAGACACAGACCAACAACTCCAGAACCATCCCTGCCTGGCCGATCTCCAGGTACCAGGGGATCACTGCACTACACAGCCCTTCTGCTCCGTCCATCTCCGTCCTGCTGCTGCAGCCACCCTGCGCAGTGGGAGTAGTGGAAGAGCAGAATTTAAATTCAGGCCTCTGGGACATGAGGTCCCAACTCTGTCACCTCCCAGTTATCTGGCCCTGGTGGCCTTAACCTGTGACTGCTCTAAGCCTCACGTTCTCCACCTATAAAGCGGAAACCACAATAATACCTATTGCAAAATCCAAACCTCAGTAAAAATCCAAAATTCAGGGAATTCTACAGAATGACCACCTCTGCCCTGGAGAGGTCCCCACCCCGTCAGGTTCTAAGCCCCTGGACACACTGCCTGGTCCTGTGGAGACGGCTCTGAAACATCTCAGCAAAGGGTTATGAGCCAGAGGACAATAGGAGAGGAGGGAACCAAGCCACCCGAGAGCCCACACCCTGCAGAGGGAGGGGGACAGCCAGGAGGGGATGAGGACCCAGAGTTTCCAGAGAACGGGAATCTGGACCTGGATGTGAAGCCTCCACATTTTTTAATGTTGGCAACCAAATCAGATTGAAAAAACAAAAAACCAAAACCACTGTGAGCCAAACAAAACTCCACAGCATGCCTCTCTTCCTCGTTTTTTGGGTTTTTTTTTTTTTTTTTTTTTTTTTAAAGAAAAAAAAAAACCCAGGATTGAACCCAGGGCCTCACACAAGCTAGGCAAGCACTCTGCCACTTAGCCACGTCCCCAGCTCTTCTTTTAAAGTTTATAAAAAATTTTATTTTGAGACAGGGTTTCACTAAGTCGTTCAGTCTAGCCTCAGATTTGCGATTCTCCTGCTTCAGCCTCCTAAGCAGGCACTGGCCGCCTCGCCTGGCTCCTTATTTTAATAAGCCCCAGTTGCAAACTCTGACCTAAGGAATCAGTCTGGGCACAGTGGCACATGTCCATAATCCCAGACACTAGGGAGGCTGAGACAGGAGGATTGCAAGGTCAAGGCCAGCCTCAGCAATTTAGTGAGACCCAATCTCAAAATGAAAAGGACTCGGGATGTAGCTCAATGGTAAAGCACCCCTGGATTCAATCTCCAGTCCCAAACAAACAAAAAAGTCTAAATCCCTGGACCTTCTTTGCATCATCTCTTGAATCATTTCTGGGACCTTTTCCCTATCTCCTACTAGTAGCTGAGTGCTTCAAGAAAAAGCTCAGTCCTTCACCTCCCCCAGGAAGCCTTCCTTGATTTGTCCTCAAATAGCAGTTCTTTTCCTGACCACCAAGAGCAACTTTTCCTTTAATTAACAATAACAAAATCCTATATGGTCATTTCAGGGAACTTTATCAGACCCGAGGGCAGAATGAGGTCTTATCTCCTCCCCAAAGCACTCCTCCCAGAGTCTGGCTCCAGCTTGTTTATAGAAAGGCCCTCAGATGGGAGCTAACTGCCTCTACCCCAGGCCTGCCCTGTTTTTCCTGAGCTCAAGGCAGAGGCCTTGGGGGTCAGGGTTTCTGAACCCTAGCTGTGCATGGAGTCACCTGGGGGTCCAAGGATGCTGCCCCACCAGGTGTGGGGCATCTGTATTGAAATTTTTTACTTTATGGCTTTGAGGCTGGCCATGAATCAGGGGCAGGAGGAAACCTGCCCTTCTTAGGCAACTGTGGTCCCTCCTGGGGCCAGCCTGGGGCCCTAAGAGCGCCAAGAGTTTTTTTGGGGGGCAGGGGGGCTGGGGATATAGCTCAGTTGGTAGAGTGCTTGCCTCACAGGCAAGAGGCCCTTGGTTCAATCCCCAGCACTGGGGAAAAAAAAAAAAAAAAAGAGAGAGATTTTTGGGGACTTGACCATGGCCCTCTGGGTCAGCACCCACTTGGTGCCCCTGGTCAGGAAGGGGAGGTGGAACCCTCCTCCTCTTTCCATTCAAAGAGCCAGACCACCCCCTTCCCCGCCTGCTTCCCACCACACCCAGGCGACCTCTGAATTCTCCCTGAGAAACAACAGGGGAGCAGGTCAGGGGAACCTGCAGTGCCACTATGGCTGGCCCACTTCTCCTCCACCCCTCGGCCCTAGGAAAGGCTCCACAGCAGAGGCCACCTCCCCTAACCCGGCCAGTCCTCTGATGCCAAGTCTGTGGGGGTGGGGAGGGGGCTGGTGAATGACTAAGGCCGGAAATGGAGGTGAGTCACCCAGCTTCTGTTTTGTCCAGAGTATTCTGCAAACAGGCCACCAAGACAGGCAGCCCGAATGCCAGATGTCCCCCTGGCAGGTTTTCACACTGAGGGGGCCGCTACTCCTGGCCTTTGCCCCTAGCTCCCCTGGAGCCTGCTGAGGAGAGAAGAGGGGTAACATTCCAGGCTGCCCACCCAGGTGGCACTGGCCTCTGGGTCACATGGCCCCCAACCCTCCCTAACTACACATTAGGTGTGTACCCAAAGGAAAAGCCGAACAGAATGAGGCTGGACACCAGGCTGGGCCCAGGGCTGAGTCCTGGGGTTGGGGGACTTCTAAGCTATGGACTTAGCCACCCAGGGAACATCTGTAGGTATGCCAGGCCCAAACGCACAGATGTTGCCCCAACCTCACTCCTGTGGCCCTGAACAGGTGCATCAACTTCCCACCTTCTGTCTGGGTTTTCTTTCTGACTTTGGACCAGACCCAAGGCCACTCCTGACTGAGTGGGTGGGGGAATAATTATGAAATAATAACAGGAAAAATGAGGGTGAATAGTCAGAGGTGGGGACAACCCAACTGCCCATCACAGATGAACGGAGAAGCAAAACGTGGCGTATGTACACAATGGGATGTCGCTCAGCCTTGGGAAGGAATGAAATCCGACACATGCTACAACTCAGACGAACCCCCAAAACATGATGCCAAGAAGTCAGGTGCAAAACGATAAACAGTGGATGGTTCCACTTATTTGAGGCGCTCAGAAGAGGCAGATTCATAGATGGAAAGTAGATCAGAGGTTGCCAGGGGCTGGGGGAGGAGAGAAGGGGGAGTTACTGCTTAATAATTACAGAGCTTCTGTTTGGGGCTGTTAAAGTTTTGGAAATAAGTGATGGTGGTGGTGGTACCTATTATAATTAATGCCAGAGAATTGATCACTTAAAAATGGTTAGAATGAGCTGGGCGCGGTGGCACATGCCTGTAATCTCAGCGGCTCAGGAGGCTGAGGCAAGAGGATCCCAAGTTCAAAGCCAGCCTCGGCAACAGTGAGGCGCTAAGCAACTCAGTGAGACCCTGTCTCTAAATAAAATACGAAAAAGGGCTGGGGATGTGGCTCAGTGGCTGAGTGCCCTTGAGTTCAATCCCTCGTACCCCCCAAAACAAAACAAAACAAAAAAGGTTAGAATGGTCAATTTTATGTTATATATGCCTGATAACATTTTTCTTTTGGCTGGGATTGGACCCAGGGGTGCTTTACTACTAAGCTACATCTGCAGTCCTTTTTATTTTTGGCACCAGGGACTGAATCCAGGAGCATTTAACCACTGAATCACATCCCCAGTCCTTTTAAATTTTTATTTTGAGACAGTCTTGCTAAGTTGCTGAACCTGACTTTGAACTTGTGATCCTCCTGCCTCAGCCTCCCCAACCCCTGGGATTACTGGTATGTGCCACAGTGCCTAGCACTTTACTTCTACTTTAAATATTTAATAATACACCAGAAACCACTGTAAGCTTTAAGTGGATGCATTATATGGTATATGAATTAATCTTGTGTGTGTGTATGGGGGGATACTGGGGACTGAACCCAGGCACGCTCTATCACTGAGCTACATCCCCAGCCCTTTTAATTTTTTTTTTTTTTTTTTTTTTTTTTTTTTTTTTTTTTTTGAGACAGGGTCTTGCAAAGCTGCTGTGGCTGATCTCAGACTTTCCATCCTCCTACCATAGTTTCTGGGGTCACTAGGATTGCAGGTGTGTGTGAGTGTGCCCAGGTCACTGTGGTAACCTATTATTGCTACTGCTATGTGTTGGGCCTCGTGCTGAGCCCTTGGCAGGGATCATCTCATCCATGATTTCAATGATGAAGACTGATTCCGTTTTTGCTGGAAGGTTTGGGATTTGTATCTCCCCCTCTCTCTGTCTCTCTCACTTTGTGGTGTGGGGACTGAACTCTAGCACATGCTAGGCAAGCACTTGACCACTGAGCTACATCCCAGTCCATTTTATATTTTATTTTGAGAAAGGGTCTCACCAAGTTGCTGAAGCTGACCTTGAACTTGCAATCTTCCTGCCTTAGTCTTCCAAGCCACTGGGATTAATCCATGCATCCAGCATGGATTAATATCTTAATAATAAAAGCTGCTAATCTGATGTAGTGGCACATGCTTATAATCCCAGCAACTCAGGAGGGCGAGGCAGGAGGATTGAAAGTTGGAGGCCAGCCTCACAATTTATTGAGAACCTGTCTCAAAATAAAATGGAAACAGGGCTGGGGATGTAGTTCAGAGGTAGAGTGCCCCTGGGTTAAATCCCTAGTACCACAAAAGCAAATAAATGAATAAATAATAACAATAAAAGCTGCTAAAGAGGCAAAAAAAAGAGCTAACCAACTCCTCCATGGTCACTAGGTGAATAAATGGTAGACTGGGATTGAGTTGGGAGTTGGAAGAGCCTGATCCCACGTGAGAAAAGGCACGAGACACTCAGTTTAAGGCCTGGCCCATAGTGGGTACTCAAAAATGACCAAGGACAGACCTGGGGTGGGGCTTTGGGAGGTGAAGAGGAGGGAAGAGGCACCTGCCTTCCTCAGACCCATGGTCTCCAACTTGGCCCTTCTCTGGGCAGGAGTGAGGCTTCTCCCAACCACTACAGGATCACCCTAGGGGCTCAGACACCTTCCCCGAGTCTACTGCTCATCTCAGCCCCCAGAGCAGCCTAGAAGGGGCAGGCCCAGCATTTCTGAGTTGCAAGGCAGTATGATCTGGGGTCTGTGTAGTTCTGCCTGGGTGGCCAAAGCCAAGGGCCGGAGACCACCTCATACCACCACAGTCTTAGATGGGTCGCTGAAGCTCAGAGAGGGCAAGCTGTGCATGCGCAAACACTGCAGGTTATCCAAGACTAGAGTGGCCATGTAGGGTGCTGGCAGAGGCCAGCACAGGCCTGTGGGGAGAAGCAGGGGTGCTGTGTGATTCTGGGGGTGGAACAGAGGGGTGGTATGCAGAGGGCAGGGTGGGTAAGGAGTGGTTGGTCTCCGGTCAGGCTGTGTGCAAACAGGGGCATGTGGGGGAGGGAAGCAGGCAGGGTGTGTGTGAGAGCCAGTGCACACTCAGGAAGGGTGCCCAAGCTCCAGCAGGAATGTGAGACACGCAGGGAACAGTGACAGGCAGCCGGCAATCCGAGATTGTGCCAAGGCCGAGGGCAGGGAAGGAGGAGTGCTCCCTGGAGTCTGGCCCCGGGAGATGCTGGGAGAGGATACTCAAAAGGACAGGCTCCCCAACACCTTCCACTGCGACCCCTAGCCAGCGGACAGCCCCTGTGCGGCAGGCCCCCTCCTTCCAGCTGGCAGCCACGCCCAGGCTGGAGGCAGGGAGCACCGGAGTCCTCAGCATTCCTGGAAGAATAAACAAAGGCAGGAAGGGCGGGTAGTGCTCCCCTGGACGGTGGACCCAGCGGGATGAAGGTGGCAGCACCTTCCCAGTGGGGCCAGAAGAGGCATGAAGCCTGTTGGTGGCAGAGGTGAGGGCAGGGCCAGGGGGAAAGGTGAGGGGCCACAGGACATGACAAAGCCAGCCCCTTGTCCTGCCTGGCAGGCCCCTGCTTAGCCTGGAGGACTGCCCAGCTCTCTCTACCACCTAGGCCAGGCACCTGCCAGGGACGGGGGTCACTCTGGAGACCCCTCCCTGTCAATCCCACCAGTGGCAGTCCCACTCACCCTGCAGGAGACATCCTGGGTGGGCCATCAGGAGAGCCCAGGGGTGTGTTCCTGGTGGTGCGTGCAGGCAGGGACAGGAGGCAACAGGATTGTGCCTACTCAGTCCTCTGTCCGACGGGAGGATTAGGGGTCGGGGCGGAGCATCAGGGCACAGGCGCAGACAGGGCTCTGGGGAGATGGGATTGCTGGATAAAACTCAGCGCACCAGTTAAATGTGAATTTCAGAAAAACAACAAATGCTTTTTCAGTATAAGTATGTTGCACAGGGCTGAGGTTGTGGCTCGGTGGTAGAGCGCTTGCCTAGCATGTGTGAGGCCCTGGGTTCCATCCTCAGCACCACAAAGAAAAACAAAAAACAAACAAACAAAAAACTAGGACACCTCTGGAGGCTGGCAGGCCACCTTGGAGAGAGAAGCAGCAGGCCCTGGCCAGGTGGAAGCTTCTTTCATTCCTTGTCTTAGGATCCTGGACTCAGGGCCACTGGCTGGGTTCAAATTTCTCACCTATATCCAGCTTTGAACCTGGGTGACTCATGGAACCTCTCTGGGCCTCAGCTTCCCTGTTTGTAAAAGGAGGCTCATGGTACCACCCACCTCATGTGATTGTGAGCAGATGTGATTAATACTCCAGGAGCACCTGGCCCGGTGTTTGGAAGGTGTCAATTAGTATTTATTCATTTGACAACAGAGAGCATCATGGGCATCCAGGCCGTGGTACAGGCAGACGCTGCCTCTGAACCCTCTTAACCGTGCAGTCCCCACCGGGGTGGGGCTCATCCCTCCACCTCAAGTTTCTCACTTGTCACTGAGGAGGGCACCTTTCCACAGGTATGTCCTAGGACTAAGTGGAATCTAGACTCTGAGGTCATTGGCAGGGGGCTCCCGGGGCTGTCTTCCCAGTTTGTGGAGCTGCTGGGTGCTCCCACTCAGGGGTGCCTCCCCCTTGGCTTGATTCTGCCTAGTGTGACCCTAAAGAATTTTTCTTTCCCTTGGGTCCCTCTGAGCCACTCCCTGCCCTAGTTCCTTGACCTGATCTGAAATAAGATCTGTTCTCTTAGTCTAAGGGGTGTGGTGAAGGGGGAGGCAGGGCCCAGTGGCAGGGTCATCCTGGGAGGGGTAGAGGTTCGGGGTAGTGAAAGCTACCTGTGCGGTGGGCCTAGGCCTTGGCCCTGATGGCCTGAGGTGCTAAAGCCGCAGGCCACCTGGGTCTTGTCTCCACCCTGTCCCTGGGCTCAGTGTGGTCTGGTAGGGGCAGTCCCTACAGACTTACATTCCTCTCAGGGATCACTCAGCAGTCACTCAGCAGGACCAGCCAGTGGTGAGGGGGAGGGTGACCAAGATGACATTCCAATACTCACACAGCTCCTGACAGTGCCGCCCTGATGAGGAGCCTGGAGTACCCGAGCAGCCTTACTCAGCTGCTGCGTGCTGAGTTAGGATAGTAATCATGCGTCCACTAGCCTCCAAGTTCCCCGGGGCAAGACTCTGTCAGCCATTGCTGCAGCCATGGCCCCTGGCCCAGCACCTGGCCTACTGATAGGGCTGAGCGAATGGGCAGAGGCAGCCAGGCATGTGGTGGCCTCACTACATTCTCCCTTGGCATCCAAACCCCCATCAGGGGCTGACTCCGGGGCCACCTCTCTGGCTCCATGAGAGTCCTTGGCGGGCACGGGAGCACGTGCCTGTAATTCCAGTGGCTCAAGAAGCTGAGGCAGGAGGATAACAAATTCAAAGCCAGCCTCAGCAACATAGCGAGACCCTGTGTCTAAATAAGATATAAAATAAGGGCTGAAGATGAGGCTCAGTGGTTAAGCACCCCTGGGTTCAATCCCTAGTACCACAAACCAACCAACAAACAAATAAAAACCCTTGGCATTTTGGCAGTGGATCACCTTACCATCTACCCCTTATCCCCAAATCATACTGCTTCTTAGCCCAGGGAATGGTACCACCACCTACCCAGAGACACTGTCCAGACAGCCCTGTCTACCTAACAGGAGCCTCTTGAACCCACACCCCTGCCCCAGACCAGGTCTGAACCCCGACTGACACCCTTTCCCCAGCTACACCGCCACCTCCCTCCTATGGGTCCCCTTGTTCAACTTCAGGCTTTATCCACCCACTGCCACAAAACTGCCACCTGAGAACTTTCTGGGGGCTCCTACTGCTCTCCAAATAAAGTCTGTAACTCTACAGAGAGAAGTTCTGAGGATCTGCCCCCACCTGCTTCTCCCCTGTCCACTCCAGCCTCCCTCCAGCTCTGGGTGTAGCAGGGCCCTCGCTGGTTCCCCAGCATTTCATTTGCCCCACTCCTTTCTGGGTCTCCTCCCTCACTTGCACTGTCTGACCCGTTTGCCAGAGTGCTCAGCTCTCTAGGTACAGGACTGTGTTTTGTTTGGTACTGAAGCCCTGGGGACAGAGCACACAACAGGCACCCAATAAATGCTGGACACATGCATGATTGATCTGAGGGCAGGGCAGGTCTTGGTAAATAAAATGCAGTGTTCAGATCATAGTCTGTGCCCAATAAATTCAGGTGGAATGCATGAGAGGAAAGCGCAGTAGTGGAGGGAAGGCAAGGCTGACAACTGGGACGTCTGAATTCTGCCTGAAGATTGGCACCGGCTTTTCTGGGCAGCCCTGATTTTCTGCCCTGTCTCTCCCTAGTTCCATGCCTGACCCCTCTGTCATTAACTGTTCTACCAATGGCAGTTCTTCCATCATAGAGTACTTTACATTTTATAAAATGCTCTCATTTACCCCCCCTTGTTGTTCAAAGCCCTCACCCCAGTGAGTCCCACATCTCCCGCACTCTGAGGGTGCCAGCCGTGTGATGGAGCACAGCCGGGGTGCCCTTCACTCACTGTGTGATCACAAATTTCTTGACCTCTCTGAGTCAGTTTCCTCATCTAGGAAATGAGGATTACACCACCTACCTCTCGGGAAGGTGCAGAGGATTGTATGACACTACATGTGTAAGCCACCCAGTGCCTGGCTGTTTCTGAGACATGCTTAATATGCCAGTTCACATTCCTTCCGAACTAGTGACTTCCCTTAAGTCTGAGCTGGGAAGTTGGGCTTTCTGACAGTGTTCTCACTAGTTACCACAGTTCTGCCAGTACTGTGTCGCTGACACTACCCCTGTGGGGACTCCAGGGTTGAGGTTCTCTTGGGAGGCCACCCTCTTCCACAGAGGCCGGCCTCAAGCAGCTCATCCGTCCTAAGGGCCTCCAAGAACCCAGGATGTCCTAGTAACCCATAGAAGGGAACCGGGTGAGGGACACTCCAAATCTTTATCACCCCTCCACTTTCCCTGCTCCCAGGAACTCCATCCTCGCCCCTTGCCCAAATTCACACTCTGACACGCCCCGCGGGCGTCTCCTGGTGGCGCGGAAATCCTGGGCGCCTGGCTTGGCCAGGGAACCTCGGGTGACCCCAGGCGCGACCCCCAGTTGAGACGGTGCAGGCACTCTTCACCATAGCCTGCCCAGCCCCAGGCGCCTGGGAAGCCCAGGAGCGACAGCCTGGAACATTCCGCTCCTCCCAGGGTGAGCCCCTGGGAACAGTCCGCGCCCACCCTAAACCCCCGCTGCGCGTCACTGACCCATCTTCTTCAGCGCCCGCAGCCCGGGCCTCTTGATGCCGCCGTCCGGAGACGCGGGCGAGGGCGGGAGCGCGAGGGTCCCTGAGACCTGGGCAGGTACCGGAGGCTCCTCAGGCGGGCGGCGGCACCTCCTCCTCCAGTGGCCGCACAGCATGGCTTGGTGGGGCCGGGGCCGGGCCCGGGTCTGCGCGCGCGGGGACAGAGCAGCGGAGACACCGCTCGTGCCCGGCCCCGGCTCTCTGCGCGGTCCCGAGCGAAGAAACTTAGCGGCGCCGGGAGAGTCGGGAGGAGGAGACCTCGGGAGGAGGGAGAGAGGGAGGGACGCGGGGGCCGGGCAGGGGCGGGGCGAGGACTGCGCGGGGGCGGCGCGAGCCGGCAGCGGGACCCCAGGCCCGGAGTGTGCGTCCCCCGAGTCTCCGCGTTCGCCCTTGGTCGTGAGTCCGCCTCCCCATTTCCCGTGCGATCTTGGGATCTCCGCCCCATCCGTGGTCAGCGCCTACACGGTCGGGGGGACTGGCACCAGAGGGGCGAGGACTGTCCTCCCGCGCAAACACCCTCTCCTTTCCGGGGACCCTTGACTCCAAGAGAACGCAGGGACCCACCCCACCCTTTCTCATCGATTTCGCCAGGAGGACTCGGGTGGGAGCCAGAGAGGGGACCGGTCTCCGCGGTCCCCTCTCTGGCTAAGGGTTGTCCTGGGCTAAGGGTCTGAGGGCCGGGAAAACCCGCAGAACTCGGGAACCGAGCGGCGCGGCGGGGCAGAGCGAACCCGAAGGGCGGGGCGGGGAGCCTTGGCAGTGACGTCACTGGATTAACCTCCCCGCACCAGGCCAGTTGCCGACCCTCAGGGGTAGAAGTTCCGAAACTGATCTGGAGAGTGAGGAAGCACCAAGTCGAGTCCTGGGAACTGGATCTGGGGTTCGAAGCTTGAACGGGTTGACACCCCAGCCTGGGGCTCCATGGTCCCAGGACCGTGGCCTCAAGCTGTGTGGGTGTCCGTGACATCAGCCCGTGGGCAAGCGTCCGCGTGCAGGTTCTGGTGGCCGTGTCAGGTGTACACTTACAAGTGGGAAGGATGGGATGTCCCGATGACTGCGTTGTCCGCAGCAGGTGTCCTGGGTCAGGGCAGGGAGCCAGACACCGCCACTCGGCGGCTGTCCACCGCGGGGCTCCCACACGGAAAACTGCAGTTCTCGGGACCTAGACTTGCCACCTATTGTCCTCACACCCCATTCTCATATATTTCCGACCCAGAGATTTTGCCTACTGACTTGAGTCCCCACCCCTGTGGAGTCTTGAATTTTTTTTCTGAATATCGAGTCTGCTCCCCTTTGTACTTTTGATCTTGCGAGCCTTTCTTCCAGGAGTACTATCCTCGTTATTCTCTTGGGTTACTCTCAAATCTTCCAAAATTCAGCTCCAATGTCTCTCCTCCAGAACGCCTGGCTCAAAACAAGACTGTTTTCCATCCCCAGCGCCCAAGTATCCAACAATCTGTGTTGGACGGCTCCTATAGGCGGGTGGGCAAAGGCCCGCAGGAGTGAATTTCCACGAGGGGGCGCAAGGACCCCACTGTTTACTGTGTCCACCGGAGGGCGCTGCAGTTTGCCTCTGGTTGTCGGGTTTGGGAGTCCAACACGTAGATTGTCCCCGCCTGATTGGTACAAGCACAGCGAAGCTATTTGCATAATCTTGAAAGGGCCGCTCTGAGTGGTTAGTGTGTAGAAACTGAATGTGAAACGGTGCCTCTCATTGGCTTAAATTTACCCTCTTGCAGTGCGTTCCCATCCCTGCCAGACTGGACCCCGAGGTCAGTCGGAAGCCAAGGGTTAGTGGCAAGAGAGGACCCAGGGGTCCCGGCAGTGGGAGCTGCGGGGCGAGGGCCGGGCCGGGCTGCGGAGGCCCATGGTCCGAGGCTCCACCCTGACTCCTCCCATTCTCCTGTCCAGGAGTTGAAGATGTGCACCTAGAAAAGCCCCATCTGGGACATATCGACTCTGGGACCCTTGGCACCTGCCTCTCCACCCACCCATTGAGGTCCTCGCCACTCCGATCCCACCCATACTGCCGTGAGGTAGGAAAAATGAGCCTCCTCAGCTGCAACTTCTGACATCCCAGGTATCTCTCAGGCTTCTAAAGACCCTGGTTTACGCTCCTCTGGGAACGGACCCATGGCTTACGGTGCCACCATGGACCTTGGGGCTTGCTCACATTGAGGCTCGTTCTTGCAGAGTCGCCCCACAGTAGGGTCCCAGAGCTTGGAGAAGCATGGGCACCAAGAATGAAAGCCCAGAGCCAGACTACCAGAAACAGTTCCAGGCTGCGGTCAGCGTCATTCAGAACCTTCCTAAGAATGGTGAGGTTGTGGGGACCACCATTTTGGGGTTCAGGATGCTGGGGCAGGACTCTGAGGAAGTGAGGAGGATCCTTGCAGTGTTTTCACACAAGTGCCTGCCTGGGCTGTCCTGGTGCTCCCTGTTACCTCCTGCCACTGTCCTGAAGGATGAGGACCCCTCACCATCTCCCTTGCCATCTCTGCCCTCTCCAGGGGTGTTCCTCCCTCCCCTCCATTCTCTTGGAGCTGGAGGTGATGCTGTGTTCTCCACTTCCCAACCTTGTACCCAGGTTCTTACCGCCCCTCCTACGAAGAGATGCTGCGGTTCTATAGCTACTACAAGCAAGCTACCATGGGGCCCTGCCTGGTTCCAAGGCCTGGATTCTGGGACCCCATTGGACGATATAAGTGGTGAGCTGCTCACCTGCCGGGCAACCAGGGCTCAGCTGTTAACCAGCCTTCTCATGGTCCTCTACCCCTCCCCCCTCCCCTCCAGGGATGCCTGGAACAGCCTGGGCAAGATGAGCAGGGAGGAGGCCATGTCTGCCTATATCACTGAGATGAAGCTGGTGGCACAGAAGGTATGAGGGCTGTGGTTCTCTGTCCCCAAGCTTCCAGACAGGTGGCCTGCCCCTCACCCTTCTGGTGCTGGCCTCCATTATGTTTCCTACATGTCCATACCACCTTGGGAATCACCCTGTGTCTTGCTGGGTGCAGGGTGGAAGTGTATGACAGGGCATAGCAAGGGGGACGCCCAGCTGAAAGAGGACAGAGGGAGCCTGGTGGGAAGGGCCAGCTCCTCTCCATTAGAGCCCCTCCCCCACAGGTGATCGACACCGTGCCTCTGGGCGAGGTGGCAGAGGATATGTTTGGTTACTTCGAGCCCCTGTACCAGGTGATCCCTGACATGCCGAGGCCCCCAGAAAGCTTCCTGAGAAGGGTCACAGGTCAGATCCCCAGAATGGGAGCTCGGAAAGTTCAAGTGAACTATCTTAGGTCTAGGCCGAGGGGGCTGCTCAGTTGGGGCTGGGGAGGTGGGTGCTGGGCACCCAGGGCTCCAGTTGATGTCCCTGTAAGGACCCCAGCCAGTGCTCTCAATGGGCTGGGCGTCAGGCAGTGTTCCTAGCTAATGGGGATGAGGGACTTGATGTCACTGGGAGGTACCAGCCTTTTCCCAGCCCCACCTCTGGATGTCGTGTTCTGACAGGTTGGAAAGTGCAGGTGCTGAATGGCAATGATGGGGCTGTCCCTGGACCTCCCTGCCTCCCCAAGCAACCAGTACCCCCAAGCCCAGGTTAGTGCTTGGGCAGGAGGCCCAGAGGACCAAACCCAGGCTGGTGGTGGCCACCTCTAGGAGGGGTGGAGGAGAGCAGGCTGGGAGGCCTGCCATGCTCTGACCTTCATGCCTCTTGTCCATGGATGCCGAGGCCCCCTATGTTTCCAGAGGCCAGGGCGCAGGCTCTGAGATGCCTATTCCAGGGTCTCACTCCTGCGGCCCATGGTGCCTGCTGTGGCAGGACCCCAAATATCTCCTGGACGGGTGCCTCTGTCCCACTACACACCCCTCCCCTCCCCCCAGGTCTTCCTCTTGGCAGTAGCCCTACCTCCCCCTACCCAGAGTCCCAGCCGCCCAGAGACCTGGACTTGGAGGTTTTCTGTGATTCCCTGGAGCAGCTAGAACCTGAGCTGGTGAGAGTACCCTCCATTCCCTCCCTTCCCCACCCCACTGTGCCCTGGTTCTCCACCCCCCACCTTGGACCTATGACTCATCTCAGCAGGTTTGGGCAGAACAGAGGGGAGCAGCTGGAGGACAGCCTGATGCCAGAAACAGTCTCGAGCCCCCTGGAGAGAAAGGTGAGCTCCTGCTGTCCTTCACCCCCTCTGCCTGCTCCAGGGTTCTGGAGGCCCTGGCCTTCCCTTGGCTGCACTCTCAGGGCAAAGGTAAAAGTCTAGAGTTGGTCCTGGGGACAGGAGCCTCTGCCCAGCCAGGGTTGACAAACAGCCAGACGCCTGCCTGGATAGGCAAAGCTCCTGCCCTGCCTCCTCTCCTGTGGGCCACCCAAGAGTCTATACCTTCTGCAGGTGCTGCGTAAGGACAGCTCTGTCACCCCAGCTTCATGACTTTGGGAAGTCACCAAACTGTCTTTTTGAAATTCTCTCTTGGGAATCTCAACGGACAATGAATTCTGCCCTATCCTCTTTTAGAATTTCCTGTGTGCCAAGTCCCCAAAGGAACATGTTCATAAATGTTTCCTTTTTTGCACTGAGCATGCTGCCCTGTGAGGAAGAGAACACTTTCCCTTAATTTCTTTTCTTTTTTTTTTTTTTTTTCGTGGTGCTGGGGATTGAACCCAGGGCCTGGTGCATGCTGGGGGAGCTGAGTGCTGTACCACTGAGCGCACCACCAGCCCTTCTCCTAGCTTTCTGATGACAAAATGAGACTCCTTGTTAATGATTTGCCCACAGTCTTCCAGCTAGTCAGTGGAAATTGTGGGATTGTATCCCCGACCCCCGCAGCCCTGTACTCAGCCCTGTGGATGGACCTTACAAGAGTCACACTTGCAACTAAGGATTCAGCCCTACTTAGACACTTTCCTGGACTTGCCCCAGGCTGCACCCATAGCTGAGTCCCCTTCCCTGTGTCTCTGTGCTTTGCAGAGGGGTTGGGGGTCACCCTGCTGGGGCCCCAGGAGTTGGATACATGGCTGGTGGGGACAGTTCAGGCACTGCAGGAGAACATGCTGGATGTCCAGGGGAGGCTGCAGAGCCTGGAAAATAAGCCCCAGCCCGCTGAGCAGGTGAGTCTCCCTATTCCCCCGTTTCAAAGTCTGGGCCAGAATTGCTACAGAACTCTTTGTCTCTGCCCTGGGCTCCTCATCCAGCCACTTCTGTCTTTGTCACCATGCCTCCACAATTCTACAGCTCTGTGCAAAGAATGGTGTGGCTTTTGTTGCAGGCAGGGAAGTCAAGGGTTCTAAAGCACTTCCACCGGGGAGGGAGAGTGGGAAGAGGACCCTTCCCTGCTTATCCACCTCTGCTGAAAGAAACCTGCGTGAGGCTAATCCCAAGATATAGGACCATGAGGTATCTGATCGTTGCATTGGGGCTGGGGTCCCTGTTGCCCCTCAGCCAAAATTCCTATTCTCAGATTTTGGGTTTACCTCCGAACAGTCAGTTCAGCCCTGCGTCGTGCATCCATCTCAGCTATGTAGAATAAATAACAGCTAACATTCCTGGGGCCCCAGCAGCCAAATGCTTGCATTCGGTCATTCAATCCACACAGTGATCCCATGAAATAAGTTTTCTTTTCATCTTTCTTTTACACATGGAGAAACAGGTTCTGAGAGGTTGAGTAACTTGCCTGAGGACACACAGCCTCACTGACATGCTGTGAGGACTAGATGATGCACAGAGGTTGCTCTGCAGTGCTAGGTGTCCAGCAAGGCCTCCAGTGGGGTCTGTTGCTATTACAGTTATCATCAACATGTGATGGAGCTGAGCATAGCCCAAGTCTGTCTCCCCTTCTGTGCTGCTACCCAGCATTCTGAGTGGTCTGCCTTTTTTTCTTTTTTTTTAAGAGGGGTTGCTGGGGATTGAAAACGCACTGAGTGGGGGTTTTTTTTTTTAAACCGCTGAGCTACATCCCCAACTTCCCCTCCCCCCTTGAGATGTGGTTTCCTCCCTAAGTTGCTTAGGGCCATGGTAAGCTGCTAAAGCTGACCTTGAACTTGAGATCCTCCTGCCTCAGCCTCCTGAATTGCTGGGATTGCAGGTGTGCTCCACCAGGCCCAGCTATGCATGGTCTAGTCTCGAGAAGCCTGGAGTAGCTAGAGCAGAAGAGGGTTGCTGGTATGTGGAGATCTCTGGGGTGACCCCTAACCCACTGGCATGGTGGGTGTGAGCCATTGCAACAGGGATTTCAACATCCCCTCCTCTAGATGGCTAACTCAGAACCAACGCCCTCCCCCACAGGGCATTCTTTCTTTGATTTTTCTACCTTTTGCCAATTTTAAATGCCAAGGATTTTAGAGTAGATTATCGACATCACGTTTCACCCTGAAATACTTGGGTTTATAACTCTCAAAATAAAAACATTCCTCTACCTAGCCAGAACACACAATTCCTTAAATCATCAAATACTGAATTCAAATTCAGATTTCTCCAGTTGTCCTAAAACTGCTTTTTTCAGCTGCTGTTTGCCCAGTCCAGCACCACACCCTGCACCTAGTTCCTCTGCCCCTTAAGTGATATTATTATTACTGTTATTGTCATTATTATTATTTGGGGGGGTACTGAGGATTGAACCCAGGGCTTTGAGCATGCTAGGCAAGCACTCTGCTACTGAACATCTCTAGCCTAAGTGTCCTTTTATCTAGACCAGTCCATTCCCATGCTACTGGCTTGCTGATCAGGCTGGGGAAGGAGGCTGTAGAAGGAATGTTCCACCTTTTGGGTCTAATTACATCTGATTCCTCTGTACGAGATGTTTCCTGTGAACTGGACGTTGGAAATAAGAAACTGGATTAGGGTCAGGTTAAAGATTTTGGACCAGAGATGATGTTCTTCACATCAGGGGACATCTGGTATCTGGATGTTTACTACTAGAGATACTAGTAGGGTCTGCTAGCCTAAACGAAAAGGTAAAGATCTCAACCTACTTGTGGAATGTCATGTTTTCCTCTTGAATCCAGGGAATATCCAGTTCCTTAGCATTTGCCACACAGTTTTTGACAAGATTTGATTATCTTTGCCTGAATCAATTATTTATTTAGTGGTTGCAAAAAAAAAAAAAAAAGGGTTTTAAAATTCTATTCCTGTAACATTTATTAGCTAAAAATTTTCTGTAGAGTTTCCCTGCTTACCTTGGGAAATATAGTCCCTTGTGGAAAAGCACAATAAGTGCTTAATTCTTTCTTCTTAATTATTACTATTTGTGCGTGAGGCACCTGGGATAGAACCCAGGGCCTTGAGCTGCTAGGCAAGTGCTCTGCTACTGAGCTGTACCTCCAGCCCTTAATTAGCTTTGTTTTTTTGGTTCCAGGGGTTGAACCCAGTGACACTTAACCACTGAGCCACATCCCCAGTCCCTTTTTTTTTGGTTGTTGTTTATTTAATATTTTATTTTAGTTTAGGTGGACACAATACTTCTATTTTATTTTTATGTGGTGCTAAGGATCGAACCCAGGGCCTCATGCATGCTAGGTGAGCACTTCACCACTGAGCCCCAGCCCCAGCCCCAGCCCCCCAAGTTCCTTTTTTATATTCTATTTAGAGACAGGGTCTCACTGAGTTGCTTAGGACCTCCATAAATTGCTGAGGCTGACTTTGAACTCTGGATCCTCCTGCCGCAGCCTCCTGAGCCACTGGGCTGATTACAGGCATGCACTACAGTGCCCTGCTAATGATCTATTTTTAAAGTAAGGCATTGACTTAAAAGTCTCCTCAATGGTGACAAACTTATAGTTTTTCTTTTTCGGTTTTTTTTTTTTTTCCTTTTTTACAGTACTGGAGGTTAAACCCAGGGCTCTATCACTGCTACACCCCAGTCCCTTTTGTTTTTTGAGACAGGGTCTCATTGAGTTGCTGAGACTGGACTTGACTTGTGATCCTCCTACCTCAGCCTCCGAGGTCACTGGAATTACAAGTGTGTGATTCCCCATGCCAGCAAGTTTTCTTTTTGAGTATGATTATGAACTCGTGGTTCTTTTTTTAGTATTTTATATTTTTAATTTTAGTTATAGGATGGACACAGTACCTTTAATTAATTTATTAATTTACTTTTATGTGGTGCTGAGGATTGAACCCAGTGCCTCACATGTGCCAGTAGAATGCTCTACCACTGAGCCACAACCCCAGCCCTGGACTCATGATTTTTTTTTGGGGGGGGGGGCGTACTGGGGATCGAACCCAGGGCCTGTGCTTGCAAGGCAAGCACTCTACCAACTGAGCTATCTCCCCAGCCCCTGGACTCATGATTCTTAAAGACTCAATATTCCAATCAACTGTAATGATCACTTTTTCTGGTGCCCAGACTGTCACAACTTTGACCAGTGGAGATCCTTGCAAGCCAGGTCTTACCTTCTTTCTCTTTTTTTCCTACGGTACTGCGGATTGAACTCAAAGGCGCTTGACCACTGAGCCACGTCCCCAGCCCTTTTTGTATTTTATTTAGAGACAGGGTCTCACTGAGTTGCTTAGCGCCTCGCTTTTGCTGAGGCTGGCTTTGAAGTCCCGACCATCCTGCCTCAGCCTCCTGAGGTGCTGGAATTACAGGCATGCGCCACTGCACCGGACACCAGATGTTACCTTCTTAGAACATGGCCATTTTTAGAAGCCACCTGGCTTTCCAGTACATGATGCTCCACACTCTCCCATCCCCTCCCTTCAGTGCCCCCAGTTCTGGAATCTGCCACTTCTCCAAGGAGCACTGACTCTTTCTAGAGGACTTTTATTTATTTATTTTTGTACTAGGGACAAAACCCAGGGGTTTTTTAGAACCCAGGGGTGCTTTACCACTGAGCTACATCCTTGGCCCTTTTTATATTGAGACAGGGTCTTTTTAAGTTTCTTAGGTCTTGAATAAGTTACTGAGGCTGGCCTCGAACTTGCCAACCTCCTGCTCTTGCCTCAGCCTCCAGGTAGCTAGGATTACAGGTACGCACCACCAGCCCCACCAGCCGGGCTGGAGAATATTTACAAACTAACATCCTTTAAAATATCTGGCACATCCTTTACAATACAGGGTTTTCAGGTCCTAACAATAGGGTCATTGCTGTGTGGCCCAGAGGAGCCAGTCCCTCCCTCCAGCCTCTCCTGACACTGGGCCTGAAAGATAGGGGAGGGAGTTGGGATTCATGGTGTCAGAGATACACCGCGGGCTAATGGTGCAGACTTGGGGGTAAGATCTTCCCAATTTTGGGGAGGCAGGGCTCTCTGTGAGTTCTGGAAGCAGGTTCCTAAGGAGGGCGTTGCTGAGCCTGGGCTGGCCCCTGACTCCTTCCCTCTTGACAGCAGAGGCCCACGCCCAGGGCTCGGCCTTGGCCCCTCAGGCTCTCGGCTCCCACGCTGCTCTTCCTCCTCCTGTGGCCCTTCGTTGTCCAGTGGCTGTTCCGGCAGTTTCGGATCCAGAAGAGGTGATTCCCCAGGAAGGGGCCTCTAGTCACCGAGGAGGCTCTGAGCGCTTGTCCTGCTGTGCCCTGTCTTCCACGTTCTAGGAGAACACCATTAGCAATCCCCTCCCACCCGCATTTGCCTTGGCACCCCCTTACCCAGTAGGGGTCCGATAAGACCCCACCCTTCCCAGCAGGTCACACAGACGCCCCTCCCACCCACCCCGCGCCGTCCTGGAAGGCTGCAGTCGCGGTGCCCGTCCCCACATTTTGGGGTGGCTGTGCGCCCGGCGGCGCTGCCAGGGCCCAGCCCCTCCGGCCCCACCCTCTGGTCACTTGACTCCCGGCTTCTCCCAGAGGAGGCTCGGCTCCTGGCAAGTTGGGACTTGGGCCGGGGCTGGAGGGCGGAGGGGCGGGAGGGTGGAGGAGTGCGCAGGCCCGGGAGGGCGCGGACGCCGGTCTCGCTTGCTTCCCGACACACGCGGCTCAGGACGTCTTCGCTGAAGATTCTTTTACGAATGAGTGTTTCACTAAATAAAATAAAACTCAATCTTCTGCCGTCTGGGCCCCCACGACAGCGGGAAGGCAGCGGGGAGGAGGTGGGGGCGCGGGGCCGGAGTCCCCGGCCGGCTCCTCCCCGGCGCCCCGAGCACGGCCCCCCAGGCCCGTCAGCTTCTGATGAGGAGTGCCCCCTCCTCGCCCGGCGGGCCGAGGGAAAGCGGCCCCCGGCGGCGCGGCCGCGCCCTGGCTCCCCAGCGCCCTGCACTCCCGCCCGGTGTGGGGCTCCCGGGCCGGCGGGGCGGGTCCCGGCTGAGCAAGGAGGGGCCGGGGTTGGGGCCCCGTCTTAAGAGAGGGCGGCTGCTTCCCGCCGTGCCCGCGGCCCCCTCCTCAGCAGACCTCCCGTCTTCCAAGAGAACTTTCTGGAAGACCAACGTCCAGCGGGAGCCCCGCCCCTGTTCCCTGCTGAGTGGGGACCAGACCTCGTTGATGTAGGCCTAGCTCCTGCCACAGACCTTGGGACCGCTTGGCTTAAGAACTTTCGGAACTTTTTTGCTAAGCCCCATAGGTCTTGGCCTCCCTCTGTTCCGTGCCTGCGCTGTCGTCCCTGCTGGGCTTCCCTGACTCCAGCTATCAGCCTGTATTCGACCTCGAACTGGCCACTCCAAGTGCCTCCTGGTGCCTGGGCAAGGTCCAGAATCATGGAGGAGTGTAGCAGCATTGAGCTCCGGCAGCTGCCACCACTTGGGCTCCAGGACCTTCCTGTCCCTGGGTGAGGAAGAGGCAGTCCCGCAGGCCCTAGGCTAGAGACCCTTAGACTCTAAGCTCCTTCAGTCCCTGTCCACTGCCCCAAGCTTGGCCATCATTTGCCCCGTTGCAGTCACTCTTTGGCCTTCAGTGATAAGGATGAACAGCAGCGGGGCAGTGGGAGAATGACCAAAGTGGTGATGGATTGCAGGGAGGAGATGCAGTCCCTCACCTTGCACACTGGCTGTGTGGATCTGGGCAAGGTTCTTAACCGCTCTGAGCCTGGGCTTCCTTGTTTGTGAAATAGGAACGAGCCCTTCATCAAAAGGCAGGCCTGAGTTTAACAATGGGATTTAATAGTGATTGGGGTTTAATAAAATGCCTGGCAAAGGATTGGAATTCAGTCAATACTGAGATGCCTCTCCCCTTGTTTGATAGAGTTTCACACTGAGTGATCACCTCTCCTCTAGTATGACAAATGAGACCTTACAGCTGAACTATCTAGTAAACTGAGGCTGGGTTCAGCTGTAGCTTTCAAATTTCGCAACCAGGCCAGGTACTCGAGTCCTCTGAAGCCTAAAAATACAGTAAAAGTTTGGAGGGCTTTTGTTTCTCCTAGTGAAGTTCCCTTTGGACTTTTGTTTTATGAGAGCCTCCTAAGGGATGGATAAAGAAACTCAGAGGACCGGCTTTTCAGATGGACTTGATTTACTTGAAGCCCACACAAAACAAGCTGGGGTGGTCATTTCCAAAACACCTGGATGTGCCCCCCCCCCCTCACTTCTGGTTGCTTTTCTTTTGGAGGCAGTCTGCACTGCACATGCCCATTACCACTGCCCTGCCAACCTCATGCAAGTTCCCAGACAACACTCTGCTTCTCAAAGGAGGCCTACTCATAAAATGCCCTTCTGGCCAGGGACTGGGGGGCAGAGCCATAGTCCCAGCTACTCAGGAGGCTGAAGAAGAATGGAGTTCCAGATCGGCCTTGGAAACATACTGTGATCCTTGCTCATAAAATAAAAACAAAAAAGTAAAAATGTCCTTTTTCATGTCACTTTGCTCGAAAATTCTTCATCTTTAGAGCCAACCAAGTCCTCCATTCTTCCATGAATTCCTAACTCACAAGCAGCTTAGCTCACAAGCCCCCTGGGGATTTTCTTCACTTGCCATTTTGATTCACTGGTTTGGTGGCAGTCTATGAACAACTTGAAGCACGGATGACATTTTATTCATCTTTGTGCCCTCTTAACTACCAATGATGAAGTAAGGGTTTGCATTAGGTGAAGGCATTGGAAATAAAAGGAACTCAAATTAGAGTTCTTGAGAAAAAAAGGGGGTGCGATTTTGTTTGTGATAGAAAGAAAAATGGCACGGGGGTCACAAAGACCTGTGCTTTAGCCAGAACTGCCACTTAGCTGTCATATGACCTTGGATAAGTCACTTGATTTCCCCGAATTACAGATTTCTTATCTCTAAAATGGAGACAGTAATCCCTACCCTGCCCACCTCACTGGGCTATGGTGTGGTCAAATGGTTCTGTGTGTACACAACCTCATCCAGTCCACACCGTTTGGAATGTAAGGAATTGTTATTACAGACTAAGAATGGGTCACTGGGTGGGTGACCAGTGGGAAAGTGGCGATTTCGCCAAAGTGGTTGGAGTGGAGGGCTCTCCCAGATCTCTGGGCAGAGCTCGGGTCTGAAGAATTCCTCTCAAGGGAGAATCCCCCCAACCCCCGGCCGCCACATCCCTGGATTCTCATTTCAGGGCAAGGCCCTCCTCCACAGGGAAGTGGAAGTCTCTGGCCCTGCTTCCCTCCCTCTCCCTCCCTCCCTCCCTCCCTCCCTCATTCTCCTTCAGCACCACTGATGAGGGAGGACCTCTGTGGATGACCCCGCTTCTCTTCTGGAAATCCGATTATTTAAACTCATTCATTTCGAACCCCTTCCCAAGAAAGACGCTCATCATATGGCCCAGCTTCCCCTGACCTAGCTGAGGAAATGTTCTAGGTGTCGGAAGTGAAGAGACCAAGTCGGCCCCAGGAGGCCATTTTCTTCGACAGAAGCTGAGGCCCGAGGGCGAGTCCTTCACCCCCACCCTGCATTTTAGATCCGGCCCAGGGAGAGGCTCTGTCGCCGATCACCATTTTGCATTGGCCCCTGGGGCGGAGACGGATCTCAAGGACCAGGCAGGGGCAGGAACTCGGCCACCTTCACCCGTGGGTTCCTGGGGATCCACGTCACCCGGGACTCGAACCCGCCCTCCTGTCTCCCGAGGCCTCGTCTGAGGCTGCTGCACGAAAACGCGGTCACACTGTCTCTTTAAGGCGGCACTTTTTTATTCTTCATTTGTTTACTTCTTCATGCGCTTTTACGTTTTACAAAAACATGTTCACGATATCCTTCCGCAAATGCCGATCCCAGACACCAACAACCCACCTTGAAGCCATTGCTGTAATCTTAAGAATCAAGTGTTTGTAGCAGTGGTCAGCAACTCTCTTTATAGCATTTCTCCTCTTTTACACGTTAGGGACTACTTTTCGGGAATAAACCATTTTTTGCTTTAATTAGCAAATGTTTATCATCGTCGGAACCCTTCCGCTGAGAACAGAATGCGATAATAGTCTTTAAAACGCACCTTTTCATAAAAATATTCTGTGTGGGCTCCCACAGACCATGGAATCTTCTCGTATTCCTGAAACAGAATGGTATGGTCCAGAACCCGCCTCAAGTCCTCTCCGATTGGCCTTCCTTCCTTGGTTAGACAAGCGACTCTTGACCAATGGTCACTCTGGTTTCTCTAGCGAGGGCTAAGCGATGGAAGGAGGCGGTCTGGGAGACGCCCCCTGCGTGGTCTGGGATTGGCTACGTCGCACGGCGCGCGAGGACAGCGGACCTGAAAGATGGAAACTACGACTCCCGGCACCCAGTGATGGGGACTCCGTTACGCATGCGCATGGGCGGGGCAACCAGACTTCTATATAAAAGGGGCGCAGAGGGCTGGGAGGCAGCAGTTGGAAGTTGGCAGGTGGAAAGGCAGGTTGGGAGGGGAAGTCGGGGAAGGAGGCGGAAGAGGAGCTGTCTGAAAGGGGAGGAGGGAGGGAGGCAAAGAGGAGGAGGCGGAGGAGAATTGAGCTGAGCAGAGCATCGAGCCAAAGGGGAGATGAGTTTGTCTGTCCTCGGCTAAGGCTCCGGCCGGGCCTAGGGAACTGGGAGCTCGGGCTGGAGCGACACCCGTGGAAGTGGGAGGAGGTGGCTCTGGGACTTTAACCCCTTGTGGGCTCTGCGGCAGGGGATTTAACCCTTTGTGGATTCGGCCCCTCGGAGGAAGCGTCATCGGGTAGTTTTAACCCCTTCGGGGCTGGGTTTAACCCGTTGGACTTAACCTCATCTTCTTGCCCAACTCCTCGATCGTGGGGGCACTCAGCGGGGAGGCTTGAAGCCCACCCCGTCCGCACGTTACGTACTGTTCCAGCCGCTGCACCCCTTGGACCCGCTAGCTGGCCGCGCTGTGGGCGCTTAACCCTTTACTGACTCGAGCTCCTAAGTTGCGTCTGGAGTTTGCTGACAGAAGGACTGGCTAAAGGCGTCACTGCAGAAATTACAGATCGAAGACAACTACTGGACATTTTTTTTTTTTTTTTAAAGAAAAGAAAAACCTCTTTTTTCCTTAAGGACTTAGAGCCAAAATTTCTCAAACTTCAAGGACTCCTCTAGTCATGGCCGAGCCACTCTTGTCAGAATATCAACACCAGCCTCAAACTAGCAACTGTACAGGTGCTGCTGTTGTCCATGAAGAGCGGAACCCTGAGCGCCCCCCAGGCGCGGAGGAGCGGGTGCCCGAGGAGGACAGTAGGTGGCAATCGAGAGCGTCCCCCAAGTCGGGTGGCCGGCCGGGGCCGGAGGGGGAAGGGAGCCAGGAGCCCCAGCCTCCTCCCCTGCAGACCCAGGCCTGTCCAGAATCAAGCTGCCTGGAAGCAGGCGAGAAGGGCCAAAATGGGGACGACTTGTCCGCTGGTGGCATCTCCCCGTCGGCGGGAGGGGAACCGACGTCCGAGCCGCTTGCCCAACCGTGTCATGACTCGGAGGCCAACAAGTTGGGGGCTCCTGCCGCTGGTGGCGAGGAAGCGTGGGGACAACAGCAGAGACAGCTAGGTAAGAAGAAACATAGGAGACGCCCCTCCAAGAAAAAGCGGCATTGGAAACCGTACTACAAGCTGACCTGGGAAGAGAAGAAAAAGTTCGACGAGAAGCAGAGCCTGCGAGCTTCCAGGATTCGAGCCGAGATGTTCGCCAAGGGCCAGCCGGTCGCGCCCTATAATACCACGCAGTTCCTCATGGATGACCACGACCAGGAGGAGCCAGATCTCAAAACCGGCCTCTACCCCAAGCGAACCGCCGCCAAATCCGACGATACTAGTGATGAGGACTTTATGGAAGAAGCGGGTGAAGAGGACGGGGGTAGCGACGGGATGGGAGGGGACGGCAGCGAGTTTCTGCAGCGGGACTTCTCGGAGACGTACGAGCGGTACCACGCGGAAAGCCTGCAGAACATGAGCAAGCAGGAGCTCATCAAAGAGTACCTGGAGCTGGAGAAGTGCCTCTCGCGCATGGAGGACGAGAACAACCGGCTGCGGCTGGAAAGCAAGCGGCTGGGTGGCGACGACGCGCGTGTGCGGGAGCTAGAGCTGGAGCTAGACCGACTGCGCGCGGAGAACCTCCAGCTGCTGACCGAGAACGAACTGCACAGGCAGCAGGAGCGTGCGCCGCTTTCCAAGTTTGGAGACTAGACTGAAACTTGCGGGGAGGGGGCAAAGGGGACTTTTTACAGTGCTGGAATGTAACATTATATACATGTGTATATAAGACAGCGGACCTTTTTATGACACATAATCAGAAGAGAAAATCCCCCCGGCTTTGGTTGGTTTGGTAAATTTAGCTATGATGTAGCTTGCGTGCTTTCTCCTGTTCTTTAATTATGTGAAAATGAAGAGTTGCTTTTCTTGTTTTCCTTTTTAGAAAGCTTTTTTAAAAAAATGTGTAAGTAATTTGACCAAGTTATAATGCATTTTTCTGTTAAAAAAAAAAAAAATCCCCTCCTTAAGTGGAGCTACAAGGTGGCCAAATCTGAGAACCATTAAATTCATTCTAGTTATAATAAATTTAATATTTGTAAATGTAACATAGTTTCAGTGTGATTTCTAGACCTAACTCAAAATACTCTCGATTTATGAGACTGCATTTTTGAGGAGAAGTGATGAAATAGTCAGATTGTCAGTTTGAAAAAAAAAAATGGGAGAATTTTCTATTTGCCTTTCCCCCCTTGAATGAGTTTTAGTATGCTACAATATACAGTTCAGGCAAAATATAAAGATTTAATTATCTTCAATACTTAAGTGTGCTTGCTTTCTAGTGCCTTGGTTTTCTTTCATGTTGGAGAAATGTGTGTTGGGGAGTGCACAGTGGCTACAGTCAGAAGCTAAACTTTTAATTCTGCTTATTGATGGCCATTCAAAAGTCTACTAAATATATTAACAAAATTTGACAGTTTGTTAGGAAAAAAGACAGCCTTATTCCTACAAGTTGGTTTTCAGTGTAGTTCTTCCCTCCCTACCTTGCTCCCCACCCCCATAGGGCTAGAAGTTCCTGGATGCTTGGATGAGGCTCCTGGTAAACCTCTTGCTTTCTTTGTACAAGCAGTGATTAGGTAAACTTGTGGGACAGCTATTTCTCTCAGTACCAGGGACTGAACCCAGAGGCACTTTACCACTGAGCTACATTCCCAGCCCTTTTGATTCTTTGAGACAAGGTCTCCCTAATTTGCTGAGGCTGGCCTCAAATTTACTATTCTCCTGCCTTAACCACTGAAGTAGCTGGAATTACAGGCCTGCAACATGGTGCCTGGCAGTGGCAAGTGGCTCTTTATGTTAAGATGTTTGCTGGTAGGGAATATTAAACTTATTAAGGACTTACTCTAATTGTTCAATATCTAACTGCTCTACACACACACACACAAATTGTCCTCCTTACCATGAGGGCCAAACTAAATTAGAAATGTGCCTCACTAAATCCAACATAAAGCAGGTACAGTGGTGCATGCCTGTAATTCCAGCTACTTGGGGAGGCTGAGGTAGAAGGATCACAAGTTTGAGACTAGCCTTGGCAGCCAGCAAGACACTGTCTCCAAAAAATAAAGAGGCCTGGGGATGTAGCTCAGTGGTAAAGTGCCCCAGGGTTCAGTCTCCAATATGAAAAGAAAAGCTTCTGGTTCAGGAGCTAGATGAGGTTTTTGGGTGAACCTCATGAGGGACCCTGCATGTTTCTTATACAGCAACTATCATGCTATTCTATCTCCTTAACTGTGCTCACAGTTGCTTGGGTTGAGTAGCTCTGCTCTTAAAAATGCAGGGAGGCCCTGAGAACTAATTCTGGCCCCCCAAATAGTAAGAAATTACTTCCTTCCTATCACCATGATTGACCCAGTCCTCATTCACCTGCCCTGTGTGTTTCCCTAAGGAAATTGTATTGCTTAAATCTCTAGCGCAGGGGTTCCTAGACTTGGGGCCTTATAAACCATAGGGGGCCTTGTGATCCCTGACCCCACAAAATTATATGTAGTCTTCAGTCATATGAACATTATTTCTGGGGAGAGGGTTAAGAGTCATGATTGTCAAACTTCTTGAAGGTTAAGAACCTCTGCAGGGAAAGGGGAAAAAACCCCTCCCATTGGGAAGCCAGCTTTTGCAGCAAAATAGCAATAATGGAGGTGGTGGGAACTTCAAGAGTAAAAAGCACCTTCTGATGCATCAGAAATATACCCAAATCAATAAATCTAGGGAAATTATGCCAGTAGGATGAAATCAGGGCCTTCAAAACTGGACTACGCTCATCCTGTTCTGGCAGTTGGTTCACTGGAGACGCTATATGATCTGTTTTTTCCTTGGCCTAAAAATTACATTAAATGTCTATTTTGAAATAGTTTTCTTCGTGTTTTTAATTTTTCGTCTACTATGACATCATGCAGCAGCCCAAGAAAAAATGTTTGGTGGAAAGGTGGCAGCAACAGTGCCCTCTGGCTTTACTGTGCAGAGCTGTGCCTCATTTTGACTGCACTACAGGATGCAGCAGTGATAATCTCTGATCTTAGATCCTCTTCCTGAGGAGGACTGAATTAGATAGAACCTATTTCCCCTTCCATTAGAAATGTGAAATTTCCAAAATGAACCTTAGAAAGTCTACAAATGCATTTATTATAAGGAAAAAAAGTGTTCTACTTTTAGGAGACAAATTCAGTCCAGTCAAAAAATATACAAATGTTTAGTTCTAAGTAAGTCTCAAATTTAATCTACCTTGTTATCCAACTTTGTCTTAACCTTGCTTTCAAAGGCACCTGCATTTTTCTATAATTATTGCATCTATGTTCTTAGAATGAAGTTTATGCAAAACATGTTTTCTATTAGCACTTTCTACATTCAAACACACAGTTAGCCTACTGCTCTCCCAACAGAGAGAAGCAGCCAAGTTGCCTATAGTAACGGGGTTGTGATGACAAATGATCCCCTAGCCAACTAAAGTCTTTTGCAAAACATTTAAACTGAGCCCTTCAAAAGAATAGGCTTAACAAATTAAGACTTCAGTTTACCTTTCTCATACTGGGACCTGGGTATCCAACCAGGGAAAATGGCTTCCCAAAATGACAAACTGCTTGGACAGAGCTTTATCCTCCTTTAAATAAGGACAGCTTTTCCTGGGCTATCCTATAACAGAGAGATCATCAGGAGACATGGTCCTTCAGGTTTCAATTTTAGGGAAGTGGGCTGAGGAATTCCAGATTGGTTTAGTTTTGAAAAAAGGACCAGGTATGCCTGACGTGGTGATGCAAGCCTGTAATGGGAGACACGGTAGGCTGAAGCAGGAGGATCACAAGTTCAAGTCTCTGCACTTAGTGAGACCTCAGTGATTTAGGGAGACTGTCTCAAAAAGGGCTAGAAATATGGCTCAGTAGCAGAGCACCCTTGGGTTCAATCCCCAGTGCTGGGTGGCGGGGGAAGTCTGGGTATCTCTAAAAAGAGAGATGTAACTAGGAGACAGAAAACTGGGTCCTCATCATAACTTTGATATTTTTGATATGAACTAACAGTGAAATCCTGGACACCTCTCAAATTCTAAGCCTCCTTATCAGCAAAAAAAAAAAAAAAAGTAATAATTACCATGCCTACTTCAAATAATTGTTTTAAGGACTTACAAGAGCATAAAAATGTACTATACAAAAGATACAGTCAAGCATGGTGGCCCCAGACTATACTCCCAGCGATTCAGGAGGCTGAGGCAAGAGGGTCACAAGTTCAAAGCCAGCCTCAGCAATTTAGTGAGATCCTGCCTGAAAATAAAAAATAAACGGTCTGGGGGAAAAAAAAAAAAAAAAAAAAAGGTCTGAGAATGTGGCTCAGTAGTTGAACACACCTGGGTTCGATCCCTGGTACCAAAAAAACAAAGCCAAAAGTAAGATACAGGGCAGGGAATATGGGGCAGTGGGATAGTACGTGTGAAGCATGCAAGATGCCCTGAGTGAGGTGGGGGGAAAGGTACCTCTGGCATGATGATTGACTCTGCTTAAACTGCCAGAGCAGTTGCCCAACGATTTGATTAGTGTTTCAACTTTTTTGGGGGTTACTGGGGCTTGAACCCAGGGGTGCTTAACCACTGAGATACATCCCCAGATCTTTTTATTTTGAGACAAGTTCTGGCTAAGTTGCTTTGGACCTCACTAAAATGCTAAGATTGGCCTCAAACTTGTGATCCTCCTGTCTCAGTCTCCCAAATGGCTGCAATTACAGGCAGGTGCCACTGTGAAGGTCACAGTGTTCAAACTTTCGCTTCACTCCAGAATAAAATAAAAATCCTTTGCTTGGGAAATGTAAATAAATACACTTTACCCTAATGACTTTAAAAGTTAGAACTCAGTTAAAAGGTGAGATCAGGTCTGGGGATATAGCTCAGTTGGTAGAGTGCTTGCCTCACATGCACAAGGTCCTGGGTTCAAATCCCCAGCACCAGCACCAAAAAAATAAAAAGTTTAGACCAAAGAGGGACTCCATAGAATTAAAAACAAATTCCACTACTGAATAGTCTACCTTCAGTTACTCAAAGGCCGACTGTATTTAGTCAAATATTAGATAGTGTCATAGGTGTTCCCTGGCTATTCATATTCCTAATAGTTGATAAAAATATTACAACAGTGTGGTGGAAAAGTAGGCTACAATTAAGACATTACTTTTTATCTATGTACTTTAAGTACACTTGAGTTGTGGGTTTTTTTGGGGGGAATAACTTTTTCACATTTACACAGTATAAATGGTTGAGTTAGAAATAAAAATTTTGTAATTTAAAAATTTGTAATTATTTTTAATTTTAGTTCTACCACTGAGCTAAATCCCCGGTCAGAAAAGCAATTTTAAAACAAGGAAAATGTCAAATTTAGATCCTGAACATCATCAGGGTTGTTGACTGGAGGATAATAACAGTCATTCTTTGCCACTGGAACAAAATATATAATCTAGCAGGCAAAGATTGGATCTTTGGCCAACTTTTCCCAATTGTCTTTGAATACTGGAAACCTTACCATTCTGGTTCTTGAAAAAACAAAGGTTGGGCTTTAGACAGATCAATAACTTAGCTCTTACCATCTTCCCAAGTAAACTTCTTGGTTTTACTTAGAGGAGGTTCAATTAGACAATAAAATGACACAGGCAAGAGAAGGAATAATCCTAGTAGTTCATTAATAAACCTTTGCACACTAACAAAATTCAAATGGTTGCGCTACTACAGTAACTGTCAACAAGTCATTTGAAATACCTAGTGTGACTGTGCCCTTAAAACAGAATCAAGAGCAATTACACTGGGCATACTTTTTTTTTTTCAAGTAGAACAAAAATTCAGAAGGAAATTATAAACTCTCATCTGAAGTTGTATTCTTTTAGACAAAAACACCTACTTTGCGTGAAGTGTTAAAAAGTCCTGGGTCTTGGCTGGGCACAGTGGCGCCCACCTGTAATCCCAGAAGTTCTGGAAGCTGAAGTAGGAGAATTGCAAGTTCAAGGCCGGCCTCAGTGGAATTCTAACCAGATTAGGGAAACTGTCTCAAAAATTTGCAGTGGGTGGGGGTACCAGGGATTGAACTCAGGAGCACTTGACCACTGAGCCACATCCCTGACCCTACTTTGTATTTTATTTAGGGACAGGGTCTCACTGAGTTGCTTAGTGCCTCACTTTGGCTGAGGCTTGCTTTGAACTCTTGATTCTCCTGCCTCAGCCTCCCAAGTTGCTGGGATTACAGATGTGTGCCACCATGCCCAGCTAAAAGAAAACATTTTAAAAAGGGATGGGGAAAAAAAAAAGGAATGGGGATGTAGTTCAGTGGTAAATTGTCCCTGGATTCAATCCCTAGCAATGTCCACCCCACAAAAAAGTTCCAGTTTCTAGTGAGCAAAAGTACATTTCAAAAGAAAAACGTGGAAACTCTTGAGTGCTCCATTCACAAGAATTTGGGAAAATGACAGCAAAACCTCTCAGTTAAGGCTAGAACTTGTCCTAGCCTTCAAAGGGTGAAAGGAAGAAATTAATTTGGAGTTCTGAAGGTTGATATGTAAAAAAACTTTTTTTTGATAGTGGGGATTGAACCCAAGGGTAATCTATTATTGAACTATATTCTCAGCCCTTTTTATTTTTTTAACACAAGGTCTTGCCAAGTTGCTGAGTCTAGCCTCAAGCTTGCAATCCCCCTGCCTCAGCCTTGAGTAGCTGGGATTTCAGGTATGCATCACTGCTCCCAACTTAATGCATAATTCTAAATACCTGAATAACCCCAGCACAACTTTCCAGTAAAGACAAAACATCAAATTTGGGTATCGAAGGAACATCTAATAGGTTAGTTCCGTTTTCCTCTCTAGTTGTTACTTTACCTGAACAATATTTTAGACTTTATTGAGTTGTGGATGGACACAATACTTTTATTTATTTTTATGTGGTGCTGCGGATCAAACCCGGGGCCTCACACATGCTAGGCAAGCACTCTACCACTGAGCTACAACCCCAGCCCACTGCACAATATTTTAACATTTTTTTCTAGTACATGACAGGCAAGTACTCTTATCGTTGTGCTTCATTCCCAGTCCTTTTTATTTTGAGCCAGGGTCTCACCAGGTGGCCAAGGCTGGCAACTCGAACATTCCAACCTACTTGGATGGTTAGTCTTTTCTGCACCATGGAAAACCATGGCCATTACTTTGGTAAGACAGGCCTCCCAACTCTATCGCTTTGGCAGCACTGGGCACTGAACCCAGGGTCTCAAGCACACCAGGAAACAACTCTACCACTGAGATGCATCCTAAAAACTTTAAGGAAATGTTGTGAATTTCACAAATAACAAAGTTAGAGGGACTAGATGTTTATGTAGCTACTGAAGTTACTCTCAACATATTTATGAGGGAGGTAGCATTGATGTCATTTCCAAATTAGGAAACTGAGGCATACAGGCTTTGTAGAAACTCATCTGCAAGGGGAGAGTTGAGGAAGTTGAAGGTCTGGTTGAACATTAGATGAACAGGCTCAACAAATGACCAGTCTGGCCTCATCATCAGGATTTGGCCTCTAGCCAAGCCAATCAGTGGTAGTGCATATAGAAATAGAACTTTTGAGTTCCTAACCTCTAAGCCTAGGCCTGTGCTTTTGCACAGTAGGTAAATAGGGGGCCATTAATAAACTCTTTTGTTAGAGAAGGGAGTCTCACTATGGTGCCCAGGTTGGGCTTAAACTTGTAATCCTCCTACCTCAGCCTCGCGAGTAACAAAATACAGGTATGCACTACCATGTTTGGCTCATAAACTAGTTTTATTCCCAACTTTTCTTATCAAGGAATGGAAAAGCTTCTGGGTCAACCTTAAAAATGGTTAAGCTTTTATTTATAAATGAGTAACAAATTTCTGTGCCTCATGCAGTATCACTACTTAGAATCCAAATGTTTAACTAGAATACTTCACAATGGAGGATGAATCTCAAGAGGCTGGTCCTCCTCCAATAAATTTTTTTTTTTCTTTTCTGGTACTGGGGAGTGAACCCAGGGGCGCTCACCACTGTCACACATCCTCAGCCCTTTTTTTGTATTTTATTTAGAGACAGGGTCTCACTGAGTTGCTGAGGCTGGCTTTGAACTTGTGATTCTCCTGTCTCAGCCTCCCAAGCCACTGGGATTACAGGTGTGCACCACCATGCCCAGCCTCCAATAAATTCTTGACAAAAGAACTACACAAATAATCTCTAAAACCCCTTTCAGCTCCTATGACTATTTGATTCCAACGGTTGGTGTTTTTTCTTACTTATCTTCATCAGTATATAGTTGAATGTGCCAAAAATCAAACTACAGAATGAATCAAGTGTACTGAAGCTTCAGTTAGGGGTTAAGTGGTTCAAATTTTGGATTAAGAACCCTAGTCAGGCATGGTGGCATACACCTGTAATCCTAGCTATTCAGGAGGCTAAGGTAGGAGGATCCCAATCCAGGCCAGCCTGGGTCATTTAAAAGACTGTCTCAAAATAGTAAGTTCAGTGGTAAGGTACCCCTGGGTTCAACCCCAAGTACTGAAAGAAAAAAAATACAAATAAAAACCTAAGAACCTTATCAAGGGTGAGTCTATTTTTGCAATCCAGTTTTAAGATTTCTTGGGGAAGCCAGGTACAGTGGTATATGCCTGTAATCCCAGTGGCTCAGGAGGATCTCAAGTTCAAAGTCAACCTCAGCAACTTAGGAAAGTTTTTTTTTTTTTTTTTGTAACAGGGATTGAACCCAGGGGCACTTAGTTAGGACACATCCCCAACCCTTTTTTATATTTTATTTAGAAACAGGGTCTTGTTTAGGACCTTGTTGCTGAGGCTGGTTTTGAACTTGAGATCCTCCTGCCTCAGCCTCCTGAGAGCTGTTGGGATGCATCACCACACTGAGCAATTAAGCAAAGTCTTAAGCAAATTAGCTGGACGCTTCTCGCAGCAAAAAATAAAATGGATCTGGAGATGTAACTCATTGGTATAGCACTCCTGGGTTCAATCCCCAATATCAAAAAATAGGAAAAAAAAATTTTTTTTTTTCTTTTTTCTGAGAACATCTGAGGGGTGGAGGAAGAAGAGTTAAAGCTATGGAACTATCACTCATATGACTTAAGAAAAACTACTTTATTAATAGGAACAGCAGCACGTCAGTTCTGAAGAAATGTTCAGGGTTCTTGGTTCTTGCTATTATGGTCAGAGGCTTAGGAACAATTTGACCACCTGTAGCTAGTAATGAAAATTCGTCACACAGTACACACAGAGGCAAAGTTCCCTGCCTAGCCACCTTCCTACTCCAGTGTCTACTTAGACATAATTTCAAGTGACATTTTAGCAACAAACTATGATTTCAAGATACCCTGAGCCACAAATCTCTCTGAAATTTAGCTCTCAAGCAGTAGGAAAAAAGATGGTTTTATCTGGAGGGGCTGGTAGCACAGGTCTGTGGTCCCTGTGGCTCAGGAAAATCACAAGTTCCATGCCAGCCTGGGCAACTTAATGAGACCCGGTCTCAAAATAATATAAGAATTTAAAAAGGCTGGGGATGTAGCTTAGTAGTAGAGCAACTCTGGGTTTAATCCCCCGTACTACTCCCCGCTCAAAAAAGGTTATATTCAATAAAACTTCACATCAAACTTCTTCAGTCTTTAAGAAGCTGGTACAGCTATAATTTAGGGTTGAGTTTATTCTTTCAAAACAGGTCTCCCCCATCTCCTAAATGCCAACTATTCAAGTAGATCAAAACTGCCATTCCAACTTTTGTGGCTTTTAGGTCTACAGGAGAGATTCCCTCTTAACAATGTACTAGTGGCATGCAAAATATTCCCCCATTTTGTTTAGTCTGTGAAACAAAATTCTTTGAACTGGAAAGATTTTTGTAGTCTTACAAAGATTACACTGGAATTAGTTCTTTTTTCCCTTTAGGAGGGCAGCCATTTCTCCAAAAGTTACAGCTCGGATTTCAAAATGCAAACAGATGTTTTTGAAGCATCTGAAATGGGCCACTTCACTTTTATTCTGGGCCGTGGTGACTCTGTATTGTGTGTTCCAACCCCGTAAAGGGTAGAACCTCATCCCTTTGGTGTAAACTTTCAAGAGAAGTGGGACAGCACACTTTAGGAGTTTCCAAAAGTGGCTGGCGAAGTGCGAGGTCAGGTCGTTCAGAGAACCCGGGCTGGATGGGAGAAAGCTTGAGGGCAAGAGTGCTCAGAGATCCCTCAGCACTGAGGCTCGAGGTTCCCACGTCCCCCTACCCCCCACCCTACCTAGTTGTCCCAAGGGAATTGATGGTTGCTACAATAGTTAAGGGGACAGCTCCTTTTCACAGCCCGGAAGGCGGGATGGCTTTGGTGTATGGGGTGCGGAGAGAGGAGGGTGCACCGGTCACAGCCCTCGAGCATTCCAGCTGACTACCACACTGGGGCACAGGCGACCAGAGCTGCGACCTCCGCCCTTCCCCTCGGCGCCAGTGCCTGAAATCTGGCGTCGTCCCCACCTAGTCGAAGTGGGGGTCCCGCTACGCTGGGCCTCGCCACCATACCCAGGCCGAATGGGGGTGGGGAGAGGCCTTGGCTGAACGCGGCCTCGAGACCAGTGACCCAGTGGGAGGACACCAAAAGGGAGGCGTCTCCCCAGCCTCTGCCCCGTTGGGGTCTCGGGAAACACGCGATAATTAGTCAAAAATCCCGCCCTATGTGAGCGGCGAAGATGCGGGGCTGCGGAGACAGTTTGAGGGCCGGGCTCGGCGGGAGAGACTCCAACCTTCACCCTCCCCGGCCCCTGGTCCCACTCCCCGCCGTCTCCCGGCGCCGCCACTTCAGACAGCCCACTCGGCCCGGCCTCTCCCCGCGCCCGGACCACCCCCCATGGGGTGCTCTCACTGCGCAGCGAGTCCCTCCGCTGCCTCCTCCCAGCCCAAAATGGCGGCGGCGGCCACCGAGCTTCTCGTCGCCTTCCTCAAGGGCCGGGGATCCCTCCGCGCGCATAGCCCCGCCCCCCTCAGCCGGATCTATTTTCTGCCCGGTAAAGATTAACGCCATGAATGAACTCTTTAATTGAGTTCGAAATGGGTGGATCCGGTTGTGCTTCCGCACCGCTAATCGCTGACGAAAGTGAGATTATTGGCAGATGATTCGACCAATCAAGGAAGACAGCAGTGAGAGCGGGACGCCACCCGCGCAAGGGTAGATGGGCTTTAGAGTTCCGGGTGTGGTTGTTGACGTGACAGGACCTTGGGTTGCCATTCCAGGCGGGAAGAACTACAATCCCCAGCAGGCACTGCACTGCCAGGCTGTCCCCTCCCCTCAACCTTAGTGCCTGAGTAGCTTGGCCAGAACTGCTGCAACTGCAGCAAGAGGTAGGGCTGAGGCGTTGGGAATTGCACAGACAGACGGTCGCACAGAAAGACACACAGAGGTAGTCGTGTGCATAGCCCTTGACAGCAAATAGGTCAGTTCCACCTTTGCAAAGCCTCCCTTCCATGACTATTTCCCCTTTTCCAAGAAATCCATCCTTATCCCAGTTGGGTTCCCCCCCCCCTTCCCCAGCTGCATGTAGTGCAAAGACTTCTCTTTCCCCCTTACTCTCTTTCCAGTCCTGAGAGGAAGGAGGGAGGCAGGCCAGGCCCTGAAGACAAAAAGGTCTCAGCCCCAGGCACGGCGGGGTCCCAGCCTTGCTTGCAGAGACTTTGCCTTCTGGAGCCTTGCCTGGGGAGGAGGTGGGGGCGGGACTGCAGTCAAGACTGGGGGCTCCAGGAGCTTGCACCCTGTTTTCTTGGAGCCACAAATCCACCCCATTCCCAGTTTCTCCGAGCAGTCTCATTTTTGGCAGAGAGCAAAACTTAGTCCCACCTTCCTAGCTGCCAGCCCAGGCCTCAGTGACTTAGAGGAGAGTATAGGATATAAGCCCTGGCCTGGGACCTTGTGGAACAGGACTGGGAAGATGGCCCCTTAATCCCATTTGACCCCACGCTGACTGGAGGTGTGAAAACCAGGATATGGATGCAGGCTTTTAGGGCCTTCATTTGAAAATAATGGTGTACAAGCCTGGTACTACAAAATGGCCGCCGCTGCCTGGGCAAACAATTCCTGGGCAGTCAGATTCTTCCTGAGAATTCTCCTTTAGGACTTAGGTTTCTATTGTTGTTTAAAGCAGGTGTGACTAGTTCAAGGCATCTGCTGAAAGACTGAGAGAAGAAAAAGATGGCCACTCTGAATCAGACCAACTGTAATACCAAGTCACCAGCAACCCTGGAGGAGGCCAAGGTAAGCGCCCACCCTCCAAGCCTCTTGGGGCCTGCCTGCTGGGATCCTAGTTTCTTGTCTCAGATGTGTTGATAGATTTGAAAAACCTGTTTTTTAAATGAGTCTCTTATGCCCTGGGTGATAGGCTAGGTACTACATCCGTGTTGTCTCATGAACGCCTAGAAGCACTTCAACGTAGGAATTATTTCCAAATCACAGGAGCTAAGGTTCTAAAAGCTGAAATACCTTTTTCAGAAGCATGCCACTGACAAGCAGCAGATCCAGGGTTTAAACTTAGGACCTCTGACTGCAGGACTTGCCTTGATCTCAAGGACAAATAACTTGGTTGAATATTTGCATTTTGTCCAGGCTGAGAGCCAAGGCTACAGCAGGAAAAAGAGTTTGGGATTCAAATTTTGCGATGGAGCTTAGGGGTAGGCTATAATCCAAGGAACAGAAAAAGACCAATACCAGACCTTCAGATAATGCTACCTTCTGGGAGGGCAACAGGATCCAAACTCTCTCAGCTCTCGTTCTTTCACTACCCCTCCTTCATTCTCTCTTGGCCCACTGTTTCCTATAGATCAGAGAAGCTTCCAACCTGCCCTGCATAACCACTTTCAGTATTTGTTGGATTTGTTGAATTTGGAATTCATGGTATGTCAGAGCTAGAAGGTTCAGAGAGGGCAAGTGACTCACTCAGGTCACACAGCTTATCTTTGATATTGATAATGGTGGTAGAGGGACAAGCCTTCAGGAGGGAGGCAGCATGTGGGGCTAGGTGGCAGAGCTGGCTTGGGTTGAGGGAAGGATTACTAGGGGACATTTATTGAGGACTGAGAACAAGTGAATGATTATGACACAAACAAGCCAACCTGCTACAGAGATCCCAGTGGCCTTGCCTCTTGTGGGTGGGGCAGCAGTTCTGTCTTACTTGGCCCAGTCCCCTGGTGGTGACAAGGGCTGTTATTCGGGATTGGTGATCTCCCTGTAGGTGAAGTAACACAACACACACATGCACACTCATTCACTCCAACATACCTCCTTTTCCCTGAAATTCTCCCTAGGGTCTCCAAAACACACATGAACATTCCTAGTTCGTCCAGGGCTGCCAACACCACAGCCCCCAAAGCATACCCTACACTTGTAGGGACCCATGCTCAGAACCATGTTGTGTTTTATAAAACAACATGCCAATCGTAGTGTTTATTATTAGAAATCCCTCAAACCACAGACTCGAAGCAATTTATCCCCATCCCCCACGCCCAGTACTCCCAAGCTCACCACAACAGAGATAAACAGATGCCCTGAGCATACACTAAGCTCTCTTGACAGATCCTTTCCACCTCTTGCAAGTTCTGGAACTTTGACTGTAGAGAGGCATCAACCCTTCCTGTCCTTGGTTAGGAACTCTTTCCACCACTTACATAGAAGAGTGATACAGTCAGATGCTGTGGCACACGCCTGTAATCCCAGCAGCTCAGGAGGCCGAGGCAAGAGGATGGCAGGTTCAAAGCCAGCCTCGGCAACTTAGCGAGACCGTGTCTCAAAATAAAAAAAATAAAAAGAGCTGGGGACGTGGCCCAGTGGTTGAGTGCCCCTGGGTTCAATTCCTGATACCAAAAAAAAAACAAAAACAAAAAACAAAAAAACCCCAAAAAAGAGTAATACAACTTCTGCCTGGGATAAACACATTCCATCTTATTTACCCTAGAGGAATAGAAAGGAGAGTCTCATTTTCCAACATCTTTTGGATCCCCCTATCTTCTAAGCTTCAAGTCACTTAATAAATATTTATTGAGCACTTGCCCTGTTTCATGCATGGGGTAAAGAGGTGAACTGAACAGACAAGACACATTCTCAGGGGGAAGAAGACAGATGGTAAATGAAAATGTGCTAAATGCTTTGTGGGATGTTAACTGAGTGATGTGATAGAAAGCCACTGGGGAGGGGCTGCTTTAAGTAGGGTGGTCAGGGAAGGCCTCCCTGACCCTAAAGGATGAGAAAGAGTCAATCATGCAAACAGCTGGAAGCAGGATTGGCCTTATGATTTGTGGGGTCCCTTGTTCAAAGGTTATTGAGAACTCCAAGGCAGGGATAACAGCATCAAGCCAAGCGTGGGGGTCTTTGTGAATGCCAGCCTCTGTGCAAGCACATAGGTTTTGTTCCCACAAAGCCAGCTCTGTCGGCAAGACATGCTTTCCAGAAAGAGGAAAAAGAAAGTGCCATTTGGGTTTCTGATCAAGCAAGTACATCAGGAGCCATCTTCTATCCGGATTGCTCCTTTTCCTCCTCCATTCATTCAGAGAGTATTTATGGAACGCCTGCTCTGTGTCAGATGTTGTTCTAGGCATTGAAATTACAAGAGAAATACTCAGGTAAAATGCTGCTCTTAAGGTGAGTTTCCTTGGGGAAGGTTGGGGCGCAGACAGCAGACAGGGAAATGGAGAGGGGCCCCATTAGCTGTGTGGGGCTTCAGGTCTGGTGGTCAGGGAAGGGTTCCACCCCCAGGGGTAGGCTGTTTGTGACCCATCCTCCCTCCCCACTTCTCTTTAGACCTCTGGTGATTCAGGGAGCCCCCAAACACCCACTAAGTCTCACGACTGTGGCGGTTCCCTGTCCCTGACACCACGAAAGGAGAGCCAGTCAGAGGATGAAGATCTTCCCCGGGCTGCCGGTGGCCTGGGCCGGAACTGTGGAGGACCCCAGACTCAGAGCCCAGGGGGTTGCTCAGTGGAGGCGGTGCTGGGCCGGAAGAAGCACCGGAGGAGGCCGTCCAAGCGCAAGCGGCACTGGCGACCCTACCTGGAGCTGAGCTGGGCAGAGAAGCAGCAGCGGGATGAAAGGCAGAGCCAGAGGGCCTCCCGGGTCCGCGAGGAGATGTTTGCCAAAGGCCAGCCCGTGGCGCCCTACAACACCACCCAGTTTCTCATGAATGACCGAGACCCCGAGGAGCCCAACCTTGAAGTGCCACCCTACGGGGCGTCCCACCCAGGTTCTAGCGGGGACAGCGAGGCAGCGGACAGCGACGGGCAGGCCCAAGATCATGGCGAGTTCCAGCAGAGGGATTTCTCCGAGGCTTACGAGCGCTATCACACCGAGAGCCTGCAGGGCCGCAGCAAGCAGGAGCTGGTGAGAGACTACCTGGACCTGGAGCGAAGGCTGACGCAGGCCGAGGAAGAGACTCGGAGACTGCAGCAGCTGCAGGGGCGCATCGGCCAGCAGCCCTGTCGCCAGGTGGAGGAGCTGGCCGCAGAGGTAGAGAGGCTCCGCACCGAGAACCAGCGGCTTCGGCAGGAGAAGGAGATGTGGAACCGAGGGGGCAGCTGCCGCCCTGAGGAGCCAGGCACCTAGGGGTGTCCCCCAGCCAGGTGGACCTTGTCCTGATTCGTAGCCACTCAGGCCAGCTGGGTCTCAAGGAGACAGGTGGCAAATGAAAAGCACTCTTGATACCACAGTGCCCCCTGAGAACAGCTGAAACAGGTTCAGACTTCCACCTTGTCATTTCCACAATTGGTTCTTTGATGTCATCTTACTTTTTACAAAAAAATTAAATGGTCTTGCTGAGACCCAGTGGGAGTGGCTAGGATTTATTTCACTAGTGCTCTTCTGAGAATCAAAACACTTTTCATCTGGAAGAGGTTCCAGCCCCCTCGCCCCTTGCCCCAAGTCTGGGAGGACAGCAGACCCCTGGATAGGATCCTGTCAGGGTCTCCAGGATGCCTGAATTCTGTGCCCTGTGTCCTGGAGCTATCTGCATCTGCTCAGGGTTTACAGATGGAATGGAGCTCAGGCAGGAGCCCCCAGATTTGGCCCAGACCTGGCACTCCCAGATGCTATGAAGAGAAGGAGCTGGGCTTTTAGAGACGGCCCAAGTCTGGAGTTCCTTCAGGGTTTGCTCCCTGTGTTCTCCCCATAGTTTAGAGGACTTGGCCAGACAAAATCCAGGTACTTGTGCCTCCTTGTCCTTGACAGCCCCTCCTCCCAGCAGGGGTTGGGCTGAGGTTAGTCATCATGTTTTTGTCCCCTTACCTCCTGGAAAGACATTTTGAAGTAAGCACTCAAGGGAAGGATTCCCTTGATGGAAAATAAAGGAAAGCGGCAGGGGGGGGGGGGGGGCAGTGCCTTAGCAGAGCTGCTCTACCTGGCTTCCCTGGTGCCCACGTGCCCTGTGTGCATCCTGCACCTCTTGGTCTAATCACATGTGGTCAGTTTCCCCTGAGGTGCAAGCCATTTGCCTGGCTGGGTAGGGTGGAGAGAATTCAGATGCCCCCAGCATGTCAGCCATCATTGGGCTCTGAAATGAGCCCCACCCTCCTGCAGATACCCTGACTCTTCTGTCACCCTCCGAGTGTCCCTACTGGCTAGCACCAGGTGTTAGGCTGGCAACACAGATTAACTTCAGTGGTGTTGGGGGAAGTGAGCTCACCAGTGAGCCCTTGTTTTCTCAGTCACCAGCCCGGGGAGGAGCAGAGGCCAGGCCGGACTAGCCTGGCTTCCCTTCTAGGCACTCATTGAATCAGCCACACTGAGCAAAAGAAGGGCTCAGGCCTGGGAGCTGCCAGGGATGGAAATGTTGACGAATCTTGTATGTTGCCAGGACAACTTTTATTTCTGACCTGCCACACCCAGGCCTGGCCAGCACCTTCTACAACGAGGCAAGATGAAAACATTCAAGGAAGGAATAGAGTTCAGGAGAAAGCAAAATCACATCCTAGGGCATCTGCCCCTGGAACCCTGGCCAAGGCCTTTTATCTCCTTCCCTTTGATCCCTAGAGAGTGTCAGAACAACAAGGAGCAGTGGGCATGGTGGCACATGTCTGTAATCCCAGGATTTAGGAGGCTGAGGCAAGAGGATCACAAGTTCAAAGCCAGCCTCAGCAACTCGGCAAGACCCTGTCTCAGATATAAAATATATATTTTTTTTAATTTAAGAAAAGAGCTAGTGATGAAATTCAGTGACTTATGTACCCCTGGGTCCTGGGTTCGATCTCTAGTACCAAAAGAGAAAGGGCAACAAGGATGATTGTCCCCACTTTGCAGACAGGAAACCCAAGACTCAGAGAGGAAGTAGCTTTCTAGACTCCAGAGAAGCCAGCCAGAGCCCTGCCTTCCCCAGTGGGGTGCTAGCCTGGGACTAGCCAGCTGCTACATTCCTCAGAACAGAACCTGAAGCCTGAGGGATGGGGAGGGCCAGGAGGAAGATCGGTTACCCTGCAGGAGGCTATGAGAAAGAGAGAGAGAGTGTGTGTGTGTGTGTGTGTGTGTGTGTTTGCTACTAGGAGGAGAGAGAAGATTCCAGAGGGCTGCTGGAGTGTGGGGGTGGAATATAGGCCTCGTGTGGGAGAAGGTGTTGGGGCTGTGTGGGGAGCTGGGTGGGCTGGTGGATCCATGAGGGGGCAGGTGAGAAATCTGGCCCTTCTTGGCCCAGGAGCTAAGGAGCCTGGAGAGGGAAGACTGCCAGCTTCCCCCAACACACATACACACACAAAATGGCTGAAGGGCTCTTGGCCAGAGCAACATACAGGTGAGTTAATTTTTGCAAAGCTGGTGGGGACAGGGTGAGAAAAGAAAGAGGATGCTAGCTAGTGACGTGTCAGGCAGGACTGAAGTGAACAGGGTCGACTTCAGCCCATGCCCTAATCTGGTTCCCTGACTTCAGGGCCCCCAACCCTAAGATGAAGAGTGTGGATCGAGATCATGGGGGCTTAGTACTGGGGACAGTCTGTTCAACTGTAGGTGGGGGCCAGGAGCGAGTCCCTTCTGTGCTTCCCCCATTTTCCCCTCCTGCCTTCCCTCCCGCTGAGGCCTGAGCTTCTGTTTTATCCTGCTGCAATGACAACAGCTCTAGTTTACCACAGACATCTTCCCAACACAGGCCCTCAGCTGGGGAGGACAGGTTTGACCACCATCCCAGGCCTTTGCAGAGCAAGTGCTTGGTGACTTACTTCTCTCAGCCCCTTTACTGTCTAGGACCCTCTTGGTCACTTGGACCAGGGGAGGCCTAGAGAGCAATTACTTCACAGGAGGGATTGCTAACGCTTTTCACCACCCCTGCCTGACTGGCCTTGGATCCCTCTTTTTTCCCCATCAGGGTCTATGCCCAGGGAATAGCCCCTATCTGCAGTGGGATCAGGGAACAAGAGGTGTTGGAGGGGGCAGAGGTAGTGGAATGGGTCAGAAGGAAGCTGCCAGGAAGTGGGGAAGGGAGTCTGAGGTGAAGTAACTCAGTAAAGGGGAAAGTGTAGCCAGGTATCATTGCCCCTTTTGGGAACAGCAATGATGGCACTGGCCCTTTAAGTGGGGGTGCCAGTCAGTGCCCTCCCCCGCCAACCCAATTCATGGGCACACTGAGCATGTGCAGGAGCTGTGCAAGGGAGAGAGGAGGAGGTGGGGGATAGATTCCGGAGGGAACTTCCCACCCCCTACTTCCTGTAGCTGCCCCCACTCTCTTTCCTGGGTCTGACAAAGGATCCCGTGGTGCTCCCCCAGCCCCTTCCCCCTGGGACTGCTGAACCGCCAAGGGTGCTGGGCAGGCGCCCTGGCCCTGGGAAGTCTCCCTGCTGCCTGGAGGCCGCACAGGCTCAGCCTAGTGCCAACCTCACTTCTCTGGTGTGGGCGGTGGCAGATCTTCCTGCAACTTAACGTGTTCAATTTCCTTCCATTAGGGCCAGGGTTTTTAAGAGGACCCTGTGATGTACTCTGAAAATTAAACACAGTGACAAGGGTGAGATCCCTGTCCCCACCCTCCAGCAGCTTCCAGTCAGAGAGGAAGCAAGCAGCTAGACTGCTAGCACCCTTGACCTTCCCCAGCCTCCCTCTTCTGGCTCTCTCTTTTTCCCCTAAAGCCCAGAGGCCCCCAGTCCAGATCAAAGTCTGCTTCCTTGGTTCCCTGCAGCGGAGAACCTCCCCTTCAAGCCTTTCCCCTATCTCCAGCTTGCCTGTTTCTGCAGTGTCCCCCACCCCAGACCTCAGCCCCCCGGATACCTTCCCTAACTCCTCTTCCCCTTCAGGTACTATTATCTTTTTTAAGTAGATGTGAAACTCACATACTATGAAATTTACTCTTTAAAAGAGCAATTCAGTGGCATTTAGTATGTTCACTATGTATGTATCCCACTGAAACCTAGTTTCACATCAATCCAAAAGGAAACCCCAAATCCATTAAGCAGTTATTTCCCATTCTTTCCTTTCCACAACCCTGGCACCCACCCACCTGCTTTCTGTCTCTATGGGTTTACTCACCCTGGGTATATTCCAGAATACATCCAGTCAAGAGAAAAAGACTCAGTGCCTATATTAGAAAACCACGGTCACCCTGAGGGTGCCATTGTGGAGGGCACACTGGACCAGGAGTCCTAAGATCTGTGACTCATCCCAGTTCTACTCTCACTCAGGGTTCCTTGTGTTCATTTGTTCAAAGGGGGTCAGGAGCTTTGAGCCAGTCCAGGATCCTGGCCCCCCCTATTAGGCTATGCTGCCTGGCATGAAAAACATATTCCCCACCTTTACCCTTGCATCTCCCTGCAGGTCCAGGCAGTGAAGGTGGCCCCAGGGACAGTGTGACTCATACTGTGAGGTTTGGGGTCAGACCCCGGAGATGAAGAAACTTCAGCTCAGAGAAGTTGAGAAATTTGCCCAAGGCCACACAACTGCTGTGCTGGGCCCAGCCGGTTAGGTCTGATTTCAGTCTAAGCTCTTGACCACTGTGCTCTCCGGTCTTCAAAGAGATAAAGCAAGTTAAGGGCTGAGCTAAGTGCCAGCTGTGTGGGAGTTGCTCTCAAAGGGAAGCAGCCATAAATTTTACTACTTTCAGGACATTGCATAATCATGAATAGCTCATTCCAAGGTAGTTCTTGGGAGTTCTTCTCAGTCCCTCCTTCCCTTATCTTTTGAAGAGAGTTTCTTCTTTGCTTTCTTTACTGGCCTCTCTAGGGTGGCAGCTTTTGTGGGGCTGAGAGCAGGTAAGGATGGGAAGCGTGGTTTCCCTCCCCTCCTAAGGAGGAGGAGACGTTGTTCTGTCTCTCACCCACTTCTCCATGGTTGAACATCCACCCCAGCCCCTAAACAGAAAGTCCTTTGTGGAAACAGAGAAGGGAGGGGCCTTGCCTGACAGGGGGATAGGCTGAGCAGCTGGCCCCCAGTTGGCCACTGTGTCGCAGCTGCCTGTGGCATGGACATTCCAGAGACCACCTGCTCCACAGACCCTCTCTGGACCCCATCCAGGAAGAAACACCCCAGGCCAGCCCTCAAGGCACCTGCTGTCTCCAGCCTCCGGCAACCAGGATGATCCCCCTTTCCTGTCCCTCCTTACCCCAGGGCTCCAAGAGGAAGTTTCCAAGGAGATCAAGTTGTGGGGAGGATATTGAGATCCCTGTGGGCCTCCAGAGCTGCCTCCACCATAGCCCTGTGTTCCACAGAGAAGAAAGGAATGGGCCTTCTTCTCCTTGGGCCTCTTCTATACCTAGTTCTTAGTCCTAGTGACTTCTTCAGTCCCCACCCTTTGGCCTCCAGGCAGCCCTTCGGTGACTTCTTTGCACTGTGGAAGGACCCAGACAGACTCCTTCAGATCATGCCTGGAACCAAGCCCTGGGGCTGCCTGGCCAGCCAGATCCCACTCTGAGGCCCCCTGGGGCCCCAGGCACCACCATGCTTTCCAGCTGGACCTCCATTCCTTTGTTGGCCATGGCAGTCAGCTATAGCCCCTGTAGGCCTCTGAGAAAAGGTCTCTTTTTCCCTCTGGGCCCCTGGCCCAACTGTCCTCACCTGTAATTCACATTAGCTGTGTCTCTAGCCATAGGCAGCACCCCCACCGTTCTCCCAGGCCCCCTTCTGAATGACCTTGACTTCCCAGGCCCCTTGGGCAGTACATCCAAGCTGCCCTTCCTCCTTCCTTCCCTGAGTTGCAGATTCTAGAAAATAGTTTGTGAAAAAAAAATTTTTAATTTTTCCAAATCATTATACCATTTGTTACGGTCTGAACACTATTAAAAAATTCTTTTCACCATGATTTGAAATTACTTGTTTATCATAAATTACCTTCACATAAGTATCTGTGAGCTTCATATTCTATGCCAGTTCTCTTATACATATATTTATTTATTTTGCAGTGCTGGGAATGGAACCCAGGGTCTTGAGTGTACTAGGCAAGTGCTCTAGCAGTTAGCCAAATCCCCAGCCCCTCTTTCTCATTTATTAATGAATCAATTCCATTTTAAAAGTTATAGCGTGGCTAGGGTTGTAGTTCAGTGGTAGAAGGCTTGACTGGCACATGTGAGGCACTGGGTTGGATCCTCAGCACCACATAAAAATAAATAAATAAAATAAAGGTATTGTGTTCATGTACAACTAAAAAAAAAAAGAAATTATTTTAACTTGGTGTGGTGGTGGCATGCCTGTAATCCCAGCAGCTCTGGAGGCTGAGATAGAAAGATCACAAATTTGAGGCCAGCCTCATCAACCAGTTACTGGACTCTAAGCAACTTTGTGAGACCTTGTAACAAAATAAAAAACAAAAAGGGCTGGAGATGTAGCTCAGTAGTAAAGAATCTCTGGGTTAAATCTCTAATACCAAATTAAATAAGTAAATACATAAATAAAAGTTATTATAAACTGGGTGTGGTGGTGGCATGCCTGTAATCCCAGTTACCTGGGAGGCTGAAGCAAGAGAATCACAAATTCCAGACCAGCCTTGGTAATTTAGCGAGACCCTGTTTCATTTTTTAATTTTTTTATGATTTTTTAAATATATGTATAGGGTAATAATGTCTGTCTCATTCTACAGTCCTTCCCATCCCCACCCCTCCCCTCACTCCCCTCTGCACAATCCAAAGTTCCTTCATTCTTCCCTACCCCACCCCTGCTATGGATCATCTCCTTATCAGAGAAAATATGTGGCCTTTGTGTTTTTGGGATTGGCTTATTTGAGACCTTCTTTCAAAATAAAATTTAAAAGAAAAGGTTGGAGATGTGGCTCAGTGATAGAGGATCCCTGGGTTTACTGTCAGTATTGCCAAAAAAATAAATCAAAAAATGTAATTATAGCTGCATAGTGTGCTTTAATTTTGATTATTCCCTTTTATTAATCATCTTACTGAAGAGTCCTAGATATTCTTAGATTGTTAATTTTTCTAGAATACATTTAAAAGTTGTACTTGTCCAGATCTCCATTCAAAGCACATATTTATAGATCTATATATAAAGACAGACAGACATGCAGTTATAGATATATATATATCTTGGAAAGCAACAGGCAAAATACTCCTTTAGGCTGTATTAAATTTCTTCCTAAATTTACAACTCTCCTGTATTCTTTTTTGTTATAAAATGTACAAAACATAATATTGTACCATTTAACCTCTTTTTTTTTTTTTTTGCAGTGCTGGGGATTTGAACCCAGGGCCTTGGGCTTGCAAGGCAAGCACTCTACCAACTGAGCTATATCCCCAGCCCCCATTTAGCCATTTTTAACAACCACCATTTTTTTTCGTCAGTACTGAGAAGCAAACCCAGGTCCTCATGCATGCCAGGCAAGTGCTCTACAACTGTGCCACATGCCCAGGCCTCATTTTAACCATTTTAAAAGAATACAGTTCAGACATTCAATACATGCGCATTGTTGTGAGACCATCACCACCATCCATCTCCAGAACTCCTCGTCTTCTCAAACTAAGACTCTGTACGTGTTAAACAATAACTCCCTCCTTGCCGCCCCCAGTCCTAGCAACCACCACTTGGCTCTTCTAGAAGACTTTCTACATGACTGCTTCCTTGCTGCTTCCCCTTGCAGAACTCTTATGACCAATAAATCCCTGTTTCTCAATCTCAGTGCCCATTGGGAAATTTTCCTACTAGAATTGCCTGGGAAAGTTTTATTTATTTTTTTGGTACTGGGGATTGAATCCAGGGGTGCTTATCCACTGAGCCACATCCCCAGCCTTTTTTTTTTAATATATGTATATTTTTGTCAATGAATCTTTTATTCATTTACACGTGCTGCTGAGTATCAAACCTAGGGCCTCACAAATGCCAGGCAAGCGCTCTACCACTGAGCCACAATCCCAGCCCCCAGCCCTTTTTACTTTTTATTTTGAGACAGAGTCTCATTAAGTTGCTTAGGGCCTCCCTAAATTGCTGAGGCTGACCTTGAACTTGTGATCTTCCTTCCTCAGCCTCCCTAGTCACTGAGATTACTACAGGTGTGTACCTACACCTGGCTTCAGCCTTTTGTATTTTGAAGCAGGGTTTCCTAAGTTGCCAAGGATGACCTTGAACTTGCCATCCTTTCTGCCACAAGCTTCCTGAGTTGCTGGTATTACAGATACGTGTCACTGCGTCCAGCAACCTGGGAGAGTTTTTAAAAGTTCCAGTGCTTAAGCCAGGCATTGTGATGCACACCTCTAATCCCAATAAATCAGGAGGCTGAGGCAGGAGGATTACAAGTTCAAAGCCAGCCTTAGCAATTTACTGAGGCCCTGTTTCTAAATACCCTGGTTCAGTGGTAGAGTGCCCCTGGATTCAATATCTGGTACAAAAAAAAAAAAAAAGGAAGAAATTCAAATTTAATTATTCTGGGGGACATCCCAGGCATTCAGACATCGGATTTGTACTAGGGACTAAACCCAGGGCCTCACACACGCTAAGCAAATGCTTTACCACTGAGCTACATCCTCAATGCTTTTTAATTTTATTTTGAGACAGTCTCCCTAAATTGCCTAACTTGGCCTCTAACTTGTGAGCCTCTTTCCTCAGCCTCCTTGGTTGTTGGAATTTCAGGTGGGCACCACCACATCTGGCTGGCTGGTTGGCTGTAGACTTCCTTTTAAATGCTAATCCTCGTTTATGAAGCACCCTGAAGAGTTCGAGGTGGTTTCGTTCAGGTGAGTTTCTTTGGGTATGATGACCAGATTCCTATTTCACAGATGGGGAGGGTGAGTTTTGGAGAACTGAAATGACTCGTGTGGAATCAACATGAACATTAAGTCATAACGCAAGTAATAACAACATCCAATGCTTGTTAGATGCCAACCAGTGCAAGTTTTACACACTTCATCTCACTTGGTGCCCATAAGCATTCTGCAGGATAAAGAAGTTAAAGTTGCCCAGTGTCATGTGGCTAATAAAAGATCACATCAAGTCTTGAACCTAGGCAGTCTGACTCCAGTGCCCGTCTCTTCGCCACCCCAATATGACTCACTACAGTGACGTACTACAGCTTTGGGTCTCCTTTAATACCTCTGCTTTGTACCAGCAACTCAAGTGCCATTGCTCAGTGCATCTTTAATGCCTAGGAAAGGGTCATGCCTATCTCTCTTTTTTCTTCCTCCCTCCCTCCCTCCCTCCCTCCCTCCCTCCCTCCCTCCCTCCCTTCCTTCCTTCTTTCCTTCCTTCCTTCTTTCCTTCCTTCCTTCCTTCCTTCCTTCTTCCCTTTCTTCCTTTCTTGTGCTGGGCCTTATGCATGCTAAACACATGCTCTATCACTAAGTTACACCCAGTTCCAGAATGGCCTTTCAAATATTCATATATTCATATTAATATATATTACTTGAATATTCAAATATTTGTGTGTGTGTGTGTCTGTGTGCGCGCGCGTGTAGGCATATATAGGTACTACAGATTGAACCCAGTGGAGCTCTACACTGAGCTACATCTTCAGTCCTTTTTATTTTTTATTTTGAGACAGGGTCTCACTGAACTGCCCAGTCCTCAGGTTCGAAATCCTCCTGCCTGAGCCTCCTGAGTTGCTGGGACCCACGGCCATTCCTGGGTCAAATATTTATTGTTAACTATTTTAACTATAAAACAGACACCCTCATACCCACTCCTGATTTAAGAAGCAACATTGTCATGGTTGTTCCTGAAGCTACAGCATTGTCCTTCTTCGGTGCCGCCCCACCCCAGGGGAAACCAGCATGCTAGTGTGATAACAATCACTTCCATGCACTTACAGACACAGAAAGTTGCTTTTGTCTGATAGTAAGTGATAGTCCACCTTAAGTCTTGACAAGGAAGCATAACAAGAAGTGGGGATCAAGGTGAAGGTATAGCTTGACTGGAGCCCCTTTTGAAATATGTTATGGTGAGATGTTTCAGATAAGAGAAAGGTGTACATAGAACCATGCAATGAAGAGCCTACTTAGGAGCTGAAAAATGGCCCACAGGGTTTTCTTCCCTGACTGCATCATCCCAGATGAACCGCCCTCCTGAATTTGGGGATTACCTTTTTATTCTTTTCTTTGGGTACTTGAGATTGAATGCAGGGGTGCTTTACCACTGAGTCACACTCCTAACTTTTTACACATTTTTTAAATTTTGAGGTAGGGTCTCAGTTGCTGAGGCTGGCCTCAAACTTGAGTTGTTGTTTTTTTTTTTTTTTTGGTGGCACTGGAGATTGAACTCATGGCCTTGTGCTTGCAAGACCAGCACTCTACCAACTGAGTTACATCCCCAGCCCCCTGGCCTCAAACTTGAGATCCTCCTGCCTACTGGGGTTATAGGCATGTGCCACCCTGCCTGCCAGGTGGAGCTTATCATTTTGAGCAGAATCTTTGGGGAGGAGTAGGGATTTTTCAGTGAGGAGAGAGCATCACTCAGGGAGAGCAGAGTAGGGCAAAGGCCCAGAGCAATGACCTGGGGAGGCAGATGTTGGGCATGGCTAGGAAGCAGGGTACCTATGGGGGTGGGGCTTTGGGTGAGTCTGGGGAGTGTTATGGTTTGAATGTGTCCCCCAAAGTTCAAGAGTTAGAAACTTAACCCCAATGCAACAATGTTGGGAGGTGGGGCCTAATAAGAGGTGATGAGGTCATGGACATTCAAAATGAATGAATTAATCCATTAATCTATCAAATCTGAATGGGGAAAGTTATCGAGGAAGTAGAAGGTCCTTAATTAAAAGGATGAGTTCTGCCCCACTCTTCGGGTTCTCTCTTGAGTGTCATCTCTTGCCCCTGTGCCTTCTGCCTTCTGCCATAGAATGACAACAGAATGCAGACCCTCACCAGATGTGGGTCGTTTTTTTTTTGAAGAGAACCTCAACATCTTATTATCTTCATAACAAAACAGACAATGAAACTTAGAACTGGATCACTTGGCCCTTTCTCTTCTTATCTCCTCCCAGTTCAAAATGCTTACATCCTTAATAGACAGCATTCTCTTAGATCTGCAGTTAGGTTCAACACACTCGAGCTTCAGCACAATCTTCTTTGTAGTTTTAGCCTTTTTCCTGAAAATGGGCTTCATCTGCCCACCACAGACACGTTTCTTGTCATAACTCTGCTTTCTTTGTGCATACAGAGAATCCTTGCCCTTCTTGTACTGTGTCACTTTATGGGGTTGGTGTTTGCCATACTTCTTACAGAACATCCAGCGGGTTTTAGGAATGTTCACCATGTTTGCAGGAGTGTTGTTGGCAAGGAAAGCAGATGTGTGTTTCTTGACCTTGAATTTCTCAACCTCCAGAACTGGAAGACATACATTTCTTTTCCTCATAAATTAGCCAGTCTGTGGTATTTTGTTATAGCAGCACCAGATGGACTGATATGAAAGTAGATAAGCATCCAGTCCCCCCTCCTCTGAGGTCTGACATGTATTTCCCTCCATCATTGACCAAATCCTGATGATCTGTTAGCTTGACTTTGATATCCTGAGAGTATAAAACCTTCTATTCATCTTTGTCAACCCCATGTCTAATCCAGTGACTAGCACAAATAGGTTTTTAATAAATATTAGACCGATAAACAAGTAAGCGAGTGATCGTTTCATTGATTTCAACCTTCCTGGTTGTGGGGTGGCTGGCAGCTAGAGGACAGGCTAAAAGAGAATCTGCATGAGAGTGTTCTCGAAGGGACTCAGACTCAGTAGCACCTATGTCTTCATCAGCATTGCCCAGTCCAGACCTTGCCTTGGTGCATAGCAGCGAGGGAGAGGAGTCTGCTGTGCAGCCACGATGTGGGAATGCGATGACCAGATGGGCTTCTCAGGACTTCTGCCTCAGTGGTGCCATTCACAACCTCCCACAGAAGTGAGACGTAGTCTCTTCTTTAAAAACACTCTTCAAAGCCTACAGATCCCCTTCAGTGTGCTCATTAGGTGGTGAGCTGAGTACCACTGCTCGGGCTCCTCGTTTGCATTCCTAGAAGCCCCCTCAAGGCCGGGCATGCTTCAATAGGTTCTGAGCTGTGCAAAGTGCTTTTCTCAGAGGCTGCATCCCACACGGGGCCTAATAAACAGATAAAATGCATGTGCAATTAGTGGCATCTTTGCTCTCAAAGACTTAATGTGCTAAAGGCTGTTCATTTATTCTTTTGCAGCATTCAGATCTACACCGCAACCTGTTTGAACCAGATCTTGGCTTAGAGAGCCCCCATTTCTGTCCCAAGGAGAAGACAGTGCAATAATGTAGAAGAGACAAAAGAATCTAGCTGCGTGTGTTGTATAGATGAATCTTAAATGCTTTTAGATAAAGGGAAAGCTGTTAAAAGATTTTGGTACCATTGACTTAGTAGAAATTTGGGCCACTGGGTTCTGAATTTGCAGAGTTCCTATTAATGAAGCCATTTTGTTCTTTTTTTGTGTGCTCGTTAATTCAGTAATTCTGTCATTCCGCTCAGGTGCAGAGAGTGCTGAGTCAGGTTGTAGCCTCCACTCTTCCTTCCCCTCCTCGGTCTCCTCCTATTTGCGGCAGGGTGCCAAGTGCCCTGGACTTGGGATTTGGCATAGGAAGAACTGGTGTTGAGCCCTTGTTCCAATGCTTTCACGGTCCAATGATCAAGTGGTCTTTCATTCACCAAATGTTTGTTGGATGCCAGGCACTGGATAGGTAGGTGTTAGAAAGACAAAGATAAATAAAACACAGTTTCCTCCCTTCTCCTTTCTTTTCTTTTCTTTCTTTTTTTTTTTTTTTTTCTTTTTTGATACTGGGGATTGAATCCAAGGGTGCTTAAACCACTGAGCCACATCCCCAGCCCTTTTTACATTTTATTTAGAGACAGGGTCTCGCTAAGTTGTTTAGGGCCTCACTAAGTTACTGAGGCTGGCTTTGAACTCACAATCCTACCGTCTCAGTCTCCCAAGTCACTGGGATTACAACCGCACCCAGCTGTCTTTCTTTACTTTTTAACACTGAGTTCTTTTAATTATGAACTATCTTAATCAGACAAGTATAAAGTGTTCCGAATAATAGAGTGAACACCCATGATACAAACCACGTCAGGTGTGGTGGCACAGACCTGTAATCCCAGCTACAGGGGAGGTTGATCCAGGTATGCAGCCCAAGTTCAAAGTCAGCCTGGGCAACTTAACAAGACCCTGTTTTAAAACAAAAAAATAAAAAGGGTTGGGCATAGAGCTCAGTTGCAGAGTGTCCCTTGGTTAAATCCCAGTGTAAAAACAAAAACAAAAACAGCTTAAGAAATAAGGCTAGAAAAACATTTGAAGTCTCTTGGGCATATCTCAGTCTCTTCTCCCACTAAAAGGAATCCTGTTCTGCATTTGGTATTTGACATCCCCCCCCACCCCCACCCCATGTCTTTTCTTCTTAGCTTTATTTCTCTATCTCTCTCACTGCTATTTTTTGTTGTTATTGTTGTTGTTTTTTTTTTTTTTTTTTTTTTTTTGCAGTGCTGGGGATTGAACCCAGGGCCTTGTGCATGCAAGGCAAGGCAAGTACTCTACCAACTGAACTATCTCCCCAGCCCTCTCTGCTGTTTTTGGTACTGGGGATTGAACCCAGGGAGCTTTGCCCTAACCCTTGTCATTTTTTAAATTTAAATTTTTATCTTTGCTTCCATTTTTTTCCTTTTTATTGCTACTTTTGAGACAGGATCTCCCTAAATTGCTGAGGCTATTTTGGAACTTGTCATTCTCCTGCCTCAGCTTCCCAAGTCACTGGAATTACAGGAGTGTGCTACCTCATCCATTTCCTGCATGTCTTTTTTGTGTATGTAAACTTACACAATATATAACGCTAGGCTGTTAGGCACTGTTAAAATTTCTCTATGAGGGCTGAGGTTGTGGCTCAGCAATAGGGCATTTGCCCCCATGCATGGGGTACTGGGTTCGATCCTTAGCACCAAGTAAATCAATCAATCAATCAATCAATCAATAAAGGTATTGTGTCCATTACAAATAATTTTTTTTTTTTTTTTTGTGGTGCTGGGGATTGAACCCAGGACCCTGTGCATGTGAGGCAAGCACTCTACCAACTGAGCTACACCCCCAGTCCTTAAAAATTTTTTAAAAAGTTAAAAAAAAAATCTCCATAGATTAGGTATGATGGCACATGTTTGTAATCCCAGCAACTGGGGAGGGAGGTTGAGACAGGAGGATTGCAAGTTTGAGACCAGTCTGGGCAGTTTAGTGGGACCCTACCTAAAGATAAAGAACTGGGTGTGTAGCTCAGTGGTAGACTGCCTGCCTAGCATGTGCGAGGGGCGCAATCCTTAGTATTGAACAAAACAAAACAAACAAAAAAACTAGACTCATACAGACAAAAAAAAAATTTTTTTTGTACTGGGTATTGAACATAGGGCTTCGCACATGCTAGACAAGTGTTCTGTCACTGAGCTACATCCCCAGACCTTTTTTAAAATTTTGAGACAGGGTATTACTAAGACCCTGGGAGATTAAGGCTGTTCCCCAACTTGCCACCCTCCTGCCTCAGCCTCCCAAGTAGCTAAGTTCATTTTTTAGTGAGAATATGAATGGAGCTGGGGTGTTGCTTAGTGGTAGAGTTAGTTAGTAGTTACCTGTCTCTGATGCTCCTACCTCTAAGCAACACCCCAGCTCTACCACTACCTCTGAGTTCAATCCTCAGTATCAAAAAAAAAAAAAAAAAAAAAAAATACTTGGATTAAACACTTTTTATGCATGTCGTTTTACCCTCATGTGAATTCCATGAAGAAGGTGTTGCTGTTAACACTGATACACAGATGAGAAATTGAAGAAGTTGAGGAACTCTTCTTTCCTTCTTCCTTCCTTTTGTTCATTCTTCCTTTCTTCTTTGTGTGTGTGTGAGTATCTCTGATGTTAACACATGCTCTCCCATTGAGTTAGACCTCCAACCCCTAAGGAACTGCAAGGTCACATAGTAAGGGCTAGTGCATAGCCCCTAGGTTTACTGTCCCCAGCCAGTCACTATGGTCTGAGGCCTAGTCTGATAGAGTGGTAGTACCATTAGGACAAATTCTGGGAACTGGTGACAACTGGTAACTGGGATTTATCAGGTGAGGAGACCTCCAAGAGGAGAGAGGTGACCCTACTGGGCTGGTTGGGAGAAGTCACAGAGAAGCACCGGATTAAATGGGATCTTTGGACAAGTCATCTTAGAGTAGGGGTACCTGTCTCTGATGCTCCTAATTAGGATTTAAGGTGCTTGCTTGAATTAGATAAAGCTCCTGACATCTTGCACAGTGCTAAGTTCAGTGAAAGATTGTTGAAGGAATTAGTGACCATATTGGTCCTCTCTGGAGCCAGGCTCCTTTTATTTCGAGTCAGGGTAGACCAGCAGAGAGCTGAAATAAATGGCCACTTCACCTCCCAGGTAGGAAAGACCCCTCCATGTCCCAACCCTCAGGACTGCAGGAGACCTGTGAGGGCAAGTCCTTCCCAGACAGAGAAGAAATAATATCACAGGACACTGTCAAACCCCTCCCCTACCTCAGCACCCTGCACCCCTTTCCCATTTCTACCCTGGATCCAGAAGAAGGAGCTGGAGTTCAGGATCCACAACTCCCAGAGAAAGGCCCTGGCAGGCAGGCAGGCGTGGGATGGGCTGAGGAGGTGTGTTTGTTTTGAACGACTAGATCGACTAGATCAGGCTGCTCAGGAAGAGGAGGAGGATGTGGAGGAGGAGGGAGAGAGGGAGTTGGGTGGAGGGAAGGGGAGGATTAATTTGCTACGTAGACTCTAAGGCCAAGGACTGCAGCCTGTCCCGAGTACGTTCCCTCCTCCACTTGGCATCATCGGAAGGGTAGCCTTGGGCATCCGTGGTGGAGCCGGGAGTATGGGGGAGCTGAGGCCCTGTAAGCTGGAGGGCAGACTGGGGCAAGGATTAGCGAGGCCATTCACAGTCCTTGGTGGGCTGGGTTTTGGAAGAAAACCCCAGGGCTGACCCACTCCAAGTCCCAAGCTGATCCTCCGCCAGGTTCAGCTAGAGCTGGCTCAACAGCGGCACCTGCCGGTCGGGGTCCTCCCTGCGGGGCGGGGCTCCCCCACCGCTCTGGGACCCCGCAGATGAGTCACTTTTGGCCCGGGGTCCGCCACCTCCCCAAAGCTGTCAAATCAGAAAATGTCGCGGGTCGATGAGTGTCGCGAAGCGGCGGGTCCCTGCCCTTCCGGTCGCCACCTGCGCCCTTAATTCCACCCTGTTCATCCAGAACTCTGACCAACCCAAGGCCCACCCTGGGCCAGCTCCCTGCCAGCACTAAGGAAAAAGAGCAGAATAAGGATCCCTAACTTTTAGTAGACGCCTGGTTTGGAAATTTTTGTGGTTGTATTTTTTAAAAAATATTTTACTTGGAAATAATTTCAGGCTTACAAAAGAGTTCCAAGAAGATACTAAGATTCCCTATGTACTTTACCTGGATTCACCTGTTGTTTTAAAATTTTGTTCACTTTCTCCACATATATAAAAATATACTTTTATATGTATATTAAAATATGTATTGGGCGTAGGCCTAACTCTGATACAGAGTGAGGTTAGCATGCTCGAGGTCTTGGGTTGGATCCCACACAGATACACATATATGTATATGTGTGTTTTCTGAACTGAGAAGACGTGACAGCTGACATGCCCCTTGGCCCACAAATACTTCAGTGGGCATTTACTTTCTAAAAATAAGGATGTTCTTTTGCATCACCACAGTCGACTTTTTCCTTCAGGAAATTAGTTAATTAATTAATTGGGACTGGGGATTGAACTCAGGGGCACTTTATCACTGAGACCCAGTCTTTTTAACTTTTTTTTTTTTTTTTTTTTTTTTGAAATCGAGTCTGGCTAAGTCACCCAGGTTGACCTCAATCTTGTGATCCTCCTGCTTCAGACTTCTGAGTTGCTAGAATTATGGGTGTGTGTTACGGAGACCAGAAATTTAAAAATTTAATACTGATAACTTTGATCTACTGTACATACTCAAGTGTTATCCACTGACTCAATAAGGATCCTTTAGAATCTTTTCCTTTTAATATAGGATCCAGACCAAAATCTCATATTGCATATGTTGTGTCTCTTTGTGCTTCCTTAATCTGGAGAAATTATTATTATTATTATTATTATTATTATTATTATTTTGGTACCAGAAATTAATTGACCAGGGGCACTTAACCACTGAGTCACATCTCCAGTCCTTTTATTTTTATTTTTTCATTTTTTAATGGTATTTTTTTTAACACTGAATAACTTTAATAAGATTCATCAAAGATGTTGAACATTAGGTCTGTACAATATTTTACAGCATTTCTACACATCAATAGTGAGAAATCATAGAAATAGATGTATGTAAACAACCAAATAAACAAATCCTACAAAAACCTCGGAATAAGTCTAAAAATTATGCCAGACCTTCATGGATTAATAAATGGAGAAATAACATTTACGCTTGGGAAGGTGCTATATGGCAAAGATGGCAGTCCTTTTAAAATCACTTACAAATCCAATGTGATTGCAGTGAAAACCCCAGTATGATTTTTGATAAGAACTTGACAAAGTGATCCTATGGTTAAAGTATGAATGTTTCAGAGGGGCCAATGAAATTTGGGGGTGGGGTTACTAGGGATTGAACCAGGGGCATTTACCACTGAGCTACAGCCCCAATCCACTTTTAATGAGAGAGCATTTCACTAAATTCCTGAGGCTCTCACTAAGTTGCTGAGACTGGCCTCAAATTTACTATCCTCCTGCCTGAGCCTTGCACATTGCTGGGATAACAGATGTGTGTCACTGTGCCAGGTGCCAATAAAATTTTTCAAAAGTGTAAGAATCCAGTCCTTTTATTTTTTTGTTTTGAGACAGGGACTCGCTAAATTGCTTAGGGACTCACTAAGTAACTGAGGCTGGCCTCAAAATTGCAATCCTCCTTCTACAGCCTCTCTAGTCGCTGGGATTACAGCCCTGCCCCACTGCACCCAGTTCCCCTTTTGCTTTTAATTGAATGTTCCTCATTTTGGGTTTGTCTGGTGTTTCTTTTATCACAGATTCAAGCTATGAACCCCTGGTAGGAATACAAACCCTATTATATTCTTGGGATGGGATTTTCCACCTTGAGGGGTTCACAAAAGTCCTGAGCCTTTGAGAATTAACTTTCAAGTTGTCTGTCAAAAATCAAATTTTCAAAACAGGTTAAGAACAACACCATTAATTCTGTGTGTGTTTTCTCTTTGCTGATGGCTAGCCTAGGCCCTGTCTTTCTCCCTCGCCTTCTCTCCATGCTGAAATCCAGCAGCTGCTGTTGACAGCACTCTTTTTGAAGGCCTCTAGGGACAACCTAATTGCCCAACTCAAGAGTCCTCAACCTCTTGACCTCCTCCAGGACATGGCTGACTGCCACCTCCCTGAAATCTCTGGAGGCCAAGCTTGGCTTCGCCAGTCTCCGCCCATCGCCTTGTCAACAAATGATGCTTTCTGTCTGCCCTGGGAAATACAGAGGTAGCCAGATGCGGAGTTGCTCCTGCAGGAGGCGCTTGTCAGGAATTTCTTTAGGTCCTGGTCTTTTTTGCGCACTCTGAACCCCAGCGAAAACATCCTCACAGTTTCTGTCCTCAGCTGGATTCTTCTGGTTCACATCCCTAGGGAGAGCTCAGCCTTCTAGTAGCTTCAACATCTGCTCTCTTCTCCAACACCCAGGAGGGCAGCCCTGCACCGCCTCCCTCTTGCCTGGCCTGATCCAGTGGATGCCTCTTGGAGTCCATGAATCTGAAGTGGAGCTGTTTACTGCTCTTCAATCTGTTCTGCTTCCTTCGTTCTTGTCCTTCAGTGCCCTCACCATCTCACCAACACCTCATTCAAAACCTTTGCTGGGGGCTGGGGTGGTGGCTCAGTGGCAGAGCGCTTGTCTCACATGTGTGAGGCACTGGATTCGATTCTCAGCACCACATATAAATAAAGAAATAAAATAAAGGTCTATCGACATCTAAAAAAAAAAAAAACTTTGCTAAGCCAGGGGCAGTGGTGCACACCTGTAATCCCAGCAGTTCAGGAGGCTGAGGCAGAAGGATCGGGAATTCAAAGACAGTTTCAGCAATAGCGAGGCGCTAAGCAGCTTAGTGAGACCCTGTCTCTAAATAAAATACAAAATAGCGCTGGGGATGTGGCTCAGTGGTTGAGCGCCCCTGAATTCAATCTCCAGTACCCCACCTCCAAAAAAATAAATAAATAAAAACAAAACAAAATAAAAACTTGAGTTAGCTTTTACCCTTCCATGAAAGCCATGTCCTCCAATGGAAGATCTCTCCCTTTTTCCCCTCTGCTTCTTTTTTCCTGGTCTGTGGTTAAAAATGAATTCTGCATCTGATCCTCAAGGTTTCCTTCTTCTTCATGGTCAGATGTGGCTGATCATGCTCTTCCTGCCACACCTGACCCTGTCAGCCACTCAGCTCAAGTCTCACAAGGTTTGTCTGCCTAAACCTTGAGTATTGATCCTGTGGATCCTTCCAGAACCTCCCTTCCCTTTAGCACCATACCCTTTACTCCAAACTGGTGATGTTTTGTGTTTCTCCCAACAGATCATTGCTGCTGGTTTTGTGTGTGTGTGTGTGTGTTGCTGGGGATTGAACCCAAGCCTTCCCAATTTCTCAGGCTATTCTGCCCTTACACCTGGACAAGAAGGGTCCCACTCTTGGCTTTTCCAGTGGTATCCCTCCCCTCTGGGTGAGCAACCCCTTAGGAGTCCTGCCTCCCCTTCTAGACCAGCACTGACCAACAGAATTTTCTTCAGTGGTGGAAGGGCTTACCATCTGCACTGTGCAATGGGGTAGTCACTACCCACAGGTGGCTACTGAGCACTTGAAGTGTGACTTAGTGTGATTGAGGAACTAAATTTTAAACTTTATTTCATTTTGGAACTGGGGATGTTGCTAAGTGGTACAGCACTTGTCTAGCATGTAGGGGCCCTGAGTTCAATCTCCAGAACCATGCACACACAAAATTATTTCCTTTTGAATGGTTAAATTTCAATAACCAGGAGTGTGGCCAGTGGCTACCACATTGGATTGCACAGGGCTGGGAGATCTTCTGCCCCTGGGACTCAGCATTCCCTGCCCAGAGGTCCCAAGCTTGCTTCAGGGGCTGCCCAGGCTTCATCCCAGCTCTTCTAAGAGCAGAGCACACGGGAGGTGTGCACAGCCCTCAGCAGGGGGGAGGCTGAGGGTGCTCTTGGTGAAATGTGTATGGGACTTGGATATGCAGTGGAGGTATCTGCAAGTGTCAGTAGTGGGGGCTCTCATAGTGCGGGACAGAATCACGGGCGGGAAGGGAAAGTGGGGGCTCTCCCTCAACTGTCATATTCCAGTGCAGAGCTGTGGTTCTAGAATTTTTGTGTGCACTTTTCTTTAGAAAGTACATTTGCCAGGGTAAGAATGTAGAATTCACTTTATTTATCTGTGTTGGTTTGATTTATAACTTTAACATTTATTTTTGTGGTGCCAGGGATTGAACTCAGGAGCACTTTACCACTGAGCTACATCCCCAGTGCTCCCGTTTTAATTTAAAAAATCTTTTAAAAATTTTTGGACACGTCTTGCTAAATTGCTCAGGCTGGCCTTAAACTTGTGATCCTTCTGCCTCAGCCTCCTTGAGTAGCTGGGATTATGGGCATGCACCACTACCCCTACTTTTAAATATTTAGATGGATGGTAAGTGGGCTTCCATTGAGTTATTGTCCTACACTCACACATCAGGAGTCATCTGGGATTAGCATTCCTGTGTCCCTGTGGCACACAGACCTTCCCTCACCACTCTCCCTCCAGGCTGGGAGCTCTTCCTGGGTCTAATTCTTCCCCATTCCTCCTGTTCTTGTCTCTGGTCTGCCATTTTCTTGATTTGGGACAAGTCACTTCATCTCATTGAGCCCCGGTCTTCTCATCTGTAAATAATGGAGCTGTCACAGTGTTGTGTAGCTATAAGAGAATACCTGAGACTAGATGATTTATAAAGAAATGAAATTTATTTCTTATAGTTCTGGGAAATCCAGGTCTGAGGATTCATATCTGATGAAGGCTCTCTGGCTGCCTCATAACATGGTGGAAAGCATCCTGGGGTGGGAGCATGCACAAGGAGAGCCAAACACACCCTTTTATCAGGCACTCACTCCCAGAATAACATGAATCATTCATGAGGGCTCTGCCATAACCAGCTCTTAAAGGTCCCATTCCCAAGGCTAGATTGAGGATTATGTTCCAACATGTGATCTTTGAAGGGTTCATTCAAACAAGAACAGGGGCTAATAACACCAACCTAGGTACATTACCATGAGAATCAAATGAACGTGACAATTCTAGGGGCTCAACACCTGGGTGTTCAGCAGGTCTGCCATACATGTTCCTTCAGGCAGCATTCATTAAACACTTACTATGCAGGGCGCGGTGGTGCGTGTCTGTAATCCAAGTGATTCAGGAGGTTGAGGCAGGAGGATCTCAAGTTTGAAGCAGCCTGGGAACTCAGTGAGGCCCAAGGTAACTTAGTAGGACCCTGTCTCAAAAATAAATAAATAAATAAATAAACAAATAAATAAATAAATAAGGCTGCGGATGTGGCTCAGTGGTCAAGTGCCCCTAGGTTCAATCCTTAGTACAAAAAGAAAAACAAAATCAAAACACTAAACTGCGTACCAGGTGCAAGACTCTGTTCCCCACTCTAAGTGACCCCTAGCCATGAGAATGGCCTTGGATGCTCTGAGCAGCTCCCTTGGTCCACCCACTTTGCTCAGCCTAGCTGAGCCCTGGGCTAAATTGGAAATCGACAATCTAAAAAAAGATAACTCCGTGCATTTGGAAATGTCAAAATGAACTTCTAAATAATTCTTGGGTTGAAAAACTCCTAATAAAAATTAGAAAATATCTAGAACAGACTATTAAAAATATGATGCATATGAGTTGAGGGTCTAGCTTGGTTGAACACTTGCTTAGCATGTGTGAGACCCTGAGTTCCATCCCCAGCACTTTAAAAAAAAGTACTATGAATAAAGTCCTTTGCATCTAGTGCCCTAGAAGTGGTCGTGAGGGCGATAAAGATGCAGCAATAGGGCTGGGGATATAGCTCAGTTGGTAGAGTGCGTGCCTCACATGCACAAGGACCCGGGTTCAATCCCCAGCACCACAAAAAAAAAAAAAAAAAAGATGCAGCGATAGCCTGGGGGTGGGGTTATCTGTAGGATGAACTTGCCAGATTGTCTGAGGCTTAATGAGGAGGGGCAAGGACTAAAGGAAATGTATCTGGGGCTAACCAGTGATTTGGGGATGGGAGACTCAAAGAATGAACCATAAATGATTCCATGAGTTGGGGTTTTTCTAGTTCCCTTTCACTGATGAGGCTCCTGAATTTGCTAATGGGGAAGAAATTCAAGACCCCCATTGAAGTGGCAAAGAGAGGATTCAAATCCAGATTGGCCCTCTCGATTTTCATGCTGCCCCTGAAAGTTCAGCAGACGGAGGCTGGAGAAGCTTTTTGGTTAACATCAAATCAACCTTAAATTAAACGTTTTAGTCTCTGAAATAGTCTGCCACAGAGGCATTGGCCACTTCTCTCACCCTGGAGTGTCCGGCTGAGCTGAGGGCTTCGGAGCACAGCATCACCTTCATCGGTCTATCTATCCATCCAGAGCCCTGCTAAATGCAGTCCTGTACCTTTCATTCAATATTTAGCAAACACTTTTTTTTTTTTTTTTTTTAACAGCTGAACCAAGGGCTTCCCCCTGTACTAGGAAAGTGCCCTACCACTGAGCTACTTTCCCAGTCCCTTTCAATTTCATTTTGAGACAGGGTCTCACTAAGTTACCCGGGCTATTCCTGAAGTTGTGATCCCCCTGTCTCAACCTCCTGAGTAGCTGGGATTACAGGGGTGCACCACCACACCTGACCTTAAGCAAATACTTCTTGAAACTATACTGGAGATGCAGGGATGGAAAAGACAGTTCCTGCCATGGAGAAACCCACAAGTCCAAAGGGACAATCATGTGACTTGGACTTTTAAAGAGATCTCACCTAAGATCAAAGGTCTGTTCATTGTTGGGGAGTAGAAATTGGTGTAAACTTTTAGATGGCAATTCTGTGAATATCTACCAAAAATTTTAAAACACAACCTTTGATACAGCAATGTCATATTTATATATTTATCTGATAGATATATGCATAAGATTTTTAATCTTTATTTTTATTTATTTATTTACATGCCGTGCTGAGAATTGAACTCAGTGTCTCACATATGCTAAGCAAGCACTCTACCACTGAGCTGCAACCCCAGTCCAAGTTTTCTTTTTTTCTTTTTTCTTTTTTCTTTTGGTACTGGGGATTAAACCACTGAGTCACATCCCCAGCCCTTTTTTGTATTTCATTTAGAGACAGGGTCTTGCTGAGTTGCTGAGGCTGGCTTTGAACATCAATCCTCCTGCCTCAGCCTCCCAAGCTGCTAGGATTACAGGTATGTGCCACTGCTTCCAGCCAGATATACACATAAATGCAAATAAATATATGTACCAAGATGTTTCCTGCAGGCAGCACTGTTTCTACTAGTGGGGGAATAGTGAAATGTTATGACAGACCCCTGTGATGGAGGACTAGATACAGGCAGGTATAGTAAGTGAAAATAGCAAGGTGCTGCACAGTGTGACGTGTGTGCTATCATTTGTGTCAAACACACACACACACACACACACACACACACACACACACACACACACTACTTGTATGTACCCAAAATATCTCTGGAAAGATACATTAACACTGTTACCTTTTTCTTTTTTTAAATAGAGGCACTTACCGAAAAATAGTGAGGGGAAGAAGGGAGGCGAGTCTTGGGGAAGCCCCCTAGTCACCTGAGCTCTGAGTGTTCCCAGCGATTGCACAATCCCTCCATCCGGGGTAACAAGGTGAAACATTACTCCTGTCTGATTCCACTGAAAACCTTGAACCGTTTGGCTGTCATACCTCCTGTTCCCAGAAGGAGGCAGCACAGACCCACCAAAGCACAGTTCCCAAACTCGACCACCTTGTAGGATTTCCTCCTCTGTGGACCGTGATTGGAGAGCTACTTCCTGCCAAGCCAAACACATTTAATAGGTAAAAACTGATTGCATTTTCTCCTTTATTTATTTTTTTTTGGCAACTCAGTTCTGATCAGCATGAGAGAAAGACTTCAGGCTTGGTGAAATGATAATTATCAGAATAAGAGGTCTTACTTAGTTTAGCCTTATTTTTGCCAGGCTTTGGGTGATGAGTGGTAAGCAATGGCCTGAGGACCCCAGGGATTGAGGACTAGACTGGCAGTGGCTGCATTACAGTCTTTCTGGGTTTTCAGCCGCAGGGCACACTCATACTCTCTCTGCCCTCCTCAAAGAAGTAGTTCTGGGCAAGAGGAAACATGGGCACCTCATCTCACAGACTGCCTTAAAGCAGTGACTCTCCCAGATATGTATGGAGTCTGTCACTTGCTAGGCTGTGATCAGTCCAAGGGTAGGGATTCTTCTCATCAGAAGAAGAATTGCAGGATCTCAAGGACTAAACACAGTACCAGGCACACAGCTGGTAATATGGAAAATTTGTCGATGAATTGAAATGGCCATTGAGGAAACAGGAGTTAAATTCTTGAGGGGGGGGGGGGGGGGAGAGAAAGAAAGAAAAAATGAAAAAGAGAGGTCCCAGCTAATCTCAAGGGCAAGGCCCCAAGGGTAAGGCTATCATTTGTTTCAGACTGGAGGAGGTGGCAACTGGCAAGCAATGGGTCACCTTCCCAGCAGGCTCAAGGACAATATTGCTGTGACCACCTTGGGGGTTCCTGGCCAGGACATGACACAGGGGTCACATCTCTCAACAACCTGGGGTGCTGGTCACCTTGCCTGAAGAAAGGGTTAAATTAGGTCAGCCTGGGAGAAGGGGCCAGCTCATCCCAGGGTCTTCCTCAAGATTAGATAGCTAATTTTCCAGTTCCTGCTGAAATTCTTGACAGTGGTTATGAATTCAAGGGCAGAAGGAGGAGGAAACTATCAGGGGAGGGATCACTTATAGCACTGACCTGGACTGGCTGGAGAAAGTTCAGGGCTCACTCAGAGTGCCCTCCCTCTCCAAAGTCCTGGTAGTATAGGATAGGGCCAATGAGGAGCCCCATAAATTAAGTGGGGAAGGAGAGAAGCAACTGGAAGAGTCTTAGATTCAGACTGGAGACTGAGCCCTAGACCTGAAGGTCTACCTCTTCATACTCTCCCATCTGAGAAGCTCAGTGGGAGACAGAACAGCAACCCCAAGACAGGGTAGATTTTGGAGGTGGACAGAAAGGCCTGTTATTGCCCTTTCTTTACTGTGTGTCCTTGGAAGAGTCACTAACCATTTTGAGCTTAGTGTCCCCATCTCTAAAATGAGGACATCCATACGTACCTTTCGACAGGATGAATGAGAAGAGCTTGGAAATATTTCTGAAATTAGCAGACATCGGAGATTGTTATTCTCAAAGGCGAGAGACCACCTTAGGTTCCTGGTGGGGACAGCGACCAAGATACTTTCCCCCTCTGTGGTGCCTGCTCCTTTTCCAGCCTGGCAGCTGTTTTAGCTCTCCGTTCCTCAACCCCTGCTTTTCTTTGGCACTGTCTTGATGTCCCCAGTTTCTCCAGCCTGCCCTTTTCCATGGATTCCTCCATTCTAAAACCACTGGGGATGCCCGCACAGGCACACCGTCGGTAGAAGTGGGACAGGTGGTGAGGGTCTCCACTGCCGTGGGTCGGTGCCCCCACCCTGTTTGGGAGCTTCTGTTTCCGAATGGTTCCTCTGGTCCTCAGCTGATATCTGGACTAACAGAAGAGGACAGACACAGAAGTGGGGGGCCTGGAAGGGGGTTCCCACTTTCTCTGTTAGGGACCCAAGAGGGGAGCGCATCCCCTGATCCCCAACGCCGCACCACTACGGATCCCTAATCCGCGTTCGCATTTGTTGACAACCTTCCACTCGGTGGTCTGCCCTCTCCAGCCCCAGGCCACAATCCACCTCATCCGGCCGGGGCCAATCCCCCGCTCCAGGCGAGCCAAGAGATGCGGTTCTAGGACCCGGAGGCGCCGCCGAGCGCGCCGCCGCCTCGGCCTCGCCTTGGTCGCCTGCGGCTCCGGCAGGTGAAGCGACGCCCGCCGCCGCCTCCGTGGCAGGTGGAGCGGCCCGCAGCCCCCTCCCCGCCGCGCCATGGCTGTGGAGGACCCCCGGCTGGCGCCCGGTGCCCGCCCCCTCCCTCCAGCCCGCCCCCCTGGGGCTGGGTGCGCGGCGGCGGCGGCGGCGGCGGACTGCGGTTTGCGCGCACCGGGAGCGACAGCAGAAGTTCGAAAATCGCCGAGGGGGGAGCCCGCGCCGCAGCTTCCTGCCCCCGGCCCAGCCCTCTGGCCCCGGCGGCCTGCAGCCTGACTTCCTCCCCCCACCCTGCAGCTCGCTGCCGCGCTCCCTCGGACGGGGCCGCCCCGATGGGACGCCGCGCCCCGGCCCCTGCGCGCCGCTGAGCCGAGCTCCCGCGTCGCCGAAAGCCGCTGACCCTCGCCACCCGGGCCTGGAGCCCCGTCCCGTTCCCCTGGAAAGCTGGATTTCCGAGGCTGGAGGCGCCTGGCCGGCTGGGTGGGGACCACCATGGGCAACGCGGCCGGCAGCGCCGAGCAGCCCGCGGGTCCCGCTGCGCCGTCCCCGAAGCAACCCGCTGCCCCCAAGCAGCCGATGCCGGCGGCTGGGGAGCTGGAGGAGAGATTCACCAGGGTGCTGGTGAGTATGACCCGCTGTGCGCGGGGCGCGGGCGAGGGGCGGCAGGGACTCGGCACGCGTCCCCGCCCCCGGGGATTCAGGTGCCGCTTGGAGATCCCCCTCCCAGCGGCTGCCCCCTCCAGGGATGGCAGTGACAGTGGTTTCTTTCAGAGTGACTTAGCACTCCCCACAAAACTTTCTTCTGCAGTCGCCCAGTCTCTCTCCCTGAGACAACCCTCCTGCTCCTCGGTCTAAAGGTCTTTAAAATGTCCTGTGAGGAAGATGGGAGCGCAACGCAAGGGGGCCCCAGGCACTCCCTTCCCCACTGCACGCAGGCCCAGCCACTGGGTGCGGGTCTCCAGCATCTGCCCTTCTGTGTCTCGGGGTCAAAGATGGAAGGGGTTACAAATTTAACCTCCTGGAAGCCGCAGACCTAGCGCAAGTGCTTGGTCCTGGTGTGTTCGGGTGCCCGGGCTGCTGAGAGTGGGTTGTCAGATCGTGCAGAGGGGGTGTCTGTGTTTCTCACTCCCCCATATGCCCAGGCAGGCTGCCTGCAGCTCCTCATCTTGGGCATCCCCTCCTAACTATTGAAAGGAGTACATTAGCAAGGGCGGGGTCAGGATGGGTTGGCCACTGATTGGGGTGGAGCAAAAGTCAGAAGCCCCCTTCCACTGTCACCTGATAGGGGAATTGGTGTGGGGGCGCTAGAGTCTAGGCCACTGGGGAGGGACTCATCAATTCAGGCTGAGCCTGGAGAGGTCAAAATGTTTGGTTCGGTGGGGACTCCAAAGCAGCCAGGGGTCCTTAAGACTGGTGGGCAGAAGTAGGGAAGGGGAAGGGCACTTGTTCTCACTTCCCCCTCCCTACCTCCGTCCTCTTCTCTGCTCCTTTCTCTAATTGCCTGGTGGCCTGTCTGCTGTCAACCTTCCCTTGCTGGATACTTTGTGACAGAAGAATAAGGCCGGGCTGTTTCCCAGAGGCACTTCCTAGTCTGAGCAGGCTGGCACTGAAGGTCTGAGGGTGGGCACCAGGAGCAGAGTAGTGCTGGCTCAGTCTTTGTCCCCACCACATCCTAGACATCATTCCCCTCTCTGTCCAGTCATTAGGCCCTACTTGCTAGATCCTCTGCAGGGCTAGATCCCTCCTAAGGGTCCCTGAGAGTCACATGCTGCCCCTCCCGGGAGAAGGTTAGAAGGGATCTGGAGGAACTCTGGGCTGGAGTGGGGTCTATCCTTGTGAAGCCACCTTGCCTGATAGGGGAGGAAGAGGGACTTTAACGGACACCACACACCACGCTACTCCCCATCTCCACAGAACAAGGCAAAGCTAAGTGGAGCTTAGCATATGGGGGAAGGGCATGTAAAGAGAGACAATCTCTGGGTCCATCTGGGGAACCTGAATTAGTGGTGAATCCCTGGACTCCCACCAGCCTGATGGTGGGGGTTATGAGTCTGCCTTTCCCTCCAAGTTTTCTGTAGCTGGGGGTGGGGCAGGCTTCAGGGATGAGGTCCAGGCCCCAAGCTGCTCTCTGTTATGTACACTAATGGGGAGGAGCCATGTGAGTGAATAATTCAGACCAATGGAAAACCCAAAAGTCAAGTGGTGATGTTCTGAGGACTTGATTGTCCTGCTTAGATTTGTGACTGTAATTGACTGGTTGAGTCTGACATGAAATGTCACTGAATACCACCCCCTCTGCACCCCCCCCCCCTTGGCCCCCAGACCCACTGCCAGTACCAGGGTATTGGGGTGGGGGAGGCCCAGAGATGGATCTCAGGGGGAATCCTGGTGAAGAAATGGGTGATGGCTGGGGAGAAACCTAGGGCAACAACACCCACTGGGGGCCCCACTCTTCCCTGATCCCCAGAAACCTTGGCATGTTTACACCTTCTTCTTGGGTATGTTCAACCCATGCCTTGTCTTCTAACCCAAACTCAGGTCACTTGGCTAAGAATCTTGTTCTTCTACCAATAGGGGCATGAACCCCAACCTGGGGTAACAGCCTTGACCTCTGCCTGCAATACCCAGGGAGGAGGATTTGGGTGAACCCATGGGTCTGGCATTTATTGTTTGATAGTGGCTCTTCATCTGACCACCATCCCTGGGACCAGAGCTGAGTCCTGTCCTTAGTTGATGTTCAAGAGAAAAAACTTTGATTGCTGGGGGCCACCAACCTCAGGGATCTTGATTGGAGATGACACCTTCCTTTCAGATCTAATCACATGGCCCCAGGGAACCTCTTTGTTTTGCTTCAGCTTGGCCCCTTGTCTTATCCCTGGTGGGTAGTAAGAGCCCAGCAGCCCCAAACATTTCCTCCTCTCTTGGTGGTGGGACTCCCAGATGACAGGTATTCCCACCAAGGCCCACAGCCAGGTAGGGGGTACAAGGAGGCTTTTTCCCATGCAAGGGTGAAAGGAGGGGCATTACCTTTCCAAGAAGGCTGTGTGAGAGAGGGGTGCCCCTGCTTAAAATGGGGGTGGGGAGAGTGCAGTTTGAGCCAGGGTTTCTGGCTGCTGCCTTAGCAACCGTGAAGGAGCGATGGCTGCCCAGCCACATGGGCATGCTGCGATGGTGGGAACACCAGCCAGCCAGGCTCCGAGCTCTCGCCTCTCCTACGCCCAAACCCAAGGCTGGGTGTCTTCCAGCCCTCATGCCTTCTTCTGTGAGGCATGTAGGGTGACAGATCTGGATGATAAGGCGTCCTTTTCAGGCCTGCCGAAAGTGGCATGTATACAGGACACCCCTGATCTGCCTGGGCAAAGAGGAGCCTGTGGCATTGGGGTAAAGGGATAAGAGGAGCCTGGGATGATGTCCCAAGGCTGAGAGTGATGCTGGCATCCAAGAGGGGACTGAGCTATTTGGTGAGGAATTTGCCCCTTGAGGGCCTATCACCTGGGGTGCTCTGACTTGTGCCCAGGGACATGGTCACCTGATCAGGTAGCTTGGGGCAATGAAGACAGCTGCAGGTAGGGTGTGGTCCCTGGGATTCTTGCCTCCAGATGAGCCCTTTTTCTTCTGGGGCTGGTAGTAAAGAGCAGGAGTGGATGGCTCCATTCTGACTGAGGGGTGCACCCTTGACCAGCTCCCTCCTGGGGGTGGGCAGATGAAGTCTGGGGACATGTAGCTCAGGCCCTGTGCTTCCAACCTCTGGGGTGTCTTCCACAGAAAATGTTAATGAGGTGTGGCCCTGTGGTCAGATTTTGGGCTGGGCAGAGACTGTGGGTGACATTCCCAGGCAGGGCTGGCACATGTTGACCCTGGAAACCCAGGGATGTGGTGGGCATGATTCACAGTGACATCTGGGGCCATTGGCAAAGAGCTGGGTGAGATGGGCAGGAACAGGTGAGGCTGTTCTTGGTACCACCTCTGCATTTTTTTTTTTTTTTCCAGAATTCTAGGAGGGGCTTAGATTTCTCTGCCATTGAGGGAGCAGGGGTTACTCAGGAGAAAGGCAGGGAAGGTTCCTGGGTACTGGGGTCTTGAAATTTAGGGCTGAATTTTTTCTTTACTCCTTATTACCTGCGTGACCTTGGACAGGCTACTTAACGTCCGTAAGCTTCAATTTTCCTTTTAATAATCCACCTCCTAGAATTATTGAGGGAATTAAATAAAGTGCTCAGCACCATGCCTGGCATGGAGCAAGTGTTAATAAATGCTCTCCACGGTGAGGAAGTGAAGCCTGGTCTCCATCTTGGGGCCCTTCTCTGTGAAAAAGCCCAGACCTTGCCTTTCCCCTGTCCCATCTCCCTTGCCAAGGACACCCATGGCTGCCATGTGTTCCTGAGGCGCCCCCAGATCTCTAGCCATCACAGGCCAGGCTGCCTGCTTGTCATTATGCAGGTCAGCAACAGGGAGGCCTATACTGAAAAACTGCCTGGTGGCCGGAAACCACGAGAGGGAGGCTACCTCTCCTGGAGGGTGGGGCAGAGGTGGTGCTAACGGTAGCAGTGTGCACATGGAGAGGGGGTGGGGAGGCCTCCACTTCCCCTGACAGAGGGTGCGATGAGCGGGGGTTCCCCAGTGAGTAAGAGCTCAGTGTGGGTAACAACAGGAAGTGCAGGGTGCTGGGTGGCAGGAAGTGCTGCTGGCTGTTCCTGGTTTCTCCGATGGGGGGACCAGGGCTGCGCTGTCTTCGGAAGACCCCTGGGGCCAGGACCCACACTTCTCTTTGCCCCCACTGCTCTTTCTTCAGAGGAAACCAAATTTCTTAACCAGCCTGTCTTCTAGGTCACCTTGGGCGAGCCATTGAGTTTCTTTGTGCCTCGGTTTCCCGTTTGCAAAACGGGGATGCTAATCGTGTCTCCTTTGCAGGCTTGTTGCTGAGGTCTAAGTGAGTTAATAGACGTAAAGCACTTAAGATGGCACCTGGCCCAGAGGAAGTGTTTCGGGAGTATTATTACTGTCACCGCCATCATGGCTGCTGTTATTCTTCTGCCGGCCTGGGTTATGTGAGCAGGGCCTGGTGTCTGGGCTCTCGCCTTCCTTGCTTTTATACCTGTGCTGGGGACCCCTGAGCTCAGGTGGGGGAAGCTATTAGCTTTGGGGGTTTTTAGCACCTAATGCAGGGCAGGCCCATGGCCTCCTCTAAGCCTGGGATTCTCGTAAGAGCTCCAGAATGTCTATGCTGGGATTTTTAAGGAGTAGATGCTATTGATTTTTTCTGGAGATGCTCTGAGAGCTTGAAAGTCAAAGTAGAGAGGTGATGGGATAGATGGGGACTGGGAGCTGGGGACAGGCCCAGTTTCTGGGCCCACTGGACTGAGGAATTCCTGTGGAACTGGCCTGACACTGGGATTAAGTGGGTGTCCAAGGTCAGGGGCATCCTGAGGTTTAGAGGGCAGAGGTGTTGGGAGGCTCTTGGGTTGAGATGCAGACTGTGCTCAAATTGAAAGCAAAACTGTAGGGTGTGGTCAGTGTCCAGATGTGGCCAGAGCCCTTCAGTCTCCTGGGACAATCCTTTAGAAGTCAACACCCGGCAGTGGGGCGGTGCTGAAGCGGGGAGGCTCCAAGCCTGAGCCTGCAGAGGCTGGTCTTGGGTGAGCAGAGGCGGGGTGCTCTCTGGTAGGCAGTAGGGACACGGAGGGAGGACAGTGGCCCCCATACGTTCTCATAGGAAGATTCAGCTCCTTTTCTTAACCACACCTCCAGAAATAAATCCCATCTCCCTCCTCAGCAGACCCAGGGCACTAGGGTGGCAGGAAAGGGGCTGAGGGCCAGCTCATGCTTGACCAAGCCTCTTGGAGACAGGCCTGTCTTTTCTGTATGTATCCACACTTCTATTCACACTACCATGCCCCACCTTGGGGTCACCTGTGGGCTCCCTGAACCCTGTGCCCCCACATCTGCAAGATGTCTCTCCTCGTATTGGGTCACTGAAGAACATTATTACATTGAACCAGAACTTTGCACAAGCAGTCCCAGGAGCTCTGTGTGGTGGGAGTGTGCCTATTTTATGGAGGCAGGAGCCGAGGCTCAAGGAGGCCAAGAAGCTGTTGGGCTGGGTCTCTTGAATGAAGGTCCATTTCCTCCACACCACAACTGCCCCCATTCTGTCCTCCTGTCTGGTGGCAGGTGTGCCCCTTGCACACACACCTGGACTGCCTGTCCCTTCCTATCCTACTTGAGCGACGTCAGCCTTCTTCTTGTTCCCCAGCCTCCATCCCACAGTGCCACCTCCTTTGCTCAGGACCCGGGTCTGGGGCTCTCTTCCTCTTTTCAGGGTGGCCTCACCTCACCCCAAATGAGTGGCATCTGCTGGCCCCTCTCCCACCCTGGGTACCCGTCTCCTGGGTGGGCACCATCACAGCCGGGGAGCAGCTGCTAATTAGTGCTCAGCGCTGTCAGAGCTATTTCTGATTTCTGAGTCTAAATTTAGCACGTCTGGCAGGCTGGCACGTGGGCCTGGGGCCTGAGGCCTGAGGAGGCCCAGGTGGGGAAGGAGCAAAGGGGCGCCCTGCCCTCCACCAAAGTGGGGACAGATGTGCCAGGCCCCAGCCGAGGCCTCCCCTCTCCATTAGTAACCCTGGGCTGCCCTTGGGGAGGAGACCAGCGCCCTGGCTCAGTCTTTCTGGCTCCTCTCTTCCTGGCATCCTGACCTTGGGCAGGTCACGCCACTGATCTGTGCTTACACCTGTGAGGTGGGCATAATGGCACCAATGGTGGTGAAGAAGGTAGAAGGCCATTGGCAGCATGCAGGGCGCTGAGCAGTACCTGGCACTGTGCGCACTCCAGTGAAGCTGTTGGAGTTGAGATTATGACTGGAACTGTCATTGGACCATTTCAGAGCCAAACAGGTCTCAAGGGCAGATGAGGGCTCAGGTCCCATGTCAGAAAGTGGCCATCCCTGCTAAGGCTCAGATGTTGGTGCTCAGCCATCTACCCCTGCATCTCCCTCTTTTGTGCTGGCCACTGCTCCAGTCACCCCTGCTTCCTCCTTTCCCCTAGGCCCTCATCCCTGTCCCACCTGGAGTGGGGTGGATCTGGCTCAGAGAGAGACAGAGAGCAAGAATGGCCTGGCAAGTGCCCCCAGCAGAGTAGGCCCCTCCCCCGAGCTCGAAAGTCCCTTCCATAGTGGTCTCTTTGGATGCAGCACAGCTGTCCTAGGCCCTGGCCTGGTGGCAGGGAGGACAACATTTGGGACTGGGGCAGATTCCTCAGTCCAGGCTCACTTTCGCAATGGGGGACAGGGATGACGTACCCCACCCCCAGCTGGCTGGGAGTCTGGTGGGTGGGCAGTTTCACCTCTCAAGTGGGGCCTCTGCCGGAAAGGTTAGGCAACCAGGGCTGAGAACACCCAGCTTCCTGTTATCTGAGGATGACTCAAGGCAGTGATTTTTGGGGTGAAGTCTGGCCAGAGCCCCAGACTTAGGCCTAGCGCCCAAGAGAGGAAGCTGGCTGAGGAGCCTTGTGTGGGTGTGGTCCCTACTCTGCTCCAGCTGTGACCTCTCCTCAGAACGCTGTGACTGAGAGTGTGTAACCCGAACCACCAGAGCTAGGGACAGGAGCCTGGCAGACTCTGGGGCTCTCTGGGGGCTCCCACATCACCAGTGGAGACCCTGGCTAAACTGGAAACTCCATGAGGGCAAGAACTGTCTTTTGGCATCTGACTCATAGGCCCTCAACAAACCTGGGGTTTTCCCTGTTGGGGTGAACTGGCCTTATCTTCTGAATCTATTAGGGAGACTCACCAAGTCCTGGGGTCCAGGGAGCCCCTGGGTTGATTCCACAGCCCTGGGCTGAACTCTACACTTACCCCGTGGTGACGGAGACACTGTGGCTAAGAAAGAGGAGCCACACAGAGTTCTGCTGACCTTTCTTAGCTCCTGAGGGGAGTCCCAGCCTAGGCCACCAGCATCACAGACCCAGCGCGCTAGCTGTTCCGCCCAGTTCCTGTGGCTGAGTGACCATCCCTGCTCAAATCCCCCCACCTCTGCAGCCATGACGCACCTGCCTGGAACTCCCAGCCCGGCTGACATGGCTGCCCTCAGCTCCCTTCCTTCTTGGAGGGGAAAAGGGAGGCACTGAGAGGGCAGAGGCTTTGGAGGCATGGGTGCCCTGGGCCTAGTCTTTGCACGCGTCCACAGCCACACCTAAGCCTGGTTGGAGATGGCTCTCCTGTTAGCTTCCCACCTGGCTGGGAGGAGAGATGGATGCCCACTTATTACAGATGGGGAAACAAGAGTCCAGAGGTGTCTGAGGCCCCCAGGGAATGCGTACATCTGCCTCATGCCAGCTGTGTCAGGGAGCTGTGGTGAGCCCACAGACTTGGATTCAAATACTGGGTCCCTTCATGTTGTTGGGCCCTGGGGAAGGTGCTCCACCTCTCTGGGCCTTGGCTTTCTCAATACTGTTTGTCTCTAAGTTGAGAGGATGACATACCTTCTAGTAGTTCCCTGAAAATACCCGTCCTCCCCTTCCCCATCATTTAGGGGCCCCAGGCTCAGGGATCTTATTTTTTTCCTCCTCCCAGAACTGCATGAACTTACCCCCAGACAAGGTCCAGCTGCTGAGCCAGTATGACAACGAGAAGAAGTGGGAGCTCATCTGTGACCAGGTGGGTGTCAGGATGGCTCTGCCACCCTTTTCTCTTGTTACTGGGGTATCCTGTCCTGAGCAGGCTGATGCTGGGAAGAGATAGGTACTACTATATTGCCCCTGGGGCCAACACCCTACCTAGAGGCTGGGTTGGCATCTGGGGAAGGTGCTGGGGGTTTCTGTAGGACCCCGAATCTCTCTTCCTTTGACACCATCCTCCTTAGAGACCTTGTGAGTCATGAGCAAGGCTGGGCTTTCCTGAGGAGCTGGCAGGAGCTGGGCCAGGGCATTGGCCAGGCAACTGGGCTGGTTCACCATCCTCCTCCTGCTGAGCTTCCTGAGCAGTCTCTCTCTCTCTCTCCCTCTCTCTCTCTCTCTCTCTCTCTCTCTCTCTCTCTCTTCTCTCCCCCCCCCCCTCTCTTTATTGTTACTGGGTATTGAACCCAAGGGCATTTAATCACTGGGCCCTCAGCCCTTTTTTATATTTTATTTAGATATAGGGTCTCTCTGAGTTGCTTAGAGCCTCACTAAGTTGCTGAGGCTCTGAACTTGTGATCCTCCTGCCTCAGCCTCCCCAATTGCTGGGATTACAGGCATATGCCACCAAACCTGGCCTTGAGAAGCCTCTCTTGACTCTCCCAACCTACTTGGGCTGGGGAAGGGAGGTGTCAACCCTGGGTCTTACATCTTTGTTGGCCCACTGGATGGGGCAGGAAAGGGCAGGAACCTCTGTCTTCCCTTTCCTTCACATCTAGAGGAGATATAGTCAAGTACCCAGTTCAGACCTGGGTTCCTCAGAGCTTGGTCCAGGCCCTGGGCTTGCCACCTTCACAGCCCTCTGGGCTTGCCACCTTCACAGCCCTCTGGGCTGCTGTTGCCCAGGAGGACCCTCTCCTAGTTCTGGGGTAGGGCAGGGCTTGGTTGCTGGGGGATCCTATAAGGTGGAGGCAGGAGCAGGGTGCCAGCTGAGGCTGTGGAGGCTGGGCATGGGGATCTGGGGAGCCAGCGCCTCTCCCGGGGCTGGCAGAGCCTCCTTCTAATGGACTGAGATGGGATGAGCTGGCTAGGCAGCCATCTAGGGTAAGACTGGGCTTTTGAGCAGAGGGTGGAGGCCTCTGGAAGCTCTGGAGTTGTGTGTGAGTATGCGCATGTGTGTGTGGGGGTCTTGCTGAAGGGGCTTGGCCTTGCACCTCAGAGGTCGGGCTCAAAGGCTGGAGAAGTAGAGGGTTGCTGGGGGTGGCTGGGCACATCCAAGGGGTCTGGGATGGGAGGGATGGGAGTCCTCTGGGTGGGGGCCTCTGCATGGTCCCTGCCTTTGTGTGAACCTCCCCGCTGCCCTGGGGCTGGGGTGGCTGAGTTAGGAGTTGCTTTGTGGAACACAGGAGAGGAGTCCCCACACAGGCACCTAAAACACAGGCAAATAGGATGTCTGCGGGCAGAGTCCTGAGGGAGGGGCCTCAGCCTGCCAGGGACCTACCCCCCTGCCTATATGCCCAGCTCTAGTCCAGGGAGGGCAGGGAGCAGGTCAGACTGAATTCCCCCAGGGCCAGGCTGACTGCAGGTTTGATCCTCAGCATTCTACCTGGAAACGCCGGTGGTTACAATAGGACTGTGGCCTCCCAGGGCAGCAGGGGCAGGCTAGGCCTGGGCTGGATTGTTTGGGTTTGTGCCATTGGTACTTTAGAGGCATCTTAAGACAGCCTGAAGCCCCAGGTTGGAGCTGAGAAAGGGACCCTGGGACCAGGACAGGTCATTTGTCCTGGGGCAGCTCTGACTAGCTCCCTGTACCCCATCCATCTCCTCAGGAGCGGTTTCAAGTCAAGAACCCCCCTGCAGCTTATATCCAGAAGCTGAAGAGCTACCTGGATACCGGTGGGGTCAGCCGAAAGGTAGCAGCTGATTGGATGTCCAACCTGGGGGTATATGTCTCCCCTTTTATTTCCCTTTCCCTCTGCACCATCCAGACTCTGGGAGGCTGGCACAGCCATGTGAATCAACTTTTCTGTGGGTTCGTGTCAGTGCATGTGTGTGTGTGTGTACCCCATGTATCCATGCATGGGTGTGTGGGCACTGTGTTTATGTCCCCAGGGTGCTTTGAATGGATGTGCATGAATGTGTGGAGCCAGGATGTGCATGTTTAAATGTGTATGTGCCCAGTGTGCTTGTGTAGGAATGTGTGTGTGTGTGTGCGTGCGTGCGTGTGTGCACACACGCTGTATGTCTATAGGGAGGGGTGTGTGTGTGTATTCTGAGTCTGTATGTAGCTTGTGTGCACCCTGTGCGCCTGGGCTTGGGAAGTACATGCATCTGTGAGTGTCTGTTCGGCTGGGCTGTGTGTGGAGGTGGTGGGGAGGTGGAGCGTGAAAGGCCCTGTGTGGAGGCTGGGGGAGGATGGGCACGCTGGCTGTTGTCTAAGGGCTTGATGGCCTGAGGGCTTGATGGGGGAAACCACCCCCTCCCGTGTTCTTGCTCACAGTTCAAGAGGCGAGTTCAGGAGTCCACACAAGTACTGCGGGAGCTGGAGACCTCCCTGAGGACAAACCACATTGGGTGAGCAAGGGCCCCAGTCTTCCCCTCTGGGCCTATGAAAGCTTCCCCTTGCCCTCCCTGCCCCCATCATAGGACTGTGCCTATGGACCACCTCCTGGTGGGTGTCCAACAACCTCTCCTCTGCTCCTGCCCATCCTCAGTCAGCACCTTGGGGCGTGGCTGGGCCATGACCCTCCTGAGCCCCCAGCAGCCCTCGGCCTCACTGGGTCTCCCGAGGTTGGGTGTGTTGGTGTCTTCCTGGGACATTCCATCCAGGGGCCCTTGCTGTGCCTGCTCTGCAATTGAGGCAGGGCACTTCCTGGCTGGGACTCAGGGAGCCTGTGCCCTGCAGGTGGGTGCAGGAGTTTCTCAACGAGGAGAACCGCGGCCTGGATGTGCTCCTGGAGTACCTGGCCTTTGCCCAGTGCTCTGTCACGTAAGCACCTTCCCCAGCCCTCATGCCACTCCTCTTGATCCATGGTCCCTGGGCCTTGGCCCATGCCTCTGGCCAGTTCCACACTGCACAGCCGGAGCCCCTGGGGCCCTGCACTTGCCCCACACACTCCTTCCTGAAGCCATGCCCTGTCCAAGGAGGGGTGTTCCCTCACTTCCCACTGAGCTCAGCGCAGAGCCAAGAACACAGCCTCCTGCTCTTGCCCAGTCTCTCCTGCAGGTCTGGCCCGCCCGGCAGTTTCCTCCATCCCCTTCTTAAGTGTCCCCTGCAGTGCTGGCCTCCAAGCCCCTTGCATCGTATCTCCAGGTATGACATGGAAAGCACAGATAATGGCACCGCCACCTCAGAGAAGAGCAAGCCCCTGGAGCAGTCGGTGGAAGATCTTACCAAGGGGCCGCCCTCATCAGTGCCCAAAAGTCGCCACCTGACCATCAAGTATGTGGTCCCCAAGACAGGGTGGCAGGAGAATGAAGAATTTACCCCCACGCTGCTGCATCTAGACAGCGCCACACAGGGCCCTGGGGGTTGGTGGGAGGGGTAGCCAAACATGGGGGACCAGAGTCAGGCCTCACACAGCACTCAGGATACTAATATATTAAGGAGCCTTCAGGGGTGAGCACCTGGGTGGGTCAGGGATAAGGAGGGGGTTTCTGGGTGGTGGGACCTCTCATGTACCATCTAACCCCCTGTTTTCTCCCATGCGGCCTCCAGGTGCCCCCCTTCTCCCCGGTACGTAGCCACCTGGGGGGCCGGTGCTTGCCTGGCCAGCTCCCTGGAGGGTGGGTGGGTTGGATGGGGCATTCAGCTGACATCCTTGGGATCAGCTACTGTGGTAGGTCTCCTTATCCGAATATAGGGCATTCTGCTGGGAGGTGGGAAGAGGAAGGAGATGACCCTGGAGCATCACGTGGAACCCAGCTTCCAAGTTTGGGTCTAGGGAACCAACTGCATACTAACCCCCAAATTCTCACAATGTTTCTTTGTTCATTCATTCACATATTCATCCAACAAACATTTTAAAGCACTTACTATGTATTAGGTATGTGGCAAGTGCACACAGGCCAGATCATCCTCCTTTGGGGGCCCACAGTCTAGTGGGGGAACAATCCAATGTGACAGGTTGTTACAGAGATGTGATTGGGAACTTCAAAAAGGGAGGCGGCCACTACCTGGGGCATAAGGAAGGCCTCTCAGAAGAGGTGATGCTGGAACTATGCCTTACAGATGGACAGGACTGTATAGGCAACAGTGGGGTCAAGGAAGGGCAGTTTGGGGAGAAGGAACAGCAAAGATTTAGGCATATTTGTGTAATGACGTAAAAGAGTGATGTAGCAAGTGGAGGCGAGGACTTGGACGCAGGTGCGGCCTCTCAGTGTTGCTGGAAATGTGATGGAATTATCAAGAGGACTGACGTGGAAGTCTCGGTTGGCAGTTCTGCAAAAATGAAAACATCACACTTTTTTTTTTGGCCAGGAATAATTGAGCACGCACATATAGTCCTTACTAGGTGCCAGGAGCTGTTCTGAGCTCTTTTCATAGTCCCAGCAACCCTGTCAAGAAGGTGCTATTATTGCCATACCTATTTTACGACTGAGGAAAGCGAGGTACAGGGAGATTAAGTAACTTGCCTAGTAAGTGGTGACCTGGAATGTTCTTGAACCACAGCCATCTGCATTCACAATCTGCCTCTCAAGATGGAAGATGAGCCCAAGTGGCTACAAGCGCCACCTTGTGGAGAGTCTTCTCATAGCTGTTTCCAAGCCTAAGCTCCCCACCCCACAACACATTTAGCCCTTCTTAATGCTAAGTCCCCATAAGGGTCTTTGCTTCCTCAATCCACCCTCCCCAGCTAAGGACCGAGGAGGCCCACCTGCCCTCAGCTGGCCTCCATGATCAGGTAGATGGGAAGCTGTGACCTAAGGTTCCAATATGCCCTCTCTTATTCCAGGGGTCATCTTACTGGTAGGGGGAGCAGGAAGCTGGGGCTCTCAGGGCTCTGACCTCTGTTGTCTTCTGCAATCCACTCAGGCTGACCCCTGCCCACAGCAGGAAGGCCCTGCGGAATTCCCGGATCGTCAGTCAGAAAGATGATGTCCACGTCTGCATCATGTGCCTGCGTGCCATCATGAACTACCAGGTTGGCTGGTGGCCATGGGACTAGGGGACCTGGGGAGTTGGGCCTGTCTTTACTGGGGGTTGTGCAAATTGCTGAGATTTGGGGACCATATATTTTCTCTCTGCCCCCCGCCACCCTAAGGAACCCTGGGGATCTGGGCTGGTACAGGATCTTGAAGCTGATGAGTTTTGAGGGGATGACACATTTTTGCTGCCCCCTTGTCAGGTCTCCTTGAGTGCCCCTGAGCACGGCTGAGGCATAGATGTGCCTCACACGGGGGCCAAGTAGAATGGGACAGTGAGGTCCGTGGAGAGAGCAGCCTTTGGCTGTGTTGTTTGGAGGAACAGCACCGTGGGTGAAATTTGTCTCCTTTATGCTGTCAGCCTTTAAGGACTTGCCATGTCCAAGGTGGCTGTCACTGGCTTTTGAGAAGATGAGCTAATTTAAAAGAGGGACAGTTTTAGGGTTTGGCTGCTGCTGAAGAGGTGTGGTTGGATATGAAGAAGAACTTTCTATGCTAAGGGCATTAGAGATCAGAGCAGCAGGGCACCAAATACGCAGGAGGTGCTGGCAGTCCTCGGGGCCTTCCTGGAGGTGCTGACCTCTCTTCTCTCCCCAGTCTGGCTTTAGCCTTGTTATGAACCACCCAGCCTGTGTGAATGAGATCGCTCTGAGCCTCAACAACAAGAACCCCAGGTAAGGTCCACGTCCCTAATCTGTCTCCACATGCAGATTCTTCTACTTAACCCCTTGTGCACTCTGTCCCCCAATTCTCAGGACTGCTGCCCAGACTCATCCCACCCCCACCATCAATGCCCCTGTCCTCTGCAAGCCAGGCCATGCCCGCCCTTGCTGTGGGCACTGCTGGTTCCTGAGAGACAACCTGCCTCTTCTCTCCCCAGAACCAAGGCTCTGGTGCTGGAGCTGCTTGCGGCTGTGTGCCTGGTGCGGGGGGGACATGACATCATCCTGGCAGCCTTTGACAATTTCAAGGAGGTACTGGAGCCCCTGTCCAAACATACACTTGCCCCAGTGGTGTCGCTTAGAGTCCCGTGGTTGGTAGTTGTGGTCTCTGGTGGGGGCAACTGCAGATACTGGGAAGGCATCTGGGGAACCCAGAGGACAATCTGGAATGAGGCAGTTCTGCAAGGAAGGTAGAGTCAGGAAGGGGTACTGCCTGATGGTGACAGGGACAACTATAGGGATCTGCTAAGCCTCTGACTCTCAGCCTTGTCAGGTCCACCTGGTCTTGATCCTGACATCTTGGGGTTGCCCACGCTGGCTGACAGGCTTGCCAGAACGGTTGTGTGGGAACACAGTGCATAAAGCTGGATATGTTCATTCATTCCTTTAAGGAATGTTCACTGAGGGCCTACTATGAACCAGGCAGGAATGGGACCTTGGGATATATCAGTAAGCAAAAGAAACAAAAAAGCAGGGGAAGACACATAAGAAACAATGTAATAAGTAAGAAAATTACATAGTGTGGTAGGAAATGACAAATGTTGTGGGGTAAAAAGGACACTGGGGGGAGGGGGAACTGGTTGCAGGGTGGTCAGGGGAGACTCAATGAGAGGGTAAGACTGGAGCAAAGCTGTGAGGGCTGGGCATGCTCATTGTTGAGGCAGCTGGAACAGCAAGTGCAAAGGTCCTGAGGTGGGGATGTGCCCATGTGCATGACCAGAGCAGTCAGTGGAAAGGAGGAGCTCTGGGAGGAGGCTGAGAGAGAAGTGGCGTTTGGAGCAGAAGTCTGACATGGCCTGACTTAGATGTAACTGATGAGGACCTTGTACAGACATGAGAGTGGCAGCCAAAGATGGCGTAGGAGATGTGCTACTGGGTTCTCAGTGAGCACCATTCTCCCTACCCAGGTATGTGGGGAGCAGCACCGCTTTGAAAAGCTCATGGACTATTTCCGGAACGAGGACAGCAACATTGACTTCATGGTGAGCTTGAGGGGCTGGCTGGGGCCCAGGCCAGGCCCTATTGGGTTCAGGGAGCAGCTAAGGCCTGGGTGGCTGGGTTCTGGGCTGTGCCCTCTCCCGTGGGGGAGGGGTTGGTGTTGAGGGAGGAGGGCTAGACTGGGGACATGGAGGTGACAACACTGTGTTAGTGGAGTGAGTACTGTGGAGAGGGAGGGAGACTTGGGGGTTAATGGGGTTTGGAAGGCACCGAGCACCCGCTACCTAGAGGATCACAGACCCCCTCTTCTCCTGGCACCCAGGTAGCCTGCATGCAGTTCATCAACATCGTGGTGCATTCCGTGGAGAACATGAACTTCCGTGTCTTCTTGCAGCATGAGTTCACTCATCTGGGTCTGGACCTGTACTTGGAGGTGAGCCCTGCACTCCTTCCACCTTCCCCTGACACAACCACCAACCAATATAGATTACGGCCAGGTGGTTGGCAGATCTGGGTTCAGATCCTGGCTCTGCCACTTCCTGGTCATGTGATCTTGGATAGGTCTGTTCTCTCTCTGAGTCTCAGTTTTCCCATCTGTCAAACAAGAAAATCACAGAAATAATAGTGACTCTAATGTGTGGAACAATGCCTGGCACGGGATAGGCACCCAGTCCAGCAGATGTTGTGGCCGATGCTGGAATAGGTGCCAGTGGCCCTGGGTCTGGTTCTGGGAGTACCAGCTCGGATAGGCACTCTCACTTCAGGACATAATAGGGAGCCCATAGATAGTAGGCAGGAGGTGGGAATGGCTCATGCTGAAGGTGAGTTCTGGGAAGGTGGGTGGAGGTCTTGGGGCTTCTTGGTCCAGCCTAAGCAGAGAAACTGCAGCTTCTGCCCAGGTTCCTTGGGAGGTTGCTGGAGGAGTAGGGCCTTTGGGGTTGGATTTTTGAGAGTCAAGATTGACAAGGTGAAGAGCAGCCTCAACTTGTGTATCTGTACAGTGGAATATATTCAGCCAGAACAAAGGAACAAAGTACTGACATGTTACATGGATGAGCCTTAAAAACATCACCTTAAATAAACGAAGCCAGACCCAAAAGGCTACATATGTGATTCTTTACATGAAATGTCTAGGATGAGTAAATCCATAGAGACAGAAAGTAAATGAGTGGTTTCTAGGGGCTGGGGAGGAGAGAATAGGGAGTGACTGTTAACAGGTATAGGATTATTTTTTTTTTAAGGGGAAGGGTGATGAAAATGTTGTGGAGGGCTGGGGATATGGGGACAAGGCCCTGGGTTCAATCCCCAGCACCGCAAAAAAAAAAAAAAAAAAAAAAAAAAAAAAAAAAGAGGAAAATGTTCTGGAATTAGAGAGTAGTGATGGTTACACAACCTTGTAAATGTACTAAAAACTATTGAAGTGTATACTTCGAGATGGTGAATTTTATCATATGCAAGTGATGTATCAATAAAAATAAAGAAAGAAAGAAAAAAAGGAGGCCCCTTCCTCTGGGTCCCAGTGGTGGTGGATGATCAGAAAGACATGCCCCGGGCCTCACCCTACTCATTCTATCTGGGGACAGAGGCTTCGGCTCACGGAAAGTGACAAGCTGCAGGTGCAGATTCAGGCTTATCTGGACAACATTTTTGATGTGGGTGCGCTGTTGGAGGACACTGAGACCAAGAATGCTGTGCTGGAGCACATGGAGGAGCTGCAGGAGCAGGTGTCGCTGGTGAGAGCTGGTCCTGAACCCAGCCCAGCACATAGTAAGCCCACAGAACACGTGTGTCTGTCGCAGGGTTCTTGGGCCCATGGCCATCAGGCACTGAAGGGCAAGCTCGGTTCTAGATGTGAATTGGAGGCGGCTGTCTGCCTAGCCCTGAGTTTGGCCTGAATCCAAATCCTGAGTCTTTTGGGTGTCTTTCTCAATGAGCATTCAGTGAGCTCCTACACGGTGTGGGATTTATGTGAAAGGCAGGCGGCCCCACAGATGCTCAGACCCCAAGCTTCGACTCGGATGAACTGGGTGCCTGGGGCCCCTCCCTTCTCAGTCTCCTCCTTCCCACTCATCTTCCTCATCGGGGGTGACTTAGTTTCCCCTCCTCTTACTGGGGTTCAAGTACCAGGCTCGGCCCACCCTTGGCACGCTGGGCTGAGCGAATCTGGGAGCCTCCCCCAGCCTCCAAGGCAGGCTTGCCTGATGCCGCCCCCTCACCGGCGGTGCCAGTGCTGCCTGGCCGCGGGTGGTAGCTCACCATGTGCCGGTGCTACAGCTGACAGAGCGACTTCGGGACGCGGAGAACGAATCCATGGCCAAGATTGCTGAACTGGAAAAGCAGCTAAGCCAGGCCCGCAAGGAACTGGAGACCCTGCGGGTGAGGCAGGGGGTGTGGGCTGGGGTGGGCTCCTAAGAACAGGCTGGCCGGGACTTCTGGGCTTGACATCTCTTACCTACCCCGGGGGGAAAGAATGGGGGCTCTGTGCCACGGAGCCTGCCGGTGGGCACTGACCCCTTCCCTGGGGCTTGCAGGAGCGCTTCAGCGAGTCAGCCCCCATGGGCGTCTCCAAACGTCCCCCGGAGCCTGAGAAAGTGCCTCCTCCCGCCCTGGCACGGCGGCCCTCCGCCCTAGAGCTGAAGGTCGAGGAGCTGGAAGAAAAGGGGTTAATCCGAATCCTGCGGGGGCCGGGGGATGCCGTCTCCATTGAGATCATCCCAGTCGCTGTGGCAACCCCGAGCGGCGGTGATGCTCCGACTCCGGGGTTGCCCTGCGGCTCCCCCAGCCCAGGTGCGCGGGAGCTTCAAGCTGGGACAGGGTGCGGCGGTGTGGGGGGAACCAGGGTCTGGAAGGGAAACCAAGGGCCAGGTGGGGAGAGGCAGCAGAGGGAGGTTCGGGTCGCGGGTGTGGCTCAGGTAGGAGCAGGTGGGTGGAAATGGGCCCTGTGGGCTTGCGCGGGGCGGGGAGGAGGAGACAGACCACCTCGCCCGGAAGTTGACTCGCTCCCCCCGCCTCGCCCTCGCCGGGTTCAGATCTCCCACCTGCCGCAGACTCGGTTTCTGGAGCAGCACCGCCCCCGCCACCGCCCCCACTGCCTGGCCTCCAGTTCCCGCAGGATGCCCCTCCCTCGACGCCCCCACCGGCCCCGCCCCTCCCAGGTAGCCCGGAACCCCCGCCCGCACCGCCGTTGCCAGGAGACCTACCACCCCCACCCCCGCCGCCACCGCCGCCACCTCCTCTCGGCACTGACGGACCAGTGCCACCACCGCCCCCACCGCCTCCCGGAGGTCCCCCTGATGCCCTTGGAGGGCCGGGCCCAGAGATGGGCCTAGGTGAGTGGAGTGGACCTCCTTGAGCCCAAGTCTGGGGGGAGATGGGTAGGGCCCTGGCCTCAGTGTCCTCCAGCACCCTCTGCCCGGGGCCTCCTACTACCTCCTGCCTGCCCTGTCAGGCCCCGCTGGGCCCGTTGCCTATTGAGTCCCCACTGCTCACCACTCCCTCCCGGTCCTAGGAGTAAAGGCCAAGAAACCCATCCAGACCAAGTTCCGGATGCCACTCTTGAACTGGGTGGCCCTGAAACCCAGCCAGATCACAGGCACCGTATTCACAGAGCTCAACGATGAGAAAGTGCTGCAGGTGAGTGGACCTGTCTTGCCCTAGTAGGGGCATCAAAGAGGAGGGGGCTTGCCAGTTTCAGAGAGGAGGCAGAGGCGAGGGTAAGCATTAAGTTACACTGCATGAGTGCATTGGTGCAGTGTAGTATACTGACTCCCCTGGAGGCTCTTTTCCTTTCCGGTCCCTTTCCTACCACTTTCCCATGACCAGGGGTTTAGCTTTCTTGATTCCACTCTCAGTGTTCCAAAAGGGATGTGTTCTGTTGCCTCTTAGTCATTGAGCATTCTGTTCCCTTTGTCTGTAACGCTCTTCCTTTTTCCCTTTTTTACTGCAGGCCAGTTCATTCTTTTCATAATGGCCTGAAAGCTGCGTCTCCTGGGTTGTGTGGTTCTCTTCTTTCTCAATGTTTATTGTGCTTCTCTTGTATCAGGGTTTATGTCTGTTTGGGTTACTGCTTTGTTTCCCTGCTGGGGTCCTGTCAGGGTTCAACCAGTGGTCTATCCTTGAACATAGTGCTCAACCAGGAGTGTGCCAGACCTTGGCCCCACCCAGCCCCACCTTCTCCCCCTGTACCCTCAGGAGCTGGACATGAGTGACTTCGAGGAACAGTTCAAGACTAAGTCCCAAGGCCCCAGTCTGGACCTCAGTGCTTTCAAGGGCAAGGCAGCTCACAAGGCCCCCAGTAAAGCAACACTCATTGAGGCCAACCGGGCCAAAAACCTGGCCATCACTCTGCGCAAGGGCAATTTGGGAGCGGACCGCATCTGCCAGGCTATTGAGATGTGAGTACCCTGCAGCCAGCCCCTCTAGTAGGCTGGAATCACCAGGCAGATCCTAGTAAGAGCCCCAGCTGTGGGACAGAGCCTATAAGCTTCATCGGAACCCTGGACAGGGAACCTTGTTTCCACTCAGGCCAAGAAACCCGAGTCCATGCCTAGATTGGGACATTCTACTCCTTTCCTGCCTCTTTGGCAGAGGGATTTATAGTACGGCATCTGCCACTGATGAATGATGGGGACCTGGGCTTCCCAACTCCCATTTCCCTTAACTCCTACCTCTTCTCTTGTTCTCTGAAACTGTCAGCAAAGAGTAAATATTTAAGTTCATTTAATCAACCAAAGGAGGGAATGTAGTCTTGTTCTCTGGACTGATGGATATAGGGTAATGCCCCTTGTCTCCTTTGCTCCCCGCTGCAGGTACGACCTGCAGGCTCTTGGCCTGGACTTCTTGGAGCTTTTGACCCGCTTCCTGCCCACGGAGTATGAGCGCAGCCTCATTGCCCGCTTTGAGCGGGAGCAGCGTCCCATGGAGGAGCTGTCGGAAGAGGACCGCTTCATGCTACGCTTCAGCCGCATTCCACGCCTGCCCGAGCGCATGTCCACGCTCACCTTCCTGGGCAACTTCCCGGATACTGCCCAGCTGCTCATGCCGGTGTGGGCGGGGCAGGCAGGGCGGTTTGGCCTGGGCTTGGGGTTGCGGGAGGCATCTCTCAGCCCAGGCTCCATTTGGGAGGACCTGAGCTCTCGATGAGGGAGCCTCCAACTTACTCCCCTATCTCACCCCCAGCAACTGAATGCCATCATCGCAGCCTCCATGTCCATCAAGTCCTCTGACAAACTCCGGCAGATCCTGGAGGTGAGAGCCTCGGGCAAGCGGCCCAGAGGCTGAGCCCACCCTGGCCTCTTCTATGTTACGTGAGAGGGCCCTGCCACGAATGTAATGTCCCCACTTTTCATGTGCATGCTTTGAAAGACACATCTAGATCAGGGGTGAAGATTGGTGACAGCAGTCATGTCTTTAACAGAGTACTGTTAAATGCCAGAGGGCTCAGCCCCTCTGGGCATTGCTGTGTGAGTGGCAGAGCTACCACACCTGCTCAGTGGACTGTCCCAGGAGGGAACCAGTAGTAATGGTTGCCGAATGGGTGGCAAACCCACAACCTAGAAGGGGATAGTGGCAACCAATTTTGGGGTGAACCAACAGAGGGCAAAATTGGGTATGCTCCTATGTTAACCATGCAGGCATGTGAGATGTGCTTACACGCAAGTACACGTGTCATGGAGAGAGGGGTCCCTTCAGGAGTGTGGTGGGGCTGAGTGTGCAGGGCTCGCTTTTTGCCACCATCTCTCTTGTGAAATATTTACTTAAGGGGCTTCCCCAGCCCTGGCACCCTGTTGAGTCTCTTTCCCTGCCTCTCCCAGATCGTCCTGGCCTTTGGTAACTACATGAATAGCAGCAAGCGTGGGGCAGCCTACGGTTTCCGGCTCCAGAGTCTGGATGTGGTGAGGTGGAGGGCCTGGCCTGGGGGATTGGGGGCTGGCTGGTGGCCTGTGGCTTACAACAGGTTTTTGTGCAGCTGTTGGAGATGAAGTCCACTGACCGAAAGCAGACGCTGCTGCACTACCTGGTGAAGGTCATTGCTGAGAAGTACCCACAGCTCACGGGCTTCCACAGTGACTTGCACTTCCTGGACAAGGCAGGCTCAGGTATAGAGCAGCCAGGGCCCTGAGCAGGCAGGGGCTCAGTCCCAAGGCCACTGGGCTGATATGAGTTGGGTAAAAGCAAGGGGACTGCAAGACGTAATGGGTGAGAGTGCTGCCTCCCAGAGTCCTTGAGTTAATGCTGCCCCACATCCCACCCAGTGTCCCTGGACAGTGTCCTGGGGGATGTGCGCTCCCTGCAGCGAGGCCTGGAGTTAACACAGCGGGAGTTTGTGCGGCAGGATGACTGCATGGTGCTCAAGGAGTTCCTGAGGGCCAACTCGCCCACCATGGACAAGCTACTGGCAGACAGCAAGACTGCTCAGGTGGGCTGGGGCTGGGGCTGGCCTGGCTTGGAGCCAGGGAAGCTAGATGGGGAAATGAAGGAGTCCTCGCCATTGGAGCACTAGGTGGGGGGAGGGGTGTGGCCACAGCTGGGATCCCTTGGGGATAAAATAGGAGTGAGGTGCCACCCTGCCTGGAGGAGCAGATGAAGTGGCCAATGTCCTAAGGTGGTGTGGAGCAGCGTCAGGCTCTAAGGAGTCCATGCTGGTAGGGCTGATGGGCTGTGCCCACAGGAGGCCTATGAGTCTGTGGTGGAGTACTTCGGAGAAAACCCCAAGACCACATCCCCCTCCATGTTCTTTTCCCTCTTCAGCCGTTTCACCAAGGCCTACAAGGTACGTGTGTTGGGTGGGTGGGCTGGGTACCCTGTAGCCTTTCTGCATGGACAGTGGGAGGGGCAGGGGCTGCTTCTCTCTCTGGTGGGACAGGGCAGGAATGAGGACTGCCCTCACTGAGAACTGCCTCTACCCCTCAGAAAGCTGAGCAAGAGGTGGAACAGTGGAAGAAAGAAGCAGCTGCCCAGGAGGCAGGTGCCGACACCTCAGGCAGAGGGGAACCACCAGCACCCAAGGTATGCAGCTGCCGCTGAGCCTGGTATTGGGATGCAGGGATGCAAGCTATCCTTACACCCTCTGGCCCCATCCCATCTCTCATTGTTAGGGACAGACCCTGTACAAAGACAAAGACAGTGCCCTAGGAGCCAGGGATGGGAGTGGGTTCCTTTTGCTCCCGTCAGCTGTCCCTGCTGTGAGGCACTAGGCAGATTTTGTAGAATTGAGCAGGGTGTGGGGTGGAGGGATCCTGGAATTGGAGCTATATATATCCTTTCCAGTCTCCACCCAAGGCCCGTCGGCAACAGATGGACCTCATCTCTGAGCTGAAACGGAAGCAGCAGAAGGAGCCACTCATCTATGAGAGCGACCGAGATGGGGCCATTGAAGACATTATCACAGGTGAGGGCTTGGCCAGGTGTCTGTTCGGTCCTTCTAAGCTTTCTTTGTCGGGACCCCCTCCAGGGGTCTGGCTACCTCACTGCCTCTTGCTACCTTTTCTGTTTTTCTTTCCTTTTTCCTTTCCCTCCCCCCACCCCCTCCCCCTCAGTGCTCAAGACAGTGCCCTTCACCGCCCGCACTGGCAAGCGGACATCCCGGCTCCTCTGTGAGGCCAGCCTGGGAGAGGAGATGCCCCTCTAGCCCCCCAGGTACCTGTCCCATCGCTGCTGACAGCTCTGGGACCTTTGTGGGCACTGTCACTCTCCTGGGCTAGTGCATGACTGGAATGTATTTGGGGCAGGTGGGAGGTCTGGCCAATGTAAACAGTGCCCCTTCCCTAAGCACACAACCTGGGTTCTTTAGAAGAGTGAGCCTGTACCCGGGAGCATGGTACCAGTTCTGGGCAGACTCCTGAAGGGCTAACGTATCTCCTTTGGTTGCCAGATCTGCGGAACCAGCCCTACATCCGTGCAGACACAGGCCGTCGCAGTGCTCGTCGGCGCCCTCCAGGACCCCCCCTGCAGGTCACCTCTGACCTCTCGCTGTAGCCTATTTCCATAGGTGGATTCTGTAAGGGGTGAGGTTGGGCGCAGGCTGGGGCTCAAGGAAGACGGTCCACTGGGCAGCCCCTCCTGCTGTCCGTTGCCTTGGCCTCGCCTTAAATGGGCCAGCGCGGCCTCCTTCTGCTGAGGAGGGCAGAGTTGCTGGTCTGAACTCCCAAATGCTGATTGCAGCACCCCCCCCCCCCCCCAACCCCCCCTATAGCCATACTTAACCTGAGCGGGAGCCTGGCCTGTAACTTATAAAGTGCACCTTGCCCTCCCCCATCAACCCCCAGCCCCAAGGACTCTCCTTGGACCTTATTTTTATACAAGATTAATAAAGATGTTTGCAAAAAATCAGCGTCCGCTCCATGCCCACTCCCATTACACACAGCGGTTTCGCTCAGCAAACGCTTTACTTGTACAAGCTCCTCACAGCTTGTTTCTGCAAAGAGGCTGGCGAAGGGGAGAAGGGTTGCTTCTGCACTAGAGTCGCAGGGGAGGGAGCCCGCTTCGAGAGGCGCATTTGCTCCAGCGACTCGTCCACGTACCCTGCGGGAGGGCGGAAGGGGTGTGTGGAGCGTGAAGCCGGCAGCTGGGAGACGCAGAGACTCACAGGATTAGCACCTCCTGGTCCGCCTTCCGCTGCCCCCAACTTCCGCTGCGGCCTCCGTCTACCTGGATACCTCGCCCCCTTTTCCTTCGCCGGTACTACTTTAGTCACTCCTCCCTCTGCGCCTGCGCCTACCCCGACCCCGTTTCTTTCGGTCTGCTCCCACTTTCCGCCTGCCGCCCGCCAGTCCCGCCGCATCTGCTGTCCCGCCTCCGCCCCATCTGCCCCGTCCTGATTCTCTCCAGCCCGCCCGCCCCTCTCCGCCGGGGTCCCTGTTCTGCATCGATCGCCCTGCGCGTCTGCTCTCACCTGGGCTGACAGGTCCCAGGTTGGGCGGGAGCTTGGAGCGGCCGGGCTGGTGAGGCTTGGGAAGGCGGACGTCTGGGCCGGGGATTCGGCTCCGCGTCCTGCATTCTGGCCTCATCCGCCCGGCCAGTTTGGGTATCTGAGAGTAGGGGCAGCGCGCACCTGGGGCGGGCGCCCGGGAGGAGAAAGAGGGGACAGTGCGGGGAGTGGGTCCTCGGAGGCCAGAAATGGGGGTGGGGACCGTGTGTGACCGAGAGTGTCCCTTCTCCCGTGGTCCCCAGCCCCGCGCCTCCGGCCCCCGCCCGCGCCCCACTGGGCGCGCACCCGCTTTGTACAGCGTGTGCAGCGAGCGCGCTAGCTCAGTGTTGGAGAGGCCGCTGACGCGCGCCGCCTGACAGAAGAAGTTGAGGCCAGCGTGAGCGCGCGAAGGCCGGCCCTGGCAGCGGGCCCGACCCCTACACCCAGGGTTCAGCTGCAGAGTCCTTTGCTTCTTGAAGTAGTAACTTGAAGGAGAGAGGGTAGCCGTTTCAGACAATGCCTCCTTCATTCTCTCCATCTCACAGGTGGGGAAACCCAAGGAGGACAGGAAGCCACTTTTCTTAGACCTGGGGCGACTTGGGGACCAGGAAAAGGACCCAGAACTCAGGGCTCCTATCTCTGGGGCTTGGGAGCTAGGGATGATTGTGCCCACCTCATCACCTCCTGGGCGGACTTGGAGGGCACAAAGCCCTGGCTCAGCAGCTTGAACAGTATCTCTATGAACAGGGTCTTTAGGCTCCGGTGGTCACAGACCTTATGGTTTCTCACTTGCCCTGGTGACAGCAAAATGAGGGTGAGGAGGGGCCTCCCCAGGCCAGGCCCACCCCTGCCACACCAGTCTTGCTGCTCACTTATGCACTGAACCAAGTAATGGTTGTCAGTGAGGACACCCAGGAAGTCTTTGAAGCTTACGATTCCATCACCTGGAAAGAGAGAGGAGGTTCCCATGTATGATCTCAGGGTTTCTATGTGTGTGGTTAACCTTGATATCTGTCCCTCTCCACCCTTAGCCTTCCAGGATATCTTCAAATTGTTCAGCTGCAACCCAATGGGTACATGCCCAGCATGAAAGTTGCCCTGTGCAATGTGGGTATCCAACTGGGTTCACAGGAGAAGCCAAAGGTAGACCCTAGTTTGGGTAGGGGAGAAATAACCCTTGCTTTGGGGCAGCCACATGTCAGGATAAGAATTAACTCAGCAGCAGTGTTTGAAGGCCATGAGATAGTGGTGATGAGGGCTCTTTTCCCAGAAGAGGGAACTTTAAAATAGAACCAGGTAGGAATTTTGTGGGCAGGGGTAGCATTCACCAGGAGACTACCTGGAGGTGGGAGAGGATAAGAGAGCAGGCATGGGGCACCCACCATCCAAGTCTGCCAGCCGAAGAGCCTCACACATCTCCTGTGGGCCCAGTTGGATATCCACATTACGCAGGGCAATTTTCATGCTGCGCATGTCCACGGTGCCTGTTGGGCTGCAGCTGAACAGTTTGAAGATATCCTGGAAGGCTGAGGGTAGAGGGGAGCAGGCAGAAAGGTGAACAGCACACATAGGAACTCTGAGCCCTGAGATCTGCCTATTGCAGCTATGGTGGAACTGGGCTACCCCAGTCCCCTGGGCATGTATAACTTTTAACACAAAGAACAGTAGTGGCAGTTGGGTATTGGCGCATTAGTGCCCATTCAGTCTTGAAATCCAAACATAAGTTTTGGACATGTTTATATAAAAAGCATTTACAACTGATGTTCAAGGTCACACCTGGCAGTCTGACTCTCTAACTATGATGCTCTGGAGCCCCTGCTGGGGCCTAAGATATAGCAGGCACTGAAAATTGATGTAGAAAATGATTCTGCTTTGAGGGACCCCTGCCAATACCAGGACATATCTTGGCCCTCTGTGTAGTCTGCACTGGGGAAATGATCCTCATCCCCACCCCACAGCCTAGACCCTGAGCAGCAGGGAAACTCATTCTTTTTTCCCATCCTGTCTCCCTCTCTCCCTCCTCCCTTCTTTCTTTTCATTCTGCCTGACTGTCCATTTGTTCATCCACCCATCCATCCAAATACCATCATTTACCTATCCACCAATCCATCTAGTTTTCTTTCTCTCCTATATGTGCTATGCGCGCGCGCGCACACACACACACACACACACACACGGGCCAGGCACATCAGTGAAGACTGGTTTGTAGAGATGAGCAAATCATATTGGCAGGGAAGGTTATAAATTCTGGCTTCTTGCAAGGTTTACAAGTATTAACCCCAGCCTCAGGGCAGGCAACCCCTTGTAGTTCAGCCCTGAGCACCCCCTAATTTCCCTCCCTATTCCCAACCCTAGGCCCTCACCTGTCAGCTGCCGGGGTGTCAGGGGCAGTATGTTCTCGTCCGTCACGCTGCCCCAGGGGGAAGAGGTTAGACAGGCCTTTGCACCCGCTGCAGAGAGATGCCAGGGCCAGGGAGGCCTTACCCAAACCCAGTGCCCCAGGTCTGGCCTCCAGTCCCCCCCCTCACCTCTGAGTTTTGGCTTCCGGGCCTGACCAAGCTGGGTGGGTAGTCACAGGGCTCTTGAATTCTCTTGTCCTCTGTGTAGTCGGCTCAGTCTTCAAGGCTATGGCTTCTGGTGGCTCCATCTGGGTCATTTGGGCAGTATGCAGCTGAGACCTCCCTTTCTGCATCCTGTTGGACCGCTCCTCTCCTGGATCTCGTGTGAGCAGTCTTCGAGGCTTCTGTGGAGGCCTTAGAGGCATGGAGAAGACAGGGCAGAGGGACCCAGGCCACTGGAGTATAGACTCCAGGGCATCTGGGACCAGGCCTTTGGGTGTGCAGACTACCTCCTCCCAGCCTGTACCCACAGCCCTCCCTCCAGGAAGTTCTGAGAGCAGAGCTATGGCAGCGATACCCCCCCACCTCTCGTGAGGGAGGAGGACCCTCCTCCAGCCCTGATCACCTGTACCTTTTCTGTGTGGATGGGGATCTCTTGGTCTTCTGCCTTCTTCTGCCTGAAAGGCAGAGTCACATGCTCTGAGGCTGCTCCAGTGCCCTAAACCTACAGCCCCCAGGCTGCCTTTCTGGTGGATTTTTGTCTTTGGCTGGAGGTACACTCTCTCCCTCACCAGAGATCTGCTTCTCCCTGTTGGGGCACCTGCTGCTTTATTCTTCTGAGTTTTTGCCTCCCTATGACATACGAACTGTGACTCCACTCTGGATATTAAGTCAGGATGGCAGAGGCCCAGAGAAGAAGGTTCCAGGGGCCCAAAGCCAGGAACTGGGGGAGGGGGGGTGAGGTCCAGCCCAATATAGACCTGTCTACCATATTTTAAAAAATATTCCATGAAACCTTAACAAATTTAAAAGAATAGGAATCATATAATGTCTGCTCTCAGATCACAATGGAATTAAAGTAGAAATCAATAATAGAAAGATAGCTGGGAGGCCAGGCATGGTGATGCATGCTGGTGATCTCTGAGCTACCTATTCAGGAGGCGGGGGCAGGATTGTAAATTTGAGGCCAGTTTGGGCATCTTAAAAAAAAAAAAAAAAAAAAAGAAAAAGAAAAAGAAAAAAGAAAAAAGACTGGGGATGCGGCTCAATGAGCACTTGCCTAGCCTGCAGAGGCCCTGGGTTCAACTTCCAGTTCTGGTGGGGGAAAGAGAGCTGAGACATTCCCCATTACTTGTAGATTAAATAACACACTTCTAATTAATACATGGGTCAAAGAAGAATCTCAAGAGAGATTTTAAAATACTTGAAACTAAAAGAAAACAAAGATACAACTCATTCAAAATTCATGGGCTGCAGCACAAACAATGTTTAGAGGGAAATTTATAGAATTAAAATGAATATTTTAGAAAAGGAGGAATATCTAAAATCAAGAAGCATGTACCAGGGCTGGAGATAGCTCAGTTGGTATAGTGCTTGCCTTGTAAGCATGAGGCCCTGGGTTCGATCCCCAGCACCGCAAAAAAAAAAAAAAAAAAAAAAAAAAAAAAAAAAAAAAAAAAGCATGTACCTTAAGAAACTAGAAAAAGAAGAGAAAATTAAATTCAAAGTAAGTAGAAATAATAAAAATAAGAACAGAAATCAACAATATTGAAAATAGGAAATCAATGGAGAAAATCACCCAAATCAAAAACTGTTTCTTTGAAAAGATCAATAAAATCATTTAGGCTCCAGCAAGGCTAACAGAAAGAAGAGAGAGAAAAATGATGCAAATTATCATCATCATCATCATCATCATCAGGGTACCAGGGATTGAACTCAGAGGCACTTGACCACTGAGCCGCATCCCCAGCCCTTTTTAATATTTTATTTAGAGACAGGATCTCCCTGAATTGCTTAGGGCCTCACTAAGTTGCTGAGGCTAGCTTTGAACTTGCGATCCTCCTGCCTCAGTCTCCTGAGTCTCTGGGATTACAGATGAGTGCCACCACGCCCTGCACAAATGATTAATAGTAGAATGAAAGAGGGAACATCACTCTAGATCTAATGGACATTCAAAGGATAAAAAAGGAATATCATGAATACATTTGATAGCCTAGATGAAATGAACAATTCCTTGAAAAACCCAATCTGCCAAAAATAACACATGGAGAAATAGACAATATGATGAGACCTATATCTATTAAAGATGTTGAATCAATAATTAACAACCTTCCAAAACAAAGAGCACCAGACCCAGATAGAGTCACTGATGAATTCTACCAAGGATTTAAGGAAGAAATTATATCAATCCTTTCTCTTTCTCTCTCTCTCTCTTTCTTTTTCTGGTAGTCTGGCTATAGCCTAATTGATTTTATTGATCTTTTCAAAGAATTAGCTTTTGATTTGGGTGATTTTCTCTATTGATTTCCTGTTTTTGATTTTGTTGATTTCTACTCTTATTTTTATTATTTCTACTTGGATAAAAAATTATACATCATAACCAAATGGGATTTATTCTAGCAATTCAATATTTGAGATTCAGTTATTGTAATGCATCACATCAACAGGTTAAAGAAGAAAAATCACATGATCATATAAATACATGCAAAAAAGTGACAAAATTCAACACTCATTCATAACAAAAACTCAAGAAATAGAGAACTTTTTCAACTTGATAAAGAACATTTACAAAAAAAACTACAGCCAAGCCCAGTGGTGCATGCCTGTAATTCCAGAAACTCGGGAGGCTGAGACAAGAGGATCATGAGTTCCAAGTCAGTCTCAGCAACTTAGTGAGGTCCTCAACAACTTAGGAAGATCCAATTTCTAAATAAACAATAAAAAGGGCTGTGGATGTGGCTCAGTGACTAAGCATCCCTGGGTTCAATGCCTGGTACCAATAAATAAATAAATAAATTAATTAATTAATTAAATTAAATAAAGAGTCCAGTTTAAGTTGGGTGCAGTGGCACATGCCTGTAATTCCAGTGTCTCCAGAGACTGAGACAGGAAGATCACAAGTTCAAAGCTAGCCTCAGTAATTTAGCAAGGCCCTCATCTATTTAGCAAGACCCTTGTCTCGAGATAAAAGAAATAAAATAAAAAAGGCTACAGATGTGGCTCAATGGCTAAGAGCCCCTGGGTTCAATCCCCAGTACAAAATAAATAAATAAATAAAAAGTAAAATAAAATAAATAAATACAAGCACTGGCCTAGAATGTGCAAGGCCCTGGGTTCAATACCCAGTACTGCAAAAATAAATAAAATTAAAATCTACAGCTAACCTCATACTTTGTAGTGAGAATCACAAAGCTTTCCTACTAAGATCCAGAAGATGTCCCCTCTAATCACTGTTTTTCTAAAATTGTACTGGAAGTCCTATATAATGCAGTACGATAAGAAAAGGAAATAAAAGATATACAGATTGGGAAGAAATAAAATCTTTGCCAATGGCATGACTGTTGTTCATATGCAAAAAAAATGAACTAGACACAGACCTTACATCCTTCTCAAAAACACAAAACTCTACAACTCCTAGAAGGCAACATGGTAGAAAACCTGAGTATGGGGGTGGCAATGTCTTTTTTTGATACAATCAATAAAGACATGATCTGTGAAAGAAATAATTGATAAGCTGGACTTCATTAAAATTAAAAACTTCTAATCTGCAAAAGACAACATCAAGAGAATGAGAAGAAAAACAGGACAGGGAGAAATGGTTTGCAAACACACTGTTGATAAAGGACTGTAACCCTTAAAACTCAACAATAATGAACTACCCAGTTGAAAAACTGGCAAAAGATATGAGCAGACACCTCACCAAAAAAGATACACAAATGGAAAGTGAGCATATGAGATATTCAGCCTCATATATCATTAGGGAGATACCACATACTACATGCCTTTTAGAATCAAAATACTCAAATCCAAAATACTGGCACCACCAAATACTGGTGAAGATGTGGAATATCAGGAATGCTCATTCATTGCTGGTGAGAGTGCAAAATGATATCGTCACTGGGAAGACAGTTTGGTGGTTTCTTACAAAACAGAACAAATCTATACCATATATATTGTAAAGCAATCACGTTCTTTGGTATTTACCCAAACGATCTGAAATCTTAAGCCACACAAAAACCTGCATGTCCATGTTTATAGCAGGTTTATTCATAGTTGCCAAGACTTGGAAGCAACTTGGATGTAGGTGAATGGATAAGTTAACTGTGGTATAACCCGGCAATGGAACATTGTTCAGTGCTAAAAAGAAGTGGGGTATCAAACCATGAAAAGATATGGAGGAAACAAATGCATGTTACTGAGTGAAAGAAGCCAATCTGAAAGGGCTTTGTATATTAATGTTCCAACTCATTCTGGAAAAAGCAGAATGAGACAGTAAAAGGATCAGTGGTTGCCAGGGAATGGGGGTGGGGGGGAAGGGAGGGATGAATCAGCTGAGGACAGAAGATTTTTTAGGTGTGAAACCTTTCTGAAAATATACATTTTCGAAGACCTTAGAGGGCACAACACCAAGAGTGAACCCTAAAGGAAATTATGGACTTTGTGTGATGATGATGTGTTGATGTAGTGTTGATGTGTTTGGGACAGATGTACCCCTGGAGCAGGATGTTGATAGAAGGGGAGGTTGTGTGGGGTGGGTGGGTAAGGAAGTGTATGGGAACCCTGTACTTCAAGTTCAGTTTTACTGTGCCCCTAAAGCTGGTCTAAAAATAAAATTTGTTTTCAAAAAACAAAAATCAAAATACTCCATAAAGATGAGTCCTGTGAGCCTATTGACGCTTTGGGTCTGGCTTTTCCTGGGACACTTTACCTCTGCACCATCTCTTGGTCTCTCCTTCCAGCCTCTTGCCTGCTTCTCCTTCCGGCCCTGCCCATTCTTAACTGCTCCCCTCTTCTAAATCCCTCTCCCTTGACTCTGGACGCCTCCCTCCTCAACCCCTGCCAGGCTCTTGAAGACTTGCAAAGCTGTGTTTTCCCTTGGCAGGGAGCCTGACATCCAGAACCGGTCAGAGGCTGACCAGGGCTCAGGTTGCTCCTTCTCTCTCCACACCCATGTCCACCCTAACTCCAAATTCTCTTTTTTCCTTTGCATCCCTCTTGCCTCTGCCAGAAGCTTCCCTGCATGGCCTGCCTGCTGGGCCTCCAAGGCCTGACCCCAGACACAGGGAGCTTTGTGCACCTGTGTGCATGTTTTGTTCATGAGAAGGTCACAGGATGTGTGTGCCTGGGCATCTGCATAGCTTCCTCTGTGCGTACGTGGAAATGCAATTCGAGCGCTAGGCTGATGGTGTGTGTGCATGTCTGGGTTGTGTGTGGGTGTGTACCACTATCACTGTGGGCTCTCCCTGTTCTTGAGGGACCTTCAGCTCCAGGCCGTGGCCCCCTGGAGGACCAGTCTCTTGGTCTCCTTCAAGCCCCCAGGCACCGTCCCTTTTCCATGTCAGGTCTTCCCCGAGGAGAGACAGGAAGAACTCCCTTCACACTCCCTCTCTCCCTGCCCAGCCCCACTCCCGAGGGGCTGCCCCCTCGGATGATCCCAGTGTGTCCCTGGCTTCAGGCCTAAGAATCTGAAGCCTTAGAGAGGACTCCGAAACCTCCTGAGGGCTCAGTGTGAGTCTTTGCAGGTGGCCTTGAAGTCTGGTTGGGTGGAGTGAAGTGGGACTACCCTAGGGAGTGAGCAGGGTGAGACGAATGGCCAGGAGCAAGGTGACGGAGCCCTCTGGGGGCCTTGGAGTTGGGGACAACTAAAATATGGGGGTGTCATCCCTAAAAAATTGAGACTAGGATGTGGCAGCCAGGTGAGCTCATTGGTCCAGGAGCATTTGCACAAAAAGTCTGAGCCGGGGGGCCAGCACTGGAGGCTTTACTGGTTTTGTCTAGTCATTACTCTGGGACGGAGGGGGATGACAGCTTAAAATGGATTTTCAGCAATAATGGATTCCCTTTCTTGGTTCCCGGCACCGAGCTGCAACACAAAAGAGAGAGTGTCACTGGGGTCCCAGTGAGAGGGTGACAAGGGAGGGGCAGGGCCAGGACCTGTCCAAGGGAGGAGGTCCTGGGGTCAGGGGCCTTCTGCTGCATGAGGCTGGGCAGTTGATGTTCTGGTCTGTGTCCCTTCATCACCAGAGGTAAGGGCTGCTACACAGCCTTATCCCCTCACTCGCCCTCCACGTAGTGTCCTTGCCCAGGCCTGCAGTCAGCAGACTCTCAGCAGGGCAGACACAAGCAGAGCATTTCCACTTTCTAGTGACTCGTGACCCTTCCCACTTTGAACCCAGGCCCCCGCCCTAGCCTGGGAGAGCTCACCCTCCATGGTCCCCAAGCCTCCTGCAGCCTTAGCACTTCACCTCAGTCCACCGGAACTTTGTTTCCAGCAGCCTTTATGAGGTCACTGAGGTTGAGGCCTCACTGAGCTGCAAGTGTCCCTGCTCAGCCCTCCATTCCACTCTTCTCCACCCCTGCTCAGCTGGGCAAGGAATGAGGCCCCACGCTCGTGGCCTTTAGGGGAGCTGCCACCAGTCTACTCACTGTTCCTTGGCTTTCTGCAGCTCGGGGGAGGTGGCCTGTGTCTGGAGGAACTTCACTTCCCCCTCAATGGTGGTCCTCTTGACCCCGGGCTTGTTGAAGTCTAGGTAAGAAGGGAAGCTGTTGTTTTCCTGTTCTGGAGCTTTATCTGGCTCCTTGGCTTTGGGTGGATTCTCAGGCAGCTTTGGATTGTCCTCAGTGGGCTGTGCAGGCTCTGCAGAAGGTTTCACAGGCTCTGTAGAAGGTGCCACAGACTTCTGGGGTGAAGCTTTGATCATTTTCTCCAAATTGGGCAATTCCATGTCGCTGGAAGAGGCTATGGCCAAGGAAGATGCGAAATTGATCAGGTCTGCCAGGCCGATGGTCGGCGGGAGGCTGGAGGTTGACAGACAGGGGCTTGGTATTGGCTGGCAGGTTGTGACTGCGAGAGCTGATTGGGTCCTGGAGATCTGGAGCTGCTTCTCAGGGCACAGTGGGTGATTGGGGTTGGACTCCTGCTTTGGGTGGCTGGGGGTCTTCTCTGTGTCTTTCTCTTTGCACTGCCTGCTTAGTGCCTGTTGCAGGCTGTGCTCTGAGGCTTGGATGAGCTTATTTGCCCAGAAGAGGTGCTTGGAGGTCTGCACGCGGATGGAGCGTTGCTCCGGGAGTATTTGATCCTTCTCTGAGACACTCTGGAGGCTGGAGTTGGAGCTTATCCTCCATTGCCTGAAGTTCCTTGGTGTTGGCATCGCCTCGGTGTAGGGATGGAGGGTCTCTATCCTGTAACTCTGCTGCTTGGTGGGATCACAGCAACACTCCAGGGTGGTCTCCTTCCACTGGGGATCCAAGTGTGACTCAGCTCCAGGCTTGGATACCTGGTACAGCCCTTGCCCCATCTCTGGGCTGTCTTCCAGATCTGGGAGGGAGTCCAGGTTTTCATGGGAGTCAACTCTGTGCAGAGGCTTCTCCGCTAGCAATTCTTCCTCCACCTGAAAGATTTCAACTAAAAGCTGAGGTGTCCCTGCCCCCACGGTCCTCCCTGGCACCAAATCTCTATCCCACACTTGACTCTTTTTGGAGAGCTGCTGGGGGGAGGGAGGCAGTATGGGCGATTGGTGGGGGTGGGTGCATGAGAGCTGCCACATGGGTCTGGTACTGAGGTCCCAGATTGTCAAGGATAAGGGTTGGTGGGGATTCAGGAAGGTGAGGCTCAACATACTCTGCCCCTTGTCTACCACCTCCCCATAAGGGGGAACTTTGTCACTCTCACCTCTGTGTCTTCTTCCTCTTCTGTCAATTGGGAGTGGGGCCGGCGGTAGTTGAAGTCATTCCTAAGACAGAAGGAGTCAGAGTGGGTGATAGGGATCCACAAGGTTGGCTCAGGGGGAAGGGATTTCTGAGGCCCTCAAGGTCTCCTGTCTTATACAGGGGTTGGTAAGATGAACCCCAGCTTACTCATTCCCCAGTGTCCCCTCTCCCACCAAGAACATGTTATACTTAAATTCCAGTGAGTTTAGCAAACTACCATCCCCAAAGTGGGATTGGGTTGGTCGGAGGAGAGATATGGGGAACCTTCCTTTTCGTCAAGCATTGCAGGTGAGCCCACTTAGCTCGCTTTGAGAACCAGAGCCCAGAAAAAGGCTTCCTACCGAGGAGAAATCCCAGAGCAATGTCCACCCACCTGCCTACTCCTGGCTTGGCAGATCTGGAAACCAGAGATGTGTGTGGGCGGGAGGGTTCCCTCTGTTGCTCTTGACCCTTGCCCTCAGTACTTGGTCACCGTGATCCCGGCTTCTTCCTTAGGCACCTGCCCACCCCCTCCTGACAGCTCTGTCTGCAGCAGGCAAGGCATCCCTCAGTGGTTGGGTCCTATCCATGCCCCTGCTGTGCCCCACCAACCCTCAGCCTTCCTCCAGTGTCAGGGACTGAAGGCAGAGAGAGAAGGGGAATGGAAGACACCCCCCCACCCCCAGACTTTTGGCCTGGATACTGACCCTGGGAAGACTTTGGAAATGGACAAAATGGAGGGAGATTCTAGGTGGTGGGGGCCACATGGCATCAGGGGAAAGGGTTGGAGGGGGGACTGGTTCTCACGGTATCTCCACGATGTCCACTGCCCCCTTGCCACAGCAGGGAAATCCACTGGCACCTGGCAGGGAGAAAGAGGTGAGGGCAGGGAGCCGCAGGGTAGGGACAATCCTTGAGGGGTCCTGGAGTCAGGGCTGGGGGTGCTGTCCAGCTGCCTCCCCCAGCCCCTCCCTCACCTCAGCCTGCCTACCATCCCCTCTCCCTGTCCCTTTGCCAGGTCCTGTCCTCCACATCTGCTTGCCTCCACTGTCCTGACCCTGACCATCCTGCTTCCATCACCTTGGCCACAGGGGTGAGGGCTCACTGTCTTCACTCCTGCTAAGGAGTGCCGCCTCTGCCCCAGTCTTGCCTGCTCTATCTCGCTGACTGCACAAAACCCTGGAGGGGGCTCATTTGCTCATGGTCCCACAACTGGACTTGAACAAAGGCTTAGAAACTCTTCTCTCCCTGCCCACATTGCTGTCCTCCACAGGAGCCTGTAACTGTAGGGGCCACCACACCTCAGGTGGACCTTCCTCATCTCCATTCCTGCTTCTCCGCTGCTTGCTGTTCTCCCTCTGGCACATCCGTCCCCAACCAGGCCAGGACCGGACTCCAGGGGCTTGATCTGAGTCTATGGCAGCACCTCCCTCACTGGTGATTTGTGAGTTAGGGTCACCCTCTGCAGAGGAGGCTGAGGGACTCCGAGGACTGGTCCCCACACCAGGCCCCTCCCTGGAGGCTGTATCTTCTAGTGCAGAAACTGCTTGTTATCTTCTCTGGGGGTGGTGGCACCAGGTTGTCCCTTTCTCTGCTCCCCAGGGTAGAGGGTAAGAGTCGATGGTGGGGTAATCAGGATGATGGGGGCAATTGTGCATCAGGCATGGTGCGTCCCCATGAACCTGGGGTGGGGCAGGAAATGACAGTTCTGATTCTGACTGAGAAGAACATGAAAATGTGCTGTGGCTTCTTCCTAGAGATGCAGAGGTGGGAAGGTGGTTCTTGCAAGGCTGATCCAGGGCCTGGGGTTCGGGCACCTCCGTGCTTCAGCCTGGACCTGGGGATCTTGTATTAACTGAGTGGTGAGGTTTTGAGGGCACCTCCATGGGCAGGACCCCACCAGCCAGTTCTGCCCCCTTGACCACAGCTCCCCTGGCTTCTTCCACAAGTCTGTCTGCTCCATCTCCAATTCCCTGTGACCCAAGCACTGCCCCTCTGCACCTCTGAGTGGAGAGCCTTCCTTCGCTTGTTTTACAGTTTCCCTGGGCAATCTGACCAACATCCACAGCCTCAATCCTTCCGTAAACAGCAACTGGGTATGGACAAGAGGAAAAATGATGGAGTGTGGGGGTAGAAGAAAGTCTGAGGTTGACTCAGCTTGGGACCTCTGTGCCTGACTTGAGGATATTCTATTAAGGATTCAAGTGACATTCTATGATCTATGAAATAATTCCAATTTTCAATTGTTGCTTCCGTATAGAAATATATTAAAGCTGAGCACAGTGGTGCATGCCTGTAATCCCAGCTATTGAGGAGGCTGAGGCAGGAGGATCCCAAGTTCAAGGGCCAGCCTCAGCAACTTAGTGAGACCCTCAACAACTTAGCAAGACCCTGTCTCAAAAGAAAAAAATAAAAAGAGCTGAGGATGTGGCTCAGTGGTAAAGTGTCCCTGGGTTAGATACCCATTATCAACAACAACAACAACAATAACCACGCACACAGTCACATACACACACATATATAAATATACATATATGTGAAATATATATGTATTACAATTCTATTCTATTCTATTCTATTCTATTCTATTCTATTCTATTCTATTCTATTCTATTCTATTCTATTCTATTCTATTCTATTCTATTCTATATAGTATCCTGCAACCATGCTAAAATCTTACTAGTTCCAGTAACTTTCTTAAAATATATATATGGCATACGATTTTTTTAAAAATTATATTTTTAGTTGGCAATGGACCTTTATTTCTTTATATGTGGTGCTGAGAATAAACCCAGTGCCTCACACAAGCTAGGTAGCACTCTGCCACTGAGCCACAACCCCCACCCTCCACAGGATTTTTACAGACAATGATGTGTCTGAATCAAAACAGTTTTACTTCTTCCTTCCCAGTCTGGCAGGTTCTTCTTTCCTTATTTTACTGACAATCCTCTCCACACAACTGTGAATAAAAGTGAGTGAACACCCCTACTTTGTGAGCTTTGGGGGCAAACACAGCACTTCACCACTGACTATGATGTTAGCTGTAGTTTTTTATATTGATGGCTTTTATCTGAACGAGAAAGTTCTTTCCTAGTTTGCTTGGATTTTATCTAGGCATGAATTTGGATTTTGTCCATTGCTTTTTTACATTTATTGGGATAATCTGGTTTCTCTTTTATATTCTGTTAATATGATGTATGGAATATATAATGTTATAACACAGTAACTGACAAGTAATGTTATATTATTCTTTAATAATTTTTAAAATATTCTATTAATATTCTGGTTATGGTAAAATAAATGAATTTTCTTAAGGTTAAGTCAATATGGCATTCCTGGGGATAAACCTCATTTGGTTATCATATAGTATCCTTTTTTATATTACAGGATTTGAGTGGCTAAATTTTCTTTAGAATTTTCAAATACAATGTCTGGCATGGTGGCTCATGATTATAATTCCAGCAACTCAGGAGACTGAGGCAGCAGGATCACATGTTCGAGGCTAGCCTCAGCAACTTAGCAAGGCCCTAAGCAACTAAGCAAGACCCTGTCCCAAAATAAAATATAAAAAGGGCTGGGGATGTAGCTCAGTGATAAAGTGACCCTGGATTCAATTCTCACACCAAAAAAAAAAAAAAAAAAAAAAAAAAAAAAAAAAAAAAAAAAAATTGCATATATATCACAAGGCATATGGTGACTAATCTTCTTTTCTTGTAATGAGTTTGCCAGATTTTGATATTAGAGTGATGCAGGCCTCATAGAGTGACTTGAAAGTATTTGCTCTTTAGTTTTTTGGAAGAGTTTGTGTAAATAATTGGTATTATCTTTTTCCTACTGTTGGTAGCATTCACAAGTGAAGCTTGTGAACTTGGGCCTGGAGCTTCCTTAGAGGATAATTGTTTTTTATTTTGTTTTGTTTTGTTATGTTTTTTTGTGGTGCTTCGGATTGAACCCAGGGCCTTGTGCATGCACTCTACCAACTGAGCTATATCCCCAGCCCCAGGATAATTGTTAATTACATTTTTAAAAGCTACATGGAGGGTTGTTTTGCCTATTTTTTCTTTTCACTGGGGTAAACTTTTTTTTGCGTGTGTGCTGAGGATCGAACAAACCCCCCGTGCATGCTAAGCGCCCTATTTTAATCTTTTATTCAGTCAAGGGCCATCAAGTGCATACACACTGTTGTGAGACCATTGCCACCATCCATCTCCAAAATATCTGTTTCTTCTTTCCTTTTTTTTCTTGTGATACTGAGAATTTAACCCAGGAGAGCGCTACTACTAAGCTACATCCCCAGCCCTTTTTATTTTGTGACAGCGTCCTACTGAGTTGCTGAGACTGGCCTCAAACTTGTCATCCTCCTGCCTCAGCCTCCCGAGTCACTGGGATTATGGCACGTGCCACGTGCATGGCCATTTCTTCTTGAGTGAGCTTCTGGAATTTTCATCTTGGCCTATTTTATCTAAGTTGTCAAATTCATTTGCATGAGTTGTTGTAATATCCCCTTATCATCCATTTCACATAAGTAGAATCTATGATATCATAGAGTCTATGATAGGTAGTGACATCATCCCTTTCATTTCAGATAACTTTGGTTCTCTTTCTTTTTGGTTGGGGATTTATCAATTTTGTGGATCCTAAATGATCATCTTTTGGTTTCACTGGTTTCCTCTATATTTTCTGCTTTCTTTTCATTGGTTGCCACTTAGATCTTTATTATTATTTTTTTGTTTACTTTGGCCTTCATTTGTTATGGCTGCCCTCCCCCCGCCCCACTCCACTGGCTCTCCCTAGTTCTTAAGACAGAAGCTGACATGTAGATTCTAGAATTTTCTTCTTTTCTAACATTGGAGTTTATTGCTGTAACTTTAGCTGCATGCCACAATTCTTGGTGTTGTGTTTTCATTTTGATTCAGTCATAATACTTTCTAATTTCCAATTTGATTCCTTCCTTGTTACATGAGTTATTCAGAAGTGTATTTACTGTTTTCCAAATATTTGAGTGCTTTCTAGTTATCTTTCTATTATTGGTTTTTATCTACTGCATAGAGGCCAACAATCAGTTCAGATTAGCGCAGAGGCCAGGTGGTTCTAGACAGTAGATCTGAAAAAGAAAATCTGATAGAAGAGTTGACCAGACATGGCGGTTGAGGGAAACTAACACTATGATAAAATAAAAGGTTATAAGAAAAAGGCAATACAAAATTCCAGGAAAAACAAAAAGCTGTATAAGAAAGAAGTGGCAATCATGGTACTTTTTTCTTGGCTTTGCAATGAATACAAGTTAGTTACAATGAAACAAATCTTCATTAACTTTCAATTTTTAGACTTAATATATAGAAAATATTTAGAAAACATGACTGTGGTTATGGGACAATGAAAATGTCACCAATCTCAATATTCAGAAAACAAAAGTACAAGTTAGAATTTTGGTGAGATAGAAGGCAGAGAAAAAAGCTGAAGAGAATGGAGGAGCCTAAATACATCTTACTTTGTGGGGTATCAAAAGATACTGTCTAGGGCTGGGGTTGTGGCTCAGTAGAATAGTGCTTGCCTATCATGTGTGAGGCACTGGGTTCGATCCTCAGCACCACATATAAATAAATAAAAGGTCTATTGACAACCAAAAAAGATTTAAAAAGGTACTGTCTAAAGTTGATGAAAATAACTATAAGTATATTCAGTTTATAGGAATCAGCAGATCTAAAGCAATTGATGCTGGGAGAATGGGGAGGTTGGCTGGGGCCTTTAGATCAGGAAAGAACTGATAAACTAAGAATGAGCTTGTGAGCTTGTAGAGATAAAAAGGTAATTAGGCAGAAAAATAGTTCAAATGGAACTACCGCAGTGACTGTGAGGAGTTGACAGGGGGATGTAGGGATCCTTGTTTTTCATCACTGAATAGCCTCTTCAGTACTCTTGAGACATCTGTACATGTCTAATAAAATTGAAAGAATATGTCAAGTGCCTGCTATAGGCCAGCTGCTGTCCTGCGGGCTGAGCATACAGTGATGACCACAGTCCCTGTCCCCATGTTGCTTTCAAGCCTGTGAAACACAGCAAACTCTCAAATCTGTTTCTTATTTATATTTCTCCTGAGCTCTATACCCAAACTGCAGTCGTTGGTGGCCCATTCTCTCCTGACCTCAAATCCACCACATCTAAGACACTGCCCATGGGCGAGCGAGCTGTCTTCTCCCGCTGGAATCCCAATATCTTACTGTGATGACTGGAGGGCCCACCAACTCCTGGAGGCCTTCCAGACCCCACTCCCTCATGCCAGGTTAGGGGCTGTTTCTCCAGTTGCCCCAGGTCTATCCCTGCAGACCTCTAACTGAGCACTTGGTCTCCTGCTCACCCTTCTTGAGATCCTTGGCAGGATGTTCGGGTTGCTCACTTTGAGTCTCTGATCCTAAGCACAGACCTGGCACAGGAGGATGCTCAGCAAATGTCTTTGCAAAAAACCCAAATTTCTTATCCTTCTCCCTCTGTGGAACCCTGCAGTTCTTCCTGCCTTTCTTATCTCAAGTTGACACTCTGCAAGGTCAGACTTCAGTGTGGCCAGCGCCATTCTGCAAACCTGACACACCCTTTCTCTTCCAGGCTTTCCTCTCTTGATAGCTCCCCTCTCCTCCCCGAGTCATTCTTCATCCTTTGCGTAAATTAGAAACCTCAGACACCGGTAACCCCCTGAGCTTCTGCAGCTCCTGACCTTCCTTTCCCTTCTCCACCATTTCTCTCCTTGCCTCCCAACGCCAGAGCCAACACAAATCTAGGACTTACTTCCTGCTGGGGCTTGAGCTGAGTGCTTTGCACGCATTGTCTTCACTGCTTCCCTATGCACGGTGGCTACTGGCTACGACTGTCCTCTCAGAGAAAACATCCACGAGGTTGTCCGGCAATAAAGAATAGCATGCAACCTGAAAGCAAGCCTCGCTGGCTCCAAACCCTGGGATGAGAATCACTGTGCTGTCTGAAATCTCTTCAGGCCTCTAGCGGAACACTGCAACCACGTTCACCTTCAACCTGGGCTTCTCACTGACCCCTGAGAGAGTGCTCCATCACACCCACCTCCAGTCACACCAGATTTCAGTGCGGCCTCAAAGATCCTGTGTGGTCTGATCTCTGCCTTCTTTTTTTTATTTCTTGGCATCACGCTCCCTGTCCCTTGCCCCAAGGTCAAGCTCATCCAGAGGATGGCAGGCACTTGTGCCTCAGTGCCTTTGCCCATGCTATTTCTTATATTTGGAAAACCCTCTCTCAGCAAGATCCTAAACATACCTGAAAGCCCAGCTCAAATCTCCAGTGTCATCTTCTCTGATAAACCTAAATGTTCCACCTACATCTCAACTTTGTTGAGTCAATCCACTTTTCAGGGTCTGACACAAAAGTAAGTCTTGAAAGGGGTGCAATAAATGACGCAGGAGTGATTTATGGTGTCTGTGAAAATTTCTTAACCATGGATTTTGGGAATGGAGAGAGCTGGCATATATTTAATACTGGCCTAGGGCTTGTGTTCAGCCAGTTCTAAGAAGAAAGCCCTAATTCTAGCTGAGATCTTAGTCTCTGTGTGGAAAAGGGAGACCCAGGGCACAGAGTGACAGATCTCTTTGCTCCTAGGTACAGAGAAGAGTACAAGTCATCAAGGAGGTGACCAATAAATACTTGTTGAAAAGACTGCTCCTTCCTGCAAAGTTCCAAGCATCAGCCAAGAAGTCTGACGTGAGCTGCAGGTAGGAATAATTCATGGGTCATTTCCTGGGCGCATGGCGACTGCCCCTGCGTGGGCCCAGCACCCCTCCAAGAACACTCTTAATTCAGCCCAAGATGAGCAAGTGCGCGGTCGTGCACACATATTTGGGGTGCTGAGCTGCGGGGCGGAGAAACGGGTTATCGGGAGGCTTTGGCGGGGTCGGCCTTCCTTTCCCGCGCCCCAGGCGGGTTCCGTGCAGCCCCCTCCCTCTCGCTTTCCCTTTCCCCGCCCCCGCCCCGCCGCCCTAGGCGCCCGCCCTGCGCGGCCGCTCCCACCTGTCAGCCCCATGCTGACCGAGGCTCTGTCTGGGAGGCGGGGAGCGGGCTGGTGGCTGCTGCCCCTCCGCCTCCAGTGCGCTCTTTGGTCGGGGGGATGTGGGGGCGCTGGAGATACTGGGGGCGCTGGTGCCTGTGATGTCGCCGCCTCTGTGACGTTCCCGCCGCGACTCCTTAGGCAAGGGAACTGCGCTCTGGATTCCCGGCCCGCGTGTGGTCGGGGAGGCTGGCGAGCCTCGGCAGTGCGGGCAGATTACGCAGAGGGCAGGCGCAGGTAAGCTGGAGGTTGCTGGACTGGACTCTGCACCGCTCTGGACACAAGACCACTGCCCTTCCGTGGGTCCAGGATCCCTCCGGAACCGATGAATCAACCCAAGCTGTATACATGTGCAATGCACATACACTGCGCACAGCTTTTGGGGGTGTGGAGTCAGCTGGTACAAGGTATCCTGTGTCCCTGTGGTATTGGTCCTCAGCCAGACCCTGCTCTGTATCCTAGGAGCTCATTCAGGTAAAGTCACCCTCTACTTCCATGCAGAAGCTCTTGAGGTGAGGCAGCTGGAAGTGGGAAGAGCCCCAGCCCGTACTCAGTTCAGTTTAGTGGAAGCCAGGGCTCAGGGGCAAAAGGGATGAGTGGATGCATGTGACATGCACCTACTGATTGGTGCCTGGGCATTGCCTAGCATCCCACCTCTAGTTGCCTTCTGGTGGGTACTTGGCAAAGCATGCAGGTCTGGAGTCTTCTCCCTCTTCCCCTTGGCCCTGTAGTCTGGCCAGGGTGTTCCCTTCTGCAATGGGCAGGGCATCTTGCCTGACTGGTCTGAATGGATAGTCCAGAAATCATGGAGTCCAGTGAGTAGGCAGACAAAAAAGACACCCATGGCCTGGGATATCTGTCATCACCCCAAACTTTATTGTTTACAGAGTTCTCTACAATCCAATGCTGCAGTTCAGAGGCTGCAGTTCTTCATGTGCCGGGGCCGGCTCTCCCTGGAGCAGCCTGGCTCCATGCTAACAGCTGGACGAAGGCCACGTTGGCTGGGTGGGGGACAAGCTGCTTCTGAGGAGGGATCTTGGTACCCCTCCCTGAAACGATTCACAGTTGATTTAATGCTACATGAGTCCCGAGCAGCTCCCCACAGAGAAGAGGCTAGGCAGGGGCAGTAGGGAGGGAGTGCTGAGGAGAGGTTTGAGGGGGTCACATGCACATGGACAGGTTAAGACTGAGTCCCTTCATCCATGCCCTGGCCTGCTTGCGTCCATGTAGAGCCACTGCCCTCCTGGAGGGCAGCCAGGAAAGTGCTTTGAGGTCATCAGAGTGCAAAGTGTATCTGGCAGTGCCCTGGGGCCAGGGGCTGGGCAGGGCAAGTGTGCTGGATGTTGGCAGTGTGGTGTGTGTGTGTGTGTGTGTGTGGGCAACAATGCCTATGTCTGTCACTTTCTTTAGCCTCCATGGTGCCCCATCTGCAGACCATTCCTGTCAGGTGTGTCTCATGTCACTCTTCACTTGTATAGACAAGGGAACTTAGTGCCAGCCAGTCAGTGGCAGGGCAAGGGGCCTGCTGTTCTGGGGAGCAGCAAAGGGACACATGCTTGTGCCTAAGGGCTGAGAACCACTTCACTTCAACACCTTCTTTGATTCTTGGCTGAACAGAGTTTGACTTAGGAGCTGAGCTGCAACAACCCATAAAGGCGGCATTCCTTCCTCCTCTATCTCAAAGTGGGTCCACAGCCAGGAAGGCCAGCCAAGGGGTCAGAAACCCCCACTAATGCCAAGGGTGGGAACGCCTGCTGCTCTGGTCCTGGATGACCTGGTTATGGGCCCTCACACTCTCACACTTGCCTTTGGGCCGAGAGGCCCAGGGGCTCTCTTGCTTTTCCTGCCCCAGGCTGGAAGCTGCTTCCCTCTGATTGCCAGCAAGTGGTCACTGATCCAAATGGGTCAGGCCAACTCTGTGGAGCAGTGCAGACAAGACCCTCTTGGTTCCCATGGGAAGAGTCCTCCTGCCTTCCTCCTTGGATTCCTTAGGTGGCTGGAGCATCTTCTTGGCAGAGGTGGCAGGACTCAGGTGGGAAGTCCTGGGGGGTGTATCATTTACCCCCACTTTGCTGCTGTCAGCCCTTGGTTCCACTACTGAGCCAGGGGACAGCAGATCCCCAGGAACAGGTTGGGCCTGTGTCTCAGGGCGGCATCGAGCACCCAGAAGAAAGGTTGCTCAAGGTGGACCGGAGCTAGCCGTGGAAGGCAGGGCTAGGGCCGATTCTCCAGCTGGCCATGCTTGACCCTCCAGCTCCAGGCAAAGCTGCCATCAGGTGCCAGGGTGCACTGCAGATCAATGCCGGAGTCAGGCACCTCCATGTCATAGCGAACAGGCTGCCCATCTTTGGTCACCAAGCTGAAGGCTGTGGCTGGGATCTGGGAGTGGAGAAAACCAATGGATTGAGACAGTGGCACAGGGCTCAGAAGCCACCTAGAAGTGTAAAACTGACAGTACCCAACCACACCGGGAGACATCTTCCTCCAGCAGAACAGGCAGCCTTTCATTCTGCAGGACTAGGCAAATCCCACCTGGCTTCTTAATCACCGAGACTCACGGAGACATCTGAAGCCACATTCAACTATTCTAGAAGGTATCATTTCTATTTATTTGAAAGCCTTCCTCCTGGAGGGTGGGGACTCTGCCTCTAAGTGTGTAACCCCCTTACCTGGCTACTGATGCCAGTTGCGATGTCTCCCACCTTGACCCGGTGGAACTCCCGAATGTGCAGGTGTTCACCGTTGAGGGACTGTATTTGGACTTTGACACCTAGATGGTCAGCAAGGTGATAGTCAGGAGGGCAGTTACTGGCTCCCCAGGGAGCAGGGACTGGCAGGGGATGGGGGAACCTTTTGTTAGAAGTCACTCTGCCCTCTGTAGAGAGAGGCAGGCCTGGCTGTGATGAAGTGGCAGAGCTAAAATTTAGGATGGAGTGGCCCTAATAGTGCACACCTGCTAATTCTTTGTGGCTGCCAACACCTGGAATTTAGCCTGCACATTGCTAAGAGCTGAGGTTGGCTCCCAGGGGGGAGCAGCATTCCAACTTGGATGCAAAGCAGAGAGGAACTGAACACAAAGACTCTTAAATTAGATTGTGGGCAACTTAGATTGCTTCCTGAGCTGAGACAGTCTTTGGCCCAGGCAGTGGGGACCTGATGTCATGAATCATGCTGGCCCAGAGGTGTAGGCTGATGAAGCCCTAGCAAAATCACAAATACCACTCCATGCAACCAAGCTTGATAACTAGGAAATTATACATTGTCTTTCTTATCCTCTGACCTCAAATCCCAGGAGAGGAGTCCAAGGGCTGACTTCTTGGTTAAAATGCTCATGGATCCTGTTTCCTTCTTTTCCCCTCATAAGACATTAATTACTCAGCTTCTTGACACCAGGCCAGGAGAGTCTGCTCTCCTCCCCAAGCTAGGGGACCTTCTGGGACTCTGTCAGCAGCCCATAAGGGGATTAATGGTATTTCACTGTCCCATCAGGAAATGCTTGTGGGTGATCAGGGCCTGCCAAAGACTTCATGTTCAGGGTGCCAGGGGAAGGGGACATGAAACTCTCTGTGACTCCCTAGCCCCTGGCAGCTCAGCTGCTGTGGGACTGCCGAGAAAGTGAAAAGGGGACCATACCATTGAAGTAGCTTGGGGTGTCGGTGGGCCGTCCCCGGGCTAGCACCATGTTGCAGCTGGAGCTTGGAACCTCTGCCTGGCTGCCCCACGAGTGTATGCCGGAACTCAGGGTGTCCCGAGAACTCTGAGAGGCCTTTGATGGGTTCTGAAACACAAGAATAGACACAGATTCAGGTCCCCAGGTTCAGGAAACCATCTCCAGTCTTTGTCTCTTTTGGGACAAAAGCAGTCTGGGCCCTCCCGGGGGATAGAAGCTACTCATGTCCTAGGCTGAAGGAGGGTAAGGCATATTTCTATACCAAAGCCAACCCCCCTGCTCTCCTGTCACCCTCCCTTTGCCCACCACCTTCCCATAGCCCATCCTCCAGCTGGACATAAAGCCCCCACTCTGTCCCAGGGTCAGGAAGCATGACTCCCAGTCCGTGGGCAACTCACCTTCTCACTGTCATCTGACAGGGAAAGGCTGTCGAAGCTGAGGCATGAAAGAATTTGTTCCTGCTCCTCCAGAGAAAATGGCTGGGATAGGCTGTTCAGAAATAATTCTGTAGGGAACAGCGAAAAGTGAATGTGGAAGATTAGAGGGGGCCAGGAAGGGCTGGAGGAAGTCAGGCTGGTGTAGAGAAGCCTTGGTGAGAGGCCCAGGGCCAGTGCTCGGGAGCTCAGGAGCCCAGGAGCCCTGTGCCACGGCCACAGCCTGGCTGCCCTACCTATTTCCAGCTGCTGTAGCTCCAGCTCGGGGAAGGTTGCTCTCCGCTCTGGTGAGCTGGGGCTTCTGGCAGGCACTGGGTCCAGGGAGGACAAAGGCAAGGGTTCCCACATGCCAGATTCCTCCTTGCTCAGGGCTGGAGACTTGTTCCGCTCTGGGGGCTCTGGTGGTAGAGGAGGCTGAAGCTTACGGGCCCCTCCAGTGGTGTCCTTGGCTGGTGAGAGCTCCCTGGGCTGGGCTTGCAGGGCCTGGTGGTAGCTGGCTTGGTTTGGTGGTGGATGTCTTGGTTCTTTATATTCTCCCCTCCAAGGGCTCTTCAGACCTCCCACTGTAACACAGAGAGCCCATGAGGGGAAGCGAAAACGGGCAGCACGATGCCAGCCCCACAGGAATGGCCTCTCTGAGTGGAGGAGGGCGAGAGGTGAGCACGGGGCAGCAAGGTGGGCCCTGGAGGGGGCCTCTTCCGATGGCCCACAGAGCAGGAATAGGACTGTATCTCTGTTTTTATTCTGTTTCCCTTCTAGATGTTAGTGGCAAATTCAAAAACTCCAGCAAAATCATTTCCAGAGAATTTTCTTGAGAGAAGAAAAGCTATAAAAAAGGCTCTGGGGGCTGGGAGCATGGCTCAGAGGAAAAGTGCTTGCCCAGCGTGAGTGAAACCCTGGGTTCCGTCTCCACCACTGCAAGAATGAAAAATGCCTTGTGGCAACACCGACCGAGTTCCCAGGTAAAGAGCCACCCAGCGGCTCCCTCACCCCAATCCCCAGCCTGGGCAATTCCCCAGGGTGCCACGTCTCTGGTGTGGGGGCGGATCCCTGGTGCAGCCTTATAATTGTAACTACCACTTGATTTTGGTGACAGGTTTGTTGGACTTATTCCCCTTTCATTTCTATAACCACTGCCTTTCCTCTTTACATTCTGTTAAGCTCCTTTTTGATTTGGTTGTGTTCTTGCAAAATGTGTCATTTTCACTTGCTGATTTTTTCTTTTTCTTCCTTTTTGTAGTACTGGGGATTGAACTCAGGTTATCACACGTCAGGCAAGTGTTCTACCACTGAGCTACACCCCCAATCCTTTTTATTTTTATTTTGAGACAGGAACTTGATAAATTCCTCAGGTTAGCCTTGAACTTGTGATCCTTTGTGCCTCAGTCTCCCCAGAAGCTGGGATTATGGGAGTGCCCGGTTCATTTGTTGATTTAAAAAAAATTTTTTTTAGTTGTAGATATACATAATACCTTTATCTTACTTATTTGTTTATTTTTTGCAGTGCTGGGGATTGAACCCAGGACCTTGTGCATGTGAGGCAAGCACTCTACCAACTGAGCTGTATCGCCAGCCCCTATTTTACTTATTTATATGTGGTGCTGAGGATCGAACCCAGTGCCTCCCATGTGCTAGGCAAGCGCTCTGCCACATCAAGGTACAGCCCCGGCCCTCGTTTGTTGATCTTTAATTTACAGTAAAGGTATGTGTCCCACGTCTCCTCCTGTCGGTTCCTCTTTTCACTCAGCACTCTGGTTTCAGCTCAGTCCCCACTGCTCTGTGAACATGGAGTGGCTTTCGGCACTGGGTGCTGCCCCAGGCCCCACCCTGTGCCACTCCACTGTCCAGGTGAGAGCCCCCCCCCCCCCCCCAATTCTCCTCCCACAAACGAGGTGCAGAACGGGTGGAATTCCTTTGGCAGCACAGCCAGGAGTGGACGGGCCAGCTCCCAGAGCCACTGACTTTGGAGGGCTGCCAGGTGCCCTCCGGTGAGCCTGCAGCCTTGCCAACACAGCTTCGAGCAGTGCCCGGGGCTCCAACTGCCCCTCAGCCCCACAGCACTTGGTACTCCCAACGTTCTGGCTTTTCCTAGCAGGACGGCTGTTCAGTGGTGCGTGGCTTTCGTTCGCGCTCTCGGACCCCTAACAGGTTTGGGCCTGGTTTTCTGCATTGCTGCCCTTCCCCCACACTTCTGCAGCACTGCCCCTCATCTTCCCAGCACCCCCAAGGCTGGTGTCACCCCCTGCTCCAGGTAGTAAGTTGAGGCTCCTGGAGGCTGAGGACCCCATTCTTGACCACCCCCTGCCCTGCCCCTCTCAGGGTCCAGTGCTCTCTGCCCTGCCAGCTCTTACCTTGCTGCAGTGCCCGGCCAACCTTGCCCCGAAGTTCTGTCGCTGAGGCTCGGTGGACAGGTTCTTTCCTCAGCCCTTCTTGGATGGCCTGGGCTGTGAGAGGGGAGCAGGAGGGGGGGATCTCTCTCACAGGCGGAGGCTCGTTGGCAATCTGGGGGCCAAAAGACAACACATGAGGCCCGCCTCCCCCTCGTTCCCAGGCCAGTCTTCTGTCTTTGCTCTCTGACACTTCCTGTACCCCCATGCTGGGCTGGGGTCTGCCACAAGGAATGGAAAGATCTGGGGTAGAGCCAGGGATGGGACACTTCCTAGAAGAGGGAAACAAGCCAGGTAGGTCAAGCCAGAGTCAGGCAGCAAACCTCCGTCAGGGGGCAGGTGAAGGTGGCCCAGGGAATGGACAGAAGAGAGTTCTGACTTGGCATGAACTATGAGGCCCCTCAACTGGGTGACAGGACTTTTAATCAGATCTCACATTTATGGCAAAGCCTCCCCCTGCTCACATCTGTCACCGAAAATGGAAGGCCCCCTCAAGCCGGAAGGCCCCCTCAAGCCTGCAGCCCAGGCCCACGGCCCTGCTGCCTCCCCTCCTGGCCGTTCCAGAGCCACCACTGACCTTGAGGCAGAGTGGCCCTCGGAAGTACTGAGTCCAGGGGTGGCAGCCGTTGAGCATGTGCAGCATCATGCAACAGCTGCTCCAGATGTCCACCTTGGCATCACAGGGCTTGCCCATCACCACCTCCGGGGCCATGTGGGTCTCTGTGCCAGGGATGTAGTCCGCTGAGAAGGCCAGGGAAAGACAGAAACATCACCAGTGACCTCGGGTGGGCAAGAGCCTTGGCAACGCCCATTCCAGTTAATTAATTCCAGGGATACCTTGAATTTGTGCCAACTGAAGTACTTCAAGTAAATAAAGCCTCTCAGCAAACCTGCCAGCAATGAGCTCCGCCAGGAACTCTGCTGGGGGTGCAGAGCAACCTATCATCCACAGCATGGCTCTGCCCTTCAGACTGAATTCGTAAAAATGGGGCGGGCACTGGCCATTGAAAATTCAGGATGGAAGACTAATTGCTGCTATGGTGCTCCTCAAACGTTAGTAAAATAAGAAAGAAAAAAATATTCACGATTATCTCTGTGATCAAGAATAGCAAGAATTCTTTTCCCCTACTCTCTAATACTTAACTGTACTTGCTATATTTTACAATGGGCATGGATTATTTTAATAATCAGAAAAATGGAGGTCAAAATAGACATTTCAGCCTGGCGTGGTGGCACATGCCTATAATCTCAGCAGCCTGGGAGGCTGAGGCAGGAGGACTACAAGTTTAAAGCCAGCCTCAGCAACTTAGTGAGGCCCTTAGCAACTTAGCAAACCCTGTCTCCATTTAAAAAAACAAAACAACAAAAAAGGTGGGGGAGGCGCTGGGGATGTGGCTCAGTGGTTAAGCACCCCTGGGTTCAATCTCTGGTACGGGGTTGGGGGGGACCCATCTAGGGAGCCTGGGATCTATGGTGGAGTTCTCCGCCTTCCTGTTCACTTCGCTGTGCAACTGGAGCAACAGAACCGAGTACCTGACATCCATGATTGCATTTACACATAACAAGAGCCTTGTAATAAGCCAGGGTGGTTGTGGGGTTTACATCTATTGGGGGACATAAAGTGCTCACATCGCTCGTTCCCACTGTGGAAGCACAAAGGCGAGAGGCTAATGCCTAGTAAAGGGCACTGGCTACTGTCATCATGGGGAGGGGCACCCTGGGGCCTTACCTGTGAGCAAGGACTTCCCCAAGCCATCAGGCTGCAGGCACACGGCATGGCCAAAGTCACAGAGGGCTGCGCGGCTCCCATCAGTGGACAGGAGCACGTTGTCAGCTGCAGGCAAGCACCCAGCACAGGGGAGGAAAACAGTTGAGTCACGACGGGTCCTAGCCTACTGGGGCTGCCTGGCCTGGTCTCCAGTGAGGTAATTTTCTGGTCTACCCTACATGGCATCTGCTGCTTCAGATTCATTTCATTAGACATGGAGAAAGGGGGAGTATCAGTGCAGGCTAGGGGCAGGCAGCAGGCAGGATCTGAGCAGGAAGGGACAGGAGCAGGGGCTACTCTTGGGGACCCTGCCACTCCACTCAACTGCCCTACCCTCTCCCAGAGGTTACCAGTGGGTTGAAGCTTGGTTTCCAGTTCTGTGGGAACCATGCCCTGCTAACTAGGGTGCCAGGCAGAGGGCCTGGAGAACACATTCCCTTCCCGTAAGACAAAGTTCTGTCAGCCCGACACAGACCCTGCCACTGGAGATGACCAGGCAGGCCCAGAAGAACTGGGAGGCAGCCAGGAAGGAAGGCCTGGGGGAAGAGCCTGTGGGACCAGCTGCGGGGGTGGGAGTCTCACCTTTGATATCTCCATGCAGAATCCTTTGTGTATGGAGGTACTCCAGCCCCTCCAGGGCCTGGCCCAGGTAGTAAAGGGCCCGGTCTTCTGGCAGACAGCCCTTCTGCTTTATGAGCTGGCCCAGCGAGCCACCTAGGGGACCAATGGCCAGTCTTTACATGGGGCTTTCCCAGGTCTTCACACAAGCCAAGAACAAGGGCAAAGTGCAGGTGGTGGCAAAGCAGGCCTTTCCTGCAGATGTTATAAGGCCAAGAAGTTCATGTGACTGACTGGAGACCAAGGTCAGCCTGGGAAACTCTGGCCCTTGAATTGTGAGGGAGAAGGAATGGGCCCTGGCTCGTTACCTTCCAAGAGCTCCATGAAGATATTGATCCAGGGACCTTCTCTCACAGCACCATACAAAGGGACGATTCTGGGCGAGGTCAATCCTGCACACGCCATCAGTTCCTCGGCCCGAAACACCTCGACCCGCACCTGAAAGGGCCCAGCGGCAGCTTGAGTCAAGGGAGAGGGGCCAGCTGGGTGACTGGCATCCCATGGGGACTCTTGGTGCTCCACATGCAGATGCTGCCAATGCTGCTAGGGATGATGCCCAGGCCAGATGGGCCAGGTGGGTCTGCTGGGCTCTCACAGACTAAACTGTGTACTGCGTACCCTTGGCGTCAGGGACAACTGCTCATACTTAATTAAAGTTCCTCCATGCTGACAGTGTGAGAAAACAGTACACAAACCTTATCCAGGCTCCTGGCATGCTTCCCACCCTCAAGATGCCAAACCCGGAACTTTCTTTCCCCCCAACCCAATTGTCTGGGCAATTTCTAGGACATGGGGTCATGTCTCCCCTTCAGAAGCAGGCTTCTCGCCTTTTCTGTCTCTGGAACCTAAGCACCCCTCTCACACATTTCTTATCTCTTCTTGTAATTATTTGTCTCTTTTTCCCAGAGGACTAAAATGTCTATGTAGATAGGCCTGAACTTATATTTACTCTATTGTCACTTCTTTTCCTAGCTTTGGGTACTGATGAGGCTTCTAGGGAGGGTTTTGACGAGGGCCACTCCTGCTGTGACCAGCAGGACTGGGAACATCCACTACTTTTTTTTTTTTTTTTTTTTTTTTTTGCGGTGCTGGGGATTGAACCCAGGGCTTTGTGCTTGTGAGGTGAGCACTCTACCAACTGAGCTATCTCCCCAGCCCCATCCACTACTTTTGGCAGGGACCTGCAGCGTGCCATGGCAGGAGGAAACAGGCCTTGGGTATAGACATCTTGGGCTTAGATCCTGGCTCGGCCATTTAAAAAAGCACTGCATACTTCCCATCGACCACACTACCATGGTGGAGACAGTGATATCTGCTCCAAGTAGTGAGGATTTGGAAAGATGCCAGTCAGATCCATGTCTGGTGGCCACTGGGCACTCAGGAAGGGCTAGCTCTTCACTTCCTCCCACAAACTCAAAGAGCAGCTTGTTAAACACTTAGATTTCTGCATAGAGTCCTTGCTACTGCCCCTGGTTCTCCTGTAAGCCTGGAGTGGCATCACCAGGGGGCGCCAATGGTCACAGAACCACAGAGATGAGTTAGGGACCCCCATGTTTTTGTTTGGGATCTTGTTGACTTGGCAAACAGGAGTTATGATGTGGGGCTGTTGTGCTTTTGCCTATCCATGGAAAATCTCTCCCACCTCGCTAAAGAATTATCTGGTTCAGTTAAACCAGTTACATGAACTTTGACTTTTGTTAGTGTTCTCAGCTCTGAAAAGGTCACTGAAACTGATTGGAACTAATTCACCTGAAGGATTTGTACCAGCAAATATCTTTAACCTTAACACTCTGTCCCCACCACCTGCCACCCCCAGCTGTGAGGTGAAGCACCCCAAGGCACCGAGAATTCAGAAGGATGCTTTGGTATATTCTGCATTTGAGGTAAACAGGGATGCTCAACGTCTGCAGATGGTGTCAAATACTTTTAGAGATGGTTCAGTTCCAAAATTAAATCATACTGAATTCCTTTTAATTCCTGCAGATCAAACCCAGGCTTCATGCATGCTAGGCAAGTGCTTTACCACTGAGCTATCCCCAGCTGGCTGTATTCCTTTTGATAATATGTTTTTTAAGAAGCTAGGATTTTGGAGGTTGCTGCGATAAAAAGTACTTTGTGGGGGATGTGGAACAGGAAATGAAGGTGGTGTTATTCAATTGATTTCAAAGTTCAAGAAGCCATGCAGTGCCCAACAAGGCCTATGTCACATTAGTAATTTTAAGAAAGGAAGTAAATTGTTTTTCTTTCAACTTTTGCTTTCAAATGGTTGCTAAGTTTTATGATAGATTTATTATTTAACCTAACTATTTAATAAACGGATGGTTAGGTATTTGTTTTGGCCTGGGGTGCCATGAAAAATTGCCTTAGATATTAAATAAGGATTGTGAACCAGGATAGTGCGGGAAACTTTGGCTTTGCTTCTAAGAAATCTCTTTGTCCTCTAAGTGTCCCACTAATGCTAAGTCATTTCCAACACCTAGACCAAAGTGGGTCAGATGGGAAACCTCAAAAAACAAGGTGCTTCAGAAGTCTGGGTGAACCAAAGGAAGCAAGGAGAAAGGGCTGTCCTCAGGGGATTGTGGAGAAAGCACCCCAGTCTCTGGGTCAGCCCAGCTGCCCAACTAGTATACCTCTCCTCTCTGGACTTCAGTGTCCTCAAGTCCAAAGAAAGAGGGCCGGATGTGATGAGGATGTTAGTGAGAACCAGCGTTTACTGCCCACTGACGTAAGCCAGGCACAGTTTAAGCACTTTCTAAGCATCGCTTATTCATATCTTGGCCTGTGAGGTGGCGCTACCACCACTGCCATTTCACAGATGAGGAAGCTGAAGCCTGGACAGTGACTTGTCCAAGGTCACTGGGAAAAGCGTACCATAGCCACAACTTTGGTCAGGGAAATCCAACGCTAGAGGTGCCACCTGCTCTACCTCTTGAAGAACTTTCTGGGCTTAGCCTTTAATCCTGGCGGTTTGTGTACACGTTCAGGAGGGAGCATCCCCAGGGGGATGTGTGGACAGCAGTCAGCCTACTGCCAAATTCAGAAGCCACTTTTCTCACTTCAGAGACAGTGCGCCTGACATGGGACCACTTTTCCTCCTTGAAACTCTCCCCTTTTGAGTTCTTCTGTATTATGTGTTTTATTCCATCAGGAAAAAAGAAGACATAAGCAATTCTACAAGTTCTTTAGAAGATTCTAGCAATATCAATATGGGAAAGGGAATAATATAGGACTGGGCACATAGATGTCCAGGAAATACTAGGTGCTCCCCCATTTCCTCATTGCTATCAAAACAGTCTCTACTTCATCCTTGTTCTGTTTTCATTCTAAACACATCCGGGCTGATGGCTGCGTCACCTCCATGCCACGTAAAAGCCTATCCCTGGTTAAACTCAAGTTCCTTCAGGTCAGGCCTGTGGATTCCACAGTTCTGCACCCAGCCCCTGCACAGTGTCTGGCACAGAGCAGGTGCTTGATGACAGCTGGTTTGACTTGGCCTAGGCCACATTATCACAGATCAGTGGTAGAGCCAAAGGGAGGCTCCCAGAATGCCATACTTGAGCCAGATGTCCTAAAACAAAAGGTTCTTAACCATCTTTGGCCCACAGACCTGTTTGGGAATCTGATAAAAGATATGGACCCTTCTCCATCAAAAGTATGTGCACCCACACATCAACACACACACTTTTGAATCACGTTCCAGGAGTTCAGGAATCCTCTGAATCCACTCACTGATTGGAATAAAAATTTTTATGTTGGTGTTAAAAAGCACAAGTGTGTGGGTGCAGGGGTGCACGCCTGTAATCACAGCAGTTCAGGAGTCTGAGGCAGGAGGATCACAAGTTCAAAGCCAGTTTCAGCAACCTAGAGAGGCCCTAAGCAACTTAGTGAGACCCTGTCTCTAAATAAAAAATAAAAAGGGTTGGGAGTGTGGTTCAGTGGTTAAATGCTCCCGGGTTCAATCCCTGGAACCAAAACAACAACAACAACAAACTCCAAAACCAAAACAAACAACAAAACACAAGGAACTCAAACTCTGAACATGAAAATATCATGGTACAGAATAATCTAGAGAGTAGGGTATCATTTTTATAAAAGAACTAACCTCATGCTTATACATGCATAAAAAGTCTAAAAAGATTTATGTCAAGTGGCATTTATCTTGGTGAATAGGATTGGGGAACAAGACGACTTTTACTTTTTGGCATCATAAATGATTTTATAATAAGTCTGAATTTGTTTGCAATTAAAATAAAGATCGGCTGGGCAGAGTGGCACATGCCTGTAATCACAGTGGCTTGGGAGGCTGAGACAGGAGGATTGCAAGTTCAAAGTCAGCCTTAGCAACTTAGCAAGACCCCATCTCAAAATAAAAAATAAAAAGGGCTAAGGATGTGGCTCGATGGTTGAGCATCCCTGGGTTCATTCACTGGTACCAAAAATAAATAAATAAAATAAATAAAGATCAAAAATAACTTTATTTTTAAATATTCTGCATTAAACCCTAGACCTGTAGTCAATCAGCATGTGACCAGAGGCCAAGGATGTTCTAGAAGGAAGACCAGGAGAATGCTGGCATTACCATGTCACATCACACATCCGGAATCCTCCCAGGAGCATTGAAGGAGCGTGGACTTGCTCTGACCCCATGCACAGCCTAACCTCTGACCCTTGCTCACTTCTGTCCCTACCCCCTCATCAGGGAGCTTTTCCTGTGGTGTGTGAAGTTGGGGAATTGAACCTGGGGCCTCATGCGTGCTAGGCAACTGCTCTACCACCTAGCTACACCCCAGGGAAAGGACACCACTGCCTGCCCAACCAGTAGCGGCCGTGTGGAAGGCCAACAAGCCATCCCTGCTGGGTCTCCTGGGTAGGGGAGGTGGAGTTCTGACTGTGACCAGCTCTGGTTCTGGGAAGTCCAGGTCTTATGCTTGGCGCATTCCCCGCTGCCCAGGCACAGGGGATAAGAAATGGAGTATTGTCCTCTTCCACCACATCAGGGTTGTTTACCTTGTTGCCTGGGACTCTGAGGACCTCAGCAGAGGAACAGCTGAGAACCCAGTGACTAAGCTCCCAGAACTGGGTGCCCGTCTCTAGGACACTTCACACTCTCTCACCCTCCTCCCACGGCCTCTCAGGAGGGACAGCTGAGCCTTCTCCGGTGGCCTGGGGAAGGGAACTGCAGCTGAGGAGGTCAGGCACGTGGCCCTGGCATCCAAGTGGAAGATGATCCATGCTGGCAAGGACTCAGCATGCTTTTCTGCCAGTGGTGGATGGGGAGGGTGGGTGCTTGCTTATTTGACCCAGTGTATGTGAAGTTTGGGGTAAAACTGACAGGCTGACTCCTCTCTCATCCCACAACCCTGAGGTTTGAACTCAAGAACTCCAATAGCTTGGCCCAAGTACAAACCCAGGAAGCCAGGGTCATTTGCTGCCCACCTAGAGCCTCACCCCTGGAAGTCACAGGCAGCCAGGACGGTGGTGGCAGGGTTCACTTTGCATGGGACTTGAGTGTGCAGTGCCTGTCTGGTCTGGCACCTTAGTCCTTTTCCTTTTGGGGATCAGAGTGTTTGATATAAGCCACTTGAAACAAATCCATCTGAGCTTATGTCACCTTGTACCATGGGCCAAGAAAATGGTTCACCCTGGAGTTTGGAGTTTGGGTTGGGAACAAGGGGGTTTCCAACGGAGGGGAGCTCCAAGTTGGGGTGGGAGAACAGTGCTGTAAGGAGCAGGGCCAACACCCTCAATGTCTATGGCTCTGCAGCTGCTGTCGATTGTCACCTGGGCCTGGGCTGCTCTAGGCCCAGCTGGGTGGTGTCAAGTCATTGAGGAGATGATGGGTAGGAGAGGTGACTCCAGCCTTCTGCTGCTAATCAAGACCCTGAGACGAGTTCTCCCTTCCATTCCCTCTTCCTGAAGAGTGGTACAGAGCCACATGGGTCAGACAAGCCTGGGTCTGAAACCTGATTCTACTGTGCCAAGCCAGCTCCTCCATCTTGTGTTGAGTCCTGTTTCCCCTGTGATGTCCCTCTGTGCTGCACCTGGCCAGCAGGTGGCAGGGCTTGAACCTGAAGCAGACCTGTGTGTAACTCCACATCCGCCACCTCCTGGGGGGCACCTGACAGGTGGAGGCCACGACTCTAATTACCTTCTGGTCTGAGTGTAGAGTAGCCCACTGGGTGGCTTGCAGGTTTTAGCTCAGCAGGGATTTCATGAGGATCCGACCACCTTCCAGGTTTGGACTTGCCCCTACAGGCCCTGGTGTCAGCAGTGGCCCTGGCTGCATTCAGACCCTGAAGCCATGTGCTCTCACATTGCTTCTCACAGACATGCATACCGAGGACAGCAACCAGCCCAGGCCATGTGACAGACTGCTCCCTTCCAGTTCCAGCTGACCCAGGGTAGCTAGTGATAGCCAGGTTGTTATCAAGTCAGAGCCAGGGCAACCCTGTGGCTGACCTTGAAAGACAGAACATGGATGGCAGCAGCCCTTGCCTGGCTTCCCCTTCAGCCCCTGGAACCCTGATGTGCCTTTTTTGGCGTACCTTTTTGACAGCACACTGGAAGCCTGTCTGCTTGTCCTTCATCCTGTGGACCTCTCCGAAGGAGCCTCTGCCCAGGCGGGGCTGGCGCGTGGCCCAGTGGGCTTCTTCTCGGTACTCATAATCCACTGGCTTGAGCTTCTGGGGTTGGCAGGAGAGAGAGGCCAGTTTCAATGGTCAGGGCAGCAGAGGGACAAATGGCTACAGTGGGGAAGGCTCTCCACTGTGGGCTGCTGGTGCCACCAAAGACACCGCCGCAAGGGGGTCGAGGCAGGCTCTGAGGGGGGACCAGAGAGGGGCTTAGGCAAAGGTGAGCTGCACCAGCTGCCTGGGGCCAGATGGTTCTTGTGAGGAAAGACCTCTCAGGCTTGTGATGGTGGGACATATTTGGAACTGCAACAACTTTGACAATGAAAAGATTTAACTCGAGAGCCAGAGGGAAGAAGAAAGGGAGGAACAATGAGAAAAGGCAGAGCTAAAGGGATAATATGAAGTAAATGGAATAAAACCCCCCAAAGTAAAGCTAAGCACAATCATTTAAAGTTCTGAAGGTATTCAGGAAGAGAACTAGAGGAAAAAGGAAGGAAAGGAGGAAAGGGTAATGATGATGGCAAAATACTCATCCTTCTTATCAGGTTATGACATAAAATCTTGAGCTGCTCCTTATTTATTCTATTTTCCAGTATATGTATTATTCATACAAACTTTTTAAAATTTTTTTGTACTGGGGATTGAACCCACACCCCCAGCCCTTTTTATTTTATATTTTAATTTTGAGACAGGGTCTTGTTAAATTGCTGAAGTTGGCCTTGAACTTGGATCTTCCTGCCTCAGCCTCCAGAGTTGCTGGATTACTGGCCTGTGCCACTGTTCCTGGCCTGTATTATTCATAGAATACACTGTTCCTGGCCTGTATTATTCATAGAATACATGCAATTCAGTTTTAATGATGTAGCTCATAAGAAGAACAAAAAAATACAAATGGCTAGAAAGGATGTGGAAAGTGAGGTTGCAGGTGGAAAGGAATATGACTGCTGCAGTTTGGATCTTAAATATTCCCCAAAAATTCAAGGGTTGGAGGCTTGGTTGTCAGACTATTGGGAAGTAGTGGAACCTTCAAGAGGTGGGGCCTAGTGGGAGGAAGTTAGGTCATGCGGTGGGGGGTGTGTCCTTGAAGAGGATATTGGGACTCCTTCCTGTCTTACCTTCCCAGCCACCAGGAGGTGACCAGGCCTCCTCACCAGGCACTCCTCCTGTAGTGGTGTACTAAACCACCAAAGCAACAGGATCAAGTGACCATGAACTGAAACTTCTGAGACTATGAGGTAAAGTAAACCATTCTTCCTTTCAAACTGATTATTTCAGGTATTTTGTCACAGTAATGGGAAGCTGACTAACAATCCCCAGCGAGTACTTTGCTACTATTTGCTTTGTTACCATGGGCATGAGTGACGCTGACAGGGAGAGAACCATCCCCCAAAGTCTGCTCTGCTCCCATAACAGGCCCCACCTGACCCCCAGCTGTGGCTCCTGGCTTGGGAGTTAGTGGTGAAGGTATTTATAAAGGAGTTTGGGGGATTAGTTACCTCAGTAAGCAGTACGCCTTCGTTGTCCTCAGTTTCGGTGCTGGGCCTCTGGGGTCTGGAGCCCCCTGCTGACCAAGTTTTGGCCAGGCTGGCCAGGCTGTGAGCCTGGCCTGAGCTCACACTGCCTTGCAGAGCATGCACCAGGTACTCTTCCACAAACTTCTCACGGGAGCTATGAGTCGGGCAGCTGGGCTCCAGGTGTGGGCCAGGCAGGGGTTTCTGACTGTCTATGCAGGTCAGTTTGCTCAGGTGTGGGCCAGGCAGGGGCTTCTGGTCATCTACACAGGCTAGTTTGCCCAGGAAGAAGGATTCCAATGGGTGAGGTTTCCAGGGTTGGAGAGGGTGGAACGGGAAGGGATGGGGCAGTCTGCTGTAGGGAAAGGGGTGAGCAGAATGGGGCAGGGGGCCCATGTCCTGCGGGTGGTGGAGTTTCCACACGTGGTTTAAACATTGCAAGGGGCTGATGAGTTTGTGCAGTTCCGGTCGAGGCGGTACTGGCCGTAGATCCTCGCCGAGCTTCTTAAAGCACAGGTGGTCAAAGCCTGGTTCCTTCAGAGGCTTGGTGAACTGGGGGGCGTTTCTGACATACAGGGTACCTAGTGGAGACTCATCCTCCTGTGGGGAAATAGGTGTTAGGACACAGGGCTAGAATGGGGCACAGCTCCATTCCGAAGGCCCCATGAGCTGGGGACTGGGCCTCACCTGCACTGGAACTGTGCAGCTCTCCTGCTCGGGGGTTCTAGGCAAGGGTTTGGCCAAGGACACTCCTGCCTTCGAGCTCTTCTTCTTCCGTTTCTTCCGAGCTTTGCTGTGACGCTTTCCCTTCCAACACACACGGGCCATTTTGCCCTCGGTTGCATGGGCCACATTGTTGGGAATTTGATCAAGACTCTCAGATTGGCTGTCAAAAAAGGGATAGATCCATGTTTTGAGTACAAGAAAGCAGGAGGATGGAATGATTCAGATAATGGTGTTTGCAGTGAGACAGACTTGAGCATAAATCCCAGTCGTGCATCACTTAACGGAAGGGGAACATTCCAAGAAACCTTGTGTTCTATGATTTCATTGTGCAAACGTCACATTGTAGTTGTATAAACTAAGACAGCTATGAGGTCACTAGGTGATGGCTCATAGGACCATTATTGTGAATGTGGTCTAGTGTTGACCAAAATGTCATTATGTGGCACATGACTGCACTTGTGCAAGTGTGGGTAAGTTCCTAAACCCTAAGGAACATCAGTTTTCTCATAAAATGAAGTGGTGCATGCCTGTAATCCAGCTGCTGAAGACGATGAGGCAGGAGGATTGTGAGGACCAGTCCAGTCTGGGTAACTTAGAGGGATCTTGTCTCAAAATAAAAAATAACCGGGGATGTGGCTCAGTGGTAGAGTGTTCACTTAGCAAGTGTGGGGCCCTGGGTTCAATCTTCAATACTACAAAAACAAACAAAACAAGGTAGTACATTTTTGCCATTCAGGGTGGAGATGAGGCTTAAACGAAATAGTTCATTTAAAAAACACTAGCTCTGTGCCTGACCTCAAGGCAGGCTGCCTACTACCCTGGGCTGGGGTGCATGCTCAGCTCTTCTCAAGGGGGGTGGCCCACAAAGTTCCTTTGCTGCTCTCCAGGTGGGCTGCACCCGGACGGGCTCTCAGAAGGGGACCACACTCAGGGCAAGCATCCTCAGTTCTGATGGACAAGAGTGAGTTTGTTTCTGTCCCCTCTACCACCACTGGTTCCTAGAGCTACCCGGCTACTGTGGGAACACAGAAGGCAGCTGTTGAACACCCGCTGCCTGGCTAGTACCTGGCTACTAGGAGGCCTGTCCTCTGGTGGCCTAGAGGCTAAATCACCACCCCTGCCAGGTATTATAGGAACTGACTACAGGGCTGCTGCAAAATAGCTGTGGAGCAGACCCTAGCTTCAGCCTCCTTTCCTTGGCCTCACCTTCTATCCTCACAAAAGTGGCTGGAGGCCTGTGGCTTCTCTCAGGATGCTGACAGAAGTGGGCTCATTAGAATCCCCCTTTCTCTGCGCCAAATGGAGTCTGAGGCAATGTAAGCAATTGAACCAAGCACTGAGCATTTCTTTTTTCCTTTAATTTTTGAGTTGGGACCTCTTTTTGTTGCCCAGGCTGGTCTCAAACACCTGGGCTCAAAGGATCCTCCAGACTTAGCCTCCAGAGTGTTGGGACTACAGACACGCCACCACACCTGACCTAACCAAGCATTTCTTGGCCTCTTTATCACTAGCAATTTCCAAATACTGATGATAAGAAGTCTGCCTGGTGGTAAGGGAGGGAACTGTTTCCAGGTTGAACTCTCGGTTGCCAAAATTCACCTGAGGGAATGGGGAGCCTGGGGACAGACAAAGCCTGGCCCTGGCTTCCTTCCACAGGCCATCGAGTGGCTCGAACCTGCGTCCCTTACTGTTTTAACTTATGCCTACTGGTCACACAGGAGTTAGCTACCTCTGGTGTTTTCCCTGAGGACAGTAAAGGTGGCCCCTCTGGCCTGTCTCTGCTCATGGCTGCACGCCTGCTGGAAGTAGCTTCTGATCCCAGCACCCTCCCTGTTGATGGGAAATCAGGGGCGCATCAGGACTCAGAAGAGAATAAAAATAAAATGTCAAGCTGATGGGAGCCAGGAGTCCTCCATGAATGGTGAGGAGCTTTTGCAAAGCTTGCCTGGCTGAGAGCGCGGCTCACGGCTCGGCGGGGAAAGCTGGGCGGCCGCCAGGGGCTGAGCCCAGGTGCTGAGCAGGGGCCAGGGGCAGTGGGGAGCAGCAGGGCGGGTGGTGCCTTCTTACCTGTACTGTTTAGACCCGGCGATGAAGATTCTTTCTGAAAAGGTGGGGCTGAACTCTTGGCTATTTTCACCTATTAAGTTAAGGGAAAAGGGTTGGATTAGCAGGAAGAAGAGCAAAATCGGGAAGTCAGCACTTAGGAGAGATATTTTAGAGTCCCACTTAGGCCCTCCTTCTCTCCCTTGTGGTCCCCCTCCCTCCAGTTTATTGGTCAAGAGCAGAGGGGACATCTACAAGATGGGGGTTGGAGGATGCCCACCTCACTACACTTACTATGAAGCTTCAGTGGGACAGGCCACCCAGAACATTCCAAACAGTGCTTAGCACATAGTGGTGGCTCAAAAAATATAAGCTCTTCTACATTTATATTTATGTACATATGGGTGCATTCACTCCATTTTAATTTTTATTCTTTCACCTCAAAAATCAACCAGAAGGCAGTGGGAGACAAGCAAAGGATGTGTGTATATGGGGAAATGCCACCAGGAGCTCTCAGGCTCCTGGGCTGGAAGGGAGGTGATAGGGTAGGAGGGGACTTCTGACCTTCCCTGCCCCTTCTGGGAGTGTCTTCCGCTATGGTAGCTACCATTACTAGTCAGCTCAAGGCATCAGGGGTAGAAACAGAAAGGGCCACATTGGTCTCACCCTGCAGTGGCTGACTGCCCCTAGACTGGTCCAGCAGGCCCAAGAGCAGAGTGCTCATTCCCTGGGGTGGGGCCCCCTCTGATGGAAGGTGGTGAAGGGCTTGAAGCCCTAGTGGGGCTTTCCGGGAGACCAAGCCCTTCCCGTCTGGGCCTCTCCAGACGCCTGGGCTGCTCCAGACCCAGCAGTTTAGTGGCCTGCTTGAGGATCCTGCAAGGAGCGCTCAGCACTCTTTCCCCTTGGTTCTCTTCCCCTGCTCTGGTCATAACAATGGGCACAGCCTGTGCTCCGTCTCAGTGTTCCATCCTGGCACTTTAATAGTTCCCATGGGTTTGGGGCTTGGACCCCAATGTGCCTTGTGAAAATGTTATGGAGTGGTCACCTGGTCTTGCTCTTTCATAGGGGACCTTGAAGTTGGCCTTTTTCCATGGCCAGTCACCCACTGGCAGGCCCGCCCCTGAGCCCCATGCCCACAGCAATCCAGGCCCTCACATTCCGCCTGGGCGATGATGGAGATTGCGGCTGGGCCGCCCTCGGAGCCTTCCTTGGCTGTGCCTTTGGTAATCACATCGTTCAGGATGTCCCACTTCCCGCAGAATACTGGGCTCTTCTCCACAGCCTCCAGCTTGTAGATGCAGCTCTGCTTCTTTCCCAGAGACTGCATCTTCTCCTTGGCCTTGGTGAGCTCCTTCTGCTGCCCGGCGGCTGAGCCAGGGGCGCCTGGGCAGGCCACTTCCATCACTGCCATCTCCCAGGCTCACTCTCACCTTGAGAAAAACCAAACACAAAGCAGGTCACTCCTAAGCTCAGGCCCCAGTGGGGTGGGCATAAGGCAGGTTCAGGGGTCAGGAGAGACAGCGGGGACAAATGGTCTCTGCTTCTTCATGCTCCGTACATGACCTTCAAACACCCCAAGCAGCGAAAGAATCAACTCTCCTCATCTACACATGTTCCAAGTGTGGAACCCCTGGCCCACTGGCACCCCAACATATGAGACTCCTCCACTGGGCTAACAAGAAGGATTCCAGCCTGTTCCCTCTAGACAGCAACAATATAAACATCAGGGCTGGCTGCTTCCTGCTGTACAATGGCTGAGTCATCCACTGTTTGGCAAACTCTTTTGCCAGGACAGGAGGTGAATCTCACCCTCCAAAACCATCACTACACTGACCCACAGAAGCCTTGCCTTCACAGAGGACATGTCTGTGCAGTGCAGTGGCTCCTCTCCAAGTGGACAGAACCAAGGTATTGTGCTGTCCCCTAGCAGGAGGCAGATTATGCATACAGCCTTGCATCGCTAAATGATGGGGATACATCTGGAGAAACACATCCTAGGCAGCTTGACCATTGTGTGAATATCACAGAGCGTACATACACCAGCCACAGTGGCTATGTGTCACTAGGCTATATTATTTTATGGGGCCATTGTATATCTGGTCCAATACTGATCAAAATGTTATGCAGCATGTGACTGCATAAAATATATATGCATATATGAGTATATATGCATGCATATGTGCATATATATCTTACAAAGTCTAATATTCAGTCTGCAGTGGTGCTCAGCACTTGGCTCCTTTCCCAAGATGCATCTGTGTGTGGTTCTCCGGGAGGGACTGACATGCTTCTTCCTCTATTGTTCAAACTCACTTACTGAAAACTTCTAGATACCATTTTTCTTTCAGGCGGCATTAGTAGTGCCATTTATATTGGAAGCCCAAATACCAACCAAGACTTCTAGAAATCTGAGGGCAAAACATGCGACTCTACCTGTCTCTGGGTCCTCTCTTCACCAGTCCTGAGCCTTCCCAAGGAAGCTGCAGGGGAGAGCAACCCCCATGCTGCGGACCATCCACATAAACAGCACAGAGACCACAATTATCATGAAAGGGGACAGGGGCAGACTGAGACTGTTAGCATTTGGAAATGTCTTTAAAGACAGGGACTTTTTAAAGGCAGGGCTCTGCTGGGGTGTGTCTTGCTTTAGACAAAGCCTCAGAAGGAACCAAAGGCAGACAGGTTTTTAATAATTGCCCTCTAATGGCAGGTCAGTCTTAAAGTTGTCACCAACCAGTGTAGTCTTCCCTGCTGCAACGCCATTAAACCGGGATCACACCTTTGTTTGCTCTTGAGGCAGAAAGGCAGACCACAAGCGGACAAAACTAACCCTCTGGCCTTTTGCTTCCAGGTCAGAAAGTCGAAGGTTAAATGAGATGGTGGAAAGCTGAAGAACATTGGCCAGGCTTCTACCAAGTCTGCCTCTCTCATCTTTTCCCACTGATGGCTATGAAAGATAGCACTCCACTCGGAGGTGGCACCGGGCTTGTCGAGCTGTTAATTTGTTCCTTGCATCTTGGCCTTCAAGGGCTTCCTAGCTCTCAACAGAGAGCAGCTCCAGCTTCCAGCAGAGATGCCTGCTTCCAGAGGCCAGGTGCCGAGTAGGCCAGATGGGCAACCTCACCGTGACTGGCCATCTTAAGAGGTCTAAAGGATGTTCTGACTTTCCAAAAGGTGAAAGGCCTCCAGACAGGCTATTTCTGGTAACCATTTTTTTTTTTTTTTAAATCACCCTATGCCCTGCTCCAAGCCCCCTGCTCCAGAGAAGAACTGATCTAAGGCCTAGAGTAGATCTTAGCTTTCTCAGTCTCTTTATCAGGGAAGATGTGATCTTAAGAACAAACCAAAAACCTCCAAACAGAACAGTAGTAGAGGTGTGCTTACAGGGAGGTCAACACTACTTGATTTCCTCATTTTTCAATTATAGAACCTGAGTCCTAAATAAGCAGAGACTTGCCTGAGGTCACCCAGCTCACCAACTAGATCTCAGGTCCTATGTCCTTGAGACTGTGTGCCCACCCCTAAGTCTCTTGGGTTATGAGCAAACACAACAAGGGAGAAACTCATGCTCACCCTAGTCAGGGGACTGCAGAGGAGAGAAGGGCCCCTACACACGGTGGCACCCTCAGTACATAGCACAGTGGGGCATAAGCAAGACGACTGATGTTGGTTGAAAAAGGCAATCAAAGGACCAGGAGTGCTTCTCCTTGACCTTCAGAGACAGGATGACCTTGAGCACCAAGAGTAGATAGCAAAGCTGGTGAAAGAGGAAAATGAGGCCGAGTGGGGCGACTAGCTGTTCAGAGGCCTAGCTGTGCTCGGGTTCAGACAGCCTGTGTTCTGGAAAGTTCATCCTGAGCTGGAGCTCCTGCAGAGAGGGGCTATAGGGCACTCCCTCGGTCCCAGGAGCCACACATATGTCTTGATGGCTAGCTGGGCAGCAGGCCAGGAGCCTTGATCCTCCCTCCACGCGCATGCCAGGCTCCTTCTCCCTGGGGAGAAGTTGAGGCCGAGGTCGAGCCGCCAAGCTCAGAGTCTCCTGTGCACTTCCCTGATGACTCACTCAGCCTGTCGGGCAGAGGGACAAGGAAGGCCATTGAGAAGCTGACCCAGCAGATAGCATTGGACCTGTGAAGGGCACAGGGTGAATAGGCTGTCACTCACCTCCCAGGGGCACAAAATTATGGCCTGGGAGCAGCAAAGCTGCTCCTGTGGCTGGCTTTCCCATGCCACATGACCATGACTCAGACCCTCACAGACAGCCTCCAAGTTCAAGAGGCTGTTCTCTGGAAGCTTTGGCCTGATGGCAGCTCTCCTGCACATACAAGGGCTTCCTCCCTCCCTCCTCCCTGCTTCTCTATGGTCTGGTCCACAAAACTCAGGGTTCTCTATTCACCCCAGAACTGCTGGCCAGGTGGCCTTCTCAGCTGGGTTTTGGTCTCTGGCTTGTTCTCCCCACTCACAGCTCTGTAGCTTTGCCCCCTCTCTCTCCTCCGGCACGGGGCAGTGAGGATAGGTGGGAGTCCTTCTACCTTGCCTCCACCTTAGGGTGAGTGGAGATCCTGCTCCACTGTGCTCTCCCAGCCACACCCCATCTGCAGCTCCTCAGCCCCTGCTCTCAGCATCCCAATAGGAGCAAAGGGCAGTGGGTGGCAATAGCCACACCCACAAGCCCGCAAAACAAAGGAAGAAAGGAAAGGAGCAGAATTCATTCAGCATTCTTTATGGCTTGATGCATATACACTGCCTAATTTCCTTCTGTGATATTTTGATGACCCCAGCAGAAGTCTGGGGGCAGGAATATCTGGGGTGGTACCAGATTCACCCCGGGCCATATCTGTAAGAGGAGCTCTAAGTTTGAGTTCGAGGATGTCTGTGAGCCCCAGAACTGAAATGCGATTTGCATTTTTCCAGGGACAAGGCTCACAGCATTCAACACATTTGCTGAGGGTCTGCCATTCCCCAGGAGGTTGCTCCAGTCTCCCCAGAAGTGTAAGACCAGGACTTGATGGCTGATTCTGGCTCTCCTCTTTCATTCCAAGAGCTCACATAATGCAAGTTTCCAATCTGAGTGCAAACAGAATAACCAAATGAGTTCTTAAAATGCACTCATCCCAGACCTGCTGAATCAGAGTCACTGGGCATTGGGCCCAGAATCTGTACTTCTGACAAGTTCTCTGGCTGATTCTGATATCAAGGGGCCAGGGATTGTCATTTGGCCCCTGCTCTATACTCAAAGGCTGCCCTGTCCAAAATGGTAGTGCCAGGCAACACGTGGCTATATTTAATAAAAATCAAGTAAAATTTAGAAATCAGTTCCTTTCTTATAGAAGTTCTCACACTGGATGGTGCAGATGGAAGACATTTCCATCACTGTAGAAAGTTCCTAGGTCAGTTCTGATCTGAGGCTACGATAGCAAAGCTTTCTCTGACAGTGAAATTTCTGGTCCAGGGAGGATTCTGGGCAGGAATGAAGTTTAGGCTAAATGAGTTTTTGATTCACTGGAAGGTACAAAAATAATGTCTTAAATGTTGCTCTTTATAGAAGATAACCTTTCTAAAATGAATCATATTTCAGTTCCCTCTTTTAGTTAAGTGCTCAGTACAGTGAAAATGCCAAACTGGAACCAGAAGTTACGGGGTTCTAGCCTGGGCAGCTTTTTTAAAACCAGTGCAGTATGGCCTTTTCTGTGGAGTGAAATCCCACCAATCCTCAATACATGAAGCAGCAACTGGCGTGTGACTCATGTCAGAAACTGGCTCTGGTTAAGGGAGGTGGGCAAGAGCTCCACCTGCTCCACTCCCTCCAGCCACCAAGGACCCCTGCAGAATCCTAGGTCCTGAAGAAAAAAGAGTTTGGGAACCACTGGCCTTGGAAATCTTCTGAGGTTCCTTCTAGTTCTGAGAATGCAACAGATTTGTCAGAATAATGTGTGGTCTGGATGGCTCCAATCCAGAACAATGGTCAATATTTACTAAGCACCTACCATTATCAATCTCACTTTCAGATGTGAAGGTGTGGTCTAGAGAAGTTCAATGATGTGGCAGAAAAGTTCAGCAGCTACAGGAGAAAGAGGCAGGGCTGAGCCTGGCTGCTGCCTCCGGCCCTGTGCATTAACCTCAAGCAGCGCCCCCAACTTCTCTTAGCTTCTTCAGAGTTGTTTCAAGGGTTCAGAGCAGTTTCACTATGTGACATGCCAACTGGTTGGCCTGGCCAATAGACAATGCTAAATAAATGCTCATTCCCGTGCCCTTTACCAGACTGCTAGAAGCCACTGCCTAGCCACTGGGACACCTCTGTTTTGGCAGCCTGTCGCCAAGGTGTCTGCTGCTGACTTATGGCTATGGCATTCCATACTTGGAGCCTTGGTTCTGCATGTATGAAAGGAAAATGCAAACATCTGCCTTATAGGGCCATCTCTAAAATGCCCGCTGAGGGTGCAGAGCAAATCCTTCTCACGCCCGTTTCATCTGGAAGTAAAACCTTGCCCTTCTCTGAATGCCCAGAGAGGGTAATAGCAGAAGTGGAATGACTCAACTTCCTTAATAAGACATTGGTTGAAAACCAGTGTTATCCTGATGCTTCCTCTTTTTAGTCTTCAGCCTGCCTGGCCATCAGGCCACACTGGGCAAGCTTCTGCCATCAAAAATGAGGGAATTTTTGTGCAGGAAGGGGGAATAAGGACCAGTGCCAGGCAGAGTGAGCCCACCTGGCAAAACAGCTACCTGGCCAGAAGGACACATGCCCAGCCCTGTTGGCTCCTTTTTCTGTCCTGCCTGCCTTCCCTTTCTTTTCTTGTTTCTTTTTTGGGGGCGGGGAGGGTACCAGGGATTGAACTCAGGGGCACTCGGCCACTGAGTCATATCCTCAGCCCTACTGTGTATTTTATTTAGAGACAGGGTCTTAAAATTGCTTCGTGCCTTGCTTTTGCTGAGGCTGGCTTTGAACTCGCGATCCTCTTGCCTCAGCCTTCTGAGCTGCTGGGACTACAGGTATGTGCCACCACGCTGGCCCTGCCTGGCCTCTTTCCAACCATACTGATTCTTTCAATAGCCAGGCAGCCATGGCAATTAAGGCCCCGATCCCTTCCCCTTGTCCTCCATTCCTCTCACAGGAAATGCCCTCTTGCCTCTTCCTTTATGTCTGCCCAGATCTCACTTATCTTTCCTTGGTGAAGCCTTTATGGTAGCCTCCTGCATTCACTCAACAAGTGTTCATGAAGTGTCTCCTAAATGCCAGGCAGATAGCAACCACTACCACTCTCAATACCTCCATGTGTGGTGCATTATGCTGGGTGCTTTATCTGCATTACAGATGCACCTCACAGCAACTCTGCAAGGTTGGTATTATTGTTTCCATTTAAAAAATATTTTAAATTGTCAATGGACCTTTATTTTATTTATATGCGGTGCTGAGACTCGAACCCAGTGCATCACACTTGCTAGGCAAGCACTCTACCACTGAGCTACAACCCTAGCCCTACTGTTCCCATTTTACAGATGAAGAAACTAAGGCTCAGAGAGGTAAGTTACCTGCCAGAACAAATGAGGCCCAATTTACACAACTAGAGCATCTAGCAGGGGGTTAGGGCTTCAACATTCAACATCGGACATTCTTGGTACATTCCCCTGGAATAAAAGCTTGTTGACATCTAGGAACTGAGAAGTATTATTAGCCATGTGAATGTTATTACACCTGTTTTACCTATAGGATCTTTCCATTCACTGTTGGTAGTAATTTTTCAGTCCTTGTAGGCAGGAAACTCAAGAACTAAGAATGAGGGGTCTTGTCAGTAAAGGCTGAATTAGCAGCAAACATGTCAGACTGCTAGTTGAGTTGCACCGGTACATGCTCCTGGGGTGTTATGACTTTTAACTTTATTAAACAGGTCATTTTCTTTAAGCAATCAAAAAATCCTCACACAATATACATGTTCAAGATTTTCCAGTAAGATGGTGCTGCCTTTACTGAAAGAACCACTGAAGGATGTGCTTTGGAAAAAAAGAAAAGTAAACCAGAGGAAAGAAATGTGATGCAAGAAACAATGGTAGGCATGGCAACGGATGCAATTTATGTTGGCCAACTTAATTAACAACTGAGAATAAAAAATTAGTTTAAAACATTAAAATCTAGACAATCTAAGGAAAAAGGGTGGAATGGTTGTTCAGTGGATAAAAAGTAATAAGATCCTTGGCTTTTTGGAAAATTTACATATGAAAATGTTTACATATTAGCCAAGCACAGTGGAGCACACCTGTAATCCCAGCAGCTGGGGAGACAGAGGCAGGAGGATCTCAAGTTCAAAGCCAGCCTCAGCAAAAGCGAGGTGCTAAGCAACTCTGTGAGACCCTGTCTCTAAATAAAATGCAAAATAGGGCTGGGGATATGGCTCAGTGGTTGAGTGCCTCTGAGTTAAATCCTTGCTACCCCTCCCAAAAATAAATGTTTACATATTAGCTGGGTGTGGTGGTGCATGCCTGTAATCCCAGCAGTTTGGGAGGTTAATGCAGAATTTCAAGTTCAAAGCCAGCCTCAGCAACTTAGACCCTGTGTCAAAATAGAAAATAAAAAAGGGCTGGGGATGTGGCTTGGTGGTTAAGCACCCCAGGGTTCAATCACTAGTATCAACAAAAACAAACAAACAACTCCCCCAAAAAAGAACTCCAGAATTTAAAAAGATACAGCCAAATGCTGACTAAAAGAAACAAAACAAAATTGTACAGAAGAGTTTGAAAACAGAGGGATGGAAAGAGAGATGCTAGGCCAATACTAACCAAAAAACATACACTAGTCACACTGGACAGAATACTCATGACACAAAGACCTAACAATCACTTGTAGACACCCAACAAAGAGCCACGGAGTCAGTGGCTGGAGACAGGGTTGGCATCAATTAAGAGTGTCCTATTCAACTGCAGGGCAATACAGCGTCCTAGAGCACTATGGGCCTGGGGCAGGTCCGGGTGTGCTGGGTGCGGGGAGGGCACTGAGGTCCAGTTGGCTGGGGAAAGAGACACCTCGTCAGAAAAGTATACACAATACAGGAGTACAGGGCAGAGACCACAGCAGGCACAATGGGGACACCCAGGCCAGCTGGACAAGTCTAGAAAGGCTTCCCAAAGGAGGTGTCACCTGGGTTGAGTCTCAAGACGTGAGCAAGAACTGCCCAAGAAAAAGGAGAGGTTTCCAGGTAGAGGACACAAAAAGATAAGGCCCGGACGTGAGTGTGTGTAGAATCACAAATGCCTCGAAGCTGTTGGTGGCTAAACTTGTCACACAGTCACAGGAGATGACACTGCTGGTGAAGTTCAGATACTAGGCCATGCAAGTGCACTTGGTCCTCATATACCCTCAGGGCTTTATTCTCAGAAAAGTGAGGGGGCTAAAATTCTGCATTCCTGTATACTCCTGGGGACAGAGCTGCAGATGGGTAGGGGCGGCTGGTGGATGCTGGGCATTACATGGAAATGTAGCCTGTGGTGCAGAACACCCATGCCAGCCCTGCACAATGGCATCGCACACTACAGAGCTTTGGAAGGCTTGCTTGACTCTTTCCCTCAGGTGGGAGACAGAGTGGGCAAGCGATCGCTGGGAAGGAAGCAGGAGCATCACTGGGGCCTGTGCTAGGGCATGCTCAGTGAAACTCAGCTGGAGTAGCACTGAAACCTGCTCCCTGGCCAGCCTGAAGCCTGCTTCCCAGGAGAGCAATTTCTACAAACACATTTCCCATTAAGGAGAATATGAAATACGACCGTTCATCAATCCTTAAAGTCTTACCGATCAATTACAAAAAAAATAATAAAAACCAAAACCAAAACCTGACATGCCCACAAAAAACTAGTCTCACTGCCAATTCCACAGGCCAAACTGCAGGGTAAATACAATTTATGACTATCCTCCAATTCTCACCATGGCCAAGATCAGCAGGCCCGAGTGTGCAGAAAGTACTGCTTCTGTATACAAAGCCCCCTCGGAGGCCCAAGGCAATCACTTCACATCTATTGTATCAGCACCCGTCTCCCCACTTCCAGCTTCCCTGACCTCCGCCCGTCCACACCCCTAGTGAGCTCATCCTAAAACATGTCCTTCAGACAACTTCAAGCTCAAAGTCATCTTTGGCACTGCCTGTGGAACCAGTCCCAAGTCTGTGGTCTACAACCTATCTGACCACTCCTTCTGTAACATGGGGTTTGGCTTTGGCCAGCCTGATCTCTCCACAACCCCTTAGCTACTCAACAATGAGGTTCTCATGGTGGGCCCCTTGCACTTTCAACTTGTCCTTGGCAGGCAAGCTCAGGCCTTCCACCTCCGGGAAGCCCCTCCTAACAGCTAAGTCACCTTTTCTGACTGCCAATAGCACCTTGTCTCCTCTCCCCTCACTCTCATCCTGGTCCTCTTTCCTTAGTCACACACTTACCCCCTCATTCATCAAAATAATGCAGCTGAAAGATATCATGGGTTATACCAAAAGATGACAGCCATTTTTGTGTGCACGACTCATAGAATTGCAACCTAGGTATGGAACAAATAGAAATACAGAGAAAGACGCATAATCAAAGAGTTTTATAGAGTATTTCTATAATAGTAAAAAATTGCAAGAGGGGAAAGATAATTATTAAATCACTGCCTATTCATTAAAATGGATAAATAATTGTTAACAATCTGAAGAAATGCCTATGGGATACAATGTTAACAGAAAAAGGATACAGAATTATATCTAAAGTATGACCACTAAGTCTGTATCGAATATTAACATTTATAAAAAACAGACACCTAGCCCTGGCATACAGCAATGGTTCTCTCTTGCGGTTGGGTTTATGAATGCTTTAATACATTTTTATACTTTTTGAATTTTTCCACATTTTTTCCAGTAAGTATGTGTTAGTCTTCTCAGTTTTCATTTTTTTTCATAGATAATGTTTTCAAGTGGTTAAAAAAATACAGAAAAAATATACCACGAAGCCTAAGTCCCTCCCACCCTTCCCGCATTCCTCTGAGGGGATCCCCCTTACCAGTTTCTTGCATATCCCTCCACAGATGTTCTCTGTATTACTTTTATAATGAAAACAAGCTACAACTACAAATGGATCTCCTTGTACATGAAGGACTTAGGGGACGTGGTCTTATTTGTGATGGGGCTTGATAAATTCGGAGTGAGCTGCCTGCCCCGCACGTGCAGGCGCACAGGAAACCTCACCTCTGAGGTGGTCACTGAGCTCTGGCAGCTGGGTCACTAAACAAGAGGCTGGAGATGGGTAATCTCGCCCCTTCTGGTTTTGGTTTTCATTTCACTCTCTGTCTTTTTTCCCTGGGGACTGTGAGTTTTATTAGTTGTGACTCAAGAAAGAAGGTGCTCAGAGACAGTTCCATCAGCCACCTTTGATTTGATGGCTACTGCCTTGCTGTTATCTGTCATCATCCAATGATGAATGTATAGTGGTTACAGGCCTGTGCTCATGCTGGATGTAATAGATGCTCTTAGGAATAGTGGCCCCACAAAGAGTAGCAAACGGAGAAGAACTGAACCGGAGAGAAAACCACTGGTCTTTCCTCTGCTGGTTATATGAAGGGGTAGAATTGGAGGGTTGTCCCAGGAGGCAAGTTTTGTTTGTTAGTCTCTCCTACCTTCCTTACATATTATATCAAACCCTCCTTTTCTTAAAAAATAAAATCATTATTTTTTTAAATACAAAAAAATTGTTCATTTAAAAATTGAAACAATACACAAGTGCTCTATAAACCAAAACAAGGACTGGGATTGTGGCTCAGTGGTAGAGCGCTTGCCTCGCATGTGTGAGGCACTGGGTTTGATTCTCAGCACTACATTTAAATAAATGAATAAAATAAAGGTCCATTAACATCTTTAAAAAAAAAAAAAAAAACCCAAACAAAAAAACAAAAAAAAAACCAAACCTAACAAACAAATAAAAATTCCCAAAGAATTCCCTCTTCTCTGCAACATAAGAAATATTTAAGTTTTGTGTAAATCCTTCTAGTTCCGTTACCATATATATATAATATGGGACTATATTTTAGATAAACATGGGAGTATAATACCTAATATTATATAAATTACCACTTTAACTTGATTATGAATACTTTGCACTTTAGTACATAAAGATGTTTCATTTTTTATGGTAATGGGGATGGAACCCAGGGCCTTGCACAAATTAGACAAGTGCTCTACTACTGAACTACATCCCCAGTCCCTTTTAATTTAAGGTCTCATTAAGTTGCACAGGCTGGCGTTGAACTTGTGATCCTCCACTCTCAGTTTCCCAGTTAATATTTCATGTTTTAAAATGGTTCCTGAGATTCCATGGTACAGATATATCATCATTTCTCCATTTATTCTTCTATGGGTGAACTTTGCTACTAATTTTTCACTTTCTTTCTGTTTTTCTTTTCTTTTTTTTTTTTTTTTTTGTGGTGCTGGGGATCAAACAATACATGATAGGCAAGTGCTATATTTTTCATTTATAAGTATATTTCAAAAAGGCCCATCCTTATTCATTTTTGTATACTTGTCTGAGTGATTTTAAGTGGTAAACCCTGGAGACTGAAATTTCTGGGTGACCCTTTTGTTGCAGGCTGTTTTATCCTGTTTCTACAGGTTGGGGAAGTAGGCAGTATCAGATAGTGGTTCCCAAACACACTAGTTATTGCTGGAAAGATGCGATCCTTGCCCTCAAGGCAGAGTCCAGCAGGGAGAAAACTGGGTAGACGGATTTTAGGATCAGAAGGGCCTTTGGAGGTAATCTGTTCTAACATATCACTTACCAACACTGAGGGAAGGCTATGCAGCTACATAACAGGGTGGCCTTGGAGTTGCAAAAGCCAACTTTGAGTCATAGTTCCTCAACACTGGTGTGTGACCACCATGGTAGGTTATTTAATCTGAGACTCTGGTGTCTCATCTGTAAAATAGGCATTCTCAAACCTACCTAACAGGATTTTACAGAATGATTAACTACAAGAAGCAATGTTTAATTTATACAATACAGCAGCTGGCACGCTCTGTCAATGTCCGGGTAACATTCCTCCAGTGAGACGGAAGCTGTTACAAGAGGAGCAGTCCTTTCTGTGTCTGAAGTGCAAGTTATTTGCAAGTCCTTGCTGATGCAGAGCTGAAATTCACCCCTACTCCCGGTTTCTAGCCAGCTGCCCGGTAGCAGGAATTCTATTACAGACTGTTCGAGGAGGAGGAGAATCCTGGGAGCAGAGGGGCACAGCAGTCAGCAAGACAAGGCCAACCCCTGAGGATATCTTTGAAGAACATTCAGCAGACTCCATCTGGCCTGTCTCCACTACTAACATGCTAGTTGTCAATAATAACACAAATTAATAATGGCAGCTATTAATGCTTGCTGTGTATTAGGTAATGTAGGCATTATTCCTGAATCTTCACAACTCTGAGCAAGGCATTTTACATGGAGGAAGAAACAGACTCAGTAGATTTAATTTGCCCAAGGCAGCACTGCAGGGAACTGGCAACGGCAAGATTTGCACAAGGGACTTTCACATCAAAGCCCACACTCACAGTCATGACACCAAATCCCCTTTCAAATGATCTAAACTTTAGAATTGGGACCCAAATGCAGAAGCTGTCATAAGCCAAAGATTTGTTAATGAGAAACCCAGGGACTGACCCAGGAGGAAGCATCTTAATTAGGAAGCATGAACACAGCCAGCTTATGTTCTGGAAAAAGGATTGGGGAGCAAAGACTTCAAGGCAAGCCTGTATTCTTTAGACCAGCCTGGGCCCATCCCAAGGACCAACTCCTTGACAAAGTTCAAATCTGCCACTCATTTTATAAGTCCGATTCCAGGCTCTGCTGCTTTTTTTTTTTCCTCTCCAATACTGAGGATTGGACCCAGGACCTCATACATGCTGGGGAGGCATGTTTCTTATACAATGATTAACTTACAGAGTGATTCAACATCTCTACCAACTGAGCTACATCTTTAGCTCTTTTAAAAATTTGATACAGGGTCTTGCTAAGTTACCAGGCTGGTCTCAAATTTGTCATCCTCCTGCCCCAGCCTGGGATTATAGGCATGTATTAGTGTTGCTGGCTTCAGAGCTTCTTGTCTAGTTACTATTCTTTAATAACAAAGCTTTCAGCATCAACTACCATTGTCATTAATATGGTCAATGCTTTGTCTCTAGGTCCCTGATACAGGACATTTGAAAAGCTTTAGAAGAATAGCATAACAATGGCATTTTGAATTTAACTCTAAAATCCTGTGCACAGGGACAGCTTGAAAGAAAAGCATGCCCCAGGGAGCATCTATCTGCAATTGGAATGCAGGAGAACATGGAGGGAAAATAGTACTGAGGAAAAAACCAACCTCACATGTACTTCACTTTACACAATAAGCAGCAGAGCCCAGCACAGTGGTGTACACCTGCAATTGCAGTGACTCAGGAGGCTGAGGCAGGAGGATTCACAAATTCAAAGACAGCCTCAGCAACCTACTGAGACCCTGTCTCAAAATAAAAATACAAGGGGCTGGGGATGTGGCTCAGTGGCTAAGTGTTCCTGGGGTCCAATCCCTGACCATCCCAATCCCTGCCAAAAAAAAAAAAAAAAAAAAAAAAAGCAGCAAGGAATTTTTTTTTTTTTTTAAATCATGTTTTGTTTTATTTTTTCAAAATGTGAGCAGTCACTGTGTCCTTTAAAAATGTCAGGGTCATAAAATATCCACAGGTATTTATGTGGACATGTTCCAGGTTAAAGGGCACTAAAAGGCTGTGGAGGTTACCTGATCCTAAATTCAATCCAGTTCTAAAGTGGGGGTGCCAAAAAGAGTATTACAGCTCAGTTGACAAAAGTGGAATATAGGCCAGAGATTTAAAAAACACGTCATATTAAAAGTTGTTGTAAGAGAGTGTCTTTGCTTTCAGAAAATGCCCTCTTAAATATTAGCGAGCAAAGGGCCACAATGCTTAGAACTTATCCTTAAATGTTCTGAAAAATAGTGGTAGAGCACTTTCTGAGCGAGTCTGCAACTCTGGGTTCCATCTCCAGTATCAAAATCAAACCAAGTCAAAAAAGGGTATGGTGGTCCCCCATCATTCTAAGTTTTACACATTTTCTGTAAGTTTGAGAGTACTTTTTTTTTTTTAAATTTATTTTTGTTGTAAACAAATGGGATACATTTTGTTTCTGTTTGTAGATGGAGTAGATGGATTACCATTTGCATAATCATACATTTACATAGGGTCATGATGTTTGATTCATTCTGTTATTTTTTCAGCAAGGAATTTTTTATGTATATTATGCCAAAAAAATTTCAAGTGTCACTGAACTCTGCAAGTTACGATATTTCATGTAACTGAATATTCTCAAGCATGAAGTAGGGGCTGCAGTTTACACCTCTCAACAAGGACCAGTTTCCAAGTATTTATCTGCTGCCCTTGTCTCTAGAATCATGCTGAACACAGTTTCTTTGATCGTTCAAAATGCATTTGGTGATCTTGCCAAGCCTTGAGGCCATCATTACAAGCAACTCTCTTATTTGACCTTTTGGAATAGATTCAGAGCAAGGAGCGGTTCCCTAGGCTATGGTCAATTCTTCTGAAATACAACCACCTCTCTGCCTTTTGGGGTTGTAAATTTGGTTGTCACAGGTGGTGCTGGCTTTAAGCAGGGTCTACCTGCAATAAGAAAAGAAGATTGGCTCAGACTCCCTTTAAGGGAGGAATCTTCAAGTTCACAGTAGTCACTGGTGACTGGTTCTGAAATTGAGGAACTAGTTTGAGGAACTTCAGAATAAACAAGAAACCCAGATAACTTGGCTTTCCATAGAAGACTTCCAAGGCATGGGGGGAATAGAAGGAAGCACATGGCCCACTCTGCCCTTTGGCAGTGGAACCCTGACCATGACCTAGTTTCAGACACCAGCCTAAATACTTTGACAAACTGGCTCAAGTGACCAGCTTGAGGACATCTGTGGGGTGCATATGACATGTCTCTTTTATAATAACGATCACATTCTTGCTCTCCCCTGGGAGGGAAGGAAAGAGCTTGGAAGTAGGGTGGGACTCTCAGATGATCTCAGACTACTCCGGGAGGAGTTTAGATTCCACTCTTGCAATTCCACTCATGAATACTTAGGCAGCAGTTTCCATGTTCCAGGTGCCATGTGGCCAGCTGGACTGTGATGGCAACCAAGTCTGGTGAGCGCTTTCCCTAAGGCAACCCTAAAAGGCCTTGGAATGCTGGGCCTAGTTTTCAAGAAGTAGTTTTCAAGAAGTGTGATCACTCTAAGGTCTTGGGCCATCAGCCTATGATTCAGTCTGAGGGGCACCAAGCACATGGGATTTGCCAGTGTGGTCCCTCCCTTCTCTATACCTACAAGGGTAGGAGAGGTCAGCCCTGGTTTTTCCGTTTGTTTGTTTTGCTACCTGGGATTGATCCCAGGGGTGTGTAACCATTCATCCATTTTCCCAGCCCTTTTTTATTTTTTATTTGAGACAGGGTCTCAATAAGTTGATAAGGGCCTCCCTAAATTGCTGAGGCTGGTTTTGAATTTGTGATCCTCCTGCCTCAGCCTCCCGAGTTGCTGTGAGTACATGTGCGTGCCAGTGTGCACCACGCCTGGCACAGCCCTGTTTTTAATAGCTGTCTACTCATGGTCTGCTTCTATCCTGAATTAAGTTCAAGCACATTTCTACTGACAGTTTCTATACTTCTGAAAACGCACTCCTCACCCAGAGAGTGTTGAAGTTTCCAGATTGTTAACAAGCTCCTATTCCAAGCAGACAAGGCCCCAGGATGAGAGAAAGGTCGAGGGTGGTCCCACCCAGACCCTGCAGACCAGGAGCCGGGCTCCTCCTGCCAAAGAGCGCTGTGCCAATGATCAGCAGCAGCTCCGGCTGGAGAAGAAACCCCTGGGCCGAAGTGCCTTCTTGTCCCCTCTAGCCCCACAGCTGTGACTCATGATTTGGCATCTTTGCTGACCTATGTGGTGTCTGCTTTCATGTCCATCTTGCCCCCCCATCATAAGCTCCTTGAAGACTGTGCCTCAGTTAGACTTTGTAATATTTATAGATGCTCCTTGACTTTCGATGGGATTACATACTGATAAACCCATTGTAAACTGAAAACATAAATTGAAAATACATCGAATACACCTGACCTACCAAACATGGTGGCTTAGCAGCACAGTGCACTGCGGAATGCTGCTTGTTTTCCCCTGAGATCGTGGGGCCGCCTGGGAGCTGCAGGTCATTGTCACTGCGCAGCATCACCAGAGAGTCTCCTAGCATGTGAAAAGATTGAATTCCAAATCTGAAGTATGGTTTCATCTGAATGTGTATTGCTTCTGCACCACCACAAAGTCGAAAACCCTTAACTCACCAGTCAGGGACATCTGCCTATTTTTGCAACTTGCAGAGCCCGGCACAGCTGACACCCCTGACAAGCATTCCCTGAGCAAAACACTCCTGAAGAATAAATGAAAGTCACAGGCTCTGAGGTGTCTAATCATCTGGCACACAGGAGGAGACAGAATCAGATCCCGCAGAGGGGTCATATCATGGCAGTGATATTCTGACAGCGCCCCAGCAAGAAAGTGTCCTCTAAACTGGCTGTTGAGCCACCCCTGTCAATCCCTTTTCTAAATGCTGACCCAGGGACCCCTTTCTTCCTTTCTTTTTTCCTTACACTGGGGATTGAACCCAGCGGCACTTTACCACTGAGCTACACCTCCAGTCCTTTTTATTTTTTATTTTTTTGAGATGGTCTTGCTAAGCTACTGAGACTGGCCTTGAACTTGGATTCCTTCTGCCTCAGACACCAAATGGTTGCAATTACGGGTCTTACAACCAGCTAAGACCCATTTATTTCTAATGTGTGAGAAGATAACCTTGTGTCCTGGACAAAGTTCACCTGGCTCAGATGTGTGTGTGCCTGCTTCATGGGAGGTGGTACACCAACCTCTATCTTTTATGCTTATCTCTGTAGAGCTATTCCTGCTTCTCGAAGCATAGCATCTGCCAGGTGGGACTGCTGGGCATGGCTCTAGGAGCTGCATTCACCCAAAGGACTCCAAGCATAATTTTAGTTGGCAATCACATTCTCATTTGAGGCTGGCTAAACACCCTTTCCTTCCAAGTCTCTCCAGGGTACCAACCGGAACACTGATTCTGCCCCAGTTAAAGGAAAGGTCAATGTTAGCAGAACATGGATGGTGGATCTCAACTACAACAGCTCTTTGCACTTAACAGGTGGCCATCATCTGGAGATGACATCATGCTTTGCCCTTAGGGAAGAGCCTCTAGCTGAGAGAAGCCCAATAGATCCAGCTGGGATGATGCCCGAATACTCGGGCTCTTCGGGCCACCTGCACACCATGGGCAACATGCCATTTCTTCACAGAAGAAAGATGCAAAAGAGCTTCTAGGTGCCCAGTGGATCTGGAGCCTTGCAAGCAATCACCAATTGTCACCAAATGCCCACTTTGGGTCAGACGTTGCTTGGCAAAGTTGGAAAATGCCCTGTAGGTGCAGGCAACCTTTGAGACTTCCGGATAACCCTGCCCAGGCCTGTATTATCAACCTTAGCCTCCTTTTGATTACATAAACCTCATGAAACAAGAGAGTGCCAAATACATAGCTTTCTGTTTATTTTTTCTTAGACACAGGGCAGCAGCTGCTGGGCTCCACCCTTTCCAGGCCTGGTGGAGCTTGAAGGAGGGCTGAGAGTGACAGGATTGGTGTCAGGGAATAAAAGGAGGAGCTGGTTCACAAAATAAAATTCCTGCTCCAGCAGTAGCTCCTTTGTCTAGTGGCAGCAGAGCCCAACACAAAGGAGCCCAGGTTTTAGTTTGGGGTTGGCCATTAATGAGGTGGACAGCTTTGGGCAACTGGTTCAGTTTTTCTGGGCTACCATTTTGTCTTCTGCAAAACAGGGAGGGGTACAAATGCTAATAGTTCTTTCGGGTTTTTTTTTTATTTTAATTTTTTATATTTGGTAGCAGGGATTGAACCCAGGGTGCTTAACCACTGAGCCACATCCCCAGCACTCGTTTTATTTTTTATTTTGAGACAGGGTCTTGCTAAGTTGCTTAGAGCTTCACTAAATTGCAGGGGTTGGCTTTGAATTTGCCATCTTTCTGCTTCAGTCTCCTGAGCTGTTGGATTACAGGCATGCACCGGTGCCTAGCCTAAATTCTTTCTTAACAGAGTAGTTAAGGCCTAAGATTATTAGCTATGCCAACCCAAAGTGACCGCTGGTTAGGTCAGACTGGTGGGGTGTGGACACTGGAGCTGGGGAGAAGTCTGTGATTACAACAGGAAATGCAAAGGAATAACAGCTCCTCTGTTGCAGCTCCATAAAGTCAAGGCCCCCTTGTGGGTGATCCTGGACGTGCTTATAGATGTCCCTGACCATCAGCTGTCCAACTCGACACCAATTGCGTTGTCAAGTACAGAGAATCTCAACAAATCTCTGCTTTGAGGACGCCTGATGGTGCCTTTAGTGGGAAGAGTCAGCAGAAGCTGCAGCCACCAGAAACTGAGAGGGAAGGCTGGTTCAGGTGTTCCACCTGCTGAGTCCTTCTGAGTCTAAACACTCGCCCTGGAAATGCAGGTGGAGGCAGGCTTAGAATTCCAAAAGCTTCCTGAGATAAGGGTGAAATCTAGCTTTTCCAATCACCAGAGCTCTTGCAAACCTCCCCCTCAGGTAGTTAGAAGGAAGGCAGGGGGGAGAGGGTTCCCCAAAAGGTCTTTCATACAAAAGTACAGTTTGTATCTCTTTGCTTTCTGCCAAGGGATTTCCCAGCTCCCTGGGGCCAAAGCTCCCCTCCTGCTGCTTTGCTGACTGTCCCTGGAAACCGTCCATTTTCCACCCTCAAGGTGGATCAACTCAGGAGTACAGGGACACTGACCTGGGCTCTTTGCCCTGTTCACATGACCCCCGCCAGGGGAGCCATCTGTCAGTCAGCAAGCCCGAAGCCTCCCCCTGGCTTCCTGCTCCCTGCCTCCTAGCCCTTGGGCTGGAAGGAGTGATCTTTGGCAGAGGGCTTCTCAACAAGGTCTGCTCAGGACTTCCTCTGCAGCTGTGCTGGGGGAACAAATCGCTGTCACCTACACCTCTGCACGGGTGACTCACCTTCCAGAGAAAGTGCTCTGCTCACCTAAGCAAAGCTGCTTGGAAAATGACTAAGGCACCTAACAAATGCAGTGGGGGGCCAGCCAGCGACTAAGCAGGGTCCAAACACTGCCTCTCGCCTCCAGCCTGAAGTCAAGTGAGGACTGCTCCAGGCTGCTGCTTTCATTTTCAGCTGAACCGAGCTCCACATGAAGCCTGATATCCGGTGATCTATTTTTTCTAAAAACTAGGTTCACTTTAGAAATGACTCTTCGGCCATCAAGACAGCTTCCCCAAGAGAAAACAAAATGTTATTTAAAGGGAACATCAACCTGGTGGGAATTTATATTTTTGTTTTATATTAAGGGGGAAGAAAAGATTTAAAGTCTAATAGAATTCTTTTTTTTTTTTATTTCTTGTGAGAATTTAAGGGAGATCTACAAGTCCTGACTATATGGATCCAGGGCTCCCAGACCTAGTACTGGAGATAAGCTGATAAGACATATTTACAAGGGAAAAGGGGGGGGGGGGTTTATGGGGATGTGGTGGTGGAATTTTATCATACAGAACCAAACGTTGTCTCCTAGCCCCCCAAAGAACAAGTCCTTGTTGTCTTATATACATACAGTATTCTTTATTTTCATTCAAGTTCATGCTGGAACCTATTTAGCTACATGCAGGACAGAAGGGAGTCCCTTGACAGGTCCAGCTCTGCCAGAGGGTGGAAGTCCTGGGAAGTCCTGATGGTGCCCATTGCTCAGGATCACCAACTATGACAGAACAGAGCCTGGTACTTTTAAGGCTCATTTAGAGTGTGGTAAGGGCAGAATTGAGTGTAAGACTAGGAGAACTTCACAGCTAAAACCTCTAGGCTGGAGAAACGTTCCCCTGGAGGTCCTACTGGGAAAATGACTCCCTGTCCTGTCAGGTAATCTGACTCTTCTTGACATCATCTTACAGAAAACAGGTCTAGTCACACTGTAGTAATCAGCAGCTACTACTACTGCTATTACTACCATGACTGCCACTAATGACAACAACAGCGATGGCCACTGTTTTGCCACTTACTGTGTACCAGGCACTGAGCGAAACACTGTATGTACCTCCTCTCCTTATTTAAAATGTCCATAAAGTATCTAATCCCATTTATAGATCAGACACCCAATGCTTAGAGAAGTGAAGCAATTTCCCCGAGGACACACAGGCAGACAGCAGCAGACCCTGTCTCTCCCTGTCTGTCCGTGCTGGCAGCCCAAAACTACCACACTTGACACACAGATACCAGGTTATGGCTTTATTGCTTTGGACAGATCACTTGACCTCTCTGTCTCACTTTCTGTATCTGTGAAATAAATGGGCATAAGCAGACTCGTCCAGATGATAGACTACTTATCTTTTAGTCCTTGAATAATTAACAATATCAATCAATAGTAATGGATTATACTGATATCAATTAATATTTGCTATGATAGAAAAGTTGGCTTGGTTTGGTTAAGTTCAAACATTGACATGTTTTGGGGAAAACAAAAACAAAAACAAACCCTGATCCTTTCTTGAGCAAGTTAGAAAAAGCAGTGAACTAGATGTCAGGAAAAGTGGGTTTAGATCCTGGCAAGACATTGATTCCCTGAGTAGTCTTGTCTACTTTATGTCTCCTTACTGGGCTTCCTTTTCTGACCTCTGTTTTTTCATATAAGTACTGTAAGAAAATATAAAGACTGGTTACAAAATTACTCCTGATGCATATATTTCAAGGGGTTTTTAGCAGGGATTAAAGAATGTAAAACAGCCAGGCCTACACCTGTAATCCCAGCAATTTGGGAGGCTGAGATTTGCAAGCTTGAGGCTAGTCTGGGCAATTTGGAAAGATCTTGTCTCAAAATCAAAAAGAAAAAGGGTTGGGGGTGTAGTTCAGTGATAGAGCACCCCTGGGTTTGATCTGCAGTATGAATGAATGAATGAATGAATGAATGAATGAATGAATGAATAAATATTTAAAACAGCAAGAAGGGAAGAGGACCCTTTAAACCAGAATACAAAGCAAAATACACAGGCCACTGAGGAAAACTTACTGTCTGTACTGTCACTGAGACAGTAAGACAAGCCCAGAGTTAAGGACACCACACCTCGATGTCCTCAGCACAGTGGAAATGCTCTCCTATACAGTCTCCCCCCACCCCCGTCTGGCCTTCCCTTTCTAATCTACTGCTGTCAGCAGCACAGGTCAACTCGGAGCTCTCACACGTTCAATGCTCACCCGGCCCAGCGACCCAGCGAGGACGCTCAGCCCCCATTCCTTTCCCTTATTCGGGATCTTGGTATGCACAGCCCAGAGGGCTGACTTATCCTTAGGGCTCCCCAAAACCACTCCCTGAATCGTCCTCCCCACCCATTTCACACTGGTGCCATCAAAAGTGCCCATAATGCTCAGATGTTTCCAGTTTAACTGAAATACTAAAATGGGGCAAACAGGAAGCATCAGACACAACTGCGGTAGTGACTTATTAATCACGAAAGCAGAATTTTAGTTGCATTTTAACCTTTTGCCAGGAAAAAAAAAAAGCTGTGAGATGATGGAAGCCATCAGTAGAAATAGGCTGCTTGTATGTGTATCAGGCTGATTTCAACCTTTAATTTAGGACTGAATTCAGTTTTGAGATTTCTGTTTTCACTCAGAAAGAAAATCTGTCAAATCAACCAGGATGAATCTGTCAACTCTTCACAAGGCAGGCGGGCCTGTTAGGAAAGTCCATGTGCTGTCCACTAAGACAGGAAGAAAATAGGAAACCAAAAGTGACAGGCCAAAGTGATACAACACTCTTAAGAGGGGCCAAAAACCAAGTAAACAACCTCTGATAAAGTTTCTATGTCTTTTACACCTCTGTAGGTCTCTCACCAGATCTTAGCCAGGAATGATTCTTTATCACTTTACCAAAAATCTCACAATAGTCGCCTAGGGTTGGACAACCAATCAGGGCCAGCTCTCTTCTCAGCATTAAGTGATAGATAAACACTCCAAGCAGATCACAAAGGAGTCAGTGTTCACAAGGAGACGAAAATGAGGAACCAAACCTCCATCTGTTGAGGTGAAACGGCTCAACCAGACATTTTTGTTTAATAGACGAAGGCTCATTTGGCAGGGTCTCTGTGGTGCCGCTCCCACAAACTCTAACAGACAACACCAGAGGCAAAAACCCCCTTCAGAACTGCTCCTTATAATCAGAAAAAAATCAGAAGATGACCTTAAGCTTAGCGGCTTATTGCTGTCTGATTTCACAAATTGCTGGTACATATTTATGGGTACATATAACTGGGTACCTCTTTATAAAATTAAAGGCAGACACCCTTATTTTTGACATCTTCTGAGAAGTTCATCACACCCTTCCCAATAAATGAGGATGTCTTCAAGGTGTTTGAGAAACTCAGAAGCCCTGGCATCACTCCAAAGTAACTCACTTTGACATCACTTTAGAAACACCAAGAGAAAACTGAAACACATTCTAAGCAAGACAAGCACCTTGCAAGTGTCCTCTCACATTAAGAGTATAAATTCACACCAAACATTTCTCCATCCTTTCTCTATCTGAATGCTATTATATGGTCTTGATTCAGGAATGTGAGAAACCCACGCTTAGTCCTAGCTATGAAGCATCAGGCACCACGTATGCCTGCTACCACAGGTACCTCACCAATAAAACTGGCCAACCATACAACACAAAGGGCTGAAGGGAAAAGGTTACATGTATGAAGATAATAAGCAAGAAATGCATTACTAATGTTAAGATACTATCGTCGTTTAATCTTTTAGACCATTTTTCTAGTCACGGGGTTTTCAACATTTTTCCTGGAATAAACTTTAGTCTGCTATTTTGTGCCATGGTTCCATCTCGTCATTTAATTTCATTCATTTTTAGAGTCCTTAATCGGTCATTGGTGTTCACTGTCTCTGTCATCGACACCACTGATTTCTGTACCTTTTCTCCATCCATCCCCTCCACATTAATTCATTCACACACCAGTACGCCCTTGAGTGCTGAGACCAACTTTTAACCTCAACTTGGAAGGAAAGACTGAAGTTAGCAAGCAACAGTGAGGTTCCTGGGCAGGTGGGAATCTGCACGGTACAACTGGCCTCTTTCTGCCTGGTGCCCAAAGGCTGCAAGCTGCCAGGGCCATGATGGGCTTCCGAGATGGGAATGTTACATCTGAACCGACAGGTCAGCGAGAAGGGAGGATGCTGTGGGTGGCCGGCACTGCCCCATGGGTGTCGAAGGCAGACTCCGCTCCTTTTTCACCCGTTGATGGGGTGTGACATCAAGTACTTCCCAGGGAAGGCCAGAGGGTTCTACAGCCAGGACAGGTGGGAGTGCGCACTTCTGCAGGGGGATATCCAGGACGCAAGTTGGAGAGGCGGACCTGGCGGTGGGGTAGCTGGGCGCGGCGGCACGGGTGTTGGGGAAGGGGAAGCAGGGCGCCCCTATGTGCGCTCGGGGCGAACGTGTGGCCTGCGGGGGTGCGCGGCCTGCAGGCTCTGGACGAACGCTGGCAGCGCGTGCCAGGGCGCGCGGGTGAACAGCCCGGGTGTCCAGGGTCCGGCGCGAGTGGGTCCGACAGCCGATGCCGGACCACTGATCCCTACCGTTACCGCGCTGGGGGCCAGGCCGCAGCCCGGCTCCAGAGTGGGGGGCGACCCATCCCCGGCGCTCCCTTGGTGCCCAGATCCAGGTACTGCGGCCCCGCCCAGTCACCTACCGGCCGAGCGCCGATCTCCCCAACCAAGCGAGTGTGGCGTGCCGCTGGCCAGCGATCTCCCGCCGCCGGCCGCCGAACCCTGAGCTCAGAGCTCACGGTCGCCCCGCCCCGGCCCCGCCCCGGGACCGCGCCCCACCCCCTCGCCACCTTCCCGGCCACCCCCGGGGCCACGCCTCCCCCCGCGGCTGCGACTTTGCCGGGCTTCGCGCCTCCTTTCTTTGGCCACACCGCGACCCTTGGCCCTACCCACTCCCCCAAAACAGCCAATAAGACGGCCCGTTCCGGTCTGCCGTCGTTCCTCTTCCCAGCAACGATTGGTTAACGAGTCCAGGTTTACAGAAATGGGCACCATTTCCGGCCAAGGTTTATAGTGGAGATTGCGCGGCGGACCGAGTGACAGGAGGCGGAGGCGGCCTTGGTGTTGGTGTAACTACACATGCGCACTCGGATTTTGGCACTTTTTTTTTTTTTTTTACCGGTTGCATTCTTCTTGAGGTTACGGGAAGGAAGGGCGACTGTACGCATGCGTGGGCACTCCCAGCTCTGACTTCGGTTACCTTGGAGACCGAGGGGCGCTGTCCCTCGCGGGTCTCGTTCTGCTTCCTCTCTGCTTCGAGGGCGCGGCTGTCGTGGCGGGGGCGGAGAGTGGTCTGGTTGAAAATACTTTTATCTAGCACTTACTGTGTGCCTGGCGCTGTAGAGTCCCTGAGGATGAGTAAGAAGGTTACAGTGTCTATCTTCGAGAAGCCTGGGGAGTCAGGGGCCTACATAGGGCAGACCACGTGTGTTGAAACCCAGGGCGAAGCGTGCTCGTGGCGTGGTACATCCCCTTTCGGCTGCTGGAGAAGCAGTGTGGTGTGAGCGCTGCACGAAGCCTCACCTCTTGAATTTACAGGCCACAGACCCAGAGAGAAGTCAGCTTTACATAAATGAGAAGACAGAGTTTGAATATACACTGAGGTGTCGACAGCGCTTCTTTCAGAATGGGACAAGGAGGGAGGGGGAAGTAGAGAAGGTATAGATATTTTTACTTTTCCAACGTTTGCTAATGTTTCCACAGTGGACTTGTATTGATTTGTAATAAAAATTTCAAATTTTAACTTGGCATAATGAAGGATGTGCTCCTACCCTGGGCTTCCTGACTCCGTCAGGGGGTCTCCTGCAGTGGCGGGTGAGGCTGGCTTGAGAAGTAAGAAGCACTCCATCTCTGGAAGGGTTTGAGCCAAGGCCAGGCCACCATCTGCTTGGGACTTTGCAGACAGTCCTACAGCCTCTTTCTGGAGATTTGTACCTAGCAGACATCTGTTTTGGGGTGCTAAGGAAGACCATTCATTCAGGTGGTTGTTGAAAACTCACAACCTGAGGGCCTCACCCACTCACCAAGGACAAAAATGTGCTTTGTTGGACTGGCTTTTTTTTTTTTTTTTTTTTGTATTTAAGTGCCTTAGACCAGAGCCTGCAGTCCCATACAGTCCAGCTGGTTGTCTTATTCCCAACCACTCAACCTATGTCATAACTGGTCCCCAAAGCATTTCAGGTTGGAGGTCCCATAGAGCCTGCACTCTGGAACCAAGTAGTCTCTGGGGCATATCCTGCTCTGCCTGTGACCTGCTGGGAGAAGGTGGGCAAGAAGGAAGCTGGACTTGGGGGCCCCTACAGCTCCTTCCATTCCCAGGCTTTATTTCAGTGACTCAAGGAGAGGTGGAGCTGGGTCAGATATACAGGTTGGTATCAGGTCTTGGGTGCCTGTATTGTCCCTCCCACCACCTGTTTGCCTCTGGGCACACCACTTCTCAGGAAAGATGTGGGCACAGGCCCAGATTGTGCAGGCGCTCTGTGGCTTGCTTTTGCCTTCTCCTTTTCCACCCTTCTTTTGGACACCCAGTGTCCCTGTGCTTTATCCAGCTTCCCTTGACACTTCTCAGGTCCTAGCTCCCCTGCATGCCCCACCTTTCCCATCCAGATTATCTATTTTTAAACCTGTGCATGAATACTAATGCATGTTAATGAGAGAGACTGACTCTTGACCAAAAGTTGCAATTCCCCCGAGAGGGAATTTCAGGTCAGGTTACAGGGGAGGAACAATCACCACACACTAGTGAAGAAAGTATTTGGGAAATTGGGACTTCTTTCTGACTGCTTTTCTCAGGTCTTTCCAAGCCCCACTGTTTGTGGGGTGAGATGAAACAATCTGACAGCCCTTGGGAGTGAGCACTGTGGTATTTGAATCTTAAAATGCTTACACACCCTCTGGAAGGAGAGCTTCAGGGCAAAATGACTTCCTCCTGGCCTAAGACACAACAACCTGGGAAGGCTTCTAGTCCTGAGTCACTTGTGCAGCCTTGGCCCTGCTTTAAATAAAATAATTGGCATTTACAGGGTGACTCACACCTTGAACAGTGAACTAGGTTCTCAGTACTCAGGGGGGTTTCACATCCCATCTATTTCAGGTCTGAAAATAGAAGGGTGAGACTGTGCTATTCCAAAAGAATGGCAGCTTCTGTATTTGGAGAGCTTAAGAAATTAAGCCAGAGGCTTACGGCTTCCTGTGCATAACCTCACTGAACATTCTTGCTACACCAGGCTCTTTCAACCTGGCACTATTGAAATTTTGGATTGGATAACTCCTTGTTAGAAGGGGTCTATCCTGGGTGTTGTAGGATGTTTAGGAGCCTTCCTGGACTACCGTCCACTACACAGATACCGGTAGCACCCCTCCACCCACACTGTGGGACAACAAAAATGTCTCCAAACATTGTCAAATGTCCCCAAGGGAGCAAGTTTGCCTCCAGTTGAAAACTCCTGCAGTCTGAATTCATAGAATAGGTAATATTACTGTTCTCCCATTTCACAGGTGAGCAAGCTGTGGCTCAGAGAGGAATAAATTTCCCAAGGTCACTTTGCTGTTATGGAAGATCCAATATTCAAACCAGGTATGACTCCAGAGCCCCTGCCCTCCTGCTTGCAGGACTCCACAAAGAGACTTTGGGCTTCAAGGAGCCAACTGCCCATTAGTTCTGTGGAAGAGTGAGTAAGCCTGATGCATCTGTGAGAGAATGCAGTCCTTGGACCATTTTTTATTTTCTGTTTGCCTTGGAGAAAGGAAATTATATTCTGGTTTTTACTGCCTTAGTCAGCACAGTTTATGGTGTCCAGCCGTGTCCAGTGAGAAAGTGGCTGGTGAATCATCTGAGGGCCTTGGGATCTTAGGCCCAGCATTCCTGTGAGACCCGAGTTTCACTTGGGAAGAATTCTGATATGAGGCTGAGATATGAGATGACTGGGGGCTGGGGTTGGATGTTTCTGGAGAGTGGTTTTACTTTTTCTACCAGGGACCTGCCCAAGGCTGCCATTGTGGTGCCATTGCTGCCCTTGCAGTTTGGACCCATCCTGTTACTGCCATCATTCCAGAGGTCTGGGGTAGGGGCAGGGTGGTCAGGGAGGCAGGAGAGGGAATGAGGGAATGGATGCAGGCGGTGGTATAATGCAACTCTTCCTATTCTGCAATCCATGACCTCAGGTTTGTAAATTGAAATTGGAGTTGGTGGGGATATTTACACCATGGAAACTGGCAAACAATACAAGCCCGGGCTACTTGGTAAAACACTTACCAGCATACCACTGCATGCTGGTTCTAGTCCCTTCCTGGTGCCCACCCATCTCACCCCACAAAGAGAATTGGAAGGGGCACCATGAACCATACAGCTAATGGAGGAGAGGAGGAGCCATGGCGATGTAGGTAACGGGGAGGAGAAGTGCCAATCTTGGTCAAGGATGGAGCTGCTTAGGTGGGGACCTCTGTGGGGCACTGGGCAAAGATGACTTTACCAAGATCAGGTCCTGGACATACCTTCCTGAGACCTTCCTCCCCCAGATTTTGGAACCTTCTTAGGAAACTGACCTGATTCAAATTTGCCTTGCTTCCTGATTGGTTTTCTCTTCCAAACTCACCTTCCTACCTCCTGTCTCCTTTCCATGCCATCCTCAACCCTTCTGGTGATTTAATGTTCCTAAGAGACACTTTGGTCATACTGTTCCACCCACAACGTCCTAGCACCTCTGGTCCTGCAACATCGCCCTTCATCTCCCTTCTTTTGCCCTTTCCTTCTAACCTGACAATGCAATCAAGCTCCCCAGCCTAAAAACAAGATATAAACAATGGCTTCCCCTGTCTTGGCTTCCCCTTACACTGTTTCCAGGTGTCTGTTTCATCTCCCACTTGAGTGTACGCCTTGCAGTCTAGTCTCTGGCCATTGTCCCTTCTTTCCATGGATAACCACTCTTTGTCCCCAGTAGATAACCTCATCTCAGTTCTTATCTGTAACTGAAAATGTATGTCAGGCTCCAGGGAGGGAACAAAGAGACTCTAGACCAGTCCCTGTCCTTAGGGAGCCTCCAGTCTAGTAGGTGGGCAGACCTTGATCAAGTGCCTGCAGATGAGGACTTAAGTCATCCCCAGGGTGGCAAGGTTAGTCCCAGGAGGGATAGATAGTACTGTGTCAGGCAGGATCCAATCAGGGAAAGAGAATTTAAGGTAGGAAACAAGTCACAGTGAATACAAGAGTGGAGAAGGCCAGCAGATCAAAGGAACCAGGAATCCACTACTGCCCCCTGGTGGGAGGGACTGGGCCAAGCTCTGCAGTCTCAGTTTGGGGGCCAGGGTCACTTGGAAGGAGCTGAAACCACAGGGCAGACACGCCCACTTCCAAGCTCCCTCTCAAGACCAAGAAGGATAAGGCGAAAACCCAGAGTCTCCTTTCCTGGCCTTCTAGTTTCCTGCCAATGCCTCTCACTGGCCCAGGAGCCTGCAGGGTCAGTCACCTACAGGACAGACCAGAGAAGGTGAAGACTGGATAGGAGGGTACACAGCCCAGGATCAGCACAGATAAAGGGTGGAAAAGGATAAAAGTGACTAAGTTTAGTGGTGGGGGCTCTGAGAGGGTAGCCTGGAGGGACTAGGCTGCGACCTGAAAGAAGAAGGGAAGTTAAAGAGGAGAAAATATTCCCAGCAGTCACTGGCATTTTGAGCCAATCCTTTTGCCAAGGTTTCTGAGCTATTGTGCTTTCTGTTTCTGTTTTCTTCTCCCATTCTTAAAAATCAAGAACTCTCCAACTTTCACTCCTGAGCTCCTTCTTCTCTACACCCTCTCCTTTAGAATTCCCATCCACTCCTGGCGTTATAGAATCATTCACTAAACATCAGTGGAGCACTTACTATGTGCCAGGCACTTAACTAGGCCCCGATGACAGAGAGAGACGAATGGGTCTCAACAGGGAAGACAGGCATGGCTGCAATACAATACAGAGGGAATGAGGAACCCCTGGTGAGGTAACACATAGAAGAGATCAAAGAAGGCTTCCTGGAGGAGGTGATGCTTGAATTGATTGCTACCAGGTACACTAGCAGTAAGCCAGGTGAATGAGGTGGAAAGGGCATCCTAGCAGGAGGAATAACACAGGTAAAGGCATGGAGACAAGGGGCCGAGGCAGGGGAGACAGGAGTGGAACTGGGACAGAGATGGAGAAAGAGACTCAGTATTGAGTAAGTGAGTAGAACGATAGGGTGTGGGTGGGTTGGGAGGGGCGTGCCTGGGCTGCTGCTGCTGCTGAGGCAGGAGCCATAGAGAGGATTCTGGGATGAGGAGGAGGAGTGCTGGCTTTGACCTAGCGTATCTGAGCTTCCTCTGTCCCTTCGTTGTCCTCTACCAGAGATTGACCTTCAAACGAACACTAAAGTTCTGAGCTCAGCCTGAGCTCCAAGCCCACATTTCCGTGGGCTCCTGTGGGCATTTCCACCCTCTACTCACCTGGCATCTTCAACTCTACATTGTCCCCCAAACTTCCTTGCGCTGTCTATGTGAACGTCATCACCTCCAGCCCCGGACTCTTCTTGCCGTTTCATCCCAAGTCACGTTGACTTGATCTCCATTATCCCTTGCCTGTGTCCTCCCTTTGTCTTCCTTCCTGCCGATGCCTTCAAGAGAGCTCACTTGCCCGTCTTTCTTCCTTTCATTTCCTTGCCAGTCCTTCCTACATTGTCTGTCACTCCCTTGCTCAAAACTTTCAATGGCTCCCCATTGCCCAGGTGTGAAGTTCAAGCTCGTTATCTTGCTCTCCATGTCCTCACAGTGTAGACCCAACTCACTTTTTTGGCAAATTGTTCATAACTTCCCTGCAGACAAGCTTCTGAAAAACCTCTTGGTTCATCCAGACCCAAGGCTTCAGATGGAGTGTACCCCTGCCTCCCGGCCCCCTGTCAAATCATACCCATCCATCAAGTCCTCAGTGAAATGCCTCCTCTCCACCAATCACATTTCCCAGTTATTTATCTGCCTGCCTGATCTTCCTTAACACACAGTATATACCGTCACGGCAGTTTATTATCACCACATGGCGAGCTGGTGTTCAGTAACTGAATTGATTCGGAAACCGTTCCTTGAATCAGAACTTGTTGTGTCTCCTTATTGTCAACCACTTCAGAAGTCTGTTCCTAGTGGCTTCCCAGGTTCCATCTTAGGTTCCAGCTAACCTTAGTCTCCCACTACCGCCCCCAAATACGTCCCATGTTCAATTTCAACCCTAAGCTAAAAGTGGGAAAGATATTAAAAAAAATAGGATCCATCTTCTCTGCTCTCCAGAAGTGTGCCAGCTCTCAAGGTAGACAAACTATGCTGACAAAAAGCTAATACAATGTTAGCTTAAAAATACTGTCTTTTGCAGGGCATGATGGCACTTGCCTATAATCCCAGTGGCTTGGGGGACTGAGGCAGGAGGATCCCGAGGTCAAAGCCAGTCTTAGCAACTTAGCAAGGCCCTAAGAAACTTAGTGAGATCCTGTTTATAAATAAAAGTTTAAAAGGGGCTGGGGATGTGGCTCAGTGGTTAAGTACCCCTGGGTTCAATCCCCAGTACCAACCAACCAACCAACCAACAAGCCCCCAAACCCCAAAACCGTCTTTTGCTTATGGGATATCCAATCTCTCCTTTATGATCAGAACTCTGATTTTATTCATAGTGGTGACCTGCTTGGTTTGAAATGCTTCCTTAGCTCCTTTGCAGCTAGGGTGACAATTCTGACCAGTGACATAGGTGGAGGTTGTCTTTAGGTCAGCTAGAGGGTCCAGTCAGCTGGCACATGCCCTTTTGGTACTTTTGCCTTTGGCCCTATGCCCTTTCTTCTATCTGGAATGTGGCTAGGTGCCTGGAGGTGTAGCAGCCAGTGTCTCAGCATAAAAATGAAAACCTCCTTCTGTAATGGCAGAGTAGAAAGCTATACAGGTCCTGAGTCCCTGGTCGCCTCCTGGAACCATCACATGACCAGGGATGCCCACCTTTAGCTTCTGGCTCCATAGGTAAGCCACTGGCGCTGGGTTTCTGTGACAAGCAATACTGGATGTACAGTGAGATTCTAAGGATTCAGCCAACTTGAGAATGTCCAACAGTGAAAAGTAGCCATAATATGAAATTGCACAGTGACAAGAGCCTTCAGATGTCTCAGGTGTAGGCTCATTGGGGTTAGGTAACATGGAGACAGGAAAGAGACAGGTCTGCAGCTCAGTGTGCTGAGAGCCACTCCTGTTTTCTGAGAAAAGGACCTCCCCTGGGAAAGCTGTGGATGGGGATGAATGACATAATGGGTAGAATGGATGCCAGGAATGCCAGTCAAGGATTGCGTGACTCCTCCTGCTAATGGGCTGATCGGGAGCAAGATATGTTTCACCCAATTAAGATAAAGGATGCTTAAATTAGGTGGGGAGGAAAAACCCAGGTGTTAAGATTTGGAGATTAGAGTAGACGCCTGTTTGGAGGCGAGAGTGCTTCCAATAATCTGCACCATGCTGACAGAGCCTTCCTATAAACCATGGCCCCCCAGAGTGGTGCACAGGGTCCTCCAGTGTGTGCCAGACAGCATGTGGCAGGCCACAGCTCTGTCATATTGAAACTCAAGCTGGGCTAGATCTCTTTCCAATTCTTGTTTACACGTGTCCATTTCTTGAATCAGTGATGTGCAGCCTTTGTCCCTACTTCAGAAGGGCATGCTTCTCCCACTTCCTGTCCCAGGTTCCCCTCTTTTGAAGCAACTATTCGTACCTGCTTTTGTGTTTTTTTCCAGATATATTTTATGTGTCTGCAAACTCATATGTCATATAGCCTTTTAAAAAAATAATGCAAGTGTACTATACACAATTGCTCTATACTTTCCTTATTTCATTTAACACATCAATGAGTTCCACATACTATAGGTAGAACTGCCGCATTCTTTATAACACTGTCTTCTATTCCATTATAAGGCTGAAATGTAATTTACCTGGTCCCCTGCTAATGGACTTACCTGTTTTCAGCCATTTCCTACTATAAGAATTGTTGCAGTAAATATCCTTGTACCTATTTCATTTTGCATATCAATTAATCCATGCAGTCAACAGATATTTACTAAGCACCTACTAAACACCAGGCTGACTCTAGGTTCAGAGGGTCTACAGTGACTACAGTGACTATGATTGTGGAGCCGAATTCATAGTGGAGAATAGCTATCGAATAAATTCCTGGAAGTGGGTCACACTTTCTTTTAATCCTAATGAAGTCAAGAAGAAAACCTCACTTTGAAAGTGAGAAAGTCTCACTTTGGTGCCAGTGTGTCCTCTCTCTGCCTCTTGTTAATTTCTTTTTCAAAAAATTTTAAATTTGTTCTTTTTAGATATACATGACAGTAGAGTGAATTTTGACATGTTATGCACACATGGAGTATAACTTATTCTAATGAGGACTTCATTCTTGAGGTTGAGCATGATGTGGGTTTCACTGGCGGTGTATTCATGTCTTGCTCATCTCTTTAGGACAGAGTGTTAGCCTCAGGGTTAGAATGCTTGCCCGGGACAGAACCTCGCTAGAGTTTATAACAATACTTAGTTGTTGTTGGATTTATTTTACATTGCAAATGACACCGATGTTCCCTCTATAGGGTATGAAGTTTCCTTCAGAATATGAAGGGTTCATTTGAAATATGAGGTTTCCTTTCAGAATAATTTAAAGATGAGACAATTTAGAAAAAAAATTGTAAATAACACCACAGTTGGAACTCAGATGTGATATTCAAATAACTGAGGTTAGGAAACAAAGCAAGGAGAAGGGATAGGCTCTTTATCCTGTATGGATGTTTATTTTTCTATCCTCATTCAACTTTGGGGTTGGGATAGTCTCACCTTCATATTTTTACCTTGGCAGTACTTTTTTTTTGTACCAAGGATTGAACCCAGGGGTGTTAAATCACTGAGCTGCATCCCCAGCCTTTTTTTTTTTTTTTTTCCAGTAATATTTTTAGTTGTCGATGGACCTTTATTTCATTCATTTGTTTTATTTGTGGTGCTAACAATCAAACCCAGTGCGTCAGACATATGAGGCAAGCAGTGTACCACTGAGCCAAACCTCAGCCCATCCCCAGCCCCTTTTATGTTTTATTTTGACACAGGTTCTCTCTCAGTTGCTTAGGTCCTTGCTAAATTGCTGAGGCTGGCTTTGAACTCGAGATCCTCTTGCCTCAGCCTCCTGAGCCACTGGGATTACAGGCATGTGCCACTGTGCCCACCTCGGCAGTTTATTTTCTTATCCTTTGTTATTATTTATCCTTTGTTCAGTAATTCTTATGCTTAGATATCACTGAGCTTCTAGTCATGAAAAGTTTTTGTCTTTTTAAATAAACTGTCACCAATTTACATCCTTTTTGAAAATATCTTTCACTGGAATTCCCAAATGCCTAGCCTCGTCATTCCTGGCTCAGGAGATGTTTGGAGATGCTTGTGCCAGGGCCCTTCATAGAGTACACTTAGTCAGATTTGCATAATCTGGCTGAGACTTGCCCAGTAATTCTCTTAAAATAAAATATGATGAAACAACCGAACCCAGGCAAGCCTTCAAGGATCTCAAAGCCAGAATCTCTGAGCAGCGCCCACAACGACCAGTGGACCTATAATCACCCACAGCTTGTTAGCTAAAGACACAAACAATTAGCTTGGTGGTTGGAAATGTAAACAAGGACCTTTCACATGTGTGCTCTCCATGCCAAGTAGGTGGCAATAAGTCTCTAGGAGGGGTTGTTCTCTGGGGCACAGTTCAGAGCATGAGTGGTACCTTAAAGCCCAGGGGCAGACAAACTTTGTGGTGGGAGATAAGAGGAGCCAGGGTTGAAGGAGGTGCCGAGAGCAAGTCAGCAACAAAAGGAGCATCTTGGAGCTTAGAAAATACACAACAAAAAGTAAGGCCAGGTTGGGTGCAGTGACACACGCCTGTAAGTAATCCCAGCAATTTGGGAGACTGATCACAAGTTTGAGGTCAGCCTAGGCAACTTAGTGAGACCATTTCAAAATTTAAAAATAAATGAAAAGGACTGGGGATGTAGCTCAATGGTAAAGCATCCCTAGATTAGTCTCCAGTACCAAAAAAACAACCAACCAACCAACAAAAGCAACTGAAAAATAAGGGCAGAGCTTAGGGGTATAGAACTCAGTGGTTGAGTGCATGACTAGAATTCATGAGACCCTGGGTTCAATTCCCAGTACCATCAGGTAAAAAATAAATAAGTAAATAAGGTCGTCCATTAGAGATTAAGTCTTTGAGCTTTGAAATTAATTAAGTAATTTCACAATTAATTACTGAGTACCAGCCATGGACCAGGCACTGATGGAAGAATTTCATAAGTGCTAATTCAGTGGCTCTCAAACGTTTTGACTGGCTCATAACATTTTTTGAGGACCCTAAAGAGCATTTATTTATGCAGATTATATCTGGTGTTATGAAGGTAAATGTATAACAATTGGTTCATTGAGGGAATGTCCTGATTTGTAATACTTGCCAGTTTCCATGGTGTAAATACTTTCACTATGGCCAAGTTTAAGATATCAACCTGCCATCACTTCCCCAAACCAGGACAAGCAGACTCCAGCATGCTACTGGAATATTTAGTGATATTAGAAATTAAAAATGAGAAATTTAAAAAATAAAAATTCATCAAAAGTACGAATAACAAGCTGGGGGTGGTGGCACATACCTATAATTCCAATGACTCAGGAGGCTGAGGCAGAAGGATGACAAATTTGAGGATAGCCTCAGCAACTTAGAGAGACCCTGTCTCAAACAACAAAAACAGAAGGGGCTGGGATATAGCTCAGTGGTAGAGTGCCCCTGGACTCAATCCTAAAGAAAAAAAATTCTCTACAAATTAATATAAATAACATTTTTATGAAAAAACTATTTTGCACAAAATAAAAAAGTAGTGAAATGACATTACTTAATATTTTTGCAAATCCCTTTAACATCTAGTTTATTTGAAGACAGTTGGGTTCATATATCTGCATTTCATTTGTTGTGGTGTCACACAAAATATGGTCTCTGGAAAACTTCACTGTAGAGCAATCTAGGTAAATAATATCTTAGTATTACCGTGTAAATAGTTTTGATATCATGAACCTCCTGAAAGAGTTCTGGGGACTCTTTATACTTTGAGAGAACTGCTATACCAATACATTAACATTTCCCATGTCGCCCAGGGAGATTTCTTACACCCCCCTTTTACAGATGAGGAAATAGAGGCACAGAACAGGTAAGTAACTTACCCTAGGGTGCTTAGCTAGAAAGTGGCAAAGGCAAGATTCATACTACACAGATGAGTTTATTTGGCATCTATCACTTACTAGATGCGAGATTCTGGGGAAAATTAGCCTCTCTGAAGCTGAGATAATGTCCTTTGAGGTTAGGTTGGTCCTGGCACTTGGGTCTCGCCAGTAGGCTATCATCTGCTCCCTTAGATTTTCTAGTTTTTTTCTGCTCACATAGTGCTTTATCTCACTCTATCATGACTGTCTTTACTCATTCCCATTGGAACATGTGCCTCTTCTTCCTTGATTATAGTTGCACCTTTGGAGTCTGAAACAGGTGCTCAAAGATCTCCTCTGAAGAAAGAAATTAATAAATTAATGGATAGACATTTGCAAGAAGGCAAGACACAGTCTGCCCTGCCTAGAGCTCTTCCATGAGTCTCCAGGGATGAAGAAGAGAAAGGGGGTTAACTGTGATCCTGTCCCCAAACTGCACTTATATACTCGTGTGCAAGCCTGTGGCATCCTTGTTGTGGCAGGTCAAATCACAGTCTAAGAAAAGCCTCCTCCCAGATTCCCTGAAGAAATCAACCCCTTTGTGTCTGGAGTTACCTCTGCTCCCATTGTCCATCACTTGGCACTTAGACACTCAGTTTAGCAGCCACTCCAGAGAGTCCTCATCCTTATAGAAAATTCTGCATCTCCTGGGCTGTTGGAAGTGGGACGGGAAGTGGTCTGCTTTTTCTCTTTCTATCCTGGGCTATGTGAGTTACCAGGGTCCCCTTTTCTAGAACAGTTAAACCTTTTTATTTCATTACCTATAGAAGGGACCCAGAGATAAAAGAGTGTCCCAAACCAGTTGGTGCCTAATTAATGACTGTACTTCTGGAGGCTGGTGACTAGCAGGTAGGGACAATTAGATGGGCCAGGGCCTCTGGGGTTCCTCTTTTGCTATCAATAAGGTCCTTTCCAGCAGTGACCTTCTAGGATTCTCAGAAGGCCCAAGAAGGGAGAAGTGTAATTATGGGGGGGTGGGCAGAGAAGAGAGATCAGCCAGGATTCTGCCTGGCAGGTCATGGGGCTCAGCTCTGGCACCAGAGACCTTTAAGAAGCAAAAAGGAACTGAGAAGGCAACCAGAAGTCTGCTCAGCCTGGAGTTCCTGGAATTCCGCTTTGTGGGTGAGCTTCCTGCGGCAGCCAAGGCCCCATCTGACCAACAGGAGATGGGAATGGGAAGTGAAGAGGGCTGATGGAGAGACAACTTGGCCTGCCAGCTCCCCTGGGCACTGCCATCTCCCCAGACTGGCTCCAGGTTTCCTCCAGGAGCTGAGCTGAGTCGCCTGGGAGCCTCATCCACTTGGGTGGGTGGCTGCCTGCCTGCTGTGCCAAGGCTGATCACGCCTATGAGGCTGGTTCTTTCCCATCCAGAATCTGGCTCTCTGCCCACCTGGTCTAGAGTAGGCAACCAAACCAAGGCGGTTATCTCTAGAAGGCCATCTTTAAACACTGTCTTTACTGAAGAAGTAACACATGACCTCATGGCCTTGAGGCACCACAAGTGTGGCTTGGGCCACAGGACGGATGGATTTCAGTAGGGAATGGAAAAAGGGTCAGGAGTGGCAGGGGGTCCTTAGGGGTTAGGTGCAATTGGGATCAGAGCTGTTCCTGAACTTGCAGACAAATCCAGGGATCCCTTTTCCTCCCCACCTCATTGTGGACGGACGAGATCTTGCTAAGATAAAGTCAAGCCTTGGTAGACCACCAACTTCTCACATTATGTCACAGTAGCTGGGCACACATCTGTTTCCCCCTGTAACCTTTGAGCTCCTGGAGGACAGAGGCCTGGGTGGTGTCCACCTCTGTGTACTAGTGACCTGAGTGCCAAGAGGGCTCATCCATGTTACATGAATAAGCCACTGAGTGAATGAGTGAATGCAGCCACACACAAGAGGAATTACTGTCAGGGGGGGACGTCATTGGGAAGAGGTAAGGCACCTAGGGGGAGTGAAGAGCAAAGTCAGTTGATTGGGGTGGGTGCATGGATGTGTCTGCCTTATGGCTACTTTTTGTGTTTTAGCTGCTCAGAGAAACACCCTCTCCCTTTTTTCTCCTCCTTATCGCCTACCTTTTCCCTAGAGATGCTCTTGTCTCTAAAACCTCAGATAAGGTTTATTCATCCATTCTGCAGCAAGCACTAAATCCTTATTTTATTCCACTATCTCCCACAGGTTCCTGAATTCAGGCAGGCTGCCCTGGGTTTGCTTTTGCTGGAGATAAGTTCATTCTCTGCCATTTGCTGTTCATGCTCCAGATCATCCGGATGAAAAGCCAACTTCTGTGTGGCCCAGCTGCCTCTTGTCCTCCCTTTTGAATCTTGGGCCTCTGAATCTGAGTCTGAGCTAAGAGTGAGTGTCAGGAATGATTCATGAACCCTCTCAGGCCCAAGAGGCTGAGAGTCCTTGAGCCCTTTACAGCATGGAACCCTGCTCACTCACGTGAGCTCATTCTCCACGTGGGTACTGCCTTGGCCATGCATGGCCTGGTGTTCTTGGCCAGTGTCTGCTTACCATATATGTCAGCTCCCAATCTCAGGAAAGGCTCTGGAAGGGATGAAGGAGAAGTAAAAAAGGAGAGAGCCAGAGGCAGAGCTAGCAGCAGAAAGAAGTGAGGGCCAGTTAGGAAGGGGACCTGGGAGGGAAGAGGGGTGAGAGGATGCTGCTGATGACATTTGATGTGAATTAACTCATTGACGTCTTAATCCCTATAAGGTCAGTACTATTACTGACCTACATTCTACAGAGGAAACTGAGGCACAGTGATGAAATTTTATCCAGAGTCTTACAGCTCATAACGTGCAGGACTGAAATTTGAACTTAGATAGTCTGGCCCCATAACCTCAAAGGGAAGGGTGCAGAAATCCCCAGACAGCAACCTGAGGGGGCATGCACCTGGCAGATAGCAGCACTCAGTCATGTTGTAGGGGGGTTTGGGTTGACGGTTATGGGCTGGCTTTTTGCATAAACCCCTGGCATCTGTGGGCCCAGCTAGAGAAGCAGCTTATCTCCTCCGTGCAGCAACTCCTCAGCTGCCTAGGTCAGGATTCCACAATCCACCAGCCAGAAGGACACCTGGATTCCCCAGGTTCTGGCCTGGTGCAGCCCACACCAGCGGGGGGAAGAAGGTTGCTACGGTATGGGCACAAGGACCACATTGGTCATTTCCTGCTCCTGAGCATACAGCCTCACCTTCCCTGTCACAAAATAAGAATGAAAAATCCAATGAGGTCATAGTGAAGATGGAGGACAGAGAGGTAGGGCCCAGTACAGGGCAGGGATGCAATAAACCTGCAGTTATTACTGCAGCCCCCAGTTACAAAGCCCACTGCATGAATGGCGACCAGGGTCTTTAAGGTTGACAAAGACCTCCCTGCTCCCATGTGTCTGATTTGGGTCCTTTTAGCGGGTAAGTGGTTTCTTTTTCTTTTCATTTTTTTGAGGAGTAGATACCAAGGATTGAACTCAGGGGCACTCAACCACTGAGCCACATCCCCAGCCCTATTTTTGTATTTTATTTAGAGACAGGGTCTCACTGAGTTGCTTAGGGCCTAGCTAAGTTGCTGAGGCTGGCTTTGAACTCGCGATCCTCCTGCCTCAGCCTCCTGAGCCGCTGGGATTACAGGCGTGCACCCCCACACCCGGCTGGGTGGGCAATTTCTATAGAACCACCTTCTCTATTTCACAGATGAGCAAATTGAAGCCCAGGAATTCAGAGAGGACAAGGAGGCCTTGCTGGGGTCTGCAGGGGTCTGTGGGGTTTTGCAAGTGTGTCAGGAAGAGAGGACTCTGGATGGAGGAAGAGGGGCTCAGGGGCCCAGGGGCCCAGAAGCCCAGTGCAGCCGATATCCCCTCCTCCCTCTTATGGCTGGTATCCATTGGCCCATAATTGGTTCCCATGTCCCTTTCCAGCAGTAGCTGACCTTCCACTTAGAGAAAAACAGGAAGCTGACCTCTGCCAGGAATTGGAGTCCGCCCTTCCTTGGCTCTGGGCTCTGAGGAGGCTGGCAAGGTGGGGGGCTCTGTGGGAAGGACTTGAGGTGGGATACGGGGTGGGGGTTTTTTAGACTAAGCAATGGTAGCCTGGGCCTCACTGAGGGGTTTGGCTCAATCAGCTGGACTTGCTCTGGCCTGGCCTTGCTAAGCCACTACATGCGAGGGGCTGGAGTACCAGACTGCATCTGGCTTTTGCCTTCATGGGTCCCTTTCTCCAGAAGAAAAGTATTTAAAAAAAAAAAAAAAAAAAAAAAAAAAAAATATATATATATATATATATATGTTGGTATAAAGATGAATATAACCCAAGATTATTCCTATGAACATATTCATTATTATTTTGTTCAGTTTTTCTTCTGAAAAAAAATTTTTTTGTACTGGGGATTGAACCCAGGGACGCTTAACCACTGAGCCACATCCCCAGCCCTTTTTATTTTTTATTTTGAGACAGGGGCTTGGTAAGTTGCTCAGGGTCTCACTAAGTTGCTGAGGCTGGCTTTGAACTTGTGATCCTCCTGCCTCAGCCTCCTGAGTGGCTGGGATTACAGGAGTGTGCCACTGTGGCTGCCTTTTTTCCCTCTGATTTTAAAGTAAATGAAAATGAAAACATTTTCTTGGACCCCCAAAAGTATTGTCAGCCCTAGGCACCATGCCTCCTGTGCCTAACAGAGAAGTCAGCCCTTGGGGGAAGTTCCCACTGCTTCTGGTTCCCTAGAAGCTGTGTTGCCCCCTCGGCCTTCAGCACAGAGAATGCTAGCTCCCCTAGAAACAGAACCTCGCCGAGCCTCAGGGTCCACTTCCACAGAGTTGGGGATAAGAATTCCTGCCTCTGAATACTGTTGTGAGATGACCCTGTGAAAACGTGTCACCAGGCCTGACCCAAGCAAGCCCCACTCTTCCCACAGTGTGGCGTCCTAGAGCCCGGGGACCTGCAGCTGCAATGTGCCTGGCTACAGGGTTTGGAGACATCCCTCCTCTCCTGTATGTCCCTCTTGGACCCCTGCCTTAGAGTCTGGCCCAAAATCACCATGACTACATCAGTCTCCACAGCAACCCATGAGGAATGTCCTGGGTGATTATTCACCCCATTTACCCAGAGATGTTAGGTACCCTGTCCAAGGTCATTCGTCTGGAAAGACCAGAGCTGGGACAAGAGTTTAGATATGTCAATTCTGCCCTCGGTTGGCTCTGACCTCCCTCTGGATATGTGTGTGCATGCATGTGTGTGCACATGTGTCTACATGTTGGTTCTTGTAGCAAGATAGGTGACAAGGATTGCGGTAACCTCAAGAGGGCTCTGAATTTTGCTGGGATGTGCTGATAGGTGGTTAGTAGGTACCACAGATCTTGCTTTTCCCTGACAGCAGTCCCTGGACATCTGCACATCACCTTCACCCTACTGAGGACTGGGGCTGAACCTGCTCCTGGCTCCCTGGCTGTGGCTGCCCTGGTGCACCCCTCCCTGCTTCTGTGGCCTGCTCTTCTTTCTAGCTGCCACCAAATTGGCACCACAGCTTTGGCACCTACCAGGTGCAGTGGCATAAGAGAATGACTGCTATTTTGTGGTACGGCTCTGGGACCATCATTAATTTTAACTTTTTATTGGAAAATGGTTGACAATCGTCAAATGTACATAATTTCACAAACAGAAATGTGACGAAAAACTGGAGTCCTTATTGGGGTTCAGCAGATTTCCACTAGGCTGAAGCATTCACCGCCTGTGAGTATTGAGATTGTTCAAGTGCCAAGGCCAATGACCACAGGACGCGTACAGAGCCTTTTGAGAGAACTTGAAGTTGAGACCGATTTCCATCTGGCTAGAGTGGGTTGGGTTAAGGTTCTAATTTCTGTAAGATTTCTGATTAAAACTTTCCAGCGCCCCTAGCTATGTCTGGCTGCTTTGCTGTCTTGTTATTTCCCTTATTTCCTAAGAATCTGAGTTGGGGCTGGGTGGCACATGTGGTTCTCTGTCAACCATGGTTACTGCAGGTCAACCCCTCCTTTGCCAGCTGGCAGCAGGTGCTGAGACCAAGGCTGAATCCATTGCTGGCGAGTGAGTGACCTTTAAGGACTCAAATCCCATCCTGTCATTGCTCTGCCTCCACCCTTACAGGTATGTGATGGCTCTCCCCAAGGGACTGTGGCGAGGCAGCTCTCTCACTCTGCCTGCTGGAACCAGGCTGGCTCCCTCTTCTGATCTTAGGTTCTTACTTCCGGCCGCTCTTGGTAAGCAGGTCCTGTGTTACTGTTTCACCCTCCCGTTGGCCTCCTTCATGTGTGTTTTGTCAGCATCTGGAGATGCCCGTTTACATGTGTGAGGGTAAACAGAGCCCTCTGCCCAACTAAATTGTGAGCTTCCCGAGGCCAAGCCTTATCCTGCCTGCTCACCTCCACGTCCAGTGCCTGGTCCCCAAGAGACATTCAGTAAATGGATTCAACAAAAATTGACTGGAAGAGGAGCTTCCCATTACGGTTGGGATAGGAGGTGTTCCCCAAATGTTTCTGTGTTTCTGCAGGAATATTCAGAGATAAAATGATTGGATTGCAGGGGCTGGAGATGTAGCTCAGTTGGTAGAGTGCTTGCCTCACATGCACAAGGCCCTGGGTTTAATCCCCAGCACTACCAAAAAAAAATGGATTTTGAGAGCTTTAACCTAATCAGTCCATCTTAGTTGGAAGAGCTGAGTAGCCCAGCCTCTGTGGGCCCTTCCCCCATGATGTGCTTCTTTATCTTGGGCCCAGAATAATGGAGTTGGCCATCTATGGACTGAGCCCTCTGAAACCATGGGCCCCAAATAAACTCTCTCCTCAAGGTTGTTTTTGTCAGATAGTTTGGACACAGTGATGCAAAAGCTGACTAAAACAGTGGCTCTCTGGTCACATGGTCCTGTGTTGATGTTTCATCTCAGAAAGCCATCTAACCTGAGTCTAGGTTCATTGTTTTCAAAGTCGGGGGTAATCACTCCACCTGGCAACCATGGGGAAATAAGGCAGTGCACATACAGGCCTCAGCAGAACTGCCAGTGGGCTGCAGGATGACCTCAGCCAATGGGAGTAGGAGAAGGGTTCCTCTGGGGAGGACCAGTTGAGGGTGGCCCAGGACCCACTGGATAGACCAATACAGGGTGAACAGAGAAGAAATGAGGCAGGAGACCTGAGGTGCTTGGGATGGCAGAAAAGGATTGATCTATGCTGTTACACTGGCCCAAATCATGTCAAATGAGTTGGAGAATATACACCAGTGACTACCTGTGGAGGTGAGGGAGGGAGGGAGGGATCACAGCAAGGGGAGAGAAAGCCAGGGGGCACCAGCCAGGCAGTTCAGGTGAAGTGGCCAGGCCCTGCCCTGAGGACATACTGACAGCCACATATGTGCTTCTCCAGCCACAGCTAGAAACCCACCTCTGGTCAGAAGCAGAGCGAGGAATGAGTGCAGTGGTTTTGGTGTCATGGATTCAAGACCTAGCTGGGAGACTCCGATCCGCTCACTGGACTCTTGGTTTCCGGGAGCTGCTCTAGAGCAGAGAGGTTAGGTGCAGACTCCAGAGCTGGACCCAGGGCTCAAATTCCCATTTCCATTGACTATGGGTGTTTGGATAAGGCACTTAAACTCTGGGCCTCAGTTTACCAATCTGCTAAATGAGGCTAGATAAAACAAAACTCCTCTCATAGGGATATTGGGAGAATTAAGGAAAGTAATAAACATAAAGTCCTTATGGTACTTGGCCCTGGTGAGTATTTTATTACTGCATGTCACTGAATGTCAGGCATCATTAGTGATTAAGATGTATCTCACTTTTAAGATGTTAAAATGAAAAAAATCCCTCAAATTGAGGAAGTACAGTTTAATTTATTTCAAAATATAGCAGAAAATATTGTTGTCAATTCATATCATTGACATATAGAATGCTGGCAATAGCTAAAAGTTATTATTTTCTCTGTGCCAACCATTGAGCTATGGCCTTACAGGCATTATCTCATTCAACTCTTATAATAACCCTATGTGGTAGGTTATAAAATTATCTTCACTTTTCAGATGAGGAGGCAGGGCCCAAAAGATCAAGGGACTGGTCTAGAACCACACACCTTTGGCTACAAAAATGGCAGACACTCATCACTACAACCAAAGCCATTCCAGCCCTGTGTTGACTTCCTCGGGTTTATAACAGTTTTACTCCATGGTTCCTGAGCTTGCCTGCATGTTAGAATCGTTGGGGAGTTTTAAGAAATCCTAATGCCTCCCCTCCACCCCTAGAGTCTGATGCAGTTGGTCTGGGGTGTGACCTGTACTTGGGGACTTTTTGAATGACCCCAGGTGATTCTAACATGCAGTCAAGGCCAAGGACTATTGTTTTACTCCAGATGTGACTTCAGGGAACTCCTTAAGGTCTCACCCGTTTCTTCTCACCTGTCTGAAAGTCGTTTGACACAGCACAAAGATTTTCCTAGCACAGGGAAATGTAAAAGATTTAAAATGCAGGGCTGGGGAGATAGCTCAGTTGGTAGAGTGCATGCCTTGCGTGCACAAGGCCCTGGGTTCGATCCCCAGCACCGCCAAAAAAAAAAAAAAAAAAAAAAAGATTTAAAATGCAGAGGCCAGTTGAGGAGAGAAAATGACTGACTCTCATCCCTAGGCACACAGCTGTCTGATTCTCTCCTGCCTTCCTAGCAGGATGGGAATGAGAGCCAAGGGGCTGGTCCTTCTGGGTAGGAAGGGAAAGGGAGGTAGAATCTGGTGCCTGGAGACCCACGTCCTAACCCCAGCTTTGCCACTGTGTTAACGTGGGCAAATCACCCTTCTCTCTCACCCTGGGCCTGGGCTCCCCCTCCTTGGAACGACATCCCTTCTAACGCCTGCACATCCACGGAGCTTCCCCGGGGTCTAGCTCGCCCTGCTTTCTGAAGTTTATTTGTTTAACACAATAGAGTTATTACAAAGCTTAATTCCCAGAGGACTTCACTGTACTTATGAGGTTATGAAGCAACTCAAAGTAAATTTATGAGGCGTTGACAAGTAGGGGCCGTGGGGACCTGCGTTTTATTACAAAGAAGAGTCTTCTGTAGGAGGCTTATCTGCAGCTAAATGTTGCCTGAGAGAGTAAACTCACTTCCTTTCTTGAGCAGTTTAATGTGGAGCCGCTGTAATAACTTTTTACACAAGCTATTTAAAGGGAACCCTATTCTTATTCCTGTGGTTACCAATTAATTGATGAGGTTTTATAGTTCTTGGAACCAAAAAGAAATGGAAATTCCAAGGAAGAGACAAGGAGACCTATAAAGTACTTTTAATGAGATACAGGAGTGAGTAGGGATACTGGAGTGTCCTGGAACCAGCCTGAAGGGTGGGTCCAGGAAACTGTCCCTGGGTAACTATTCTTGGCTTTCAGATTTTTTTTTCCCAAAGTCATGGCCAAGGGCCTCCCAGCTGTGGAGCCTAATCCGGTCATGATGATTGCACAAATCACAAACATCTACCACCAGCCCAATCAGGCCCCGACCCAACTTTTTCTGAATGTTAGAGCTTGCACATTTGAGGTCAAGCTCAGTTGGACAAGGAGAGAAAGGGTATTCCGGAAAGGATAAAGTTTTTCCAGAAATCCTTTGGCAATAGGTTTCCCTCCCCCCATTTCAGATTTGGGAGCACATCCAAACCAACGCACAAGCAAGAAGACTGACCTTAGGCCCAGAGGAGCTGTCTGGATGAAATCTACCCAGTCACCCCCAAATTTGCCTTGACCAAGCCTCCTTGTGCCTAGCACTGGGTTAGATGCTCCAGAGGAAGTTGGGAGGAAGATGAACTTGGCACCACATATGTTCTCTGAATGGAGTTGGACAATCCTATGTTCCGTGCACTGTGCCAGGGACTCAGAGTTCAGAGGTGAAGGAGAAAGACTTGGCCCTCCTCTGGAGGGTTTCACAGGCCCGAGGGGAGAAAGACAACAGGTCTCCCCTGAAAACCCTGCAGCCCCATCCAGATAGACCCTGGTGCCTGGGCACTCATGATGTTCACTAAGCATCACCTCACTATTGTACCTCACCCTCATCCTACTGGTTGTAGGATGGTTTATCTGGTCAACCCAGCCTCCAAATAATAATTAATCTTGATTACTGAGATTTTGGCATCTGAAATTTGGCTCTCAAGGTGAATGCCTCATTTAACCCTAATGGAGGCCCCAACAGACCTCTGACTGACAGTGACACATGGAGAAGCAGCCACAGGCCACAGGGGTGAGTGCTTAGAAAAAAGCCCCATGGGGACTGGAGGGAGAGTGGAGTAGTTCCGGGGCAGTGTTTCCCAAAGCGTGTGCCATGGAACATCCAATCTGTGAGGTACCCCTCCAAAACTAACAGATTTTGTGGCTAAATAAGTTGTGAAACAATGCATGCTCTAACTCTGCAATTGGATCTTCACAATGGACATGCACACACTAAAGGTTCTAAGGTTCCTGTGTGACAAAACATTGCTTTTCTAGCTCATTCTCTTTGGCTTCTCAGCTGAGTTCAGCTTATGTAAGTCTATCGATTTTTTTTTTTCTCTTTTTTTTGGTACCAGGGATTGAACTCAGGAGCACTTACTACTGAGCCACATCCCCAGTCCTTTTAATTTCTTTTTTAATCTTGAGACAGGAACTCACTAGGGCCTTGCTAAATTGCTGAGACTGGCTTTGAACTTGCGATCGTTCTGCCTCAGCCTCCTGAGGCACTGGCCCAGCCCATTAATGTTTCTTACAGGGAAATGAAAGGGCACTCATTGCAGAATCTCTCACAGGGGCTTGTTAGCCCTGATGTAGACTTTCTGAGTCAGTCCCAAAGCCCTGGAACCAGAAATCTACTTGGAACCAATGCATACTCTACCCAGTTGATTGTCACGCACATTCCAGTTAAGGACTCCAATACACCTTTCAAGGTCTTGGCTTTTTATTGGTGTGTTGTGAAGGTCAAGACTGACCAAGATGTTAGTAAAAAAGACACTTCGCAGCTCATTCAATGAGACCAGTATTACCCTGATACTAAACTCAGGCAAAGACATCACAAAAAGAGAAAACTACAGACTAAGATATATTATGAATACAGTTACAAAATTCTCAACAAAATAAAAGCAATTAAGTCCAGCAGCATATGAAAAGTATAATATACCATCACCAAGTGAATGTAAGTTTGGTTTAACATCTCCACATCAATAAATGTTATATCAAGAAATTAAAAGACAAACGCTGATTATCTTAATACATACTGAAAGAGCATTTGACAAAATCCAATGTCCCTTTGTGATTATAAAAGAAAGCAACAAACCAAGAATAGTAAAGAACTTCATCAGGTTAGTGTATCTATAAAAACTCTACTGCTATGCGGGGCACAGTGGCAAGTGCCTGTAAGCCCAGTGGCTCAGGAGGCTGAGGCAGGAGGATGACAAGTCAAAAGCCAGGTGAGGCCCTAGGTGAGGCCTAGGGCCTCACTTGGAGAGACCCTGTCTAAAAAAATAAAAAATAGGAAAAGGGCTGGGAATGTAGCATAGTGGTAAAGCACCCCTGGGTTCAATCCCCAGGACCAAACCAAACCAAACCAAAAAACCCCACTGCTTACATCATATTTTATGGTGAGAGGCTGAATATGTTTCCCTGAGTTCCAGGAAGCAAATGGGACTGACCACTCTGGCTACTTCTATTTAATATTGTACGGGGAGGTTCTAGTACAATATTTCATTTTCTCAGATAGGAAAGGAAGGTGTAAACTATATTCTCATATGGCATGATTTTTTGTGTAGAAAGTACTAAGGAATCCATTAAAAAAAACCTGTTAAAACAATAAGCAAGTTCAACATGGTTGCAGGATACAAAGATCAGTTGTATTTCTATATGCTTTCCATGAAAAATCTGAAAGTAAAATTAAGAAAATGATCCCATCTACAATAGAATTGAAAGTAATACAATACTTAGGAATCAATTTAACAGAAACAGTGCAGATTTTATTATTTCAAAAACTATAAGACATTATTGAAAGATATTAAAGAAGATCTCAATAAATGGAAATATGTTCCATATTTTTTGGTGTGGAAGACCTAATATTGTTAAGATGACAATACTCTCCAAATTTATTTACAGATTCAATGCAGTTGCTATCAAAATCTTGGCTGGCTTATTTCCAGAAATCAATAAACTAATGATGATATTCATATGCAAATTCAAGGAATCCAGAATACCCGAAACAATCCCTAAAAAGAACTAAGTTGCAGGACTCACACTTCCCAATTTCAGAACTCACTGCAGGGCTGGGGTTGTAGCTCAGTTGGTAGAGTGCTTACCTCACATGTGTGGGGCCCTGGGTTTGATCCTCAGCACCACATAAAAAAATAAATAAAGATACTGTGTCCATCTACAACTGAAAAAGTATTTTAAAAAAACTCATTACGAAGCACCAGTAATCTGGACGGTGAGGTTGGCATAAGGTTAAACACATGATTGATTTCATGGAATAGAACTGAGAGTCCAGAAAAACTCTCACATTTATGATCAGTTGGTTTTTGGCAGCGATGGCAAAACAATTTGATGGGAAAAGAATTTCAACAAATGCTACGCAGTCACATCAATGTTTATAGCAGCTCAATTCACAATAGCTAGATTATGGAACCAACCTAGATACCCTTCAGTAGATGAATGGATATATGAAACATTACTCATCCATAAAGAAGAATAAAATTATGGCATTTGCAGGTAAATGGATAGAGTTAGAGAATATCCTGCTAAGTGAACTAAGTCAATCCCAAAAAACCAAAGGCTGAATGTTTTCTCTGATAAGTGGATGATGATACATAACAGTGGTGGGGGACGGTAAGGGACGAATGGAGGAACACTGGATTGTGTAGAGGGAAATGAGGGGTGAGGAAGGGGCGGGGGAAGGAAAGATAATGGAATGAGACAAACATCATTACCCTATGTACATGTATGATTATACAAATGGTGTGACTCTGCATTGTGTACAACCAGAGAAATGAAAAGTTGTACCCCATTTGTGTACAGTGAATCAAAATAATAAAAAATAAAAAAAGAATTTCAACAAATGCTGCCCAAGGGAAAAAAAAAATGAATCCCTACCTCACACTAAGTACAAGAATTCATTAAAATCAGACCAAAGACCTAAACATAAGAGGTAAAACTGTAAAGTTTCAGAAGAGAATACAAGGGTAATTCTTTATGTCCTTGGATTCGGGAATGGTATCTTAGAGGACACCAAAAATACAAGCAGCAGAAGAAAAAATAGACAAATGGGACTTCACTGAAAAACTTAAGGACTTCTCTACTTCAAAGGACACCATCAAAAAAAGTGAAAGGCACCCACAAATGGGAAAAAATACTTATAAATCATGTATGTGGGAGGGGCCTAGTGTCCAGAAAATGGAAAGAACTCTCACAACTCAGGAAAAAGGCAAATAACCCAATTTAAAAACCAGAAGAGGATCTGAATAGACATTATCCCAAAGAATATGTCCAAATGACCAATAAGAGATGAAAAGAAGCTCAACAACATTAGCTATTAGGAAAAGGCAAATGCAAAGAACAATGAGATACCACTTCACACCCACCTGGATGACTGTCATAAAAAACCCCAAGCAGACAATGACAACTGTTGGTGAGGATGTGGAGACATAAACTGGTGATGGGAAAAACTATGGTGCCATTGCTTTGGGAAACAGTCCAGCAATTCCTCAAAAGGTTCAACATGGAGTGATCGTAAGATCCAGCAATTGCACACGCATACACGCAAACACTTGTATATGAATGTTTGTAACAGTATTATTCATAACATTTGAAAAAGCAGAAATGGTCCAAAGGTCCATCACAGATAAGTGGATAAATAAAAATTGTGTCTGTACAGGAATATTATTCATCCACAAAAAGGAATGGAGTCCTGATAAATACTACAGCCTGGGTGAACCTCAAAAACATTATGGTAACTGAAAGAAATCAGACCAAAAAAAGGCCACAAAGTGGATAATCCCATTTATATGAAGTGTCCAGGTTGGTAATCCATGGAGATAAAAGGTAGGTTGGCAGTTGCTCATGGCTGGGATGAGGGTGGGGCAGTGGGGACAACTGTTGAAGCGTGTGGGGTTTCTTTTGTAGGTGCTAAAAATGTCCTCAAATTGTCGGTAGTGATGGCTGCATAACTCTATGAATATACTACAAACCATTACATGGTATGCTTGAAATGTGTGAATTGCACGGCATGTGAATTACATCTCACTGAAACTGGTACAAAAAGAAAAGAAGTTCCTAGAGATGGAACTCCAGTTGACCAACAAAGCCAGTCGGTCTACACCAATAATCAAACTAAACATGAACAATTACCTACAACCTGGCTCTTCCTCTTACTTCCTCCTGTGTTTTCCCTTGCCTGGGTCATCCCACCATGACACCTGACCCACCTAGCCAAGGAACCTCAGCTGCTAACCCTAGGCTGGTGCTTAGGCTGGGTGGTTTGTTTTCTATGCAGATGCTTCCCGCTGATTTTCAAGATCTCATTTGCCCCAGCAATCACTTATTTAGAATCTGTGTTCTGCAAAGAACTTTTGTTTTGTTTCAGACACCAGTAATTGAACCCAGGGATGCTTAAACACTGAGCTACATCCCCAGCCCTTTTAAATATTTTATTTAGAGACTAAGTTGCCTAGAGTCTTGCTAAATTGCTGAGACTGGCTTTGAACTCGCGATCCTCCTGCCTCAGCCTCCCCAGCTGCTGGGATTACAGGCGCTACCGCGCCTGGAGGTTGCAAAGCACTTTGACTGAAACAAACACAGCTATTGGCATCAAGATTCTTGCAATACATAAGGAGAGATAAAATCTATCATTTAGGTTAATACGTTAGAAATAGTAAGGTGCCGTGAGAAATCAGACACTGTTCAGAAGTTGCACTGCAAGACATTTACTTCTGCAGAAGGGTGTGCTACGGAACAGACTGGCAAGCAAGCACACTGCGCTGGACAGTCCTCCTCCTTTTATCCCTAATGCAGCACTGCCCACTTGCCTTGATGGGAGGAGCTCAGGGTTACAGTCTATGTGATTGGCTAATTTTAAAATTGGGGAGGGCAAAGGGAAGGGCTCTAGTTACCATTGAATACAGGGTGTGGGGGTGGGGCTCAGACTATAGGTTTAACTTTGACAGAAAAGAGAACGTTAATCTTACAGATATACGAGAAAAACCAAGAGAACAATGGCTTAAACAATTTCTTACGCAAAATAGAAGAATGACGGTCGGCTGCCCAGGGCTGGTCCTGTGGTTGCTTGGAGCCCCTGGGAGCCCAGGTTCTTGGAGTCTTTCTGTCGTTGGAACACTTTATTTCCCTGAGGGTCACTCTCTGGGGCAGATGACCGCTGAAGAGGATTGAAAATGAAGAGGAATCAGGTTGAGGGAACAGAGAAATGGCACATTAGTTGGATGTACATACGGGCTCAAGAGAGGGATACCGAAAAATGAAAGAGAGTAGAAGCAAGTGAAACGACCTAATTCAGAGAGAGGAAACCTGTGATGGCAGAGGAGAGGCAGCACATCTTAGGAGTCCAATCAATCATTCTTTTTTTTTTTTAATTTATTTTTATTGTAAACAAATGGGATACATGTTGTTTCTGTTTGTACATGAAGTAACAGCATACCATTTGCGTAATCATACATTTACATAGGGGTAATGATGTTTGATTCATTCTGTTATTTTTCCTCCCCCGCCACCCCTCTTTTCCCTCTATACAGTCCCTCCTTCCTCCATTCTTTCCCCCCTCCCACCTCCCATTACGTGTCATCATCCGCTTATCAGTGAGATCATTTGTCTTTTGGATTTTTGAGATTGGCTTATCTCACTTAGCATGATATTCTCCAATTTCATCCATTTGCCTGCAAATGCGATAATTTTATTATTCTTTATAGCTGAGTAATATTCCATTGTGTGTGTGTGTGTGTGTGTGTGTGTGTGTGTGTGTGTGTGTGTATATATATATATATATATATATATATATATATATATATCACAGTTTCTTTATCCATTCATCAATTGAAGGACATCTAGGTTGGTTCCACAGTCTGGCTATTGTGAATTGAGCAGCTATGAACATTGATGTGGCTGTATCTCTGTAGTATGCTGATTTTAAGTTCTTTGGGTATAGGCCGAGGAGTGGGATAGCTGGGTCAAATGGTGGGTCCATTCCAAGTTTTCTAAGGAATCTCCACACTGCTTTCCAGAGTGGCTGCACTAATTTGCAGCCCTACCAGCAATGTATGAGTGTACCTTTTCCCTCACATCCTCTCCAACACCTATTGTTGCTTGTATTCTTGATAATCACCATTCTAATTGGGGTGAGATGGAATCTTAGTGTAGTTTTGATTTGCATTTCTCTTATTACTAAAGATGGTGAACATTTTTTCATATGTTTGTTGATTGCTTGTAGATCTTCTTCTGTGAAGCGTCTGTTCATATCCTTAGCCCATTTGTTGATTGGGTTATTTGTATTCTTCGTGTAGAGTTTTTTGAGTTCTTTATATATTCTGGAAATTAGTGCTCTATCTGAAGTATGAGTGGCAAAGATATTCTCCCACACTGTAGGTTCTCTCTTCGAATCGCTGATAGTTTCCCTTGTTGAGAGAAAGCTATTTAGTTTGAAGCTATCCCAGTTGTTGATTTTTGCTTTTATTTCTTGTGCTATGGGAGTCCTGTTAAGGAAGTCTGATCCTAAGCCAACAAGGTGAAGATTTGGACCTACTTTTTCTTCTATAAGATGCAGGGTCTCTGTTCTGATTTCAAGGTCCTTGATCCAATGTGAGTTGATTTTTGTGCAGGGTGAGAGATAGGGGTTTAGTTTCATTCTGTTGCATATGGACTTCCAGTTTTCCCAGCACCATTTGTTGAAGAGGCTATCTTTTCTCCATTGCATATTTTTGGCACCTTTGTCTAGTATGAGAAAATTGTATTTATTTGGGTTTGTGTCCGTGTACTCTATTCTGTACCATTGATTTACCTGTCTATTTTGGTGCCAATACCATGCCGTTTTTGTTACTATTGCTTTCTAGTAGAGTTGAAGTTCTGGTATTGTGATACCCCCTGTTTCATTCTTCCTGCTAAGGATTGCTTTAGCTATTCTGGGTTTCTTATTCTTCCAGATGAATTTCATGATTGCTTGCTCTATTTCTGTAAGGTACATCATTGGGATTTGAATTGGAATTGCATTGAATCTGTATAGCACTTTTGGTAGTATGGCCATTTTGACAATATTAATTCTGCCTAAGCAAGAGCATGGGAGATCTTTCCATCTTCTAAGGTCTTCCTCAATTTCTTTCTTCAATGTTTTGTAGTTTTCATTGTAGAGATCTTTTACCTCTTTGGTTAGATTGATTCCCAAGTGTTTTATTTTTTTGAGGCTATTGCAAATGGAGTTGTTTTCCTCATTTCCCTTTCAGCTGTTTCGTCGCTTGCATATAAAAATGCTGTAGATTTAAGTGTGTTGATTTTATAGCCTGCTATTTTGCTGAATTCATTGATGAGGTCTAGAAGATTTCTGGAGGAGTTTTTGGATCCTCTAAATATAGAATCATGTCATCGGCAAATAGTGACAGCTTAAGTTCCTCTTTTCCTGTTCGTATCCCTTTAATTTCTTTAGTCTGCCTAATTGCTCTGGCTAGAGTTTCGAGGACAATGTTGAATAGAAGTGGTGAAAGAGGACATCCCTGTCTTGTTCCTGTTTTTAAAAGGAATGGTTTTAGTTTTTCTCCATTAAGAATGATGTTGGCCATGGGCTTAGCATAAATAGCCTTTACAAGGTTCAGGTATGTTCCTACTATCCCTATTTTTTCTAGTGTTTTGAGCATGAAGGGGTGTTGTATTTTGTCGAACATTTTTTCTGCATCAATTGAAATAACCATATGATTCTTATCCTTAAGTCTATTGACATGATGGATTACGTTTATTGAGTTACGGATGTTAAACTATCCTTGCATTCCAGGGATGAACCCCACTTGATCGTGGTGCATGATTTTCTTAATATGTTTTTGGATACGGTTTGCCAATATTTTGTTAAGGATCTTTGCATCTATATTCATCAAGGATATTGGTCTAAAATTTTCTTTCCTTGATGTGTCTTTTCCTGGTTTGGGTATTAGGGTGATATTAGCTTCATAGAATGAGTTCGGTAGGGTACCTCCTTTTCTATTTCCTGGAATACTTTGAGAAGTATTGGAATGAGATCTTCTTTGAAGGTCTTGTAGAACTCGGCTGAGAATCCGTGTGGTCCTGGGCTTTTCTTGGATGGTAGATTTTTAATGGCTTCTTCTATTTCATTGCTTGATATTGATCTGTTTAAATTGTGTATGTCCTCCTGGTTCAGTTTGGGAGGAGTATATGTCTCTAGAAATTTGTCAATGTCTTCGGTAGATTCTATTTTGTTGGAATACAGATTTTCAAAGTAGCTTCTAATTATGTTCTGTATCTCAGTGGTGGCTGTCGTGCTATTTCCTTTTTCATCACGAATTTTAGTAATTTGAGTCTTCTCTCTCCTTCTCTTTGTTAGTGTGGCTAAGGGTCTGTCTATTTTGTTTACTTTCTCCAATCAATCATTCTTAAAGGGGTGGGAGGAGATGGCTTCCACCACAGGAGTGGAACACAGGGTCTCAGAGAGATTTAGGGACACTCTTCCAACCGTCCCAAGGGGATGGAGAAATGATGCAGAGGGTCAGTGGAAGGACAGGGCATTCCCAAAGGAGTGCTTCTATTTTCTAACTGAAGTTGTCACCTTCCCTCCCTCCCTCCTCCCTTCCTTTCTTCCTTCCACAGCATTTATAGATCACCAGCTGCATGCCATGACTCTAGGGGTGGCGTGATAGCATGACAAAAGCAGACACTTTGTGGAGCACAATTTCTGTTGGATGGAGAGAGTCGACTAACAAAATGAATAGAATTCGTTGATGTTAGAAGGTCCTAATCAGAGAAAATCTAAGCAGGAAAGGGGAGAGGAAAGAAATAAGAGGGGGGACTGGAGGAAGTGGGGTGACCAGATAGGAGCCCTTCACACACTCAGCACAGGGGCAGAGGGAGCACAAAGATCAGAGAACTGGAGGGAAGGGGGTCGGTGCCCGTGTGGGATGCCTGAAGTCCCGGGGTCAGAGACCGCGAGGAGGGCTGGAGCATGCTGGGTGAATGGGCGGCTGTGTGGCCGTGGTGGTAAAAATCTTTGGAGGTGAGGAGTTCAAGTAACTGAGAAGCCAAAGTATTGAAGTTTGTCCCAGGGAGGTGAGGTCACCAGAATGCTGACAGTGTGGGGGCGGAGAAGAGACTGTCCCCGGAGCCAAAGTCCAGAATGATAAGGGGGTTGGTCTGGAGGTAGGTGGATGCAGTTGGGGAGAGGTAGGGAGAGATTTACGCAGTTGGTGTACACTTCAAAGGAAGCGGAGTTCTTGAGAAGGGGGAGGGAGAAAAATGACTTGGATGGAACAACAGGGAATAAGGAAAATACCTTTCCGCTCCCACCTCCTGGCTCAGAGGCACTTGGAATATGAGAGAGAAAATAGTTTCCTGTTGAACAGAAAGTATTGTCTCCATGGAAGCCTGGTGTCCATTAGAGCCAGGAGGGTGGGAGAAATTTCTAGAAAAGGGTGAGAGTACAGTAGAATGGGAGTTCCAGAGAGCTCAGAGGAGGAGATGGGAAGGGGCAGAAGAGGGATAGGACAGCTTGGGACCAGAAACGAGGTGACGGTGGAACAACAGTGACTTCTTTCAGGGACCAAGGATGGGGCCTGATGGTCTTGATGGTCTCTTAAGGAGAAAAATTGGCCCAGATTGTGCTGCTGAAGGTTTTGTGTTTTGCTTTTTATCTAAAATATTCCATTATGAAGTCGGGCATGGCAGCACTCACCTGTAAACCCAGCGGCTCAGGAGGCTGAGGCAGGGCGATTCCGAGTTTGAGGACATCCTCAGCAACTTAGTGAGGCCCTGTCTATAAATAAAATGTAAAAAAAAAAAAAAAAAAAAAAAAAAAAAAAGGCCTGGGATTTGGCTCAGTGGTTAAGCAACCCTGGGTTCAATCCCTAGTACAAAAAAAAAAAAAAAAAAAAAAAAAATCCGTGATGAAGAATTCAAATGTACAGAAAAATGGCAAGAATTATACAGTGGGCATTCATATACCTACCACCTATGTTCTTCAACTAGCATTTTGTTCTTTTTAAATTTCATATCTATGCATCTTTCTCTCTTCATCCATCCATCCTTCCATCCATTCTCTTATTATTTTTTTAGCAATTTCATAGAAAATTACAGATTATCAGTATATTTTATCCCTAAACAGATACATATAATTAATTAATTGGAGTCAATTTATTGTGTGTGTGTGGTGTGTGTGTGTGTGCGCGCGTGTGTGTGTGTGTGTGTGTGTGTGTGTGTTTGTAGTGTTGGGGATTGAACTCTGGGCCTCACAAGTGCTAGGCAAGCACTCTACCACTGAGCCACAGCACACCCCCATCTGTTTATTCTTTACAAGGTAAAATGTACTTGCAGGAAATGTACAGATCTTATTTATACATGAGGTGAGTTTTGACTTATATTATATATAAAAGCTGTCCCTGTATAATTCAAACTCCTATCAAGATATAGACTATCACCATCACCCCAGAAATCCTCCTCCTGCGACTTCCCAGTCATTTGGATTTTTTTCACCATAAATTAGTTCTGACCATCTTAGGACTTCACAAATTAAATAGTATTGTAAGTACTCTTCTGTGTCTAGCTTTTTTCACACACCATAATGGTAGAGTCCTTCACATCGCTGCATGTGTTGGTAACTAATCCCCCTCACTTTTATTAATTTCCAGTGCTGGGGATTGAACCCATGGTCTCGTGCATGGTAGGCAAGTGCTGTACCACTGAGCTACACCCCCAGCTCTTTTTATTTTAATCTTGAGATAGGGTCTTGCTAAATTGCTTAGGGCCTTGTAGATGATCAGAGATGGGTTTGCTGAGGGTGAGGATGAACGATGCCTACCCTACCTAGCCTTGCCTAGCGCGATTACTCAGGCATCGTGGAGATCGAGCTCTGAAGGCATGGACCTAATTTTATTTAGGGTTGCACAGGACATATATAGGCACATTATCCAATCAGGTTAACACGCTTGTTAAAGTATAACAGAGTCAGCCTATAGGTGAACTATACGTCGAGGGTCCAGGTAGTGTAAACAATCCAAGCATGCCTAAGCAATTCTGCCCAGCAACAGGACTGGGGGAAAGGAAAGCTCCTGGACACAGCATGAGGCAAGGCAGCGTGGGCAAGCTCATGTCACAGCTTTCTGTGATGCATGTCAGAACGAGGCCTTCCCTCAGTTCAAACTCAGCTTCAACAACTGCAAAGACCTTCATTCCATGGCGAGTCTTTACCATTACCTCAGTTTCTCTGTCCAGACTGTTTGGCTTACTTAGACCATGGTGTCAGCGACTGCTGGCAGATAAGCTTGAGGAATGTTCCCTACAGGGCCTCACTAAATTGCTGATGCTGGCCTTGAATTTGGGATTCTCCTGCCTTAGCCACCCAAATTGCTGGGATTACAGTTGTGTGCCATCATCCCCAGCAGTTAATCTCTTTTTTCTTGCCTAGTGATATTCTATTATATATCAGAAGAATTTTTTTGTTTTTTTCTGTTTTATCACTAGAGCTGTTTCTAGTTTTTATGATTATGAATAAAGCTCCTATGTGCATTCTTTTTGAGTCCCTCTGTGGACATATGCTTTCGTTTCTCTTAGGTAAGTATCTAGAAGTGAAATTGCTGGGTCATAGATAGGTTTAGTTTTACAAGAAACTACCAGACCTTCACCCAATGGTTGTACGATTTTACATTCTTATCACTTGCTCCACAAATCTTTACCAACATTTGATGTCAGTCTTTAATTTTAGCTCTTCTGGGGGTGGTATTTTGGTGTCCCATTGCAACTTTATTTTACATTTTCGTGATTCTGTTGAACACTTTCTCATGTGATTCTAGTCCACCTGTATATCTTCCTTTGTGAAATTTCTATTCAATGTTTTTCCTATTTTAAAATTTGAATCATCTTTTTATTATTGAATTGTGGTAAAGTTTCTTTATATATTCCACATACAAGTCCCTTCTTAGATTATATTTTGCAAATGTTTTCCCCAGGCTGACTTGTCTATAGAGTTCTTAAAGGTATCTTTGGATGAGCAGATGTTTCTTAATTTTGATGAACTCTAATTAATCAATCATAAAACAAGCAGTCACTGCTTTCTGTGATCTATTGTCTGATACCTTTGCTTACCCTAAATTCCAAATATACTCTTCTAGAAATTTTATGTTTTTAGCTTTTAGTTGATTTCTATGATGCATTTAAAATCCATTTTTATGAATGGTGTAAGGGAAGAGGGGGTCAGTGTTTATATTTTTTCCATATGGCTATTCAATTGTTCTGACATTATTTGTTGGAAAGACTTTCCTTTTCCCATTGGATTGCCTTGGTGACTTTTTAAAAAATCAAATAACTACAGCATTGTGGGTCTATTTCTGAGTATTCTGTTCTATTCCATTGATCTATTTAGTTATCCTTATATTAGTACCTTGGTTAGTTTAGCTTTATAATAAGTCATAATGAAGTCAGATAGGGAAACTCCTCCAACTCTGTTCTCTATTTCAAGATGTTTTGGATATCCCAGGATCTTTGCACTGCCATTAAAATTTTAGAATCAGGACTGGGGTTGTAACTCAGTGGCAGAGCACTTGCCTAGGACGTGTGAGGCACTGGATTTGAGTCTCAGCACTGCATGTAAAAAAATAAAATAAAGGCCCACCAACAACTAAAAAATTATTTTTAGAAAGATTTTAAAAACTTAGAATCAGTATGTCAGCTTGTACAAAATAGTCTACTGGGATTATGACTGAAATTGAGTTGAAATAACTTCTAGTGTTCTGTAGCACAAATAACAATTGTTATTTATCTCAAAATATCTAGAAGAGGGGGCTGGGGATATAGCTCAGTTGGTAGAGTGCTTGCCTTGCATTCACAGGGCTCTGGGTTCAATCCCACACTACAAAAAAAAAAAAAAAAAAAAAAAAAAAAAAAAAAAAAAAATCTAGAAGAGAGGTTTTTGAATGTTCCCAATGCAAAGAAATGATAAATGTCTAAGGTGATAGATATGCCAATTATCTTGATCTGATCATTATACATTGTACACATGTACTGAAATGTCAAGCTGTAGCCCATAAACGTGTACAATATGTGCCATTAAAACTAAAATATATGTATCCATTCTTCTGGGTGTGAAGTAAAGTCTCATAACAGTTTCAGTTTGCATCTTTCGATGTCTTACGATTTGAGCACCTTTTAATGATGTTATTCACTATTTTTATATATTCTTTTGATTTGAGCACCTTTTAATGATGTTATTCACTATTTTTATATATTCTTTTGTGAAATATTTTGTTCATTAAAAATATTTGTGTTGTTTCTTTCTTAGAAACAACAACAACAACAACAAAAATATAGCTGGGTGCGGTGGTGCATGCCTGTAATCCTGGTGACTCAGGAGGCTGAGGTAGGAGGATCACAATTCAAGGTCAGCCTCAGCAACTTAGCAAGACCCTGTCTCACAATTTAAAAAAAAGGAGGGTGGGATGTGCTGGGAATAGGATGTTGTTCAGTGGTTAAGCACCCCTGTGTTAATTACGGGTACCAAATATATACATATTAACAAAGAAAGAAAGAAAGAAATTGAGTTGAATCTAGAGATCATTTTGGAGAGAAGTGTCATCTCTATAAGATTGAGTCTCACAATCCTCTGCACTGGTGTATATCCTGAATGTCTCTCATAATGCTTGTGGTCCTCAGTGGAGAGTCTTATACATCTTTTACAAAATTTATTCCTGTTTCATGACCTTTTTGAAAAATATTTTTTAAGTTGTTGATGAACCTTTATTTTACCGATTGATTGACTTGTATGTGGTGCTGAGAATCGAACCCAGGGCTTCACGCATGCTAGGCATGCGCTCTACCACTGAGCCACAACCCCAACCCTGTTCGTGACTTTTTAAAACTGCTCTTGTAAATGGAATTTTTTTCAAAAAAACTTTGTTTGCTGTAGTTGGCAGCAGAACCGAGTGCCAGAACAGTGACAGAAGGGGCATCAGGACATACCAAGTGTGGGGAAGTGACAACTGCAGGTAGTTGCAGAAGGTCCAAGAGGGTCATAAAGAAAGTGGCCATGTGATGGGCGGGAGGGTAGAGGCACAACAGTGTCACGCCACGGGGCCTTGGGAAAGTGTCCTGTTCCCAGAACTTTCTCAACTAGGCCCCTGGTGGAGGTTGACTGCCCCTGAGACTTGGGGTGAGCGTGGCCCTCTACAGACAGGAGAAGCGGCCTCAGGGATTCAGCTGCCACATCCTGCCTTCTCTAAGAGAAGCCACCAAGGCCTCTGTCCTTAGCTAGCTCAACTTGCTGAGGGAAGATGGAGGCTAAAACACCTGGACTTTACTCAGAATATCACAGCGCCCCTCCTGGACTGGCTTTTGGCTGGCCCTGCTACGTGGCTGCCACCAGCCCCATTTCCTCATGGTGCCCCACCCAGTTACAGAGTCGGCTGCCCACAACTCTCAAAAGGGTCAAACTTCCAGCTCATGCTCTGAGGAAAGATTCTCAAGAAGGAGAAAACTGGACGAGCCCAAGCGCCGCACATCCTGGGTTCTGCCCATCTCACTGGGGCGAGCGTGGGTGGGGAGGCGGGGTGGGAGGCAAGGGAACTTTCCCATGGTTAGGCAGGACTGTTCGGGGGGTGGCAGTGCCAAATGGGGCTTCCACCCCTCTGTACCCTCACAGGACTCCCAAAGCCCTTCAAAGAAAGGTGTACTCACCATGCTTTGAGACCATGCTAGTTGCTAGAACAAGTCAACCCCAAATCTATTGTTCATTTCTCCCTCAGGTACATACCAGCTCATAACCAGGGTTCCTGGTGCGCAGGTGGCTTTCGTCCATGCAGTGACTTTGAGACCAAGTTTTTTCCACCTTGAGGCTCTACTGTCCATGATCTAACTGTCCTCTTCTGCACCCAGCTGGTAAGGGGGGAAAGAGATCTCCATGAAAGTCAAGACCACTTCTCGAAACCCTGGCCCATAAGGAGCACATGTTATTTCTGCTCACATTCCTCTCATAAGGACCTGTCATGGGGCCAAGTGGGCCTGGGAAATGTCCCAGCTTGGCAGCTGCCTCCTGGTGACAACTCAACACTGGAAACAGGAGCTCAGATTTTGCTGTCCCTGCCACCGAGGTCCATCAAGCTCCCCCCCCAGTGTGTGTGTGTGCGTGTGTGTGTGCGTGTGTGTGTGTGTGTGCGTGTGTGTGTGTGTGTTTGCAGTGCTGGGGATTGAACCCAAGGCACCGGGCAAGCTGGGCCACATCCTCGGCTCTCATGGTTTGCTTTGTAAACTGTAGAGGGCCGTTTGGTCGTGAGGAATGGTCTCCCACTCCATCGCCACTGGGGTTCTGCCTGTCTCCTCCACCGCTGAAGCTGCTCAGGCCCTCCTCACCCCCAGACATCCAGGGGCCCTCTCCTAGGCACTTGCCAAAATCTGAGCTCCTCCAAGCTTTTCAGTGACCTCCATCTCCACATTGAAGCCTTCCATCTTCTGGGCACCCTGATGACCATAAACATGAGCAGGGGTGATGTCTGGGGGCCAATTTCCCACTCTTTCATCTGCTCATTTATGTTTGGGATTCCTTCAGCTGGGGACCAAAACCCTCTTCACCATTCACATGGAGGCTTCAAACGCAGGTGTCCTAGGGGGTGGCAGATACACTCTCCCACAGGCAAGTGGGTGACAGGGCTCCTTCTAAAAGGGAGGGGAGGGGAATGGGTTTGACTAGCCACATGGAGACTGTGCAGCCAAAGCAGGTCTGCTGACATCTCAGCTGTGTTTTTCAATCATTTGTTGAGCACCAACAGGTTTTTCTAAACAAACTGAGGACTAATCAAAGAGCATCCATGTATGCTTACCATGTGCGGGACATCACTAAGAACATCTTATAAATATTAGCTGAGTTGTCTTCCCAACAGCCTAATGAGGTAGGACCTCTTCCTTCATTCCCATTTTCTTTTCCACCCTCTCCTCACCCCTTCTTCCATCTGTCTTCCTACCTTCCTTCCTTTCTCCCCTCTTCCTTCTTTCTTCACTGCTGGGGTCTGAATCCAGGGGTGCTCCATCACTGAGATACATCCCCAGCCCTTTTCATTTTTTATTTTGAGACAGGGTCTCGCTAAGTTGCCCCGGCTGAACTTGAACTTGTGATTCTCCTTTCTCAGCCTCCTGTGTAGCTGGGATCACAGGCATGCACTACCGTGTTGGGCATTTCTCCCCAGTTTCAGAGGAAGAAACTAAGACAGAGTCAGTAATGTTCCCAAAGTCATAAAGTCAATAGGTAGAAGGGCTTGGGTTTGGTCTAGGGAGCCAGACTCAAAGTCTACTGTCTCCTCTATGTCTCAGTCTCCTTTTCCTGGACGTCCAGTATGGCCAAGGCACACAGTGCTCATTCTCTACTGGAGTTCTCCTCGACACTTCCATGAAATTGGGCTGGGGTCAGGTGATGAACTCTGACCTGTGCACTGTGAGCAGAGGTGATGCGTCATTTCTGGACCAAAGCATTCAAGTAAAGGTGTCCGACTCTTGTTCCTTCTTTTCCTTCAGAGGCAGCCGCAGAAGCCACGGCTTGAAATGGTGACATTACTAGAAGGAAGCAGCGTGGATCACAGGGTCATCATAAAAGGGACAGCTGACCTGGAGGGTTGCCTGATCTGCAGCAGCTTCCCTTAAATGAGAAAGATATCTTTGTTGTGTAAAGAAGCCACTGAGATTTGGAGGTCACTTTGTTACTTCAGTCTTTCCTGGCCATGCCCCAGAGCAGGTCACCAGATGCCAGAGGGGTCCGCCCTGCTGGATGTTGACAGTGTGGTGTCCCTTAGACTTTTTTTTTTTTTGTAATCTGGATAGTGCTACAGAGTAAAGATGGGACTGAGGACTGTCTAAAACACAAACTGCCAGGGGCAGATGGGAGAGTTTGGAGGGTTTTCCCAGCCAGAGACAGAGATGCCAGCCTGGCTTTCTGATCCAGTTCCCCCTCTGCCCTGCATCAAGCTTGTCCCCACTGCTGGTTTCCAAAGCTGTTTCCCTTTGGCACAGTCTCTGCCTCCACCCACAGTGGACAGCTTCCAGAAGAAAAGCCCAGACACCGCGGGCCCCTCCCCCGATGCTGGCCAAAGTGTCTGGAAGTCTCTCCACGCCCCACATTGTCTTCCACATGCATCTCTGGAGACACAGAGCTCTTGCTCTGTGATCAGGGCAATCACCACTTTCTGACCCCTGCTAACGGGGGAACCACTAGCTGTGCGTGTCAGACAGGAAGCCTGCCCAGTGCCAGGCAAGGCATGGGGAGGAGGGAGAGGGTGGGGAGGGGGCGGGCAGGACAATGAGTAGTCACTCCCCATCCTGGCAATTCTGCAAACCCTGGCTGAGCCTGGCCCCAGTGCTTGGTGCTGTGGGAGCACAAAGGGAAGAGGTCACGCATCCACCTTCCAGAAGCTTCCGTCTTATAAACTCAAGTAGTCCATTAGCCACAGAAATATCACAGGGCCCAAGGGGTCAGGGATTTTTTTCACTTGCAAATGGCAGGAACCTGGAGCCAGAGTGAGATCTATAGAAAGAAAAGTTTGCATACTTCTCGCTTCTGAAGGTCATTCAGATTCAAATGTTATTTTAAATGAATGTGTGTGTCCACGAGTGTGCCAAAATTACCAGCACAACTTAGATTTTCCAACTGCAGAATTCTAAATAAGTTTATCACAGCCGAAACATTCCCCCTCCCGCTCCCTTCTCCCTCTCTCTTTCCTTTTTTCTGTTGGTCTCCTAAGCTAACAGGTACTCTCAGTCCATGCTTCAGTTTACCCAGCATTAAACCAAGCTCCAAAGGGGATATTTTTGCTAGACTGGGCAGATGCTGGTGAAGGAAGGCCAGGACACCTCACAGAGGCCACGGGCAGCAAGAGTCCCCAACCACAGTCCTGGGCTTTCAGCTCTCCTGGCCCTGCAGGACTCAGGGAATCCTGGCATGAACACATTATCGCGCTGTCCATCCGAGAGGTCTTTAAATCAAGGGAGAGGTGGGTTCTGGGTCATGCCAGAAAACCCCAGAAAGTCAGATGGTGCCAGTACTGTCCTAGGTGGACCCCCTCTGTGCCTCAATTTCCCCCATCAGTCAGGGGATCCTGGTCAAGGTCTTTGGGGGACTGGGGGATGTCAGAGGAGCAGGCTTCTAATAGGTTATCCGAAGGCTCAGGTCGCTGGAATAGGCTGATGGGTGTGGTAGAGCTGGTGAGGAGGGGTGGAAGGCTAAAGCCAGGGGTCACCAAGCTTAATGGATCATCTTTCAGCAAAATAATTAGAAGATGCAACCCAATACATGCATTTATTTGTGTATGTATGTATGTATGTCAGGAACGTATACTTTTACACTAATAATATTATGCCATCGTGATATATACACAGAACAAACATTTCAAAAGAGATATTGATAGTAAACCAGTTAGATAAATTAAAGCCCATTCATACACAGAACTACTGCTGAGCTGTAAAAAAGAATGAGCTCTTGTAACTCAATAAGAAGAAGACAAACAACTACATTTAAAAAGTGGACAAAAGATGCTAACATTTTATCAAAGGAGACATGTGAATGGCTAATGAGCCTGCAGAAATGCTCAATGTCATTTGTTATTATGAAATTGCAATTGAAATCACAAGGAAATACCACTTCATACCCACGTAGAATGACTATAATAAAAAAAGACAATAACATGTGTGGTCAAGAATATGGAGAAATTGGAACCCTCCTACTTCTCCGATGGGTATGTAGAATGCAGCAGTCACTCTTGAAAGTAGTTTGGCAGTTTTTAAAAAAATTAAACATGCAGTTGGGTGTAATAGTGCATGCCTATGATACCAGCAGCAACTTAGCAAGACACTGTCTCAAAATTTTAAAAAAGGGTTGGGGGGCACTTGGGATGTGTGACTCAGTGGTGAAGCACCCCTGGGTTAATCCCTGGTATACACACACACACATATATGTATGTATACATATATATATATATATACACATACACATACATATATATATATGGATAGAAAAATATATGTACATGGCTAGGAAAGTACTGGAGAGTGAAATGATCAAATTATGTTTTTATGTATATATGAACATGTCACAATGAAACCCACCATTCTGTATAAATAATATGCACCAAGAATAAAAAACTAAACATAAAACTTAACAGGTAGCATGATAATTTTACTCCCAAGTGCCTACTCAAGAGAAATACAAATATATCCCACACAAGGACTTGTACATGAATATTCTCAGTCGCATTATTCATAATAATAATAATAATAAACCAGGAAGCATCCAAATGCCCATCAACTGATGAATGGATAAACAAATGTGCAATAGTCACACAATGAAATACCACTTGACAATAAAAACGTGCGACAACACAGAGGAACCACAGAAACCTTATACTTAGTGAAGGAAGATAGACCCAAAAGACCACATATTGTAGATTCCATTCATATGAAATTTCCAGAGAAGGAAAATCCATGGACAGCATATCAGGTCAGCTGGGACTGGGATAGGAGTGAAGATTAACTGTAAATGGAACCAAAGGAACTTTGGGGAACCATGGACATATTCTGAGGCTGTATTGTGGCCAGGCATGGTAGTGCATGCCTATAATCCCAGGGAGGAAGGGCTGAAGCATGAGGATTGCAAGTTCGAGGCCAGCCTCAACAATTTAGAGAAACCCTGTCTCAAAATAAAACATAAAAGGAGCTGGGGATGTAGCTCAGTGGTAGAGTGCCTCTAAGTTCAACGCCAGTACTGAAACAAAACAAAACAAAAACCCTATATTGTGTTGACAGTCGCACAACTATAAATGTGCCAAAAGTTGTTGAGCAGTACACTTACAATGGATGAAGTAGAGTTCGATAAAGCTGCTTTTGAAAAACAAAAGGAGGAAGCCTCTCAGGCATCAGTTTAGAAAGGCCTCCTAGACGTATCCTTAAATGGAAAAAGCAAAGTGCAAAGTATGTTACCTTTTGCTCTTTTAAAGAGGACAAGTGTGCATATATATGCTTTATATGCATTCCTATTTATCCTTATATGTGTATATATGGTTTTCTTGTATGTGTATAGAGCTCTCTGGACGGATAAACAAACCTGACACTAATTGTTTTAGGTGAAGGGATTAGATGGCTTGGAGGACAGGGGTGGGACAGGGACTTTTGCGCTTTTACATTTTTTCTTTTTAATTGTGATAAAATGCACATAACATTAAAACTTACCATGTATCTTTTTTATTGTTGTTATTGTTGAGCGAGTGTCTCACCATGTTGCTCAGGCTGTTACCAGAACTCCTAGCCACTCAAGTTGGGGACCTTCACAGGGACAGATGATGAAAAACCCCAAGGCCTCAGCCCCTGACCTGTTATCCATTAAAAGAATGGTATGCGGAAAAAAACCACCGGAGCCCTTAACCCCTAACCTGTCATTTCTTAAAACTGGCATGCATTATTTTCTTCTTTTTCTTTCCTCCTCTTCTCTCACGTTTTCCATCAATCTTACTACAAGAGCCAGGTCACCATAAAAGCTAAAATACTTGTGCCATAACATCTCCAAGAATAAACTAATAACTACTGATCTGTATCTTTCACAAGGAAGAAATCCCTTGGAAAAATACCACACTCATGACCCATGAGAAAGAGCAGACCCCGCCCACCCCAACAGCTCCATTAGAAAGCTGGTCCCTTCGGTTATTCTGGAGCAGCCTGGTCTATTTGCGCAGTGTTCCCCTTTCCTTCCTCCCCATTAAAGCTTTGCCGGTGTGGTCGGACTCCTTGGTTCAATTTCTTTGCTGTTGTCACCAGGTTAGAAGTCCCCATCTCCAGCATCACTCCCAGGCAGCTGGGATAACAGGTGCACCGTGCTACATGGGCTCACCTTAGCTATCTTCATGCCTACAGCGCAATGGTATTAATTAGTGCATTCATATTTCCACGTGTCCATCACCACCATTCATCTCCAGAGCGCTCTTTATCTTGCCAAACTGAAACTCTGGACCCATTTAATTCCCTGTTCCCCTCTGCCCCAGCCCCTGGCAATCACGATTCTAATAACTTTCCTTTCCCATGAAGGAGGCTACTCTGGGCTCCTCACATAGATGGAATTAATCAGTGTTTATCTTTCCATGACTGACTTATTTAGCATAATGCCGTCACGGTTCATTATGTAGTAGCATGTGTCAAAATTGCCTTTTAAAAAATTTTGTTCTTTTTAGATAGACACGATAGTCGAGTGTAATCTGACATATTATTCATACATGGAGTGTAACTTCCCATTCTTGAGGTTGCGCATATGTGGAGTTACACTGGTGGTTTATTCATATGTGAGTACAGGAAAATCTGTCCCAAGGATTCCACTGGCTTTACTACTCCCATCCCCCTCCCTTCCCTTCATCCTTCCCTTCCCTTGATCCAGCGAACTTCTATGCTGCCCACCCCTTCATTGTATGTTAGCCCCCTCCCTTTCCTTCATCCTTCCCTTCCCTTGATCCAGCGAACTTCTATGCTGCCCACCCCTTCATTGTGTGTTAGCATCCGTGTATCAGAGAGAACATTTGAGAATTTTAGGCTAAATCCTGTTCCCTGTCTGCAGGCCCCACATTGTGTTTATCCATTCCTTCCTCCATGGGTTGGCTCCCACCTCTCCCCAACTGTGAGTGAATAACGCTGCTATGAAGATGGCCGTGCAAACATCTCATTAGAGATCCCTTGTTAGCTTTATATTTTTCAAGCATGCATGTGCTATTTTAAACAATAAATGAAAATTTACAAGAATGAAATGCAAATAAGTAGACCTGGAATTGTACCGCTTTTTTCCCACATCACCTCTGGAGGCCCCTGTGCAATGCTTAGATTTCCAAGGAGGCGTTTGGGCGAAGGAGGGACAAGGCGGGTGTTTCCCCCCTTCCCCGCCCCGCTCCTCCCCGCCCCGCAGGGCTGCATCCCGACTGGGCGCGGTAGGTACCGCAGGGGGTCTTGCTGAGTCACCGCAGCGCTGGCCGCAGGTCGTGCCCTCGCCTGCCCGCCGCCCACCCGGGACCGCCTGTTGGCAGCTGCGTTCCTGCGCGTCGCCGCTGCGCTGGTGACTCAGGGCGCAGGCAGCCCAAGACGCCCGCTCGCCGGATAAGGCTACGGCTCGCCCGGCCACGTCCTGGGCCCGCCGCCGCTGGTTTTCCTATTTGCAAAGTCTTTAGACGCCTCCGCTTCCAACAGAGCCGGTCTCCTCCCAGCCCCCCAGCAGACCGGGGAAGGCCCAGAAGCCCGGGGACCAAGCGCCCTCTCTGGGCGGGGACCCGTGGGCCTTCGAAGAGAACGATTCCAGGCTTCCTCCTCCCCAATTCCGCGATCCATAAGTGCCCAAACCCCGAATTTACAGGATGGCAAATCCTGACCCGAACTAAGATAGGGCTTAATTCAGTTTATTTATCCCACTTAATGCTAACGCTCGTGTTTGTGCAGAGTGTACAAATGTTTGATTGTAGGGTGCAGCCCAGGTCCCACCGAGTGCCCTTTAACATACACTCGCACCATATTTTCTTTCTAAAATCTGAGAAGTTCTGAGTTCCAAAAACATGCCTGTCCCCCAGCATTTAAAATAAGAGACGGAAAATCTACAAGCCCATTCTACAGAGCACTCAGGGTCAGAGAGGTGAAGTCATAGCCTGGAAAGAGCCACTGGGTTCTTTCCCTACTCTGCTGCCTGCTGCAAGGCTCTGTCCACTCTCTCTGTCTAACCTCTCTTGTCCCTTTTCTTGTCCACCCCAACAAATCTGTTGTCCTTTTTGGTCAATGACATTTCCCTGTTTGGATCCCAGAGCCCGGCCTGATGCTTCTACTTGTGGGCACTTGGGGGGATAGAGATCTTGGTGATTTAAGTTGATCTCCCATTACCCAGACCCTAGCCTTGGTTTGGTGACTTTTCAGCTGTGTGACCTTAGGTCGGTTATTTATCTCTTCTGTGCTTCAGTTATTCTCATCTGTAAAGGGGCCTAATAATACCACCCTCCATCCAGGGTTGGTGTGAGCTAGAGAACATGACCTGGTACAGCGCTGCCAGATGCAATATAAAACACTATCATTGCATATGACATATTTATGTTAAAATATTTATTGCTTATCTGAAATTTAAATTTAACTGGGAATGCTGTTTTCATTTGCTAAATTCAAACTTAAGCCTTGGCATGGAGTTAATCCCCAGCATACATTGACTGTCGGGTGACTCAGTGACAGAGTATGTGCTTAGCATGCATGAAGCCCTGGGCTCAATCCACAGCACCAAAAAATAAAATAATAATAGTAAATATTGAATGACATAGAAAACTTTTTTATTATAGTATCTCTGTCTCATCTTCCCCACTGGATTAAAAGTACTTGGAGAACATTCATTCATTCACTTAATAGTTACTTACTGAGTACCTCCCTTATACAATCACAGTTCCAAGCTTTGGGGGTACTGTGCTGAAGCAGCCCTGGTCCCTGACCTTATGGAGCTTCCAGCCTGGCAAGGAAGGTGAATATTAAATAGCCACGATGATTAGTAATGATTGTGACAAACCCAGAGAAGTCCTGGCCACAGTGATGCTCTCTGGTGAGACTAGTTTGAGGGTGTCAGGCTCAGATTTTTCCATCTCCTCCCTCACCTTCCTCCTACCCTCAGTGACCTCCGCCTGGCGGGTGCCTGAACGGGGGCACTGAGAGAGCAGGGCTTGCTGAGGATGTGCTGACCCTGGCGGGGACGGTTGCACAGGGGTGTCCTCAGCAGTGGTCCTGGGCCACCCCAAGCCATCCCCCACTCTCCTGGGGGAACGCTGCAAGTTGCGAGGGGCCAGGTTGAGCAGAGGAGAGACGCACCTGAGATCCTGGTGGATCCGAACTGAATCCACACCCTCATCTTTAAGAACACCTGGGTGTTTGCCAGTCAGCAGGCTCTGGGTCGGGCTAGAGAAATGGCTTGGGGTGAATGGTTCCTGTGGTGCTGTTGCGGTGGTGGGGCAGGTGCCTAAAGATCAGCTGACCTGACATTTGACAGATGAGTAAACTGAGCACTGGAGAGGGAGAGGGAAGTGACTTCTGAAGGTCCTGCGGATCTTTCCTGGTGGTGCTGCCACCAAAGTTCAGAACGACTCCCCGCCAGAGTCCTGCCCCGCCCCCACGCCTCTTAAAGGAGAGGGCCTTCTGCTAAAGGAGAAGGGCATGTGAGATCACGGCCCTTCCCCCAAAGCGGGAATTCCCACAGAGGGGTCACTTGGAAGCCCACACCGCCCCCCCACATCCCCCAGACGAGTTTCGGTGTGTTTCAGGCTCTATCTGCTTTTCAGAGCAGGGGACTCACTGAAAGCCAACCTCAAACAACAGTGAGAAAGTTGGACCTGAAAGAGTTTCACTTCCCAAGGGCTGTGGTGACTCTAATCTGGGCAGTGGGACCTGTTGTCCCTCATGCTCCCTCACCTGCTCCCAGCAAAAATCCCTCTGTCCAGGCTTTCCAAGTGCAGGACCTTCCTCCTCCCCTCCTGCTGATCCCCAACCAGGGAGAAGGGGCACCCTGAGCACTCACACCCCAGCCTCCAGAACCACCCATCCAGCTCAGGGGCTCCTGACCTCTGCGTGCCCAGGCTGGAGTGTCTGTTGATGAAAAGGACAGCACTTTACCTCCTAATGAGACTCCTACCCCGCGGTCCCATCTCTGTGCCCACATCTTCCATCTCAGTGAAGACCACCCCTCTCTTTCCTGGCAGCCTGGAGTCACACGTGGCGCTAGGGCACAGGGGTAGACCCTGCCATCAGACATCCTAAGTTCACCTTCTGATGCCACCACTGTCTGGGGTCTAAACCTGCCTGCAGATTCTTCCATGGAAGAACCTTCCACAGTTCTCCCATGGAGAGGTAGCAGCTAAGTCTTCTCTCTGTGAAGCCGAGCCAGCCCTATAGACGATGGCGGAAACCGGGTATGGCCTAAGCAGTATATGTGACTTCTGAGGCTGGGTCTTAAGGATAATTCAGATCCCTTCAGCTTGTCCAGGGACACTCACTATTGGAGCCCTGAGCTGCCACATAAACAGCATGAGGCTGCCATGCTATCAGGAAGCCCCCATCATGGGTAAAGGGGTAGCTGACAGTCTTGGCCAGGGACCCTGCCAACAGCCAGTGTCAACTGCAGACTGCCAGGAGGCTGCACTTACAGAGAAACAGATGAACTAGGGGTGCCTGCCAGCAATGTTGGGAGCTTCCCAGTCAGGCCCCACTAAGGAGTGGAACCTCAGCTTGGCCCAGTCTGGCTTTCAGGCCAAGAAACTCACTGTTGTCAGAGCTTCCAGAGATGGCTGGGCTCAGGGACCAGACCCCTCACCCACCTGACTTGGGCTCACAGTATGAGTGGCCCAGGCTCTGAGAGCTGCCCCCAGCTCTTGAGCCAGCTTCCTCCCTCCCTCTGGGATCCAGCCCAGGGAGAGCACTCTCCCCAGCAGTGACTCGGAAGGGACCAGTGGTCTGAGCTGTTAAACTCCAGCTACCTAATCCAGTCTGTATTTCCTTTGATCTTCTGTTTTCTATTTAGCTTATCCCCCAATAGAGTGCAAGCTCCCTGAAGGCAGGGGTGGTTATGGCTGCAATCAGAGCGCCTCCAGCGGTGCCTGCACAGCCTGGGTGCTCAGTAAATATCCACCGAATAAATAAGTGAATGGATGGGTGCATAGCATGCCCACCACTGTGGGGCCAGGTCAGCTTCGGTCTGGGGACTGCTTCTTCCTTTGTGAAATAAAAGCTGGAACACTGCCTACTCACCAGGGGGGTGGAGAGGATGGCTTGTGAGGATGGATCCCACCTCCTTAGCTCAAGTGTGGATTTTGCTGGGATTATTGTCTCTGTGGGGATTGTCATTGGTCCACAAGGGGAGTATCATCTCACCAAAAAGATAAATGCAGCCTTTTCTTTTCTTTCTTTTCCTTTTTTTTTTTTTGGGGGGGGGGGTACTGGGAATTGAATCCAGGGGCACTCAACCACTGAGCCACATCTCCAGCCCTTTTTTATATTTTATTTAGAGACAAGGTCTAACTAAGTTGCTTGGGGACTCGCTAATTTGCTGAGACTGACTTTGACCTCATGATTCTCCTGCCTCAACCTCCTGAGCTACTAGGATTACAGCCATGTGCCACTACCGCGCCTGCCAATTCAGGCTTGATGCCCCTTAACCCAGGTCCTAAAGATTCCCAACCTGTGAGCATTGTGACCCTCGAGACAGATAAGGCTCTTCCCTGGGGCTCCCATACCCACCCCCTGTGTGCTCATTCCCAGCTCATTCAGCGCTGGCTCACTGATCACTTGCTGTTAAATCCAAGGGTTTCAGGACTGGGCTTCACCCCCTTGTGTCCCCACTGCTGTTCAGTGTTGGAGAATGGATGATGAGGGGCCAGAGCCTCCCCCGAGGTCCCCTGATAATCTCCAGTCCACTGGACGTAGTCTGAGACACTGCGGCCTCCCTACCACACAGCAAGCACTACTCTTCTGCAACAGCCATGAAGATGGACCACACGGCTAGCTTTTCTCCTTCCCTCCCTCCCAGGGGAAGGAGTCCCCCTCCAGAGCCATCAAGACAAAGGAGATAGCAGTGCTGCTTGGACCCTGCCTGCACACAAGGATAAGGTGGTGGTGGTCGTCTGAGGCACCTGCTCTCCCCACAGCGAGCACAGCAGAGCCAGCTCGGGACCTGGCAACCCCAGGGCCCAGGCTCCCCACCAGCCCTCCTTGCGGTTGAACAGAAGTTTCTGGGTGGTGCCTTCCCCATGCCCACCGAGATTATCTGTAAAGGAACAGGGTGAGGGGAAGAGGCCTGTCCCCAGAACCCATCAGCTATTCACACCTGGGTTTGCCCAGGGACGGGCAGGTGGCGGGGCAGGTGGGGGCATCCCAGAGCAAGGGGAGGAGGAGTGGGCTGGGGAGAGCACTGCCCTGTCAGCATGAAACAAGTTGGTTGAACAGCCTCAGTTGGGATTGTCCAGACATTTCAGAGTGCTTCTAGAAAAGCTAGTTAACCTGTGCTAAAAGCTAGTCAGCTTATCACCCTCTTTGGGACCCTTCCTCCTTCCTGTGTCCTCTGCCACCCACAACCCAGGGTCTACCATTTTGATTATTCTCTTGCAACAACCCCAGCCCGTGTTCCCTGTGGCTTTGGTCGTCCATGCCTGGCAGAGCCTCACTGTGACTCTCTCCCCACTTGCCCTAGGGAAGCAAGAGGGTGCTGAGACCACCCTACCGCCAGGCGGCCCTGCGCACCTTCACCTTAAATGTGTATCCAGCGCTGTCTGGTGGCACTTCCATTTTCCTGGGGTGACACTGAGAGAGCTGATTGGAAGCAGGGAGTGAAAGGACGAAAGGACACAGAAAAGACTCAGAAATGTCGGGATGGAGCAGTAGGGTAGGTGTGGGTGACATTTTCTGGAAAGATGGGGGAGAAACAGGTTTAGAAGAGGAACCAGGCTCCAGCAGTGAGCGCGGACAGCGGGGCCTCTCAGGTGGACTCAGGTGGGGGCTGGTCTCCTCTGCCTCTTGCTAGGCCCCGGGGGCTTGTTAATATGTCATTGACTCACCTCTGCAAAACTTTTTAATGGATTCATAACTAGCTTCAAATTAATCCAGATGTCTACAACCCTGGCTTTCTCTTCTACCTGGCCCTTTCACTACTCTTTTGCCCCCATGTAACGTTCCAGTTCTTCCAAGACTCTTGTCACCTTCCTTCTGCTCCTCTGGGGCCCAGCACTGTCCCACCGCAGTATCTTTGCACTTGCTATGCACTCTGCCTACTCTGCTTTTCCAGGCCTGGTGCTCAGATGGCACCTTCCCGAGAGGCTCCCTGGACCACCCTCCAGGATGGCTCCAACTGTGGCCCCCTCCTGGTCACACCACCTTGTTTGTCATGGTTTTAACTGAATGGACCCCAATCCCAATGTTGTTTATGAGCTTGATCTTGCCCACCTTTGTTCCTCTTGCTTACGGTAATTACATTCTTGGCACTTGGCACATATTAGGCACTCAATATATACATGTTAAATATATGAACCAATGAATTAATGGATGGATGGACAGATGGATGTGTTCCTTTTTCTCAGGATTGCTGTAAAGACAAGGTGTGACATTGGTTGGAAAATCTCTCTGGAAACAGGTCCATGCTGCACATGGTAGATGTTTTGCTCCGGCGCATAGTAGGTGCTCAGTAAGTAAGTGCTGATGGAAGGCCACATGCTACATGAGGCAGGATTCAGGATACGAAGGAAATGTAGGTCAAGTGCTGGGATCAGTGGGGATGGGGAAGGGCCTTTGCTCACAAGTACCTCCCCGCTAGAATGCTTCCAGTTGGCCCTCTCAGTTTAGCTCAGCCATTACCCAGTTCCTTCAAAGATGGTAACTGAACACCCACTCTATGCCTGACACTGCCCCAAGCATTCCATGTTGGGAAAACAGCTGGAGGAAAAGCTTCTGCCCTCAGGGAGCGTATGTTCTAGCGGGAGAGCACGAACTGGTCAGCAACCAGAACGAACCTCCTCCAAGACACCTTTCCTACCCACCACCCCAAATCTCCCCTGGCCTCCCAAGTCCCTGTGCCTCCTCCCTCAATGTATGCACCACCTTGTATTTTGAATTTCCATCTGTCTCTCTCCACGAAGGAGACGGGAGGACTGGGGTCCCTGCCTTTTCCATCTTACTCTGGCCAGTGAAGCAGCACAGGTGGTTGCCATATCTGTGGGTTGGATTCCATAGATGGGAAAGGGCAGGCTGAGGAACCAGGGGAGCAAAGGCAGGGTGCTGTGTAAAGTGCCTGCCGACTTGGGGACAACACTGGGAGTCGGGGTTGAAGTGACACACTCCCTTCAGCTCTTGGAGGGCAGCATAGGTTTCAAAGGACTTCTTCTCGTTAAGGGAATATGACTTACCAAACCACAATGGGAACCGTGGGCTCAGTCACACGTGAAGTCACATCAGAACAAGTGGCTTCCCTTCCTCTCCTCTGATGACTGTGAAATGTCACACAGAAAACGCCTGGCTTAGGAACCCGCTACACTACTGAGAGGTGAAGTAGAAGTTTGAGGCTCCTTATGGGTGACCTATCCATATAGGGTGGTAAAGGGAACTGGGATGACTTGGGGACATCCCTAACCTTTGAGGCTGATGTCATGGTAATAACCACTCACCCACAATGCATCTCGCGGTACCAGTTCTCTGTAGAGATGGACGAGGTCCCTAATGCAGGGCCCCATGTCTGATGTTCTCGCCAGCGTGCAGAAGGAACCAGTCGGGGACACTGCAGAGAGGTTAGAGCTGTAGGGGTTTCTTTCATTCAGCAAGTCAGTAGGTATTGAGATCTTGCTCCTGTGAGCCAGGTACAGTGCCAACTACCAAAGGAATAGCAAACTAATGCCCCAAATAATATGTGATTAACACTGGACCTGTGTGTTCTTGGTTGGGATGGTGGAGGGGCTGGAGTTGACCTTCCCTGGGGCGTGGCAGCAGGTAGGAAGAGGTGCATGGGGCTGGGCAGTAAAGGCCGGGCAGTGGGATCAGTAGGTGGAAGGACACTTCAGAGGACAGCATAGAGACACGTGGAGGTACAAAAAGATGAGTCTCGGTCCAGGGCAGTGATGTCCTCCTGTAATCTCTATTCGGGAGGCTGAGGTAGAAGGATTGCTAAGTTTGAGGCCAGCCTAGGTGACACAGTAAGACCCTGTCTCTAAATCAATCCCTCACTCAATCAATCAATCATTTGTAAGTGTGAAACAGCGAGGCTCACTCAGGGAGCAGCAAGCAGGCGTGGCTTCATTCATCCCGGCCACCCAGTGTGTCCAGGGCTGGACACTCCATCCCACTGGCCAAGCCCACCATCCTCCAAGGTGATTTATAGGTGAGGAAGCTGGTGCTCGGAGAGGCAGGTGATTTGCATAAGTTCCACAGCCAGAGCTCAAGTTCAAACTCAAGTTCACCAGGCATCCCAAATCTGTTCCTCCTGACCACCATAACATGAGGCAGGCCCTGAAGAGCAAGGTATAGCATTTGGGCCTTGATCCTGGGGAGTAGGGCTCCCCAAATATCTGCTGTGGGTCCTGTGCCTCAGAGCCTCTGACTTTCATTTTCTTAATGTTTGTCTTTACATATTTTACTTTTTAAAAACCTAAATTTAGGTAATTTCTGGGCTACATCCCCAGGTCATTTTTCTTGAAGTTTAATATACCTATAAACAAGTATGCAAATCAATGACTCTTGATTTGTGTAAAGAGTAGGAATTTTGTATGGAAACTTCACAGTGAAACACATTAATTTTTACTTTTTTTTTTTTTTTTTTTTTTGGTACTGGGGATTGGACCCAGGGCTTCACACATGCTAGGCAAATAGTCTATCACTGAGCTACATCCCCAACCCTTTTTATTGATTTTTTTTTTTTAATTTGAGACAAGTTCTCATTAAGTTGCAGAGGCTGACCTCAGATTTGCCATTCTCCTGCCTCAGCCTCCCTAGATGCTGGGATTATGGGTATACACCACCATGCCTGGCCCCCAGCCCTGTACAATTGTATATATTAATAACTATAATTTTTAAAAACAGTAATTTTTTCACCCAGGTCAAAGGCAGAATACTATGAGCCCTTTAGCAACTTCTTCCAGGACATAAGATAACTTCTTTCCGAGTTTTAACAGTATTTAACAGAATTTTAATTTCACATAAATGATACTATAAAGACTTTTTTTTTCTTTTTCTTTTTGGGTGTGTGGTACTAGGAACTGAATTCAGGGGTGCTCTACCACTGAGTTACATCCCCAACCCTTTTTATTTTGAAATTTTATTTTGAGACAGGGTATTCCTAAGTTGCCTAGGCTGGCCTCCAACTTGGGGTCCTCCTGCTTCAGCCTCCCTGGTAGCTGAGATTGTAGGCATGTGCTACTGCATGGTGCTTTTTTCTTCTGTTTTCTGTCTACTTCCTTTTGCTCAACATCTGTATACTTTAATTCACTCATTCTCACTTTTGTATAGTATTTCCTTATGTGCATATGCCATAACGTATTTATCCCTTCTGCTGATGGACATACAGTTTTCAGTTTGAGGCTCTTAAGAACAAAGCTGCTGTGAACATTCTGATAAATGCCATCCGCTGACTGATTGATTGTGCTGCCATAGCTCCTGCTGTGAATTTTCTTGCGCATGACTTTTGGTGAGCTCACTGCTGGAGTTACATCTAGGAGTTGAATTCCTAGACGGTAGGTGTGCTTTCAGGAGATAGGGCCAGTTTCCCAAAGTAGCTGTTAAAATGTATGTCCTCACTACCTGTGAATGCGAGTTCCTGTACCTTTGCCAATATTTGACACTGAAAGCCTTTCATTTTAGCCCTGGTGGGTGTATAGTGATATCATTTTGTGGTTTTAATTTGCATTTATCCGATGACTAATGAAATTGAGCGGTTATGTTTACTGGCCATTTGTATACTCTCTGTTGGGAAATATTGAGTCTATTGCCTGTTCTTCTATTGTATTTTATTTCACTTCAGTTGATTTTTCTTATTGATAAGTAAGAATCTTTTACATATTCTGGATATTAAGTTAGTCCTTTGATGGATAAACGATTTGCAATATCTTCTCTCAAATAAATTTTGCTCTGTGGAACATCATTACTGTAACTAGACACCCAAGGGAAACTGTAAAATAAATAGAATAAAAATGAGATGTGTGTGTGTGTGTGCACGCACATATATATACATACATATATACACACATATATATGTATACACACATACACATATAAACTCAGGGGCACTCTGTCACTAAGCTAAATCCCCAGCCCTTTTTATTTTTTCAGACAGGGTCTCACTAAGTTGCCAGGACTAGCTTTGAACTTGCAATCCTCCTGCCTCAACCCCGCTAGTCACTGGGATTATAGATGTGTGCCAGCAAGCCTGGCTAAGACCGTCCGTCTGCATTCTAGCCAGCTACCTCACTAAGCTGGCAACGGGGCTGGAGTCCTGAGCTAAGCTAAGGCAGAGATGAGCAAGTGAAAAAGAGGCGGTAAGGAACACCTGGGAACGTTCCCCTTGATGTAATCAGAGGCTGAACAGAGAAAAGAAACAACTTCTTTATCTGCTGTGTTTATCTCCATGCTTATGTTCACCCCAGTGGTACACTTGGCACAATATATAGGAGATCCTTAAACCTCTTACAAATTATACCATGAGCCTCCCACTTCATGAGTCTTTGGGGGACAGCTGTGTGGGGTACAGATGCGAAGAGGGTTTTAAGGAGGGGTTGACATAATAAGATCAATGATTTAGGGAAAGTGTCCAGGTGCAATCTGGAGGTGGGAACCCAAGTTAGGAGCAGCTGAGGAGGCCCAGGTGGTGAGGATGGAGGGTCTAACCTTGGATGGAGCTGGGGACTGGGGTGGAGCGGTAACTGAAAAAATAAAGAGTAGCATCTGGGTGACTTGGCGGAATGGATGTGCTGAGGAGGGAGGGGAGTGACTGGGATTTCTAAGTGGGGACACTGAGTGGACAGAGGTAGCAAACAAGGAGAGGAAGAGGAAGGGGAGGGAGAAGATGAAGAAATCAACCGGGGGCACGTTGGATTCAGAGTGCTCACAGGCGGGACCCCAGAGTGACTGCAGAGAGCGTTCATTTCACAAATATTAACCAAGCAGACAAGATTCCCGCCCTGATGGAGCTTCATGCTTGCAGGAAAGACAGCCTGAGAAGGGCAGAGACAGGTGCAGAGGACGTGGGGGCTATGCTCGTGTTCTGGGCTGAGGGTGGGTTTGGGGCCTGATGGCATAAGGGCAGCAGTTGGGTGAGGTACCAGGGAGAGGGCAGAGTGAGCAGAGCAGAGGGAGGGTAGCCCACAGCAGGCGAGGAGGGCATGCCAAGAAAACCACCAAGAATCATCATCAGGGTGCAGAAGGGAGGAAGCAGCTCACCGGAAAAGGGGTTCAGAGATACGACAACTGACACATTGGCCCGTTTATTCAGTCAAACTTTATACCGGTTCATGTGCCAGGTTCTGGGCAATAGGAGATGAACTAGACGTCCCAGGGGAGACAGGTGTGTGAGTCACAAATCATTAAGCAAAGCTGCGTGAGAAGGCCATACCGAAGCACACATAGCATACATATTGGGGGCACAGAGGACGGGGACTTGCATTCCTTGAAGCTGCTATGTGCTGGGCACCGGGGAAGGTTTCGTGGAGGAGGGGCATGGATGCAGAGAATGGACAGAGAAAGAGCGGGAGCAAGGGCGTGAATGGGAATCTGCGCGGTGCGTGCTGGACGCAGAGGAGCAGTGAGGCTGCGCACCAGCACCTGTGGGCAGGTGGAGCAACCCAGAGGACGCGGAGCTGGGCGTGGGGTGAAGGTTCTCAGGTGGATTCTGCAGGGGATGGATCAGTGCAGGTTTTGAGGACAGGGCCTGTTAATCAGCAACGTGCCACCAAGGGAACTCGAGGTGCTGATTCCCAGGGCACTGGGAATGCGGTGGGCAGGGCTTCCCCTCCCGACTCCACAGGGTTAGCAGCTGCCAGCATACAGCAAGCGCTTACTTGGCGCCCTTCACAAATGTGGGATCCACACCACCAAGAGCATGCTGGACGGGTCCCCGAGCAAAGCGCTCGTCAGAGGAAGGTGCCCTGCAGGTAGGTTGTGAGAGAGGGACAGAGGAAGGACCCGGATATGAGCACCAACTCTGAGATCTTGGGAGAAGCCGGCGGGGATCTGGGGACCGTCGTTAGGGGCAGAAAGGGTGAACAGAAAGAGGAGCCAAGGCCCAGCCCTGCGGCCAAAGCACACTGCCACCCCTGAGCAGGGAGCCCCAGGCTGACTGAGGGCCTCCCTCTGCTGAAATCTTCGTAGATCTCTTGGCCCGAAACCCGGGCTGCTGCTCCTGGTGTGCGGGTTCCAATAACCCTTTGGGCAAAAGTCATCTGGCGCCCCCTGCTGGCAACTGGGCGTCAAGCGTCCCAGTCCCTCTGAAGCAGACACCCGTCTGCATGGCCTGAAAACACCTAGGACGGGTTCCAGGCTGCAAGAGGTGGTATGGAGCCCTGCCAGGGCAGAGGTCTGGCTTCTGATATGCACCTGGACACCAGAGGCTTCCTGATTGATCTCCCTCCCTCCCTCCTTCACCCGCAGCCGGGAGTAACTCTTTAAAAGCCTGTCAGTAGAATACTCCTGGGCATCACCACTGTGAGCTATGGACACCCACAATAACTTGAAAGGCTCTTAAGGGCCATATGCTGAGTGCGGAAAGCCCATCTAGAAAGGTCGCTCACTGTATGTATGATTCCTTCTATGCAACACTCTCAAAATGAAAAAGCAGAGCGAGGGAGAAAGACTAAGTTGCCAGGGCTTTGGAAAGAAGATGGGCGATGTGGGGGTAAATGAGCAGCAGAGGGGATTTCTTCCTCTTTTCTCCATCGCCTGCCCCTTCTCTTTTTCCTCCTTCTTCTTGTGGTATTGGGGGACTGAAGTCAGGGGAACTTTACCACTGAGATACTTTCCCAGTCCTTTTTAATTTTAATTTTTAAAACTTTTTTTAGATGTTGTAGACCTTTATTTTATTCATTTATTTATATGCGGTGCTGAGAATTGAACCCAGTGCCTCACGCCTGCTAGGCAAGCGCTGTACCACTGAGCCACAACCCCAACCCCCTTTTTATTTTTTATTTCACTAAGTTGCCCATGCTGACCTTGAACTTGTGCTCCTTCTGCCTCAGCCTCCTGAGTAGCTGGGATTGCAGGTGTGTGCCATGGCACCTGGCTCGTTATTGTGCTGGTGGTTATGTGAATCTGTACCTGTGATAAAATGGCAAACAAAAATAAGTACATACAAAAAATGGTGAACTAAAGTAAGTTCTAGGGTCCAGTTGGTTGTACAGTGCCCATAATTCTTGGGTTTGATAGTGCCCTACAGCTATCGAAGATGTCAGCATGAGGCATGGTGGCCATGACTGTAATCCTAGCGATTCGGGAGACTGAGACAGGAGGATCATAAGTTTAGGGCCAGCCTAAGCAATTTAATGGTGTCCTAAACAACTTAATGAGACACTGTTTCAAATAAGGGTATAAATAAAAATTTAAAAATAAAAGGACTGGGAATGTAGCTCAGTGGTTAAGCACCTCTGGGTCAAATCCCCAGTTTAAGAAAAAAAAAAAAAGAATCACCATGAGAAGAAACTGGGAGATGGGTACATGGGACATTTCTACTATTTTTGCAACTTCTTATGAGTTGGTAAGCTTTCAAATTAAAAAGTTTATAAAAAGAAATAAAGCAGACCTGGCCATATTGTCCCCCTGGTTATCTCCACCTAGTGGTGCTCTGTGACCAGGACAGGATGAAGTCCATTCTCCCAGCAGACCACCAAGACGGTCAGGGCCCGGCCTTCTCTTGAAAGGGAATCTGCCAACTCCCTTAGCCCTCCTCTGAGGCTGGCAGCAAAAGAAGAATATCCAGTCTTGGAGGTCCCAGCCCAAATTCTACCTGGCAGGACCCCCATTGTTAATCCAGTGGGTTCCCTCTTGTTCTAGCCTGATGGAAAAACTCTGCCACCCCTTAGTGTTCTAACCCCAAAAAGGGACAAAGTCCCCTTCCCTATCAGTGCTGAAGTTTTGGGAAAAGGCTGTTCCAGAGCTTCAGGAATAAAGGGTCCATCAATCTAATGTGCAATCCTGCCCACCAGGCAATGTGGCTACATCTGGGGTGTTTCCCAGGACCCAGGACTGTGGGGGATCCTCTCAGCCACATCCGGCATGGATGAGAAAAGGGTTAACTGCCGGAGGAGGATGTGGGCTGTATATCACTCAGTTATCCAAAAACTTATCACTCAATAAACACACAAAAGCCAATACTCTTTTTAAATGAGAGGGGGCATGACAGGTCTGGTCATACCAGCTCTGGCCTCTAATGACAACAACTGGGTGTAGCCCAACTCTCCTTTATTTATTTATTTTTAAAATATTTTATTAGTAGTTGATGAACCTTTATTTATTTATTTGTATGTGGTGCTGAGAATCGAGCCCAGTGCCTCACACATGCTAGGCAAGCGCTCCACCACTGAGCCAAAATCCCAGCCCCAACTCTCCTTTATTTATAGACAGATAGATAAAGGGGGCGAGACTGGGAGGAGCTTCTTCTGTGACGGACAGGATAGGGTGGAGTTAGGGGAGCCATTCTCTCAGGGACACTAGACAGGGAACTCTCTGATTCTGCTAGATAAGGATGGCTTCCTACACAGGTTCCTTGGGCCTGAGGAATGAAGACTAATGAGGCTTCACAAATGTTCTTGCATCAGGTCAGGCCCGTGCAAGTTACTCACATCTTATTTTCTAATCAAAAGAAGTTTCTGAGGTGGGTGTGAATGTCCTAACTTTATAGATGAGCATGAGGTGAACCATTCACCCAAGATTGCTCAATAGGAAATGGCAGGACAGGGGTTTGAACTCTGTCTGTCTGCCTTTTTACTAGTTCATCAGCAAGTATTTATTTATTTAAATATTTTTTAGTTGTAGATGGACACAATACCTTTATTTTATTTATTTTTATGTGGCGCTGAGCATCAAACCCAGAGCCTCACACATGTTAGGCAAGCGCTCTATTGCTGAGCTACAGCCTCAGCCCAACAGGCACTTATTGAATATCTGTGTTTTAGTCAGCTTTTTCGCTGCTGTGACTAAATGATCTGACCAGCCCAATTATAAAGGAGGAAAAGTTTATTTGAGGGTTCCCAGTTTCAGAGGTCTTAGTCCATAGAAGGCAGACTCCATTCCTTGGAGCTGGAGGTGAAGCAGAACCTCATGGTGGAAGAGTGTGGCAGAGGGAAGCAGCTGGCATCATCAGAAGCAGAGAGAGAGATGCACTCTCCAGATACAAAATATATACCCCACAGTCACGCCCCAGTTCCCACACCTCCAGCCACACCCTGCCACTTCAATTAATCCTATCAGGGATCAATTCAATGATTGGGTCAAGACTCTTACAACCCAATGTATTTCTCCTCTGAACCTCCTGCATTGTGAGCTTGTGGGGGACACTTCAGGTCCAAACCATAACAATCTGTTATGTGCCAAGCACAGCACTGGGTGCTGGGCATACGAGGGTGAGCAGCAACAGGATCCCCTCTTCTGGGGCTCGGTATCATGGGCTCTTGGGGGAGACAGCAATAAATAATCACCATGTATGAACGTAAAATGACAAATTAAGAGAAGAGAGGTATGTGGGTCTCTGAAGGTGTAACTGAGGAAGCAGACCTAGATGGGCACTCAGAACAGCTGCCTGGGAAAGGGTCACCTGAGCACAATGACAAAGGGTGACTAAGCAAAGGGAAAAGTGACCTGCAAAGAATACAGCACATGCAACTGTCCTGGAGCAGAAGGGAGCGTAAAACATTTGAGAAACAGATGGGTAAGGGTTAGGGTTAGGGTTAGGGTTTAGGATTAGGGTTAGGGTTAGGGTTAGGGTTAGGGTTAGGGTTAGGGTTAGGGTTAGCCAGAGTAGCTGCAGTGCAGAGAACAAGTAAGGCCTGAGGTCCAGCAAGTGTTCACTGCCTGTTGCTCTGGCCAAACTGCTCTCAGCACCATGCAAATATCACCTCATGCCATCTTCACAATTGCCCTGGAGTTTGGTACTGGTACTGCATCCCAGTCACCTGAGTGGAGGAACGCAGCTGCAGAGGAGCGGGTCAGTTGCCCCAAATCCTCTAGTAGGTGCATTGGGGAGCCCGTGCTGGTGTCCCAAGATGAGGGGGAAGACTTTTAAGTGGATCAGTCATCAGGTGTGTTTTAAAACAAGGCTTCCCTGGGGTGGGGGCACTGAGGATAGGGGGTGGGGAGATGGAGAGAAGTGGATCCAGGCAGATGTGTGCCCCTTAGAGCAGGGTGGCACCCTGCAATGAAGAGAAGTGGATCAGAGAGGAAGAACTGACCACGATTCGCAACCATCAGGTAGGAGGGTCGTGGTCACAATCCCCGGTTTCAGCTAGCGCAGTGGAGGCTTAACAGAGCTATTCCCTGGGACAGGCAAAAGTGCTGGAGGAAGCTCCAGTTCATGGAAAAATCATGAAACCAAGTCCTGGACTAAGAACTGTCCCAGAGCAGATGTCAGGGGGGCTTGGAAGTTGAGAGCTTCAAGGAGTGGGCAGGCTGGGTGCTGGGGATCACTCAGGATACCATGGGGAGGGAGGATGGCGGAGGAGGGCTGACCTGGAGAATTCCACCTTTCGTGACGGGGCACTAGACAGTGAGATGCTTGGTCAGAGGTGGGAGGATAATGAGGAGGCAGGGGAGCCAACCAAGAGGAAGAGGCTGTTTCTAGGAAGGAGTGGTCCATGGAGGACAGCATGTCCAAGGAGGACAATGAGTTTGGAGACCCCAAAATGTCCAGCTGCTTTCCATGTGGAATCATTGTTGAGGCTGGGGACTTCTGTGGTCTGAAGTGCATGCGGAGTGAGCAAGGTTGGTGGACAGGGACAATGAATGTGGACATCCTTCGAGAAGTTTGGCTGTGAAGAGGGGGAGAACGGCAGCAGATGCAGAGATGTGGGGTGAGGGAGGAGAGAGAGGTACTCAGCATGATCCCATGGTGCAGGCAGGGCCTGTTGGGGGTTGTGGAGGATGCTGTGGGCACCACCCTGATTCCCTCCTTCAGGACTGAAGCAAGAATTTCTGCAGTTGCAGGCAAGATCAGCAGCTGGCAGTTCTCATCTGAGCCTCTCTCCAGGATCACCCCTGGGCTGAAGAGAGCTGCTTTGCCCAAATCCACACCACCCAGTGAGGCAGCTAGCATCCATTGACTCACTGGATCCAGTAAGGCGGTTTGAAGGTCTGTCCCTTTGTTTGAGGCCTGGGATGGGCCTGTGGCTCAACTCAATTTCTCCTGAGGCCTGGCCCACCTGTCTTCATCCCCGACAGGTGCTGCTCCTGAGTGCATCCAGTCTACCACCTGCTTGTTTCTGTTTCCTGGGGAATTCAACCCAAGATGGCCACTGAGCATGTAAGAGAGGAACATGCTCGGTGACAGTGATATTTCCTGGAAAAAATGGAAATTAACTGTACTCTGGAGAGATGAGTGCTCCTAGGTACCAGGGGAAAGGAGGAAAGGCAGGATGTGGTGAGGAAGGGCTGAACTTTAAATGTGTACACTGCTTCTGGGAGGTAGAGGCAGCCATTGTCAAGAGGGAGGGAGGTAGGAGGCCTGGAGTCTGAGGGGCGTGAAAACCCAGAATGGTTGTTGCAGAAAGTGGAAGAGAACAGAAATCCTCCCACATGGCCGATGGGATGTGAAATGGTATAGCCAGTATAGAAAACAGTCTGACAGGCCCTCAGAAGGTTAGAGTCACCCAGGATCCAGCAAGTCCACTCCTACGTCCCTCAGAAAACTGAAACATGAGTCACATGTTCACGTTCCTCTGGTTGACATGTTGGAGTCCTGCCCTCCCCTGTAAGCAACCGGGTGGGTAAAAGAGGGGGAGCTGAGAAAGGGAGGGTGCAGGAGTGGAGAAGAGCCATGTTGCTGTAGAAGGAACGTGTACCTCTGGGAGGACACAGGCAGCTCGTGTCCACGTGCACAGACGTGTCCACCTGACTGAGCAAGCTTGTGGGCTCCATGACCCTTTCTAGAGTAGCTCAGGGGCAGAGGCCAGGCCAAGGAGGACTTAGGGCATCAGTGAGATGGTGGGGAAAGGGGCTTGGGAGAGGCTCTTTGGCAACCATTGACATCTATGCCACTGTCACTCCTCATGTCTCTCCCCAACCAGAGAGCAGCAAGAGGGCAGGGTCTATTCCCATGCATCTTTGTGTGTTTGGACAAAGTCCAGGTCCTTCAAAATATGCTCAATGGCTCCTGCAGGGCTCACCATGCACCAGGCTCAGTGCTGGGACTTGTGGTTGAGCCTCGAACTACCAGTGAGGTGCATAGTAGGTCCTCAGACGATGCAAATGGAGCTTTGGGCCAGGTGCCATCAACCTACCATGACCTCAAGTGAGTTAGTTACATGTCACTTCCTCACTGGTGGTGGGTGATTTCTGCTGCTCCTCCTGGTGATGATGGGAGGATTCTAGGGTGTCTCTGCCTGCCGCCACATTATTAGTCCCTGAGACCTTGCTGGAGTCAGAAGCTTGGGGTGGGGTGAGGAGCTGACACTTCCTAAGACCTCTCTGACCAAAATCCTCCAGCTACTTGTCCTGGTGACCCAACCAACACCCTTGCCAAAAGGCCTTCATCAGGGTGATCCAGAGGGCCCTGCAGGCCCTGTCCCTTGCCAGCCTCTCCAGTCTCACTCACACCCATACCCACTGGCTTTCTGGGCCCAGTCACAATAGTCTCAGATTTTATTCTCCCTGCAAACTTGCCTGCCTCTGAGCCTTTGCACATGCTGTTCTCTCAGACTAGACACACTTCCCTTAATTCCTTGCCTGGTTGATTCCTCTTTATTACTGCTTGCCTCAAAGTGGCTTCTGCAGAGCATCTTGAGTCCCAGGCAGCAGTCATATCCCAGCCCCTGGGCTTCTTCCTAACTCTTGTACAAATGTATTTGGCCAAGTCATCAGTTGCCAAACGCCTGCCTTAGACTTGGATGATGGAGCCCTGAAGTGGGTCTCTGCTCTGGAAGGTTCCAGTCTGAACCCTCTCTGTTTATGGCTCTTCTCACAGGATGAGGAATCTAGGGAGAGCTGGAACCTTCCTCTACACCAGGCTCCCTACATGCAGAGTCCCAGAATGCCCTGCCCCAACGGCCCAGGCCCACTTCCTCCTGGGTCACCAGCAGAGTGGCCAAGTGGCAGCGGGTCGTAGGAGGTACTGGCCATCTGTGCTCATGGACCGGAAGATGGAGCCGCCTGCATGCGAGCCTCTCCTTGGGTGGGAAGGTAAGGGCAGCAGGTTGGAGGCCAGGACTAACTCTTCTTGTGCCACCATGTTTGGGTATGGATCTTGGAGAGTCACAGGAGTTAAATTAGAACCTGGCCTTCCAAGTCATCATCAAAGCAGGTTTGCCAAAGTAGGAGAATAGAACATATTTTATTTAACAGCTGTTAGCTTGATTGATAACCTTTAAATATTTAGACATTAGGCCTCCATCTGAACTCCTACCCTGCCCCCACTGGCATCAGGGGTGGGCTTGGCTCTACCAGGACAGTAGGCATGTATAGCATCCTTGCCCCAGAGCACAGTGCTGGGCACACAAGAACAAACAATAAATACTGACTCTGAGAAACAGGTGGGGGTGATCCAAATTTGCTTGGCAAATGCCTAATAAATATTACCTATTATTGTTGGTTAAGTCAAAGAATGGATGGGCGGGGCTGGGGTCCGAGATCCATAAACTGAGGTGGTTTGTGCATGAAGAGGGAAGGGGTCTGCTGACTCCAAGGTTCACCTCTCCTTTCCTGAGGTTGTCCTCCACCCCCTGCAGGCTCTTCCCAGGTCTTCACAGCAAGGTGGGCACCAAGTAGGCACACCTTTCCCCTCCCCCCAGAGAAGAACAACTGGGGCAGTTTCCCTCCTTGCTTTCAGGAACCTCCCCAGCCCAGACACAGACAGGACAGACCCAGCTTAGTTCTTTGTTTTGCCCATGGGTCCATGATGGGATGGGGCCTGGGTGGCTCAAAAGATGGTAGCCCTCCCTGGAGGCTTTGCTCTGGTGTGGGAGGAGCCTTTGCTGGGGAGTCAGGTCACCCACTGGACCCTGAACAAGTCACTCTGTCCCTGAAAACCTCAGTTTTCTCATCTGTAAAATGGGATTAAGTATGGAAAGGTGCACATCAAGTGCAGGTGCAGGGTCCACATCCAGTGGGCATGAAGAACCTGCCCAGGACACAGTGGATCAGAGAGAGCATAGGTGCCCAACCCCAAACAGGAACCTGGACCTCAGCCAGCCTGCAAAAGGCCCAGGAGCTCATCCCTGAGGTCTGAGGAAGGCAGGTTCAGCAGCCGGGCTGGAGGGAAGCTGTCAGTAGCTGTTTCATGTCGGGCACAGGGCCTGGACAGGGCGCCAACAAGATACCGTTAAGTCCTCAACCAGGTGAAGGTCTGAAGAAGCCAGGAAGGTCCTCTCCAAATTCCTCCTCCCAGTGGGAGTCCCAGAAAACACAACTCACACCCCCACACATTCTCGAACCTGCCCAGCAGGCAGCGCAGTAATAAAGAACAGAACCTAATTAACCCAGGAACATGACCCGCCAGGCTGGGGAAAAATCACATTTCACGAACTGCCCACCAGGGGTCACCATACCCTCAGAACCGAGGGGTCCAGAAGCCACAGTGCTTGCAGACCCACGGAAGGCCAAGGACCTCCGAGAGAAATTCCAGTCTCACTAGGACCATAGCCATGTCCCAGGTCCTCAGTCCGTGCAGTCAGTGGGGCGGGAAGATATCTGAGCACTGCTGCAGGATGAGCTCCACCACCTGGTTCTGGAACACCATGGTCATGGGCATGCTGGTCTCCTCGGTCTCGGGCCGCAGCAGTGTGGGCCCGAACACTATGGCCACGCTCTGCACCGACATGCGGTTCTGCTCACCGTGCTCAATCACCCTGTGGAGGGGTGGGATGGGGTCAGGGCCCAGACCTGTGGCAGGCATGGGGGCTCTGGCCAGGACCTGCCCCTGCCTCACCTGCACAGGTGCTGGAAGAGCAGCCGCAGCGTGTCATGGTTGGGGGCTGGCAGTGAGCGCACCAGGTCACGCACACAACGGCTGCGCTGGGCCTGGTCCTGTAGCTCTGGGCAAGGGAGGTCAGGGGAGAAGGAGGGTTGGCTGGGTGGGAGGGCAGTGGGCTCAGTCAGCTTGGTCTGAGGCCGAGCAGGTCCCCCAGCCTTCCCCTCCCGCTGCCCAGGTTCTCACTGATGGCCGCGATGAACTGGCAGAAATGCGAGAAGGGGAAGAGGGGCTCGGGCAGCTCCCGGAAGAAGAGCTTCAGAGCGCCAGTGATGACGTGGACGTCCTCCCAGCGCCCATCGTCCAGGTCCAGACGCTCATCTGCAGCAGGAGGGGAGAGAGGATGAAGGGGAGGCCAATACCCCGTTGCGCTTTGAGGCCCCGGGGCAGGGACTGGGATGAGCCTCACCGTGGTCCACCTTATAGCGCAGCTTCTGAATGGTGGCCAGGTTTCCACTGATGCGGTACAGCCCGTCGATGTCCAGCCCTGGGTGAGAGGGAGGCGCTGACCCAGGTGGGGCCAGAGTCCTTTCTGGCCTTTCCCCGCTCTACCCTGAGCCCACCCAGGAATCTCCATCTTTTGTCCTGGAAGGAGGACGTCAGGCACGCAAGGGCCGGACCCAGCGCGCAGCCGCTCGTACCCCGGGCCTCCACCGTGCGGATGCACTGCTGGACGAAGCGCGGCACCGAGCTCCTCTCGCGCTCACACAGCACCGCCAGCGCGCAGCCAAACACCTGGTCTGGGGGAGAGGCTTGTCAGCGTCGACAGGCACAAGCCCAGGGGCCCACCCAGGGGTGCCACCATACCTCTGATGTAGCCCTTCTCCCGCAGCGATTGTAGCGTGGGCCGCCTCTGCAGGAACTTGCGGAGTTTGTGCCGGACCTTGCTCAAGTCGCTCTCCAGGCCCCCAGGGCTCAGAACAGGGCCAGCTGCTGCAGGGAAACACAAGGCCCGATCAGTGGGTGGCTTTGGGGTTGGCCCAACGGGCTTTAGCCAAGGTGACACGTCGTAGATACCCTCCATCGGCCCCGCACACCTGCACTGGACCGAGAGTCATCCTCTCTCTCCCGCCAGCTTCCCAGGCGCTCACTGGACCCGAAGTCAGCGCTGCTGGTCTCACTCTCCTCCTCCGGGGGCAGGTCTGCAGACTGGAATTACCACAGCCTCAGAGAAGGAGTGCCTGGGGCCAGCTGAGGTTCTCTCCAGGATGGCGCAAGGAATGGGAGAGCCACCCGGGTAGAGTTCTTTTCCCTAATGTGGTTAACTTTCCTCATCTCCTCCAGGGAATCTCAGAATTGTCACTTTACTTGACTGTAGAGAGTCCTTAAGGTGTTGGAGAGTCATTTTTCTTGCTCACCCTTTCTTATCCTGGCCACTCTTATGCCTACCTTCCAGCTGCTGGCCCCGCTTCCCTCGTTTTCCTCAGTGTCTCTACATGCACTTGACTAGACTGGCCTCTAGTCATGAACTTGCAATTTCAGCTGGGGCTGGAGCACCCTCAATGATTCCCTGCCTCTGGATTCCTACTTTGAGTACTACAGCTAAAGCCTGCAGGAAATGCTGGCGTGTAGGGAGTGAAGAGTCAAAAAGCCCCAGGTCATTGCCAGGTGAATAAGTGTTAGAGGAGGTCTCCCCATCTCTACAAATGTAATTGATACTTTGAACCTAAAAAATGGTAGCTTCTTGAATCAATCCTTTTAAGTCTTATCTTCTAATTTTAGTCTGTCATTTTGGCCTGAGGCTAATTCTCAAAGCATATACTTTGCTTTCTGCCTCCTTTGAAATGGGAAAAATTCCTTTAGGATGTACCCAATCCCTCCTGCAAAGTCCTCCTGCAAGGACAACCCTAGGGACAGGATTAAGGAAGCCCTTTCTTCAGCAGCCCACCTGCCATGCTGGCTCTATGGGGTGGGGGTGGGGGATTGGGGGATTGTGTTTGCAGGGAGGGGCACTCACCCCCTGGTGCCCATGAACTCCCACCCATAGAGGGCACAGCTACACTGCATAATGACTGGCCAACCCCTCCCCACCAGCCCTGGAGACCCCAGGCTTTGCCTACCAGCTCCTGGATGCCCTGGGCAATGGCTTTGTGCCAGGTGCTGATGATGGCCTCTGAGTCATGCTGGATCAGGTACTCTGAGCCATCTCGGCTCTGCAGCTGTGGGGGGGGGGGGGTGACACAAGTTACTCAGTCATCTCTGGTTCCCTAGGTCTAATCTGGGGTGGGCTGGGAGTGGGGGTACAGAGGGAAATAACCTGTTCCTGTCCCCAGGGACTCAGAGCCTCATGGCCCAAAGGCCTTGCCCCAGGCCCAATCTTTCTGCTCATTGAAAGCTGGGCGTGACAGCACCACTGTACAGAAGAGCAAATCGAGGCTCAGCAAGGTTTAGTAGCTTGCTCGTGGGCACACAGCTAGCGAGTGATGGAGTCCAGTTCTGCAGGGCTCAGTTGTTTGGTATACTTCCTCATACCCAGCCTGTCTCTCCATGAGCCACGGGACAAGTCAGGCCTCACCCAGAGCACTGGCCGGCAAAAAAGCAAGTGAAAGAATCCTCCTGGGGGAGACCCTGGCAGCTGGAAGCACATGGAGACAATGCGGAGACAGAGGATGTGAAAGCAGACCACGGCTGAGCCTGCAGAAAACCAGCCTCCTCATACTGAGGCCCTCGGAGTGTTGCCTCCGCTGAGTGGCCAGAAACTCCCACCCTGTCCCACACTCCAGCTGGGGTCACATGTCCATCCATAGCCCCCTTCATTGAGAAGCACAAATTAATCAAACACCAGAGGGGAACTTTCTGCCGCAGGACTGCTTCTGACTTGGACAGATTGCTCATTGGCCTCTGGCTCTAAGGACCAGCTGCTTCAGGTTCATTGGAACGTCTGGCTGTGGAAGTGCCCCCCAAACCTGCCCTTTAGGGCCCATGAGCGGCAGACACAGCAGAACCTGTCTCAGGGAGCAGGGAACAATTTCTCGGGTCAGACAGGACTCCTTTGGCTTCCCTCCTTTTAAAATTGTACCTGTATTCTTTTTAAAATGAAAAGGAGGGGTCTGGGTGTGGCTCAGTGGTGGAGTGCTGCCTAGCATGCTTGAGGCTCTGGCTTTGAGTCCCAGAAGCCGCCTTAGCACCTCTTCATTGTCTGCCCCCAAATCCTCTCCATCTTGATGCCATCTCTAACTTATTTTGCCTGGTCCTGGCTTTTCAGTGGATTTTGCCAGCTTACCTTCTGGGTTGTGTTGTGATCTGTCTCACAACTTTCAGGGACTAAGGTGGGAACACAAATAATTTCAAAATAAGACCATGATGGAAAAGCAAAGGGCTGGGCACTGGAAGACCTTCCTGGGTCTCCTTGCTCTTCCTGCTGGGAGAGCCTGACAAGGCTCCCCACTGTCCTGGTTTATTCAGGGGGGACTCAGTCCTGCTGGAAGCAAGGGTCTGGCCCGTGAGAGCAGGTTTCCTGGCCCAGCCTGTCGGAGCAAGCAGCTGTAGTCAGAGTCTCCTGTCGGTCAACTGGGAGCAGCTAGGAAGGCCACCCTGGTTCTCATCACCCTCTGAGGCAAGGACTACTGACTCAGCTGGAGAGGGAGCTACAGGAGCCATGATGCCAGGGCTGGGGATGTGGCTCCATGGTAGAGCTCTTGCCTGGCATGCATGAGGCTCTGGGTTCAATTGCTAGTGCCATCAAAAACAAACAAACAAACATGATGCCAAAAACGTAAACAGATCTCTGAGGTGGGAGCAGCTTTGACCTTGAGCCCTGAGAATTTCAGCCTCAACTCTCCCCATGTCCCCCTTTTTCCTTCCTAGAGCCTGTCTGTAACGTGGCTCCTAGGCTATCAGTAAGTCCCTTCATTCTTCCTCCTTACCCACCACTCACCTCCAGCACATTCTTCTTGCTGGATTTGTCTTTGGGGGCCCAGGACAGCGAGGCCCCCTTCAGTTCCACAGTGTACTCGGGGGTGGAGAGCTTGTAAGGCTGCCTCTGTAGCAGACAGGAAGGGTGAAGTGAGGTTGTGGGGAGCCCTCAGCTCAGACAGGCCTGCTGCAGCACCCAGGCTCAGACCCCCATGCTCCTTTGGCTCTAGGAACAGGCTGGGGTCACTAGAGGGTTCAGGCAACAGCTCTGGGGAAAGGGCCCAGGGGTTCCTGGGACCCAGAGATTCTGGTGCTTTTTAGCCACAGAGCCTGTTGCCTGGCTTGTCTTCTGCTGCCTGCCCACCCAGGGAGGAAAGGGAAAAAGAGAAAGGAACACAGCCAGCCCCTGTGAGCAGGTGTGCGAGGCCCCTGCCTCCCTGCCCTCCTGCTGGAGTTGTCCACCCTTAAGGACTGCTCCCATCCCCAAGGTGGCTGGAACTGCTTGTCCTGGGGTGAACCTGCAGTCGTCATCCTTTCCCTGCCAAGGCACATCTCCTTTGACACTTGGGCACCACTCTTGCAGACCTGGCCTTTCCCAAACCAGAGACAAAGAGTAGATGGGACGTTCCTGCAGTTCCCAGGTCTCACCAGGCCGCCTGCAGCTGAGGTCTTTGAATCCTTGAAGAAGGTCAGGACGCCACCCTCCAGCACCGTCCAGGAGGCGCTCCAGTGCTTCTTCCTGGGGGGTGGGGGGGAGGGCTTCAATTCGCTCCTGGGCTGAGGCCCCCTCCCGCCCCCACTTGGGAGGGCTGGACTCCTGCCTCCTGCCTCTAACAACTGATAACCAAAGGACCTTGGGCAGGTTACTTTATCTCTCAGGGCCTGGGTTCCCCTCCCAGTACTGCACATGAAGTTGCTATGAGAATTAGTAAGAGCCTGGCCTGTGGGAACGTCACCATTAAGGCCCACCCTGCCCTGGTCTGGGTGCAGATGGGCTCTGGTCTCTCACCGGAGCCGCTTCCCTTTGTCCACTGTTTTGGTGCGATGGAGCACTCCTGCCTTGTCCAGAGTCCTGATCTAAGAGAGAGAAGGGGAAAGAAGGGGAAAGACGAGGTGAGGCATGAGAGGAAGCTAGTCTCCCCCTAAGCTGGCAGCTTCCCACAGGCTGGGCCTGAGTCTCCACCAAGCCCTCTTCACCAGCCCAGCCCCCCGCAGCTGGGGTGGGGGAGAGGGGATGCCTGTTCCTCCAGCGGCAGGGCAGGACATTCCTTCTAGCTCTCCCAGCTGGGGCCCACTGCTGGGCCTATGAAGAAGACAGGTATATCCCACTCCATCTGGGCCCCAGGACCTCCAGAAACCATCCCCCATCTCTTTTGTGGTGGTCCTGCCAGGGCCTACATGTCCCTTCCCTTACTCTTTCTTCTGGAGGGCTGATCTGGGCTGGGGTGTCACTGTCTTGGCTGGATTTGCAGATGCTTCGAGGGGCAGGGACGGGGACCTGGGGAGAGAGATGCTATCGTATATAGTTCCCTCCACTCTCCCCAGTGCACTCCCTTCACCAGTTGGTTACCTGGGGCAGCTCCCACCGAACAGAGGAGTCCTCCGGGTTGTAGAAGTATGGCTTCCCCTGCTGGTCCTCCAGCCTCACCCACTGTGGGGACAGGGATGGTCAGAGCCCTAGCCCCAGCTCAAGAGAGAGGGGGAAGAAATTTCCTCCAACCAGAGTCCAAGATAGCTTCAGGGCCAGGTGCAAGCCACCCAGTGTTTGGGGTTGGCTTGGGATCTGTGTGGGAGCGATCCTGTGACTGTCTGGGTCCATCCACCTGCAAGCCCCTACCTGCTCTTGGGTGAAGTGGTTGGTGTAGAGCATCTGCTTGTCTGGGCTGATGTGACAGGACCAGCCTGGGGGTGCAGCCAAAGGAGAGGTGGGGCCAGGTTCACTGAAGGAACCCACTGGGGAATAGTCCTCTTCGGGGTAACTGGTCAGCAACTCGGGGTAGTCCGTCTCAGGGGTGGGGGGCTGCGGGAGCAGAAGATGGATCAGAGGTCTCAGTGCCAGTCTCCCCCACCCCCTGTAGCAGACCTGCCCCGTCAGGAGGCGGAGTCAGAGGAGCTGGGAGGCGGTCCCACCCACCAGGCCCCGCCCCTCACTCTCTGGTCCATTGGGCTGCCGGGGCTCAGGCCGGGGCTCAGGCCGGGCTGCATCTCCAGCTGGTCCTCGGGTTCGTCCTCGGGCTCGTCCTCCCAGGCGGTCTCGCCCGTCAGCGCGTTGTAGAAGAACACCCTGCGGCTCTCCTCATCCCAGTACTGGCCCCACTCGGCCTCGAGGCTCTCGGGGCTGCCCACCGAGGCCGGGGAGGTGGCCGGGCTGGAGGTGCCCTCCGCAGGCTCGAAGGGCGACTCCCAGGTGGTCACGCCGGTGTCGGGGTTGTAGTAGTAGGGACGTCCGGTGCCCGCGTCCGTGTGCGTTTCCCACACCTGGCTGGGGAGCGGGGCCACGACAGCGCGTGGCGAGGTGGCCCGAGGTTGCCGCTCAATGTTTGCGTACACCGGCTCCGGGGGTTCGTCCACCTGTGTGAAGAGGGAGGACAGGTGTCTTTCAGGGAAGCTCCAGGATCACATAGTGCTCACTTGGCCACTTGCCACCAGGGCGACCTTCAGCAAGTTCCATTCTCTCTCTGCTTAAGTTTTCCTGGGTGTCAAATGTCTGTTCTGCCCAGTCCAGAAGTTGCAATGAAGAGAGAGAATAAGGACATGTTCCTGAAGGTACTTTGTGAAGTAGTTAGTGCAGCAGATAGGTGGGGCAGTTACATCAATTTTTAAATTAATAATGAAACACTGATACCCAGTTGGCACAACTGTGTACTCCCAGAGGCAAGTGAGAAGTTGAGAGAAATGACCCAGGACTTGTCCCTTCGGTGGTTTCCTTTCTTGTACTTGTTGCATTCCATAGCCCCCAATGAGCGCTCCCACCCCTCCCCCTCCAGACCAGAAAGAGCTGGGATTGCCTGCTGCCCGACATCCTGATTTAGGACTGGAACTTTCTAAGGCGGAGTTTATCGGTGTCAAAGAAAGAAGATGACAGTCAGATGGGCTAGAAAGGGGGCAAACAAGGTTGAGTACCTATCTCCCTTTAAAGGAAGAGGGGGCAGGTGGGGTCTGTCACCTGGAATACAAGCCTGGCCATGTCTGGGTACCCTAAGGAACAGAAGCTTACCTGATTCACACCTCCTGGCTCCCTGCTGGCTGCAGGTCGAAGTCAAAGCCCTTGAGCAGGCAGCACCAGAGGCTGCCTATCCTGGCCTGTGCTTACGCCTTATTTCCTGCCACTCCTTGCCCCTGGTCTTGAACTTTGAGCTCTAGTAGCACCCTGCAGTCCCCACCCTCTCGCTGTGTCTCCTGCTGACAGTGGCTCATTCACAGCCAGCCCCATCTCTGCCCCTTCTCACCTACCTGACGCTCCTCCTTCCTCAGGACTCAGCTTAGGTGCCAGGTCCAAGACCTAGCCTGGGATTCCTCCAGTGTGCCCACTGCACCCAGCCAGCACCCTCAGCACCCCCTTAAAGGATATACAACTATATCATCAAACCCCAACCAGCGAAAAAGCATGTGGGGATTATTATTATTTTCTAAGGACACCCTATGCACCAGTGGAAAACAGTAGACCTATTATGATTCCAATTTTATATCTGGAAAACATCCAAAATGCTAACAGTGGTCCTAGCTGTGATTATAGGGGTTATATTTGTTTTCATTTCGTTTTGCTTTTTCAGTGATGCTGGGGATTGAACTCAGGGCCTCATGCATGCCAGGTGAGTGTTTTCCCCTGAGCCACAACTCCAGTTTTCTTTTTTTTTTTCTTCTTCTTCTTCTTTTCTTTAAACATTTTATAGCCTCAGAATTTTCTAGCATAAAACTTCTTTAAAAAGTGTCTGTTGACTGTGACATCTCTGAGAGGGCAAGCATGACCTGCTCAAGATGGGCTCTCTCTGGGCCACAGACAGGCACCTGAAGAACATTCATTTGTTCAACAGAGATTCGCCTGCTATGTTCCATGCCTGGTGCTGTTCTAGGTACCAGGAATGCAGCGGTGAACGAATGACCACAAAACACCCCCATCTTGGCAGGGCTGGCACTCAAATGTAAATGGTCGTGTGTCGGGGGTGACCAGTGAAATGTACAGCATGTCAATGATGATCCCTGCTAAGCAAGAGAGCAGGACACTGTTGGAGAAGGGGGCATTGCCGTTTTAGACAGGGTGGTCGGTCCCCAGGCACACGGGCTAGGGAGAGCTAGGACTCCAGTCCACTAGTTCCTCACTCCTCGCCTTCACCCCTCCAGGCTTCTCTGTAGCTGAGATGGGACTCTTCACCCCACTTCTCTTTCCTTCTCCCTCTCCACAGGCCTCATGTAGCACTCCATATTCCAACCACACCAGGCCCTTGCCCACCTCCAACACAAAAGGCACCTTCCTCCCTCTGTGGCTTTGCTCCAGCTGTTCTCTCAGCCTGGACTCTCTTCCCTCACTCCCTGCGCACCCAGATCCTGCCCCTCTCTGACCTCAGTTCACAAGACTCTGGAGAGGTCTAACCTGTCCATTGGCATTTCGAGTTGGGGGTCAATCAGCTACCAACTGGTTGGCACCTCCCACCCCCCACTTAAGGCAAGAGTTTCTTGAGAGCAAGATGCAGAATAATGCCATGCATTCCATTTGCTCCTATCAGGTGGGCCAATGCCCCCAAGGACATGGCGGATCTGCCAAAAACACTGCTTGAATACACAAATCAATCCTATGCAAACATCAACACACATACACACACACACACACACACACACACACACACCACAATAGGAGACAACTTGGAGCAACAGCTTCCTGAGAATGAGGGTTGAGCCATAGAACCCAGGAGGAGGACAGGACAGAGGCCACAGGACAGGAAGGTGAGTGAAGGAAAGGCACCTCCTGCCTAGCCCAGCTGGAGCCACGGGGCAGTGGCCTTGCCTATCTCTGGAGAGGGGTTGGTAGGGAGGACCCATGGAGTGGGGCGTGGAAGCCACGGGGCTCTTCAGATCAGGGATTTCCTCACCTAGATTTCAGAGGGGAAAGTTTAGGGCTCAGTGTGATGGAGTTGTCACCAAGAAGAGAAGATGCAGAATCACACTGGGAGCGAGGTAGAACGCTTAGAAGGAAGCATTCTGAGGACATGGCTGCCCTGGGTTACAGGCTCCTTAGGGAGAAGTGGGGGCCTTCTCTGGGGACGAGCAGGCAGGGGCCACTCCCCTTTAGGATGCTGCAGCCCCTGGGAGGGGGCCGATCTGCAGCCCAGCCCATCAACAGGGTTCTGACTATAGCACCAAGGGCTCAAGAATTGTCTCCTAGAGATACAGAAGACACCAGGCGGGAAAAAGGAAGTTACCTCCCCACCTCAGGCCAGAGGACAGAGCCAAGAGGGACCCTGGCGTTACCATGTCAGCTGCCCAGCCCCGCACACTTCCTTACAGCGGTTCTCCCCTGGTCTCTAGTTCTCTCCCCATGGCCACAAACAGGTAGCAGCACTGGCTCTTGCCCCAGGCTGAGGACCTCAGAATTGCTCATAGCCAGGGCTCAGGAACAGCAAAGAGGCAAGAAACGAAAAGTCCCTGACGTCCTGAGACTCCCTGCCCTGAGTTCCACATCACCCAGCTCCTAACAGTCCTGAGTAATGGAGGCTCACAGAGAGCCCCTAACCCCAGAAGGCCCAGTGCTCCTGTAGAGGCTGAGATTGTCCCCAGGGCCATCATCCCTACCTGTGCCTGCAGGGCCCGGCTCTGCCTCCTGGTCAGTTTGGCAATCATGTCCACCATCCTGTCCCCTCTGAGCTGCTGGGACAGAGCCCTGGGAAAACTTTAGGGGTGGAGCCAAGGGACACAACCCCAGGGCTGGCACAGGGCAACAGGGAAACAAGAAGTTGCCCTGAGATGGCGGTAGGCTGAGAGTGCAGCCCATTTCCTGTCAGGGTTGCGGAAGTGCTGCCTGAGACAGGCTGCCTGAGGCAGGGGTGTGGGTATTTTTTGTGCACTGGCTGCCCACTCTGAGCTCTGAGTCCAGGAGGAGATCTGAATCCCAAGCCCACACAGCACAGAGCCAGTCACATTTGAGTCACAGGTAGGGTGGGGGGATGCTGCACAGATGGGGACCAGCAGAAGGGGCTGAGGGCTCTGGCCTGGGATGGCCTGCAGTAGTAGTGCCTGGGCTGGAAACAGGGACAATGAGTGGCTGTCAACTCCCCCAACGCCCAGGGAGGATGTGAAGGGAAAGAGGAAGCCCGCAGGGGAGGGGAAGGGTTCCTAAAGAGGAAGGGGCCCAGGCAGATGTGGTATCAGGGAGCTGGTGCCTGGACCCTGCACACCACAGAGAGGGCAGGAGTGGGTCTGACCACCCCACTATCTGGTCACCTGATCGCCTATGTCTGTCTCCTTCAGATTTGGTCACCAAGATGCACCCACCCCCACCTTTGTGTCCACATCAAGTACAAGAGAGACTGTGCCTTCCCCAACCCCACTCTCTAAGGACCCAGAGAAGCATGGGGGGTGCCAGATCCCCTCCTCACCAACCCTGGGACCCCCTCTCTTCCCACTACCCCACATGTGGGTGGGATCCAGACCCCAGCCATGTGCAGGAGACACAGCACACCCTGGCTGAGAAGCTTCTGCTGCTGCTCCCTGGGGACCATCTTGCTCCCCTCTCCTCTCCGAGCTGCTTCTTCCCCAGCCCCAAGGGCCAGGTCCTGACTACAATGGCTGCCCAGCTCCCTCCCACCTCAGGTTCTGCCCTCTCCCTGTTCTTCCATTTCAGCTGTCCTCCTGCCTCCACTCTGATCTTTCTCCCCTGCACCCCCTGTGGGCTCAGATTCTGAGTGTGGGGTCCTTGGTGAGAGCACAGCAAGGCTGGGCCTCCCCTGTCCTCTGCCCTTAAAGTCTCCAGTGTCTTCCTGAGCCCATGCCAGGCCCCACCCAGGAGCCGACTCCTGGGGCAACCTGGCGAGGGTGGAGGGCAGGAGGCTTCGTGCTTGCCACACATGTGGTACATCTCACTGTTCCCACCCTGAGACCAGGACCAGATATACACACTTGTGCCCCCTCTGAGTCACTAGGGAGGAGCTGGATGGGGGCATGAGGGGAGGATGGGTATGGGAAGCCAGGCCCTCAGCACTGCCCTGCACAGAGCATGGGGGCAGGGTCTCCATGGCAGGACCAGGAGTGATGGTGTGGCGGCAGGCAGGGGGGACCTGGGAGCTGTCAGGCTGCCTCTTTCCCAGTGAGTGGCCGGTCCCAGGTCTGGGAGTCTCCCAGCAGGCTCAGGACCCCACACTCCAGGGACACAGCAAACCCACAAGCTCTGTTTGCTGCAGGCCACAGAGGTTGGCTCTCAGGCCCAGCAAGAGGAGGTGATGACCACAGAGGCTCCCCAGAGGGTCTGCCTCCCTCAAGTATATCTTCACACCTCTGAGAGACACACAGGGGAGGGGAGGGAGAGAGGAGGTGCCAGAACCAACCAGCCCTGCCTCACCCACTGACACCCCCTTGGCCTTCACCTTTCTCTCCCAGACCCTCCCAGGAAGGGTTGGGGCAGAAGCAGGTGTGAAAGGGAAATCCTGTCCTTTGAGTAAGAGGCAAAAGACCCCCAAACCAGCTGTTCCACCCAGGTACTGGCTCTGGGAGTGCTGAGGGACATGGCCTCTGTGCCACCCAGGCTGAGCAGAGAGAGTCCCTCTCTTCCTCTCCCTGCCACACCTCCTCCAGGACAGGGCCTGGGTCTCACTTTGCATCCACCGGGGGCCAAGCCCAGAGCTACCTGTCCAGAAATGTGCAGGGGTAGGGGTGGGGTGGGGACAGGGGGTCCCAACACAAGGTCCTGGTCCTCATCTCAGAATGCTTGGAGGACCCATGCCTGCCTCAGCCCCCTGAGATTCCAATGGGACTGGTTTGGGCAGGGACAATTTGGCCAGGCGGCCGAGGGTGGCGCCTCCGCTCAGTGAGGGATGTGCTCTGAGGTTCGGAACATAATGGGTTTGGGGCTGCAGCTTTGGCTGACGGGGAAAACCGAATGGCGCAGGAGTCCAGAGTGGACTCTTGGGCGGACTCTGCCTCGGCTTTCCTCTGAGCAACCGCTGGACTTTCTGCGCCTATAGAATGGGGCTGTCCTCCCTGTCCCCACCCAGGGCTGGCCTCTGGGAAGGGGCAGAAGAGGCCACTGAGTTCCCACACCCACGGGACAGAGTGAGACACTTCTGCTTTCCTGAGTATAGGTTTCGACAGGGCACCCTGGGCACTGGACTCTGCCCCAGCCAGCGGGTGACCTCACGGGGCCCTGCTAACCCTGCTCCTCCGGGTGCGTGGGATCTGGGGTGCGGCTCCTCACTGGCTCCCACCGCCTGCGCTCTGAGTAAGATAGGTAAAGCCCCAGCAGGGCCTGCTGGCACCAGCAGTGAGGGGAAGTGGCCTGCCAAGGAATCTCCCAGCCAGTGGTTATGAGCAGAGCCAATCAGGCAGGAAGGGGTGACAGGGGGGTTGTCACCTTCTGCCTCCCCAAACTTTGTACCCACACCCACTACTTCTTCTGCCTCTCCTCAATAGAGGGGACAGAGCCCTCTTCTCCAGGCTAAGCTTCCCAACCTGGGCCCCCAGCCTCCCATGTGATTGGGAGAGGCCTCACCACTGACCCCTTTCCTGCTTGCTTTCATCCCTTTGACATTTCTACAGATGTAAGGTCTCTCTGTCTTAAAAAGAAGAAGCACCCCCTGCTGGCTGCCTCCCTGCATCTCCTTTAATGCTAATCCTGGCCCCTTTCTTCAGTCAGGCCTCCTCCTCAGCCTCCTTGCTCAGGCACCTGGCCATGCTCAGAAGACCTCCGGTAAGTGGGTCCCTTGCAGCCTCATCTGTCTCTGATAAGCATTTTTAAAACCCTCTCCTCCCCAGGCTTCTTCAGACCACGCCTCCCCGCTGTCCTCCTCTTTCTCAGTCACTTGGAGCCAAGCTCTGCCTCTTCTGCCCTGGCCTCAGGACTTCTGGTGGCACCTTGTTTCTCGTCCTAGCACTCTGGGAGAACGCACCAGCTGTAGGTTAACAACGCAGATCCGTCTCTCAGCTTCTGCATCCGGCTGCCCTGGATGTCCTCTGTACATATGTTGGGACAGCTGCATGTCCAACATCAAGTCCATCTTCTCTCTCCCCCTTACCCCATCCAGGGCCACCTCTCTTGCTCAAGCAGAGGCCTGGGATTCTCCCTGTTCCTGCTTCCTTCCTATCAGCTGTTGTAGAGTCTGTTGATCTGACCCGCCTAAGCCAGTTCACAGGTAGTACAGGGGTTAGAGACCATGGGGACACCACTCCCAGGAAGTAAACAGATGGACCTTTCACAGGACACTCACTCCTGTCTCTTGAGCAGCATCCAGCAGAGGAAAGGCTGGGGCTGTTCCCAGGGACTGAAGAGACAAGTGTCATGTGTAGCCTTTGGTGGCATGCTGGGTCAGCGGCAGCTGTGCATTGGTGTTTTAGGACAATGGGGAAATCTGACCATGGCTCTTGCATGATATTAAGGAGTTCATGCTAATTTTGTTAGATATATTAATGGTAGGGTGGTTATGGAGAAGCACACTTATTTCCAGAGACACATCCTGAAGTTTTCAGGCATGAACCATGGTGATGTTGGAAATTTATAATTCCTCAGCAAAACAAACAGACAAACAAATATGGCCAGTGTTGCTCAATCTAGGTAATAGGTATAACAGCATTCGCTTTTTAAAAATATTATTTTTATTGGGTTGAAGGTAGCTTGGTGGTAAAGCATATGCTTAGCATGCAAGAGGCCTTAGGTTCAAACCCTAGCACCACCCCCCAAATTATTTTTCCTTATCTATATATTTAAAGTTTCCTAATGAAAAGTAAAAAAGAAAATATTCCTTAAGCTTTCTTTACAGTTCCTCATCCTCCACGTTACCACAGCACACATTGCTCACTATTCTTACCTGGAAGTTGACTTGCCCTTCCAGCACCCCCAGTCCCAATCTCTCACAAAGTAATTTCCCTTCCCTTAAGATGCAGCCCCCAGCAGGGGGTCCTGCTCTCCCTCTTCTTCCAGCAGCAAACTTCTACTGTATGAGTCAGGCAGGGCAGGGCAGTGGGTGGGCAGGACCTGGCCCAGGCCAGAGGCTATGCCCAGGGGCGGGGCTGGAACCCAGGAATCCTGGTGCAGGCTGGGCCTGCCATGAAGCCCCAGGGATAAAGTGGGGTGGTCCTGTACCAAACCCTTTGTCCCCAGGAGCCCAGGGTAACTGAACAGGCTGTCCAGGTACTGTCTACCCCTGAGACTGGGAGTGGTAGAACTGCTGGCCTGGAGACTGCAGGAGCCTCAGGCTCAGCCTCACAGGAGGAGCCCTAGAGGCCCCTGGCTAGAGACCACCCTCTTGTACACTGTAGCCACGCCCCCGAGCCAGCTACTCCAACAGCAGCAAGTTTACATCTGGTGACCTAAGATGTAAACTCCACCCCTGTGACAGTCAGCAGCTACAAAGAGGCAGAACAAAACAACCCAATGCAGCCAGGAACCTGGCCATGCCCAAGATGCCCTCACAAATCACGGCAGAAAGATGACCTGGTCAGTAAAAGGTGATGGGACAAGTGACAGCCATCTAGACATAAAATAGACAAAGGTGGGTCTACAGCTTCCTCCATCTACCCAGAAAACCCTTCAGGGATCAAATGTTTAAATGCAAAAAATGAAACCATAAAAATATTTGAAGATAGGGCTGGAGTATGTGGCTCAGTGGTAGAGTGCTTGCCTGGCAGGCGCGAGGCCCTGGGTTCGATCCTCAGCACCGCATAGAAATAAATAAAATAAAAGATCCATTGACAGCTAAAGAAAAAAAATTTTTGAAGAAAAAAACATAAATAAAATTTTTACACATACTCTCACAGATATTCTGGTCAATGACAGAACACAGAGGTTATACCAGAGATAAAATATTTCTATTGCCTCGTGACCTCATAGCCATTGTAAAGTCACAAGTGATGCCTGAGTCATAAGTGATGCCTGACCCCCGTGTTCATGGTGACCTACTGAATTGCTGTAAACAAGCTATTGTGTTGCCAGCTGTATAAAATGATAGCACATACATCCATGTGCAATGCATGCTACTGGATAATAGTAACTAACGACTATATTACTGGTTATCTATTTACTATCCTAAGCTTTTTATTGTTATTTCAGAGTGTTTGCCTTTCACTTATAAAAAAAAAAAAAAAGTGGGCTGGGGAGATAGCTCAGCTAGTAGAGTGCTTGCCACGAAAGCACAAGGCCCTGAGTTCGACCCCCTGGCAGTGTCCTCCTCCATCTAGTTTTGCCACATCAGGAGGTCACTTGAGTGATCGGGTGATCTAGGTTTGGGAAGTGTAATCTAGATGTTCCCTTGATGAGATCACCGAAGAACACCTTCCTCAGAGTGTGCTGCCATGCTAAGTGACGTGTGTGTGTGTGTGTGTGTGTGTGTGTGTGTGTGTGTTTGTAGAGAGACAAAGTCTTAGTTGACCTGTAATAATTCAACAGTCTATTTTGAAGACTCAGAATCTAAAAAGCCATAAAGTAAAGGATGGATACACTCAATTATGTAAATACATTCTAAGAAAATGCTTTTTTCTTAGACTCTTGCTATGTTACCCAGGCTGGTCTCAAACCCCTGGGCTCAAGTGATCTGGAAATACAGGTCTGTGCCATGGTGCTCAGCAAGAAAATTTATAAGAAAATCAACAACAACAAATGCTGGTAAAGACACAAAGAGAAACTTCCATATATCATCAGCAGATGTGTGAACTAGCACAGCCATTATACAAACCAGTATGAAGTTTCCTCAAAAACCTAGAAATAGCTGGGTGTGGTGGCACACACGTGTAATTTCAGTGACTTGGGAGGCTGATGTAGTAGGATGGCAAGTTCAAGGCCAGCCTCAGAAACTTAGCAAAGCTGTTAAGCAACTTAGGGAGACCCTATCTCAAAATAAAAAAATAAAAAGGGCTAGGGATGTAAAGCACCCCTGGATTAGATCTCCAGTACCCGCCCCCCCCCCCAAAAAAAAACCCCTAGAAATAGAACTACCATATGTTCCAATAGTTCCCCTACTGAGTATATAACCAAAGGAAATGAAATCAACGTGGCAAAAAGCCATCTGTGCTTGCACATTTATTACAAGAGCCAAGAAATAATCTAGGTGTCCACCCACTGATGAATAAAGTTGTATATATATGATGGAATCTGATGAGCCAAAAAAGGATGAAATCCCATAATATGTGAATGAAATAAATCAGGTATGGAATGACAAATACCACTTGCACTAAAAAGTTGATCTTGAAGCAGAGAATAGAATAGTGGTTCCCAGAGCTAGGAAAGCACACCCATAATCCCAGTGGTTTAGGAGGCTGAGGCAGGAGGATTGTGAGTTCAAAGCCACCCTCAGCAAAAGCAAGGCACTAAGCAATTCAGGGAGACCCTGTCTCCCTGTCTCTAAATAAAATACAAAATAGGGCTGAGGATGTGACTCAGTGGTCAAGTGCCCCTGAGTTCATTCCCTGGTACCCCACCCCCCAAATAAAAAGCTCCTAGAAATCAGTAAGAAAAAAGACCAATAACCCAATAGGACAGTGGACAAAAAATATGAGTAGAACATTCACAGAAAAAGACAAAACGACAGACTTTAAAAAATTGGAAAGAGGTCTGGGGTTGGAGCTCAGTGGTAGAGTGCTCACCTAGCACATGTGAGGCACTGGGTTCGATTCTCAGCACCACATAAAAATAAATAAATAAAATAAAGGTGTTGTATCCATCTACAACTAAAAATATTTTTTAAATTGGAACAAAAAATGGAAATTCAAACCACTTTAAGATAATACTGCATATTTAACTATCACATTGGCAGAAAATAAATAAAAAGTTTGACAACATCCAGTGGGTTAAGGCTCTGGACAGACACGTTCATTTGTGTCTATCCACATACCAGCCTCATGGATGGTAATCTGGCAATATTTATCATTTACCCTTTAACCCAGGAACCCTTCTGGAATTTTCCCTATATTTATGTGCACATGTACCAAAGATTGTTCATTATAGCCTTGTTTGTAATAGGAAAAAATGGTAGACCCTGAAGTGTTCATCAATAGGAGATTGGTTAAATGAATTATGATTCATTCCTGAAAAGGAGAACCATAGCTATAAACAAGAGGAAGAATCCTCCGTATGTACAATCTCCAAGGTACACAGTGATAAAAAAAAAGGCTAAAGGAAATGAGGTATAGGAAAGTGTGGACCACACTACCTGCGGGGAGGAGCACAGAAAACCCAGGCATTGGCTACCTATTCCTAGTAGTTTGTATTAAGAAACTCTGGAAGAACAGAGAGAATGATCTAGAGCGGTAACCTTGGAGCGGATGGAGAACGGGGAGAGAGCAATGGCGCCTGTGAGGTTTTTACTTTATACTTCTTAGTATGGCTTTAACTTTAAACAACTGTAAATATGTTACCAATTAAAACTATCCAAGCCTCTTGGCAGGTAGAGGGGCTAGAAAATACAATTACAACTGGAACAAAAAAATAAGAACTTGTGAGGAGAGTCAAGTCAAGTACAAAGGTTGTTTTTGGTTTTGGTACTGGAGGTTGAACCCAGGGGCACTTTACCACTGAGCTGAGACACATCCCCAGTCCTTTAAAAAAAATTTTTTTTTAAAGTTTGAGACAGGGCCTTGCTAAGTTGCTAAGGCTGGTTTTGAACTTGCAATCCCCTCGTCTCAGCTTTTGGAGTCTCTGGGATTACAGATGTGCACCACTGTGCCTGGCTAAGCACCGAGTTTTAAAAAGGATTTTTTTTTTTGGACCTTATATCATTGTACTCATTAAAGGAGCAGATATTCACTTTGTTGTTGTTGTTGTTGTTGTTTAAGATATTCACTCTTGAGATTCAAAATTTGTGGCCTGGAAAATCAAGTTGAAAAAATATCTCAAACAGAACAGAAGTATATAGAGCTAGAAATAAAGAGGAAAGTAGGGGGACCCCGTCAGCACTCACGTACAGTTGAAAAAAATAGTAATTGTGCAACAAACAGATTTTCCTAAACTGGACCTGAGTCTACAGACTCAGGTTCCAGATGGGAGTGCCAAGAAGAATCCCATCTATAAAATCCTATAAACATCCTATAAAATGTGTGTTTGATTAGGAACCCCAGGGAAGGGGGCAGAAGCCATAAATAAAATGGAAAGCATTGTAGGAAGAAAAGAGAAACCAACAGCAATCTGACTGAAGGGGAAAATAACCCACAAGGTCAAGTGTTAGATGCAAAATAAGCCAGAAGTAATAAAAAAGCAAGAGCAGGAAATCAGTTGTTGAATGAAATATGAGGAGATGGATCTGTCCCATTAAGACAGTTAAGCCTGTAGTCCCAGCAGCTCAGGAGGCTGAGGCAGAAAGACAGAGAGTTCAAAGCCAGCCTCAGCAAAAGCAAGGCACTAAGCAACTCAGGGAGATCCTGTCTCTAAATAAAATACAAAATAGGGCTGGGGATGTGGCTCAGTAGTTGAGTGCCCCTGAGTTCAATCCCTGGTACCATGCCCCCCAAAAAGAAATAGCTTGGTTTTAAAACTACAGTGATATGATATGAACAAGGAACACACTCCCCTGTCCCCCAGGGTGCTGGGGATCTGGGGATTAAATCCAGAGGCTATTGCAGGCTAGGCAAGTTTTCCACCACTGAGCTACGTCCATCCCCAGCCCTTTTTTCTTTTTGGGTGCTGGGGATCGAACCCAGGGCCTTGTGCTTACAAGGCAAGCACTCTACCAACTGAGCTATCTCCCCAGCGCCCCCCCAGTCCTTTTTTCATTTTGTGACAGATGTCATTAACTTGCCAAAGCTGGCCTTGAACTTGTGATTGATGCTCTGGCCTCGGCCTCTCAAGTAGCTGGCATTTAGGAATGAACCACTTCAGCTGGCTTAAAAAAAAAATGCACTTAAAACCATGTGATCATGGTGGAAAATAAGAGGATACTAAAAGATACCAGGCAGGTGCAAAAAAATAGTCGAATAAGATAAAGGGTGGCCACATTGATACTGGGAAGGTAGAGTCCAAGGCCGAGTGAGCCCTGAAACAGGATGAAGAGGGACACAGCAAGATGGCAGAAAGGCAAGGGTGACTGCAGAAGAGTCAAAGTCTCTGCGCTCCCAACAGCATTGTAGTTAAATATAAAAAGCAAGACTATTAAAAGCACAGGAAGAACTTCATAGAGTCAGTCTGAGCAGGAAGTTTAACAAATCTCTATAAGAAACAAAGCCACGCCCCCCCCCCCCCAAAAAGGGCAAGGTAATAAATGTTTGAATAATACGATCAACAAACTTGATCTGATCCACATGGAACCATATTTATATCCCTTAAATAGAGAATATACACGTTTCCTGTATGTCTATGAAAAACAGAAGTCATTTACTTGGTTACAAAAATAGTCCATAATAACTTTCTTAAAAAAATATTTTTTTTTTAGTTGTCGATGGACATTTATTTTATGTATTTATATATTTATTTATTTTTATTTTAATTAATTAATTAATTTGTATGTGAGAACTGAACCCAGGGCCTCACACATGCCAGGCAAGTGCTCTACCACTGAGCCACGACCCCAGCCCCCCATGATAACTTTTTAAAGAAAGAAACTAATCTAAAGAAAAGGAATGCTTTCCTAAAAAAAAAAGAAGAAAAAAATGACCCAAATTAACTACAGAATTAGTAGAAAACTTGAATAGATTAATCATCACTGATGAGAGAAAAGTCTGCCACAGAAAAAGTCACAGATCCAGAGGATTTCATGAGAGAGAATTACAGAAGACTTTAGGATTCACCTCTGAATGTCACCTTCCTCCTCCAGGAAGCGTTCCTAGATTTTTCCTGCCAATGAGACTCTGGGAGGGGTCCTCCTCCGATGGCCCCGCTCACAGCTCCTTGCAGAGGCATCTGCCACATCCTATTGTAACCCTAGACTTAATGGTCAGGCTCTCCCACTGGACAGCAAGCTACCTGAGGGCAGGGCCTTACTTTTCATTGTCTTCCCAGTGCCCAGTACAGCACCTGCTGGTTACTCGCTTCCTGTACGTGGGGGTGAAACAGCAGGAAGCACCCATGTCAGCACATGGCCATGCCCCACACGGAGCCTGGGACAGCCAGTAAGGGAAAGAAACCCAAACGCTCTCAGGAAGTAGATAGAAATTTCTCTATTATCTAAATATTGATAATGAGGCTTAAGCATTTTATAGGGGGAATATAGTTATTTACACATTCAGACAGGCCCAGCCCGGCCAGGAGTGCTTTCTTATCATAATAAGGAAGGAAGGAGGCTGGGGGATCTGCAGGCAGCCTCTGCTGGTCTCTCTGCATCCCAGGACTGGACAGGGACCCCTGCCCCATTCTCCTGCATGACTGCCAGGGGACCTCTGGCCAGGAGGACCCCTCCTGATTTGATCCATCCATCCGTGCAGCGTCTGTAGCCAAAGAGCCCACAGCCTGGCAGGGGCCTCCCCTTGCCTAGGCCACAGCTCTGGAAATTCCCTCACCACCAGAATCCTTCCTCAATCCGGACACATGGCTTCCCAAACTGAACCAAGTTCTCTTATGACCCTGGGCCCCAGGGCCTAGCAGCCCCATTTTCCCCAGACACCAACCAACAGCCACTGTTCCCTTCAGCCCAGACCAGGCTCCAAAGCTCCCCAACACCCTGGCAAGGAGCCCTGACCGCATTCCTGATCCCTGTCTACCCCTAGTCATGATCCTGGGCCTTACTGGGCCCCAGGGCCTGGCACTGACCACCCATGGGGCCGGCCTTCAGCACCGGGGCCCCTCTCCTCCCGCTACTGAACAGAGTTGGAGGAACAGCAGAGAAAATGGGCCCAGAGTGAGGCTCAGGCTACTCAGGAGGAAGGGCAGGTGAGTGGGCTGGTCCTGGGCCCTCTCAGAGCCTGGGGGTGAGGAGGCTCAAAGACTAAGGGTGAATAATGAGCCCAGCCCCCTTCTGGCCTGCAGGAAGGGAGTTCTTAGTGGCCAAGAATGTGGGGCCAGGCGGGAGGGAGCCCCTGAGAACCTGCTCTCTCACAAGCCAGGTCACAGGCGGGGCAGCAGGGTTGGGGATTCTGGGTCTGCCTGGGGCTGCAGGTGAGGCATGGGTGGGGTGGGAGAGTTCAGGCCACATGTGAGGGAACTGGCTGAGTCACTGCAGGGCCCTGCCCTAGCTGGAGGTTGGGGGTTGTCACTGGGTCCCCTCAACTTGACCTCCTCTCCTGCTCTTCCATCCACTTTTCAGGGCCTCCCCAGCTGGCCTGGAAGTGGGAGAGGTGGGTCTGTCTTGAGGCCAGTGCCTTTATCTCAATCATGGCCACCTTGGGTCGCCCTTGGAGTTCGTCCCGGGAGATTGTGCAGAGAAGAGGAGGAGTCGGAGAAGGAGGGGAGTGAATGAGGAAATTGCAGTGCTGGTCCCCTTCTTCCCCGGAACCCCCGGCTGCCTGCGGAGGTCACTCACAGTTCCTGGAGTTGGAGGAGAGAGGAACGAGGCCCTGGGGCTCCTTCCAGTCCCGGCTGCCAGCTCAGGTGCGGCGCCTCCAGGCTGCTTGCATAAGAAGTTGCAGCCCGGCTCGGCTGTAACTCTGCCCTGCCAGCAGGCACGGGCTCCCGTCCAGATCTGCAGCCCTGAGCCTTCCCACCTCCCAGGCCTGGGGCGGGGATGGTGACCACACCTTGAAATCCCCAATCAGGTCTGTAGCTGTCGGGGAGGGGCCTCCGCGGTTCCTGGTCACGCTGGCCCTTGCCTGGCTCCCTGAGAGGCCTCCTAGGGTGCCTGAGGGGAGTCCTCCCAGCATCCCTCACCCCTCTCCCTCTCCCCCATCAGCAGCGCTGGCTTCTGCCCTCTCCTGGGGAGTCTTAATTCTCTTGCTGCTTCCCCAGCTGCAGACAGCAGGGAGAAGGCTGGGAAGTCCTCCTGCTGCCCCTGCCCTCCCTCCACAGGGCCTGCAGACAGGCTGCTCAGAAAAGTGTACATTTGCTTGTCTTCGGCTTGAACTGTTCTTGCTGAGGAAAACAGAATGGCCAACCCTGAAGGCCACCTGGCTGAGACTGAGTCAAATGGGGGTGCTGGGGCAGTGAGGAGGTCGGGGTCAGAAGGCCTGGAGCTGATGTGAGCACAGCCAGCTGCTGGCTGCGGGACCTTTGGCCAGTCACTAAATCTCTCTGAACCTCTTTCTTCTCTGGGCAAATGGGTGCACCTGCACTGCCTTCCCAGCTGCTAGGAGTCTGTCCTGTGTCCAGGCCTCTGAGTCCACAGGGCTAGCAGTCCTGTCTTAGGCACTCTGTGTTCCCCATGTCCAGCCTGGCAACCAGCCCACACCAGGTGCTCATCTGTGCTGCTCGAGGAAGTGGCAATTGACAAGGCTAGAAAGTGCCATCCGTGGGAGTGGCTCTTCTCTTCTGTGGGGTCCCTGGCCCTGCCAAGTGACAGCTTTGAGTTGGACTAAGCTTGACAGATGGACGTCCCTTCACACTCGCCGGCGACTCTGTCACCTCCACCTGCACATCCTTGCCCTCTGTTCTGGATCACTCCTTTCTCCCAAGAATCCCATCTCCATCTCTACCTCCTCCCCATCCGCAGCCTCCGGGTCTCCCAGCTCCTGTCCATCCACTTAAGCCAGGGAAGTCTCCATCCTCTACCCTCCACCCTCTGTCCACGCAGCGCCCCCCACCCCCGTCCCCAGGGGTCAACACTCTACCCACAGTCCTCTCCCTTCACCCATCCTTTGACCATCTGGCCTTCAGGTGGCCACTTTAGATAAATACCCTGTGTCCTTTATCCAGCTTGACCTCCCCATCGCCCCCTTTCTTCTAGACTCTTCCTCAGCTTCTGGGTCAGCACTCTCCTACTTTTCCTTCTTGTCCCTGGCTCTATTTCCTCTTTGCTCCTCTTTATTTTTTATTGGTTCTTTTTAGTAATACGTACCATTAGGATTCATCTTGACATAATTATAAAAGCATGACATGTAATTCGCTCGAATTCTCTCTGCTCTTCTTTCCCTCCCTTTGCCAACTAAATTAAGGTGGGCCCCATCTTCCCTCCACCCCTCTCCTTCTCAGTCCTCACCACTGTCAGCCTCCAGGTCTGAGCCGGGACGCTAGGACTCTGCCTGACTGCCCTCCCCCTGCCCCAGCCCATTGCTGCCAGATCTTCCTATCACCACCTTGTGCCTAGGCCATTCCGAGGACCCCGACCACTCTTGCAGCTGTGGATGTAGAGGTCTTTTCTGCATCCCACTCCCTCCTCTGCTAAGAGCCTTCCAACAGCTGCAGGAGAAGTCCACATTCCTGGCAAAATCTCCTGAGACCCTGCTCAGCAGGCACCACCCACCCCTGCCCACTCTCTGGGCCCCCAGCACCCAACACTCAGGGTGAGTGGGGCTGTAAGACACCAAATGTGCGGTCATCTCCACACCTCTTCTGCCCAGGCTCCACTGTACCCTCAGGGCAGCCCATCACAGATAGCCGGGGCTGCGCTGGATGGAGGCATCTGTTATGATTTAGATAAGAGGTGTCCCTCAAAAGCTCAGCTGAGAGACAATGCAAGAAAGTTTGGAGGTGAAACATTGTGTTACACGAGCCTTCACCCAATCAGTGTTAATCCCCTTGAATGGATTAACTGGGTGGTTGCGGTAAGCAGGTAGGGTGTGGCTGGAGGAGGTGGGTCACTGGGGATATGCCTTTGGGGCTTATATTTTGTCCCTGGTGATCAGGAGCTCGCTCTGCTTCCTGGTGGCTGTGTCCTGAGCTGCCTTCCTCCTCCACACTCTTCCCCCATGGTGTTCTGCCACATCTTGGGCCCAGACCAGTGGAGCTGGCTGTCTTTGGACTGAGACCCCTGAAACTGGGGGCTCCAAATAAAGTTTTTGTTTTCTAAAATCGTTCTTGTCAGGTCTTTCTGTCATAGTGGCGGAAAAAGCTGACTAAAACAGCTTCTGTCCTCTTCCACCAGTTTCCTGTCCCAGAGGATGAGTTCCCCAGGACTGCCCCAGTACCTTGATCCCTGCTGCTGTGCCTAGATCCCCAGGCCCACCTGGGTCTTGGCAAGCATTTAAGCAATTCATGCTTAATGAAGGAGCAGTTGGACTTGGGGTGGGGGTGACCCCTCCTACTGCATTCTTTGAGGGAGAAACAGGCAGGCTCACCTTTCAGGAAATTCCTTCCTGAAATGCTGCCTGGAACAAGGAAGGACTGGGGTGGGGTTTCCTTCCCAGGGGAGAACTAACTCCCAACCCCCAGAGTGTGTCGGGACAAGGTGTCAGGGAGAGGCACAGCTGACCTTGTGTAAAGCACAGTCACAGGGAATGTAGTATTGTTACACACATCCCACAGAGGAGTCAGTGAGACCAGAGATGGTAAGCAACTTGTTGAGGCCACACAGTGAATTAGGAGCCAGGGGCAGCTCTCCACCCCAAACGGAAGTCTCTGACAGCTGTCCCAGTTTCTCTCTGTGTAAGTACCCCCCAACACCATCACCTGGGCCCCCAAATCACTGCAACTGGGAACCTGCTGGGAGCTGAAAGGAGGACAAAGGTACCACTGGGCAGTGACTCTGGTGTTAGGGTGATTTCTCAGCAAATGCTGAGACCAGGGGACCCTCCTTTGATCCCAAGTTCTGGGTTAAAGGCCCTTGGGTAGATCCGCAGAGTCCTGGCTGGTGGACAAGGGGTCTGTCATTCCGGCGCTCCTCAACACACTCAGTGCACAATCTCTAGGTCACAGGAGGGGGTTCAGGGAGCAAGACCTTCCCCCGCCCCCAGACGGGAACCTCTCAGGGCGGGCACACTCCCTCCGTCGCTAGGACAGAGAATGAGAGAGTCTCGAAAGTATGCCGCCCACGACAGCCTGCCCTGGAACGGAGGGGACCCAGGGGACAGAGAGCTGGCATCCAGCCATTTGTCCTAGAGAGGCCTCCTTGCCTGCCGGCAAAGAGCACCGCACCCGGGGCCGTGCCGCTCCGCGCCAGCCAGGTGCTGTTGCCTGCTCTGGCCACAAGGGGGCGGGATGTCCCGGAGAGCCCTGAGCAATGCCACGCAGATTCCAGGGTAAGAATGCGGAGAGGGGCGCCCGCCGGTCTTGGTGGACCATCTGCTGCTACCTGCCAAGTCCTTCCACACTTCACATCATTTAAGGCTCACGACAACCTAATGTGTTTACACACAAAGACACCGAGCCTGAGGGAGTTAAGTGGCTTGTCAGCAACTGGCGGGTGATCAGCAGAGTCAAATTCAAGTCTCTGTAGTTTCAAAACCTGAACCCTGCGTTGCTACTAGACAGGGCGGAGGGCTGACCGTGCAGCTGGTTGACCGGCAGGTGGTGGACCACCTCCTAGGTCTGGGCACCCCGAACTCAGTACTGCCGCGTGCAAGCATTGGCGTTTATTGAGATTACAACCATATAAAAAGAAATCAGAGGCTCCCAGGCCTCAGAGGTCCTCCATTCGCCCCTGTCTTTGGGCTAACGAACAGAGGAGACCCTGAAAGGGGAAGTGAGTTGCCCATAACCCACAGCTGGTGGCAGATGTCAGAACGGGTTTGGGCACCTTTTTCCCCCTCGGGGAGCTCCCCGTCCCTGAAAAGTTTCTAAAGTTCAAGATGTGAGGACCTTCGTAGTAGTCTGGGGATATAAAAGTAGTTTTAAAACGTGTCTGCTGTGCGCGGTCACGCACGCCTGTAATCCCAGCAGTTTGGGAGGCTGAGGCAGGAGGATTGCGAGCTCAAAGCCAGCCTCAGCAAAAGTGAGGCGCTAAGCAACTCGGTGAGACCCCATAACTAAATAATATACAAAATAGGGTTGGGAATGTGGCTCAGTGGTCGAGTGCCCCTGAGTTCAATTCCAGGAATTAAAAAAAAAAAAAAAAAAAAAGGCGGTATTTTCGATTTCTCAGATTAACACAATCGGACACCCTCACAATAACTGGACTTCTCTCTGAAACAAACCCATCAAGAGTTTTAAAGAAGGAACTGAAACGTTGGAAGCAGCCCCAAAGGGAAGTGGTGCCTGACTTTCATATCCACCAGCTCATCTGAACTCTCTCCCCCTCAAGCTCCTTGGAGAAAAGCGAGGCAGGTAGAGCCGCCGAGGTCCACAGACCCATAGCGGATGCACTGCGGAATACAGAGTGTGGGGATTTTAATATGGTAATACTGGACATGCATCTGCCGTAGGATCTGTAACCTCCTGGCATGGCTTGGGACAGTACCTGGTAATCAATCTCATTTGCGTTTCTGCAGGAAAACATGAATAGTTACAGTAAGTGGAATCAGTAAAGACTCCAGATCAGTTCCAAGACCAATTTTGCCACCAGTTGAATTATGAAAACATTTGGGCTTCCAAGGAACTTTGTCATTTAGGAATTGCAGATAGTTGTGAGCCTGACCACTTGTTTCATGCTGAAGGAAAGAGAACTCGACCAAAGCCCATGGATACTGAGGGGAGCATCACGAGGGCGTGGCCCAGCTCCTGCCTACCGGCTGGCGGCGCCTTACCTGCTCTGGGATCTCCTCGCGTTGAGGGCCGCGCACATCCGAGATGGCCTCGTAGATGTTCTCTGAGTCGCTGCGCGCCAGGGGCCTTGGGCTCACCCAGGATCCCGCCACGCTGCAGGCCTTGAAGCGGCCTGCGCTTCCAAGGAGGCCGGCAGGGGGCGCTGCGGAGCGCACCAGGTCGTCCAGGGACTGCGCTGGGCGCACAGACGCCGAGGGTCGCACATACAGACAAGTGGGCAGGCCCGGCGCCAGGCTGCTGTGGTGAGTGGCGCCGCTGCGACGCGCAGGGCCGCACAGGGAGCTGGCACGGCCCCGGGGCTCCCCGGGTGTGTGGTCGGAGCCCGCGGGCGCGGACAAGCTCACGAACCGGTAGTCGTAGGTTTGCGGTTCGGGTACTGCGGGGCCCGTGTGGGGCGCGGGTGTCTGCGAGGCAGTAGCAGGGTCGCCGAGCGCGGGCAGCTCGCGCACATACTGCGCGGGCAGGTAAAAGGGTCGGCCACCGGGCTCGCGCCGCACGTGCCACCAGTGTTCAGTGCTGCGGCGCAGCAGCCTGTAGCGCTCGTTGGGCTGTATGGCTACGAGGCGCCCGTCCTTGCCGGTGTACTCGAAGGGGTGCTCCACCAGCACGTACACGTCCCCCTCGACGTCCGCCGCCATCGCGGCCACCGCGTTGTCCTATGGGCAATCAGGAGAGGGGCCACTGAAGTCACCGCACTAGGCGGCAAAGGCCTGGGCCTGGATCCTGCACTCGCCCTGTGCGTTCGGGCTTCAGTTTTCCCATCTCTAAAAGGGACTTGCATTTAAAAATCTCCGAGGCTCCCCTTCTTACAGTCCGTGACGGAATTACGACAACCCCTGTCTATCCGTGGGGTTGATTATAAAATCTGAGCCTCGCTTCAGTACCACGTTGAGGAAACTGGGGGTAATACCGGTCCAGCTTTGCTGCCGGGCAGCCTTGGCTCCCACGGGGTGATTGCCTGCAATAAGGTCAACATCCGCCTAAAAGATGACTTAGACTCAATTTTCCTGTCACCTATGTGGGAAGAACGGCCCATTTCCCGCCGCCTCCAGTCCCTCCCCGCCCGGTCCTGTCCTCAGGCCGCCAGCCCACAGGGAATTCGGGGAAGCTCCGCGGCTTCTCCTCCCTCCAGGAGCCTGTACCCAGAGCCCGCGGAATCGGGTTGAAGTGCGGGTTTGGGGCGGCCCCTGAGCTATTCTACCCTGGGGTTGTTCCTGCTTTTAGTCCAAGGACCTTGACGTAGGGGCTTCGACTGCCGAGGCTGGAGAACCGGTTTTCTCGGTTTCTCTTTCCTTCTCCAGTGGCTTCCCCACAGACGTGAACCCGGAGACCGGCCCGCCCAGACCGGCCGACACCGCCCCCTGCTATCCAGCTCCCAGGCAGCCTCCCCGGAGAGCCTCGATTAGCACCTAAAGAATGCACTTTGTGACAGTGACTATCCATAGGGTGTCCCCAGGATGCTGCCCGGCTACTGGTGTGTCAGGGAAGGGTTCAGAGCCGAACTGTAAATCTGCCTGTGTGCTTCATCAAAGCTAAGAACCGGAAGTGCCTGGTCCCTCCAAATTCCTACATTGACCGACCACACCTTCGTCTGCCCCGCGGAGGTGTCCCGGGACCAGCAGTCTCGAGTTCGGTTTCTTGCTGAGGCCAAAAGACCCCAGGAACAAGTTCCGACGGGGGTCCCATGGCGCTCCTACTCTGCTTTACTTAAACGTTCCTTGACTGGGAAGGGGTGTAAAGGGAGTCACTGAGCACACTGGGCCAGGGGGGCGCAGTCTGTGAGCAGTTCAGAGCTAAGCCAACAAATCCCTTGGAGGAGGACCCCACCACCCCCAGGTTCCTTTCGCTTGAATCCCACTTGAGCACTCACGTTAGCTGGGCGGGCCTCTGGGAGCCCATGGGCTGGATGGGCGGAGCCGGCAAAGGGCTGCAGGTTAGGCCACTGTCATCTCCTTGGGCGGGGCTTCCAGTGGCAAGGCTGGAGAGACTGCGCGGAGCAGGAGCTGACAAGGGGAGGGAAGGAGAAGAGGGACACTCAGGAGGGCTGTCCCCAATTTCCAGTGCAGCTGTGTCTGGGAGGACAAGGAGGATCCATAATGCCTGTCCCAGGGCCTTTGGGAGTGCATTGAGGACAGGGCGCAGAACAAGAGAAGGCATGCGTGGGGTGCCAGAACCGGGAGGGCTGCGTCTGAAGGGGCGCTGGGGGTGGTGAGGGGAGCCCAAGGACCTGCCCCTGTCCCGCCTCCCTCCTCCACCAGCCGCGGGATTTGGTGTCCGCGGGCCCCTGAGTGCCGCGGGGTGAGCGGCTCTGGAAATGCTCTCCTGGAGCTGGTTGTCTCGTCCGGGCGTTCCCATTCCGAGCGAGGCCATTTGCACCCTGAATCACCAGATTCGAGCCCTTTCCACCGGATTGCCAGTACTACCCATTCCGGGCCCCCCTCCGCCCTCCGTAAGACCTTTCTGGCCGCAACCCAGCCGGGCCTGGAAAAACTAGGAGGGAGATTCCCACGGGCAGAGACGCCCACCAGAGCGCAGTGTCTCGGGCTGTGTGGGAAGGGGACCTGCGCTTCAGCTCCTTCCCGGATCCTGGTGGGTGCGGAAAGGGAGGGAATGGTAGAGCGGGGAAGATCCCCGGAGCGCAAGAATGCACGGGTCGCCAGGAGGTGCCCTGCTTGTACTGCCCGGGGGACAGGAGCCGCAGAGGCGCTAACGCCTGAGTGGGCACTGGGGGCCTGGGTCTGGTCGCCTCCCACCCTCGAACGGAGAGCTGCTCCTCGCCTACTGCTCTTCAGGGGATCCGGCCGACAGGACCCTCCTCTGGGCTCGCTCAGCTCCAGCCCCCAGCGCTGTGCGAAGGGGACGCGCCGTGCGGGGCGCTGGAGTGAGGACAGGCCACCTGGGGCACCCTTCCCTCCCTCCCCCTGCTCAGTCCCCCCCCCCCAACGCCGCCCAGCCCTGCTGGCCCTGGCACCTCAGGGCGTCCGTCCGCTGGCTTCTCTTCCACTTGCCCCGACAGACGCGAGAGGGTTCGGCGTCCGGTGCTCCCTCCTCCACCGCCCGGCTCCCGCGCTGCCCTGTTTCCTGTTCAACAATATAACGAGGGAGGTACCGGCGGAGAGCACCCGGCAGAACTTCCTCCTGGGCTGGGGCTGGGCTGCGGTTGGAAGAGACAATCCCCGGTGTCCTAGCTTCCTGTCCCCTCTGGGCCGGGCCAGTGTCCCAGGAGCAGAGACGCCACACCTTCCCCCGTGCACCTCCTGGAATCCTGGGCCACACCTGGCTGTCTCCAGAGAGGAGGAGGCAGCCGGGCCAGGATCGGGGGATGAGTGGGGTGGCAGCCTCCCACCAAATGCTCCTGGCCAGATTTCCCTCCCTTCACGCCCCTCCTCCAACTAGTAGGGGAGGAGGGCCACCCTCCAATGTGTTGGCAGGGTAAGCTCGGAACAACCTTCTGAAGGCCAGGATTTCTTGAGTCCAGTTCCAGGGTCCTCCACCTTGGAGGTCTTATCTTTTGGAATCTGCTGCCTCTGGGAAAAGCAAACTTACCCCTGTGACTTGGCCTTGCACTCACTCCCGACTTGGGCAAGCCGCCCCCGTGGATCCCAGCTCTCAGGGTGGCAGGAACAGTTGTGCCATCTCCCTAGGTGCTTGTGCTGAAAGCTGGCTGCTTCAGGTAAGTGAGTTGAGGGTTTGATTGGAAACTGAATCTGGTCATGCTTGTTCTTGAACTCCATTTCCTCCACATCTTTGACCCTGTTAGGAGTTGCCCCCCAGGGAGTCCTCCTTGTGCTATGTAGAATCTCTGCATCTGCGTTCTGGAGGCATGTTGCGATCCCCGAAGGCAGGCATATAGCAAAACTCAGCACTGCCCTGCATGCTTAGAAAATAGTGACTGGATTGGACCCTCCCCACCTATCCTAGCTAGGCAGTGTGGCTGGTAGTGGTTGTACTCCTTGTTTGGAGTCTAGTAGGCTGATGCCCAACTCTGCCCTGTGTTGACCTTTAGACACTGGGAGTATTGCTTTATGTGTGCATCTCAGTTTTCTGTCCAATAAACTGGGGAGAGTTAATGCCAACTTCATAGGCTTGCTGGGAAGATAAAATGAGATGCACTAAGAACAATGGCAACTACACACACTTCATTAGTTATTATTACTACATTTATTGAGATGGGTTGGGTTTTGAGGTTGGGTTGTAATCTCCAAACCTCCCATTCCCTAGGTAGAAGGGGAGGAAGGGGAAACATGTGGCCTTACAGGTACTTTGGGCTGAGTCCAAAGGCAGGAGAGCACAAGCTCACGTGTCCTTGGCCCTCCACTGGGCCTGCCTCCTGCAGCCCTCACACCAGCTCCTCTTTGCATCTCTGGGCTTACCATCTACTGCCCTTGGAAGAGGGAAGACCCTTGGGGGAAGATGGGGCTCATGGATGGGCAGAGGGTGCCAATGATGGGCTGAGAGGGATCTTTAATGGCAGGAAACTGTAGACCTGAATGTTATTCCTTTTTTTTTTTTTTTTTTTTTTTTTTTTTTGCAGTGCTGGGGATTGAACCCAGGGCCTTGTGCTTGCGAGGCAAGCACTCTACCAACTGAGCTATCGCCCCAGCCGGAATGTTATTCTTTTCTGCTCCATTTTCCTGCAAACTGACTTTCTGGGGAATTAAGTCTGTTTCCTTCTTTTGTTCTTACATGGATAGTTGGGGGCTTCTCCCTACAGGGGCCTCCAGGGGTTGTGAAACTTCTGAGAAAGGATGGTAACCAAGTAAAAGTCACTTTGAGCCCTAAATCCAAAATTCATGATTTCAGGGCTCTGCTCAAGCCACCTGTTCCCCTCCCACCCACCCCTTTCACACTGCTTTATTTCTCCTGTATTCCTGAGGTGTCCGGTGATCAGTGTGAAGGGGCTGTGTGTTGACATTTAAGGCGCAAGAAAAGAAGCCATGGGGGAGTTCGCTTCAGTTGCCATAGACAAGTGTATGAGCGAACCTCCCAAAGTCCCTGAAATCCCACCCCAGGGGACCCTGACTCCTGGGCATGAAGGGTGGGATGGAACACTGTTGTCACAGGCCCTCTTCTCCATGGCCATGCCTGGAACACGAGTTGCCTGCCTCCAAGTGTCCTTCACTGACCTGGAAACCTCCCTGTGCCCAGGGTCTAACAGGAGAGTGGGGGGCCCATCCAATGGTTATGATGACTGGTCCCCCTACCTCCCATGGTTGAGTTAGGATTCAGAAGTCAGACAGTGATTAGAAAGATCAGGTCTTTACTGCAAAATCACTCAAAAATCACACAGCAGCACTTCCTTCAATACATTGCAAAATCTAGGGCCAGAGCCCTACTTTCTAGAAACAGTTTATTGCATAAAATAACATTTTAAGAATAGTGTGGGTACTACTGAGGATCACCTCAGCTTTCCACTGGAGGTGTGGGGGTCAGAGTCAACTCATCTGACAGCATTAGCAGCTTTTTGGTACTGGAGGAGGGGGCAGCTCTAATGCACACAATCCCAGGGGTAAGGAGGCCCCTTCAGGGAGGGCCTCACTCCTGCTGCTTCCCAGGGCACCATAAGGAATGTACTCCCAGGCCCAGGGCCCACACCAGGCCACACTCCTGCCCACTCAGGGACCTGGGGCAGTGAGAGCTCTGATCAGGCCGTGTGGATGGGGAGAGAGTTAATGCTGGCTGTGGGGTGTGGGTGGGTAGGGATATGGACACACTTCCTGGCTCAAGAGGCTCTGGTGCTCTGAGCACAGGTGTGCACCACCTTCCACAATGGGGACACAGGAGCTGTGTGGCAGCCTCCGCTGCCTGCCTACCGCCTCCTCTGTTCTATTGCACAATTCATCCAGCTCTGTGGGGCTGGGTGGGTGACTCAGCAGCTCTATCACTCCAGGGAGGATGGGGGAAGGCTCACCTTGACAGTGACAGGTACATCTCCACCTGAGGCCTCTAACTCCAAGCTGAGGGCAGGTGAGACAGTGAGAGGAGCCCGCTGGGTCCAGAAGAGGACGGGAAGGCAGCAGAGACTACACCCACACTCCCCAAACCTCAAGGACCTAGACATGCCTCGAGGGAAACTCCAGGCTCCCATCCAGCCCCCGGACCCCCTTAAAAAAGCGAATCTGTTTCAAGGAAATTCTCCAGGCGCTGGCGGCCCCTTGCTGGGCAAGTCCAGGGCAGCTTTGGGAACTCATGGCTTTGTAAGACTGAGGCTGCAGAGGCATCCACAGGATAGCTTCTCTGCATGTCCCTGCACAGTTCGGCAGTGGAAGGACAGGGTCACTTCTCCACAGGGTGGGGCTCGGCAGTCATGACACCTGAGGCAGCCCCTGCCCTTGGCTCACTGCCCTCTCTGGGGTTCAGCCTGCTCAGGGGTCAGTCAGGCAGGGGTGTGACCCTGAGTCAGTTTGAGGCAGGTCCTGCCCATCTGTGGAGGAGTAAGGTGGGTGGGATGAGGGTGGGCAAGATGAAGGCCTTCCCCCAACCGAGGAAGGCTCAAAGTGCTGACAGTGCTGGTTTTGAGTCATTTCCCTTCTGCACAATGACCCCAGACTAGAGAAGAGGCGGGGGCTCTGGCGCTGAGAAAGGGAGGGCCTTCCAGGTGAGGAGCACGGGGATAGGAAGACAAGATGAGGTGGGAGAGGAAGGACATGGTCCTCAGGACTGACCTTGTCCTGCTGGAAGCAGTTTGGCACATGGCACTCGAGCTGTGAGCAAGCAAGTGCCAGTAAGGACGAAGGAAAGGCACCTGGTCCACAGACAGGCTGTCTGCCTGCCTTCGGGCCAGGCCTAAGTGGCTACTGCACATCTGCCAGGGTGAGAAGGCCTGGATTTCTTGGGTGACTTGTGTAGGGTCAAGAATAAAAAAATATTTTCTGTTGACATATGAAGGGGAAAAAACCCACCTTAAAAAACTAGACCTTTTAATCAGGAATGTGGAATTGAAAATGTCCCCCAAGTCTCATTCCACAGTGTCTGAACAGCCCTAATGGAGGTGTGACAGTGAGGTGAGCCCAGCCCGGTGAAGGACCTCCTTCAGCCCTCTTGTCCCTGCTCCTGGGACAGAGGGTGGTGGGAGGCCATGGGGTGTCATTGGGCTTCCTGGCTTTCTCTGGGAGGCCCGTGCTCTAGTCACACCTGAGGGTCTTCCTGACAAGGGGAGACAGCTGTGACACCAAGAGGAGCCTGGGCTGATGGCACCCCGGCTGGGATGGCCGGCAGGAGATCGGCCTAGGTCAGAGTGCTCTGTTCCTGGTATTTGCGCCGGCGGGCACAGCGGGGGCAGCCTTTCTTCACCACAGCCTGGCAGCTCAGGTGGAAGACCGTCTTGCACTCAGCACACCTGGGGAGAGAGCACGTGCGCAGTTTGTGCCAGTTGGCTGGAGGCTGCCTGGGGTGGGGGCTGGCTAGGGCTCTGGTCAGAACCCATAGTGAGGCTGTGTGTGCTCGGCAGCCCCACCTGCCTGCTTCAGAGAGGAGATCCACAGCCATGCTGGCCCACTGAGATTCCCCACCCACCTCATTTCTCACAAGTGCTGCTTGAGTGTCCCTAAGTGATTTCTTGCCTATCTTTAAAAATAGAGTTTGAAAAACAGTGCCAGGCCCACGCAGGGCTGGTCCTGGCTGGGGTGGACCTGCTGGAAGTGGAGGAAAGTGTCCACTGGGGCAGTTTTCCACTCTCCATGGGATGAGGGAAGAATGTCTGGGTGAATTTTCCCTTCAGAGGCTTCCGATAATGAGCAACGACTGGGGACAAGAACAATCACTACAGTGGCAGGTGCCACCCACACTGTGAGCCAGGCCTTGTGCCAGGGCTTCAGGGCGAGGGCCAGAGCTTGTTCAGTCCCTCCTTAGCTCAGACGCAGACTGAGGTGGGGTTCCCTCCTGGAGCCAGCAGCCTCCTCTTCTCTAGGGCCATGGATGCTCAGTACAGGAGGAGAGCCACGTGAGCCCCAGACATGGGCTGCTCCAGACCACTGTGCCGCCTGGGCATGGGCACAGAGTGGATGTTCACGCCTCCTGAGTGACAAAGCTAGGTCTGCTCCCTGGGGTGTTGTGTGAGCTGTGGGTGTTCTGCATACCTGACTGTGGTGTCAAACTCAAAGGGGAAGATGATGTCATGGTGGTGGCAGATCTGGCAGATGAAGCCCCGCTGCGTGCACAGGTCACAGTGGTAGACGTGCTGGGAGGCAAACTCGATCAGGGCCTTGAGGAACCCTTCGTACACCCCGTCTGCGATCTGCAGGGATAAGCACAGGCCTGGCCTCAGGAGATGCACTGCGGCACCAGGCTCCCTGCTGGGAGGTACTGCCTCCCATATGGGCAAGGAGACCGCCCCAAATCAGGCTGCACCTGAGGTCACTGGGAGTTACTGGATTTACAGATGAGACCAAATCTACTCTTGAGGAAGGCAGTGTTCTAAACCTTCAACCCAGGATTCTGGGTCTGCTGGAGTGCCTGATTACTCCAGGGAACTTCGGGGGCCTGTCACTGCCCAGGATGCACTGGGGCAGCAGGGAGGCCCATTCTGAAGTGTGAAAACGCTGAAGACTGCTATCTGGTCTCAGTAATCTGAGGTATTCCTCTTCCATTTCTCTTTCTGATTTCTCCAGGAATGAGACCCCTCTAAAGAGGTCTGGGGGGAGCTGGACATGTTCACCTGCTGGAGGTCAGCAACGCTGAACTTGTGGGGAGACTCCAAGAGATAATTCCTGTGGTTGAGCCTGCAAAGAAAATACAAGAGCTTCCTCAGAAGGACTTGGGAGGAGGAGCACCCTTCGCTGTCTGTCTTCCTTCCCTCAGCACTGCTAACCAGCCATAACCTCCCGCCTTGCCAGGCAGGGCTAAGAGCACAAGTCAGCTGAACGGGACTTGCCGTGGCCTCCCAGGTAAACTAACCAGCTGCTGCAACCTTGGGCAAGTTACTTAATCTCTCTGAACCTCAGGTGTCCTCTGAGAAGTGGAACTGTTTTTGAGGATTAAATAATGTATTTAGAGCACTTGGCACAGTGCCAGCACATAGTGAAGCACATAGTGAACACATAATTAATAATGATGAGGATGAGGATGATGAAAGCTGACAGCCAGTACCAGGAGCTGGCTGAGACCTTACACTCAGTCACTGATCTATCCCCTCAAAAACGCTGCAGGGCTGGGCCTGTTGCAACTCCCATTTTGAGAAAATGGGCAAATGCAGAGAGCTTAAATAACATGCCTGGGGTCACATGCTTAGTAAGAGTCAGAACGGGAGCTTGAATGCAGGTATCTGGCTCTTAGAGCCGGCATCCTTCTCCATTCCACTGAGACACTACCACCATTACATACCAGGGACCCTGCTGAGGACAGAAATGCATAGATGTAGCCACTGCCCTCTGGCAGCTCCTGGTCTACCTGAAGGACAGACATTCCAGTATCTGGTTTCAGTGCTACATGAAAGGAACTGAGACATGTTCTAAGCATAGTAGATCGTTTCAGAGGGGAGCGGAGTGGAGGACAAGGGCTTAGCCACCAACCCTGTTTTGGTTCCCACCATACCAATAGCAGAGACTCTGGGTCACATCCTGAAGGATGGAGAGGAAGTGCCTGCAAAAAATCCCTGGCACAGATCCCTAACTGGCCTTGCTCATGTGCCTGTGCAGGTCCTGGGGAGGGGATTAGCAAGTCAGAGGAAGCCTGGGAACCTGCACCAGGATGCCCCGGATATCTGGAGCAGATGGTGTCAGGCATCGGGAACGGGGGCTTGGCCTACCCCATCCAATGGCCTTAGCTGTGGTTCAGGGGAGCCCAATGTGCAATGGAGAGGGCAACAAACATACAGGCAAGCCACACTGTGCCATGTGGGGTGAGGACGCTGCCAACTTGCCACTCAGTTTACCATGCTGGTTTCCTTAGTAAACTTCCAGCTTTCTGGGAACAGGAAGCTGCCATTTATCACCAGGAAAACATGGTGGGAGAGAGGCACACAGGCTGGCTCCAAGCTGGAAGGAAGGGTGGGGCTGACTTGGATGGAGAGGTCCCTGTCATCTTGGAAGCCCCGGGAGCCAGTCGGGCCTAGAGCTTGATCTGAGAGTCACCGTTCCCTGGGCCTGTCACACTCTCAGTAAGGTTCTACAACTGATTTCTCTGCAATGCTCTGTCAAGGCCAGAGAGAAAGAGGTACCACTGGCCTCCAGGAGAGGAAGGCCTGGGCACTGGAGCAAACCCTGGCCTCCTCCGGGCCTCGGTTTCTCATCCACACAATGGAGAGACCCCCTCTCAGTCTTCTGCTGTGAGGCTGATAGCCTGGAGAAGGGACCAGAGAGAACTTCGGGGCTTTCTGGGAGACAGTGGAAGCTGGAGAAGGTTACTTCTCAACTCCTGTAACTTATGCAATGATGGGACAAAAAAGGGCCCTGGCAAGGCTGGATGATCTGCAGGTCTCAGGTAGGCATCCTGGGTGCTACCTGCTTCCTGACCCCTCTTCCTCCTCTGTTTACCCCTACTCAGCTATTGGTAGGAGCCACCAGGTCTGGTAGGGCCATCCCTGTGAGCATTTATTCGATGGTTCCTTCCCAAAGTCCTGAAAATGCTTTTTTAGAGACACGTCCCAGGCCTGAGAGAGGACACCTTTCTCTAAGGAGACCCACCAGTCTGTTGCCATTGGCAAGGGGCCGCTCCTCTTGACTCCTCCCATGTCCTGCCCATGTCCTCTCCTTTCTCTTCCTTCCAGCATAGTCAGGCCTTGCCAGACCCTGGGGTCAATAACGACACCAGCCACCTTGCCAGCACTCTCTCCTCAGCCCTTACATCCTCTGTTGCCAGAGTGGTCTCTTATCACAGACTGAACCATGATAGTCTGGGCTCAGACCCTTCAATGGCCCCATGCTGGTGGCAGTCCAAAGGACTTCAGTGGAGGACATGGGGCCTCTGAGTTCTGGCCCCTGGCCTTGCAGTCAGCTGTCTTGAGCTTGTTTGGGCCCTTGTGAGCTGTGTTCCGCTCACTGCCCACCTTGGGTCCCTCATCCAGGAAAGCCAAGCCTTCCCCTGGCCCTTTCTTCTCTAGCTATTTTTCTAAACCCCAGTTCAACAAACACAAGATGCCCCTGGTGCTGAGAAAGCTCTTTTCCCATGTGCTAACAGTGAGGTCTGGGAGCAGATGGTGGAATTTGATGAGCTGATACAGATGTTCTGCTTCATTCCCTTTTATTATAAACACCCCTTTCAAATTGACTAACTTTGTAAAGAAATGAATTACTCTGATTTCAGAGACCCAGCAAAGGTGAACACGAAGCCCATGCTGGGCTAGCAGAGGTTTCTGACAGGCAGGGAGGCTAAGTCTATCCTGAGCCTGCAGTCACCTTCCACCCCTGGGAACCAAAGGCCTCCAGGCCCTGGGTACCCAGGAGCTTCTTGGAAGGGCTGCCTGGGGGTGCGGCTGATCACACACTCTCAGAGGATGCTGCCATGGACAGCAGCAGCAAACAGTGGAGGGAGGGAGCACGGGCTAGCAGGGAGGAGACAGGGAGCACAGTTGTCATCACTGGGCTAGCGTGTGTCCCTGGCCTGCCTCTCGTCACACTTCCTGCCTCCCTTTCTACTCCAGACAATGTTCTCCCTGTGCTTTCTGTGTACAGTGCCTTCCTCTGGGGCCTGCACCTGCTATTACTCTTTCTGGAACACTCTTCCCCTCTTCTACCTCCTACTTACTTTTCAGGTCTCACCTTGGGAGTCATTTCCTCCAGGAAGTCTTCCCCACTGGGACTTCCCTCCCCTAATCACTTGAGTTTCCAGGCATCCTTCCCCTCACCCCACTGACCCGGTTGGAGTTGCTGGTTGGCTCATTGCCTTCCCTCCTAGATCAGAGGCTTTCAGAGGGGAGAACCTGGGTCTATCCTACTCAGCATCTTCCCTGTACACCTTGCCAGGTGCTTGGGTATGTTAGCAATACATAAATTACACACACACATATATATATACACATATAGGTATATACAAATATAAATATGTATTTATATGTGTGTATGTGTGTGTGTGTGCATATATATATATTTATATATTTTTTTTTTTGGTGGTACTGGGGATTGAACACAGGGGTGCTCTACCACTGAGCTACATCCCCAGTTCTTTTTATTTTATGAGACAGGGTCTCACTAAATTGCACAGGCTGGCCTTGAATTTATAATCCTCATTCTCAGCCTCCCAAGTAATCAATTTGTTCATGAATAAATAAATACATGAACAAAAACCACCCCTGAGGGGCTGGGGCTGTAGCTCAGTGGCTGGGTGCTTGCCTAGCCCAAGTAAGGCACTGGGTTTGATCCTCAGCACCACATAAAAATAAACAAATAAAATGAAGGCATGCTGTCCATCTACAACTAAAAAAAAAAAAAAAATGAAAACAAAGCAAAACCTCGCTGAAGGATGTGATGATTCTGCAAGCCTAATGGGAAGTTCTCTGCCCAGCCCTGGCACTGCTCAAGGGGATGCCTTGCCAGGGCACTGGCCCAGAGTGTGCTGGCCTCTGCATGCGGGAGGAACTCACCTCTTGCTCAGCTCCTTCAGGGCACCACTTCGACACAGGCCCAGGTAATCCCCGAGAAGCTTCAGCTGCTCCCGGCTCCTGCCAATGAGGCGCATCTGCTCCACATGCTCATACAGTGAGGCGTTCACCAGCTGCAGGTTGACCAGGGGCTGGGTCCGGATCTGCGCCAGAAACTTCAGGGCCTGCCGACAGACCTGGGGGCACCACGGAAGGGCCGGCTGTTAGCAAGCACCTTCGGGCTGAGCGCTGCATTGCCCGACTCTCACCTGCCCTGCAGCTCTCTCCAAGGGATGCAGTGCTATCTCCATTTTACAGACGAGGAAACTGAGGCTCACTTTCCTACTTAGCCAAGAGCACACAGCTCAGAAATGTCAGTGTGACTCCCAAACCAGCTGTCCCTCTAATGACACCCATGTTGCCCCCTCCCAACCATGACAAGATGTGGGAAGTCACTCTGGATGAGGCCCCCTCCCCTGGGCCTCACAGACCTTCCTCACTCTTTCCTGTCCGCCCAGCTCCCTTTTCCTGCCTGTAGGAAACAGGTGCTCCCCTCTGGGCCCTGACTCAGGAACCAGGTGACTGGTGGGGCAGCTCTAGCCACAGGAAACCACAGAGCAGACACAGCTTAACAAGGTTCCCCCTATGCCCTGGGCTCTTGCCAGCAGCAACCACTAGGACTCCCCTGTGACTCCATAGAGCTGAGTGGTCAATCTCTCAACAGATGGAGAACTCTCAACTGAAGGTTCCACTCAGGACCCTGGCCCTAATACTAATGCCAACAATTGTGCACCTACTATTAGCCAGACATAGGGTCAGGGGCCTTGACCATATCCTCTCTTCATCCACAGAATAACCTGTGGGGAGAAGTGGCATCATTCCCATTCTATAGATGAGGAAACTGAGGCTCAGAAAGCTAAAGTGGTTTATCTGACCTGCCGATGGAAAGTGGAGCCCAGGTCTAAGCTGCAGCCTTGTTTCTGACCACCAGGTTGTTTCTGAACTCCTGTGGCATGCTAAGGAGCTGGGGCCGACTGGAGGAAAATCAAAGCACCGACCTCAGGAGACTATTTATTTGGCAGTCCTGGGAATTGAACCCAGGGCCTCACTAGGCAAGTGCTCTACCACTGAGCTACATCCAGCCCCCTTTCTTTTATTTTGAGACAGGGTCTTGCTAAGTTGCCAAGCTGGCCTTGAACTTGGGATCCTGCTGCCCCAGCCTCCCAAGTTGTCAGTATTACAGGTATATGGCACCATGCCTGGCAGATTATTTTGAGTTTAGCTTAAGAGATATTCCATGTGTTTGGCACAGGGCCTGGCACAGAGCTCATCCTCAGTAAATGTGACCTTTTGTCAGCAGCTGTGTAGGAGCCTACCATGGTCCATTTGTCCCTTTGAGGGTCAGAGAATGTAATGGGGTCTTCAGGAGAATTGGTCCTATATCTGGGAGCTGGGGAGACCTCTGGTCTCTTGTCTCCCAGCTCCACCAGCAGCTCTCTTCTCCCGTTGCCATGAACAACTCCTTTTCCCATGTCCTAGAGCCCTGAGGTACCAGTCTCCCAGCCCAAGGGCAGCCCAATGGCAAAACCCTGGTGACTTGGGTGAAATTGCTGTTCTCCAGCCCTGGCTCAGCTCTCCCCACAAAAGCCTCTGGCCTTGAGTGAGGCTCAGATGAAATACACATAGGAATGAGTGCCAAACACTGCCCAGTGCTACAGACCAGCAGGGACCTTGTGCTCCCCAGGGACTGTCCCTGTCCTGTGGGCGTGGAGGAGAAAGACAAAAGCAAAAACCCCAGTCTGAGGCTGACATCCTGCCAAGTGCCAGCTGGACCTCAGCACAAGTGGGTCAGCCAGAGCAAAGAACAAACAATAAGGTCCCAAAGCCCTGGGCCAGCCACTTTCTGTTTTGAATTTTCTTGTCTCTCTCAGGTTACTGATTTTTTTTTTTTTTTTTCAGTGCTGGGGATCAAACCCAGGGCCTTGTGCTTGCAAGGCAAGCACTCTACCGACTGAGCTATCTCCCCAGCCCTAGGTTATTGATCTTTGACAGAGAGCTGGATACTTCCTGATCTCAGATAAGCCTAGAAAAGTATTGCAGTTTCCTAGGGAGAAGGAAGAGCACAGGATTCCAGCAGTGAGTAAGGAGCGGTCCGACAGAAGTATCAGGATCTGGGGAAGAGGGAGTGTGCTCACTGTCAAAGGTTCCTTGCGTTCCTGGTGATTCTGAGGGTTAGTTTTCTGTGTGTAGTTAAATATTACCGAGGCAGGGGTGGCGATGGGTGGACAACAGAACGGCCAAAGTGAAATTACCTTTGGGGTTTCCCCTCCCAGGAGAGTGGAATTTACTTGCGCTCTGAGGACACATCCTCAAGCCAAGACTGTGCAGCCTGCAGGTCCTGGGCCTCAAGAGAAGCAAACAACTGCTTCCTTGTATTTCTGTGTCTATCTGAGTAGAAATCTTTGTCTTTGGGATGAAGGCAGATTTGAAAGGAGAGGATGCATGGGATAATGGGATAGGATGGAACAGGATAGGATAGGGTAGGGCAGGACAGGGTAGAGTTACTAATGGATTTGTGAATGGATGGATGGATGGGTGAACAGGTGGTGGATAGACGGGTGGTCTTGAGGCAGACTCTGAACAAGTGAATCAGGGATAAGAGGTGTGACTGGCCTCAGAGGAGGGAAAGGGCAGTGTTGCAAGGCACTGTTATAAGTGACAGGCATATACTGCCACAGGCTTCACAATGGACACAAGACAATACACTATTTTTTTTGTGGGGGGGGGGCTACCAGGGATTAAACCCAGGGACACTTAAACACTGAGCCACATCCCCAGCCCTTTTTTATATTTGATTTTTAAAAATTTATTTATTTTGATTCATTGTACACAAATGGGGTACAACTGTTGTTTCTCTGGTTGTACATATATTTGAGACAGGGCCTCACTGAATTGCTTTGGACCTCACTAAGTTGCTGAGACTGGCTTTGGACTCACAATCCTCCTGCCTCAGCCTCCAGACCCACTGGGATTACAGAATTGCCGCTGCCATGCCCAGCCTGAGACATACGCTTTTATTAAACCTCCTTAATAAAAGAAAAACAAACGAACCAAAAACCTTAAAAGATGAGGGATCTGAAGCTAATTTGCTCATGATAACACAGTTAGAAAAGTGGCTAAGTGCTGGGTGGTGGTGGTGCATGGCCATAATCCTAATGGCTTAGGAGGTTGAGGCAGCCTCAGCAACTCAGTGAGGCCCTAAGCAAATTAGTGAGAACCTGTCTCAAAAAATTAGGGCTGGGGTTGTAGCTCAGTGGTAGAGGGCTTGCCTAGCCTGTGTGAGGCGCTGGGTTTGATTCTCAGCATCACATATAGATAAATAAATAAATAAAATAAAGGTATTGTGACCATCTACAACTAAAAAACAAAATTAAAAAATTGAAAATTAAAAAAAAACAAAAGGGCTGGGAATGTGGCTCAGTGGTTAAACACCCCTGGGTTCAATCCCCAGTGGAGGGGAGGGAGGAGTGGAAGGAGGGAGGAAGGAGAGAGAGAGACTAAGCCCAGTTAGAGAAGAGGACAATCTGAAAGATCATAGAATATATTTTGTTCAAAAAAGAAAAAAAAGAATATATGTTGTTCAGAAGCATCTGGTGGACATAAAAAGTACCCAAGATATAATATTAAGTGAATAATGCCTGTGATAAAGCAGGACGAGTCCAAGATGATCCCAATGTCACAAAAAATAGATGTGTATGTAAATTAATGCCCAGGAAAGACTGCACCCCAGAATACCCGTAGTGAGTATCTCTGGGTAATGACACACAATTTTGATTTGTCTTTGGGCTTTTCTGTAAGTTTTAAGTTGAACAATAACCATGTATTACCTTTATAATACAGAAAAAGCACACTTTCAAAAATGTGAAATAAGTAGGCCACGCAGGGCTGGCAGTGTAAGTGTAGTCACCTGGAGTCCTCAGGTTTGGCAAAGCTAAGGCTGAACTGCTCTAAGGGGTGTGGCCTGAGCATTCACTTATCCAACAATCCACCCACCCACCCAACTACCATCCACATGTCCGTTAATATATCTGATCTATCCTATCCTGTCCTTCTTCTCTACCCACCTGCCTACCTGCCTGCCTACCTAGTTGCTGGTGCCTTAGTTTTGTCTGTTCCTTGGAAGCTGCAGAGAACCGTCCTCAGATGTCTACCTGGGGACCCAGGCAGGTGTTCACAGAGCTCTGTTCAGGGGCTACAGATAGGCCCCAAGCTTTTTTCTTGGTCCTCCCCACATCACAGGTCTTAAATGAGCGATCCTGCTCCCCAGAGCCAAATCACTTCAAACAAACAAACAGCAGCAACAAAAAGGGAAGAATATTCCTCGGTCATTCAGCAGCCCTGTGTGACCAGGACTCACTAGGCCTGAGACTTACCGGGCGCTTAGTGAGGTCCCAGTTGTGGATGATCCTGGCTGGAATCACTGAAGCATCATCTTGGTGGCAGATGTCACAGTAATAGAGGCCAGAGAAGGCACAGAGTTTGGGTCTCACAAAGGAGAAGCCAATCTGCCGGGAGCAGCCTGGGGAGATAGGCATGGGTGAGTGAGCAGAGGGGCCAGGGTCAGCTCTAGGTAACAGAAGCTACTATGGCGGGAAGGGCCTGCTAGTTAGTATTTTTTAAAAGGAGAGTACAAAGGTAAAAATAACTCACTCATATTTCCACCACTAATGATTAACACTATTAATACAATAACACACTGCATGAATTATCATCACCATTTTATAGCTTAAGAAGATGATGCTTAGCCAGATGCAGTGGTGCATGCCTGTAATCCCAGTGACTCTGGAGACTGAGGCAGAAGGATCATGAATTCAAAGCCAGCCTCAGCAATTTAGCAAGGTCCTAAGCAACTCAGTGAGACCCCGTCTCTAAATAAAATACAAAATAGGGCTGGGGATGTGGCTCAGTGGTTGAGTGCCCCTGGTTCAATCCCCACTTACTCCCCCAGACCAAAAAAAAAAAAAAAAAAAAAAAGTTGATGAAGAAATCTGTCTGGTTACATCACAACTAATTTACACATGGAACTCAAGTTTGGGCTTGGTTGGTCCCAAAGGCTGAGCTCTCTTCCTTCGTCCCATGGCTCCACTGCTTGCTCCCCAACACCAACCTCCTCTCCATCCACCCCTCTACTGGGGCCTGTTAGTGCAAGCAACCAAGTCAGGGCCTGGCCAGCAGAGAAGGAGCTGAGGAAAGGGGGCTGGCCACAGGAGTGGATGGGGACACTAAAAGGAGGCAGGGTGGCCTGGACATTTCCTGGGGCCAGCCTGAACCCTGAGTAGCCCATTATTTCAGAACAGAGGGGTAGAGCCAGTTTCAGTCCCTTGGTTGAAAATCTCAAGGGACAGTGGGAGTGGGGTGTGGCCAGGGCAAAAGCTACGGCTGGCTCAAATGCTAAACATGTGCTCTGCCTCCCACAGGGGCAGGAGAAAGTGTCTCTTTGGCCTGGACCAAAGTGCAGGATCTCCTGCTCAGCAGCTGCCTCACCCTCACCTTCACCTAATTTTCTCAAGATCCCAGTTCAGTGTCTATAAAAATCAGCTGGTACTTGCTATTTTGTGGGGATATTACAAAGTCATAATGAGATTGGGTTCTGAAAGTGACCTGCAAACTGAAATACAACACAGTGTGCACTGGTGTCTGCCTGGCTGCTGGGCTGTGCCGCAGGGTGGGAAGGAAGCAGGAACTCCTGGGTTTCACAGTCCTGGCTGGCAGGTGACAGCCATGGGGACAGCTGTTCTCTGTGCCAGTGCTGACTTCACTGGTGGGAAGTCTCCCCTCGAGTGCTAGAGTCCCGGCCCCTTGGGCCAAAGAGATAAAGAAGCAGGAGTTCTGGGGTGGCGGGGCTGCTTGCTGGTGTTCTCTGCAGGAAGCTCTGCTCAGCCTGCTTCTCCCATCCTCCAAGGGGGCCACCGCAGGCCACTTCCTTCCAGACATTTGAAGCAGGCTTTCCCCTCTGGTCCCACAGGCTCCACCCCATCAGGACAGCTCTGAAACTGGAACTCAACTTCTTGCTGTGGCCTTCTGCAGCAGTGCAGCTGGCACGTCCCCCTGGACACTGGGGAGTGGGACATCACATAGGCTTGGACAATTCAAGGGCAGAGAGGGCCTCTGGGGTCCTCTCCACTAGCTTGTGCTAGTAGGGCTCCGGGGAGCAACCATCAAGGTCCAGTTTTGCCTCTCACACTTACTAGCTGTGTGAGCCTGAGATGAGGCACTTACCAGCTCTGGGCCTCAGCTTCCTCACCTATAAACAGAACAGCAGTCCCTGTCTCTATTAAATGAAATAATCCAAATAAAGCATCTGGCTCAGTGCCCCACACAATGATGATAATGACATAGCAGATGCAGTGATGTAAAATAATACCCATAATGTATTACTAAGGAGAAAAAACCAAATTGCAGAATCACACACAGAGTTGTCTGCCTGAGATAGTGGCCACAAACCACAGGTGCCTCTTTAAGTGAATTTAAATGGAATATGCAGTTCCTTAGGCACACTAGCCACATTTTAAGCACAGGTGGCTCACAGCTACCACACTGGACAGCCCAGATCTAGAACTCTTTTATAATCACTGAAAGTTCTACTGGACAGCATGGAATAGCATGACTTGCAAAAAACATGCAAAAATATTTGCTTTTGGGAGGATCCCAGGACCCTTTTGTAAAAGCATATGACAGCGTAGCAAGAAGGTAATACAGAGGGTAGAGAGTAGCAGGAACCAGGTCCCACACAGCAGCAGGAGAGGGGAGAGACAGGGGCTACCCACGAGCAGGCAGCTGGCCCCAGTGGGTCCTGGGGAGGTGCAGAGGTTGCATGGAAAGTCCCCTGTTGCTTTGGCTCAGGGGAGAGATGAAGGCACCGGAACCTCGCTGGAGGTGGGGCAAGGCTGGCAGGGAGCGGGTGGTGGGGAGGGTCAAGTCAGCACCTGCACAGAAGCAGCCCTGGGAGTCCAGGCCCTTCTCTGTGGGGATGGCCACCAGGTACTGCAACAGGAAGCCGTTCTCCCTGGTGGCGAACTTCAGCACCTCCTGACAGTTTTCATCCAGACTCCCGCCAAGCGTCACGGCCTCTTCGGCTGTCTCCAAGTAGGATGATAAGACCTTGCGGACCAGGTCCCTCCACTGGGCAGCCTCCTCCGCATTCCCTGCCTGCAGCTTCAGAACTGCCTTGGCTGTGATGATTTTGAAAAAGGCCGGGCCCCCGAGGCTTGTGTCTGGCAGGATGTCTCGAATGGTCTCCACTCCATGGCTGTCGCTTAGCATCTTTTCATTGTTTTTCACTCTGAAGCATTTAAGAGAGTCCAAAGACAGGGAAAAAATATAGGGTATCCAGGTCCTGTCCACATACAGGTACAGAAGGGACTCTTTGATAGCATCTGGCTCGGGAACCTGTGCAGACGTCCAGTCAAACTGTGTGCCCTGGGGGACTATAGACTCCGGGAGCAGGGCTGAGTTAGAGAGGTGGCCGCCCAGGGGAGCCTCGGTGGGGTCCTCAGGCTGGTCTGGATACTGGATGTTCACCCATTCGTCCTCCTGCTGAGGCCGGACCTTCTGCAGGGCCTCCCGCACCCGGTCCAGCCAGTCCTCAGCCTCATCCTGAGAGGAGGCACGCAGTGCCAGCTTCTTGCCAGAGAAGACCAGCTCAAAGCGCCCGTCACTGTGGGCCGGCCCCACAGCCTCACAGCGCAGCAGGGAGCAGCTCTCCACACAGGTGCGCTCCTCATCGCTCAGGTAGAGGCGAAGCTCCAGCGGGGAGAGCTCGCAGAAGAGCTCCTTCCAGATGCCCATGGCCCCTCGCCGAGCCACCGTGCCCAGCTTCATGAGGCCCCGGAACGGGTTGGACAGCCCTGAAAGCACAAAGAGGCACTTTAGAGTACGGGCCACAGTGGAAGTCCCCAGAACACAGCCGGCCGTGGGCTGCTACCAGATGAGATTCTGAAAGCCAGACGGGAAGATTTTTTGAGCACCTTGGCCAGTCCTCCCTCGGCTTTGACCTCCCTTCCTGCACTTCACTGAGATGAATGTGCTCGATGCACTCCAGCATCTGGGCCCACAGTCAGCCTTCCCTCCTGTCACCAGGGCTGTGCTTCTATGTGAGGCCAACCCCTCCCCCCATCCACGCAAGGCCAAGGACATCTTTCCAGCAATTCTCTCTCCTGTGTTGTGCTTTCCTCCCTTCTCTACTGGATCAGGCCTGCTGGCACACAGAATGCTGTAATTTCTCCCATTTTTAAAATCTCTCGCCTCAACTCACATCTCTAATTACTACTTTGTTTCTTGGTCCTTTTTGCAGAAAAACTGCTTAAGAAATATTGGCATCTCTGTCTCTATTCCTGCTCCCATTCCTTCTTGAACCTGCCCCAATTAGATTTCTGACTCCTCACTTCACTGAAACTGCTCCTGGGAAGGCCACCAATGCCCTCCTTGTTGCCAAACCTGAAGGCTCCCTGGAAGCCTCCCCTGCCCTTTGGGGTCCTTGGTTCCCTGACCTTTCAAGGCTGGAGCGCTCCAGGGCTCAGCCCTGAGTCCCCGTCTGCTCTGTGGACACCCACTCCCTGGCTGAGCTTACCTGCTCTCAGGGCTTTATGCCAACAGACCCCAACTCTTTTCCTCTAGCCTGGTCCTCACCCGTGAACTTTAATACATCCATTCCACATATGTCTAATAGGCATCTCAAAGTTCATGTGTCCAAAAATGAATTCCTAATTCTCGAGCTGCAAAACTGCTTCTTCCCTAATGTTCCTTATCTCATAAAGTGGAAAACTTCATCCTTCCAGTTTCTTGGGCTAAAAACCTTGGAGGTATCCCAGATTTTCTTTGTTTTCTTATTTAATAGTCCCCGGCTCCTCCCCCACCTCCACTACCACACAGGTGAGGCCACTGTCATCTCTCTCTTGAATTATGACAGTCCCCTAATTGGTCTTTCTTCCCCTGCTGTCCTTTGGTATAGGAGCTGGAATGATTAGTTTAAAAGATAAGCCAGAGCATGTCCCTCTGCCATCCCGCCCCAGAACAAAGGCCTAACCACCCTTCGTGGGCCATAGGCCTCCATCCCACTGACCTTATCTCTTATCACCCCTCCTCCGCTCTGCTCCAATCGCTCTGGTCACGACTGTCCCCTGGACATGTCAGGCATGTTCTTGGCACAAGATTTGCATTTTTCTCATTGAGTGAAACACACAGACCACCGCATGCCTCCCTCCCTCCTTCCTTTCCCACGTCCTCACGTCCCCTTATTTGTGAGGGTGCCTTGGCCACCCTCTAGCTTGGCACTGCCTTGACTCCTTATTTTCCAGGGTTTTTACTACCACCTGATCATACTCTATGATTATTTGTCATTTTCTTATTTCCTGGACCCCTGTGCCAGAACACAAGTCCCATGAAAGTAAGGACACTACTCGGCTTCCTGCTGTGTCCTCCACACCTAGAACACTGCCTGCCACATCAGAGATACCCAGTAAATACCTGCTCCATGAACAAAGGAGAGAAGGCTGGTGCCTGACACTGCTCAATGCCCTTGCTCCCCTGGAGTCTGCCACCAACGAGGGGTCCATAAGACTCCTAATTCTCTCTCCTCCAGCCTGGACTAACCTTAGAGATTTGTACTGTGTGGGGTTTCCTGACCCCTCTGGATAGCCTAAGAAGTGCACTTCAGGGACTGGGGCTGGGGCTCAGGGGTAGAGCGCGCGCCTAGCATGTGTGAGGCACTGGGTTCGATCCTCAGCACCACATAAAAATAAATAAAATAAAGATATTGTATCCATCTACAACAAAACAAAACAAAACCCACACACCTTCTCAGGCATGGTGAGAGACCACAGCCAGCATGTGGACCAAATCCAAAAGAAGCCAACAAGGAGACCACAGCTCTACTCACTCAAAGCCCCATGGACCTGACAGAATTCTCAACCATGTCACTGCAAAAAGAAAATGAGGAGAGACAGATGCCAGGGCCCCCTTGTTTTGTTTGTTATAAAAGGAACCCATTTTGAGGAAAATTAGGTTATGGTTATTTAATGCTTTCTGGAATTTCACAGGGTGTAGAGATAGAGCTGGCTTCACCGTAAATACCACACGGAGGACAGAAACGAACAGATCTGATGAAGCTCACCAGCGCTGTTAAATGAACCATCTAAAATAAGGCCTTTAGAAGGAGCCGTTAGGACACCTGGGCCCCAGGCCCCAAGGCACAAGGTGCTCTGAGCCACAGAAGGAATCAAGAGTCCTCTAATTCTTGATTTGATAGTGCAATTTCAGGGAGCATATTTTTGCTTCAACATATGAAGCAATATTTTAATTCTCTGTAGATAGATTTGAACACTATTTTAATAAGAGTTTATAAGAGAATACAGCACTTTTCCTGAAATGCTCTCCTGAATTACTAAGCATGAGTATGCCTCTTATTACATTCTGAGATGAGGTTTTTTCTGGGAGAACACACCACCCATTGGATAATGGCAAACACGATTTTATTGCATGGTCCCTGCCAAGCCACCTACCCATCTGCCTGCGGTGCACCACCCGGAAGTTCTTATGCTCCTGCGCTGGTGCTGCCCTGGCTTTCCTGCTTCCTGGGGAAGGCACACATGCTTTGTCTAATGCCCCCAGGGAGGAGCTCTTTCTCGGTCCTTGAGAAAAATGCCTGCAGAGAGCAGGCCTTGACTCTGGAGTCCCTCGAGAAGCAGCTGTAGAGCAATCTGGGGTGCCCTCCGGGGCTTGCTCCTGGGTAGGCCGGTAGAAGTCATCTTCAGAGATCCAGCTCTTGCTTTTCTATTGAGAAAGAAGACAGAGGCTGTCTGCTTTTAAGTTGTTAAAAATTACATGCCATAAAATGAACCCATTTTAAAAAATGATATGAAATTCAATAGTCTTGGTATATTCACAGAGTTGTGCGACCATCACCTTAGTCTAAGTTTAGAACATTTTCATCACCCCCAAAAGAAACCCCACGCCCACTGGCAGCCACCCTCATTTCCCCATGACCATCCCAGCTCCAGGCAACCACTCGTCTACTTTTTGTTTCTATAGATTTGCACATTCTGGCTATTCATACAAAAGAAATCATATAATGTGTGATACTTTTGTGACTGACTTCTTTCTCTTAGCATGATGTTTTCAACAAGTATGTGTGAAAATTCAAATTCTCTTTTACCGCCAAATATTTGTGTGGGTGCACCACATTTTATTTATCCACTCAGCAGTTGATAGGTATTTGGGTTGTTCCACTTTTTTGGCTATTGTGAATGATACTGCTATGAACACCCATGTACATGTTTTTGTGTGGATTTAGGTTTCCCTTTTCTTGGCTATGTACCTAGGAGTGGATTTGTGGAATCATGTAACTCTATGTTTAACTTCTTGAGGACCTGTTAAACCATTTTCCAAAGTGGCTACACAATTTTACATTCCCACAAGCAATATACGAGGGAATCAATTTCTCCATAAACTCTCCCACATTAGTTATTTCTTGATTACAGCCATCCTGATGGGTGTGAACGGGCTATTACGTTGAAGTTTTGATCTGCATTTCCCTAGTGTCTAATGATACTGACATCTTTTCATGCGCTGATTGGTCATTATTATCTTCTTTGGGAAAAAAAATCTATTTGAATCCTTTGGTCTTTTTAAAAATTTTTTTTGTATCAGGAATTGAACCCAAAGGCACTTAACCACTGAGTCACATCCCCAGCCCTTTTTTATATTTGATTTTGAGACAGGGTCCTGCTAAATTGCTTAGGGCCTCACTATGTTGCTGAGGTTGGCTTTGAACTTGTGATCCTCCTGCTTCAGTCTCCTGAGCCACTGGGTTACAGGTGTGTGCCACTGTACCCAGCCCTTTGGCCATTTTTGAGTTATTTATCTTTTTTGTTAAGTGCTGAATTGTGCCCCGCCCCCCCCCCCAAAAAAAAAAGACTTGTTGAGCTCCTAACCCCAGCACCTTAGAATGTGACTTTATTTAGATGTACATGTAATTAGTTAAGATGAGATCATATTGGAGTTGGGTGGGCCCTTCATCCAATATGAGTGATGTCCTTATAAGAAAAGAAGACAAGACACACACAGAGGAGAACCGAGTGAAGACAGCACAGAGGGAGAATGCAGGTGAAGGTGGAGGGTGTGTCAATGAGTTCAGGGACACCAAGATTGGCTGGCTGCACTGGAAGCTAAGAGAAAGGCATGGTACAGATTCTTCACTGGAATCTCCAGAAGGAGTCAACCCTGATGACATCTGGACTTTCGACTTCCAGCCTCCAGAGTTAACAAAGAATGCATTTCTGTTGTTTTAAGCTGTCTGGTTTACGTCACTCTGTCACAGCTGCCCTAGAAAATGAATATCTGTTGCACGGGTTCTTCGCATAGTCCATGAACTAGACCTTTACCAGTTATATGATTTGCCAGTGATTTCTCCCATTCTGTGGGCTATCTTTTCACTTCCTTTCTTTTTTTTTTTTATTTGTTCTTTTTAAATATACATGACAGTAAAGTGTATTTTGACACATTATGTATACATGGAGTATAACTTATTCTTATCTTTTCACTTTCTTAACGGTGCCTTTGGAAGCACAGAGTTTTTAATTTTGATGAAGTCTAATTTATCTATTTTTTTCTTTTGTCTCTGCTCCTGGTGTCGTATCTAAGAAACCACTGCCAAAGCCAGTGTCATGAAGATTTACTCCTACGTTTTGTGCTAAGAGCTTTATAATTTGAGATCTTACATTTAGGTCCACGATCGGAGTTAACTTCTGTGTTAGGTGTTTAAGAAAAGGGTGCAACTTGATTCCTCTGCAGCCTTTGCAGGTGGCTGGCCAGTTGCCCCAGCATGTTGGTTTTTCTGCCCTGCTTACGGGGTCTGAGATGAGGGAGGTGCGGGGAACAGGCTGCCTCTGCTCCCCTTCCCCGCCGCTTCTGCTGCTCTCTGCGTTGCCCTCTCGTCTGAAGCTCACCTAACAGGGGAAGTGGGGGAAGTCTGGGTTCTGTGGCCTTGTGGAAATGAATTCCGGTTCCTTTATTTCACTATTTCAAGCCCTCCCTGCCTTTCTGTGCCTAAACATGCAAGAGCAGAGGCAAGGAAGCCGACCGGGCTGTCCTACGTGGCTGTCTACACAGAGGAAATGAGTCACACAAGGGGTGGGACCAGCCCAGCTGTTTTGTTAAGTGCCACCCACCTCACCCTGATGTTGCTATTTCCAACCCCTATATCAAGACATCCTCCTTGCTTATGGAGACAGGAAGGGGTGCTGGGCTGGGGCTGCCCCAGAAGGGTTGGTTTGAACAGTTTAATCCATTCGATGCTATAAGACTCCTAGGTCAGGAGTTGTGAGTTCTGATTCAGGCACCTGGGGGAGCCTCCCAGAACTGGGCCCCCAACACCTCCTCCAGAGGCAGAATTGGCAGGTGCTTCTGCCAGGGATGGAAGATCTGTCAACAGCTCCTGGGGACCATGTACAATGCTGCACTCTTAACAAAGACTGCCTATGACACCAAGACCCAGGAGAAAACGGGCTGAAGCAGCTCCCTGAAACCTGTGGCTATCCTGGCAGCCTCGTGCACACTTGTAACGTCCTTCCTGCTGTCTGCAGCCCCTGCTCATAGTCCTGCTGGGAGACCTTGATCACCTCCTCCTTAAGTTTCCAAATTGGTTCTCAACCCACACTTCCCCCCAGTCCCAGAAGGGTCAGAGACCCCCACTGAACCCAGTGATATTCTGTGCTTAACACCATCCTGTTTGGACAGTCATTTTTCTTGCTATCTCCCACAAGTACATGGCACAGGGTCAAAAAAACGGGGAATAAATCTCGACTATCCCAATGTCATTAATGTAAAATAAGAAAGGTGAATTGAAGGAACCGGAAGGATGGAAACAAACGTGAATGTTACGACCATGGATGCGGGGCTGCTCTCTCCACCGAGGACAGGGGGACTACCAGGAAGCGTGCAGACGAGTTCACTGACCTCAGAGCAGCCTCCAGGAAATGGTTCTCTAGAGAAACTCCTTGGCTCTCTCAAATGACAGGGAAAAACACTGGGAAGCGGATTCCTTGGAAAAAGCGCTGAGGGTGCACATCCCACCCCTGGGCATGAAGGGTGTGGGGGCGTGTGCCTGCAAAATCATCACACAGGGTTTTTTTCTCTCCCCTTTTCCATGCCTGCTGGCTCAGGGGCCCACATCTGGCCAGCTCCCTGCCCCTTTAAGAGTGGGGGATCACCACTGACTCAATAATCACACCACAGCACCACCTGCCACCAGGGATCCAAGACAGAGAAATGCCACCTTGAGTTATTCAGGCACCATGACACTGTACACAATGGCTAAGTTCCAGAGAGAGCCATCTAGCTGAGGAATGCAATGCCGGGTCTCTGGACCACTTTCAAAAGGATTAGACGTTCTGTCCAGGCTGTTCTCATATGCCAGGCAAGGGGACTTTGTACCCACAATTGTGGTAGGGGTCCCTATGCCACAGGTGGGTGGTCCATTGGGGAATGATTGGACCAAACTCATAGACAGTCACCCTTGGGAGCTTCCAGTTTTCCACACCTTCCTACCTACCATTCACCACAAGTCTAATTATGATGTGGATCATTTGTCTAATCTAGTGTCTGTCCCCAAAGGGTAGGGATCTTGTCTGTCCTGTTCCATCTCTGCATCCCTAGCATCCATCATGGTGCTTGGCTCATATTAAATGCTTTGTGTTGAATGAATTTAAAATGAAACATTTTTTAAAAGAAAGGCTGACTGGCTCTTAGGGCTACAAAACTTGACATTGACTCTAACATTCCTCCAAACATTTTTGCTCGAATAATAAGCATAGAAGCACAGAAAGACAGGAACTCAGGGACAGACATGTAGGGCACAGCCCAGCACCATCCCAAGATGGGGAGCCTACCAGGACCCTGTGCACGTGTGCCAGACAGGGGCAGTCAGTGACTGCCTACTGAGTGAGGGAATGAGTGAATCCACAATTCCTGCGCAAGACAGAGGAGGAAGCGGGCAGCATCAGAGACTCTGGCACAGGACCCAGCATCAAGTACTTTGATTCCATGTTCCCCAGCATCCCGCTAGTAATCGGACTCCCCTGAGGCAGCAAGAAGGCAAAGCTTGCCCTGGTCAGACCAACTTAATCACCCCACACACCTGATGGTGCACTGCTCCAAAGAAACTTAGAAGTTGGCATCTTGAGAGTCTCTTGAGAACTCAAGAACCCTTAATGGTGCCCATTCTCCCAGGTGCAGAGCTCAGGGCTGACAATTCCAAAGTGAACAGGCATGGTCCTTTGTATCGTGGAACTAAGATCATTCAAGTGAAGAAGTAAAAAAATAAACAAGCAGACAACTGAGGAGGCAGTGAAGTTTTCCACTGTAATGAGTGTTATGCACAAAGGAGAGTAGACAAATGGGACGGAGTTGAACGGGATGGTGTTTTTTTAGACATGGGGTTCAGGGTAGACTGAGACAATGATGAGGGCCAGGAGCGAATCAGAAAAGTGGTCCAGGCAGAGGGAACAGTGAACTGGAAGGAGCTCACTTTGTCAAGGCAGCAAGGCTGGAAGCAGAACTTAGTGGGCGGTAGAAGAGCTTTGTTGACAAGTTAGCTGGCCTATCCCATTAGCTCTGGGTCCTTGGCAGGATAGTGTGGCTAAACCTGCAAAGCAGAAATCAGACCCTGGGCAGGAGTGAACCCAACATCGCCAAGGTCACTCTGTGGAGCCCTGTAGGGGTGCAGGCCACCATCCACAGGAGGTATTGCTCTGCCTCCAGTTCAAGTCAGGTGCTGCAGAGCCTTTCAACCTTCAGCATGGCTTAGGAGCCACCTAGTCACAACCTTTAGAGTTCCATGACATTCATCTTCCAGAAGTAAATCCAAAGCCATCTTCAGCATAGTAAACACAGAGAATCTAGCTCACATTTATAGTTATGTGATTTATACAGTCATATTCAATAATGCATGAATATGGAGTGAGACCCCAGCAACTTAACAAGACCCTGTCTCAAAATAAAAAAAATAAAAAGGACTGAGGGTGTAACTCAGTGGTAAAGCACTCTAGGTTCAATTGCCAATACCCCCCTGCTCCCTGCAATCCCATGAATACACTAAAAACCACTGAATTAAACTTTGGTTAGGTGAATTGTATGGTGTGTGAATTATACTTCAGTAAGGCTGTTAGAAAGTGGGGAGAAGGGCCTCTCTGGGCTTCACAGTCCTGATTCCATCCTAAGTCATATGATCTAGAAGCTACGACCCAGGAAGAGGTAAGCATGGATAGAGCTGAAAAAGCAAGACCACATCCCAACCTAAGCCCCAGATGGCACTGGGGTAAACTGGTGCGTTCTGATTTCTACCTCTGCTTTCATGACTCTCTTTTGCCCTCCATGGTGTAGTTTAACTGTGAAGACTAGAGAGAGAAGTAGAGAAACTCACACCTGAAAAGGTGTCCATTTTCTCTCTTTCACGGTGGCCTCTCCCCTTCCTCCTCCACAGGTCTCCCTGGGCATTCCAGAGCAGCTGCTTTCCTTCACCCTGCCCTGTTAGGTAGCTAGGGCTTGAGTCATGGAAAGGGCAGAGACCACACACATACCTTCCTGCAAACACAAGCCAATGACTTTGGGAAATGTCAAAGGCCACACGAGAACAAGTGTGAGGCACAACCTCTGACAGGTGCTTCATTGGGCCAGCAGTCCCCAAGCCTGTGGGCTCACAGCTCTCTCAAGGAGAGGCCCAGGGCTGGCTCTCCTAGGGTTACTGACAAACTGGACCGGCTTGTCTAGAAGAGTACTAATAGAAATATACTGTGAGCCACACGCATAGTTTTAAGTGTTCTAGTAGGGACATAAAAAAGCTAAAAAAAAGAAAATGTGAAATTAATTTTAATATATCTTACTTAGTCCAATATTTCCAAAATCTTTTCATTTTAACATGTAATCAATAAAAACATTATAAAATTATTGAGTGAATTTTATCCCCCCCCCACACTAAGTTGTCAAAATATAAAACTTATTTTACACAGCACATCTCAGTTTGGACTGGTCATATTTCAAGTGCCCAAGAGCCAAATGGACTGCCACATTTGACCACAAAGTTCTAAACCCTGGGTCATGTAAAATGAGTATTTTCAAAGCCTGGTATTTTATAAAAATATTAATTTAACGGTAAGTACTAAGGAGGAAACCAAGGCTCAGAGATGCGAAGTCACTTGTCTAAGGCCTTACGCTGGTGAGTAGTAGTGGCTAAGAGCAGAGACTGTGATCAGGTAGGAGCCACCTTCTTCACAGAGTCAACGTGAATGACAGGAGGTACCTGTGGGAAGTGGTGGCATGGCACTTGGCTCATCACTATTCACAGCCCAAGAAACCTTGGCCCATCCTTACCATGCTATTAACACTACTGCACGCAGGAGAGGGAGGCTCATGGGGAGAAGGCAGAGACGACTCAGGGTCCCTAGCTGGGTAAACCCTGCTTCTGCTCTGAATCATTTCCCCAGGACTTCCCCAACATCCTGCACCACTCACCGGGCTGGTGGGGGAGGAAACCACAAGCTTCAGTCCAACCGAACCATCCTCCAGGGCTTTTTGCTGGGTGTTCCCTTGGCTGACTGCTCCACTCGTCTCTCTCACAGCGCTAGAGGGCTGCTGGCCTAAAGTGCTCCCCACAGCTTGGGCGACATCTGGCTGCGGCACATCTGGGATGCCAGGTGCCTGAGAAAGTGACTGCTGCTTGTGACCACCATCTGGGCTCCCCGAAGATGCTTGGGCAGGAAGGAGCTCTGCAGGCACATCGAAGTCCAGGTGTGTACTTGAGGCGAGGGAGAGCGAGGCCTGCAGCGTGGGGATCTCTGTCTTTTGGCCAGGTCCGTTGGTTGGCACAGAGTTGACCTGGGCTTTGCTGAATTCTGACAACACCCTAGAAGTTTTCAAACGAAGAAACCTGTTTATAGGATGATGGATAAAATGCCTAAGGCTACTGGGACAGTGGTAAGAATGGAAAACTGCTGTTCTGATTTAAAAAAATCATACAAAACAACACTCTCTTAAATACCCACTGCACTCCCCAGCCCCCAGCCCCACGCAGCCCTCCACATACTCCCCACAAAGGCTGTCCCTGATCAGGTCTTAGGCACACGGGTGGTCAGGTGAGCTGTGTAGCTGGGGTCTCAGGTGAAATGCTCACGGAGTACAAATGAACACTTGTGCATGGGAACTAACTGCCATCCTGAGAGTCTGCTCAGTCAAACAAATGATTGTGTGGGCAGTCATTTCCCCAGCACCGTCTGTGGCAGAGACTCCTGGACAGATGGTGTCTACAGTGGGGTTCCCCAACAGCAAAGCAGCAGAGACACCGAGACTGCTGGGACAGGACTGGGCAAGACGAGGTTGTACTTTTGTCTTGCGACAGTCACTGGGACAGCAGGGATGGAATGAGGTGCAAGGGCTGATCCCCCTCAGAGCTGGACTGGGTGTGGGATCATAGAAGCCTCATGTCCCCAGAAGTTGCTGTTGCAGCTCAGCGTACACCAAGCGTAGAAGGGAGTGTACAAGTGACATGGGCTGCACCTCTTCAGGCCTCCTGTGGGACTGCCACTCCTTGCCTCCTCAGAGGTGCTTCCTGGGGCCAAGGGGAGTCAATGTTATTGTCTCTATATGCATGGATGCACTGCACAGAACATATTTCTGAGCCTTCTGGAATGTGCCCTGGCTAGTGACTACTCCTTTGCTCTGCTGTGGTTTCTGGGGATCCAAGTTTGCTTTCTAAAATAAACCCATTTGCTGTTTACTCTTCTGCTTATAAAAACCAGTGGAGTATGCCTCAGGTGGTAACAAGGTTGTCTGGAGTTCAAAATCTGCACATATCTACTTAAACTGGTTCCAGAAGATATATTAAGCGTCCCTTAATTGAGGCTGGTATACTCAGGGATTTTAGCACCCAAGTTGCTTACCTGCTTGGCTTCCCACTGAGCTGTGCTCTTACCTATGCCATCCTGACTCAAAAACATTCCAAGACATTATAGTTAGAAATAGGTGACCAACCCATACACTTATAAGCAACAGACTTCCAATATGGACACCAAGACATTGCAATGAGGAAAGAACAGTATTTTCAACAAATGGTGCTGGAATCAATGAACAGACACATGCAAAAGAATAAAGTTTGAATGTGATCTCATACCACATACAAAAATTAACTCAAAATGAAGCGAAGACTTAAATGTAAGAGCTAAAGCTATAAAACTCCCAGAAGAAAATATAGGTATAGGTGGGTGCAATGTTGCAAACCTGTATTCCTAGTTACTCGGGAGGCTGAAGCAGAACTGTGTTTGAGACCAGTCTGAGCAACATAGTGAGATCCTGTCTCAACAAATAAATTAATTAATTAAATAAAAAGGCATAAATTTTGTGTCTTTGGATTAGGTAATAGTTTCTCTAAACCATAGGCAACCAATATAGATAAATTAGACTTCATTAAAATTAAAAACTTTTGTGTCCCTAAAGATCTATCAAAAAAGTGAGGGGGTTTGGAGTGTAGCTCAGCAGAGCCCTTGCCAAGCATGTACAAGGTCCCGGGCTCCATTCCCAGCACTGTGAAAAAGGAAAAAAAAAAACAAAAAACAAAAAAAGAACAAAATGATGGGAGAAAATATTTGCGAATCATACACAGTGGTCTAGTATCCCCAATCTACAAACCATTCTTACAACTCAACAATAAAAGATAATCAAATTTTAAAATGGAAAAAGGATTTGAATGAACTTTTACCCAAGAGAAATAAACAAATGCCAGTAAGTACATGAAAGGCATTTAACATCATTGGCTTTCAGGGAAAAGCAAATCAAAACCATAAGGAGATACTACTTATACCCATTAGGATGGTTACAGTCAAAGAGACTATCAAGTACTGGCAAAGATGTGAAGAAATCAACTCATATTAGTGGCGAGAATGTAAAACAGTGCAGCTACTGTAGAAAGTTTGGTAGTTCCTCCAAAGGGTAATCATAGAGTTACATGTGACGGGCAATCTATCCCTGGGTATATATCTAATAGACATAAAAATATGTTCACAAAAACCTGAATACGAATGTTCCCAGCCACATTACTCGTAATAGCCTACATGTGTGGGGGAAATGTCCATTAGCTGATGAATGGATGAACAAATTATGATCGATACATACACTGGAGTATTATTCAGCCATGATATGTGTTATAAAAGAGATGGATTTTGAAAACATTATACTAAGTTGAATGAAAGCAGTCATAAAAGGCCACATATTGTATGATTCCATTTATATGAAATGTCCAGAATTGGCATTCCATGGTATCGGTAAGGGGTTTCCCTACAGACTGATGAAAATGTTCTTGAATTAGATGGTAATGATGTCGATTAACCCTGTGAACATACAAAATACCACTGGATTATTCTTTTAAAAGGTGAATTTTATGGTATGTGAAGTCTATCTCAATAAGAAAAATGGGTAACCACTCAGAAAGGTGGGAACATGTTTAGGAACAGTTATGGGGGAGGCAGGCAGCGGCTGCTTCTTGTTCTTAATGTCTTGACCTAAAACCAGAGCAAAGAAAATCCAAGAGTGCAGCTTGCAGGGAGTGGGCAGTACTGAGTTCTGGAAACAAAGGGCTTCCACAGGCAGAGAAGGAAAGGAAAATTTGCTAACAACTGTACGTATCCATACCACTGTGACAGAAGGGGGCCACTTCTGAAATGAGGCAGGGAGGCAGATTTTGGCAAATGTGCTCTGTGAAGTCCCAGGTGCCCAGGAGCACCAGGAGATGGTATAGTGAATGGTTAAGAGCAGGGGCTCCTGAGTCTATGTGGTCTCACTTAGTACACTGCTGTTAAAGCAGTTCATGGACTTCAATTGGCTTATCTGCAAAGCAGGAGCCATAATAGCACCCCCTTTTATGATTGTGACAAAGACTGAGATAATGTAGGCAAAATGCTTAGCAGAGTGTCTGGCACAAAGTAAATACTCAATAAACATTGACCTCAAATTTTTATGGTAGTTGCTTTTATCACTGATAAGATGGCTTAACCTTCATGTACACAAACATAAACATTTAGAGGAAGAAGTCAAATTATGAAAATATTTGTTATCATTATAAAGTGATTATCAATTAATGAATCCTAATGAAAGACAAATTTTCATGACAAAGTAGACTGGGTATTAGAATCAGTGAGTGATAAGGCCTAAAGAAATGCTACCAGATAGCAGGGAGCTTGTATGATCAATCAGTTTCCACTAAATCAAAACCAAGGTCAAGATGAAAACAAGTTCAGTTCCATCAGCATCAGTACCAATCTTCAGGGTCCAGAGAAAATAAGGGAGACACTTACATCGAGTGAAAACAACTGCTAGTTAGAGATGAGATTTTGAATGAAAAGTAAAAGAAAAGAAATTTTTGAAGAATTGTGAAAAAAAAAAAAAAAGCAACTGAAATGGCTACAGTCCTTTCACTTCTATTTGGATTAGGACACCAATTTCCAGAAACTTCTAATAAAAAAAAAAAATTAAACGTGATTTCTTTTAGAAAGCAATTTGAAAAGATACGTGTCAGTGGGCACAGTGGTGCACACCTACACTCCCAGCTGCTTGGGAGGCTACAGTAGGAGGATCACAAGTTCAAAGCCAGCCTTAGCAATTTAGTGAGGTCTTAAGTAACTTAGTGAGACCCTGTCTCAAATAAAATATAAAAAGGATTGGGGATGTGGCTCAGTGGTTAAGTGCCCCTGGGTTTAATCCCTGGTACCAAAAAAAAAAAAAAAAAAAGGAGTATGTGTTTTATATGTGTGTGTGTGTGTATAGTCATATGCTCACACACATGTGCAGTAATTAAAAATCATGGTCTGGAAAACCACCTCACAAAGCAGTCCTGACAAGCACTTTTTCTGAACATGTAATATGTGGACCCTTGCGTTAGTGGAACATGGCACTGTTTTGGTGGGCAAGGGCCACTGAAAATGGCACAGAGGTGGGCCGCATATGCTGAGAACCATTTTCCCCAAGGGAAAGTTTCACGCCAAAAACCTCTGACAAATACTCATGAAGGTTTTGCAGCAGTTTTTTTTTTTTTGTTGTTGTTGTTGTTTTGTTTTTTTCTTTTTGGTGATGGTTGTTTTGTTTTTTGGTACTGGGATCTGAACCCAGGCCATTTACCACATATCCAGTCCTTTTTAGTTTTAATTTTTAAAGACAAGTGGTGGGAGAACTGATATCACAGGTACTTAGATTAAAAAAAAAAAATCACAATAAAACCACCTAGTGAGCGCTCACCATACCATAAGGGTCTGTTTTAACACTTTACATAACTTGACTCATTTAATTTGCTTTCCTTTGAAGAATTTGTAACCTCATTTTGCACATAAGGACATCGAGGTCAGAAAGGATAAATACCTGGTACTTTTTCAAGTTCAAAAAGCTGATAAATGGACAACTTGGGCGGTCTTGTTTCTGAGTCCACTAGACTGTACCTAGGCTTAGGGAACAGCCAATCCTCTATCCACAAGGCAGACTGCAATGTGGTTTCCACAAAACAGAACTCCTTATATTAAATTAATAAATTCCATCTAGAATGTTGTTTTATACTTTAATTTACAGGTTCTAATTTTATAGTTGTAATAATAAGTACAAGGTATTTAGGCCCAATTTTAAGTTACAAATATTTATGTAATAATAACAAAAGTCAACTCTTAAGTGCTGGTGAGACACTTGTATCCTTGAAATATCCTCCAAGAAATGCTGATCTCTGTGGATGCTCAAAACTTACTATGAGGCCCAGCTCTAGGAACCACGGTGCTGGACATGTGTTTGTGCATCTGTGTGTTTAGTGTTTGCCAGGGGCTCACCCACACTGTCCAGGGTTTGTACATTCTGACCCTCGTCCCTTGAGTTTCCCCATAAAACCCAAGACAGTGCTTCCCACACAGGGTGGATGGTTACTGATTCAATGACCTCAAGCTGGAATTTTCCAATCATAAGACTCATGAAAGATAAACACCAGGCACAAGACCCAGCAAAGCAGGATGGTCTGTGGAGAAGGCAGAGACATAGAAAGAGCTGAGACAGGTGGGCAAATCTACCTATGTCACACGGTAGGGACTGCTCCTCCCCAACACACCCTATCTAAATTCATCCATTTGACATCTGGAAACACCATCTGAAGGGCTCAGTGCTTGGCAGCTGTCTCTGGAGCCAACCAGACAGTCTCACCAACAGGCGTCTGATTTGATTCTCAAACAGCCATATGTAAGGGAATCTCCATCTTTTGTTTTTGTTTGTTTGTTTGTTTGTTTTTTGTGGTGCTGGGGATTGAGCCCAGGGCTCTTGTGCTTACAAGGCAAGCACTCTACCAACTGCGCTACATCCCCAGCCTGGGAATCTCCATCTTAAAGATGAAGAAACAGCTTCAGTAAGAGTCAGCAGTTCGCCTGGCATTATTGGACTTGTAAGTGGTAGAAAAGGACTGAAAACTAGTCTACATACCACCGAACCCTGGTGCTATTCCCGCACTGGGTGGGAACTCTGAAGGACCTGGACCAAGGTCAGGGTGGGCAGCAGGAGTAGAAAAAGGGCAGGCTGATGGAACATGGGCTTAACCAAGGGAGGCTCAATAAAAGGTCTACATTCTTCACCTGTTAATGAGCAGAATCCACAAGTTTGATAATAATTTGTGGCAAGGTAAGAGGATAAGGGTACATTCCCGGTGGAGTATAAATAGGCAGCGCCTGAAAATTACATATTAATTCACCCTTCAGCCTAGCAATTTTGCTTCTAGGAGTTTACTGAACAGAGATATTTATATGAAACTAAAAGACCACAAATACAGGATTATTTATGGGACCAATGAACTCCAATATCCATTAAATATAGGGCTGATTAAATAAACTAAGGTATATTCAAGCAATGGAATAATATGTGATAGAAAATGAGAATGAAGATAATCTGATATGAAAAGATCTCTAAAACAGAGATAGAAGAATATACATATATTACCTTTTGTGGAGAAGGGGGATAAAAAATAAGGAAGAGATTTTTAAAATCTGTATATTGTTATTTGTTACTGATACATTTAGAAACTTTGGAAGTATATGCAATAAATCAGCAATATTTATTGCTGTGGAACAGAAAGGGAAAAGAATTTTCATTGTATTGTTTCATTGTATGGTTTAGATGTCTTTTACCATAAAAAGATTATTTGAAAAGTAATCTTTAGCTGGGCATGGTGCTGTACACCTGCAATCTTCAGTGGCTCAGGAGGCTGAGGCAGGAGGATCATGAATTTGAGGCTGGCCTCAATAATTCGGTGAGTCCCTAAGCAACTTAATGAGACCCTGTCTCAAAATAAAAAAATAAAAAGGACTGGGGATCAGTGGCTCAGTGGTAAAGGGCCACTGGGTTCAATGCTGTGTACCAAAAAAAAAGTCTGGTGTGGGGGTGCATGCCTGTAATCCTAGTGACTTGGGAAGCTGAGGTGAGGATGGCAAGTTCCAGGCCAGCCTCAGCAATTTATCGAGAACCTGTCTCAAAATATAAAACGAAAAAGGGTTGGGATGTAGCTTGGAGCACTTCTGGGTTCAATTCTAGTACTGCAAAGATGTTTAACAGAAAAAAAGAAGAAAAAAAAAAAAGGCTGGGTGAAGTAGGTCATGTCCAGGCTCCCCTCTTAGGTCAAGTGTCAAGACTCGGACACTTCCACACTCGCTTATTCCTCTGTCTCGGGTTTTGTGTCCCAGGGAGTCTTCTATGAAGTTACACCCTTATGCATATGCTCACTGTACTTGCTGGACATTGTACATATTGTCTAAACTATTAAACATACTTTACGCTAAGCCTCAGGGATACTAAGTGACTTGTTAAAGGTGGCCCGGGATCAGAGCTGGAGTTTTGTACCAGCTCTGAGCCTTTCTAAATCTAAAAGCCATGCCTCCCTTTGACTTTCTTATATCTTGAGAGTTCAGTGACAGAAAATCACGTGATCAGAAAGAGAGACAGAAGGGGAGGAAGCGGGGGAGGGCAAGGTTGTGGGAGGGGCACTCACTCTTGCAGAGACGGGTCGGAATCATCAGCATTTGCTGTGCCCAGGTCTGAATCGTAGGACATGGGCTCCTCAGAACGGTCTGGACTCTTGGAGCCATTCTCTTGAAGTAGGCAGCTATCGGAGTTTAGGCTGCAGGACAGCTGGGAGGAACTGGCTGTGTCCAGGCTGAGGGAGGAGGCAGTGAGCTTCCTATTCCGCCGGATCTTATGACCCGAGTGCTGGACTTCAATGTCCTCTGAGCCTGAGGAATGGGAAATTGAATCCAGAGATTCCTTCCGCTGTAGTTCTGCACCAGAGGTAGTGAGAGGGTCAAGCTCAGAGAGTGGGCAAAGCCCAGAGAGGGCCAATGGGGTGAGCGTCCATTCATTTAAGATGGCAGACTTATAGGACAGTTCAAAGGACAAAGATGTTAGTCCCTGCAGGAAGCTAAGGAGGAACTCGCCCTCCTCGGCGTCTCGAAGCAGGGCCGTGGGCTGATAGTACTCGCACAGCCGGGCCTGCTCCTGGAGGAGCAGCTTCAGGTAGCACTCCATCAGGCCGTCATTGAGGGCCAGCCGCAGCCAGGCCCGGCAGCGGCCCACGTCTGTGTTGACAAAGACCAGGTGCTCCAGTTCCGAGATGATGTGTCTGGGACCGGGGAGAAGAGACTTGTTTCAACAAACTGTCTCAATTTATTGAGATGTCATTTTACCCACTGGTTAGCAAGAACCCATCATAACTATGGCAAGTATACATAGGAATAAAAAATACTTGGATAATATGTTTTAAGGGGAATACAGAAACATTAAGCTATAACCCCTGACGTTTGAGTTTGGTGTTATGAAAGATAATGGCCATGTTCACTATAACCATCCCTACCGTCCCTGAAATCATCTGTTTGTCCAAGACATGTTTGTTGAGCCCTCAAGTTTTTGGAACTGGGAAGAAACAGGGTAAAGTAAATCCCTTTATTTTTTTTGTGGTGCCAGGGAACAAACCGAGGAACTTGTGTATGTGAGGCAAGCACGCTACCCTCGAGTTACACCTCCAGCCCTAAGTAACCGCTGTTCATGGGCAAAAGAAGGTGGGTCTGTTTGTCGACACAGCTGCTGTGGGAGGTTGGGCCATCATTTCTGGGTTGGCGGGAGAAAAACCATAGAAAGGGCAATATCTGAGCTGGACCCAGAGGCCTTTCAAAAGGCATAGATGGAGAACCTTCTAGGAAAATTGGATGGACAGAGAAAGGGCACAAGTGGTAGGAAAGCAACAGACCTGTAACAGGAGTGGTGCGTACTCCACTTACAACAGGTGGAGGGAGAGTGGCTGACTTGGTCATGAAGTCAGGTAATGGAAGATCTTGAGTAAAACTGGTAAGGCCACATAAAGCAAAGGTTCCCACAACTAGCTATGCAGAAGCCCTTGGGAAATTTACCAGGATATAGAATTGGGGGCCTGAAATTAGTAGACTGGACTCTAGGGCAGCATTTGGGAGCTATAGGTACAGGGAAGTGACCTACCCATAGGTATAAGGACTGCGTTAGGATGGATTACTCTGCACAAGGAGATCAGATCCTAATAAGGGAAACTCAGTTTCCAAATCCCTCGGGCTGACATAAATGCCCCTCTATGAGACCACAGTGCCTTGTGTGTGTCTCCTGTGGGGGAGTACAGACCATGTGCCACTGGACTTGGTGGCTGAGCTCCAGCTAGTTTAAGCTCAGTAAGTGTTAAGCAGCAGATGACTTAAGGAAAGACAGGGTAAGATAATGGGGACAATTAAAACCACTGTTGCCCAGAAGAGAGGTAAAAACCTGAGATAGGGCAGTGGCAAGAGGCAGGGAAAGGAAGCTCAGGGACTAATAAGGCACCTGGGGCTGAAGGTAGCATTTAATAGCCTGTGAGGTACCATGCCAGCCACTTGCTCAAAAGTTCCAGCAGTTAGGAACAGGGTCAGACACATGACTCAGGTGGACATTCAGATGGCTACTTGGATTCCACTTTTTGATAAAACAAACAACAAAAAAACCCCCATACCTCATTATGAGTATAATATTTAGAAGGCAGATGTTCAAAATATCAGAGGACAGAGCAACTTTTTCTATAAAGGGTCATAAAATAAATATCTCAGGCTTTGTAGGCCATACAAGCTCTGTTGAAACTGCCTGACTGCTATACATGATCAAAATGCCACAAGCCCTGGCGTGAGAAGCAACCACTGACTCTTGCCCGAGGGCTGAGGCTCTCAAAGTGTCAAGGTCTAGTGTCTGTCTGGGAAGCTAGGTCTGGTGACAAACCTTTCACTAGACACTCTCCAGTACTCCCTCACCCCATCTCTACCCTAGAAGACAGGGAGCAGATAAGCCTAGCATCCCACACTCCGAAGCTCCTCCCCTAAGAAAACCTCTCCAGCTGATCTCACTTGTGAGTGACAGCTTTCAGGAGGGACCAGAAGACAGGCTGAGGCAGAGGCTTCTGGTGGGCACTTTTCTTCCTTTTCCCTCCAGCCTCCGCGCGAATGTGCTTGGCATGCAGGCCGTGGATAAATACAGCCTCCAAGGCACTGCACATGGTGTTGGCATCTCCATCTTCACTGGTGACCACTGTGTCCAGGGACACATACTGCTTCTGCAGTGCCTTCACAGAGCCCACCAACTTCTTCTTGATGACCTAGGCAGTGCCAAACAGAAGACAAGCCGTTAGAAGAAAATTCTGTGGAGTGTCCCTGGAACATAACCTTAGCCTCTCACCAAATACGTGTGCAGACACAAGCAGACACACCTATATAGGCATCTATAGATTCCTTCAGCAAACTTAGCACATGTTCATTATAGCAAATAAAGATGAAGCACAGTGAAGGAAAGGAAAATCACATAAATCACATGACCCTCCCCAGGAGTACTGTTGCCCAGAGGTAACACTATTGGTATTGTTTTGCATATCATTTGCTGTGGATCCTTTTTGCTTTCTAAATCAAATTCCAGTGAACTGATAGTCATATAATCTTTGGGTTTTTTTTTTTTTTTTGTACTGGGGATTGTACCCAGGGGCACTTTACCACTGAGCTAAGTCCCCAGCCCTTTTTATTTTTTATTTTGAGAAAGGGTATCACTAAATTGCTAAAGTGCTGAGGGTGGCCTTGAACTTGTGACTCTCCTGTCTCAGCCTCCTGAGTCACTGGGATTATAGGCTAGCCATATACTCTTGTGTTTAAAAACTTGCTCTATCATAGAGCAAGGGAACAGGGGTGAAGCTTCCCAGCTAAGTTACATGACCAGCATTCTGCAAAGAATCAACAAGCTAAGGGGCAAAAAATTGCTGTTGTGGAACAATAAAAACATAGAGAAAGGGCTGGGGTAAAGCTCAGTGAAAGCATGCTCAGCATGCACCAGGCTCTGGATTCAAACCCCAGAAAGACACACACATACACACAAATCAAGAAAACAGGAGTATGGCTACATTAAGAAAGATTCTAGGCTTGGGAACCGAAGGCCTACGTTCGGTTCCAGCTCTGTCAGTAACCATCTGAGTCACCTCAGACACTTCACTTAACCTCTGAGCCTCAATTCCCACATGTGTTAAATGGAAATAATATCTCCTGATCTATACTACTGGGGACATCACTCCTTGAGGAAGGGCAGGACCAGTTTTTTATTCATCATTGTGTCTTCGACATGTGGCACTGTGTCTGGTACACATAAGAACTCAATAAATGTTTGTTAAATGAATATATTAGAAAATGTGCAAGAAAGTGAAATACCAACTCAAAAAATGAATGCAAGATATTATTAGTAGATTATATAAAAACTAAAAATCTCCAGACCCCCAAGGCAGGGATAGCCAGAGAGGGGTAATGGCAGGCCCAGAGGGCATCACTGAGTTCTGTAATGTTCCTGATGTCCATGTAAGTTCCAGGTGACCAAATAAAGGTTAAATGAAAAACTAAAACAACAACAACAACAAAACAAAAACAAAAACAAAAACAAAAAAACCTAAAAATACTTTTAAGTGTCTGTAAGGTGTTAAGTATGTAGGAATAGGATAAGCATACACCCTCAAGAAACCTTAGCCTCAAAGAGTCTGCCATGCTATAAGGTCAAACTGACCCCAGCTCTGCTCCTGCTCCAGGGGCCCTCGGTGGGATGGGAGGGCCATGAGGGGTAGGGTGGGGACGGGGAAGGAAAAGGGCCTCTGCCCAAAAACTAGCTGGGAGCTGGGTGCCATGGTGCATGCTGACGATCCTGCGACTCAGGGGGCTGAGGCAGGAGGATCTCAAGGCCCTAAACAACTTGGTAAGACACTGTCTCAAAATAAAATATATAAAAGGGCTGGGGGTGTGGCTCAGTGGTTGAGCACCCCTGGGTTCAATCCCCAGTACCAAAAACGAACAACAAAATACCAGGTGAAGCTGAACCCTCTAGTGGCCAGGAGAGGAAGGTACATTTCTGAGAACTGAAGTTCCTTTCAGGTAGAAAGTTCTCTGAATTGGGGAGAAAAAGCAGGGAGGAAAGGGCAATACTGGCTTCTCCCAAGAAGCCCCCTCAGGATTCTGCTGAGAGACCGGTCCAAAAGCTCTCCAGTTTTCTGCCTCTTCAAGGGAAGCGACAGAGCCAGTCCAGAGTACCCGAGACAGCCCTGGGACTAGCATGGGGCAAAGGACTCTCTAAGAAAGAGGATTTGAGGGACCTGGTAAACTGGTGACAAGCAACTGTGTTTGAAAAACCTTGGAAGATGCCCACATTCAGACATATGTAAGCTACCAATTTGCCTCCACTCTTGAAAAACCAAACCAGTGCCTAGAGTCTGTTCTGCATCAGATCAGCACCTTGACCAAACTGACCTAATCATGGCCTAAGGGCAGAGGGCTGATTGGAAATCCTTCTTCTTCAGATAACTTAATTTCCTGTTTCTATTTATTTATTTATTGCAGTGCTGGGGATCAAATCCAGGGCCTCACACATGCTAGGCAAACCTCAACCACTGAGCTCTTCCCCCTGTTCCTCCAATGTTTTAAAAATAAATCCCCATTTTACAACCAATACAATCTAGAAAGGGCAGGATCTCCCCAGGGTCTGCCTCTGCTATAACCTTTTCTCAGCCTGAGGCCTCTTTCTAGGCACTGCCCATTCATCTCAGTGAGAAAAGCCAATAAAATGGCAGTCCTCCGCAGCCCTTCCCACCCTTGCCACCTACCGGGATGGCAGCCCGGGGGTCCAGTCCATTCTCCACCACTGAGAGCATTTCCACTCAGGCAGCAGCTCCTGAGGAGACTCACATGACACCTGCAGGGAGAGATGGTGGCCAGGTGAGCAGGCTCCCAACTCACCCCAGCAGCCAGAGTTCCCTCCCAGCAGGCAGCAGGCGGAGGCTCACTCAAACTGCAACTGAAAGGCCTTTGAGCAACACAAAAGTAAAAACCGGAAGTGGATTTTAAGGAAGGAAAGGGAAGGAAAAAAAATCAGAGGCTCAGTGCTTGGGAGGTGAGGCCCCCTGAGTGCCACAAGTGCGTGGTTAAGGGCTCTTCATACCAAAAGGTGACCCAAAAGCCAGGGCCTGTGGGATGTGGGTGGGGGTACGGACCACACGCTGATCTAGGGTGCAATGGGGAAGCTTCAGTTGAAGGTGCCAAGAATCAGATGGACCAGGACTCACAATTAACACCGAAAGCCCAACCCTGAAGCAGGCCCCCAATTCTCGTCCCATCCAGGGTCTGCCAGCTCGGCAGTGGAAAGCCCAAGTGGAGCAGCTTCAAAATAGAGAACTCTTAACACACTTCTGCTTCTCCTTTGGGGTGCCAGGGATGTGTCTAAACAGACCAACATGAGTTCTGCTCGCAATCTACCCCTAACCAGCAAGGCACGCGAGGGCGCAGTACCAGATTTCTCAGGCGGAGAGGAAGAATGTGTAAGATTCTTACCGGTATAAATGGCATCTCCAATCCAAAGGGTGTGGCTACCCAAATCTATAAGCAAAGAATGCCACTGCCCCAAATAGTTGGAAGTCAGTACATCATTAAATCCCTCAGGGCAGCTGGCTCCCTCCCTAGACCTGAACCTGAAGGTGCTGTTGGAAGGCCTGGGTGGACCCTCACATCTAAACAAATCTCTAGTGAATATTCTGCTGAGCCTCAGGGGAATAAAAAATAATAATAATTACAGTTGTGTCTGCTCTCAAATCATTATGACCCAGAGAGGTTAACAGAACCAAGGAACGTGACATAGATTGCCTCATTTATGCTCCTCCTAGTCACAGGAGTTCCATTTTATTATCACCACCTGACGGATAAGGACATGGAAGCTCATCAGGTCAAGGAACTATCGTAGGTGCCATGGCTGACAGTGGCCTTGCTCTATCAGCCTCGAGGGTAATGCCAAGCCCAGCTCAAAGGAATCCCAGATTCTGAGTGAGTGCCATGGGTGGGCTGGAAGGAGGACACCTCTACTGGGGACCCAAGAGAGGGTGCAGGGACAGCAAGACTAGCCTGGCAAGCAAGAGTTACAGGAGTGTGGTGGAGCATGGGGTCTGGGAAGGAGAAAGCAGGGTGGCCTTCATTGAGGTTGCTGCTTCCATCTCTGGCCTCTGTTGGCCAAGAAGAAAGAAGGTACAAGGACTTAGGGCCTAGAGTGGACCTTCCAAGGGAGGCCACAGAGGGAGGCAGGTGTGTGTGAAGGGTGGCCCTGGCTGACAACTCACCCTCTGCCACATTTCGTTCCATCTACCAGTGGATTCTCAGAGCTTCCCGAGACCTGCTAACAGGTCATGTTGACCAACAGGCCTGATCCTGGAGGCTGGGTTCCTTCAAAGTTACCCTCATGCTGTCCAACAGGTAAAATCCAGCCTCTGGCTCCAAGACACAGAGTGAAAGCCCAATCCACAATTCCAGTGGCCTAAACCACTCCCTCAAGCCCTTCTAAACACGCCCTCAGGCTCCAAAGTTGCCCTTTCTTCAGCCAGCTTCAAGGATCCTAGGGCTGAGACCTTAATAATCTCAATAATAGCTTGGGTTCATTAAGGCCTCATTAATTAGCTGAGAATAACAGAGCATTTATTAGAAGGGGCTATCAATAATTGGGTGCTCTGGCCAAGGACCAGTTTGCTAAAACAAACAAACAAACTAAACTTGAAGTTAAGAGACATCAGCTGGATGTGGTGATGTGCACCTGCAATCCTAGCAACTTGGGAGGCTGAGGCAGGAGATTGCAAGTTCAAGGCCAGCCTCAGCAACTTAGGGAGAACCTGTCTCAAAATAAAAAGGGTGGGGACATAGTTCACTGGTAGAGTGCCCCTGGGTTCAGAAAAGGGGTGGGGGGTGGGGAGACAAGTAACTTACCTAAAATTAAAGGAGCTGTACTAACAACAGGTCAGAGGGATTCAAACAGGCATTCACAATTTACAAAATAGGATCAAGACTTTGGGGCTCAGGCCACAATTCAGGAAACCTCTACTTTTCTTCAGAGGAAGTCAAAATACCCTACTTATTCATGTCCATTTTGCAGCTCTTCAGGGAGGCAGGAATGTGACCACTGATGACATAAGAACTTGCTGGTGGAAACTAAGAGGCTCTGGATCTCTTGACTGCTGGGTCAGTGTTTATTATCCACTTGGTGGTTCAGACCCCAAATCTACCTTTGGGTGGGCTGGTGTTACTTCCTGTTCTCAGAATATCCTTTACTGATACCAAGAACCAAACTGGAAGGAACCATGGCTTCACTGAAGGGAGTAAGGAGAGAACAACGGCCACTGGGGAAAGACTGGCAGGGGAAAGGTGACTCCCACCATTCAGGAAACCCCCAAACACAATCACACCCCTACACAGACACTCGCTCAACCCTCCGTGGCTTTCCAGAGTGAACAAAGCAAGTTTCTTTGATTTCATTCTCCAACCTCATTTATTTCTTAGAGCAATTCCATGAGAGATGATCATCCCTATTTTACAGAGGAGAAAACGGAAGCTAAGTAGAAACAGGGCTCAGCTAAGGGACAGGATTCTCTGGTCTTCTCGCTCTTCCATCAGATCAAATTATCTCAGGTCTTTGACTTGAAAAATTTTAAGCAAGCGGGGTGGGGGGTGGTGGTGGATGCTGATGCACGCCTGTAATTCCAGCGACTTGGGAGGCTGAGGCAGGAGGATGGAGTTCAAAGCCAGCCTCAGCAACTAAGCAAGACCCTGTCTCAAAATAAAAAATAAAAAGGGCTGGGGATGTACTAAGTGGTCAATGCCCATGGGTAAGATTCCCCAGTACCAAAAAAAGAAAGAAAAGAAAAAAAATTTTAAGCAAATTATTATTCACAGACTCTTCAGAGCTGTGGTCAGAAGCTCCACTTTATTGAATAAGGCCTGTAAGCAACAAGACATAGTCTTGCTGATCAGATTTAAAGCCCCAATCAGCTGAGCCCAAGTCCTTCCCAGGGTACCTGAGTTTTGGAGTTGTCCTCTCTTAAATGTTTTAACACACAGGAAGGACAGTTCTAGTTGTTTTTCTTCATTATACCGCCTGTCCTTCTATATACAGTATGTCCAATTTCACTTCCTCCAGAGGCCGAGGAAGAGATAAAAAGAGAAGAACAGCTTAGACAAGACTTACATTAAACGAAGAAATGGATAAACTGGCTTTACCACTCTCAAAACACTAAAACCATCAGTAAACAGCAACCAATTCTCTTTAGAGACTTCTCAGCCACTCCTAACAGCCTTCTGTCTACTGCCTGAATCTTGCCCCGGTTGTTCAGAACAACAGGCTGGTGTTTATGCCATCCAACTGCTGTACTAATTGATGAGTCATGTTATTTCACTTGGAAAAGAATGACAAAGTTATCTTCTGATTCGGAAAGGCAGCTGATCTTTCAGACATGTGAGTGCTGAATGAGTAAATAGCATCTCCTTCTATCTGAAGCAGGGTGGATTTCTAGACAAGTGTCCTGAATGGGGTGGGATGGAAGGAGAGGATAAGTCCTTCAGAGCAATAGATTAAAATTAAATATGTTGGAGGGTGAGGTAGGGCGTGGTGGCACACACTTGTAATCCCAGTAACTCGGGAGGCTGAGGTAGGAGGATCACAAGTTTGAGGTCAGCCTCAGCAATTTAGTGAGGCCCTAAGCAAATAGATGAGACGCTGTCTCTAAATAAAAATAAAAAGGGCTGGGATATGACTCAGTGGTTAAGCGCCCCAGGGTTCAATTCCCAGTTAGAAAAAAAAATATGCCGGAGGGTAAGAAATTTCTAGCTTCTGATCCCCAGACCAAGGATTAGTGGGCGAAGACAGAACTGTGAAAGTGGTGAACACTAAATATCTTTCCTCCTTCCTTTCTAGCCAGTAGTCCCCACTTTCCCCATATCATTGTCCCATATGCTGTAGAATTCTAACAAGGTGCTTTACCACTGAGCTACATCCCCAGACCTTTCAATTTTTCATTTTTAGACAGGGTCTCACCAAGTTGCCCAGGCTGGCCTCAAACTTGCAATACTCCTGCCTCAGCCTCCCAAGTCACTGGGATTTACAGGTGTGCACCACCGTGTCTGGCAAGGAACAAACTCTGAATGAAAGAAAATAGGAACTCTGCCTGAGTCATTCACCATTGCATTTCTATACCTAGAATTGCGCTTGGCACACAGTGGTACTTGGAAAATGCTTGTTGAATGACTTGACACATACAATGAAAACAGGGCATAGTGCAGGTATGTCCATTTTGAAGACTGTGAGGAGCTGAGGTACACCATTCTGAAGTGGTAGGGGTACCGTGCAGCTGCTGCTAAACAAAGCTGTCATGTATAACTAATTAGAACAAATAAAATAGTTAAAGAAAAAGAAAAAAACAAAACAAAACAAAACAAAGCTGTCAGTAAGGCTGAAAGCCATTCAGGTAAGTTGCATCTTAATGCAAAGATACTGAAGGTAGCACTGCCATTCAGTTTTCAAAAGAAAAGACCATAGCGACAAGCAAAGACAATGGGTCCTCTTGGGGGCCCTATAAATCCTGCCAGAGCTTGGGGTGTACTCAGTGCAAGCATGTGCAAGGCCCTGGGTTGGATCCTAGCACCAAAAAAATAAATAAATAAATTGCCTTCAAATGGCTAACCCTTCTGAAACCAGGTCATCAGAATTCAGAGGAAATGTAAACAAAAAGTCCCCAGGAAGCTATAAATGGTGAGCATGAGGTGCCTCAGAAACATCTGTCTGCCTCAGTTACTGTGAAATAACCTGGCTTCTTGTGTTCGTGAAACCCAAATTGCTAAAATTCAATGATCCAGCACCTACAAAAGAGGAAGTAATGCAACAGCTTCTGAACCCAACTACGTCTCAGTTTCCTCATGGACCCACTCACCTCTACTCTTCACATGTAACATGACTCTGACACCATGTGTCCCCTGTGTTTAGTGCTGGAACTGATCTGCCATCAGCTCTGGCAAGGAGCACTGAGACAGGATCCTCCACAAGTGCCAGGACAAGACACATGGCCATGGCTCTGTAAACAGAACCAACCCCAGTGGCATTCCCTGAGTTTCTCCAGGTCCAGAATACAGTCAAAAGGAAGATGGGCTTCAGCTGTCCCAGGGTGAGTGAGCTGGATGAGTGACCATCACTCACCTTACAGGTATTTCAATGACATCTACCATTCCAACAGTCAACACAAGTAATATAATATGAATGGTGGGAAAAAACGATTCCTGGGGACAGGTATAAGGGACCAGACAACAGGAAAAACCTCTGACCCAAGATTAGGGGATCTCTACTTCCCCAAACTCATTTACCAGTCAAGCTGCTTGGTTAGTCAAGCTGCTCGGCTCTGAGCAAGCACCCAGACCTGACTGTTCAGGGGTAGCTGGTGGGGTTCCCAGAGAGTTCTGCACTAAATTTTCAGGCTGAATGGAAGCTTGGTCAAGAGAAGAATGGGCACAGAGTTGGTGTGAAGAGTTGCTATGGAGACAACAGGTGAAAGGACTTGGATGACTTCTGTTAATAAGAGGGAAGAGGGTGGTAGGAACTGAGGCAACAAGAGTTGGGGACAGTTTAACAAAGACTTAGGGATGGGGTGTCCTCAGGATGGTAGAAGAGGGAAAAAGAAATATATAATGAGCTAGGTAGTTAAGGGCAAAGTCTGTGAAGAAGCTACACACAAAATTTGGGATAAGGCTGAGACCAGAGTTATCACGAAGGGGGCGAGTTCAACAGGGCACCTATTTTTGTGGTAGGTCTTCAATGAGAGGAGGGGAGAGGTAAGATGTTTGGGATAAGCAGAATTTGGGGTGTGTGGGGGGGTGCTGGGCAGAGGTATGGGAGCCGGGGATGAGAAAGCTGAGCCAGAAAAGGGGAAACCTGAATGTTGGGTTTAGGGGAGGTTTGTGCGGAGCATTAGGATTGCCAGACGGGTGAGGATTGGCTAAGAGGAGGTAAGGGATATATCCAGTTCCGAGGTGCAACTGGGTAAAAGAGAGGTCACGAGTGAGGCTGCATTTGCAAGACCGGCGGTAAGGAGATGGGGGCAAGAGCTGAGGTCGGGTCACGGAGGGGAGAAAATGGAGAAGACGTGCCAGCGGTGGCAGCAGGGATCGAAGGCTAGGGTGAGAGCCCAGCGCGGGCTGGGAGAGCAGAGGCTCCGAAGCCGAACTGTCTCGAGGCAACCAAGGGGTCTGGGATCACCGCATGGACTGGAGGACCCACTGTCCGTTCGAGTTACGGCCCCACCGCCCCTGCGCTGCCCTCTTCGCCCCCTGACCCCTAACTCACCAAAAGGAGCGGGGAGCGGGGCTGGGGGCGCTCCTGGCCGCTGCAGCCCCTCAGCCTCCGAACCGACGCTGGGGCCTCCCGGCCACTGACAACAGGAAGCGGCGCCCCAGCGCCTGACGCCATCACGTTGACTCGGCGATAAGGCCCCGCCTCCAGCCCGAGGAGCCAATCGTAGGCCTTGGAGTATCCAAGGGGCGGGGCCAGGGGCGCTTCAAAGCCCCCGGGGTGCCGAGCCCAGTCAGCAGGTGACTGCTATAGATGTCTTCAGGTTCCTGCACGCCAGCCCGGCTCCGAGGGGCTAGTCCACCGGCGCGGGTAGGAAAGCGACTGTACTGCGTCAGACTAGGTCCAGGCTTCTGGGTCCCTGACTCCACTCGGCCTTGGCACCAACTGAGCGACTTTGGGGTAGTGATTTATCCTTACAAAGCCGACGATTGTCCACCCGAGTGGCACCGATAACACCTACTCTGCCTTTGCCTCTCGAGGGCATCAGTACAGCCCAGTAGGCAAAACCTGGGCCCAAATCGGAGCCTTCTTCCTGGTTTTTTGGAGCCAGGAAAACATACCTGTTTTGACGGCGCTTAATACCACGTGATCGCCTTGAGGCGCCTCTGGGCTGTCTCTTGTGTGCGCCATGCCCCCGTCAGCCCTGGAGGCCTGAAACCCAGGGGCTCGCTTTTTCTCTTCCAGCCTTGTAGTTGTTTGTTTTCTTTCCTTCCTAGAAGTGACATCTCTCTTTCAAATGAACTTAGAAGAAAAATGTGGAGTAACGACTGCCCTTTGACCCCAGGGACCGTGCTTTGAGCACTTAACACTTGCAAACTTTGATCAATGAGAGCCTAGAGCCTGAGTCAGGACTGTGCATTGTTGGGGTGGGGAGAGATACTTGCAGGTCCTAAGAGAGCACAAGGGTGACCAGGGACAGGCCAATTCTTGGAAACAAACTACACTGACTTTGGTCGGGGGGGTCTTGTGCTCCCTTGGCTTTTAGGCAAGAAAAGTGTCCCTCATATCTCCACAGAACTTGGGGGCCCAGTGCCTACTTCCATTTATAAAACCGGATATTGGCATTGGTGACCCACCCTGTTCCTGGGCTGCCTGATCAGTAATTCTCCTCCCCTCAGTTTCAGGCTAGATGGGTCACAGTGTTAGGTACAGTTGGCAGTTGAGCAGGAAGATGACAAGTACACACATACAAATTATTCTTTCATGTCAAACATTTTAAACAAGATGGAAGGTAAGGGCTTTTCTAAGGAAACCTACCTACCTTGGAAAATGGATAGCTGTTTCTGGTCATAATCAGCACAGACAGAACATTGATGGTTTGGGACAAGCATGTCCTGCCCCCAAATCAAGCATTCTACGTCCTCTCAGTTATTCCCTTGCAGTTTCACTCAGCTGTTGAATGCAGAACTGTGGAATTCCTCAAAATAACCTCTTGTCTGCTTTTCAGGAGTCCCTATTTCCTGGTCCCTTATTTTCCAGGTTCCTTATCTCTGAAAAGTCTGCAGACTTGTCTACCTCTTCTCCTCTTGCTCTACACAAGGTGAAACTGTACAAAGGCCTGGGGTGGGATGAGGGAGGGTGGAGGAAATGGCAAGAGAGGGCGATGCACAAATGCACATAAGTATTGCACATTTCCACAAAACATTTCATAATGGAGCCTGAGCTCACCAGCTAGACTCCAGATGGGGGGGGGGGGGGGAGTTATCCTGTGACTGCAACAATAATAAAGGCACCTGCAAAATACTGTGGGACCAGAGAAGAGAATTTGAGAGGTTTCCAGATTCATAGTATCTATGAACATGTGAAGAACTGTTGAGTTTGGGCTTAAAGGTTAGTTCAATCCAGCTTCAATCTTTGATCCTCTATTACTCATCTCATTCCCTCGTCTTTTGGTAATAGAACTTCCTGTAACATTGGTCCACTTCATGCTTTGAATATAGCTGTAGCTGCTCTGCCACAGCGACTTAATTATTTTTTATTTTTTGGTACTAGGGATTGAACCCAGGGGCAATCAGCCACTGAGCCACATCCCCAACCCTTCTTCTTCTCTTTTTTTTTTTTTTTTTTTTTTTTTGAGGCAGCGTCTCACTGAGTTGCTTAGGGCCTTGCTAAATTGCTGAGGCTGACTTCAAATTCACAATCCTCCTACCTTAGCCTCCTGAGCTGTTGGGATTACAGGTGTGCACCACCACACCCACACGGAGATTTATTTTTAAAATAGACATGTTTCTTTCCCTCCCCCTCCCTAATCTCAGGGGAAACAGGATTACTCTTCTTCTCCATCCTAGGCCCAGTTATCTGTCCTCGAGCATACCTCCAACCATAGGAATGAAGTAATTCGGATTTGAATGAAGTAATTCGGAATGAAGCCATTCGGGATGGCTCCAGAAGATCTAAGAGATCTATCAAATTAACAAGTGGATTCTGTCTGTCTATCTCTTTTTCTTTCTCTCTCTCTCTCTCACACACACATACACAAATGCGCGCACATACACCACACACACACCCATCAGGGCACACCTGGAATGTAGCCTTTGAATCACCTCTAAAAACTCTCACTTCTCCCTGATGGGCAACCTCTTGGACAGGAGTCTCCTATGGGTTGTTTTTTTTTTTTTTTTCCTTTTTCTCAAAACTGTGTCCTCCTTATAGGAGTGGCACTGGGGACAAGGACTGAGCTTTTGGCAACAGTCTTATTTTACTTTTGGGATGAGCCTCCTTCACTCACTATGATTCTGCTGGGTTTAAGTTCCCTACTCCGGGATGTGTGCAAGACCATGGCCAGCCATTCAGAGCCTCCTCTTCCCTGACCTATGGTCCAACAGGCCGATCAGAAACCTTTTGAGGAAGGTCTTTCTCTGAGCCATTTCTTCTTTACTGATGACCATTCTTGCAGACAAGGGGAGTCCTCTCAAGGCTGAAGCTATCCCAGAGGAAAGTGGAGCTGAGACGCAGATAGGGAGAGGATGCAATGAACCAAGATGCAGCCAGCCTTAAGCCCTTAGGGGTTCCTGTTATGTAACCTTATAGGCCATTTTTTATTCAAGTATATTTTAGTTGGATTTCTTTTATGTGGTACATGAAAAGCCCTAATATATATCTTTTTGAACTTAAGCAAGTTATCTATCCTCCAGCTTCAACTTCCTATTAAATTGAGAATAAGATCTCCCTTCCAAATAGCTATAAGATTTAAAGAGATAACATGCATACACCTTCAGTATATGATTCCTATTAGTGATATAGTGACTATGGGAGACACAGACATGATTTATTTACTCTGCAAAAAGTGTATGATGCACCCATGCATTCAGAGGCCTCCTGCTGTGACAGGTGCTCCAAAGACCTGCAGTTATTAATTGGAAATTACTGTTTCAGAGGTTACCTTTTGAGCAGGCGATTTTTATTTTCCTGTCCCCTCCCAGTCAATGTGCATTCTTCCTCTAAGAGGTAGTTTGGTGTTATGGTTTTCCCCATCCCATTCCCACCTATTTGGCCTAGATTCAGGTTACTTCCAAGCAGAGTCCCCATCCCTCATTTTGTTAATAATCAAACTTGCTTAGGAGACATGGTGCTTGGATGTTGTACGTGTCACAGTACACTTATTTCTGTTACAGAACTGGAAACACCCTTACCAAGAGGAACTATGGCTGTTGATTATTCATGTGGAATAAAATCACAATGACCCACATACATTTCTTAGAGGAAAAAAACTGTCAACCAGTGCATGGCAGCTGGTTGAGTTTTTCCTTTAATGTTCCACTGCTACTTACTAATTCACTTTGCTGCCTGTGAGCTCCTAAGAGCACAGAGAGAGAGATTGGCAGGAGCTAAAAAGTTTTAAGCTGTTTTAAAAAAGTAAAATATCTATTAGCTTGTTTTAGGCAAATTGCAAAGTTATTTCCTGTGAACCACTATCCCAGTAAAGTGACCCCTTATAGGGATTCCTAATTCCCAATTTTTATTTTTTCAGATTTATCATTAAATGCCCAATGTAAACCCATGATATAAAATTCAAAATGTATAAAAAGGCATATTATACTGCAACCTCCCAGTTGCCCTCTCTGAAGACAACCACCATCACTAGTGTTCTGTAATGTCCTTCCAGAGGAATTCTATACCAGCATGTCCATCAGAACTGTAGTGATGAAAATAGTCTACCATGCTGTCCGATATGGTAGCCATTAGCCATGCGACTACTGAGCCCTTGAAATGTGACTAGTGTGACTTAGAAGTTGACTATAAATTTTTAATTTGTATTAATTTAATTTATAATATATTTGCAACATATATAATATTATACATAAATATTACATATATACTTTTTTTATACTAGAGATTGAATCCAGGGTGTTTAACACTGACTATATCCCAAGTCCTTTTTATCTTTATTTTGAGACAGGATCTCACCAAGTTGCTGAGATTCTGGCTAAGTTGCTGTGGCTGACCTCCAACTTATGATTCTCTGAGTCTTGCAAGTCACAGGGATTACAGGTAGACTCCCTTACATCTGGCTAAATTTGTATTTATCCATGTGTAGCTAGTGGCCACTGTGTTGGGCCACACAGTTCTATACAGATAACATACAATGCACAGTCTCATACTGTACATGCTGGATTATATCTTGCCTTGTTCACTTACCAACACCTACATATCTTGGAGATATATTGTTCCAGTCTACCTCATTTTTAAAAACTACTATAAAATACCTAGAAGGGTATTTTATACTTTACAATACCTAGTTGTAATTCATGAAGAGAATTCCTTACTCCATTAGAGAGCCACAGACCATCACTTTTTATAATTATCTCTAAAATCCTCCACATATAGTAGGGTGCAGTGATGCATGCCTGTAATTCCAGCGACTCAGAAGGCAGAGGCAGGAGGATTGCGACCTCAAAACCAGACTAAGAAACTTAACAAGACCCTGTCTCAAAAGAAAATATTTTAAAAAGGGCCAGAAATATAGATCAGTGGTAGAGAACCCCTAGTTCAATCCCTGCCCCCCGACCCAAAAATATCCTCTCCCTGTAACCAACACATCTCACAACAACCCTGTGTTCGCACTCCTCCACTTTAATCAGCCTGGACAGGAGGTAAATTGACATTAAATTTTATTTTATTTTTGTACTGGAGATTGAACCCAGGGGCACTTAATGACTGAGCCACATTTCCACTAACTCTTTTTTGTATTTTGTTTAGAGACAGGGTCTCGCTGAGTTGCTTAGGGCCTCACTAAGCTGAGGTTGGCTTTGAACTTAGGATCCTCCTGCCTCAGCTTCCTGAGTTGCTGGGATTATAGGTTGCTGGGATTAAGGGCACAGTATGGGCTTTAATGATCAATCTCACTGTCTTAAAATTGCCCTTAAGCCACATGGATCCCTGACTAGCTTGGTGCCTTCAGACAGCCTTCCTCTTAGGATATCTCAAGTGATGAGAATCTTTCCAGTTTCAAATGGCCCTTAGAGGAAGCAATGTCACTCACCTGTTTTGGTGTTTAGTCCTTTCTTCTGGAGGCCCCTATTGGGGGCAGCAGATTCAAAATTGGTATGAGACAGATCTCAGCTTTAAGTGGCACAGTCTCTTTACAGTTTATGGGGCAGATACTTAGCACTGTGCACTGTCAGTTTCTCTTTTGTAACAAATCACATGATGAGAATGAAGGAATGGTTTAAAAGTCACCCAGTAATATTTCTGAGTCATCCCTAAGGGCAGGGCTTGGTACTAGGCACTGGGGGAAAGGGAGCAGAGCAGGGTGGAGAGGAAGGGGATGTGATTCTTTTTCAGGGCTCCTGATCTAATAGAGAAGGTGGCCGAGCCACTACATTGCTGGCACTTCCTTTCACTAGGCTGCAATTCCAGGTGACCACTAGAAGAGTGGGTCCAAATTGTGTAACCTCCAAACCAGGGCTCATCACACGCTGAGAGAGAATTACTGGCCCCAGTTTCTGTCCCCCGCTGGCATCCAGGGTTTCAATGCAGTAGAGTGTCCTTTCCTGTCCTCTGGATTTGGGCTTGCTTTGATCCTTCACATGAAGTACAAAAGGCCTTCAGATGTTTTGATGGCCCTTGTGTGCATCTGCCTTCACTGGGAGGAGTGCTTCTCTCCGGCAGCTGCTGCCTCTCCAGCCTGGGCTGCAGAATGAATACACTTGGAACAGAGATGCAGGGAGAGGCGTAGCCAAGTGGTCAGCACAGCATCAGAGACAGATCTATATTAGACAGCTACAGCATTCTGCTGCAGGGAGCCTGAGTCCAATCTGGAGTTTCAGGGTGGTTTGTTACATAGCATTATTGTGGCAATTGCTAAGCCATTCCTTTTTTAGATTGTAAGTCCAGCTGCTACAAGTGACACCTAGCACAACAGTGGGTTAAGAAAGTTCATTGGGTTGTCATGTAATAAGCCAATAAAGAAGTCTGGCGTTTCCTACACACATTGCCATGTAGGAAAGATAGTGGAATGAATCGGACATGACTTTCCTATGTTTATATATGAATACATGACCAGTGAAACTCCACATCATGTAAAACCACAAGATCCTAATTAGAATAAGTTATAATCTATGTATGTATGATATGTCAAAATACAGTCCACTGTCACGTATATCTAAAAAAGAATAAATAATAATAATAATAATAATAGTCTGGTGGCTCATATGTGAGAGACCCAGTCTCTATCTATCTTCCTGCTCCACCTTCCTTGGGGTATGGCCCTCATCTACATGAAGCCCTCTTAGTATTCCCAGTTTAGAAGCCCCTTGAAGAAAGGGACTCTGTCCTAGTCAGCTCTTTCCCCCAGTACCAGAAACAGGTCTGACTTATAACCCAGACTCAGCTCAAGCTGCATCTTTTTCAAGGACTCTCCTTAGGCGACCTTTCCCTCCCTGAACCAATACCTCTTTTCTGTAGAGTTTTTGCCCAATCGTGCATTGCCCCTTCTTCTTCTTCTCCTCCTCCTCCTCCTCCTTCTTCTTTCTTCTTCCTGTTCCTCTTCACCAGGAATTGAACCCTAGGGTTCTTAACCACTGAACCACATCTCTGACCCTTTTATATAATTTTTATGTAGAGACAGGGTCTCTCTGATTTGCCTAGGGTCTTGCTAAGTTGCTGAGCAGCTCTGAACTCACGGTCTTCCTGCCTCAGCCTCCCAAGCCACTGGGATTACAGGGGAACACCACTGCGCCCAGCTCCATCATCTTCTTCTTTTATGTTTTTTCCCCAGTCTGAGGATCAAACCCAGGAGGACTCAACCACTGAGCTACATCCCCAGCCTTTAAATTTTTCATTTTGAGACAGGATCTCACGAAGTTACTGAGATCCTCTGGTCTCAGCTTTCTAAGTAGCTGGGATTACAGGTGGGTATCACAGTGACTGACTTATCATCTGTAAAAACAATGTCTCATTTCTCTGACAGGTTTTACTGGAATCACAGTGTTCATTAATTCAGTGGCCATTGGCCCTTGTGTCTACCTTTATTATTCAGGATTCAGTTAAGAGCTGGTCTTCTGAGCTGTAATTTACCCCTTGGTAAGATGGAGGCAGCCATGTTTTGCACCACCTTGTCCTGGACACCCCTCCCCTCCCACATGTATGCACCCTTACAGTGAGAGGTATATACCTGATCCGTGGACACATAGCTCATCCACAGGCTGGACAGACAGAAATTCTGGACTCAGGCACAAACTCTACCCCATTTAGGATGAGCTAGGAAAGGCAGACTCTGTCTCTTGGGAGTTTTAATTTGGAAAGATGGTTAGAGTAGCACTTGAGACTAATAAGAATTGAATACACTTGAGATACTGATATGTAAAAAACGTTAACTAAGCCTCACTGTGTGTGTCAAGTTTGAAGTAATATAAATATATCCAAATAGTAACCTGGAGCTGCCTGGAATCCTCATCCAGACTCTGGGAAGCCCAGCAGGACAAGGATTTCTATTCTTGCTTTCTCCCCAGCTCTGTCTTTTGGTCTGACACTCTTCTTAAGTCACAATACAGAAGATAAGAGCTTATCTTCATTTTCAGTAAGGATCTTTGGGAGGCAAGTTGGTAGGGCATTGAGGGAACGGGGTCTCTTGCCCAGCATCAGCTAACTGATCAACCAGATGAGGAACTGATAAGCACTCACTTTGTTTGGACCCTAAGCAGCAAAACTTGTTGTATTGCTCCTCTGGGGGACTCAGTACTATACTTCCATGGTTGGTGCTATTCTCCATCTCATATTACTGGGCTGCCAGCATTTTTTTTTTTTTTTTTTTGTTGTCAGTAGGATTATCAATTCTTATTCATTCAGACTTTCTTTTGTGTTTAAGGCTCACTGACCTGCTAATCATGTGGGGAGGCGGGCAGGCAAAAGGACAGTCAGTGTAGGTAATAAATGATTGGGTCAGAAAGATGGGGGCTGATTCAAGAGGAAATAAAATACTAATAGTTCCAGAGAACTTCCCCCTCCAACCTGTTGCCATGGTTACCTGCCTCCAGGGACTTGTTCCTCCCTGCAAAAAGTTGCTAATGAAAGCCCCCAGGGCTGCTCCCTTCCTGCCTGTGTCCCTGGAAGGCTCTCTTCCCACCTTTTGGCCCACCTTTTGGTCGTGTAGGCAAGATGACAGGAGGAGGAGGCATGAGAAGAAAGGAAATCTAAGATGTGTAAAAGGGCAGGACACCCACACTCCCTCAGGCATCAGCTTGGACCCTCTCTTCTGCAGTCACCTCTGTCCCTCTCTCTCTCTGTTCTGTCCTTTAAATAAAACTTTTTGTGCTTGCCTGGGGGTTTCTTGGGTGTTCAGTCTTCAACACCAGGGGAACGGGACTCAATCCTGATTCTCAACACTGGTATCATCTCTGAAGGTCCCACTGACATCGGTAACTGAGGTAAGCTCCTTCACAAGCACCCCACATCTTTCTGAGGACAATAATGGGTACCTGTCAGCTAATTAAATGCAGTTAGTGCAAGCTGCCATTCGATAAGACTAGGGTGACAGGATTCATGGCCTAGGTGGCTCCTAATCATCTGTCCTGCAGGTCAGGCACGTCAGGTTCTGCCAGAACTGTTTCTCATTGTCCTGTCCAGGCTCAGAGCACTTTTGGCTTGGGTACACAGTGTCTCTAATCCCCGTTTGCCTTTGGACATGTGCAGATAGACAAAGGGTTGGAAAAACTGCGAGGTTCTGGTCAGGGCCATTCCCCGGTGAACCTCAAAGGTTTCTCCCCCTACTCCTCTCCCAACTGCCCCTATGGGGAATCCTGTGGCGACTGGTCCATTGAGTGGTACTGGCAAAAGCCCCTGTGACACACCTGCCTCTGAATGAGCCATACTGCAGTTTCCCTCACTCACTTCCCCCGAGTACACCCCTCCCCTGGCCGATCAGACTCTAGGGTTGAGAGGGACACAGAATGGTTTGTAAGGAAATGCCTGGGTTTCCTTTGTTCACAGCCTTTACAAGCCTGTAGGGATTTCCGTTGTCATTTCTGTGCTCCTGTGTGCTTGTCGAGCTTCTTTGACTACAGAAAGGGATATTTATACCCACAACCCTCTGAAGATTCCTTTGGCCCATGGTGAGTGTAGACTTCTTATTCCAGCCTTCACCCCTAGAGTTCTTCTACTGCCAAACCTTGTCTCAATACCAACTGTCTATTTGATAGAGAATCATGGTCATCAGTGGGAAATATGAATTTTAATACCATTCTACAGCTCAGCCTCTTCTGTAAAAAGGAAGAAAATGGTCCAAGGTTTCTATGTGCAGTCCTATGTAAGGACTTCTCAGACCTTGTTTAAAAAATCTAAATTGTGCCAATCCTCCATTCTAAGTGAGGCCAAATCCCCCCAGAAATTCATTAACCAATGGGAGGCTCCACACATACAGATCAAGATTCACTACAAAAGGGGTCCTGTGTCCTCCCAGGGAATTACAAGTCACATGGTGAGGGTGGATAATCCAGAGGCTTGCATTTTTTTTCATGGTCACCCATGAAAAAGCACATGGGTTATGATCAGACTGGTAAGGCAGCAGGTAAATCCAGAGGTCATGCATGGAAGGAGGGGCGGAAACTGCTGACCACTAGAGGCTCCAGCATTTGGGAGACGTTTCCTAACCAAAGAGATAGTTCCTCAGTGCAGGCACCTATGGGTTCTGCTCTTTTGTTCAGTTCCTTTTTGTTGTTCAGAGGGGAGCCTCGTCCTCAAGTATTAATGGGAGATAATGTCTCATAATTATCTACATCCAAATCTGGCCTGATTACTGACAGGGGGAATGATAAAAGGGTCTCCAGAACAAAAAATGGTTAAAATGCCCTATGCATGAGGTTTTGCCTCTCAAGCTCAAAACCGTATCTTCCCTTACTTAGCATCTGCCAGATCTCTCTCTCTCTCTAAGGCTTGCATTTGAAATGTAAATTGCAGGGGCCTGCAGAGCTTGCAAGACTCACAAGGTTTGCAGAGAAATGACTGAGACCTAAGGGGGGGGAGGTTGGCAGTGGGGAGTGTCACTTTTAAATTCAAGTTGCTTGTGGGACCTAAGTAGCTGACTCTCTTATCTCCTTTTGCAGTCTACCATGCTGCTTTCTTAACAAGTTCCTCCCTAAACACTACAGCACAGGGAGGGAAAATGGAATGATCTCATATATATATAAGTCTTCTTTACCTTGAGAATCGTTACCTAAGGATTTCAGGGCTCTCTTATTCTTTCAATATCTGAACTGACTCTAATCTAAGCCAGAAGTGCACTCTGATCTGATAAGGATGTTCTGCTTTCTCCTTTACTAGAGCAATTATGACTTTGCCATTTTGTTTAGAACTCCTGTTTAAAATTCTGTATGTTTGAGCTCATGGTTTCATGGTGAATTCACATTTGATCCTGTGCCCCTAAATTAATATATTTTTCTGATTAGTCTTTTTTAACTATAGAGGTTTTTTACACTCTGTCTTTGTTCACAGGCCAGTTTTCAAGGGTTAGCTCTCAAAGTCTTTGGGAAAATCTCCTTCCCAAAATCCTAAAAAGGACATATAGTGTTGGTGTTGGGAATAAATTTGATAGCCATCAAGGACAAGTGGCCACCTGAACCTTTGATTTCAGTGTCCACCATGGCTACCAGACTTTACACCTAGCATTTCCAACTGTAGAGATCTGCCCTATGTTTAAGTCATAATATAAAAGACTGATAGGCTCTATTTTAATTTCTAACAGGTGGAATCTAATAGAGGTTTTAATAAACATCTGTTGCCTCCTACCTGTGGAGATACACCTCCAAACTGCTACAAGATCTTTGTTTCCTGTTTTATTATGTGTGCAACACCTGTGTATTGTATTGTGTCTACATGTGTGCTTATGTCCACATATCATGTACATGGTATCAAAATTGGCATATAGATAAATGAGCACTCATAAATAAATTTAAAGGAAAAATGGATCCAAATGCCTTTTAGTTCACATGACTTAAAGTGTTCAATTTAAAGACAGATGAGAATAAAGATGTCTTTAAAATTGCTAACTAACAAGTTTTTCTAGATGGTCAGACAACTAATAGAGTGTTGATTTCTATAGAATGTCTAGAATGTAATATCTATTGCTTCTAGGACTTTTCTTCAACAAGGAAGATAGCTAGTACTGCTCACTACACTTGTCTGATATCTTGGTTTTTACAGTTAGAAATGAGTAAATTAGATTTAATATCAATGGGGTTAATCTTCATAAATGTGTTTGTTAGAGACATCTGATTAATTTACAAAGTGCTAAAACATCAACTGCCAAATATAAAATCAAGTACTCTTGACTTCTTAAATTCCATAAGGTAATATATTTAAACATTAAATGTGTTTTTATAAATTGGTAAATGGAAAAAGGTTTAAGATTGTTTTTGTGTCTTCACTAAAAACATTACTAAGTGTTAAAGTTCTATCAGGTGAAATTTATATACAAGTATAAGAGGCCTCAGTTGGATTTCAATTAAAATACTTTAAGAACATAAACGTACTTCATCTTATTAAAATGGAATAACATCTAAATTAAAAAATTTTATAAGGGTTGTTTCAGAATGTGAATTTAAAACAGGGGTAAACAACCAGAAAGGAGATATAAGAAGGTTCTAGGTATGGAAATATGTTTTAATATGAAAATAGAAGAAAAAATAAATTTTTCTGGATGAGAAAGTCTTTGTGTGGTAAAAAGTTGTAAAATGTGTAAGTAAGTTGCAAAAAGTTTATGGAGGGCAAATTTCAAAAAGTTCATGTGTAACTAAGTTGGTTATATATATAAGTAGCACAATTAATTAAAGTTATTGAAGGTTTTCCCCTAAGGTCAAATATTAATGTACTAATATAAACCAGAGTTTAATCTTCTATGGGTTGAAGTAACAAAGATTTCTTAAAACATTAATCTGCTCTTATCTATCAAGATAATTTCTTGTGTCTGTTAAGTTTTATTATTTAGAGGAACTAGTCTGGTTAAACAACAACTGCTAATTTATAGTATTACACTACATTACAGATCCTGAATTTTTCTTTACAACTGAACTTGGTTCATATAAGAACAACATTGTAATTGTGGTGCTGTTACTGGCCTCTTTGTGTACTAAATGTATTTGTATCTTCCAAGTATACAAATCTTTTTTTGTGTGGGGATGGGTACCAGGGATTGAACTCAGGGGCACTGGACCACTGAGCCACATACCCAGCCCTGTTTTGTATTTTATTTAGAGAAGGGGGTCTCACTGAGTTGCTTAGCACCTCACTTTTGCCGAGGCTGGCTTTGCACTTGCCATCCTCCTGTCTCAACCTCCTGAGCCACTGGGATTACAGGTTTGTGCCACTGTACCTGGCTATAAATCTTTTAAATATAAGGTTTAGAAGAACATTTTACCCACTTCAAACTAAACTTTAAAGATTTGGGATTATAAAAATTATGTTTCTTAGTTCATAGCTATTATTACAGACTAAATATGTTGTTACTCTTGTTAATTTCATTTTGTATTTTCCTTGTAAACTTTATAACTACTATCTGTTAGTGTCTTACAGAAGTATAACTTCTAATATAACAACCTGAATTAATTTGAACTAACAGGCCATCACCTACAGGACAGACAGGATGTAAGGCTAACTTCTAGTACTCATACAGACCCCAATTAAATAGAAGGGGTAAATAATCGTAAAGTTATAGACATTATAACTTTAGACATTAAAGTTAAGACCCAGTACTCTAAGACTGCTGAAACTGGCTAGGCTAAATGTTTAAGACTAAAGTTTAGAGACTAAAGTTAAGAAAGCACTTGCCCTCTGGGGTCAGCTGGAACCCAGGGAATAAAGGGACTTCTCTAAGGGCTTTGCAACTCTGGGCCTCATGACATCCTGATCATGGGGTTTAATGAGACCCTGGACAACAGAAAGCTGACCAGTGCACGTGCTGCAAGGAGGAGGGTCATTGTAGAGGGAGATGTCCCTGATGCTTCCAAGGGAAGCCATGTGGTCAATAAGACCCTGACCCATCCTGACAGATGTCACCAAAGGAGCTAAGAAGATGCTCTCAAGTTCCCAAGAGTGACCCCCTAAGGGAACTTGGCTGAATCTTAACAATAGATAGGAACAAGGTCAATTTGACCAGCTTGGTCTTAAATACCTAGCAAAAACAGTTATAACCAAAGTACAACCATATCTGGGCATTTAAAAGAGAAAGAAAATAGTTCTTTCAACCTAAGATGTACATTTGTGTTAGCCCCATCAAGAGTAAGCAAGACTGGAGGCTACAAAAGAGGGATTCTTAGGAGTGCCTGATAACTATCAAAAGAGACTATCAAGAGTCAGAAGTTTTTTTAGTCAATAGTCAATTTAAGGCCTACAAATCTTCCTAACCTTCTACACAAGTAGGCCTGATCTGTATTTGCTAGTATGATTACCTAGCCCTAAGTGACAGATATAAAGGAATCTCTACTGAACACAGAGGATATGCTAATAAAAAGTATTTTATAAAAATCAGATGACATTAGCTATCTTAACATCTTATGGGGGCATCTTGACATTTTAGAAACTAAGTATTGTGTTTACATTCTTTAACTCTGGCAATGTACTAATAGCCTTAAAGATTTACATTCCTAAATAGAGGCCATGTCCTCACTGGCTCTCGCACCTCCTGGTGAGAGATTACTGTTTTCTTTCATCTTCATGATGTTCATTGACATGTTCCAGATGCTGTGATGTTTATTTCATACTAATCTTATTCCGGTACTTGTCTTTTTCTCTCATAGAAGGACCCACCTCTCAGAAGACTTTATAGCCTATTGCCACCAAATCAAATTTTACCACTGACCCCTCAACTGACCCAAAACATTCCCAAAAGGGAAACCCAAACTGCTTGCCCCATGTCACCCCTCTCAGCCTGAAGCAGCCAGAATAGTCATCGTCCATTTCCCCTTACAACAGTAAAGGTTCTGTTCTCAAGAGGGTAGATTGAGGCTGGGGGGCAAAAGGACAGTCAAAGTTGGTAATAAATGATTGGGTCAGGAAGATGGGGGCTGATTCAGGAGGAAATAAAATACTAATATCTCCTTCTCCTCCAACCTATTGCCAAGGTTACTTGCCTCCAGGGAATTGTTCCTCCCTGCAAAGAGTTGTTAATGAATGCCCCTGGGCTGCTCCCTTCCTGCCTGTACTGCTGGAAGGCTCCTTTCCCACCTTTTGGTCATGTAGGCAAGATAAGGGGAGGAGGGAGACCTGGGAAGGAAAACTAAAATATATAAATGGGCAGGACACCCCCACTCCCTTGGACACCAACTTAAGTCTCTCTCTCTCTCTCTCTCTCTCTCTCTCTCTTCTATTCTTTAAATAAAAACTTTCTGTGCTTACCACAGTGTTTCTCAAGTGTTCAGTCTTCAAAACCAGGGGAAAAGGACTCAATCCTGATTCTCAACACTGGTATCACTAAAGGTGATTTATTAACAACTTTGTCTCTGAGGATGGGAGTGGAGGAATGCTTGCATCTTTTTGCAAATTATCACTTGTAATCCTGCAGTTGTACATGATGCTGGATGAGGCAGGAAGTGGGCAGGTTTGGGGCTAGGTGGAGTTGGAGGGAGCTGAGCACACATGTGACCCTAAGTGGGGTCAGCAGAGGCTGAGGCAGTCCATGAGAGTAGAGAAGTAGCTCTACACATATGTTTTCCAAAATAAAGGCCCAAGGAGGACAATCTTGGGAAATCACTGCTCTTACATGTTCTATACCCTATCCTGCTAGTTGTCCAAGGGTCAGAATTTTAAAAAAGAAAATCCAATAAACCAATATTAATTTTCTACCAGTTTGTAAGGGTAGAGAATCCCCTGCCCAAAACAGGGCATATGTTTGCACCTGAGTTTGAAGGATTGGGAAGAAAGCAGAGCTTGGCCCCCCAGTGCAGCAGGTTCAGTGATTCAAATATTCTGGCAACCCCAATACCCAATGAGAGAGGCCAGAAGGTGGAAGATCTTTGTGGGCAGGAGGTCAGGTATGTTGGAACAATTGTTTCTTGATGAACCAGAAAAAGAGTTCACCAGAACAACTGATTTTGATTTAGAAATCCAGGACTGGGATTGTGGTTCAGTGATACAGCACTTGCCTAGCACGTTTAAGGCACTGGGTTTGATTCTCAGCACCAGATATAAATAAATGAAAAAAATAAAGGTCTATCAATATCTAAAAAAAAAAAAAAAGAAAAAAAGAAATCCAACCCCTTGAAGATGGATGTGTTTTCTGGCCCTCTGAAGCTGATTTTTTATACTGGGGGCAGGAGGCCTAGAAATGCTTTCCAACCTTGTCCACATACCCGCTTACAGAAGCATGGCTGCCACAGAGGATTCTGGTTTCAGACCAGCTCTTCCTGCCTATGCCTTTGTTGTCTGTACACATATATTTAACTATTTACATTTTACTTCTTACTACATGTGTTGGGAGCCACCTATGAACCGTGTTGTGAACTGAGCGATGTCCCAGCCATTAGGCAAGGATCCCCCAGTTTGAGAATGCCTGCATCATACCCGCACCCTGACCTAGCTCACAGCTCCAAGTTCAAAAACAGCTTCCCGGAGATGGGGGTAGCCTTCCAAACAACTTGTTTACTGCAAGACCCCTGCCACACTAAGAAGCAAGCACGAAAACAAGACTCCTCCCACACTGAAACCTCATACCTGCTGATCCCCTTTGATCTGTGCTGCTATAAATAAAGCAAGCACAGGCTTTTTCTTGTTAGAGCCAGACCCTTCTGGTCAGCTTGACCGGCCATGCCCCTGCTTTAAAAATATTCTTGCTTTTTGCCTTTATTTTCGGATATATCACTTTCGTAGCTTTTATTTCATAGCCAGCCCGTCCCTCTGATGGGCACCCACTCTCTTACCCATGTGGGATGTGAGAGAGACACACATAGAAAATTGTGAATTTTATACCTTTTAATATGAGAAAAATAAGTACTTTACAAGCACTGATGAGAAGCCAATATTAGAAAATAAAATTTGCCAGTTGCCTGAGGCAAGGCAGGTTTACTCTCCAGCCTCTTCACCGCCCTCAGCAGAGGCGGGGGCAGAGGTCTGTGATGGGGCTTCCATATCCCTGGGAAAAGAACAAGGCCAAGGCTGTTACTCTTGAAAGGAGCAATCAAGCTTTTCCTTACCTCTTCACTTTAGAATTTTACACCCCCGGCCACTTACCCAGCATCCTTATTGAAAATCTCATCCTCATCAGAGGAGTCCTTGTCATGTAGCTTCTGTGCCATGTTTTTCTTACGAGTGGCATTGAGAGGCCTGTACATATCCCTAAGCCAAAGTGGCCGCCTTAACCAGAAAAAGCCCTCCTAGAAAAGAGAAGAGGGGATATTAATTCTGCTTTCCCTGCCTGCCCTGGCCATACCACTGGTCCTCCTCAAATTTACCTGACTTTCGCTATCTGTTGAGCCTCTCCTACACAGAAATCCAAAAAAGCCCCTGTGGGGGAAACACACATACAAGACAATTAGTGATGGATGCCATTTTTTGGTGTCTTTTTGCAATGTACACCTTTGGTCTTAAAGGACAAAGCCTGTACCTTAGTTCATGAACACAATGAGCAAAATCACTCTAGACTGGTTCCTGAAAACAATTCCCTGCATGCTGGGCTACCAGAATTCTCTATGTGTGTTCCAAAGGGCCACACAAGTATGGGCAGAATTGACAACCCTGCTTACCATCTTGGCTAAGTGCCTTGTGCAGTGCACAACCATACTGGGCCCAAGTATTTTACTCCAGAGCCTTTCACATCAGTTCTCTTTGGATTTAAGTCTCACATGCATCATTCATGGTGGGGGTTGGGCAGGGTGGCTGTTGAGGGGGAAGGTGTTTCTATTTCCTAGCTGCTTTATCCTACAAGTTGAATCACATCAAGCAAATGCCAAAGTCCAATTAGTAAAGTTGTCTAGCTTACAGATTTCCATACTGCAGGCTGTCACTTATGATTGAGTTGTAAAATAAGTTTGGACACATAAGATATCCTTTCTGAAGATAAACAAAAAAAAAAGCGAGCCTTGTTTCAGAGACTATTGATGTTTACATTGGTATGTAACTACTAATCCATGATATCAAATGTAGCTTGCAGTCCAAGTGTGGGTGTAATTAATGGAGAAGTGAATAGCTGGAGAGGAACCTTTCTCTGACACTAGCGGTGTGACCACAGGGCAAGATATTTCCCCTTTCTTCTTCTCTATATCTTATTATAGAGAAGGAAGAGACAAACTTGTCTCTAAGGTCCCTATTAAAATTCTATGAAACCTGGGTAAAAGGAATAGAGAGTGGGTGTGAGAAGGTGATCAGTAGGGCAAGAAGGTAAAGTTTTCCCATCATTCTAGAGGAAGGACTCATACATTCTACCTCCAACAGACTTGAAGGGGAATAGCCCTGCACGCGAACACCCCAAGGCCTTCCCTCCCTCCCCTGAAAGCCTTCCGGAAGGGCGCTGGTTGGGTCTGATGCATATGAACAGTGGGAGCAGGCACAGCCCAAACTTCTCGCGCTCCACTTTATTTCCTTAAGGATGGTGAAAGCAGATGCTTCCCTGCTAGCACCGGTTACCTCAGCAGGCTGGGGAACTAGTTTTCCTGGAGCCAGGGAGACCTGAGAGGAAGTATTCTTCCTGCCTTCAGCAGGATGAGGGAATTGAAATAGACGAGTTCTAAAATTCTCATTTAAAGACTGCCAGGCTCATATTTACCTTGAGGGCCTTTCTTTATCGTCCTGTGATGCTGTTTTATGGGAATAAATCTGTTTTGGAAGAAAATAGAGTCATAAGTATCCATCACCATGACCACTAAACTCTAAGTCTCTATTCAATCCTTTTATTTATTTTGTCTCATTTACTCAGTGAGATGATAACTTTTCTGAGGGCAGGAATTTTATCCTGTTGAGAGTTCTCTGACTCTTCCACAGTACCTAGTTTAGGGTCTTGCGTGCAGTTGGCACTTAATATATTTTATTGACTGTTTTAGATAAAATTCAACAGATAATGCCAAATAAAAACTCTTAAAAGTAGGAAAAGAAAGAAACAACCTCAACTTGATAAACATGTCTACCACCACCCTAAACAACAGTGTTGTTTTAAAATCAAGAACAAGAGTAGGATGCCTGTTATTGCTGCTGTTCAACCTCATGGAGGAGGTCCTAATCAATGCAGTATGAAAAATAAATGGGGCAGGGATAGGGCTGTGGCTCAGTGGAAGAGCACCTGCCTAGCATGTGTGAGGCATGGGGTTCGATCCTCAGCATCACATAAAAATAAATAAAACAAAGGTATCATGTCCATCTACAACAAAACAATATTTAAAAAAAAATAAGTGGAGCATAAGAATTGGAAAGGAAGGAACTGAAACTATATATCAAAATTTATATCAAAATGGATTCTACTGTCATGTATAACTAAAAAGATCCAAAAAAAAATCCATATAGTAAAAATACTAAAATTCAGCTGGGTGTGGTGGCACACATCCATAATCCCAGCAATCTGGGAGACCAAGGCAAGAAGATCACAAGTTCAAGGCCAGTCTGGGCAACTTTGAAAGACCCTGTCATAAAATAAAAAATAAAAAGGACTAGGAGTTCAGCTCTGTGGTAGCATGCCCCTGGGTTCAATCCCAGGTACTGCAATCAATCAATCAAACAATCAAAGAAAACACTAGAATTCTTCTGAGGTACATTAAGAAGAAATCAATGTATGGCATGAGATAACATGTTCCTAGAATGTAGTAAAGATGTTAATTCTCAAATTAATCTTCAAATTCAGTGTAGTCCTATTCAAACTCCAAGACAGTTTTTGTTTTTGTTTTACAAAAACCAGTCAACTGACATTTGGTGGAGAAAATATATAAGAATAGCTGTGAAATGTATGAAAATGATCAGAAGAGCAGGAGGTTGCCCTACCAAATATATAGCTTGAAATATGTTATAAAGCAACTGGAATCAAGCGGTGTGATGCTAGTACTGTACAGGAAATGACACCTGGGTCAATGGGAAGAGGATCCAGAGAAAGACGGTATTTCACAGCAGTGAAGAAAGAATGAACCGTTAGAATTGTTTTAAAACGACTAGATATTCACATAGAGGGGGGAAGATTCCTTATCTCAACCATACTAAAATGAAACACAAATTCCAGGAGGATTAAAAATATAAATTAATTCTAAAAATTATATAAAAAGTATAAATACAAATGCAATGTTAGAAAAGCACTATTAGAAAGTATCCGGAATTACCTTTATTCCATGAGGTAACAGAGGCCTCTCTAACAAGGGCACATCCATGGCCACAAGGCAGTGCTGGTGACTTGGCTAGAAATGCACCTACTCTTCACAGCCCCGCCCCTTTTGACTGCATTGTCTTTTTTCTTACGGATATGTAAAACTCTTTTTATACCACATATGTTAGTCCTGACAATGGTTTGCGGGTTTTTTTGCTGTATTTCAATGCTTCAAATATTTCCCAGTATTTTTCCCTTAAGGAGGCAAACAGGCTTTGCAGCAGGGGAACTGGACTTTTGTTCTTGGTTTGCCACTGAGGCTGTAAGTTGATCTCCTTCATTTGTAAAAGAGGGTTTATGATATTCTCCTACAGGATTTTTGTGAGGATTAAATCAAGTAACATGTGGGAACTGTCTGTCCTATGCTTAGCATCTGTAAGTACTGTTTGCTAATGGCACCAGAGAGGTGTCGTCACTTCTACCAAAGGTATGCCTGTGGTACCAGACTTGGAAAGCTCTTTTCCACCACGAGATTATAAAAAAAAATATATATATATATTGCTTGTATTTTCTTCTAAAGCTTTCATGGCTTCTTTCTGTTCCCTTTTTTTTTTTTTTAAACATTTACTGAAACATGTTTAAGGTGAGAAGTAGACATCTTTTGTTACTTGCCCCCCAAATAGGTAGGTATCTGTTCTATTACCGTTAATTCATTTTCCTCCCAAAGATTTGAATATTAAAAGGTGACATTTTAAGTCTTAGGGGCTGAGAGTGTAGCTTAGTGGCAGAGCATACCCAAGGCCCTGGGTTTGATTCCTAGCACATAACATGCATGTATATAAATATATGCAAATATCTTAGGATCACTTGGGTCTGTCTATTGCTGAGCTCTGTATGCTACCTTCAGATACTGGATTTATATGATTCCTCATTGTGGAATTCACATAATACCTCATCTCTCTTCTTTTGAACACCATATTGCCTACTACAATAGTATCTATTGCTACTATATGCTCCCTGTCTTCATGGAGTTTATCATCTAAGTAGGAAAAGGAAATAATAAAAATATAAATAAACACAAATATAAGGTTGAATTGTACATAAAATTTTTTGTTTGTTTGATTTTGGTACCAGGGTTTAAACCCAGGGGCGCTTAACCACTGAGCCACATCTCCAGCATTTTTTGTTTTATTTTGAGACAGGGCCTTGCTCAGTTGCTTAGGGCCTCACTAAGTTAACTGAGGCAGGCTTTGAACTGGCAATCCTTCTGCCTCGGCCTCCTGAGCCACTGGGATTGCAGCTATGTGCTACCGCACCCAGGTGTACATAAAAATTTATAAATCAGTATAAAAGTTTACAAAAATTTCAAGAAAAGTCACATGCCACTCAGAGATGCAGATTGAACCATCTGTGCAATGGCCAGTGATCATCTTCCCAGAGGCTTTTGCAAACTGACCCCATGCATAAGCACCTCTTAGGCTCAGAAATTTGACTCTGTCCTCACTAAGAGAGGACTTACTTCTTCCCTTCTGACAAGTCTCACTTTATGGATACCACAGGACTAACCCAAAATCAGAATGCCAGATAATGACCTGACAGTAAGAAATACTTCTGTTTCACAAAGAGAACATCTGTCTACACCACAAGGGAATTGCTTCTTTGTAGAGATGCCTTTAAGGCACACTCAGGCACAATAGGAAAGCTACTTGGTGAGAACAGAATTAGAGCAAAAGGGCTGAGGTGGACAGATCCATCCATCTTCCCTCCTGGCCAGAGGTTGCCTGGTCAGTGGAACTGACTCCACACCTGCCCAGGATCCATGGCTACTCTCGCAAAATGTTAGGATGGGCACTAGTCACAACAGTTTCTTTTTCATCTTTTCTGTGCTTTTACTACTGACCAGCTCTCCTGTAGACAAACATATTTTTCTTTTCTTTTTTTGTACTGGGGATTGAATCCAGGGGCACTCTACCACTGATTTACTTTCCCAGCCCTTTTATTTTATTTTGAGAAAGGGTCTTGCTAAGTTGCCCAGGATGGCCTCGAATTTGTGATCCCCCTGCCTCAGACTCCCTAAGTCACTGGCAATGTAGGAATGTGCCACCACTCCTGGCCTGGATGAATTTTTCTGAAGATATGTTAAGACTGTCAGTTTCTATTCAAGTCTGAGCCATCTGATCCTTATATATATCTGTTCTACTCCATTAAGTTTTGATTTTGGTGTTTCTCTCTTTCTTTTAAAAAATTGTTTACCAAAATTTTAAGTTCTGAGGGGAGGGTCAAAGTCTCACTATGGCCTCAAGAAATGGAAACAAATCTCATAGTTGGCATAGGCCCAGGAGAACTGGAGTATTCGGAGAAGGCTTTATAAAGAAAGATGAACTTGAGTTGACTTTTGACAGATTCATGAAACTTCCACAGACATGGTAAAGTAGGGAATTTTAGACAGGCAAGGAATGGGCATGGCGTGACTGGGGTGTGTGGAGGGGTTGCTTTGGCTGGAATGGAGGGCTGCCATGACAGTGGAAAAGCTTAGCCCGCTAAGTTGGGTGGTTGAATTGGGAGGGTAGAATCTAGATTGTCAGCTTATTAATGGACTCTTAACATTCTAGCACTTGCCTATTGAGAAAAGTAATAAACCATCATGTAAGCAAACAAAAGGTAAACAGAAGTGGGCACAGGAGCACGCTGTCACTGTGGCCTGCCCTGGAGTGGCTGATGAGAATTCAGCTGCTGTGCCTTAACTGAACACCTAGACAACGCCTCACGCACTGGAGGAGGAGGTGGCTTCGTGGGTCCAGTGAGTCTACAAGATAGCACTTTTATCTTTTAGCCCTCTCCTTTTACCCCAGGGTGATGACTACTCCTTGAGAGTGAAGTCATCTCTTGTCATTTCAGCATGAGAGTGATTGGTGAGTACATAATATTGTGGACGTTGTTTTAGATTGGGCAGATTTTGCTATGATGTCATCTCTGACCATCTTAGTCTTAATTTCTCAGGAAATTATGGCTTATTCTCTTGGTTTCAATTTCTCAGATATCTCCTGGAAATGAGGTTCCTTTTAAAAATCCATGGAGCTGGGCACAGTGGCACACACCTGTAATCCCAGTGGCTCAGGAGGTTGAGGCAGGAAGATCGCAAGTTCAAAGCCAGTCTTGGTAACTGAGCAAGGTCCTAAGCAATTTAGTGAAACCCTGCCTCAAAATAAAAAATAAAAGGGCTGGGGATGTTGCTCAGTGGTTAAGCACCTCGGGGTCCAATCCCTGGTACCAAAGTAAATAAATAAATAAATAAAATAAAAATTCCTGGAATATATTTATCAATAAAAGAACAAAGCATAACTCAGTAACTGAAGAGAAATGTCAAGTAGCAGCAGGGGAAGGAGCTTTGATTTTCAGGGTATATGTTCTAAATCTATTACAGTGATAAGATGTATTCTGGAAACCTCAATTGTTGTCCTTACCTCAATGAGACAGAAAATTATAATCAAAATCATCACTACTACAGTCACAGATATTGCCAAGATGAGTTTGTTGTTATAACCATATCCTGGAACTCCTTTTGTGAGCTAAAAGAAAGAAAGAAAAAGAGTAATTTTTGTTAAGTAAAAAAGAGATGGGAAAGGATGAAAGTTAAGTATTCAAAATTTTCTTTCTTCCATGTGAATAGCTTGCAGTTTCTTAAAAAACATACCAAATCTAATATGTTACATCTTTTTATCACACATCTTTTTTTTTTTTTTTTTTCCTATTCTTGATCTTGTGTGTTAAGTCCACTTTATTCTCTAATGGAACAAAATGGGGATCTCTGTCTTGGCCAAAGTTATGTGGCCAAGACAAGTGTGAACTAGAAGCCCCTGGTCTGCCTGCTTGGGTGCTTCCATTGCATACCCTAAGTGATGGAAAAGTCTGGGCTCCTTGTTCGATAGTGCCCTCACCTCACTTGTCTCCTCATGCTCTTTCATTTCACCCTGGGCTTCTGTGCTCTCATTAATATAGTTCTCAGTTTTCCACTGGTCTGTATCCCATTCAGCCTTGGACACCTTGATTTCTTGCTGCTCACTGAGAAGCTTCATCAGGAGGCCTGTTCTGGAGATGAGCTTGGCACAGGCCAGTTGCACATAGGTCTCAGAGCAGTCCAATTTCAAAGTCCGGATAACATGAGAAATGAGCCTTCTCACATCATTGTTAGGGATGAGGGACCGTAGTTGCTGGTTTAGCTGAATTTCAAACTGATCACCTGGGGATGCCGTCAATGGGAAAGAGAGGTCTTCGGGCTTGGGTTGCGAGTCAGTGTTCGCATTGAGGTATTCCCATTGCGTCTCATTGGTTTGTTGAACAGTTGGCATTATGTTGAATGCGGTCGCAGCGTTATCTGCAGATTCTACAGAAGGGGTCTCATAGGTTGCATTTTCAGAGGTGGCTTCTTCTAACACAGTGACATTTGTTTCGAGAACATTTCCTTCAGAAGGAATTTTTGCAGTTTGGTTTTCTACGGGAGGGTTTTCTACGGGAGGGTTTTCCACGGGAGGGTTTTCTACGGGAGGGTTTTCTACGGGAGGGTTTTCTACTGGAGGGTTTTCTACGGGAGGGTTTTCTACGGGAAGGTTTTCTACAGGTTCTGAAAGAGCATTTAATCCTGAGAAAGGATTCTCCTGAGAATCCGGGTCTGAATTTGAAAAGGCCCCTCGTGCAGGGGAGTTTATGAGGCTCCTTAGGGCGGAGAATGGGAGCCTCTTGGCAAGCATCGGTCTGCTGTGCGAATTATCCTTTCTGAACTTTCGACTCCCTTTGGCCTTGGGTATTCTGCGGGCTGCAAAAGGGTTAGTTTTATGAAAGCTGTGAGTTTTTTTGGAACGTAAGATTGGTTTATCAGCCTTCATGCTCTTAACTCTAGCATTTGCATCTTCTAAAACAAAAAGGGTGTAGGTTAAGTCTTTTGTTTTGTTTCTGACCTCAGGCTGGAATTTTGAAATGGTGGAGGTGGAAGACTTGCCCAAGGAGAATTGTTTCAGGAAAGAAGAGACGGCTGCTTTATGTTCACTTGTAAATGAAGGTTCCAGGAGGGAGTTTTCCACTAACTTCCTGGGCCTCCGCTCCATGTGAAGCTGCTCCAGTTCCCTTGCGATTGGTTTCCGGAGGCTACTTTCTTGGGCGACTTTCTCCACAAGTGGCGGGGCACTCTGTTTCCTCCTCCACATATTCTGTTTTCTTATTTCTCTGAACCGCCTTTTCCGCCTTTTCCATGAAAAGCCTCTGGGCCCCTTGATGAATTTGTTCGCTCTCTGCAGTCTTTTCTCTGTACTCTCAATCTCTGCCACATTGTTTTCCTGTGGTTGGGCAGGTTCCACTTTCTTTTGAAAGATTTGGCGTTTAAATTTGGGACCTAAAAGCCTAGACTGCATAAGCATGGCAGTTTTCTCTTTTTTTTTAACTTCATCAATTTTTTCCTGAATTTCTGCATCTAACAAATTTTCCAGAAAATAGAGCTTCTTTAATTTGTTTTTATAAGTTGAATTGTTGGATGCAGGTGAAAGAGAGGGGTTCTTTGTATTGTTCTTCAAATATTCCATGGCATTATCTCCATCTTGAACATTTGAAAAAAGCAGTTTAATGAATGGTAATAATGTTGACTCTACATCTTCTAGATTTCCCTCTGAGAAATATGGCAATATGTAATTTAATGCACTAATAACATCGCTTTCATCATTGAAGTCTAGCTGCTCATTTAAGAATCCCGAAAAGGTGACACCATTTTTATCTGAAGCTGGCCTTTCAGGCTCAATAGTCAGCTCAGTGCTGGTGTTCTTCTTCCGGGCCTGTAACACCTTCATGAATGCGCCTTCTGCATTCCCTACAGATGCTTCTTGAACTGTCAAAAAAGAAGAGACTGATTTTGATAACAGAAGACTGATGGACAGCTTTTTGACAGTCCACAGCCATACATCCCAGTCAAATATAAGAGTGTCATTTAGAAGGAAGAAAAATAATTTCACACTTAAACCTATGAAATGGCAACAACAAAAAGAGAAAAAGACATCTTTTTGACAAGGTGCTACTTAACTCAGAATATCCCATACTGTGAAGTATAAGGAACTCTGTTTAGAACAGTCAATTGCCCAGTACTCAATAAAAGCCCAAGACTGGAAGAGAAATATTTATCAGCTCTATGAGCCTCTCTACAGATCAGCTGTGTCTCCTTACATTCACATACCCCATGCTGTCCCCGCTGATATTCAGAGGGGGCACAAGGCCTCCTCCTTCCACGTTTTCAGTGTGCCATGCATGTTCTTGCCAGCATCATAGATGATCATGACAAAGGACAAAGCTACTTTGGTCAGAAGCCTGCCCTGTTTTCATATTAGATGTGAAATCTAAATAATTCTGGCTTTACTTGGGGAACAATACAAAGCTTCGCTACATGAACTCAAGTATACCATTGTGGAGCTGGGTTTTTCTTTCTCCTTTTCTTTGGTACCTGGGATTGAACCCAGGGGCACGTAACTACTGAACCACACTCACAGGCCTTTTTATTTTTTATTTCAAGTCAGGGTCTCGCTAAATTGCTTAGGGTCTCACTAAGTTACTGAGGCCGGCTTTGAACTTAGAATCCTCCTGCCTCAGCCTCCCAAGACCCTGGGATTGGATTCTACCACTAGGCTGTAGCTGGTTTCTCTCCCAGGAAAACTAAAGTATTTTTGGTGTGGTGAGGGTCAGAGGAGGAGGTAAGGATGGTGAGAAAAGAGGAATGTGGGCTAGACTTGAGTACAGAAGACCTGGGCACAAGGCTACAAATCCTTGACATCTCTGATCTTGTTTTCCTTATCTGTAAATGGAGATGAAAAATACTTGTTCTCTGGGGGAAAAGGAAATAATGTGATTGGTGAAAAATTATTTTGAAAAATAAGTTACATTGTATGTAAGTAGCAAAGTGCTATTAGTTATTATTTGCCCCAGATCACTGGTAAAGACCTGTGTTTAAGCTATTTGGATATGAAAGCAACCGCATTTTGGAAGTTATGAAGTTAGTGCTAAAAACATCTGAAAACATAGAGAAAAACATCTGAAAAACATCTGAAAGCACATGAGTTACCTGTGGATAGAAAAGTTTGAGATTCAGAGGAGTTCAGAGTTGGATGGTCTAGGTGTAATATCTGGTTATAGAAACAGAAAGTCCTAGACTTCAAATAAAATATTTATTCTCTTTTTATAAAGTTGCAAAACAAAACAAAACAAAACAAAATAGATCTATGTCTGCCCTATAAGGGAGAGGACCCTTGAGACCTAATGCATAAAACCAGCTTACTAACTGCATTGTACTATGTGAGTAAGTTATCACTGGAAGACAAAGCACAAAGCAGAAAGCACAGGATGCCACGTGTGGCCATTAATGTTATTCCTTCTCCCTTCCATTCCTTTCTCTTGGTCCTTAGGCACATGGAATAGTTATATTATTAAATTATAGCAGAGAACCTGATTTTTAGCAAGAGTGCAATTCAGAAATTTAGGGAGTTGAATTCTAGACAAATGAATAAAAATAAAGCAATTTCATCATTAGTTTGAAAATCTATGATCACCAGTAAAAAGCTGAATAACAAAACAAAAGTTAAAGCACTTCTCATCAGGCAGTTTAGACTCACGGCAACGGGTGTTGTTTGTCCGACAGGCACTGTCACATCGCAACTTCACTGTCTTGCAGACAACTTCAATATTGTTTTTAAACTGGCAGAGGCAACAGGCCATATGGCTAGGTAAGATCCTATACATGGAAACACAGATGATTACATTAATGTAATTAATAGAAAAGGAGTTCCTCGAGTAGCAGAAGAGCAGCCCAAGGCTACCACAAGGCAGTGCAGAATGGAGTCTTGATAAATAAAGCCTGGACAAGTTGGGTTAAAACCAATGGCTAACTGCTTTTATTATTATTATTATTATTATTATTTGGACCAGGGATTTAACCCAGGGGCATTTAACCACTGAGCCACATCCCCAGCCCTTTTTATTTTTTATTTTGAGATAGGGTCTTTCTAAGTTGCTTAGGGCCTCTCTAAGTTGCTGATCCTGGCTTTGAACTCATGATCCTCCTGCCTCAGCCTCCTGAGCAGATAGAATTACAGGTGTGCGCCATGGTGCTGGCATGCTGCTCTTGAATATTGTAAATAAACTGGAAGGAGGAGAGGGGTGCCCACCAGAAGGGTAAGCATGGCAGTGGATGTGGCAGGCCTAAATGAAACAAGAGATTAGAACTGGGTGACATTAAGAAGCATCTCCTTTCAAGTCAGTCTTGCTCTGGGTTAGTAGTACATAAGAAGGGTCTGAATAAGTCTCCAACTACTGGAGTCCATTTCTCAATTCCTGTTGGGAGTGGCAAATGTTAGACATTTACTCTGGGCATAAAAAATAGCTTAGTTCAACTCACGCTGTGTAGTTAAACAACAGCAGAGATCACATTGGCCAAATCTGGATACTCTGAACATGTAAAAGAATAAAGAGGGCTTGGGGGTGAAGCTCAGTGGTAGATGTATGCCTAGCATGCTCAGGGCCCTGGGTTTGACCCTCAGTCCTGTGAAAATAAATAAATAAATAATAAATAAGGTATAACATAAACTAAAGAAGAATCCATGAATTCATAATGATATTCAAAAAGAAAAGGAGGGGGACATTTAAAAGAATAATGCTGGTACCAGGTGTGGTGGTACATACCTGTAATCCCAGCAGTTTGGGAGGCTGAGGCAGGAGGATTTCAGGTTCAAGGCCAGCCTCAGCAATTATTGAGGCCCTAAGCAACTTAGTGAGACCCTGTCTCAAAATTAAAAAAAAATAAGGGACTGGGGTTGTGGCTCAGTGATAGAGCACTTGCCTACTATGTGTGAGGCACTGGGTTAGATCCTTAGCATCACATAAAAATAAAATAAAGATCCATCAACAATTAAAAAAATATTAAAAAAATAAATGAATAAGAAGGGCTGGGGATGTAGCTCAGTGGTAAAGCATCTCTGGGTTCAATCCCCAATACAAAAAAAAAAAAAGAATAATGCCAACTAGGAAATGTAGAAGTAATGCTAGAATTAGAAAAGTGTCATTTTGCAATCACCAATGTACCAATGTAATACTTATTCAGTCAAGAATTATCATTAATGTACATTTGGGTGAAAAGACATTTGAGTATAGGAAATTATTACCCCACAGGCTACTTATTAATTGCCAAACAAAAACATAACTTTACAGTGAGGAAGTCTGAAAGGTACTACCTTAATCAAGTTATCAAAAATTATGGGCCACCTGAAACCACAAAGTAGGAAGACTGTAGTATCCTTCCCAAAAATGTTTAACCTGAATTCACTCATGAGATTGTTGATAATTTATAGGACAATGATCTTAGATGCCTCAAAAGTGCTAAAGTCACAGAGATACAGCCACATCAATGTTCATAGCTGCTCAATTCACAATAGCCAGACTGTGGAACCAACCTAGATGTCCTTCAATTGATGAGTGGATAAAGAAACTGTGGTATATATATACAATGGAATATTACTCAGCCATAAAGAATGATAAAATTATGGCATTTGCAGGCAAATGGATGAAATTGGAGAATATCATGCTAAGTGAGATAAGCCAATCTCAAAAAGCCAAAGGACGAATGATATCGCTAATAAGTGGATGATGACACATAATGGGGGGAGGGAAGGGTTAGTGTTAGGGTTAGAGTTAGGGTTAGGGAGGGGGGCAAGAATGGAGGAAGGAAGTACTGTATAGAGGGAAAAGAGGGGTGGGAGGGGTGGGGGAAGGGAAAAAATAACAGAATGAATCAAACAACATTACTCTATGTAAATTTATGATTACACAAATGGTATGCCTTTACGCCATGTACAAACAGAAAAACAACGTGTATCCCATTTGTTTACAATAAAAAAAAGTAAAAAAAAAAAAGTGCTAGGGTCATGAAAAACCAAAAAAAAAGAAAGAAGGAAGGAAAAGGAAAATCTTTAGGTTAAAGGAAACAAAACATAACATGTAATACCTGATCTATCACCCTGAATCAAAACAAAACAGATTTAAAGATTTAAAGAATGTTATTTTTAAAAAAAATCTTGCCAAGATAGAATGACAGAGACCAATTTAATCTTCCATCTGAAACAACCAAAAAAGACAAAATATGTGAAACAACAGTTTTTGAGACATTGGTTATCAAACAATCAAGGTCAGTGATCACAAAGAAGTGGGAAGTCAGTGAAGCGCATCCCGGCTGACTGCTCTGAGCGCGTTGCGTTTCTAGGCCATGGTGCAGAAGGGGAAGCAGGCCACGACTGGCAGAGGGACAGTAAAGTACTGATCAAGTGTGAGGAAACCACTGAGGCGGGAAGAGAACCACCAAAGGGCTAGAATATCAGAGTGGGTTGGGAAGAGTCACTGTTTCCATAAGCCAGATGGGAAAACCTCATGACTCACAGGGCACCAGGTACCCGGAAAGGCCTTACCTCAGTAGCTGTGATAATGAGCTTTAGACCAAAGGTTACTTCTGCCCCACCTCACAAATCTTAAAAGTTCAACCCAATGAGATAAAATTGTTTTGAATAATATAACTTCACCTAGAATGTGCTCAAGCATATTTATAAGAATATAAAAATAAATCCTAGCAGCTTGGCAGGTTGAGGTAGGAGAATCTCAAGTTTGAAGCTAGCCTCAGTAATTTATCAAGGCCCTAAGCCACTTATCGAGACCCTGTCTCAAAATAAAAAATAAAAAGGGCTGGTGATGTGGCTCAGAGGCTAAGAACCCCGGATTTCATCCTTAGTACCAACAAAACAAACAAAACTAAAAAATCTGAAATTCACAATGTTCAAAATCAAATTAAAAATACTAAGCATGCAAAGAAACATGGAAATATGAGCTACATTGAGGAAAAAAGCAATCAATCAAAACCAAGCCAGAACTTACACAGATGTTAGAATAAGCAAAGACTTAAAGCAGCTTCTATTAATGTGTATGTCATCTGTTCAAAACTTACAGACTGAGACTAGCTACAGAGAGGAATACTTTTCCTGTCCAAGGCATACCAGGTAGAACCCCGCCACTCTGGGTAATCGAGAAGGTGGTTGGTAATGAGTTCTGACTATTCAGGGAGGAAGGCATCTAACTGACATGGGAGAGAGCCACTGGCAGATGATGGAGGAGGCCAAGGAAGACGAGACCAGAGCAGAAACTAAGAGATCTGACAAGAGGAGGAAGGCAAGTTAGTCCAGGAGGTGACCTGACAAAAACCAAGGGGCAGAGTGCTAAACGAGGGGCCCTTTTCCATACTACTCTGTGAACCCCTCAACTAATCTTAGCATTAGAGTAAGTTTCTATTTAGCTGGTCATATAAGACAGGAGAATGGCAGAAATTAAGCAGCAGTAAATGGTATAATGAACTATCACAATAGGCCCTTCCAGAATTATTTTCAAAACTCAAAGAAACCAACTAAACAAAAAAACCTAACTAAAAATGGATCATAGACCTAAATCAAAGTGTGTAATTTAATTTCTGAAAAAAACCAAAGGATAAAAATCTTCGTGATTGTGAATTAGACAATGGGTTAGATCTTAAACAAAGATATCTTAGGCAGGACGTAAGCACAAACCCTCCAAGAAAAACTCGGTAAATTACAGTTCATCAAAACTAAAAAATTTAAAACTTTTACTCTTCAGGAGATAACAGAGTGAAAAGACAAATTACAACGAGAGAAAGGATAATTATTAAACACCTATCTGAGGGAAAGGACTTGTATCCAGAGTATATAAAGCACTTTTAAAACTTAATAAGATAAATATGCAGTTGAAATATGGGAACAGATTTGAACAGATACTTCATTGAAGAAGAAATGTGCATATAAATAGATATTAAACATCATCAGCTATTAAAGAAATACAAATTAAAACCACAATGAGATATCACTACATTCCTACTAGTAGAAAGACTAAAATTAAAAAATGAAAACAAAAACTTGAAACAAGGATTAGATGAAGATGTGGAAAACTGCAATTCTTCTCTACTGATGGTAGATAAGGTACTAAGTGAAAGAAGCTAAAAATCTACTCCTAGATGATTTGATTTATAAGACATTCTGGAAAAGGTAAAACTATAGGGAGAGATAAAAGACTGGTGGTTTGCAGGGGCTGGTGGTGGGAGGAGAGGATGAATGCAAAGGGATGTGAAGGGCTTTTTTGGGGTGACAAATGTTCTATATCAGGAATGTGGTGGTAGTTATATTATTACACAAACTCATCACACTGTACACTTATGTGTGAATTTTATTACGTGAAAATTATACTTCAATAAACTTAGGAAAATAATAAGGGCTGGGGAGATAGCTCAGTTGGTAGAGTGCTCACCTCACAAGCACAAGGCCCTGAGTTCAATCCCCAGCACCACAAAAAAAAAAAAAAAAAAAAAAAATATATATATATATATATATAAAATAAAACAAACGTAAAAAATACCAACTAAAATAAATCTAAGAAAAAAAATAACTTACAGTTTTTCCAATTCGAGAGTCATCAAGAGGATATTTTCAACTGTTGAAAGTGATACTTGTGTTGTTCCCATGTCTCTGAAAGAGAAAGCCGAGATATTCGCTGTGATGACCCCCAATATAAAAATAGTCTATACTTGAAAAGATACTTCAAGGGCAAGTGATGACTTCTATTTTGGCTTCTCTATAAAACAAGCTGCCTCAAGAGTTTATTCCTCACAGAAGATAATTCCATAATGCTCTTGTGGAAGATACTTAAGTTGACTATTTGCATCATCAAATCAAGGCCCTTGACATTGAATAACAGAACCTATATCTTTTCTTTAAGTATGAATTACTTCTCATTTTCATATTGCATTCATTTCTCTCTCTCTCTCTCTTTTAAATAATATACACCTATTCCTCTTTGCTTTCTGGGATAAACGATACTCTACACGTGTTTATGTGTTCCATATCTGTATGCATTCTTTAATGCTGCTGCCTTCCCCATGGCTATCTTGCCCCATGATACATCCTTTCTTAACACTTCTTTAACACAATGTTTTTCTCCAATAACTAATTAAAATTAAAATTATGAGTTTCTAAGTCTTAATATAAAATACTAAACCTTTGATGAAGTAAACAAGAAAAGCAGAAATCATATCTTGATTTTAAAATTATTATAATACTTACAGATATTTTAATGCTGGCAACTTAAAAAGATGTGAATCTTCAACAGTTGTCAGAGGATTACGACTGAGAACTCTGAAAAATGTAATGGAATTAAAATTATATTTTCAACATGCATGAGACTACATGAAAAGCTTCTATTCTTTTTTTGGTGAAGAACATATATGTTAAAAAAATCATTTTGTCTTTATCTATAAATCACCCTTAGAATTCATAAAGCACTGTTCCTTTGGGAACTACCCAGCTCTCCAGAAGATAAAGTGCAAAAGAGAAAGAAAAAGAAAAAGAAGGGAAAAAAGTGGAGAGCAAAGAAAAAACTATGCCAAAGAATTTTCAGGCCTAAAACCCTAGAAGTAACTATGCTAGTAGGAAGTCCTTGCCCTGTAGGAAACACTACTTTTAGTGTCTTCCATGGTTCAAGGTGTTTGCCTTTCATTTTTAGAAATTTAAAACAATTCATGACCTAATTCACTTGGATAAGAAAAAATCTAGGACCAATTCCTTGACTTGGACATCAAGGAAAAAGGGATGAAGCTAAGCAGAGGAGCTGGCTGAAGCCACGCTCCCGCGCTTGCTGTTCCTGTTCTCTTCCATCACATCACAGGCTTGGCTGCGGGCCTGGGGTCACCTGCTTACTTCTCAGTCTCCTGGATTATCAGTTCAGTTCCTTGAGGGCAGGGATCTCATCTTATTGTCACTGTCATTCCTGTGCCCCGCACAGTGCCTAAAATTCTCCAGATATTTAATAAATGTTTGTTGAATAAATAAATAACATTTTGTTTACATGCCAATACAATGAATAAATTCTTTTTTTAAATTTTAATTTTTAAATTGTATTTGTTCTAATTAGTTGTACATGATAGTAGAATGCATTATACATTTTGATAGATCACACAGAAATTGAGTGTAATCTCTCATTTTTCCTTTGGAGATGCTCTCAGTACGTTGGGCAGGCTGGCCTTAAACTCCTGGGCTCAAGTGGTTGTCCCACCGTATCCTCTGGAGTGGCTGAGACTATAGGCATGTACCACAACACCAGAAATAAACTTTTTTTATTTTTTTGAACACAGGATTGAACTAGGGGTACCTTATTATCGAACCATATATCCAGCCCTTCCTATTTTTTTAAATTTTGAGACAGGCTCTCTTGATAAATTGTCCAGGCTGGCCTCAAACCTGCTGAGGCTGGCCTCAAACTTGCAGTCCTCTTGCCTCAGCCTCCTGAGTCCTAACACACCCACTGTAAATTCATTTTTGATGCAAATTTTACTTTAAAATACAGAAAGATTTTTTTCAATTCATTAAAGCAAACAAACAGAAAACAAAAAAGAGAAAAGAAATAGGAAAAAAAAAAAAAGAAAATCTGCCTTTAGCTTAATTCTATTCAAGAAGCATTAGTGTATTTCTACAAAACATTTTTTGGCGTGGGGTGGGGGGGTTGCGCAGTACCTGAAATAGAACCCAGCTGCACTTAACCACTGAGCCACATCTCCAGCCCTTTTTATGTTTTGACATAGTTGCTGAGTCTGGCTTTGATCTTGTGATCCTCCTGCCTCAGACACCTGAACTACTGGGGTTACAGGTGTGTGTTACCATGCCCAGGTAGAACATTTTTTTAGTTGGTTCTCTATAGTCATTCATAACATTTTAGGATTCATCTTAACATAATTATGAAAGCATGTAATATAATTCACTCTAATTCAGTCCCCAGTACTTCCCCTGTCCCTCCTTTCCTACCACCCCCTGTTCTCTCCCTTCTACTCCACTGATCTTTCTGCTATTTACTTATAGTTTTTAAGAATAATAATTATTACACTTAACATCTACTGGGCTGCCAGGCATCTATGATCAGCATTTCACATTTAATCCTCATAATAAGCTTATATGGTAAATGTTATCATGAACCCATTTTACAAATGAAGAAACTGAGGCACAGAGAGGTTATATAACTTGTTCTAGGCCACCACGCTAGTAAGAAGCAAAGCTGGAATTTGAACTTAGTTCTGACCCCAAAGCCTGTATGAAGAAAAAAAAAAAAAGTTTAAGATAGCTGTTACTTTAATCTTAACCTTGAGAGGACTAAATACAGAAATGCCCTTGTAAATTTCATCTGCTCATCTGGAAAAGATGTTATGAGAATATACTTTTATTTCTTTTCCCTAATTATTTCCCATGATTAAATAATTAGCCCACAGAAATGGAGACTTTAGAAATGTAAAACCTTGTTATAGGTGACATCGATGAAAATGGTAGAGTAAGGACATCTGAAAATACATCCCTCTACAAAAGCAACAGTAACAAAAAAATGGCAACATGGTCAAAATCACCTTTTCCAGTGTTCTGGAAATTTAACCAAAGGCTTGCACAAACTAAGAAGCTTATATTCCAGAAAAATAGCTGAATTGCTATGAGAATCGTGAGATCTGTGTTGTTTTAACCACTCCTCATGCTCTAGCTCAGTGGTAGCCTTGAAAAATAGCCCATATCTACAGTACTAGAGGGGGCAAACAGAGTTGGGGCTCCTTCAAAGACTCTTTCCTAGTAAATTGGAGATGCCCTGGAATACCTCACAAAGGTTTGTTTTTGTTTGACCTGATTGAAAGCTGTCTACTGCTAAAAGCCTCTCTCCAGAAGGTATTTCTGGAAAACGATTATAGAAAGTATTTTAACTATGGCAACTTCACGAGACAATGGATAACAGATGGAACCAAAAAAAATAGTCTAAGCAAAAAGCTCAATAGAAATGCTGAAGAATAAGATGTCCATATGACATATTCCAACATGTCCCTGGGAAATTGAAAGACCATGAGAGATACATGCCTGGGAATTTGGAACCCTATACACATATGTAGGACATGTGAGCATAAGCAGAAAAAATACTGAGAAGACCCTAAAATTCTCCACCCTAGCTGATACTGAGGTTCTGTACAAGTAGGAAGTAAAAGCTGAGGCGGAGCTATAGACTCAGACTGCCTGGCACAGTACTGTAGGCATGACCCAATATATACACAGAGCCCCTTAGCAAAAACTAGAAGACTTTTGGTTTTAAACACTTAATGAATTCTCTGTTCAGTCACTAGGAGAATGTTAAGCTAACTAAGCAGAGACTTCAGTGGCCCCACATGACATGACAAAGAGTACCGATATTACAGAATTAGTTTAGCAAACTCCTTAAATAATCAAATAGGAACTACTACAATAAGTAGCAATAAAATCAAACCTTTGGGATGGAAATTTGATTTCCAGAATTGCTACATTATAGTATTTAAAATGTCCAATTTTCAATAAAATGATTGAAAGAGGCAAGGAAATAAATTGTGACCCAAACATGGGGGGAAGGAAATGGGGGAAAATCAGGAGAGAATGTCCCTGGGGAAGCCCAGCATGGGACTTACTAGGTAGAGATTTAATTCAGCTAGTTAAAATATGTTAAAAGAGAAAAAGAAACCATCTAGTATGGTAGATTAAATGAAAGTTATGAGAAATTACAAGGGAAAGTAGCAAATATTTTGACATCAATGAAAATGAAGACACAACATATCAAATGCTTATGAAATCTAGTTGGAGCAGTGCTCAGAGGAAAATTTATAGATGTGCATGCAAATATGAAAAAAAATATCTGTGAAAAAACTAGAAAAAAACCCCCATCAAACTAAATCCAAAGCAAGAAGGAAGGAAGAAAATAATAAAGACTAGAGCTGAGGAAGGAAGAAAGCAAGGAAGGGACATAGAGAAAAAAACAGTAGACAAAATCAACATAACCAAAAATTGGTTCTTTGCAAAGATAAAAAAAAAAACTGACAAATTTTGGCTGACAGGCAGAGGTGCGGGTGGGAAGACTCAAATTACTAAAATCGGAAATGATCAGGAATGAAAGAGGTGGTACTATTACTGACCTTACAGACATGGAATGGGTTATAAGAAAAAACTGTGAACAATTTGTATGCTAATAAATTAGATAATCTGGACTAAATATATACACTCCTAGAAATGGATTTGAGAACAGAAAATCTGAATAGATCTATATTAAGTAAAGAGATTGAATGATCAAAAAACTTTTCAAAAAAGAAGAGAACTCCCCCCCCCCCCGTTTGTTGAGACAAAGAAAAGCTCAGAACTAGAAGGCTTCATTGGTCAATCTACCAAATATTTAAAGATTTATCACCAATCCTCATAAAGTCTTCCAAAATATAAAAGACAGTACATTTCCTAACTTATTCTATGAGTCAGCATTGCCCAAACTGTATGAAAACATCACAATAAAATTATGAATCAATATGTCTCATGAATATAGATGTAAAAATTCTTAAAAAAATGCTAGCAAATTCAACAGAATATATAAAAAGCAGTTTACACCATGACCATGTGGGATTTGTCTCAGAATGCAAGGTTGGCTTAACAAATATAAATCAATCATTGTAATACAGCATATTAATACAATAAGAGAAAAGAGTTGATATCGTAAAAACATTAAAAATGCTTTCATTATAAAAAACATCAACAAACTAGGAATAGATGGGAATATCTTCAAGCTAATAGAGGACATTAAAAAAAAAACATTCTAACATCAAACTTAATGGTAAAGAGTGAAAGCTTTCCCCTTAAGAACAAAGCAAGGATATCCACTATTACCACCTTCTATTAAACATTGTATTGGACGTTCTAGCCAGGGCAACTTGGCTGGGGGAGACATCTACAATGGGAAGAAAGAAATAAAACTATATAGGCAGATGACATGATATTACATGCAGAAAACTATTAAAAATCCACACACAGGAAAAAAAACCCTAGTTTTAATGAGGTTAGCAAGGTTGTAAAGCACAGATCACTGTGCAAAAATTAACTGTATTTCTGGGTTTAGGGGTAGTTCAGTGGTAGAATGCTTCCCTAGCATGTACAAGGCCCTGGACTTGATCCCATGTACAAAAAAAAAAAAAAAAAAAAAATCTGTTTTTACTCAGTAGCAATGAATAATTCACAAATGGTATTAAGAAAACAATTCTGTGCATAATAGTGTTAGAAAGAATAAGATACCTAGGCATAAATATAACCAAAGAAGTATAAGACTTACACACTGAAAACTAAAAAACACTAGTGAAAGAAATTATAGTGTGTCTAAATCAATGGAAAGACATTGTGCATTAATGAATCAGAAGACATTACTGTCTAGACGGCACTATTGACTGGGAGTGGGGGCAGACATATGTAATTCCAGAGACTTGCAGGAGGACTGCAAGTTCAAGGTCAGCCTCAGCAACTTAGGCCCTAAGCAACTTAGTGAGACCCTCTCTCAAAACAAAAAATAAAACAGGCTGGGGATGTGACTCAGTGGTTAAGAACTCCTGGGCTCAATCCCCAGTACAAAAAACAAAAACAAAACAAAACAAAACAAACAAAAAATGTCACTATTCTCCAAAAGGTTCCAGTGCATTTTCTATCAAAATCCAAGCTGGCTGGACTGGGGACATAACTCAGTGGTAGAACTCTTGCCCAGTAGGCATGAAGCTCTGGAGAGAAAAATCTAGGTGGCTTCTTTCTAGAAATTGACGAGCCAGTTCTAAAATTCATAGGGCAACCAACCTAGATGCCCTACAATTGATGAATGGATAAAGAAACTGTGGAATATTACTCAGTCATAAAGAAGAATAAAATTATGGCATTTGCTGTTAAATGGATGGACTTGGAGAATATCATGCTAAGTGAAATAAGCCAAGCCACAAAAACCAAAGGTTGAATGTTTTCTGTGATAAGTAGATGATGATACATAACGAGGTGGGGAGTGTGGGGGGGGGGAAGAGCATAATGGAGGAAGTTTGGATTGTGTAGAGGGAAATGGGGTGGGCGGGGGTGGGGGAAGAAAAGATAGTGAACTGAGACAGACATTATTACCCTATGTACATGTATAATTACATGAATGGTGTGAATCTACATTGTGTACAACCATAGAAATGAAAACTGGTACCCCATGCAGTCTGTAAAAATAAAAATAAAAAAAGGGAAAAATAAATATACACCTCAAAGCCATGCACCAGTTCTAACCTCCTCCAGCCACAACCTACCACTTCAATTAACCCATGGGTTAAGACTCTTACAACTCAATCATTTCTCCTCTAAATTTTCCTGCATTGTCTCACACGTGAGCTTTTGGGGGACACCTCACATCCAAACCATAATACTGCTGTTATTTCTTGTCCTGAAGTTGATTGTGTCTGATATCAAAAGTCCCTCCAGGTTTCTCATGAAAAATAAAATAAAATAAAATAAGATAAAAGAAATGAAATAAAATAAAATAAAATAAAATTCATATGATAATTCAAGGGACCTAGGATAACCAAAACAATCTTGAAAAAGAATAAAATGGTAAGATTCAAACATCCCAACTCAAATCCATAGCAGAGTACTGTGGGAATAAGGATAGAAACATTAGTTAATGGAATACAACTGACAGTCCAGAAATAAATCCTCACCATTTATGGTTAATTGATTTTTGACAAAAGAACCTAAACAATTCAATGTTGAAAGAATAATGTTTTCAAGTGGTACTAGGGCAGTGGATATCCACATGAATATTAATGAAGCTGGACCCCTTTCTGTGTGACACATAAAATATATCCAATACCTAAGTATAAGAGCTAAATAAAACTATAAAGCTCTTAGGAGAAAACAGGAGTAAATGCTCATGACTTTGTTTTAGGTAAAAGTTTCTTAGATATGACATGAAAAGCATAAAAAAAAAAAAAACAAAGGAAAAATTAGGTAAATTAGATTATATCAAAATTTAAAACTTTTATACTTGAAGGACACTAATAAGAATGGGAATGGGAGAGATCCAAGACAGCAGGCTAGAGGGAGGCTGCATTCCTTGTCACTTTGTAATTTGGGTTTCAAGCAGAGGAAATCTGTTCCTCTGTGAAGCAGTCTTTGCTGCTCATCAATCCTGTTTACCCCTTTTGTCCACCTCGACCACCCACAGGCTGCCAGCATATCTACTACTTCTTGCGTGCAGATTGCTGCAGATTGCTCACTGACCGCCGCCTTTCACCCGCTATTTACCCGTTTGCCTGCTTCTTGCCTGCCTGTCGCCTGCCTTTTACCTACCCATCACCCACCAACCCAAAGTCCACCTGCCGATTTTCCTCCGGTGGCCTGCAGACTGCCAGTGGATCACCAGCGGCCTGCTGCTGCCTGGAAGTTCACTATTACAGTGCGCACAGATTTGGTTACACGTGGCTGCCACCATTTTGGGACAACAGCCTGCAGGACCTGCAGGAACCCTGGCACAACTGACCACGCCCTGCCTCAAGAACCCCTCAGCCTGACTGAACACATCCTGCCTCCAGGATCCCTGGCCTGACCAACTGCACCACACTTGGACTTGGCACCCATGCCCCAAGCTGCAGCTCCCCATTTGCCAACATGTTTGGAAGCCAGTGCAGCCATGTTGGGTTATCCTGGAAGCAGAAGCTGCCATCTTTAGGTGGGGCAAATCCCATCCTGAGATGCCTTCTGGAGACTGGAAGCTTATTGTCAGGTACCTCTCATGCATCAGGCTACTGAACACTGGGAGGTTTGAATACTGTATGACTGTTATAGTGTAGTTTTTTTTCCTCCTTTTTGAACATTTTTTAGTATTTATTTCTTTATTTTTCTTGCTATTTTCCTTTTGTTTATTTTCTTCCTCAGAGTTTCTTTCTCCCTTTTCTCATGCCAATAACCAACTTCTTTTGATTACACTTTCACTATTTCTATGATCTAGTACTTCTGTATGCTCTTTTCTTATCCCATTAACAGTTACATCCTACACCCCTCCCCATCTTCTTTGTCTTCCATTAGAAACTACAGACCTCATTGCAAATCTATTTGTTTTACTGTAGATAATAGTCAAACTCATCCTCTCTGTTTATTATGACAATATTGTTAATGTCTTCATAGGGGCTATTTGGTTTAGGGCTGCATATCATCTGTACTGGGTGCTGCTAATATTGATCTCCCCCTTAAAGAAGAGGTTTTGGAAACCTGCAGGGTCACCATGAGCCTATAGGGGGAAAACTGCAATACACCAGATCTGCACTGCTAGAGGGGAAGATATGTGAACAACATGAAAAAACAAGGGAAGAAAGTGTTCCAAACAAACCTAGATGCTATATTAATAGAATCCAATGAAAGTATGGTAGAAGAAATGTCAGAAAAGGAGTTTAGAAAATACACAATTAAAATGATTTGTGAAGCAAAGGATAGACAAGAGAGCAAATGCAGGTACTGAATGACCACTCCAAAAAGTAGTTGAAAGAGAAACTGCAGGAAGCAAAGGATCATTTCAACAAAGAAATAGAGATTCTGAAACAAAACAACAACAAAAAAAGAGAAATCCTTGAAATGAAGGAAACAATAAACCAAATAAAAAACTCAATGGAAAGCATCACCAACAGACTTAGATCACTTGGAAGACAGAACCTCAGACAATGAAGACAAAATAGTTAATCTTGAAAATAAAGTTGACCAAACAGAAAAGATGGGAAGAAATCATGAATAGAACTTCCAAGAACTATGGGATATCATGAAAAGACCAAATTTAAGAATTATCGGGATTGAGAAGGGCACAGAGATACAAAACAAAGGAAAGAATAACCTATTCAATTAAATAATATCAGACAATTTCCCAAACCTGAAGAATGAATTGAAAAATCAACTATGAGAGGCTTACAGGACACCAAATGCACAAAATTACAACAGATCCACATCAAGGCACATTATAATGAAAATGCCTAACATACAAAATAAAGATAGGATTTTGAAGGCTGTGAGAGAAAAGCATCAGATTATATATAGCGGGAAACAAATACAGATATCAGCAGATTTCTCAGCCCAGACCCTAAAAGCTAGAAGGGCTTGGAACAACATATTTCAAGCTCTGAAAGAACGTGGTTGTCAACCAAGAATCCTATACCCTGCAAAAGTAACCTTCAGATTTGAAGACGAAATAAAATCCTTCCACGAGAAACAAAAGTTAAAAGAATTTACACATAGAAAGTCTATGCTGTGGAATATTCTCAGCAAAATATTCCATGAGGAGGAAATGAAAAACAACAATGTAGGTCAACAAAGGGAGGAACTACCTTAAAGGAAAAACCAATCAAAGGAGAAACCAAGTCAAGTTAAAGACCAAAAATAAGCCCAAATGACTGGGAATACAAATCATATCTCAGTCATAACCCTGAATGTTGATGGCTGAAACTCATCAATCAAAAGACAGAGACTGGAAGATTGGATTAAAAAGAAAGACCCAACAATATGCTGCCTTCAAGAGACTCATCTCATAGAAAAAGACATCCACAGACTAAAGGTGAAAGGATGGGAAAAAAAACCTACCATGCACACAGACTCAGTAAAAAAGGGGGGAGGTTTCTATCCTTATATCAGATAAAGTGGACTTCAAACCAAAGTTAGTCAGAAGGGATAAAGAAGGTCATTTCATACTGCTTAAGGGAACCATAAATCAGGAAGACATAACGATCATAAATATTTATGTCCCAAAGAATGGTGCATCCATGTACATCAAACAAATCCTTCTCAATGCCAGGAATCAAATAGACCACAACACAATAATTCTGGATGACTTTAACACACTGCTGTCACCACTGGATAGATCTTCCAAACAAAAACTAAACAAAGAAACCATAGAACTCAATAACACAATCAATAACTTAGACTTAAACATATATAGAATATTCCATCCATCAACGAGTGAATACACTTTCTTCTCAGCAGCACACGGATCCTTCTCTAAAATAAACTGTATGTTATGCCACAAAGCAGCCCTTAGTAAATGAAAGAAGAAATAGAGATGCTACCTTGTATTCTATCAGATCATAATGGAACAAAATTAGAAATCAATGACAAAATCAAAAACAGAAACTACTCCAACACCCGGAGACTGAATAATATGCTATTGAATGAAGCATGGATAACAGAAAACATCAAGGAGGAGATAAAAAAATTCTTAGAGTTAAATGAGAATGATGATACCACATATCAAAATCTCTGGGACACTGTGAAAGCAGTACTAAGAGGAAAATTCATTGCATGGAGCACATTCAAGAAAAGAATAAAAAGTCAACAACTAAATGACCTAACATTACATCTCAAAGCCCTAGAAAAAGAAGAACAGAACAACACCAAAAAGTAGTAGAAGACAGGAAAAAATTAAAATCAGAGCTGAAATCAATGAAATTGAAACAAAAGAAACAATTCAAAAAATTGACAAAACAAAAAGTTGGTTCTTTGAAGAAGTAAACAAAATAGATAAACCCTTAGCCACAGTAACAAAGAGAAGGAGAGAGAAAACTCAAATTACTAAAATTCATGATGAAAAAGGAAATATCACGACATTGAAATATATAAATAGAAGCTACTTTGAAAATCTGTACTCCAACAAAACAGAAAATCTCGAAGACATTGACAAATTTCTAGACATATGATCCTCCCAAACTGAACCAAGAGGACATACACAATTTAAACATATCAATTTCAAGAAATGAAATAGAAGAAGCCATCAAAAGTCTACCAACCAAGAAAATCCCCAGACCAAATGGATTCTCAGCTGAGTTCTGCAAGACCTTCAAAGAAGAACTTATACCAATACTCCTCAAAGTATTTCATGGGCTGGGGAGATAGCCCAGTCGGTAGGGTGCTTGCCTTGTAAGCACAAGGCCCTGGGTTCAATCCCCAGCACTGCAAAAAAAAAAAAAAAAAAAAGTATTTCATGAAATAAAAAAGGTGGGATCCCATCCAAATTCATTCTATGAAACTAGTATCACTCTGATACCAAATCCAGACAAAGACACATCAAGGAAAGAAAACTTTAGTCCAATATCTCTGATAAATATAGATGCAAAAATTCTTAACAAAACTCTGGCAAATCGCCTACAAAAACATATTAAGATAGTACACCACAATCAAGTGGGGTTGGGGGAAGGAAAGATAGTAGACTAAGACAGACAGTATTCCCCTATGTTTATGTAAGATTACATGAATGGTGTGAATCTACATTGTGTACGACCACAGAAATGAAAAGTTGTACCCCTTTTGTGTACAAAGAATCAAAATGCAGTCTGTAAAAATTAAAATTAAAATAAAAAAGAACGTGAAATGATAACTTAGAGAAGGGGATAAAATATTTATAGATCATACAGCTGATAACGTCTAGTACAGAAAATATTCAAAATATATAAAGAACTCGTATAACTTGGGGAAAAAAAGACAATGCAATTTTCAAATGGGCAAAGGACATGAATAAACATTTCTTCAAAGAAGATATGTAAAGGCCAATATGCTCATGAAGAGATGCTGAGTTTCTCAAGTTGTTAGGGAACTGCAAATGATAACTATGAGATACTACTTTATACTCATAATGTTATGAAGAGAAAGAATGTCACAAGACTGGTTAAGCACTGTTCCTCAATCTAGGGCATTAAATAAAAATAAGACAGATAATAACAAATGTTGACAAAGATACAGAAAACCTTGAAACCTCATACATTGCAGCTGAGAATATAAAATAGTGAAGCCACTGTGGAAAACAGTCCGGGAATTCCTCAAAAGTTAACTATTGTCACCATATGACTCACCAATTCCATTTCTAGGTATGCACCCTAGGGTTAAAAACGTGTCTACACAAAAACTGATACATAAGTGTCCACAGCAGCATGATCCATAATAGTCGGAAAGTAGAAACAACCCAAATATCCATTAATTAATGAATACATGAACTGATATAGTGGTATCTCTATACAATGGAGTATTATTCAACCATAGAAAGTACTGATAACCGTTACAAGGGTGAACCTAGGAAACAAAAAGGTACGTGAAAACCAGACATAAAAGGCCACGTACAGCCAGGTGCAGTGGTGCACGTCTGTAATACTAGCAACTTGGGAGGCTGAAGCAGGAGGATTTGGAGTTCAAAGCCAGCCTCAGCAATTTAGAAAGGCCCTAAGCAACTTTAGAGATCCTGTTTCTAAATCAAATACAAAATAGGGCTGGGGATGTGGCTCACTGGTTGAGTGCCCCTGAGTTCAGTGCCCTGGACCAAAAAAAAGAGGCCATATACAATATAATTAGTTTATATGAAATGTCCAGAATAGGCAAATCCAGTAGGACAGAAAGTACATTAATAGATGCCGGGGCCTGTGGGGAAAGAAATAGGAAGCGATAGCTAACTGGAACTGTTTCCTTTTGGAGTGACGAAAATGTTCTGGTAGATAATGGTGATTGTTGCAGAACATTATGAATGTGCTGAACATCACTGAGTTGTGCTTTGTAACGTTGCTTTTTTGTGGTATGTGGGTTTTTAGCAATTTTCTTCTCTCCATGTTTCCCCATTCATAAGGTAAAGGTCTAGTACACAGAGTGGGGACTGGGGATATAACTGTGCCTGTGCCTATGATGAGATGTACCTGGGGTAGGCTTGCTCGTCCCCCTCTTTCTGTGCACTTAATGTCAGAATACAGCCAGTGTGCTAAGCCAGAGGATGGAAAACAACCATATCGTAATGTATAAAGCACCAACAGTTGCGAGCCTAATCATGTCAGTAGACAGGAAAAAGAGGAGCGAAGTTTCAGACTCTTCTTGACTAAGGTCAAAGTGAGTAACTGGTGAAGCCGGGAGCCACATAGCTTACTTGTTCTTGCCTAGTGATCTCCCCTTTTCTAGTGCATTTTTCCAGATATTTTTCAGTCTCATTAACTCGCTCAGTTTATAACACTAGTTCATACTCAATAAGATCATGTTATGAAGAGAAAAAAATGTGAAGGTCACATGGCTTCACATTCCAATGTCACATGTCTGTTCCTCAACCTTGGGCTCTGAACATTCCCTGCCATGAGTGGCGGCATGAAAACCTGTGAGGTGGCTGGTGTGCTCTGTACAAGTAGGCTCCTACACCTCTATCTCCTCTGGTTCTCCCTCCACTGGCCTTAAAGAATGACTGTGAAGCGATATGTAGCCAGAAGAATTTAGTGAAGTTTGCTATCTTTCCTCTAAGATGATCTCGGTCCTTCAGTGCTCCATGGCCTTAAGCCTATCATCTCAGCATTCCCTCTTAACAGGCAGCCCCTTCTCCCATGGACATCGAGATCTTTGTATCTGTCCCTAGTGAAATCAAAACCATGCTAGCTTATCCTATTTTTTTTCCTTCTGTATTAGAGCATTATTTTCTTCACTAAGGTTGTACCTGTGCAATGCAGAGAATGAGTTAGAAGTTGGAGCACTCTACAGTGATTCTTCTATGAACCAAACATTTGAACGTTTGTAGATTGACCGTGGACACTTCACTAGAGATCATTTCCATTTCTCTCTCAGTTCCCTCATTTTATAGATAAACTAAGTGCCCTGACTCCTCATCCATTGTGTTTTTGATACCTTTATGGGAGTATTATGTGGCTAATTTTTTGCCTTAAAGACTGTCTCAGAGGCAAAGTTTAAGAAATAGTGCTTGTTTGTATGTTTGCTTTGTGTTACTGGGGATTGAACCCAGGGGTGCTTAACCACTGAGCCATATCCCCAGTCCTTTTTATTTTCAGGATCTCACTTAGTTGCGTAGGGCCTGGCTAAATTGTTGAGGCTGGCTTTGAACTTGTGATCTTTCTGCCTCAGCCTCCTGAGTTGCTGGGATTACAGTCATGCACCACTACACTCAGCTTCTAGCCATTTTTATTTTATTTTGCGATAGGGTCTCACTAATTTGCTGAGGCTGGCCTCGAACTTGCCATTCTTGCAAATAACTGGGATTACGATGAGCATCACCATGCCCAGCTTAAGAAGTACAGTTTTAAGTGGTTTTTAAAAATGTACCTTATTGGAAAAAGAAAACCCAAATATTTTTGCATAAGCCTTTTGCTGTAGAACAATGGGACAGAATAAAGGTAGCTCACAAAATAAGGGAACATTTCTTACTTGTTTTTTTTTTTTTTTTTTTTTTTTTTCTCCAAATTCTTCTATACAGGTCCAGACAGATGGGCTACGTTTCCTTTCTATTAACTGAAGAGACAGAGAAGAATTGAGGACTGAAGCGTCATCACTGTCCTGAATGTACTGAAATCCTAACAGCTTTAGCTGAAAATATGTCCAAAGCAGGCAGTCAAAACAAACAAAATAGGACAAACTCCAACACTATCTATGCTAGAATCCCAAGGCAGGCAGGGAAACTGGTTCATTGGAGGAAAGTAGTCAAAGAAACAAGCAGAGTAGCCCTCACCCTGTTCCAGTATGTTTGAAGTATTTGGGGATGGAGTAACCCCTTTCCTTTATTCATCTACATAGGTCCATGAGTCACAAGAACATGACTCCCCACATGAAGCTCCTCAATACAAGACCTCTGACTGCATCACATCAGTCTTTTCTAAAGGCAAAGCCTAAGGAACCCGAAATGGCAAGCCTGTATCTAAAAGTGCTGAGCCAAGCCTTGAAGAAGACTCCCTGGCAGTGAGGAACAGAAGCAGCAGCAAGGCCCCTGGAATCAGGCAGACCTGGGTTTGAATTCTGACTCTGTCACTTTATGCTGAAGTGACTTGAATTACAAACATCTGTGAGCCTTACTTAGTAGCATTTTCCTCACCAGGTAATCTGAAGATTAGATGAAAGAACATGTTAAGGCATCTAGGAGGGGCTGGGCCCAGAGAAGACCGTGATGATGTCAAATAGTCACTGGCCAATGAACAGGAACCCTGGAGATGCCCAGAGATGGTATGGCCAATAGTTCTAGGAGTGCAGAATTCTCAGAGGCAACTGGAGCTGTCTGCTCCAAAGGTCCTATGCAAGTTAGAAACCGACTTCAAGATACAATGCACAAAAAAACAAATTGTCATCAGCCAGCTCCTATTACAAGGAAACAAAAGTTGCATAGAACATTACTTATAAAGCTTGTAAGAGCTTCTGCCATTTATTAAAACTGTGAATCCAGGCAAGTTATCCAAGGTTTCTGAATTTCAACTTTCTACAAAATGGGGAATATCAACATTGAAGAGTTCTTGGGAAAATAATGGAACATGTTTTGAGTATTTATCATGTGCAAGCACTATTCTAAGACCTTTCAGTATACCATCTCATTTGCATAAGTACTTAATACAGTGCCTGGAACATAATAAACAACTAGTAAATGTAGGTATTAAATAAATGTAATGGAAGAATTTCTAACGTTCCAAGAAAGAGAAGAGAAGATGCCTGTGTTACAGGTGGGAAGAAGAGGATGCAACTGGGAGAAGAACAGTGTAATAGTTACTGGATATGAGATTCTCAAAACTTTCAAACCATTAAAAATTAAGCCATTCTAACTCACCCCAAAAGACAGACCAGAGCTTTCTTTTCATCTTTATGCCTCTGAATCGGAGAGGCTGCTGCCAGGATTCCAGTACAAACCAAAAAGTGATGACCATACCCTGAAGCACGCAAATTTTTGTGCCTCTTCAGTTGTCGGTAGGAAACTGGTGCTAGTGGACAAGTGGGGAGCAATAGGGTGTCTCTGGGACCTCAATTTGCCTTTATAGTGTGGCCACATCTACCTCATGGATATTCTCAGCAGTGGAATAAATAATTCAGTAGGGATAAAGCTTGGATTTCCCTCTTATTTTTTCTTTGTGCTTATGGTCTTGGCATAATATTGACGTGTCACAGACAAGTCAGCATGTGAATGTGTTCAATCTGAATAGAGCCTGCATTTCTACCTTGGAGAGTCCTTCAGCTTCTAAACTCATGGAGCTTGTATTTTTAGAACCAATGAAGTAACTAAAAGAATTTAAAAAATAAGCCATCAGTCTGGACCTGTGTAGGTGAATGAAGGAGAAGCACTTTAGAGTCAGGGGGAAAAAAGTATACTTGACATTTAGGATTATCAACCAGTGCTGGTTTTCCATAATATATTCATTTCTGATTTCATCTGGAAGAGATATGATTATTACTACCATTTAAAGAGTGGTACTTTACTAATAAGCTCTTGGCACATCTTTGACACAAATTTCAGGTTCAAAATAGACTGAGCTTAACATACTGCTAATTTGTTGTATCAGTGTTTGTTATAGGCCTTATTTAAGCTTATTTAAGAGATTTACCAGGTTGTAATTATACGGAACCCAGAGGTGAATCCAGACTTTGTGGGGAACTGAACCTTATCTAATTTGGGAAATGTCCTCTGATAAAAACATGCAAACTTTATGCATACAGAAATTGAGAGGGCCCCAATCAGAACCTTAGAAGGGGGCCTGTGCACGAGGAGCCCTAGACCTTAGGTTCCATTCAATTCATGACAAATCCATATCAACTGGGGCCTCTGTACAAACTTTCGTAATTCATGGAAAATTGGTATTTCAACTTACAAACACCCCAGTACTGTGTCATATTGGTCATAAATCACTGGCATCTTCCCTTGGCTTATCTCTCACTATGGCAAAGTGTTTCCTGAAGGAAGAGAGCTTTGTCTATTAGAAGAATTTTACCCAAAAGTGCTCAGTCCCCCAACACACACTTGGTAGACTGTTACCATTGTGCTGATCTTTTTTTTTTTTTTTTTTTTTTTTTTTTCTTTCCCTCTCTTTTTTGGTACTGGGGATTGAACCCAGGGGTGCTTAACCACTGAGTCACATCCCCAGTCCTTTTTTGTATTTTATTTAGAGACAGGGTCTCCTGAGTTGCTTAAGGCCTCGCTAAATTGCTGAGGCTGGTTTTGAACTCAAAATGCACCTGCCTCAGTCTCCTGAGCCACTGGGATTACAGGTGTGTGCCACTGTGCCCAGCTCTGTTTTTCTTTTTTAAGAGACAGGTCTCACTATGTTGCCCAGATTATCATTGAGCTCCTGTCTTAGCCTCCCAAATGGCTGGGACCACAGGTGTGCACCTTGTCTGGCTCATTGTGCCAGTCTATAAAAGCAACTGAATTGGTCTGAGAGGAACAGCTCCATTCAGATCACATGAAATGAGTATTAATGTCCAATGCCAGTTAGCTCTGATTTTCTCACGACCATGAAGCAAATGCCTTTTTTCTGTTAAGATGAACACAGAAGCTAAAGACAAAAGTTGGTGGCTTCTCCACTTTAGGAGTCTTTTCTGACCCACTACCCATCCCTACTACTTTGTTTGAAAAGTAGACCCTCAGTATTTTTTCCCCAATTTATGCTTTAGCAAACTGATGAGGGGGAGAGGTGACTGTAGTAGATCAGCATCTGCAGGAAATTCCAGGCATATCCTAACCATCCCTCCATGGAACCCCAAATGAACCATATGAACCTAGATTTCTGACCCACAAGACAGGTGGACAATTTTTTCCAAAATCGGGTTGAGAGGAGAACTTTCACCATGAGTCTAAAATCCCTTTCAGGGGCTAAGGGTATATGTTGCTCAGTGGCAGAGTGCTTGGCTAGAATGCCCAAGACCCTAGGTTCCATCCCCAGCACCAAACAAACAAACAAAAAACCAAAATAATTAAAAAAGTAAAAAACAAAAACAAAAAAAATTCCCCTTTGAACTGAAAGGGAATAAAACCCATATTTCTTGTTGCAGGTAGTCAGGAAAGAAAGTATATGTAATTAGGTTAGAGCAATGTATTGTCTTTACAAATATTTTTTACACTATAACATAAACATCATATTTCCCACACCTCAAAGGTTCCTATTGCCTACAGATAATTCATGGCTTCAAAGACACACATTTTTAGAAAAATATTTCTTTTAGAAAAATAATGCTCTGGGGAGAGAGGTCCCCTGTGCCAGGTTTTCAGAATTCTTTTCTGCTTTCCATTGAGAAAGCGCCTGCACTTGTGCTCCCTGGAGGACTTTAAGCTAAACTTGATTCTTTGTAGCCCAATGGTGCATACATTTAAGCAGTTAGGGACTCTGAATATGAAATGGAATCAGAGTTAAACTCCCAAGTGAAATTCAAGGACCATTCACATGTCAGAGCAGCATCCAAGGCTACTTTGGGTGTTACTTGCATGATGCTTTCTATTGTCCATGCCAGAGATCAGTTCTAGAAAAAGCAGAGCATGTCCTATATAAATGACAAGTCTCTTGGCCTCTTTGTACCTTAGTTTCCTCATTTGAAAAGAATGGATGGATCTTAAGACATACTTTTCAGAGTTCAGACAGGGTTTACAACAGCTAACCAATAACTGTATAAGGTTTTTAACACATAGATTTTTTGTTGTTGTTCTTGTTTTTTTTGGTACAGGTATTTATCTTCTATTTCACTTACAACTTGTGTAAAAACTGCAATCCATGCCATGCCTGAAATGTTCCAAAGCCCAGTTCTGTGATTAAATTGCAACCAAGGTTTCTACAAAAAAAAAAAAAAGATATAAGCCAAAGAAGGAGGAGAAGAAAAAAGATATTCTTTCAGAACATTGATCATTTAGCAGTGATTCTAACTTATCTATGATGAAATGTAACCACAATACTTTTTCCATGCACTAAAGAAATCTCACTGTGGAAGATACTGGCTTATGATTTATACTTCTGCATTTATACATGCAGAGCCTTAGCTATAAAACAGTGAATGCTCACAAAATACTTGATACTTATTTCTCTAAAACAAGTCTTCACAACTTCAATGCTATTGACATTTTGGGCTGGACAATTTTCTGTTGTGAAGGTTTGTCCTGTACATTGTAGATGTTTTGCAGCATCCCTGGTGTCCGGTCAATAGATGTCAAAATGTCACCTGGGTGCAAAATCACACTAATTGAACCACTGCTCTGTAATAACTTGTTTCAACCCATGTAATAATTCTCATACTAATCTTTGCTAGAGGCTAAAAGGATTTGCTAAATAACTTTAGTAACTTTTTACTAGTAAAATTTTAATCATAATTTCAAATGAGTAGCAAGGGAGTTTATAAAATTTCAAATATCATGAAGTCATACTTGTAACTTACATAAACTGCAAAAAAGGTAGTGGTTCAAATGTCCGTCTTTCGATAGATTGTATTTTATTGCAGGATAAATCTCTAGGAAAAGTAAAAGGAAAATAGTGCCTTGATTAGATATTAGGTATCTAATTAGTATGAATAAATAGAGTTGAGAATTGTTAATATCGAATACCTAGTTTTTGTTTAAATTCTAAACCTTTGGATTTATATTTGAACTTCCTAGAGTTTTTAACCTTGCCCACTCTTCTGGTTCAATTGGTTTTTCTTTCGTGTGTGTGTGTATGTGTAGTACAGGGGATTGAACTCAGGCCTTGTGCATGCTATACCCTCAGTCCTTTATTCTATTGTCTTAAACCAGTTTAATACTAGAAGAAAAAGAGACCTTTCATATCATTTGAAAGGCAGTTACTCCTCTAATTAATAAATGACTTTCAAAACTGTACTTTCTATCATAGTAATGGAAACTCATTTTGGTTTCATATTACCTTAATATTCCATAAAGGTAACTGCTTCAGTTGTGTACTGCTGGGACAATAAAAAACAACAAGGAACTGGATTTTTAACTGAAAACACCCATTCTGACTAGAGTTGACTCTTACTTCCATGGGTTTCAGCTTGTCCTTCACTTTTCACCTGGATGGGTATAACTGCCATGACTGGTGTCTCTCCCTTTCTAATCAGTCCTGGACACAGTCACCACATAGGCTCTCTAGAAGTGGTTCTTAAAGCCCAGTATCACCTGGGAACTTCTGAAGAATGCAAATTCTCAGCCCTACTTCAGAACAACTGAATCAGTAACTGTGGTGGGCGGCGGGTGTCCAGAACCAAGTTCTACCAAGTCCTCCGGGTGATTCTGAGAGAAACTTCAAGGTTGTTTTAGAGCACAGCAGATGGTTCCCCATCGGGGCTCCTTTGCTTGGCACTCAAGACTTAGAAGGTCTGGTTCAACTCTCCCTCTTGTACCCTACAGGTGCCCATGGCACTCCTCAAACACATTCCTGGGTTTTGCCTTCCTCCTGCTCTCCCTTTGCAAGCTTAGTATATTCTCCCCAAGATGCCTAGCTGATGATTCCCAGTGGGCTCCTTCAAGGTCTGTTCAAACAGCACTGCTCTGGGAACATTTTCCTTGACCCAGTTTGAAATCTTTTCTCCTATTCTGTGATGTAGACACAATTTATACCTTTTAGTGCCCATATCCATTTCTTTTTAATGCAATTATTTTTGCATCCCATTTCTTTTGATACAAACTCCTGGAAAGCCTGGATTAGGTCTTGTTCATCTGAGGTGCCCTCCAGGTTTGAAACTGACACAAGTATTTGAGTAAACTCAAATAGTAATAAAATAAATGGATAGCACCGGGGAGTAAAGAGGGGGACAAAAACGACTATTTGAAAAGAAATCCAGTTTATGGCTTCATGGCTGGCCCTTCTACTGCACCTCTTCAGCACCTTGTCATCCCCTGGGCCCTTGCTGCATTATGGTTTGAGTTCTGAAAGGGTAGGAACCTGTCTCATTCATCTTTGTGCCTCTAATACTAGGCACGGTGTTTGGCATGTTTTTCTGAGCTCTTTTTTATTGGCATTTTTAAAAAACAAATGTGAATATATATGCTAACATGAAATTATTAGCTAACAAAGTATTACATAGTAGAAATAATGAAAAGTCTACTCCATTAAGCAGTTAGCTCATCTATTTTCTCCAAACCATGTTTGTAGGGTTTGAGGCAGAAGTGACCAAGACCACCAATATAAAAGTGGTTGTCCCTTAGGGCCTAAGAGGTTTGATAATTTAAAGGACTATTTTTAGTACCATGTGAAGCTCTTTATACCCACTTCCTTTAAGCTTTCTACATTTGAAAGAATAAATTTGCTAAAAAAGCATCATTAATTAGTTTAATAGGGTTAATGACCCATACATATCTGGATCCCATGTACAAAGGATAAAAATCAAGCTATCACAGCAAAGAACCTAAGTTATCTTTTTATCTTTAACCAGACAGAAATACTATGCAAGTACTCCCTCCTTGACAACAAGAAGAGAGCGATTTTAATTTTGTGATTAATGAAAAGTTACGGGCAGTTCTGATCTGTTTACTTAATGGAAACATTGCAAGTTACATCATTTAATCATCATTTCAAATATCTATTTTTTTTGGGGGGGGGTGGGGGATACCAGGATTAAACCCAGGGGCACTTTAAAACTGAGCCATATCCCCAGCCCTTTTAATTTTTTTATTTTGGGACAGGGTCTTGCTAAGTTGATTAGAGCCTTACTAAATTGCTGAAGCTGGCCTTGAACTTGCAATCCTCTTGCCTCGGCCTCCTGAACTCCTGAATTTACAGGCATGCACCACCATGCCAGATCTTTCCACATTTTTATTGGTGCATTATAGTTGTACATAATGCTGAGATTTGTAGTTATATATTTGTACGTGCACACAATATAACACTATGATTTGACCAATCTCACTCCCCAGCACTTCCCCCTTCTTCTCCTCTTCTCACCCCGTTTCCTCTTTTCTACTGATCTCCCTTTGATTTTCATGGGTCTCACCCACACCTTTCTTGTCCTTTTTCCTCTCTAGTTTCTACTTGTGAGAGAAAACATACAACTCTTGACTTTCTGTGTTTGGCAAATATCTATTTTTAATGTAGGTATGGCAATTCCTGCATTGAAATTCTTAATACTGGTATGTTCTCAGTAGTTTATTCATCTTGATATTATTATTTATGTAATTTATTTACTTAGCTAATTATTTAATCTTTAAGTGTTAATTTAATTCAGTTTAAATTGTTAAAACATTCTGGGTTGATGGCATTCAAATTAATATAGGTGGCCTATTTTTTTTTTTATCTCCTGTAGGCATCAAACTGAGGTTAACTTTAATTCCCTTTGTTCTACTAATCCAACTTGTTTAAACCTTTTTTTGTAAAGGTCAGATAGTAAATATTTTAGACTTTGCAGGCCACATGTTTTAGACTTCTGCTGCATATTCTTTTCTTTTTATTTTACAACACTTTAAAAATGTAAAAATCATTCTTAGTTTATGAGCTGTGGATTGAATTTGATCCATAGGCTGTAGACTAGATACAAATACATACGAACACTTATAAAACAAGGTTTATAGAGTGTTAGTAATTGCTCTGATCTTACTACCACTTTCCACTATAAGCGGAATTGCTTTTTTCATCTGTATCTTATCCACATAATTTTTAAAACTAAAAATGCTTAGGAGGTATTTAATGCTAGAGATGGGCTAATACCTATACAAACTTACATCATCACAAAATTTAATTGCTGGGATAGATTTTACAGATTATCTAATTTCAACCCCTTATTCATTTTATAGATAACTCATAACTCACAAAAAAATGTGATTAACTAACTTACAAATACTGGAGGGATAGCAGGCCTTCAAAGGAATCTTTGTGTAATTCAGTCAGGGAGTTTTCACTGAGAATTCTGGAAGATGGAAAGGTTATTTCTGGATCAATATTCAACACAAAGATGGAGAATACCCAGTGGTAAAAAAGTATGAGAAAATGAAAGTTGTCATATTCTGTCACCAGGAGTATAAGGTGGCATAGCCTTTTTGAGGGCAGATAATACTTTATATTGATAATAATCTTCACCCCCCAAAAATCCCATTTCTATTCTATATACGTATTTCCTCTGTTCACCAAGAAGCAGGTTCATGAAGGTTATGCATGTAAGAGGAAAACTGGATACACTACACATCCATCAGTAGGGGAATATTATTAAATAAACCACGATACGTTCATACTTTGGAACATTATGTATGACTTCAAAAGAATACGGTAGCCTCTGTGTGCTAGAAAGAAACCTGACATATGAAGAAGTGAAAATCAGTTGCATGATGTTACCATTTATGTAAAGAAAGATAATAAAACCATGCCACAGACCTATTTTGCTGTATGCAAATATGTGTGTAGGGAAATGCAAAGGCAAAGGTCTGGAAGGACATACACCAGGCTCAGAGTGATGGCTCCCTCAGGGGTGGAGGCTCAGAGCACAGGGAGGGCTCGCCACACCTGTTGTTTCACATTCGTTCGTTAAGATCGTAGCCATGGGGCTGGGCTGCGGCTCAGTGGTAGAGCGCCTGCCTGGCAGGTGTGAGGCTCTAGGTTGGAGCCTCAGCACCGTATGAAAATAAATAAATAAAGGCATTATATCCATCTACAACTAAAATTAATATTTTTTAAATTATGTAATCATGTATTACTTATATAATGGAAAACAAATTTAAATTTACAAAATTGAATATTTAATTATTGTTGCTGTGATCCTGGGGATGGAACCCAGGTCCTCACTCATGCTAGGCAAGTGCTCTACCACTGAGCTATCACCCCAGGCCCCATGAAATTCAATTTTTTTGTTGTTGTTGTTGTTGTTTTTTGGGTGCTGAGGATTGAACCCAGGGCCTTGTACTTACAAAGCAAGCACTCTACCAACTGAGCTATCTCCCCAGCCCCGAAATTCAGTTTTTAAAATAACCACGGAACTTCATTCAACACAGGCTGATTTGAGATATGGAGGGGAAAATCTTTTTCTAAGAGTTACTGACCTCAACGTTCTAGACTAAGAAGGATCTTACAATGCAGTTTTTCTGTATTCACGTTTGGAGAGAATATACTCACAGTTTCTCAGTCCAACGGTATGATCTCCATATGTTTTCTTCAATGTAAGAAATAACATTTCCTTGGAAATTCCTGTGAAGAAACAGTTTATACCTTTGAATAAGTAAGAAAAGAATGAACAGAATAAGTAAAACAATTGAGGCAGACACATGGGGGACATTCAAATATAGAAAAAACAAACACAACAGAAAACCCAGCTTTCTAATTTCCAGAACTATCAGCTTCCCAGTTTGTACAATAAAGGAATAATGTGGGCCACGGGCACACATGACAAGGCAACTCCTCAAAAGTTTAACTTCCTATCTGTCCAATTTTAACAGAAAAATGGGCAAGAATTTACCATTATTAACAAATATGAATCAAGAAACACACGGACAAAGAAAGAAAGAAAGAAATACACTGCAGGTAACCCACCCCGAAGCTTTGCCTAAGTGCCCTCTGTTGAAATTGCTTCAGGTATTAAGAGGATAAGGACAATAAGAAATCAGAGGAACTAATGTGCTGATGTAGAAAGACCTCTTGAAAATGTTGCACAGGAAAAAAAACATGAATCAGAGGGAAGGTTAAAAAAAAAAAAAAAAACTTCATCAGAGGGGGAAAAAAAAAAAAAAAGACACAGAAGAGAAATCAGAAAGAAAGACACACACCAAAATGTAACAGGGGTCATCTTGTGGGTGGCTGGGTATGGACAAGGGGTGACAAAGGGTATAGAGTATGAATTTTTACTTTTATCCTATATACTTGTGACTTTTTAAAAAAAAATGTGAGAATGTATCTATGAATGACATGTTTAAAAGAAGCTGTTAAATATGTTTAGTTTCAACTCTACAGATAACTTGAACTTTTTGAAATTCTGTTCTTATCCCTTAGCAACAACTTTCCTGTTTATACACCTTTACGTAGACTTTTTCTTGGAGTTTGGTGTTGGAGGATAAGCCTGCTCATCTGCCTAGGGACATTTCTACTCAACCAGAAGCCTTCTGACGGCTTTATGGTCCCCACTAAGAAATGCCTAAGACTGAACTCATTATGTCACCAGCATTCTCATCTCCATACAGGACAAAACCGGTGGGGCCATATTTTATTTTCCTTTTTTCTGTACACCTCATCCCCCATCTCTTTAGTCAGTCACTAAGTTCTTTGTTTTTCCTCTAGTGCCCCCAGGATTTTTTTTTTTTAATATGATTCTGGTTTGTTTTATTTCTTTTAACAGACTGTGGTCATGTCCTAAAATGTTTTTAAATTCTTATTTTTTAAAACCTGGCATTTTTGTTATCAAACAGAATAAGTTGATGGAAGGGTGATTTTGTTTTAATTTTTTGTTTGATCTTTTTAGTTACACATGACAGTAGAGTGTATTTTGACATATCATACACACATGGAGTATAACTTCCCATTCTTGTGGATATACATGATGTGGAGTTACACTGGTCGTGTATCCGTATATGCACGTAGGAAAGTTATGTCTGATTCATTCTACTGTCTTTTCCATTCCTGTCCCCTCCCCCACCCTGCCCCACAAGGATTTTCTTTCTACTCCCCTCACAACTACTGACTCAGCCCCTTCTTGTTTTACTCCTAGATTTTGCTAACATTTTCTAGGTGCCCCCCAATTAAGCTTTCTCCTCTAGATCACTCTAAATATGGATTCTAAAACAATCTCTTGTTTTAATTATTTTTTTCTCTTGCTTGAAAATATTCAGTGGCTCTGCTTCCTAACCCAATTCTTTGAGGCATACTAGTCTACTAAATCCTGGTCATTCCTTTGTGTAGGCTGTACTCCCTGTTTTTTCAATTATAATTAACAATTATAGCCACCCTTCCAGCCCCAGGTAACATTTTAGCTTATCCGTGCAGCTTTCCCTAACATCCATACCTCAGTGATGACAGATTCTGAAGAATTATAGCACCTATGGTCTACTTCCTCTTTTAGTACTTATATATCATCTCCATTTTTATGTTTCTTCCCACCTATCATTTTCGTATTCTGAGGACAATGTCTTCCTTTTGTGGCTCCCACAGTACCTAGCCCTCAGCTGGGCACAAATGGATGCTACATATTGAAAGGCCAAGGTCAAGATGAATTCTGAACATAACTAAGGGACTGAATAATAATATTAATAACATTCATAAATATATGATAGGCACTGATATAAGTATTACATGTACTCTTCATCTAAATTACACAACAATCCTGTGAAATGGTAACTATCATAATCCTCATTTTCCAAATGAGGAAATCGAGTCGCAGAGCTCAATAATTTGCCCAAGTTCACAAAGCTAATAAATGAAAGATCTGGGTTCAAACTCAGACAGTCTGATTCAAGAATCTACCCTTCACCACTGGTTATATCATCATTAACGTGTGGTAAAGCAGATGGAGTAAAATGGCAAAGTTTAAGCAACGATATGATAGGGCTCAATAAAAATGGGTAAGGAAATAAAGAACGATCACAAGTAAAAGACTGGAGAAAGGGCACTTTAGTAAGGAGGAGGAGAGGATATGGAAAAGTTGACAAGCAAAAACTAAAAGCAAAAAGTCAGTCAATGTGGGTTGGGGAGAGGAAGGAAGAGAGGAGGAAGGCCCAGGAGACCCTTGAGGAAAAGGCTACCAAGATAGGCAGAATGCAGAGCACAAAGGAGAAAAGGCGATGCTTACAAGACCGTGAAGGTGCCATTGTAGCTGTAGGGCTCGAGCACAGGCACTCGGTGGAGTTTCTGCACTGGGTTGAGACCGACACACAACAGTGTCTCATCTTGGCAGGTACAGAGCTCACATATATTGGTGCTCGTGGTGACATTCTCTTCCTTTTCTGTGGCATAAATTTCGGGGAAATGAGTCGCTGTTTGTTCTGGATTCACATGTGGAACTGTGAATTCAGTCAGGTGTGATAGCTGTGGAAGTGTCGTTTCCGGGTACTTTGAAAGAGTTGTAGGATTATTCAGGGTTGCAGAATTTTCAGTTACTGCAGTGGGTACTGGAGTCAGGGTAATCGTCACATCTGGAGGTTGAACTCCAACACTAGATGACACCGGCTGCGGGGTTGGATTCGTTGTTGGAAGTGTAATCTCATAATACACGGGAGGTTTAGCTATAATCTCCTTATAGGGCTCTGGAAGCTGAATTGGCTTCCCCTGCATGGTTTGAGAAGATGCGACCTCCACATTGGGTTTTGGTGTTATGGTGATTTCCACGTCAAAAGATTGAGCCATGACTGAAGTCTCCTCATGGTTGACTTGAGAATTTGTAGTCCCTTGGTCCGGACGTACTAGTGTCACCTCAGGGGGCTCTGGAGGAAGAATTGTAGTCCCCAGATTTAGCTGTGGAAATGTTATCTCAGGGGGTTTTGGAGGAGGATTTGTAGTTCCCTGGTGAGGACGTAGAAGTGTTACCTTAGGGGGCTTTTGAGGCAAAGTTGTAGAATGTTCAGCCTCCACAATGGGCTCTGGAGTTATGGTGAGTTCCACATCCACAGGTTTAAACGTGAAGCTGGGTGATGTTGGATACTGAGCTTGATTCTGAGTTAGGACCTGCTGCTGAGTTGGAGGAGTTTCTTGTGTTGGAACTATGATTTCTTGATATACTGGTCGCCAAGTTGAGGTCTCCTGTAGGGTTTGAAAAGTAATTTCGGGAAGCGTTGGAGGAGCTGTAGGTTTCTTCTTGGCTGTAGAATGTTTAGTGGGTTCTGGAGTTAGGGTGAGTTCCAGGTCCAAAGGTTGAAATGTGACACTGGGTGATGTATACTGAGCTTGATTCTGACTTAGGACCTGCTGCTGAGTTGAAGAAGTTTCTATCTGAGTTGAGGTCTCTTGTTGGACTGAAGAAAATTCAACATTTTCAGAGACTCCTGGAGACTGGGAAGGGGAATTAACCTGGGTTGGCGAAAATGTAATTTGCTGGATGGGAATCGGTTCCATTTCTCTGGTGACATCTGAAGGTACAGTAACTATCAGGGCCACATGCTGAACTGTGGTTTTAGACAAAAATGTAGGCTCACCTCTGAACATCACTTCCAGATCTTGAGCTGAAAATGACACGGAATCACTGACTGAAGGATAAGTTTGACTAATAGTAGATTCTGGAGGCTTAGTCGGGCGTGTTTCCTGGACTGGTGGAAGTTCAACACTCACAGGGGGCGTTGAGGGCAGAGATGAGCTCTCCTGCTGACTTGATAAAGATTCCTCAGGCAGCTCTTCAAGCTGACTGGGGACCTCTTGATCAACTGGAGTTTGTTCCTCCTCTAGAGGGGGGCTTGGTTGAGGTTCCAACTGCTCAGGGGACACTGAGGACTCATCTAGGGTCTCCTGTTGGGCCGAAGTGTCAACCTCATTATTTAACTCTGGGGTTGGAGGCTCAACTTGATCAGAACCTAGAGAAGAACCTGTCACCTCCTGACCTTCTGGAGGTTGAGCTACTTCATTAGGAAGTTCTGGAGGCAGAGTGGGGACTTCAGGCTGGGCTGCAGAAGGTCCTACCTCATTAGTTGGAATTGAGGGAGGAACTATAGCCTCACCGTTGATCACAGAAGTTCCCACCTCTGTAGTGGGTTCAGGTGTTATAGTAATTAGCACATCTGCAGGTTTACCAGTCACACTGGGCAAGTCTGGAGGTTGCACTGGTGCTTCCAGCTGGCTTTCAGAAGACTGGTCCTCCCCAGGAGACTCAGAAGGCTGAGCTGTGGTCTCCTGCTCACTGAGAGAAGGTTCAGTCTCCACAGCAGGGCCCAGAGGCTGAGCTGGGGTTTCCTGCTGGGTTAGAGTAGGTTCTACTTCCTCAGCATACTCTGGAGGCTGAACTGGGGCCTCTGGCTGAACTGGGGCCTCCTGAATAGGGGCCTCTGGCTGAACTGGGGCCTCCTGAACAGGGGCCTCTGGCTGAACTGGGGCCTCCTGAACAGGGGCCTCCTGAACAGGGGCCTCCTGAACAGGGGCCTCCGGCTGAACAGGGGCCTCCGGCTGAACAGGGGCCTCCTGAACAGGGGCCTCCGGCTGAACAGGGGCCTCCGGCTGAACTGGGGCCTCTGGCTGAACTGAGGCCTCTTGAACTGAGACTTCTGGCTGAACTGGGGCCTCCTGCTGGGCTAGAGAAGATTCAACCTCCTTGGTAGGCTCTGAAGTTATGGTTATTTCCACGTCCGCAGGCCTACCTGTAACACTGGGCAAATTATAATAATTAACTTGACCCTGACCTAGAGATGGAACTATAGGTAGAGTTGGTAGAGTTTCAGCTGTATTCTCCACAGGGGGCTTTGGAGCTTGAATTGGAGCCTCTTGCTCGGCTAAAGAGGGTTCTGAGAGCTCTGAAGTCTGAGCTGGAGCCTCTTGTTGGGTTGATGAAGGTTCTACTGCCTCAAGACCCTCTGAAGGCTGAGTTGGGGCCTGCTGCTGGCCTGAAGGCATGCCAATCTCTTTAACTGCCTGTGGAGTTATGGTAATCAGAACTGCAGGTTTACTTGTGACAACTGGCTGAGTGTCACTTCTTAGAGATGAAAGTTTATGATGCACTGATGGCTCACCTGCTAGGGCCTCCTGCTCCTCAGGGGCTTCTTGCTGGGATGAAGAGGACTGGAGCTCCTCAGGAGTCTCTTGGGCCTCCAGAGGAGGTTCGACCTGGTCATGGGTTTCAAGAGGCTCATCTGGGTTCTCCTGGGATTCCGGAGGTAGGCTGCCAGGATAAGCTACATCCGTACTTGGATATATATAATCATCCTGCAAGGTTTTTTGAAGCTGAAGTTTTGCAAATTGCTTTGGAGTTCCAACAACAACCTTAGCAAATCTCCGACGTTGAGCTACATCCTTCTTCAGATTTGGTTGCAAAAAAATAAACTTGGCTGTTTTTGAAGTCGGACTACCCAGAGGTGGAACAAGTACTTTAAATGACGGCTGTTTTGTAGGACGAACTAAATTGACAGTAGGAATCTTACTTTCGAGTCGAGAAGGTAGAGCTAGGACCTGCTTCTGATCTCTGTCTAGCATTGGAACCAACTCTGGGAGCCTCTCTTGCCGAGTTAGTTTGTCGTGCAGATCCTGACGTGGAACAGCAAGTTGATCAACTTCTGGGGGCCGCTCTCCAGGTGAATCCCTGCCCAGGAATGGAAGCAAACTGTCAGTTAACTTCCGTGGTGGATCCAACATCTGGGAGCGAGCAGAAGACCCCAGGTCATCAAAGCCCCCGGGGTCTGCCGGGGGTGTAAGCGCATAGGGCGATAAGGGTGGGAGTTCAGAGGAGTGCAGAGACCAGGGCTTGATAGGCCCTGGGGGTTCGGAGGTCAGGTGGGGAGGGTAGTGGGTCAATGGCAGAGGAAAAGCTGCAACGAGCAGCAACAAAGGTTGCCACACGAGGAGAAGCCGAAGTACCCAGTTGCACAATAGGGACATGACATACGGAAGCTCCGAGGCGCAGCGACCCAGGCCAATGGGGTGCCGGGTCGTGCTAGTGGGAGTCGAACCGTTATGGCAGCCCTTAGCTGTGGGCGGCCGGGGAAACCGGGTGTCCGCCCCGCCCCGCCCTTTATTTATGACATCTTTGTTTACGCAACCTTTATTAGGTTCGCTCGGGCGGGGGAGCCTTTTCCCACAATCACCCGACCCAGGCTTCCCTTCCCCCAGCAGGGGCGACAATCGCTTCTCACAGGCCCCCATCCCCATAGCCAGGCAGGATTTGGGCCACAGACCTGGGTGGTCCCGGGACTCTAGCAACCCACTTGGTCGGGGCGACAGAGATTCCCCGGGAAGCCACAGGGTTAGGGGATATTCGGTAGCGGGTAGGGCTAGTTCAGTTCTGGAGGCTTGAACTCTTCCTCTTCCAAGCGGAAATCTGAGAGACATTTTTCCTCCCCTTGGTTGAACTGCTTCCACGAGAAGCAAGTGGCCTGCAAAACGAGGGCCGGTTAGGGTGGCTGGCAGACTGTATGTTTATACATTAAGGTTATTTATTCCAAAATGTTGCCATTTCCTCTGAACTCTCAGTATCCTGTTTCATGTGTGATAACTAATTCATAACTCTGTTAGGCTGTTAGTCATCAGTGATGACTCCAATATTTCTGCAGGATGGGCTTTAGGCAGGAGCAATTCAGTCTGAGAGGGGGTTTGAATCCGTGTGGACAGCCCTTTACACTGGAATGGGAAAACATCCCCTTCCCACCTTGGGTCAGATAGACGTAACACTTTTTTAGAGGCGTCCCTCATGTGCACACATCTGGAGAAGCCAGGATGTTAAAGCCCGCAAGTTAATTTTCTTTAAACGCTACTAAAACTAGAACCCAAATGACGTTTTCCAGAGTCCTTAAAATAATCTATTTTATTACTTGCTTATTACCTCACACAACCCTGGTGTATAAAGACAATGTGTCATCTTCTTATTCCCAGTGCCTTGCATATGGCTAAGCACACAGAAATGGTTTTCAGAGTGGATCTGTAGGGATGGATCTCTTATAATGGGATTTCTGCAGTCAGTGTAGACTTCCTTCCCTTTCATAGAAAGCTAGACCTCTTAAAAGTGTGGTTTCCTTGACTGGTTTTATTTAAATTGAACTAAAACTATTTTACATGGAAATAAGAAAGGACTGTTTCAGAATGCAACCCACTTTCTCTGCCTTTTTAAAATGAAACTCACATCTTTGAAGTCATATAATTGAAAATCCCTAAATTAAGTTCCTCCCTTGCACCTCCCCCAAATATTTTATACATAGTAAATAATAACTATTTTCTTCTAGAAATTACTTTGGCAACTTACTTCCTAGTTAAGGGCTTTCATATAATTGATTTACAGAAAAGTTCTTCAGCAAAATATTCTACTTGAGTATAGGGAGATGTTGAGATTCAGAGCTATAACACAATCACACCTAAGGCCATACTCTGTTTCAAATCTCTGGGACGTGTTCAAGCAGCCCACTTTCTCTAATTCTTGGAAAGGGAGCCTAGCCCCTCTTTTGGGCCCACAACTCTAGTAGTACTCTAAGAGGTCTTAATTCTGCTCTCTAAGCTTCAAACAAGGGGTCAGGAAGTCCCTAAATCCCCTGCACTCAAAGTAGTTTCAGAGTTTTCCTATTTTCCTAAGAATGATACATGCTGAAATGCAGAACTCTTCCAATCCCATTGATTTCTTTTGTCTTTTATGATACCAAGGATTGAACCCAGGGGTGCTCAACCACTGAGCCACATCCCCAGCCCTTTTTTTATTTTTATTTTTTTCTTTTGAGACAGGGTCTCACTGAGTTGCTTAGGACCTCACTAAGTTGTTGAGGCTGGTTTTGAACTCCTGATCCCCCTGCCTCAGCCTCCCAAGCCACTGGGATTATAGATGTGCGCCACTGCATGCAGCCCACTGGTTGTTTTCAATCATGGCGACACTGGCTATGGAATCCCTGCGCTTTCATCTTCATATACTTGAATGATATCATGTAGTTCTTCTTCACTTCTGGCATCTCTAATCTCTTCACTGGGTCTGTACTCCACAGCTATTTTTCCACTTTCTGAAATAAAGTTAACAAGGATCAATTCCGAATTTTCCTTGTTCTAAAATTTCTCCTGCACATCATGGTAGCACCCTCATGAGACATGCCTTTGATTTCTGAAAGAAAATAAGAGCATTTCTTAGAAATGTCCTTACCTACATATCAGTTTTAATATAACTCTTTGTTAAAAAAAAAAAACACATAATAAAGTATCAACAATGTCTGGTTTAAAGAATGTTGTGATCTTAGAGATAGGAACTAAGAAAGAATGACACAAAATATTTGTAAACAAAAATGTTCAAATGGTTGAACAATAAGGCATGAGGAGGAGTCAAAGTGAGTTCAAACCCAGGTGTAGATCCCTGGACTATAAGACACTTCATATTAGAAGAAGGAGCAATTTTCTACCCCCTGAGAACCAAAATTCCACCAGAAACAATGAACAAATTTTTGGAGAAAGTACTAGAACATTTTATTGGTAGGAAATGGTCTACTTACCTTAAAGACAATACAATTTTCTTCAAAGCATAAGGTTTTTAGTCTAAAGAGTTTTGAGTTGATATAAGCTTAGTTCTTAAAGGCTGTTACTCAGAGTTGACAATTGGAAAATCTAGCCCATGACCCAGGGAGTCAGACTTTCACTGGAAGGCCTCCCCAGATTGGAGGGCTGAGACCCATCAGGGTTACCTCTTATAAGCAAATTAGGGTATCTAATAACTTAGTTAGTATTTCTTAGTCTCTAAGCCTGTAGGGCCAGTTCTGTTTGGGAACTCTGCTAATTATCACGTTTCCTTTGAACACAGCCTGTAACATTCATATCACAGGAGAACCCAAGCAGGAATGTGACACCATTCAAAACATGCTACTTTGAAGGCTCACATGAAAGCAGCTAATTATTATGTAAGCGTCATATTTACCCAATATGTCAGTGCCATAAATGAAAACTGAAACTGAATTCTTTTTTTTTTTTTGCGGTGCTGGGGATCGAACCCAGGGCCTTGTGCTTGCAAGACAAGCACTCTATGAAACTGAATCCTTAATTCAGCAGTTTATCTGTTCATTCAGAAAGAAATGACAATAATGATAGCGAACATATTTTGTTTGCTTACTGCGTAAGCATAGTTCTGAACTTTTTACATTTGTCATCTCATTTACTCTTATACTATCTCCCCTAAGAAGGGCAGAATTACTAGCTCTATTTTAGAATAACAAGATTTCATTTTAGAGATATTAAATATCTAAAATCTGTCTGACTATAAAACCTAAATTACATTAAAAATCTAAGACACAGAGTTAGGACTCAAACCCAGGTGTCCAAAGCTTATAATCACTATATTGTTGACAGGCAAGCAATTGAGAAGGAAGATATGGATCAAACACTTTCTGCATCAGCACAGGCAAGTTGTTCTACAATCATAGACTGGGGACAATAATATTTGCAGTCATTTTTCTCACAAATGTCATAGGACAAATTTGAGACCACTGCTATGAAAGAATTTAGTAAATGAAAGCAATATATGGAGGGTTTTAGAGATCCATATTTTCATCTGATTAACTTTTCAAAGTGAGTTTATTTACTCATTGAAACTGAAGTACTTCAAAGGCTATCAAAGAAGTCTTACCTAAAACCACAATGGACAGTTTCTGGAATGCATCTGACAAAGCCTTCTGAATAGCAAGCTTCTGGGCCATCTTTCTTTTCATAAGGAATGATAATGGTCCTACATCCAAATGAAACAAATGGATTTAAAATATGGGTATAAATGATTATTGTTCTATATTTAAAAAAAATAAGAATACACCCGCAATTCTGAGATCATTATCTGCACAATTAAAAGCAGCACATCACATGGGTTTTGTTGAATGGCTGTTGTAGGTTTATCCTGATGGAGTCCATTTTCACTGCCCCAATCCATTATGGAAGTTCTTAATGTGCTAGAAGGGAGATCTATGCCAGAAAGCTGGCCTAAGTCTCACATCACTCACTAATTTTATTTTATTTTATTTTTTTATTTTTTTGCGGTGCTGGGGATTGAACCCAGGGCTTTGTGCATGCAAAGCAAGCACTCTACCAACTGAGCTATATCCCCAGCCCTCACTCATTAATTTTAAATGGACAACTGGAAGCTACGCTCCTAGACTCCTATGCATCAGGACTGGAATCACACACTGAGAAAGATTTTCTGGTTATGCAAATGACCAGTCCCTGCCTGCACTCAGCCACAGCAGCCTACTCTGCTCCACGAGCAGCCCTCAGTCCTTCCTCTAAATAAAAACCCTAAGCCAGAGGGCCATGGATTCTAGAAAAAACTCAGTTATCAACCGGAGTACCCTTTCTAGGTATCTATATTTGATTCTTTTTCTGCTCAAGACTCTTCAAATGACTGAATATTTATATAAGAGAGTATGAAAATCTTATCTAGATTTTGCTAAGATAAGTGAAGACCACAAGAAATCTGCAGTTGAAGAACTATTTTAGCATAAAGCAGGTTCTCAACCCAGAATGAGAGACACATTATCTCTTTCCTCCTCCTAAGCTTCTTGGCAGGAGATCAGTCTCAAATTTTAAATTTAAAGGTTCTGTTAGGTCTGGCCCAAGGCGAAAACCTGTATTATAAGGCACAAAAGTTCTGCCTCAGACTTTAGCATGGCAAGGGAAAGACCTGATAGGGAGCTGAAAAGTGAGTTTTAGAAAGAAGAGAGACCCTTCTCCTTCCCTTCCCTGACTGAGAACCAACCTTCCTCCAGCTGATCCAAAGGCTCATCTGCAATGCCTACTCCAGGACTCCTGCAGGCATAGGACAGCAAAACCACCTCTAAAGCACAGAAGAACTTCAGGCTTCGCTTCTCCAGTGGTGCCTCCAGAGCTTCATTTTCTCTTTCTTCAAGGTCAGAAAGCTCCTGAAGCTGTTAGGATTTGAATTAAAACACCTTCCTATGATTTTCTATTTTTCTTTTTTTCCTGGGAATGGAACCTTGGGCTTCACACATGCTAGGCAAGTGCTCTACCACTGAGATACATGCTAAGCCCCCACCCCCAGTACTTTAATGCACACAAATAAAACTAAACTGCAATAATCACAGATTGAGATGCCCCACAGCTTCAAAATCAGGTAAGATTTGCAACTAAGTTTCTAGATATAGGAAAGCATTTTTTTTTTTTTTTTATTATACACCACACAAACACTGGAGAAAATTATGGGCATCACCATTGAGATGATTAAGGTGATTATCATTATTTATTTGGTACTCAGAATTGAACCCAGAGGCACTTAACCACTGAGACACATCCCCAGCCCATTTTATTTTTTTGAGACAGAGTCTCACCAAGTAGTTTAGGGTCTTGCTAAGTTTCTAAGGCTGATTTTGAATTTGCAATCCTCCTGCCTCAGCTTCCCAAGCTGCTGGGATTACAGGCATGCACCACCACACCTGGAATTATTATTAATTCTACGTTGTGGGCCAACTCAAATATATCCACTTGCCCTCAGTGATAGGTAGCTTCTCACATCTCCCCCTACAACCCAGTTCAATCTTTCTGTCTAGAGTCTAGGATTATAATGTTGAAAGGAGAGTGTAGTTAAAGAAAGTCTACAGGGTTTACCTTGATGATCCTTTTTGACCATCCATTGAAACCAAAGTAATAATTTGCCAGTTCTTGGCATTGTGAGCTGTTTAGAGCAAAGGTTTGATGTCGAACTGCCTTATGTCTGGTGCCAAGACGAACCTAAAGTCATAAAAGAGACCCACAAATATTATAACCTGTCAGAGATTTTATCTTGGATATACCTGAGATGTATTGATACTAAGTTCACAGAGTGATTGTTAAGATTAAATGGGATAGAAAGAACATTTTAAGTACTGCATTCCTAATAAACCCTAAACAAATGTTATCTATTCTTTCTAAGCCACAGTACTTTGCTGCATCATTTTCAGGACTCCTGATTAATTGGAAGGTTCCCCTCACCTCTGGTGGTGATAAGTGATGATGAAATCAACAAGGGAGTCCTGCAGAAAAATTATAGGATTGTGAGGGAGCAAAGACTCATTTTATAACTATACTGCACCAATAAAAATATGGAAAAAGAAAAAATCATGTCTTTCCATCCAGTAGCTCCTGCTTGAGAACATGACTTAAAAAGCAGTTAAGATGAACTGCCACTCACCAAGTTACTAACCTATATTAGAGGTGAGAATATATATACCTGTGTGAATGTTACAAGCCATTAAAATGATTAATGGTTCAGTTGCATTAACAGTCTTCTTTGAGAATGTAAATATCTCCTAAGCATTAGCTCCCTAAATATTTTATATATAATTGTGGAGTGGAGTGTCTCAGACTCAATCAAGTTTAAATCAGTAAGCAATATGAATAAGAATAGGCATCAAGGTCAGTAGCCAGCAACTAGATCAAGTATCCAATTAGGAACTGAAATAGTCCCTGAAAAAAGAAAGGTGGTTGAAATGAGGTACAATGAGATTTTTGTTCTGAGACTCTTAAGAAAGCAAAATTGGTTGACACACTAACGTGGAATAGGATTTTTACAATGCATTAAAGAAGGTTTTGCCCATCTTCTGCAAAATGAAGGGAGCTCTTATGAGCAGTTTGAGAATTATGAAGAAAAAGCATCCTTTATGTTACAACTGACGACTCTTAAGTTTGTGAAGTTCACACACTTTAAATTCACATAAAAGTAAATATAAGCAGAACTTCTCTGATGAAGATTTCTTAAAGGGCAACAAAAAATGACATGGGATTTTGCAACAGTAAGTCTGAGTTTGACCTCCAGCTTCCATGGTTATTGTCATGAATCTTTTTTTTTTAATCTTTAGTATAGATGGACATGATATCTTTATTTTATTTACTTTTTATGTGGTGCTGAGAATTGAACCCAGTGCCTCACGCATGCTAAGCAAGCGCTCTACCACTGAGCCACAACCCCAGTCCCAACTGTCATGAATCTTAAGCAAGTCACTTAACCGTCCTGATTTTGAGTTTTTTCATCTAAAAAACAAAAACCAAAATAAAACAAAAACAAAAACCAGAAACAAAAAACAAAACCTCGAACTAAAGGATCAATGTGGTAATGTATCTGGAAGCATTCAGTAAACCAGAATGTTGCAAAAATGCTACCCTATTATTGAATTCTGCACTTCATTTCGTTGGAGCTAGGAATTCCATATTTGAACTCACCCTCAATGGAGATTTCTGAAAAAGCAGTTTCCTGTCGCACGCCACTTGGGCTCTCTGAGCATCCCTTGATGAATAAAACTTAATGACAGCATAGAAACCAGGCTCGGCCACTGCAGCATTTGGGAAGACCCGGACTGAATACAGGAGGCCAAACCGGGAGAATACTGTGAACAGAGAATGCTGTGGGGTGGTCCCACGCCAAGTTAAGTGCATGAACGCTCACGCCCCGAAAACAAAACTGCACATTCCCTCCTGTGCCCCAAGCCCTTCTACACGATGTGCGCAGCTGAAAACACTTCACCCTTCACGAACGAGTTTTCCTCTTACAAAAGAGGCAACGTTTGGCAGAGATGCATCACAAGGCAACATGCCCTGCTTGTTGAGAGGAACCTCTCTGGGTGGCGGTAAAATCTGTTGGGGCTCATTGGCTGCTGGGGTCCCCTCTAGAACTAACAGCTCTTCAGCAGAGGCCCTGAGGCGGGTGAGGGGCTAGAACTCCCAGACAGCGGGTGAGCGGCTTTCTCCATTCCTCCCTCCGCCCTGGCCCCAGCTCACATGCAAGGCCTCGGCCGTGGGTCCAGAGCTCAGCTCCCACACCAACAGTGTTTTGTCACTCTCAGTGGGAACCGCAAAAGGAACCAATTCCGCCATCCTACCGTCACTGCGCCTGCGCGGCTGAAGCCCAAGCAGTTCTGCGCCTGCGCAAGGCATGCCCGCGATATTTCAAAAAAGGGGGCGCGTGCAGGGGGCGTGGCCGCAGGTGGGCTGGGGGGCACGAGCCCAGATCGCTACCCCGCCTCTCCCACCCCGGGCGGTCTCAGTGTCCATTACTTGACTCCGGCCACACCACCCCATGCCTTAGGAAGAGTTTAGTGCTTCTCTTCAAGTATGTTTTTGTTTTTGCGATGCTGGGGTTCGAACCCCAGGCCTTGCACAGGGTAGGCAGGCGCTCCATCATGAGCCCTATCCCCAGCCTAGTCAAGTGTATTTTTAGGGCAGATCCCGAAGTGTGGGTTTACAAGATCAAGTACAGGACTTCTTTATAGCAGGTAGTTTCATCTTCACTTGTGGAGCAGACTCGGGTTCTTATTGTAACACGGGGTTGTGTGAACGCTGAAGGGTTCACGTCTGACGCACCTGAAGCATCAAAGGACAGAGGGTGGGAATTCAATAGTAGATTTATAGAAGCAAGGAAAGCTTCCACAGCACGGGAGGGGTCCTAAAGAGGGTAGCATCGGTGGCTGTCTGTGTAGGGTTGTTTTGTTGTTGTTGTTTGTTTCTATTACTGCAGCAATTTGCCAATTTTAACACCTAGAACACCACTTTTCAGACACCATTTGCTCCAGTGTTGGTGTCCTATTTGAACCCACTCTGATTCCAAATTTATTTCTCCTCCTTACTCTGTCACCCAGTTTCCCATGTCATTCAATGTCCACAAGCATGTGTGTGTGTGTGTGTGTGTGTGTGTATGCCACCAGAATCACTAGGACAACTTGGGAATTCTAAAGAATTTCATGCAAGACTATTAACAGGTCAGTCAGTTTTACTTTAATTTGCACACCTAAAACTTCCCAAAATAGGGTTAATGAATAACACGTCTAGAGGTCCTTTCTTGCAAACTCAGTAGATAGCACTAACTGTTAGCAGAAAATGAGCAAGCAGGGTGCAAACTTCACAGATCAGCAAGGCCCTTTATTCATCAGTGAAATCATGCGTCTGGCGGATCCACTTTCCTAATGGAAAATAAGCCCCTGGCCAAAGGCAGAATCTTTGTGCTTATTATCTATGTTACACTGAGAGGTGACTTAATTATTGACAGAGTGTGTCAGTCTGGGCACTCTGGAAACAGGTTTGTGAGAATTTGAAAATTTGTTCTTACTGGGCAATAGTTTTACTTGGGGAAGAATGGAGGGTCTGGGGTCAGTGTTCAGTGCTTATCTCTTTCCTTCGGGGGTCCCATTGTACTGTTACTGGGAAAGGATTTATTTGGGGAAGGATCAATGCTTTGGCTTTGCCCCAGAGACTGCCATTTTAGGCTTGATGGATATCTCCTTCCCAGGGATTGTCCTGTACTGGGAAAGGATTAATGTTACCAATGTGTTGTTTTCTTCCTCACTCCCTCTTCCCAGGCCACACTGTTTGGGGGTTTGTCATTTTCCATAGCTTACACTAATTACCTAGTAAGGTAGGACCACCACCCAGATTAAAACCCTAGGTTAGAGCTTGTTTTTGGTTTTGGCCGCCTGACTGGAAGGCCTCACTCACCCTTGGATGACCACACATTCTATTGTTGTCTCAGGTTTCCTTAGCTACCCTAACATTAGTCAACCCCAAAGAGTTGTTTTGAACTCAAGAAATTCTTTTGTTTTAAGGACCATGTACAGGACAAACTCAGGTTAACAAACACATTAAACGATCCCACTGTGGGAATAAGAAATTAAAATCGTGCACCTTCAAGTGTATCAGGATAAGAAAACAATCAAGACTTTCCTATGAAAGATTAGTTCCTCATCAAAATAGTATAGAAACCCCTAGACAGAGGCCCTCAAAAACTTAGCCAGACCCTGTCTCAAAGGGAGCTGGGGATGTATGTGGCTCTGTGGTTAAGGTGTTCTGGGTTCAATCCCTAGTACAAAAATCATTTATCCCTGGATTTCTTCTGATCCATTTTATTTGTGAGCAGGAAGGGAAAAAAAATAAAGTGTCGACAAGAGGAAGAAGTGTCGAAGATTCCTAGAATAAGGACAGGAATTCTGGAATGACTGCTCAGAGCACCTACACCCTGTTTCAATTCAGATGGCACCCGGTCATCCAGTAGGAGAGAGGCCGGCCGGCACAGAACAACCTCCAGTTTAACCTGTGGAGAAAAAAGGACACTTATTAGTAGCTTCTCCGCACACCTGTCCCAGCTCCTGGTGAGTCTCCCTGCGGAGCAACACCAGGAATTCCCTTCACTACTAGCTCTCTAGCTTGTTTTCCAGGCCTCTCTGATTCTTTGAATTTCCATCATCTCTGGTTCTTTTCCTTTTTTCTGCATTCAGTATGCTTCCTTATTTTCAAATCCTAATCTCCCTCTAAAAGTAGACAGTACTGTTTTAGAGGGCTAAGAATTACTTGAAAAGGAAGGAAGAAAGAAAATCCTGTGTGCAACCACTGACTCTCCTCTTTCAGAAACAATCAGCCTTAAGGCTCATCCATGTCTCATCTTGTAAGGTCTGCAGAAGCACAGGCAGGAGGACTGCTTGAGCTCAGGAGTTTGAGGCCAGCCTGGGTGACAGAGTGAGACATCATCTCTATAAGAAAGAAGAGTGGGGCTGGGGTTGTAGTTCAGTGGTAGAGCACTTGCCTAGCATGTGCAACGCACTGGGTTTGATTCTGACTTGGGTTTGAAGCACAAAAGTTTAGTGACCATCTGAATGTTCACCACTGAGGAGCTGGAAGCTTTGGGGGTGTCTGCCCAACTGAGGAGCTCCTTACCTGTTGGCAGTTGTTTGTATTGCTTAAATCTTCCTGTGCCTATAGCCAACTGGACTAAGGAAGAACACTCGTGGTCCAAACTGGACCAATCAGATTCTGTGTCCCTGGAACTTGGACTAGTTGCTTAGACTTCAGCTCATAAACTTGGGACTTTGATAGGCTTGTGAATGGGGAGCAGAGGAAACAGGTCTATTTAGAGTTCAGTGAAGTGAATGCACCAATAGAAATAGAAACCGGCCATGGAAAACTTGTGCCAGTTTCTGGTCCTAACTGCATTCTCTTTCTGAGGTCTAGCTGCACCCCTTCATTGGGCTCAGTGAGACACCGTCTCCTCTCAGAATAAGTTTCCCTCGCTAGCTCAAGTCGTTTTCTGTTACCGCAATCAAAATAATTTTGTTATATACAATATCAGAGAATGTACCAAACCCAAGTCTTCTCAGATTTCCAAGCCAGTCCACTATCCCTTATTTTTCTAGACTGCTGAAAGAAAGTGTCCAGGAGACCCTGCCCACAGCCTCTTTCTCTGTCACTCCTCCTTCTTGGGGTCCTGCCCATGAACAGTCCCGTTGTGTCCTCCTCACCAGTTCCTCATCCCTCTTGCTCCAGACACCATCTTTTTTGCGCAGCTGATGCTCGAGAGAAGGTTGGGTTCCAGCAGATCTGTCAGGAGGAAGGAGAACATTAGTTAAGAGCACAGAGGACAATCACAACGACAGAGGCAGACTCTGACCTTCCTTGCATAGGATCTGCTACCCAGGCTGGTGCACTTCCAGATAGACAAGGCCTCCCTCTCAGGGTTCTTTTAGACACTCTCATAATGACTACTAGAGATTGGGGTAGCTGGTGATATGGGCAGGAGAGGCAGGAGGACTGATATTTGGGCCTGTCCACTACCATTCTTCTTAGTCAAAGTAGGTGGTGGTTCCCCCAAAGTTTTCAGGGTTTCCAGGAAGAAGAACTATCAAGAGGCAACTCAGAGTCAAGGTCAAGTCCTGCCTAATGGGGCACCTCTTTTGGTGAGGATTACAGAAATATTAGAGTAACAAGGAGGAGGTAAGGGGCAGAGTCATGGGCCTTGCCAAGCCTCCTGGATCAGCTCTGAGGTGAGAAGTTTGCGCTTGGCCTTTGGTCAGACCATTACTCTGCAAAATACTGAGTGGTTAGACTTGAGCCTTCAAAGTCATGAGTTGCATTCAATGCTACTCTTCTTTTCTTTCTTTCTTTTAAATTTTTTTTTAGTCGTCAATGGACCTTTATTTTACATATTTAAATGCAGTGCTGAGAATCAAACCCAGTGCGTTGCACATGCTAGGCAAGCGCTCTACCACTGAACTACAACCCCAGCCCCACTCTTCTTTCTTATAGAGATGAGGGCTCACTCTGTCACCCAGGCTGTCCTCAAACTCCTGAGCTCAAGCAGTCCTCCTGCCTCAACCTCACAAGTCAATGGAACAACAAGCATCCCATCACCTCAGGTTCACTTCTCCCTTTGAGCCTCAGTTTCCTCATCTGTAAAGTGGGAATCACAAACAGTTTTGAATGGAAAACTGGGCATGGACATTTGGATGTAAAAAGATAAGCATGTGAAGTGCTTAGATATAATATGCTCTCAACCAACTTTGGCTGCTTCAGGATCTGCAGAATTCTCTGACTGGATGGATATCAGGGCCAATAAGTCAAGCCTCTGCTCAGTCAAGGGATTCCCTGACTCTTAAAACTCTCTACGGACATGCCCAGGCTGTGGATGGGAAGAGAAATCCTGTGAGTGAAGCCTGGTCTCCTCTGTCATCCCTCCCACCCTGGGACCTGGGCCAGACCTTCACAATCCACGTGGCAATAGTTTTCGGAGTGACTCCGGTAATCATTGCACCAGTAGTGACTGTTGATCTGGAAGATGCCATAGTCTCTGCTGCCATCTACGTTTTCATTTACCTTTGATATGTTGAACTTGCTTTCCGCAAAAGCCAGGCAAATCCCTTAGAATGAGGAGAAGAGGGTCAGGATTTAGGGAGGTCCCAGCTGAGTGGGTAGGGAGATGGCAGAGAAAGGGAGACAAGGATTCAGAGGAAAGGAACAAGCTCTGAGAGGTTAGATGCAACCAGAGGGCTAGAAATGACCATGGGCATCTCCTCTCATCCTTTGGTCCTCCCAGCTACCCATCAATATAACCAACCATTCATCATCCTTCCATATACCTATGCTTTCTGCTTTATTGAGCATCTACTGTATGTCAGGAAATATGCAAAGCCCAAGAAGGAGCATTCAGCTGGGTCAAGTATAGATGCTGCTTTCAAGAGACTTTTAGTATAAGAATGATAATATGTACCTAAAAAAAGCAAGGTGAAAAGAGAAAGTGTTGCCAGACAGTTGCACAGATTCCAGATAAAAGGGGAGTTGTCCCTGCCATGCAGGAAGATGAAGCTTTTGCGCAGGCCGTTCCCTATGCCTGGAATTTTCTTCCCCTAACACTTGGGTTATCAGATTTTCCATTTCATTCTGCTCTACTCAACATCACTTGCTCAGTGTCTTTCCCTGAGTTCCCATCCAGAACAGTCAGTGTCACCTGTCATATCCTCCTGCTTTATTCTTCTTCATGCATTTATCACCACCAGATAGTACTGTGTGTGTGTGTGTGTGTGTGTGTGTGTGTGTGAGTGTGTGTATGTGTGTGTGTGTGTGAGAGAGAGAGAGAGAGAGAGAGAGAGTTTACTATCACTCCCTTCCCCCTGGATTGTGAATACTTTGAAGGAAGGGACTTTGTTTATCTTTATACCCCTAGAATCTGAAACAGTTCTTGGTACATAATAAGTGCTCAGTTAATAATTTTTGAATGAATGTGAAATGATGGGAAAGGCTTCTTGGTTTTGAAAAGATGAATGGGAGAGAAGGAAAGATGGCCAATAGGCATGGCTAGGAAAGGAGAAAGAAGAAGGGGTGGAGGAAATGCACTTACATTCACTCAAGGAGTAACCCTCAAATCCATCCAAATCCTGCTCGTGCAGCACCTTGGCCAAATCACAGCGACGGATGAGCGCGGCCTGGGTTACGACAAGAAGGCAGCAGGCTACCGTGATAAGCAGTGGTGCCCTGGTCATCATCAGATTAGGCCAAGAGTCCTTGTCTCACAGACTTCCTGTCAGTTTTCTCTGGGAGCCTGGGGAATCTGGAGAGAACAAATTTCCTTGCTTACTACCAGACTGCTCCCAGTCTCTTTCCTCTCATCTATTATTTTACAAATATTTTTTAATTTAAACATTTACAAAAAGAGACTCTCATGATCCTCCCTGTACCCATTTCTCAGCTTCAACAGTTAAAAACCAAGGCCTATCTGATTTTCTCTGTAGGTAATCTTGTACTAGATGCTCAGGGTCCAGCCACATTTGGGTACTGGGGCTGGGAGGGAGGTTGACAAAGGAGATTAATGAACAGTATGCTTCACTGGCATCTGTGCATGTCTGTTTGAGCATGTCCTTTCAGAATAAGAGTTAGGTAGGACACTGGGGCTGGGGTTGTGGCTCAGTGGTAGAGCCCTTGCCTAGCACATGAGAGACCGGGTTCAATTCTCAGCAGTACATAAAAAAATAAATAAATAAAATTAAGATATTGTGTCCCTAAAAAAAGAAAAGAGATAGAACCCTGGATGCTGATCCCTTCCCCATCCCCCACCCTTAGACACATGATACACGACCTTCCCCAAAGGCATATTGTGCCTTCTGCGAGGTGGGCTGGTTGTAGGCTCTACCCTTTTGTTTCCACTCCAGGGTGGTAACTCAAAGCAAGTAAGAGTGATCTGATTGTAGAAATAACCAAGTTCACACTGGTGAAACCAAGGGCTTTGGATTCACACTGCCTGCTTTCAAAGGCTGAGTGCTGTATGACTTCGGCCATACACTTAATTTCATTTATGAAACAAAGATATACTTACATGGCGATTAAATAAAATAATAAATGCTCAGATCTTGGTTTCACATTCCCCACAAAATGAACCCAGACTCCTAGGAATATGGCAGATTCCTAAGCTATAGCAGGAACGGATATGAGATAATTCTGGATTATTTGGTACTACACAAGTTAAGGAAGTGCTCAAAATATGAATTGAGGCAGTCAAATGGACATAAGAGCTAGCTCAAAGAGCCATCAGCTGGCCAAACCTTGAACAATATTTTTATAAAAATTTTATTGAGATACAATGCACAATAGATCATTAATTTATTGAAAGTGTACAATTCAATAGTATTTCGTATATTTGCAAATGTATGAAACTATTCTCACAATCAATTTTAGGACATCTTTATCAACCCAGAATGAAACGCTGCACCCATTAACATTTTGTAGCCTTCAGAGATTGGTTTGAGCAAGAATAATCAGCAGGCGCTAAGTCTGAAGAGGCAGGAAGCTTGATGAAGGGCTGGTGTGCATGTGGTCTCAGAGAGTTGCCCCTTGATTGCTTGGTAGTTGCACAGTTAAACAGCAACTATACAGTGGAAAAACCAGTGGTTTGATCTTGTAATCAAAATTAGTATTGTTGGGCTGGAGTTGTGACTCAGTGGTAGAGTACTTACCCAGCATGCATGAGGCCCGGGTTCAATTCCCAGAACCACAAAAAAAGAATTAACAATGTCAGTGAGGGATGGAGGGACATTTGTGTGCCTCTAGATGTGATACCATGAGAAGGGCACAGCACGCTTTATGTAGTATCCTGGCCAAGGACGTATGGTTTGTGTCTAATCCTGAGGAAACAAAGCCAAACTGAGGGAAAGATCTGTGAAATAACTGGCCTGTGTTCTTGAAAATGGTCAATGCCATGAAAACAAAGAATGGGGCTAGCCAGGCAGTGGCACCTGCTTGTAATCCCCAGTAACCCAGGAGGCTGAGGCAGGAGGATTGCAAGTGAGGCCCTAAGCAACTTAGACTCAGCCTCAAAATAAAAAGAGCTCGGATGTGACTCAGTGGTTAAGTGCCCCTGGGTTCAATCCCTGGTACCAAAATTTGAAAAAACAGGGGCTTTTTCTGTCATAGGTGTGTCTGTCTTTCCCCTTAAACTAGGGGTATGTGGCTCAGGGTACAGGTCCTGGATTCTTCCACCCAGCACCTCTACTCTCCAGCAGCTGCTGGGTGGACAAGATGGCTTCTCAGGTGGGCTCGCTTCCATTGTGGTTCTCTTGTTCTCTTGTCTCACTTCACACTAGCCTGAGCCTGGAGACATTCTTTTACTTCGCTTACAGTCCTCACCCAGGGTGGCCAGATTCAGCCAGTAAAATTACAAAATGTCCAATTAAATTAGACTTTCAGGCAAATGACAAATCATCACTTAGTTGAAGAATGTCCCATGCAGCCTTCCCCACCCTGACTCAGAGACTTCTCTCAGACCCCACTCTTTGAGCCTGGGAAGAAGGGAGCTCCCGTTCTGCCCTTTAAGCCCCCTCTCACGGCAGACAGTGGTCCTAGCATGTGTGTTCCCACCCCACTTCCGAAGCTTACCTCTTTCCCACCCCTCTCTGACCCCAGGTCCCAGTCTCTGCCCAAGACTTTCTGTGAAATCTATAGAGCAAGGCAGTTTGGAGTAGGAACCTCTTCCTCACCAAGCACACTTCAGCCCCACCTGGCTAATGTCTCTCCTTGTCCTAAAGAGGATAGGAGTGCTGGCTACCCTTCTGGAACTCTAGATCTGTGACATCATAATTCCCCCTGGAAATATGCTGGTTCGAGCCATGCAAACTGACCAAGCTTGGGGCAGTAATGGCAGACGGGTCTGGGAGGTGAGGTGATAAGTGTGAGAGAGCTGGCTGGGCCAGACAGGGTTCCGTCCTTCCACCTCCCATCCCTTCTGGGAATAGCACCAATAGCACCACTCGGGGGAAACTCCTTCCCCCACAGGTTTTTTGGTGCATGCTTCCATTCATAGGATCCTGCCTCCTTGAGGAGACAAGAATTGTCTGTGGATCCACATATTTTGAATTGGAGCCAAGTGGAGCTTAAGTGCTCAAAGGAAGCCCTAGGGTACAGGGATAGAGGTCAGTAGCTTTCATTCCTGTGGATACAGCCTACATCAGAGGCTGGGCCTCCATGAACAGGCAGTAGAGTCTGGGGCAGACTCAGACTGCACCCTTTCTAGGATTCAAACACACCCTTCCTTTCTCGCAGTTCTGAGATTCAATAAATGTCCCTTCTTGCATAAACAAGTTTGAACTGAGTTTTTGTCACATGCCACCAAAGGTGACCTACCTATTACAGCTACCTCATTGTCTGAGCCAATAATGACTGGGATACCAAATCTGGGAATAATTTCCCAGAGGAGCATCCTGGCTACCTTCCTAGCCTTCTCAGTGCGGGTCAGAAAGGCTTCCATCTAGCCAGAATAAGAACACACAAAAAGATATTTATAGCCCCATGAGCATGGTAGTTCAGTAAAGTTTATTTCCAAGTCCTCAGAAGGTGCTCCTCCTATAGTTTGGATTCCTGGTGGAAGCCCTGGCCCTGGGGCAAGGATTGTTATGGGCACAAGTCTCACATTGTACGCAGATCACCCAGGAGATACTTGTGCGCCAGTGGACATAGAAATGCTGACTCAGAACATTATTTTTTTAAAAAATATTTTTGTGTTTTAGTTGTAGGTGGACACAATACCTTTATTTTATTTTATGTGGTGCTGAGGATCGAACCCAGGGCATCACGCGTGCTAGGTGAGCGCACTACCACTGAACCCCAGCCCCAGCCCCTCAGAACATTCTTAAGTGCTGTGCTCCCCCATGGAACTGTCTGCAGAAAACCTCTGCCATAGATATCTTCCTTTAAAAAAAAAAAAAAAGTCTTAACCTGCTTACTTTCATGGTGGGAATATTTGGCTCCCATTGTGTCATAGGGTCAGGCAGAAGGACGGCATTTAAGCCTGCGGCTGGATTTCCTTCCTGTTTCTTGCAGGCAGCTGACCTTACTTCTGTCTGCTCTTTGGTTGTCCTGAGCAACCACGGTGTTTCCCTTTCTGTGGTCCCTGTAATGTATAACCCCAGTTTTCTAGGTGCCTGCATTGCATCCAGAAGATTAAGAATTTCCTGTGCATATTTTATGCCTTTTCCCCCTGAGTTAATTATCCCCTTTTCTTGATATAAGGCCCTGTGAACGTGAGGGGTGGTGAAAGCATACTTTGAGTCTGCGTAGATATTGACACGGATTCCTGTTGCCAACTGGAGTGCTCACAGAGCAAGAAGTTCTAACTTTTGTGCTGAAGTTCCCTGAGGCAGAGGCTTTGCCTCAGCGGGGGAGTTCAGAGTGACCACGGCATATTCAGTAAGATGTACCCCATCCTTTATGAAACTGCTTCCATTTGTGAAGTACTCCACATCCAGGTCCTTGAGGGGGCTGGCCTGTCAGGTCCAGTTTACTGGAGAACACCCTCTGACCTCAATGCAGTTGTGATCAGTTTGCCTAGTCCCATTGGGCAGTGGAGTTGCTGGGTTTAGAGTTCAGATGACTTTAACGGGGACATGTGGATTTTCGTATAACATGCCCTGGCATCTGACCATCCTCTTATTAGTCAGCCAATATCGTCCTTTGTATTCTAACAATGTCAAAATCGAATGAGAAACTCTGACAACCAGTTCTTGGCCCTTTGCCGGATTATCAGCTTTCAACACCAGAAGGGCTGTGGCTGCCAGGGTCCATAAGCAAGGTGGCCAGCCTCGGACTACAGAGTCCAGCTGTTTAGAAAGATAGGCCACTGGACGGTGCCATGTCCTCAGCATTTAAGTCAGGCTCGGACAGCTGTTCCAGACTACTTGTGGACATCCAGAAGGTAAGGCTTTGTGAGGTCAGGGAGTCCTGGTCCAGGCACTGATGAGCGCTTGTTTAATGTCCTCAAAGGTCTTTTGCTATGCTGACCCCCACATCAGAGGATCCCATTCTCCCCCGCCCTTTGTGGCTTTATAGAGGGGGTTTGCCATAACTGAAAAGTTGGGGATCCATATACGACAGAATTCAGCAGACCCTAGAACTCTAATCTGACAGTGGGTTGAAGGGATCAGAATTGAGCAGATCGCCTGTTTCCTTTCGGGGCCCAGTTTCCGTTGTCCCTGAGTTAGATAGAAATCAAGGCATTTGACTTTTTCTAGACAGATCTGGGCTTTCTTTGAAACTTTGAAATCTAGGCTTACATAGGAGAGAGAGAAGCAGCTGAGTCCCTTTCGTGCCGTCCTCTCTGGTTGTTCTGGCCACCCACATTATGTGGGTTCACATATTGAGCAATGTGCACCCACATTGTTTTGCAGGAAAGGCTTTTAAGTTAGAGGCCAGTGCTGTCCAGAAGATGGTTGATGAGTTTTTTTTTATCTTTATTTTTATTGTAAACAAATGGGATACATGTTGTTTCTGTTTGTACATGGAGTAAAGGCATACCATTTGTGTAATCATACATTTACATAGGGTAATGGTGTTTGATTCATTCTGTTATTTTTTCCTTCCCCCCACCCCTCCCACCCCTCTTTTCCCTCTATACAGTCCCTCCTTCCTCCATTCTTGCCCCCTCCCACCCCCATTATGTGTCATCATCCACTTATCAGTGAGATCATTTGTCCTTTGGTTTTTTGAGATTGGCTTATCTCACTTAGCATGATATTCTCCAATTTCATCCATTTGCCTGCAAATGCCATAATTTTATTATTCTTTATGGCTGAGTAATATTCCATTGTGTGTGTGTGTGTGTGTGTGTGTGTGTGTGTATATATATATATATAAATATAAATCACAGTTTCTTTTCCGGTTGATGAGTTTTTGAAGCCCTGTGGTAGCCCGGTCCAGGTCAGTTGGCCTTTAGTTGGGGACATTCTTTCTTCCAGTGTCCCTCTAGATAGCTTGGCTTAGTCTCAGCCTAGTCCCTGGGTGAGGTGGTCCCTCCATTCAGACCTTCCTTTGGTTCTGCATTTGGCCCCGGTTTTGACATTTGTTTTGACCTTGTCCTGGTGGGACCTTCCCTTTGGGTGACCTGTGAGTTTGCAGTGAGGGCAGCTGCAAGGAGACCCATCGTCTTCTTTATCTTTTGGTCTGCCTCTTCTGGAGCCTCTTGGTCTCGGGGGGGGGGGGGGGGTGAAAATTGTGGAGGCCTCTTCAATCAGCTCTCTGGCATTCTTTTTAACAAAGTCCAGTCAACTCCTCTAGTTTTTGTAGCTTTTGGTTTAAGTGTCTCTCTGAGCTTGTTTCACCCGCTGGTTGTCTGGTGCCTCAGGATCAAAGGAGTGACAAGTTGGAAGGTCTCCACAGTCATTCACAGAACCGGCTGGGGCTTCCATCAGGCTTTGGAGTACTTCTGATATCTTTTTCATGTTTAGGGCTCTCCTTTTCCCTCCCTGTAGACTGCCTATGAGGGCCTCTTGGTAGCTCTTTTTCTTTAGAGGTCTTCTTCTTTGTTGGGGTCCCACCCTGGGTCTGTGTTGGGACATTGGACCTGGGCAAAGGCTTGGGTGTTGCCTTGTGTGTCCTGAGCATGTTCCTCTAGCCACTTTAAAGCTGCTTGGGTCATCTGTCTGCATTCTTCTGTCAACCCAGGTGAGCTGGTGGGTCTGGATAATGGACTGTGTCAGATCAACCATGGCCCAGGGCTTCTCTATGTAGAAAGGAGTATGCTTCTTCCATCTCAAGAGATCAGTGGAGGTGAAAAGCTGGCATGCAAAACTGCGCTGTTCTCCTCAGATGTTTCCCTCCTGGTCACCACAGGCAGGTCCTCTATTCTCTTGTAGGGGCATCTGGAGAGCTCTCATCTGAGTTGTGGCTCTGGTCTTGGGACAAGTCTCCCATCTTGGTCTTGGGGAGTGGAGGAGTCTTTGGCTCTGGGAAGACTTTGGCACTGAGGGCATTGAGGAGGGAGGAGGAGCCATCGTTGCAGGGGCCACCATTTGTTGCCTTTGGGCATGAGGGGGCTGAGGGGCAGTCTGCTGTCTCAGAGGTCTTGGCAAAGTTGGGTAGAGTGGCACATAAAGTAGTGGGTTCTCTTCTGGCTCATGGGGAAAACTGGTTTCCTCTCTGTCTTTCCTTTTTTTAGGGTTTTCTCTGTTTAATTCCCTTTGGTTGTGCCTTAGAGGCCATCATAGTTTGAACTAACCTCCAGTTGGATTGTCCTTCTGTAAGGCCCCCCAAAAAGGAAACCCCAACTCTGTCCCATGGATGGATGGCAACCCCAATCAACCGCAGGAGGCGTCACTTGATGCAAACCGCAAGAGGTGTTTATTCCAGCGCGCTGGGACCCAACTCGAGGAGTCGAGTCCCTAGCAGAAAATCTTGTAGGTTTATAAAGGCAGAAACCACACATCGGGAGGGGTCACACATGAAAGGGGGAAAAGGGGGAACAAAGCTGCCAGGAAATTTGAAAGGGGGTCTGGGTTTGCTGACAACATGTTTCACAATGTTTTACAACAGGCTATAGATTCCGGTCAATAGTTTCTGGTAATCCTACTGTTTGAGCACTATCTGGCTATCAGGCTCAATTTACTCTTTTACTCTCTGTTTGGGAACAGAGAACAGCTTTAAGGGCTTTGTTCCCATTACTGGGAGGGAAACCTTAGGGAGTTGAGATAAAACAGACAGCTTAAAAAAATGTCCATTCTTTCACTTCCAGGCAGGTTCTCAACCAAGGGGGCTGCTTCTGTACTATCTCTTGCCAGCAATCCATATAAGGGAATTGATCTGGGTGTCCAGGTGTTCAGACGGCCATTAAAAGGGCCTCACCAATGGCACTTTCGTCTAAAGATCCTTTTGGTGGCCATCCCACCTCAAAAGTTGGCCATTCTAATTTGCAAAGTATATAACCTTTGTGGAGTGAGCTTTACCCCATAGTACCATTAAAACCTTTCTTAAAGTTTTCTAACATACATTTCAAAAGACTCAGTTTCCTTTGTGTGACTCCCATGTTCCACCCTGCATCGGTGTCAAACACTTAGGACAAGATTCGCTTGGTCCATCTCTGGCCATTCCCCTCATGTGGACCTAGGGTCCTCTTAGCCTTACGCGTTGGTATCAGCCCCTGACCTCGAGCTTCCACCTAGATGTTGGCTGGTGGAAATCCACCACAGACTGTATGAGGTACCACAGAACCGCGGATCGGGACTCCGCACTCGCTTCGGCCCTTGGATTGAAACCCTTCCCTGTCCTTCTCATTCACACACTTTCACACGGACACAGTCAGAGAAAAATTTCTATACCACCAAAAGCCCCCAAATTCCACAAATTCCCAAATTCCCTGACCCTGAACAGATACTACTCAGGTGACTCCCTGGATCCTTTTCGGTTCCAACTCCTGTTGGAGGTTACTCAGGACCCTCAGAGGTTGATCAAGTCTCTCTTCCACCTGCTTGGCCTCTATAGGGAAGTCAGTTGGGCTACCAGCAATGGACCTGGGTTCTACCTGTTCAGTCAGGTGGTGCTCTAAATCTAGTCCTGGTTTCTGTTCCTTATGGGTTCTGGGTTTTATTGTGCTCTGGGGCAGAAGCTCTGGCACAGCACTGGGTGAGTCACCTCGCCTATGGGCAAAGAGTAACCTGTGCTGCACCAAGAAGTGTTATCCTGGGGATAAGAGAGGCAGAGAAACTGTCTTTGCCTTCACTGTCCCATCGGGGTCATCAAATGAAGTGGGACAGAAGAGGCTGGACACCTGAGGAATTTTCAGGAGGCAGGTTTATTGACTGCAGGGAAGACCTTCACACCTGTTAGGCGTTAAAGGCGCAGTTATGGTTCGTCGCTAGCTCCCAGAAACGCTCCACAGATACAGGTCTCACACGAGGAACCTTTATTTTATGCAGATGATTCACATTTGCACGGGGGAAAGGGAAGAAGGGAAAAGAGAGAGCATGGCGCAAGGTTTCTCTCAGACATAGGAATTTCGCAGGCTGAGAGGAACCAATCGCGGAGGAGAATTCTTACAGACTGACTGATGGACCAATGACATAAGTAGGAGGCAGGAAGATTACGGCAACGTAAGCTGGAAATTCCTATAACGTGAGAGGCGGGGAGAATGCAGATTGACAGGTGGTGGGGGAAGCCAGATTCCTTACAATACCCACTGGGTGGAGGCCAGGAGGTTCATAGGACAATGACGTTTTGTTCCATCCTCTGGACAGAGGTTTCAATTTTTTTCCCTGCAAACCTGGCATTGTCACAAAAAGGTTAAACTACCAACCACAATATTCTCTGTGCATAAGTTTTGCTGATAGAAAGCTTTCTGAAGAAGAACTTATATGTTGCAATTATACTGGGGGTTTCTGCTTAATTATGGTAAGGGTCTTCTGGGTGGGAATCTCTGGCTTGCTTCCAGCTGGCAGTCTGCCACTGTAGGACCCCCAAAAAGGAGACCCCAACTCTGTTCCTCGGATCCACGGCAACCCCAATCAACCGCAGGAGGCGTCACTTGATGCAAACCGCAAGAGGTGTTTATTCCAGCGCGCTGGGACCCAACTCGTGACTCAAGCAGGAGTCGAGGAGTCGAGTCCCTAGCAGAAAATCTTACAAGTTTATAAAGGCAGAAACTACACATTGGGAGGGGTCGCACATGAAAGGGAGAAAAAAGGGGGAAAAAAAAGGAAAAAAGAGGAACAAAGCTGCTGGGGAAATTCCAAAGGGGGTCTGAGTTGGCTGATAACATACAACATGATTCACAATGTTTTACAACAGGGCGTAGATTCTGGTCAATAGTTTCTGGTAATCCTACTGTTTGAGCACTATCTGACTATCTGGCTCAATTTACTCTTTTACTCTCTGTTTGGGGCTGTTTCCTGGAACAGCTTTAAGGGCTTTGTTCCCATTACTGGGAGGGAGACCTTAGGGAGTTGAGATAATGGGAGGGAGACCTTAGGGAGTTGAGATAAAACAGCTTAAAAAAACTGTCCATTCTTTCACCACCTTTCCATGAAGGCCACAATATCTCAATATCATTAGTCACCAAGAAGTCTGAGAATTTACTTTCAACTGTAGCAATAAAAAAAGCTCAGTTTTGAGCTGGGATTGTGGCTTGGTGGTAGAGCACTTGCCTTGCATGTGTGAGGCACTGGGTTCGATTCTTAGCACCACATACAGATAAATAAATAAAGGTTCATCAACAACTAATGAAAATATTCTTTAAAAAATCAGTTTTGTCACTAATGACCACTCAATCTCAGAGACGGCAGGATCTGATGGAGAGTAATGGCTTCTCAGTGGCAGCCTCCCTGGTGCCCACCACACGGGGAAGGGCAGAGGCAGCCAGGGCAAGATGGAGAGTGAGTGTAACAGTGGTCCACTTCACCTTTTGAATCCAGCTCTAAGGCTTATTTTTAAAAAGGGATAAGCTGGGGCTGGGGATGTAGCTCAGTTGGTAGAGTGTTTGCCTTGTAAGCACAAGGCCCTGGGTTCAATCCCCAGCACGACAAAAAAAAAAAAAAAAAAAAAAAAGGGATAAGCTTTCCTTCCTTTTGCTCTTCTCCCTCTCTCCTTCCCTAACCTGGGGAACAAGATTACCCTGAGCTACCTGTGCTCCACAGGAAGGAGATATCTGCCAGAGGATCTAGGAGGTGAATATCTCCCAAATTAACAAGTGAATGTTAACACACCAGCAGGGGGTCCTGGGACTCCCTGTCAGGACACACCTGGAACATGGCCTTTGAGGAGCTCCTTTAAAACCTCCCTGTCCCTCCTGATGGGTAGAATCATAGTCTCTGGGACAGGAGTCCCCTGTGCTTCTCCTTTGCTAACAAACCAATAAAACTTCTTTTTCCATTTTCTCAAAATCGAGTCCTCATTATTAAATTGGCATCAGGGACAAGGATGGAGCTTTCGGTTACAAATTTGGCAACACAGATGGGACCTGAGAGCAGCCCCTACTTGGGCTTTCTTGGGCAGGGCAGGCACTCCCAGCAACTGCACTTCATGCTGAGGATGTAAAGTGAACTTTTTGAAAACTGACTACTAGAAAGTTAGGAGACGATGAACCAGAGGAGGTATTTCTGTGAGTAAAGGGAGGAGTGGAATGCTTAACCTCACAAGGTTGCCTTTACATTTGAGAAAAACCTATCTGGGGCCTTTTACCCTCATTGCCTAAGGATTAGCTAGCCTATCTTAATGGGGATGGAAGAGGAAAGCTGCCAATCACAAGGGATGGGGCAATGGGTATTATTAAATTATTATCTGGGGACAAAATGGTCTCTCCTTTTTAAGATCTGCCCTATTTGGTCAGAGGACACTTCTGGTTGCACCCCTGCCTGTTGCCCACAGAGCTAAAATAAAAAGGCCCCCGAGTCCCCATGAATTCAAGCGCCTGTGTCTTGGCCCTGCTGATTTCTGAAGAGAGAGGTCCCTAACAATCTCTGAATGGTCAATGTGACCTCCATCAGGCAGAATGACCTAGATACATAGGTATATAAGGAGAGAGTCTCTGGGTTCAACTGACAGTGGGGAACTCACTTAAAGTTGATGGTGAAAGAATGGACATTTTTTTTAAGCTGTCTGTTTTATCTCAACTCCCTAAGGTCTCCCTCCCAGTGACGGGAACAAAGCCCTTAAAGCTGTTCCAGGAATCAGCCCCAAACAGGGAGTAAAAGGGTAAATTGAGCCAGATAGCCAGATAGTGCTCAAACAGTAGGATTACCAGAAACTATTGACCAGAATCTACGCCCTGTTGTAAAACATTGTGAAACATGTTGGATGTTATCAGCAAACCCAGAACCCCCTTTGAAATTTCCCAGCAGCTTTGTCCCCCTTCTCCCTTTCATGTGCGACCCCTCCCAATGTGTGGTCTCTGCCTTTATAAACCTGCAAGATTTTCTGCTAGGGACTCGACTCCTCGAGTTGGGTCCCAGCGCGCTGGAATAAACACCTCTTGCGGTTTGCATCAAGTGACGCCTCCTGCGGTTGATTGGGGTTGCCGTGGATCCATGGGACAGAGTTGGGGTTTCCTTTTTGGGGGCCTTACAATGGCATTATGATGATGATAAGGGAGACTGGTCACCCAACAATGCCCTGTGCTCCAGACCCTGAGTGCAGACTGGAAGGAGAAGAGATTTAAGGCACAACTTTTAAAAATGTGCCTGACTGTCTGATCTCCCTCCCGGAATAAGATTTGTTGGGGCAATTAAATGTACAGATAACATTCTCACCCCAAAAGCCACAACTTCCTTTGCAAGTGCCTCCCACCTTACTCCATGTTAGAATGGCTCCAAAATAGGCAAGACTTCAGTTCATTTAAAGTTGTGTTCAAAAGATTGATTTTTGCTGTAAAGGTTACTGTGATCTCAAAATAAACATGAAATATAATATAACTAAGTAAGGTTTGGGATTATAAAAAAAATGTTTCTTGGACTATAGCTATTATACAAACTCAATATATTCTTGCTGTTGTTAATTTCATTTTGTAATTTCCTTGTAAACTTTAACTGTTATCTGTTAGTGCCTTACAGAAGTGTAACTTCTAATATAATAACCTGAGTTTGAGATAATAGGCCATCATCAACAGAAGACAGATGGAAGGTTAACTTCCAGTACTAATACAGACACCAATTAAATAGAAGGGGTAAACGACTTTAGAATTATAGATATTGAAGTTATAACCTGTTTCTCCCTCTTTAAGACTGGTAAAACTGACTTGCTGGCTGTTTAAAACCCAAAACTTGGAAACCAAAGTTAGGGAAGTAAAAGGGCCAAGGAAAAAAGCAGCCAATATTTGGTCCTTGCCCTGTAAGGTCAGCCAGTACCCAGAGAAGGACAAGAGGGACCTCTCTAAGGGCTCTGAAACTCTGGTGAGTCACCTGATCTGCCAGTCAGGAAGATGGAGAGGACCCTAAAGAATAGAAAGCTAACTGGTTGTGCACATTCTGCAAAGAGGAGGATCATTGGAGACATAAATATCTCTGATGCTTCCACGAAAAGCCACATATGATCAACAAGACCCTAACCTGATCCATCCTGGCACATGGCCACTGCTAGAGGAAAGGTAAAGAAGCCAGGAGGCCTTGCAAACAGCCCCAAGAGTGATACCTGAGGAATCTCTGTTGACTCTTAAGAAGAGATAGGAGGGCTGGGGAGATAGCTCAGTCGGTAGAGTGCTTGCCTTGCAAGCACAAGGCCCTGGGTTTGATCCCCAGCACCGCAAAAAAAAAAAAAAAAAAAAAAGATAGGAATAAGATCAGTTTTGACCTGCTTGGTCTTAAACACCTGGCAGGAGAATATAGCCTGAGCATGGTCCTACATGGGGTTTTAAAAAAAATCACTGAAGATGCACTCTTGTGTCAGCCTTACCAAAAGTAAGTAAAGCTAGAGTTCTTGTGGGAGTGCCTAATATTTAACTATCACAAAGGACTGTAGAGACACACATTTGTCCTGTTTCAGAAACTGGCTGAAATACTAATTGCTCTTGTATTAATTGCTCACAAAAGGTAATGTTTTGCTGTCTTGTTTATTGTTCTCCTAGTGTGAACATTGCCCCAGGTATACCTTGTTCGGTCACCTGCCAACTGCCACCATGAACTTCTGGACTGCTGTGATGTGACAACCCATAACTGTCCACACCCCACCTGGCAGAAAACAAGGACTTTGGGTCACTTCCTCTCAACTTCATCCTCTCTCAGCAGGAAGCAGCTTGGAGATGTCATTGCCCGTTTTTTCATAGAAATGGAATGTAGAAATTACAGTGGGGAAATGTCCTGGTGGTATACTTCGCCTTTTGGATGTAGCTCTAAGGCTTATTTTTAAAAGGGACAAGTTTTCTTTTTCCTCTTCTCTCTCTCCCCTTCCCTAACCTGGGGAACAAGATTACCCTGAGCGACCTGTGCTCCACAGGAAGGAGATATCTGCCAGAGGATCTAGGAGGTGAATATCTCCCAAATTAACAAGTGAATGTTAACACACCAGCAGGGGGCCCTGGGACTCCCTGTCAGGACACACCTGGAACATGGCCTTTGAGGAGCTCCTTTAAAACCTCCCTGTCCCTCCTGATGGGTAGAATCATAGTCTCTGGGATAGGAGTCCCCTGTGCTTCTCCTTTGTTAGCAAACCAATAAAACTTCTTTTTCCTTTTTCTCAATACCCTGTCCTTGTTATTGAATTGGCATAGGGGACAAGAACCAAACTTTTGGTTACATAAGGAGGTCAGGGGGGCTGGGGATATAGCTCAGTGGGTAGAGTGCTTGCCTTGCAAGCACAAGGCCCTAGGTTCAATCCCCAGCACTGAAAAAAAAAAAAAAAGGTGGTCAGGGTCAAGGCCAGAAGCAAAGGAGAGGGACTTCTACTGAGGTCAACTTCCTGGTTGATGAAAATGCTCGTGGACACAAGTAGGGGACCCTATCAGAAACACACTTCTGTGCTTGTGCCCCTAAGTAGGTCAGAAGGGTTATGGAAAATAATATTCCTGAAAGATAGCTCCCCAAGGAAAATGGAGAGAGAGTGTGGCTTGGGACGAGAAAGGGGAAATTGGCCAAACATTAAGCCTCTCCCAGCGCACCCTTTCCCAATAACGATGGGCCCTAAACTTGGACCTTCCCCCATCGCAAATTAGCCCTAAATGGAGGCACAGCAAAGATTGAAACTCTGGAAAACAATGGATCCCAGAATAAGAATGATGAATTTCAACCTTTTTACAACCACCCTCCTGTAAGGGAAATCCCACAGAACCACGCCGGACATGGGAAATCACATAAGGGAGTTTATTAAGCAAACAGAGTGTCTCCCTGCAGGGTAAGAGAGAAAATGAGAGGAAAAGAGAAAGGAAAGAGAAAGGGCACGTGCTACAGAGAGTGGAAAGCCAGGAGGATAGAGAAAAGTGAGTAGGACAGACAGAAGAATGGGAAAAGATGGCGGGAAGCTATGGTAAACAGTTGAATTCCACCAGGCTAACAGGGGACCAATATCGGAGAAGGATACTTGCAAGCTGACTGATGAACCAATAGCTAGCTAGGATGTTCACAGATTGACAAGTGGTTGGGAGGCGGGGAAAATGACTGAACCGGAAAGGTCCAGGGAGCAGCTTTGTACATTACATTCCCCCGTTTCTGTTTTTATAAGAAAATCTTTTGCTCTCCAGTTCTTTCTGAAGCCTTCTCTCTCCTTCCTGCCTAAGTGACTGGGGCTGGTTTTGCAGGTGAGATGTAAAAAGTCCATTCTCCTTCCAGACTTCCAAAGGCAGATGGTTTTCATGGACTTCATTTCCTCGATTTGACTGATCCCCTATTTCTACACTTACTGCCTGTCCCCAATTCTGACTTCATTTACCCCTCTAATTCTAGGAACTCCTTTGCTGTAGGGAAAGGGGGTCGATGACCAAGCTGGAAAGGGGCAGCGTGGGGCAAGCAGTTTGGAGTTCCCATTTTAGAAATCGGGTCAATTGAGGGGTCCAAAGTACAAGTCTGGTTGGGGAAGAGCAGGTTGTAAAGGCATCTGGGGATGGGTGCTTCTATGAGAGAAGAACAAAAAGACATGAGTACTGAAATGAGATGGATACAATATAAATGTTGCAGAATCTGGAACATGCCAATGCATATCATAAAGATGACAGAAGTCAATAATTCCTCAACAGGGGGTGAAGATCTGAGAAGTTGTTCCCATAACAAGGCCTAGCAAGGGCTGGAGAGGACAAAGCCTTTATTTGGGAACTTTAACATTGTCCAGGTTATCAGGAATATAAACACAACATTTAGTAGAGATTGCTATACTTCTGTTACTAGCAAACATAGATTAAGCCTATCTGTGTCTGTAGGCCTTAAACTGACTAAAACTTCTGACTCTGGTAGTTTCTCTTGATAGTTATCAGGCACATTTGCCTAAGAATCTCTCTTTTGTAGCTTTTAATCTTTATTCTAGTGGGCTAACACAAGTGTACATTTTAAGTTACATTTAAGTAACTTATTTCTTTTAAATGCCCAAGAATGGCTATATTTTGGTTTTAACTGTTTTGCTAGATGTTTAAGATCAAGTTGGTCAAAGTGACCTGTTCCTGTCTGTTAAAGAGTCAGCTGAGTTCCCACAGGGGTCACTCATAGAGAACTTAAGAGCAGCTTCTTAGCTCCATTAGTGCCATTGGTTATGCAGGGTCTTCTCGATGAGGTGGCTCCCCTTGGAAGCATTAGGGGTGTCTCCCTTTTTCCATGACCCTCCTCTGCAGCAGGTGTACTGAGTGGCTTTTCCTCTAGTGGCCTCATCAATTTCCTTGGTCAGGAGGTTGTGTGACCCAGAGTTGCAAAGCTCCTTGGAGAAGTCCTCTTGTTCCCTGGGTTCAGGCTGACTTTGAGGGCAAGACCCAAATATGGACTTTTCTTGACCTCTGTATTTAATTTTAATCTCTAAGTTTGATCTTAACCATCAAGCAAGTCAGTCTCACCAGTCATAAAGTAAGAGTGCTGGGCTTTAGCTTCAATATCTATAACTTTACAGTTATTTACCCCCTTTTATCTAATTGGGGTTTACATTATACGGTGTTTGCTCTTGAAGAAGTACTTCTGCAAAATATTGATCAGGCAACAATTAGAGTTTACAAGGAAAATACAAAATGGAATCACCAACAGTAAAACATTCAGTTTGTGCAATAGATATCTTGAATTTTGGCTGAGTTCCCATTTGAGATCACAGTAATCTTTACAACAAACATCAGACTTTTGAACACAATTTTAAATGAGTTAAAGTCTGGCTTACATTGGAGCCATTCTGACATGCAGCAGGGTTGTGGGGCAGAGCCTTATCTCAGGTAAGACGGGGCTTTTAGCTCTATTCTCTGATGGAAATGCAGATCTAAAGAGTTATGTCAGCAATCTTTAAGAAGTTTACATACATTGACTCCTGAGTCTATATGAACATTAGTTAACACAATTTAAAATTATATCTAAAACATGAATTAAAGAAAGGCTGAGAGAGCTTTTAAGTTTCCTTTTGTGTGGCAAGTGGTAAAATGCTTTCATGTTTAACCTTTAAACAAATCAGGCTCTCAATAACTTTTAGAAATACATTTAACAAATTTTATGTATACCCTATTGATGACAAGTCCTATAATAGAACATTAAATGATAGGTTTACCATTACAGACAAGTTTAATTTGGAGAATAACAGCTTGATAAATTTTCTGCTTTAAAGGCTTATATACCTGGAAAATATAAAGAATAATGTTTTTAAGTATGTTACTCCATGGAATAACTTTGTAAATTAATTAGATGTCTCTAACAAACACATTTGAGTCATCCCATACATGTCGACTCTAATTCACTCATCTTATTGTAAAAAAAACAAGATATCAGACAAGTGTACCAACAGTATTTGCAGTCTCTTTCCTGTTGAAGAAAAGTCCTAGAAAAATTGATGTTAGACATTTTATAAACATCAACATTTTATTAGTTTGACCACCTAGAGATGTGTGAGTTAATTTTAAAAACATTTTACTTCTATTAGTTTACCCAAGTTAAATTGAACCTTTTTAAATCACATGAATTAAAAATATTTGGATCCATTTTTAAAATTTTAATTTTTATGCATGCTTATATTTAACACAAAAGCAAAGGCCTTGTAATGCTTATCTCCATTGCAATGTAACGGATGTTCAAAAATAACTCTAGAGTTGGATAAAAAGAACTGTTCAAAAATCATTAACCTAGGTATGTAGGATCAAAATTGTGATCTCAAAAATATAGCATTTAAGAAAAACAAAAGTCCTAGAAGAAAAATGATAATGGTCATTAATTATAGCATGAGAAAATGAGAAAGAGAGAAGAGGTGAAAGGGAGAAAAGTATTTTGAGTTGTAGCCCAGGAAAAATTTAAAATGGACACTTTTTTTTCTTTGGGTTTGAGACTGGTATCCCACTGCACCTTCCTCCATTTACATTTCAATGTAAGCCTTGACTGAGATCTGAATCTGAAAGGGGCTAAAATGTTCTAGCAGAAACTTGATGCTTAGGTCCTTTTAACCCTTTTTCCTGGTTAGTAATTAATTTAGGTTTGGATGCAGAAAATTGTCAAACAATTATCTCCCACCACTTGTGGGGAATGGGACTGCTTATATTACATGGGGAAGCAGGGGAAGATGGAGAAGCAGGGTCTGGAGGCGCTTGAGCCTTCAGGAAGAGCTAAGAAGCAAGAAAGAAGAGACTTGAAGATAAGGAATCCCTTTCCATCTGCCCGCTCGCTCACGGAAGCTGTGTGCCATTACACAAACGGATTTTGATGGCTTTAAGTTGGGGGTCGGGCAAAGGGTTCCCAGGGTGGAATCTGCCAGATTGGAGGACCCAGATTCCATGAGGGAACTGATACAGCCAAGTCTGTGGCCAGGGCATCCCGAGGCCAGAGTACTGGGCTGGAGATCAGGGGCAGCACATTGATTGTGTCATCACACAAGCACCAATGTGTGTGCCGGGCAAAAGCCGAGAAGGGTTTGAGGACCTGATATCAGGGTTTTTGAGTGTGAATGCGAGTGCAAGATGAGCCTCAACCCTGAGAGAATCTCCACCATAAAATCAGGAATCCACCTGGCAGATAAGACCGACTGTAGGAGCCAGCCGTAACTATAAAAGTTGTGGCTGGGGGTACCCCCACCCCTCAGCTGCCTCGACGGTATAAATCGGCCTAAGGGAACCGGCCTAGAGGACTCACCAACCTGAAGTCCAGGAATGGATGCAGATTAGAGTGTCTGGACAGAATGGAAGATGGGGCAGTGTCCGGGGGGCACTGGGGCTTAGATGGAGTTCCACTCGCGACAGTGGAAGGACCCATTCCAAGTCACCCCACCAATGTAAGGGAAATCCCATGGAACCACACTGGACACAGGAAATCACATAAGGGAGTTTATTAAGCAAACAGTGTTTCCCTGCAGGGTAAGAGAGAAAATGAGAGGAAAAGAGAAACGAAAGAGAAAGGGCGTGCACTAGAGAGCATGTGAAAGCCAGGAGGATAGAGAAAGTGAGGAGGACAGACAGAAGGAAGGGAAAAGATGGTGGGGAAGCTACAGTAAACAGTTGAATTCTGCCGGGTTAACAGGGGACCAATATCAGAGAAGGACACTTGCAAGCTGACTGATGAACCAATAGCTAGCTAGGATGTTCACAGATTGACAAGTGGTTGGGAGGCGGGGAAAATGACTGCAACGGAATGGGTGGGGGAGCAGCTTTATACATTATACCTCCTACATTAACTTTTTAACCTGTACAACTAGCCCCTGACGGTCAAAACTGCACGCACATGGCTTCCAGTGATTACATCATTGTACCTATTAAAGGAAAGTCCCCACTGTAACTGAGGGCCAATTTTCCCATCTGGAAAATGGGACCCAATAGTGCTGGAGTCCATGAAGAAAAAAGGCTTCTCTGAATCCGTGGAGGTCTGCTTCCTGACATTTTGTGCTTACATTTTGGTTCCCTGACCAGGAAATGGGTATAAGGTAAAACTGACCCTTCCTCCTTCCCCTTCCCCTCTCCCCACAGTTAAGTTAAATGGCTGATGAGACAGATGTGGGACTGACCCTTGAGAGTGCAGCACCCCTGTGGTCCTCTGAAGTCAAGGGTCCCCCCAGCCACTGCTTACGCTATGGTTGAACCCCCAAACTGACTGTGCACACCCTACCCTGCAGAAAGAGACCCTCCACACCCTCCGAGCTCACTTTGGCTGAATGGCTGCCTGTACTCCACCCCTAACCAGCCCCGACCCTGGGTTAGGTGTTTGCAGCCTATGCTACATGGATGGTGCAAGGACTTGTGTCGAGGCCTTTATTGGTGCTGGGGGCATCCTCTTTCTGACACCATTCCCACACTTGGCACCTCTCCCTGATCCCTCCCTTCCAAAAACCCTGCAGACCTCTAGATCAGAAACCCTTTTTAACCATTTTGCTCCTGCTTCCAACACTGGCCTTTAAATTCTCCAGAGAGGTAAAATCTGGTTCATCTGTCTGTGTCCATCTGTCCAGTTGCCCATGCAGTCTCTAGCAGACAGGTGTCCTGCCCTACAACCCACGCCTTTGGCCCACAGGACCCCGGGGGTCCCTCCACCATTCCATTCCATCACCTGTCCACTTGTCTGTCTGGTCTTTAATTTTAAGACTCTTTACTCCCAAACTTACCTCAAAACCAGACATCTCATTAAGCTCAGCACTCAAATTTGGCCACAATACAGTTTAGATAATCTGCACCCATGGCCCAAACATGGAACCTTCAATCAAGAAATTCTCCAAAAATTAAAAAATCATTTACTACAAAATGGCAAATGGAGTGAGACCCCCATACCTCAAAGCCTTTTTGTCCTTCACTCAAACCCCCTCCCCCCATTAGGCAAACCTTGTCCCACTTTGCAGTTAATTTTTACAGACTCACAACTCTCTTCTTCATTTACAGCCCCTACCCTCAACTTACCCATGGAGCAAAAATTTAACCTGCTTGTCATTGAGAGAGAAAAAAATAACCCCAACCAGCCCAACAGCCAGTGGCATGTCTCAGTAAGGAGTATAATATAGCAACCCCATTCCTCAAAAATAGTGGGAGAAAATGTTTCCTAATTTTCTTCATCCAAACCTGACCTGATTAGCAACCAGGAAGAAAAAAGGGTTAAAAAGCCCTAGCAATTTCCCTTGCCTGGCCTTGCTGAAGCCAGCAGGCTCAGTGAGGGACCAACCTGAGGGGTCCCTCCTCCTGGGCTGCAACACAGAAAAAATGATTTAAAGACTTTCTCCCCATCCCCTTTCTCTCTGTCATACTCCTTTACATTTTATTACAGAGTCTGAATTTTTCCTTTAAAAGCTAAACTTGGTTAATATGAAAACATCACCATGGCATACTAAATGTGTTCATATCTTTCAGGTATATGAGTCTTTAAAGCAGAAAATTTAAAACTTTTTTATCAAGTTGTTGTTCTCCAAACTAAACTTGTCTGTAATGGTAATTTTAAACTTTTAAGAATAGTGAATTTTATTGGGGATGTATTTAAATCATTTGATGTTCTGTAACTGCACCTGAGCCTTATGTTACCGTCTATGCTGGGATAAAAATGTAAATGTATTTCCAAAAGATAATGAGAGCCTGACCTCTTTAAAGGTTAATAATATGAAACATGAAAGCATTTTGCCACTTTTCCGCACAAAAGGAAAGTTAAAAGCTCTCTCAGCCTTTCTCTGATTCATGTTTTAGATATAATATTGTATTGTGTTAACTAATATTCATAATAGACTCAGGAAACAATATATGTAAACTTTGTAAAATGACATTTAAGAAAGAGGCAAAGATAAGCTTCAGAATTAGAAGACTTTACCTAAGATTTGTGAAGAGCCCTCCTTACCTGAGATAAGGCTCTGCCTGCCAGCTCACTCTATGTTAGAATGACTCCAAAGTAGGCCAGAGTCCAGCTCATTTAAAGTTTAATTCAAAAGGTTAATTTTTGTTGTAATCTCAAATCTCAAATGTATAACTCAGTCAGAATTCAAGATAGCTATTGTGCAAACTGAATATATTTTTAAGCTTGCTAATTTCAATCTGTAAAAGTGTTATCTGTTAATGTTTTGCCAGAGGTACTGCTTCAAGAATACACAACCTAGGTTAACTTGAGACAAGAAGCCATCACCTGCAGGACAGATAGTATATAATGGTAACTTCCAGTACTAATGTACAGTCCTGGGTTAAATAAAATGGCAAATGACTATAAGATTATAGACATTGGAGTTAAAGCCCAGTACTTTTACATTAAGACTGGTGAGACTGCCTTACTGGATGTTTAAGATCAAGTTTGAAATTAACACAAAAGGCCCAAGAAAAACAGTATTTGCCTTTTGTTTTCTGAGTCAGCCTGAACCCAGGGAACAGGAGAACTTCTCAACTGTGGGCCACATGACCTCCCAATCAGGGAGATTAATGAGAACACCGGAGAACAGAAAGCCAATCAGTGCATCTGCTGCCAAGAGGAGGGTCGTTGGAAAAGGGAGACATCCCTGATGCTTCTAAGGGAAGCCACTTCATCAAGGAATCTTACCTAGCAGATGGCACTAAAAGAGCTAAGGAGCTGTTCTTAAGTTCCCCAAGAGTGATCCCTGTGGGAACTCAGCTGGCTCTAAACAGGATAGAAACAAGAACAATTTGACCAGCTTGGTCTTGAACACTTAGCAAAAACAGTTACAACCAAAATACATTCATAACTGGGTTTAAAAGGAAAGACAATTATTCCTTTATTGGAACTTAAGACCTACACTTGTGTCAGTCCCACAGCCCTGATACCCCCAAATTCTGAGACTTTTTCCTTTGGGAGACTCATATTTATCCCTGCCTACCTAAATTACTCCTCAAAATGACACTTTAACCCACAATCAAAGCCTACCCATTCCAATAACGGCACACACCAGATGTAGGAGCCCCCCTGCCCCCGCCACACACACAAATTATTCCCTTACTCATAGGGCTAAAAACATCCACCAGGATTAATCAGGATCAGCAGGGTTACAACAATGTGCCAATCAGACTATATGATAGAGTTCAGGACAAATTGTTATGTTTCCCAAAAGGCCAGTAGCCACTTGGCTCCCTGTAAAAGTGCTAAACATTTTATCTGAGGGTTCACAGCTGACATTGTTATCTTGGCTGGGAAAATCGTCTCTGCATCTACTGCAGTGGTGGCAAGGCACCAAAAGGCACCAGCAACTCATTTTCTTCAACAATTTCAAAAATTTTACTGAGACTTGACAAACTCGAGTACATATTGATCAGGAACTTGATCCTTTCCATAATGCCTCTTTAGATGTGTTAAAATTACAATCTCAGGTTCTGCCCACAGCTCATGCAAAAGCATCTATTTTTACTGAAGACATCTGGGGGCAGTTTAGCTGAAGGAATTTCTTTTCTGAACCCATGCCCCAAGCCGCAGCTCCCATTTGCCAACATGTTTGGAAGCCAATGCTGCCATCTTGGATTATCCTGGAACCGAAAGCTGCCATCTCTAGGTGGTGCCAATCCCATCCTGAGATGCCTGCTAGAGACTAGAAGCTCATTGTCAGGTACCTCTCATGCATCAGGCTACTGAACACTGGGAGGTTTGAATACTGTATGACTGTTATAGTGTAGTTTTTTTTCCTCCTTTTTGAACATTTTTTAGTATTTATTTCTTTATTTTTCTTGCTATTTTCCTTTTGTTTATTTTCTTCCTCAGAGTTTCTTTCTCCCTTTTCTCATGCCAATAACCAACTTCTTTTGATTACACTTTCACTATTTCTATGATCTAGTACTTCTGTATGCTCTTTTCTTATCCCATTAACAGTTACATCCTACACCCCTCCCCATCTTCTTTGTCTTCCATTAGAAACTACAGACCTCATTGCAAATCTATTTGTTTTACTGTAGATAATAGTCAAACTCATCCTCTCTGTTTATTATGACAATATTGTTAATGTCTTCATAGGGGCTATTTGGTTTAGGGCTGCATATCATCTGTACTGGGTGCTGCTAATATTGATCTCCCCCTTAAAGAAGAGGTTTTGGAAACCTGCAGGGTCACCATGAGCCTATAGGGGGAAAACTGCAATACACCAGATCTGCACTGCTAGAGGGGAAGATATGTGAACAACATGAAAAAACAAGGGAAGAAAGTGTTCCAAACAAACCTAGATGCTATATTAATAGAATCCAATGAAAGTATGGTAGAAGAAATGTCAGAAAAGGAGTTTAGAAAATACACAATTAAAATGATTTGTGAAGCAAAGGATAGACAAGAGAGCAAATGCAGGTACTGAATGACCACTCCAAAAAGTAGTTGAAAGAGAAACTGCAGGAAGCAAAGGATCATTTCAACAAAGAAATAGAGATTCTGAAACAAAACAACAACAAAAAAAGAGAAATCCTTGAAATGAAGGAAACAATAAACCAAATAAAAAACTCAATGGAAAGCATCACCAACAGACTTAGATCACTTGGAAGACAGAACCTCAGACAATGAAGACAAAATAGTTAATCTTGAAAATAAAGTTGACCAAACAGAAAATGGGAAGAAATCATGAATAGAACTTCCAAGAACTATGGGATATCATGAAAAGATCAAATTTAAGAATTATCAGGATTGAGAAGGGCACAGAGATACAAAACAAAGGAATGAATAACCTAGTCAATTAAGTAATATCAGACAATTTCCCAAACCTGAAGAATGAATTGAAAAATCAACTATGAGAGGCTTACAGGACACCAAATGCACAAAATTACAACAGATCCACACCAAGGCACATTATAATGAAAATGCCTAACATATAAAATAAAGATAGGATTTTGAAGGCTGTGAGAGAAAAGCATCAGATTACATATAGGGGGAAACCAATACGGATATCAGCAGATTTCTCAGCCCAGACCCTAAAAGCTAGAAGGGCTTGGAACAACATATTTCAAGCTCTGAAAGAACGTGGTTGTCAACCAAGAATCCTATACCCTGCAAAAGTAACCTTCAGATTTGAAGACGAAATAAAATCCTTCCACGAGAAACAAAAGTTGAAAGAATTTACACATAGAAAGTCTATGCTGTGGAATATTCTCAGCAAAATATTCCATGAGGAGGAAATGAAAAACAACAATGTAGGTCAACAAAGGGAGGAACTACCTTAAAGGAAAAACCAATCAAAGGAGAAACCAAGTCAAGTTAAAGACCAAAAATAAGCCCAAATGACTGGGAATACAAATCATATCTCAGTCATAACCCTGAATGTTGATGGCTGAAACTCATCAATCAAAAGACAGAGACTGGAAGATTGGATTAAAAAGAAAGACACAACAATATGCTGCCTTCAAGAGACTCATCTCATAGAAAAAGACATCCACAGACTAAAGGTGAAAGGATGGGAAAAAAAACCTACCATGCACACAGACTCAGTAAAAAAGGGGGGAGGTTTCTATCCTTATATCAGATAAAGTGGACTTCAAACCAAAGTTAGTCAGAAGGGATAAAGAAGGTCATTTCATACTGCTTAAGGGAACCATAAATCAGGAAGACATAACGATCATAAATATTTATGTCCCAAAGAATGGTGCATCCATGTACATCAAACAAATCCTTCTCAATGCCAGGAATCAAATAGACCACAACACAATAATTCTGGATGACTTTAACACACTGCTGTCACCACTGGATAGATCTTTCAAACAAAAACTAAACAAAGAAACCATAGAACTCAATAACACAATCAATAACTTAGATTTAACAAACATACATAGAATATTCCATCCATCAATGAGTGAATACACTTTCTTCTCAGCAGCACACGGATCCTTCTTTAAGATAAACCGTATGTTATGCCACAAAACAGCCCTTAGTAAATGAAAGAAGAAATAGAGATGCTACCTTGTATTCTATCAGATCATAATGGAACGAAATTAGAAATCAATGTCAAAATCAAAAACAGAAACTACTCTAACACCTGGAGACTGAATAATATGCTATTGAATGAAGCATGGATAACAGAAAACATCAAGGAGGAGATAAAAAAATTCTTAGAGTTAAATGAGAATGATGATACCACATATCAAAATCTCTGGGACACTGTGAAAGCAGTACTAAGAGGAAAACTCATTGTATGGAGCATATTCAAGAAAAGAATAAAAAGTCAACAACTAAATGACCTAACACTACATCTCAAAGCCCCAAAAAAGAACAGAACAACACCAAAAAGTAGTAGAAGACAGGAAATAATTAAAATCAGAGCTGAAATCAATGAAATTGAAGCAAAAGAAACAATTCAAAAAATTGACAAAACAAAAAGTTGGTTCTTTGAAGAAGTAAACAAAATAGATAAACCCTTAGCCACACTAACAAAGAGAAGGAGAGAGAAAACTCAAATTACTAAAATTTGTGATGAAAAAGGAAATATCATGACAGATACCACAGATACCACTGAAATACATAACATAATTAGAAGCTACTTCACAACAAGCTACAACAAAATAGAAAATCTTAAGACATAGACAAATTTCTAGAGACATATGAGCCTCCCAAGCAGAACCAGAAGGACATACACAATTTAAACATATCAATTTCAAGCAATGAAATAGAAGAAGCCATCAAAAGTCTACCAAGCAAGAAAAGCTCAGGACCAGATGGATTCTCAGCTGAGTTCTACAAGACCTTCAAAGAAGAACTTATACCAATACTCCTCAAAGTATTTCATAAAATAGAAAAGGAGGGAACCCTTCCAAATTCATTCTATGAAACTAGTATCACTCTGATACCAAAACCAGACAAAGACACATCAAGGAAAAAAAAACTTTAGACCAATATCTCTGATGAACATAGATGCAAAAATTCTTAACAAAATTCTGGCAAATCGCATACAAAAACCTATTAAGAAGATAGCACACCACGATCAAGAGGGGTTAATCCCAGGGATGCAAGGTTGGTTCAACATCCAGAAATCAATAAACGTAATTCACCACATCAATCGACTTAAAGTTAAGAGTCATATGATTATTTCAATTGATGCTGAGAAAGCGTTTGATAAAATACAGCACCCCTTCAGGCTCAAAACACTAGAAAAAATAGAGACAGTAGGTACATAGCTCAACATTGTAAAGGCTATTTATCCTAAGTCCGTGGCCAGCATTCTTCTTTTTTTTTTTTGGGGGGGGGGGATACTTTTTATTAATCACATGAATAATTGCAGTAGAATTGTTATCCTCTGAATATTCTGTTTAAAATGTCAGATAAAACAAATGAGTGATTATAGCACCCTCCTGACCTTAAGAACCATTCTTTGGAACAAAAAAATTGGAACTGTCCTTTGGTACGTAGGGCATGGAAGCATTTACAGCTTGCATTGGAGTCTTGAAAAAGGAGAGTCCATGGGACAACCCGGTTTCCCTTTAGGAGAAGAAAATGAGGGAGGGTGAATGAAATTACCAAAACATTTTATGCATGTTATAACTCAGCTGGAAAAAATGCCAACCATGTTATTTTTTTTCCAGTTGCAATTTTCTGTCACTTTGGTTGTTTTAAGGAGATGTGAACTATGAAATGTTAGTTAAGCAATTTAGCTGTGACTCTTAAAAGTATATTTTACATTTAATTTACATATCTTTTAAAAATTTATTTATTTAATTTTTAATAGACTGCATTTTGATCCAACATCATTCTTAATGGAGAAAAACTGAAAGCATTCCCTTTAAAAACTGGAACAAGACAGGGATGCCCTCTCTCACCACTTCTATTCAACATCATGCTTGAAATACTAGCCAGAGCAATTAGACAGACCAAAGAAATTAAAGGGATACAAATAGGAAAAGAAGAACTCAAGCTGTCACTATTTGCCAATGATATGATTCTGTAGTTAGAGGGTCCAAAGAACTCTACCAGAAAACTTCTAGACCTAATAAATGAATTCAGTAAAATAACAGGATATAAAATCAACACACATAAATCTAATGCATTCCTATACATAAGCAATGATTCTTCTGAAAGAGAAATGAGGAAAACACCTCTGTTCACAATAGCCTCAAAAAAAAAAAAAAAATACCTGTGAATCAATCTAACAAAAGAGGTGAAAGACCTCTACAATGAAAACTGAAGATCATTAAAGAATAAAATTGAAGAAGACCTTAGAAGATGGAAAGATCTTTTGTGTTCTTGGATAGGCAGAATTAATATTATTGAAATGGCTATACCTCCAAAGGCGCTATACAGATTTAACACAATTCCAATTAAAATCCCAATGATATTCCTCAAAGAAATAGAGAAAGCAATCATGAAATTCATCTGGAAGAACAAAACACCCAGAATAGCCAAAGCAATCCTGGGCAGAAAGAGTGATGCAGGAGGTATCACTATACCAGACCTTAAACTCTACTATACAGCAATAGTAACAAAAATGGCATGGTATTGGCACCAAAATAGGCAGGTAGACCAATGGTACAGAATAGAAGACACAGAGACATACCTACATAAGTACGGTTATTCCGTGCTAGACAAAGGTGCCAAAAACATACAATGGAGAAAAGATAGCCTCTTCAAAAAATGGTGCTAGGAAAACTGGAAATCCATATGCAGTAAGATGAAATTAAACCCCTATCTCTCACCCTGTACAAAACTCAACTCAAAATAGATCAAGGATTAGGAATTAGACCTGAGACCCTTCACCAAATAGAAGAAAAAGTAGTCCGGAATCTTCATTATGTTGGCTTAGGACCAGACTTTCTTAACAAGACCCCCAGAGTGCAAGAAATAAAAGCAAGAATCAATCAATGGGATAGATTCAAATTAAAAAGCTTTTTATCAGCAAAGGAAACAATTATGTGAAAAGAGAGCCTAAAGAAGGGAGAAAATCTTTTCCACACACTTCAGACAGACCACTAATCTCCAAAATTTATAAAGAACTTAAAAAACTTTACACCCAAAATACAAAGAACCCAATCAATAAATGGGCTAAGGAACTGGGCAGACACTTCACAAAAGATATGCATGTGATCAACCAATATATGAAAAAGTGCTCATCATCTCTAGTAATTGGAGAAATGCAAATTAGAACAACTCTAAGATTTCATCTTACTCCAATTAGAATGACTATTATCAAGAAATAATACACAAATAATAATAGATGTTGGCATGGATGTGGGGGAAAAGGCACACTCATACATTGCTGGTGGAGTTTCAAATCGGTGTAACCACTCTGGAAGGCAGTATTGAGATTCCTCAAAAAACTTGGATTGTACTCACCATTTGACCCAGCTATCCCACTCCTTGGTTTATACCCAAAGGACTTAAAATCAGCATTCTACAGTGATGCAACCACATCAATGTTCATAACTGCTCAATTCACAATAGCTAGATTGTGGAACCAACCTAGATGCCCTTCAATTGATGAATGGATAAAGAAACTGTGGTATATGTACACACGATGGAATATTACTCAGAAATAAAGAAGAATAAATTTATTGCATTTGCTGGTAAATGGATGGAGTTGGAGAATATCATGGTGAGTGAAATAAGCCAAGACCAAAAAACCAATCATCATCCATCTCTAAGTGGATGATGATACATACCGGTTGGGGCGGGTAGCAGGGGTGGGCAAGAGAAGAATGGAGGAACTTTGGATGGTGTAGAGGAAAATGGAGCCAGAGGGGGTCGGGGAAGGAATGATAGTAGACTGAGACAGACAGTGTTCCCCTAAGTATATGTATGATTACATGAATGGTGTGAATCTACACTGTGTACAACCATAGAAATGAAAAGTTGTACCCCATTTGTGTACGATGAATCAAAATGCAGTCTTTAAAAATAAAAATTAAAAAAAAGACTGAAACACAGATTTTGAAGATTAAGCTGGGATCAGGTGGAGCTCTGCTCTCTGATGGAGATGCAGATGGAGTTACTTGTACGTGTCTCATTTTCGGGTTAAAGACTATGCAACCATTAGTCTTTGTATTCAGGAAAGTTACAGAAACCAGGACATCTATGTAGCTTTTCCACAGTTGTAATCCACAGTTGCAAAGTGCAGCGTTAGGAGCCTTGTGTAGCTCTCAAGAAAGTGCATTGTTTAAAGTTACTGGAAAGTGGGCAGGAACCAGAGAAGCCGAGTGGTGAGACACTGTAGTTGTCTAGCATAAGAATTCCTTCCTTCCCAGGGGCCGTGTGCCCGAGATCAAGGCCAGAGCTGACAGGACCCTTGCACAGAGCCTCCTGGTGCAGGCCATTGCCACAGCAGCTAAGCATCCTGAGCCCTTGCACAGAAACATTCCCAGGCACCGGGCATGCCACAGCCATGAGGGCATCAAGGACCCCCAGTCTCAGTCACTGCTCTCCCATCCTCTGTCACCACTCTTTCCACACCTGGGCAGAGTCCTATCCATTCCAAGAAGTGGAAAATCCAAGCTGGTTCACATAGATCAATTCTGGGCAAAAGGACAAATGCAGATCCCAGGTCATCTGTCTAAATATTTACAAGTTACATATCAAATAACAGGCTCTTACATACAATATGTTCTATCCTCATACCTCTACAAATATTCCTTCAATATGATACAAACCTTAAATTTGTATCAAACTGTATTTGCCTATGACATAAAGTTAGCAAAATGTCAGAGATGACTGGATTTAGTTTTTATTGCACACGTCTGAGTGCTCTTTCATGAGCTGTGTTGGGATGAGCAATAAAATGAAGATGAGGCCCCTTTGACAGTCCTGGCAAGATTGGGACATCCTCCTGCTCGGATTTCATGGCACCAGCCACCCTTGGCAATTCTCCGTGCAGGTTCAGCCTCTACCCAAATCTGCCTGTGGCTCAGCCTTGGTGCTCCCTTCTATCTGCACCCACGCATTGGGAGAGTTTATCCAAATTGGTGACCTGTCTCCAGGCCGGATTCCACCACTGAGCTACAGAGAAATGCATCCAATCACAGCCTTCTCATCTCTACCCATTTTTTACAAGACACTTGGCACATAGCTCGGCGCGGCTAGGGAAGCCCCTCCGTCTTTCTCTCAACCCCACTGTTGAGTGTGCAAGTTCTCTGAGAACACACCAATATTAGCAAGAGGAGCCAAAGTTGGTAAGGAGAGGAGGAGAGAAGCATTTCAGCTAAGATACAAAAGGTTACTAGTATTTAGCTATGCAAGAAGGGAGGAAAACAATATTCCAAGCCAATAAAGATTCTAATTTACTTGGTCTCTTAACAGTAATCATCTCTATAAAGCATAAGTGATTTTTATTTTTTTCTTTATTTTTTTATTATCCCAAATTCTTATGAGAGGGAAACTCAGGAATGAAGTAATCGTAAAAAAAGAAACATTTATCAAGCTAGATCACTGGAAGAATGATAGTGATGCTAGTGAAGACTCCAGGTATAGGCATTAGCATCTAGAATTAGTTTGCATGATTACTCCAGCCCAACTAACTTGTCACATAGAGCCAGTGAAATCTTGCAGCAATTCAACAGAGCTGTGACCAAATTAAAAAACAACAATGTGGTTTACCAATTTTTTTTAAATTTTGCATTCCTAGGTGTAAGATCTTGCCTTTCTGTTAAAATAATCTGTGGTTTGTAACCTAACCACGTCCTTCAGTGACAGCTTTTCTTGCAAATAATTGCAATAATGAAAAGAGTGAACGGTTCAACCCGCATACTGATTGATAATGACAGTTTTTCTGATACAGGGGAAATGAAGGATTGAGTAGATTCTGTGAAGTGAAAATTCCCAATTATGTCATTCCTTTGTTTTAATTAAACAGGTGTAAGGTAGTTTTTGGTGTCGCACCTCTGAGACCTCTCTTATGCAGAATTACTTACAGTTGTTAGATGTTATACTCTTCTCAATAAAAGCACTAATACAAAAAAAAATGAAGATGTACATAATTCATCAATTATCAGAACTGTTCCATGAGCCAGGCGTGGCAAGGCATGCCTGTAATCACGGCAGCTCGGGAGGCAGCAGGATCACAAGTTCAAGGCCAGCCTCAGCAACTTAGTGAGACCCTGTCTCAAAAAATATAAAGAGTTGGTGATGGAGCTCAGTGGTTCAGTCCTCAGTACCTGCTTTCAATCCTCAGTACCAAAAAGGGAAAGAAAAGAAAAATAAAGTGCAATTTATTTAATGTTACAAACCTTTCATCAGTTTACATTTACAGCTGAGGCAAATACTATACTAATTTTTGAATACTTCCAGAATTATGAATCAGAGCACAAAAACATGAAGAAATTATATTCTCAGCACTATTAGAAAATGATACTTCATTCATATCTCAGGTATTTTTTCTTGTCAGAGAAAGCTAACACAGTACTGTATGATTCCATTTGAATAAAACTAGAACGTGTAAACTGATCTATAATGACAGAGAGCAGATCAGAAGTAACTTGGAAATGGGGAAGTAGGAAGGGAAAGGAGGAGGGAATCACCAAGGAGCACAAGGAAATTTTGGAATAAATGGATATGTTCACTGTCTTGATTTTGATAATAAATCCAGGTGTGCATATGTCAGAAGTTATCAAATTGTACTCTATAATATGTGCAGCTTATTGTATATCAACACCTCAGAAAAGGTGCCCAAAATATTTAAAAATTAGTATCGTTACATAAAATATATCTTGTGAAAAGGAAGTTAAGGGCTGGGCGTGGTTGAGAACCCTGCATCAGGTAGATTGAGAAGTGGGAAAAAGCTCCTCCCACTTCCCTATCTTTGGGCCGGTACCTGCTGTGCAATTCACTGAGAGACCACTAGAGGGCAGAAGTGGTCCATGTACAGGAAGCGGGGGCTGCAGGGCTTCAAGGTTTAAAATTCGTTCCTGTGGGCTCCCTATCATAGGAGTTAAATATCATCGGAGTGTTAAACACCCCCTTTATTCTTAGTAGAGATGGAATTTGAACCCTCGTCTATTTGGTCCTGATTCCACCCTGCTGATCCCTCAGCACCAGGAGACCTCCCGGTGCTCCCAAATCTTTTTAGAAGGACCTCCTGGTTCCGGTGGGGCAGCCGTTGTAGCTATGGGTCTGTCACCCACAGGGTTGACATGGAGTAGTTGGAGATGGCACCAGAGGGTTGTAATTCTCAAGGTGCCCTCACTTGACCTGAAACTCACAATTATGAAGCAGGGCAATTTCCACGATCAGATGCTGCAAACTATCAGGCTTAGCTAACCAGCTTAGCTCAAGATGGCTCTGGAAAACTCATTTTTATAAGGGAGGGAGAAAGGAGAGAAGATTTCGTGGGGGCAGGGGAGACGGTGGAGTGGCAATGGGAGCCTTCCAAAGAAAGCACTTGCTAACACTGAGCTGCCAGGGTGGGGACATGATGCCAAGTGCTGGACACAGGGAATCATTTCACCTTCACAGCACTCTTGTTGAATTAGCTGCAGAAAGGTCAAGTGACTCGTCAAAGTCACAGAGCTGGTAGGAGGCTGCCTGAGAATGTGAATCCAGGCTTAGCCACTACTGTGTAGTACACACTTGGATGGACTGGTCTTTCTCAATTCTTTGGTTCATGTTTTAAACTGGTTGGTGTTGGTAGCAGATGAGGGGTGTTCTGGTTTAGGCCTCTGAAGATAAAGTTTGTAATGCTTCAAGAGAAGCTTAAGTGCCGACAATGGTCCGGGAGGTCCCCCTTCCCCTTTGTGTTGAGCATTTATGGTGTGTGAGGTTCCATTCTAAGGTTGATACTTTAACAGCGATAGTAATAGAAGGACTGGTGAGCCAAGGCCAGCGTTGAGGAAATAAGGGACAGGTGATATGGAGCTATGTAGTGATATTGTTCATTTGTGCTCACAGGAATCTGTGTAAAGCAGCTTAACCTAACAAGACCAGATCAGGCTAGGATGCAGGCCCAGGGAATGCACCAGAAGTCCTTCGGGTATCAAAACAAGGTTGAGCATCCTAGTGAGCTGGTAACTCTGGGCCACAGTCCATGGGTGGGTGAGGCCTTCCGTGGTTTCTCTCCCGTCCTTCCCCAGGTGGAACAGTCCACCTGAGATCATGCAGTTTAATACTCCAGGCTAAGCGCCCCAGGAAAGCAGCTTCTCCTGGTCTGGATTCTGCCAAAGTCCAGGGCCCTGGACTGGTGCCTACCGTGCCCTCTTCCTGGCCATTTTACACTCTGTGGACACTGATTGGGTTGTTACAGCCACCAAATAAAGACTCCTGGGCTCAAGTGGGAAAACAGAGTAAAAGGAGGCCAGAATTAAACAGACCCTCTCTTCCTTTCATAGATGGGGAGACCAAGGCCTGGGCAGGGGCAGGGGGCAGCCAAGGCCCCACACGATGGGCAACACGATCACATATTTAGTCAGTGTTCAGTTTTTGTTTTTTGCCAAAAAGCATTTTTTAACAGCTTGATTAAAACAAGAGTCAAATAAGAAGCACACATTATGATTGGTTGATGTACCTTAAAACTCTTTGAATCTACACATTTCTCTTTCGCCTTTCTCTTTTTCCTTACACTGTATTATTGAAGTAGCAACAACACTTATCCTGCAGATTATCTGCCACCTGGATCTGAGGATTGCAAACCTCTAATGTGGCTTCACTCCTGTTTTTCTCTTTTACATTTCTTGTCAACTGTTAGTTGAATCTAGAGGCCTGATCAGATTAAGGTTTTAATTTTGGCCAGATGAGTGCATGGTAGGTGTGTTCTCCTCCAGAAGGCACATGGCTAGTGGCTTTCTTTTGTGACATCGCCAAAGGATCATAGCACATCCTTAAAGGAAACTCCCCCAAATTCCCTGTGATCAGTATTTGGTGGCTGTGTCGGACACTCCTGCCCTGCAGCTGGCGCTCTGTGTTCTGCACTGGGCCAGCCATTCCACCTGGTCTTATTTCCTGTTGTGTCCCAAATGCCTACAACAGACACTTGATGAATGCATGTCGAACGAGTAAATTAAAGATGATGCCATGGGGTAGACCCTGCTGCAGATGTCCAGGTCCGGGACAGGAGCTGAGGGTACGGGGATGAGTAGAAAGGGACAGGGACTCCAGGAGAGCAACCAGAGTGGGTCCTGCACTCCACCCTGGCAAGGGGTAAGCCCAGTGACACAAAATCCTGCAGGTGGCGGACAGCAAGGTGAAGGCAACATGCAGGTGGCAGAGTCTACCCTGAGCTGGGGCAGGGTCAGACCTCCAGTGTCAGAAAGAAGGACGCCATGGGACTGGGTCGTCGTAGCTCAGTGGTAGACCGCTTGCCTAGTATGTGTGAGGCACTGGGTTCAATTCTCAGCACCACATGTAAAGAAAATAAATAAATATATGTCCATTGACAACTAAAAAAATTAAAAAAAAATTAAAATACAAAAGAAAGGAGGAAGCCAGGCCCCTCAACTTCTCACTGGGTAGGTGACCAAGGCAGGAACTCAGGTCCCAAGGATCAAGTCGGAAGCTCTGTGTGTCAGTTAGAATCAAGCTGGGTTGAAAGGAACGGAAAACCCCATTATCATTGACTGAACCAGGTTAAAGCTCATTTCTTTCTTGTGTTGAGACACCCTGAGAGATTCAATCTAGAGCCGACGGGGTACCGAAGGAAACAACAGAGAGAACGTTAGCCTCCCTGTCTGTTGCTCAGCCATGCTTAGACATGACTTCTACCCCACAGTATACTATTCCAGGTCGAAGGAAGGAGCAGGGGAGGGAGAAAAGCACTCTTCTTTCTTTAGGGCAATTTTCAGAATTATGCAGACTACTCTACTTACATTTTATTGGCTAAAATGAGTCCCGTGGCCATGCTTGACTGAAGTTGGGAGGATGGGAAATCGTCGTCATTTCACACCACTACCTAAAAATTGAGAGACTGACGCTGAAGAACAAGAGAACCTATGTCCAGGGACTCCAAGTAATTCAAGGCAGAGGTCAACAGGGGGAGCTGGGGCTGCAGTTGTGGCTCAGTGGGAGAGCACTTGCCTAGCATCTGTGATGCACTGGGTTCGATCCTCAGGACCACAAGAAAATAAATAAATCAAATAAAGATATTAAAAACAAAAACAAAAACAAAAAACAGGGGAAGCTGCCTCTGTCTCCATCCTCCCGTCCTAGGTCTTGGGGCTTGGACTTAGGCAGGATGTGACCATGAGGCTCCATATGCAGGAAGAGAGGCGCTGCAGTGCCTAGCCACGGGCACAGTGATTCACAGAAGCTGTTCCTGCAGCCCCAGCGTGCGTTCCGTAGCTAACAAAGCACAGCATCAGCCCAGGAAGAAGGGTCAGCAGGGTCGGTCTGCCTCATTGTCAAGGACAGGCACAGACTCAGAGGCCAATAGCTGCATGACGCTGTGGAAAGCATCCCTAAGATGATGAGTCAGGGACAGGACTGCCTTTTCCTAGGAGGCAGTGAAGTGGCTGGTGACAGCTGCCTTTTTCCCTTTGCTTTCAAAGAATTGAAGTTGAGCACAGTGGCACATACCTGGAGTCTCAGCAGGAGGATTGCTTGAGCCTGGAAGTTCGAGATGAGCTGGAGCAACATAGTGAGACCCCCATCTCAAAATTACAAAAATGTAAATAATAGGATAGTGATGCATACGGCGCACGCCTGTAATCCCAGCAGCTCAGGAGGCTGAGACAGGGGGATTGCAAGATCGAGACCAGCCTCAGCAACTTAGCGAGGCCCAACTAACTTAGATCCTGTCTTAAAATTCAACATAAAAAGGGCTGGAGATGTGGCTCAGTGGTTAAGCACCACTGGATTTAATTACTGAATATATAAAACAAACAAAACCAAAAGAAAAACGAAGAAAAGATAACAAAAAGAAAAAAATTCCAAATTTCTCATAGTCTCATCTGACCCACTGTCATTGGGTCTGCATTTATTGTTCATACGTGTGAGTCTGTGAATGCACATACATGGAGAAATTTACCACAAAAAGTGATATAGTACACACTTAGATAATTGCTTTTCTTCACTTTATAGTAGTATGTTGCAGCCATCTTTCTATGTCAATGAATATTTATCTACCACAGTGGCTCTGCATTAGAATTCCCCAGGGAAACTTTAAAAATGTTGTTCCTAGAGTCAAGTTTAATTGATCAAGGGCGGGGCTGAGTTTTGAGATTTTTAAAAATCTCCCCAGGTAATTTCAGTGTGCAAGCTGAGCTTGCAAGCTACTGTGCTATAGCATCAGAAGCTCAAGTAACATAAAATTAACTATTTTAAAGTGAACAAGTTAGTGGCAACTAGTATATTCACAATGTTGTATGACTACTTTCAGCTAGTTCCAAAACACCTCATCCCTCTCAAAGGAAACAGATACTCTGCATGTACCTCTCTCCCCAACCCCTGGCATCTACCTACCATTCTGCAATCTGTCTCTGTGAATATAATTTACCTATTCTGAATATTTTATATAAATAGTATCATGCAATATGTGAGCTGTAGTGTCTTGATTCTCACACACAGCACACTGTTCTACTTCACCTTCTCTAATTCAGTTCTCCCTGGCACTGCTCCCCAATCCGTCACACGTACTTGAAAGTGGCCAGGATCATTGCGTCCAGGACAGGTTCTATTGCTTGACAGGCAATAGAACAGGCAGTTTTGTGTTATTATAATGAAATACCTGAGGCAGGTTAACTTATAAGTAAAGAAATTTACTTAGCTCCTAGTGTTGGAGGTTCAAAATTCAAGATCAGGTAGACTGCCACCACCTTAAGGAACTGTTAATACCTTCTGAGGGTAAGCTCCCACTGACCCAAGGACCCCTGCTAGGCCTCACTTCTTAAAGGTTCCAACATCTCCCAGCACCACCACACTGAGATCAGACAAATGTGGACCACTGGGGACACTCAAACCATATCCAAACCACTGTAACCATAAAGCAGCACTGACCTGTCCTCTCACCCTTCCATAATCTCGAATACTCCCCATGGCATCTGAACCCAACAGGGAAGCCCCTCACCCAAGCTCAGTCATCAGGGGCGGTGTCTTGCTGCATCGCCCTGCGTGATGGGTGGCAGCGAGGCGGGTGCACAAATGGGCAACCCAGCAGGACCTTTCTTTCAACTTGGGAAGCCAGATGCTCTGGAGTTTAATTACACGCTGCAGTTGGAAGCCCAGAATGTCAGAGCTGGAAGGGAAAGAATCGTGTTATAAATAAGAGCTACCAGCATTTATTGAGCACTTACTCTGTGCCAGGCACTGCACCAGGCCTGTTTCCAGACGTGACCTTATTTAACCTTCCCAACACTTTTAGGAGGCAGAGGCCTGTTCTACAGGGAAGGAAACTAAGGCTGAGGGAGTCTAGAGGGGATTTCCCAAACTGCACTGAGTGGTGAATAGTAGCACAGAATATCAGGTGGTGTTAGGGGAAAAAAAAAAGGAGTTCCATGGTTTAAGGTCTCACCCTATGACCCCCATAGGGGCTTCATTAGAGATACCCACATATTAAAGGCCCTGAGAAGACCTGCAGTAAAGAGACTATTTAGGCCAGTGTCTCCTCTCTCGTGGGCTTCACGGCACTGCTGGTCCAAAAAGCATGGCTTGGGGAATTCAGATAGTGACCAATCTCCTTATTTGTGGTAATGAGACCTGGGTAGAACTTTAGGGGCAGACCAGTCACAGACCTCTACCTCGTGCTGCCTGTGCCTGCAGTTGGGAAAGGCAGACTATGGCCCATCTGGCCCAAGGATCGGCTTTTGTCAATAATGTCTTATTAAAGATGTTCTGATCATGTTCCCTTGATTTATGGAGAACTCAATCAAAGCCCAGAGAGGAAGGTTGACCTGTCCAAGATCACACAGTCATCTAGGGGTAGAGCAAAAACTAGATCCCAGATCTCTGAAATCCAAATATCCTCTAAAACACACATCAGGCAGGAGGTTGGGGCATGAAGTCCCACTACACCTGTGATACTGTCTCTGCGCCCCACTGTGTGGCACCTAACCTGCACTGTCCCCTTTCCACTCCTGAAGAGACCTCTTCCCCCGCCATAGCCAGGCATTTCTCCTGCCAGTTTGGGTAAGGTCACACTGGCCCGAACAGCCTGGGAGTCTCCCTCTGCCTTCCACCCACTTCCAGGAAACAGAGCAGGGCCAACCCTGCAGTGGCAATCTCGCTGGGGGCAAAGGCTGAACCGGGCAGCTTGTGTTTATTTTAATTCCGTACCTAGATGCAGTGAAATGTTATTAAGTCCTCCCCACCCCGCCGCCACCCGTTTACAGCGTGGGACCATTTGGACAGGAACTGGGCAGAAGGCAACCTTTACCTGTTCCAGGAAGAATTTGCCGAAAAATGAACAGTGCAAACAGGATCCTGGGGGGTGGGTGTTTGAAACCACTTCGCAAAATAAATTCTGCTGAAGGACTCTGGGGCATCCCTGCAGCACACTGTCGTATGAGGAACACTCATTTACATTTTCCTAAGGGGTGGAAGGGGTTATGAATGCACAAATAAAATCATTCTTACCTCTTCATTAAAAAGGCTCATGAAAATAGCACTTTATTAACCTTGTTAAACATGTGAATAATTTAAAACTTCTGTGAGTGCGCCAGAGTCCATGATACCCCTAATCTCAGCTACTCATGGCAGGAGGATCACAAGTTCAAGGTCAGCTTTGGCAACTTTTTTTTTTTTTCAGTGCTGGGAATTTGAACCCAGGGCCTTGTGCTTGCAAGGCAAGCACTCTACCAACTGAGCTATACCCCCAGCCCATTTGGCAACTTTTTGAGACCCTGTTTTAAATTTTTTAAAAAGTGAGGTGGGTTGGGTATGCAGTTCAGAGGTATAGCACTTACCTAGCATGTGTGTGGCCCTGAGTTCAATCTCCAATACCGTGCACACACAAAAATTTTTTAAAAAGCTATGGACTGTAGACATTTTAGTTTCCATAGATTCATCCAGCCACTAATACTAATTAGGGAGGTTTTATTCAACCTCTGGTTCTGGGACAGGGGAATGTCATATTGACCCTGATGGCCCAGTCATGCCACAGGGCTAAAGGTTCATTCAGAAACAGCTGCGGAGACAGCAGGGCAGATAGCCTCTGGGTGGCAGGCCCTCCTGGAGAGTCAGACTGCCCAGATGGCCCTTCCAGAGCCTGGAGATGCAGACTGTCACTGAGGTAGAGGGTAAAAATAGTCCCGTGTGGGTGGCAGCTGAGCCCAGAGGCACCTGCTATCTTGTCTCTAGAGAAGGGGAGGCAACCCAGTTAACAGGCATTTCATTGGGTTTCTGAGACACCCTCCCCCTGGCTTCAGAGGCTTCCAGTATTTCCCTGACCATGAAATACCCCTGCGCACACATGTGCCCACACCCACACACCAAGCGCTGGAAAGAGTTTGGGTTTGGTTGTAAGATATCTAAGGATTTAAATCCTGGCTGTGCCCTTTACTGGCTCTGTGACTTTAGGCAAGATTGTTTTCCTTTCTGAGTCTCCATTTTTCTTATCTGTCAAATGGGACTGAGGATTTCATTTTACAAGTCTTGCTACGAAGATTAAATAACATATTTAACATATGTTAATATTTCACTCTGCAGCCTTGCTCTTCTGACTCTCTCTTTTCCACCAGTTGATTACATTCTAGCACATTCTTCAAGAGTGATGTGGAGGTGGGGGAGGGGTGGGCTGCTGAGGCAAAAGGAGCCCAAGTTGGAGGCCAGCCTTGGCAACTTGGTGAGACCCTGTCTCAAAATACAAAATAAAGGGCTGGGGAGATAGCTCAGTTGGTAAAGTGCTTGCCTTACAAGCATAGGGCCCTGGGTTCGATACCCAGCACCAAAAATAAATAAATAAATAAATAAAAAATAAAGGGCTGGGGATGTGGATCAGTGGTAGAATGCCCCTAAGTTCAATCCCCAGTACTGAAAAAAAGAAGAGAAAGAAGGAGGCATAAGAGGAGGAGGAGGAGGAGGAAAGAGAAAGAAAGTGAAAAGAGTATTTCTGAGGTGAGGCAGCTGCTGTGTCATGGGGACACTCAAGCAGGACATTGGAGAGATTCAATCGCAAGGACGGACGTTCCCTCTGCCAACAGTCAACTAGGTACTGAGACCTGTGCCAGCAAGGGTGTGATGTCCAAAGCCCATCCTCATCCCCAGTCAAGTCTTCAGATGACTGTGGTCCTGGTCAACGCCTTGACCACAGCCCCATGAGGGATCCAGAACTATAGTCCCCAACTAAACTGCTTCCAGATTCCCTGCCCCGAAACTATAAGAGAGAGTAAATGTATTTGCTTGGTTTGGGGAAATCTGAGATGTAGACGTCAGTAACTAACATACACTTACCTTTCAGGGAAATCGTAAGAGTGACAAGTTAATATATATCAAACTGCGACCACACTTGCTAGAAGGGAGGAGCACTGGACATGGAGCAGCTGGGTGGGTTCAAACCAGGCAGAAAGCCCACTCCTGATGTGGAGGAGCCTGAGACACGGAATCTCCAAACAGGGATGAGAACACACGTGAAAACAAGAGTGTTAACCAGGAGCCTGCAGCAGCAGCCCAGGAAGCCAACCAGCTGCCCTGCAGCAACCAGTCCCAAATGGCTGGAATTTGATCAATAATTGCCAGCTTACCTAATTTTGTCCACAAACCCAAGTTCTCTCTCCCTTCTGGCTCCAGGTCAAAGATAATGTCTTTATCTCTCCTTCCCTGATCTCCAATCCAGAGAAATCAGTTCAGGGAGAGTGGAAGAAAGGGGCGCAGCAATAATAAAGAGTGTAGCTTTGGAACAGGACAGATCTGGCTCAAATTTTGGATTTGAAGCTTAACTGACTATGTGGTCTGGGGTAAGTCAACTGCACACACTTAGTCCCTGATTCCTCATGTGAAGAGAACAGTCCAGCTGAAACTCCAGTGCAGGTGCCAGCATCCAGTGAGGTATTGTATTGAGTCACTGAACATATAGTAGGTGCTTAATAAAGCAAAGATCAACCATCACATTCAGTTCCTCACAACGCATTGGAGCAGGCTGTCCCTGTATCATACCCTATTCACCCTTACCGGCTGCTTTCTTTGCAGCAGGTAGCCAGACTTCAGGGTACATGAGGGTCAGGAGCTATTCTCAGCAGTGAGGTGGGTAAAGGACGTAGCCCAGCATTTCTCCAAAGAAACCCAGTTGACTAAAAGGCCAGATACCTGCTGCACCAAACAGTATGCACCAACACCACACCCCCACTTCCAATGTATGTATACAGATCCGCACAAATAGGAAAGGCCTTAAGAGTTTGTACCAAGGTGACAACATAGGCCTTCATTGGATGGTAAGATTATGAGGTTTTCGATTTTTTCCATTTTGCTAATCCATGCTTTCTGACCGGTCTACAATGACTATGTTTTTGTAAAAAACAAAAACTCGAATAGCTTTTTTTTTTTTTTTTTTTTTCCGAATAGCTTATTTTTTAATTAAAAAAATTAAATGGGGCAGGGTAGGGGGGATGTAGGGAGGAGGCAGGGAACACTCCTCAATGCACCACTACTTCAGCCTTCAGTACGGGAAAAGCTGGGAGTTTCCCGCAGAGGCGATGCGATGCGGAACGCGGGCTACCCGAGGACACTGGCCGGGTGAAAGCAGTGATGCTGGTGATCACAACTCCTCTGATGTATAGGGAGGCCTACTCCGGCTTAAAGAAAGAGATAAGACGAGATTTAGGTAAGACTCCGGAAGAACCTGACCGCTGAGAGCACCAAATCCTGGACGCTTTGGGGAGATTTTCTAGCCCAGAGGATAACAACTTTCGCCGGCCCTAGGACTGGGGACTGTCGCGGGATTCCGACCCCTTGCAGTGGTGGGACTCGGGAGGCTGAGCCCTCGCCTGGATTCCCGCCCGGATTCCCGCCCTCGAGACGCCTGGTGGGGCGGGGCGGGGCGGGGCGGGGCCGTTGAAGGGGAGGGGCGGCCGAGTGGCAGGGAGCTGAACCCAGCACCGCTACGCTCGCGGTTCTCCGGCTCCTGCTCCTGCGCCGCCTGTTGCTCGCTCCTCCCTGTACCGCTTCCTGCCCGGTGCCCAGGGGTAGGCGGCCCGAGAAGGTGCCACGCGTGGGCAGCCCTCCTCCCTCCCCCACCCCGCGCCAGAGCGTCCCCGAGAGCGCGAACAGAGGCAGCCTCCCCGTGCGCCCCGGACCGCTCGCCAAGAACCCGGGCGCAGCGCCACGATGAACGCGACTTTCCTGAACCACAGCAGCTTGGATGAGGTGGGCGGAGTGGGCAGCGGCGCAGGGGCCGCCCTGGGGAACCGCAGTCACGGGCTGGGCACGTGGCTAGACTGCTGTTCTGGGGGCGCGCCGCTGACCGCCAGCGACGGGGTCCCGGCGGGACTGGCTCCAGACGAACGCAGCCTGTGGGTGTCGCGCGTGGCGCAGATCGCCGTGGTATGCGTGCTGTCGCTCACCGTGGTCTTCGGCGTTTTCTTCCTGGGCTGCAACCTGCTCATCAAGTCCGAGAGCATGATCAACTTTCTGGTGCAAGAGCGCCGGCCCTCTAAGGACGTGGGCGCCGCCATCCTGGGGCTGTACTGAGCGCGGAGCCTGCCGCCTTCGCCAGAGCTGCTACGAAAAGGGAGACCTGGACCCTCGTCCCCCTCTCCGCCCGGCAGCCGCAGCGCTAGGGCAGAGACATGCCTACGAGCATGGACACCGCGGGACTCGCGGCTGCGGCGGCGCGGAAAGGGACTTCCACGCCCTTCACTGTCCTGTGCGCTTCAGCGGGGGGATAAGGTTTCTTAACAGATTTTTTTTTTTTTTTTTTTTTTTTTTTAAAGAAGTTCGGGGCAGGGTGGACCTGAGTGTGGGATGCAGTGTGGGGCTGAGGTCGCTCGCGTGGGAGTTTTGTGCGTGTTAACGGAGGAAAGGTCACGGGCGGAGTAGAAGAGAGGTTGAAGAATGGGGGTCGCTGAGCTTGTTGGCCTGATTTTGCATCTGAAAAGAAATTTTTGTAATAAAACGGCAGCCGTCGGATGTCCGGCGACTTTCCACCAGCGCCTGTGGGTGTGTGTGGTGGGAGTTGGGAGTGTGGCGGAGGGAGGCATACATCCCAGGGGGGAGACTTTTAAACCCGTCCAGAAAAATCTAGCTCCTTTGTGGACCTCCTGAGGTGCGGTGCAAGCAGATCTGGGGCTCCACACCCGGGACCAAGCCACGAATGGATAACGGAACTGTTTTCTACACCGACAGCGGAGGTGGGTCCTTCCGGCCGACCTGACAGTTGGTGCGATTAATTAAATCATCAGAAATTTGAGTCTCTTCCGTGAGGTTGGGCATGGGGAGGGGATCGGTGAACTGAATCCCAAAAGAGGAAAACAGGGTATCAGGAAAATGAACACACAGAATTCACTTGGGCGGGTGGGAGAGTAAGGAAACTAGATCTACTTAAAATTTTAATAAAATCAAAAGCCCCATCTAAGGGCTTGTTTTGCCCACACACTTACAGAAGGTAGGTGAGTAGCTCAGAGAAGACTCCTTGTTGCTTCCCCGAGGAGCAAGGGGACCCACCACGTTTAAAATGAGAAAATGGCCTCCAATTGCAATAGTCTTCTGGGGAATCGGAACCTCCCATTATGAGATCTCCAGCTGCCCCCCAAATCCAATGCCTCCTGGAGGTGCCAACTTCTCTTAGAGCTGTGTTAAGCAGTAAGAACCTTGGTGCTCACTGGTTGAGAGGAGGGGGTCAGTTCTGCCATCTGCAAGTGTTTGGTCTCGGGTAGAGCTGAAACTGGGGAGACTAGAGAGAGTAGCTGGACTTCTGGGCTGTGCATGCCCCCTTAGCCCCAGTGATGGCCCCACTCAGGCCCCCTATATGTGGGGAGATTTTGGCAGGAAAGGCTCTAATGGATTTCTTCCACACTCCTCTTTTGCCAGGAGTGGAAATGAAGAAATGAGAAAGAAGATGGCTGATGCCTTCACTGGCTTTGGAACAAGAAGCATAGAGAATCTTCTCATGTTTTCTCATGTCTTCTCCTAAGGGAGGAGGTGGTAGGAGAAGTATCTCAACAAAAGCACAGATAGTCATTGACTCAAGCACCTGGAATTTTCCTGGGTAGTCCTATGCAGTCAGAATTATCAATATTGGGATGTGTTCCTTCCCCCTCATCCTGTTGTCCTATAGGTTTATTCAGTGGGGCCAGGCCAGTGAGGCCAGGGGCCAAGGACTCCTTGTTAAGTATCTATGGGACAAATCCCCTAGCCTCAAGGATGTTCCATGATGGTTTGGTGTGACTTTGGTGTAGCCTTTGATGATTTAGGCAACCAGGACACCTGGCTCCAGATAGTACAGGTGCCAGGTGCCTAGGCCACCTGGTGACCTTAACCTAGAGAACGCCACTCAGACAGCTGCAGCAGTCACATAAAGCCCCAAAGACTGGGAAAGAAGAGTTTAAAGAGGAACAAAAGCTTCTTTCTGCCTGGCCGTGTTCGAGTGAACACTACCAGATCTTTCCTATAATAAAATGGTCTGCTGCTAAATGTGAGTGGGGCGAGAGGTGGGAGTGGGGCTGATTCAAGAGTGGAATTTCCTGACAAAGGAAAGCCTTAAAAGACAAACAAAAAACCGTGAAGATTCTACGCACTACCATGCATGTTTGCCCCCACATCCCGTGCTGTTCAAGTGTGCACTAGTGGACACGTGCATGGGTATGTGCTCACGCATGCAGCCACACACAAAGGCAAAGCTCACATCTCAAGGAGAAGCAGGATCCTGGGGAGGGGTAGTGGGTGAGGAATCACACGTGTAGTCCTTCTTTGTTCTCCTAAAGGTCTGCTGTGTGTTTGCTGAGCTGCCTACTTGAACCTCAGGCAGGAACGAAAGGTGCACAGCTCCTGAGAAGGGCCACACCAGATCAGAATCCTGAGCCTTGGGTGCTGTGAAGAATGGAGGAGGGGCCTCATCTCAAGAGTCACCCTCTCACTCTCAGCCTTTAGGCAACAAGAGCTCTTCCCAGGAGGCCTGCCAAGAACACAGGGGTCAAATCTCAGAGGGCCCTGGATTCAGGTGAGAAACCTGAGACTTTGGTCTGTGAGATCTTGGCTGCTCAACCTCCTAGCTTCATGGTTTTAAGAAAGTTCAACCTCTTGGTGCCTCAGTTTCCTCATGTATGAAATGGGAACAATAAGGTCTGTAGCTCCCATGATACATGTGGAAAATAGGAATAGGGCATGGTGTTAATAGACACCCAATAAAGATAACTATGATTATTGTTAGTTTTGTGTATACATAAACTCTCTCCTAGTAAAGTAGAATTGATTCTCTGAAATGGGATCCCTGGACAGAAAAATAGTAATTCATATTTGCAAAGCATTTTGTAGTTTTAAAGCACTTTTCATAAGCAGAAATACTGTGTTGAGTGCCCAATATGCCAAACCCAGAATTCCTGCCCCTGTGACGAGAGTTTCATTACTACCCACATTTTATAGATAAGGAAACAGGCCCAAAAAGGTTGCCTGAGGTCATGTAGCTAGGGAGCTAGTAAGAGGAGCAGACGTTCTCCTAGCTTCCTATTTATAGAAGAGGAAACAAGTTCCATTTCATGGAATTGCCCAAGTTCATTCACTTGACCAGTGTCAATTACAGTTCTGTTGTGGACTGGGTACTGTGCCAGGGGTGAGCCAGAGACTAATCCCATCCTGCAGCTGCTGAAGCCCCAAGCACTAGCCCTGGGTTGGGGGTAGCTGGTTCCCTGCATCTCAGAGACTAGGTTAAGCTGTCCATGTCCTGTCCTCTGAGTCAGGGGTGTACTTCTTGAGTCTGATGTGCCCCCACTGGCAAGATGTGCTTTGGAACTGGATGGTGGAGGGCTTACATCACCATGCCACTTACTTTCCCATTTTCTGGTCCAAGTCAAGTTCACACAGAGGGTGCATGGCTATGGCTGCTAAGAGTCGCTCTCCCCAAACCCCAACTCAGCAACAGAACAAGAACAGTTTTGATAAAAGCTTAATAAAAGCTCTTGATAATGTAATGAATTAAGTGAAAAAAAATGTTCTAAAGGATAGATGCATTTCTGTCTCCACCCATGTGAAGTTCAAGGTCAGAAAAGGATGTAGTTGGTCAGAGCAATGTGAGATGCTGAATCACAGATCCCCTAATCCAGCACGAGGGAGAGCTGAATCGTGCCAAGTCTTTGGATGCCAGCTCAAAAGAGACTGCAAAAACCATGGAGGTCATCCTCAGTGTGCTTTCGTTTTTAACATTATTCCACATGCAATTAATACTTACAGTAACAAAGAAAGAAAAACAGAGGCAAAATGATAGTCACAATCTTGCAACCTGGGAAGAATTGCCACGAATTCTTTGGCTTTTATCTTTTGATATGTTTAGGGATTGATAAGAGCTAAAATTGAGATTATTTTTCTCCAAAAAATGTTATAGTATATGTACTCTTTTGAACATATACTGTGAGATTATTTTTCCACCTGACAATAAACGGTGATCAAATCTTATGTTGGAAACTAGTAGCCACACGCACCATCGTTTTAAGGGCTGTACTGTTTTCTTTTATGCACACATCACACTTTATCTAACCGATCCCCTATTATTGGGCACTATGTTGTTTCCAGGTCTCTGAGCCTCTGTCCAGGTGAGTGGAACAGCTCTAGTGCATGCCCCTGCCTTGCAGATGAACTCTGATGAAAAAGCTTAGCTTAAGACTCATGGTAGCTGGAGTACTTGTGTCCCAGCTTCTCTCCCACTGTGGTCTTGGGATCATTTTGGCAGAAATCGTCTTCATGCTCCAGGATGGAAGCTGTAAACATTCAGAAGTGACGGAGAGATGAGGAAGGGAAAAGGTGGAGAGGATATTTACTGACCTTCACCTTGAGACCAATACTTTACAAATAGCTCTTTATTTAATTCTCACAGCAACCCTGTATATTGGGGCTCATAGATGAGGCCATGGAAGCTCAGAGAGCCCAGTTACAGTCAGACAATGGCAGATTAGGCTCTGGTCCCCATATGTCTGCTTCTGCCATGTGCAATCACTTGAGTGCTTGGGGCAGGGGTGGGGACTAGAGTGAGAAAGAGCTCCAGGGGAGTGTGCAAAAGGGTTAGGAAAGGTAACAAGTATCTTTCGTATATCGGGAAAGGAGGTGGGGCCTCATGACCTGATAAGCTCAAGTTCTTAGGTGAGACCTGGAAATCCTCACAGAGGAGTGTCCATCTCTTTCTTTCTCAATCATTTACCATCAAGTCTCTTTAGTTATTTTTTGTCCCATAAGCAATTCCATTTTAAGGCATTATCTACTTGTTTTAGTCAGCTTTTTCGCTGCTATGACTAAAAGATCTGACCAAAACAGTTGTAGAGGAGGACAAGTTTATTTGAGGGTTCACAGTTTCAGAGGTCTTAGTCCATAGAAGGCCGGCTTCATTCCTTGGGGCTCGAAGTGAGACAGAACATCATGGTGGAAGAGTGAGGCAGAGGGAAACAGCTCACAAGATGATTAGAAAGCAGAGAGAGAGATCTCCACTTGCCAGATACAAATATATACCCCAAAGCTACACCCCAATTCCCATCTCCTCCAGCCACACCATACCATTTTTCAATTACTACTCAGTTAATCCCAATCAGGGGATTGATTCATTGATTAATTCATTGACTATAACCCAACCCCAACCTTCTTGCATAATGTCTTACACATGAGATTTTGGGAGACGCCACATTTAAACCATAACACTACTTAACACACTCTCCTTATCACAGAATGGAATTGTTTGCCATCTACAGCTACTAAACAGAGTTTCTCATTATTAGAACAGAGTCTGGTCACAGCCCAATGCAGGGAGGCTGACAGATCTGTGGATGTCCAGGGTCTCTGGCACAGGAAAGATGCTCTGGCCCCACTGCAGGATGGGGCTTGTTGGGGTCAGGGGGGGTCCCCATGTAGCTCTCTCGCTGTGAAATAGAGGAAATGGAGGCCCAGTGACAGGAGGTGGTGGAACCAATATTTGAACAGTGGCTGCCTTCTTTTATCAAAATCCTTGCCACCTAGCCTGCCAGCTCCAAGGGTGCCCCAAAGTGGCATGTAGTGGATAAGAGAAGCAGGAGAGGCATCCCTGGGGTGCCACAGAGATTGTTGTCTGAAGAACCAGCTTCCTCTCTCTTTGCCCTGGCACTTCTCACTGGCACAGGCAAAACAGAGCCTGTGCCATGGAACAGGGAACTAGAATGATCACAGGAAAGGAGAAATTATTTGTGCCATGGTAAACTTACCATGCCCTGAGCTGTAATGATTAGGAGAGGTTTGCAATAGCAATGTCAATCCGTTTTTCATGCCCTGGGTCCTCTCCACCCTAGAATGTGCCTTGTTATGCTCCTGGCTGCAGACCTAGATAATGAGATAGTTCACCTTCAAAAACATGATTTTATATTAAACTTACTGGGATATACATATGGACAACCACATGTGTATATACCAGAGGGTGAAAAACTCTAATGAATTGCCATGGAGATGAAACCTGGAATAAGGTTGCCACGGTAACTAAATTATTGCTGAAAGGCCACATCACCTCGGAGAAGTAGGAAGCTCCTGTCAAGAATTGGCAGTTAGAGGCCAAATCACAGACCTTCCCGTCAGGGCCGGGTACTCTTTCAGTTTCTTTTATTTATCTTGTTTTCTTGCCTCATATTTCTTCTTGTCATTTCCAAGAGGGGATTTTGATTCTGGAGACCTTGACTTAAGCTCTGGTTGTGCCACTAAGAATAGGTTCCTGGCTCCCATATCTGACTTTCTACCTACTTGCTGTGGGACCTTGCCCAAGTCATGCAAACTGAGGAGACTGGACTGGATGGTCTTTAGGATTAATCCAATACTCTGATTTGCAGAGAGACCAGCCTCCCACCTCCCACTGCCTCTGTAGGATTGTTGAGCTGTCCATGGTGCTGAATGTCCAAAGGTTGAGTTCTTGCACCATGTTTGGCTCTCAACAAGATCCAAGCTCTTCTCAGCACTCTTAGAGCCTGCTGAATCCCAGGAACCTATTTTAAGCTGGAGAATACCTCTATCATAATCCAAGGAACCTATTTTAAACTGGGAGGAGACTCCACAGGACCTTGGAGTTCAGAGAGGACTAGAGTAGATTTCTGGAGATATGTCCTAACCTGACTGATGAAAACTCTCATACCTCTTTGTGGACCTTTGTTTCCTCATCTGTGAAAATGAGGTGGAGAATAGATGATCTCTAACACCAGATGCATCCATAAAAGTCCTGAAGGCTTTCCTGGGCTATGGAGGAGAGCAGAGTCCTAAAAATTCAGCTCCTTTCCCATATCTTGAAGTTCAGGTGACTTCAGGTAGAAACAAGGCACATGCCCTTGTCAGGAACATGTGTCCTTTTGTCTGGAAGGAAAGACAGGCAGCAAGCAGATGTAGCATTTACATGTTCTCAAATGACTACCAAACACCGAGGATAATTAGTGCTTGTTGTTAAATGTGTCAAAACTATAATAAAACCCCAACTATGTCATCCACCTACTTATCTGATCATGTTTCCAGAATCCACTTCCCTCCTCAGTAGCACAGGATGAAAAAAAATAAAGAGGAAAGGGGCTGGGGTTGTGGCTCAGTGGTAGAGCACTTGCCTAGTATGTGTGAGGCACTGGGTTCAATCCTCAGCACCATACAAAAAATTAAATAAATTAAATAAAGGTATTTTTAAAAAGAAAAAGGGAAAACCATAAAGGGAGCTCATGGTAGGAGGGACACAGACAATGTGATTTGCTCTGAAATGTCTTTTCCCCCCTTGATACTCTCACCTGGCCACATAATGCAGTGGTTGGGTATGTGGAGCCACGGTCAAGAAGTTCTTGACTCAAACCCTGCTTCTATTCCTTAGTAGCTGTGTGACCATCTTTCCAAGCCTCAGTTTCTTCATTGTTAAGGTGGGAGTTAGTTATACACACCTCTAAATTGAAGGGATTAAATAACCGAGCATTAGTGGAAAAAAATAGCAAGCACAGTGTCTAACACACATTGAAAATGATTGTTTTCCTTATGTATAACTGCATAACAAACGCCTCCCAAACTTTCCCATTTTATTATCTCTCATGATTCTGCAGATTGACTGGGCTTGATGGGCAGTTTTGCTGCATGTGATGTCACTGAAGCTGCAACATCCTGGGGTTCAACTGGTACAATGTCCAAGGTTGGCACTTTGGCAGGCATTACTGGAAGGCTGAGCTTCCAGGCATTACTGGAAGGGATGCCTAGATTCCTTTCTACAACATCTCCATGAGTATACAGTTGTGCTATTATATGGCAGATTTATTCACCAGGTTGGAAAAGCAGAAGTTTCTGGGCCTTCATAATTGGCCCAGAATTGGCATTTCTCTTCTGCCACATCCTATTTATTAAATGAGTCACCAGTCCATTCCAGATTCATAGTGGGAAACTATACGAGGGCATGAATACAGGAAGGCATGGTTCATTAAGAAACCAACTACATGGGCTAAGAAATATTTTTATTGTTGGAATTCCAGGTATGCTTCACTCCTTTTCCCACTTTTAGAAATCATCTTTTGTGCACGCCTGTGATCCCAGTAGTGCAGGAGGCTGAGGCAGGAGGATCGAGAGTTCAAAGCCAGCCTCAGCAACTGAAAGACTCTAAGCAACTCAATGAGACCTTGTCTCTAAATAAAATACAAAATAGGGCTGGGGATGTGGCTCAGTGGTCAAGTGTTCCTGAGTTCAATCCCCGGTATCCACCCCCCAAAGAAACCATCTTTTGCTGACTTACACAGTAATTAAACAAATATTCGTTGACTAAATAAAGTAATTTAGAATCATGTGGTTATTACTCTAACTGTAGTCACTTAGGATCAGAGTTGTTTCTTCCATATCACCCCATAGGCCTATGACAGGTCTCTACATATAGTAGATATTAAATAAAGACTACACATTTTTGGATATTGATATTTCTATGCCAACGTTATTTGCGTTAATATTTTCTTTGTGTCTATTGTCTTCAACCAATTCTCCTTGCAAGTTTCCCATGTCATTCTGGTAATAGCATAGCTGAATTTTTAGAATATATAGTCTTTTTACTGGTGCGTTTCATCTGTTTTCATTCATTGTGATCAAAAGTATGTTTGGATTTATTTCCACCATCTTATTTAATGTTTTTTAAACCACTAATGTGTGTGTGTTGCTGGGGATTAAACCTAGGGGTGTTCTACCATCCCCAACCCCTTTTTTAATTTTAATTTTTATTTTGAGACAGGGCCTCAGTAAGTTACTGAGGACAACCTTGAACTTGTGGTCATCCTGCCTCAGCCTCCCAAATTGCTGGGATTACAGGTTTGTGCCACCTTGCTAGGCTTATTTGCTTATTTTCTTCCTTATCTTATGGCTTCTATTGGCTTAGAAGCTAAGCGTTTTATAATCTTTTTTTTTTTTTTTGAACAGTTACCCTCCCATTTTGAAGAGCATCCTTCCTAGTTTAAAAAAAAAAAAAAAAAGAAGTAAATTTTATCAATATTTCTTCCTTCATTCTGGACAATAATCAGGACTGTAAATGTTTAAATTCTGATGACCTCCCCAATCTACTAAGCTAACATCATCTAATATTTTTATTTCCACCTTTTTTTTAAACTTCCTCCAAAGGGGCATTTGTTTGTTGTGTCTTTTTGCTTTTATTTTAAATTTACAGTAAATTTCTTTTTTTGGTGTACAATGCTATGAGTTTTGGCAAATGCTTAGGGTTGTGAGATTACTAACACAATTGAGATTCAGAACAGTTCTACCCCAAAAGACACCCACCTGCTGCCACTTTGGGATCAAACCTTCCCTCTTTCCCTCAACCCTGATGACCACTGATCTGTTCTCTGTCTCTAGGGTTTTTCTTTTCCTGAATGTCAAATAAATGGAATCATGCAATGTGACCTTGACTTAGTTTAATACATCCAATGTCATTTCATGTATCAGTAGTTCATTCCTTTTTAGTATTGAGGATTAATATTCCATTGAATGGATATTTTGTTTTGTTTTGCTTTTTAAGCTGGGGTCTTGCTACATTGCCCAGGCTAGTCTTAAACTCCTGGACTCAAAAGATCCTCCTGCCTCAGCCTCCCAAGTGCTGGGATTACAGGTGCATGCCAACTCACCCAGCTGTATCACAGGTTTTTACATTTAAATTTTCATTTTTATCTATCTCTAGTTGGAGGAAATTTGTGTTGTATCCAGTTTCTTGTGACTATGAATAAAGCCAACATAAATATTCATGTATGTTTTTCTTAATGTATGCGCGAACAAAAGTTTCCATTTCTCTTAGGTAAATACCTAGAAATGAGATTGCTGGGTTGTACAGGAAGTATTTGCCTACTGTGTAAGAAACTGCCAAACTGTTTTCTCTAGTGGCTGTTCCCTTTCACACTCCCATCAGCAGTGTCTGAATGTTCTGGTTGCTTTGCATCCTCATCAGCACCTGGTTTTGTTGGTGTTTTTGTTTTTGCTTTTGTACTGGGGATTGAACCCAGAGGCACTTAACTACTGAGCCCCTTCCCTGGCCCTTTTTATTTTTTATATTGAGACAAGGTCTCACTGAGTTGCTTAGGGCCTTGCTAAGTTGCTGAGGCTGGCTTTGAACTTGTGATCCTCCTGCTCAGTCTCCTGAGACTCTGGAATTACAGACGTGTGCCACCACGCCCAGCTATTGTCAGTGTTTTGTATTATGTTTGTTAGCCTTATATGTGTGACTTTCTAGTATGTGGGTGGTGGTTCTTGTTGTGGGCTGAAGATGCTTTTTTTCTAATGAATGATGATGTTGAGTATCTTCTCAGGGTTTTATTTTCTACCTTTATATCTTCTTTGGTGAAGTGTCTTTTGCCCATTTTTAAAGTTGGGTTGCTTGTTTTCTTACTGTTGAGCTTGGAGAGTTCTTTGGATATGGTTTGGATACAAGTTCTTTGATTAGGTATCTCATTTAGGTTGCCCATCACTGAGTTCGGTCAGTAGGAGTCAGCCCTGAGAGGCTGACCACGTTTGACTGTCCTAGTTCAACTGATTCTAGCACTGAGGACCAGACCTGGAGCACCCTGGGAGGCCCTGCCTAATGGCCCAGCTAGCCTTCCTCAGGGGACCTCTTTCTTGCATCTGTTTTTCCCTTCTCAGTTCAGACGGAGAAGAAAGAAATTCAGCTCTAGGGATGGAAAGAATGACCACTGAGGACCTCTGGGGATGGGAGGACTGTCTACAATAGTCAGAAGGGGGAATAAAAATCAGAAGGGAGATACATTTTGGGGTGGAGGAAGCGGGGCGAAGGAGAGACCCTGAAACAGGAAAATTACTCAAGACATGCTCTAGCTTAATCCCTTCCACCATAATTCAGGAGAAGGGTGTTGCTCTCCAGGGGAGTTGGTATGTAGAGTCTGAGGTGTTCTCTGCCTCATGCAGTGGGGGACAATCACATGGATAGAACACTTATAATATTCATAAGCTCTTGAGAGTTGCTTTATTCCAAAAAACCTGTGCTTCTAAAGTGCAGATGAGACCCAGCAGAGCCTTTTTCTCTGTTCTAAAGAGAAAGTCAAACCGCCTTTTTTTTTTTTTTCTTCATCCCTAAAATTAAGAAGAAAAACAAAACAAAACAAAACAACTGCTTCTTTCCCTGGAGACATTAATGCAACCTGAGCTCCAGAAGCTGAAAAATAGCCAGAGACTCCTAAGCACCAGACCAGGAGAAAAACTGAAAAGTGTGTGTAGGGGGTGGGGAGGGTTGGATTTAGGTTCCTCCAAAATGTTTTTCCTTTTTAAGTCAAACTTCTTTTTTAAAAAATAAAATAAAATAAAAACTGGAGGCTACACACTTGGCTGCCTGCTTTGAGCTTACTCTGCCAGTCTCTCCATCTGTCTGCGGGAGGAAGTAGAAGACACTTCTGCTCAGTCACCCCCACCCCACCTGCGCCCCTCCTCCCTGATACCTCTCTGGTGCACTAGGTGTCCAAGGCATTCCTTCCACTGGCTCTCCACCATCCTAGGAAATGCCTCTGCCTGTTGAGGAGAGCTTTGGGTGTGGCTTACTTTGTCAGGCTTCTCTGCATGGCCACAGGGACACCTTTTATCTTGTGTTGGACTTGACTCTGCTAACACCCTTGCTCATCTGTGCTGTTCACTCTGCCAAGTGTCAGTTCTTGGGAGTAGGTTATACATTTCATGGTGGGGAAAAGAGTCCTATAGCAGGTTTTGGGGGTCAGGCGGCAGATTAGAACTCAAGTCTCCTAAACCATGTGGTGGGTGAGCCTTTTCTGGACTGTGCTCTATCTTTGGGCCGACTCAAACTGCCCTCAGTCTTTGACTTCTGTGGAAGCTGGGTCCATGCCCAGCCTGGCCCAAACCCTCTGGAAGCCAGGGAGAAGTCTTGTCCATAGGGTGGGTGGTGGGAGGGATGATGCCCTGATCACTCCAGACCAATGCTGAGAGCACAACCCCAGGCCTCGGGTCCCTCATCTTTTTAAGGTTCTCTTCAGATCCCGTCGCCGATGGCTCTGGGCTTAGGCTCTGGGATGCCTTGGTCTCTGCCATCAGCACTTCCTTCAATTTAAGAATAAAAGGAAGCCATTCTCCGAGCCCCCACACACGTCTCCCACCCCCAGTCTTCTTTGCTAGCTCCTGCTGTTGCGACTGTCAGGAGTGGATTTTTGGGTAATTGTTGCTATGGAGACCCTGTCTTGAATTATTGTGCAAATGCAGCCCATCTTTCTCCTTATTTGGTCTGGGATATGTATGCCCAGAAAACGTGGAGACTAAATATTCTTCACTTCTCCCCCTTGTCTTTCAACTTGGTTTACCTGAGCCAAAATCTCTTGGTAGCCTGATCCCTTCTCCCTTCTGCTCCGAGGCCCCCTGGCTGGTCACTGTCAATGGAAATAAGGTCCTGGACAGCTGAGGACCCTGCTCTCCAAGGGTTATGTGTGATGACGTTTAGCAGCAACCGATCCCAAAGCAGCAGCTGACTTGGAGCCTTCAGCCCCTTGGGGTGGGAGGACTAGGCCAGAGTCTGGCCACCTTTCTCTGAGAGACAAAGCCTTGTCTAAAGTCGAGTTGCTCGATCAATCTCAACTCCTCCCACTTGCAAAATCGTACCATGCACGCTGATCCCTGTCGCAGCATCCTGGGTGAGCGCCTCGCCTCCGTCTCCCTGGGTGCGCATCCTCCCACGTGCAGATGTCTGGATCATTAGCACTATTTTTATCATGTCTCCCTCCTGTCCAAGATCTGGCCCATCTCCCCATCGATTTTTCTACCAACTACAGACTAAATCTGTAGTCAAAGTCTTCTATCGCTTCCCTCTTCTCCCACAAGCAAACCAGTCTCATCTTTGTTCTGTGAGCTCCGTGGCCCCAACTCAGCTCTGGGTGGGCAGCCTGGCCTGCTGCCTCCACGTAGTCTATTCCACCCTTCCTGTGTGGCTTTCCTTGACTGGGGATACATCGCCTTCTTCAAAACCCTACATTAGCGTCCTTTCTCTACGACTGCTCAGGGTGTGGCTGTTGTTAAAAAGGCTTTCATCTTTGGACAGAGCCAGGAGATACAAAGTCAGGGCAGAGCGTTGAGGAGGGCAGAATGGTGGCCTCCTCTCCCGCTGGTCTGTTAGCTACGCAGGCTTCTCCCAACCAACAGGAATCATGCTACACTGAACACATGGCTGCCCGCCCCCTCCATGTGTGTCTACTGAAATTTGACAAGCTTCCCAATAAAGGAATTCATTAGTCAAAGGACAGTAACCAAAGAACAGGAGAAATGAGCTTGAAAGGGTAGAATTCTGGCCAGATGAGAGGATTTTTCATTATGTTTCTACTCAGGAAGGGGAAGGACCCAAGTTAGACTTCACAAGAGCTGTTGAAATAACAGATTGTGATCCTGGACTAAGCTTATGGGCTCTTGATCAGTTTTCCTCTGAAGGTTAGGATGAACCCTCCTTCCCATTTTCCATCTCTACAGAGTGGTAGTTCAGAGTCCATATTTTCATATCTTGTCAACGAGGCTCCATGAGGCACGGAAAGAGGATTCTGGATTGTCCAGTTACTAGTCTAATGTAAGGAGAGGTAGCATCTGAATCTCCAATCTGATAGGGGAGTTAGGAGCTCCACCTTCATGGAGTTCATAGTCTGATGGTGGAGACGCAGTCCCTGTTCTAGAGAGTTCGTCAGTCACCTGATGGGAATTGGAGGCAGGGTGGGAGAGATGAGACCCACACCATTATGCTCAAATAGCACATGGAGCCAAGTACAATTGAATCCACTGTTAACAAAAGCAAGCGATCACAAAGGTAGCTAGGATGATGGCGTTGATGCCTGATTTGGAAGGCTTCCTGGAAAGGGCCAGGCATTGCTTCAGAGGTGTTCTTGGCCTGAGACTACATGGAGAATTAATGAGTTTGTTCCTTAATGAGTCTAATTTGGATATCAAGTCTTTTCAAGCTTTTATCTGAGTCTTATTGAAATAAGAATTTAAGGAGCTCCAAATCATTTGCATTAATATTTATGGTGTGTCACCTTTGCATGTAGCATCTCGTGGGACAGCTTAGGAGGGCAGAGCAAAGAAACAGAATGGAATGAGGTTTCCATGCAAGGCTATTTCACAGAAAGAGAGAAATCCAATGCAAACCTGCTTAAGTAGGAAAAGGATTTATCAACTTCCCAAACTGTTACTTTCTAAAGCTTCAGGTGTGGCTCAATGCAGGGACTTTACTGATACTGTCCTCTCTCTCTCTCTCATCTCTGCTTCACTGGTTCTGTCTCTTGGTGGGCTTTGCTCTCCCTATGGCTGGAATAACAGCCTCCACGTTAAGATGTCTTGATCTCTGAGGCAGTGATTAGTTAGAATTAGGTCAAAAGTGGCCTTGCCAGCTGAGTCTGTTCATTTTGAAACCCTTTCCTATTGTCTCTCCCAGTAACTTCCTCCCACATCTTATTGACCAGAACTGAATGACATGACCCCTAGCTGCCAGATAGTGTGGAAAGGCAAGTATCTTCAACTGTTTTTGTTCATTAGAACCAGGACTGAGGGTGGGGAGGCAGGGTGGATATAGTTCGGGGAAACAGCAGAGTCTATAGAAATACCAGAGAAGGTTGTCATTGGCTCTGCATGATCATGGGGTCATCCATGAACCCACCACCATGGCCTACAAATTGGCCAGTTCTCCGATTTGCCAGACCTGCTTCAGGTATTTACCCCTGTTGGAGGAGGCAGCCCCACCTAAATCCCATGGAATAGGTTTTCCATGAGAAAGAGACATTATATAATGTCACCAGCAGAAGGGTTTGTAGTCCAAAGAGGGGACGTTGGGCAGATAAACAACATATGCTCACTACAAGAATTTTCCTGCAAAGAAAGAAAACATACCAAAAAAAAAAAAAAAAAAAAAAAAAAAAAAACAGCTTCAGAAAATAAATAGCTTTAGGAATCTCCCCCTTCTCTGACGCAAAATATACCAAGTTATGTTGCAGGAACCAAATATAGCCACTCTGAGAAGATGCAGAGAAGAATGTTCAGAAAGGAAGACTTCCTGGTGGGAGTGAATTTGGAGCTGGGCTGTGAAAGAGCTGGTGTCTAGAGAGGAGGGGTAGGGAGGCCAAAGCTCAGAGGGAAAAGCAGTAGGCGAAGCCAGGAGCAGGGCTGGCTGAGAGAGTATTTCCACACTGGGCTATTATTCCTCCCTCAGGGTACCTGGTACCCCCCAAACTGGAGACTTCCCTTGGATCAGCGACTGGCTTGGGAGCCGCAGCCATCGTAGCATTCTCTTGGCCTGGGAGGTTGGACAGGAAGGAAAGGGAGGCTCTCCAATGCTGAGCAGAGGAGAAGAGGGAGGTGGCTCCAACAGGGGAGCAAAGAGCCACTTCTAATCCAATTAAGAAGTGATTATGTGGTTGTTTTCAAGGGCCAGTCAGTTACCAGGCACTTCCCGGGAGACTCTATCTGGCAGCTTGACAGTTCACTGCTAAACCTGCAATCTAGAGCCCATGGGCTGCTGCGGCAGCTGGGTGAGGAGCCTGGGCTCAGGCAGCTGGGGTGGGAATTTGTAAGGATGAACATGATGGGTAAGGAGCTTGCTGTTGTCATGGAAACTGACTATGGGTGGATGAGACACGGCCTAATGGATAACTGTGGCGAGAATGCCACCCACCACGGGGCTTCACTGTGAGCCGCCAGTAGGCACCTCTCGAACCCTCTGTTCCAGCCAGTGTGTGGGCTCTGTCCACCTTTGTCTGCCTCCTCTTAGGGATATCACAACCTGGCAGCGTGACTGCCAGTTTATGTAAATATCTGAGGGATCTGGGGTGATGTCCTCAAACCAGGAAAACCTTGACATGGTGCCTGCCACCCTGAGTTAGCTGTGTGTGCAGCAGGAATGGGATATAAGTGTACAGCTGTAGAACCGCAGCTGGGCTGCCATGGGCGTCATGTCCCAGGGCAAGACTACCCCTGGTAGCACAGTAAGGCAGCAGGAGCACCAGGTTGGAAGCAGGAGACCTCCACTCTGATTCCAGATCTATCACCATCAACTGGCTGTGTGGCCCTAAGCAAGTCACTTTCCCCCAGAAGTCAGGCGTGGTGGTCCCTAAGATTCCCTCAAGTCCTGCTACTTCTCTATTCTTGGATTTGGAACTGGACCATTTGATCTCATCAGCACCCTGGCTCAGCCTACTGCTACCCCATCACAGCACAAAGTCCCCCAGAGACTGTCCAGGCCCTTCTCAGGCCACTGAGCAGGGTCCATCGTAGGTAAAATGCTGGGGCAGCCCCTGTCCTGCGTGGGGCCATCTGACCCCTCAAGTTCAGCATATCTGTGCTCACTCATGGATGTTCCCAAAGGACACAGAGGTCTCCAGTTGCTCCCAGAGACGGGCCTGAGAAGTTGCCTGTTGCCATTACCCTTCCATTTCCCATAGGTACTATTTGAATTGTCTCTTTCCCTGGGACAAGCATAAAGGAAAAAGCAATTTGCAGCATGGGCTTTTGGCTTTGGCACTAAAAACACACTCAGAGATTCCATTTACTCTGCCCTCCCATCTCCTCCTGCTTTCCTTTCCCTCCTTCCTGGCCCTGTCACTCTCCCCCTAGTGCCTCCTCAGCCAGTGGCCTCCTCCCCATCCTATAAGGGGCAGCAGAGGGCATGGGTTGGGGGCCAAGAGGGAGAGGCGAGGACTCAAGAATTCTGCGAAGGAAAGGAGAGAGAAGTGACTCAAGGGTTGCCACCAGCTCCTGTGGACTCTCAGAGGCATTGAAAAATATCGGAAAACTAAGAAAAAAAGACTCAAGTCCCCACAATAAGAAAGTGATTTCTGGCTTGTCTTCATCCCATACCTCCTCCAGGAGGCCACAAGGCATCCCTTTGGGATATGGTTTCCTCTCTTTAGTACTTGCTGCTCACTCCAGTTTCAATCAATATTTATTAAGTGCCTTCTGTGTGCAGAGGGATTCGGAATAAAGGAAGACAGAAAGTAATGAACACATTCTCAGGTCCCTCACATCTGGCGCTGGGTAGACCCCAAGCCTGAGCTCCTGCCACAGAATCCTCCAGCACGTTCCACTGATGTCCCTCTGCTCAGACATTCCCCCTGCTTAGCCCTTAGCAATCCTGGTCAAGTCTGACTTATCTGAGATTCGGCCCAAAGCTTCTGCCAGAGTCCCACTCCCCAAAGCACCCTATACCCATGGTGATGGAGTTTGTGCATGTTATTGTTCTGGGTTAATTATGTACATGTTCCTGGTGTTGACTGTTCAGGGGAGGGTGCCAGATTGTGCCGCCCAAAGACAGCTGCGCCCAGGTGTTTAGCCCATCTCATTTGCTCTTCTAATTCCCACCGAGAAAGAGGCAACTGGGCGCTTGTAACTGCCACCGCCTAAGAGGTATGGCAGAATGTGCCCTGTGACTTCTAAGGTTTGATCATAAAAAAGTATACAAATCCCACCTGGTTCTCTCCCTTAGGACACAACCACTATGTTGTAAGGAAGCCCTGACCATGTGCAGAAGCCATGCATGTGCTGGTATTCCCAGGCTCAGTGACATCAAGTACAGGACATGACCTTCAGATGATTCTCCTCCAAAGCCTGAGAATCTTCCAGCTGAGGACCCAGAAGTCACAGAGCAGAGACACATTATCATAGCCCAAATCCTGATCCTTGGAGACCAAGTATTGTTGTTTGAAGTGCAAGTGCATAGGGTGATTTATCACGCAGCACGATAGGTCACTAATGTGGATGGGATCTTGTTGAATCATGTTTGTACCTCAAGGCCCAACCTCGCAACTGTTACCTAGTGGTGCTCATTGGACATTCCTTGAATGAATGGATGAATGGACTTTAGAAGATGACAACTGCAGTCCAGCCCTTCAATCACCATTGTCATCTTTCCCATGTCCTCTCTCTATGGTTCCTCTGCTTGTAGGGAAGCTAGGCAGGCCCCAAGCCTGCCTTTAATGACATCACTGAATCTTGAATCGAGCAACCTGGCAAGCTGCCCTGGACACACAAATTCTTATGCCAAAGTGCTTGTAGTTGGAATTTCTGATACGTGTAGTCCAGAGCATCCTTGTTGGATTATGTATTTTACCATTTTTGCCTTTACTACAGTTCTGCCAAGTAGCCCAATTCACATACAAGGACACTGAGGCTGAGAGAGAAAAAGAGAGCAGGTGAATACTAGTAAGTAATAAAATGGAGCTTGCAACATAAGTCAATATCACGTCCACAACATTATTAAAGCTCCTAACAAATAAAGCCTGTCAGATTCTCGCAATACTTTCTTTGGGGTTATCAGATCGTTGACTAAAAACCACAACTAAATAAGAAGGGATCAGACCCAGGTCTTATGAAATGCTAATTAACAACCACCACCAAACTTCGGTTACCATACTTTTAATGTCCCAGGCTGTGCTGCAAGCACTTTAGATGCATTGCAGCACTCACAGGCCATAGTCACCTGTGACAGGGTCATTATGGATCCTCATAAGGTAAGAGCACAAAGATGATATGGCTCATCCAAGGTTCCATGAACGGCAGGAGCAGAGTTGATTGTCACACCCAGATCATCTAAGTTCTTCTGCCCTCTTATAAAAATCACTTCCATTGACTTCACTCTCAAATGCAGGCACATGAACCACCATTATGAAGTAGTTATTCCTATCCCCCATTACGTAGGCTGGACACTGAGGTTCAGGTGATGAAGCCCAAGGTTGAACTGATAACAAGTGGTAACGTCAGGACTCTAAGCCATTGGCAGCCCTCCTCATCTCAGACACCATCCCACCACTCCATGTCGCCATGCTGCACTGTAAAAGATGATGTCCAAGGTCCTTGGTGGTCAGGTCTTCCCAGTGGAGCAGAGCTTGTCCACACCTCACACCAGAGTGACACTTTCTCCACTAGGTCTCACCAGCATGTCAACATCATGAAAGTGAGCTGTGGGGAGTTCTCAGAGTACCTGGCAATGCCAATCTCTGCTCTCTCATGCCTCTGACCAGTGGGACTTCACCAGGTCTAGCAGGGAGAGTCTGGGTCAATGGGTGCTCCTGGGGGAGACAGGCAGAATCCCAGCACAATCCTCTCTCTTGCACATTTACACCAAAGGAGAGGCTTCTCTCCTGGGGCCAAGGAATCCAGGACACGAGCCAGGATTCTTCCCTTCAGGTTCTAGGATGCGACCTCAGGATCCTCCACCGGCATTCACTCCAGCCTTCCTTCTCCCCCTTCTCCAACTTCCCTCTGATAGTCTCTATTCTTTGCACAGTTCATCCCAAAAGCAACCGACCAAGAACTGAACTCCCACTCCTCCCCTTCAACCCGGCTCCCCTCCCCAAACTCCCCAGGATCGTGGGTCCATCCTGCCCTCCCACCTGCATCAGTCACCCCTCCAGGAAGCCTCCTTGCCCATTCCTGCCACTCTGGATGAGTTTTCTACCCTCTGAACAAAAATCTCCAGTATCTATTCCCCTTGCCTGGCACCTAATTGCTACCCTAATTGCTTATAATTATTAAATGACATTTTATGTTAAAAGCTGTGACCAGTACTGGGCTTAAACTGTTCCTTAAGTGAATAGTCCAGACCTCCCCCAATATTAACCAAGTGCAATTCCCTCCAAATGGGTGACTTTATTCCAAAGCGTCTTTTCCTGAAAGGAGGGGGTCCCAGCTCCCATTCAGGAATTCACCTCCTGAGGATGCCTGTCAAGGGCCTCCTGGGCTCCCTCGGCTGAGGTAAGAGTCTACTTTCTGTCACAGTGGAAAACAGAAATGGTTTCCTGAAAGAAATCACCATGGACACTGAATTTACACTCACTCCATTTGTATGGCAACGGGAACTTGGACAGCACTTAGGAGTGACCCAGGCTTCCAGTTCCAGGATTTTATCTTGATATTCACAATAATCTGCAGAGGTCCCTGGTCAGTGGTGATTACTCTGTCCTCCCACAGAGGTCCTCCCTCCATGACCCCTTGCCTGTGCCCCTACACATACCCTGGACACAGGAAATTCTTAGCAGAGGGTGCAGAAAGGTGCCAGGAGGAGAGCAGAGCCAGTGGATGGGCTCTGCCCTATGGCACCTATTGCCCTGGCTGGAAAGGAGAACAAGGAGAGAAATTTCTTCCCTTCTGCACAACCCAGGGCAGTTTGTCTCTGACGAGTTAAAAATTTTAGTTTCATTTCAGGTTTCTTGGACCTCTGGGTAGCAACGATTTCTTCCATGGGCTCTGAGCTAGTTCCAGGAAGCTGCGAATCATGCAGATGATGGGCAGATGGCATCAGCCCTCCCTCACTGCCTTCAGTAGCTAGAGGCTGACAAGAGCTTCTTCTCCCCCATCTCAGCCTTTTCTCTCAGCTTCTCCCACTCTTCCTTTCCTTTGAACACAGCCAGCACCTGTCACTGGAAAAGCCCTTCCTAGTCAATGATTCTACTGTGACGGTTGTTCTGAGCCATCGTCCCTCAGCTGTGGAGAGGTGGCACATTACTTTGTCCTGAACGGGGCTCTCCTCTCCAGCTGGACAGGAAAAATAGCCCCTCACACCTGGAAGGCATTTAGAAAAGTTTTTTTTTTAAGTCTTGAAGCCCAGGTTCCAGGCAGACCAAGTAGCTCAGAGTCTCTTGGGGTGAGAACACAAGTCAATTTTTAACTCCAGGTAATGCCAGGAAGCAGCCATGGCTGAGAATCACTGCATCAGACCTCTGGAGTCTGCTGCAAACACTAGGTCATTTGAGCCTCATGCCCACCTGGGAAGGACTGGCGTTGCTCCACTCTAAGAGGAGAAGCCAAGACTGAGAGGGCTGTGTGCCACGCGGCTGCAGCTGGCAGGACTGGGCTCTGCCTTCTGGGTTTGGGGCTTATAGTGCTGCCTCACACTGTGATCACTGCAGGGTGGAGAACTGGTTTGCAGGAGCAGCTCACACGGCACCGGGCGCATGCAGAGCTCTGGGAGCAGGGCACTGAAGCACTGCACATAGGTGAACCTCCTGCCTGGAGCTGTGGCCCACTCTTCTGTGGGAAGGCTGGAGACTTCCCTCCTAGGCCTGGTCAAGCCTCCACCAGCTCTCCAGGAGGAACCTAGTCACAAATACCTGTAAGGAGGGGCAGTGAGATCACACCAAAAGAATGCCCGAGTTAGGAGTCAGTTTCTGAGGCCAGTCCCCTCTGGCCAGGCACACGCCATGAATCATGACTTAATTAGTTTTGACACTTACCTAGTGTGACCAACCATCCTGTTTACTCCAGACTGAGGGGTTGCCAGGTTTCCACTTTAGATCTCAGATAAGATGGTCACTCTCCTGACCTCCCCCGAGTCCTGGTTGATACATTTTCCCTTCTGGGGTCACCTGCCTCTTCCCCTTTTACTTCAGCAATTGCTGTTGCGAGTCTATGAACATGAGGGGTGATGAACCCTCTGGTTTCCTCCAAGTCTGGTTACAAAAACTGTACCCATTTCTAAGTCTGTTACCCAAAGCCTGGACTCAAGCACTGTCCTGCAGGCCATTTACTCCATAGTTTCTGACCACCTACTATGTGCACAAAGTAGGGAATGCACAAGGGTACCTGCAGGAGAAACAACTACCATTCTCCAGGAGATGGCTAGAGGTGGGTGGGGGGAGATTTCTTGGAGGTGACATGGGATTGTGGGGTGTCTCTGACACATGCCAAAGGAAACATCTTGTGTAAAGATGCAGCTATGCAAAAGAGCATAACATGTTCCAAAGTCAAACAATCAGGGAGTATGGAGCAAGGCAGAATGTGGTGGGGAGGGCCGGAAGGTTCCCTGGAGGGGTGGGGAAGGGCTGGTCTGTCACACTGTGGTGCTTTGCTCAGTTGATAGAGCAGCTTTAGGAAAAGAGGGGCACTTACTGGATTTGGCCTCTACCCAAACCAGTAAGAAAATTAGGTCTCCATTCTGCCTTTCAGCCAGCCTAGGGCAGTGATTCCCCATCATTATGGTTTAGAAATGAAACCCCCCACCCCACCCCCAAAGCTATGTTGAAAGTTTGGTCCCCCATGCAACAAAGGTCAGAGGTGGGTCCTTCAGACAATGACTGAATTTTGAGAGCTCTGACCTCTTCGGTGAATTAACCCATTGATAGCTGGATGGACCACTAGGAAATGGGATCAGTGCCCTGGAAAAGTTCATCTTCTGCTTTGTGGATACCAGGAGCTGAGCAACCTTCCTCCACCATGGCCTCTGCCTTGTTTTACCTCATTTCAGGTTCAAAGCAATGGAGCTGGCAGACCATGGACTGAAACCAGGAGCCAAAATAAATCTTTCCTCCTTCAAGTTTTTCCTGTCAGGTATTTTGGTCACAATGACAAAAAGCGAACACATCTTGGGTTGAGATTCCCATCTTCTCTAGGCCATGCCTGCACATTACAATCACCTGGGCAGCACACAATGCCCAGGCTGCACTCAGGGCCAAGCAACCATGAAGTCAAGGTAAAATACCCTCATGTGGATATTTCTAAAAGCTCCCAAGGGAACCCAAATGTAGTCAGATGGTAGAAGACTACATGTGACTATATGAGGAAGTGTTGCAGAGGTCCATTTCCCTCTTCTCCCATTTACCACACAAAAAGGTGGGGGAATAATGACCACCATACCTTGAGAAATGTTTCCCACACTTGCAGTACCCACAAGCCAAGAGAAGGACTGAACAGGGAGTTCTGGAAATGAAACCTAGCTGGGGTTTCAGAAGCCATTTTTGGCAGTACTCTGAGAAGTCCAAGAGTAGCTCAAAGCCACTGCTTAGCAGGAAAAGTTGGTCTAAAGGGAACCCAATGAAATCTGTCAACATCAAAGGCACCCAGGACAATTCTCACAGACCAGCCATAAGTAGGGTTGTGCCGCCCCCTAGTGGCAAGGTGCAGGCACAGCGTCCGCCTTCCACTTCAGAAGCTCCCCCAAATCCTCTCCCCTTTAATTGGGAAAATGTTCCAGAACAAAGAACTTGCTGTTTAAAGTATGAATAGTCTGCAAAAGCTTGATCTGCACCTGGTGCCAGCAGGCTGCCTTGGTCCCCGTGCACTTCTGGTTAATTCCCACACCCTTACCAAGTGTCTCCAGGAAGGAGTGGGAGGCAGGCTAGTGCAGATCTTCGGGGATGTGGGACAGCCAGACAAGGAGCCAGTTTCTCTGGGACACCCAGGGTGGCCCTCAAAGTCACTAAAATTCAACCATATGCACAGCAGGGGTAGCAGGACATACCTCAGTGTTGGTGGAAATTAATGGGGACACAGGAGGGAAACTTCCTAACTTCCAGTAAGGATTATGCAGAAGCTGAAGTCAGTGGCAGTAAGGATCTGGGTTTTTCCTGAGAACAGGTGACAGCCCCACCCCATCAGTTAGTAAAGGACGGTGCTTCTCTGCCAGGGCTCAGAGCCACAACAGAGATTCCCCAGTGCATCTGCAGGATTCTCAACCTGCATTTGAAGTTTTCTCTGCACTGACATTCTGTTGCTTTGATTGTGATCCTCATTTTCTTTCCCATTTTAGTTTTTACCTGGGATTGAAGCCAGGTCCTCATGCACACTAGGTAAGCACTCCACTAAGCTACATCCCCAGCCCGAGTTATTTCCTGTCTCAACTCTCTTCTGGAACAAAGGAGGCTATAAATAACTTTATTTTTGGACTTGATGGGCATTGCTCTTCACACATGTGTTTTTCAATTCTGGGAATCAAACCCAGGACCTCACACATACCAGGCAGGTGCACTACCACTGAGTTCCACCCCACAGTTCCTTTGCACATGTATTTTGAATTCACACTATCAAATTCTATTACCTTTGATTAAGACAAAAGCCTTAGAAGAGACAGTGGTTCCAAAATAACACATGTAAGAATGACCTCGGAGACAAAAAATGTTCTCACTCAGGTCTGGAATAGGCCCCAGGAATCTGTAATTTTTTAACCCAGCTGCTTTGGAGGCAGTCAGTCCAGTCCCAGGCCATGGAACTGTGTTTAAGAAACTGTCCTGGAACCATAAAAAAGGGTATTACAATGTCAATTCTTTTGTAAAGTATGATTTTCTAAATAAAATAAATCTCAACTTTGTTCAGCTGTTGTTTCAAAAATGAGTGGAAATTCAAACTTGCAAATCAAATCCATTTACATTCAACAGGGAAAGTGGCTTTAGGGAAAAACCCAGCACGAAACCACCTATAAAATCAGGACTCTTGCACTTACTTGGTCTTAAATCTGGTTCTTCTTAAAGGACCAGACCTGGAGCAAATATCCATGTAATAAGGGTGTTCTAAGTTCCTCCTGGCAACCCATTTCAAACCACAGCAGGCAAAATAACTGCTGCACCAGGTGGCAAAGGCTGCCTTTTGGAGTTTCTGGCTAGTTCCACCTAAGAATTCACCTCAACCCCATTAGAGGGCGCTCCTCCCCCAGCCTGGGACCCTTTCCTGCATTCAGGGCTGTGGAGACGGCAAGGCCAAGTATTTCTCATCAGACACTGGACATGAAATGGGAAGGAGGGCAGTTTTGTGACAACAGCTCTCAGGGCCCCTGAGTCACCACACAGACTACCATTCCCAGTCCCAGGCGGTAAAGACTCACACACCACCTCCACAACTTTTATTCCAAAGTAGGAGAACCCACTGCGAAGGTGTGGCATGAAGATTTCAGCAATCACTATAAAAGCAAGTGTGGAAACTGGTATCTACTACAAAAAGATGCCCTACCAGCCAACAGGGCTGGGGGTTGGGGGATTTCTGTCTCCCAGAATCCAAGTCCAAATGGCTCAGTTGCAACTTGCACACCTTCTTCCAAAGTGTACTGCCTGGCAGGATCCTCAGGTGCCGAGACAAGATGGCCAGGTCTGTGCAGCCTAATAATCCATTTTATGGACCCCCAAGAGCTCTGTGATAAGTAAGGGGAAGATTTCAAAATGCCTCCCCAAAGGCAGTTGAAGATGCTGCAGCCCCACTGTCCCTGCTTCAGGTCACTGTTTTTGCTCTGCAGGGCTGTCGATCCTTTTTAGAAGGGGTCAGAGAGTCCTCCTTCCTGGAAATCTAAGGTCCCTCTTTAGCCCAGATGGGTAGGGGTAATGGACATCCCTTCTGATCAGAAGTCTGAAATTAGTATCCAGGAAATTCATTTTAAAGATCTTGGACAATTAAGAAAATTCACCAAAGGAGGAGTTATGTTACAGATATGCCTGAAGAGACCAATATTGCTACTGAAATAGGTGAGTAAGGGAGGGAACAGAATATACATAGCAGAAGGGAAACAAGACAGAAGACAGTTCAAGATATAAGGAACAAAGACAGCATGTAAGTAGGACGATCAAAGGCGGAATTAATACTGACCAGGTTTCCAGTCCTGGGGAATTCTGAGTGTTCGGTTGCTTTGCCATAAGGCTAAGTCTAGGGCTGGTAGGACACGCAGGGCCTCTGACAGATGAACAACTATGCTAACCAGGTCTTTCTGATACTTTCAATTAATCACATTAGATGGACTTCAAGACAGACTGGCTTTATAATAAATTCCACAATACTCCAGGTATTGGTACAGCCTTAATCCAGGGCTGGGAAGAAGAGAAAGGTTCTGGTTCCTGGAAAGTATCATGAGGACATACATAACAGGGAAATCTCCAGGGTAATTACCCTGGGTAGGCAGGTGCTAATGTATTTCAAAGAAGAAAGAGAACCAAAGAATTAAGAGATGTTAGAACTAGAGATAAGACTATAACTGACAAATCACTAACCTTTGCTCTTTGCTACCTTCTAAGAGGCAAAGGTTCACCAAACCCTGGGCATAGGTGTCCAGCTGCAGTCTCTGAATTTTAAAAGAGCTAACCATTCTATTAATACTTGAAAAAAAAAAAATTGTGACTTGGGTCTTTAGACTGAACACTCCCAGGAACACTGGCCTCATGTCAGAAAGGACAAATGCCCAGCAACCACAGTGTGGAAAAGCTTACCCTTATCAGCAATAGCTTTAAAGTCTCTGCTTCTCCTAGGTAGCTGCTTCCAGGAAAGGATGAGTGTTAGCAGTTAGTCATCTATATGTCATTTGTTTGGGGGAGGGTGGCTAGGAGCAGGAGTATGTAAATTGATCCACTACAACAGGTGCAGGAAAAGGCCTCTTCCCTCTCCTTTCTGCTTTTGCTCCAGTCTATCCATTAGGAGCCACAAAGGCTGCTGATGACAAGGTGTGAACAGTGTGGACAGGCCTGCATGTAAGGCTCACTGCAGAAACCTTCTCCAGGTGCACACCCAGTCACGTGGACAAAGCCACCAAAGCCATCCCTTCCCTCCCCCAGTCAGAGTGAGGGTGAGAGAATCAGAACTTCTTTCACTTACTAAGTACCATGCATCTTGGTGGCACTAGCTCCCCAAGATGTCACAGAAAACAGCAGTTTGATCACAATTACTCCCAAGTGGTCTTCACAGTTAAGGCAGGCATACATTTCAAAAGGTGGCTTCCAGGCCCTTCTCTCTCTCACGTGCACACACTCACACTCACACAGTCGCACGGTGGGAACGCTGTCCAGCCACTGGGTGTGGCTGGCTCATGTCAGGTACTGCACCACAAGGAACATGACCACACAGGTGAGCAGCATCCCGCCGATCATGAAGTACTTGTCCTGGAAAGCCCTCTTCTCAATGAGCCGCATCACTGTGTTAGATAAGCCCAGCATGTTGGCAATATCAAGGATCTTTTTCTGAGTCCCCTGCAGCAGATAAGAAGAGAAAGAAAACAAAAGACTGACCCACTGTACAAATGGTGGGTGGAGGTTATAACGTGCTGGGGGCTTTACCAGTGGATTTTCTTGGTCATGCCCAGAGCATATAAAAAAACATCCACCAAGAACAGATTCACTCTCCTATAGTCGATTTTTTGTTTTTGCCAGAGTCGAAGGAGTAGCATTTATTCAAGTATAAATAAAAACGGAATTCTTACAGGGGCAAGAGGGGACCCCCATAGGGGTTGCCCAGGTCAAATGGTTTTTGATCTAGGTACCACAGCAATGCAAAGGAGAAAGAAATATCTGTTCCACAAATGGTGATGAAACTGACTGCATAACACATTGTCATTTACATGTATTGCACATATACATACATTTCATACACATCATTTATTGTTATGTGTATAAAAAGTGAACCTGACACTGTGATAAAAATTAATTTGAGATAGATCACAGAATTAAACATAAAAGCTACAACTACAATAAGGCTTCCAGAAAACAATAGGAAGATATCTAAAAACTGGAAACAATTCAAGTACTCATCACCCACAGGATGGATACACCAATCAGTTCTATCTGCACAGTGGAATACTGTTCAGCAATAAGAAGTATCTAGTTACCATCCATAACCAAACATGTAACAATGTGAACCAACCTCAAAAATATCAGAGGAAGATGGTACACACAAAATAGTAGTATGAATGGTTATATGCTTTCAGTAACAGGCAAAACTAATTTAAGGTGAGATAAATCAAAACAGTGGTTGCCTGGGGTAGATGGGTAGTTTGACTAGGGGCAAAGGGATCTTTCAGGGGTAATAAAAATGATCTGTAACTTGACAGGAGTGCTAGCATGATGCTTTTGTTAAAATGCACTGAACTGTACAAATAAGCTCTGTATGCCTCACTACATAAATTATACTTCAATAAACAAATTTAAAACTCAAATATATTTTTAGAGACCACATTGAAAAACTTCCTTGGCTCCCTACCTCTACTAATCCTTGTTACTAGCCTGTTCACTTTGTAGAGTAGAATCTTTAGGGATTCTACTGGGTATAACATGTGGGTCAAAGTCCACATTTATGAGAAGGTTTGATGTGGGAAAAGATGAGAACACAACAGACAGACACCAACACAAAGACCAAAAGCCTCTTATATAAATGTTGCCACCAAAACAAAAGGATATTTTATTACTAAATCAACAGTCAAAATCATCCAGCCTACCATTCTTCACTGCTTTCTAATATTTAAGAATATTTAATTGTTCATGAAGTAACAAGTATAAATGAATGCAGGGAAGACCCCAAGTTACTTATATACACAAGTCACTCATCATACTTGGATGGATGGATGTAACTTACACAATCCATTCTTCCTTTTTCTTCTTTCTCTTACTAGGGATTAAACCCAGGTGTGCTCTACTCCTGAGCTACATCCCCAGTCCTTTTATTTTTTGAGATAAGGTCTAAGTTGCAGAGGCTGCCCTTGAACTCACCATCCTCCTGCTTCAGCCTCCAGTACTAGCAGATGGGATTATAGGTAAGTGCCATTGTGGTTTCCACATCCCCCCCTTTTTTTTTTGGTACTAGCGTTAACCCAGGGGCATTTAACCACCAACTCACATCCCCAGCCCTTTTAATTTTTTATGTTGAGACAGGGTCTCACTAAGTTGCTTGGGGCCTAAATTGCTAAGGCTGGCTTTGAACTTGTGATCCTCCTGTCTCAGCCTCTTGAGCTGCTGGGATTAAAGGCGTGCACCACCTACTTTCTTAAAATGAACAGTTTCATAAGCAACCGAGAGAAGAGGCCAAGGAATAGGAATAGGAGGCATCACTGACAGAGCTTCAGAACCGACATTCTGCCCACACAAGGGTTAACCAGCTTTGTGAAAAAAGATCTCCAGGGTTGAGGTGAGGCTCAGTGCAGAGCACTTGCCTAGTGTGTGTAAGGCCCAGGGTTCCATCCCCAGTACTACAAAATATTTAAAACACAAAAAAAGACAAAGGGAGAACACGCACAGACTCAAGTTAAACTTGTTTGCTGTCAGAGAAGACATACTGGTGATAGTGAAAATGAACTTCTCGCTGAAGAGCCTGCTGAGCTCACAAAGTGCAAACTGATCAATGTGAGGTTCAAGAAACAAATTTCTAAAATCACCTAACTGTAACTTTTGAAAAAAAATAAATAAAACTATTTTCAAATTTGAACTGACCTAAATCATTAGGGTGCTTCAGCCCAGTTCTTTCATACTCTTTCCAGTGTTCCTTTCAAATGATTTAGGCAGAAAAATCCCTGACAAGGGCAGGTAGAGGGAATCAAGAGGCAAAAGAGGTAACAGACTAGGTGTGCACAGCAAAGTGAGTTAGAAACTTTGAGGTGCAACCTCCAATGCCTCGACAGGCTCCTCAGCACTTCATCACTGCAGGTGGCAGAAGGTAAGTGGGCTCCTCAATGCCACCAGACTTCAAGGAAGCTAATCTTTGCTTTAACAATAAGCTCTACCCCCCACTGGCTCTTCCATTAGTGTGATATGGAGTCTTGTCCTAAAAGGGCTCTACTCTTCAGCTGAGGTATGGAAAAGAGAACAGCAATTCTTCACAGAAAGGGTAGGGTCATCAACAAGTACCCGGCTAAATTAGTGCAGGGCGCTATTCTGAAAGGCAAGCACCCACCGAGGTCATCTGAATTGCTGCAATTGTCAGCATGGGGATGAATGTCTCTGGCTTGCCTGACCCTCTCCCTGGTAAGGATGGAAGGGGCTGTTCAGAAATGTGTGGAGTCCTACAGAGCTAACAGCTCCATGTGGTCCAACAAAAACTAAGATAAAGCTCACACTTTTGAGTGACAGTTTCTCACAGCTCAGTGGCTGGGAGTTCTTCATTACAGGGACCACACCCTGATAACAGGCAGAGCACACCCCATCAGACATTGGGGATGACACAGGAAAAGGGCTGAGGTTGAAACACCTCAACTAACAACAGAGTCTGTGTCATGCTCCTGTAAACCATACCCAGGGGGTCAGAATCTCAGTGCCAATAGGACAGGGCTTCTAGGAATCCTTACAGCTAAGGAGAGAATGAAGAGTCACTGAGGATCCTCACTATGTGTTCTAGAAGCTTAGAAGCAATCTACGGAGAAGCTATCTACTGCAGTTTTAGGCAACCCAAAGACCCACCATGGGAATGCAGGACTGAAGTAAGGCAGTGCACCGTTGAGGTCCTAAGGGAAAACCAGCTTAGGATGCAGTTGCATCTTCATTCCCACAAGAGCACAGCAGATTCTATAACAGATCTTCTCAGCCTATTACTGGTCCCTTTGTAGTAGCAGTCAATTCCACGTAGGTTCAGTAGATGGGGAAAGACCTGGATACCAAGAAAGGCCACTTTATGGCTCAGGAATCTGATTACTATGGGGCTTACAATAATTCAACTCCAACAGGAAGAACCAAAAACTCAAGGAAAACCCTTGCTGTTACAATATCAATTTGGGGGACACATAATCAAAATGTAAACAGAGTTTCAAACTGTTGGATGAGGCCAAAACAAAAGGCCTTCTCCCTGTTCTCCAGTAGGGACCCCACCTTCAAGGTCAGTCTCTGGGCCCTCAGTCCCTCCAGAATACTGTGCCCGCCTCCAATGAGGTCATCCATGCCGTGGTGAATGCTGTGGAGGGAGGAGTTAAACTGCAGTGATTCATCCATTGGTATGGTGGTGTCAGAGTCCTGTGAAAGAAATGCAGGCACTTGATTAACTATGCTTGCTAGTCAGCTCCAGGGGTCCCACTGCTTCTGACTGTTCTGCCTTGCAGTCAAGGCCAAGCCAGAACAGCCAGAGGGAATAATGCAAGAATCAGAGAACCCAACAGGGAAGAAAAAGCAAAGCAATACAGAGAAGAGCAAGCTCCTTTCCTCAAACTGTTGCTCTTCTGCTACCCAAGTATTGCTGATTTTGGCCTCTGTATCATTTCTTCACTTAGGAAAAACTTCTTCAAGATCTCATAAAAGTTTCTCATAAAAGCTTTCTCTGACTACTAAGAAAGCTTTCCAAATGTTCCTTGACTTGGCTTCCCCTTAATGCAGTATTAAATGTTTGCTTTTGTTCTTTAGCTATTTTACCTATAGCTTATCCCTAAGATTAGATTGAGACCAAGGATCGAAGAGCCTCTGCTTTCTATTGAAGGCCTAATAGTGTTCAGGATGGGAATATACTCCCAAGGAAACAAGAAAAGTGCTAAAAAAAAAATAAATAAATAAAATGGAGAAGAAAAAAAAAAAGAATAAAGGTTGAGTATTCCTTACCCAAAATGCTTGGGCCCCAAAGTGTCTCAGATTTCTGAGTTTTCAGATTTTGGAATATTTGCGTAGATTTTGCCAGGTGAGTAGCCCTAATCCAAAATGCTTCTTTAGGTCTTGTAGCATTTCAGATTTTGGATTTTCAGATTAAGGATGCTCAGCTGTACTGATCAAGAGCTTTCTACTTTACAAGTTCAATACTGTAAACTCACTCTATCCTCACTCTATGCATTACTCTAATTATTCTCATTTTACAGATGAAGAAACAAACTGCAGACAGATGGAATAACTTGTCCAAGATCACATAGCTGGTAAGAAGTCCAGCAGGACAGGAATCCTGGTACTAAATTCAGGGACTGCTCTCTTAACCATACCAAAGAGAGAGACCAGGATCAATCCTCACGGCTCTCATTTCACCCTCAACGAGGACTGAGGACAGAAGCAAGTCATCATCAACTGTGACAATATTCTTTTCTCCTTCCTGCCTTCTGACAAGTACAAACTCCTGCCAAGCAATGTTTTGACCACCTGCACCCCAGTTCCCATTGATACATAGATTAAGCCTTCTTTTCTCTGCTGCTCAAGTTCAGAACCATCTCTCACATGCAACTTTTCAATCACCCCTACTAACACAGGATTATCACAGCTAAAGGAATCATTAATTTTTTCACACTTAGCTCTCAGCACCTTAGTGTTCTGCACAGAGCAAATGCTCAGTGGGTCAAAGGACTCCTATGTTTGAAAAAAAATCAATGAGCCAGGTGCAGTGGCACATGCCTATAATCCCAGTGGCTCAGGAGGCTGGGGTAGGAGGATTAAAAGTTTGAGGCCTGCCTCAGTAACTTAGTGAGATTCTGCTTTAAAATAAATAAATAAATAAATAAACAAACAAACAAAGGGCTAGGGATATAGTTCAGTAGTAAAGCACACTTGAGTTCAATCCCCAGTGCTCCCCCCTCAAAATCAATGAGATTTCTCCTCATTTGATTAGAATTCACTGAATGCCTTTTATATGCAAATCTTTCTTACCTTCCTACCAGAAAAAGGTATCTCTGATAAGTCATTATCTCCCAGGAAAATGTGTTATAGTTCCAGATGGCAATATGACCAGGAAGAAGTTTCATTTGGCAAGTTCATGTTTACTAAGGGCTCACTGTATGCACAGTCACATCAGGCTGGTAAGTAACAAAATAATCCTGAGAGATATCCCTGGCCTAAAATATGCCTGATGCAACATGGCAACTACCAAATCCCACACAACATCATTTAGTGTGTCTTTATAGAGCATTACATTTTTGAACTGTTGGTCATTCTGACCTGACTGCTTATCCTGGGGAAATAAAACCTGTGGAGGCACATTCTGATGCACTGGGGGAAATTCACTGCAATGCACAGATGAAGCAATAAGAGTTTTAAACATCTGCAAAGTGGGAAAAGTTGTGAATTCCAGTAATAAGCTTAGAAAGCTGATACCCCTTCAGAAAATAAAACCCTCTAACAAAGAACAAAATATAAAACCCAGACCCATCTCATTTGGTAGAACACGTTATGCAGGATACAGAAAAGGTCAGTATGTTCTACAACCATGTGCAGGGACTGATCCTATTGAGACTAAAGGACAGGGACAATGGTGTCTAAGAAAGGAAATATGCAAACCATCAGGCCATTTTCAGATTCGAGCCAAGCATCCATCCAACACTGAACATCTGTTAACAAATTCCTCTAAATTGCTGTTCAGACTACAGGCAAAAACATTTTAATGCATCTGACGCTGGAACCACACACATACACACCATAATGGCAAATGCCTGGAGGCAGCTTTGAAATGCTGCCTTCTCTACTAGTGGTCTAAGTTCTAATCATCTGTCTCTATCTGATGACAAAAACATTTCGACCATGTGAACTTTCACCTCTGTGCATTGGACAGCTGAACCAGGTAATTTTCACCTCTGCCCATCCCTCAATTTAACTGCTTCCTCTTCAGGTTTTTGATTGGAAAAAAGAAATTCCAGTCTAGATTTAGTTTCGGTGGCAATGCACAAAGTCCCCTGTCATTTCCAGTTGGTCTCCTCCTTGTCAGTCTGTTTCAGATATCCCCCTACAAAGATGAAGCTCAGTGACCTGAGCTCAGCCCCAATAATCTGTCAAGTGTCTACCAACCCCCTTGGTGCCTGGCTTACGTTAGTGGTGAAGGTCCGAGAGAGAAGCTCCTCTCGCTGTCTCTCCTGCTGCTCCCTGGCATAGCGCCGATGCTGGAAGTTTCTGAGAGCAGTCTGCAGGTGCTGGACATCATACTTTAACTGGTCAACTCGACTGGAATTGATGGAGAGACAGATTAAATTCCAGGAACCCAGTGTGGGACAATTGAGGCAGCCAGAGGACAGAGGACATTTCCTTACTTTTCCCCTGAAATCTGATGTGGATACTGAAAGTAGAGAGGCCTGAGGTTAAAGTGGATGCTCACTCACAAGGTTTCAGCAGTTTTCTTAAATATCTGCTGGTTTCTGATTCTAGATGCATGATAGGAAACAGCTGACAGGAAGCAGGTTTGATGACCCCTATGGATTATATCGTGCTCCTGGAAGAAGCCCACCAAAGGGCATCTTTGAGGCAAAGCATCAGTGAAGTTTCATAAAACTTTTAGGAGCAAGTAGGGGCTGGGTGGAGGTATTGAGGGTGGTTTCATTTTAATTTCATGGTGGAGTATCACACATTAGATTAGTATTTCATTATAAACAAGACTGATTGAAGTAAGAGCATGATTTCATTTCAAACGAGAACCCAGTAGGAAACAAACAGCAGAGCCAAATTCCCTGGCAGCATTAGGCTTCAAATGGTCAGGGGTATGGTCAGAAAAACAGAACTGGAGGCAAAATTCCAAAACACCACCAAAGAGGTATTGGATCTCAGGCTTCTGGCAAAAGACTTCACAGGCTTTGACTATAAGGGGATAACACTCAAAATTGTGACCTATAGGGGAATTTATCTTTGCGCTGTCTTAGTTTTTCAACATTTACATGGATTTTCAGAACAGTCTATCACCTCCCTGGGAGGAAGGCCTTCCCCAGTGGCCTGGGGATCGGGGCCATGTCTGAGGTCAGCACTTACAGTTTGGCATTCTGTCTTTTGTTAGGGGGTTCCTTGCTGGACAAAATCTCCAAACGTTCTAGACGGCTGAATATCTGGTCTATACTTGCTTGGATTTCATTTTCTACTACTGCACAAAAGAGAAAAAAAGAATAATTGCTGGAAAAGAGACAGCAAACTTAAACTAAAATGATAAATCAAACATATTTCTCCCATATCCAATAAACTAAAAAATAATGTATTTCAAAAGGAGAAAAATGTATACACAAATGAACAATGGAATAAAATTCAAGATATACTAAAAATATTTCAAACACACAAATGCATGCATACACACACACACACGCCATAACAATGACAATGTTTTAAAAGCTAAAAGTACATCTATAGATCCTAATTTTAGAAAATAAAACATTAAAAGGTTGCCCAAATATTTTAAGTCAAGTTTCCATATATAGGTCTCTCTTCCTTTGAGATTGGTCTCAGAAAAAAAAAATACTTAGTAAAAAAGAATGCCAATTGGATTCCCCACAGTAATAAAGTTAAAAAAAAAGGCACAAAGGAAAGAGAAGATTAGTATGGAAACATAAAGACAAGAGTTCCCTTAAGGCTTTCTGTAGGAATGGGTGGGCTGAGCTACACTGGAGTCCCCAAAATAGATCAAGTATCAATAGGAAAGGTCTAGAAAGAATCCAGAGGTAAAAAGATATGAAAAATAGAGTAATTTTCCTTATCCCTTTTGATAAGACAGTCAAAATGACCTCTTTTCCATTTCTAATCATGTAACAATGAGATTGTTGGGAAGGCAAACAAAGTCGAGTGGACAGAAACTGAACTGTGCACAAAAGAAAGCATCCAGGCTCCTTGCCCCACCAAGAAGTGATATCAGTGGCACTGCCCCTTTCTAGGCCTTTGCGCCTGCAGCAAACACAAATGGTTCAGATTAGGATGCTGTGGGGCACAGAGCCAAGAGAAGAGATGCTTGAAGCTGTGGACAGAGATGAGGGAACCAAGAAAGGGTACGGCGAGACCAGGCAGTGAGGTGACAGGAGCTTCTGCAGAAGTGTCTGCACATCAAGCCAGGATAAACAGCCCTTTCTTAGAACAGAATAAAGTCAAGTAACAAAACCCAGCAAGCTTCTCATAGGAAACCAGTGTGGGAACTAAACTAATTAATATTGCTATTCATTTCTGAATAATCCTCCTAAAAAGCCAGAGTTCTCAGCTTAGAAGAAATGGCCAATTCCAGTTAAACATCTCTGAATTTTTATGGAGTACATTCCTCTAAGGACTAGGTAATTAGATTAAGACAGATGGGGAAAGAACTTCTATTCCCATAGGGCCATGTCAGGTTGAGTGGAGGGGTAATGGGGGATAAGACTTGTGGGATTCCAAAGGGCACAATCACGGAAATCAGTGACTTTGCCATAGGGTTTTTCTGTCCACCCTAACAACAAAATTCATTCCACACTGAATCATTAAGCCCTGAGGCAGAATGCAGTCAGGAAACCCAGCCCATTAGCACCATGTCATCAGAGAAAGGACTCTGGTCTCCGTAGTTAATTACTCACAGTGCAGAGACTGCTTGTCTGCCGTCTCCAGGCGTCCCATGTGAGACTGGATCTCGTGGACCTGCCTATCAAAGGAAGAGGGAGGAAATGAGTGAGACAGGAATAATCAACAGCACTTCAGTGAGGAAAGACAATTTTTTCTGATGCCAACATGTAACTGATTTAAACTGACAGCATTGCTGAACTGAAAAATTTGTATATGGTGCTTTGGGCCACATGTTTTGGCAGTTTTTAATAGCCAAACACTAATATTAAAATACCGATAGGCATTTAGTGAGTGCTTACTGTATCTAAGACACTGCTAAGTAAATAACCCTGTGAAGAAAGTACTATCATTGTCCTCATTTTATAAATAAGATGACTGAAACCAGAAAGGTTATGTAACTTGTTCGAGGTCACACAGCAAGTGATAAACCTCAACTGAGATCCAACCAATCCCACTATCTGCTCTATGACCCAATGTGCTGAGCGCTGGTCTGTACTAGCAAGAGTCAAAGGGCAAGGGAGATAGAATCCTTGTCCTTGAGAAACAATGTAATTAGGAATGACAGGCCAGATAGACATGAAAAAGCTCTGAGAAGATTAACAAGAAAACCAACACACATGAACGTAAACAAACAGAAAGTTAAGGAGTTTTGCACAGTGGTGTGAAGCAAAAGCAAATAGAAGGGCTGGGGCTGAGAAAGTGTAAGCTGGAAACTGTTGTGGATGGAGGAGTTCTAAATAGCACTTTAAAGATAGAGGACAGGCTTTAGTGAAGGAAGATATTAAGAAAATGATATGCCAAAATGCACACAAGGCAGGCTGTGTGGATTACTAGCAGGGTGGCCTGCTTGAAGGAGAGTTGGTCGGAGAGGACAGGAGGATGAGGAAATTATTCAGAGGAAGGCCCGAAAGATAGGATCTCCTGTTTGGTAAACATCTTTCCCTCGCAGTAGGAAGGGATTGCCATCTGATTTGGAAATGTGACAGGATCCCAGGTATCAGGCAACAACCCTCTGGTGGCTTTCCAGGACTGGCCAAGGTCACCCTCAGAACCCTGCCGAGTAGTTCCCCATCATCAGTCCCTGGACTATTACTTATGCTAGCCCCAACAGCCACCTCTTGGAACTTACTGTCTCTTCACATTAGAGCCCAAGTGAAAAGGGCCTCATCCCCAGGTCTGAAGGGAAAGGTCACTAATCTTCCTTCATGGTGAGTACCACTAACTGTGACCCCAAATTTACCAATGCCAGTCAGCCAGGAGCTCAAATTTGGTTTCAGCTTGCCTCCAGTTTTTCTGGGGCCCCCTGTGGCTTCTAAATATGACCCAGGACACCAGAAGCTAGGCCACCTGTCTAAACTTCCAGAGTGCTGCTACACAAGACTGTGGCCCTGAGAAGCAGCTAGAGATCACTACTAGAGCCTGCAACTAGACAGCTGCTTCAGTAAGGTAAGTCCAGGATATTTTGGAATGGGGGGATGTGGAGGTATCGAGGCTGATGTAGAAATGCAGTTTGAGGTAACCACCATGTGGAACACCTGGATCAGGGTAACCAAAGGAATGGTTACGGAGGACTGAATGGTAACAGTGACTAACAGCAGAATTAGGACTTTACTGAAGACCTGGATATAGACAGTGAGGTAAATGTTCAATGGTGCCTTAATAAGGCAAATCAGAAAGTTGGCAGCAACATCAGCAGGAACAGCAATGTAAAAATACAAAAATCTGGGGAGGGGGGCAAAGACCAGATAAGATGACTCTGAAGACATGTTGAGGGACAACCTATCCCACCTGCTATTAAGACTTATTACAAAGCCATAATAATTAAAATATGGTAGTAGTGTAGCGACAGATGGACAAAGATAGACAAACCCTAACCTTGACCTAAAAGGAAACAGTTTCCATGTATTTGGGAAGTTGGTGACATAAATCAATGGAAAATAACCAACGGCAATACATGCTAACACCTCTATTTGTTATCCATATGGAAAAAAGACACTTTATGAAACACACACAAAACTCAAGGTGGCTTACCACCTAAATATAAAAAGTAAGGCTTTCAAACTTTCTAAAGAAAATACAGGCATATGTAAGTGGCCTCAGGTTAAAGAAGAATGTTTACTATACGACAAAATGCAAAAAATACCACAAAGGAAAAGACTAGAAGTTTTGACATTAAAGCAAAACAAAACAAAACAAAACAACTTATTTACACCAAAAGCACCATTAAAAAAAAAAAAATTTAAAGGTCAGGCATGGTGGTGCACATCTATAATCCAGCAGCTCAGGAGCCTGAGGCAAGAGGATAGAAAGTTCAAGGCCAGCCTTAGCAATTTAGTGAGGCTCTATGCAACTTAGTAAGACCCTGTTACAAAATTTTAAAAAATTAATAAAATGGACGAAAAGGACTGGGGATGTGGTTCAGCAGTTAAGCACCCCTACTCAATCTCTAGTACTCAAATTAATAAAATAAAATAAAGGCAGATTGAAGATGGCTACAGCAGGTAACAAAGGAACATTGTCCAGAGTATATAAAGAACTGCTCCAAAACAAGCCAAACAAAATAATTTTTTTAAATGGACAAAAGGCAAATGACAGAAAAGGACACCCAAATGGCCAATAACTATATGAAGATATGCTCAACATTACTAGAAACTCAGGAAAACATGTCAAAAACAAAGCTCCCCTCAGACTGACAGTTTAAACTGTGAGAACACACACTGACGTGGATGTGGGGAAACTGGAACTCTCAAACGTGGCTGGTAGGAGATGAACTGGTAGAACACTTTAATGGCTTTCTGACAATATCTAGTAGAATCAATAGACATCTGTATGACCCCACATTCCACTTCTAGCAATGTCCTAGAGAGATCTGGCACACACTGAGGAGGCATTTGCAACAAAGGTGTTCATCCAGGGGCCCATAACCCACCATTCATAATTCTAAAACCCAAAATGTTCTGAAAAAACAAATTTTTTATAAGTCTGTAGCAAATTAACTCAGTGGTGAAAAATGACCAGACATGAGTCTATGGTCTTTGTTTATTCCAACAAAGTGTGAAATTTTACTGCAGTTTTTCATGTATCTGGTGGTGCTCTGAAATTTGGGCTGTTACACATCATAGGGTACATGTACCACATTTCTTTCCTAAAAGCTGCAAGAAAGTTGAATTCCAAAGTTGGTTGTTCTTAAGGGTTTCAGATAAAAGACTGTGGACTTTTATGGAAAAAAAAAAAAAAAAGGACTGGTAACAATCCATATGTTCATCAAAAATAGTAATTCAGCAGTTTAATTAAACTATACAAGCAGTTTAAATAAAAGTTAGATCTATGCATAATAACATGGACAATAAGTCTTTAAGATAAGACAGTATTAAACCCCATTATGTCAGTATCATTTTTAATAAATTAAAAAACACATCAAACAGTAATATATATTGCTTGTGGATACAAATATAGGAAGAAGAATAAGATAATGGACAAGAGGGTGGCTATCTTTAGGGCTGAGGAACAAGAACAGGTGTGGCACTTTTAATTTAACTTCTCTGTAAATCAATATTGTGAAACACTTGTTTTTTTAAACAATGGCATTTTTTTCTAAATGCCATTAAAAAAATGGTTTTAAGACAAACTCAAGGACAAATAACAGCATTTGAAAACATATTTTAGAATCAAACAAGAATTATTTCTAGAAAAATATATACCAGAAATTGAATTTGCAAGAAAACTCTGACTCTTGAAAAAACTCAACCTATGTGGGCAAGACAAAAGGCAACTAACACAATTGACACTTCCCTGTAGAATCCCTAGTTGGACATATATTGTCACCAAAGCACAGGTATTAATGAGTTCTGACATATGGGTTATGTTATTCTCTATTTTTATGTCTTAAATATTTCATAAATAGAATAAATATAATATTTTTTTCAGATGTTAAGAGTCAATGGTTAATGAGGATCATTATTTACTCATTCATTCACACATTAAACAAATAAGTGGGATATGCCATCGCAATGGTCCATTGGCAATTAGGAAATGAAATAGTGAGAAAGGAATGAGAAGACTACAGCAAATTTATGTTTATTTCAAGAGGCAATGATAGTTTCTAATATCTTATAAATAGGGCTTGATGATACTACAGATTGAGAGATTCATAGCGGGCTAAACAGTGATACCCAAGGGATACTAGGGAAGATTCCTAGTGTTCATCACAGGGCTGCCTTTGGTTTGTTCGAATTAAGAAAAATCAAATTTTGATTATGAAGTTCACATATGACTGTGCTTCATCTAGTGGTTAGGATGTTCTATGGCAAAACAAATACTAATAGTTTCATTTAGGCTAAAATAGTATGATGAAAATGTGTCAAGGAAGAAAAATATTTTGCCTTTAATAAGTATACAAATACAGACTGACATTCAATTCTGAGAGCCACCTGCTAAAGGTTTTCCAAAATGGACAATGAACAGGATGACTAGGGAAGAGTTCAGAAGTCAAAGGAATGCTCCAATCAGCTCAAGATACTAAGTCTCTGGGAAAACAAAGAAAGAAACAAACAAACTAACTAAAATGGGGTAGCTAGTGCTCTTCAAATATTTATAGTTGACATACAGGAGGAAAAATGGGTTTGCTCCCTGCTGCTGCTTCTTCAGAGAGACCCAGAACCAAAAGGTACATGTCTCAAGATAATAGATTTCAACTTCACAGGAAAAAACCAAGAACACTTATGAACTGTCTCTTCAAGAAAAGGGAAAAAGGGTCACTTCTCTCTTTTTTTTGTACCAAGGATTGAACCCAGGGGCACTTAATCACTGAACCACATCCCCAGTCCCTTTAATTTTTATTTTGAGACAGGTCTCGTGAGTTACTGGCTTTGAACTTGCAATCCTCCTGCCTTAGCATCGCAAGTTACTGGAAATACCCAGTGGGTCACTTCCTATTTTAAAAGATTACATGAACTGTCTTATAAAGGTCTTCCAGACCAAAATCAGAGTTGGAGTGGAAAATTTTGCAAGTCCCTTTCAAGTCTTAGATTCTTCAGGACAGCAGGAGAGATGATAATGCCTCAAAAACATACTTTCACTAGCTTTTGTTTTGTAAGCTAAAAAGGTTAAACTTTAAGAAATTGTAAAAAAAAAAAAAAAATTTACTAACTTCTCCCATTTAGTTTCTAATTGCTTTGAATGAATTAGAGAAGATACAGCTTACATGATTCTAATCTCTACATTCCAAGCTGAGAAGGAATACAAGTCTGACAGGCATGGTGGGAACTACAATATACTAAGTGGAAAATCTGTTTTAAACTGAACTGGAGATTCAGACAACATACACACAACTGGTAAAGAACAGACGATACATAAGTAAGACCTAAGAATGTAGATACAAGAAAAAAGAAGTTTTAACCCTGTTAAGCATGGGGTCCATCCACCATGGGCTTGGGTGATAATAATAACCAAAGACCTAGAAGTAAGCAAGGGGCACTGTTGCTGCTTTAAAAAAAATTAAAATAGAAATAAAAAAAGGTTTACAAAGGATGCAGAAAGGGTTTTAAATGAAACCAGTCTTCCACAAAACTACCCGCCCACCTCCACTGCACACAGCCACTCCGCCTGCATGCTGCCTCCCACCAGCACAAGCAGGAAACAGGGTTTGGAAGTGAAAAGACCTGGGTTAAAGGTCTAGTTCCACTATGTACAAGCTCGAAGTCATTTAACTCCTTGGTGCCTCAGTCTCAACTGTAAAATGGTGATACTAATAGTAACGATTATTTAAAGGATTATAGAACCTAATGCAATATGAAAATGCTATATAACATACACAGCCTTGCATAATTTTTAAAAAATTTTACTAAAAGTAGTGGGAACCACCTAGTCATTTTTAACTTCGCAACTGTCTTTACATTTAGCCTTTATCTCGTGAGAATGCAAACTTGAAAAGGAAAAAAATGATCCTGAGATATGTAATAATTCTTAAACACAGCTGCTCATCAATATCACTTGGCAAACTTATTTGATCAGAGCTTCTTGTGCCTCAGACCTACTGAATCGGAATCTCTAAAGTCCAGGACAGAAGGATGATCCTGGACTACACAGGGGACAAATATGGTCACTGTTACAACCACTGGGATCTCAAAAAATAGAAGCCTGGCCATTAGTTGCCCTATATAAAGTTAGTCTTAATGAAATATTATTTAAGTGTACAATATTTATTGTTTTTTGACCTTTTTTTTCTATTCATTCATTGTTCAGGTAGTTCAGGAGTTTTCAAGATAAAGTGCTGATTTAATTCAAATGTACTTTATGTACTTTCATGCGCATGGCAAGAGATAAATTACAAATGAGGTTCAAAGTTCCAGTAAAATTAATACGTGCAGTTAGTGTCAATTCAGCAACTAGCAGATTAACTTCAGGGCACTGTTAAGCCCACTAAACTTTGCTACTGTGAAAGATCTGTCTTTCTTAGTAACATGAACTTAATTTTGTTTCATTCCTTTTTTTTTTTTTTTTTTTTTTTTGGTGTTGGGGATTCAGCCCAGGGGGACTTTGCCACTGAACTATATCCTGGCCTAGAATCTGCAATCCTCCTGCCTCAGCCTCCCAGCTGGGATCACAGGCATGTGCCATTCAACCTAGTGTTTTATTCATTTTCTAAATGACTCACAGGCTAATTTTTTAAAGTTCCTTCCTATGATTTTTATGTAAGAATAGGGTTTCCCAGTGTAAATGCAAATTCTGTCATTACAAAGTAGTTTCTGTATTTTCACCTACCCAAATCAAACACTTTATTGCCAAAGTAAAGAGCAAGAAACTCATAAACTTGGAAAATGAAGGGGTAGCCAGGCACAGTGGTGTACTCATGTAATCTCAGCTACTTGAGAAGCTGAAGCCATCCTGGGCAACGTGGTGAGAACTTGTCTTGAAATAAAAAATAAAAAGAATTGATGGCTAAGTGATAAGAATACCCCTGAGTTCAATTACCAGTTAAAAAGAGAGTGAGCGAGAGAGTGTGCACACAAAGCCCTAAGAGTAAGAATCCTCTTATTCCTAATGCTCCAAAGCCTGTTGTGAATTCACTATGGAGGCTGCCTCTGTAGTGAATTTTACTTCATTTCTAGGCCTGGGAAGTGTGATTTTAAAGGTTTCATTAGTCGAAATGACAGCATAAATCTGAAAGTTCTTAAAATAGGACAGGTATAGGTATGTATCTCAAAAAATTGAAAATGGACTACAATAGATACCTTAACATTCATAATGGATCATTCTCAAAAGCCAAAAGGTGGAACTAACCCAAGTGTCCACCAATGGATGAACAGACAACAATCTCTAACATACAATGGAATACCATTCAGTCATAAAAAGGAATAAAATTCTGATACATGCTACAATATTGAACCTTGAAAAACATGCCAACAGAAATAAGCCAGACTCCCCGCCCCCTCCCCCCCCAAAAAATTTGTATGATTTCACTTCAGAGACAGAAAATACAACCAAAGTTACTTTAGGCTCTGGATAGGCAGAATAGGGAGTTACAGCTTGGTAGGTCCTGAATTTGTTTAGGTTGATGAAAAAGTTTTGGAAAAGTATAGTACCGGTGTAAATTGTGAATGTACTTAATGTCACAGAATCATATGCTTAAAAATAACTAACACGGTAAATTTATGTTACATACATTTTACAATAAAAACTAAATAAATCATTTTTAAAAATAGGATAGGTATGGCCCCACATCACCATACCCAACTACTTCCCCAAACTCAGGACAATATGAATAAAGGACACACCATGGAATTTTTGTTATGAGAAACTAAGTCAATTATATTTCCTCGAAGGTAACCTGTCAATCAGATGATTGACAAAACTGTGAATGCTACCTGTATGGCAATTTCTTTGTATTACAACACATGGTCTTTAGTAGATATCAAAATCAGAAGGAAAATAACTTTTCGTTAAGTCCCCTGACTTCGCCTTCACGGTTTAGTGAACTTCAAGGGGCAAGGAGTAGATATCAAAATCAGAAGGAAAATAACTTTTCGTTAAGTCCCCTGACTTCGCCTTCACGGTTTAGTGAACTTCAAGGGGCAAGGAGCCGCGTCTGCTCCGTGTCTCCCCCGAGCTCTGCCAACCCCAAGCACCGAGCTGCCAGGTGCTAGAAAGTACTACAACCTGCAGTGCTACTATCCCTTCGCCCAGTCTACTCAGCGGGCAGTCACGGCTTGCAGACCCCAGGAGCCATCCGGCCCAACGTCTCCGTAGCCCCAGGCCGAGCGGGCATCCCGCCAGGGGTTGAGAACTTTCGAGCGTTCCCGGCGGAAGGGCTCGGCCTGTACACGGGCGGACGCCCGAGACCCCAGCCCCCAGGGGCTGGCCTCGCCTGGCCTAGCCTCCGCCCGCTCCCCGACTCTGCCCTCACTTGTGCGTTTGTTGGTACAGCGGCTCCATGTCGCCGGCCCCGCCGGCCCGGGCTCTGGCTTCCTCGGAACACGTCCTCACAGGCCCACTTCCGGCTTCCGGCTTCCTACTTCCTGTCTCAGGACCCCGCCCCCATCCCCCGCTTGGCTAGGGCGCCCGCGATCGCGCCTTACTGGCTGAGGTGGAAAGATGGAGGAGAACGAGAAACGACCCCAAGGGAGGAAAGAATACATGTAGCTAGAGGCTCGGCCTCATATGGGGGATGAGTGGGTGAAGGTTTTTGCCAGGTTTTGTCCAGCTTCCGGATTGAGTCAGGTATTGGAAAGGACAGTCGCGGAGTACTGGAGTGAGGTCCTCAAAGCAAGGTTGCAGACGCGGCTCTTAACTGCGTGCGTTTGCGGGTCTTTGCCGGTTTCCCTGGCGCCTTCTTACCCTGTATTGAATTTGCCCTCCCACTCGCACGTCCATCTCCCTCCTTCCCTTCCCACTTATCCATCCAATAAACCCTCATTGAATGGAGTAGTTATCATGTGTCATGGGTGGTGTGGGGAAAACCCGAGTTCCAGCCCTCCAAAAGGTCGCGGTCTAGGAAAGGAGATAGATATGTATACAAATAAACATTTCCAAAAGGTAGCAAATCCGAAGAAAGCCCAAGAGAATTAGCTGAGCTGGGGTTGTCTTCGGTGGCAGATGCAGGAAATGGCATTGGACCTGAGACTTGGAAGGTCTTGTACACTTCAGTCTTTCCACGGAGACCCATACATAGCGTTTATATCTTTCCAGGCTTTATCTGCAGTTCCTCCCAAGGGAGGAGATGTTCCTCTTCCTTCGACAAGTTGGTGTTTCTATTCTCTTGTATCCTGGATCCCTCCCAGTTTTGTATCCCAAGAGGATGTCCACCCATGAACTTTCTTTGCCTAACATTAATTTCTCCACGTGTATTCACTGAGCATCTACTATGTGCCATGCACAGATATTGGGGATAAGAACACAAAGCAGTCCTCAAATGTCTCATACCTCTCATAAGTCCATTTAGAGGGCTAATCATACACTCCAGATCAATTATCAAGTAGAATATATGCTACTATTGATACAAGTACCATTTCCCTGGGGAAGAGCAAGAAAAGTTGATAGATCATGGACTAAATACCATATGAACAGTGCCTTCAAGAACCAATAGAGTTTTAACAGTATCTTGCATATACTAACCACTGTTTCTTGTATTGCCTTGGAAGAGATGAAAGGGAGGGCATTTAAAACTGAGGGAATAACTTGAACAAAGGAAAATGACCTGCTGTGGCTGGGGTCCTGGGGCTTGGGGCAAGAATAGTATTAGAGGGAAGTTTAGAGCCAGATCGTGGGGGATTGCAAATGTAAGGCTTAGATTTTCATTTGTAGATTTTTGTTGGATGGATAGTTGGAAGCCATCAGAGGTTAGATAGAAGGTTTTAAATTTCTGAAAGTTGTACTTTATTTTATTTTTGTAGTACTGGCATGCTAGGTAAGCACTCTACCACTGAACTACATCCCCTGTCCCCCGACTGTTTTTTGAACTTGCCATCCTCATGCCTCAAGACTCCCAAATAGCTGAAATTACAGACATGCACCACTGACCCCAGCTCTCAAAGTACTTTTATGCCCATATCTTATTTTCCTCTGGGCCCCACGGCATCCCTGTGAGGTAGATAAGGCAGATAAGGAAATTGAAGAAGAGAAGCACTCCCCTCTGCCTCTTGGCTTCCCAGGCTTTTGCATGTGCTCATGCTATCCTCTAAATAGAAGTAAACTCCATCCCTCCATCTTGCACCTTTCTGTCTCATTTCTGATTTTTCTTTTATGGCTAAACTCCTGGGACAATTAATTGATTTATACTGCTGATATTCTCTATAACGACTAGACCTCCAACCTCTCCTTCGTTCTCCCAGAACTTTTTCTGAGGCTCACCAGAGCCCACCTTACTTAGTCTAGTGATGTTTGTCCATAAATCATCCTATATTATATATTCATTGAGCTCATCGTATGTGTCAGGCATAAAGCAAGGGCTAGAACACAAGATGAATAAGATGCTATCTTTCTGCAAAAGTTTAATACACTGGAAGGGAAATTTCTTCTTTCTTTTTCTTTGTTCTTTTTAGTTATATATAACAGCAGAGTGTATTTTGACATATTATACATATATTGAGTATAACTTATTCTATTTAGGATCCCATTCTTGTGGTTGCACATGATGTGTAGTTTCACTGGCTGTGTACTCACATATGAACATAGGAAAGTTATATCCAGTTCATTCTACTGTCTTTCTTATTCTCATCCCTTCTGCCTTCACTTCATTCCCCTTTGTCTAATCCACTGAAGTTCTATTGTTCCCTCCCCCAACCTTATTGTGTATTACATATCAGAGGGAATATTTGGCTTTGGGTTTTTTGGAATTGGCTTATTTCACTTAGCATGATAATCTCCAGATCCATCTTTACCAGCAAAAGTCATAAAGTCTTTCTTTTTTATGACTGAGTAATACACCATTGTGTTTATATACCACAATCTCTTTATCCATTCACCTGTTGAAGAGCTGCTATAAACATTAATATTGCTGTGTCACTGTAGTGTGCTGATTTTAAGTTCTTTGGGTATAAACCGAGGAGTGGGATAACTGAGGCAAATGGTGGTTCCATTCCAAGTTTTCTGAGGAATCCTGGAAGGGAAATTTCTATATGGGTAATTAGAATGTTCTGTGGTGAGTGTGGGGTAGGGGTAATTGGGAACTATGGGGTGATAGGAAGGGGACATTCAGCCTACTTTGCGGATTCCAGAGGACTTCAAAAATGAGGTGATACCCGAACTGAGTCTTGAAAGATAAATCCAGTGGGGATATCATGGTGCACAATGAAACAACAGATAGTTTGATATTACTAAAATATAATGCACAAAATGGCAAAGGATAAGACCAGAAAGGCAGACTGTGATCAAGTCAGTCTAAGGAGCTTGGTCTTCATTTTGTAGGTGGTGTGGAACCCTTGGAGGATTTCAACCTTGAGAATCACTTGAGCAAATTTGCATTTTAGCCTGGTCACACCAGCAGCAGCAGGCCAACGGGCATTGTGTTTGGGGAGGAGGGAGATTGGATAAAGGATTATTTTGTTAGTACTTCATTGGTAAAGGATGCTCTGGGAAATTGTCTATCTACCCATCTTAGCAAGACTGTTAGGGTTTGTCAAGCCCCAGGCAAATATTTTTGTGGACCCTGTCTATATAAGTAATTTGATTTAAAACTGTGTTACAAAACATCGACCCATATAGGAACAGTGGTGTGTCGATGAAGATTGAGAATACTTGACGGAGGAGAGTTACCTCCATGTTTGTTTGTTGTCCAATAAGTGCATATGAAGATCCTTTCACAATGTTCATGAACCCTGGCTGTCTGTGTGGGTTCAGGAACTCTCCCTTCACATTCATATTACAAGCATGCTGTTTCTGACTGGGTTCTGGCTACCAAGAGAAAAGAGGAACAATGCTGGTGTTATTCACAGTGCCATGGCTCTTCAGAACCTGCTTCTATGATCTATGTAGCTCTTCTTGCCCCTCCATTTCCTCCTGCCATGTTTTTAGTGCTGGTTACATGGAGACTCATGATGCTTCATCATCCTTCATTCTGCCCGTGGATATTGGCTTCCAGGGACTCTAAGTTTGTTACCATGCCTCATCAATGATGATGCCAACAGCAAGGTTTGCCTAGAGTATGAAGGAAAGCAAGAAGACCAACTCCCTGGAAGTGTACACTGTGTTGTACACTGGAGGTGTCTAGCAGTGTATCATCCAATATGTCTTCTCTTGAATTCTTTAGGCCTAATGACTGTATTCCTAGAATGTGATCTTTTTCACTGTTGACTGGACTCCTGACTTCCAAACAGTAAAGCCAGTTGGCAGCAGGAGTGGGGATGGGCTAGAGTCCATGGGAGAAGAGAAAAGTCCCATTCATGCAAAGAACGTCTGACCCTCACCGAGCACAGCTTCAGACTAACCCAGTAGAGTGTGAGGGCACTACATTGCCCAGAGAAAAGAGACAACATTGATTGGAAAATCTGGTTGGCATTACAGAATACCAATCTCAAATGGAAAAAAGACTTGGCAATCCCTGGAAAACTGCCTGATGCACAGTTGCAAAGCCTGTAGAGAGAGTGGGGTGGACCAGCTGGACGTTGGAGCTCCACACAGGATAAAGGATGCTGCCACCCTCACTGTTCTGGCATGCTGTAGACTAGAGGCAGCACTATGGTCATAACAGGCTGATAAGAGCCATGGCATTGACCCAGGCAGTTGACTCAACCCCAAAGGTTGATGGTACACTGGCAGTAGCCCAGTCCTGAACTCCTGTATCCAAGGTGAATGGGAATCGCCCACATTTAGCAAGTCAGTACCATTCTAATGGCTAGCTAATATTGTGCAATGCCACAGAAAAAAACACTACACTGTCCAGCAAAAGCAATCTGCTTGGGGCTTGCCCTAGACAACCTCATAGGCATGAGCCCCGAAGCTCTTTAAAGCATCTGGTCAACCCTGTAGATGGTATGGCAAGTCAGAGTACTCCAAAGAGAAACAGACCGGGATGATCCCAGCCACTGAAGGGGGACTTGGAAATTTTCAAGAATAGCACTCCAAAGTATGAGGTCCCCTGAGAACTGGGCCTGGGATGTGGGTCAGAGACCTCACTTGCCTAGCTCTCAGGAAAAATTGTGTTATAGAACAAAGATGGTTCGTATTCTGTTCTACTGCTCCCGTTGAGAGACAGTGTCCAGTTGCATTCCCTTGAGATCTGAACTGGACTTGTAACTTGCTTGACCAATATGGAAAACAGGATGATCCTGTTTTCTCCTGATCCATTGCCCCTAGTGACTGCCCCACCTGTGCCAGTGCACACACACCACCTTGCATAATCGGTATCCACTCTGGATACTTCTAGCTTCCTCTACTAACCACAGAGCTGGCTGAGAAGCCCTCATCACTCCTCAGTGTTCCCTCTGCTTTCCACAAATCCTCTTCAGTGTTGCCCAATGCCAAAACACAATTCGATGTCTCATATGTGGTAAGCCTTTCTATACCTCCCTAGTGCCTCCCGGGCACAGTGATCCCTCCTTATCTCAGCAGACCAAGCCCCGCTTCTGTCCTCATCCATGGTCTTTTCCCCCATGCTAACTAGAGTATCTGCAGCTCTACTCCCCAGGGCCTTCATGTGTTCTGACTTTTGCATAAACTGTTCCCTGTGCCTCTAACACCCTTCCCTGTGTCTCAGGCCTGACCAAATTCTATTCATTCTTCAAGTCTCAACTCTTTCAGTCTCAAATCCCCCCTTGGGAAGTGCCTTTGACGCCCATTCTGGGTCGAACCTTCCCTCTCCCCATCTCCCCTTGCCCCTGGAACTCATTAAAGGTGTCCCAATTCTATCCACCATCCTGAGGGCAGGAGATGTGTCTTTCATTCCTACACAGCTCAGAAACAGGTCTGAGGTAGGTGCTTCTTAAATATCTGTTGCCTTGAAATGGATTCCAGGTGACATTCCTGGGAGGAGAGGAGGTCTGAGGGAGGCAGAGGTGGCATGAGGCTGGGGAAGTTGCAGAGGAGGATGGTCTCCTGGTCGACCTAGTTTACACCTAAGAGACTGACAGAAATGTCTCTCTGGGCTCTTAAGAATAGATTCCCTCTCCTAAGTATTTTCCCTGCTTGGTATTCTGGGAACCCAGAATTATTTGAAAGTTGCCTTTTAGGTGATTTAAAAACTGCCCACGGTAGTGGAGTCATTCTTGCTTAAAGAATCATGACTTGAAGCCAGTGCAGTGTTTTAATGAGACGCTTCCTCTTTAAACGTTTCCACAGTAGCTTCTCATTCTGTGCTCACAGCCACCTGGCAGGAAGCAGGATCAGCATCTCCATCCTGGTCACCTAGACAGGAATACTCAGCTTCAGAGAAATAAACTTATTTGCCTGAACTGGTCAAGCTGGTTAGTGGTTGAAGGAGACAAGGACCAGGCTGCTGTTACATACCACCCTCCAGGTTGCTGTTCCATCATCCTATCTTTTAGGCCCCAAAAGAACCCTGTCACAGATAAATAGACACCTCTGGACAGCTTCTGCTTTGAACAGCAACACATCCCTGGTCACCGCCCACCAAAGTCTGAGAAACATTGCCGCCACCCTCCCTTAGATTAAAGCTGAGTGGACAGAAAGGCTATTCTTGAAAGCAGAGATTGCCCTGAGCTGAGAAACTGCATCTTGTGGCCCCTTCCAGGACCCACCAGGTGGAGGGGATATTGCCCCGGGTGCTGCGCTGCGGAGGTGGGAAGGGGTCTCCAAGAAAGCTGCCCTCTATGAGAGTCCATCAGCAAATTGTCTCATGTCGTGGTAGCCGGGAGCAAGGCAGGGGAGGAGGGTTTGTCTAAGGAAAGCCAGTGTATTGTAAACAGCATAAAAGGGGCTGGAAAGCTCCACTTATCATTGACTAATGTGTCCCCAGGTCATTGCGGGAGCTGGACCCCTACCAGCAGCCCTGAGCAGGGAATGAGAAATCCCAATTAACCCCATCACCTGTGAGGGGGGGCCAGGGCAAAGGTCTGGCCTTTTCTCTTGCTAAATGATTCCCATGTCATTAGGCTTTCGAGGGGCTCAGTGGTTTCTAGAGCACTCTCCCCAGATGGGACAAATGCTTTCAGAGCTTCCTGCTCTTTGGAGCCACCTGGAGCTGGGCACACATGTGACGTTCTTGGAAGGAGAGGAAGACTGAGGAGGCAGAGGTGGCATGAGGCTGGAGGCAGCTGCAGGGTAATGGTGGTCCCCTGGTCAACGTGTTGACTTGGTTCAGACTTGAGAGACTGACAGAAGAGACTCCCTGGGCTCTTAAGGATAATGATCTCATTCATTCCTCATAAGCCCCTTATGTGAAGGGATCTTAATTTATAGATGCTAAAACCAAGGCTTAGAGGGGCTAAGTAAAGGGTCCAAAGTTACAGACACTGAAACTCAGGCCTCCCAGTCTCACAGGCTGGGCAGATCAGTATGTGAGTGTGAAGGCCTCTTGGGCTGCTTGGATGAGGGAGTTCTACTGGCCTCTACTCCAGGAAGCCTGCATTCATCGTTTCTGTCTTCCCCTTTTAGATGCCCATTTTTCTGGACCATTAGCATATGGGGGAGTAAAAAGAGTCCCAGATGTTGAAACACAGAGCCCAGGTTGAATTCTCCCACTTGGTTCCTTTGGACAAATCAATTAATTCCTTGGAACTTGGGTTTCTTTTTCTGTCAGATGGGGACAATTATACCCACTCTATGTATTTCACTGAGCAGAAGGAGGATTAAATAAGAGGGGGAATGAAAAGCATCTGCCTGTGATTTGGGTGTTAGTTAATGTCACAGTCATTGTCTAGGGATCTGGACAGCTTCTTGCCCCCCAGTTTTTGTCCCTTTGGCCACCTGCTTCGGGCTCCTCTGCCTCAAATACCATCCTACACCTCTCAGTCTCCTGCTCAGGAACCATCAATGGCTGCTGCTACTGCTTCCTGTCTTGAAATTCCATCTTTCATGTTCCAGTTCACGTTCCCTCCCAAACGCAAAGTTTCTACTCCCCTGTCCCCCAGACCATGAGCTCAAGTTGCAGACCCCGCTTGGAGTGTCCAGTACACCGTGTGCCCTCATACCTGTGGACTTTTGCTGGCTCCTGACATGATCTGTCCCCTCTGCCAAGCTGGCTCAGATCCCAGCTTCTCCAGCAGCCTTCCTGACCATTCCGCCTGTTGCAGACTTTCCACCCTCTTGTCTTTATCAACCTTGGAGCCCCGGCCCTCACCCTTGGGCATGTTGACTGTCTATCAGTCTCCAGGTTAGATCATAAACTTCCTGAAAACAAAGTTCTATTTGCATTTTTCAATGAATCTACTGAACTAGAGAGGCAGTGGGCTAAGGGATACCTCAGAAAACAATCCATTCACATGTCAGGAAAGGATGTCTTGTCCAGAACATGGGCCACCTTAAGGTTCTTGTTGTCTTGGAGGTTCAGTGTACTGATGAACTGACTCAAGTGTGGCAGGCCAGCATGGAGGGGGTCCTGCCAAAGAGTGCAAACCTAAAAATTTCCTCTTTTATAGACCCACAGGGTTCTCCTCGAGTGTGCTGGAGCCCCTGCACTATCCCCATTCATCTCCACCATTCCATGGGTCTTCAGGGTTTTAGGATCAGAATGGGAGTCATTGGGAATGGGAATATTGAATCATTCCCTTCTGTGCCCTTGACAGCTCATGAACTGTGAATCCCCCATCAGCCTGCTCATTTGTCCACAGGAAAACTGAGGTCCTGAGAGATCTGCCCACATCACACAGATACCAAAACCCACCTGGAACCTGCGTGGCCTGACTCCAGTTCAGTGCTCACCTCTTGACCTCACACTGCCTCATGGGTGACACATGCAGCTGGGGAGGCCTTGCAGACGGAGATTCCAGAACTGCAGGCTTGGGACCAGAACCCCGGGAAACTTCCTCTCATCCAGATTGCCTTCAACGTGCTGGAAATAGAAGTCCAACACAGACTGAAAATTCTCTAAGAAGGAATCTCTTGGCCCCTTCCTCAGCCCCCAACCCATTGTACCATGGTGCATCCCATTTGGTTTTGTCTCCCCTTGAAATGAAGCCACACTGTCTAAACCTGCACCACCCAATATACTAGCCATTAGCCAAATGTGGCTACCAAACATCTGAAGTGTTCCTGGTGCAGATGGAGATGAGCTGTATGTACATAGTACACCCTGGTGTTCAAAGACTGAACAAAAATTATAAATGTAGCACTTGTTTGTACCAACTCATGTTAAAACAATATTTTGGATGCATTGGGTTATAGAAAATATTTATTATTTATAAATATTTTACTAAAATTAACTTTTTCTCCCTTCCTTCCTCTCTCCCCCCCCCATTCTTTCTTTCCTGAGGATTGAAACTCATGTGTGCTAAGCACATAATCTATCACTGAACTGTATTCCTAGCCATTTCTTTTCCATTTTCGCAAGACTTCTAGAGATTTTAAACTAAATGTGTAGCTCACAATTGCATCCTGTGCCGTGTTTCTGTTGGACAGTATTGGCCCAGCATACATCTTCGGGTTCTTTTTTTTTTTTTTTTTTTTAATTGTTTGGTTTTAGTTGTAGATGGACACAATACCTTTTTTATTTACTTATATATGCAGAGGATCGAACCCAGTGCCTTCCGCACGCGAGGCAAGCGCTCTACCACTGAGCCACAACCCCAGCCCCATCTTCGGGTTCTTATGAGACTGCAGGCTCCAGGCAGAGTGCTACCTCAGGCAGTTCTTCCTTCGTGCGGTCACCCCTCCCGGCCTGACAGCCCCGGGCCTGCACATACTGATGCACAAATTGGATCTCCAGTTCTCTGGTCTTCATAGCCCCTCCACGTGGGCTCCTCTGAGGTCCCTGGGATCCAAAGAGTCTCAGGGTGGGGCATGAGGGCAATCAAGGTGGGCCTCCTGTTGAAGGTGAATGGGCTCCATGGCTGGGACCAGAGCAGGCACCCAGGGCACAAAACTGAAGGAGGCCCTCAATCAGGGCTGTGCAGCTGCTGACCCTAGGAACCTTACTTACCCTTTCCCTGCTGCTGGCCAGGCTGGGCTTCAGTATGGTCCCTTCAGCAGGAGCCATGTGGCCACAAAGGTCCACCACTCAATTCCTAACACTCTCTGGGGTATTCTAATAGCCCCCTCCCCTGGGGTAAAACCCCGTTCAGCACCCACCAAACTGGCCTGTTGCCTTCCCTCTCTGCACACTTGGCCCCAAATAAGCCATCTCTGAGCCCAGTTCCTCTCAGCCTCCTCCTCCCTGACCCTCACCTCAGGCCGCCAGGAGACAAGCTGCACTAATGGTGATAATTTTGCAGCTTTGAAAGGGAAGCGCCCAGGACCCCGAGGCATGGGACCAGAGGAGCCCTCTGAGGAGAGGGACAGACAGCAGGCATCCCTCAGAGGCCTCCTTCCTGCTGCAGGCCATGGGGCCAACGTGTCCCGACACTGACAGGCTTCCTTGCACAAGCCAGACCTCACAGAGTGAGGGGGGCACATAAGGAGGGGACGCGTGAGGCTTGTCGGGAAGGCCAGGGGCTCATCCATCAAGAACCGTCAAACAGCAGGGCCATAGCCTGCCTGAACATTTGGCTTTTTAAAGGAGCCTTCTGCAGCTCACCACCCCCGCCAAACCGTAGCCTCCCGAAATGGAGAAATGGAGAAATGGAGCACATTCCAGTGGTGGGGGATTAGGGGTCGGCAACCCAGGCAGGGCTGGCCCCCAGCCCACTCTCCCACCCTACTGGGACTGAACTCCCTAGCACTGACCCCCCCAAATGGAGCTGCAGTTAAGGGGCCCAGGGCAAAATAGAAATTGGTGGGCCTTTTTGTCTGCCCCAGTTTTTAAGAAAATAGTACACATTTTGAGAGACGATCTTTATTACTATTTTTTTTCTTTTGTTTAAATCAGAGAAGTTGAGTTGCACTGAGGGTCTCCAAAGCCTTGTTCATGTCAAGAGCTGAGGAAAGGGTCCCTCAGATAAGAACAGAGGGCCAGTGTCCTCCCTACTGAACCCAACACCTGCACCTGGCTTGTTCTCCTAAAACTTGAGGGTCAGTCAGTCCCAGGTACCCTGGGGACAGGAGTTCTGTCTTATATGCTGCTTCACGTTCCATGATTTCAGTTCCCTGCAGTCAAACACAGTCTGAAAATCTTACATGGAAAATTCTAGAAATAATTAATTTTTTTAAAATCAATTTTATGATAGTATATGTTATAATTGTTCTGTTTTATTAGTTATTATCACATCCCTTACTTTGCCTAATTTATAAGTTAAACTTTATCATAAGTATGTATGCGTCGGGAAAACATGGTGTACATAGGTTTGGGTACTGTCAGTGGTTTCAGGCATTCACGGACGACAGCTGCACTCATGGTCGACTTCTCCCGCCGGGTGGGACCAGGGCATGGATTTCCCTCCTCTTCTTCCTTATGAGCACAGACCCAGTGGGGAGCCTGTTGTCCTGAGAACAGCAGGGCCAAGAAGGAACCCCCCCCCCAAAGCATTGGTTCTTGCTCAGTCTATGTTCAAATCCTGACTCAGCCTCCTGTTGTCTGTTGATCTTGGTCAGCTCGTCAAATTATCTGGGCCCCATTCCCTAAGTTGTAAGAACTCCTACTATACTGTGGATATCATGGAAAGTCACTTGGCCTTGTTATCAGAGAGACCATGTTGGTCTAGTGCCTGCTTGTGTATCACAGAGCAGGTTACTTGACTATCTTGGCCTTTAGTTTCCTTATGAGTTTTTTGTTGTTGTGTGTGTGTGTGTATGTGTGTGTGTGTGTGTGTGCACGCTCGTGAAGACTAAGGAAATCATGCATTTGACAGGACTTGGTGTAACACAGGGCCGATGCTACAATCAGATTCCCTCCTCTTTCCCTGTGTAGCTGTGACACGGTTAATGCTGGTCTCTCAAACAGTGGGTCTCAGGCAGGACTCTGTGACAGGGCTTGGCGCACACATGGTACTCAAGCACGGGTTTTATTTTGTACCTTTGGAAGATAGGGTCGCATATTAATCAAAGGCATCCACACCACAGCTTGAATTCAAGTCTGGGCCCTGCCACTTCCCAGATGGGCAATCCCTGGTAAATTGCTTGCCCTCTCTGTGCCTCAACCTCCTCATTTTTGAATTAGGCATAATAGTAACACCTTTCTCAGGGTCGTTGGGAGGTTTATAATTATAAAGGGCATATGTTTGTGCTTTAGGAGTGTTTCGTTAAATAAAATTTTCCACAACCCCTCTGGGGCCAGAGATGCTTATCCTCCATGTGCTGGTCCCAGTTCTGGCCTTCTGTGGCCCCTGTCCTGTGAGTGCAGGGAAGTCCTTGCTGACACTGTGTCTATTTTCCTATGGGAGAGGCGAGGATGCCACGCTCCAGAAGGCACCAGGGGAAGCAGGCCTCAGGCCTCGCCTCCCGCCCCACCTATCAACCCTGGGCTGAAGCCAGGGCCTGGAGCTCCTTCCTGGGCTGGCCCTCTCCGGAGAGGGGGCTGGGTGGGCCAGGCGAGCTGCCCCTTACTGCTCAGGAAGGGAACGACAGGCTGGGAAGGATTTGTAACCGCCCAGTGGCAGCACAAAGGTGGCGCAGGAGGAGCTTCCTCTCTAGGAGGAAGGGAGAAGGTCGGCAGCTCACATCCGGCCCTGCCCGTTCCTCCCAGATGCTGTGGAAAGATGGCTTGGCCACTCCGTCATTGCTGGGCGGAGTCTTTCCTTCCCACTAGGCAGTCCCTTGGAGGACCTGGTCCGTAGAACTGGCACACAATCACAGACACATGATCCCCCTGCCCCCACCAACGGAGTACAGGGGCTGCAGAATGAAGCAACCAACTAATGATTTGGCTGTCCCCTTGACCTTCCTCTGGGCTGTCCCAGACTGCAAAGCCCCACCCTATGGAAGCACAATGAACTGCTGGGAATGATGGCTTAGCTGTTGATATCCATTGCCCAACAGGTGAATGTCGTGGGTCAATCCCTAGATAGGGCCAGAGATTTTCTTCCCTTCTATAACCACACACTACCCTGAATCAGGGCTTACTCGCTCATTCATGTGTGGAATATACAACAGGGATTAGCTCATGACTCCACAGAAGGATAAAACTGTACCTTCTAGCTATTGCTCACTCTTGCCCAAGGTGGGTTATTTTAAACACCGTCTTTACAGGGGCCCTATGGATTCTGTGACACAGACTGGTTCATAAGCTCATCTCACTAGGTCCAGGGCAGTGTCCCCCTTTGTCCAATGTAGAAATAGGCTTCAGGACAGGTGGAGACCTGCTCCAAGACTCCAGAGCTGCTTCCTTGATGATCGGGTGGGCAGCTCCTGCTATGTGTATGGAGACACAGATTCAGGGAGGGGTCCCCAAAAAGATAGGGGGTGCCATCTTCAAGGGAGAGGAGGACACCCTAGGCAAGGGGGCTGTTGCTGAGATCTTTGCTGGAAGGTTCAAGTTTTCCTGTCAGTTCCATGCAAAATACCAACCTGTGTTCATGGGAAAGCTTCGAGCAGATCTTATGAATTCAGAAATTGATGCCTCTTCAGTTCACTCTGATCTTGACTAAGGATATGATGAGAACTGAAAGAGGAGATGCTGGGACAAAGGTGCTGTAAAACCTGGTGAACTTCATCCACCCCTCCATGCCTCCATCCATCCATCCATTCATTCATTCATCCTTCCACCCCTCCATACCTCCATCCATCCATCCCTCCATCCTTCCATCCATACCATCCAGACATCCATACCATCCAGACATCCATCCATCCAGACATCCACCCATCCATTCATTCATCCATCCACCCCTCCATCCCTCCATCCATCCATCCCTTCATCCCTCCATCCCTCCATCCCCATCCATCCCTCCCTCCTTCCATCCATCCCCATCCATCCATCCATCCATCCATCCATCCATCCATCCATCCATCCATCCATCCATCCATTCACCATCTGTTGAATGCCAACAATGAGCCAGGTTTGGTTTTGGGTGCAAGAGATCCAGGGAGGAGGAAGCTGTCATCCTTATCTTCCAGTTGCTCTCCAGCGAGGAAGGCAGCCTTGCTTAGAAGACAAGTGCCTGGGAGCCCTACCTGAAATGGCTTAAGTAAGAAAGACAGTGTATTATCTCATAAAACAAGAAGGCCAGAGGAACCGGGCACAGTAGTTTATGCCATAATCCCAACAACTCAGGAGGCTGAGGTAGGGAGATCACAAGTTCAAGGTCAGCCTGGGCAACTTAGCAAGACACTGTCTCACAGTAAAAGATAAAAAGAACTGGAGATGTTTCTCCGTGGCAGAGTGCCCCTGGGTTTAATCCCCAGTACCAAAGGAGGTGGGGGGAATTCAGAGGTAGGTATGAAGGTCAACTGGGACTCAATGGCCTCATTGAGAATTCAGATTTTTAAAATCTTTCTACCCTCCAAGTGCCTGCCAGTTCACTCATGGTGTCAATGTGGTTGCCACACATCCAGAGACTGCAAGCCGATACTGCAAATAGCTAAAGCATAAGAGGAACAATTTCTTCTTGCCGTCTCTTTTTTAAGAGAAGAGACCCTTTCTATAGTTCCCAGCAGATCTTGCCTTCATCTCTCATGGCCAGCATGCGTCACCTGGTCTTGATCAAATTAACCCGTGAGAGGGACAAAGGGATGGCCACACTTGGATCAGGTGAGTCAGGATCTTCCCTTGAGCTGGGGGTAGAGGTACCTTTGCTAATGCATCTCATGGAAACCAGGGTTCTCTTTATCAAGAACGTGAAGCTGAAGTTTGTGGTAGCTATGCATGGCGTCCTTTGGCACCAGATGAAAGGTCCAATGTTCGGTGGTAAACCCCATCCCTGGCCTTCTTAGCCCCTGGCTCTGCATGTTTGTTTTTCCCTCTGGTTTGGACACAAACTGCTCCTTGTTTGTTGTTAAAACTTGGCTGAGTAAAAACTTCCTGCATTTTCTCTCTCCCTCTATTCCAACACACAAACACACACACACACACTTCCTTTATCTAGATTTCCACCAAATTACTATGAACCCCACACCTTTTAGGGAAAAATAAGTACCAACACAATAGTGCTTGCTGCCACAGACACCCCAGATCCATTTCCAACACAGTTGACACGAGGAGGCATCTGTGAGCCTCTATTTCTTAATAATTTCTTCACAATTTTTAAGAATGAACTTGACCTTGTTTTCCAGAGGAAAAAATGACACTCATGTGCCCCTGTGGCTTGCCCAGAAGGAAGATGCTTCCAAGGACAATGCTCAGGGGTTGTGGCTGCTAACCTGGTTGGATCCATAGATGGCACCATAAGGAATCTCAGTGGTAAAAGTCCTGGTAGCCAGACACTCAGGAGGAAGGCAAATAACTAGTGGCAAAGGACTCAACCCTCACTCAGTCACTGCAGACATGAAGAGACACCATCGCTAGATACATTTCTGCCGCCAACTTCCCTCCCATAAGAAGCCTAGAGAAGCTTCCCGTGCTGCCTACTGCATTAGATGCCAAAATGGAGTCCTTCTAGGAGACCCACTGACTGTGATATGCCCTGCCTCCCTCCTGGGTCTTCCCTGGCAATCTCAGCTCCAGCTGTGCCAAGCTTCTTGCTGTGCTTCGAATGTGCTGGGGTTTGGTTTCCTCTTTTTCAGGTGCCTTCCTCCTCTCTTAGCTCAGAAGCTGGTTTTTTGGACAAACCTTCCTTGAAGGACTATGTAGGATAGTCCTTCCACCTTTATTTGATTTATTTTCATTGTATTTTAGTTGACCAGAAAAAAACCCTGATAGTGGTTTATCTCTTTGTTATTTACCTCCGCTGAGGACGTAAGCCCCATTAAGGATGAGATTTGAACTGTCTTGATCCCCCACTCTATCTTAGGGCCTACAGCACAGAGTTTAACCGGAAGGTGGTGTTTGATTACACATAACTTAGTGGTTGCTTTTCTGGGATGAAACGTGGAGAAAAAAAACACATGCAAAGCTCCTGGTAGAGATTAAACTCCCCACCCTGACGCATCCTGCAAAGCCGCACACCATCAAGCGAGTTGACTGAGAGAAGCAGATATAGATGCCCCTCCTCCTCCTCCTCCTCCTCCTCCTTCTTCCCCATCCTCATCCTTTAAGGGCGATTGTACTTCCAGGGGGCTTGAACAATTTAAGCATGGGAAGAACTTCTGAAACCATAATACTGTTAGATTACTATTACATCTAATAGTGACAATACCTACGTACTTCCTGCACACCAAGCAGTCCTGTGTGGATAACATGCAGGCATCTGTGCCCACTTTAACGAGGGGATTCTGAGTCTAATGGAAGGTTGGGTGACTTATTTAAGGTCCCTGAACTAGTAGAGGATGGAGCTGAGGCTGTACTCTCTCCATGCTTCAATCTTACCACTGCACTAACCGTCTCCCTACCTCCAATGTGGAATCGCTTGAAGAATTAAAGGAGATCTGTCTGCCTAACACAGCTTCCTAGCATATACTAAATAACAGCTCCATTGAGATAGAACTCACATATAGTCAATGTCACCTTGATGAAGTATACAGGCCAGTGGTTGTAAGCACATTCACAGAGTTGGGCAACCGTCGCCACTGTCTAATTCAGGACTCCCCACAAACCCACTCCCATTCCCTCCACCCCTACTCCGAGGTAACTGTGCATCTGTTTCCTCTATGGCAATGTGAGTGCTGGTGACCTCTGGCATTAATGATGGAGGACCCATGGTTTCTGGCACTAGGTGATCTCAAGTTGGTGGGTGATGGCTAGAGCTGGACAGAGGAAGGACGGGGAAGCTAAACCAGAGTCCTGCACTCCTGGGCTGCAGTCAGCCTGCTGGTACCCTGTAGGGTCTTTCTCTTCTGAAGTTTTCTCTGTTTGTCTGGAGACCTCCTTTCCTGGCCAATCAACCAGATTGTAAGTGCCCTGCTGTCCCCTCAGGGACCTCTGGGAGAATCACAATCAGAACCATTTTTCTTGGGGCTACAAAGCCCTATCGAGACCCAAGAGCTTTGGTGCCAGGTGCCTCTCCTGGCCTGCTCTCTGCTGGGGAGTGTCCAGGTCAGTGCTATGCAGCACTGTCTCCACACACTCCCCTCCCTATTGGGCACTGGAATCCAGGGGGAGTAGGGGACAGTGACTGCCAGGGCTGCCTTGCAGTGTGAAGGAAGTCACCAGAAAGCAGTACACCCTTGGGGGATGGACAAAACAGAGGCAGAGCAGAGACGGCCATGATGGAGCACCACCAACCTGGCCCTTCTTCCTCTCCTGCTGAAGCCACCTCCACCTCCACCAGGCCTCTCTGAGAACCTGCCCCTCAAGCTCAGGTGTGGCCCTTTTCTGATGTCCCTGCCCCCCAGTTCTTGTATCCTCAGCATTTGCAGCAGGACTGGGGCTTCTGCTGCAGCAGGGGATTTCAAAGAAGGCCGGTGTCTGGGAGTAGCAGAAAACATCTTTGTGCACCTGCCATTTATCAGTTGCTTCTCAGCAAAATGAGAATAATGGGATCTGCACACAAAACTGTATGGACCAGATAAGTCGGCTGTTATTATTAAGAAAATAAAATCTGGGAAATTGCAACTTTTGGCGGAGGGTGTTGGGGATTGAACTCAGGGGTATTCAACCACTGAGCCACACCCCCAGCCCTATTTTTTATTTTATTTAGAGACAGGGTCTCACTGAGTTGCTTAGGGCCTCACTTTTGCTGAGGCTGGCTTTGAACTCACAATCCTCCTGTCTCAGCCTCCTGAGTTGCTGGGATTACAGGCCTGTGCCACAGTGCCTGACAAGTTGCAACCTTTTTGAACCCCTCTAAAACAGAGTCCTGTGGAGAGAACCAAGAATATCAACAGTGGCCAGTGCTGAGCGCACAGACGGGCCAGGCAGGTGCTGAGCACTTTGCATGCATCAGCCCACTCCATCTTCATGCCAGCATACAAGGTAGGCACAACTGTGATCGTCCCCACTCACAGACGAGGGAGCTGTGGCACTTTCTTGCAAACCAATTTGTCGTGACACCCATGGGGAGGCTGGGATTGGCCTGCACAGCCGGGCTCCCTTCACCTGCATGATTAAGCCTGGGCGCAGCTACCGCCCAGTCGGGCTGTTTGGAAGTACTTGGTAAGGGGTGAGGTTCCGTGCACAAGTTAGTTATTATAAGCCATGGACAGGGCGGGGGTGGGGAAGCCCAACCAGCAGCCTCTGCACTGACCGGTGCCTGAACCCAGGCTGGGCTCTCTGCCCTGGAAGCAGGGTGATGCCTGGGGATGGATGGCCCCGTGTCCTCTCGGCCTGGCCCCATGGAGCCTAAGGGCACCTTCCAGTGGGCTCTGCTGAGGTGTGGGCAGGGGCTACCATGGAGGTGGGATCTAGCAGGTCCAGGCAGGTCTGCTCTGCTGGGGCCGGGAGCTCCTGGTGGCTGGGACACCCCAGAGCGGGCAGGCGAGCATGTCCTGAGAACACAGGCCCCTGCCCGGGAGGCCCGGCTAATGACCCCAGCATTCCGGCCTACATGGGCTGGGAATTGGCTGAGGGCAGGCCCATTAGCTGGAATCCTCCCAATGCTCACACATCAGAGTGGAGGGGGGAAAAGGGAAAAGTTGAAAAAGAGCTAATTATCGCTTTTATCAGAGCGGGTGGGTTGATGGGTCCAGCCCGAGGGCAGCTGGGGCTGCATTAAAGATTAAACGCCAGGTGGGGGGAGCGGCGCTTGTCATTCCACAGGAGGGAGGCCGGCAGGCCACCCCACGGAGACCTGGTGGCTTGCGGCAGCCTTAGATCTGTCAGCCAAGCCCTCTGTCCCAGCGCCCACCACAGTCACATTCCACCCGGGGACCCCTGCGGCGCACTTGCTTCCGCCATTGCGGAGAGGGCAGCTGAAGTCCACATGTCTATTCCCCCAAGGGATGCAGGGTCGGGGCAGCCTAATTACCCAATTGGTAGGTTTCCTGGCACCTGTCTTAGGGGGACTTAATGACACCTGCATATCACCCAGTGACCTTGTGTGTAGAACCTACATCAGAATTATACGTGGCCCAGCAAGGTCAGCTAGTCTGACCTTCCCTGTTATTACTGAGTAGGGGTCTGAGGCTCAGAGAAGGAAAGGGCCTCTGCCAATCACACGGCTAGGTGCTTAGTCCCTTGAGGCTGTAGCTCGCTGGAGTATGGGCTGCATCTTCAACACTGGCCTGTTACCTGACGTCTTAAGGTTAGTGAACCAGGGTAACGGGCTTACAGCAATGGAGGATTGGTGACTTCATCATGCCATTTTAACCCAGCAGTGTTTTGGACACACTGGGTGTTCAGTGAGTGATTGTAGGTTGCATGAATGATAAGAGGGTGGCACCTAAGAGGGCATAGTGGGCATTCTCCAAAACTTGGGAGTGAAATCATTAGCCATGTTGAATGGATGGAGGTGGGTACCATGGTCTTAAGTTACCAGGTCCAACCAAGGCAAATGGGGACTGGGTTGCTAAGTGCCACAAACAGACAGACCATGGAACTTGGTGGCATTGGGGCTGGAAGCTGTTTTAATACAACTATGCCAGTCGTCTTCATTGTATCTTGATGAAGATGGCCACCAAGATATCTCCACCTACACAGAGACACTTGGCCCCACCAGCGACCCATTGCCCCTGCCTGGCCAGCTTCTTCTGAGGATCTGCCCTTGCCCCGGGGAGTGAACTGGGCTCCTTGCTTCTTTCTCTTGGTAATGTTATACCAACCTCTCTAGAAGCCACAGCTTTTCCAGTTTGTTCTTTTCAGGGTTCCAACCACAGCTCAGAACTTGATGGCGGTTGTCACCTCTCCCCAAGATGAGGAGATCCCACAAATGACTTGTTGATAAAGACGTGCCCAAGTCAAGAGGGTCCTGTCCTTCCCTGCCCTGTTCACATACACTGTCCACCCACAATGATTTGAGCTAGGCCCACCTAATAGAGCCCAACAAAGCCTGGTGGTGGCGGTGGTGGTAGGGAATGAATGAGTCTGAGCAAGGAGAGAGAAAAAGGGGTTGGGGTTCATAAAGGACCCCAAGCTCTAACTGCACTGGCCACATGGATAGTCTGAGAAACCAGTCAACGTGATGCTGATTGCTGGGAAAGCTTTGAATAGAGCAACCTACTCTTCCTAAGCAGGCATTCTAAGAAAGGTCAGCGAGCCTGGACAATAGGATCCAGCACCCTGTACCTCAACAGAGCATTCACCACAGAGGTGATCGATCTTTTGATTAATTGTATGAGTGTTTGATTATCTAAACTCTCCACTAGATTGTGAACCCTGTGAAAACTTTCACTTACCCCTCAACCCCAGCAGCTGCTCTGAGCTGAACTGAATAAATATTTATTGTAGGTGAAAGGGGAGGAGGGAGGGAGAGCGGAAGGAAGAACAGAAGGAAGGAAGAAAAAGGCGGAAGAACTTTTCTAGGAATTGAGGCGAATGTAGCCAGGCCTTGCTCACAAGAGCCCACTGTGGAGCAGGGGAGAGATGGGGATGGAACGGAGGTTCGTGAGGCACAAAGGGAAGGCTAGCCTGAGGAGGGCAAGGTCCCCTCTGAGGAGAACTGGGACATCATCTATGGCTGGGACTCTGGTTGAGCAGGAGTTAGGAGTTGGGTTTCCTCAAAGGGAGCAAAGTCATCCTCAGCAAGAACTGGCATGAGCAAAGACAGAGGGGCCACAGGTAGTCAGTTGCAGGGACAAGAGGAGTGGTTCAGGAGATGAGGGTCTGGGGAGGTGGCTGGATGTCGGGGAGGAGTGGAAGAGCTGGGGACAGATACCTAAGGGGTTTCATTTATTTTGTTCTGGAAATCTGCCAGCCTGGTGTCAGGGACACATCTCTTGATGGTGGTAACTTCCTGCTTGGCGCTCCCTCTAGGCACACTGACATGCTCCCAACTGAGCTGGTGGACTGGGTGGAGAAGCCTTGAGGGGCCCAGATGAGCCCCTCCTTGCTTTTCCCTTCCTAGCTCTGTGACCTTGGGCAAGGCACTGCCTCTCTCTGTGCTTCAGTTTCCTCACCTGTGATATGGTGATGGGGGGTGTGACAGATAGTCAATAGGATGAGGCACACACGGTCCTCGGCACAATGGGGGCCTGCTGGAAGTGCTCAGTAAACGACAGTTTGCCTTCCTGTGGTCCTTGGGTTCTACCCGCTCCCATTCCGCCTCCTCCTGCTTTTGTCTCTTCTGGTGAGCCTTGCCCAGGGTTCCTGAGGGAACCTTCCGTTGGGAAGATCCTTGGAGGTTGGGCCTAAGGAAGGCAGGCTTGCAGCAAAATCTGAAAAGTGTCACCATGGATGCCACCGTCCAAAAGGGAGTTCAAACCTGTGGCTGCAGAAGACAGACCCCAGCCCGAGGCCTCTGCCCAGTGGTTTCACCAGGAGTCTCCCAGTTGCAGAAATCCACAACCCTAGGACTCCTTTCAGACTGAGTGACCAATACAGTTGCCAGTGGGGTGCTGTCCATTCGAGGTGATAGGCTACGAGGACACAGAGTCTCCAAGAGCTCCTGTTGGCCGGTCTCAGGGCCTCAGCTCCTGACAGCAATCCTGGAGAAGGTGCCCCCCTTTGCTCCCCCACCCAGCCCTCTCTCATGGGCAGGAATCCAGGGAGCCCACCATAGGCCGGCATCCTTCCTCCTAAGTACCCTCCAGCTGGGCAGCCCTTGCCCCTCAGGAAGCACTTTAGGCAGAGATGGGAAACCACAAAAATGTTAAGCTGAGATGAAGGAACGTAATGGGCTCTAATCTGAACTGACAGCAGCATTATTAGCCAGCGAAAGGCCTCAGGAGCAGCGGGGATAGGCTGGCAGGGAAGGGGAGCGAGGAGGAGGAGGGACGGGGTACAGGGACACAGAACAGACGGGAGAATGAGGCAAGGCCCGGGGCTGGAGAGGCGGGCGGGGTGGAAGGGAGGGGTGAGAGGGACCGCGTGCGATGATCACAGCAATGGATGGCCGCTGACTCTGGGTCAGCGCAGACGCGTGCCAGCCTCTGTGGGCAGCACTTGCCTGAGCGAAGGTCATCCTCACCATGTAGGTGTTGGCCTCGTCTTTCCCCTTTTACAGATGGTGTAGAAATGGAGGCACAGGCCAGGTGGACCCGTCCATTAAGAATGCCCTGCCAGATGGCAAGGCTGGGGACTGACTGCTCCTGGAAGCCTTCCTCACCCATCTAGAGACCAAAAGGCAAAGTCCCTTTTAGGAGTCAATGAAATGCCACTGGCCCTTTCAGGATAAGGAAGGGAGGGGAGGGTTGTGAAGCCCCCCACACCGACTCGGGATCTGGAGGGGAAGAGAAGACACGTTCTCAATAACCGCAGCATAGGTATGAGATGCTGGGGCCACGGGAATGCCCGGGAGAAGGGGAAGCAGAAGCACAAAGGTCAGAGGTCTCAATTAGTCTTTTAGGATTCAGAGGTCAGAGGTCTCATTCAGTCTTTGGGGGTCAGAGTTCCATTTAGCCAACAGGATCTAGAGGCCATGACCACTGACAGTTGGCTGGTACCCACCAAGGCCTTGATGGACCAGGACTTCCACTTTCTTCCAAGGAGGGCGAGAGGCCATGTGGTCACTAGTTGCACCTGCCAAACTAAGGTGGTCACAGCCCAGAGGTCCTGATCCAAAGTGGGGGGACCCCTCTAAGGAAGTAGCACACTCCTGTCCATCCTGCATCTAGATGCAGTCAACTCCTGACCCTCTGTCCTACCTGGAAATCAGATTTTCAAAACTTAAAGGATGCATATAAATTCTAGTTGTGCTGGGCAGGATCTAGCTGAGAAATGGCTCCCTTCCCACTGCAGGGCACTGCCGAGCAGGCCAGCAGACACACTTGAGATAGGAGCACTCTGCTTTGGAGGCCAGGAAGTGGCTGAGAGGCCACCTGGGTCCAAAGCCTGACAGCATGACCTCATGAGGGTACTTACCCTTTGCGTGCCTCTGTCTCCAGCTCTGCCTGGTACCCCGCTCCTTGCAGGGTGCTTGCGAGATTAAGGAGTTCATCCGCGTAAAGCACGTTACCTGGAGCCAGGTGCTCGAGCAGGTGTCCAACTGTGAACACTACGCCGCCCTGGACCTGCTGCCGGGAGGGCGTCTGTCCTTGCTTTGCATGGGGAGGTTACTTTGTCTATGGCAGGAGATGAGCCACCAGACCATCAGGAGTCCTTTTGGTCTTGCATTTGACAAGGCATTGTTTTCAGAAGAGGCAGGAGCCCCTGGAGAGGGGCACCCTGAGCTTTGATGCACCCAGGGCTAGACTGGTGTAAACTGCAAAATGCTGCAGCAGCGTTAGGAGCTCCTGTCACCAGGGCACTTCCAGAGGCCCAGGAGTTTATCAGCGGAATCAGCAGCAGCCTTAGGATCCTCTCCCGTAGCCTCGGCCAAGGACGGCAACTATAACTAAGGAATAATAATAGCAATGGCCACCGCACATCCTGTGGGCCAGGCACTTCCTAGGGACACCTCTAATCCTCCCAGGGAGCCTGCAAGGTGGGTGTTATCACCCCACACCATCACCTTCGGGGATACCTGCGTCCAGCTCCTTCCTGGCCAATGCCTCCTTAAGCTTTGGATGGGGCTGGGCCCTTTCCTCTGGGGAGCCTTCTCTGACTTACCCGAGGCCAAGTCAGTGCCCCTCTATGTCCTGCTTGTTAAAACTCATCCTACTTGGGGTTGTGGCTCAGTGGTAGAGCATTTGCCTCTGGGTCCATAACACAGTCGCGTGGTCCAGAATTCAAAAGCAACAACAAGGAACACAGCGAAAGGTCCCCCTGCTCTCCCACCCCCGTGCCCAGCCCCTGGGTTCTGCTGCCCCAGGAAGCAGGACTGTCGGTTTCATGACACTGAATAGTGATGACTTGTTTATCTGCCCCGTCCTTGGAGAGCAGGACTGCGCCTACCTTATTCACTGCTTCATCATAGGGCCCAGCACCGTGCCTGGCACATGCTAGGAGTACCGTGTATGCTGTCCCTCTGTCCATCCATCCACCCATCTGAGAGACTTATGTAGAAAGTCTATATACAATTTTTTTTCTTTTTTCTTTCTTTCTTTCTTTTTTTTTTTTTTTTTGAATGAGGCTCCAAAAAGAAAGATGACTTGCCCAGTTAACTCCACCTCCCAAGACTATGCTTACCAGAAACTATTTATTAGTGACTACCTGTCCTTTCTTCTTGAACGTGTGACCATCCTCGGTGAATTGGATTCTGATTTCATTTTTTAAGTGTGATTTTTTAAATGGGAACATACACATTTCCCCTCCTTAGTGACCACAGAGTGAAGAGGAAATGGGGCATCACCCCACCTAAGTCCCCTGGTGTGCCCCAGTCCCCACCCCATGTCACCCTCACCCCGATGGCGTGCTAAGGACGTTACTGCGGCAGCCATGCTCCCTGAGGGCTCCCTTTCCTCCCCCGGGAGTGGGGTGGAGCCTGCTCTTCTGGGCATCTTCCATGGCCTCCCTAGCCTACCCCCCACCCGGGGAGGGGTCTTTTCACGCCTGCAGTGTAAGAGACGCTGCTGTGGAAGGCTTTGCATTAAAGCCACCGCTCCATCTCTGAACACCAGCGCTCCAGGTGGGTGAGCACCGCTTTCTGGTCTGACTTCCACACCAGCCAATCTGGCCATGTCCCCAGCTCTGGTCCAGGCCGAGGGATAAGCACTCACAGCCTTGTTTCCTCTGGAGAGCTGGAGAGAGGGGCAGGAGGGAAAAGTTCACCCCCAGAAGCAGGCGGAACCGGGACAGGGAGAACCCCCGTGGGCAGCGTGGGTCAGCTCATGCGCCATCTCTGCCAGGGGCCCAGCAGGCGGCTTTCCAGCTCGGCCAGTTCCTTCCCCGTGTGGGAGATCCAGGTTCAGGCTTCTGCGTCATCTTGTTCCTGGTGGTTGAGGCAGCCAGAGATTCTGGGAGCCCAGAAAGGAAGGCCAGAGGGAGTGAGGGGAAGGAAAGGGAGGAGAGAAAAGGGCAGGGAGTCTGGGCAGTGAGGAGCCAATGTGTCAGGCAGGGACAAGGTGTCAGCCACCACAGGGAGCCTGCTGTGGCTGGCAGCTGCTGGGGAGGGAGAGGGGAATGAGGAGAGGGTGGAGGAGAGATTCACACGTTCATTTCTGCACTCGTCTTTCCATTCATTTGTTCGTTCAATAAAACAAAGGATGCCAAACGAAGGATGGAAAAGATTAAGGCGATAAAAAAAGAGGGAGCAAATAGCGATTTGATGGGGGGCAGGAACAGAGGTGTTGTGAGAGTGGGCAAATTTCACTGGAGATATTTAAACCAAGGCATGAAGGAAATAGAGAAACAGCCAAGACCCTCGTTCTCTCAGCTCTGTGGTCCATCTTTTCCCAGATTTCCAAATCCCAATCCAGCTGTTGCCATCACTGAGTTGAGTCCTAGCTAGCCCTGCCATATACTTGCTGTGTAACCTCAGGTAAGTGATCTAACCTCTCTGAGCCCCAGTTTTCTCATTTAAGTAGAAACAAGGCCAACGTGAGCGTCGTCATGGGATTCAAACACAGTAGTGCACAGGAGAGAATCCCTCACACCTGTGTAAAACATGCTCAAAGCTCCGTACTGTCGCTATGGTCAGTAGCACCAGCAGTAGCAGCAAATTCATGTACTGAACTGCGGGCCTCTGGGCTGGAGAGCTAGGCTGTTCCCAGCGTCCCCCATCCCTGGCCCCCCGGCCCTTGGGGAAACATGAGAAGCCAGAGCTTGAGGATCTCATGTGTGCCCCCCACGCCCCTTAATCCTTCCTGAACTTGGGGGTGGGGGCGGGGTGGGGGCGGCACGGCTGCCACACCTGCGCCTCTGACATCTCCTGCCTCTGGGCACAGAAAGCAATTTCAGAAATGACATGTTGCCCACAAGCAGAAATCAGCTTGTGAATTAAAATGTGTCGGCGTCAGGTGACCCCAGGCGCGGAGAGCTGGCTGCATGCAGACAGCTGAGATTAGAGGCTGTCAGCCCCGGGGAGGCCGTGCGGGAAGGGGTGGTGCCACCCGGGGCTGCGGCCGCTCTCCAGGCCCCTGGCCGCCCTAGACTTGTTCAGACAGGGGGGCAGGAATTCGGACACCGAGTGAGGTCTGCCATGGCTCTGACCAGCCATTTCTCAACTGGCCGCGCTCGGTGGCGGGGGTCGGCTTGGCTCCCCTGAGTTGGCTCCAGCGTAAACACACTAATGGGCTCAGAGAGTCAGGGCGGAATGTGGGCCCCACAGCCCCTGGGGACTGTGAAGGATGGGAGTGGGGGACAAGACACCCAAGAGGCGGGCATGCAGGGAGGAGAACGAGAGAGAGAGAGAGAGAGAGAGAGAGAGAGAGAGAGAGAGAGAGAGAGAGAGAGGAGGAAGAAAGGAGGAGGAGGACCAGGGAGGAAGATGCCTCCAGTCACATGGATCCTTGCCACCCACTGGTGCCCCTTTCTTCTGTCCCCAGGCCTTGACCTAGCTGGGCCCTGCGCTCCTAGGAAAGAGGCTGTTCCATTTCCAGCCCCACCACTTATTGTGGGGCCCTGGGCACAGCGGGGACCTCTCCGAGTTCCGTTTCTGTAACCGGGTCATGGCTGTGTGGGTCCCAGGGTTTCTGCGGTGATGAAACGAGGACACTCCAGGAAAAGCCCAGCCCAGGAGCAGCCGGCAGCGGGGCTCACACAGTGGCTCCTGCACTCCAGGGATCTCGCTCCTTGTCTGGGACCTCCCTGGAGACCGTTGCTGTGGCCCTCCGGCTCGCTGCCACCTGCCCAGCACACCTTAGGCGACCGGTTGGTTGCATGAGCGGTTAATGAAGGAACACGCGGGTGAGAGGGTGTGGAGCAAGGAATGGGAAAGAAGGGGAAGGGTGGGCAGGCACCAGACCCCACCCGCCTTCTCCTTCCTGACGTCACCCCCTCTCCCAGGTTATGGCTCTGGTCCTTCACAGCCGCTCTCCTGGACCAGGCTTGGGCAGGCGACACGCGGTGTTGAGCCGGTGGCCGCATTTCCCCACCTAGAGATTGGGCATGTGGGGGGACTTTCCTCCGTGTCCTCGGGAGTCTGGGGAGCAGAGGAAGTAACCTTGGAGCCATCTCAGTAGCCGGAGGGGTTGGGACCACCACAGTCGTACTCCACAGAGCCCAGAACAGGGCAAGGGCCAGAGCAGGGTCCATAGGGATGGGAGTCCTCAGGGGCAGAGAGGAGGGAGGCAGAGGGGCTGTGTCTCTAAGGTGGGGGGTGGGCTGGGGGGTGGGGGACCAGCAAGCCTAGAGAGGAAATTTCCTCCCCTGCCCCCACCCAGCTGCTCTAAATGCCCTCCCGTCCTGCTACAGGAATCCCACTGAGGAAGGGCATGCGCCTCACCCCCTGCTCAGAGGAACATCATCAGAGAAGCCATCTAGGAATTTGAGGGGATTCCAGAGGGCAGTGGACAAAAAAGTGAGGTAGGCATTTGAGAAGTTTCTTAGAAGGCAGTGGACAAGAGCTCTCAGGTATGAGAAAGGCCTGCGTTTGAATCCCGGCTCTGTGGCTCAGCAAATGCGTTAAATTCCCTGAACCTCAATTTCCCCATCTATAAAATGGGCGTGATAACTCTTAAACTACAGTGGGATTGCGAAGATTAGAAAGAATACCACCAGCAAAGTAGAGGGGAAAAGATCTTTATAAAAGAATGCCAACTACTAAATAGAAGGGAAGGTGGAATTAGAAAACCGGTATCTTGCAATCAATTTGGGCAAGGACCACCAAGGGATGCTGAGACTATTAAAGTGTTGTTGGGCCACAGGATATTCCCACAGTCTCAAAGCACCGCCCGCGGATGAGTCATGGATCACAAAGGGAAAAGGTTGACTTTGCATTGAGATCTGGCAGAAACCACCTTAACCTAGTGATGAAATTCAGCATCACCAGTCATGGGACAAAGCAACATCCCGTGGCTGCTGACCAGACGCACAGGGAAGGACACACGTCACCCAAACAGCTTCTTGCCAAAACATTTATCCTGAATCCAATTTTTAAAAGAACACAATCAGACAAATCTCAGTTGAGAGATGTTCTACTGGTCGCCTGACCTGAGCTCTTCCAAACTCTCAAGCGTCATGGAAGCCAAGAGTGCAGAAAGTCTGCTCTAGGTCACCCGGGCTACAGAGACACCATGAGAGAAGGCAGTGCCTGATTCTCAAGTGGATCCTGGGTCAGGGAAAGATGTCATAAAGGACACGTTCAGGGTCAAATGGAGAAGTCTGAATAGGGAGCGTGTCCTACAGAACATCGTGTCAATGTTGAAGCTCTGGGATGTGAGGATGGCCTTGTGGTCCTGTCAGAGAATGTTCTGCTCTTAGGAGATCCGTGATAAAGTTTTGGAGAGTCTTGAAGCCTGCCAAGTCCTCACAAAATCTTCGACAAAGTAAACATGCAGAGAGAGAGAGAAAGAGAGAGAGAGAGAAACAGAATGGGCAAATGTTTTTGAAGGGGGGATGCCATCGGTAAGAACCCACCTAGTGTTTGTCTCAACAAGCCCTGATCCCCTAGGAAGAGTGGCAGCTTCAGCAGCAGGAGGAGGAGAGGCCTGAGGGCCTGTTCAGGAACCGGTTTATGGGCAGGAGCAGGGAAGGTTCAGTTGGGGTGGGGGAGGCTGAAGGCAGGTAGGGTGGAAAGGCCCAGGTGGCATGCTAGCGATGCGGCCCTGGGTGTATGGGTGTAGCCCTTAGCCAGCCTGTGCCTCGGATCCCCTAGCTGTACAAAGGAAGAGGCGCCGGCCATGCCAAGAGCAGGTGAGAAATCCCTTGATAACCTGGAGCCTGATGTTTTAGTGTCTGTCACTGCTCAGAACCAGCTGGAGTCCGGACCCCAGAACACTGGACAGCAGAAACATGTTAGGACGGGGATGCAGGGGAAGCGTAGTGCCCTCAGGGCTCCCTCTCTTCCCAAAGACCCCTGCTGAGGCAATGTGGCCCCCACCCAGCAGGGCTGAAGAGCTGGGGCAGGGCAGGTCTGGGCTGGGAGTTAAGCATTCTTTGCTGCCTTTGCTCAGAAAGGGGCCCTCCAAGAGCAGCAGCTTCCCAAAGCATGCTGGGAAGGCAGAGGGACTCTGGGGTTGAATATAGAGATGGTCCAAATCATTGCCTGGCCCTGGCTCTTGTTTCTCCTATTGAACCACGAGTTCCGGGAAGCCTCCTGCTTCACTTTATCCTACCCCCACCCCCCAAGCTGCTGGTCACAGGGTAAGGGATTTGGAAATACTAAGTGCAGGGCAGACCTGGGCTCTGGCCTGGTCTGACTTGATATATAAACTGGGATGTATTATATCCTTCCTCTAGGCCTCAGTTTACCCCAAAACTGTAAAATGGAATAATTCGTCCCTCCTTTACCTGCTCCTGAGGAAACACAGTAATGGTGAGAAGAAAGAACCAGTCGGTGTTCTGGAGGCCGACAGATCTGGGTTCAGATTCTGACACTGCTGCTTGCTAGTGGTAATTAGGAGCCTTCCCAGCCCAAGCCTCTATTCTTAACCATTGTAGATGGTAGCGCCAATGGACAGGGTTAAATAAATCAAGACGAAATAAGTACAAATGTCTGGCATGTAGTTTATTGGTTTATTGTCTTTCTTCCCCACCAGGATGTCAGCCCCATACGGCTGGGACTTGGTCTCATACACTGCTGCACTCTAGCTCCTAGGGTGGCACCTTGCTTTCAGTAGGAGCTCCCTAAAGAATGGTTGCTTGAAAGGATGAATCCATCAAGCACTTAATAAATGCTAATTCCCATCATAATTCTAAAATGTGTTGGGATAAAAAGCTTTGGAGGTTCATGGTCGTTGGGAAAGGAAACTTTAGAGGGCAAGAAATAATCCCCAGGGTTGGCGTAGGTCTGTGTGTCCTTCGTCTGACAGGCAACAAGGATGCAGGGTTGCTGGTCTTATCTAGGCCAGGAACAGACTCTGCTCACGAGAGTCAGGCATCCATGAATGAGGAGGGCTGGGACAGGAAGCATTGCAAGTTGGGGACCCACAATGCATCCTGTCTAACAGGGGTCCCTTGTGCTGGTTCACTGCAGCCAGGAGGGAATGCAGGCCTAGTTTGCCCAGTGTAACTGATTATTCAAGAAAAATCCAGAAAGCAATTCCTTTTTAAAGGAAAAACACAAAGAGAGCAAACAGAACACATCTGTGGGCCAGGAGGGACCCAGTGGTGCAGCTTGACCTTCCAGGGCAATATGAGCAGAAGGTCCCCCTGGAACGACCTCCTTGGGGACCTCGTCTCTGCAGGCCTCTTGGGCAGTCCCAGTCTCTGAGCCATGGGACTCAACTTGGAAGAAATGCTGACATACCATCCAGATCCAAGAGGCCAGGAAAGAGGTCACTTCCCTGAGTCCTTGGGCTCAGGATGGCTCTAGGCTTTGGGGCCCAAGCTTAGGGTAAGTTGGCTCCCACAGTGTCTGGGCCAGGTAGACGTTCACTACATATCGCTGAACAAGTCTCTTCAGGAAAATGAAGATGTGCCTCATCTAGAAAATGGGCACAGTAATGTGGCCCCAACTACCTCCCAGGGATAATGAAGGCAGCAAGTGAGATCAAGGAGACAGAGTGTTTCTGAAAGTTGAAAGTGCTTCACAAACACCAGGTATCATCATCCTCGTCGTTATTATTATGAACAGAACACCATTGCTGGAGCAGAAGAAGGGGTTCTGGAACCCAGAGGGTCAGAGAACCTGCAAAGACATCTCAAGGAGGATCCAGATCAAGCCCAGCAGGACTCTTCACAGAGGGGATGCAGGCTCACCAGCTCCAAGACAGATCGTCATGGTCATAGGACATGGGCTTTCCTGGCTACCTGGTGTCCAGTTGAATGGGGGGCCCCAGTCAGGCTGGGCCATATCTCCCAAGACAGAGGGTTTCTGGGGAAGCACAAACTCATATATGCTGCTCATGAAATAGAGAAACTATATAAATAACATAAATACTTTCCCATATATCTTAGCTATATAAATTATTCTCTTTTGCTCTAAAAACTTTATATATGTGAGGTAGACAAAAATACCCTGTGAGCTTTTCTCTTAAAGCTGGAGAAGGAGGGGATAGTGGCTGCTCTGGTCCCTGAGGACCCCAGCAGGGCTGAGGTGGATCTCTCTGAAAGAGAAAGGGACAAGAAGGGAGGAAGAGGGCTGCAAGAGAGGCCCCCACAACTGAGGTGCCTCAGAGTCTTGCACCCAGACCCATGACCTGGGGTGTCAGTGTGGTGTCAAGTGGCCAGCCTTGGCTGAGGTCCTGTAAGTCCACCCTTTATCCTCCTGCAACCCCAGCCCTGCCAGCCATAGAGTTGGGGTCCAGATGGTGGGATGGTAGGTCAGGGAGCCCTGGGCCCCAGGTTGTTCCCAAGTCCCTCTTCCATTCAGTGCAGCCTCTGCTGCCTCATGCCCAAGGCTGAGCCAGGGGGGAGGCAGAGCTGGGGTCACAGGGGAGCAAGACAGATGGGCTGAGAACAGTCTCAATACAGCAGGGACGTAGAAAAAGCTAGAAAGTGGACCCTCGGCTGTTTTTTTCCTCCTCCTGCCAAGATGTGGGACAGCTGTGTGGGTCAGCAAAGTCGATCTCGTGAGGGGTCTCAGTCAGTTTGACTTGTTATTGGAGCCTCTGCCATCAAAGATCCTTCCAGCAACCCCAGGCTGCCCTGAGCCACTGAAGACAGGGTGGTTCCTCGAGGCCTCTGGAGGTCTCGGGGAGGCTGCTGGGCCCAGCCAAGGGACTTTTTTCCTGGAACTGGCATGGATGAGGGTTCTGAGCACTTGGTGGATTCTGGAGTTTCCTGTTTCAGCAGAGGGTCAGGAACCCTGGGTTCAGGGGGAGAGGAAGCTTACAGGAGGGGCGTGGTGGGGCTGGCCAAGCGTCCAAGGGCTTCCCGAAGGAGGTCACTTCCCTCTGGCTGGCCTCAGGCCCTACTGTGGTAAAGCACACAGCCTCCAGCAAAATGACCCCTGCAGGATGAGGTCTTCATCCTGCAGCAGAAGAGATGCGTGCTGCTCCATGGGACTCCCTGCCTGGCTCTAGTGTCAGACGCCTCGGGTCGCGAGCCGGTTTCTCTCCTTCCACACAGGGCCTTGGTAGGTAGCCCTGGAAACATCCACAGGACCCAAGGATGTTAGCAAAGTCACTCCTGTTCCTCAGGTAGGAGTCCAAGAGAGGAGCAAGGCTTAGCAAAGTCTCTGCCAGGGCAAAAGCCTGAATTAGATAAGCAGCCACAAGAGTAGCCGTGGATCCCGAATCCCAGCTCAGGAGCCAACAGTTGTTCTGCGTCACAAACACCAGCAGGTGTGGGGGGCCTCATAGACCAGGGGACTCCAGCCACAGGGAGTTGACCAGAATGTATGCCGGGTCAGGCTGGAACACTGAGCTTCTATGTCCCTGCTGGGTACCAGGAGCCGTCACTCTCCTCTGGGTTGCAACTGAAGGTTCCTTTGACCCCCAGAGAAAATGAGGAGGGGCCACTGTCTCCCTGTCCAGTCTCAGCTGCACTGTCCGAGTCCCACCTTGGGACAGGCTCTCCTACACGCTGTCTGCCTTGCTGGTCTAACTGAGCAGTGTGCCAGGCGGCTGTGGGTAACTCAGCTGTCAGGACAAGCATGAGGCCTCAGTGCAGGCCTATTTGAAAAACCTGGGGCACATATCTAACTAACTTGATCCAGTGGAGCCCAGAAAGCTTTTCTTGCTCCAAGCAAGTAGCTTCCACCACCATCTCTAGCACAGCAAAGCCACTGGTGGGGTACAAACATAAGGCACCCAGAGCTGACTGCAATCTGAGCAGGGCCAGAGGACTGGACTGGCCCATCCCAGACAGATGCATACCTGTGCTTCCAGTGGGCACTGCCTTCCCTGCGTTCCCCCAGTGGCTTGCTGGATGGCTCCAGGCCACACATCCGGGGAATTGAGATGGTCAGATAACCTACTCCTGCCCTCCTCTTGCTCTCCCTGGTTTTCCTCCCTGTCCCTTCCCTCCTGCTTCAGGTTCTCAACAAGGTCGGGGATCCTCAGGTCCAGGGGCAAGGCGTTGCTTCTCTCTGCTGAGTGTCGAGGGAGGCAAGGGTCTTGGAGGGAGGAGTGCACGCTGGGTGCACTGGCCTGTGCATCAGGGTGTGCACACACATGGTGCAAGCAGGCCGCAGGAGGTCCTGGCAGGGCGGGCGGCTCCCGGGCAGCCTAGCGCTTACAGGTGTAGACAAGCTCCTGCTGCGCACACTGCTGGCACTCCACGTAGCAGCACCACTGCACCTGGCAGTGGCAGGAGAAGGCCACCAGGCGGCTCTGGGTGTCATAGCCCCGCCCGCAGCACAGGCTGCCACAGCTGGCCTCCCGGGAGCACACCCTGCCCGCCGTGCCTGGTGAGTACTTGCTGGGCCGGCAGAAGCTGGGGGAGTCCTCCATGTACACCAGATCCCCGGGCCGCGGTGCCAGGCCCTTGTTGGGGCTGCCTGGCTTGGCAGGTGCCCACAGCTCCAGACGGCCCAGCGCCTCATTGGTAGCGCTGGACACTTTGACCGCTGAGTCGTAGCGCAGCTTCAGCACCTGGCCCGTCTCGCGAAAGGGTGAGAGCTGCTTCCAGCAGGTGCGCACTGCGCAGGAGCCCGACACACCGTGGCACTTACAGGTGGTCCTGAGGCCGCTCTTCACAGCCTGCAAAGAGGAGTGGAGGCCTGATCAGAGGCCTGGGCCCAGCAGCCCATGCCTGCCCCCCGAGTGCAACCCAGGCAGAGAACTGTCAGGAGGATGAGAAGGGAACAGGAAGGCTCATGTGAGGGAGACAAAGAGCAAAAGACTCCCATTCCTCTAGGCAGTGCACACCTTGGTGAGAACAAACAGCATGGGCCAGATCTCAGCCCTAGCTCCTCCCCTTGGCCTGAAGTTTTTGTGAAGTATACAACTTGCACAACTGAACACAGCAGCCCTGGTTCACACAACTCAGTGATAAGGACACAGAATACAGAATTCAATTTCCTAAAGAATTGGAGCAATAACCAGGTGCTGTGGCACACACCTGTAATACCAGCTGCTAGGGAGGCAGAGGCAGGAGGATCACAAGTTCAAAGCCAGCCTCAGCAACTTAGCGAGTCCCTAAGCAACTCAGTGAGACCCTGCCTCTAAATAAAATATTTTTTAAAAAGGGTTGGGGATGTGGCTAAAAGTTAAGCACCCTGGGTTCAATTCCTGGTACGAGAGAGAGAGAGAGAGAGAGAGAGAGAGAGAGAGAGAGAGAGAGAGAGAGAAACTGGAGCATTGGCCTCTGGTCCCTCCAATAGACCTAGATACTTATTACCCTCAGTTCTCCCACTACTGTTGTGACCTCAGCTAAGTACCCCCCTCCCTGGGCCTCTTGCATCTTCTTACCCATGAAATGGAGGAGAAGCAGGGGTTGCACTAGATCAAAATTATGGAATGATGTCCTTGGAATGAAGATCCCTGTCCAAACACATTCCTGCTTCACCAAGGCCTGGCCCCAAGCCTGGCCCTACCACTGCCCAGTCGTCCGTGCTGCTCAGGACCCCTCCCTGTTTCTACTGTATTCCCAGGTTCGGGTAATGGTCCAGAGTAGATGATGATGTTCATGCTGGGCGACTGTGGGACGGGGTGCTAGCACCCTGCCTGGGCAGCTGGGGACTGTGCTCACCTTGATGCCCACATGGGTGTTGTGGGCATCAGCCCGTGCCCGCAGGTCCTTGCTTCCTCTCTTGGGCCCCAGGAAGTTGCTCAGGAACTTGGTGCTGTACTTGAGGTTGTCACCACACACACCCCACTGCCAGGCCTGCCGGCTCTCCAGGCCGGGGGAGTCGTCACAGGTGCAGCGCTCCATGCGCCCGGCACTGCAGGCCCGGGCCAGTGCATGGGTGAGGGCAGCCGAGGACACCGCATACAGGAAGGCTGTCTCCTTAAAACCTGTGCCAGGCACCCAGGGGGCATCAGCAGGAAGGAAGAGAGAAGCTCAGAGGTTGTCTGATGCTCTCTGAGGGCAGGGGGATAGGCCCGTGGGTTTCTTGTGCTTCCTGACACTGTCCAAGCAGAGTGACCTTGGGCCTCCTGCCTGACTTTCCCTGCCTGAGCATGCCACGCACCTCTGGGACCACTGCTATGCTTATACTGTTGGGGAGTGACCCAAACCTGGCTTCCCGGGGGACTCAGTGTCTCCTCCTGCTCTCCAGTGTATGGGGGTGGTGTGACACATGGGGAGAGGGGGAAGCAGGCCACGACCTCTGCCCAGACCCTCCCCTGCCATGAAGAGCAGCTGGCCTCGCAGGGGGCTGGTGTGTTTGTAAAAAGCCCCCATTATTGCCTTTGCACTGGGCAATGGAGTCACCCAATGACCTGTGTCTCCCTTTTAGACAGCATGCTTTCAACAGGCAGACGGGTCGCATTTGGCTCTGTCTCATCCAGCCCAGTGCCTGGGCCATGAGCCTCCATGCTTAGGGGGTGATGGGTGGGTGGAAGCGCAGAGGGATGGATGCAGGAAGAAGGGAGGGAGGCAGGATGGGGGGCGGGTGCCGCAAACATGGATGCGGCCAACAAAGAGACAGATGAATGAGTGAGCAGATGAAGCAGCAGCCTTGTGTGTTCGGCCAGTGACTAACTCCTCCGATCCTATATGCTCCTGCGCCTTGTCTCATGTGCATGCGGAGAAGGCACAGCGAGGTGGCTGGGGCTCCCTGACTCGTCTGTGGGCTCCCCCAGCAACTGACTGGTGTCCCCTCTTTTGTGTCTTCCTCGATCCTCTTTCCCCCAAACCTGAAGTTAGGTCACAGCTCCCTAAGGTCCTTCTCACTTGAGGGGCCAAGTGCAGTGTCATTATTTTTACAGGTGTCATTGTTGAGCGCCCACTGCATGCCAGGCACTGTACTGGACAAGGGCACAGTCCTACCCTCAACAAACTCACAGTCTTGGGGGGAACTTGATTGGATTCAGGGCCCTCCAGGGCTCCCCCTCCCTCTGTCCTCCCCCGCCTCCTCCCCACCTCTCTTGAGCAGGCCGGTCCTCCCCTCCAGGCTGCAGTTCCAGCGCTCATGCCGGAACTGGAACTGACACTCCAGCAGGCCCAAGTGGGCTGCGTCCCGCAGGGTCTCGGCCAGGCCAGGCTCCCTCCGGCAGAGCTGCTTCTGTCTTCGCGACAGCTTCAGCAGATCGCACTGCTTCAGGTGGACCCCGCTCTGCGCTGGGGCTGCCGCAGTGCCCAGCCCCGGGAAGGGAGTCAGGACATCCCGCCCAGTCAGGCTGGAAAGGGTGACAGGAGGGGGACGGGTGAGCCATGGGATTGTGACAGGGCAAAGCGAGTGATGACAATCCCCGTGGGTGTGGGGCAGGTGACGAAAAGTGGCCCTGTTGGAAGACTCCTTCTTGGCGCTTCATTACTGCCCTTTGGGGCAGCCCGCCAGCCCCACAGTGGGTACGTCCCCATCTTACAGAATAGGAGACCAAGGTGCTTATGACAGGATGAGTGCAGAACCTCAAGTCCAAGTTTCCTGATTCCAGTTTCTGCTCTTCCCTGTCCTATTTCCCAAGTTCGCCCAATTAGAGAAATTGTCTGGGTGCTTTTCTCTCTTTATATATTTTTTAGATGTTGATAGACCTTTATTTTATTCATTCATATGTGGTGCTGAGTATTGAACCCAGTGCCCCACACGTGCTAGGCAGGCACTCTACCACCAAGCCACAACCCTAGTCCTGCCTGGGTGCTTTTTAAAAATACAGATTCTCAGGACCCACACATAGCAATTCTGATTCTATTGCTCTGGAGTGGGGCCTGGGAATCTGTACATTTGCCACATCCCCTGGGCAGCTGATAAGATTGGGGAAGTTTGGGGAACATTGCACAAAGCATTGGTGACCTCCCAGAGGAGGACACCTTCCTAAGAGGGGCAGGCTGAAGGGATGTAGATGTGAAGAAAACACCCAGGCAGAGTCCCCCATGTCCCACCTCTCTTGCATTATATCTCTGCCCAGTAAAATTGTCAATCATCTAGCCATTTGAAGCCTCATATAGTAGGTGCTTGGGGAAAAGAGGAAGGGAAGAAAGGAAGGATAGAAGGAAGGCAGGCAGGCAGGCAGACTGACAGATGGTTGGGTGAAGGCAAATCCCAGTCTTCTTATCCTATATCCAAGATCCCTTGATTCTGGAGTCAGGTACCAAATTCTAAGCCCGACTCTGTCACTTCCTAGCCATGCAAACTTGAAGACTGGGTTTTTCCTCTGCAAAGTATAAAGAGCAGGGAAGGGCGTCGGGACATCCCGCCCAGTCAGGCTTTCCCAGGGTTGCTGCGTGGATTACCTGAAAAGCATGAGCCTCAGCCCCAGGGAAACTCACAACTTGCCATCCTGCTAGCTGGGTCCCAAGCTTCTCCCTTCTGCAGAATGTCTTCCTCTCTAACTGGGCAGAGTCTCCCTTTGTCCAGAGGAGGAGACAGGGTTCTCTGAGGAGGCAGTGATGGGCTCAGGTTCACAACTGCTCAGCAGCAGAGTGGGATCTAGAATTAGGGCTCCACCTCCCTCCTTCCAGAAGCTCTCTGTGACATGGTGCTACTAGTTCAAGATGTTTGCTGTCCCCTGCCCTGGCACCTATATGGGTGGATTATAACTCATCCCAGGACCCAGCTGGAAAAAGCACCCCTTCTTGGAATAGGCCAGCTTTGTAGCCAGGGTCAAAAAGCAAAGGTGGAACCAGACAATGGCTCCTCAACTCCTGCTTCAATGTGGCACTTGCCACCATTGCTCATGTGTCACTGGCCAAGGTAAGCCCCGTGGCCAAGTTCCAAGGGTAGGAGGGGCCATCATCCCACTGAGCCAAGGGCATGGGCTCTCCTATTTGGAGTCACCTGCCTTCCTCAGGACTTTTGGCTGGATGCCACACCCTCTCTGTCTGCCTGGAGAATACGAAGTGTCGCTAGAGGGTGTGGGTCTTGGCCAGATCCCAGGTGCCCTGTAGATCCCAAATCCATCAGGTGCAGCCAACCCAGTGTGGAGCATATCTCTGAAACCTCCGAGCAGAGACAGATGCTATCAGGCTCCTCCAGGCCAGCCTGGCCCTGGGCTCCTCTCCCAGACAGGGTGAGGGCAGGGGCCCGTTAATCATTAATCTGGGGGCAAATGGGTAAATTTCCAGTCCACCAGGCCTATACCCAAACCCCTCCCTACAACCTGGCATGAAAGCTCAGAGCTTGACCCTTGAAAGGTCTGGAGCAGAACCTGAGGTCAGCTGTGGCTGAGGAGGACCCGTCTTGACTGACTTCCAGCTTGGGGACTGCTGCAGAGACCCCACACATCCTCCTCACCCCACAGGGGCTGGTGGAAGGGGAAACTTTTGCTTACACAATTCCTGTTTCAGAAGTTGGGATCTTCTTGTAGAAGCTGATTGACAGACCAGAGAACAAACAGGGAGTGATGGGAATTTTGGTCAATGGGGCTGCACATTCTTCAAGGCCTGTCTCAAACTTCATTTTGAGAATAATAGCTATTTTTATTCTATCATTATAACTATATATATCATATTATAAAAATACATTATATATTAATTACATTAAGTGTTATACTATGTATATATTAGTATACCTGCCTTTCTTTTAGTTCCTATTACTGAGTCATTAAAATAACTATTGTGGACCCCTAATTGGGTCAGCTGCCCACATAGTCCTTCTACCTACACAGCTACCATGTGGTCCCTATTGGCCATTTCATATTGCATGACCTTGCTGTTCTGATCTGTTGATTGGGTCAATGGAGATCACATGACCCAAGCTGGGCCAATCAGTCCTTTCTATGGGAATTTGGAATTTGAATAAGAGCGCATACAGTTGCTTTCTCTCCCTTTCTCTCTTTGGGTGACTGTGCCTGTGACACAAAAGATAAACAGAGGGAGCCGACCGAAAGAGGGAGGAAAAGAATGAACCAAATGAATTGGGAGAACCAGAGACGAGACTAGGAGGAACATTTTAGGCCCTGGTCCCAAGGTCTTCCTGAGGCTTGGTTGTGCTCTTGCCTAAGACATGCCTAACTGCATAGTAAAGGCTGAGAGTTGGTTTGCCTAGCTAAGAACCTTGTCCTTTGTTATAACATTTTGACAGCTGTAGAGTACCAGAATTTTCTAAACTGCACTGTGAACCAGGCTCAGTAAACACCCTTCCACTCATCTCCAGTCACTGATTTTAAAATTTTCATGTAATAGGTCCTGAGATTGATGGTTCCCAAAGTCCAGTATAAAGCCTGTTAATTTTATTAGCGGTAATGATACTTAGTAGCGATTAATGGTCAGGAAAGGCAGCCAACCGCACAGAGGCCTCAGGCCACACTGGGCCCTGGTCTGCCTGGGGCTGCTCTCCATGAAGTTTCCCTGGTACTGTTTGGTGGGGGTCCACACAGCCTAAGGGTAGTTCCAAGAATGAGTTTTCCTTTTATAAATTTGCAGCTTGGGGTTATACTTCCTTTCAAGAAAGTACCATGACATCAAATTTAGAAAAATGTCTCAATCTATTTCCATAAATAGTACTAGTGACTACCCCTCCGCAAGGCCATTCTATGGCAACTGCTAGGGAAGCGTTCTTCCTGGGCCCCAGGAGAACTCTGGGCTTGACAGGCTCCTGCCCATTCGGGGGGGCAACAGCTATAATTCCCTCCCCTGGAAGAACCCCAGGCCTGAGAACCCTCCCATGGGATCCCTGGAGGAAGTCTCAATTCCCCACATGTTAGCCGGGCCCCATGGGGTAAGACAGACAACTGGAGAGGTTCGAGTGACTTCATGGGTCTTATGAATGCAGACACACTGGGGGTTTGAAGGAAGACACTGCCCTGCAGTCATCCCTCACTATCAGCCACAGAAGGAGCCAGCATTCTGAACTGAAGAGCAGAGAAGCCATCATTTGTGAGCTTGCTAACTGGTCTCAGGGGTTGGGGTCAGCAGTTCCTTAGGACCTCTGCCTAAATTGAGTGCTCCTGCGCCATCTGGGCCCATCACTCCATCGGGCTGCGCCTGCTCTGGTCCAGCAGGTCCGCACCCCTCCTGTCCTCCTTGGCCTCCCCCAGGTTGACTTCCAACCTCTTTTCCCAGTGAGAAAGCCACAACCGCATGACCTGCTTCTTTCTCCTCCTTTGGTTACCCCCAGGCTGTGCTCCCCTGCTTTCTGCAGCTTCTCAATCCATGTCCCTAATGGTCAGGGTGGTCCTCAGACCAGAAGCCCCCACCCCACACACACAATGGGAGGCCCTCTGGCTCTGACCCCAGGGCATCCATGACCACATCCACCCCTGGAGTGAGAAAAGCCAAAGGTTCCCTCAGGATTTATCTCAGAGTCACCCACTCCCAGATCCCCTCTGTCCACTTCTGGCCCTTCCATCCTCCTCCTTCAGCTCTCTCACACTCTCAGCTGCAGATTTGGCTCAGCTGCCCCATCAGGGTGGATTTGGAAGAAGCAGCAGATGGTTCCTAGGGCCCTGGGGAAAGCTTCCTAGGTAAATGCTCTTTGACGTCAGCAGGACCCCAAGGGGTGTCCAAGCCCCAGGCGGGAACTGGAGCTCACTCTTCAACAATCGCCTGCTGCCTGCTGGAAGGTGGGGACCCGAGGACCTCATCCCCAAGGCTGCTCTGGCCTGGGTAGTCTGGTCATCTAACAGATATGAATTGGCTTGTGAGAGAACCGGATGGGAGCCAGACCGCCTGGGTTCAAACCCCACCTGGGCTGCCTTAGGCAGGGTGCTTCACCTCCTGCCCGTAACAGCAGAACCCGCCTTGCAGGGTTGCTGACCGGATTAAATGAGTTAACATCTGGAGAGCTCTTATAACAGTGCTGGAAACACAGTAAGTTATAGTGTCATTATGGAGTGCCCACTGCATGCCAGGCACTGTGTTGGGCAAGGACACAGTCCTATCCTCAACAAACTCAGTCTTGCGGGGGAACTTGATTGGATTCCGGAGTCACCCCAAACTCTTCCAAGGCCCCAAGGAGCAGGAGAAAAAGAACAAAGCCTTGCACTGGCCTGGCTCCCTAAGGAACAACCAGTAGGTGAATTCCTGGTACCATCTAGGTGACGACCTGACCTTGGCCAGTCCAACCCTGCCTGGAGTGGGAGGCGTGGGGGTTGCAAGGAGGCCAGAGGAAGCGCCTGGGGAGCACTCTGGGCTGTCTGGGGAAGGCTGAGCAGGTGGGAGCTTCTCTCATCACTTGGGGGAGCCGCAGACTGTTCTTCCAGACCAACCCCCACCTTGTTTCTGCTCCAGAGTCTGATGGTTCAGCAGAGGCGTCCCCAGTTGGGGGGCGGGAGGACAAGGTGGGCTGTTTCCAGGGCACCAGGCAATGCCAGCGTGTCTGGACCTCTAGACAGAGGTGCAGGAGCTGTGCCTGGCACCAGGGCCCATGCCAACTGCAGGCAGCTTCCTGAGAACCAGGAAAGCCTTGCGCTGCCTGAGGCTTCGGCCCGGCCGGGCAAAGCCCCATTAGATGCTCCTGATAGCAGGCTTCCGCTGCGGGGCCGTTTGCATGGTCGCTGCTCCTTTGTACTTTCATCTCCAGCATCTCAGCCCACCTCTCCTGGCCTCACTGAGCCCCCCTCACCCCTGACCCGCTCCACGCTCTCCACTCCCCACCCCTCCCATGCAGGGCAGTTGGTGTTGGCGGCACCTGACCAGCGTGGAGCTGGCTGGATGTACTTCAGAGAGGGGAGCCCTCAACTCCCACCTCACCCGGGGACCACTCGCCTCCCCTCACCACAGAGGGGCCCCAGGGTTGTCCAGGGCACCCCCTTCTGGGCAGTGCATCCCCTTCTCCATCTTTAGGCCCCTTTCTCCTCTCCAGGACTCCATGTCACCTTGGACCTCCCTCACGGAGACTCCCTTACTGGGCAGCCTGGCAAGGTCAACAGCTACCATTTCTTACCTGTGCTCCAACTGTCCCTACCCCTCCTTAACACACCTGCTCGTCATTTATACCTGTATTCACTGACCACCTGCTTCACGCCAGGTCCACCCACAAACACCAGGCCACGCTCTGCTTCCCCGTTCAGGCCTTTCTTCCTTCCCAGCTCTTAACCCCAGGGCCCCATGACCCCACCCCAGGGCCCCGTGACCCCGCCCCAGGGACTGAATCTGGCCACCATCTTCCCCACTCCAGAGTCTCATCCCCCACCCAATCCCTGCTCCAAGAGAAAAGAGCCAGGACCAGCTGTGGGCTTTGTCTCTCCAGGAACAGCTCCACTTCCTGTTTCGCCCAGGCTGCCTGCTGAGGAGGGCATCAGGGAGACACTGCTCCAAACAGTGACAGCCACAGCCAGCGCCAACACACTCTGCATCTCAACCATCTCCAGATTTAGAGGGTGGCTGGATCAACATCTGTGGAGGAAATGCTTCTCCTCCCGCCCGCCCCGCCCCCCTTTTTGCTCAGGCTCAGACTGAAGCTGGGAGAGGAAGACTTTGTCCCTGGCATGCATAGTTCTGGTGGCAGTGACCATAGAGGGTCCTCAAAGTCAGTCCTGTGCAGAGGGATCCCTCACCCTCTAAGTCTGGGGTTATAGCACCTCCCCAGGCCCTTGGCTGGGTACAGATGTACATCTCTAGGATCATCATGTTTGAAAGCCGGCCAGACCCTGCAGGATCACGTGGCAGAAGCTTTGCTCTGGTGGCTCCTGGGAGGCAACTTAGAGGCTGCTGGGGGGAAGCAGAGGACAAGAGCCTTGCCAAGTGGGCGGGTCTCTGCTTGGACCCATCTGGTGCCCTGGGAGTTCATGTAGGATTTATGGCCCAAGGTGAATTCAACGCAGCGCTGGGACATGCCCCAGCTTTTCTGGTTGCTTCTACCAAGCCTGACAGTTTCTGCTTTCAGTCTCAACATAACCCTTCAAGGAAGCAAAATCAGTCATTGTCATGGCAAATGTCTAAGGTGATGGGACACAAGGCAGGTTTTAAGGGAAGGAAGTCTGCTCTGGACTCCTCTGGCCACCTGAGGGTAGAGGAGGTAGAACCTCAAGAAGGGAGAGGAGGGTCTTCTGTTTGTTAATTTATTTGTTTTGTTCCTGGGAATTGAACCCAGCCAGACTTTACCACTGAGCCCCTGCCCCAGCTCTTTCTTATTTATTTATTTGAGACAGGATCTCACTAAGTTGTTAAGAGCTTCGCTGAGGCTGGTGTTGAACTTGTGATCCTCCTGCCTCAGCCTCCTGAGTTGCTGGGATTACAGGTGTATGCCACAGTGTCTAGTTCTTCTGTTTAAAAGCTGCTTTTCCCTGGTCTGACACTCCGTATTTTTTTGACCAAAGGTCAAAAGTCAGAAGTTAGACTTACAGATATGGCCTCCCTTTTCATACTAAAGTGTGACAGTCTGATGCAGTACCCAGGACCTGAGAACCTACTTGGCCAGATAGAGGGAAGAGCAAAGGGGAGGTTCCTGTAGAGAGAAGGGAGAGCCCATCGTGTTAAGGGGGAGAAGTGGAGAGAAGGCCAGCCTCCCTGGCTTCCTGAGTTCATAGGGCCAGCCCCAAGTCAGGGGAGGAACAGCCCTAGGGCACAGGGCAGCAGGAGAGGAGAATCTAGGGGGAGGCAAGGGCCAGCAAAAGGGAAAAGTCACTGCCCACCCAGATACTCACTGCAGGCCAGGGGGTGACACCAAGGACTGTGGGGGACAGAGCCAACCATAGAGCCCCAGGACCTCTGCTAAAGGGAGCTACGAGCGCATGAAAGCCAGGTACAGTGGTGCACGCCTCTAATCCCATGATTTAGGAGGCTGAGGCAGGAGGATCTCAAGTTCAAGGCCAACCTGGACAAGTTAGTGACACCCTGCCTTAAAATCAAACTTAAAAACAAAACAAAACAAACAAACAAACAAAAAAAAAAAAAAAAAAAAAAAAAAAAAAAAAACAAGACTGGGATGTAGCTCAGTGGCACAGTGTTTGTCTAGATTGTGTCAGGGCCCAGGTTCAACTCCTAGTGCTGCCATACACACACAAAAAGTAACGGATCAAGAGTTGAGCACACCTAGTTGCCCCTATACATGCTAGTGAAGTGCAAGGGTGACAGGGTAGAGGGGAGAGGGATTGAAGGAAGAAGCATGCCTCAAGTTGGCACTCAACAGGCAGCATAAAGCAGGGGTGAAGGGAAAGGGTTGGCTGTGGATTCTGGTAAGCTAAAATTCAAATCTCGGCACTGCTAGCCACTAGCTATGCTACTTTGGGCAAAGCACTTGGCCTCTCTGAGCTTTTTTCCGACTCATTTATAAATGAGGCTAATCATGCCAGCACCTATCTCCTGGGTTACCACAATAGTAAAATGAGATAATGCATGGAAAGTGTTGAACATGGGAAAGATTCAATGTGTTTTGAATTGTACACAGTTGGGACAAAGATATAGAGAGGAAGGAACAGATTTTAGCAAAGATACTCCTTAACTTGGATGCTCTAAGGCAGATCACTAGATTTCATGGACTCTATGTATAGAGAACATTTTTGCATATGTATATATAATATATATAATAAATAGTATATATTACATGTATTATATATTTTATTTATTTACTTTAAAAATGTTTAGGGATCAAATCCAGGATCTTGCACATGCTAGGCAAGCACTCTTCCACTGAGCTGCATCCCTAGCCCTATATATATTTATTTAACCTTCAAAATAACCCTGAGAGATAAAGATTATTCCATTTTACTGATGGGAAAACTGAGGTCAGAATACTTGACTTGCCCTGGGTTAGTTAATAAGTGATAAATGGAGGATATGAACTCCTCCATTGTCCCTTATGCCACAGCAGGGCCTGGGTCACCTCCCATCTTGCTCCAATTGACCCCAGGGTGAGGATCACCTTTATGGATGACCTGTCCCACCTCTCCAGAATCCAGCTTCTACCTGAGCACACAATCCCAAAGGCGCCAGGATCTCCCTTAGGCAATTTCAGCCGGGAGGACACCTGCTCTGTTTCCCTCCCTCCTCTGTCTCCTCCTCAGTCACAGAAACTCTACCACCATCCACTGAGGGGGTTGGTTTGACCCTGAGCCCAACTCGGGAGCCCAAGTCCTCAGGGGTTACAGCTCGGCCAGGGACAAGCTGGCCCAAATTCCTTCCCAAAACATGATGATTCTTATCAGGGAGGGTTGGCTTTTAATCCACCACCCCAAAGCAGTAAACTTTCTTTTACCCTTTCTTTCCTCTTACCCTGTTTTACTCAGGACCCAATACAATCTCTTTAAAAAAATTTTTTAATAAAAATGATGATATCCAAATACATTAAATGCTTAGGAATAATTTTTAAAAAAAAAAATATTTTGCAAGATCAGCACACTGAAAACTACAAAGCTGCTAAGGGAAATTTTAAAAAGTCCTAAATAGAATCAACTGGCTTGTGAAGCAGAATATTCAGTGGTAGAATGTCAATCTCCCATTGATTGGTTTATTGCAGTTGCAATCAAAATCCCAGAAGGCTTTCATGGGCATGTTGACAACTGGTGCTAAAATTTATGTGGAAACACAAAGGAACTGAGTGGCCAAAAAGATTTGGAAAAAGAAGGACAAAGTTAGAGAACACAGAGCAATTGGTTTATAGATTTACTATAAAGCAACGTTAATCAATACTGTATGGTATTGGCACAAAGATAGGCACATAGATTAATGGAAAAACACATTGAAGGTTCAGAAATGGACATACAGATATTAGATCAATTGATTTACAAAAATGATGCAATGGAGAAAAGATCATCTTTTCAACAAATGGCACTGGAAAAAGCCCCAGGTGGGGAGCAATATGTCTCAACCCTTACCTCCCACCACACACACTCAAAATGCAGCATAGACTTCAGTGTAGAAGCTAAAATTGTGCAACTTCTAGAAGAAAACATGAGAGGAATTATCCACAACTCACCCGAAATTTGCAGAGATTTCTTGGATAGGACACTAAAAAACAAACCACAGAGGGAAAAGTCGATAGGTACACTGAACTTTGTCAAAATGAAAAACTTCCACTCTTCAATAAGAAAATGAAAAGGGAAGCCACAGCCAGGGATAAGATGTTGCCAATATTTTCAGACAAAGAATTTGTATCCAAAATATATTAAGAACTCTTAAAATTCATTACCAAGAAGACAAATAACCCAATGGAAAAGTTCAAATGACCAATAGGCCATGAAAACAAACATCCAACACACCCCTCATCAATGGAGCCATGGAGATAGTAATGCACACCCACTAAATTGGCCACAACGAAGGTGGATGGTAGTCGGCAAGAATATGGAGCAACTGGAACTGCATAATATGGTACTATCGCTTTGGAAAACCATTCGGCCATTTCCTATAAGTTAAACATATTCCTACCATATGATCCAACCCTCCAGTCCTAGACCATTCTGTCAGAGAAATTAAAACATAGGTCCACAAAAGAGGTGCACATGGGTCTTAGCTTTATTGAGAGCAGACTAAAACTGGAAATAATCCAAATGGGAAATGAATGCACAAAATGTGGTACATCCACCTAATGGAATAGTACTTGGAAATAAAGAGGAAAGAGCTACCGATACATCCAACATGGATGAATCTCAAAATGTTATGTTGAGGAAAAGAATCCACATATGAAAAGCTTTGATTCCATCTACACAAACACTGTAACAGCAGAACGAATCTATAGTGACAGAAAGCAGGGGATTGAGATAGGCTGGGGCTGGTGAAGAAGGGAAAGGTTGGTTGATCACAAAGAGGCCTGGGGATTTTCTGGGGTGGTGGAAATGCTCCATAGAATAATCGTGGTCAATACAAATGTGTTGCACAGGAGTATACATTTTTTAAAACTCAGTGTACTTAAAAGGCATGAATTTTATTATGTGAAATAATAATTTGGAGAAATTGGAGTTTATGTTTTCTTTCTGCAATGGAACCCCAATGGCAGCACCCCACAACACTTCCATCCTGGGAGACAGCCTGCCCCGAGACCACAGGCTATCAGGTGGGCTCTCAGAGGATGCCATGATGACAGGGGGACCAGGGCTCAGGGGACAAGTTTGTTCGGCTTTCTATGCTGTCCTTGGTCAAGTCACTTGTTTCCAGTGTCTTCAGCATCTTTAGATCCCATGGTTTCCCAGCCTGACAGGCCTGGTCCTGGTGCTGGAAGTCTAGGATTTTCCAAGAGGGTATGCTTTGGCCTGGATAACTCAGGAATTCTGCAAATCTTAACTTCTGTGCAGTTTTATAAACAAGTACCCTGCTTATATGATAAGCCAGGCCCATGCCATGTCCTGTCACTCAATCCAGTTTTTAGTCCTCCCAGTAGCTTTGTAACTAGAAAGCATTCCTGTGAATGCAGCTTTTCTTTGGTGATGCTTTCTAAAATGGCATCTGCAGTGAGTGAATGTCTTTCCTTTCTAGGGACAGTACAAGAAGCTTACGGACACATAGTCCTGGATTTGAATCCAGACTTTGCCTTTGGCTAGCCGAGTGACTTTGGGCAGATGTTTTAACCTTGCTGAGCTGTGGGTGATGACACTACCCATTTTATAGGAAGGTGTGAGGTTTTATTGAAACAACGAATGATTGGCTGCCCTCTGGGGCATCACGCAGTAGTAGCTCAGGAAGCCATTTTCTGTAAGGCATGTAGCATAGACTCAAGGCAGCACTTAGTTTCTATCTTGCCCCCACTAATTTGTGTGACATGGGGTGGGTCACTGAATCTTTCTGACCCTCAGTTTCCTTTGGAAATCATACTTCAGGATTGGTTCTGAGGATCTGATGAGAAAAGAGGCTGCATCAGAAGGTGATTTGTAAATTTCTCTGCGATTTATGTTACTGTTCCCATCAACAGAATTAGGATCTAAGTCCAAAAGCACAAAAGCACCTGAGGCCACGGCTGTCTCACTGTGCTAGGGGTTCTTGTTCTGAAAAATGGGGATAATAATGCATGCCCTTTTTAAAGCAGCGGGCTGGTCACTTCCAAATTCGAAGCCTGATTGCAAAGTCCCCCTGAGAAGATTGTTCTCACCAAAATCATCCTCGCCTACTCTCCTGACAGCCAAAATTTCTTTTCCTAGGAAATAAATGAAAGCACTTCAAGTTATAGTCAGAAGTATGACTTAGGAAGCAAACAGCCTGGGGAAGAGAGAAACATATTGCTTCACATTTTCACTAAAGTGTGGAAGAGTGATATCAGATTCCTTCCAAAGAACAAATTCAGATAGGAATCTGGAAACCTGGCATTAATTGAGTCCAAGAGGGTTTCCTCAGTGAGAGTCCCAGCTGAATCCTGTCCATTCTCTGGGACCCAATACTTAACAGAATGAGGCCCTAATTTTATCTTACTCTCCACACATTTGTCCTGGTCCCCAGACTGGGGTGGTGGTGGTTTGGGTATACTCTGGCAGCTCTGCCTGCCAGGGCCCCTGACCTGGAAGAGGTGGTTTCAAACCTCTTGGACTGGACTTAGCCCTAGCTGACCATCTTCCCTCTTTTCCAAGGATGTGTCTGTTCACAGCCCCCAGATTCTAACCCTGTGCACTGTTGAGAACACTCTTCCCTTCCAATACACCAGCCAGGGTGGTCCAGACTTCCTGGAACCCCTCTCCTCCTACCCCACCTGACCTTCGCTCCTACCTCCAACCATAAAACCCAAGCAAACAAAAGAATTGTGGAAATGAGCCGATGTTCAAGGGGATGTCCTTGTCTTCTCCATTCCAGTTCAGAAACCTCTCAGATGTCCTCTGGGACATTAAGATACTGTATCTGATTTCCTTACTACTATTACTATTAACAACAACAATAATAACAACAATAATTGTTACCATTAGTTGAACATTTACTATGTGTTAGACACTATCCTAAGTGCTTTACATGTACTAACACACTCCTCTTATGAAACAGGCACTGTTATTCTCATTTTACAGATCAGAGTCTGGTGGACAAAGCCATTAAGTACCTTTTTTTCCCCCCATTTTTTTAGGGTGCTGGGGATTGAACCCAGGGCCTTGTGCTTGCGAGGCAGACACTCTACCAACTGAGCTATATCCCCAGCCCACCCATTAAGCACCTTGAACAAGAGCACCCAGCTAGCAAGTGGGAAGATCCAACTTGAGTTTGTGCCCACCCATATGTCCTTCCTGCTGGGGCAACTCCTTCAAGCCTGAAATCCTGGGAAAACAAACATCACATATGTGCACTGCTCTTGGGGTGAGTCGCATATCAAGGTCAAGTATTCCTTTGTACAAAGGAAGAAACGAAGGCCCTGACACCAAGTGATCATCAGTAAGCTGGACTCAAGGCTAGGGTCTGGGCTGACAATCTTTTCCATATATTCCAAGGGAGGCCACTGCCTACAGCCCAAGCATGTAATTTCCAGGGGTCATGACCTGGAAATTAGCCTGCAGCACTTATTCCAGTCTGCAAGGGACTCCTCAGACCCTTGCACACTCCTCCCTGGTGGATTCCTAAGAGCAGCCTCTGGCAGGTCGCTTGCTGGGTGTTTTCTTGCCTTTGCTGTGGTCTGACAGTAAGCTTCGCCCTGTTTACCGGTAACCCTCCAAAAAAGGGAAGGTTTAAAGTCACAGATACAGGTGATTGGAGTCAGTTTTAAGTGAAGGTCAGGAAGATGCCTTCTCATCCACAAATGATGTCTGCCTCCATCCCAACCCCACCGTGTCCCTGGAATTCAGGGTCAGAGAAGAAGAGACTTCGAAATAATTGCCCTATAACTTTTGCTCCAAACATTCCCCTCGTGGTTACCGCCCACTCTCCCGGCAGGTGTCACCCCAACTGTGATCCTCCCTTTCCAACCATGTACATCCTCTAAAATGGGCCTCTCTCCCTTTCTTTGTCATTTTCCTGAGCATTCGCCTGCTGCCAGGTCTCTGACAGCTCCTTTTCAGCCTCCAGCTGACACTCCCCAACACCCGCGGTTCCCCATCCCTGTTGGATCAGCAAGATCTTCGGCTTTGGCAGCAATCCACTCCCACCCATGTGTCCAGCCCTCCAGATCTCCCCTTCGCAGGGCAAAGGCAGAGGGCACGGAAGGAGTCCGCGGCAAGGACTGTGACTGGCCAGAGTCCAGGATGGGGGCACACAGGGCACGCGAGTGAGAATCCAGAAAGGACATCAGAGAGCGGGGCGGACGCTGGACAGACAGGGACAGGACAGAGCGCGCTGGGACGGACAGGGCCAGGATCTGAGGCGCGTGCAGAGCCCTAGAGCTTGGGCTGGAGTCTGACACCCAGCGGGGTGAGGAAAACGGAGGCATAGGAGACCAAAGACTCGGACTCTCGAAGGGGTGATCTGAATCTGAACCCGGGAAGCCTGAGACCAGCCAGTTCAGGGAACGAATTCCGCCACCTCAAGGTGGTCTGGGTCCCTCCGGGGAGAGGCTCCGAGTTCGAGGCCTCCCCGGAGCCAGGGACAGTGGACGGGGGAGCGGGAAGCTGGCCCTGCCGTGGTGGGAGGGGGTGGGCCGGGACGCGGCGGGCACTGACCCGAAGTAGGCGGCGGCGGCGGCGACGGCGGGCAGCGCCAGGAGGCAAAGCGCGGCCAGGGCCAGCGTGGGCGAGGGGCGCATGGTGCCGGCGGCGCGGCGCCCTCTAGCATCTCCCAGCGCCGCTCGGCGCTCGCAGCGCCGCCACCTGCCGCCCGCGGGGCTTTAAACCCGGTGGGGCGGAGCGGGAGCGGCGAGGGGAGGGAGCGGCGCGGGAGGGGCGGCCCCCGGGCGGCGAGCCCCCCGCCCCATTGGTCCCGCCGTCCTCGCCCCGCCCCGTCGCGGGTGGGGCCGCGGGCCTAGGCCCGCCCCTAGCTCCCTCTCCCACCGCCCCAGGTGAGAGCTCACCTGGCGCCGCGTGCCCACCCTGAGACGCCGCAGCGGAACGTGAAGCCCCCAGTGCCTGGAGAGGCAGGATGGGGGGTACCAAGACGAGACTGATGTAGATTCTGCCTCTCCCGGGCGGGGCGGAGGGGCGCGCAATCTCTCCAAGCTCCTGGAGTGTGCGGAAAATCCGTGTAGTTGTCAGCCTTCCTGCCCAGAGGATGCAGGTCCCTCCCGCCGCAGTCCTGGGACTTGCTGAGTGAGGGCAGGGCCGATCCTAACGCTGAGCCTCACTCCGGTAGAAATTCATACCCAGTGACTGGAGATATCCTCTTGCTGAGCAAGAGGAGTCTTTGGTCAGAGGGGAGGATGAAAAGAGAGCCCTGGGTTTTGTTGTTGTTGTTTGTTTGGTTGGTTGATTTTTATTTTCTAAACGGGAGGCTGACCGTCACTGGCAAGGCGCATAGCGTGGGTCTCAGTGGGTGTTTCACAAAATGGTGTTGATGTTTACCAGGACAGAAATTATGACTCTGGGCCGTGTGGCAGGAACAGCCATAGAGGGAAGAGAGACCTGCTTTCTAAGGTGTGTAGATGCCAGAACTTCTATCCGATGGGTGCTCGGCCCCAAAGTTCTATTTTGCTTATTCTTTTTAAAAGTTTTAAGTCTGAGCTGGGTGCGGGGCGGGGGCGGGGCACGCCTGTAATTCCAGCGATCAGGGAGGCTAAGACAGTAGGATCATAAGTTCAGGGCCAACCTCAGCAACTTGGTGAGACAAAATAAAAAATGAAAAGGATGGAATGTAACTCACTGGTGGTATACCCTGCATTCAGTGTCCACCACCAAAGGGGGAAAAGGAGGGAAAAAAAAGTTTAACTACAATACCTGTAGTGAAGTGTGCTAATCAAAGCAGGAGACGGCACCTCCAGGAAGGGGACATACAACCCATGACCCAAGCAAGATTTAAAATGTTTTGGGAGTCAGACATTGGATCTAGTCAAGAAAAAAAGGCTTTGGGGTGGGCACCAGCATGATTAGGGTGCTGGGAGAGGTTTTGGGAAGAGGGTGCTAGGAAGTTAGGTGGTGTTGGCAGAGGAGGCCCCTGCCATAGTGAGCTCTTTGGGCTGTTTCTATGTCAAATGAGCAGAGTGACTGGAGGACCTGTTGATCTTTAATAGCTCTGCCAGCCCTATCAAATCTCACAGTTCTATTTGTTAAAGCTGAGTGGCCCAGTTCAGTGTACAGAGACCTGACTTCCAGTCATGTAAATTATGATCCCCAGATATGAAACAGGAATGATGACAAATAGCTCGCAGGAGATTTGACCAGATGAGATGTCAGATGCCCAGCAGGTGCTAGCACTCAATACCAATGACTGTTAACGCCTGCAGGCAGGAGAGACAGTGTGCTGGTGTTTACTAGGAGTTTGGTGGGCAGGGGAATGGGTGTCTGATTTGTATCATTTGTTTGCTTTTGTGCCGTAAATGTAAACGTCCCCACTATGACTGATTTCAAGCTACCAATGTGGTTCTTACTGGAGTTGGGAAAAGATGTGCACAGTAGGCTTCACAAGCCTGCTGGACCTGGCTCCAGCACATCACGGGTGAGACCTTGAACCAGGATCAAGGAGGCTCAGAGGAGGGGCCTGAGCGTCACTAGTGAGTCGGAGAGGAGGATGACTGGAGTGGTGAAGGGACACCACCAAACCCCAGCCATGCCCATGGGCACCCAAGGGTGGGTAGGTGAGAAGGGAGTGAGTCCGTCATGGGCTGGCCCAGCTGCCCCTCCTGTCCTCAAGTCCATAAGCACACACCATACTCACAGGACAATATGGCAGGCATGTGCAGTGCAGGGGGCTCAGTTTCTCCCAAAGTGACACATCCTGAACATGAAAGTTTCATGTTGATGTCTGATCCAGGATGTGCTGCAGAGAGGGTTGAGGAAGCAGCAAAGGTTCGGTGGAGATGTCATTGCTTGGAGAATGAGAAACACATAGAAAATGTTCAGATAAATGTCCTGAGTTCCCACCAGCCACTCTTGGGCTCCTTCCTTCTGAGGTTAGAATCATGGCTGAAATCTGCCTCCCGGGTCATCCCAAACTTGCCCACAGAGCCCTCAGAGTTCGGTTCCTGCCTTCTTAGCCAACAGGGCTTCAGCGATCACCCAGGTGGCAGCTCCTCATGCTTGATAATGGGAGTTCCTAAAGCAGTTCCAGGGTATGGGGCTCCATGTGCACAAAACCAGGCTCAGTCCATGGTCTCACTGAGGTCTCAAATGCCTTGGGAGGCTGGGTTGATCCTTATTCCCATTGCATAGATGAGAAAACTGAGGCTTGGACAGCTGGAATAGTTGGTGCAGGTGGCCCAGCTGTAGTAGTGAAGGTAGGAGTTAAGCCCAGCCCCAGGGAAATTGCCAGTACTGACCATGGTTCACACTGGTCATGGCTGGCTCAGGGATGCAGAGACACAGCTTACTTCCGGCAGCCTATGCATTGTACATCCTTTCCCAGCATTGTACATTTCCTAAGTGTCAGTCCTCAAAGGGCTTATAGTCTGGAGGGGGAGGTGGTGGAGAGCAGATCATCCCATGGTTGTGGTATTATGGGTTCCCTGAGGAAGGACGTAAGGAGTGGTTCTTGGGACTTAATAGCATTGTGCTATGTATGGCTTGTGTGCTTTCAACCTGCCCTGCCTTGTTACTTCCTCAAGGGGCAGGACTGAGTTTTACTTCTCTCTGAGTCTCCAGAGCCCAGCCCAGGTCCAGCACATAGTAGGTGCTTAGAGAACATGTGTTATCTCCAGCTTATAACCTTGATCTGTGGTCTTTTTATGTAGCTGCAGAGATATGGAGTGTCATACAAACATGACACATGCTCACAGAAGCACTCCTTTCTATGCTGACGCATGTTCCATTGAGCATGGGTGCGCACACACACACACACACACACGCATGCGCGCGCGCATGCACAACAGCACACTACAGTACAAGTCCAGGCATTCAGTGACTCACAGACCCCCCGCCCCACATCTCCCTCAAGGATGTCTAAATTCCTAGGTAGACCCACAGCTGCTCTGTATCCACACGTTCACACAGGTCGGCGAGAGGGGCATTCCTAGACATACGCATGCAGCTACCTGTCTCCATGAAGCAGCCCAAGGCAGCCGCTGCTCAGAGATGCAGTGTCCCCTCTTCTGTGAGTACGTGCATGAGCGCTCTCTCTCTCTCTCTCTCTCTCTCTCTCTCTCTCTCTCTCTCTCTCTCTCTCTCTCTCTCTCTCTCGCACACACACACACATACACACACACACACACACACACACATACACATGTTCATCCCTTGGGGTTCACAAGCATGCAACCAAAGGTCTTATAATGTTTGCATCAAATCCAGCTCCAAAGTGTCTCCAGAACCCCCTTCTTCCTCCATCTGCTAGCAAACCCTCAGGATTCAGCCATCTTTGGTCCCAGGTTCCCCACACCTCCAATTCCCGCCAGAAAGCGCTCAGAGAACCCTCTGAGCTCCCTGCCAGGTCATGAGTGAGTAGAAATGTGGCATTCCAGGTGACCATCCCCCTCCAATCTCCCTCCCACCTGCACTGGAAATGGACTCTGCACCCAACAGGAAGTAAGGCAAGCAAAGCCTCAGCAGCTCTGAGGGAAAGCACCATAGCCCTTGGGGTTGGTCCTGGGGAGGCCTAGACAGGATTGGTGTGGTCTGTTTGCTTGTCCCTCTCTTGTCCTTCCCCATCCTCCATGTGACTTGGCCTTCTCTGCCAGTCATTATGACTAGCTCTCTTCTGACCACTTCATCTGTCCTGACTCCACACATTTGAATGGTCCTGGCAACATCATGTGACCTTCCTTTGTGTTATTAGGCTTTGGAGCACTGTGGGCTAGGGCATCGGTCATCATTGTCCCCATTTTCAGACGAGGACATGAAAATCCAGATAGGTGAGTAACGTCCTCAGTGTCACAGAACTCACTGGTGCTTGGTGGTGGGTCACCTGATGTTTCTAGAACATGAACTGGACTAGGACTGAAGCTAAGTGGAAAGAGGGCTTCAGAATCCCTGCACAGGAGACTCACAACTGAGCCCAAAAATGACATCGAGGGCAGAAAAAGACCAAAATGTTAAAAGTGGGCAGGTGCCGAGGAGGATGGGGGTGTGGGGGAAATGTTTTGACCCTCTGTGTATTTTCCAAGTTTTCTTCTACAAGCACTTTTGACATTTATAATGGGGGGGGGGGTGCTTTAAAAGCAGGAGGAGACAAAAACATCAGAATAAATCCATGATGTTAGAACTTTAAGCCTTGGCAGGAAAGATACTTGGGAAGGGAGTGGGGAAGTCTTCTTGGGAGGAAGTCCTCCCAAGGCCTCCATTCATCAATCCTCCTGTAGTAAGGGCCCCAGTCCTGTCTTGGGGAGCTCAGTCTGGATTGACAGAGCTCACCCCTACCCAAGGCAATTCCAATGGAAGCCCTCTCGCCTCCATTCTTCCCTCCCTTCCTCTTCTTCCCACTGAAGATTAACCTTCGAAATTGCATTGTGTGGGGTGTTGAAGGACCATCCCTCTCTTGCCTGCTTGAGGCCCTCTGCCATTCCTTGTTATAGACAGACCTTTGCACTTAACCAAGGAGAGGTACCCTTTAGCATCCTCCACCTGTCGCCAAGATTCCTCCTGGAGGCCTGCCTTGGCCTGACTCTTCTGCCTTTCTCTGCTCACTCATCACCTTGGTGCTAGAAACTTTATTGACACGACTTTATTTTGTATGAGTGGATATGTTAATACCCACCATCCTTGAATTAGGCACCCTTGCTAAACTGAGACCCTGTCCCGTGTGTGTGTGTGTGTGTGTGTGTGTGTGTGTGTGTGTGTGTGTGTGTAACTCGTAGTGCTAAGGATTGAACCCAGAGCCTCTCCCATGCTGGGCAAGTGCTCAACCACTGAGCTACACCCCCAGCCCTTCCCCTGTTTCTTTTATATCCCACGTCTCCTTTGACAGAGGAGTTGAGCTTTAGGAACAGATAAATAACGCTGGACCCTGGACAGTCAGACAAGATTGACTGACATCTAGAAATCCTGCCCTTGATTTTGTAAGGTTCATGAGAGACAAGGTGATCGCCCTCTCTACTAGGATGGCTGAACTAGGTGGAGTGATCTGAGCAGTCCAGTCCTGTGCAGCAGTTGCAGATACATAGGCAGGTACGTAGGTAGAGGCAGGTACGTAGGTAGATAAATTGATAGTAACCTGGAGGGAAACAGTTTGCTCCACGCTTCTCATATGTCCACTCACGAAAGGCAGGTGACATACACTTCTTGCTCTGCCTGGACACTGGGCTCCATGGATAACCCCACCACCATGCCCCCTAGTTAGCATTTCCAGAAGCGTTGGAACACAGTGAGATGACTGGGCAGGCAGCGCAGAGCGGCAGGTGTCTGTCTTTGACGACTGTGAAAAGCACCCAGGGGTGTCTTACAACAGAAAGGTGTGCCTTGCAGGGCCAGCCAGGGAGTCTGCTCACAAGAGAGCAAAACGAAGGAAGCAAAAGAAGGAGGGAGGCAGGGGCAACTTTCCTAGGAAACAGAAATAAAGAGTAATGCCAGACTGACTTGACCTAACACCCTAAAGATCCACTCCACGCGAGGCAGCTGCGGCGTCTTCTAGTTTATTTCCCTCAGAGTCACTTCCTGCTCCCTGTGAAGGAAGGTGAGAAGAAATTGTCCCATCTTGAAGTTCAGACGGTCTCTGGAGAAATGCAGTCTCTTTGCAGTTTTAGGAGATGGCTACCAAAGCCATTTCCTCCAGGCCACATTGTCACGACTGCAGGTACAAATCAGTTTACTGGAAGTGCTGGTTAACTGAGCTCTGACTGGTAGACCGCTGGACACAGCACGTTTTCTTGAACCCAGTGAGGGACTCCAGGGGCCAGCCAGTCCTCTTTCTTTAAACCTGGGACAGGCTCAAACCTGGGCTTAGGTGGCACATACATTCCTGTAGTCCTAGCTACTCCTGAGGCTGAGGCAGGAGGATGGCAAGTTTGAGGCCAGACTAGGCAACTTAGCGAGACCCTGTCTCAAAATCAAATTAAAAAACAGCTGGGGATGTGATTCAGTGGTACAGCACTTGCCTAGCATGTGTGAGGCCCCGGTTCAATCCCCAGTATCACGAAATAAAAAAAAAGAAAGCAAAGATACAATATTTGCATATAACCTGTGTACATTCTCCTATGTACTTTAGATCAAATCCTGATTACCTATAACAATGTAAATGCCGTGTAAGTAGTTGTTATTCTATATTATTTAGGAAACAATGAAAAGAAAGTCTGTACATGTTCAGTGCAAACTTGTTTTAAAAAACATTTTCCAGTGGTTGGTTGATTCCACAGACGTGGAACCCACAGATACGGAGGTGCCTTTTACAGCTGGGGGTAAGAAATCACTCAGTCATGGAAAAGCACACAGTTTGTTGAGAAAGACATATAGATAAATAATGTATCTGACATTTCTAAGTAAGTGGAAGCTCATTCCTGGGTGCTCACTATGCTGCTATATTAATCCTCACAACATTTTACAGATGAGGAAACTGAGGCACAGAGCCAAGCATAGAACAGGATTCAAACCCAGTAAACTTGTGTCAGAGGCTATATGTTTAATACCTGTGCAGGAGTAGAGAAGAAAGTACCAAATAAGTTGGGAGGACAGGTGGGAGGACAATCCACTCCTTGTCCCTGGGAGAATATAGCCAGGACAACACTAAGATGCAGCAATATTTGAGCTGAATCTTGCAGAGTGATTTTTTTTTTTTTCAGTCCTTCTTTCCACACATTACCGAATGTCACATTCCATCCTAATTTGCCACATGAATGTTTAGAAGGGAGCCATGATTTCTCACTGGTAGTCATTCTAGTTGTGAAGAGTGAGATCACAAAGCATGCTTTTGCTATACTGAGTTCAACTTTAGAGTAGAAAGAAATTGAAAGGGTGTTGGGTAATTTAGAATAGAAAGTGTCTTTTTAAACTTGCTAAACCTTTCCAGTCTGTGTTGTGGACTGTAGACTCTCATTTTAGGCCCTGCACCCAGCTTCAACGTTAAGGGCCACCCCAGTTTCTCCTCTGGGCTTTGCAGCCAGGACGTGCCTACCTACCTCAAGAACCGGTTTTCAGTGTCTACTAGGACCTGGCTGTAATACCACATGTTTCCAATAGGGGCCTCTGACTCCAACTGGATGGATTCCTACGGTCCCATGGAGAAAACCTCAGGTCTTAACGACGTTTACTTCCTCTGTGACTTCACTTTCCTCCTTCATAAAATGGGTGTAGCACTCCCTGACATCCTCCCAGAACAGTAGTGAGAAAGGGAAGGATGAACGTAGAGACCTTCCAGTGATTCAGAAGCAGTGCCCTGAGTTTCTCCCACTCTGAAGTCCTATTTAGAGGACTTCAGAAAACATCCATTCCACAACTACTACCTGAGCATCATTCACAGTGCCAGGCACCATGTACCATTCAGAAATTATTTCTACTTTTGCACAAAAGGACCTCGAATTTAAGGCCAACTGTAACATTGGCTATTTATTGTCAGGGGCTCTGGCTCTCCCTGGTGGCCTGAGAAACATGTGTGTGTGTTGGGGGGGGGGGTCTTGTGACTGGATATCTCTCCCAGTGACTTATCTATCTCTCCCTTACACAACCTGGTCTGCTTATGGGGAAACTGAGGCACAGAGGCAAAATGACCTGCCCAAGGAGCTAGATTCCAGGAACTTCCCAACCAACGAATTCCACAACGTGGAGTGGGGAAGGGGAGTGCGGGAAGACTAGTGGCCAGAACGGGTTGGGAGAGTCGCAGAAGGGAGCACCTTCCTGCCCCTGACTCCCTGGCGAGCCGCGCAAGGGCTGCAGGGCGGCCAGCCTTCTGCAGGAGCGCCCCCTGCTGGTCAGCAGCGCCGCTGCTTAGGATGGAGAAGACGCTCAGTGCTGGAGTGGTTCCTTGGGAGCCCAGAAACATCCCCAAAATAGAGTAGGAAGGGCCCCGAGGGTCGCCCTAACTCTTTTGTTTTGCACATGGAGAGTGCAAAACTCCAGAAGTAGGGACTTGCTCAAGGTCACTCAATGAGCCCTAGGGTTGCCGATCTCACAATCCACCTGTCACACTGCTGAGCCCTCCATCTACCCTGTCCTACTACCCACAATCCCTCGCTCTCCTCTCCTCCTTGCACCCTGCCTGCGCCAACCTGAACCTGCCCCTCCAGCCTACCTGCTCATGGAACCCTGTCGCACAGAAACCCCTGAGAACGCCCTTCTCCAAAGCCTTATTGCTTCCAGGGACCTTGAGGTAAAAGGGCTCTCGGTTCTAAGCGTGGCTTTGCCTGCTTGTTGGCATAATCTTGGGGACCAGGGATGGTGGAAGAAAGCGGAGGGAGAGAGAATAGGGTTCTTTCTTGTGGATTCTCCACCTACCACCCAACCTCTTCCCACCCAGAAGTGCCTGGCTATAGGGCTGAACTCACTACGTGATAAATACTGATGCCTGCCTTTTTCTTTTTCCCACTGCAAAGCAATCCATCCTGGTGTCTCTTGCCCTGGACAGCATAGATACAGAGACTGACTTTTCAGCTTTCCTTCTTAGCTGGGTGACCTTGGGCAAGTCACTTAAAATCTTTCACAGCCTGCATTTCCCTGAAGACAAAATAGGAATAAAGCTACTCTTTGGGCTGGTTGTAAGGATTAAACAAGGTCATGAGTGTAGCATGCCTGGCGTACAGTAACACAAATTTGCACAATAAATGGCAAATTTGATTAGTCAGATTTCCAAGGAGGCTTACGGTGGTCTCTCTGGCCTGGTCCCTCTCCTTTTTGGCAACCTTTTCCCTAGGTGTAAGTCTTCCAACCCTAACCTTCCATCTGTTGAAGGCAGTACCCTAAAAGTGGTCACTCAGTGAATGTGTATGGCCATAGGAAAAGAGGATGCTCTCAGAAGCCAGAAAAGGCTGAACACTGGGTATAATCAGGTCACATGGGGTTGGGTGGTGGTGCAGGCCTGTAATCCCAGCAACTTGGGAGACTGAGGCAGGAGGATCGCAAGTTCAAAGCCAGCCTCAGCAACTTAGCAAGGCCCTAAGCAACTCAGTGAGACCCTGTCTCTAATACAATATAGAAAAGGGCTGGGGATGTGACTCAGTGGTTAAGTGCCCCTGTGTTCAATTCCTGGTACAAAAAAAAAAAAAAAAAAAAAAAAATCAGGCTGCATGGCCAACTAATGTTCCCATAAACATTAACTCCCAGGTACCTGAGTCTGTCTCTCTCTCCCTGCTCTGAGTGCTGGTTTTCTTGCCTGTGCTCTTTCTGAACATATCTTTCTTCTTCCCCTGCTATTCACTCTTAGTTCTTAGAACTTATAGCTGGCCTGTGGCCCTCAAGGCTGCTCTGACACCCTGCCTGTGGCTTGGTCATTCAGCACTGGAGCTCAGTGGTGTATACCATCTATTACAACACAAGTGTCTGAGAGGAGAGGAAACCCCACACTGGTGCTATGCAGACCTGTCAAAAGCTGCTGGTCAGCTGTGAACAGGAAGCCTAAGCACCAGGAATCCAAACCATGTCCATCCAGTTGGTTGTGGTCGCAGGGACAGGGTATGTGCTGTGAAGCACAGTGGCAGACATATTTGCATACCTAGGAGAATAAGCATTTGATCACCAAGCATTTGAAAGTCTTGAAAATTCATCTGAAAGTCTTAAGAAAAGGAAATTGCCCCTTGTGAACTGCTTTGTGCATGAATGATCCCCTCTGTCTGCCCAGACCTCCATGCCGTGTTGTCTGTCTTGTAAATCCACATCTGTATGGACAGCATCTGCTTGACGCTTTATATACTCAAACACTTGTGGCAACGAACACGGCCCCAGGAAACGTCCCAGCAGTCTGCACACCTCCGTTGATGGTATTGGGAGAAACGCATTCCCCTTCCCTAAATGATCTGTGGGGAAAAAAAAAAAAAGTTTCCTGTTCTTTTTTTTTTTTTTAAAGACAGGCTGCTCCATCAGGTGACCCCCCACCGGACTCTTCCCCATCCCCCCGGCCCTCCCCTCCTCCCCCTCCATCATCAGGTTCTGCTCCAACAGGGAAAGCAAGGGCCTGAATCTTCAGCCAGATAACGCTGTCAGGGAACAGCAAGACCTGTGACAGTGCCGATGTTGCTCCCTGTTGTCCCTCTGATTGCTTCTGGAAGAAGATACCAAGAAGGGTCAGAAAACGAGGATGATTCTTCCACCCGCAACACACCAGATCGGAGCTAAGAGCTTCCCCAACTTGCTCGTTCCCGTGAGTGGAGGAAGATGTGATGTACACACAGCAAGCGCTGCCCTCATCCCAGCCCCTTAGCCCGAGTTAGAAGCAGATCCCTCCTCCAGATACATTATTTCCAACCATTGGAAAATGGCTACTGCAAATACCCCCGCAATGTGACTGGTGTCCTCTGATGCCCTTTTGCAGTGCGCGACATGCATAGTGGTGCATGTCGGCCCTAAAGGCATACACCAAGTCTGTCCTCGAACAATTGAGTAGAAAATGGAGCCTCGCTCACTGTTAGCTATCCCTCTGAGCCTCGGGTTCAGGTCTCTGGCAGAAGTGAGATCACCTAACTGCACTTGGCCTTGGTCCTTTGATGGTACCTCAGACCCCTGGCTTTGAAATGAGATGGACCTGAGCTCACATCTCAGTTCCAGCACTTGCTAGAACTATGACCTTAACCAGTCACACAGCCACTCAGGACCACATGTCCCTTAATGGTGAAGGGCAGATGGCACTGGTTCTTGCATGGAGTCTAGTGAGGATTATGAGGAAACAAATGTAGTACACCAAGACAGGCCTAGGCCAGCATCAGTCCCACCCCAGAATATTCTCCCGTTTATACTCCAAACTCTGCCTCAGGGACATCAGCTTTGGGCTCATGGGCAGCATTGAGTCCCGTCCTCGAGGGTGGAGTTGGGGTCCACAAGAAGAGGGAGGAGGCAGTAAACAGAAATATAGATGTCAGGTTCCGTGGCACAGGCCTGTGATCCCAGTGACTCAGGAGGCTGAGCCGGGAGGATTGCAAGTTCAAAGCCAGCCTCAGCAACTTAGTGAGACCCTCTCTCAAAATAAAAAGGGCTGGGGATGTGGCTCAGAATCTGGGTTCAATACCAGTACCAAAAAAAGAAGAAGGAGGTGGGGGGGAGAGGAAGAAGAGGAGGAGGAGGAGGAAGAGAAGGGAAGGGAAGAAGGAAGGGAGAAAAAGATAGAAAGAGAAAAGAAAAGAGGAGAGAAGAAAAGACTTGCAAGAGTTCTCTGCTGAGATCTTCCCAAAGTGAAGAGTTCTTTTACAAACCCAAATCCTGAACTCTGGATTTCTCCATTCACACATTTGACTTTTAAATTATTCCAGAGGTTACTGAGCAGCACATTTCTGAATTAAAAGAACAGAAGTTAGCAGGAGGCTTCCAACCAGGACATCACCCCATGACCCTGAGCATCTGCTCACCGTCCTGGTTCACCAGGGAAGCCAATCGCTCTCTCCACTGGTCATTTCTTTCCTCCTTTTGCTCCTCCTCCTCATCTTCCTCCTTCTCCTCCTTTTCCTTTGCCTTTTTTTTCTTTGGTGGTACTGGGGACTGAGCCCAGCAGCACTCTACCACTGAGCTATACCCCCAGCCCTTTTTTATTTTTTATTTTGAAACGGGGTCTCCCTAAGTTGCTGAGGCTGGCCTCGAACTTTTGATCCTCCTGCCTCAGCCTCCCAAGTCACTTGGACTATAGGCATGTGCTATCACACCCAGCTTGGGTATTTCATTTTAGCAATAAATGGCCCCGAACATATTGAGTATTTTTATCAGATGCCAAGTACTGTGCTAACTCATTTCATTATCCTATTATTCCCCCATGTCTTCAGCAGTTGACATTGCAATGACCACCTCAAACCATTTTTAATCATTGCCACTTCAATGGGACATACTGTACTTTGCTTCCTTGTATCAATGAAATAAAACAAAGATACAAAGTGTATATTTGTTTTTTGCTCTTGAAACCCCATTTCACATAGAAAGGCAAAGAACAATCTCATACTTTCCTCTGAGAAAGAGAAACCATTCTTAGAAACCATACTTCATGGGCAAAACTAAAAAAATAGCTCCCATCCTGAGGAATGCGGGTCATGTCCACAGGTCCCTGATTTGCCCTGGGAGCCCCCAGTTAGAGTCCCAGGGGCCCCCATACCCCCTGCACCTTTTTGTGCTTCTCGACCTGGAGGGGGGACAAGGGTTCAAATGAGGTGAATTTCAAGATATGAGGTGTGTTATAATTGCCCTCTCTCCCTCTCCCCCCAACATTTTCCAGCTGCTATTCCTAAAAGCCCCAGCAGATGGCACTGTGACCCCGACCATCCTTCCAGGCTCCAGTCCCAGTCTCTGGGCACAAAACCTTTGCATCCTGGGGTCTCCCAGTGGTCCCAAAGGAGAAACCCTATAGGGAGGGTTCTGTCCCAAAGAGAAGCACCCTGCCTCCCTCACCTTCAGATCATTTTAGGGAAGGGCCATGATTCAGTGAAAATGGTTCAACTTCATGGTCAAGGTGCTATGCACAGGTACGAAAGGTGGGGAGTTAAGGGGTCATCGGGGGCCTGGACCCCCCTGCCTTTCCTCCAGTCCAGCTGGGTCTCTCCATCCTGCATTGGGAGGGACACTTCTGTCACAATTAACCCCACTCACCTGACCATCAGCCCTGAGCTTTGGGGACAAATCTTGGTGACTGATAAGGGCCAATCTAGTTAAAGGACCCTGAAGGCACAAAGGGCATTGTGAGTCGGGAAGGCTTCCTGGAGGATGAGAGTGTGGACCAAGAGGCTCACTCAGGATCCTGCCTCACACGTAGAACAGGAAGGGCTGGGGTGTGGCTCAGTGGTAGAGGACTCGCCTAGCATGAGAGGCCTGGGCTGCACCAGCAGGAGCCGGAGGAGGAAGATAGAGCACGTTATATTCCACGCTTGTACTGTTATGTCAAGATGAATCCTAGTGTTATGTATAACTAAAAAATAAACCCCAATTTTAAAAAATCACAAGGAAGTCTGGGGGCCTACCTGGGGCATTGGGTCCATTCTAGGGGAGGAAGAAGACAGACGGGTGAGTCTAGCCATGCCAATGTAGATGCTTCTGAGGCAGGTGGGCTTCCAGAACCCTCCCCCTACAAGCCAGAGAAGCCAGAGTCACAGACAACCAGAGCGAGTGGGAGGTGGGGGATCCTGGAGGAGCTGGCTGGGGGCCATTAGGGAATAGCAGAAGTGTGGACTCCAAAAGGAAGGGGACCTCCCAGGCTAAAACTGGCTCCTCTGGATAGGGGAGGGTGGGGCGGGAGGGGAAGCAAAAAGGCCCCTGGGAAGGACTAAACTTGTGTCCAGCCTCAAGGCCAAGGGAGCTCCTGCCCAGAGCCCACCAGGCGCGTTTGCTTCCCTGACCCCTTGCTTTTCTCAGGATGAAAAGTCAGTGACCCACCAGGAAGATGGGCTTTTCCACTGTGGGGACTCTAGACCTCCTGGCCAGCTCTGCAGGCCCCACCCAACTAGCCAGTTGCCCCCAGTGTGCTCCCTGGTGACCCAGCTCTCCACCTCTCCCGGCCTGGCAGCCTGCTCTCCTCTCTGCAGTGAGAACCAGTCACCACCTGCCCCTCCAGTTGCGGCCCAAGATGCTGCCCAAGACACTGTTCCTCTCGCCCAACTCCCCACCCACTGAGAGTTGGCAAATCTGCCCTTTTGTTACTCCCACAGAGCGATTAGGCCCTTCTAGAAGCAGACCTTGATACCCGGGGTGAAAGCCTCCAGAACTGGTGAGTCTTCACACCTCAGCAGGAGAAAGAGGCTGGGAAGTTGGAGGAAAAGCAGGTCTTCCATCAGGAGCCCCTACCATTTCTAGCGGGCAATGTGACCCTGCCCCCTCCTCAGGAAGCCCGAGTTCCATGTTTCCGTGGGAAACGGCTCAGTGCTCATGTATGTGCAGTTGGCTCCCTCGGAAGACGGAACAAGGCCTGAGTGTGTCCAGCGTGGGCCCTCTCCTGGGCTCCTTCACTCACTCAGTGGGGCAGTCCTGCAGGACAGACAGGACCCCCGGGCTGCGAGCCCAGGTCAGCCTCCAGCAGTGCCCCAAATGGCCAAAGAGAAGTCAGATGAGCAGATGGGAACGGGGCGGGCGGCTGGTCTTGTCTTAACACTGATTCTCAGAGGCTGGTAGAGTCTAGGACTAGAACCTGGACTTCAGTGGCTTAGCAGAGGATCGGCGGAAACGGCTCTTCCTCTACCTCGACGGAAGGAGCCCTCGACCCAGGGTGATCATGCTCCTTGTCAAATGAAACTCTGCAGGCTCCAGCCCAGCTTCCACACACGCACGTGGTGCTGCTTCCAGCTCATTGACAGCCCCTGGGCCAGAGCACCGCTGTCACTCACTCAGCTGACCTGTCTGTCAATTGACAGCTCGGGCCAGGGACACTCCAGTCCTTGTTTTGTCAACAGTCCTCTCTGTTTACTCTCCTGGCAGTGTGGCAGCTCTGCATGGACACAGACACACACTCACTGACTGGGAGGCAGGGACAGTCCCCAAGTGCCAAAGCACAGCTTAGAGTGGCCTGTTCCCTCCATCGGATCTGTGACAAGGACCAGCGGGCTGGAGTGCAAGTTCAAGCACTTAGCTCCTAAGCCCGACTCTTCTGCGTCCCCTGTTGAGGATCCTTAGGACTCCAGACACCCCAGACCCCAGTGCCCACCCAGAGCCAGCAGAAATACTTTCCCATGGACATGTCACATTGGATTCCCCTGGGCTCCTGTCCCTGCTCCTGCTAGCTTCCTAGGGGCCCTGGCCGAGTGTCACCTGGAGGTGGTTGTGACATTTCAGCAGCCAGGGTCACTGCTTTGCTGAGAGCTTTTCATGGCTGGGCACTCCAGTCTCCCTTAACTATAACCCCCAGGAAGGGGGGCAGCGCTGGGGGCGCAAGGGGCTCTCTTGGGGCAGCGGTAGGGGGTGGGGGCCGGGGCTCCCCTAACTGCGGAGGCTAGCCTTACACACCCGGCAACACATGTCCCCCTTTATGGCCAGGCCTTCCCTCCCTGCTTAAAGGCGACTGTGAAAAGAGCAGGGCTGATTCTGGCTGCCTGGCCGTCTCCTGGCAACAGGCCTGGCAGGAGGTCTTTCTTTCTCCCCCCAACCTCCCTTCTCTCCTCCACCACCCCCTCTCTCTCCTCCCCCTGCGTCTTGTGTTGTGTATCATTAAAACTTCCCTCCCAGCCACTTCCAGCCAACAGCCAGGCCCTTCTGGGGCCAGTTCCCTGGGGGTAGCTGAGCTGCCCCCAGGGGTGCAGGATCCAAGGGGTCAAGCCCCCAGAGAGCAGGCTTTGTGTTCTGGAACTGAGGCTGAGACTCAAGTTGGCAGCCTTCAGCACGTTCACGAGGGGCAGCCGCGAGTGTGAGCCCGCGTGCCCATGCACACGCGCGTACACACACACACACCCGGCACCTCTTCTTTTTCTCCTTTCTCCTCCCCTCACTCCCAGGACCTGTCTGTGAGTGCTTGGAGCCTGCCAAGAGTGACACTGGAAGTGACGCTAGAAGACACGAGAGTGACACTAGAAGGATGAGTCCCTGCTGGACAGGCAGAGGTCCGTAACCAGTCCATCCCAGTGTCCTGGTCTACTCTAAAAGGGGACAGACACCCAAAGGTGGTGGCCACAGAGATCCCACAGGGAGACAGACCATCCACTCACTGCTTGTCAGAACCAGAAGTCACTTGGCCGCTTCGTTTGATCACTCTGGGACACCGAGACCCAGAGAGGGTAGGTGCCTTGCCCAGGGTCACACAGCCAGTCAAGGAAAAGCTGGGGCTGGAACTCCGGTTTCCCATTCCCTCCTTTGGGTTCTTCACACTCCTGTTGGAGGGAAACAGGTGAAGGCCGATGCCCCTTCTGGGCCCTGATCTGCTTACCTCTGGAACAGTCCTAGGGGTGTCTGACTTTGACCCAGTCACTCTAAGACCTCTCCCTCTCCCTCCCCACCCAACTTCTGCAGAAAGCCTCTGACAGGCCTAGACAAGAGGGGTGGCCCAGGACCTGGCCTGAGTGTCAGGCTTCCTGTCCTACTATGAGTTTGGGGGTCACGAAGGCCCAAGTGCTGAGCCACTCTGTCACCCAACACACTCCTAAGGCTGGATCAGTGTCCCCTAGTCCCCTGAGGCCTCAAGGCAGGGATGATGCGGGGCGAATCTTGGCTCAAGGCCAAGGTGATCCCAGATGCAACCCTGGGGCTCCCCAGTTGTGCCAGCTCCAGCCTAGCTCACCCCAGTGTCTCCAGTCCACCAGCAGGTGCAGGCCACCCAGAAGATGCCCTGATGGCGCAGGCAGGTGCTTGGAGGGCATCCTGACTGGGCGCGCTCAGTCCTGCTGTCCCTCAAGCCGGACTCCGGACACTTCCATGCCACCGGCGATGCAACCTGTTCTGCTACTTGCTGCTCTTTCTTTACACTGATTGGCACCGCGCTTAATAACTTCAATTGAAACAATATGACTTTATCAACAATATGACTTCATCAACAATGTGACTTCATCAACAATGTGACTTCATCAACAATGTGAATGCATCCTAACCAGGTATGATCAACACCCCCGCTGCAGTCTCCCAATGTGTGGCCGTCTGTCTCTCTCTCTCTCTCTCTCTCAGGAAGGGATTTTAGTGAGACTTAGAAAGGCATGAATTAATGTCCTAAAGCACCACACAGACCTTCTCATGGTGACTCCTAGAAAGAGTGAAGGACGAGGGAACAGGGAACGTGAGCATTCTCAGTGGATCCAAGCCACCCAACACCACCTTCATCTTGTGGGTCCTCTCCAGCTACTGGAGAATGATACCATTAGTCAGAGAAATGTTCCTGAAGCTCCAACCTTTAGATTTCAGATTTTCTCACATTTTGGAGAAAGAATCATGTACATGAGAAAAAGGACCATTTTGAGTGTGCTGCGTACTGATCCGGGATTCGGAAAATGTGATTTCGCCTGGCTACACCAGCAAAAAGGTGCAGCGGGCGAGGTAAAGTTGAGAAGGGAGGCTTTGGACTCAGCAGAGCAGGAGAACTGGGGACATTGTCATTGTCCAGGTCATCATTGACCCGCAATCATTAGGACAGTCTGATCATCAGAACTCCACCATTTTTTTTTTTTTTTTTTTTTGGTGGGGGTCACATGCTAATGATCAGTCTTTGAGAATCAGCTGCCCTGAACTCTGGGTAAACCATGCCGTTTAACTCAGCAGGTGCTGGAATCAGGGTCCCCATTTGCAGGTAAGGGGACAGTTGCTAAGGGCTAAGCAGTGCAGGAGCCGGGCCTGGAGACCGTGGTGTCTGATCACAGGCTCCCACCCCAGCCTGAGGTTATTTGGTGGGAGAGGGGTAGACCTGAGAGATACAGTCCCTGGAGTCACAGGGGGAGGCTGGAGCAGAGGTTGTAAAGTGGGTGGGTGGAAGGTAGAGCAAAGCCCCTGTCCCAGAGGGGCCTGCCACCAGACCCTCACACAGCATCCCCTTTACGGAAGTGCCTGTGATGGGGTTTCCCAGGGAGCCCAGGGAATGGAGGACTGAGATCAAAACGAGAGGAGAGGATGGAAAGAAGGAGCTGAGCTTTTGTCTTTTTTAATTAATACAATTCACACATATCTTGTTCATAACTTTTTTTGTTTTGTTTTGTTTTGGTACTTGAAATTGAACCCAGTGGAACTTAACCACTGAGCCACATCTCCGGCCCTTTTTTATATTTTATTTAGAGACAGGATCTCACTGAGTTGCTTAGGACCTCGCTAAATTGCTGAGGCTGGCTTTGAACTTGCAATCCTCCTGCCTGAGCCTCCTGAGCCACTGGGATTGCAGGTGTGTGCCACCGTGCCTGGTTCATTCACCATTTTAAAGTGTATGGTTCAGTGGTGTCTAATATATTTAAAAAGATGTGCATCCCTCACTAATCTGTAATTGTGAAGTATCTTCATTATACCTATTAGGAGTTGAGCTACTGCTTCTAAAGAAAAAAAAAAAAAAGGCAGCAACTGGTGGAATATGTCCTAGATAAGCCCCACCTCAAGCCTTCAACCTCTTTTTGTTGTTTTCTTCTCCCTGAAACTCGGCTCTGAATGAATCTTCCAGCTCCAATCTACCCACCCAGACTAAACCCCCAAACTAAGAAGAAGAAGGCCCAGTCCTTTCTGGGTCTTAAATTAAAGCAAGTCAGCTTGTTAATCAATTAGCAGCATTTAATCCAACTGCTCTGTACAGACACCATGAGTGAGGAGGCAGATACCAGCCAGGAGGCCTTGGCTGCCAGGAACAGCCTCGAGTGACCCAAACAATAAGGACGACATATTTTTTCATATCACAAGAACTTCTAAGGCAGGACTCCTCTGAGAGCATTAATTACTCAGCAATAGAATCAGAGACCCAATTTCTTTCCCCCTTTTTGCTCTGTCTTCCTCCCCTTCAATCTCAGGGAGCTCTCCTCATAGTCACAGGATGGCTGCTGCAGCTCCAGACATTCCACCCAGATATAACAATGTCCAAAAGAAAAAGAAAAAAAAAAAAAGGGGGGGGGGTACCTTTTGTTACATTTTATTTTAAAATCCTAAAAAAACTTTTCCCAGAAATTCTCTTGTACAGTCCAGTTGACCTTTCCTCATGTTTCACTTAGATTACTCAGGATTTAATGTCTGAACCAGGTGGAAGAGGGATAGATAAAGAACAAACTGGGGACCTCTGCCCCAGTTTGAAGGAAGAGGCCACCAGCAGTGTGGACTACACTAAAGTCTAAATAAAATCTTTGCCCTCTTGAGGCACAAGAAGGAACAGCTGGTTGTCATAACAGAATGGAATTGAAGCTTCCCTATCACTCAGCTCATCCTGGGAGCCATTTCAGACAAGACAGATGCCATTCCGATGAATAGGCAACAGCCTTTAGTGGTGTGTGTTATCATTTTGCAGTTGAGGAAATAGGCTCGGAGAGGTTGTATAGTGTGTCCAGTGCCACACAGCAAGAGGCAAAGCTAGAATTTACTGGAGTTGTGATTTGAGAGCTGGGCTCTGAGGCAACCACTCAGAGAGGGTCTCCCCTGGCCATCTGGAAACCAAGGCAGATGAGCAGAGGAGGCGGACCCTACTGGGATGTGGGCTATACCCGGCAGGTGTCCCTGGTTTCCCCAAGGACCTGCCCACACCTGTGTCGGCCAAAGGCCTTTGGGTCTCTGCTGGTGAGTCAGTTCTGACCTCATTGCCAGCCTGCTGGGCTCTCATCCATGAGTCCAGGCTCCCAGGACCCAGGGCCAAAGCTGGCTCACATGGAGATTCCAGCAGCAGCATGGAAAATTTCCACCCTCTCCCAAGATACTATCAGGCTAGCTCTGTCCCACCAAAGTCTCCCCACTAAGAACCTTCGAGCTCCTCTCTCGATTTTTAGATGGTTCGATGAGTGACTGTCCCCAGCAGATGGCAAGCTCCATGCAGGCCAAACCCGGGCTTGTTTTTGCTCATGAGGGCTTACCTGGCAAGGGACTGCCTGGGCACTGTCCCTCCAGGAATGGGCCACCCGGACACAAACAGAATACTAACTGTGCACCAGGGCTGAGGAAGGCGGAGGCGGCGCCTGGAGGACGGACCCACAGCACACAGTAGGTGTTTGCAGGTGACAGGAAAGCAGACACTTTCCTGCCCACAGAGGCCAGGCAAAGGGGCTAGGGCTCAGCTTGGCTGAGGCTGGAGACAAAGGAGATCAAAGATGTCTCCTCGCCCTTCTTGGGTTGCCCCGGGGCTTCCTTCCTTCCCACTCCTGCTGATGTCTCATGCACAGGGTGGCGGGGAATCGAAGGAAAACCCAGGGGCTTGTGTCCTGTCCAAGAGAAACCACAGCAGCCATCCACCGTCATGCCGAGGTCTGGACTTCAGCTAGGATCACACCTAAGCCAAGGACTGGCCTTGGGTTAGAGCCCCGAAGGCCTCAGACAGGCCAGCCATCTATGGGGATCAAGGCTGTGGGATGCGGGCAGGAAAGGGGGTGTGGAAGACTGAACAAGAGGAGAGAGGCAGTGCCGCCTGGCTGGGGGTCCGCCAAGCCCCGATCTCATCCCACTGAGGCAGGAAGGCCTCATCCTCCCCTCCCCCTATGGAGGGTAGCTGGGGTGGGCGGGAGCTCTAGGGGCTGAGATCTACTCCAGAGGGGTCAAGGAGGACCTGGAAGACCACGAGGAGCAGAGACATGAGTGTGTGGTCTTCCTGACGGAGACCTCAGCCCTGCCTGCTGGCTGGGCCAGTCATCACCAGTGCGTCCGCAGGACCACTGTGTGTCCCCCCTACTCTGGGTGTTGGGGGTTCTGCAGCCTCACGGAGTTCAGATTTCAGAATAGGAAATGGGCAACCTTTGACAGATACATCTGGTCTGTGATGTCTGTGTGACATCGTGTCCATGTGAAGGGACTCTGCAGGAAAACAGAGTGACGGAGCAGGGGCTCGGCCTGGAGTATGGAGGACTTCTCCAAGGAGAGGTCGAGGTGGGTCTGGGGCAGGGATGTCAGAGATTGTCCTGGATAACTCCTTCAGGAGAAAGCTTTGGTCGCCTGAGGAGGGACCGCTTGCTTAGCTGGCACTGGCTGCAGTGGAAGGAGAGATCCAAGCTCGGTCCTCAGGTTGAAAGAAGAAAGAAACCCGATATTTCTGGTTCGCTCTCTGTGGTCTGGCATTCCGTTCTCATTTAACGCTGATGACTCCCCGCAAGACAGAAAGTCTTATCTCCACTTCCCACAGGAGGGGAGCAGGCTCCCAGAGGACAGGCAACCATGGAGGTGTCCCACTTTTTTTTTTCTTCTGTTACTCACCCCCTTCCAAAGACGGGAACCTCAAATTGCTTCCCAAAGTTCTCTGGTGACTGAAGCAGGAGGAACTGCTGTAACCTGTGATCCTGGAGTCAGGGTGGACCCAGACCAGAAAAGCCTGGTAAACGAAGAGCTGTTCTCAGGCTCCAGCGTCTTGGTGGAAAGCCAAGGTCGTCAATGCCCGGCAGAGGCATCCCACTGGTCCCTGCTTGCTGGTGCCAGGGCAAACTTGCATCACTTGGGCCAGAGTCCTGCTTCTGGGGTCTTCTGCCTCCTCCCAAGGGAACCACCTGGGTGGGGAGGTGAGGGGAGCCAGAAGGCACACACACCTTATTCTCAGCTAAACTGCGGATTGTGGTGGCGATTTAAGTCATTCACTCAAGAGAATGCCCACTTAACCAGGATCCCCAAAGATTCCGACAGCTCAATACCAAAGGCACCTGTTCCCGCTGAATGGAGGGGGCAGGGCGGGACCACCTCGCCTGCCTGCTGACTGCCCAACTCACTATCAACTCCACCGCCAGGGGGCACCAAAGAGGCAGGGAGCCCTGGAGAAGATACCTGCTCGCCTTTGTGCGTTCGATTTGTTGCTCACCTACGTTGTGCTTACCTGGTGCAGGTCATGGGCTTCCTGCATGCCCAGGACCCCGCATTTATGCCAGACAAGGGAGCTGGGCATAAGAGAAATCTTGTCCAATTCATTTCTATGCCTACCACTCTCGCTATGGTCCTCCTGCTTCCAAGCTGCCTACTATTGTCCAGCCTTCCAGTGGCCCCCAAGGAGCTCGTTTAAAATGTTCTGGGGCTCCTATGGCTCTTAGCAGAAAGTGCAAAGCCCCTCTCTCGGGGTCAGCGGTCTTGAAGACCCCTGCGCACCCCCTTCGTGGTGTTCCCGCATGTGTTCTCTGTCATAGGCCTCTGGACCTTGGCACTTGCCGTTTTCCCCTCCTGCAGTGGCATTTCCCTCTCTCTTCTTCCTCCCTAGGCTGGTCGGCTCCGGGCTCCAGCCCCTCCGTCGCCCGCCCCCCGCCCCGCCCCCGCAGCCCCTGGGGATATTCCAAGCAAAAATGAATGGCACAGTCAGTGCCTGGATTGGCGATTTCCTCTCCCTCCCAGCGACAGACCGGTAGCCCGGTGAGGGCGAGCGGGGCCTGGCCGCCGTATTCTTTGTCTACGAGGTGCCTCGGCAGGGGGTCCGGTGGAGCGGCGCTGAATACGCAGCGGCAGACTGCGCGCCCCGGGGAGCGCACATCAAAAGGAAGCTCAGGGCGGCCACAGAGGTGGGGGTGGGGATGGGGTCCCCGTCCCAGGTCTAAGTTCCATGCCATTCACACGCACTACATAAAGTGCTTCCTACGTGCCGCCTTTTGCCCCCAGGTCCCTGGCCCTTGCTGCCTCCTCTGCCCCCATTCAAGAGACCACCCTCCCATTCAGGGCGGAGGCCTCCGGGTCCACCGCGCGGACTCCTCCACCCCGCCCACCCTCGCTGGCTTTGGAGTGAATTTAACTCTTTCTCCACCAAGTGCAACCTACCTTGAGGTTCGGGGTGCCTATTAGATGTTTCCATTTGTGACTCGTGGCTCGGGGGCGCCCTCCCTGCCCGGGCAAGGGACCATTCTTCTCTTCCCACCGGCAGCGCTGGGCGGGCAGGAGGAAGGAAATTAAGCTTGTGTTGAAGGAAGGACACCTGGCAAGGGAGAGGAAGGGGCTTAGGAATCCCCTCCTCTGGGGAACTTTCAAGTGGGGGGAAATCCCCACACAAGCCTCCATTCTCCCAGCCTCCTGCCGTCGTGCCCTCATCTGACAGGTTCTAGTCCTCTGCCTTCATTCCCTAGGCTTCTGGACCAGCATGCTCCTGATTCACCCTTCCATTCATTTGTTTTCTTGCCCACTGATCACCAGCTGAGTGTCCACAGTGTTCCAGGTGGCCCAGAGCAGGCATCTGGACACACACAGCCCTTCAGGAAATGACCAGGTTTGCCAAGGCCAGCCAGGATGGCTTGCTGGGCGTATCACAGTCCACACTTTGCCTAAAGCCCCTGGGGATCTTATGCTCCTGCTACCTAGGCTGGTACTTGTGGAATATGTTGAGGCCCTAAACCACTCCAAGAGCCCATCCATTTCAGCCCCTGCCTTCCCACCACGTTGAATCCACAGTGGTGTCTTGGTGGTCAGGGAAGGCAGTCTCTCTAGCTCTCAGAAAGTCGATTTTGGGGCTCTGAATTTTTGTGCAGAATTTGAGCTCCAGAAGGCAACTCTTTTCAAAAAACCACCCAGGAGCATGTGGGAAGGACAGCACTCCTCCAAGTAGGAGCTAGCAGGCTTTGATCCATGAGAGTGTGTAGTGGATTCTCTATTCCTGAAGCTCTGGTTCTGGGGCTCTGCATTCTGCAACAACGGCAAGCCCACTATCACCTCCTTTGCAGGTGAATCTGAAACAGGGAGGCTCAGAACCAGCCCAGCCCTTAGGGCAACTCTGGAGATGCCCAACTCTGCAGCTTCCACCATACCCCCTACTCTTTATAGGTTCAGGTATGTCCTTGCTGCTCCTGGGCCCTCTCTGCCTCTCCCCTTCCCTCTTCTTCCCGTCTTCCTCCCGCTGGTAGCTCATCCCCCCACCTCTATTTCCGTCTCTCAGTGTCTATCTCTCCACTTGGTCTCTCCCTTTTCTCCCCTTCCCTCCTCTCTTTCATCTCTCCCCCCACTCCACCCCCTTCAGTCAAGCACCGGGTTAGGAACGCAGCAGAAGCCATGACAAGCCCAGGCGGCTCTCCCGACCCTTGGTGCCCCCAGGGGCCAGTTCCTTGCTCTCCCCGCACAGGCAGCAGCCCTGTTCGGAGATTGGACCAGCAGCAGCGGGTTCGAGCTGTGGATACCAGCAACCCAGATCAAAGACCAGGAATGTCTGGTCCTCCTCCTTCAGCCTTGCCCCCACGCCCCCACCCCCATGGAGAGCCCACCACTCCAGGCCTGGGCAGGATTCAGGTGGGCTTCTTCACTGCCCTTTCTGCCAGAGTTCCCCGAACTTGCCTGCCTCATCGGCCATATTTCCTTCACCCCCAAGTCAGGGCTGCACCAGAACCCTGAATGCCTCCCACAGTCTCAGGAATGGGGTTAGGTGGGATCAACCAGGTGAGGGGGTGAGTCCCCAAAATCTCAGCACCACTCAGGGCTGAGACCTAATTCCTCTGCTCTGGATAGGAAAAAGAAACCCCCCTGCTCCGGCAGGGGGACTGGAAGGATTTTTCCCCCTACGGGGAGGGATGGGGTATTCCGATGAATGTGGGTCGCTCAGGATAGGAACTTGATCACCAAACCCCAGGATACAGCTGCCCATCAGCAGAAGGGCCCAGAGATCAGGACAGGAAAGTTGAGCTGAGAGGGGGTTCCTGGAGGTTCCAGGCTGCTCCTGGACAGGGCTGCTACGTTTCATTGACCCCAAATGGTTCGGCCCCAAGATCCCAAAGAGGCTGCGGGTCGGGCTTCTGAGGTCGGGCCTGAACGCCTTGAGGAGGAGAAAGTGACCCGACTCCGCGAGCAGGAAATGCAACTGGCCGCTGGTGTCAGTTGCAGGAAATGCAAAGGCAGCAGGAGGTCCCGATACCAATCTGATCCCTGACAAAAGACTCAAATGACACTCGGCTCTGTCCCCCGGCGCCGCCCGTAGCCAGACCTTCGAGCCTCCGCGGACTCTCCCGCGTGCCTCTCGGACACCCGGGAAGCGATCTCCTGCGGCCGGGTGGCGGGGCCGGCCGGCCCGCAGGCTCGGGAGGCTGGAGACTGGAAGGGGTTGCATTTCCCAAACCCCGGTCCTGACGGCCCGAGAGGGGGTTCTGGAAACATCCCTGTGCTTTCTACTGTCGATTGCTCGCGGGCCTAAGTCCCAAGGGGTCAGGTCTCCCACAGAAAAGGAGCCACCCAGTAATGCCCACACCAACCCGTCACCACGTGAATGTGGGGTCAGAACTCTAGCTCCCTAGACCTGGCCTGCGGAAGACTGCGGCCGTCCCAGGCCGAGAGAAAGTCCGGCGAGCCGTGTCCCCTCAAGGCCCCACTGTGTCCGGGGCGCGGGCTTTGCCCAAGTTTGCTGGGCGATGCCCTTCCCGGAGCGGAGTTGTGGGCCGGGCGGGAGGGGCGCGTGATTGACAGACTGAACTACAGACTCATCTCTTACCTTAGGCCGCGGGCGCTGATTGGCTGCTCGCTGACATCCTCAAACCCGGCTGCTCCGCGCTGGGCTCGGGAGGGGGGCGGCTGCGGGTGGAGGTGCGCTTCTGACAAGCCCGAAAGTCATTTCCAACCTCAAGTGGACTTTGTTCCAACTATTGGGGGCGTCGCTCCCCCTCTTCATGGTCGCGGGCAAACTTCCTCCTCGGCGCCGCTTCTAATGGAGCCCCACCTGCTCGGGCTGCTCCTCGGCCTCCTGCTCGGTGGCACCAGGGTCCTCGCCGGCTACCCAATTTGGTGGTAAGACTCGCCTCTTGTCTGCCCGCGGCCCGATCTCTCCGCCGCGCCCGGGGAAGGTGGGGGGTGCTGGCCCGGGGGTGGGCGGCGGCAGGGCTGGGGCTCCTTTCTCCTTGCCTCTCTCCAGTCCCCCAGCCGCCCACCCCTCCTGGATTTCTGCTGGTGTCGCCTTCAAAATCCAACTCCTGGTTTCTCCGATAATCACCATTTTCCCTGCTACCCGCCGCAGAGGCTGGAGGACTTTCTCCGTCTCTGAAGGTCTCTCATTTATGATTCCGACCCACCACCCATCCCAATCTGAGGGTTGCTGAAGACCCTCCATTTGCTTGCAGTTGGGTTTCTGGAAATCTAGCGCTGTCCCTGGGGCCCAGCCACTCCTCTTCTCCATTTTGGGGTCTTCATGGGCAAAATCATCCTGTTTCTTCATTGCCACCCCACCTCCGCAGCGCCTTGGTCAAGAGATTTCCCCACAATAACCCCGTTTGCCTTCCTATTTCAAACCCCAAAAGCTTCCCAAAGGGGTCCCTGGGGCAGAGGAGTGGGGGGATTTCATCAGATCCTCCCCACTCTGCACTAGATTAATTTTGAGCTTCTCAAGTGAATATGGAATTTGCTGATCCGAGATGCCATTGAATTCGGTTGTATTCATTTCTTGCCTGACCATCCTAGCCAAAGGGGGGCTCCTTGAAAATGTAGTTGTCTGGGAGGGGTAGGCTTGTTGTTCTTTGACCAAAAACCAAATTCTCCATGTCAAATTCGTTCCTTTTGGAAAACGAGGACCGAGGAGAAAGGAGAGGGAAAGGAGAAATCTGTCCCTGAGAAATGCGGATACAAAAGGCATTTTAGTAAATAAGGTTAGGGAACCGGGCACAAGGCTTGGGGGGCTGCGTGTGTGTGTGGAGGGACTGACTGGGGAATAAGCAGCCCTTTGGGAGCCCCAGCTCTAGGGAGTCCCCTTGTTTTCCAAGCCGCCCCATCTCCACTCCCCCCTTCTGCAGGTCCCAGGGGCCAGTGGGGAAGACACACTGAAACCAGTTCTCTAAATTACACCCCGCCTCTCCCCAGTCTCCAGCCCCCTGCATTCCGGAAAACTTTAATTAAAGAATCTTCCCCTCCTGGACTAGGAGAGACTCGGCCTGGGGGTGGGAGGTGAGGAGGAGGAATTTGGGATCTGTGAGGAAGAAGGAGGCTGTGGCCCTTGAGGTGAAAGTCAGAGGAAAGTGCCACCAGGGTGCAGTACTGCCCGCATGCCCCACTCTCCCTACCTGCCACCCTGAGCCAGGAGCAGAGCCAGGGAGATTTGGGGGCCACACCCTGAGCCTCTTTCCAGTTGTTTAGGGGTGGCTGCATTTGTGTCTGAGTGTTTGGGGCCCCTGGGAGGAAGAGAGGGAGAGGAGCAGGAGCAGGGTATAGCCAAGGGACTCTGTTTACAGGGTCCCAGGAGTTGGCCAGCCTGTCCTTCCCTGTGGCCTTGGGCTGGCCTGAGGCCTCCTGTACATAAAGAAGCCCACAGGATGGCAGGGGCAGCCAGGGATTCCAGGGTGGGGATTCTGCCAGACCCGAGGAAGGCTGCTCACTGGCCATTCCTGACCCCCTTTCCATGCCTGGACCAAGGTCATGCTGTTCTTGGCCTTCTGCGAGGACCCTGGCAGGGGAAGGGTAGGAAGAAGCTTGGTGCCCCAGAGGTGGCAGGGACTGTGGAGAGAAAGCAAGCTTCTTACCCTGTGGACTGGAGGAGGGCACTTCCTGGGGGCAGTGCTGAGGGTAGGTGGCGGGGGTGTCGGTGTGTGATGATGTCTAGGGAGCATCTAGGTAGGGTCCACCAAGTGGAAAGAAGCACTGGGAAAACATGGAAGGCCAAGACATGGGCCACAGGTAATGCTAGACACAGGGGGCAGAGATGCTGCTTTGTCTGAGCCAAGGAGAGATGTGTGTGTGTGTGTGTGTGTGTGTGTGTGTGTGTGTGTGAGAGAGAGAGAGAGAGAGAGAGAGAGAGAGAGATGGGGTGGGCAGGTTCAAGTGGACCCATGTGCTTGTCAGTGCCTGTAGCAGCCTGTGTGTGTGCGTGCACGTGTGTGTATGTTGTGAATCTAGGACCCTAAGACATGTGCTGTGCAGTAGTGTGTCTCTGTGTGTAGGAGTATTTGTGCCAGAGACTGGAACACTGTGCATGTGGAATCGCGCGGGGTGTGCCTGGGGGAATCCTAGGACCAGGACAGGTAACATTTGTGTCTCTGCATACAAGTGTCAGCAAGGGGCCGGTTCTAGAATCCATGTGTATATGTGTGTGACACACAGAGAGAAAAGTCTAGAAGTATCTTTGCCCGTGTAAAGGTCAGTGCCTGTTCTTCTTGTGACGCTGTGCATGACTGTGTTCGTGACTGGGTACGTGAGTGTGGTGCCCGTGTGCGCGCGTGCACATGCTTTCACAGCAGTGTAAAGGGGAAGCCCCACAAATGTCTTTGTGTGTGATACCGGTGCTCGTGGCCCTGACCTGATTGTAAGTATGAGAGTGAGCCCTATGTCTATAGCTGTGTGAGTACTGTGGCTAGGCCGGCTTGTGATCCTGTCCCCAAGTGACAGTGATGTGGCTGGACCCTTAGCTGTGTGTCCGTGGACGTGTTTGCAGATGTCTGACCTGTGGGTGTGAGCGACACCTAAGCTGGGGTGGATGTCGGGAGATCTGTGGCCCCAGAGGGAAGGTCCAGCAGGAAGCCAAGGTTTCAGGAGGAGGCTGCAGGGCACAGCTGACCTGGGATCCCAACTGGGGTAGGGGAAGAATGTTCTTTGACATCAGCCTGCTCTATCTGCTTGAGGACTGTGCTCACTGGCCCTACTCTCTGAGGGAGTTTCCTTTGATCTTGGGGTTGGGGTAGAGGGTGAGTCCCCTTCTTAGGGCTGGGACTGGAGAGTGGATGAGCCTCAGATTCCTGGTCCCACTCTGCCCCCAGGCAGTCAGATTCCAGGCCTTTTAGCATGGAGGCCCCGGTGGCCTGCCCTCTTTGGCCCACCCAGCACACACATTCCCCAAGAGGGATTTACAGGGGAGTCATTTAGCTGGGATTTCTGTCCTTGCCACCCTCGAGAAAGGAACCCCACCCCAGGAGCCTGCGCATTCAGGCCCCAGCCCTGAGAGAAGGTAGACAGAGGGGCTCACAGATGCTTCTGAGAGGAAGTGGTGTGCCCCAGGTCTCCCAGCCAGGTAGGTGGGGGCACTGGAACAGGAAGCAGTGACAGCAGCCCTGATTTCTAGAATTCTCCCTGTCAGTTCCACTTAGTGCCTGATGGAGAAACTTGTCTTTCTTCTCCTTATTGGGGGAAAAGGAACCTACCTTACTAGAGCCCAGCCCAGTGCCTGCTGCGTTCCAGAGCAGACACCCTGATGAAAGGGGCCTGGGCTGGGTGGGGTCAGCAACTCACCTCGTCGCTGTCACTGAGGACCCCTCACTCCACCTGGCTTGGAACTGTTTTCTCTTCTTTCACCCAGGACCACCAGCACACCCTGCCCAGAAGCTTGAGTGAGGGTGTTTTGCTCCGGACATGGGAGTGAGCTAGAAGACAGGCCTCCCAGGTTTCATTCCACCACCCTGACATATGCCCCACTCAAGGGCCTGCCCTAAGTCCTGCCTCAGTTTCTTCAGGTTCCAGATGTCCTGCTGCCTTCCCCATCCACTCCCACCCCCACCTGTCTCTCAGAGGCTTGTGAACATGTTCAGTCAAACCCCATGGGGGTCAGTGGGCTGGGCCCAGGGAGGCACCTGGAGACTGCGGGGGAGGAAGGCCCCAGGCCAGGTGTTAACACTTGTAACAGGCAGGAATTACAGCTGGCTGGGGCTGGGGCTGGCGAGGAGGAGTGAGGCTGGCTGGAGGCTGTTGATCCCACAGACAGACAGACAGACAGACAGATGGGCAGATACCAGATTGGATGGCCAGGCTTGAGCAGGGTGGTCTCTCTTCCAGGACAGCCTTTGCCCTGGAGGGATGTGACAGGTGGGTAGAAATGAATGCAGGTCTTCTGGAAATGAGTTCATGGCCCTCCTGCCCAGTCCACCCCACATTGTGGGTGGGGCTTTGGGGTCCAAAGGGAACAAAATTGTGCTTGATCTGTTGGTATTCTTCTCATAGAATCACATTTTGCTTAAAAAGAAAGAAAGAAGAAAGCAGGTCAAACATTACAAGAATTCCCTTGGAAAAACCTTCAATATGTTATGGGGGCAAAGACAGATGAAGGGGCAGTTGTCAGGGAAAGTTCTCCCAGAATCTCGGAGCATTTTGTCAACAACTTTGGGGGCCAGAGGTAAACACTGGGTGGAGTCTGAGCCCTCTGTCCCTGAGCATCACCCCATTTCCCTGTCAGGGATCCTGAGGGTCTCAGGTCTGAGACTTCTGCCCTTAATTAATCCTGCCTGTGGGAAGACCTGGGGAAGGCAGTCAGAAGAGGCAGGAGCTGGACCTGGGTGCCAGGTCCTTCAGCAGGTACTTGCCACAGTTGCCCTGGTGGCAAACCCAGGCAGACCCTCCTATACCCACACTCTCTGGCATCTGGGTATCTGCTCAGCCATTGAGACGTTGGAAACTCTGAGGCAGCCAGAGCTCCAGGTGGAAATCCCCAAAGAATAGACTCAGTCAAGCAAACATGGCCCATCCCGCTCGCTGCAGAACTTCATGCTAATAGATATTCATGATACGCTGGGCAGATGTAGAACTGAGAAGGTGGCATGGAAATGGGGAGGGGGTAGCTAAGACACTGGGTGTTTCTCTAGACTTGGAAGATTGCTCCTTGGCCTGGGTAGTGCACGAGGAACCTGGGGACCAGGCAGGAAAGGTGGTTTTTCTTAGAGGAGGCAGCTGGCAACCCCTTCCAGGGAAAGCACTGGGAAAGGGTGAATTTTCTGGTCTTGAAATGGAACAGGGTGAGCTAGGTATTGAGAAGGACCTTTCTCCACCACCCCATGGAAGCCCAGCTCATTCCAAAGCCACCAAAGAGGGATAGACACTGTCACCCCTCACTGGGTAGAAAGAGGAGGCTGCCTAACACCCTTCTCGACTGGGCCATGTTCATGTCACATCTGTATGTTCATGGCACCTGTATACCAGAAATGGTTGTTGCTGGGAGTGGAGAGGCCCCTGAGTTTACCGACTGACTGTGTGACCAAGGATGAGTCCCTGTCCTTTATGTGCTTCAGGGCTCTACCTCCCTTTGGGCTTCCTTTCCCTTGACCACAGGAAAGAAGAATCCCTTCAGCTTCTCAGCATTACAGGGTTCTGATAGAAGCATGGTCCTCCATGACAGATGTCACGTACCCTCTCTCTCTGCAACCTGTCTGCTCTAAACCCCAAAGTGGGCTGCTCCTGCTGCCAAGTCAGCCTGCCTACACTTCCAGACCTGTCCCAAACACTCACGTTCGGATTCTTCATGTACTACCTGGGGAAAAAAAAAAAAAAAAAAAAACACCTCCCCACGCCTCAGTTTCCCCATCTGTCAAATGAGTCTAGTGAATGCCTCCACCTCACAGGGTTGTGAAGATCAAATGAGAGAACACACGCGAAGCTCTTAGAATGATGTCCGCTATACAGGAAGTACTGTGTGTGTGATCGCTATTTTCACCCCGTCTGCAAATTATTGGCTCATTTAATTCCTGGATCCAAACTTGCCTCTCCCAACGAGTCCTCCCAGACTTGCCTTCCTTGGTTATTTTCGCCTTATCTTCAGAACCAGCTTGCCCACAATGCTTGGTACAGGTGACCACAAGCCTGTAGTTCTATTCTTCAGCTGAAGGAGCGTGGTCAGGCTAACTTAACCTCAGCTCTTCGCCTGCCTAGGAAGAGTGGAGCAGGGTGGAGAGCGTACTGGATCCTCCCTGGTCCTCCCCTGACCCCACAGTCTGCCAGGCTCTTGTGGCTGCTGCTCCAGCTGAGACCTGGAGCCTCCTCAGGCTGGTCCGGGAGGGGTGGGAGGCAGGTTCCTTGGGGAGTGGCACCCGGGCTGCTGGAGCAGCCTGAGCTGAAGTTGCTGCTCTGGGAGCTGAGGATGATTCAGAATGTGATTTATAGACGGAAGGCAGAAAGCTTGGCTCCTGGCAGAGGCCTGCTGCTTAATTACATTCTTGGGGGGTGGGGTGGAGGTATGCGTGGGGCTGCAGCAGGGGAAAGACTTCCACCTCCTCCTGCCACCTCGTCCCTGTGCTGTCCCAGCTCCAAGCAGGGTCCTTCTTTATCCTGCTGCCAGAGAGGGAATTCCCCATTCTCAGTGAGACCAGACAGAACACAGGGAAGGTGGGAAAGAGGGAGGAAGCCAGAGGCTCCTCTGGGACTCCCCTTGGCAGTCTGCAGGGAGTTGGGCTGGAGAACAGGATGCTGGGAAGGATCACTGGGTCTCCGCCCTGCTTCTGGGCAGGTGAATAGCTAACCCACCTGGGCAAAGTGTTTCTAGAATCTTCCAAGTGTGGCAACTCTCCACTTTCCCTTGCTGCCTTTGACAGCCTTCCTTCAAGTTCATATCTCTTCTGTTTCTCAGTCCCCAGTGGACCCAGGGGGCTGGACATGGAACCCTGAGTGTGGATGTTAGGTAGCCTGTGGTATGCGAGCACAGTGGTGACCTCCAGGCGGGCTCGGCCTTGTACCAGAGGGGAGGAACTCCCCTGTCCCCATGTTCAACTATTATCTCAGGGAGCTATGACAGTTCATCTGGCTCAGTCTAGATCGCCAGTGGGCACTGCTGACATGCAGGTCCCACTCTGTGAAGTTCCTCGCTATGCTGACCTCTGCATTTCCTCTGTTACCACTGACCAGGGTGGGGACACCCTGGTGCTTCTTCAATCCCCTACGGCCTGTGCTGCACTTTGAAACCCAAATGCTTCACTTCTAGTTCCTGAGGCTGGAAAGGTGTGCGACAGGCAGGAAGGAGGTTGCTGAGGCCGGTAGCATCTATTTATCTGTTTTCAGTTGGGTTAGTACAGCCGGGAGGAGTTGGCAGGGGTCAGGATGGGGACACTAGACAGCTCTCTGGTTCCCCCTGAGGCAGGCCTACTCAAAATGGCCTCATTATGTGTATGGAGGGAATTCCAGAAATGTTAGGCACACCCATACGTCTAAGGGAAGGATGGAGACCCAGAGTGTGCCGGGAGACCAGAGCGGGCAGCTTGAAGAGTGGCGGCTTCCGGGCAGGAAGTGAGGGGACGTGAAACCCGGCTTTGCCACCAGTTATGATGTGATGTAGGTGACTCCCAGCTTCCCTGGGCCTCAGTAAATAGGGGCGCTGGTCAAGAACTTGTACCTCAAGATAATCTCAAATCTGTGTTCTGTCACCCAGTCATTTAGATTATCTCCTGGGGTGGGGGTCGTTGAGAGCTGATCTCAGGGCAAGGTGGAAGTGTGTGGGTGCAAACCACTAAAGCTTGTGCCTAAACACTAGTGAGGTTATGGATGAGCCAATAACCTCCCTGGGCCTCAGTTTTCTCATCTGTGAAATGGACCATAACTACACATACTCTCTGCCTGCAGGATTGGTAACAGTTTCAGGTGGAATAGTCTTCGTGGAAGTACTTTGAGAATGGTCAGTTCTTTCCAGAGAAGTAAGTGTCATTGCTACTACTAAAGAGAAGAGTAAGAGCCAGCCCCTACTTGGAAAGGGTGCTAAGAATAGACACAGCAGGACGCTTTGAGTTTCTGAGCTTGAGGAGTTGGTTTTTCCAGAAGAGGAGCAAGAAATGGGTCAAACTGAGGAGTTCTCTGCCCCTTCTTGGAGGGTCGTAGGGCTAAGTGGGGAGCACCTAAGAAAGGGAGCAGAGGCCTCAGGTTTGAGGCCAAGAGGTCTTGGGGTACGACTGGGTAATAGTCAAGGCATAGGGCTTGCTGGACCTCCTAGCCTAGTGCAGAGCCAGCCCACAGGCCTGCCGGGCTGAGCCAGCACGGAGTGCGTTTTCGACCAGGGATGAGGCTGAAGGGCAGCTGGGGGCTCTTTTGAGACCTGTGGTCGTCGGGAAATCCTAATGGAGGGGATAAGGCCAGCCAACCCAGAGAGGGACCCAGGTCATGGCGTCAAGTTGGGCTGGAGAAATTGGGAGATCTGAATGTGTGACCGTGTGCTGGGAGGGGGATGGGAGCAACAGGACCCAGCGCCCAGGTCTGAAGGAGGGCCTTTCTACAAAACCTGCCCCTGGGCACGGAGTCCCACTTATCTATCAGAGCCAGCTGGGCCAGCGAGGAAAACCAATCTCACAGGGCCTGTTAGGAATGCAAATAGGGGTTTGTGTCAGTGCAAGTGAACAAGCATCCCGCCTCCTGTCCAGCTCCTCACCACTTATCTCCATCATGGATTTCTGAGGGTGTCACTCCCTTGCTCTAAAACCTCCTGTGGCTCCCCACTTCCTGTCTGGCACTGAGTCTCCCTATGCTTTGGCCTATATCTTCCTATGTAGTTGTGCTCTCCATAACCCTTCTAAAGTCCCCTAACATCTCACTTCAACAGGAAATACTGTCCTCTGTGCTTATTCATTGAAATTCTTCCTCCTCTTCTCTCTGACTTTGAAAGGCTGTTGAACTTGGTCTCCAGGTTGACCAGGAGTCAGGCTGCTCTGCTCAGCTCAGGTCCAGCATGCCTCAGGTCATGTAGCTCCCAGCTTTGAACTATGGAGGGCACTTAGGAGGGTCACCCAAGTCAAGGGGACCTTTGACCTGGGCAAGCTGCTGTCCCGGAAGCTGAGATATTTCCATAATCTCAATTCCCCCGGGTTTCTTTCTTCTACTCCAGCTACATTTGCGGATTTTCAATTCGTGTACTATTTTTTACTGGCTCACACTATGTTAGATGTCCAAGCCTTTAGTCTGAAGATTCCAGTTGGCAAGACTTGTTTCTCCACCCAGAAATAGGTTGGTCTGTTTGTCAACCATGTGCTACGTGCCAGTCTATCAAGCTCTGGAACCTAAGTCTGTCCATCTTAGAGATGAGGAGTCACATCGTGCAGCCTGTACGCAGTAAAGGAAGGTTCTGAGTCCATGTGCGTTGGGCCCAGATCCCTTTTCCTTCTGCTACCATTCAGGCTGAGATGAATTTCTTACCTGGGGTAGGAATTTGCTTATTCATATAGTACCTTATTCCCCAAGGGATACTTTTGAGGCAAGATTCTACTTGACCTTCAACTTCAAGGCTGCTACTTTGGGTTTATGGATACTGTTTATGAACCTCTAGCAGGTCTCTTATTTGGGGCTATGCACTAGCCATGGGCCAACTTTCCACATGTCATACGCTGTCCTCTAGGTGGGATTGTGCACTGCTGGCAGTAGTAGCCATGTGAATATTTTGTTGCCCTTGGAATGAAGAGGGGGCGCCCTTGGTCAAATCACGGCTTCCTGGACCTCTGTTTTCTTTCCTGTGAAACAGAGGGGAGATAGAGCAAAGGACCTCCAAGGGGAACCTCCAGCTAGAAACTTCGTTATTCTTCTTTTGGCTTCTTGGAGTCTGGTCTCCATCACACACAGGTCGGGATTCACCTGGACAGAATCATCTTTCTTGCCCAAGTCCTGTTCTCATCCTCTCCTCTCTGATAAAGCTGCTTTTTCTCTTGACTTTTACAATTTGCCATGCAGCTTGCTTTCTCCCTGAGGAGCCAGTGTGCTTTCTCCTCTCTGATGAAGCATGTCTACATCCTGGCTGTTGGAAAGCCACAGCCAAGTACACTGTTGGCTTCTCTGTGCCTGGCCCGTACATGGTGGACGCTCGATAAATATTTGTTGTTGGTGGATTGAATGTTTGCTGCCAGCTGTGTGTAGTCTTTCTGGAAAGAGGCAAGGCACACAAGAATTTAAAAGCAAAATATATATATTTTTTTTCTCTATCGAGGAATTGGCTTTGATGGGACGGTTGGGGGTTGGGAGAATTCCAGCCAGTTAGTTGCTTTATCATCTGTCATTCCCGGGATCACAGAAGCCTCACCCACAGGGGAGTCACCATCTTTTTTTTTCCCTCCATGATCTCCTTCATTCTAAACCTAATCTTCCTCCCAGTCTCTTGTTTCTGGCCAGTGAAGGTTTCTTCCCATCCCCTGATTTCCACCACGCCTGGTTCTTCCCACCTTCCTTTGCCTTTAAAGCTCTTGCTGGCCTTCTGCAGGTGACCCAGGAGTGCCCAGGTAGCCTTTACCCTCTCTCCAGGGGGACTGCTCTTGCTCCCAGCAGCCATTGTGAGAATTGCTATCCTGTAAGGCTGAGGAGTGGGGAAGGAGGAGGAGAGCAGAGGGAGCTGGGCCCATGATCACTGGACTCGATAACCTGGCCTCTCTGCCAGCCCAGGTCCTTCCCATCAGGGAAGCCCTAGGAGTGGCCTGGGTTAGGCCTGGGAGTTTCATCTGCAGTTGGAGCCTCAAGGAGCAGCAGAGGAGAGCACCCAGCCAGGAGGCCAGGCCAGCTTCTGCCATCTACCCAGTAAAGCTTCTCAGCTCCTCTCTGTTTCTGTCCTTGGGTAGTGCCCTGCAGACCATCCCACCGGGTCTCTTGACTTCAGCAAAGAGAATGTCTAATCTCAAACTGGGTGGTCCTCCATCTTTACTAAAGCTTCTGCAGGAGAGAGATTCTGGAGTTTTCTGAGGATGGAATCCATGACCTCAATACAATCCTTGAAATACTTTTTTTTTTCATATACTGGGGATTGGACTCAGGGCCTCAGGCCTACCACTGGGCTACACCGTCAGTCCTTTTCTTTAAATTTCATTTTGAGGTAGAATCTCACTAAGTTGCCCAACCTGCCCTCAAACTTGTGATCCTCCTGCCTCCACCTTCTGAGTAGCTTGGATTCCAGGCGTGCACTTCCTTACCCGGCTGAAATCAGCATTTTCCTTTCCATTTTACGATGAGAAAACTGAGCTTGGAGGTTTGTCCAGGGTGGGATGGAGCAGGGGTGAACAGGCTGTGGGATCTCTCCACATTTCTATTTTCTAACATGAACTCCGCAGAGAACCTTCTAGGTGGTTAACTATTTTGCCAAGATAGAAGAACAGAATGTTTTTTAAACATTTTATCCAAATATACACAGATACAGGAAAGCACACAACTCTAAGAGTCCAGGTCAGTGAATCTGACAGAATATATTACATTTAAGTTCATTAACCTGACGTGAAACTTGAATGTTGGACACTTGGTGAATGAGCCTTGCTTTAGTAGTCCCACCCCAGTGCCTACACGCGTTCCCACCAGGCCTGGGCACTCAGATGGGAAAGCAGGTTGGGTCATCGCCCGCCTGGCCCAGAGTCCTGGGGGACTCCTGCTCTCTCCATTGCCGTGTGGTCTGACATCCCTACCGTGGCAGAAGCCCAGCTTGCCCATCGGCAACACTGCCAGCCAGCTCCCTCTCAGCTTGTGGTCACTCTTCCCTTCAGGTCCCCTTCTTGTTAAACTTGAACCTTGTCTTGCTCATTATTAGCTGTAAAGGATCTTCCCCCTTCTTTGGTCAGTTTTGTCATTTTTAAATGATCTAATCAGAAATGCATTCAGGTAGCAAATATGACCACGTTGTCCCCCGCTCCTTGGGCTGGACTCCAGACCCTGCACCATCCACCCCTGCCTGACTCTCCCCAGCACCGAGCTCGCCCCCCAACTGGCTTTCATTTGCATGGTTAACAGCGTGGGCTCCCGGGACAGCAGTTCTGCTTCTGTTTTTATAGCTGGGTGACCTTAGCCTCTGCGAGCCTCAGTTTTTCTGTCTATAAATTGGGGATCGCGAGGGTTACTGTGAGGATTAAAGGATACAACACGCATGAGACAGACAGGGTCTGGCGTCTACATAGTGAGTAATCCACCATTTGCCATCATTAATCTGGTTGTACGGTCGGCATTACTCTTGTGCTCAGCTTGCAGCTCAGCTCCAGGCCTTTGCCCCGGCCCTGCCTTTCTCTGGAAAGGCTCTCTGGACTCGGGTCCATTCTTCAAAGCACAGTTAGGTACCACCACCTCGCTGTATCCTTCCTTTAGCACCCAACCCCAGTGGAGCCTCTCTCAGGAGTCTCTGTTCCATTGACTGGACTTGAGTCACCCGCAAGCAGGACCAAGTTCTCAACCATCTCTGTATCCACACCACTAAGCATAGCATGTGGCTCATGGCGGGTGCCCAAGGACAGGTTCTGGGATGAAAGGACACTGTTGAGAGTCACCTGATGGACAGAGGCTCCATCTTCCTGGAGCCCTGGTTAGATTTCCAGTGCCTCTTTGAGGTCTTGCACCCCTGGAAGAGGGACTGGTTCTTGTGTCCCTAGTGACCTCCTCAAGGGTATCTGTCTTGTCTGCCTGATGAGAGGGTCAGCCTCTGGGGGTAGGGATTCTGCCTATGTCTGTGTGTTCCTGGTAAGCCTTGCACGTCGACCCAAGTGTTGCGGAAACAGAGTCATCCTGTCTGTAGGTAGGTTGGCCCATGAGTTAGGCTCCTTCCCAGGAAAGCTCCGGGGCAGGCTCAGCTGGTTCCCACTGACTGAACAGCATCTCCTCACTCCACAATCTCCCAGTGAGCCCAGCCCTGAGCTTCCAGCCTCTGTGCTCTTCCAGAAAAAGGGTGCTCTGGGCCCCAAGAGCTGTGGTGAGAGTCTCAGATATGCCACCATAACTCTGGAATTTTGTGTGGTTACTTAAAAATATTTGAGTAGGGGCTGGGGTTATAGCTCAGTTGGTAGAGTGCTTGCCTTGCGTGAACAAGGCCATGGGTTCAATCCCCAGCACCGCCAAAAAAAAAAAAAAAAAAATCTGAGTGACCAATTCTTCCTCTGCAAAATGGGGGTAAAAATTGTAATATCAGGGCAGTTGTGAGGATGACCCAAAGTCACTCAGAGGGACTGAGTGAAATGTGAGTAGTCAAGGGTAATCTGAAGGTCATTCCAGTGTAGTGAGGGCTATGCCAAGTTGCTCTTCCAGGCCAGGTTTCTGTAGAGCAGGAAGATCTGAATTCTTTTCAAAGCCATTCGATTGATGTTGATTTGTCTCAATAATTCACCTATCTGAGGACCGAAGTGGGGGAGGGGCGTGGGGCAGGAGTCTGGTGATTCAGTGGGGGCACTGGCCTGACCTTGTGTCTGGTTATCCTGTTTAACCAAAATTCTCACAGGGGCCTCTGGTTCTTGGGAAGGGAAGGGTAAATCAGATGTGGTGGCTTCAGGGATTTTTACTGGGGTTCTGAAGACTGGTCTGTGCAGGTTTAATATGGCTCTAGTTAATGGCTGAGACACTGGCCATTTCAGCCCTGCTGAGCAGAGTGAGTAAGACTGGCGGGGGTTCCTGGGAGGCCCCGGTCATTGTGTACATCCATCTTTCAGGCAAGAGGGGCCTGCTAACCTGCAAGGAGGAATTTCATGGGAAGGTGGAGGGCATGCAGGTGGATGGCTGATAGGCACCTTCTGTAGACACCAGCTGCTCTCCTGCAAGATGACTAAAAATATATTTTTTATTATATAATACTTGACACTCACAAGAGTAAACACACCATATATAGGATATAAAAACAAGATGAAAACTTAGACCTTCCCAGTCCTGAAGAACCAGAACACCTGCATCTGTCCATGGACTCCTCCCATCCCAGCCCCCACCTCCTCCCAGATGTGACCACATCCTGAAGTTTGCACTTTTACTCCTTTACCTAATAGTTCGAAATAAACATCCCAAAACTAATACTAGTTTTCCCAGATAAGAATGCCTAACTGTATTTTTCATTTCACTTACTTTTAGCATTGAAAAAATAGAGTTTTGGGGCTGGGGTTGTGGCTCAGTGGTAGAGCACTTGCCTAGCAGGTGTGAGGCTCACTGGGTTCGATTCTCAGCACCACATATAAATAAATGAATAAAATAAAGGTCTATCAACATCTTTAAAAAATTTTTAAAAAAAGAAAAGAAAAAAGAAAAAATGGAGTTTTCCTGTATGTGGTGTTCTATGATTTGCTTTTCTCTCTCTGCATTAGAGTTCTAAAGTTTTGCACTGTTATTGCATCTTACTATAGTTCCTTCATTTTCACAGATATATAATAGTCCATTATCAGAATGTCCGACATCTGTCTAGTCCATGTCCTGCCCATGGATATGTGTCTCTCAGCACACTTGAGGGAGAGCTGTTCCTGCCTAGAGCAGACCTGTGGGTCATGGGGTGTGTAAATGGTGAGTGTCCCTCTTCACTAGTAGATGCCACACTGTTTTCTAAATAGTGATCCCATCGTTCCTCCACCTGGCCATGACCTTCCCAGGATTCTTCAAAATCCAGCTCAGAGCTGTCATCATCCTGGGTCTCTTCCCAGCCTCACTTCTCCCCTCCTGGCTCTTCTGCACACCTTTTGGGCCACAGTGTGACTTGCAACATCAATCCCATGTAATCCTGCTGAGAAAGAATTCTGGGGGTCAAATAAATTTAGAAATTGCCACCTGCTCCTGGGAGCCTCTTGGCATTTACTGCACTCATTGGAATTTCAGTGGCGTGGAGGGGCTTGCTGGGGTGACCCCTGTTTTTATTTGTTTAACCTGTTTTCCAAAAGTGTGAAGCCCAGAGCCTTTTCTCCAGCTTAGGTATCGACTACTACCCATTTGGAAAATGTGATCCAGAAGGTGATCTTGTCTTTTTCATGTTTTACTTTGTCCTTGTGGTCTTACTTTCTCAGCAGCCAGGCTGTGGTTCTTTCGACTTTTTTTTATTCATCCTATGTGAACTAGCTCAGTCCAGAGCCCCCACCCTAGAGGGTTTTGAGCTGGACTAACGAACACAGACCTGATGCTGTCAGCCAGTCCATCAGTCATCTAGCTGACTCCCCTTCACCAGGAGGCAGTCAGAAACTGAGGACTGTTCAGGCCCCATTGATTTTTGCACCCCAGTGACTTGAGGCTGTCTGGCCAGTATCAGACCCTCTGCAGAACAGAGGTGAGGTCAGTAGGCAAGATTCTCCACCAGGTAAAGATGCTCATGAGCTGTAAGTTCCAGAGAATCTAGGGGAAGGAAGCTGGACAAAGGAAGGAATTCCCAGGAATCTGTAGACTGACTGGTCTATTGAAGGTTTGACTATGTGAGAATCTGTTAAGGTGTTGAAGTTTTTATTCTTATGGTCTCCATAGTGGTATAGTTTCTGCTACAAAGGGAAGTCTGAATTCCATAGAGATTTGGAAGAACTCCATCTCATAGCTGTTGCCTTGGCCCCACAGGATGACCTTAGTTTGTGCCCTGCACAATATGTAGGCTGGGTCAGATAACCCCAAGGGCGTCTTCCAGGCTGACAGTGTCCTGTCTGGGGGACTTCCTTCAGGCCCACAGATGGTCCCCACTTCACTGCCTCATCAGTGGGTGCTCAGGTGCTGGCCTTCCTTCTTTGCCCCTTGTGTTTTGCACTGCATTAAGGTCTCCAAAGTGCCCTGCTTCTTTTTTTTTCTCTGAGGGCATGAAAATCTCAGACCACATCTTTTGAGGTCTTGTAGGCTACCCATTCCCCATCCTGCTCTGTGTCCTCCTCCTCTTGGTCTTTCCAGCTCTATCCACATGGTTGTAAGCTGGCTGGCCCCTGGCTAACCTCCTGCTGTTCTGTGTCCATGCCCGGCTTGGTAGAGCACACCTTCCTCTGGGTTCAGGTCTTTGTTATCCCCATGATGTTCAGTGCAGAGCACACAGTGGGTGCTACATAAATGCATTCTGCTGGAATGAATTGGCCATCACCATAGTGTGGAATCTATACCAAAAAGCAAAAGAGCAATGGTACAAAAATGTGGACTCAAATTCTACCTCTGCTTCCTGGCTCGTATTCCCTTCTGAGCCTCAGTTTCCCCATTTGTGAAGGGGAAACAGTATCTACCTTCTGTACTTTTGAGAAGACCAAACAAGGTGATGAGTGGGGAAAATCTGCAATAGGGAAGGTGCTAGAACAGGGTGTCAATCCCCCTGACCTCTCTTAGGAGCTCAATGCCCACATTGATCAACATCTGCTGGGTTTGGCATCTTGGAAAAGGTCTCAAGAACCCCTAGCCCCTGGAATTCTCTGTGGTCACCTGAATTTATGTGTCCTGACTCAAATGCAAATCCCTCCAGCTGTCGGGGAGAAGTCTCCTCTTCCTCTGAGGATGCCTTGGTGGTAGGTCTGGCTCTGAGACATAGAGAAGCAAATGTCAAGTGGGAAGATTGGTACCCAGACCTAAAAGTAGAAGGATCAATGGGCAGGGCCCCCAGTGTTGGGGTTTACAGGGCTGATAGTCCAGTGGACAGCCTGAGCAGCAGGACAGACCTGAGTGTCTCAGACCTTGTCCCAATAGAAATCACCTCAGCAACACCATCTCCCAGCTGCATGGCCCCAGACAGGTTACCTCTCCTCTCTAACCCAAGTCATCTGTCAAATGGGGATAATAATGTCACTGGGTTCTTTGGCTAATTAAAGGATATATTCTAAGTAAAGTGCTTTACGTGGTACCTGGCACATAGTCAGACCTCAATAAATGTTAGCCATTATCACGAATAACAACCATCCTGAATGCCGAAAAAATAGGTTCCCTTACTCCCTTACTTATAGCTGAGTTTAGTAAATAATTTCTTCATGACCTTAGTAACTACTGTCTACCCAAACAAATACACCCATATTATCTTATTCACCACAGAGTATGTACCTGTAAAAGCATTCCCCTGGATTTCATTTATAGCTCTGAGTGTCTCCATAAAGGTGCCCCCATTACCTCATCTACCCCTGCTTTGTGGGCACCTCCTCCTGTCTGTGGTGACTCCCGCCTTCCCTCAGGCCGGAGTGATTCCTGAGGGAGTCTTAATTGGCTAGTCAGCGCTGATATTCTGCCCCTCGTGTTGAAAGTATGCCCATTTATACAAAAATGGGTAATTAAAACTTTGATTTTAAGTGTGTGTGTGTGTGGGGGGGGTGATTTATCTTTTCTACACAAAGTGTGTTTGCCCCAGAAGAAAGGCCTACCTACTTTTGAATGAATGTGACTAAAGACAAGACAGAAAACACAGAAACTCACTGTGGCGCTGGCCCTCTGCTGGGACTGTCTTGTTGGGATGACGGTGGGCAGAGGTGAGGCTGTGGGAGGTAAGAACCCACTAGAAGGAGTTGAGTGGACAGCAAGGGCTCAGCAAGCAGAAGGGACCATTTTCTGGTTAGTCAGAGGGAAGAGAAGGTCTTGAGGGGTGAGGGGAGTGGCTATGGGCAAGGAACTGAGAAAGACGTGGAACCTCAGTGGGAGGAAGCCCTGAGACTTTGAACCCCGAGAGCATTTGCTGGCATCTTGCAGATCTGCACAGTTTCTTAGAACTCACAAGCAGACAGGTCCCACTGCATGGCTAAGAAAACAGGGTGGGCAAAATCAGGGAGGAGGGAAAAGAAGGCCTGGAGAAACTCGAGGAAGGGGAGATCAAGGGCCTGAGCAGGGGGTCACCAGACAATGCCTTGGCCTGGAGGAGGAAAGGATTTCTTTTGAGATGTATTTTTTATCTTGTCCTTCTAATGGATGTTAGTGTGCATTTTGTAATGCACATAAAATATGAGCACAGAGGCCCCGTGTATGATTTATACCTACGTGTATGTAAATGAGGGGCATGCCCAAACACTTTTTTGCTCATGTGCTGCTGATCAAAAACATTTTGCTACTGTGGCTGTAAAGATGGAGACAGAGAAGCCAGGAGAAAGAGGACTAGAAAACACCAGGGGTTGGAAAAGGAGGGAAGGGCTGACCCTGGCTATTTGGAACGGATGCAGTGGTGCTGAGAGCAGGGGAGGCAGGCAGAAGAGGCCTGGCTTAGGACTCAGGTGTGGGTGGGCAGAGTCCCAGCCTCGTCTGTGATCTCGGGTGGTGCTTCTCAGCCTTGCCTGCTCCTTAAAATGGAGGGGCTGCATGTACCGCCGGGCGCCGAGACCCTTTAAGTCCGCTTTGCGGGTGGGCATTCCTTTTAAGCTCGGCAGAGACATTCCCGTGCGGCCTGGGTTGAGAACCAGGGACTGGCCCCTCTGCGTGCTGGAATAATGACGTCCTGCTCGGGTCTGCAGCGGCCCGACACGGCTCCTAATAGCCGCTGAGCGGCGGCTTGTACAGCCCAGGCACCTGTGACAGGGAGTCCCTTGAGAAGAAAGGACAGAGGGTGGGAATGTAGGGACACTGCAGAGGAAACACTGCAGAGGAACTGGCGGTAGGGCCCGGGGACTAATGAATGGGGGATGGGGGTGGGGCGGGGGTGCGAAGGAAGATGTTGAGGCTCGCTCGGGGGAATGGGGCTGGGAGGGAGGGCAGCCAGCGCTTTGAACTTGCGTGGAGCCTCCCTAAGGAGGGCGGGGGAAGTCCAGGTGCCGGGCAGGGCTGCCTTCACCTGCAGGTACCAGCGCCGTGGGGGGACGAGGCGCAAGGAAGACCTCCTGGGAATGTGGTGGAAATACCCACCTTGAAAGGCAGGGAGCGGGAACGTTGCCCTGAGCGCCGGGTGTGGCACGGACCCCCATCGGCCCGCCAGCCCCTCCGCCGCCGCCAGCGCGGCCGCGGTCTCCTGCCAGCATGCACCTGCCGCGGGGGCTGTGGGGTGGGCCAGGGGCCCTAGTTGTGCCCAGCGCGCCATGATCCCTGGGTGCCCCGCCACTCGGCTACCGCCCGAGGCCACGGGTTCCAGCCTGAGGATTCCATTAGAAGTTCCTACAAGTGAGTTGGAGGTTTTTTTTTTTTTTTTTTTTTTTTTTTTTTTTTTTTTTTTTTTTTAATGTCCTTCAAAGTTTTGTTCGGAAAAACGTTAATCAGGGCTGGAGATGTGGCTTCGTGGTAGAGCTTTTGCCCAACAAAGCCTGGAGATCCTGTGTTCAAATCCACAACACTGCAAAAGTAACAACAACAACAACAACTAGAAAAATAGGACAAGGAGCAATCATATATATATACGCTTTCTGGTGCAAGTTTTCAAGCCTTTGGGCAGTTTTTAAAAACATATTACTATAATTTCTCTCCTCTGAATGCATACGTGTGGGCGCACACATGTGCACACGCACACACACAATCTGTTTTGCTGAACAATTTGAAAGTTAATGATAGTGGTGAACCCTGCATTTCCAAAATGTAGGGATGACCTATGACCACATGGGATCATCATAATCAATGAAATTATTAATGATTCCTAATAATTCAGATTTCCCAGTTTTCCCCAATATCGTTATAGCTAGGATGTTCAAGCCAGGTTCCAATTATTTGATTGTTATATCTCGATTTCACTTTAATCCTGAACATTTCTCCCTGTGCTCATACACTTTAAAAATGACACTGGTGGTTTGAAGAGTTGGGGTCTTTCAGAATGTCTGCCTTTCTGAATGGTCCAGCTGCTTCCCCGAAGCCGTCATTTAATTTGTCCCTCTATTCGTCACGTGTCCTGACAACTGAAGGTGACCTCTCAGAATGGATTGGAGTCAGACCAAACGTCTTTGGCCAGTGAGCTTTGTAGGGGGTTGGGTACCTCATGTTGCATCACCTCCTATCCTCTTGTCACACTTCTGGGGGAGGTTTTTAATGAGCTAGTTTCCTGGACTCCTCCCCAGATGGTCTGGTCCGGCAGGTCTGGTGCTGGAGCCCAGGTGTCTGGATTTTTCAAAACCACCCTGAGTGGTCTGGCTTCTGTAGCGCACCACCTGCCTCCCTGACCCTGGTCAATGAGTGTCCCAGAGGGCATAGTGTAAAGGAATGGATGGGACAGTAGAGGTAGGTGATGTCCCCGGGATGCCAGCCCTGGTAGTCACTGCTGTCTAGGGGTGAGGCAGGGAGGGTGGCATCTAGGCCTCCCTAGGGGAGGAGGATGGGTCACTGGAAGCAGCTCCTAGGCTCCTCTTGAAGTTGGGAGCCCCTGTGAGACCAGGAGTGTCCCCACACACAAATCTGGCTCCCAGCATCCAGCACAGGGCCTGGCCCAGTGTAAATGAAGATACAGAGCAGGCTGGTGGCCCTCTGAGGAGCCCTGAGGAGCTACTGTAAAAGCCATCCTCCAACCAAGCAGCTGAGCTCTGTGCGCCCTACTGGGCTTCTCAGAAGCAAATGAAGGGTTTCCAGACCTAGGAGCAGATGTGTAAAAAGACCCAGAGAACCAGCAGGGCCATTCCCTGCCCTCAGCTTGTTAGAGTGTTAGCCCCTAGGGTCCTGGGAGGAGAAGACAGGCTGCGGTGATCGGGCTGAGCCACTCGGTACTATGAAAGGAGGCAGAAAGGCCCTCACAGCGTCTTATACCCATTGGTGAACCCAGCTCAGCACCCAGCTCAGTGTCTACACGTGAATGAAGGAATTTCTCTTCTCAAAAGATTTGTCCTTAGTGGATAAGGAGTCAATGGACAATTCAATTGAGCTTGTAAGTTTACCCCTGAGGTATGCATAAGAGCTGGAGAGAGGACCGGAGGAAACCAACTGCAGACATTAAGAGGGGCTTTTAAAATCAGGCCTTGAGGGATGAATGAAAGTCAAAGGTGAAAAAGATGGCTGGCAGACTGTCTTGTCTTCTCAGAACCAGCAACCTGACCCTGTAAGTCTCTCATTTCCCGGTCCGTAAAATGGGAGATTAACTCCTGCCTTATATAACTCAGGGACTGGGGGGCCAGGAAGTGGTACAAAGTTAAAATGAGCTAAAGATGATGCAAACATGGGCTTAGGAAATTTTTAAATTAGAATTCAGTTGGTAGAGTGGGAAGCAAAGGAACACATGGCAGAACTTTGGGAGAAAAAGATGTCCAAGCTGAACTTGACTTTGAAGCCCGGATCGAATGTCACTTCTCTGAAGTCCTCTCCCAGCCCTTCTGCCCTCAGCATTTCCCATTGTTAGGGCTCTTATCCCAAACATGACTTCTCATACTCTGCTGCTGCTGCTGATGGTCACTTGGGGAGTGTCGGGCCACATCTTGTATTCTCTGGGCACATAACGTGCAAGGACTGAATGACACCCCAGCCCTCAGACTGCAGGTCTGGGAGGCTTCAGGAAGAATCTGTGCGGTATGAGGGAGACAGAGCTCTGGCTGGGAGTAGAGACCTGAGCTGTATTCCTCACATTGTCTCTGATCTGGACGAGCTACATGACTTCTCTGGGCCTCAGTTTCCCCCAAGAAACTGAACTAAATGATGTCTGAGGTCCACCCGGTTTTGCCATTTCAAAACTGTAATGGGATACAGCTTTACAAGAGACTCTTGGTGCCTTTTCAGGGCATTTCTATGTCCTACCTACCCTCCTTCAGCTAGCCAGAGGCCAGCAAGAAAACCTGCTCAGGCAGAGACTTCTGGTCAACAAGTCTTTTTTGCACACCTACCTTGTACCCAATGAGACATGTGGTCCCACCAGGGTTTCTGGAATGCTCAGCATCTTTCCATTAGAAAGACTGGACCCCATTGGAGGGAACTATGAGAGAGTCATCAAAACTGAGGGACAGGAATGTTGTGGCCCTGAGCAGGTCCTTGGTCCTCAGTGCCTCCTCTGCAAAGAGGCCTGCTTGTGCGTATCTGAAGGCAGAGGCTGGACCACAGCCTCCAGCTCCAGAGGCAAGGGCTCTGACTGCGTGGTGGGGGAGGGTGGGCGCGCCTTTGAACTGCTTGGCAAAGTAGAGAAACCCAACAGCTCTTGGCCTGCACCATTGGGAGCTGTGTCCCAGTAAATGCATGTCCAGTTGTGGGCTCAACATCCCCCAGGGAGACCCTCTGCAGGTCCAAGGAGGTGTGAGGCCTCTCCTGGCGCTGCCATTTCAACCCTCTCCAGACAGCCTGGGCGCACCCTCTTTTCTGCCCCCAGTTGAGTCTGGGTGAATCCTCTGGAAGCTCTCTCTCGCTTTTGGTATTGGGGAGTGCTCAGACCTGAGGGGGACCAGGCATAACTCTGACCAAGCAGGCCCCGGCTGCTGAAGCCCCTTCCTCTCCCTTTCCCTAGGCTTTCTCCTTCCCTGCTACTTCTCTGGGCTCCTTCCCCCATTCTTCCCCCCACCCCCAGATCCTGCCCTCCTTCCCTCCTTCCCAGGGCCCACCATCCTGTCCATGCCCCACCCCCTATTTTGGCCAAAGGGGACAGTCCCTCTCTCCCCTCCCTTCTCCACTCTGATTAACTCCACTTTCCTGTGAAATGGTTGGGGCGAGGGGTTCATGTTCACAACACAACAAAAAACAGGTTTCAACATTTCACAGGTTTCAACATTTTTCAGGCCGCCTTGTCTCATCTTATCAGATCAGGAGCTGCAGGCCAGGCCAGGAGCTGTCGTGGAGATGTGGAGAGCAGAAGTCCAAACATTCCAGTCCCCCTCTGCCACCCTCCCACCTCCACCCTCCCTTCCTTTTGCTCCCCAAAGAATCAGCCTACGGGGCTCCCCAGGACAGAGGCAGGGCTGCAACCGCCTCCTGCTGACGGGGGGCCCTGTCTTTGACTTCTTGACTTCATGCCCACACCTATCTCTTCCCATCATGGATGCCCAGAACCTGGCAGGGGCATGGCTTCCTCTAAAAGACCCATTGGCCCTGAAAACGGATCTCTAGAAATTGGGGGACAACAGGGAGTTGTCAAAGTCACCCACAGAATGTAGATGTATCCCTGGGCCAGCAGGACCAGTGAGTTCCATGGGGCCCCTCACAGGCTGCTCTCCTATGGGAAGGAGCCGCTTCTTATTTTGGTTTTCTTCATGCATGTGACTGCTGGTCTAAATACTCTTCTTTCCCTCCATTTTCTCTGAAGCCCCCACCTTCCTGGCCCTGCCATGCTTGTGGTAATCTTGGTGATCTTGGTGAAACATCCAGGAAGGACTGGACAAAGCCCAAAGGCCAGAGTTCAACCGAGTCAACCTCGGGATCAGACCCCAAATCTGGTCCTCAGGCCAGAGGGAACAGCTGCCTCTGGGGCAGTTCACGATGCAGGGGAGATGTCAGAGAGGTGTCCCCACAGGACTGGCTGAGGGCTAACACCAGAGCTCTCACCCAGTGAGGATGCAAAGTGGCAGAGAGAGAGCAGAGGAAGGGAAGGACAGGGTGACCCTCTGCACACTGGTGCACACTGGTGGTGTGTCTCCTTGGGAACCTGTCAGGAATACCAGGAAACAGAAGGCAGGTTCCAGTAACTGTGCCTCCTGGAGGGAGAGCTCTCTCTACCTCTTAGCCCAAGGTTCTAGCCCCCTGGTGTGAAGTTCAGGCCCCTGAGGCTGGGCCAGCATGTGGCATCTGCTGCCCCACCATGAGGCCTCTGGTTGGCACAGCATCCCCAGGTGCCCCCTAGTAGATCAGGCCTAAAATGTCATTCAACTCTTGTTCCTGGTCAGAGATCCCCAAATCTGAATGTCCAGCCTCTGACTTCCTCTTGGGCTCCAGCTCTGCCCCTCCCCACTGTCTGGACACAGGTGCCTGCAGGTGTCACCAACCCCTCAAACTTCCTTTCTTCTTTGTTCTCAAAACCACTTCGCTCTTAGGTTCCCAGACCTGGTCGACGCCATCTTCCTGGTCCTCCTGGCTCAATGCCTTCATAACACCTTCCTTTTTCCTTTTTTTCCCTAATCCTTATTCACGGCTGTCTCTCTGTTCCTAAAGCCACCGTTTGGAGAGCATAGACAGGCAGTCCTCAGCGCAGCTGCACAATTGACTCACTCCAGACCAGAGCAGTGACATCTGGGCCTCTTGTGCTTGCAAGGTACTGCTGGGACTCAGAACTGCCACTTGCTTTGCCAGCCTGTGGTCTCCAGCGCCCACCCTTTGTCCTTTTTCACAGGTGACTAACAGATCAATAGTCCAAAGGCCACCACAGGAAGCTTGGAAGGCTGCCAGAAAGCCCGGAGTACACAGGCCTCTCTAGCCTGTCCCCCTCTTCTGCTTCTCTGTGTGGCCAGACAGGGTGGCTGGGGTGGACCAACCGCTGTTCCCTTTTCTGCCTCCTGGTCTGAGGCTGTTCCCCTATCAGGGGTGCCTGAGGGAACCCTGGCCACCTTCACCAGCTCTGTAGCTGCTCCTGATCATGGCAGCAGGGGCCCACCTGCCCCACTCCAGGAGATGGCGTCCTCCTAGTGTGGCAGTTCCCGGGGTTGTTAGTGACAAGAGCCTCGAGATCCCCTCTCGCTCATTCATGGCACCCACGGTGCCTGGACCTAGTAGGTGCTCCCCCAAAGTTTGTGGGTCGGTTGTTGACAGGTGTCTTCCGGGCTGGTCACTCCTTGGGTGTGGCCTCATCCAGCCCCTGCTCCTGGCACCTGGAGCTCGGCCAGATTTGGGGTCATCACTCAACAAGTGCTAGTCAAGTGAACAGATGGTGCGTGTTTATCAACGAAAGACTTTAACCTGCGCCCTGAGGCCAGGCGCTTCCATTTGTGGCACATATCTGTTGTCCTTGCTGGACCCCAGTCCTGACAACTGGGACTTGGTCAAGCTGGGACCCCAGCAGGAAGCCTGGGCCCTGTGGTTCAGTAGCCCCCAATGTTGCCCCTTCTTAGTTTGGCTCTCACTTTCCCTCTTCCCTCCTTGGTCCTGCTGGAGACAGGGACAACCCAAGGGCCCCTCTGCCTGTTGAGTGAATAAGCCAGCAACACACGAGAGAGGTCTTGAGGCACCTCCGCTTGTTCGATGACAGGTATCCAGGCACCTTCCATGGGCCCCCAGACCAGAGGACCACGTGAGCCCCTTCGGCTCAGAAGCGACTCCCTCCCTTTAGATCCTCCCATCCTACCTAGATATGGGGAAGGGTGTAGACCCGTGTTCCTACAGGACCAGTGGACAGGCAGCCTGTGAATCTCGAGTTAGTTCCCTCTTCTCACTTTCTCACAAGTTTCTTGCCAAGGCACGAGAGTGAGTGGCCCAAGAACAAGGCCCACAGCCTCTCGTGTTGGGGCAGCCTGCCATGCTGCTTTTGAGCTCCTTGGAAGTTCTGGAAGCTGGAGGCAGCAGGGTCCACCAGGCCCAGGCCCCGCCCTGCCCCACGGAGCGTGTGTGTGCTCACCTTACAACATCCTCCAGCTCTAAAGAGCCTCTTGACCTGGGCGGAAGGTGGTGTGGCCTTGAGTTCCAAGGCTAGCACTTGGCTCTTTATTTATTCCTCAAGACTTCCCTTCCCTTCTGCCCATCTGTCCTAGGTCAGGATGGAGTCCTTCTGGACCCAGGAGTAGGTTGGCCCTCTGCCCAGTATTGCCCAGGATCCAGCAGGTGGAGCACAGAGTACTGGGCCATTGTGGGCTCACTGGGGTGGAAACACCCCAGTCACTGCAGGGGAGATAAGTGACCACAAAGGAGTGGTTTCCAGCTCCCTCCCTTTAGCACCCATGCTAGTCATTTTAAGAGACACTTGGTCTTTAGACCAGAATCTTATGGTGACCTCTCTTTGGGGCTGGCAGAGATGGTTAGGTCTCCCCATGGGAAAAGGAGAGGGCATGGTGCCCATGATTCCAAGGAAGGCATAATGGGGGACTGCTTGGCCATGGTGCTCACCCCAAGACTGGGGGAAGGAGGAGGGGAGCTATCTTGGGCTGAAGCCCTGGGGTCCACCTTCTATACCTACCTGTGTGGAGACTACAAGGACAAGCATCCCTTCTGTCCACTCAATGCCCAGCCCTAGAGAAGCTTCTGAGAAGCATTTATCATCCCCTAGGTTAGGGGCCTGGTGGGCATTAGAAGGGCGGCATCTGCCCCAAGGGAGATGATGTTGCGGGAAAAAGAACCCTGCTACCAACTGAGAGCCCTGGCTTCTGTGGCTGCTCTCCTCACAGCCAGCTGTGTGGCCCAGGAAAATGACAACCCTCTCTGGGCCTTGGGTGTCCAGCCCTCCCCCCCCCCCTTTATTTATTTATTTATTTTTTCTGTTTTAACTATTTTAAAGTATACATTAAGTACTTCAGTGACATTAAGTACTTCCCCAGGTTATGCAACCGTCACTCGTATTTCCAGAATTTTTTTATCATTCCAAACAGAAACTCTACGCTCCCCGCCTTTCCCCAGGCCCTGGTACCTTCTAATCTACTCCTGTCTCTATGAATTTAGCCTATGCTAGAAATTTCATACACACAGACTCATACAATATTTGTCCTTTTGTGTCTGGCTTAATTCACTCAACATTCAAGGTTCCCCTGTGCTGTAACGTATTTCAGAATGTCATTCCTTTTCATGACTGAGTACGATTCTGTCATGCATGTATACCACAGTTCCATTCTTCTGTTGGTGGACACAGGTTGTCTTCACCTGTTGGCTACAGTGAGTAACCTGAGCACTAGTCTGCAACAATCTCTTGGAGCCTCCATTTTCAGGTCTTTGAAAAAAATATATATATATGGAATTGGTGGATTCTATATTTGTGTATGTGTGTGGGATTGGGGACTGATCCCAAGGGCCTTCTACCACTGAGCTATATCCCCAGCCCTTTTTTAGAAAAAAGTTTTTTTGTTTTGTTTTATTTTATAGGGTCTCGCTAAGTTGCCCAGGTTAGCCTCAAAGCTTGATCCTCCTGCCTCAGCCTCCTGAGTTGCTGGTGCTATGATGATTTTTTTCTTCTTCTTTTTCCATGCAGTGCTGGGAATTGAATGCGGGGCTTGGCCCTCTCCCACTGAGCCACGCCCCCAGCTCTATGATCATTTTGTTTAACTTTTTGAGGAATGGGCCTCTCTTGGTATCTGTTTTATGTGCAGAGAGGAGGAGGGTGGTTGGGTATAAGCCCATTTGTGAAAAATGACCAACAAACCCTGAACTAACTGACCCCTAGGTCCCTCCAATCTCTAAAAGTCTATATTGGGAGGCTCCAAGGTAAAACAAGCAAACAAAAAATATAAAATCCCCACCAAGTTTGGGCTCAGGGGAGGCTGCCCAGGTGGGCAGAGGTCTCCAAACCTTAATGGGTCATCATGGCGAGTGTGGGGACAGCAGCTCAGTGCACAGCCCATGCACCACAGGCCAGCTTGCCCTCCCTGCTAGAGGATGTGGAATCTGAGGGTCAGCGACGCCGGTTTCGGACCAGATCGTGTGGGGCTCTGTATACTCCATGTTGTGTGCAACATTGATCCGACGCTTAGGCTGACCGCACTGCTGGTTGTGCTCACCGGGCAGACCCACCCTCAGCCCTCTGGCCAAAGAAGGTGTCCTTGGCTTAGTGACAAAGAACTGGGGTGGAGGAGTCTGACAGGGCCATGGGAAATGTTTAAGTCTGGCCTATTTGGAGGGAGCCATTTCACCCTGGAGCTCAGCATCGAGCTCCAGGAGCAGCCCGTGGCTTGGTGGCACCTGCTGCCCACCTGCCTGGCTGCCTGTGTCTGTCCTGGGTTCAGCTGGGTGGTGGGTGGCTGGGGTGGAGGATGAGCTGTCCCTGGGGGAAAGGCACCAGGGCCCTTGGGAAGGGCAGGGCAGGGTATGAGCAGGAGTTGGGTATAAATAGCTCCTGGCCCAGCTGGGGAGGTCTGGCTTCCCTCTGCCCTCCCCCTCAGCAGCTGCTGGTGCCAGGCAGGTCCTCACCTCCCTTGGGGACCTGGCCATCATCTCAGATCCCAGCTTGGAACTTCCTTAACGGGCCTGGGGAGTCTCGTCCTGTGTGTAGGTGGAACCTCCGGATGCCGGGAGCCTGGGGACGGGATGGGGCCGAGACCCGCTCTTTAGAGGGGGCGTTCCTGGACTTCTGGAGTATCGGCAAGTGGGCATCACGTGCGCGGCCCCGTGGAAGGCCACGTGTGCTGGGCTGTGTGGCATGGGAGAGGAGACACAGCCCTGTCCTTGGGGCACTTCCACCAGCCCAGGCAGATGAAATTGGAAAGAACTCAGCTGAGCACGTTGATAAGATTTGAACAGGGCACAGGAAATATACAGAAAGAACAAGGAGAGATTACTTCTGCCTGGGAGCCTGGGAGAGACTTAAGAATGGAGGTGACCCAGGAATCTGGTTTTGAAGGATGGGGAAGATGTTGGCCTGAGGGTGCAAAGGTGGGGGGTGGTGAAGCCCTGGAGGCGGGAAGTGGTCAGGTGATCTGATACCAGCCCCTCACAGTTTGGTAGAAAGCACTGAGTTAGAGGAGGCTCATTGTGTTTCCTCCCCCAGGGGCCTGTGTGCTTCAGTCATGGCGACCAGACATGGCCAACTTAAAGTAATGTGTCTGTGGTGGTCGAATGTCACGCCCGGCAGTGTGTGGGCAGGAGCTGAGGTCAGGGGTGGCCGGGCATGTTTGGGGGAGGCAGTGATCCCACAGAAGTTCTGGTGTCGGGGATGCAATAATGGGACAAATGCGACTGGTGACCAGGCAGGGGACAAAGTGCTGAGGACAGTCCTGAAACACATGGTAACTATAGTGACCACCATTTCTTGAGGGCTTCCTATGTGCTGGGCATTGGACTATACCATTCACTCCTCCTCCCATTAGGTCTATTTAGAAGATGAAGAAACCAAGGCTGGAGAGGAAATTGCTTGAGATCAGCAGCCTGGAAGTGGCAGGGTAGACGTAACCTGTGGCAGCCTGTTTCTGGTGCACGATTGGTTGGGCCTGGGCAGTAGTAAGGAGGCAGGGCTCGGCAGGAAGAGGGAAAATAACTCAGGATGGCGAGTTATGGAGCAATGCTGTGCCAGGCCAGCTACATCAAGCCCTCATTTGATGTTCCTCTCTAGTGATGGCAGGGCCAGGGCAACCGGCAGGGCCTGGACATTGGACACACTGGTCAAGAGCATTGGGTGGGTTCAATCTGAAGCACAGGGGGATAGTAAAAAAACAAACAAACAAACAAACAAAAAACAAAAAACAAGAGGCATCCCGAGCCAGGAGGAAGGCTCAATTCTGGTGCTTTACAGTCCTGCAGACCCAGGCAGGTTACTTAACTCCCTGGCCTCAGTTTCCTCATCCATGAAATGGGATGATGGTGATGATGGTGATGTTCCCACCTCACCAAATTGTAAGGATTAAATAAGGCAACAAACACAAGCACACAGAACTACTTCTGGCTCAAGGTGGGCACAAAAAGTGATACTTTATTGCTCTGGCAATTACTCTAAATGGGGTGGGGGAAGGTGATCTGCAGAGCCCTGTCAAGTGCTGCATGTGCCACGTGCCGGTCAGGGACCTGGGCTCTCCCACTCCGGAGTGGGCTCAGGGCTGAGGCCCAGAGTGCAAAGAGCCAGGCCCGAAGCCATCCTCAGTCCTCAGGAAACCAAGTAGGCACTGCCCACAGGCAGAGTGGAAAGCGGTTTGCCCCAGGGTCTCTGGAGTCAGGTAGCCTGGGTTCCAATGGGGGACTCTTTTGTTCCCCCCGCATTTTTATTGGTGCATTGTAGTAGTACGTCATGGTGGGATTTGTTGTTACGTATTCTTACACGCACACAATGTCACAGTATAATTTGGTCAATATCAATTCCCAGAGTTCTCCTTTCCCTCCTCTCCTCCCTCCCCCTGGTCCCTTCCCTCAAGTCTACTGATCTCCCTTCAATATTCTAAGATTCCCCACCTTCCCTTTCCTTTTTCCCCTTTAGCTTCCACATGTGAGAAATAACACTGGACTTTCTGAGTTTGGCTTATTTCATTTTACATAACATTCTCACGTTCCATTCAATGGGTGACTCTCGAGTTGATCTGTGGTCTGGGCTGGCTAAGCCATCTGTAAAAATGGTTGCTCATAATGCCCCTACTCGGTGCTAGGTTGTTATAAGGTTTAAATGAGGTTTACCCAAGGAAGGAGCTCAGTCTGGCACAGAGGAAGTCATCAATCAGTCTAGCGGTGACAAGTCACAACTTCTGGCTGCCCCATCTTTCTCTCTCAAGGGCTCAGTGGCTGAGATCTGGAAATGTCACATCAGTGCTATCATCCGAGCTCCCAGATCTTGTTCCCCAGTTCCTCTTCCCAAGTTAAATCAATGGAATAATGAGTCGCTTCTCCCCTTGACATCTGAGCCCAGAGGCAGCTCAGGCGGGTGGATGCACACCTCCAGGGTGCCTGGAGCTCCTTCCCTTGGACTCTCTGTAAGCTGACTGGAACCAGGAGCTAGCCTGAGTTCAAAGGAAGGCTTCGGGGAAGGTGGCAAACAGCCTAATCTGAGCTGCCACAGACCTGGCACAAAAAGCCTTGGGCGAGCTAGTTCCTCTGTGAAGCCCAATTTCTGCATTTGGGAGAGGGAATGCTCACCACATTCAAGAACGGACCAGGTCTGTCGCATCCTGTGTGCCTGGCACACAGCAAGAGTCCGTAGAGGGCAGATGTTGGGTTCTTCCTTGTGCCCTGCCCAGAAAGCTTTTGTGTGTGTTTTCCTGACGCACCCCTTGGTGTCTTCCCCCTTCCCAAGGGTTGGTCAAGATGGACACCAAAGGAGAAGAGACGGGACCCTGGGTGCTCCTTTTTCCTGCTCACACTTCCCCTCATCAAGGATTGATCACAAAATTGACCTCAAAACCCACTGAGACCCAATAAGCGTTTTCTTTGCTTCTCCCACAAAATGTCGTTTCTGCTGTTCCTGTGCTAAGGGAGGGAATGGTAGAGATTCCCACAGTTCCTTGGTTTTCTAATATAGTCTTTTTGCCCCTATCTACCCCTTCCCTTCAAGACTATGAAATTCAAGAGGTTGATAGGATTCTGATTGAAAAATGAGGAGCAAAAGACGGAGGTGGCAGCCGGGTGTGGTGGTGCACACCTGTAATCCCAGCAGATCAGGAGGCTGAGGCAGGAGGATGGCAAGTTCACAGCCAGCCTTAGCAAAAGCCTGGCTAAGCAACTCAGTGAGACCCTGTCTCTAAATAAAATATAAAATAGGGCTGAGGATGTGGCTGAATGGTCAAGTGCCCCTGAGTTTAGTCCCCAGTACTAAAAAACAAAACAAAACAAAACAAAACAAAAACCTGAGGTGGCTTGATTCATTTCATCACATCCTATGGTGTTGGGTGAGAGTCGAGGTCTTTTCCCTCCTGACCCTGAGCTAAACAGCCCAGGTGGGAGGAGAGATGGCATTCTGTAAACTTCGAGGGACCTGGAAAGATGGTCATATGTACCCTGGGGAGTCACGGGCAGGAGTGCAGCTGAGCATGCAGCCTCTGGGGAAGAGGCTGAGGAGCATGGCGGTGTGGTGGGTGTGTATGTGCGCGTGCGCGCGCGCGCGCGCACACACACACGTGTGCCGACTCCCTGCTGGGACTGATGCTTCTTTGATTTTTCAGAGATAGGGTTGGGGTCAAATGAGCCTCTATGCCTTCCTCTCTTTAATTTTGGCTTCCTTTCCAGGAATCACTGGAAGTTTCCATGTGGCCTCATATCCTGAACTCCCAGAAGAGTACACGGCCAGACCCTTTCAATGCCTGTCAGGGAAACTGGACCCAAATCTGGGTCCCAAATTCCATCTTTCCACTCCAGGGTCCTTTCCACAGCATTGCACTGTTTCCAAGGGGCCCTGAGAGAGATTCCGCTGGTCCCACTCTCCTGCAAGCTAGATATGTCCTTGCCGGGAGGCACTGTTGCTTGGATCAGAGCTCTGCCTTTTGAGGAGCAGTGTGCCCTCCAGGGAACCAAAGGCAGCACACGCAGATGCCAGGTTTTTTAGGACCTTAAGTTCAGGCCCACGGGCCCTCCATTCCTCCTCTTCTTCCTCCTACCTCAGAGGGTCATGAAGTGAAGCCCATGCTGGGCCATGTGCTTTGTGTCTACAGTGCCACCTCCCTCTGTCTGCCCACAGGTCACTGGCCCTGGGCCAGCAGTACACATCTCTGGGCTCACAGCCCCTGCTCTGCGGCTCCATCCCAGGCCTGGTCCCCAAGCAACTGCGCTTCTGCCGCAATTACATCGAGATCATGCCCAGCGTGGCCGAGGGTGTGAAGCTGGGCATCCAGGAGTGCCAGCACCAGTTCCGGGGCCGCCGCTGGAACTGTACCACCATAGATGACAGCCTAGCCATCTTCGGGCCCGTCCTAGACAAAGGTACTGTCGAAGGCCAGGTGGGAGGTGGGTGAGGTGCGGGGAGGAGGTGTGGAAGGCATCAGGACCCTGTGTCCTTCTACCTCAGGGTGCTTCGGCTTTGAGTGCTGTGTCCCCTTGGAAGGCAATGAAGCTGGTGCTGACCTGCAGCCTCCACGAAAAGTGGAAGTGGTTCAGGTCTTCCTCTGGGCTGTCTCCATGTCTTCCACACCTTTCTCCAGTGCTGCTGGGGGCTGGGCAGCCCTCAGATGCTGTAGGATCCTGAGGTTCGAGGGCAGGCACCAAAGAGCCCCGAGGCCTTCCTTCCTGTCTTGCACAGCAGGTACCCCAGGCTTTGATGTGGACATTTGGGACATTTCCCCAAAGCTGTGCTAAATGCTATGCAAATGCCCCTTTGGGGTGGGGGTGGGGCTTTGCCACCCCACACGGAAGTCCTCAGGGGCGAGGAAGCTGCCGGGGGCTGAGCATATTTTATTGCCCCCGGGGTACCCCCTGAGAGTTTCTGTTAGTCCCCATCCCCTGCAAATTATGTAAGTCCACAAATCATGATGTGCACACTGGTGCCTAGGTAACTTTCCAGCAGTCTTGCAACCTGGGGTACTAATTGGCTGAACCTCGAGTGGTTGAGAGGAAGGTGATTTGACAGTTTAATGGAGGGAGGGCTGCTGGGACAACAGCTCCCAGTAAGGGGACTTTCGGGCTCTTGGGCTCTGGGCTAGAAATGGGCACTTCTTGGAGGAATTGTAGAGTTCAAGAATTTAGTAAGTAGCTGGGTCTTTCCTTCACTGGAGTTTTCCATTCAAACCAGGAAGCACGTTCCTCCCTCCTTTTATTAGAAGAAGGAATCCATAGCTGCATTTACACCAGAAAGAAAAGGTATCTGAGTGCCAGTCTACAGGGCGCGGAGTGGCGGGGGTGGAGCGACTGACTACTCCCATTTTAGAGTGTAATACCCCTTTACCTGTGCCTCAGGTGCACAGGGTCTGTCAGACCTACAGGCAAAATGCTGGCTATTATCATGGGATGGGAGGGCAATTAGCAAATCAATGGATGATGATTCTGTTTACGCTTCTATTACCAAAGCTAATTATTCCTTGTTTAGATAAAAGGTTTGGCCTCTAATTGGGGCCAAGTGGCGGCGGCTTGCATTTCAAACCAGATCTCGCCGGCGTGTCGGTCTCACCGGCTTCCGCTGCCCCACCTTGGGCCAGGTAGCGCTTAATCAAACAGCCTGGCGTCGCGACGCGCTCGCCAGCTTCTGACTGCTCTTCCCGCTGCTGACATTAGCCCGTGAGAAGCGGGTCTTTGAGCTTTTGGCCGGCTCTCATTGTTTGACGTTCTACCTTGCGCTTGTGGGTCTGGCACATGCCTTCGTCCCTAAATTGGAAGAGGGAGGGTTTGTGTTGCGGGGCAAAGGGTGTAGGTCAGAGATGCTGGGGCTCTGATGAAAACCGAGGGGTGAGTCTCGGGGAAGGCGCCCACGCGCCCCAGTGCCTGGCGCGCGGGCGGTGAACCCGGGCTCCAACCTGCCTCTAGGCCCTTTTGCACACCCCCGCCCCAACGTTTGCACCGATTGGCAAGCCCGAGGCCTCCGGCTATGGGGGCAGCCAAGGTTTAATCTCTGACCACCGCCTGGAGACTCAGGCGACCCGGAGTCCGGCTGTTCGGGGCGCGCGTCTTAGGCGCTGGCCGAGAACAACCCCAGGGGCTGGGCCGGCCCGGAGGGGCGACCCGGGACGTCGGCTGAAGGCACAGAGGAGCAGCCCAGAGGGGATGGGGTTGGGGGGGTCAGCGGCCGGAAGGGACGAGGCCGCGATGGCCGGGAGCAGGCGGCAGCGCGGGCGCCGGAGGCCTCTGTCCCCGGGCCGCTCGCAAAGGGCGTGAGCGCCGCCCCCCGCCGCGCCCCCGGCCCGGCCCGCTGCGGCCGCCGCGCCATTCACACGCCCTCTGGCCACTCGGCGCGGCGCGGGGGCTGGGGCCACCGGCTCAATGGAGATCGCGCGGCCGGTGCCGGGGCCGGGGGCGCGGCCCGGCCGCGGGAGCCGCCCGTTGCTACGCGGTGGCGGCCGGCCCGGCGGCCCGGGCCCGGCGGCCGCATTATGCGGGTAATGCGGTGTGACACCGCGCGAACAAAGGCGGATTGAGCGGCCCAGCGGGCCCCGCCGGACGGGGACCGGCACAGCGGGGCTGTCAGCGCCGCTCCCAGGCTAATCCCCGCCCCGCCCCCGCCGCCCCCGCGTTCCCGGGGCTGGGAACCGAGCGCAGCCCGGGGCCGGGCGCCGCCGCCGCCGCGAGAGGCCGCGGGCCGCCGGAAGCCAGGGGCGCCCGCGAGCTCGCCCTCGGCCCCCTCCCAGCGGGCGCGGAGGCCGGGAGGATCTGGGCTGGGGCGGCGGGAGCCTGAGGCCGGATGGACGCCGGGGCACAGAATCCCAAGCCGCGGCCGTCCGGCTCGCGGTCGCGGGTGCTGAGCGGGTTGCAGCGTGGTGCAAGTGGGACTGGCCTCTGCTCTGCAGGTGGCCCTGGAGGGTGTCGGGCCCCAAGGAGGCAGCAATGGCTTTGAAGTCTACCTTCTAGTCTGTGGAGCGCCTGCTCCCCAGCACTCAGAACGGTAGCCACAGCCCAGGAAAGGAGGTGGGAGTTCTGGCTCCCTGGACTGCCTCGTGTCTTGCCTCCTGTTCAAGGTTGCCGGTCACCTTCCCGCTCTAGGGTCCTCGTCTTTAAGGGGGGAGATGTCGAACTGCAAGTCTTGCAGTCCTTTGCCTCCCTAACCAACAATGAGCAAATCTATAGTGTTAAGAATATTAAATGGAAACACACACACACACACACACACACACACACACACACAGCGCAGCATTTGTGCAAACCCAACATTTGAGGGTGGCTAACCTTGTAAATGGGGGACACCTCTGAGAATTTCCCCTGGGGCAGAACCAGAGGAACTGTCCTTGCCCAACTGTCTTGGAAGGATCCTGACCTTCTCAGTTCAAGACCTTGGCTTTGGGGTGGGAGGAGGGAAGGGAAAGGGGAAGACGAAGGCACCAGCCCCTGCTTTCCTGGTGAGGAACTCCAGTGGCAGAGAGAAACTGTACCCATTTTACAGAGTGTAACCCAGGCTCAGCAAAGGTTTTAAACAACGTTTGCCCAAGCAGACGGGAAATGGGTGGATTGGGTAGATTTAGGCTGTAGATTCCTGGGCCTCCCCACTCACAGACCTCAAACTTTCTTGGAGTGGAGAGGTCTCAGGACTGTGCTGGCGTCTCTGGAGTTTGGGAGGCTGATGGGCAGGTGGCCAGGGGCAAGACAGCCTGGCTACCTTATTCCATCAACACCTGCCAGGAGTTGTTATTTCTGCTCGGTTTGTACAGTCTACTCTGCCCGGTAGCAGCATTTGGGGCCCTGGGCTTCAGTTTACTCACCTGAGCAAGTGGGATACCCACAGGGTATGGTCCCTCTTCCTTAGGGGCTGGTGAGCCATTAAACACTCCCTCCTCTTCCTCCTCCTAGCTGGGGAGGTGGAGGAGGGCTGGTGCGTCCCAGGCTCCCACCTGAGCGCTGCCTCCCCCTGTCCCTCCCGCAGCCACCCGCGAGTCGGCCTTCGTGCATGCCATCGCCTCGGCCGGCGTGGCCTTCGCCGTCACGCGCTCCTGCGCCGAGGGCACCTCCACCATCTGCGGCTGTGATTCTCATCATAAGGGGCCACCCGGAGAAGGCTGGAAGTGGGGCGGCTGCAGCGAGGACGCCGATTTCGGGGTGCTCGTGTCCCGGGAGTTTGCAGATGCGCGTGAGAACAGGCCAGATGCGCGCTCGGCAATGAACAAACACAACAACGAGGCAGGCCGCACGGTGAGCCGCGGCTGCCCTAGCCCCAACCCTGCTGGGAGCGCACCTGGGACCCCAGCCTTCCCCTGGCCTGGCTTGGCCCCTTTCGGAGGCCCTGTGCATCCGGCTTCCCTTTCCTTTTGGCCAGACTTGGTTCCCAGCTACACCCCACAGTCGCCCATTCTGTCCGCCCCTCTTCCTCCCTGGGCTGTTCTTGGTTTCTCTAGGGGATCAGTCAGCTGGGAATGTGGCCACCCCACCCCCAGCAGGTACCCACGCCTGTCCTGTGCATTTTGGCTGACTGTGCAGGTGTGGAGCTGTCTTTGAATTCGGCCTCCATCCCTTCCTATGGGTGTTTCACCCCAGGCTACTAACCAAAGCTCCCAGCCTCAGTGTCCCCTCCGTTAAATGGGAATAATAATCCCTATTTCCTACCACTTGGAGAAATGAATCGTGATGAGGGTGTGAGGGGGAAACTAGAATCTTTTGATCCATACCTCAGTCCCCATCCATTCTCTTCCTGGAGCAGAGTAGGAGTTCATGAGGCCAGAGGGATGAGGGTGGGTGGGCAGAGTGCTCCCAGGTGGGGTCCGTTGCCAACTGCTACTCCTCTTCCCCAGACCATCCTGGATCACATGCACCTCAAGTGCAAGTGCCATGGGCTGTCGGGCAGCTGTGAGGTGAAGACCTGCTGGTGGGCTCAGCCTGACTTCCGTGCTATTGGGGATTTCCTCAAGGACAAGTACGACAGCGCCTCAGAGATGGTGGTGGAGAAGCACCGGGAGTCCCGAGGCTGGGTGGAGACTCTCCGGGCCAAGTACGCGCTCTTCAAGCCACCTACCGAGAGGGACCTGGTCTACTATGAGAACTCCCCCAACTTTTGTGAACCCAACCCAGAGACGGGCTCCTTTGGCACCAGGGACCGGACTTGCAATGTCACCTCCCATGGCATTGATGGTTGCGATCTGCTTTGCTGTGGCCGAGGCCATAACACGAGGACGGAGAAGCGGAAGGAGAAGTGCCACTGCATCTTCCACTGGTGCTGCTACGTCAGCTGCCAGGAGTGCATCCGCATCTACGATGTGCACACCTGCAAGTAGAGAGCCAGGTAGGGCTCAGGGTCGGGGAGGGGGACACTTGAGCTTGCCCGTCTCCTCTTCTTGACCCACCCATTCTCTTTCCTTCCTTCCTTCCTTCCTTCCTTCCTTCCTTCCTTCCTTCCTTCCTTCCTTCCTTCCTTCCTTGCTTCCTTCCTTCCTCTTTCTTCTTCCTCTTCTTCCTCCTCTTCCTCCTCCTTTTTTTCTTTACCAGGGATTAAACTCATGGGCTTTCTACCATTGAGTGACATCCCTAGCCCTTTCTATTTTTTTATTTAGAGACAGGGCATCTCTAAGTTGATGAGGCTGGCTCAGAACTTGCGATCCTCTTGCCTCAGCCTCCCAAGTCAGGCCTATGCTGCCTCGCCCACCAGCCCAGTCTATTTATGAGCTATCCAAGATACAAAAGTCCCCACAGCCAAAATAAGAAGCCAGGATTTCCCAAACTTCAGTAGAAATGGTTCTCAGCAACTTGGTGGATTGTACAAAACACAGATAACTAAGTATATGCACACAGAACAAAAGCAATTAATTAAAATTCCTATACAATTTGGTAAATTATGAGCCAGATTAGGTTTTTGCTTGGCCACTGGCCATCACTTTTGAGCAGCTATGGGGCCAGAAGAGAGGCACTATGGGCTTGGAAGCTGGGAGACCTGATGTCTGGTCTCAACTTTGTCCCTAACTTTCTGTTTTTTTTCACTTCTTGGGTCTTGGTTTTCGTGTTATCAAATGAGGAGGTTAAAATACCTGAAATAATGGGCTGAGGTTTCTTCTAACCCTGGGGCAGAGTTATTTTGCTCCTACCTGGAACTTAGAGGGCAAGTTTTTGCACAAACATAAATCCTTCGAGTGTCAGGGAGGTGGGTGGGGGAGTGGCAGATAAGCCCATATCCCAACAGATCTGAAGCTTGGGTGGAGCAGGGAGCACTCTCACAGAGTCTCATGGAGTTTATGGATGATGATGATGGGGAGGAGGAGGGATTCAAGTTCAGAGTGACTATGATGCGTAATCAAGGGATCAAAGGCTGGTGGACTGTGTTCCCAAGCTTCCCAGAGGTGACCTGCGTGGGAGGCCTGGTGCCCTGGCTCTCAGATCCATAGGACCCCAGGATAGGTTACCATGGACGTAGGATGGGCCTGGAGCCTTGGGCGTGGCAGGTTTCTAAGGCCAGAGAGGCCTTTCTTCCTCTCCTCCTCTGAGATGGGGTCTGGCGCATAGAGGCGTGAGCACAGGCTTTGGAATTAGGCCTAGCCCTGGTCTAGTCAACCCTGTGACCCAGACAAGATCTTCCTCATTGACCCATTTCCTCATCTCATCCTCACCAGAGGTGCCATGAATAGCAGGTGGAAGGACGCTGGGGACAGTGCTGGGTCAATTGGGAAGCACTTGCCTGCGGGGTCATGGCTTCCAGGGTAGGTTTGGGGGAGAGTAGCCCACTCGGGGTCCCATTCCACACAGGTGCCTGGAGTAGTGGTTCTGGTCTGTGCTGTGTGAGGCTGGGAGGGGAGGTGGGGGGTGGGAGGTACCTGACCAAGAGCACTGGTTGAAGGGTGACCCTCTTCCCAGGAAGTCCCTCTGGGGAGGTCAAGTTATGTCTTGACAGAGTCCAGAAAGGCAGCCAAAGGCATGACCTTACTTGACAGCAGGATAAAAGCCATGGGGGGGGGCGGGGAGAGGACAAAGGTGAGCTCCAGGGCCACCACTTGCCAGCTGTCCAACCCTCGATCCCTAGTTTCTTCATCGGTACCGTGCTGGTGAAGCCGAATTTATATGAGGCTCAAATTAGCTAACAGATGTGAATGCTTCTCTGAGTACACCACTAATGAAGTGTGATAAACACTATCAGAGAGTCATGACACAGGGCGGTCATTGTGCAAAGAAATAGCATCATTACTTTGGCAGTCTCATTTATTGCTTTTTGAAATGATAGAAAAGTCAACGGGGAAGAGGACTCACAGGCCAGCTGCAGCCTGTCAAGGTGGAAGGAATGTTTGAAAACTATAGTGACCATCTTCTGAGGCTCACCAGAACCAGAGGCAGCATAGTGTCCCTCCTTTTCAGTGAGATCCTGATCCTGATCCTGAGAAGAGGCCGTGGGGACCTCTGGGTTTCAGAACACTAGTATTGAATGGGGCCGAGAGGGCCATTTGTGAGCCTGCCTGTTTCACAAATGGATGTGTGAGCTATTGGCTGAGGCCTGGCCACAGCAGCAGTGCCCAAGCCCCATCGGTGGCTCCAGGAGGCAGGCTGCAGCTCTGTCCCTGCTCTTCATGGGCAGCTAAGATCTGCCAGGCAAGGCAGGAGGTGCTGGGTTAGCCCTCCCTGTCCAGAAAATCCCCCAATTCCAACCCCTCTTCTAATGCTGACCCTAAGGAGGAGGGAGTGTAGCTTGGTGAGAGCTTTCCTAGCATTTGGAGGTCCTGAGTTCAATCCTCTGCAAAAAAAATAAAATAAAATAAAGTCTGTGCTCTTCACCAGCCCTCTTTCCCCCCACATCCATGTGGTTCTAGTCCCAGGCCTCTCCCACATGGGGGGACAAGTAGATAACATTTCCCAGTATGGTGGCTTTTTCATAAATAGTCAACTTTTTGAGTGAATCCGGGCAAGCTCTTTTGCTCTTGGGGCCCTGCTTTCCTCATTTGTGAACTGAGCCGTGTCTTGCTGGACTGTCCCGTGGACTAGACCATGCACAGGAAGAGCTTGGCGCATGGTCCAGGGTTCATGAAGACAGCTGAGATTTCCAGGCCACGCAGGGCTAACCAAGAGTGACTCCCCAGGTTTGCTGCTTGGTTTGGAGTCATAGACCAATAGATTAGCTGAGTCCTGGTTACTTCTTCCCATCCTTTCATCCACATGGACACTGATGAGTGCCCAAGAGATAAACTGACAGGGACTACAGGGGACAGAGCCTCAAGATTTCTCTTGGCTACCTTGGGGTCTTGGCAGTGCAGGTAGAAAAGGTAGCCACAGAGCCAGCCACGCCCTCTTCACACCTGGGGGAGAGCCAGTCACACTGACTTTGTTCAGGAAGGGAAGGGTCCTGCCCAGGTCCTTCCTGTGAGGGGAAACACCTTTTCCATCACTCGTAGGTTTGTCCACGGTCTCCAGTTAACCACTGGTCGGTACCTTGTTATTCCCATGTTGGAACCAGAGTGAACTAGAAAGACTGAACACGTCAAGTGGCCTGGCCGACCCCAGGTCCTGGATCTGCTGCTGACCTGCTGCGGGATGTTGGGTGTATCCCTGTAATCCTGCTGAGCCTGTTTGGCCTCTGTAGCGTCTTGTACTGGCCCTGTAGGCCCCTGGAGGAGCTGAGGGATGTTGGGAATGCCTGTGAAGTGGCTTTGTGCCTCCATCCTTTGTGAGAGGGAACTCAGGAGTGAAGTTGCACACACCTTGGTGCATCCACAGGAAGGAAGTAGGCTTCACTGGACCTTCTCCCATTTGGACAGCTCATCATCAGGCTACCCCGGGCCACACAGAAATGCTTTGTGCCTGGCACTAGTCCTGCCCGGAGTGACTCGAGGTTGGGGACTAGTGCTCAGACTGGTGAGGGTGCTCCACCTCTATACAAGGCGAGTTCCTGCCTTAGGGCAGTCGCCTGGCCTCCTGTGCCCGAGGCCCTCAGCTAGCAGTGGGGAGGTAGGATTTCTGTGGACTCCCTCCCTCCGTGGCAGGCTGGAGGTTTGAGCATGAGGAAGCCAGGGTCCCTCCTTTTTAAGCACAAATGAAGTGTCGAGACCTCCTATCATTGCACCCCTAGAGGTTGTCCCCCCGGGAGAGGAATGAGGTTTCTGACTCTTCCCATTTGTTTTCCCAAAGGACACTGGGAAGGGGTAAAGTGTGCGGCTGGGCGGATTCACTGAAGTCCCACGGGAAGCAGGACCTAGAGCCAGCCAACCCTTGGCATCCGCCAGCAAGGAGCACGGACTGTTGCCAGCTGCACCTGGGAAGTGACTGGACCCCGCCAGCCTGCTGATGGGAGGCGCTCCCCCCTCCCATCTTCACGTTTCTCACCCTGCTCTGGACGGTGTGTGGTTTTTTTTTTTTTACAGAGGGGCTTTCTTTTTAGTTCTCCAGGGTCTGGTAGGAACAGACCCGAGGCTTACCTTTGCACATGTTAAAGAAAATAAAAATGAAAAAAAAAAAATCTACTCCGACAGAACAGGCTGGGCTAATGCGAGCTCTCGGCCTGGTGGGAAAGACATGAGCATGGGCAAGAATCCGTCTCCAAGCTGCTTCTGATGGTGACATTCCAAGATGCCTGTGAGGTGGGAGTTACAAAGTAGGACAAACCCCTGCAGTCTCCTTTTCTGTCTACTCCCATTCAAATCTGATAACACTGTCACATACTGATAAAAGCCATAGGTTTAGTTAGGATGGAGTGGTGGGGAGGTCCCGATCGTTAGAGGAGGATTCTGAGTTTTGAAGAAGTAGTTCTGGTGCCCTGGTAAGCTGTTTGAAGAGCAGCCGAGTTCTTCTCAGTCTCACTTTCTCTATAGCCCTGTTCTGCACGAGAGGCCGTCAGATCTCAAAATCTTTTTCTACCATTCTGCAGTCTCCATCGTTAATGCAGATTTTTTTTTTTTGGTAGTGGGCATTGTATATAGGTTATGTATGGGGGCAAGTCTTCTCCAGCTCAAATGGCTTCCTACAGAAACAAGCAGTGTCTTTGGAGGGACTTGTCAATCCTAGCCCTGCTCACCTGCAGATTCTCCATAAAAACAACTCCAGCTAGAGCTGTTGGACTTTAGGTCATCAGAGAAAGAGATCAGATCCCTGTTTCCTCTCTAATCAGCTGCCTTCTCTCTTTGGCCCTTGTGAGTAAACAGAATTCTTTAACACGGCTTTTCCCCGTCGCCTGCATGTGAGATACCATCAACCCTTACAGGTTCAAGGATCTAGATTAGGTGTTCAAAGGGGGCAAGCAGTCACTTGCTCTGGGGGAGATCTCCCAGCAGAGTGCTCCTTGATGCACACTGGTCCTGCAGGAGGCGAACCCAATGGAGGCAGATGGCTTTGACAGATAGGATCAACCCGACAACTCTCTTAAGGAGAATCAGTAACAGGGGAACAGAGCAAAATAAAGATTTGTCTTTCCTTTCTCCCTTCTGTCTTGGGTCTACCTAACGCTGACCTAAGGTACCTGGTCAGCGATCCCCGGTTTGTGCAGGCAGGCTTGCCAAGACTGTCATCTAGGAGGCTGCCTGGCCTTTTGCACCTGCTGGCCACCAGCCCTGCTAAAGATCCACATCCCACCCCTCCTAGAGTCCCAGACACTCCTCCCCATTTCATCTTAGTCTGAAAAGTTTTAAATCACATCAACCGGTTAATGCTTGCTTTATGTGCGAATACTTCAGCAGAATGGATACAAATTTTTAAAAGTCTTTTCATATCTATGTATTCTATATTAAAAGTGATAAAGTCATGTTTCGGGGACGTATTCAAGTAGCTGACAAGTAATTATTTAATAATAGTTCATGAGTGCATTGTAATTATTCTCGCTGTAGTCAGGTCATAGTATCCAACGGAAATTTCCTACCAACCTGCTGTATCCAAAGTTTTGTAAAAAGTTGTAGAAGTTGTTGATCTTTTTGATTTTATATTCAAAAAGTCTCTTTTTATAAATATTATTTATTATACAATGTATATACCTTTGAGTTAACTAAGATTATATATTATATAAATATATATATATTTGGAGAAAATATATTTCATCATGCAGTTTTTTTCTGTTAAGCCATTAAAGAGAAGGTAAACAAACTTAAAATGGATACATTGTACCATGTGTGGAGTTTCCAGATTCATGTTCAGGTCAAGAATATCTGATTCTGAATGTGGTAGCCTCAGTTAATTAAGTAAGCTAAAATAAGATCATTTCTTCTCTAAGTAAGATCTTCTGCGATGTCACAGAGAGTAGGTCTGATCTCCTACAGGACTGTCTTAAGGGCTTATTTTATTGTAAGTCAACTTCTAACAAGGAATTTGGGCCATAAGTCATTTCACGGACTCAAGTATTTTCGATGTACACATTAATGTCCCAGATACTCCTAAAAGACGTGGCCCAAGGCCAGCAGACCACAGGGCTGGATGCTGTCTTAATTCCCTCCTTACTGTATTTTCAACTCTATTTATTGGAGTTCACGCAATTGAAAATGAAGCTTGACCAGAAAAGACCCCGTCCCTGCAGACGCTGGGCTGCACAAGAGGTAGGTTGGTTGGCAAGAAGATGGTGCGCCCTGGGCTCTGGGTGGTCTGCAGCAAGAGTCACTGGAAGCTGTAGGTTAGTGTGGGCAGAAGGACCTACAGGTGGTCTGTTCCAGGGGAACAGGGTTCTTTCCTTGGACTGCTGCTTCCGAAGGACTTACCTGAAGCTCCCAAGTTCTGAGTTCTCAAGGCCGGGAAAGCTGCCACTCAGTTTTACCACAATACACGGTCCTTTAGTTTCAGACCTCCCTGTAAAACGCCACCTTCAGTTTGTTAGGCGCACTGTTTGAGAACAGCTCGGGTGTTTCTTCTCTCTCCTGATCTGTATTTGTTAGGAATGAATGTTACTCGCCTCACTTCATAAAAACAGGAAAACAAAACAGTCTACCCTGTGCAGTGGAGATGAGTTGTCTGTGCCCCTTCCACATCTCTAACTCTATTTTTGCTATTTGTTGTATTTCGGAAGCCCTGAGGATTGAGTCCAATGTGCACTTTACCACTGAGTCGTATCCCCAGCCCATTTTAAAATATTTTTAATTTTGAGACGGTCTTGCTAAGTTGCTGAGGCTGGCCTCAAACCTGAAATCCTCCTGCCTCAGCCTCCTGAGTCACTGTGATTACAGGTGTGCACCGCATCCCTAACTTTAGATTAGAAATGGCCACTAGAAGTTCATGAACTTCATATATATATATATATATATATATACACACACACACACACATATATATGTATTTTTTTAGTTGTAGACGGACACAATACCTTTATTTAATTTACCTGTTTTTATGTGGTACTAAAGATTGAACCCAGTGCCTCACAAGTGCTAGGCAAGAGCTTTACCCCTGAGCTATAGCCCCAGCCCTCAAGCAATATTGTTTTATGAAGAAAGAAGGGAAGTGTGCATGAGTTCAAGGGGGAGACAGAAAAATAGGCAAAAGGAGAGAAGGTAAAGGAGAGGAAAAGACTGAGGAAAACACAAGGGGGACCTGGATGGTGAGATCATTCTAGATGCACCTCCTGCTGTCTCCACATGGCCGTGGACTTGTGCTGATGTGGTGGCTGCTCTACAGAAGAGGGAGGTCAGTTCAGTCAGTTCAGCTAAGTAAGGCTGTTCCCCTATCATTTCCAGCTTAACAGAACTTTCTAGGACCCCTAATCACACTCACAAAAGAGTGAGGCAGAGTCAGTCCTGTGGAGACTGTGCTGGGAAAATCTCCCACCTGAGTCCTTACAAATTCTGTCCTCACCTAGATGGGATTCGAGCTGATCACAGGCACTATCTCTGCATCTCGACGCCTTAGCTGCAGTGTCCATGCGTCACATGCCCTCTGTGGGCTCATCTCTGGGACCTAGTCTTGGCACAGCCTGCCAGTTGATGAAAAACTTCAGATCATTTTGCAATAAGTTCTGAAATTTACATGTTTTTTTGAACTTTCAAACACACGTAGCCTAGTCACTTCTTTGAAGAGGCTGCAGACCAAATTGCCAGGCAAGGAAAACGAAACCCTGCCTCTGTCTCGGCTTCTGTTTGGGCTGGTTGGGTGATCAGGGCTGACTCAGTGCCTTAGCAAGGTTTCTGATCGGATTTGATTATTATACACACTTGAATCTACTCCATGATTTTGTGATGTGTGGATGAAACTTAAAACAGTGGCTACTGACTAATTTTTAAGCTATGAAAAGACAGCCTTAGCCGGGTGTGGTGGTGCACGCCTATAATCCTGGAGGCTTGGGCGGCTGAAGCAGGAGGATCACTAGTTCAAAGCCAGTCTCAGCAAAGTGAGCAACTCAGTGAGACCTTGTCTCTAAATAAAATACAAAATAGGGCTGGGGATGTGGTTCAGTGGTTGAGTGCCCCTGAGTTCAATCACTGGGACCTGGGGGTTGGGGGAAAGACAGCCTTAAAGCAAAACTTACATTGGATATTAACTATGATTACAGTTTTTGTATTACATTTTTTCAAAAAAGGATCACAGTGAAGATGTCAAAATCTAACAAGGGTATATTAAACCCCCCTTTTAATGACATCTTTTGGCAGCACAGTGGTCGCTTAAGCCATCCACAGGTGAAGGCCTTCAAGGTGCCTGAGTAGAGCCTACCGCTCACCAGCTGTGCTGGGTGCTCAAGCACTTCCAGAACCCACCTTCTCAAGGCAAGATGGGGACCAGGTTGGCCTCAGGGTCCTCTCCTCAGGGGTCCTGGGGAGTCAACCCTGATGTTGAAATTCCTGCTGATTCTGAGCTACCTCTTGCCTGGGCCAGTGTAGAGCATCAGAGTTCATTCAGCCTGAGACCTGATAGCTCAGAAAAATGTCAAAACCACGGAGGACACCAACATGAACCACGGGGGCTGTCACTGAGGGTGCAGGATCCCTTCCTCAGAGGAAGGAGCAGTTTTAACTGGGAAACAGCCTTTTCTTCTGGTTTCTTGCTACTTTGTTCATTGCTCTGTTTTCCAAGAAGATAAAATAAGCATAAAGCACAAGTATATAGATTCTTGCTATTTATCAGCATTTTGATATGCTAATGGCCTTTCTTTTCAAGTAACTGTATTTTCTAAATAAGATATTTTTAAAACAAAAACCACCCATCTCCTTTGGTTAGGTGTAACAAAACAAAGAGGGGTTTCTTTCCAGAGCTCCCTCCTCTTCACACTGTCCTGCCAGTGAGCTGTTGTTTTATATTAAATACTGTCTACAGAACATTTTCAAGTATATTTACTCTTTATTGCATTCCTTCATTTGCATAAAACAATATAATATTTATCTTTTCCAATATAGCTTTGGACAGAACACAAAGACATTATCCTTATTTAACAAGAGACATAAGTTAATACAATGTGTGCTGCTTCTCGAGAAGAGGCGAGATGGCAAACAGGTTGGGATCCAGAACACAGGCCACCAGGGATCACAAAATTTCACAATATAATCCACTGATAAAAGCCACAAAATGAGCCAGTGATGAAGGCCCCAAACAAAAGGATACGGAGAGCAAGATTTGGAGATGATTTACCTTCTACCGTGGGGACAGATGACAGAGCCACACCCAAGTGCCACTGTGGCAACAGACTGTCTGGTGCGTGTGGCTTCTGACCACCTGTCCTCGCATTTTAAGCAGCAGTGGGGAGAGCGGTGTGCTGCGTACGTCTCATCACCACACGTGATGACCTAATTAAACTCCTTCCAACTCAGTGATAAGACAAGTCACTCTCCAAAGGACTCAAGGAGTTCTCCTTCCTTTTAGAAGAAGCGTGTGGAGGGCAAGGGAAAGGATCAGGATGGGTGTTCAGGGGCTGAGGGGAGAGGGCGAGGACGTGGCTTATTTCTCTGGGTTATAGTGTTTTATTTGCATGCTAGATGGCACAGATAATTTAAAATAAAGGAAGGATAAATTCTAAGTAAGTCATTAAGCTAAGGAAAAGAGAAAAGTGGTGATTCTAATAAGCCTTTAATATTATCCTAAGGAATTGACCCACTTAGAGTTGGACACTAATTAGTGCTGAGAGGTTTGTAAATTACTTTATTTTAATAATTCCTTTCTGTTTAGGGGTGTACATTTTTCCGTACATATCTTTCATAATATTTTAACATCTACCAAGTGGTAATGATTAGCATATATCTTACCACAGAGCAAATTAATTACATTAAGGGGATGTCACAGCCACCACAGTGACAATTGGACTTTCTAATAAGAAAGATCTCCTGATTGCAATTTGGAAACATCTCTGAAAATGATTAAGAACAGCATCTGAGATATTCAAAGTCTTGTTTCTTCAGGCAATAATAGCCAGTTCTGTGGGAGAATCTTTAAGCAAATGCCCAATTACCATTAGTGTTAGTGCAGGGGAGTGTACAGAGTCCCTGGGAACCCACACCTCTGCTCAATATTGTTGTTTTGCATGTATAAAGTCGACCTTCTAACAAGGTCAAGTGTTGTCCTGCAACATTCTTTACCTTTACTGTTAGTTTTTGGGAGTGTTGGTGGTGGTATGGAGCTTAAAATGTGTAGTGTGCACAAATACAGTATGCCTCCCACGGATTCGAGTAAGAAGGAACCACCTTAGCTTGCACAGGAAGGTAAGCACAGCATTTTAAGCAAATTTACACTTTCCACAAAATACTAGAATATCTCAATAAGCATGAAGAGGGAAGTGTTTTTGCACTAATCATGCAGTGAGCGTATGTTGAAGGTAGAGAACGTTTCACTTAGTCCAGTATCTCGAGAAAGATGAGTGAAGATCTCAGGCCATCTTCACCTTGGTCACGTCCCTTGGTCACTATGTGTTGTAAAGAGTTCATTTTCAGTCAAAGTCAAGAGGGCTACTGCAAAAGAAACACCAAACACATACACACAAAACTAGATGAGCACCTGCAAAAAGCCATCCAATCATGGAATCACTAATAGCTTCTTAATGTTTTTACTACATTTTCCACTACGCACTTGCTATTTAATGGACAGCTGACAAAAGAAAATGTTAATCACCATGCATTTAAAAACAGTTTCCAATAAATATGTACCATCAAGTTTTCCCCTGCTTTGTGACAAGGAAGTTTTGCGAAGCAGGACAGGGAGAGCAAACCAACAGAACAACCAACCTCCTTGCTTGGTCTCTCATACCTACAACACAGTGAAGAATTCTAATAAATGAAAATAAAGTTATGTTGGAAAGAAACTGTCAAATTCATATGCACCGTATGCAACTCCTAAGTAGGTATTGGGATTTGACAGAGAGTAAGTTTAGTCCGTAGGGTAAGTGTGTACTTACGCTCCTTCTTCTCTTAAGAGGGCCAAGAATTTTCTCACACGGTATTCAGGATCCATCTAAATACATCAGAAGAAATAAAGAAGACAGGTTAATGGTGCCTTCTAACAACTATGCACTTACTTCATGCCAAGGAAATGCTTGGTTTCACACTTCCAGCAGCACTCTGCTGACTCACAGGAATGTGTCACCTGCTCCTTGACCACTGTTTTGATGCACAAGGCAGATTATGTCATTTAGGAGAGTGGGATTTCCCAACATGGAGAATGGCCGTGTGCTGGGTTCAAATGACCTGACCTAGGGTCACTCACAGTCACCTCAGCCAAGGGCTCTCTCAGTTGGCACAACATGGGGAGGCACAGCATACCTGTGAGGTGTCACTGAACCAGACTGGGGTCAATCCAGGTGGTTCAAACGATATGCAATTCCCAGGACTTATCTAAGGTGTGAAAGGCTCGGTGGACGACCCAAATATAGCTTACTGCCTCCATGTCAACCAACTGTTCAGCTTTTCCTAGCCTCAGTCCCTTGCTCAATTTCTTCTCTGCAATTAACGGAAGAGCTGCACCACAACTAAAACAACCAAGCGAACTGCCGACCCTGACGTGCTCTCTGGGTAACGTGGCCCTCAAGGATCGGAACGCATCATGGGTCTAGGGGAAGATGGCGGGGTTCTGATTCAGGTGTTGTTTCAGATTGTTGCTATTAATTATCTCTCCTGGTTTCATTTTATATTCATATTTACACTAATTTGTTGGGATATATTTTATTCTTATTGGTCTACCAGAAGTTATCTAGGCAATATCATTAAAAGCATCTTTAATTCCTTAAGATGAATTTTTTATTGTAAGCAACACACCTTACTTTTAAAACATGTTCTAGGACAGAAGTCTGTTCCCAGAAGGGAACTCCCTACCCTCCAGGAACAGTTTTCAAATGCTCAGTGCAGCTGTGGGCAAGTGTGCAATTGGACTCCTGACTACAAACACTTAAAAAAACCCAAAACTTCTCTTCTGTCCCAGAAAAACACTGAACAGAAGTTTCAAATGTATCAAAGTTAAGAGGTCAGACTACAAAGGACTAAGAAAAAGTGTGAATAGCTAACAAAAGAAACATTTTTCCTCTTTGGGAATAGAATTACATATGAATCAATTGTCAAGTTCTTAAAAAAAATGGAACTAGCTGGAGCTCAGTTGTAGTCAGTACTTGCAGGTCTTTGCCCATTAAATATATTTAATATGAGTGAGCAACGACTTACTGACTTGCCTGTAGCTATGGAATTAAAAGTCAAGAGAAAGGGAGGAAAAAAGTAATCTAGATAAATGACTTTATTCCCTCAGGTGACATCCAGTCAGAGCAGATCCTCAGCACTGTGCAAGTTTTAACAGAATCATGTTCGGGGAACAGAGAGGGAACATGACTTACATTCTGCTAAACTACATGCCTCTTCACTGGGGCTCAGTCTCTCTAAGGCAGATCTAAAGAGAAGTTACTCAGCTGCACAGAATCCATTTGACATGAAGGGGCTCAAACTTGGAGGCCTCTGAAGTGTCAGTTGCTGAAGATTAGGCCTGAGCGCCCCACTCTCACTTTCTACCCCACATACGTAAGAGACATCAACTTTGTCACTGACCTCAGGCTTCAAAGGAAGAGGAAGGGAAGGGGGCTGGGGAGAAAAACCCACAGTTTCTTCTGTGCAATTATGAAAAAATATTGAGTTGAAACTAAAAGAAGAAGAGGAGGAGGAAGAAGAGTAGAGCTGGCTTTCCAACAGATACCATCTTTTTTCAAGGAAAGCACCAATATACCTGTATGGGCACCTTTACCAGGAATAAGCTTCAGCAAAGTGCTTAGTCTATGACTCTAATTTATTGCTCATAATGGAAAATAAATTGACTTAAAAAAAGTTTCTGTAGGCTAACTTTAGGTCTGTAAAAACCACAAAAATATTATTTTAAATTAAGCTTATCACAAAGGATTAAAAGCATTCACTTTGTGTTTCCGATTTGTTACTAGTCCAAAAGCCTCCTATGGATATCACTGAGAAGCTGAACTCCCCTCTGCCACCCACTCTCACACCGGTGGAAGAGCAGGACCCCTCGACAATGCGTCATGATTGTGGCATTCTGCCCAGGACTGGGGATGGAATCAATCATTCACTGAAAGTTTGCTGAGCACCCTACTATGTGTTCAGCTCTGTTCCAGGGACTTTGGATAGTGCATCTGAACTCACTGAGCTCAGTAGGGAGACACTGATCTAGTATGTCAGATGAGGACAAGACAGGATGGGCAATGGAGTATGGAGTTCCAGAAAGAGTAAAAGGTAAGTTGCCAACAGTTGTGAGAAAGTTTCAGAGAAGTTTCATCTGTCTCTGCCGAGGCAGTAGAATGGGGCTCCGTTTTCCATGAGATTCTGGGTGCTTCAACCCTACCATAGGCTGCATGAAATTTCTAGGAAATTTCTAGGAAAATTATACACAACCCAAGTCTAGTCTATGCAATGCAATCCACTGTCCTTGACAGAAGTCTTCCAGGCCTCCTCTGGTATATATGCAGTAGCTTACTGACCTTTGATGATAACACATCCTTCCTCCCTCACTAACTGGCTATGTGATTGTGGCTAATCTGCTGACAACCCGTGTGACACACAGTTCTCTTAAAACAAGGGGGCAGAAGAGCAATTGCTTCTTTTGGTGGTGCTGGGGCTTGAACCCAGAGCCTCATGCATGTCAAGCAAACACTCTAGCACTGAGCCACAACCCCTGCCCAACAATCACTCTTTTAAGTCCTTTCTAGTCCCAAGATCGAGTGACTCCTTAAATTAAGACTAAAAGTAACTTTATAATGTGTTCTTCTACAGGCGGGAAAAAAAGAATAGTTACTGTTATATTATTGTTATATTAGAAGCAGGCTACAAATACCAACTTGAGTCCAGAAATAATGTAAGAGAATTAGAACAAATGAATTAAAACCTTGGTGAAAGAAATATTAAAACCTCTTGGAGCTGGGGCATGGTAGTACACACCTGTAATCCCGGTGACTTGGGAGGTTGAGGCAGGAGGATCACAAATTTGAAGTCAGCCTTGACAACTTCATGGGGCCCTAAGCAACTTAGTGAGACCGTCTCAAAATAAAAAATAAAAAGGGCTGGGGATTTACTTTAAAAATAAAAAATAAAAAGTGGCTCAGAGGTAAAGCCGTCCTAGGTTCAATCACCAGTATCAAAAATGACAAGCAGTGAGGCACAGTGGCCCACGCCTGTAATCCCAGCAGCTTGGGAGGCTGAGGTAGGAGGATGAGAGTTCAAAGCCAGCCTCAGTAATTTAGCGAGGCCCTAAGCAACTCAGTGAGACCCTGTCTCTAAATAAAATACAAAAAGGGCTGGGGATGTGGCTCAGTGGTCAAGTGCCCCTGGGTTCAAACAAAAAACTCTTGGTGTATGGTGAACTTGTTTCTTTGGATGACGTGGAGGAAGCGCCTTACCTGCAGGGACATCTCGATCAACATCAGTAGCTTCTTGATTCCTATCCAGACTTTCTTCCCTTTGACTTGTTGTGCAATTGTGGTACGTTCCTTATCTTTAAAATTGCCCAAAAGCTACAAAACAATAAACAACAATGAAGTCCCTCTAACATCAACAACATTAATTAATTCTCACATTCATCCTGAAAAGAACAGTGGTAAGAACCATTGACTGAGTTAAGCTGATAGGATTCCCTCCTATTTTAAATCCAGTCTGACCTTCCTGAACCCACTAGGTACAAGCACAAAAGCAAAAGCTGGTGTCTTAAACCCTGTGGACCTCCATTGTTACTTATAGATATGTTTGCTGGGAAAAAATAGCTCCAATCCATAATAAAGACAAGTCAAAATTTTTAACATTCCTTTCTGGGAATAATCTGTATGTTGTCAAAGCAGACTAGATTTAATTCTCTTGCCCAGCCCTGCCACAAAAACTGCTCCAACAGGCAACCTGGAAACATTTGTCATGAGGACGATTTTGTTGGGAGCACACATGCACCATGGGTGGGGAATGCTGTGAGAAGCTCAGACCACCACTGCTCAGCAACTTGCTGAACCATCTTGTCCAGTCAGCTGTGCAGATTAATATTAACCAAAAGTTTACCACAGAATGAATTTTTAAAAAATTAAATACCCTTTATCATCCTCGAAAAATTTAAGAAAACCTTTCCATATTATAAACCTGTTAGGAAAGTTTCTTTCGTTTCTGTAGCTTTTTTGAAGTTTCGAAGGCTTTAATCATTGTTCCAATCTATGAAATGCGAGGCAATGTGCTCATGGCCACTCTAAAGAACCAGGTTTTCTCTGCAGCGATTACTTTACTCCCCATAGTGCAGCGTCACCCACCCCACGTTCCTGGCCCATGTCATCTATGTGCATTCTATGCATGTGCTGGGCACGGAGTAACTCATTCCTGCAGTGAACATGCTGCCTATCCTGGGGAGAAGGGAATGACTATACTGCTACTTGTGTCCATCTTCTTCCTAATTCCTGAGAACAACTGGAGGTAATATCTCAGGGTGCCATGATCTAGGCTTAGTTAGAAACCAAACACCAGGTGTGATAGCTGTGCACCCCTCAGCATTATCTCCAGCCTCAACTCCCACGGACTCATTTTCACCTCCAAGGCTTCCAGCAGCTGCTCTCCAGTGGCAATGTTGGGCACATGGATGGTGGTGCTGAAGGCGTTAAGCATTTCCATTTCCTGAAGGACATCTTTGCGGCTCGTGGTCCCAATGATAAGAAGCTTGCGGCCCTGAACATAGGAAGACAATGTGTTGGAGCACACAGAATAAGATTTATTAGGAAACCAGAGTAAAGCCTGAATAAAATGTGCAAACTCCATTTATTTAGTTGTGTAAGTGCGAGTGCTTCGGCAGAAGAAAAACATCAGGAGTTCTGTCATGAAAATCTGAAAAAAGATGTCTACAACATGATTCAAAACAGCATCTGAACATCTCCTTCTCATTCACATCAATAAAACAATGGGTCATTAAATCAGAGAGCAATGCAAACTGCACAGAGAGACACTGAAGTGGGTGCCTGTAATTCCCTCCTCAGAGACAAGACGGCACTCTACAGAGGGAGCTGGGGAGAAAGTGAATGAACAGAAAGTCGGTATCAGCAGCTTAACGAGGCTCTGCTGGGCTTTCTAGAAGGAATAGGCTAGTAACTCTTTACTTTGAGCAACACTTAACTGTGAAAGGCACAGGCTAAGAGTTCCACATAACTGTGGCATTTAACATTTTAAAATCTCATTTTTTTTTTTTTTACCAAAATTACGTGAAAAATGTTTAAAAACCATTCCAGGCTTGTGTCATATTCCTGACTCCCCTCTCCAGGGCAATCATTTCCAGCTCTCCTAGCCTTCTTGCATTTGCTTCCTTCTCTTTAAATAGCAAGGTTACATACAGTACTATTTGTTGATTTTTGTGAAATACCATTTCTCGATGCCTTACTATGGGAGATGGGGCTTTCCTGTTAATTGTGCACGCTCCTCCCACTGCTTCAACATGGCAGGTAATTTGAAGTTTGGGATTTTCCCTCCTGGGATCTTCTGTCTTCATGGTTCAATCTGAAATGCTCACTCTGTACACATGCTGCACATGTGTAGTTTTAGAACTTTCTTCCGTCCTCTGTGACATCTCCTATGTCCTTGCCTTCCTTTCCTTCATTTATTTCTCAGGTGCAGATACCCAGAAAATTCCAGAAAAAGGATGCACAGAAAGGTAAAAATGTAAAGACACTGCATGTCTGGAAGGTCTTTATTCTGCCCTTAAGGTTGTAGCTTCTACCGTTTTTCATTTTTATTTTTTAACTTGGGAAGTTATGAACTCACTTCCTATTTGAAGATTTTTATATAAAAAAAGATGGCAAGTGCAATTTTGGCAAGAGCAAAACAAATAAGACACCAAATGAACAAAGTCATGGTATTTGATAAATTGCTACATGCTTCTCCTTTTCTTTTTTCTTACTTCTATAGTGATGCATTTAAAAAATGTAATAAAATGCATGAAATTTTAAATGCTAATATTTATAAATTATTTTACTTCTTTATTTAAATTAGGGCTTTATAGTTATACCTAGTAGTTAGGTTCATCCTGTGGCTTTTATCTAATACTTGGCTAGGTATACAAAATAAGGTTAGAAATAATTTCTCTCTCACAATATTGAAGGTATTGCTCTATTATCTTTAAATTTTCAGTGTTGCTGGCTGGAAAATCGAAGCCATCTATGACCCTTTTTTCTAACCTGGTTTTTTTTTTTTTTTTTTTTTTTTTTTTTTTTGTAATAGGGATTGAATCTAAAGGCACTTTATTACTGGGTCACAACCCAGCCCTTTTTATTTTTTTTTTGAGACAGGGTCTCACTAACTTGCTGAGGCTGGTTTTGAACTTTTGATCTTCCTGCCTCAGACTCTCAAGTCACTGGGAATACAGGCATCATGTAAAATTTTAAGAATATTTTATCTCCATATTCTGTAATCCGAAAATCATATACATTGAGATGGATCTTTCTTTACTCATTTTGCTGGCACTAGATGAGCCCTTTTTAAAGTGGAAATTCTAATCATGCAGTTCTAGGAAATATCTTGGATGGTTTCTTTGAGATTCCCTGCCATTTATTTTCTCTGTGACTCAACCCTCCCAACTCCCCACTGGGAGCCTCCATGAGTTGGATACTGGCCCTCAAGGACAAATCTTCTCATTTTCCTTTCTTTTTATCCCTGGTTTTCATTCCTTTTCTTTTTGGGATAGCATCAACCTTATCCCCCAAACTTGAAAGTTCTTTCTTGTTTTATGAATGCATTCCTTTTTAACTGCACTCTATTATATTTTCTTCTCTTTTTATTATTATTATTATTATTATTATTATTATTTGCAGTGCTGGGGATCTAAGTCAGGGCATCCTGCATGCCAGACATGTGCGCTACCACGAGACACACCCCCAGCTATTCGTCCTATTGTATTTCCTAGGTACAATATTTTATTTTAGATTTCTGTGAATATTGTAGATTTAAAAAAAAAAAAAAAAGTTTTCTTCTCTTCCCTACTTTGTCTGTTTCCTCTGAGTTCTGTTTCCCCTACTTGTTTCCTGGAGGCGTTCCTCAAGCATCTGGTGATCGTCAGGCAACTTCACACTGAAGAGTTGAGTTAATGACTAGAAACTCCGTGTTTGAAGTCCTCAATCCAGGAAGATCAGGAAGACCTGGCTGATTATTATGGGTCTCTCAGTGGTCAATATATATACGTTTTTCCCAGAGAAGACGACTCCAGTCTCCTTCCTGAGGGCTACCAAGCTTAGATACCAGCATGCTGGAAGTTGACGGGGCCAGGGGTTTGAGGACCTTGCCATTTAATATGGAGACTTCCACTTAATCCTATTTGCTGTATGCGTCTCTCCAGATCAACTCTCATTTAACCTATACTGTAATCACAAGAATTAAGCACCAAGACTAGTCCCATTTTACTGATGAAGCTATTAGTCTCATAGATATAAATAATTTGTTCAAGATCATTTAACTAAATAAATGATGGAACCAAACTGTATAGTACTGCTCTTCATGAAGAAAATACACATTTAAAAAGTTTGCTTAGAAAACGGAAGATGAATAAATTTTAAACTTATATGGATTATACTTTTCTTTCTTCTTCCTCTTCCTCCCCCTATTATTATTATTATAGCATTATTATTATTATTATTATTATCTTAGCTGGGGATCTAACCCAGGGCCTCCTGTATGCTTGGCAAGTGCTCTACCATGGAACTACATGCACATCTACACATTCTGTTTATTTCATGGGTATAATATCTCATTTTAGATTTCTGTTGAGTATTATAGATTTAAAAAAACTATAATATATGTGGAGTTATGGTAGATACTCAATCCATAGATAAATAATACAATCATTAAACCTATTTGCGGATCTTAGAACATTAATTACTGTACTAGTAGGGAAAGACCTTAAGAAACTGAAAAGCAGATGCCAAAATAACTTCAATTTGGGTTTGTGAACATTACCTCACTAGCTGCCAGTAAGGCACACTACCTTTTCTCAATCTTACTCAATGTATTCACTCATCTGTGTTCAAGGAAAGAACAGGGTACCAACATGAACAAACCCTATAAGAAACACAGGACCCTCTGGACCAATTAGCCATTGGCATAACAGATAACTGCAAAGATTCTGAGATGGAAGTGATCTGTGAAGTATACAGATTAAAGGCTAAGCATTAATATGAGTCAATAAGCCAACCAGCTAAAAATCGAATGCTTAAAAGCAGACATTTACCAGGTTCCTAGGTAAATATGGAATGACTACATAGAGGGAGACAGACACAAACAAGGAAATCACAATGCGATACGGAAAGGCAGAGGTATTATGCACAAGGATGTCAGGCAGAGGGAAGAAACGCATGGCAGAGAAAGCTGCTTTCTCTGGAGGAGATAGGACCTGGATTAAGACTTAAAGAACGAGTGGGCTGATTAGGAAGAGGAAGGGGAAGGACATTCCAAGCCCAAAAGGGGAGAAATACAGACACTGGGGCGTTTACAAACATGTAAAGATGTACATTTCTACATTTCAACAACAACAAAAAATATGGTGGCTAATTTTTTTTTTTTTTTTAATACTAAACTCTAATGGCAAACTTGGGAACCCAGCCCTGAGGGTAATAGTTAATGTACCACGTGCTGGTACACTCTCATTTCAATAATAATACTAACAATAACAGTAATTATAATTATGATTTGAGGTACTGGGGATTGATCCCAGGGCCTTGCACATGCTAGGCAAGTGTCCTACCTCTGAGTTATATTCCCAGTCCTTTTAATTTTATTTGGTATTGAAGATTGAACCCAGGGAGGCTTTGCCTCTGAGCTACATCCCCAGTACTTTCTTTTTTTGGAGACAGGGCCTCCCTAAGTAGCTGAGGCTGGCCTTGAACTTGCAATTCTCCTGCCTCAGCCTCCAGATTACAGGCAAGTGCCACTGCACTCGGTTTATTATTTTTTTTTTAAACGGGGTCTGTCTATGTGGCTAGGCTGGTCCCAAAATCCTGGGCTCAAGTGATCTCACCTCAGCTTCACCTTCTCTTTTTCCTTGGGTTTTTAACATCCCGCAGTTCCTAATTCAACCTCCCTCATCTTGTTCCTCTCTGGCAGAGGACAATGCTGGCCCTGGGCAAATGGCCCTGAGGAAGAATCTTCTTGCTCATTTCAAAAGCTGAAACTTTCTCTCACAGTAGTAACGGTGACTACACTCTTTATAGTGTTGAAAGATTGGGAAATGCGGAGCAACTTATAATGGAGACGCTAATTTATGTTTTGCTTTTCTTCTTGTTTAACAAGACTGCAAACACTGCAAAGAGGTCACGACCCAGGCAAGTTCAGGCCTTGACTTACAAAGCATCATCTTTAAGAAAACACCGAAAAACATTAGTGAATAATTAAGCTGCGCTGGGTCATTTTGTATATTAATTAGTGGTAACGCTCAGATGGAAGCATTCTCAGGAAGCAGCAGCTCTGAATGCACTCATGCTAACAAATGACACTGGATAGCGTGAAGGGAAAAGCCAGCAGCAGCACGCAATGGGGCTCGAGCTCCACCTGAGAGGGGAGAGTCATCTTGTCATGTGTGGCTACTGGTCTGAAGTCCACAGTGCCCAAACGTGCCCTTGATGGAAAGAAAAACAGCAGTGCTAACCCATTTTGTGTGTGTGTGTGTGTGTGGGGGATGTTGCACCCAGCATACTCATTACTGAGATTAGCTAGTCCTGACGCTATAAAGAAAAGACCTAAATAAAATGACTATCTGCCAATCGGATTATGATAAACATTGTTCCAAGGTTAAATAAGTATTAGTTAACTAATTCTCAGTTCCATAAGAATCAACTCAGGTGAAAACATTACCATGAAAAAGGCAGGGCTCAGTTAGGTGTTGATCCTTCAAAAAAAGGGGAAAAAAACCCCTACTTCTTTACAGGATGAAGAATGAGCAACATCTAAGCCTTTTGCCACACAAAGGACTAACCAGATAATCCACACCCTTTCATAGGTCTTGCCCATTGATTGGCCCCAATAAACTGATTTGTAACAAAAGTTCATGTGGAAGAAAGCCCCCCCCCAAATAAAAATGCCACCAATATAATACTGCAATGAAATGGAAGGGCTGATTTCAAACTACGAACAAAAGTAAAGTCAGTTATGCAGAAAAGAAAGGCCATTCTTTCCATATTATTCAATGCTGAGCAAGTGTAATACACTCTTGGTAAGAAGAATTAACTGTGAACAATTGGAAACCCTGAAGTGGATTAAGAAGTGAGTTTAAAAATGCAACTCAAAACTGCTGTGTGCCATGGGCCTTAAACTTTGTGTTCTGATTATTAGAATCTGATGCATTTGTAAATAAGAGTGAAAAATGTCAGAATACTAAGAATTTGTAAACAGTAAAAAATAAAATTGACATTAGTTGATTGGAGCATTAGTAATAATTTTTCCCTTTTTTAGGTACTTTTGGAATTAAGGGATTTGGTTTGTGCCTTCAAAATTCGCAAGTATTCAAGGGCCACTACCAAGGAAAGTATCAGTAAATGCAAACTCATAATGGCTGCAGGGACAGACACTGGAAGTTTCCTGGAGTGGGGTTATCTAGGAAGAGTCCTGTAGTACTGCAGAGCCGCTGGCAAGGTGGGGAGGTGGAAAGGCCCTCGAGGAGAAGGCCAAGCCCCTAATGCTACTAAATCCCATGTGGGTGGTGCAAGCAGCTGAGCTAGAGCACCAGGGGCGGAAAGCCAAGCCTTTCTGGAGAGATGAGGAGGGGCAGCCAACAAAAGGAAGACCCAGAACACTGAACTAAGGAGGAGATTTAATATAAAAAGCAACAGGAAATCAAAGAAAGTTCTTGAGGAGGAAGAACTGTGAGGGAGAGTGAGGATCCTGGCAGCTGCCTGCAGGAGGGCCCCCTCCCGTGGCCTGGGAGAAAGCTTCTGCCTGATGCTATACCAGTTGTGAGTGAGAATTCCCAGGAAGGGTGCTGCACCTTTAAGCCAACATCTTACACAAATGAGGCCCTTTTAATGCAAGCCTAGGGAGGGGAGAAAGTGATGGGGGAGAGACAAGTCCCCTGACAAGCAAGGGGCTTGGTGCACTGGAAGAAGTACAGGCTTCATCATTCACAGCTGTATGACTGGGGGGTTAACTTCTTAGCATCTGTTTCCTCCTCAACCACAAAAATGGGGTTAAAAACTCCTACTTGTCGTGCTTGCTTCGGCAGCACATATACTAAAATTGGAACGATACAGAGAAGATTAGCACGGTCCTTGCGCAAGGATGACACGCAAATTTGTGAAGCGTTCCATATTTTTTGGTCCCTTTTTATGGGAGCGTATAATCCCAAGATCAGTGTGATACTTCACTGGAGAAGCTATTGAAGATGATGATGATGATGATTATGATGAAGAAGGTGAAGAAGCAGAAGGGGAAGAAGACGGAGATGAGGAAAATGATCCAGACTGTGACTCGAAGAAGGATCAAAACCCAGCAGAGTGCAAGCAGCAGTGAAGCAGGATGGATGTGGCCTTGAGGATAACCTGCACTGTAATAGTCTACACGCAACTATTATTTACTTACAGCCTTATGTTTTTGTATTTTCTTGGTAGACTCAGTAATTTTTTTTTTAAAGGAAAGGAATTGATATTTTAAAGACAAATTTGTTCTACCTAGCATTTTAACTATAGCTTTTCTGTCATATCTGTTGAATGCACAAATTCCCTCACGCATGTTCATTCATTGCTGCAGTTTGGTTCTTCTGGAATATTTGCATCATGTAGCTATTGGAGTACAATTATAAGAATTAACAACTGTTAAATTAAACTAAGTGTTTTTTATTTGCTAATTTTTTTCCTGAAGAACCAAAGTAGTTTTCAGCTGGTAGTAGAGTGTGTTAAATCTGCTTGCATAGTTGTGCTTTTCATTTCTTTGTTACAGAAATGCAGTGAATTTTTACTAATATAACTCATCATTTGAGGGGAAAAAAATTCCCATAACAAACATGGTTAAGAATTTCCAGTAAGACCAACCTGATTACTCTTAGGATTATTAATGGACTATAGTTAATTATGAGGAAGCCTAACTCATAATATGGTTATTGGTTACCACAGAGAGGTGAATAAAACAATTTTCAGAAGGTTATTTACCTGATAAAAGTGTACTTGTAAATTTAACCTCTATTAACTAAGCATCTTTTCTTTGTGATAGGGTCTATCTTCTGCTTTCCTGGAAAGGATGAATTTACATCATTTGCCGAGCCTATTTCAAGTTTTTGTTGTTTGTTTGCTTGTTTTTGTTTTTGCAGCCTAAAATAAAAATGTCAAATATAAAAAACAAAAACAAAAAAAACCCTCCTACTTGTGAGACAGAGCACAAGGTGAAGAATGCTGGGGAGGGGCTCTTTGCCATCAGTGTCAGAACAGGCAAGAATGAAAGGAAGCAAACGTCAGAAGGAATGGTTTTGACAGAATCCTGAAAAATCGTCCTCTGTCTAGGGTGTTAAGATCCAAAAGTGTTAGGTCAGGTGGGTGAGCAAAGGGACACCTGAGAATCCTCTTCCCAAGAATGGACAAGTGATCCGCAAAGTACTTCTGCCAGAGGGCCAAGGTTTGCCCTGGGTTGGAAGATGAGGGCTCCAACCTTCAGCCATCTAGGGGGACAGTGAGGCCCAGAAGAGACCTGCAGCCTCTGGTTAAACACTGGGTAGGAAGGAGTCATGGCAGTGGGGACGTGGGGGCCTCCCTAAGAGGCAGCAACTGCTTGGGAGAAATGAGTTCAGGCAGCGCCAGGAGGAAGATCTTCTGGCAGAAGGTACTTGCACCCAACCACTATTCTGGCTTTGTTCTTGCAGTGGGAATTTCTTATGCATTTTTCAGTTTGTAACTACAGAGACCTTTAGAACTACTCTAGCTGACCACAGCGCTTCACTGCATTTATTTACGAGGCTGAATCTGTTTCTAGCCTGTCTGCTTCCTGAAGGTGGGAGCCGCGTCTCATTCCCTGGTGTCCCTGCAGTACTCAGCCCAGTGTGCCTGGCACACAGACGGTACCATCTGGTTCCTGGGCCTGGAATGCTCTTCCCTTCTGTGTTCCCCTGGTTAAGGACCTGCTTGAAGTCAAGTTTTCCAAAGGCCTACAACATTGTCCCCATTCAAAATTACAGTCCCCACGCCCCCACCCTTCCTCTCCCCTTGTCCTGCTTTTTCCCCCACACTAAGAATCACCTTTTAACATATTATCCACTCGACTCACTCCCTGTATTTACTGTAATTTCCTGCAGGTCTTCCTTCAGGAGGCCATTCTTAGGTCTGGTTTTACTGATGTGTTCAGGGTGTGCAGTGGGCCTTGGACAAAGTGCAAAGTTAATAAGTATGTGTTGAGTGAGTGAGTGATGATCCTGGTGTAGGTTTCAAGGTAGGAGATCACTCCTTCGTTGTTACATTCTTTCTTCTGGCTCTAGAAAAATGTACGTTATACCAAGTGTTCAAAAGGAAAACATTTACCATTTCTGAGAGTCTCCATCTCTGAGCTCCAAGTGTCTGTTATGATTACAATAAATTTTAAATAAACTACTCTAGAATGAATGGCATGTATGCTTCATTTACCATACAAGTTGATACCAAAGGCTGTTATATCCCTTTCTTTTCAGTTAATCACTTGATTGGCTATTAATTGCACGATACAGGTTTCTCTAACAGAGGGAAGGAAGATTCATGAGAAACTATTAATTTAAGCTAGTGAGACAACAAATATTATTAAGTGCCTTCTATAATTCCTGTTTTCACAGAGGCAAGTAGGGTGTAGCTCAGTGGTAAAGCACTGGCCTAGTGTGTGTGAGGCCCTGGGTTGTATTCCCAGCACCACGAAAAACAGTAGAACAGTGAGAGGGAGGAATGGGGCTTCTCTGCAAGTCTTGCCTGCGTTTTTGATTTCTTGCTCAAATGTCTGCTGCTGCTACTTTTTTTTTTTTATGGAGTTAAATGTTTAAGTTGAATACCAAAGGAAGGATGTTTCAAATAAATCATGCTACAACTAGGCAGACAACTACACTTAAACTCTCCATTAGATTTTACCCTGAAGCAAATTCTTAGTCTAACTCTTTGTAACCATCGTCCTCGTACTGCAAGCAGAGCACAGGGCAAAAAGAAGGGGAATTCGTGATGCAGATGGGATATGAAATGAGAAACTTAACCTCAAGTAACTTTAAACAATTACTATAGGCAAAGTGATATTAAAGAACACTCAGTACCAATTTATGAAAAAGACTGAACCATCAGACCTTACACTTGGAACAGCTCTTAAAGACTGCCCTGTTTCTTCCTTTGGCCCTTTCCTCCCTTCCTCTCATTTTGTAGTTGAGGAACCAGGGGTGGGAAGTGAAGGGATCTGAGGCTTTTTTTTTTTTTTCTGTGGTGCTGGGGATTGAACCCAGGGCCTCGTGCTTGTGAGGCAAGAACTCTACCAACTGAGCCATATCCCCAGCCCTCTGAGGCTCTTATTTCCAGTGAGGGAGATGAAATTGGAGTTCAGGCCTCACTGATATTTTCAGTTTTGTGTCCATTATTTTACCAGTATAGCATTAGTTAATTAATTAACAAATTTTCACACTGCTGGGGATCAAACCCAGGGCCTCAGGCATGCTAGGCAAGTGCTCTACCATGTGTTTAAACTTGTATCAGCAATGGCTGATCTCTCTCTCTCTCTCTCTCTCTCTCTCTCTCTCTCTCACTCTCTCTTTTGGTACTGGGGATTGAACCTAGGGGCACTTAACCACTAAGCCACATCCCCAACCCTTTTTAATATTTTATTTAGAGACAGGGTCTCACTGAGTTGCTTATGGCCTCAATAAATTGCTGAGGCTGGCTTTGAACTCGCCATCCACCTGTCTCAGCCTCCCGAGCTGCTGGGATTACAGGCGTGTGCCACCGCACTCGGCCTGATCTCTTAATTATGTGTTTGGGAGATGTAACACTAAGCAAGGATGACTTCTGAGCTCTGTGGAAAAAAGGTTAAATAGGTTAAAAAAATAAAGTTGTACTGACCATGCCACAGTATTCTTAATGCCAAAAGGACCAGTTTTGTAAGTGCTTTTTCTCACCGGAAACTTAAATTAAGATGACCACAGATTAGTCAGCCAGTCCAAACTCTCTCATCCTGCATCCACAGATTTTTCCTTCCAATCTCAGCGTTTAGCTTGGTGTGCCCTAAATTAGCCCCCATGCTCTAATCAGGTCATTATTCTAATTTATTATTTCTACCTCTGCAAGTTTTACTCACAGCATTTCTCTTTATTACAAAACCTTCAAGAGTTTTCTGCCAGTGTGCGATTATTTCACCAAAACTTGCCTCCTTTCCACACTGCCCTCATTGAACCCTTCACACTCCACTTGGCTGGGACTCCTTTAGGTCCCAACCTTTCATAACACGGATTTGATGTGTCAGTAATAATACTCTTTTATCAGAGGCCAACTTACTAAACAATTTCAACTATTCAAACACAGACAAAAACCAAGAAACAAGCAAAACCCTCCTATGACCAAAGGATCTAATGTGAGGTTTGGGTAGCTTTACTCAGTGACTTGTCCACTAGGCACAGTGTCTAGGGCCCATAAAACTTCAAGGGGCCCACATAAAACTCGAACTTCTCTTAAAATCAGAAGGGAAAAAAATCCAAAATCTTTAAGTCGAAGAAGATGTTTTACTAGAGTAATACATTAGTCTTTATATCAATAGTCAGAAAATGTCATTTAAAATATTTTTCAAGGACAAAGGGGCCCACGAAAATCACAATGTGGCCTGCTCACAGGGCAGCCCCTGGTTCTCATCACTGTACAAATGGCATGTGTGTCCTGGTGCTGCCCTTCTTAGTTCACACACATGGAAGCAGCAAATTGAAAGAGGGAATTGTCATGGGCAGGCAGGCTGACAAATCATTTGGATTTGTAGTAAGAGCTGATAGCGAAACCATTAAATAAGAAAAATGTACAAAAAACTGAACACACAGGGCCTTCCTAACACCTGCCGTGGCACAGCCATGACACAGTTCATTCCAAGTCATTGCTGGGTACCTTTGACTAATGGGACCCAAGGTTGGTAATCGCTAACATTCATTAATACAGTGTTTATTATACTTTGTGTTTGACACCAAAGATGTATGCAGCAATGCTTCTCTCTCAAAAAAGACTAAATTTTAACAACATTTGATCTTTAAGGTTATACTTTAGTCATTAGGAAAAAACGAAGCCTCTGATTTCTTATAAATGCCTGCTTTTCCCTCAAATGAAACTAAACATGCCATATGAAGACTAAGGCAGTAATTGCACATAAAAAGCATTCTCCCAGGGCTGGGGTTGTGGCTCAGTGGTAGAGCACCTGCCTGGCATGTGCGAGGCCCTGGGTTTGATCCTCAGCACCACATATAAATAAGTAAATAAATAGATAGATAGATAGATGAAGTGAAGGTCCACTGACAACTTAAAAAAAAAAAAAAAAAAAAAGCATCTTCCAGCTCCCAAGTATCACTTAGCATGAAAAGAACAGAAATGTGCTAATCTGGGCATTGCATGTCTCCAGTCTCCTGCTGTCTCCAGAACTGGGGTCTTAGCACGGCACACCTGCCCCAACAACATTTCCCTTTTTATTCAGTTTTCAAAGATCTGGATCAAGAACTACTATTTGTGAAACATTCTCAGGTAATGTTCCACTAGAACTGTTTAACATATGAAGCCTATCTACATATATCATGTTTTTACATCTTTTCTCCAAGCTGGTTGTCACGGGGACACAAGTTACCCTCTGCATGAATCAGAAAATGAAACTCAACAAACCCCTAGGTGAATGAATTAGAAAACAGCCATCTACGTGAATTCAGTCACTCTTGCCTCTATCTCCCAAATCTCAGCACCTTTGTGTGAGCAAAAAGGTACTTCTTTACCTCTTTATTTTTTTAAAAAATTTTTAAAAATATTTTTTCAGTTATCAATGGATCTTTATTTATGTATATGTGGTGTTGAGAACTGAACCCAGGGCCTCACACATGCTAGACAAGCACTCCACCACTGAGCCACAACCCCAAGCCTTCTTTACCTCTTTCTCAGGACTAGGGTTGACAGATAAATCCCTATGGATTAATATGCCTCAAATATTGCATGGGATATACTGACATTAAAAAAATTTTGAGGTTTTTCTGAGATTCAAATTTTAATGGGCATTCTCTGTTCTCATCTTGCAAATCTGGCAACTCTACTAGGGGCAGATTTGGTCCCACACCAGGACAGACTGCTGATGTGGGCTGGATGTTGATCTCTACCTGCCACCTGACCTGTACACATCTTGTATACAAACTGTACCAGACAAACAGGTGGTCCTGGATTGCGAGCCCTGGTACATCTTATTCATCTTTGTATTTCTACAGTGTAAAGGTTTACTAAGCATACATTCTAAAAAGGCAGATGTTCCTTAAAGTAATATTTTAAAAGAAATATTTTGGATGAAAAACTCACTATCTCCCTTCCCTGAAACTTACAATTGTCACCATCTATCCTGGTCAACATTAGTCACACTGGCACTTGACCACCACAGGTTGAGACTGGAAGCACAACACCCAGCTGAATGCCAGATGGGTTTCCATGGACAACTGTGAGGTCAGGAGGAACTCTTCCCATGTTTACTTTTGTGATCACAGGGTGTCTTACAGGCATTACATTTTTAGAAGAAAAACTAAGATTAGAAATATATGTTACAAATGGACCAACCTTAGATACAATGTAGACTCTAACTTCAGTGGGCAAACTGAAATTTAGTTGCAAAGCAATGGCATTAAAGAATTTTGATAATTGTGCTGCTGAGTCAAAAATGAACATAACTGGATACACATGGAAGTTTTCATTTTTTCTGATTATTAAGGTAATATATACTTATAGCAGATTATTTGTAAAACACTGGAAACAATAAAGCAGAAAAAAATTACCTATAATGCTATCATCTAAAATAGAACAGTTGTTTTAAAGATGAAGAAACAGAACTTTCTTTTAAATACCATGCTTTAAAGCATTTATTTTTTGTATGTTTAAAAATGAACATCATACATACATACATACATATACAATGTATGTACAAATATATTGCAATTGGTTCATTTTTTTAAAAACTTCATGGGCATGTAATCAGGAAGTTTGGAGGACAACTGACAAAGAGGCAATGACGATAAACAATTCTGGCATATCTCCTCAAGTCCTTTTTTCCTTATAACTGAAATCACATTATCAGAATAACTGGAAACTTCAGTGAAAGATGATTTGATAGTATGCATGCAGTGTCTGACCCAGACTCACTTTATACAGATACACAAATATTAGCTGGGGGGCCAAAGAGCTTCTCTCATCTCACCACTGTCACTTCTCTTATCTTCCTGCCATTTCTGTTCTTATCCTAGGGTCTGGCCCCCTGCAGTCCCTTGCACCAGGGCTGGCTAAGGTAGGGTCTGGAGGAGCTGGGGCAGGCTTTATCAGCAGCACATCTCTTTTAATGGACATCTCTTTTCTATGTGCATGTGGTAAAGACCCACCATCTTCAAAACAGATGTTGAGAAATATTATCTACATTGCTTAAATAGGTTTTTTTAAAAAAAGTGGAAACAGGCAGATTTTTTTCTCGGCTTTACTGTTTCCTGTGTTTTACACTTCCTTGTTAGAGGGCACTCTTTCTACTCCTCAGTGTACGAAGTAGGGCTGTCATGGTGATGTGGTTACTGATCAAGCTGTGACTTTAAAACTTTAAGTTCTGGTTCCATCTACATGCCAATACATACAGAAATACTGATGGATTGTTCTGGGCCTTTTATAAGCTTTCCCTCTTACCCAATTGCTATTATGCACATACTACAGAGCATAAATTCCAGCGTATTTCCAAAGGTCTATGTTCTTACTTCAGGTACAGGAAGGTGGAAAAGAAACTGTGAAGTGCCAATCGGTTGTACTTGGGAGTCAGGAGAAAAACCTGAGGTTATAAGCTATAGGTGACCACAGGGAAAGGAAGCAGGTAGGCCAGTCCCTGAGGGCTGAGGACAAGTGTAACTAGGTAGCATCCTCAGGGATCACAGAATGGCCAGAAGCCCTTGCCCTCTGTCTATTGAGCTCAGAAATTCCTAGGTCTCTACTTCATTCTTCCTTGTACAACAGAAATCCCCAATCCCCAGATCAGAGTATTTGTTTTAGGATTTAGGAAGCTTCTAAATCTCACTGAAATGTAAGATGGAGAGGCAGGAGTCCCATGTTTCTTTCCCTGGTATTGCATGAGGGAAGTGACAACTGGACTGTAGAAGCTGAAACTTTGAATTTACTTTGTATGGTAACGTTCTTTAAATAGTGGTCATATTCTTCAATAGTTGTCCTATTTTACAAGCTGCAAAGTCTGTAGGAACAGACTTTTTTAATACCTTACATGTGCGTAGTCCCCAGGTTTACAAAGGCCTTTGCTATATCTTAGTTGACCCTCAATGGAGCAGGTAAGGCAAAAGCAATTATTGATACTTTGTAGATGAAGAAATAGATGCAAAGAGATTAAGGGGCTAGTTCAAGGCAATAAGCCAGGAGATATGTGAGCTAAGACTTAACTCAGGTTTTCTGACCCCCAATATAAAGAGTGAGTTTGGCCACTCATGGCACCACGGAGTACTAGGGGGGTAAGACAAAGCTTTCTCAAGCTGATGTCACACCCTGGAAATTTACCTAGGGTACAGAGGCAGAAGATGTCATTCTGGTTTTGAGAAAAATACTTGTCTTGACACTATCAACACTTCTCTGATGATTAAAATTCAGATATTTTTAATTTTCTAAAAATGGCATATATATGCCATGTATATGTATTTTATAACTCATTTTGGTATTTATTAGTGCCTATTATAAATGTGGTCTTCCAAAACCAAAATAAGCCAAACCAAACCCTTTCTTGAAATATTTGCTGATTTTACTCAACAGATATTTATAGCTATGTTTTATAAAAGGATTCATCATTTTTTTTTCATTTTTTTATGTATTGAAACTGGTTGACATATATGTGTATTATAAACATACATATATCTGTATATATAGAACTTTCCAAGAAAATATGCTGTAATAACTAAAGTATACCTAAACATTTTTTTTTAATAAAATACAGTAGTCATCTAATGTCACTGACTTAATAAGTGGGAAAACTGGGCCACTTAACTGTCAATCATCACACTTTTTTTTTTTTAAATAAAAAATGAAGTTCAATGCAGAAGTCACCACATCAGTGATTACAATTAATGTGTCTGGCAAAATGACTAACCCTCTTTCCTAAAGTGGTTATATATCTTATTGAGTCATATTGTAGTCATTAGCCAGAGTTAATTTTAAACAGATAGATGGAGAGATACTCATGTTTAGGCCTGCACAATTTGGAGTCTCTTCATTATCTGCTTATTTCACTAAAGCAACCCAAAGCCTGAAGAGTTGCCTAACATTACCAAGACTTCCTAATAACGTATCTGAAGTAAGGCTGTACAAAGATGTCACGAAAGGATCACACAGAAAGCAGTCTTGTCTATAGTGGTGAGGCTGAAACAAAACCCATGGAAAAACAAATATGGTCTGCCTACTGAGTCCCCTCCCCAAGTACTCCTACAGTTTCTTATTGGCTCACACGTTATGCCCTCTCAGCTCTAAATCCTGTTTCTTTCTTATAGGCAATACTACTCGGTGCCAGGGCAGTGAGGAAGTTCTTTTTTCAACAATTATGATATTAAAAACAACAAACAACTGTAAGTTCTGAGCTCTTCAGTAATACTGCCAGGGATTTCAAGCAATATTCTTCTTTTGTAGAATATAAGTTTCCAAAGAGTATTCCACTGGTGTGCTGCCAATGAGGGATATGTTGACTAAGGCAGCCACTCCTGTCAGCTGGAGGGGAAAACAGGGGGTCCTGGGGTGGCTGGGTCAGTTTTGAGTGTTTGTCCACTTACCCAAGTGTATCATCAGATGCTATTATTTTCTTTGTGTGATGATATAAAAAAGTTGGAAAGCACTGAAAAAGGGTTGGTTCTCCATAAATTACCAGACTATTCTGTTATATTCAGATGAGGTCTTCCAATTTGATTTCCAACAGTGTCAAGTATACCCAGAATTAACAGTCAGGTTAAAGGGTTTAAACTACTCTCACACTTGTAGAGGAAACTGAGACAGTTGCATCATTTTACAGTCTGAGGAGCTCCTTTTAGGCACTTTTATTTGCCTCCAAAAAAAAAAAAAAAAAAAAAAAAAGCGGCAGAAGAGACTGAAGAGGAAAAATAATAAAGCCATTGGTGCTGTGCTGGCTGCAGGATTTACCTGGCCTTCCCTCTACTGCTGCTTCTTCTCCCTTGACATGTAAGACCGAGGCTTTCATCCTCCTGATCTGGAAAAGCACATCCCCCTCAACTTCCATAAATCTGCAAAACTTGAAAAGAGCCCCAGTGTCATCAAGTAAAAGAGAAGGCTTTAGGAATCTCACTGGAAGGAGGGGTGTCTTCAAGCCTCTCACTGCTAAGCCGGACATTTCCTAACACTGGACAAATTGTACGTCCAGCTCAGGGAGGGTGAACTGCAGTGGTCTTTTACCCTCAAGCCAATTGTTAGCTTTTCACAGGAATCAGCAGGGAAGCACATGTGAAACCTCTGTGTGCCGGTGAGCGCCCCCATGCCTTGTGTGACTCTGCATGTAGATGAAGCCGGCCGGGAGCTTTCTGAGCTGCTGCTGCTGAGTTCTCAGAGAAGCCTTTTCTCCGGCTGGGCTCCCTGCTGGGACAGCCCTTTTCAATTTTTCTATCCCCCCTCGATCTCTTCTCCTGCAGAACACAGGGAAACTTGATTGAAATAAAGACCTAGGGAACATGTTTTATTTTCTCCTGTTCAATCCATTTTAGAAAAGCTTTTAATTGGTTTTAAAAAGATGCTAAACAAAATGTGATGATGTTTTTCAGTCTTCATGAACTACGGATACCACTTTTTATACTTTCAAAGGGCTAATAAATCAATCATGAAATTAACTCTCCCGCTAAATTTAAAGCAAATCCACTGAATACCAGGTTCATTAAAAATCTATGCATTTACTTAGAAAAATTTAAAATTCAAAGAAAATTATCCTAGTAACTGAAATCTGACTTGAATTTTTAGTTGTACACTGAAAATCCAAGAGCAAGGCAATCACAAAGGGAAAAAAGGAGGGCTTGTGAACCAGTTTTAATAAGCCAATTTACAAGAAGGGAGGGGTGGGGGAGGGGTGGAAATGGAAAAGAGAATATCTTGATACATAACAACATAGTGCCCCTGGAGGGATTCTTTTATTTGAGCATGTGCACACATGCACACACAATTTTTCTGTGTGAAAGCTGGATTTACAACAAATGCAACATTAAGGATTCTGTGACTGATATGATTGCTGTATTGTAATACACGTACAGTTCTTCTTTTTAAAGAAAAACGTCCACAGCTTTTGTTTTCTTGCCAGTGGTAAATAATAGTTTTCTATCTTTATACACCTTACAATGTTCAGATACATAGATTTTTAACTGAAAACATCTGAAAAACCTAAATGATAATGGATTGGTGAAGTGAATGCTTCCACTTTAGAATTATAAATGTTCTTGATACTGGATCAGCCTGAAAAATTTCCTTTATTTTCTTGAGATAATATAAATTAATTTCAAAAAACAAGGTGGTGCAGAAAAAGGGCCATTAAAATTTTTTTCTTAAATATATGCAGTTAAAATCCTACAAGTATTCATTTTTCCTGGCCACTTATCCTGTAGGTCATCTTAGGCAGACCAGGTCCACAGTCACCCACATTGTGATTAATTCCTTTAAAAGAGAATCCCTGCATTTCCAATCACTAAGGCAACCAGATCTCTTACTTCTATGTTTTCTACGTCCCTTTTTAAAGATCTAATTGCTGTTTCTAGCCAATTGAGCCATGTACTTGGATGGCTCACCCTTCACTTCTAGCTTCCACATAATTCTCCTTCTTTATCATTGAAGTAACTTCTGAAACCATATTTTAAAAACTGTGACCATTTTATTGAGATATAAGTCATACAGCACACAACAATCGAACTGTTTTTAGTATATTCACAGATAAGTGCAACTGTCACCACAATTTTAGGATGTTTTCATCACCCCAAAAAAGAAACTCCGTGTCCATTAGTAGTTACCTCCTAGTCTCCCCATCCACCCCTCTCAGCCTTAGGCAACCACTAATCTACTTTCTGTCTCTATAAATTTGCCAATTCTGAGTCTTTTGTATAAATGCAATTGTAAAGTGTGGCCTTTTGTGACTGGTTTCTTACACTCTGAGTGATTTTAAGGTTTGTCCATGTTGCAGCATGTTCAGTACTGCATTTTTTATTGCTAAATAGTATTCCACTGTAGGGATATATTAGATTTTATTTTATTTGATGAACATTTGTGTTGTTTCTATTTCTGGGTATTACGAATACTATTGCCATGAACATTCACATACAATAATTTGTGTAGATACATGTTTTCATTTCTTTTTGGGTACCTACCTAGGAGTGAATTGATGGGCCATCTGCTAACTTGATGGTTAACCTTTTGAGGATTTACTAGATTATTTTCCAAAGGCTGCACAATTTACATATTCTCACCATCAATATTAGATAGGTGTCAATTTTTTCACTTCATTATTACCTGACCTTTGGACTACATCCATCCTAGTAGGTATGAAGTGGTCCCTCACTGTATTGGTTTTGATTTGCATCACCATGATGATGAATGATGTTAACTCTTTGCATGTACTTATTGACTATTTGAACTTTACTTATTTTTTAATGTTTCTACTCTAATCATACCCTGTCTAAATATAAATGGAATAATACTAAAACATGCCCAAAATGAGGAGATATAAAAATATATATTTAGTAAGATACATTTTTTGTTGAATAACTTATTCATGAAGCATATATGTGTAAGCCTCTATGCCAGATGTGAGATTTAAAATATAAGATAATGTTCCTTGAGAAATTACAATTATTCTTAAAATACAAAGTTATTCTTAAGTTTTTAATCAAAATATAAACATTTTCTGTTTATTTCTATAGTAGTATCTATTTTAGATTACAAATAACTCTCAGCCAGATGATGTATCCTTACTTAAACCAATGTGTGTAGTATTTAACCATGTAGAGAACAAGTTGTTCAAAATAGCATTGAAAATTATTCTTCCTTCTCCCAAGTGATTCTTAGCTATCTTTTAAAATAAAAAAATGGAATGTTACAGGAAATAAGTTTAAATGCCCAGAAGGCATCTTTTATTCTAATCATTTTAATCATTTTAAATATGCTAACTTCGTAAAAAAAAAAGGATTTTTGTGGTTGTGATACATATTTGGTATTGGGTAGAAATTATTTTTGTTTCAGCAACTTTAGATATATCTATTTACATATTTATGAGAACGTTTAAGGAATCAGAGAAGGGAAAAATAGAGTTACTTCTCTGACTTAAGCCTTAGTATAAGCTCAAATTCCAGTCCTGAGAATAATGGTTTATGGAAGATGCTTTAGAAATCCTCCCACAGTGCATAATGTAGCAAATTTTCTACATTAGGGTATTATAGGTTAGATTACTTTCACTACTCAAGAAATTTTTAAAAACCCCCAAAATCTAGAAAATCAAGATAGTCCTTTACCATTAAATGTAAAAATACATACATATTATTTAACTGTTAAATTAAAAATTAGATTCATCAACTTAACACTAAATAGTTTCCCTATAGCTTAGTTTATATCTTTATATTCATGTACAGAATTCCCAAATAGACAGTAAGATGTTTTTTCAAATTAATGCTTACCCCTCTTTGTATCTGCCTTGATTGGCATTTTGTCAATGTTTTAACCCACAGAATCAATCAAAAGAATTTGTCTTGAGACATAGTCAAACATGCTCTGGCAGCTACTATATAATTAACATATTTAAACCAACCTATAAAGGTTGGTTTAAATTTGTTAAGCTAAGAAAATCTCTAGTAGCCACATCAGTAGAAATGTAACCACAAGAACCAAGATCCTTGCTATGATGTCATTCCTTAAAAGTGCCATGTAAGCCAGTTGCAAAGGTGCATGCCTGTCATCCCAGTGGCTCGGGAGGCTGAGATAGGAGGATTTCAAGTTCAAAGCCAGCCTCAACAAAAGCAAGGTGCTAAGCAACTCAGTACAATCCTGTCTCCAAATCAAATATAAAATAGGGCTGGGGATGTGGCTTAGTGGTTGAGTGTCCCTGAGTTCAATCCCCAGTACCCCCAACACCCGCACAAAAAATGTACCATGTGATACAAAAGAAATGACTCACAATCATCTGTAAAGTTTAAAAAACCAAAACAAATGAAAAATCCTTCCTACAGTTAAAAAAAACCCTCAAAAGTCCTCAAATAAAAACTCGTAGGGAAACCTGTGAAATGATAAATGCAACAAACAGGAACAAATATTTAATCCCTTTTACATTAATATCATAATCTCTCTCAGGAGGTGGAGGGGGTAAGGATGTAGAATATGTTGAAGAATTTATAAAGCGAGAAATGAGACTAATTGAAATCGTTAGATTTTGATATTTTCATAAGAGGAAAAAAATCTGTTAAGAAAATAATTTACCTTAAGACAGAAGACCTCTGGTTTTCAGAGTAGGTTTTTTGGTTTTGGTTTTTGTTTTTTTTCCTTTAAGGGGAAAGATAGTCAGGTGTTTTTAATGAGCATTTCTAAGAAATTGCTGCAATCCATGGCAATACAGATGATCTTTCAAAATTCTTTCACAACAGAATTTTGTGTTTATGAGAACCCTGGCTTAGTCAAAGAAAGAATGCACCACTACATGCAATTTACTGAAAGATTCTATGAAAATATTCCTTATTATTATTATCATTATTTATTTATTTATTTTACCTGAGGAGGTGCCTTTTTCAGTAACACAAGAAGAGCCTGTAATACCAGATTAGAAAATCGGGGGCCAATGGGGACATAATCTAGAAGAGAAACATGGTTGTAATTAGGCATCTGATACACATTTACACACTTCCAAACGTTCCAGTTTTTCTACATCAAGAGTAAACATCATCCTAAGTAACATCATAAGAAAAATAGCTCCAGTATCTGTAATAAGGTAAAATACCTCCAGTAACTTAGATGCTTAAAATATCATGTAAGAACCCTTAGAACCCTTTTCTGTAAATTGGAGGGAAAAAAAAAAAAAAAAAAAAAAAAAAACTTCTAAATATCCATTTTTGAGTTCCTGTAAACATTTTGTCTGGTTTTCAGAATTTTTTTTTAAAGGGGAAAACATCCAGGTGTATTTATCGCACATTTCTAGGAAATCGCTGCAAACCATGGCAATACAGTAACTGAAATGGTGGTGATGGACACTGGCCTTCAGATGGTGAAGAGAGGATAACTAAAAGAACTTTCTACCTGTTACATTTCTACCAATACTTCAAGATTCAGCACAGTGGCTGAGACAGGAGGATTCCCAAATTCAAGACCAGCCTTAGCAACTTGGCGAGGCCCTAAGCAACTCTTGAGACTGTCTCAAAGTAAAATAATTAAGAGGGCTGAGGATGTAGCTCCGTGGTCAAGTGCCCGTAGGTACAATCCCCAGTACAAAAAAAAAAAAAAAAAAAGATTCAGAGTAAATGGTACTGCCTTAGCTGTCTCTGCATGTTGTATATGCAACCTAGACCTGTGCTTAGAGCTCCCAGTAGGCATCAGCCTCTTGATGTCAAAAGCGATCCCTTTGTTCTTAGAATATTCAGAATACATGCACATTCCATTTTGCATTAGTTTTTGCCAATATATGTTAAAACGGACAAGAAGAATCTTATTTATTTTTCTTAGACCCTACTAATTCCAGCACAGTAGTAAGGGCTCAGCAAATGCTTGCTGAATAAATGAACAAACATGAACAGAAAATAACTATTCATACAAGTGAAAATATACTCAGAGGGCACACATTCCTGACATAGTGGTGTTGCTATGACCACACATCTCAATTGTGTTTAGATAAAGGAATTTACACAGAGCTATGAGTATGTGCCTAAAAGCTTTTAAAGAAATAATCCTATAAACTGGGCTGAGATGTATCAAACATTGCACACCAAAACCTAGGTCATTACATAAAACTATCAATTTGAGGAGACTTTTCCTGGATATACCTGATTTTGCTTTATGACAAACATTGCCAAAACTTAAAAAAATAAATAACAGAATTTAATGCCAAGTCTGAAAATCATGGGGAAAACACAGTAAGAATAGTGAACATGAAATTATGACTACACAATCATGAAAAGCTCATGGAAGATTAATCAGGTGTTGGGTAGTATTCTCAGATGTTTATTAAGTCACCAGGTAGGTTTTTATTTCACTGGAATTTATTATTCTATCCTGATCCACTGTTATGATTTATGCCAGATTGACTTAATTTTACAATGAATAAAGTGTAACAGTACAAGAATTTTCTGGCAATTACTATGTTGAGTGCAAAGACTCAGTCTTACTCATCTTTGTATCCCACTGGACTGCACTTCAACATAGGAGATGTTTAATAAATATTTTTAAAAATTACTATAGAGTACTTGACACTTTCAGAATATGTTCAACATTCATTATCCCATTTTTGTTTTCATGATTTTTCTGTGGTATTAGCATAGAAGGAATTACAGACTGTATTGTAAGAATAGAAACTGATGTACAGAGAGCTTACAACTTCTGCCCCAAGTGTTATAGCAAACTTGGGGGTTTTACTACAATCCTAAACTCCTCTTTTTTTAGTTCTGTCAAAGTTTACAAGTGGGCCTCTGAGCTATTGGCAGCTCAGAAATACTGAATAGCAAATATATCACCCTCAAAATATTAATAATTTATTATGGAGGACACATTATACAAGACAGAATAATATGAAATGTGGGTCCTTATAAGAAAGCAGTTTATAATAGAGTCAAGGTCACAAGGCATCTTACCATGAGTGAATATTATTATTGACATTAGATGTAAGAGATAATATTATATTTCCTTGTATGATAAAGAACAATATTTTCCTTGCCCTATAGTTTATAAATACCCATTATTTGCCTTTTTTAATTTTTTGAGACTTCAGCTATAATGTGGTAAAAAGAGTAAATAGTCAAAGTTATGACTCACCCAGCAATCTCTCAATGTCATCCACAACCACACAACTGAGTTGGGATTTGTATGCATCATCAAAGATCTGGAAGAAAACAGAACCATTTATTATCTCACTGCCCTCCAGAATTAGGTTAATTTCTAACAACACTAACTTCAGTTAATTCCTGAGCAAACCTAAACAAAGCATAGTAAAACACCAATACTTCCAGATAACAATAAATAGAATTGTAGTAGATTACAGGATTTTAGAAACAGAAGAGTTCTTATATGGAAATTGAGGTCCAAAGCAGTTAAATGACTTGCGTCTGAGATAACACAATTGGATCATGGTTAAGAAGAGATCAAGTTAAGGATGTTTTCAGCACTTACAGCTGCAGGTATCATACCTGGGCATGCCAAGGAACAGCTGATCATCAATCAACTAACAAATCCTATCATGTTTATCAGTTGGTCTCTCATATTTATGTCAGAAGCATGACTTCAGTGTTGTAACCCAAGTCTATACGGAGCCACAAGAGATGTGCAGAATAAAACTGGATGCCATTTTATGATATATAAAAACTGTGGCCCTGTTAGGCAGGAGTAATGCTGAAGGACTAGAATTCCATCAACTCATGTCAGACCATAATGGTAAAAAATTTTATAAGAGAATTAAAATCGGGTATCAGTCAGGCACAATGGGGTATGTCTATGGTGCCAACTTAGGGAGGATGATGGTGGGAGGATCAAATGAGTCCAGGATGTCAAGACCAGCCTGGGCAAACAGTGAGATCCACCTCTCCCCACAAAAATACAGTTGGGTATGAAGGATCAGATATATGTATAAAACAAGACCAAAACAAGAAGAATGCATTAGAACAGCAAAGAAATACAAATTAAAACAAATGTGAAGGAAGTAATATTCTGGCAAAGACACAGCAATAGTAAGAAGCATTAGTTTTTGTATCAGTTGAATATAGGTGCCCAATGGTCTCAAGAATGGCTTTTTTGTAGGTGATGGTGGTTCCCAGTTCTGAAACTGTGGATGGGGCTCAGTGCATCCCACTGGTGTCACGAGTTAGAAGCAACTTCTGCATCCAGCTCACTCTCTCTGGCTGAAAACTTTTGTGCACAAGATGGCATAACCATGGGCTGGGGATGTAGCTCAGTTGGTAGAGTGCTTGCCTGTCAAGCGTAAGGCCCTGGGTTCAATCCCCAGCACCGCAAAAAAAAAAAAAAAAAAAAAAGATGGCATAACCTGCTCTGGTTTCCATTGGCATCTTGCTTGAGGTATCATAATATTCCTTTAACTAGAAGATTTAGAATTAGGTATAGAAATAAAGTAAATTAAACACATAATCCTAATATTTTCATATTAAGTTGAAAACACCCCGCATATATTGGTCTTTAAAATATTTTTAACAAGTAAGAAAAGTTATCATAGATTGTTCATTGGCACCATCTGAATCAGTTCCTTGTTACATCTTTCCTGGAATAAATACCAACAACAATTTCTGCCTCAGATTAGTTTATCAAGTTGAATCCTCTGGTGGAAGTGTTTTCCTTTGCTTCCCCCCCCTTACCTCTCAGTCACTGTCCCACACTTCATCACAACTACTCATCTACCCTGTTTCCTTAGCCTCCTTCTCTCCCTACTGGATGGTGAGGTAGATAAAAAACTTCACTTTGTTCATGCTATCTCTACTATGGAACGGTCTTCAGTAATGCTGTTTGCTCACAGATTCAACAATTCAAACAACACAAGTTCTCATTTCATCTTGCCCAAAGTCATTTGTCTCCCTTCTCTTTGGAATAGCATTTTGTATATTGTGTCTGTATTACACACTCACTGTATTATTTTTCCTGTATAATACTGAATTAAGCACTCAGAAGGTTAAGTACTGTTAACTTTTCTGTATCCTTCATATCACTTATTATGATGCCTTATCAAAAATAATCAAAAAGTATTTATTTCAGTTTATGCATTTTAAATTCAAGTAAGAATATCAAGTAAGTAGTTGGAGATGTCTGATTAAAGTTAGGGTACGGAAGTAACTCTCAGGGCAGTGATTGCTGAAATCAGGACAAGGGATAAGATCTTCAAGGAGAAATGGTAGAGAACAAATACAGGGACTAAGAGCTTACAAATAAAAGTTCTGCCATATTCATTTATTCATTCAATAAACATTTGAATTCCTATTATGCATCAAACATTAATTAAGGCACTAGAGAAAATAATAATTAGACAATTAATTCTACCCTCATAAAAATTAGAGTGGGGAGAGCTGGTCACAGGTAACTGTGTGAGTAGAGATATATCACTTTCTAAAAGAAAACTGAAGAGTCACTGAATGATTCACCATATTCTTTTCCTATCTTGGCTCTCATGGAATCACATGTGAGAAAGACCTCTATCATCTATTAGCTGAGTCTCTAAGAAACTAAATGAGATGAGTTCACCTTCTAAGCCATGACAGACATACAGCATGAGTAAAAAATATACTTCATTGTGCTAAACCACAGAGATTTAGGGGTTGTCCATACTGTAGCAAAACTCAGTCATCCTGACTCATAAAGGAACTTAGGGAGTCAAGGATGGTGTTCTCAATTTAGAAAGTGACATATACACAGAGATTTGAGGGATGAATATGAGTTACCTTGTGGAAAAGGGGGGAAGAAAGTAGTTTAAACAGGTCGACTTGGCAAATGAATGGAGTGTGGTGAGAGAGAGAAACAGGTCAAAGATCCTTCCTGGTTGGCAAGCAAAATAAAAAATAATGTGGAAAAGTTTGATTTGGGAATGGATCATGAGCACATATGAAGAACAGGAAGAAAAAAGCCCTTAACTTTTCTCCCCCAAAAAAGGAAGAGAAGATGAGAATAGGATATTTAAGTTTTTTGATACATAAGATAGGCTCCTTTTGGTTTGAGTTGGTGAATTCAAGAAAGTCTGGCCAGTAAGTCCACAGTAGTTACTTGCTAATTTTTGAAGACTAGACCAAGTATGGCAGTCAATGTGGTCACTTACAACTCAGGCAATTTCAGGGAATCACTAAGAATAAGGCTTTGCTTTTCAAACAACATTTTCATAATTCTACTATAAATTCTGAGGCAAGCATACAGTTCTGTCCATCAGACTAAGGGATTAGGGATTAGAGCCACAGGGGCCTGAGAGACCAGGGTTTGGCTTGTTGTAGTAGTTCTGCATTTTTTCTTGAATCAACCTCTCCTTTCTCAAAACAATGTATCGCTTATATGGCTACAGAGACCTTCTTTTCGGACATTTCTGGGATCTACACTGATGATAAATTGCTATGTGATATATAGTCTTTCAGCTTATCTCAGATATTATAATTCACAAAGCATTACAAATCAGTTTCAGAGGTTGACTGCCTGGGCTACCTATAACATTTGAGAAGAAAAATACCTGGGGCAGTCATTTACTGTAAAGTAGTAGGGGTTTTGTTATTGTTTTACAGACAGCAGTCAGTGTACTAATCACTACTGCAGAGAGAGGAGCACTCGCAGCCAAGTCTCTTAATGTACTGAGCATGACAAGACAGTGCAATTCTAGTTGTAACTTGACCAATCTCAGTGACTGGAACTCCTCTGCACCAATATAAATATACCCACACCCCTTTCCCTTCTTACACATGTATTCCCTTCCTTATCTAGTCACTAGTGGGATATGAGGTCATCACTCTTCCCTTGGGTCCATGATTTCTGTCTAGTCTCCTCAGAAACTCATGGTTTCCCTGACTGGGGCCCCAGCAGAATGATCACTAAGAAGAGACTCAGGTTTGACTGGCACACACATGAAATTAGCTGCCAGATGAAAGTCTAGTGAGGTATTTATATACTGAACTTAAAGGTTCTACCACAACTTTAGGTAGGTAAACTACCAGAGGAGGAGGTACTGGAAGACAAAATACAGAAAAAGTAATATTGTGGATGGACTGCCCCAGTCAGGAATTCCATGATTGCCACTGTTAATAACAGAACAGCCATGCGGTGCCTGCCCCAGATCAAGTTGATGCTACAACCCAGGGGTGCCAAGGAGGGGCTGAAGCTGGAGCTAGATGGCCAGGTGTTACAGACTCTTTGAAAGTTAATCTAAAGACTGTATGATCAATCTTAGTTTTATCACGGAGTTTCCTGTAGAGCAGGTAATTTATCACTATATATAGGTTTTAGAGTCAAGTAGGAAATCTGAAAGTGAAGGTTAAAGAAAGAAAATGGGAGGAGCTACGAAGGAGGAACAGTGGGGAAAAGTGGCATCTGTCAGCAAGGAAATGATGAGATCTGCTCAAAAGGATGAAGACAATCTTTAGAAAACAGAATCTCACGGTCCATTTCTCGCTGTACACATGGTGAGATTGCCTCTGCCAAAACCCTCTGGTACCACTACTCTTGCTTGCAAAGGCAGATAACACAAACCAAACTGAGACAAGAGACAACCTAGAATACGGGAGCATGAGCTCAAGGCAGGAGTGTGTTGGACATGCTCTGTAAGCACTGAGTAGCAGAAGTGGGGCTCCTGCCACAGAGAGACTGGGGGGACAGGGTCTGAAGTATGGTGCAGGACACTGCAAGCTCTCAAGACGCAGAGCCCACTCCAGGAATCTTCAAAAAGCACTACAGCCACCTTTGAGGTAGGGCAGAAGCAGCAGTTACAGGCTCTAGAATCTACAGGAATACACACCAGCATTCATTCCATGTTAATCCCGCCTTTCAGAATCACAAGCCACACAGCAAAGTGTGTACCAAGTGATTCTGAATCCACTTTCCTCCAACTTCTTCGTGCTGTTAGGTAAGTGAAGCCAAGTTCTCTGGTTCTTTTGGGCGCTAAAAGAGTTCATATCAACTTTGGAGTAGTTGGCACAAAGTTAGCCAAACCTAGTTAGTAGCAGTCTAATGACAGTAGGAATCTAATGGCTTAGAAAATCCTAATGTAGTAAATCTGTCAGCAATTAGTTGAAAGCATACTCTAATCATATTTGGTAGCATATAAAAACATAAATGAGCAAATTTAAATGGGTACCATCAGTAATAATCTCTAGTTTCTAAAAATAATTTGGGAGTAGACCAAGCAAACATCAGCTGTCTTCTAATGAAACTGCCTCAGGAAGTGGACCTAAACTTTTGGCAAAGCACTAAAGCTTCTTGGATGACCTTAAAATCCTTTATTTGTTCTCCCTGCTTTTCAGGAAAAAATCTTACATTTTCACATAACATGAATCTCAGAGTGGTATGCTTAATAATATAAAAAGTTACAAGGTCTGAAGTTTGCACCATCCTCCTTTACATGCTAAATAGATACAAGTAAAAGAAGACACAGTGTATTAAACAAAAAGACACCACCCCCCAGCCATACAAGGACCTGTAGTCACTTCCGGAGTATGCACTTCTCTCCGCTAAGACATGCAAAAACTTCAACAAATCAGCTACATGATATATTAGGATGTTAACCAAAAACATCCAAATTCTGTTGCTTTAGTAACTGCTGTCAAAAGATCCAATTTCCAGCTCTGCTCTTTGTATAGACTAACCATGAAAAGAGGAGGATTAGGCACCATGATTCTGTTCTGTGCAGACTACAATTTGCAGTGGGATTTACAGGAGGATATTCAAAGAAGATTATTTCTTTCTTGCAAAGCTAGTGGAAAGGAAAATTTCTTCCATTAATTTTCATCCTTTGAAATAAGACTATATCATGTTATTAATGGGTGTAGTTTTATAAATTACTGATAGTTTTACTTAGTTTGTTCAATTTAGTTGTATACAATTATTCTATTTCATCCTATAACTGATTGCTTACTTGGAAAGCATCAAGATTGGATAATTATTAAAATCAAATTCTGTTGCTTGTTCTTTTTTTATCATTTATATTACTAATAGAACTGGTAAAACAATTTTTTTTAAGGTATTGATGCAAAAATGGAAAAGGGAGTTAAAATTTAAAAATAGAATGAAGTTTGGGAAGCAAATATAAGATGGGAGAGAAGGGCAATATCTGTGAATTCCTCAAATCTCTTAATGGGACATATGGCATTCCCTCCTCCCCCCACCAAATATAAGGCTAATTTCTCATATATACTTTGGTAGTGATGAGGAGTTTATCTGTGGAGAAAGCAAATTAAAAGAAATAAATGGTTAATTCTAAATTAATTGAGAATAAACTACTTTCACATTTTTTGCACCATCCATTTGTGAAAAAGAAACGATAGCATAATTACAATAGACTCTCACATTCTCATTAAAGCAAGCTGAATGGCCTTCTTCACTACCCCAAACTTACCACTTGGATTAAGTAATAAACAGTACATAAAGATACTCCATGACTTAACTAATTCAGATCACATGTTGCATTATTTTTCAGTTGCACAAACTATTGTCATTGTAAAACATCTTGAAAAATCTTTAAAATTGAACAGTTAGTCATTAAAATGTAGCTAAAGAAAAATGCCAACTTTTTGGCCTAACAAACTGGCAAAAAAAATACTTTAGGACTATCAAGTAGGAGTGCAAATCCAAGAACTCACATTCTCAAATGACAGAACTGCAAGTGCAAATTCATACAACTTTCTGAAGAAATGTACTTTATAAATCATTAGTATATTTTACATAGAAATGTGACAACACTAGAATAAAAAAAATCCTTCAAATATTAATATTTTGCCTTAGCAGTCCCAATTCCTGAGAATTTATACTAAGAAAATAATCAGAAAGTATGTATAAGTAAAAACAACTGCTGTACTTTATTGAGTACATATTATATGTTCCAGTGCACTCAGAGTTACTTTACATAAATTACCATATCATTTAATTCTCATAATAACCCTATGAAGCAGCTATAAATATTACTCTCATTCATAGCTGAGAAAAAGAGGCTTATAAGGTAAGTGTCACAGAGTCAGTAAATACAGTAGAACTGGGATTCGAACTCAGATCTATGTGAATCCTAAGTCCAAATTCTCACTCATATTGGGCTAATATATCTAAGAAAAATATAATAAGAAAATGGTCACTGGGATTACAGGCATGAAGTTCAAGACTTGCTTCAGCAACTTAGCAAGGCCCTAAGCAACTTAGTGAGACCCTATCTCAAAATTAATACTAAAAATTGAAAAAAAAAGAAAAGAAAAAAAGAAAATGGTCAGTGATTTCACTAGGTTGGTAATTCAATAGAATATTATTATAATTGTGAAAAGGGATCAACCTGGAAACAACTTAAATGTCCAAGAAAGTGGGATTATTTAAAGGGTAGTATATAGCTATTAATTTAACATAACATTGAGATAAGTTTTAGTGATATTTTTTAAAGTTCTTAATATCTTGAGTGAAAAAAAGCAGGTTTAAAGTAGTATGTCACCTCAGGCGTGGAGATACACACCTGTAATCCCAGTGTTTCAGGAGGCTGAGACAGGAAAATTACAAGTTTGAGGTCAGCCTCAGTAATTTAGTGAGACCCTATCTCAAAATAAAAAATAAAAAGATCTGGAGATGTAAATCAGTAGTGAAGTACCCTTGGGTTCAATCCCCAGTATGAATGTATGTACATATGAATGAATGAATGAATGGATGGATGGATGGATGGATGGATGGATGGATGGATGGATGAATAAAAAACAGTATGTCACTGGATGTGGTGGTACACATCTGTTAAATCCCAGCTACTTGGGAGGCTGAGGCAGGAGGATCATAAGTTTGAGCCAGCCTGGGGCAACTCAGGGAAACTCTGTCTCAAAATAAAATAAAAGGAATGGGGATTGTAGCTCAGAGACAGAGCACTTGCCTAACATGTTCAAGCCATGAGTTCAACACTGCAAAAAAATTAAAACAAAAACCAATATGTTCAATGTGATCCCCAATACAAGCATGTGTATGTAGAAAAAAAGAATGAAAGATAGGTATCTATGTTCTTTTCTGTATTTTCCAAATTATTTTGTAAATAAGAAAAGATATATTTTTTAGGGGTGGCACTTAGAAGGAAAGAAATGTTTTCTCCAGGATGATAAAACATTATAAATTAATTTGTGCTCTTAAAAAAAAGTTAAAAAACATTTTCTTCCCACTGAAAATGTAGAGAGAACAGTGGTGGGAGGTAGACTAGAATAACTAAAGAATGGTATTTATATTTCATTTTCAAAAACAACCTGGAAGACTTAGCATCTTTAGACTGGTTTGAGCCCTCGGGCTTTTGTCAACCTATCATTAGGTAACAATGTGAAAGCTATTTGCAGGGAAAGATTTTGTAATATTTTTAATATATTTCTAAGACACCTAGGCTTCATTCTTTTCTCTGTTCTGAACTTTAGTTACAGGGAATAATACTTTTCCCCCCAAGGAAAACCAAAAAGTCTAATGTGAATTTATTATACTGCTGAAGCAGAAATAATTTTTGTACCTTTAAGAGTACATGGATGATCCAGACAGTGAATCATGAATTGAAATGATTTTGAATAAGCTTGTATAGACACTTATTTTTATATTCCTTAGCTTTCTACTCATCTAAAACTCTACCTTGAAAGGCTTCAACAATTTAAAGATTAAATCATAAGTTATTAAGCCATTAATTTAACCATTTAAGCCTCTAAAATCAGCATATATTACCTTCCCCCCTCAAGTCAATTTGCAAGAGATTAAATTAATAAAAATGATAATATCTCACACTCACAAAGAAGCTTTGATCTGCAGAAGCCTAAAGTACTTTTTAAAAAACTTTATAGAAAAACTAGGCCTATCCACCCACATCCCAGAGTACATCTGAGGTAGAAGCTGGCAGCTGGTGAAAAGCAATGGAGCATCTGCAGGGAAGACTACCACTTTTAAACAAGCACAGGAACAGACAATGTAGGGAAACGCAAATAGAATTAGCTTTTCAATTAAATGGGGAAATTCAATGGCCACAGATTCCAAAGGCTATTATTTAAATTTTCACCAGGAGTGGCTTAAGGGAAGACAAAAACCAGAAAATAAGGACTGGGGTACACCTCAGTGGTAGAGAGCTTGCCTACCATGCTTCAGGTCCAGGGTTTGATCCCCAGCACTGCAAAATAACAAAGAAAGGCAAATCCTACCTACTCTAGAGAGTTACTAGTCTTGTTTATTCTTTGTAGATATTCCTGAGAAGGATAGATGCTACTCAGAAATAGAGTGAACTATGATATTCTAAGGTCTTTCTATGTGTGGCAACATTTCTCTCTCATTCACCCCACAATTTGAAAGATCTTTGTATAGAATATTAACTTTTTTTTTTTTTTTTGCCATGCTTGGGATTGAACCAACACAAGCTGGGCAAGCACTCTACCACTCAGTTGCACCCACAGCCCTAGAGTATTATTCTTGTCATTTAGGGCTTGTGACTCAGTTTCTGCTTCTTTCATTCACTGCAAGCACCCATCACAATTTTCTGCAACCTGCAAAAACAAGTCTAACTTCTCAAACTTTTATTTGGGGGAGTCTGCGCTTTTGGAATAGGTTTTTCCTCTTTAGTTCCTTTCCTAAAGAAAAACTAAAGCACTTCTACCATCTAGGGTAGGTTAGAAGTGAGTGCCTATGAGTAAGATCACAGAACAGCCAGAGCATATTTAGTAGGCAGCACTGAATTCTCAGTATTTTCTTCCCCAATTATGATTTCCCCACATCTCTTTGACTTTCATCAGTTCATATGTATAAAAGATCAAGCATGGGAAAAAAAGGTTTAAGTCAAAGAAATACTTCAGCTGGATATAAAATATAATTTCCTCACTGTCTCTATATGGTGGGATGCCAAATTAGCCTACCAATGACAATACTGATGACCAAGTGAGACAAACAGATAGTCTTCATTGTGAGACTTTAAAAAATTTTTTGGGGCTGGGGAGATAGCTCAGTCAGTAGAGTGTTTGCCTTGCAAGCACAAGGCCCTAGGTTCGATCCCCAGCACCAAAAAAAAAAAAAAAAATTTTTTTTTGGTTGTTGTTTTTTAGAGCAGTCACCTGTTCTACATAACTTACTGGGCAATTGCTTGAATATAAGAGAGATGGACCAGATGATCTTAATGTCCTTTCAGCTCTAGGATTCTATTCTATGTTGTTCAAGCTTCACTGATGGTTCAAAGTAGCCATATTAAAAAGATGTTAAATGGGGAAAAGAAGAAGGATGAGGACTGCATTAAGTTGTCAAGCAGATTCCATTACCTAACACACAATCATCCTTTTGTAGGGGTTCTTAGGAATATCTTCCCAATGATACATCTTTTCTTTCCCAAACAATCTAGGCAACTTAATTGACCCTCACAGTTCAACTTTATACATTAATAAAAGAACTTTAAAAAAATCCTAAATGAATTTGCTCCACTCTACCTGAACACTCTTAATGATTCTTCTTTTAATCAAGCTGATATAAAGAAATGAAAATCAATCTTAATATGTACGAAACAAAAGATAATTTGAAAGGTAAAGATACCCTTAGTGAAAATGCATTACAAAGATAAAAAAATTAAAAACAGTTAATGTCCCTCCCTTACAAGTTAGGCTGATAATTTAGTTTGAAAAGAACAGAGTTCTATAGAGTTTATGTACATGTGTATGAAGGAAGATGCATGTATGTACAATCACATGCACACATGTACACACATGCACACATCTAAGGGACAGGAAATTAAAACGAAAGCACAAATCTTGATACCTTCTTCATGGCCTGACACTTGGCTGTCTCAGAAAAGCCAATCATCTTATCAGGAGAACAGATCTTGATGAAGGGGAAGTTGGATTCCTCTGCGATCTTTGCAGCTAACGCAGTCTTCCCACTATGAGGTGGGCCTGCATAAAGATATGAGCAAGTCAGGGGAAAAAAGCCAACCTAAGCAAAGGAAAATCAAACAAGTTTAAACTTTGATCCACAATGTACTGAGGTCTCAACTAGTTGCTCATTAACATTTCCTGACACAGTTTCATGGCAGACATGTTTCCTTTTATTTATTAGCAACTAAACTTAACTGATTAGCATTTCTCAAAAGTATGGTGAAATAACATGCCTTCTTGCTTTTTCATATAGCCTTAATCTTTCTCTCACTTACTTCTCACTACATATATAAAGCACCAGGGTTTTGTTTCTTAAAAATAAAAGAGAGAGAGAGAATACAGTACCTATCAACACTTGTGATATTAGTCCTATTAACTGTTTAACAAAAAAATACTATCTTGTTAGGAGATGACATTGAGGGCAGGGAAAAACTGCCTTATTAGAAGAAAATGTTCCATAAAGAGAATTCTAAAGACTCAGGCCTTATCTAAAGGCAACCAAATCTACAAATTTACCTGTATTTGGACAACCCCTCCATCCCCTCATGTATATTACAAGATATGTCCTTATTCCAGTCATAAACCAATAATTTTTTCCCTACCATATTCTCAGGAACCTGACATGAGTGACCCTTCTTCTTTCCCATGTTTAGCTGCTTCCTCTTCCCTGAAGCTTTTTCCATAGCATTTAAACATGATTTGATCTGGTAGTTCAATAAACACAAAAATACTCTGGACTTCATACCACTCAACACTACCCTTCAAAATGGAACTTCCCTAAATAATTTATCTCCATTGGCTGCTTCACTCTTCATCTCCTATTAATCCATCTCTCCCCACCAACCACACGGCTTCGACCCCATGCCATGATCAGGCACCCATCGATGATCTCCGTGTGACCAATCACCACCCGTACTTTATCTTTTTGACCTCTTAGGAACATTTGACACAACTTGTAACTTCCCTCTTTCTTGAAATACCTTTCCTTTTTTGGTTTCTGTGACAGCATATTCTCCCCCGCCCCTTACCCCTCAGCAAGACTCTCTCGCTCAGTCTCCTTTGCTGGCGCTTCCCACTCTTTTTAGTCCTAAATCATTAATGCACTTCAGAAATAAGTTCTAGGCCCTCTTTTCATCTCAACCCACACCCCTTCTCTAAGTGATTTCATCCACTCCCATGGTTTCAAATTGAGTCTATACACTGACAAAATCATGAATCTACTGCCAGCCAGGCTACTCTTTTGAGTGCCCAGGCCTACATATCCAATAGACTATTGGCCATTTCTAACTTAATTATCCTGTAGAAACCTAGAATTTATTCAAAACTGAACTCATGATCTTTCCCCAAATCTGCTTCTCCACTGGTATTCCTAATCTTAGTAAACAGCACCATTCACCAGGCTCTGTAATGCCAGAAATCTGGGAGTCATATGTGATAACTGCCCATATTTGGTCTAACCAATATTTCCAAGCTTCAGCCTCCCCTATTACAATACATGGATAACAAGAGCATCTACTCCCATAGGACTGAAGTTGGGCTTAAATGAGAAAACACATGTGAAGTATTAATAGAGTGACTGCCAAATAGAAAGGGCTTGAAGAATGTTAGCCCAACTATGATTGAAAATTAATAATAATGATTTTATCACATCTTTTTTTTTTCTACCTCTTAGATATTTCTCAGATTAGTCTACTTATCTCCATCTCCACTGCTACCACACTACTTCAGACCACAACCGGCTCTCATTAAGACAATGCCACTGCTTCTTTTTGCTCTTCCATCCATTCTCTGTGATAAAGCAATTATGATGATGTTCTGAAAACACACATCTGATCACATGACATATTGCTTAAAACCCTACAAATGGATTCCCATTGCCCCTAAGATGCAGTCTTTAACATAGCCTGTGAGGCTTTGTAAGAACTGACTTCTGTCTCCTTCTTTAGTTCATGTCTAGTGCATTTCTCTGTTTCCAGATCATCTCTGCTCAGGGATTTTCCACACACTGTCCCTCTGTCTAGAACACCAGTTACATAGCCCAGTCAGTTTCTCTGCTTCCTTTGGGTCTTGGCTTAACATGCTTCTCTCAGGGAGCCCCCGCCCTGCGATCTTTGGGGCGTTAGGCTCCCATCATCTGGCCCCACTGGACTTCTCTGTCCTCATACTAATCATAACTGTAAGTTAATTATTTGTGAATGGAATGTCCTTCCCCTGTTGTCTACTTGATAAAATCCTAACTGATCCTTCAAGGCCAAAATGAACCATCACTTCTGGCTTTCCCTGACCACCCTTGGGCAAAATGCCTTGCATTAACACACATCCGTACAGACAAATGCTGTAGTTAGGAATTTCTTTACAAGTCTTTTTCATGACTAGACTGAATGCTTGAGTGGAGACGCTTGAATGTCTCTATCTCCAGCCACTAAACAGCCTAAAACACAGCGAGTATTCAGGAAATACTTTTGTTATTGAATGTGGTCTATTAAATACCAGAGAAATTCAGATACAATCCTACAAGAAAACTAATTGCTATCAGTAACATTCAATTTCAAGAAAATTTTAATATGTGCATAATATTGGTACACAGACTGGGTAACTACTTTCAGATTATGAACAAGGGTTAGAACTGAAAATCAATTCTGGAATGTGCTAAATGGCTTTTTAAAAGTGCTGCTGTTCCTAGACACTTAAGGCCATCTCATCATTCTTTCTCACCTTCTAAAAGGACGCTAACCAGTGGCGTGCGGTCACTGTTTTTAGTCTGCTGGACCAGCAGCTCCCCATCATCCAGAACTCGAGTAACTGGGTCACCCCATTTGATGATTCCATTCATAATGTAACTTGCATAATCCTCTTGATTTGTGCCAAATGCCTAATGAGGAAAAGGATAATTTAAAGCATTTTGAACGTTAGTATTAAAAATTAAAATATTTAATTTCTCCTTTTCTCCACCATTGTGTTGTTTGTGCTTGCTTCTATTCCTCACCATGTCTTCCCACAAGACATTCAAGACATGTAATTCCTGAACCAGAAACAAAAGCAAAATTGTTCCATTCCCTAGTGGCTTTGGATGAAAACTGGTAATAAAATCATGTATAACGCTTAAGAGGAGATATTAGAGAAGAACTAAACTGGGTCAATAAGGAATTGCACATGAAATGATATACATATTTATACTGTATCAAGGTCATTATCATCTTGCTGTATTAAGCTGAAAGTGTCACTACTGTCTGGATAGCTGGACATGTTTTATGGGTCTGAGTTTTCTTTTTGCCTCTATGTTCTGCACTAGGAGGTTGATTCAGTAATACACATGTGAAACCTTCTGAAAAAATAAAATACTGAAAGGTATAAAAGATGAGTAATAATTCCTACACATCAAGACTATTGAGCACTATCCTATATTAATGTAAAAAGTCTGAAAAGCCAAAACAAAAACAAAAAATAAAACCATTTTATAATTTCTCATTTAATGTTTTTACCCAATCAGAACAGAAACAAAAAACCTGCGTCAGATGACTTAATGGAATAAGCAATAGATTCTAGGCTCAGATTCTACCAAAACCCAAATCCTCAAAATCCCTGAGCAAATGAGTATGTTCCAACATGCTTGCTTCTATAGAGTATATAGGTTGTGGTCATTCTAATAGAGAGAGAGAGAGAAAGCAATTATGTTCTTAGAAATTAGGAACAGGTCAGCAGAGAGAAATACTGTCCTAACACTGGCTATGTTAGGAGCTGTGGTTTAAATAGGAATATGAAATACAAATGATCATGTCCACAACAATTTTGTGGTAGAGGAGATAGGTTAAATGGCACCAAGGTAAGAATATATATGCAAATATAAGATTTAGAATGAGGTAGAAATGAGAAGTTGTAGCTGGGGATGTAGCTCAGTGGTAGAGTGCTTTCCTAGCACAAATAAGGCTCGGGTTTAATCCCTAGCACCACAAAAAAAAAAAAAAAAAAAAAGAGATGAGAAGCTATAATGAAAAATTGAAGGGTTAGGAAAGAAAATAAAAGTAATAATTGTTTTTTGAGTTCACCACATACTGAAGCTTAAATCACATTCCTTTTCATTTTCAATTTCTAATCTCAAAGATTATAATTCCCATCAAAAACCTTCCAAAGGTAGTCAATGACTTTAGTACTAACAATTGAATTAGATTTTTCACAAGATTAACAGGAGAATAAATGAGTAGAAGAACACAAACCATGTTCATATATAGGTCATATATTTTGAGAATTTCAACTTTTTTTTCCCTAACAGTACTAGAGATAGAATTTACGGCCTTGTGCACTGAGCTATATCCCCAGCACTTTTTAAAATATTTTTGAGAAAGGATCTTGCTAAGTTGCCCAGACTGGCCTTGAACTTTTGATCCTCCTGCCTCAGTCTCTCAAGTAGATGGGATTATAGTTGTGCACCACCAAGCCTGGCAGAGAATTTCAACTTTTAAAGATTAGTACATCCCTGAAAAAGCCATTTTTTGATTACCTGATATATGTGTTAATTTTAACAGTTCAAATAACTTCCACCTCACAGAAATTCATTATGTCTATAAAACAGTGCCAGTTAATTTGCAGGCAAATGGATGAAATTGGAGAATATCATGCTAAGTGAGATAAGCCAATCTCAAAAAGCCAAAGGACGAATGATATCGCTAATAAGTGGATGATGACACATAATGGGGGGTGGGAGGGGTTAGTGTTAGGGTTAGAGTTAGGGTTAGGGAGGGGGGCAAGAATGGAGGAAGGAAGGACTGTATAGAGGGAAAAGAGGGGTGGGAGGAGTGGGGGGAAGGGAAAAAATAACAATGAATCAAACAACATTACCCTATATAAATTCATGATTACACAAATGGTATGCCTTTATGCCATGTACAGAGAAACAACATGTATTCCATTTGTTTACAATAAAAGAAAAAAAAAAAATAGGAAAACAGTGCCCAGTTCTCCTGTATCTATTACTTTACTACAAGATAATTTTTCAGATCACTCTTTCAGTAATGCCATTACATAGTTTAATACTTTGATTCCTGAGTACAGAGGAAAGTTCTAATTCTTTGGAAATGGCAAATTCAGTGGTCCTATAAAAAGTTACAATAAAGAGCCTAATAAATACCAGTTAAATGGCCTTTTTAAGAATATATGTAGGTTGGCTACCATTTGTTTTTAATTGTCCAAAGTATATATTCTAAGACTTATAGAAGAAGTTTTAAAATGCCTAAATCATAAAAGAGTGACTCTCCGAAGCTACACTGTATATATATCTTCATTATATAGCCCATCATTTCATTTTTTTCTTTTATCCTCCAGACTCTTGAAATAAGTAAAAGTAAATTTTTTGGTCACACTTCCCCACAGCCAATTTACTTATTATTAAACAATTCTTGCAATAGGTCAGTTGACCAGGCTCTAATATTTTTGGTAACTATTACAAATGATATGGCATTAAACCATTTCCATTGCTCATTAACTTTTGAAAGTAACTATTTTATTTTTAAAAATCATAATGGTCATAAAAAGTACACAGGGGCCATTTTGAGACAACAGCCAGGCCCCGTAGGACCCCTGGCCGGACTGACTGAGCCCCACCTCCTGGATCCCTCAGCCCAACCAATCACTCCCTGCCTCTGGGGCCCTCACATCGACTGACTGTTCCCTGCCGCCAGGACCCCCAGACCAACTGACTGCGTCCTATCACTGGGACCCCAGACCGACTGCACCCCTCCTCCAGGATCCCACAACCACACCAAATACACCCGACCTCCAGGACCCCTGCCTGACCAACCGCATCCGCCTCCAGGACTTCCTGCTGACCACAGCCACACCCTGAGCTGCAGCTCCCCATTTGCCAACACATTTCGAAGCCAGAGTAGGCATCCTAGATAATCCTGGAAGCCACAGCTCCGATATTTAGGTGGGTCAATCCCATCTTGACATGCCTGCTGGAGGCTTGAAGCTCATTGTCAGATAATATTTGAACTCATTCTGTTTATTATGACAATTTTGTTATTGTCCTCATAGGGGCTATTTGGTCTAGGATTGCATAGTGTCTGAATTGGGCACTGTTAATATTGATCTCCCCTTAAAGAAAGGGTTTGGGAAACCTACAGGGCCACTATAAGCCTACAAGGGGAAATCTGCAATACCCCAGATCTGCACTGCTAGAGGGGAAGATACATGAACAACATGAAAAAACAAGGAAGAAAATGATCCAAACAAATCTAGATTCTATATTAATAGAATCCAATGACAGTATGTTAGAAGAAATGTCAGAAAAGGACTTCAGATTATACATGATTAAGATGATTCATGAAGCAAAGGATGAGATAGGAGAGCAAATGCAGGCAATGAATGATAATACCAATAAGCTGAAAGAGCACCTGCAGGAAGCAAAAGATCATTTCAACAAAGAGACAGAGATTCTCAAAAAAAAAAAAAAAAAAAAAAAACACCCAAAAAACAAACAAACAAAAAACGGAAATCCTTGAAATGAAGGAAACAATAAACCAAATAAAAAACTCAATGGAAAGCATCACCAAAAGACCAGACCACTTGGAAGACAGAACCTCAGACAATGAAGACAAAATATTTAATCTTGAAAATAAAGTTGCCCAAACAGAGAAGATGGTAAGAAATCATGAACAGAATCTCCAAGAACTATGGGATATCATGAAAAGACCAAATTTAAGAATTATTGGGATTGAGGAAGGCACAGAGATACAAACCAAAGGAATGAACAACCTATTCAATCATATAATAGCAGAAAATTTCCCAAACCTGAAGAATGAAATGGAAAATCAAATACAAGAGGCTTACAGAACACCAAATGCACAAAATCACAACAGGTCCACACCAAGGCACATTATAATGAAAATGCCTAACATTCAAAATAAAGATAGGATTTTGAAGGCCATGAGAGAAAAGCATCAGATTACATATAGGGGGAGACCAATACAGATAGCAGTCAACTTCTCAACCCAGACTCTAAAAGCTAGAAGGGCCTGGAACAATGTATTCCAAGCTCTGAAAGAACATGGTTGCCAACCAAGAATCCTATACCCAGCAAAACTAACCTTCAGATTTGAAGATGAAATAAAATCCTTCCATGATAAACAAAAGTTAAAAGAATTTACAAATAGAAAGCCTGCACTACAGAATGTTCTCAACAAAATATTCCATGAGAAGGAAATGAAAAACAACAATAGAGGTCAGCAAAGGGAGGAACTACCTTAGAGAAAAACCACTCAATGGAGAAGCCAAGCCAACTTAAAAGCCAAAAATAAGCCAAATGACTGGGAATACAAATCATATCTCAATAATAACCCTGAATGTTAAAGGCCTAAACTCATCAATCAAAAGACATAGACTGGCAGAATGGATTAAAAAAAGAAAGATCCAACAATATGCTGCCTGCAAGAGACTCATCTCATAGAAAAAGACATCCACAGACTAAAGGTGAAAGGATGGGAAAAAACCTACCACGCACATGGACCCAATAAAAAAGCGGGGGTTTCCATCCTTATATCAGATAAAGTGGACTTCAAGCCAAAGTTAGTCAGAAGGGATAAAGAAGGACATTTCATACGCTTAAGGGAACCATAAATCAGGAAGACATAACAATACTAAATATTTATTCCCCAAACAATGGTGCATCCCTGTACATCAAACAAATCCTTCTCAATTTCAGGAATCACATAGACCACAACACAATAATTCTGGGTGACTTTAACACACCGCTGTCACCACTAGATAGATCTTCCAAACAAAAACCAACCAAAGAAACCATAGAACGCAAGAACACAATCAATAACCTAGACTTAATAGACATATATAGAATATTCCACCCATCAACGAGTAGATTCACTTTCTTCTCAGCAGCACATGGAACCTTCTTGAAAACAGACCATATGTTATGCCACAAAGCAGCCCTTAGGAAATGCAAAAAAGTAGAGATACTGCCTTGTGTTCTATCAGATCATAATGACTGAGAATAGAAATCAATGACAAAATAAAAAACAGAAATTACTCCAACACCTGGAGACTAAATAATATGCTATTGAGTGAAACATGGATAACAGAAAACATCAGGGAGGAGAAAAAAAAATTCTTAGAGGTCAATGAGAACGATGATACAACATCAAAATCTCTGGGACACTATGAAAGTGGTACTAAGAGGAAAATTCATTGCATGGAGCGCATTCCAGAAAGGAATGAAAAGTCAACAACTAAATGACCTAACATTACAGCTCAAAGCCCTAGAAAAAGAAGAACAGAATAACAGCAAAAGTAGACAGGAAATAATTAAAATCAGAGCTGAAATCAATGAAATTGAAACAAAAGAAACAATTCAAAAAATTGACAAAACACAAAGTTGGTTCTTTGAGAAAGTAAACAAAATAGACAAACCCTTAGCCACACTAACAAAGAGAAGGAGAGAGAAAACTGAAATTACTAAAATTTGTGATGAAAAAGGAAATATCATGACAGACACCACTGAGATACAGAACATAATGAGAAGCTACTTTGAAAATCTGTATTCCAACAAAATAGAAACTACCGAAGATATTGGCAAATTTCTAGAGACATACGCTCCTCCCAAACTGAACCAGGAGGACATACACAATTTAAACAGATCAATATCAAGCAATGAAATAGAAGAAGCCATTAAAAAATCTACCATCCAAGAAAAGCCCAGGACCAGATGGATTCTCAGCTGAGTTCTACAAGACCTTCAAAGAATTCATTCCAATACTTCTCAAAGTATTCCAGGAAATAGAAAAGGAGGGTACCCTACCAAACTCATTCTATGAAGCTAATATCACCCTCATACCCAAACCAGGAAAAGACACATCAAGGAAAGAAAATTTTAGACCAATATCCTTGATGAATATAGATGCAAAGATCCTTAACAAAATATTGGCAAACCGTATCCAAAAACAGGGATAGTAGGAACATACCTGAACATTGTAAAGGCTATTTATGCTAAGCCCATGGCCAACATCATTCTTAATGGAGAAAAACTGAAACCATTCCCTTTAAAAATGGGAACAAGACAGGGATGTCTTCTTTCACCACTTCTATTCAACATTGTCCTTGAAACTCTAGCCAGAGCAATTAGGCAGACCAAAGATATTAAAGGGATACGAATAGGAAAAAAGGAACTTAAGCTGTCACTATTTGTAGATGACATAATTCTATATTTAGAGGATCCAAAAAACTCCTCCAGAAAACTTCTACACCTCATCAATGAACTCAGCAAAATAGCAGGCTATAAAATCAACACACATAAATCTAAAGCATTTTTATATGCAAGCAACAAAACAGCTGAAAGGGAAATGAGGAAAACAACTCCATTTGCAATAGCCTCAAAAAAAATAAAACACTTGGGAATCAATCTAACAAAAGAGGTAAAAGCTCTCTACAATGAAAACTATAAAACACTGAAGAAAGAAACTGAGGAAGACCTTAGAAGATGGAAAGATCTCCCATGTTCTTGGATAGGCAGAATATTGTCAAAAAGGCCATACTACCAAAAGTGCTATACGGATTTAATGCAATTCCAATTAAAATCCCAATGATGTACCTTACAGAAATAGAGCTAGCAATCATGAAATTCATCTGGAAGAATAAGAAACCCAGAATAGCTAAAGCAATCCTTAGCAGGAAGAATGAAACAGGGGGTATCACAATACCAGAACTTCAACTATACTACAAAGCAATAGTAACAAAAATGGCATGGTATTGGCACCAAAATAGACAGGCAGATCAATGGTACAGAATAGAGGACACGGACACAAACCCAAATAAATACAATTTTCTAATACTAGGCATGGGTGCCAAAAATATGCAATGGAGAAAAGATAGCCTCTTCAACAAATGGTGCTGGGAAAACTGGAAATCCAGATGCAACAGAATGAAACTAAACCCCTATCTCTCACCCTGCACAAAAATCAACTCACAATGGATCAAGGACCTTGAAATCAGACCAGAGACCCTGCATTTTATGGAAGAAAAAGTAGGTCCAAATCTTCAACTTGTTGGCTTAGGGTCAGACTTCCTTAACAGGACTCCCATAGCACAAGAAATAAAAGCAAGAATCAATAACTGGGACAGATTCAAACTACATAGCTTTCTCTCAGCAAAGGAAACACTCAGCAATGTGAAGAGAGAGCCTACAGAGTGGGAGAATATCTTTGCCACTCATACTTCAGATAGAGCACTAATTTCCAGAATCTATAAAGAACTCAAAAAACTCTACACCAAGAATACAAAAAACCCAATCAACAAATGGGCTAAGGATATGAACAGACACTTCACAGAAGAAGATCTACAAGCAATCAAAAAACATATGAAAAAATGTTCACCATCTTTAGTAATAAGAGAAATGCAAATCAAAACTACACTAAGATTCCATCTCACCCCAATTAGAATGGCGATAATCAAGAATACAAGCAACAATAGGTGTTGGAGAGGATGTGGGGAAAAAGGTACACTCATACATTGCTGGTGGGGCTGCAAATTAGTGCAGCCACTCTGGAAAGCAGTATGGAGATTCTTTAGAAAACTTGGAATGGACCCACCATTTGACCCAGCTATCCCACTCCTCGGTCTATACCCAAAGGACTTAAAATCAGCATACTTCAGAGATACAGCCACATCAATATTCATAGCTGCTCAATTCACAATAGCCAGACTATGGAACCAACCTAGATATCCTTCAATTGATGAATGGATGAAGAAACTGTGGTGTATGTATGTATGTGTATATATATATATATATATATATATATATATATATATATATATATAATGGAATATTACTCAGCTATAAAGAATAATAAAATTATGGCATTTGCAGGTAAATGGATGAAATTGGAGAACATTATGCTAAGTGAGATAAGCCAATCTCAAAAATCCAAAGGACGAATGATCTCACTGATTAGCGGATGACGACACATAATGGGGGGTGGGAGGGGTGCAAGAATGGAGGAAGGAGGGACTGTATAGTGGGAAAAGAGGGGTGGGAGGGGTTGGGGAGAAGGAAAAAAATAACAATGATTCAAACATCATTACCCTATGTAAATGCATGATTACGCAAATGGTATGCTGTTACTCCATGTACAAACAGAAACAACATGTATCCCATTTGTTTACAATAAAAATAAAAAAATAAGAAATAAAAAAAGTACACAGGGTTAAAACAAATTGACTTTTATCTTTTTTTTTTTTTACTTTTATCTTTAAAGGAGGTACTTAAAACAAATAATTATTTTTTGAGTCTATACAACAAATGGCCAATAAGCATATGAAAAGATGCTCAATATCACTCATCATCAGGGAAATGCAAATCAAAACTAAAATGAGACCTCACACGTATCTATTAGAATGGCTACTATCAAGAAAAGAAAGAAACAAAAAAAGAAAACAAAATAAGATGTGTTAGCAAAGATATAGAGAAAATGGAACCTTTGTGCAGTATTGGTGGGAATGTAAAATGGTATATAATGGAAAACAGTATGGTAGTTCCTCAAAAAATAAAAAAACAGAATGACCATATGCTCTAGCAATTCTACTTTAGGGCATATACACCAAGGACTGAAAAGTGGGTCTTGAAGAGATATTTGTACAGCCATATTCATAGCAGCATTATTCATAATAGCTAAGATGTGGAAGCAGCCCAAGTGTCCACTGATGAATGAATGGATAAGCAAAATGTGGTACACACATATAATGGAATACTACTCAGTCTTAAAAAAGAAAACTCTGATATATGTTGCAACATGGATGAACCTTGGGAACATTATACTCAGTTACAAAAAGACAAATACTGTATGGTTTAAACTACATGAGGTACTAAGAGTAGTCAAAATCATAGAGATGGAAGAAAGGTGGTTGCCAGAGTCTGGGAGGGAGGGGAAAATGAGTCATTGTTTAACAGATGTAGTATTCCAGTTTTACAAATGAAGATAATTCTGAGATGGATGGTAATGATGGCTATACAACATTATGAATTTAATACCACCAAACTGATGACTTCAAAAATAGTTAAGATGGTAAATTTTATGTTATGTGTATTTAACACAATCAAAAAGTGAGAAGAGAAGAATATGAAAATAACTAGTGCAGAGCAAACAAAAATAAAGAATAAATAATACAACAGATAGGTCAAAGACATAAATGGCATTTCACAGAAGACATGTATAAAATCAGTAAACATGAAGAAATGCTTAACTTTGTAAGTAATACATGAAATGTAAAGCAAGACCAAAATGAATCCTCTCAGAATTTATGTTTGACTGAATGGCAAGACTCAAGTTTGAGAATACCAAGTGTTGGAGAGGATATAGAAGATTTTCTCCTACATTATTGGAGACAGTGCTAATTGATTCAACCTCTTGAAAAATGATTTGTAATTATATTTTAAAGTTAATTCATATAACCAAAAACCCAGAAATCTTATTTCTAAGTATATATCGAAGAAAAACCTATTTAAGAATACTTACAATAGCATTTGTTTGCGATAACAAAAAACAAGTAATATTCCAAACTTTCATTGACAGGTGAATGAATACATTATGGTATTCAACACAATGGAATGCTATTGAGTAATGAAAATGAATGGTGTATAGTTATAGGAAATAATATTAATGACTCTTGGTAATTGAAGTGTTTAATAAAATAGCAAGTACCAGAAAGTAACAAATACCACATTTTATTTTACATATACTTTGTATATGGACTAATGACAATAGTGTGTCATGAATTAACAGAATAAGGTTAATCTAATTCTGTGTGCCTGACGTTCACTTAAGAAAGAAAACAAACCTCTTTAAAAACTAGGCCTATCTACAAGTTGTTTTTGTACTAACACAAGATTCTAAACAATGGCTACTTGAATGTCATTAGTGGTGGTTTTGTAGAAAAATGAGTTAATGACCTTATACTATACTCTAAAGCTCCAACTCTAACTGTTTGGAGTACATTTTAAGAAAATCAACACATTTTCTACAGAGTACTTAGAATGATTAAGAGTCTTAGAAACTACAGCAGCCAGAGGACTAGAGGTATTGAGCAAGAAGAAACTCCTAGGAGGTTGAGGAAAAGTAAGAGAGAAGAAAGAGGGGGCGGGTACCAGAGCTATTTTAAATATTGTCATGACTCACATAGGAAGGATGGACTGAGTTCAGCTTTCTACACCTTGATATTATATGAAAACCAATGAGAAAACTAATTCTAGTTCAATATAAAATAAGAATTAACAGTCTTTAAAATTGAATGGACTGCCTTATAAGATGGTAGGCTCCCTATCATGAAAATATTTAGATAAATAAAGGTTAATCATCGTGCAATCAGGGTTATTATATACAGATGTTTTCTTTCTTTGTAGTGCTGGGGATGGAACTCGGGGTGTCCATGAATTGTGTCAGCAGCCCCAGATATTTCTTATGTTGGACACTTCTAGTACTAAGATTTTTTCATTTTATAAAACTACATATGATATTATCTTCTGTAATACTGGGTAAAATGGCACTTATTTTTCCTGAATTATCATCATTATTATGGCTTATATATAATTCCATTATCCATACTCACTGGTTTGATATCATTCTCCAAAGAAGCAAGGAAGTCTCCTCTTGTCACCTGCAGGCTCTCTGCTTTCTCCATGTCCACTTCCACTTTAGTACTGGCCTAAGTCAAAATGAAAAAAAAAAAAAAAAAAAAAAAAAAGTAAGGACTCTCAAGATTTAGGAATATTTTCAGCCTAAGAAAATAATATCTGAAGATTAAAAAACATTTTCACAGATAAAGCTCAAATATTGGGCTGGGGTTGTAGTTCAGTGGTACAGCATATACCTAGCATGTGTGAGGCACTGGGTTTGATTCTTGGCACCACATATAAATAAATAAAATAAAGGTATTGTGTCCATCAACAAAAAAATAGTTTTTTTAAAAAAAGTTCAAATATTTACAAATCATATATATTTAAAAGGATTAATATACAGAATTTATAAAGGACTACTAAAATTCAAACACAAAAAAATCTAGAATTTAAGTAGACATTTCTCCAAAGATCTATAAATGACTGAAAACACATGAAAAGGTGCTTAACATCATTGACTATTTAGGAAAATGAAATAAAAACTATGAGATTTCACCTCACATGCATTAGGATGGTTACTAACAAAACAAATGAACAATAATACTTGTGGGCAAGGATGTAAAGAAAATAAACCCTTGTGCACTACTGTGGGAACATTAAATGTACAGCCGCTGTGGAAAACAGTATGGTGGTTCCTCAAAAAATGAAAAATAGAATCACCATATACTGCCTACCCCAGAGTACTGAAAACTGGGTCTTGAAGAGATATTTGCCTAGCCATGTTCACAGCAGCATTATTCATAATAGCTAAGATGTGGAAGCAGCCCAAGTGTCCACTGACGAATGAATGGATAAGCAAAATGTGGTACATAAGGCCAGCACCGTGGTGCATGTCTGTAATCCCAGCAGCTCGGGATGCTCAGGCAGGATTGTGAGTTCAAAGCCAGCCTCAGCAATTTAGAGAGACTCTAGGCAACTCAGTGAGACCTTGTCTCCAAAAAAAAATAGAAAATAGGGCTGGGGATGTGGCTCAGAGGTCAAGTGCCTCAGAGTTCAATTCATGGTACCCACCGCTCCCCAAAATGTGGTAATACACACAATGGAATACTACTCAGCCTGAAAAAGGAAGGAAATTCTGACACATACTATAACATAAATGAATCTTGAAAATATTATGTTAAATGAAATACAGCTGTGGCAAAAAGACAAACACACTCTGTTTCCTCCTTGTAAGCTACTTAGACAGGTCAAAATCAGATAGATGGTAGAAGGGTGGTTGCCAGGCTGGGGAGAGGGTAGACTCATGATTTACTGTTGAATGAATATAGATTTTCAGTTTTACAAGACGAAAAGAGTTCTGAAGATGGACAATAGTGACTGCTACACAAAAATGATGAACTGTACACTTAAACATACACTGAACTGTATGCTTAAAAATGGATACGTTGGTAAGTTTTATGTTACACATATTTTAACACAACCAAAATATTGGAAAAACAAATTTTAAAAAAACTCTTCAATTTATATATATGTGTATGTGTGTGTGTGTGTGTGTGTGTGTGTGTGTGTGTATCCTTTGAACAATTTCACATCTTAGAATTTATTCCATAAATACATTCACAAATGTGTATAAAGTTAAATGTACAAGGATATCTACCAGAGTGATTTTTAATAACCAAAGACTGGAAGCATACTGAATGTCCACCAAGAGGGGTCAGTGAAGTAAATTACAACAAGTCTATAGCAAAAATACTTTATAGGCCTTAAAAAAAAATGAGGCATAGCTGGGTGTGGTAGTGCATGCTCGTAGTCCCAGCTACTTGGGAGGCTAAGGCAGAAAGATCACTTGAGCCCAGGAGTTTGAGGCCAGCCTGGCCAACACAATGAGACTTCAAAGACATACAGATACCCAGCCCAACCCAACTCAGGATTTTGGTTTAACAGATCCTGTGGAGGGTCCACACATTTATACTTTTATGAAGTGCCATGGAATGATTCTGATACTGAACCAGGTTTAAGCACCATTAGTTTAGGAGACCAAGGACTTGAAACTGATTTATAATCACAGTGTGTGCTTGAGAACCTAAGTGCCAGCTCCAAATATTCTGCACCTGGAGCTAACACTTAGACATCTGGAGAAGCATCAAGGCCTTTATCAGCACTTGGAGCTGCCTGGACCTGATGAATGATTAAGATACCAACACATTTTTTAATGTGACTGGGCTCACTACCAATAGCACAAAGCAAGAGAGTTTAATTTTTAAATTGGAATCATGACTTTTTTAAAAAGGCATCTTCAAAAAAGCTGACTATAAAACAAAAATATGTTAAGCAAATATCAACCTTCCATCAATATATAAAATATGAGTCATATTCCTTTAGGAATAAACTGCTGAGACAAATAAAACGACAGACATTAAAAAAAAAAAAAAAGAAAGAAAGAAAAGAAAAGAAAAAGGCAGCCTTAAGGGATGAGAAGAACTATGTCAGGAAACTGGATCAAGACGGCAAAGAGAACACATGTATTTGTTTTTTTCTGCCCCAAATCTCAAGAAATGAGAAAGATTAAAAAGCATGGAAGATATATGTAGAAATCTTAACACTGATCTAACAGGAGTCTGAGCAGCAGAGAACAGAAAGACTAATAAAGAAGAAACAAAACACAGAAGAGAAAAAAAATTCCATAGCTAAAGAAAGGTGTGTCTGTAGTTTAAAGGGTTCAATGAGTGCTGATCAGTATAAGTGAAAAGAAACCACATCTGTCTAGACACACTGTTGTAAACTTTCTGAGCAACCAAAGATGAAGAAGTCTAAGAGCCTTCCTGAGAGACAAAAACGGGTTGCCTGTAAAGAACTGGATAAGATTGGTATGATACCTTTTGCTAGCAATACTAGAAACTAGAAGACAATGAACCCATGTATTCAAAAATACACCTGGCTATTCACCCTGGAAACAACTCCCCTATGCACACAAGGAGGCACAAGAGAGCATTGTCACATCAGTATTATTTTTAAAAGCCACACCAGAAATAACCTAGATGTTAAACCATTAATTAATTAACTCACTCATATTTACTGAATGCCCTAGGAACTAGAGACAACAACACTAAATAAAATAGATAAGTCTCCTGCCCTCACAGATCTTACATTTAAAATTATGTGGAAAATTCTAATACTGTGCATTTGTTCAAAATAAAGGGGACTTATATGTACTGACATAATAGGTTATCCAAGACATACTAGCAAGTAAAAAATGTAAACTATAGTCCAATTCCATTAATGTTCATTTTTGAAAAAGTACATATGTATATGAATGTAAATATGAAGAAATCAAACTACAAAGGTATATCCCAAATGTTGGTCAACTCTGAAGAGGAGAAAGGAAGGGGTGTTAGACATGGTCTTTCTCATTTTTCCCTATGTACTTTGGCATCTTTGAATCTTTTACAAATAGAAAGTATTCATGTATGACTTCTATGTTAGTCCGTTTGTGTTAACTATAACTTAACATCTGAGGTAGGCTAACAAACAAAAAAAAAAGAGGTTTATTTAGCTTACAGCTTTGGATGCTGAAAATCCAAATACCATGGTACACACTCTAGCAAGGGCCCCATGGCAGATGACAAGAGTGTGTTGTGGAAGAAAGAACTCCCATCTCCAAATGGGGAGCCAGAAAGAGATTGGGTGGAGCGGGGCTCAGACTTAGGAGACAACTCTCTCTAGAACTAATCGGGGCCTAGAAATACTTCAGCTCCTTGGGAGGGTAGGGCCCACGGAACTAAGGACTTCTTCCCTCTAGGCCCCACCTCTTAAAAGTTTCACAGCACCTCTCAACACTGTCACTGGGGAACAAATTCACAACACCTGAACCTTTGGGGAGACAACACAAAATATGTCAGCTTCCATACTTTTAATAAGAGAGAAAGCGATAAGTAACATTTAAATAGATTAATATTCTACTTAAGTAGAACAGTTGGCATCCAGATTATTAATAGAGGCTTCACTGGTACATATTAGGCATTCAATAAATATTAATCATATTTATTTAGTATTTCTAAGTTTAAAAAAAGGAAATATGTTATAGGAAACTGGCATCTCTGTGAAAAAATTATGATAGCTCGGGTTGGAGATGAGGCTCAGTGGCAGAGTGCTAGGCCCTGGGTTTGATCCCCAGTACTATCACCCAAAAAAAAAAAAAAAAAGAATCATGATAACTCATAATATATAAATACAGTCAACCTTTTTTTTTTTTTTTTTTTTTGGTGCCGGGGACGGAACCTAGGGCCTTGCATATACTAAACACATACTCTTGACACTCAGTTACACTTTCAGCTCTAGAATTCTTCATCAGGTAAGTTCATATACATTATCTCATTTCATCAAATCACATTATCTCATCTGCTATAAACCTGGAGGCTTTCATAAGTCAATAAAGGGCAGATACAGGATTTCCTTCCTGAGCACCTTTACATAAAAGTTTTAACTGATTAAAACTTGTGACACATCTGAAGGATTCTACAAAGCACAAACTATCACATGAAGGTGAAGAAGCAAGTTCTGACAGAATCATATTAAAATCCCAGTGAAGCTACCAGACTCATTTTAAACGGCTTCTCCTTGTACAGTCCTAAATTTTTACTATGATATTTGGTATTTTGATTTGCTCTGGTGGTAAAACTGAATCCAAAAGACAGAAATACATAGTAATATGAAAGAAAAATCTTCTCCATCTTTTAATGCTTGCAAAAATAAATACAGGTTTCAGAAATGAAGGTTAACCAAAACTTACCTTTTTATGAATTATTAATATTACTATTTTATTATTTGGTACTAGGGATTGAACCCAAGAGTGCATTACTGCTGAACTACATCCCCAGCCCTTTTTGTTTTTATTTTAAGACAGGATCTTGCTGAGTTGCCCAGGCTGGCCTTGAACTTGCAATCTTCCTGCTTTAGTCTCCTTAGTTGCTGGGATTATAGGTGAACATCACTGTGTGAAGCATTTTACTTATTATTAAGAAAGAATCCACTTTAATGAATTAAAAGCAAAATAAAACAGGTACAAAAAACAAATACCACATGTTCTCATTTATATGTGGAAGCTAAAAAAATTATCTCATAGAAGTACAGATTAGAAGAGCAGTTATCAGAGGCCAGGAAAGGCAGGGAGGGAAAAGAAAGAGGGCGGTGGGTGGGGCAGGGGTGCAGTTAGAAAGAGTGACTTCTAATGCTATGTATTGTGGAAGGGGAACTGTGGTTGGCAACTATTAATTGCATATTTCAAAATAGCAGTAGAGAAGATTTTGAATGTTTCTAACACAAAGAAATGATAAATGTTTGAGATGATATGCCAATTATCCTGACCATCATACACTGTATACATATATTAAAATATCACATTGTACCTCATAAATATTATGTGTCAATTAAAAATAAAATTTTAGTGGATTAAGATGGTGGGAAGAAGAGTTATTTTGGAACAGGTTGTTTTCAGGCATTCCAGGAATTTTAAAAGTTACCTAACTGCAAATAATAAATATTCCAATTGTAAATTATTTCTACTTGTTTATTAAGTAAAAATTCTAAGGATTTCTCTTAGCCAACTTTTACTGTTTTATAAAAATAGCAAAATCTTATTTTAGAAGTCAAGAATTCTGAATTTTTACTCATTCAGAAAACCTTTTCTCATTTGTTTGAATTGGTAAGATATTTTCTGCAGTTTATTTATAATACCTAATCAATATGAAGAGGCAGCATCTTTCAACTTATACCTGAAGAAACTCATTAGCTTGTATTTCAACACTAGCAAATATCAAGTGGTCACCCTTAAATTTCATAACCTTTTAAATCTGACCTTTCAAAGTTCTTATCATTCTTTTCTTAAATTAAGGGTAGAATGACCGTAATCAATCAAAAAGTCTACACAAAAGAATTAATTTTATTGAAATTGAGTAAATATAACTCAGACCTTTGATTTAATTATAAAGTATTTGTGTCCTTGACTTATTCCTTACAGCAGAGTAGAGAAGAAATTTGGATTATGAATCTTTTCTACCTGAAGCAGAAATTCCTTTCAAGAAAAAACAAACTAAATGTCACATGAATTTTAGTTGACCGAAAACATGGGTTCAAGTACTAATGACATGAACATCAGGTGTTTATGGCTAGATTTTCCACTTGTTTCAGAAAACCTGAAAAAACAGTGTAACACAGAAGATTTGTTTAGTCAATTGACTAAATCTATCTTTAGGTCTAATCTTTTGTAAAGGAAGCAAAATATCACTTAAAACTATGAAGAATGAATATCAAAATAGTTGAAAGTTATGGATGTTTTAAATCCTAAGCTTCAAATTAATCATTACAAATAAAGCTATGAACACCTACAGCAATGGAAAACCAAAACTATGTCTTGTTCTGCTGAGGAGTCATCCTGTTGGGAAAGCAGTGTTTAGAGACTCTGACAATGCAGACTTTTAGAAATGAAGATAAAGAAATACATGTTAGTAATATGTCTTTTTGTGGGGTGAGATTAGTAACATAATCTTTCTCTTTCCGAAAGTACCCACGTAGTGCCTTGCGTTAGCTATTTTATAGATATTGGAAAACACTGAGAGATATTTGATACAAAAAGCATTGATCACAAATCAATACAAGAATATTCAACCACATGAAAAAAGTGAGGGAAATAAAATTAACTGTTCACACTACTTCTTACTTGCAAATCTGAAGAATATGTTCCGTATAGCAAAACAAACATTTTAGCTCTATAATTAGAAAATGTATAAGGGCAATATTGAATAAATATTAAAAAAAATAATGAATAAAAGTCAGAAACACAGACACTGAAAGGATTATATGACATCCTCTAAAATCAGCCAATAATAAAAGTATGTAACTAGCATTTATATAGTTTATAAGGTACTTCCATATATAGTATTTGATTTATTTCTCATAAAACCTGGTGAGATAGGTAGTGCTTCCCCTTGACAGATCAGAAACACACATCAAAAGGGCTGTGTAGGGGCTGGGGTTGTGGCTCAGTGGCAGAGCACTTGCCTAGCATGTGTGAGGCTCTGGGTTCAATCCTTAGCACCACATAAAAATAAACAAACAAAAATAAAGGCATATTGTCCATCTACAACTACAAAAATAATTTAAGAAAAAAAAAAAAACTGTAATATATGACCACACTTCTTGACTAAGAAATCTGCAAACTTCCTACCAATCTTCTTGCCTCGTATGTAGATAAACTCAACATATTCTTGAAGAAAACATGCTTCTTAGTGAGACAATGGCTTAAAGTGACATTTTGGGAAAAGATTACTGTGGAAAAATGACAAATGACTAAATAAGGGGGAAAAAATCCATGGTCAATACATATGAAAATCCTATAACTAGCACATTAACTATGGTGGATTATACCAAGACACCCTCCTGTGGCCCAAGATGAAGAATCAGAATGGAGTAGTTTTCACATCACTTACATAATTTTTCCTGAAGTCACCATCACTTTCTACTACGGCACATTTACGGCCAGAAAGAAGAATGGATCCATTTCTGCAGGTATAAGCTGCATGAATGAACCTAATACCATACTCCCACAATGATCAAACCTTTGGAAAAAATGAACTAAAATAAAGTCACTTCTATTATGTAGGGAAACTATGAACTCATGGATAGAGTTTGATTCAGAATACATGCGTAGTTTACTCACTGAAAAATAGTTCCTGAATACTTACCATATGCTCAGTATTTAGATCTATTTGGGGTACTGTGGAAGATTCAGAGATGAATAAGATATGGACTTAACATCTAGAATAGGAGTTAGCAAACTTATTCTTCAAAAAGCCAGATAGTAAATATTTAGGCCATGTAGTCTCTGTTGCAAACACTTAACTCTGCCATTATAGCATGAAAGCAACCATGGATGTGAATAAGTGGGTGTGGCTGTGTTTCAAAAAAAAATTTACTCATAAACATGGGTGGTTGACTAGATTTGGCCCACAGACCATGGTTTGCTGACTTCTGGTCTAGAATCACTGACATGATGGACCCCAAGCAGCTATGACAGACTTGACCAATCTCTTCAGGCTTTTATTATTTCCTGCTTGTTATAAAAGTTCCCTTCTCTTGTCTTATGTTGTTGACTCTATTCCCCTAAATACTCCACTTGACAGAGCTGCCAGGCTGATCTTATGGTTTTAACAGTATGTCACTGCTATTCTTAAAACTCTTCAATGGCTTAGCATTACTGGCAGAAAAAGAGTCCACATTTTTTAGGAAGAGTATAAAACTGTGCTCCACTCCTTCCTTTAGTCATCTGACTTGTCCAACAATGCTTCTCTTCTAGGACCCCTCCCCTAACTTCCACTGCTGAAGCAATACCAAATTACTCAACATATCTTGCTATTTTGTGTCCCTGATCCTTTGCATATGACTTTCCTTCTACCCACTAAGAGACACTTATATCCACACAGAAATTTGCTTTGTGGTTTCTCTCACCCTATGTTGACCACACCTGATACCTTTTCCCTTTCTTACCTTGCATGTGCTTTCAATTACTGTATATGGAGGATTAGACTGGGAGCTACTCAATGGCAGGTACTTTACTTCTTTGCAATTGTAGCATTAACGCCTAGCGTAGTGCATGGCATACTGTAGACACTGAATAAATCTATACAAACCAAAGTCAACTGGAGGCATCCTAACAATACATTATCATCTCAGGAAGAGAGGACATCATTCTTGAAAGCGAAAATCAGAAAAGTTGGAGGAGAGGTTAGCATATGAGCCAGGTAATGAAGAGATAGGTAAACACAGAGGGTAAAGATGAAGAAGAAGAAAAAGGAGTGGGGGAGAGAAAAAAAAAAAAAAAAAAGAGCAGAGAGATTGAAAATAAATTAATGTCTGATAACCAGCAACCAGCAAGTATTTCAGTTTGGTTGAAGACTATGGAGAATAATCAGGAAAACATCAGGAAAGGCCAATTACAGTTAGACCCAGAGAACCTTAAAGAATAGTTTAAGAAATCTTTATTTTGCTCTGACAACAACAGACTCATGAAGGATAGAATGATAATGATCTGAGATGGGAAAGTTAGTGAAAGAGAAGATGGGTGGTGGCAGTGAAAACTGAAGGATACTGAACGATACCTGCAAAAGACCTGATATAGGACACGGTAGAGTAGCAGCAGTAAAAGGTAATTCTGAATTTTTAAGTCTAAGAATGAACAGGGAAATAGGAGGAGGAAGAAAAGTAGTAAAAAAAGTGAATTTGGTTTTGGAATACTAAATTTGAGACATGAGAAAACAGGTAGGGATATTTAGTATGAAAGTGAAGGTAGGAAATAGATATGCTCAAGAAATCAGATATAAATCTGGGAGTCATCTATCTACAATTGATAACTGGAAATTGAAGAGAGGAGCTAAGATCAAGAACACTTTATTTATGAAACTTAACAAAAGAAAAGCATAGAGGTATGTATTTCTACCACAGTGTATATTATATTATTGTACTAATTTGCAAACATGTTTGCTTCTCGGACTTTGAACCCTTTGAAGGAAGAGGTCATAACTTATCATCTTGCATCTGCAGCCTTCAAAAATTGCAAGTATTTAGTATATTTGCTAAATGTAGCATCTGCCACAGTTCAGTTCATAGATACCCAGCTTATGATATAGTAAGCTACAAATGAATGTAGTACAAATGTATTTCTTCTTGTACTGGGATTTTTTTTTTTTTTTAATTACAGACAGGGTCTTACTGAGTTGCTTAGTGCCTCACAAAGTTGCTGAGGCTGGCTCTGAACTCTCGATCCTTCTGTTTCAGCCTCCTGAGACACTGGGATTACAGGCATGTAACACTGCACCCAGTCCAGTGCAAAGAATTTTAAAAACTTCAAAATCTGTGATTAAAGGGCTGGGGGTGTGGCTCAGTGGTAAAGTGCCCCAACAACATAAAAGAATAAGTAAATAAAACCTTTGCTCCACATGTCTGTGAAAGATGAAGGCAAAATAAGGTAGTGGCTACCACTGGTAGCATTGTCTTTCTGTCTGATATGCTGAAGAGCAGTGGATACTTAATTTTTACTCCTTTATCATCTCTTTTCTCCATCAGAAGTCAGCCTACCTGCTTTGGCATGCTTGACAGGAAAAAGAATGAGAGCATGTATTTAGAGGACTGCAAACACCTAATCTAGTTGAGTTGATTTTCCTGACCTTTATGTGTCTGTTCATAGCAGTGGACTGTGCTGCTCGCACCAGACCCTCCAATTCAGCACCACTGAAATTCTTGGTCTCTACAGCCAGTTCTTTAATGTCTACATCAGCAGAAAGTAACTGATGTCCTCTCATTCTTGCTGTGTGGATGTGAAGGATCTGTAGTCGACCTTTCTCATCTGGCAAGCCTGATAAAAATGAAATAGACATTGTCTTACTCTTGAGAACCCACAAAACGTCATTATAATCCTATATGCTTTTCTTCTAGGTATTCAAGCATGCAAACACCTGCTTCCTATGATATAGAATTTTTCTTTTCTTTTCCATAGATATAAAACTTTTCTAACAAATACTAAGTTAGGTGACATTGCTTCTCTTAATGAACTCTGAATGCTACAATCATTTACATGTGCACACACAACAGATGCATGCGCACAGGTACAGCCATCAGTGACAGATCTACTTACCTATCTCCATTTTAACTTCCAGTCTTCCCGGTCGAAGCAGAGCCTCATCTATCAGATCTGGTCTATTGGTCATTCCTCAATGCAGATGTAAAAACAAAGTGATAAACAAATGATTAGAGTTCAAAAATAATATAAAATGTCCCTTCAGTATATAAGAATAGTAATATCTCTAACAAGCTAAGAGGACATTTTATAAAAGTCAAATAGTAAACCAACTTATTCTCAAATAAAAAACAACATTCATTTTTGATCTATTCTAATGAAAACATCAGGAGATTTTTGCTTTAGTATTTCACTACTATACAACCCAACAGAATATAAATGTAATGAAAACTTTCAATAATTAAAAAGAAAATGTAAGGTTCAGAGAAGGTAAATGATCTTTAATGTGATCATAATCTCTCAGATTTCAAAGTACTTTCCCATTTTCTGTAGGCCAGTACTAAGTCTCATAAAACAGCTCCCCACCCTCTACCCGAAATCATCTGAAGAAGCAGCTCAGGACATAAAACAGTTAAAAGAAGTAGTAACAGTGGTGAAACAGGATCTTAGGGCCTAGGGGACCTGCTGTAACACAGGTTAAAACTACTGCATCATGCTGTGCTGCCTTTTTCATTAAACCTACAACTCACTAAAACCCATCTTTTATTTATCCTATTAAACCTTGACATGCAAATAGTCAAAGTCTTCATCATCACTTGATTCTAATTTGGAGACATTGACAAAATTACAACCTACATAGATCTTCATGAGTCTCCTGTTTTTGGAAGACTAAAACTTTTCTAAATGAAAGTATACATACCAATGACAAGGATATTGTTCAGCTGCTCTACCCCATCAATTTTGGACAGCAACTGGTTGACGACAGTGTCATGAACTCCGGTGCTACCAGCCATGCTCCCTCTCTGCTTGCAGATGGCATCGATTTCATCAAAGATGATGATGTGCAAACCACTGTTAGCACCAAGCTATTAAGGGAAGAAATGATGTTAAAGGTCATAATTTGAATGTATTATTAAACAAACTAATCAAAAAAAGCTAAACAAAGCTTTCAACAGTTTGATTTTGCTCTAATTTGACTAATAAATATAAAAAGTATAATTCAATCATGGTCGATACCCTCTCAAAGGTAGTAGAACTGCATTTTCAGATTTTTGCAAACTGAAAATACATTCTTGAACCCCACATTTAACAGCCATGAAACAAAATATAGATGATATACTGTTACATATAGTGTTTATATACAAAGAGTGAACAGTCTATCAAATAACTAAATGTGAATTTATACATATGTCTTATCTTACTACTTGAAAGAAGAATTCTTAACACTTATCAGATGCATTTGTTAAGTCAGTGAAGGGCAACTTCCTACCATCTTCCCTGAGTTTTGGTGAGAAGACTGTTCCAGAAGCAGTAAGTTTAATGTTTGCTTTGCCATATTATATAGTTAAAGATTAACTCCACCCAAGGGTGGCTGGGAACTGGGCAAATGATGAAGGAACTGAATGTGATTCATATTTACTTAAATCACATGAAAATATTATTTTTTTCTAAGAGTAAGGTGGGAACAGAGAAACAGTTTATAAAAAGAATATGGAAAAGGGGGTGTTATTTCTTTTACATAGTGATTTCTGCTTTGGTAGTAAAAACAGTAATCATTAAAAGAAATTAGTTTATGTACTTCTGACCTTCAATAGATACAAATACCTTTGAATGTTAATTCAATAGACTAAATTAACACAGACCTTCTAATAATTTATATTAACATAGTAACTGTACATGTTTATAGGGTACAGTGTGATATCTCAATATGTACATACAATGTAGAATGATCATACCAGGATAACTGACAAATCTAACACTTCAAACATTTATCATTTCTTTGTGTTGGGAATATTCAAAATTCTCTCTACCAGCTATTTTGAAATATAAAGATAATTGTTGTCAGCCATAGTTTTTTTTTTTTTTTTTTCCTTTCTTTTAATTTTTAACACAAAAAAGAACCTCAGGAGTTGGACACAGTGGCACACATTTGTAATCCAGCTACTTTGGGAGGCCGAGACAGGAGAATTCCAAGTTTGAGGCTGGTCTCACCAACTTAATGAGACTGTCTCAAAATTAAATAAAAAGGGCTGGGAATGTAGCTCAGTGTACAGAAGTAGAGCACCCCTGGGTTCAATATCCATCTCCCACCCCATATCACTGGGGATTAAAATAAAACAAAACAGGAAAAAATAAATATAACCTAAATATAACAATACATGAATAATATAAATTAAATGATGAACATAATGAGATTAAGGATTATGAGGCTAAAATTATTTTATTATAAAAGTAATAAATGTGTTAACTGAGAAAAGTTGTAAAACAAATACAAATAAAATTTTAAAATAAACTCCATTAGATCACCTAAAGATAAGTGCTGTTAACGTCATATAGATTTATTTCTATATTTTAAATTTAATTAAAAAATTGGAAATTCACTGTATATTTTTTTGAATGTTAACTATTCTTTAAGAACAATTTCAAATGGTTTTTTATTTCTAATTGCAAAATATATGACTAGAGAAAATTTAGAAAAATATAAAAAATATCCAGAGATCACAATCATCTCGAATTAAATCAGCCAAGATGCTGCTTTATTAAATCCAGTTTTTATCTTAAATTCTTTTCCATAACTACCCAACAATTTTTAATAGCTCTATACTAGTTCATTATGACTAGCTCCACGGTTTAACTCCTGTACTCTGTATTAATTCCTTAGTTAGATATTTAATTATTTCTAAGTTTTTAATATTATATATGTTAATACAATGAACATTTTTATACTTTAACCCTTCACAATATATATGATTATTTCCTAATGGCAATAGTTAGGTGAAAAGGTTTGTTGAGTATTTAAAGAAACTTTTTTTTTTTTTTTTTTGCGGTGCTGGGGATTGAACTCAGGACCTTGTACTTGCAAGGCAAGCACTCTACCAACTGAACTATCTCCCCAGCCCCCAAGAAACTTTTTTTTTAAATATATTTTTTATTTGTTGATAGACCTTTATTTTTATTCATTTATTTATATGTGGTGCTGAGAATCAAACCTAGTGCCTGACACATGCTAGGCAAGTGCTCTACCACTGAGCACAACCCCAGCCACTTTAAGGACCTTGAGAAGGGTGTCAAACACTTTTCCAGAAAGGTTTTAACAATTTATAATCCCACCGTAGTATATGGCAGTGCCTATTTTGGCACAGCCTCGCAAATAATGAATATTAGAAACATTTAAAAAGTAATTCTCAATCTGACAGATAAACAGTGGTATCTTTCTCTGGGTTTTTTAAAATTATTTTTATTTTTTGGTGCTAGGGATTGATGTTTCTGTTTTTAAATCATTTGTCTACAAGGCTGAAGAGGCTGGAAGTTTTTCTTTTTTTCCCCTGTTACTGGAGATTGAACCCAGGGCCTCACACCTGCTAGGCAAATGCTCTACCACTGAGCCACACCTCCAGCCCTGTAAATTACACTTTTATCATTATTAATTCTCTTATTTGATGTTTTCTATACATTTTCTACTGGAATTTAGAAGTTTTTATTATTGATTTATAAAAAGTGATGTATTTATTAAGGGAATTATTATGTTTGTTACAAATACTTTATGTCAGTTTGTCATTTATCTAAATATTATTTATAGTATATTTTTGATAAGTGAAAGTTTTTTGGTACAAGGGATTGAACCCAGGGGCACTTAACCTCTGAGTCACACCCCCAGCTCTTTTTTTATATTTTATTTAGAGATAGGGTCTCACTGAGTTGCATAGGGCTTGGCTAAGTTGCTGAGGTTGAACTCATGATCCTCCAGTCTCAGCCTCCTGAGCTGCTAAGATTATGAACCACCATTCCTGGCAACTGAAGGTTTTCATACTACTTAAACAGTCAACATTATCAGTTTTTTATTTTTATTATGTTTTCTGTTACTTTTAGCTTTAAAATTCTTCCCTATTTCAGAGACTGATGGTCACCTACCTTTACTTCTCTTTAAAATAAGTATATTACATACAATTCTTTATCTGGGGTATTTTAGTTTTGTGTATTGTCCAAGTGAGGTAAGAATCCAAATAATTCTTCAAATTGTTAACTAACTGACCCAATAGTGGTGACTAAGTAAACCTTCCTTTCTCCACTGCTTGAGATGCCATTTTTACTAGACTTTGGATTTTAATGCACACTAGATATTACCAGTTCATCTGTTCTGTCCTAGGAATCGCAGATGTTAATATCTCTATAACTATAGTAGCCGGTTAGGCAGGTTTTTCCCCACCACATGTATTATTCTTTTTAAAAGCCATCTTGGCTCTTTCTAAACATGAATACTTCTAATGAACACTGGAATCATTCTACCAGATAGAAAACAGCCTCCACCAATTATAAACAAGAAAGAAAGAAAAATTCAAGCTTTGATAGGAATTAAACTAAATTCCAAAAATAGTTTAGGAAACACTAATATATTCTTATTTGGGTGGTGGTTCCACGAATCTATAAGCATATTAAAATTCATAAAACTATACACCAGAAGAGAAAAAAGTCAATTTAACTGTTATGATAAGACAAAAACAGGTAAAGTATCTTATCATACATTCTAACATTCATATTTAAAGTACTGTTCATTCTTCAATGCAATTATATGTGAGATGATAGTCAAACAACCATCAACATTTCCAAAATTTAACTAGATTTTATTATTTTTCCCTGAACATTATTTACAAATTGTTTATCTTCCATAAACATTTTAAAAATTATGTTCAAATCTGGGCTGGGGTTGTAGCTCAGTGCTACAGCACTTGCCTGGCATGTGTGAGGCCCTGGGTTTAATCTTCAGCACAGCATATAAATAAATAAATTAATTAATTAAAGGTTCATTGACAACTAGAAAAATATTTTAAAAAGTTAAGTTCAAATCTGATAAAAAAAATCAACTTAGTTTCTCAATATCATTATATTTACTATGTAGATGTCTAATGATAAATGAGAGCTTGCTTCTTTAAAAATTCAACACCAAAAATATTCATTTTTCCATCTGTAGAAAAGATTGGGAATGAGAAATCAGAACTATAAGCTTAGTCTTGCCAAAGCAATTCTATGTAGGATATTAACTCTTGCCATCTTTAGTGTAAAAGAAGAATATTCTTGTTTATGGCTGAAAAATTGTGAGACTTTACTTGATTTTTAAAAGACATTTTTATTCATGTTTGTCTGCTAAATACAGCAAGAAACAAAAAAGTGGTATAATGTATGAATTTTGTTGTCAGTATGCCCTGTGTTGCAGCTGGAATCACAACTTCCTTCTCAGTCCAACCTCAAAAATCACCTATGTGGACAAGGAAGCCAAAGACAATAAGTACACTGTGTGATTAAATGATTACAGGGGTAATCTGTCTTAAACATGATTCATTACAATTCTGACCTTTTCAAAACCTTACTAATCTCGTGACCTGTCATCAGGTCCCTTCCCAACTTCATCGGTACAATAACATCAATTTTTACAGGTGTATTACTTAAATAAGGGCAAATTCTTATTACAATAAATTAAAAATCAGTTAAGGAAGGATGTCAAGATTAATGTTCACAGATTAATATAGCTGAATCATCAATAAAGACTTTACCAAAGGATCTGAATTTCCTAATGCAGTCTACTTCAGTTCACAGGCTTCTAGCTCTGTTTTTACCATCTGAAGTCTTTCCCCATAGAAACAGAGCTGATGCTGTTGAGCCCCTGGCAACAGCCTTTGAAAGTGGCTGTTCTATATTTAACTAGTTTGACCTATATGCAAGTGTTCATCTTTGTCAGCCTCGACTGTCCAGAATCACTGAGGGGATGCTTTTTCTTATGTAACACATTTACCCTCTGTGGGGTTAGTTGGGTATATCAAGTCATTTCTGGATATAAAGACTGAGTAAGATAAAACTGAAGAGGCTGGCTATGATTAAAATCTATCTAGAAAGTCTCTGTCAACTTGCTCCCCCTGCCCCACTAGGTACAGGGATTGAACCCAAAGGAGTTTCACCACTGAGTTTCATCCTCAGCTCCTCACCCCCTTTTTTTTTTTTTTTTAGTGCTGGGGATTGAACCCAGGGCCTTGTGCTCATGAGGCAGCACTCTACCAACTGAGCTATATCCCCAGGCCCTCCTCACCCTTTTTTAAAATTTTGAGATAGTGTCTCATTAGGTTGTAGAGTCTGGCCTTGAACTTGTGATCCTCCTGCTTCAGCCTCCCAAGTTGCTGGGATTATAGGCATGGGCCAATGCACCCGGCTGTCAACTGTATACATTAGTAGCATCATATTCAAACTGCCTGCAAGTTTAAAAACAGCACCCAAGTTACCTATGTAGCTATGTGGAAACTCTCACAACTAAGGTCTTACAAAATCCCTCTCTGCGAGGCATTCTAACTCACCTGTGCCCAGCCATCAGGGTCCATCAGACTCATTTTGGTTTTTTCTTTTTGAGCAGTTCAAACAGTTTATAAAGACTGATACTTTATAACTTTTTCTTTTTACAAAGCTTCCAAAGAACAAAAGGGAAAACGTATTTTTAAAAATAGAATAATATTCATTCTATCTTGCATGACCACTGGATCTTTCTATGAATCTAAGACACATTATGCTGTTGCATCATCCTAGAAATCATGTCACTGCTCACCAATTATTTCCATATACTAAAATAAAAGAAAATGGTGCACTCCTGTCATCCCAGCAGCTCTGGAGGCTGAGGCAGGAGGATCACAGCCAGTCTCAGCCAGTTAGCAAAACCCTTTCTCAAAATTAAAAACAAAGTGCTGGGGATGTAGCTCAGTGGTAAAGCACAAAACGCCTCTGGGTTCAATCCCCACCCATTAAAAAAAAAAGAAGAAGGACGAGGACGAGGAGGAGGAGGAGGAGGAGGAGGAGGAGGAGGAGGTGGAGGAGGAAGAGGAGGGGGAAGAGGAGGGGGAGGAGGAAGGGGATGAGGAGGGGGAGAAGATCAAAGAATGATGAAATTACTTAGAAGACTGATGTGACAGTGAAATAAATGTCACTATAACATCACCCTTCACCAGAATGTGGCAAAGAAAATCAACAAAGAAGCATCTTAACTTTTCCTCAGTAGGAAGTGGAATATCACACAAATATTAAAATGACTTATATGGACCAAAACAAATAGAATCCAGAAACATAATATCTCATGTTTTTAAAAAATCTAGTTATTTCCTCTCAGCCCCTTAAAAATGACATTCAGTGGATGTCTTGTTTGCATTATTCCTGTTGAGAAGACAGCTGCTAGCCTTACACTGATTGGATGGGGTCTGTCATCAGGAGGGCAATCTGCTTTACTCAGCCTACCAATTCAAAAGTCAATTTCATCTAGAAACACCCTCACAGACATACCCATAATAATATTTGACCAAATGCCTGGGCAGCCTATGGCCTAGTCAAACTGACACATAAAATCAAACATCACAGTAAACTCTGATTTTTTTTTTTTTTTTTTTTTTTTTGTAATGGGAATCAAACCCAGGGGCACTTACACTGAGCTACTGAGCTACATATCCAGCCTTTTTTATTTTTTATTTTGAGACAGGGTCTTGCTAAGTTGCTTAGGGACTTGCTAAGTTGCTGAGGCTGCCTTTGCACTTGTGATCCTCCTATCTCAGTCTCACAAGTCTCTGAGATTTCAGGTGAGCACAACCACACCCAGCCTCTGGTCTGATTTATAAATTAATTTTATTTTTTCTAAGACTCAAATCCTTTGAGCTCTGACAACTCAATCCTGCCACTCTATGACTGTTCTACTCAGCTGACTCAGTATAAGTAAGCTAGCTTTCTGATCATGGACCTTGTGTGTGTGTGTGTATAAAATTCTATAAGTCTATTCATGGATTTACCCTCCTCCCCTCAAAGATAAATGAGTTCAAGTCCTTGAAAGTAATATGGTATAAAAGTGTCACTTGAAAATATATTCATGATCTGTTTTTGTAAAACCTTTGGCTTATACAATCATCTCCCTTTGTGTTATGAACATGTGGGTAATGACATTTGCTCACATCATGTAAATCCCACATAATCTCTGGGGCAGTGTAAAATATAACTAAGTATTAAGTAAACTTAACCTATAAGCTGTTTGAAAACAGAGATCACAGTAACAAATTTGCCTCCATAACTCTGATTTTATTCATCATATAAACAGTAACACATTATTGCTAAGTTATAGTCACATTACCCTCCTTTGCTCCTCTTCAGCATCAGCAAACAGTTTGCGAATGTTAGCCTCTGATTCTCCCACATATTTGTTGAGGATTTCTGGCCCGTTGACCACTTTGGGCTCTCTTGCATTCAACATCTTGCCAATCTGTCGAGCCAAGAGAGTCTTACCACAACCCGGGGGCCCATATAACAGAATGCCTTTAACATGTTTACAGCCTGCAAAGGAAAAGAAATCAGTCTTACACCAAATAACTAAAATACAAGTAAGACATTTAAGGAAAAGTTTTCTTACTTCTTCATATGTACTTAAAGTAAAACATAGTGGTGCTACTTAAATTTATTAATAGCCAGGTGCCATGAACAGAACAAAAATGAACAGTATCTCTGTATCCATCTTTCTCTCTTTAAAATAAAATTCAGAAACCATTCCTAATATCAGCATTAATGTTTGGGGGGAAAAAGTTGCCAGCTAAAGGTCTTTGGAAAAGTATATTTGAACTAACACTTAGAACAAACAGTCTTAACGCTGAAAATGTCTTTTTGACCTAATTATATAATTAGGAAATATTACTTATTTTCATTACCCTTTAAGGTTGGTGGGTGGGTGGGGTAACCCAAATGAATCTGTCATGATACAGTAAGCTCTGGAGAGTATAATGCATAGAATTTTGGTTCAACCTGTCAATACAAACACTTCAACAAAGGGCAAGCATACTGAATTGGATGGGCATAGAGGAATTCAAGGATCCAGATGGATGTCACCAACTCTGTGGATAAAGCTAAACTTCTTTGTGTGACTAATGTCAAGTGAGGCAACATGCTTCTTTAGAGCAACCCAGGTGAAAATGAAGTTTCAGAAGCAGCATTCATTTATTTTCTAGGTGGCACTGCTAAAGCCTTAAAGCTTCCATTAACCATCCAAAATAGCACAACTGATGATCTAGGTGTCTAGCCAACTCTATATGTTTACTTCAGTTCTTAAAATGAAGACCCATGACCTATGTTCATTCCTTTGGGTACCCTCACCTTTCTAGCAGTTGCACAGTTAAGGTACATGGCTCCTTTATAATTAGTTTTTTTTCTTTCTACTACATACACCCAAAAAAGTACTCTAAAATAATGGGATTATTTGATTTCAGTGTGATAACTACAGGTGAAAAAAAAAATCTCTGGAAATACTGTGTACATGTGTGTGTTTCCATAGAAAATAGTTTGTCTTTATTTGAAATGACAATGTTAAAAAGCACATCTTTAAGAAAAGAGTACAACTATGTATTACTTATAGAAAATATGTTACATGATACAATAAACTCTACTAGCAACTTTAGATTCTAAGGAGGAAGATCTCTGTGTTGCCAATATGGTCCTTGCATCTATCCTTACATCAAGAAAAGACTCCCTTTTAAATCCTTGAAAGAACTAAGATCTGTGCTTATAGTTTAGCTTGTAGGGAGAAGGGAGCTTAATGGTAACCCTTGAAGACTCAGGGTCGTGACTCTTCTCGTCACAGACTAAATCCGTGCCCTAAGAACCATGGCCCAATATGTCTTCATGTTTTGACCCACCCTTCAATCAGGAGTGGTGGGGAGGTGAGGGGACAAGTCTGGAGCTTCTCTCAGCACCACCAAGCACTGCCAGCATTCAAGTCACTGGGACCCACTTTGGAACCTGGCTCCTGATCTCTTTAAGCCAACTGCAAACCATTCACATGTCTGAACCACAGCAGAGGCAGATGGGGGAGAGGGGAATAGGTACAAAGAAAGGACAGTCAGAAAGCAGAAAGAGAAGATTTGCTGAGTACCTACAAAGTCCCAGGCCTTATCCTCATCTCTAGTTTCTTGACTTTTCACTTTCTCCAAGTTTATTGACTTTTTCTTCACCTTACTTCCATATTTAGCCATACTTTCTTGGAAGGACTCAACTCCCTGACCTTTTTCTATTTTGTCATGCCCATCCTGTGAGCCCTGAACACAATATGGCTTTATTGCACCCACACACTGGCCACAGAACACCGCCAGAGAAAATTACCCCACTGTGCTGACTGATATCCGCTTGGTTTCACGGCATCCAGTTTCAGTTCGACACTCCCTGCTTTCTCAATTCTGCATGCCACTCTTCACTTGTCTTTGTTAGCTCCTCTCTAATTCTCCTTATTAAGTATCCAAATCTTCCCTGTTCTTTTCTTCTCTAGAGCTACCCCATGCCATTAATTCTTAGACATGACCTAGATTCCTGATTCCTACTTCACATATTAAAAGAAGAAGAGGGAAAAAAAGATTATCAAGCACAAACTCCCTTCAGCTCTCTGCTTCTCTAGCTACAAACTGGTCAGCAGACGCATCCATTTTCAACCTCAACCTCAGTTCTCAAAGAAGTTTCCTTTCTCTTTTCCAAGGCTTACACTATAATCATTTCTTTATTCACCTTCTTCTCTATTACCTGATATACTATTCAAGGGCAAGTACCATCTTATTAACCTTGAAATGAAAACATCCAACATAATACCTAGCTCATAATGTATACCCAATAAAGGACTTAATAATTAAATGGTTGCTTCCTTTTAGGAAAACACTCGAAGAAAATGATGGAAAGGTCATTTTTCAAAACTATTTGAAACTCTTAATTTATGGAGCAATGCTTTCTTTCACTGCTGAATTAAAATACTGAAAGAAAAAAAAAGACATTTGTAATTATTGAGACTTCCTTAATTTAGCAAAACAAACTTTATAATATATAAATAATAAAATCCTAATTTTACAATTCTTTTTGTACATGGAAAATGCTCAGTTTACTGTGTTTTGAATTAAACTGACTCAGATCTTATAAAATAAGTAATTCACAAAGCATTACCATGAAGGTTAAGAGAAAAACAGATAAAAATGCATATCTATGTATCTTATTTTATATATATGTATATATAAAATGTATATGAGAGAATATATTCAATATAACATCAATAGGGATGTCTTAGAAGCTCTAGTCTGCATTAGTACTATAATTCTTTTAGTATCTCAAGTAAGCACTTCAAAAATATACACTGACATGTGAAGATTTTCAAAATCCACTTCCACAAAGGAATCAGTTACTTGAATAAGCAGTGGAAATGGAACTTTGTTATGACTATTATTATTATGGTCTATTCTGACTTATTAAATAAGCATTGGTCTCTAATTTTAAATGAGTCATAAAAACTAATTCCATTCAACAAAAGTGTATTAAGCTCCTGTTTAGACTAGGTACTAAGGGTAGGTGTTAGGGATACAAACATGAAAAAGACAGTCCCTACCTGCAGGGCATTTATGGCTTAGTAGGAAAGACAGAAATAAAAATAAGTTATCTATAATTTAATATGACATATCAGAGATATGTATGAAATGTTTTTGGAATCTAGCCAGAAGAGACTGATTCTGCCAGAATGATGGCAGAAAATTAGGGATGGACACAGGGGAAGAGGTGACATCAAATCTGGGCCTAAAAGGATGAGTAGATTCATGGTTGGGTAGCAGAGAGGAAATGTCACCAAAAAAGGAGAGATTCACAAGGTCAAAGGCATAGACATATGGATATGGAAGCTGTTCTCTCAAAACTGCCAATGGTGACTAGAGCTTTGGAGGGGAAGACAGCCTGGAGACAGGGCTGGCAGGTTTGTAACTGTGGCAGGTCTTGACACCATGCCCACGAGTTTTTAACTTGTTTTTTAGGCAGTGAAATGTGTATAAAAGCTAACTCTGCTGGTAGAGTGAAGGAAGGACTGAGAAACAAAGATGCAGAGGGTGGAAGGCTAGGTGGAGGAATATTTTTAACCTTTTTCTTGAGACACTGACTCACCATTATTTTTGCCAGTTGAGCTTTCATACCACTCCTGGTCCTCTGGAAGCACATGAGAATGTGGGTCCAGAGCCCCTAGGAGGACACCTTCCACTGCTGCTGATGCCCCAGCTTTCTCCTGAGCTTCTCCAGGACATCAAAGCCTGGCTCTGATTCTAGGGAGCCTCTGATGTTTAGCTGCTGGACTGTCTGACTGCTGAGCTGGCCTGACTGCTGCTCCTTTTTTTCTTTGCTTTATCTTAATATCATGCGAGCCCCCTCACAACACAGAAATCAGTACCCTGGGTTAGTGAATTAAATAGCAAAGGGAAGGTATAAAAGTAAAAAAATCAGTGGAGCTGACTTAAACTGTCATATTGCCTCATTCTATTTCTCACTTTCTTTCCCATGGAATAGTCTAATGGAACCCGCCCTCCGTCCCCTGAAAAATGCACATGTACAAAATTTTCATATAATTTTGAGCAGATTCTTAAAGTCTTTGAGGTCAGTCTATGGAATCGAAATTAAAAATGCTGAACACACTATTGAAATGATCAAGACAAGAGACTAGGAGTAGAAAGAGTAAATAGTCATAAAAAAAGAGTAGGAAAGAAAGAAAGGAAGACCTGAAAGCTATTCATCAGAGCTTAGAGACCAAGTAGAAATCAGAGGAGGTGGAGTCAATGCTGGCCTTGTGGTTTCTAGACTGCACACAAGGGTACAATGATGACAACCTCGAATATACCAAGAAGATGGCAAGAAGAGGAGACAGTTTGGGGACAGCATCACTTTGTTTTTGGCTATAAGGTATTTGAGATTTGGGCAGTAATGCCCATTAAAAATATAGGTTGAAAACTCAGAAAAGGTATCAGAACTACTGATTCTGACATCTTAAAAATATTTTTGGATGCTTGCTCTGGGCACATGAAAAGCCACAAAAAGTTTTAAGTAGAGAAATATGATGAAAGGGACACATGCTGCAGAGATAGGGGATGAAGCCTGCCTGGGAAGAAGCCACTAGACCTAAAAATCAGGAAGTTCATGCTAACCAGGACCACAGGATCTTAGATCAGGGTCAGAGCGTTTGGGGTTGAGGTGCCTGTCTTTTTACATAGAAGGAAGCTAAGGAGTCTAAGCAGGCATGGACATCACATTTTCAGGAACTCTGGCAACACAGAGGGATTCAGGGGGAGAGTTGGTCAGGATGCCTCGCCTTCTGAGACTAGTTAAGTAAAGGGAAGAGAGGAAGCCTCTTGGGTTCTGTTCACCATGTAAAACAGGGGCCAGCTAGGTCATCTATAAAATAAGGCATTGGAAGAGGATAAAGAACACAGGGAATTAGGAAAATATGTAGGGAACTTTGCCTGAGCAAATGAATGCCATTATGTAAGTGATTCAGCATATGAGATTCAGGTCATCAAGGGACTATCCTCTTGGAATTACATAAGCAAGTCAGTGTTAGGTAAGGTGTAGATTCATATTCAACTCTATAAATTTCACCTAAACAGACATAAAAATCTTGACTTCTTTAGTTTTAGCCCTCCCCATTGTCTTTCCCAAAACTAAGTCCTGAAGATTAGCTACATGAGCTGGGGGCAGTGGCACATGCCTGTAATCCCAGCAGCTCAGGATGCTGAGACAGGATCATCAAGAGTTCAAAGTCAGCCTCAGCAACTTAGCAAGGCCCTATACAACTTAGTAAGACCCCATCTGAAAATAGTGGTTATGTGCCCCTGGGCTCAATGTTTGGTACAAAAAGAAAACAAGAAAAGATAAGGGGGGGGGGGAATAAGCTACATGAGGTAAATAACAGGACTAAATTATTTTAATTTGAAGTTAACATATTTACAACTCAATTTTATTGCCTGATTTTCCCACCAAAAGTGTAAGGTAAGGTAAAAACTATCTTATGACTATACTGAACATTTTTATCATTTCCACAAAATAAGGCTTTAATCTTCATTTCCAAGTCATTCCCAACCATTTTCCTTCCTTTATAACTTACATAAATAAGAACTAAGTATAGTCAAACACAGCTACTAAAAACACAGCTCCAAAACATTTTTTAAAAATTTCCTGTGTCCAAGTATTTAACTTAGTTATTTTACTAACTGTTAGTTAGTTTACCACAGTTAGTTGTTTTACTAAGTGCCCTGTAAATTGGAGGAGGTGCAAACATATCCACAGTTCTTGACTATAATAACAGAAAGGCAGGTAGAAGTGAAAAGTACATTTAAAATGGTCAAAATAGGTTTATATATGTGGTTTTGGAGTTCAAGTTGCTAATTTTACATATATGTAGATACAGATATAGGTAGTCACTATCTGCTGGTGAAGATGGAAGTTGGGAAGAGGCAGTGCTAGGGGTTTGAGAGAGTAAAAGAGGAACTAGTCCTCCCAGAGAGTAGGACAGTAAATGGGATGGACCAGGGAAGTACAGAAGGAATACCAGGAAACGCCTACACCAAGAAATACTGAGGGCCCACTTGAGATATGGCTCATAAATTTAAAATAAGGTCAGACATCATCGTTTTGCATTTTTCTATTCTTTTTTTTTTTTTTTTTTTTGCGGTACTGGGGATCGAACTCAGGGCCTTGTGCTTGCAAGGCAAGCACTCTACCAGCTGAGCTATCTCCCCTGCCCTTTGCATTTTTCTAAACCCACATTTGAAAGGAAGCGTACTGGCATAGAGTAGGCAGGCAGCTGAGAAACGCTTGCAACTTTGACCCACGAAGACAATGCAGAGCAAGGCCAGAAGGGGAGAGATGTGATAGACGGGGGACTCTAAGCTGGGTAAAGAGAAGACAGAAGACCTGAGGAATAAGTGGTAAACCAACTGGAGTGAGTGAGACATACGCAAGGAAAAATGGGAAGAAGCTAGTGAGCAGGAAGCTCACATCTGAAAACTCAAGAGTGGTGCAGGCTACTGGGACTGGCAAAGTGCTGGGTATAACCAAAGTGGGCAGCTAAGATGGACTGAAGGAAAAGTTAAATACACACGAGGAAGTAAAAAAAACTGAGGAGAGACGTTGGGTAAATCAACGGGATGCTAAAGTCACCAATAACACTCTGCAAGTAAAACACACAGTGTAGACTGCACTTAAGGAATAAATAAGGTCCACAGCTTTGTCTGGCTCTGTCGTTCATTCTTTTCTCGAAGTGTTACCTATCCTCACTTTCATTTTGTTCTCCAAATGTTAGTGACAATGAAAAGTACTGATGTTTACTATGACATCATTAAGTAATAGTTATTATTGAAGGTATGAATAATATTAAATGCTATAGAATATAAACAGAGCAAAGAATGATACCGTTGTTTACTAAGGATTTAAGTGAATAAAACATTGGAACCTCACTGTAAGATTGCATCTTGCAAAGAATTTAGTATAATTCTAGTGGGTTTTTATCTCATTCTAGACCCCTTGTCATAAAGTATTTTAATAATTTCCTAGAATTTGAATCACAAAGTTGCATTTTAATTGCTTCACAACAGACTCCTGTCAAAAAAGACTGAAAATATGATTTCTAGTTAGGTGCAAGATAAGTAAGGATTGACTGGATTAAATAGAAAATAAATCAGATGGAAATCTCCAGAGAACATTAAAAATCACTAGGAGCTCTACTCTTCTGACAAGTGGTTCTCAGACCGGAATTTCACAAACTAGCAAAAAATCATTTTAAAAAAAATTCAGGGAGAAGTGCTGTCATTGGGTTGTTTAGTTTTTATTTTGTAAGGTATTTTAAAAAAATCAAACCTGACACCACCATCAATCACCACCATTTCTTATAAGAAAATATATTTTAATATCAAAAGGGAGAACAGACATAATCTCAGAATAAAGGATAGTCTTTTGTGTTAAACAGTTTTATGTGCATTGATAAAAGTGGGGACTCTAGAGTCAACTTGCCTGGATTAAGACCCTGGTTCTTTCAGGAAATAGCTGGAAATAAAAATAGCAACTACTTTTGAAGGTTGTTATAAAGATTAAGTATAATGTCCAAATGTCCAGAAAACACTTAGCAAACTTCTTGTTATATAGTAAGAGCTCATAAATATTGCATATTAATATTAATCTTTTTGGGGGGGGTACTAGGAATTGAACCCAGGGGTACCTTACCACTGAGCTACATCCTCCACCCTTTTTAAACTTTGAGACAAGGGTATCACTAAATTGCCCAGGCTGGCCTTGAACTTGTGATCTTCCTACCTCAGCCTCCCAAGAAGCTGGAATTATAAGGTGTGTGCCACTGTGCCTGACTAATATGAGTTTATTTTTATCATCTTGTTGTAGATGGGTGGTGAAATCAAACCAGACTTCTGAATGATATGCAAGAATTAGATCACTGTTAGGTGACCATAAATTTTGAAAAAAAAAGACTATTTTGCTTACCAAATTCCAAGATTTACTATTAAGACTATCTGGCCCCTTAAAACTTCATTTAACACTATCCCTGAACCTTGCAAATAATAGTACCCATTCTATTGATGAACATCAAACTCCAAATTTGACACAACAGTAAATGAGTTAGAACATAACATTTTCATAAAGATTTTACTAGTATTTCAGAAAGTCAGGATTCTTGGTAGCTTTAGTTATTCTTGCCCTGGACTATCAGAGTCCATCCCGTTCACTTCTCTTATGCTTCATGCAGAGTCAATTCAACAGATTTCTCAAGCCTTCCCCGCTCTTGTATAGTCAACAGGTAGCCCTTCCCTAAAAGCCAAGCTATCGTGACCATCAGTTCCACACGTACAGCATCCCTCTGTCTTTCCTCCCCTATGTTGTATCATGTTTCTTCTCCAAAATTTCCCTTATCTCCCCAACTGCTTCCCTCTCATAGTCCCTAACTACTAGGCATTAGAAAGCTGCCACTGTCCCTTTCTTAGTGAGCATACACACTGCTCTGTTGGCACTCATCTGGAATTACCTAATTCTACTGGAAGCAATTGGGTTATTTCTGGTACTTCGCCTGAAAATGTATTTACAACCTGGATCACCACAGCCCGCCCTTTGCCTCTCCGTTTGAGGTACATTAACATTATATTCTTTCTCATCTTCCAGTTACCTTTGAGTCAAAGTAACATTCAAACAACATAAACATTTTGGACACTGAGCCACAGGTGTTGCTGTCTAGTGATTATAATCATGCACACTTTGGTGGGGAGAACTCTGAGAGGCTTCTGAGTATGTGCTAGAGACAGACTGAATGATTTCTGGTCTAAGAGTCTAAATAGAATAGGGCATGCCCACAACAACCATGATAGGCATGTCCAGCCCCACTGATGAAAACGAGATGTGAAAATATTTATAAGATGGCCAAAAAACTAATTATAATCTCTTTCTTAAAATGTCCCCCAAAATTACATAGCCTCACGTCAACACAGGGAACAAACAATAATGTTTACTGTTTACAATCTTTTAAAATATTATACAAAATGTGACAAATTTGTATTTGCTAAACCTTTTATTTTATAAAGCAGTAAATTTTCTTTGTTCTCCCTAGATGTCATCAGAGGCCAGCTATATTGAAGAAAAACTGCCAGTCAACTTTTGGTATTCAGAATGGGAAAAGACTACAGCAAACTCTAATTTTACATCAGGGTAAACAGAATGACAAAAAATTATAAGTGATCTCTGTTAAATTAGCATCAGGACAGAAGTGTTTAATACGTTTAATGGGCAACATGATGTATACAGACAGAGAACTGGGAAGTGGGTTTTTAATAAGTAATGAAGTTTAAAGGGGAATCCCAAGTGGCTTCCAATTCAAATGTAGGCAGATTCACCATTTGCCAAAGGAAGAGGCTATCAAGAGACTAGTGGCAAGTCAGGACACAGTCATAAGCCTTGCAGGCTTCTCTATGCAGTTGTGCAAACCAGGTTTGAATGCTTGATTTTAAATAGTGCATGCACTTGTAGAAAATATAATTAAGATTAATATTTGATCTTTTGATTTAAATTTTTCAAAATTTCAATTTCTCCTCTGGTTCTTTTAAAAAATGTTAATTGGAATTATAGTTATGGGTATTTTCTTAGCTCTCTTTGACTTACCATTTTAGTAGTACAGTATGATTATTAACTAAGAAACAGTTGTCTTTTCCAGTCAGGCAATGAAGAGTTGGAACAAAGTTTCCATCCACTCATAATATAGGAAGGAGGGCCTTTCATTTATTTCAAAAATTATCAATCAGCATCTAAAATGTGTTATCATCCAGATTTACTTATCTGTGCACTCATCAAATATTTTTAAAATCTTATTTATTGGTGAATATTAATTATACAGAATAGTGGGTTTCTTGGTGGTGCATTCATACATGCATATAACACAACTCGCTCAGTATCACCCCCCAGGACTTGCCCTTCCTGTCCTTCCCTCCCTTCTCTTGCTCTCTCCTTCCTTTACCCTAATGGTTACCCTTCTACTTTCATGACATCCTTGTTTTTTTTTCTTTTCTCCCTAGCTTCCACATATGAGAGAAAACAACCACTAAATCTTTAAAAAGAAAAGGAAATATTTAAGACTAAGACCATTACTCCTGACCCCATTTGGACAGGAAACAGATCATCTGGGTATCATTCTGACTAGTACAGACTTGCTGCTGCCCCACCGCCTTGAAAATGCCAAGAGCACTCTGAGTTCTGCTATGATAAAGGCCGATGAATAAGGCCTGTGCCCTGAGCTCAAGCAGCTGTGCAAGATGTCTACCCCTGATTGGTTCTATATCCAAATTAGTCAACTGAGGTTTAATAAAGATCTTCTCATTAGATAGCCCAGAACTATAGATGGGTTGTGTGGAACAACTCTCCAAACTAATCTTTGCTGACACCCCCACCCTTTTACACTCCCTCTTAGGGTGTTGCCTGGTATTTCATGAATTCTTGATGACAAAGATCATGCTTCTTCTCTAGCAGGTCCTGCCTTGCTGCCATCTGGCAGCATGTATCATATTGGTTTCAGAAGTTTACAGTTTTTTCTTTCTTCTGTGTTCCCTACGTCCCTTGGTTTCAAATTCCTTTTGCTTACTGCTCTACTAGGACCACTGTTTCAGTCTAGCTTGTATCTTGTCTTCTTGTGTCTTCTTTTCCAAACTTGGAACTTCAACTCAGCTTAATAGTTCATATTCTTCTGTTCCTCAGAACATCACCTCCTTAATCAATACCACCTAAGCAGAATCAGATCTTTGGGTATGATTTCTTCAATACTTAAGAGTCACAGTTGTTAAACTTTAGTGTGCACCAACATCTAACCGAGCTTGTTAAAAATGTGTATGTCCAGGCATCACTCCTAGAAATTTGAATTCAAGTCTGGAGTGAAGCTGAGGAAGCTGACTATTTAACAAGCATCCCTAGGTGTCTCTAAATGCAGGTCAAAGGACACTTTGAGGGTAGTTACAACTGACTATATCCAGTTGCCTTCTAAGAGTTCTTGTTTTAATTTTACTTAGCGTATGTGCTTTATCCCTCAAATTATAAGCAGATAAGGATGCAGTTTCTAGTTCCTTGACAAGTGTAGCTGTAGAAAAGCAAAGAGCTCTCTAACAAGATAAAAGTTATCAAGAATAAATGTAAGTTTCCTGTACTTGAGTGCAGCTGGGGGAGATAAGGTTTTGTGAGGGATGACTTGAGTTTTACTCAACAGTAAATTCATTATGAGTCAAGATAGAATGAGGATGTCAAAAATGTTAATGCTGTTTCAGCCTGAACTAAAAGAAGACTGGTGTTTTGAACAAGGGTTGGTTAGTTCCAGTCTACTGTACAACAGGGGCCACATTTGCAGTACTCCCCTGAGTCCTGGGTTTCACAACTTAGGGTGGTTTTTTTTTTTTTTTTTTCTTTCTTCTCTTCTCATTTGAGCGGCCGGGAATTTGAACCGCGGTCCTTGCACATGCTAAGCGAGCGCTCTCCAAAAGGAGCTATTTCTTCAGCTCCAACTTAAGGTGAATACAAACAAATACTGAAGTTCAGAGAAGTGAATAGAATGTTAAAGGACTAAAGAGAAGCTCCCAAAAGGAACCAACCAAGCTGAGAGATTTAACTTAGAGAAAAGATGAATCTGAGGAGAGCTGAGGTCTGGACAGGGAAGCCTTCTGCATATACTAATGGGCTTTCACATGGAGGGAGGATTGTTCTTTTTCTGTCTAGTCTCAAGAGAAAGCTAGAACTGGTATAGAAACTGCAAGGATGTACATCTCACCTTAGCAAAGGAAGACTCGACTCAAACCTACAGTTGTCCAAAAAGGGAATGAAGCCTTAGGAGAATGAATTTCCTGTCACTGGAAGATTCAAGCTTAGCCTAAGGAACTTGGCAGAAATTACTAAGCAGAAATATACAAAAGATTCAAACAAAAGACAGGTGTGTGAACTAGATGATGCTTAAGATCCACTGCTGTGCTGAGATTCTACAATTTCTTTGGCATTCTCTGATATAACCAGCTGATTTTGCACAGTAAGTTTTGAAATATTCAGGGGTGGGAAGGAAGGAGACTGAAGGCTAGGAAGATAATAAAGAGGCTACTGTCCATTATTCAAGTGCAATTCATTGAAGCTATGAAAAAGGAAAAAGAAAAAGAAAAAAGAAATTATTCAAAAACACAAAACAGGGTTGGGGAGATAGCTCAGTCGGTAGAGTGCTTGCCTTGCAAGCGCAAGGCCCTGGATTCGATCCCCAACACCGCAAAAAAAAAAAAAAAAAAAAAAAAAAAAAAAAAAAACAGAAAAATGTCAGGAGTATTCAGTAATGGAACTGACAAATGCACACAAAGTAAAGAAAAAAGAGGAGAAAACATGATTTGAACAACCTAGAAAATAAGAATAATCTGGAAGAGATACCTATGTGGAAGAAGGGAAAAAGGTTTAATGAATGTAATAAAAGTTTTGAATATTAATAATTCATTTCAGTAAGAATTCTTATGGAGTATGGTAAAAGCATCTGGAGATATAAAGTAAAGGTAAAAATGATCACTAATTGTTTGGAAAAAGGAATTAATGAACTTATATGAAAAACTGTCTTTTGGAAATACAATTATTTTTATTTTGTGGTACTGGGGATTGAACCTAGGGGTGCTCTACCACTGAGCTACAACCCCAGCCCTTTTTATTTTAAGACAGCTTCTCACTTAATTGCAATTCTTCTGCCTCAGCCTCCCAAGGTGCTAGGACTACAATCGTGCACCATGGCGTCCAACTTGGAAATGGAATCATTAAAGTCTTCTGTTTTAGAGGTACAACCTATGCTTGAGGATAGAGGGAGAAGAAAGAAGTGTAAGAAGGAAGAAAAAGTTCTCTGCAGTGTGTTTGGAAAATCTGTCTTGTCCAGGACGAGCTGTGCAGTTTGTTTTCCTTTGCTGTGTTTATAGTGTACACAATGGACAAATGGGTCCTAATTTTATACCTTGCTGTCTACATGATGAAGAGGTTATTAGTATTTGTGAAAAAGAGACAGCAAACTAAAACATCTTATATGAGTATCTTGATGCTTAAAAATTTCACAGGAAAGACGGTTTTCTGAATACAACCTGTGAATGCTGATACTTGCCCATAGTCTGAAAAATGATTAGAAGGAAGTGAGAAGAGGAAGAGTTCTTGACCATAAGTTCATGTTTATAAAATATGTTCAGGTTCTAGCCTTTGTTATATGTATACAATTTATTCAATGCTAGTATTATATAGTAGTCTTTTGAAACATCTAGTCTTTGTAAAATAACATTTGAAATATTTTTATGTCAGCTCACAGGAATGACTATCTTCAGAATGACTATTAAAGTGTCTCTCTTTGATTGTCTGGTACTGGGTGGTGAAGGAGGCAGGGAAAGAAAGGAAGTGAATGGAAGAAGAGGTTTTTGGGTTTTTCATGAGATAAATTCAGATTATTTACTCATTGCTGTATAAATGCATTTACTTAGTATTGCTGTCTATGTAAAGGGCAAACAAGGCCTTGGTGCTGAGAAGTGCCTGAATATGCTGAAAGCACAAATAGCAAAATGATCCCTTTATGAAATCCTTTTGTTAGAGTTTCTAGGAAAGGAAGGTTTCTCTTTTGGGGAGCAACCTTTTAACCCACCTCATGGAGTTATGCACATTTCTGTACTTATTGAATGGACAGAGAAGGGAGAAAAAAGTCAAAGGGAAGGTTCTTTGCTAGTATTTTCATATCTAGAAATAATTTCAAATTATATCCATAGTTCTATAGGTGCAATTGTTTTTTTGGTAGCATGCCTGAGTTTATCAACCCTTATTTTATAACACTAAGTTCCTTGATATTTTGAGATGATAATGTATGATAAGAGTGAGTGAATTAAACAATTAGTAAATTCGTTGGTTAAAAACAAAAAAAGAGAAGCATCTTGGAAATGGCATTGTTAGACTACCTCTGAGCAACCGGGTTGTTGCAGAAGGGGTAGAAAAAAGAGTATGGGAAGAGATGCCCATATTTACAATCTGATTATAACCACTGATAGGGTACATTTCTCTTACCTACATACACTATATGAATATACTGTTAAACAATTAAATGGAAACATCATATATGCTAATATTTTAATAGTGCACATCTAATACTAAACTATCTAAAAAGCATTTTACTCTATTGTTTTATGTCTCATTTTAAATTTGACATTAAGTGACTGTAGTATTTAATTGTAAATTTTCCAATATGTATCTCTAGAGGTCTGCTGCCACTTTGACTTTCAGATACTTTTGTTCCTACAATATATAAAGAAATATGTCTTCAATATTATTAGTAGTATATGCTTGGTTATCAAAATACTCAGGGCTTTGGGAATTGAACACTGGTAAATATGTGAAAAAACACAATACATACTATATGAGCTCAGCCATGTTAAAAGAAAAAAAGTGCATACTCAGGGCTGGGGATGTAGCTCAGTGAGTAAGTGCTCACCTAGCATGCACCAGGCCATGGGTTCAATCTCTGTTACCACCTCAAAAAAAGCATACTCAGTTATCTATGTATGTTTACACATATAATAACTATAGTGTACATCAAAATGTATATTTATTATAATTATGAATGATTTTTTAGTGCTTTGCTTCTGTTTTTCAGTTTTCTATGAACATACTAATCTCTAAAAGTTGAAAAAATATAAATGCTATTTTTAAAATGAATGCATTCAGGACTCAGAAGTTACAGATCAAGGTCAGAACTGCAGAGATGGGAAGAACTATACTAAATACTTTAATATGTTCTCTTATGCAATCACTTAAAAAGCTCTGAGTCAGGTATTATTTTTACCCTCTTTTTTAGAAAAGAGGCACACAGGCTTACAGTGGCACAGTGACTTTCTCATGAGGATATCTGGTAAGTGGCAGACTTGGAACTTGAATGCCAATCTGCTGACAAAGCTAAAACCCCAATAACAAACAGTTCAACTACTGCTGATACAGGGTCTCAGCTTTAGCTGATTCTCAGATTCAGTGCACTTGCATGTGGCAGAGCCTAGAAATCTGTATTTCAGAGTCAAAAATCTCTTGCATACAACTAAGACTACAGAAAAGGCATGAGATGGGAGACACCATGGGATAATCCCCCAAACTGAAGAAAGATGGTAAGTGCTATGGCTTGAATATACTGTGTCACCTCTGAAACTCATGTGGAAATTTGGTCCCCAGTAAAACAGAGTTGAGAGGTGGTAGGGTCTTTCCCCATTAGGTTGTTAAAAGGGATTAAAGCCTCTCTGGAGGAACTGGATTAATTCTCCAGTAGTGGGTAAGCTCTCCCTCTTGCAGGACTGGATTATTTGCCACAAAAGTTGTTATAGAGAGGCTGCTGCCCCCCATGTTTTGTCTTTTCTGCATGTGCCTGTGTGCCCTACTGCTTTTCCTCCAGTAGGATGGAGCAGGAAGCCCTTGCTAGATGTGGCTGCCTCATCTTGGACTTTCAGCTTCCACAATCCTGAGCTAAATAAATTTCTTTCCTTTATAAATTACCTAGTCTCAGGTATTCTTGTTACATCAACAGAAAACGGATTAAGCAGTGAGTTCTTTTTAAAAAAAATTATTGGTTATTTTTAGTTATCCATGACAGCAGAACCCATTTTGATATGATTACATATGATTATATATTTCATTACAAATGAAGTATATTTATTCAAGTTAGGATCCTGTTCTTATGAATGTACATGACAGTGGGATTCACCATGTTGTTTTCATATATGTAACATAGGAAAATTAATGTCAGATTCATTCCATTGTCTTTGTCTTTCCTTTTCCTATCCTCCCTCCCTTCCCTCCATTCCCCATTATCTACTCTGCTGCACTTCTATTCTTTCTTTCCCTCATCCCCGCCTCTTATTGTGGGTTAGTTTCAACTAATCAGAAAAACATTAGACCTTTGGCTTTTGGGGACTGGCCTTTTTCACTTAGCATGATAGTGCCAGTGAGCTCTTTAGAGTGGGAAAAGACAATGCTCAATAGGAGAAAGTTAGGCTGTCTGCTTTTACACACTGGGGACACTCTTGACTTCCATAGATACTTACTGAGTCTCCATTTTATGTCCAAGAACTATGCTAAGCAAAGTTCTTTCAGGAGATGAATAAGATAGACTCTGGTACAAGTAGCTTAATATTAAATATCAAAGATAGCCGGGCACGGTGATGTACGCCTGTAATCCCAGCTGCTCCGGAGGCTGAGGCAAGAGGATCATGAGTGTAAAGCCAGCCTCAGCAACTTAGCAAGACCCTCACAACTCAGCGAGACCCTGTCTCCAAATAAAACATAAAAAAAGGGCAGGGGATGTTGCTCAGTGATTAAGCACCCCTGTGTTCAATCCCCAGTACCAAAAAAAAAAAAAAATAGAAGAAAAAAAAAAAGATAATTATACAGAAACAAAATTTAAAAGGGTTATGAGGAGAAGCCAAAGAGAAAAGCAATTACTTATATTGGAAGGATGTACATGTGATAAATCTTCCAAAGATAATCAACTTGAAGGATGAATACACACATGGCATCTCCCCAGCCAGAGCCACACACAGACCTTCATATTTCACTAAAATGATGCATTCATATGATGACTGCTTTGGAAAAGTTCCTATTTCTGGTCTATTTTCCCATTTTTACTAATGGGAAAACTGAGACCCCAAAGCCACAGTCAATGATAACTCTAAAACTAGACGCCAAGTCCCTTGACACCCTATCACTTTCCCATGAAAACACTATATTTCTGTTTCTCTTTCAGAGTTCCTCCTTAGAGGTTTCTTTTCTCTATTTTCCATGAGAAAATAAAAGTACTGTGCCAGTAAATGTAGATTTCAATGCATTAATGCAACTATAAATCTGAATCAAAATCTTTAAAAAATTAACATCTTGACTTTCAAAAAAGAAAGAAAATTGTTAGTACATAACAAAAATGTTTACATTTGTGAAAGCTCTTTGATTCAGCAATTCTGTTTCTAGAAATTTATCTTAAAGAGCTAGGGATGTGCAGAAACACTTAGCTCCAAGGATGTCCTCCATGTACCATGCATAACAATGAAAAGTTCGATGCAATTTGTATGTTTTATAGAAGACCGATTAAAAAAACATAGCATAATCATTCTATGAAATAATGTCAGAAGAATATTTAAGAAAAACTGTCAACTTACTGAGTAGGGAGAAAAGTTAAAAAACAGAAAATACTTTGTTGTATGTGTGTATACATATACATATACATATATACAGCAAAAACTAGCAAATTGGTATAATCCAGAACATTAACAGTACTTTTTCATTTTTTTACAATGAATATTGTCTTCTTCTTTTCAGTTATCTATATTTTTGAAATTTCTACAATGAATATACATTACTCTAATTAAAAGAACAAAAGTATTTTCATAAAAAGAGATCTCATGTTTTGCCTCCAAAAGCTGAGGCAATGATGACTGGGTTAAAAATAAATTTCCTTAGACCCACTGGGCCCACCAGGGAGTCTATAGACATGTAAGGCAGTTGGGGCTTTCTGAATTAAATTGGAGAAGAGAGAAGTTTATTCTGGAAAATGGAAAGCATGATTTCACATTTAAGTTGTAAAATCTGGAATTAAAAAATAATAACAAATACATAAATCATTTTAAGTGGCTGAGTCACAAAGCCAAAAGGCACAAGACTGGGAGTACGGCAACCTGGGTTCTAGCTCATACTGGGCCTTTAGCCTAAAAAAGTTGCTTACTTTTCTGGGACCTCAGTATCCTCATCTATAAAATAAAAATAGCATGGATTAGATTACCATTTCTCAAACTGATATTCCTTGGATTATTAACTGGTATATCATTCATTAGGTAGGTATGCTTGTTAAGTAGACTAGATCACTCCCACTCTAATATAACATATAATGTTGACTCAAATATATAGCTACCTTAATGCATTGAAATCTGTTTTCTACTGATACATTGTCTACTTTTGATTTTCTCATGGGAAGAAGGAGGAATATTACATAATGCAAAATGGATGATTATCTCTTGAGAAAACTTCATACCTTTATAGCAGCAAGTGAAAGTAGAAGATAAAGGGTTTAATAGCAAGAGGGATAAAAATAGTGTTTGAGAAAAATAATAAAAATATAAATTTAAACAATGTCTTTCATTATGTTTTTATTCTTCCAATTGATCTTTCTCTTCAAGTTTTTATGAGTTGCTAAAAATGATTCCAATACAAGCTCAACACATTCATTTTTTAAAAAAAGATATTATTTTTAGATAATATGGGAAAGGGGTTCAGTCTTTTGACTATGGCAGAAAACTATCATCTTTCTTTCCTTATGCTGAATAGTATCCTACTAAAGCTATTATCACCTTGAATAACTGAGTTCCTCTCTTGGTGTTACCAATGACCAGCCTGCTGGCACATAAGGAAGACCAGACTCTGGAAAATTTGTAACTCAGGTATGTGAGTTTTCCTATCTCCCTTCCTTTTGTTTCTTTCCTCTCTCTTCTCTTCTGAGTTTTCCTATATTGTTCAGGCTGGTCTTAAACTAACAGGTTTAAACAATCCTCCTCCTCAGCCTCCCAAGTACCTTGGGACTAGGGCACATGCCACTATGTCTGGCTTCCTATCTCCCTTTCTCTAAGTACATCACTGTCACCATTGGCTACCTAAATAAAGAACCACAAAGGAAGCCAAAGTAATTTGGTAGAAACACAAGTACCAATGAAGAGAACTTTTGCAGAAGAGAGTAACATAGGAAAACTGTCAAGCAAGAGTAGTTGTAGGTCAAGAAGGCAATGTCCCTGGAATGCACTAACAATCTGCAATGTGAATAATTCTCCTATGTATAGTTAAGAATTGACTGAATATATTTAATGTGTGGATTAGTAGCATACTAATTATAGGTTTATTCTATAGTAACCATTCATTATCAAAAGGCTCTTAAGTCTTACTAAGATCACCCCATGACAGGATTCTAGAGAGATTTTAAAATCAAAGCACTTTTAAAAAAATCACATAACTGTGGACAAATTCGAGTAAATACATGTGTAAACAGTATAGAAGTTCAAGCTACAGATATTCATATCTTTATATATTAGTTTTTAATCACTTTGGAATAGGACTCAAAGTTTTACCTGCTCAGAGGAAAAATACTGTACCAAAGCCAAAAATGTTGCTTGAGAACTCAGTCATAAATAAATCTTTGAGTAGTTGGTACATAATCTACAGTAACTTTCAATATCAAATTTTGCAGTATTAATAAAATGGTATATAGAGGGGATTTATTTCTTTCTACTCTAACTTTAAAAAACCTGAAGGAACACTGTATTAACTCTTTAGAAAGCAAATGAAACAAAACCCAAGTTTCTTGTGGTATTTTTTAGAAGTATGAAGATATTAAATATGCTAAACATATTAAAGGTGAATCACTCTAAGTAGCACATCATATGGAACTCTAAGGAAAGTCTTATTTGAATCATGGTGGAGATTCTCTCCTAACTAATAACGTTTATTATTATTAAGTTTCAGGCCACTTTTTGTGGGCATCACATTACCAATTCTTTCTTCCTCCTCGTTTCCCCCAACATTCTATTCTGTTGTATCTACCAAGATGGTGGTTGTTTTTCTAAGTCAGTATATCACATATAAGAAACTGACAAGATTTACAGAAGCAACAGAGCATTTATCAGCTTTTCTCTGATGGAATGTGATAAAAAGTAAATATAAATCAGCCAGAGTATGAGTTCGCAAATAAAGAAAAAATATTTCTAAGTGTCCCCTTGACTACCTATCAACAAACACTGCTCAAAATGGGTAATTACAAAACAGCTTAAGAAGATAATCTCAGGTGTTAACTTTTTTCAACAGCAACAACAGTCAAAGTTAAAAGGAAAAATATCTTAATATTTGATTAATGAATCAGGTTATAGAATTTTGCCTTTTACAGAGCTATAAAGTACCTTTTTGGCAATACAGTAATATCAGCTTATCATCTATGAAGTGTTTTACAATCATCTGGGTGCTATTTTAGAAAATGTGTTCACATTAATGCTACCCTGACAATTAGCCTGCCAATAAATAATTCTGCAGGTCGGGGTACCAATGATCAGAGAGTACAGGACTCAGTGCCCTCCATTTCTAGGTTCAGGGCCATGGAAGTAATAAGTAGTGAAAGGAGACTCTAAGCCAACTGTGTTCTAATGTATCCAAGTCTTCTTACTGCTAGTGAACAGATGCTAATTTACCATCACAGGACTGGGGAAGACAAAATTTTGCTAATATTATTTGTCCTTAAAAAAATAAAATGGTGGGTCTGGGGACATAGCTCAGTTGGTAGAGTGCTTGCCTTGTATGTACAAGGTCCTGGGTTCAATCCCCAGCACCACAAAAAATAAAATAAAATAAAATAAATAAATAAAATAAAATGGTATCTGTATGTTTTATCATGGGAAAAAAACTCAGGATATACTATTAGGGTAAAAAAAAAAAATCACAGAACACTGACCAGTATGATCCTATTTAAATAAAAAATAAATCTGTACATGAGTAATAACCATCAAATGTACATAAGTGCATAAATGTTTAGGAAAGGGTCTGAAAAGATTCATGGTAATATTGTTACAGTGACTACATCTTAGAAAGACTGGAGTGGGTAAAATGAGGAGAGATAACATTTTTTACTCTGCATTATCTACGATGTTTTATGAAGATGCATATTTTTATAGTTTGTGAGATAGAAAATGCATGTGTACATGCAGGCACATACCCACCACACACAGTAAGGACCCAATGCCCTACTATTTCAACACTCATAGCACCCGTAAATAAGAATGGCAGTTCCCAATGAAACGAGTGGTAGCTGACAAGTATTTTTCCCCTTACTTCTGGAGTCTAGTTCCATTTGGGACCAATCCAAGAGGTCCTTGCTAAAACTATTTATCCTTTAGTAACGGCATTAGTAAATACGAGGATCTAAGTAGACTTACTAATGACCCCTAACCATCATATCTGCTTTGACTTTTTTTTTTTTTTTGGCAGTGCTGGAGACTGAACTCAAGGCTTTACACAAGTTAGGCAAGCGCTTTGCCACTGAGCCACATCCCCAACTCTGTGCCTTGACTTTTAAAAGCATGGCTCAGTGCTTATCCCTTTGATGCTCTGCTGTTTCCCCATATGGTCATGATGTATACCACGCTATATGTAATACTGCTCTGGGATATACAAACATGGTGTTATTGTTACTCACAAACAGACCATAAGCATCTTGAGGGCAAGGCTTGGGTGTAACTGTCTAAGTGTTATATTTAATTAATCAAATTTTTGGTATTTATGCATTTCTGTAAATTTTTATATTGTTAGCCAGGCACCATGCTAGGAGTAGTAAATACACCAGTGAACAAAATGAAGTAGGACTCTTCCTTACTGATCAGATTTACATTATGTTCACAAAGGTAGGAACATGGGTGTACCTTGAGAGTCTAGAACACACTTGTGTAATAAGTAACTGTAATACAACATAATAGTGCACAAAAGAATTTATGGAATCATTGGGATACACAGGAAGAGTACTAAAGTCCAAGCATTCTGGAAAAAGTAAGATCAAAGCTAAGGCCTAAAGGATGAACAGGAATTGAATAAAGAGATGGTGAAAACATACCCTAGAATACAGAGGTAAGAGACAGTAGCATGGCAAATCAGAGGAACTGAAAATAGCACAGGTTGGCTGGAACCCAGAATACAGGGGAGGGGCATAGGCTGAGATGAAGTGGGGAAGTTTGGCAGATGCCAGATCACACAGGGCTTGTAATGTCTGTAAGGAGTTAAGGGCAGCTGCTAAAGAGTTGAACCAGTGGAGTGACAGGATCAGACTTGCCTTTTTATAAAAATCACTCCAGTTACAGTGTGGAGAATGGATTAGAGAAGGGCAAGGCTGAAGGCTTATGGAGCAATTCAGGCAAGAGATAATGGTGTCCTGACGGAAGAGTGGCAGGGCGAGATGGAGAGAACTGGGTGGATTTGAGATACGGTGAGATTGCAGAACTGACAGTCTATTCTGTGACTTTCTGGAAATGAGGACTGAGGGAAAGAGAGAAGGAATTTCAAAAGTCCAAGTTTTTAGCTAGTATATTGCCAGAGATAAAAACACAGAAGTGGAAGCATGCCTACAGAGAAATAGGAGGCAACTGAATGAGTTTAATTTTGGACTTACTGCAAGATCATGAGATAGCCAACAGGTTATGCTGGTGACAAGCCATCCTCTACACTTGAGACAGAGTAAGAATAGGCATATTTGAGATACTATGGAAGTGGATACAATCAGTCTGGGGAAGAATAATTATAGAGTAAGGAAAAAAAGTTAGTCTAAGACTCTTGAGGAACCCCAAGATCTTAAGGGACATAAAAGAGACTAAAAAAGGGAAGCAGAGAGGTAAAGGGAAACCCAGAAAACCTTGGAGTGAAAGAAGTCAAGGAAAGAGAATATTTCAAGCGAGGCACAGTGGTGCATGCCTGTAATCCTGGCAGCTCAGGAGGCTGAGGCAGCAGTATCAGAGTTCAAAGCCAGCCTCAGCAACTTAGCAAGGCCCTAAGCAACTTAGTGAGACACTGTCTCAAAATAAAAAAATAAAAAAGGGCTGGGGATGTGGCTCAGGGGTTGAACACCCTTGGGTTTAATCCCCAGTACGTACACACACACACACACACACACAGGATATTTCAAGAAAGAATGGTCAATCGTGTGCTTCTTAAACATGAGTAGACTGATTAAAGAAGCTAGCCTCCAGCAAGCTTCCAACAATTCAATTGTTGAATTGTCAACAATTCTTCCTTGCTTTCTTCAAGTCAGCTACTTTCCATGGGACTGAAATTACGTGTAAGGACATTCTCCAATCCTCTACAATTGGGTCCCTGTGATTTTCTTATTTCTAACATTTTCTCACAAGACCTGAGTGTTGACTCCAAATCTATCATCCACAACAACTCATCACCAAATTTGGCCAATTTTGGTTTATAATCTTTTCATATCGTTTCTTCTCTTCCCATTTTCATTACCACCACCCTAACCCAGGTTCTATGTACCACACTACCAGACAACCAGAGTCCACTGGTCTCCCAGACCACTCAGTCCTTCACCTCCTACCCAGGGCAGTCTTTGTCAGACAGAATAACCATCACAATTACCCTACAATATTAATTTTAACTGCATTATTCCATTGCTGAAAATTCTCAAATGACTTCCCATTAAAATTGATTGTTCAAAAAAAAAAAAAATCATTCTTTTTTTTTTTTTAATCAGTGCTGGATATTGAACCCAGGACCTCACACAGACTAGGTAAGAGCTCTACCACTGAGCCACATCTCCGACCCTAAAAATTTCATTTTCAAATAAATATTTATGTACGGCAGTGTTTCACAAAGATTCAGATGTTTTGTTTTCTTTAAAATTTTCAATCTATTATAACATTTTTATAAAATACAATTTTAAACATAGTAATGTCAAATTGCCATGAAAGTTTCTAACTGCTCACTCATTTTTTTAAATATTTTTTTTAGTTGTAGATGGACATAATACCTCTATTTTATTTATTTTTATGCCACGCTGAGAATTGAACCCAGTGCCTCATGTGCGCTAGGCAAGGCCTCTACCACTGAGCACAACCCCAGCCCCTCTAACTGCTCACTCCTGATCTCCAATATTTACCTTATCATGGATTGGTACCAGTGGTTCTTTGTCCAACGATAATGTGTAGATCACAAACAACCCTGAAGTTGCAAAGAAGATATTAGGTTGTACCTTTGAAGGCCTTTGTGGGGTGCTGGGGAGCAACTCCTGGTACTGAGTGGACAGAAGACAGATAAGCTGCTAAACATCCTATGATGCACAGGGCAGGTCCTCACAACAGAATTATCCAGCCTAGCCAGCCACGGTGGTGTACATCTATAATGCCAGCAGCTTGGGAGGAGGATCACAAGTTCAGAGCCAGTCTCAGCAACTTAGTGAGGCCCTAAGCAATTTAGTGAGAACCTTCTCTAAATAAAAAATAAAAAGGTGGGGTGGCTAGGGATGTAGCCCAGTGGTAAATTGCCCCTGGGTTAAATCCCCAGTACCCCTCCCCGAAAAAAGAATTATCCAGTCTAAAATATCCACAGTGCCAAGGCTGAGAAACCTTGCCTTAGGAGTATAATGCAAATGAATAATTATAATAATTTAAGAATTATAGAACTAGATTTTATGAATATAGATGTGCAGAGGAAGCACAGAAAAGCCTAGACTACAAAGTTTAACAGGGATAATACTTAGAAAAAAATGTTGCTTCTGATTCATCAATTTCCAAATTCAACCCCAACTGGACTTTTAGCCTTACTTTCAGCTTCTTTCCAAAATCAGGGCTGTGAAACTGGTTTAAGTTGTGAAGTCTATACCTTGCTTAGTGTGTCCTTCTTCCCAGGGTACGGACAACAGTCCCTTTTTCCCTCCTATTCAAAACTACTCAGCATTGAAGACCTCACTCAAGTTCTCTCTCTTCCATGAAGTCTTCAATAATTCCCTTCAAACTCCTAAATGATTATCAACTATATCACTTAGTTGGTATTTAATCATATTCTGGCTTCCAAAATCATTTGTTAGGTTATGTTGCTTAACTTTTAAATAATTATTTAACATTTACATTTCACCTCTAGGTTGGCAGTTCACCGAAGACAGAACTTATCTGGCACACCTGTAGCACCCACTTCCTTTGTGCATCATGCTACAATAATACTTTAAAAGCATGAAAAAAGTGGTACTATGTGTTAGGCATTACCTACCATCAATTCTTCATGTCTCTTGAGCTCATAACAATTTGAATGTATCAGATTACTAGAAAAGTAGTTTATTTACAATGTGTAGGCAGCCAGCCTCTGCTCATAACCATCTGACCCACGTGCCCATGGGGCCATAAGAGAAAACCCGTGGCTGGGGGTTGGGGCTGCAGCTTGATGATACAGCATTTGTCTCGCATGTGTGACGTACTAGGTTTGCTCCTCAGCACCACATAAATACAAACAAATAAAATAAAGGTATAAAAAATACAGTAACATTATTTAAAAAAAAAAAAAAAAAAAAAACCTTGGCAGGATTGAAAACCTCACAGGGCACCTCCAATCCCAAAAATGGGGCTGGGAAGACCCACTGTAATGGTTTCACATGATGGGCTTCATGAGAGAAGGACAGCAGAAGGGTTTAGGGCATGAACTCGAAGTCCGGAGTACCTGGGTTCAAATCTGATTCTATCATTTACTAAGTATGGATCTTGGACCAGGTACTCCACTTTTCTGAGATTCAGTTTCCCCACTCCACAAAAATGGGAACAAAATAGTATCATCTACCTCATAAGGTTTTCATGAGGATTAAATAACTTAGTACACAAAATGATAAGTAAAGCACTTAGAACAGTGTCTCCCACTAAACATCATCATTATCATCATCGATCTAAATAAAGGACAGGAGAAAATACCATTTTACTGAGGAGTCACCGGAGTGAGATTCCTCAACAGAATGATTTTTTTAATATTAAAAATAAATTTGTGAACAGTTCCTCACATGTCAAAATTTCTGCTTTCCCTCAAGATACCCTTCTCTGGTTCTCTCCTCTACTGCTTCTCAGTCACCTAAAAGCCTGGATGCAAAGGTTCCCTTGTTTGGAGGGAAGACAAACTGCTTAAACTCATCACTACAACACAGGCAGTACTGGGAGGAAGCTGTTTGTAACATATGGAGAAACTGCTTTTCTCTTTTTAGTAAAGTAGGATAGGCACCCTTCCTATCCTCAGTCAGGGGCTGCCATCAAAGTCCTTGGAATCCAGACCCATAACTCTTGGCTCTTCTCTTCCACTGAAAGCTCTGTGAAAGTCACAGGACGTACCTATGCCCTGCCCTGCTCTGTGCCGATGGCCACTATAAAAGAGAAATGCCCTGTGATACTATCTTTTTGTTTGTTTGCTTTTTAAATTATACATTAGAGATATAGGATCACAGTAAAACATGAAGAGAGGGATAACACAGTAAAAGAACAAGTCTCCCTCCACTCCTCTTAACTTCCTTTCACAGAAGTAAATACCTTTTTCAATTTAACATGTTCTTAGTTTATGATGCATTTACTTTCAGTTTTACATATTTATTAACACAATTATGTCTGTATATTTGGAGTTATATCATTTTAAGATAGGCTCTGTTGTATTCTATAATGTGGATATATCATAATTTATTTAATCATTTCCTTACAGTGGACATTCAGGTTAACACTTAGACCTTAATTTATAGTGACCCAAACTGTTTATCTGTAACTAAACTGTAGTTGCCAGGAAATCTAATCCACTGGTGGACCTCTGCAGACAACTCTGCCCCTCCAAAAGATTCATTCTTAAATTTCTGTCTATAAATTAAAAAATACCAGATGAATTACATAGTTTGAGATACAGGCTTTAACTACACTATTTCTATTCAAGTATAAATTCAAAGTAAAAATTTTCAATTTATAAAAAGTTACCTATAATATTTTTAGGCTATATGCTTTGTCTCTAAATCCTGCTGGAGAGATTTTAGAAATCACATGGTCAGAAGCCATTTTCTTCTAATTAAAAAAAATTATAAATTTCTTGATCTAAAGTAAAAATTAGCAAATGACTACATTCTTCATATTCAGGTATCATCTATAAGTAGTTAAAAGAAAATCAGAAGGGGAAAGTTTGCATCTCTAACTACTGAATAACTGCTTTCTTTTCCTCTGCTAATAAATTGTAGGCAGACTTGAACAGATGTCAGGTTGGCATTCAAACCTAAAATATAGCTGAAAGCAAGTTATGACTAATACAAGGAAAAAGATGAATGTCAGAAAGCTTCATTTTTTTTTCTCTTTTTTTCAAATTTCAGATAAGCTCTTTAGCCTTAGGGTTCCTTTTACAGAGCCTGGAGTTCGGTGAGATGTCTTAACCCCCATTTTAAATTGCAATCTCTCTCATGAGTGGGGGGTGTGAAAGTGCATTTTAAGAGTGTCAGTGTTTATGTTAATCTGAGTAAGAACTCCCTTTCTCCCAAATATGGCTCACACAAAACCTTGGTGCCCTTTCTTCCACGATGTTTTATTTGCACTGTTCTTAGCATGTGAAAGATGTCTGGGTGTGATTGAAAGGCTCCTTATCTTCTCCACAGCTCTACTCCATAGAAGAACTGCAGTTTTACTTATGATATCAGAAAGAGTTGCTTTCCTCTTGAATTTCAAAGAAACCTTAAAAATACAGATTGCAAATGGGCTTAGAGAGGGAAGCACAGGGAAAAGACAACCAAAAAGAACGCAGCATCAGTTTCAAAGAATGGGGGCACAAGACCACAACAAGGGGCTTTCTTCCCCGCTAGGCGGCCTGCATGTCCAGAGCCTGAAGATTCTAGAAAGACAGTGAGGGCAGAAACCTACAGTTTCTATACCCTTTCTCTTCTAGCTCTTCTGCCAAAACTCCTTTCTTTGGGTAGCATATGAATCTATTCCCAAGATTACATTTAAAGACCCTAATTCTTCAGTAATTATTCCAGTATTCATTGAAAAGATTTAGTTTTTTGTTTTGACAGTTATAGTCAGGATGCTGAAAAATGAAGTTCTCTGCAGAAACTCTCTTTGCCAACAAAAGAGCTGCAACAAGAATTGGGTAATTAATCAGTTACTTATCCTGAGCATTCCCCACAAAACTGCATGCAGGGAACAAGTGTGGTAATGTCTGAACAGAAGGATATATTCAATTGCCATCTGAAAATGCTCAAGGGTAGCAAGCAGCTGCTGCTCTTATTTACCTGAACTTCCAGACGCCAGCTTTTGATGCTCACACTTCTAGGACTCAAATGGTGCTACTGTTATTCCACAGAGTAAGGATTTAAGGTCATTCCTAATTAAACATCTGTCATTGGGAGGCAGGAGAACATTTTAACTAAATATGTATTTGGTATGCACTAACTGCAAGTTAAGGGTCTAGTTTTCTTTGCTAATGTTTTCGCATACTTCGAAAGAACAGCGGCTGCACTTGAGCTACAGATAAGAAAAAAGTAGTTATACTGATTAAAACAATAACTAATGCCTCAGTTGGTAGTCTCCCAAAGTAATTCCTTTTCCTATTTTACAAATAGCCTCTATCCCTCTGTCTATAGCGCTTTATGTTATTTCCTTTTCTCTTTAAGGATTTCCTTGATTTTAATTCTACAAAGATATAACAGAAGCAAGAAGGTATATACTACGTACTTGAAAGTACTTCAAGAGATTGGAAATTCTATGACAGTTATTTTCACATGTGGTCACATCATTTGATCCCTAATTTTACTGCATAATTATGTGTCTCTGGTTAAGTAGTTTAGTCTTATTTAACCTCACAGCAATATTCTGTGTGTATCTAACCTAAATTTTTAATTTTGAAAAGGAAACATGAAGTTTTACAAACAAAAGGAAAAAAACTATGTTATCTAGAAGCATCGTGATCAATCTCATAAAATCAATGACAGAAGAAAATTCTGAATTTATCACTCTGTAAATTTGAAAAATTGATATATGTAGGCAAAAAATCCATTTAGTTAAAATTCCCATTTACAAAGTAGAAGTCCTCCATATTGCTCTGATTTTGAATCCATGTACCTTGGAATTTGTAAATGTTCGATAATAGACATTTTTTGTGAGAAAATTTGAAACATGATCATTCAAAATACTGTTAAAATAAAACTCATTTCTCTTGAAGATGTGTTAGCCAAAAAGTGGGGAGAAATCAAAATGTAAGAAGAATGAGAAAATGTACATGCAACAGCTCCAACACATTTTACTACTTGGATCTGCTCCTTTCTGAAATCTGGTCATTGTTACACATTGCATGAATTGATATATAGTTTTAAAATCTCTTAAAGAGTCAAAAAAACAAAGTAGAAGTTCTCCACACTCCATAAAAGACAATGATTTGTTCTCAAATCAAAAATAGTTATCTGTTTAAAACAAAAAGTCTCATAACCTACATAAATTATTTGCTAATTTTTTATTTGAATTGATTTAACCATACCTAGTGTCTAACTGAATCCTCAAACCATACAGTTTTGTCTATTTAGTTAACAAAAGAGTGAGGAAAAAATAATCAGCCAATTTTGTCCCCACTTGGCAGAGTGAAAGAACACAGGGTATACATAAAAGGTACTTGTATAATTTTATTTATATTCCATCCAAATGTAACAACTTTCAATTTTACATACCTTTACCAAATTTAATGAGAACTTTACGAGCACAGTGTATTTGGAGTGTAAGGAAGAATTTTACTATCTAATTCCCCCAGAATTCAAAGGAAAAAAGAAGTTTCTATTGGATAATGAGAAATGCCACATGCACAGCAAGAGAATTATTTCTCATTTAGCCATAAAAAAGTAGCTTAATTTTTTTAGACTTTCATAAACTTCATTTAGAATAAAGAAATGTTTACTCTATTCAGCTCAAAAGCCAAGTTAGCTTTATACTTCTTATGTTTTAAATCAAATTGATAAAGTACGCTTCTTGAAGGCAAAAAGCCATAAAGAGAAAATCTATGACTTTTGCTTAAAAAAGACAAACTCATTTTTTGTATAATTTAATTAACATAAAAAATCCAAAAGAAAGGTTCAGTAGCACTCGCAAAATTCAAATTCATTGTCCTTAGTTAAAAAGCACATGAATAATAAAAGGCACACAAGTATAACTTAACTCATTTAGATACAAATATCAGAAACAGGTTAAGTTCACTAACAAATTCTAAACCTATTTTGATTGAATTTCAAACTGTATAGCCAACAAAGTCACAAACCAACTGATAGAAGTTTTACTCTTTAATGTATTAACTACATAACCCCAGACACGCCGTCATGAACACGATCTGGATAATATACAAACAAGAAACTAATGTTTAAATAACTAAACCCTCAAGAGCTTCCAAACAGTGAGAAAATATTTATAATCAAAGAAACAGCTTGCTACAGATGCTGTATTTTTCTATTTGTTAGATGTATAAATGTTCACAGAGATCAAATCACTAGGTCTCAGTCCTCAAAACCAGTAAAATATTTCATATAAAAACTTAAAACATTTGAAATCATCTTTTCAACTCTGCTCTACCCAAATATTCTTAAACAATATTTCCATGTCTAGATCAAAAAACTATGGATTTATTGTGCCTTAAAATACACTACCATGATAGAGAACTATCACACTTTTTACTATTTTCCAAATTAGAATTCTGTTTTTTATGGACTTGGCCTTTGTATCTTTCAGATAAAAAGTATGCTATTGTCATTTCAAGGTGTATAAAACTCAGGTGATGAGGGTCTCTGTCATTTTCTCTTAATCCAATTCCAAACTCGACCTTTACCCAGTGAACAGGTGTGTGCCGTGCCTGTAATTTATCAGAGCGAGCGACCAGGCAGAAAAGCTACCAACAATAGGGGGCTAATACAATCCAAGTACTTAGTGCCTAAAAAGCAGTTCTTATCCCCACCATGATGAATATACTTTTATCTCCCAGTAGCAATTTAAAGAGAAAGAATGATGAAGGAAGGGGAGTAATGTATTTGTATTCCCTCAGTTTTTCTAGATCCTGTTTTTACACTAATAGTCTGCCAGAAGTTGTTATGTTATAAATTCCTTTCTCAGATATTCTGTTGCTCACATTCCAACCCAACGTATGATATGGATATGAAAGCAGTCATGACAGCATTTCCACTGGGCAAATAAAGTCACTTCACACAGATAAATTAAATAAACCTTCAAGAGGAAAATGATAAATGAATAGAGCATTTCTTTATATGCACTATGGAAACTCCCATGTATATCCTGCATTTGTCTTTTTAGATCAAGCTTATCTAATTTAAAAACATGCCAGGTATCCATCTACTAGGTATGAAGACACACTAATGGGATAATGTTATAGTTCAACAAAAAGAAGCAGCAGTCTAATAGATAATGATTATTCATCAAGGTAAACTTGACCCACAATCTTTAGAATCAGGTAAAATTTCTAAATATTCTGTATAGAAAAAACATTCTAAACTAACTAAATAAATTGAGCAACCCAAATATTATTTCTATGATTTCTCCATAAAATTAAACAGTTTGAAAAAATTTCAGAAAACTTATTTTAAAAAAAAGAGGTTAAAACTGAAAAAATATTTGGGCAGATCTGAAAAAGAATTTCAAAACCACTGAAAAAAGATTCTTTATCATTTAACTTTTCAAAAAATGTAAACTTTTATGAAATTTTCCCTTTTGAACTCACCCATCTGCTCCACAATCTCTGGAGGAAAAACACGGGAAGCAAATGCTCGTCGAAAAATATCTGAAAATTCTTTGTCCAGACCTCCTATTCCCATTTTTTCAAAGTTCCAGTCAGGATTGATGATAGATTGGCGATTTTCCTTGGTTTTAGCTTTGCCTATGTCAAACAAATATAATCAAATGTGAAACGAGAATTTCACCTCTTAGTGTAAAAACATAGACAGATACTCTCTGATCATCCCAAGTGAACAGACAGGCTACCCTTATGCAAAGAAGAACATATCCTTGGCAGATTTTCTAATAAAAAGAGTGAGTATGCTTTATCTACTTTGACCCCATTTATGGTCAGTAATAAACTTTGAAAATGACTAGCTAAACTTATGCTGTAGTCTATTTGTAATCAATTCATGGAACTTGATTTCATTAGCCTTTAACCAAATTAATTAACTTGGTTGATTAGAAGAAACACCACATGCATATCAAATGAAGACACACTAGCTGCCAGAAATGCAACTAAAATCCAGCAATCTCTCAAGGCTCTTAAAAATAAGTATATTTAAAAATAAATGAATTTATCTAGATTAAGCTTATAATCTGGTATGTAACCCCGCTTAGCCTGAGAAGATAGCACTAAGTAATTTTGATGTCTTATTTGCTTCTCTTCAAATGTATACAAAAGTCTAAACTCACTCTAAAGACTTTATTGGCTACAAAATTCATGTTTACAGATTCTCTTACAAGGGTAAAAAATTTCTAATTTAAATGTCAGAGTGCCACCTAAAGTAACTTAAGAGAACCACATCTACTAATTCAAAGAATGAGTTACCTTAGTACACTCTATTATTAACAAAAACAACAACAGAAAAGTGAGAACATATTTTTATAAAGTCAGGGAAGTAAATATCACATATAAAAAAGTTTAGACGGTAATTTTATGGTTAGAGTTTCGAGAACTTGAGATTTCTTTTCAGAAGGTTATCAAAAATATTTTGCTTACATTCCACTGCCCTCTTGTGGTCAAATTTACTACATGCATATCATGCCTTTGCTTGGATTACTTGAAAATACCTGCATTTGTGTGAAAGCTATGCAATTCCCTTGAGATAAAATATCTTAACAAAAGGTGTAAAAAGAAAAACAAACACACAAAAAAATAATAAATATATTAGATCAAGAATAGATTGGGATATATCCATCATTCATAAAAGTGACATTATATAGCCATGAAAAATCGCATGTAGAGGTGTACTTAAGATGCTTGAAAAATGTTGTCAAAAAAATCACAAATTATAAAACGGTATAAAAATAAAATAAAAATTTAGAATATGATGGAACATGTATATTTTATAATTTAGATAAACAATAAGAGAAAATAGTAATTGATAGACCCAGAAAATAGGCCTCACATGTAGAGAAAGTTAGGTAAACCTGGAAATGATAGTGTGCAGTCAGCAAAAACCCTCTACCTTCTAATGGAGTAGACATGAACATAATTAAATCAATCAAAAGTAAGATTTATTATCCAGTTAGTAGCATTGTATTTTGATGAACAACTGTTCTTCAAGACTAAACTGCATTATTTTAATATAATAAAAGTAGGGCTAAAGTACAAGAGTAGGACTGGACAATGAACATACTGGAAAGATATTAACTGTGCATTCATCACTTGATCACTAATAAAATTAATGATAGTATCTCATTTAACACAACCACCAGATGACCAGTTATAAAGTGACTAATTCTCAAGATCATGAAACATAATGAAATTCTGAGAAACTGTGCTAACTGCAATATGGGATGATCCTGAATGAGATCCTGGAACAGAAAAAGAATATAATGGAAAAACCGGTGAAATCCAAATAAAGACTGCATTTAAGTCAGTAGCATTGAAACTGTTAATTTCTTAGTTTTGTTAACTATATTAGGGTTATATAAGATATTCGCATTAGAGGAAGTTTGTGAAGGGTATATAGTAGTTCTCTGAGATATTTCAGGAAATCCCCTATAAGCCTAAAATTATCTGAAAATTTAAAGTTAAAAAATTAATTTTGTTGTTTCTTTTTACTTATTTTTAGTGTGGCTATTAGGAAATCTAAAGCTACATGTTTCATATCCTAATTCTTTGGATAATACTGATCCAGATGAAGGTTCTGAAGTTTTTCACCAGCACATCTGGCAAATATGAAATAACCATGATTTTGTGATAAGCCATCTCCTTTCCCATCTGAAAATCATTTTAATTGAGTCACATATAACAAGAGTTCCATTTCACTTGGAATCTTTTGAAAACTGTGCATCTTACCAATAAGATTGAGTGATGAGTTTTCCGCTTTTTCAAATGCGACTTGACTATTTCCAACAACCAGTCCTACTTCAATCTACACAGAAAGAATTAATTAATAATAATTAATAGGCTACTAGCAGACTTTTGGACTTTTCAATTCAAGGCAAAAAAATGAAGAGAAAATGAACACTCTGTGCAAAGCAAATCTCTCCCATTATCATCTGTGTCACTTTTACTTTTTTTATACAACATTCTACAGTTCATGCTTTATTTCAATGTCTGTGTCTTTTCAATAATGTTCTTCTTCTTCATTTATAATAAGTATCCTCAGTTATATTCTTACATTGTGTGCATATATGAATACATAACTACAAATCCCACCATTATGTACAGTTCTAATGTAACAATTTAAAAATGTGAAAAAAATAGTATCTTCAATCAACTAGGATTACAAGTACATAATACAAACTTCAAATTACTATTAGGTCTGTAAATAAGTATATTTTAATAACAATGCTTTATGAAAGCATTATTCTCCCTACCAAAAAGAAAGTGTACAATATGAAAAAATGCAGAGCAAGGGAATAGTTAGGAAAATTATATTAATCTGTACAATTCACATCATAAAGGTTATTTCATAAAGATTAGAAATAAAGCATACCTTCTGTCTTTTACCCGTTGCAGGCTCTCCCTTCAAGATGCTAGGATCCATGGCTTCAATATCCTTCACCAGTAAGCCAAAAAGCTTTTCATTGAAGCTAAACACAAGCTATGTAGAAAAGAGGTAAGGGGAGAAATTTTACTTCATGATGTAATGGCTTGATTCTCACATCTTCGATAAGGTTTTCCAAATGCAGAAAACCAGTTTTCTCCTGTACACCCCTTCTCATATATGCTCCACCAGCACACAACTCACACAGTCAACAACAGGAAAAGGGAATGACGATTTATTATCTGCTAGGGATCAAACACTTTAGGAGGCTACATAATGAATCTGCCTAAACACTTGGGAATAGAAATTCTAAGAAACGGGGCTAAGAGTCACATGATAATGCCAGGGTATATGACTCTAAAATTCACACGTTAAGACAGTACAAAATGCCTACCACACAATTGCAGAGACAGCTTCTGAACGCTTAATCATTAATTCACGAAGTACTTGTTGAGTGCCTTCTACAATCTAGACCCTCTTCTATGAGTTGGAGTGAAAAGTAAATAACAACTCTGCACTACTAATGACTACAAATGAGAGTAAATACTAGGAACAATGATTTGGGCTAAGATATTTACTTCTCTTTATTCTGGAGTGTTTTCTTTCATGTATTTATTGATACATACATGTTATTGAGTTGAAAATGATTACAAACACCAAAGCATTTTCTATTAAACATTCTCCTAAGCATTTTTTTTACTAAGATATTAAGGCTAAAGGCAAAGGTTAAAAACAATAAAGTTTAGGTAGGTAATCTGCATACAATTATGAGCCCCAATATGCAGGAATTCATAAGGGATAAAGCATATGGACAGGGAGTCAAAAATTATCAGTTAAATGGCATCTAGGACAATTCAAAACAGAACAACACTGGGAGTGCAGTACTGGGTTCACTTGTATCAGAGAACTTCACAGTACATGGCATTTCTGAGCCATTAGGGAACAGAATGCTAGGGACCAGCAAAACTCAAACATTTTGGTCTAAGGATGCCTCTATATACTGCTAAAAATTTTGAGGAATCCAGAGAACTTTTGTTTATGAGTATTAGACCCACTGATACTCACCATATTAGAGATTATTAGAACAAAAAACTTTTAAATTTATTAATTTTAAATTAGCAATAATAAATCTATTTTGTGTTAACATGAATAACATTTTTAATTTTAAAAATCCTATTTTCTGAAATAAAAGATATAAGTGAGAAGAGTGGTGCTATCATCTTTTTCTAAATTTCTTTGTTTGGTTTCTGGCAAATACCTCACATCTGCTTCAATAGTCAATGCGCTGTGCCAATACAAACCACGTAGTCTTTGTAAACCTCTACCACGTAGTTGTGAAAGAACATGAGGAAGATGACAAAAAACATCTTGGCATTATTATGAAACTAGTTTTGACTTTGTAGATCCCTGAAAAGGTCTCAGGGACTCCTGGGGTCTCTGAACCACACCTTGAAAGCTGCTTCTATGGAGCTAAGGTATGAGGCAGGAGTCTGAAATGACTAAGAAAGTCACAAAGGAGACAAATGTCACGGTGAGGTTAAAAGAAAATGATTATTTACATGTTCAAACAATTTATGAACTCACATTTAGGTAAAATTTTTTGGAAAAGAAATCTTTCTTAGAAGGTTAATTACGGGATATTAACTGAAGACCCAAAACATGGCAATACTGACAAACGTTTTCTTTTTTTCTGTCTTTGTGCTTGGAATTGAACCCTGGGATTCACACAAACTGTATGAGCTATACCCCCAGCCCTTGGCAAATGTTTTCAATGAAAGTTTAGGCTTCCAAAGTTCTACTAAAAAAATTTTTTTTTGAGAATATACATATGTACATAATTTTTTCCAAGATTCTCAAATCCATAACCAAAAGAAGTCAAGAACTACTTTTCATACAGAAATACATTAGGGAAAGAGAAAGATATCCCAGAAATAAAAAAAAGTCCTACAATAAAAAAAAAAAAAAAAAAAAAAGGAAGAAAGAAAAAAACTTCAGATTTATGTCCACAATGTTCCTAATTTGCAGAGGGAAAAGCTGCTGTAATTATACATGACATCTTAAGCTAAAAGCCACTTTAGAATTTTTCTGAATAGAACTGTACAGGTTTAGTAAATATAACTCCCTTACTTTTTTATCACTCATCTTGGATATATCTGTTCATATGCAAAGCTCCTCTCAGTTGTTAAAAAGAATAATTAAGGGCTAGAGGTGTAGTTCAGTGGTAGAGCACTTGTCTAGCTTGTGTGAGGCCCTGGGTTCAATCCTCAGCACCACATAAAAATAAATAAAGGTACTGTGCCCATTTACAACTTAAAATAATTTTTTTAAAGTAGAATTAATTTTGGACAACAACAGGGATCAGAATACCTATTAAGTGAAAGGAATGAAAGAAAATTTAGACCTACCTGCTGCCCCACTGAGAAGGCCTGGTTGTTGAACTGTTGAATAAATTCTGCTGCCATCTTGTCAGTGTCATAAGGGTTGGAGTCAATGTTCTTTTTCTGCAGGAAATCGATCTCGATGGTCATTGTGCCAATACACTGTTTGGCTTTGTCAAATGTATATAAGGAGACTGGGGGGAAAAGAAGCATTTTTTTTTTTAATTACAAGGACACAAAATTCTTTCTGTGCTTTTAGTAACTAAAATTTCAAATAAATAAATCATAATAGCACTTGACCAAAAGGGGCTTAACACAGGCTTCATCAGAGGGACACAGAGGCACAGGTTTAAAAAATATTAGCCACTAGAGATTTTCTTTTTTATCTGAATTCATTAGAAAATACTGTGTGGTGGCATATATCCATAATCCCAGCAGCTTGGGAGACTGAGGCAGGAGGATCACAAGTTCAAAGCCAGCTTCAGACCCTAAGCAACCTAATGAAACCCTGTCTCAGTATAAAAAATAAAAGGGCTGGGAATGTAGCTCGAGTTCATTTTTGATACAAAGAAAGAAAGAAAAAGAAAGAAAGAAAGAAAGAAAGAAAGAAAGAAAGAAAGAAAGAAAGAAAGAAAGAAAGGAAGGAAGGAAGGAAGGAAGGAAGGAAGGAAGGAAGGAAGGAAGGAAGGAAGGAAGGAAGGAAGGAAGGAAGGAAGGAAGGAAGGAAGGAAGGAAGGAAAGAGAAAGAAAGGGAGAGAGGGGGGAGGGAGGGAGGGAGGGAGGGAGGAAGGAAGGAAGGAAGGAAGGAAGGAAGGAAGGAAGGAAGGAAGGAAGGAAGGAAGGAAGGAAGGAAGGAAGGAAGGAAAAAGAAAATACTGAACAGCACTCTCCCTCAACTTTAACCCCTCCTCGCTTGATGAAAAATTCACAGCCTTCCCCACATGGCCTCAACCCTTTCCTGTTTCTCCTTTAACAGGAGAACAATGTTCCTAATGATATATAATTACAAAGAAGTACTTCTATAGGACAAAGTCTGATTTCTAAGTCAGCTTGAAAAGTACATTTAAAAATGCAGTTTATAAACTTTTTTTAAAAAAAAGTATCACATTATATCATAGTGTATTAGGATCATTAAGAAAGAGTAGAGCAAGATACCCAGAAATGTTCAAGGAAATGTTTGCATTTTGAGTTTACCCAACAAGAAAATGTGATTATGCCCAGTAAAAAAAAAAAGAAAAAATTTAAAGTTTATCACTGCTTTTCAATAGGGTTTATTGAAAACACTTTTGTTTTCCCTATAGATCATTGTCCTAAAATTTACCAATGACTCTTTAGAACACAGTAAAGTTCTTTTAAGCAATCTCCCCTGAGTTGACGCATCACAATTTTTTACCCTCTCATATATACATATTTTTTACATATATACCTCTCTTGACTAATGCTCAGTCTGCAAGCTCCTCATGCACCACTGGAGGTGCTACACATTATGGGTTAACCCATGATAACCCATGGGTAATCTGTTGATACTAGTTATGCTTGTTACAGTAAATATGCAATACAATTAAATAGTATAATAACTCAAAATTTGGGCATTCTAGAATTGGTTTTATAAAATTAAGTGTAAAGTTTCAGAGAAAACTTTAAAAAGTTTCTTCTAAAAATATCATTAATATGAACAAGCAAATTAGAAAATATTAGAGGTGAAATCCATAAAAATCCAAAAGAATTCTCTACTCCTAAATGATTCAAAAGGTCCAAGCTCTCCCTCCCTTTCAAAGAAACCTATATAGAAATTATGGTTGAAGTTTATGTATAAAAGACAACACAGAACTTCAATCTATAGACCAAAACGACAAGAAAAAGCCTTTAACCAACTTTACAATTAACTTCTAGTCCTGGTCGCATCTGATAAGTCTCTACTGTTCTCAAAAAAAATAGGTTAAACAAAGAATATTGCTTTTTTACATTTACTTTGGGCCAAGAGGTTTGGCACTTCTGTGAGTTACCATGGTCAAATAGCGAGAAGCTAAACAGCAAAGTCACTATAATGTAGCTTTAAGTTGGTCTGTCATTACTATGAAACACCTGTTGCAAAGATTCTAGTGGTTTGCAAACCCAGATGTTCTCTTCAAAGGGGATTTCAAATCTATGAGTTTCAATAGATCCATCTGGAATCCAGGTAAATCATTTAAGCTCACTATGCCTTCATTCACCACATTAATAAATCAAGAAGACAGAATTAGGTGAGTCTTTATGGTCGCTCATACTCCAAATTCTAGTCTAAGCTTATTTCTTATATTCTAGCCACTTGAGTTATGCCTAAGAATTTTCTGTAAATTCCTTGAATTAAATTACTTGTGCAATCATATTTTTATATTTGGCTTACTATCTTCAAGGGGGTAAACATTTAAATATTTCAAAAGCAAAATAACAAAGTGATTAAAATGGAAAATGTATAAAGATCAAAGATCTGGATGTTTTGTTCCTTCTTCACATTTCATAGAAGGTACAGGTTATTTGCTGAGTAACTTTTACAGGCAAGAGAGTTTGTTTGTTTCCTTCATATCATGAAAAAATACTTAGGGGGTAAAATATTAATGTAAAAAGAATAAGTTCATCCAGGAACTCCATTTTCAGGGGTCTGTCCCAGAAACACCCTTGATCTTTTGCCTAAAAAAGGATCTATAGGAAGGCTCACTGCAGTTTGACTACTTACAATAGTCCAACACTGAAAAACTTATCAGTAGGGAAACAATGAATAAAATGCAGTAGATCCAGAATGTGGAATACTGTACAACAATTTTTATGAAAATAAAAAAATTATATTTAAGAAAGATGGATGACCCATGAATACATATTATTGAGTGAAAAAGCATACTTCAGAAATATCTGCATAGTTATGCAACCATTTTGTGCAATAAAGACTCCAAAACAATACCATAATATCACAATGCATATATATGGATGTGTGAATACAAGTATAGAAAAATATATGTACATCTTCTTCATACTGAGAAATTTGAATAAGTATACTAAAATATCATCATCACTGGCTTTAGTTTTCAAATGTATTTTACTTTAAGGTCGGTGTTCCTAAATAGAAAAAACCAATCTGTTAACAATTGTAAATGCTACGGGCAGTACCATGGACAGTAACACAAGCAGCACCACGGTCAGCACCATGGTGGGTCCCAAAGAGACTGGCGTCCTGAAGGGATTTCATCTAGGAGCAAAGGGGTACATGATGGACATGTTTTCTTATTTTACAGCTAGTAGCAATTTAATTTATTTTACAGCTAGTAGACTGGTTTAAAATGTTTTTATAAGCAAAAAATTTTACAGCAAATGCTTTGGATAAACATTACAATGACAGGTAGAGTAGAATGGCCAAAAAATGTGTGAATTGAACATCAATCTACAATACTTTACAAAGTATGGCATTACCAGATGGAGGACAGACACACTAGATGACTCTTCCAGAAGATTCTCTTAAAAAAAAATCACTGACTCAACTTAAAAGTCTCACTTTATATTCAAAACTCCCATTCCAGAATCCTTGAACACTCCTCCTTCAACCACATCTCCTATCCTGTCTTTGTTCATCTTTATTCAGACTGAACCAGTTTCCCACTTATGGCTACATCTATATCAGACCCCAAATCCTTCCTGACCTCAAGCCTACTCCATCTGATCACTTGGTTTTACAATTTTGCCTCTAAGTCTGTTGGAGTCATCTGTTGAAAGATCTGAAACTACCCCCACCCAAAAAAAAAAAGGAAGAAAGAAAGAAAGGAAGAAATCATTTCCTGTAGCAAGAGAGTACTATATAACATAATTTAAGCATAAAATAAAGTACATTTCTTAACTCATCAAAATTTATAACATTGAATTCTCAAACATTTTCAGGACAAAAAATATCTACATTAAAAGTTAATTTTTTAACCTTTATTTTATTTATTTATTTCTATGTGGTGCTGAGGATCAAACCCAGTGCCTCACACATGCCAGGAAAGTGCTCTACCACTGAGCTACAACCCCAGTCCAAAAGTTAAATTTAAGCACCCTCTTACCCTTATATTTAGGCAAATAAACTTAAGAAAATTAGAAGCCTAGGCTACATGCAACCCATCTTCTCATTAGATTTTTAATAAGTGCTCATTTTCACCTGCACCGTCTGCACACAGGGAACCCTGACTTCATGCCCTGACCTACTTCCTTTTGCTGCTAAACTTCTCTGCTTTCTCAGCTTCTCACTATGCTTCAGGTGAAGAGGTGAGAGTTAAGGGAATCACTTATGTCAGCGTTTCCCAAAATGTAACTGATAAGAACGATTCAAGGGTGATTTAAAAACACAGACACATGAATCAGATTCCCCAAAGGAGGAGCCTATGAATCTGTTTTTTAAAAAACTCCCCAGATAATTCTTTCAGACAGTGTGGAAAGCACTAATTGTGTGACCTTCTCCATCAACAACCCATATCTAAAGTAATCTTTATTTTTACCTTCAAACAAAAATTTTCATCCCTCTTCCTACTTCCACAAAGAAAAGGAAGAGCCAATGAAAGATGACCTCAATGTTTAAGCTACTTCTAACTCAGAAAAAAATTATAAATGCCATGTTCCTAAATGAGAAGTAAGACATTATCTTCTCACCTTACCAACTTTTCATAGGTATTTGTCTTCTTTCAACCAGTTTAAAGCTACTATATCTTTGAATATCTTCAAAAGCTTTGGTTCTAGAGGATAACAGTGGTCCCATGAATCTGGATATTCCCTAAAACTCCACAGGAGTAGCAAGGAAGGCAAACAATACCACATATAACCTCCAACTGGCAGTACCAGAAGACAAAGAATACTCTGAAACTTAACTTACTTGAATATAGAGAAATAAGCTCCAAAAATTACAGAGCTTCCATTGTGGGGGAGGGGGAGGAGACAACAGAGAGAGGAGACCTGGACATAAACAAAATACATAAAGCCACCTCCAAAAAGAGAAATTCCAGCACCAAATGCTAACTGCTAAGCACAGATATGGGATTTGGCTGTCTATAGCTCCAGGTGCAGGGAAATGACTTGAAAGTCATTTCAAGACAACAGAAGCATCAAAGAATCATTGTTAAGAATCAGATAAATAGAGAACCAGTGGTGCTCTTCATGACATGGCAATGAGGAAAAGAAGTCCATTAGAAAAGAAAATTAAGGATCATGAGGAAACAAAAGAGGAATAAGTCATGTCAATCAAACTCTACTTCTCCATTCATTTCACCAATATTATTCTTGGAAGAAATTGTTGATTGCTATACTGACAGAAGGTAATACTCTTGGGCTAGTGATCTTGTCTACAAAATCGTGAAAAATACACACGCAAAAAAAGTTTCATCCAACATTTGTTGTTGGTTTTTTTGTTTGTTTGTTTTTTGATAGTACCAAGGATTGAACTTACGGGCACTGAGTCACATTCCCAGTCCTATTTTGCATTTTATTTACAGACAGGGTCTCACTGAGTTGCTTAGCACTTTGATTTTGCTGAGGCTAGCTTTGAACTTGTAATTCTCCTGCCTTAGCCTCCCCAGCCGCTAGGATTACAGGTTTGCACCACTGCGCTCAGCTAACAAACATCAAAAAAAAAAAAAATATTGCGCTTCAGCTGGTGAAATGTCTTCCCACAAAATATCAACATAAAATATGGAAAATCCATAATGTAACAATTTAAATTACCTACTCGCAAACAAACTAAAACAAAACTAAACTAAAATGAGAAGATGAAAAACTAAGAACAGAAACAATAAAACAAATGCAATGAGAATTTATCAAATTCAGAAGAACACTGAAGAAAACAAAAAAAAAGGTTCAGGAGTGACGAATAAATTATAAAGTATCTAAGGAAGAATGAATTTGAATGCATTTAATAAGAGGAAGTAAAGAAAGAAAATAACCAATATTTTTAAAAGATTTTTAAAAATTTAAGCATCAGTGAGAAAGTGGTTAAAATGGAAGACAGGCAAAGAAGGTCCAACATACATACATAATTAGGGCCCTTGAAAAGCAAAACAACTATACCAGAGCTAATATATTAAACCATAAACTAAGAAAAGTTTCTGAAAATAACAAAGAATTTAAATTGACATATAGAAAGGATTCATTATATACCTACCTGAGAAAAATCACCCCAGATTCATCAATTCCAAGAAATACACTAATAAAGACATTAAACTTCAAAGACTGAAAAATCCTCAGGGCTCCCAAGCAGAAAAATCAAAATCCTTATAAAGGTAAGACAATTATACTGCATCAGACTTCTCAAAAGCATCATAAAAGACAAGGGAACTGTGATGCAGCATTTTTGAGAAATTTAAGAAAACAGGTCAAGAATTTTATATTTAGTCAGGTTGTCCTTCAAATTCCAATGATATAGAAAAATAGTTGAATATACAAGAACCCAAGGAAGAGTGTATATGCATGGATGACTTAGAGCAATGTACTAGACAACAGGTTTCATTCAACCAAGAAAAACTGGCAAAAGGACTGATTGGGGCTGTCTGAGAGACTTAATGGTAGCATTAAGACAAGTATGGGTCATGTTGGGAAGAATGACATGTGGATATCATATGTTCTGACAAAATGAGAAGAAAAGGGAGACTTACAATATGATTACTGACCATTGTGCAAGTAACAGATGAGAGTTAAAGAATTTCATTTAGAATTGACATGGCATATTTTTTAAAAAATTAAGTAAGGAAAGAAGGGCTCTATGAGAGGTATAGATATAAGTAATCACTGACATAAAGATATAAACATTCTTAAATCACTTTTTAAGAATAGCAGACACGAAGATGGCGGACTAGAGGGTGGCTGCGTTTCGTGTTGCTCCAGGACTCAGGACTCAAGAAGAGGAGATATAGAGAGCCTTGGGACCAACTCAAAGCAGCCGGGCGAGAGTCTCCCACTGGACAGGCGTCCCGGACGGGGCAGGAGTCCTGGACGGGGCGGTAGCCCCAAAAGCAGGGATCTTTGCAAAGTAGAACGGCCGGCGAGGCGCCCCTCCCCCCGCCGGAGCAGTGATCGCAGACAGCTGGGAGCATTGAAGAGGGGGCTGCCCAGAGGAGAAGGAGAAATACGGGTTTGGCACGTCGCTTGGAATTAGAGCAGCTGCGCCAGGGCTCTGGGCAGCTATCCGGTGGAACAGCGTGGTGAGTGGTTTGGTCCCAGAGCATCCGCTCCTGAACATAGGGGGGTTGTCTGGAGGAGGAGGAGGAGCGCAGCGGGGTGCTTGGGCTCAAAGTGACTGCACCAGGGCTACGGGAGGCAGTCGGGACAAGAAGGTGCACAGTGAGTTCTTGGGACTCGTGACGCACCAGATCTCTGGGTGACTGCCTGGTGGAGAAAGTGGTGCGTGGTGGGTCACTTGGTCTTAGAGTGACCGCACGGAACAACAGGTGGCTGCCGGAAAAAAGGCGTGTGGCGGGTCACTGGGACTCGGAGCAATTGTAAGGGGCTCCAGGTGGCTGCTCAGAGGAGGGGCCGCATAGCCAGGCGAAAAGTGCAGAGCAGGGTCCTAGACGGCTTCTTGGTGGAAGGGCCCCACAGACAAACTGAGGGGCGGAGCGAAGGCTCCAGGACTGCAGGCAGCTTCTCTGAGGAGAGGCAGCCGAAGGAGATTCGTTTGCGAAGGGTGAGGCTTCCAGGCCCAGGAGGTAGGTCCGGGTCCCTGGGAACATTGCAGAAGAAGGCTGCCCAGCCCAGGCGGTAGTTGTGAATTGAACGGAACCTCTGGGAGGAAAACCGACGAGCGAGACCTCCCCACCGGGTGACTCCTCCCTGTTGGGTGAGGTTCTCCCAAAAGGACCGTAAAATCAGAGACACAGGCCCAAACTGGTCTTGCATCAGCCCACAACCTACTTCCCTTCTGGATGAACATTCATCAGCAAGTGAAGGTACCTCTGCCCACTAGCAGGGAATATACCCCACCAGAAGGCCACCACCCCTAGGGAGTCAGCTCCCTTGTGGAGCACTGCATTATCAACTTCCTCCAAGATTTCAGGCTACTGAAGACTAAGAGGGGATATAATAGAAATCTTCAGGGATATTATAAGACAATAGAGGAAATCTGCAATATCACAGCGCTCAACTGATACCTGAACAATATGAGAAAACAAGGAAAGAAAATGCTGCAAACAAATCTAGATGTTACATCAATGAAACCCAACGACAGCATGGCAGAAGAAATGACAGAAAGGGAGTTCAGAATGTACATAATTAAAATGATCAGGGAAGCAAATGACGAGATGCAAGAGCAAATGCAGGCACTGAATGATCGCACCAATCGACAGTTAAAAGAGCAAATACAGGAAGCAAAAGATCACTTCAATAAAGAGTTAGAGATATTGAAAAAAAACCAAACAGAAATCCTTGAAATGAAGGAAACAATAAACCAAATTAAGAACTCCATAGAAAGCATAACCAATAGAACAGAACACCTGGAAGACAGAACATCAGACATTGAAGATAAAATATTTAACCTTGAAAACAAAGTTGAACAAACAGAGAAGATGGTAAGAAATCATGAACAGAATCTCCAAGAACTATGGGATATCATGAAGAGGCCAAATTTGAGAATTATTGGAATTGAGGAAGGCTTAGAGAAACAGACCAAAGGAATGAACAATCTATTCAATGAAATACTATCAGAAAATTTCCCAAATCTGAAGAATGAAATGGAAGATCAAGTACAAGAGGCTTATAGGACTCCAAATATACAAAATTACAACAGACCCACACCAAGGCACATTATAATGAAAATGCCCAACATACAAAATAAAGACAGAATTTTAAAGGCCGCAAGAGAGAGGAATCAAATTACATTCAGGGGGAAACCAATACGGATATCAGCAGATTTTTCAATCCAGACCCTAAAAGCTAGAAGGGCCTGGAACAACATTTTTCAAGCCCTGAAAGAAAATGGATGCCAACCAAGAATCTTATACCCAGCAAAACTTACCTTCAAATTTGATGATGAAATAAAATCCTTCCATGATAAACAAAAGCTAAAAGAATTTACAAAAAGAAAGCCAGCATTACAGAACATTCTCAGCAAAATATTCCATGAAGAAGAGATGAAAAACAAAGAAACAAATCAGCAATGGGAGGAACCATCCTAAAGGAATTGTCAAATAAAGGAAGAACCAAGTCGTCTCAAAATAAATAAATAAATAAATAAATAAATAAAATGAACCAAATGACCGGGAATACTAATCATATCTCAATAATAACCCTGAATATTAATGGCCTGAACTCATCAATCAAAAGACATAGACTGGCAGATTGGATCAAAAAGAAAGATCCAACAATATGTTGCCTGCAAGAGACTCACCTCGTAGAAAGAGATACCCATAGACTAAAGGTGAAAGGATGGGGGAAAACATACCATGCACATGGACTCAGCAAAAAAGCTGGGGTATCCATCCTCATTTCAGATAAGGTGGACTTCAAGTCAAAACTAGTCAAAAGGGATAAAGAAGGACATTACATACTGCTTAAGGGAACCATAAATCAGCAAGACATAACAATCATAAACATCTATGCCCCAAACAGTGGCTCATCCATGTATGTCAAACAAATCCTTCTCAATTTCAGAAACCAAATAGACCATAACACAATAATACTAGGTGATTTTAACATGCCTCTCTCACCACTGGACAGATCTTCCAAACAAAAATTGAACAAAGAAACCATAGCTCTCAATAACACAATCAATAATTTAGACTTAACGGACATTTATAGAATATACCATCCAACCAAGAGCGAATACACTTTCTTCTCAGCAGCACATGGATCCTTCTCTAAAATAGACCATATATTATGCCACAAAGCTAATGTAAGCAAATACAAGAAGATAGAGACACTACCTTGTATTCTATCAGATCATAATGGTTTGAAGTTAGAAATAAATGAAAGAGTAAAAAACAGAAGCTACTCCAACACCTGGAGATTAAACAATATGCTATTACATGATGAATGGATAACAGAAGATATTAGGAAGGAAATTAAAAAATTCCTAGAGGTAAACGAGAACAAAGAAACATCATATCAAAATCTTTGGGACACTATGAAAGCAGTACTTAGAGGAAAATTTATTTCATGGAGCGCATTCAATAAAAGAAGTAAAAATCAACAAATAAACAACCTAACACTTCAGCTCAAAGCCCTAGAAAAAGAAGAACAGACCAACACCAAAAGTAGTAGAAGACAGGAAATAGTTAAACTCAGAGCTGAAATCAACGAAATTGAAACAAAAGAAACTATACAAAAAATTGACAAAATAAATAGTTGGTTCTTTGAAAAAATAAACAAAATTGATAAACCCTTAGCCACTCTAACAAAGAGAAGATGAGAGAAAACCCAAATCACCAAAATTCGGAATGAACAAGGAAATATCACAACAGACACGACTGAAATACAAAACATAATTAGAAGCTATTTTGAAAATCTATATTCTAACCAAATAGAAAATTTTGAAGACATCAACAGGTTTCTAGAGACATATGAATTGCCTAAATTGAACGAGGAGGACATACAAAATTTAAATAGATCAATTTCAAGTAATGAAGTAGAAGAGGTCATCAAAAGCCTACCAACAAAGAAAAGTCCAGGACCAGATGGGTTCTCAGCCGAGTTCTACAAAATCTTTAAAGAAGAGCTCATTCCAATACTTCTCAAAGTATTCCATGAAATAGAAGAGGAGGGTACCCTCCCAAACTCATTCTATGAAACCAATATTACCCTGATACCCAAGCCAGACAGAGATAAATCGAGGAAAGAAAATTTCAGACCGATATCATTAATGAACATTGACGCAAAAATTCTCAATAAAATTTTAGCAAATCGCATACAAAAATATATTAAAAAGATAGTGCACCACGATCAAGTGGGTTTTATCCCAGGGATGCAAGGTTGGTTCAACATCCGGAAATCAATAAATGTAATTCACCATATCAATAGACTTAAAGTCAAGAACCACATGATTATTTCAATAGATGCAGAAAAAGCATTTGATAAAATACAACACCCCTTCATGCTCAAAACACTAGAAAAAATAGGGATAGTGGGAACATTCCTTAACATTGTAAAGGCCATCTATGCTAAGCCCATGGCTAATATCATTCTAAACGGTGAAAAACTGAAAGCATTCCCCCTAAAAACTGGAACAAGACAGGGATGCCCTCTTTCACCACTCCTATTCAATATCGTTCTTGAGACTCTAGCCAGAGCAATTAGACAGACCAAGGAAATTAAAGGAATACGAATAGGAAAAGAAGAACTCAAACTATCCCTATTTGCGGATGATATGATTATATACTTAGAGGAACCAGGAAATTCCACCAGAAAACTGTTAGAACTCATAAGTGAATTCAGTAAAGTGGCAGGTTACAAGATCAATGCTCATAAATCCAATGCATTTTTATACATAAGTGAGGAATCCTCAGAAAGAGAAATTATGAAAACTACCCCATTCACCATAGCATCGAAAAAAATAAAATACTTGGGAATCAATCTCACAAAAGAGGTAAAAGACCTCTACAATGAGAACTACAGAACACTAAAGAAAGAAATCGAAGAAAACCTTAGAAGATGGAAAGATCTCCCATGTTCTTGGATAGGCCGAATTAATATTGTCAAAATGGCCATACTACCAAAAGTGCTATACAGATTCAATGCAATCCCAATTAAAATCCCAATGACGTACCTTACAGAAATAGAGCAAGCAATCATGAAATTCATCTGGAAGAATAAGAAACCCAGAATAGCTAAAGCAATCCTTCGCAGGAAAAATGAAGCAGGGGGTATCGCAATACCCGAACTTCAACTTTATTACAAAGCAATAGTAACAAAGACGGCATGGTACTGGTACCAAAATAGACAGGTAGATCAATGGTACAGAATAGAGGACACGGACACAAACCCAAATAAATACAACTTTCTAATACTAGACAAAGGCACCAAAAATATGCAATGGAGAAAAGATAGCCTCTTCAACAAATGGTGCTGGGAGAATTGGAAATCCATATGCAACAGAATGAAACTAAACCCATATCTCTCACCCTGCACAAAACTCAACTCAAAATGGATTAAGGACCTTGGAATCAGACCAGAGACTCTGCAGATTATAGAAGAAAAAGTAGGTCCCGATCTTCAACATGTCGGCCTAGGACCAGACTTCCTCAACAGGACTCCCATAGCACAAGAAATAAAAGCAAGAATCAATAACTGGGATAGATTCAAACTAAAAAGCTTTCTCTCAGCAAAGGAAACTATCAGTAATGTGAAGAAAGAGCCTACAGAGTGGGAGAATATCTTTGCCAATCATACTTCAGATAGAGCACTAATCTCCAGAATCTATAAAGAACTCAAAAAACTCTACACCAAGAATACAAATAATCCAATCGACAAATGGGCTAAGGAAATGAACAGACACTTCACAGAAGAAGATGTACAAGCAATCAATAAACATATGAAAAAATGTTCAACATCTCTAGTAATAAGAGAAATGCAAATCAAAACCACCCTAAGATTCCATCTCACCCCAATTAGAATGGCGATTATCAAAAATACAAGCAACAGGTGTTGGCGAGGATGTGGGGAGAAAGGTACACTCATACATTGCTGGTGGGGCTGCAAATTAGTGCAGCCACTCTGGAAAGCAGTGTGGAGATTCCTTAGAAAACTTGGAATGGACCCTCCATTTGACCCAGCTATCCCACTCCTTGGCCTATACCCAAAGGATCTAAAATCAGCATACTACAGAGATACAGCCACATCAATATTCATAGCTGCTCAATTCACAATAGCCAGACTATGGAACCAACCTAGATGCCCTTCAATTGATGAGTGGATAAAGAAACTGTGGTATATATACACAATGGAATATTACTCAGCCATAAAGAATGACAAAATTATGGCATTTGCAGGCAAATGGATGAAATTGGAGAATATCATGCTAAGTGAGATAAGCCAATCTCAAAAAGACAAGGGACGAATGATATCGCTAATAAGTGGAGGATGACACATAATGGGGGGGAGGGAAGGGTTAGTGTTAGGGTTAGAGTTAGGGTTAGGGAGGGGGGCAAGTATGGAGGAAGAAAGTACTGTATAGAGGGTAAAGAGGGGTGGGAGGGGTGGGGGGAAGGGAAAAAATAACAGAATGAATCAAACAACATTATTGTATGTGGATTTATGATTACACAAATGGTATGCCTTTGCGCCATGTACAAACAGAGAGGCAACATGTATCCCATTTGTTTACAATAAAATAAAAAAAATAAAATAAAAAAAAAAGAATAGCAGACACACCACATAAAGAAACAAAATTAAAACATAAAATGATAGAATTGAAATCAAGCATATCAGTCAAATCAAAAACTGTGAGTGACTTAACTAGTCCATTAAAAGAAAAAGATTTTCAAATTAGCTCATAAAACAAAACCCAATTCTATGTGGTATATTTATATTTAGATGTATCTAAATCAAATGGCTAAAAGTAAAAGGGCAAAGATATGTTGAACAAATAAAAACCAAGAAAACAGAGATTGTAATCCTAATATCAGAGTATAATTTGAAACATATTAAATAAAGAATACTTTATAATGCTATAAGCCACAGTTCACAAAAAAGATATGTTATGATTATCTGTGCATCAAATAACATAGAAACCAGCTATAAAGAAAAAACTACAGGATGTGCAAGGAGAAGTGGACAAAAAGATGACTAATAGGAGATTTTAATGTACCACTGTGTGGAGCAGGTCAAATGAACAATATTCAATAAGAAGAGAAAAGATATAAAACACGGTAGTCAATAAAGTAGATCTTATGGGCACATAGCATAACAGAGAATAGACTTTTTTATTTTCAGTATACATGAATCATTCACAAAAGCTTATCATACATTAGGCTCTAAAATTTCAGTCAGTTTAATAAAAGACAAATACGACAAACAATTTTTATCCCAATGCAATGAAAACTGGCACTAAAAACGAAACAAATAAAAATAAGAAAGCATTCCAACTAGAAATTTTTAAAAGCTCCTAAACAACACCTAGGGGAAAGGAGGCACAAAGAGAAAATACAAAATTTCTGAAAAACAAAGATAAGGAAAACACTGTTTATCAGAATCTATCATTTAATGCAATGATCAGAGAAAAGATAAGTTTTAAATCAGAATAAAAGTCAAAATAAAGTTTCCTACTCAAAAGCTAGGCAAAAACCTCAATGTACATCAAAAATAGACAAAGGGAAGGAAATTTGAAATATATAGTAAATATTAACGAAGTAGAAAAAAAGAAAAAAACAGGACAAATCAATAAATCAAATTCTAGTTCTTTGAAAAAACTCAACATCATTAGCTAATTTAATCAAGAAAAAGGAACAAAAGAAATGGCAAATAACACAGAGCAATTTTTTTAATCATAAAAGATCAGTTTCTGTACTTTCATGCAAATAAATCTGAAAACCTGAATGAAAGAGATAATCTCTCAGGAAAGCAGAGTTTGTCCAAGCTCATCCCAAGAGCAATAGAAAGTTAAAACACACTCATTTCCACAAAAGACAGACTAACAACAAGGAACCAGCACAAGTGCAAACACACACGGTGTGCCCTGGTAGTTTCACTAGATAAATATATCAAATCTTTAGAGAACAGAGAGTCTCAAAGTTATATGAGTTGTTTTATGAAACAGAAAATTAAGGGAGACTTCCAAATTCTTTTTATGAAGTTTGATAACATTAATACTAAAACCTGATTAAAACAGTACACAAAAACAAAATACTAAAAATAAAATCATTTTAATATTGATGCAAAAATCCTAAATCAAATACTAGCAGTCAGACTCGAACACCACACTAACAATATGATACCCCAAGTAGGGTTCAAATTAGAAATGAAGAATGATTCAATAATAGGAAATTTATTAATAAAATCTAGCACGCTAATAGAATTAAAGAAAAAAATCATGATTACTTCCATCACCAAAACAGACTTTGACAAAAATTTAAACCCATTCCTGGCCCAACTCCATTTTGGCCTTGTGAAATCCCTGACCCAAAATTTTTGACCCCCAAAATTCATATCTATTAATTCACCTTGAATATAATTGCAATAATACTAAATAAATATGATCAAAAGTTATAAAGTGTAATATCCTTTGTAATTACAAAATAGCCTAAATGATCCAAAATAAGAGACCAGTTGAATAAACAAGGGTACAAGTATATAATGGTGTATTATACAATTGTTAGAATGAGACTGTTGGATCTCTGAGTTATACAGAGGTAAGTCTGGAAAGGAGTCTATTTGGTATATTATCATTGGGACAAAAGGGAAATAAAAAACAACATAGAGAAGGCAGCTTATTTAAAAAAAAAAAATAGCCCCCCAAAAGATCTACTAGAAAACAACAGTTTACCTAAAATAGGTTGGTAGAACAAGATAAAGGGAAAGAGGAGGAAGTGACACTCTGGGTATGGTTGTCCCTTGGTATCCATGGGGCACTGGTTCCAGGACTCCCCACCTCGGAAAATATCAAAATTGAGGGAGGCTCAAGTCCCTTATATAAAATGGTATAGAATTTGTGTAAAACCTGCACATACTCTCCTATACTTTAAATTATCTTTAGATTACTTAAAATATCTAATGCAATGCAAATGCTTTGTAAGTAATTGTTGCACCATATTTTTGAGAGCATGACAAGAGTCTGTACAACGTTTAGTACAGGCACAATTATTATTTTCTGAATATTTCCATCTGTGTGCTGGTTGAATGGACAGATGTAGAACCCACAGATATGGAGGGCTGACTGTATATGTGTCTCAGAATGTTTTATGTTTGCATGTTAATGTTTCACATATTCCAAATAATATATTAAATCAGAACAGATAAGGATGGGGGATCTAAAACTGAATGCAAATATAGCCAAACAACTAAATTCAACTGTGTATTAAATGAACATTACAATTGCAAAGCAAGAGTGGAAGGATAACTATTTCAAGTAACTTTAAACATAATACCTTAACTGTATGTCCTCAGTCCAGGGTAAAAAAACAAACTGCAAACCAATCTGGAAGTTTTCAGTAGACTTATTTTTATAATCATGGCAATCCCAAATCCATTTAATGTATTGTAAGATAGAGGCAAATATATTAATGTTGTTGAGATCCAGGATTCTCCAAAACAAACAGAAGATACAGATGTAGAATGGGGAAAGCAAGAAAGAACTCCATGGGGCTGAACTAAAACTGGACGTATATCAGTATGAATTCATGACGTATTTGTATATGTGTATGTAACTTTTATCTAACACGTAGATCACATTCCAATTCTGATAACTGTTCCAGCTATTTCCTTTATAGCATATTTTCCCTTCAGTTTAGAACTGATTCAGGATTATGTAATTTACTTAACTGTCATTTCTGGAATAGTAACCCTTGTTTATCACTGAAAGAGCCTAGAAATCATGACTCCCTAGTTGAAGTCCAGCAGGTAGGACTTGGTTTCTAAATACCATCTCCGTTGGAGTGGCACACACCTATAATTCGAGAAGCTCAGGAGGCTGACGCAGGAGAATCACGAGTTCAAAGTCAGCCTCAGCAAAAGCAAGGTGCTAAGCAACTCAGTGAGACCCTATCTCTAAATAAAACACAAAAACAGGTTTGGGGATGTGGCTCAATGGTAGAGTGCCCCGAAGTTTGACCCCCATATCTGCCCCCCCCCCCAAATCTAAATACCATCTCCTATTAAAAGAAATAAGGCTTCTTTGGGAGAAACGGCTGACTTAAAGCCTGGGGCAGAAAAGGTACATGATGAGCTAGGAACATGTTGTGCCAGAAAGGAAAAAAAAAAAACAAATCAACAGTAACAAAAAACATAAGAGGGGCATGCCAATATGACAAAGGATTGAAGGATCTTGTAGTGACCAAATATGGAAAAATTTGAACATCAAATTGAACGTGTATAGTGATAAATTACAAACCCACTGAATAAGACAGGAATCTATGAATCTTTATTGAAAATAGGTAGATAAATAAGTACATAAAAAGGAAAGGGCTTTTTTCATAGTGTATAAACTGATAACTATGGAAGATGCCTGCAGCTGCAAAAGAGTTTTGTAATCATATTAAAATCAGGTTGAAAAGACACATCAGTGAATGCAAAATACTTAGGCAGAAAGTTTGATCCAGAATCAGATAGGAATACAGTCTTACAGAGTTTCTCCAGAAATTGCTTATTAGTTGCGGGGGGGAGGGGAATAACTATACATTGGAAAAATCAGACATCTTGATCATATGACAAAATTAATGACAGAAAACAAATATAGGATATCTTAGGATGGAATAAACTGCAAAAGATATAACATTACATCTGTGGTATTCTGACTGGGGATGAATAATGTCGACCTAATCATTAGAAAGATCATACTAACTTAAGTTGGAGAATATTCTATAAATGTATTTTCCAAAAATGTCACATTATTAAAGGGGAGGAAAAAAATCTAAATAACTATCCCCAAATGACAAATAAATGCAATATATAATCCTGAATCAGATCTAAACTGAAAGGAAAAAGTGCTATACAGGAGATAGTAGAACAACTAGCAGAATTGGAATACAATCTATAAGGTTAAATAAAAGTAATGTCTCAATTTAATTGTATAAATGTTTAATTAACTGAATTTGATTACCATAAGAACGTAACATTATTGTTCAAAGGAAATACACACTCAAGTATTAAAGATAAAAAGGAATGACTTCTTCAACCAAAACTCAAATGGTTCAGAAAAGGAGTGTGTGTGCCCATACATGTAGAGAAGAGAGGAAGAGGGGGAGACAAGGATAAAAAAATGACAACTAGTGAATCTGAATAGAGGTAGTAGGACAGGAATTTTCTGCATTATTTTTGCAACCCTTCTATTAATATGAATTTTTTTAACTTTTAAAAGCAAGTAGAAAAACACTGCCTTAATTATACTTGCATTTCCTTTCATTCCTCTACCGTATCTATGAAGTCGACACAAAATTATTTGACTGTATATTCATACTCCTGAGAGACAATGCCAGTTTTGTTTACTAGCTCCTTGGCTTATTTTCCATAGGCAGTCTGATCTTTTTTCTCCCTGAAATCACCAATTGCTTTCTTTGCCCTTCTCTGATGAAGTTTTATGACCATATCATTGTCATTCTCAATGACACACTTCATTGAGAAAAGAAGGTAAGGACATAGGTCCCGTAACTATTTCCTTTCAGTTCTCATAGTTTTAACCCATACTCTGAACAGAATGAATGTTTAAGGCCCACAACCATAGAAAAGTACATAGATCTCAATAACTGTGAGAAAAATCATACAGATGATCCATCTCGGTTGCTAAAAAATATATACCTACCTTCTATTTCTTGCCCAATAGAAAGTCCAGCCCATTTTCGCTATAAAATAAACAAGAGAAAAAGAGGCACTTAAAATCAAATCAATCAAAATTAAAGAAATAAGGAAAAAGGGAACACATTCTAAGACCAAAATACAGTATGCTATTATGTGCTGAATTGCATCCCTTCTCCAATAAGTTGAAGTCTTAGCCCCTGGTACCTGTAAACATAACTATTTAGAAATAGGGTCTTTGCAGATGTAAACATGTACAATGAGGTGAATTATAGTGGGCCCAAAGCCAGTAAGAGACAAGAGAGAAGAGATAAGAAGAGAAGAGACACACAGATACAGGGACACCATGTGATAACAGAGCAGAGACTGCAGTGATATACTACAAGCCAAGGAGCATCAAGGATTTGCCAGCAACACTGGAAGTTAGCATGGAACAGATTCTTCCTTAGAACTTTCAAAGAGAGCATGGCCCTGCTGACACCCTGATTTCAGACTTCCAGCTTCCAGAACTATGAGAGCTTTCATTTTCTGAAAAGCTTATTTTTCTTTTTTAATTAATCTTTTTTCATGATGTTTAAATTTTCTGTTGTTTTAAGAAACATGATTTGTGGTTCTTTGTTACAAAGCTCTAGGAAATTAATGCATAGGCTAGAGTCTACTTCTGAACATCTGTACAAAATACATGAAGTTGGCCTTTTTACAGTAAAGTTGGTCTACTAAGTAGGATGCTTCTTTGTACAATACCATGCTCTTGAAATCTTTACTGTGTCTAAATATACTGCTGCAGTTAGTTTTACTGTTTGTTATAGTATCATAAAAAGAAATTTAATTCATGGAAACTAAATTACAACTGACAGATAAATCTATATGGAAACTGAAAAAGGGACTTAAATCATTACATGGTCATGACTACATTTTGTGTACTGGTTAAAGAATTTTCAGGTATTTACAGTCATACTTCAGCCTCTCCCCAGTCCTGTTTACAGTGGCAAGACTGAATAGAGGGAGGACAGATTGTATGCAGGCAGGAATTTGGGGCTGGCTTATTATAAATTCAGAATTAATAATGACTGATATCGTGCCAAAGAACAGTGAGAAAAATAATTTTTGGCTGGAAATCCACAGTTTGCATACTCCTCTGAACACAATGGATTTTGCAGTGGGCAGCTTAGAAGATGGTGCACCATGTGTAACAACAAGCTTTATCTCCTTAAGTCACATTCCCTCCTCTCTGCTCTCCACCTGCCCTAAAAAAACCTCTTCTATAAAATCCCAACCCACAGCTAGCCAACCTGAAATAGAGGAGCATGCTGGTTAGGCCACATTTAGGTTTTGTACTTTAATCCCAAAGATAGCATCAAGGAATAATACCGATAGTACCTATTGTATGGAGTGTTCTGAGAATTAAATGAACTAGCACATTCAAAAGTACTTGAATAGTGGCCTGATCTACAGTAAAGCTTGGGGGAAATTTTTACAAAGTAGAGAGACAAAGAGAAATGGCTACCTCAAGCTACTTCTGATCACTGGAATCCCAAATAAGTTCTATAAAAACTGGCGAACCTTGGAATATCCCAAATCTTTAATCTGCAGAAACAAATGTGAAAAGTAGTCCTAATAATAAAAAGGCATTCAGCAGAGAAAAGAAGAACAGAGAGTATAGATTTCCCAAAATTTCTGAGGGTTTCAAGAGATCTTTAATGATTCCCAAGTAAGTTTTTGATCTCTTTCCCTAATATTCCCAAGAAATAAATCAGTACTTACTAATACACTAGAAAGAGGTAAGACAGAATTTACGTTGCTGAGGGCTGTGGATCAGCAGCCTGAGTAAAATGATAAGTGGGAAACAACACACACTTGTATTTGTGGCGCTCTAATATCATGTATTATGAACACTGGGACAGTGCTAGACTACAAAGAACCCACGAACAGTCATAACTGGAATCACAACCCTTCCAGTTGTTAGGGAAGTCTAGAAAGTTAAGTTGTAGTTTCAAATAACTATTTTTTTCATGTTCTTTAGTCTGACACCATTATATTATAAAAGTTCTATTATTAGATGTCAATTTTATAAATAAGATTATTTTTAGATCTTTTTTGTTACCCTGGGAGTTAGCATTAAAATCCCTTGACACTATATCTAATAGTTGACTGATATTACTGCTGAATTTTTAAAAATTAGAAAAAAATCAAGGCAATAAAATGTAGCCATAGTAAAAACTGACAAGAATAGATCTTTAAATTCCTTATATAATACCTGTATTTTTTCTTAAATATGAATCAATAATTTAGAGGGTGATGTTTGCTTAAAATAAATGGATCTTGTATGACTTTCAGGAATAGGAGAGAATAACTCAACATCTGAGTTACCTGAGGTAAGCTGAATGCAATGCTCCCTGGCACCACTGATGGATGGGTCCTCAGTGTAAATGTGTACCTGTGGTTGGGAGAGGTCCTCACAATCACATGCCTACAAGAAAAAGGAAAACATAGTGAGTACTTCATATCAAAGAGAAAAACATAATTTCTAAATATATTGTTTCCCAAACTGATGTCTGATGAGTACCAGATGGAAGAATGGTACCATATGAGAGTCCTGAAGGAACAGAATCACAAATTTAGTTCCAAAAACTGTCAGCAATTCAAAATGTTTTCTGGACATAAAGAGTACCCTGGGCCACCAGGCATGGTGGTGCACACCTGTAATCCCAGCAATTCAGGAAGCTAAGGCAGGAAAATTGCAAGTTCAAGGCCATGCTCAGCAATTTAGTGAGACCCTCAGGAATTTAGCAAGACTCTGTTTCAAAATAAAGAGAGGGGGAGGGTAGTTCAGTTGTAAAGTACCCTAGGGTTCAATCCCCAGTACATACATACATACGTTTATATATATACACACACACACATATACATAATAAAGACCACCTTGGGCCATGCACACATCAAATAGAATCCAGCCAAGTTCAATAGAATACATCCAATTCAAAAAATCAACTTCATTACATCTCTACTTTATATAAAATGGAAAACAGTAATTTAGAATCCTTGATAGTAAGCAAAAACTAGATGAATTTCCTCTCCTGAAAATTATTTCACACATCCTAACAAAATGAAGGTAGGAGAACCAGAGATAGAAGAGCTAGAACATAGCAGTAAAAAAACAAACTTAGTTTTTAGAAATATTCATTAAAAATGTTTAACAGACTCTCTCAAAAGCTAAAACAATAACACTATAAAATAAAAAAGATGAAAATTTTGAAAAAGATGAAAAATTACCCCAAATACATCAGCTTTCATGTACATATTAATATTTACTATTTCAAAGAATTTTGTGCTAATTCCCTGCTCAAAAGCTACCCGTAAATAAATACATTTATCTTGTGGTAGTCTCCTACATTAAGAGACTAACAAGGACTGTTTATAAAATACAAGTTCTAAATTCTGTTATGCAACAGCACTATATTTTCTTTTCCTTTGTGGTGCTGAGACTTGAACCCAGGGCCTCATGGATGCTGGGCAAGTGCTCTACTACTGTGGTACACTGCCAGCCCAATTATCTTTTTTAAAATTATCTTTTATAGCCAGGCACATGGCACACATGCTGTAATCCCAGCAACTTGGAAGGCTGAAGCATGAGGATTGAGTCCAGTCTCAGCAGCTTAGTGGAAAAAAAAGGAAAAGGGACTGGGGTTGTATGTTGGTGGTAAAGTGCCCCTAGGTTCAATCCTCAGTACCAACAAAATAAAATAGTAACAACAATAATAATAATATAATCTTTTATTATGCTATAATTTTAATGCTAAAGGTTAACATTTCTGTACGTTTTGCTTTGCCACTAGTATACAAGTTCCTTAGAACAACTATATTTTAAGTAACCCAATATTCAACATACATGAAAACATTTCATAAACCAATTCTCACATTGATTACCTATACTTCAGTTTATTTAAAGTCCTATGTTCAATTTAGCATCAAAGAATGTTTAGCACTGGAAATAATGTTAATATAATCAAGTGGCTCTTACTCTGAAGCTCAATTAAAATCCTGCTCCCTTGCTCTTTTTTTTTTTTTTTAATGGTACTGGGGATTGACCTCAGGGGCACTAGACCACTGAGTCACATCCCCAGCCCTATTTTTTGTATATTTTATTCAGAGACAGGGTCTCACTGAGTTGTTCAGCACCTCACTGTTGCTGAGGCTGGCTGTTGAACCAATCCTCCTGTCTCAGGCTCCAGAGACACTGGGATTACAGGTATGTGCCACCAAGCCTGGCACTGCTCCCTTGTTCTTTATGTCCCTAGACTGCTTTTTTGGTACGGCCCCTTCAAGTCCTTATCTCTACCAACCCCAGAAGCATATGGATGGCACAGAACTTGGAAGCAGGGTCCTTGGAAGTCCAGTGGGTAATGTGAATCAAGTGAAACAAACTATATGAAAATGTTTTCAAAGATTCTATATTTCTCATGCATCTACCAACTTTAATATGTCAGATTATCATAGTAATAACGTTCTTAATAGCTAAACTTCATTGAGAGCTTATTTACATGCTAGGGACTTTTCTAAGTGTTTTATTTGTGTAACTTAATCTTCACAACTACCCTGAGGAAGATATGATCATCATCCCCATTTTACAGATCAGGACACAGAAACACAGAGATAGTGAGCCTGGACCCCGACTCAGACATTCTGACTCCAGAGTCAAACACCTAACAACTATGCTATCCATGATTCATATAACCAGTAGTTTAGCTCTGTGAAGAAAACAAATAAAAAATTAAAAGCAATACATAAAAGCTATATATTGTCTTTTAAAAGTTTGATACGGTAAGCTGGCACAGTGGCTCACACCTGTAATCCTAGCCGCTCGGGAGCCTGAGACAGGAGGATAGCTCGTAAGTTCAAAGCCAGCCTCAACAATTACTAGGCACTAAGCAACTTAGTGAGACCCTATTTATAAATAAAATCAAAACAGAGCTAGGGATGTGGTTGGATGTGGTTGAGTACCCCTGAGTTCAATCCCTGGTACTCCCCTGCCCTGGCAAAAAAAAAAAAAAAAGTTTGATATAGTAATGATTAAAATGCATAACTCTCATTTCCTTCATTTTCCAATTCATCAAGAACAATATAAAAATAATTCTAAAGTTTCCTAAAAATTACTCTTTGGAAGTTTCTAAAATACAACTTGCAGGTTAAAAGAAAACAGATACTCACTGGCCAGACTGGAAATCCTTTTCATTCACAACTGCACAGTTGGTTAACGACAATTCATCTGTAGGACATCTTGCCGCTTGCATACTCTGTAAAAATCAATGGTTAGGAAAATAAAATGAAGATGTGATATATTACCTTAAAGAATATCTTATGCCTTCCTGTCCTCTATTCTTCATCACTTGTAGAAAATCTCTACTGTTTTTAACTCCTAGAATCCCTTCTTCTGTGGTAGGAGCAAACCCTTCCTTTGGGAAACAGATCCTCCCTCATTTCATGTGGGTTTTGTGGGACTGTCAATCACAGCACACACACAGCCACATACACTTCCAACTCACGCACAGGATTTTATATGTACGGGCACTAAAAGAAAAGCATTCTTTTTGCTGAACTACAATATAGAAGAAGATTTTCTACTCAGAAAGTCAGTAAAATAGTCACAAATAAAGCAGTCAGCAGAGACACAGACAAATAGATATGTGGAAACTGACTGGACAAACAAGTTAAGTCCTTGAAACTAGTCCTGAACATTGGTTATAAGACAATAAATCATTTTTTGCTCAGCTTATTGGACTTGAATACAATAAGGGGTTTGGGTTTCCATGACATCAACTCTTTCACAAAAGAGAATCTTTTTTTTTTTTGGTACTGAGTATTGAACCCAGGGCACTTTACCACTAACTTATATTCCCAGTCCTTTTTATTTTTTATTTTGAGAAAGGGTCTTACTAAGTTGTTCAAGACCTCACTAAATTGCTGAGGCTCAGTAGTTAAGTGTCCCTAGGTTCAATCTCAAAAACAACAAAAAGTTCTAGCAAAAACTCACAAAGACAGTGGCTTATGTGAGAGTGTTCACTGCTTCATTCACAGGTAAACTATTGCTGCAAATAATTCAAACCAATGGGGTGTATGCAGGGCCTCAGGAACTCACTGATGCTAATTTTATCTAAACAAGACTTTACAGTATAGACTATTTCCTACACTCTATAAGAGATAGGAAATAGTCATCTTTTTTTTTTTCAATCATATAGTGATTCACAGGTAATCACATAGTATTTAAGAGATTTGTTAAACAGAATGAGCCACATGATTCTTTTACAAAAAGACTAGTGTTCCAAACTTGCTAAAAATTCCTGGAGAGGCTGTAAGTAATGTACAACCAAGAAGATATTTTAAAATAAACAAATAAAAACTAATCGTGCCCATATACAATAAGGAAAAAAATTTAAAGGGGAAAATACCATGTTCTAATGAACAGAGCATTTCAAAATTGATTATCTGGAAACATTTCCATTGCTAAGTGATTCTGCTATTGAAATCTCTCTCTCTTTACACACACCCACCCCAAAAGCTCATATCTGCATGCTTTAAATAGAATATCTGAGCCTTTTAACACATCATCTAAATTAAGACTTCCAGTGATTTTTGAATCCATGTAATGGCACTATAAAAGTATAATATATTTTGACTAATTAGAAAAACTAGTAGACAGATGGAAATGTACCAACTACATTTTAATAAAGCATTTTCATAAATGATGATTAAGTTTAAAAAAAAAAAGAATATTTCAAAAGTGCAGCCAAATTCCCCCATTTTGATCCAGGCATTGACTGCCATTAAAATCAAGTATCAAGATAAACTAAATTTAGAAACAGCCCTCTGAATACACATCACAAAATTAAACCAAGATCTTAAGGAATGATATATCACTTTGCTGTATGTATTATAAATAAAATAAAAATGAGAATGCTGTACCTATAATTTTTAGCACATCTTTTTTCTATGTTTTACTATGTACATAAACTTTTAATATGTCAATTTATAAATAAATATGGATAGATACTGGGGGTACATTAAGACATGTTTTAATTTTGTGATTCATGATCAAATGTGTGGAAGTGACATGTAATGAACAACCAAGGTCACAAGTCTGCTTTTGGAATAAGGCAGCATTTTGCCCATGGTCACACATTGACCAGCTATCTAACATCCTCCCAAGGTCTCTTTAGCCTGTGAGTTTCTTCTTTTTGTATTTCTTCCCCAACCCTCTGCCCCTTGCCTGGGCAATTCCTTCTCATTCTCTCATTTTCAGCTTATACATTACATTTTCTAGGAGGGCTTCCTAGACATCTGCCTCTCCAACTAAGGAGATAAAATAAGCTTCAAATGGACACACCCAACTATATTTTTACTGTCTACCTACATGTCTGCATTGCATATAAAACAAAAAGTTTCTCAAAGACTAAGACTATATTTTGATCATATCTATAGTTTCCAGGACTAATATCTCACCTGACCATCAGTACTCATTAAACATTTATTAAATATATAAATTAATAGGTCAATACCTATCTGTCTCAACTGCAGAATAAACAATCCAAGGAGCACATACACAAAGCACCAATCATTTCATGGTTATTTAGGAAGTGATACAGTTAACTAAAATGACCTAATAGTTCAAAGTTACACAGAACTGATATTGCCAACTGTGGGCAATGGCACACACTGGTAATTCCAGCTACTTGGGAGACAGAGGCAAAAGGATCCCAAGTTCAAGGCCAGCCTCAGCAACTTGGTGAGACCCTGTCTCAAAACAGGGGGTTAGCTAAGGATATAGCTCAGTGGGCTCAATCCCCAGTACTGCAAAAAATACAAAACAACAACAACAAAACAAGATATTCCAAAGTTCCAAAGTAATAAAAACAATTTACAAACTGCTAAGTTAACACATTCATTTGTAAACTTGTTTGCTTGTCAGTGTCCTTTAACAAAGACAGAATAAAAATCTATAGAAGTCATCTGGCTAGTCAACTAAAACAGATGCTGTGAGCAAAAGGCCTCCCTACTGGAATCTAGAAGCATCTGTGTTTTTATGGTAAGCCAAGCAGGGTATCTCATTTTTTTTCAACTAAGTGTAAGTCCCTATAAATAGTAGCTGCCTACTCACCACAGTAATGCCAAGGGAAAATTCCACTATTTTTCTAACATTGATCCTGCATCTAAAAAATGATAATAAAAAAGAACCACTATAGCCATACAAAGTTGTTAGGCAGTTTCATGTAAGTTTAGTTGTCTAAGTTACTGCAACACTGAACTACCCAAAGGATGTAGAAATGTTTTCATTATAACAATTTGAATTGTCAAAAATTATAAACTGTTTGCAACTCTAAAGAACAAAATTTCACTGGGTACAATGACCCATGTCTGTAATCCCAGCAATTTGGGAGGCTGAGGCAGGAGCATCACAAATTTAAGGTCAGCCTCAACTTAGCAAGGCCCTAAGCAACTTAGTGAGACCTGTCTCAGAATAAAAGGGGTTGGGGATGTGGCTCGGTGGTAAAGTACCTCTGGATTCAATCCCCAGTACCAAAAAAAAAAAAAAAAATAATGAAAATTTCAACAAGCCTTTGATGGACTTTAGTAAACATAATTACATCATTATTTATTGAGAGTCTTGAAAATACAGAAAGGTAATTTGCTTCTGTTCATCAAAAAAAATTGAGGGGATTTAACCAGGATTCCTTTGGGCAACATCGCACTGTTTAGCATTTAAATAATACACTCCTACCTAAACGACCACTTTAAAAATTGAATGATTTAATATTTAAGTGCATGCTTTACTGTTCAACAAATAATTTAGTAGGGAAAATTCAACAGGAAGAAAAACAGAATGTTATTCCTCACTATATTACTATGGCTTTTTTTTTTTTGAGTTTGAAAATCACTGATTTAGCACAATTAGCTGCCTCTACCCCAACTACAACCTTCATGCATCTGCTGGTCCTTCCTCTATGGTGTTTAAGGCCCCGGTTACAGCTCTTGAAAGACACACATCCCCATAGGAAAGGGAAGGACTGAACATATGAATTTGCCCCAGGGTCAGCTCAACTGACAAACTCATTTATTTCTCCTCTAGGAGAAATTTTTAAGAAATTTTTTCTTAAAAAAATAACATTTTAGAACTGCACTTTCCAATAAAGGAACCACCAGTCATATGAGACCAAAAATTAATTAAAATTAGGGCTGGGGATGTAGCTCAGTGAGAGAGTACTTGCCTGGCATGTGAGAGGTTCTGGGTGAGTTCCCAGTACTGCACAGAAAAAAAATTACCAAATAATTTAGTTTTTCAGTTGCACTAGCCAAACTTCAAGTGCTGCTAGTAGCTATCATTGCAGAAAGTTTCATTGGTTTGGCTGGTCTAGAACAACACAAAAAAGGTCATTTATAATACCCATCTTCAGTCTAGGGAATCCCTCTGCTATATATTCCTATAATACTTTCTCTTAAAATTCTGAAGCCATGTGGGACTAGAAGTGATGGCATAGAACAGTTGAACCTGTGTGTCCTACAGTTATTTCTTAGAGTCTTTAGGGATACCCTTAACATTTCCCATCTTAGACCAATAACTATGCATATAATAAAAGAACCTCTTGATATCCTTTAAGTCTTTTAAATTCCTTTACAAATTTATATTGAAAAAGAAAAAAAAAGTTCCATTTTTGGTCTCTGGGTACAGAGCAATATACAAAAAATGTAAAAGGCTGACAACATCAAGTATTGGCAAAAATGTGATGTAGTTTCTTAAAATGAACATCACCCAGCAAGTATACCCCTGAGTTTTTAATCAAGTGAAATGAAAACATGTCCATGCAAAGACTCGTACATTAAACATTCATGGCAGCTGGATTCATAGTAGACCCAAACTAGAAATTACACAAGTATCCTTCAAAAGATAAATGGATAAACACATTGTGATATAGTCATAAAATGGAATGCTACTCAGCAATTCAAAAGAAAATAGCTATTGATATATACAACATGAGTAAACCTCAAAATCATAACGCTGAGTGCAAGAAGACATATGTAAAAATACCTCATACAGATAGAATTATGGGGTAGGAAAAAGAACTTGGATAGGCAGATAAGAGACTTGGGCCCCCCAAGGTCAGGTTTTCTGTGTAACAGGGCTAAGAGACCACAGACACAAGCCAGTCTCAATAAGTTCAGGCTGATTCCTGTATAAGCAGAAAAACTGATAGTGAGGCATCTGTTGCCTCGTACCCAAACCCACTCCAGAAAGGGCATGGTGACCTGATTGGACAAAAGGGTGCATGAAGAGCTCATGGGCACTGAGTGCCTTACCCAGAATTGGGTCAGGGGCTAACTTCTTTAACCCTGTAGATTCATATAAACCCCTAGACAGTTACTCACTGGCAACCGTCTCTTGGGATCCTTCACCCTGCAGGAGCTCTGCTCTGCTTTCAATTACTTTGATAAATCCTGCTTCTTTGCTCTCACCCTTTGTGTCCACAGATCTCAATTCTTCAAATTCATGAGACCAAGAACCCATTCAACCCCAAGCTCTGTGCTATAATTATATGGTATTTGTCCTTTTGTTCACCTATTCACTTAGCATGTTTTCTGGTTTCTTCCAGATTGTTGCATGTATCCATACTTCATTCTTTTCTATGACTGACTGATGTTCCACTGTAAGGATATACCACATTTTATGATTTCATCAGTTGATGAATATTATGAATAATGCTGCTCTGAACATCTGTGCCTAAGTTTGTGTATGAACATGTTTTCACTTCTCTTGGGTATATACCTACAAGTAATGTAATGGTTAATCTTCAATGTCAACTCAATCAGATTGGGAGACAACTAGAAATTTAGCAAAGCCCACTTCTGGGTGTATCTGTGAGGGTGTTTCTAGAGACGATCAGCACGTGAGTCAGCAAACTGAGGGAAAAGAACTGTCCTCTATGTGGGTGGCAACAAGCAATAGACTAGGGGCCCAGATGGAACAAAAGCAGAGGCAACACATGGAAGTTCAATTCTTCTTGAGCAGCTCCATCTTTTGCTGCTGCTATTGGGAACATCAGACTCCAGCTTCTTCAGCCCCTCAATGTCAACAACTCCCACAGTGACCCTCCAGGAAGCTTCCAGGCCTTCAGCCTCAGGTTATGGCTGCATCATTGGTCTCTCTTTCTCTGGGGCTTCCAGCTTTTTGGACTGAGCAGCTACTGGTTCATTTGGCTCTCCAGTGCACAGATGGCCACTGTGACCTCTGACCATATAAGCCAAACTGAAAAATTTCCTTTCAGAATTATGCAGATATTCTATTGGTTCTATTCCTCTAAATAACCCTAATACAAATACACAGATATGTATACTTATCAGATATAAAATTTACAAATATTTTCTCCCATTCTGAGTTGTCTTCACTTTCTTGACAGTGTTCTTTGACATATCAAAGTTTTTAATTCTGATGAAGTCCAATTTATATATTTTTACTGGTTGCTTGTGCTTTTATATCATACCTTTAAAAAAAAACACTGCCTAATTCAAGGTCATGCAGATTTTATGTTCCCTTTTAAGAATTTTATAGATTTAGGTCTTTGATCTATTGAGTTCATTCTCATGTAGATAAAACTATTTTCTTAATTTCATTTTTAGATTGTTTATTGTTAGTGTATACAAATGTAACTGATTTTTTGAATTTTGATTTTATATCCTACAACTTTGCTAAATTTGGTTATTAGCTCTAACAAATATTTTTGGCAGTTTCTTTGGGATTTCCTATATATAAGATCATATCATCCACAAATAGTTTTCTTTCTTTCTGACAGATGTGCTTTATTTCTTTTTCTTACATTAACTGCTCTACCTAGAACTTCCAATATATAGTATCAAATACAAGTGGCAAGAGAAGATATCCTTGTTTTTGTTGTTGTTGTTTGAGTACCAGAGATTGAACTCAGGAGCACTCGACCACTGAGCCACATCCCCAGCCCTATTTTGTATTTTATTTAGAGACAGGGTCTTACTGAGTAGTTTAGCACCTTGCTTTTGCTAAGGCTGGCTTTGAACTCAAGATCCTTCTGTCTCAGCCTTCAGAGCCGCTGGGATTACAGGCATGTTCCACCGCGCCCAGCTATCCTTGCTCTTAAGACACCCTTCCTGCTCTTAAGGGGGAAGAGTTCAGTCTTTAGCATTAAATATGATGTTAGCTGTGGGTTTTTCTGTCAGTTGAATTTTGTTTGTTGAACTGAATTTTGAGAGTGACAACTTTGCTCTGAGAATCTAACAAGAAAAGATCTGTGAAAATGTTTTCAAAACTGTAAAATACTATTTAATTTTAAGATCTTATGCAGTAACTTAGTGTTTTTTACTAAGAAAAGTTTACCCCAAAAGTTGTAAAGAAATCAAAACAGCATTGACTCCAGTTCAAAAACAAATAAAAAAAGTCATACACCTGAGAATATCAGAGGGTCTAAAGTCAAAAAACTTCATGTCTTCAAAGCTGCATAATCTATTGACTTATATCCACAAGCCTACACTATAATTACCTAAATTGCAGATCTTGATCTGAGTCCCTATAATTAAACATAGTACACTAAAAATTCATAATGTGTTTGTAATATTGAGAAGTTTCTCATTTAATAAATGAAGCTTAATAAATATAAGTAAAATATAATAGTGTTATTTACATATTTTACTTAGAATTCAGTAGAAATAATTATTTACAAATAAGTGAATAAAAAAATGGCTGATGGAAGTCAGAAAGGAACTACTAGCCTACTTCTCTTCTTTGGAAATACTGAAAGAATATCTAAAGTGTCCCAGATCCTGTGATAGGTGCAGGAGATACTTAAATTAACAACAAAGTAGTGACTATTTTTTATGTCTTTTTAAAATATTGAACAGGAATAAAATATTTATAAAATATAGGTAAGAAAACATCATCATACAAACTTCATGTATCTCATCTAATTTAAGAAAAAGAACATTACCATTTCTTTTAGATCAATTTTTTATTGAAGAAAACATGCATACAGAAAAGTACATGTATTGTGTTTGGTTCCATTTATACAAAGTGAATACACCCAGGGAAACCAACACCCAGTTGGAAAAAAAGGACATTATCAGCATCCGATACTGTTCCCACTATCCCTCCACCCTTAACTATATAGAAAGCTACCATCTTGATTCCCATATGAGAGATAGAAATCATAGCTTCACCTGTTTTTGAAAATGTCATACAAATAGAATCATACGGCATGTGTTCTTGTATATGACTTCTACCCTTATGATTGTGAGAGTCATCCATGTCATTGCATATGACAATAGTTCATTCATTTCCATTGCTTTTTATAGCATATACTGCCATCCAACTGTTTCTAGCTTTTAATTATTATGAATAGTTACTATAAACATGTTTGTACATGTCTTTTAAATAATATTTGTATACATTTCTTTTGGATATAATCTGTCCCCCTACCCCAATGAGTATAATTGCCAGATGATGGACATACCTGCATTTATTCAGTTTTAGTTAATTCTGCCAGTTTTCCAGAGACATTGTACTCATTCATGTTCATCCTCACCAACTGTGCATGAGAGTTCCAGCTGCTCCACATCATCATCAGCACTTGGACTTTGTTCTTGATCTAACTTTCTGGTAAGTGTATAGTGGTATCTCCTTCAGGCTTATATTTTTATTTTTCTGATGAGTAATGAGTTAATTAAGCACTTAACAAATGCTTCCGACATGTTCATTGTGAAATGCCTCTTTGAATCTTTTGTCCATATTTCTACTGGCTTTCTGTCATTTTTTAAATTACTGATTTGTAGTTCTTTATAAAGTCCAGGCACAAGTCCTGTTAAATGTAAGTATTTCAAATATCTTCTTGTACTCTGTGGCCTATCTTCTTTCTGTCTTTCAGTGATATGTGCTATGGACAGAATTTTGCCCCCGACTCATGACAAAAATTAAGATACTGAAGCCTTAACATCTACTCATCCCCATCCTGTGACTATTCTGGAGAGAGAGCCTTAAAGAGGTAATTAAGGTTAAATGAGAGCAAAAAGGTTAGACCCTAATCTGACAGGACTACGGCCTGATAAGGGAAGAGAGATAGCTAAGGACTTGGAAAATATAATTTTTTGTCTTCTGGCTTTCATCATTACAGTCAAGCAATCACCCGATCACCTAGTTATCTGTTGAAGATATTATCTTTTTTTTTCTGATGGCTTTTAAGACCTCTCTTTCTTTGACATTATGCAGCTTCTTTAAAAGAAGCTCATTTATGCAGTCTCAAGGGGCTGGGGATATAGCTCAGCTGGTAGAGTGCTTGCTTGCCTTGCATGCACAAGGCCCTGGGTTCAATTTCTTTTCTTTTGACCCTTCCAAGATTCTTTAGGCTTTCTGAACTTGTGGACTGGTGTTCTGCATAAATTCCCTGTCATTCTCTCTTCACCCACTGCCTTTGCCTCATTCTTTTCCATACTTTTCCCCCTAGAATTCTTACTAAACTTGACCTTCTTACTCCACCTTCTGTGTTCTCTAATCTCTTACATTACTTTTCATTTCTTTGTTTCTGTACTTCAATCTGAATGATTTTTTTCAGATCTTCCATTTTCCTAAACATGTCTTTAGCTCTATCTAATGTTATTAAATCTATACATTGTGTTCTCAATTTCAATTACAGTCTTTCTTAGAGCCACTGAGTTCTCAACCTCAATTACAGAATTATAGTGTTTCACTTTCAGCTATTTTGCCTGATCTTTTTTTTGGGGGGCAGGGCGGTATGCAGTGCTGGGGATCCAACTGAGGGCCTAGCTCAGAGATACACCCCCAGCCATCATGTTTGATTCTTTTTCAAATCTATCTGGCCACTTTCAAATACTTGTTCTTCACTTATATTTAAATTCTCACTTTTATTCTTGTAAGCATATTAAATGTATGTATTTACCTATATTTGTGTCTGCTAACGCCAATATCTGAAGTCTCTGCAAGTTCTGACTGCTCTTTAGTCTTTTTGTTGGCTCTCATTCACTGTGTCTTGTTCCTTTGTGTGTTTTGTGCTCTGAGTTCATATTTCTTAGAACTTTATGTTTAGGAATTTTTTAAGTCCCAGGAAGATGAGTTCTCTCATAAGCTTTGTGCTTGCTGCTGTTTAGGCATTCTTGTCATTTTGAGACATTGTCACTTCTGTACTTTACACTTAATTACTGCCTTACTTCTTCATACCAACGGGGCATGAAATTGGGATTGAAATCTGCATGAAGGTCAGCCTAGGGGTAAAAATTCTCAGGGTAAAAAAAAAAAAAAAAAATTCTCAGGGTAATTTTTTTTTTAACCCCTAACTATTAACATCGAAGTTGGAGACAGAAAAATTTTCCCTGGCTGGTGACAGTAGAACAAATCAGACATAACTTTCTGTGTTCCTATATGATTACATAACCTAATAGAACTCCACATCATGTACTCCACATCAAGAATGGGATCCTAGTTAGAATAAGTTATACTCCAGGTATGTATAATATGTCAAAATACACTCTACATGTATATATAAGAAGAACAAGTTTAAAAACTGTTAAAAAAGAAAATTTTCCTTTGATGGAACAAGTTTATTCTTTGTTCACATTTATTATAAGGGATAGCCCCTTGAGATACCATCTTTACTGGGGGGTTTCTATCAGAAAACTACTAATTTTTATAACCTGTTCTCTGAGTTTCTTAAGGAGGAAGCACAACCAAATTATAAATAAGATCTTCAAGGCAAAAGCATTTGGCTTATATCTCTGGGTTTCCACTTTCACCTTGTTTTGATTATTCTTCACTTTCTGGCCAGATATCTCTATGAACTCAATTTTTTAAAAAATTTTTTTATCTAGCATTTTAACTTTTCTCTATGGGAAGATCAGTCAGGGAACCTAATCCAGTACAATGCAAGAAATAAGTAGGCTTTCTTAAATACGTGAAAATTGGTTATAGGTGAAGGTATTAAAAGGCAGAAAAGACAATAACATTGAAACCTATAAAAACAAGTTTGCATATTCATTTGGAAGAATTCTGGAAAAAATTCTCCAACTAACTTGTAGAGCTTGACATACAAAGTCAATGGTTCTCAACTTCACCATGCAGCAGAAACACCTGGAGAACTTGTTAAGAGACTGCTAGGCAGGGTGTACTGTGACATGCCTGTAATCCCAGCTACTAGGAAGGCCAAGGAATGAGGATCACAAGTTCAAGAATAGCCTCAACCATTTAGCAAGACCCATTCTCAAAAATAAAACGAAAAGGGCTGGGATGTAGCTCAGTCATAAAGTAACCCTGAGTTCAATTCCCCAGTACTGAAAGGGGGAAAAAAGAGGGTGTGGGTAGGAGCATATGGGAAGAGAGAAAGAGCCCCAGATCCAGAGCTTCTAAATCGTCAACCTAGAACAAGGCCTGAGAATCTGTTTTATAACAGGTTCTTAAGAATCAGCAACACTGACAGGTTCATTTTATTTCCTTCTACATCAGAAGAGAAGAAATGTGCGAAAAGAGGCTTCTGCAATACTCTTGGTCCACTTCATCATTTAATTCAGTAAATATGATCAAGTTTATATTGATGCTTAATTAGTAGTGAATTGATTGGAAGGATATATACAAAAATGCATAATCAAATCCAGTATCTGCAGGTAGAGAAAAAAGGCTACATTGGAGTTCAGCAGTTGTTTAAATTAGATCTACATTATTAATGGTTTGGACAACAGAAGAAAGAATTGCATTGTTTAGATTATTCAATAGCTTGGCAAAGAATATAATATTAAGATTCACATTGCAGACCCAGAAATAAGAGATCATTTATTGAGGTATTCAAAAAATAAATGTCATGTTCATTCATTGAAAAATCATTTACTGAGTAATATCTCCATGCCAGGCCCCGTTCTAAACAAGGGGAACCAAATCAGTTTTAATATCACAAAACTTTGTCACTATTATTCTCCAGGAGAAAAGTAGCTAGGATTACTAATTTTTTAAAAATTACCACAGAGGGTTTTTTTTTTTTTTTTTACTTTAAAGAACCAGAAATAGGGCTGGGGAGATAGCTCAGTCAGTAGAGTGCTTGCATTGCAAGCATAAGTCCCTGGGTTCAATCGATCCCCAGCACCGCAAAAAAAAAAAACAGAAATAGTGATTCCTATTTTCAATGTTTGTTAAGCCAACGCAAAGTGTTACTTATTCATAAACACATAACACTAAAAATACTTTGCAATAAAAAAATTTACCAGAAGTCCAAAAATGCTTTTTTCTAGTGATTTTTAAAATAAACAAAGGTTAATTTCAAAAATTACTACTTATTAACCTGAAATTAATGATTTTCCCATCCATCAGCCCATTAGCACCTCATTCTGAATATACCGAAGGACCAAAATACCCTGCATTACTCATAAACAGCTGATGTTAATTCATATGGTTTCAAATTGGTAACACATAATTTTGAAAAAATATTAGCACTCTTTTAGCTAATAATAAATCAAAAGATAAAGTAAAAAAAAAAAAGAGAGAGAACAGAAAATTGCCAATGACCAATAGAAAAAAAATGCTCAGTCTCACTAATAGGAGAAATACAAATTTAAACAAGATAAATATAATATTGTAAAAGTCAAAATGTCTATAATATTAAATATTGAAGAGAGTATGAGTAATAGGCATTCATCTGCTAATAGGACGTAAACTAGTATAACCACGTAAAAATGAGTATAACTTTTCACCCAATGCTACCTCTAGACATATATTCAAAAGAAACTTACATACATATGCAAGGAGACATATACAAGAATGTACACTCCAGGATAAAACTGGAAATCATCCAAGTTGTTCTCTAATAGACATATAGTTATGGTTTATTCAACTACTACACAGTAATTAATCAGAATTAACTAGCTCTCTCTATAAAATGTGTGTATATACGTATGTATATATATATGCATATCAACAGAACTAAATCTCAAAAGTCATTTTAAATGTAAAATGCAGGTTGCAGAAGGAAATACACAGCATGACACACTATATGTATTTTTAAGACACGCAATCCAATATATTGTTTAGCACAAACACATAAATAAAGAATCTATACCTACTTTATGATAATGGTTAGTTCTGGGAAAGTCAGTGGAATCAAAAGGGGATACAAAGGCGACTCAAGTGGATCTGTAATATTTTATTTCTAAAAAGAAGAAAATCAGGCAGGGGATATGTGTGCACAGCTATAATCCCAGCAACTTGGGAGGCAGAGGAAAAATTGTAAATTCAAGGTCATCTGGGCAATTTAGCAAAACCCTGTGTTAAAAAATAAAAAGGGCTGGGGATGCAGCTCAGTGTCCCTGGGTTTAATCCCCAGTATTAGAGAAGGAAGAGGGGGGGGGGGGGGGGGGGGGGGGGGGGGGGGGGGGGGGGGGGGGGGGGGGGGAGGAGGAGGAGGAGGAGGAGGAGGAGGAGGAGGAGGAGGAGGAGGAGGAGGAGGAGGAGGAGGAGGAGGAGGAGGAGGAGGAGGAGGAGGAGGAGGAGGAGGAGGAGGAGGAGGAGGAGGAGGAGGAGGAGGAGGAGGAGGAGGAGGAGGAGGAGGAGGAGGAGGAGGAGGAGGAGGAGGAGGAGGAGGAGGAGGAGGAGGAGGAGGAGGAGGAGGAGGAGGAGGAGGAGGAGGAGGAGGAGGAGGAGGAGGAGGAGGAGGAGGAGGAGGAGGAGGAGGAGGAGGAGGAGGAGGAGGAGGAGGAGGAGGAGGAGGAGGAGGAGGAGGAGGAGGAGGAGGAGGAGGAGGAGGAGGAGGAGGAGGAGGAGGAGGAGGAGGAGGAGGAGGAGGAGGAGGAGGAGGAGGGGGGAGATCTGAAGCAAATATCACGGGTGATAATTCTTAAATCTGAGTGGTGCTCACATGAATATATATCATTTGTTGTACTTTCACCATGCTTGATATCTGAAACTGTATATGAATTATACTTGTTTAAAATGCTTAGCACTTCTGAAAATAGTTAAAGCCACACAAGGAATATTCAACTTTCACCATAAGAAGTAAGTTGTAAATTATGAGATTAAATCACTAGGAAACTGAAGTCAGTGTAAGGTAGGTCTCAGACTCCTACCAAGGGTATTAATACCAAAAGCTGAAAAAGGATCTAAGAGATTTTTACTTAAAATACCATACCTGGGATAGGGATGTTTAACAAAGCACGCAAGTGTTCAGTGTACTACCAATGCAGGCATTTCCAAAGGTTCGCTGTTGGGTCAATTTAGAATTTTTGAGAGTAAAATAATACACTTTCACCTTATACCTTTGCACCTCAAATACTTGAAAAAAAGAATAAATTCATGAGGTGTGGTTGTGCATGCCTACAATCTCAGTAACTTGGGAGGCTGAGGTAGGAAGATTGTTTGAGGCCAGCCTCAGCAACTTAGCAAGGCCCTTTTTCATAAATAAAATTAAAAGAGAAAGGGATGTAGCTCAGTGGTGAAGTGTTCCTGGGGTTCGATCCCCAGTAATGCACAAAAAAAAAAAAAAAAAAAAAAAAAAAAAGAAAATAAGAAAGAAAAGGAAAAAGAATAAATCCATTCCATTTTAAGCATAAATTCCTCTGGGTTTCAGATAAAAGCTATCTAATGGCATTTTAAAGAATTCTTTTTTTTTTTGAACCAGGGATTGAACCCAGGGTGCTTTTCTACTGAGCTACTTTCCCAGTCATTCTTTCAATTAAATTTTTTTTTTTTTTTTTAATGCAGGGGTCCCACTAAGTTGTCGAGGTTGACATGGAACTTGCAATTGTCCTGCCTCAGTCTCCCAAGTCATTGGCATTACAGGCATGCACCACTGCACCTGGCAAGAATTCAATTTTATTTTCTAAAATGTATTGCATTTGAAGACTTTTAAAATCTCCATTAAATTAATAAACAAAAACAATAACTAATGCATATAAATTGCACAGAGTTGATGTGCTTTGGATAGTAAAACTTTTATTTAGGAAATAAGACTATCAAACAATTTACAGTATTTGTTTTGACTTGTGTCACTGCACATGAATTAGTCCCAATTTACATCTTAGAGTTCCAAAAATTCATCTGATGATTGGTTAGCAGGTAATGATATCATAACCCATAAAGTTGTTATAAATGGCCAGATTTTGGGGCTGGGGAGATAGCTCAGTTAGTAAAGTGCTTGCCTTACAAGCACGGGGCCCTGGGTTTGATCCCCAGAAACGCAAAAAAATAAAATAAAATAGAAAAATAAATAATTGGCTAGATTTTAAACAAGTCTACAAAAGCTTCTTTAGCATCCCAATAATGACTATTGGCCTACCCTAGTCAAAGCACTGGATTAGGTAATTTTTCCTGTAACAACTGTCAACACTCCCTTACCTTCCTATGTAATATCTCACTCACATTTCTTCTCAACAGAATATCTCAACTAGTCTTAAGGACATAGGAAGAGATCCATTGGTTTTATTTACATCCATGTGTGTATTTTTTACAAAGTTTTTTTGTTGTGGTTTATAAAAACCTTTTGTCTTTATCTATTTCAGTAGTGGGTAGGTGGTGATGTGTAAGGGGCTAGGAAGTAACTGTTAAGTAGAGCAGCTTTATTAGGGCACCTCCTCCTACCTAGAATCAGCTCTCTCCTACACTATGACTGCTGCACTTTGGATTCTGTCTTCCTCTACTTTTGATTTCACAGTTCCAGGGTAGCTGAAGCATGAGGCTTCTGAAAGAGGATGTATGTGGAGGCACGGGGGCAGTGGCAGTCATCTATCTATATGTGCTATTTGTTTATTAAAAAGTCAGTATTTAAATGTAAGCAATGAAAAATATAACGTTACAATATGCTTTATTACTAAAAAATATTTTTTTAATTTAAATGGGTAAGAAAACTTATTACCTAATTGTATTTTTTCAAAATGCTAAATCAAACATTTTATTATAAAATGTGAACAATTTACCATTTCATATTTTTTATCATATAATAAATACGCTAATACAATAATGATGAAATTCTTGTTTTTTTAGGTTCTTTGCTTCTCAGATTAGGGACTTTAATGTATTTAGGGGTTAATCAAATTCTGATGACACAGATGCTAATAATGCTGAATAATATCACACTTCATTCCTCAGCACTTTCTCAGATGAACTCTATATGGTGTTGTTCACCAGAAAGTCAAGGACAAGATAAATAAGTTACTAATATGCTATCAATAGCAACTATCAGTGATACAACAAAAAAATCCTCAGTTACACAGAGAATATAATTACTATTCACAAGATGATGTTAGAATGCCAAAATTATCCAAATGTAATAATAACTCAAAATAACTTTTCTCCCACAAAAAGGAAATACAGAATCCATTTTAAGATTATTGCAGATGAAAAAATAATATTAAAAAAGAGTATTGTAGCAAGGTGAACTCTATTTGCTAAACATCAATAAGTAGTTTAGTCTAAAAAAAATAAGGCTCTCAGAAGAATTGATAGACAATCAGAGACAGGTCGAAATTGTTCAGATTTTCCAAAAGACAGAAGATAGTTTCTACAAAATTAAACTTTGATATCGAAATCCAAAAAGTTCCAGAAAGTAAATCTAGTCTTCATTATGTCCTCGTAACCAATTTGGTGAATGAGGTAACAATGTCAAACTGACCTGAATTCAAATCCTGATCCTGTTTCTTGAGGGTTACATGAAGTTGGCAAGTTACCGAGCCCCCCCCTCCCTTTCCTCTCAGGCAAGTGGGGAGGGATCACTAAAAGCATGCTCAAGGGGTATTTCTGACCCTGTTTTATTCTATATTTTATAAATGACTTGAATGGAAATACAGAAATCAAGATTATTAAATCCAAAGATGAAACAAAACTGGAAGAAAGAACTACTGTTTCTGTGATGGGCTGACAGATCTGACTCCATGAGAATGTTATAGGCCAGACTCTAAGAGAAATGACTAAACAGACTCGATTTTGCTCTGAGATTCCATGTTATGTAGGAAATAAGCTTCTCCCATGGGAACACCCCGCCTCTGTGCCCATCATCAGTTACTTGGTGTGACATGTTTAATAACATACAATGGCAACACCTATGTAGTAAAGAATTGCTCTCTTTTAACCTCTATTGCTCTCAACCAATATACCATAAACGGTAATTATGTATATGTTAGCAACCACTCTTTAGTTTGTACTTAGGTAAGGGTCATTTTGACCCACTTCCCCCTCTGTTGATGATCCCATAATGTTAGTTTATAATTTCAAATCATAGCAACAGACACTTATGATTGATGTGATTTTTATAAGAACCCCTACAACCCTGTGGTTGGGGCTGTTCTCCCAATAGCCATTTTTTGGGGCATTGTGTGAGACAGTCAGCTGGCTAGCTTAATAAAGTCTCTCAAATTTGGACTTCTCAGTGGTGATCGGTCTGTTCTTAAGTTGCGCCCCATAACGGTTTCCTAAAGTGACCTTCATGCCCTGACCTAAAATGAATGAATTGTAAAGGGGTAGGTCATGCACTTAGGTTCAATAAAATAATTGCCCAATACCTAGAATGGAGTCAGGGAGCTGATTTTGAAAGAACATAAGAGCTGGGCACAGTGCTGCATGCCTATAATCGCAGTAATTTAGTAAGACCCCTTTTCAAAATAAATAAAAATAAAAATAAAAAGGGCCAGGGATACAGCTCAGCAGGTTCAATCCCCAGTAACACATACACATACACAAAAGATTAAGTTAGAGTTTTGTCTGCAAGCAACATATGAGCTAAAAGTGTGATTTACTGCAGGAAAAAAGCAAAGATGATTTTAGCCTGTATTAACAATGGTAGTGTCCAGATCACGGAAACAGTTCCAGTACATTCTTTTCTGACCATCATGTTCACTGTAGACACCTTTTAGAAGAAAGGTTGACAAAACAGAGCATTTCTAAAGAAAGATAAACTAAATGATTAAAGGTCTGAAATGAAGAATATGTGATGAATTGGGAATGTTTTACTTGCATATTAGAAAATCTGAGGGGATATGTAACCTGTCTTCAAATATCTGAGAAGCTATCATATAGAAAAGAAATTCTGTGTAGTTCTATGCAGCTTTAAATAGCAGAAATATGTATGTGTAAAAGTTACATAGAAATTCCATGTAAAAAAGACCTTTTATACAGAGCTATGTGACACTAAAATGGGTTAGCTTTAGAGTGATGCACCTTTGCAATAATTGGGATGTTGAATGTCCCCAAAAGGTCCACTCGTTAAAGTTTTGGCCCCCGGGGTGGCTCTACTGGGAGGTGTTGTGGACCTGTAGGAAGTGGGATCACATTAGGTCATCGGGATGTGCCCTTAAAATGGACTGTGGGACCCAGGTGTCTTCCTCTCTCTGCCTCTTGGCTGGTAAAGTGAGCAGTTTTGCTATGTCCAACATTCCTGCCATGATGTGCTGCCTCACTACAGGCCAAAACAGTGGGGTCAGTGGATCACAGAATGGAATTGCCAAACCAATGAAACAAAATGACTCTTTTCTCTTGATAAGTTTATTATCTCAGGCATTTTTTATAGTGATGGAAAGCTGCCTAATACAACCCTCTATTACCTGAGCATTCGAATAGAAATTAGGTTCATTGTCAACGAAATGTGTTTAGCAGCTGAGCATGATGAAGTGTACCTACAGTCCCAGCCACTGAAGAAGCTGAGCTGAGAGGATGGCTTAAGTTCAGGAGTTTAAGACCCAGGCTGGGTAACATAGTGATAACTGACCTCCCTCTCTCTCTCTCTCTCTCTCTCTCTCTCTCTCTCTCTTTCTCTCTCTCGGTACCAGGAATTAAACAAGGTATTTAATAACTGAGCCACATCCCCAGCCCTTTTAATTTTTTATTTTGAGACAGGGTCTCACTAGGTTGCTTAAAATTGCTAATTGCTGAGTGAGGATGGCTTTGAACCTGTGATCCTCCTGCCTCAGACTCCCAAACCTCTGGGATTAAAGGTGTGTGCCACCACGCCCAGTGTGAGAACTCTTCTTTAAAAAAAAAGTGTGTTGAGTGCCAGGAGGTGTGCAAAGCACAGATGATGATGAGTAAATGACCAGTACAGTCTCTACTTTCATGGAAGGTAAAGTCTACTGGGCAAGGCAAATAGTAACACTAATACATTTAAAATGAGAAAGACAAGTCTCTAAGGAAAGAACAATTTTTCAAGTATATATAACAAAGGATTCTGACTTATACTGAGGTCAGAACAGGTTTCCCCTGAGTGATGACTAGGAGGCAAATGGTTTGGGGGGGGAACATTACAAAGAAGGGGAAAAGCACATGCAAAGACCTTGCAGGAAGAGAAACTACTGTAGGTTCAAGGAATTTAAAGGCTTATATAACCTGAGCACAGACAATAAAGGAGTGAATGGAGAGAAGCAGGGGCAAAACCACAAAGAGCCTTGAAGGCCTTGTTAAGTATTTGATCTTCTCCCCAAAGTAATGGGATGCTACTGAAGAGGAGTTTAAGTAGCAATGGGCATGGAAAGGAACCATCAATGTGGAGAATGGATTGGAAATGAGCCAGAATGTCAAAAGGAGATCAGTCAGGAGCTTCCTGCAGTAGTCCAGACCAGAAAGGACAGGAGTTTGGGAAATGGAGGTAGTAATGAAAATGTAGAAAGATGCACTGATTGGAGAGATTTTTAGGCGGTTAAATGACATAAAACAGGTGACCAGGCCAGGGGGTGATTTCAGTAGTTGGGCAAGATTTAAAGCAACAATGCTCCCAAGCCTGATTCTTTGGCCCTAATTAAATATCGTAATACCTATTTTGTTGGGGTGGTGGGTACAAAATTCAGTAATTAATTTTACTGGGAATGGAGGCAGAGGATATAGTGAAAGATAAGAGGTATAAAGGGTGATCCCCACCCCACTCCCACCCCTGGTTTCCAGATTATATTACTGGATGGATGGTGGTGAAGTAGGAAACAGGAAAATGACCAGTTAGGTGGGCTGAGACCTTGGGTTCAGATTTCAGCAAGATGAAATTCAGTGTCCTTGGTTTTAAACAGGCATTCTGACATATTAATTTAGAACTTAAAGGATAGGTCTGGACTAGGGATACAATATTGAGAATCACTGACATACAGACAGTTGTAGCTATGGGTCTAGAAGGAATTACCTAAGGAGAAAATAGTGAGAAGAGGGCCTTTGAGGAATAAGAGCATTGAATAACAGGGTGGAGGAGGGTAAGTCTGCAAAGGAGAGTAAGAGTCAAAACAGAAACAAGGCATCACAGAAGCCACTGAGAAGAGTGTCTTCCATTAAGGAGGGATGGTCAACAATGCCAAGTACACATACAAGGACTGGAAAATATCAGTTAAGTTTAGGGACACGTTTCAGTGGAATGACAGCGCCAGAAATCAGACTGCAGTGGTCTGAGGGGTGAGCAGGTGGTAAATAAATGGGAGATAATAAATACAGGCTGTATCCAAATTTCTGGCTGAAAAGGTGACAGGTGTGGGGGTGGAGGGAGGATTTGTTTTAAGATGGGAGAAGCTTGAGTAGGTTAAGAAGCAGATGATTATTCAGGAAAAAGGTTCCTAAGGAGGGAAAAAAATGAAATCTGAAGTACAGGTTGGGGGACCAGCCTTAGATAAGAGGAGAGGTTATGAGGAAAAGGAAGTGAAAGAGGCTGAATTAGATGACCTTTAAGGTCTCTTCTGACTCTAGAATCTCATGACCTACAATTCCCTTTGGGCAGGACATTTGCATATATGCATAAATTTATGCAAACTTATTCAAATATTCTGGTATGAATAATCAGTCAAGCACATCCTTAGCCCCTAATGACGCAGTTACTCTTCCCAGGTTAATGACCAGTGTAATCTCTGGGCAGGATCCATCCCTCAGAGAGCTCTGCACACTGCAATACAGCACTGAACCGGCCCTATCTCTCCTCTCCAAACCCATCCTACACCGCGATTCTGGAAGCTAAAGGAGGAAGTAAAATTTAAAACCCTCAAACTATAGCATATCCTGCTGCGTTCCAAGTGGCTGTCATTTATAAAAACAAAACGCGACACCCCAAATCCATCTCCACTCCAAGCTAATTCCTGCCTGACTCCACAGTTGACAGGTCCCCCAGATGGCCGGGGATTCACCCGAAAACTCGTTCGCACCCCCTCTTCCTTTCGCAAGATCTTTGATTCGTGAAGAACCAAAACTGGGCTCCTGACGATCCTTCCCACTCCCCTGGCCCCAAAGCAGCCGACGGACTCCCCGCAGTTATTCCGGCGGAGCCACCTAAGCAGTCCTCCACCGGAGAGCGCAGAGCCAGAGGGGCTGGGGAGACCCCGAGCCCGAGGCTCCCCGGAGGACAGGGAAACAAGCCCCAAAGGAGGCAAGGGGAGGATTAAGGGAGGTGCAGGAGGCGCAGATAACGAGGGTCATCCTCCAGGGGGACGGAGTTTCTGAGGAGGGGTAATCCCCTGCCACCGACCCCCTCTCGCCTCAAGCCCCGCTCTGGACCCACGCTCCTCCAGCGCCGCACTGCTCAGCCTCACTCCCCCTCCCCGGGGCCGCCCGGACCTCAGAGTGCCGCGAGCCCGGCGTCCCCGCCCCGAGCCGGCGCTTCCCGGCCGGCACTCACCCGGCCCGCCATCTTCGCGGACACGTCCGGCTTGGCTGCTGCAGCTGGGCGCCCGACAGAGCCCGCCCCCGCCGCGCGCGCGCGCCCCCGCCGCCCGCCCTCACGCAGGCGCGCAGCCGCCGTGAGCCCGCGCGCACCCCCGGCCGCGTCCCCGGCGCCCCTCCCCTCTGGGCGCGCGCCGGCTCGGCGACGCCATCTTGAAAACGAGCTGTCTGGAGGCTGCGCTGTGACCGCGCTCTCTTGGGCTGCGATGGCGAAGCGCCCGGGTGCTGGCGGTGTTCGCCCGAATGTGTCGCAAGGCCTTTGATGCTTTAATCACTTACCTGTTTGCCAACTACAGTTCGCCCTTTAGTGGCCGTTTCACTTTAGGCTTCCAGGCCCGCTTCCATGTCAGTGCCCTGAGACCCCGGCTTGGTTGCTGGTCTTCCACGAGGCCAGTAGTTGAGCAGTTGGCTCTGAATTCAAAATCTGCAGAATCCTGACTTGTCTTTATAGTCGTACTGGTTTTCCTGAATTCTGGAAACCGTCAACCTTGACATTTTTATTTAGCTTAGTATAGCCTGAAACAGTATTTTCTTCAAATTTGAAAGTAAATCGAGATTATTTTTATGGATTTGTTAACTTCATGATGAAACTTTTTTATTCATAAAGGCATTCATTTACCAGTTTCAATAAAATTTTAGGCTATATGGGACTAAAAGACGCCCTAAATGCAGTCTTTTATTTACCTCAAGGTTGTCTTCCTGCCGTGTTTCTTCACTATAAATCTCATAAAAGCCAACTTTAAGCACCCAACAAGATTCTACTGAGTGAATTCTCTGATGCCTATACTGCACCAGCTAGTTTATATTTCTCTTCATATTTGGGTAAGACAATAAGGAAGGATAGGATTTAACCTTCATTTCTCACAGTAAATTAAGAAAAGGGGTGGTTGTTTTGTTTTTTCCTAACTTGAGGAAGGGAAGGAAAAAATTAGAGCTAAGCACACTTAGAGATTTAAAAATTGAAAACTAATAAAATCAGAGCATGAGCTGACGATGGACAAGGGAACAGAAGAATTCATTCTGGTTTCACAGACTCACACTGAGTGGTAGAATCAGGATGCTTTGTTGGACAGATCAGATATGGGTGATCAGCGGGGTTATCCGAAGAATGGGAAGTCAGTCCAATTCTGATCTATTAACTTGTGAAAGCTGTAAAAACAAGTAGAAGTGGGTTGGGGATATGGCTCAATGCTGAAGTGTTTGCCTGGAATGCCTGAGGCCCTGGGTTCCATCCCCAACACAACAACAAAAACAAAACAAACTAGAAGGCAGTGGAAATCATCAGGAGGCTTAGGTCTTTGTCCTTATATGGCACTCACCTACTGTGTCCCTCCCCAATTCCAAGTCCTACTTTCCCTATTTGTAAAGTGAGGGGATAATTAGATAAGCTTAATGGTTGCATCTTCAATTTTTGGTACTTTGAATTTGAACCTATAAATCAAAGAGATTTTTGCCCAAAGAATTACCAGATCCAGAAAAGACACTGGCTCTCAGTTCAGTGAACTGACATTACTTTTAAGGACAGAGTGTAATGCAACCATATGCTACTAGTTTCTCCCCAACAAGGAGGAACGTTTACCTTCCTATAAGGAGGTTCTATTGTGTCAGCTTAAGTAAGCCCTTATCTATTCATAGTAAGAAGCCCTTTGTCTTCTCCCCCAAGTGGTAAAAATTAAATAGAATCACATACACAGCTCAGCAGGGTCTACCAAATTGCAGGCAGATATAGCACTTGTCCTTAGGGTGCTTAGCTTCCAGCAGGAGGGGAAGGACTCAGAGACCTTGTTCCAGACTGTCCATGTGTCTCTGCAGCCCATCTGTGCCTTGCTCTGACATTCAAGGTCATCTTAGAAAGAGAGTGGAGCTAATTCTGCATCACCTTCTGAACAGTCCTTGCAGTGATAGTTGATAGGTGACAAATATTTTTGTTCCCTCCAGCCCACTTCCTCCTTTTCTGGTAACAGAAGGATTGTCAGACAAGGAATGCTTCTCTTCCCTGGTTAGGAGTGAGGACAGAACCAGGCCTCAGTTAGTCAGATGCTCTGTCTCCCAAACTGTAGTCTCGACTCTCCAGGGGAAGACAAAAATAGCCAGAGCTCGTACACTGCAATGGTGACACCCCAAAGAGATCACCCACTGGTTTTCTAGATCCCTGGAGTTCATTTCTGCCTTCTGCGAAATCTAGCTGTCCCCCTTTGTTTTGATTTCTATTAGTCAGTTTCCTTCCCTTCAAAAAAATAAAAACACAAAGGTACTTTCTTTACAGTGAAAAGATAGGTAAGACTTCTAACAGAATGATTTTTAATGTATCCTAAAGTATAAATGACTAACATCATTTTCTAAAGGCTGGAGGGCTTTTGGAGGGGACAGGAGATGGACTAGGGATAGGAAAATTACCTGAAAGATGGGAAGAGAAGATGATAAAATAATGAAATATAAATAGCAGGACCCAAGATAAATAACAGTGAAGTTTGGGGGCTGGGCCAGGGTTTGATGGAGGCCTTTTGTGACCCAGTGTGATGGTAAATTTTATGTTAAATTGGTTGGGCCAGGGTGCCCAAATACTTGATTAAATGTTTTTCTGGTCATTTCAAAGAGGGAGTTTGGAAATAAGGTTTATACTTAAATCTGTGGACTTCAAGTAAAGAAGATTGCTCTCCATAATGTTCTTGAGCCTTATCCAATCAGCGGGAGGCCTGAATAGAACAAAAGGCTAACCTCATCCAGACCAAGAGAGAATTCTCTAGCAGATTACCTTTGGATTAGATGTGCAACTCTTCCCTGGGTCTTCAGCCTGCCAGCCTCTCCTTTGAGGTTTCGGACTCACCGAGCCTTCACAATCACATAAATAAATGCCTTAAAATAAATCACTTCCTATATATTTACACATCCTACTGGTTTGATTCTATGGAGAACCCTGACAAATTTCTCAGTCTCCTGCCAGTGAGTGACATGAGCGATGCCAGCCCTTTTCCACAGTGAAACCTAACATTCCTTGTTGCTATTTGACAGATCACCAGCATCTAAAAATTTGATGACAGTGCATGGATAGAATCGTATGTTCAAGGGCTGGGGTTGTGGCTCAGTGGTAGAGTGCGTGCCTAGCATGAGTGAGGCACTGGATTCAATTCTCAGCACAACATATAAATAAATGAATAAAATAAAGGTCTATCAACAACAACAACAACAAAAAGAATTGTATGTTCAAATTATGTCCCAGTACATTGCCTAATAAGTGCTCCACTGGACTTTAGTTACAATTGGTTGTAACAACTGTGGTAACAGAATTTAACTAAGGGGAAGTAAATTTTACCTGTGTAAATTGAGGAGTAAGGACAATATTATCATTAAAATGAGCTGATTCACTGTAACGCACTTTATTTAACAAAGCAATGCAACATCTCGGTGCTTTTCATATTAACTGAAGGAGAACTACCTTTTATCTATGAGAACTATGGGGTTAAATAAATGGGTCGGGGACAGTTTTCAGTCACTGCAAGACATACATTTCAAAGGCAGTTCCTCAGGATTGTATGCAGATGTTTCAGGGAACAATCCTGTTCAGTGAGTTCACCACTGCACTGTCACTGTCAGAAGGTATCTGCAGTGTGTTTGTGTGTGCATTGGGGGTAGGGGAGGAGCTGCACTGACTGTCTTGCAGAAGATGTCATTGTGAGACAAAAGTGGTCTTCATGTTTCCTTTTATTAGTAACCTAATAAAAAATATTCCTCGCAGGTGTAGTTGCAATATAAGAGAATATTGCTGGGAAAGGAATGGCTACCCTAAGGAGACAAAGCCATAATGGCAAAATTTCAGAGACTGACATTGCATAAGAAGCCATCTGTAGATAGAAAGCCTTATTCTTTTTTTTTTTTTTTAAACTGGGGATTAACATTGAACCCAGGGACCTTCTACCAAGGAGCTACATCCCCAGCCTTTTTAGTTCTTGAGACAGGGTCTCACTAAATCGCCCAGGCTGGCTTCAAACGCGCAATCCTCCTGTCTCGGCCTCCCATGTCACTGGGGTTATACATGAGTGTCACCATGCCCAGCAAGAGCCTTATTCTTCCACGTCAAATGCTAGCCCTCAGGTCAGCCACCCATGCCAGGGCAGCATACCTTGTGATCTCTTAATTTTATAGCCCCATCACAACCAGATTTAGGATGATAGTGTTGCCATATGTTTGTTTTGTCAGAGAAACCAATCCCCGCAAATGATGGATAAGTCATAGAAGAGAACAAAGCAGAAGAAAGGATATGGAATTTTGAAAGGAAAAGGAGGACCAGCTGATGCAGTGCATCAGGGGTTTTTGTTTGTTTTAAATGTAAGTGTTTTTTGTTTTTTTCTTTGCAGGATCAGACAAACACCTTTAGTCACGAAAATCAATTCATTCTGGAAATCCTCAGTGGGAAGGAAAAATGATAAGATCCTCTGTGGAAGGGAAGGAATGTTGCCATGGAAACCAGATGATCCTTTAGTGCCAGCCTTAATGCACTTGCCAGCCTGCCTAACCCCACATATTCACATCTTGGGGCCAGAAAGCTGCCAGCTGCCTGTATCTTTTTGGAAAGGGAGTTTTTCCATACTGGTCTAATGAGCTTTTATGCATCCTGAGAAAAGGAAGTCACAGTCTCCTGGGAAGGGCTGAGTTGCTTAGAACCTAAAGACGCTAGAGGCCCACAAGTCACTGCTGACTGGGGTTATGACACTGGCTGCCAGGGGTGTCGTGTGGTTTCTCCTAAGGGTAGATGAGTTTCCCGGAGGATTGTTTGGGGGAAGTCAGTCCCTGAGCAGAAGTTTGACCAGACTAGAGGAATAACCTTACAGATCCCTGGAAGTAGGTTGTCGGGATATAATCTTTTTTTTTTTCCTGTGCTGGGGGTTGAACCCAAGACCTCATGCATACTAGGCATGCGCTCTACCACCAAACTACATCCCTAGCTGGCTTTTAAAGTTCCTAAACTTCAGCATTTTATGGGAGAAGTAGTTATCATAGGGTACCTACACATTCCACAGCTGATTCAGTAATCCAGTAGATACTAATTACCACACCATTGCTATTGCTACTACAATTAATCCCAATAACACTATAAACCAATTTTAAAGCTTGACACAGAGTAGGGAGCTTTCTCCAAATAAAAGATTTCTTAGTGTGAAATTCTCTCCCTGCTTCTCCCATGAGTAGTTTGTTCTTTATATGCTTTGCAAATAATACATTGGTAAGAAATGTTTTCTATTGAGAACCCCCCCCCCAACTCACTCAATGTTATAATAATTCATGCTTATTGAGTCACTGCAGTTTGAGATTGATAAAATTCCCCTGGGTAGCCATTGTGATTTCAGTGAAACCTCTTTTCTCATTAGTTTTTCTCTAATCTTATTTTTGTGATTCTGGGTATGGAACCCAGGGCCTCACACATACCAGGCAAGGCTCTACCCCTGAACTATGTCCTCGGTGTCCCCCCTTCTTTTTAATGAGTTTCCATTATAAAATTAGTACACCATTTTCTCTCAAATGCTGTTAAAGAAATCACCCTTCTCAATATAATCCATTTATAAATTAGGCCTATTTTCTTTCAACCTTTCCCCACCATCCATCACCCATGTAATGTATAAAGCTGTCCCCCGCCCATCAGGTGCAGTCATTTTCCCCGTCTCCCAACCACTTGTCAATCTGTGAACATCCTAGCTAGCTATTGGTTCATCAGTCAGCTTGCAAGTATCCTTCTCCGATATTGGTCCCCTGTTAGCCGGGTGGAATTCAACTGTTTACCGTAGCTTCCCGCCATCTTTCCCCATTCTTCTGTCTGTCCTCCTCACTTTCTCTATCCTCCTGGCTTTCACACTCTCTCTAGCGCGCGCCCTTTCTCTTTCCTTTCTCTTTTCCTCTCATTTTCTCTCTTACCCTGCAGGGAGACACTCTGTTTGCTTAATAAACTCCCTTATGTGATTTCCCATGTCCTGCGTGGTTCCGTGGGATTTCCTTAACCCCTGCATATCATCATGAAACTATACACCATATTGCCATAGTTTGGATCTAGTATGCCCCCTAAAGGGCCATGTGTTGAAGGCTTGGTCCCCAGTGCATGGTGCTATTGGGAAGTGGTGGACTCTTTAAGAGATGGGGACTACAGGAAGTCTGAGACTATTGTGGGTATGCTCTTGAAAGGGATAGTGGGACCCCGGTTTCTTCCTCGCTTGCTCACCCTCTTTCCTCCTGGCCATGAAGTAAACAGGTTTGCTTGGTCACATACTCTGGCCATGATATATTGTGCTGCCACAGGCCCAAAGCAACAGGGCCAATCTGCCATCAACCTGAAACCTCCAAAACCATAAGCCAAAATAAGGCATACTTCTTTTTAAGTTGATTATTGCAGATATTTTGTTACAGGAGTGCAAAAGCAGCCAACACAAATATACACATGTATGAATGTATAAAAAATAGATAGTATATACAAAATCGTATGTGTTTGTCTGATTGTAATGATTCCACAACCAAATGTGATATGGGCAGGGAATTTGTTTTACTCATAGGCTTACTGCAGACCTTGGGAAAATAATGAATATTCTCAGGTTGTCAGAGGTGGAGGGATAAATTCCCATCATTATCCACTCCAAAATTCTTTCTGTAGATACAAATAATGGTAGGTAAAAATCTTCCTTTTGCTATTTCACCTGTTTTTCAGGTTATGATGTCTGCATTCAAACAAACAACTTTCATAGCTGCTAACAAAACAACTTTATATCTTTGCCTTAGAAATCAATAGAAAAAACATATCACTTGCAGTAAATGAAATAAAAACACTAGTAAATCTTTGGGGGAAAAGTAATCAAATAAATTACAATGAAATGCGGGGCGTGGGGGGCGGGCACACCTGTAATCCAGTGACTTGGAAGACTGAGGCAGGAAAGGTCAACCTTGGCAACTTAGTGTGGCTCTGTCTCAAGATTAAAAAAATAAAAAGAGCTGGGGATATAGCTAAGTAGTAGAGGGTTCTTAGTTCAATCCCCACCACCACTAAACAAATAAATAAAATAATTAATCTTAAAAAACATGAGCTTTTCATGCTGAGTATGGTGGCACACACCTGTAATCCCAGCAGTTCTAGAGGCTGAGGCAGGAGGATCACGAGTTCAAAGCCAGCCTCAGCAATTTAGGAAGGCCTAAGCAATTTATCGAGGCCCTGTCTCTAAATAAAATATAAAAATGGGCTGGGGATGTGGCTCAGTGGTCGAGCACCCCTGGGTTCAATCCCTGGTACCAAAAAAAGAAAAGAAAAAAGAGATTTCAGTTTTGGTTTTCAAATTAGAAAAAAATACATTCTATTGTCATGTATATCTAAAGAGAATAAGAAGAACAACAAAACACCTAGTTTGGCAATTAAAAAAAATCTACTGTTTTGTTCGTGTGTGTGTGTGTGTGTGTGTGTGTGTGTGTGTGTATAGTTCTGGGCTTGAATCCACAGGGGTTCTACCTCTGAGCTACATGCAGGCAATGAAATTTTATTCAGTAATAAAAAGAAATGAGCTATCAAGTCATAAAGAGACAAGGAGGAAACTTAAATACATGTTACTAGGTGAAAGAAGCCAATCTGAAAAAACTGCATACTATATGATTTCAACAATACGACATTCTGGAAAAGGCAGAACTATGCAGACAGTTAAGTAAAAAGATTAGCAGTTTTAAGGGATTATTGGAGAGGGAAGGATGAACAGGTGGAGCACAGAGGATTTTTCTGTTAACTGCTGGAGGAGGATGTTGGCGGTTTTTCTATTACCCAAAAAACTTATCTATTCAGGGAACACACAAGAGCCAATACTCTTTTCATATGAGAGGGGGCATGACGGGTCTGGCCATACCAGCTCTGGCCTCTTACAACATGGAGTCACCCAATTCTCCTTTATTTATAATATGCAGGTAAAGGGGGCAAGGACTGGAGGAGCTTCTTCTGTGATGGACAGGATAGGGTGGAGTTAGGGGAGCCATCCTCTTACGGGGAAAATTCCCAGGCAGCGCCACATACTTCCCAGCAGTTCCTAAAAGCCAGGCCTCTGTGTTCCATGGCTCAACCTAGTCTGATTCTGCTAAAAAAGGACAATTTCCCACAATTTTTTTCTTTCTCTCTTTTGGTACTGGGAATTATACACAGGGGCACACTCCTGAGCCCTTTTTACTTTTTATATTCTGTTTTTCAAGTTGCCGAGGCTGGCCTTGAACTTGTGATTCTCTTGCCCTGGCCTCCCAAATTGCAGGGATTATAGACAGTGAAACTATTTCTGTATGACAATAATAGTGATTATGTAATATGTATTCAGAACCTTAAATATCTTCCTGTTTTGATCCAGTGAGTCCAATTTTGGATTCTTTCCTACAAAAAGTAGTGAGAAATACAGGAAGGAAAAAATGATGTTCGCTGCAATATTATTCGTAATAGAAATACTCAGAAACCAGCTAAATGTTGAACTGCATGAAAATTATTAAATATATAAGGATACATTCATATGTTGGAATATCATGCATCTATAAAAATGTTTAAGGAAATGTTAGTGTGGAAATGTTCAAATTAAAATAAATGGAAAATACAATAAAAATTTAAAAACACAAAAAATATAAAATTGTATGTATCTGATCTATGTGAAATTTACATAGAAAATGGTGATAAAGAGAAATCAAAATGATAGGAGAATTGTTTTTGGTTGGTAGGATGATAGGTAATTGTTTCCTTCTCTCCTCCTCCTTCTCTTCATAGCCCCCTCCAAGGAGGGGTGTTTCTTCTCTATGTACTTTAATCAAAGTCTCTCTCTCTTTCTCTCTATATATTAAATATATATATTTTTTATATATATATTATATATTATATATAATATACGCACATACACACACATACACTTAAATTTTTAAAGAATCATGTAGGGAAACTCGTATGTATTTATATTTACCTATATATTTCGCTGTAACCAGAAGAGAAAGAACTTGATTAAAAAGATTGAAACGCCAGACCCAGGTTTGAATTTCTTCTAGGCTACTTAATTTTCATCTTTGTAGAATGGAAGTGATAGTTTCTAACCTGCCGGAACATTATGATCATGCAGCTAAAGTCCTTGACATAGTTCTTGGCACATACGTTTAATAGGGGGTGTTTTGATTATTGCAGTTAGTACTATTTACAGGCGTTTAAAATATTTTAGCTAAACAAGTTGGCAAGAGACTGAGCTTTTCTCAAGGAAGGGCTACGGTTTGGGGACCTCTGGAAGGCTGTATTTCCCCACACCTGTTGAAAATGTTTGCTAGCAGAGAGGCAGTCAGGCTTCAGACTGACTAGGAAACTTTACAACTACTTTCGGTGCCGGTGCTGGTGTCTGAGTACTTCCTGTAAGGAACGTTGACCCAAACTAGTTTCTACTTTTAGCTCAACCCGGGCAAATTTCCTTAAATATCACAATGAATCCGGCCCCGCCCACATACCTGCACCGGGTTGGTCTAAACGTTCCCGGGGTTAGTTCAATCCTTGAGAGTTTTCCTAGTTCATTGGCTGGGCAAATCGGAAATCCTTTGGCTTCTCTGATTGGTCGCGCTTGGCCTTGGGGTGGGGTACGTGGGCGTGATTTGCCCGAACGCGGTGAGCTGTCATTGGACTCTGAACCCGGTATTTCCAGAGCTTCATGCGGTCGCCTAGGTCGCGGGGGGCGGGCCTTCTCCCGCCCAGGCCCTTATTGTCCTTTGCATTGGTCAGACTTGTCGTCACTCACGGAACATGGAGATCATTGGGGCAGAGGCTCCAAAAGACGGTGGGTGATTGGTTGGTTGCTGTTCCCGCCCCCAGCTAGTCGCCATTTTACTGAGGGGAGCCGAAATCCTAAAGGTAACGGAGTCGGTGCTGTTCCTGTAGCGGTTCTCAGAGAGGCGACAGGTGAGTCGTCGGCCGGAGCGGGACAGCCGCACTCAAGGCCTGACTAGATTTCCGACCCGACGGCGGGCGAGTAACTGGGCAACAGCGGTGGCCTGCCTGAAGGGGTCGGGGTCTGCTGTTCCTTCCCCGCCCTCTGTAGGGCCAGGCAGCCGAGAACCCAGAGATGCTGAGCAGGCTTCGCCGCGTAGCCCTCTTTCTTCCCGACGGCCCGCGGCTTGAGTGGCAGCGGCCAGGCGGCCCGGGCAGAAAGGGCACTCGGCGGCCTTATCCGGCCCCGCCGCCCGGCCGCTGCTCAGTCTCACCTTGGCCACTGCTCTCGCTCTTGCCCTTGAGGTCTTACCGCCGTTTCTCCACGATGGACATTTGCTGCTTGTGGCAAGGGAGGGTGAGCGTGCCAGAGAGGCTCTGTGGTTGACGATGTCTTGTTTTAGAGGGTCTCCTGCGGAGCCTGGGTGTCTGGGACCTCGCGCACAGGAGTAGGAAGACGAGGGAAGAGAAGCAAGGGGAAAACCAGCTAGGCTGGGGCAGGGGTGATCTGGCATTACCTGCCTCGGGGGACCTCGAAGCGGGAAGTACCTTTCCTCCCACAGCGTGTTCCTTACGGTTTTCCTCGTCTGTGGGATTTGTCCTTATTTCGGAAACAAAGGAAAGGTATCTCTAGTTTTGTGAACCAACACAGATTCTGAATACTTCAGTGCACTGGGGTGTTTTATTTTAGACCTGTAACAGACCTTTTATGGATGATTAAAGCAGTCATTCTTGGGTCACTGTTCCTCATTTGTGTACAGGAGAAATGCTGTGTTTGCTCTCTCTCCTAGAATGCAATGGTGTGTGACATAATCCATGATGTTAAGCTATTGTAGGAAACTTGAATTTCAGAGGTGGGTCCTCTGGAATTTAGTGACCTCCCCTCTGAGGTCGCTGGGGTCTGGATGAATAGAACTGGCTGATCTTGTTGAATCTTTTCCTCCTTCCCCTGAGTAAACCTTTCCTTGGTTCCTAATTTAGAAGGAAAATCATATTCTCTGGAATGAGGATGTAGGTCGTTTTTCTTTTTGAACAGTCTTTTTCCGTTTCCAAGAACTTGTTTTTTTGGGGTATGGGGGATTGGACCCAGGGGCGTTTAACCACTGAACCAATCCCCAGTTCTTTTAAATATTTTTTTTTAAGAGACAGGGGCTCCCTGAGTTGCTTAGGGCCTTGCTGAGTTACTGAGGCTGGCTTTGAACTCATGATCCTCCTACCTCAGCCTCCCTAGCAGCTGGTATTGCAGGGGGGTGCACCACCATGCCCTGCTGAAAATCATTGGAATAGCAGACTCACAATTCAAATAGGTTGATCTATTAAAGAAAAAAAAGAGTGTAAATTTCTGCAAAGCTAGGCTGGTTTTGCTATTGCTTTTGCTTTGTACACCCTACTAGGCACTCTACTGAAAAATAAAATATTGAACATTTAATCTATTAGAAGTCTATATAGTAATCACCTTTTGGGGAGTTATGATGGGGCAGGGCACAAGGAGAGTCTGTACCGGTAATCATCTTTTTTGATCTGGTTACATAGGTGGGTTTGGTTCATGAAAATCAATGAATTTACAGTTACCATGTTTATATCTGTAAGTAAATTACACTAAAATAAAAAGTTTTAAAAACTGGTGAGGGGCTGGGGATGTAGCTCAGTTGGTAGAGTGCTTGCCTTGCAAGCACAAGACCCTGGGTTCAATCCCCAGCACTGCAAAAAAAAAAAAAAAAACACGGTGAGGGTCACCCCATAGAATACTGGATGCTACTGTACTTCTCAACTCTGCCTAGTTAATTTTTCTCTCAGGAGTGCAATATCCCAGTGCTGGATTTTATCAACTCAGAAATTTTTTTGGTTCTTTTCTGGGCACTGGTATTGTCTATTATTAGCCAAAGGCAACTACAGTTTCCAAGAGATATTGTTATTTACCTGCCTTAAAGACTTTACTTCATATTGTGTAAAATGGCCTAGCACACCTATAATCCCAGCCACTCCAAAGGCTGAGGTGGTAGAGTTAGGGCCAGCTGTGGCAACTGAGCAAGACCCTATCTCAACATAAAAAATAGAAAGGACTGGGGATGTAGCTTAGTGGTAGAGCACCCCTGGGTTCCATCCCCAATACCATACAAACACACACGGTCATGTTGTATAAAAGAAACAGATTCTGGACTTCATAAATTCTCATTTCAAGAGAGTTTAGAACAAGGTGTAGATGTGTGTGATGTGACATTACTTCCCTACTTAAGACGACTAAAACCTGCCACCATAGTTCAACATTGAGGCTGTGTTTCTGCATATCCCACTTGGAAGCTGCAGTGGAAAATAGAATTTTCTGGCAAGGCATCAAAAGGTTAGTTGAGTTTCCCTTTGAAAATGAGATCACTATTTCCTATTGGCCAAACGTACTTGACATTTTTTAATTTTACTAGGAACTACTTCTAATTGCAACTTACAGTTTATGTATTTTGCTTTTATAACTCAGCAAAGAATAATTATTTGACTTTTTTTTTCTTTTCTTTCAGTTACAGATTTAAACTACAATGGGGAATGTTTTTGAAAAGCTGTTTAAAAGTCTATTTGGGAAAAAAGAGATGCGGATTCTTATGGTGGGTTTGGATGCAGCTGGAAAAACCACCATCTTGTATAAATTGAAGCTGGGAGAGATTGTGACTACCATCCCTACAATAGGTATGTTAACAAATTTGGGAATTCCAGCTTACAAGTTTACAATATAATACTTTAATGTGCATCTTACATTATTAAATATTTATTTATTTTTGGAAATCTTTTCTGTTCCAAGAGCATAGACTTTTTTTTTTTTTTTTTTTTTTTTGGTACTGAGGATTGAATCTAGGAGCACTCTACCACTGAGCTACATCCCCAGTCCTTTTTATTTTTTATGTTGAGACAGGGTCTTGCTAAGTCGACGAGGCTGGCCTTGAAATTGCGATCCTCTGGCCTTCGTGTTGAATTGCTGGGATTTTAGGCATGGGTCACTGTGCCTAGCCAAGAGCATAAACTTTTTGAGGCCCCAAACCAGGTTATATATACTTTCCTAATTGCTCTTTAGAATCTTTAGCACATTCCTAGGTTTATAGAAGAGTCATATGAACATATTAAGGCTAAGCAAATTTAACCCTCTCTGTATGGCAAAGAAAAGGATAGTAATAATTAAAACAGTGAGAAGAGTTCTGCCCTCCATTTCTCTCGGTGTGGATTCCAGCGTAAACCTGAGGTGGGAGCTGGGTATCTGCTGCTGCCTCCTCAGTCAGCCTCCATTCCAGCTGGCCTCTCAATGGAAGCATCTCTTCCCACCAACTACATTCCTAGTGTTTAAAGGTGGAGTGTGATTTCTTCTCTTCACTCAGCCTGAAGCCAGCTACTTGAGATGGTGTCCAAGTAAGACACTTGGCAATCTGGCTGCGTTAGTCTTACTGTGAATGAGTACTGTGTTTTATGGGCTCTTTAAGGGATTTGCTAAGGCAGTTTTGACAGAACCTAATCTTTGTCTTGTGAACTGCCAGATTCCTGAGTGAGGATACACTCCACAGGATGATATGTGAATATTAGCACTGTCTGAGTGCCGGGTGGGGCCAGGACCCAAATGATTCACTTTCCCATTGGGCTATAACTTCAGAGATTGCAACATTTAAAGAAGGCATAAAATTTCATACATACAGAAAAATATAGAAAGTTTTGAAAAATGTTCTATTAAGATTTTTGTGGATATTTGTAAAATCATATGCATGCTGTTTTCTCACTTACTTTTCATTAGACAATACATTTATTTTACCCACTTTCTATGTTATTTCCTCCCTAAAGGACTTTCCTGACTTCTTTCTCCTCCATCCTCCCTTTATGTGGTAAACATCAGCTCAGTCTTTTGTTCTCAGTTTAAACTTTATTTTTTAAACATTATTTTTCATGTGCACTTTTCCTGACCCTTTGAACCTATTTCCTCCTGATCTAAATTTTGACAGTAACTTGAAATTCTTAGTAACTTCTCAGTTACTAACATAACCGTGTGTAATTTCTTATTCACTGTTTCTCTTCTTCCCAGCAATAAGAGCAGGAATCATGTTCATCTTCCACACTGTTCCCAGAGTTTAGTAAAATGGCCTAGCACATGTTGGGTGTCCAGTGAATATTTGGTGAAAGAGTTGAACATCAGTGTTGTGGTATATTATTAAACTGATGAGCCCAATGAATCATGACCTCAGTAACTGAGCCCCCTTCCACAATGATGCTGAACTTAGCCACCTGATTTGCTTTAGTCAGTGAGACATCAGTGGATGTAATTAAAGCAGAGACTGGACAAGTACTTATGTCGTGAAACTTGCCTTCACTAAAAATGTCACCATCAGTTGAGGAAGCTGCTTGCTCTTTGAGAATGAAAGAACACTGCAAGCTGGGCATCATGGTGCATGCCTATAATCCCAGCTGTTCAGAAGGCTGAGGCAGGAGGATTGAAAGTTCAAAGCCAGTTAGCTATTTAGGGAGACCCTAAGCAACTTAGCAAGACACTGTTTCTAAATAAATATAAAAAAGGACTGGGGATGTGACTCAGTAGTTAAGTGCCACTAGTTCAATCCCCCCATACCAAAAAAAAAAAAAAAATAAAGAAAAGAAAGAAAGAAAAAGAAAAAGACCATGAAACAGTAGAGAGAGAGGCCCAGGCCCCAACTGTCTTACTGACTGAAGGCGGCTTGGGAGAAAGCCCAGCCAACCTAGAGAAGTGTTTTGGCGAAATAATGCTTAAATTGAGACCAAAAGAATGAGCTGGTGTTCACTAGATAAAGCAGGGAGGGACTAAGGAAGGTGTTGATACAGATCAAGGTCAAATTTTAATAACTGATTAGTATTTCATTATATGGCTATATTTTTAATCTCCATTGATGGCTAGTTAGATTATTTGCCATTGTATATTTTTGTAAATGATGCCAAAGTAAACATATTTCAAATTTTTGCATGTTCTTTATTTTCTTGCAATAATTTCTGGAGGTGGGTTTGCTAATGTAACAAATGTGTATTTTAAATGTATATACAGATTGCAGACTGTTCTCTAAAAAGATCGCATCACCATTTTAGTGTTAAATTCTCCTGGATATTTGCCAATCTAATGGGGAAAAAAACACTTATACTAGGATGTCTATTTTGAGGGAGGCGGTTTACTATGGATTGAACCCAGAGATGCTTTACCACTGAGCTACCTCCCCAACTGTTTTTATTTATTTATTTATCTTTTATGTTAAGATTGGGTCTCACCAAGTTGCTTAGGGCCTTGCTGAGTTGCTGAGTCTGACCTCAAACTTGAGATTCTCCTGCCTCAGCCTCCTGAACATCTGGGATTACAGGCATATGCCACTGCAACTTGCTAGGATGTCTTTTACGATAAGTGAATATATTCAAATATACGTTTGTCTTCTGTAACTTGATTTTGATACTGTTCAGTTATTTTTCTGTTGGGATGTTTGTCTTTTAATGATTTGAAAAGACAAAGTGACCCAGGAGCTCTTATCATATGTTCATTTTCCAATTGATGATTTGTCTTTCAGCTTTGATTTTTCTGTGTTTTGCTGTAGGAAAATTTTTAATTATTAGATAGCCAAATTTACCAGTTTTTTCTTTATTTAATTTTGATAATTTTATCAATTTTTTTGGTATTAGGCATTGAACCCAGGAGCACTTTAGCCGTAGTCCTTTATTTTATTTTGAGGCAGATGTCACTAAATTACTGAGGCTGGTCTTGAACTTGCTATCCTCCTGCCTCAGCCTCCTCAGTTTCTGGGATAAGAGGTATGTGCCACTGTGCTTGGCTAGTTTTGGTCATATTTTTAGATCTTAATGACTTCAAGATCATAAAAATAGTCACCAGTATTTTCTTCTGCTATTTTTATGATGTTTTAAATTTTTATTTTATAAAACATTTTATTCATTTGGAATTTATGTTATTATGAACAGGTGAAAAATATTTGATTATATTTTTCAAGTGGGTAGACAGCGCTGTCTAGTTGCTCTTTCTGTAATGATAGAAATGTCCTGTGTGTGCTGTCCATTGTAGTGGTTAGTAGCCACAAGTGGCTGTTGAGTACTTGAAATGTATGTGGCATGTGCAATTGAGGATCTGTGCTTTGGATTGTATTTAACTAAATAAATTAGCTGCACATGACAAGTGGCTACATATTAGACTTTGCAGAGGTAGACAGTTACCCACTGCCATTTGTTAAATAACTTTTCCATGCTGATGTGATATTTAGTGTCACATACTAAATTCTCACTGGTATGTGTGTCTTTTTCTAGACCACTTCCTGTTGTAGTCATTTGAATTCTATTCATTTATTATTAGGATTTGGTAATATCTTTAAAAATAATTCATTGTCTGCAGAAATTTCCTGACCAGGTTCACTTGCTTATTTATTCAGATTGCCAGATAATTTTGGCAAGTTTCCTGCAAACCTCCCTCCTCCCCTTCTATAGAATTGGAATGGCATTAAACATATATTTATTCAGCAAGAATTTAGCTCGTTGCAGTGTAATGAGTGTCTCTCACTACAGCAAGGCATGATAAGATTGAGATTTGGAAGGTGAGTACGTCCACTGTGTCCACTGTTACTGTGGGCCCTGGCAGTTAAGTTTGGGATTTGGGATATGGGAAGCCAAGGAGAGATTATTATTATTATGATTTTTTTTTTTTTCTGGTACTAGGGATTTAACCCAGGCCCTTGCACATGCTCAGCAAGTACTCTACCCCTGAGCTACATTCCCAGCCCTTTATTTTATTTTGAGACAATGTCTCACTAAGTGACCCAGACTGGCCTTGAATTTATGTTCCTCCTGTCATAGCCTCCCAAGTAGATGGGATTACAGGTACATACCGCCTTGCCTGGAGAGATTATCTTTTCTTTTTTTAATTTAAAGTATTTCAATTAAACAAATATGTGTAAAACTGATAGACATTATGTCTATATTATGTGTTTTTCTCCCTCCCCTCCCCTTGGTACTGGGGAGGTGGGATACTTTACCTCTGAGCTACATCCCTATCCCTTTAGATTTTTTATTTTAAGACAGGGACTTGCTAAATTCCTGAGCCTGACTTCAAACTTTCGATCCTCCTACCGGAGCCTCCTGAGTCACTGGGATTACAGGTGTGCACCACCATATCTGGCTGTACGGTGTATGTTTTTAACATGGTGCTCTGATTAGAAAATGGTGAATGGCTGGAGAGAAGAATGTCTACAGGGAGATGGTTAGACTGTTTCAGCAATTGAGGCTAGAAATTATGATTTCTTGAGTTAAAGTGACTTTTAGATATTTCGGAAGTTGAACTAGTAAGGTTTGGTAGTGGGATTTTGAGGGGGAGAGAGAGTTGGAAGTATGTGGGATACCTCCTAGGTTTCCAGTTTGTGGAGCAAAGTCAGGGAGGAGTAGGCTGAAAGGGTAGGGATCTTAAGTTCCGTTTTTGACAGATTGCTTTATTTTGGGACCCCGCAGACATCTAATTGAAAATGTTTTATTATGAGTCTGAAACTTAGGACAGAGGTCTGGGCTGGAGGACATACATTTGAGAATTATTAGTGCAGTTGTTGGATTGCCTTTGGAGGGGTGTGGAAAGAGGAAAACAGACGTGGCAGGTTGGATTTGTGGGAATCCATGGTAAGGATCATTTGAATGTGGCTGTACTCACAAAAGAGGCTGAGAAGGTACAACTATAGAGATGGAAAATGGGATACCAGGGAAGAGTGAGTTTCAAGGAGAAATTAAGCAGTAGGGTCAGATATACAATCAAATTACCTAAGAACTAGAAAGCATGTGTTGGATTTGTTGAAATGGAGATTTTTGCTGACTCCAGTGAGACCAGCTACTGAACACGGTTGAGCAGGTACTCTTGGGTGAGAAGTGACAAAGTATACTCAGTAAATATAGCTGAATTTTGGGATATAGCTAAATAAACACCCTGAATCATAGAGATATTTTATTTTGAAAGTGCAAAGAGAAGCTGGGCGCATGCCTGTAATCCCAGCGACTTGGGAGACTGAGGCAGAAGGATCATGAGTTCAAAGCTAACCTCAGCAATTTAGTAAGGCCTTAAGCAACTTAGTGAGACCTGGTCTGAAAATAAAAAGGGCTGGGAATGTGGCTCAGTGGTTAAGTGCCTCTGGGTTCAATTCCTGGTACCAAAAAAAAAAAAAAAGAAAGTGCAAAGAGAAGGAGGTAACAGGTAAATATGAGGGATCAGGAAGAGCTTTTTTTTTATCAACCTGGTGGGGGTTTTTTTGTTTTGTTTTGTTTTGGTTTGGCTTTTGTTTTTGTGGTACAGAGGATTTAAACAAGGGGTGCTCTATCACTGAGCTATATCTACCCCCATCTTTTCCTTTTTTGAAACAAAATCTACTAAGTGGTCCTCAAATTTGCAGTCCTCCTGCCTCAGCCTCCTGAGTCACTTGGGATTATAGCTGTGTGCCACCATGCCTGGCAGAAATTTTTTTGGAGGGGGGAAAAAAAAAAGATGTAAAAGACTTAGGCATCCTGAGAACAAACTGGAGATATTTGGATGGGGGAAAAAGTAGCAACAGCAAAATATTCTAGTCCGTTTGGGTGGATGACATGTAGCACATAGGTAGAGGAATTGGCATTAGATGGTTGCTCCTTTCCATTCTTCAAAGATGGAGGAAGAAAAGTGTAGGTGAAGGTGTAAGTAGTTTTTAAACTGTAGTGGAAGTGGAAGTCAGTTTCACAGATGACTTCTTTTTGCTCTGAAATACACTGAAAGGTCTTCTGCTGAGAAAGGGGAGATGGGTAGTTTGAGACACAGGCATGACGAACAGCATAGTAAGCCAGCACATTCTTTTCTATAAGCTGTAGTTCAGCTAGCAAGCTGCTTTGTAAATTGAAAGTACTATCTAAATGTTAGTTGATATTTTGAATTGTTCAATTAGCAAAAATCATAATTCAGAGTTTTTCCAACTTTCCAATTTAGGTTTCAATGTGGAGACAGTAGAATATAAAAATATCAGCTTCACAGTATGGGATGTCGGTGGCCAGGACAAAATCAGACCTTTGTGGCGACATTATTTCCAGAACACCCAAGGTAAAGTTTGGTACTGTATATATTAAATGTATCTAAAGATGCTGGAAAAGATAACGGGGTGGTGCTCAGCTTTATTTGGACTCTTAACTCATTTCCTCTTTTCTGCTGGCATCACTTATTAGAAAAAAAAAAAATTTTTTTTTTTTTTTTTTTTTTTGAGATGTTCCTGTGTTTCTAGAAAAGGAACTTGAGCTTTAACTCCTCTTAATTCAGAATGGTTAGAAAGTGATTAACCTGGGGCTGGGGTCATGGCTCAGTGGTAGAGCACTTGCCTTGCATGCGTGGAGCACTGGGTTTGATCCTCAGCACCACATAAATAAATAAAATAAAGGTATTGTGTCCATCTACAACTAAAAATTTTTTTTAAAAAAAGAAAGTGGTTAACCTGATGAATTTCATCTTTTCAGTTCGTTGAGGAATTATTTGTGCCTTAAATGAATTTCCAATATTTGAAGAGTTAAAATTCCATTAACTCTTTTAAACCTGTTGAGATTATCTGAAAATCCTGCCTCTAGAGAAAACAAGATGAACAAGGATGACTGAAACCCAGAATCCCAAATCCTGGTCACAATTTTTCCCTGCTATCCTCCTGCTCTACACATACATGAACAGGCATGAATATCCCAGATCATTCACCTTATTGGTTTCTTAAAAGTAGGGATTGTAATGTACTCATCCATCAATCTAACATTACCTATATTTTGGATAAACAATGCCCTTACTGCTTACTGCTTATTGCTTATTAAGATAAGTCATAACTGTCCACATCGTTCTTACACCCTGATTCTCATATAGAATCTTCACCATATGTCATCTGCAGATTACTCATTTTAGAATTTACTTGGAGTATATTACTTATGAAGATTCTGCTGCTGATGGGATTTTCATTGCATATGTTTTATTGACTTGAACTTGCCAATCTTTCCAGTCCAAACACCCAAGTCCACCTGTCCCTTTATATTTTTCATCATTGTGTCAGAAGTTACCTTTGGACTTAGCTCTATTTGCAGTCATCTTCTCAGCCTGTAGATTTTAGACTATCGTAGAGGATGATGTAATGAACTGCACACCCATGACTCAGCCTCTGCAGTTATCAACACTTTGTCCATCCCTGAGTGATGCCTTTTACTCACACATCCTGCAGGGTTCATTTCTAACTGATGAAGTCTTGTTTTGTTTTGTTTTTTAATATAATCTGTATTTAATTATTATACTTCCAAAGTTAATGATTCCTTTATATTTAATATCCAGTCTTTATTCAGATTTCCCTGTTCTTATCAAACATAGCCTTTCTGTTTGATTTGTCTGCATCCAGGATCAAAGTTCACATGTTACATTTCATTTCTCTGTCACTTCACTCTCTTATTCTACAACAATTCTCTCTCTTCCTATGCTGGGAGTTTTGGCTAAATTCTTGAGTCTACATTCTGAATCTGTCTGATTACTGTGAGGCCATTTAGCTTGGTTTTTAAATCTGTGGATCCCCTGTAAACTGGAAGCTCGTTATAGAGGCTTGATTAGAGTCCAGTTCATTTTGGGGGCAAGAATACTTAAGTATTCATTCTATTATGTCACTTACTATATATATATATATATATAGTATAATGTATATATATATATAGTATAATGTATATACATGTATAATCATGTTATATACATGTAATGTATATACATGTATAATCATGTTGTATATATATATTGGTTATTGCACTTAAAAGTTTTTTTTTTTTTTTTTCCTATTTAAAAAAGATTTTTATAGCCAGGCACAGTGGTGCACACTTGTAAACTTAACTACTCAGGAGGTTGGGGCAGGAGGATTGCAAATTTGAGGCTAGTGTGTACAACTTAGTGAAACTCTGTCTCAAAAAAATAAAAAGGGCTGGGGATGTAGCTCAATGTCAGAGCATTTGCCTAGCATGCAGGAGGAGTCCCTGGGTTTAATCCTCAGTACTGCTCCTCTCACCAAAAAAAAAAAACCATTATTGTGGTAAAATGTGCATAACATAAAGTTTACCATTTTGACAGTTCTTAAGTGTACCATTCAGTGGCATTAAGTGCAATCCTAGTGTTTTGGAATCGTCCTCACTATCCATTTCTAAAACTATTGCATCACCCCCAACAAAAACCCTACTCAACAGAACCTCCATACCCATTAAGCAATAACTACCATCCCTCCACCTCTTACCCGTATTAACCTTTATTCTACTTTCTGAAATTGCCTATTTTGGATATTTCAAGTAAGTTGGAATCATGTAATATTTGTTCTTTTGTACCTGAGTGTCTGACTTCTTTCACTTAGCAGGGTTCCTCTGTATTGTACCATGTATCAGAACTCCATTCCTTTTATGACTAAATAATATTCTGTTGTTTGGAGATAATTACCTTTTGTTTATCTATTGATGGACACTTGGGTTGCTTTTACCTGACTGTTTTGAATAATGCTGCTTTGAATATTCAGGTACAAGTATCTGTTTGAGTCCTTATTTTCAATTTTCTATTTTTTCCTGATACTAAAGATTGAACCCAGGGGCACTTTACCACTGACCAACATCCCCAGTCCTTTTTATTTTTATTTTGAGACAGGGTTTCTAAGTTTCTGGTAGACTGACTTTGAACTTATCATCCTCCTCCCTCAGCCTCCCAAGGAACTGGGATTACAAGTGTATGTCACTGTGCCAGCTTCGTTTCATTTCTTTTGGGTATATACTTAGGAGTGGTATTGCTAGGTAATTGTTTTTGTTTTCTGTTTTTTTTTTTTTTTTTGTGGTGGTGGGGGTGGTGGTGGCATATAAAATTTACCATCTTAATCACTTTTTTTTTTTTGGTACCAGGGTTTGAACCCAGGGGTGCTTTATCACTGAGGCACATCCCTGGGGGGCCACATGTGTTTTTAAAATTTTTTAAAATTTGAGACAGTATCAATATATTGCTTAGAGCCTTGCTATGTGCTGAAGCTGGCTTTGAACTCAACATCCTGCTGCCTCAGCCTCCTGAGCCACTGGTTACAGGCGTGCACCACTATGCTCAGCTTAATCACTTTTAAGTGTAGTTCTGTGGAATTAAATGCACTTTATAATGTTGTATAATCATGACAATCATCCATCTTTATTAGTCTTTTCATCTTGTAAAATTGAAATTCTGTGTCCATTAAACAATAACTCCCTATCTTTCCTTCTACCTAGCCCCTGGCACTGCCAAGTTTCTATGCTTTCAGTGATGCCAAATGAGTTCAGATGGTATCAACCTACTTCCTTCAAAATAAAGTTCCCATCAACCTTTCTCCTCATGATTTTAGCTTCCATTAAGGGCTGTTGCGTAGATCAGTTAATTCATTAGAAGTTACAAAATGGTGATTTCTCTAAATCCTATTATTTCTTCTTGCATTTATTAGCTGTAATCTCTCTAAACAAAGAATTCCCTCATTGAAGATTTGGTTTTCCTGAAATACAGTTTGTTCAGGAAGGCAGGATAAATGCTTCATTCTTTTATTGATTTATTTTTTCTCTTTGAAGAAACCACTTGATAACCCCAGTGACTTCCATCGTGAGGCTTAGATTTTTTTTATTCAGTTCATTGCAGATATTTTTTTTTGATAGCTCAAGAATATGTTTATCTTGGACTGACACTTCCCAGTTTGGCTAAACGTTTGCAGTTCCTCATCTGAATTAAAAGCAGAATACTTGGGTTCGAACCACACAGCTCTGTCAACCTTGAGTAACTTCGCTGATCTCTTCTGTCTCCATTTCCTCATCTTCAAATGGAGACGCCTGGATCACTGGGTTGAAATGAGATTCATTTTATAAAATGCTTCGTTCTGTGGCTGAGCCAGCAGGCACTCACACTGAAGCCCAAATTGTTGGAGGTTTTACTTTGTCGTTCTCTGGCAAGATTCTTTTTTTCTACCCTGCTCACGATTTTTACATTCAAACACCACATTGAAGTACCTTTTTGTCTTCGGTCTTCTGTTCATAACAAGCCTAATTTTACTGAATTTCAGTAACTATTGCTTTGATGGCAGCGAGCTGGCTTTTTTCTAGGTCCTCAGGGTGGGTAATTTGGGCTCTTCATGAAATAGCAAATGGGAGCATTTGGAAGAATGAATTTGCTGTCTCTGGCTAGACCGCATGTCTCAGCCATGAGTAGTCTTGGATGCTGCCCCTGTTCTTTCTGCCAACCTCCCAAAGATCAGGCTGTCTTTTCAATTTTATGTATCAGTGTGTCAAGTATGACAGAATTTAATGCATGCTTTTAGCTCTCTATTAAGACATTTTACTGTGTGGGTTTTACCTGTATGTATTGGAATTTGAACTGTTTATGCAATTTCTTAATGGATATGTGGTGTAGAATGCATACAGTGGTCCATTCTCATGCGGAAAATTTTTTTTTATATCCTTGGTTATAGGTGCAGTTATTTTAATTTGTTGAATGGCAATATATGTATATGGTTTAAAATTCAAAAATAAGGAAAAGGGTATATAGAGAAAAATCAGTATTATTCCTCAGTTCCTCTCCATAGATAACCACTTATATATCTGTCTAGACATATTTAATGCATTTACACGTGAGTGTGTATACATACGTGCGTGCACACATGCACATACTTTTTTTGCGTGTGTGGAGCTGGGGATTGAACCCAGGGCCTTGTGCATGCGAGCCAAGCGCTCTACCAACTGAGCTGATATACCCAGACATACACATGCACATACTTTAAAAAAAAAAAAAACACTATGCCATTCATGTACAAGTGTACCTTTTCTAGTTTCTCTAAGGTCAGAAGTGTAGTCAGTCTGATGCTGCATTCTAGATAAGAGCCTATGTGAAAATGGAGTATAAAATAGGATCTAGTATTGGGCAATTTTATTGTTATTAGGAATGGCAAAGGGATAACATGTCAGCTTCTGCTCTGTCAGTTTTGCGTTAAGAGTCTTAATCTCCTTGAATTTTTGGCTTGTTATGATTAGAGTTCAGAACTGCTGGTAACATATCAAACATTTGGGGGAGTTTTGAATGTTTGGCATTTTTTCATTGTTAATCTGATGTGATGTCACTGGTATGAATTTGACTCACATCCAAGCCTCAAGCATGCAGAAGCATGGGCACTTGTACCTGCCGTCATAGGCTCCCCCAGCAGCTGAGTTAGGCAGCTCTTGTGGGCCTGGGATGCACAGAGACCAAGGGTGGAGGGCCAGCCCTGGTTTTCTTTCCTAGACAATTATGAAATCTCATTGTCAGAGGGAACTAAGAGGTCATCTTGTCCCGCTCCCCTTTCCCTTCTGCATTGTTCCCAGGGGTTGTGCCTTAAGCTAGGCATAAATATCCCTGTGACAGGAGAGCCTCCTGAGGCAGCCTGTGACATCTCCAACCCTGCCAAGCCTGTTCAGTGCTGACTTTCTATAGATTTGTTTTACCCACCTGGCCTTTGGTCTCCTTACAGTGACGGAAACTACCTTGAAACCTTTTTAGGCCACAGCCTTTCAGATGCTCAAAGACTGCCCCCAGTCCCTCAATGAGACTTTTTCTCTAGGTGAATCTCCCGGCTATCAGTTATTCTTCATATGTCCTGGTCATTCTTTGAGTTCCTCCAGTTTACCGGCATCTTAGAGTAGGGGTCCAACGCTTCCCTTGTAGAGTTGCCAGGACAGTCTGGCTTAATGTACCTGAAAGTCCACTTGTTATCATCAGTGTCCCAGAACCTGAACTGGGACAAGTCAGTTCTTTGGACATCCACTTCACATTTTCATTTCAAATGGCTTACTGTTAGCCAAACACCAAGTTGTTGTTACTCTCATGTGGATAACTGCTGAAGACTGAAGTCTTGCCTGTCCTGTGCCTGGATGGAGTGTTGCATACCTCTTGTGTACCTCCTTTGCAGATTCTTTTTTTGTTCGTTTTAGTTGTAGATGGACACAATACCTTTATTTTATTCATTTTATTATGTGGTGCTAAAGATCAAACCCAGTGCCTCTCACGTGTTAGGCAAGCACTTTACCACTGAGCTACAACTATGGCCCCTCTGCAGATACTTTTGGCCCTGCTTCTCCCTCCAGTGTAGCAGTGACTGGGTTTGTGCAGGTTCCAGCCACCTTTACTGAGGTGCGAGAAGGCAGTACCTTGCTTGTAATTTAACCTGACCCAGGTATCTCACTTCCTGGGATTTCTCTGATGTTATGGTGTGAGCTGCAAATGTTCCCATCTGGGGTGCTGGGTTTGTTTTCTCTGTTCAGCAAAGAATTGAAGAACAGGACACAGATAGCAAGAAAGTAGGTTTACTGAAAAAAGAGAGAAATACAGAGATAGACTTCTCCGAAGAGAAGAGATCCCAGAGCTGGTAATCTGCAAAGGGAGTTTTGGCTTCTTCTTTTGGTCTCTGGAATTTCCTCCTTTCCTTATCTCCTCTATCCACACACTTCTATTACTGATTGGTGTCCACATGTCCACATGTCCACTTAGGAACATGAGTACAGAAGTGTCTTTCTGATTGGGACCCCACTTGTGTCCACAAGCACTTTTATCAAGCAGGAGGTTGACCTCATCGGAAGACCCTCTCCATGCTCCTTTATTCTGGTGGTCCTGCCCCTGATCTCCTCACTTGCCATCTTGTCCTGGCTGCCTAAGCCCTTCTGGATCTCCCTCAGAAAAACTTCTGAATATCCATTACCTGGAGTTGGGCCAGATTTCACAGGTTAAGGGTATAGTCTTATATAAGATTCCCTCACCAGCTATAGCAAGTTCAGGGTTCCCAAACCACCCTCACTTCCAACTAGATGACTATAAAATTTGCTGTTTTCTCCTGTCCCTACAGGTTTGATAGTTTGCTTAATTAACTTACAGAACTCGTGAAAGCACTGTATTTAAAAATTGCCTTGTTTATGGCAAAGGATACAAGTGAACCAATCAAAAGGAGAGACACATAGACCTGGGCAGGTACCAGACACAAAGCTGCCATTCTCCACCCTCCCCCCCGCACCCCCCCCACCCGTGGATTCAGGATATGTTCTCTTTTAGCATCTGATGTTGTGACAGTATACAAATGGCCAAACAGGGAGGTTTACCTGAGCTTTCAGGTACAGTTTTTATCAGGGCTTCATTACAGAGGCAGGACTGATTGAATCACTGGCCAGGTGAATCCAGCCCTGTGGCCCCACCCCCATCCCCAGGTGATCTTGTTAGCATAAACTACCTTGGGTCTGCCGCGAGTCACCGAGTCACCTCGTTAGCATTAACTATCAGGTGTAGGCCTACCATGATGACAGAGATGCTTCTCTCACTATGAAAATTCTAGAGACAAAGATCAGCCAAATTCTTTTTTATACAGATGCCCAAGGAAATCTCTTAACCCAGGAGTGTGACCCAGTAGTATGAGTGGTCTAATGTCTGTGGCATTCTTCTTGACCAATGTGGGATGAGTAGGGAAGGGTAAATGTTTTGTCTCCTGGGTGGACAATTCTGAGAGACTTTTCATATGGCTTCTTAGAATGTTCGACAGTGTCAAGCACTGGTTACATAACAGTGGCCAATTGGATGACTCAGCTTTATAGTAGCTGTCCCCAATTCTCTGATTTCCTCCCTACGTCCCTTACTCTTGCTCCCTGGGATCATGTCCCAGAGAAAACACCTGCACCTGGGCCCTGGCCTCCAGCTTTGCTTTCTGGGAACCACCCTGAAACACTTCTTCTATTAAACTTTGAATATTTTTCAAGATTTTTTTTTCTCTAATAGAGAAATTATGTGACTAAGAAATGAGCCTAACCTTTTCTCTGAGTAGTCCGGTTATTGTTAGGCTGGTGAAGGGCTGTAGTACTTGTCTGACAGCTTCCTAACTCTAGAGATCACCTGTCCCTTCGTAGTGATTGCTCTTAGTGAAATTGCACCAGAGGCAGGGAGCAGCTCTAAGATGTAAAGGCAGCTTCCCTTCCCACGTTCACATTACTAACATGTAATTTCTTTCCAGGTCTGATTTTTGTGGTTGATAGTAATGACAGAGAGAGGGTCAACGAGGCCCGGGAAGAACTAACCAGAATGTTAGCAGAAGATGAACTCAGAGATGCAGTTTTATTGGTGTTTGTAAATAAACAGGTATCTTGTTGGTTTTCTGAATATTGGGACTGAAATTTACTGATAGAGGTCTCACCTAAATATCTCGATATTTAAATTAGAGGTCTGCCTCCCTCTCTCCAGCCTTAACTCTAACCTCTCCCACCATCTTACCTTTGGAATGCCTTATATTCATTCATTCACTCCGTGAATAGCTGATTGAGCAGCTACTAAGTTCCCCACTCTGTTTTAGGTATTGGGTAAATATCAATGAGCCAGACGGACAAAATTCCCTCTGCTCATGGAGTTGACATTCTAGTGGGAAGAGAGGCAGTCAGTAAATAAATAATCTGTGATGCCTTGGGTGATAAGTGTTGAAGTGACTTTCTGAGCCAAGAAGTAGGGAGCCTCATGGTTCTAGGAGCAGATGAATGAGGGAACAAAAGGAGATGAGATTGGATCCTGTAGGGCCTGTGCCTGAGGAGGAAAGGACTTGTACATAAATGTAAAGCAGTAAAAGAAGAGCTGGAAGAGCGCAGAAGCGCCCGGCCTCAGGAGCTAAGCTGAACTCAGCATGAAAGAGAAAGGCGGGTGCCACGGAACCATGCCAGCCTGAGGTGACCATGTTACACCGGGATGTGCTTCCTTCCACTTCCTCTCTGTGAAGGTGTTTGTTATGTAATTGAGATCATACTGTTTTGACAATGTTGTGGTCTGTTTTGTCACTTCAGATTTATCAAGCACATTTTCTCTTGTCACTCCTCTCCTTGTAAACATGATTTTCCATGGTGGATGGATCATGATTCACTCAGCCATTATTACCCTGTTTGTTGTTCAGGTTGGATGTCAGTGCAGTTTCACTAGTGAACATGATGGATTTAAAAAGAAAATCATTTGTTGTTTTTTAATTGTAAAAACAACATATTTGCGTGTGAACTTGAAAAGCAGTTCAAAATATCAAGTGAAATATTCTAATCCTGCTTTTCAGAGTAAAATTATTAAATTTTTAAAATCTCTCTCCAGAGATACAATTTTCTATACTTATATAAGCAATTTTATGATTGTATTTATATTTAAATTCTAGAGATCATACTATGAGTTCCCTTCATCCAGTACACCTAGATCTTTGTTCTTCAATGCTAATATATTCAAATTCAGTTTGAGCTGTGTGCCAGGCATGGTTCTAGGCACTTGGAATACATGAGGGAACAAGACAGAGTTTCCTGCCTTTGTAAAACTTAAATTCTAGTTAGGGGAGATAGATAATACATAGTAAACATAGGAAATAAGTAACTTTTGTAATATGATCACATAGGGTGAGTGCCATGTTAAAAAGATGGAGCAGGTCAATTAGAGGTCACAGGGCCTTGGGTCCCACAGGTCTTGGGCCCATCCTAAGAACTCTGGCTCTTGCTTTGAGAGAGAGGTAGTGGAGTTTTGATTGGATGATTCAATCTGACTTTCACTGACTGGGTTGAGAATAGGCTTTAGGGAGCAAGAGCAGAACAGGTAGACCAATTGGGAAGTTGTTTCAGTAACTCCAGTGAAAAACTGGGTTGGCATCGAACCAGGGTAATCGTGAAAGAGGTGGTGAGAATTGGTCAGATTCTGAAGACTTTGTTTTTTGTACCAGGGATTAAACCCAGCGGTGCTTTACCACTGAGCCACATCCCCAGCCCCCTTTTTATATTATATTTAGAGACAGGGTCTCAATGAGTGGCTTAAGTTCTCACTAAGTTGCTGAGGCTGGCCTTGAACTTGCGATCCTCCTGCCTCAGCCTCCTGAACCACTGGGATTACAGGCATGCACCACTGCACCTGGTTGTAGATACGATGGGAGAGCCACTGGGATTTCCTAATGGATTTGATGTGGACTTGAGAGAGAAAATTAAAGATGATTTTAGGGTTTTTGACTTAAGCAACTAAGATAGAGAAAACCGGTTTAGGATGCGTCTTAGGAAGAAGAGCACATTTTATTGTATGGATACAAAATGACAAATTGACTTACATATTCTCTTCCTAGGATCTTCCCAATGCTATGAATGCAGCAGAGATAACAGACAAGCTTGGATTACATTCCCTCCGCCAGAGAAATTGGTACATTCAGGCTACTTGTGCTACCAGTGGAGATGGGCTTTACGAAGGCCTGGACTGGCTCTCCAACCAGCTCAAAAATCAGAAGTGACCTGAAACATTCCTTCCCCTGTGCATTGTGGCAAAGCCAGCTGGCCTCCTCTGGGTGCATGTGGGCATGTGAGGAGCCTTGGTGGCTGTGTGGCTGGGAGTGGGGGCAGCTTTCTCACACCGTGCCTTATACACGCTATAAGAAAACCAGTATTATGTTTTAAGAAAACCAGTGTTACGTTTTAAACGCTACCTTCCATTTCAATGGCTTTGATGATGGTTTTTGCAGTTGATGGAGGAGTCCTGAGGGCTCCCTGGTGCACGACAGCCAGAGTCGTCTTCAGGGTGGAAAGGGGAGTTGGAGAGGAGTGGAGACAGGTCCGGTTACAGTCCTGGGTCTGGCATCTCTGCATACCTAGAGTCCTGTTAGACTTTGGTGTCATTTTGTAAGAAGGAAGGAATTGCTTCCAAAGTTAGCAGCTCACTTTTGAGTGCTTTAAAGCAAACGAGCCTCAAAAAGAACAGGTACTTACTATGGAGTGAAGAGGTTCAGATTGGAACGTTTCCCTTAAGTTCTACTTTAGCTGACTCCTGATTTTAACATGTTTTAGTTAAAGAAATCAGTGATTTCTTTGTTTGAGTATCAGGACAGTAACTCTAGAAAATTGTCCAGTCTTTCCCTTAGGCTACTCCCTCTGTTACTTGCCAAATGGAGGCCCTTGGGGAGTAGCCCAGTGTGAGGCCAAGGCTCTTCCTGGAGCCCCACAGTCCATGGTGGAGCAAGGGTTCCACTGCGGGGGAGAGGGAGGGTCAGGTGGAGGAAGTGAGGGATATTGTGGTTGTCTTCTGGTGTCACCATCCTGTCTCAGGTTTTAGGCCCGGAGGCTACCGTTCCCACTTCCCTACTGTGCCCAGTGCTCTACACAAAGCAGGAGGCTCACTCCTGTGAGGAGCCTCACCATGTTCACTGTCTTAGTCCACCTTAGGATATTGGTTAGTTTCTCCTCCAGAATCTCACACCTGTGCGCTGTGAAAGTTTGTGAGAAAGCCAAGAGGTTAATTTTGGGGAGGAAGTCCACTCCCTGCCACCCCTGGCATTGCCCCTGAGTTGGTGCTAAATCTTCTGTAAGAAACATCTCTTGTCTAGATCACTCTCCCTGGCTCTCACTCCCACTCAGATGGAGTAACATCTTAGGAACTGTTTGGAAACAGTTTTATGCTTTATGTTGTCTCCAAATATTAATGAGAGCTAGGTTCACTCAGCCTTGAGGTCTTTTGCCCAAACAGCTGTTGGCCACGTTTGTATCTGAACACTTCCACTGTTTAAGATTTTAAAATTCATTTTAAAAGAAGTCTTGATTCAGATTATAGAGATGGGAGGGTAAGTGAATTTTAACAAAAGTAAATCTTGTTCATTGATAACAATGAAGTTATAATAGGAAAAAATGGTAAATGTGGGACGTAATGTTTTTCTTTAAAGAATGCTCATTGCAATACTGGCAAGCCCAGATTTGATTTTGAACAGTAATTCCTGAGAAATATTTAGATTGTATGCCTGAAATTGGCAGGGGCTGCGTCTCATACTTTTGTATTTATGCTTAGTCCAGTGTACCTGGTATGGTGCTAGGCCTCCTGAACACTCATGGATTGGTTGGATAATAAAGAACTTGCTTTGGAAGGAGGAGAGGATGGAAACAGACTTCTTGAACTATAAAATCTCTTCCCCTGCCATCTTAGACTCTTGAACATGCCTAGGTGCATGTCCCAAGCATCCCTATGGAAGCACTGCTCCGACCCTGGGCCTTAGCAGTCAGTGGGCCTCACACACTTTTCGCTGCAGTCTCTCACTGTGACTTTGGAGCTGGGGAGTCAGGGTAAGTGTAAGTGGGGGAGCAGTTTTTAGCAAAGGCCCAGGTCCCTGGAAGCCATGTTCCCATCCCTGTGATGTTGCTCACTAATGCTCTCAGCCCCCATATTTTGGAGCCTCAGCTTGTTTGAAAACCAGCTGTTGCAAGCCCTGCAATGCCTTGCGCTGCTCTTGCCCTGGGAATGCCTTGATGTCAGTGCTGGTGCCAGCTGGCCAGCATTATTAATACAAGTGGCAGGAGACTTATTTTATCTCTTTCCTGCTCTATCCATTTGATGCCACTACAAGTTCTGTCCATTCTAACCGTGCTAAGTGCTATAAGATCAGTTGGGATGCTTATGTAAAAAAGCACACAATTGGTTCCTGTTTTCTTCCTCTTTATTTTTTTGTACTAAAGATTAAACCCAGAGGTGTTCTACCCCTGAGCTACATCCCCTGCCCAGTCTTCTTTATTTTGTTTTTTGAGACAGGGTCTTGCTAAGGTTGTTGAGGCTGATCTTGAACTTGACATTGTCCTACCTCAACCTCCTGAGTCACTGGGATTACAGGTGTGTGCCACCTTTTCTTTTTTCCTTTTTTTGTATAATTCTGTGGGTTTAAGTATATTCAGAGTATGCACCATCACCAGAGAAAGACCCTGGAACCACTGGTGTCACCTCCCCAACCCTGACCTGCTAGCTCCTCATCCCTCCGTATTTCTGGATTTTCTTTTTGTGCTCAGGTGAGGGGTCTGGGGAGCTGGCAGGTGCCTTGGAAGTGTGGAAGCTGTAAGCCTGACCACAGCATCAGTCCTGAGCTACAGAGTGGCTGGTGAAGCAGAGCCCCCAGGAAAGAGCCCCTAGTTCTGGCTGTGGACTTTACACCTCGAGAGGGGAAGGGGGTGACAATTGTGAAGAGGGATATTTGGTCACTGAGGATGGAAGAGCTCTGGAGCTGGAATCAGAACCATAGAGCTCCTGTCCTCCACCCCCTGGATTCAGCAGACCATTCAACCTCTGACCCTCGACTTTCACCTGGAAGCAGAAGTCACCTGGCTTATCTGGGGATACCTGTATGATTACCCAGAATATGGGATATTTTTGTGTACAGTGGGGGCTCCGTGAGTCAGTTCTACATGTCACAGAACATGTAATTTGATCTGTTATAAGTAATTTCATAAAAGGGCTAAGGATAGTTACACCTGCTGTTAGGACAGAAAAGGTGTGTTGTCAAACCTTTGAAGATTGTTTCCCGTGTGACACTTTAAAGTGACCTAGGTTCTTTTCCCACATCTCAGGTACAATTTACTGAGTGGTACATGAAAAATCTAATACTATGCTATGTGTTTTTTTTTTTTTCTTCACAATTTTTGATCTTTAAAAAAAAAATGGGGACTTGGTGGAACATGCCTATAATCCCAGCTACTCAGGAGGCTGAAGCAAAGGATTAAAAGTGTGAACCCAGCTTGGGCAATTTACTGAGACCCTATCTCAAAATAAATGATAAAAAAGGCTGGGACCGTAGCTCAGTGGTAGAGCACTTGTCTCCCATGTCGGAGGCCCTGGCTTCAATCCCCAGTACTGCAAGAAAAAAACATTGATGGTTGAGAGGTAGTCCCCATACTTCACATGTCACCAGTTTAAGAGTGTACAATCCAGTGGTTTTCGGTAAACTCACAGGTGTGTGCGCCCATCACGCCAAATTCAAGACTATTTCCTAAAGAAAAGTCACCTGCGCCCTCTAGTAGTCACACTGCATTTCTCCCATACTTCAGCCCAGACAACCACTAACCACTGATCTACTTTGTTTGGAGGGGATCCTTTTTTCCTGGGGGCATATACTAGGGATTGAACCCAAGGGTGCTCCACCACTGAACTACATCCCCAGCCCCTCTTTAAAAATTATTTTTTATTTGAGTCAAGTTCTCCCCAAGTTGCCCAGGCTGACCTTGAACTTGTGATTCTGCCTCAGCCTCCCAGGTAGTGTGCACCCCTGAAGTACCTGGGAATACTTTTTGAAATTTGTTTTTTTTTCACCACCCCAAGAAGCATCGTGCTGAGAACTTTTCTCTTTAATGCATTGCACAGGAAGCCCTCTCTAGGAGGGTGTTGTGGCCACACAAACTTTGGTGGATGATCAGGCTGAGTGACTTACAAAGACGTCCGTCTATTACAACAGCTACCGAATCTGGCCAGTGCTAGCTTGCTGGGGCTTATTGCCACTAGGTGGTGCTGCTGCTCCACCGCAGCCGCCTCTCACACCGTTCTGCCTGGGGTGTTCTATGTGTTTCCAAGTGTGGGGGATTCCATCTCCCTGCCTGTGGGTAAGTGCTGGACGCCAGGAGTAACCCAGAAAACAGGGATGTGTCTGCAAGAGAAAGGTGAAATAGGCACCCAGAGCAAAGTGCCAGTAACAATAGTAATGAGGGGTGGGGGCAGCACCAGTAGCCCCAGCAGCCAGACTGCCATCAGGCACAGTGGATATCATACTACACATTTTCCGTCCATCTTCTCTCAGGCACTCTCACATTTACATTACAAAAAGGGGAACCTCCGCCTTAAGTAACTTCCTGGAGGCCATGTCGACATGATTGAATACCAGCCTGGAGCAGCAGGGTCCACACCCAAGTACACACTGCTGCCTCGAAGTCTGCAGAGACACCGGACCCCCAGAGTATGGCAGAGGAGGAGGAAAGGAAGCAAAGGCAAAACCTGCAATCATGAATGTCCTAACGTATGCATGGTGTTAATGGTGCTGTTAGCACAGAAAGACCAGGCCAGACGCAAACCTCACGCGTCATCGCAGCTCTTTATTCAGGGGGATGAAATGGCGCCCGTGGGCCCGCTCTCCTGGTGGAAAATGAGCTGCTGAACAAAGAAAGGGACTGGGTTTATATAGGGTATTTTGAGGGGTGGGCGAGTGAACATGTATGTTTTCTTGGACACTCAGGAATGTGGGCCTTTTGGGTCAAGGTCTGCATACAGCGCCTGAAGAGGATTTGCTTTGAAAGACATGAACGAACGCCTCCCAGAGACTCTTTCCTTTAAGGTGATAAAACACCTCCTCCCTGTCTGCAGCTGGCTGTCACCCGGAAATCATTTGTCCTGGGAGATGAAGGCTGTCAGTGCATGGCCTTCATTTTTACTTCGTTTCCTCAGGCCTCATTATTTTGGGAATTTCTTATTCTGCACATCTATTAGGTGGAACAATTACAGATTTACCAAGAACCACCAAATTGTTCACTTACAATGGGTAAACTGTCTGGTGTGGAAGTTATACCCCGATAAAGCCACATGAGATTTATAATGAAACCAACAGTGCCGAGAACGCCGCTCAGCAGGGCTCAGCAGTGCTGCAGGCGCTTTGAGAGGAGGGGGATCAGACTTGAGCCTCAGCTTGAATTCCCTCCACGCCAGGGAGCTCAGTGCCTCACAGCCAGCCATCCCAGCTGGCTTAGAATGTCTTAGAATCCTATCCTATCCTCTGTGTAAAATGAACCTCTTTGCTTTGCCGTAGACCAAGTGTTTGAGAGCTTGAGGACAGTTGTTGCATTTTATCAAGTCTTTTTTATCTTAGATAAATCCCCGGTGTTTTTCACAGGACAAGGTTTTGAGACTTCCATTGTGTACTTGCTTTGAGCTGTCAACATTCTTCAAACGCAGGGGCCTGATAATCTGCAGATGCCAGCCCAGGGCTGTGGCTAACAGTTTAGATCCATGACTCATGACTGGGTTTAAATCCTTGCTGCACCACAGGCCAGCTGTGTGTTAAAAATACCTACTGAGCCCTCGTGTCTTCATTCGAGTCATGGGTATTGTGCTGGCCCTCGTTTTCTACTGTCCAATCCCTTCAGGTGAGCTCAGCTTGGTTTGATAACAGGCAAGGGAGAACAAACAGCAAGCTGTCACATGCTAATAAGCCAAATAGATAACCAGAACCATTAGGAGAAGGGGCTCTTCTCCCATGGACTTTGGGTTCTTGGCAGAGAGTGTAAGGCCATGGGGGATATAAACACCCATTGAGATACCTGACTTAGATGATCAGGAAGCAATTGGCTTACAACTTAGCCCTTCCTTTTTCTTTCTTCCCCCAAACTTACTTTTTCTCTGCCCATGCCCCCATTCTGAGGACTGAACTCAGGGGCCCTTAGCACTGAGCTGCATCACCAGCCCTGTGTTAGGCAAATTTTCATTGCTGTGACCAGAATAACTGACAAGAACAACTTCGAGGAGGAAAAGTTCATTTTGACTCGTGGTTTTAGAGGCCCAGTCCATGGTCAACTGACTTCATTGCTCTGAACCCAACCTGAGGCAGAACATCATGGCAGGAGGATGTGGAAGAAGAAAGCTGCTCAGTCATGGCAACTGGGAAGCAGAGAAAGAGGAGGAGCGGGTGCAGTGGAGCACATAATGCTTGAAATCTCGGCAATGTAGCCAGGCCCTAAGCATTTTAGCAAGACCCTGTCTCAAGATTTTAAAAAAGAGCTGGGGTTGTAGCTCAGTGGTAAAAGGCCCCTGGGTTTAATCCTCAGTACCAAAACCAATCAAGCAAGAAATCAAAAAGAAAAAGAGCAAGAAGGCCTGGAACAAAATATAATCCCCAAGGGCATGCCTCCAGGGACCTTCTTCCTCCAGTCATACCCTTCCTGCCTATAGTTATCACCCAGTAATTCCTTCAAATTTAAATCTGATGGATTAAACTAATTGGGTTCAGGCTCTCCTAACCTAATCACTTCACCTGTGAGCATTGCTACATCGGATAACCCATGAGCTATTCAGGGGACACCTCATATGCAAACCACAAGCCCTTTTTATTTTTTGAAACAGGGTCTCATTAAGTTGTACAGGGCTGGTCTTGAACTTGTGTTCCTCCTGCCTCAGCCTCCCAAGTCCCTGGGATTATAGGCTTGCACCACCACACCGGCTTCCCCAACACTTATTAGAAAAATTTCAAACATAGATAGTATTCAGAAAATCTTCATCTAGATACAATTGTTCACATGTAGCACTTATGCTCTGTAGATTCCCATATCTGTATATTTGTTTTGCTACTTCTTTGAAAGTGACACTCATCACCATGACCCTTCTCTAAGGACGTCCTAAGCACAAGGACATTCTCCAACAGAAATAAGATTTGATCTCACATAAGGAAATCTGTCATAATTTCCTAACGTCTAATTTCCCATTCATACTCAAATGTCCTCAATCATCTTCTGCTGTCCTCCCCCAAACTAGGATCTAATCAAGTTTCACCCATTGCATTTGGTTATGTTTTTGTTAATCTCTTTCCCTCTAGAACAGTCTTCTCAATGATTTTTTTCCATTACGTTTTTCCCAGAGAGTCTGCTTGATCTCCCCTTTTGTTCACTGCACAAACCTCTCCCCAAAGCTACCCCCAGAGCAGAACCACGTATTGCTCCTTTAATTACTATTACCTGGGCTTCTCTCATTATGACCCATTCACTTGAATAAGGGGCTCCTGTACTGGGACAATCTTGGTGGTCCTACTCAGTTAGGTTTTAGCCAGGTCTATGACTCCATTTGATTGAAATCTGACTTGATTTTCTGCTCCCTCCCCCAGAAATTCCCAGGAATGTAAACACCCAGCAGCCTCTTCCACTAATGTTGTTTGTCTCAATGTGCTGACTCTGCATGTTGTATTTCTGCTAACTTCATCTTACCTAGAAAACAGACATCTCTCCCTGCCAGTGCAATACACACCTTTTCCATCAGAATCACACCAGAGGTATAATGAGATTATTCATGTGAACTCAGCACGGTACCAGCATACAGAAAGTGCTCAATAAATACAAGCAATTATTGCCACGGCCATGCAAACTGGGGCTCTCCTCTCCTTCCTCTGTCCTCCTGTGTAGCCTAAGTTTGTAGTTGTGCTTTGGCCACCCTTTCATGCTAATGAAGCGCTCTGAATTTGCCATAGTTTCCAACCCCCAGATCTCCTGTGTGTGACATGCAGTGAGGCCTGGCCTCCCTCTTCTTCCTGTGCCCAGCTGCCTTTAGAGACCCCATGAACTAGTTGCATTTTTCTGTTATTTCATTTAGGCTTTGGCCCATCATCCTAAACCTTTTGACTTCATTGCAAATCTGGGATTTCCTTATTGAATGTATTGGTTCTCCCTCTGAATTTTGCTTTCTGCAAATGCAATACCATGACTCATAAGTCATCATCTGAATCAGGGATAAGAAATATTGAAGGAGACTGGGGCATACCTTCAGAAACCTTCCTCCAGCTCCATTCCTTAGTGGAACAAGTATTTATTGAGCATTGCTTACATGTACACGCTTGGCCACTACGGATTGGCTAGTCATGCTTTAAACCTAGCCCTTGAGCTGGAGATATAGCTCAGTTGATAGAGTGCTTGCCTTGCAAGCACAGGTCCTGGGATCAATTCCCAGCACTGAGAGGAAAAAAAAACAAAACAAAAACCTAGCCCTTATTCCTTCATCTTGCCCACCAGAAAAATTCTGTCAGGTGCTTTGCTAAAATTAAGTCTATGGTATGTAGAACAACACCTCCATGTTCCAATCTACCAACAATGGAAATGAGGCTGATTTGACTAATTATCCTTCATGAGCTACACTAGCCATTACTGATGCTGCCATCTTTTAAAGGGCTCAAAACCTGTCTGCCGACAGAGCAATGTCAGACGTCTGTGTTTTCCAGAATCCTCCCTGCAGTCTTTCTCAAACACGGCAACGTTTGCCTGCTCCAGTCTCCCCCGACCCCTCTCAGCTTGCTGATTTCTTGGTATTTACCAGTAGGGGTTCTGCACTCACACTGTTCAGTTCTTGATTGTATTTGGTTGGAACCAAGAGTTGAGCTCAGGCATAGCAAAAGGGCCCTCTCCGAGTGCTACATCAGCCAACGTAGGTCCCAATTTCCCGATGATCATGCTTATTACTCTTTCCAGGTTGCTGATTATTCTCTTTAATAAAGAAAATGGAAGGCCAGATATGGTAGCACACATCTGTAATGAGTGACTTGGGAGGCTGAGGCAGGGAGATTGCAAGTTCAAGGCCAGCCTCAGCAACCTAGAGAGAGCCTGTCTCAAAATAAAATAACTATATAAAAAGGTATGGAGATGCAGCTCAGTGGTAAGGGACCCCTGGGTTTGATCCCCTATACTGTAAAAATAAGTAAATAAGAAAATGGAAGAATGCTAGGAAAAAAGAGACTTTAGATTTTTTTTTCAGACTTTTATTACTATCACGTCATCTATTTTGAACAATGGGGTCTATCTCTTCCCTGTTATTCTTGCTCTGAAAAAAAAAATTCAGCTTTTAAAGGCTGCTTTTGTTACATTTGCATTTTATTACAGCTCCCAACATTCTGGCTTTCAATAATAATAGTATTAATACCACCTAACATTTATTGGATACTTGCATTTTAGGCACTGTGCCAAATGCCTTACCCACATATTCATCTCACTAGTAAGTACTTCTGAAACTACCCATTCTGATAATGTGTCCTTTAGTTCCTCTCATTCATGTCCTCTAAAAATCTGTGGCAGCCACTTGTATTTCTTTAAAAGCTGCTCTTCTACTTCCTCCTACCTCTGCGGGCAGGACAAACTGGGTACCTGCGAGTCCAGCCTTCCAAGATCTGCAGGAGTGGGGTTCCCTGGGTCTGGTTGATGGTGCAAGGCCTTGATTCAGGGTGACTGGTAGCTATGTGAGGGGAGGGAGATGCTAAAATGTCACCATGGAGGCCTGCAAAGGGTGAAAAGCTGGGCTGAGCACTGGGTACACGGGAAGGAATCTGTTAGTCAGCTTTTCATAGCTGTGACCAAAATACCCAACAAGAACAACTCAAGGAGGAGAAGTTTATTTTGGCTTTTAGAGGCTCAGTCCATAGTCTGTTGACTCCATTACTCTGGACCTTAGGTGAGGAAGAACATCATGGCGAAAGGGCAAGATGGAGGAAAGCTGCTCAGTTCATAGAAGCTAGGGGCCGAGGGAAGAAGAACCCTTGCAGGCACACCCTCAGTGACCCACCTCCTCCAGCCCTACAGCCACCACTGCCTATAGTTAACCACCTATTTAGTCCTTTCAAATTATGAATCCATCAAATGGATTAATCCACTGATTAGGTCATAGCCCTCAAAATTTAATCGTTTCACCTGCTCACACAGGAGCTTTTGGGGGACATTTCATAGTCAAACCACAACAGAGCCCAAAGGTTAAAGTCTGGGGAGCCTGGGCAGGTTTGGAAGTGGAGAGAGGAAGCTGTGCATGGGGCTGTGGGCCTAGTGAGCCCCTCATTCCTTTTTCCACCAGTGAGGGTCAAAATGGAGTCCAGAGGAGTGGCCCTGTCCTCTGCTTCCTCATCTCTCAAGAGGCTAACACAGCAGGTAAGATGCTCCACGTTTAGCAAAATGAGCCTTTCTGACAATTTCCCAAGAGCCAAATTTCCTCATCACTCCCGGATCTTGATTCTGTTCTGTTCTGTGATTTGCATATTAAAAAAAAAAAATAGATAGAGCCTCCCCGCAGTGCTGTCAACTCTTGGAGATAAGAGACTGTTTTTGCAAAATCCTCTCCCGGGGCCAAACACAGGGGAGGTGTTCAACAACTATTTGGTGAGTTAATTAATGGGATTGTAGGGGCAAAGGGAACCTTTGCCCTCTAAGTTTCAATGAAAGGAATTGACAATAGACAGATTAATCCAGAGAAAAAGATACACACAGTTAACGTGCAGAAGGAAAATCAGAGCGTTGTGGACCACAGGGTTGCACAGTGACATTTAGATGTTTATATACGTTCTTCATCTGACAGGGAGGGAAGGAAATGCAGGTGATGTTGAGGGATAGTAAATAATGGGCCAAGAAGATGGACAACAGTTTGTAAGTCATTCTCTTTGGAAGAATGGGTGGATCCAGAAGGAAAAGCCCATCCAGGTGTGGCGATGTCCCTCAGTTTGCCTTCCTGCGACCTGAGTTTAGTTAAAGAAAACCTCAGAGTGAGAATCCAAGGCCATGTTTTTCTCTTTGGCAGGTCTTTAGGCAAGTAAGGGAACATCAGTAAAGCGCTTCCCAGTGCCTCTGGTCCCCAAGGGCCTCTAATTTAAAATAATCAGCATAGTGTAGTGTCACATTTTGGGGTAAAATTCCCTGTGCTCCTTCAAAATCAAAGTATCTTCCTTATGCTCCACCGGCTGAGGGATGTAGAGAAGAGTTGCAGAGCAATATAATTAGTGTTTCTCTTTTTAAGTGACCTTGGAAATTCTTCACCTGGCATCCCTTCTCTGGTGTGTGCATTTCCAGGCACGTGTTTTGCACACGAAGACTGTTCAATATCTATTACTTGTTCAAAGGAGCACGTGTCTGCAACCCACAGTAAACATCTTAGGGATGTGTATGCATTAGGCACTTATTAAAAACCGTTGATTAATTAGGGAGCATGAATATGTAAAGGTGGTAAATTGGCAAGAAAAAAACGGCAGCATAATCAAATAACCCAGTCATATAGTAGAATTCACTTCCCAAGTTCCTGTGTACAGGGAGAGGTAAAGTCTGTCTTCCAATTAGGCTGCAGACAGGAGTAACCCTGCAGGGAGCCCAGCCGAGGGACTGTAGCGTGAGCTTCTATCTTTGGAACAAACTCCTCTGATGTGTAAGCTGGGTGTTAGAAGTTGTCCCGAGATTCATTCACCATGGGCCACTGCTGAGTGGCTACTTTACAGGTGGCTAATTGAATGTTACCCACCAATATCAACCTGGTTGGGTTGTGACAGTTTGTATCAACGACACTTAAAGCACAGGAATTTGGATGGCCAAGTAATAGAACACAGCTCAAGAAATTACAGGTTTCAAATTTCAGAAAAATTGGCACATTTAGACAACTTGAGTATCTCCTTCCCAACAGGGGAGGCAGCCTTGGGCCTCTAAGTTCTGGCCTGCACGGGCGTGCGGCAGAGACAGGCGCCGAAGGGAATAAAAATAAGAAATAATAATGTCCTCAATTATCTTGCCAGCTACAGAGATGTTTAAAAAATCCACCTGTCATACCTTCACAATCTTCTTTAAGTAGCTCAATTTTCCATGTTTTAATCGGCGACAGAGCCAGGAGGCTCTTCTGTCTGGGGATGTTTGTTCTTCCTGGCTGCAGTGGGTGGCACTTGGCAGGGAGAGGCTACGTGACAGACCCAAGCAAAAAATTCTGGCTCTCACACCCCTCCGACCTGCAAATCTTTGCTTCATCTTCCGCCTTATGCCTTTCTCTTCACCAGGATAAACAGCTGGAGAGTGCAGAGATTTGGGGCTCAGGGCTTGGGCTGGAATCATGTCTAGCACCTCTGCCAGGTAGTTGAGTGACTCTAGCTTTCTGAGGCTCGGTTTCTCCATCTATAAAATGGGTATGATAATACCTGCCCGAATCATTTCAGGAGGCTGTGGGAAACAGGTGGTGCCTATCTGACTCAGCTGTAAAGGACTGTATGGGATGCTGATTGTTGCTCACAATCATCACATAAAGCTGATGGTCACCGTCTCTTAGGACCCGCCCCAGCAGCTCTCAAATTGGTGCTGGGCCACCCTGCAGATGGCGCTGTGGCACGGAGAATGGTGTAAGCGGTAAAGCCAGGCGGCTGCCACCAGACCCCAGGGTTTTGCAGTATAGGTAGGTCCACTCTGGATTTCTTCTACCTGTACGTCCTGGCTGTGTGGCCCTCACAAAAGGTCCCCAACGGTCACATTTGGTTCCAGTGACCCTTTGTTTCTATTTTTTTGCTCTCCAGTGCATGGAGCCCTGGGTCCTGCTTTTCTCTACCATCTACAGATAGGTTGGGCCTGCTTCCCCACACTAAGAAGGCCGTTTGGCCTCTGGGGAGTGTCTTAGCATTTGGATGACTCCCCAGGCTCCTGTCCACCCAAGGCTTCACCCTGGGAAACACCCTGGTTGTGACTCAGTTTCTCAACCCTGCAGAAGAGTGACAACCTAAGACCTCAGGCAATGCTAAAAAAGAGAGGTTCCTAAGCCTCCTGCCCTGGGCTCAGAAGACAAAGGCTGACCTCTAGAACGTTTCCCACCTTTGTGGCCCAGGCTGAAGAGCTGGGCTTTCGGAACCTGAGCTCCATTTGGCATTTGTGTGACCAGAGACCTCTGAAGGAAAGCCCAAAGGCTCGCTCCTTCCCCACAGAATGGTGAGAAGATCCCTGCCTGCGAGGGTAGACACGAAGGTTCGATGGAGGAGGCCCCAGTGCTGCTGATTATTAAATGAGAACAGTAATGGGGCAGGCGGTGTCGAACCAGGGAGGAGAAAAAGGTAGCTAGTGAGGGGGAATTCTGGGAAGGAGGGTTTCTTGGGTGGTCCTCCGAAGCTGCTATGGGAGCCCACCCTTACGCTGTGGGCCCCCCCAGGGGCAGCCGTGCTGGCAGGGGCCTGGCCAATGAGCTGACCATCTGGCCAGCTGTTTCTGAATCAAAAGTAGACGGTGTCAGAGGCTTTGAGAGCAGGGCTCCTTTGACCACAGTGGGCAGTGGAGACCATCACCCTTCCCATCAGCAGTTTCCAGCCAGCAAACTGCAGGGCCAGTGGGCTCAGGGTCAGATCTCCAGGAAACTAATGCAGAGGCCAGAGCCTGCGCTGAGCAGACCAGGAGGGATCTGGGACTGCCGTTCCCTCCTGGTCAATGATTTTGTGCCCCTGAGGCACTGTCTCCTCCCTGTCCCATTAACGTGGCTCCTAGTCACACAGCCTGGGTAGAAATGCAGGTTCGCCCCCTGGATTCACACCCAGCTCCCACATGCATTAGTTATGTGACTTGGACAAGCTCCTGAGGCCCACTGTGCCTCGGGCTCCTGGCTGGCACAATGGAGTAGTGAGGGTTCATCAGATTCCTGCTGGTAAAGGGCTTGCCACAGTGTCCAGCATTTAGCAAGTGCTCCACAGGTGTCTGCTGGCCCACGTGCATGGGGTCTGGGATGGGGTCATCTCTGTGGTCCTGGTGCCCTCTGAGCCCCAACCTCTTATCTCTTTCTCTTCTTTTTCATTTATCTTTTTGTGGTGCTGGAGATTGTACCCAGGCCCTGGCGCATGCCAGGCACGCTGTCTACCACTCAGCCACATCCCAGCCCTCTCCCTTTCTAAAATCAGTCCATGTCCCTGTCTGTCTCACTCTTGTTTTCCTTTTCTCTTTCGTAGCACATTATTCATCCAGCAGACATGTATGAAGTGCCTGCCATGTGCCAGGCACTGGGGAGGAGGAAGGTGTTGGGGACACAGAGGTGGACTATGCAGTGAGCCCGGCAAGGGACCCTCGGGGCAGAATAGTCTGTGGTTTTCACCATCACTAGGTGTCAGCTCCCGAAGACGGACCAGCCCGAGACCCACAGGGAGAGCTGGGGGTTCTGGTGGGGAGAGGGATCCTCCTTCCTGAGAGGAGACCGGAGTCTGGTTGGGAGTGACTGAGGATTGTGGTTGACAGTGTCACTGTCATATCCAACTATTATCCAGGGAGCTCCATCCTGCTAATGATGGGCCATCACTCACAGGGCACCATCGATTGAATCATGCAGGACCAGACACTGCAGGTGACCGTGAGCTTGAGGCCTATCACTGCAGGTGACAACTTCCATGGGGGCTTGGGAAGTTGTGGGGACAGAGTTGGATCTGTCCTGCTCCACATGTCACATCCTTTAGCGTCACACAGAAATGCTCTTATACACGTCGGTGCTCTTACACATGGCGTTCCTCTGCCAAGCCTGCCCTCCACTATCTCAGGCCTTCTCCCTATGACAGTGTCCCCCGCACCCCCATACTCCAAGACTTCCCAGCCACCTTCTCTGGGAAGCCTACAATGCTCCAGAAATTGGGGGGAGGGGTTACCTGCTGCAAGACTAAGGTATTACTAAAGTAATAAGTAATACCTTAGGCTTACTTTAGTAAAAGTACCACAATTATCACATGGTTGGTTAGGTGTCTGTTCCTCCCACCTGGACAGTGAGTATTTACATATTTGTTTATTTAGGTACTGGGGATTGAACACAGGGGCACTTTAGGGCCTTGCTTAGTTACTGAGGCTAGCCTTAAACTTGTGATCCTCCTGCCTCAGCCTCCTGAACAGCTGGGATTACAGGTATGCCCCACCTGACTGACAGTGAGTTCTTAAAATAAACAGCCAGGCCTCAGCTTTCTCTGTAGGGCTGAGCACACAATTGCCCTTAACAAATGTGTGCCAAGAGACGGAGGGGCATTGCAGTCACCACCCACCTCTGCACAAGTCTCCACACTGAACAGCATCCAGATCACACTCCAGGCTTGGCCTAGAACAACCGACTACTTGGAGGGGTTAGGGTTCAGAAGGCCAGCTAGATAGAAGGATCCAGAATAGGAGACCAAAAGATCTGGCCTCTTTTTTTTTTTTTTTTTTTTTAAACCTAAGGAGCAGAACTGGTTTGGAACTGTCTCTAAATGTACGGAACTAGCTGAGCCCCTTGTTTCCATCTGAGGTAACCCCCAAACCCTGAACTACCCACCACTGGAGGGGAAGTGAGACAAGGCTTCCCATGCAGAAATCCAGGGGGACACTTCAGAGGCCACAGAGGGAAACAAAAAAGCAACTCAGTTCCAGTTTTGTAATGTGGAATCATAAAAGGTTCCACTTGTTTGCTTTTAAAATGGAGGACAGAGAACACGGAATGATATAACAAATGACAGAAATGGAAAAAAAAAATTCTGTCATCCAGTTAACCGGGAGACAACAGGGAAGAGAGAATGCAAAGGGAGAGGGAAGGAATGAGCAGCATGTAGAGATGATGACGATGAGAGAGAGAGAGAGAGAGAGAGAGGAGAACAAGGAGGAGGAGGAGGAGGGAAGGAGGAAGAGAGATGAGCACAGAAACTCTGAAACTCTGGCAGGCACATACTGTCTCTTTGATCTTATCAAAGACTTGCTTTCAAAATTAATATTTGGTTTTGTTTGGGTTTTGTTGTTTTGGCCATAGTAAGGGAGCACCTTTGAACATTTCTCTGTTGCTTTCTGAATTCTAGAACAAGAAATTGCGGGTGAGAAGTTCAATGCCTTTCTTAGGATTGATTTTTTTTTTTTTTTTCCTTAATTTAGTTTTTCCTCTCTCAAAACTTTCAAGATCTTTCATCTTCATATACATTACCAAGAAGTTAGTGTGGGCCTTTCTTCATTCCTCGTGTTGAGGGTTTTACCCGCCCGCCTACCTGTTGGGAGAGACCCCAGGCCCTTGGGAATACGAAGCACATGCTCCCCGTGGAGCCGTACCTCCAGCCCTCGATGGACTTTCAAACTCTGTCAATCTAGCTTGTTTCATCCTGGGAAATAGCTTTAATATTATTTTGTTGATACTGGACTCCCTTTAATTTTCTCTCTTTCTTTTGTTGGGTCTCCTAAGTGGATTTTCTGTTTTTCCTATTTTTTTTTAATTCTGGTCTTTCGAACTTTATTTTTTTCTACTTTGAATAATTTCCTCTATCATATTTTCCAAACCCTTCTATTGACATTTTTATTTCTGCTATCATGTTTACAATATCCAAGGGCTTGTTTCTTTTTCCTGATAATTTTTTAAAACAGCTTTATTGGGGTTTGCACACCCTACATGCCATACAATTCATCCATCTTATGTGTAAAATTCAATGATTTTTTTAAAAAATAAATTTATAGAGGTGTATAACCACAGCCACAATCCAATTTGAATTATTCCTTTGCACGTGGTCTTTTGTTCTGGTTTCTTCTTTTACTTTCTGTATTTCGGTAGCTATTAATGACCAATTCTTTGACATTTTCTTTCCTCCAAGTTTCTCTCTGTGCTTGTTAGTCTGCCAGATTTAGTTTCTTTTACATTGAAGACATTTCTCAAATTTCTTGGTTATCCTTTTTGGTCCATTGCTATTGAAAGAATAACATATTAATAAGCCAGCTAGGTCTGGGCTTGTGGCTCAGCTGTAGAGCACTTGCCTAGCATGTGTGAGGCACTGGGTTTGAGTCTCAGCACCGCATATAAATAAATGAATAAAATAAAGATCCATCAACAGCTAAAAATTTTTTTAAAAAGCCAACTAGATGCTGCATAGGGCATCGAGTTGTCACTTGTCAATTGATGAGTTTCACCACAGGACTCATAGGTTCTGGCCTTTTCTTTTGGGATCCCCAAATATCAGCAGTGAGTCTTTTCTGGGACCAATTTCTTCGGTTGCTTTTGGGTACAAAATATAGTTAGATAAAAAGAATAAGTTCTGGTATTTTATAGCACAGTAGGGTAACTGTAGTTAGCAATAATTTATTATGTATTTCAAAATAGCTAGAAGAAAGGATTTTGATTGTTCCCAGCACAAAGAAATGGTAAATGTTGGAAATGATGAATATGTTAGTTGCCTTGATTTGACTATTACACGGTGTATGAAAATATCACATTGGACCTTAAAGTGGTACAATTTTTTTTGTTTGTTTTGCAAAATTGAACTGGCTTTCCCACATGTTCTGGGCAAGCACTCTTATCACTGAGCTAAATCCCCAGCCTAAATGGGTACAATTATTATGTGTCAGTTAAAAAAAATTTACATACTTAGTATAATGCCTACCACCAAAAGAGAAAAGAATCCACCAACCCACCAACCTCCTCTCTGAGGGGTGGGCTCCGGTTACTGATATCCTTGGAGATATATGGCAGCAGAGGCTGGGATAGACTGACTCTCATTTAATCCTATTTTTTTTTTTTTTTTTGTAATGGGGATTGAACCCAGAGGCACTTAACCACTGAGCCACATCCCCAGCCCTTTTTTGTATTTTATTTGGAGACAGGGTCTCACTGAGTTGCTTAGGGCCTCACTAAGTTGCTGACGCTGGCTTTGAACTGGCGATCCTCCTGCCTCGGCCTCCCAAACCTCTGGGATTATAGGCGTGCCCCAGGATTCATTTAATCCTCTTGTCTGTGTTCTGGTGCCTTTCCTTCCTGCTCTTCCTGTTCACGTGGGCTTTAGACCCTCACTTTCTTCACAAAATACAGCTCCTGATGGAATGGGGAAAGATGGTCATCTAGGTGTGCTGGATGGGGGGTTGGGAGAGGGAAGATGAGATGTCCAGCTGCTTCTTGTACCAACTTTCAACCAGTCACCCAGTTTCCCTTTCTGCAAGTCCCCCTTTACCCCTCCAAGTCCCCGGCACCTGCATTTCCTGTGCCTTGCCAAGACTTCACAGCTTGAATTGGCTCCCTTCTCGCTAGCTTCCCCCTGTGTGGGCACATGGTCTTCAGATGCCTCAGTGCCCATGATGCCTCCCCCTGCTTTCCAGCTTCCCCAAATCTGTTAACAGCTTTTGTCTCCTGCTGAATTTTTCCCTCTTATTCTTTTTGTTCTGGTGGGCGTGTCCCTTTTTAATTCCTTAACTGGTACTTGAAGTCAGGTTGCAGGAAGAAAGGACAATAAATCCATGGGTTCCATTTGCCCGGTTTGCGATGGGATGTTAAAGACTTTTTAAAAATGTACATTTCAATGAAGGTTATTGTTGTAACTTACACAAGCATAAAAACTGCACTTATTTTGGGGGTGCCCTGTGATGTTTGGATACACGTATACATTGTGTAATGTTTAAATCAGGGGAAACAGATCTATCTCCTCAAACATTTTTCATTTCTTTATGGTAAAAACATTCAAAATCTTCTGCTTTTGAAATATACAGTACAGTCGCTGGCAGCCACCATGCTCTCTCAGCTTCCACAAGATCAGCATTTTTAGATTTCACATATGAGTGAGATCATGTGGTACTTGTCTTTCTGTGTCTGGTGTAACATAATGATCTCCAGATCCATCCATGTTGTTGCAAATGACAGCATTTCATTCTTTTTTTAGGACACCTAGTATTCCATGATAGCTATGTGCCAGGTTTTCCTTATCCACTTGATGGACACGTAGGTGTTTGCGTTTCTTGGCTGCTAGGAATCGTGCCGCAAGAAACACGGAAGTGGGGATCTTCTCCAAAGTGCTGATTTCATTCCTTTGGCTATCTGCACAGTAGAGGGATTGGTAGATCATGTGGTAATTTCTAATTTTAATTTTTTGAGGAACTTCCCTACTATTTTCCATAATGGCTGTGCTAACTTAGATTCTCACCAACAGTGGGCAAGGACTCCTTTTTCTCGCCCCCTCTGCGACACTCGTTATCTTTTTGATCATAGCCTTTCTTACTGGAGTGAGGTGACATCTCATTGTGGTTTTGCAAGATGAAAGTCTTTCAAAGCTACATTGTGTTTTTGCCACCATAGACAGAAGGGGACACAAGAGGAGGCCTATATATAGTCGTGTTTGATATATTGTGGACACTCTGGTGACCAGAGTGATCTTCCTAATCTTGGTTGTTGATTCCTAAAAAAGATGTGGGGAACTGAAGGAAATCCTGAGACAGGAGACTGAAGTGATCAAAGAGGTGGACCTTCAATCTGCGGGGAGTGGAAGGTGTTGGTGCTTTTGAACTGGGATGGGGAAGATTTGGGATGGCTTGATTATTTGTTTGGGTTCAGATTCTTTAAAAGGGCTGTTTCCTGGTATATCTTCCACTGTCCTGTTCTGTGTTAGTATAAATTTCCAAGCACCCATAGATCAGGGAAACTTGAGGGTGGAATAGGGGTTGGTGAAGAGAGACTTAAGACTTCATTCGTCAGGATGAGTCAGGCTATGCTGGAGTAACAAATGAACACTGGAATTTCACTAACTCAGTACAACAAAGGTTTATTCCTCCCTCATGTCACCATCCTATTACTGCTCGGTGGATCCTTCCAAGAGGAGAATCAGAGAACCAGGCTTTATCTGCTTACAGATCTGGACTCTCTGGAACATATGACTTTCCAAGGTTCTGCAGAGAAGCTCAGAGAACTGAAAGGTCATGCAAGATGCTCTAAAGGGCCAAGACAGAAGTGCTTTATATCACTTCCACCACATCCCATTGGCCAGAACTGTCACATGGTCTTAAATTACCTGCAAGAGAGAATGAGAATGTGCTTTTCTATGTGCACATAGAATGTGCTTTTCTATGTGCTTTTCTATCTGGAGAACAGTATGGTAAACATGTTACGTTGACTCTGTTATCTGTCTGCCAGGTTTTTAGAAGGACACATCAGCATCTTAGGGGAAGGAGAGATAAGATCTCTAAGTCCATAAAGCCTGAACAAAAGGAAATAATGTTCAACTGGAGTCAGAGAGGACAGCAGGCAGAATAAAGAGAGGTTTCTGGACTGTTAGAATGGGCAATTGATGAGAGGTGACATCTATCTTGGCAGGTCACTGAGAAATGTTTCTGGGATTTGATGGATCTGTCTGCTTGAGGGGCTCAGAGTTTGCAAAGCTGGAGTATTGGGACCAGGGATGGATCTAGGTTTTGTGAAGCCTGAAGCGTATACTATTTTGAGTGTCTGCTGTAAGAAGAGTAAAACAAAATTATGGACACAAAATTAGGTACAGGGCCCAGAGAGGGAACCTGGCAAATAGAGAGCATCAAGCATAAATTTACTAGCTTCCCAATAAATTCTCGGCCCAAGACAGGCCTATGATTCCTTGGGAGCCAGCAGACTTCCAAGCATCTTCCCTTGACAGACTTGCTCTTCCAGCTTTTAGATCACCCTTTTAAGTTTTTTCCAAATCTTTAACTCAGCAACAATTTAATGAATATCCACCATATGCAAGGCACTGGGCTGGGCCCCTCCCTTACCTGCTTCTGTTGCAGGACTGAGTGGGGTACCAGCCCAGGGACATCCAGGCCTGACTTGGGGAGCTTCAAGTCTGCAGGTTGCACCAAGGCAGCAAGGAGGGACATGGGTGCAGAAAGCTAGATGGGCGAGCCGTGCCACGTTATCTGAGGACTCAGGTGGTCCTCTGTGGATCAGGCACCTGGGTGCAGAGGAGAGATCCATGCCACTCCGTCTGGCTTCTAAAAGGAGATGTCCCCGCAGAGTGCACAGGGACCTCAGCAGCCTGCATTGGAAGAAAGGGCTCAGCTGTTTCCTGCGTTCCTCTGTCAGACACATCACCCCTCTCGTGGGGTTGGAGTCAAATGTCACCACGCAGAGTTGGCAGCTCTGCTCTTGGATACTTGGTCTGGAGCCCAGCTGCCAGCCCTGCTCCCACAATTGTGCCCGGCACTGTCTGGCCCTTTTTAAACTGATTGAACTACAATGTCTGGAAAGCTCCAGATCAATCCCAGGTCCTATGCACAACCTCCAAGTGCTTTTCTTTCCCTTAGAATTTTTAAGTAGCAGAAAGTGACAGACCTGTTATGGTTTCTGTGCCTTCTTCATCTGCTCACGTGACCAGATCTGTCATGGATTTGCAGGGTGACCTTGTGGGTAGGAGCTCTTCATCTCCCTGAACCTTTCTTTCCTCATCTGTAAAACTAAAAAAAAAAAAAAAAAAAAAAAAAAAAAAAAAAAAAAAAAATGCCCCTATGAAGGGCTATTTCTGTTTCTGTGGTCAAAGTCAGCAGGGGCCCGGAGGTAGGGAAGGAATCCAGACAGTTCACAGTCTGTCTCCTGGGCCAGCAAGTCGAGCTGCACAGGTGCTGGCCAGGGCTCCCAAGCTGGTAGGTGTGGTGGAGTTAATCAGGCAGGTCAGGGCCTTGCAAGCCCTGAGCTGGCTTTGTGACTCAGGACGTCCTCCCATGGTTTGCAGTGAGTGAGAGCCTGAGAAGGCTGAGGGGCAAGAATGAAAACAACCGTAAGGTGACCTGCCTGAAAAATGTCAGATGGAGACACACTGTACCGATCATAGACCCGAAAACGCATTTTAAAAGGCTTTCTAATGAAGCAAAGGCAAAACAACTTGCACCAGACAGACCTCGGAGAAAGGGCAGCGCTGTGGGGAGCAAAGGCTCAGCCAGAGAAGGGGCTGAGGGAGAGGTGGGGAGGCACGGTGTGGGCCGGGCTGTCTGGGCGCCCCCCAGGGCTCACCATGACCCCTATTTCCACCCAGGAACCCTAATGCCCAGTGTAAATATCTACACCATTTACATTCATGGTTCCCTAAACTTCCCGGGTCTTCCTCTAACTTGGAGTCCAATGTTTTTAGGGGCTTTGTTCATGAACTTCGAAACCCACTGGTATTATTTGCAAAATCTTAGGGTATATAAAAAAATTCTGTGTGACTGAGCTTCAAATTTTTGTCTGGAAAGAGGGGACTGAGCTTTCACCTGATTCTTCAGTAGGTTCGGGACCCAGAACAGAAACCCTCAGTCTAGACCTTGCTGGTAGTAGGAAGAGGCTGGGTGGCGTGTGATCCCAGCTGGGCCACAAGGAGGGCTGGGGTGCCGGCCACTCTCAACTTTACAGTGGGCTGGGCTGGGTGCCCAAAGGAAGAGGGAAACTGGATCTTGGGATGCAACTTCCCTAGGGGTGTTGGCCCCTGTGGAAGCCATACTCCCTGGCAAGCACTCTAGAGCCTTCTGTGACAGCCTCTTTCCATCCCCCGTTTTCACCCACAGTGGGTCTGGCACTGTGCTGAGGGGACAAGAGGAAGATGAACATGGTTCTTATCTGCCTGTGTCGCTGTCTAGGGAACTGGGGGAGCAGACTAATTACAATATGCAGTAGTATGTGCTATAAATGAAGATGAACGAAAGGTCTGGGCAGCAGAAGAGAAAATATCAGCTGGCTCAGCTCAGTCTGGATGCTGGATGCTGCCCAGGAGGTGGGTGGCATGGGCCTTAGGTTCAAACCCTAATGTGGGTCCAGGCTGTGTGATTTCTGAGAACCTCAGTTTCCTGTTAGTGCAATAGAATACTACATTATTATCATTATCGAGTCAGATGAAGTCATGTCCACACAGTGTATCTGTGAATTGGATCTTAAATTGGGATTTGACTTCTAGAAGGTCACTGAAAGCAGCCAGGACAGCATAGATGGAGGCATGGCTTGGGGGGTGTGGACCCTTGTGCGGACTCAGCAAAGCCTCTGGGCTTTGACTCGGAGGGACTCACTTTGGATGGTCCAGCAGCCTTCAGCTTCAGTGACTCAGCACTTCCAGACCTGATGACACAGCAGTCTGAAGATTTGTGGTTACTGGTGATTCAGTAAGCAGTGTTTGTAAATCAGGGCTGCCGATCACAGCGATAATCACTGCTCAAATGATGGATGCAGAGCGCCAGGTCCCGCCAGCACTTGCGGATTAACTCATGGAATCAAGGAATCATGCTCATGGAAGAGACCTGCAGGATCATGGGGCCACTGGGTTCCTTTGGTTCCAGCTCATTCTTCCCCTCCCCACTTCTTACTCAAGACTCTCCTCTGCCCCACCCTTCTGCCCCCCATAAACCACAATCCCTCCTAAAAGTTTCAGAGCCAGAAGGGAAGTTGGAGACCCTCATTTTCTAGAGGAGGAAACTAAAGCCCTGAGAGGGAGGGACTGGCTTTTCGAGACTATAGAAAAGGGCCCTGAGTGACCCACCGGGTGTTCTGTAAATGCAACTTGGAGGCCTGGGGGCCCTGCAGTGACTGCCCACGTGACCTTGGATGGAGTCAGGCCAGTGATCAGCTGGGTGGACCCACATGTTCCCAGCACTCGCATCCACTCTGATTGTCACTTCCTCCATTAACTCAGGTCCCCTGGTGTCCCTTTGGGTCAAGATGCTAAGGCAAATTCACAGACACCATTACATTCTTGATACTGTACACCTCATCACTATCTCTAAACTGTTTTCATTATTCTAACCAGAACTACACACCACTCAAAATCTGTTCATCTGCCTCATCTCCCTCATGCCTTAGCCCCTGGTAACCACGGATCTACTTTGTTACTTTGTGTCTACAGATTTACCTGTTCTCAGGACTTCATGGAGGTGCAATCACACAATACTTGCCTCTTTGCCTCTGATCTAGTTCACTTGCAGCAGATCATTCAGCAGATCATTCCTTTTTTGTGACTGAATACTATCCCACCATATAGTTTTGTATATCCAGTATTTTGTCCCCAGGGGTCCCTGCTTTTCTCTTTCCTTCCTCGCATCTGCACCTCAGCGCTTGAATCTCCTTGGGCTGGGGAGGATGTGAAGGGCAGGAGAGCAGGGCTTCCTTTCCTTCCCAGTTCTTATACTCTCAGCACATCTGTCCGGCTCCATCCAGAAAGTGAGCGTCCATTCCCTGTTTGGCCTCCGCAAACATGTCGAGGCTTTTGCTGGGCCAACAGTGTCAGAAGAATTAAGGCGCCTTTTTAGCCTTCAATCAGCTTCAATCGACTTTCCGCTCAGAGCTGCTCTTGGTGAGGGATTGATATTTTATTCAGCGTATTAAATGGCTGACAGGAGTTGACTGTGGTCAAGGATTGCCCTGGAAATACCTCCCCAAGGCCCAGTGCAGGGGAAAACAAGAAGGCTAGGTCTCTCCTCACGGGGGAGGGCCTTTCCTCTGGCCCCAGGTCTCCTACTGAGCTCTGTCCAAGGTTGCAGCCTGTGCTGCAGAAGTTGGCAACTGTGTCCCCGCTACCTCCCGACTCCTTTCCTCCAAACTTAGCTTTGAAGACCTTTGCCAACCCTTGGCTTTTAGTTTTGCAAAGTTTCCAGCATCTCAACTCCAGCTCGGCTGCCTGTTTTGCCCAACATATCACTCCCCTTTTATCTAGACCTTCAATTCTCCAATGGTCAAGTGAAGGACCCCCGACTGCAGTGCTGTTTAAGCTGCTCCGCGGAATCCCCCCGGGGGGGGGGTGGAATTTTGCCAAGCAGCCAAGGTTACCCCGAGCCACCACCCCTGTTTAGAGTGACCTTACTTATATTTATATTTGATCTTGGGGTTCTATGTAAACAGCTCATTTGGAAGACAAATTCTGCTGCTTAAAGGAAGTTGGAGGGATGAGGGCGTGGCCTAGCAGGCACAGGCCCGGGTTTGTCCCCAGCACTGCAAAGAAAAAAAGGAATAGCCAGATGTGGTGGTGCATGCTTGTAATCCCAGCAGCTCAGGAGGCTGAGGCAGGAGAATCCCAAGTTCAAGGCCAGCCTCAGCAACTTAGCTAGGCCCTAAGCAACTCAGTGAGACCCTATCTCTAAATAAAATATAAAATAGGGCTGGGGATGTGGCTCAGTGGTTAAGCGCCCCTGGGTTCAATCCCTGGTTACCCATACCACCCCCCCCAAAAAAAAGGGAGCTTAGGAATCATCACCTCGATAATATTTTTTGCCTATATTTCATCATTCTTGAGCTTTTGCATCTTTTCCATGTCCCAACCTGCATAACCTCAGCCTTGAGTTTTCCCCTGAGCTTCTGAAACTCAGGGCTTCCTCAGGGACAGGGGTGGGGCAGGCTGGCTATGGTTTCAGTCGACTGGCCTGTCTAGAAAGGGTTTCTCCAGTCAGGTGGAGGGGGCTGGGGCAAGTGCAGAAGGTTCCAGTGGCTACCACAGGCCTTTTAGAGTGTGCGTTCCACTAAAAGAAGGATCCATAAAGGAGTGGACACCTGTTTCACCAACCCCATGACGGTTTCATGTGACACTCCAGTGGACACTCAGGCCCAGCAGAATGGAGGTCAAGTAGGAGCCACCTCTGGGGTTTGCCCTCTCCTGCCTGAAGTTGGTACAGGGCAGCCAGCAAGCACATGAATGAGCCCCATATACCAGAGCACCAGGACAGAAAGCCTTCCCCAGCACACTCCTCTGGGAGCCAGAAAGGCTGTAAAAGACAGAAAGGCAAGTGGAATTGAAGAGCTATCTCTTCTCCTGGAGAGAAGATCAAGCTCAGGTGGGTCGGGTACCAGCAGCACGTCTGGATTCTGGAAATCGTGATGCGTGGGCTTCTGGATTCAGGGTGAGGGAGCGGCAGGACTCTACTCATTGCACAGACCCTGAAGCCCTGATCAGAGGCTTCACAGGCCCGATGGATCGTGGCGAGGGGGAGCCTTTCTCTGATGTGCCTGCCGTAAACCGTGACACCATGGTCACTACAGAGTCGTGGAAATATCCAAAGGAAGAATGGGACAGGAGCTGGGTGACAGCACTGTCTGTGTAAAGGGAGTGCCTGGTGGCCTAGGGGGAGGACAAAGCTCCCACAGGAGACCCAGGTAGCGCCCGGCTCTGGAGCGCCCTGCTCTGGCACGTGGGTTTGTAAACTTGTGCAAAGAACAAGGGCTTGGCAGTCAGTGCTGGAGTTAAATCCCGCCTCTTCCTAGGTCTTCATGGGTGGATGACCTCAGGCAATTTATCTGAAAACTTCTAAGTCTCAGTTTGCTTACCTGTAAAGTGGGGATAATAATAAATGCAGACGTCACTTTCATTCACAAGCCGATGGTCCCTTCTTCCATTTTACTTAGGTGGAACATGCTCAGTGTAGGAGGACCCCTTCTGCCACTCCAAGCATGTTCGTGCCATTTTCTCTTCGTTATTGGTGATTTAGAGGTGGGCGTGTGACCCAATTTCAGTCAGTGAGATATAAGGGGAAGGTTAGTGGAGGACATCTGGAAAGGATTTTTCTTTCTGCTATGTCAAGAAGTCCTGTTCCCACCTTCCTATCATGAATGAGACTGGGTGAGAGTGTGATGGTCAGAGCTGTGGCAGCCATCCTTACAAACCCGAGGGAATAAGCATAAGAAAGAAGCGATAACACACCGCAGATAATGGAGAAAAAGGATAGTGACTGGGTCCTGGATTTTGCTGAGCTCCTGCATCACCCTTGGGTTTGCCTATCCTTCCAGACTTCTTATCTGAGAGAAGAATTTTGTGCTAAGAAACAAGAGATAACTATTGCCACAATAATGCTGGGTAACAGACAGTCATGAAACCTCAGTGCCATAACAAGGCACACCTCAGCTCACAAATGGGAGGCGTGACCAATCTGCATAAGAAAGGGGTACACCTCTGAATGTACCCAAAGCTACTGAATTACACAGTTTGAATGCGTGCATTTTATGGTAAGTGAATTACATCTCAATAAAACTGTTTTTTTTTTTTTTTAATAAAAGGAAAAGAGAGAAATGCTTCCAGTCTAAGGAGAGGAGAGGTGAATTACTAGGTGGTGGAGCTATTTCCCATTTCCCACGTTGCAGGAGCTCCCAAAACTCACCTGAAAGTTTTCCTCCCTGACCTTAGAAACAATCACTGATTTTATGATTTTTTCTGTAGGAAAAATAAGATTCTGTTGGTAGTAATTCACTACAAGCCCAGAGAGGGACTGGGATGTCTGCACAGGAAGGAAGGAAAGGCTTTTTGGAGCACCGTCACCAGGATGGGCTTTTGCAGAGTCAGGGGTGTGTGGGAAAAGGGGGGCGCAGGAGGCCGCAAAGGGACAGGGAAAGAGGTGGTGAGCTGGGGCGGGGGCTGGGCAAGGACCCAGACAAAGGGTGACTTAATACCTGCCTTCAGGAAACAGGTGGGTCACTAATGCACAGGGCTGTGCTCCTGGACTCTGGAGTCTTGAGAAGCAAAGCTGCTTGCTCGGGAAACTGGTGGCTGCCCTCAGCATCCCAGCAAGTGCCTGGGACACCAGCTTCTTTCTCCCCTTCCCCACAAAGCCTCCCCCGGGCCTCTGGGTGCCCACGTGCAGCCACGGCGCCCTCTAGTTGAGTATCAGGAGACTGTGGGCCACCTGTCCTGGGAGTCAGGACACTCCTGGCTGGAGGGAAGGGAGGATGGGAAAAGGGGAGGGAGGGAGGAAGAGGGGAAACAGAAGTGAGAGAAGTAAAGGGGTGGGAGGGAGGGAGGGAAGGGCCATTAACCCGCCTCTGGGGCTTAGAGGCAGCTGCCCTGCGTCTGTCCTCTCCTTCAGCGTGGAGGGATGGAGCAGCCCTAGCTGGTCAGGGGCAGGGGCAGGGGCAGGACCGCAGCAGGCAATTTCCCCCCACCAAGGGTAGTGATCACAAGGAAGCCCTTTGCCCTTAGTTTCTGACGCCTGTTTCTCCCTGTCCCAGAGGGAGTGGAGAAGACTGGTAGGTCCACTTCCCCTGTCCGGATCCTCACTGGTCCTCAAGTGGAAAGGGACAGCCCCCCTGGGCACAGTTCCTTTCCCAAAAGCAATTCTGTCCGCTGAGCTGGGATTCTAGAAATGCACGTAGTGAAGACAAATCCCACAGTGCGTTTCTAAAGTGCTCAGGGGGCCCAAGGCAAGTGCCTGGTATTTTCTCGCTTTTGCAGAAAGGGCTGCTGGAGGTGGGGGGTGCTAAGAGCTGGAGGCGGAAGCCCCTGCTTGGTCATGGGCCTCACAGAGCTAGTGAGCCAGCGCTGCTTCAATTCAGCCTTCTGATGGCTCTATGGCAGGTGAATGACTGGGATGATTCTGGGTGTGACGTTCCAGCTAAGTTCTTTGGTCTAAGCTCTTTTTGGTTATCCATCTGTCTGTTTGTCTATCCATCCATCTACCCATCCATCCATTCAATCACCCACCCAGAAGGCCAAAGAGTAAATAGTGTAGGCTTGCAGGCCTCTGCTCTGTATAGTAACCACTCTGCCGTGGTGGCTTGAAAGAGTCACAGACACTACGTATATGACTACACAGGTATGGCTGTGTTCTAATAAAATCTTGTTTACAGAAACCTGCCGGGTGGGGAGACTGCTGGGAAGCACAGATACGGAAGAGGCCCCAGAGTCAAGAGCTTTTCAACCCTGGCCCGGGAAGCTTTCAAACAACATCCATGTCTGGGCCCCATCCAGACCAATTTCATCAGACTTTCTGGTGGTGGGGCCTGAGTATGGGGCGGTTGTAATGTTTGGTCTAGCCTGGGAACCTCTGCTCCAATCCAACATTCTCACTTCCCCCCATGTCATTAGTTTATTCACAAACATATCTAGTTTGCTATGTGGGTTCAAAAGTTTGAGTTTTCAAGGAGATTTATATATGGGAAAGTATTTCTCATATCAGTTAGTTGGATGAATTACAACTAAAACTTTCTTTTTTTCACTGGGAATTGAATCCAGGGGTACTCTACTACTGAGCTATACCCCAGCCTTTTTCATTTCCTATGGAGACAGGATCTTGCTAAGTTGCTGAGGCTGGCCTTGAACTTGCGATCCTCCTGCCTCAGCCTCCTGAGTTACTGGGATTACAGGCGTGCCCTCTGTGCCTGACTAAAACTACCTTATTTCTGAAGTCTTTCTATGATGAAAGGGATAGCAGGTCCAGACCCAAAGTACAAAGTCATCATAACTAGTACCTGCCCCCTGTTTTCCACCAAAAATTATGAATTCCTCCCTAGGCCCCCCTCACCGTGACATCTACTGACCCCTGACCACTGAGGCTGTGAACTTCGGTCCCTACCAGGCACTGTGGGGAGCTCCGTGGAGGCAGTGGCCATGTCACGCCAAGTCCTGCTTTTCACACAACCTTGTTCCCCTTTGCATCATTTTGTATTCCAGGAAACCAAAGCCCAGAGACAGTAAGCAAGTTATCCAAATTCAAGGACAGGCTGATATGAGGAACTCACCCAAGGAGGCTAGGTGCCCTTAGATCCCAACCGTCCCTGTCACAGCCCCAGGCAGCGGCTCTGGGCTCTCTCCTGGCAGGTGGATTTCCTCACTTATAACTTAGAGAGGCTGATCTCTGGGCCAAGGTATGGGTGCGGTGCTGAGGGTAGCCCGAGGTGAGGACTCTGGGAAGCAGAGAATTTTCTGAGCTGGGTCTCATCCAGTTTGGGAGGTGCTGGAGAGAGCAGCTGTAAACGCAAGCATTAGGGAGAAAGTCCATTCACCAGCGGTGTGACCCAGGGCAAGTCACCTAACCCCTCTCAGACTCTGTCTCCCTGTAGATGATAAGAATCCCCCTGTCTCAGGCTGGGAAGATAGCTCAGCTGGTAGAATGCTTGCCTTGTAAGCACAAGAGCCTGAGTTCAATCCCCAGTACCTCAAAAAAAAAAAAAAAAAAAAAAAAAAAAAAGAATCCCCCTGCCTTACAGGAACATTGCAAGGATCGGAGTTTATGCACCTAAAATGTTCAGCATCATTTCTGTCACCAAACGGGTGCTAATAAATGTAGCTATTGTAAGGACAGTATTTTTATTTCTTCTTGGTATTAGCTGCACTCTGCCTTCTCCAATGTTCCGAGTGGTGCGTTTGGCAATGCAAGAGGCAGGAAGTCAACTGGAAGACAGAGGAGATGGTAGGCACAGGGTGGGGAGGGAAGGGCTCACGGTGGGACTGATTGAGCTCTGACCCACACACATCACCAGCCCTGCCCACTTGCAGACTCTGCCCTGGGACCCCACTCTCCCAGCCCCTGAGCTGTGCTGGCTCTCACGGTGTCCTCCTGCAGGCTTGGCAAAGCAGCCTCCGTGGAAGGGTAGGCCCTTTACAATGGTAGCCTTTGGGGTACCTAGCAACCTGCACAGATTCAGCCAGTCAGGCTGAAAAAAGAGGGATTTTTTTTTTCCTTTGGTACCGGGGATTGAACCCAGGGGTGCTTAACCACTGAGCCACATCACCAGCCCTTTTTATTTTTTATTTTGAAACAGGGTCTCACTAAGTTGCTGAGGCTGCCTTTGAACATGTGATCCTCCTGCCTCAGCCTCCCGAGCTGCTAGGATTACAGGCGTGCCCCACCAGTCCCGGCACCTGAAAAAGAGGGATTTCTAATAAGCATCAAAACAAGAGTGGTGAGGCAGGGAGGAGCCATGGCAGAAGGTCAAGGGGCATCCATGTGCTGCCGTGGGAAATGAGAAGTCAGGCCAGGCTGGGCCTGGAGAGCAGAGCCTCTCAGGGTATCTGGGAGCCTATTGCTAAACCCGAAGGCTGCCTCTTCTGGAGGAGCGGTGTCTGGCTCTGGGCTGAGAGAGGACGGCTCTCTTGCCCATCACTGTGCATCCTTCCACATCTGACCCATGTCCTTTGCTCATTGCCAAAGCTGAGCCCAAGGTGTCCGAGAATATGGCCATTCGCCCACAGCCAAGAATATGGGTGAGGAGGAGGGGCCGGCTAGTGGGCTTGGAAGGAGACTGGGTGTGGTTGATCTGGGGGACACCCAGTAGGCTCCAGGTGATTGCAGATTCTGATGCCAGTCCATGCAGCTGTTGCGACCCAGCACCCTGAAGGTCACATTGTACCTTCCAGAGACGCCTCACTGAGGCCCTCAGGCCATGCTCTTGACCTGTTTCCTTTCTCAAGCTTTGGAGAACTTTTCCTGTGGACTCACCTGTGGGAGAGTTGGCCCTCAGCTGGTGCCTGTGTGTCCCAAACTGTCCAGGCCTGCCCGAGTCCGTCAAGATAAAGGGAGCAGACGGCCCCCATCCCTGCTCTCCTGGGCCCCTCCCTGGGGATCCTGGTGTCACAGGGGTGGCACAGAGAGCCACTGTGTGTCTTTCCTCCAGACGTCGCCCAGCTGGGCGTGCCGCCCCAGCCTCGGAGCTTCAGGGGTTATCCTCCCCTAAGGGTCCTCTCCCTTTCTCTAGTGTCCCCTCCATCCTGAGCCCCTGGGGTAGAGGCTGCAGCTCCATCTGGATGGAGTGCGTGGGGTCGATGGGCTGTTTTTAGTGTGATGGGTTGTGGTTTCTGTCCTCCACCAGGCATGTTGGCAGGCTGTGAGGAGACTCTCATCCAAGCAGACAGGGCCCCTCTGTCTGCTTGGGCCCCAGTGACAGGGCCTCCTCACCACTTCCGCCTCCCAGAGGCACTTGACTGAGTCAGAGGAGCTGTCCGGGCATCTTTCTTCTCCCCTTTCTCTCTGGCCTCCAGTCCTCTCTGCCCTGAGTGGCACCTGCTCACATCTTGCTCACCTCTAGTTTCAGGCTCTCTGAGCCACCTCTCACCCGCAGCATGTCCCGACAGCTCAGTCCCTGCTCAGACTCTGCTCCTCAGCATGACCTGTCCTGGAGCTCCGGAGAGGCACAGGGACACCCCTGTCCTCTCGAATCTGGCCACCCGGATGGGAGGGGTGGGGGCCATGGGTTCTCAGCGGTGCTGGTGCTACCAGCGGCACACGCAGGGGACTTCAGGAGCACACAGAGGGGCACCTTCGTCTCCCAGGGGCAGTGACTGGCCGGGCTGGATCTCAGACAACTGGAGTCTTGCTCCAGACCAGCCAAATATAAAGGGTACCTTTGAGGGGGAAATGCTTTCAGACCATGTAACAAAAAACGTTCCCTTCAGAGGACAAAAGGACGTGCCCTTGGGAGCAGCAAGACATCTGGTAGGAGGAATGATGGTATAAAATAGGAAGCTCCAGGTGACATCCTTAATCATACCCCGCTCTCCCTCCCCGCAGCCACACCAGGCTCCACCAAGGCGTTTTGAGGACACCTTTATTGTCCTTGTCCTGGGCATCGAGGCTGCCAGTTCTAATTCTGGCCATTGAGGGTACAGAGAGCAGGGGCGCATCTGTGCGCGGTGGCGGGTGGGCAGGAGTTTGCCCAGCGGGTGGAGGGGTGGCGCCCAGGGGGCTCCAGGTAGAGGATGAAGGGGCGGAGGTTGCCGGTGTGCAGGAGAGTATGCGTCCCGCAGTTCGGCTGGCTCGCGGCTTCCACCTTCAGGCCCTTGCTGCGCGCTGCGCCGTGGTCCCCTGAGGAGCAGGGGTGGGGTGAGCGAGGTCGCCAGGCGAGGCATTCACGAGGCGCTCACCCTGGAGTCAGGGCACGATGGGTCGGCCCGCGCCGCCTTGGCCACCTGGCTGTGATCCTAAGCGTGCTCCCTGTATCGCCCTGCGCCCAGCCCGGTTCAGGAGGGAGGCCATTCCTGTTCATCTTGTGTCCCCAGGGCCGCAGCAGTGCCTGACCCCAGGAGGAGATCAAGAAATACCTCCTGAGCGAGCCAGCGAGCCAAGGAACCCGTGCTTTCCTCTGCCCGGGCATGCTCGCCTTCCTCGCGGCCCTCCAGGTGTGCCCTTTTTTGTGACTTAACCTCTTCCCTGCAGCCCCCCAGATGATGCCCCGAGTCCTCGGCACATCCTGTCTCCCGGCCAGGTTTGTTCTTCCGTCCTGGAAGAGGATGCAGACAGAGTGGGTGCTCTAGAACGGGGCACGATCAGACAAACCCGGGACCCTGGGGAGGGAGACGCTGCTGCTGCTACTGCTGGGGCTTGGGGGCTCCCTCCGCCCTCCACGCTCCATCTCCAGTCTTCAAGCATCAGGCTCAGAGAAGGTTTTGGGAAGTAGTCCGTCCACAGGTCCTCCCTGCTCCTCCAGCCTGCTTTCTTGCTGCTTTTTTTTTTTTTTTTTGGTACTTGGAATTGAACCCAGGGCCACTTTACTACTGAGCTACATCCCCAGCCCTTTTTATTTTATTTTATTTTTTAAATTTCTAAACAAATTTTCACTAAGTTACTGAGGGTCTTGCTAAATAGCTGAGGCTGGCCTCAAACTTAGTGATCCTCCTGCCTCAGCCTCCTGAATCACCAGGATTATAGGCACGTGTCATGGCACTCAGCTCCAGCCCGCTTTCTTTGCTCTGTTCCTTTGGGTGGCTCCCAGCTGGCTCATGCTCAGGCAAATACAGAGGCTCCAGAGGACTTCTAAGTCACCAGCCCCTTCCCGCCTCCTCCCCAGGTATGGCACCTACAGGGTTGTGGCTAAGAAGCAAGGTTAAACGTGAACACTCAGGGCTGTAGAAGCAGGGGGTGATTAATGAGGCTACTCGGGGAGGGTTGAGATGTTTGCATTTTTGTTCCGTGGAGCATCTATTTCAATCAGGAAGCTGTTCTTGCTCTCCAAAGAAGCAGATCAACGCTCTCCCAAGATCACCCCTTGAGAACAGGGAAGGCTGACACGGGGCATTGTGTGGGTAGTGCCATCACAGAATGCCCAGGTAGGAGCTGAGCTGGCAGACCAAGAAGGAGTCACCCGGCTTCATCAGACACTGGCAGCCCACAGACTCTCAGGGAGCATCCGCCTCCTCAGGGACGAGGTTGCTGAAGAACCGGGGCTCAGGTGAACTTTAAGCAACTGCAGATAGAGGATGAGATAATCTGCAAAGAGCAACAAAGGGCTGAGACAATGCCAGACCCCAAATCCTGTGTGGCGAAGACCGCTTTGAACTCTGGAGGAGGTTCAAGGTCTGCACAATAAATAACAAACTCTAATTCAATAAGGGAAAGAACCAGGATATCTCTTAGTCATTCCTGATTACAGGCTTCTTACTAGCGGCATGGTTAATTACACCTAAGTAGAAAGGCAGTGTAGGGTATTGGAAATGAGGTCTGCAATTTACTAGCTGTGTGTCATCAGGTAAGTTACTTAACCTTGCTGGACCTTAGTTTACTCATCTGTAAAGTGGAGATAATAATTATATCTGCCACATAAACGGTGATGACTAAATAAGACCTCAGTAGAGTGTTCAGAATACAAGGGATACTATGTAGCTATTGGCCAATAAAGATAATCAAAATATTTCCCACAGTTTCATCATATTGATGAATTCAATTCTTGTCCTCTTCATGAAGTTCAAGTTCAAGGTGATGGATACCTGGGACAGACAGGATGTACCTGACTTTAAAGACCTATATTCTGGGGTCCAGAAGGATCCCTGGCACCCCTGAGCCTTTAGACCTGGATGCTTTTTGGCTTCTTTCCAGCTGGGTCCTGCAAGGAGCTGCTGGTGGCGCTATTTCTGGGTCTGTTTCCCACATATCCCTTCCTCCCCAGCTCCTTAGCATGATATTGACATTCAGCAAATGATCAAGTCATACTTTTGAACCAAGTGATGCACTCTCCACCAGTCGGGGGGAGAGGCAGCCCCATTCCACAGCTGGCACTAAGTGGAGCCCGGGAGAGACGGTATAATTACTGACCTTGGTGTGAAGTGCTCTCCTGCAGCACCCCCAGCTGTGGGCGGCACTTAAGCTGGTTTCCTCACCCTCCAGCCCAGTCAGAGGGTTCCCCACCTGGAGAGACTTATTTTAAAGCAGCTCCAAGATTGGCTCATTGAAACCAGGACGCTTCTGCAAGTGAACAGCTGTGCAGAATCCAAGCAAAAGAAAACTATGCATTTGCGGCAGGGCTGGGGGTGGTGAGGGAGTGTGTTTTGGCTTAAGAGCAAAACAAGCATCTAGAGGTTTTAGCAACTTTCTCAGCCATGTCTGATGGTGACCTGCTTTCTGGTAGCGACTTGGGGTGGGGTGATTTTCTCCCTTAAGCCATGGGCACCCAAAGTGCAATAATGAGGGAACTAAGATCTGTCAAGCCAGGACTTTAATCCTTCCTATAGGTCAATGATATTATTATTATTATTGTCGTTATTGGTACTAGGGATTAAACCCAGAGGCGCTTAACCACTGAGCCACATCCCCAGCCTGTTTTTGTATTTTATTTAGAGAACAGGGTCTCACTGAGTTGTTTAGGGCCTCTCTGAGTTGCTGAGGCTGGCTTTGAACTTGTGATCCTCCTGCCTCAGCCTTCCAAGTCACTGAGATTACAGGAGTAGACCACCACACCTGGCAATATTATTCATATTTTACAGATGGGGACACGAAGTCTCAGGAGGACAGCCAGCTGTGCAGGAGTAAGAATTTGGATTGTAGTGGAACTGAGTTACTGTAATAAAGAGGACTCGAAATCCAGCGGGTTAATGGTGTTGATGGGTACTTCTTTGTCCATCACATCCAAGGTCAGTAGGAAAACTGCCCCAGGCAGCCACTCAGGCCCCTGCTGTGTCTTCACACTCCCTAGAGCTGGGGCCAGCAAACTTTCTCTATGAAGATCCAGGTAGTAAGAATTTTAGGCTATGCAAGGCATCCGGTCTCTTGCCCAATTCTTGCTCAATGGTGACAACAGTCTTAGTATGTAAATAAGTGGGTGTGGCTGCATGTCAGTTGAACTCTATTTACAAACCCTGGCTGAATTGGGCCCAAGGCCTATAATTTTGTCCATCCCTACCCTACAGAGGTGTTTCTCAGAGGGTGGTGCCCGGGGAGCCAGCAGTATCAGCAGCATCACAGAGAAACATGTTAGAAATGTCCCCAGACCTACTGAGTTAGAGGCTGTGGGTGGGACCCAGTGATCTGGGCTTTAACAAGCCCTCTAGGTGGTTCTCATGCTTGCAGAAGTTCAAGAGCCACTGTTCTGGCCTCTCTGCCGTGGCTGTGCGTGAGCATCAGTGGGAAGCTTGAAAAGATCTGGATGCCCGGGCTGCTTCCCAGGGCAGCCGCCAGGGTCCCTGGGGTAGAACCCAGGCACTGGCACTTCTAAAATTCCCTGATGACTCTGAGGCACAGCCAGCACTGAGAGGCAGTGCGCTGGGTGCGGTGGCCACTGGCAGGACGGAGCCAGCTTGTCACCTGGCTTGCTACCACTCCTGCCTCTCCAGGGGGCGTGTCCTGTGCTCCTGAGCCCTGGGCTCTGGCCTCTTGGTCCTGTCTGCTGACCCCCTGGCACCCTGGTGCTTTCCTGGAACTTGACGGATCCTCATGATGAGAGAGGACCTCAGTTAGGGCCAATTAGTGGATCTCTGGTAGGAATGGGGCAGTAGAGGGAAGGACCCTGTGGAAGTGATGAGATATGCAAAGGACACAAAACAGGAGCAGGAGGAGGGAGGTGACAGAGCAGGAGGAGGATTTAAGTGCCGACCATGGTGGCTGTCACCGAGGCCCAGTGGAGGCCAGTGAATACTACAGGGTGACAAAAAGCACTTCCCAGGGAGCCCTGAGCCGTCATTCATACAGAGAGCGCTTGGGCGAACGTTTCTGGTGAGCCTGGTGGAGTTCAAGGGCTTCCCACACATCATCCTGGTGAATCCTCCCAGCAAGCCCCTGGCCTGGGGCTTTTGTTACCCCTGTTTTGCACATGGGGAGACTGAGACTTTGGGGTGTCAGGTGAACTGCATGAGGTTACAGAGGTAGTAAATAGCCAGGACTCAACTCAGGAAATCTGGCTCCGGAGCTGAGCTGTAGGCCACTGTACCTTGCCTCCTCTCTTTGGTAATGACCGCAAAGGTGGAGCCATTTTACAGGTGAAGGAACAGAGGCCACGAACGTGCCCAAGGTCCCAGAGCCAGGAGCTGGTGGAGGCAGGGTTCCAGCCTAGGTCTCTCTGCCAGCAAAGCCCTTGGATTTGCAGGTTTGCCCCGAGGCTGATTTGAGGCCCCTCCCCCAACCCCTCCATCTGTCCGCCCAGCATATTCTGGGTCTGCACGTGTGGGGCTGACTCACAGGGGGGCAGGAGAGCCCATCTTGTGGAGAGAGAAGGCAGATTTTATTTCTGTTCAGAGACATCTTGGGTTGGTGCTGGGGGAGCTGCCAACCCCAGCTGACACATCTCCCCTGCCAAAGCTGCCGAGTGCGTGGGCAGCCCCTGGGGCTCCATGGGCCCCCTGACGCCAACTCCTCAGACATGTCTCAACACTCAAGGGAGAGATGCGCCTGCCTGCTTCATCTGCCTGAACTACGATCTCTTTCCCCAGGGGACTGCAGCGGGCCTACAATTCAGTACAATTTCCCTGTGGGAGTTTACGGGGATGAAAATTCCAGTTGTTAAAATCTATCTGATTTTGATTCTCTGGTCCAGGAGCTCCAAGGAGCATTTGTTCCAGACTTGACTTCAGGCAAGCCAGGTGATCTTGGCTTTTCCCACAGATTCAGTGACGGGCACAGCAGCTTTGGCTGCTAATTGGCTTGTCCTCTTCCCCCCTACCACATTTCCCAAATGTCCCTGGCAATGACTCACCTGGGGAACTAGTTAACCTGTCCTCTACCCTGAAAATTTCGAAGCAGTAGGTTAGAGCCGGGTCCCAGGACTCTGCCTTCTGGTGAGCACTGCAGGTGATTCCTATCACAGAGGAAGAGGAGACATAGGAAACGCTGGCCAAGATGGGCTCTGCTTTAGCCAGGCCCAACGTTGTGACAGTTGTCCCTGAAACTTGGATCAGGTCTTGGCTGCTCAGATAGCCCCATTTTCCCAGCCCCCGCCGCTCAACTTGGGAAATCAGAACAGGTCTGGTAGAATGATGTGCAGGAGCCTCCACCCTCTGGCCATTTCTGGTGTGTCCTTCAGGGGCGGTTGCTGAGGATCACCAGAGTCCTTGAAAGTCTCCTCAGATATATGAGTATCTATGTCCATGTCAGTCAGATACTCCAAAGGGGGGGTCTCCCCACTTTCTAAAGGTCCCTAACCCACTTGTTTCTCGTCTGCATAGGAAAGTCAGAAGGCATGGGGTGGAGGCAGTTGGTTTCAAGCAGTGGTAGTCTTGAAATACACACCAAAATCCTTTGGTGCTCTTTCCTGGAGATAGGGAGCCCAAGTCCCCTCCCCTTGAATGTGAGTGAACTTAATGGTTTCCTTCTAATGTGCAGAATGACTGGAAAGCACTGTGGTTGACTTTTTTTTTTTTTTTTTTTGGTACCAGGGATCTAACCCAAGGGTGCTTAATCACTGAGCCACATCTCAGCCCTTTTTATTTTTTATTTTGAGACAGGGTCTCATTATGTTGCTTACAATCTTGCTAAATTGCTGAGGCTGGCTGCGAACATGCAATTCTCCTGCCTCAGCCTCCTGAGCTTCTGGGATTATAGGCGTGCACCACCGTGGCTATCGTAGGTGACTTCTAAGGCCAGGTCATAGAGGGCACCGTGGCTTCTTTCTTTCACCTGCGTTACTTACTCATGCAAAATCAGCAGCCATGTTGAGAGGACACTCAAGCAACCCAATGGTGAGAAACTCCCACATGCCAACAAACCAAAGCCTCCTGCCAATAGCTCTCCAGGAACTGAGGCCTTTCCAAGAGCTATCTGAGAGCGCCATCTTGGAAGCAGATCCACCAGCCCCAGCCAAGCCTCCAGACGACCGAAGCCCAGGCCAATGTTTTGTCCACAACCTCACTGGAGACCCTGAGCCAGAACCACCCAGCCAAGCTGTTTTTGAGTGTCTGATTCATGAAGCTGTGATTCTTTGTTTTAATAAGTTGTGGGTCTTTTTAAAAATGCAGCAACAGATAATTAATACACAAGGCAAGAGCAGCAACCTTCATCTGTAAACTGAGAGGAGATGAGGAAGGGGTGAGACCCAAGACCTCCCCTCTCCGCTCCCCCACCCCCACAGGGAACTGGCACTCGTCAGGACCAAGGTCAGCGCTTTTATGAATGCCTGTCATTTGCTGGGGAGGGTGTGAGCCCAGGTCTCTGTGCCAACAAAGTCCTTGGATTATGAATGCTGTCATTAGGCTTATTACATATTGGCTTCAGTGAGGTCAAATCACAAACATCATCAAGCAGGTTGTGACACAGCAAGGATACGAACCCAGTCTGTCTACCCTCGTCCTGATTTTCCCACTCTTCTAGGTGCCTTGATGATGTTGGTGACCTTGAGCAAGTTCCTTCCCTTCTCATGGAACTTGAGCAGGCTCCAGGCATATCAAAGAAGGTTGAGCCTGGTGGTCACTGCCCTGGATTCCTAATGCAAGGTATGCGAACTGTCCTCATAGATTTCCTGTAGCGTACCTCCAAGAAGGGCAGCCCTGTCTGCTAAAGATCTAGTGACCAAGGATGCAGGTGTGATGGCTTTGCCTTGGCAGCCCCTGAGGAATCTTGCAGCAGCTTTTGACACCACCACCTTCCCATTCCCACAAAGACACATGGACCAGGCCAGTTTGTAAATCATCACCCCCTGTCCTTGGCCTCATTCCTTTCTTCACCTCCACTGGTTCACTATGGTTCCTACTGGTTCCCTCATGTCAATGCCAACAGCTGGCACTTGTTTACGACACATGTGCTTGGGGTAATGTACCTTGTCATGGTCCCGTCACCCGGAGGATCAACTGGAAGGCCACTTCCAGGGAAAGCAGCCACTATGGTGGCAACACTGCCTGCAGGGGCAGGTGCTTTCCTGGAGTGTCAGCTTAGGAGTGAAGGGTAGAAACAGGGAACCATCTTGGAAAGCTGACTCCCAAGCTGCCTGAAGTCCCTGTCCCTTTCTTGGGGCCTGGGAGGGACGTTCCTTCTTTCACACCTTCTGCAGGCCAGGCCAGAGCCCATCTGGAGACCATCCTACTCCACAGCTCTATTCTGGCCTTCAATAACCCCCGTCTCTGCCACAGCCAGGACCCCCAGCCTGCTCACCAAGCCCTCTCCACAGCTGCCCTTAGCTCCACACTGGAAGATCCTGAGCTGCCACCAGGGGGTAGAGCTTCCCGCAGCCCCACCCTCACTCCGCCCACTTTCTTCCCTAAGAGCAGGTCCTTGTTGTGAGGAGCCCGGCCTCTCGCCTTTAGCCAGGCCTCCCACGTTCCCTGGGCCGCCCCTCTAAGGGCTTGAGATGGGGCCCCCGGGCCTCCCCGGGCTGAGCCCCTTCTGCGGACACCCCCACGCCCCCGCAGACCTCCACCTCCCACACCAGAAGTAGAGACAAGGCGGAAGGGAGGGAGCACGGCCTGAGGCAAGGTGCCGGGCAGCCCTGGGATGGACAGATGGACAAGGCCTCCAGCTCCCCTTCTCCCGAATGGCCATGGGAGGAAAGAGGTCTCCGCCCCATGCTCCGCACGGAGCTGCTGTGAGTGTGAATGGGAACAGCTTGCGAGCCAGGGGCTCTGACGGCAAGGCCTGGCCTCGATCCAGAGCGCGAGTCACTGACCCACGGCGCTCTTCCCTCTTAGCCCTCCCCGCTCAGGGCTCACGTACCCAAGTCCTGCAGGGGCTCTTAACCTGGGGAGGGGCGCGGACTTGCCTGGCGGCTGGGCTCCGGACACGTGGTCTGTGTTGAGTCTGTGGCTCTGGACGCACGTACACTTTTTTTTTTTTTTTTTCTGGAGCTTCTCAGAGGGAAGAGATTTGACTTGGTACAGCTGCCCAGGCTGGCCCACACAGATGTCGCGCGAGTCTGGTTGCCAGCACCTGCGCTGACAGCGTTCACCTCTTCACTCGGAAGTTCTAGCACGACTGCTCCAGGGAGCTCCGAGACCCGGCCGGGTACCTCCTCTACCTTCCTCCTCCTCCTTCTCGGTTTCCCCGCACTGAACACGAACAGCCTCACTCCAGGCCACTGGTAACATGTCTGTAGTCTGGAGTCCTGGAAGTCACTGATCCCATGTGGACATCCTGCGTCTGAGCGACCTCTTCCCAGAGATGTCCTGATCTGTTTTCTTTCTTCCTCCCTCCCTTCCTCCCTCTCTCCCTCCCTTTCTTCCTTTCTTCTTTTTTATTATTTTAACATGACTGGGCTCTGGCCTTGTGCAGGAATTTCAGCGTGCTTCTTAGAACTGATCTTGGCTTCCCATCGAGGAGCATAAGCCAGCTTGCTCATGTGCTCATGGTCCCAATCATGGCATGATGACTTTTCTTGATCTCACTTAAATTCTCCAGAAGCTGACCACAGCACGATCATGAAAGCCACAGGGCAGAGGCGGCAGATTCAAGGACAGTCCAGTCCCGATAGATCCTTGTTTGTTTATTTATTTTTATTTTATACATAATAAGTTCCTGGAACTGTCTAAGAACATTGAATGTATCAAAACTGGATGATGCTCTTCAGATAACCAAGAAGTAATGTGGCTTAGTAGTGAAGAACATTGATTATGATCCTAACTGCAGGGCCATAAATCTGCCATTTCCTAGATATATGACTGAGAGACCTCTCCACACCTCTGTTTTCTGAAAAGGAGAATGGTTTTAGTAACTATCAGGTAGGGTTTTTGTGCGATCGTTAACATGTGTAATGCTTTAAATATATGATTTATCTTGATACACTTAAAGAACTAAATGTTAACAGTTATGATTGCATTTTGTAAGGTGGGTTCTGAATTCAGAGAGCTAAGAAAGAATGATCAACTTCCTCGATACATTTTGCCTTTAAGAACAAATCATTGGTGGTCTCTTTCAAAGAATTTGTTTTCTTTTCCTCGCAAAGAGATCCAGTCCACCAACTGGAGTTTGTTGAATACTCGGCAAAAACTTAAAGTTTACCACTTTCAGCATAATACCAATTTTCATTTCAGTGTCGATTATCCAAAGTTTATGAGAACATGTGTTTATTATTAGTACCTACAGTTTCATTTCCCCACTTTTCTCACTTTTTTAGCATCAGTAAACTCAACAGCACAGATAAACCATTGCACCAACTTGTCTTTGTGGTACAGGCCAAATGGAATGGCCAAGTGGGACTGCCGCCTGGTGGCTCATGTCACCTTGTGATATCCCAGCGTACTTGCCAGTGGATGTGGAAAAGTCCAAATTTTGTAACAAAATCAATTTAGGACGGCCAAAACATAACCTATGACAACGGCATTAACTCAAAAGCCAAAGACCATGCAAGCTGGGACATATTTCTGGGTTCAAGTCAATACTCTACTTGTTGAAAGAACAATTTGTTACCATGAAGTAGGAGACAGACATCCTTCACTGTAATAACTGGCCCGTTTCAAGAGAGCTGGCTCATAAAGCAACTATTCAATACGTGAGTTCTGTGTGTGTGTGTGTGTGTGTGTGTGTTTATCCATTAAAAAAAAATTAAGGGGTCTTCTACAAGAAATTAGATCATTTTGAAAAAAGTTTGTGTGTATGGGGCCAGGTCCCCCCAGGTTCTGCTGGGATTGTGGTGGGAGATTTTGAAAGCACTTTTAGTAATTGCTGTCCCTTCTTGTAGCAGATTAAAAGCGGAGCTGCTTAAATGGAGTTCTGGTGAGTTCCATAGGGTGGCCTGCCCAACAAGTTCCCGGAAGATACTCAAAGACGCCTCCTCGCCATGGCCTGGACCTGTCCCCTTTCTTCTCCTGGAGAATGGTGTGCTCTATAGCTGAATATCCTCACGGCATCTCCACATCTTTACCACACGTTTCCTTGACTCCTTTCGTGGCTGAGGTTTAGTTAGCAAGAACTGGAAGTTTTCATTTTCTTTCCACTTAGGATTTATGTGATCTTGGTGTTCTCCCAACTTTGATGGGTATCTTCTAGAAGCGGGGGAGGACATGTGTGGGTCTGAGCAGTATATCTGGCACTGACATAGCGAGAGAGTCCTGACTCTGCCAGAAGCGTTCACCCATTGACAACCACAAGGCCCCATCTACCTGGTGTCGGCTCCAGGTGGGACTTCCTGAGGCCAAACACAAGATTCCCTCCTTCCCCTTTCTTAATAAGGGCTCCCACCTCTTAATCAGGAATGCAAGTGTTTGGGTGATGGGGGTTTGCAGCCTGACAAGGAACGGTTACTGTTAAAATGTTCAAGCGGTGTCTGGATCAGGTCAACATTTACCAACGTCTGATTTCCGTCTCCTCCTCTTGTCTTGCCAGTGGGCATGGGAGGTCGATAATGCCTTCTACAGGTCAGCCTAGTGGCCCCTGTGGCTACGTGATCCTGGGGACTCCAAGGAGGTTCCAGAGACCAAGGAGAGTTCAGCCATGTGGGCTTGACCAGCTCTGGGACTTCACCTTGAACTTGGTGTGCCTTATGCTTCTCCAAACCACAAGGGTTTTCCATCCCTGGGGGCCTCAGTTCTGTCCTTGTAGCAATCCTGAGCCTCAAGGTCTCATCTAGATGGTCCCAGAACTCATGGAACCTTCTCTGTCCCCAACTCCTGTGCAGTTGTCCAATCTGACAGAGCCTGTCACTCATCATGCTCAAGACCTCCCTTTTGAAAGCACCTTATGTGGAGACTTCTGGAAAATCCAACATTGTCTGTCCTCATCCATCTCAGAAGCTTCAACTTTAGTCAAGTTCATCTACTTCCACAAGCATGGGAGGAAATTATTCAGACCCACTTAGAAATCCATTATAAGGAATGCTAACATTTTAAAGATTTATCATTTGGCTGATTATGAGAGTAATATATGTTCACTACAAAGAATCAAGAAAATACAAAAAGGTACATAGAAAGAGAAAAAAATCTCCTGGGATCTTCTCTCAAAAATAGCTATTATTAGCTTTTAATGTGCCATCTTTTTTTTCTGTGCACAACCATTTATAAAATTACTTGGTACTTCATCTACAATTTTGTACCTTCCTTTCTCCGCTTTACACAGCTGGAGCATTCTCCCATGCCATCACCTAGTCTTCAAAGACTGCATTTTACTGACTACCTAATATTTCATTGTCTGGTTGTTCCAGGATTTATTTAGCCGGATCTCTATCTGCAGGCATCTAGGCGGTTCCCTGTTTTTCATGATTATAAATGATATAGTGGTGACTCTTGTCCAGGAAACCTTTATCTGAGATTCTGATAATTTTCTCAGAAGAGATTCTAAAAGAAGAGATCGTGGCATCTCAGTGTGCTGTGCATCTCCTGACAGAGTCTCAGAGAGGTGGGTGGGTAGTGCTTGCTGGGTGCGAGGCCTCCTGAAGGCCTGGACCAGAGGATTTTTATGCCTGCTGAGAGAGATGCAAATGGGGGCCCTGAGCCTCAGCAGCTCCCAAGTAGTCACCTGAATCTGCTCCATTCAAAGCTGAGCTCCCCCTGCGGGAATCATGTCATAATTAACTTAGAGACTAAAGCATATTTAATTAACCATGGAAACCCTTCCAACCATCTGCCTCTGTTTTTATTTTGAGGAAGATGGCAGATCTTTTTTCTCTTCCTTACCTCCCTCTTTTTAGGACTGGAGCTCATTTCCAGCATCTTGGTTGTCCTCTGGATGAAGCAGGGCCCCCCGCCTTTCTGGGTGGGACTCCAGAAAGACAGAGTCAAGGATTAGCTAGAAGAGGCAGGCGGGGTCAGAGTTCACACAGCCCTGGTCTTGTAGAGCCAGTCAAAGCCCCTGCTTGGGGAGGGGTTGGCAGGGTCAAGGCACTGCCACCCCCACAGCATGGGCCATTCGATGACACAGCCTCTGTCTCTTGGCTGCTATCCTAACATCACGGGATGGAGCTTTAGTGAGGGAAAGGACTGTAGAAAGAAAAGTCAATACTCTCACTTCACAGAGGAGGAGACTGAGGCCCAGAGAAGCTCCGAGCCTCTTCTTTGATCCTTGGTTATAGCCTCAAGGAAGGGCTTTGATTTCAGTGGGATCTCAGAGGGATCTCAGGTGACCCTGAGGGAAGGAGGAGGGGAAGCCACTGAAGGGCTATAAGCTCTGAGGTCCTGTGATGTCAGGTTGCTGTGGAAAATACACCCCCAGGTCACATCTCACCCATGCTCAACCTAAGCCGAAGTGTCCAGAGGTGGCAGGACAGGCCCATGGCCACATAGCTGATTAGCTGGTGGGGGAGTGCCCGGGCTGAGACGGCAATGCTAAAGGCTTTGGTCTAAACTCCTAATACATCCAAGTTCCTATTTCCATGGTATTCTTCAGAGGGCTCACCAATGAAAGGTCCAATGGTTTATTAGGCCTGTTGGTTCTTGGAATATCACCACCTCCAAGAAGACCTCCTGGGCAATCCACCAGGCTGAGCTGGGAGGGAGGACTTGTTCTCTGCCTCCACATGTCCCCACTCAGACTTCGCCTTCCCTAAGGCTTTGAACTTCTCAGGGTATCCCAAGTCCTAGCCAAATTCTGGCTTACACTGGTCAGTCAATAAGCGATACTGAATTGAATGAGATCAATGTGGACACAGGTACCTTCCCTCTTCAGCGGCCTCCATCTCCTTCCCTCAAGAGTCATCTGAGATCCCTCTGAGGGTGGGTGCACGTGTACCCTGAGGGCTGCCATAGGGACGAATTTGTGCTGCCAGGCTGGCTGTGCACCCTTGCTGTGGAGCTAGCCCCCGGGCCCCAGCCTGGCTGCTTACCTTTAATAGATGTGCAGACAGGCCTGGAGGGGCTGGGGACTTCTGCCACCAGATGTCTTTGTGCTTTTGGCAAGTCATTTTCACCCCCTGAGACTCATTTTCTTCTCTGTCAGAGGAGGCAATTGGACTGGACCCTTCCAGCCCTGATGTTGACAATGACCCCTGGCAGGGGCCAGGAGTGGCAGAATAGGGACCAGGACAAAGAGATTGAGAGTTAACTCGAGAGGTCAGGAAACTGGAGCTGCTTCCCAGGCTACAGCGCATCCTACATATCAAAGACGGAAAATGACAAAGCTTCCAAGAGCTCCTGAAACTACTTTAATGTTCCTGCCAGGCTGAAAATTTCTCTCCTTTTAAGCTGTGAAAGATTGGCTCCCCGAGACTCATCTTCAATCATTTTCCATTCCTCTCCAGCCACCACTGGCTGGAGGAAAGACAAGGGAATCTGCAGCGGGGATACATTAGAAATCCACAGATCCTCCTCCAGAGCTGCGTAGGTTCAACCCACAGCACGGCCTGGCTTCACTGAACCAGATTAAGCAAATCAAGCCCTGGAAGGTGATGGCTGAGTCTGCTGAGCGTGGGGTCTGCCCAACACAGAGCCTAGCCGCAGCCTCCCGGGCACCCCGGGCCAGCCTCAGGGCCCGGCCAAGCGCCTGGGCAAGCTGGTCTCTGAAATGTGGTAAAATGGGGTCGGAGAACTGATTTTTGTCTATCATGGGCATGACCCACAGAATGAAAAAATAAATCGGTGGAGGAGGATGAAAGGCAAATGCAGCTTCATTCAGGGAGATTTTGGGAAGTGAGAAATAAAAAAAAAAAAATGTTTGGGTCATTTGATTTTAAAAATTCAAGAAAGGGAGCCTGGAATTCTGGGTAAATAAAGCCAGGAATGAAAATGTACTGGGGTTATCCACTGTGACCGGTACCTGGAGAGAGGCTGAGGCGGGAGGAAAGGAAAGGGGGTCATGGAGCCAGGAGGGGAGGCCCAGCGTCAGAAACAGATGACTGGAAATGAAGGGAGACACAGCACAGGAGTGACAGATCTGCATTCGAAGAAACACAGAAGAAATTACAGAAGAGAGGGGAGGGGAAACAACACGCAGCAGCAGAGGCTGGTCACAAAGAGAGCTGGAGATGCAGAGACCAGAGGAGACCGGAGAAAGAGCCGGAGGAGGATGGGATAGGAGAGGGAGACAGAGACAGACTGGGACCGGCTAGCAACTCAGCTCCTGGAGAACACCACCACCATCTAGGGCCGATTTTTTTTTTTTTTTTTTTTTAAAGAGAAAAACATTATCAGAATTACTTCTTATTTTTTAAGAATATTTTTTAATGTGTTTTCCTGTTTAACTTTGAGAGGTACGGGCCTTTTTAAAAATCCATTTTCCTCACTTGCCAGCCTGAGGATGCCTCATGTACAGTCTGGGCAGGACAATGTCACACCTCAGTGCTGGGGCCTTTTAGAAGAAGGCCTCTGAAGACCTTTAAAACTCTACTGTGTTGTCACAACTGCAGATCTAAGAGATGTGAACTGTCCATGCAGCTAACGGGCCACAATCAGATCAACCCCGACCCCACTTCAAAATCAAAGCTCCATGCCTTCAGAGACCACCGGTTTGGAATTGGGGATGATTCAACCAGGACTGGAGCTGATCGTTGCCCTGTGCTTGGTGGCAGGGTTTACAGGACAAATGAGTCAGGGAATAAGATGGCAGCAGATTACTGAATAAAAAGAACAAGGACAAGGCACTCCCACATCTGGCTGCGAGGACTCCTCTTTCCTCCCTGCCTCTGCTGTGGGAAACCCTTGCCTCCCACCTCCCCATGACCAACAGATGGGTCTAAGCCTTTCCTCTGTGGGTCCTATTCCAACAGCCCCCTACTCCCTGGGGCAGTCGTTCCGTCCTTTGGATTCCAGACTCTCTTGGTTGCAACCTCCACTATCAGTCTTAGTATGGTCCCGAGAGCACTATTATATTGGACAGGGCACTGCTTTGTTGTGGGGGGTGGAGGGCATCTTCTGCATGGTAGGATATTTGGCAGCATCTCTCACCTGCATGCACTAGATGCCAACAGCCTCCTGGCTCCAATGTTTGCCAGATGTCCACTGGGAGCTGAAAATCACACCGAGGGACACTATTAGATCGAGTTGTTTGGACATGTCAGCCCTCAGAGAGGTGTGTCCTCTGAGTCCTCAGGCCTGGAATGGCACCTGGGTAGAGAAGGCACCTGGATTCTGCACAGGAAGTATCCAGACACTCGGACCATGCCCATGGATGGGCAGTCAATGAATTGGCCAGCTGCATGTGAGTCATGCTGACAACTGAAACAGGAGCACGTTGGCACGTTAGGTCCATAACCACATCCAGAAGTCCCCACTGAATGAGCTGCAGGAGGCCCGCCCAAGGAATACAAAAGACAGCTTCCACAGTCAGGGCTCCTGCCACCCAGCTCCTCAGGAGGCCTGCGGCCACAGGACACTGACATGGGAACACCAGGCAGCATAGAGGGAGGTGGCGATGTGTGTGGCTCCTCAACCTGTGTTCAGGTGTTTCTAGAAGGGGAGGTAGGTGTATGGGGCGGAGGGGCTGCTATTCCTGTGGACTGGTTAGGGGGCTTTGTGGGACTTGGCCTGGCCTTTAAAGATGGGTTGGACTTGGATGAGGACGGTGGAGTTGGGGTGGGGGGGTGAGTGTGGCATGGCTGGGAGCAGGGTGAGTCCACCTGGTCCAACGGGGCCCAGAAATTGGGTCTTGATTCAGGGAGGCCAAGTATCTCTAAGTGTGTTCCAAACAGTTGGCACCAGGGTCACACGGGAAGCTGCTCACAAATGCAGATTCCTGGGCCATCCAGACGTAGTGAATCAGCCTCCAGAACTCTGTTTGATGGTCCCAGGTGATTCTGATGCTCTAAAGTTTACCACCTCCTTCCCAGTGGTCAGGGAGGGTGGGGGCAGTCATTGAACTTGGTAATGACCTTGGCTTCCACCGTGTGCAGCCTGCAGGGCTCACACATTCTGGTGCAGCACCCTGGCAGAGGTGCTGGCTGCCAGGAATCAACCTGTGGTTCTGTCGTTTCTAGCTGCACAGACCTGGGCAAAGGCCTGCCACCTCTGTGCCTCAGTCTTCTCACCTGTAATATGGGGTTAACGGCCTCCCCGCCTTGTAGGATGTTTTTGAAGAGTAAGTCAGTCAGTTCCCGTAGCTGCTTTGCCTGGATCTTGGCGAGAGTCAATGCTAATGCAACCAAGATAAGTGACCGTCCTCATCCTCGTCATCGTCATTTCAGTTTTCGATGCTAGATGAGGGTTGAAGGGCTGGAGTCCCCTTTCTGTAAAACACAGTCTGGCCCCATAGGCCTCTGCTCCCCTCAACTTGCTTTCAGTTACTCCAAAGCATGAGGTTTAACCGGCCTGCACCCTCCCCCGGGAGTACCAGGGGCCCTGAGGCTCTCTGAGAGCCTGGTGGCACAGTGCTGGGATAAGGCAGCGCTCCTGGCGGGGTCAGGTCCCTCTGGGTCTTTGGCTCAGAGAAGACACTTCTTGCCTCCCAACCCTCAGGTGGACATATTGAGGCCCGCACCACCTCTTGCTAGTGCCAGATGGCTGTGTCCTCCTCAGCAACTCTCTCCAGGAGGGAGGCCTGGGCTGGGGCAGGACAGAGAAGAGAGAGAGCGGAAGGGAGCTCCATCAGCATCAAGTACAGTGACCTGTTTGTAAGAGCGACGCTGTGCCCCAAACCCTGGCGCACACCTCCTCTGAGTCTTTCAGAGAGGACCCCAGGGAGAGGGTAGGGAGGCCCTACCCACCTCTTTTAAAACAATAGCTTTATTGAGGTAAAATTTTCATACTATGCAATTCACCTTTCTTCCTTTTTCTTTCTTTCTTTTTTGCAGTGCTGGGGTTGACCCGAACTCAGGGCCTTGTGCTTGCTCTACCAACTGAGCTATCTCCCCAGCCCTCAATTCACCCTTTTGAAGTGTGTAAATCGATGGTTTACAGTGTATTCACCGAGTGATGCAACCATCACCACTACCCAATTCTAGAATATTCTGTCACCCCCAAAGAGAACATTTTAATCACTCCCATTACCCCTCCTCCTGTGGACTTGTCCATTCTGGACATTTTGTATAAATGGATTCCTTCACTGTCTGGTCTTCTGTGTCTGGATTCTTCCACAGAGCATGACGTTTTCCAGGTTCATCCAGGTGGTAGCCTGTGTCGGGATTTTGTCATCCACGCCCCCCTTTTGTACTTCATTTACTTTTATGGACAAGTAAAATTTTATTTTATGGAAATGTAACTTTTTGTTCATCCAATGGTCATTTGGGTTGTTTCCACCATTTGGCAATTAAAAGCCATGCTGCTGTGATCGCTAGTGTTCAAGATTTCGTGGGAACACAGGTTTTTAATAGTCTTGGGTAGACTTAGGAGTGGATTTGCTGGCTCAGCCAGAACTCTGTTTAAACTTCCAAGGAGCCTCCAGATTGTCATCCACAGTGGCTGCGCCCTTTAACTCTCGCCAGAAGGATAGAAGGGTTCCAGTTTTCCTATATCCTTGGCAATATTCACGATTATCTGTCTTTTGGATTGCGGCCACCCTATGGGCGTGCACGGTGTCTTACTGCGAGCTGACCTGCCTAGACAGAAGAGGAAGCGAAGTCTCCAAGCGACTTGCCCACATATAAACATAGCCAGAGGTGAAGCCAAAACACCAACCAGACAATTCTCAATCACGGGTCTCTGCTTTTCCTTCACTGCAGGTAGCCCCCCCACTGGGCCATTTCCTCCGTGCCTGGCACAGTCCCCATGTCCAAGTGGTTCAGGGGTCAGGCGACAGGGATGCTATGGCTGTGGTCTGCCCACCTGAAGCTGACCAGCTGGTCACTGCTCACTCTCCCAGCAAGTCTGTGGCCAATGCTCGTTGAACACCTACTGTGTGCTGGGCTCGGAGCTGTAAGTAGATTAAAGAAAGGCTGGAGCTGTCCTCAGAGCTGGACTGGTGGCTCATGGTGGCTCATCAGATGAAAGATGAATTTTCAGCCTTTAGATTTACAATGTGCCAGAAAGAGCAAAAGACCTATCTGGGAGGGGCAGGGCAAGAATGGAAGCCAGGCGTGGTGCTGCGCACCTGTAATCCCAGCAGCTCGGGAGGTTGAGGCAGGAGGATCGAGAGTTCAAGGCCAGCCTCAGCAACTTAGTAAGGTCCTAGGTAACTTAGCAAGAGCTGTCTCTAAATAAAAATAAAAAAGTGCTGGGGATGTAGCTCAGTGGTTAAGCACTCCTGGTACCAAAATTTTTTTTAAAAAATAAGAATGAGACGAATGGAAAGGGGCCCCCATCAGGAGGCTGGGAGGATGGTGGCACCAAGCCAGTTTAAGATTTGGTGCCAACACTGAGGGGCATGTCCAGGAAGAAGAGGGCTACGTTGCAGAGGCTGGTTGGACTGTTTTCAAGGATGGAGTTTAGCAAATAACTGAGGAGTAATTAAGAGGCAGAAATCAAGAAAGGAGTTAGAAGGAGAAGGGGAGAAAGAATGAGGGCTGGTCAGTGTGGCCATCCAGAACACAGGCCTTCCGCGTAGGGAGCCTTCACAGGGACAGTACTGTGCTGAGCGCTCTGCTGACCCTGCAAGGTCAGTGTTAATGTTCTCATTTTACAGGCAAGAAAGCTGAGGCTCAGAGAGGTTCATTGCCTCTTTGGCCAAAGACATACAGCTGGTGAAACTCCGCCTGACTTTAAACCCCTCGGAGCCCCACACATTGACCTGGTGAATGACCCAGGGATGCTTATGAGGGAACATGCCACCAGGGGTGCTGGAAATGGGACTGGGCTCAGCATCAGCGTCCCTTCTAGAAGGCTGGTATCTTTGGAAAAAGAAATGTTTTGGGGCTGGGTTTTTTTGTTTGTTTGTTTGGTTTGGTTTTTACCACTGAGCCACATCCCCAGCTCCATTTTGTATTTTATTTAGAGACTGGGTCTCAGATCTTGCTAGGTTGCTGAGGCTGGCTTTGAACTCGTGATCCTCCTGCCTCAGCCTCTGGAGTCACAGGGATTACAGGTGTGTACCACCATGCCCAGTTACTTACTTATTCTTTTTTATAGGAAAGATAATAATGAATTTTCCATCATATTGAGCTTAGGCATTTGACCAGGGAGTCAGAAAGTCCTCTTAGTCTTTCGGGACAGGTGGTAGGGACAGACAGATTCATTCCCACCTGCCCTTGAAGAGGTTGGGCTGTGGCGAGCAAGGCCCCTCCCCAGTGTCTGCCACCACAGGGCTGAAAATCAATCCCCAGGGACTCAAATCTCGGGGGGCGGGGTGGGGGGTTGTCCCTCAGGGGCAGCAGCTGATAAAGGCTCTGCTAGTGGATGAAATAAGGTATATCCAGGTGGGGGTGCAGCAAACTTTTCCTGTAAAGGGCCCAGTAATTGGCAGGATACCAACAGTCTCTATGACACATTCCTGTTTTCCTTCTTCCCACCCCTACTCCTTCCCTTCCCTTTTTTCCTTCCAGAAACCATTTTTAAAATGCAAAAATCATTCTTAGCTCATGGGCTTCACCAAAAGAGACTGCAGGTCAAATTTACCAGCAGGCCATTTGCCTGCATCTAGATACAGCTTGGAAACCAGCTCGGACAAATTGTTTCACTTCTTAGAGCTTTATATGGTGTATTTATTGAACACCTACTATGTCCACTGTGTCAAACCAGTTTCAAAGGAGAAAACACAAAGATAAATCAAGCTTAGCTCCAGCAGCTGTGGGTGTGATGGAGGGGAAACAGTGGTGGACCTGGAGTTAGAAGATCTGGGTAGCAAGTCCACTTCAGTCCCCAAGGGCTCTGCAGGACCACAGCTGTCAAGTGGGGCCAATGACACATACTTTGTAGGATTAAAAAAGCTCAGGAGTAAAAGAATTTTTTAAAACATCATATAATAGGAGCTATGTTTAGAGAGTTGAGCTTGCACACAGCTTTGAAGAGTTGACTGACAGTATAAAGATTGTATAAAGCTATGACACCAGAGATGTCACAGGCTAGGAGACAAAAGAAGTTGACTGAGATACTGTCATAGCAGACTCACTATGCCAGGAATTTTCACTTGTGTTAGCTTGTGGATGATGTAGCAGTGTATCGATTAAGACTGGGTTTGACTGCTTCCTCTAGGAAAGTCAATGACCAAACCGAAATATAAACATATGTCTGTCTCACACACTTAAAGTAAAGGTAGGCAGTCTAGAACTCATAGGATAACCTCACAGTGTCAAAACCCAAGATAGTTCCCTTTGTATTTCATTATCCTTGTGTGTAACTCCAATGCCACCAAGTCATCTCATGGTACTAAGTGGCTGCCAGACCTTCAGCCATTATGTCTGCATTCCAGGCATGTGAAAGGAGGAAGATGCCAAAAAGAAGAGAGCTCCAGGATCTGTGCCAGGGGGCTTTCAATCAAGTTCACTGGCTCTGAGTGCTGCTCTTTATGCCTGCTCTGCCATTCCTAGCAACGAGAGGCTGTGAACATTAGTCTCTATTCTTGGTGGCCACACACCCAAGTAAAACTAAGAGATTCTGTTTTAAAGAAGAGGAAAATGAACTCTGGGATGGGCAGCGAGCTAGGCTGCCAGAGGGGCACATGGGCGGAACCCAGCCTGGCCTTGGAGAAATGGACTGTATTTTCTGTGGGGGAGATGGGTGGAGAGGGCCTTCCAGGCAGGGAGCACAACCAGCCTGGAGGACGAGAGCAGGTGAGGAAGCCTAGCCTAGAGCACCCCACAGAGGAGGTTTGAGCACTCCTCTTCTGGGAGAGATGGTAAAAATAGTACTGTCACCGGCTATGACCCACCACCCTCAGGGAGGCACCACCCCTTGACCACTGGGCCGCTCTCCAGAAGTTCTTCCCTCTCTCTCCCCTTCCTTCAGTATATCCCCCATATGGTCCTCGTTGGCAGGGGTGGTCTTCAGCTCCTGGGTGGACCGAGGTGCCTGTCCATCTTGCCATGGCATCCTTGGCCTCCCGGGGCCTGCTGAACTCTGCTGGCTTGTCCCTGCTAATATTCTCTCCTCAGCTGACAGCTGACGGTTGGTGCTGACTTTAGACTTTCCTGTGTGATTTGGGTCCTAGTCTCCATGTCCTCCCAGCTCTGGGGATTGCAGGTCAAATTCTCCCAAGAGATCTCATTCCAACTCTGTCATGGCATCCAGCCAGGGGAGCCCTGGCCTGGGGGATGGAGAGGAGTGGGTCCAGTGCCACCTGGCCCTTGCTATTGTTGGCTGAGAAGTCCTAAACCCCACCTGCCCCCATTGCCTCCATCCACCTGTAGCCTTCTCTGGTAGAGGCCCAGATGCCACAGGCCCAGGATTGCAGAGGGGCCCGTCTCAGCTGGTCCTACCTGCTCCCATGTCTCCCTTCAGGACCTGTGGCCTCTTCACACCTGCCATTCTCAGCTGTGGGACCTCAGGTGAGATTCCAAACTGGCAGAGCAAGACCCCATGGAATTCCCTGCTCATTATATTGCATTTATTGTTAACCATGGGTCATTAACCCCCTGTCCATGAGCCTTTATAGGTGAAGAAACTGACAGGATTAATGCAACTGGAGAAAAGCAGTCATGAGAAAAGAGACCAGGAGAGGGAGGTGGGGCCGAACAGGAAAGGCCTCGGTGCTGGGTCAAGAAACTCCAATCTTCTTCTTTGGATTTGGGGAATTGTGAAAGGGTTCTGAGCATGTTGTGATGTCTCAGAAGCTTTTGTAAACTTGATCTCAAAGCAGAGTGTGAGATAAATTGGAAAGAGAGGGAAGGATGTCCTCCCATTAGAGAGTGAGTCCTGCCAAGTCCTCCAAAGAGGAGGAAGAGGAGGAGGGAGAGGAGGGGGAGAGTGAAGGTACAGAGGAGGAGGCAGGTGGAAGGAGAGGGGCCAAGGAGAAGTAAAGGGGCAGGAAGCATCCAACTCCTGAGCACCCCCACAGTGGGAGGGACTTGGGTAACAATGGCGGCCACCCAAGGTCCTCACGGCACTCACAAGAGAGTAGAAGGGAGGAAGATGGCATCCAAAGTGTGCAGAGCACAACAGAGTTTACAAAGAGCCTCCACAGATATATCTCACCTGATCCCTGCACCCGCTCCGTGAGATGCACCCAGCAGGTGCTCTTATGCCCACGTTATAAATGGGAGAGCTGCAGCCTGAGACAGTGAGCTGAATCAGGTCATCCAGCCAGGACGGGACAGGGATTCAATTCCAGGGCTCTCTCTGCTACATCAAGCACATACAGGAACAGTACCCAGAGCTCTGGGGGACGCAGAATTAGGCTGAATGCAGAGGGCTATGTTCTGGGGTAGGACTGCCTGACTCTAAAGCCTTGGCAGCCTCTCAAGCTTGCTGTGTGGGCCTTGGGTGGGTTTTAATGGTCTCTGTGCTTTAGCTTCCTCATTTGTAAACACATGCAGAAGAAGGCCTGCATCCTAGGGTTGCATGAGGCTCACAGGACATGCAGCACAGGCCTGGCCCAACGTGAGCGTCCTGCAAGTGACTGCCATTCCTATTCTATGTTGAGCTGGGTGGGACAAGGAGGATGCTCCAGGCAGGAGCAAGGAGCCATCCATCTCCAGGGGAAATGGCAGGGACCCAGGCCACTGTTAGAACCTCCTTTCTGGGCCCAGTTTCACTTAATCCCCATACCTGACCTTTTGCTTCGCTTCCTGCATCTTCTTCCATCACTCACTTCCTCCTTTTTTTTTTTTTTCTCATTTTTCTTCTGTCGCTCTGGGGCCTGGAGACTTTGCTGACAACTCATCTCTTTCATGTGACTGTGGGTCAAGAACCAGCCTTCCAGATTGCTTTGACATGCACCGAGAAGCATGGTCCAGAAATATTAGCCATTCCCCAGATCTGCTAAAGGCTGGGAGCCTTTCCTGCGGGGAGGCTTCTGCAGGTAAACACCCTCCCCCTCCTCAGTGCCGCTTCTCCTGAGTCTCAGTCCACACATCCTCCTTTTTATTAAAAGCAAAGAGGGAGAGTGACAGAGAGAGAGATATTAGAAATATTATTACAACTTGCCCCTGGGTTTCACGGAAGGTAATCAGGAAACAGACAAGGGAGAGCTGGGCTCTGTGGTTATTATAGCTATTAGTGGGAGATTATTTGTTTGTCAGCCTGAAAAAGGTTCCCAGCCCTGGTCCAGGTAATTACAGGCTAGGTGACTGGCCAGGTTGGAGCACGGGGGCGGTGAGGTTGTCATTTCCAATTCATTGGTCTCCATTTGCTGCTTGGTCAAGGGTTCAAAAGAAAAGGTTAATTAAGAATCAGGGGATTTGCTCATCGGATTGTGGTGCATACATAGCACAAAGGCCACGTCTATCCATGATAACTGCTTTAAAAACCAATTCAGTTTCACCTGCATTTATTGACACCCTGGACCAGGTGTATGCTGGGTTTGTTACAGGGAGGTGAGAGCAGGTGAAGTATGGGGGTACGGCCCTTTTGTGATCACTTGGGAAAGAAAACTTACTCCACTATGGACGTGGCAACAGACCATTCTCCTGGGCTCCCATAGAATTGGTTACTGTGCCTGCTGTATACCCTGGAGGAGTCATGTCTTCCGTCTCCAGGCAGGCTAGCACCAGTCAACAATTCCCAATCACAATGTTCTAAGGATTGGGGGGTGGGGGGCTTGTAATAGAACCCTCTTAGACAACTTTTAAAACTATGGCCCCATCAAGTGTTCTGAGATGTGCTCCCTACCCAGTTTTGTCCAAGTCTTTCAGTACTTAGGGTTGATTCTGTGTAAGGTCACCCTGGTCCCTCCTTTAGGACTGAGGTCCTTACTTTGGTAGCTCTTCCTGGGAGTGTTGGCAGATGATGACTCTCAGCTGGGTCCTGGCTCAGGAATTGCCTGTGCCAAAGTGAGCCTTCTCATCTGCAGCTCCACCACCTTCCTGGGAGCAGCCCCCATCTACCAAGGCAGGACAACCTGGAGGGTCATACCAGCTCCAGAGCTCCCTTGGCTGAGACCCTTGCCAAAACTTCATCCAGTTCAAGGCCTCTCTGTCTCATCCCACTTTCTTCAGTCTCCTCCCCATATTCCACCCGCCCCCCAGTGGTTGATGTCAAAACACCCTCAATAAATTTCCTGTATGCAAATCTCCATTTCAGAGTCTGTTTCCCAGGCAACCCAACCTAAGGCAGGACCAAAATTTTTAAATTGAGAATCACTAGATCTAATGATCACCAAGCCTCATCCACCCATCCACCAATGTTTTTCACTCACAGTAAGGTTGGCACTGGAAGGCTTCTTTGACAAGGAAGGATTCCAAGTGGACCTGGAAGAGTGGGCAGAATAGAAAGGTGAAGGGAGGCCAAAAGCAGGAGGAGAGAGGCCTTTGGGGAATCACTGTGTGTGTTATGGTGGTCACCGCTGTTCTACCTCAGTATGGTGGAGATGTAGCAGTCACCTGGGTATTTGACACTATCATGGAGTGCCAACTTTACTAATTTTAGCTTTGGAATGGCACTATCTGAGCTTTATGGGTGTTGGATTATTGCTTATTGGAAATTCTCCCTTGCTCTTGCCACAAGACATGTCCTAGGGGCACCCCACCACACATATCCCACTAAAGTGGTGCCCCACCCCCACCCTTTGGCCCACATCAAACAAGGGTAAGCCCCCAGCTCCATGGTATTGTTTGCAGTTTTGTCCCAAGTAGATCACCTAATCGTACTTTAAATCTTCTCTAAATTATCTATAGAGTCTTCAGTTCCTGTCCCCTAACCCACGGCTTTGCCTACTCTCCTGGACCCTTATGGCTGATGTTGCCCTCCCAGCCCTCAGCCTTTGACTCCCTCCTCACTTAAACCTCAGACATGCTCTTCGCTCTTCACCTTTCTATGTCTTGCCAGTCCAAGAGCCTAACCCAGTCCCGGGCTCTATCCCAGCACCGCCCCAGATGGCCAGGTGTTCTGCTGGCCTATAAACCCCATGACCTCAGGCCAGTTTTATGGAGAGGGGGACCTACAGCTCTTGGAGAAGTTGGGGACTGTGACTGTGGCTGGGTCATGTGACTGGGATGACCCTTCATACTTAGCACAGCAGGAAGGTGCTGCATGGTCCCTTTGTCTCTGGGGTTCTTGGTCTCTACTTCTGCCTGGCACACTTTGACTTCCGGTTCCCTGCCCAGGAATCCCAGGAAAAAGGCAGGTTTAAGTGGAGCAGAGTCCTCAGTGAGGCAACTACAGACCTTCCTTATATATCCAAGAAAATCAGGAAGGAGAAAATAGAAAACACCCCAGCGGAGGAGCCTGACGAGGAGGTGGGGTTCTGTCCATGGTGCTGAACGGCAATCCCAGTAACAATTCGTCTTCTGGAGGCTCAGTGCTTAGCTGTGCACTGTGATGAACCCGAGGACATGGGCCCAGATTCTGCTATACGGGGTATTTTAGACAAGTTGGGTACAACAAAACACCTACATGAGAACTCAAAGGAAGAATCCCGAATGGTCCAAATAAAGATGGGTCTCAGAAAATTGCACTGGGAAGAGTTCTGGCTGTCTTGAAAAAGGGGTCCCTGAAGTAAGTCCCATTTCAGGGTCTAAGCTCTTGAAGAAAAAAAAAAGCTACTTTATATTGAAATGCAATTTCTTTACTCATCAGCCCCTTCCCTACAGGATTAGAAGCCTAAGGTTCTTGGATATAAAACTAGTTGATCTAAATACAGCAGAGCGGCAGTTTAAATTTAGGTGCCAATGCTATGTTTGAAATGTAAGCATGTGGTTGGCTTTAAGTTATGTCTTTAAAAGGATTAGTGAGTAATTTTTTTCTGGGTGTCTCAATCCCAGACTGTATGACTGTGGTCTCACAACCCTGGGTGCTTGTCATAGTCACACCCAGCTGACGCTATAAGCAGGAACCCAAGGCCCCAGGACTCAGCATTGTCCCTGGTCCCACTCACTGCTGATAGCAGTATAGCCTGTCCTCTGCCCTCAACACTCTGGGGACCTGGGCATGTAGGGTCAGTGTCTGTCTTCCCTTCTCTGCTCCATGCATGTGCCCTTCATTGCCTTGAATGAGAAGGGCCTGCAACCCTGAGCTGCCAGTCCATCTCGGGAGCCTCCCGTGCCTTCCCCACGGAGTCTCAGGAGGAGGCAGCTTGCAAGAGTCTTCATCCAGACTTTGTCTCTGTGACCGTCCCCTCATTCACAGAGGGAAAGAACTGCTGCAGCTTCATCTTTGCTATTGGAAAAATTAATATTCATCCAACTAATACATGGATCCCTCACCAACTTGTAAATGGGAGGCAGGTCACATGTCTGCTGGTCTCAATTTGTCCTTTAAACAAGAGGTTCTGCCTGGATCATCAAGCAGAGTTGCTGTGGATCCTAACAGGTATTGGCTGGGTCCTTACTTACCAAATATGGACAAATATGCACCCATATATCTTCCTTGAGAGCTAATATGCAGGACCTCTCCATCCATGAACATATCCTTTTTTTCTCAATTACATCTGATTTCCTGTCCATGAAACTGGGCTAGACAACATGGACCCTAGAGGAACTGTTTTAGTCAGGGTTTTTTTGGTTTTTTTTCCCTCTGCTATGACTAAAGGACCAGAACAGAACAATTGTAGAGGAGGAAAAGTTTATTTAAGGGGCTGATGGTTTCAGAGGTCCCAGTCCATAGAGGATCAGCTCCGTTCCTCAGGAGTTGATGTATGACAGGGCATGATGGTGGACTGGTGTGGCAGAGGGAAGTGGCTCACATGAGGACCAGGAAACAGAGAGAGACTAAGCCCGGCTCACCAAACATCTATACTCCAGAGCACACCCCCAAGGACCCACCTCCTCCAGCCACGCCCTACCCACCTTCAGTTACCACTCAGTGAATCCCATCAGGGGATTGATTCACTGGTTGGGTTGAGATTCCCATTTCTCCCCTAAACCTTGCATTGTCTCACACATGAGCTTTTGGGGGACACCTCCCATCCAAACGATAAGAGGAAACTTTTACCCTCTCCCCTGAGATTTTCAGCCACAGTCAACCTCATTCATGAGCTCCTCCTTCCATTTCTATTCACTCTGGAGAGAAAAGGCAGGGGTTGCTTGGCTTACCCCAAAGCCTTGCCACCTGGGGAGAAGAAAGAAAAAGGAGTAGATTTTCACTCTTCCCAGTGAGTCATCACCCACAAGGCTTCAGAAAGGGATTGAGTGATTCCCAGAGGATGCTGGTGCAGAGGGGAAGGTGTGGGGATTGAATTCCAATTCAGTGGGTGACAAAGATTGCTCAAGAAGGTGTTTCCCAGAGAATCTTCAAGAGGATGCATTGAATGAGGATCTGCCAAGATCTGGCAGGACAGAGGCATAATGGGGACATGGACTGTGCTTGGGAAGCTGGCGAGACCCAGTGGGCTCCGGTGGGCCGGGCAGGGGGAGATGTGTTTGGTGATGCAGGACTGGGGGATGGGCAGATGACAGGAGCATGCTTGCTGGAGTGGATCTGCTTCTTGGGAACAAGAGGGATGACTGTCCTGACGTGGGAGCTCTGTGGAATTGTCCTGGGACTCCCAACTTGGGGGGGAATTTATGGTACAGACAAAAATTGGTGCCAGTGTATGAACGTGGAAAGGGACGGGGACACTGTGGACATGGAGTTTCATTTGAGTCATTCTCGTTTGATCTGAATTAATTTTAATTTGGTCAAGAGTATTAAATTGATGTTTATTAGTAATTGGTAATTAGTTCCAACTCAAGCCAAGGCTCCTGGGACTGATTGTCAGGCTGTGTAATTGCTTCCCCTCCAAGAGAAAGGAGAACAGAGCTTAACTGTTTGGTAAATGCTGGGCTGGTGAAGAGAAGTGGATTTTTTTCCTTCTTCAGTCTATCAATTTTGCTATTCCCCATTGCTGTCCCAGCAGATGCCACATGCCCCACACAACCCTAAAAAAGTTCTGTTCCATCTGGCATGACTGGGGATGAGGGAGAAAATGCTGGGAGGGGTACCCGCCCAGAGAGTCTGGGTGCCTTCGTGGGAGGCTCAGCCCTGCTGGCATGGGCAGTGGGCTGTGCCTGCCATCTCTCCCCTGCTGCTCCAGCCCCAGTTCCTACTCTGATTTCTAGACATTACAGTGCCTTTGGCAAAATCCTGGGGACCTTCCCTTTCAGGGGCTCTCCAAACTTCCCTTCCTGGTCTCCCACTTATTCCCTCCTCAGCTGTAGTGACACGGGAGCCATTGCTGGGGTTCACCATCCACAAGCCCCCTCTGCACCAGGAGCCCATCTTGGGACCTGCAGGAAGGCTCAGGAAAGCACGTTGGGCCTATTGGCATGAGTGAGTCACTCTGAGTGGGAGCAGATGACAGAGAAGATGACTCAGGGAATGGAACACAATGTGGGTGAAGATGGGGCCTGCACATCTTCACCTGCCCAGGGAAATGTGCAAATTCAGGGGACCTGAAATGGGCCCAGCTGGTGCCTTGTTGGCCTGGTGGCCTCGCCAGTCTAAGGTCTTTCTCTGAGTCTTGCATACGACGTGTGTGGCCTGGTCTTCCTGGTCTTGTCCCACCTACATTCTTCGGTGCTTCCCTGTGTGTTTTGTCTTGGTCCCTTTAACTCTTCTTTTTAGTGAGGTTGGTGAACAGAAGCAAAGGGAATCTTCAGCTAGTGGTCTCCCCACTGCTAAACCCTGTGGGGGCTTCTTTTTGTGGAAGATGAGAAGAGGGATAATATCCTGTCTGCTATGGACCATTGCCTTCCTTCTGTGCTTCCTTGCTAGGAGCAGGAGGCCATGATCTGAAGAGGCCAACTTTATAGAGAAAAAGAGTCAGGGAGTATTGCCACAAGCCTCACAGCACTGGTAATCACTTGCCTCAGGGCCTTTGCACATGCTGTTCCCTTCACATGAGAGGCCCCTCTTTATATATCTGGATGGTCAATCCCTCGCTTGTTTTAGGTTTTTGTATCACATATCTCATTCTCAGTGATGCTTCCCTGGCCACATCATTTAAATGTCACTGTACCCCAGGATTTCCCATCCCCCTTTCCTGCCCTATTTTCCTCCATATTTGTAACCACCTCTAACATACTGTATCTTTTACTTGTTTGCTCTTTATTTTATGCCTCCTTCCCTTAAAATCCAGGATCCATGAACACAGGGATTCAGCCTGTTTGTTCACTGCAGTATCTCCAATATCTAGAAAAGAGCCCAGAGCCAAGAAGGCCCTCGATACATCTTAGATGTTAGTGAATTAGCAAAGAAAATTTTGAGTGCTGTTTGCGCAGGTTATATGCCCAGCAATGGGTCACCCACTGCAAGAGACCAAGTGACAAAGGGTTAGACTGGGATTCAGGAGAACTGGGTTCAGGTTCCAGCCCAGACCCTCAGTGCGGAGGTCAGACAGCCCACCCTGCATCCTTCCCAGGCTTCAGGGAGATTCAGGCTGGAAAGTGGGAGGGTAATCACTTCAACAGTGATACCGGTTTGCCTCTGTGGTCCCCATTCTGACACCACCATTTTGTCTGGGGCTGACCCTGAGGCACGTGATCAGAAGAGGTTGGGGTAAGCAGGGAAGGTTTTGCAGAGGAAGTGCATCTTAAGCTGGGCTCTAAGTGTGCAGGGAATGGCACTAGGAAAGGCTCAGGGAACAAGGAACTTGGGGTGGGAGAAAGGCAGGGCCTCCGTGGAGACAGACGGTGCCCTGCTGGGGCAGCTTCAGCCTTCTCCGCCACAGCGTCTGGCTGCCAGCTGGTCCCAGCTGGGTTCTACCCAGGTGTGCTTGTCCCAGAAATCATGGCCTCCTGTCTGTAGTACTGATGGGCAAAGGTCACAGGCAGCCTCGAAGTTAGGGGACAGGCCTTAGCGCTCTTCTTCTGGGCCCATGGCCTACTCAACTTCGCTATCCCTACTTTTCAGTTTGACGGAGAAGTCACGTGCCTGTCTCTCATGGGGCACCGGTGGTCTGGAGGAAACAGTAGCACCATGTGTGGGAGGAGGCTCCACCCTCGGGCTCTGGGGAGGGGTGAGCAGAGCTGATGCGGAGAGTGGCAAAGGTCTGGGGTTGAGGACAGGTCTTCAGTACCATCCTGCAGACCAGGGCTCCAGGGCGGACTCTAGAACGGGAAGGGGCTGTGCCCAGTGACCCTGGCCGCCCCTTCACTCCCAGCCTGCCCACTCACAGTCCCCAAGGCCACCTCTACCCGCCGCCTTCTTCTCAGTCCAGGGCCACCCGTTCTCCAGAACGCGGCCGCCACTGCACTTCCCTAGCCCCTCTGGCCCCGGCACCCCGCCCCCACTCTCATGTCTCTTCCGGGTCATTCCCAGCCCTGATGGCCCTTGATGTAAACTACCCGATGACAGAGGGTCCTTGTAGGGTCATTCCACACTGCTGTTCAATCCTGGTAACTTTTCACGGCTTGCTTTCCAATCAGTCAACAGCATGAAATCACGCAACCCTGGTGGCCATTGTTGGGCACATAAAGATGCTTGTGGAATGGCCTGATCGTTTGCCTTTGGGGCTGGAAGGGGTTTTAACCACCCTCTGGTCTGGCCTCCCCATTCTAGAGCTGAGGGAATGGCGATCCAGAGAAGAAGAACCTTTTGCCCAACATCACACAGTCAAGGTCAGAGTTGGGATTAGAATTCAAATTTCCTGGCTCTTTGTTCAGACAGGAAGGAAAAGAAGCAGAGGCTTTGACTGAGACCTTGGTACCGCAGTGCTGCCATTCAAGGGAGGGCTGAGGTGGCCAGGGAGGCCTCATAGCGCAGAGTGAATGGACGCCTACCTGGGTGGACGCAGAGACATTCAGAACTCCCCACCTCCTCGCAGGGACCCAGAGACTGACACCCTACCAGAGACCTTTGGTTCCTTTCGAGATGGGCACTTTCCCCCTCAGTTTCCTCTCCAAAAATGCACGTCCCTGAGAGATGGGCTCCAGGGTACAGGCTGGCAGGGAGCACTGGCCGGGTCTTCCTTGCAAAGAAAGGGAGGATGGTGGAGGGGAGCCCAATGACCTCGCCCGCCGCCCAGCCTGGCTCTGGCCATGCATGGGGTTTCTTGATTGACAGGTGCATCACATACAAGCCAGGGGCTTTGGGGAGATTCAGTCCCATCAGATGTTTATCATCAGGGAGAGGCAGGTCAACTGCAAAGACCACAGGATGAGTGGGGCCCGGTTTTCCCCAGCTGCTGGGTAGGCCTGAGTGCCAGGGTCTGGTTGGTGATCCCAGCTCCAAGCCAAGGATTCCACTGCCTTATCTGGGCCCCTTGGAGACTCTCGGGAAGACCTTGAGCGCTGGGAAGGAAGGTGTAATTATCCCCATTTTACAGATGGGAAGAGTGAGACCCACAGCACCTAAGTGGGTGCAGAGAGAGTGAGGAAGAAGAAAAAGAATCAGGTTGGGTTTAAGCTCTGGTTCGGGCTTCACCCTAACTAGCTGTGTGATTTTTATCCAAACTTTCTACATTTTCTGGAATTTTTCACTCAACCGTGGAGGCTGAACCAGATTAGTGACTTCGGATTTTTTTTTCTTTCTCCTAGCCATAATGGGCATATGCTTGCCCTTTCCATGGGTCTTCCACTGCCAGGACCACTCCAGGGGCTGTAATATAAACCTTAGCCCTCTCCAAAAGGCTTGTCAGAATAATGGCCTCAAGATGGGCACAGAGGGAGGCCTTCGCACGTGTTCTAATTTATCTAACAGAACTCAAAGTGCGTGTGCCGACTGCTCCACAGAGCAGCTGGCTTGTGATCTTCAGGAACTTCAGCCTTCCTCGACCCCCAGGCTCGGGCATCCCCCTGATGCCTGATTCTGGATTCCTGGTGTACCCCAAGGTGTCATTCACTGAGTGGAGGCCAGGCTGGGCAGGTCTTGGGTGTGCAGCCTCCATGTCCCTAGTGACCAGGGCTAGAGTGGCCCCTCACTCCAGCTCCCCACCGACCTGGGCACAGGCTCACATTCCTCTGCTGAGCTCAGCTCAGGCAGATCCAGCTCCAAGCCCTTCCCAGCCCTGCTCCCTGGGGCTCTGAGCTGGCTTTCTTGAAATCTCCGCGTCCCTTCCTCTGCCTCTCCAGTGAATACTGGAGAGCAAATCAGGGAGCCTGATTTGCCAAGTCTTGTGTGAGTCTTGAGATGCTAATAGGTCCCCTGGGGATGGTGGGCTGGGGTAGAAACTGGCACAGGAAAGGCAGACTGTACAGGAAGTTCCCACCCTAACACAGAACCCGGGGCTCCAGCACCACAGAGAGACCCCGATCAAGGTCATCCACACCTTCAGGTGGACAGGATGGCTCAAGGGCCCTGCTGGATTGCCCTTCAGGCCTTGGCAGCATTCCAGAGACGGCCCTGGTGAACTCAGGCTGGGAATTCTTGGTCCCAGGCCCAATCCAGCCCTGGTTTCAGTGGGAATGTGGTGGCTGCTGAGTGCACTGTTCTGTGGAACTTAAAACCAGAGGAAGAAGAAAGACAATCACCATTTATTAGGACCTGATGGAGGATGGTGACTTCTTCGGGGATCATCTCACGTGTTCCTCCCATCAGCCCGGCACTGCAGATGGTGCTACTCTATTTAAAGTCCCATGAACTGCAACTCAGAGAGGCCAAGCAGCTGACCCAGGATCACACAGCTGGGGGGTCATAGGGGGTGTTTCATCAGGTCTGTAAGTCTTTCCACTTCACAGCCTCAGGAGTCTAAACCAGGGATAGGGAGGCCTTGTAGAGAAACCCGTTTGCCAGTGGATAAAAGGAGGCTGTGTTTCTTCCTGCCCTGGCCCAAGATTGGTGAAGACCCTCTTTCCACACAGCCTCCCCCAACTGGCGGCTCCTTCTGAGATCTCAGCATGGCAGTTTCTTCTGTTCAAGAAAGAAGAGAATCCTCATCTCCTGCCAGCAGAAATCAATAATTCATGAACTACTGCTCCAGCCGGAGCAGAGCTCAATATTTTTTAATGCTTCTTAAAATCCAATATTAACAAGTCTTCTAAAGGGTGAAAATATTTGAATTAGGGGAAATGAATGTTTTACGAATCGGAAGGGGAGCTGTCCCCTGAGGTAGGTGGGGGATATCTGGGGAGGAAGGAGAGGCTTGAACTGAGGCCAGTCCTGAGGGTCTCAGCCTGAAGTCACTGTTACTTGAAGGGAATGTGCCTGGGTAGAGCGGGTGCAGAGTTGGACTCAGCCGCAGGCCCTGAAAGGCCTCCGTCCCTGAAGTCTGGGAGGCATGGCCGTGTGTGTCCAGGTCTGAGGTGACTGTGGATTTAAATTCTGGTCTTGGGACCTGTTTATGTGAAATGATTGGCCCTCCAGCCCTTCCCGCCCAGGAGGATGAGGGCAGTCACCTTCTGTTTCTGTGGCGGACTGTGGCATTGTTCAGTAACTATTTACTGTCTTTTCTTCACCATGCAGCCAAGTATGCCACCAACCCTGGGGACTCTGACTTTGGCCGATGGAACATGGGTGACCCTGGCTTTATAGCTCATCCAAGCAGAGGCTGAAAGGGGTGTGGACGGCTTGGGCTCTTGGGCTCCAGCCCTGCTCCCAGAAGAGGCCATGTCTCAGGCCATGCTTCTCCTTCAACCTGGATCTGGGATGAGAAAGGAAAGCCAGACACACGGAGCCGCCACTGCTGCCAACCTGCAGACTCACTGCAGGAGACACTGAGAAGCGTGTGTGTGTGTGTGTGTGTGTGTGTGTGTGTGTGTGTGTGTGTGTGTTGGGGGTGTTTGTTACACAGCATCGTCACAGAAAAGTGAGCACAGCACACCCTTGTCCCCCACCCCACCTCCCCACGCCCTGTCAAACCACTTCTCCTTGCCCCTTATCCAGGCTCCCTGTGGTCAAATTCATTCATTTTGAAGAGTGTCCGTTTTCCTTTCAGACACACTTCCCAGGCCTCTTTCATTCCAAAGGCCCTTTCCCAGCATCCAGCCTTGTCCTTATGCCCATCCCCTCGCCCCCAGGTTCAGCAGTTATATTTTGGTCATCATTGATGGGAGCCAGGGTGGAGGGATCCAGCAAGAAAAAGTGACTATGAATTAGTTACCCTTTTGAATTGATTATATTTTAATGTTTATTTCATTCCATAGAACAGCAGTTTGCAACACCTGTAAAGCAGTCCACAAACCTAAACCATGTGGTATTTATTCTTCATCGCTGTGCACACTGCAGATTCATAGTGCCTTGCCGTCTGGGGCTCACAGGGACTGGGAAAGGAGCGTGCACTTTTTCATAAGACAAACCATTGACCAGCAAGCCACTTGGACCCCCTGGACCCTAGTTTGCTTGTCTATAAAATGGCAAACCTGTGCCAGGGGGTTTTGGTAAATATTAAGGAGAGAACATAAACCATCAAGCAGATGTGGGGGCACTCCATTAATTTGTCTTTTTTCCTCATTCTGTCTCAGTTGCTTTTTCAGCCCTGTGACCTCAGTTTCCTCATCTGCAGAATGGGGAGCACAGTTCTTATCCAGCATAGGGTGCAGGAATAATCCAGAGTTCCAAATATGAATGTACCCAGTGCACAGTGGGACTTGAAATAATTTCCTTCATCCTTTCTTCTCTGCCAGGTGCAGAGCTGACTCAGCCTCAGTGGTGAGGAGGCACACCTTCGACAAGCTTCCCCAACCCCTCAGTCCACGCCGTAGCCTTCTTGAGGACAAAGTCCCCCTCGAGAAATGCGCTCCTCACAAGCGAAAGACCTGACAGCTGATGTTGGTCACAGATGACTTAATCGCAAATTAATTTAAAATCCTGTTTACACGCCTCAACCCTGGTCATGTGCTCCTTCAACCTACAGTCCTGTGCCTTAATTAAAGCAATTAGTGCAGCGGAGAGTGACAGGCTGGATTTCTCAGGCCTCTGCCAGTTTCACACTTGCCAGCCTTACCCGAGGACAGGCCAGTCAGCTTGTCCACACCTGGTGTTCATGATGCGACTAGGCTCTCACCTAAGTGCCCTGGATGATTCTTCATAATGGAATTGGAAATAGAATCCACCAGCTGGAGGCAAAACAAGGCAGGAGGAGCATTTGGCTGAAGCAGGTACCACAGCACTATTTTAGCAGTGCCCTCTGATTTTTCACACCAGCAACTCTGACCTGCTGCATCAGCCTCCTGGGGCCAAGACATGTCCTCCCTACCCAACAGTCCCTGCCTGAATCCTCTCACTCTGCTTTGAGAACAGTGACAGTTTATCCATATTACTAAGAGCTAGGAGAGGCTGAGCCTTCTGCAGGGCACTTACAGGAAATTTTAACGTGTTGGAAATGCCAGTTCTGAAAAAAGACACACACAAATGGCCAACAGGCACCAGCAAAAATGCTGGCCACCACAGTTCATTAGAGAAATGCAAATGAAAGCCACAGTGAGCTACCACCTCACACCTGTCAGAGTGGCTGCCATCAAAAGGACAAAACATAGCAAGTGGTGCAGGATGTGGAGAAAGGGGAACCCTCCTCGCACAGTGTTGGAGGAAATGTCAACATGCACAGTCATTATGGAAGATGGTCTGGCAGGTCCTAAAAGAATTAAAAATAGTGTTCCCATATGACCCAGCAATCCCATGTCTGAAGAAAATGGAATTAGTACGTTGAAGAGACGTCTGCATGTGCTGTTCACAGTAGCCAAGACAGGCAACGACCTAAGGGTCATGGCAGATGGACAGAGGAAGAAAAGTTGGTCCGCACACACCGAACAGATAGTCTTGTAGCATGCACACCCTTCGCCCTTTGGGTTTTCCTTTTTTCACCCTTAAGATCTTTCCACGGCTGCACACAGAGAACAGGCATGTTAGTTTGCAAGTTGCTTCTATTCCATTTTGTGGATAATACATTTAGTCAAGTCCTCTCTTGGTCATTCAGGTTGTCTTCCAGGCACAGCTTCCGTGCCCGGCAAGTCCTGCCTTAACAAGGAAAGACATCCGGTCATTCTCAGCAGCGTGGATGCACCTGGAGGATGTTACATTAAGTGGGACACACCGGGCACAGAAAGACATCACTGCATGATCTCACTTATATGTGAATTTAAAAAGGTTGAACTCACAGAAACAGGGGGCACAGAGAGCTGTCAGCCAGAGGATACCAAATTTCCATTAGACAAGAGGAATAAACTGGAGAGATCTAGTGTACAATGTGGTGACTTTTGTTATGATAAAGTATTGTATTTTTGAAAATTGCCAAGAGTGGGTTTTAAGTGTTAAGTATGAACGAGTAAGTTTGTGAGGTAGTCCCTCTCTTAATTAGCTTTGTTTTGCCATTCCACAATGTGTACCTATTTCAAAACATGTTGGACATTATAAACATATATAATTTTCATCAATTTAAAATGTAAATTTTTTTTAAAAAAGAGTAAGTTCTGGGTTTGGGTCTTGACTCTGACTGGGTAAACTTGGAAAGATTAACTGAAGTCTCAGTTTCCTCATCAATAAAATGGAGCTGTAACAGCACCTGCCAGTGGGCCAGGATGGGGGCAGAAGTTAGTAGTACTCATTGTGTGCTCTGTGCAGTGACTGGCAAGTCAGAGCCCAATTAAACATTAGATATCTCTATATTTTGATAATGAAATGACTTCTCCCAATAAGCCTAGGGAGTAGCTAGACTTATTCCCCGTTACTGATGAAATGGAGGTTCAGGGAAGTTACGTAACTTTTCCAACATCACACAGCAAGTAAGAGGCAAGCCCAGCTTGGTGTGCTCACAACCACAGAAGGCCCTGGATGTCAGATGAAGTCATGGATGCCTGCGTGGCCCCTACGGGGATGAGCAGCCCATGGGAAATGCAGGAGCCTCGAAGACTAGGTTGGTGGTTCCCAGGCCTGATTGGGAAATGTTTAAAAGGCAGATTCCCAGGCACTTCCCAGGTCCTCCACAGAGTAGGGTCAAGGAGTCCCTAGCCTGCTGGGCATGATAGCACACCTCTGTAACCCCAGAGGCTCAGGAGGCTGAGGCAGGAGGATCACAAGTTGGAGGACAGTCTGGGCAACTTAGAGGGACCCTGTCTCAATATAAAAAATAATGTGAAAAGAAGGGCAATGTAGCTTAGTGATGGAGCACTCCTGAGTTCAATGCCCAGTAGCACGAAAAAAATAAATAAATACATGAATAAATAAATAAATAAGAGTCTGGGTTGTAAAATGCTTCTCCAGATGACTCTGAGGTAGCCCATCCAGGAGATGCCAAGTCACCTACGGAAAAAGGTGGGGAAACTGAGTCCGACAGGCACGTGAGTTACCAAAGTCACCCAGAAGACCCAAAGAGCCGACAGAACAAGTCTGTGCCGTGTGAAGACAGAACCATCTTAGGTCAAAGACACGGCAGAGGCTGGGAGTGGGAGGTGGGTAGCTGGGGGAGCCCCAACTCCAAAACCTCAACTGACAGAACGAGGACTCATATTTTTTGAACACCGGTTCCATGTCCTGAAGTGGGCTGTGCTCCTTGTGTCCCTTTGTTCCAGAGCCCTTGAGCAGGTAGGCGGAGCCCACACCTGCTGTGCAGGCCAGGGAGCCCTTGATGCCAAGGGACCCACAAAAGCCCGAGGTCTGCGAGGTCCCAACAAACTGGCACCCCCAGGGCTGTCTCTTCCCCAGGGCCCTCCCCGCATGCCATGACTCAATGAAGGTCCCAGGCATCAGCTGGAGTCCCTGGTGGCCATCAAGACAGGTTGTTTTGTTTTTTTTTTTTTTTTTTTCCAGCTAGAACAGGTAGCACACGACCTCTGCCCTTTGATTTTCCCTTTATTTATCCTGAAGCTCTTGCAGAGAGGAACTTCACGATAGAGCTCATTTTTCACCCAGTTGCTTCTTTTTCGTCTTATGGATAATTCATTCAGCCAACTCCTCTCTGGGCCATTTCGGTTGTTTTCCAAGAGTGTGCGCCTCGCAACGGTCCTGTGTGTTTGTCCTTGTGACTTTATCTGCAGGATAAATCACAGGGGGGTGGAATTTCTAGGTCACAGGGCATATGAATTTTTAATTTTGAGGGCCAAATTGGCTCCTCCAGAGGTTGTACTGATTTACACCCTCACCAGCAGGATGCTAACGGGGTTGCTTGGCGGACTTGTCGGGTGAGGGGGTAAAGGCGCTCTCCTTCTAGCATAATTTGCATTTCTTTACGAGCAAGGTTGAATATTTTTTTTTTCATGTGTTTTAATATATTTTCTTCCTTCCTTGTCAACTGCTGATGTGCTTTTCATGCTAGCTTTGGATCAGGACTGTTGTTCCATTTTCTTGTACATTTGGAGAGATCTTTGCATATTAAGAAATAATCAAACCCTGCCTGAACTGGGAGATGACAGTTTGTTATTTACAGAATTTTTTTTTTTTTTTTTTTTTGCACAGAGGAAATAAATCTTCACTCTTATGTAGGCAAATGTATCAGCATTTTCTTTATAGCATCTAGGTTTTACACCAGATTTTAAAGGTCTTTCTATCTCCAAATTGATTTTAAAAGATTTTAAATAGTACTTTTGTGGTTTCACTTATGTTTTAAGACTTTGAAATAGTTGAAATTTATTTTAGCCTAAGGTATGATGTTTGAGCAAGAGCTTGCATATTTTCATATATTTTTCTCTAATCCCAATTAATGATTAAATTCACTCATTAAGAAAAAACCTTTTTGGAGTGAGCAAGTGAGGTTATACTGGCTTCACTTTTTGGAGCAAGTGAAAGATGGAATAATAATTATTATTATTATTCCAATTGTTCCTTGCATTTAATAAACAATACATCTTATGCGTGGCAATTTGAAATACCATCTTTTTGCATCCAAAATTGCTGTCTCTTTCTGTTTTCACTCTGTACTTTCCGCATTTGACTGATCAGTCTGCTCGTGTGTTTTAATCGCCTTGACTTCATCCTCTTTGGAATGTCTGGTAGGTGGAGGCCCCCTCACCATTCCTTTTTAGAACATTTCTGCCTATTCTTGCTTGACTATTTTTCTGTGTGAACTTGATAATGAGTCTGACCAATGACTCAAAGGAAGAACCTTCAAGGGACTGAGGGGTGAGCAGGGGATGCTGCTGCCTCTTCTGGGTCTGACACCAGAGTTCCCTAGACAGGATGAGACAACACTGGCCAGTTCCAGATGGCTCAAGAATGTTCTCCTTTCTCCATCCCTTAATCAAAGAGGGCTTTGTGGAGGAAGAGGAGGTGAAGAAGGCAGAGAAAGAGAAGCAAAAGAAAAAGGAGCAGTGGAAGAGAATCTTGGAGCAAGTGACAAAAGAGACCACTAGGCAAAAAGGACAAGAATAGTCCCCTTTGCGGAGAAGAGGCAGCCAGGTGAGGCGTCAGAGCAAGGCTTCAGGGAGACTTCCTTGCAGAGAGCCAGGAGTGGTGGGTGAGGAAATGGGGGCCAGCAGGGAGGTCTGAGGCAGGGTGGCCGGGTGGCCTGAATTGATGACAGACATGATTACAGAGAAGCAGTTGCCTGAGTCATGCTGACAGGGTTCCTGGAGGGAGCAAGTGGCCCTGGCTGAGTGGAAGACAGACAGGAACAAAATCAAAGCCAGGATCCAATCCAGGAAGGCCTGTTGGCCCCCAGAGGCACAATCCCCTGTTCTTTCTGCTAACAAAGAGTCCCTGCCTTCAGGGACACCACAGCATGGGGTTTTGAACTGACTGCTGTAATCCAGTGGGTACTTGTATTGGTGGAGAGGAACCAGAAGCCTGATTTTGAGGGTGAGGGGTGTGGGTGTGCATCCTGGTGAAGGGGCGGGGGGTTGGGGGGGTGTTTCCACCCTGTTTCATTGGATGTTGTAATTCAACATCCAAACACCAGCCACCAAACAACATCCAGCCACCAAAGAAGGTGGCTGGGAACTCAGCTCTGGAATGGCCAGTACAAAGTTGGGGAGTGCCCTGGCATGGAGCAGGGGCTGGCACACAGGGGCAGGAAGCGAGGCCGTGGGAGCCTGGGCTGGGGGCTCACTCACAGCCCTGGCAGAGCTGCAGGGAAGGGTGGATGAAGAAAACAAGTGCATGGGTTGGAAATGAGCCCAAGGGCTCTTCACTCACCTTCAACCAGAGCTCCGCAAAAGAATTTTTACGTGGGAGGTGGCCCTGTGCAAGGACCCTCCAACCTCAGCAGGCCCTCACGTGCTCTGCAGGCAGACCATGTGCAGTGAGCTGCTTTTGCCTGCCACTGTGCCTGCTTTCCAAACCCAAACTCCCTCTCTCCTCTCTCCTCACCTTCATGCGGGCTCTTCTACCCTCCCTCTGAGCTGGGCTGGCCTGGGCTGGGCTGGGCTGGGCTGGGCTGGCCTGGCTGGGAAGCAGGGATCCCCTTGCTGGTCCACTGACCTACAAGTGTTTCTTCCCTCTGTAGTTAGAATCATGGAATGTTACCAGGTTCAACACCACCCCTGGAACTTCCTTTCTGAAATTACGAAGCTCAGAGAGGGTACTTGAGGGTTCCATAGCCACTCAACGAACCAAGTTATGGACGTGACCAGCACCAAAGAACAAAATTTCAACAATTGAGTTTAATGATCTAATTGACTTTTATTAGCAATTCATGAATTGTGCAGCATTCCATCTATGAAACAGAAAGGTGCTCCTACCAGGCTGGCAGAACTGTTGGCTTTTGTAAGATGACTTGAGCAGAGACAAGGCAACAGCACAGTATATATATTTAAAAAAAAAAAAAAATGAGTTAATAGCAGGTTACTTCCTCATCATGCTGGCTGAAAGTTTGGAGATTTGGTTATCATGTCTCTCTGGGTTTCTCAGAAGGTCAGATCTTACAAGTAAACAGCTTAGGGTTTGGTTTGGTGTTATGGGATCTTAGCATGATTGACTCCATGTTGACCTGGTCTCTTTTGAAGCCTAGTGCAGGCCTCTTGAGGCTCAGCTCAAACCAATGGCCTCCAATGCATTTTATTAACACCAGAATCCAGGTTACGGGCTCCTGGCTGCAGGTCTTTTACCTAGTCTAGGCCTCCTGCAGAGTGCCGGAGAGCACATTTGGCATCCTACCTGGGGTCCTCTCCTCCCTGCACTAGGCCCGGAGCAGAGGTCATCTTCCTTCCAGAAAACCGGGACATCTTGGTTTTAACGAGCTCAGGATCTAGGATTCTCAAGGGCTGTGTTTATTTTCTATTACAATTCATGGAGTGTTTATTTACGGCTTGCTTTATTCATTCAAATGAGCCATGGAAATGAGGTCACCAATATAAATCTATAGGGAACTAACAGGGTTCAGTAGAAGATATTCTTGATGAGAAGCTGATAATTAAGTTGTATCTGGGCTCGGGGAGGTGGTGCACACCTGTAATCCCAGTGGCTCTGGAGGCTGAGGCAGGAGGATAGACATTTCAAAGCCAGCCTCAGCAATTTAGCAAAGCCCTAAGAACTCAGCAAGACCCTGTATCTAAATAAAATATTTTAAAAAGGGCTGGGGATGTGGCTCAGTGGTTAAGTGCCCCTTGGTTAAACTTCTGGTACCAAAAAAAAAAAAAAAAAAAGGTGTTTCTGGAAGTCACTTCCTCTCTCTAGGCCTCAGTTTCCTATTCTATTAATCAAGGGTATTAGATGGAGGAGTCCCTGAGGGTCCTTTCAACTCTGACCTGCTCTGACTTCCAGAAAGGGCTTCAGACCCATGGCACTGTCATCCTGGGCACCCAATGGGGACAGGAGTGAGGCCTTTGAAGTCTTCCCAGGGTAGAGGTGGGCATGATTGGCATAAAGTGCCCTCAGGCCTCACTGCTTTGGGGGACACTCCCAAACCTGCTCAGCAGGTGGGCTTGCTGTCTACTTCACCAGGTATTTTTAGAAGGGAGGTAGTGGGCTGGGGAGATAGCTCAGTTGGTAGAGTGCTTGCCTCACATGCACAAGGCCCTGGGTTCAATCCCCAGCAGCCCCCCCCCCCAAAAAAAAAGAAAAAAAAAAAAAAAGGAGGGAGGTAGCTTGGTCCCAGGGCCCAAGCCTGAGGCCACAGTCCAGTAGAGGAATTTGGGTCAGAGATGCAAAGCATCAGGAAAATGCTCCTCACTGCCAGGCTGGGCTGGTGGGGTCCTTCCTGGCCCATTTCCCCACAGCACAGTAGTAGGGGGACCCCTCAAAGAGCATTTGCCCTCTTAACACCTCCAGGGGGAAAATGACTTTATGACTATTAGAAACACAAGAAGGGTCAGAAGGGCAGGAGTCAGCGATGTAAGCCTCGAAACAGAAGTCCAAGTTCATTCCGTGTTGGAAGAGTATTTTAAAAATTCAAGGAAAACCCATCAGCCGTGCTCATAACTCAGGTGACAGCGATGCTCCCTCTGCCAGACCTCTCAGTCACCCGCAGGGACTTTTGGTTCACGTCAGAGCACACATGAGACTCCCACTCATTGGTTTTCTGCAGCGAGATCGGGCTTTTCCCTGGATGTGTCACTTAGGGTAAAGCCTGGCCTCCGTCCTCTAATGAGAGCAACCGTCCAGGTCAGTGGTGAGTCCGCTCACACCGATACATGGGGCCCAGGTTCCTTCTGCAGTGTGGCTCTGTTGACTCACAGTACAGGTTTCCATGGAGATACACCCACTACTTTAGGGCTTCTCTTAGTCTGTTCAGGCTGTTGTAACAAAATACCTTAAATTGGGTAATTTATAAAAATACAGTCTTTGCTCACAGGTCTGGAGGCTGGGAAGGTCAAGGCCAAGGTGCCTGGGAAGGGGTGTTCTCTGTCTCTTAGATGGCAACTTCTGTGTCCTCACGTGGCAGTGGGGTTGGATCAACTCCCTTGGGCCTCTTTCATAAGAACACAAATCTCATTCATGAGGGTGGATCCCTCTTGACTTGACCTTCTTCCAGGGGTCCCAACTCTTACCCCACAGAGGATCCTTGATTTATGATAATGACAATGGTTCATGAGGGCTCCCCTTAGGATATTTTTTTACTTCATTATTATTTTTTAAAATTAAAAAAATTGTTTTTAGTATTGGGATTGAATCCAAGGGTGTTTTGCCACTGAGCCACATCCCCAGACCTTTTTTATTTTTAATTTTGAGACAGAGTCTCACTAAGTTGCCGAGGCTGGCCGTGAACTTCTAATTCTCCGGCCTCAGCCTCCTGAGTTGCCTGGATTATGGGTGTATGCCACTGATTTATTTACCTTAGTGTGAAAGTGCATTCAGTGAAAACATACTTCAAATTTTGAATTTTGGTCTTTTCCAGAGCTGGTGACAGATGGTTATAACGTTCCTGCCATGCTGAGCAGCAGCAGTGAACCTCAGCCCCTGGGCAGCCCTGTGGCCACGAGGGTGAACAGCACAGACTGAAGCATACTGTGTTGCCAGCATTCTTTGGATACAGATATTTGACAAATTACATAACAGAATCAACATTTTATTATAAAATAAGCGTTGCATTAGGAGATTTTGCTCATTTGGTGTTCTGGGCATGGTCAGATAGGCTAGGCTGAGCTACGATGTTTGGTAGGTTTGGTATTAAATGTATTTTTGGCTTGAAGTATTTTCAGCTTGCTATGTGTTTACTGAGATGTAACCCCATCATAAGTCAAGGCCCGCCTTACCACATGGGGAATTAGATACCATCATATACCTTTGGGGGTGACACAAACATTCAGGCCATGGTTCCAGGCGAAGTGAGCCCCTCTCTTTGCTCCCATTCCACATGAGAACTTAGACCCAAGATCACGTCCAACTACAACAGAGATTGGTTAATATGGTCCCTAGCCAGGCTCACATGTGCTTGGACACAACTTTGTTCCTGAGGAAGGAGGGGGATATAAAATTTGATGGATTACTAGTAGTCTCTGGATCTTTAAAAACTGCATCAACCCCAAAGTTCATATTTTCCTATTATAGTCTTTTCATGTGATCTTGCCTTTCAGCAGCATCTGTCCATTTATTACTATCTCTCCCTCCTCCTTCTGCTCCTTCTCCCTCTTCCTCAATACACCTCATCCACCTCTCCCCTCACCTGATACAGAATTCTTAGGATAAACAAAAAAGGAGTTTCTAGGTTCCATGGTTAAGGAAAACCAAATGGTCAGGAACAAAGTGAATGATATCCATCTCTGTCTTCTTCCCTACACTGGCCCAGGACCACTTTACCCAAGAGAAACCATCCCCAGCTGGATAGAGAAGCAGGTGGAATGTAAAACAAAGAAGCACTGATTTCGCAGGCCTGAATTTCATGTCCTGATTTTGCCAGTTATTAATTGTATGGTCCTGGGCAAGACTCCTGGACTCTGCTGAGTCTCTACTTAGCCAAAAAAAAAAAAAAGAAAAGAAAAAAAAAGAGAGTTTTTGTGAGGTTAAAGCAAGATCATGTTTGAGCAAGAACCTTTTTTTTTTTTTTTTTTAACTTTCAGAGACTTTAACTTAAGCATATATGATTTGTAGTCTGAATTTGGTGATTCCAATATCTCAGGTCCTTTGGAGGTCTAAATTCTGTTGTTTGTTTCATCTGCTGGTTTCTACTCTAGGTGGCTTCCTTCCTTGTATAATCTTGTAATTGTGGATTGTGAGCTCATGTTCACCCAGGCATCCCTCCCTGTGGGAATCCTGTGAGGCCTAGATTCAGAGTGTTGGCTCCAAAGGGGACTAACAATGGCACCTTATGGCACTAATCTGGCCCTACTTTAAGTTTCTTGTTTAGAGGTTTTTCGAATCACATAAATAGTATACCTTTGAACCCCAACCAGCAAAAGAGAGGAACCTAGGATTCCAATTTCTCAGGGAACGCTGGCTTTTTTTTTCCAACTCAGAGCTCAGGCTAAGACAAACTTGTTTCCTTCAGTCCTTCTTCGCTACTCCAGATTTAGCCTTCAGGGGTCTAGGGTTTATACTGTTGTCTCATTTCCAATTCTCACCTTGCTTGGGTTCCCACATGGGCTTTGAAACTCCAGACTCTGTGAGAGGTTGGTTAATGGCCCCAGGGAAGCTGCCACTTTGGGGGTCATCTTGGCATCTTTACTTCCAGTTCTTTCTTCATTTGGGACCCCTGGAGATGGCGCTCACCTTCCTGTGGGCTCAGTGCTCCACTGAGAGGGTGTTTATCATGCTCGGTTCAGCATGTTGAGCAGCGGGAAAGTTTTTCACAGCCTGGGTCTCCAAACCCCAGGGTCTTTCAGCTCTTCAGAAGCCCCTTCCTTCCCCCCTTTTCTCTGTCATCCTCTCTTTACCTCTCACTCCTTCTCTCCTTTCCTAAGCCACACTGCTCTACTAGATCTCCGCAGTTGGCTACATGTGTTCTTGGGGAATATCCTGGCAGGTTTTCCCTGGTGCTTCTGGTTGACTCTCCCCTACTTCTCCCTTTCATAGGGCCACTGAACACTCCCAAATCTGTGCCCTGGGACCTTATTTTCTGTGCATGTTTGTCAGAGTCCCTCTTCAACCCATCACATTCAGCATGTCAGAATGTGCTCAGTCGGGAGTAGGTGTAGGTCAGAGTTTTTCATAATCTACTTTGGAGCTTTCCTCCCTCGGATCATTGTGAACAGCAAGTGTTTAAAAAGACTCTGAGTTTTGATCCTTGGATATTCAAATGTCAGTGCCAAACCTCACTAGCAGGCCTGCACCTGGGCTATCTCCTAGCCTGGGACCTGGGAGATTCAATTAGGATCCTGGAGGGGCCAGAATTTGACCAACTTCTGATTTCCTAGGTGGATTCAATGAATGTGAGAGAATTCTCCAGAATTCTCCAGAATGTGAGAGAGCAGGCAGTCACCCACAAGGGAATGAGGCTCCTGGGCGTTGATCTGAGGGTCATTTCACTTCTTGCTGACATCCTGGCTCCTCCCGGAATGGCCCCCAAGACCCTCACTCATGTAGGCTTCTAGGAAGAAGTTGCCAAAGCAGTTCTCCTGGAGGGAACTGATGGGGACTGAAGAATGGGCTGCCTTTCTCATGGGCCTTGACCTGGTAATAAGAGACGAAGCCTTAAGCCAGAGGAATGGGCTCCCAGGCTTCCAGGAAAAAGGAAGTCAAACACAGAGGATCAGGGGGGACCCTCTTCCAAAGCTACAAGAACTAGACCTAGGTCTAGTGCAGAGTCACTGCCCCCAACCCTACTTCACTCTCAGGGTCTCACTCAATGCTCACGACCACTGTCCGAGGCATACGACGCCATCATCTTCATTTGGTGGGATACTGAGGCTGAGTATGGCCACAGACCTCCTGTAGTGGCCACCTGAAGAACCAGGATCTGACTCCTCCTCTGACTTACTTTACAGCTTGTTTTCTATTTGTTGTGCCCAACTGCTTCCAGGAGGCCAAAAGATGGGTGGTAGGATGAATCCTACCATCCCCAGGTAAGAGCTGATAGCTGCAGATAATACTTCAGGAGGCAGCAGACACAGGGTGAAGCCCAAGGGCTCTAGCATCAGACAGGTCAGGCTCAAATTCCAAATTCTCCACTGACCTAGCTGGGTGACTTTGGGTTCACCACTCCTGGCCTCTCCTCCCCAGCAGCCAGAAGAGCCTTTAAAAAAACACAAAGCAGATCATTTCATTCCTCTGCTCTCAACTTTCCAATAGCTTCTGTAGAATATGACCCTCGTGCCTTTCCAAGGGCTCCCTGGGCTGTGGCAGAGACTGCTCGGCCTCACCAAGATCCATGTTCTCCCCTTTGTCCCAGGCTCACCAGCACACTGCATTTCTTGGTCTCCTTGCAGGGATGGAATGATGATGGGGTGGGGATGTGTGACCAGTGCTTGCTAACGTGAGTGGAGATGGCGTGTCACCTCAAGCTGAGGCACTAGAGAGTGTTGTGCCTTCTCCATACAATTCCTGTCAACCAAAAGTCCCCCAGAAGGGACTCTGAAAAGTTGACTGTGCCACATAATGAAAGACACTTAGGTCCTTGAGCATATGAAACAGATTCCCTCTTCCCTGACTTTGATGACATAAACAAAGACTGAACTTTTACCATTGGAATTTGGGTGGGTCTTTGTTATAGCAGCTGGCATGTCCTGACTAGTACAAGGCCCTGGCTTCAGGCCACACTCTTCTGCTTCTCCCCCTCACTCACCATGCCCTACACTGTCAGCCTTCCTGCTGTTGCTCAGACTCTGCCCTCATTCTCACCTCAGTGTCCGTGTTAGGCAGATTTCCATCACTATAATGAAATACTTGAGGTAGTCAACTTATAAAGAAAAACTTACAAAGTGAAAAGGTTTATTTGGACTCACCAGTTTTGGAATTTCCAGTTCATGAACAATTAGCCCCATTTGCTTTTGGGCCTGTGGTGAGGCAACACATCATGGCAGGAGTATGTGACAAAAGAAATGGCTCATGGCCAAGAAGCAAAAGAGAAGAAGAACAGGGGCCAAGGTCCTACTTCAAGGACAAACCAATCATTTATAGACCTCCCACTTGGTCCCACCTCTTAAAGATCCCACCACCTCCCAATAGTTCCATGCTATAGATTGAGTCTTTAACCCAAAGGCCTCTGGGGGATATTTAAGATCCAAATTATGACTGTGCTTTTGCCATGCACTGCATGTCCCCCTGGAATGTGCTTCTCCGAAGCCTTTCATGATGCTCTTTCTCTCTCCATCCGGGTCTCAGAGACAGAATTCCCGCCTGCCCTTTATAAGCAAGCCGCCATCACTGGCACCCCCTGCTCTGCTCTGAGTTCCTCTAGAGCAGTAATCACACTTCACAGTCTCCTGCATTTCTTTGCTGACCTTTATTATCTGTCTCCTTCCTGTGCCTATCTATCCTGGTGTCTGGATCAGCAGCTGGCACATGCTAAGTATTCAATATTTTTTAAATGGATAGATGAACATACTTCTCCCTGTTTCTTAATCCATTTCTCTGTTTCTCATCTATAAAATGGAAATTAAGTGTTGGAGATTAAGGGAGATAACAGATTGGTGTGGCTCATGGTGCTCAGCCATAGCGGCCCCAGGAAGTGCCAGTTCTCTCATTCTTGGGGAGCTGGAAGGCAGAGAGCCCCTGGAGGGTGGCTTGAACGGTGGGAGGGTTGGCAGCAGGAGACCCACTTCCTCCTCCATTCTCAAATTTTCACTCAGGTCAGCTTCTGCCCCTCTTCTGTCCCCTCCCATGAACACCAGAAGTCAGGAACTTTGAGATGAGGTGAGGAATCCAGGCTGGACCCAGAGCAAGCCAAGGAAGGGGTTTAGAGGGAGCAAGGCTGGACGAGCTTCTGGCACTGGTGCCTGCTGGGGAGGGAAATTAACTAGTGGCATGAGCTGAGGGGAAGAGGCTCTGACTGAGCCATGAGGGGAGCATTCCCAGTGCTGAGACGGTGAGCCAGGGCATGGGCATCGGAGTGGCCACAGCCACAGGTGGAAGGAAGTCATCAACCAGCACTTCCAGTCTGCAGGGAGGGGACCCAGGGGCTCTTGCATTTGTGACTGGAGGGAGACTGACAGCCTCTGGGTGCCCTTGGTTGGTAGAAATGGAGGAGAACATTGAACGAGGAGCGAACAGCACATGGGAAGGGAAAGGACTGTGAAATAATAGTGCTTACCAGTCAGGATGGCTCAGGAGGTGGCATTGGTGGCCCTGAGATATAAGTGGGTCAGAGCCAACCTCAGAAAAGCCTGGGTGGGGAAAGGTTGAGCACAGGACCAGAAGCCAGGAGACCTGAACTGGCCAGGTCTGCCATGAATTGCACAGACCATCCCTGAGCTGGCCATTCACTCTCTCTGGGTGTCAGTTTCCTCATCTGCCAAACTGAGAGGCTAGTCCTTCTTATATGGGGAAGAAGAGACACTGGATGCCTATGCCAACTGCACTTGCCAAGTATCCCGCTATTTGGACCGAGAGGTGGCTAGGAGCTGCAAGGAAATTCCTCTGGCGCACATGTAATGGGAGGGCCGAAGGCCATGCTCCTCTTTCCTGCTGTAAAGACTGCCCACTGGCCAACGAACCAACATTTTCCCAGAGTGGCCGCTCTGTCACCAACACTTTGGCATGAAGATTATCCAAAGTTGAACCCCCAGTAGACTCACCATACACAGGAAGCTTGAGGAAAAAACCTACTGAGATTGGAGGCCACGCGTTACTGTAGCCTAACCTCACCCACTGACATGGCCACTGTGTGCTAGTTAGGGTTCTGTGACAAAATACCTGAGATAATCAACTTAAAAACAGGAAAAGGGAGGTTTCAAGATGGCGGCCTAGAGGGTGGCTGCATTTCATGTTGCTCCAGGACTCAGGATTCAAAAGAGGAGATATTGAGACACTTGGGACCAACTCAAAGCAGCCGGGTGACTCTCGCCCGTTGGGAAGGCGTCCCGGATGGGACGGTGGTCCCGGAACGCAGGAAACTTTGTGAAGTAGAGCTGCCGGCGAGACACCCCTCCCCCCGCTGGAGCAGTGAACTCGGACAACTGGGAGCGCCGTAAGGGAGGCCGCTCGGCACAGCGCTGGGACTCGGAGCAACCACTGGGGCTCCGGTGGCTGCCCAGGGGAGGAGTGGCGAGGAGAGCTGTGTGGACTCAGAACACCAGGGCCTGCCCTGAGGAGGAGGAGGAGGAACGTGGCCGCTTGGATTCGGACTGACTGCACCAGAGCTACAGGCTGTTGCCAGAGGAGAAGCTCCGCGGCGAGCTGTTTGGACTCAGAACGACTGTTTCTGAACCCCGGGGCCTGCCCTGAGGACAAGGAGGAGGAAGAGGAGCGCGGCCACTTGGATTAGGAGTGACTACACCAGAGCTACAGGCGGTTGCCAGAGGAGGGGCTGCGTGGCGAGCTGTTTGGACTCAGACCACTTCTGAGCACTGGGGCCTGCCCGGAGGAGTAGGAGGAGGAGGAGGAGGAGCGCGGCGGGTCGTTTGGACTCGCAGTGACTGCATTAGCGCTCCAGGCGGCTGCTCAGAGGAGAAGGCGAGTGGTGAGTTGTTTGGACTTAAAGTGACAGCACCTGAACACAGGGGGGCTGCCTGGAGGAGAAGCGTGGTGGGTCGCTTGGTCTTGAGTGGCCGCACCAGAGCTCCGGGCGGTTGCCCAGAGGACCCGTGCAGCGGGTCACGTGGATTCAGAGCCACTCAGAGCGACCGCTCCTGAACACCCGGGGGGTTATCTGGAGAAGGATGAGGAAAGGGGAGGGTCACTTCGACTCGGAGTGATTGATTGCCCCGGGCTACGGGTGGTTGGTGGGAGGTGGAGGCACGCAGTGAGTTTCTTAGACTCCTAGTGACCGCACCGGAATACTGGGCGGCTATCTGGAGGAAAGGCGTGTGGCAGGTCTCTGGGTCTCAGAGCGATTGTACGGGGCCCCAGGTGGCTGCTCAGAGGAGGTGCCACATAGCCAGGCGATTAGGTGCAGAGCAGGGTCCCAGGATCTAGGAGGCTTCTTGGTGGAAGAGCCGCACAGAGACAGGCTTAGGGCGGAGCAAAGGTTCCAGGCCTGCGGGCAGATTCTCTGAGGAGGGGCAGCCTAAGGAGATTTATCTGCGAAGGGTGAGGCTCCCAGTCCCAGGAGGTAGGGCCGGGCCCCTGGGAACTTTGCAGAGGAAGGCAGCCCAGCCCAGGCGGTAGTTGTAAATTGAGGGGAACCTCTAGGAGGGAACTGACCAGCGAGACCTCCCCACTGGGTGAGTCTTCCCTGCCGGGTGAGGTTTCCCCACAAGGACGGTAAAACCAGAGACTCAGGCCCAAACAGGCCTTGCCTCAGCCCGCAGCCTAGGTGGGCCTTTGGATGACCATTGGTCAACAAGTGGAGGCACCTCTGCCCACTAGCAGGGATTATACCCCACCTGAAGGCCACCACTCCTAGAGAGGCAGCTTCCTTGTGGAGCACCGCATTATCAACTTCCTCCAAGACTTCAGCCTACTGAAGGCTAAGAGGGGATATATAGAAATCTTCAGGGACATTGTAAGTCAATAGAGGAAATCTGCAATATCTCAGCGGTCCACTGATACCTGAACAATATGAGAAAACAAGGAAAGAAAATGCTGCAAACAATCTAGATGTTACATCAATAAAACCCAATGACAGCATGGCAGAAGAAATGACAGAAAAGGAGTTCAGAATGTACATAATTAAAATGATCAGAGAAGCAAACGATGAGATAAAAGAGCAAATGCAAACATTGAATGATTGCACCAATCGACAGCTAAAAGAGCAAATACAGGAAGCAAAAGATCATTTCAATAAAAAGTTAGAGATATTGAAAAAAAAAAAACAAACAGAAATCCTTGACATGAAGGAAACAATAAACCAAATTAAGAACTCCATAGAAAGCATATCCAGTAGGATAGAACACCTGGAAGACAGAACCTCAGACATTGAAGACAAAATATTTAACCTTGAAAACAAAGTTGAATAAACAGAGAAGATGGTAAGAAATCATGAACAGAATCTACAAGAACTATGGGATATCATGAAAAGGCCAAATTTAAGAATTATTGGGATTGAGGAAGGCCTAGAGAAACAAGTCAAAGGAATGAACAATTTATTCAATGAAATAATATCAGAAAATTTCCCAAATCTGAAGAATGAAATGGAAAATCAAGTTCAAGAGGCTTATAGGACTCCAAATACACAAATTACAACAGACCCACACCAAGGCACATTATAATGAAAATACCTAACATACAAAATAAAGACAGAATTTTAAAGGCTGTGAGAGAAAAGAACCAAATTACATTCAGGGGGAAACCAATACGGATATCAGCAGATTTTTCAATCCAGACCCTAAAAGCTAGAAGGGCCTGAACAACATTTTTCAAGCCCTGAAAGAAAATGGATGCCAACCAAGAATCTTATACCCAGCAAAACTTACCTTCAAATTTGACGATGAAATAAAATCCTTCCATGATAAACAAAAGCTAAAAGAATTTACAAAAAGAAAGCCAGCATTACAGAACATTCTCAGCAAAATATTCCATGAGGAAGAGATGAAAAACAAAGAAGCAAATCAGCAAAGGGAGGAATTATCCTAAAGGAATTGTCAAATAAAGGAGGAAACAAGTTGTGTCAAACAAATAAATAAAAAATGAACCAAATGACCGGGAAACCAAATCATATCTCTATAATAACCCTGAATGTTAATGGCCTGAATTCATCAATCAAAAGACATAGACTGGCAGATTGGATTAAAAAGAAAGATTCAACAATATGTTGCCTACAAGAGACTCACCTCATAGAAAAAGATACCCATAGACTAAAGGTGAAAGGATGGGGAAAAACATACCATGCACATGGACTCAGCAAAAAAGCTGGAGTATCCATCCTCATTTCAGATAATGTGGACTTCAAGCCAAAGTTAGTCAGAAGGGATAAGAAGGTCATTTCATACTGCTTAAGGGAAGCATAAATCAGCAAGATATAACAATCATAAACATCTATGCCCCAAACAGTGGCTCATCCATGTATGTCAAACAAATCCTTCTCAATTTCAGAAACCAAATAGACCATAACACAATAATACTAGGTGATTTTAACACGCCTCTCTCACCACTGGACAGATCTTCCAGACAAAAATTGAACAAAGAAACCATAGATCTCAATAACACAATCAATAATTTAGACTTAACGGACATTTATAGAATATACCATCCAACCAAGAGCGAATAAACTTTCTTCTCAGCAGCACATGGATCCTTCTCTAAAATAGACCATATATTATGCCACAAAGCTAATGTTAGCAAATACAAGAAGATAGAGACACTACCATGTACTCTATCAGATCATAATGGATTGAAGTTAGAAATAAATGAAAGAGTAAAACACAGAAACTATTCCAACATCTGGAGATTAAACAATATGCTATTGTATGATGAATGGATAACAGAAGATATTAGGAAGGAAATTTAAAAATTCTTAGAGGTAAATGAGAACCAAGAAACATCATATCAAAATCTCTGGGACACTATGAAAGCAGTACTTAGAGGGAAATTTATTTCATGGAGCGCATTTAATAAAAGAAGTAAACTCACAATAAACGACCTAACACTACAGCTCAAAGCCCTAGAAAAAGAAGAACAGAACAGCACCAAAAGCAGTAGAAGACAGGAAATAGTTAAACTCAGAGCTGAAATCAATGAAATTGAAACAAAAGAAACAATACAAAAAATTGACAAAATAAATAGTTGGTTCTTTGAAAAAATAAACAAAATTGATAAACCTTTAGCCACACTAACAAAGAGAAGACGAGAGAAAACCCAAATCACTAAAATTCGGAATGAACAAGGAAATATCACAACAGACAGGATTGAAATACAAAACATAATTAGAAGCTATTTTGAAAATCTATACTCCAACAAAATAGAAAATTTCGAAGACATCAACAGGTTTCTAGAGACATATGAATTGCCTAAACTGAACGAGGAGGACATAAACAATTTAAATAGACCAATTTCAAGTACTGAAATAGAAGAAGTCATCAAAAGCCTACCAACAAAGAAAAGTCCGAGACCAGATGGGTTCTCAGCCGAGTTCTACAAAACCTTTAAAGAAGAGCTCATTCCAATACTTCTCAAAGTATTCCATAAAATAGAAGAGGAGGGAACCCTCCCAAACTCATTCTATGAAGCCAATATCACACTGATACCTAAACCAGACAGAGACTCATCAAGGAAAGAAAATTTCAGACCAATATCCTTAATGAACATTGACGCAAAAATTCTCAACAAAATTTTAGCAAATCGCATACAAAAACATATTAAAAAGATAGTGCACCATGATCAAGTGGGTTTCATCCCAGGGATGCAAGGTTGGTTCAACATCAGGAAATCAATAAACATAATTCACCATATTAATAGACTTAAAGTCAAGAATCACATGATTATTTCAATAGATGCAGAAAAAGCATTTGATAAAATACAGCACCACTTCATGCTCAAAACACTAGAAAAAATAGGGATATTGGGAACATTCCTTAACATTGTAAAGGCCATCTATGCTAAGCCCATGGCTAATATCATTCTAAATGGTGAAAAACTGAAAGCATTCCCCCTAAAAACTGGAACAAGGCAGGGATGCCCTCTTTCACCACTTCTATTCAACATCGTTCTTGAGACTCTGGCCAGAGCAATTAGACAAACCAAAGAAATTAAAGGGATACGAATTGGAAAAGAAGAACTCAAACTATCCCTGTTCACTGATGACATGATTATATATTTAGAGGAACCTGGAAATTCCACCAGAAAACTCTTAGAACTCATAAGTGAATTCAGTAAGTAGCAGGTTACAAGATCAATGCTCATAAATCCAACGTATTTTTATACATAAGTGATGAATCTTCAGAAACAGAAATTAGGAAAACTACCCCATTCACAATAACTTCAAAAAAAAATACTTGGGAATCAATCTCACAAAGAGGTGAAAGACCTCTACAATTAGAACTATACAACACTAAAGAAAGGAACTATAGAACACCTTAGAAGATGGAAAGATCTTCCATGTTCTTGGATAGGAAGAATTAATATTGTCAAAATGGCCATACTACCTAAAGTGCTATACAAATTCAATGCAATTCCAATTAAAATCCCAATGACATACCTTACAGAAATAGAGCAAGCAATTATGAAATTCATCTGGAAGAATAAGAAACCCAGAATAGCTAAAGCAATCCTTAGCAGGAAGAGTGAAACAGGGGGTATTGCAATACCAGATCTTCAACTCTACTACAAAGCAATAGTAACAAAAATGGCATGGTATTGGTACCAAAATAGAAAGGTAGATCAATGGTACAGAATAGAGGACACGGACACAAACCCAAATAAATACAACTTTCTCATACTAGACAAAGGTACCAAAAATATGCAATGGAGAAAAGATAGCCTCTTCAACAAATGGTGCTGGGAGAATTGGAAATCCATATGCAACAGAATGAAACTAAACCCATATCTCTCACCATGCACGAAACTAAACTCAAAATGGATTAAGGACCTCGGAATCAGACCAGAGACCCTGCAGATTATAGAAGAAAAAGTAGGTCCAAATCTTCACCTTGTTGGTCTAGGATCAGACTTCCTTAACAGTACTCCCATAGCACAAGAAATAAAAGCTAGAATCAACCACTGGGATAGATTCAAACTAAAAAGCTTTCTCTCAGCAAAGGAAACTATCAGCAATGCAAAGAAAGAGCCTACAGAGTGGGAGAATATCTTTGCCAATCATACTTCAGATAGAGCACTAATCTCCAGAATCTATAAAGAACTCAAAAAACTCTACTCCAAGAAGTCAAATAATCCAGTAGACAAATGGGCTAAGGAAATGAATAGACACTTCACAGAAGAAGATCTACAAGCAATCAACAAACATATGGAAAAATGTTCAACATCTCTAGTAATAAGAGAAATGCAAATCAAAACCACCCTAAGATTCCATCTCACCCCAATTAGAATGGCGATTATCAAGAATACGAGCAACAACAGGTGTTGGCGAGGATGTGGGGAGAAAGGTACACTCATACATTGCTGGTGGGGCTGCAAATTAGTGCAGCCACTCTGGAAAGCAGTGTGGAGATTCCTTAGAAAACTTGGAATGGACCCTCCCTTTGACCCAGCTATCCCACTCCTTGGCCTATACCCAAAGGACTTAAAATCAACATACTACAGAGATACAGCCACATCAATGTTCATAGCTGCTCAATTCACAATAGCCAGACTATGGAACCAACCTAGATGCCCTTCAATTGATGAGTGGATAAAGAAACTGTGGTATATATATACAATGGAATATTACTCATCCATAAAGAATGATAAAATTATGGCATTTGCAGGCAAATGGATGAAATTGGAGAATATCATGCTAAGTGAGATAAGCCAATCTCAAAAAGCCAAAGGATGAATGATATCGCTAATAAGTGGAGGATGACACATAATGGGGGGGAGGGAAGGGTTAGTGTTAGGGTTAGAGTTAGGGTTAGGGAGGGGGGCAAATATGGAGGAAGGAGGTACTGTATAGAGGGTAAAAAGGGGTGGGAGGGGTGGGGGGAAGGGAAAAAATAACAGAATGAATCAAACAACATTACTCTATGTAAATTTATGATTACACAAATGGTATGCCTTTACGCCATGTACAAACAGAGAAACAACATGTATCCCATTTGTTTACAATAAAAATAAAAATAAAAAATAAAAAATAAAAAAATAAAAAAAAAAAAAACAGGAAAAGTTTTATTATAGCTTTCTATTTCAGTGGGTTCAGTCCATGGTCACTCGACCCTGTTGCTTTGGGCCTGTGGTGAGAAAGGGAACATGGCAGGAGTGCATTAGGAGGAAGCTGCTCACATTTTGGTGACCAGGAAGCAAAGAGAGAGAAAGGAAGAGGCCTGGGCCCCAACTTCCCTCCAAGGACCTAACTTCCTTCTGCTAGGTCCTACCTCCTAGAGGTTCCTTCCACTCCCTTCCAATAGCATCAAACTGAGGACCAACCTTTGACACATGGGCCTTTTGGGGACATTCAGATTCAAAACAGAGCACCCTGACTCCTCACCAGATGCCACAAAGATACACCTAATTCAAGGCATCTCATAAGACAGAGAGAAAGGGACATAGGCAGAGAGAAAGCATGCGTATGAGTTTGTGGGTGTGTGCTCCTGTGTATTTGGGCAGAATGGAAGTGGAGGGACCAATTTGAAGAGAAGATCACAACAGGGAAAAGAGGTGCCCAGGGATCCTGCCACTGGTGAAGCAGCATTAGGATAAAAGATCAAGAGATCCAGGGATATAGTGAGAAGGATCCAGGATCACATGACAAGCTGGTGGCTGACTTCAGCCTAAGACTTGGGCTTCCCAACTCCAAATCCAGTGCTCTTTCCTATAAGCCCACTGCCTCATCCAGAATCCCTGGCTGGGGATTCCTCTTCTCAGCCACCCTAGAATTGCAGGAAGAAGCACACAGGGCTCCAAGAACCTATAGTTTCGACTGTCCTCACATCTGGATGATAGTGCGCATCGCACTCACACTGGCCTTTCACTCTCCCCTGGAGGGGGCGTGGGAACGGGCAGTGAAGGCTCCTTCACTTGCAGGCACCACAAATGAACTTCAGCCTAGGGGAGATGCGCTGGGGAGATCCAGGGGCTCTAGCTAACAACTTGAGACAATCTCTGGGGACCGTGGTGCCCTGTGCCCCTCGACTTTCCTTCCAGGGGTTGCTGTCTATGCCTCTCAGGGTAGAGGTTCAGATTCCTAGGAGAAAGAAGCTGCCTGGGTAGCTTCAGCCAGATGCGCTTCCTTGCTCCACTGAGCTAACTCCCAGGGAGGGACAGAAGCTGAGAGCATGCTGGGTGTGCCTGAGGACAGACGGTTCCTGGGAAGGGGAGAGGACATGGCCAGCCACAGACTGGAGGCAAATCTGCAATGCCATTGACTCCCACCTCCCCTCAGAAGGCCTCCAGTTTTCTACAGAGAAGAGATTCCTGTCACTTCATTCCCCGATGTTCCACAGGAGCCAGGCTGTGTGGAGGGCTGGGGTGGAGACAACCCTCACATTCCTGTGAAGACAGGAAAGTGCAATAAGGCAAAGTCAAGGGCCCTAGAGCCTCAGGAGGGACTGGCCAAGGTGAGGCCCATCACTGCCGGCTCTGCACCCAGCCAGGGAATGCTTAGATGAGTAGAGCAAGCGGGCACCAAGGTGCGCACAGGTCATCCCGTGACTCAAGAGTCTGAGGCTGGAGGATCACGAATTTGAGGGCAGCCTCAGCAACTCAGTAAGATCCTATCTCAAAACAAAAAATAAAAAGGACTGGGGATGTGGCTCAGTGGTTAAATGCCCCTGAGTTCAATCTCCAGTACCAAAAAAAAAAAGGGGACTAAACCAGCGTAATTCACATGTGAACAGGTGTTTTAACCTGTTCTCCCAGTTCCCACAAGGAAGGTGTCATATTTATGGAGAATTCCAGTGCTGGGTTTTATGGATTCAGCATCCTTGAGTTTCTGACAGTGGAGTTTCCCCTAGAGAGAGTGACCTGCCCTTCGATAGTACTGCCTGCCTCAGGGGGTTCCCTCAGCTCAATCCCTCTCCCCTCTCCACCCGCTTGGGACTCTGTCTGCCTCTAGGTCAAAAACTCCTCCTGCTCTTTGGAGCAGACTGATCAGAGGCCCTGTTGTTATTTTCACTCTTATTCTCATAACAGTCCCTGTGGAAGGACAGAAAAATGTCACCTAGATAAAGACACAAAGCATAAGAAAGAGAAAAAAGAGGAGTGACATTTGGAAAAGTTTAGCCAAGAATGGCCTGAGCAGGGCTGAACTTGGGAAGAGGGAGAAGGTCAGAGCCAGCGAGATTAGGAACATCAAGGCTGATATGGCCCCAGGCGATGTCGGGCCCTGGGCTCCTCTTTGCTAATGAGCAGAAGCCGCTCTCTGAGCCCTGAGGAGCACTCACTATATGCTAAGTGCCATAGGAGGCAGCTGCTATTTCCAAACTCACATGGGAGGTAAGGAAACAGGTCCAGGGAAGCTAAGTAACTTCACCATTTTCAGCCTGGCCATTGTACTGTCTATCTGACTGTCTCAAGATGGGGCTCCCGTTCACATCATCTAGCCAGAATAGGAATAGGTAGTTCTTTGCATAGAAAAAAAGAGAAGTGAAAGATTCTGGGAATCAGCCCAACCTGCAAGTATGATAGGCCTTCAGAGTTCAAGGAGACTCCCTTCCTTTTTCAATCACCTTAAATCTCTCCCTCCTGTGTCAGCAATTTTGCTATTGGAGATTCACTTTTTAGCTTCGTAGGACTTGCTTCCATTAAAATGCACATCCCTTAGTGAGCAGGCACTGTGTGAACAATTACCTGTGATTTAGTACCAATGGCTTTTCAGCTTTTTTTCCATTTAGGCAGAGGAAGGAGGGCGAGGCCTCCCAAGCCTTGCCTGAGGGTGTGCGGGAGAAAGGAGGATGTGGATGAGGAAGCTGGCAATCCTCCTGAGGCCACAGTCTGTTCTGGGTGAGTCCAGGCCACTGTCTGGAAGCCGGGGCCACTCTGACTTCATTTTGGAGAAGCAGCATCTGTTTCCCGCCCCCCCGCCCTTCTTTCACCATAGTTTTGATTAATTTATTTAACCTTGTTTATTTTGAGATCATTGTAGGTTCACATACAGTTCTAAGAAGTAATACAGAAAGATCCTATGTGCCCTTTACTTAGTTTCCCATGAGAGCATCTTGCCAAACCATACTCTCATCTCACAACCAGGATATCGACACTGATCAGTCAAGACGCGGAACATTTCCATCACCATAAGGATAATCAGGTTGCCTTCTCATAGCCACACCCACTTCACAGCCACACCCACCTCACAGCCACACCCACCTCACAGCCACACCCACCTCACAGCCACACCCACTTCCCTCTCGTCCTGCCCCACTGTAACAGGTGGCAACAACTAATCTGTTTTCCTTTCTATAATTTTGTCATTTCAAGAATGCTACACAGGGGGATACCAGGGGCTGAAATGGAGTAAATTCAATTCCAGGCATGTATAACTATGTCAAAAATGAACCCCACTCTTATGCATAACTACAATGCCCTAATAAAAGCACACACAAAAATGATGCTCTATAAATGGAATCATATACACTATAACTTTCAAGCACTGACTTTTTTTTTTTTCCCACTCAGTTTAATTTTCTGAGGATCCATCCAAGTGGTTGTGGGTATCAATAGTGCTTTCCTTCTTGTCACCGAGTGACACTTTCTGGTAAGATACATTACAGTGTATTTGACCATGTCCCCTCCCCCGTTGGAGGACAACTGAGTAATTTCCAGGTTAGGGGTAAGTTCCCCCAAAGCTGCTATAAATATCTGGAGACAGATTTCCGTATGAACCTAGTCTTCATTTCTCTGGACTAAATACCCAAAAGTACAGTTGCTAAGTTGTATAGTAGTTGAATGTTTAATTTAGGTTTTTTTTTTTTTTTTAATAAACTGCCAAAGTGTTTGTCACCATGGCCGCACCATTTTACATTCCCACAAATGACATATGAGTGACTCAGTTTCTCTTGGTGGTATCTCTATTTTTTACTTTAGTTATTTGGATAGGTGTGTGGTGACACTTCATTGTGATTGTTAGTTTTCTTTCCTTAATGGCCGAGGTTGAGATTGAGCGTCTCCTCACATGTTCATTCGCCATCTGTGTGGCTACAGAGAAGTGTTTCTGGAGACTTCTGTCTATTTTCTGATTAGAGTGTCTGTTTTGTGACTGAGGACCTGTCGTTTTTAAGAAGGGGTGGCAGTAAGTGTGTGGGGGAGAATCTGGACAAGAGTCAAGGAGGGAGGGCCTCTGGGGGTACTGGAGGGTCTGGGTGGTGGCTGTCCACAGTGGCAGGACTCTGGAGGACCTGGCCCATTTGCTCAGGGTTTGTAGGGAGAGGGAGAGGGTCACTCAGCGGGCAGGAGGAGGCCCAGACACCACATCACCTTTCTCTCCCTCTGGTACTTTACAGTTGTTTTCAACAGAGCCATCTGTGAGCTCCTGGGATCAGGCCCCAGGGATGGGAAGGGTGGCCTGGGAACCAGAAACCTGGCTCAGGGCCCAACTGTGTGACACCTGAATCTTAGGGAGGGTGGCTGATGGGCCAGTCCCTTGGGGCCTCCTGGGACAGCTGGGGACAGGGAGGGGTAGCTCAGATTTCACCACTGTTTGATGTGTGACCTGGACTCTAATGGGGTAGAAGAAGGATGCCAGGCCCTGGCCACCGTCGTTCCCCCCTCCACACTCTTGGACTTTGGGTCCTGTAACCTAGAAGTAAAGGGACTAGCTTTTAGCCAGGTCTAGGGCAGCAAGCTGGAGAGTCAGATCAGGAGTAGGGGGGGCAGGGGGGATGTAGGTTGTGCGTGCGCGCGCATGTGCACAGGCATAGGTGGGGAGGGTACTGTTACAAACAGCCAGGCCAGGAACTTCCTTGGATCCTGGCTGGCTGAATTCTGTCACCCACTTGCCCAAGAAATAAGCAAACAATGGAAAAAAGAAAAATGAATTTTATGCAGTTTGATCAAACTGGGGAGAAGCAGCTAGACCGCTTCTTCACTGGTCCTGCAGGCTCAGTTACGGTTTATAAAAACAAAAGCCAGGTGACACACATATGTACCTTGAGCTAGGCTGAGCTTAGCTAGAGAATGTCAGTCTCCATTTCCTTGGCACATCTGCCCTCAGCATGAGGAGGTTCAGAAGTTAAAACAATTTGGAGATTTTTAATTTCAAAGGGGGACTGTTCCAGTATTGTGGGACCAGTAACCTCCCAATATTTGCTTTCTGTTTACCTATGTGACCTTGGACAAGAAACTTAGTCTATGGGGGGGTTGGTTCTTTTTGTTTTGTTTTGTTTTGTTTGACTCTAATGTTTGAACTTCATGGGTGGTTTTCCCAATTTCATTGAATATCGTACATTACCTGTGATTTGTTTTTAAAAGCTAGATTCCTGTGCTCTACCCCAGTCTTAATCAGCATCTCTGGACTTGGAGTACTGGCATCTGGAAGTAAAATGGGCTCAGGACCATTTATGGGCAGGCGGTGTGACTTTTAAATCCATAAAAGTTGCTTAAGTCCAGACCTGGGGCACCTCTGGGGGAAGATAGGTAGGTCCGTCCAGGCAGGTAGGAGGGGCCGGAGAGGGGAAGCCAATCCGTAGCCTAGAAGAGGGAGGAGGAGCCAGACAGCGGGAGCCAATTAGGATTCAGCTGCTGAGGGAAACTGAAGTTTTAGTAGGCTCAGAGCTGGGACTGGAACTCCAGGAAGCCAGGTCTCTGCACCTTGGTGCTGCCGTTTGGGTCCGTCTCCCAGCACCATAAGGCAAGTAGAGGAGCCATCAGCTTTGTAGTTCAGGCAAAGGTTAGCACACGGCCATGTCTGCCTGGAGGCTCAGAGTGTGTGTCTAGGAGAAGCCACCTCAGCCTAAAGGGCACCCTGAGTCCCCAAACCCCGAATGTCCTGGGAATAGCTAGTGCAGAGGCCCTGGCTAGTCCATGCCCCCTGTATCTGACTCTGCTTGGTGGACCAGAGTCCCAGTTTTCTGCCTCCTGGCTTTGTATCTGTGGGCAGGTCCCAGTCTTTCTGACTCTTTTGCCTCCCAGTATAATGGGCATTACCTCAGGTGAGGGAGGTGGGGTGCTGTCATCTGCAGTGGACACTACTAGAACCCAGAAAGGAAGGGACAGGCACCCTTTCCTGCCCCTGTGCAGATATATCTGTGCTTAAAATAAACCACCCAAGTGATTCTCTCTTTTGTTAGTTGGTCAGAGATCATCTCCCCCTGACATCCCACCTCACTTTCAGAGGACAGAAGCATTATAAGAATCTGGCATGATCCTTCCATATTAGGAAAAACAAAAACAAAAAAAAACACTTTTTTAAACATGTTAAAAAATGTGCCCTTAGAAAACATAAAATATTGTGTGAGTCTGTGTATGTGCATGGCTTATTTTACACTAAGAATGTCTCAGTTACACATCACACAGTGAAGTGCTTCTTTTAAACTCAAGGTTGCATGTTTGAGACCTAATTAGGTCATTCCTTTTATCTGCCATGTAACGTTCCACCTGGTGTCTCTCCCATGTGTCATCTGTTTAGCCTGACATTAACACTGTTCTGTAGCTAAATTGTGCATTTTCTTATTCTAAGCCAGGCAGATGGGCTGTCCTTGGCTGTAAGCCCAGAGAGTTGGTAAGGAACAGAGCCTGTGAGAAAGCCTAAGGGTAAATTGTCACCTCTGAGCCCAGAGGGAGCATCCCCCGCCTGGCCCTGCCAGGTCCATCCACAGCCTTCAAGAAGGAAAGAGGAAGAGAGAGAGAGTGAGGGGGAGAGAGAAAAAGGGGAAGGGGTACTCCCCTGCCCGAAGATGACCTCACTGTCCCTCACACTCTGTCTGGGGAAAGCAGTGTGAGAAGAAAGGAGAGTGGAATTTCTCGCCTAGGGAAGGAGCTGAGTTTCCTGCTGCCTGAGAAGACCTTGGACAGCCTCCTTGCCCGTGCATTAGCACATCCTCACTCCATGCCGGTGAGAGTCGAGGACCAAGTCATGATGGTCTACGTAATTTGCAAAGCTCAGAGCAAAATAAAGATGCAGGGCACTTATTCAGAGAGTCTTAAGAATGCATTAAGTGGGCTGGGGTTGTGGCTCAGCCGGCTCGCCTAGCATGCATGAGGCCCTGGGTTCGATCCTCAGCACCATGTAAAAACAAAATATATTGTGTCCACCTACAAACTAAAAAATATAATTAAAAAAAAAAGAATGCATTAAGTCAAGATCAGGCTCCTTTAAAACCTGTGGGTCTGTGTGACTGCATAGGTGGCATCCCCAGGAAACTGTCCCCCAGAGACATCCTATTCTGGGGTAAGAGAGAATGTGCAAGGCTCTGCACATGGAAGTGACTGTCACTTTGCAAGGAATAGGGGTCCTTTGGTGTGGTCAAGTGGAACCATAGAGATCACTGCTCTGATTTGTCCCCTGCAGAATGGAAGCCAAAAAGAGGCCACAGTGCCAGCATGTAGCTCAGAAGGCCAGGGCACAGGTCCTCCCTCACGAGCTGAGTAATTGTTGCTTAGCTTCTCTGTGCCTCAGTTTCCTCATCTGACACCAGGTGCCTGCCTCACAGGACTGCTTTGGAATTAATCCTGACTTTCTCGGGAGGAGCTGAGGATAGTACGTGGCACCTGACCTCAGAGGGTCATAGTTGATGTTAGATATTCTTTCCCGGAGGATCAGAATGGAGGAGGGGAGCAGGCAGAGTCAGAGAAAGCTCTAGATCCAGAGTCAGGAACCCTGGGTTCTAGCTCCAGCTCTACTACTAACCACCTGCTGACCAAAGGTAGGCCATCCTCCCTGTGGACTCCCACTCCTCCAATCCAAGGTGGGGTGAGGGATGACCAGTCCCTTCCAGCTTGAAAAGCCTGTTTCCAAGGGATTCTCACCTTACTGGCTTATCCCAGCGTTTATTTTCTCCAAGATGTAAGATGTTCTTCCTCCTATCTGACCGCAAATCTTTCTGCTTTACTTAAAGTCCACATCTCCTTGTTCTGCTTTGTGTGAAAACAAATGACCAGTGACTCATCTTATAGGCGAAGAAACCCAGGCACATGAGTCATCTGCTCTCCAGATGAGCAATCCCAGGATCTTCGGGATCCCCTCGTTAGCCTTCCATTGCGCCAGCCCCAGGAATCTGCATCCCCCCATTTAGAGACCCCCACAGGTCAGTCCTGCAAGCTGAGCACTGAATTTGTCCTTTGGCTCCGTCTGTTCATTCGATACTCTCCAGGCCTGCAAGGAAATGACTCGTTATCTTGATTGACAGCTGGAGAACAGGCTCCTGGAGCCCGGGCTGGGACAGAGGCGAGTTCTCTGCAGGTGCCTCTGAGACCACTGAGTGCTGTGAGTAGAGCCCCTGCCCCCAGGCCTGACCTTCTCTAGAGGAGCTTGGCTCTTGCCAGCCCTCTCTTCCTCAAGCTGACAGATAGTGCCCCTGGTGAGCCCACCCCCTGGGGTCACACCTCTATAGTTATGGCCACTACTGCCCCAGCCCCTTCACTGTCACCCAGGAAGACCCAGGAGAATGCAAATGAGGTTTGAGTGACCTTATCAGGGGACAGTCATTGATAAAGGCTCCCCCTTCCTTGGGAGCCCTCATCAACTCTGGCACACTTATAATATTGTCTCAATATTAAGGTGAGGGAATTATTTAATGCCCATCCCCCAACTCAAATACAATTCTGAAGTGGTGGTGGGGATGTGACTGGTCTCAGATATTTGCCCAGAACCTAATTCTCTGCCAGGCACATGGGGGTGCTCCGTACCTGTTGGATGGGTGAAGAAAAAAATCCAATGTGAGTTATTTAAAGGAAACCTCTAGCAAATGCAGGTTCTTGACTTTTATTAACAAATTCCTGAAGACACATCTGTCACAAGATCACTCTGAAGGACACAGACTTAGGAGAGTGCCATTTGAGGTATGATGCAAGGCTCAATCCCGTCTGTACTGAGCACTTACCACCCTGTGCCAGGCCCTGGGGACAGAGCCAGGAACTAGCAATGCCCTCTCTTCATGGAGGGCACATCCCAGTGGGGAGACTTACAGGCCACGCTTGGTGCTGGGGAGAAGGGCAAGGCGGGAAAGGGCTGAGAGCAGGGTGGGGGTTCTATTGTAGGCCCAGGTGTCCAGGAGCCCTGGAGAAGACCTTGGATTTGAGTAGAAGCTGCTCCTGAGAGTGACTCTGGGGACCTGGGCATCCTACGTGAGGAATGGGATTCAGAGAGAATTCCTCGAAGTCACAGTCTCCTTGTCACCTGCTCTGCTCACCTTCCCTGTGAATGGAAGGTTCATCAAACCAGAGCCTGTGCCACACACATCTGGGCAGCAGCAGCTGCTTTCAAAGGAAGAGTCTGCTAAAAAATCAAGAGTGACTGAGTGTCCTGAGGAGCAGAAATGCCTTGACAGCCCAGCTGGGGCAGCATGGAGGGCCACTTCTTGATCTCTCTGGGCTCCATTTCCTCCTGCGGAGAGGAGAGCCTCCCCCCTTGGGCTGCCTGAGGCACGTAGCCCTTCACTGCGGTGGTGGTTCCCTTGGCTCCTGTGAGGCCCTTTGCTTCTCGTTCATTCTACAGGCACCAGGCACTAAGGCTAGGGCATCCAGAGGAGGAACACCTGAGCTGTCCACAGGCGAGAGGAAACTCCCCTGGGGTCTGAGTCTGCACTTCCGGCTGTGAGAGGCCATGGGGCTGGTGTGGGGATCCCTAGGTGAGCCACTTGGCAGAGGCTGACCAGGCCACCAAGCCACCAAGACGGCTGGTCTGCCTCACCTGGAGGCTCTGCAGAGAGTGGAGCAAACAGAAGCTCAGGTGTTTTGGAAGTGGGCCAAGGTGGGTGCAGGGGCTTCCCCCTCCTAGATCCACCATCTTAGCCATGGGGGACGAGGGCACAGTGTGCAGAGCAGAGGGGCTGGACATGCCTCACGGGAGAAGATCATGTGCCCTGCGCTCAGGGTAAGGGTTGGAGGGGCACAGAAAGAGATTCAAGAAAGGGCTTTCTCGTTTCCTCCCAATTCCTGTTTCCTCTTCCAGCTCTGGGAGTCAGTATAAACCGTCTCAGGGGCCTCCGCACCCCTGCTTACCTCAACCCTCCCCTCTTTTTGAGCCCTCCACTGTCCTCCCAGTGTCCTGACCCTGGTACTGTCCCCTTCTAATTCCTTCTCCTTCATCCAGCATCACACCTACTTATCCTGTGCCTCTTTCCCTCCAGATCGTGGGCAACTAGGTCCTGAGTTGTGTCAATTCATTTTATTCAAAAAGCATTTAGGGGCTGGGGAGATAGCTCAGTTGGTAGAGTGCTTGCCTTATAAGCACAGGGCCCTGGGTTCAATTCCCAGCACCGCAAAAAAAAAGCATTTAAGGAATCAAACACAGTGGTGCGTACCTGTGATCCTAGTGACTAAGGAGGCAGGAGGATCACAAGTTCAAGGCCAACCTCAGCAACTTAGTGTGACTCTGTCTTTCAAAAAAAGAAAATAGACTGGGGATGTAGCTCAGTGGCAGAGCGTCCCTGGGCACAATCCCCAGTACTGCAAACAAAAACAAACAAAAGCACTGAATAAGTTGTTTCAGGAATTCTGGGGCACCAGACAGACGAAGAAAACAAACTTCTTCCCTGGGGGTGGAGTGTATGTTCTAGAAAGGCCGGGGAGAAGCACAGTTTAGTTCACCTGGTCATCTGGTTACAGTGCAGATTCTCACTCAGTAGATCCGGAGTGGACCTGAGAGTCCAGTGAGTAATGTGCTCGGCCATAGTTTGAGTGGCAAAAGTTTTATGGGTTTTCTCCCAGGGAGATCAAAGTCTGAAAGCGGGCTCCCTGAGATGGCAGTGATTTATCCAAAGGAATGACTATCCAGTAGGAGAGCCCGGGTGGCGGTGGTGGTGGGTACTGGCGGGCTCCAGGGGCTTTGGACTGGCCGTATGAGTGACTGCTGCCTTTGACGACCTGTGAGACTGCCTTCGCTCTCCAGCCCTGGCTTCCTAGCTCCCCACTGCTCCTGCTCAGCCAGCCTGTGGGTGAGAACATCTGGCCGGGATTCCCTGGAACCGGAGGGCATTTCCAGTCAAATGAGGCTCCGTCAGCCCAGCCGGGAACACCCACCCCTGCCATCTGCTAGAGTCCTTGCAGAATCTGTGTGCAATCAACTGGCAGTTGCCAGCTCCTCCCAAGGCACATGTCCATATCCCTAGGTGCTGACCTGGGTGCATGAAGGGATTGTCAGGGCCTGGGCTCCTGAGGGCTCTTCCCAGTGTGCAGCAAGTCCCCTCCCTTCCTCCACTGGGAGCCTCAGAATTCCAAAGATTCCCTGAGGTTCTTTCCAAGAAAAGTGATAGAGGGAGGGGCTGCTCTGGTCCGTCAGAATCGCCAGCCCAGAGTTTTCTCTCCCCTTCAGACGAATTTGTTCGGTACAGCCTGTGCTCTGCCTGTGCGGCATCTTGGTACGAAATGTCCTCTCCTGGGCACTGATGGTCTTGTGTAGGGGGCTTCCAGCTGGACCTCTCGTAATCCACATGGGGACTACGGAACTGCTCTTTTCCTTCCCTTCACCCAGACCTCTCTCAGCAGCTCAGAAAAGTTAGGTCACCTGCAGGAAGTGGCGGAGACAAAATTTGAACCCAAAACACTTTTCACCAAAACTCAGGGTTAAGCCATTGTCATTGTCCCTACATATTCTAAGATCAGTGGCCGGCCACTAGGGCTGGCAGGACAGATGGGAACTTGCTCGGCTGTCTTCCTCTCTCCTCCAGCCCATGGAAACTTCCTGTCCCGGGTTTCAGGTGGGTGTGCCCAGCCACATTTGTCACAAGCAGCTGCCTAAGACCAGGCAGCCCCTGTTAATGAGGGTGAGGAATGACTGTCATCGAGACTGGCAGTTACTCAGCACTAAGGATGGGTGTCCCAGCATGACATCCTTGTCACTGGCAGTTGCCAAGTGCGGAATGTCTAATCCAAAACCAGGAGGCCCAGGTGTTGGCTTGGGAACCCTGCGAGGACCGGGAACAGCTTGCCAGGGCATGGGGCACGGGGGTGGGAGAGCCAGGGATTGGGGTCTGCTCTCCAGGGGGCTAACGCTGCAGTGTCTCCACCTTCCATCCGCTGGCAGCAGAGGGATCTGGGAGAAGGATGCCATTCCCGAGTTCGCCCCACCTCCCTTCCACCCCTCCTCTTGCTTCTTCCTCCTACCACCCTCCTGGGTGTCCCTGGCCCAGGAGCTGTGCTGAACTGACAGGCGGGTCAGCCAGTCTCGATATGTATAACTCCTGCCAACCACTCCAGGGGCCTGCCTGTCCCCCGCCCCTCCCAGCCAGCCCCCAGGGACTTCGGAACTCAACCGTGGCCCTGTCTGCACCTGCCCTGCTGCCCCTGTTGATCTCCCTTGGCTGCGAACCTGAGCTAGCAGGTGTGACAAGGGAAAGAGGACTCCTTGACCAGATTCGCCAAGAGATTAAGGGCCCCCAGGAGCGATCTTTATTTCTGTAGTTCAGTTTCACAGCTCTGGGAGGTTGGAGCTACCTTGCATTCCCCAGAGACTACAAAGGTTCTTTCGAAGCCAGTCAGCAGGGCTCTTGCCTATAAGTGAAAAGACAGACATTGTCATCTCAAGGGACTATGCCACTTTGCCTCCTGGGGAGGGAAAAGCAGGCCTTGACTCATTCCTGAGGATGAGGCAGTAATCCAACTATAATGTCTCAGGTCACCTGAAAACATTCTGGCCATGGACTCACTGTGTGTCTCCAGGCCAGGGAGGTACCTCTCTGGGCCTTTAGTGGGAAGAAAGAAGAAACAGCAAGTTGGTAGGAGAAGTGAGAGAAATTGGGGAGGAGGCTGCAGGCTGGCAGGAGTAAGCACAGGGCGCTGGGAAGCGGGCAATTCTGGGAGACTGGACAGGCTGGAGCAAACTGTCTCAGAGGCTATAGGGTCACTTTCCCCGGGCTCCACAGCTATCTCCTGCTGCTTCCTTTGAGCATGGGCGCCCTGGCCCAGGCTGAGGGGGCAGGTGTGTCGGCAGATCTAGATGGGCTGAACTTGTGTCCAGTGAAACAGACCCCTTGGGCCTTCTGCCTCCCCTGTCTCTGCCCCTCCAGCACGACCCCAGCCCATCCGGGGGGCTGCTCAACCTCCCCCTCAGGCTCTGCTTCCAGCACCCTCACCAGATTGAGGGTGCTCATGGGGATTGGGTGAGCCCCATTATCACTCTTGGTTACCTTTTTCCATTCTTGGGAAACCAGCTCCAGGCGTGGGTTTGGACCCCAAGTCTACCGCTTGCTTGCCATATCCACACTCCACTTGTGCCCTGGGTGCCACTCCCTGTTTTTAAGATGAGTATTTCGATGGTGCCCTCCTTCTGGGGCTCTTGGAGGTTAAGATGAGGCCTGGAGCTCCCAGCCAACCAGCCCCCATGGCAGGAGTTCCTTGATCTCCAAGGACTCCCTCGGCAGGCAGCTCAATGTGCTAGTTTGCAAAGGCCCCGCCCATCACACACGGTGGGGGCTGGGTGACTCCTGCTGCCACCCTGGCAGCGAAGGGGGCAGGGGTAACAAGCTGTCATCTATTGTAGTAGTGCTCTCAGAGGGCCAGACCCTTGGCAGGCAACGATGTAACCCTCATGTAACCCGCGAGGAGGTGTTATTACCAGCGTTTCAGAGACCAGGAAGCAGAACTTCAGGCCTCTGAAACACCCCGGCTGGGTCCCCCAGCTAGAGAGGGCTAGAATCTTACCTGGAATCCAGCCCTGATTCCCAAACCAACTGGGTTCTTCCCACCACCCGACTCTGAAAGATGGGGTGTCACTTGGGATGTGGAACTGAAGGCCGGTGGACCGAGTAAGTAGCACTGATTGGGGAAGCAAAGTACCCAAAATGCCAAAAGCCAGGATAGGCAGCTCCATGCTCGGAGGAACAGAGACCGTGAGGAAGACAAAGCAAATGGCCTTTGGACCCAAGACCTGAAGGACAGAGAGGCACCGCAGCACCCCCAGGACACAGTCCTTGTGTAGGAGCAGGGAGACCCTGGGCCATGGTGGCCAGGTGTGCAGAGGGAGCGGGGCTCATGCGATTCCTCTGGCAGCGTATTTCCCGATCTAATAGTGGCCAAAAGGAATAGGGATTCACTCTAGGAAAATCCAACACGTACGCCTGAGCAGCCAAGGTGCCAGGGAGCCCTTAGTCCCCGGCATATTTCCAAATCCAGCTACTTCTTCTAGACTCCTAAGAAAGGGCCAGGCAACATGCAGATTTGCCCAAGGTCAAAGACACTATTCCAGGTATGAATTTTATTGGTAACCAGGTGACACCTGAAGCGGCTCAGAAATTGGGGCGAGAAAACTCCCTGGTTGTTATTATTGAGTCCGGCCTGGGAGGAAGAAAGGCCTCTTTGTAGAGCAATGAAAGGGACCCAGATAGAGGCAAGCCCCTGCCCTCCCGGGCAGAGATCATCTCAGCCACGGTTTCTGCAGCACCTGGTCCAGTCTCATTGTTCTGCCACATTCCCCAGAGGCCAGACTACGTGTGGATACTTTGTAGCCTTCTATCAGCCACAGCTGGCCACCGGAATGTTCCAGCCATCAACCAGAAACATTTTGACAACTAGGATCTTTCCTTTCACTAGTCCACCCCCGCTTTTTGTTATTTATCATTTCTTCCCTTTTTAAAGTTTCTGCTGGGAACTTTATAACCCTTTCCCAGTTTGCCTGTAAGGCTAGAACGCCACTGAAGTGCAGCCCTGGGGGGCTTGTAGACATAGCAATGGCATGTGTCCCCTAGAAGAGCATAAACCCAAGTGGCCATGGGTACCATGACTCCCCCAGATAAGGCCGGCCACGTCACAGCCCCAAGCTTCTCCACCCCGTTCCTCTGTCCTCCCTGATCCTGTGCACGCAATGGACTTGGTGGTGAGTGACTTTCTACCCTAGGGCATGGGGACCAGGATGCACACTAAGGATGTTTGGGGGGACATATGTACCAGTGCAGGGGGTCTCTGCTGGCCTGGCCCCCAACTCCTTGAGAGCTGTGTCCACCTCCTTTGCACCCTCAGCTTCCTCCATGACCTTCTCAACCCTAGTGCTCCAACACCTCCTAGAACCTTCTAAATTGGGAAGAACTTCAGGAATGCTGGGGGAGCACAAAGGTTCTGGGTGGCCCATCCCTGAGGTAGGTCCAGGAAGACCTACTGGTGTGAGAAGAAGTGGCCAGGTACAGGCAGGATGCTGAGCCTGGGCATGCACACGGCACTGTGACTGACACCCTCCCAGCCTTTGCAGCCACCTGCTAGACTCCCCCAGAATCCTCCCAGGCACCCAAATCCAGCACCTCCCAAACCAGAGGCTTCTCTACCCACTGAAGCAATTCCCTGTCCTCCCACCCCCCACTTATGCCAGCAGTGCAGAAGTCCCCAGAGCCCAGCCAAGTGTGGGCAGTTGGCCCTCCGGGGAGGAAACTTGCCCAGCTGGAGCTGCATCCAGCAGGAGCATGGCCAGGTGGCTGGAGGTTGGTTCCAGGGACCTCAAAGTGGGATGGGAAGACTTGTGGCTAAGAAACTGTGCACAGCCCAGCCATGGTCATAGTTGCCCCAAGATTCCTCCTGGAGAGGTATGTCTGGGGCTGGAAGAGGCCCACTGGAGGCCACAGTCCCCTCTCCAGTCTCAGAATCACCTGTGCCACCCCCCACACCTGAACTCTTCCCCTGGGGGTCCTGGTGTGCTCACCTTCTGCCCCACTTCCAGCTGGGCCTCCTGCCACCCCGATGTCAGTCTTCGGAAGTCCCCTTCACCATAGCACTTGCCTTCCAGTAGCTTCCATTGCTGGTGGGTAAAGACCCTGGTGACGTAGCAGCCCCAGACCCTGTGTCCTGCCTGTCATCAACATGGTCCTGGGCCAAGCTCCGGGCTCCTGCCACTCTGGCCTCTGATGACACCAGAGCTCACCTGCGCAGCCATCTTTGCCTTCCTTCACAGCTTCCTGCTCAGCCTGCCCAACCAGCCTCCTGAGGAGTCAGGCCTGCCACCCAAGACCCAGCTGTGGAGCACTTGGGATGTGGATAGTGCCACCAAGGAACTTTTTTTTTTTTTTTTTTTTGGTACAGGGCATTGAACCCAGGGGTGCTCAACCACTGAACTTCATCCCCAGTCCTTTGTTATTTTTTATTTTTGAGATAGGGTCTTGCTGAATTGCTTAGAGCCTCACTAAGTTGAACTTGAGATCCTCCTACCTCAGCCTCCCAAGTCACTGGGATTACAGGCATGCACCACCACACCCAGCCCTCCGAGGAATAAAATTTAAAATTTGCTTTACACCAGTCTGTTTTAAAATTGATACCTTGATTCCAGTATCAGAAAACTTTTCAATGTTTGGAACAATTTGGATACAGGGACCTACTTTTTTAACTATAAAATTCATGGAATCTGAACACAGAGCTGATGAAATCAGCTGTCTGAACTTAGCGTGGACGTGGAGATGTGGTGTAAGAGTAAAACATGAACTGGACTTTGAAGATTTGGTACAAAAAAAGCAAAGAATGGAATAACTCATCAATACTTTTTTAAGTTACATGCTGAAATAATATCGACAACACAAGGATCCAAGAGCCAATGTTAATCTTAGAGTTAATTCTACCTGTTTTCTATTTACTTTTCTAATGTGGCTACTAAAATTTTTTTTTTTTTTTTTTTTGGGTGCTGGGGATCGAACCCAGGGCCTTGTGCTTACAAGGCAAGCACTCTACCAACTGAGCTATCTCCCCAGGCCCCTAAAATTTTTTGAAATCGATATTTGACTCAAATCCCAGCACACTTGTTCATGATGGAGCTTGCGATCATCCATGCAGCCTGGCCCTGTCTTCCCCTCCCCGAACGTCCTCGGGCAATCCCCCTCGGACTTTTGAATAGAAAATACTTGCAATGCTGACCTTGGTGTGACACATGTGTGCTTGCAAGCACCGTGTGTGTCTGTGTGGCCACGTGCACATCTGTCTCTGTCCAGATGTGCACCTCCACATCCAGATCTTGTCCGTTTCTGTGTGAGTACACAGGCAAGGTCCCCATACCAAGATGCCTGATGTGAGGACAGGGCCAGGGGCATGGAGCCGGGGGCAGGTTGTCCTCGACACCCCTACCCAGGGAGGCTGGAACAGACAGTGTTTCCATGGCAAGCCGATGAGAATGTCATGTAGGACAGAGCCAACAGCCGCCCTGAAATCAAGATCGATGACAGCTGCTTCTCAGCGCTCGCACAGAGGCCCGTCACTCTATCACTGGAGAGGAAATTAAATTGGTCTGGCACAGTTTGCTCTTCCCAAAGCCAATTTGGTGGCTTCGGTGTAGTGTGTTATGTACTCCTGGGTGGTGTCTAATTGGTCATTTGGTTTATTCATAAATTTCAAGGTACGGTCTGCGGAGCTAACTAAGCCACAGGAAATCAAGAGGCCTATTCCTTTCTAAAGATATGAAGCAGCCTGGGCTGGGGGTGTGGCTCAGGGGAGAGTGCTTGCCTAGCATGCACAAGGTGCTGGATTCCATCCCAAGCACATCCCAAAAATATGCCAGGTAAAGCATCCGTCCACCCCGCTTCGCCCAGCCATCCAGCCGTGCATTCACCCATCGCCTGATCAATTGTTCAGTTGATATTCATGGAGCACCTTCTGAGTCCTGGGCAGTGCAAAGAAAAGAAAGAACCATAGAATGTGAACCTAGAGAACCAGACTCGGGAGCCGTCCTCGGGTAGGACTCCGCGCTCTCGGGGTCTCTGCAAATGAGAGAGTTGGACTGCAGATCTCAGAACCCCGGCCAACGCTGGCACTTCAGGGTTCCTGGCTCATTTTCTGGGTGGAGGCCTCTCATTTCCAGAGTGGTCTTCTCCCAGCCCCCCAGGGGCTGCTCGGCAATGTGCTGGGATTAAGGGAACAGAGGAGGGCTCCAGAGTCCTGCACATCACCAGCACAGAAACGGGGTGGCCCTGAAACACACAGGGTTCAGTTTAAGTGAGTTTGTTGTCAGAGGTGTGGGGTACCCAGCCGATCAGCACAATCCAAAATTAACATTTTGGAGGCTGTGGCTCGCTCTTCGCTCTTCGGGGTCTCCCCGGTCCCTGGGGCATGCAGCCTGGGGGAAGCTCTTTCTCCCCAGACAGAATCTGTCTGGGCAATTCCGGGATGCCCCTCCCCCTTCACACCTCCCGCCCTTTCCTGCCCTTCCTCTCTCCCTGCTTCTCAGAGCCCCACACTGGCTGTGGAGCCCACCCCGGGGGCTCGGGTTGGTGGTTGTCCCAATTTTGGGTCCTTCAAGGAAGCTTTGGCCTGGCCTGGTTGATCTTAGAGCTCTGAATGCCCACCGTGCGCGTCGGCCGGCCAGCGCTCTCTCAGGTCCCCTGTCTGTAACATCCATCTTCATAATGGAGGCACTTGATTGCGGGCTGTCTGGATTGCAGGTGGGCGGAAGCCCAGGGACAGGGCTGGGGAGGAGAGGCTCTGTCTCTGAGCTTCACTGCTTTGATCCTGCCAGCAAAGAGCAATTTCCTCTGATTCCTCCTCCAACATTCAAACCCCTGTCAGCAAACCTGTGAAACTCACACGCACAAACCACAGTGACGATGGCACGTTAGGACATCCCAGAAGTCAGGGGAAAAGGTGGCAGGAAAAGTGGCTGGTGAGAGGGCTCAAACTCACCTCCCAGAGGATTCCTCTCCCTACCTAGCCTCCTCTACTGCAGTCCTGATTTCCTCTGTATCCTCTGAGCCTAGCTCCGTGCCTGGCACATAGTAGTTGTTCAATAAATTGTGTTGAATAAATGGGTTTCTAGCTCTTGGGTTTCTCTAAGATTTCTTGGTAATGAGCCAATTTCAGGAGGGGCTGGTGGTATAATTTATTCCCTCAGTAGGTGTTTGTTAGGCAGCGCTCAGGTTCCTGGCACTGTGCCAGGTGCTAAAGACTGTGATGATCAGAACATTGAAATTCAACAATATGCATTCAGCTCTCTGTCTCACCAGGCACTGAGCTGGGTTCAGGAGATAGAAAGGTGAATAGGACAGATATTCCTCCCTCCATGAAACTCATGGGTTTCCTCTACAGGAGACTGATGATAAGGAAGTAATTACATAAACAAGCAAGATGGTTCCAGACTGTGTAGGTGCTATAGAGGAAACGTGTAGGGTTTGGGGATGGACACAATTTGGGTGGTCTACTTTGGACCCAGAGGTTTTCCCAGAAACTGAAAGCTGAACAGAGAGAGCACACACATGCAAAGGCCCTGGGGCCAGAGACTGTTCATGGGCTGGAGGAACAGAAAGGAGGCTGGTGCGGCAGGAGGGCAGGACTTGAGGGGTCAGCAGCACAAGATAGGGTTGGATATGTCACTGGATATGTCCTCGGTTGGATGTGTCCCTGTCCTTGGTAGACAAGCAAACAGAACAGTGAGATGAGGGCAGAATATGTGCAGGGAGGCCATGTCCTCAGCCTGGAGGAAGCAACTTCGGCACCAAGCCCTGGGACTCCCACCTCTGTCACTGTGGACCTTGCTCCAGTCTCCCTCCCTTTCCTGGTCCAAGCAGGGCTCTGGAGTGGCAGCAACTGCTGGTGGCACTGATCCCAGGGATTCCCCCAAATGGTCCCCCCGCCCTGGATCTTCTCGCAGCCTCTGCTGCTGCTGCTGCAGGCAGCAGGGTGGCAGCAGCTGCAGCTCCCTGGGGCTCGCGGGCTTGGCAGACATCACTGTGGCGGGCAGCATCGTCCCGAGTGCTCCCTTTCATCTCTCTGGTCTCCAGGAGCTTTTACTGTCACTGAGACCGGTATCCAGCAAACAGGCCCACTGCTGCCTTTTATCTGGCTGGCTTTCAACAGGAGCTGCCTCTCCCAGAGCTGCCTGCCATGGCCCCGGAACGGCTTAGAACTGCCGCCCTCGGGTGGGCTCGCAAGCTCTGGAGGAATAATAATAACTAACGACATCATAATAACTGTAACACCAGCTCCCTATTTATTAGCATCTGGACACTCTGGGCATTAGGCTACCTGCTTTCTGGGCACTAGTATAATTCTCAATACCACTTCTTAAGGCAGGTGTTGGTACAAGGCTCAGAGAGGTTGACCATCTTAGCCAAGGTTGCGTAGCACATGAGAGCTGGAACTGCCAGTCGGCCCCAGGCTGTCTGTTCCATACTCTTTCTGCCATGTGTGCTCGTGGCTTTCAGTGCCAGGCTGACTACATCAGAATCATCAGGGCAACTTATTAGGAATTAAGATTTCCAGACCCTCAACCTCAGAAATTCTGATCCTGGAGGTTGGGAGTGGGGCCGGGGTATCTGTTCTTCCGTTTGTTGTCTGTTTCTATTTTAACAGGTTCCCTTGGGGGATCGTGTGAGGGGCCAGGTGTGCTCAGGTACATGCCTGAGGTCCACACTCGCCCTTCCAGAATAGAAGTTGGAGAGAGGAGAAGGGCGGAGGCAGGGGCTCTCTCTGAGAGGTACCCCTGCCCCTCTGGCCCTGGCCCTACCTCCCTCCCCTCTCCCCAGCAGCTGAACCCAACCTGCCACCTCAGGCTCTCTCTCCCGCACTGTGAGGGAGGAAGCAGGAGGGAAGGTGGGTTTGAGGACCTGCAGGGATCTGTAGGGACCTAAGAGTCCCCAGATGAGAACACTGAAGAGCTACAGCAATCACAGAAGAGCCAAGCTTTTCAGTCATCAGACAAATCCTTATGAAGCAGCCTTCGGGACTAACATCATCCTGGGGGGCATCGCAGGGCGGGCAGGAGGGCCCAGGGCTGTCCTTGACCTGTCATTGAGGTGGGCACCTGCTAATCCTCCAGCACAGCACTGACATGGGCCTGAGGACCTTACATTCTAGTGGGAAGGCGAGTCCAACATCAAGGAACGGCAGAAATTACTCCCAGGACCAGGTAAAATTAAACGTTAACACGTGCCACCAAGTGGGTGACCTTGAGGACATCACGCTGAGTGAAATCCACCAGTCACAAAAGAAATGCATGATTCTACTTAGACAGGGCACCTGGAATAGTCGAGATCCCAGGGACGGAAAGTAGAATGGTTTCCAGGGGCTGGGCGCTGGGGAGACGGGTTGTGCAGCGATGCGAACGTGCTCAGTACCACCAAGCACCACACTCCAGAATGGTAGAGTGAGGACCTTCATGTGAATTTTGCCAAAATTAGAAATTTTAAAAACAATTTTAAAGAAAGGTTGAGTGTTACGCTATGTTATGTGGGAGTGGTAGAAATCACTCATTTCCCCTGATTATTCGTTCTCCCTCTTTTTTTATTGAAATGGATATTTTAGCTGGGCCCTTGGCTACATTCCCAACATCCCTTGCAAGAAGGTATGGTCATGTGGCTAAGTTCTGGCCAGCGGATGTAAGTGGAAGGGTCCTGAGGAGCCCTGGGGACCTTCCTTAAGAGACGGCACAGTTGACCCCCTTGCCCCTTCCTCCGTTGGCTGCCAGGACAGTGGTGGGTGCCACCATCTTGGATCACAAAGTTGGGGTGGCGTCTAGCAGAGCAGAAAGATATGAGGCCCCAAAATTTAAATGCCTTTTCAGCCCTGGGCTTCTATGTGAGAGAGAAATGAACTTCCATCTCCTTAAAGTCATGTGACTTCTGGGTGGTTTTTTTTTTTTTTTTTTTTGGTCATTTGTCCCCAAACATAACCCTTGAAAATACCAAAGGGCAGAATGAGTGACAGTGGGATTTCAAGGAACAGAAAGGACCGAGAGGATTGGGCCGTTCACAGAAGGCTGTATGCACAGGCAATCCGGAGCCGTCTGCAGGCGATGTGCTGAGAGCTGAGTGAGCCGTGGACCGCGTCCTCAAGGGATCCCTGTCCAGCAGGAGAAGCAGACAGCTAACACCCGTAGCCAGGGCCACTGCCGTCAGCCCATGTCGGGGGCCTTGCCACAGGTCCGCCCAGTCCACGGCCTCAGGTTTGATGTTCACGTCCCTCCTGAGGTAGGTATTGCTGTCATCATTCCAGTCTTTCAGGGGGAAACTGAGGCTCGTGGGGGTTAAACAACTCACCAAGCTCACACAGCACAGTGGCCTGGCAGGGATGGCCACTGAGGTGATCTGGTCCAGAGCCCACACCCTTGACCTCTTCCCTGGGCAGAGTGGTCTTACTGCGTTAGGGTCTCAACAGAAGAAGAATTCGTGCTTATTTGTTGAGTTCTGGAAAGTTCTAAGCTGGAGGTGAAGAAGGCCTGGTGGGGAGGAGCATCCAAGACAGAGACACAGAACAGGTCATGGCCAGAGAGGGCCGGCCGAGGCTGGCGCCAGAGAACAAGACATCCGACTCCACATCCAGGCTGGGCTTGTTCTCCAGGAAGCCATCACACGGCCCAAGTGCTCCAGATCAAAAGGCTTACATTTTTTAGGAGACCGTAGATCTGGGATGAGGGACCTTCCGTAAGTCGAATCCCCAGAACCAAAAATAAATAAATAAATAAAAATACTGCAATAGGCAGAACAGCCACAGAGTGTCCACATCCCTCAGAGACGGTGGTGTGGTGAGCCTCAGAGGAGTGAGGTGCTTTCCCAGGCCATGGGGCTGCCAGGTGGCGCAGGACAGACACCCGCAGCAGGCAGGGGAGGGGGCAGGCTGGACCGGGCACTGTCGGGGCAGAGGCACTACTCAGGGAAGCTCTGCTCCAGGCCAGGCAGGCGGCAGCGAGGAAAGAAAGAAAAGATGGGTAGAAAAGAGTCATCGGGAAGGGGAAAGAGACCATAGCTATACGTGTAGGAACCCCAGCATCGGAGAACTCACATCTCCATTCCCCAGGTCTGCCTACCTGTTTCTGAGAGATCGACAAGTCTTAAGTTACTGTGTAAATTCACTCACCTGTGAAAACCGCCTGCTTTTGATTAAAGTTTAAGTGCTCGGTTAGTCTACACAATGTATTCTCAGGTTAGAAAAAGCAGAGAACTGTATTTTAAGAAAGTTATAAGATAAGCACATTCTAAAGGTTAGCTAGATAGAAGAGATGATGCCAAACTGAAGATCCTGGGAGAAGACAAGGCCACCGCAAACCTGCGATCACCAGGCCGTGGTGGCCACACACCTTCCCATGTCCACCCCTCGCAGAGTTTCCTTTAAAGGAAGAACCTGAGAGCTGAGCTCAGTGGCGTAAGCCTGTTATCCCAGACACTGGGAGGCTGAGGCAGGAGGACTACAAGGTCAAGGCCAGCCTCAGCAACTTAGTGATGCCCTATCTCCAGATTAAAAAGGGCTGGGGATGTAGCTCAGTGGTAGAGAGCCCCTGGGCTTGATCCCCAGTTCCAAATTAAAATAAAATAAAATAATGAAAGAAGAACCCAAGACCCTAAACATGCTGGTCACCTGGAGAGATCTGCATTCTGCTCTGAGAACATATTTTCACCTCTCACTTTCCAAAGAGCCTGTTCTCTTTACTAAAACCTGGCTCATCCTTAAATTCTTTTAAATTATTTTCTTTGATGTGCCAAGAGCCTGGAAGTTCTGAGAGAGACCTCCTCCCGTCCCCCTATGGTGACAGTGGGAGAGAAGGAGTGGGCAGGGCCTGAAGCCTGGGGACCCTCCTCCACCTCTCTATCCCCTCACCCACCCCCAGCATGTTCCTGCTCCCAGTGGGGGGAGCGCCCCTGCCTCCAGGGGTCTGTGCCCCAACACCAAATGATTTTCTGCTGGTTTTCCCGAATCCGTGAGTTTCCCTTCACATTTTTCTTTTTCAAAAAAATCAGAACGAATTTTATTGAAAGAGAATCAATACGCGCCACATAACCTGCACAGGATCAACCTGAGGAGCTTGCAATCTCGGTGCCTTGGACTTTCCTGGGGTCCCTTCCACTCCCTCAGCTCAAAGATGGTCACGGGGTCTTCCACAAGCCACTTCTGGGAAGCGGCGCCACCCTTTCCGCTTACTGGCAGCTTGGTCCCCATCCTGGCTGCTCCCGCAGGTCCATCCAGAACAGCCTCTGCCCCTTAGCCTCAGCCCCCTGGCCTTTCCAACCACCAGCCGTCACTTCCTTCATCACTGCGTCAATGCCACTCCTCCAAGAGACAGGCACTTTGGAGGGGGTAGCCCTGGTCTCCACTCAGTCCTTTGTGCCCATGACCCTTGCATAACCTCTCTGAGTCTCGGGTTCCTGGTGGGTAAAAACATGGGTAATAACACCACTTTCACTGCAGTTTGGGGCTAAGAAAAATACCTAGTATGTGCTCTGCAGATAGTGAGCTCTTAGTAATGCTTGATTCCCACCTCTGGGTCCACCTCTGCCTTGGGCCCATCTTTCCTTCTACCTTTCTGAGCACTCGATTGACAGAGAGTTCATCTGGGGCAGAGCAGTCGACCGGTCTCCTCAGCTTGGGGTCCCCAGCGTGTGCACCTCAATCTCCTGCAGATGAGAGGCCTTGTGGTTAGAAGCCCCTTGGGATGTCCAGGGCTGGAATTCGGTATTTAGCAAACAGTGCATGCCCAGGGGATGTGGGACTAGAAAGACAGAGCAAGAGAGAAGAGACGGGGAGGAGAAGGAAGGAATAGAGAGAGGAGAATGAAAAATCAGGGGTGTGGGAGGACACAAAGGAATACTCTTTCAGCAACAACTTTTGAATTTTACAATGGCTGGTGCAGAGTGGGGGCTCAAGGCCCTTTGTATGAGTGATTGGGTGGATGGGTGGGTGGATAGGTGGCTGGATGGGTGGATGGGTGGATGGATGGATGGATGGATGGATGGATGGATGGATGGATGGATGGTGGATGGACGGGTGGATGGGTAGATAGATGAATGGGTGGATGAATGGTTGGATGGATAGATGAATGGATGGATTGATTAATTGATATACAGCTAAATTGAGGGAGGAAAGGAGGAAGGGAAGAAAAGAGGGAAGGAGGGAGGGAGAGAGGGAGGCAGACCCAGTCAGTCTGTGTTCCCCTTGACCTCCCTTCCTGCCAGTTCTGCTTTCCTTTAGGGCAAGATGCAGCTCCAGGTAAGATCCATTGGCTCCAAGGCCCTGTGCTGTCCAGCAGGATTGGAAATGCCCACCTCAGCGGGGTGCAGCCTGGGACAGGGCAACAGAAGCCACCCTGTGCTGACCCCGAGTGCTGCCTGGGCAGTGGGAGATGTAGTCCTGGTCGACTGTTCTCCCATCTTGAGAGAGGGGGCCTGCAAAGGTGAAAGGAGGCAGGGCAAAGCCCTCTGGAGAGTACTGGGCTGCTAAAGGCCTGCCAGGTAGTGGGTTGTCTACTTCCTGCAGCCTCTACACAGCCTCTGGGGCTGGGAGCCAGGCCAGGCTTCTGTGTCCAGTGCCTGGGAGGGACTGGAGCCGCAGAGCCTGCACTCCAGTGGAAAGCCCCAGGAGGGCTTCTCCAGCCCATGCCACCGACTCTCTAGGAAGAGAAGCAGCAAGAGGGGAGCCCTGTCATCTGCACCCCAACCCCAGCCATTTGCAATGTATCAGGCTCAGCAAAGGCTCCGCAGAGTCCTGCCTTAAGGAAACCTGTTTCCTTCTTAGTTTCTGAAACCTCCACCACCATGTAACTTTCCCCCCTTGAGAATTCTTAATTGATAGCTTGAAGGTACTGGAGTTTTGTGGGGTGCAGTTTTGAAATGCTGAGGTAGACCATGAAATAGAATTTTGGCACAAAAGATAGAGAAGGGGCCCCTCTGGGAAATTCCTGTTCACCCTTTGAAGCCCTCTTCAAATGCCCTTGACTCTCTCCGTCAGGGAGAATTAACAACCAACCTTTTCCAAGACACTTAACTACGGCTTTATTCTGTTTCTTTCCTGGGGAGTTGATTGGTTGTGCCTGTCTCCTGCCAGACAGACAAAGAGCTCCTTAGGACTGCTCAGCTCTGTTTGCCCAGCACCTGGCTTGTCGCCCTGTGCAAGCTGATCAACACCTGTCCACAGAGGAGCAGGCAGAAGCCCAGGGAGGAGCGGGGCCTCGCCTGGAGCTCGGCAGCTGGGCTCCACAGGGGCGTGCTTCAGGCTCCTCTGGAACCCCCCTTCTCTCCCTTCCCTGACACCACGCTGGAGTTTCTCTCTGCCGTTCCTAAGTCAAGAAAGGAGAGGACTCAGGTGAGGGGGGAGCTCAGCAGACCTCAGGTGGCCTTTTCTGTTCCAGCCTGAACCCTTGTCTCCGTTGCTGAGGGCCGAGGTTTGGTCTCAGGGCTGACAACTCCAACTATGGTCCTGCCCAGAGCCTGCTGGGTAGAGTCCTGTGCTTCCTCATAGTCTTTGATTGAGACTGACGGCTAGCGTCCTAGTGAGGAGAGCAGCCATCAGTTAAAAAAGCTAGGGGAGAGATTGCAGCCTAAGCACAGGAAGCGGGAGGGAGCCACGGAGGGCTCCCAGGCCTGGCATGCAGGGCTCACTTCTCTGAGGTCTTCCTCATGGGTCTCAGGGCGAGGGACCCTGGAACTCTGTACCAGGGCGTCTGCAGGGACTGGGTGGGAGAGCAGATGTAGGGCGTTGGGAAACGGGGACACCACTGCCTGGGCCCAGCCCCGCTCACCTGCAGAACTCTTGCTTCCATTCAGGTCGGCTACTGGCATCTGTGTCTGGCATCGCCAAGTCCCCTGGGCGAGGGGACTTGCCCCTCCTCAGGGCTCACACGCAGGCGTAACTCTGGAGACAGGGCAGGATTTTTTTTTTTTTTTTTTTTTTGGTACCAGGGATTGAACACAGGGGCGCTTAGTCACCGAGCCACATCCCCAGCCTCTTTTAAAATATTTTATTTAGAGACAGGGTCTCACTGAGTTGCTTAGGGCCTCACTAAGTGACTGAGGCCGGCTGTGAACTCTCGATCCTCCTGCCTCAGCCTCCTGAGCTGCTGGGATTACAGGTGTGGGCCACACCTGACAGTTTAATTTGATCAGTTAAACACTTATGGAGTCGGTGTCATTTGTCCTCGTGCCTGGATGGGTGTGCCTGGGGATGGGTGTGAGGTGGTGCCTTAATTACATTTAAGGACCTTAGGGTCTTGTCACCCAGGGTACCATGCTTCTGTACCTTCCTCAGGGCTCAGCAGCCCTGTGAGGTCAGGGTGGTCCGTGTCCCCCTGGGAGGGGCGGAGGGCGGGCGACCCCTGCGCAGGCTCTGCGTGTACGAGCGTGAGGTGAGGGGCCCAGGAGGGGAGTCGGGATAGCCCCGTGCTGCTGGGGTGTGGGGCCACAGCCGCGCTACGGGCTAGAGGAGGGGTGGGCAGCTGGCATTGGTGCCTGGCTTTGGCTTTCCCTGGGGCAGCTCTGGGCCACACAGGCTTCCCCGATCCCCAATGGGATTAACTTCAGTCACCCCTGGAGTAAGCCACTTCGTTCCCTCCCATCTCCCTTCTCTAACTCACCACGGTATCTCCTGGGAACACACCCCCAATAAACCACCTGCCCTTCAATCCTGACTCCAGGGTCTGCTTCTAGGGAAACCCAACCTGCGAGTGCAAATTGGCACAAATCTCTCTGGTGGAAGATCTGGCAATAAGGATCGAAATTATGAATGAACCTGTTCTTGGCCCAGCAGTTTCACTTCTGGAAATCTGTCCTAAGATACACTCTTGTATATGTCAAATGGTCCACGAACAAGGAAATTGAAACACTGCTGGTAAGAGCCAAAGGCTGGAGCCGCCTAAATGCCTGTCACTGGGGATGTTAGGTCTAATGGTTCATCCAATCAAGTGGAACATGATGCAGCCATTAAAAAGGAGTGACTGGAGATGCTTATTATGAACTGTTTTGGAACAATCTCCAAGATAAAAGGAGGAAGAAAATCAAGGCATAGAGGAGCATGTTTGCATAAAACAAAACACACGGGCTGTTGATGTGAATAGACTACGTCTGGAATCTACCAAAAAAAAATGATAATGGTGAGGTCTCTGGAGAGAGGAATTAGGTGGCTGGGAGCCGGGAAGGGAGGGAGTTATCTCTGTGTACCTTTCGATTTTTGCATGATTTGCAAGTTCTTCATTATCTGTTTGAAAATTCATGCCACTTAAAAATAATCGTAGAGTAACCATAAACTGGGGTGTCTGCCCTGGTGACCAAGCCAATTTCATCCTGTCTCAGGAACGCTGGGCCCACGGCCAGTGGGTCACCTGGCCTTCCCACAGGCATTACTCTGGGTTTCTACATAAGAGAGTAGGCCTGGGTCCCCCGCCCCCAGTCCTCGCTGCCCTTCCCTATCCCTTACCTGAGACACCAGAAGCGTCCTAAACATTCCGGACACAAGGAAGGGCACAGCCCTGCCTTCACTGAGCTATTTGGAATGCAGACCACTGTCTTTGACAAGTGAGATGAAGCAGAGGGTTAGAGGAAGTGACCCGTCCGACAAGCTCCTGGTGGGTGGGCGCCCTGTTCTGTTTCTATATTCCTGGCACATTTGTCGGACGCCTGGCTGGCTGAGTGTCTTTTTGACCGGAATACCAGGCACTGAGCTCCAAAAGCGGGGGAGCCTCTCTTTCCAATCCTGGGGCCCCAGAGGAGTAGAGCTGGTGAGCAGAAGTCTGCAGCTGGACACATTTGGCTTAATGAAGCCCTGCCCTCCCTATTGCCAGGTATCCCTGGGTGAGTGTCTTCACCTGAGCCTCAGTCTCCTCATCTGCTCAATGGGAACAGAGAACCTGCCTACAGAGTACCGTGCGCTGGGCCTGAACCCGCAGGGTCTGCTAGCTCTTCGCTCGGCCCCCTCCCCTCCACTGGCAGAGGAGTGACCCCCACGGGACCAGACCCTGTCCCCTCTGGGCCCCCACCACCCTCCCGTCTAGGTGAAGACCCTCCTGTGGCCACCGAAGCCTGTGCTATTGTCCACAGGTAACAGGAAAAGCTGCCAGCATGATCCCCGCAGGAGCCATTTCCAGATCCGAAGGCCCAAGGGAAGTTGACATTGGTCTCATCAAATATGGGCCCAGCAGCCCGGCCCCTCCCGCCAGACCCCACTCCAGCCGCCCACTCCTGAGAGCCGTCCAGGGTCCCAGGCCACATCCCTGACCCTTCCCCACCCGCTCCCTTCCCCTCCCCCCATGGGGGCAGGGAACGGCTGGGTAGAGCCCCAGGCCCGCAGTGAAGGAGCTGCATTTCACAATAAATCCCCGCAAGGAGACCCTGCCAACAGCGTCACTGTCGCTTGCCTGACAAACAGCAGGGAATTAGCTTAATGGTCCTGGTAACTAATTCTTGGACTAAAAATAGTTGGCAGTGGATTTGCCTCACCCCACCCCGCGCCCGCCGGGCGTCAGGTCTCTCTCAGGTCCGGGAGGGAATGACCCCGGGGGCCAGGTCTTGCCCTGGCCAGCCCAGACTTCGTGGACAGGGATTGTCCCACAGGGCACAGGGTGAGGCTGGAGCCGGCTCCTGCCGCAGGGGGAGCTCAGCATCTTGAGCCCAGGGCTTCTGTTTCAGGCGACTCCCAAGTCGATCTCCCCAAAGGCCACCTCTTCTGCACCTGAGCACCCGCCACCAACAGCAGCACAAGGGGCCCCGAGCTGCGCCATTTGGGTCTGGGAGATGGGAGATGGTGTAGCCTACAGTGTCACCGGGGCCTGTCTCCTCCCTCTCTCTGGGTTTTAGTTTCCTCATCTGCATAAGCAGGGGTTACATGAGTCGATCTGCTCATGACTTGGGTTCTCAGACATTGTGGGCCCTCACAATTGGAAGCATTCTGTCCCTAACGTCCTCACGAAGGACGTGTGCAGACCCCACAGACCACTGGACAGCACAAGTGATCTTCCGCCAGACTGCACCCTTGCTAATTTTTCCCCTAGGGGAAAAAATCACTTTCATTTTGACTTTGAAATCTGGTCCTGGCTGGGGGTGGTGGCACACACCTGTAATCCCTGCAACTTGGGAGGCTGAGGCAGGAGTAGCTCAAGTTCAAGGCCAGCTTCAGCAACTTAGCAAGACCCTGTCTCAAAATAATGGGTTAGACTGAGAATGTAGCCCAGTGATAAAGTGGCCCTGGGTTCAATCCCCAGTATTAAAAAAAAAAAAAAAAAAATCTGATCCTGCTTGGGCTGTGGATGTGGGTGGCTCAGTGGTAGAGCACTTGCTTGGCATGAGCGAGGTCCTGGATTTGAACCCCAGCTCCACAAAAATGAAAATAAAAAAAAAATTAAATGTTTTAAAGTCTGGACCTGCTCTAAAAATTTCCAAACTCCTCTGGTTTTAAACCATTTGTCAACAATTAAACAGCAATCATTGCCATAAAACAGGTCATTCACAGTCTTGCCAGTCAGTCACACTTTAGTATAAGTGAGTCTAAAATTCCTTTTCTGCAAGAGGGAAGAGCATAGAGTCTGGGTCCTTCCTGGGGCTGTTAGATTGTCCATCCCTGCAGAGGGCCCCCAGGTGGAAGCCAAGGGCCTCCACAAGAAGTGGAGCCAGTCCACCTTTCCAGCCTGAGAACCTCCCAGTCATTCCCTGCCCAGGGTGCCCAGGGTTTTCTCCTGCTCCCCCCCCCCCCCCCCCCCCCCCCCCCCCCCCCCCGCACGGACCCAGTGCAACCCCAGCCCTGGGCTTCGGCTCACCACAGAGTGCTTTTCTAGTTCCGCCTTTACTCCCCACAACAGTTCTCGGCTGATGGGAGTCTGCACATCCTTGCAGGTACAAATGCCAACCTCTCTTTGACGAGGTCTTCCTGACCCATGGATGGCAAGAGTCCCGCAAGGTCCTTCTTCTTGTTAGTGGTGCTGGGGATTTGAACCCAGGGCCTTGTGCATGCGAGGCAAGCTCTCTGCCAACTGAGCTATCTCCCCAGCCCAAGGTCCTTCTTCTAATGACTTGTGGAACTGGGAATGTTAGAGCCCAAAGAGCCATAGGAACCTTCTAGATCAGCGTTTCCCATCCTCCCCCCACCACGACTTTTTTTTTTTTTTTTTTTTGGTGGTGGTGGTGGTACTGGGATTGAACGCAGGGTTGCTTTACCATTAAGCTACACCACCAGTGCTGTTTATTAAATTAATCTTTTATTTGTTCTAATTGGTTATACATGACAGTAGAATGCACTTTGACACACTGTACACAAATGGAGCACAACTTCTCATTCCTCTGGCTGTACATGGTGCTGAGTCACACCAGTAGTGTAATCACACATGTATATAGGGTAATGATGTCTGTCTCACTCTCCTGTCCTTCCCGTCCTCACCACCCACCCCTCCCTTCACTCCCCTCTGCACAATCCAAAATTTCTTCATTCTTCCCTATCCTATCCCCACTATGGATCTGCATCTGCATATCAGAGAAAACATTTGGCCTTTGGTTTTGGGGGGATTGGCTTATTTCACTAAGCATGATATCCTCTAGTTCCATCCATTTATCTGCAAATGCCATAATTGCATTCTTCTTTAAGGCTGAGTAATATTCCACTGTGTATATGTACCACATTTTCTTTATCCATTCATCTGTTGAAGGGCATCTAGGTTGGTTCCATAGTTTAGCTATTGGGAATTGAGCTGCTATGAACATTGATGTGGCTGCATCACTGTAGTATGCTGATTTTAAGTCCTTTGGGTATAAACTGAGGAGTGGGATAGCTGGGTCAAATGGTGGTTCCATTCCAACTTTTCTGAGGAATCTCCATACTGCTTTCCATAATGGTTGCACCAGTTTGCAGTTCCACCAGCAATGTATGCATGTACCTTTCCCCCACATCCTTGCCAACATTTATTATTGCTTGTATTCTTGATAATTGCCATTCTGACTGGAGGAAGATGAAATCTTAGAGTTGCTTTAGTTGCATTTCTCTAATTGCTAGAGATGGTGAACATTTTTCATATGTTTGTTGATTGATTGTATTTCTTCTTCTGTGAAGTGTCTGTTCAGTCCCTTAGCCCATTTATTGATTGGGTTATTTGTTTTACCACCAGCCCTTTTTGATCTTATTGAGACAGGGTCTTGCTAAACTGCCTAGGCTGGCCTCTAACTTGCAGAGTCTGGCTTCTAACTTGCAATCCTCCTGCCTCAGCCTCCCGAGTCACTGGGATTACAGGCATGCTGCTGCACCCAGCTCACCAAATGTTTTGACTGTGACTCACACAAGAAATCCACTGTGTGTTGTGACCCAGCACACACACACACCACACACACACACACACACACACACACACACACACACACAACTGCACACGAAGAGACACATGTGAGCCTATATGCAAACACACTTGGACACACATATGCACGTGTGCACAGAGACCCACAACTGCAAGAAATTTGTTTAAGTGATACCTCTACTATGATGCGGTGGTTTCTGATTTTTTTCCCCCTTAATATTGATTCTGACTCACTAAGTTTATTTCTCTGCCCTGTAAGGGGTTGCAAACTGCAGTGAAAAAGACTGACCTACTTCAAACCCTTATTTATCAATGGAATCATTGAAGACCAGAAAGAGCCAGGAACTGGCCCAAGGTTGCAGAGCCAGCTAGTGGCAAGGCTCAGGCCAGGCCCCAGCTCACTGGGGACCTCCCTTTCTCCCCCTTGGGCCCTGTACTTGTGGCTGCTCTCCAAGTGGAAGGACTTTGCCCCCCTGCCCACCGCAAGCACCTTGCGTATAGTAGGTGCCCAATAAATAGCTCCATTGGACAAATGGAATAATGATGAGCACGTTTTGGAAGTCAATGAGGATGCCGGCGGAGTGAGGGATTAATAAATTCAGCAGCTGTGGCGGGGTGACGAGGTCAGCCCTCGCTCATTAGCGGGGCTGGGCATTCCCGGGGCTTAGGAGTTCTGAGATTCACCATGGGGCAGAAATTCTGCTGGAAGACAGGTACCGCCTGGCAGGAGAGCCTTTGGGGGAAGGGATGGGGCGGGGGCGGAAGGGGTCGGGTGTGAGGGGCTGCGGCTCATTGAAAATCTGAACAAGCTCCAGAGAGAAGGGAGCTCAGCCTTCCTGTCTGCTGCCTTTCTCTGCAAAGTGGCAGGAAGGTCGGGGAGGGAGGCGAGGAGGCAGCGATGCTCACCGGCGGAGACGGAGACGGAGGCCAGCAGAGCTGCAGAAATGAGTAATTTTGACTCCGCTCCACGGAGTGAATCTCGGAGGCGGGGCTGCTCAGGATGGCCAGGGAGCCACCCAGGCCTCGACAGCCCCTCTCACACCACTGCCACCCAGCTGCACCCATCAGAGCTCCAGCACCCCTGGAGCATCTCGGAGTGGGGGTCAGTCACTCAGCCACCCACAAAGGCCCCCTCTGGTCCCAGGGTCTGTGGGAACCAGGGATAGGCCACTAGGCAGCCTGGGAGGGACTAATGCTCATCCTGGAACAAGATGGACAACTTCTCTGCCACACCTGTCCTGGGACAGAGGGAGACTTGGACTGGCTGGGTAGCCGGGAGTGAAGAGGGCCAGTCCCACCTGCTATGGCCACCCCCCTGCACCCCAAGTGGGGGTATGATCTACACAGATAGAGGACACGGCAAAGGAGGAGGGAAATGTGGCCTGGGGAACAGAGGGTCTAGCCATAGACCCCTTCCTTCCTGTGACGAGGACTGAGTTCTATTTGCTGCCAGGGCGAGGGGTGCTTGGGGACAGTTGGGAACAAGCAATAGGCCTGAAGGTGTGGCGGGAAAAGCCGACTTTGCCCAGGGGTGTCTGAGTGGCCAAGGAGAAGCCCACGGAGCTGGCCTGGGACCTCTGGTGAAGGCTTCCTTGAAGGTGAAATTTCCAAAATCGCAGCGCCCGAGCACCGTGTGCAGGTGAGGAGCTGGAGTGTGACAGGCAGCCGGGGAAGCCCCTCGTGTCTGGGGTTTGCGGGGCTCTCCAAGGCCCCGTGTCTCAGCTTCAGCTTTGAAGCACCACGAGCCCTGTTGTTTCAGCAGCCTCCAATGGGAATCTGACTCACAATAAACAAACCTTCCAGAGACTGAGTCATACATCAAAATGCCAATTTGTTTTTCTGAAATGGAAGTATATTTGGCAAACTAAGCCTCATCAGCAGCCTGCTTTTGGAAGCGAAACCCAGGGTGAGTCTCAGTGCCACATCATCCCAACCAGGAAACTTTGGACAAACCTTTAATCTTCTACATCGGTCTCCTTATCTGAAAATCAGGACAGTAATGCTCTTTAGCTTAGCCTAATGCAGCCTCTGTACATTTTAAGTTTGGTTTAAAGGTTTCTCTGCACATAGTGAATTGTAAGCTAACTTGATGGGAAACAGATTGTACCCTACTCTTGTAACAAGTGGCCGAGTCTCAGCCAATCAGAAGTGGCCAACTGTTCGGACCATATTCAAATAAGACAGACCTGAGCTGTAACCAGTTGGGCTGACTGAACCTCCCTTCCGTTTTCTGTACCTCATTTCCCTTTCTCTGGCTATAAATATAATCTGTCCATGTGGTAGAGCGGGGCATTCTGAACCATTTTTAGTTAAGACTGCTGCTTGATTCTAGAATTGCAAATGAAGCCAATTAAGATCTGCAAAACTAGCTTCGTTGTATTTTCCTCTTTTAACAGTGGCTACTCACCTAGGATTGTGAGTGAGCTTTCGCATGGAAAAGCGTTGTGTTGACCTATAAGAACTCTACAAATCGAGTGATCTCTTAAATTTGCGTTTTTAAATAGATGATGCAGGTATGCGGTAGATAATTCCAAGGTACCAAAAAGAAATAAGTCAACCAGCTCATCTCTCCCTGCTCCCTGACCTTACTTCAGACTTCAGCTACCCAATCCCCCACTCTTGGAAACAACTGTAATTATCAGCCTGTTGTGTATGACTTTTTTTTTTTCTCAAAAAAATAAAATAGACTTTTATGTTATAAAAGTAACTGGTGGTTTTAAAAAATACCCAAGAGAACAAAGAGACGACTTTCTTCTGAGTAAGTTCACCCCGCTCAACCCCAGGTAACCTTGGCCAGTGGTCTTTCCTAGTCCTTTCAAGTAAAACTACTTTCTCTCTCTCTCTCTCTTTTTTTAATGTTCTTATATTTTTAGTGGTTGATGGACCTTTATTTTATTCATTCATTTATATGTGGTGCTGATAATTGAACCCGGTGCCTCACACACGCTAGGCAAGTGCTCTACCACTGAGCCACAACCCCAGTACCAAACTACTTACTCTTGGTGATTCTGGATGTGCCTTTCAGGGAACAGCCTGCTCAGAAGACCAAGTTACAAATGAGAACATGCTGGATTAGCCAGGAAGTGGGCAGAGGCAGTAGCAAGTTCCCAGGGGATATTTCTATCATCTTCCAGCCATGGAATGGATTGCCTTCATCACCCCAGGGAGATTCATCATCCACCCACCCAGCCACCCAGCCACCCGCCCAGTCCCTGCTGCGGCCTCTGCTCAGTGCTGCGGGGAATACTAAGATGAATGAGGGAAGGTGCTCTTGCATCTTTTATTAGCGAGGCCAAAGATGTGGACACGTGGATTTATCCAGGTCTGAAAGGGACAGGATACCTCTCGCTGCCACTACCATTTCAGACAAGGAAACAGAGACAGAGAAACAATGTGACTTGCCCAAGTTCACACAGCAAGGGCCTGACGGGGCTAGGCGAGAAGGTGGGTTTGGGGACACTATCTATACAGGTGGGACTTATGCGAGGGGAGGTGGGCTCTAGTAAGCTTCGGGGAGATGCTCGAGAGTCTTCTGGGATCACGGGACCACTCCTCCAGCTGATTCCCTCCCCTGGGATCTCTGCCTCTTTGTTTTGAGTGACTGTCATCTTGTCTTCTCCCGCGGTATTGTCTGTCCCATTGGACCCCTGGACTCCAGGACTCCCCATCCTTTCAGTTTGCCGGAGTCACACACAAGCAAAGCCTCACTGTACACTCATAGCTGAGAACTTGACCTCTGAGCAGCCTGCCTCCACCAGGTCTCAGCGGGAAATGACAGCCATGCCCACGTGTCCAGATAATTCAAGAAGGGCTTTTTAAAGGGACGGTTTGCAAATATGTCCATAGGGCGGAGAGACCTCAAGGGACCATGCGATGCATTCCAGGCAGTGAGAATTCAGTTGTTAGCATCCTTAGGAGGCAGAGGTCATGGGGAGCAGCTGCCGGGAGAGCAGCACCCCCCCCCCCAGGCACACAATCAGTCAGGGCCCACCCCACCACCCCAGAGTGGAGAGTTGCTGGGATAAACACCCACCTCAGGCTCCTCCCTCCAGTCCGGGCTTCCTATTGGCTGAATCCAGCCAGAAGTAGGAAGGGAAGGAGGCCTATCGGCTAAGTTCACTGTGTTCAGCCCTGGGCCCAGAGCACTGGAGGAAGGGTGGAGGAGGTGGTCCCTGCACAGCGGCTGACCTGCTTCACCAACTGCCACCCATTCTTCCTGTGGCTGCTCATGAGTCCTGCCAGCTGCTTCTAGCTAGCAGCCCCTTCCCTTCCTTCCTCCCCCCATGACTCAGGCCCTGTGCTACCCCCAGTGGGCCCAGTGGCCCCAGCCTTTTTCTTGGCCTTGGCTTAACTATGGCTAGTCCTCTCATGCAGAAGGCTCCAGGAGAGACAAGTAGAAGGCCTTCTTCTAGAATGTGCTGCTGCTGTGTGGCCGGTGGGCTGAGCCCTGCTCAGCACTGCACTGGCTCGGGAATGCCTGAGAGATGCTGGCTTCTGTCCAGTTGAGCTACTGGGGCCTGGCCAGATGGCTGGCAGCAAAGCCAAAGCTGGCTCTGAGCCGCAGGCTCGGCTTTAGAAATCCGGCAATGAGTGACCAAGGGAGGCAACATGGCCTCAGCCACCTTTGGACAGGGGGCATGGTTCAGCTCCATCCCAGCCATGGCTTACTGAACCCAGACCCAGGCCCTGAGGCTTGCAGGAGCTGTGAGCAGCGGCAATGCCCGAGGAAGGCAGCATGGCTCGGGGCAGTGTGGGAGGCCACGGGTGGGCCCAGCTCTGCCCCCAACACACCTGGTCATGGGAAGACTGCTCCATCCGCTGGGCAGAACCTTCCCAAGATACTGCCCGGAGAACATCACTATAAAAAAAATTGGTTGAGGGCTGGGGAGATAGCTCAGTTGGTAGAGTGCCTGCCTCGCAAGCACAAGGCCCAGGCACCGCAAGAAAAAAAAAAAAAAAAAAATTGGTTGAAAGAGAAGCACAGCATCTCAGTCCCTGCCCCAGCGTCCCTGCCCCAGCTTCCCTGTCACCTCCTCCCCCTCCGACTTCAGTCCTTAGTCCCTAGCGGCTCTCCTTGGAATCTTGGAACATAGAAAATGGTTTGGAAAACCCAGTCTATGGGGTCCCAGGCTCCCTGAGAGTCCCAGGGTCCTGAAGTCCCAGCAGCTCTCACCTGCTTTAAATTTTGTGGTTTCTTTGGTTTGGTTTGACTTTGGTGCTGGGGATTGGACCCTGGGTCTCACGCGCTATGGCGGTGCTTTACTACTGATCCGCCTCCCTAGCCCCTCATGCTGGAAAAATAAAATTAAATGCATACAAAATCAACTACATGTTATCATAAACCCCCATGTGCTCACCACCCAGATTCAACAATTAACAATTCATGACGGACCTCTTTTCATCGATATCCTCGCCCACTTCCTCGCTTCCCGGATTCCTCAGTGTGAATCCCGGACGCCGCGTCATTTCGTCTAAATGTTTCAATTTGTCTCTCTAAAAGATAAGCACTCGCTGTAAACACACAACCACAGTGCCATCAGCACCGTTTTCAAAATTAACAACCAATCCCGAAATCATCAAATGTCTAATTGGAGTTCATGTTTCCACTTGTCTATTTATAGATTTTTTTTGGCTTTTATTTTAATTTGTTAAAATCAAGGTCCACATGAGGGCCACATAACATATTGCAGCTGGTGGCTCTGTCTCTTCCGTCTCTCTCTGTCTTGATCGGTGTGGCTTATAAGTGGCCAGTGAAGGCTGGGGTGGTCATTTGCGTGGGCTTCTCTGGGGGGATAGTGCAGGCATGCGTAGGAGGCTGGAGGAGGATCCCCTTCTGCCTGGGGTCCTGCTTAAGGCCTGAGAGGAGAGGAGAAGTCGGGCTGAGGATCTGATGCAGCTTCCCACCAGGAAGCTGTAACTGCCTGCCTGGCCTGGGGTGGGGAGTGTCTCCATCCACGACAGGGGTGACATCAAACCCAGAACGAGGGGCACCTACCAGGTAGGTGGTGCTAAGATTCCAGAAAAGAAGGTGTGCCCAGTGAGGGAGCAGGAGCCTGGGTCCAACCCCTGGTAAAGCCGACCATTAACTGAAGACATTGAGTTACATTTGGAATCAGCTGAAACCCGACTTTGCCAGGGGCTGGGACTGTGGAAATGAACTAAGCCGCCTTTGCTCTCCAGGAGATCTCGGCAAGCAAATAAGCACTCTGTGTATTTAACCTCGAGGCTTTAGTGGACCTATCTGTAAAACGGAAATAGCAGCACCTTCCCTGATAGAGGCAGGTTGCTGGGAGCCTCCTAGCTCTAAAATGGGATTTGATGAATAGGAAGAAAGGGGACAAACTACATCTATAAGAGAGATGGGGGGCTGGGCTGGGTGACAGACTGGGGAGGGGTGAGGAAAGCGCTCTGAAGGGTCTCAAGTCCTAGCTCGACCAACTACCTGCTGGTGGTCTCAAGCAGGACGCCCCCCAATTCCCATTCTCTTCCCTGGGATCCTAGTGCATGGGAAATGATGGAGGTTGGGAAATGTAGCCGGGGCCCTGGCCTGACTGCGATTTTCAGGCAGAATAGGATGTCTAGGTTTGGATCACAACCTCAGGACTGGGCCAAGTTTCTGCTGTCCATGGTACCAAACTACTGACTCAGCCTGGTTTCCTATGGCTGTCTTGAACCAGATAGTTCTTTTTTGTGGAGGCTGTCTTGCGCTTTGTAGGATGTTCAGCACATCACAGTTCCCACTAGATGACAGTAGCACTCCCCCCTGCTGTTGCAACCGAAAATGTCCTTAGATATTGCCAGACCATTGCACCCTGTGGGGGGACTTACATACCCTGGGTTGAGATCCTCTGGTGGAGGCTAGAGGAATGCTTATTTCTCTGCAGAGAAAGAGGTATGTGCCCTTCCTTTCTGATCTGTTCTTACTTCCAGAATGTTCCCAAAGTGCCTTTTCTGTTCACCCAACGTTTCTTACATCAATGCACTTCTTAAAAATTAAAAAATAACAACAACTAACAAGCTTCAATGACTCTCTTGGCCACACTAATAAATGTGAAAACATGGTGTAAGTGCACTCACCCCTGAGTGACACAAACTCAGACCTGGGGAGCAGAAGGGGAGAGGCTGTTGGTCACCTGAGGAACCCTCTGTGGCTGTGCGGCCTTCCTTGGCCTGCTGTCACTGCCAACAGCTGTCCCACGGCTTGTCTCTACTCCTCCCTTTTGCCCACCTCCTGGGAAGAGAAAGAAGGAAAGATTCATCCCAGAGCTGGAGCCAGGGTCTCCTCTAGGTCACAGCTCTGCTCCCTGAGGTCTAGGCCCCAGTCACCTCTCCGCAGCACGCTGGAAAATATCTGGAGCGGAATCAGAGGACCAGGCTCCCATCCTGTGTGACGGCCAGTGGTGTGACCTGGGGCAGGTACCTGGCCTCTGAGCTCTGCTTTCCATCTGCAAAGTGGGGCTGTTGATACCTCCGCCATGGAGTTCTTACAAGGAGTAAGTGGGAAAATGTTTGTGAAAGAGCAATGGAGTACAGGCTGCCATACCCATCCTAACGACCAATACGACCTGTCCTAAACCAGAAAGTGAATGACGTCGAGTCCCCTTTCCAAGGGCTGGGAAGTCCACATCCTGCTCCCTGGCAACTGTGCCCAGCCCCACCCAGTCCTTGCACCCCAGCTCTTGTCCCACTGACCGTCTCCTCCCTTGTCCTTGTTCCTCAGGCTGTTTTGCTAAGGGACCCTCCTACCTCGAAAGTCTCCCTCTCTCAACTTCACCTGTCCACATCCATCTCCTTCAATATCCAACTCCCATCCCATCTCTTCCAGAAAAATCTTTCCTCTGACAAAGCAGGTGGGATCAGAGCTGGATGACCCCCTTCTATCAACTGGGCTATCTCTTGTGACCCCCCACAACCCCATGCCAAAGTTAAGGGCAGTGCTGGGTAGATCTAGGTGAGTAAGAATGATAATAATTTATGATATTTAATAATAAAAATAACAAACACATTGGAAGCACTTGCTAGATGCCAGGCTCCTGTGCAAAGCATTTGACACATTTTAATTCACTTATGGAGTGCAGATTCCCTCTGGGATTGAACAGGTACCTGCCTCTCCATCTCCAGACCCCAGCTTAACCATCACCTTCCTTCCCTGGAAGCCCCAGGCAGAATTAATATTCCTATCTCCATTCCCACAGTGCCTGGTCTATTGTTGACCTAATTTCACTAGCTTTTAATTATTTATCAAAGTGGTTTTCTCCCATTCCAGGCTGTGAACATCTTGAGGGCTAGGAACCTAGGATATTAATCATTATTAGCCTCGGTGTCCAGCAGTGACTGGCACATAGTTGCTGCTCATTAAACGTTTATTGAACGAGTGGAGTAATTAACACCATAACCCTCAATGTTTATGGGATTTTAAAAGCTGCTCCCTCCACGAGACCATTTTCCTGGCTTCATACTTCCAGAGCAGCGCTAATGCGGGTGGGCATGATCTGCAGACTGGCACCTGCCTGCAAACTCTGTTGTTGATCTGTGATGAAATAAGTGCAGAAATTGAGAGGGAACATTCAGAAATGTAAAGCAATCTGATAGAGTAGTTTTAGGCCCATTGAATCTACTAGTTTTTTAAATTGAGTTTTTATTCTGTTATATCTTTATTTTATATTTCATTTCCTAATAGTTCATTCCTGCTGCATTTTGCAGTTGTGTCAGCTGAGAGGGATGAGAAATTTAAAAATGAAGAAACCACTGTTGCTACCTGTGGTCTGAGAAATGCTGTTCCAAACTATCCATCTTCATGGGAGCGCTGAAGAACCCCTCCAGCAGGAAATGACTGCTCAGTCCTTCTCCTTGGACTCTTGTCATTTTTTCTCCCATCTTTCTTACCTATTACTTGGAAGGACATATTATTGTCTTTTATTCCTGTTTGGATTCCTTGTATTTCTCCTTTCTTCGGAAATGGCAGATTAAAAGAATGAAAGGTGATTCTGGTCTGGCAGGAAGAGGAGAGGGCAGGAGAGAGATCAATTGGAAGAGAGTTTGGGAAAGGGTCAGTCTGGGAAAGAATACTCGAAAGGAGCTGGAGTCTGTCCTGAGGACAGCGTGGAGAGGCTGCCCACAGAGACCAGCCTGAGACTTCAGGCTGCTAGGGCTGGACTGGCTGAGCAGAGAAGGGCCTACGGGGGCAAGAACGGAGACCATTGGCATCTTCAGTAGGCAAAGCAGTTTGGAGCCAGGCCCTTGAAGGTGAAAGGAAGCTTTTTCAGGACAAATGAAAGGGGATATGGAACCTTTTTCGGAAAGCTGTTAAACAGGAGCTTCTTATAAACCCCTGCAGTTGTCAAGGCCAGAACTATAAATAAGTCATGGAGAGAGGCTAAAGCCCCCTTCCCCCATCTGGGGGAGGCAGGTAGAGGGTAAATCAGGGAAATAACAGACCAGGGGAAATGTACTAGCTATAGATGCCACTCCAGGAAGAGAGAAGGTCTTACTCCCAGCCTAAAAAGGCAGGAAGAGCAAGACTTGATTACAAAGAATCGATGGCATTAGCATATTTAAAGATCATGTCAAGGGGAGGAGGATGGGCTCAGAGAGGCAAAATTTAATGGTGTTTGTTTATTAAGCAAAGGGAATCAGAATCTCAGAGAAGAGCAGAAACTGGAGCTGTCTGATCTCTGGAGCATGTGCTCCAAGGTGAGCTGGGAGCAGGCCTCGGCAGGACTGGCAACCCTCCCTGACCACCTACCAGCCTCCTCCAACCTCACAGTCCACTGCTTCTGGGGCTGTCTAATGGAGAAATTTGATTCTCACCAACAATTGCCTAGAGGAGGGACCAAGCCACCAACACAGGAGCACCTAGTTCACTCCATCTTGATAACAACAAGGTGACTATAGCTAACCTTCACGAAGCTATTGCTACGTGCCAGGCACTAAGCCGAACCCTTTACAAACAAGTCATTAAGTCCTAGCAGGAAAAAAAAAAAAACAAAAGCCCTAGCAGGTAGATGTTCTTGCACTCATTTTATAGATGAGAACATTGAGGCACTGTTAAATAATTTAAATAAATTTTCAGGATTGAACAGCTGGTAAGTGGAAGAATCAAGACTCAAACCCATGCTGCCTGACTCCAGAAACTGCAGACTATCCTGCATTCTGCTGTTTTTTTTTTTTTTGTTGTTGTTGTTTGTTTGTTTGTTTTGTTTTGTTTTTTCTCTGCAGTTCTTGGAATTGAACTCGGGGGCGATCTACTACCAAGTTGCACCCCAAGCCATTTATATTTTGTTTTCTGAGAATCGTCTCACTAAGTTGCCCACTAAGTGAGAATCGTCTCACTAAGACTGACCTTGGACTTGAAATACTCCTGCCTCAGTCTCCAGAGTCCTGGGATCAGACATGGGCCACTGTGCCTGGCTGCACTGCACTTAATCTTCATTGAGAACAGTAGATTGGCAATCTGGTTGGTATGTCCGTCTCTTCTGGGTTCGAGTGTCCTGAGTCAGAGCACCACTCGGCATGACCAGCACTGGGACCCTAAGCTAATTCAGTTTTGGAAGGCTCAGAACTGTGTGCTCCACCTAGAAAGTGACACCAGTTTGACTAAGCCAATGTGACCAACTGGCTTCCGGTCAATGCCCCTCTCACTTCAATGTCCCAAACTCTCTTAGGGCCCAGACCTCCAAGCACTTAAAGCTGGGACTCAAGAAGGGGAGGACTAGGCTTACAACCCATGGGGCTTTGGACAGGTCACACCTCTGTGTGTCTCCATTTCCTCACCAGTAAAATGCGTGTTGGATAACATGACCTTCAGCAATAACTCCAGCTCTAAATAAAGATCACTCAGACCCATCAACACACTGGTTCTTGCTCAAAGTGCCAAGAAGTGGGTGGAAGGGAGGAGGGGGCGGGCTTGGTAAGACACAGAATCCAGGGCAGCCAGGCTGTGTGATTTCAAAACCAGCTGGCCACCACTCTGGGGCCGTGCTTCTCCCAAGATGCCTTTGCATATTCTGAGGGCGGCTGCCATTGTCCCTGGGAACCCACGCTTTGCGGGGTAGAGTGAAGATTTCCCAGGGCTCCCTCTTGCCCATTTTCAGCTCTGGCTCAGGAGGAAAGAGGGAGAAGGTCAAAAGTTCTGTCCACCTAGAAGAGCTGGAGGAAGCGGGACCTGTTTCTCAGAGCTGGTGAGAGCTGGGTAGCTAGAGAACCAAATCATATGAAGACCCCAAGGTCTGGCGGGACGCTGATCTGTACCCTGAGAATTTGGCCGAGAGGGGGCGCTGTGGCCTCCTCCACGCCCTGCCGACTGGATTCCCAGCTGCGTTCCCCGCGTTGCAGCACTTTGCGCGCCCGGCTTTCCCCCTGGCAGCGTCCGGGTGCCTGCTAGTCCTGCACCACACCAACATCTTCCCTTTATCTTGGGGTGCTGCCCCTTGTCTGGACCAAACTGAGCAGGTGCTCAGCTTGTAAAATGAACGAACGAGCAAATAAGTAAGGGCTCCTTCCGCAGAGCTTTTGTGCCTCAGTAGGCACCGGGCGTGGCAGTGCCAAAGGTGCTGGGGGGTCGGGCCCAATGTCCCTTGCCCAGCTTAAGTGGGGGCGGCGGTGACCTTCTGACCGGTTGCAAGGCGGGAACTGCCCAAACGCAGTTCCCAGCTTCATCTGGTTTCCGCAGCGGCTTAGCTCAGTCGAGCTCGTCCTATCCCCCACCTCCCAATAGTCTCGCTCTCATAAATCCACCTGAGTCTCCCAGTGCCCCCGAGATCTCTTGGACTCCCCTAGTCCCGATCTCAAGCCGGGCGGGAGGCAGGAGGCAGGAGGCCGGAGGCTGCCTCCTTTTCCCGCCCCCTCCTTCTCCAGCCTGTGCTCCCGGAGCTACGGCGGCCACCACCACTGCCACACACCCCACCAACTGCCGCAAACCGGGGTCCAAGGAAAGGTGGTCAGCGGGGTGGTCAGCTCAGGGAGCCGGTGGGTGGAAGGGCAGGGAACCCAGGAGGCGGAGAGGGCGGAGGAAGCGGAGGGGCGAGGCGCGGAGGAGGGACCGAAGGGGGGCGGAGGGAGAAAGAGGAGGGGACGCGCGCGGCGAGGGGGCGGGGAGCCTAGGCGAGGAGCGGGCGGACCGCGAGGGAGGCGGGCTCCGGGCGGGCGAGAGGCGCCGGCCGGGGCTGAATCGCAAAACGGCGGCCAGACTTGCCCGGGAAGGGCAAGCGAAAGCCCGCCGGGCCAGGCGGGCCGGGCCGGGCTGCGGGATTGAGGAGCGCAAAGCTCGGTACCTCGGTGCATGGTGGCGACAGAGGAGCCCAACCGCCCACTCTGCGTCGCCCGAGACCGCAACCGCGGGCGGCCCCTCTGAGATGTCCGAGGGACCCAGGCATCCAGGACGGTAACGGAGCGAGCCCGAGGATGGGACGGCGCCCGCAGCTCCGGCTGGTCAAGGTAAGAGCGAGCGGGTCAGCCGGGAGCGCGGCGCCGCCAGCCCCCGGCCGGCGCGGGACAGGCGTGGGCTGCGGGTGTGGTGGGGGAGGGGCGCCTGGAGCGCAGGGCGGGGGTTCAGGGAAGCTGGGGCAGCCTAATCCTCCTCCCTGAACCTTGTGGCCAGGTTTGGGTGCGTAGAGGGAGAACTCCGGGGGAAAAAGAAACCGTTGTGGCCAAGCGCCGGGATGTTGGCGGAGGAGGGGTCCGCCCACCCGGGGAACCCGCTCTGTGCCCAGAACAGCGTAGACTTTGGGACCAGAGCTTGAGTCCACCTCCCACTCCTTCCATGCAGACCCCAGCCCCGGCACTGGAGGCTCTGGAGGTGCATATCCCACCTCATCCCAGCACCCTCTTGTCAGCCACCCTGGGTCCTGGTCCTGGGCACTTTTTCCTGCCCCGTCCCTCCGCGAAAGCCCCAAGTCCATCAAGGTAACAGTCGCCTGCGCGACTGGAAGCCCTTGATCCATTTCGCAGCCTCGGATGGTATCGGTGCGCGGATCGGCGGGGCACCGCAGCCCCGGCGCGCAATGCTGGCTCTCCAGCTCGCCGCGCCGCTAGCTGTTCCGGCGCCGGGAGTTTAGGAAAGTCGCCAGACGGCGAATGCAGCATCCGCGGGATGAAGTTCGGGGGCGGCGAGGGGCTGTCCGCGAGTGGTGGAGCCCTGGGAAGGGCAGGGGGTCGACTACCGGGCCCGGTGCTAGTGACTGCCGCCGCTTGCCCGCGCGGAGCACATCCCTGAGCGCCTGGGCTTGCTGGGTGCAGACACGTAAGCTGTCAGCGGCCGAGGAGGTGGGCGTGTGGGTGGGTGGGCCTCCGCGCCGCCGCTGGGCAGCTCGGCGAGCAGCTTGCCTGGGGTCGTCTCGCTCGGATCTCCGGACTCTGCGGGGTTGGCGTGGACTGCCTGGGCCACAAACAGAGACATCACGGTGGCTGAGTTCACGGCATTCAAAAGCGACTTATATTCCAAAGACTTGAGTGGATCTGGGGGAAGGTTACCGATTGACAATCTTGTTACCAACCAACTGTACAGTGTACCTGCTCACAAAGCGGTTTGAGTTAAAACCATCAATATTTAAATATTCGGCCTCTGCTGGTTCATCCATTGGGAGAGGCTTTCACCGCCTTCTCTTCTCGCCAAATATTTACAAGTTGTTTTTTAAAATAACTGAGGGTTGGTCTCACTGAACCCACGTCACCTCCTCCACGCATTACCTGCAGGATGAACCCTGAGATTACTTTCTAGGTGATCGGGGACACGGTCAAAAGAAGTAGGAAGAAAAACATCCAGGGAGCTTGAATAGATGGCATTGAGTGGGAATATTTTCCAAAGCCTCCTGTGTACAAAGGCGTAGTCTAAATTCACAAATCAGAATTCAGTGTTTTAAATGGATTCTAAGGATTGAACACTGGGTATTTTTTCAAGTTTACATGGAAATAGATACATGTTCTTTCTCAGGCCTTTCTTAGAATTGTGTGCAAATTTCTGTTTAAAATGATCACATTTTCTTAAAAGAAAGTCTCTCTCTATTTTTATTTTTTTCTGGTGCATGTGTTGTTTTCATTAGATGGTGGGTTGTATGCCTCTTATGTCTGGCCTGATGAAATCAGTAGGTGCTCAATAAATAGGGAATGAATGAGTAGCAATGAGTGAATGGGGATGCTTATGATGCATGTACAAATTTCCGGGCATCCATCTAGCTGCTTTGTAAATATTAAATCATTTAGTCCTCATAACAGTACTGAAAACTAGGATTCTACTTGAGGCACAGAGAGGCTAAGTACTTGTTCAAGGTCACAGACTTATGGGTGACTGAGTGGCAGAGCCAGAATTCACACCCAGGCACTCTGATCAAAGGCTTTGTTTTGTTAGCTTTATCAGTAAATATTGTAAGCCACTTAAATCTCACCCTGAATGTGTGCCAGATGCGAGTGCAGGTAGTTTGGACAGTTTGCATATCTGAATCTAGGGGATTTAGAGTTAATCCAAAATCCAGCTCTGTTCCCAACAAGTCAGCCAGTGTCGGGAAAGGATCCACTCTGGGGCCTTTAGTGTGGGCTTCACGCTGTACTGGTGTGAAGACGGTGGGGGGGAAGAATATGTGAGAGATGAGGTGTGTGTGTTCATGAATGAGGAAGAGAAAGATGAGATATTGTCCCTACCCCAGGCAGAGACGGCGTGAGCACCTCCCCAGCACCCACCCACCAGCTGCCACTCTTCCTGGGAGAGATCTGTGTTCTGATGACAGGTGACCGTAAGGGGTAGAGAAGGCCAGGCCTAGCTGGGCTCTTAGAGGAGAGTGACTGCCGGGGAGGGAGTGGATTTTATTGCTGTCCTTATTATAAAAGCAATTTAACCACATTAGGCAAAGTTTGGAAGCCAGGGGGGAAATTATTGTGCCCTCACTCTCCTAATATAGCTGCTGTTATCATTATGGAAATTATCCCAGTGGGTCCTCTTCTCAAGTACAGGTTTGGGCACAGCTGTGGCTGTGGGGCAGCCCTTTCTCTGCTGTCAGTCCAAGTCTGTCCCATGTACTTCCTAAGCCTTCAAAGGGAGATTGTTCCCGCGCGTGAGTGGATGTACTTTGCCATCCTACATGGGCACACATTTGGGCCATTTCCAGGTTATTTCTTTGCTTAAATACTGTGGAGCCCGGCCTCCAAGAGAGGCACTGGCAGGAGGCCTGAGTAATGCAGAAAGGTGCTAGGGGTGGGCATGGGTGCTGTGGGGTGTGCCAACTGGCCTAGCAACAGAGTGGGAGCAAAGTTGGGAAGGGGACTGAAAGCAGCCAAGCCATTCTGGTGACATGACCAGCCCGAGGGAGGGACACGACTTGGGTCGCACAGTGCTCAGGGAGCGAATAGATATGGAAAAGCAGGGCACTGACCCAGAGCCCAGGAGAATGAGCTCAAGTGGAAGAGCTATTTCTCACCCTTGCTAATATTTGGCTCCTTGGAGAGCAGCAGCAGCCAGCTGAGGTCAGCCCCAGAAAGAGCTTGGGGGTCAGAGGTACCCTTTGGCACCACCCATGTGCCCATGATTCTTGCCAAACCCGGGAACCTGAGCCCCAGCTGTGGTATGGCCTAGACGGTGGGGTGAGGTGCAGCGCTGAAGATTTCAGCAGCTAAAGGGATGGAAAGACCATTAAGTTGGGAGCCAGCAAAGCCGACTTTGGTTCCAGCTCTGCCTCCAGCTGACTTTAGGTAGGTCATCTTTCCCCTCTGAGCTGAAGTTTCTCTGCAAACGGGGGTTTTGAACAAGACTCCCTGTTCACATCACTCCTGTTCACATCTCTCTGACAGGTCTGTTTCCAAACACCCCTTAGGGCTGTGACCTCCCATGGCAAGAGCCACGGAACTGATTCCATTACCAGCTCTGCCTCCTCCCAGCCAAGGGAGCTTGGTGTAGGGTACTGGGACCTAAGTGCTCCCTCTGGGCCTCGGCCTCTCCTGCTGTCTTTCGTCCCTCTCAGCACTGAACCTGGTGCTGGGCCCTGGGACCTTTTAGAAATGAAATCAAGTCAGGCAAGCGAACATGTAGGCAAAGCTTTTATTGGGGCTTCCATTTAGGAAAGGAGCAGCTCTGGAAAGAAGACAGCAGGCCGACTCCCTGAAGGGAAGGAGGGGTCCTGCTTTCTCAGTTACTTGCAGGGGCAGGAATCTTCACTGTACTCAACTTGAGCATTTTCCCTGTGCTAAAAGATAAGTCACTGCAGCCGTTGAGAAGAACATATCCAGGGCACTCGGATCTCAACCATGCAGAGCCTACGTTGTTTGAGGGTGACACACACTAAACCCCACAGGTCTGCTGTCAGGCCATGAGCCACAGACAGAAGTTCCTTTGTCTTTTGTCCCTGTGGTGGTCCTTATCTTGGGCCTAAAGATCCATTGCACACAGTAGGTGTTTAAGAAACTGGACTGGACAGAGGGATTTATTGTTACTTCCTCTGTTTAATATTGTGTAATCGGAGCAAAGTCGTCACTGTTCCTGCGGGATACAGGTGTTTTGTCAAAACTGAGAAAGCTGAGAGATGCTTAAACCACCCTAGCAGAAAAGCCATCTCTGATGCAGAAGGGAGTAGAACTCCCCCTTACGCCCACTGTGGTTATTAAAATGAAAACAGAAAGCAGCAAACAACCAGCTCAGCACCCCAGTGATTTGGAGATGCTGGTGAGGGTAGAGTTGCAGACCTGAAGCTCCTGCCTTTTGCTGGAAGGGCAGGTTGGCAGGAGGTGGTCCAGGCCTTTCTCTTTCCTCCTCAGAGAAAAGAGGACTGGCATGATGTCTCCCAGCTCTGACTCCATCCTAGCCATCCACAGTCTCAACAAAAGGGAGGGTGATCCTATTTGGGACATGAGGCCAAGTGGAGATTTTAGCTGCAGTTTTATAATCAAAGAATAAATTTGTTAAATGATTCCCATCCACTAAGATTCTTGGAAGCCCCTGTCAGGCAAGTACCTACCAGTAATACCATTGAGCCCTTTAAAAATACTCCTCTTGCCAGTGATGTAGGCTTATAATCCTAGAGACTTGGGAGGCTGAGGTAGGAGGATCACAAGTTTGAGGCTAGCCTCAGCAATTTAGTGAGATCTGTGTCAAATTTTAAAACAAAGGTCTGGGATGTAGCTTAGTGGTCAAACATCCCTAGGTTAAAACCTCAGTACCCAAAAAAGGAGAGACCTGTAGGGAGGCTAATGAGAAACGAGGAGTTCACTGATGCAAATGATTATTTTGAAAACAACTAGCTGGAGTCTGTTGGCCACTGATGATTGAGCACTTGTTTTCAGAGTAAGTGGGGTCCGCTCCAACACAGTGGAAAGGCAGGAAGGGAAGGAGGCAGAGGCAGCAGACTGTCAGTGCAGACAAGTGCTTCCTTTTCTGTGAAATGGGCATGGCAGGATTTTGTTCTGGGAGAGGGGTCCCTGCATGCAGACCACAGCTTCAAATGCTTTAGCCAAGCATGTTCTTGGCAGCTGCCCACCCAGCACTTACAAAACTGCTTCTGGGATAAAGGAAGATGTTTAGGGTACTCTTCCCCATCCCACCCCCGGCCCTGCTGGTGCAGCCTCCCTCCCGAAGTGGCTGAGAGGTGGGGTTTGTGGAGTGTGCCGTGTGGAAGATGCCACTGCCACCTTCCCACCCCGCTCTACCCCCGTTCCGGGCCTGTCAGCCTGTTCCCAGCCTCCAGCCAGTCTGGCGGCCCATGAGAGAAACTAGCCAGACTGGTCCAGCGGCTCTTTCCTGGCTGCTGAAGGAGAGGTGGGGATTGTTCTCAGCTGCTTGTCTACAAGTTTGGAGTCCGCCCACCAGAGTGCTAAGAGGTGTTGGGGCTGTCATGAGGCATAGTGGGAATCTTGGTTGAGCCTTCAAGTGCTGGGGGTTCAGGGCCTTTAGTAGACCCAGATATCTTATTGGTCCATGTCCTGGCAGGTACACAGAGCCAAAGGGTGAAAGACTGGGACAGCTGGGGCTGCAGCAGTGCCCCGGTGCATGTGGGGGAGGGGGCGTCTCCCTTTGCAACTTACCCTGTTTTCCTGGCCTCCTTGCCAGGTGTGTTCAGTGGTCTTCCTAGCTCAGCAGAGCCTCAGGTACTAGCCATCACCAGAGCAGCCCCTTCCACTGTGCAGACAGAGTTGGGTGGGCAGCCTGTGGGCAGAGAAGGAGAGGGGCCCTGGGACGAGGGGTAGGCTGTGCAGGCTACAAGAGAAAGTCACTGGGCAGGAAGGGACTGGCAGAGGAGAGGCCCAGGGCTTTCTAAGGCACTGTCCTCCCAAGACTGGGCTCTCAGAAGCAGCAGCCTAGCCTCTGCCCGTGGCTTGCTCAGGGTGGACAGTTTTAGTCCTATAGATGATGTAGGTCTGCAGACAAACTGACTAACCGTGAGAGGCTCCAGGTGGGACAGAGAAGGAAACCACTAGCTAAAGAGAGAGAGGTAAGAGGAAGGAAAGAAAAGACTCGCACGTCTTGGTCATTCTTGCTTTTTCTTTCTTCCTAGCACCCAAGAGAACATGTGCCCTGATTCCTATCCAGAGATTTGCTGGAACCCCTTTCTCTCCATGGAGAGGCTGGTGCACTGGTGGAAGGACCTCCCCCCGCCCCCATTGCCCCAGGATGGGGCCCCCCACTCTAGCAGCAGAGGACAGAAGCCACAGAGCCTGCTGCCTTTGTGGTCCTCACTGCTCCCTAGTGAGCATCCCCCATCTGTTTCTTACACACACACACACACACACACACACACACACACACACACATGTCCACTAGGAATGTGCTACTTCTGCAGTGTTTGCCATAGTGTCCCCCTGCCTGCCACCCCTCAGAGTCTACTCCGTGGTCACCAGCTCTTCTCTCAGCACGGTCGGGCGGCTGGGCTGCTCCACAGACTGTCAGCCTCTAATCCCAGGCCTGACTGGAGCCCTGCTGGCCCCTGCCCATTCCCTCAGTGCGGCTCAGCTTCCCTTGGCAGGTGCATCTTTTCCAGAGCGGCTCCCATTGCCCAGCCCGCTGTGTGACCCCATTGAGTCCTCCATGCCGCTCTGGAAGTGAAAGGAGCAGACGCTGGAGTCTTGCTCCCCTCACACTGCTCTCCCTCCTGCCCCAGCCTCTTCACAGAGTTTGTGCCTCCCTGCCTTTGACCCTGCTGTCACTCCTGCGGGACTTCTCTCCCCAGCCTCTGCACCAGTTCACACCCAGCAAAGCTTCCTGAACCATCCGCTTCCTCCTCCACGAAGCCCTTTGGTCTATGCCACCTCTTTCCTATGTGCCTTTGCCTGTTCCTTGTCTCCACGCCCCCTCCCCAGCTGCCGTAAGCTCCAGCTCATAGGGTGCCTGGGCTTTCCAAAGGCATGGGGCCCCCATGGGGGGCTTAAAACTCTGACTAAGCAGACTCTATAAGGACCCCTGATTGCCTGCATCTAGCCCGAGCCCTTGTTCCCATCATCGATTTTGAGCCCTGCCCGGGCCAGGAGGTGTCCCTCAAAAAATAAAAAAGCAAACAGACTCTGTGTGCTCAGCATCTAATCCAGAACTGTGCACACAGTAGGTGTACCATATTTACTGACTTTAATGAAGGGTCTGTCTGTGCTCTAGTCCTGGATGAACAGCTGTCTGTGCACCTGGCAGTGCTGTGGTGACAGGAGACACACAGAGGACCGGCTAGACAGACAGGGCCCTCCTCGGCTGCACGTGGGGACGGCTCCAGGGCTCATCCAGCCTCATGCTGATGGCATCGTGGCTTAGGAGCAGTCCGAGATTCCGGGCCAGCCGTGATCCTCCCTGTCCCTCATTACTCTGTGCTTCATGAGGGGCTCTGGGCAGGAGTGGATGACATCACCAGAGGAGACTAGGGGCATTGATACAAAGGGGCAAGAAACTTCTCAGAAGCTGGGGTCTTCAGAGAGAGCTCCCAGGCGCTTCGGTCACCAGGTGGGTTGGTGGCAGCCCAAGGCTCCCCCCCCCCCCACTGTCCTGCTGCTGCTGGCTGCAGACAGAAGTAGCAGGCAAGCAGAGGTGAGCAGAGCACCAGCATTCTCTCTCCTTCATGGTGTCTTGTCCCTCAGTCCACACCACAGCCCTCCAGCTGCCTACAGGGGGCAGAGGACAGCCTCTGGGGTCCTTTTTCTCCAAATGGTCAGGCTCATGGACTGACCATGAATGCTCCTGCCAGGCTGTGAAACATGGAGCCCAGGAGTGGCATGTCCCCTAGAGCTGACAGGGCAGAAGTCCTGGGGTGAGAGCCAACTCTACCACTTCCTGCATGGGTGGCCTTGAGCAAGTCGAATAACCTCTCTGGGCTTCTGTCCTCTTTCTAGACCATGATGGAGAAAAAGGGAGGAAATGCCTGTGCAGGGACTTGTCCCCACCGAAGGCCAAAGAGCAGGACCTGCTGCTTGCATTGTCCTCCCCACTCCACTGGGGTCGGGGAGAGTCCCCCTGCCCCACCAGGCCTTCCCTCCTGGGCCAGTGCCACACACTCCTCTGGCTGGAGAGTGGACCTTCCGGCCCGCAGCAGGCCAGCCTGTGGTCCTCCTGCACAGCCGCACAGCAGGACTCACCTCGCAAGCGTGACAGCATCTGAGTTGGTCCAGACCCTGCTCAAGGAGACGAGTTTATTGACAACTTGCTGGGATGTCATAGCAAGGGCAAATTCACATGGAAGTTTCCAAACACTTACTCTCAATTTTTGTGCGTATCACCTTGTGGACCAGTAGCAGACAGTTCGCACTTGGCACACCTGACCCGTGGAACTGGTCCTGACCACCCTTTCAGTAGCCCTGATCCGAAGCCCTGCTTAGGGACCAGAATTAACTGCCCGAATCCCTGGTTCACTTCCCATGAGTCCGGTCCTCCAGCCACGTCCTTTGCACCTGTCTATCTTGGTTGTAGGGACTTGAGTGATCTGGTGACTGTAGCGGCTGAAGCTGGGCTGACTGAAATGGAAGAGCCCATGGCAGGGAAGGAGGACTCTCTTTGGTTTGTGCAGAATCCCCCCTTGATGGCGGGGTCTGGGTGAGACGACTCCTCATTCTGTCTCTGTGACCCTTACCTGTCACAGAGGTAGGGGGAGGACTGGCAGCATTCAGTGGGTCACAGGACCCTCGTGAGGCCAGGGAAGCCTCTCCTCTGGGGCAGGCTCCCCTAAAGCTCCAAGGACCCAGGCCTACACAGGTTCTGCCTCTTGTCCCCAGTTTTGCCCACGTCAGCTGTCCCCTCCAAGATGCTGGCTGACTTTAGGGAGGGGCTGCCCACGCCCTGCCCTTGCTCCTGACCCCCCAGCTTTGGCTGTGTCCCCAGGCAGATCTTCTCACCCCTTCCTGGTCTCCCATGCACACCCTGCCCTGGAGGCTTTGACCAGGCAGGACCTCCTCTCTGACCAGGAAGAGTCCCTCCACTGTCCCCTGCCCTCAGACTGAGCCAGGCAGTGAGGAATGGCTGGTCCGAAGGCCTGCAGCGCACCTGCAGGTAGAGAGCAACCCAGGGCCTCTTGAGGGCTTCTTATTCTTTCATTCTTTCTGAGGTCTCCCCAGATGTCTTCCTTCCTCCCTGAATATGATGGGCAAGCAGGCCAGTGGCTTCAGAGCTTTGCGCCCTCCCTGGGTGCATGATCCCCAGCATCAGCACTACCGACGTGCGGGGCCAGGCAGCCCTTTTGGGGAGGGGGCACTGTGCATCATAGGATGTTTAGAGCACCCCTGGCCTCTAACCACTAAATGCCAGTACCCACCCCCCATTCATAGCCACCAAGGGTGTCTCTAGACACTCACGCCCAGTGTTCTCAGGGGGACAAAATGACCTCTGGTTGAGTCTCACGGAGCTAGTTCGGCCATCCTCAGTTCTGGCATCATTTCATAATCCTCCAGAGAGCATTAAAAAATATGAGGATTGCTGAGTTCCCCTGGGCCTACGGACCTGAAATCTCTGGGGTGGGGGCTGAGAAATGGAATTTTCTTTTTTCTTGGTCAGATGCCGAGTACTGTCTGGAAACTTCTACGTTCGTCTGACTCACACTTACAGGCAAAGGATGAGGCCCCTGCCTGTCCTACGATTGTTCTCACACTTGCCCTCCGTCTCTCTGCTCAGCGGTCTCTGAGTCAGCAGCCCCTTTAACTCCCTGTCCAGGTGTCGAGAGGAAAAACAGCCACAGACCCTTCAGCTTTTTCAGTCAGCTTCCCAGAGGCGGACAGATTCCCTCTTCCTTCCTGGCTCTCTTTTGAAATGCCACTCTCCTTCCAGGACGTCTTCCTCCGGCCAGGCCACAGTCCCCCCACTTTACAGTTGGCGGAGCAGCCTAATCGAGAACCCCGGCTGACAGCCTGCCTGGCTGGTGTCTCCACAGCTGTCCTGACACCTCAGCTCTATGCTCCAACCCCTCAGGGAAGGTTTCCCAGAGTGGGAGCCACTCACGGATCAGAGCTGTGCAACTTCCAGGGGGAGGACCTTCAGCTCCCTAGCCCTTCCCGAGCCCCCCTGCTGACAGGGTCTGCCTAGTGTCCACCCCTCAATTCCCACCGCCAGCTCTCAGGGAGCCAGGATGGAGCCAGGAGCCAGAGGTCAAGAGGCAAAGGAAGCCCATACCCGCCTGATCCAGGTTGCGAAGAGGTGACCATGGGGAGGGGGAAGGAAAGCAGCGGGGACTGCAGAGAAGCAGGTCGTCCTGCAAACCCCCGGCCCTCCAGTTACCATGGGAACAACCGGGGCCCAGTTACCATGTCCGTGCACATGGGTTTCTCATCTGTACAGTGGGGAGATGCTAACGGATCCAACTTGGAGGGACTGGGAGGATTAGAGAAAATTCACAGGCTCTGTTACCAGGCAGGTAGGAGGGAGGGAGGAAGAAGAGTGGAGGCAGGAGGGGGAGAGAGGAGGTGGGCGGAGGAGAGGCAGGGAGGCCCAGAAGGCAGGGACCACGAGGATGTATTGGAGGGATCTGAGAGTGAACCCAGCCAAGGGCGGAGGGAGTGAGCTCAGGAGAGGCCGAGAAGGAGGCCAGATGGGGCTGGCGGTGACAGTGTGCCCTCATGGAGCGGGTGGTGTGCCCCATTTTAGTGGGTAGCCGCCAGCTCCTGGGAACCCACTGGTGATGGAAAGTGGCTGTTCATGCCCTGGGTGGCCCATCAAGGAGCATTTGGGGGCAGAGGGCCGAGTCAGAAAAGAATCAGCTTGTCACGGGACAGAGGTGGCTTCTGTGGCACTCAGCGCACACACTCAGCTCCAATCTCTCTGAGCGCTTGGGGGTGTGAATGTTTTTTTTCCTATGAGCCCATTTGTGGATGGGGAAACCAAGGCAGGAGAAGTTAAGTGATCTGCCCAACCCCACACGGGTAGGAAGGAGCAAATAAAAGATTCCAGTGTGGATCTCTCCGGCCCCAAGGTGAGAGGGTGAATCTCTGCTGTCCTGTGAGTGCTGAGACCAGGGCATATTCAGAACTGGGAAAGAACCCTGGGGACAGACGCAAGGAAGGGTGGGGGAGCGCCTCACCAGAATCCCAGCGCCAGTTTGTCAGAGTCGGAGGGGACCGGCCCTCCCCGCCCTAGAACACTTTCCTTCAGCACATCTCCTGGAGGCCAAGGTGAGGAGCCAGGCACAAATCAAAACCCCCGAGGAGCCCATGCAGTGGCGCACACCTGTAATCCCAGCAGCTTGGGAGGCTGAGGCAGGAGGATGGTGAGTTCAAAGCCAGCCTCAGCAACTTAGTGAGGTGCTAAGCAACTCAGTGAGGCCCTGTCTCTAAATAAAATACAAAATAGGGCTGGGAGTGTGGCTCAGTGGTCGAGTGCCCCTGAGCTCAATGCCCAGCTCCCTCCCAACCCCCCCAAAAAAAAAAAAAAAATCTAGAGGCAGAGGGAGCTCCTTCTGGGCAGGAGGAAAAGAGGGAAAAAAAGTGAACATCAAAATGTCCTGTCGGGAATATGCATAATTATAATGCACCGTAAAAAATATGGGAAAAAGACCCCCCCAAAAAAATTAATTTTAAAAACTGCCCATGTGGGACTCCATGGTCTAAGGGGTAGAAAACAAAAGGCCATCTGTTCATTCAGTCATTTACTCATTCACTGACCTGTAGGAGGCCTACACTGGGTCAGGTCCCTCTGAGGGCACAGAAATAGGCAGACTCAGATCTGCCCTCGGGAGCTCATAACTCCATTGGACATGCTCCCGGCACCTCGGGTGGCCTGTGTGAACTCCAGAGCTGGGGTCAGGCCATCCCTGCCCTGGGGCGGGTGAAGTAGGTGGCCCACAGGTCCAGCCCTGCCAGGAGCTCTCCTTAAGGGACAGGAGTGGGCAGAAGCAGGGATGGAGGGGTGGGGACAGGACACGCCCCGAGCTCAGGGCCGGGGAGAAGGCCTGGAGGCGGGGAACACCCAGGCACACCCCCTCCCTTCACTGTAGGCAGGAGGTTTTCCGTTCCATTTTTTCTCTTCTGTACAACAGCAATTTAAGTTAATTAAATGTAACAATAAATTATTTCTTGCCTGCCTGGAATAACCTTTCACTGCTCATGCATTTGGGGGGAAGGAACAGGCTCTTTGACTTGGGGTGGGGACAGGTCGTGGCTGTCACAAAAGGACCTGGGAAGGGACAAGGAGAAGGGTCTACTTTGGGGACAAAAGTCTTACACAGTCAAGAGGGCTGAGAAGAGCCAGGTGGCATCACCGCCCGCTGTGCCTAGCCAGTTTTACCCTGGCTGGTCTTTGGGGCACCTCTGTATGAATCAAAAAAAGGCACCCCGAGGTCTCGGTCCTGCCCCTGCGGTGCACAGCTGCGCTCCTGCCGGCTCACCCCTCTGGCGCTCGGCGCTGTGCAGACTGCAGCGGCAGGCGGGCCCTTCCCTCCTCTCGTTTGATGGGTTCCTGACTGCAGGTCTATCCCTCGGAGACCTGGACAGGTTGTGAAGAGTCAATTGCACATTTCATTTCTGCAAACCAGACTCTGGGTTTTAAATGCAACAGGGGAGACAGCTTTGTAAAGAAGCTGTGATTTATGACCGCTGACCGCTCCTCTCTTGCACCGCTAGATGTGCTGCTCTTGGCTTCGCTTTAAGGCAGGCTACCCAACACAGCGCCCAGCAGGACTTCCAGAATGGCCAAAGCCCAGGACCTGGGAACTTGACCAGCAGGTGGCAGTGTGGGCGGGGGGGGGGAGCTTGCCTCTAGGGGAGCCACTGAGGAGGATTGTGATCTTGGCCACACTGTGGGGATCCCTGAGTCTGGGTCCCCACGTTCTCTCACATCAAGGAAGGCAGCAATTCCCAGCTCCATCCCCAATTTACTAAGCAGAGACTTGGGGCTGTCCCTCTCCCTCTCCAGGCCTCATTTACCTCCCTACCAGTGACTCCATCCATGAGCACATGGTAGTGTGCTGCTCTGGCGTCGACCCTGGCACCTCAGGCCTATGCACCCAGCTCGGCCCAGTGTCTGAGAGCCCTGCCCCGCCCCCACCCCAGCTCAGGGCCCTCCTGTGCCCAGGAGGCCTTCTCTTTCCTGACAGTCCATGGCTACCCTGCCCACCCTCGGGCTCCCCTTCTCCGGAAGCCCATGCTCCCCTGCACTCGCTCTGTGTGTGTGTGTGTCCTCGTGTGAGTCTCTGTGCATTGTCCTTGTCCTTCTCTGCCTCTCTGAATTTCTTTCCCTTTTTCCAAACCACATACCTAGTGAGTCCTGGATTCCTTGAATGTTGAATCCCGGTCCTGCAGGGAGCTGGGGAGATCGCCAAATCTGGTGGCTCTAAAAACAAACAACCAACTTTCCTTTTAAGCTGAAAACCCCTCCCAAAGGCAGCAGGGGTGGAGGTGGCCAGCCTCTGGCACCCTGGAGGTGATAATGACCTTGCTGACACTTGCTGGGGAGTTTGAATTTCAGGAGCATCTCTTTCCTCTGCCTGGCGGGGTGGGGTGGGGATTGAGGCTCCATTGTCCCTGCCTCACAGAAAAGGAGGTGGAGTCTCACGGGCCAGGTGACTCACCCAGAGTCACACCGTAGGGTGGTGGGACTGGGCTCAGAACTCAGCAGGAGGGGGAGGAATTGCAGAGGGTCATTCCAGCACTGTGGCTGCTGCGATTCTGTCAGGCCAGCTCTGTCCTGCCCCAGAGGGCTTTGGGGTCCTGCCCAGCTGAGCCTGGGAGCTCATTGTGAAAGGGGAGGGAAGGCAGGCCCTTCTCGTTGCTCAGGGACTTTCAGGAGGTGGGAGGGCAGCCCCAGCTGCCTTGCGGCCTTCCCTCCCTCCTTTCCTCCCTCCCTCTGGTGTGCCTTCAGGACCCTCCCCAAAAGGTTAATCACCGAATTATCCCATCAAAGGAAATTGCTCTTTTTTGCCTTAAAGACCAAACTAAGCTTCAGCTACATAGTTATTTATGGTCTCTAATAAGCATTTTCCGGGTGTGATTAACCTTTATGCCAAAGTCACGCTGGGAATTGGGATGGCAGCTTCAATTCCGTGTGGCCTGGGGTGGGGTGGGGCGTGGGAAGCAGCTGAAGAGGCAGCTGTCAGGCTCAGTGCAGCCACCCACCCCTGCTGGGCTCCTGTGCCACTTCCCTCTCCCAGGTGCCTCTCTCCTGTCTGTGCCTTGTGCCAATGGGGACCTGGCCAGGCCAGAGCACCAGCCCCCGGTTTCATTCATCTACTTCAAGGGCAAACGTGGATCAGATTGCCAGAGCCCAGTCCCTGCTCGCTGCTCAGAGCAGCTGTGACTCTCAGCACTTCAGGGAATCCAGCTATAAAATAGGGGGCATGGGACCTTGTCTGCTTTCTGCAGCCCAGTGCCGCATTCGTGTCAGGTCCCCACAGTTTCCTCAGACAGTCATTTTAGGTGAAGCTGTCTTTGAGCAACAGTAGGCCCTTGTCTGTCTCTGATTTAACCTTCAAGATTTGGAGAGATTAGGTCTGAGGAGGCTGAGGCAGGAGGATTGCCAGCTTGAGGTCAGCCTCATCATCTTAGTAAAACCCTCAGCAATTTAGTGAGACCCTGTCTCAAAATTTAAAATGTGGGGAGGGTTGGGGTAGAATGTCCCTGGGTTCAATTCCCAGTACCAAAGTGGGGGGGAAGGGCTTGGAGAGATTTAAAATAAGAAGTTTTATTTGGGGCTGCCAGGCTGGGGTGCAGAGTGGGAAATTAGCTAGAGAGTGGATCTAGTGCTCTGCCAGCTTCACGTTCTCAGTTCCATTTTGGTTTCTCTGCTAGTTGGAAAATGGCAAATCTCATGAAGTGCTGAAAACTTGGGTTGTCAAAAACGATTCTGGAAAGACAGCCAGTAGCTAGGGCTCATGGTGGAGGGGAGAAGCCAGCCAGGAGGGGGTCCCAGCAAGTGTTAGTTCTTAGCACTTAGTCTTGATCTAAGACAGGGTGGCATGTCCAGTTCGGTGGGGGCCTGGACCTCGGATGGGACCCATTAACATGTGTTGCAGCCATAGCTCTTGCTGTTTGGGGGGTGTTAGACCTTGCTGAGAAGTAGAGGAAGTGATGAACCTCCCCAGGAAACAGGTTCTATTGCACACACCATTCCGCTTTTAATTCCAGGGCGCTCACACTCCCTCCTCCATTGTGTGTTTGTGGACCCCAGATTCTCCGTTTTGAGAGGAAACAAACAATACCCCCGAAACTTTTGGGGTCCGTTCCCACCAGCACAGTAGTTGCCTGTTAATGGGGAAAGAAAATGGTACTGTCATTGAAGAGATCAGCAGCTGGTGGAGAAAACACACAGGAAAACTGCACTTCCCATGGAAGTGATTCAGGAAGAAGCCAGAAGCGTCACAAGCCTTCCGCACGCAGGACAAGAGGGAACGCAGGCAGAGGTTCTGCTCCAGAGTTGACCTTTCCAGAGAGGAAGGGTTGGTCTGAGAATTTTAAGGAGCATCTTCCTTTGCATAATGCATCGCGGGTCCTCACTAGGCAGGACATGGCTTGGTAACCTGCACCTTCAAGGAGACAGCGTCAGGGCGATAGGCAGCCAGGGGCCCTCGAGTCCTTTGCTGTGTGGCACTTGGTTTGATTTTATGATGATTCTGGAATTGCTTGCTCTTCTGTAAACCGCAGGACGTTAGCATGCAAGAATAAGAACGTACACCTGTACATTTGCCATCTAATTAGAGCTGTGGGCCAGGGGTGCTTGGTACTGAGGTGGCTCTGATATATTCAGGGCTAGTCCAAGGCCCCCATCTGTGAGCCCCCTGAGCATACCGCCCAGCTCATGCTTTGGGGACAAGGGGCACATTGAAGGGGTAACCGCGTCACCTTGCTTTGGAGGCTTGGGGAGGGGCCCTTTTGAGGAATGCACAGTTCACCAGGGGAAGGGGCAGCTGGAGAGGGGTCACCAACTGCAGGCACAAGGAGGGGTTGGTGTGCTGGGGAAGTGACACGTGCTGGGACTAATGGCAATGTGCCTTCAAGGGGAACTGAAGGCAGAAGCAGGAAGCAGGGTCTAGAGACGGGGATGGATGGTGGGGGCATGACTGCAGCCAGGCTGATTTTCCAGTGGGTGTTTCTAGTTTTCTCTGATTTGCCTGTGAGTGCGTCTGTGCAGGTGACGCGGGCATCATGGGAGCGGTAAGGCCCGGAAGGCAGAGTTTCCTAGTCACCTTCTAGAAGAAGCCCTTGGCCATAGCAGCTGGTCTGCTCATCCCTGGGGACAGAGCAGAGCCTGGACCCCCGCTGAGTGCTGAGCAGGCAGAGCAGGTTTGTCTCTGCTTCCCGGCAGGAGCCTCTTGGAAAATGAGGAATCTCTCTACCTCTCCGCTGACTGCAAAGTTTAATTACTGATTAATAAAGTGTCCGAAGTTCCTTGGGGCTGGAGAGATGAATGGGTCTCTTCCCATCCCTGTGGAGGCCCGGCAGCCAGTTAGCTGACCCCAGGCCATTCTGTGAGGGTCCTGTGTGCCGGGCACAGGAAGGATGGCCAGCAGGACTAGGGCCACCTGGGAGCCTGACGCTTGGTGCAATAAAAACGGAGGACAGAAGGAGTAAACAAGGCCCACAAAGCACACAGGTTGACCCTGAAGGGACAACCTGACCCTGTGCACCGTTAGGGTCAAGGGGAGCTTCCTGCAGAGGAGGCAGGAGGAGGATGGGCGCTGACCAGAAGTGGAAGTGCTGCATGACACCTGGGAGGGAGGACTGTAGGGCCTGGCAGCATCACTGGGACAGGAAGGGGAGAGAAGGGGTGCCCTGGAGGGCGAGGAGGTCCTGGGGGAGGCGGGAGGACATTCCCGGCAGGTGAGCATAGAAAGTCAGCCCCTAGAAAAAGACAGACAGAATCGGATTCAGCTCAAACAGGGACAAATGAAAGAAAGTGGAATTAAAGTTTGCTTTTATGGACTGAGGGAAGGCCCTGAGGTCCAGAGAGGGTGAGCAGGGCCAGGGGTCCAGGGGAAGGGGGCCTGGGCAGCCGTGGGTGGGGCAGTGTGTGGGTGGAGAGCAGCTTGGGAGGGTTTGTGACCGAGTGCCGAGGGTGCATCCAGTAAGGCATTCTCCAGAGTCAGGCGGTGCCAAAAGCCTCTGTAATCACCATAAATAATGTTATGATATTATTACCAATTCTTCCCTTTGCCCCACGTTCCAATATAACGTGATTTTAAACACAATTTTTAATGTTTTGTTCATCATGGATTTTTTTGTTGCATTAATTTAGCTTGTTTAAAAATATTGGGGATGTAGCTCAGAGATAGAATGCTTGCCTGGGATGCACAAGTCCTTGGGTTCTATCCCCGGCACTGCAGAAAATAAAAAACTGCGTTAAACGTGACATATCCTGACTACTAAGGTTTTTGTTGTTGTTGTTCTAATTAGTTAAATATGACAGTAGAATGCACTTTGACACCCCTTAAACTTTGCACCCACTTCACCCCCATCCAGGGGGTGCCCCTTGTGAGGGCGCACGCTGCTGGAGAGCACCACCTCCCAGACACTGACTAGACTAGCAGAGGGGTCACCCCCACCCCCACCCCATCCTGTGTTCCTGCTGCGGAATCCCAGGCTGAGCCTGGCCCTGAGTTCAGCAGTGAGCTTCGCAGCAGGTGCAGAAATGGGCTGGGCCTGAGACCTCTGGACAGAGGGAGGGCCCTAGGAAATAGAGCAGAGGAGCGGAGCGGGCTGGTGAGGAGGAGAGCAGTCCCAGGCTCACGTCCTGCCTGGAAGCTCTGCAGGTCACTGTGTCTGGGACCCACAGCCACCCAGCTACAAAGCTCCCCACCACACTCACAATGCTTTTTCTCCTTGTTCTTTCTGCAGTAGTGGGGGTGAAACCCAGGGCTTCTTCACACATGCCAGGCAAGCGCTCTACCACTGAGCTACACACCCAGCTCTTTTTATTTTGAGATAGAGTCTCACAAAGTTGCCCAGGCTGACCTTGAACTTTTGCTATTCCTGCCTGAGCTTCCTGAGTAGCACTACCATGACCCCTCCAACTTAATCCCTTGAAGTGGAACCCCAGGAGAAACAACTAACTGAATATACACCATGAAGTTCAAGTCATCAATCTGTTCTTACTGAGAGCCTGTTATATACTAAAAATCCAATATCTTTCATTAATTTTTTCAACAACGTGAGTACAATAAACAAAACAAAAGCCTTGCTCTCAAGGAGCATGGGCACTATTTAAAAGCCTGAGACGGGGATGGGTCGGGGATGGGTCTACTCAATTTTACAGATGAGGACACTGAAGCACAGAGAGGTCAAGTAACCTGCCTGTGGTGACACAGTGAAACTGAGGCTGGATGCCAGGCCTATAGAGACTAAATCTGTAGGGAGCACGACCTCTGGGAAGGGTCTGTAGTGGTTGCCTGTGGTTTAAGGAGGGCAGCCCTCCAGTTATGGGCCCATGCCCCTCCCCTTCCAGCTAGGCTGAAATTCTGGAATCAGAGTGGAGCCTTAGGAGAGGTTAAAGAGCAGAGGTTCTCCTCCAACAGGGCAGCCGTCTTTCAGCGTGTTCATCCCTTCACCTCTCTGCACCATTCATAGTGACTGGCAATAAGCCAGGTGGGAAGCAGAACCAGGAAGCAGCTCATTAAACAAGAGGTCAGCAGCGCCTTTGCTCTGGAGCCAGAGAGTTGTGCTAATGAGGGTCTGTGAGCCCATGGAGCCCATCAGGCACGTGGGAGGCTGTGTGTGTGTGTGCATGTGTGTGTGTGTGTGTGTGTGTGTGTGTGTGTGTGTGTGTGTGTGTGTGTGTACATGCCTGGGATCCATGGTGATTGAGGTGGCTTCCTCCGGCAGAGTCTCTGGGAGGTCAAGCTGCTTCTCTAACCACCCCCTGTTCCAGGCCCCCTGTTCCAGGGCACCTCCAGACCTTCCAGACCAAGAGGATGCAAGGGAGGAGGGCCAGGAGACTAGGGGTGGGGGCTGGGAAGAACCTGGATCTAGGAGGTGGAAAGGAGCAGAGACAGGAAGCAGCAGGCCAGGCTGACCATGGCACCCACCTGACTGTGTCCTTTGCCCCCCTGTGCCTGCAGGCCCTTCTCCTCCTGGGGCTGAACCCTGTCTCCACCTCCCTCCAGGACCAGAACTGCGAGAACCTGTCCCTGGCCAACAACATCTCTGGTGAGTCCCCCACCCTCTTCTGCAAGATGCAAGGTCAATACAGTGTTCCCCGCCCTGGGACTCCCAAGGTCTGCGCACAGAGCCATGCCTGGGAGCAGAGACAGCAGAGAGATTCCCCCTTTCGGACTCTGAGCACATCAGAGGAGGATGCTGAAGGTGGGTGTCCGGTTGGTAGGAAAGAGAACTAGCAAGCCAGCCCCCTCTGCCATGGGCAAGTACTGCAAGTAGTCACCTACCTGCCTTAGGGTGCGCCACAGGAGAGGGTGTCCCAGCCCCTGCTGCCAGGCTGTGACTCGGGGACATCAGGTGAGGGAGGAAGGCTGCTGCTTCCTGCTGCTAAAAGTGCCCAGAGTCTCCCGACACGTGCTGCTGACCGTGCTTCAGGCACAACTCAAGGAATTTGAGACATGTTAACCCAGTGTGCCCAGTGATCTTCTGAGGTGGCTGCTGTTGTCCTCATGTGACAAACAAAGAACCTGAGGCACAGAGACGGCACCAGTTAGTGCTGGAGCCCGAGTTGAGCAGGTAGCCAGGCTTCTGGACGCGCTCCGAAACATGGAGCTTTAGACCCCCAACAGAAAATGCTGTTAATGCAAATGATGTTCATGCGTAACTTAGCTGCTTACCAGGGGCTGTTGTACTACTAGCTTATTTTAGCCTCACAAGAGTTGAAAACCTGACCTTCATCCAGAAGGGGAAACTGAGGTGGGAAATAGTTTCTTAACTCTCCCAGGACCTCACTGTCAGTGACTGGGACCCAAATTGAGGTCTTTGGGCTCCTGAGGCCATGCCTTTTCTAACTCTGGGCACCATCCTGGGGACGGCTACTGCCAGGCTGCTGAGGGTCCTTGGGAGGTTCACTGTTCCGTGGTGATTTAGTTTGCTCTTCAAGGCTTTCCTTGATTCATTAATTGAGCCCCTACTCTGCAGCGGGCCCATGCAAGGTGGCCGGGGAGCTCACAGTCTCCAAGTCCACGAGTGTTTTAAGGCGGAGTGGGAGACATGTGCTGGCAGAGAAGTGGACTGGAGTCCTCTGTGTGCAGAGGTCAGGAGGCATCAGTTTCTGCAGCTGGGCCTGCAGGGACAGGAGGCTTCTGCAACCCAGGGCAGCTGTCACCTGGCCTGCTGTTCCTTCACCAGCCAGGGCTGGGGGAGAGGAGTGAGTACTGGGTGCGGACAAGGCAGACTGACTTCCTGTGCTGGTGATAGCGAGGGCTCAGTCATGTCCTGGCTAGGAGTAGGGGGACAGGTAACCATAGGGACAAGCATGTCCTTAACTCCTTTGAGCCTGGCTTTGCCTGATTGTAAAGGGAGGGATGACTCCGGCCTCAAGGGCCTGTCACAAATCAACTGCACTGAGTCTGTGGCTCTGTTTTTGCAGAGTACCAGGCCACTACTGGGTATGATCATGGTTGCCTGCATCAGCTGGCTTTTTAGAAGTGTTCTCTGTATAGCTGGAAAGAAGGGAAGGTCCCTGCCACCAACTGCTCGTGACAGTGGAGGTGGCACAAAGGCAGGACAGGGATGGGGTGAGTCCAAGTAGCCTTCCTAAAGGAGGGGGTTTCAAGGTGAGTCTTGAGAGAGATTCTGAGGGCTGGCAAAGAGCCCGTACCCTGAGCCAAAGCAAGGGTGCGCCAAGGACAGGTGGGCTTGGCGGAGGGACTAGGGTGGGATGAGCATTAACCCTGGGGAGGCGCTGGGAGCCCAGCATCAGTCTGCGAAACTGCAGAGCTGGGCTGTGGGGATGGAAGACTGGCGCCCAGCCAGGCCGGATTTCTAGCAAAGAGAGAGGTGGGAGGGAGGAGGCGCAGGGAAGTGCCTGGGTACCAGGTCAGGCTCCATTAACTTGCTTGTTGTGTTCAAGAGGAGTGACATCCCCGAGCCCGCGAGGTGTCACCTGTCCTTGGCAGCAGCAGGCCTTGATGAATGGCATTCATTCCCTGGTGATCTGTACCGGGTGCCCCCACCCCCGGCGCAGCCTGCCTGGCTTCATGGTGTGCCATCCATCACCCTCCAAACAGCCTCTGGTAACGGGCCATTTGTCGTATGATGCCGAGACCTACCCAAACCCACGGACATTGGTGGAGACAGATGGTGAGGGTGGGGCCAAGGGGCTGGGACAGATGGATGGGCTTCTGGCTGGGGCAGCTGGCACTGAGCCGGGACCTTTGGGGGGCCTCTCACATGCTTCATGCCAGGAGCAGGGAGAGGCTTGTCCCTAGGGCTGAGGCCCATTGTGTGGCCATCACAGACTTGGTAACTCCTAAAATCATGGCATGGGTATGACAATGCCAGAAAGTGATAAAATGACCAAGTGACAACATCACAGACAAATGGAGTGAGGATTGACAAGGACCTGGGATCATCAGTTCCAGTTTCTGGCCTTAAGGTAGTGAATGATAATAATAATGAATAACAGTTACTTAGTGCCCACTGTGTGTTGGACCTGATTCTAAGTGCTTAATATCATTCAGTCACCCACAAAAATATAGTCAGGAAAAATTTTACCCAGATTTTACAGAAGAGGAAACTAAGGTCCAGAGAGATCAAACAACTTGCCTGAAAACACATAGTTACTAAGCACTGACAACAAGATTTGAGCCAAATGGGTCTGATCTCAGACTTAACCACCAGTACCACATGTGGCCACTCAGAGATCCATGGTGAGGGTTCAGTGTAGTCAGCCACCTGGGGGTGCAGGGGCAGTTTCCCATACCAATCCTGGTTGCACACGGCCCCAGTTTTTTCTTAGCATCTACTATGTCTGGCACTATACTAGGTGTTGGAAATGCAGAAACTACGAGTGGACAAACCCCCAAGCCAGGAGGGTCTGTGGACTCTGTCCACTTTTTCCTATGCATCACGCACCCTACCAAGCATCTTTCTTCGCTGCCCAACCAAAGAGGAGGTAGCTCAACCAGGAGGTGGCCAAGCAAATATCAGGATGCTTTGCCTGCCCTCTGCTACCCTCTCTATGCTGTGTCACCCAGACAGAGCTTCTGCCTAAGCGTCCCAGAGGTACATTCCTCTGAATGTGTTTCAGAGACTGCTCTAGCCCCCTGGCAGCTGCCACTCCAGACAGCTTTTAAACCCAGCCTCCCCTGGGGTTAAGCCAGACAAGGGCATTGGTTTCCCAACTTCAGGGATGCTGCCAAGAACCCATGCATCTTGTGATTCATCCAGAGGCCCCTGACCCGAGACCCCCCCATAACCAAGACAGGAGCCAGGTTCCAATTGCCTTCTGAAGTCATCTAACACAAAAGGATTCAATGAGCACATTTGGGCCCTAAGCCTTATGGGAAGGGAACTGTGTAACTAACCTGGCAAAAGAAACAGGGCTCAACTGTGCACATGCCACCTTCAAAGGGTCCTTCTCAATTCTTGTGTGAATGAGGGTGTGAGCCACCCAGTGATAAGAAAGTCAACACCTTGGACACAGTAAGCACTCAACTGCCTCAGGGCCTCTGTACTTCCTGCTCCCTCTGTCCCAGGTATGCTTCCTCCCTCACTTCCTTTAGGTTTGCAGTTAAATGCTATTATTTTATAGAAATGCTAAATTAAAACAGCACAGTCAGTATCTTTCTATACTGCTTAGTTTTTCTTCAAAGTATTTCTCATTGGTTAATGTATGTGTTTGTTTGCTTACTGTCTCTCCCAAGTAGGATGCAAGTACCATGAGGGCAGGGCATTTATTTTATTCATAACTTTACCTCCAGTCCCTACTACATCAAGTGTTCTGGAAGTACTTCCTGAATAGTCTCTTCCATCCATACCTCAACTGACCAGGAGGGGCGCTGTTAGCAGGAGCTGCAGGCGGAGTTGGCTTCTTGCTGCAGCTCACCTTTGCGCTGCGACTGGCGAGTGGGCTCAGCTAGCTTCAAGGCTGGCTTACTCTGGGTCAAACTGCTCCTCACCCCAGAATAATGATGTCCAGGTGTAAGAATACCCCCAGGAGGGCAGAAGAGGCTGGGCACTTGTGACAGTGGAACCTAGAGGGGATTTTGGCCCAAGAATCCAAGTCCAACAGTCCTGATTTGAGGTCCTTATTTTGGTCACCAGGCTGTGACAGGGAGACTTCCTTCCTGCCTTCCTCCTTGCCAGCTAGTAGATGGACACCCTCCCTATCTTCTGAAATTATCTTTCTATTTGCCTCCATCTCCTGGCTCTCCCTCTCTTATCCTTAGTGTCTTTTTTGACTCTATTCCCCTCTTCTCCCTCTCCTCTCTCTCCCCTCCCCTCCCTCTCCCCTTCCACCCCAACTCGGCTTCCTCCCTCCCCACCCCTCTCTTCTCCTAGGAGAGTGCCTGGGTAGACTGAAGGAGTGTCCTGGATTTCCTAATGTAAAGCGCCCTTCACAGTGCCTGGTATACAGGAGTGTTAAATGTTTGTTCCCCAGCCCCAAGTCTATTACACCAGCCCCCTAAGGGACCCCCTCTCCTCCTTCCGCGATGCGGTGTCCTCAGGGCGGTGAGCTGAGATCGTGTATTTGCCAGCTGTGGGACTGCGCCCGGGTGCACGGTGCCCGAGGTGCCCTCTTGCTGCCTGCTCCCTGCCTTTGACCTCTGGGTCCCCTCTCCTTCTTCCACGTTTCCTTTACTCCCTGTACTCTCGCTGCCTCTGCCTCCTGTTCTTTAAAACCACAGGGCCAAACCGCTAGTTCAGCGGCTCTTTCCGCGGCTGGGCCACGAAGCTCCGCCCCACGCGACTGACCACGCCCCCCATGCCACACCCTTCCCTGGACCAAGTTCGGCCAGCGCGGGTTCCTGCGCAGGGGTGCTGGTCTGACTCTGGAGGAAGGGGCGTCTTTGTCGCCCGACCCCTTGCATTTGGCTTCCTTCTCCGCCCCTGCAGCCTTCCTCCCTCTCTGTCTCGCACACAGACTTTCACTCCATCCAGGATTTTCTGGGTTCTTCATGCAAAGGCCCCAGGTGCTGCTTTCGTGCAGTCTTCGGTGAGAGACTGCGGTGGGGGGCTGGGACAGGAGCGCAGCCCCAGGGAGGGCAGATTCTGCTCTGTGAGAGTGTGCCACATGTGATATCCCTTTTCATGTTACCAGTGCCCAGCTCAGGAGATATGTGAACGAACGAATGAATGAGCAACCTACGAGAAGGGAGCAATGGCGTCATTAGCACCTGGAGCGTGCCTAGCACTCAGTCAGCACTAAATACTCCCTTCCCTGTCACCACCTTGACTGCCCCGCCCACACACACTTTATCGCCATTCAATATGGTGCGACTGAAAGAATGCTCAATTTAGAGTCAAAAACATCAGACTGTGAATCTTGATTCTTTTATACTTTGACTTGCATGACCTTGGACGAGTCACTTAACATCCCTGGGACTCGATTTCCTCATCTATAACAAGGGGGTGGGAATAGACATTGGAGTTTGGGTGAGGGTCCAACCAAAGAGGTGAAGAAGAGCTTTGGAAAACGCAGAGTGTAGTTTACAGTAGTACCTGACCCCCTCCCCACAGCCACATGCCCCTGACTTGCCCCGCTCTGGGCTCAGCACTGTCAGCACGATCCACGACAGGTTGAAATCCCCACCTGGCACAGCCTGGCCTTGCAAAGTGCTGCCCTCCCCGCTCCCCCGCTGCTCTGTGATGCCATTGGGGAGGCTCAGCCGCAAAACAGCACCCTCCTGGCACACCCCAGCACCTGGCCTTCCCCAGCCCCTGCCCCTTCAGTCCAGATTTCTTTCTTTCAATTAAGCCACTGACCTTGAGGTCTCTGCCCCCTGAGCCCTGATTTGCACAAACACCCCATGAGTAGCCTTGATCAGAAGGAAAAGCCAGCACTTGGTACCCATGCAGCTCGGCACGGTCCTGAATCCAGCAGGGAGAGGAAGCCAATTTAGCCCACTGCTGTTTCCTGAGACTGGAGACAGGCTAATTTGGGGAGGAAATGGCAGATAGGCCAGCCAGGGCTTGGCGGCTGCTGATGCCCAGCCCCAAAGAGGCTGCCCCCTACCTGGGTGAACCATGGCTCCCCTGGCTTGTCTGTACATTCTGTGCCAGTTCCAGGTTGTTAACCCCTTCGACCATGATGGGACAATGGGTCTCAACAGGACTGGTGTACTGACCTCATGTCAAGAGGGGCGTCGAAAGGCAGAGAAAGGGGAGAAGCATCATGAAGGGGTGCCAGAACTCTTCAGGGGTGCTCAACCCCACCCTTGGAGACTATTTCCCCCCTACCCCTCTGAAGTGTCACTGACACCTCAACTCTGCCCCAACACACACACACACACACACACACACACACACACACACACACACACACACACTCTCTCTCTCACTCTTTTCCCCCACTCCCCCCAAAAAACTCTTTTATCAAAGGACACTATTAATGTTGGATGGGGCCTTTAATAATCTTTTTCTAGTCTGCCCGTTTGCGTGTCTTTAGGACCCTTGAGCACCTGTCCATAGCCATGGCACCCTTTCTCCATTAACCGTGCATACACCAAAGTTTCCTTCATGTTCCAGGACTCTGAACCCTTGAAACTTTCAACAGAGAGAGAGTAAGGATTTCTGATCTCCAGCTGGGGTGTAGCTCAGTGGTCCAACTCTTGCCTAGAGTGGGTGAGCCCCTTGATTCAAGCCCCAGTGCTGAAAAAAACTGATCTAGTCCAACCACTTCATTTTATTCTAGAGGAAAACGCAAAGGCCCAGAGAGATTTGCCTGTGGTCACACAGCAGATTAGTGGCAGAGCCCATTCTGAGCCATGGACCCAGACTCCCGCCGGTTCAGTCCCCTGCAGGTGTCTCCCTTCCTTTTCTCTCCGTGGATCTGGGTCCCAGTACAGACCAGAGCACAGAAAACATTTGCTCAGTAAGTGTGGTCGTCAGAGCTGCTGGAAGCTGGGTCAACCTGGCTCTGCTGCTTCTTGCCTGCAGGGTTTGGCAGATGTGGTCCTGTTCCTGAAATACATCAGAGTCCTGGGTCAGGAGTTGGCTGGGCCTATTCAGGGAGTTCCTGTGAAGTTTTGGAGCTCCAGTCTATCACCAAGGGTGGGGCCAAAAGCAGTATCCCCAAGCTACAGAACAGGGGACCTGAAGCACGCCTAGCCATCTTCCAAATGCCAACCAGGACCTTAGATGTCAATACTACCTCCAATCATCTCTGTTTCTTCTCTGCTCTGGAACTCACGCTGGCTCCATAGTGTCACCAGATTCCTTCCCCTGGGGTCTCCCCTGATAAGATGAGTTCATTTCTGCAGCTGGGGCCATTGTTTTTGTCCCGTTGTCCTTTCTCACGTGTGAGTAGGAGCCACTGGGGAGGAGGAGGGACCCTGGAGGGTCCTCTGCCTGCCTGGGGCCAGTCCTGCTCCGCTGACTTGCCATCTCTATCCCCAGGGCTGCAGTGCAACGCTTCTGTGGACCTCATTGGCACCTGCTGGCCCCGGAGCCCTGCAGGGCAGTTGGTGGTACGGCCCTGCCCTGCCTTTTTCTATGGTGTCCGCTACAACACCACAAGTAAGAAGAAGGTAGAGGGTAGAGTGTCTGCGGGGAGCTAGGATGGGCTGGGGAGAGCTGGGCAGTGGGGGAAACAACAGGCTGATAACAATACATTATAATAAAACCTTTTAAGGGTACCACCACTGTTTGCAAAGGCCACTCTGGGCTGATTTTCAATACCAGGCAGCATCACTTGGCATAAAGCTAAGCCTCCAAGGCTCAGAGAGGTTAGGGAACTTGCCCCAGGTCATCAGCTGGCAAGGGGTAAAGCTGAGATGTCTGCGTGGCATTTTCCCCTTAGTTGACCATCTTTGGATTAGTCTGTTGAGACCTACAGCAACCCCATGAGGTAAGGCAGGGATTTTCCAAAGAGCCCCAACTTGGCAGATGATGACTCAGGGCCCTGCAGCCAGGAGGTAGAGCAGGGGCTCCGCTTGCCTCCCAGGGGCGGGGCAGGGCAGGACTGACCCAGGGCTGAGCAGACACTCGATCCCTGGTAAACACCACGCTGCCCTGAGGCCCCAGCACTCACACTGGGCTTTACAGCTCCTTGCTATGGCACTGCCACCCGCAGAATTAATTTGCTCTCTCCTGTCAATGACTCAGATGCCCACTTATCAAGAGAGTAACAGCCGCAGGCCAGGGGCCCTGACTCGGCCAAGGGAACCTGGGGGGCTCAGGTCCCCAGGGATGGGGTCCCTCGCCTAGGCTCCTGGAGCCAGTCAGTAGGCCTGAGTCCAGAACCACAAGAGTGTGCCAGAGATGACCAGACACCAGGGGTCCACTCCAGGACATGCTCTATGACCTCAGCACATACTTACCCCTCTTCTGGGCAGATTCCCCTCTGAGGATCAAGGGGGCTGGATGATCTGGCTTCTCAAGACTTCTTGCAGCTTGAAACCCCCTAAGCCCTCCTGCCCCTTGTTCCTTTAGGAGACAAAATTAAGGGGTTAAATTTGGGGGCTATGCCAAGGAGGCATGGGAGGGCTGGGAGGGTGGCTCGACCCTCTCCCCTGGGGATGCTAGGGCAGAGCAGGAGGCTGGAACAGCCCCATCAAGCTGGTGCTGGCCATGGGAGGGAGCAGGGAGGAGGGGAGGGACGGGAGGACTGTGGGAACTCAGGAGAGAAGGGGAGAAGCGCCTAGGAGGCCAAGGAAGTCGAAGAGGAGAGTCAGCGTTGCAGTGGCCAACCTCCAATTTAGTGGGACTCAATAGTGAGACTGAGGCGCAGATTGGTTAATAACCTGCTCGAGGTTAAAGAGCTCGGAGGCGGAGTCAGACTGCACTCACCATGCTGAGTCCTTCCGGATCTCCCAGGACGGCTGCTGTGCGGGGGTTGGCATGCTGGCACATCTGCCCTGCCAGTCCCAACCTCCCTGATCTCCTCAGTGCCACTGCCCAGTCTCGGGCACCCTGATCTCCAACCCTGAACCTGAACCTGCCATCCTCACTCGGAGCATGCCCTCTTGGCTCCCCATGGCCTCCGCAGTAGAGCCCGTGCTCCTGAGTGGGGCCTGTGAGCTCCGTGCAGACCTGGTCCTGCTTACTTTTGCACCCAGCCCTGGCTGCTCCCCATGAGACCCTCCAGGCTTGTCCCCCAGCTTACATTACATGCCCCAAATAATCCTCAGTAGGCTGAGGCCTGGACATGTGCTGTTCAACTTGTTGGCCCGGCCCTCAGTGGAAACCAGGAGTCCTGAGTTCCAGTCCCAGCCCTGTCTGTCCCTGGTTGAAGAGCCCTCTGTGCTGGCCCTCGCTGGGCGGTGGTTTCTCCACTGCAGGATGGGGTTTGGTTGGCACGGTGCCCCCTAGGCTCTCTGCTTTTCCTTCTGTGACTCCAGGAAAGAAGCAGGGGTGATGGCCCCTTGATGTGGGGGACATTCCAGGGAAGGGCTGGAAGACTCCCATTGCAGGTTCCCCCAGTGCCAGATGAGGACTGCGCCTGCCATGGCCATCAGGAGTGGAACTGAAGCTGCTCCTAATCATTAGGCGCTAATTAATTCATTTACTGATGAGGTGTTGCCGGGATTTCTAGGCTTCTCCTTAATGCCCTCCCTCCTGCTCATCGGATCTTCAAAGGGATGGGAAACATTTCCAAAAATATCTATTTTCCCGTGATTCTTTGGGAGGACTGCTCAGCTCAGCAATTAGAGACAAGGAGGTCGCATCCTCCCTGGCAACGGCACCCTGCGGGGCGGGAGGCTATTTTCCTTCAGGGTCACCTCTCTCCAGGTCAAAGCCTGCTGCCTAGGGTGGCCTGGTCCCGGGAGGGATTCCAGATGCCCCACCCCTTTGATAAGGACAAGTGACATGTTCTGAAAGTTATATAAGGTAATATAAATATCGCTGCGAGACAATAGGAATGAACGTCACAGCGATACACTATGTCCGGTACAGTTCCAGGTACTTCGCACATGGTAGCCAAAAACACTGAACCAGTGAGGTGGCAGTCATGACTAGGAGGGTCTGTCTCATAGATGAGGAAGCTGGGAGGCTGTGACTGGCCCAAGGTCACACAGCAGTGTGGGGGGTGTCCGGATCAGAACGAAGGTTGTCTGCGTGGAGGGACTCTGCTCTGAGCTCTCTTTCCTGCTGCCTCTGTTTAGGCAAAAACTGCATGCCCAAGCCACCACCCTGCACCCCTTCCCACCAGTCTCTGCCCCCAAGTGCCTTTCTTTGCAGACATTCCAGAGCTGCCTCTGGTCCCAGGGGTTTCCTGTCCATGGCAGAGATGCTGCCTTCCCTTGGTTTCTGGCCCCCTAGTCCCCAAGAAACTCCCAGGACACCCCCTCATGGAGCCCTCTACCCTGGGGGAGCTTAGCCCTCATTTAGCAATTAGGCGAGTCCCTCCAACCTCATCGTCAATTCTGCCCTGGACTCGGCTCTGCCCCAGAGTCGGGTCTACTCACATGGAGGCTAGGCAGAGCTTTAAAAATCCACTGAGCCCCATTTCCCTACCAGTTCTCTACAGCCAGAGCACCTTGTTGGGTTAGTAAGGAGACCACAGCCTTTCAGTCGGCCAGCTTCCCCAGTTCTCTTCCAGTCCTGTGGGTCAGCGAGAGCCACCAAGAGGCCTGCCGTAAGGGAGGCTCCAGCAGAGATGGCTCAGGGCTCATTTTCTTTTGTAGTCAGTGAATTAAGTCAAGGAAACAGGATAAACCTACTGATGCTGGAGAGGGGCACGGGGCAGGGTAGATGACCTCACCAGCAGAGGAGTAGACAGAATTTAGAACCCCTTCTGTCCCTTCCCTCCTGGATTTAGGACCCTGGTGTCTGGGGTGGGGGCGGCAGTTAGGTAGGAAAGCCAGCAAAAGGGACCCTTTAGGCAACTCTGCCCCTCCGAGAGCTCCAGAGCCAGGCAGCAGCCCATAGGGTTTCTTGGAAGGTGACAGTTTGGGGCTTAGTCCAGGCTGATGGCTGCACAGACCCCCAGCCTTCCCAGACGATTCTCCTGCCTTCTTTCCCGAGTGCCAGAGGCCAGGCCAGGAGCAACTGTAGCAGGTTCTGGGCAGTGAGGTCACTACCAAGCAAGACCCACCCTGTCACCTGACACTTTCTGTCCAAGAATTCTCCCTGGGATGAGCCTCCACCATAAAGCCCGTCTTGGGGCAATGCCACCAGGGACCTTCCTTGAGACCTGCCCTGTGAACCCCCACCCCACATGAAACTCTGCCACGTGAGGCCCACCCACAGAAACCTCCACCATCCAAAGCCCTGCCAGGAACCCTGTCATTTAAATCCACTTGAGCTGTCGCCAGATACCTTCCGCCAGCCCCTGCCCGGCTGTGTGAGCACTGACTCCGGGGCTCTGATCCTCCTTTTCTGCTGTCATGCAGGACCCCAAAATGGGAGTATCTCAGAAGAGCACTCGCCGTGAAATCTGCCACCATATAAGAGCCTGTGGAGAGGCACCCAAGGGGACTAGCCACATCTGTTCACGGGCCGTTCCCGTGACAAGGTCATGTCAGCTTGGGTGGGCAACACCATGTCACCCAGAGACAGGCAGCTGCTGTAGCCCTGTCAGGGGTGAGTGGACAAAAACAGGCAGGAAATAGTGGTAAGAAGGCCCAGCTTCACTTCAGGGCTCCCGTCCAGAGGCCCAGTGCTGGCCCAGATGAATGGATGGACAGACGGACAGATGCCAAACTGTCACAGCTCTCTTCTTTTTCCAGACAGCGGCTACCGGGAGTGCCTGGCCAATGGCAGCTGGGCCGCCCGCGTGAACTACTCTGAGTGCCAGGAGATCCTCAGTGAGGAGGTGAGCTCAGCTGGGCGGGCAGCCACACAAGGGTGGGCCAGGCCCCCAGCGTGAGCTGCATGCCTGTGACGTGGCTGGCGGGGGTCTGGGAGCGGGAGGTGGTGTCAAGGCCCTGCGCTAGGGAAGACGGCGGCAGCTGCTGGGCAGGGTGTACAGGGACAAGTGGGGTCCAGGTTCCTTCCACCTGTGCCCACCGGAGCCCGCCTGCTGGGGGTGTAGTCAGTTCAGACTGCATACATGGTCACGGGGTTCATGCCCATTTCCACCCCACACACCTGAGGGACATCAAGGTCCACAGGGACTGTCAGAACCAGAGCCAGAAGTAGGGGTAGTGGTGCCTTTTGAAAAAAGCCCTGGAGATCCTTCTAAAAATTTAAGTGTTTCTGAGTAGATACTGCTTACACGTGACACAGCATTCAGAAAGTACAGCCGGTGAAGTCTCCTCCCACCCCTGTCCCCAGCCACTGGATTCCCTCCCCAGAGGAGCCAATGGGCCAGTTTCTTGAGCGTCCCTCTGCGTGTACGAGGAATGACGTGTGCGGGTACTCTTGGGGTTTACTAAATGTCACATGTTGCTGGACACCTCGCTTTTTTCATATGACCATCTATCTTGCGGATCATTCCAAGATGTCAGAACAAGTGTTTTCATTCTTTCTGCATTTGCATAATGCACCACTGTCCATGTGCACCATCACTAATTGAACCAATGTTTATTGTCAGTCTTCGGTTTTTACAAACAGCACCGCCATGAATACTCTCTTCTGGGTGAAATTTGGTAGAGGTGTGAATGTCTCCATCCAGTGTCTCTGCCACCTCAGGCCCCTCTGCCCTGTCCCCTACATCTCCACTCCCTTTATCCGTGAGTGCTGAGGAAGATGGGGTCATGGGGCAGGAAGAAACAGAAAACGTAGCCGAAAACAAAGTGAACACAAAGCAAAGGGCGGAAGGGAAGCCACCCCAGGGCACCGGGGCCCCAGCTTCTGGAACAAAGAAGAAAGACTGGTCCAGGCACTCTTGAGAATTTCATTGCCTCAAAGATCTGAGCTGGAAAGGACCCTGGAGCCCTTCCCTCCCATCCCGAGGTCCCCAGGTAGCTCCTGGTAGTAAGAAACCACACAAGAGTACTTGTTAACCCCAGAGCTCTGCCCAGCACCCAACAGCTCGACTGTCCGAGAGGATCTGGGAGTTGGTATTTTTAACAAGTGCCCCAGGGGAGCCTGCTGATGCAACCAAAGTGAGAAACCAGGATCTGGCCCAACACATTCACCTCACAGATGGAGAAACTGAGGTCAGGCACAGTGGAGTGGCTCACACGAGGTCATGTGGCCAAAGGGAGCCAGAGCCCGGAACTGGGGATCTGGGGTTCAGGTACCTGAATGAAGCAAGGTGGTGGCCAGTCCCCCCACCCCAGTCCTAAGCTCTCGTAAGCTCCTCCCAGTCCCTGAGCTTCTGGGGCTCAGCAGTCTCCATCCAGAAGTTGCAAAGGCAGGTCACTGCTGAGCCTAAAGGACCGATCAGCTCTCCCACGGTGCTGCTCTGGTAGGGCAGAGGAATCCTTGGGGTGCAGGATGAGGGGTTCCCTGGCATCTCAGATTTCACAGGTCAGACCTGGGCTGGGCTAGGTTGATCCAACATCCCTACTGTGACACCTGAGCACAGAACATCCTGACCATGAGCCAACCTGGGCAGTCCCAGGGCTGGGGAAGGATCACCCTCCTGGACTGGAGGAGGGGTGTGGGGGCCAAGTTAGAAAGTTGACCAGAGGAGATGGGTTTGGGTGGATAGTGGGGTAGCCAAGGACCACTCAGCGGGATGGAAAACTCTCCCTGGCACACAGTAGAGGAGATGAGAGGGAAGGAAACATGGTTCGGGCTCAGAAAAGCAGATCTGTGCTGTGGTGGCTCTTGAGACCACTGTTCCCGCCCAGTTGGGGTGGTGTGAGGAGGTGCAGATGGGATTGCCTCTGTTTGGCAGAAAGTCGCCATCGCACCCACCTGAAGCTCTGAGAGCCCTGCTGGATCTGCAGTGGCCCCACCCTCGGACAGCCAACACCCTCCAGGGGCAGGCAGCTGTGCCTTTCTTGGACATTGTCAAAGCTGCAGTGGCCACCGCTGCTCCCCGCCCGACCCCGCCTCTGAGCCTCCTGATTGTCAGGGCGAGGTCTTCAGGGCTCCCATGACTTCGGTCTGGATGGCTGATGGGGACACTCGGCAGCCTGTTTTCCCCCAGCTCCCTTCAAAGACAATGGGTTGGCCTCCTCAGCCCTCCCTCCTCCTGCCCTGGAGGCCACACCTCTGCCTGGGACCGAGGACTCGCCCTCACTCCACCAGCAGGGTTAGGCGAGAAAGGATGGGGGGCATCACTTCTCATGAGCACCCACCTTTGGCAATAGAGTGGGAACAGCATGGCCTTTGGGGGCAGACGATTTGGGGTTTGGAGTCTGCTTCCAGCGCTGTGATTTTTTTGTTTTGGGGTGGTTTGTTTTGTTTTGTTTTGTTTGCTTTTGTTTTTTCGTACGGGAGATTTAACCCAGGGGTGCTTTACCTCTGAGCTATAACCCCAGCCCTTTGGTTTGGTTTTTTAAATTTGAGGTGGGGTCTCACTAAGTTGCTGAGGCTGGCCTCAAACTTTCCATCCTCCTGTCTCAGCCCCTGAGAGGCTGAGATTACAGGCTACTGCGTGCGATCTTGAGCAGGTGGCTTCACCTAAGTCCTCTACCAGGGCCGAGGATCATTCAATGGCTGCCCCCTGGTGGGTGGAGGGGGCTGCCTTGTGCCTTCACCTATGGAGGTCGCCCATTCATCTGCTACCCTCTGCCTCTCATGTGAGGTCAGAGGAGGTAGTGGTGTACACGGGAAGGGGTCATCAATGAGAAAACCATGAGTAACGTGGGCACCCTCCCTCTGGAGTGGTGGGACTGCCACCCACACGTCCCCTCCACAACATAGCCACCCACTCACCTCTGCCTGACCTTGCCACTGCTTCCCTGGCAGCCCCTCCTGGCCTGCTTACTTAGCTACTCTGAAATCATTCATTTGATCAGTGAAAACACCCCTGGAGCCCCAGCGTTCATAGGCCCCCACTCCTCCCAAGACTCCCCTCCCTCCTGGAGCTGCAAAGAGAGGTTCCAACTGGGTGAGTGGCAGGCAGGCTGGGGCTAAGCCTTAATTGACCACCAGTGCCCTGGGGTGGAGCAAGTCTGTTGGTGAAATGGGTCACCCAGAGTCCAGGTGCCAGAGGAGATGTGCCCACAGCCAGGACCACCATGGGATAGGTCCCTGATTGGAAGCCCGATTCATGTGTGACCCAGCCAGGGGTTGGCAGCAAGTCCCCAGCACCACCCTGCACCAGTTCCCAGTATCAGCAGCCCCTACACACATCTCCCTCCACTGTGACCTCCCCCATTGTCCCCGACTCTCCTGCTTCCTTGAATGCACTCTTCCCTCTCTCATGCTCTACTGGACACAAGGAGTCTGACCCTGGTGCACTTCCTGGAAGGGCAGGACTTGAGGACAGGAAAGGGACTCTGGGGGTCTGGGCTCCCAGGCCAGGGATCACAGCTAGAGTTGGCACAGTGGTTGGGCCAGGGTGTCTGAAACATGGTGCTTGGGAACCACATGGGCTTCTTGCTAAAATGATTCTGAGCTTCTGGGGTGGGGCTCCAGAGTCCATCCACTCTCTTCAAGACTTCTGCCAGCTCCTGGGTGCTGACATCACTGGTTCGGAGACCATGCTTTGCCGAACAAGCGACTGGGTACCTGCTGGCAAGGCCAGGGGAGCCCAGCAGGAAGCCGAGACGGAGAGGAAGAGACAACGTGGGGCAAGCAGGGATGGAAGAGAGGAGGCTGGGATGCATGGAAGGAGCAGTGGGAAGCTCCTTGCTGCCATCCCGTCAGGGCATAGGGACAGGTCTGACACCACCGCCATTTTGGACAGTGTCTTGAAGACTGCTCAAAGTCAGTCAGGCAGTAATTGCTTGTCAGATTCTAGTCACAAAGGACACAGTGGTCTCTGCCCAGTGCCACTCTGTGCCACCTGCCTCAGGGAACCTACTGGTCTTAGAATCTTCTAACTGGATGGGGACAGGTCTGGTCAGCCCCCTGCGGTTAGCTTTTCCCATGCCCTTTGGGCATCCAGCTGCTTCTGCAGTTTTGGTGGCTGGCTGTCAGGCAGTCACTGTCTCTGGGTGTCCTTGGTCATCTCTTAGAGGGTCATTGGCTGTCCCTTGGGATGTTGCTGTTTATTCTCTTCAGCTGTCTCTTCAGGTGTCACTGGCTGCTTCTTGGGGGAAGGGTCACTAGCCAACTCTCAGGGTGTTGCTGAATATCTCTCAAGGTACAGTCAGTCACAGGACAGTGCTGGCCAAATCTCTTGTTATTAGTGGAAGTTTCTTGATGTCTCTGGATGTTCTGTCTGGGTGTCAACTGGAGAGATTCATGTTTCAGAGTGTTTGCGACTCTTCGTCTGTTTTGTGCTCCTGGGACACACACCTGAGACTGGGTAGTATATAATGAATGTATTGGCTCATGGTTCTGGAAGCTGGGAGATCCAAGATGGCAGGGGCTGACACCTTCGAAGGCCTTCTTGCTACATCATCTGATGGAAGGGCAAAGAGAGGGTTAGAAAAAGCAGGTGGGGCCCACCCTCATCCTTTTATAAGGAATGCACCCCTGTGGGAAGAACCCATTCCTGCCATGATAGCAGCAGCCCATTCATGTGGGTGCTGCCTCAGCCCCTGACACTCTTACAAGTCCCACCTCAAACACCTCTACCCTGGGGCTCAAGTTTCCAATCCGTGAACTTTGTGGGACATCCATAACACAGCAGTGGTCCTCTGTCAGGGTATCTCTGGCCTTCTCTTGGTGACACTGCTGTCTCTCCAGCCATCTTCTCTGACTACTTCTCACTTATATCAGCCAGAGATGGCTGAACCCAGCCAGACACATCTCAGGAAGTCACATGGAACCTCTGTCCCCTGGAATGGTTTGGCGCTGTTATCCCTTTTCAGCCTGCCTGAAGAACCCTCTTGAGCTCCCATCCCCCCTGCAGAAGCCCTCAGAGGATTCTGGGACCAGCGTGGAGAGCTCCCCAGAGACCACCTGTGTTGCTCGTCCCTGCTTGTCCCCCAAGAAATGCACAAAGCCAGGTTCAAATTGCTGGCTGGGTGACTTGGGCCAGTAATGCAGTCTCTTCAAGGGGAAAACAAGGACGCAAAGACCAGTCTCAGGGCCCAGTTGTGAAAAAGAAAAGCAGTGACATAAGAGAGGTGCCTGGCTCAGTGCCCAACATACAGTAGGTGCTTAATAAATGACTCCTTCCTGCTCTCAACCAAATGATCCAGGCCAGCCCCGATGTGGGGCAGAGGCAGGGCCCCTGACAGATGGTCTCCCTGTGACTCTGCTCACTTGTCCCAGCTGGGCCTGTGATGAAACCAGGAGGTCCTGCTGTTAGTGACTCTGCAGATGTCGTTGTTACCCAGGGGCTTCTCAGCATGGATTTGTGGAAATTTTAATAAAAGGAAATTAAGTACCAGCTCCAGACAGGCTCTGATGTGTGCATATATTCTGGAGCCTTAGGGTTGTGGCATCTGCCACAGGCGCTGAGAGACCTCTGCATCTGCAATGGTGGCTCAGGCCCCCTTTGCCCCTGCCTCTCTGTCTCTCCCGCCCTGCCTCCACTTCCTGGGTCCCAGCCCTTTTTGAAGCTGGAGTGGCTAATGTGATTTCCTGACATGTCCTTGAAAACTTCTACTCTAAAAACCAGTTCCTTCCTGGCCCCCTGGGCTTCTCGGGAGGAGGCCTCTTTGGGAGGCGTGCAGGGGGCTGGGAGAGCATGGGCTGGAGGGCTTAGCCCCTCTGGGATGCCTGCTAGGTGTCCCTTCTTCTTAGGTGTTTTGGGGCCTCAGTTTCTTCATCTGGAAGATGGGTGGGGCTGAACTGGGTCCCTCAGAGCAGCTCTGACTTCCGTGGATCCTGTATTTCTGACAGGAAGGTCGGTGGCGAGCCAGGAGCTCTGCAGTGCTCTGGAAGGGTGAGCAGGGCCTCTGCCAGCCTGTCCCTTCTCGGGTTTGTACATGGTTCCTGTGTGTCATAATCCCCTAGCCCCACCCCAGACCAGCAAAGGGGAGGGGAGGGAGGTGCCAGCTGGGACCTCTCTCCAAGCCGTCTGCTTTCAACGCCCCCGGGTCCCTCCTCACAATTACGGAGCCCAGCTGTGTGACAGGCTCTGGGTTTCTAGGCCCTGCATTCCTCGGACCCAGAAAAGGGTGAGTGGGGGCTTTGCTCTCCGCAGGGCAGACAGCTGGGCACTGGGGACCAGCCAGTCCCCCATTACAGGGTGGAAACCTGCTCATAGTCTTGGCCTCTTGATCTGCATGTGCAGGTACGAGGCAGTTTCGAGGTTGGAGCGGGGCGACCTTGAGGGAGTCAACATACTTTTGGGGCTTTTTCTATAAAGAAAGTTACAAGTGCCCCTCTGGCTCTTCCCTTGGGGTCGCCTTGAAGGTTTGAGGACATAACAGACATGCAGCCCCTCTGTAACTGGGAAGACTTTCTCATTCTTTGAGTTTAAGATTACTGGAAAGATGGGGGCAGTAGCTTCCTTCTGTGTGTTAAATTAATTAAGAAATAAAATTAGGGAGTTTGAGAGATCTCATTCACTTTGGGAAGCCCTGAGCCAGGGACCAGGAAAGACCCTAGGAAGGGAATCATGGAACCTGGACAGGTTTTCTTGGTTGCCCATGATTCAGGTCCACGGCGCTGCTCACCCCTCTCCTGGCAAATAAGAGCTGGCCGCAGCCACAGCACAAGAGACTTAGGAGTGACCAGGAAGATGGTGATACAATCCAAAACTGGGTGGAGGAAGGAGGACCTGGAGAGCTGGGGTCTCTGCACCCCCCAGGGCCAGCAGGCGTTGGGACACAACGGCAGTGTGAACAGTTGTGAGCTTGGAGCTCACCTGTGGGCGGCATTCCCGTGATGGAGAGACGCCATTTAATCCCGATTTGTCCAACAGCACAAAGCGGTAGGCAGAGCTGGGATTCAGGGACAGATTGGCTTCAATTGGACGGTGCTGCTCCAGAGCAGTGCTTAACAGCCAGGAGGGCCTGGGGACGGGCTGAGCCCCAGCACTGTTGCCCACTCTGTCCCTGCTGCCCTGGGCACTGGTGTCCAGTGGGTGCAGGGCATGGCTGTGCAGGAGCCTCACCTCTGCCCCCTCTCCTGCTTCAGAAGAAGAGCAAGGTGCACTACCACATCGCCGTCATCATCAACTACCTGGGCCACTGCATCTCCCTGGCGGCCCTCCTGGTGGCCTTTGTCCTCTTTCTGCGGCTCAGGTGAGAAGACCCTGGCACTGCCCCCTGCTGTCCCTGGGTCCTCGAGCAGGGCAAGGAAAGTAGGATGCAGGGGTAGCTCCCGGGCTGCTGGGAGAGGGCATCTGCCTCAGCCTTCAGTGGGAAGGTGGTGGCATACATGGGAGTCTCGGAGCCTTGAGAGCAGAGCCACTTCTGCCCACTGCAGAAGCTACTGAAGGGTGCAGGGAGGAGGGACCAAGCCCAGGCTTCCCTGTGTCGCCCACACCTTGGCTGGTATGTCCCCATTTCAGACAGACAGGCGATCAGGCACGTGGAGCCCTGGAGGTGGGGTCCCTGGAGTGGCCTCCCCACTTCAGTTTCCAGTGTGCAGGGCTGCGGTGTGGGGGCAGGTGGCGGGCAGGAAGTGTCAGAGCTGAGCTGGGAGGAGGCGTCCCCCTGGAAGACTCATATTTGCCCACCTCTGCTCTCAACCCCGAGAGGGCCTGAAGTTGGGGGACACCTGCCCAGGGGAGTGGCACCCACAGTGAGCCTTGTGCACAGAGCATGCCAAGCTCTGCCCAGGTGCTTACTTTTGGGGGTCACAGGCAGGAAGGGTCCCGTGGGGCAGTGGAAGAAACTGGCTGCCTCCTCTCTGTGACTTAGCCAGTCAGCCCCACTCGCTCTGAGCCTCAGTTTCCCCACCATGCATCTGGACTGGAGAGAGGCTGGCGGCCTGTCCCTCATTCTCTCTCTTCTCTCATCGCTCTGGTCACCTGCCTGCCCCTGCTGCCCCAGGAGCATCCGGTGCCTGAGAAACATCATCCACTGGAATCTCATCTCAGCCTTCATCCTGCGCAACGCCACGTGGTTCGTGGTCCAGCTCACCATGAGCCCCGAGGTCCACCAGAGCAATGTGGTATGTCCCGGCAGGGGACAGCAGGGTGGGGACAAGCCCAGGGTCAGGGGAGGGGCCCGGGCCAGGCCTTCGTGCCCATAGAACAGGAGTAGGACCCCAACAAGGCCCCAGACCTGGAGATGGGTGCTGCCACTGCCCCCACCCCCAGCTCATCCTCACCTCTATTTGGGGGGTCAGGGCTGGTGCCGGTTGGTGACAGCTGCCTACAACTACTTCCATGTGACCAACTTCTTCTGGATGTTCGGCGAGGGCTGCTACCTGCACACGGCCATTGTGCTCACCTACTCCACCGACCGGCTGCGCAAGTGGATGTTCATCTGCATTGGCTGGGGTGAGCTGGACCAGCCTCCCACCCCGGGCCGGGCAGCCAGGGACCTGGGAGTTGGAAGCCAGGTTGGTGTGGTGGGGTGTGCACCCTCCCTGGGGGTGGGGACAGTGGATCATCATGAAGGTGTGTGAGCTATGCTCAACCGCTGGTAACCCCTGCCCATGGGGTCCTCCAGACCCAGCAGGCCCCCAGCTGCCCCTAAAGGCTCTGTGACTGCCCCTGTCTTCCCCAGGTGTACCTTTCCCCATCATTGTGGCCTGGGCCATTGGGAAGCTGTACTACGACAATGAGAAGTAAGTCACCTGCCTCCCCCGAGCCCTGAGGTCCAGGCTCCCAGCCCAACTCCATCTGACCCTCCCCAAGGACCCCGGGCCATTCCACCTCCCTACCAGTCCCTGGCTTCTGCGTCTATAAAGCAGAGAGTTGCGTGCTGGATTCAATCCAAATGTCCCTCCGAGTGCTCTGTCAGAGGTGCTGGACAGGCAGCATCTGGGCTCCTTCATCTCTCTTGAGCTTTAACAAGAACAGTCTCTAGAGCCAGGCTACCCAGGTTCTGAATAGTAGCTCCATCATTAAATAGCTTATGATCTTGGGCTAATTACTGCTGTGTGCCTCAGTTTCCTCTTCTGCAAAATGGGCATCCCACCAACAGGACCTACCTCAAAGGGTTCTGGTGGGACTGTCACGTGTTAATACGTATTAAGAATATGTATGGAGCCTGGCAGGTAGTATGTGCTATGTAAATGTTTCCATTAACGGTAGGACTTGTTTTAACAAAGATTCCATGGATTTAATGGACTCTGGTCCAGATGGTCTCAGAGGCTCTTTCCAGCTCTGGGGTTCCCTGTGAAGGAGACAGTTACCCCTGAAAATTAGACTTCCGCTGTTACAGGGGTTCTCAGCTGTGTCTCATGGAGAATCACCTGGAAACTCTAAAAAGTGCTGATTCCTGGGCTCCACCACAGAGAGCAGGATGCCATTGGTCTGGGGAGTGGCCTGGGCACCAAGATTTTTTTTAACTGCCCAGGTGGTTCCAATGGGCAGCTAAGATTGAGAACTTCTGAGAAAGAGGCAGAAAAGGCGGATGGACCAAACTGGTGAGGAAAGAAGACAGAATCAGTGCCAACGAAGCATCCTCAGGATCTGCTGACCATCTGACTGGGTTTCAGGTGCCTTCTGCTCCCCTCAACCAGAGAGGGAGCTGACATAGCCTCCCTTGCAGGAAAAAGGATAAGGATGCTTGGAATGAATAAAGTGGGTCTGAGCGGCTCTAAAGCTCCACCTGCTGGTCAGATGCAGACACTGCAGCAGAAAGGATGGGAGCTTGAGAGATCATGAAGAACTTGCAGACCTTGCAGATGAGAAGCCTTGCAAGGGCTGGACCTGGCCCTCTGACAGCGGCCTTCGGCTTGCATGATGTGGTTTGAAAGCCTGATTTTGTGGCCACCTTTAAAAACCAAGAGGTTTCACATAAAATCTCAATTTCTGGTTTTGGGGAGCATGATGAGATCTAGCTATTGTGGGTCTCTCCGCCCACAAAGACATAGAACTTCCAGTTGTCCTATCTGCACTCACTCCCTGGAACTTGATGGAGGGCAACTCAGGATAATGCAAAGCAGTTTTGCCTCTTGCAACAGGTAGTTCCTGTGACATTGTCTCCGTTAAGGTCATTCATGCTGTAATTTAAATACTTCAGTTAGAGCCAGGCCAATGTCACACGCCTGTAATCCCAGGAATTTAGGAGGCTGAGGCAGAAGGATCACAAGTGCAAAGCAATTTAGCCAGGCCCTAAGCAACTTAGCGAGACCCTATCTCAAAATAAAAAATAAAAAGGGCTGGGGATGTGACTTAGTTGTTAAGTGCCCCTGGGTTCAATTCCCTAGTACAAAAGAAAAAAAAAAGTTAAAGAAAAAATGAATTCAGACAGATTGCTAACTGTTAGGTGCCCATTCCCACAGAACCGTGCTCAGCCACATCCACCGCCAGGGGACCACAAGGGGGAACTGAGGAAGCAGTGCTATGTTGGGCCCCTGCCTGTTCCTGGGCCACTCGGTGGTCTCTTCCACAGTCCCCCTCCCTGTGTTTGCTTCCAACTGTCCATCTTACAGCAGAGGCTGCTGTCCATCCCACAGGTGGGATCACTGAGGCACCCAGTCAGCTGGCTTGACCTTCCAGGATTGGAATCGGGGCACCCACATCCTGACTGCCAGCCCTAGTCCTGCCTTGGCCAAGCACTGCCCTTGCCTGTGCCACTGAAGTGGACCCAGATGACCCCCCGTCCTCTTTCCTCTGTGACCTTCTAGGTGCTGGTTTGGCAAAAGGCCTGGGGTTTACACCGACTACATCTACCAGGGCCCCATGATCTTGGTCCTGTTGGTAAGAACCTTGGTGGAGAGCAGGAGAGGGCACAGTGGGAAGGGGCAGCCAGGACCTGCTGTGGACAGAAAGGACCCCTCTGCCTAGAGGTGGGGACCACTCAGAGGAGCCTGGGGCCAGAACTGTGAGGGTGCTAACAAGGGGGAGGGAGAGCCGTGGGGGACAATGAGGCTGGAATTGAGGAGGCCGAGGGCCTGGTCTCTCCCATCCCCACCCGCAACATGCCGCACACGTCCACGCCACCCAGCCCACTCATGTGCTCAAATTGCAGATCAACTTCATCTTCCTTTTCAACATCGTCCGCATCCTCATGACCAAACTTCGGGCATCCACCACATCCGAGACCATTCAGTACAGGTACCAGGTTCCCCTCCACCCGTGGGGGCTTCAGAGTCCCAGCCTCTGAACAGGGTCCCTCTGGAGACCGCAGCTCCCCTGCCTCATACAGGCCTGAGACCCACCACCTCCCACCCCAGCTAGAGGCCTGGCCCCCTTCTCGGCAGGCTGTGACTCTGCCCCCCCACCCCAGGAAGGCTGTGAAGGCCACTCTGGTGCTGCTGCCCCTGCTGGGCATCACCTACATGCTCTTCTTTGTCAACCCTGGGGAGGACGAGGTCTCCCGAGTTGTCTTCATCTACTTCAACTCCTTCCTGGAATCCTTCCAGGTATGGCCCCCGCCCCTCACCCCAGAACTCACGTGGGGACTCTCCCGGGAGGTGGGGCAGAGCTGGGGACAGCCTGGGGTCCAGGTGGACCACCCCCGGCACAGGCTCTGACTGCCCCCTCTTCCCCAGGGCTTCTTCGTGTCTGTGTTCTACTGTTTCCTCAACAGCGAGGTGAGAACCTAGCTCAGAGCTGGGCTCAGGAAGCTGAGGCCCACTGGAGACACCCCCTTGGCCTCCTCCTGCCCCAGAGCTGGCTTCCTGCTCCCAGGTCCCAATAGGATGCTGCTCAGAGCCCCCAGAGGGTCTGCCACACCAGCTCTAGTCAGAGACACCCCTCTCCTTTTGCCCTGGGTCATTGGCATGGGGTGCAGAAAACTGGAGCTCTGTCTCCTCCACTAGTCTGGAAACCAGGAAGCCCTGGGGCAGGGCTGCGCGGGGTGGGGAGGATGTCACAGGGCTGAGGAGAGGGATTTTGCATGGCAAAGGCCAGGTGGCCCCTTGTGCAGATTAAGAAAAGGTGTCCTTTCCTAACTTGAGAAGATTGTCCCAACAAAGATGCAAGTGAGAGCGTGAGTGATGTGAATGTCTCCACCTCGGTGTGTTTGAGTGGTCCTGGGCCCCCAGTCAGAGCAGACACCACGCCCTGCCCTGTTCCCACAGGTCCGCTCTGCCATCCGGAAGAGGTGGCACCGGTGGCAGGACAAGCACTCCATCCGTGCCCGTGTGGCCCGTGCCATGTCCATCCCCACGTCCCCCACCCGCGTCAGCTTCCACAGCATCAAGCAGTCCACGGCGGTCTGAGCTGCAGGCCATGGCGCAGCCTCCGACTACCCTGTCTGTGGAGGCGACTGACCCCTTTCCACTCTCTCTCCGCCCGGAGAGCCTGGGAGGACCCCTCCCCGAAGCAGTTGTTCTAGGCTTACGAGTGGACAGCAGCCTGTAGGCCTGGGCCAGGCCGGGCCAGGCCCGGTTCTCCCTGAAGAATGAAATTGGAATGGAACTGGGAAGCTGGAAAACCCTCAGTAGCACATGGGGCTCCCCAAGAGTTGTCTTGTCTCAGCACAAAACGGCCACCCCACTGGAAAGCTGGGGTCCTCTGCAAATCGGGGAGGCATTCACCGCCCCAGAGCATCATGGGAAACTCTTATGACAGCATTCATCCACCGTCAGGCCTCCAAGCATTAGCCCACCACTGAGAACCAAGGTCACGTTGTCTGGTCTGGAACCCTGGGTACATCATTAGAAATTGGGTGACATCATCAGATAGTGGGCCACATCACTAGAAGTCAATACCAAGCCGCCAGAATGTCATTGGCACTGTGGCGCTGCCACCAAAAATGCCCTGCCTTGCTGCCTTGCACCCTTGGACACTTACTACCCATGGGACGCTCCAGCTTCCCCTCACGTCCCCACCAACAGTACCCTGGTCCTGACTCCTGCCACTTGCTGCCTCTGGGAGTCTCCCATCTGTGAGAAGTGGGGGCAGGGAGGGGGATTGAGCGGCCTGTGAACAAGAGCCAGTGTGTGCCCCATGGAGGTCAGTCTCCCTTCAAGGCGGGAGAGAAGCCTTGGGGCCTGCAGCTGCCTCTGGGGCGGCTTGTCCACTAAGCAAAGGGAACAGGGCCCCTCTCCGCCTGAAGGCTCTGAGGCAACTGGCTGGCAACTTGCTGCCCTGCCTACAGAGTGTGGACTGGCCCGCCCCCCACAGCAGGGCCCCCACGTCTAGGGGGCTGGGCAGCTAGAGCAGGGAGGGGGCGCGTGAGGCAGGGGTGCCGCTGCGTGTGGCTAATGTAAATAATAATATTTATCTTTTCAACCAGCATTTGCAAAGGCCTGGACTCTGCCCGGGGTCAGGGAGAGGGTGCCTGCGAGGGTGGATGCTGGGAAACCCCACTCGCCACCCAGGACTGCTGGAGGGCCAGGGGTGGGGACTTGGAAGGAGACGGATCTGTCCTGGATCGGGGAGGGAAGGGACCTGGATCAGTAGAGTGAGGGAGGGCTGCCTTGGCAGGGGACAGCTAGTACAAAGTCACAGCCGACAGCGTGGGTCCGCCCCAGGGAGGAGCGGAGCTGAGAAGCAGGCAGCAGTTGGGAAGCTGGGGCATGAGACTAAGGTGGCCACGGTGCCCAGGGTTTGAAGCGCCTGCGGGTGGGGGTGGGGAGGCCCTGAGGGAGTTGCTGGGGGTGTCCTTGATGGGCATATGGGGTGCCCTGTCCTGCCAAGTCCTGTGCCCTTAGGTAGAGAGATGGGAGCAGGGGACCCAGGTGTCGAGGACAGGGATGGACCAGTGGCTTCCAGAGCAATTTAGGGTGTGAGGTGGGGGTGCCCGGGGGTCACCCTCCTGGCTGACAGGAGGGACCAGACTGATTAGTGAGGGACAAAAGGCCACAACAGACGGACGTGGAGACCTCGTTCTCAAGTCGCCTTTCCCTGACGCAGGTGGGATGGGGAGCCTGAGGGGGAGGCACTGACCGGCCCCTTCCCGCTGGGCCCCCAGTTGCTCCAGCTGTTGGTCACCTTCTAAGTGCTTCTCTCAGTGTTGGGCCCCGTGGGAGCGGAGAGGGGAGCACCACCCAGCACGGATGCCAGGGACCTTCTCAGAGGCCCTGGCCTTGGAAGGCCATGGGCAGAAAAGCCCAGCAAGCAGGGGCTGATCCAGATGGCCTTGGCCCTCCCATTCAGAGACTTAAAGGGGGCCGGGCTGCTTTAGGGCACAGCAGGGAACTTCTGAGCCCCAAAGGTCTGCAGCCTCCCCATCCACCCTGCCCCGTCCCAGGACCAGAAGCCCAGAGCTTCATCCATCCGCAACAGATGTCCTCTGGGCTTCAGGGCAGGGCTAATGCAGGCCCCAGACCAGGCCCCTCTGCTCCAAGGGTGGGTGTGTGGGGTGAGGAAGGCCCCATGGGAGTGAGCGAGGCTGTGGCTAGCATCACTGGACTAAGAGGCTGGGCTCAGCAGCAGCAGGATAGGGGGCCACTGGGGCCCCCCAAGACCAGAGGACAGGCCCCTCCCTTATGCCCTTAATCTTTCCCTGCCACACCCAGGGGTCACAGCCTCCTGAGCGTACCCATACCTGAGCCCATTGCTTCTTGAGACCCTCCCTGCTCATAGGCACATAAGAGACACACTGTCGTCCCAGTTCAGGGTCCCCCTCCCTGACACGGCATAAACCCTTCCCTCGGGTCCTTGTTGTCCCTTCTAGGTACCTGTGCTGGCACCCCAGGGCCAGGATTGGGGAGCAGGCCAGATCTGGGGAAATCATCTATTAGGGAGAGAGGTTTTGAAACCCAGATAATAGTACCTTAATTAGGGCTGTCGGTAGACTTTTGCAATCCATGAAGTCCTTCTTAGCATGTATTACCTAGCCTTCAACTAGCCCAGGGAGATGGGAACCAGCCCATTCTGCAGCTGAGGAAACCGAGGCCTAGCAACTCCCCGGAGACGGAAGGCCTTCTGGCTCCAGGGCTCCTCCCACCCCTCAGCTGACTGAAGTCCTGGGGCCTTGGGTGGAGAGGCCAGGGCTGGCGAGGCAGATCTGGGGCAAGAGGGCAGGGGAGGCCACAGGGTTTCAGATTGATCTGAAACACATCCAACATGAAGATGTGGCCCACCACGGCTGGTCCAGCCTGTGTCCAGCTGCTGAGGCCACCTGGGTGGAATCAATGCTGGCTATGTCTCCGGTACCTCTTCCCCACCCCTCCACCCCCTCACTCTGTAAAAGGATGCTGAATTTCAAGCCACACAGCCCAATCCAGAAGCAATGGCAGGCCTGCCTGCAGCCCAGGCTCTGTGTAATCCTGCGAGGGGCCCAGCTCAGAAGTGTCTCGTGGTCATCTCAGCCAGCCCCCGACTCCAAACTGAACTGCACACACTGGGCCCCAGCAGAGCGGATCTCCATACTTCTCATCCCTAGCAACCCCCACCAGCACTGTGTGTTTTGGGGGCACCAGGTCACGCACATGAACCTCATCTGTTCTCATACTGCCCTGCAAAGCAGATGCTATTAGCCCCATTTAACAGGTGCAACTGCATGGAGGGTTAGACCCAGGCTCCACCACTGGGCACCCAGGAGTGGCATGTCTGGATGAAAACTCAAGGTGGCTTCTCGCAGCCTCCTCAGTGTTTGACCCCTGTGGTAAAGTAGCTCTTTGCACGGTCACCCTCCTTGCCCCACTGCCTCCTCTAGTACCTTCCCTGGGACATTCTGGGGTCCCAGTCTGTGGACAAAGAGCATTCAGAGTTGAGCTGGCTGTAGGATTTGGAGCCTGTAGAGCATGGGCCGCCAGTGCTCCCAGTGTCCCCAGGTTGTCCCAGCTCCACCTCTGAGCATGGCCTCCCGTCTTCCCCACTAGCCCAGCAACCCCTGCAGATACCAGACAGGCTTAGGTCAAGAGAGGCCAGGGCCATGTTCATTTCTCAAAGCTCATGATGTGACAGAAGCACCAGCGAGTTCATGATTTGGATGAAACTCCAAACTGCCACCCGCTTGCCCCCCAGCCCTTCTGTCCCTCCAAGCATCGCTGCTGCCCCACCTCACTGTTCACTGACCAAAGCAGGGGAGGGCAGGGGGGCTGGGACCTCTTAGGGACCCGAGGAGGCTGGGGAGAACTGGGGGCACCCAGCTAGGGTAGGCCGCGTGGTCAGTGGGGCTGAGCTCTTGCTTCTTTCCCCTTCATTGCTGGCATGGGGGAGGGAACAGATGGCAAGCCAGTCCCTTCCCAGTCTGCCCCATCTTTAGCTCATGCTGGGCCAGCAAATCAGGGCAGAAGAGGTGCCCAGCAGCGGGTGCTTCCCCTTCCCTGGGGCCTGATGCTCTCTCTCCTGAATGGGTGAAGATGAATCTTCCAGATGCTGTCTAGGTCCAAATGGAAGGCAGAGACTTTGCCACTGGACTGCTCTGGGCAGCTCCCTGAGAGCTCAGGTCCTGGCTGAGGTGGGGACAGGGAAGAGAGCAAAGCAGCCAGTGCAGGGGCTGCTGTCAAGGAAAGGGCTGAATCTGGAGGTCAGGGGTCAGGAGTCTGCGAAGTCTTAGAGCAGAATTCCAGCAAGAGAGTGGACCACAGCCCCAAAGGGCACCAGCCACTCATGTGGATGGTTCAGGGCACAAAGTGGTCACACGGAAAGGCAAGTCCAAGGCTGATGGACTGGGCTGGGGTAGGAGGTGGGGATCCTGGGGAAGCAGTGACTGAAGCAGTGACCACCCTCGGCAAGCTGGGTCCCAGGAAAAGACGTGGAGGGAAGGAGCTTTCAGAGAGTTCTTTGAGCCTGGGCACCAGGAGCCCAAGGGTAGACCAAGGCGGAAGGGCAGGAGCAAGCTCTGTCTAGAGTACCCATGTTTCCTTTCTCCCTTCCTTTTTCCTTCTTTTTGTTTCTTTCTTCCTCCCTTCCTTCTTCCATCCCTCTGTCCTTCCTTTCTCTCTCTTTTGTACTGAGGATTGGACCCAGGGGTGCTCTACCACTGAGCTACATCCCCAACCTGTTTTATTTTATTTTGAGACAGGGTCTTGCTAAATTGCCCAGGCTGGCCTCAAACCTGCCATCCTCCTGCCTCAGCCTCCTGAGAATCTAGGATGACAGGCATGCAACCTAGTTCCAAGCTGGTTCCCAAGTTTGCTGAACCCCCAAGTTTTGGGGTGCATGCTGGCCTGACAGGGTTCTGAGGAACCACAGTGAGGCCTGTCCTGAGGACCGTGCCACTGCAGGGGATAAGTCGGCTTGCTGTTTTTGTTATTTTGGGTGTGATAAAATACAAATTCTACCACTTATCATTTTAGCTGTTAAAGTGTGTGAGTCAGTGGCATTAAATCCATTTGCGCCCCATAAATATGTGCAATTATTATATAACAATAAAAATACATTCACGATGTTGTGCATTTTGTTTCCCCAAATGGAAACCCCATTAGCAGTCACTCCCCAGTCCTCCCCCAGACCCTGGCCACCATGAATCTGATCTCTCTATAGATTTGTTCTGGATGTTTCAGATAATTGGTGTCCACCATTTGGTTTTTGTCCTTTTGTCTGGCTTCTTTCACTTACCATGATGGTTCCAAGGTCCATCCACATTGTAGCATGCATCTACCCACCTCTCCTTTGCAAGCTGAGGACTTCCCCTGGACCACACTGTATCCATTCAACAGCTAATGGATCCCTGGGTTCTTTCAACGTATTTCAAGTTGTTATGCATGAGCAAGTACAAATTTGTGTTCGGACACCTGTTTTCAATTCTTTTGGATGCACACCTGGGAGTGGAATTTCTAGATCGTGTGATGATTCTCTACTTAACCACCAAGCTGTTTTCCCCGGTGTCTGCACCACTTTGAATTTCCACCAGCGATGCATGAGGATCTTTGTTTCTCCATTTTCTCACTTGTTACTGTCGGAGTGTTTTGTTTTGTTTTTAATAATATCTATCGCAGTGAGTGTGTTGGTCCTTGATTTCTAAAAGACCCATACTTAGGATCACGGCCCTGAGTGAAGGCCTATCTTGCTCATCATAACTGGGGGACCAGAAACAGTATTATTTTCATAGCGCTCAGCAAAGGGCTTCCTAACCTATCAGCATCTACAAACCCAAATTCAAACAAGTGCACTCCATGGGGACACTGCATTATGCTGTGATGAGACCTACCCATGCTGACCCCCTGTCCCAGTGCTCTCCTGACCAACAATGAGAACTCTCTTGCAGGGGCAGCCAGCAGCCTCCTCCCCTGGACCCTCTCACTTCCCACACCAGCTGGTGGCACATCCATCCGCCGTGTTGGTTTCCTGATGTGTTTTTGACAGTTCGATTGTCATTTTAATTGTTGCTTGTGATCTAATTAAGCATTACATTAATGGATAAATCAGAAGTGCACAAACAAGGAGAAATGTTTCCAGTTATGAAAATTCCATTGAAGGCTTTGGAAAACGCAATATAAATGAGTCACAAAAGGCAGCTGTCAAATTAGGTGTTGGTGAGACAAATATAAGTAATTAGGGGGAAAGGGCTGTCAAAATCTAGATGAGTCTCGCAGACTACTTTGCAAGGTCCTTCAAACTTGCTCTTCACTTCAGAACATCCATAAATCTAGAACCCAGAGCTGAAAAAATGTGGAAACAACAACAAAAAAAAATTCAGAGCTGGGTGCTGGAGATGGGTGTTTTTGTGGTACCATGTTCCCAAAGAGGGTGACTTGGAATCAGAAAGGATGGACACACTATGGATGAGGAAGATTGATGACCCCACTTGCTCTTTGGAGGTTAAAATAGCACATGTGTCATGGGTGGAACTGTGTCCCCAAAAGATACGCTTAAGTCCCCAGTACCTGTGAACATGACCCTATTTGGAAATCAGTCTTTGCCAAGGTAATTAAGCCAAGATGAGTTCATTCAGGTAAGCCCTAAGCCATTGTCACTAGAGTCCTTATTAGAAGAGACACGGGGACAGACAGGGAAAAGCCATGTGACACAGAGGCAGAGATTGCTGCCAGGGAAACAAAGAAGCTTGCAGCCACCACCAAGGAAGAGACCAGGAAGATTCCGCTCAGACTCCCGGAGGGAGCACCACCCTGATGTGACACCTTGATTCCAGACTTTTAGACAAATCCCATGGACTAGGAGCTTAAACAACAGTTATTTCTCACAGTTCTAGAGATCTAGTAAGAGTTCAAGATCAAGGTGCTGGCTGAGTCAGTCCCTGGTGAGGGTTTGCCCCCTGGTTTGCAAAGGGCCCCCTTGTATCCTTATAAGGCCAACAGAGATCATCTTCCTCGCTTCTCTTCTACAAGGGCACTAATTCCACCTGTCTCCTGACCCAACTACCTCTCGAAGGCCCCACTGCAAATACCATCCCCTTGGGGTTAGGTTTTAGCATGTGAATTTTGAGAGGACACAAACATTCAGTCCGTAACAGATTTCTGGCTTCCCAAACGATGAGAGAATAAATGTTTTGATCCATCTAGTTTGGGATCATTTGCTAAGGCAGGCCCAAAAACTAACGCAGAGCCAGCATCTGGGGCTCCTGACTCCACAGCCAGCTCTCACTATTATTTGAGCTCCCTCTTTCCAGCTGGAAGTCTGCCCAGCAGGGACAGTGGCACAGAATCCAGTGAAAATGTTTGGGAGACAGAAAGATCTGGTAACTTAACCAGCACAAGAACCCCCACCCTTCCTAGCTGGGGAAGTTTGGGTTTCTCTGACCCTGAGTGTTACTCATTCGTGATGTAGGCGGGTTAGGGTAAGGCTAAGCTGCCATAACAAAGAGGCCCACAACAAGCCAATGGCTTATCATGGAGGATCATGTATCTCTCTGGTGAGAGTTCTCAGTGAGCATCTCCATGCAGACTCCAGGGACCCTGTTCCCTCCACTTTCTTTCCATTCCTTAGGACATTGTCCTCCTTGTCATAGTCAAAACCAGATCACAGGCCTGTCTTTGTTCCAACTTGTGAGAAGGGGACAGAGAAAAGGGATGAGGGACCCCACAATCTTTCAGCGAAGGTCCGCAAGGGCTCACATTTCTGTTCAGTTCCTACTGACAGAAACTTAGTTGCATGGCCATGCCTAACTTCAAGGGAGGCTGGAGATTAAATCCAGCTGTGTGCCTGGTGGAAAGAGGGACTGATTCTGAAGGACAGCTTGAAGTCTCAGGGTTTCGAGATGGCAAGTAAAGAATGGGACCCAGATGACCTCTCTACCAGGGCCAGGATTGGGGAACATGATCCTGGAAGGGACCCTGTGCCCTGCAGCTGTGTCCTTGACCAAAGACCACACAGCTTTATGACCAGGTAGGTGTGGCCCTGGTTTCCAGGACAGGTGGCCAAGCTGCTCTGTGACAAAGGACCACACCCAGCCATGACAGGGGAGTTGAGCTATGGGCAGCTGCCACCCGGGGACAACGCAGTAAGTGGCTGAGGAGGATGGCGTGCCTGGGTTTCCTCCTCCTGGTAGGCTCACTCCTCCTTCTTGTCAGCACCGTGGCCCAGGGGGAGTACGGCGTGGTGCATGTGGTGTCCGAGAACTGGAGCAAGGACTACTGCATCCTGTTCAGCTCCGACTATGTCACCCTCCCCCGAGACCTGAACCACGCCCCGCTCCTGCCCCTGTATGACGGCACCATGGCACGCTGGTGCCCAGGAGAGGACTCCTTCCACCAGGCCCAGACCAGCTCCCCCCAGTCGCAGCCCCTCCGCCACACCACCGCCATGGTCATGAGGGGCAACTGCAGCTTCTACGAGAAGGGCTGGCTTGCTCAGGGCCAAGGCGCCCACGGGCTGCTCATTGTGAGCCGGGTCAGCAACCAACAGTGCTCAGACACCACGCCAGCATCCCAGGACCCCCGCAAGCCCCTGCCAGACCTCACCATCCCTGTGGCCGTGCTGCGCTACAGTGACATGCTCGACATCTTCAGCCACGCTGGCGGCAACGCCGTCATCCACGTGGCCATGTACGCGCCCCCAGAGCCTGTCATGGACTACAACATGGTGGTCATCTTCATCCTGGCCGTAGGCACTGTGGCCGCGGGAGGCTACTGGGCAGGCATGACTGAGGCGGATCGGCTGCAGCGGCTCCGGGCCCGAGGAGGAGGGGGGCCTGGTGGACACCATCAGCCACAAGGAGCAGTAGCTGAGGGGACCCCGGGAGGTCAGCAGGAGGAGGAGGAGGAGGAGGATTCGCCAGTGGACTTCACCCCAGCCATGACGGGAGCCGTGGTCACCATGTCCTGCTCCATCATGGTGCTTCTCTACTTCTTCTACGACTGCTTCGTCTATGTCATGATTGGGATCTTCAGCCTGGGCGCTGGCACCGGCCTCTACAGCTGCCTGGCACCCCTGGTGCGTCACCTGACTCTGTGGCAGTACCAGTGGCCCCTGCCCGGCAGCCGGGCCTATCTGCAGCTGCCCCTGCTGCTGCTGGCAGGCCTGTGCACCATGGTGACCCTCCTCTGGGTCAGCTACCGCAACGAGGACCGCTGGGCGTGGCTCCTGCAGGACGTGCTGGGCATCACCTACTGCCTCTTTGTCCTGCGGCGCGTGCGACTGCCCACACTCAAGAACTGTGCCTCCTTCCTGCTGGCCCTGCTGGCCTTCGACGTCTTCTTCGTCTTCGTCACACCTCTCTTCACCAAGACAGGGGAAAGCATCATGGTGGAGGTCGCCGCAGGCCCAGCAGATTCTTCCAGCCACGAGAGGCTGCCCATGGTGCTCAAAGTACCCCGGCTGAGCTTCTCCGCCTTGACACTATGTGACCAGCCCTTCTCCATCCTCGGCTTCGGTGACATTGTGGTCCCCGGCTTCCTGGTTGCCTATTGTCACCGCTTTGATGTGCAAATCTGCTCTCGCCAGGTCTACTATGTGGCCTGCACCATGGCTTACGCTGTGGGCCTGCTAGTCACCTTTGTCGCCATGGTCCTCATGGAGATGGGCCAGCCCGCCCTGCTCTACTTAGTGTCCAGCACCCTGGTCACCAGCCTGGCTGTGGCTGCCTGCCGCCAAGAGCTCACCCTCTTCTGGACGGGCCAGGGCAAAGCCAAGGTGCCTACCCAGCCCGTGGCAGGGCTCTGTGTTGCCCCTGTGGCTGGCTCCAAGCAGAAGCAGGAGGGCACAGCAGATGACCGCACAGCAGATGACCACACAGCTGGTGAGATTGAGGTAGCCACCCACCAAAGGGCAGAGGACTTCGACCTCTGCAACAGGACTGTCGACCCTGCGGAAGTCACAGCTGAACTGGTCACCATTTCTGGGGATGAAGCCGTCAGTCCCGAGGGCCACAGCGAGAGCTCCGAGGGCTGGAGCGACGCCAACCTGGATCCCGACGAGCTGTCCCCCACCTCTCCCGGGTCCTCGGAGGAGCTGACACCCCTGCTGCCAGTGATGCCAGCGGCCATGTTGATCCCACTCATGCCGCCGCCCCCACCCTCGGAGCTGGGCCACACCCACACCCAGGCCCAGGTCCACGATGCCAGCCTGCCCTGGACAGGGCTCCACAAGAGGAAGGGCTTGAAGGTAAAGAAGAGCTTGTCAACCCAGGCTCCCCTGTAACTGGAGGCCCTGGGGCCCGTGCCTCTAGAAGGGCCGGCAGAATATTGCAGAGCAAAGCCACGCGTGGCAAAAGAGAAATCGGGGCATTAGAGAAATTCCATATCTATCCAAGGAGCCTTTTTGTTGTGAGCACTAAAGAGAGTAGGGATCACAGGATGAGTCTGCGGAAGGTCTTGGGGATCCTCGGGAGTTGGTACCTCTCCCGAATCACAGAGAAGGGAAACAGGCTCCGCAAGAGCATGCAACATGGCACAAGTTCACCTGGGAGGTCGGCATTTGCTTCCAGGGCTCCCTGGGCTCATTCCCCTCCCCCTGCCGGCCTGGACCTGCAGTAAAACCTCGGCTCCTTAACCTACCAATAGCCCACATCCCGTCCCCACCCCTCCTCTGGTCCCCTTGCCCATCCTCCCCACTCTCAGGCCAAGGGGACCATTGCTCTCCCTTGACCCCTCCATAGCCTCCCCCTCTCTCTGCACATGCTGTTCCTCTGGTCTGGATGTCTTTCCCACCCCAGACAGAAATACCCCAACCTAGACGCCTGGCTCACCAGAAAATACCTCAGCATCCTTTGAACCTCAACTCACATCTGTTCTGCTGAAGATTTCTGCTCCAGGCAGCCCAGACAAGAGCCCCCAGCCCAGCACATTCCTGCATTCAGCCACCTGTTCCATCCCGGGACCCTGAGTATGCCCTTGCTCCTGAGTATGCCTTGTGTAATGGGCGCAGGACCAGTAGGAGTCCAGGACAGATGAATATCAACCTGAGAATTGTCTTAAAACGGGCAGGAGAGGTTGGAAGCGGGGGTGGGTCATGGACAAGCCTCCCTGGGGCTCAGTAGTCTCATCTGCAAAATGAAACTTAACACCATGCCCATCTAGAGGCAGGGGCATGGGTGAGATGAACTCCTGGGGTCCTAGTTTGGGGCCATATGGTGTTTGCTCCTGCTTGATCAGAGCAAACAGACTGGGGTGAGAGATGGCTTCCTGAAGCAGGCTATGTTGGGGAATGGGGGTCATGTCCCCAGAGGCCGTGTATCCTCATCTTTACATGCCCCAGCTCAGGAGTCCCCTCCTCCAGGAGGTTTTCCTTGTGACCCTTTCCGAAGGCTCCCAGCCTCAGTCCTGTCACCGCACACCTTGCTTCTTGGTTTTCTCCTCTTCCCGCAGAAGAGTTCAGCTCTGTGAGGGGGACCTCATCTCTCTTGTTCATCCGATAGTTTCCAGGCGGAGGACAGGGCCTGACCTGTCAGAGGTGCTTGGTTTATGTTCGTTGGAGGAAAGAATGAATGAATGAATGAATGAATGAACGAACGAATGAACAAACAAACAGGTGAAGAGTTGATCCAGCCCGAACTGTGGAGGAGAGGGCCCTGCTGCCCACACTATCTCACTGGGGTCCTGCAGGGCCTGGGTCACCATGGAGGTGAGGCCAAGGCGGCCTGGGTAGGCCCTGGGGTGGGAGTGCAGGAGCCAGCGAGACACCAGTGCAGGGCATGGACAAGAAAGGAGCAAGGCCCCCCAGGCTAGGACACTGACCGGAGGTGTTGGCAGCCCCTCCCACTGGAGCCAGCAGCCATCTGGCCTGGACAGAGGGGCCGCCACAGGCCCTGGCTCACCCCCAGCACGGGCAGCCTCCCCACTGCTGACCTGCGTCACCAAACCTGCTGGGGCAGGCTACACTCCCACCAAGCTCAAGGGAAAGTGCTGGGCAGAGCCAGGCCTCTTGTCCCCCAGACCCCAGAGTAGGGGCTGGAAGGAGGAGCTGGCGCCCCAGCCACTCACAGTTGGGGTGGCTCTGAGGATGCCAGCCTGAGCTCCCTGTGACCAAGCCAACGCCAGCCTCCAAGGACAGCAGTCCCGAGGAGGGTCTGGGAAGGAGGCCTGGCCTGATGTGGAGGTGAGGAGGAGGCTGGGCTTGCTGCTGTGACCCCCCCTGCCAGGACTCCATGCATGGTATTTGGCAGAAGGGTTGAAGCAGGAGTCCCAAGTCCTGGCCTGGGGTGGACAAGAACCCAGGGTGCGATAGCTGTGGAGGCACCCAGAGTCCCAGCTCTGCTCCTTGCTGGGAAATTGTCCTGGCCACCTAAAGTTTGATCCCAGACAGGCTAATGCGAGGAAACCCATATGAGACACCCCAGCTCCAGAGCTCCCGGGGGGCTCACTGGGCCCTCAGCTAACCCACTGGGGCACCTTCTCCCTCACCTGTACCCCTCTGTCCCTCAGGTGTCTCCCCAATACCACTGCCCCTGTACCTCCTGCCCACAGTTCTGAGCCTCATTCCCAGGGACCCAAGCTAGAACAGCTGCAGCTGCCTTCTATGTGTGAACCTGAAAAATATCCAGATTCCCCCTCACCTACGCCCCCTCCTCTGCCCACTCTGGAAAGGTGTGTGGGGAGGGGTGGGGGAGGGGCTTTCCTTTGCTCTGAGGAGAATATTCTGCAGCAAGGCTGCTGTTCACAGATGGGGTTGAGCAGGGCTCTGGGTGGGTGGATCCTGCAGCCTGGGCGTTTGGACACAGGCTCCCCAGCATGGTTCATGGCAGGTGTCTGTGGGGTACCTGCTGATGGTACAACTCCTGGGCTCCAGCCCAATCCTGACCTGGCAATCCCAGGGCCGTGGGGACCAGGTATCTGCAGTTTTGAGGGACTCCTGCCCCCACCCCAGGTTGAACTTCTCCAGAGTCTGGCCTTGGTTTTTTATCTCAACTGTCCCAGGGGAAGGTGGAGGAGAGAGGCCAGGTGCCCCCTCCCTGGCGCACACAACAGTCAAGCTCTTTGCAGGCTCCTACCCAGGCCCTGGGCCCCCGTGACCACCCCTGAAGCTCAGTTCCAGATACACTTCTGGCCAATCCTGTCCTGGGGCAGGAGGAATTGAGCCAATTTCACCAGCCAACCACCTCCACCTTTCCCCTGCACTCTAGAATACTCTGATCCTGAGGCAGAGGCTTCTTGGTTTGTTATCCTGTGCTGAACCTTGCACATAGGTGCTCAATAAAATGTCTGTTGAATGAACATCCCCTGACTAGCTGTGTGACCTCGGGGACACAAAATATCCTTATCTGTGAAGTGGGCATAACCACATGGCCTCTCTCAGGGTGTGTTAGGTATGGAACCATCAAGGGAGAGCGGAGCTCCCTGCCTAGCGCAGTCGGGGTTCCAGAAATCTTCTGGTGCCGCTGCTGCTTTTCGACAGTCCAGCATCACCCCCCCACACACACGCCTGCCCGGAGGACTCTTCACTGTGTACCCTGCCGCACTTTGCCAGTCCCCTTCCCAGGCACTGGACTGAGTCCAAGCAACTGGACAAGCTGCCACCTGACAGAGGTGCCCAGAGCTGCAGCCTCCACCAAAAGGACACAGGATGCCACACGTGAGCCAGTTCACATGTACTCACAGATACACACAGGCACGGTGCCTATCCACACCACACAGCCGTGCACACTCCCACACCTGCACCCGTGCTGAACACCCGCACATACCCTTGTGCGCGCCCCAGACATGCGCGCACACCTGAGCTCTGACCGTTCCCTTCAGATCCACCCCTTCCCCACCCATCCTCCCCTGGGCCAATGGGATCGTGGGGTGCTGGTCCCTGGACTCTCATCCCAAAGGCAGGAGTCTAGGTCCCTAACCTCAAGCAAACACTCAGATTCCCCTTCAAGAGAACTGTACGTGATGGGTGGCAGCCTCCTCCAGGGGCCACCTCTGCTTTCTAGCCTGGCTCACTCTTGGGAGGAGGCTAGAGGGCAAGGAGGGCCAGTCAATGGCAGTGGTACCAGCACCTGGCCATTTCTACCTAGCATGGCCTCCTCTAGCAGGGGGTCTTTGATCAGCTCCCTGTGCTGGTGAAGTCTGGACCCCAGTCCCATGGCGTCCCCTGCTGGAACCTACTCCCCACTTTGTGAGTTCTAGACTCTATCTCAGCCTCAGCTTCCTGAGGGCCCACCCAGCCTGTGACAGGTGAAGCCTAAGGTGGGGCCAGGGCAGCGAGTAGATCCCTGGAGGCCACGCCCAAGGCTGGCCCGGCCCAGCTCAGACTACCCCGCATTTCTCCCTGTAGCCTCTCATCCCATCAAGAGCTCCGTGGTCTTGGCCTTGTTTCTTTTCGTTAATGAATGTGTTCGGTGCTGGGGTTTCTGGATTCCCTGGGAGACGAGAACCAGCGAGGATCTGGGGGGTGCTCTAATCCACAAAAGCCCAAAGAGGGTCAGGGCCTGTCCCAGGTCACACAATGACAGGTCATCAGAAACAGAACACAACCCTGGTCTGCTGCTGCCCAGCCCAGCAGCTGGGACCTCACCCTAATCCTCACCTCCTGCCCAATCCACGCTCCTCTGAAAACACACCACCCCCCAGGAAAATTCTGGGTCCCCTTCCTTGCTCCATCTCCCTTCAGTAGGTTGAAACCCCATCATGTGCTACGTGGTAAGGAAGTTGTGTGATTCAGGATCGAGCACCACCCCAGCTAGGGAGGGAGGACAAGTGAGGCCATCCCTCTGTACCTCAGTTTCCTCCTCTATAGAATGGGCTGCTAAGACTCACCTTGAGGTTTGTTGTAAGGATTAAGTGAGATGATGTAGGTGTATGAACAGCTACTTGCTTAGTGTTTTTAACAGGTCAGAAACGTGTTACTGCTTTACATGATACTCAGGATGAAAGCAAAGCTTTCTAGGCCAGCACCCCGCGCCCGCAAATGCCATCTTGCCTAAGTGAACTTTCAAAGGTGGAGGCATCCTCGTGCCTCAGTTTCCCCTGCTCATGCCTCATGGGATGTGGCTGTGGTGCACTACAGAGCCTGGAAGCGGGGGTCCCTGCCAGTTAATAGAACCACAAAATGTTCCGCACCTTCTCCCTGCAACCCTGACGTTTGCGCGCTCCTGTGCTGCCACCTGCTGGCCAGTGAGATAATAGCAGGTGGACCACTCCAAAGAACGTTGCAATAATTATAAGCACGGGTGATATTCAAATATATATGTAATAAACTACTCATTAGCAGAGTTACAAAGCCCGAATTGGCTCAGGATCAACGCTTTAGAAAGTGTGCTGTGGCCTGGAGGTGGCCTGGAGGAGGGTATTTTGATGTAAAATGAAGTCAACAGCATCACTGAATGACCAGGTTCCTGAAGACCACCCCACAGAGTCAGGACACCGTGCATCAGTGTTCTCAGATCCCGGGACACCTGGGCCATCCCTATTCCTAGGAGGGGAGCTCCTATCCCCAAAGCCAGATCGGATTTTGTACTTGAGGGTCAGGAGCTGGGCAACCTCCACACATCAGGACGGTTCTGGAAATGGTCATTAATATTGTTCACAACGAACCTCCTTCCCACCAGGCTTTACTTTTCAAATGTGTACTTCACCTTGGAGGTGGCTCCTCCCAGGGACTCACCTCGCGGTCTCTAAGACTCTGGAACTCTCCCAGGTGTGAAAGTCTGAGTCCAGGCCTCACTCCTGAGGTCTCCTCTAATGACAGGCAGCGGGGCCCGGGGAGCGGCTGGAGAGGCAAGCAGGTAGCCGTGGCAGCAGCCGCTGAAGTTCCAAGGCTTTGTTCTGAGAAACACCTTTACACAGTGTTTCAGTCAGCTATTTCGCTGCTGTGACTAAATGATCTGACCAGCACAATTATAATGGAGTAAAAGTTTATTTGAGGGCTCACAGTTTCAGAGGTCTTAGTCCATAGAAGGCAGACTCCATTCCTTGGAGCTGGAGGTGAGGCAGAACCTCATGGTGGAAGAGTGTAGCAGAGGGAAGCTGCTGGCATCATCAGAAGCAGAGAGAGAGATGCACTCTCCAGATACAAAATATATACCCCACAGTCATGCCCCAGTTCCCACACCTCCAGCCACACCCTGCCACTTCAATTAATCCCATCAGGGATCAATGCACTGATTAGGTCAAGACTCTCACAACCCAATCATGTCCCCTCTGAACCTCCTACATTGTCTCACATGTGAGCTTTCGGGGGACACCTCACATCCAAACCATAACACACAGCTGAGGGACAGGAGGAGGTCTCCATAACGGTGTTGGCAGATTCCAGGGACCTTCCAAAACTCTCAGAACTGAGCTCAGGCCTTAACAAGGTCACACAGTGGCAAAGTCAAGACAACCAAGAGCCAGAAAACTAATGCAAGTGGTTGCCTCTCAGGGGTTGCTTCGTGAAGCCCCAAATTCCTCACATACAGGGTCTTCTTAAAGCAGGAAGAGAGAAAAGAACTTCCTGGGCAAAACGCTAAGCACTGGTTCACCGTGGACACTGGCCTGGCCTATCTCTGGTGTGTGACTCAACCAGACACCGGAGAGAACTTGGGCAGGAGAGGCCGCACCCCTGAGAAGCCTCCACCATCATGACCCAGGTGCTTGGGGCAGTCACAGAAGTGTGTGCTCTGGGGACAGAACACACAGAGAAGAGGAGGCCCTCGGACGGACAGAGGAAGACACTGGAGTGATGCGGCCACAAGCCAAAGATTGCTGGCAGCCACCAGAAGCTGGAAGAGACCAGAAATAGATCCTCCCCTGGAACTTCCAGGAGGAACACGGCCCCTCCGATCCCTTGATTTCAGCTCAGTGGCACTGATATCAGATTTCTGGTCTCCAGAACGGCGAGGGAATGTGTTTTGGATACTTAAAGCCACAAGTTTGTGGTCGAGCAGCCCCAAGAAACTAGCACACTGTTCAATAGCTGTCCACAGCCCAGGCTGCTCCCACATCCAGCACTGCGAGTAACAAATGTCCCGGAGACCAGACCAAGGAAGGCAGGAACTGGAGACTCAGAGATCGGTTGGTTACTTTTTTTTTTTTTTTTTTTTTTTTTTATTGTATTTAAAGGAAAATTGGAAAGTAGGGGGGAAAAAAAACCACAATGACTGAACTTTTGCTTTACTCCCACCCAGGTATTTTTTTCCATCCACGGGGGTTTTGTTTTCCATTTAAAAAAAAAAAATTGTGGTAAAACATAGGTGACAAAGTTGACCACCCTGACCATTTTAGGCGTGGCATTCGGCAGCGTTAAACAATTAAAGGTGCACACCTCACTGTCATTCAGCTCCCTTCTGCCCCCTCCTCCTTCACCCAGCCCTCGGCAGCCTCCATTTTCCTTTCTGTTTCCATACTCGAGTGCCTCACATCAGTGGAATCACACAATATTTGTGACTGGCTTATCTTGCTCATCATAAGGTTCTCAAGGTTCCTTTCCTTTGTATGGTTGAGTAATATTCCACTGTATATGCATACCATCTCTTGCTGATCCATTCATTCATCTGCCAGTTGGCACTTGGGTTGCTCCCATGTCTTAGCTGTTGTGAATAATGTTGTTGCGGATTTTGGTGTACAAACTCTCTCCCGAAGACCCCGCTTTTCGTTCTTTTGAGTGCATATCCAGAAGTGAATTTGCCGGATCATGTGATAATTGTTTAATTTTTTGAGGGCATGCCATGCTATTTTCCAGAGCCAGTGCACCAACAGTGCACAAGGATTCCTATTTCCCCATGTCCTCGCCCATATTTGTTTTCTTCTGGATTGTGTATTTTAGTGGCCCTCCTCGTGGGTGTGGGTGGAACCTAGTGTAGATTTGTCTGCGTTTCTGGAATGGTCAGTAATGCTGAGCATCACTTCATGTGCTTATTAGCTGCTTGTATATGTCTTCTTGGGGGAACTATCTGCTCAAAAACTTTGCCCATTTTTGCATTGGGTTTCCACAAACTAATTTTTCAGAAATTTCTGTAAGATAGATCTAGTAATTTGATTTCTAAAGAAACTCGGGACATGAAAATCATTGAAGCTTGTAATGCATTTTGCTAAATTATATTCCAAATAATGGACCAATTTGTCCTTTGTGTATGCTGTGAAATATGGAAGTAACAGTTCCACCAAAGCCTCACAGCATCCTCGCTAACCTGATATGATGACAAACAGCATCCATTTTGATTTGTGTATCATTAATAGTGAGATCGGACTTCCATCTCTGTATTCTGGTTTGTCAATAGAATGGTTCCCATTCTGGAGCTTAACAGAGTGTCCAACAAGTTACCATTTCCTATTGATCCTGTACCAGAAAAATCTCTGGGATCCACTTTCTCCTTTTCATTGTTAAAGGCTTACCAGTGACTTAGGTAGGGGAGAGAGGAGACTAGGGAGAGGCTGGAAAACAGGCACAAAACAACAGATAGTGGGAATAAATTCCAGTGGTTTTTTTTTTTGCAGTAGGATGATTCTAATTAATAATAAAATATTGTGATTTCAAGCCAAGCATGGTGGCACCCACTGGCATGTAATCCCAGCTACTCGGGAGGCTGGGGCAGGAGGATCCCCAGTTTGAGGCCAGCCTCAGAAACTTAGAGAGGTCCTCAACAATTTAGTGAGAGCCTGTCTCCCAAAAATAAAGAAAAAGCGGAGCTGGGGATGTAGCTCAGTGGTGAAATGCCCCTAGGTTCAATCCCCAATACCAAAAATAAATTGTAATTTCAAAATATCTGGAAATAAAAAATGAATGTCCTCACCACAGAGAAATGATAAATGTTTGAGGTGATGGATATGCTAAGTACTCAATATTTGATCATTACACATTTTATATGTGTATCCAAACATCACACTGTACCCTATAAATAGGTGCAATTCTTACATGCCCCCCGGTTTTTGCAGTACTGCAGATCAAACTTCATGCATGCTAGGTAAGCTCTCTACCATGGAGCTTCATTCCCAGTCCTTCATTAAAATATTTTGAAAACCTATTTCAAGATGTCATCCATCACCTGGGCTCTTAGGATCCTTGTTAAAGAAAAGGATCACGTTCGCCCAGTTGCAGGACCGCCGTTGAAGGCCATTCGAGATCAGCCTCCCCTCCTGGCCTCCTCACCCTCTACAAACCCCAGACTCCTGTGCACATGCTTCCTCTCACAGACTCATCCTTGCTCAGGTCTGCTATGCTGTTCCACTGGCTTAGAACTCTCCATCAGTTCCTCCGCAGGTATCTCTGCTGAGAATCTTCCCACGCTCTCCAGAGCCCCAGGGCTGGCCCTGTCCAAGGTCCTGGAAATGAACATAACCAAGACATGGTCCCTGACCAAGAGGGTCTCACCAAGGAGGGAGCCTGAGGGGGCACACAGATATACTTTAGGTCCCCAAGCTCGACAAAAAGAGCAGATTGGAAGAATACAGGGATGTTTCAGAACACGAGGGTAAACAGCCAGGCAGGGCCCACGGGAACAGAGACTGAAAAGCTCTCTTCCTCTCCAAGCCACACAACCTCTGTGCCACCACTTCCTCTCCTTCCCTCCCTGAGCCGGTTGCCTCTGCTCACTCATGTTGCTCTCGGGCCATGTGGCACAGGACCAAGCCCCACATCCCCCACTCTGGGCCCAGGGATCACCACCAAAGGCAATGCAGTCTACTGAGCTGCTGTTCAGAATCTGGAGGGACAGACTCTGTCTTGGTTAGATTTACCCTGCTGGGTCAGGGTCTTGTCCTTTACCACTGGTAAGCTGTGGTCCCTTGACTCAGGCGTCCACCTGCAGCTTGATCAGGGAGGCTGAAGAGGGCAGGGACAAAGGATGGTTCCTTCTGGAGGTTGGTTCTCCCACACCAGAGTCTGAATTTGAACAGGATCCCTAGGTGACTTGTGTGCATATTAAAATTTCAAAAGCCCAGCTACCACGCAGCAGTTCTCAAAAGGTGGCCCCTGATCTGGCAGCCTCAGCAGCACCTGGACACTTGTTAGAAATGCACACCCTGAGTCGTGCCCCAGCCTTGCTGATAACCCACAACTCTGAAGATAAGACCAATCCTTGATTTCTGCAGCCTTCAGATGTGAACTGTCACTCTCCAATAGGGGCTGGTAAACTTCCTGCAAAGAGCCCAGTAGTAAATATCTCAGGCTTTGTGGTTTGTTGCAAGACTGCAGGTGAAACACCCAAGCGGCCCTAAGCAATAGACATGGCTTCACAGTGGGCAGGATTCAGGAACCCCAGTGTCCATGCCCCATACCAGCCTCTCTCCTTGAATATAGGCAGAACTTGTGAATCTGAAGGGACATCTGTCTCATGATCAGGTTACACTGTGTGGCAAAATGAAGGAATTCTACAGGTGTAAGTATAGATCCTAATCATCAGTTGACTCTAAGTGAATTAAAGAAGAGGTTGTCCCAGGTGGGCCTGACATTATCAGGTGAGCTCCTTTGTGTTGTTTCCGGTACCAGGGATTGAACCCAGGGCAATTTGCCACTGAGCTACATCCCCAGTCCTTTTTGTTGGGAAACAAGTTCTAAGTTACTCAGGGCTTCACTAAGTTGCTGAGGCTGGCCTTGGAATTTGCCATCTCCTTCCTCAGCCTCCAGAGTTGCTGGGATTACAGGCGTGTGCCACTAGGCCTGGCTCAGATGAGCTCTTAAAAGATAGTTTAGAGGTCAGAGAAGTGGACATCAGAGAGAAGCTCCCTGTTGGTCTTAAAGGTGATTCTAACTGCCATGTCACCCGAGGGAGAATGGAGGGGCTCAAGTGAAGGATAGCAGGGCCTCTAGATGCAGAAAAGGAGCCCCAGCAACAGTAGGGAGATGCACCTTTAGTCCTATGACCACAAGACACTGAAGTCTAACAACCTCAGGGCTGGAAGAGCCCCAGAGATTCAGGTGGGATTTCAACCTCACAAGATCCTGGGCAGAGGACCCAGCTAAGCTCCAGACTCCAGACCCACAGAAATTTCCAGACAGAAGATGTGTTTATAATCATTTGTTCTGCAGTCATGGAAAACTGATAAAGCATGGCTGCGTTCCAACCGGACTTTGCCAAAACAGACAGTAGGATGGATTTGGCAGCTTGCCGACCCCTGTGTGGTGGATGTAGATGGCGGAGCAGCTGCGTGCATGTGTAAACGCGCACTGAGAACGCAGGGCCACAACAGAGGCCTGGGCCACACACTGGGGGGGCAAAGAGAGAAAGGACCACTGGCGAGGGCAGGGCAGCCCGCTCAGTGCTCAGTTTGGGCTCCTCCATCGCCAGGTCAGCCTCTGAGATAAGAGGGACGGGAAGGGTCCTTCTTATTGGCTGCTGCTTATTGGATGGAGGTCTCGGCCTGTCCTCTGATTTTTTTTTTTTTTTTTTTTTTTTTTTTGTGGGGGGGTACCAGGGATTGAACTCAGGGTCACTCGACCACTGAACCACATTCCCAGCCCTATTTTGTATTTTATTTAGAGACAGGGTCTCATTGAGTTGCTTAGCATCTTCCTTTTGATGAGGCTGACTTTGAACTCCCCATCCTCCTGCCTCAGCCTCCCAAGCTGCAGGCATTACAGGCGTGCACCCCAGCGCCTGGCCTGGCCTTTGATGATTAGTGATTTACAACCAACCCCCAGGTCATGACCTGTTGAAATACGAAGTACTCACCAGTCTGGAGGAAGATCTACACATTGTAATAAAGATCCAACTCCAGGATATATGGCGAAGGAGGAAAACAGAAGATTAATTACCATATTCCCACTGTTATCCAAAATATGCAAAGATACACAAGAAACTTCTAACTGTGGATGCTTCTGGAATTCTGGGTGGGGGTGAGGGGTGGGAGATGACTGACTTTACACCACGATGCCCCGTACTGGTTATCTATGGCTGCATAACAAATTAACCCAAACACAACAGCCTAAAATAGTGCTAAACATTTGCTGTCTCATCGTTTCTGTGGCTCAGCATTTACAAGTAGCTCAGAGGGGTGCTTCTGACTCAGGGTCTCAGCTTTCAGAAAAGACCATCCAGGAACCAAAGGATCCACCCACTGGTCAGGGCAGGCACTGGGGAACCCACAGGGAAGTTTGCACCCTCTCTGGGCTCTTCTGTTTGCTGCCAGGTCCTGGCAGATCTCACCTTCCAGAATTTTGGTTTCTTCTCAACTTTTCTCGGAGGTCACTTTTTTGCCTTGTAGACCCGGCACCCACTCCTCTCGTCTTCCTTGGGCGCTCACCTCACCTGCCTGCCTAGGTCCCCCACGTAGCTGGCTGGGCCCAGGGCAGCTCAAGAGCATGAGTGATAGTTGGAAGTCACATCATCATTTGGTGTGGGCTACAGAAGGAACCCCTTTTCTGTGGTTGGGGAGCAACCACCTGCTGACCTGAGACCTGGCTTAAGTGATGTAGCCAAAAGTCAGATGAGCAGCGAGGGAGAGAAGGGGAGCGGACCGCAGGAGATCCGCTGGCCTCCTGCCACCCCGAGGCGGCCAGCAGTCCCTCGTGTGAGTCCCTGAAAAGTCCCTGTCGTGGTCCATCTGAGCTACAACAAAATAAAATAGAGTGGGTCACACAACACTTGTTTCTCCTGGTTCTGGAAGCTGGGAAGCCCCAGCTGGAGGCTCTGGCAGATTCAGTCTCCAGTGAAGACCCGACTCCTGGCGCAGACAGCCAGCTTGCCTTTCCCTCGGAGCGCCTTTGCAAGGGCGCTAACCCCAGCCCCCGGCCACCCCCGGGAGCTCGCCCCTCTCACAGGCCCCGCCCCTAATGCGTGGCAGTCAGGGTTAGGAATCTGGAGGGTACATAAAGATTCAGGGCGAGGCAGGCCTGTCCTCGCAGGAGGATTCTCAAGTCAGAGGAGCGACTCTCTGGGTTGACATAAGCTGACACTGAAGAAATTGGGAGCCACGGTCGCCTGCTTCCCACCTGTGCCCAGCATGAGCGCCACCTCCCGCCCTCCCTCTTCCAGAGGAAATCCCCGTCTCCCCGCAGGGTTCATTGAAGGGCCAGCATCCCGCCCATCACCGGTCTCCTATGGGGACTCCACACAAGCCGCCGCCGTGCATAAGGGTAACACAAGGACATGCGCAGGTGCTGGCCAGAGCGGTATGGGCTCCCTGTGGCGCCCCTTCCCGTTCAGACAACAAAGGGCTGATTCCCGCCATCCCTTGGAGGGTTATGAGTTTCATGCCCCCGTTTGCTCCCACCTGTATTGGTTTCCTGGGGTGGCTGTAACAAAGCTGTGGCTTCAGACAACCAAAGTCGATTTTCTCACAGTCTGGAGGCCAGAGGTGGGAACTCAGGTGCCTGAGGGCTGTGCACGCTTCCCAGGGTCCAGGGAAGACCCTTGTTTTCCTCTGCATCCCTTGGTTCTCGGCCACATAACTGCAGTCTCTACCTCCATCTTTGACATGGCCTTCTCCCCTCCTCTGTACCTCTCAAATCTCCCTCCTCCTGCCAGGAGGGAGCTCACCTCTAATCCTGGCAACTCTGGAGGCTGAGGCAGGAGGACTGCAAATGCAAAGCCAGCCTCAGCAACTTGCTTTAATTAGATAAAAATTAAAAAGGGGCTGGGGATGTAGCTCAGTGGTAAAGTACCCCTGGGTTCAATCCCTGGTATCAAAAAACAAAAACAAAACAAAACAAAACAAAACAAAACAAAAAAAAAAAACTCCCTCTTCCTCTCTTATGAGTAAAATTGCCATTGGATTTAGGGTTCACCTGGATGATCCAGGAGCTCATCTTGTGGTCCTTAATTGATTACAAAGATCCACAAGGACCCTTCTTCCAAATTAGCTGGCTCATAGATTCATAGATTCTAGATAGGCATCTCTTTGCAGGTGGGTGACCATTCAGTTTGCCACATCACCCCACCCCGGCCAAATGTACAGGACACCGGGTATCCCTGCCAACCTTAACAGAACTACAAATGCCCAGAGTCTCCCTTAGCCCCACGTCAGAGCCAGAGAGAATCTCAAAGAAAACAGGCCAGACTCCTGCTCTCAAGGAACCCACGGCTGATTGCAACCAGAACATCCAGCAAGGATGCCACCCTTGCATCCTGCTCTGGCAGTGCCCACCTTGCCCTGCTCCTCCTGTCCGTCTGGAGACCTGTGGCTGGAGGACAAGCTGATGTCCTCGGGAGGGACTGAGCCTCTCGGAGGGCATCCTGGGAACGGCAGGGTCTAGTGCTCCCGAGATGCTGTGCGTGCCTTCCGCAGCTTCCAACCGATCTGCCAGCTCAGAAGGTTGACGGCTGCCAGAATGGCAATTAAGGAGACCACCAGCCAAATGGCACACTCTTGGGCCCAGGCAGCCAGCGATCTGTGCAGCCCGCCTCAGCGCCAAGGGAGAGGAGCCTTTCCAGAAAGTGAGGTGTGTCCAGACAAGACCCAGCCCAGGCAGCCTCTCCCACGGCAAGCTCAGCAACTTTGAGTGAAAGGAGGAGCAGCCGTGGCCTGTGTGCTGAGGGATGCTGGGAAGAATGTGGTCTGTGACAGCGAGGGCACTGTTCATGGGCCAAGGAAGAAAGGAAGCCACCGAGGGTCAAGAAGAGACAGGGCATTGGTGGCAGAAATAGGTGATTAGCTTAGAGTTGGGTTTGTTTCCCAGCTCGGCCAAATTAGCTATGTGAACTTGGAAGAGTTTTTAAAGAACCCCTACAAATCCTTAGAAAAGGCAAATGATCCAAGGGCTGCGGGGTGGTGGGCAAGGAGTGGGAACAGGCATTTTACAAAAGAAATACAGATGGTCAAAAAAATATCTGAAAAGATGTTCAATCTCTCCAGTAATTAGGGAAACAGACTTTAAAGCAATGTGGATAAAATCCGTGGATCACAGCGTTGTACCGATGTTAATTTCTTTTGGGAGGGTCATTGTATTCTGATTAGGTAAGATGCCAATATGAGGAAAAGCTGCTACACTGGAACTCAGTATTTTCATGACTTTTTTGCAAGCCTAAATGTTATTTCAAAAATGAAAAGGTAGGGCTGGGGCTGGGGCTCAGCAGCAGAGTGCTTGCCTAGCTCGTGTGAGGCACTGGGTTCGATCCCCAGCACCATGTAAAAACTAAATAAAATAAATGTAATGTGTCCATCTACAACTAAAAGAGAGAGAGAGAGAGAGAGAGAGAGAGAAAGGGGCAAGACTGACAAAGGCTGATAAGATGAGGCTTGAACTGAGCTGAGGGGAGGCAGGTTTTCTTAGTGCTGTGACTGGGAGGCCAATTTGGTGCAGCCTCTGCAGAGAGTCCTTTGGCGTATGGATCACAATTCCACTGTGCCTATCCTTTGACCCTTGAACTTGGACCCAAACAAGCATGGCCTAGGGTGTTCCTCATAGCTCTGTGGTGACAATCAGGAGAACCTCAATGACCACCATCAGAGAACAGGTTAAATGCTAGAGGGTATTCGACCATGAAATACTAGGCAGCAGGTAAAAAGGATGTTGTACATCCAAATGAACAAAACCACAAAGATTTCCTAAGCACAAGTGTAAGTGGCAAGTCATGCACGGCAGTGAATGCCATAATCCCGGCCACTTGGGGGTAGGAGACTGCAAGTTCAAGGGCAGCCTCAGCAAATTAGCAAGAACCCTATCTCGGAAAAAAAAAAAAAAAAAAAACAGTAAGTTGCAAAACAATATATACAGTATGATCTCATGGATGGAAAGGAAAAGGACAAGGAAAGCCACACATTTCAAAATGTATGTATACCAGTATACATGGGGACCTGAAAGTCAGGAAAGATGCCCTCACTGCTGGTTGGGGTTTCCTCTGGAGACAACAGTGGGGTTGAGGATTGGAGTAGGTGGGTGGGAAGAGGTGGTGGGAATGGGGCCTTTTTCAGAATCCTTCAAATTTTAAATAATAAACCTTTCATATATTACTTGTGCAGGTTTTAATATTAAAAACATTTTTAAACAGATGCTAACCTTCTCTGACCTGTAGTTTCCTCATCTTTAAAATAAAAGAAGTAGGAGCCGGGCATGATGGTGCACGCCTGTAATCTCAGCAGCTCAGGAGGCTGAGGCAGGAGGATTGCAAGTTCAAGGCTAGCCTCAGAAACTTAGGGAGACCCTAAGCAACTTGGTGAGACCCTGTCTCAAAATCAAAAAAATTTTAAAGGGGTGGGGGATGGCTGGGGATGCGGCTCAGTGGTCAAGCCGAGTTCAATCCCTGGCACCAAAAAAAAAAAAAAAAAAAAAAAAAAAAATTAAAATAAGTAAAGAAAATTGAGTTAGCACCCTTCCAGGTTGCTCCCAGCTCTGCATCTATTTAATCTGAAGCTGAGAGCAATTTATCGAAACCCAATTTTTTTTTTTTAAAGAGGGTCTTCCGCACACCACCACTACACTGTCCAGACAACAGTGGCCCTGAATCTTGGTGGAACATGGAACATCAGGCAGAAGGATGAGGACTCTAAGAAGCTGGGGAGGTCTGGAGGTAGCTGGACTTCCCCGGGGCCTCCTGGGGGTACACCATCCCATGAGTGGGGACGGCGGTGCCTGGGCTCCCCTGAGGCCTGAGGTCTCCTGCTCTTGCCTCTTCAGATCCTCGCACAGAAACCCAAATTGTTCTCCGAAATGTCTCTCAACACAGGGACAGATGACCCTTTTCTCTCTTTCTCTCTCTCTTAACCACCATTTTCCAAATCCTCTTCCCCAAACTTGCTAAAATCTTGGCCATCTCGCAGTCTCGCTCCCTCTCCTTTCTTGGTTAGTGCCTCTTGGCAGGTCCTTTGGAGCCGTCTCTCCAGGGGAATTTTGTTGGGGTCCTGCCGGCCCTTCCCTAGAGGCCTTCCAAGGCTGGACCCCAGACCCGCGCCTGCGCATCCTGCCTCCTTCACCTACAACAAGCCCCGCCCACTCGTCCCTGCCACGCCCCTGGGTGGAGGGGAAGGCGGGGCAGGCTCCTCCCAGGCCTCCAGCCCCAGGGCTCTCCCTGGGATTTCTGCTTCTCTTTAAAAGGCTTCCTGCACAGGGCCACCAGCCGAGAGAGAGATCCTTCCTTCCCAGCATGGCCACCCGAGAGCAAGGGAGCTTCTTCCTCCAGCTCCAACTAGAAAGATCTGAGAGGTCTTTGGCCCAGCTTGGGTCGTGTGTCACTTGCACAGCCAGAGGGGTGGACGCCGACCAAGGCCACATGGTTCAAACAGACAAAAGGGGTCCTTCTCCTCCAGAAGAGGGCATCCGTGTCCCTGCAAAGGGGGAAGGGTCCCAGGCAGACAAGTCAATGGGTGGCCACACTGCACCTTGTCCGGCTGGCAGCCCGGCCTGATGACTACAAAGACAGGCAGGGACCACTCTGGGCGACCTTCCTGCTTAGTCTCCACCACCCAGAGGCTGCTTTCGGCCACAGGTGCCCGGACCTCACCTTGGATGCTGCCAATCTGACTCTTCAGCGCTGAGCCTATCTGGAAGAAAGGGATTTTAGATTTTAACTCATCAGATTTAGGTTCCTGTTGTCCGAGAAAATGCCTCAGAAGTGGGCCTTCTGATATTGCTTTTCAAAGCATCATAGATTTTTTTTTTTTTTTTTTTTTTTTTTTTTTTTTTTTTTCAGAGCTAAGAGACCCTTAAAGGTCTTCTATTCCAAATCCCTCCTTTTACAAACAAGGCCAGGGGCACAGAGAGGGTGAGAGTTTTGCCCGAGTATACCAGTAAGTTTGTAGCATTGGCAATAAAAGAATCCTAAAACACTAATCAACACTTGGGGTTTCCACCTGACATTTGTGAACTATTTAAGAAAAAAATACGGGAATTAAAAAGGTGGTTTTGGACCGACATACCTCACTAGTTAGGCTTAATTAAGCATAAGTCATTGATTTTCTTTAATTACATGAATATTAAATCTAAGTTTTCTCTTTCCTGCGTGCATCTACAATATGCTTTTTCTTTTCGTGTGGCTGAGGCTCAGGAGTAAAGAACCCCAGCAGGTGCTACCTCAGGCATTTCGGGGACCTCTAACCAAACAGTCAGGACTTCCCAACAGAGGAATTGGGCCAAAAAGATTTATGTAAAAGAATCCTTTCTGTCCTTGGTCTCTTCCTGGTTTATCTAGTGGGGACTGTCACGCTTGTCTTCAATCAAGAGAAATCTAACCCTTTATTTATAATTGGGTAGCACATTTTTTTTTCTTTAGTCTGTTCATAATTTTGATTCCATATCCCAACTGGCTCTAACTGACAAAAGAAAGAAGTTATTGTAGATGAACAAACAGAGCCCGCCCAGCCCACGATGCTATTGTTGGACACAAAAGCCCCTCTGTGGCTTGAGAGAGCCATTCCCCTGCATCCCACGGCACAGCGAGAAGGGCAGCCCCTGTGCTCACGCTCTGTGTGACCCTCCTGGATTTGTAAACAACCGAAACAAAACACACACAAGTTGTTTCTTGAGCTTGCTGGGTGTTTTAAACTCAATAAAATGTTTGTTAATTAACTCTATGAGCTTTTACTTTAACCCCTCTATTATCTCTGCATTTGAATGGACTCCACATACTGGTCTGAAGTGGGTGTTGCGTTTGAATATGGGTTGATTTCTGGGTATGCACTTTGTCACAGTCAGGATAGGCCGATCTATGATGCAGTAACAAGTAATACCCAAAGTTCAATGGTTTGATAAAAGTTGGTCTCCCGTTCATGCTACGTGGCCAGTGAGCATCACTTGGGGGTTTGGATCTTCCATAATCATCTCAGCTGATGGAGAGAATCGTGGAAGGCCTGGAACAAGGATCAAATGCTCCAGTCTGGAGGGGACATTCATCACTTCCTTTCACAACAGCTTGAACTAGTCACAGGACCCCATGGGGGGGGGGTTCAGTGCTCCTGTGCTCCCCAGGAGAGGACAGCGGTCTTTTGGCCAGCGCAGGTCTCAGCGTACCGGAAGCACTATGTGCAAGAATCCCACCCTCATCCTGGATCCAGGTGACACATGTCTGAGGAGCCAGAGCAGCCAGTCACGGGTTTAAGGACCACTTATGAGCAAGTCCCCGCACGAGACTGAGGAATAAGGAATCGGTATTTAAACATGGAATCAAAGTCATAAAGGTGCTTCTGGCATCTAGTGGGCACAGACCAGGGACGTTGCTACACTTGCTACCAGGCACAGGACAGTCCGCACCACGGAGACTCATGTGGCCCAAAACTGTGCCACACAGAAAAACTCTGTATTAGAGTGAGGCAAAAAAGAAAGCGAAACAAAATAAGTCCTTAAACTACAACAAGCAAAACATCCGCCTTGAGCTCCGCCCTGCACCCCAGATCAGCAGTCAGGCTACAGCTCCCACTGGAAAAGCCACCCAAGGGCATCCACAGCCTGGGCCACTGCCAGGCCCTGGCCAGGGTGAGTGACCAGGTCACACCTCTGATCACTGGTTACTAGTGGCCTTGACGCTCCAAGCGCCTGTAGCATCTATTCCCGGTAGCGACAACCAAGAATATCTCCGGATGTTGCCCTATGTCCCCGGGGGTAAAGCACCCCCCGTGGGGACCCGGGCTCTGTTTTCAGACTTTCCAGCGAGCGCCTGTCCAGTTGCGCCACTGAGGAGCAACAAGCCCAGACGGGAACTGCAAGGCCAGGCTCTCCACCTGCCTCCCCGGGCACCGTTCAGCCTCCCCTCTTCGGGTCTCGGTTACCCCATCTGTAAATTGAAGGACTGAGCCGGACAAGCCCAAAGCCAGGCCAGAGTGCCTCGAGGTTTTCTTTTGACTCTGTCGCAGTCACAGCCCAACACGCGGGCAGGATGGTGGGGCAGGGATTTCAGTGGCACAGCAAGATGGCCCAGATGGCGGAGGGGGATGGGACCACCACACAGCAGGGGCGCTGGCCGCCAGGGGAGTGGCTGGGGAGAGAGGCCGGTGGGGAAGGCACCCAGAGGCATTTCCTCCCTACTAAGAAGCCACCACAGGACCCGAGGAAGGAGAAGGAAGGATGAGGTGGGTTTGGGGGCAAGAAGTTAAGAAGAGAAACCACCCTAAGATTCCATCTAACTCCGATTAGAATGGCCATTATCAAGAACACAAGCAATAATCAGTGTTGGTGAGGATGTGGGGAAAGAGGCACACTCATACATTGCTGGTGGGGTTGCACATTGGTGCAGCCACTCTGGAAAGTAGTGTGGCCATTCCTCAGAAAACTTGGAATGGACCCACCATTTGACCCAGTTATCCCACTCCTGGGTTTATACCCAAAGGACTTAAAATCAACATACTACAGTGATGCAGCCACATCAATGTTCATAGCAGCTCAATTCACAATCGCTAGCTTGTGGATCCAACCAAGATACCTTCAATTGATGAATGGATAAAGAAACTGTGGTATATATACACAATGGAATACTACTCAGCCATAAAGAAGAATAAAATTACGGCATTTGCTGGTAAATGGATGAAGTTGGAAAATATCATGCTAAGTGAAATAGGCCAAGCCCAAAGAACCAAACACTGAATGTTTTCTCTGATATGTTAAGTGCATGAAAATATATAATGAGGGGGAGTGATGGGGGGAAGAGAAGAATGAAGGAAATTTGGATGGTGTAGAGGAAAGGGGTGGGAGGGGGTGGGGATGGAAAAACAGTAGAATGAGACAAACATCATTACCCTATGTGCATGTATGATTATATGAATAGTGTAAGTCTACATTGTGTACAGCCATAGAAATGAAAAGTTGTACCCCATTTGTGAACAATGAATCAAAATGTGTCTGTAAAAATAAAAAATATTTTAATTAAAAAAGAAGAAGAAGATAAACTGCAAGCGATGCTCACGTAGAACAGAGCAAAGTGCCCAAGAATGGGAGGGGATTGTGTGTGCATGCGTGTGCGTGTGTGCGTGTGTGTGTGAGTCCATCGTGTCCTTGCTCTTAACAAAAGACATAGAGGATACTCAGTTCAGCTTGAATCTGCCTGGGAGCTTGAAAAACAGTCATCATCCCAGCATCACTCGGTTTGCGGATCTCCTGGCCTCTCGACGCTCATTCAGTTGTAAGCAAGACCAGGAAGGGGTCCTCACCACCCACAGTGCCTCCAACTCAGCCTCCAGTGAAGCTTGACAGTGACCTTGAAAGGGAGTGAGTGGTATTTAATAAAAGACCACTCATTCTAAACAATGATTTGGGACTCTCTGAAAGCCAGAGGGACAGGCTGAACAGCCTCTTCCACACAATGTCACTTGAAAAGGGCTGCCATGGATCTTTCCTCGGCCTTTCTTTGGTAACCTGTTCGTCTCCAGCTACGTGTACCCTTGATGAGTTGTTGATAAAACGAGCGACTCCAGAGTCAGCAGCTGTTTCTCGGAAATATTCCACCAGGCTGTTCTCTTACGCTTGCTGTCCCCCAGTTGTTTCTGAAGTCCCTTCGTCTTGTCAGGCACTGTTATGGGCCAAGGACACAAAGGTGAATAAAGGGCTGGGTGTGGCTCAGGGAGGCGCTTGCCTGACCCACCAGGAGAGGCCCCAGGTTCCATCTCCAGCACGGCAAGAGAAAAGGAGAAGAAACCCCAAGTGAATCTACTCCAGGCCATGCACGGCATAACTCAGGTGGGCCTGGGCATGTTCCCAAGTGACCAGGGCCCAGCTGACCCTACAGGGAGGGACTTAGGTCTTGAAGGACAAACAGGGGCTATGCAGGCCAGAGAACCATACAGCCTGCAAAAGGCACAAACATGGGAGCAAGGTTGGAGACCCCCTGAACAGCAAAGGGCGTGATGTGTTTGGATGATAGCATGCAGAGGGGACCGCGAGAGTTAGGCCAAGCTGGCCCTTGAGACCGTGTCTGCCATGCTCAGGAGCTCTGCCCAGGCCTCATTCTCATTATTTGGGGTACTTGTGTCTTGTGATGTTGCTGTAAGTAGTGAATTAGTGAATACAGAATCTTGAGGCCTGGGGAGATCCAGGCTTAGGGTCCTGTGAGCCTCTGTCACAGCATTTTCATTATCTGATGGATACATGTTTGACGTAGGCCTCTGCTTCAGAACGCCTTATCTCATATGTGCTGTTGGTTCACAAATATCGAACTCATAACCAACAGCACCATAACTCACGCCTGAGCAAAGCTCATCGAATGCACATCTTTTCTCCATAAGGCACATCACAGCCTCTTTGCACTGAGAAGCCCTGGACAGTGTTCCAGCACTGCATTTGGTGGCCATTTCTCTTTGTTTGTTTGGCTTCTTTCTTTCATTTTGTTTTGTTGTCATTTTTGATGAAATCACCAATAAAAAAGGCACAAAATTAAAAAAAAAAAAAAAAGGCACTAAATAGACCACACAAAGGACACTTGTTGACAGTATGAGGTCTGAACCGAGAAGGCAGAGCATTACCTTGTTTGACCTCAGCTGGGCCAATCAACCAGCCTGCCTCTCTGCTCCTGTCCACGCGTGACCACACAGCGCCCTGAATATTGATTTGGAGGTTACAAATACATTCCAGCAAGCAGATACATTTGCAAATATGGATTCGGGGGACTGACTTATGTGAAAACCATAAACAGGAACCCTTACATTCTCAGTTCTGCCAATGACCAGCATAGTTTGCCTCCTAGAAGACAGAAGAAAGGCATGAATGGATCTGCAGATATCTGTGAATTGAAGGCTGAAGCGAGGGGAAATCATGGAGAGCCACATTACACTAAGGCTATGTCGGCGTCACTGTCAGGGTGACTTAGAGCTCATTCTCCCTGCAAAGCAAGCCAGACTCAGCTAAGTGAATCATTCCTGGCTGGAGCAAAGCACAGCGTCTCCGAGCCCCTGAGGGCTTCTCCGGGACATCAGCTGTCAGCCCTGACATTCCAAATTCAGATGTGAAGGGGCATCAGGAAGTCCAGGTGTCTTGGGCCTGCCCATCGCTGTCAGAACCGCTGCAGCCTTTACCCAGCCATATGCTAAGAGAACAGTCTAGCAGCCGGGCGCGTCAGAACTTTCCAGGATCCAGTGATACATGAACTCCTCAGACTGCTAATTCCCAGGGACTCTTCCAGGGCGATGATTGATGTGAACTGCTAGATACTACACTGATGGGTTTTACCTGATATCTTAAAATACAGGTAGTTTCTTACAAAGGGGAAAAAAAAAAAAAAAATATATATATATATATATAGAGAGAGAGAGAGAGAGAGAGAACACAATTCCCTCTGGGTATAATCTCCTAACCGACTCTCTGAATTCAGCAGGGACTTTTTTGTGATGAGTATAATTTATTACCTTGGAGGCCGATTTTTATAGAATACATGCTATACCTGGGAGTTCGAAACAGATCGTTTGATGCTGTATAGATGATATCTAACCCCTGCTATGTATTTTTGCATTTCCCATATATATATTTTTAATTTTTAATTTATAAAAGTAGACTTTGTTTTTTTGTTGGTTGGCTGGTTGGTACTGGGGATTGGACCCAGGGGCACTCAACTACTGAGCCATATCCCCAGTTCTTTTTAAATTTTATTTAGAGACAGGGTCTCACTAAGTTTCCTAGGGCCTCACTAAGTTGCTGAGGTTGGCTTTGAACTTGTGATCCTCCTGCCTCAGCCTCCTGAGCTGCTGGGATTACAGGGGAGACTTTTTTTTAAGAGATGTTTTTAAGTTCACAGTCAGGAACTTAAAATTGAGGAGAATGTACAGAGACTTTCCACCCCAACCCACGTGTACCCTCCCTTGCACCAGAGTGGTTCATTTGTGACAAACCAGGAACTTATGTTGACATGTCAATGTCACCCCAAATCCATAACTTACTTTAGGGTTCCCTCTTGGTGTAGTGTGACTCTATGGGTTTGGACAAATGTATAAGGATGCATTTCCACCATTACAGCATCACACAGAACAATTTTCCTGACCTAAAAAGTCTCCGCACAGCCCGTTTATCCCTCGCTTCCCCCACCCCTGGCAGCCACTGATCTTTAACTGTGTTTAGCTCTGCCTTTGCCAGACAACCAGCAGGAACCCTACAGTCTGTAGCCTTTTCAAAATGGCTAGCCTAGCTGTTCTTTTCTCTCCCTCTTTGGTAGTGGGGATTGAACCCAGGGGTGCTCTACCACTGAGCTATATCCCCAGCCCTTTTTACTTTTCATTTTTGAGACAGGGTCTCACTAAGTTGCTAGGGTCTTGCTAAGTTGCAGAGGCTGGCCCGAACTTGCAATCCTCCTGCCTCAGCCTCCCAAATCACTGGGATTACAGACATGCTTGCATTTTTAAGGTCAATAAGGATAAATAAATTACCTGCAAGTCACTACACTGTGAACAGCTTGAGCTTTTTGTCACAGCTGTATCCACATGCTGAGAAGACACGTGTATACTGAACATGAATGGGTGAATAAGCCACTTCTCGGGAGTGGGGGGATCAGAACACTAATCCAATTATAGTCAATGGTTGTTCTTAGAACTTCGTACTGCTTAGGAAAAGAGATGCTAATTCTCTTTACTCTGAATAAAGAATAACTTGTAAAAAAGAAAGCCAAGTACAAGTGCCAGATTTTAAGCCCTGAGATTTCACTTAGATCTTAATATGCTGCTAATTTTTAGAGTCCCGCCTACATCTTACATAAATGGGATGTTGTAACCGATAGCCTGGTTTAAGCAAAAGGGATTTCTGCTCATCTTTCACAAGCTTTGTATTTGGGGCTCCCCTCTAAGCATTCCCCAAATTATCTGACATTCTCCTAGGCTGGGGTATCCAACGTGTCTGGGCAGAGCCAAATGAGAGGATGACCTCATGGATCTGTTATGTCTCGTCCCTATTTTTGGACCCCAGAATCAGCCTCACTTCTTTGACAATAGTTACACTGCTGAGTCATGCGTAACCTAAACCTGCATCTGCAATTACCCTGCTTCTTGCCAGGACCCAGGAAACCTAGACAAGGGGCGACTGGCCTTGGCAGGGCAATGGAGGGACCTGGCGGTGGGAAGAGGCATTCTGGAAATGTCGAGTTGGAAAGGAAACCTTGAGTTCAAGAAATCATCGGGAGAGGCAGGATCAGGGAAACAGAAGCACAGATCTGCCTCACTTGGTGTCATTTAGATGTTTACAAAGAGGCATGGGAAGGGACTCACGTGTCAGCTGCAGCAGGGGAGCTGACTTGAGGGGGCTCTTGCGCGGGTTCAGTGAGGCATTTATCTGCCGTGATCTTTCCCTTCCCAATAGGCTGGATTTTATATTGACATTTCCCTCTGCTGGCTCTGCGGACTGGCAGGTGTCTCGTTGAAGTGCCCATGTGCCACACACAATTAGGCAGACTGAATACATGTGAAGCTGTCTAAATACGCCCTGAATCTGGGTCTGTGAATTTACAATGGAAAATAAAGGAATGTTGGTTTTGAAGGCTATCATCTGTCTCCGTAGAAAGTGCCTTTTTATGGAAAGTGTTTTCAGGAAAGTTTTAAAGAGAAAGAATCAGCTGTTCATCCATAACTGGGAAGAATTACCAAGCGAAATGTTTCTTAGCATTATTGTGGCTGTTGCCTGATGTCCCCTTTTCCTCTGTAGCTGGTATTTAGCTGGTCACAAGGCCCTGTATAATAAAAATAGATTTTCCCACTTCACTAGCAACTATGTGTGGTTATGTGTAAATTCTGGTCAATAGGATGCTAGCAAGAAGGTCATGGGTGACTTCCAGGAAATGTCTTTAAAGTACTAAGATGCTCCCTTCTTTATCTCTTCCTCCTTCCTGGGGGCTAGAATGCAGATGTGATGCCTAGTGTTCAAGCAGCTATTTTGGATTATGAGGCAGCATGCTAAGGGTGGGAGAGAGAAACCAGATAGATGGACAGGGGTTCCCAGATGATCTTGGAGTTTCTCAAAAAGCCCTTGACAAAACTTATTCTTGTTTAAATTACTGATGTTTTATTGATGCAGACAATTAAGGATATGCTTGTTCCATTCATGAGACTGCAGTCTCATTGCAGTCTTTAATTCAGTGGATTTATTTAAATTCAAAGTATATATAAAAAGAAGTAGGGTTTCTTACCCTCAGGATCCCATGAATTTAGAAGGGGAAAGTTCTTTTTTTTTTTTTTTTTTTTTTTTTTTTTAACAACCTCAACTGAAAGTTAGCATTTCAATTATGAAGGTAGTATTAAGAGAACAAGTGTCCATCATTAGCAGAGATTATGGGGTCACAATACACATATTACAGATATCTCCAAATATCAGTTATATCTACTACTAGTTGAAATTAGGGAAGTTATTAAACCCATTGTGAGATGTTGTTATTTGAAGCATTAATGAAGAAGCCAGTGGGGATCTCTGGAGAGCCACATTCTGAGACCAAGTTTGGCCCACGGGGTATTTATTAGGTGGTGCTGTTGGCAGCGTCCCTGGGGTGGGTGGGGAAGGAAGCAGGAAGTGCAGAAGGAGATGTCCAGCTGCCACACAGGCCCAACAAAAAACCCAGCCGACCACAGGGGAGTCCTGGAGCCGGCATGGACCATCAGAGCTGCCCCACATTGAGGCTTATCCCGACAGGGTCAGAGGCTAGCTAAGGGCACGGCCTTGGAGGAGGCAGCTCTCTGCCCCGAGACCATCTCTGATGGGCGATAGTCCTTCCTTAGCAGGGACCAAGGCAGCACACCTCACCCATCATGGCCCACGCCCTGCCCTGCTCAGTTCTGCTTTCCCAAATGCACTCAGGGATCAACTTTCCAATATTCCAGGAGCCCCAAGAAGAGGGAAAGTTGATCCCTTCACTTATAAGAAGGTAGTTCTCCCTGTTGGGCTTCAGCTAGCAGGTCATGGGCCCACAGTTCCTACTCATCTGCTCTGAACTCCACAGTTCATTCTGGATACCCCTGGCCCTCAGCTAGGGTCTCTGCTGGCCTTGGGAATTACATGATCCCATGACCCACATCATCTTCCCTAAGGGGTCTGTGACCTGGTCACTATGGGCTTCTGCAGTAGGCAGAATAATGCTTCCACCTAAAGTGTCCATGTTCTGATTGCTGAAAGCTGCAAATGTGTTACCGTACATAGCAAAGAGGACTTTGCAAATGTGATTCAATTAAGGGATTTAAAAGTGGGATATCATCCTGGGTTATTTGGGTGAGCCCAGTATAATCACACATCAGTGGAGCAGGGAGGTAGGAACGTCAGAGGCCAAGAAGGAGACGCAACAATAGGGCCAGAGGTTGAACTGGTTGATTCTGGCTGCAGGCCTCCACCAAGGAACTCGGGCAGCAACCAGAAACTGGAAAAGTCATGGAAACAGATTCTCCCGTAGAGCTTTCAGAAGAACACAGCCCTGCTCACACCCATGATTCTAGCCCCATGAGACCCAGTTTGGACCTCCAGAACTGCAAGATAATAAATCTACTTTGATGTAAGACATTGCATTTGTGGCAATTTGTTACAGCAGCAACAGGAAACTAATACGCTTTCTCAGGCTAGGATTGATGCACCTGTCTCCCAACAATCACAGTTGGGCAAGAGGGGACCAAGAGGCACCCAGATGACAGACATATCCCTTCCTGCCCCTGCATCCCATGTAATAGTAGCCCTGCTTCCTGCTTTTAATTAAAGTTAAGTGTCCCTATCAAGATGGGAACTTTCCTTTTGTGCCTCCTGTCATCCAGACGTAAGGAACACAAGGTGCTCAGCCTGCAGCCATAGCTTTTAGTCCAATGAGACTCATTCTGTGTCCCCCTCTGGGGACCAGGACCTCTAACTCTCAGATCCTGGGATGGTGAGGATGGGAAGCCCAAGTTCTCATGGGAGTTAAGCGAAGCGGGGCTTAACTCTATCCCTGCATTTTTCCTCATGGGGCTTACATGTTGTCACACTGTTGCAACAACTTACTGCAAATTCAATGGTTCAAAGCAATGCAAGTGCATTATCTTACAGCTCTGACGTCAGAAGTCCAACAAAGATCTGGCTGGGCTACAGTCCAGGGGCTGCCAGTGCCCGCTCCCTAGCTGGCTGGAGCATCTGTGGCTTTGCCTTCCTACCCTCTAGATCCCACCTGCATCCCCTGGTGCCAGCCCCTTCCTCCATCTTCAGACCAGCAAGCCACGTCTCTCAGTCCCTCTGTTACTGCAGCCAGGAAAGGAACTGTTTGTAAGGAAGCATGAGATTCTAGTGGGATCCCCTGGGTAATCCAGACACTCCCCTAGCTAAAGGCCCTATGTTTAATTACATCCATGAAGTCCCTTTAGCTCTGTCAGGAAGCATATTCCCGGGTCCAGGGGACTCAGGCCTAGACATCTGTGAGGACAGTTTTTCCACCACAAGGCTGTAGAAGGGTCTTGGATTCAAGATGTCTGGAGAATTCTGGAGCATGGCTCCCATTCTCCTAAAGAATGGATGCTTTAGCCATGCCTTGCAATTCTCTACCAATATCTCCAGAAGCTTCTAGAAGGTGAAATACATGACACGCTAGTGGATCCAGGCTCGTGGGTCCTGACTGTCCTCTGCCAGGAGATGGATCCCTTAATCAGAGCCGTGCTATATGGGATCCTGGACTGGAGAATCAAACACTCAGCAAGTCCTCAGATGAGGATGCTGGCTTAGGCCCTGTAGGTAGAAAGGCTAAACTCATTCCCAGAATAAATGTCCTTCCTGTTGGAACAGAGCCCCAGTCCTCCGAGGGGGAGGGCTCCCAATGTAGCCACTTGTCAACTTGGGCAAGTGACGCAGCATTGGTCACTGCTGCTGGGGACTTGACACTCAGGGGAAGCAGCATCCTTGGCACACAGGAGCCCCACCCCTCACAACTTCCATCACGGTCCCCACAGTCGCTTCACTCATGTGCACGGTCAGCACTGGGATGGCCAATGGCAGAGGCTAACTGGCATCAACCACCCTAGTCACTGTGTCCTCTTGGTTGACCACGCTCTCCCGTAGGCGATCGTTTCTAGTTGATATTGACCTGTGGTGCGAAGATCTCCTAGCTTGGTGGCCACCCCACGCCCAGGCCACATGGTCCCCAGTCTCCCAATATTTCCCCTTCCAGGTCCATGACCAGGCTATCTGCACTACCCATGGACATGCACCTATTCCAGCCTTGAGCCCTTCATCGTCCACGCAAAATGGACGAGCAGGTAACTGCCCAGAGCTCTGCCCTTTGGCAGGACTTGGGCTCAACACCCTCAAGGCTCCTCGAGTCATTTCCATCCCACACCCGCATGCCCGGCTAACCCACCCGTAAGCCATACGGTGCTATCAGCTGGACCCAAGGAACCTCTTATAACCGCAGGTATGCACAGGAGCGGCGGGTGCTGGCACAACCCTGGTGGGCAGCTGAGGTTGGGGGAGGGTCCGAGTTGCCTCCCATGCAGCTGGCTTGTGCCCCTGGTGCTGCTCAGGATCGGCCTCAGATGTGCCACTTTCGTCTAACAATGGATCCTTTCTGGGTCTGCCTAACCCTATGATTTGGTTGGTCTGACATAACCCAGTCACTGAACGGCAGTGCCAGGTGCAAGGTCACTTGGGATTCCGCGGCCATGCACTCCATTTCTACCAGGGCACAGCAGCATGCCGGGAGCTGTGTTTCAAAAGCCATATGATCCTCCACTGCAGATGGCATGGCCTTGCTCCAGCACCCTGGGGACTAGTGTTGTGATGCTCCCACTGGGGCACGCTACGAACGCCACTCAGCATCTTTCCCATCTCTGGCTCCTCTAGTACCACAGTCAGCTGGACCTAAAGGTGGGGCTCCGAGACGGCAGTGCAGACCCACTGCAGAGCCCTTTCCCATTCAGCGTCACTTAAAGCTGGCAGTGTTCATGTCAGCTGGGCCTAATGATCATTTAATAATTTTGTGCAGGAAACAAAGTTTCAAAGTTTCGTTTTCTACTTGTGGGGTCAAAAAGTCTTGGATTTGGGAGCATTTCAGATTTTTGGACATTTGAATTGGGGATACTGTACAAAATGCAATAATTTGAGTTTGACTTTGGATGAGACGTCTTCAAATGCCACTGGACATCGGACTCTTACAATGGTCACCATCTTTGCAGGATTTCTCTCCCATCCTCTGGAATGCATGGAGCTTACCAACATCTTTAATGTCAGCCACTTTTTACTCATCTGGCCCCTTAGCATGATGTCATTCAACCATCAATCAAGGTGATGTTCTGAAGAATGTCCAGATGACCCAGTTCTCTCTGTCTCATTGCCAAACAGAAGACAGAAGCCACAGAGTATTTTAACCAAGAAAAGTTCAATTAAAAGAACCAGTAAGTCTCACAAAGGAATAATTATAAAGTGTGGGCTTTTGCCTGGGGCCAAAGCTGTGAGCTCACCAAGGACTGAACACTCTGAGTGCAGAGTGCTACTGATGTCCCCTCACATGCATCTCTGGCAATCATACAGTAAAAACAAGAAGCAGCAGAACCCACGCACATGAGAACCAGAGGGGAAACCTCTTCTTTCTGTCTTGTCACTCTTGGGCATGGATGGATGTTATGGTTTGAATCTGCAATGTCCCCCGAAAGCTCATGTGTTGAAAACTTAGTCCCCAGTGCAGCATGTCCAGAGGTGGGGCTTTTCAGAAGTGATTGGGTCATAAGAATTTTGACCTCATCAGTGGATTAATTCACTTGATGCATATGTCCATCACAATGGATGGATTAATCCATTTGATGGAATAAAAATTTGAATGGACTACTGGGAGAAGGTGGAAACTGAAGGAAGGTGGGGCATGATTGGAGGAAGTAGGTCCTGGGGTTGTGCCCTTGGTGACTGTGTCTCATCCTGGCCCCTTTCCTGCTCTCTCTCTCTCTCTCTCTCTCTCTCTCTCTCTCTGCTTTCCTGCTGCCATGAGCTGAGCAATTTTCCTCTGCCATGCCCTTCCACCATGATGGTCTGCCTCACCCCAGGCCCAAAGCAATGGAGTTGGCCAGCCACGGTTGGAAACCTCTGAAACCATGAGCCCTTTCCTCCTTTAAATTGTTCTTGTCAAGTATTTTGGCCACAGCATCAAAAAGCCGACTAACACAATTGGCAAGCTTATAACATCGTGCTCACCACAAAAGAGGAAATGCTCAGAGTCCAGATCCATTATCATAAAGCGGGTAATGAAAGCTGGATTTGGAGCTGAGAGACAATATATTAAAAAACTGACAGAGATTATATTGTGACAGAAGGTGGGAAATTTAACACAGCCCTTGTGTGGACTGTAAACAAATACTGCTGTCCATGCCACATGCAGGTGGACTATTGGGAATCTGATAAGAAGAGAAAAGAATGAATTCACTAACAATTCAGATCATATCTGAAACTATCAATCCATTCTAGCAAGGTCGCTGCCTCTGTCTTGGGAGATGCCCGTTCTGCTGGGTTGGTAGTTGAGCAGTGTCATTTCGTAGACTCTCTCTTGTTCTCCAGGAACCAAACTAGTGAATTAAATGGGGATATGAAGGGAACCACCACCCTCGTATCCTTCAGAACCCTGGTGGCATTAATCTCCTTAGCACTCCCATCCTGAGGTGCAATATTATCATATTGACACAGTGAGGCTTCCTAACCATGACAGCTTTACTCCACAAGCCAATCCAGTGTGCACACTTGGACCAGGGGTGCTCCAGCTACCAGACAGGACTATCTCAATTTCATGGGGGAAACATGGGAAGGATGACTGAGCAGGGCCCACGGACCCACTGTCAGCCGGACTCCATTCATTATAGACTCCGTTTATTATGGGGTCCATCTGTGGTGGGATCTCCATGTGTCCCCACTCTAGTGAGAGCATGATGGTACCGCAGGTCTCTGGGCATCAATGCCCAGAGCGTCCATGGTCCTTTTGATGTTTGGACACTGCCTGTTTCAAAGTGCACACTAGCTACAGCATGGTGGCATCCCTCTTAATGGGGAGCCAGCCTTCTTTTCGATCAGTTTTGGATGTAAAAATGGGCTCAGATCTGAAAACTGAGAGGGAACATAGCTATTTCTTGGAGTGACTGCCCTACCTTCCTGATCCTTCATCCTCGATGTCTTTTAATGAGCAAGTTGAGTAGCGCCCTTTCCGGCTGCCCAGCTCGTTTGCCCCTGGCATCTCTGTGTTCTGTTACCCACTCAGGTCAGGTCCCTTGGCAATCACTCCAGCCTTGTCAGTCATTATGATATATGCACCCACCTAGCTTCTGATGAGGCCCCAATTTTGCCTCCTGGGATTAGTGAAAAGACTCATAAGACTAGAAAGTATACTCACATAGGCTTATATAAAAGGAAAGGAAAGGCCTGGGGCTGTGTGTGGCTCAGTGGTAGAGCACTTGCCTGGCATGTGTGAGGCAGTGGGTTCGATTCTCAGCACCACATAAAGATAAATAAATAAAATAAAGGTATTGTGTCCATCTACAACTAACAAACATTTAAAAAAAAAAAAAAGTAAAGGAAATAAGATAGCAGGATAAAGACACCAAGACATCTGGGTGTAGCTTCCTCCCAGTCACCCAGAATGCACCACATCTTGGGACAATAAATCACCATCTGTACAAAATACCTTGGTTTCAGGAAATCTAATTCTTAATATCCACCAGGTCGCATAACCAATATCAGTATGCACGATCCAGCTCAATAAGGTAACATAACAGAAACCAGGTACAAACAATCGTCCTGTACCTTTTCTACAATGGTGGCAAGTTCGTACGGACTGTCCCTAGTCTTTTTTAGACAGCACAGAACTACCCTGATCACTAACTTGTGAATGCTGTGCTGAATGGGTCAGTCATTACCATGGCTTTAGGATCCTCTGGAGATAAGTAAGCACAGCATTGCAATGAACCAGGTAAGATTAACCCTGTGTCTACACAGAAAATTAAGGGCCACTCCTGGCCCCTGTGGTTTGGGTTCTATCATTGCTATCAGTAGGCCTGACTCTGCGAGAACCAGCTATCCAGTCCTGTAGAGAGGGGAGCAACTCTGAACTTCCTGATACTGGTGCCCTCAGATTAGCACGTTAATTATGGCCATCGCCTCCCTATCGTCTGGTGTGTTTTCCGGACTTTGTGCAGTATGTCTACTCCAGCTGGCCCACGGCCCAATGCCTTCCTACACCGCCTACCAGGCAATTCTGGCATCTCTACCCCTCTTAGTGTGGGCCTTTGTTTTTCTTCCTGCTTCTAGGAGCCAAGTTCACACTCTCTCTGGGGGGTCTTTGCCGGAGTGTTAAATTCTGTATTATGAGAGAGAACAGCTCCCAGACCAACACAGTCTCCCTCATCCAGTTTCATGCTCTGAGCTCTGACTCTTCGCCCTCAGAAGCCAGCCCATGTCCCTCTTGCCGGTAGCTGCTGGTTGGGTCTGGCAGCTTCTTTGGAGCACAGACCCGCCCCTTCTCTCTTACTATGTCCCTGACTGAATTACGCTGTGAATTAACCCTAGTTTATGTTTAATGGCCAAGAAGAGGGCAGCAGAGGTGAGCGGAAAGGCACCTGAAGAAGCTCCACATCGATGTGAGAAAGGTTTTTGCGTTTTCTTCAAGCAGGGATGGGGACGTGCACTTCTGCAGGTGCAGAGCTTTCAAAGGAATCTAGGAACCCAAGATGGTCAGGAGCATCAACTAAGATGTCCCCCTTTCGTATGTCAGGGTCCCATCCCTTCCCAACAAAGGCTCTCACCTTGTCATAGCCGTCCTACCTGGGTGGGAACCTGAATCTCTGTGGCATGGCTACTTCATTGGACTTAGCAACGGTCCCCCAATTACCTTCAGGGACTGTTTTCCCTGTGCTTCCAACACCTGGCACATGGCACCCACCTGTGCATTCTCTTAAACCAGGATACCCTACTGACCATGTTAACAACTGGACTGCCACCTCATGCCAGGGGCTATCTGTGCTCCCACGTCCACAAGTGACCAGGTCCTCACTGACAGCCAGGCAAGCAAGTGATCAGCTCTAAAATCCATATAAGCATCTGCTGTACTGGACCATGCCTGACACCCATTGCCCCAAGTCAAGCTCCTCCAGGCCGCAGAGGGCTTAGGAGAGGGAATGTTTCTCAGAACCCACCATTGACACCTGAGAAAGTAGGAACAGGAAGAATGCCTCAGCAGATGAAGAAATCGAATTACAATGCAGCCACAGGACAGCCTGGCCAGCCCCCAGGGGAGTTCTGGGATTAAAATGGCCCGTCTAGCTTGCCCAAAGGGCCTGGCCTTGGATCTCTCTGGATCAGGTGACTCTTGCAGCCAGGGCAAGTCCTGAAGGTTTGGACAGAGGAAGCCTGTCTGGAGAAAGCATTCCCAACAGCTGGAATGAGTCCTTTAGAAGAGGGTCTGGGCAGCACATCCCCACATCCATCTCACAATGTATTGCAGACATTTAAATACTTTAATAACTTTGATAAGGGTTTGCTTTGTAATATTATATATTTTATTTTATGCATTTAAAAATATTCTTCTGAGTAAGGGCTTTATCAGACTGCCAAGGGGTTCCATGACATAAAACAGGTTAAACAACCTCCGATACAAAAGTATACAATGATTCGGGAGGCTGAGGCAGGAGGATTGCAAGTTCAAAGCCAGCCTCAGCAAAGGTGAGGCACTAAGCAACTCAGTGAGACCCTGTCTCTAAATGACAAATACAAAAATAGGGCTGGGGAGGTGACTCAGTGGTTGAATGCCCCCTGGCAGCCTCTAAGAGAGCCAATGTGCTTCCTCCTTCCCTTCCACCAACTGGACCTTCCAAGCGACGACCAGCAATGACCCAGGATCAATGGAGCAAAACCAGCAAGGCCCTGCAGAACTGTGGAGCCTCAAGAGGGAAGGAGCCTGGGTTCCTGAACCTCTCTCAGAGGATGCTGCCCATCACCCTGGAACACCAACCCTGGACTACTAGGCCAGTTGTTGGAACCATTATATTTTTGGGTCCATTTGCTACATCGCTTTGGGGCAGAGGCTCCAAATTCTACAGATCTGGATCTCAGTTCTTTTTTTTTTTTTTGCGGTGCTGGGGATCGAACCCAGGGCCTTGTGCTTGCAAGGCAAGCACTCTACCAACTGAGCTATGTCCCCAGTCCTGGATCTCAGTTCTAACTCTATCTCAGACACTATTCAATAAAGGAATTGAAGCCCAGGGAAAGTAACAGATTTGTCTAAGGTCATACAAGATGGTTAAGATTAGGACTCAGCTCTCCTGCTGCCTAACCCTTTTTCTTCCCTCTATGCCAATCTGCCTTCTATGGTCCTACAAGTGTCGTGCTGTACATGACCATGAGGTTTCTATTTCCGCAAGAGGGAGCAGCAGGGAGGGAGGGAACACATCTTCTTGGCCTGCATTAGTGAGCCATTAGCTACCTAGGGTGATTAAATTATCTGGAATGAACACTCAACTCCACATCACATATAGTTAAATGTCAGATCTGCTTAAGGTTGTTCCTAGCATTCATTACCTCCATTTAATGGAGGCAAATGTGACCATTTAGTATCAGGGGGCTAGAGTGTCTTCAAGTCCCCTTCGGTTCTCCATTACACTCTATCTCAAGGGGTAAAATTAAGAACTACAAATATGGAAGAATGTTAATTTGTTACAGATTATTTTACATGCATACAGAAAATAACTTGTAGCAAAAACCTTGATCAGGAACAAGAGGATGAAATAAACAACTACCATTTATGATTTAATGAATGCTATGTCAATCACTGTGTAAGAAACTTTACGTGTTCGCACGCACGCGCAAACACACACACACACACACCACACACACACAAAATGATTTCTATATTAGTCGACTTTACTCTAGTAACAAACAGCTCCCAAAATCTCAGTGGCATATGCAACAAATAATTTTTTTCTTTCTCACATGAAATGTACTTTTCCACCTGGGATCTCAGCTAAAGGAACTGTCCTATAAGGACTGCCATTCTGGTGGTGGAAAAGAAAAGTCAAGTGGTAGAGACTTGCATCACCTCTTACAGCCTCTGCTTGGACATGCCTACATCATGTAGACAGAAGTGGGCAAGGATGCATAACCCCCATACAGGAAAAGGAAACTATTGAGGATGGTAACAAAATGTCAATCCTTGCAAAAGTATTAATTCTACCTCTCTCCTCATTTTCAGAGAGGAAATGAGTAACGTTGCTAAGCTCCTTCTTGAGACTGGAAATACCCTGTCCAGTTGGGGTGCTTAGAGAAGGCTTTGATAAATTTGGGCCAGAGTGAGGGTTGAAGGTTAGGTAGGATATTGGTGGATGGAGAGAGAGCAAGGACTTTGCCGGCAAAGGGAATTCCAGAGTACAAAGGTGGAGAAGGGTTTCAGTTAAACAACCTCCATGGGCCACAGTGCAGGTGAGGGATAAAATTAGAGAGGACAGGGGCTCAGATCATGAGGTCAAGGGCTTCAGTGAGGAACCAAGGAATTTAACTTCACTTAGGAGGCCATGGGAAGCTTTTAGATATTTCAGCAAGAAACTGCCATAATGTTTTTACTTAGCTTTTGTCATTGTGTCCACAATACCTGACAAGAACAATTTAGATTTAGAGCTGGGCACCTGAAATTCAAGTGACAGTAAACTGAGGCAGGACGATCACAAGTTTGAGGCCAGTCTCAGCAACTTGGTCAGACTCTGTCTCAAAATAAAAATTAAAAAAAAAAAAAAAAAGACTGGAATATAGCTCAGTGGTCAAGTACCCCTGGGTTCAATCCCCAGTACAATCAATCAATAAATAAATAGAACAATTTCGAGGAGGAAGTTTGTTTTGATTCATGGTTTCAGAGGTTCAGTCCACCATCAGTTCATTCCAGAGCTCTGGACCTAAGGTAATGCAGAACATCAAGGTGAAAGACCACGGGGCAGAAAGATAGAGCTTCCCGTTTTCCTCACCAAAGACAAAATATAAATCCCAAAGGCACACCCCCAGTGGATAAATTACAAACCCCCAAAGTCATTTCCTCCAGCCACACCCTACCTGCCTACTGTTACTGCCCAGTTAATCCCTAACAGTGGATTAATCCACTGATTAGGTGACAGGTCTCATAATCTGATCTTTCACCTCTGAAAATGCTTGTATCATCTCACACATGAGTTTTTGGGGGACACCACATATCTAAACCATAACACATAATCAAAAGGCTCACTTCTGAAGGCTGATCTGACTAGGGGATACAGGTATGCTGATAGAGGGAGAAACTGAAAGGAGACCAGTAATGTCTGAAGCCAAGATTGGAGTCTTGAAGCAAGGTAGTGTGGGCTGAAACAACAGCAAGGCTCAATTCCAGAAACTCAAAACCTGTGGCTTAAGAAATTAACTCCACTTAAGAAATTAACTCACTTATTCCATGTGAATAAGGCTTTTTAAGTTTTTTTTTATTTTTATTTTTTATTTTGGCAGTACTGGGGATTGAACCGAGGGCCTCACACATGCACGGCAAGCATTTTTAATTACTTGCTTTTGTATTAATTTGTAACACACATCACTGTTTGGGTTTTCTTTCTGTTTTTGTTTTTAGTAATTAAAAAAAAGTCATGCAAATTAAGGCCTCAAGACAAGTTCCCATCTCCCTAACAGATAACCAACCCCACCGCCATACACAGGGCGTCAATGCGTTGTTGGGGATATTAGAAACCCAAGTCAAGGCCAAAGCCCAGGGTCTGGGCGACTGCGAGAACCAGTGTCACTTGTGTTCCAATCTGAGGCATGTCACCCAGGTGAACATCTCCAGCAGACACTTAAAATCCAAATCTCAAGCTTTACTTATGGTATGAAGGTGTTTGAACAAACGAGATAAAAATAACCGTGCATGTGAAAATGCTTTGCAATGTGTTAAGCATCATTTGAACTTCGTCTCATTTAAATTTTTTCCTAGGGTCATAGTTAAATGCATTATGGATTCAAATGCTCCTGACACTGTATTACAACCCAGTTGGCCTGTTTTTAGGAGGATTCGTTAAGGCAAGGATTCCCTTTGGTAGTAAGGGCTAAGGTGCGAAACGAGTAAAGCAAGCGGCCAAAGGGAAAGTGGTCTCCAACCGGGAGGTTTCGGGAAACTCAGGGACCTGGGCGAGGCCTCGGGGTGTGGGGTGGACTGAGGAGCCAGCTAGGTGGAAACCCGCTCGGGGGCTCAGTAAGATGGGACACTGCCCTAGGCGGTGCAGAAAGAAAAGGGACAGCCGACCCCGCAGGCCCGAGGGAGGAGACCCCTCCGACAGACAAAGGCTGCATCCGCGGGAGGCCGAGAGTGCGCGTGCGCCTCGCAGCGCGCGTGCGCGCGGCGGTCAGCGCCGCGGCCCGAGGCGTGGCGGGAGTGGGAGCAGGGAAGGGAAGCGCCGAGAGGAGCGAGCCAGGAGGCGCGGGAGGGCCGAGCGGTGGGGTGCTCGCGCGCGCCCCCTGGCGGCCGGAGGGAAAGGTGCCGCGAAGGCCTTAACTGCCCGCCCCTCCCCTGAGGAGGCTCGCGCTCCCGCTGCTCGCGCCTGCGCCGCCCGCCGGCCTCGGGAACGCGCCCTCTCGCCGGCACGCGCGCTCGCAGTCACCGCCACCCACCAGCTCCGGCACCAGCAGCAGCGCCGCCGCCACCGCCCACCTTCTGCCGCCGCCGCCACAGCCACCCTTTCCTCCACTATCCTCTTCTGTCCTCGCCTTCTGTCGACTATCAGGTAAGAGCTGAGGCTCCGAAATCTGCGTCCCCGGCCGCTCCTCTGCATCCCCCGCCGCCGCCCCTGGCCCCAGAGGTGGTTTTAACGCGCTGGGCATCAGTTCGGGGCCACGGCGGGGGCCCCTCCGTGCGCCCTCGGTGCTCGGGGGCAGGGACTAGGGCGACTCGGAAAGGCGCGCGTGCAAGGGATGCACGCGAGCGTGTGAGGGAGTGTGTCTATGTGTTCGTGTGTGCTGGGGGGTCCTCAAGACCCGCTTCGCGCAAACCGCGAAGGGGAGGCTGTGCCCACAGGGTGGGGCGCGGATGGCGGTGACCTGGAGGAGGGGGCTGCTCTGCACTCTCGATCTCAGCCTTTTGCCGCAATGGGCGTGGGTCTATGTGTGTGTGTGGCGTGGGGGCCCAATGACGACCCTCGAAACCGAACCTGAAATCCGATTTTTTTGCTCCTGTTTGCCATCAGTTCTAAGGAAGATGTGGATCGGGTTCTAGAAAAGATGACTCCCTACATACCTTTCCCTACACCCCAGCCCTGTTAGCGATGCCCACTGGGCCCTCACTGCCCTTGATTAAGGCGGCGGCTCGCCCCCTCCCCTTTTCCTCCTTCAAAAATCCGCAGGGGACATTTGGGGGCTGGGAGGAATTGGGAAATGGGGAGGGGTCCAGGCGCTGTCACTTTAGCTGCCCTTCCCCCTGCGCGCGCCTGGTAGCAGAGACGAGACCAGCGCCGTGCCCGAGAAAAGGCAGTACACGAATCCCAATGTGGGAGCTTGAAAAGGCAGGGGTCACCTGGCCTTGCGATGTTGAGGAGACTCGGCGGCCGCGGCTCCCTGCTCATGGGCGCGCACAGCCGCAGCCCTGCACAGACGGGCGCGGGGGCTGCAGGTGCATTTCGGGGCGGGTTCCTTTCTCTGTGCTCTGCGCCCGGCGCCCCGCGTGTGCGCTCCCTGCCGGAGGCGCGGGGCTGGCGCGTAGGGCTCGCCCCTCACTGCGGCAGTGGGTGTGGACCTGGGTGGGCGAGGAGGGGGAGGGTAGGCTGTGCCTCCTCCCACTCCCACCCTCCTTATCCCCCCCCCCCCCGGAACGCGAGGTGCCATCTTTTTGCGGCGTGTCACGTCTTTATCGTACCATGCCAAGTCTGGTGGCCGGTCTTCGGAGGACAGGGCAGGGACTGGAATGGAAGAAGAGAAGGGCAATCAGAGCTGAAATCTTGACGTTTGGGGCCGCGGGCGTAAGCACTGGGGTCTTTGAAGGGAGCTCGCTGCTTTGTTTGTAGAGGTTAGGTGATCTGCGATCTGGCTCCCAGCCCTGTTTTTTGCTTTTGCTCTATGAGGGCATTTAGCTACCCACCTCCCGAAACTCCCCTCTTTTTTCACCCCTCATTTCTGACCCTTTTGTTGAATCTAGGGATTTGCTAGGATCGATGAACTCGAGTCACACCCGCAGGGCACGCACAGAGCGGGCGTGACTCGGAGCAGCCCCCTCCCGGAGTTCCGCCCAGCGCCTGGAGGCGTCAGCCAGGCCAAAGGGGTGGGATTTGAGGTCTGGGCGCCCTGGCGGGTGGTCAGAGAAGGACCGCACGGCTCCCCATAGCCCAAGCGTCCTTGGAGGCTACACCCCACCAGGTTTACAGCTAGGGGCGCTGATCACGGGTGGGAGGAGATCACAGATGGGCCCCTCCCTCCTTTACGCCCAGTTGCTTTGCCCCACCGGAGAATGTGAGGAGGGAACAGTCGGAGGTTCCCTCAGGTGCTGCGGCCACACCCATCTTTCCGAGCCCACTGGGAGGTGGGCACCGAGTGGGGGTTGCCGTGGGAACCACAGGCGTCGGGAGAAGGAACCTCGGGGCATTGCCCCGTCCCTTCCCCCTGGAGGTTGGAGACGCCGGGTTAAGGGTGCCAAACCGAACTGGTCTCCTGGCGGAGGAGAGGAGGAGACGCCAGGGCCTAACCTGTGGCTCATTTAATTGGTCCGGAAGCTACAACTACCCAGGTTTTTATTATCATGGGCGTGCTGATTAGTATTTTATTAATGTTATTTATCTTAGGTGTGGGATTTTCACTTAAGAGTTGGAGTTCACAGCCGCCCTTGAAACCGAGGCGGGGGAGGGGGCGAACAAGTGCCAGCCCCGCTGTGCTGCGGTGAGCTGGGTCCTCGAGGTTTTCTGGTTAATTCTATCGCCGAACACTGGTGCGGGGGCGCAGTTCTGAGACCGACCAGCACCTCCTGGGGCCGTTCGCTCCCGCGGGCTGCCTAGGTTGTTCTGAATTTACGGGGAGTGTCTTGGCTCAGGTGGAGAGCCCTCTCCGGGCCTGGCCGCCCCTCCCCAGCTGTGGCGTCGGGACTGGAGCCAGGGCGCTGCAAGGCTTCGGCGTGTGGCTGGGCCAGCCGCGGGAGGGTTTCGGGAGTGGCTGAAGGATCCATTCAAACCTCTTCCAATCCTCGCCCTCCGACAGAGCCCGACATAGGATTCCCATCCCAGACCGAGCGAGGATCTTGCGGCGACCCTGGTAAAGGGAGGCTTGTGAACAAGGATGCCCATTGCAGAGATATCACCTCCTGTCCGTTGGGGGAGACCAACGGGGGCGAGCGCATTTACCCCAATGCAGGAACAAAGCGCAGGCCATGCTTCTGTTATTTCGCTCCGTTTTGAAATGCATTGGAGGTTTACTTGGGTTTTTGGGTCAGCAAGGCCGGGGGAGCGTCTATTAATGGAAGGATCTCAGGGCTGGGGAATGGCCCTTAGAGTGACGATTGGGAATCTGTATCCCTGGCTCTGCGCGAGCTTTAACGAAAGAGCTGCACCCCAGGAGCTGGAAGGATGCAGCCTTTGAGCCTGTGCCCCGATGGTGGAGCGCATCGGGAACTGTCCAGGCATCCATCTGCGCGTGCACGCAAACTCACCATACCCAGCAGGCGGGGGTACTCTTTTACGTCCAGTGACACCCCACTCACCCTCTGGCCCTCCGGAAACTGTAAATCCAAGTCCTGATTTCGAGGTGGAATGGATGATGGAGTCTAGGACAGCGACTACCGGCGGCCAGTCCCTACTGCCGCACACTCAGGCTCCAGGCTCAGCAGCACCGCTTTGAGTTCCCTGTGATCCCTGCCCCGCCCCCTCCACTGACCCATCCCATAGCAGAAAAGGAAATGGCTTTCCAGTCCGTAGTTAATTCTGTGACGTCATTTTGTGTTTAATGATGTTCCTTATGTTTACCCCATAAGGAACTTCTCTGTTCCCCATCTCCAAACCCTCTAAGTAAATAGATGGATAGATATAGACTGGTTTCGTGCAGCAGCATCCTCCCCCGGGTCCCGCCTCTTGAAGCTAATTCATTCCTTGACCAGCGTTTGCTTCCCTAGCATGTGTTTACAGCAATAACTTGGCTTGGCTTTTGGATTCACCTTTGGATGATTTGGGGGAGGGGTTTGTTGGCTTTGCTGTGTTTTGGATGAGTGACAGTGTCTCTGCCCTGCACAGACCTTGTTTGCACATACCCATGGTGGAAGGGTGTGGCTTTTAAGTGACTTCTAGTGTCAGGCACTGCTCTCCAGACAGGAACAAAGGAACGGGATAATGCCCACCAATTGCAGGGAGAAAACTCGAATGGGTTTGATTGAGGAAAGATCAGATTTATTCCCATTGGGAAAAGAATCCTTTCAGTTGAACATGGCCTTTAACCCACATGCCCTTGGAAGTCAAGACCAGCCTGGAGATGTGATAGGACCTGGTGCCCTTTGTTTAGGCTGACTTTGCCTTCAGCCTTTTTAACTTTAGTTCTTGTGGCTCATTTGTTGAAAATATTAAGAAATTTTTCCCATCTTCCCTCAGCAGTGTGCATGTGGTTTGAGTGTTACTGAGTGTGTCTATGAATATGTGCTACTTTTCCAATTAGATGTGATGATTTTCCAACTGAACCTTGCCATCTAATATTTAGTTAATATCTTCCTTATCCCCCTTTGAAAAAGAATCACTCCAAAACAAAAGAAAAGGGTTTGTGTAGGGTCCTGCAGCTGATGGGTGACAGGCATTCTGTCCATACTCACTTAACATCTTCTTACGATGGAGAATCGAGATCTGGAGGATGGCAAAGAGAAAGCGGATTGGGAGGCAATGTGCTTTGGTCGTGGTCGCAGTATCAGGAAGGTGTGGGGATACATCCTGTGCAGTTTGTCCTGACTGTGTCTAAATGACACCCAGACAGCTGCCTGGGTCCCAGTACACCTCCTTGCCCTCTCTTCCCCCTGCCTGCCACCTTTCATGGTGGAGGTGGGACCCCCACTTCCCCTGCTCCTTCCTGTCCCCCAACCCTGCTTTTTTCATCATTCACTTCAGAGATTCCTCGCCCTTCCACACCCCAGAGGCACTCAGCTGCCCGCGCCTCCATGTGCAGGAGTTAGGTGCTTCCACTAGTGACATGGAGCTGGCACTGGGGACACCTCTGCAGGTGAGGGGAAGAGAAGACCCCAACCTCACCAGCTGGGCTGCAGCAGGCAGAGGAACCATGATGCTTCTGTGGGGACTCTTGGCTGTTTTCCTGTAAAACAGTGGTTGTGTGCTGGGGCGACTGAGCTGTTTAAGAGATTTTTACTTTCACAGTGGGGAGAGGGTGCTACTGGCATCTCATGGGTAGAGACCAGGGATGCTGCTTAAAATCTAACAAGGCACAGGTTGGCCCCCTATAGCAAAAAATGATCCGATCCCAAATATCATTACTACCCAGGTAGAGAAGCCCTGCTATAGAGAGTTACTCTGGCACTATTATCTCAGTTACACTCATTGTCTTCTAGGAAGCCCCAAGTGCTGCTGGAGGTGACCTCATTTAGTCCTCACAGCCATGCCCCTGGTATTGTTATTATATCTGTTGCAAGCAGAGAAACTGAAGCCCAGAGAAGCATCATAATGTACTAAGGTCACACAGCCAATGAGTGGTGGGCCTGGGTATCTGACACTAGCCCCTCCCCTTCTTAGCTTCATGTGGGTTTAATAGGCCTTTGTGGACAAGCCTGGGAACTCAATCATGATCCATAGCATTGGCTCAGTGGGATATTATGATTCCAGAATCACTGACTCACAAAAGAACTTTTGCAAGAATGTGATCAGAGCGTGGCCTGGAATAGGGTTAGAGAGCTAAGGCTCCCAGTCTCGGAGCTGACCCTGACCTGGAGAGTCAAGGAGAAAGTGTCTTACGAGGGTCCTTAAACCTCTTCCCCCACACCCAGGGTCAGGCGCTGTCATGACAGGGGGCAGCCAGGTTTGATTGGCTCGAAGAAGACTGAAAGTCAAGGTTGGGGAGTAGACAGATTCAGCTGAGGCCGGGGTCAAGTCACTGAAGTTTTAGGGAATCAGACCCCCTGATTGGGTTCTGTGCCTCCCAAAGGTTAAACTTTAGCACCCACTGATGGGAGCCAGCTCCCAGCCTTTGGGTGGGTGTGGGAAGCCTTCCTGAAAGTATCCCAGGCCTCCCTTGGCCAAGTGGGCCCCGGCGGCTTCACTGGCTGCCTGGGGCTCCGGCTCTGTGGTGGATATTCCCTGATACTGTGGATCCCGAGGCTCTTCTCTCCTCGGGGCTCACTGCCAGCCCCCCAGGCGGAGGCAGCAGGCAGCTGCAGATCCGTAGCCCTAGCTCTCTCACCACCTGTGCCAGGGATGGGACATTGACCATCACACTGGTCTTGCCCTGTTGCCTTGCCAGAGGGGTGGCTGTCCAAGAATTCCTTTCCTCTCTCCAGATGCCATGCTCTTGCCACCTCTGCCAGGTTCTTCCTGCCCAGATGGCTCCCACCAGAGTAGCGAAGGCAGCATGAGGCCCCGGGGACAGGCTTGGAGCGCTTTGGGTTCTTTGAATCTGAGGTGGGCTGGTAGAAGGGGCTTCGGCAAAATACAAACTCAGATGGCTTCAGATGGATCATCTTGATTTGATATTGCAGCAGGCCCATGCTGAATCAGAGACACCACAGAAGTCCAAACAACAGGCCGTTTAATCCCCATGGTTATTCAAGGAATAATCAGTTAGTCAAGGAAGGTTTGAGTGCCTCAAGGACAGATGTGCCCCCAACCTTAGGTCCCCAGTGCAGAGCAGTAGCCTGCACGTGGAAGCAGTTGGGCCTCTGGTTAAGAGTATATGCAGATCTCTTGGGTATGAGTCTCAGCTTGCCCTCCCCCCACCCCCACATTATACAACCTAAGGTGGTGTTTAGCCTCTGGGAGAGTTTTTGGCATCTGTAACTCGGGGTATGATAGTACCTATCTTGTGGGTTGCCATGGGGTTTAAATGAGGTCATGCACTGCTTGCCAGGGTCGGGCACATAGTAACTGCTCAGCAAAGAGCATCATTGACGGTATCCGCTGCATGGACATCTGTGATTGGGTGAAAGTGCAGAGGAGCCTTTGGACCCCAGTGAGAGAGCAGTTGGAACAAGTACATGGCTACACTGAGTAGGGATCAGGAGAGGAAGTGAGCAGCTGCCCAGCTCTTCTGGAGCCAGATGTTGTTTCGGTGGAAGTGGATCCCTGAAATCGGGCACACCCTTGTTTAAATGTACACACACAACTCCCTCCCCAGGCAAGCTTAGCTTTGCTTGTTGTCCTGCTTGTGTCCTCTTCCTTCCTGAAATCCACTCTGTTCCAGGAATAGACAGCACACTCCCTAACCCGAACCACCTCCTTCCCAGGAAGGGACCGGCCAGGGCGTCAAGTCCAGAGATCTCTCCAGTTTACTCATCGAGTAAAGTGGGAGCACTGATGACTGAGAGGAGGCAGGAGGAAGGCAGTGGAGGTGGGGGAGGCCTCACAGACGCAGCAATCAGCAGGGTGCGGAGGCGAGGACCGACAAGCAGGGCTGGTAGAGCGTCGAGAGTGGAGAAGAAAATCGTCTGATAAAACCAACTCTGCTGAGCTGAGTCCGAACTCCAAGCGTCCAATAAGCAGAGTCATATGTGAATCACTAAGTGAGGCTTGAGAAGTCTTTTTAGCCGTGACAGCGAGACGGAGAATCATAATACATGTTTTTGAGTCATACCAGAATGTCGTTTTTAAAGGTGCATATAGATTTTAAACATTGTAGTTCAATCCTGTGGATGTGTGTCTGTTCAGCACCCTTTATCGTAGGGCCCAGGCCTTCTCTGAGTGTTTGGATCAACTGGTTGCAGTCTCTGGTTGTCTTGTCTGCCTGTGCGTTGTCTAGGTCTTTGGAGCTCGGTGCTGGTGTTGGATTTACACTGTGGAGTAATCTGGGTGCAGAATCCCTCAGCTGTTGTTTTTTTTTTTTTTTTTTTTTTTTTTTTAATATAGTCTTTCCAAAGCTTTCAACTTCATTTTCTTAAAATCAGTTAATGATTTCCTTCTGCACTTCTGTTCTGTCAACTTGCATCTCATTTAAGTTCTGTGATTTTTGTACCAAGGAGGATGGACTGGGGATGCTTCTGAAGAAGCGCGGAGGAGCGTGGCTGTGGCGGGAGGCTGCAGGCCCCAGGCCCTGTGGACCCCCGGCCTTGAGCATCTCATTTCCTCACCAGGGTGTCAGGAGAGGCCTGCCAGGGTGTGTTGAGTGAAAGCCAGGTACAGTCGTGCCCGCCCTCCTTGGTTGTCGTCAGAGACCCAACCCCACTTTGAAGTCATTCACGGGGAGTTCCAGCTTCAGGGGCATCACAGATTATCCCCATCAGAAACAAAATAGGCTCCCCCTTGAGTTTCAGATCGGGGTCTAACAACTTAAAAACAGTTTTAAATCCGCAAGTGAGAATTAAATCTGAAGCCGTTGATAATGATGCTTCATTCCCAGCCCTTCCTCTGGCCTTGTCCACCCCACTGCTAAATCCAGGCATCAAAGAGAGGAGGGACATGATTATCTCTGTTCCAGCTGCTCGTGCTCCTCCCAGCCTCTTGGCCCGGGTGCTGTTTTCCTGGGAGGCTGGTGATGCTGTCCTGGGACCTAGGTTGTAGTTGAACCACAGAAGTACAGGGGTGCACTTTCATCCTCATATCTGCCCCCCCAGGACTCCAAGGATATTAGAGACCCCTGGGTCCGCAATTGCCTGTCATGTGATCTGCAGCCAGCACGTAATGACGAGAACCAGTTGGGAGGTAAAGGCCCACTCAAATTGTATGTATACAGAACTGGGATGAGGAGCAAAACCCCACAGAAATATAAACAAAACAAAACAAAAAAAGGGGTGCATGCTCATAACCCCAGCAATTTGGGAGTCTGAGGCAAGAGGATCACAAGTTTGAAGCCAACCTCAGCAACTTATTGAGACCCCGTCTCAAATTTTTTATAAAATAAAAATAAAAGAGTTAGGGATATAGCTCAGTGGTTAAGTACCCCCGGGTTCATTCCTCAGGCCTGCAAAAAAATAAAAACCACTCCAGAACCATCCTGGATGAAATCCAAATCCAGTTCAGTTGTTGATTTTCAGATCATTTCAGGAGTGCTTATTTCTAATCGTTCTTATCTCATCTTCCTCCCATGACCTGCCCCTCAAAAAGAGATTCACTGAGCCGGCTTCCATGGCATGTACCCCTAATCCTAGCAATGCGGAAGGCTGAGTCAGGAGGATCCCACATTTAAGAACAGCCTCGGCAGCTTAGACCTTATTTCAGAAAAGTAAAAAAAGGGCTGAGGATGTAGCTCACTGGGAGAACACCCCTGGGTTCAATCCCCAGTACCAAAAGAATAAATAAATGAGAGAGAAACAATCAATTAATTAATAATCTGAAGCTCGATGCTTAAATGCATAAGGGAAGCTTACAACTTAATCTCTTTTGTTGTGTGTGTGTGTGTGTGTGTGTGTATAAATGTGAATATACACTATCTTATTTGTTGTATGCCTGGATTTTAATATTGAGTTTGCTGAAATCTGAACAGCCATAGTCAGGTGCCTGTACTGTAAGCCAAGCCAAGCTCAGAGGTGCCAGTGAAACCCTACTGGACCTCCTGCCCCACCGAGGCCCAGTGGAGATCACGATGTAGACTCATGAACCCCTTCCCTTCCTCTGCCCTTGGGGAGGCAGCATCTGGGGAGTCGCCAGCCCTCCTGTCGTTCATTTGTCTTGCCTTGTCCCTAAGGCCAAGGAATGTCTCCGCAGGTTCCCATTCTGCTCTACCCAGGTGCATCAGTTCAACCTGGCCTCTGCAACTGCCTGCCTGCCGTGAGACCAACTTTAGAAACAGGACGATGGATTGATTTTGTAAAACATCCCTAAATCCGCTTGGATAGTGGAGAGATGGGTTACAGACTTAGACTCACTTGACCCTGCTTTAAATCTATTTAATATTTTCCCTGGATAAGCCTATGGGGATGACAGACAGGCATCCTGGGCACCTCTGCTGGGCTCAGGGCTGCCTCCTTTGGTCCTAAGGTTCCTCCCCTTCTTAGCATCTCAACCGTGCCTGAGAAAAGGCCAGCAAGGGACACACTCTGTTCCCTGTGGAGTGCTAATGAAGACTGAATACACTGAAACACATCCCTTTCAGGGTCACTTCAGTGCTGTAGGTAATCAGGAACCAAAGTTTGATGGTTGATGAGGAATGTAGGAAAAAAAGAATTTTTTTTAATTGGCAGGATTCTTGTTATAAGTTGACATTCTGGACTGAGTTTTTTTTTTAAAAAAAAAAAAAAAGGACTTAAAAATGAGCCAATCTTTTGTTGCCAGCAAGACTGAATTACAGAAGCCAGGCACCGCCTCACACCCTGTCTGTGATCACTAACCGCTTAGACTTGCTATCCCCTGGAGTTAACTGCTAACTTCCCATTTACCAACTACATGAAGTTTTTGGCAAAGATGAAGGATTCCTGGATCTCTGATCTTCCAAAGTGGGGACCATGCAGGCTCCCCCCTCAGAACGGATGGTGACGTGGGCAGTCCCTCTCCTCACTGGAAGCACAGAACTGAAAGCTTTCTCTAATGCCTTGGAGCATCTCAGAGGACAGTGCACAGGGAAAGGGATATTTCCCAGGAGCCTAGTCAGGTGCCTGATCTGAAGTCCCTCCTGGGTTGAGTGGAGCCTGAAATGGCACAGCTGCCGCTGCCTTGCTCCTCAGCTCCAGTCAGCCAGGGCAGCTGGTTCCCAGGGTGGGCTCCGGGTCACAGGGCCCATGCCCAGGATGGATGGCTAGGCAGCCGCAAACCAGTCCGCTCTGGTCTTTTCTGTCCCTTTGTTGGAGAAAAGGAGACCCAAAGCAGGGTGCAGAAGGGTGGGTGGGATGGCTTTAGCTTGACCTCAGCAATTCCCAGCCCCTGCCAGTGCAGACTTCTCCGGAAAGGGGCTGGAACTTCCTTTTTGGCTCATGTTGTGACCCTTGGATGGAATTTCCTGGGACCGTTTCTGTTTTCTCTGGGGTTTTCAGCTGCTTCCTGATCAGTCAGGGACTTGGTACAGAATCTCATATTCTAATTATGCCCAGGGGCAGCCTCTCCCCGCCACGCAGAGCGTTCAGCCTGAGACGGAAATAGATTAGGGCACGAATGATTCAATTACAGCTGGGCATGGACTTTGATGGTGTAATATTCTGATAGCTCATTAATCGAAGGCTTTGAATTGACTGGAACTGGGCTGAAGTTCATTTACCATCTTCCTGAGAACAGAGGGCTTCTCCAGTGTGGATGCGGGGATGTCTGTCAGGGTGTGTGGCTGGTCCCTGACAGTGGCCTGTCAGTTGTACCTCAGGGCTGGGCCTGAGCCCGGACAGAGGCCCATGTCGATGCTCCTTGGTAACTCGATGTGCCCTCCTTACCGCCTGCTCCACTCAGGTGGGCTGCGGGCTTCAGTCCCCAGTGTGACAAAGCGCACAGTCTGGAGCTCTGCTCCTCCTCCGAATGCTGGAACAGATCCCTGGGTTTCCCCCAGCACTGCCTCGGGTGCCCCTCTTTCCAGTCCTGTTCTCCCCAGTGCCAAAAGGGACTTAGGCTTTATTTCCTCCCCCTGGGATCATGATGGAAACAATAATGAATTGTTCCCAGTTTCAGTTCCAATATTCACATCCAGCCCACTTTGCATACCATTCCCAAACTCCCAGATCAGCTCTGTCATCTGTTACATCTTCATTGGAGCCCGAGTCCCTGATGAGGCTCTCCATCACCTGCTGCGCCTACCCCGACCTCGCACCACCCTCCTGGGCCTGGACCTCTGTGCGGCCTCCCCGTCCAGTCCCACTTCCTGCTGCCAGCCTGCCCTTGGCTCCCTGCCTGTGCGGAGGATGTCCTCTCCCTCCCTCTGTTTAAATCACCCATGTCGGTCCTCCCTGAAGTGGCTCCACTGTTGTACTCAAGACCAGGGAGAGCTGGGGAGATAGCTCAGTTGGTAGAGTACTTGCCTTGCAAGCACAAGGCCCTGGGTTCAATCCCCAGCACCGCAAAAAAAAAAAAAAAACAGGGAGCCCGCAGCACTTGCTCTGCAGTGGCTAGTGCCTCCTTGTCCGCCCTCGCCCCGCCCTACTGCGTGCACCCGGCTGTGTGCAGGCCTCTTCTCCCTTCAGGCTGTGCTCTGAGGGCAGGGACTGTGTCTCCCTGGGCTCTCCTGTTCCCTGGGTGTGTGCACAGGCGCGGAGCTCAACCCACTTGCTCTGGATGAAAGCATTTGGGTACTCATCCATCACAGGCTGTTGTCAGCTGCACATCACATTAAAAAAAAAAAAAAAAAAACTTTATTTATTTTTACATGGTGCTAAGGATTGAGTCCAGTGCCTCACACATGCCAGGCAAGGGCTCTACCACTGAGCCACAACCCAGCCCCTGCACACTCCATTTTAATAAAGTAGGTCCTCCACCCACTGATACAGAGTTCCATTGCTCTGTGCACTTGAAAATAAAAAATCACCCTTCCTCTGAAATATTCTATCACTATGACTTTGCCCTACTTCCGCCTACCACCCCCACCGGTACTCCAAATGAGGTTGGCTGTATGAAAATGCAGATTACATTTATTTTACTAAAAACATGGCTCCATTCGATCCTCACTCCCCAGTGAGGAAGGGGGTTATTTTCCCATTTTGCAGAGGAGCAAACTGAGGTGCAGAGATGTCACAACTGGGTGGGAGCCCGGGGATGCCTCGTGGAGGCACAAGCGCTGCCAGCAGTGGAGGAGCCAGCAGACTGTCTTGGGTGCAAAGGACCAGGGAGGCGTGCCCTCCAGCCCCTGAGCATGGGTCACTTGTAATCTGAGCCTGGAGAAATTATTTTAAAACGAAAGCAAGCCTCTAAACCAGGCTGCCGCTTCATCGCCAGTGACGGCAGAACCAAATTTAGTGCCATGGACAGGTCCACACTTAGGAAACGGAGAGGCTCCTTTTTTCTTCCTGCTCACTTAAGCAAAGCGCGAAAAATGGTCACACCCGCCCCATCGCCCTGGGGGTCCGCGAGGGCAAAGGAGGACGATGGCGCTGGTAGACTCAGGAAGGCGGAGGTCGGCTCCCAGCAGCACCTACAGGGAGAAGTGTAATTAATGTGGGGCTGTTTCCACGGCGAGGCAGACTCAGCAAGCCCTCTGCGCTAGGAAAGGGAGGGCAGCCAGGCCCAGCCGCCTCCCCCGGCGTGCCCACACCAGTGTGCTTCGCTGGGAAGGGGAAGAGTGCACGCGGCGGAACCCACACCCCCGGCCCTTCGTGGTACTGACCCGTCACCCCCACGCCCTCCCTCCCACCGAAACGGCACCCATTTCTGTTCCCTTCTTGCCTCCCACCTTCTCTCCAGCACTTTCAAAATCCATCAGCTAAAAAAAAAAAAAAAAAAAAAAATGAAGATACCCTATGTGAGATCCTGACCGGTTTCTGGTTTTTGTTTTGGTTTGATTTTATTGGGTTTTTTTTTTTTTTTTTTTTTTGTAGCCCTGAGGAGTCAGGGATCATTTAAGCCTATAAAATGTATTCAGAGTACAGGGTTGTGGCTTAGTGGTAGTGCACTCGCCTAGCGTGTGTAAGGCCCTGGGTTCGATTCTCAGCACCGCATATAAATAAGTGAATAAAATAAAGGTCCTTCAACAACTAATGAAAATATTTTTTTAAAAAGTAGAGAAAATGTATTCAGAGTGAGCGGTGAGGCATTCTAGAAGAAAATCTTCAAAAGCACCCAGAAATGAAAGTTGACGCCCCCAGAGAGAACATGGGCAGCCTGGGACTGAGTGCAGGTCTGCTTAGCTCCTCCGGATCCAGCAGGAGCTGCAGAGTGTGAGCACCTTTGCTCAAAGTCCTGGTGCAGTTAGGGGCTGGGCAGAGGTCATCTCTTTCTGTTGCCCATTGGACAGCCCAGAGCACACTGGTTACAGATTTTGGGGTACTGGGATGTGCCCGAGTAGATGGCATTTTATGGTTTATATGGTGTTACTTAATTCTTGACATGAACCTGTAAATTAAGAATTCTAGCCAGGTGTGGTGGCATATGCCTCTAATCAGTGACTTACACAGGAGGCTGAGGCAGGAGAATCACAAGTTAGAGGCCAGCCTGGGCAACTTAGTAAGCCTGTCTCAAAATATAATTTAAAAAGAGCTGAGGACGTAGTTCAGTGGTAGTGCCCCTGAGTTCAATCCCCAGTACTGTAAAAAACATCATCAACAACAACAAAAATTCTAGAATTCTAGGACTAGAAAGTGTAAACTCAGTGGTAGAGTAGTTGACTGGCGTGCATGAGGCCCTGGGGTTGATCCTCAACGATGAAAAAAAAAAATCCCTCTCCTCTTTTACAGATTAGGACACTGAAATTCAAGGAGATTAAGCAAGGTTCAGGAAAGTTAAGTGGCACCTGAAATCACGAGGCTAGTTGGAGGCTGACAGGAGATCTGAACCCAGGACCTCTGCTCCCTAACGTGGGCTTCTGCTCCCCAGAGCTCACCCAGCTTTTCCACTTGCTGCTTTCACCTGAGTGGAGTCCTGCCATTTATCAAGCCAGTGCCTTTACCCCAAAAGACAAAGGAAAACGGTGGTAGATGGTGTGTGGGTGGGTTGGTTGATTGGCTTGATAAGGCAGAGGCCTGGGATTATAGCTTGAGGACTTAACACCATATGATAAATAAATGGATTGCTTTTTCCTTTGAAAAAATAAAAATCAAACCATTTGGCATAAGATGTTGGGAGTGGGCATTTGTGCCAAAAAGTGCTCCCTGCACCGTAGTGATGGGGGACAGGAAAGGGGAGAAATCGGGGTCCCGCACCCCTGCCATGAGCTGAACAGGGATACTCGGCTGCAGGCCCTGTTGGCAGACCCAGGTGTGACTCCTGGGGTCGGGTAGTGGGAGGAGGCAGAGGACCAGCCTTGAGCTCCCCTGTGCTTCCAGGGATCCAGAAGACAGAAAAAGAGGGGGGGAAATTTTTTTTTTTTTTTTTTTTTTTTTTTTTGGCAACTAAATACTAAAAATGGTAGATAGATCTTAAAGATAATTGGGTAATTAACTGAATGTCTCTGGTTTCAAATCGAGTCCATTGAAACTTTCCACTTTCACATCACTGGTGCGCATCATCTGTGTCTGCTTTCCCTGACACCATCTCATTCCACCCTCTTAGGCCTCCCGACTCACCCATCCACTGAGCAGTGGTTTATTTGTATCCTCGGTGCCTGGCGTGGTGCGTGGCACAGAATGAGTGCCCACTTCTGGCTTAGCGAATGAAGAAATGGATACATGAGTAAATTCAGTGCAGATTACAACCTAAGGGTTTTCCCTCTTTTCTTTTCTTTTTTCTTCTCATCTCTTATTTTTTCTTTCCTCTTTTCTTTTCTCTTCACTTCTTTTTTCTTTCCTCTTTTCTATTTTCCTCTTCTCTTCTCTTTTTTTCTTTTCTCCCGAGCCAGGGACTGTACTACCCAGACTGGCCCAAATTCCTGGATTCTGGTGATCCTCCTGCCTCAGCTTCCAGAGCAGCTGCAACTCTAGGAGTGTGTGCCACCCAGGGAAGTCCTTTTTCAAGAGACTTGGGAGCAATAAGGGAAACAAATGCATGCGTTGGGCATTTGTTCATCTTTCTACCTTCCAAAGGGTGCAAAGGGCAGATCCCGCTTTGGTATTTTGAGTGCTGACCGTGGAAAGATGCACGCATTTGCAGTGACCTCTCCCCGCGCCCCCTTCCAGTGCCGGGGATGGAAGCCGGGGCTCTAGCACCCTGCAAGTGCTCTACCACTGAGCTACATTCCCAGCCCCTGGCAGAATCTTTGAAAAAGTTAAAGACTTTCAGATTCTCCTGAAAAACTGAAATACGGCCGTAAACCATGAGCCCCGCTTCAAAGACCGAGATCTTCCTGAAAGGGGCTGGGTCTGTGTTCTGGGCCCCCACACCTACCAGGAAGCGGGTCAAGTAGAGCAGAGCCAGTCACTGAAGACTGCCGTCTCCTAACAGGTGTGACCCCGGCAGGGCTGTCAGAATGGGCAAATTAAAACACAACTGTCTAGGTATTCAGATGTCAGATAAACAGGTAACAATTTTTTTTTTTTTTTTTTGGTTTAAGTATTGCAGCCTGCAGAATGTCCTCCAAAAATATCAGATTGCAATCCCCAGGACCTATGTGACCTATTGTCCTTATTTCCAAATATGTGAATTTATTTTCCAAAAAGGGTCTCTTCAGGTGTGATTAGATAAGGATTTCCAGATGAGGGGATCATCCAGGAGTATTTTGGCTGGTCTCAAATGCAATCACATGTCCTTTTAAGAGCGAGACAGAGAGAGACTAGAAACACAGGGGTGACAGCAGCGTGGAAATGGAGACAGGGGAGTGGTGTGGCCACAAGCCACAGGTTGCCGGCTGCCACCAGAGGCTGGAAGAGGCCAGCAAGGGATTCTCCCCTGGCGCCTCTGAGGGTCATGTGGCCCCACCAAATGCCTGATTTCAGCCCAGTGGTACTGACTGCAGACGTCCAGCCTCTGGAACTGTGGGAGAATGGACATTTGTAGCATGAAGCTTCTGTCTATGGTGTTTGGTTTCAGCAGTCACAGGAAATGGACACAGTACGTGTGTTCCATGCAGTGCTTGGGACAGACACTGAAAAAGTTATGCGTTGCTTATCTGAAATTCAAATTAAACTGGGCCACCTGTATTTTACTTGGCAACCATCATAACCAGAGCCAAAGAAAGGGGCTTTTGAAATTTAGAAGAAAGCTGGGGAGCTCTCAGGAAGTGGGCTTTGTAAACCCCCAATTTGAACTTCACTAGCCACCTCTGAACAAAAGAGGGGGCACTTAGACAGGCGTTAGTGACTTCCTCCTTCCACGGTGGTTGGAGTACCTACTGTAATACAGAAGCCCTGTGTCAGGGTGAGTTAGCCATTAGCCAGGGGCCTCGAGGTGAAGTCACCAACCAGTCAGAACTCACGTGATTCTGCCCTGAGCTGCCCCTGGAAATCCCACAGCCCTGGAGCTCCCCTCCCTCTCCTGTGAGATGGTGGCCCAGCTTGCTGAAGGAGAGGACATGACCACAGCCTGAGGGGCATGGGCAGCCGCAGGAGGAGGTGCAGGCTCCGCATTCCCTTGGGGAGCCTTCGGGAGAACACGTCTCCATCACTTCCTGTCGCATCACACTCTAAAGTCCATGTGACGGGGCAGGACAGACATGGCCCATTTTCCCATGTGAAGAGTGTACCCCCCCATGCCAGTTTTGTGGGCAGGGAGCAGGGGCCTGGCCAGTAAGGACAAGGGTTTGTCACTTACCATTGGCTCCCTTACACCTCGGGCTGCTAATGATGCCCACAGAATCCACAGTGCTAGGGCCGTAAGGGGCTGTGGGCCATTGGAATAGGCAGAGGTTCCAAATACCCAGGCCTGGTAAAAAGGAAAACAGGTCCCTCCTGGGAAGAAAAAAAAAGTAGGACCAGATATCAAACATGAAATCCGCTCTACTGACCCATGATCAGAAGATGGATGCCCAGCTGCAGCAGGGTGCCTTTGCTTGCCATCAGATGGCAGAGACCCAGAGGGCATGGGCAGTGAGCTGCCTGGGCCTGGCCACCACCGCCCCACAGGACGCTCTTGACAGCGTCGCTGCCCCCAGCATCCACCCTGCCTGCGTGAGCGGAGGCTTCCGTCGGGGGTCCCTGCAGGAGTGTGTCCCACAGTGGTCCAGGCAGACGTGTCACGTGTGGCCCCTAAGGAAACCGGTGGGCCCCTGCACGCACAGTGGATGCCCCCGAGGTGTGTGGCCCTTGAGAGAAGCGAGAGAGGGACGAGGGGCACCACCTCGAGGAAAGTAGCCGCCCGCGTGGAGCCCGGCTGTGCAAGGAGAGGTGGGACTTGTGTTCCCACGCAGCCCCAGGAGAGGGAGGTCATGGTGGGAAAGGGGCTGCGTCTTCCCCCTGCACCCTTTTATGCCATCCACTCTTTTTTCCACGTGTAACTTTTAGTTAAAAAGATAAATATGCTCACGTGCCAGTACACTTCAAATGGGCGAAAACGTCTGGAAATTTCTTTTAAAAGATGGCGACAGGCATGACATCCCTGAAGCTCTGACCTGGCCTGACCCTCCTGTGCAACCCGGGGAGGTGGAAGCTCGGCCACACCAGGCCCTGTGGTGTGGGCACTTCACTGCTTTAGATGGAGGACACTTCCAGATCAGTTGTAGGAATAGAACTTACTGGAAGCCGAGCACACACGTGTGGTCGTATGTGTGTGTGTAGTGTGCATAAAACATGTAGCAGAACACAGAGAAACCTTCTAGAGTGCTCTCTTGGAGGCAGAGGTGGCTGGGGTAGGCAGGCAAGGGGAGATCGGCTGCTGTGCTTCAGTGTCTAATCCCTGTCATGGACAACCCAGACCAGCCCATGAGCCGCCCTGGTCCCCCCGGGCCGGTCCCCCCGGGCCAGTCCCCTGGGGCCGGGCGGGCTGATGTGTCTCTTTACCATTTTCATGCTGAGCCCTTATATCAAAAACAACCTCAACGCTATTTTTTCTGCTAGTGTTTTCACACAAATGACCTCATCGCCTCCTCCTCACCACTCTGGGTTGGGTGGCACTTGCCATTTGGAAGGGGAGGAAACGGACACGGCCGCCCAGAGCAGGGCCACCGCAGCAAGTCCCAGGGTGCTACTTCTATACCCTGCCCTGTAGTCCCTCCGAGTGACCTCGACACTGCGCTGGGCTGGAGTTCCTCCAGAATCCATGCTGTCCACTCATCCCCCACATTCCTCGAAGGACTGAGAGCACAGCCCCAAGACCATGCTATTCGGGGACAGTCTCCACACTGCAAGAAGCAACTGGACTTCAGTCCTTGGAGGTGTCCCAGCCACTTCTCAGAGGGCTTTCATTACTGTGCTGTGTGCGGATGCTCCCCGCTGAGGCTGGCGTGTGGTGTCACAGACCCCACCCAGAGCTTCTCCCACCATGTAGGATGGGAGTCACCAGCTCCGCCCGCAGGACTCTGAACTCCCCAGAGCCCCACGTCCTGCCTGAACCTCCTCTTCTGCCTTCCTGACAGCCACCCCAGCTCCCCAGTGAACCATATGACAAGGGGCCTGGGAGGGAAGGGAAAGGAGGGCCCAGAGAGGGTGGTAAGGTGTCGGGACAGCTCCCAGCGTGTTGCTTCCCTCCACTGAGTCTCCCGCCTCCCTTCCCACCTTCCTGCAGGACCTCCTTTCTCCCCACACCTCCTCTGCTTCCAGAGGTTATGCTGAGAAAATCCAGAGAGGTGCCAACAGCACAGGGCACCAAAGACCACGAGTGTGGCATTTTAACAAGTACCAGAGCCACTCGAGAAGACAGGGACATGAGCCCCAAGGTAACACGGCAAGTTCAAGGCAAAGCTGGGCTCACAGATGTCTCCTGCCTCCCTCCTCAGGTAGACTACCTCCTGTGCCCCACATCACCTCCCTCCAGTGACCCGGCCACCCAGAGAGGGACCCTCAAGCCCACTGGGCCAGTGATTGCAGGGAAGCCCAGTATTTGAGATCATGAAATAAAAGTTCATCCTTTCAAGTGATGGATGCCGGTCCCTGGAACTGCTGATCTGATTTGCAGATTGTCCCTCAGCAGCAGCTTTCCAGAACATTCCCACACTCTCCCACAGCGTGGGACTCTTCCGCTATCTCCTCACTTTGACAGATCGTGTTGTGTGGCACAGAGGCTGAGCTCTGCCTTGGAGGGTGGCACCATCCTGTGTTGGGTGACAGATACTGAGGCTGAGTGGTCACCCTGTTGTGTGCCAGGCAGGAGCTAGAGTTGTCTCAGGCCGGTGGCCAGGACACGCCCTCAGGAGAAAAAGAAATCACAGCAAAGGGCTGGGTTGTAGCTCAGGGTAGGGCGCTTGCCTGGCATGTGTGAGGCCCTGGGTTCGAGCCTCAGCACCACACATAAATAGATCAGTAAAATACTGGTCCATCAACAACTTAAATAAGAAAAAAAGAAATCAAACCAAAACCACAACTACACCTCTCAAAGAACGGCCGAGTCGGGGCACGCCCTATCCCTAAAGCACCCAGGCTGAGTTGCCTTTGCTAAAAACGAATGCCGATCGTTGTACACTGACCCGTGACCCCCAGCCTGCGTGGCATCCTGTCTGGAACCGCCTCCCTCCGCGAGCAGGCCATTCGCTCTGTCCCCGTGGCTTGAGTAACTGAAGCGGTGTTTGCTGCTGGAAAATATCAATTAGGTTAATGAGGTTTTCCTGCCCAGGGAGGTGGAGGGGTCCCAGGGTGGAGGTGCCCCTCCCGTTGCCCGTACCAGGGACCTGGCAACCCCGCCCAGGAGACCCTGGGATGGGCGGGCGTTAAAGTCCATGTTTAAAGTTTTTTATTTAAGCTGTCAAGGGATCTTTTAATGTATTTATATATGTGGTGCTGAGGATGGAACCCAGGGCCTCATGCATGCAGGCAGGCACTCTACCTCTGAGCCCCAACACCAGCCCCAAGGTCCATTTTATTTTATATATATATATTTATTTTATTTTACTTTACTTTCTTGCAGGGCTGGGGATTGAACTCAGGGCTTTTGTGCTTACGAGGCAAGCACTCTACCAACTGAGCTATCTCCCCAGCCCCATCCATTTTATTAATCCATTTTGATCACTTCTTCCCTTACTCTTTCCTTTGTCTTCCCAAAGTCAGCCTATCTCACTATTAGCACAAAACAGAAGCTGTTAGGAATTCCTCTCTCCTCATCCCTCCCTGAACTTGACTGACCCATTTCTTAGCCCCTCAAACAAACCATTTTCCCTAACTACTGATTTAATCATTTTACCGCCATCATACCTTACTCAAGAGTTGAACACGAGATGCAGTGGACCCCCCTGGAAAGCAGGTGAGATATGGTGGGAAGGGCCCAGGGCTTGGAGCACTACCTGGGATTGAATCTTGCCTGCTCCCTTCTAGCTGTGTGATCTTGGGTAAGTAGATCTACTTCTCTGAGCCTAGTTCCTCACCTGAGAATGAGAATAAGAGTGCCTCTCCTTCGGGGCTGTAGTAAGGAAGAGCAGCGATGTGTAAAGCACAGCACTGAGCCGCCCCTCAGCCAAGTCCTGAGCACCCACAGGGAATGGCCGGCTGCGAAGGTCCCCCCTCCAGACGCCTTCCAGGGCCTGGAAATCCCACAGACACCCCCACCCCTCAGTCATCCCCAACCCACAAAGGACACATCTGAAGGCCCCAACACAGCAGAGCCCCTCTGCGGGGTCCAGCAGTGGGCCCTGGGAAGGGTAACGACGGGCCAGGGGCTGGAGGGCTGCTGACCGGTGAGGACAGCCCTGCTCCTCCGCCCAGCGCCTGCCATACTGTGGACACGTGATAACGACGTGGCTGGTGAGCACAGGCGGCCAGGTGCGCCCCAGGTGTGCGTCTTTGCACGGTTCTCAGCATGGTGGGCACGCTGTGTGGAAGATGCCCCAGCCAGGGCATGGGGCTGCTCAGCCTTCACTCCCTGAGTCAGGAGCCCAGCCCCTGCTCCTGTAGTCAGGGTGGCCTGGAGGAAAAGCCATGGGGCCACAGATTGTATAGTCCAGCAAACTGCCAGTTACCCCAAGGGACAGGTGCAGAAAGCCCAGTGGAGCTTCATGTCATCCAGTGTCCCCTACAGTGTGGTGCCGTGAAGTCCCCAGCTAAGGATGGCATCTCGTGGAAGTGAGAACCTAGTGTGGCAGATAAATATTCAGATAAATATTCAGGATAAATCCGAAATCGTATCTCATTCAATACTCCTGTTGTCAATGCCGGTGACCAGGTCAGCGGTGTGGGAACTCTGTCGCATGCTCAGGGCTGTTTGTCTGGTCTACACTGTATCCAGAAGGGATTCAAGCCAGACTGCAGGAAGAAATTCCTGAGGTTTCCTTTCCTGATCCTTTTTATTGGGGTTTGAACCCAGGACTTCACACAGGCTAGGTGAGTGCTCTACCACTGAGCTGCACCCCCAGACATTTTTTTTTTTTTTTTTTTAAATTTTGACACAGGGTCTGGCTCAATTGCTGAGGCTGGTCTCAAGCTTGCAATCCTCCTGCCTCAGCCTCTCAGGTAGCTGGGATTGCAGGTGTGCACCACCACACCCAGCTCGAAGGTGAAGAGACCTTGGTGTTTGGGCACCCTCCTGCCAGAAGTGAGGGGCAGTGCACTAGAAGACTCCCCTTAGCAAGGTCCAAAGCTCCAGAGCCCAGGACCCGCGGCAGGTGGGTCTGAGTGCCAGATTCCCACACCTCCCTCCGACTCTGTGCATGGCCTTATCCTTTGCCCTTTCAGGGTTCCTTTGGTCTGATGCTTATGGGTTGCCTTCTTTTAATTAGTATATTCTATCAAAATACCCAGCCAAAGTGTCCAGGCAAGTTAGACCTTAAAGCGTGACGATACCCTGCGAGTCCATTGAAATGCTTTCTGTGTTCCAGGCACTGGGACCCACTCAGTCCCAGTCCCTGAGAAACAGTCTATCAGGGAAACACACCCTCTTACAGCCTCCCTAGCTAGGCATACTAAAAATTTAGTGTTGCTACGTTGCTGTATCTTGACGTCCAGAGATTCTCTGAAGGAAAGGGCACCTAGGACAGGTGTCACCTGAAGCCCCCACCCAGCCTTGGGTCTCTTCTGTTGTGACTCATGGTTCCTCACTGAGAATGGGATGGGAACATAGTCTAAAGAGGGGGCTGGCACTGGGACTCGATCCCCTCTAGCAAGTCCACCATGCTGGGTTCTAAGAACCTTCAGGAATCACCTCTGGAGCCAGAAACTGAGAACAGAATTAACGAAACTTGCTCCAAATCCTGAATTGGACTCAGATCAAGCAAGATGTTCAAAGGAGTCAGCAGAGGGCAGAGAGATGGAGCCTCACCCACCATCTCCAGAACAGGGAGCCCTGGCCATGTTGGCCACAGCCAGGCAACAGTGGTCTCTCCGTAGCAGGTGCCCCATAGGGCCCACCAGCAGGACGGGGTAGCCTGCAAACATCTGGCTGTCCCTGGTTTACTGGTAGGCACTGGGGCATGCCAGCACCAGCCATCTTCAGGCTCTGTGTGGCTCTGGGCGCCTCCTGTAAAAGGTGATCCAAGCCTCTCCTACTCGGGTCTCACTCCCCCCGTGTGCTCATGGGCACATACTAAGTTCATTGACTTAGCAAGTGTCACCTCGCTGGAAACCTGCACCTGCCCGCTTACTAACAGCACCTTTTCTGAATGACGCAAACCAGTGGGAAACAGACTCAGCTCTTACCTCTGCGAGGGTTTGTGCCGTAAAAACATTCATCCTGCATTTCTACTGACGTGGAAGTGAGGTGTCATGCACCCACTATAGAGCCAGGCAGCCTGGGTTCAAGCCCTAGCTCTGCTGGGTCCTAACTGTGAACTTGAACTTGGGCAGGTCACTCAACCTCTCTGAAACAGCTGCCTCACAGTCATGACTTAATCTTGGTAGAGTGCTTAGAATAGAGCTCTGCATGTCGTGCTACACAGGTACTTGGGGTTTTTTTGGCAGTAGTGGGGCCTGACCCCAGGAGCTTGCACATTCTAGGCAAGCCCTCTGCCGCTGAGCTGTAGCCCCAGCCCTTTTTAATTTTCATTTTGAGATGATCTCGCTACATTTCTGAGGCTGCGCCTTGAACTGTAATCCTCTTGCCTGAGCCTCCTGGGTCATTGGGATTATGGGTGTGCACCACTGGCCCCACTGAGTGTTTGATTTTAAAGGAAAGATCCTTAAGTGCGTTCTTAGTGCATTTCACAGCCCTTCATTTTGAATTTTGCTTCTGAGCTCTGTCTCTCCTGGAATCCAACTATAATCCTGCCTCAGGGGCGTGAGACAGAGACAGGCCCCAGCAAATCTGCACACAGAGGAGAGGAGGCGGCCAGCCGGCAGTCCCAGGTGGCGAAGCCAGGATGCAGCCTCCACGCGGCCCCAGCAGGTGTTCAAAGTCTGCACTCTCCAAACTCATTTCAGAGATGCACAGTGTAGAGCCACACGAGCGTTAAGTCACCTGTCATTCTGAAGGCTCCTTTGCTCAGTTCATGGTCAGGAGCAGAGATCATGGGGAGTGGGGAGGCTTGTCATCCCCCAAACACTGGGGAGCATGGGGCGCACGTCCCGCTTCCTGGCCTCCACTCTTCTAACCTGTTCATCCGTCACTCGCCCTTTGAAGGCAAAGGAGCAAAAACAGCACCAAAGCCTGCAGACAAAGGCCTGGACCCCATGGCTTCACAGGCCCAGCCTTGCCCCAGGGGCGGCGATGATGTCATGCCCACCCTCCCTGGCCATGCAGCCCCTGGAAATCAAGCACCCACAGGTCCCCATGGCCACCCAGGCCAGCTCAATCAGTGGAGCTGCTCCTGCCACTTGGCGTCCCGGTGACAACCAGGCGTCACTGATGTGAAATCATCCCAATAGAGCGACAGCGTCCACTGTGAGCCACTGCGACAGGGAGGCGCCGCTCCTCTGGGCCAGGCTCCTGTTGGACAGCAGCACCCCCACTTGGCCAGAGGCCTGGCTATTTCCTGAGTAACTGTTGCTGCTGTTTCCTGGGCAGTGTGGGGGGAGTGGCACCTGAGACACCCCCACCTGTCCTCCTGCATTTTCTCAGCTGCTGGACCTGGGAGCTGAGCTGGCCAGGACCTGCCTGGTTGGGGGCGGAGGTCTGCAGGCCCTCAGCCCAGGAGAACTGACCACTGCAAGTGCTGAATTCTGCCTTGACTCCGTGGGCCCGGGACCCTTGATTTTCTTTTCCTTCACTCTCCCTTTCTCAGGTTTTGGACCCACCATAGGAACTCAGAAATAGGTTCTTGGATTTGTTTATCCAGGCCAACACCTATTTTTTGAATGCCTCCCATGCACCAGGCTGAGCAGGGGGTCCTGGGATCTGGTGGTCTATACCGACTCTCCTGGGTTTCTGCTGTGGAAGGGGATTTTTGATGGGTTCTCCCTTCCAGGGCCACACCTTTCCCCCTGTGCGCCCCAGTTCTACTTACCCTCGGGCTCCTTCCCGACTACAAAGACAGCAGTTTTTGAAGGCAGGTTCCTACACAATGTAAGTGGGAGTAAGTTTGGACAGATTTTCAGAAAGCAATTAGAGGCAGTATACATGGAGAGCCTTGGAAATATTGCTACTCCAATTCAGAATTTCACTTCTAGAAATCTATCCTAGGGAAACAACTAGTCACATGGAAAAGATTTATACGTGAAGATGTTCATCAAAGTGTTGTTTATAATAGTAAATCTCAGAAACAGGCTAAATGTCCACCCTCTGGTAAACAGTTATGTAGACTAGCACACACCCATTAGAAGACATGATGATGGAGTTCTGAGTGCCCCGAGGAAGGCAAGGCACAGTGACCACACCTGTGATTCCAGTCATCTGGGAGGCTAAGGCAGGAGGATTGCAAGTTTGAGGCCAGCCTCAGCAACTTAAGCCTTAAACAACTTAGCAAGACCCTGTCTTAGGTTTAAAAATTTTTTTTAAAGATTTAGGGATTAGCTCAGTGATACAGAACCCCTGGGCTCATTCCCCAGTATGAAAAAGGGAAGGAAACACTTCCGACATAATAAAAGAGCACGGCCCAGGGACCATGGCTCAGTAGTGGAGCATTTGCCCTAAGCTCCACCCCCCAGTACCACAGAAAACGTGGGGGCGTGGCACAAATTGGAGTCAGTATAATCTTAACTGTTTTAAAATGCATGGGGGAAAGCATAGAGGAAATGTGAGAAAACATTAATAGGGATTTCTCCAGTGGTGGTAAGCACTCCTGATTCTTTGTATTTCCCTGGGATAACGTGCATATGTTGCTTTGTAAATAAGAATTAAGTTTGAAATTGGAGTTAAGCTGGGGGTAGTGGTGCACACCTGTAGTCCCAGCTATGTGGGAGGCTGAGGCAGGATTGCTTGATCCCAGGAGTTCAGGGCCAGCCTGGGTAATATAGCCAGACGTATCTCTTTAAAAAATAAATTAAATTAAAAGGATTTGGAGGGGGGAGTACTGGGAGTTGAATTTTATCAGGAGAGCTTTACCCCTGAGCTAAGTGCCCAGCCCTTTTTATTTTTTGAGACAAGGTCTCACTAAATTGTTTTGAGACTCTCTAAGTTGCCTTGAACTTGCAATCCTCCTGCCTCAGCTTCCCAAGTCACTGGGACTCTAGGCATGTGCCACTGTGCACGGCTCCAAAAGTCTTTAAGTACAACTAAATACAACCCTTTACTGGAGCCTGGGTCAAAGAAAAAGATCCATCTATAAAGGACACTTTGGGACAATTAGAGAAATCAGAGTGTGGCTTACACAGATTGAGCTTCCCTTGTCTGAAATGCTTGGGACCAAAAATGCTTTAGGCTTAGGAGTATTTCAGATTTAGGAATATGTGCGTAGACTTTGTCAGCCGAAGCTCCCTCATCTGAAATTCTGAAATCCAAAATGTTCTAAGATCTGAGACATTTGGAGTATCACATGGACACTCAGAAGGTTTTAGTTTTTGGAGAATTTCAGGTTGGGGGTGCTCACCCCACCCCGTAGGAGGGTGTGTAAATGGGAGTGAGGCTTCTGCAGGGAATGGGCTTGTTCTTTGTAGAGAGGTTTCTCTACCCTCCCTTTCACCTTTCTGACTTCTCCTGGTTCAGCTCTTGGCATAAACATCCCTCCCCCCAGGAAGCTTCTTAGGCATGAGGCACCAGGCTGTCCTTAGCTGATTCTCAAATAGCTCTGGAAAAAATATTTTATAAAAGTATATATACATACAGGCGTATATCTACATATATAAAATTATATATATATACACACATACAGAGAGTACAAATATTGCCAAGTTACAATCTTGCTGTTGGGGTGTATGGTGCTTATTGTCTTTATTTCTGCAACTTTAATATAGCTTTGAAAATTTTCAAAATGAAAAACGGGGGGAGGCAGATGAATCCGTGCATGCTGGACCATTTCCGTGCTGGAAATAGTATCACTCAATTAGGCAACTGCAGGCCAGTGGTCCTTCCGTGTCAGGGCTGGGGTAGCCTTGGTGTGACTGTCTTAGGAAGAAGCAAATGTCCAGAATCCAGGGTCCAGGTGCTTTGCTCCACTGACCCGTGTGGTGGGAGGCCCAGAGTCAGCATTCCTGGGGTGCTAATTCAGCACTGTTTTGTTCAGGGCCAAAGTCCGTGCTGGGTGCCTCTGTGGCAGCTGTCTTGGGCGGCTCTGCTGAGTCCAGGCCCTCCTGCACCCTGAGGCCCTGTTGTCATCCCTCCACCTCTTCCACCATGTCAGGAACCTTGCTTAGATTATTTTTTCCCTTCTATTTCTCTCCTCCTCAACTATTTCCCTGTCAGCAGTTAGAAGGCTTAAATAATTAATTCTCTTCTTTACAACAAAATAAAACATGCCCCCTTCCCTCACTCCCCCTTAGCTCTCTCTTTTTCCCAGACTTTTTTTTTAAAGCCATCTTCAACACTTCTACAACCTCCATTTCCTTCCAATGTGGCCACCCACCTCACTGGAACCCAACCAGGTCTCAGCCCTACTTTCCTCCTGTACCCATGTGTATTAGTCAGCACAGCCAGGTTCATATGCAGTAACAAGCAAGTCCCATGTTCTGATGGCTTCACATCTAGCTCGCTGTCTCCCTCATCTTCTAGCCTTATGGCCATTTAAAAAAAATTTTTTTTTTTTTAGTTGTAGGTGGACACAATACCTTTATTTTATTTTTATGTGGTGCTGAGGATCAAACCCAGGGCCTCATACATGCTCAGTGAGGCTCTACCACTGAGCCACAACCCCAGCCCCTATGGCCATCTTTTAGTCCCTTGAAAACTGTAGTTTTCTATCTTGGGACCTTTTCATATGCTATTCCTTCTGCTTGGAATATTCTTTCCTACCTCCTTCCTTCCACCTTGCAAACTTGTATTCACCCTTTGGGTCTCAGTATAAATATTGCTGCCTCAAGGATGTTTTCTCCAAACCCCAGACTACACAGTACCCATCTCATACTTCTGTGTCTCACTGGCCTTCCCTTATGACCCTTGGTTCACTTGAGTGTCCAGTCTTCCCCTCCAGGACCTTCACAAGGACAGAAGTGTCTGTGTCACTCAGTGCTATGGGCCTGGTACCTGCACCCTGGATACCTACCTTAACTCCACATTAGAATCACTTGACTCTCTTGGCCCCACCCTGGCCAGCTGAATCCCTGGGCTAGAGCCAGACATCAACAGATACACAGTATTTTTATTGCAATGCACAAGTTTGAGGACCAGTGACCTGCATTATGCTTTTTCTAATATTTGAAAATTATTTTTCAGTATTTGGGTACTGGAGATTTCACTCAGGGGTGCTTTACCACTGAGCCACATCCCCAGTCCTTTTTTTTTTTTTTTTTTTTTTAGTCCTTTTTATTTTTTATTTTGAGACAGGATTTTGCTAAGGTGCTTGGGGCCTCTCTCAGTTGCTGTGGCTAGCTTTGAACTCCCGGTCCTCCTGCCTCAGCCTCCCAAGTCACTGGGATCACAGGTGTGTGCCACTGTACCTATCCTCAGTAGCTTTTTTTTGAATGAATAAACAAACCCCTAAAAAACCAATCTCTCCAAATGATAGGATGATGAAGACATTTTCGTAGATAACAATGTGTTATTTTCATATTTCATATTTCATATTTCATAAAATGTTGTTTCACCCTGAGGCCCAGTTTTCAAGGGACTAAAAGATGGCCAAGATCTATTATACATCTTACATGCGGCAGGCCCAGTGCCTGAGGAGGGAGTGGTCATACCCATTATACAGGTAAGAAAAAGGAACTTCAGGCGAGGAGGCCACAAATAGGCAGTCTGGGATTTCAGAGTTGAGCCAGAATGTGTTGACTTTTCAATTGCAAGTAACAGAAGCCCAAGAAACTGATTTTGCACACAATTTAATTCATTTAGATTTGAAAAATTCAGGAATAGATATCAGGGACAGCTGGATCCAGTCACTCAGATTATGTCACCAAGAACCTGGAAGGACCCTTCCTTGCCTGCGCTTGCCTCTGAGTCATCTTCCCCCAGCGATGGTAAAAATGGCCACCCTGGGCTCGTGACCTGGTCGGGAGGGATAATAGACACAGAGAACTCAATCATTGTTAGCTCCACCTGAAAGCCAAAGCAAAACCCCTTTGTTCTGTAACTCACAAGTTAGACCTTCCTTCTTTTCCTGGTTCTTTTCCCCACCTGCAGTCCAGTCCCCTAGTTCCCAAGTGTCGGGTGTCGTGGTGATTTCTTCTCCATCACCCGCAGTGTGCACGTGTTTACTTAAAATGCAGGATTACCTGGCCATTGTTTTGCTGGTAACTGAGCCCTGAGCACAGCCTCACCGTATCGGCCTCTGGCAGGCCAAGGTCTGACACTCTGCGTTCCTGGAGGGGTCCCTGGGTCTGAACACCACGCCAGCTCTGAGGAGGGCTGCAAATCTCACTCGGCCCTGTAGAATATTTTGTTACTGGAAACTATAGGAGAGGGAACTAGGATGGATCCAGGTCCGCAGAGAAGAGACGTGCTTTTGGCTTCATCTCAGGGCAGGCTTTGGAGACAGGGTTATATCCTCACATCATCAGTAAGCAAAGTGGGACTCATAGTGGTCAGGTCGTTTGCCCACGTCACTCAGCCAGTACATTAAGAACCAGAATTCGGCCAGGTGCAGTGACACACGCCTGTATTTCCAGGCCAGCCTCAGCAACTTGGCAAGACCCTGTCTCAACATGAAAGATAAAAAGGGCTGGGGTTGCAGCTCAGTGCCTTGGGGATAGAGTGCGCCTGGGTTCAATCCCCAGTACCAAAAAAAAAAAGAGCAAACCAACAAACTCCGAATTTGAGCCCAGATCTTTTGGCTATAGAGCCTGTGTTTTTTTCTATCACCACTGATATATAAATTGTTCAGTTCTATCACCACTGACCCTATAGATTGTTCAGTTCCCAAGATTGGACTCTTCTACTCCTGATCCTGCCTCTCATCGCCTGAAGAGGCCAAGGCCGGTCTGAAGTTCCACTGGCCTGGGCTCCCTCCACATGCATTTATTTTTGCTTCGTCACTGTCGCCCTGTCCCCGCCAGTAGCCCGGGAAGTAGGTCGCGGCTGCAGGGGCCACACGCGCTGGCTGCTGCCTCTGTGTCCAGGGCCAAGCAGGGGCTGACCGGCCAGGAACACAGCCGCCAGCAGGCCCTGCTCAGATTTCACATCCTGGCCCCAGGAAGCTGTTGCCAACCTTCATACTCGGAGTCTTACCTTCTAGAATCCTCTGTCACCCTGGCTGCTGTATGAGGTGACGTTTGGAGAAAGGAGCATTGGCAGGACCAGGCACCGGTGGTCTTGGGGAAAGCCCATCTTCATTCTCCTGCAGATCTGTGACTGATGGGGCTGGCAGGTTCTTGAAGGGGTTCCCTCTGTCCCCGGGTGACACTCTACGGAACAGTGGCGTCCCCAGACATTTGACAACCAGAGCTGACCTTTGTTTTAACAGCCCCTTTCTCTGGAGGACTAAATTAGTTTCAGAAATAATCATGGAATGATGTGATTGTAACAGTGGCCAGAAAAAATGCAGACAACAAAATTTTTCTCTTACTGAACTCTCATACATATCATTGCACCAAGATTTTTAAAATAAAAGTTAAGTATTATAATACAAAAAAGGAAAAGGGCTGCGGACGTAGCTCATTGGTAGAACACTTTCCTAGCAAGGGAGAAGCCCTGGGTTCCATCCCCAGCACCTCAGAAAAAATAAAGAGTAAAATAAAATAACATGATTTCTTATTAAGTAGTTTTTGTGTCTGAGTTGTGATAGTTTTTGTGTCTGAGTTGTGATCGTTTGGTTGCGGTCTGATATATGTTATGTAAATCCTTGTTCATTTGCTAACAAGTGAATTTTCATAAAAGTGAGACAACTGCAAGAGTTACTACAATTTAGCAACTACTGAACCATAGCACTGATGGACTGTTTTGTTCTTAATTGTTTTTTTTTTTTTTTTTCATGTATAGCTACTTTCTGATTAATTCTGCAAACAATAAAACAATTTTAAAAGAATCCATTTTGGCCTGGCTTGGCAGTACATGCCTGTCATCCTAGTGACTCTGGATGCTGAGGCAGGAGGATGTCAGTTTAAGGCCAGTGTGATCAACTGTCTCAAAAGAAAATTTTAAAAGGGTGGGGGTATAGCTCAGTGGTACAGGACCTGCCCGGTGTGTGCACGGCTCTGAATTCAGTCTCTAGAACTGGGGGCAAAAATGTTTGGTTGGACAGTTGATCAAGCATCATTGGCCATTTGGTTGAACATGTGTCCAGCAGGATCCTTGTCACTATTCTCACTGAGGGCCACCGGCTGGCTAGCACAGGAGCAGGCAGACACTGGAGCACATTCCCAGGTGGATGCAGAGTCAGCACTTCTTGGAAATACCGTGGATTGAACTGCAGGGTGTCTTGGGCCCCACGAGGAGCTAGCTTCTTGTCTTCCTTTGCCACGGGCCGGCTGGGAGATTCTGCACAATCCCCCACCCCACCACCACCACGGTACTGGCGCTGAACCCAGGGCCTCCTGCGTGCTGGGCAAGTGCTCTGCCCCTGAGCTACATCCTCAGGCCTTCTATCTTTTGAGGCAGGGTCTCACTCAGTTGCCCAGGTTGGCCTTGAACTTGCTATCCTGCCTCAGCCTGCGCAGTTGCTGGGATGGCAGGGGCCTGGCAGACTGTACAGGCCTCTTTGTTGCCGGTCTACAAAGTGACATCCTCTTTTCTTCACCCAATGGAAGGTGGACCAGGCTTGAGGCCAGTTTGAGTTTTTCTCCTTTTAGAAGGAGGTTGGGCTGGGTTTGCAGCTCAGTGACAGAGCACTCACCTAGCATGTGTGAGGCCCTGGGTTCGATTCTCAGCAGCACATATAGATAAATAAATGAAATAAAGATCCATCAACAACTAAAAAATAATAATTAAAAAAAAAAGAGGAAGGACCTCCAATCCTACTGAGTTTAACAACCACAGGCTAATAATCGAGGAGGCAGAGGGAGCTTTCTGTGTAGGTAATCACGGGAGGCTCTGCTCTTCTCTGGCTGGACAGATGCTCTCCACCTTCCAGGACAGACCTCCTGGGGAGGGCTGCTCTATCCAAGAGCCCCGCACTGGAATCGAAAATCCGTGCGGTGGGGTCTGCCGTTTGTACAGCTAAGGCTGTGCCGAGATTTGTGCCTCCCAAGAGGCTGGCAGCCCCTCCTGGGCAGGGCCTCCGTCTCCTCCTCCAACGCCACCCCCCCTCCCTTTCCCCTCCACTCGCCCCTCCTCCTTCTCTCAAAGGCTTTGTACACTTTTCTAAGGAGTTCTGGCCCAGCCTCTTCACAGCTTCATTATGTAACTTGCCGCTGCTCCTAGTCCAAGGATCGCCCTGGAAAAGTGGTCAGCCATGGGCACGCTGCCAGGGTCACTTACCATCCCCACGCTCTTAACTCAGAGGCAGCACAGGATTTGGACTGTGCAAGAATTAGCAGCTCTGCCCCGGACCCCAGAGCCCAACCTCCAGGATGCCCGTTCTTCCTCCTTTGTTAATTTCCAGCACACAGGGCCGGTCTGTGACGGCTGTGGATCCTTAAGGAGAGGTCCCCATGGTGCTGGTGCAGGATTTCAGCTGGCTCTGAGCTTCCCGTCTTTCTGACCTGAGCTCCCCGTCTTTCTGACCTGAGCTCCTCCCACGTCCTCTGTGTCGGGGCTGGGCCTGTGCTCAGTGGTAGAATGCTTGCCTAGCATGTGTGAAGCACTGGGTTCCATTCTCAGCATCACATATAAATAAACAAAGGCCCATTAACAACTAAAAATTATTTTTAAAAAATAAAAGGTCCTCTGTTTTAACCATCGCCACTTTGACCAGTGGTGTCCCTTTGCCTGTGATGTCCCCTTTGCCTCACAATGGCCTTGTACTGCCTCTGTCCAGCCCAGAGGAGGGGGGATTACCCCCGCCCAGCCTGCCCTGGTTCAAGTCTTCAGTTCAAGTTCACCTCACCAGTCTTCAGGAGCTCCCTCTCCCCGCAGCCCCTACAGTGGGTCCCTAGCACCGATTCACACGGAGCTCACAGATTCTGGGCGCCCAGGGCTCTGGCCAGTTGCTCATTCGCTCTCTTTTTGGACTGTTTCTCCCTTTGTGTCCCCTCCCACACCAGACCCCAGAGGGCAGGGAACCAGCCTCCATTCCTCTGACCAGCCTGGCGTCCTGCATATAGTAGGCAGCATTCCATGAATCGAGTTGGCCAGCGGGTCACTTTGCTCTGAAATGACCCCTGCATCACTCACTATTTGCACACGTGCCTCTGTGGCCAGACTGGATATGCCCACGGGCAGGGGCCGCGTCTGCTCCTTTGTCTGGGTCCCTGGCAGGGGTTGCTGCGTGCCTGCCTCATCATGCCTGCTCCCTGTCCTGATCCACAAGGTCTCCCCAGCCGCCCAGCCAGAGCTGGGCCAGAGGGCCGGCCACTCGCACGGCCCTCCCCCTGCATGGCCCACTCCTGCCCTCAGCGGTCCCGGGGCTGCCTGTAGGACTGGAGGGCACATGCGCACATCGTGCGCCCGGCACATGCAGATCAATAATGCATTTTGTGCATAGAAAGCAACTATAAACTTTATTTATCACGCTGCTGACATGTTGGAATCAGTCCCCAAATCCACCTCCAAATGTGCTGCAAGTGGCCAGCCCATCACTTCAGAGCCTGCTTTTCTCTGTCCATTAATAATAGATGCTTCCTACACCCCCAGCTTGGCAGCTTTTATTTAAAGTGATCTTCACTGAAGGGACTAATGGATGGGTCTGAATTGGTGCCTTTTAAACGCTGAGCATTGCTCTTCATTAAGTGGATCTCTGTGAGCAGGAAAAGTCCCTCCTCCATTGCATCATCACCTGCCCACGTACAGACATCTCCCAAAGCTCTCTCCCGAGTCAGGTCAGTCCCAGGTGTGCTGCTGAACGCCTGCAACCCTCGACTGCCCGAGCCACACTCGCCGCCCAGGTACACTGGCCCGCGTGCCTGGGGCTGTGTAGCATGGGTGACGGCAGGAGGCGCGTCCCTTGCCGGCTCACCCACCTGGGAGAGGACGTTTCCCCCATCCAGTCCGTGCTCCAGAGTGAAGAGGAACCCTCTCCTGGTGTGCGGATGTGCTCGTGCTACGAGAGCTGCCATGTTGGAGGGTTGCCCCCCCAGTTACCTCCTCCCTTTAGCCCCCAGCCCACATCCACTCCTCCTTTGTGCCCACTGCTGCGGCCGTGGGAGGACGAGAGCTGGGAAGGGACAGGAGGGAAGAGAGGACCCTGCAGGCGTGGAGAGAAGGGGTGTCTGTCGTTCTGGGCCCTCCATGAACACAACCAGACAGAGCAGGCACTGGGGGCTGCTGGCACCCCTTAGCTTGAGTGTAGAGAAAGGGAGGCCCTGCTGAGAAGTGCAGAGTGCCCTGGAGACAGACATGCGGGTTGCCAGCCTGGCTCTGCTCTTCACCTGGTGAGCACCAGACCCTCCTGGAGCCCTAGCTGCCACGCAGGCTGGAGACTGGCCTCGGGAGACGGAATATAAAGGGCTGAGGGCCGCTCTCCGTCCTGCCCCTCTTCTTGCCTTCTGCCCCTCAGAGTTCAGGTTGCCATTGAAGCGCTAGCCCACGTGCTTTGAGCAGAGCTCTCTATTTGCTGCTGTAGCAGATCACCACAAATGTAATGACTTAGACCAGCTCAAATATATCATCCTACAGTTCTGGAGGTCGGAAATCTGGAGTGGCCCACACTGGCTCAGGTCAGGTTGGCAAGGCTGCGTTCCTTGCTGGAGGGTCCAGGACAGAACCGGCTCTCTGGCCCCCTCCAGTATTAAAGGTTGCCCTACACCTTGGCCCACGGCCCTTTCCATCTGCAAAGCTCGCTATCACTGTCAGCCTTTCTCACTGTGACCCTCTCTGGGCCAATCTCCACCCTCTTGCAAGTTTAAAGCCCCTCATTATCACACCGGGCCACCCTGTCACCCAGGGTGAGCTCCCTGTCTGCGTCAGCGACGGGCGAGCACCCAGTTTCACCCACAGCCCGGCTCCCCTCGCCGTGCCGAGCAGCACGTTCACAGTTCTGGGGATTCGGCCAGGGACCTCTTAAGAGGCCTGTTCTGCCTGCTACTTCACATGCAGATGCCTCGTTTGCTCAATAGGAGACTGAATGAATGATTCATCTCTTAAAACAGACATGGAAGAAGTAGAAGTCTCTACCTTAGGATGCACATTAGGATCTAGCAATATCCTTGCTCTTACTGTCTAATCCGATTTTCCTAATTACTCATTTAGTAGCTCATTTAGTAGCATCTCACCACATTCTTTATGTTTTCACCTAAAACAAGCCTTTGGAGCACTGGCTTGAGGAGTCGGGACACTCTTTGTCCCTTGGATGTTGCTTAATCATCAATATTTTGTGACTTACAGGAAAAATGATTGTGCTCTTTAATTGTAAGTGGTTTTTACAAAGGGGTTTCTGATTCTGCTGGTTTTGTTTTAGTTCTGGGGATTGAACCCACACATGCTTATAGGCAAGTGCTCTACCACTGAGCCACACCCCCAGGCCTTTTTATTTTACTTTGAGACAGGGTCTCACTAAGTTGCCCAGGCTGGCCTCAAACTTGTGATCCTCCCGCCTCAGCCTCCCAAGGAGCTGGATCACAGGCGTGTGCCCCAGCACCCAGCCCCTCTGCTCATTCTTTCCATTGAGGAATTGAAGTGTGAGTGGCAGGCCCTTAACCTGATCATGTGATCAGACTCGACCCTGACCTTCGAGGACCAAGGCACAGAGCAGGCACCACACTCCCCGAATGTCCCTGGGTCACATCTGAGCAGGGCCTGGACTTTGTGCATGGGCTGCGTGAACAGGGGTCTCTCTTGACCTAACGTGCTCTCTCTGAGCACGCTCATATTCTGGCATTCTGTTTTCCTTCCAGGGACAGAGGTGACTCAATTCACTTCATATTTTTTGTCACCACTGTATGGCTAGAAGGCATCAGATCATTTTCTTCTCTTTAGAAGCACAGTTGCAATGTCCTAGAATTGCGCTGGGGTCCCAAAGAGAACAGAGAGTAGTAAAAATCTATTGAAAGGGATAAAGATAGGCTGGGGATGTAGCTCAGATGGTAGAGTGCTTGCCTTGCAAGCACAAGGCCCTGGGTTCAATCCCCAGCACCGCAAAAAACAAAAAAAAAAAAGTCAAAGACTAGGAGTAGCTACAAGCTTTCTGCTTTTATGGCTTAGCAGTTGTATTTTCTAAGAAAACAGAGGGCGTTTTACCTGCAGTACCAAGCACGTGGCTCAGGTGTTGTGGGACTCAGTGGTTTTCAGCCTTGCTCTGAATCTCCTCAGCACAGGAGACGTGTCCTCCTGGCTTGGATGTGACTTCCAGTCTTCCTTCTGACTAGCTGTGTGACCCTAGACAAGTTACTTCACCTCTCTGCTCCAATGACCTCATATGTGAACTGGGAATTCAGGACACAATCTCCCCCTGCGACTCCTGCATCACAGAAGAGCAAATGCTCTCTCCAATGGGTGTCAGGGTTCAGCTGTAATCCCAGAAGCTGGAGTGGCCCATGCAAGGGAAGGCTTCTAGAAGCAGGGGCTGCTCTGACAAAGCCTGAGGCTTGCAATGGCAGCACACACAAAGGCCTGGGAATGAGACAGAAGGTCACACAGGACCCCCAGCGTGTCACTGACAGGGTGTGAAGTAGCATTTCATTCTTTTATTGATTCCTTCATTCATCCACCACTCATGAAACACCCTCCCCATGCCAAGCACCTAGTACACCTGGTAGAGTCGCTTACATGGTTTAAAAGGACACACAGAAAAAATAAATAAATAAATAAAAGGACACACAGGAGTCCCCTCCCCTGGGCTGGGGATATAGCTCAGTTGATAGAGTCCTTGCCTTGCATGCACAAGGCCCTGGGTTCAATCCCCAGCACACACACACACAAAAAGGAGTCTCCTCTTCAAGGTACTCACCTTCTGGTGGGCGACCAGTGGGAACAACCCATGGGAACATGATGTGACCAGCACAAGAGTAAAGATCAAGCTGGGCACGGTGGCACATGTCTGTGTGCCTCGGGAGGCTGAGGCAGGAGGATCATGAGTTTAAAGCCAGCCTCAGCAAAAGCGAGGAGCTAAGCAACTCAGTGTCTCTAAATAAAATACAAAATAGGGCTGGGGATGCGGCTCAGTGGTTGAGTGTCCCTGGGTTCAATCCCCAGTACCCCTGTCCCGCCCCCAAAATGAGTAAAGACCAGCCAGGAGTCAAGTGCAGGAGGTAGGAGGTCCTGGAGGTCAGGAATTCCTGCCCAGGTCTCTGGACTCTTTCCAGCCTGAGCCTCCAGAGGAGGTGGGATCAGGGTGATGTGGTGTGCACGGTGATCTCTTTGGAAATGAGCGTGCAGACCCCTGAAGTGTGCACCTGGGTGTCCTCTGCACACCCCGGGAGGTGACATGGTGAATACTGCCTGGGCCTTGGCATGGAGGGGCCCACCCGAAACAGACCTCCATCTCCTCAGACACCAGCTTCCCCACTGAGCACATTTTGTTCTGGTTTGTGTTTGTTTTTGCAGTACTGGGGATAGAACCCGGGGGTGCTCTATCACTGAGCTACATCCCAGCCTTTTCTTTTTTTTTTTTTTTTTTTTTTTTTGAGGCAGGGCCTCACTAAATTGTGGTTTCACTAAATTGCTGAGGCTGGCCTTGAAATTGCAATTCTCCTGCCTCAGCCTCCTGAGTTGGTGGAATTACAGGTGCGCACCGCTGTGCCTGGCCCCAGCTCTGTTTTAACAGGTTAACTCAGGACTTGACATTGTGTATCTCCCCTGCTGGTCTCGCCTGCCAGACTATGAGGGCACATCTCCTGGGAAGGTGCCCTTTGTCCTGGAGTCTTCCTGGTGCCCCTCTGCTCCCTGATGGGCCATAGCCCCACATTCTGCCTCAGCCTTGTTCCCTGTGATTGCCACCCAGGGCCTGTGTTCTCCAAAACAGCTCGTAGGTTTGTACAAGCACCAAGAATCCACCTTTGCGGTTTGTTTCAACACAGATGAACTTTCCCCAGAGACTGGTTTGAGCCAAAGCCAGATTGGCAAGCAGAGGAATTTGTGTAGAAGCCATTCCTTGGTGTGAATTGCTTTCCCCATGACGGGCCGGAGGGCTCCTGCTGGAGAGCCGGAGGCTGGAAGCTGAGACCGGCCCGTGCCGTCCTGTGGGCCAGCTGGGACCTGCAGCTCCTGCCCCGGTTGGAAGGACATCTGAATTTTTAGACTTAGTCACAGAAAATAAATGCAATGCTGAGCCTCCTTTTCAATTCTTGAAAGCCACGTGTATCGAGATGATAATTTCCATATGCCTTAAAATCCCCATTAAGTTACGATTCAATCACATCTGTGAATAAAAAAGAAATACTTCCTGACCTTAGGCAGTTCAGTCAAGGTTAAAAAAACAAGCATCAAACAAAAAATTACATAATAACTTAACGATCATCAGTACCAACACTTGAAAAGACAAGTACAGAGTACTATAAAGGCACAAAACAAGAAGTTTGGATCAGTTTTACTCATATTATGGGTTTTTTCTTTTTTCCATAAGATTTAGGTGAACAGAAGTTACTGCTTCCAAGACCACAAGATGACGCAATCTCACCTGGCACTGGCATTGATCACCAAGTCCACAGTAAGGTGATGCCACACCTTACTGTGATATTCCAGATAGCGAATGATTTATTTCTACCTTTAAATGCTATTAACATCATTCACAAATAGTCAGCTTGGTGAGATTTTTTTTCTTCCTTTGGTTCTTTTTAGATACACACGACATTAGAGTGTATTTTGACATTATAAATACATGGAATATAACTTCCCATTCTTGTGGAGTGACGCTGGTTGTGTCTTCATATATGAGCAAGGAAAGTGACGTCTGAGTCATTCTGCGGTCTTTCCTATTCCCATCCCCCCATTCCCTTCATTCCAACTGCCCCCCCAAAATAGTTACACTTCGGTGGCTTTAGTATTCTTGCCTGATTTGGGTAGTCACTCCTGTGACACCTGGAAGACCCAGGGGCCTCTCGGACACGAGGATAGGGACAGAACCTGGGTCAGGTTCACGTTTCCTTGTCTCCTTCTTGACAAGTGGCAGGCATGCACGCGCATGCACACCGCCACCCTGAGTGAGGCGACCGTCATTTTTCCAGGTAGAAATTTATTGCTCCGCTGATACTCTTGCCGGCTTTTTCTGTATTGTGTTTATTGCTTTTCACCAGATCGTAAATATTGTACAGGTTCTTAAAATGAGGCAAAAACAGAGCCACTGACAAGGGAAAGTCCCAGTGGTATGTCCCTTCCCAGACATCCAGCCGGGAGGATGTTCAGCCGACCTCCTCGAGGGATTTCAGTCTGCACATGGACACAGCTGCATTCGTCTCTTGTTTATAAATGTCCCTTCATGCCTGTTTTTATCACCCCCAGTTTCTCTGGTGGATGCAGGGGCCTCTCCAGCCAGTGTGTGCGCTCCTCCCGCGTCCCTCTCACAAGCAGTTGGCTTCACGCAGGGTGCACCAGGACGGGGTTTGGCCCTGTCCCCAGGCCGTCACGGGACCAGGGGATGATCTCACAGGGTCTGCCATCTGCCCTGCCTGGCCGGAGGCTGCATCAGGAGGGCCAAGGGGGCACCACGTGTCCTGGGTATTTTCAAACAAGAGCCCTTAGAGAGAGCTGTGGATTCTCACAGTCTTTCTTTTGCTTCCGGGTGTTTCTTCCCGGGTGGGCTCCCGATTCTAGAACCAACCCCAGGCACCTCCCCAGGAGCAGCCTGGGCAGAGCATCAATATGATGCAAACTAGGCAAAGCCGACCAGGATCTGGGTTGGGGTGGGGAGTCCTGACCCTGAGAACCCATGTAGTCCCAATATATGAACAGATCACAGAAAGGCTTGACTAAACTAACAAAGGATAAGGATTTAATGGTAATAACCGTCACCGGCACTTACAGAGCTTGACATGTATGAATGCACCTCGTCGCCAGCTTTATGGACGAGACCCTCAAGGCTCTGCATGGTTGTGTGACTTGCCCAGGGCTGCACAGCAAACACAGTGGACCCGGGCACCCTGGCTGTCTGGGCTTGATACCACCACACAGCAGGTGACAGAGGGCTGGGGCTGGGGCCCTCTGTCAGCGAGACGATTCGAGAACCCGTGCTTGACTCCATTTCTTCAGCGTGTGCAGCAGACACCATTTATTTTCCATCCTTCCAAGACCACGCTGAGCTCAGGTCACTCATTACCGAGAGACAACTGCTGATTAGCGATGGACTCCCGCCACCCTCATGCCCTCTGCATCTTTCAGGGTATGTCCTCAGACTCCAGAAATAGAAACGGAGCCATCTTAAAAAACTACCACTTTCCTTCCTGATTCTGCTCTCCCAGCTCGCTCCGTCTTCCCTATTGTCCCCATCTAATGAAATGTCATGGCTAAAAGATCCCATTCGGGGCTGTCCCCTGTGACCTTTCAAACTCCTACCTCCCCCTGCTTCTGGGCGGGTTCCCAGCCCACTAAGACTCTGGCATGGAAAGTTCCAGGCCCTCTGTCCCCCCACCCTCCAAATCGCCTGCGAGTCCTCCCTGTGCTTGCTGCCACGTTAGGCACCGCCCGGGAAGGAGGGAGCAGCAGGGGGACCCTGGCTCTGTGACGTTCCCCTCCACTCCACCTCTGCTGATGCCTTCCCAGAAGTCCGCTGGCTTCCTGTTCTCTCCAGGTAGCCTCCCGTGTGCCCCTGCTGTCAGGTCCCCTCTGCTGGGGCAGAAGCTACAAACACGTTCCTGCCCACCCAGGAGTCCTGCTTGGGGTTCACCCTCTTGTCATTCCAAGTCTTCTCCTTGCTCAGATGGTGGCCTGTCCGTCCAGACAGGTACTGAAGTGCTGTCTCACAGGCATTTTCTCACTGACCCCACAGCCACCCTGTGAGACAGGTGTGGCTTCATCCCCAAGTAACTGACGAAGAATCTGTTGTTCAGAGAGGGCAAACGACTGGTCCAGCATTGCCCAGCTAATAAGAGGCCCTGGCTGACAAAGCCAGGGCTTTGGACTACACTGCAGGTGTCCCGTCCACTCAAGTCCACAGAGAGGTCTGCGCAGGGAACGAGGATCAGTCAGGAAGCTTAGGAGATGATGCCTGCCCCTTAGAAGCCAAGGGCTGGGGTCCAGCTGCTGGTCCAGCTCTGCTGTCTCCAGGAGGAGACAGGTTGGGGTTGAGCAGCCACTCCGTGCACCCCCGGTAAAGATCAAAGATGGCGATCCAGACGCTGAGGCCTACCTTCAGGGAGAGCCCCTGCACTAGGGGCCCAGAAGGAGGGTGCAGGGTGCCTCCCCTGCCCCATGCCATCTCCACAAAGCACCTCAGGAAGGGACAACCCAGAGCAATTACCAGTCCCTATAGTGGCTGATGGAGGAGCAGGTGCTCCTGGGTACCCATCATGCTCTTTGGCAACTGGCCCCATGGTGTCTCTGAGAGGCCTGAGGCACTGCCAACGCCAGAGCCTGCCTGTGAGGAGACCCCTTCATCATCAGAGAAACCCTGCATCTTCGTGTCCCCACAGGGCCCCGCAGACCCTCAGGCAGTGGGTCTCACCTTCCAGGCTGAACTTCAGCAAATGACCACACACCAGACTCTCTCCCCAGCTCTGCCACTGCCTCTGGTCCACTTCAGGTCCCGCAGCAGTTCTGTGCCTCAGTTCCTTCACCTGCAAAATGGAGCTAAGATGAGCTAACGTCCTGTTGGGAGGCTCCTCCCACCTTAGGGCTTCAAGTGGTCTTTGTGGGTCACTGAAGTCTCCAAAGACTGACCACCCAGCGTCAAACTGAAGGTTAGCACATCCGTCCTCCGTTACCGAGGCAGCTGAGCTTCAGTGCATAAAATGGGGATAATAACATTCCCTGCTTCACACAGGAGGCTGTGCAGATTCAAGAAGATTAAAGATATGCACAGTCCAGCACAGTGGAGCACGCCTGTAATCCCAGTGGCTCTGCAGGCTGAGGCAAGAGGATCACGAGTTCAAAGCCAGCCTCAGCAACTTAGTGAGGTGCTGAGCAACTCAGTGAGAACTTGGCTCTAAATAAAATACAAAAATAAAAGGGCTGGGGGTGTGACTCGGTGTTTACTGACCCTGGGTTCAATCCTTGCTACCAAAAAAAAAAAAAAAAAAAAGATAAAAATATGCAAACAGTGCCTGACTCTAGAAATATTTACTCATACTAGGTGCAGTGGTACACCCCTGTAATCCCAGTGACTTGGGAGGTAAAGCACCCCACCCCTAAGTTCTATCCCCAGTACCAAACACACCAAAAAAAAAGTTTTGAATAAAAAAAGGAATATTTACTCTTGTTATTTAGAGATGAGTATGCATGACTTAAAAAGGAGAAACTTTAAAAACCACCCTTCCCAGCAGATTTAGGTGCAATGTCTTGGTCTATGGACCATTTGCAGCCTGTTAGAGCTGCAGGACAGACGCTACACCACATGCACTCAGGTGACAAAGACACTCAAAACTATGCCTGTAGGAATGAGCCAGAACACAACACCTTCTCTACCCTGCCCTTCTCTCAAAGTCTAACAGTGATTTGTTCAGGAAAACCAATTTTTTGCTGTTTTTGTTTTGTTATTTTGGTTTTTGGCTTTGACATCAGGGGATGTTCCCTCTTTGGGGCTCTGAGTTCAGGGGGGTCCTTTGAGGTAGATGAAGTGGTTACCAGGGATGTTGGCGGCCGCTGAGCTGAACAGAGGCTCAGCAGCCGCTGAGCTGGACTTATCCCAAGGGGACTGAAGGGAAAGCTCCTGGTGTTCTGGAAACCCAGGCCACCTCAGCGTGACAGATTTTGCAAACACTGCTCTGTGAGTCCTGTAGTTACAAAGAAGAGCGACTTTTAGTTAAAACAAACAAACAAAAACCAGAAACGTGGACTTACAACCAGAATTGCCTCTCGGATGCAACCTGCAGAGCCTGCAGCGGGGTGGACACTGGCCAGGGGATGCTGGCCTGATACTGGGAGCACAGCCTTCCAGAAAGGGCCTCACTCATGCCCCCAGGCCCTCCTGGATGGTCCCCTTGGATGGAGGCCCAGAATTATTCCAGTCTCTCCTCACCAGCGTCTTTCCTCTCTGTGGGCTCCTTATCTTCTCTCCATTGGATCCGGCAGTTTTGCTTGAAATCTGGATCTGTATTATTATTTGGTTCTCGAACATTCTGTGATAAGCTGTGCTGTGATGTGACCACAAGCTCCTCTGAGGTTGGCAGTGTCCTCCCTGCTGCCTCATCAGCGCCTGCTTCTGTTTGCCTAGGGCTGGGTGTCCCCTGTGAGGGGCGGGAGAGGAGGGGGACACGAAGGGGGCGGATCTTGCAGTCTGGACGTTGCTGACCAACTGTCACCCACTAATACTGCGACAGAGGAGCATCTGTGGCATCAGAGTTGCCTGGCCCCAGCTGACGGTGTCATTTAAGTCCTGGAGGCTCTTTCCTAGGTTACAATTGGCTCCCTGCGTGCTGAGTGGAGGGTTTCCTCAAGACCTGCTGCTCCCAGCAGCTCAGGAGGCTGAGGCAGGAGGATCACAGGTTCAAAGCCAGCCTCAGCAACTCAGTGAGACCCTGTCTCTAAATAAAATATTTTAAAAAGGGCTGGGGGTTGGGGTTGTGGCTCAGTGGTAGAGCGCTTGCCTAGCATGTGTGAGGCACTGGGTTAGATTCTCAGCACCACTTATAAATAAATAAAATTAATTGGAAAAAAAAAGGGCTGGTGGGGTATATGGCTCAACTGGTAGAGTGCTTGCCTTGCAAGCACAAGGCCCTGGGTTCAATCCCCAGCACCGCAAAAAGAAAAAAGAAAAAAAACAGAAAGAAAAAAAAAAAAGAAAAAGGCTGGGGATGTGGATCAGTGGTTAAAGGTGTAAAAAAAAAAAAAAAAAAAAAAAAACTTGCTGCTGTTCGGGGGACTAGGATGCCCACCCACCACCCCTTCACCAGGTGTGTATCATGGCCATAAACATGAGTGGAAATGCCAGAAGAAAGTTCTCGAAGGGAACCAGAGCTTTAGTCTGGTCGAGCCTATGTCCTGAGCAATAATTTCTTCTCCTGAGAGAGATCCTCTCTGAAGCCCCCTTAGCTGTCATCAGTCACTGCCTGAAATAATCACCCTCTCATCACTTGGTTTAATAGGTCAGCTTCTCAGCCTGCCTGGCTCCATTATATGCTGTGTGACCTCCAGCAACACACCCAATCTTTCTGTGCCAGTTTCCAAATCTGCTAAAGTAGGCAGCATAATCAGCTGTGGTGGAATTAAATGAGCCGATACCTGGAAACGCTTGAAACGTGGTTGCTACCACTAAGCCCTGGTTCCCACCCCAGGGCACGGGCCAACTCATGGGAGAGCAGGGAAAGCGACCAGCCGAGGAAAGATGGGACGCGGAGGCCAAAAGTAACCTCTGCGAGCGAAGCCGTTGCGCGGTATTCGGGGATTCTAGGTTTCTCTCTCCGTGGCTTTCGGTTCTCTGCAGATACCTACTTAGAGTTTTGGGTTTTTTTTGTTTTGTTTTGTTTTGTTTTGTTTTTAATAGCTTGACGGAGATCGAATTCACAGGCCCCGAGAGCGGTTCTTTTAACGTGTTTTCGGGGCGCTCACACGCAGCGCAGCCGGGTCGTCTCCCTGCGGGCTCAGGTGCCGGGTTCGCTGAGTCACCGCGCCGGTGCCTCCTCGCGGCCCGGCCGGGCGGCGGGCGCCCCCTAGTGTGCGCCCGGCACGCGCCACCCGGGCGGCTCCCCGGGACCTGCCTCGGAGTCGTGGCCTTGGGACCAGGACGCTGGGCCCCGGGTCTGGAGCCTGGATGGCACCGCAGTGCGCCCAGCTGGGGCCCAGGTGAGCCAAGGGCGGAGACCAGCCCTTGCCTCGGGTTCTCCCTTAACCCCCGCACCCCGACTCCATCCGAGACTGGGTCGTGACCTCCAGCTCCCCTTTTAAGAAGGTGATGAGCCTTTGAAAAGATCCCCGTGGGAGTTCAGACCCTGCTCTGATTAGCTGTGTGACCGTAAACCCGTTACTGAACCTCTAACTTTCTCCTGTGAAAAGTGGAGCAATGATTTCTTCTGGGGAGATCCTCTCTGAAGCCCCTCGGAATGGCTCCTCCTCAGGGCTCCAGTACGCAGACGCTGTTAATCCAGCTGCCCGCGGGGAGTGCTCCCCAAGAACAGAATGCGCTCTGGAGAGTGCGCTCTCTAGAACTGAGGGACTGTTCACCTACCCATTTTGCTCTGATAAGAGTGAGGATCGGGAGGCAGGTAGGGGAAGGCCATTTGGTCTTCATCTCTGACAGACCTCAGCCCCCTGGAGGAGGGGGAGGTCTGTGCGGGAGCCAAGGGCCGGGGCTTTCACTCAGGAACCTCAGGAAGCTCTCCCTGGGGAGCACCTAATTGGCTTTTGTAGAGGGAACCTCTGGGGAGCAGAGAGGAGGCCCTAGGGGTTGGCACAGGGGAGGTCGGCGGTGGGGAGGGTGGCGCAGAGTCAGGGACTGTGGCCTGGGCAGGTCACTCGCCCTGGGGTCCTTTATCTGTTTGGGAATCCCACCCTGCCCGGCTACCCTGCACTGTCATGCAAAATGCCCAGGAAAACAGCAGACCTGTTCCAAATCACAATCAGGGTTCCCATTCCTACTCCAGAGTCACCTTTGTGGGGGGGACCAGGCTTCTGGGGGGTCCCTTATCCCCCCACCCTGACACTGGATGGCCGAGTTGGGTGACCGATTGGCTGCACAGAACACCTGGACTCTGCTGAGCAGTTTGCTGGTCTTTCAGCCTGGGGAGACCCTGTTCTTTGGGAGCAGAAGGGATCCAGGGTCTCAGCTCTTGCCTCTGAGGGTCTGGAGGCCTGGGGGCCCCTGCCTGTCTCCTTCCTCCCTAACTCCCACTTTTGGCCTCACACCTTTCCCCCCCAACCCCTTTCCACCCTTCCCTGGTAGGGGGGGCGGTCACAATAGAAGTTCTAGGTCATCTAGTTCTCAGTCAGCTGTGGGCGTCCATCCATGGATAACAGATAAACAGATGGGGGAGGCAGGTGCAGCGGTGCACACTGTAATCCCAGCCACTCCAGAGGTGCGGTCCCATGCTCCAGGCTAGCCTCAGCAACCTATCAGGGCCCTAGGTGACATGGCCAGACATTGTCCCAAAATAAAAAATAAAAAGGGCTGGGGATGTGGCTCCGTGGTAAAGCGCCCCTGGGTTCAATCCCTGTTACCAAATAAACACACACACACACGCTGGCAGTAAATCCATACAGTGGCTGAAATAGTGTCCCACACTTCCACCTGGGTGAGTCTTGAAAACCCACGCTCAGTGCAGGAAGCCAGTCACACAAGGCCATACTGTATTGTTCCATTTATATGAAATGCCCAGAAGAGCCCAGTTCGCTTTAAAATGATCATGAACGATTCATTTTGCCTCAACCACAGAAAGTTCAAAAGGAGAGAAAGACGCAGTCTCCGCTTGGTCCAGCACTCGGCTGCCGCCCCTCACCTCCCCATCCTGCTGTTCTCCTGACCCACCCCACTGTCTCCTTGCTCCTGTCTCTGGCAACCCTGCAGACAGGCTTCTCTGTGCCTCTGCCCCCTCCAGGTGGGGCCAGGCTGCGTGGGGCTGGGAGGGTGTCGCCCTGCAGTCTGGGGCCCAGCCGGCCCTCTCCGAGGCCTCAGGTTAGCTGCAGAATGTCGGGGACAGGATCTGGGATCCTGGGTCTCGTTTCCTCTTGTCAGGAGGCACTCCTTCTCCAAGGGTCCCTAAAACAGGACCCATTTTATTTCCTAAGTGTAACTCAACTTTTGTGCCTCCCCTAAAATCTCTTCCTTACCTCCCACCCACCTCCTCTCCGCCTGGCAACGGGAAGCAGAAAATCAGGGAGACCAGGAGGAGTAAGGAAGGCGGGTGAGGAAGCTGGCTTTGGTGTGCCTGTTCTCGGGACTGTGTTATACTGAGGTTACAGGGATGTGGGAGGAGGTGACCGCCTGGTCTGGCCTTGCCTAGGTTTTTCCAGAGCACCGTTCTGGCATGAGTCTCCGGCCCAGCAGGCCCGGCAGTGCCAGCTGTTGGTTGGTTCTGGCCTGTGCCCGTTCATTCCCCAGGACCTGTCCGCCTTCGGCTCTGAGGAGGGCAACAGGGATCGGGTGGGGTGGTAAGGCAGGAGGCAGGGCCCGTGTGCAGACCCTGGCCTGGATGCCAGGGTCACCTGCCTGCCCTCTGGATCTGGACCAGAGACCTGCTGTCCTGTCACTGGCCCCCAGGCTCCTAAGCAGGGGACATAGGCCCAGTGAACCCACTTAGTATAAAACACTGGTGTAGGAAGAGCGGGTGACTTTGGTGTAGGGGTCACGGGTGACATTCAGGGGATGAAAACCTAACGGCCAGAGAAGCCACTGTTCTCTAGTCACGGGCTGCAGAGTGTGAGCCCTAGCTCTGCTCCCCCCACACCCCAGACCTATGCCCCAGCGTCCCAGACGGGAAGTCAGGGAACTGCGTGTGTCCAGGATGGAAGGATGCGGTGAGGGGCAGCCCAGGGCCCCTGCCGTCAGGACACAGCCTTGACATTCAAGCCTGCCTCCCACGTGTGACTTTGGGCGGGCAACTCCCCAGATTCCTGGGAATCCTGGTGTCTACAATGACGATGGTGGTGCAGTTGCAAGGGCCCTGGTGTGCCTGTCAGCTGCCCAGGCAGTGCCAGAGGGGAGCAAGCACCCTCTTGGGCAGGTTCTGGGCCAGCACTTCCCATTACCAGGCCTGGGGCTCCCAGAGCATCAACCCAGGCAGGTCCCCCCAGACTCACATGCTTAGGTGCTATCAGTGTTTGTCATAAGACAGGGGAAGAAGAGTCACTTTCTTTTGCTCCCCAGAGACCTTCTCTCTCTGGGTTCTGTTTTCTGCCTACAGCAAGCAGACCCCCAGGAATGCTCCAGAACATGGACTTGTCTCCCCACCCCTACCCCCTGCAGTGCCGGGAATTGAACCCAGGGCCTTGTGCGTGCTAGGCAGGTGCTCTACCACTGGGCTACATCCCCGGGACCTTTTCTTTTCTTTTTTTTTTTTTTTTTTTTTTTTTTGTATCTGGCAACTTTATTTATCATTTGCCCAGGACCTTTTGAAGTTTTTCCTTTGAGACAGGAGCTCACTAAGTTGCCCAGGCTGGCTTCAAACTTGCAATCCTCCTGCCTCAGCCTCTGGAGGCCCGTCCTTCTTATCATGGCCCATAGGTTCCAAAACATTAGCACCTTGAAAAGGTGCAGGAACTTCAGGATGCAGGCCGCCGGGGTCTGGGTGTGGCGAGCCTTTCTGCTTAGAGAGTTCCTCCCATGCATTCCATTTTCCGCAAAGAAAAATATTGGCCCTTGAGATGCAGTTTATTTATTTTGCATGGTGAATAGTAGCCTGTGTTTTTAAGGATGATTTAATTTCTGCATTGGCCCCTGTAATTTATCCAGCTTCCCCTGCGTCTGACTCTCTGGTCCAGCAGTGTCTGTGGGGGCAGTGGCAGGACAGAGGTGTCATTAGAAAGCAGGGCCGTGGGACCCACTGCCCTGTTGGCCACCCCGTGGGGTTGAACGAGGAAGCGCAGCAGCTGTGCATACCCTGGCCAGCGTCCCCAGTCCCAGAACAACAGCACTGCCCACGCCTAGCTGTGACCCCGGTTCTCCTGAGTTGGAGCCTATGGGACCCCCTAGAGCAGCTGAAGAAACCCAGTACGGAAACTACAAATCCACTCTGAAAATATAGGGGGTAACCACAACATGGTGACTTTAGCTGAGACTTATTTATTTATGGTTTTCGTTTTGTTTTGTTTTTGTTTCTGTTCAAGAAATACTAGAAGCCTTAAGAAGTCTGCAAACTATGGCCCAGAGGGAGAATCTAGCCTTCAGCTAAGAATGCCTCTGTGTTTTCAAATGGTTGAAAAAATCAAATGTAAAAGAAGAATGATATTCCTGGGCATGGTGACCCACACCCGTAAGCCCAGTGACTCCGGAGGCTGAGGCAGGAGGATCACATGTTTGAGGCCAGGCTCAACAACTTAGTGAGACCCTGTCTCAAAATAAAATATAAAAAGGACTGTATTGCAGCTCAGTGGTAAAAGGCACCTGGGTTCAATCCTCAGTACCAAGAAGAAGAAAAATGCTATTTCATGACCCATGACAAGTGTATGCAACTCAAATTCCAATGTCCATAAATAAAAAATTTTCTCACAACATAGCCATGCCAATTCATTTATCATCATGATTGTTTTCCCAGTGCCCAGCAGAGATGGCACAGAGCCTGCAGAATTTACTCTCTGACCCTTGATATTGAAAGATTTTTCTGACCCTTGACTTGAAGCTAAAGTGGACTACCTCTCCATTAAAACCCATTAAAATAAAGACTCATGAAAAACTTAAAATTAGCCAGGCATGGTGGTGCACACTTGTAATCCCGGTGACTCAGGAGGCCAAGACAGGAGGATCGAAAGTTTGAGACCAGCCTCAGGAATTTAACAAGAAGCTGTCTCAAAATAAAAAGTCAGGCCAGGTGTGGTGGCACATTCCTGTAATCCCAGTGGCTTGGGAGGCTGAGACAGGAGGATTGTGAGTTCAAAGCCAGCCTCAGCAACGTAGTGAGACCCTATCTCAAATTAAAAAATAAAAAGGACTGGGGATGTGGCCCCGTGGTTAAGCACCCCTGGGTTCAATCTCTGGTACCAAAAAATAAAAAGAAATAAAAAGTCAAAAGGGCCGGGGATGTAGCTCAGTGGTAGAGCACCCCTTGGTTCAATCCCTAGTACCCGGAAAAAAACAAAATGATCACAGAAGTCAGAGGGATAGTTAAATGAATTTTCTGGAGGTTATTAAGTGAAATGAGTCACCAGTGCGGGGTGGGGGACTCTTCCATCTAAACACAGGACCTGCCCTCATCGTCCAGCCGCCTGGGCTCCTAGTGACTGTGCTGCCCTGACCCAGCCTCTAGTGTGCCGCTGTGTCCCGATCTCCCTGCCTGGACTCACCCCAGTTTTGAAGCCTGATCCAATATTTTCTAAAATGCACTTCCTGGGTGCGCCCCTTCCTGCCCACCTCCTGGCCCGCCCTCCTCTACAGCCTTTGGACTGTGCGCCTTGATCTTTGTGGTCACCTCCTGACTCATCCAGGCGACCCTGCCTGTAGTTGCCAGTTAACTTCAGGCACCTCTCTTGGTGCCCCCCCTACCGGTGAGCAGAGTCTAGGCCGACCCGCTGTTCCCACTCCAGGCTCTGCTAAGCAGAGTGGGGAGCAGCCACTGTGCCCCTGATCTACCCGCCTCTCACTGACTGGGTGGAAAAGCAGAGGGTCACAGCCTCTGATCTGGATGTCAGTTGGGTGACAAGAACCGCCTGTGGCAATACAACCTGTCTCAGAAGGGAAGACGGTTCCCTCTGCACAAACACTTCTTGGGTCCTGTGCCTACTTTGCCTGGTAGGGACCCTTTAGACCCAGCGGAGGGAACTGAGATCCACTTAGGACTGGCACTGGGCTGGGGAGGTAGCTCAGTTGGTAGAGTGCTCGCCTCATAAGCGCAAGGCCCTGGGTTCAATTCCCAGCACCACAAAAAAAAAGAAAAAAGAACTGACGCTTAGTCATCTGGCCCCTGTTGAGCTGGCCTGATGAGTGTGCATTTTATCCTTTTTCCTTCTGAGCAAAGGAACTAGCTGACCTGTGCCCCAGGGGCTGCGGCGGGCCGTGTGAGGTATCTAAATGAAGAGGGGTGCACCATGGGTGAGCCTGTCCTCTCAGGGAGTCCCTGGAGGGTGGGCTTCGAGACTTCGAGAAGAAACAGTGTGATGATCCATCGTACATGTGGATTTTCCACCCAGGGGTCACCATCTGATAGAAGAGAGGCCTGGGAAAATGACTCTCCTGGCCTCCCCAGTCACCTCCAGTGCCATCCCAGCCCTGGAGCCTCGGGGCCCTAGTTTTTGAGGGTTACTGAGGATTGAACTCAACCACTGAGCCTCATCCCCAGCCCCATTTTGTGTTTTATTTAGAGGCAGAGTCTCACTGAGTTGCTTACGCCTTGCTGTTGCCGAGGCTGGTTCTGAACTCGAGACCCTCCTGCCTCAGCCTCCGGAGCTGCTGGGATGACAGACATGCACCACGGCACCGGCTCTGGGACCCCCTTGCCTGGGCTGTGGAAACCCAGAGCCGCAGCTGTTCACAAAAGCAATGCAAAGTATGAACAGCAAGAAGGGTTCCGAGGGCAGGGAGGGGGTGCAGAGGTCAGATCACTTGCCTAGCTACCGTCCCCAGCACCATGGAGTAAGTAAAACAGCCAGGCGCAGCTGCAGTCCCACCCGCTTGGAAGGGAGGCAGGAGGATGGAGCGAGCCCAGGAGTGCAGGGCAGGCCTGGACAGCACAGCGAGACCCGGTCTCTACTTAAAACAGAACGAGCGTTGGTTTGGCTGCCGTTGATAGAACGATCACTCTGTTTCTCTGGGCCTCATTTGTCTGACCGAAAAAGCCCTGTGATGGCCTTCCCTCTCCTGTCTGATCCTACCCTCTCCATAAAATAAGTCTAACTAGAAGTCGAAAAAAAAAAAAAAAGCCCTAGCATTATCTTCTGCAGACGCGGAGAGAGTGCCGCGCAGGGTGGCTTTGAGCGGGAGCTGGCGTGATGCTGGCGACGTGCAAACGCACAGAAAGGTCCCAACGCTTTGACGAGAAGGCGGAGCTTGAGATGAGACCGGCAACTGCTCGCTGGAGAGGGGAGTGGATGGCCAAAACCTGCCTGCTGTGACCTGGGGGAGGGGGCACCCCACTCTCCTGGGAAGCGAGTCCCTCAGCTCAGCACCCCACCTGCCATCTCACCCCTTGCTTCTCCTCCTCCCAGGCGAGCCTTGCTCCAGGATGGCTGAGCCGCGCCAGGAGTTTGACACCATGGAAGATCACGCTGAGGGCTACGCCCTGCTCCAAGACCAAGAGGGGGACATGGACCAGGGCCTGAAAGGTTAGTGGACCGCTGTGCACAACAGGCGGGGCACCCTGGGGTCACAGCCAACCTCTTGTTTGGCAAGGGCTGACGGGGAGGCTTTGCATCCTGGTCATTAAAGGATTTTTCTCTGGGCGCGGTAGTGCATGTTTGTAACCCCAGCAGTTCGGGAGGCTGAGGCAGGAGGATCAAGAGTTCAAAGCCAGCCTCTGTACCGGCAAGACTCTAAGCAACTCAGTAAGAGCCCATCTCTAAAGAAAAATACAAAATAGGGCTGGGGATGTGGCTCAGTGGCCAAGTGCCCTGAGTTCAATCCCTGGTACCCCCCACCAAAAAACAAGATTTTTCAATACCTTATTGTGTAAGATTATCAGTGGAGCAAAGACTTAACTTGAAGGGGTCAAGATTACTCGAAATGTGAGGTTATTTTAAAATTTACCTTTCCACAGGAGAGTTTGCCACGTGAGTGGGTGGAGTGTGACAAGCTTGCAGGGCTCAGTGATACAGGGTCCCTGGGCGTCTTCAGCCATACCCGTCACCCTACAGACCTGTGTTCCTTAGCATGTGAAGTGCCAGTGCTGACCTTCACTTTTCGACCCTCCCTCCTGTCAGGCCTGTCTGCAGCAACTTCCAAAATGTCTGTCACAGTCTTCTGGCCACCCCGATCTGACCCATCCTCAACCCCCTCAGCCAGACAGGGTGGCACACGCCTGTAATCCCAGCGACTTGGGAGGCCCAGACAAAAATCATCATAAGTTCATAGCCAGCCTCAGCAACTCAGCGAGAAAAAGTTAAAAAGGACTGGAGCAGTGGCTCAGTGGTAAAGCGCCCCTGGGTTCAATTCTCAGTACCAAAAACAACAACACTAAATGCACGTGATTCATTGCACTGTGTGACCATGTGTGGGGAGCCGGGTCGCTCCTGGTGCTGCCCCTCACTCTCTGCTGGAGCACAGAGCTGGCCAGGGTGCTGAGGGGCACCATCTAAAGTACAGCGTGTGGGAGGAGGGCTCGCCCCCCCCCCAGATCCGTTTCTAAGGAGACACAATGGCAAAGTCTCCACTTCTCTTTTAATACTAAATATAAGACAATGCTTTGCAGCTGGGGTGTGGGTGCAGGTCATAGAGCTCCAAGGTTGGAAGTGACCTCTGGCAGCTGTACTATCCAAGGAGAGTCCCTGCAGGAGGGGATGTCACAGGGTCCCCAGGTGTGGGAAGTAGGGAGACCAGCTCTCCTGCAACCATCCCCCCTGCAGAGTTGGGGCCCTGCTGGGGGGGCCCCCGATTCAAAGGCTGGTTTCCATCTCTCTGTGTCGGCAGGGAGGCCTCGGACTAAGAGCACTTGGGAATTGCAAAGGTGGGTTCCAGGCAGGGAGGCTGACACGGGCACCCTCCCAGAGCGCAGAGGCAAGGGCGTGGGGGATGCTGGCTCCAGCCAAACCTCTCTACCCAGCGTCCTCACCAAATGGAGATAAGAAAAGTTTAATGACTAGTTTACATTGTCATGAGTGGAATCCAAGTTAGAATCGCAGCACACTGAATTCCTAGTGAGTTCTTCAAACACTGAATTGTGCTAATGAAAAATGGCACTGTCTGTAGAGGTAGGGCAGCCTGGTTTAAATAGTTGGTTAAAAGTATATTGTGGGGCTGGGGCTGTAGCTCAGTGGTGGAGCGCTTGCCTCGCACATGTGAAGCACTGAGTTCAATCCTCAGCACCACACACATAAAGATTCTTTTAAAAAAATATACTGCAATAACTGGGCACAGGGGCACATGCCTTTAATCCCAGCAACTCAGGAGGCTGAGGCAGGAGGTTACAAGTTCAAGGTCAGTCTCAGCAACTTAGCAAGCCTCCATCTCAAAATAAAATATATAAAGGGCTGGGATGTAGCTCAGTGGTAGAGCACCCCTGGGTTCAGTCCCCAGTGCCACATATTATATTGCAATAGATGTATCAACAGATGTTAATGATAGGGTAGCTGGGTGTGGGGAGACTCATAATTTTCTGTATGTCTAAAACTATACTAAAATTATAAGTCCCATGGAGGTAGGGGATGGTTTTTCCACTCATTTTTTGAAAGGGATGTTAAATTCAACCTGCAAACTGAGAATAATTCACCAACTTATTTTGTGTTTCAGGGTTGCCTTAAGTATGTTTGTTCAAATTATTATTCAATTCTTTAATAGAAAAAAAAAAGGTTTTTTTGTGTGTGCGTGTGCGCGCGCGCGCGTTCACACGGCAAAATCTAAGTTGCTGACCTTTCTGACATGCTCTGAAAGGAGAGCACTTGAAGATAATTTGCTTACCCCAAGCGCGTCCCCTCCAGGACAGCCAGCGACACCTGAGAGATTTCCCTAGTTCTCATCTAGTTTATTCTTGCTACTCGGGGTTTAAAAGCCAACTGTTTTTATGTGAGGAGTTTGAGTTGGCAGAAGGTGTCACTGTACTAACAACACGTTAGGTAAGTGACAAAAGTCTATTTTAAATAATGACAAGAAGCTGCATGTTAAATACCAGAACAAAGATGCTCTAAGTGGATGCTAAAAGCTGCAATGGGGTGGGGACAGCCACCCAGAGCCAGGACGTGGGTAGCTGATGAAAGAGTGGCCTTCTGAGTGGACGGACTTGCTGGGTCTACGGGTCAGACCTTCCTGACATTCGTGAGAGCTCTTCCCTCCCTCCTTCCCTCTCTCTAAGGAATTTGGCAAGGGCGATGCAGTTGGGAAGAGTGGGCTAGGGGACAGGTGCCTCACGCCACAGGTGGCCCTGTGCCCTGCTTGCTGACGGTCTGCGGGCTGCGGCCTCTTCATCTGGCCAAACCTCCCCCAGGCAGTCTGCAGTTTCTCACAAGCTGCAGGACCTTGGAGCCGGGCATGTGTGGAAACCTCGTTTCAAATTGGCCAATGGGTGTGGCCAGGGCGGGTGGCCAGGGGTAGCCTTGGGCCCAAGTGGGTGGTGTCTGATCACACGGGGCGCTTGAACTCCGCTTGCCTTTTGCATCTTCACCTTCTGCTTTGTGCGCAGAGCCAGCCCTGTCCTGAAACTAAGGTTGGCCCTGCCCCAGGTGAAGTGGCCTGGTCAGAGTCCACCAGAGCCTCTGGTCACCTGGAGATAGCATTCATCCCCACTGGATGCCCCTCCCCACTCTGGACCTCTCCCCGTTCCTACACTGCTGGTGGTGACACTTTCCCCAAGTGTCCCCTGTGACCCCAGCCAGTGCCTACATCATCTTCAGCTCCCCAGAGACCCTGCCCACACCTCTCCTGGTCCAGATGTCCTCACCAAAAGCTGAGTTTGGTGACAGTGCCCTGTGGCGTTTGTACTCTTCTCCCTTCATGCTGTCACTCACTGTCATCCTTAAGGCCAGGCCCAGAAAGCCATGGCCAGACAGGCCAGATCTGGCCCCTCGCCTGCCTAAATCCAGCCAGCAAGCTGAGGATGGTCCTTATTTTTCGCATGGTTGAGAAAACCTACATCCTGAGCATGTGGCTTCCACCCCAAGGCGTCCCACAGGTCGGGAAGGCAGCTGGGAAGGGAGGAAGGGACAAAGGGAGCCCTCCCCGCTGAGCCCCTCCCGACAGGGGCCCTACACGGACACTTTCCCTGACTTCTCACTGGCCGCGCCTGCCTAGCCAGGAGGCTGGAAGATGTGGGCTTCTAACTGGTGCAGCTCCATCCTGAATCACGTCAGGGCTCTCTTTCCGAGAAGGTGGTGGGTTGAGTGCGCCTCCAGGGAGCCCCGGCAGTCACGGAGGGGGTTTTGCATTTCCAGACGGAAAGTCCCCTGTGCTTGTGGGCTATGGCTACTTAGTAATGCTAGACCTTTCCTCAGATGGCCAGAGTCCATTTTTCCATCTGGTGCAGTGACCACCTGCCTGCTGGGACCCTGGGGACTCCCAGTCAACACCTGCATCACCGTCATCAGCAGCAGAAAAGGACACTCACCCGGGTTCCTGTGAGTGCGCGGTGCTGCGCTGGCCCTTGGACCAAGGTGGCATCATGCTGACTGACCACAGGCCACCACTCACCCAGGGCTACTCAGGAGCAGGCCCCACGCAGTGCTTCACACCAAGCCCCCTGAGAAGGTGGATCCATGCAGAGGGACTGAGGCAGAGGGAGGGCAAGTCCTCGGCCAGAGCCACACAAATGTCAGGCAGTGGAGCTGAATTTGGGCCCCGTCACAACAGCGCTATCAGGCAGCAAAGGACACAGTGCATGGGGCATGGAGGGGTCCTACCACCCAGGGGCGAGTGAGGTCACCAAGCCAAGAAGAGAGCCGCGCTGATCTGATGGCAGAGATGCCACCGGGCACCCTGGAGAGGCCTCTCTGGGCGCACAGGGCCAGGCTCAGGGGAAGATGAGGGAGAGTTGGTGAGAGGTCAGGGCAAAGGGCTCAGCAGCCCTGACGAGAGCTTTTCCATCTCATCATCCGTCACCCACCTCACCGTCAACTAGCCATCCAGACATCCGGTCACTCAGTAATCTACCCGTCCACCCGTCCCTCTGTCCCCCTATTCAGTCATCCATCCATCGGGTCATCTAAGTCCCAGGTGGGACTGAGCTGCACGAGCCTCCTTCACATCAGTGAGAACTAGACCCCAAATTCACACCCCGTGGTTAGCAAAGTGCCTCCCTCACGGGGTCCTCCCAACAGCTCCAGGAGGAGGAGGCAGGTGGAGTCGCTGTCATGTCACTCATTATATAAATGAGGACACTGAGGTCCTGAGAGATACATCCAAGGCCACCTGCCTAGAGAGAGGTGGAACAGGGATAAACCCAGACATCTTGGCCATTTTTTTCTAGTCTTTCTGGACTGTAACTCCTCTTCCTGTTAGGACCCCTTCAGGAGGACAGTCTCAGCCTGCTCTGGGACACGTCAGCTCCTGAGTTTTCTGCCCTGTGGGGCTGTCCTTTCTCCCTCATTAGGCCACGTGCCCCTGGCGGCGGGCGGTGTCCTTTGAGCCTCCGACTCCTTGCAGGCACCCAGCCCAGGGCACTGCACACGCCAGGCTCAGCAGGTCCTGCCTGTCTGTGTTTTAAGACCTTGGCTCATTCAGCCCTAGAAACTGAGTGGAGCATTGATAAACCCAGAGTGACCAGAGCAGATTGACTTCCAGTGCCAAGAGGCCACACAAGAGGGGACAATCTCCACCCTGGGGTAGGAGGAGATGGGCTTCTCCGTTTCTGTTAAAGCCCATAAGAGCCACCTTACAAGGGCATTCATGGTGGAGGGTGAGGCCCTGGACAGCTGGTCTTTTGGGGCTCCCCAGCCAGGATTCCGAAAGGGCGGTATCCTTGAGCCCCATGGCTGACATTTCAGATGGGACTCCCCGTGTGTTTGCCGGTCCTTGGGGAGCTTGCCCTGAAAGGAGCTGGGTGAGATCGGACCCGCCCGAGTGTCCGTGGGGAGCGGCCCTGCGTCTGCCCTGGGCCCTGCGTCTGCCCTGTTCTTTTCCTAGGATCTCTGAGCATCGTCCCTGGTGTCAGCTTGTCCTTCCTTAATAGCCCTGGCAGATCAGCAGGTTCACCCCGGCCTCCTGGTATTTGCTGCCATTTGTCAACAGAGAGCCTTTGCCTAGTGCCGGGCACTGGCGGGTCAAAGGCAGCCTCTCCGTGGCCAGCAGCCAGCCAGCAGGCCCCACTCGTCACCTGGTCACCCTGGGTAGGGTACGGTTGTGCGGGCGGGGGTGTGGCCCCTTTGTGGTTTGCTCATATGGACGTGGGATCCACGCTGAGGGGTTCGCAGCTCCAGAGACTCTGCTCCTGAGTTCAGAGAGGTCTGGGGAGAGGTCGCCATCCTGAGGGGCTCACTGTGTATGTTCCAGAGTCTCCCCTGCAGACCCCCGCGGAGGACGGATCCGAGGAGCCCGGCTCCGAGACCTCTGATGCGAAGAGCACCCCGACGGCCGAAGGTGGGGCGCCCCCTCCTGCTGCTTCCTGCAGACGCTCCCTCCCTGCCTCCAGAATGCGCTTGGCAGGCTCTGGGCCACCATCTGTCCCCCGGGTGCTATGCGCCAGCTGCCTTCGCTGCCTCCTCTCCCGCTGGCTGAGAGCTGTGCTTGCTGGATGCTTCGCAGGACAGTGTTGTGGGCGCCAGGCCCATGCACTGTTCCACAGAGCCCCCGTCCCCAAACCACTGTCCTCCCACAGCCCCTTCTGAAGTCCCCCTTGCTCTTCTTCCAGGGGCCACCAGGGCCCCCCGCAGCCATTTGTCTGAGGAAGGGGCAGGTCAGTGCACGTCTCCTTGCCTGCATCTTGGGCCTAGACTTGGTTTGGTGTCCTCCGTTTCTTGGGCTCTGGACGTGGCTCAGGCCTCTGCGCTGGTCAGGCTCTTCCGACCTGTCCTTTCCAGGCATTGGTGACCAGGTGGTAATAAAGTCCCATGTCTATTTCCTGAAGGTCTCCTTAGTCCCGGTTTTGATCACCTTCTTTCGGAGTCTGTGTCAATCACGACCACGTCTGGAGCCAGGTCCCGCACCGCACCCCTGTAATCCCAGAAACCCAGGAGGCTGAGGCAGGGGTTTGGTGACAGCCTGGGGAGCTCAGCAAGACCCTGTCTCAAATAGAAAAGGAAAAGGGCTGGGGGTGTAGCTCAGTGATGGCGTACCCTGGCTTCAATCCCCAGTGCTGCCAAAATAAGAAAGAAAAAAAAGAGAGAAGAGAAAGACTGCATTTGATTACAGGAAACAAAAAAACCCAAGGAACTGTGGTACATAAATGAAGAGATTTATTTGTTTCACATAAAGCATCTGGACTCGGGCAGTAGCTTCTCAGGGTCATGGTTGCTCCTCTATCCTTCTATTCTGTTATACTTAATTGCTGGACGTTTGCTTCATGGTTGCAAGATGACTGCTGATGTTCCAGGCATCATATCTGCCTTCTAAGCAGGAATACATGGCAAAGTCGTGACCAAAAGGACCCTGAAACTAAGTATGTTCCCTTTTTCTTAAGAAAGCAAGAGTTTTCCTCCAAGCGCTACTGGTAGACTTTCATTTATATCTCATCAGCCAACACTGGGTCTTATAGACATCCCTGGCTGCAAGGGAGTGGGGACATTGAGCATTTTGCTTTCATTCCCTTTAGTAGAAGAAATCAGAGAAGGGAATTAAGAATGATTTTGGAGTGACCATATATGGTACCTGTCCCTCCGTTCCTCCATCCCCTGCAGGAGATTCAGACTTCCATTCTCAGCCCTCTTTGGGCTGTGCATTACTTTGGGTGCTGTCGCAGGGTGAGAACCTGGCCCAGCCTCTTTCCAGGCATCTGCTTGAATTAATCCAGAAAGTGACTGTCAACGGCGCAGTGGTACACACCTATAATTCCGGCCACCAGGAGGCTGAGGCAGGAGGATCACAAGCTCAAGGCCAGACTCAGCAACATAGTGAGGCCCTAAGCAATTTAGTGAGACCCTGTCTCAAAATGTGAGAAGGCCTGGGGATGTGGCTCAGTAGTTAAGCACCCCTGAGATCAATCCCTGGTGCCAAAAAAACAAAGTGACTGTCAAGTGCCTGCCAACTGCGTGGTCTAATGGGGAGTCCCAGTAGCCCTTACCCCTGAGGTCCTCAGCCTGGAAAAATTCTCTTTGCTCTCCTGAGAGCCCATGATGCAAGACATTTCCTGCTCATCTTGTTAGGACAGTTTTGCAAGGTGCCTGCACCCTGAGAAAGTCCTGAAACACTATCCAGATCTCACACCAGCTTCCCAAACCTTGGCCTTCGGTGCTCTGTCAACATGATTCTGGAAGAACCTCCCACCCACGCCCTGCTGTGCTCTGGACTGTCCATGCTGGGCCCCCAGTGCTTCGGCTCTCACCCGCAGAGACTGGACTTTGCTCAGCTGCTCGGCCAGTATCCAGACAAATGCTGAAAAGGTCCTTCATTGAACTGGGCTGACTTCAGCTCCTGGGAAGACTTCCAGGGTGACACCTCCTTGGGTGTGCCCAGAACACCTGAGGTGACGGGGCTGGGATGAGCCCGGAGGAACACTGGCCTGAAGAGCTCACTTCAATGGCCTGCTGGCCACAGCCCCTGGCGGAAGCCCACTGCCTTCCTCTGCTGTGAAACTCAACCAACCGCTGGTCACGTCCCCAGCTCCAGGCAAGACCAGGCCTGGTCATTGCCATACAGGGGACTCTGTGCTGTCTGATCAGCATCATGAACTGAGATCTGGATGAAATCTCAGAGGTCACCTAGAGATGGTGTGGATGGGGAAACTGAGACCCAAAGAGGACAAAGAACTTGCTCTAAACCTCCCAGCAAAACCGTAGGCCCCAGCCCTGTCCCCAGGGTTTCCTGCACTGCCCTTGTCCCAATCATGTCCCCCCACACTGCCTTGAGGGTCACACCGCTGGGAAACGGCGTCTGGCTCTCAATTGTTCTTTAAAAATGCTGGGCAGCACTTACACGGGGTGGGGGCTGCCGGGCTTGCCTGGCAGGGCCTGGCGTCTCCCTGCGGTGACGTGCTTGCTGGGGAGAGGGGCCAGGAGCGGCTCTGGGCCCTGCTTTGCGCTGGCGCTTTCTTGCATGTGGCGGGGTCCCTCCTGACTGCACCCTGCTCTGCTCCTGCATAAGCAGTGAAGGAGGGGCAGGGTGTGGCCCGCCCGCTGAGGCGACTCTCGTGGGTTTCCAGACGTGACTGCACCCTTAGTGGATGAGAGAGCCCCCGGCGAGCAGGCGGCCGCCCAGCCCCACGCGGACATCCCAGAAGGAACCACAGGTGAGGGCGACCCCAGGAGCCGGTGCCCGGCTGACCTGCTGCTGGGATGGTGCACACTGGGTCGTCCTGGTGTCCGGGCGAGGCAGGACGTGGGCGACTCGGGCTAAGGGAATCTGGCTGTTGGCAGCTGGCGCCTCCGTGCTTGCAGCCTCGGGAGTCCTCCCGGAGCCGCCCCTGCCTCAGCCAGCGCGTCAGCTGCAGAGGGCGCGGGGCTTTCCGAGGCAGGCGCTGACAGACCCGTGCCTCCACAGCCAGGGCCGCGTGCTCCACCTCTGCCCAGCAGCAGGTCACCCTCCACGGCTGGTTGGCCCCCAGGAGCGCCCGAGCTCGCAGCAGGGCCAGACGCCTCCCGGCTCTGAGGGCTAACAGGGCAGCCCTGGGGAGGAGCCCCGCAGTGCGACCTGGCATCCTTTTCAGCGTCTTGCCTTCAACGCAGTGTTTGCAGAGCAGGCGTGGAGGGGTCCCTGTCAACCAGGCTGCCGGGGAACTGGCAGACAGGGTGCCCACAGAAAGAGCGCCGGGCTGAGGACTGCCCGGCTCCTGGAGAGCTGCCTCCTGGGGTCCCCAGGGAGGGGACAACTCAGCTCTCCTTGCAGCCTCTTCCCTGGCCTTCAATGGAGAGTTTCCAGTTACCCAGAAAGAAAAGCAGAAGAGCCCGGCTTGGGCCTGTGGCAGACGGTGGTGGGAGCAGGCGGGGTGTTCTCTCCATCAGGCAGGGGCGCCCCCGCTGGCCCTGGGGGAGCCTCAGCGCTCTCTCCCGGCTGGGATGGAGAATCCAGTGCAGGCCCGCGCCCCCTCACCGTGTGTTTCTGCTTGGCGAGGGGATGGGCAGCCTGGCCTTCTGAATGGCTGGGAGGGCTGCTCAGGCCTGCAGGGCTTCAGTCTTGAGCATGAAGGACCTTGGAATGGGCGTGCTCCTGGGTGACTTGATTTTGTCCCCTGCTGTCCCTTCATAGTGTTTTCAGGTAGGGAGTTTGCCCCTGGCCCAGGACGAGAACGTCAGCCAGTTCTTGACTTTCCTGTGGATCTGGAGTCACCAGAAGTACCTGGGTCTCCACGGTCTGCACAGCCGTCTGACAGTCAAGCTCCCAACTCTGGCCGGAGCCCGGGCCCTCCCCTGGGGCCGCGCGGGCGCTGTGTGGGATGGGCAGCGGGCTGGCCTGGTGTGAGCTGCTTTCCTCTCCTGCAGGTTTCTCTCTTGGAAACCTTATTTGAATTCTTCCAGGTTCTTCTCTCCTCATTTCCTGTCTCCTGCCAATGTTCCCTGAAGACCCTTCCTCTGCCGACGTGTCCTCTCTTCTCTCTCCTGGATCTAGCTCCAGCCTCACCTCTGCTGAGGGCGGCTGGCTTCCACTGGTGGCCTGTCACATGCGCCCTCTGACCTGGCCAACATCAGATCTGTGGGACACTGGCAGCAAATTTGGGGTGCCCTGCTGGCGGGCCTGCAGTGATGCGCTTTTGTTTGGCCCCCCCAAGCAGCCCCTCTCCCCCACCATGGTGTTCCCGAGTGGGACCCTGACAGCGTCCACTAGGACCATGTCAAGTGTCCAAGTGAGGCCTTGGAAACCCCGAGGCCACCCCAGCCCTTCCCACCCTCCGCGTGGTGGGAGGTTTTAGAGTGAGGTGAGCCTTTTTCCGCTGCCGACAGTATGTACCTTCGGTCAGTGCCTGGATTTGGCACATCCCGTTTGCGGTGTCTTGTGGACGTCGAGATGGGTGTCCCATCGGGGTGTCCCTGACCCACTGCAGGAGTCCTGTCTTGCTGGAGAGCAGGGAGCCCTCCTGCTTCCTGTAAAATACTCCCAAGGGATCTGGGAGGCCACTAGTGATGTGCTGCCACCACTGCCAGGCACCGTCCCCCTCTGGGGTTTTTCTGAGTGTCCCCTCACTGGGAACATCAGCAGCCTTCAATTTCTGCCTCACACCTGGCCAGGATGTCCTGATGCTGCGTCGGCACAGGAAGGCCCACCGACTGTCATGTGGCAGGGCAGCATCCTGGAATCCTCCGTGACTCCATGGCCATTTAGCTGGCTGCGTGCTCTCTGAGAGCCTTTCTTCCATTTTCATATTCTTTCCAAAACTCAGACCAAACCCACACGCAGAGCTTTACCTCCGGGACACGTGGCCTAGCATTGGCCCAGTGCCATGTCACATGACAAGTTGCAGTCACCATTGGGACCAGCACAGTGCTGTCTGTAGGGGACCCAGCGGGCATCCATGCTGATGATGGGACTTCCAGGCCAACTGCCGCCTCCCCGTGGCTGCTCAGGGACAGCCACCCAGCTGGGTAACTGGGAGGCCACCGTGTGGCTGTCCAGCAACCCAGGGCACCTCTTTTCCCTTGCTGCCCTCTCCCTGGCAGACCATGCTGGCAGCTCCGAAGGTCGGGAGCCAAGGCCGATGGCCCAGCCAGGCTGCAGGCATTTCTCAGAGGCAGCAACCTCTTGCCCCGCCTCAGAAAAGCGGGGAAATGCTGGGGTCGAAGGTCAGTGTGCGGCCAGCTGCTTTTAAACTCCGCCCGGGGCAACTCTATCCTGATGGGCCAGCATCCTGATCTCCCCAGTTCTCTAGACAGGAGCACTCCTTGGTTTAGGTCCTGTGGATGTGGTCAGGAAATTTTCTCAGCCTTCTTTGTTTGGGGTGGCCGGTGGCTCCCTACACAGGAGCCCAAGACCCCCCGGAGCTGCTCTCTGGCACTGCTGGCCCCCTGCAGCCAAACAGCACCTGCTCCTGAAGGGTTTGGAGGAAAGAAGCTTAACGAGTTTGGGGCACCCACCCTAGCCAGCACTGCGCCCCACGCCTTCACACAAACTCATATCCCTCCCCGTCCTCCTGGAGATAAGGTGGGATCATCTTCTTGGGGCTCCGGATGAGAAAACGGAGGCCCAGAGAGGTCAAGTAAGTGCTGGCGCCTGGTGCCCACAGCCGCCCCAAGTCTCCTGCCTGCAGCCCCGACGAGCGCGGGGGCTCACAGCGAGTGCTTCTCTGACCCCTGGGTCCTGGCATCTTTGCGAGTCACAATTTGCACCCCCATGGGGCACCTCTTCCTCCTAGGTGGCAACTTCTGGGGGTTTTGTTTAGGAAACTGTTGTCATCGCCGTCTGACCTTTGCAGAGGAGCCAGGGCCGCAGCCCCTTGGCGCTCTGAGGATGTGTCTTTCCTGCACCTTTCAGGAAAGATACAAGGTACAGAGTTGGTTCCAGCAAATAGTAACTGTCTCTGTTTTTTCCTTTCCCTCTGCTGACATCTAAACCAGCTGAAGAAGCGGGCATTGGGGACACCCCAAACATGGAAGACCAAGCCGCCGGACACGTGACTCAAGGTCAGTGGGCCCGAATTACCTCCACCACTTGGGGGTCAAAGGATGGAGATGGGAGCGTTCAGAGGGCCACCCCCAGAATAGCTCAGACCTGGGCCCGAATTCATGAACCCAGATTTGGGAAGGTTGGTTCTTATCAATGGTGGGTCACTCCGATATGGAAAGAGCCCTTGCAGAGGTTTTTTCTAACACCATTTCTGTATAATTCCTGAAGTGTTCAGTGTCCCAAAGGGAGCTGACCTTGCCCAGCCTGGGAGTTGAAAATAAATGATGTCTGACAGAAATGGAAATATATACCTGGGCGATTCTCCTGCAGGTGGCTCTCTGCCTATCCAGGGGCCAAGTCTGCACCATCACTTCCAAGATTTGCATTTGAACTTTCTTCTGTGTAGCTGTAAACCTTATGATTTTCTTCTCAGGAACTAAACATCTGGGTTCAAGAAAAGCAGCTTTCTATAATCGTTTATCATTCTTGAAGAACTTCATTAAAAAATTCTAGAGACCCAGAGTTATTTTAGCACCAAGTCACATCCCCAGCCCTTTTTATTTTTTATTTTGAGACCGAGTCTCCCTAAGTTGCTGAGGCTGTCCGTGAACATTGTGATCCTCCTGCCTCAGCCTCCTAAGTCGCTGGTATTACAGGTGTGTACCATCGTGCCCAGCTAGAGATCCTTGATCTCAAGGAATGGAGACTTCCGGTATAAACACAATATGGGCTGGATTTGTTAAGTATCATTTTCTGGTTAAATGAACTGTATAGTGTGAAAGCTTCTTGAGTCCAAAAAAGCAAAGATATTGTTCTTTTTGTCCAAAAGTGGTTGGGGATTTGAGGCCAGGGTGCTGTCTGGCTTCGGAGGCTCTGCCACCCTGAGGGGTGGTGAGGCTAAAGGTCCGCATCCCACAAGGCGTGCAACGGGTGCCTTCGCTCCTAGGTGAACAGAGAGCTTTGAAAACTACTAGAAGCGAGAACAACACACAGCAGGGCCTCGGTCTACATATGACTTAACTAAAGCCCTGGCTCCTGTCTGTGTGCTGGGGCTGGGACCCATTGTCACACAGGTGCTGGGCCACTGAGCCCAGCTCCAGCCCCCCTGTTCCTTGTGGCTGTGGGCTTCAGCTTAGGTAAAACTAGAGCTTTCATGAAGTATAATCTCCAGAAGTCATCATCTATTTCCATTAAAAAAAAAAAAAGAGTGAATTTGAGTTTGTTCTGCAGATTTTTGGCACAGCCCGGAGGCATACAGTGCCTAAGACAGCTAAGGTTGTCTTGGGATAGAGCTGTGATGTCAGATAGCAGAAGGCCTTGACCAGTCCAGGGACACGCAGGGGTCCACCCACCTCCTTCAAGGGACCGTGGAGACCAGGCCTTCTGGAAAGTGGGTGGGGTGACCTATCTGGAGGGCTGTCTGCCCTGGACTCCCTGGGCCCTGGTGCTTGCTGTGTTGAATATTTACTGACACTTCATGGTGTCCTGGGAACTGAACAGAATATTCTGCCAAGTGGCTCCTTCCTCCAGGGGTGGAGCTGCCGTGCTAGCTCCTCCCTGGTGGGCTCGGGCTGCACACTCCTGTGTGGGCGACTTTTTATGCATACTCTTCATGCTTGGGGGCTTTGCCTCTTTCTGAAGAGGGTATTTTAAAGTCCTGGAGTCCAGAACATCCTAGTCAAGAGCAATTTCAAGGAAGCTTGGGAGGAAAGTGCTTTCCGGAAGGCAGTGGGGACCCAGCCTATTGAGTTGCATGGTGACCAACAGTTGCCCTCACCTTGGGCCACTGAGCTGGCCAGATGATAAGAAGCCCTGGGCCTTTCTCTTTGGGCCTGCTCCTCCAGGAGGTTGACCGAGGGCCCCAACAAGGTCCCCAAAACTCTGCAAGAAACAGGGATGTGTAGGTTTTCCTGACCCCACCTGAACAGGCAGGAGGCATTGACTGACCTCAGTTCTGGGAACAGAAAATGAATGAGATTGAGAGTCTTCCCAGTATGACAGGGGGGAGGGGGGAGCCCAGCTGTGCAGCCACACCAGCAGGTGGGGACAGAGGTCCAGTTCACACGTCACCCACGTGCCCACAGCCACACACGTGTGTGGACATATGTGCATGCTCCCCTTCCTCCCTTCCCCTTGTCCAAATCTCTTTCTTCTCCAAGCCCCTGAATCCTCTGGGGTCACAGGTCTGGGTCGAGGAGAGCTGGGGAGTTATATGGGCTCTTCAGTTGGAACCAGATGGGATGTTCAGAGTTGGGAGTTAAAAAAGTAAAGCGTACCTGTTAGGACCAAAGAGCATGACCCTCCTGTTCAGAACACATGGCCACGTGCTGCAAAGAGGGACTCACATGAATGTCACATGAATTCCCTGGGGAAAAAATGAGTGTGGCCTCCATCAGCTGAGTTGGGTACAGCATGGTGTGACCAGTTAGAGCAGGCGTCCCCTGAGCTCTTGGCTGCCACCGTGGTCCTGCCTCACCTTAGGCAAAAGGTCTGCTGTGACAGTGAGCTGGAGAGGCCTAGCCCGGCTTGTGTTTGCAGGAATCTTGGGGCAGCTCTGTTAATAAACTCTCCGTCCTCCATGATTGCAAGCCGTAGATTTCCACATCTGTCAGAGCACAGGATTGAGGCTGGGTAGGTTTGTGGCCCCCGCTGGCTTCATTTGCCAGAAAGGGGAACAGTAAGAAAGAGAAAGAGGAAAGGAGACCCTCTCTGCAGGCCCAGAGGGGCCCACAAGCTCTGGGCCAGCTGGAGTCCATCTGTGAATGGAGAGGTAGCACCCACACCAGAAGGGGCCTTAGAAGTGATGAGGGCCAAGCCCGCTTTTATAGAAAAGAAAACTGAGGCCCAGAGAGGGGAGGTGCTCCCCCTGGGTCACCCAGCAGGTTGGTGGCAGTGAGACCAGAGAGCTTTTGTTGCCAGCAGACAGCAGCGAGCTGGGCCCAGGGCTGTGCCCCTGCCGGTCAGGGGGCCTATCTTGCCTTCTAAGTGTCCTTTTCTTATGGCGAGAATGACGTTCCCTCTCTAAAGGATTCCTGCACCCTTGCTAACCTTTTGCCACTGCTGCCTCTTCAACCCAGAGAAGGTGAGCGCTCCGGGCCTGCAGAGGGCAGCAACCGAGAGGCCCCTGGCCCAGGAGCTTAGCCCAGAAGTCTCCGGAGTCTCAGTGGCATCTCTGGATGAAAAACAGCCCGAAGCTCCCGTCCAGGCAATTGTGCACCCTCCTCAGCAGCATCCCACCTGCCCAGCGCCGCCTGCACCTGGGGGCCCTGGAGAAGCCCCCCAGGAGTGGGCTCAAGAGCACGGGGGCCCCGCCCAGGAGGGCCTAGCAGTGGCAAACTCTTCCCCCCCTGGATATCTCCACCCGGAGCCTGAGAGGGCCCAGGGTGTCCTGGGAAGCTTGCGCAGGGACCCGGGGTACCTCGAAGGTGAGGCCTCAGGCACAGGGGCCCCAGGGCAGACCCGCCAGCACGTCCCCCTCAAGCCCGTGGCCCACATCCCACCCGAAGGCCCCAGAGAGGCCACGCACCAGCCCTCAGGAACAGGACCTGGCAACCTAAAGAGCAGCCAAGACGGTGGACTGCTGGAGCGCCAGCTTTTGGGAGACCAGGACCAGGAGGGGCCACCTCTGCAGGGAGGCCATGGCAAAGAGAGGCCGGGGGGGCCGGAGGAGGTGGACGAAGACCGTGACATCGACGAGTCGTCACCCCGAGACTCCCCTCCTTCCCAGACCTCTCCAGGAGGGCTGTCCCCTCCAATGGCCTCCAGAGGAGCCGCTGGTATCTGCGGCTCCCCCGCCGAGGGTGCCATCCCGCTCCCTGTCGATTTCCTCTCCCAAGCGTCTGCAGAGACCCTGGCCGTGCAGCCCACCGGGCCCAGCACAGGGCCCCTGGTGGAAGGGCCCGAGGCTGCCCCCGAGTTCACGTTCCACGTGGAAATCAAAGCCAACGTGCAGAGGGAGCAGGCCGGGTCAGAGCGGGACCTGGAAAGGTCCGCACTTCTGGGGGCCCCTGGAGAGGAGCTAGAGGCCCAGGGCCACTCTGTGGAAGAGGCCACAGGAGAGGCTGGCCTCCTGGAGCCATCCAAGAAGCGGCCTGCTGCCGGTTTGCCAGGGCGGCCCGTCAGCCGGGTCCCCCAACTCAAAGGTCTGTGCGCTGAGCTTCCTCGCTCCTCCCCTGGCGCCCTCCTGTGCCACCCAGGCTGCGGGCACTGCCACTGAGGTCCTGCTCTCCTTGACGCCTGCCGCCCCAGAGTTCCAAGACAGCCACTAAACCGACACCTGGGCCGCCGCTGCTCCCTCCCTCGGCCGCCTGTCCTTGGGCTTTGGTCGCACGAGCGCCTCACGCTTGCCCGCCATTTTGCATGTCACCAACACCCCTGCCCAGTGCTTTCTGCCCTGTTGGATTCTCAGGCCACTTAATGTACCCACCATGGTCCCTCAGCCCACAGGAGATTGGTGGGCATGCTCCACAGAGAGGACAACAGCTGCCCCCGTTCTTGAGGGCTTCTGCTGCGCTTTACACTCATGGTCTAAAAACTTCCCAACACTCCCAAACAGGCAAAATTACCCCATTTTGCAGATGAGAAAACTGAGGCTCGGAGAGGTAAAGTGGCCGAAGGTCACCTATAGGAAGGGGGTGGATCTGGGTGCAGAAGCCAGGTGGGTCTGCGCCGGAAGGCACACTTCCCACTCTCCACGGCCATTCCAGAAGCTGCTGGAGCATCCTCCTAATGCAGGGAGGCACAGGCTGCGTGCCTGTCCCCTACTGCCTTCGTCAGACAGGTCACGTGTGGCAGGTGACACCCACGTAGCATGTGCAGGTGGCCAAGAGCCCAAGCGAGCCTTTGGCCGGGCAGCCATGCCCTCACCCCACCCTGCCTTGTGGCAGGAGACATGTGGCAAGATCTTTCCTCCACCCTCGGCAGAGACCAGAGACCCAGGAGTGGGTGTATCCATAGGGTTAGGGTTTTAGAATAGTTAGCATTTTAGACTTTTTTGCAGGGCCCAGGAATTGGTACTACTTAAGTTCACAGTTGTAAACATCTGTTAGATTTTTATTAGATTCTACTTACAGAGCATTCTTTGAAATGTTATAGGTAAAGGAAGCTGTGTTTAAAATTTAAGATGGCGTGGGGGTGGGGGAATCCTATGTCCTTGTTTAAATTCCAAAACAGAAGGGAACCAAATGACTGTGGCTTGATGGTTTCCCACAAGGTTTCCTAAAGTGATGTTTTAGTGAATCCTGGTCCACCCCATGTCAGTAGGTGCGTCCAGAGGGGAAAATGAGTTCCGTGGCCCAATGAGTTTGGAAAACAAGTTAAACCGGCCTCGCCGCTGGAGGATCTGTCAGAGCCTTTAATGTACGAATGCACGTTGTGACCCTCCAAGGACACATACTGCGGACTCCCCAGATTTATTTGATCCCTCCTGGTAACATCTCGGGGAAGAGGGCTCTTTGAGTCCTACCCAGACTGGGGAGATGTCAGTCTTGAAGATTCTCTTGTGATCAGATGATGCTGGTTGATTTGGGCAAAGGAAGGAGCGTGTGGGTCAGATCCTCTTGGGCCCCTATTAAAGGGCGGACTCCTGGGTGCCACATTAGGCTTACAGACTCAGCCTCGGCTGCGCCCAGGAGCCATGTCTCCAGGTGGTTCTGCCACACCTGGGCTAGAGGAGCAGCACCGGGCATTTCAGAAATCCAAGACTGCCTCAGCCAGCGAGAAACCCCGGGAGGCTCATTGTCCTTGGGGCAAGAGGTAACATGATGTTGCAGCCAAAGAAGAGATCACGTTACCAGTGTTCAGTCCTGAGCGCGATGGTGACCGTGAGCTAGAGGAGAGACAGGTTCAGTGGGCGGGGCCCCCCGGGGGCAACTTCCTAAGCAATGGCTGCCAATGTCCAAGTCCCACACCCAGATGTTTCCTGTGGGATGTTTGATGGTAACAGTTTACAGCTAATTAAGGATTAGCCTTCTCGGTGGGAAGACACCCCCCCCACCAGGGCTGGGTCAGGGACAGAATGGGCTTATTTTAAACCTCCTGGAGAAAGTGGCTGGGGTCCCCATTAGTAAGGGGCAGGCTCTGGGGGTGCAACCAGAAAAATGGAGTGAAGTCACCCCCACCATGCTCACCTCTGCTGGTGGCAGGTGACCCAGAAGCTGGGAAGCGGGTGGTCAGCATAAGAAGGCAAATGTTAGGATTGTTTATGAGCTGACCCCAGGAGACGGGAATCCGAGGTGGCTCCAGTCAGACCTCAAAGCCCTAAACCAAGGCTGAGCCCAGCCACAGGGTGGAGACAGCTCCTGATCCTGAGGTCCTGCAGGAGGACACCCTGCAGAGCTGGCTGCGTCCATGGCTTTTAAATGCCCCTCCATGGAGTGGGGTTATCCTCCACCAGGTGGGGCTGACACTGGCAGAGACAGGGAGAGAGTCTGTGGGTGGGGACGGCACTGCCCACCTCCCCAAGACAGCCCCATGCCCACGTGTGCCTCTAACAGCCTCCACTGCGTCTTCTCCGCATGTCCCCGCCCCCAGCCAGCCTGCTGCCCCTCACCAGGCTGCTCCAAGCGATGGCCCCAGTGTGCTGTGTTGTACTAACAAAGCGACCCCCAGCAGATCCCAGGGGAAAGAAGCCCAGTCGGTTTCCACCAAACCCAGCTGCACACACCACGCACCGCACACCACACCAACCCTGTGCTGCAGCTGGCTCCGCCTGTGCTCCAGGAGGGCAGGGCGTGACCTGCATTCTCCTTTTATGTTTTATCAGCCCGCCTGGTCAGTAAAGGCAAAGAGGGGACTGGAGCCGAGGACAGAAAAGCAAAGGTAAGCTGGTGACGCGGGGCACCGGTTGCGGTCGGGGGAGCTTGAGTTTTGTGTGTGCGAGGCCAGGGGGTGGGGGGAGCGATTGTTACAACTGGCATTTGAAGCACATCGTGTTTTTCTGCAAGGTTTTAAAAAATCCATCATTTATCAGTTTTGATACTAGCACCAGAGAAAGACCATCAGAAGGTTAATGAATTAGTGCTTCTTACATTGCCATTTCTTCAGCGTAGTTTGAATGACGGTATATTTGAATTTTCTGCCATACAGCTGGGGTCTTGCACATCCTACACATTTGCCACCACAGAGCTAGGCCCAGCAAACATACATGTATAATACATAGAAAGTGCATCAGGGAGCTGAGTGTGGTGTGCACACTGCAATCTCAGTGACTCAGGAGGCTGAGGCAAGAGGATCATAAGTTTGAGGCCAGCCTGGGCAACTTAGAGAGCCCAGAACTCAAAATAAGAAATGAAAAGGCCTGGGATGGAGCTGGGTGGTCCACCGCCCCCAAGTTCCATCCTCAGCACTGCAAACACTAAACAGAATACATCAGGTGGCTGGGGGGACATTGAGTGAGGACCTCCAGCCCAGACCTCTGGCCAATGCAGAGGGTCTGGATGAGCCCTGGAAAAAGAGCTGGAGGCCAGCAGCGAAGAAAATGAGTGAGCAAGTGCAGCAGGACAGGGAACGGCCTGCCGAGGGGAGCGACACAGGACCAAAGGCCTGGAAGCAGAAGTGTGGGGGACGCGCAGACGGGCTGGAGGTCCATCCTCCGCGCGGGGCTGACTGGAGCTGGAAGGACACAGCAGGAGGGAAACCTGACCCACTCCTTCAAGAGCGTGGGGAGGCGAGGGGCAGTGTAGTGGACACTGTGGTGCAATCTTGCCATCGTGGGGTGTGGGGCGAACCCCGTCAGTCTTCCACACACTCCCAGGGACAGCAAAGGAGGCCGCCGCGGCCACGCGCCTGCATCCGGAGCCCGCCCGGCCCTGGCAGGCTTTCATCTCCCAGCTACAGTTGACCACCATGACTTTGCTTGGTGTGGTGGCGCACTCCTGGAATCCCAGCCACTCAGGAAGCTGAGGCAGGAGGATCCCAAGTTCAAGGCCAACCTGGGTCACTTAGCCAGACCTTGTCTCGAAGTGGGAAAATAAGATACAAAGGGCCAAGGGTCCCTCTTCTCTCAGAGAGGACCCACTCTCTCCCTTGAGAGTGTCCCTGTTTCCCTTTTCCTATTCCTTCTAATAAACTCATGGCTGTTGAGAAAGAGAGAGAGAGAGAGAGAGAGAGAGAGAGAGAGAGAGAGAGAGAGGAAGGAAGGAAGGAAGGAAGGAAGGAAGGAAGGAAGGAAGGAAGGAAGGAAGGAAGGAAGGAAGGCAAAAGGAAAAAGGAAAGGAGATGCTGCTCAGTGGTAGAGCACTGGGTTCAATCCCCAGTACCACAAAAAAGAAGGAGGAGGAGGAGGAGGAGGAGGAGGAGGAGGAGGAGGAGGAGGAGGAGGAAGAAGAAGAAGAAGAAGAAGAAGAAGAAAAGAAAATATTTCCAAAATTGCACAGTTGGGTTTTCCTGGAGAATCCCACCTGGCCCTCAATAAAACCTATTTTAGAGCATGAATTTCTAATATGAATGCTCCCTGTGGGATCGGGAGGTAGCTCAGTGATAGAGTGCCTGCCTACTCAGCACAGGCTATAGGTTCCATCCCGGCACCACCAAAGACATAGAGTGCTGCCCTGCCGTTGCCAGATGCAGAAGGTGGCTGGGTTTCGAAGCAGGTGTTGAGTGCTTGCCCTTTGCAAATTAGGGGCCCGCATCACAGAGACCCAGCCCAGGAAGGCAGATGAACACCCTGCAGGGTCTTGGAGAGCTCTGCCCCTGTGCCTGAGGCTGGAGCAATAACTGTCGGCCACTGCGCACCTCGCAAGGCCCCTGCCCTGGAGCTGCCCCAGTCACGAGAGGTCAGCTCTGCGGCACACCTGGCCAGGTAGGGAGAACGGCCAGTGGAGAGGCACCTCGCCCAGTTAGGGAGGGAGGGCTGCCAGGTTTTCAGCTTTGTCCCCAGACCAGAGACCCGGTCCTTGTTCCCCTGCCCCCTCCCTTGGGTTCTCCTCCTTGCCGGGGCTGGCACAGAGGGCCTCAGCCACCACAGCGGGAATTCAAGGGAGATGAGGAAACTCCGGAGAAGCCCAGTGAGGCCTCAGCCAGGATGCTGCTCCGCGCTCCCACGCCCTCCCGGGCGCCCTGACTCAGCGCCTCAAGAGGCCTCAAGAGGCAGCTCGGACAAACCTGGGTGCCGGCCTCTGTCCACCAATCCCGTCCTGCTGGCTATTTCCTTAGGTGGAACGTGTGAAAATTTGGCCATCTTAGAATTTACCAGATAGGATTAAGGTTAATCTTATTTGAGACTCATTCAGAAAACTTGTGTGCGGGTGACCCCGTGGTGTCGGACACAATCTCCACGCTTGGAGCCGGGCAGTCCTCATTTAGGATTCTCCCTCCTACCCGCTTGTTACTTCTCTTGAAAAGTTCTGTCACCTGTGAGTTGAGGAACGTCCGTCACACCTGGTCACTGTGGCGCATCTGTCTAGCTGGCAGATAACTGGAGACACTGGAAGCGGTCGCCTCCCTTTCCTCCTGCTCAGGAGGGAGGAGGCGACCCATCCCAACATCCGGGCTCCTGCTTTAAACATGCCTGCCTCCCTCCCCTGATTGTGTGTCCCCCTCCCCCACGTGCTGACCTTCACTTTGGTTTCGTGTTCACGACACCCACACCGTCCTGCGCACCGTCCTGCGCTGGCCCCGGGGCGCCACTCCCACCAGCTCAGACCCTTTGATCAAACCCTCAGCCCCGCCTGCCCAGCCGGCTTCCTCTCCTACACACCCCTCTTCTGTCACACCCCAACGCACGGGCAGTTTTGGAGCAGAGGAGATGAAGCTCAAGGTGAGGGAAGGACCTTGGACAGAACCAGGCTGCCCTCCAGGGAACCTTCTTCAGATAAACGCCGGCCGGACACTCCATGTGCAATAGTTAAAATTCTGGCTGAAGAGGGAAGGGACCTCGGGCCCTGCTTCTCCTGTTCCCCTGCCCTTGGTGGCAGCAGCCCCCTGAGGCCCTCAGGATCCTAGTGTGAAAGTCGCCCCTCGTTGGGTTGCTATGTCCATCCGGGACCTTGGTAACGGGAGCGGCTTCCGGATTGCCCTCGGCTGCCCCAGGGCTCACTCCCCGCCCGCTCCTCTGTGGTGGGCATTGGCTGCCTCTTGGAGCTCCTGTTACAGCAACAGGCGTCTCCTGGGAACCAGACCCACACCTGCAGAATGCCTCTGCCGGCTCTTGCCCTGACCTTTGTCCAGGGTTCACCTGCCAAGGGCCCTTAGCACACCTGAGACCTGAAGGTCATTTGGGACAGAACAAAAAAACAGGACCTCACTCTGGTTAGCATTCGTGGTCGGGGTCGACAAGCAGAGGAGCCTCTGGTGAAACCGACACCCTACGTCCACAGAGTCGGAAAATGGGCGTCCCCGTGGCATGGCCTCCCCGCATCCTGCCCCGTGATCAGCACTGAGTGGACGATGACCCTGATCTTGCTACAAGCTCTGTTGCCTTTTTATAAAATAACGTCAGCACAGTCAGTGCTGACAACGAATGCAAATAATTCCCCAGGGAGGAAATGGCAACTGGGTACTTGGCGCTGGGGTGGGCTGTGGGGCTGTGTGCCCAGCAAACCCCTGAGGTTGTCAGACACATTCACCGAATCCAGAAGGCAAAGGGTCACCTGTTTTTGCCTCCTTGAGTCAAGGAGGGGTCCTTGGGGCCGGCCTTGACCCAGTGACAGTCACTTCCCAATTGGTGAAGACCACTTTACCCTGCTTCCATTTACAGGGGGCTGATGGTAAAAGTGGAACAAAGATCGCCACACCCCGAGGAGCAGCCCCTCCAGGCCAGAAAGGCACCACCAACGCCACCAGGATTCCTGCCAAAACCACACCCAGCCCAAAGACACCGCCCGGCACTGGTAAGAATGTTCTCTTGAGTCCTGGTCAGAGGAAGCTCCCAGAAGGTACAGTCCTCTCTCAGAATGCCACTGACAATTAATAACCCCTGGCAGCTGAGCAAGGCCTTGCAGGTTGCTAAGCACTGGAATGTTCATCTTCTTTTTGGCACTTTTCTCACTTTTAATCAGTGAAGAAATGGAGGCTCTGGGAGTTTGCTTGGCTAAGTCTAACCAGTTCACTTGAAGCATGAGGAAACGCAGTCACATGACTTGTTGAGTGGCAGGTCAATGACTTGTCTGCCTCCAAATCCAGGGTTCCAGGAGGCAACTCCAGCTGAAGGTGTTTTCAGGCCCCAAAATGGGCACAGGGCACTGTCTCTGTGGAGACAGCAGCAATCTAGGCAGGCCACTCTGGGTGACCTCACACAGCATGGCCCCGCACAGCCTCACTCACTGGGGATGTCAGGAATCTTCTGGCAAAACCCAAGGGTCTCAGCTGAGCAGTGGCGTGCGTGCCCAGCCCCCTGGGCTTCTGCAAGCACACCCAGTCGCTGTTGGATACCTGCCGGTCCGTCGGGTGGTGTGCAGCTGTTAGGAATGGCAGCCCTCTTTGGTTGCCCTGGTGACCTGTTACCAGATTGTGGGTTTAGATGCTACACAACTCACCAGGGGGGGGGGGGGTAGCCTGCATCAGCTTCTGGGCGGCACCCAGGAGGCCTGTGGATCTTGGTGCTGCCGTGGTGGAAGCCTGGCCTGTCTCGCCGTGTCCCCGTGGACTGTGGTGGCCCTCACAGCCAAGTCTGACACTGCATGCTTCTGACCTGGCATTGCCCCCAGTGTGTGGGGGGTGGGCTGCTGGTTTCGGGCGGAGGGTTTTGCTTTCACCTAGTGTTTTCTCATCTGGGGTTTCCCTCACGTGCTTATGATCTGGGGGAAATTAACAATTTCTAATGGGATTTTCATAGGATTTTGAGCTGGATGCATCTCTTGGCTTTATGCCAGTTGCTTTACCTATTGCAACAACTTGGGATGAGGGCGTGCCTTGCTCTTCGGCTCTCACCTGTCCTTAGGTGGCTGCCTGCAGGTGGACACATCTTCCCTGCTCCACCCTGGACTTGGTTTCCTGCCCCCTGTGCCTGTTCCCTGCCTCTCCTGTTCTGGGCCAGACAGGCCGGCCCGGCTGCCGCATGAAGAACTTCTTAAGACCCTTTAAGCCTGATTATAATGAGGCTGTCTGTGGCTTTTTCTTTTTAAGCTTCCAAGCAAGTGCAGAGAAAACCACCCCCTGCGGGGGCAAAGTCTGAGAGAGGTAAATCTGGGCCTGCTTCCCAGGGTGGCAGACCCCCTGGGCATGTCTGCTACCCGGGGCTTGTTCGCAGGGCTGGGAGAAGCTGGCAGGCTCCCCAGTCAGCCTGAGGGCTGCTTCTCTTCTGTGTGATTCGTGCAGCTCCGTCTGGTGGACTCTGGAACACAGCCTGTTCTCATTTGCTTCAGGGACAAGGGCTGTGGGTGAGAGTGGGAGCATGTGCCACAGGCCTTGGGGGTGCTGGTTCCTAACCAGGGCTTAGGTAGGCGATTCCCTCCGGCATGTGTTGAAGGTGAGCTCTGTGAGCACCAGAGCTGCACTGGACGCTGCCCGTTAGGACATCCCAACCTCAAGACCATCATATGTCGGCCAGCACATAAGATGCCTGGAATCTCAACCACTGGAGAGGCTGAGGCAGAAGGATAGCAAGTTTGAGGCCAGCCTCAGCAATTTAGGGAGGCTCTAAACAACTTAGCAAGACCTGGTCTCAAAATAAAAAATAAAAAGGGCTGGGGATGTGGATCAGTGGTTAAGCACCCCAGGGTTCAATCAATAACCCGTACCAAAAGAAAAAGACCGTCTTGCAGGCCTTGAGCTCTCTTCCCAGGCTGAGGGACGGTCTTCCCAGGCTGAGAGAGGGTAATTGACCTGCCCAGTGTCACTCTGCAAGAAATGACATTTCCCAAGTGACCACGACCAAGCCTCCTGTGTCCCTGGAGATAGGAAAGCAGAGGCTGAGCCTGGAGCAGAGAGGGAGGGCCCACCTGGTGTTTACTTCTGGGGAAAAGGAGAAGAGGCTTCACGCACCCCGTTGCCACAGTATTTGACCCCTCTAGGGACATTAGAGATGTGGAAGTTCAAAGTCGCACACCTCGGTGCTTGCTCTTCGCTTGGTAAGGGCAGCCACAGACCACCAGCCCGCAGATTCCACGTCCGTGGCAGCTGGTTCCTGGCCTGGGGTGGAGAGTGAGGAAAGCCAGTTTTGCAGCTCTGCCCCGGGGTTCAGCAGTCTGTGTCCCCGTCTCACTTCCTCCTCAAACGCTCCAGAGGTTCGCCATAGAGTGGGGGAAACTCCCAGAAATGCTGACCCTGGGTTCCAAGGGCCCCACTTTGAGAAACACTGACTGTGGCACTCCTGAGGGGCCCCGGGGGCACGGGAAATGCAGTCACAGAAGGACTCCCAGACGGGGAGGGACCACGTCTGCCGCAAGCAGAGGGCCTGGAAGCCTTCCTGCAGGGTTGGTGCCGGCCTGATGCTTGGAAAAGGATGTGGTACTAGCCAGGTGCCAGTGTGCGGGTCGGGCATTCCTGGGGAGGAAACAGCCAGCAGGCCTAGTGGTGGGAAGAGGCTTGGCTTGTCCAGGGCACACGTGGTTCTGGAGCCCCGGCTCCACCAAAGAGCCAGGGAACAGGGTGGGAGCTGTGGAGTTGGACTGGGTGGGTAAAGGGCCAGCTGGGTCTGGGCTTGAGGGCAGTTAGTAGCTGGGTCCCCTCACTGCATCGCCCTCAGGAGGATAAGGACCACACACATGGGTGTGTGTTTTGCAAAGCATATGTACACATGCCTCCACTTGCAACCTCCTTCCCTGCAGGCTCCATAATCCCTTCCATCTTTAATCTCAGGCCTGAGTTCAGAGATGGGTAGTAACTTGCCTGAGACCACACAGCCCAACTCTTGGCCATGGCAGGAGACAGTGGGTATTGGGTATTGATGAACCGTCTGCTGCTTTCCTGGGGAATGGGTGTCACTTGTCCCTAAGGGACAAGGCAGGCAGGAGGAGATGCTTCTCCAGCAGTGGGATCCAGGGCTTCCTCCTGCTGGGTATCTGAGCTCTGGACCTTGTTCCCACCTGCCTGTTCCTGCCCTGAGCCTGGCAGTGGCCACCCTGGGTCCGCAGCCCCCAGGGCCTTTGCGGGGCCCCTCCCCTTAGCCTTCCTTCCTTCCTTCCCTTCCAGGTGAACCAGCGAAATCTGGGGATCGCAGTGGCTACAGCAGCCCTGGCTCTCCGGGCACCCCCGGCAGCCGCTCCCGCACCCCATCCCTGCCAACGCCACCCACCCGAGAGCCCAAGAAGGTGGCAGTGGTCCGTACCCCTCCCAAGTCACCGTCTTCCACCAAGAGCCGCCTGCAGACTGCCCCCGTGCCCATGCCAGACCTGAAGAACGTCAGGTCCAAGATCGGCTCCACCGAAAACCTGAAGCACCAGCCAGGAGGTGGGAAGGTAAGGCGTGGGGGGCTGGCGGTGCGAGAGGCCAGGAGCCCGCCCGGGGCGGACGGGGCGGGTCCTCACCAGCCCGGCTCCCTGCCGCCCCTCCCAGGCACCGCCCACCTGACCACGGCGTCCTGCCTGGGGTAGCGTCCTGGGTACCCGCAGCCCCTGCTGATCAGGGACGGGGTCCCATCTGCAGCCTGTGGTTCTCAGGGCGGGTGTCCGCAGAGGTGCCGTTCAGAACATGGCACCCCGCCAGGTGGCCGCTGGCATTCGTCGGGCATCCAAGGTTTCTCTTTGATCCTCAGTTCTGGGGACATCCGGGGACATCCGGGGACTGCGTCTGGAACAACCGATCGTCCTGGGGTTAGGTGGGCTTCGCGTCCTGAGAGTGGAGAAGCGGGCGGCGAGGGCCCGAGCAGCAGGCCAGGGGCTGGCCAGACCCCCTTCCTCGGCCTGTCCCTCCTCCCCGTTGTGAGACGGGGAAACGTGGAGACGTTTTTCCTCCCAGTTCTGGAGGCTACGGGCCTCCGTGTCCAGAGGGCTGGCTCCCCAGGCCTCCCCTCGGCTGGCAGACGCCCCGCTGGCGCTCGGCCTCCCCTGCGTGTGCACGTGGGCATCTCCTCTTCTAAGGACCCCGGCTTGCTGGGGCAGGGCCGCCATAACGACCTCCTGTCCACCTAGTCACCTCCGTAGAGGATCCGTCTCCAAGCACAGTTGCGTTCTGAGATTCTGGAGTGTGGGGGTCAGCCTGTGGATCTGGGGGGGACACCATGCAGCACGGGGAGGGGGTGGAGAGGGAGAAGAGGAGGTGGGGGTGCGGAGGACACTGTCTCCACCACTGAGCCCCCCCGGCTGCACTGGCCCTCTGGGGGCTGAGCTGGCTCCTCAGGACCCTGTGTTGATCCTTCCCTTCTAGGTGGACGGCTCGCCTCCCCCATGGCCGGCGCTGTCCCCACTGTTGAGTTCACGTCACTCTTGGCTAGAGCTGGTCACGGTGGGGAATGCGGCCATCAGTCCCCAGGGTGCCTTCCTCACCCCAGGCGCGGAGCCTAGCTTTCTGCAGAGCCGTGGTCCTCACGCTGGCCTTCCGGTCCTCGGAGCCAGAGAGTCCTGCCCAGTGGGGAACTCGGGCCACCCCTGGGGGCCACGGTGCCCGGCAGTCTCGCCCTGCCCTCCAGGCTGGAGGCTGGTGATGGGTCCGGCGCTGGGCCTCGACGTTACCACGCGTGGTCCTGGGCCTGTGTTAGTGGCACTGGCCCATCCCTGCTCCTCTCTGAGACACTTTGCTCCTTCAGAAAGGTCTCTGGAGTTGCCTTGCAGCTGACCCTCCGTGAAGCTGGGTAAAGGCAAAGGGTCCCCGAAAGCAGCTTTAGGAGCTGGTTTCCCACCCACCAAGCACTGGCAGTCCCAGGCCCTGGAGTGGCCACGTGGGCCCAGCCGACATGCACATCAGGACAGCTTGCTTTCATCCTGAAACGTGAAAACCAGACTCCATGGGCCAGCACTCCGCCCTGAGGGGCTCATGCAGGGTGGCTGCCATAGCAGGGCCCACCTCCCTGCTCCCTGGCTTCCCAGCCCTGCGTGTGGACGTGGACATGCGGCCTCCCGGGTCCACAAGGGAGAGGTGAGCCCATGTCACACAGCCGCCACAGCCTCGGGTGCCCCTCACCGAGGAAAGGGTGGGCAGTGCTCACGCAGGGCCATGAAGACAGGGCGGCTCCTGGGGACTCAGGCCAGTGGAGGAAGCGAATCCTAGTTGGATTAAAGGTCCTGCCTCTGCCCACTCAGGCCCACATGTGGCTTTTAAAAGAAAAGATGCCTGTGATCGCAAAGACTGAGCAGGAAAAGAGTGGATTTGGGACCAGCCTCAGCAGCCGAGGGAGACCCAGTCTCCAGATCAAATAAACAGCGAAAGGGCTGAGGTGTGGGCACCTGCCCAGCGTGGGTGAGGCCCTGGGTTCCATCCCCATCCCGCAGAGAGACAGGAGAAAAAGAAAAGCATCGTGAGGCCGCCTGGTCAGGAGACCCTGCGGAGTAGCTCCAGGCCCCCGCCAGGTCCAACGTGAGTGCCCACAGCTGCCATCCGCACTTCCACCTCAGGCTCCCTTGTCCCCATCTCAGGACCCTGGTGACTGTCACTCTCCAGGCGCCGGGCCTGGGTGCTGTCCGGCCCACAGGCTCCCTGACTGGATTGCTGCCCTCTCTCCCAGCCCCCAGACACCCTGCTTTTGTCACCCAGACTGCGATCCAGATACAGCCAGGTCTCCTATGACACATGACGGGCATCCCTCCTCCTATCCCGCCACCCCCAGATTCCACAGCAGCCTCTGCACTGCTTCGTCCTTCACCCCCACCAGCGCTGTTCCAGCCTCCCTGTGCCCATCGGACCCTAGCCCTGGTCCGTAGCTCCACCTGGACTGTGCCCACAACTGCCTTTCCTCACATCCCGAATCGGCCAGGCTGGGGCCCTGGGCCCAGGCCCGCCATCTGCCCCTGCTCCCCACCCCTCGATTTTCCCAGTGCCCTGCTGGGCTCAGGCCTCTGCTCAGTCCCTCCCTGCCCTTCCCATCTGCCGAGAACACCCCTCCCTCCACTGCTCCCCTTCCCTCAAGCCAAGTTCAGATGCCACCTACTCCCAAAAGTCTTCTTGGATTCCCTCTGCCTTCCAGGCCCCAGCTGAGGTGGAGGCTGAGTCTCAGGGCCATTCAGGTGTAACTGGGCGCTACTGAGCCAGTGAAGGATTCGGGCGAGGGAGGTGAAGTAGACGCTGCAGCTGGGCGGCCCCCTGCGAGCCCTGGTTCATCTGAGACTGGCTGGGAAGGTGGCGATGCTGGGGACCCCTCGGCCCCATTCAGGCCACCCCACTGAGCGCAGTAGGAACGGGACCAACAGGGAAGACTGTCTGTGGAACAGGCCCTGACCTGTGCTTGCACCCTGGGACGACTGGGCAGACTCCACGTGCCCTGGAGGGGCCTTTCAGGACGGATCTGCGGGGAAGTGTCCGAGGAGCAGAAACAGACTGCGTCGCGTCCAGTGAAGCCCAGAAGATTGTCTGAAATGAAGAAGACGCAGGCCACAGCCACAGAGGTCACCCGGGACCTCCAGGGAGAGCAGAGAGGTCAGCGGGCCAGATCAGCCAGGCCTCCTCCTTCCGGACCCGGCAGAAGGTTCAGAGAGTCGCGCTGAGATCTTTGGGTGCCAGGGTCCACGTGCAGCGCATGTCCCATGCATGTTCAACTACGAGGGAGACAAAGCAGGAGAGTCTGAAGGACAGGGCAGCTTACCCCACACCCTGAAGAAGGGCGGCAGCCCCTGTGGGCTGCGGACGCTGGCGACCCAGACCTACTTCATCAGTGATTGGCAAGTGGGCCACACCCATGTTTTCTCCTTTGGATTTTTTCTGTCTTCACAGTTTGCTACGGTGAACATGTGTTGCTGGAGAGTCAGAACAAAGCTAATCTAAAAGCCAAGTGCAGAGAATCAGTGCTGCACCAGAGAACTGGGGGAAGAGGGGGACAGGAGGCCGCGGCAGGGCTGCAGAACCAGGAATTCTTCTAGACATCCAGGGCCTGAGCCTCCCACGGGCCTCTGCGACTCTGGGCTGGGCTCACCCCCTGTGTCCACTGAAGAGACTAAGCTGAGACCTGGTGTCACTGAAGTCTTTCCTGCTGACCTCAGGTCTCCACCCCAACACCTGGGGCCTTTTGTGCATGCTGGATCTGATGACTAATTCTCCTATTCTGGTGGCCACCCTGTCCCCATTTGCAGATTCCATGCACCTGGCTCCTTGGTCAGCTCAGACCCAGCCACTGCTCAATCCTCTGGAGCTGACCCCAGCCCTGTGTGGCCCCTGGAGGTGGGGAGCCGGGACAGATTAAAACTGTCCACTGCGGTTATGAGTGATGTCAGGTCTGTGTCCTTGTGTCCTGGTGAGGGTGCCAGTCAGTGCAGTCAGACGCCCAAGGGAAGTTCCTAGTTCTCACAGCTCCATCCGACCACGTCAGCCACCTACTGAAGGGCCTCAAGCACCTGCCTCTGGACTAGACCGGAGCCTTGGTCAGGTCGCCTTGAGGTCTTTGTGGCTCTGTGGCCTGTGGGTAGAACCTGAGATTCAGAAAAAAGGGTCAGCACAAACAAAAAACATGTGTTTACTGATAATTACAAGACAGGAAAAAAAAAATTGAATGTCTCCAGTACGGAGATAACTCATACTATAAAATATTAAGAAACCATCAAAAAGGATCTTTGAATATAATGTTTAATAATTATAAAATTATTATACTAATAAATGAATAAAGGTGTCTAAATGATGCAGGCGATGCCTGTGAGCTATAGAAAAAGTAGAAGCATAGGGCTGGGGAGATAGCTCAGCTGGTAGAGTGCTTGCCTGTCAAGCACAAGGCCCTGGGTTCGATCCCGAGCACCGCAAAAAAAAAAAAAAAGGAAGAAAGAAAGAGTAGAAGCATAGCCCCGCGTGTGGCCTCGCCTTTGCTCAGCTACTCGAAAGTTTGAATCTAGCCTGTGCTATTTGATGAGACCACCTTTAAAAAGCATTTAAAAAACGACTGGTGATGTAGCTCAGCATAGAGCACTTGCCTAGCATGTGGGAGGCTCTGGGTTCAATCCCCAGTATTGCAAAAGTGAAAAATGAAAAAGAAAGTCTGAAAGAAAATATGACAATAGTGACTCAGGGATTTCCAGTGATTCTCTTTTTGTATTTTTCCCTCCCCAAATTTTCTACAATGAAAATATTTAAAAATCTGAAGAAAGATTTATAGAAACTCAGTTGTAACTGGAGATGTTAAGTAACAGTAAATGAGAGTAAAGTCAAAGACAAGGAAGCCGTACGCAGTGGCTACGCCTGTCACCCCAGCAACTCGGGAGGGGAGGCTGAGATATGAGGATTGCAAGTTAGAGGCCAGCCTCAGCAACTTAGCAAGGCCCTATCTCAAAATAAAAAGGGCTGGGGGTGTAGTTCAGTGGTAGAGCATTTGCCTAGCGTGCTTGGGGTCCTGGATTCCATCCCCAGCACTGCCACATAAGTGAATAAGTAAAGAAATTCCTATTTACAGGCAGTCCACATAATTGAAAAGGGAAGTTAACAGATAAATACCAGAAATTAAACTACATGACAGGGGTCTGCCTATTGGTATGAGTTCAAATATTATGCCCAAAATCTATTTAGGTCATAATACCTATAAATAATTTTTTTAAATCACACAAAAAGTAGTAAATTTCATAAGACAAAAAAATTTAAATTTTTTTAAAAAGTAAAAAAAAATATATATGTAAATATAAAGAGGCATAAATTCAGGTTTTTGTTTTTTGTTTTTTGTTTTTGTTTTTTTGTATAACCACAATGCAATAAACCAGAATTTAATCGTCTGAGTATCTCCAACATTACTGTAAATACTTGGAAATTTAAAACTTTCTATGTCACTGAATGTTCGTGTCTGATCATGGAAATGGCCTGCTTGGCCCTGAGAAGATGGAACTAAAGTTACTTCCTCTGAGGACACCCAAGTCTGAGGCAGGACAGTACCTGGGGGCACAGGAAGGACAGAAACTTCCAGAGCCATAGGGCTTTGAGAGGCTTGAGATGCAATCTTCGAGGAGGCCACAAGGTGGCGATGGAGCGCTGCCAACGTCCTTCATTCTCGGACCCACCCACTGTGGCTGTTCCTTCTCTGCCACTCGATTTGTTTTTCTCTCTTTAAATCTCCTTCCCCCATCCTCGGTCTCTTTCTCCCTACCACTCACCTCTGCTCATCTCCTGATCTGTTTCTCTTTCCACCCTTTTGCGTTCCTTGCATTCGCCCACTGACCACCAGGGGCAGTGAAGTGTGGTAAATGGATTATATTGTCACTTTTAAAAGCACACTTGCAGAATATGTATATGGAAAAAAGAAAGTGAATTTGAACCTGGGGCAGTTTGCCTCTCCTGGATCAGGGCTGGGGATCAGGTGGCTGGAACTGAGAATTACAGAGGCCCCACAGTAAAAAAGGGTAGGGCCAGGCTGTCCCCAGGGCCCTTCTGACCCTGAGACCCTTGGTCCTCACGCCTGTACACGTGTGCTTCTGAAAAATCCTGTGTAAATGAAATCATCCTAAAGGAGCCCGAGGGCGTCACTGTTTAAGGATGGAGTGCCAAGAATTCCAAGGGAGACCCTCCCCTAGTTGTTCTCTTCCTTGGCCAGGTGACTGACAGGAGATGGACAGGTTTTTCTGTGTCCGTTCCCAGGGTGCTCACCTGGACTTGAAGACAAGGTTTGCTGTGGGCACCCACTTCATAGCCGGGGTTAGCTTCCCTCCTGCCCAGTGAGCCCAGAGCAGTGCTGGGGACAGGCTCCCAGTGGGGCCTGGAGCATCCTGGGAAGCTGGGGGATTGGGGCCAGGGAGGGAGCAGCCTCAAGAGCTCTGAGCCCAGAGAGAACCAGATCAAGGTTTGGTGAGGGTTTGGACCCACCCCATTGCAGTCTCCTCCAGGGTCACACCCTGACCACAGACATCCTCCCCACCCCCCAGCCCCACTAGGAGTCCCTGGATCAGACTTCAGAGCTTCCATGACATTGTTCTCTATTTCCAGTGTCTAGACAGGGCTGAGGCACAACGTACATGTTGCTCCAGCTGAGAAATTAAATTTCTTGATTCCAATTTCATAATACTGGCCATTACTGTTTTTTCTTCCTTCTGTAAATCTAAGACTCTGTAAAGGGTGTTGACTTAAAGTGATGACTAACAGTAATTCAGGTCTGCTTTGTACATATCTTTGTGTCTGTTGCCAAATCCCACAAAAGTTTTTTTGCTTATTTTTGTGGGGTTGGAACAAGAAAACCACATTGGAAAAAAAAATTTTTTTCTATGTATGTTGCAGACCTTGCAGTATTGCTTAATGTCCTTTCATTCATTTAGTTAGTTCTTTTGTGGATCAGTACAGAAAATAAGGTTATCTTCCTTGAAAAACTGGTTTTGTCAAATAAGAAATTATGTAACCCATCATATTTCTCTTTTTGACTTGGCTTCCAGGAAGCTCAGAGCTAAATGTAATAATCACTCTTATAATTTGTCAATCTGGATGACCTCCCTTTTTAACATTATTCTTTAAATTTTCTTGTTTTATTATTGAGTATATGTTTTCTGATTCTAAAGTGTTCCCATCCTTTTGAAAGCAGGCAAATCTGCTTCGAGGACTTTTCCAATGAAAAGAATAAAAAATGATTCCCAAAGGGGGAATTCACGTGGGACTCCTTAGCATCTGAGGGCGACAGAAATTCAAAGACATTGAGCAGTGGGTAACAGTGACTCCTTAAGAAGCATGTTCCCCAGCATGAGTCAGAGTCTCCCTCTTGGCAGGAGGGCAGTTCAGCACCTGCTTGGAGCAGGTGTCGTTGTTAATAGCCTCCAGGACAGGCCAGACAGAACTGTCGTCCCATGGATGGCCAGTGGCTAGAAGGACACCTGGATTTAGGTTTCCATGTGGCTTCTGCCACATTTGTTTGTTTGTTTGTTTGTTTTGGTACCAGGGATTGAGCCCAGGGGTACTAAACCACTGAGCCACATCCCCAGCCCTTTTTAATATTTTATTTACAGACAGGGTCTCGCTAAGTTGCTTAGGGTCTCACTGAGTTGCTGAGGCTGGCCTTGAACTCCAGATCCTCCTGCCTCAGCCTCTGGGATGACAGGTGTGCGCCACCTCACCGGGTTCGGACTTGAGCCTCTCCTCGGATGGCCTTCCTGTTTGTAAGCAAGGGCTGCAGTGGGCGAGGGGGACCGAGGAGTTAGGGATTTATCCAACTCTACGTCTACATTTAACAGCAGAGTAAGATTATACAGGAAGAATTTGAGTAGATAAAAACGCCAACATTTGTGTGTTAGGAAAACGCACCTGCCAACAACAAGGGGTGAAGGAGAGCTTTCAGTTGGCAAGAAACGCGGACTCAGCCAGCCACATGGTTATTTATTGTGGTCAAAGAAGCGGAACGGCTTTTATGACCTTGCATTACAATTAGGACTTGGCGGTGTTCCAAGGTGACCAGAATGACAACAGCCCCCATTTACTGGGTGGTCTGCATGTGCCAGGCCCTGGCGTCAGTGTTTCCTGGTGTTCACTGACTTCCTCTCACTAAGACTCTAGGAGGTAGGTATCATTATCCCCATTTTACAGATGAGGAAGCTGAGGCACAGAGGGGTTAAAGTGATGTCCAAGGTGAATGGCGGAACTGGGATTCAAACCCCAGCTTTGACTGTCAGCCCAGGCCCTTAACCAGGAAGGGCATGCCCCTGCCTGGAAATCATCGAGTAGGTAAGAGCCGAAACAATTTTTCAAATACCCGAGGCTGGCAATAATATGATGACGGTGGCCTTCTCAACAGCAGTCCCAGGAAAAATCAATCCTTAGAAAGCCAGTTGGAAAGTTGTATAGAGAGTTTTTTAGAATATTTAAAACTTTGACCCACAAATTCTATTTCTAGGACTCTGCTATGAAAATAATCCATAATATAGGGGGGAAAAATCCTTGCAGAGAGATGCTCACAGGAGGCAGTGGATTTACTTACACGAGAATCAATGCAAATCAGTGTGTGGATGGCACAGAACGTCACTCACGGAGTGACATGGGACATAGAATTAAGAACCATATTGGTGGCGTCCACTGTGGTCCTGGAGACTTGAGGGGTAGAGGTGGGAGGCTCACTTGAGCCCAGGAATTCAAGGCCAGCCTGGGCACACAGTGAGATCTCCTCCCAAGAGAAAGAAAAATGCTTAGGCTATGACGTTAGTGTAGGATGCAATGATTCTACCATCCGTATGTGTGAGGCGGTGGTTATGTATAAACAAGAAATAGAACAAAATGCAGTAGTTGTTCTGTTTTGTTGGTAAGGAAACTTTTGTTTTTGCAGCTCTATTTTTGAAATCATATGCTACATTTTTCTAATTTTAAAAAACAGGTTTTTTTTTTTTTTGTTTTTGTTTTTTTTTTAAAGGAACATAAACCATGCCTGTAATCTCAATGACTTGGGAGGCTGAGGCAGGAGGATTGCCAAGTTGGAGGCCAGCCTCAGTAACTTAGTGAGACCCCCATTTCCAAATTTAAAAATTAAAGTTAAAAAAGGGCTGGGATGTGGCTTAGTGGTTAAGCAACCCTGAGTTCAATCCCCAGTACCAAGGGGCGGGAAACATGAAAGAAAATGAGATGGTTAGATATGTGATTCCAAATTTTTACCATGAAGACCATTAAAATTAAGAAAAAAACAGGATGGGGTGGAGAGCAGGTGGGAGCCCAGACCCTGACCCGGGTCCCAGTCTCAGCCCCGACCAGAGCCTGTGCTAAGTATTCACAAAGGTGCCAACTGCGGGCTCCGTTGCATTTTCAAATTTTCAGAAAGCAGCTTGGCTCTGCGGACTCAGTAGGAGCTCCGGCGGGCAATCATTTACATCTGTGATTAAGAAAAACCAGGGCCGCGCTGTCCAGCCGGGAGCTCCTGGGGAGACACCTGGTGGGAAGGTGGCCTAGCAGACAGGGTCGGGTTTCAGTTCTGAAACCCGCTTGTCTGTTTCATAGTTTTTAAGCAAATTGGATAAAAATCGTCCCTTACCCTCATGGTGTCCCCACCCCTTCTCTCCCCGTCAACAAAAACCAGCTACTGGAAATGCAGCGCCCTGGGCCGGCCCTGGGCCACACCTTCTCCTAGGAACAAATGGCAGCAGACCGCATGGGGACACCTGCTCAGTCTCCTTTAGGCGCCTGGAGGGATGGAGGTGGAGGAGGGTGGGACAACAGGGCACAGAGCCTCCCGGAGGCCAGGGCCTCTCAGGTGGGGGATTTCCCAAAGTGCGGTGACTTCAGCCACCCTCCCCAAGAGGACCTGACCCTGGGTCAGGGACGGGGTTGGGGTTTTCTTTTCAAGAAAACCGAGGGGCGCGTTTGCGCCTGGCAGCCGGGGCAGCACGTGCCCTCTGTCCGCCGCTCTGGAGGCTGGGGACGCGGACAGGGACCTTCTGCGCGCACTTCCTACCCTAGGCCGACCTGCTGAGCGTCTGGGGCGGGGGGACGTGCCGGCGCCTCTTTCCTGCCGCCCTTGCGGAGCTATGTCGGTGCTAGCGCCGGGTCCGGGTGTGGTGTGTCACTCATCCTTTTTTCTGGCTGTCAAAGGTGCAGATAATTAATAAGAAGCTGGATCTTAGCAACGTCCAGTCCAAGTGTGGCTCAAAGGATAATATCAAACACGTCCCTGGCGGCGGCAGTGTGAGTACCTGCCCACGACCCGCGGCCCGCTGTGTGTGCTCTGCGTTCCTGAGACGGCATGAGCTCGCGACTTGCAAAACATTGCACAGAATAAATCATCTCAGGCTCAGGATCTCCCCGAGACCCCCAGGAAAATGCAGCCCAGGATCTCCAAATCCTAACACTTGTGTCCAGTGATCCCCTCCCTCAGGTTCCAGGAGGGCCCCCTGCCTTGTGAGGGCTATGGGGGCCCAATAGGCAATGTTGCCTGGACTGGGTGGCACTGGCCTCTAACTCCAGCTTCTTGGGAGTCTGAGGCAGGAGGATCTTAGGTTGGAGGCCAACCTTGACAGATTCACAAGACCCTGTCTCAAAATAAAAATAAAAAGCACCAGGAATGTGACTCAGTGGTAGAACACTTGCCTAGCAAGCATGAGACCCTGGGCTCATCCCCAGTACTACCAACACAGTAAAAATGAGAGTCTGGCATGGTGGCACATGCCTGTAATCCCAGCAGCTGAGGAGGCTGAGGCAGGAGGATGGCGAATTCAAAGCCAACCACAGCATAAGCGAGGTGCTAAGCAACTTAGTGAGACCCTGTCTCTAAATAAAATATAAAATAGGGCTGGGGATGTGGCTCAGTGGCAGAGTGTTCCTGAGTTCAATTCCTGATACACCCCCTCCACACACACACAGGAAAAAAGAAAGAAAAGTAAACATGAGAACAGGGGCCAGTCTCTGGCCCCTCCCCAGGAAGCTGGATCCTCCTAGCATGATGCCCATCATGGCCCTCACTGACTGCCGAGCACCTTTCCCCAGGAGCCCACAGCCCATTTGAACTTGGACTGAAGGTGGTAGCACCTGAGACTGGGATCTGTCACTTCTTCCCCATCAGCTGGGCAGTTTCACTTTAGATGGCTCCACTGTGGGCAGGTGGCCCATTTGTTCTGACAAGTGGACAGAGGTCTCACCATGCTACCTCAAGGGCAAGAGGGTCCAGACTGCCCCACTGGCTCTCCCGAATCTTCCAGGGGAGCCTGTTCCTAACCCTCTCGGCTTAGATTTATACCCAGCTCCACCTTCAGGCAGGGACTCCAGAGGCAAAGAGCGAAAGGAAAGTACCACAGGCCGTCCTGCCCGTGGTCATTTGACCATTTGATGGAGAACTGCCCTCTGGGCCCTTCTAAATGTGGCTTCCTCCAAATGTCTCTGGGGACACCCTGTATCCTCAGTGGGGGTGTCCCTGTGGGACACAGGATTCAGATCCTCACTTTCCATCTGCCCCTCCATAGGACAGAGACACTGTCACCTCCTGGCTGGCCCTTGTCCACCAGGCTGCATGTCAAACTCCTGTCCTCTCCTCCAGCTCCCCGCTCCCTGCCCCAGACGTAACCCCGGGAGCTGGCGGTTTGAGATCCTCGAGGGGCTTGGTCTCTGGAAGCACCTTGCTCCTGGCGGGCAGTGCCACTGGAGCCCCAGGAAGGCCTCTCCCCAGAAAACTCACCTCCTCCTTGTCCGTCCAGCCCAGAGGGTTTATTCTTGCAATGTGCTGCACCCCCGTCTGCCCGGCACCTGGACCCCGCTCCTGCTCTGAGGCCGCTGTGGCTGCACACGGGGCTTCACTAATGCTTCCTCACCGGTGTCTGCTAAGTGTCCCCTCTGTCCTCCACTCCCGCCCTGCCGCAGGTGCTTGTTCCTGGGCCTGTGCCCAGCTGCTGATTGAGGTATTGTGGCTGTGACCTCCCTGACACTGCCACCCTGGCTGGAGGAGGAAGGCCATGTGCTCCCCAGGTTGACAAATGTCTGGGCTCCTGTGCTGCAAGGCAGATACGCCTGGAGGGGAAGCTGGGCAGACAGCACAGGAGCCGCGGTTGCTCAAAGAAGCTGCAGAGCCCAGGATGCCAAGGACTTTCTCCTGTGTGTCTGTACTGTGTCAGCCTGTGGGCTAGCCTGCCACCTTATCTGGAACCACAAGCTAGCCTGGGCTAGGCAGGACCACTGTCCTTGGCCACTGTGGGCTGCAGGAGGACCCTTCGGTAGTCTCCCGGTGAAGGCTGTTGGAGTCCCACTGCACACTGGCAGCCCGTGGCATCTCAGCGTGCCGTGTCCCTGGAAAGCCCCATCTCCCAGCTTGCTCCCGGCCCTCCCCCGCTTGGAGAGGCTTCCCGGCAGGCAGGCCCTGCCCCTCCATCCTGGGATGCCCCTGCCTCCTGGCTGGGAGCCTCCCTCTCTTCCTCCCTCCTCTGGTGGCCCCAGTTTCCCTGCCCACCTGCCCAGGGGCCCACTTCATCTGTCCCTTTTTCTTCTGGCCATTCCAGGTTCCAACACTTCCTGCTCTGCACCACCCTGGCTCCCTCTCCCAGGTGACTTCACCCCAGCCAGAGGGAAGGGCGTGAGGCCCTGGTCTCACAGCGTTGCTGCCTCCCTCCAGGGAGGAGGGCCCAAGGCCCCTGTCCACCTCCCTCAGGGCCCACCCCAGAGCTCGGGCTGCCCCCAGACCTGTTTGAAGATGGTCCTTACTGTCCTTCATCCCTGCCCCAGCCCACCTCCGCAGGTGCAGGCTGGGCCCCTGCGTCCTGCATTCCTGTCTTCCTCAGCTCCATCCACAAACAGCAATGGCCAACACGACTTTGAAGTAGACTTATTGGGGCTGTTCCATTTAGACCTAAGTGAAAGCCTCTCCTTTTTCTCTGCTGGCCTTGCAGAGCTCTCCCCCACACAAGGCCTCCTCCTCCCAGAGTGCACAGGTGAGCCTCCTGCGTCCTCCAGGACCTCGCAGGAGGGCTCTGTGGGAGCCCCAGGACTTGGGGAAGTTAGCAGCCAGTGACCTGCCATCCAGACCCCTTGACGCTGCAGCGTTACTAGAGACTTGCCTTCAGGAGACTCGTCCAGCCCGGGGGGTCCCTCGGGGGAGCTGAGATCAGTGGGCAACTCAGGGGCATCAGTCCCTTGGGACAGTTGGCAGTGTGGCTGGCTGTACTCAGGGCCCCTGGCCGGCTCTGAGCCCGCAGGCCTCCCTGTGTCCGAGTCTGCCAGCACTTGCCCCGCACTTGGGTGTGTGGTATATGCTGTGTGCCTGCCCTTCCGGTTGGTGTGCTTGCCTCCTTTGGGAGAGGCTGAAGTGTCCTGGACACGTGTGCTCAGGTGCCAGCTGGCTCTCACCCTGTCACCGAGCCACAGCGGGTCTCGCTTGCTGCACATCTCTGTTCTCGCGGGGGTGCTGGGCTCTGTGGAAGCTTCCCAGAATGGAGCCCACCCCCGTCCTCACGCAGCCTCTTCTCCAGAGGGCCAGCTCACCTGCACTCTGGCCTCTCCGAGCAGCAGCTTCGAGGCCGCAAGTACCGATCACATCAATCCCTTCTTCCTTCCTGCCTCCACTGGATGGCCCTGTCAATCTCACGGCAGCCAAGGAGGAACGGTTTACATTCAACTGTTGCTAAATAAGCAGGTGGCTCTGCATAATGACCAAGACTCCCCGGCTTCCCCGAGGGTCTTTGGTGCTGCAAGGATTGCAGAGGCCTGGATCCCACAGTTAGTTTGTGAGGACCCAGCTCCCTGGGGGCAGAACTGGCCAAATTTTAACAACTCATTTTTCCACTCTGACTGGGTGTGTTCCTGATGGCAGACGGAACCACTGACCGAGCAGCCCAGGCTCGCGCAGCTGCTCTTCATTGTCACACCCATAATAAAATAATCCCTCTTTGTTCTCCCTGTCTGTCTCTGTCTTTCTTTGTCTCTCTCTCTCCTTCCCTCACCTCCAGGTGCAAATAGTCTACAAACCAGTGGACCTAAGTAAAGTGACCTCCAAGTGCGGCTCCTTAGGCAACATCCATCATAAACCAGGTAGCCCAGTGGGAGGCCTGGGGTGGCACCGGAAGGGGCTGGGGCGGGGCAGGGCAGGTGGCCTGGAGGAATTTGTTGCCGGGCCATGCAGAAGAGTATTAAGTGTGGAACCTGCCAGGCCTGGGCGAGGAGCTGTCCCAGCTGCTCCTGAGCAGGGCCACGTTGGCCAAGACAAGGTGTGGAGGGAGGGGAGATGCTGGTCCTGACCCCAAACCTGTGTCTGACTCTCCTGCGGTTTGTACGCAGTGCCTCTAGGGTGGCAGTGGGCCTGATCTTGCCCCTGAAGGCCAGCTGTGTGGATGTCCTAGCTTGGTTCTCAGCCAACATGGGGGATACTTCACCAGCTGCATCAGATATGGAGACCCCTGGGCCATTGCCATGCCCTTGCTGTGATTTTGTTTAAACAGAAAAGAAGGCCACTGGAGCTCCCTGGCCACTCTCCCTCCCATCCTATACCGAAAGGAAATCCGTGCCCTCTCCATCTCTCTGCAGTGACAGAAATCACTGGACATCTGCACTGTCCAATGTAGCCAGTAAACACAGGAGGCTATTGAGCACTTGGAAATGTGGCTAGTGCAACTGAGGAACTGAACTAGTTTTATTTAAAATTTAAATAGCAGCAGGCAGGCAGTGGCGACCATATTAGCACAAGTATAGGTTTTTGGTTTTTTGGGGTTTTTTTTTGTAGCAGGAATTGAACCCAGGGTGCCCTACCAATGAGCCACATCCCTAGCCCTTCTTAAGACAGGGTCTCACTAAATTGTTGAGGCTGTCCTTGAACTTGTGATCCTCCAGTCTCCGGAGGCCCTGGGATTTCAGGCGTGTACCACGGTGCCTGTAGCACAGGTGTAGATTCCAAGTTGCACCTGGGAGCCCACAGCAGGGATTTCTGCCTCACTCTCTTTGGAGCAGAGGTCTTTCCTGAAAAGAAAAAGTCAGTTGAGACCAGATCATGTCTGAATTTTTTTTTTTTTTTTTTTTTTTTTTTTTTTCTGGCTCCCCGGGATGCTTTGTAGGAATTGGGTCTCAGAGAAAACTACCCCACACCCAGGGCAAGCATCCTCATGTGCTATGAGTGGCTTTCCTCGTCCTTTTCAAGAAATCAATGAAGTTCATCTCCTCGTGCCCTGTCTCCCACTCATGGGCTTGGCACAAAGGGTCAAGGAGGGCTGGGTGCCATGGCACAGGCCTGTAATTCCGGCAACTTGGGAGGCTGAGGCAGGAGGATCACAATTTCGAGGCCAGCGTGAGCAATTTAGCAAGACCCTGTCTAAAAGATAAAAAAAGGCTGGGGGTGCAGCATGGGAGTAAAGCACTCCTGGATTCAATCTCTTGTACCTGGAAAAAGAAAAAGAAAGGGTCAAGGAGGCTCAGAGGGTCAGGGTCTTTCCGTTTTCAGTGTGCATTTTGACATTCAATTTGATTCTGAGGTCTTGCAGGGCCGTGGTTTACAGGATATTGATGTAGGAAGAACTCCCTTGTTGGAAGTCAACCAATTTAGAATTTAGCATAATTCCTCCCCAACTAAACTGTCATTTACCTTTGCATTATCTAAGGAAGAAGAGTTTTCAGAGTAAATATTTGATGTACACCTTGATTAGAGCGACGAGGCACACTGTTTCAAGCCCTCTGCAAGGAGGTGCTTCTATCCAAACACATTCCAGATGAAGGAGACTCTTGTCAACCCTGCTCGAATCACTCGCTCAGTCCCTACTGCAGCCCTGCTGCTATCCTGTCATCAAGCGCTCAGCTTGAGAACCCTGGGGCCTCATCTAAATTTGTGGTGCTCCCAGCAGCCCCTGGCGTTTGGCTCTGCAGACTGCAAGCCTCATTTAGTGGATGCTCAGTCCACTAAACCAGAGGAGATGGCAAGAGGCTGCTCTGTGTGTTATGTTCCAGGAGGTGGCCAGGTGGAAGTAAAATCTGAGAAGCTGGACTTCAAGGATAGAGTCCAGTCGAAGATCGGGTCTCTGGACAATATCACCCATGTCCCTGGAGGAGGGAATAAGAAGGTAAGGGGGCGGGCAGGAGGAGGTCACATTTGGATGTGGGTGTTCATCGCCTGTTCAAGGCTTGTCCAGTTTTCCAAAGGAGGAAAGTGGGGGCTCTTGCCTGGACTGGCTTGATAAAGGGTCTCGGCAACATCCAGGACATCAGGTCTGGACCTTAGCAGCCTATTTCCTTTTGTGTGGGAGTTCTAACAAATTCAAGACCTGAAGATGCTAATTAGTCTCAGGTGTTGCCGGCCTTCGGGGTGCATGCCTGTAATTCCAGCGACTTGGGAGGTGAGGCAGGAGAATCTCGGGGTTCAAAGCCAGCCTCAGCAAAAGTGAGGCGCTAAGCAACTCAGTGAGACCCTGTTTCTAAATCAAATGCAAAATAGGGCTGGGGATGTGGCTCAGTGGACAAGCGCTCTTGAGTTCAATCACCAGTACCAAAAAAAAAAAAAAAAAAAAAAAGTCTCAGGTGCAACTGGGTAGCTGAGGTTTTTAATAGAAGCTCTCAGATAATTTTTAGTGCAAAGGTGAGAACCACTGTGCCAGGCCCCGGGGTTCACAAACTCCCACAGAGGCAGGTAGCCATCCCCCAGTTCAGTCCTGGTGCATGAGGCACAGTTATGGGAACGTCATCTCATTTCCCCATGTGCTCTGGTTTAAGGTACTTTGGTGATCACCCGGTCTGGCCTCACCCCACAGTCTGACTCAGTGGGTCTGGGTGTTGGTGATCCCCTGAGTTAAAGAAAGCTTCCACCAGTTTCTGGAAGCTTCTATGCCCTGGGGGAAGTTCCGGGCTTGACGCTGTTTGGAAGTCTATTGTGATTGAGATAAGACCTGAAGACCCTCAGCCTCAGTTTTTCCTTTAGTTAGGATGGAAATATACAAATCCTGGGGAGTTTGTGAGACCCAAATGAGTGGGTGTTTGGCAAGGGCCTGGTGACTAGCAGGTGTCTGAGTTAGAGTCCATCTAAGCCCAAGCTTCTTAACTCCTCTGTTTTGAACTCATCTCTGTGATGGCCCAGAAAGGATGGGCAGGGCCCTGCCTCTTTCTGCCCAGAACACACTGTCCTCATCCCAGGGGATCTTCCTCTGATTCAGTCCCCTATTCCCCTACTGTGATAAACAAAACTGCAAATGGAGCAGAGCACATGACCAGCCCCCTGGGTTCTTTTCAATTTGGGGGATTTTTGGACATTCCCAGGAATCTGTCATTTTTTTTTTTTTTTCCTTAAAGAAACAAAGCTTAAAAACAACAACAAAACCCAACATTAACTACTATCGAGGTAGCTCACAGGCACGTTTTCCCAGCATGAGAAAGACCCTGGGTCCCATTCTGAGCACCGGAGAGAAAAAATTAACACAAATGTTCTTAACACAGCTTTTCTCAAATAGCCTTTCCAGTACAGTGGTATGGAAGGATCGTCTTTTCAAAACAGTGACCCCAAATGAATGACATATGCACCTAGCCTAAATGGGGGTCTAGCTTTTATCTATACCACATTCAAACCGTTGCAACCAGGCTCTTCACTCGGGGGTATATGGACCCCTGAAATCGTGTGGAAAGAAGGCACTGTGTGTGGGCGGACATGTGTTCACATTTTTGTTGCTTCAGCAGATACCCAAAGAGCCTGGGACCCAACGCAAGGCAGAAATACAGTGTTGGCTACTTTGGGTAAATCAGGGGAGAATATCATGCAAACTCATACTTCCAGCTAACACTTTCTACTCCTGAGTCTCCGGATGTCTTTGGGACTCCTGGCTTTGCTGTTGTCCCTCTAGGAAGGGCTTCATCACACCATGTCTTCTAGCATACCCACCAGAGTTGCCCACAGTTGCTGCCAACTCAGGCTCATCAGCCCCTGGCATTGGGAAGGAGTTTGTGCAGCTCCAGGCTAGCATAGGTGGCTCTGGAGACAGCCCTTGACCTTCTGAAGCTTCTCCTTCAACACCTTCAGTCGGGGTGAGGTGGCACACGCCTGTAATCCCAGTGGCTTCGGAGGCTGAGACAGGAGGATTGTGAGTTCAAGGCCAGCCTCAGCAACAGCAAGATGCTAAGCAACTCAGTGAGACCCTGTGTCTAAATAAAATACAAAATAGGGATGGGGATGTGGCTCAGTGGCCGAGTACCCCAGAGTTCAATCCCTAATACCCAAACAAAAAACAAAACAACAACAACAACAAAAACACCTTCAGTTGCAAGTTGGTGATAATCTAGCAGAACATAATGCGTGGGGCAGGGTGGGGCTCAGTGGTAGAGCCCATGCTTGGCAAGCACAAAGCCCTGGGTTCCATCCCCAGCACCTGGGAGGAGGGGGCAGGAGGGACCACACACCTATCTTTTGACTTAGTATCTTCACTTCTAGGACACACTTATATGAGTGTGAAAAGATGTGTGTACAAAGTTATTCAAATGTTCTTCGGCATAAATGCAGCCCTAGCACCTTCCCACACAGGCCTTGTTTGCAACTGAAAAAGACCGGAAGCTCCTAAATATCCACATGCTGGGGAGTAAGTTTTGGTCCCTCTGGTGTGTGCGAGGAAGCCCAGCAGGTACTGGTGGCAGAAGGGAGAAAGTTTGAAAACCAAAGTGCAAAGCATGTGCGTGGGCTTACCATACAGTATGAACCCGCATGCACATGTGGACGCCGCACCCATTTGGTACGTGTGGGGCAGCTCTGGAAGGTACACGAGAAGCAGGTGAGGGAAGGGCGGATGGCGGAAGCCCTGCCCGTGGGAGGCCAGGCCAGCCCTGGCGGCGATGGGGCCTCGGGGCGAGTCCTCCCCCGGGCACCTGGTCTCACCGCCTCGCCCCCTCCGGCTCTCCTTGCAGATCGAAACCCACAAGCTGACCTTCCGAGAGAACGCCAAAGCCAAGACGGACCACGGGGCGGAAATCGTCTACAAGTCGCCCGTGGTGTCCGGGGACACGTCTCCGCGGCACCTCAGCAACGTCTCCTCCACCGGCAGCATCAACATGGTGGACTCGCCCCAACTCGCCACGCTAGCCGACGAAGTGTCCGCCTCCCTGGCCAAGCAGGGTTTGTGATCAGGCCCCGGGGCGGTCAATAATCGTGGAGAGAAGAGAGAGTGAGAGAGTGTGGAAAAAAAAAGAATACTGACCCGGCCCCTCGCCCTCTGCCCTCCCCCGCTGCTCCCCGCAGACGGTCACCGGGTCGTCACCTAACCTGCTTTTGTCGCTCGGCTTTGGCTCGGGACTTCAAAATCAGTGATGGGAATAAGAGCAAATTTCATCTTTCCAAATTGATCGGTGGGCTAATAATAAAATATTTTCCAAAAAACCAACCAACCAACCAACCAACCAACCACCACGTGAAGCACGGCCACGCCCAGCACTTCCTCGGGCCGTTCCTTCCGATTCTTTTTTTTTCCCCTCCGAGGAGAGAGGGCGAAGGAGAGGCTCAGAGAGCTGCTTCCGGGCAATTTTCGGGACTGGGGCGCCCGCCGCCTCTGGCCCCATCCGAGGGTGTCACAAGGACAGCGGCAGCAACAAGGATGGGACACGCGGTGTGCCGGGGCCCCAGGCCCAGGGTGCCAACCCGGCGCGCGCGGGGCGGGGCGGGGCGGGGCGGGCGGCGCGGGGGGAGGGGACACTGCCCCCTGCCGAGCGCCGCGGGAAGGGCGGCGCCTCGGCCGCCCGCCGCGCTGTTCTTGGTCGGGGTCTGCTGCGGGTCGGAGTGCCCCCTCTGGAGGGTGACCGGTGGGAGAAGGGGCACTGAGCAGAAGGAAGGTCCGCGGGAGGGTGGCACCCTGTGGATTACTGCCTTGGAGAAGACCGACCCTGAGGTCCCGGAGCGCTGGCTCTCCTCCCTGCAGGGTCGGGGTCCTGAGCTGAGGGGCCCCTCTGCCCAATGGAAACCCCGTTTCACTGAGTTATGAAGGTTGGAACTGTAGCCACGATTTTGGCCACCTCACAGATCTGGGACTTTAGGGCTAACCAGTTCTCTTCGTAAGGACTTGTGCCTCTTGGGGGACATCCTCCAGTTCCCAAGCCTGGGCCTCCGGCATCCGTGGAGTGTGTGGAGTGGGGGGCGTATTTGGGAGGTGGGTCCTGAGCCTCCCATCCTTTCCATGGCCACTGCAGCCCCCTCTGCCTGTCTCTCCGTATTCGTGTGTCTGCCGTGGGAGCCCAATCACTGCCGTACCCCTCATTATGTCACTGTCCCGAGTGCCCAGCCTCCCCAACCCCCAGTCATGGACACTGGTTAAATGCTGGCTGCACCTACTCTACACTAAGGGGTGAAATCGAGGGAAGGCAAAGTCCAGGCACAAAGGCTGGAGCTCTATCTCTTGCTATATATAAGTCCCACTCACCCAACTGGTGTATACCAGGGTGGGGTTGGCCATGACCCTAGATGTTTTTTTGCCTTCCTTGTTGACTTGGTGAGTCTGTCCCCCCAGGCCTGGTACCCTTCCTGTGTTGAGCTGGTAGCAGGAGGTGGGATGTCATGGTTGCCAGTGATAACACAAGGATGGGCAGGCAACTCCCAGGGCAGGGCCACTCTCTGTCCCTTACTTCCACCCCAGCTTGACTGCCAGCCTCCTAGAGCCCAGCCACAGTTCGACTCCAAGTGCATGGAAACAGCCCTCCACACCCGCAAGCAGGGAACATGCCCCCTCCGAAATGATTCTTTTCCCCAGTCCCAGTTGAAAGCAATGCTGTTTGATCTGCTGGAGCAGCTGAACATATACATAGATGTTGCCCTCCCCCAAGCCCCCCCGTCTGCACCCTGTTGCATCGTAGTTGGATTTGTCTGTTTGGATTCACCAGAGTGACTATGATAGTGAGAATTTTAAGAACCCCAAAAAAAAAAAAAAAAAAAAAAGAAAGAAAAAAAAGAAAAAAGAAAAAAAAAAAAAAAAAAAAAAAAAAGAGGGGGGTTGGGGGAAGGACGCATGCATCTCAAAACGCTTGTAAAGAGGCTTCTAGCCCACCCTCATGAGGGTTCTGGATGTCTCTCACCCTCACACAGGTCCTTTGGCTCCAAGAAGCAGGTGTAGCTGTACCCTGCTGGGGCCTCCTAAGTTTTGAAAGGGTTTCCTCAGCATCTGGGACCCAACAGAAACCAGAGGGCTCTCAGCTGTGAAGGTCTGAAGGACTAGGTCAGAGGCGTGGTGCCTCCCTCTGTCCCCTGGGCTCCCCATCTAGGCAGGCTGTGGTTGGCCTGGTTTGCAGCATGAAGATGGTCCTCTCTGGTGACAGTCTCAAGTCCCACAGCAGCTCTGAAAGTCTTGTAACTCCTGTGTTACAAGAAAGCCAGTCTAGGGTGGGGAGAGAGCTGCAGCCCTCAGTAGCCCTATCCTTGGCCTGGGCCCTCGTTGAGGTACAGCCTGGGCCTCCTCACCAGCAAGGACTGAAATGGATTGCTGCTGGCCTGGACAAGCTGCAGGGGCCTGGGCTCCTGAGGAAGGGGAACGAGCTAGGAGACACCATTTCTTCCCATGCTCCCTCCATTGCTGTGGACAAAAGGAAGCTGCCTTTGTAGATATACTCAGCTGCTTCCAATTTGGGTACAAGGCAACCCTGGGGGCTGGGTGGGCAGAGCTGCCCACGCAAGTAATTACCTGGGCCCTTAAACTTTCCAGTGAAGTTTCCTACTGTCCTGACTCCCAGATAGGAAGTGTGGTTTAAAGATATGTGACCCCTCATTACTACCACGGATTTTAGCTGTTCCTTCTTGTCCTCCTGCAGTTCTTTGTGCCCTGCTCTTCAGCACCACGGGTCTCACATGGAGAACTCCGCAATCTCCCTGGTGGGTGGGCTATTGGGGTCAGTCTGAAGATCATGGTTTAGGGTGATCAGGTCAGTGCAGATAGGTAAATTGCAAAGGGATGCTGGCTTATGGTTTTAATGAGGACAATCCTCCCAGGGCTGGGCACTCCCCCTCCCTCCCATTTACCCCACCCCCCAGAGCCAATGTCCCTGGGTGGGCTAGATAGGATGTACTATATGCCTGGTTCCTTCAAGTTCTCGATTCACTTTATCAAGTTTCATTTAAACTGACTTCCGTGAGACTGCATCCTTGCGACTGCTGCTTGTGCTGTGGGGGGAGGGGGAGGACCATGTAAGACAGTTCATATGGGCACAGGGAAGATTTGGAGTATGCAGGTAGGCTGCCTTGTAACCCTTTCCATAATTTCAACCACACTAGCTAGAGGGAGGGAGGTACCATGGGGGCTTGAGGCTATGGGCTGCGCCGTTTTGAAAAGCTTTCCCAGTTGCGGAGGCAGCTAACTAGCTCTCCAGCCCTTCCCAGCCAGGTGCAGTCATCAGGCTGCGTAGGAACCGGAGATCCTCTTGCTCTGTGCTCTGGCCTGCTGCTGCACTTTGGTGGAGTTCTGAATCCACAACCTTACCTCCCCGCGACCCTGACATTCTTTCCTTTAAGCTACTGGCACCTCAGTGGTATCTCTCCACTGGGCAAAACTTCTAGCGGCTATCTTTTCCTTATTCTCCTCGTCTTTGTTCCCCAAATAAACCAAGAGGCGGGGACAAGGGGCAGAGGTGGTTATCAGCTACAGGTCTGTGGCTTCACAAGCCTCCCAACTTCTCTCTGGCTTTGGAAAGGGGTTACCCTGGGCACTGACCCAATCTCATCTCCTAATGGACCTAGCCCATGAATCTGCTGTGCTGGGCAGGATGATTTCCGGCACTTGCAAGTCCCATGATTTCTTTGGTAATTTGGAGGGTGGGGGGAGGGACATGAAATCATCTTAGCTTAGCTTCCTGTCTGTGAATGTCCATATAGTGTATTGTGTGTTTTAACAAATGATTTACACTGACTGTTGCTGTAAAAGTGAATTTGGAAATAAAGTTATTACTCTGATTAAAAAAGATCTCTGTTCATGGGTTATAAGAACAAGAAAATTATACAGAGCGTATGACTTCCTCGTTCTTTTTCACACTTAAAAGAACTTAGAACAGGAAATGACGGTTTTGTTAAAAGCTGGACATCAGGCTTAACAATTGTTTCTGGGGCCCTGAAGGTGAAAAGAGAATCCATTCTTGTTCATTCTCAGTTGATGCTTTCTTTATGGTTTTGGCAAACCTTTCTGTCCAACTCAAAGGGCAACAAACAAAAGGCTGGGGATATAGCTCAGTGGGTAGAGTGCTTGCCTTGCAAGCACAAGGCCCCAGGTTCAAATCCCCAGCACTGAAAAAAAAAAAAAAAAAAAAATTAAAAAAAATAAAATTAAAGAGGGGGAAAAAAGGGGGGGCAACAAAGGGCTGGGGGGTTTGTGGCTCAGTGGTAGAGTGCTTGCCTAGCATGAGTGAGGCACTGGGTTCGATTCTCAGCACCACATACAAAAATCAATCAATCAATAAAATAAAGGTCCATGAAAAACAACAACAACAACAAAAAAGGAAATGAATACCCTGTAACTAAACCCACAATAATGTACACTAAAGCACTGACACCCATGTCAGGGCACTCAAACCTGAGATTAGTATAGAGGCTTTGAGGCTGAAGCAGAAAATTCCTTTCAAGTTTACATACATAGCTGTCTTCTTTCCTTTGGAAGTTTGTTGCAGATTGAGGAATATTTCTGGTACCCCAAGATGGGAATACCCATCTTGCTTCTCCCTGGCATTGCCAAACAAACAAACAAAACCAGTAACTCATCTTATTATTCCTTAGTAATCATGTCAAAGTCACGATACAGCTGGGAGCGCTTCAGTCAAGCAGATCTTAACTCCAACTAAAGCAGGAGCACCAGCTTGTGAACAAAAAGTGCTCTCAAAATGACTGCTTTCAGAGCCATGATGCAGCCTCATTTACTGTTTTGGCTTCACTGCTATGGAAAGGAGGAGAGAGAACCAGGTCCACTCTCCTTCATCATCTACAATGAAATCAAGCACTCCTCTGAAGATGCTGTGATCTCCTGGATGGCAGGCCAAGAACCAATCCAGGTACCATGAAAATCTTACCTATCCTCATTGACCCCCATCCCGAGAAAAGTTAAATGGTGAAAAGTAAAATCTCCACTAAAGAGCAATTTAGATTTAGATAGATATAGCGCTGGTCTCTCTAGAAAAAGAACACTGAGAGGCCACAGATGGATTGTTTCACTCAGTAAGAAAGAGCAGTCAGTCTGTACTGGTCTCGCTCCTCCTGGTACCCCTCACCTCAGTGAAAACCACCATGTCCTTTCTCGTGACCACCACGTGAACCTGCCATGTTCCCAGAAGACAGTGGTTCCCAATGTTCGGAGCCAATAAGAATCCCCAAAGGCTGGAGCCAGCAGAGCTGCCTCCAGAGCTACCATCACTCCCACGGACCCCCAAAGTCCAATGTGCCAATAAAGGGCTGACACCCAACATTCTGTAACTCTTTTTTTTTTTTTATTATTTTTTTCATTTTTCCTTCTTTTTTTTTTTTAAGCACTAGTCTGTGCTTTGCGAACAGAATCAAGACATTAACAAAGATCAGCTTCTCTGAAGAAAAGCATTTCTATAGAACAAAGACAGCTACATGTTTCGCTGCCATTACACAGCTCAAAGCAGGAAAAGAAAATATTTACAAAATACAAGTTTTTTTTTTCCAATTTTTGTTTTTTTGTGTGTTTTTTTTTTTTTTTTTACAATGCTAAAAGGGTTATTCAGAATTTTCAACCTTATAAATAGAAGAAGCACTTTATGCATAGGGATATGGTGCGTTATTGTTGTTTAAAGAAACAATGACAAACCTTTTAACTTGCAAACAGAACCAAAAAAAAAAAAAAAAAAAAAAAAAAAAAAAAAAAATCACTAATGTTGAAAATTGTGAAAAAACCCCAACCATTAAGCAGTTTGCCTACAATTTTTATATGATTACAAAATGGCAGAAAAACAAAAAGTCCTTTCCCCCGCCCCCTTTTTGGTGATGTGATTACACATGAAACAGGCACAAGGTTAACAAAGGAGGGTGATGAGTAAAGAAAACCACAGCTAGGACCAGACAATGTTCCACAGGCAAGGAGAGCATGAAAGAGGAAGCGTCTAATTGACACTGACAGGGAACTGCAGGTGAAGGAAACATGACAAAGTCAACCAGTCAGTGAAAGCAAAATTATACAGGGGAGATGGCTGCTCACATCCCCAATCTCCTAGTTTGTAGGGGAGTGGGGACTGAGGTTAAACAGACTTCACCCGACCTTCACAGACCAGGGCAACGTGGAAGGACTGATGTGTGTGGGTGTGTGCATGGCATGGGGGAGCAAAAATGGGCAGAAAGGGGCAGTATGGGGGAACCTGAGCAGCCGCAGCCAGGTTACTGCAGTTAAGGAGTAAGACAGAGATGACCAAATGCAGATGAAACTGAAAACAGGTCTTCAAAGACCTGGGTGACAAGGAGGAGCCATCCTGCTGGCTGAGAGCTCTGTAAGAGCAGCTGGCAATTATGGCAAAGAGGCTCTGGTGGGGTTCTCCAGCACAGAAAACCAAGGGGGGTTGGGGGAGACCCAGCCAGAAATACAAGAGCTCAGCCAAGTCACAGATGGGAGGGAAGGGGAATAGAGCCCAGAGTGCCCTTGCTCTGTCCCACCCTGACCTAAAAGGCCATGCTGAACTGGAGCTTTCCATCCCCTCTGCCCCATTTGGCTTTTCCACCCTGCCCACAGGTATGAAGGAGGGGGTTGGTCATCTAACATTGCTAAGTCCAGTGATTCAACAGTGCAGAGGATGTTCCAGGACCAGGCCAGCAGGGTCTTATCCTGAACTTGTCTGCCAACTAGAGGAAGTGCTCAGGTGGGTGACAAGAAAACATGGAAACAGAAACAAAACAAAAAATCAAAATGAGGAAAAAAATACCAAAGGAGGATCTAAATTCCTTAAATTCACTAAAAACTGTGAAAATTTCCGGCATATGATGTTTGAATATCAAACGCAGAGATTTCTGAAGCTTTAATGCCAATAGTTAGTGAGTCTGTTTAGATTCTCATCTCCAGCTCATCTGTGAGTTGGGCGCTGAGTTGTGACTGTTGTTGCCAGATGCCGACTCTTGAGGGGGACAATAGGAGGCGAGGTGGGTGCCACCTCTGTTTCCCGACCAGTCTTGCTGCCTGAGGTGCGCCGAGTGCAGCGGGCTGCCCGTTCCTGTGCATCCAGCTGGTCCTCACACTCTGCCTGGGGACTGTATGCCAGGGGAAAGGTTCGTCGCTCCCATGGCTGGACAGACTGTGGGCAGACAATTTGCTCTGGTGAGGACCCAAGCCAGTTTCCTGCTCCCAAAACTCGTGGACAGCCCATGACCAGTCTATTTGGATTTTCTGAGGCAGTCCAGGAAGACCCCTCACAGGGTGAGCACTCATTTAACAATGGTTAGTACAATTCCCTTGTACCTTCAGAAAATCAAGTGTAGGATCCTGTTCCCTCAAAATAGGGAGGAGGAGCCTTAAAAATGAAGATTCATCTGCTGCAGGTGCTACCCTTCCCAATTCCAGCTACCCTTCCCAATTCCAACTACCACCTTGCCAACCCCATGCAATAGTGGTATCCCTTACCTGTTCATCCAGCCCCAGCTCTGGTGTGGAACAACGGGTGTCTTCGCTGGCTAAGTGTCGCAGAGTGTCCCGAGCTATAGGGGTGAGGGGTGCTGAGTGCAGTTCTGGGCTAATCGGGCTCCTAGGAGACTGACCGTGGGATAACTCTGACAGAGAGTGGCTACTACTGACATCAGGGGAGGCGGGCTGTGGAGTAGAGGGGTTGGCACTGCCCAACTGTGGGGTGGTCCGGCCGTCTGATGACCTGTAAGACCTGTACACCAAGGAATGCAGCTGTGAGTATAGGCTACCAGGAGTTCTTGTCTGTGTATTTCTGGGTGGGTGGGAGTGAGGAGGAGGTATTAAAAAAGCATCCCTATTTTGCTGAGGCCAATCGACACCACAGTGTTTTCCTAAGATCCAGCAAATCTCACTTGATTCTACTACTGCCCAGAGAATGAGGTACAAAAATGCAATATCTAAGAATTACGCACGTTTATTATCCTGAGAAAGCCAGGACTAAAAAAAGTCAAGGGCTAATCCCTGGCAGAGCACAGAGTGAATTAATGGGGATAGGGATTTTAGTCCAGACTCTGAAACTAGTCAAAGAAAATAAATAAAAACCAGAGCTACAAAACTTTGTATTTGAGAATCTAAGGGTTTCTGCCATGGCTAAGGATAACGGAAACAGGAGAGTGAGGTGTAAGTGGGACAGTTCTCTGAAACGACAGTCCACTAATTGAAAGAGAGTTAACTCATAGTGAGGTCTTCAAGTGCCATAGGCAACCATAAGACATTATGAGAACCAAATAGGGACTACACAGCAAGGATGTAGCATTTGACTTAGTCATACCTCTGTTAGTTCCAACAAATACCAAGAAACATCTAATTCTAGGACACTGCCAATAGATGAATAAAAAATGCAAACAGGAGGCAGTGGCAATTCTATAGACACAGGCATGGCCCAAACTCCCTGTCTCCCCTCCCTCCACAGGCCCTGGGAACCTGTGCCTGCCCCATCACCTGCTGCCCCGCCGCTGGGGTGGTACACTCGTGGTCCACAGCCACCGTGCCCTCTCCATCTCCTCACATTTGGCATGCAGGGCAGCAAAGGCTGCATCAGATAGGTCCTCAATCTGCAACAGAACAGCTTCAATGAGTCCCTCTTTTCCCCAGGAAGCAGAATTTAAGTATGGATATAGCAATTCTAAAACCAGTCCCCACCCCTTTCTAGGCTCTTCCTGGTCAGGACAGGAATGCACAGAGCTTTCACTTGACACCTACAGGTCTTGAGACATCTTGAATATGTGTACCATGTGTTTTTTCTTCTAAGAGGGTTTGACCATGCCATTACCTCCTCATTCTCCTCATCAGGACTCCCCTTCAGAGACTGAAGATCAACCTCCCGCCAGCTGCAAAACCAAGAAGGGGGGGGGGGGGGGAAGTCCTATGAGATGGCAGGCAAGCTGCATGGGGAAGGCTCTGCCCAATCACAGCTTACCCTCTGTACCCTGAGACCTCAAAAAACAAAACACCTCATATTCAATCAAGCAAGGGAACCTATTTAAAGGGGACAAACTATTCGGTACCAGGACTGGTACCATAGGAGAATGTATATACAGATAGGTTTGCTCAATCTTCTGATTTGTCAACAAAAGATGGAAATGAGCTTTGATGCTGAAAACAAATTCACTATTTTAAAGCACACTGTATACGTTAACAAAGCATGTTTATATACCAATCATGGTCAGTGGCCTGCCAAGTTGTAACCTCTGGCCATATAATGTAATGAGAGAAAACTACACAGAAACAATTTCACTCCCACTGGGTAAGACCTTCTTTAAAAGAGAAGAGAGAACACCCAGTGGACTTGGCAGTACATGCTTATAATACCCGGTACTTTGGAAGCCGAGGCAGGAGGATATCAAGTTCCAGGCCAGCCTGGGCAAATTTTAGTAAGACCATGCCTCAAAAGGGGCTGGGGACGTGCTTGCCTAGCAGGTGTGAGGCCCTGGGTCCCATTCCTAGTATGGCAAAAAATGGAAAAAGAAAAACAGGGAGGCAGGGAGAGGGGGAGAGAGAAGACAGAATCTGAAGCTAGAATCCAAAGGTTGGTCAGAAGAGGAGAGGGACAGAGGACAAAAACAGAAGAAAGGGAGAGGAGTTGATTAGGGCTTCTACCTGGGAGTAAGGATTTCTTTGTATTGTAGTTTCTCTACACGAGTTGTTGCAGCAACAGACATTGGGATGACAATGTTGTTAATGTCAAAGGAGCTCTCTCCCCTCCTTCTTCTTACTGGCTGCTGTTAAGACAAAGATTAAGTTTAAAAGGAGGCACAATTTTACAAATGTCAAATCATTCATCCAAGATATAAGCAGGATCAACAATAACCAGGCATCTGTGTCCTGGGGTGGAACTCTGTAGTGACTGCCATGGCTCACCCTTAGGTAACTGTCTCTAAGAGCAGAGTCCTGGGGGAAATACTGGGTGATCCCAAAGAGTAACTCCCATTCATATGCCCCACTAGCCCCCTTTTCCTTCATGGGCTCACATGAAAAGAGGCTTGTTGAATTTTACAGGGGTGAGTATCCTAGGGTCTTAGGTCAGTTGTCGAAGTTTTTATTCCTCCATAAACACCTCTATTACACCCCCCTTTAAAAATCCCTACTCCCCTCTTATTCCTAAATCCTATCACTTAGCTCCTAAAAGCAATGTTTATGCTTAGTGATGACTTCTGGGTTACACATACTGAACTCTCTTACTCTGAAAGACATCCCAAGGATAGGCCCATCTCAAAAGACCATCTCACCTTGGTTGTCATGAATGTATCTCCCTCTTGACAATCTGAACTCTTGAGTTAAATCTGCACCCACCACCTGCTTAGCTCTTAGTAATTTCCCCTGTTATTCTTGGAGAAATAGCCTAGAGCCTTCTAGCTGCATCAGTGGAGATAAGAAGAGGAAGCATCCACAACTCCCATTCCTGAAGAAAGGAAAATGTGCTCTGATGGGAAGTGAACAAGATCAACCCTTGGGGAAATGAGACTTCCAAGGATCCAATTTCAGAGCAGAGGTGGGTATCTACTGTAGCTGGGAGATCAGGAAGGAATAAAGCAGGGAGCCAAATGGCCTGGTTTCTTAGATGGAAGAAAAAGTCTACTAGCTGCTTCTGCCCAGACAGCATATACCCTATCCTGAAACAGACTGTTAACTGAGCTGTGAGAGGCCAGAGGGAAACAGTGGGATGACAAATATGCTGCCATGGCAACAATACAACTGGAAACATCTAAGAGGTTACATTCATACCCAAACCACTAAGTGTGGCCAGCCCTCAGAGGAGGGGCTAGTGAAAGGAGATAGGGAGGGTCAGGATTTTCCCTATAACTACACTATTCTCAGTTCTTGGAAAGAGATGTACAATTTATCCATCCCATCATCTTAGAACATTTTCAGAGGATACTAAAAATTAGCACTTCCTGGACCAGGATTTCAGCTGCTGTCATTTATGATTTCAGGTAATCACAAAGTCTTTTTCCACTTCTATTTCCTTCTCTATCAAGGATATTATACTGTCACTGACCTCACAAATTTACAGCAACTGTTTAACCAAAATGGTTAAAGAAGATTTTTGCAAATCTGGACTGGCTGGGTTCTATAGCTAAGGAGCAATAACCTCACACACAAAGGCCTTAGCTAATGCCGCATCTTTGCTGAAGTTCATGTCCCACAAAAGAATGCACAAAAATAAAGCCTTAGGAGAGACAACCTTCTCTGTACCTTGGTCAAGAATTAATGTGAAACTGCTGGAAGAAACGGGTATGTATTTTCCCCCAAATCTTCCCAGGTCTGCTGTTTGTACCTTCCAGGCAGAAAGGCTTGTGGGACTGTCCCACAACAACCTCTACCTCTCATCTTCCTCCCAGACTCCCCCCGCACCCCATTCTGCCAAATTCTTCTCTGGTCTAACGTAATTACTTTCTCTTACTTAGAGCTAGAGGTAGAGAGTAGGCAATGAGAACAGCAAGTGGTTCTTATACCTGACTGTATATCAGAAACAAGATAAGAAAGGAGGGAAGGAAAGTAGGTAGGTTAGTTGGTTGGTTTTGAGTATTTTTTTAAAGCCACTGAGGTGATTCTAATGCAACCAATGACTTTGGCAAAGCACTGCCACAAATACTCTGCTCCCACCATAATTTCTCCAGTGTTATCCAGTCTCTCTCTCTCTGAATATAAACATTTGGTCAATCAGTCTGCTTACTATTACATAAGCCCAGATTCACTGAACAAATCTGGGAATGAAAGCATTAAGGGTCAGCAGAGTGCTATATACAAAAATCTATATGCAAAAATTAAGTAAAAATTCCAAAAGATCCAGGCCCAGGTTAATGTTTTCCAGACTCAGGAAGGCCAGCAGTCAGGAAGTCAGCCTGATGTACTCAACAAGTCCCAGATCATATTTTCTATACATTGACACTTCTAAATTCTTTGATTATCTGAAATCCTGTGCTGGTGAATAATTGAGTGTGTGAGGTGAAGAAAGGGCAGTAGTAAGAAGGTCACTTGAAAAAGATGGTCTGATCTGTTAAAGCAAAGAGAACAATGTGAATTCCTACCTGATGACAGGAGCCTAGGGAACACATTTTGAGCTTAGAAGTTTCTTAATCTAAGCTCTGTAGGAGCTTTCTAAGTCACCTCTGTAATGCCTCCACCCTTAGACTGTACTGTCATGGTGAGAGAGCTGGCTCTGCAGTCACACTGTTGGGGTTTGAATCACAATTATAACCCTTCACAAGCTGCCTAACTTTATCCAATTTTACTTAACATTGGAAAGCCTTAGTTTTCATGCTCACAAAATAAGAATCCATAAAACCACCTGCATATCAAAGGGCACTCTAGGATTAAAGGGATGCCACACAATCAACCACTTAGCACGAGCATAAATGTATAATGAACAGTGTTCCAGAGTTTTATTATTACTGTTATAATTATTATTGTAATTATTATGTAACTAATAGATACAAATCAGGTATAAGTTTATTGTGTCAAGAGGGTACAGTTTGACAAGATGAAAATAGTAAAAATGAAAATTAATATGTTTGGAATGGCCTGCAAACAGTCTGGTGGATGGAGTGTGGTACTGTGAAAATTGATGGGGTGAGGGGGAGGGGAAAGATTGCCCTAAATGGCCTGCCGAATTTGTAGTTCTGTGCTATATACCTAAATAAAAAAGGATGGGCTCTCTGCCTTCTCCCTTCCAATACCTCACACCTGCTGTTTACTGGAGGTAACTCTACCTCCATTCACCAGAAGGAGAAATAAGGAAATCAACAGCTGTCTCCAACGCCCATCTCCCTCCTCTCATATTCACCTCTTGGGCCAACAGTGGTTAGGAACCATGGTATTGTTAGACTTCTGTGTGAAACTTAGTTCCACAAATCTTGAGCAGTCAGAGATCACCTTAAGAGTCCACCTCAGTATTGAGCTTTCTATGGGGTGGCTCAGGAGAGATCCTATTCTACTATGAAAAATAATTTGAAAGTAACAGACTACTACCACTTTGGCTTTAAAAAAATGAGTTCCCTTGAAAGTCCTTGGCTTCATAACCTACTCTCTACAATGTACTCCAGAGACACTTGCATGAGGGGTAACCGTAACCTGTAGTGTGTGTCTGATTCAAATGCACAAAGGTACTTACAGAAGTGCTGGCTGTAACTTGTGAGCCAGAGCTGGTGGGTGCAGAGCTGTCTGATGAGGTGGAAAGCTGTCGCAACCAAGGGACTGTGTGGTGGATGGTGGGCAGCAGCAAGTAGTTTGAACTGTTTCACATCTGTGTGATGCTTCAACACTGCAGAAGTCAACAGAAAAGATAGAAATACATAACTATCTTATCCAGCTCCACTTTTAAACACACACTAGGAATTACCAGCAATACACATGAAAGGTAAAATGCTTCTAAGCCTAGAGGATAAGAAGGTGAAGCAATCTGGTGATGGGAAGTAGGGGGCTGGGCAGAGGTTGCTGCAGCGGTTAAGAAGTGACCTGCATTTAGAAGCAGTAGTGCCACCCCTACTCACGCCTTCCTAGAAGGTGAAGGACAAAGCTGGGGGCAATTAAGAGAGGCCTGGGCTGCCCCAGAAAGCCCTGAGCAGGTGCAAATGCAGGTAGAGGTGCCGGGCCTGGCCCTACCTTCACTTCTCTCAGATGAATGGTCTCGCAATCTCATTTTGTTGTGGTTTGGGTCATGCACGGGTGGCGGTGGGTTGAGCAAGCGCTCTGCTTTTGGCGCTGTCACTCGCTCCACCATGGGCACGGCCCCCACATCGTCTAAGTGCTGCCTGTGGGTCCTGTCAGGCCGAGTTTGGTGATGGGACAGCTCTGAAGAGGGGAACAGAAAAAGAGCTGTGAAACACCTTGTCTCAAATCTTTTATTTGAGCTCCTGAGTTCTCTCTAGGCCAATGCTATACACCCAGGGCAGCAAGACAGTCCTTTGGGACTGAAACCTCTAGTAAACAGCACAATGGCTGGGACAGGCACAAGGAACCCAGAAGCAGAGAAATGTGACACCAGGCTACAAAAGACAGCCTGCCCACAGGTGGATGCAATGCCATGCCACTGCCGACTGTTCACTGAGCACTTTGGGTCTTCCCCAAGATCCACGGTGTTTGGAAAAGCTTCCAAAATCCATCTAAGCATCCGAGACAAGCAGAAGTAGTAGACTGTGAGACAATTGCCTTACCCAACACACTGGCATGGCAAACAAGTAACTCGAGAATATAAAAGGAATGAAAAACAACTAGGACTCCGAAGGACTCCCCAGTTCTCTGAAACTTACTGGCTGTTGTTAGGAAGGAGTTGACCAACTTGTGCCTGTCTTTACGAGTTGGATCTGGCAGACTGCCTGGTATGGGTGCTCTGTGCTTAAGTGAGAACTTTTTGGGAGGTTTGATTTGTCAAAAGGCTTGTTCTGCCACTGAGACTTTAGCATGCTCTGAAGTGCAGGCTTGTGGGAACAATCTGCAAGAAATACAGAACACTCCAAGTTAGTCCAAACGCCTGATCTCTGGGCTCCTCTTTCCTGAAGTGATGGGTGTTCACCACTGACTCTTCTGTGGTCCCAGCGGTCCAGACCTAACAGGGCAGGAGCTGTCATATAGAAGATCCATCTATGAAAACCATATTAAGGGTCATTCTTCTACTCATAAGCAAGTTACCTGGCTCCTCATTTTCAAGTTCCAAGCAGGGGGTAAAAAATCTCAAACACCTTTTATTAGACTTGATGGAGTTCCCCCTCAATAATGTATTTCTCTAAGTTTGCTGTCTTTATTGGTTTAACAGATGGATGAACATCCTATTTCTATTGTTCTACAGACCAAAACATATTTCAATTTGCTACCTTCTATCAGTATAGACTTAAATCAGGATATGTTCATTTAACAAACAAAGATTCTACAGGGGGCTACTTTGGAGGTTGAGGCAGGGAAAATCTCCAGTTTTGTGGTCAGTCTGGCAAAATTAGTGAGAACCTATCTCAAAAAATAAGAGAGACTGGAGATGTAGCCCAATGGTAGTGTCTGTCTAGCATACATGAAGCCCTAGGTTTGATCCCCAAGCCTTGGTACTAGAAGAAAAGCAGATAAGGATGGAAGAGGCAGGACTATGTTATCAAGCACTATAGTGAGTACTATATTACCCTTCCTCCAAGTAAGAGATATATAATACTTTCCTTCTGTGTAGCCCCACCTCCTTCCACTTGGATTATCTAGGTTATTTTTAGCTGACCAGTTAATGTTAAACACCCCAAATCAACTTTTTTGAACTTGAGTATATTTTAACTTTTTTCTCACTATATGCTGAAGTGAGCACTCCACTTTTTTTTAAAAGAATCTTTCATTTCTAGACTGTTTTTCCCCCCTCCTCCCTCAAATGGGGTCTTTTACATTGCCCAGCTGATCACAAACACCTGGGCTCAAGTGATCTTGCCTCAGTCTTCTGAGCAGCTGGGACCACAGATGTGTGCCACAGCACCCGGCTCTAGATTAATTTTTTATATTTTCCCAACAGGTTCTTCAGGAACTTCTTGATTTAAAATTATTTTCCTCTCAGATCTTTAAAGCTATTCTTCCACTGAATTCTACATCCAGTGTTGTACATTAGAAAGAATCAGATTAACCAAAAACCAAAATAAAAATACTAATGGTACTATAATTACTATAGGTCAATGTGGGGAGAACAGTCATCTGTTCTGCCATGAATATTGAATCTTTTAATGTCAACATGGTATATAGCCCCATTTATTTAGATTTTAATTTTCTCTCCAGAGTATTTGGTAGTTTTGGTGATCTCATCGAACTCTTTATGCCTTTTAATTACTCCATAAAAATTTCCTTATATATGCAAGTATATGCACATACATATACACTATCAACAAAGGTTATTTTTTCTTTCTAGTCTGTCCCAACTTAGCCTTTTTTTAAAATTTGACCTATTATTCTTGACCTCTAGTGACAACTTGCAACTTTAAGATTTCTTTTTTTTTTTTGGTAGTACTAGAGACTGAACTCAAGGGAGATCTACCATTAAAATATATCCCAGGCTCTTATTATTTTAAGATAGGGTCTTAGAAAATTGCCTAGGCTAACTTGAAACTTGTGATCCTCCTGCTGCAACCTTCCAAGTAAGCAGGAATTATATAGTGTGCACTACCACACTCAGTTTAGATTTTCCTTGTTATGTTTGCAATAGCCTGGTATTTTACTACCATGGCTACAGAGGTCTGAGTCTTTTTTCAGAGTTCTGGAAAGTTTTCCAGGGTCATTTTAATCTAAAGGCCAGGATATTTCTCTTTGGCTCCCAGTTCCTCCAGGTAATCAGTAACAATCCATGAAACACTCCAAAGTTCTAACCCTTGCAGAGCATGGTGGCACATGCCTATGATGCCAGTGACTCAGGAGACCAAAGGATCTCCTGAGTCACTGGCACCTGAGATCGCACGAGGATCTCAAGTTCAAGGCCAGTCTAGTTAACTTAATGAGGCTCTGTATCAAAAGAAAAAATAAAAAGGGCTGGGCATACTGCTTAGTGGTAGAGTGCTCCTGGGCTCAGCTCCCAACACAGCAAAAATAAATAAACAAATAATAATAAATCCAAACTTAGAGTCCATACCAGTAATTGCTTCGACATGGGAAGGGAAATTCAACTTATTCCAAAGGGACTCCAAATTTACCAGCCACACAACTGCTCAGGTTCAATCTACTCTGTGTTCTTTAATTCTAGGTAAAGAACCTGCTCTAAATAGCTTCTACTACATAGGAACTTAGTCCTGCAAGTGTTCTGGGCTACTTCCCCCTATTATTTCTCTGGTTTTCTTGTCAGTTGTCCATCTTTCAAAATTCACTGCAAGTTCATTTGAAACTATTAGAAAAAAATTTATTCTACTTAGTATAGTTTCTAAATGTTTATGGGAAGGACAAAGGATGTGCTCAATTAGAACCAGGACACGGAAGCAGGGAAGAGGAGAAAAAATTACCATCACTTAACCCATTCTTATGTGACAGGCATTTTTATGTGTGTGTTATCATCATGTTTGTATCACCTAACCTTTACAATAATTCCTCGAGGTAAGCATCATTATGCTTATTTTCAAGACAGAAAACAACTCAGAGGTGAATTAACTATGTCTGAGGTTACAAAGTAACACTGCCAGACATGGTGGCGCCTGCTTGAGATAGGAGGATCACAAATTCGAGGCTAGCTTCAGCAATTTAGCAAGGTTCTAAGCAGCTTACTGAGAACCTGTCTCAAATTAAAAAACAAAAAGGGCTGGGGGGGGCAGGTGGCTTTGTGTACTAGAGATTTAGCACTTTGCCACTAACAAATAATCAAAACACACTAACATTCAAATAGGATTATATAATCCTGAATGCCATACTCTTAAACTACTGCACTATGGATTACTCACTGCTCTCGAGGACAGAGAGTTTGATTCTTGGTGAAGTCTGGTATTTCTCAAACTGTTTCCAAAGAAATAAAAAGTAAAAGGTATTTTTCAAGGTAGTTCTGCAGAATAAAAAGATTCGACTACTCTTTTACATATATATTTTCAATTTTGAGAAAGGGTCTCACTAAATTGCTCAGGGCTTCACTAAAATGCTGAGGCTGGCCTTGAATTTATGATCATCCTGTCTCAGCCTTCTGAATCCCTGGGATTATAGGTGTGCTACATCACACCCAGTTCCAAGATTTAACTATTTGTGATTGGTGTGGTGGTGCACATTTATAAACCCAGCAGCTCTGGAGGCTGAGGCAGAAGGACCACAAGTTTGAGGCCAGTCTTAGCAATTTAGCAAGACCCTGTTTCAAAATAAAATATTAAAAAATTACTGGGATGTAGCTCAGTGGTAGAAAGCCCCAAGTTTCAATCCCCAGCACCACAAAAAAGAACAAACAAACAACACCCCAACAAAAAATAAATAAATAAATAAATAAAAAAAAACACTCTCTCCTGTAGTATAGACAAGAGATTTCATAACACTTCAGAGAAGTTTGAAATCTAGGCCTTTTAGGGCTGAAATAATCATATTTCTGAATGAATAAAATACAACATTCTTCTCAGGAATGATTTTCCTCTAAGGGGTAAGCAGCTTAGCTCCATTGATCTAAGAATAGATTATTAGACTTTAAAGTGGTGAAATAAAGTAGGGGGTTGGTGATGTAGTTCAGTGATACAGTGCTTGCCTGGAATGCACCTAGTACTGTAGGAGAAGGGGTGGGGGGAATCTATAGAGGCTTTAATGAGAGCAAACATTTGCTACATGGTCAATTGTTAAGACATGGTAACAGCTGGGTGCGATGGAACACACCTGTAATCCCAGAGACTCAGGAGGCTGAAGAAGATGGATCCAAGTTTGAGGCTGGCCTCAGCAACTTAGTGAGACCCTTAGCAACTTAGCGAGATCCTGTCTCAAAATAAAAAGGACTAGGGATGTGTCTCAAAATAAAAAGGACTAGGGATGTGGCTCAGTGGTTAAGTGCCTCTGGGTTTAGGCCCCAGTATTCCCCACCTGCCCCCCAAAAGATACAATAACTGAGGACAGTATAGTCTTCTGAAAAAATTTTCCAAAATCATTCATTCACACATAAAAACAAACTCACCTATCCTAACGTCTAAAATAAATTAGTCATACATTTTAAAAAAGGAGAAAGGGGACAATGCATTAGTCATGAATCAAATTTAGAAGTATTGATGATAAAAATTCTTTGCTCTAATTCAGGCCCAGCTAAGAAAAAGGGTGTGTAGGAAATAAAATATTGTTTACAAGTGCCCAGCCTAGGACAACAGTCTGAAAGCTGGGCTCCAGCCTGAGTGCATAATGAAAGCTCAACGAAGGGGAAAACACTTTCTGCATATGCCAACATATCCCTTTGTCAGCAGATGAATTACCTCCACTAGGCAAAAGGTGTGTGTATATGTAATGGGACTCCAGAAGCATAGTGATTTTATTTTTTCCTCTAGTCACAGCTCCCCCAAACCTGAAAGTGAAGCCAGGGAAAAAAGGGTATATAGGAAATGAGAGGCCTGGTCATAACAATGAACTAGATTTCAGATTCTTCTAAAAAAATAAATAAGTCCAAATAACTACTATTAAAAATCTGAGCTGGTACAGAAGAGGACATCTATTTATTATTGCTAGACTATATGAATGCCATGGTCTTTCAATTCTAACACACTGAATTCACAATTCAACTGAAATCCCCCTCCTTTCACTTCAATGTTTTTTTTTTTTGTTGTTGTTGTTTGTTTGCTTTTTTGGTACTGGAGATTACCCAGGGCGCTTCACCACTGAGCTACATCCCCAGTTCTTTTTTAAATTTTTGAGACAGGGTCTTGCTAAATTGCTTAGAGCCTCACTAAGTTGCTGAGGCTGGCCACAAACTCAAGATATTCCTGTCTCAATCTCCCAAGTTGCTAGAATTACAGGCGTGCACCACTGTGCCCAGCACTTCGATGCTCTTAAACAGAAGTTGGCACAATTATAGAACATCACCCATGGAACACCACCTTATATCCTAGAACTGAGATATTAAGCATCACCCAGAGACAGTAACGAGGTATTTAAGAGATTCAGTCTGCTGAGATTGCCCATAAATTTACCATTTTCTTTTAATTGCTTCCAAAAAAGTACGAACAGGAAGCTGGGCACAGTGGCACACACCTGTATTCCCAGTTATTCAGGAGGCTGAGGCAGAAGAATCATAAACAGAGGTCAACCTGGGCAGCTTAATGAGATCAGGTCTCAAAATAAAAAATATGTGTTGGGAGTATAGCTCAATGGTAGAGTGCCTCCTAGGTTCAATCCCCATTACTGCAAAAAACAAACAAAACAATGCACAAACAACAGAAAACCATCAGGAACACAGTCAAATCCCTTAGTCAGTGAACAAATGCAAGCTCATAGGCACTGCTGATCATATCACATTCTGAATAGTAACATCACATAAGATATGCAGAGTTTAAAATTTCAAACAGGCTGGGTGTGGGGGTGTGCACCTGTGATTCCAGTGGCTCAGGAGGCTGAGGTGCAAGGATTGAGAGTTCAAAGCAGGCCTCAGCAACTCAGGGAAACCCTGTTTCTAAATAAAATACAAAAAAAGTGTGGGGATGTGGCTCAGGAGTTAAGCGCCCCTGAGTTCAATCCCTGGAACCAAAACAAAACCAAACCCATGCCTCCCTATCTCCCCCGCAAAGAAAACAAAACAAAACAAACAGGCTGGAGATAGGAGCTGAAATAAAGAAAACAACAGGGATCCATGCAGCTAGAGGACATTCCACATTCTGCATCTGGGGTTAAAGTGTTACTATTTAGTGAAGAGGTTGAAGTTCCCTATCAGGTAAATAATAGGAAAATAAAACCGAGTACTAACGCACCAGGTTCTGATATTCTATGATTCACCTGACAGTTCTACTCATTATTTTGCACCATTTTCTTAAACAACCTTTCTTATTTTGTAATGCTCACTGTTTCCTCCTGCTGGGAAGTTGTAGTAGTCTCATAGGCCCAGTTTGGCCAGCTCTCTCAGAACAGTGCAGAACTTCCTGGCCCTTAATAAGTCCTTTTTACAAACATTGTTTTCCAAGTTTATATACATCCTCTACATTTCTAAACCGTGAGTAATTAAACTGATTAATAAGGAAGCTGAAGGGTTGGGGAGATAGCTCAATCAGTAGAGTTCTTGACTTGCAAGCACAAGGCCCTGGGTTTGATCCCCAGCACTGCCAAAAAAAAAAAAAAAAAGGGGGGGGGGGGTTGATAAAGAAACAACACTTCTTCAGCTTCAATACTAAGAAGTTATTCACCCTAATTCTTCCACCTTCTATAGCCAGGGAACTTCATATAGTTACCAAATTTATTTTGGTATTGGGATTGAACCCAGGGGTGCTCTACCATTGATCTACACCCAAAACCCTTTAATTTGGAGACAAGTTCTCCCTAAATTGCCCAGGCTGGCCACAAACTTGCAATCCTCCTGTCTCTGCCTCCCAACTGGCTGGTTACAGACTTGAGACGCCATGTCCAAGTCACCCTATCCAATAAATTTCTTGTCTAGATATTGGTAATGGCAGTGGATGGAATACTGAAGGTGTGAGACTGAACTCTAGGCCAGAATGACAGCTTGTTGCGATATGGCAACCACACAAACTGATTAGGAAGCATTTGTAAAACTCTACTTAAAATGTTATGCAGCGCCACACAACAGCTAAGTATCACATTTAAACAATTCTAAATGTGGAGGAGGAAATTCCAACAGATACCTAGTGAATGAAGCAATTAGAAAGTCCATGGAACCATTTATGATGGTTTTATATGAATGTAACTATCACAGGAATTAAAGAATGAGTCAAAATTAACCTTGTTAAGAGAAACAAAACTGGAAATTCTGCCATTTTTAAACATCTAGAGAAGAGGCTGCAAAAGGGCAGACCAGTAGTCAAATCTAGTGCACAAGAGTTGGAGTCTTGCAGTACTAGGATGAGCTGTTTTCAGTGTAGCAAAATGCTTACACAGTGAAATACAGGGAATGCCAATACTTCAGGGGGTGCTTTTTTAGGGGGTGGAGGGTACTGGGGATTGAACCCAGGAGTACTTTACCCTTCAACCACAACCTTAGTCCTTTTTATTTTTTTGTGTGTAGGGTCTCATGCCTAAGTTGCTAAGGCTGGTTTTTACATTTGTGATCCTTCTATCTCAGCCTCCCAAGTTGCTGAGATCACAGGTGTGTACAACCCTGCCTTGATGGCACTACTCAAATAGAATATAAATGAGTGGTGCCCTCAGGAGTTGGGCATCTCTATGGCTTTGGGAATCTTTCAGTTTACAAATACACAACACTCTGAATATGGCAGTTATTTGCATCAAAGCAAAATTATCTTAATAGGAACAATGTTAAATATGATAATTAGGTCTCCAGGTCAATTCACATAGTCTAACCCATAAGCAAATATAATTAGTTCACAGATCTTACTTGGGATGGTAAAATTTATATATGTTTTTGTTTACACTCTCATAAATAGAACTTACTGGTTGACCAACTTTCTTGTCCAAGCTCCAGATTCATGGTGAGGGTGTGTATGTTGGGTGTATGATATAAGGAGAGAGACAGGGGAGAATAACACATACACGAACAGTACTGAGGGGCAAGAAAATGATAAAAAGCAAATAAAGAGGTGCTCTATATCTTTCCTTTCTTTGCTGTATTGTTTGGAATGAAATGGCATGGTGAAGTACAAGGGAGGGAAAAAGGGCAGCAGTCAGATCTACAGGTATGATGCAGTCAGCAGGTCAGAAAGTAATAATAGGGAGTGACTACCTCCTAGTAGACATGTTAAGTGATGTGAGGCTGGTAGTCCAGGCATATCTGGTTGAGTGTTGGGGGAGACCATCAACAATTATACATGGTAATACTGCTGACAAAGGAATGATCACCATGCTTACCAGGGGATATTCAGTGACTACAACTATAGATCTCTGGATTCTTTTATCTCTTCAAATTTGAGAACATACAACACTATAATTCAGAAAGTAGCTGGGCGTGGTGGACCACGCCTGTAACCCCAGTGACTCGGGAGGCTGAGGCAGGAGAATGGTGAGTTCAAAGCCAGTCTTAGCGACTTAGTGAGGCCCTATCTCAAAATAAAAAATAAAAAGCACTGGGGATGTAGCTCAGTGGTAAAGTGCCACTGGGTTCAATTACGGGTACCAAAATTAAATTAATTAATTAATTCAAAAAGTAACTCGAGAAATGTGTTCAAACTCTCTGGTGGCTCTGCCTGAAGTCAGAATTTTGAAATGGGCAGAAATCAGACTTCTCAAAATAATCGCTCTGGGAAGGAACACAGAATATAGTCAAAGGAAGGAGAAGCATCAGCTGACTCTGATTTGAATTCCAGAGCCATTTAGTCTTGGATAAGCCCCATCTCACTAAGCATTCTTTGATCTGTAAAGTTCAAGGAATATCTTTAAAAATTTTTGGAAAGAAGCAAATGAAACAAATAAGAGAAAAGTACTTTTTAAACCATAAAGAACTACAGGAAAAAATAAGGAAAGTGATAATAGCTATAATTCAAAGGCACAAAAAGGTGAACATGAATGACTAGAATGTGAAGCACAGAGGAAAATGTGTAGTCATTTTTCACTCATGGTTCTGATTATCTTGCTATCCATGTACTCCAAGTTTTCTATATTTTTCTACTCTTATAAGTCATCATGTGGGAGCAGGGATATAATACCACTTCCTTTTGACAGTCAAAGGGGTTTTGGTAACAAAAGCCAAAACTCCTTGTAGCTACAGGATTTGGGAGCCAGGAAAGAATTCACTCATTTGAAGAAGAGATGCAGAACAGGAAATTACAGTCTTTTAATAATCAACTGACAAATACAAGGGAGATTCTTTAGGACAGGGTTGGCAATGACTATTGTTGTAAATAAAGTTTTATTGAAACACTACTCTACCTCCATTTTTTTTTTTAAAACATCCTGCCCATGGCTACTTTTGTGCCAAAATGGCAGTCAAGCAGCTGTGGCATAAACTGACACTGATTACATGGCCTGCATAGCCTAAGATACTTATCGTACCACCACCCACCCTTTTAAGCTTATAAACCACTTGTTTCTATGTTTTTTCTCATATCATGTAAAGAATATAAATCCTACATCTCTTCTCATTCCTCAGACTCTTATTTCAGTTATTTTCCTTTCAGAAAGGTGCAGTCTATTTGTAAAATGTTATGAAGGATGACAGGAAAAACACAGATCCTTATCCTCAGGAAGATAAAGTACAATAAATAGCCATAAAATGTGCCATTAGCATATAAACAAACATGGATCTGTGTATGTAGCTCAGTGACTACAGAACTTGCCTAGCACGTGTAAGGCCCTGGGTTAAATCCCCAGTAGTGAAAAACAAACACCACAAACAAGACAAAACAACAACAACATGGTGATTAGAGAGATTATGTGAAAATCAGTAAAACCATCCCAAGATTACAAAAACACTGATTTCCTATAGTCAAACCAGAGAAGTGGTTTCCAAATGTTTTTGTTCATGTACTGTTTGAAATGCAACTGAGAAAAAAGTTCAGATGGTTCACAAAGGTTGTATATTCTAGAATATTACATATGCTTTAAAAACATTTTATTAAAACTTTGGCAAGTGAATATATTTAGTTTCATTAATTGATGCAAAAATCTTCCTTTGAACCTACACTTTGTCAATCAAGGCTTTGGTTGAAATCTGACAAAAACTTACTATAAATTGCAGTCTATACCAACTTTTTTTTTTTTTTTTTTTGGGGGGGGGGGGGAGGTGAGGTGGGGGGGTGGGGGGTATACTGGGGATTGAACCCAGGGGTGTTCTACCACTAAGTTACATTCCCAGCCTCTTTTTAAAGATTTCGAGACAGAGTCTTCACTAAGTTGCTCAGGCTGGCCTCCAACTTGCAGTTCTCCTGCATCAGACTCTTGTGCTGCTAGCATTATAGGTGTGTGCCACCATGCCTGGCTCTGTTTTTTTTTTCTTTTTTTTTTCTTAAATGACCCCCACCCACACAAGTGATGTGACTTTGGGGCTTGAACTCAGAGCCTTGCTCATGCTAAAAACAGTCTTACTACTGAGCTATACTCCCAACACAGCTCTTACAAACCTTTAAAACTTAACTCCCAGGGATCATTTTTTTTTTTGAACTAGGGGTCAAACCCAGGAAGTTTCTGCGAATGCAGGGCAGACACTCTGCCACTGAGCTACATCCCAGTTTGGGATTATTCTTTAGGAACTGTGAACTCTTAGAAATGGTCCCTTTGTGGTCTTCCTTAATTAAGGTTTTTACACTCTGGGGCAAGACCCACACCCCACTGAGGCTCAACATGGCCAAGAGAAATGCATGTCTTTTGTCAAGCTGGAGGGAGCTAGTTGTGAAAAGGGAAGTGGGAAAGGAGAACTGATAGTCTCTGATAGAGACTTATCAGAGGTAGTTAAATAATAGAAAAAAGTACATGCCAACACTAAGGATCCATGCTTATGAACACAAGGAAAAGCTGTCATGTCTTTATATATATACCAATATGAATACATTCACAAGAACACTGCTGCCCATTCTATTTTACATTGTGGTGCACACAAAGATAATATTTTTAAAGATAAACTAAGGTATAAAGGACTAGATTACTTGAGGTTGGAGGCAACTGCACCCAGGCACTTCCCAGACACTCAACAGTGAGAAGGAAATCTCCCTAGCAAGTTACAATGTTTTTAGTGTTACATTCTGATTTGGTGCACCTACTGCACCCTTTCTATAAAGTTAGAAGACTGATGGAAAAGTGATGAGCATACCAGGACCCTGGGCTAATTTTTTTTCACTTGCAACTTTTGTTGTCTCATTCATTAGACTTTATATTCTGTGGTCTTTCTTACCATCTGGAAATGCCAGCACAGGGTGAACACAAGAGTCCAACTGGGAAAGGCGTTCCAACAGAGGGGCTTCGTAGTGAATTTCAGGAGGCATGGTGTTGACACTGCCTGAACCACACAGTGCACAGGAGGGATTCACATCACAGCCAGAGCGGATTGTGCTGTTCCGGTGAACCTGTGAAAAAAATCAAACAAAATTCTGACAATTCACCATCTGATAAAAAACCAAGATCTCCAACTCATCCCAAAGATTCAGGAAACCTTGTTAGATAGCTATATGACACTGCCAACAGAAAGTTTGGTTAGTTTGTTAAGCCATTTCCATTTCTCTGGAACACACTGACCTTCAGAGTGATTAAGGAAATTTTCTTTTCAATAAAATTCAATTACTTGGCACCCTAACTGTTTGCCTGGATAGCAAATCCATAATAGTTCAAAAGACACTGAAACGTGCTGAAAACAGTTTACAATATCTGCATAGTTTCACCACCTGAAGGTCTTTGTGTGTTACTGAGGACTAAAACTAGGGTCTTCTACCACTTATCCAATTCCCGAGCCTTTTTATTTTGAGAAAGAGTCTTGCTAAGTTATGAGTTGGCCTCAAACTTATAATCCTCCTGCCTCTGTCTCTTCAGTCCCCAGCATTACAGGTATGCACCACCACATCCAGATCACCTGATGAGTACCAAGGTGAGTAGCTGCCTCCTGATTCTCAAAACTTATTCTCTTTAGAAACTTCATCCACTTGGAAGTCTTTAATTACCAACTATATTCTTTTTCTGTTTTCACCCCTCTTTCTTAAAAGACTTTCAGGTAATCTCATACAAGGTGGCATGTTTCTAGAGACAAGTAACACATTAAACTCTTTTTAACCTAGCCTAAAACCCACTGTTAAAAAAGCTCATGCTTAAGTAATCAACATAAATTTTGTATCCTGAGTGTTCTTATTCATAGTCTTTGTATTAGGTTAATTCTAAGGGGTTAGAAATTATTTCCATTAAACTTTGTACACACGGGCAAAATAAATAATCTCCAGCTAAGTATGGAGTGAAATACGAGCTAATTTAAGTCTTCAAAAGACTTAATTCTAGCTGGGTGCAGTGGTACATGCCTGTAATCCCAGTGACTCACGAGGCTGAGGTAGGAGGATAAAGTTTAAGGCCCTATGAAACTCAGCAAAATCCTGCCTTTAAAAAAAAAAAAAAAAAAAGGACTGTGGATGTGGCTCAGTGGTTAAGCACCTCTGGGTTCAATTCCCTTTACAGTCATCCCCCACGTCCCCCCAATCAAAACCAGACTATTTCTGCTTAAAAAATAAATAATAAATAAAATTCAATGTTTTTATTATTTTAGGCTTGGAGGAGCAAAGTTGAAGTCATGCTGAATGCAGGATTCCTATACCAGTTATTACAAAGAACAAGTCTGGCATTTACCAAAGCATGATTTAAAAGTCACCTGGGCAGTACCACTCCTGGAAGAAAGAACCGTAGGGAATGTGCGTAGGGAATGGCACTATGAGATGGGATCCTAGGAGCACGGGTAATATCACAATAAAGACAAAAATGTAGCACAAATCTCTGCTGGCAAATACTCTAACATCTGCTGCCTATGCATTCATTTTCAGCACAGACACTCTCTGAAAGTGGTTTCCCTTTATGGACTTGTGTCAGAGAAAGTAAATATTTAAGAATAATGCAATCTTTATCAACATTCTCCATCCAACTGCCTTCTTCTAGTAATCATATAGATATGCTGCATGCAAAGAAGGTCTCCTGAAGGTTAGACCAGCAATTGTAGATGCCATTGAAATGATATGATACTAACTAAATATGACACTTCTATGTAGACCACATTAATTTCTACAGTTTTGGGAAATAATTATCCTTTGCTTTCTATTTAAATAGGGCTGGTTTTCTGGAGGAGATACAATTTTGAGGTAGAGAGAAAGGAGAATATGTTGGCAGGGATGAAAACCAGATCATAGGATTTGGGAAGATCTGTTAAAAGAATCTAAAAATTATACCAAAACTGTGAATGTCAAAAAGATGAGGAAGAGATACCAAAATTCTAAATAAGAAAAAACATTTAAAGAGCAACATGGGGTCTTTCCCCCTCATAAACGGATCCATGACATCAATGAGCTCTCCATATGATACATTACCAACATTTCATGGGTAGGGTATATCCCTTAAGTCAAAAGCCAACACACGTTTGGGTATGAAAAGAATATATCCAGAATAGCAAAGTAAAACTAAGATTAAGGTAAAAGTAGAAATTAGCAAAAGAGGCCAGAAATGACAAATTTAAGACTTAAATACTTTAAGAGCTTTCTTTTTTTCCATACCCACCTCAGAAGCAAGCAAACAGATCAACTGTTTGAGTTGTAAGACTGGACATAAGAAAAAAAATCCCACAAAATTTTAAGAAAGCCTCAGAAAAAGCACCAGTTAAGTAAAAAACTGGCTATCTATGTAACAATGAAACAATTAACTGTAGTCATTTTCCAATCTAAGCTAACCTGGAGAAACAGTCAAGATATCCAAGCTATGGGGCTGAGTTGTGGCTCAGTGGTCCAGTGCTTGCCTAGCACGTGTGAGGCATTGGGTTCAATTCTCAGCACCATATATAAGTAAGTGAATAAAATACAGGTCTATCAACATCTTAAAAAATATATATCCAAGCTAAAAACCAACAGTTTTGACATAGTAATGTTATCCAAATAAAAATCTGTAATATGCAGAGCAAGGAAAGGTAGAAGAATGTACAAAATTTGTTATAATGGGGGTGAACAGCTTATCTATTTTATCTATAATGTTTAAATAAATGTTACATATTTTTGTATTATATCTGGTCAGGGAATACAATTATGCACGTCTAGAAGGGTCAAGGGCTCTATTTCCTCAATGAAATCTCTGACATTAAAAAAAAGATAATATCTGTTGGGCACAATGGCACATGCCTGAAATCCCAGCTATTTTAGAGGCTTGAGCAGGAAGCTCCCAAGTTCAAGGCCAGCCTGAGCAACTTGATGAGAACCTGTCTCAAAAAAGGCCCGGGGGTGTAGCTCAGTGGTAGAGCACCCGTGGGTCTGATCCCTAGTACCAAAACAAAAAATAAAATCAAAGTTCTTGCATTGGATTTCAAATTATTTTTCATCGCCACTGCCTCGCTGACTTCACTTCCTGGTACTCAACTAGCCCACTCTACCAGTTACATTGGATCCTTGCTACATTTTCTGCAATATGCCAGAGAAATTTACAGACCATTGTACTTGGTTCTTTTCTCATTTGTTCCATGGTCATTCTCTAACCACCATTCTTTATATTCAAATAGTCACTTTCTTTAAAGAGAATATTTATTCTAAGTAATATATATTTCTAAATATGTAAGTGGGGGGAAAAGGTTCTTTCTGTTCTTGGATTAAGCATAGTAAGAAATGTAAGCACAATGTGGCGCATGCCTGTAATCTCAGTGACTCTGGGATTGAGTCAGGAAGATTATACATGAGTTCAGTCTGGGCAACTTATTGAGACCCTGTCTCAAAATTTAAAAAAAAAGGGGGGCGGAGGAGGGTGGGTAGGTAGACTGGGGATGTAACTCAGTGGGTTCAGAGTTCCTCAAAAGAAAGCACAATAAATCTTAAAGATACTAAAAGTTAATCTAGAATATTAAACTAGGTGTTAAGGGGGAAAGAAGCAGCAAAAAGAATCTAAACAAATAATCTTAAACTACAAATGAAAGAACACAAAATGAACATGTAAAACTCAACAGTTTTCCCATAATAATAACGAATTGCTGAAAACTGCCAGGTGTTGTGGCACACACCAGTAATCCCAGAGGCTCAGGAGGCTGAGGCAGGAGGATCAAGAGTTCAAAGCCACCTCAGCAAAAAGTGAGGCACTAATTAAGTAACTGAGGGAGATCTTGTCTCTAAATAAAATAAAAAATAGGGCTGGGGATGTGGCTCAGTGGTCGAGAGTCCCTGAATTCAATTCTCAGTATCCCACGCACCCCCAAAACCAGAAATTTTAGGAAAACATTTCATTCCCAATAATCTCAAAAAAGGGGGGGGGAGGAATAAATGTAACCAAGGAGGTGCAAAACCTCTACAGTGAAAATTATAAAATGTTGAATAAAGAAATGGAAGTCACTAGAATACAGAAAGCCCTCCCATGTTCAAGGATAGGCAGAATTAATATTGTTCAAATGGCCATATTACCAAAAGGGATCTCCCCAAAGGGATTCAAGTCAATCCCCATTGAAATACTGATGACATTCTTCACAGAATTAGAAAAAAGTCCTAAAATTCATTTGGAAGAATTAAAGACCCATAATAGCCAAAGCAATCCTAAGCCAAAAAAGCAATGCTGGAGTCATCACAATACTCCACTTTAAAAACTGCATGGTATTGGCATAAGAGACACAAATGAATAAAACAGAAGAGAAAGAGTCAAACCCACATAGGTACAGTCATCTGATTCTTGAGAAAGGTGCCAAAAACACACTGGAGAAAAGACAGCCTTTTAAACAAATGGTGCTGGGAAAACTGGAAATCCATATAAGATGAGTGAAACTAGATCCCTCTCTCTCGTCTTGCACAAAAGTCAACTCAAAATGGATCAAAGACCTAGGATGACTAGAAACTTTGCAACTGCTATAAAAGAAGTATAGGACCAACACTCCAATAGGCATAGGTAATAACTCCCTAAGAAGACTCCTAAAGCTCAGGAAATAATTCCAAAAAAGTAATAATTTGGATGGCATAAATTAAAAAACTTTTGCACAGCAAGGAACAATTAAGAGTGTGAAATGAGAAGCTACAGGAAAGGAGAAAATCTTTGCTAGCTACTTTCTGACAGAGTATTAATATCCAGATTACATGGAGAACTTAAACAACAACAACTACTTACCACCAAACAACCTAATCAATAAATGGGAAAGGGCTGGGGTTGTGTATTATGTCCATCTGCAACTAAAAATATTTTAAAAATAAATGTGCAAATGAAGTTAACAGATACTTCTCAAATGAAAAAAACAAACAAAAAAACAAAAACAAAAAAATGTTCAACATCTTTAGTAATCAGGGAAATGCAAGCAAATCAAAACTACACTGAGGCTTCTTATGACTCCAGTTAGAATGGCAGCCATCATGAATACAAACAATAATCCAGGAGTGGTGGTGCATGCCTGTAATTCCAACAACTTGGGAAGGATGAAGCAGGAGGATCTCAAATTGGAGGCCAGCCTTAGCAAATTACCAAAACAGAAACAAAAAACCCCACAATAATAACTGCTGAGAATAATATTAATTAATAGTAAAAGAGGAAAAAAGGAACACTGCTACTGTTGGTAGCATTATAAATTAATACAACCACTATGGAAATCATTCTGGAGGTTCCTCAAAAGACTAGGAATGAACTGCCATAGGACCCAGCTGTATCATTCATTAGTATTTCTCCTAAAGAATTTAAGTCAGCATACTATAGCAATATAGGAATAATCATATTTATGGCAGTACCATTCACAATAGCTAAGTTATGAAACCAGTCTATATGTTCACCAGTGGAGAAATGAATAATGAGACTATGATATATATACACAATGGAGTTTTATTTAGCCATAAGAAAAAATAAAATATCATTTTCAGGAAAATGCATGGAGAACATAAATGAAATAAAAGGCATGTATTTTTCTCTAATATATATGGAAGCCAGAAAGAGAAAAGGTGGTTTGGGGGAAGGGAATATCATGAAAATAAAAGGGAGATCAGTAGAGGAATGATGTGGGGAGGGAGGTAGAGAAGAAAAGGGAAGATACAGAAAAATGAAACTGACCAGATTATACTGTTATATTGTGTGCATGCATGAATATGTAAAAACAAATTTCACTATCGTATGTAATTATAATCTACCAATAGAAAGAAAAAAGATTCAGGAAGGATAAATGTAAAGTAACTGGTAATTAACATAATCTGTTTTTAGCCTGGTATGATGGTGCACACCGTAATTTTGGTGATTCAGGAGGCTGAGGAAGGAGGATTAAGGCCAGCCTCAGTAATTCAAAGAGACCTTGTCTCAAAATAAAAAGTAAAAAGGGCTGGGGATGTGGCTTACTGGTAGGCTCAATCCTTAGTACCAGTAAGTAACTAACTATAAAAAAAAAAAAATAACATTAGTAATCTGCTCTTAGAGGATAAAGATGCAGCTCAAAGGTAGAACACTTTGTCTTTCATGCACGAGGCCCCAGGCTTAAAAAAATAAAGAAAACAATCTGCTCAAGAATTAAACTGACTAAAGCATATAAGGTCATATTTCAAAAGCAATTAGTTAAAAACCTTTTTCTAAATGGATCAGATAAACCAGGGGCTCATCATTTAGGGGAAAAAGTTGGATTTTTGGTTCACAACAAAATCCTCAATAAAGATTTAAATATAAAAAACAATATCATGTTCAAACCTTTAAAAAAAATGTACGGCAATATATAGTAGTAAAAACGTCGGCTATGCTGACTGACTGCGTTTTGAACCTTGATTGCTGCTCCTGTTTCTTTTATTATTATTATTTTTAAGTTGCAGATGGACACAATACCTTTATTTTTTTATGTGGTGCTGAAGATCAAACATACTGCCTCACACATGCTAGGCAAGTGCTCTACCACAGGAGCCCCAGCCCTTGAATGCTACTTAATTGTGTGACCTTAGGTAAGTTACTATGCTTCATTACATCAGCATAATACCCAGGACCTTCTACTTCTAGCCATGATGAAGCAACAGTGATCAGATTTACCTTTTAGTTACAAGCTAGTAATGTACGGCTGAAAAACAAACGGGTGGCTTCTAAAATGGTTCTAACTTTCACTTTAGAAGCACATTCTAGAAATGAAGAGCAGAGAAAGGGATTCCAAAAAGAAAATGAGGGTTTCATGAGTTGAGGAAACAAACTATCAGAAGCTAAGGTAATTGTGAGCAGCATTCAAGAAGTTATACTGAAAAAAAGCCCCAGAAATCTTTGTGAGATCCTCTTCAGTTCTAATAAATACTAGAAGCACATGTATAGGCCAGGCAAAAAGCAGCTGGAGAGTTTTAAGCTTAACAGTTTCCAGAGTGAATTGAATACTACTAGCTGGTAGGACTTTGAATTGTGAACAAAGTGGCATGGAACACTCAAGAAAAATCCCAGAAAGATTTTTAGGTGTGCAAATAAACTACTGAACAGGTTCTCCTTTACCTGCCCCAACTAAGGACAAATAATTTATCTGCCAACAAAGCCCCTTTAAAGGAAGATAACATAAGCCACATGCTACAACCAGACAAAATCAAACACCTAGCACTCAATAAAAGTTGCTAGATATGGGATGATCAGTGGTAGAACACTTTGCGTATGCAAAGCCCTGGGTTCAATTCCCAGTATAGGGGCCAGGGGGGTTGCTAGATATGCCAATAGGTAAGTAAATTCTACTACAGGGATCAAGAAAAATATGTCACAAGAAACTAAGGGATAAATAAGCCTGTATTTTCAGCAAATACATTACAAGGAAAAAGTGTATGATGGATAGCTTGGAGCAAACACTCTAGTTCTAGTTCTTCTCCCTGAAAAGAACTAGAAAGGCCAGATTTAAAAAAAAAAAAAAGTCACAACAAGGTTTCAGAGAAATACTAAATTAATGACAACATTGAGTAGCCAAAATTCTAGGGACAAAAACTTGCATTCTGCAGCTGCTTCTTCCTGGTTAATTCTGGAAAAATGCTTAGTATCTGGTGCTTTGGAAGAGGGCCACTTTTGGGAAATAGATAAATGAGCAGAGCTTTTGGTGCTTTCAAAAGGCTGAAGGAACAATTTAAGTTTAAATGCCAAATTTCCAGTGAAGAGAGGATAAGAAACTAAGCATGACAATGCCAGGCACTCATCTTTATAAGACAAACTGTGAAGCTATGGAAAGGTTGGAAGCTAAGATGATAAGCAGAAAGCATCTGAAAAGCAGGGCTTTTAATAGTCTCAGTTGACTGACAGAGGTCCTAGGAGGGGTCAAACCCAGGTCTCATACATGTTGGAAAGTGATCTACCACTGAGCTACACCCTTAGATTGGCAGTTTCACTTTAACAAGGAGATCAGAATTACAGGTTCAGGATATGTTGGCCAACATAATGGGCTCAAGTGGCTGAAAATGAGCATGGGAAATAAGTTTACATTCCAAGAATGAACCAGACGTAGAGCTTTACCAAAACTAATCCAGTCCCCAGATGGACTAAGGTTTTCAGCACCATTATATATGCCTAGCAGGGGAACAAGGTGAAGACTGAAGGAAAACGCCATTGCTTATAAAATCTTTTTAAGTTTACAATATCTAACAGTACTAAAAAACAAAACAGATAACAGAAACAGCCCCAGTAACCCAGATTTTGGAGTTGGCAGAAAAGGGCTTTAAAAATGTCTGAATAAATACTTAGTAACTTCAGGGAAATATAGAGAAAATAAATGAAAAGATCACAAGTTTTTAAATATATAAAAACAAAACCTAACCAGGTGCAATAGTGTGTGCCTATAATCCCAGCTGTTTAGGAAGCTAAGGCAGGAGGATCATTCGAATCCAGGAGTTAATAGCCAGCTTGGGCAAGACAGCAAGACCTGATTTCAAAAATACATACATATATATATATATATATATATATATCATCAAATGGAAACTTAAGAATGTGACATAGACACAACAGAAGAGTTGTGACAAGGGAATTAGTAGACTGATAGGAGAATTAATTAAGAAATTTAAGAAAACTAGAAAACACCTAACAATGTACCATAGGGCACTGTGATAATATCCAATGCACTTTTAAGCAGAATCTTGGGAGGAGGACTTGGGAGAGAATGAAGCAAGGGCAATATCTGAAGAGATTCTGGCCAGTTTGTGTGAAAACTCGTTTAAAGTTTTACCAAGCCACAAACTTAAAAAAGCTCTGCAAAACCCAAACAGGAAGAAAACACAAAACCACAACCAATATCATAAAAATGTTTAAGTTACATAAAAAAGGAGATAACGGGGAAACCTATAAAACCCAATTAAAAAGACATATAAAAGACTGGAATCTGGATCTTGATTCAAACAAACTTTAAAATCATTTATTAACTTGGCAACTGAGATCAATAAATACATAAAATCATTTATGAGCGATCTTAGAAATCTGAATAGACTAATCTTTTATAACATCAAAAACAGAGATATTATTATCTGCTTCAATTTTAAAACAGCCTAAACTGATAGTATACAAGAATTAACAATATTAGGCTCTTTTACTTTGGCAAATAGTTTTTAGAAGTAGAGCCACAGGAAAAGTATTTCAAACTGATAATGGAAATTTTCAGGAGAGATTTCAAAACTGGTGTCAAATATTCATGGCCCACCTTGTATAGAAAAGTTAAAAATCAAATGGAAGGGCTGGGGAGATAGCTCAGCTGGTAGAGTGCCTTGCAAGCACAAGGCCCTGAGTTCAATGTCCAATACCCCAAAAACAAACAAACAAAAACAAACAAAATGGAATGGATAAACAAATTATTCTATAACTTCACATTTCATCTAAAATGCCAAATACTATTGTGTATGATACCAAGTCAAGTATGGTCTCAGTTGAGGCTGGTGTATATGTAATCAAATATGCACTAGTGGAAAAGAGGCCTAGTATCATGACAGGATTATTGAAACTACTAATAGCCAAGGAACATGAGAGATTGCACAGTTTAATCCTTAGGCAGTTTCTGCCTTGAAATGAGTAGCTGGTTAAACCCTTAATGAGCTCACAGTAGTCAGCTGTCTGCATTCAACAGTAAAGTTACTGCTCATAAACCCAGCCCTTCCATTTGAAACTATGCTGACAAACCAAACTATTCAATTTTCTATAAAGAATCACAAAGGAAAAGATTAATAAATTTCCAAAATTTTAAACACATGTATCTGTTAAGGATTGCATGTTTGGATCCCCTTTAAACTTGTATACTGAAATCCTAACCCCTAAAGTGATGGTATTAGGAGGTAAAAGCCTCTGGGATGGATAAATAATTTAGAAAAAGTAAAAATTTCTTGCCACAATGACATGTTATATGCATGTATCAAATTATCAAACCCTATCCTACACATAATTAAAATAATAATTTTAAAATAAAAATAAAAGTATAAAAATATATGTATACGCAACTAAATACATATGCACAGAAAACAAAGCAATTCACAATATCCATAAATACACTAAATACTGAAAGAAAATGCACAATCACTTGACCATTAGTTTATATTCTTAAAAACTAGACTACTGGCACTGTGGATATTTTTTGAAAATAAAAAGGGATAATGAATCAATATTGGAATGATGTTTCTATATTTTATATTTATTCTAGTATAATTCTGAATATCCACTATCCCTATTCATAATTTCAGGATGAGATTTTAAGGCAGAAATGTTGGGAGTAGTTTCATCTTAATACTTTCATTTCAGTATTGCCAAATGCACAAACATAATCTAAAATGGCATTATAGAACAGAAAGCAGTTTTTCTAAAATATTTCTCTAGGAATCCTAATAAGTCATGAATATGATTACTCAGAATTACTTTTACAAGGTTCCCTGGTCAAACAAAGTTAAAAGACTTTTAAAGTCTTTTAATGACTTTGTAAATCTTTTAACATGTTTTATAAAAACACAAGGAGTGAATATGGCATGAACTGCTTTCCAAACTGATTTACCCATCACATTACATGCCCTTAGAAGTACCTTTAGACTCGCCAGTATAAAAAACAGAAACATTTTAAAGAAATACTCAAATATTTTTTAAAAAAATTCAAGACAGACAAGAAACACTCAAGATAAGGATGTACACTGAGTAAAGTGAATTTAAAGGTATAAATACATTCCTTGAAATTCCAAAACATAAAAATTAGACCAAAAGTAGGATTCTAAAGATCTTAAGTTACCAGAAAGAACAGATAACCTATGAAGAAATGACAAACCACTATTGTAATTTTCACCAACAGGTCCTAGAATGCAATTAAACATTATCTAGTGCTAGAAATAAAAAGTATATAAATGTGTAAATATAAAAAACTCTCTACTCACAAAACATGATTCTATATGTTCTAAATATAGAGATTAATTTTCCATCTCATAGATCACTGTTGGAAGTATGTATCAGGCAAGAAGAAATATCAATTTAGAACAATGAAGTGGAATACAAAAGTAACCATGAACAAGAATGGTAAAGTACTGCTTAATGTAAATAAGTATGAACTTAAAGATTACTTTGGTGGGGATTTAAAAACAAATTACAGATAATGGAGGGCAAGATTAGGTTTCCTTCTTTCTTTTTAGACACGTATATGCTGATGTTTTAACGAGGTTTGGAGTGAGGCACATCTCAAACAGCATGAACACCCTATTGACTCACTTACGAACCAAAAGGGATCAAGATCAGTTTTTTAAAAAGGCTTTTTTTTTTTTTTTAGTGCTGGGATTAAAATGGCCATTTTAAAGCCTTATGTTCCAAGAGCAACTAGAGATACTAATCAAATTTGTACAGTATTTAAATACATTTTTCACCTGTTAAGGATAACTACTAAATGAACATAAATGGAACATATAAGCAGAAGAAAACAAAGGCAAAGAAAAAGCAAGGTTTAAGCAAATAATGATGCAGAAATGACTTGTTTTTAAGCCACCTGAAATAAGACTACTTCACACATCAAAGGCTGTAGAATGCTAACCATGAAACTGAAAGAAACTGAAACAGTAAATGATTATTATGTAAGAAAAATAAATAAATAAATAAAGTAAGTATTTAATAAAGTATGAAGGCAGGAGGAAATTAACAGCCAAAAATCTGACCTTCAGAAGAACAAATAAAATAGAAAAACTGCTGATAGTATTAATGAAAAAAACTTAAAGACTAAGGAACTCTACAGAAGTTAGCCTTAGAACACACCCAGAGCAATCCTCCTATGACACAATTATACTATAACACAAAACTACAAAATTCTAAAATGATGCCAGAAAACAGCCAAACAATTTGTGAGGAGATGTTCTTTTTAAAAATTTAAAAGAAATGCTACTAGGGAAATCCAAAGGTTTCAAGGGTATGCTAGTAATAAACAGGCCATTATTTCTTCTACTGGCTATTAGTATATAGAAAAAGTCTTTTCAAGCATTAATTTACTCACACTCGTGACTTCTGTTGTCAGACTATGTACAAGTTTTCAATGGTCCAAGGTAAAGCTGAGAATGACAATTTACTAATGAATAACGAATAAAACTTCATTCTTCTCTTTCCCTTTTTTGGAGGCAGAGGATACTGAAGACTGAACCCAGGGGCTCTCTACCACTGAGTTACATCCCCAGCCCTCTTCACCTTTTTCTGAAACAGGATCTTACTAAGTTGCTGAGACTGGCCTTGGACTTGAAATCTTCCTGCCTCAGACTCAAGTCACTGGATTACAGGAGTGTGCTGCTGCACCTAGCTTCCCTTTTCTTCTTGAAATACCATCCGTATCATAATATTTATTTATTTATTTATTTTTTGGTGCTGGGGATTGAACCCAGGGCCTTGTGCTTACAAGGCAAGCACTCTACCATCTGAGCTATCTCCCCAGCCCCATAATATTCTTAACTTATTAAATAATTGTACTAGAAAATTAAGAAGAAACACTATGTGGGGGTTAAACTTATTTTTTAAGTTTTATTATCTCAACTAATGTTCAGATTAAGTTACAAGCATCTACCTCTTACAAAGAGCAGGCCAGGAAATTTTCATTTGAGTGTTTCTTTGTTGGTTTAATTACTAACATCTACCATCCAAGACCCCTAAAGTGATGAAATACAATAAATAGCAATATAGGCAACTTATATTTATGTTCTAACATTACAATGAAACTGTGCTACAGGAAAAGGACAGAATCCATGGGCTTTTTTCCCACAGAAGACAGAAACGTTCCCCCATTCTCAAAGCCCTCTATCCTCCCAATTGATATTACTTACTGTGTCCTAATGAATACTCCTTCAGATGATCTTTAAAATTTTTTTCCATCTTCAGAGTTTTAGAGCCTTTAGACTATTATTTTTTTTCAGGATAATTACTGTTAGTCTCTCTTTCCATCTCTAGTCTCTTTTGTGCTAATCCATTCCCAACATAAACGATTTCCAGGTTTATCTTTTAAAAAATAGGTTATGGGGGCTGCAGTTGTAGCTCAGTGGTGCACGCTTCCCTAGCTGTGTGAGGTACTGGGTTCAATCCTCAGTACCACATATAAACAAAGGTAATGTGTCCATATACAACTTAAAACATTTTGTAAAAAGTCATGATAGTTATCTACCAAACCCTTTAAACCTAGAGTCTAAGTAAAACTCAGCAGTTCAGGTACTCAAGTTTTTAAAATATTTACTATTAGGTCTGATTTTTGTTTATTTCTAATAAGCTTATCTTATAGAACCTTTGTTCTAACACTGATTTTAAGACCTACCAGGGATATAAAAACACCCCTCGTGGGTCAATTAAAAAAAAAAAAAAAAAAAAAAGTGCTACTAGATTAAATGTGCATCTCAATTTTAAGATATATACATTTCATCTATGATTCAATTAGGCTGATAGTCTCTGAAAAACAGTAAAGGAATGTGTTCCTTTTCAAGTGGGTTTTATAGTATTTGGTTCTGGAAGGCAGTATGAATAAATTTTTTTTTTTTTTTTTTTGCAGTACTGGGGATCGAACTCAGGGCCTTGCGCTTGGGAGGCAAGCACTCTATCAGTTGAGCTATCTCCCCAGCCCTTGAATAAATTTAAATGTAGGTGAGGCAGTAATATTGACATTAAAGATTTTTAAAAAATATTCTGTAGTTACACCTTTTCAGGGGAAGAATTGCAAACATAATTTGAATAAACCAGAAGTATATAATTGCAACAGAATCCCTTTTATTCAGAAACAGCAGATCTTCTCACAATAAATGTGAACTCACTGGCAATGATCAATGTTGGAAAATAATGTGACTTCTTTGCTATCCAGCTCTGCCATTAGAAAATGGGTTCTATGAAGATAAAGACTTTGTTTTGCTCACCAATGAAAGCTTGCTCCCTGAATAATACTCAGAACACAAGGCACTCAAAATTTTATTGAATACTTTTGCATGGCAAACCCAGCATCTCAAGATGAGGAAAGATGCTCTACTGATGGTAGCAGATACCACTGAGGGTATAGCATAAGCAAGGAGCCACGGGAGACTGCAAGCAACCAATACAGAGGGCATGGTGCTTATCTCCAGTTTTGGCATAACTCCAGAGTTTGTTTTATCTAGTATATGGTCTATTACCTAAAGTCTATTTCTCTGACTTGATTTCATGCAACTAATTTTTGTATTTGGCAGGATGACTGTTTTAGAAACTGGCAATGTTCACCTTTTGCCTCAACTGTTTTTTAATTAAATTTAATTGGGGGGGCTGGGAATTGAACTCAGGGGCACTAAGTCATATACCCAGACGCCAGCCCCCGCAACTTTTTAAAATTTTTATTTTGAGACCGGGTCTCGCTAAGTTGCTGAAGCCGGTCCTGAACTTACGATGATTCTCCTGCCTCAGTCTCCTGGGTCAATGAGATTGTAGGTGTGTGCCACCATTCCCAGTAATAATTTTATGCACTTTCAAAAATATATTAGTTTTAAAGTGTGAATCAGAAGGTCTGCTACTTTATCAAGGGGGAGTGGGGAATTAAAAAAAAATCTACCCCTCGCTGTGTGTGTTTTAAAACACTCCCTAGATGTCATGACACCATGATTGGCAAATTGTCAAAACAGGAAGGGACACCATTTTCCATGAGGTTTTACATATGAGAGAAGGTACTCTACGTTAAAAGCATCAAGGACAAAAAAAAAAAAAAAAAAAAAAAAAAAGCTATTTTCCTAACATTTGACAGTAATGTATATTTTTCCCCTTTTGTTTTTAGTTCTTTCATCTTTCAGAAAACCATTCAGATTTATGACTATGAATAACAAATCAAGACCCAAATGTCAATATAAAAATTCTGTCAAATAGTCCTTTCTTTTCTATTTTGGTCTTTCATGTATAGTTTGAGGAAAAGACTGGGGAGAAAAGTACTGCCAGACAGTCAAGTCTCATAATGCTTTTCTTCATACAAGCGCAAAGCTAACTGAGTAATGAAAATTCATTGTCCAAATATTAATGATTCCAGCAAATGTCTCACTCCCCTCCTCTGTCATCACCCAATAAGCTATAATAGCTCCCCCTTAAGAAAGATTCCCCCTCAATCAAACAGGCTAATTCTCTGCTCTGTGTTATAGCAACATTCTTTGAAAGCATTTTCTATAATAGTTTCCTCATTTTTTTTTTTGTCCCATTCTTTCCTGAACCCACTTGAAACAGGTCTTCACTCTTCTCCCTCTTCCAAAACTGCTCACCAAGGTCACCGAAGGTCTCTTGCCCTGTCAGTCTTTTTATTACTTCAACTGTCTACAGCATCTGATTCACATGGTCACTACTTTCCTCTCTGAAACACTCTTCCTTTATCGACCATGCTCTTTTGAGCCCTTTCATCATCTTTCATAGCCCTGTGTCTTGAAAATTCTCAAGGTGTAATCCCCATACCTTTTCTTTATCTGAGCTTCCCAGCATTCTCTAATTCCCTCTGTTGCCATATTTTTTTTTGCCCCAGTATTTAATGCTATATGACATACTATACGGTTCTTTTATTTTTATGTTTTTATTTGGTGTTATACTCCCAATACTTAGAAAAGATCTAGCTCATTGAAGAAGCTTAATAAATACATGGAGAATGAGTGAATAAACAAAAATCAAAAGTGACAGCCAACCACCCTTTTTAGGCAGACACCCTAGTAAGCATGTTACACACATATCAGTTTTCAAACAACCCTATGAGTTTTCTTAGGCTTTGTAAAGAAGGAAGGATGGGGGTGGTTAACACATCCCAGTGTACTAGGTGGCAGTGCCATGATTCAAACTGAAGTGTATCATCCTTGAAGTTAATGTTCTGGACCACTGCATGGTACCAATTTTACTGGAATATTATTTCATTAGTTTAAGAATAAAGCAAACTTTGCTAACTGAAGAATCAGTAATAAGAAGTTCCCTGAAGCTGTGAATTAACTTTCATTTCCTTGCGAAGATAAACATTCACTTAGTAACATGCCTTCACAGACAAAGCATTCGACACTGCCATTTTCAGTGAAAATGGTACAGGTGAAAAAGCACTGATGGCAGCACTAAACTTTCAGTTTCTCCCATTTCTACTATAAGACTGAAGCCAGTATTTTCCAAATCTGGCTAAAGGATCACTTAGCAAGTTTTTGCTTTCTGAAAACAAGATTTTTCAGCCCCAATCCCAGAGCAACTGAATCAGACTCTAGAAAACAGGGTCCAGGAACCTACTAGTTTTTTTTTTTTTTTTTTTAAGTTTTCTAGAAAACCTTGGCCGTTAGTCAAAACTGGAAAACACTTAAGTTTAGCAAACCCAAGGTGGTATGAGATTAGCTAATCCCACTTAGCTCATTGACAATGACCAAGTCTCACTGGTACTGACCTTCTTAGAAAGAGGAACGATGCTGCTGGGTCGAACAAGTCTCCGCTTCTTACAGCTCAGTATGGGACGTGTCCGGGCTGCCACACAGGTACCATCAGATGATGAAGAAACTAGATTCAGTCGTTGCTTTTTATGCAATTGTTCCTCAACATCTGAGCTGTCACCTGGAATATGGTCTGCCAAGACAGGCTGAAGACTACACAAGGGGAAGGAAAAGTATTCACTTTTCAGAAGACATGGGAAACAAAGCCTCTAATAACTGGTTCAATCTCTCTACTAGCAAATGCTCACAGACACAAACAAGTGTTCTAATGCAGAAGCAGGTCATCCTCTGGATAAGGTCCACTAATCTAAGTATGTGCGCTGTGTCTGTGTTTATTCATAATGTTAACTGTATTATGTCTGAAAAGTGCAAAGGTCAGTAAGCAGTATTAAGTTCCTGTAGTTAGATTTTCTCCTAAACACAAACATGACTAAAAAGTCTCAATAATTACAATTGGTAAGAAAATGATGGAACTCTGCAAATTTAAGGACTTATCTTACAATCAGCATACCTGTGACTCTTCAATTCTAGGGATACGTACTGTTCACTTGTTTAGGGTTCTGTGAGCCTTCATGTACCCAGATTTACAAACAGCCTTGAGGAAATTAATCTGTTCTACTACAAAAGAATTTATATAAACTTCTTTGAGGGATTCCTGTAAGAACTGGGACCAATAATGATGATGTACAATAAAGGTACAATATTTTATTTTTTCTCCATGCCCAGGCCCTTTTAGGCATGGTAGATAAGAGAAATACATGAATATATTAGTATAGTAGGAAGCATGCAAAATATTAATCCATGATAAAATTTCTGCTTCTTTAAATCAGGATCAGTACTGGCTAGAGATAACTAAGAAGTCCAAACTCACCTTTTACAAGGCTACTATAAGAAGGAGAAGGGATAAAACGTACGTGTTAATAACTCCATTGACAGGTCTCAGTGCTCCACATGATTTGGTAGATAATGACTCTGAAATATGACCAACAGGGGCACCATGGTTTTCCAGTGGCTGAGAAACAGATTCAATCTGAATAAGAAGAAAAATAAAATACACTTAACATTTACCAAACAATACCACTACTTGAAAAGCAGCACCACTTCATTTCACCTAGTATTTCTCATGACCAAATTGAAAAATTAAATAAAACTCATAACTGAGGAGAAATTAGCTCAAAGAAGGAAGAATGAGAAATCCAAATATTTATCAGATTAAAAGCAGTAAAGGTCTACTGACAGGAAAATAATCCTAACAATTCTGTGGAAGGGAAGTATAGCAACACAATTACACAGTAACATGAACCTTCTACTAAGGGTCAAAAAGGATACAGTATCATCAGTATCAAGGCAACTAAGAGAAAATTTAAATGTACTTATCTGTTTATGGTGGAAACTTGATTTCCAAGAACTGCACTGTGTGTGTATGTATCTACGTATATGTACAGATTACTGGCTTCAGACTATACAAACCAAATATGCTTAGAGTATTAGATGAAATAAGGGAGGTAAGAATTACGTAAAGGTTTATAATTTCAATATTCAAAATAAATCAGAAGTAGTTATGAGTATTAATCATATGGTGTCTCTCAGGTATAGGCAATAAAGTCACAAGCATAGTTATCCAATGATTCTGGGGTTGCTGAAATATCTCAGAAAGGTTGTTGTCTTTGTCTCCTTACATTTTTTTGTTTGTTTGTTTTTTGGGTGCTGGGGATCGAACCCAGGGCCTTATGCTTACAAGGTAAGCACTCTACCGACTGAGCTATCTCCCCAGCCCCTGTCTCCTTACATTTGATCTGGCTCTGGGATGTTCTGAAGTTCTCCTTCCTATAATTGCTACCCTTGCATTGCAAGGTCAGTATTTCGAGGTTGAAATTCTTTTTTTTTTTTTTTTTTAACCTTCTTTTAAGTATCACTGAACAATTTCTGAACACTCCCAAGAAAATATACCAAAGAATCTACAGATCTGAAAGCAATCCTGGATAAGTATAAAGTAAGTACACAGATTAGAAAGATAATTTAAAAGATTTAATACAAATAAACCCAAAAGCCAGCTCAAGGTAAGTATATAAACAGACAGGTTTTGAAAGTATACTACAATGAATGAACACTGGGGAAATGTTTTCCTTGTTAGATACCCTGAACATCTACTAAAGTATCACAAATATCTTAATTATTTTAGTCAATGCTATCAAAATTATGGTAACTTTGGCAAACAGATTCATTGCCTTAAAGTGTTTTGATTTTCCTTGGACGCCAACATGTATTAAACAGTAAAAACTACAAAGCTATTCATATCTTCTGACAAAATATCTTGAACAATCTTAAAACTCTATCCTAAACAAGTTACTCACAAAACATCCCTAAAAATTGCATTTACAAAGACTGTCACTGCAATAATATCAATAACCTAAATGTTCAATACCTGAGATTACAAATTATTACAAATTGTGATTTTGGTGTCCCAAATCAAAATGTTAAAAAGAATCATAAAAGATATTTTTACTCATGCCAGAGGGTATTTGAAGAAAAAAAAATTATGCAGAAATACAGAAATTGTTTTAGGAAACAGGATAAATGCAAAATATTTTTAACATAGTTGTAGTGACTAAAAACATATGCATACATATATTGACAAAAGTGTTCTAATGGAACCAAAATTTTTCTTATAATTGTGTGTGTGTGTGTGTGTGTGTATATATATACATATACATATATATATATATATATTTTTTTTTTTTTTTTAAATGGGTGGGGGGCTGGGATTGTGGCTCAGTGGTGGCGCAGTGGCATGTATAAGGCCCTGGGTTTGATCCTCAGCACCACAAAAAAAATAATTTAAAAAAAGGGTCCATCAACAACTAAAAAATATATTAAAAACAAACAAAAACCAGGGGTGGGGTTATAGTTCAGTGGCAGAGTATTTGCCTAGCATGTGTGAGGCTCTGCTCAGAACCACATAAAAATAAAGGTTTAAGAAAAAAAAAAAAAAAAAAGATAAACTAAATAACCTCCTGAATGCTAATGTGGATTTACTGCTCAGAAGAAACCTCATGAAGAATGAACAAATACTGCAGCATAACAAAAGACTACAAATAATGTAACACAAAAATGCTGTGACTATCAATTTTTTTGCTGGTATACTTCAATATGAAGAATGCCCATTAGTTTTAAATTTACTTAAAATATAGCTTTTAGCATTAAATTGTGATAGAGGCCTGATTTACATATCTACATATTCTACAAGGTTGAACCTCCATTTCAGATTTTCTTTTTTTTTTTAAAGGAGTATAGAGATTTGACTGCAAGGATACCTGCCAGGATAAAATGGCACCTGCCATTCTTTAACAAAATCTAATCTCAAAACAAATTTATCTTTCTACAGAAGAATCAATTAAGTAATACCAGTAATGTTATCACTCATAGCTAACTACTACTACACAGCCTTATTTTTCATGTCTATAGAAATACATTTAAATGCCACTGATCTTTAATGTGATTTTTAATGATTTTTTTCATAGAGACACCTACATTATCTGAGAGTAATCACTCACCAGTCAAAATTGAAGCCAACAGGCAAATATTATTTAGCACAGAAATGTTGTTAAGAATACAGAAACAGCCAGGCGATGTGGTACAATGCCTGCAATCCCAGGGGCTTGGGAGTTTGAGGCAGGAGGATCATGAGTTCAAAGTCAGCCTCAGCAAAAGTGAGGCGCTAAGCAACTCAATGAGACCCTGTATCTAAATAAAATACAAATAGGGCTGGGGATGTGGCTCAGTGACCGAGTGCTCCTTGAGTTTAATCCCTGGTACCCTAGCACCCCCCCTCCCCCCAAAAAGGGATATAGAAGCACACATATCAAAACCATAAACATCTGAGAGGACCTTTACCAAGACCCCAATCACAAGGAAGCACTGGATATTCAGAAGGAAATCCTGTAATCAATCTAAGACTCAAAAGCATAGGGTTTGATCAAGTAGGGTAACACATTCTCAAATGCAAAAGGGTTTAAAATATTAACTCCAATCTCAGTGTTCCATTTAGAAAAAGAAAAGCTCAACTCATAAACACATAATTTTACTTAGAGCTTTTAAATACATTCATAGGAGACAAAGTGAACACTCCCTATCCTGATGACTTTTAAGAGGCTGCAAACATTAACACTTAAGAAATGTTAATCCACATATAATTTAGGCTTAATCAGTAACTACTGCAATAGTTCACATCATTATGTGTTTTTGGAAAATTAAAGCATGACTCAGTTATCTTACCCACCTCCAATAGGAAAATGAGAAAAGGATGAAAGAACCCATGTGCCCTGAACAGAAAATAGGGGTATCAATAGAAGCTTCCATCAGAAATCTAAAGGGTTTTTGCATCCCACAGTTAGAAAGAAGAGCAGAAAAGCTAAAGTGATAGGTAAAATGCTTTCTATAATCCCCTTCTCTTCAAAGATGGGCCCAAGGTATTACCTTTTGGTATAATCTTAAGAGTCAGAGGAGGGTTACTAAACGTTTTTCTTGATTCAAAGGACCAGGTGTATGGCATAAAATGATTAACTCAGCAACGACATTTTGTTATTCATATAAAGCAAGCATCTGTCTGATTCATCACTTCACCCTGTTAGCCAGACCAATTAAGTGTAACAAAGCCCTTGAAGAAAAAACAAAGTTTTATGAAGGGTATGCTTTTGTGGGGCCTGAGAACCAGTATCCACTAGATTTGTTTTACCAAAAGGTAAAGAAAGTAAAGGGGTAAAAACAAAGAGGCTCACACTTTAAAATTATGCACAATAAAAAAGCACAATAAAATTAAACTCTACCAGCAAGATAAGTGTGCGTGAGTTTTTACTTTGTTATTCAATTAATGCCATGTCACACCTGCTTGAAATACCAGTTTGTTTTAAACACACTGATTTGTTTGGCTAGAAAATTTAACAGTTGGGTTTTGGTTAGTTATTTCCTTTCTAACAAACATTATCAAAATGAAAATGCTAAACAGGTGATACAAATTTAACTTTTATGCCTGGTTTAAAATAAATTGGTGACTGTAGGAATTATTCCATATTTTAAGAACCCCATCTCAACGATGTTCAATATAGTTTGCTTAAAAAAAAAAAAAATCACAAAGATATTATTGGCCTACATATAGCATACAGATCATTTCCATAAACCAGCACTATGGCCAGATAATTGTACTAAACTTGAAGTGCATGGTTCTTAAAATTTGACTTCCACGAAGTTACTTTTTAGGCTTCAATTTCTCCTTATGTAAAATAGGACCATGTGCCTCATTTTCTTATGTCTGTAGGTTGACGATAAAAGAATAATTATTATTTTTTTATTTCAACACAAGTCCAGTGGTCTGAACCTAAGATTTATATTTACTAACATTGCTGAAAACATGCATCTAGAATCTGAAGAAATATAGCAATTGAAATCATGGTCTTACAAATCTTTGTTATTCAACTTATTTATCTAAAGCCTTATTACTTAGTCAGTATTTAATACTGTGGATCCAGTATTTTCTATTTAATATCTATCCCAAAACCCTTGTCAGGCCTAGGCACCACTCAGCAATCCTGGTGACTGCAAACCTTCAAGGAAAAGAAAAATGGTTCAAAGAATAAATCTTGGACTAATAAAAAACACCAACAGCTTGCATTTTTAGCATGCCTTTCCTCTGAGGAAAAAACATCAGAACTTCACTTAATAGTTCAGTTCTTTTTCCCTACTTCTATAAAGTAGGATGAGTAAGGAAAAATTACAAGGCTCACCTTACAAAAAGAAACTGGCAACAAATAATAATAAGTAATAATGATACTTGTCAATAGCTACAGAAGCAATGGTTCTGCTAAACAAAATCAAAAGTCACTCTCCAATTTAAAATCTAGTCTTTAAAATACTTAACCAATGAGTGAAAAATAATACACGTCTCTGCTCATTTGTTCCTAAGAAATACAAGAATAATAATCCAAACACTAATGAAATTGTTTACCTACTGAGAACAAGATGTAAAAAAAGGAACAATGGAAACAGAAAAATAGGAATACTTTTTTGTGTATCTTTTAGAACTATAGTACTTTTACACAAACAAAAACACCCAAATCAACTATTTTCTGTGTGAGCATGAGACTAGAATTGAATTCTGCAGCTGCAAGTGAACCCAATCATTCCTATGAAACAGCATCAACCAAGTAAAAAGAACCAAACTCAGAAAAAGTGTTTTCAGACTGTATATGGCATAGCTAACACTACACACAAATATTATACTCTAGTTAAACTTACTTCTCACAGAGGTATGAGATGGCAATTATGAAACTATATGTACTGGATGAACTGGTGATTATAAGGGAGTGGGGGAGACTGTTGGACTGCCATGAACTCGTGATTTTAATACACAAATGTGTAGATAAATAACAGATGTATGAATGGATATATAAGCATGCACACATTTCCTGGCTTTTTCTGTTGAGAAATTCTAGCAGCAATGACATAAGTAGCAAAGTACAACTAGTACCCAGATCTTGGTTCGTAACACTGCTCTCCAAAAGAGCCAAGGATTGAGTGGGCAAGCCATAAGAAGAGCCTGGAACATCTTCTAGTGCCAAAAAGTAAATAACTCAAAAGATGAAGGGAACATGCTGAAAGGACACAGAAGACATCTAAAGGAGCTCCCAATGCTGACAATAGACACAACTGGAATAAAATGAATAATAGTAACAGATTATAACCCACAGAATAACATTAGTATGCACAGATCCATTCTGAACTAAACAACTGACTGAATAAATAAATGGGGAGAAAGGACAGCTCTTCCTAACAGAATTACAGTTAATAAATGTAAAAAACCAAAAACCCCCAAACAGAAAAACTACCAGTAAACAACTTAGCAATAATCACTGTAGGAAAAAGCCATTTAGTAGATGATAAAATTGTGGGTGACAGTATTTGCAAAGAGACATATTTCATTTCATTATGAAAGCAAAAACACTAACTTTACAGGGGGAGCAATAATCTAGCAGGATTTTTTTTTTTTTTTTTTTTGGTACTTGGAATTGAATCCAAAGGTGCTTTATCACTGGTCACATCCCCAGACCTTTTTATTTTTTATTTTGAGAAAGTCCTTTATATTTTTTAAGTTTCTGAGACTGGTTTCAGCCTCCTGTGTTACAGGGATTACAAGCATGTACGACCACAAACAGGTAAAGTAGGTACTATCTTAACCAAGTGAACAAATGTATCATCGTCAGTACAAAGACACATCAACACCATAAAACCTCTGATACAATTTTCTGAAGAGCTTAGTATCACTTCTGTAATATTCTGTGAAAATGCATTATCTCTAAAACTGAGAAGACACCAGGCAACTCCAACTTGAGGAACACACAAAATTAACTGACCAGTCATCTTAAGTCAAGGTCATGAAAGATAAAAGCTGAGAAACACTCATGGACTGGAGGACACTTCAAAGATTAAAAGATATGACAACTAAATACAATGTGAGGTTCTGGATAAACAAAAACGTCAGTGAAAAAACTAGTGAAATTCTAATAAAATGTCTAGTATTTTATCAGTGTTAATTTCCTGGTCTTTTTAAGTGTACAATGGTTATTATGGCAAAATGTTAACTTTAGAGGAAGCTGGGTAAAGGGTATGTGGCTGGGTACTACCTTGGACATGTCTTAAGTCTAAAATCAATTTTGAAAGTATCAAGTTGGATGTGGTGACAAGCACCTGTAGTTCCAGCTATTCAGGAATTCACTGAAAAGAACAAAGGAAACAATGATCCAGAATTACCAAAGTAGATTTCATTCATACATAAATCCGCTACCAGTCTACATTTTGTTGTCAGTTACAGGATAAAGTTTATGCTTTAAGATAAATACAAAATCCATTATAAATTAGTCAAAACATCCAATGACTCATCATATAAGTTATTTGCAGTTCCCTGATAATATGAGGTCCCATTAACATTCCCTATACCATCCTTCGGCAAATGCATAAAACTCAAAAAAGCATAGATAAAATAAAAATTCTTCCTCTTTTAATCCCTTGTTTCATATGCCTGTTGTTCTCCACATTTATGATCCCATCTCCGCTTCCTGAGTAGCTTATCGGGATCCATCACCACACCTAGCCTGTTGGAGATGGTCTTTAGACATAATATGCAGAGCCCACAACAACAGGAAGCTTTTACCAAATTTATTATAGGTAAACACTGTTAACAGTACATTATACATTTTAAATTATTATCAACAACCGTAAGGAAGTATGAACAAAGCCACACAAAGAACTACTGAGGGCAACACATGAAACAAGTAATTCACTGCACATCAAGGCAAGCAGCTGAAGAATCAAATACATTAATATTTCTGATTAAGAGCAGAAGGACCACATTAATATGCTTATGAAACAGCATTAATGCTATTTTAAAACATTATACACAGTAACAGAATTTCATGGGAAAGCAACTTCAGAAACTTCACATGGTATTTAACGAGCCTACCCCAAACAGAAAACTGGGAAAGAACACCCCACTGAGGTAATGTACTACCACCAACTCAAATAACTTGAATATTATCCCCACAGTAATACTTAGGAGCTACCTGATTAAAATAAAACAAAGCAAAACCCCATACCTCAATGCTGTCTGGAGCTAAAGAAGGGAGCAATAAAAAAAATACATGTGGAAATCTCAAAGCAAACAAAATAATAACTCATTGAAAAATACTATTACAAACAAGAATGAAGTTCAAAATTTCTAGAGAATTCTGAGAGGAAAAGGAGGAGAGTTAGGGTTTAAAGAGGTTTTCTATTTTAGGATAAGAATGAACAATATATTACATACTCATGATGCTATTTCAAACAGTCATATCAACTTTCACTGCTTTCAGAAAAACCTCATTTTCCCTACATATACTCCAAGAAAAAGCACACTACATAAATGAAGAGGGCAGCACCAGATTTCTATACTTAAAAGAGATTTCATTAAGTAACTTGACTCCTAGACTCTGTGTAAAATATTCAACCACAGTTTAAGGAAAATATTTATTTTGCTATGTCTCATTTAAATGTTTACTGCAGGATAAAAGGTTTATAAAATTCAACATTCTTACTTAAAAGTTGAATAAGACTTCATGTATATATACATGTATACATATGTATATACTATACGCACAAAGACAAAAAGATATTCCCAAGCCTGAGAATTCATTAAAATGAACTTTTTAAAAAAATTTTCTTATTCAATATCCGACAGAATCTAATGACAGAAGATCAAAATATATGAAGAAAAATCTGACAGAACTCAAGGTAGAAATAATTCTACAATCAAGTACATTTCAATATCCACTCTTAATAATGAATGGGTAACCAGACAGAAGACAAATAAGCAAACAGATGACTTGATACAATAAGCCACATAAATCTGGCAGACATATAGAACACTTGACCCAACAAGAGCAGCACACACATTCTTCACATATACATGGGACATTTTCTATGATAGATTATATGTGAAGTGACAACCTAAATCTCAGTATATATTGTATTTGTTACTGGGGATCGAATTGAGGGCCTCACATTTGCTAGGCATACGCTCTAGTAGTATGAAGCTACATCCCCAGGCCTTTGAATTTTTTATTTTTGAGACAGGGGATGCTAAGCTGCTTAGGGCCCTGCTAAGTTGCCGGGCTGGCCTTGAACTTGTCATTCTCCTGCCTCAGCCTCCCTAGCTGCTGGGATTATAGGTGTGCACCCATTTTAATAGATTTTTAAAGAGATCATAAAAAATAGTTTCCTCAAATAACAGGATGAAATTAGAAATCAGTAACGGAAGCCAAGCATGGTGTCACACACTCATAATCCCAAATACTTAGGAGGCTGAAGTAGGAGAATCACAAGAGGGCGGCCAGCCTCAGCAACTTAACAAGACCCTGCTATAAGGGGTGGAGGAGACCTGGGGATATAACTCAGTGGTAGAGTGTCCCTGAGTTCAACCCCTAATGGTACAGCCACACACACAAAATTCCCTACCTGTGGAGCACTTGCCTGGCTTGCACTTGTGCGGAGCCCTAGGCTCAATTCCAGCACTATCCAAAATACAAAAACCAAACAAAAAAACCCCCCACAAAACTTAACATTCCAAAACTTACAGGAAGTAGTTAAAAAGTGTTAAATGCTATGAGGAAAATTTACTGCTATGAATACTTAACATTAAAAAACAAGATCTTAACTTTACACATAAAGAACCCAGAAGTCCAAATCCAAAGCTAGCAGAACAAAATAATAAGATGACTGAGGAAAAAAAACAAAACAATGAAACCTAAAGGTGACTATTTGAAAAGATCAATAAAACCAACAAGACTTTATCTAGAAAGACAAAGAAAAATAGAAAACTCAAATTATTAAAAAGTCATGAATTTTGAAAATGGGGATATTACTACTGATTCTACAAAAACTAAAAGGATTACAAGACTATTATGAATAATTACACACCAACCAATTGGATAAAACGGACAAATTCCCAGAAGTATAAAATCTACCAACTCTAATTCAAAGAAATAGAATATCTGAATAAATCTAAAACTTGTAAGAAAATTGAATCAGTAATAAAAAAATCTAACAAAGAAAAGCCCTGGGGGCTGGGGTTGTGGCTCTTTGGTAATGAGCTCACCTAGCATGTGTGAGGCACTGGGTTTGATGCTCAGCATTACATATAAATACATAAATAAATAAAGGCCCATCAACAATTTAAAAAATTTTTAAAAACTGAGACAAATATTTGAACTGATGTTTTGCCAGAAAAGACATATAAATGTGTAATAACCACATGAAAAGACATTCAGTGTCATTACTCTGTGTACTACACGGCAGTGTAAAACAGTATTCAGAAAAAAACACGTCTGTGCTGATATGCACAGACTCTCTTCTGGTCATTATTACCTAAACGGTACAGCATACCAATTATTGGTATTAGGTGTTAAACATAATCTAAGGTTACTTAGTATCTGGAGATTGAAGTATATGGGAGGACGTGCAGGTTATATGCAAATATTATGCTATTTTACAGAAGGGACTAGAGCACCCCAGGATCTTGGCATATGGGGGGTGGGGGGTGATCCTGGTATCAATGCCCTGGGCATGACAAGGGATGACTGCACTTTTTGTCACTTTTGGTAATTTCTTTTAAGGAATTTGAACTTTTCATTTATCCTGCCACAGAGCCTCCCTCTCCCAGCATCTTATCTGATTTCATTATTTTGGGGCCTCCATTTTAACTAATGAGACATCACCTATCCCGAGCATCAATGTTGTATTGTGTGGAATTCACCTTTTTCCTCTGGCTACTTTTAAGACTGTCTTCCCCTCTGATTGCCACAGCTCTGACTACAAAGTAGTTCTCATGTATACTAGTCTCCAAAGATTGTTTTGATTTTTTTATATAAAAAAAGCATTTTTTTTCTTAAAATTTTCAGTCGTTTTTTCTCTTTCTTTCTCATAATTAAGATCATACTTTACTGTTTATTCCTAGGTATAATAGTTTTTGTTGTAAAGACATTGTATATGACATTGTAGAGACTCTGGATTCAATTCACTTTCTCTGAAGAATGCTAATGTTCTTCTAATTGGTCATCTTGGTTTTGTGGAACTGGTAGTTCTGCATTCAGAGAAACATACTGAAGCCTACTTCACTTTGGTTTTCTCCTTAATCGTACAGTGAATCACTGGTGAGACATTCTTTAACTCACAAGTGTGAGCACCCCATGCTTTCAATGTTAAGTCCAACACACTTGCCAAATCTCAGTGGACTGCAAACTTCAAATTCTGTGATCTCCACAGTGAGTAATGAATACCATCACTGTTCAATTCTTTCAGTCTTCCAACTGTTGCTTTCTAGTAGGCCACATTAAAAAAAAATCTGACCTGAACGTGGAAAGTTCCAAGGTTAGATCAAGATTTGAAGGGATATATACAGATTGTAGACTTGAGTCCTGCTCCATCGCCTATAGCTCCCTCTTTGCCACTACGTTGTCCCTCAAATTCTACCTATTGGTCAGCTCTGAATTTCATCCTCCAACAATACACAAGTTAATGATACTGTGGATCTCTGGTGGAATGCTAGAAAACCTGTGATACATGGACCAAAAGCCCTCACTTCTTCCTTAAAATACTTTTTGTCTGAAATTTTGATGACTGTCTTGAATAATTTTAAAGTATTTTCTTCACTTAGTATTAACATACATGTTTCAAGTTAGTTCTCTGGCCATTCACTACTTTTTCCTACATGGGTGAAAATGGTCTGCTATTCAAGGGAATGAAGGAGGAGGGAAAGATAAAGGGCATGTTTCTGAAAACTAGAGAACAACTCTCAACAGCTTCTTGAACTCTTTCCAGAAGCACACCTTCTTTGTACAAAAACAGCCTTACTTCACATCAGCTATGTATTTGTACATAGAAGACTTTATGGGCAGCTACAAAGCCATAGGCCTTCACTGTTTCTCTTCAAAGAGTCTTACCTTTCCAACCGCCTTTGAGTGGCAAGATTGAGCAAACCCCCAGAAGGGGAAAGAGGGACTTCTTAGGAGTTCCTCATTAGATCTTTCTTCTCCCAACACAAAACCACCTTCCTATCTCAAGGAGTATTTCTTCCTTTGTTCCATGGCTCAAGAGGCTCACCTAGTCGCTAATGTTTTTGATGGCAATTTGGGGCCCTCTGGAGCAACTTAGTTTCAGTAATATCTGTACTGTTTCCAAGACCCAAGCATACACGTATTGAGTTTGTCAAGAAAACAATCATTCAATTTGTAAAGAAGGCAAAAAGATTGGCAATGTGTTCTTTCAGTGTAACACTGGAACATTATTCAACAAGCCCATATTTTGTTTTATTTACTATTTATAACTGATCAGGGAACAGATACTTTAAGTTGGATGTTTATTATAGAACACTGACAATTAAAAACTGATTTGCATTTTATTAAAGACATGACACCAAAAGTTATGATTTTTCTATAGAATATTAAATTTTTAAAACTGCTGTTGAATATTATTATTCTAGCACTCTCCCTTTCAATGACAACACAAACAAACAAAATCAGTATCTGGTATCTAGATACCATTACCAGCTTTGCTACCTCCATGATTCATTCAATCACTATATATTTCATTGAGAATGATGTCTAACAACTTCTATATTTTGGTAGTTCTAAAAGTACTTCCGTTTTGTTGTTTTTGTTAATTCCAGTGAGATTCAGAAATGAGAATACAAAAATAAACACAACAAAAATAACATATGACATCATTATTTTTAAACCATAAGCCTTCAAATGAATTTTTTGGGAAATAAAACAGGATGATTAAATGTGAGCATGGAAATTTATAAACGCCTCTGCTAAGTGTGACATAAGATTTCTCAAGGCAAAAATCGAGGACAAGATATAAGTCAAAAATTTGTAAAACAAAGATAGATAAGAAAAAGGGTAGGTTAAACACTGCCTTCCTACAGTGAATATTTTTGCCTGGCAACTGACACTGGGCATAGCTTTGCAAATATCTGGCGCTGAAAAAATGGTAAACTTAAAAATTTTGCCAGTACCAGGAATTGAACACATCTGGAACTCTCTACCACTGAACTATTTTTTATGTTGACACTAGGGAGCACTAAATTGCCAAGGATGGCCTCAAATTTGGGATCCTTCTGTCTCAGTCTTCAGAGTCACTGGAACTACAGAGCTGCCAGGATTATAGGCCTGCACCGCTGTGATCCACAGTAAAGTAACTTGATTGCTTAATGGCTTTTCTAAGAAATACATGCTCTGCAGCTTATTCTGCTAATACAATAAACAATGGAAAGGCATTGCTTTTTAACTCCAACATCTTCTAAAGATTTATCAGAAAACATGCATATGTTAACACAGGGTAGAAACTGACAAGAAATTTGGAGGAGGGAGGCATATTATCTCCTTGAAGACAAAATAGTGACAAGACATTCTTATTAAGTAATTTTCATGATTATTTATTTTAGTCAGACCCAAAAGTATTTTGTTGTACATTGTAAAAACTATTACAGCAAACAAGAAAAAGATAGTCTTGACCTTCGAGAATCTTAAAATCAAACATAAACACACAATATACATACATGTAAGTGAATGGGGGCTAGTGAAAGGAACAGGTCCCTAAGAAGTATGTGTGTGAATACATGTTACTGTGTATAAATTATCTTTGAATCACCTGTAGCTTGTTTTTGAAAAAAATAAATAAATAAATAAATAAGAATCAACACAGTGAGAGACTTCTTATAACCTATTCTTCAAAACTGCTGCAGTGAGTGAAAAATGTGCCTTTAAGAAATCATTCCCAAATTCTTGAATTCCTAAATACTGTACATATATACATGTTTATAAAGAACTTATCCCCGATCAAATATGCCTCAAGTTTTCTGTGTCTCTTATTATCATGAGCTGATCTCCCAATTTACCATGTTTCTTCTCTCACTTAGCAATATTTACCTTGGCTAGAGCAATCACTAAACAGTTTCATTAACTCATTTAAAAAAATTCTATTGATAGCATATAATTAACTCACATTACAGACCTGAACAGTGGCGTAATTTGGCATTCTGCTCCTTAATTTATTCAAAACTACTCTCCAGTTAAGAACTCTCAATCTCTTAATGTTATATTTAACCATAGCAACAGTAGCAGGCAGTCAAAACTGGGTGAAAGAGCTTTTTAAAACCCAAACATCTCCATGATCTTTCTCAAAGGAAAGTTAGTTTTCATTATATTGTATGAGTTCTTGCTAACAATGAAAAATAGAAAAGATAACAAGCTTTATTGAGATGCAGATATAAGGAGACTGGCTAGTAACCCCCAATTTAAAGAACCAATATTGCTTACTACCAGGAAGCATAATCAAAATGAGTAATTATTGGAATTTCAAACTTGGTTGTTGAGTTTATATCAAGAAATGATAATATTCATAAAAGCCAGTTAGCTTATAGGGAGAATAAGAAAGTATAATAAATAAATGAATGCTCCTGGAATTCAGAAAAAGAAAAGTATAACAGGGAAAGAGAAAGAATGGAAGAGGGAGATTTGATCTAAGTTCTAAGAAAGATTATAGAAAATGACAGTTTTATCCTCATTATAAAATAAGAACCAACCACAGGGAGCATTTTCAACATTTCTGTGAGTTTAACCTCTAGTTCAACCTTTTAACGAAAAAGTTATATATATAATAGTGAGCCAGAAAGGTTTACCTTACCTCTCAAAGTGTCAGGGCTACAGTCAGGTCTACCGATTCCAAACAACACTCCAAAATTTCGTATTTGCTCTGGCTGTGGTTTCTTGAGGGTAAGGAGCTACTTTTAAATTCTAAGGTCAGCTAAGTAAGAGGGATCCTATTGCCCAATTTAGAAATTCAGATCTCAAAATGCCCTAAGCAATACAAGGGGGATAGTTTCCTTCTTTCAGTCAATTCAAGTATTCTAATTAGAGAATAAACTATGTTCTGAAGTTACACCCTGAATTCTCACTCATGTCCACTTTTCTATATTTTATACTTACCAATTTATCAGTCCCATGATCTGTCTTCACCTCAGAACTAAGTGGAAGCAGTAAGTCTGCCGTATGTTCTGGTGGAGGTGCCTCCCCAAGAACAATCAACCCCTGTGGGACAGAGAGGAGATAAACGGCATTAAGTGATTGAAATAAATAACAAATTTAGGAATTAATACCAAAAGGGTTAGAAGCAGGAGACTGGTTTACCAGAAGCCTCTTCTCCTATTCTGTTGTTTAGAAAAAAACTACACCAGTAGGAACCCTTTTTTGTTTTTGACCAAATCCAGGGCACTCAATCAATGAGGTACAAACCCGGGTTTTTTTGATTTTTACTATAATACAGAGTCCCATAACATTGCTGAGGCTGGCCTCAAACTTGTGATTTTCCTGTCTCAGTCTCTAAAGCCACTGGACAGGCATGTAGGCTGCCTGGCTCCCAAAGAGTTATTTGAGCCATTATGTCCCATTGTACCATTTATGGAATACCTAAAGCACTTTAATTGAGTGGGACATGGTGGTACATGCCTATATTCCCAGTACTGGGAGACTGAGGCAGGAGGATGGGCAAAAATCAAGGAAGGCTAACCTTGACAACTTAGTGGGACTCTGCCGGAAAAGTAAAATACAAGTGCTAGGGATGTAGCTCAGGGGTAAAATGGCCTTGGGTTCAATCCCTAGTGGTGTCAAAAAAAAAAAAAAAAAAAAAAAAAAAAAAAAAAAAAAAAAATTCATCGATACAGCAACAACTATACTACTAATGGTAACTTTAACATGTTTTTAGAGTTTTGATAAAAATAAAAGCTCTATATTGATTTTCAACCTACTTTAATGCACTTGTGTCAATTTTATTGGAATACTTGCTGCAAATTTGCTTCTTAATGGATGAAAAAGCCTAGCAGCAGCAGCGTATTCAGTAAAGCAGCAGACAAAGGCTTCCCCACTATTCCACCTCAATGTTCTGATTTACATGGCATGTCAGTTATTCAGCATCTTCTATTCAGACCATGGCATTTTTCAGCATTTTATACATATTACCAACCGGACTCTACTGGATCAACATAAGCAATGCAGTGTTTCTAGTTAACTTGATCACAAATGTGGCTGAAGAATTACCACACTAAATGTTCTACTACTGAAAACTATGAGCTCAAACAACTATATTGGAGAATAATGAAGTGAAATAAAAGAGGAAGAGTGAGTTCCTGCAATTAGAAACCAAAAACGTCTTTAAAAATGCCCCAGAGGCACCTGTTTTTCATTAGCATACATAATACCTCAGAGTAAGTTCCTGCTTGACAATTTCAAATTCAGGTATTATATTCATCCCAAGAAATACTGAGTAGATCCAACCAGATTAAGAAGCTCTTATTAGAGATTGGCTTGGTGGTGCACACCTGCAATCCCAGCAGTTTAGGAGGCTGAGGCAGGATCTTTGGGAGTTCAAAGCCTGCCTCAGCAATTTAGCAAGACCCTTTCTCAAAATAAAAAGGGGCGGATGTGGCTCAGTGGTCAAGTACCCCTGCTTTCAATCCCTAGTGCCAAAAAAACAGAAAGAAAGAAGGAAAGAAAAAAGGAAAACAGCTCTTAATAGAAACTTTCTATTAGAGTCACCTGGGGAATATATCAAACTACATATGGTCAGGTTTATCATCAAATCTACTTGTAATCTCTGGGACAGGATCAAATAGTCCACATTACAAACAAAATAAAACCTCTTTTCAGCAAGGTGGGGTGGCACATTCCTGTAATCCCATCTATTTGGGAGGCTGAGGCAGGAGGATTTTAGGTTCGAGGACAGCCTAGGCAACTTGAGTAAGACCCTGTGTTTAAAAAAAAAGAAGAATTTTAAATGTGATGGTGATGTAGCTCAGTAATAGAGCATTTGCCTAGCATGTGCCATGGCCTAAGTTTAATCTCCAGTAATGTGTGAAAAGTAGTAAGAAAGAATACTAGACTTCTAGACCTGATCAGTCATGGTTCTCCAGCAGAATCCCTCAAAGAGACTAAAATAGATTTTTTTTAAAAAAGGTGTTAAAGATTTTTACTATATTAGTTTGAGTTCCCCAGGACACTGAACCACACTGACCCATCCCTGGTATCCTTTATAACTAAAAAAATTTTTTTGAAGTAGGAGATGCAAAAAGATGCAATGTTTATTTTAGATAGGTTTAAGGCCAGCACAGACAATTTAGGGAGACCTGTCTCAAAATTAAAAGTGGGCTCTGAGTGTAGCTCAGTGGTATAGCACTTGTGGGTTCAAATCCCAGTTCAGTGGAGGGTGTATGAGTAAGACATATTATGGACCACAACTTCAGTAACATTACTGTGCCCTCAAATTTAGAGGTTGAGGAAGCAGAACATAGGGGAGGGAAAAGCAGGGTTTCCAGGTCATATGGCAGTTATAATTCTAGTTTTTAGAGGAACCTCCATACTGTTTTCCATAAAACCTGTTATGAATTTACATTCCCCCCACCAGAGCATGAAAGTTCCCCTATCTCTGTATCCTTGCCAGTATTAGTCTTTTTTGTTTTGTTCTGTTAAGGTATCAGTGACTGAACCCAGGGGCATTTAGCCACTGAGCCACAATCCCCATTCCTTTTTATTCTAGGAAAGGGTCTTGCTAAGTTGCTCAGGGCCTGGCTAAATTGCTGAGGATGGTTTTAAACTTGTGATCCTCCTGCCTCAGCCTCCTGAGAAACTGGAATTACAGGTGTGTATCACTGCACCCAGCAAGTTCTTATCTTTTCGATAAGAGCCATTCTGTGTCGCAATGATACAAGTTGTTGGTCTTTTGTATATCTTCTTTTGAGAAATGCCTATCCATTTTGTTCATTTTTTTTAACTGGATTTTTTTTTTTTCTGGGGTGGGGTTTTTGCTTGAATTCCTTATATACTGTATATTAATCTCATGTTAACCAAACAGCTTGCCAATATTTTCTCGCACACTATAGGTTGTTTCTTCACTATTGTTTCCTTCACTGTGCACAAGTATGACAAAATATCATCGGTTCACATCTTTTTTGTATTCATTTAAGTCAATCATTTATCCATTCATCAACAATTTTTAGGGGCTGGGGATACAGAAGATTGAGACTTCTTCCTCTATCTCCCCTAAGCCATTGCTCAAAGTGCTTACATTATTCTAATACTGGAGGCAAAGACAAAACAATATGGAAGGTGTTAAATGGTAAAAAGAGAGACCTAGAGAAGGTTAAGAAGTGCGTACTATTTCCTATTAGGCAGCCACAGTAAACCACACCATGAAGGTAGTATTTGACCAAGTAGATGACAAAAATATGAAAACAAATTTTACAGGTATCTAGAGGGAAAAAAAAGCAAAAGTTAAGATTGGGGTAAACTTGATTTGAAGAATGGTAAGAAATGGATGTGGCTGGAATAAACTGAGTGGAGTTAGTGGAAACTAAAGTCAGAGAAGTAAGAGAGATCTTCCAGGGACTTATAATTAAGTACCTGAGTTTTTAATCTCAGATGGGAAGTCACTGGAGAGTTTAAGCAAAAGGAAAAAAATGATTTGAATTATAGCTTAAAAGGATCAATCTACTGACTGTGCTAACACAGAGAGTGGAGGACAAACAAAACCAGAGAACAGTTGTTTGGATTAAAGTGGCTGAACGCTGAGTATATGTTTGACAAGAGAATCAACCATACATGCAAATGTGTTTGTAGACTGGGAAGGCAGTCAGAGAACCTGACAAGGTTTCTGGCCTCTGCAACTTTCTCCTTAATCTGGTACAGAGTTCTTTTGAATACACATTAGTCTTAATTAAATCAGTATTTGCAAGTATCTGCTCACAATGTATTGTTAGTTGCCACATTGATGTAATCTTTCACACAAAATATTTAACTTATACCTTACCTCATACCAAAGCAGATAAAAACAGCTGAAGAGAGGATGAACAAACATAAAGCATCTAAATAGCTAAAATTCATTCATGCAGGCAGCATTTACTGAATGGCTAACATGTGCAGGGTAGTGTGAAAACTCTAAGAAAATTTAAAAAACAGATTTTACCATAAGAAACTTATTATCTAGTCTTGAGTAAACAAGTAGGCAAAGCATTACAATAACAGTGACATCAGAGTAGAAAAGAAGCAGAGCCTAGCTAAAGAGGTTGATGGAAGTGAGGCTTTAAGATTTACTTGAAATATCCCAAAATATTCAATATTTCATTAAACTGTATATTTAATATTTTATGTTCTTTTCTGTAAACAAGTTGTTATATTCCACCATTAAATTGTTTAGGAAAAGGATTATTCATGTTTAATAGCCATGAAAAGAAAGATTATTATCCAGTTAAGAAAATTTAATAAAGTTCCACTCTACCCTGTCCAGTCAACCCAAACCTGGGCTTCCATAGCATTCTGGGATTCATTAGGTCAATGAGAAATGGCTATGGCCATCAGTATGAGTGGCAACAGCCTCTCTAGAGTTAATGTACTCTGAAACAGATAGTACCTGGCAAAGGACAAAATTAAAGGCCAAGAGTGTCTCCCTATTCTTCACTCCTGCCCTTCGAGTCAGAAACAGGATCATGTGTGGCCTGCCCAGCCCTATAGAACTCACACAGGTGAGTTCTTCTGCTTTATACAAGGACCGATGAAATTTGTAAGGTCACAACTGCAGAAGTCTTTAAACAAAGACAAAAAACAAAACAAAACAAAACAAAAAGCCAAAATAGTACTCGCAGATGAGTTTCTTAAGAACCATCCTGGGTTACCTGGACAAGACACAGCTTTCCACATTGCTTTATAACCCTGATAATATGGGAAACTTAACTCCTTTATAAAATTTGAAGACAAGGGTATAAGCTCCTGCTAATCAGCATTTTTCCATCCAGAGATTTCAGTGCTTTTCCATCTCTTATTCTCAATAACATTTCCATCCTTAGCAACTGATGTGGAATTTCACAGGTCAGTCAGAAGAAGGGATGAAAACTGATACTGTATTAGATGTGGATGGAGAAGAATATTGGAAAGAAAGAAAACTACTTTAAAGAAATCTACTTTATTATCAGAAACAGCTTCCTCCATGTTTTTCTCCTCTTTTTTTATTACCAAGTTTGTGAATTTCAAAATATATGTTCCTGAGAAAAGGACACAAGAGCAAATTAGGTTAGGAAGAAAACACTTTGGAATCAAATAGATGTTAAATTTAGCTCTCTTACTGTAGCCTCTGAACTGTAAGATTTAACTGTGAACATTAAACAAACATACATTGATGGACTTATTCAGTATACACTGAAGGTACATACATAGTTTTCCTTTCTCTGTCATAAGAGCATTTTTTTTTTTTTTAAATAAGTGGACCAAAAAAGAAAATTAAAACAATACCATAGACTGGGGTAAAGAACAAAGGAGTTCCTAGAAATTGCACTGTTTCTCTAGAAAGCAACAGGAATCATTATTCCCAAAAGGGACTCTAAATACCATCAGCCTAGAAGGAAATACTTTTTTTTTTTTTGGGTGGTGGTGGTTGGGGGCGGGGGGGGGGGGGGGGGGGGAACCAGAGATTTCACCCAGGGGCATTTAACCATTGAACAACATCCCAGCCCTTTTAATTTTGAGACAGGGTGTTGCTAAGTTGCTGAGGCTAGTCATGAACTTGTGATCCTCCTCTCTCAGTCTCCTGAGCTGCTGGGATTACAGGTGTGCACCACCATAGCCAGCTGGTAATGTCTAATCTTTGATAGCACAGAAAATGGATCTTAGAATAACCTAGCAGTGGTTCTCAAGTACCTCCTCAAACATCTTTTAAAATTAACACAATAAAGCCTTAAAAAGCAAAAGCCCCACTGTCCCACCCCTCTCCCATCCACAAGACAAATTTATAACTGAACACCTGATCATCAAACCTAGATTTGTCTCATGAAAAGACCCGTACAATTTAGGTAACTGTGGTAAATCTTGGAGCAAAATGGGAACACCATTCACTCTACTAATCACAGAGGAAAAAAACCTCTCATTTCAATAACCTGAAAGGTAACAAAGCACTTAAAGGTGACCACTAACTTGAGCAAAAATTCTAGGGCCTACTCAAACCTGTTTTGGATTCACTTGGATGATGTACTTTGGACCATGCAGAAACTACCTGAACTCTAAACATTCATTTGTTTATCTTTAAAACCGTGCATAACGACAAAATGATTATAGCACAGTGTTTGGCACATACTATAGGTGCTCAAAGGTTTCTATTATAGTCTAGGTAAAAAAAAAAAAAAGAAAAAGAAAACTCCACTGTAATATATCACTGAGGAAATTCCATTGCATATGTGTTAGGCTGGGTTGAAGTATTCCCTCAAAATTTATGTCCACTAAGAACTAATAATATGACCTTATTTGGAAGCAGGGTCTTTGCAGATGTAATCAAGTTATGATGAACCTTTTAGTGTGGGCCCTAAACACAATGTAACTGGTATATTTTTAAGAAGAAAATTTGGACATAGATATGCAAAGAAACAATGTTCATGTGGAGGCAAAGGCAACAACTAGAGTGACACAGCTGCGTCCAAACCAATCAAGGACTGTCAGCCACCACCAGAACTTTGGAAGAGGCAAGATTCTTCCCTAGAACCTTCAGAAGGAGCATGAACCTGAGGACACCTTGGTTTTAGACTACTGACCTTAAGAACTAAAAGAGAATAAATTTCTGTTTTAAGTCATCCAGTTTGTGATACTTTGTATGGCAGCCTACGAAACTAACAGATTTAGCTGGAAAAAAAAAAAAAAAAAAAAAAAAAAAAAAACAAATTATTTAATGATGTGAACAAATGATCTAATCACCAATATTTAAATAATATAATGATTTCATAGTTTTAAGTTTTCTTGACATATTACTTATTGGGATTCTCATTCTAATGTTATTGTCAGAAGTTTGTAATAGACACTATTTAAACTGCAGATAAAATGTTTTATAAAAGATTATCTAGAAGGACATACTTTATAAACCAAGAATCTGAGGCTCATAAATGTTAAGTGACTTTATATGACAAGGTTATATAACTATCTGGTAGCCAAGTCAGAATAAGAATAAGTCTGGCGTTTCTTTAAAATATTATGCCCTGAGTAATCAATATATACACAAAACTCTAAAATAATTATTTTCCAGATACTGGGAAATATCTTAAGAGTTTTTGAAAGTTTCTCCCAATTGCTCTGACATTACCAAGTCATGAGCTAAAGAATAAAGCAGGAGCCAAGAGTGAATTACCTTGGCTAGATTACCTTTTCACACATAGCTACCAAGTCTGTAAACTAACACAAACTGCCAAAGCACTTTTCTCTGAAGAGAGCAGCAAGAACATAAAAGTGTTCATGATCATTGACTGAAGTAAATATGTGTAAAATGGCATGCCTTATAACGTAAATAAAAAGCGTAATTTACATAATCAACAAGGAAAGGTAAAAAAATATAGTTAATATTTTCTAAAAAGTGATGGGAAATAGGATACACATGTAACAAAACTGCTTAAAGTAGTTATGTGCTTCGGAGAAAAACAATGGAATATATAAAAAAATGTTTTGTACTGGGTTAATTTTGAGTTTGTTAGGGAATGTGGGGGTTATGTAGACATATCCAGACATATCTCTCATACTTCTTTGTAATTTCCAAGTTTCCTATTATCTGATCGTCCTTCATCAATTCTCTAACTAAACCATACTTTTTCACACATCGACATCTCGTATCAAGATGCATCTTGCAATTGCTGGTATGCCTAGTTTAACTGAAATAATCTCTCAGTGGTACATAAAATAATAGTGCACCTTACATTCTATGAAATATGATAAACTCATTGGTTGATATGAGTACTGGGGATTGATCCCAGGATCTCAATCAAGTGCTCTACCACTGAAATACATCCCCAGCTCTTTTTATTTTGAGACAGGGTCTCACTTAGCTGCTCAGGCTCGCTTCAAATTTGCAAACCACGGGCCTCAGCCTCCTGAGTAGCACCAATGGGCCTAGCAATCTGGTAGTTATATTAAAAGGAAAACTAATATAACAAAATATATACACATATATAAAAGCACATACATATATCTATGTATAAATGTATATAAAACAGGTGAAGCAACAAATATGAATGCTATGCTAATCTCAGTTGCAACCAAGAGACTCTAGTTCTCATATATATAGAAATTCCCACTTAACTACTGGCTAAAATAGCCTAGAAACAGACACTGAAGAGGCGTCCCTGACACAGAAAGACTGTTTTTTCCTCAGGATGGGTAATATCCATTTATCTCCTGGCTATTCTTAGTCAACATTCCAGTTCACATTCTATAAATCATGCTTAAATTTTTCCTTTGTGAAGATGAACTAAGAAAAGCAAAATATTGGTCACATCTAGAATTTTTAGTTTTGTTCTAGCTAAAATTTTTTTTGGGGGGGAGAGTGTGGTGAGGGGACAGTGCCAGGGATTGAACCTAGAGGCACTTTACCACTAGGCTACATTTCTAGTCCTTTTCTATTTTGAGAAAGGGTCTTGCTGAGTTGCTTAGATCCTCATCAAGTGCTGAGGCTGACCTCAAACTTGCAATCCTGACTCAGGTTCCCAGGTCACTGATTACAAATGTACACCAACACACCCACAGATCTTCTAGCAAATTTGTTAAAGTTAGTCATGATTTAATCTGTTCTCTTTCCTGAGGGAACAAATCATTAAAAAGTGAGCCCTTTGGACTATGTCAATTTTAATATGCTCTAAAGATCTGTTGGAGATGTATACATAAACTCAACATGGGGAGGAAAAAAACTAGAATTGTCCAGTGGAATTTTTAAACATAAATGTTTAAAAGAATAGAGAGAGGAAGTTACAGAACTTATACCGTCATCACTTTGTTCATCTTTTCATTTGATCATCCTTTAACTTCAGGCCTATTAATTAATTTAACCCATACTATTCACAGTAAGCGGTTTTCTTAAAACTATGACAAGCATTAAGGATGAAACACATTTTTAGGAGTAGACATTGAGACCCAGCTATCAGTTGTGAAGCTACATCACATCAAACTAAGAACAAAAAAAGACACTTTGCAAGAATGTAAAGCTCCCTGAAAGTACATTTTTTTTTTTAAACCACTGTGACCCTTCTAGAGAGAAAACTGGTGCTACACAGTAAACACTTAATATTTGTTGAATGGATTAGTTTCCTGTGCAAATTTCTTTTCAAGTCAAATTCAAACTGAGCAGAAAGCTTTCTCCTAAGCTGACTTTTCAAGACAAAAATCTATGTAGTGTCACTATCAAAAATAAAAGATGTAAGGTAGCTTTTATCAGTCCTTCACAGACAGGGAAATATAGGAAAATAAAACTCATAATCAATGTATAAATTTACCTCTACAATTGTTTAGGCAAACCCTACTTTTTCCTCAAGCAAGCAAGAGAGGCTTACAATAAAATAGGGAACAGCTAATCAAAAAACCAAGATGATGAAAATTCTCAAGAGACATCACCATTTTTCCATAAACATAATGAATATGACAGTCAATGGCTTACATTAATTATATTGTCTTTTATTTGGGGTGAGTCTTCTGTTTGCTCAGATACCCACATTGTTCTCCTCTAAACACACGTCAATTAAACATTACATTCTAACCCTGTTTACTCAAGTATACTATCCAACATCAGGCCTGCAATATCAGATCATTAGACCTTTTATCTCGACATAGTGAAAAGTTACTCAAAGGGTGGGAGGGGATAAGAGGAAAAGGGAAAACGGTAGTTTTTAATTTGGCTGAAAAACATCAGATACTGATCCCTTACCTTATTAGCACGAATCTGTTTGTAAATATCTGTTTGCTGACGAATTCGATATTCCAAGTCAGAAACATGAGCCTGAAGCCAGTTCCAGCGGCTGACAATAGCTGCTCGGTCTGCAGCCCATCTCCATTCTGACCTGCGTCTCCTAAAAGGAAATAAACTGAGTGAAATCCAAGAGTAGCAGTAGTAGCTACACCAAATCAGATGAAGGCACTTATATAGACTAACTCTTATTATCAAGAAAAAGGCAAGATGGACACACATAACCCATACAAAGGACACTTGTGGGATAAAACCCTTCATGTAGATACTTCCAAAATTAAGTGGAACTGCCTTCATGTACCCTGACCCTAAAAAAATTCCTCTAAAATTACCTTAATTTTTCTACTTTAAGACATATATGAAGAACAATTTCTGTAAAAAATTCATCATAAAAAAATTTTTTAAAGCACTACTCATACAAAACTCACCAAAAGGTAATACTACACAAAAAATCTTTACAGATAAATAATATCTGAAAGATATAAAGATCTATACAAATGGCAATATACATGTTTTTAGTAAGGCAATTTTCATATATCTATAAATTCAAAGATATCCCATGAAATTTTCTACAGGGTTCTTCATGCAAGTTGACAAGCATTTAAAAGTTGACACAGAAAAAAGGACCATCTGAAAAGTAAAGCATGATATGGATTTAAATTACCAGATATCAAGATTCACTGTAAAGTTATGGTAATCAAGACAGTATAAGATGGACAAAAGACCAATGGAACAGAATACAGAGTCTGAAAACCTAAAACTGGATATATAAAAGATATGGCATTCAAAACAAGTGGAATTTGAACGAATTAGACTGAGCTTTTCAACACAAGGGATTAAAATGGCTAGTTCTTTACATGAGAAAAGTAAAATTAGTTTCTTTCTTCATGACATAATTCCCTAAGTTTGGATTTTCAAATTGCTTTTTCTGCACAGCCAACTTAAAACACAAAAGAAGATCTTTAGGATTTAAGAGCAGGAAAGAATTTCTTAAATAAGAAACAAAACATGACCTAAGTTTCAATATACAATAAAAGATTTAATTAACAAAGTTAAAACGTAAGCTACTGGTTGGTATGGGATATCTGTAACAGACATAACTAAAGATCAAATAATCAGAATATATAATAGAACTCCAGAAATAGGCTGGAATTAAGAGACAATCTTAATTCACATGAGAAAAACTCAAAGGATCAATACAAACATGCCGAATCTTATTAGAATTTGGTTAAAATATTGAGATACTGTTTTACACTCAAACTCTGATAAAACTCAGTGGTTGATAAAGATATGGAAAACAGCAATCTGTACACTGCTTGTAAGTGGTTATGATTACTTTTGAAGAAAATTTTGGAAATATCTGGCTAGGTAGAAAATGTGCATATTTAACCATTATGAAACTGTGTTTCTGAGAATCTAACCTTTACATCTGCATGAGAAAATAGGTCCACAGAATTTGTAATAAACCAAAAATTACAATCTAACTCTGCTAAAGTATATAAACTAATTTATTTCTTTAAAAATTTTTCCTGTAGTAATAAACACAAATATTCAGCTCTACACATCAACATGACTAAATTTCAGAAGATAATACTGAATGGAAAAATCACATAAAAACAAAAGTATGTATGTATGAATACTATTATAGGGAATGGAGTGTAGCTCAGTAGTAGAGTGCTAGCCTAGCGTGCTCAAGTCCTGGAGTCAATGTGGGGTAAGAGGTGGGATAAATACTATTATAGGTATACACCAATAGTAAAGGAATGTAATGAAATATTGTTCGGCAATTTAATTGCTTCATGTATCAACATGACCATCAATCAACAATGGTGGAAAGGAAAAAGTACATGAAAACTAAAAAACAAGGATTGTTACTAATATAGTTAAGTAATAAATGTATAAAACATACATAGAACTGATATAAAACAAATTCAGGATCAGGGTCCTTATCTCTGGAAAGGAAAATAAAAAGTTGGAGTTTAGCTCTACTTACAGTGTAACATTTGACTTCTCAGAAAAATTATGATAGAAATGTGGCAATTTAACATTCTTTAACTATTAGAAGGGTATATCTTTCCTGCTATATTCCGTATTGTTTGTAATAAAAATTTACTACAAAATTATTTTTCTACTACCAATTAGAACATACATGCCTACTACTAAAAAATTCAAGTAATACATGAACTTTAACATAATCCATTGATTAATGTCAATAATAAAACTGGTGCAATAACATTAGAAATGAGTACTTAATCATAACAATAAAAAATAGCAATGGTATTAACTTTTGTATGGTTCTCATAAGTCATTCAGATCAACCACTGTGATAACGTATTATACAATTATTTATCTTCTTTTAGAAACATGGCATTTTATAGTTTCCTAATTCTGGTGGAATAATTTTAAAATAAAATGATACATTCTAAGTAGTTAAGGGCTTCAGTGTGGGCTAGTTCTGACCTGAATTCAAAAGCAGGCCTCAAGAGAGCAAAAATAACCCAGGGAGCCTCCCCTTTCTAAAAGACATAGCTAGTTACCCTTCATATCCTACTCCCAATTTAAACTAGACTTAAAGGCTCACCATCATCCCATCCTGCAAAATTTCTAGCTTTTATAGGTTCCATTCATAAGGCTACCATGGTACCAGGTCCCCAACTATCACTGCTGGTCTACTCTTGTTGACACTGGTCAATCATATTACATTCCCTAGATGAACTCCCCTTGAATAAACTCAAATTTTTTTTGTCACTCCTATGTTCACAGCTCTTTCCCTTTTCAAATTTTGTTTTCAAGGAAATAACACATTCACCTAGCAAGTCCCAAGATTTCAATTCTGTGACTATTTCATAATCTAGAGCTTATATTTCCTTTAATGAAAGAATGAAACTACAGATTGTCCTATAAATAGGACACTTGAACAATACAATTTCCTCAAATACTCAGTCTTTTCTAATATATTTTTTGGAGTATGAAAACACAGGACACAACTGTCAAAAAATAACAAGTAGCAACACACTAGAGTTTATCAGGTAGTAGGAGTACAGTATAATACACATTACTCTTTAGTATACATTGTATCATTGACCTATTTGTAAGAAGTTCCTTTGGAACCCTGATCATGTGAAACCCAGTGCATTCCTCAAAATAATAATCTTGTTCTAGAAACTACTTTCATGAATACATTTCTAATATTACATGTTATGTATATAATTTTGTTCAGCTTAAATATATTTAGTAAAAGTAACTTGCAGTGAAGTTTATGCACCTTTATAATGAATTTAAAAACATTTAAATTTAATGAATTTAATCAATCACCTATTACTTTTCTCAATAAAAACAGGTGTCTAATAATAATAACTTATTTCAAAGTTACCATAAGTGGTATATATGTTGCTCAATTTAAACTTATAGGTGGTTCATATCTGGAATGATGGAACAAAATGGGAGACAAATATTGCGAAAGACAGTAAATGAAGTCAAAAAGGTAATAATAAAATTAACATCCACAGATGAAACTGCTTCAACAAATTGATAGTAAATAGGCAAAATATAATCATACAGGAAAACCAAAAGCAAGGACAGACAGCTTGTTGGCAAACTTATGCTATTTCTGCCTTGGTATCCTTGGTGGACAAAAGAATCATGAACGTAGTTCATAAACCTTCTCATGACAGTGTTCCAGGACACCAATACTCCAGATTAGCAGGAAAGATGAAACTTATTTTTACCTCTAAGTTTGGATATATATATTTTTTTAAATAGACAAAAGATTTTCCTTTCATGTGCGCATGGCGGGGCAGGGTGTGTGCGTGTGAAGCAACATACTTTAAAAGCTATTAGGACAGGTATAGTAGTGCATGCCTGTAATCCCAGCAGCTCAGAAGGCTGAGGCAGGAGAATCACAAACCAGCCTCAGCAATTTATAGAGGCCCTAAGTAACTCAGACACCCTGTCTCTAAATAAAATACAAAAAAGGGTTAGGGATGTGGTTCAGCGGTTAAAATGTTCCTGGGTTCAACCCCCAGTTTAAAAAAAAAAAAAAAAAAAGTCCAATTTCCAACACTGCAAAAGCACAACAAAAAACTGTTTTTGAAAGTCTGAAAATACAAAAGAGGGACGTACTAGGGAGTACTGGCCAAACTATATTGTGCCTGTACAAATATGAAAACAAATTCTACCATTATATACTACTATAATGTACCAATAAAAAATGCAGGGGGAAAAATACATTAGGAAAAGTTAATTATTTAAAACATTTTAGTTCACAAGAACTTTGATACATACCTTTATTCTTTGGTAGTAATAAAAATCCCTTTTCAGTTTTCCTAATGTTAGAAGTAATAGGCCTAGGGTTCTATCCCTAGCACCACCAACATCAAAACAAAGTAACAAGCCTAGTATTCCACGTGTATGATAAACAATACAAACTGAGCCTTTTGATAATACTTTTTGGAGATTGGTTGAAGAAATAATCATAGAAAGCAGCAATAAAGAAATATTACTAGCAATCTTCACCTTATGAACAGGTTTCATTCTACAAATACATCTGTTATATGCTGCTGTAGAACTGATTTTCAATAGAAAACTATCACACTGTTCTTCTATAATGTTCAAACTCAGATTAATTGTAATGAAAAATGGAAAATCCCACCCCAAGGGACCATGAAGTATCTTGTGTTTAAAACACCAGCAATATGAGCAGAGCGCTGAGCTGTCAGCAAACATGAGACGTATGTAAAGTCTGGGGTGATATGTGATGTTACCATACCCCAGTGGCAGAACAGAATACCACAAAATATTAAAATCACAAGAGTAAGAGTTCCCTGCTGTACCTCTTTTTCCTTAACAAAAACAACAGAACACACAAACTCAGTTTGTTAAAAGAAGGTAGATTCTTCCCTAATATTAAAAATGTAAATTTGATACTCTAATAAATTATGGCTCAAGAACAGCCGACGCTGATTTTAACATGGGGGATATTCTCAGTATACGAACTTAAAAGAGACGGATTCCAACACTGATAATTTTTCAACTATTTCCATTTGCCTGTCCCATGCTAATAATTAGTGCAATTGCTTTAACTGTCTGAGCAGTATTTTTTTGCTGTGTGCTTTATTTCAGTTTGCAACAATTTTTTTAAAATGTAAATGAGAGCAGATCTCTCTTTTTTTAAACTTCATTTTATTTTTCATGTGGTTCTGAGGATAGAACCCAGTGCCTCACACATGCCAGGTATGCACTCCACCACTGAGCCACAACACCAGCATTCACACCAAAATTCTGTCCACATGTACTATGGTTGACACCTGGGTAGAAATTCTCTTTAACTCTTATTTTGCTTTTACAAAGTTTTTATTGGTAAATTTGCTTTGACTGAATGTGCTGTGTAAAAAATTCATTAAAAAATTCACACTATGAGTTGCTTTTCAGTTATCTAAATGCAGTAAAATTGTGTACCAATATTTGTTTTGTGATGCTACATAAATAGTAAATTTTAATGTCAGCTATGCGTCAATATTAGTTTGTATTTGTCATATAAATAGATTTCCTTAGATGTGTGAACTTACACTTTTAATAGTTATTTTTATAGAAGTAGATTACTACCTGTCTAGAACTGAAGATATTCTGCTGAATCTAAAAATATATAGTGTACTGTATTTACTTCAGCAACCCCCACCACGAAGTTCTTTATAAACATTCTAAAGTCATACAGTGAAAAGTACTTTTTTTCCCTTTGCAAATAAAAGGCTCAGTTTACACCTTAGTTAATGTGGAAATAATTAAATTTTTAAAATGTTTTCATTTTAAAATGAAAATGTTTTCTTAAAATCCTCTTGAATGGTACTATTAATGGAAATATTTCATTACAAGACAATGAACAGATCAACAGAAAATTTTATGTAAGGAGATTTGACCATGTTTTAAACATGGAGTCCAGGCTCCTAGTTTAGTGGAAATTATCCATTGACTCCTCAAAGGTGTCAATGATATAATCTTTCCTACTGCACCATAAGAGGAAATGGTTTGAACCACTTAAACTCAGAGATGATCACCACTGATTTTGCTAACAGAGAAGTGCTAAGGAATGCAGTCATTTCTGCTAACAGAGAATGAAAAATAAGATTTTATAATAATATACCCCTTTCATGCAACTTATTAGTAGACCGTGAATTCACGTGATTATTGTATTGATTCTTTGTACTTTATAAACCCTATCTTCAACACCCATAGCACTGCCATAGACAGCAGTGGAAAAAATGCTTTTTCTCTGAGATAAACTACAGCAAAAGCTATTGATTTATCTAAAAGTAACACTAAGAGCTAGACATGGCAAACACCTTGACCTAGTGTTGCTTCTAATTAAGTCACCCAGTTCTATTGCAAGACAGAAATTTGTACAAAAGTCCAGTAGAACAGTGCCAGAAAATTTTAATGGTTTCATTAAAGTAACAACAAACATGCCAGAAAGACCTGAATGAGTAGTCATTTCATTTTTTTATTGTTTTCATATCTAGCTCCAACTTCTCTTTTTAATTTAACAAAGGTTTCATTAAAGTCTTCAAACTCAGAGTAAAATGACAGTCTAAATGCTCAATCAGTAAGCTATTTCACAAGAATTATGTAGGCAAGGAAGTCTGAGACATCTAAATTCTGAAATCTCCACGTTGTTTAGATCATTTATAATACAAAAAGAGATTCAGCAAAACTGAATCTGTCCCCAAATATTCAAAGCATACAACTGCCAGGTTCCTAGTATCCAAAGTAAGGGTCACCAAGAGACAGGAATCTGGGAATTACAGACTCAAGTAGGGGTGGGGGTGACCCATAAGTATTCATTATAAAGCACAAAAGCAGTATGAAAGAAACAGAGGACAGAGCAGGAAGAGAGGTTCACACCAAACCTTTTATGATCATGGACAAGTAAATTGACCTTTGGAAATAACAATATCTACCTCATGGGGTTATGATAGCCATAAAGTTCTGCAATTCTAACTGTAATACACAATGTATATATTAGATAATGATAATTTATTTCATAAATATAACCTTGGATTTCAATTCCATATATTCCAAACCACAAGAAGAGGAAGGGGGTGGGGAGAGGAGAAACAACAAGATGAAAAGAAACATCCAACAGACAAATTAAAGAAGTAGAGGTATTTTCAGGTAGCATCAGACCATATTCTGAGTTTGAGCTTTGGGCTTTATAGTCACTTAAAAGAAGCTCTACCCTAAAGGGTAAAACCAAGTAGTCCATTAGAATAGACATCCTATGTCAGGGGGTGGTGGCACAAGTCTGTAATCCCAGCTACTCAGGAGTCTGAGGCACAGGTCTAAGGTCAGCCCAGGCAATTTAGGGAGACCTATCTCAAAATAAAATAAAAAGGGACTGGGAGTTTAGCTCAGTGGTACAGCACTCATGGGTTTAATCCCCAGTATGGTGGTGAGTGTTATGAGTAAGATATATTATGGGTCACAACTTCAGTAACATTACCTCCCCCCCACTTCACAATGGTTTGAGGATATAAAATATAGGGGAGGGGAAAAGAACTAAATTATCTAGCACTAAACAGCCCTTATGTAAAATAAATCCCAGAAAAACAAATTTAAGACAAACATTCTTTTAGCACATTCGCATCTGTCACTCTAATTAGGTTACATCAGCTTTCTGCAGAAGTTTGTAGCAACAGGAAACAAATGTACCAGAGTTGCTTCTAAACTGCTGATTCATCCTGATGGACTCTTGGGATTGAAAACTTAACCCTTTTTGTCTTACTGTTTAAACAGAATATTTCTGCTATTGAAAAATAAGATTTGTATATTCAGTCAAGAATTCAACCCACTACAGGACTTTTTCTGCCCTTATTCTCTTCCCTTCCCAGAAACATTTAAGCAACTATTATTTACCAGTGATTACTCCAGGTGCCAGAGATAAAGTAACAAACAAGAATTGTGGCTCCTCAGGTGCAGATTTTAGTGGGGATGACATAAGTACATAAACAATCATATAAAATATGAGATACTAACTATAAAGTCCAATATAGATTGGAAGCTCCTGAAAGACTGCTGTGATATAAACATTTAAACCGAGCTTTAAAAAAAGAAAAAAAAAAAAAAAAAAAAGCCAGGCAGCTCAGTGGTAGAGCACTTGCCTCGCACATGGGAGCCACTAGGTTCGATCCTTAGCACCTCATAAAAATAAATAAAATAAACTGAGCTCCAAAGCATAAATTACAATGGAACAGGCAAACTGCCATTAGGAGTCAAGCAGGGGTAGAGAACATGAAGAAAGAAGGGGAGAACTGTCATATGTCTCTCAAAGAACAAATATGAATACAAGGATTATAGGACTGGAGCTCAGATGGTAAACATCAGGAAGAGTGTGCTCAAATTGGCAATGAATGCAGGTATGTAGGGCCAGATCACACACAAACCTGTAAACCTTGTTAAATTTTATGAAACAATATTAAGTAATCTTGATCACTGGTCCCACCACATTCTATTTTATATCTAGTTATCCTTTTATTGTTGTTCTTTTTAGTTATACATGAAAGTAGAGTCTCTTTTGACATATTTATACAAACATGAAGTATGTCTTATTCTATTTAGGATCCCAGTCTGGTATATGATGTGGAGATTCACTGTGGTGTATTTGTGTATGTACACAGGAAAGTCATGTTGGATTTTTTTCACTGTTCCTTTCACCCCCCCCCCCCTTCCTTTCATGTCCCTTTGTCTAATCCACTGAACTTCTATCCTCCCCACCACTTGTTGTGTGTGTGTTAGCAACAGAGAGAACATTCAACCTATTTTTATGGGATTGGCTTATTTCACTTAGCATAGTCTCCAGACCCATTCATTTACTGATATTACTGATAAATGTCAATAAAATCATTCTTTAAAGATTCTTTTTAAATGAAAAATTTCAAATACAGTAAGGAGAATAAGAAACTCCTATGGAATCATCATTTAACTTCAATTATCAACTTCTGGCCAATCCTATCTCATCCATAACATCTACTCCAACATCACACTACTGTCTCTGTGAACATGTCAGTATGTATCTCTAAAATGTAATATCTCTTAAAATATATACATGTATATTTTCTTAGAAACCAGTAATTTCTTAATGTGAAACATCCAGTTAGGTCAAATTTCCTAGACTATCTCAGCTGTACTATCCAAACCAGAATCAAAATCCACACTGTTCACTTGCTAACACATTTCAAGTTTAAAAATTATTCCTCTTTGTTTTTCTTTCTTGAAATTTTTGGAAGAAAAAATAGGTATATTTTTCCATAATGTAATTTTACAGATTTATGTTCCTTTACAAAGTCTGAACTACATTCAGTATGAGACCTGTAGGTTTCTGTAGGCTGGCTAATAAAATTATTTGAGCTTTTTTACATTTCATTTTTACATGTTTGAGATGGAAATGTGTATTTAAACACCCAGTAAACTATCAAGGTAATTTAAACTCCTTTCCATGGCAGAACTTTTGCACCAAGTGTGGTGAACAAACACGTTTTTAATTCTGTCAAACACAACAAAAGCAATGTACTAATTCTTCAACAAGTCCCTCAGCACTACTCAGGTCAATTTGTTTTGTGTAAATTTCCTACCTGAAAATATCTGGAAACAGCTTCTATCCCCAAACCCCACCTCTTTCTGGAAGTCTTTTCTATTGAATTTCACAATTCATTACTTATATTCTTCCAGCTTACTGTGATCTTCTTATTTTGTTATATAGATGTTCTGTATTTCCAAGTTATGTAATATAAATAACTGGTCTTTATATGATCCATACCTCTTTGTGGACACTACCATGTATTTTATGAATAAGCATTTTCCAGGAAATGTGAATATGAAATTGATTTATCTAAAACCTTACTGTAAAAACAAACAAAAACACCCAACTGAGGCCCGAAAAACAAAATTCCTAGGAACATGCTGAAGTGTTCCAACAGAGAAAAACAAGGCAAGACAAACAAGTATGGAACTGGTTTACTGTTCATGACTGGTTTTGGGACTGGACAAAAGATCTGAGAATGATTTCAAACAAAACCCAGACCTACCTACATGTCTTTTTTTTTTTTTTTAAGAGACTAGGACCCTGTCATGTTTCAACAATAAAGCAAAACAACAAAGTTAATAATGAAAGACTGTCAAAATGTTTCAGTTTATTCAAAGTACTGATACAACTGTTTCCTCCAGAATGAATCCATTTTTTGCCTACTTTACTTCCTGGAGAGCCCATCTTTTTAGAGTAGTTATCATTTCAGAACCTTTCCAAAGTCAAACCGAGGTTAGGATATTCAGATGCTATGTGTGATAATTTCTCCTTCAAAAATCATAATATAGCTCAATATTCTATTCACTTAAAAACTATAACTTAAAAGTATAAGATTAGCCATTATTTGATCCAGTTCACTTACCTAAGCAAGAGACAACAATCATAACTAAAATCAAGAGGAGAAAAAAAACAAAACAAAACATCATTTTCTTCATCAATTCCTAACCTGCTAGCCATGGGCTCATTAAAGAAGAGTGAATGAGGGGCTAGGGTTGTGGTTCAATGCCTGGCACGCATGAGGCCCTGGGTTCAATTCAAATTTTCAATACAAATATAATTTGTATTATATACAAATAAAATAGACATACTGTGTCCACCTACAACTAAAAAAATTTATTATTATTAAGAAGAAGAAGAAGAGTAGTAGAAGTAGTAGTAGTAGTAGTAGTAGTAGTAGTAGTGAAGGAGTAGAAAAAGTCCATGTGTTGACAGGATTGTTAAGTGCTTGAGCTCTCCTTCCCTTGTCTTCCCCCATCATAGGCAAAATTTGCTTCCGGCTATATCTGGAACAATCAGAGAATTCTTTTGTATTACACACAATAGGCTAATTGTATGTAATAGAATTCCTATAGAAAAACATTTATTCTCTTCTTTCAAAATAAAATATGCCTTTTTGGAAATGAGTTAGGTGTGAGAAATCAGTAAATACTGAGTTCTAAATCCTGGCCCCAACACTTGGCTATTGTCATTGAGCTCCTATCAGCTATTGAAAAAAATCAAAGAACCATAATTTTTAATCAATGGTCATCCTCCTCCAACTTTAGTGAGTACAAAAATTACTTGAGAGAGTAGAAGTGAGTTCCACAGATCTCATGAATAAGACAATTCTCTTAAGATAGTTCTTATGCCAAGTATTTCAGAACTATTACTCAAGAGATACTGAGCTTTTTAGAAACAAAGAACACATATTCAAGAAAATAAGGTCAAACCAAAAGTTAGTATGTTAATTTATCAGTTCTTAAAAATAAGTAAGAATTTCTCTGGAAGATGGTGCAGAATTTCTCTGGAAGATGGTGCAGCTCATATGGGTTATAAGTGCAACTACAAATCCTGGAAATAACGCAAGAGAAAAACCAAACAAAAACCGTGAAAGGTGGGAAGAAGAAGATGAACTGGTTAGGGACCACTAGACTACAGGAACAAAATAGTGGAAGAAAGTAAAAACCCCATCCAACAGAAGGCAATACAAAAACCTGGTTTCTTAACTTACAAGAGAGCAGTAAAAAGTGGCCCAGACAAACTCATTCCTTTCTGGAGGGGACACAAGGGGATCATCCATCAACAGCAAAGGTGAGCTTCCAATAAGCCATGGGGAACATTATTGCCATTTTACTGCAAATATTCATTATTTCTAATTTCTTTCCTCTCATTATTTCTTCAATTCAGGTTTTAAATCTCACTACTGGACTAACACTGCTAGTCAAGGAATCCACTGATATCTACTGATCTACTGTGCTAAATCCCATGTCCAATTCTCAATCTTTACCATCTTTAACCCATCAGCAGCATCTAACATAGGTGATTACTCTTTCAAATACTCGGCTGGTCTTTCAAGGTATCATATTAACCTGTTTTTTCTCTTGTCATTTAAAATTTCTTCCAATATGCCAGTTATCCTGATAGGCTCATTACCCATCGTATAAATGTAGTGAAATGTCATTCAGTGCCCCATAAATATGGAAAAGTATGATGTGTGAATTAAATCTTTAAGAAAGTGTGCTAAAAAAAAAAAAAAAAAAAAAAATTTCTTCCAAGACTCCATAGGTCAAATCTTTTCCACACACACTTCCTAGGTGATGTTATTCAATCTCATGATTTTAAGTTTCATCATCTCAGAGGAAAGAATGCTAAATTTATTGATATTGACATAACCAACCATGCATGAAAGGGAGAGGGAATTCCTATTTCATGTATATATAAAAAAAAAATCTTAAGTGTATTTAAAGACTTTACATAATCACCACATCAGGGAAGCACTCTTTTTTTTGGTGGTGCTGGGGATTTGAACCTAGGGTCTTGTCCTTGCGAGGCAAGCACTCTACCAACTGAGCTATATCCCCAGCCCTCAGGAAAGCACTCTTAACAGAAGAAACTAAGAAATCAGAAAGGTTCATTTTCTGGAAAATTATCTGGTCACATCTAGTTACCAGTTATTTCATCCCACATTAATAAAAGCACCATACAAAATGATGTTTACTATTGGGGCAACTGAAATCAATCATACTTCCCAAAGGCAAATGACTATGTACATTACAATATAACTACTAAAAGGAATATTATATAATCATTAAGAATGGGTTAGGGGGCGAGGGTTGTGGCTCAGTGGTAGAGAGCTTGCCTAGCATGCATGAGGCCCTGGGTTCAATTCTTGGCACTACATAAATATAAAATAAAGGTATTGTGTCCACCTACAACCAAAAATAAAAAAGAATGGGTTAGGCTTCTCTGGCATGATGTCTGCAAATTCAAGGCCTTGGTAACTGAGTAAGATCCTGTCTCAAAATAAAAGGGCTGGGGGTAAAAGTTCAGTGCTAGGACATTTACCTATAATGTGCGAGACCCTGGATTCAATCTCCTGTACTAAAAAAAAAAACAACAAAACAAAATGAATGAATTAGATCTTTACATACTACCCTGAAACAATGTTTAAAAATATCAGAAAAGTAAATTTCAGAGCATGTTTCTATTTTGGTTTTTAAAAAAGGAAAATGCCTCAGCAACTTGGGAGGCTGAGACAGGGGAAGTGCAAGTTCAAGGCCAACCTGGGCAGTTTAACTTAGTGAAACCCTGTCTCAAAACAAAACAAAACATATACAAATAAAAAAACAGACAGGGTGATGTAGCTCAGTGGTAGAGCACCCCCTAAATTCAACTCCCAGTGGTGCAAATATAACAGTGAAAAATGCCAAAAATGAATGTATGTGAAAACAAAACATTTTGAAATAAACAAACTGCCAGCATTGTTTTAGGAGACTTTTATTTAAAGCCCTCTGCATTGTTTTAAATTGCTATGTGCATGTTATGTTCACAATTAAGACTCCAATAAAAAAGGTAAATCAGGGCTGGGGAGATAGCTCAGCTGGTAAAAGTGCTTGCCTCACAAGCACAAGGCCCTGAGTTCGATCCCCAGTACCGCGCAAGAAAAAAAAAAAAAAAAAAAAAAAAAAAAAAAAAAAAAAAAGGTAAATCAAACCACTTTTAAACATGAATAAATGAAATGGAACTACAAAGAATATGGAAGACAAAATGAAGACCAGTGAATTTCAGAAACATTGCTCTGTAGCATCTGAAGATGAGAGCTCTTCGTAAGGAAGATGACCTTATTTCTAATGTTTCTGAGAATATGATTTGATTTCACGCATTATTCTTAATTTGACGTGCTTCTATTCTCCAGAGGATGACTGGCAATATTTGAACACATTTTTGGTTGCCACAAATGAGGGGACAGTGACACTTGTATTTAGTGGGTAGAAGTTAGGGATGCTGCTAAACATAAAGCACACAGAACAGTACCCCACAACAAAATGTCAACAGAGCATAAAACCTTACCAAAAATTGAACCTGAGCTGGGTGTGGTGGCACACACTTGTAATCCCAGCAGCTGGAGTGGGTGAGGTAGGAGGGCCACAAATTCAAAAGCCAGCCTCAGCAACTTAGCAAGACCCTGTCTCAAAATTAAAGAGGGTGGATGGAGTTCTATGATTAAGCACCCCTGGGTTCAATTCCTGGTACAAAAAAAAAAAAAAAAAAAATGTGTGTGCGTGTGTGTAAGGAGGCTCCTTGCCCAGAGTTCTAGTTTGACTCAATCTGTCAAGCTCTTAGGGCAAACTGATTAAAAAATAAATAAATAAAAGTTACAAATTAATGTTTAAAATTACTCTGGGGGCTTAACAAACCATCTTTTCAAAATTTAAAAAACATTTTACTGCTCAACAGTAAGACTTTCCTATTGCTGTTTCACATTTCCCCCTAATTAAAATACATAAAAATTTGCCTTAGGATTTATTCTTAGAGATAAGTAGGAACTATAATAGGAAAACATACACTGACACCCAAAATGGAACATCTATAGCAAATAAAAGGAATTCCACCATTTTAAAGGAAATCAAGCCCTTAATGTACTCTACATCTGCATACTTGCGCAAAAGTCAATGTCTCATCACAAGTTCTTATCCAGTTCTAAAGTGCTACCCAAATATTTGGGAGATTAAATATTTTGCTCAAACATTAAGACCTGTTCCTTTAAACATGGGGCCTACAAAATTAGTAATGTCAAAGTGGGCTCTGTCTCTCCTTTGATGAAGTTACTTACCTTTAAGCCAATGAGTTTTGAAACTATAAACTACATATTTATTAATGTGTCTACAATTAGACTCAGAATTTGCTTGGAAATAGACCCTAAGCAACTTGACAATTAAATCTTGAACATCTAGCTCTAAAATAATTTGATTCTTAAAAATTCTAAAGAGGAAAAAGAACACAGATTTCTTATTGCATTAAAACTAGAAAAACTTTTCTCCCCAATTTTTTTGTTGTTGTTTTGTTTTGGGAGGCAGTACTGGGGATTAAACCCAGGACCTTGCATATGGCTAGACAGTCTACCACTGAATCAAATAGACTATCAAAATCTCCCCGTGGAGTTCTACATTAATGACATGGTTAAAAGTTTTTTCCACAAACAGTTCTGTTATGACTACATGTCAGTATTTTACTACAATCTGTAAGCACGGGAGAACGTCTCTAAAATACTACTAATGCAAAGACAAATTCTTATTAGAGATATTTATAGAAAAAAATGGTTCATTGTTTAGATTAGTCTGGTTAACAGTCATAAGACTCTTGATTCACAGTTAACTGAAGTTGATAGGTAACTAGTTTCCCAGTAGAAGTCTTAATCCCACTGAAGTTCATCTGACATATTCAGCAGAATTTTTACAGACATACTAATATCTTCCCAAAAGGAAGTTTTGGATTATACCACAAAGATCCTGTCCAAATTAGGCTTAGAACATTTTTTTTTTTTTTTTTTTTTTTAACATCTTCTCCTTTTAATTTAGATAATCTCTAAAGATATGTCCAGGTCTAGGTCCAACTCCCTGGAACTCTGTACTAAAGACCTCTGAATTTTTCAATTTTTCTTTTATGAATTTTTTAAGGAAAAAAAAGTATTTTAAAGAGTAAAAGACAGTTACAAGTAGGTTTTCTTTCACAGATCAGAAGACAGTATAAAGCTGTAGAGAGCAGCAACAGTTCTGTATCAACCCATCCTCCACTGTACTGACTCTGAAAGCAAAACAGAAACTCCAGAGAAAGTATACCTTCTACATATAAAGATAATTTTAGAAGGGTACATGATGGTATATATAGCTTTTCAGTGATTCTAAACTAAATTATAAACAAAATCTTAACTATTTCATTATGAATGAGAAACAACTTTTTTGCAGGATATTCCTGACCCTCCCCGCTAACATATATTTGAATAATCCAAACAGCTCCAGGGAAGATAACAAAGAATCACTGTGATGGGGCAGAAATAATAAAGTTACTACAAAACATCCACTGACCACAGTTAAAGTTTCCTCAGGGATCTCCTTGGGTCATCACAGGTGACCATGAAACACTTAAGCTGCTTATAAACACCAAGCAAATGCCACAGATCTACAGAAGAGTAGGTTATCCCCCACAATACTTACCAATGCACTGAACCAGAAAAGGAGCATGCAGGGTTGGAAATTACAACAGAAAGTTTCATTTATTGCATATTTTCTGGTTATATTCATAACTCATGATACTAATTTTAGAAATCATAAAAAAGAAAAAACAGAAACCTGAATCTCTCATTTTCCTTTCTTTTTTCTTTTTTTAAATAAATAAGACAACTGGCCTGTCAAGACTGGACAGAAAGAGAATCAAACCCAACTTCAAAATGGGAGAACTTTCTATCAAAAAGTAGTATCTCAGAGATGGAGTTGTGGCTCAGTGGTAGAGTGCTTGCCTAACACGTGAGGCACAGGTTTGATCCCCAGCACCACATAAAAAAAAGTAAAGAAAATAAAGGTATTGTGCCTATCTACAACTAAAAATTTTAAAAACATAGTATCTCAGACTTTATTATAAATAGCCCAGTACATATAGTTTTCAAAGGAAATAAAGATACAATTGTTAAAACTATAAAAACATTGTTTGCTAAGACAAAATACTAAAAGTAGATCAGGAACAGCTTAGTCAATTCTTTTTCATCCTGTGACACTTTCTGTTCAGCCTCTATTGGTGGCTCCCTTTACCCACATAAATACAATGCAATTTCAATCTTAGCACTAAAAAAAAAGTTATTAATAGTCCTCCAAATTCTCTTCAGTTTTCCAAAATAGCTCCATAACTTTTATAACATGAAAAAAATTTCACATTGTTCTTTCAGTTTATATTGGAGATTTACTTTATGTAATTATGCTATTTTTGCATAACCAAATCCATGGTTGTAGCTTCTCAAAGAGTGCTTTAAAACAATTGAATTGGCAAAATAATCTGTCATCAACATTAACACTATAATACTGTTAAAATTACATTTGTAAAGGTATAAATGAAAGTTTGTATTATAATGTTTTTTAAAACAGGGATGCAAATTCCTTGACATGCCTCATCAAAATGTGGAGTTCTGTCTTTTCTTGAATATGAGAGGGATCATATCCACTTCAGTCAGCAAAATACTGGGCGACATCATAGGACAGATTAAATGAACACACTGCTTCTACTTTGTTCCCTGAACACAGAGATTCCACGTAAGAACACTTACAACCCTGAGGCTACCTTGATGAAGAAGTCAAGGGTCCCAGCTGAGCAAAGCCTTCTAGTTATCCCTAAAAAGGAGCCAGGCTTTTAAGTGATGATTTCATCGTGGAAACAGATTCTTCAGCCCCAGTCATTCACCTGCTGGCCTTTGGATTTTTCCAACCACCAAGGGCCAGAATTCTAAACAGAGACAAGCCATCTTAACTGTACCCAGAATACTGATCCACAGAATCCACAAAAACACAGCAGATATTATGCCATTTGCTTTGAGTTGATTTGTTAAATAGCAATATATAAGAGAATAGTCACTATCCTATAATGTTCAGAATAACAGCCCTGGACATTAAGTTAAATAAACTGGGGAAAGGTGGGTTTTCCAGAGCACAGCAAGAGGAGAGAGTGGATGAATTATGGTGTATCTACTCAATGATACAGGGAAAATTAATAAACTATGTGAAACAAGAGGTACAAATGTTAGTAATACAATGTTTAAAATCCAAGCTCCAGAGACAGCTTTTGTAAAGTTTAAAGATAAGTGAAAGTAACCTTAGCATTTCTGACCCCAGCAAAGACTGTATCTATCAACCTTATAATTTCTTAGGCAAACACCAGCAAAACGACTTAAAAAAAAAAAAAAAAATTGGGAGGGGCTGGGACTGTAGCTCAGTGGTAGAGCACTTGCCTTGCGCGTGGAAGGCACTGGGTTTGATCCTCGGCACCACATAAAAATAAAGGTATTGTGTTTAAAATGTTTTTTTTTTTTTTTTAAATCAAGAAAAATGACAATTTAGGATATAGGACGGAGATGATCTTATCAATTCGTGGTAGTAGTAACTGCTGAATTAGACAACAGCATCAAATTTGTATTTTAAAAATAAAGCCATAAATGGATGAGTTCAATTAAGAAATAAATACGCACTAAAGTGCATAAAATGGGACAACACAGTTTTGATGTAATGGAAAGAAATGGCACAGGCAGGCCGAGAGTATCCACATTACCATTTGGTTTTGCAAAATCATTTTTCTAGTTTAAGCAGATAATTACTGAAATCAATTTGTACTCCCTCAACTCTCCTTTCATGAAAATAAAATACAAATTTTAAAGTTTCACAGAAACAAAAACTAAGACTATTGATTAATACCTGAATATCTAGAGAAATTTCCAATAACCAAAAGTAATTCAGATAAAATATATACATATAAATAAAAGGCAGGGACACATGAGGAAAAGAGACTTCCATTTCCAACTACTGTATCATATGCAGTCTTCAATAACCCAAGAGAGGGAAGGTATCTGCTATCAATCCCTTCAGCAAAGTTTAAAGTTTTCATTAAACTTCAGTGAAATGAAGTTTGGACAACTATATTTGATATCCAAGGGTACTAAGTTGGCAACATGAATACAGATGATCAAATAATAAAAAGTGGTATTAACTGGCAGGGAAAGGACTACAGACTGCATCAAATTATTCAGTAAGCATCTCTTCTCATAACAGAAAAGTAATGTGACAGAGTCAGAAGATCCCTCCTCAGACCAGGGCATCTGAACAACATCAAGTATCAGCAAATTGGCCAGAGTGAAAGCTTCACTCAGTAAGAGTTGTAAAGCTCAAATACAGGAATCTAAAGGTAATAAGCTAAATACTGAGGGAAATCCATTAATCTATTTACTTACAAACACCAAGACCCTGCAAAGGCCTTTTCTTCTAGGCAATAAATGACTAACTTAAAATTCCAGAAGGTGCACTTGGGACACTATCCCAAGTAGATTTCACAGAAAGAAGCCACAAAGTTGCCTACAAAAGAAATATCACAAAAGTACATATATCCTTCCAAAAATCTGCTCTTCTTATAGTTCCTCCCTCCTTGGTTTAAAAAAAAAAAAGGGGGGGGGGCTGGGGATATAGCTCAGTTGGTAGAGTGCCTGCCTCATAAGCACGAGGCCCTGGGTTCAATGGGGGGGGGGGGGGGGGGGGGGGGGGAGAGGGAGAGAGGGAGAGAGGGAGAGAGGGAGAGAGGGAGAGAGAGAGAGAGAGAGAGAGATGAGTCTGTAGTTTTTCAACCTAAAACACTACCTTTTCTCCACCTCCCTCCCACTCAGAAACTTTTGCCTCTACCTTCAAAATACATCCACTCTCAGACCTCCTTTCACTGCCTGAACCAAGCAACCATTATATCTCACCGGGAAATGGCATCCTCCTCCTCAGTGGTCCTCTCCCTCCAGAACTGCCTAGCCTCAAAATGTAGCCAAAACATCACTTAAAAATCTTTGTCAGATCATGTCACTCTCCTGCTGAGAACCTGTCACTGTCACTCTGTTCTGGCCACTCCAGACTACTATCTGTATCTTAAACAGTGCAGACACTCTAGTTCTAGCAACTGTACCGACTTTTCAACTTGGAACACTTTTTTCTCCCAGATATCCTTGGGCCTTCTCCCTTACTTCCTTCGGGTCCCTTACCAAAAAGTCTTCTCTGACCAATACAAAATAGTAAAGTTGCTGCTGCAGCTTCCAGCACCACCACCACTGCTTTCCTACACCCTGTTTTGATTGTCCTCCACAGTACTTACAACTAGGTACCATACATTGTGTAGTGACTCCCTCCAGCAACGTAAGTTTCAAGAGAGTAAAAATTTCTATTTTTTTTCCACTGATGTATTCTCAACATTGAACAGTCTCTCTGTATGCAGCAAGTATTCAATAAATATTTGTTAAATGAATAGATACTGCTGATTTTAGTGATGGGGGAAGGGAGTATCCTATTTACAGTGGTTCACAGGAATAACTATGTGCATGCCTGGAAAGTCAGCCAAAAATCTTTACTGAGGGTTATTATAGATTCAATCTAATTCTAATTTGAATCCCAATGGAAATGTTCAGGGGCATTTAGCAAAGGCTGACGGATATGACTACGGAATTTTAAAACTTCTATACTTCAAATAACTTATAAACTAAAAGGCAAATAAAAAGCTAGGGAAGACAATTTGCATTTTAACAAACTATTTTAAAAATGCAAAAGTTCTTTTAAACAACTCAAAGACCTAAGTACCTGTAGCTTTATTTACATAAAAAATAAATGGCAAATAAATAGAAATAAGTACATTAGTAAAGCAAAGTAATCAAAGTGTAAAAAAATGACTTTTTGCCTATTAAGTTGAAAAAAATCTTAAAACAATTATACTTACTATTTGTTAGGTTTCAGAGAAAGTGATGAGATAGCAGTTTCTTCTGGAGAACAAATTTATCAAAAACTACCCTTTATCCCACGACCGAAAATATATCTACAATTTAGCACAGGATAATCTGTGCTATGAAGTTTTAAAATACTTTTAAGCTTCAACATAAAAGATGACAGTGTCACATTCCCCATGTCTTATTTGCTTAAGTGAGTTTTTTTTTTCTGTTTCTGCAAGTGTGTCAAAAATGTTTTCCGATGGTTGTCAGTGATTTAGAAGCTACTGCAAAGACAAGATCTGTCAATACTGGATCTGCAAGTCTCTCTACTACCACTAAATAGTCGCTGGCCTTTTTAGATGTGATACATGATCTGCATCTCAAAGTCATCCCCATTCTGAAAACTTGATTCATTTGCATTCTATGCCTTATCTTCTGAAGTAATCCAAGTTGGAAACTCTACACAAGAGGTCAAAATTTAAACCTGTTTGCTAAATAATGCTTGATGGAACCCACCCCAAGAGTTTCTCACAGGAGGCATGAGGCAGAGTCCTATAATTTGTGTTTCTAACGAGTTCCCTGGGTGTTGGCCCAGAGACCATATTTTGAAACTGATGAAATTTTTTCATTAGAACCAAGGAGAGGTTCAGCATCTCTGGAGTCAAACTATTACAGGATAACTGAAAAGCTGACAAGTAAAAAACCAAGTCATTCCACTGCCTCTAAATATCAGAGGTGGAAAACCACTACTCTGTATCAAATTTAGGAATGATTCTAGATTAAATTTCTAGTCTAAATTTTAAGTTCTATATTCTTTCTCATGGGTCTTAGTTGTTCTCAAAGTTTAACTACCCCTTTTATACATCACGTGTAAAATAAAGGGGTTGCAAATATTCATGTAAAACACTCCTTATAGCTCCACTACTTTATGACCAACAAATGCGTTATTGCCAAACTTAAACATTTTGTACTGAATTTGCTTTTTCCAGCTGGATATTATATATAGTAGCAGACATTTGTTGAATGCTTCCCTTGATTTGATTACTACACTACACATACTGCATGAATTGTCATCATTATTATAATGCTCTTATGAGGCAGAGGTTACTACCCCCCATCCTCTAGCCCTATATTGTAGATGGAGAATATGAGGCATAAAAAAATTAGGTCATTTGCCCAAAGAAGCACAGGTAAAATCTACATCTGAATCCAAGCAATCTGGCTCCAGTCCTCATTTTTAACTACTGTACTTAATCATCTAAAATTCAATACATCTAAATTCCAACCTTTTTCCCAAAACTAGTTCTTCCTCTAAACTTGTCTACTGTCTGTAAATACTACCCAGGTTCAAAATTACAAAGTTCCTACAATAATTAAGTCCTACCACATTTCAAAACTACCCTTTTCATTTTATTTCAAATTGACTTAAACAGTCTATAGTTATCCTTTACCTGTCTTTTAAAATAACTAGTACTTCTGTTTTTGATCTTCCTACACTTCAGGTAGCTGTGTGCCTCACTGCCAATGTGCTGAAGGATAAATTATTTAACATTAAAATCAATTTAAGCAAAATGAATTCTTTTAAAAATCACATTGTAAAAGAATCACATTGTGTGTATATTATATAAATATACCACATGAAATTTCACCTTCATATATAAGTAAAAAGAACCAGTCAAATATAAATAACCAGGGAAACAAAATCTAGTAGAGAAAGAAGAGACAGAGGGGAAGGGAAAAGGGGGGATTATTAACTGAAATCGAATTCCATGCGTATATGAGTTTGTCAGGATGAATCCAACTACTATATGTAACTATAAAGCTCTACTTTAAAAGAAAAATCAACTTAAGGCCTTTACCTACTCCTTGACTCATTTCTCTATTTCCACAGAGTTAAACCGTATACTTAAAACACCTGACATTTTAAGCAGAGCATTCCTTGTTTCTGAAGATGGAAGGAGGAAAAAACTCAAGAAGTAATACTCAATCTGAAAAAGTACCATTTCTAATTGGAGGCTAAAAAATAGCTTTGAAAAAGACCCATCCAAATATGAAAGCCCTCTTTCATAAAGCTATTAACAGTTTTTTAAAAAAATACAACTGTCGAGGCATCCCATGAACAGCATCTGAATGTCAAAGCAGATTTTATTACAGGGTCAGGGTTGGGCTGCAGCTCTTTAAACAGGACAGTCTTAGACACTGTACAAAACTGTTTGAAACGAAAAAACTCCAAGCTTTAGTCATTGGGGTCTAGATAAAAGTTATGGTAATTTGAGATCATGTAGGTAGGTAATGCCTTAGCACCAGGAAGAATATAGTACTGTAAGAACAACATGAATTCTCTTCCCCTCCTTATCCTACACGTTAAAGTACCTGATTATTGGGGCTGGAGAGATAGCTCAGTAGGTAGAGTGCTTGCCTTGTAAGCACGAGGCCCTGGGTTCGATCCCCAGCACCCCCCGCCCCCCCCAAAAAAAACTGCTCTGAAAAAAAAATTCAGAAGTACCTGATTATTTGTCTAGATTTTAAGGTGAAATAATACAGCTTTTGATTAACCTGCTGTCATTTAATGTATCTACTATATTACTTATCTCTTTTGACTATTACTAGAGATGATATCCCAAACTAGTGGCAATAACATATAAGGTTCGAATGTATTTCTTCAAAACATTCAATTCTGCTTGGAAATATTGAGAGGGTTAAGGATGGAATCATGGAAATACAGTTCTACCAGCTTTATTTACTTTTAGAAATGATTAACCCTGAGAATTTCCCTGGCCCAGACATTCTCGTCATACTTGTAGCAAAAAGAACTCTCATTTTTAAAACATATTACAATTAAAAATTAAACATTCAGTGGAGAATAAAAGGGGGGGGGGGAGTCAGATAAAGTCTACCCTGCAGTGTTTTGCCATTTTCTGCATACACTCACAATACAATATACAAATGAGTAGCCTCATATTCTCAAATTACTTTCATCAATGACAGGATCTTCTATCCTATCAACATAAGAAAACCAGCTCCTAGTGGTGGCACAACTGATCTTGGGAGGCTGAAGTAGGAGGATGGCAAGTTGTAGGGCAGCCTCAGCAATTTAGGGAGGCCCTAAGCAAATAAGTGAGACCTGGTCTCTAAAACAAAATACAAAGATGGGCTGGGGATGTGGCTTAGTGGTTAAACACCGCTGGGTTCAATCCCTGGTACACTTCCCCTCAACCCGCACCCAGAAAGAGAGAGGCACAGAGAGAAAAAAAGAAGAGAAAGAGAAAGAAAGGGGCGCGGGGGCCAGTTATTCATTTCATGGCTTACAAGAGCTGCTCAAGCCACAAAGAGAAGAAAGGTTAAGTTAGGGGAACATTATAATGGATAAATTGGGTTGATAACCCATTAATCCACAGGTAAGCCTTGACATCACATCACAAAACAGAAGATGAGATTGTTTGCTTTTTAGATGTAATAGGTAGTACACGGCACCAACTACCAAGTATTCTTACCAATCTAAAATTAATCATCAAACCTCTAGGTCTAATTATCAGCATACGGGAAATGGTAGGACAGAAGAACTTGGTACTACCATGGGGACACGACCAAATTCAGAATGTGGAAGATAGTACAGGATAAACAAACCTATTTTAAAAAATAAGTGGGGATGGGAAGAAATGAGAGGGGAACTGGTACAGACTGAATAAGATTTAAGAGACAAACAATAAATGTAGTATATAGGATGTTGTTTGGATTCTGATTTGAACCAACTGTAAAAATATATACATAAAAGCCAAAGGGGGAAATCTGCACAGTAGCTAGCTTTTAGACTATGAAGGAATTAGTTTATTTTCAGTTAAAAAAAAAAAAAGTTATTGTGATTGTTTTTTAATAAGAAAGAATCCCTCTCTCTTAAAGATAACATGATTTGATCACAAATGAAATAATAAAATGATTAGGATTTGCTGTAAAAAAACAATCCAGATGCAGAAGCAGCTGAGAGTAACAGGTAAAAGACAAGTCACATGTGGATAATTATTGAGGCTTCCTGATGAGTACCTCAAGTTCCTACTATATTCCTAAGATATTCTTCACTTTTATAAAGGCAAAAACATTTCCATAAAAATATGCAGTACAAAACAGAACAAAAATTGTAGTAGAGTTGGGTAAACAGCTCAGTGTAGTGCACTGGCCTAGCATACAGGAGGGCCCTAGGTTCAATTCCCACTGCGGAGAGAGGGAAAGCAGCACGACTACAGTTGTATAATTTTTGTGTTGTTTCTTATATACTACACTGTCTAAAGAACACAGTATCGAACTGATTTCAACTCTGTATAGTCCACTTCATTAGAAATAAGCTTAACATGACATTTACACTAAATAACCTATTTTCATCACAAAGAGCTACATAAAAAAAAAAAGACCCTGAATTTTCTTGGCAATTTTCTGGAAGGTCTACTCTTTCCATACTGAACTTTCGAATTCTGGGGCTTAACACAGCTTTTCTCCATGTTACACCCCCACCACTACTTTCCTTTAAAAGATACAAAACAGTGACTCTCTTTAGGTCACCCTTAGTCATTACTGCAGATGCATTTTAAATGCGAATTCAATACATATTTTTAAAATGTGTCTTACAGACCTTATGGCACTATACTTCACATAATTAATCTTCTCCCCACTTTTTCATGCTCAAATTGTGAACTTTGAGAATGGACAATGTCTAATGTCTGCCTTTCTCACCACCCCTCAGATACAGGCCAATGTTTGGAACCATGAAGATAATGAATAAAGTCTGCTATATGAATCAAAGTGTCATAAACACTATAAACTGAGGGGCAGGTTGTCATATATATATATATATATATATATATATATTTTTTTTTTTTAGTGTATACAACAATACAATGTGGTTACTAAAGTACTAAATTACAAATTTTGGCTGTAATTTATCTTTGGCATAATTAAAAACTCAACTAAATGCCACCAAAAAGGCATGCACATTTTTTTTAAATAAAATAGCCCTGAGGAAAAAATATCAGAATTTTAGGGTTAGTCAGCAATCTATTGTTTTGTTTCCCATGTTTTAAAGTATTTTAATAAAGACGTACTACAAATTTAATTTTTAAAAATTATAATGGGAAAAAAATCCAAAAGTTCTAATGTTTCATTTAACATTTTTCTGCCTGCACAGTTGGTACATGAATAAGAAGCTCATCTTAAGTTATGCTTCTGATCACAAAAGAAACTTTCAATTAGAGACTATATAATTTCAATGTTGCCGTTATTTCAACCCCAAAACATTTTCCATTAAAGGAAAAAAACCCTAAAACTAAAAGCCACTGATTTACTACCCACAAATTTTATATTTAAACTTTGAAATTATTATAGTAGTACTAGTATTTCTTGATTATAAGAGGAAGCAAAGGCATTCCACTGTTGTAGCACTGGGTGACTTTATGAGATATATGAAAAATTACAATACTTTAGTCTCTGCCCTAAAGATATAGCATATAAGGGGTTACGATATGAGGTTACCAGGGGCTGCCACAAAGGATCCAGACAGACAAAGCCAAAGGTAGAAGGAAAGACATTTGAATTACTTCATTTTACATAAGCCAGGCAAAGTGCTTATCGTGCTATGCTCTGAATACCTCTGGGCAACAGGAAAACTCCAGGCACCCACCCTGAAGCTGAAGTGCTTTTATACACTGAACAAGGATACCGACTGGCTGAGTTAGCTGATCATGAAGCCTTCAATAGGAACCCAAAGTCCTGACATCACCTGCCCCAGTGCTTCACCTGTCCAAGCCTTAGAGGGTGACTGGTCTGGGACTCTACCCCTCAGTTTGCCAGGAAAATCCAATTAGAAAATAGATATGGAAAGGTCATTATAAACCGTAAGGGGTTGTGTCCACATGAGAACACAAAGATGATATAATAATATGGCATAAGAATGGTCAAGAGAGGAGGAAGAGAGACTAGAGGTTAAAAAAATTAGGGTCCAGTAGACCTTTCCTCACCCAGCAGACATACCTTCAAGGGGTGCAGGCTGTGGAGTCTCGGCCCCAAGCAAAGTACCTGAAATCCTGATGCTGTCCCTCTTTTGGTACATATTGCCCTTAAAACTGCACTTTAAACATCCTTATATGAAGGTACCCCAACCCCTTTTCTCTGGGATCCTGGGTACTTTGATGCCCCTAACTATGCAGTCGATTCCTTACTCAGGATACCAGAGCAAGCCTTTAAAATGGATCAAATTTATGCTTACTCTGATTTCCTGCATCCCATGGCAAGTCAGAATCTTAAAGACTAGCCACCTCCTTTGTGAGAGCTCAGGACAAATTTTCAATAAAAGTGACATGTTAACCCTCACCAGATTGAATTGTTTCAATTTTTAAACACATAGTGGTTATATGTATTTGTGGGATGCAGTGTGACATTTTGGTAAGGGTCCAAAGTGTAATGATTAAAAAAAAAAAAAAAAAAAAAAAAAAAGGGAAGAAAGGGTATTCAAAACAAAATGATACACAATTCACTCTCAACCTCTACACAAAAAGCATAAAGATGGAAAGTCCAAAACCTGCTAGTTGTATACCCCTGAAAGAACCACTGGTGACTAGTACACAAAGCCCAGTAGATACCTTAGGAATGTACAAGTAAGCAACTTAACAAAGAAACAAGAATAGTGAAATCATGCTTCCAAACCTGCTGTCACTTATGTATGGTTCTGCTATTTCTTACACGTCATTTACAATTATAAGCCACTTTTTGAGCAGAATTATATTTGTGATGTCCAAGACAAAAAATATGGTAAGCATGCTGTGAAGAGGGACAGTATTTACTTTGCCTAAAGAATTAACTCAAAAGTGACTGGGCAATTAAATAGATCTGACTGGGGGTTGGGGCATTCAACAATTTCTTATCTACAAAAGAAAAGACAAGTCCCTGGCAACAATCAAGCTCAGAGAAAACATTAACAGTATATATCACCATGACTGATTTTCTTAAATTAGTAGACTTTATATTTTGGAGTAGTTTTAGGTTTTAAAAAAGAACTGAGAGGCTGGCATTCTGCACTTGGAGACTTCCTGATTTTAAGACTCTAACCCTAACATAGCAACTAAGTATGCTAGAGACATAAACATATTTGGGCTGCTATCATAAAAACAATGTCTTCATAAGTACTTAAAGATAAACATGCAATGGTTTTAATCATCTTCGTAACAAAAGTGCTGCCACATCAATTGAAAAAAGTGTATGAGATGTGGGGGGGGGGAGGACGAGATTCATCTCCTATCAACTACAAGGACAGTCAGAAATAGGCAATCAATCATAATCTAACAACTTTATACTTTCATGCAAATAAAAGCACTCCTCCTAAAATCTAGTGTCTAGAACCCAACTATATCTTTCCATACAGGGAATCATCTCCCAAGGCTCTACAAGAGGAGAAGAGCCTCTCATCTCTAACCATACTGGTACTATAAATGTAGTGAAACTTCTGGTTATTTTTTATTCTCATCAAGACAGCTACAGAGGAAACCTCTTATAAAACTGAGTAGAGGGCTGGGTTCTGGCTCGGTGGTAGAGCACCTGTGCCTAGCATGTGTGAGACACTGGGTTCAATTCTCAGCACCACATATAAATAAATGAATAAATAAAACAAAAGAGAAGTCCATCAACGTCTAAAAAAAAAATTTTTTTTTAACTGAATAGAATAAGAACTCCCTGATTATTAACACAATTAACCAACTCAGGGCTACAGATACAGCTCAATGGTAAGGCACATGCTCAAGCATGCAGGAGGCCCTGGGTTTGGTCTTCAGTATTATAAACAACTCTTATCTGAGTGCCAACTAGGAAAAGATGGTCTAAAGAACAATGTAGCTGAACCAAGCATTTCAACCTTTCAGATCCATTATTGTAATTATATTATGTTCAGTAGTAGCAGATTCTACTATCATCATTACTGACCACTTCATTTCAGTTCTCAGGCTTTAAAAGGATGAAAAGAGGTGAGTATATTTGAGGCTAGTATTAGTAATAATAAAAATAGCTACCACTAATTCAAATCTGAAAGGTTTGATATACTTATATATAATCTTTAATCTTTATAAACCCAACAAAGTAAATACTGCATTCCAAAGTTATCCAATATTAAAGACACAACAACTTGGACAAACTCAGACATCTAATCAATGCAGGTTGGAATTCAAATTTAGGTCTGATTCAACAATCTGCATTCTTATACCCTAATACATACTAGATTCTGGATAACATTAGTAAAATACTTTGGCAAATAAATGAAAGAGAACTTTAAAATCTCAAAATATTTTTAAAATAATAACTGTAATCCAAATGTAGTGATACATACATGTATAATCCCAGTGGCTCAGGAGGCCAGCCTCAGCAAAGCCTCAAAATAAAAAATAAAAAGGACTGAAGTACAGTATAGCTCAGTAGTAGAGTGCCCTTGGGTTCAATCCCCAATACTGCCAAGATGAACAAACAAACCTGTAACCCATTCCCCCAACTTCAAGATTTTATGTCTGAAGTCTTCCACAGTCCTTTCCAAAACATGAGTACCCTAAAAACAAATGTATAAACATCCACGATATTTAGTCCTTTACTCTGTATAGAAAAACAAAATGTGTAAATGTTTCTGGTTGTTACCACTTCACAAAATTTGCCCACCAATAAGGATTCCTTCCTCAAAAACTGATAATCATGGTTATTAAACAAACCTTAAGAAATACACCCAAATTAATTATGACACTACTAAAGAGCAACGAGGGAAGCTACAGGAAATTCCAGAGGTAATTTATAACTGCTCTTCTCAGACTTCACTGGAGAAATCATGACATGCAAGGATTATGGAAACCAGCAATAACTGTATTTAACAAAATATCTTTTATAGACTACTACCACTTTCCCTGTTAAAAAAAAGTCTGAAAGAATATTTTTATCCCTTAGAGTTACAATTAAGGATAAGGTGGCCAATTACACCTCAGAGAAGCAATGTTTGCTGAAAAGGAACCAAATTCCATGTTAAGGAATTTTTCTTTTCCAATGATGTGGATATTAAGTTTCATATTTTGAATTAAACAGAAAAACACTGAGTATCCTGGGAAATCTGTGCTCATCATTTTCAAAATGGCATCAAGTAAGAAATGGATTTAAAAAGCAAAATTCTGGTAACTGAACATAGCACCATTCTCTGGTAAATTCTGCACTATTATAAAGCATTTCCCAAGTCAGTTACTAGGGGAAGTACTAAATAAGAGTTGAAAGCACTTCAACATTCTCAGGTGCAAATGCATTTAAAATACACCATCATAATAACTGCATCAGAGGTTTGCCCCGCCCCAATCCTTCCTAATTCTTAACATGGCCCACAAAAGTTGTGCTTTATCTGCCTCTTGATTGTAGCATCAGCATCTGTAGAAGCACTTTAAAAGTCTCTCCTTGCTCTTGTATGCTTTGGTGACACTGGCAGAAGTCAAAGAAGAGTTCCTTGGTAAGCTCTTTCGTGGGACCCTTTATTTATGCTCAGCTAGGTTGGTTATAATTTCAACTGTATTTGATTAAAGCACTTTTTGGATCTTCAAGTAAAGATGCACTTCAAGGCATCTTTACTATAGTAGTGAACTAAGCAAAACCACTAATGGGAGGAAATTTACATTCCAGAGGTAGAGAGAAAAATTTTAAAGTTAGTAAAAAATGTGTATGTACATATACATGTGCACAGGTGTGCTCTGAAATGTCATTTGTGATGAATGTTATATACAGTAAAGAAAAAATCATCAGAGAACAGAATGAAGTTGTCCTTTTAAAGATGATAGTCAAGAACACCTTTTTAAGAGTGTCAGAGACTTGAACAAGATGAAGAGCTCAACCAAGCTGACAGGAAATCTGAGGGAAAGCTTTCCAATCAGAAGTCATCACTAATGTATAGGCAGGAACGCGCTTAGCTTGTCAAGTGCCCTAGTGTGGGTAGAGCACTCCAGCCAAGAGGCAAATGGTAAGGTGGTATCAAAGAAGCAAACAGAACCTGTATCCTGTAGGGCCTTGTAGCCCATGATACAGAGTTTCAATTTTAGGTTGAGACAGGAAACAAACATTGGGAAATTTAAGTAAGAACACAAAGTATCATTTACATTGTAGGTTTACTCTGGATATTGTATGAAGCACACACTGTAGATGATGATTAGCAGCAAGTAAATAAATTAGGAGGCCACTGAGGTTGCCCAGGAAGATGATAATACCTTGGACTATAATGATAGCAGTCAAAATGCAGTGTTACTTGTAGTATTTAGAAAGCACATTGAAGGTGGAGCCCACAACAGTTGTCAATGGAATAGAATATAAAAAAGAGAACAAAAACCTGGTATCTGTGTCTCTCCCCAGAAAATGTTTCTGACCACCATGAAAAGTAGGGGCTTTGTTTGACATATTCAGATCCTTGAACAGAGAAACAGGGCAAATTACATTAGAGTTGAATGAATAAATGGTCCCAAATACCATTAGGGTATCAAGTTTGGAAATTAAGCACTTAGAAAATGAAGGGGGGGGGGGGGGGGGAGTCAGAAGTTCCCAAATCAAAATGAAACCCAAAAAATTGAGACCCATGTTTCACTGAACTTGGAAATCTAACTCAAAGCACCACTTACCTGAAAATGGAATGCAAGTATGTAAAAACTGCCCATTTAGAAAAACAAATCACAGAATTAGAGAAACAGTGCTATACCATTTGACAGTATTACTTAAAATGACAAAGAATTTCCTCATCAAATAGAACTAGAGGTCCTGCGATATTAGGAATCTGGTAAATCAGTCATATATCAAAGAATGTGGACTGTTTTTAAACAGAAAATTTATTTTAGCAAGCAAAGTATATTAAAAGGGAAGGTTGGAAATTATTTTTAAAAATAGCTATATGCCTACTCTGAGTATTTGCAAAATTATAAGATCAGATTTCTGTGCTTTTGGGTTAGATTCAGATTCAACACTCAACTTCCCTCTGAGAGCTACAACACATTTGGGGTGCAGGTGGGGGGACAGAACCTGTATTACTCGAAGAAGAAATAAGGAAAAATATATTCTTCAATAGTGATCACATACTAGAATCAACTAGGGAGATTTTCAGACTTGAAGGCTTAGAGACCAACTCCAGATCAATTAAATCAGAATTTAACTGGAGGTGTGTCCTGGGACTTTTTTCTTAAATATTTTCCAGTTATTCTCTGTACAGTCCAAGTTTAAAGTCACCACTTACAGCAATAAACAGGGCTTAAGTTTTAAAAAAAATCTCCTTTAAAGAAACAATGTTTTCTGAAGTCAATAAATTTGAGCCCTCATCTTAACACAAGGCACCCAGTGAGTACATTCTGGAGGTTGGATAAAAGGACTTTGCTAAGAATTGTAAATCAGTTTTCGTATATGCTTAGGTAAACAGCTCAGGTAAGGATGGAAAAGAATTTTAAAAACTTTAATAGTAGTAATAATAATAATACCCTGGTTAACCCCACCCACATTCTTTCCCTGGGCTTGCATTTTGGCAATACTACCAGAGCAACAATCCTAGAGTCAGTTTGAAACATCATCTCCTATAATGCTGCCTTAGAGCTCTATAGAATAGCATTTACTGCTGCACAGCTAAATATGTCTCCAAAGAAATTTTTACCTAGAAAATAGAAAAGAGTACCCCAGTTTGGCCCTTTCTCTTTCAATCCTTCATCACTCATCAACAGCTACTTCTGAACATCTGTGGATTCTTTATACCATTTACAGAAGTACAAAGGAGTGAAATTCCCAGGGCACAGCTACAAAATAAAATGTTTTAAAGAAATTCTATGGAGTTGGACATGGTGGCACTGTAATCCCAGCAACTGGGGAGGTGGAGGCAGGAGGATTCTGAGTTCGAAATCAGTCTCAGCAATTTACGGAGATGCTGTCTTGGCTGGGTGGGGGTGTGGGCCCTGGGATGTGGTTGGGTGATTAAGCACCATAGGGTTTCAATCACTGCTAACTCCCCCCACACACCCAAAAAAGATGTTCTATGGAGCAGAAGAGTACAACTAAACTTCAGTAGTTGTCAAACCTTCCCATCCTCCCAAATATCAAGAAGGCTGCCACAATTTCTTTTTCAAAAGAAAAAGGTTATACTCTAAAACTATCTGTCCTGGTTTTAAAGCAGAAGCTGATCTTCACCTCATTTATAGATGTTCAAACTGCCACCAGTTTTATTTTTAAGTATCAGAAAAGTGGGAAAATTCCTATGATGGAGAATATATGAAGGGAAATTTATCCTACTTATTACTGACTTATTACTGACCCTTCTACAATGAATAGGCTGTTCAAACTGACAGGTGAGTGGTAACACAAATAGAATATGAGTATTGTGTTCAGGCTAAAATGATCTATATAATTTTCCTTACACATCTGGTTTCTGGAAATCCAAAATCAGAACAAAGGACCTTTTCATTTCAGATTTATATTTGAAATTGAGCTAACCAATTAAGTATCTCTCCCTCCATAAAATTAATATTTATTTTAATTGTGTAAAAGCAGCAAAGTGGTAAGGAACTTTAATGCCGTAACACGAATATTCAAAATTAGCTAGTACATTCTATGCATGAAACCCAAGTGCCTAATATCTACCTGCCAAAATAATTACAATGACAATCTACCACCATAATCATCTGATCCATTACAATGTGAACAGCATTCTGCTGAGCACTATACAATAATCAAATGAAAGGTTCCATATTCTAAAGAACTGCATAAATCTGAAGAAATAAGCCTGATAAGCAAAACAGCAATAAAACACATCACAAGGGCTTAAATTAGTATAAACTAAGTTTTGAATATCAGTTTCTGATATGGAATCTTAAGGACACAGCAAGAACAAAAATTTGGTAAGCAAAACATATAAGAAGTAAAAACTAGTATGTGAGAGCCCTAAAAATCTGAGAAAACAATGTTGGAAGTCACTCATTAGACTAAGAGAAAGGTTAGAGCAATCTCAAGTGTGCCATCACTATGACTGTATATAACTTACCAAACATGTTAAAAGAGGATATCAACTGCCATGAGAACCAAATGAAATAGTGCATATGAAATTCTTTGTAGAGTGCCCAGCACCTAGTCTCAAATACAGGCTATTATCATCGCTACTGTTAGCAGTAAAATCCTAGGGCTGGCAGAGACCTTCAATTTATCTGATTATCCAGTCTAGATGTTTAACTGATTAACTACATTCAGAATGTATGTAGTTCAAGACCAGTACCATCAGCCTCACTTGGAAACATTAGAAACCTGCACTCCAGGTTCCATTTCTAGACCCACTTAACCATAGATTCTAAAGTATTAGCTCAGAAATCTATTTTAACAGCACTCCAGATGATTGTGATAATCATTAGAAAATCACTACTTTAATCAAATACCCTAATTTTTAAACATGAAGAAATGAAAACCTGAAAAGATTCTATCATCTGCTCAAAATAATCATTAAGACCATTTACTTAAGGTCTATTATATTATGCCAGGTTCCCTGCTGACTACGTTTTGCATTTTCATCTCCAGTTCCAACAACAGCTCAGCCAGGCCCCAATTCATAGAACAACTGAAGTTCAGAAAGGTAAAGCAATGTGTCAAAAGGTTGCCCAACTATCAACTACCAAAACCAACATTCCAACCTGATCAAGTACAACTCCAAAATCCTTACGGAAGATGTTGTGGTAGAACAATACTGAAGCACACCAAGACTTCTTTGTTCTAAGGCGAAGATCTTTTCATTCTACCTTATCATCTTAGCTGTAATAATTTTACTATGAAACAACCAGAAACTACCACTTTAAGCAACTCTTAGGACAGAGGAAGTAAACTCATCTTCACCACAACCAGAAATTTCAAGAAGAATGACATACTATGAAAAGCCACGAGGTAGGAAAAGTACAAGCCAAGGTATGGAGAAATGGATATGGGGTGAGTAATTTTACAATCACATAAGTGTAAGAAAATAATCTTCTATTCTATCATCCAGCTTTCAATGCCTAAGAGCCTAGTTAGCTCTTTTAATACTGTTACTGGCTAAGGTGGCTTCAGATTTATAAGCTCAATGGTAATAACAAAATATGCTACAATAGTTGTTCAATTTTTTAAAAAATTCTAAAAATTTTAAGGAAAAATTTCTGGTAACTGTCTCCTTCACCCTTCAACTCCAAATTAACTTGACAAAGCTAAATAATATCCCTTCTCTGACAGTTGTCAACAGTAAAAAATGAACCTGAAGAATACAGAAAACCAGAATCGATCATTTTCTACCTTCTCTCTGATATTTCTTTACACAATATTGTTTGCCAACATTCTATTAGATACTGAGTCACACAGTAAATACCACAATGGAACTTAAATACAAGGAAACCAGTCAGAACGTTATTGCATTGGTTCAAGTAGAGAACTGTAGCTGTAGAAATGAAGTCATACATTCAATCTGTTTGTTTGTTTACTTACCTGTTTATTTAGGTGCTGAGATCTAACTGAGGGACACTTTACCACCAAGCTACATCCTCAGTCCTTTTTTTATTTTTGAGACAGGGTCTTGCTAAATTGCTTTGGGCCTAAGTTGCTGATACTGGCTTTGAACTTGTAATCCTTCTGCCTCAAGCGTGGGCCACCAAGTCCAACTCAAGATATATTTTGGAAAGAGAACAGAAAGTCTTGTAAGAAAAACTGGGAGTAGGAGTAACCAAACACAGGAATTAAGGTGGACTCGTAGACTTACCACCTACTGTAATGGGTAAGAGGAGGAGGTGGGGGAATTGCAGCAGAATAGCTGGTTTTATTTAGCAGGAGAAATCAAGAGCTCCATTCTAAGTATATTAAATTTAAGTATTCACAAGACTGATGGAGTCTGAACTTCAGCGGAGAGAGAGAGCTGGTCAAAAAAATAAATAAATTTGTAATTATTCTGTTACATGGATAATGCTTGGAACTGAAGATCACCAGGGAAGAATACAGATAGAGAAGGAAAAGAAGGCAGGGAAGGGAAGGAAAGGAATGACAGGAATGAGAGGGAGGGAGGCAAGTGGGGGTGAAAACTAAACTCTGAAATACTAACTTTCACAGGGTAAGCAGAGGAGGAGGACAGGCAATCTCTGTAGAAGTCAGTGGGGGATGGGTATGCCTTTTGATGTAACGAATTCTGATCACTGCCTCCTTTATGGATCTGGGTCTTACCCAATACTATATTCTTCTAAAAGTCAAGTATCAGTTACACTTAATTTCTACTGTTCTGTACCCTGTTATATAACTTCTACTTTATTCTTTCACTTCTTTTTGAATAAAACACAGGAATACTTAAAAAAAATTTTTTAAAAGACATGGTACAAACAAAAGTCTATACATCTTTTTGGAGACAGACTGTGAGATACTTTTTTTTATGTGTGTGTGTGCTGGGGATTGAACACAGGGGCGCTTAACCACTGAACCACATCCCCAGCCCTCTTTAGTATTTTATTTAGAGACAAGGTCTCCCTGAGTTGCTTAGGGCCTCACTGAGATGCTGACACTGGCTTTGAACTTATTCTTCTGCCACAGACTCCTGAGCCTCTTGGATTACAGGCCTGGCTGACTGAGAGACACTTAGGTGAAGGAAGATTTTCTATAGAACTGGCTTCAAAATAGTTTAGGTTGATGCCCACTGTAGCTGGGTCATACACAGATGGACAGCTGATGGCACTGTTCTCTCCAATTTTATGTATATCTACAATAAAATGTAAAAGAATGACAAACACTAGTCTATGACAAATTTATTGATAAAATCAAGAAATACAATTAAGGATTCATGGGTTTGCCCCAAACATTCTAAAAGATTCACAGCATAGTAAGAGACTTACAAATATGAAAGGGGGTTCCCCCCCCCAAATTATAAGATATTTTTAAAAAATTTCTCACAGCAACCCAACAATTTCACAGCAACTCAATTTTTTTTCTTAACCTATCTACTTTAATTTTAATCAAATTGCATAATTTCAAAGATCTCTTCATTAGCTTAGGCAACTACACAAATATCCACATAACTGAAAAGGTATCAAGTGTTCTTACATTAGTTTAAATATCACTCAACGCTACACACATTCAATGAGATGTACTACTCAACAGCTCTTAACCACTGAGAAATCAGGTACTGCTACTCTCTCTGGGTCATAGCCCTATACACTAGTCAAAAAGAACTCTGTGTTTGAGAAAGGAAATTCTATGATAATCTTCACATAAATGATCCCAATATCAAGATATGATTTTTCTAATCACATAAACTTCTTTTGCACAGTTCTAGGGGTTGAATCCAGTGTCCCCCACATGCTAGAGCTCTACCACTAAGCTGGACCTACAGCCCATTATCTATATATTCTATAAATAAAGTATTATTTTTCTCTGTACACTAGTCTGGCATACAATCAAAACCTGTTGCTTTTCTGAAACCTGGCAGAGTTATCTTTATCACATGGCTTAAATTTTTATTTAACATATACAAACACATGTTCACATACCCATAATGATGCTTCTTGGTAACAGAGCGAAGAATCAAATCTCTACCCTTTTCTACTGAAAATAAAAGTCTTCCCCTAGAAATGCTGAGAAATGAAATAATCCAAAAAGAGGAGAAATCTGGCATCATCAGCAATCATATTTAAAATTGATTTCCTGCTGGGCACGGTGGCCCATGCCTTTAATCCCAGCAATTTGGGAAACTGAGGCAAGAAAATCTCTAGGTTCGAGGATAGCCTCAGCAACTTCACAAGATCCTACCTCAAAAAATAAAAGAATGGGGGATGTACTGCTGTGGGGGATTGTCTCAAGGCGAACAGATATGACAAATACATTAAGTAGACTGGTTACCTAAAGGCCAATCATTTCTCATTTCTTTCTGACATTTCCTAAGTCTTTCCCATCATCCAGCCCACCCAGGTTCTCATTCCCAGATTCAAGGACGAACTAAAAATAGAGAGAAATCTTTCATTAAATTTACATAGTATCTTTCTCCTGAGGGTTCAAAATTAAATAAAACTAGCAGTGAAAAACCAGAAAAATCAAAGTATTAATAAGAGAGAAAGCAAAATGCAAGCACAATTTAAATGCCATTATAAACCAAATTATGCCAAACATTATTTCCTGGAATATACGTAAACTAAAAAGCAATGCAAAATGTTCAGTTACTTTCAGTTTATGGGCTGAAAGCAGATAAATAGCAGCTAAGCCTTTAAAAAAAATAATAATTCTTTAATTATTTTCAGATTAAACTTTATTTGAACATTTATTTTTGTTATCTGGAGTAGGTACAGAGCAGAGCAGAAGTACAGTATAGCACAGGAACAGTAAGCAGGTACCACTCAACAGAAGTGTCAAACCCTTCTCTCTCCAAATTATTTCTCTTCTTGACTTTCTGTTCACACATATTCCCTTTGGCTTAAATTTACTTTTGTCCCCTGGCCCTTTCATTCTTTCAGCTCTACTCATTCTCAATTTACTTTCCATCCTCTTTAATGCCTTATAGTCAAAACAGTACTTCGTATTAAATTTTCTTAAATATTTCCCAATATTCCAATCAGGTGTGATCTCCCCGTTCTCCAAGAAGCTTACCTCATTTTTTAGAGTGCATACCTATTTCTGTTCTGTATTTCTCACATATAATTACCTGACATATCTGAGTTACCATCCTTAGTCAAAATTTAACTATAACACATTATTCTCAAAGCCCTGCATGAATCAGGCAATAGGTATACTGGGGAAAAATTAGGTGAGTTCACTCCCTTTGATACAAGTAATTGCCATAAAAATTTCTGGTATGCACTTAATCTGACAATGTGGCTTCCATCTTCTTGTTCTGAAAAGTTTCACAAGAATAATCTTTTGGTGAGTAGATTCAGGTGAAAAGGTGTCTAAACTTTGTTATCAGCTCCCAGCTGCTGTCAGTGAACAGCAGTAAACTATAGTTGAGGCTAGTAAAGTGATCTGCCCTAGATCATTCAAGCTAACCACAAATAGAAGCAAATTTCCTGACTCTGCCTTAACTTTAGAAAAACATTGTTCCCATACATGCAAAGTAAATACTTTCTAGCTTGTCTGGTTCTTTGGATGTGCATGTGACTAAGAATTCAAAATACTTTTAAAATATTAAATCTAATACAAAACTGAGATAGTATTCTTTGCCTGATCTGAGATTTTTTTTTGCAGTGCTGGGGATGGAACCCAGGGCCTTGTGCTTGCAAGGTGAGCACTCTACCAACTGAGCTATCTCCCCAGCCCCTTCTTTGCCTGATCTGAAGGCCACACCCTACAAGAACTGAAGTCAAAGGATCACCAGAGTAACCCATCAACACAACTACAATTCCTATTAGGACAAGTCAAGAAGTAACAGAAATAAAAAAACACACAAACTTTAATGAGGAATTCTAAGATATAATTCATTAAATTTAATTTTACTCAACTGTCCTCAGTAGCCTAAGAATCAATCATAAAAGGCACCAAAAGTAAAGTACTACCATTTAAAATTTCTAACTTGCTACAATTCTTAAGTTTTAAGGGAGAAACTAGAGTCAATTAATTAAAAGGAAAGGCAGAGAAATAGAAAACTAGAAGTGCTGCTCTACTGCTATATTCCCCACATTACAGACCAATACAGGAAATCAATATTTATATACTAAATAAGTTAAAAATTAGCCTTTACTGAAGTGAAATCATGGTATATTCGACTCTCCATATCCACAGCTTCCTCATCTGAGGATTCAACCAAGAGCAGATTAAAAATATTCAGGGAAAAAATAAATCACATCTGTACTGAATACACGCTTTTGTGGGTCATAATTCCCTAAATAACACAACATAACAGCTATTTACATAGCTGTACAATTTAAAGTACACAGAACCTTGGGAGGCTGAGGCAGGAGAATCACGAGGTTTGAGGCCAACCTCAGCAACTTAGTGAGACCCTCAGTGACTTAGAAAGACCCTGTCTCAAACAAAGAAAAACAACTAATAAAGAAAGGGATAGGGATTGGGGTTGTAGCTCAGTGGTAGAGCAAATGCCTAGCATGAGTGAGGCAATGAGTTTGATTCTCAGCACTGCATACAAATAAAAATAAAGGTCGGGCTGGAGTAGCTTTGTTGGTAGAGTGTTTGCCTCACAGGCACAAGGCCCTGGGTTCAATCCCCAGGACCATATAAAAAATAAAGGTATTGTATCTATCTACAACTTAAATTTTTTTTTTTTTTTTTTTTTTGGGGCGGTGCTGGGGATTGAACCCAGGGTCTCATGCTTGCAAGGCAAGTACTCCACCGACTGAGCTATCTCCCCAGGCCCTAAAAAATTTTTTTAAATAAAAAAATACAAGTCCATTGACAACTAAAAAATATTAAAAAAAAAAAAAAAAAAAGAGTGGGGACTTTCCTGAGGTAGCTCAAAGAGCCTCTGGGTTCAATCACCAGTACCAATAATTAAATAAAAACTAAGATAAAGTGCATGGGAGGGTATACATAGGTTACACGTAAATATTACACCATTTATAAGGAATTTAGGCATCCTCAGACTTTGTGCAACAGGTAGTGATACACCAGAACCCCATGGAAACTAAGGGGCAGCTGTAATGCTGTTATTTTCATATCCATATAGCATTTGGCCACATTTAAAATGGCCAGAAGCTTGGCACAGTGGCACACGCCTATAATTCGAGGAACTCAGGAGACTGAGGCAGGAGGTTCAAAGCCAGCCTTGATCAGCAAAGCACTTAGCAATTTAGCGAGACCCTGTCTCTAAATAAAATATAAAAAAGGATTAGGGATGTGGCTCAGTGGTTAAGCACCCCTGGGTTCAATTCCTGGTACAAAAAAAAAAAATTAAATGGCCAAAGGATCTAGACATATCTCTGAAGGTGTGTAAATAGTCAAGAAGTACCTGAAAACATGATCAAAATCACTAGTCATTAGTGAAATCAAAACCAAAACTACTGAGAGATCTCACTTCATAATCACTAGCCTGGCTATAATTTAAAATACAGATCAAAAAAAGTGCTGGCAAAGGTGGAGAAATTAAGAATCTTCATAAATTACTAATTAGGAATATAAAATGGCACAGAGGCTTTGAAAAACATGAAGTTCCTCAAAAATTTGTGTAGTTACTATACAACCCAGAATTTACATTTTTATAAATCACAAATAGAACAAAAGTCTATATATCCTGTTTGTTCCTACACATACGTACCTCTTATAAATAACTTGTAAGATATTTTCAATAACTAAAGATTAATAATTATAACACTCTAATAAAAATTATATGGCGTTAGTATCTTTTTCACAATATCTTATTGAACTGCACTCAACCTTACTGTGATGAAATGAGATGATAGAATGCCTACCTAATGAGATGAAATGAAGTGAATAACAGACATTGTGACATAGACTAAAGCTACTCCTGATTTTCCCATGATACGAAAAGCTAATCATGACTGCCAACAATAGAAACATGAGAAGTGAAACTTCAGATAAGATGTACTACTGTATATGTCCCATTTTCTTTATTCATTCATTTTTCCAAAGGACAAGTGATGGCCAACATTTGGTAAGGAAAAAATGGGTTTAGTTAGGAAAAGAATCGGATTGTGGCTGATGCTTGTACAACTCTGCAAATGAACTATATGTACTTATAATGAGTCAATTATAAAGCATATGAATTTACTTTAATACACGATGACTCTCATCCACCCTAAATCTATTTAAAAGAATTAAATAAGATCAAATAGACCCTTGCTCAGTGTGCATAATTAGCCCCACCCCCCTTACATATTAGTCATTTTGAAGTATTTCCATTGGCAAAAGGCTGAGAAGGGCCACCATCACTTTTTAGTATTTTTTAAGTTGTTGATGAACCTTATTTTATTTATTTATATGCAGTGCTAAGAATCAAACCCAGTGCCTCAGACATTCGAAGCAAGTGCTCTACGACTGTGCCACAACCCCAGCCTCTCCAACATCATTTTATATGCTTTCCCTAACCAGTATTCTGAACTGGGTAGGAATGAAATCCTTTAACAAATGGTCCAGCAGGAGACTGCATTAAGGAAGGAAGGGCCATTCGGGTGACCAAACCATCCAAATCGTCATCTTCATTAATAAAGCTGTTTCAATAATCAAAAATTATCTTTGTAGCTCAAGAAAAATGAAAAGTAAACCTAGCCCTTACACCAATAGTCAGAGTAGCCCACAAAAATCATTAATTATATATTTTATCCTACCATCCTTTTTCACTCTGAATTGAAGAGTTTTAAATAATCCAGATGAAATAAATGGCATTCTTTCTTTGCTTTAAATCAAGGATTTTCAAATCCTGACTTTGACCAAGAATCACCTAGAGGGCTTTCTTATTAAAACAGACTGTTGGCCAGGCATGGTGGCTCACGCCTGTAATCCAAGGGACCCCAGGAAGATTGCCAAGTTCAAAGCCAGCAGCAACTTAGAACTTGATTCAAAATAAGAAAAGGCTGGGGATGTGGCTCAGTGGTTAAGCACCTCAGGGTTCAGTCCTCAGTTGCCAACGCCCCCATCCTCCCCCAAAAAGAAACAGACTGTTAGGCTCCGCGCCATTCCTTTGCCCAGAGCCTCTGGTTCAGTAGGTTTGGAGTATGGCCATAATTTGCATTTCTTACAAACTCCTGGGTAATGTGTGTTCGTTGATTCTGCGGGTCTGTGGACTAAACTTTGAGAATGTCTGAACAAAAAATGGCAACTGTATAGCTCTAGATAAAATTTAAAATACCTATATGATAACTATTGCACGTTGGTGAATATTTGTGATAGAGAGTAAAGGACTGAAATTAGGTTTTGCCTGAGTTGTTATTAACGAAAACAACAAATATTTGCTTAGAGTTACACCTTGTATATCAATATCTAGTTTTTTAAAAATTTCAATGTTTACCTTCTCAAAATATATGACTTTGCTACAAAATAAAAGACACCCACTCACTGTTACCTTTATTTCCTTTTTTGGTGGTGCTGGGGGTTGAGCCCAGAGCCTCCTCACACATGTGAAGCAAGCACTCAACCACTGCACTACATTCCCCAGTCCCACAAATATTATCTCTTCTAATTTTATTTTTATTATTTATAATTTATTTATTTAGATATTGGGAATTAAACCCAACACCCTATCTATGCTAAGCAAGCCTCCAGTGCTAAGTTACACCCCAGCCCAGTGTTGTCTACAGGCAATAAATGTAACAGTTTTCACTACAGTATTTTTACAGAAACATCAAAGAAAAATGCAGAGGCCTACACATAAAAGAATACATAATTTTAGATAGTTCTGGAATAAAATGTATTATGTTTGAGGGTTACCATAATGAGCTAAGTATCTGCAAAACGATTTAACTGCTTGTCTTCTGCCTTTCACCATTCTCAAGTACATAAATGTGTAAGATTCACTTCACAGTATCAACTTTATTATGTCAGAACCCTGAGAAAAACATTCCTATTGCTTAAATGCAAACATCCTTATCTCCAGTCCCCAAACAGACCATACATATCACCTTATCCAATGTTTTTCTTCAAGTAGCCTCCCTACTGCCCTACCATAATTCACCAATGGCCACGGGAGCTCTGCAATCCAGCCATTAATCGCATGACATACCTAGATCAATGTCACTGATCACTAATAACAAATCATCATTTTCCTACTGACTGACTCTTTTCAAATAAAAGTGTTCAGGGGCAGGGGCTAACTGGGTGCAAATTAAGAAATGGAAGGCAATTTTCAACTTCAACTCCAAGAAGAAGAATGAAATACAATTATAATTGTGGCTCTTTGTTGTTAGGATTTTTCTTTAACTACATTAAAAGTGTGCCCCCCCCCCCCAAAAAAAAAAGAGTAAGCTTTTTGTTGTCGTTGTTTGGTTTTGGTACTCATTTAATCACTGAGCCACATCACCAGCCACCCTACCTACCCCCAGTTATTGGTTGTTGTTGTTTTTTTTGTTTTGTTTTTCTTTTTTTTTGGCTGGAACTGGCTTTGAATTGGTGAACCTTCTGCCTGAGTCACTGGAATTACAGGCATGTGGCACAGAGCCCAGGAGTAAGTTTTTTATTAAAAAAAAAAAAAAAAAAAGAACACCTTCCACTCCTCTCCAGACCTTTTGCAGACTGACCATCTTCTCCCAGACTAATTAAAATTTGAATGAAGATGCAAAATTTCTTTAGATCATGAAACAAAAAGTTCAACAATTCCACCCTCTTTTGAAAGGATGATTACTGATAATCAGTTAAAGAAAAACAAAACAAACTGACCCATTGCAAGTACATCATATTAAAGCAGTATAGAATTTATGTATAATCTGTTTCTGCAGTTGGGCTGAAAAGACCAACTAAAGAGAGGAAATGGGAAAGACCTATTTCAGAAAGAAAAGGGTGAAAGTTGATAAGCAGGCTGAATAAGGCTGCCAAGGTAGCTACGACAGCAATAAAAGTATTGTTATTCAGAATTAGCTCTATCCAAGTTTGACTCCAAAATATTTTAATGCAGGACTATTATATCTGCTTTCATCAAAGAAATATAAAAAGACTGCTTTAAAAACATGAAGCCAGATATGGTGGCATATGCCTTTAATGCAGCAACTCAGGAAGCTGAGGCAGTAGGATCACAAGTTCAAGGCTGGCATGGGGCAATCTAGCAAGATCATATCTCAAAATTTTTAAAAAGGGGTCTAGGGGTGTGGCTCAATGACCGAGAGTTCAACCCCCCAGTAGCACGACAGACAGACAAGACAGATAAAAATGTTCCACTTCACCAATAATTTCTAAATGCGAATTTAAGTAAAGGTGATCTTCCCTGCCAATTTCATGAACATTTTTAGAGTCATTTTGCATGCTAGTTGGAGAGGGGTTAAAAGAATATGTTGAAATACTGACATCTATTGCTGATAGGAATACAACGAGAATCTCTTTGGAAAGCAAACTAATAAAGAAATACCTGCAGTCTTTTGAACTGTCACACCCTCTTTTCTTTGTAGATTTTGAAACCATAAGTAAATAAATAAATAAATGTATGCACAAACATCAAACATTCAAAAAGTCTATCAAAAGATTTAAAAAAGAGTAAAATATATTGTAAAGAAAATCATACCTTGTTTTTCAAACTATGCTCAATCCAATGGATTTCTATAGAAATACAACTCATGAAGTACACTGATACAATGTACATATGCACATAGCTATGATATACACAAACTACAAAGTCCTCAAAGGCCAAGTGACAAACTAAAAACATAGGACATTCCAGATGAAATGGGTATGGGGGAGTGAGGTGAGACTATTCATTTCAGAGCTAATACCATATATGTGCTTATATTAAAATTTTAATAGCAATTATATGAGGCTGTTTTCCCAGTACAAGAAAGAAAAAAAAACTTGAGGTCCTGATTTGTTCAGTGACATGCTCAGGACCATAGAGTTATTAAAAATAATAATAATAATAATGATGCTAGAACTTAAGACTGGTTCCAAATCAAATGCTTTCTACAGAGTAATCCCTCAGTGTTGGTGGTTCCGGGATATCAAAATCCACAACTCTCATATAAAAACAATGTAGTGTTTGTATGTAACTTACATACATTTTCCCATATACTTTAAATCATCTCTAGGTGACTTAGAATGTCTATCATATAAATGCCATGTAAACAATTGTTATACTGTAATGTTTAGGGAATGACAAGAAAAAGTCTGTACAAATACAAACATAATTGTTCCCCAAATATTTTCATCTCCAATTGGGTGAATTCTCAGATGCAGAGGGCCAACTGTATTATCCCAAAGGAAGATAATGTTTTCCACAATGATACTACAATAGATCAAGTAATATTAGAACACATTCAGATTCGCGTGTGGTTCTTTGCTTTTTGCAAGGGGGTTTTATGACTTTGTCATCAGGAAGAAAATAGCAATAAAGAATTTTTAAAATTAGTTCAAGGAAAGATAAAATTATAGTGCTACCATTTGAAAGGAAGAAAAGTCTACTCTCCAAGTTGTGTACTTTCAAAATCTTCTATTTGTATTAGCACACAAAGATTCCTATGATGTGCCAAACTCAAGGATAAGCAATAAAAGTTTGTTGAATGAATGAGCAAACACTAATTTAAAACAGAACAAAAAATTCCAAATTTCCACCTCAGTACAAAGAAGCCTATATCAACAAAATTTTGACAGGCAACTAATTGCACTTTCATATTTGAACCAAGAAAAGCTAAACCAACTTTGTCGATTCCTGGTACCCTCTAAGTGAATTCTTCCCACCCGCCCCCCCAATGAATTCTTAAATTCTTAATACAAAAATACATACTCAGCATTCTTTCTAACCATTTATGAAAATAAAGCACATCAAGAACCTTTAAAAACAGCCATGAATTGGAGGTATAGGTTGCCAGGTATAATCTGTATATGACAATTTGCTTTACAGGAACACCATCTAGAAATTATAAATATCCTCTCAGAAGAAATTATACCCAGAAGCCACTACAGAGCAAAAGATTTATCCCAAGAAAGAAATGGAATTAAGACCCTTTACAGTAGCTTATGATGACAATTTTGCTTTTGCAGACCTCTCCAGGAAAGGAATGATAATGAAACTGCTCTTTGGGTTCTAGGTGCAAAGAGAGAATATTAACTTTCAAAGACCAAATTTTATTGCTGCCTTTTCTTATACAAAATAGGGAATACTTTTAACTCTTCAGTTCATTTCAGATTATTTGAGTGTCACACAGAAGGTGATGAATAAAGTATCAAGGTTGTTTAAAATTCTACCAGAGGTTGGATATTCTAAATTTGGAATTTGATTCTTAATAGCAAGGAGATCAAACTATGAGGTGGTAAAGAGAGGATTTGATTAAAAAACATATTTCAAATGTAGATGCCATGACTTAGCCCTTTATTTCCTATTATTTTTTTAGGAAGATAAATCTGCTGAGTTCTATAACCAACTTTCTATTTCTACTTAAGCGCTTCATAATGTAGTATCTGGAGAAAATAATACATTCCCCAAACTTTCATCAAGACTTTGAAAAAGTTAAGCACTAGCTATAAAAACTATCTTCCAGAAGAACATTTTTATGCTTTGCCTAAACACAACCTTTTCTCAGGGGCTAATAAAGAAACTCAGCTCTGAATTTTCATGCACTAAATAGTCAATCTAGAATTGCTTACAAAATCCGCTTTGTTATAAATTAGGTAAACAAAACTCACTTGTAGTATCTATAAACTCTAAATGAAATGATGAGCAGTGATGCTCCATCTATATTAGCTTCTCTAAAATCTTTTTACTTGTTTTGTTCTTTACTCTAGACAGCTAAACCATCTCCTAAAGAGAGAGCATGCATCCATGTAACCTCTCTGTAAGTACTTATTGTGAGAATCAACTATGAAAAGCACTGAAATAAATGCATCATTAATCCACAAGTTCTATGAATTCCACCATGTTGTACCTAAATAAGCTTTTCGTTTTCACAGGAACTTTCACATAATTTGATCCTCTAAACACCACAGAAACAAGGCAAGTCATGAAACCATATTATCATCATCTCTGTTTTACAGACAGGGAAATCTTTTTTTAAGTTGTAGATGAACACAGTGCCTCACACATACTAGGCAAGGTCTCCACCACTGAGCCACAACCCCAGTCCAGGGAAACCATTTTTAAAAGATTACATGGTTTAATCAAGGTCATAAAGTGACTAAATGGCCAAGTTGGTTCCCAATCTTATGACAGTCCAGGCTTCTTTCCTCTACACTGATCCTAAAAGCACAGTAGAAAGATCTCTATCACAGATATATGATAGCTCTAAGGGGGTTCGCATCTACATATTCCTTTTTTTTTTTTTTAAATAGTCAATGAACTAAGAAATATTGCTTCACATTAGAATAACCTTGAAAAGCCATACTTCCTGGATGCAAAAATGATTCACTTTAAAAAAATACATTCAAATGCAATTAAAAAATGAATATGCATTTTTATATTGGTGGTTTAGAAATTCTGAACATATTTTAAAGAGAAGGTGAAAAATTCAACTAACAAGGTACCATGTAATTACATTATCTTATTTGACCTGCTTAATAAATATTTCAAATGTTTATAAAAAGCAAAAACTTGAGCCACTATTGGGTAAAAGCACTGTGAGGTAAAATTTAACCATTATTCACATAAGGCAAAAGCTGGTAATAGAAAGGCTAGATGGCAATATTTTCTCTAGTGCAGTGCAACAATAAAAAATATTCAAATCACAAGGTAAAACCTTTGATAGAAAGCCTCAGGAATCCATTTTTAAAACTACTAGGGTAAGGGACTGGGGATATAGTTCAGTTGGTCGAGTGCTTGCCTAGCATGCACAGGGCCCCTGGCTTCAACCCTCAGCACCACAATAAAATAAAATAAAATAAAAGTAGTAGGGTGATTCTGAGTACAAACTGAGGACACGAGATAAACCTGTCCGCTAGCTGTGTAACTTGAGAATTACATGTCTTGATCCTTGGTTTTCTCAACAGTAAAATGAGTAACACAATCTTTGTAATTCAGAGAAAATTCTAAAGCACTGAAGTGGATTGGTTTAAAAAAGTGCATAGCACACGGTTTTCAAGCATCAAAAATTCATACTTTCTAAGATTTGCACTTTAAACCAGTAATTCACATGGGGTCTTTTTATAGAGCACACACGAGAATGAGCTAAATATTAAAAGACTATTCTACCCAAATCACCCTATTTAATTACTGATACTGTAACAAAGTCCTCCCCCTATACTCCCAAATTTAATCAACAGCCAAGTTCGATAAATTTTTCTCTTTCTCTACTGGAGCAACTGCAATTCTAGCCTTCATTCATTTGACATGATTCTACAGACGGTCAGCCACAAAACCTATCTCAACTATTCACTTCTGCCACTGTAGGATTAAACAGCTATACAGGCAATATATCTAAATGAATGAGTACAACTGTGTTGCCAAAAAAAAAAAAACCAAAAAACAAAACAACAACAACAAAAAAACTCATTTACAAGAACAAGCTTCCATCTGCATTTGGCCTACAGGGTCTAGTTTGCTGACTGATAATCCACCCAAATAACATCAAACTCCTAAATTCCATTATAAACTTCATGATTTCTGATCAAAAAGTCTCTTTCCTTACAAAATAGAGCTCAACAGTCCTAGGTCTGATACTCAAGGACTTCCTCTATATGGGTCTAATTGCATATGATATCTTCCCTCCTCACTCCCACCACCCTACTACATTCCAAATTGTCTTCTATAAATAACTCCTTTGGTTGTTTTTTATTGTTATTTTTGATACAGGGGATTGAACCAAGGGGTGTTTACCACCAAGCTACATCCCCAGACCTTTTTATTTTGAGATAAAATAAATCTGAAGTTCTCACTAAACTGCTGGGACTGGCCTTGAACTTGAATCCTCCTGTCTCAGCCTCCCAAACCACTGGGAGTACAGACATGCACCAACCATTCCTGGAGACTATAGCTCCTTATACTAACTGATCCAATCTTTCGCTCAACTTATATATAATTTCCTTCTGTTTTTCCTTCTAAAGACCTTCAGCTCTTTTGCTTCTCCCATTCCCAATACAGAACTAAATCCTATCTATCCTTCAAGAACTCTTTCCCTTTTCTGAGAAACTCGTTCATCGCACATTATTTCTAATTTTTATGGAGATTGCTTTGTATCTCAAACCACAGTGAATGATATAAAAGTCTTAGCTCTCCTTAGCCAGTGAATGTAATCTTGAGTCATCTCTATTTCCCACAGCACTTTTATACTTACTTAATAAGAAACAAATATCACTGCTTCAAAAAAATATTTCTGCAATTAAAAACCTTTATGTAACACAGCACTTTTAAGAAACTAAGCCTGAGGCTCTCTTACTTTATATTGTATTGCTGAAAAACTAATGACACTGGCCCAACAAATCATACTGTCAAAAATTAATCTTACAGGGTACAGTGGCACACACCTGTAATCCCAATGGCTCAGGAGGCTGAGGCAGGAGGATAGCAAGTACAAAGGCAGCCTCAGCAACTTGGCAAGGCACTAAGCAACTTAGACCCTGTCTGTAAATAAGACTGACCCTATCTCTAAATAAAATAAAGGGACTATAGCTCAGTAGTTAAGTGCCCCTGGGTTCAATCCCAGTACCAAAATTAAGTAAATAGAGGTGTTAACACCAGCCTACTCGGTGAGACTAAGAATAGTTACCAGCACACAAAAATTCAATTACCATGACTTTCATAAATATAAACTTGAGAACAGCTATATAAGTTGACTCTCACCAAAATATTGAATATCTATGTTCAGCATTATGAATATTAAAAAAAAGATGGTCCCTCATAGAAGTACAGTATGATATAGATCTCACAGAAGCATAATTTAGCAACATACTGCATGCTAGTTTTCTAGCTAATTTTCAAAAATTGAAAGCTCAATAGTATTTCCAAAAATTACTTTAAGCATAAAGTAAATATTCAATTAACAATCACTAATCAAGTTTCCATCAAATTAAAATGCCCAGGATCTGACAAGCCTATAGGGCTCTCTGACCTCATTTTCTACCACTTATTCTACACATGGATCACCATATAGGCTCCTGCCACCCAGGTATTTCTGCTGAAAATCCAACAAACAGCACAGTGCCCTCATAAGACCTAATTGTTCTGTTGTCTTCATTGGGTTCTTCCTCAAGATCTTTCAAGATCTTCCTGCATTGCTTCATACAGATCACCTTTTTAGGAAAGGTTTTCCCTAACCACTCTATTTTAAAATAACTTCTCCAAAACAATCACTTTCAATCCTTACTCTCTTTTTATACCAACTGTTAACTGGCCTCTGGTCATTTACTCATTGTCTTCCCCATTAGGATGAAACCCCATGGAAATAGTAATTTTTTACTGACAGCTGTATTGCTAGTAACTAACATAGTATGTAAACATACCTAGTATGCAAACATACTGAAGATTTGATACATATTGGTTAACAGTTAAATGAACAAAAATACATTTATGAGTGATGAATATTCCTTCACCTTTCCAAACAACATGCTTTCTTAAACTCAAATGCTTCTAATTAAATTTGTCATGTCAAGGCTACTCCCAGAAGGAATTCTTAATTAAGGCTTTGAGGAGTAATGCCCATTTTTCTGGAAAGTAATCCTAAAGCTTTTCTCTAAAGGGTCTCAATCACAAAAACATCTTAAGAGCAGCAGTGATTTACAACTTTGGCTACACCATGGAACTCCTAGAGAGTTTTAAAAATACAGATGTCTGAGTCCTACCCCTCAGATTATGTTTCATTCTGGTCTAGAATTTTTTTCCCACCTCAATTAGCCAGGAGATTCTAATGTATAGCAAAAGTTGAGAACCATGCAATTTGGAGGCAAATTTTAACTGGATCACATTTCTCAAAGCCACTATATATGAAATAAAAATCTGAAAACAAAGAATTCTGGAAAAATTGGCATCTCTGGCAAAATATTAATATACAAGTTCCTGAATAATTTTATACCACAAAAGCATTCTAAACAAAGATCAGTATCTCTACTCCATTTGAATACAATCTGCCATTAAGACTTTAAAGCATATGCCCAGAACCCAAATAACATTTTTCATTTTAAACATATTTGAAACAAAAGCTCATCTTAATAATATATTAGATTATGAAAACCCAAAAAATACCATACTTTTTGAAGACAAATCAAGGACTAAAATACAACTCTGAAGTCCTATGTAGTTTTACCAAAAATCCTTTCCAAGCACTGTATTTATACCCAATTAATGTCCTCATTTAGCTTCTACTATTGTACAGGATGACTGGCACTGAATTTAGGTGAAATTAATACTGATAACAGACACAAAGAAGAGGGAAGAGAGTGCAGGAAAGAGGAGAAATTTCAGAGATTATTTAGATCATGCCAAAAGGGTTTGACAAGAATAGGTGTTAGACTGACACAGGTGGTAAATTTAGTTGTTTTTTGTTGTTGATTTTTCAAGTTCAACAAGCAAACATCAAGTAATGAACCAATTCATTCATAGCGACCTAGAGTATCACACAAAGTTACTGATTTTACACCCTGGACCAAGAAGTCCTTTTAGAAGTGATTGGCAAGACAGAAAGCAAAGCAACAAAATGCTACTTATTTACAGAATCAATCAACCCAGAGATGCTGGAATCCATAATAGTTTTTAACTTCAAACATTATTCAGATACTTCACTAAGGAATTCATTCTGCTCCCCCTCTAACTTGACTCTTAACTCTATAGAAATATCGCCTTAAAAAAAAAAACACAACAACAAAAAAACCACCAAATCCTAAGCGGACATAGGAAACTTGAAGCAACCGTTTTTTTAATCTAAAAAGGTTTGTGAAAGAAGACCAGACTCAGTATGAAGCTTCCTCAGCTTGACTTCTTGGTCATATTGTAATATTTTATCCTAAACACTATTCAGTTCTGTTGTCAAGTAAGTTTAGCAAGAAAGTGCAAATGAAGAAACACAGGCAAGTACATAGCTCATCAACACATCTTAGTTGAGATCAGAGAGAGATCCCTAAGAGACATGAATAACTGTACAACTATCAAAGTTGGAAAATGCTATCTCTACAAAGATGGGCACAAGAATAGTTTAAGTTTCATGTGTCATTTTACCCTAAGTAAAATAGTGCCCTTTTCATTAATAACTTACTTTCAGTTAGGAGCCTGTGGAAAGAATTGTTCTGGGATTAACCAGTAAATATATACATGAAGCCACATAATACATCCCAAAATGTGCACTGGAAATGAAAACAAAGCAGTCCAGGGTATAACTCCATGGTGATTTACAAAATGTTTTCTTGTATATTAATTCTCATATAAAAGAAACAACACTAGTAAAAAAGCGAGAGGGTTAGGAAGACAAGAGGTAAATGTCACAAGAAACATGAAGAGACCAGCGCATCTCTATTCATTACCAAATTACCAACCCAGGAATAGGACAGTCCCTCACTTGAGTTATACCTAATATAAAGAGATGAGAATCAACAGCTGAAAGAAGAGAAAATCTGGTCTTACGGGGACTTCAAGGTGGGAGAAATCACAGGCCCAGTAGTTAATTGTTTAAGTCAAGGAAGGTAGGATGGCCCAAAAAATAAAAACATTGAACGATACAAGAGACTACAACCTCAATATGCCTCAATATGTAAGAGCTTTAAAGAGAAAACCCCCCTTACATTCCCAGTTGTTTTAGTGTCCTGTTGTTCATGCAACTACACTCCCTCTAAATCATATGCTATTTTTGAAGTCAGTCCCACTACCTTTAAAAGGGTTAATTTTCACAGTAGAGGCTAATTAACATACCCAAATAAAAGGATATCTAGTTTTGGTGGAAGCCTGAGTAGGAAAGGGAAAAGACAAAACAAAACAAAGCAGTGGCTAATAGCCTTCTCTCAACACAAACTTAACCAAGGAAGGCTGAGTAGCATGTCCATGTTTGAACCATGTGTACCTGAAAAGGAAGGGGAGGAGTAGGCAGGAATGCAGACTCTGATTTGTCTTTCAGGGAGATCTTCCCTCTTGGAACCGCACTTTAAGAATTTCTAATTTTAATTACTCTAATTTAAAAGGGGGAGGCAAATTTCTACTTTAAAGGTACAGTCTGACTCACCAATTCATCTTCACTAAACCTTTAAACACTATCTGAAATCAGGTAAAAAAAAAAAAAATACTTTTCTTACGGGTGGTGACAAAGAAATAGGGGGCAATCAGACAAAAGAAAGCACAAAATCATAGCAGAAGTAAATCATGAAATTTGGTTTATAAAATGCATTCAGTAATCTCTCAATTTTAGTTTCTTTATGAAATAAATCACGAGTTTACAACATAAGCAAGAAATGCTATGAAATTGTAGTTAAATAACCATATAAAGGGTATTCACTATGAAAGCTGTCGTTAGTATCTATTCCCCTCCAAAGACATATACAGAAAGCTCATGTGGTGGTTTCTTAACCAGAGGTGATGTGATTTTGCAACCTAGGGCACACATGACAATGTCTGGAATCATATTTAATCATCTAAAATAGGAGGAGTGTGCTACTGACATTTAAAGGACAGAGACCAGAGAGGCTACAAAATATCACAGTGCACAGAACAGCTAGCTCCCTACAAGAATTATCTAGCCCAAATGTCAATGATGCCTCTATCACTAGAAATCCTGCCTGAACAAATTCATTTCTGGAAAACCATAAAAATATGGAAAAGGAGGGGAAACAGTGAGTCTATTTAGTTTTTAAAGCCTATAAGAATCCTATGTAGGGCTAAGGTTGTGGCTCAATGCTAGAGCAATTAGTTGCCTAGTGTCTGTGAGGCACTGGGTTCAATTCTCAGCACCACATAAAATCACATCTACAATTAATTTGGGGGAAAAAATATTCTAAAACCAATCATTCTATCTTGTATAAACTATTACTCAAATGACAAAAACAGTAAGGGCTGGAGATGTAGTTCAGTGGTAGTGTGTGCTCCACATGCACAAGGTCCTAGTTTCAAATCCCTAGTACCACAAAATAAACAAAAATCCAGTAAATCTTAGGAGGGAAATGTTGTTAAATAACACCGAAAAATGCTTATCCTCCTCCCAAGTAGATGAAAAATATACTGACAGTTTCATTAGGAGTCTATTAAATTCATTTTTCTAAATAATAGTATTCAAGCTTGAAGTTGATCTGGCATACTCATGTGTCAACAAGAGCAGAACAGTGATATAACTTTGAGAAAATAACCTAAGGGTTGTAAAACAGTCACCAAAATGACAGTTATCTTCTGACCTCAGAACCCAATTTAAAACAACGAACATAACACAGATACAGGGGCACAGGCCTATAATTCTAGGGACTCGGGAGTCTGAGGAAGGATCACAAGTTTGAGGCCAGACTCAGTAACTTAGCAAGGCATTATGCAATTTAACCAAAACCCTGTCTGAAAATAAAAACTAAAAAGAGCTGAGGATGTAGTTTCCCCTGGGTTCAATCCCCAATACAATACACACACACACACACACACACACACACACAGAGTACAAAACACCTAGCTATATGTTACAAATACAAAAATGGATAATAATTTAGTGCCCAACAATAGAAACCAAAATAGAATTACAGAAATTTTTACATACAATATCTCCTAACAAACATCCCATAAGGAATTGCTATAATTCCCATGCCACGTAGGAAATGAGGGCACAAGATCATTAAGCCATGATTTAAATCCAAGTAGACCAGACTCTAACGTTTCAACCACTGAACAATATTAAATGCAAGTAGCTGAGGAAAAAATTTAGTATTGTGAATCCATTTTTTAAAATCATGACTATTTATTAGACAATTTACTTACTTTATATCTAAACTTAGAATGTACTTTTAAAACACCAAAGTAGTTGTTTGTCTGTTTGGGTTTTTTTGTTTTTGTTTTTTAAGGGGGGGGGGGGGGGCATTGAATTCAAGGGCACTTGACCACTGAGCCACATCCCCAGCCCTATTTTGTATTTTATTTAGAGGCAGGGTCTCACCCAATTGCTTTAGTGCCTCATTTTTGCTGAGGCTGGCTTTGAACTCACGATCCTCCTGTCTCGGGCTCCAGAGCTGCTGGAATTACGGGCACACAACACCATGTCCAGACCCATAAAACTTTTAAGAACTGACCATGTAATGAGTCACAAAGACATAGCTCAAATCGGAAAAATCAGAAAGCATACAGGCTACAATCTTTGAATACAATGCAACAAAGTTAGAAATCAACAATAAAAAAGTAGCAAAAAATCATTTAGACTGGAAATTTTAACATATTTGTAAACAATTATGCTAAAGAGAAACCAAAATTGTTCTATTTAGGGAAAAAAAAACAAGACATCATTCTCAGCAAACTTCAAAATAAGTCATTCTATTTCAGAGAAAATGTTAGACTTCAATGTACATTTAAAGAAAATAAAACAAATTGAAAACAAATGGTGTAACTGTGTCACTTCAAGAAATGCTTTAAAAAACCCAAAGAAGAAATGAATAAAGGTAAAAATATATACATTATATACAAACTTTAATCAATGTAATAAAAAGTTTTGGTTAAAAACTAAATGACAGGGCTGGGATTTTGGCTCAGTAGTGGTGCACTTGCCTAGCACACGTGTGAGGTCCTGGGTTCAATCCTCAGTACCTCATAAAAATAAAATAAAGGTATTGTGTCCACCTACAACTAAAAAAAAAAAAAAATTTATATATATGTAAAATAAATGATAAAGCAGAACACTTTGTATCCAAGAAGAAAAGAAAAATTAGAAATGAAGGAACAAATATAAAAGAGGAGAACAGCATTGATGGGAAGAATTGAAAAGAATACTAAGCAGAATTTGTCAATAAATTTGAAAAATCTAGGCAAAATGGGCAATCTTCTAAAAAAAAATTTGATCACTAAAACAGGCTAATAAGAGGTTAAAAACTTTTAATAATAACCACAAAAGAATTTTTAGGATGTAAGCAAGAGACAGGCATGGTGGTACATGCCTGAAGACCCAGCTACTCTAGAAGCTGAGGCAGAAGGATTACTCAAGCTCAAGCTCCTCAAGTTTGATGATGAGCCTGCACAACACAGCAAAACCTAGTCTCTCCCACCACTAATACATAAGAGAGAGAGAGGGGTGGGGGAAAGAGAAAGGAACGACAAACAAAACACTGAAAAAATAAAATGGCAACTGGTTCAGACTTTTTTATTTTCCTTATTGTTTTTAGTTGTCAATAGACCTTTATTTATTTTTATGCAGTGCTGAGAATCTAACCCAGTGCCTCACATATGCTAGGCAAGTGCTTTATCTCTGAGCTACATAGAACCCCAGACCTGGTTCAGCCTTTTAACAGTTAAGTTCTATTAAAATGTCAAGAGCTAATCCAAGCATACAAAAGACAGGATGATTTACCTATTCAATCCATGGGTTGCCATAACCATACCTAGTCAAAAAACAAATGACAGGTCACTGCAAGTTATAAACACGGGAAAAAGAGGGAGCAGCCAAAAAATAAATTAAATGGGAAAAAAAAAAAATCTCACAAAATCAACTTTGACATATGTAAAAGAATATTCCAGGTCATCCAGAAAATAGTATTTATGCTACAAACTCTACATACTGCGATGTAAACTAGAGAAAACATGGGTTTTTGTTTGCCATGTTGTTCAATGCTGTGTCTCTCATGTCCTGAAGAGCACTTAATTCATAATAGTAACAATACTGCTTGAATGAATTCAAGGTTTAATCAACATCAGCAAATCTTAAAGATTCTGGGGAGGGCTTGGGCTGTGGTTCACTGATAGAGCACATGCCTAGCTTATGTGAGGCACTGGGTTTGAGCCTCAGCATCACACAAAATAAATAAAGGTTCTGGGGAGATGTGTGTGTGTGCGTAGGAGATAGAAGATATAAATAAATACATTAATATAAAATGCATATTTATATACCTATTAAAATATCTCCATAAATCTGAAAAGACATTAAGTTCAATACTCAGTCACAGCAAAAATACTTAAGTCAGAAATTAAAAGAACTACATCTGATCTAACAATACCCATCTATCACAAACCTATAGTACAAGTCATACTCAACAGCAAAACCTAACTTTTCTAATTAAACTCAGGAACCAGAAAACAAAGTCCCCTACCTCTGTACACTCAACATGTACTGCAGAGTTCCAGTGTATGCAAACAGACAAGAAACAGTAATAGGGACTGGAGTTGCGGCAGCTCAGCGGTAGAGCGCTAGTGTGGGGCCCAGGGTTCAATACTCAGTACCACATAAAAATAAAATAAAGGTATTGTGTCTACCTACAACTGAAACAAAATGCTTAAAAAAAAAAGAAGAAGGAGGAGGAAAGAAAAAGAAAGAAAGAAAGAAAGAAAGAAAGAAAGAAAGAAAGAAAGAAAGAAAGAAAAGAAAGAGAGAGAAACAAAGAAAGAAACAAAGAAAGAAACAAAAAAAATAAAAGAAGGAGAAATACTAAGGGATAGGAATATGGCTCAGTGGTAGATCACTTGCCTAGCAGAATGAGGCCTTAAGTTTGATTCCCAGCAGCACAGCAAAAAGAAAAAAAAAAAAAAAAAAAAATTACAAAGGCAAAAGTTTAATGAAAAGTAACAAAAATAGATCCCTATCTACTGCTAGATAACTGTCCAGTTAGTAAAATCAATGGAAATAAAGAACTGTCAAGTGTACTAAAATTCAGATAAGGAGGCCAAACACAAAAATCGAGATATAAACAAAAATGGTTTTCCATATACCAAAAAGAAATAATCTCATTCTTAATAGGATTAAAATCTTTAAATAAACCTAAGAGATACAAAAGGAAAAACTATACAAAGAAGAGTGTGTATTTTACCCCAAACACGAAGGACACCAGAAGAAAAATACAACTCTGGAAGACCTAGTATCAACATGTAGTATTTCAAAACTAATGTATATACTCAGAGCAATCTCAGTCTAAATCTCAAAATGACTTAAAGGAAGCTGATAAACGAATTCTAAAATTCATATGAAGAAAACAATCACAAATAGAACCCTCAAAAATATATGAAATTTTAAGTACAAGGAGAGTTACCCTATCAGTTAAAAAAAGATATGGTAAATATGTATGTTACAAACATACAGAATACATACACATTTCAAGTGCTGATAATTCAAACAGTGTAGTCATGATGCAAAAACTAATACTGGATCAACAAAACAAGACATGTGAATTTAGTTCACAACAGAAGAGACATTTCTATTTCTAATCACAGAAGAATAATGACCTACTCAATTTATTGTCTGAAAACAACTCATTATTCAATGTGTGTGGAGGGGGATAAGTTGAAATCTTACTTCAAACCATAAAAAAAAAAAAAGCTAAACATAAGTTACCCACCATTTTTGTCACTCCTTCCATAAAATGTTCTTTTACTCCAAAAAATTTCATTTCTTTAGTTCTCCTTCCCAAACACTGACATCCCTTCTTGCCTTTACTATTTCTGTCAATATTCTGCCAATTTTCTAGAATCAAAATTCAGTCATGTCACCACATTTTCTACAGTGTGTAATCATGAAACAAGATTAAAATTTGGAATCAAGACCTCTGTTACGGGCTGGGATTGTGGCTCAGTGATACAGCACTTGCCTAGCATGTGTGAGGCACTGGGTTCAATCCTCAGCACCACATAAACTTAAAAAAAAAAAAAAAAATTTTTTTAAAGACCTCTATTACAACCTTGATTCTTATAATAATCTTTAACATAGCATACTTCATCTGTCTCTAAGTTTCTTACCTATAAAATGACAAATCTGTGCTTTTCTCCAAGTGCACTCTAATATTCTCTTTGTCAATCTTGCATCTAGATCATTCTTTCCATCTTATGTCTACTGCCCTGATTCAAGACCCTTATCTACAGTTAGGCTATCACAATAGCTTCCATGCCTTTAGTCTTCCCCCCCTTTTTAAATTTTAACATTTATCATTTATTTACTGGTGCTGTTTATCTATAATAATTGTGGGGGAAATCCTTGCCTTTAGTCTTGCCCTGCTGCAAACCATCTGAAAACATGCAATACATTCAATCCACAATAGTATCAAATTACTCTTTTATGATTATCTCATGCAATTACACTTATACGATCCCTCATTATTCTTAGGATAAAATGCAAATGCACTAGACTCACATTCAAAAGCAATGTAACCCCAATTTACCTTTCCAACTTTATCATCTTTCGAGAAACATGTTTTGACAGTTCTTTTCACTGATAATGATTGAACATACTCACTCTAAGTTTCCTCATCCTTGGACCTCAAACATGATATGTCTTCCTGGAAACCTAAGAATCATCCTTGATCCAAACTGAAGTTTGGATCTCTTCTCAGGTCTTTTGCTCACCTTAGCTCAAAGTAACCACTCTTCCTAAGACTTCAGTATTTAATTCCTAGATCGTGTATCTAGTACGAAGCAGACCAATGCCTATCTTTGGTGCTTCATTTTCCAATTCAATGCCAGGGGTACAGTAATATAAATTACTCCTTGAAGACAAGAACCAAGTCCTCAATTCTTCTTAAGCGTTTTCATTGTTCCTTATTTAACTACACTTCAGAGGCAAGGTTAATCATGATAAATGATCCTAAAAGGCTAGTCTCCAAGTAATTACAGCACCTTGAAAGCTGTTTAATTTATTACTATTTTGTTCAAAGAATTCTGGAACTCCTTTTCTGGAATGGCCCCAGGAACATTTTGACTATTCTCAATGACTTCGAATCTTAGTTTCTTTTCAGATCCTCAACTAAGATGACTCCTCTGATCACTGTTGAAGGACTATCTATCAAAGGAAGGAACTTAGGTCCATCTGCAAAGAAACACCCCAGTGTAATTCTGTGCTTTACCTTTCTATAAATTCATCAACCAATTTACCATTCATGGATGAGATTAGGGACATTTAACTTACCAACTTACTTTACATCACACTACAGCAAACCATGAAAGTTTATATAATTTAAATGCTTAATGGAAACAACCTCTCACACTATACATATACACACACAACTAAGTGTATGAGTACATCTGTATCTATATAGATAGTATGAATGTACACTACCTTAAATTTAAGGTTACTTCTTCTTACCTTTCAACTCTGGGATCTGAGACCTGCTTATTATTCAAGCTAACATTAAGGAAAAATTAAGAGAATTCTTAACTGGGAGGATAATCACTGCACTAAGCAATCTTCCTGGAAATACAAAATCAGCTTTTCTAATTAACAATTCTAAACAGTTACTCTTATGAATGTTTGAGTCTTTGCATAAAAGATCAATTTCATGTACAGATGGGCAGAAGCAAAATAAGTTTTAAGCAAGATTCTTTTTTTTTCCCCATCTTACAAAGAGAAGACTAGTCCGATTTCCTGGCCTTCTGAATAAGAATCTTGCAAAAATCACTATGCATAGGGTGTGCCCAAAGAATACTTACTGGAAAAAACTGCTGGGTGAGTGCCAGTTTAGAAAGAAAAAACATTTTCACCCAGTTGGACATCTAGAGAAACAGAGGTTGCAGTAACTCAGTTGAAAACTCTGAAGACATTTTTAGGAAAAACAAAAATCATCATTTCATTCTCATGTAAAATTTATGAAAGGCAGCTAAATAAATCAATGAAGGATTCAACTATGCTAACTTTATGCATCTAAAAAGCAATAAATGAAATTCTTTGATATCTCATAGTACCAAATGGCATTAGGAACCCTGTGTGTTCTAGTAAATCAACTTAATCATCTGTCATAATTTCTGTTTTGTGAACCCAACAGCCTCTTGAGTGGAGGTATGTCATAGTTTTCAACTGATTATTTCTGGGGAAAAATATAAAACTATGATTTTGCTTCTTAACAGGAATGAAAGAAAATTTCAATTTTTTTTTTAAATGGGGAGATTTCAAAAACAAAAAACTCCAACAACAGCTTTATAAGTAAAAAAGATATCCATCCTACAAAGATTTTACTCTCTCACTGCATCCCACCCTCCAAGGCCATTCAAAACAACATAACCTTAAAAAGCTCAGATATTCTTCATCGCCTTAAGAGGGGAAAAAAGGGGCGGGGGTTAAAAAACAGTTACAATAAGCAAACACAATGACACCAGGTTGCCTCATGAGAAACATGTGAACTGACTTCCTATGGAAATACAAGCAACATGAGCCACTCAGCATACTTCAGCAAAGCAGAGGGCATGCTGAACAGTGAAAATAGCCTTTCCAAGTTTGGCCTGGTCCCATAATTACAAAACAAGCATTTCTGAAAAAATTAAAATTAACAACAGTAGTCCAGATTTTTCCCACTGTTCTGCTCCCTCTTTAGTAATAACCTCACAAATATTAAGGAAAAAAAAAATCTCTGGTTCATTCAACAGGTTTTCTTGATGTATTCAAAATAAATCCACAGAAATAAAATACCAAATAAGATAGCAAAAACCTCCTACCCAGGCACTGACAGAGAGCTATTAAGTTCATATGTGTAGTCTTGGTTCTCAACTGTAAAATGGGAATACCACAATCACATTGAGAGTTTTAAAGATTAAATAAGATACTAAATGTAACAAAACATATAGAAGGTGTGACCAATAAACATTATTTCCATTTTTTTACCTTTAAGAAAAAAATCACTCCAACCCTGCCCTAGCAAAATGCCCCTCCCTAACCCAATCTTCTACACACAAGCACACGTGCACAAACACGCACACACAAAAATAAAGGGTATTACAGGCTTAAGAGTATATTTAGTTAAGATACACAGATCATTATGCCTTTTTCTCAAAAGCTAATACTTTGTATTAGCTTCTTGAATATAAAGTTAAGTGTCCTTATTTTTACATGTTTGAGTCTTTTCATTAATCAAATCTAAAGGACAATTTGATTCTGTCTCCAAGAATATAGCTAGGGTTTATGCCCAGGCTATACATCAAGAGCCTACAGTAATATTTTGATCTCTTATTAAGTTAGGCCAAGTTACATTTCCATTCCTCAGTCTAACACTATAAATTAAAACACCTACCTCATCAAATTATTAAAGATTATATAAAAAAATTAAGACAATGCCTACCCACCAAAAATGTAATAAACATAGGCTATGATTATTTCCCTATCAACATGTTTCAACTCTACTGTCTGATTTAAGTTAATTAAAAATGTTTCTTAGCTCACCTAAATGATTTAGTCAAAATTCTCCTGGGGTTCTACAGTCTCCCAGGTTTCAGACTAATCTGGTCTCAAAGGTCCTAAACTCTTGTCTCCCCCCCAATTTCTTTACCTTGCTGAGATGTACCTCCCAAGTTCCAGAAGAACGAATGGGAAACAGGGATTAAAGAAGAGAGTAAGGAAATGGTACACTACACATACACAGTATCATTCAATTTCCTAGCACATGCCCTTTATTCTATTAGGCAAAACAACTTAAAGAAAATTATTTTAAAATAAAATATAATGCCTTTGCCTACTGCCATTCCCCTATCTCTTCATTTCCACCAAAATTAAGTATCTCCACAAGTCCTGTTACCTCAGTTCTGAATACATTCTATATGACTATAATGCTATTGAATAGGTTGCCAGAATTAACCTGTATTTATAAAATAACAGCAACATGCATGGTGGTGCACATCTGTAATCCCACTGACTCGTGAGGCTGAGGCAAGAGAATCACAAGTTCAAGGTCAGCCTCAGCAACTTAAGAAGTCCTAGGTAACTTAGTGAGATTCTGTCTCAAAATAAAAAAAAAATAAAATAAAAAGGGTTGGGGATGTAGCGCAGTGGTTCAGTGGTAAAGAGCCTGTGGTACCTTAAAAAACAAACAAGCACCTAGCAACTTTTTAGTATGGTTCCCTTATTTAAAAGGGTACAGTGTTTGCATATAACTCAAATACGGTAAATCACCTCTAAATGACTTACAGTACCTAATGCAGTGTAAATGAAAACAGCCGTTATACTGTGGTATTGAGGAAATAATGACAAGAAAAAATATGTACATTTTCTGCACACATGCATTTTTCCCCCCAGAGTTTTTGATCCTCAGATGCTGAATTCATCGATGTGGAGCACTTAGATTCTGAGGGCCATCTGTATTGTTTGAGAAATTTTCATCAGACTTTATTTCGAAATAATTTTATTTAACACCTTTGTAAAAATCCTTCATAAGTGTACAAATACTCTTTGTCCCAAAGGTTCAAATTTATAGAAACACAACGCTTTCTTTATATTAAATATATGACCATAATTTTCCTGACACATAATGGGAAACAGTGGAATAAGCAATGCTCTGGTAGACATGAAAGAACATGACCTTAGGTATGAATTTCTGCCCAGATTACAAAATAATCTAGTCCATTTGGTCTATGTTTAGGGACAGAGTGGGAAAACTAAAGTACTACTCATTTCTGACAGAACATAGCTCCAAGCTTTCCGTTTTCTAGTTAAAACAATTTATTTTATCATGTTGACAGAACCTAACCGTGTGCTCTGCAAAGGACACGTCTAATTATAACCAACAGAGGGCTGGGGATATAGCTCAGTTGTGCTTGCCTCATATGCACAGGCCCTGGGTTCAATCCCCAGAACCAGCAAAAAAAAAAAAAAAAAAAAAAAAAAAAAAAAAAAAAAAAAAAAAACCCCAACAGAGAAAAATGTTTAAATTAAAAATACAGAAATGCTCACTACACTCAATGATCTCTCCCATCTGTTCCTTCTCCATCTCAACGTATCTATCCAACCTATTTACCCACTTGTCCCCCACCAAAAAAAAAAAAAAAATCTGATAATCACTCATTACAGTGTCAGTTATCTCTTTCTCCATCCCTCTTCTCCAGCCACTGCATCCAATCCACCACAAGTCCTAATCATCTCTACTTTCAGTAACCAATTCTGTTACTCTTTCCTGCCAAAGGCTAGGTCCACCATACTTTCACCTGACTTACTATAAAAGCTTAGGTAGTTAAGGAATTACTAGTTAGCCTAAATCCACTTCTACACCATTTTCTACACAATAAGAAAGGTCTTGGGGAGGAGGGGCATTGTGTAAGCCCTGTCAATGCTTTAAAATAAAATATTAAACTTGGTATGCTCTACAAGGCGTCTGTATTATCTGTCAATTACTTGCCTCTCTGGCCTCATTTCTCACTATTCTCCTTTTTTGATTTGTTATTTTTAGATATACATGACAGTAGAGTGTATATTGACATAGTATACATACATGGAGTATAATTTATTCTAATTAGGACCCCATTTTTGCAGACTATTCTCCTTTTAACAAAGTACATCTTGTTCTGAAGGGCCAAGCACCCTCCATTTTCAGGACCTACATATACATCTACAGCAAATTCTCTTTTCCCATCAATTCTTTCTCATCCTTAAGGTCTAAACATACATGTTACTTGATCATCAAGAGATTCATTATCACTGGGGCAGTGGCAAGCTGGTAATCTCAGAAACTTGGGAAGCTTGAGACAGGAGGACCACAAGGTCAAAGACAGCCTCAGCATTTAGTGAGACCCTGTATCAAAATAAAATAAAAAGGGTCAGGGATGTGGTTCAGTGGTTAAGCACCCCTGGGTTCAATTCCCAGTACCCCCGCCTCCCAAAAAAACAGAGAATCATAATCATATACCATGTTAACTAAAAATACCTGATATAAACATTCACAGCACTCTGGACTTTTTGTTTCTGTGACACCCACAACTATAAATATGTCATCTATATGATTACTTGCTTCAATAATTTGTTTAGTCTATATTCCCTATAAGGGCAGAGCAAGGATCATGTATAGACCTAATAAATGAATTAATCAAGTTCAAAGTCTCTGTGTTCATTTTCTGTCTATACAGAATTACCTAGACTTACTGATTTTTAACACTTGCTGAAACTTGTAAGGAATACAGAAACCTTCATTTCTAAGACCTTAGTATGAGCCTGGACCCTCCTGAATTATCAAGAGTGGCTCTGAAATTCTCCTGGTTATCATCTATTCCTACAGTCACCCAGATTTGAAACTTCAATTATCTATGATGATCACTCCCTTCATTCACCACCCCCACACATCACTATTATTAAATCCCATTAAATTTACCTCTACATCACTTTTGAAATTCTCTATCTCTTTACACTATCACCCTAACCCATACCCTGCCATGTTGCCAACACAGCCCACTCTAGCCACCAAATGTTCATGTCTTTTGAACTGTCTTGCTTTTGTACCACAGCCACAACCAAAAGCAAACAAAAAACTCAGCCACCCTTCCAACCTCACTTCTGATATCTTTTTCTTTGATTAGTATGATTTTCCCCTATTTCATTCATTATCACCCAGCAGCAACCTTATACTACTCTGTGCCAGGCACTGTTCTAATCATCTGTCTTACCATGTTCTCCATTTCCTATAAACTCCATGAGGACATTCAACAGTTTCTTCACCTATGCCATGGAGTCTTACACATTTATTCATTTAATAAGTACTTATCATATGACTACCTTAATAGTATCATAAAAGACTAGTTTGTATTTTAGAGAAGGAAAATCAGCTGGGTGTGATGGCAAGCTCCTGTAATACCAGCAGGTTGCGCAGGAGGATCTCAAGTTCGAATCCAGCCTCAACAATGGCGAGGCGCTAAGCAATTTAGATGCTGTCTCTAAAATACAAAATAGGGTTGGGGATATGGCTCAGTGGTCAAGTTCAATCCCCTATACCCAAAGGAAAAAAAAAAAAAAAAAAGGCTAGGGTTGTGGTTCAGTGGTAGAGCACTTGCCTAGCATGTGTGAGGCACTGGGTTCAATTCTCAGAACCACATTTAAAGAAATAAAGGTTTTGAGTCCATCTACAACTAAAACAAATATATTAAAAAAGAAATAAAAGAAAAATAAACTTATTTTTCAAGTTCTATCAGTGACTTCTAGGACTTTTGCCTCAGCTTCCCAAATTACAAAAATGATAAGAACAACTCTATCAATGCAATTTGAGTTCTAAACATCATCTAGTTTAATTTCCTCGTTTTAATAAAGAAAAGGCTACATGGTTAATCTTCTGTTTGGTTTATAGTGGAGAAGGGTTAAGCAGAGAACATGATTCATGTCTTCTGGTTGATATTTCTCTTACCCCATCACTCTGTGAAAGTAAGACTTAAGAAAATGCTAAATCAATTTGATTGCCACTCTGGCAAATTCTTCTCTGTGCTCTTAATAAGCTCATGTAGGAGCTATAATTTGAAGCATTCCAAAGTTCCTAAAAAGCAAAACCTACAAACATGTTAGTAATGCATTACGTTGTGAGGTCTTCATTAACTCTGAGAGGGTGAAGTTACCCAAAACAAGAAAAGTCAATACATTGCAATCAAGACTGTTCAAAATTCAAGTAAGTGCTTTAGTACCACTGAGGATTTATATTTCATGTTAAACCAACCTTGATTTGGAATAGACTTCAAAAGGCTAGTAGACAAAATAGGTCAGTATATAAATAAAGGTAGACATTAAAGCATGAAAATAAAATATGAATAGGGAAACAAAATGAATCCAAGAATGAAGCTTTTAAAATGGTACAAAGAAACCTACAAGGTTGGCTTTAAACTTTCAAATCCAAGAAAAACCTAGTGAACATAAATTATAGCATCTAGGTAATATAAACAGACCAAAAGTGTGGAGGACAATTATTCTGGGTTGTTTATCTTTCTCCCTGTGATCCTTAAAAAGAAACCACTGTATGGCTGGGCCTGGTGGTACAAGGCTATAATCCCAGCAACTTAGGAGGCGGAGGAAGGAGAATATCTTAAGTCCAAGGCCTCAGCAATTTAGCAAGGTCCTAAGCAACTTAGCAAGATCCTGTCTCAAAATTTAAAAAGAAAAAAAAAAAAAAAAAAAAGGAGGGGGGGACGGGGATGTGTGAAGTGCCCCTGGGTTCTACACAGCATTTAAAAAAAGGGGGGGGGGGGGGGGGCGGGGCACTGTGAAGAACAACAATATTTCAATAGTCACAATTAAATGTTTTATGGATTATTTTTATACCAACCTTCAAGATACTTAAATCTATAATAACAGTTCAAAGGGAAAAAGAAAGCACACAGGGACAGGGATGTAGCCAGTGGTACAGTGCTTGCCTTGCCCTAGTTTAGAGCCCCAATCACACAGACACAGAGGCACACATGCACGCACACAAACACATATGCAGGGTGGGCTTTAGGGGGAAGGTCTATAATGTGATCCATTGCAAACTGTTTTAACAGGAAGTACTTATTATGGAAGTTTATAAGGACCCATAAAATGCAAAACAAGTTTAGCACAATCAGAAATGGTCCCTAGGACTGAGAACAAAATAGAGAAAAAAACTCTCAGAGAAGAAAGGGGAAGAAAACAAACTGAAGTGAACAAGAGACATCAAGCACACACTCACAAACACACACCCTCTCAACAGGGATATCACTTCTACAATTCAGAATTAAATAAAAGGTATTTATTAAAACACAACTTCCTATTCCAAAATCGAGATGATTCATAAATTCCTGCACCTTCCACAGTGATGTCAGTAAGAATGATTTAAGTCATAATAAACCCAAGACAGTACAGAATTTTCAAAGAATATCCACTGTACCAAGATAGAGACATGTATGAAACACTTTTGGAGTATTTTCCAAAAGAGCTAAACAAAAGTATAAGAGTTTAAAACCTAACATAAAATCAGTTAACAAAAAATTAACCAAAAAAGGGAAAGATCTTCTCTAACCTGTCTCATTTAGCAATATAGTTTATTGCTAAGTACAGTACAATGACAAACACACAATTTGCCAAAAATTAAACAACATATTAAAAATCAATCATTCTACTACTGCTAGCAAGTGCCACGAACTTACAAGAGATCACTGTTAGAGATCAGTTTTCCTTTAAGTAGAGAAAAAAATTAATTCTTGGTGAAAGACTCATAATTTCAGAATTTACATCCACTCGTAATTTAAGCAACCTTATTTAAAAACAACTCACTCCCACAGTCTCCTGTACAAAATATTTTCATCATGGCTGCCTAGACTACATGTAGCCTACTATACCTATGGAAACAGAATAAAATATAGACAAGCTGCTGTAACAAGTTATTTTTTTGTTACAGCAGAAATAACTACTCATTCGACTCAACAATTTCATTATGGTTATGAAAGAGATTAGAAAGAAAAGGATTCTAAGCATCGGAAAAACAATTTACTTTTCCTTCTTTTTTAATTAAAGTAATGCTTTAATTTATCTGATCAGTTATTGAAAACTTTTAAAATATTAGAAAGATTAGCTGGGCGCATGCCTGTAACCCCAGCTCTGTGAGGCTGAAGCAGGAGAACTGACCATGAGTTCAAAGTCAGGCTCAGCAACAGCGAGGCACTAAGCAACTCAGTGATACCCTGTCTCTAAATAAAATACAATAGGGCTGGGGGATGTGGCTCGGTGCCCCTGAGTTTAATTCCCAGTGCCCTCCCCCCACAAAAAATATTGGGAAGATCAACTAACACCTGACTAAATAAATACCAATCTGCTAATGGGGGTTTGGGGAGTTGGAATAGAAGTTCACTGGATTAGACAAAGGGGAGTGAAGGGAAGGAAGGGGAGGATGAGAAAGACAGTAAAATGAACAGGACACAACTTTCCTATATTCATGTATGAGTAAACGACCAATGAAACTCCTCATCATGTACAACCCCAAGAATGGGATTCTAATTAGAATAAGTTAAAGTCCATGTATATATAATATGTCAAAGTAGAGGGCACTCCACTGTCATGTACATCTAAGAAAATTTTTTAAAAAGCCAATCTGGTAATCTTGCTCAACGAAAACTTCAAAATGTTTATGCTTTACTGGTGGTTTTAATTAAAATACAGTTATAATGTGCACAAAATACATACTTGACAGTACTTTCTGTGCCCAAATTTTGCTTCCTTTTACATGATTTGAAGCTTGAAAATTTAACATCTTAAAAGAGTATTTAGATGATTTACTTTCAAGAGGATCCAATCAATCCCAAAAAGTTTCCCAAAATGATCCCTTGGCTGACCTTACAGTTCTCACCCTTTCTACCAACACATTATTATTTGAGAATGTTACTCAGAACCCAATAGTGAATGGACTAAGAGGTTTTTTCAAGTCACTAGAATACCCTTTGGAATAAGTTCTCTTTGGGTATTTTGACTTCATTGCATTAGAAACACCTACCCACAGCATCACCAAAACTTATTGTTTTCAATGCAATGTTCTTTGAACGTAAGCTATAGAATCAAGATGTCTTTTTGTTGAATACACAAATATGTAAATTTATGATGTTTCAACTGCATGTGTTTGTTATGATTTTAAAAGCAAAATGTTTAATGTTCACCAAGATATTTTTAAAGTGACAAATTATGCAGCAAAGTCAGTGAGGATAATGCCACAAATATTGGCAAGCTGATTTAAGGTGCTAACCCATTTAAACAAAGATAAGCTATCTTACAGAAGTAGCCAACCTCTGACACATCTGCTTTAAATGTGAACATATAAGTAAATTTATAAGTTTACTTATATGTTGAGTACAGCAAACTAAGAAATGATAATAAATACAATGAGAAATTCTGCAATAAATACCTGGACTATTGTCTTAAAAACAGAAACATAAAACGAAGTTTCATTTCAAATATACAAAGTCACAAATGTGAATAATATAGACAAACCCGAGAAAGCAAGGTAATTTACTGGTTAAAAGCATTGCTGTCTCAACCACCAAACTCACCAGATAGAATCTTAAGTCATCTTTTTGCTACAGGTGAGAAAAAACATTTTCCAACATATCCACCCATTTCAGCCTTCTCCAGTATTCCAGACATTACGTTTCTTCCAAAAGAGAAATGAAGAGAATCTACTATCAACTATCCTGCCCATCTTTCCCAACTTTTTATGTTCCCTCTCTCACAAATCTAACACAAGTAGTAAATGTAGATTTATTTAAGTATAATAAACCTCCTTATTTAAGTATGTTAAGAACTGAGAGAACTGAGAGTAAAGTACCTCTGGATCCATCATGCCAATATGGCCAGCCACCCATAGTTTATATAGAATTTTCTCAAATCAACAAATTTGGAAATTCCAGTAAAAATGTCTCCCAAATATATGACTACATTAACTTCACTGAAAAAATACTAATCTTAAAAAAAAAAAAATGCCGTCCTTCAGGAAGAAAAATCAAGGTCAAAGTGGATTGTATTTGGAGGCAACGTAATATATTCTTAAGCACTTTCTAATTATTAGTCCTTGAAGTGTTAGACACATATTTAGTCTTGTCCATTTCCTCATATAATCCTTGGGGTGTCCATAGCGATACCATGGTTTTCTATACTAATAAACTGAATTGATGGCTGGTAGCCCCTAGGTAGCTTCAGGATGGGGGCTAGTCATTGGAAAGACCAAAGTGGGAGTTAAAGAGTTGGCACTTTCAGTCCCATCCCACAACTTTGGAGTGGGGAGAGTAACTGAAGGTTAAGTTGTTCATCAATAGCGAAAGAAGTAATCAACCATGCCTATGTAATCAGGCTTTCATAAAAATTTAAAAGGACATATTCAGAGAGGTTCAGGACATCCAGGCAGATAGTATTTCCCTGAATTCCATGAGCCATTCAAGCAAAATAACTGAATCTGAGAATGGGGTTTTAAGAACCTGATTTAGAGACAGTTGGTCAGAACAGAGATAAGACAACCTGGAGCTTGAAATTGGCACCTGAAATGGAGAGGGGTGTCAGTCTTGAGGACGGGGCCCTCAATCTGTGGGATCTGACACTTATCTTCAAGTATACAGTGTCAGAATTGCATTTAATTAGAGGCAACCACCTGGGGTCCACTAAAATTGCTTGCAGGTGAGGAGGGAGAAGTCCTGACACTTTTTGAAGTCACTGAGATCTTCTGTGTTGAATGTTATAGTGAGAACACAGGAAAAAATACTTTCCTTTTCCAACATTAAGAAAACTTACATGGAAGGTGAGGAAGAGTATGGGTATATAAATGGTTGGTTATAATGTAATGTGTCATGCTGGATAATGTTATATATTGAAATCAGTTATTCTACTCATGTACATATATTGAGTGTTTCAGAATAAAAAGTGAGTTCTTAAAAAAAACAAATAACAAAAAACCAGAAAGAAAGAAAAGAACAGAAAAGAAAAAACAATCTTAAGTATGCTCTGTGTTGAATGTTTGATTAAAAGTCACTACATAGTCCAACAAAGCTAACTAAGTCAACATTTGTGGCTACAAACAACAAAATCTCAACATTCAAGCCATTCACTTACCAAAATGCTCTATATACAGTTTCAAAAGAATTCTACTCACACTGAAGGAAGTACTGGTATGATGTTACTAATGTCTTCAGTTTTTCCTTAATAAGGTTTCAAAGGAAATTAGCATCTTTTGGCCCACAGCAACACAACACTATAGCACAAATTCCTTTCTTTTCCCCCCACAACTAAACATATGTACCTATCTACCTAAAACTAGGATAAAGACAAATGGAACACAGGCACCAATATACGAAGAATTCTAGTTCTCTCCAAAGTAGGAATTCACTAAGTCTCCTTTGCCCCAACATTTCTCAAGATTGACATTATGCACGCATGCGGTCTACTCACAGGGATACATGGCATTGCTCAGGATCAGCTCTGGTCAATTCTTCCTCTTCAATATCGGACTCCCCTCCTGAACTACTGTCAGTGATATCTGAATCGAATGCTTGTTCACTGCACCGCAAGTTGGCTATGCCACTAGCTGTAAATCTCTCCAATTCTTCTGAAATTGAATCGTTTTTCAGGAAGTTGCTAAGTCCCTCTGAAGTGGTAGTTTCACTGGCAGCTTTTCTCAAGGCAGCTTCGGCCTTTCGGGTCAGCATCAACTGGCTCCGGGATCTCAAGGATTCCAAATTTGGCAATTTGCTCAAAGTCTTCTCTAAAAATCCACCCAGCTGATGCTGTAAATGCCTCTCCACCTGCTTGGCTTGCACCACCTGTAAGCGCTTCTGTAACCTGCGGGCACGGCTCTCAATATCAGCCTGCCGCCTCAGTAAAGCTGTTATCCTTGTGTCAGAATCTAAAGCACTGAAAAGAATGGAAGACGGGGGAGACTTTTTGCCCTCTAACTTGACATCACTCAAGTTAGAGCCAGAGTCTGTACCAGGTGATAACCTACTGCTTCCTTGAAGTGCTGGCTGTTCCATGGAATTGACAGAAGATTTGTTTGCAGTGCTATTATTGCTATATAGAGTTGTGTGTTCTACATCAAGGCTTCTGTGTGGAAGAGTGCAATTGGTCATACCCCCCTTTAAGTCCCCAGAGTCAGATACTGCCACTTCACCTCCCTGAAGAGCAGATGAAGTGAGAGCCCGTTTTCCCCCATTGAGGGAACTGGAATTGTCATGATCAGAATGTGTTGAACTTTTAGTCAATTTCTTAGCCAACCCATTTACAGGCGCTTGTGGCAGAGCTGTCTGACCACTTGTATTCATGGTTCTAAGATTTTCTAAGGAAAACTCCAAAACTGGCTGTCTCCCCAACAGCTCAGCTCGCAGTTCATAGGATTGAGATAAGAGAGAATGTGATTTAAGGACTGTCTGCTTGCTGAAGACCCCTTGCAATTTCAAAGACTCTTTTGAAGGAACAGATGTTACATCAGAGCAGAGATAAGATGCCACCAGTGGTTGCAGCTTTCCCAAGTCTTCCTTGGTAGAATTACTTCGGAAGTCTAGACTAGGATCTTCTGCAGCAATGGCTTTTCTTTTGGTTCCGTTGGCAGCAATAAGGATGTTGGCGTTGCCGTTATTTTCGGCACTGCCAGGGGACAAGGTGGAGGATGGGGGAGCCAGTTTGAACCGGATGTGGTGTGCTTCAGCTGCTGCATCGGTGAGAGCGGGCGCCATCGCAGCCATTCAGCACAGAGAGACAGGAAGTCCAGCCTCTCCCGATGCCGGTGCCGAGGCCAGCTCCACAGCCTCTTACTGCCTCCCCTGAGAACAGACTAGAAAATAAAAGAAGAAAAGTTAAGTTAGAAATACGAACACATTGAATAACATACACTTTTAATACATACACTATTTGAGGTATCATCCAACTTCTGCCTCCAGAAAGAAAACACTCAGGAGCACCGAATGTCTTTCACTACAAGAATTAAGAGAACCCAATTACTGAACAAGAGAATGAATTCTACCCTTCTTTTTGCCACTTGTAAACCACAGACTTAAAGTTGCCAAAACAGAAGTTCCATCCTGAGATAATCACAAATTGTTAAATCATTTTATGTAAAATAAAAATCTCTTTAAACTTCTTGGAATGAGTGATTTAAAGCAAATATATCGAACTAAATACCCAGTAACATCAAAATATTAGTAAGGAACTCCTTGTGCTCACACACACACACACACACACAAAAATGTTAAGCCAAATGACATAGGTCTGTGAACTTTCCTGGCCAGGAATCCAATTTTCATCAGCTTCTTACTTCTCCATAAGTACAGCCTGTAATACAAGGCTAAATGTACCACTCTTGCAATAGCAATTTGCATCATCAAATTTCTTTTCTTTCATATCGTAGCACTCATTAATGTCTTCTATACCGGCTCCTCCCCTTCAGCCTAAGAATTTACTCAAGTTGCCTCCATCTTCAAATTAATTGCCCAACATATCTCTCTCCTTTTAACTCAAAACTCCTTTAAAGAATATTAAAAGCAGTTGCCTCTGAACTATTTACTCTTCCATAATCTAGATTCCATCCCTACTGCTCTGACAGAGGTCACTAGTAGAATCATTTTCAAATCCAATGGTCAAGCCTGTGTCTCCTTTCTATCTGACTTCTTCCAAACATCAGCATTAGGCCTGCAGACCTTCTTGAAATTCGCCTTTCAACAGATTATTAAAACATGTGCTCCAGGGAATGTGTCCTTGACACTACTATCATTCGGTTCTCTTTCTCCTGCCTACCCCTTTAAATGCTCATATTCCCTAAGAGTCTCAATTCATTTCCCTGGCATCAATTATAGCGAGATGAGGCCTACTAACCCTCAGAAAAACTTTTTCTGAACTACATACACTAATCAACATTCCCACTCCTGATCCTTAAACTCCCTGAAACGCAGAACTCCCTTTCTTCTTCCAACACACTTATTCCTCATCCTGTTTCATTATCTTGATTAATAAATCATTATTTATTTGATAACAAAGCCAGAAACTTTAATCATTTGCCTATTCATCTCTCTTGATCTATCCGATTTAGGAGCAAAGGGAAACCTATGTAAAGAATGAAGTCATCTACTCTTAAAATATGGTCTCTGGAATTATGGGGATCTCAAAGAACATTTTGGGTTTTTTTTGCGATGATGGGGATCAACCCAGTACCTTACATGTATGCTAGGCATATGCTCATCCACTGAGCTACATTCTCAACCAAAACCACCATTTTGGAGGTCCATGTTTTCACAGTAATACTAAAACACTTGTCTTTTTCACAATATTGACATTTACTCTTCCATAAGAGAGTACGAAACCAAAGATGAGCAAAACTGCTGGTACTTTAGAACAAACTATACTGAGTCACATATTCTTCACTGACAGTTAAAAGAAATCAGCTCCACTTAAGACTTTCTTGATTAAGCAGTAAATATTACAAATTTTATTAAATCTTAACCCTAGAGTACATGTTTTAATATTGTGTTGAGTGGTTGCTTAGCATGTGTGAGGCAATGGGTTTGATTCTCAGCACCACATGTAAGTAAATGAATAAAATAAAGGTCTATCAACATCTTAAAAAAATTTTTTTTAAATATTGTTGAGGTCTGGGGAGATAGCTCAGTTGGTAAGAGTGCCTGCCTCGCAAGCACAAGGCCCTGGGTTCAATCCCCAGCACCGCAAAATTCAGTAAAGTAGCAGTTTACAAGATCAATGCTCATAAATCCAATGCATTTTTATACATAAGTGATGAATCCTCAGAAAGAGAAATTATGAAAACTACCCCATTCACGATAGCATCGAAAAAAATAAAATACTTGGGAATCAATCTCACAAAAGAGGTGAAAAACCTCTACAATGAGAACTACAGAACACTAAAGAAAGAAATTAAAGAAAACCTCAGAAGATGGAAAGATCTCCCATGTTCTTGGATAGGCAGAATTAATATTGTCAAAATGGCCATACTACCTAAAGTGCTATACAGATTCAATGCAATTCCAATGAAAATCGCAATGATGTACCTTACAGAAATAGAGCAAGCAATCATGAAATTCATCTGGAAGAATAAGAAACCCAGAATAGCTAAAGCAATCCTTCGCAGGAAAAATGAAGCAGGGGGTATCGCAATACCCGAACTTCAACTTTATTACAAAGCAATAGTAACAAAGACAGCATGGTATTGGTACCAAAATAGACAGGTAGATCAATGGTATAGAATAGAGGACATGGACACAAACCCAAATAAATACAACTTTCTAATACTAGACAAAGGTGTCAAAAATATGCAATGGAGAAAAGATAGCCTCTTCAACAAATGGTGCTGGGAGAATTGGAAATCCATATGCAACAGAATGAAACTAAACCCATATCTCTCACCCTGCACAAAACTCAACTCAAAATGGATTAAGGACCTTGGAATCAGACCAGAGACCCTGCAGATTACAGAAGAAAAAGTAGGTCCAGATCTTCAACATGTCAGCCTAGGACCAGACTTCCTCAACAGGACTCCCACAGCACAAGAAATAAAAGTAAGAATCAATAACTGGGATAGATTCAAACTAAAAAGCTTTCTCTCAGCAAAGGAAACTATCAGCAATGTGAAGAGCCTACAGAGTGGGAGAATATCTTTGCCAATCATACTTCAGATAGAGCACTAATTTCCAGAATATATAAAGAACTCAAAAAACTCTACATCAAGAATACAAATAACCCAATCAACAAATGGGCTAAGGAAATGAACAGACACTTCACAGAAGAAGATGTACAAGCAATCAACAAACATATGACAAAATGTTCAACATCTCTAGTAATAAGAGAAATGCAAATCAAAACCACCCTAAGATTCCATCTCACCCCAATTAGAATGGCAATTATCAAAAATACAAGCAACAGGTGTTGGCGAGGATGTGGGGAGAAAGGTACACTCATACATTGCTGGTGGGCTGCAAATTAGTGCAGCCACTCTGGAAAGCAGTGTGGAGATTCCTTAGAAAACTTGGAATGGAACCACCATTTGACCCAGCTATCCCACTCCTTGGTCTATACCCAAAGGACTTAAAATCAGCATACTACAGAGATACAGCCACATCAATGTTCATAGCTGCTCAATTCACAATAGCCAGATTGTGGAACCAACCTAGATGTCCTTCAATTGATGAGTGGATAAAGAAACTGTGGTATATATATATACAATGGAATATTACTCTGCCATAAAGAACGATAAAATTATGGCATTTGCAGGCAAATGGATGAAATTGGAGACCATCATGCTAAGTGAGATAAGCCAATCTCAAAAAACTAAAGGACGAATGATCTCGCTGATAAGTGGATGATGACACATAAGGGGGAGGGTGGGAGGAGTTAGTGTTAGGGTTAGGGTTAGGGTTAGGGTTAGGGTTAGGGAGGGGGCAAGAATGGAGGAAGAAAGGACTGTTTAGAGGGAAAAGAAGGGTGGGAGGGGTGGGGGGAAGGGAAAAAATAACAGAATGAATCAAACAACATTACCATATGTAAATTTATGATTATACAAATGGTATGCCTTTAACCCATGTACAAACAACATGTATCCCATTTGTTTACAATAAAAAAAAATTGTTGAAAGGAAAAGTATGTATAAAGCACTGAGCTGCTTTATTAAGTCTGAGGAAAAGCACTCACACAACTGAGTTATAAGCTGAACTAGAAGCTTTCTACATGGAGTACTATTTTTTATTTGGCAGAAAGACTGACAAAAGAGTAGTTAGCAGCCATTTTCTCAAAAATGAATGAAGTGAATCTGACACTTAAAGGAAAATCACTGACAATATTTGTTGTCAATGATAAAAACTGAGATTAAGCTAAAATTAGTATTTTGAACTTGAATCCACCATAAGGAATGTGAACATTTCTTCAATACTTAAAAAACCATTTCTAATGAAACAGATTTGTGGTGATACTAATACTAATCAATGTAAATTTCTAATATCATATAATATAATGTTGACATTTGAAAGCTCTGTATAATCCCCTAAATGACCAAAATGACATATGCTTGTTAGAAAGCCACATATGGGTAAAACCAAGTGCAAGGAGACCACTGGATTTTAATATAACAATATGAAAGCTAAATGATACAATTTCAGCTTCCATGGCACAACTAGCCTTTATGAAACTACTACTTGTTGAATTTGGGTGAAATGTCATAGAATATTCACAGGTATCTGACAAAAAATACTTAAGCAGTCTTCTTTTTCTGTCGAGGGCAGATTTATTTTTTCTTTTGTAGTGCTGGGACTTGCACATGCTAGGGTAAAAGCTCTAGCACGAAGCAACACCCCCACCATTTTCTTTATACACTTCCACCTAAACCACATACCATAATATCCATGCAAGCAGACATGAGAACCCAGTCGTTTTCTATTAAACCTGATGTTTAAAAGATTTGCAAAAAACAAAAAAGTGTAAAACCATGTCTTTCATTAAGTTTTTGCTTTATAAAAATTACTTTGTATAATAAGTAATGGGTTTGTTATTTTAAAATGAAGTGGTAAATGATTATGTTTAAAATTTCTCAATTTCTAATACAGCAAGTATGTATAGATAATAACCCACAAAGCTCTTTGTGTCAGTAACTTTTAAGAGTGAAAAGAGTCGGGTGTGGTGCTGCAAGCCTGTAATCCCAGCAGCACCAGAGACTGAGGCGAGAGAATCACAAGTTCAGCCAGTCCTTGCAACTTAGTGAGACTCTGTCCAAAAAGAAAAAATAAGAACTGGAGATATAGCTCAGTGGCACAGTGCCTCTGAGTTACTCAGTATTAAAAAAAAAAAAGTCCTAAGATCAAAATTTGTGAATTCACTACATTATGCAATTCCTTTCCATAAAAGAAAAGAAAGTGACACTCTCCAATTCTGACATTTTCATTTTTAGGTCAATACCAAATGGGATGCTAGGTCCTATGACTACACTAAGCTTCTTTACAGTATGACAATTCAAATTATTAACGTAAAAATACTGAAATGATTGAGAGAACATTCACAGAAGCACTAACACACAGGCAGGTCATATCTGTATACTGTGCTAAATAAATGCTGAAAGTTTCTTACTCTAGGGTTATGATTTAAAGAACTTCCTCCTATAAAAGTAGGTCTTTGGGGCTTAGAGTTTTATTCTCATGGACTTTTTGGCATACAGCATTCTGTGTAACACAAACTGTTCTATATTCACTTTTTGCAGTTCGATTTTAAATTTAATACTAATTCCTAACATAATATAAACGGTTATGTTATGGTCAATCGAAAGCTAAACTAATAAAAATTATTTGTTCAAAGTATTTTGAGTCTGTTTTGCAACATACAAAGCATTTTTCCCATGAACAAAAATCACTATCAGATCTTTCCCACTAATTCAATTTCCTACTCTTTTGATTACCAATACACAGTTGATATCAGCAATGCAAGGAGGCATAGTATCAGTGACAATATAACACGTGAAGAAAACTGCTGTACCCTACTTCACAAAAGCATTACAGTAAGTCTCAGCAATGGCAGGAAACAGAAAGAAAGGAAAAAAGACAAAGAAAGATGTTACAAATTTACACAAAACAGGAAAACCCAGGCTCACCCAACAAAAATAAAAGGATCTTGCTGGGTGCAGTGGTGCATGTCTGTAATGCTAGCAGTTCGGGAGGCTGAGGCAGGAGGATCGAGAGTTCAAAGCCAGCCTCATCAACTTAGTGAGGCCCTAAATAACTCAGTGAAACCCTGTCTCTAATTAAATACAAAAAAGGGCTGGGGATGTGGCTTAGTTGTTATGTGCTCCTGAGTTCAAACCCCAGAATCAAAAGGGGGTGTGTCATAATCAACACCAACATCATACCACTGAAGGTACTTAAGTAAAGAACATTTCAAATGTTATTTTTAAATTACTCAATTCTTTAAAAGTTTCACAACTTAAAGAAAACTACACTGGCTCAAATTTCTAAGAGGAAAGTGTGAGACTAAGACTTCTCTCACCATAGTCCTCCCAAAGTTGTCCACGAACTGAAAATTCAATCATATACAATTTCAAAAGCAAGAGTTTATTTTATTCATATTTTCTCCTTGGTCTCAACATCCCAACGGGGTGCACTGCAAAGAGTAGTTCCTAAAACAATCATTTAATTATCTATCTAATATCATCTTCTTTCTTCAGATGAAATTCCTATTCTGGATTCCAAAATCTTTAGGTTTCCAAAACAAAAAGTACTGTTTAAAGAAAAAAGATACCTAAACCCATATTCTCCTCCCTTTATTGACTTGAAATGCTATGCTTAGATTCAATACTATCCTCAAAGCCATTTATAGATCAGGGGAGCAAGAACTCAAGCAAGCAGGTCTGGATTCATATCCTGGCTCCACCTCTTCAAATTACTTAACTACTCTGTTCCCTCTGTTGCCTCATCTACAAATGATAAAGCCTACCTTTATAAGGTTGCAGTATTTTTATGTGTTTACACGAAATATTTTCCTGAACTTAATCTACAACCTAGAACAAATATCCATTAATATTTATCTATTAATTATCATAATCTGAAAACAGCAGCTAATAAGGAATACATTTCCACTAAACTTTTAAATGCACAGGAAAAAGCAAATTAGTCTAAAAAATGTTTTCTCTATAAATCTAGATTTACTTTTATTTTACAGTTTCCATTATGTTGCTTATAATAACAAACACGTTAAAGTCCCAATAATTGAAATTATGATCTTTCTAAACAACGGAATACTACATAGAAAAGAGCATTGCAAAGCTACATTTACTAAGATGAAAAAGTGCCTGCTTTACTGATAAATGGAAGAAGTGTTACAAAACATACTATGAAGGGCTGAGGAGAAAGCCCAGTTGGCAGTGCTTGCCTTGCTTGCAAGCACAAGGCCCTGGGTTCAATCCCCAGCACCACAAAAAAAAAAAAAAAAAAAAAAAAAAAAAAAAAGCCTCATTTTTGCTTTAAAAATGTAGGTGGTAAGATTCTTTTGCTTTTTGTGTCTCCATCATAAACGAGTATTACTTGTATAATAAAAGGGAGGGAAGCAAAAAGAAATTAATGGGAAAAAAATTCTTAGTCAAAAAATCTAAAGCAAAATCATAGTGAGCAAAATGTTCATTAAAACAATTCCAATCCCACTTGACCTCACAAATCCCAAAAAGCTTCACTTGACAATTTAAAAAAGAGAAAAACTGTCAAATTTCTGCAGTTTTGCAAAAACAGCATATCAGCTTATGATAAATTACCTTTCTTCAAAAAAGAATACGAAGAATACAAAGCATTAAAAGCTATAATCAACTAGTTAATCCTCATGACAACCTGGATGGTAGATTTAGGGCTGAGATTATAATTTACTGATGAGGACATATAATACAGTTATACTATGTAATCAAAATAAAAAATTCAAAATATCCTAATTTTTACTCATTTGGTAGACTATAATCTGACCAACACAATACAGATGAAGCTACCTGTACCTGCTGCCACTGACATAAATTAAGTTAGCATTAGATGCAGGTCACTGCCAGGCACGGTTGTGAATGTCTGTAATCCTAGAGGCTCAGAAAGTCTAAGGCAGGAGGATCACAAGTTGGAAGCCAGCCTCAGCAACTCAGTACAGCCCTAAGCAACTCAGTGAGACCCTGTCTCTAAATAAAACATTAAAAAAGGGCTGGGGCTGAGTGGTTAAGTGCCTCTGGGTTCAATACCCAGTACAAAAAGATGTGGGGCGGGTAATCAAATCATGATCCATTAGCTACAAAACATTGGTCTAGATAATTAACATTTTCCGTCCCAATTCTAAAGAAGCATTTTAGGAACAGGAAGATTTAAAGCATTCAGCATACAAGCACATTTGGGGAAAAGTTCCCTGATGGTGATTTACAAGACACTTCATCATACAGAATACTCAAATGTTTGCCTTTACCAAACATTTAATTTCTTTATTTATATAAACAATCTATTGCATTATATATATTAATAACATGCAGAACACTGCTGAGGGATTTAAATGGGGATAAAGTTCAAATGGGTGACCTCTAGGGTTCTTCCCTATACTGTGATTCTATTATTCTAAATTACAACACAGATCCAAGGACAAATTTCTACTTAGCACAAGTGGCACTTGGAGAACAAACATATATCCCTAGGGCAGTGTTCTTCAACCACAGTACTTCTGACATCTTAGGCTCAATAATTTTTGTCATGTGGGCAAAACTGTGCATTGTACTTCATTTGGCACAATCTGTTTCTGCCCACTAGATGCCAGTAGCACCCTTCTGCAATGATAACAAAAACACCAAACACCTCCATACGTGTGTCAAATGCTACCCCCAGCCCCCGCACACACACTGGCAAAACAAAATTACATCTCCCAATTAAGAACTACTGGCTTGAAAGACAGACTTTATGTCTGTCTGTCTCTCTCTCCAGAAAGCAATGTTATCAGGATCCTTTGAGTACTTTTGAGTCAGAACTAACTATACACCTACAAATGAAGACCTCATTTTATTCCTTGTAAATTCCCAAGTCAGTATTCCAGGTACACAAGAATAACCTAGAACCATCCACCTTGCAAAAATGTTAAGCTGCAGAGACCGAAGGGGAAGGGTTATGGTCATCTGGCTGTCCAACAAGCCAAGTGTTACATGTGCACTGAAACACTGAAAAATGCAAAAAAGTAGAAAAAAGTCAGGGAAGAAAAAAGTTTATTCCTAATGTGGCTTCTACTAACCTCTTCCTCACCATTACCTCATTACTCTGCACAAAGAAAGGAGCAAAAGAAAGGGGAAGAGAAACGATGGTTAGAGGAGTATACATGAAGTTGTCAAAACTGTAGCTGAGACTTGAAAATTATTTTTAAAAGTCATCAGGAAAAAAGAATGGCAATGTAGCCGTCTAGAAAGAGGGAAAGGCAGGCCTCTGGTAAAACAAAGAATCTACAGAGGGTTAAAAGAAAGGAACAATTTTCTTGAAATAAAAAACATATTTTAGTAGAGGAAAAAGTACAAAAAAGGTGGAAAGACAATCTGAAGTCTGATTACTAATGGACAACTCTGAACAGTCAGTCAGCATTTACTCAAACTTAAAACAGCTGAGTATCATTAAAGGTTTTGTTTTTTTTGTTTTTTTTTATTTTTTTTTAAACGGGCGTGTCCTATCAGAGATTCCTTTAAAGAGACCAGTCGGGCAGGGTGAATTAAAAGAAAGTGAAAAGATTGAGCATGGTGGCAGACACCTGTAATCCCAGTAGTTCAGGAAGCCAAGGCAGGAGGATCAGAAGTTCAAAGCCAGTCTCAGTAAGGCCCTAAGTAACTTAGGGAGACCCTGTCTCAAAAAAAAATAAAATAAAAGGGCTAGAGATGTCCAGGGGGTAAAACCCCCTGATTTCAATCTCCAATACAAAAAAAAAAAGTAAAAAGGAATCTCTATAGCAAAGACCAATGAAGAAGCCACCACAATAATGCAGGTAGGATGCAGCAGAAAGAGCAGAATCTACTTCAAAACTTTAATCCAGAAATGTAAAATGGCTAAAGTCTACATAAGAGTCAAATATGTAGGGTAAACAGGAGATAAAGCTCTCTCCCTTTATAACTTCATCTTCTTTATGATGAAATCCTTCCACTTATTTCTCATAAAGCTCTGAAGGTTTAGCATATACTTTTGTTTAACAAATACATCAAGTGGCCTGAACCCAATAAACCCAGAACTTCCCAGATTCCCCCACTCCATAGCTAACACCACCAACTCAGCCCAGGTCCTCATCAGCTCACACCTTTACCCTAACACCTTTCTGACTGGTGTCTCAGTCCCCAAAACCCCATCACCTCACTTCCCTCCCTAAGAGTATTGAATTCCTTTTTCACAAGTTCAAATTCTTTAAGATAAAACTTAAAATAACAGCAGAGCAAATACATCAAGTGGCCTGAATCCAATAAACCCAGAACTTCCCAAATCCCCCCACTCCATAGCTTTGCCTATGGTGCTACTTCCATCTGGGAGGCCCTTCTCCAATCCTTTCTGTCCAAAACATATTTATTCAATACACAGTATCTCCCCCAAAATTTGACTCCCTGGATTTTTATCACTTTCTTCCTACTTAAATTGCATAATGCACTTACATCACTATCATTCAAATTTAAATCACCTGAATATTCCCTAATTGTCAAATTTTTAAATTCTCTTTCCAAGACAAATTTCTTAACAGCATCTTTCTGCATGCTTACTAACCTGATCTAGAGCTTGGTACATTATAAGCACTATAGGCACTATATGCACTGATTGAACTAGAATAGTCAGAAAGGCTTCTTGAAGTGGGTCTTCAAGTATAAATTAGATTTTGTTAAGAAAAAATTATAATCAAGAAAATGACACAATCAAAATAATGGGAAAGATTTGGGGAAATAAATATCCACAGAAGGACCTGGATGAACAAGGTGGTATGTTCAGTTTCTCAAGGAAAGAATGAGAGGAAGAGAGCAGCTATGTAGTGATTTGTGATGAGGTACTGGAAGTTATTTCTTTTACACAGAAACAAATGGAGATACAGTAAATGGAATATGCTGAATGAGAGATAATTTTTTAATAAAACAAAGAATAATGTGGGTCTCACCCAAGTCCCTAACATTATCTTATGACAACAGGTCTTCTTAACTGAACAAGTTTTATAACGACTAAGAATCATATCTAATTGGAAGACAGGTTTATTAAGGCTGTTCACTAACATTAATTGACCTTTCACCATGCTGTGTTTTTACATATATTCTCTTATTTAATCTTCACAATAACATTATAAGTACTACTGTCCTTATTTTATGGATGAAGAAACTTGATGCTCGGAGAACACAATTAGCCCATGATGACACAAGTACTAAGTTGCAGAAGCAAGATCTCTAAGGCCTTTTAACTACTACACTAGGCAGTTTAAGGCTAGGTTTAAATTGTAAGGACCTAAATTGCTAGATACTAAATTCTGAATTTTAGTCTTTATAGGAAAGTCAATGAGGAAACACCAACTAACTACTGATTACCTCCAGTAAATAATTAAAATGCCTATAGCAGTCAAAGCACTGTACTAAGTACTTACAAGGATGACAAGGACTCGTAAGAAAAGGAATCTCTGGGGACCACATTTGGGGACCCTCACACAAGTCTGAAAAGTAGATGGGATCAGGGAAGGATTCCCAGAGGAACAGGATCTAAGTTGAAACCTAAAAAACACTTAGAGGCCTTGGCACAAACATGTAATCTCAATTACTCAGGAGGCTCCAAGAATCCCATAATCAAAACGCATTCCCTGCCCACAATAGAAAATCCAAAACCAATTCATGCCCCTCAATATTCCTTGTATGAGTGCATCATGACCACAACCATTATTTACCTTTTATCACAAATATCTCATATTATAAATGTCTATTAATGCCAGACACTAATCAAAGAAAATCTATGGGAGACATATAAAGTTTCATTAATGCCAAAGATGACTAAGATATAAATTAGGTGTGAAGACAGCATAATGCACTGTGTTTTGCTTCACTGGGTCAAGAGAAGCTTCCAGAAAGAGATAGTCTGACTGATTTTTGTGGAGGTGAGGACACCGTTTATTATTCCACTTCATGTAGACACTGACCCACATGCTCTAGGATCCTAAAAATAATACACTAAACCACAGTCTGTCCAACCACAATTCTCCACAGACACAGAAAGACACTCAGTTGACAGGCGTCACAATTTGAGGGTCCAAAAGCACCTCTGTCCTAGGACAACACAGCAGGGTGGGACTTTCTGACAGAATTGTGAAAGGGGTTGGAAGAGTTCAACAGGAAGAATGACAGGCACATTCATCCCAACCTCAGTGCCAGTGCCTTACTTCAGAACCTGATTATATACTGCAGTAATAATTTCCCAACCATTTCTCCTCCTTCCCATGTCAGGAAGTCTGCAATCTTAAGTCCACTATCACAGTAAGTCTTACAAAGGTGAGAAAGAAGGAAGGGAGCAAACATAAATTTCACTGTGGGGTGCTTAAAATTCTCCAAGGATTCTACGGCAAGAATGAATCCAAATTCCTCACACAGCACATACTGGCCCCCTTTTAACATTCAAACTCATCTTCAGTCTTCTCTCACTAGAGCCACTTGAAGCACATACATGCTTCCTGGTTCTTCTATGCTCCTCCATCTTTGCTCACACTACTCTTTCAAAGTTTAGGCCCAAAATCACATGCTCATTCATGACATTCGGGGCACAAGCACCAGTATAATATAAACTCACAATTTCATCTATCCCCTCCCTCTCTAGGCCATGTGTTCTCTTTTTTTTTTTTTTTTTTTTAAACCCTTTTGAGGTCCTGGAACCCAGGAGCATTCTACCTGAGCTATATTCCCAGTCCTTTTATTTGAGACAGGGAGTCTCACTAGATTGCACAGGCAGGCCTCCAACTTAAGGATGCCTCCTGAGTAGATGGGATTAGAGTTATTAGCCTCCAAGCTCAGGTAGACCATGTACTTCTTGAAAGGTTTGTGTTTTATAACTATCCCCTACATGCAGCATAGTGCCTAGCAGACAGAACGATGTAGGTTAAGTAACCTCAAAATTTTATGCTGAATAAATCAGATGAAGCTCCATTAGGAAGCTAATGGGAATGTCTGATCATGAGGAGACAACAATCTAACAGGAAGCAGATATCAACTAAATCTAGGACAGACCTCATTTACCTCATATCCCAGTAACATACATGTCCAAGCCCTCCTGCACCTAGATTGACAAACTTTTCAACTATATTTTTTAAATTATCAAATTTGGTTCCATAGCTGTTTTTTGTTTGTATGTTTGTAGTGCTAAGGAATCAAACCCAGGGCCTCATGCATGCTAGGCAAGCACACTACCACTGAGCTACATCCCCAGCAGTCCATGGCATTTTAAAGGGATTACCTAATTTTACATGCAATCATACAAACCTTCACCTAGCAACTGCATTTCTTTTTTTTTTTTTTTTTTTTTTAATTTTATTTTATTATTTTTTTTTTATTGTAAACAAATGGGATACATGTTGTTTCTCTGTACATGGCGTAAAGGCATACCATTTGTGTAATCATAAATTTTAGCAACTGCATTTCTAGGAATCTATCTAACAAAACTATTCTAATGGGTACGCTAAGATATACAATTCTTTCGCTAAAGAACTATAATAACAATAACAAAAAAGCCCTAAATTTTCAAAAGATCAAGCCACATACATAATAAGTATGTTCCCACCCATGGTAAATATACACACAAGAACTTTTTTGATGACCATATAGCAAACTATGAATGTTATTTATCCTATTCATAGCCTATCACTGAACTCAAATTTCCTACCAGTCTTTAGCTCACAAAAGGTCAAAAGGGGAAAAAAAAAAAATCCACTTATCTAATTTCTTTCTGACACACTAATGATACAAGTACTTCTGAACAATTCTAAAATCAGATTTCTTGAAGAGTCCAAGCAATTCAAAACAAAAGGGTTATTCTTCAAAGTCCATGGCCTAAATCCAGAGATCCAACTGAAATCTACCTTATCCCTTTAAACTGAATTAATGATTAAAAATGTCTTCTCAAATGCCAGGGAAATGTTAAAAGTTAATACTAGGGCTTGGAGTTACTAAAACTTAGTGGTAGAGCACTTGCCTAGCATGTGTGAAGCCCTGGATTTGAAACCCAGCACCACCAAAATAAGAGGAGAAGTTAATACTAACATCCTTCTTTTATTATCTTGAGAGGCAAAGAGTAAATAGCAAGGAATAAATCATTAACTGCAAAAAACTGCAGCCCTATTTTTAACATATATATTCTTAAGGTGTTCAAACATTCTCCACGGTAGTACATAAACAATTTAATGAAACATTCCTGACAGTTCAACTTGTAAGACTAGTATTTCTTTTGGGATTTTGTTTTGTTATTGTTTTTTCCAGTGCTGGGGACTGAACTCAGGACCTGTCCCATGCCAAGCAAGCAACTCCCCTTCCCCCACTAGATTTCCATAAAGCCTCTACACTAGCAAACACCACTCACTCACTAATTAGCTTTTAGCCTGTGTCCCTTCACACCCTCTGGTGGAGGTGCTAATAAGCAGTCACAAAGGCCAAACAGCAAGAGCAGAAGAAAGCCTAGATACCAGTTCTTAGCAATTTTTGGTTTAACATCTTAACAAAATTGTTATTCATCTTTTTTATTCTCCAACACTTTGTAGTCTAACTGAATTTGACCAGGACAGACCTTTAAACTGCTCCCTTTTAAAAAAGGAATTACAAGGTGAGGGGGCTGCATTAAGTCTGGTGCCACTCAAGCAACTTTTTCCAAGCAAAGGCAGAATATGCTGTACTTAAAATTCAGAAAAAGATCTCATTTTAGATTCCCAGTTCGGGTAACAAGAACCAGAGTTCTTGATAACATTTAGATAAAAAAGCACTAAATTTACCTCTAATTTATACTTCCTGATTCTCAAAAGCTTGGAGAAAAATTTTAATTCTAAAAAATTATTAGAGAATAAAAGGCAAATTCACAGTCAGCAACAATAAAACATGGCTAAATTTCCTGGTAGAGAGAATTATGTTAAAATTCTATTGAACTGGCTTAAATCTTGGAAAAGCAAAGCCTGCAGAAAGTAACTTTTATTAAAGACCTATTATTGGTCACACTGTGCTACCCAATGGAGAAATAAAAACTTAGCAAGTCTCCTCCACCCCGACCATCCTATTGGCATGATGATTTAAAATCTTCACATACAATCTTTAAATTTTCCTTTTCAGAGGACTCCAATTTTTCATTTCTCAAGTATGAATTGTGCTGTCTACATTCATGAAACTGGTTTCCACATACTCTGTATTTTTGCTCTATCTTTACCCTATCAAAAGCAAGAAAAAGTCAAGCACTCGATGGTGCACACCTATAATCTCAGCAACTCAGGAGGCTGAGGCAAGAGAACCCCAAGTTTGAAACCAATCTCACCAACTTAATAAGACCCTCAACAACTTAGCAAGACCCTGTCTCACAAACAAACAAAAAGGATTGGGGATGCAGCTCTGTGGTAAAGTGCCACTGGGTTCAATCCCTAGTACAAGGAAAAGAGGATTGGGGTTGTAGCTCAGTGGTAAAGCACTTGGAGAGCATGAGAGGGTTTAACATGGGGGAAGGTTGGATAACCAGAAACAGCCTAACACATAGAGAAAAAGTATCTATTGCAGCCTTTTGGAGTCCAAGTTTTTTTTTTTGTTTGTTTGTTTTTTTTGGTAAATCACACCTATTGGGCTTATTTTCTATGTATTTTACCCAAATCCTAAAAGATAGGCACAAGGCTTTTTAACACAGAAACAAATCCTGGAGTAAATCTCACAGAACTAATTATTTAGTTTTAAAGCAATTTCCTTTCCCTCTTTCTCCCATTTAAATAAATTTCTACCTTGATTGCTTAGATTGTACCAGATCTTAGGAAGCATATTTTACAACAATGTCCTCTGCTTGCTCCTTTTATGAAGGAGTACAGTGCAGGTGTCTCAAATAAAATAGCCCCAAACACCTGGCCTAACAGTGCAATAGATAAGTACAAATGGCTTGGACCATATCTTTTCCTAAAATACGACTGTATTTTGTTGCTATTTGTTTTTTTTTTTTTTTTTAAATCTGTACTAAGACTGGTTAAGTCATGTTGCTTCTGAACATGTATATTTAAATTATAATTTCTATCTTAATAAATTGATATTAGCCTCTGGGTGCACTAAGTGCTTTGCAAAAATATTCCTCCCAATGTAATAATTCATAATGCAAAGTAGGACTCTCTCATCCACACTTCCCATTCCCAGAAATGTGAGCTCTAAACTCAGGTGAACACAATATGATTATAAAAGAATATGAATTAGGAAAGAAATACTCCACTGTACTAGAAGTCTCCAACATTTAAAGGCTACCAGAATACAGATAGAAAGTAAGTGATATGCATTACTTATTACTTGTGCATTAAGGGGAGAATTGTAGGTAACAGAAAGAGAACAGAATGCACATTTGAAAGGGTAACTTACTATTTATCAGTATCACATATTTGGGCAACACTATTCTTTCCCCTCCAGACTCAAAGGAATGGAAAGGTACCAGGGTAGGGGGGAGAACAAAAAAAAAAAAAAAAAATACATTTCTAGAAAGAAAGTCACTTAGAATCTGTCTTAATGACTTCACCAAGATTTAAAAAAAGCTCCACCCAAAGAAGCTGATTTAAGGGGAAAAAAAATATTGCTGTTTATACAGTTTTCTCTATTATTGTTTCAGGAATCCAGTATGGATTAGTTTAATTTTAAAAATTGCTTTTCTAAAATAACAGATAATTAAGCTTTACTTAAAAAAAGGTGGGCCTAACAAGAACTACTCAATCTAAAATACTTTCTCAAACATCACCAATCATAAAGGACCTATGTTTATAGATTACATGAATCAGGTCATATCAAAGAAGAACAAAGCTAAAACCTGTTATTCGCTTAAAAATACAAATAAAATCTGTGGCCCAACCAATAACATCCAGAGGATGGAGACACACTGCTGGTTAGAGTGTAGCATTACTAGAGATGGAAGGGTACTGGCAGTGTTTAGAAGCGGGGCAGGGGGAAGACTACAGTTATTTTCCTTTCTTCTCTCTTAGATAAAAGTTCACAAGTTAGTGAACTACAGTTTATTCATTTTCTAGTTTCCAGAATTTTCCTCAAGAAGATAATGATAAGTCACCTAATAATCAGAGTGCTCTATATGTTTAACTACAGAAATAGTATGTGCAGGCAAGAAGGCAGAAAAGCAGGCACAAATTTAATATATCACCGTGGTAAAGCATGAAAGTCAAATACTCATGTTCTGAATAAGGCTTTCAGGAGAGAAGTAGGAATACATCTCAGTACTTCAAGAGATTCAAAACACCCCACCCTATCACAAAAGCTCTAATACTTTACTTAACTGAGTTCTCTCTTAACTGCACAACCACAAATCACAACTTATTTCATACATACTCAAATAAGGCAGTTATCAATGATAACCATCTTCACCGGAATAAAGCCCTTTATAATACCTAATATTTCCCTCCAAGTAGTTCACACTTGAGAAATAGACAACCACCTCAAATCATGAGATCACTAACAAATGTATCAAACAGACTGAAAGTTGAATACTTTGTTGGATAAACCTCCTGGAAATCAAATTCAAAATTCCTTAACTGAGGGTAGTATCTCACATTTATAACACATTTTTTAAATTCCTAAGGGATGAGCACTTCTACCTTGCCTTATTTTTAGAACTACACATCACACTGAACATTATCACATGACATGATGTAACTGTTAGAAAGAAAATGGCCCAAACCATTGAAAACATACATGATAAAACAGATCAATGCATACTGAAGAATCATATTTTACATTTACTTGGAAAAAAGTTTAACTCTAGACATTTTTAAACTGAAAGTGTCTAGTAACCGGTATAGAAACAGAGAATTGTCCTTTGTATTTTCTATTAGAAATTTACCCAATTATGGGGAAAACTGAAATGAAGTAACAGATAATAACATTCTTCTAAAGCTACAGGATTAAAAGCAAAAATGCTCAGCATCAAAAATGTAACAGAAATATTAATGAAATATCCTTAAGTAGAAAATATTGCCCAAAAGTATACACTGTTGTTAAAAGAAGAAAAAACGGTCTTAACTGGCAAAGTCTGCAGACAATTGAAATTATCTAAATTGCTAAAACAGTATGCAAGGAACCAAGTACAGCCTATACAAGGGGGAGGGAAACACACCCACTTAAGCCTTTGTAAATAGTGATACTTTAAATGACCCAAAAAGCAGAGGGAAAGGCGGGCTCAGACCATTCTGAGAGATGGAAAAGATATTCTAATGTACTACTTGAAAGTTCTTTAGAAGAGAAGTTCAGTAACAATTTATAACTATATCATGATTATGCAAGGCGAAGATTATGTAATTTTATCGTTTATTTTAAAAATGTTCTCCGACTCTATAACTGAATAAAATTTAAAGCATCTGGATCTATTCAACCGAAGGGGGAAGGTCCCTCTGAGCAAAACTCAAAATATAAACATACACCCCAAAACAAACAAAAAAAAACACAATGATTGCTAGCCACGTGACAAAGGAGATGGCAACACCAAGATTGTGAATGGAAGGGAGGGAGACGAGGTTGAAGGACTAAAGATATTACTCAGAACTCTGGGGACCGCGGAATTCGGGTCTTCCGACCCTTGAGGTGCCAAACTCTGGCTTCTACCAGTTGTTCTTCTAACACCCTCAAGTACAGTTTTATTAGTAGGTCACGGAAAATGCTTCAGTGACCTCCAGGATAAAGGGGGGGGAAACAGGAGGAGGAAAGAGCAATTTAAAGTGGCGCCATCATGTCACCCCTTCTCCCCTAAGGCAATCAATAAGCAATAGTTAAGTAACATGCTCCTCTAAAAATCCACATTGGGATTCCAACATTTGAAAACAAAAGGATTTTTAAGTTAAACACGAGAGTAGGGCTGTATCACATTGAAAACAAAGTATCTGCTGAGAATCTAAAGATCGTCAGGCGGAAAACAGTCCCCCCAAAAAGCATTAAGAATCCAACTCACTTAAAAGCAAATGCCTCTTCCTCTTTAGTTTAAAAAAAAAAAAAAAAAACACGTCCGCCTGAGGGGGACTAGATCTGAAAACGTAAGTGACCTCAATTTACAGGCAGCAAAAATAATAAATAAATGAAACAATCAGAGTTCCGATACAAACCGTGAAACGCTCAAGGTATGTGTTCGAGCAAAGAAAAAGGCCTTTTGCAGTCAAGAGAAGTTCAAGGCGAGAGCCAGAGTTTGTTTGGGGGTTTTTTTACGGGAATAAACCATGTTCTCCAGGCCGCCTTTTTAAATAGAACGCCAAAGGAAAGCCCAGCGAACGAGGCGGCAGCTGGTGGGGAAGGGCCCCCGCACACCCCCGCCCTTGGGGCGACTCCCAGCCCGGACCCGCAGCGGGGAAGCCCGGAGAGGCCATTTAAAGTTCCGGGGATTTTTCCTCCCCTGCCCTACCTTTCTAGTTACAACTAACAAAGAGAGGAAGAAATGGGAGCCACAGGGAGAGCGAAGAGAAGGAGAAAGGGCAGCGGGAGGAGGAGAGGAGCAGCAGCAGCACCTACCACGTGATGGAGGAGCGTAGCCCGGGCGGATTCGGCCCCACAAAATGGGCGCAGTTTGCAAACAGCCCCCCGGCCTGGGCGCCGAGGGCCGGCGGGCGGGGGCGCGCGGCGGCGGCTCCGGCCGGGCCCGCCGCTCTCCTCCCCCCCGGCGCCCGGAGCCGCCCTGACTTTCCGGGCGGGGGGGGCGAGGCGGAGGGGGAGGGGAAGGCGGCGGCGGCGGGGAGCGGCCGCTTTTTCTTCTCTTCGGGCCCTTTCTCCGGCCTTCCTCCGCTCCGGCGGGGCCTGGGCACGGCCGGGTACCGCAGCCCGGCCGGGCGGGCGGGGGCAGAGGGTGAAGCCGCCCCCCCGCCCCGCACAAACAAGCGCCGCCGTCTGCAGCCCGAGCCCGCACCCGGCCGCCACCCCCGGGCGTCTCTTCCCGGCCGGGGAGCGCGCTCCGGCCGCCCCCCGCGCCGCAGCAGCGAGACAAGTCGGCTTCGCTACGGTGCTCGCTTCTCCCGCCGGCTCGGCGAGCGGTGGCGGCGGTGGCGGCGGCACTGGGAAAATGGCGGCCGAGCTCCTTTTCCCTCCCCCCCCTTTAATCTGAAGCGGAGGGAGAATGGAGCGAGCGAGCGAGCGGGCGAGCGCCGGGGACACGGGGAGGAGGGACAGCAGCGCCTCCGCCGGCTGCGGCTGCGGCGGCGAAGGGCCGCTCCGCCCCGGCGCGCCGCCAGGGGGCGCCCGCCGCGCCGCCCCCGCGGGCCGCCAGGAGGCGCGGCCGCCGCCGCCTCAGTCATGGCTCCTCGCCGCGGCTGCTGTTTTGCATCTCCGTCTGCGGAAGCCGCGGCGCCAGGCCCCACTGCCTCGGACGTGCAGCAACGGCACGAGGCACTGCGGCAGGCAGAACGGGCCCCTGGCTCCGGCCGAGGTGAGGCTAACCTGAGGCGCTGACGCCGTCACATTCCCTCTGCGCTGGGCTGGCGGTGCCGCGCGCCGGCTATGAGGGGCAGGGCGGACTGGCGCGGCGGAGCGAGAGGACGTGAGCGAGGAACTGTGTGCACTGTGTACTAAAAGAGGCTAAGGCCGTCGCTGCCACATTATTCCAGGGCCAACCGTGCGTTGAACCAGGCAGGAAGCTCCCTGACCAGTGAAGCGGGTCTTGCCACCCGCCCTTTGTCCTACAGCCTGCCTCAGTACACTGCAGCACGGCTGGGCACTAGCCCCAGCGCCGCGCTCCGCAGCCGCCAGGGGCGGAGGGCGGGGGGCGTCGTTGCGCAGGCGCGAGCCACGGCCCGCGCCGGGCCAGCCCGGGCAGGGGCAGCCGGGAGCCTGGGGGAAGTGATGCCCCACCAGCGCCGGGCCCGCTGGGAACTGTAGTTTTCTTTAAAGAAGCACGCGTCTTGTTTTGGGTGTCATGGTTTGGCAAATCCGCAAAACAGGCAAAAGGCGTTACACAATGAGCATTTAAGCTTCCTGCCGCCACCAAATGGAAGTTCAGTGTTATATTAAAAGTTTAACAAAGAACTTCATAGAGAAACCCAACCAATCTCACGACAAAAAGCAAACTTCCCACTTTCCCACCAGAGTTGGTTTAACATGGTAGCATATTATTCCTCATGATCAGTTATCAGTACCGTATTTATTTCTTTCCCAAAATAGGTTCTTAACACTGAATTCTAGTTTTAAAAAATTCACCAATATAATGCAGCCTCCCATCTACACAAAATGTAATTCCACCACCTTTAAAGCTAAAGAAAAAATTACTTTAAAAAAATACAAATAAGTCATCAAAGTCTGCACACAAGAAGCATATGGTCTACTACCAAAAAGGAAGATGCAAAATGCTCAATACTTTTTTTTTTTTTTTTTTTGTGGTTTACCAGAACCAATATCCGGTGTTATGCGCCACTTCTGCTCCTCAAAAAACACCCTCCCTAACGTTACGGAACAGTTTAGTCTGCCCATAAAGTTACACTAACCAGTTCCTACAGCATCTACACCTATGTTTCTCTGAGTCTCCATTTGCACTCTCAAAAACCGTCCTCTCAAGCACAGACATGGTCCTCAAATATCAAAAGCAAGGAGCTTTCGAGTCACAGAGTCCAATTACACAAACAATAATACATGTAATACTGGGGAATAACGTTTTAAAAATATAAACACATTTCTCCACATAAATAGTAATTCCATGGAATACAGAAAGAGGATGTTAACACATAATTCCAGGACCAATAGATGGCGAACTAGAGCCCTAATCTGAGATCTGAAATCTAAATTAAAAGCAGAATGAAAAAAACACCAAATAAGGTAAAGCCCTTTTCAATGTATACTTAAATTTTATATTCAGAAACACTCATCACAAAATAATCTGGTCCAGCTCTTAAAATGTGACTGTCAGATTTAATTAAATCCCCCGGAAAAACAAGTTTATGAAATACATTTTTGCAGGGCATTAGGATAAAGGTGGAAAATGCTAATTTTAAAACTAGACATTTGGGGGGCTGGGGTTGTGGCTCAGTGGTAGAGCGTTTGCCTTGCACGTGTGAGGCACCGAGTTTGATTCTCAGCACCACATGTAAATAAATAAAATAAAGGTCCATTGACAACTAAAAATATTATTTTTCTCCCAATGTATAGTTTTTAAAAAAAAAAAAACTTCCAACTTCCCCTTATTATTATTACTTAGCCCAGGAGATTACAGTGTTTGTAGCATTTAAACCAGTCAACCTGTTTTACATTCTTACCTAAAATCAGATGTCTTTCTGCTTAGGCACCAATTTTTATAAGAGCATCCAAAGGTGAATACTCACATATGGACACAAAATCTTAAATAAATTTTCTTAAAAATCTCCCGCAGAAACACTGTATGAACTCCCACACACACTCTCAACTTCCAAATCACTCTTTGAATAGTCCGGTTGATTCTCTAATATCCACTCTATCCTGATAAGTTTAAACCCATTCTCTTTGCAGTGACTGGTAGGAATGGGCATGAGATATGAACAGAAGCCACCTGAGAGGCCTCCAAGAGAGAATTGTGAGAAAATTTTCTTTAATCTTAAAGTGAGATGGAGGAAAACAGTTCTTCAGACAGTGACACCTTCATTTGTTAAGATCTCCTTGCAGCAAAATTTAAGATACCACCAGCATCAAAGGGGGCAGAACCTTGGTAACAGCATTAAGCCAACTAATCCTGACATTTGCATGACTTAGGGACTTCCAGCTATTTTAGAACAATGTAACACGAAACATTTATTGGTAATTTAAAACTCAACTTAGGTTTATTATGCCTGAAATCAAAACATAATAATGTCATATTTTAGAATATTATGTTCCTTTACTTACATTATATTTTATAAACTTATGCATTACTTATTCCTCAGAAAATATTTTCTCTACTATAAATAGCTCTATATACTTCTATCTCCTTACCTGTGTTCTCTCTGCCTAGAAAAAGGGACCATTCCGCCTTAACATCATTCTTTGTTCATTCCTACCCATAAATCTGCTTCCATTCCTTTTATATATTCCACTATGCCACTGTTATCATCTACTTAATAATAATGGAAATAGCTGGCACTGTATTATTCTTGATTAAATCGTTCTCTGTAATCCCTCTGAGGTTATTTTCAAATACCAATCTAACTTTTCACCTTTCCAAGCCAACCTGAAAGCCCTTACAGAAAGGAACTATAGCTATTCCAACTTTGGATCTCCTACTCTCTCATTGATACACAGGCCTGTAATCCAGAGGCTAGGGAGGCTGAGGCAGGAGGATTGCGAGTTCAAAGCCAGCCTCAGCAAGGAGAAGGCACTAAATAACTCAGTGAGACCCTGTCTCTAAATAAAATACAAAATAGGGCTGGGGATGTCGCTCAGTAGTCAAGTGCCCCGGAGTTCAATCCCCCATTAATGCCTGCCCCACTACCCACCAAAAAAAAAACGAAGTCCTGCAGCCTAGACCATTTAGTTTCAAAAGGAAAAGGATCAGTTTTATTATTTATCATTGCATTCCTGAGACCTTGTCCAGAACCTGACAGAAAGGTGATATTTCACTAGAATTTGTTGAACACATGAAAAATGTATAGTAATTTAGAGCACAGAATCCAGAAGTATCTCCAGTTTTCAATCCTGCTTCCATTGCTTATCAGCTGGACAAAGTACTTATTCTAAATTGTAAAATGAAGGTAATAATAGTATCTATATCAAAAGTTTAACTATTGTTATTATTACTGAGTGAAGCTATTTTCCATAGTTACAAAACGGAAAGGTTGAAGTGTTCAGCAAAGATCAGCATGTCTTTCCTAGCCTCTTCCCTAGTTCATACTTCAAATCCCTCTTTACAGACTCTAGCAAACAATGTTTTCATTCATAAAATCTGATAGCACTATATCTAAAAATACTTTGATCTCTCTAAAAACATCCTAAATTATTACAATCATAAATCTAAAGTCACACTAAAAATTTTAAATGCATTCAATTCAACAAAAATTAGTGAGAATCTATTAAGCTTAAGGCCCTATTCTAGATAGAAAAGAACAAACACATCTACCTATTTAAAAACCAATGTTAAGGGCTGAGGTTGTAGCTCAGTGGTGGAGTGCTTGCCTCACACGTGTGAGGCACTGGGTTCGATCCTTAGTACCACATACAAATAAAATAAAGGTATTGTGTCCACCTACAACCAAAAATAAAATAAATAAAAATTTTTTTAAAAATGTTAAAATCGTACCATTAAAAAAATCTTTAAACTGAAATTGATACACGCTTTCAGGTTCATATTTAACTAGCCAAGTACTAAATAGAAAACCAGAATAAACTAAGCCAGGCTAGGCATGGTGGCTCATATCTGTAACTCAGCAGTTTGGGAGGCTAAGGCAGGAAGATCACAAATTCAAAGACAGCCTCAGCAACTTATGACACCCTAAGCAACTCAGTGAGACCCTGCCTCTAAATACAAAAAAGGAATAGGGATATGGTTTAGTGGTTAAGCACCCCTGAGTTCAATCCCCGGTATCAAAAAAACAAAACTGAACCAAAGTTAATGGCCCTGGATTGAACCCAGAGCCATTTAACCACTGAGCTACCTCCCAGCCCCTTTTTTATTTTGAGACAGGGTCTCACTAAGTTGTTTAGGGCCTCGCTAAATTGCTGAGGCTGACTATGAACTTCTGATCCTCCTACCTCAGCCTCCCAGGTTACTGGGATTACAGGCATGTGCCATCATGCCCAGCAAAAGTTAAGAAATTTAAGTCAAAGAAATTGAGATGTCAGGGGCTGGGGAGATAGCTCAGTCAGTAGAGTGCTTGCTTTGTAAGCACAAGTTCAACCTCCACATTGTATTAGTGTGAAAATGAAGTGAATGAAGCCATTAGCCTCAAAGCTGAAGAAACACACTGGGATCAGGGTTCTCAATCTCCAATTTTCACTTTTCCCAATGTATTACCTGCCTCCCAACAGGAACATTCTACTAGCTTAGTGAATAAGTGAAACATGACAAACTCGAACATTACCTATCTCCCAATTTCACAAGTATCAAGTGCCAACCAAATGCAACTAAAAGAAAATGGTCACACAGATTACAATGCCTACAAAGGTCCAAATCCAGATTTTTTTCATTAAAAAGATAGCTCAGTCGGTAGAGTGCTTGCCTCGCAAGCACAAGGCCCTGGGTTCAATCCCCAGCACCCAAAAAAAAAAAAAAAAAAAAAAAAAAAAAAAAAGAATATACAGCACTCCTTTTATAAATTCCATCTAGGGCTGAAGAGATAGCTCAGTCGGTAGAGTGCTTGCCTTGCAAGCACCAAGGCCCTGGGTTCAATCCCCAGCACCGCAAAAAGTAAATAAATAAATAAATACATTCCATCTAAAATCAAGATGATTTACTCCTCATACTAGTGATACAAGCTCCAGATTTACAAAGATACTGACTGCTGGGAATGGTGACACATACCTATAATCCCAGTGATCTGGGAGGCTGAAGCAGGAGGATCCCAAGTTCAAGATCAGCTTAAGCAATTTAGCAAGACCCTGCCTCAAAATAAAAAATTAGAAAAGGGGCTGGGGATGTAGGTCAGTGGTAAAGAGCCCCTGGGTTCAATTCCCAGTAGCATAAAAAGAAAAAGAAAAAAAGATACTATCTTCCCATCTCACCATAGAAGTGATCCAATAACTCATCAAGAAGAAAAATTAATTCTTAGGGAGTTTCATGATTTCACTGTGTTAACAAAATAACAAGAACAGTAAGTAATGTTTTAAGAAAAACACTCCTAAATATAATTTGTTTGGGGATAATTCAGAAGATTGCATTAAACTCAACCAAAGCTGGGCACGGTGGTGTACACCTGTAATCCCAGTGACTAGGGGTGCTGAGGCAGTTTATCAGAGATCAAATCTCAGGGGAAAAAACAAACAAAACAACAACAACAACAAAATACTGAATACATTGTATGGTTTAAAGAAACACAAGTCAAGTTCTTTCATCTCAGACTATCATTAAAATCTAATATCCAAGATTGTTGGTTTTCTTTTCTGCAATCCAGATTTCAAAGTAACTACACTAGCACTACTTCTAGAGCAAAAAATTTAACCAGGACTTTCTATAAATGTTTTGATAAAGTCCCACAAAGAACGAAATTAAACAACTACAATGATTATTCAGGTTGATTTTAATTAATCCTGATGTGTTTTGAATTTAGATTAAAATACTTTAAAATTTTCAAGTAATTAGGAGGTGTGCTTTTGCCAACCAGTTTATTGGTGGTGCACCTCTATGATCCCAGCAGCTCGGGAGGCTGAGGCATGAGGATCACAAGTTCAAAGCCAGCTCAGCAGTTTAGGCCCTAAGCCGACTCAGTGAAACCTTTTCTCAAAATAAACAAATATAAAAAAGGGCTGGGGTGTTGCTCAGTGGTTAAGTCCCCTGGGTTCAATCTCCAGTACCAAAAATAAAGAAAAAAGTTTATTGACCAAACATAATTAGGAGTACGCTACCATACATACTAATTGTGCAGGTAAGGCAATGTCAATTGAACCAATCTGCCTAGGACCTAAACACTATCAAAAAGGAAGAGTGAGGGTTAGTATTAGGGTTAGAGTTAGGATTAGGGAGGGGGGCAAGTATGGAGGAAGGAAGTACTGTATAGAGGGAAAAGAAGGGTGGGAGGGGTGGGGGGAAGGGAAAAAATAACAGAATGAATCAAACAACATTGTTCTATGTAAATTTATGATTACACAAATGGTATGCCTTTACGCCATGTACAAACAGAGAAACAACATGTATCCCATTTGTTTACAATAAAAAAAAAAAAAAAAATAGTGAATACAACATTGAGCTATTTTGACCAAATAGTGTGACAATAAAAGTACAAAGGAGGGCTGGGGTTGTGGGTCAATGGTAATGTACTTGCCTAGCATGGGTGAGGAACTGGGTTCAATCCTCAGCACCCATAAAAATAAATAAATAAAATAAAGGCATTGTGCCCATCTACAACTAAGAAATTTTAGTTAATTTATGTTTAGGATGAACTGTTTTAAAGCATAGACTATGATATAATTTACCCACAATTAACTTTGGGGGCTCTGGAGGCACCCCAAGAAAGACAGGGAGTGGTCCTTCAGAGCAATTCAAACCAAGGTTCAACAAGAGTATTGAGTGACTCTGAAAGATGCATGCCATATGTAAAATCAGAGTGTGAACAGAGAAAATAAACAGTGTTTCAAAAAGAGCCCCCCCCCCAAAAAAAAGGAAGAGTGAATGTCAGAATTTGCCCAAAATTTACCAAGAAACTACCTGTCTTCTTATCCAACTGAACATAAAGGTAAGTCTGCAGAACTTCAAGGCAGCTTTGAGAGGCCAAGTAGAGGAGGGCCTGGTAAGAGTCAGGAATTAGAAAACATATTCACAGAAAAAAGACAACAGAGACACAAAAGACATTTTTAAAAATTTTAGGGGGGTTTTCAAGATGGCGGCCTAGAGGGTGGCTGCATTACGTGTTGCTCCAGAACTCAGGATTCAAGAGAGGAGATATTGAGACGCTTGGGACCAACTCAAAGTAGCCGGGTGACTCTCACCCCCTGGGGGGGGCATCCCGGATGGGACGGGGGGTCCCGGAACGCAGGAAACTTTGTGAAGTAGAACTGCCGGCGAGACGCCCCTCCCCCCGCTGGAGCGCCATAGAGGAGGCCAGTCGGCACAGCGCTGAGACTCGGAGCAGCCACTGGGGCTCCGGCGGCTGCCCGGGGGAGGAGAGGCGGGGAGAACTGTGTGGACTCAGGACACCAGGGCCTGCCCTGAGGAGGAGGAGAGGAGCGTGGCCACTTGGATTCGGAGAGACTGCGCCAGAGCTGCAGGCGGTTGCCAGAGGAGAAGCCGCGCGGCGAGCTGTTTGGAATCAGAACGACGCTTCTGAACCCCGGGGCCTGCCCTGAGGACGAGGAGGAAGAGGAGCAGCCGCTTGGATTCGGGCGACTATACGGGAACTACAGGCGGTTGCCAGAGAAGGGCTGCGTGGCGAGCTGTTTGGACCCTGACCACTTCTGACCCCGGGGCCTGCCCGGAGGAGTAGGAGAAGGAGGAGAAGGAGCGCGGTGGGTCCTTTGGACTCGCAGTGACTGCATTAGCGCTCCAGGCGGCTGCTCAGAGGAGAAGGCGAGTGGTGAGTTGTTTGGTCTTAAAGTGACAGCTCCTGAACACAGAGGGGCTGCCTGGAGGAGAAGCGTGGTGGGACGCTTGGTCTTGAAGGACCACACCAGAGCTCCGGGCGGTGGCCCAGAGGACCCGTGCAGCGGGTCACGTGGATTCAGAGCCACTCAGAGGGACTGCTCCTGAACACCCGGGGGGGTTATCTGGAGAAGGAGGAGGAACGGGCAGGGTCACTTCGACTCGGAGTGATTGATTGCCCCGGGCTACGGGTGGTTGGTGGGAGGGAGGAGGCACGAAGTGAGTTTCTTGGACTCCTAGTGACCGCACCGGCATACTGGGCAGCTGTCTGGAGGAAGAGGCCTGTGGCGGGTCTCTGGGACTCAGAGCGATTGTTCGGGGCCACAGGTGGCTGCTCAGAGGAGGGGGGCCACGCAGCCAGGCGATTAGGTGCAGAACAGGGTCCCAGGATCTAGGAGGGCTTCTGGGTGGAAGAGCCGCACAGAGACAGGCTTAGGGCGGAGCGAAGGTTCCAGGCCTATGGGCCAAATTCTCTGAGGAGGGGCAGCCTAAGGAGATTCATCTGCGAAGGGTGAGGCTCCCAGGCCCAGGAGGTAGGGCCGGGCCCCTGGAAACTTTGCAGAGGAAGGCAGCCCATCCCAGGCAGTAGATGTAAATTGAGGGGAACCTCTAGGAGGAAACTGACCACGAGACCTCCCCCCGGGTGAGTCTTCCCTGCTGGGTGAGGTTTCCCACAAGGACGGTAAAACCAGAGGCTTCAGGCCCAAACAGGCCCTTGCCTCAGCCCACAGCCTAGGTCCCCTTTGGATGACCATTGGTCAACAAGTGGAGGCACCTCTGCCCACTAGCAGGGAATATACCCCACCGGAAGGCCACCACTCCTAGAGAGGCAGCTTCCTTGTGGAGCACCGCATTATCAACCTCCTCCAAGACTTCAGCCTACTGAAGGCTAAGAGGGGATATATATAGAAATCTTCAGGGTCATTGTAAATCAACAGAGGAAATCTGCAATATCTCAGCGGTCCACTGATATCTGAACACATGAGAAAACAAGGAAAGAAAATGCTGCAAACAAATCTAGATGTTACATCAATAAAACCCAATGACAGCATGGCAGAAGAAATGACAGAAAAGGAGTTCAGAATGTACATAATTAAAATGATCAGAGAAGCAAACGAGGAGATGAAAGAGCAAATGCAAGCATTGAATGATGAGATGAAAGAGCAAATGCAAGCATTGATTGATCGCAACCAATCGACAGTTAAAAGAGCAAATACAGGAAGCAAAAGATCATTTCAATAAAGAGTTAGAGATATTGAAAAAAAACCAAACAGAAATCCTTGACATGAAGGAAACAATAAACCAAATTAAGAACTCCATAGAAAGCATATCCAATAGGATAGAACACCTGGAAGACAGAACCTCAGACATTGAAGACAAAATATTTAACCTGAAAACAAAGCTGAACAAACAGAGAAGATGGTAAGAAATCATGAACAGAATCTACAAGAACTATGGGATATCATGAAAAGGCCAAATTTAAGAATTATTGGGATTGAGGAAGGCCTAGAGAAACAAGCCAAAGGAATGAACAACCTATTCAATGAAATATATCAGAAAATTTCCCAAATCTGAAGAATGAAATGGAAAATCCAGTTCAAGAGGCTTACAGGACTCCAAATACACAAATTACAACAGACCCACACCAAGGCACATTATAATGAAATACCTAACATACAAAATAAAGACAGAATTTTAAAGGCTGTGAGAGAAAAGAACCAAATTACATTCAGGGGGAAACCAATACGCATATCAGCAGATTTTTCAATCCAGACCCTAAAAGCTAGAAGGGCCTGGAACAACATTTTCAAGCCCTGAAAGAAAATGGATGCCAACCAAGAATCTTATACCCAGCAAAACTTACCTTCAAATTTGACGATGAAATAAAATCCTTCCATGATAAACAAAGCTAAAAGAATTTACAAAAAGAAAGCCAGCATTACAGAACATTCTCAACAAAATATTCCATGAGGAAGAGATGAAAACAAAGAAGCAAATCAGCAAAGGGAGGAATTATCCTAAAGGAATTGTCAAATAAAGGAGGAAACAAGTTGTGTCAAACAAATAAATAAACAAAATTTTAAAAATGAACCAAATGACCGGGAAACCAAATCATTTCTCTATAATAACCCTGAACGTTAATGGCCTGAATTCATCAATCAAAAGACATAGACTGGCAGACTGGATTAAAAAGAAAGATCCAACAATATGTTGCCTGCAAGAGACTCACCTCATAGAAAAAGATACCCATAGATTAAAGGTGAAAGGATGGGGAAAAACATACCATGCACATGGACTCAGCAAAAAAGCTGGAGTATCCATCCTCATTTCCGATAATGTGGACTTCAAGCCAAAGTTAGTCAGAAGGGATAAAGAAGGTTATTTCATACTGCTTAAGGGAAGCATAAATCAGCAAGATATAACAATCATAAACATCTATGCCCCAAACAGTGGCTCATCTATGTATGTCAAACAAATCCTTCTCAATTTCAGAAACCAAATAGACCACAACACAATAATACTAGGTGATTTTAACACGCCGCTCTCACCACTGGACAGATCTTCCAGACAAAAATTGAGCAAGAAACCATAGATCTCAACAACACAATCAATAATTTAGACTTAACGGACATTTATAGAATATTCCATCCACCAGAGTGAATACACTTTCTTCTCAGCAGCACATGGATCCTTCTCTAAAATAGACCATATATTATGCCACAAAGCTAATGTTAGCAAATACAAGAAGATAGAGACAATAGCATGTATTCTATCAGATCATAATGGATTGAAGTTAGAAATAAATGAAAGAGTAAAACACAGAACGATTCCAACATCTGGAGGTTAAACAATATGCTATTATATGATGAATGGATAACAGCAGATATTAAGAGGAAATTACAAAATTCTTAGAGGTAAATGAGAACAAAGAAACATCATATCAAACCTCTGGACACTATGAAAGCAGTACTTAGAGGGAAATTTATTTCATGGAGCGCATTTAATAAAAAGAAGTAAAACTCAACAAATAACCACCTAACACTACAGCTCAAAGCCTTAGAAAAAGAAGAACAGAACAGCACCAAAAGTAGTAGAAGACAGGAAATTGTTAACTCAGAGCTGAAATCAATGAAATTGAAACAAAAGAACAATACAAAAAATTGACAAAATAAATAGTTGGTTCTTCGAAAAAATAAACAAAATTGATAAACCTTTAGCCACACTAACAAGAGAAGACGAGAGAAAAACCCAAATCACTAAAATTCGGAATGAACAAGAAATATCACTACAGACAGGATGGAAATACAAAACATAATTAGAAGCTATTTTGAAAATCTACACTCCACAAAATAGAAAATTTCGAAGACATCAACAGGTTTCTAGAGGACATATGAATTGCCTAAACTGAATGAGGAGGACATAAACAATTTAAATAGACCAATTTCAAGTACTGAAATAGAAGAAGTCCATCAAAAGCCTACCACAAAGAAAGTCCGGGACCAGATGGGTTCTCAGCCGAGTTCTACAAAACCTTTAAGGAAGAGCTCATTCCAATACTTCTCAAAGTATTCCATAAAATAGAAGAGGAGGGAACCCTCCCAAACTCATTCTATGAGCCAATATCACACTGATACCTAAACCAGACAGAGACTCATCAAGGAAGAAAATTTCAGACCAATATCCTTAATGAACATCGACGCAAAAATTCTCAACAAAATTTTAGCAAATCGCATACAAAAACATATTAAAAAGATAGTGCAACCATGATCAAGTGGGTTTCATCCCAGGGATGCAAGGTTTGGTTCAACATCAGGAAATCAATAAACGTAATTCACCATATTAATAGACTTAAAGTCAAGAATCACATGATTATTTCAATAGACGGCAGAAAAAAGCATTTGATAAATACAGCACCCCTTCATGCTCAAAACACTAGAACAAATAGGGATAGTGGGAACATTCCTTAATATTGTAAAGGCCATTTATGCTAAGCCCATGGCTAATATCATTCTAAATGGTGAAAGATGAAAGCATTTCCCCCTAAAACTGGAACAAGGCAGGGATGCCCTCTTTCACCACTTCTATTCAACATCGTTCTTGAGACTCTGGCCAGAGCAATTAGACAAACCAAAGAAATTAAAGGGATACGAATTGGAAAAGAAGAACTCAAACTATCCCTGTTCGCTGATGACATGATTATATATTTAGAGGAACCTGGAAATTCCACCAGAAAACTCTTAGAACTCATAAGTGATTTCAGTAAAGTAGCAGGTTACAAGATCAATGCCCATAAATCCAACGCATTTTTATACATAAGTGATGAATCTTCAGAAAGAGAAATTAGGAAAACTACCCCATTCACAATAGCCTCGAAAAAAATAAAATACTTGGGAATCAATCTCACAAAAGAGGTGAAAGACCTCTACAATGAGAACTATACAACACTAAAGAAAGAAATTAAAGAACACCTTAGAAGATGGAAAGATCTTCCATGTTCTTGGATAGGAAGAATTAATATTGTCAAAATGGCCATACTACCTAAAGTGCTATACAAATTCAATGCAATTCCAATTAAAATCCCAATGACGTACCTTACAGAAATAGAGCAGGCAATTATGAAATTCATCTGGAAGAATAAGAAACCCAGAATAGCTAAAGCAATCCTTAGCAGGAAGAGTGAAACAGGGGGTATTGCAATACCAGATCTTCAACTCTACTACAAAGCAATAGTAACAAAAACGGCATGGTATTGGTACCAAAATAGAAAGGTAGATCAATGGTACAGAATAGAGGACACGGACACAAACCCAAATAAATACAATTTTCTCATACTAGACAAAGGGGCCAAAAATATGCAATGGAGAAAAGATAGCCTCTTCAACAAATGGTGCTGGGAGAATTGGAAATCCATATGCAACAGAATGAAACTAAACCCATATCTCTCACCATGCACGAAACTAAACTCAAAATGGATTAAGGACCTCGGAATCAGACCAGAGACCCTGCAGATTATAGAAGAAAAAGTAGGTCCAAATCTTCACCTTGTTGGTCTAGGACCAGACTTCCTTAACAGGACTCCCATAGCACAAGAAATAAAAGCTAGAATCAACCACTGGGATAGATTCAAACTAAAAAGCTTTCTCTCAGCAAAGGAAACTATCAGCAATGCGAAGAAAGAGCCTACAGAGTGGGAGAATATCTTTGCCAATCATACTTCAGATAGAGCACTAATCTCCAGAATCTATAAAGAACTCAAAAAACTCTACTCCAAGAATTCAAACAGTCCAGTCAACAAATGGGCTAAGGAAATGAATAGACACTTCACAGAAGAAGATCTACAAGCAATCAACAAACATATGGAAAAATGTTCAACATCTCTAGTAATAAGAGAAATGCAAATCAAAACCACCCTAAGGTTCCATCTCACCCCAATTAGAATGGCGATTATCAAGAATACGAGCAACAACAGGTGTTGGCGAGGATGTGGGGAGAAAGGTACACTCATACACTGCTGGTGGGGCTGCAAATTAGTGCAGCCGCTATGGAAAGCAGTGTGGAGATTCCTTAGAAAACTTGGAATGGAACCACCATTTGACCCAGCTATCCCACTCCTTGGCCTATACCCAAAGGACTTAAAATCTGCATACTACAGAAATACAGCCACATCAATGTTCATAGCTGCTCAATTCACAATAGCCAGACTGTGGAACCAACCTAGATGCCCTTCAATTGATGAGTGGATAAAGAAACTGTGGTATATATATACTATGGAATATTACTCAGCCATAAAGAATGATAAAATTATGACATTTGCAGGCAAATGGATGAAATTGGAGAATATCATGCTAAGTGAGATAAGCCAATCTCAAAAAGCCAAAGGACGAATGATATCGCTAATAAGTGGAGGTTGACACATAATGGGGGGGAGGGAAGGGTTAGAGTTAGGGTTAGGGAGGGGGGCAAGTATAGAGGAAGGAACTACTGTATAGAGGGTAAAGAGGGGTGGGAGGGGTGGGGGGAAGGGAAAAAAATAACAGAATGAATCAAACAACATTGCTCTATGTAAATTTATGATTACACAAATGGTATGCCTTTACGCCATGTACAAACAGAGAAACAACATGTATCCCATTTGTTTACAATAAAAAAAAAAAAAAAAATTTTAAGTCAGTTGCTAATTCTAAAATTATGATGAAACTTGTAAAATCTTTGTTCCAGCCTAGCATAGCAAACCTAGGGATTCTGGAAAATGGTACACCTGTTCACTCCAAAGGAGAGGCATATCATTCTTGGAAAGGAACACTCCTTTTTAACCCACTAAATTCCTGGATTCTAGAACTGGGTTCTATATACACACAGGAATATTCAGCTATAGAAGAGAGATTAACTAAAGTCACTGAATAAACAGGAAAAATTTTAGTCTAGAGCATCCAATTTAATCAATGTTGTAGTAAAATAAACATACTTTTGTTAAAATAAATACAAATATTAAGAACATAATGCAAAATTCTAATTTATTTCAAGACAGAAAAAGCAATCTTCAAGGACATGTTGTACTGTGACAAGCTGCTCTAAACAATCCCAGACTCTGGGAGTATTTGAAAGCAAAAGTTACAAGAGCACTGGTTTAGATCATTATAGATGGTGTGCACAGCCAAAATCCCCTGGATGGAATCCCTTTGTGCAGATGATGAAACCTAAAAACATCTTAACATAAATTGTCTTGAGTACAATATCATCAAGAGACCATAAGCTACTGGAACATGACTGGAGTTCAGGAAATTGCTAAAGTCTCCCCTTTCTTATCTCTGTCATTCATTTACTAATAAATCATATATAATTTCCTTAACAACAATCTTTTTTCATTTTTTAATTAGACAAAAATTACGAATCCAATATGCAGTATTTTCAAACCATATTCCAAATTTATTCCTATAATCACATTTAGACACAAATTTAACAAAATTTGTCCCAAATGAATTCATTTCAACTAGAAGAAAAAATAAAATGAGCTAAATAAAACTATTTTCTGTGGTATAAGAAAGGGGATAAAATATCCTCTGAATAGCACAGGGGGAAAAACTACTCATACTTCCCAGAATATCTAAGGTGGGAGTACCAAATATGACAGTACTGCTAATATTTAGGCCAAGACATTAATTTTCATAATATGACAATATGATGCACAAACACATATACACGCACACCCATGATGGGGTTTAGTTAAACCCAAGGGCCTCAAGCCTGCTAAGTATGTACTCTACCATTGAGCTACAGACCCAACCCACCTTCCATTTTCAAAAAAAACTGGACATACCTTTAAAGCCCTACATTAATTCTCATTCATCCATAAACATTTAGTAAGTGCCTACTGATGACTAAACACTGTAATAACCTCTGGAAAAAAACAAATTCTTAGTCACCATTATAAGCTAAATGATCATCAATAAAAAATGGCTTCTATTCATTGATATCTAAATGGCTAAAAATCCAAAGCTAAGAAGTGATCAGAGAACAATTAGCAAATCAGCAAAATTTCACTAAGTGTATTATTATACTTCTAATTCTACTCACTTCTGACTCCTTTTCTAAAGTTTGCCTAAATCATCCCAGAATTATTGCTGAGAGATACTTCTAGTTTTTTTCTGACTATAACAATAATAGATTTTTTAAAGTATTATCTTCATTGAGTAATTAGGCAATTGTTTACTATTGCTAAATGAATGGTTCAAAGTTAAACCAAAATTATTTCACAATAATCCAAAAAACCATGGTAATTCATTTAATAAGACTATATTAGTTCATTATTACTCTAATACCAAAACCAAACAAAAACATCACAAGAAAATTACATACCAGCCAGGCTCAGTTGCACATACCTATAATCTCAGCAATTTGGGAGGCTGAGACAGGGAGATTGCAAGTAGGAGACTAGTCTCAGCAATTTAGCAAGACCCTGTCTCAAAAGATAACAAGGACCAGGGATGTAGCCCCAGCACCAAAACAAAACAAAACAAAACAAAAATCTATAGACCAATATTCCTTATGAATATAAATGTAAAAATCCTCAATAAGCAAAATGAATCTAGTATAAAAAGGATTACATTTTTACAATAAAAACACTCAACAAACTAGGAATTGAAAGAAACTTCCTCAACCTGATAAATGGTATGTGAAAAACCCCACAGCTAATGTCATATTTAGGGCTGGGCACAGTGGCACAGCCTTTAATCCCAGCAACTTGGAGAGCTGAGCTGCAAAGAGGGCTGCAAGTTCAAAGCCAGCCTCAGCAATTTAGCAAGATCCTAGGCAACTTGGCAAGACCCTGACTCAAAATTTTAAAATATAAAGTCTTGGGGCTTAGGGATGTAGCTCAGTGGTTAAGTAATCCTGGGTTCAATACCCAGATGTATGTATATATTTATGTATGTATGTATGTATGTATGAATGAATGAATGAATAAATAATAAATAAATAAATAAATAAAATCACACTTAGGGAGAAGCATTTTCTCCATTAAGATCAAGAAAAAAAACAAACAGATCCACTCTCACTAATCCTATTCAACACTGTACCAGAGATTCTAAACAGGAAAAATTGTAAAGAAAAAGAAATAAAAAGCATTCAAATTAGAAAGGAAGAAGTGAACCTGTTTGCAGATGGCATAATCTTGTATATAGAAAATCCTAAGGCACCCACAAACTATAAGAGCTAGAAAAGATTACAAGATACCAAGGCAAAATATAAATAACAATTGTACTTCTATACACTAGCATAAGCAATGTAACAATAATTCCATTTACATAGCATCAAAAGAATAAAATGATTAGAAATAAGTGAAACTTATACTATGGAATCTATAAAAATTGCCCAAAAAAAAAAGTTAAAGAAGTCTAATTAAAATGGAAACACATACCATGCTCATGATCAGAAGATATGGCATTGGTGAAATGCAATAATTTCCCTACCTGACCTACACATCTAATGCAATCCCAGAATACTCAAAAATCCTTGAAAAGGAAAAGCCAGTTCCAAGTTTCATATTTCCTGATTTCAAAACACAATTCAAAGCTATTCGTAGGTATATCTGTACCCAGAGAACTGAAAACAGCTATTCAAACAAACTTGTACAAGAATGTTATAACATTATTCATAATAGCCAAAAGATGGAAAAACTCAATGTCCATCAATTGATAAGAAAAATCTCCATAAGATGGAATATATTCAGCCATAAAAGAGTAAAGTATTGCTATATGCTATAAAATGAATGAACCTTGAAATCATGCTAAGTCACTGGGTGTGGTGGTACATGCCTAAAATCCCAGCTACTCTGGAGGAGGAGCCCAAGGCAGGAGGAAAACAAGTTCACAGTCAGCCTGGACAATTTAGTGAGATCCTGTCTCAAAATAAGATTTAAAAGGGGCTAAGGATGAAGTTCAAGTTATAAAGCACTTGCCTAGCATGTGCAATGCCCTAGGTTCAATCCTTAATATTAAAAAAAAAAAAAAAAAAAAAAACTAAGTCAAAGAGGTCAGTCACAAAAGACCATATATTATACAATTTCATTCATGTGAAATGTCCAGTCCAGACTTTTCCATAGAGACCAAAAGAAAATTAATGGTTGCCAGGAGCTGAAGGAGAGAAAAGATAATATTGATTGCTAACAGATATAGAGATTTTTTTTGGGGGGAGGGGAGTGTTGAAAATGTTCTAAAATTAGATTGTGGTAATAGATGCACAACTGTGCATATACTAAAAATTCACTTACTTGTACATTTTAAATGGGTAAATTTTAATAAGGAAAATATATCTCAATAAAACTAAAGCCAAAATAGCACTTAGTTTCTATACAATTTCATTTTGCATAAAAATGATGAACAACTTGAAGGCAAGTCATACTTCTGCAATTTATTTCCTCTTGAAAAGTTACCTCAGAGCACTATTTGCATTCATGTTAGGCTTGCAAACTCATTGCCAACAGCATATGTAAGCAAAACTTGGGTTTCTTCAAACTCAAGTTCTAAATTATTCTCTATGAGAAGGAAACAAGGTTGGGCACAGAAGCATATGCCTTAATTTCAGGGATGCCAGAGGCTGAAGCAGGAGCTCAAGTTCAAGGTCAGTCTCAGCAAATTAGCAAGACCCTGTCTTAAAACACAAAAAGGGCTGGGGATATGGCTTAGTGGTAAAGGGCCCCTGGGTTCAATCCCTAGTACCAAAAACAAGCAAACAGACAGACAAGAGAATGAAACGAGGAAGACCCAACACGTCACTGATACAATCAGTGTCTAAAGGAACGACTGATGTTAAGACATCAGTAAATTAATAGAGTTTAAAGAACACAAAATCCTATTACTGGAAAAGTTATCTTCAGGGTCTTAGGACTGAAATGTATTATTATTTTAAAAGCTTAAACAGGGCTGGGGCTGTAGCTCAGTGGCAGAGCACTTGCCTAGCATGTGTGAAGCACTGGGTTCAATCCTCAGCACCACATAAAATAAATAAATAAAAATAAAGGTATCCTGTTCATCTACAACTAAAAAATATATTAAAAAAAAAAGCTTAAAAGTTAACAATATTATACTCTGCCTGAAGAATATTATAACAGATGGTTGGCAAGCCTTCTATAAAGGGTAGTTCAAAGAGAAAAAAATTGGCATTGGCATTGCCAGCACTATCCAGTGTATAAAGAAGATACCTTGATTCACAAATATGAGCCTCTGAGGAGAGTAGGTGCTGAACAAGAGAGAATATACTGATGGATCAATTCACTTTCAAGACGGACTAATAATTTTTTTCTCCTCTGTAAATCAACAACTTTTTTGTTGCACAATCTAATGTAAATGTGATGAGTATACACATCTATCCCCAAGTAATCACTGGACTAAGATAATTAACACTGGATTAGCATTCTAGGTTCAGGTCTACAACTAAAGTAGAGGTGTGACTTCAGACAAATTACTGTTTTCAGTTTTTTCATGTATAAAACAAAAGAGCTTAATCAACTTAAAGCAAGATTTCTTTTAACTCTAAAGTTCAATGATTCAGAAGCCTGAAAAATACGGGAGTAGTAGTAATAAAGCAGGGTTCAACACACGTTTAACAAGGCAAAGCTTCTTTAGGAAGGAAATAAATAAAATTTTAAACAATACAATAAATACTTCCTCAAAAATATTAGAGCCTACTAAGCTATACATATATAACAGAATATGGTTCTAAATTATGATTAGAAATTGACTTTTAATAGAGATAAAAACATTTAACTAGCATTCTGTACCACTGAAAATTTAAAATATATGGGTAGATTTTTTAAAATCTAGGTTTTCATCATGTAAATTAAAATTTCACTTAAAGGAAAAAATGCAACATAAAGTATAGAAATAAACTTTAAAATATTTTACTGAGCCAGGTGCCATGGCACATGCCTATAATCCCACTGACTCAGGAGGCTAAGTCAGGAGGATGACAAATTCCAGGTCAGCCTCAGGAACTCAGGTGAAGTCCTAAACAACTTAGTAAGACCTGTCTCAAATAAAAAAATAAAAAGTAGGCTAGGGATGGTAGCCCTGGGTTCAATCCGCTAGAAGTACCAATTTTTTTTTTTTAAAACGAAATAAGAGATCCCAAAGTCAAGAGCCCAGCCAGGGCAACGTGGGAACAAGCCTGTAAATCTCAGTTACTCAGGAGATAGAGGCAGGAGAAAGATCATAGGTTCAAGGCCAACCTGGGCAACTTAGTGATTTTCAGATTTAAGCTCAGTGGTGGAGCACTTGCTTAGCATGTGTGAGGCACTGGGTTCAATCTCCAGCACCACATAAAAAAATTAAATAAATAAAATAAAGGTATCATGTCCATTTACAACTAAAAAATATATTTAAAAACGTAAGATTTTAAAAAGGGCTGGGTGGTAGGAGTACTTGCCTAGCACTGATAAGGCCCTGTGATTTGTATTCCCAGTACCACAAAATACAAACTTAGGTGCTCAATTAAAAATTTCAAATTGTTAAGCAGCATGGTAAGGGAAAGAGAAGAAAGAAAAATAACTTTTCCCAAACTATCACAATACAAATGATGGAAAGCAATGAAAGACCACAAAGCATAAGAACACAAAGATCTATGTAGGTAAAACAACAATTAAAACCTTACAAGTAAATGCAAAGCTACTGGGAGATTGTTTAATATACTAAAGCTAGATATCAAAGACTGGATGGGTCATCTGATAAACAGGCTCTAAAAAGTAATCAAAGCAAAGTAGCTGACACAATTTTTATTTGCTTCAATATTTACTATAGAAGATAGGAGGGAGGAAAACCTAATTCTAAAGTATTCTTTATAAAACATACAAATCACAAGCTAGGCTCAGCTAGGCTCAGAGCAGACCTGTAATTGCAGCTACTTGGCAGGCTGACACAGAAGGATCAAAAGTTTAAGGCCAACCTCAGTAACTTAGCAAGACCCTGCCTCAAAAGAAAAAGGGTTAAGGATATAGGTCAGTAGTACAGTACCACAGTATAATCCCCAGCACTGTGAGTGAGTATATAAGTAAATTAAAAAATAAATAATATAAAATTACTGACAATGAACCAAATTCATCATTAAACAAGATGCTTCCAAACTGATATATCAGATACCAGGTAGCCTTGAGTCCCAAAATATTCTCTGGGTTTTAAAGGCATATAAATTTGAATTATAAAACGACTGGTGAGAACATACTAGCTGACAGTCATATGAAAAGAAGTGACCTTCTATAAATCCCAAGAGGATAGATCCAGATGTTTCCTTTATCAGTATTTACCCAGCCCCTTGCTCAACTCTTGGGCATATTTAGATACTCAACAGACATTGAACAAAATTTTAAAATGCCACCAATTGTTATCTCCCATCTCTAAAACTCCAAATGGACCAATCTGGCCAATCTCAAATGGAAGATGGGATGAGAATATGTACAAATCAGCATGAATAATCTGAGGAAGAAACAACATGTCTGTAAGTCCACCCAAATTCTCCAAGAAGAAAGTAAATACCTAAGCCAGGGGCTAGTGGCAAGCACCCTAAAAATCCCTGGGACTCCAGAAGCTATGGCGGAAGACCGCAAGTTTGGCCTTCAGCAATTTAGGGAGGAACCCTGTCTCAATATAAAAGGGCTGGGGAGGTGGCTCAGTGGTAGACCACCACCCAGTACAGAAAATAAATAAATAAATAAATAAGATTTATATTGGCTTTCATGAAAATCTTGATAAAATTTGTTAAATAAAAGGTTGCCTTTTTTTTTTTTAAACTCAAGTGACCACAGAATGAGAATATTTACGATCAATGAGGCATGATTAAACATAGAAAATTATGAATAGATGCTGAGGGTACTTCCCCAAATGAAGAAATAAAGACTGATCTTAGGTAATGTTTTACAAATGCTGTATTTAACATTACATACAACTGCATAAAAGATATAAAGCATTCTCCATTCTGCAGATAAACCGATGAGCTTCCTAATAATGAAATGCCACGACCAGTCAGAAAACTAAGGAAACTGAGAGATGGAAAGGATTTCTAAGTGCATCAAATGAGAAACATTTATAAAACCTCAGATTTATCTTCATCCTGGAGAATACTTCAGCAAGGATGAAAGCTGTTTAAACATGAGAAGGCCTGTCCAGAAGAGGAGAAATTACACTTGCTCTAGGTAGTTCCTGTGTAGACAAAATTAGGCCCAAAGTGGAAATTCCAGAGGGGTACATTTTAACTAAAGCTTTCTAACCATCAGATCTATCAAGGTGATTCTTACCCTGGGTTACCTCCAACAGCTCACTGAGAAGAATCTAAAATACGTAGGCAGGAAAATGGCAAGTATGCTATAACATGGACAAATGAAAAGTAAAGCTTTTGCAGGATGGGGGGCTGGGGAGATAGCTCAGTCGGTAGAGTGCTTGCCTTGTAAGCACAAGGCCCTGGGTTCGATTCCCCAGCACCCAAAAAAAAAAAAAGAAAAAAAAAAGCATTTGCAGGATGGAAATCTAAATTATACTTTAAATATAACTTATGACTTCTAGTCCAGAAAGGAATTTTCAAATAATTATAGAAATGTTCTTAAAAGACAATGTGAGGTTCTATACCAAAAAAAAAAAACCAAACTACATTAGCAACAAGAAGAAAACTTATCGAATATATTATTCTCCTATCCTTCTACCAATTCAAAGTTTAGCTATGTTGTAAAATGCAGTTCTCAAATTTGCAAAAAATTTAATAAAAAATAGGCAAAATAAGTTCTGAGAGGTTATCATAAATCCAGAAGGGAAAAAACAATAATGACAAAGATTCCAAAGAAGTATAAATGGAAATAACTAAGAGGCTGAAGGAGGTCTCACTGGAGATTTTTTTTTTTTTTTTTTTTTTTTTTTGGGTACTAGGGATTGAACCCAGTGCCAGGCACTTAACCACTGAGCCATATTCCCAGCTTTAAGTTTTATTTAGAGACAGGGTCTTGCTAAGTTGCTTAGAGTCTCACTAAGTTGCTGAAGCTGGCTTTGACTTAAGATCTTCCTAATTCAGCCTCTTGAGCTACTGAAATTAAAGGCATGTGCCACCCCCTCCTGGCCTGGAGATTAAATTTAAAAATCAAGCACCTTGGGGCTAAGGATTCGACTAAGTGGAAGAGCACTTGCCTAGCATGTGTGAGGTCCTGGATTTAATCCCCAATATATTATTTACCATAAAAATGTAAATAAAATCAAGTGCCTTCAATTGAGAAAACAGGAAAGCTAAAAATCAGAATATGTATCACTATGGTAAATACTAATTTATCTACCAAATCTCAATACAAAATATTAAACTTTTAAGCTTGAAAGGTAGTGTTTCTTTCTGTAACAGATAATAGAAACCTGTAAAATGTGTTATTACCAAAAGATGCTGAGAGTTAAAAATAGATTTCCAAGAAGTGTTTTAAATAAATTTATAAATAAATCATTTCTGGAGTCCTTTAAAACAGAAGTGATGTCTGAGGTGAAACCCCAAATTTCTGAGGTAAATTTTTTTTTTTTTTTTTTTTTTTTTTAGGTTAATATAACACCTCACTGCAAAACATCCCTCGGTGCCGGTTTAGATAGAACAATTGGCTGATAGATTCAGTTCTAATTATCATATGACAATGGCTATCAGCAAACTGCTTCTCTCTTTCCAAAAGCAAATATTAAGTTATTGGTATAGTTCCTTCCATTCTCTCTTTTTTTTTTTAGTTGTCGATGGACCTTTATTTTATTTATTTATTTATATGCAGTGCTCAGAATCGAACCTAGTGGTTCACATATGCTAGGCAAGTGCTCTACCACTGAGCTACAACTCCAGCCCTCCACTTTTTCATCTAAGTATGTATATGTAATACATAATTATAAATATGTGTGTGTATATATATATATGTTTGTATGTGCATATATATTTATGTTGTATACATTTAGAATCTTCCTTATACAACTGTATCCTGAATTTTTCATTTTTATCATATATGCAACATAAGAAATTTAAAATTCTTCAAAAAATAGTATTTCAGGGTTGTATAATGATCTACCCTTAAATAAAACATTATTTATTTTCCCATTAATCCTGCTACTTATGAATATCTTTTTTAACAAATCTTTCTAAGTATCTCTATTCCGCCCCTTAGGGTAAATTCCTAGAAGTAGAATTATTGAATTAAAGGATGATTTTACTATCAAAATATAATATATGCTACCAAAATATCTTCCAGAAGAATTGGGACCAATGCATATTTCCACTAGTAGTTTTGGAGACTGTCATTCACCACCTTTCAAAAGCAGAATTTAATTATCAATTGTATAGGTAAAAAATACTTGTCATTTAATCCGTATTCTTTTGATTATTTATCAGAATTAAAATGTTTCTCACATGCTTCTTAGTCATTTGTATTTCATTTCTTCTTTTTGAACTCTGATCACGTTGTCAGTAAAGATTTTCTTACTTTTTCCTGGGTTGACAAACTGCTGAAAGCCAATTGAGATGAAGTCACATAACAGTGACTTCAGCTCCCCCTGCTGGCCAAAAAATATCAATACAATCAGGAGCCAGATAAAAGGAAAGTGTACTACCATTACAAATTTGCCCATTTTCTGGGCTATTGATTACCAACACTATTTATACAAAGTGAAAAAAAGAAGATTCTGTATGCCTAAAATTATACTTAATAGAGATGTGACAGAGAAGTGGAGATGCAAGACCTAATGTCACAAAGAATTCTTTTTATTTTTGGCTCTGGGAATTGAACCCAAGAGCACTATACCACCAAGCTACATCCCCATAGCCTCCAAAATTGCTGGGACTACAGGTGTGCAACACCACACCTGGATGTCCCAAAGAATTCTAACATCATCAGTTCCCTGCCAAATATACCAACTAATTGATACATCATAGGCCTAAATAATATTCATTTTTCTATACTTTATTCTAAAAATGTGAAAACATTCTAGTCACCACATGACACTGGGTTGTCAGCAAACTGGTTCTCTTTTGCCAAAAGCAAACATAAGAAAATAAAAACACCTTTGCCCATCAGCATTCAATGTAGGATTATTTCTTAAAAATAATAATATGGCCAGGGGTGTAGTTCAGTATAGAGCACTTTGCCTAAGATGCATGATGCCCTAGGTACAATCCCCAGCACCACAAATAGTAATAATTACAGTAACACTTGGCAACTCTTATTCCAAAGCTGCTCACAACTTAGATTGGATCCAATTGTTCCAACAAGTAAGCCCAGGACTGGGAAACAGATGCTACTAAATCAGCTTTTCCACTGATATTCTCCTAAAGATGTACCAAGCCCTCAATGTAGTGCTTAGACTATTCATTCAACACACATTTACTAAGTGCCATCAAGTGCAAGCAATAAAAGCTAGTCCTTACTCTCAAAAGAATTTAAACTTGACAAGGTGAAACAGAAGCAAACAAGCAGCCGCTACACAATAAAAGTGCTAGGTATGTATATGCACAGTAGGCACATGTACACACTCAGAAACCATAATTCCACCAGTATCAGCCTCTTGTTACTGTTATTACCACCACTGTTATTAAAGGAGTAAGGAAGTGCTTCCAGAACAGAACGGAGGCCATTTTAAGCAGAGTCAAGTGCCTGTGAAGGACCAGAAGACAAGGAAATAACAGGGTGCATAGGAGGGACTGCACCAAGAGCCTGGGTGCTTGGTTAACACATTTCAGCTATACCTTAAAAACCAGAACAGCTACAATGAGACCTGCATTTAAGAAAATCACTTTGACAGCAATTTATTGAAGGCAGTCACAGAAAATGATTAAAAGGTGATTGAAGTCATGCAGGTAAAAGGGTGAAGTTCTTAACTCAGAATAGAGAAGTGGGGATGACTAGGAAAATGTTATGAAGATGAGTGGTAACTACGATGGCACATGAAGGAATCTAGAGGCCTCCAGAATCCTCAGCTTGAGTGATTGGGTGCAAAATAGTACCACTCACTGGGATTGAAAGATTTGAAGAAGATGAATTTGGGGAAGTGGATGATAAGGACATTTATAAATACCCATGGGCCATCAAAGTGAAGCTGTCTGGAGATCAGAAAACTAGTCAGAAGTAGGGGAAAAAAATTGCAAATCATCAGCATATGGATAGCAAGTTAGACACAGACTTATCTAAGACGTCCCCCAGGAACTGCATAGGATGAGAGGAGAGAAGGTCAAGGTAAGGCAATTATTGATGCTTTAAAGAATAAAAGGGGCGGGGCTGGGGAGATAGCTCAGTCGGTAGAGTGCTTGCCTTGTAAGCACTAGGCCCTGGGTTCAATCCCCAGCACCCAAAAAAAAAAAAGAATAAACGGGGCTGGGGATATAGCTCAGTTGGTAGAGTGCTTGCCTCGCACTCCCCAGTACCATATAAATAAATAAGATAAAGACATTGTGTCCATCTACAACTTAAAGAGATGACTTGCAAAGAAAACTGTGAAAGAGAAGACAGAAACAGTGGTGATGATAAGACCAGCCAGCCAGGTGTGCTGGTATACACCTGTAACCTCAGCTACTCCACAGGCTAAGGCAAGAGAATCACAAACAAGTTGAAGGCCACTTTCAGCAATTTAGCAAGACCCTGTCTCAAAATTTTTTTGATTTTTTTTTTATTCTCAAAAAGAGCTGGGGATATTGTTCAGTGATAAAGTACCCGTGAGTTCAATCCCTAATAAAAGGGGGGGGGGGTAGCTTTTTTTCCAATTTCTTTATTTTACTGATTTATATTTGGCACTGAATATTGAACCCAGGGCCTCACGCATGCCAAATAAGTGCTCTACCACTGAGCCACAACTCCAACCCCTCCAATTTCTTTAAATCAAGTACCTTACATATTCTCTGGACCTCCAAAACTTACTGTGGCTATTCCCTTTCTCTTCTGGTGCAAACCAGCCAACAATGCCCAGAGCTGGTTCTCTTTCCTGTTACCAACTTCTCTCCAGACCTGTACTCTGCCTCAGCTTGCTCAGCTCTCTCTGAGCACTCTCTAGCCTGGTCCAGTAGCCCTTCCTCAGAACCCAATCACTCAATCGACCCCTTCAATTCAGAATGAGAGAAGAGAAGGAATATAAGGACTAATCCCTTAATGACAACTGGCCATAGCAACCTCATAACACCTACTTATCTGGAGTAGTCCCAGACAACTATAAAAATCAGATGTGAAAGCACACATAATTTTACACTGGACTGTCCTTCTGGGTTTAAAAAGAAAACCTTAGCCAGGTGCTATGACACATGCCTGTAATTCCAGCAACTAGGAGGCTAAGGCAGGAGGACCAAGAGTTCAAAGTCAGCCTCAGCAATTTAGTGAAGCCCTAAGCAACTCAGTAAGACCCTGTCTCTAAATAAAATACAAGAAAGGGCTGGGGATATGACTCAGTAGTTAAGCACCCTGGGTTCAATCCTTGCCACCCCTCCCCGCAAAAAAAAGAAAGAAAGAAACCAGAACTAGGAAACAATAAATTTCTCTTCTTTTTTTTTTTTTTGGTACCAAGGATTGAACCTGGGATGCTTAACCACTGAGCCACATCCCCAGTCCTTTTTATTTTTTATTTGGAAACGGGATCTTGCTAAGTTGCTGAGACTGGCTTTAAACTTGGAATCCTCCTGCCTCAGCCTCCTGAGCTGCTGGGATTACAGGCATGCACCACTATGCCCAGCGTAAACTTCTGTTCTTTAAACCACTTTGTTATGATAGCCCTAGTAAATAGTAAATAGATATCATGAACAAAAGAAGCAATTAATATTTACTGAGCACCTACCATGTACTAAATACTTTACATCAATAAAAGTCCAGCCTAGGGTCGAGGTACTATAATTATCCCCTTTTCAAAGATGAGAATACCAAGGTTCTAAAAAGTTAATGAATTTGCCCAATATCAGAGAGTGCCCACAGTCCCACTCTTACCACTAGGGTATGAGGAGCTGTATTAGTGGTAATTATTATAATAATAGTAGTAATTCACTAAGCCAGACACTACCCCATGTCCTTTACACATACAATGCAGACAAAAACCTCTGAAATATTATTATTTCCAGTACAAAGGATGACCTTGAACCTGAGAGAGATTGATAAAATCACCAAGATCATATAGTCAAGAATACTAATAGTGTATCTAACTGCAAACTTAAAGGAATAATAATGAAAACCTTTTACTAAAACTTTGAACAGTAGGGCTGGGGTTGTGGCTCAGTGGTAGAACGCTGGCCTTGCATGCATGGGGCACTGGGTTTGATCCTCAGCACCACATAAATAAATAAAATAAAGGTATTGTATCCATCTACAACTAAAAAAAAAAAAGATTTTTAACTTTGAACAGTAATTAAAAAATTTTAATGCCTGACATTGCAGTTCACTACTAAAAATACACATCTATAAATTCAAAAATTCTGCAAGATCCCAAGAAAGCACATGTCCTAGATTACTAGACCCTTTAGATATACATCCCTTCAGGCACTGTTCACTATTCTGCCCTCTCAGCTGTGGCCTTGCCACTTCTGACCTTCTGACAGGAATAGAAAAAAAATGTGAGGGCTAAGATGCTGGTTTTTAATTTTGTATTGAAGTATTTGAATTTGATATAAATATCAGAAAGTATAAAAAGATACAATGTAAGAAGTCTCCTTCCCACGCTGCCCTATACCTGCCTAATTGCTATACTTAAGAGGTAACCAATGTCATCATTTTCTTGTTTATTCTTCTAAAGTTTTTCCTTCTGTCTTTCTTTCTTTTCTTTCTCTCTCTCTCTCTCTCTCTCTCTCTCTCTCTCTCTCTCTCTCTCTCTCTTTCTTTCTTCTTTTTTCTTCAGTCTGAGAATCAGATGCAGGACTTTGCACATGCTAGGCAAACGCTCCTCCACCCAGTTACATCCCCAGTCCCTTCTTTTGTATTTCATTAGAGACAGGGTCTCATTACGTTGCCCCATCTGACCTCAAACTTGCAATCCTCCTAACTCAACCTCTGAGTAGCTGAGATTACAGGTGTGTACCAGTGTATCTGGCTCCTCTAAAGTTTTCTTAATGCATATGTAAACCAACACAAATTTTTTTTCTTTTTATTTTCTTTTTATTCCTTCCTGCCTTCCTTTCTTCTTTGTGCTGGAGATGGAACTCAGGACCACATGCATCATGCTGGACACACACCTTACCACTTAGCTACACCCCCAGTCTTTTTTCCCCCATAAAACACAAGGGTAACATATTATACATACTCACTTAATTTATATCTTGGAGATCTTTCCATATCATATTGGATTACGTTTTAATTCTATCCTTTTTCTTGTTTTAATCCTTTTTTTTTTTTGGCGGGGGGTGGGGGGCGGTAGGAGACTGAACTCAGAGAAGCTTTACCACTGAGCCACATCCCCAGCCCTTTTAATTTATTTTGGGATAGGGTCTAAGTTGCTTAGGGCCTTGCTTAGTTGCTGAGGCTGGCCCCAAACCTGCCATCCTTCCTGCCTCAGTCGCCCCAGTCACTGGGATTACAGACACATGCCACTGTGCCTGGCCATTATAATACTTTTTACCTGCTTTCATCATAATTCAATCTAGCACTAAGAACTCCCTGACAACTGATGGTGACTCCATGCCACACACCATTTATCTTTTCTGTCCTACTCATCTTCATTTTGCTCTTTCCTCCCACTCTGCAATTCCTCCCTCTTCTTCTCCATCGCAATCATCCCCTAACACTGAGAAGTGGACATGGAAACACTGATATTGCTTAGTCATGGCTGACAATATCCAGGTTTTACATAGAGAAAAAAGAATAAATAAGAACTTTCATGGGAACTTCTAACTAACAAGAGTGCCTTAAAATGGGGCTCAGTGGTAGAGCGCTTGCCTAGCATGTGGGAGGCACTGGGTTCAATTCTCAGCACCACAAATAAATAAATAAAATAAAGATCCATCAACAACTAAAAATAATATTTAAAAATTTAAAAAAGAGTGCCTTAAACTGAGGAGTTTTGTTTGGTATTATTTTTCCTTTGTCACTTAGGTTTTCTTTGGTACTTTGATTTGTGAGAAGGATAAGGACATTTTCTATAAGCATGGCAACAAGCACATACTCAGGTCTCACACTGAACACCAGAGAAAACTACAGAGTTCATTCTAAAACACTTGGAAGGAACGCATATGAACTAAAAAAAATAAACAGTTTAGCTCCAAAGTACACTTTCTTATTACTTAAAAAATAAGTAGCTCCAATTTGAAAATACATCTCAGAAACATTTTAAGGGTTTTAACAATTGAAAAAGAAAATGCAGTTCCCTCTCCAGCTGCCAATTCACAGTTCAGCCCACACAAGGTACCTGGTAGCCACTAAGAATTACCTGAGACAACTGATGGTGGCTCCAGGCCACACAGCAAGGACTATAATTTGTTCCTCTCCTCCTCAAAAATAATACCTGTTTTTCTGCCCAGATAAAACACTACAATTTTTAAGTTTTTTAAAGTAATAAAAATCAGAAGAAAATGTTAGCAATAAAAAATTTGTTTTGGACTTAGAAGATATTTTCTACTGATCAAGGAATTGGAGGGAACATAAAATTAAGACAGCCACATCGCTGCATCCTCAAGTAGTTAACAGGTGGTAACTTACATAGTAGGGAACACTGACATCTATTCTGTATTCCTGCCTTTGGTACAACTTCAGGGTTACTATATTATACTACCCCAGGTTCAAAGATTTAGAGGTCAAATCCTAAAACATCAGATGTGTTAAAAAGCAGGCCTCCCTAAATTTAATACCTTAATTAAAACCAAGAAACTATAACATGAAATCCAATATATTGATCCCAATCTTCTTGACTGCTTTCTAGGAGCATAGAGGTCTTAAGAAGCAAACAGCGCTGGATTGTGGTTCAGTGGTAGAACGCTTGCCTAGCATGTGTGTGACACTGGGTTCAATTCTCAGTACCACATGTAAATAAATGAATAAAATAAAGGTCCACCAACAACTAAAAATTCATATATATATATATATATATATTTTTTTTTTTTTTTTTTTTTTTTTTTTTTTTTAAGAAGTGCAAATGACAATTTGGGAGGGTAGGGCAGGAGGATTACAAATTCAAGGCCAGCCTCATCAACTCACCAAGACGCTCAGCAACTTAATGAGACCCTACCTCAAAATAAAAATATATATATAAAATAAGGACTGGGGATATAACTCAGTGATAAAGGATCCCTGGGTTTAATTCTCAATACCAAAAAAGAAGAGGCAAGAACACGAGGAGGAGGAAACAAGGGCTGATGTATAGCTCAGTGACAGCATGCACAAAGATCTACATTTGATCCCAGGCACTGCCAAAATTTTTAAAAAAATGTGAAAATACTCTACAAGAAGTCCTCCAACTCCTAGGGAGTCAGAATTCCTACAGTCAAGAATTCCTGGGCTGGGGAGATGGCTCAGTTGGTAAAGTGCTTGCCTTAGAAGCACAGACCCTGGGTTCGATCCCCAGCGCCGCAAAAAGAATTCCTGGTTAACCCCCAAGCAACCCCTCCAATTCTACAAGGAAAAATGCTGGAAAAACTATGACACTTTCACTTCTTTTATACTAATACAAGCACTCATTATTCAACAATAGCAACTGAACCATAAATGAGGATGAAAACTCCTGTCTACATTACTAAAGATTTCCCCCAAGTCCAAATATTTAGGTTAAACAGGTTGCATTATTCTGATTTATCCATCGTTCCATTTATCTGGAATTCAACAGATCAGATAACCACAAAACAATCTTTACTAAACTAGTATCTAACTCCAAAGGAGGTGAAGTTGGTGAAGAGCTTCCATCACTCTTTCTCTGTCCTCCTTCCCACTACTTTCCTACATAAGCCACAAGCTATGTCCTCTCCTTAGTTCTAATGGAGAGTTCTTTGGCCATCTGACTTTTTTTTTTTTTTTTTTTTTTTTTTTGCGGTGCTGGGGATTGAACCCATGGCCATCTGTATATAAGAGATCTGAAGGAGACCTAAGGGTCTGGAGAACCACCACATCAGCAGGAGCTTTTTCATCTAAAGGTCACCTGTCCACAATGCTCAAATGAGGTTTAACCCTGTAAGGTAAAATTTGGCACTAGTGCCACCTGTTGAAAAAAAGAAAATGGCTGGACACGGTGGAACATGCCTGTAATCTCAGCAACTCGGGAAGATGAGACAGGATTGCAAGTTCAAGGCCAAACTCAGCAACTTAGCAAGACCCTCAGCAAATCAGCAAGATCCTGTCTCAAAACAAAAAATAAAAAGGGCTGGGAATGTAGCTCAATGATGAAGCACCCCTAGGTTCAATCCTCAGTACCAAAAAATAAATGTAAAATCTCACACACCTAGGGAGCAACAGGACTCTTCAAAGAGTTGTACATATAAACCAGCAGGTCTTAGAACATTCTACATGAAGTTTCAGAGTAAACAAATGGTTAATGACACATCTTTTGTAACACATGAATCAGCTGCTGATTTGCAAGAGTGGGACACACCCTAGTACCTATGACTCTAAAGTACCTGTTTGAAAGTGGACCTGAAAGTCTGAATTGGCAACCCATGCTATCGGAATTGGAACAGAATTCTCTAAGTATGTAGGTTGTTGTAATTTAGAGTTAAAAAGATAAACACATCATTAAAAGAAAATTTTACACCAATAATCAAGAACGATAACAATACAAATCCTAGGAAACCGATACAACAGCTTTTGAGGGGAAAGGGTAAGGGATTGAAGAATACAAATTCAAAAAGTAGAATATTCTCAATTCTAAAAAAAAGTCAGTAAGATTGGTAATGAAAAAACAACACATCTTACCTTAAGAGGCATCCAAATAGCATTCATAGTGTCAGGAATAGTTCAGACAGTACTCAGAAATGAACGAGAAGAAAGTCTTAGTAATTCCCTCAAACACCAGGTATGAGCAAGTAGGAAAATTGTTTCGAGTATGTTTCTGAAAGAAAGGATTTTCAAAATACACAAATTGATTTAAGCTATCTCGGAAAAGACTTGAAGTTCTATTTTTTTCATCAACCTAAAAAGGTGTACAAGATAAAATTCCCTTTGGAAAAGGCAAGTGTGTGTGTGTGTGTGAGTGTGTGTGTAAAAACATTTTACACTTTATGTAAAAACATTTTACATAAAGAAGAAATAAATATGTAACTATTATAAATATAAAATTGCTTATCAAAGAATTAGAAAACCAAAATCCCAGACAGAAAACATGATTATCCAGAGTATTTCATAATTATCAAAAGGTGACTTGTTAATTGGCCACCTAAAAAAGATCCTTGCCACATTTAATTTTATTCAGTAAATTAAAAACCTCTCTGATGATTCCAACTGTCCTAAATTTTCTTAAACTTAAGTTTCTGCATCCATTTATGTGAAAAACAAAACCTGTTCTTGACCTAAGTAGTACAAAATAAAAGACCCTTCTTTCTTACAGATCTTTAAAAGCAGACCAAACAATTTAAGTTTGTATGCAGGCAAGAGGATGGACTAAATGACCTCCTGCAGGATCCTTGTTCAAGTCCTAGGCCTGAATGAAATTCCAGCTTAACCAGTTACTGCTTCGCTTAAAATGGAGGCTTGCCCCAAGTAGGGACAAATATAACAGCACTCACTTCCTAAAAAATAGATTCTGAAAAAAATCAAAGAGTAAAGTACCCTCACTGTACCCTCACTTTAAAAACAAAAAATATAAATATTGAAAACCTCCGGAGCGGATTTGTTCTTGCTATGCGATTGTCACTTCGGCTTCGAATACTTGTCCATCACTTTCTTACCGCTCATCGGATTGGGGGTGGGGGACAGGAGCAGTTTGACTCTCGACCCAATCTCAGGCGCCTTAAGAGCCCCCCAGGACCCCCACCTCCAAAGACAGCGAAGAAGAGAAAGGGGAGAGCCCGAGTTCTCACCCCTCCCCCAGCCTTGGACCCTCGTCCCAAACCTCCCCCCCACCTTCCCGCAGTGGGGCGACTCCTCCTGCCCCATTCCCATTGTTAGGGAGGGGGCTAGTGGGGCAGTGGGCTCGGGGCAGAGGCGCCTGCGGCCGTTGCCCCGGCTCTCTTCAAGAGGGGGCGGCCCGCGGGATGCAGCTTCCCTTCCTCTCCGCGTCGGTCCGTCCCACCTCGGCTCGGCCTGGCGCCCCAGGCTCCGCTCGGCACCCCCAGCCCGGCCCGCCCCCCGGGCGGCCAGACCCCCGGCCGCTAGGCGAGCAGCCCGCGGCCCAGGCCTACGGGTGGGCGCGGGGCGGGAGTCCCTCAGCCCCGCACACGCGTCCCCGCTCCCCCAGCCCAGCCGCTTCCAGGGCCCTCCGCGGCGCCCGCTCCCCGGGCCGCTCGGCCCCCCGCCTCCCGGCCGCGCCGCCCCCTCGGGCTCCCCGGAGCGGGGCCGCCTCCCCTTCCCCACCATCACCTCTACCCACTCGTGCCCCCACCCCCCAGGGCACCAGTGCCAACGGCGGCTCCCCCAGCCCCGGACCTACCTGCACGGCTCAACCAAGCCTAGGAGTGGGGGCGGGGAACCTTCCGCCCTCCTCTGTCTCTCATTGGCTCCTCCAGGGCATATCGTAGGCGCCATTGGTTGAGAGCGGATGTCCGTCAGGGTGGTGGGGCGGGACAGAAGGGGGAGAGGGATGCTGGTGCCTCGGCGTCTCTGTCTCTGTGTATCTCGCTGTCTCTGTCTCTGTGTGGGCCTTTGGAAATGAGAGGCTTTAGGACGCCAGGATTGGAAGAGGGCCTGAGGTGGGAGGAATAGGAATCCCGGCAGTGCTTCACATCAGTCGACCACTCTGAACCCCCTACCTAAGTCCCTTAGGTCCTCTTCTCCATCACCCGAAACCCCGGCCCCTCACCCTCTAGGTTTTTCATCCAGGAAGCGACGTGATAAAAACTCAAGGCCGGAAGGCCATAGGGGGCGATTTTATATATGTATATAAAATATACACATACAAATATTTATAAAGCCAACCATATAGAAGGTCGTGAGGGCCTGAAAGGAAAGGGCACACATCTCACAGACAAGGAAGGACTTGAGATACAGCTGATTTTAGAAAGAATCAAAAATCACTCTCAGAACTGGTGATGGTGGTTACCGCCTAGCAGGGACTCCGAGTGCTTAGGGGACCAGGTGGGAGGAAGAATCTCACAGCACAGTCTTCGTAGTTTTTTATTTCTGTACCATTCTAAAGGTTCCGATTTTTTTTTAATTAGTCGATTGAAATGTTTAAATAATCTAAGGTCATAAAACCAGGGAACAGACAGTTTCTTGAATGGCCAAGAAAATTAGGACAACATGCAGATTTAGAGAGAAATCTTAATTTTTAATTTGTTCAGTTCCAGATCCCAGGGAAACCAAATCTTGTCACAGAGACAACTGGAACTCTGGAACTTGGGAGAGACTGGGCAATCTGGACTGGAAAAGATATGGGTTACTCTGCCCAAACATGGTGGTCTATAACATACTAAAACAAACTCCTCCCAAGAAGTGTGAAAAGACACCCACAGTAAAAGTCAGGAGGATGAAAAAGAAAGAGTATTGAAGCAGCATAAAAGTTAAAGCAGCAAGGAGTAAAAGTTAAAGCAAAACGGAGTAATAAAACCATGAGAATCTCACTTGAGGCTCACTTAAGGAACCATCTTTAGACCCTGGTAACCATGTGACAATAAGAATGAAAGTCAAGAAAATACCCATAAGTCCGAATTTTTTTCTTTAAGTATTGTGGATCAAACCCAGGGCTGGACCTTGCACATGGCAGACAAACACTATAACTGAGCTACGTTCCCAACACTTTTTTCATTTTATTTTGAGACAGAGTTCAGGCTGGCCTCGTACTTGTGATCCTCCTGCCTCAGCCTCTAGATTAGCTGGAATTATAGGTGTTTGCCACCATGCCCAGCCACAAACCAGAAATCTTTTTTTTAAGTTTTTTTTTTTTTTTTTAGATGTCGATAGACCTTTATTTTATTCATTTATTTATATGTGGTGCTGAGGATCAAACCCAGTGCCTCACATATGCTAGGCAAGCGCTCTACCACTGAGCCACATCCCCAGCCCCAGAAATCTTAACATTTTCACACCACAGTCCTTTTGGTAGTCTGGTGACACATATGAACCCCTTCTCAGAATGTTTTAAAATTCATAACAAACATACATAGGAACCCAAAGGAAATGATCTACAGTAAAATACAGTTTTCAAAATATTTCCAAAAGTATAGTAAAGCTTGTTTTTTATTAATGTATTAATAATCTAATGACAGGCCGAATTACCACTATAGTTTTGAGGTCATAAATAAGCACAAATTTTATTTTAAGATATCTGCAATAATTTATACAATATGAAAATATCTATGATTCTTATTGATGACAAAATCACAGGTACTATTAATACTAGTTTGTTGACTCTATCTGTGATTGAGAAAAATGCTCATTGTCTCTTGAACTATAGCAAAATTAAAGGTATATTATTGCTGAGCATGGTGGCACACACCTGTAATCCCAGCACTTTAGGAGGCTGAGAAAGGAGGATTGCAAGTTCAAGGCCAGCCTTAGCAATTTAGTAAGCACCTCAGCACCTTAGCAATACCCTGCCTCAAAATAAAAAACAAAAAGGGCTGGAGATGTAGCTCAGTGGTAAAGCATCCGTGGGTTCAATTCCTAGTAACAAAACAAGAAAGAAAGAAAGTCAGGTACAGTAGCACACGCCTGTAATCCCAGAGGCCCGGGAGACTGAGGTAGGAGGATTACGCATTCAAAGCCAGCATCGGCCAAAGTGAGGCACTAAGCATCTCAGTAAGACCCTGACTCTAAATAATAGTGAGTCAGTGGTTGAGTGCCCCTGAGTTCAACCCCCCATACCAAAGGAAAGAAAGAAAGAAAAGACATATTTTTCCTGTTTCAAATTCATAGATTTCTTAATCTGTGGGCCACAGAATAAGAAATCCTACCCAAAGGGAGACATGGTGACTTGCATCTGTGGTACCAGCTACTTAGGAGGCTCAGGTGGAAGGATCGATCCCTTGAGCCCAGGAGTTTGAGGCCAGCCTGGGCAACACAGTGAAAACCTGCCTAAAAAGGGAAGGGAAGGGAATCCTATCCTAAAGAAATCGTCCTTCATACACTCCTTGTCTGCCCTTCCTTGTCTCCTTCTTCCCCTGACTCCAAACACTCTCTGGTTCCTAATCATGCCAGCAGATAGATGTCTGACCTCCCATGACACAAAGAAAGAGAATATGAGTGAAATTTGAAAGAAATACATGTGCATCTTATCTTTGTTCAAAGAAAAAAGCAGGGGCTGTGGGTGGAGCTGAGGGGTGAGACCCTGTGTTTGATGCCCAGTGCTGCAGAGATGGGGGCAGGGTGAAGGGAGGGAGGTGAGAGCTTGAGATTTATTGTAGGTCTGAGGTGATTGGGAACAGGGGGCCAGGATGGTGTATCACTTCTTTCCAAGAAGGAAGACAAATTGTAAAAACTAAATATTTTTACCAGTTAAACACTCTTTTCTCTAAATTGATTATTTCTACTTTCATCAACCCTAGAGAGCACCTTCAATTCAGTTTATTTATTTTTTTATCCATAAAATGGGGCAAGAAATAGTACCTACATGTTGTACTCACTATCAGACTTTTCAGAGACTATGTCAGTAGGGGATAAATTTTAGGACATTGAACAGTGCCTGCCTTCGGAGGTGCTCAATAAGCATTTAGGGGAATGAATATTAGTCCTCATTACCTTATAAATATATTAATATACTATAATGTACCCATAAAAATGTGGGAAGAAAAAATAAATATATGACATTTAGTCCTCACTATCTTATGAGGATTAAATTAGTTAATACATCTAATAGATTTTAAAAGTGCCTAATCCAGGCTTAATACTCATTTTGATATCATTCATGTCATTAACACAAATAATCAGGCCAGAAATTTTCATGGAATGACCTGGAATACAAGTTGCCAAATAAAATAACAATGATAGTTAACAACTTAGAGTAATAAGAAGGTTAACGCAGAACACTTGTTTTTCACTTAAAGGTTTCAAAGAATATTCCATGTCTTCCAGTTATATTTTTCATTCCTCTAGCGGGGAAGATTGGTCACTCTTAAAAGAATTATAAACTCAGAAAAAGAAATACTGCTCATGTTACAAAGGACTAAGTTCTACAAGGCTGTCTATAAAGACCTCCTACAAATCAATAAAGACCAGCAATTCTTGTACATTGCTGGTGGGAATGTAAACTAGTACAGTCACTTTAGAAAAGACTTTGATGTAACCTAATAAAATTTAAGATATCCATATTCCTTGTCCCAACTGTCCCACTAGTAGACATATATTAAAAGAAAATACAGAATTTTAAATATAAGGTTTACATACAAGAATATTCCTAACAGCATTGTTCCTCATTGCCCAAACTGGAAACATCCCAAATATCCAAACATGGAATGGTTAAATTGAGAGGCTGAGGCAGGAGGATCAAATGAGCAAGACCCTGTCTCAAAAACAAACAAACAAAAATTTGGTTGTGTGTGTGTGTGTGTGTGTGTGTGTGTGTGTGTGTGTGTGTGTGTATGAATGTTATTTACTGGGATTGAACCCAGGGGTTCTCTACCACTAAGCTACACCCAGACCTTTTTATTTTCATTTTGAAACAAGGTCTCATTAAGTTTCTGAGGCTGTCCTCAATCATTAATCCTCTTGCCTCAGTTTCCAGAGTTGCTATGATTTTAGATATATGCCACTGGGTTCAAATTAAAAAATTTTAAAAAAGGTTTTGGATGTAGCTCAGTGGTAGAACACTGCCTAGCGTGTGCGAGGTCCTGGATTCAATACTCAGTAACACATACAACACACACACAGGTTAAATTATGATTCTGAGAGGTGCCACTGGTCTACTTTTTGAGGAGGTGATGGGTATGTAAATATTTGCTCTATAAGTATTTATTGAAACATAAAAAAGTTTTATTTACTTTTCTGCATGTATATTTCACAATAAAATGTTTTAATCTCTGTAGAAAAATGGGAAAATATATGACAGAATTTCATAAAAAGAAAAATGCAAGTGGCTCTTGAATGCAAAGATGCTCAACTTTACAAACACTCAGGCATTAAAACTGCTTAGAGGGGCTGGAGTTGTGGCTCAGTGGTAGAGTGCTCGCCTAGCCTGTGTGAGGCACTGGGTTCGATCCTCAGCACCACATAAAAATTTAAAATAATTAAAAAATAAACAACTAAAATATAAAATAAAAACTCTTCTGAGGTATCATTTCATCTAACAGATCACAAAGATAAACAATGCTTGCTAACATTGTGTTGGCAACAGAACGGGGAAATAGCCATTGTTTTACTTCACTGGTAAAAATATAAATCGGAACAATTGATATTATAAATGCATACATACCCTTTAGTCAGCAATTCCACCTCTAGGAATTTTATTCATTCATTTCCCTAAATATTCACTGAGCACCTCCCACGTGGCAGGCACATTTGATGCCCTAGAATTTATCCTACTGATAATTTTCTGAAAGGTCTGGAAACATTGAGCAGCTTATCTTGTTGTTATCAGAGTTGCCCAAGAGAAGGAGGGCGCAAATCTGACCCAGAAAATATAATTGAGATTATATCAGAGTACATTAACCAAAATGTAAAACTGTAATAAGTATTTTCCCCTCTTCCAATTTTTGTGATGCCCTGTGTGTACACAGGTTAATGGTACGCTTGCTTTGTTTTTTTTTTTTTTTTCTTGGTGCTGGGAATTAAATACAGGGCCTGGAGCATGCTAAGCATAGTCTACATTCTCTGGTTGAATTACACCTCTAGTTCCTGTTTGCTTGCCTTTTTTTTTTTCCTTATTCCATACTGGAGATTGAATCCAAGCTACATCCCCAGCTCTTTTTGTTGTTCTTTTGAGAGAGGGTCTGGCTAAGTTACTCAGGCTAGCCTCAAACTTGCAATCCTCCTTTAGTCTCCTGAGTAGCTGGGGTTACAGGCCAGCATCACCGCGCTCATCTTGTCTTTTAACAAACATTGTAATAGCAAATAATGGTGGGGGGAATAAAACCTAAATGCACTTTATTATACAACTGGTTAAATATACTGTGGTTGAATACTACTCTATCACCTGGCTTGGCTTTATGGGCACGTGACCTTTGTAGTCACACAGAGGCCTGTGCTCATTGGACCCCACATGCTGCTGTCGCCATCTTGAAATTTTTAATGATTTTGCTTGTGAACTTGAGTTTTGTAAGTGAAGTTCAATGGGACAATGAAGCAAGTACATGAACAAATGAGCAGGGGCACCTTCCTTGCTTCCCCAAATATAGACTTTGTGATAACTCATGAGTACAGAATCCTGGAGGATTTCTGATGCACGGGAGTTTGGCGAGACTCACGAATATGACTGAGTAGCCAGACACTGACAGCTCAGAGGCCCTGCTTTCCATTGGAACCAAAACTTGCTTCAGACTCAAAAAGGCAGGCAATAGCTTTCTATGAAACATGAAGGACTGAGGAAGCACACCACACTGGGGTGGTGGGGAGAAGAAGAAGTAAAAAAGAAAAAGAAAAGAAAGAAAGACAAGGGCAAGGGAAGCCAGTCCTTTACTCAGTCCTTCCTTACTCATTAGTAAGCTCGAAGCATAGTGTTGGTAGAATATGCATGTACCAAGAAGTGAATTAGCCAGGAGGGGTAGCACACACCTATAATCAAGCAACTCAGGAGGCTGAGGCAGGCAGATGGTAAGTTCAAAGCTAGGCTCAGCAACTTAGACCCTCAATGCTTTAGCAAGGCCCTGTCTCAAAGTAAAAAATAAAAAGGGCTGGGGATGTAGCTCAGTGGTAAAGTGCCCCTGGGTTCAATCCCTAGTACTAAAATAAATAAAATGAATTATAAGACCCTTGAGGGCAAACACTGTCTTCTGTATTTGTTTTATAACAGAATCCTAGATAAGTAATTACTGGGTATGAAGAGCAAAAGATCTGTTACAAGCTGTTTTTTCTAAATCAGACACATAGGTATTTCAAGTCCTTCCCTAATGAGGTAGACAAAGGTTTAAATCCTAAACTGCATTATCTAAACTGAACTTGAACTTTCTTTTTTATTTTTTGTTGGAGGTGCATACCAGGGATTGAACTCAGGGCCTCGTACATGCTAGGCAAGACCTTACCAAGAACTACATCCCTATGTTCTTAAAAAATATATTTTTAAGGGCTGGGGAGATAGCTCAGCTGGTAGAGTGCTTGCCTTGCAAGCATAAGGCCCTGGGTTGATCCTGGGTTGATCCCCAGCACCGCAAAAAAAAAAAAAAAAATGTTTTTAAAGTTTCATACATAGAATCCTGACCACTAGGGAAGATCTTAGTGACTAGACAGATGAGGCAAACTTAAGGAGCTTTTGTTGGTCCCAGTTAGCTAGTCCCAGGTTGTCTTCTAGCATACACCAGTATGCTAGAAGAGCAGAAATAAACATAAAAGTTACTCTCCAGCTCAAACAAGCAACTGCAGCATGCTATGATGACAGGTAGGGTAATAGAGATACAAGGCACCATGGGTACTTACTAGGAGAGCAAGCCAGTTCTGTCCCCCAGTCTTTTATGGCTTCAATAATAGCATTTAGATCTTATGATGTAATAATTGGTCATGTTTTCTAATCAAAGTTGATACACCTGAACCACTATCAAAAACACCTATTCCTTAAGTTTGGTTCAGATATTCAAATGTGTCTATGAGACTTGTTGTGACCCATCTGTGAACAACCAGGGCAGATGTATAGTCTGAGGCCAAGCAAGTCACTGAACAGCAATTTCCAATAAACATGGGTTTAGCATAATCCATAGGACTATAGGCAAATATTCAATGACTCTCTCCCCCGGTTTTCTCAAAGGAGTTCTTGTAAAGTTCAGCACAGAGCCTTGCATATAGTGGGTGCTCGCTCAATAAAAAGTTTGGCTAACACTAAGGACTCTGTCCCTCTGTATTAAAATATAAGAAGAGATGAGATCCTGAACTGCTCCCATACTCCTTCCTTTGTATTTATTTTATTTTATTAATTATATATTTAATTTCTTCTTATTCCCTCTGTCATCAATTTAGTTATGAGACATTGGGCAGGTATTCAATAGGCCTGGAGTAAAATGTGAATAGATATATGTTGACCCTATTTATTGCTGAGTAATGGTGCAGATTACTGGCCTCTCCATCGTGAGCCTCTGTGGTTGGATACTGCCTGCTTTAGCAACTAGGTTTCTGTCTAGCTCAATGTTCATTATGAAAACGGTCACTGAGCGTTTCCAACTTGAGCCTGGCAGAATGGCTCCCGCAAAGAAGGATGGCGAGAAGAAAAAGGGCCGCTCTGCCATCAACGAGGTCGTGACCCGGGAATACACCATCAACATTCACAAGCTCATCCGTGGAGTCGGCTTCAAGAGGCGTGCTCCACGGGTACTCAAAGAGATCCAGAAATGTGCCATGAAGGAGATGGGAACTCCAGATGTGCGCATGGATACCAGGCTCAACAAAGCTGTCTGGGCCAAAGGAATAAGGAATGTCCCATATCGTATTCTTGTGCGATTGCCCAGAAAACGTAATGAGGATGAAGATTCGCCCAACAAACTCTATACTTTGGTAATCTACGTCCCTGTTACTACATTCAAAAATCTACAGACAGTCAATGTGGATGAGAACTAACTGCTGATTGTCCAATAAAATCATAAAACCGTGAGAAAAAAAAAAAAAAAAAAAAAACAGTCACTGAGCAACATGCTATGTGCCCGGCCCTGCCAAAGCCCTGAAAAACAACGATGAATCCAATGGCACCACTGCCTTCTAGTTTAAAAGGAGGTGGGGAGGACTGGGAGTGTGGCTCAGGGGTAGAGCGCTTGCCTAGCACGTGTGAGGCCCTGGGTTCCATCCTCAGCACCACATAAAAATAAATAAATAAAATAAAGGTATTGTGTCCATCTACAACTAAAATAAATAAATAAATAAATAAAGTGGGGAAGAGAGACAAAAGAAGGTGAAGCCAATATGCCAGAGATGGTAAGGGGGTTGTGGAATAGCATGTGCAAATTCCAGAAGGTGAGGGATAGCATACCATTTTCCAGAAATGGATAGCTCCATGTGGCTAAAGTGTGGAACTCGAGAAAGGAAACCAGAATAGATTAATCTAGAATGGTGGTTCTCACCACCTTCCAACATGATGTTTCTGCCTCCTTACAGACCTAAAAGCAATGGAGCCAGCTGATCATGGGCTGAGACCCCTGAAACCATGAACCAGACTAAAAATTTCCTCCTTTAAATTGTTTTCCTCAGGTTTTTTAATTCATGGCTGAAAAACTAACACAACTTCCAATTATAAACACAGCATGTCTTTTCATGTATTTAAGTTGACTTTAAATTCTTTCAAAAATGCTTCGTAGTTTTCATTGTATAGACTCTTGCATCTCTGAGTTAAATTTATTCTAAAGTACTCTGATTTTTTTTTTTTTTTTTTTTTTTTTTTTTTGGTGGGACATGGTACTGAAGATTGAACCCAGGGGTACTTAACTGCTGAGCCACATCCCCAACCCTTTTTGATATTTTTACTTTGAGACTCACTGAGTCTCACTGAGTTGCTTAGAGCCTTGCTAAGATGCAAGGTGGTTTAGAACTCATGCTCCTCCTGCCTCAGCCTCCCAAGTCGCTGGGATTACAGGCATGCACCACCATGCCCAGCTGTGTTTTGTTCTTTTTAATGCTATCATGTTATTGTTTTCTTAATTTTATTTTTGGATTGTTCATTGCCAGTGCAGATGTAAGAACCCAGAAACCACTCCAGACGTGGGAACTCACATAAGAGAGTTTATTAAGCAAAGAGGCTGAGTGTCTCCCTGCAGGGAAAGAGAGAAAATGAGAGGGAGAGAGAGAGACAGGGCAAGAAAGAGAGCGAAAGCCAGGAGGAGAGAGAGAGAGAGAGAGAGAGAGAGAGAGAGAGAGAGAGAGAGAGAGAGAGAGAAAGCCAGGAGGGGGGCGGAGAGAGAGAGAGAGAGAGAGAGAGAGAGAGAGAGAAAGCCAGGAGGGGGGGGCGGGGAGAGAGAGAGAGAGAGAGAGAGAGAGAGAGAGAGAGAGAGAGAGAGAGAGAGAGAGAGAGAGAGAGAGAACACGGCGTGGGAGCCATTTTTAAGCAGTGGAATTCCATGGGCTAACAAGGGACCAATAACTGAGAAGGATACTTGCTAGCTGACTGATGAACCAATAGCTCACTAGGATGTTCACAGACTGACAAGTTAGTTTGGGAGGTGGAGAAATGGCTGCAGCTGTAAAGGGCCAGGGAGCAGATTTATATTATATTATATTCCCCCGTTTTTGTTTTTATAAGAAGATCTTTCGTTCTCCAGTTCTCTCCCCGCTTATCTCTCCTTCCTGCCTAGGCCTGGTTTTGCAGGTGAGATATAAAAAGTAAGAAGCTGATGGGGCAGGGAGAGAGTCAAAGTGATTCAGTCAGGCAAAGGCCCAGGGGGCATTAGCTACTCCTTGCTTGCAGTCCTTGATAAGGGCTGGGGAATTTGGTAATCAATGGGCTCCGAAGATCCTTGACATTTCATTCTCCCAGGGGCAGTCCCCAACTTCCAGACTTCCAGAGGCAGATGGCTTTCATGGACTTCATTTCCTCTATTTGGCCAATCCCCTATTTCTACACTAACTGCCTGTCCCCAATCCTGGCTTCATTCCCCCCTATAGTTTTAGGAACTCCTTAGTAGGGAAAGGGGGAGACGACCACTCTGGCTGCTTTGAGCTGGAAGCAGGCAGCGTGGGGCAAGCAGTTTGGAGGTCCCTTTTTAAAAATTGGGTCAATTTTAGAAGTCTGACTGGGGAAGAGCAGGTTGTAAAGGCATTTGGAGGTGGATGCTTCTATAAGAGAAGAACAAAAAGACATGAGTACTGAAATGAGATTAATACAAAATAAATGTTGCACAATCTCAAACATGTCAATGAATATAATGAAGATGACAGAAGCCAATAATCCCTCACCAGGAGGTGGAAGAACTGAGAAATTTTTCCCATAACAAGGCTTAACATAGGCTGGAAAGGATAAGGCCTTTATTTGGGAACTTCTACATTGTCCAGGTTATCAGAAATGTAAACACAACATTTAACTCTTAATGTCATTGATGTCTCCAGAAAAATATCCTTTTCTATCTGTTTACCCCTTTTTGTTCACATTCTGAAACAACTGTTATGAAATTTCTGAATTTAGATAAATTACTATAGAATTGTACCTGTTAGGACATAACTCTTCATAATCTTGTTTTTAGTTTAGTGATGACACAAAGCAATTTTAAACCCTTTTTATTTACAAACCTATGAAAACACTAATAATGTTTAAGTATGTTACCCCATAGAATTTAAGGAGTTAAAGTATACACGATGTTATCTAATAATTAGCATTTTCCCATACATGTCAACTCTAATTCACTCATCTTATTGTAAAAAAACCAAGATATCAGACAAGTGTACGAACAGTAGAGATATATGACTTTTTTTGTAAATATTTTTTTACTTGTAAACAGACATAATGCCATTTATTTATTGTTATGCGGTGCTGAGGATCAAACCCAGTGCCTCACACATGCTAGACAAGCACTCTACCACTGAGCCACAACCCCAGCCCTACAACTGATTTTTGTGTCTTGATATTGTATCTTGTCTTGTTTTGGTGTGAGTTCTTTTGAAATCAAATAAGTTAATAAGAAAAATGCCTAATATTTTGGCAAAATTTATTCTTGTTTTGCTTTTGTTTTTGCTGTAATGTAAATATAATTGTTTGAATTTCATTTTCAGATTTCTCATTGTGAATGTGTAGAAATACAATTAATTTTTGAGTGTTGATCTTGTGTCCTACAACTTTGCTGAACTTGTCCCTTAGTTCTAACAGGGGAATAGCTCAGTAGTGTGCTTACCTACCATGTACTAGGCCCTGGATTTGATCCTTAGCACTACAAAAACAAAACAAAAATGAAAGAGCTTTTAGTTCTTTTTGGGGGGGCGGGGGTTTACCAGGGATTAGGGATTTAACTCAACCAGAGGCACTTGACTACTGAGCCACATCCCCAGCCCTATTTTGTATTTTATTTAGAGACAGGGTTTCACTGAGTTGCTTAGAGCCTCACTGTTGCTGAGGCTGGCTTTGAACTCTCGATCCTCCTGCCCCAGCCTCCTGAGCCACTGTGATTACAGGCATGCACCACTGCGCCCAGCAAGAGCTTCTAGTTTGAACAACATTTTGGATTCCTTAGGATATACTACAATGTCATGCTATATGCAAAAGAGATAGTTTTATTTCTTCCTTCCCAAGCTGTATATATATTTCTCGCTAATTGCTCTGGTTAGAAATTCTAGTACAGGGTTGAATAGAAGTGGCAAGAGTGAACATCCTTGTTTTGTTTGTGACCTTAGGAGAAAAACTTTTAGTCTTTCATTATTAAGTATGCTGTTATGGATATTTCTTTGTTAGTTTGAGAAAGTTCAATTTTACTCCTAGTTTGCTAAATGTATGAGTTTTGCTTTATGCATTTAAAATCTTATTTCACTGGGCAAAGTGGCGCACACCTGTAATTCCAGCAGGACTGAGGCTCCGGATTGAAAGTTCAAAGCCAGCCTCAGCAACTTAGTGAGGCCCTGTCTCAAAATAAAAACATAAAAAGGGCTCAGTGGTTAAGTGCCCCGGGTTCAATCCCTGGTACACACACACATACCACACGCACGCACAAAGTGTTCTAGTTATGACTCCCAATTTAAGTGATCACAAAGCTAAAACTGGTTTGGAGTAAAGCAAAATAAAAACATGCTAGGGCAGGGGTGTAGATCCACAAACTAGGATCTGGGTTCAAACCTCAGCACTGAAAAAAATTTTTTTTTTTCTAAAGAAAGATTAATAGGATTTTTGCCTCCAGGAGATGGATGAAAGAACTGAGGGAATGGACGTGAAGGAAGCAAGAAAGCTGAGAAGAGCTAAGGCTATAGGACAGAAATCTGAGTTCTGTGAGCTAGAGTTGCAGTGATGGACTTGGTTCAGGGCCTGGAAAACTCTTGCATGGTCATGGGTGGGAGTCTTCTTGGACTGGAATGTCACTGGAGCTGAAGAGACTGAGGAAAGATGGGGCATAGATAAGCTAACAAAGGACGATGGAAAGGAAGATACAAATCTAGGTGTCCAAACCATCACTTACCATGTAGGAATGGATGAAGGTTGGCAGATGATGGAGTTGAGGTGGAAATGGGATCTCGCAGTTAGTCTCAAAAGGAAGAGAATGTACTTCAGGGTGGAGGAGTGAAGGCATGAAGGCAATAGTGGGGAGCTGTGAGAATTCTATACTATCTCCAGCATTTTGTCTATCCACACAGACCTCACTTAGACAGATGGAGACAATGTTTGTAGGGAAATGAATTCATTATGGTGGGGTTTATTCTTCCAGTATTTCTTTTTGTAAAAATAAGCAGATAAATGTATATATTTTTATTTTCCCTTTTTTTTTTTTTTTTTTCCCTGATACAAAAGAGCCTGCTGCCTTGTACTGTGCTCTTGAACTTTTCCTGGAAATTAGTTGATAACAGTTCATAGAGATCAACTTCATTTTTTCTCTTGTAGCTGCATAGTACTTCTTTGTATGAATACTACAGTCTATCCAAATGTCTTTCCTATTCTTGGACGTTCATGTTTCCAATATTGGCATTGACAAAGAGTAAGCAATAAACTTATATATTTGTATTTTCATATTATCAAGGTGTTTCTTCAGGGGAAATTCCTAGAGTACCTGTCTATGGAGTTTTGCTAGATACGACCAAATTCTCTCCATGGAGACTGCTATGTCTGTTTCCCCATAGTTTCATTAAATGTAAAAAGTTTTGAATTTTTGCCACTGTTGGGTGAGAAATAGTATGTTTTTTGCTTGTATTATAGAAATATTAACCTTTTTGTGCAAATTTTAATATATTTATTTGAAAACCAAGTTCTGTGAAGAAGCACACTAGTCACATATCTTCAGTGTTTGCTTTCATACATGATATATGTTCAAGTATTTCTTCTCAGCTTGCCATTTGCTTTTGTGTGTGTATGTGTTACTGGAGATTGAACCCAGGGCCTCGTGCATGCTAGACAAGCACTCTTCCCCAAGCCCATTTTTAATCTTAATTTTTATACAGGGTCTAAGTTGCCTAGACTGGCCTTGAACTTGGAATCCTGCCTCAGCCTCCTGAGAAGTCAGGATTAAGGTCTTGTGTCTCTGTGCTTGACTTTGTGTTATTATGTGCTGTGCAAAACTATAGTTAAATCCTGTATCAACATTTTTTTCAGTTTTTTTCCAATTTAAGGTGAATTTTACTTTCTCTCTCTCTCACACACACACAGTTTTTGTTTTTTTTTTCTGGGTTGAGGATTGAAACCAAAGGGCACTGTATGATTCTTTTTGTTTGAGATAGGGTTTTACAAAGTTGCTGAAGCTGGTCTCAACTTGTGATCCTCCCACCTCAGAATCCCAAGTAGTTAGGATTACAGGCATGCATTACTATGCCTGGCATCTCATATGCTCCCCCCACTCCTTTTTCATTTTTCTTTCTGGTACGAGGAATTGAATCCAGGGGTGCTTAACCACTGAGCCACATCCCCAGCCCTTTTTTTATATTTCACCTAGAGACAGCATCTCGCTGAGTTGTTTAGGGCCTCGCTAAATTACTGAGGTTGGCTTTGAACTCAATCCTCCTGCTTCAGCTTCCAGAACCACTGGGATTACAGGGATGCACGCCCACACCCAGCCCTTTTTTATTTTTTGAGAAAGGGTTAGGCTTTCCCTAAATTGTTGAAACTGGCTTTGAACTTGTGATCATCTTGCTTCAGCCTCCCAAATTGCTGGGATCACAGGCGTGTACCACTGTGCCTGGCTTCATATGCCTTTTAAAGGAAATTTCTTTGCTCTCATCTGTCAGCTCTGCCCCTTTTGTGCAGTTTGAAGATTTTTTCGGTGGGGGTGGGAGAAAGTTTGGTGTGCTTATCCTTTCTTCTGGAGATTTACATTTCCCCCTTTCCCTTTCAGTATTTCTTGTAACTGGTTTTAGCCAGAAACACTGCTTCTATGAAGTTGTCACTCCTGGTCCCACATTTTCAAGCCCCCGTCCACCCAAGCCAAGGCTAAGATCTACCTAGGTTCAACCTGTGTTCAGTATTTTCCATTTTTTGTTTCACCCTTTCTTTCTGGAGATTCTTGTGCTTCCTTCAAGTTCTCTACTGCCTTCTGCTCTGTCCCACGGAGTCCTAATGTCCCTCTCCTCACCCTCCACACTCACAAGTTGCAGTACTTTAGTCATGAAGGCATCGGCCTTCATGTGTATTTTTTATTTGCTCTACTTTATTTTATGGTTCTTTTGGGGCAGGTATGGGACAGATTCATAATTAGGCTACTACTATTATTCTCCAGCCTGAGGTCTCAACATTCTTAATAGACAAATACATTTCAGCACCTAGTCAGGCAGAAAAACCACTGAAAGCTAGCAAAAGAAAGGAGGTATCTTAAGTGACAACAATGTTATATATGGCAGTTGAAGTGGAGTTGAGTGTTGGGAAGACGAATGAGTTTACCAAAAGTAACCTATTGTATTAGTAGTGGCTTTACATAGTATTGAGTTGAAAGCAAATCTTAACTTGACAAAATTAATAATTTTAAGATTGGGAATAAGACAATGAATGGTTGCTATTGTGGCTGCTATGGTTCAATATAATATCAGTATTTCCTAAAATGGCAATAAAAAAGGAAAAAAGAAAATTTTATGTTCCTCTTCAGTGCTGGGGATTAAACTCAGGGCCTTAAGAATACTACCCAGCCCAAAATGAAGTATTTTATGCAGATTAACTAGAAATTAAAGCACGGTGTGTTAGCACACACCTTAATCCCAGCTACTTGAAAGGCTGAGGCAGGAAGATGGCAAATTGAAGGCCTCAGCAACTTGGTAAGACCATTTCAAAATAAAATTAAAAGGACTCAGTGGTAGACTGTTGGTTTAGCACGTGTGAGGTCCTGCCTGGGTTTGATCTCCAGTACCTCAAAAACAAAACAAAACAAAAAAGATTTCTGTTTTATGTCTGTTTTCTTGGTTTTCATTCTTTTTTGTTTGTTTTGCTACTGAGGTGGAATCCAGGGGTACTCAACCACTAAGCCACATTCCCAGACCTTTTTTGTACTTTATTTAGAGATGGGGTCTATGCCTATACTCATCTACCACCTCCAGGGGCTTGGGAGGCTGAGGTAGGAGGATTAAAAATTCAGTCAGCCTCAGCAACTTAGCAAGGCCCTAAGCAACTTAGTGAGACCTTGCCTCAAAATAAAAAATAAAAAAGGACTGGGAATGTGGCTCAGAGGTTAAGGGTTCCTGGGTTCAACCCCCAGAAAAAAAACAAAAACAAAAACCCGAGTCTACAGTATAACCAGAAGTCAGGGTCCTCTGAGTACTTTCTGACTGGATCTGATCCTGGGTTTCCCTCTCTGCCCTTGTAGGATCCCATTTGAGCAAGAATTCTGCTAAATCAATTTAGCAAAACTCCCCACTCTTGGTACCTCATCAACTTTGCTGATGTTCAGCAATAATCCTATAGTTAATTTAGCCCCTACCCGCTTCTAACCTGAATGATTTAATTTTCTTGTTTGCTTTTTCATTCCTTCTTTCCTTCCTTTTGTGGTGCTGGGGATGGAATCCAGGAATGTTCTACCTCTGAACTATATCTCCAGCCTTTCTTATTTTTGAGATAGCTTCACCAAGTTGTTGGAGTTGGCCTTGAACTTTCGATTCTCCAGCTTCATCCTCCTGAATCACTTGGATTGCAGAAGTGCACCATTGTGCCTGACTCTTAATAATTTTCCATACAGTGATCCCATTCTGCTCATTGGATACAAATCTGTAATTATTTTTGGATTTAAGAGTTGAGTCCAATCTGTCTCCCCTATGTAAGATCTCCTTGTGGTAGTCTCTATACCTATCTCCATGGCTTCATTTGAATAAAAAGTCTACCTTATTGTCTTTAGTAAGGTCATGAACAATTTTAACAGTGCCTAGTATAAAAGAAGTATTTATGATAGGGGAAACTGGTAAAAAAAAAAAAAAAAGTTAAAGAAAATTAAAGATTTAAAACTTACTATTGTACAATGCTGGGAAAACAATTTCATTTTTTAGTGTGAGAAGACTAGAGAAACAGGTTACAGCTCAAAGCTTCATCAAAAGACCATGTATGCTGGGGAGATAGCTCAGTTGGTAGAGTGCTTACTTTGCAAGCACAAGGCCCTGGGTTTGATCCCCAATAGCGCAAAAAAAAAAAAAAAAAACCCGACCATGTATATGATATATTTGAATATATGATCAATAATAGTTTCCTTGGTAAAACCTGGGCTTTATGATACTAGCACTATTTAAAGAAATGCTAAAGACATCTAACAGTTGACGTTTGACAGAATTCAAATCATCTAGAGGAATCATCCAAAACTAAACACAAGGTTTTGAACATACATTAATTATAGAAGTACCCAGCTATAATTTAATAGTTGAATCTCAGCTTTTCTTTTGTAAAATGTAATAATACCTACCTTACCAGACTGTTTTGATGGAAAATTCTGTCCACAAAGCAAGTAACACAGTATGCAGAGCAATGCTATTAAACGTAGCTATTTAACACAGTTTGTACTCAAAAGAAAAATAAAACCCATACTGAACATTCATGAGCCATCGATTAGCAGGTAAGCCAGCCAAAGAAAAATCCCATGTCTAAGCTATTTATCTTTGGTTAGCTGACCATAAATGGCAGGTGCTAGGGAAGATTATGAATGGATCTGTTTGGTTCATACTGTGTTACTCTCTGGTTCTAACTCCAAGTCTGAAAAGTCTTCAGTTCTTCAGATAGTCTCTAAGATACCAAAATAGACAAACAGACAAATAAGATTTCAAACCAGAGTAAAACAGTAAAACTTGGTTTACATATTTTACTTCTCCTAGATCTTGATTTTTTAAAACAGATTTTAACTGGAACAAAAAAGTTTTGTGTCCCTTTTAGCGGAATTTCAGAAATCACATGATCAAAGAGTAAGCAGTTGACTTGCAAAGTTGCAGCTGCTGGTAAGGAGGTTCTATAGTTTGAAAAAAATATATTCTAAAAATTACCACTGTTTTTTGTTATAATATTTATTTTGAAATTCCAAATAATGCTAAAAAAGGGTATGGACTTTAAAAATATATTCATATATATTAAAAGAGAATGTAAGTAAAAAATAAAAATAGAGAAACACTGCCCTAGACTTTTGTAGAACATGAATCTAATATTTCATACTATTTTGCTGTGTCTTACTAAAAAATACAGATGGCACAGCTCTTATATAGCTTTAACAACTTGATTATAAATTGCTTTCAAAAGTAATTTATTTGGATTTTCCATATCCTTTAATGAACTGCAAATATATTAACAGAAAAGACTTTCCCCCCCCCCAAGACTGTACAATTTCTGAAATAAGTCAGGAAAAGCAAAAAGAAGACACAAAATTACATTGTTTCAATGCAAATAGAACACACACATCACACCCACACTTGCATTTTCCCAGGTTTTCACAAAGAAAACAGGTCAACAGATTTCTCGGTGAAGACCCACACTATACTCTGGCTAATCAGAGACTTTGAAACTGTTTTCTTCCAAAAGAGTATTTTTAATAGACTAAATACTGGTTTATCACTGAGTTTTTGTTTAAGGTACAACAGCAGCATGGTTCAAACGTTACTTGCAGTTTATGAAAAAAATAAAAACTTTTAAAGTAATGAAATACAGAAAAAGTAGGGACCACCTTTCATTATTTTTAGTACCATTGCTCATTTGAAAAAATATTCAACCTTCTAAAATTCCAGAGTAGTAACCACTTCCATGGGGAAAAAAATCTGATGCCACGAGATAACTTCTGAACAAAAGTGTGTGTGTGTGTGTGTGTGTGTGTGTGTGTGTGTGTGTGTGTGTGTGTGTGTGAAAAGCTTAAACAGAAAAAAGGATGTCAAAGTACTTAGTATTTTTAATTTCCTTCAAAGTAACTTCCGAAATTGACAGAAAACATTTTGCTGGGCCAAAATGTGTTTCTTCTTCTGTTTCTATGATCCCCATTCTATGGGGAAAAAAAGGAAGAAAGAAAGGAAAAGAGCAAGAAATAGTTACTAGGTAGGAAATAAGGCTTTGAATACCAAAATTACTTTAAAAGTAAGCATAAAGAAAAATAAAATCAGGTCACGTGCAGACCAAAAGTGTCCCTCAGCCAGCTATTGCCATGGTGTGCCTTCCATAGCTATCCTTTTATTCTTGGTCTGAAAATCAGTACCAGAAAGTCTCTCTGGCCCAGTACATAAATTCGTACTACAAAAAGATTATATTTCAGCAAGTTATGTTCTGAGCTTAGCTTTTTCCAGGCTTTCTAACTCAAGTTGAAGCCTTCTATGAAATTCTACATCTGATACTGTTATGTAGCTGGCTTATGATTTGCCAATAAAAAAAAAAAAAAAAAAAAAGAATCTAAAAATAAACATTACAAAACTAATGGATAATAAAATGGAATATTTGTTGGAATCCAAGTGCTAGCCTTTGGGAATTTTTAATGATATTCATTTATTCCCAACCTTTCCTTTTCCTTTTAAATTACTTTTTAGATAGCACACATATATAGATTTAGGTAGGAAATTTTGTTAAATGCTCCTCTTGCACCTAAACCCTAATCCAAGAGTTGACTTGAATTAATTTATAATGGTATCTAATCCATGTTTGGTGAGATTAATAGTAAATGACAGAAAATTACTGAGTCTATAAGCTAAAATTATTTTCACATCTTTTGTAATTCACCTTATTTTCACAGCTTGACTAACAAATACAGGTAACCAGTAGGTAAGTTTGTCCTTCATCAAATAATCCAAAATAATAACGGTAGGCCTGCCATTCATAAGAAACTATAATTTGTTATATTCTGACATTGGCACTAAATAAAATGTTAACAACTAAAGTTTTCCTAAAAATTTCAATACATTACAATAAAGGAGATACACAATTTAAGACTGTTTAAATCTGTTACTGTGAAATTCCAATAATTCCCATTTTATATGCATAATTAGATCTTTAAAATTGTGGCCATTCCCCAAAGACACCAACCCATGTTATGACGAACTCAGGAGAGAACCTGCCTCCTTCATCAGAATTTTCTTCCCCCAAGATAAAAATTCCAATATTCTAAACCCAATTACTCTTAGTAAAAGTTTTGGTGACTCACGCTACCAAAAATAATCTGAAGCAGAGAGCTGAAAAGAATGGAAATGACTTCAACAAAGATAACCACACATTCTTGCACTCTGCTTAAACACTTAGAAAAGTCAAAGGGACACTGTCTTGAACAAATGTATATTCAAGGTTATGGTACAATTATGATTGTATTAAGGCTTTCACTATCATGATCTCTTAAAAGTCTCTCTTTAGTGTTCTCATACTGATTCTCACGGTGAACTTAAGTGGTCATTAAGGGCCTTGTTTTGGCTTTTCAGTGGGGAACCACTCTACCATCTCTGAATGTTAAAGGTGATCCCACAGAGCTCAAAGAGATGAGGCAATATGGTAAGGACCAATTTTAAAGTTTGCAATACTAAGACAACAATGATCAACACTTTGAAGCAAGATGAATAAATTAAAATTCTTGGTTAGACATTAAAGCATTCTTGCCAAGAATAAGTGTACATTGTAGGGAGGGTTATTTGATTCCTACATACCAGTCCCAATATGCCCATTATATTTGTTCATAGGAGACACTGCAAGTTTAAGGTAATTTACATTCCTTGGCAATCAAGTTACTCTGTTATAGGCAATGTCTTTTATTGTTCCATCTGGCACTTGCTAACACCATTCTTGAAGAACCTAGAAATGAAGGTCAGTCACTCTGTTTATCAGGAACAGAACCAAATAAAAACAAATATTTGGAAAAACGACCAAGAAATTCTGGTTCATCACTATTTTCCATGTCTAATGGTTCCTTCAAGATAAAACATAACTCTTCCTTCCATGATAGCTTTGCAACTAAGGGAGATTAAAGAAAAAAGAAAAGAAAGTTCCCCACCCTACCCCCCTAAATTGTCATTCATACTGGTAAAAGAGCCAGTCTTGTTAGCAGCTAAATATTGCACTGCCTTTCATTCTGTATACAGTCAGGGTCCAATGAAAGTGGCACACTTATGGTATAAATGATGGATGATGACAATGCCGGCTCAAGAGTGAAGACTCGGTATACGGAGGGACAATAAACATGTCAGCACTGGTCACACATCCAGTTGTAAAAGTCTGAGTTCCAGAAGTTAAAATTCATCACTTTCAGCTGCATGAAGTTGTGTGTCATCTGCATCTGTCATGCTGCTCTCCTGGGATTCATCTGTTCCCACTTTAAAAATAAAACAAAAGTCTATAGTAAGATGTCTGACAGATACATCTTATTGGTTCATGAAAACAAGGAAAATTGCATTATGTTTAGAGATGAGACACTAAATAAAGAACACTGAAAATCCTAATTTCCTTTAATAAAATGTAATTCAAATTCCTTATTTTATAACACGTGATATTAATTTATTGAATTTAACCTTTCAAGATTTAAAACTGCCTCTTCCTAACTGATTCCTTATTCCTGCCCCCAGAATTAGAAATAGTTCTCTGAGAAATATAAATTAAAATTAAACTGAGATTTCATCTCACTCCAGGCAGAATGGCAATGATCAAGAATACAAGTAACAGGCTGGGGACATAGCTCAGTTGGTAGAGTGCTTGCCTTACAAGCACAAGGCCCTGGGTTCAATCCCCAGCAACCGCCCCCCCCCCCCCCCAAAAAAAAAAAAAAGAATAATACAAGTAACAATAAATGTTTGTGAGGATGTGGGGAAAAAAGGTACGCTTATATATTGCTGGTGGGACGGCAAATTGGTATAACCCTCTGGAAAACAGTATGGAGATTCCTCAGAAAACTTCGGATGGAACCACCATTTGACCTAATTATCCCACTCCTCAGCATACATCCAAAGGACTTAAAATCAGTATACTATAGCCAGGCATAGTGGTGCACACAATCCCAGTGGCTCAGGTGGTTGAGGCAGGAGGATTGTGAATTCAAAGCCAGCCTCAGCAACTTAGTGAGGCCCTAAGCAACTCAATGAGATCCTATCTCTAAATAAAATATAAAAAGGGCTGGGGATGTGGCTCAGTGGTTAAGGGCCCCAGAGTTCAATCCCCAGTACCTAGGGGGAAAAAAAAATCAGCATACTATAGTGACAAACATACTATACTATAAAAAAATCAGCATACTATAGTGACAAACTATATCAATGTTTATAGCAGCTCAATTCTCAATAGGTAAGCTTACGGAACCAACCTAGGTGCCCTAAACAGATGTATGGATCAAGAAAATGTAGTATATATACACAATGGAATAATCCCAGCCATAAAGAAGAATGAAATGGCATTTGCTAGTAAATGGATGGAACTGGAAACTATCATGTTAAGTGAAATAAGCCAATCCCAAAAAACCAAAGGGCCAATGTTCTAATATGCAGATGCTAACACTCAATAAGGTGGGGGCACAGGGAGGGAAAAATAGAAATTCACTGGATTAGACAAAGGAGGATGAAGACAAGTGAGGGAGAATGGGAAGAGGAAAGACAGTAGAATGAATCAGACATAACTTTCCTATGTTTATATGTGAATACACAACCAGTATAATTCCACATCATATTCAACCACAAGAAGGGGAAGTTATACTCCATATATGCATAATGCATCAAAATATCTTTTACTGTCACAGGTATCTAAAAAGAACAAATAAAAAATTGAAAAAAGAAATAGTTCTCTGAGACATTATATAAAAAGTGTTATAACTTTTTCCCTATCCTCAGTCAGTCATTCCACTTAGAGGATAATCCCTAGTGGTCCACAGAAATATAGACTATAACCTTCAGACTGGAAGTGCTACTTGGATTATAGAATTTGAATAGCTGCTTCTGTAGCTCCGTCAATGCTTTAAAATGTTAACAAATTTATTATTCACTCACTTTGTACTTAAAAGTGCTTTGAAATATATTTTCACATTTATCATTCTCTCTTTTCACTACATTTTTTTTTTTTTTTTTTGGGTGCTGGGGATTGAACTCAGGAGCTTAACCACTGAGCCACATCCCCAGACCTTTAAAAAACTTTATTTTGAGACAGGGTCTCACTAAGTTGCTTAGGGCCCTGCAAGGTTGCTGAGGCTGGCTTTGAACTTGCAATCCTCCTGCCTAAGCCTCACTAGCTGCTGGGATTACAGTCCAGTCCCCTTCCCCTTTGTAAACAACTTTATTTTTATATGTGGTGCTGAAGATCAAACCTGGTGCCTCACGCATGGTAAGCAAGTACCCTACCACTGAACCACAATCCCAGCCTACAGCCCAGTCCTTTTTATTTTTTATTTTTAGACAGGATCTCACTAAGTAGCTCAGGGCCTTGATAAATTGATGAAGCTGGCCTCAAACTTGCGATCCTCTTGCCATAGCCTCCCAAATTGCTGGGATTATAGGTACGGCACCACCATGCTCGGCCCCCCTGCTACATTCCTATAAAGCAGATAAGGCAGTATTAGTTACATATCCAAACATAAATTGAGGTCCAAGTTAAAAAAAAAAAAAATCAGCAATGGATTTGTTATTACACGGTAAATTAGATCCAGAACTGTCCGGAACTGAAACTTAAAATCTGACTACATATGCACTTTGGTATTACATCACCCTATTTGATTTCTCTAAATTCCATTTTGTATAAAGAAATATCACAGTTAGGAAAATAAAGAAGCTGCCCATAAATCCTTATGTAAAAGGTAGAATATTCAAAATTCTATGTATGATACTCACTGATCTGTTCTTCTTGGGTTATTGGCTCCTCATCATCTGGAAGATAGCGCTTATCAATTGCCTCTTTAATCTGGTTATTGGCTCCTTTAGGATCTAAATCCATAGCCCAAGAGAAATTCATCAGGGCGAGGTGCGTTTGACCTAACTTCTTGTAAACCTAAAAATAAACAGCAGCACTACATTTTTCATTAAGTTGTGAGCTTTGACTATAAAATCCTAAACATTTATAATATAAATTAGGCTCTTGATTTATATGCTCTAAATCTATTCTCATGGGAAGGGCATTTTCATCCTATAAAGTCATACCAGCTCTTAAATTCCTTTATAATATAACTGGATATTATTTTTAAGAATTCCTTCCTTTTAATCTTTAAGATAGTGAGTTTTCAATAAACCTCATTCTGGAACACTGACAACAGGAAGAAATGAGACTACAGAAGCTGCTTGATTAACACTCACTTACATTGATTTTAAATGGAATTTCACCAACTCTTAACATGTGTCCAGGTCACCCAGACACTCAAACCAGTTGGAATCTGGTGGCCCAATCTATAAAATCCTGGCCGTGGGAATCAAGACAACACAGTGTCATTGATGTTCTTCTTTTGAGGGGTTTGTAAGTATTTTATTGACAAATGGAGGGTTTTCCATGAGGTAGTTTTAGTTATTTATTACTAGTCTTGGACTGCAAGTTTTATCTACTAGTACCACAAGTTAGAATTATAGGGTTCTTTATGATATCATCCTCTTAAATGATAGAACTAAACCCATTATCCCCAGAGAACTTAGAGCTCTAGTTGAATTTCTCAATAGGTGTTAAACAATAAACATTATACTTATTTTTCAAAAGTTAGTATTTGCTATGAAAGTCACAGTGTAGGACCATGGCCCCAATTTTTACCTTTCCTATTAAGAAGTAAACGAGGGATTCTTTGGGAACAATTTGTTTCAATTCTTCAAGTTCTTGCAAAGCAGACTGAAAAAGGCAAAGAAGAACCTTAGTGTAATAAAATTTTACAAAGCTGTGATCAAGTATTTTTGTTAGATTTTCCAAATCATCTTAACAAAAGCTTACTAGATCTTAACCAATGTACTTTCATACTGCATTAATTCCTGTTGTAAAAATAAAATGCACGAAAAATGTCTATGTGACAATAGGAACAAAGAAATGTCAGATATTCACTAGAGTACACTGAACTTTGTGAAAGATGCAGGTGGTGACAACTTCTGATTTTATCACTAATTTAGTTAAAAATAACAATAATCTCATATTATCTGTAGAACTGTATGAAAGTGTTTTGAAAACTAGGCGGTAGAACACAAATTAAGTCTACAGTTCTGTATGGACTGTCTTCCTGATGGAAGCGTTAAGCATTGAATACCAACTTGCCTATTAAAGTTTGAGCCCAGAGTTAAAAACTGTGTGGTAATCTTCTGACCCCTGCTAAAGGGTTGAGGAGATGAGAGGAAATATGGGAGAAAAAATCACATTTGTGGTTAGGGGAGATATCATCATTAAAAATAAAACTAGTTTCCCAAACAATATGCTATCCCATTTCTTTAACCTGCCAACAGGACAAATATAAAAATGAATATATTCTGGTGTTACATAAAGTTAGCATGAATAAGGTGAAATGAGTATTGTAATCGCTGAAGATATAAGTGCACATCTTACATGTGTACACTTACATCTTCACTGAAAATTGATTTTACATCTTCAGTGAAAAAGAACTTAAATTGATGTGGCCAGGTGCACACACCTTTATTCCCAGTGACTCGGGAGGCTCAGGCAGGAGGACTGCAAGTTTGGGGCCAGTCTTGGCAACTTAGTTAAGACCCTGTCTCAATATTAAAAATAAAAAGGGCTGGGAATATAGCTCAGTGGTAGAGTACCCCAAGAAAAGATGCCACCTATTTGTGAGGATGATTAAGCAGTTTAAAAATTGCATTGTAACCAACCATTGGTTCCATAATCTCCCTATTAAGAATTTGTCCCAGGGGTATAATAAAAAAAATTTACCAAGTCATAAGAATACTTAACCCAACATCTATTGTAAAAGACTAGAAGTTATCATGGTGTTTAATTGCAGCCTATTGAATAAATTATGGTCCATTCTCTATGGATCTGTAGATGCTTAACTGTATGTTTAAAAATAAAAACCAAAAACAGGACGTGAAACAGTCAATACAGTACTATTTTCCTTGCAACAAAATGTATGTATCATCCTCACACATATAAATACACTTATGTGGGAATATGTATAAATATTATAAGAAAATCCATGTCATTTCATCTCCTTTTTTCTCTTATTCAGTTTTATCTTCTTTCCTCAGTATTTCTATCATCTTACATAATTTGAAAAACAGAGTGAAAAGTAAGGCGCAAAACACATCAGATCTGCTCTAGTCACCTTGTTACAAGCTCTCACAACTCGCTATGCTTTTATGTTCCACACATTATTTTTGGAGTTACTGGTTGGTATATGTTCTCCCTGTAGAGGGGTACTAAATGGTATGCTACACAAAGGAAGGAAACATGATTGTGTTACTTACTGCTATATTCCAAGTACATACTGTAAGTACTCAATATCCCCCCCTTTTTGTGGAGGTGCTGGGGATCAAACTCAAGGCCGGTACCTGCTCGGCAAGATCTCTGCCAATGAACTATATCCCAGCTCAATAAGCATTTTTTGAATACACACACATTAATTTGTCACTTATTCACTTATTTTGGTCCTAAAAGGATCGTTTACCTCTTACCTTTAAGATATCTTCCTGAGAGAAAAACTGCCTTTCTTTACATGGATCTTTACAAGGGATAACCACATATTTCTAAATGTCCACATACTCATCCTTCCTAAAAGTATCACAAAAGAAAACGGAGAGGGGCTGGACTTGTAGCTCAGTGGTAGAGCGCCTGCCTAGCATGTGTGAGGCACTGGGTTGGATTCTCAGCACTGCATATAAATAAATTAAATAAAGGTCCACTGAACAACTAAATGAGAAAATGAATGGCCTCAGATAAAAAATTTAAAATATAAATAATCTATCTATTTTTAAAAAATTTTATTTTGAAACAAGGTCTTGCCAAGTTGCCAAAACTGGCCTTGAACTTGGTGATCCCTCTGCCTTGGTCTCCTAAGCATCTAGGATTAAAGGTGTGTGCCACTGCTTCAGGATAACTTTTGGTTTATTTTTAAAAAGGACAAAACTTGAGCAATACAATGTGGAAGATAATTCAGATATATATCTTACCTTATATTTTTCATTTGCAAATAAAACTGAGGCTCTGTGAAATTTGCATAGAGGGTTCTTAGGATCAATAACGATGGCTTTGTTTAGGGTATCCAAAGCCTTCTCAGATTTTTTTAGTGCATGCTGAACCTATAATAAATAAAGGTCATGTTAATGTTACCCCCTGATATTTTTGAAGGAAAGTGAGAACCAAATAATGTTATTCAGTATCAACATAAAAACAACACTATTAAAGATGAGGTGGTATGGTCTGTTATTGTCTTAAGTAAACTTACCAATTGATTGCCAAATGATTAATAGATTTTTTTTTTTAATCTCTTCCAATTCAAGTAATTAAAGATGAGAACACGAGTCAGAATAAATGTATTGAATTTGCTTAGGGATGAAGACCTTATGTCCTCTGGCTCCCAATCTACTATTATTCACAATGATAATCATGATTTTTTTTTTTTCCTCTGGTATTAGGAATTGAACCCAGGGATACTTTACCACTGAGCCTTAGCCCATTTTTATTTTATTTTATTTTTTTTATTTTAAGACAGGGCCTTGATAAATTGCTGACGTTGGCTTTGAACTTGCCATCTTCCTGCCTCGGCCTCACAAGTCATTGGGATTACAGTGAGCTCCCAGCTTACTATATTGTCTTTAGAGCAGATTTGGTAACTTTTATGTTTAAAAAGCAAGCAAAACTTTGATTTTTCCCTTCATACAATAATGTGTTATAATTTAGCCAGATAATACATTTCAGGCTTACTGTGGTTCTCTTAATATCAGCCTTTTCAAAATTGTGTTCAAAGAATCTCCTGTTATCAATTCTGTATCACAGCAATTAACTACTTTAGCAATTTATTTGAAAAAGAGGGATTGGGGGTGTTGCTTAGTGGTAGGATTTGCCTAGCATGTATGAGGCCCTGGGTTCAATCCTTAGCACTGCAAAAAAAAAAGTAACTATTTGGCTATCCTGTAAGGTGATATTACTTATTATTCATAAAGCAGAAATACTAAAAAATTAAATGACTTGCCCAAGGGATAAGAGCACATCAGTGATGTTTCCTCATAACAACCCCAAAAGGTGATGTTTTAGGCTGTGAAAGGCTCTGGGATACTGTTTCAATAACATTAATAACAAAAACTTCAATTTCCATTATAGCAATTAAGTTAGTTAACAAACATATCAATAAAGGGAGAAAGCAGAGCAATAATGTTTAGAAAATTACTTACTACGCCAATGTGGCAAAGTAAAACTGAACTTTGAGGGTTGATATCAAGTGCTTTCTGGAAATGCATTTCTGCAAGGCTGAATTTTTCTTGCTTATAATAAATCATTCCTAAACCATACCTGCAAGAAAAAAACAAAGTAAAATTTTAGGGACAGAACTTTTGGCTGATAATTTATTCCAACTAGTAACAGGTTATGCACGGTATTTATTAGCATTTTAAAAATTCTGATAGTCTAATAGGAGAGGCAAAAGGTATAAGTCATGATAAAATCATTAAAACATTTTAGAAGAAACAATTGTACAAGTAAAAACAAGTCAGTCCAACTAATCAAACAAAACCATAAAAATGGGGTAAAAAGGAAAACATATCCTTAAACCCACCACTATATACTTAACAACTAATTTCAACTGAGTGATATTATATGGGTGTGCCAAGAACTTTGCTATATTCTTTTTTTTTTTTTTTTTTAAGACAGGGTCTTGTTCAAGCTGAACTTGAACTGGGGCTACAGGTATGCACTACTGTACCCAGCTCCGCTGAATTCTTCTTAATGTGAATTATCTCATTTAATCCTAGAATTAAGAAGATAGGTGCCTCTGTAATTCCCATTTTTAAGTAAGAAAACGGAAGCTCAGAGAAGTAACTTGCTTAAAGTTATATAGCTAGTAAGGATTCTAGCCAGGTCCTTCCTTTATGATTCTGATAGCTGAACTACTAACAATGCTATTTCCATATTCTTTGTCTGTTGTAATCATAGTAAACACAATGTCATGGATGGTTCTCCTTCCTCCTTACTATATCAATGGCATGCATTCCTGTTTAGACTTGAAAATTATAATTTTTAAAGGCTATGCAATAGTGTACCGGATTGTTATACAGGCATTTCTTCTGAATTTTCAAAATGTCAACTGAACACAGTATGCTTAGTTACACAGGGAGACCTCTCTTGGCCACAAATAGATAATGATGGAGAATAAGCACCAAATGAATAAGGAAAAAAGTACAATACAGATGCTTTATTTGAGTTGCTTTGTTCATCATTATAATAGTGTTACATGTGAAGAAAAGGTACAAAAAGACTTGGCTGGAGTTGTGGCTCAGTGGTAGAGCACTTGCCTGGCATGTGTGAGGCCCTGGGTTCGATCCTCAGCACTGCATATAAATAAATAAATAAATAAATAAAAAAGATCCATTGACAACTAAAAAAATATATACATATTAAAAAAATGCATAAAAAGACTGCTAATGATTGTGAAAGTGGAAATAATAAATAAAAGAAAGGCTATTACTTTGGAATTAGAATAATAAATTTGCTCAGTATTTAGATACATAATGTTACCTAAACAACTCAGTACTTAAATTCTTCCCAGTAAAAGTTCTCCAGTTTGAATAGTTCTCTTTATAAAACAATTTTTTATGTGGTAAATCTGGTTAAGACTGCAACTACTGCAAAATAGCAGAACAGATCCCACACATTTAAAAAACAAGACCTATTAAGAACTGAGTTCTTAAAATTTTAGAGAACTTCTATATATCTAAGGGGAAGGTAAGCTTGAATTCATGTGTCAGTAAAAGCTGGCATTTTTTTCTTGGCCACCATTACAACAATGTAACTATTTAGAAGATATAATCCATTAAAAACCATATATACACAGGTCAAAAAATATATATCAAATAGTAATTCTTATTGGTAGGAGCCTCTTTATTGTTTAAAAAAAAAAGCCACCAATAAGACTTTGCATTTGTACTTCTTTAGCACTTACCATGCATTATAATGTCTAGGATTTACTCTGATAGCATTTCGAAAACAGGCTAATGCTTTATCAAGTTCTTCAGTTAACACAAACTCATGCCCTAGTAGAGTATAGGCATAAGCATAATTCGGATCAACCTGGATAGCTCTCTGGAAGAATTTAATTGCAATATCGTGCTCCCGTTGTAGACTGAAACAGTTCCCCGCAGCACACCAGGCCTTAAAAAACAAGGAAATAAAAAATAAATACATGACTAAAATTTTATTTTGTTCTACAAAACCAAACCTATAACTAAAATCAAATCTCATATCTCACTTAGAAAAACAAAAACTGAAACTCAACATTTGAGTTACCCAACAGGCATATTCTCAGTTGAATGCCAAGGGTCATTCTCAGCTCCTACAGAAATGAACAGAGAAAGGACAGAAACCTGGGGGCAAGCTGAGTGTAGTGCAGAAAGCTCTGGCTCTGAGGGCAGTAAAGACAAAGTTCGACTTTCACTGCTGGGACCTGTTGTAGGGCAGCCTCACACAACTCATTTTAATACTTCTTTCTCTCTTGTAAAGTAAAGAAAACAGAATCTACCAGGGCAAGTTTTTTGTTTTTGTTTTTTAAACTGGGAATTTAACTCAGGGGCAATTTACCACTGAATTACATCCCCCACCCTTTTTTTATTTTTCATTTTGAGACAGGGTTTCCCTAAGTTGCTGAGGTTGGTCTTAAACTTGGGATCCTCCTGCCTTATACTCCCAAGTTGCAAGTTGCTAGGATTACAGGTGTGTGCCACCATGCCTGGCTCGCTAAATATTCTTTTTGTAGTTGTCAATGGACCTTTACTTTATTTGTATGTGGTGCTAAGAATAGAACCCAGTGCCTCACGCATGCGAGGCAAGCACTCTACCAACTGAGCTGCAACCCCAGACCCACTAAATATTCTTGAGATGCCCTGAAATACAAGTCTTAAGCTGTTTTTTCTTATTACTAGCATAAATTCTACTCTTTTATACTGAACCAAGAAAAATACAAACAACAAAACCCCCAAAACCTGAAAGATGTGAATTAATTGTCCTTATATCCTAAAATGGCAATTGATATTACTAATTTATTTTAAAATCAGCATTCCCTTCGATTTATATTACTTTTGCTCAATTATCTCTATCTAATATTAGTAAATAGCAACTTTAGTACAGTCATTGATTAATTCTAAATGAAACAACTGCTTTTTAATTACTCTATTTTTGAATTGCGCCTGACATATTCTAGGATCTTCTCTTCTCTGGGTCCCTGCCTTTGAGGAGGAAAATAAGTGCAGTTGATACTAAATAGCTTTTGAACAATAGTCATAACATTCTGGTCTTTGATGAACACCATATATGACAATGGTCCCTTAAGATTATACCGCATAGAGATATTACATTGGCTTTTATGTAGCTGTACTCTTTGATGTTCTGCACAATGAAAAAAATCACCTAACAACACATTTATCAGAACATATCCTTATTCTTAAGTGATGCAAGACTGTATCTGATTCATCTCCATTTGTTAAGGGTGATCAAAAGGTAACTATACAAGCAAAGTGTTTTGGTCAACATACCTCTGGTGAATTTTTATCCATGTCTGTTAAGTCTTTTGAAAGAACTGAAAGAGCAACATCCTTCTGAAGATGCCAAAGTGTTGTAGAATAGATTTCCATGCCTTCAACTCTATAATTCTCAATTCTTCTAACTTCTGAGAATATCCTTTCAGCCTGAAATACAAAAACTAGTAAGGGGAAACAAGCTGATACGAATTATATATTTGCAAGCACAGTTTTGGTCACTACCTTCATAGGACCAAAATGTTGCCTTGTGTTATATTTTTTAAAGTGAATTATTCATAATACAAGGACAAAATAAGCAACCTTCTGTGGTATAGGTCAAATGTTGATAGTCATATCACACTTAACCTACTTTTTATGTACAAAGTTAGCCTTGGATTCAAATCCTAGCACTGGAGAAAAAAACAAAACAAAACAAAAAAACAGACAAGTTGATATTTTCTTCTTAAAAAACACTTTCAAGTTTTAATAATGGCTTTATAGAATAACCCTCCCAGCAAAGATAGAAGAATGACTTCTGATTTTTGCACTGACTTTCTGAGAGACTGAGTTGAAAATAAGATGGCTAGCAACCCTGTGACATGTTGAGCACATACACTAATACCATACCTGGCAGGAACTGTAGTTCCCACCTTCTCGCTGCCCTTTCCTATGTGAGTCTTATCTCAATATCAAAATTCTCAAGCTTCAGTTTAGAATAAAGAATATTTGGAATATTCTTAATGAAATAAAATAAAGAAAAGATAGCTATTAAAATCTGGAATTTATTCCCAAGAAATGCCAGATGGTATCTAAGCACTAGCTGAATGAATGATTTGTAACTTACCTAAAAATCTCTTATTTTATTTTTGGTAGCAGGAATTGAATTCAGTGGTGCTTAACCACTGAGTGACCCCCCCCCCCCCCCACAGTCCTTTCCCCTTTTAAAATTTTTTTGTAGTTGTAGATGGACAGAATGCCTTTATCTTATTTGTTTATTTTTTTATGTGGTGCTGAGGATCGAACCTAGTGCTTCACATGCTAGGCAAGCGCTCTGCCACTGAGCTACAGCCTCAGCCCCCACAACCCTTTTTGAGACAGGATCTTGCTAAGTTGCTGAGTCTGGCTTTGAACTGTGATCCTTCAGTCTCAGCCTTCCAAGGCCCTGGGATTATAGGTGTGTACCACTGTGTTCAGCCCCTAAATTCTCTTAAAAGGAAGATCACAAGTTCAAGTCCAGTCCTGACAACTTAGGGAGACCTTGTCTTAAAATAAATAAATAAATAAATAAATAAATAAAATAAAATAAAAGCCTGTGGCTATATCTCAGTGGTAGAGGTAGATACCCCTGGGTTCTTTACCTAGTAGCCTGCCCTCCTTCCCCATGCACATATCAACAAACACAGGTACCTTTTGTTTCAAATATTTCAGAATCTATTGCCTCTTTTGAAAATTCATTATGGTATACACAGAAAGAAAATGGAAAAAATAAAATTAAGCTGGGGGAAAAAGGCTGTTTTTAAATACTCAGGTCATTCACTGGTCTGTAACTATGGAAAACAACAAAATTCAGGTATTCCAAACTATAAACAATAAACTAGAATTAATTTTGAAAAGGATTTCCAAACACAGGTTTTGCTTTTTTGTATATATGCTATGTACCAGTAAATGGCCATAATCCCAACATGGAACTCCTAGCAGTGAGTCAGGCTTTCTGGCTATAATTCTCTTTTGGTACTATACAAAATTACATGAATAGATACGTCTGCATTTATTCTCTGCCTGGAAGAACAGTTTCCCCTTGTATCTTTGCACAGCTCATGAACAGAAGAATAATCTGATTTTGAGCTCATTTTAAAAAGGAAAAAAAAAAAAAAAAAGGCAGCACCATACTTTCACCGTCCCCTCAGTTCCCTTACCATGCTTCATTTTCCTTCATATGACTTCCTGCTACCTATCCTTAAACATTTATTGGCTTATAATCTGTCTCTTACTAGAAGGTAATATACTCCCCTAGAGGCAAGAAATTGCCTTGCTGTATTAGAGAGTACAGAACATAATAGCACTGAAATACATTCTATAAAGTAACCTTGTCAACTTTAATCCATATTAGACTAATTTCTTAAAGGGTTTTTGTTTTTGTTGCTGTTTTCTTTTTAAGCTTAGAGGTGGGGAGAAAATACTCTGAATAGAAGTGATTTAAACTGGAAATTACATTTTTTTTTTTGGGGGGGGGTGCTGGGGATCGAACCCAGGGCCCTGTGCTTACAAGGCAAGCACTCTACCAACTGAGCTATCTCCCCAGCCCCATTTTTTTTTTTTTTTTAATTTAAGTTAACCATCCTTTCCTTTTATCTACAAACAGACAACCTGTCAAGCACAGTAGCACATGCCTATAATCCTAGTTACTCAGGAGGCTGAGGCAAGAGGATCACAAATTCAAGGTCAGCCTCTATAACTTAGCATGACCCTAACACAAAATACAAAAATAAAAAGGCCTGGGATTAACTCAGGGGTACAGCACTCCTGGTTTCAGTCCCCTGTATCACAACAAAAACACTCCCCAAACCAAAAAAAAAACAAAACCCCAAATAAAAACACACATAAAACCCTAAAACAACAGGTAACGTAAGTAACAAATTTAATTAAAATTAAAAGGATAAAAGCCTTGTGATAAGGATATTGTGTCCTCAATTAAATATAATTTTCTTCATAGCATTCTTCAAGTTTCTAAAACACATTAAAGAGTTGGGCATAGTGTTGTGCACACCTATAATCTGTGACTCATGAGGCCAAGGCAGGAGGATCCCAAGATTGAGGCCAGCTTCAGAAACTTAGTGAGGCCCAAATAAAAAACGGGCTAGGGATGTAGCTCAATGGTTAAGTGCCCCTGGGTTCAATTCCCTAGTACCAAAAATAAATAAGTAAATAAATAACAATAGTTCAAAAATAACTATATTGTATAAGAACTTGGATTATACATATATCTATTACATGGTAAATATGAATTTTCAGATCTAAATAAGCAGAGGACAGGCATTCTGCGTTGAGTGCATTAATAGTTTTGTTCTCAAAAATCTCTCTCAAGAAAGCCTGAAGAATTTAAGTTATCACTTAAAGCAAAAAGGAATTTACTGATAAATTATAAATACTGATAAGATAGGTTTCTTTTCTTTCTTCCAGTGCTGGGGAATCAAACCCCAAACCTTGGCGTGATAGGCAAGCATTCTGCTACTGAGCTACATCCCTAACACCTGAGAAAATAATTATAGAAACATAACATAATAAACAAATATTGACCTTTTAGAGTCAGTCTTCTCAAGCATGAACATTTTTTAAAAAAATATTTTTTTACTTGTCAATGGATCTTTAATTTTATTTATTTATATGTGATGCTGAGTATCAAACCCAGGGCCTTGCACATGCCAGGCAAGTGCTCTACCACCGAGCCACAACTCCAGGGCCAAGCATGACCATTTTAATTATACTTAAATTATTTCTAGGAAGACATATATATGCCTATTTTCTAGACTTACCTGCATGTATTCTGAAAGTTCAAAATAGGCCCTTCCAATTTGGCACAGTACCCAACCAGTATTGTAGTGATGAGAAGGTAGGTGGCTCAGAATATTTATAGCTTCTTTGCAGTTGTATGAACACAAAGCTAAATAACCTTTTCCCATTTCACGAAGAAGGCTCATCAAACCTTCTAGGAGAAAACAATATAGTAAACAAAGGAGTAATAATACAGTAAACAATAAAAACTTGTTTTTAGAAAGGCTGATTACAAACTAATTCATTAAAAATTCCATCTACCTAACAATGAAAGCAGCATAATGAATATAAAGAAATTACTTAAAATAAGTACATAGTAATATAAAATAAACAGAATATTAAGCATTTAAAACAGACCTGCAGCTGCTTTTTGTAGATTAAAAGCTTGGATCTGAGGCGTGATTGTGGATATTTTCCCTTCGGAAATGATGGAAGAATCCAATTTTGTAATTTCCAGGCTATCATTTATGTTAGGTTGAGTTATTCCTCCTTTATTAGTTTTACTTTTTGTTTTTCTGTTTGGAATTTTAGGTGGAAACTTCATTTTTAATTTTTTGCTATTCTCCTGTAAAAGGGTAAAATTCCATGTATTTTAGACTTCTCCCTCAACCCTTTCTCAAGTATTAGATTTAAATGTATAATCTTGATTAATCTATATTTTTCTCAGAAGAAATTAAAAAAAAACAAGTCTTCAAAGTCAATTCTAAATTCAATAATTCTAAACATAAATTGAATTTACTTATCATGATTGAGGCGAATCAGCATTGTGTTGTTCTTTTTTGAAAGTATATCACATTCTCATTTATTATTTTACAGTAAGAAAACAAGGGATACAATACTATTTAGTTGTCTCAGAGCACTTAGTTGGTAAGTCAAAAAATTGTTGATCTGGATACATCAAAGTTAAAGTTATCCAGATAATGGTCCAAGAAAATTTAACAAAGGCTTAATGAAGTCCTTTAACTTTTTAAACTTTTAATTTTAAAATAATTTCAATTCATAAGAAAACAGTGATAACATATAACCATAGTATAAATCACGTCAAAGAAACTGAAATACAATACTATGAATTGAACTACTGACTGCATTTGAATTTTGGTTTTCATTTGAACTCTTGCATACATGTGTGTGTGTATATACAGTTCTGTGTAATTTTATCACATGAATGGATTTATGAAATCAACCACCATGCTTAGGATATAGAATTATTCTACTATCACAAAGAAATCATTTTGTGCTATGCTTTTTTTTTTGATGCCAGGGTTTGAACCCAGGGGTGCTCAACCAGAGTCACATCCCAGCCCTTTTCACTTTTCATTTGAAGTGACATGGTCTCACTAAGTTGCTGAGGCTGGCCTCCAACTTGTGATCCTCCTGCCTCAGTCTCCTCAGTTGCTGGAACTAGAGGCATATGCCACTGTGCCTGGCAGTGCTATGCTTTAATAGCACATCCTCTGCCCAGGCCTAACTCCTGATAACCACTGTTGCTTTAATATAATTATATCATTTCAAGAATGCTATATAACAGTGGGGTGCAGTGGTGTATGCCTACATACCAGTGGCTTGTGAAGCTGAGGCAGGAGGATTGCAAGTTTAAAGTCAGTCTCAGCAACTTAGTGAGACCCTGACAACTAAATAAAAAATAAAAAGGGGTGGGGATGTAGTTCAGTGTTGCACCCAATGGGTTCAATCTCCAATACCAAAAAGGAATGTTACATAACATTTACCAAAGTACCAAGAAATTATAGCTAGCCTTCCAAATTAAAAAAATATTTTAAAACTTCAAAATAGTCTCTATTTATAAAGATGAAGTCATCAATGAATAGAAATTTTATCAGGGAAAGCATTAAGTAAATGTGACATCCAGAATTCTTTTAAATTACCTTGGTTGTAGAGCTGTCACTAGTAAAAAGTCGAGAACTTCTTCGAGGCAGTGCATTTGGGGGAGATGTAATAGTGGGGCTCAATACCTGAGGTGTTGTACTAAAAAAGTGATAAAACATTTTTTAAAATTCACTTTATGACCATTAACTATAGTTTCAAATTTAGTCATATCAAAAAAAATTATCATTCCTCGTGTGAGTATTCTAAAGTTGGTGAGTTTGGTCAGTCCCTTCTGGTTCCTTTTTAAAAAAAAAGGTGTGTGTGTGTGTGTGTGTGTGTGTGTGTGTGTGTGTGTGCATATACATACTTAATTGTAGATGGACACAATACCTTTATTTTATTTATTTTTATGTGACACTGAGGATTGAACCAAGTGCTCCACCACTGAGTCACAACCCCAGTCCCCATTTCTGGTCCCTTTATGAAAACTCACCATTTAAAAACTACTCACGTTATTGTAAAATAATAAACATTGTAGTATAGATCTTCATTCTAATTGAAACTGATCATTTGAACTTAATCCAAAAAATATTTAGGGCCAATAAATATGACAAGCACATCTATAAGCCAATTATCTTTAGCCCTTTGCAGCATAAAAAAGTTAGGAAAATTATGCCAGAGATGAAAGATTGTTTCAAAAAATGTTAAAAAAAAATTAGGGGGAAAGGAAATTGCAATTGGGCATAGATCATCTAAATGTGTTTTTTTTTTTTTTTTTTAAACAAATAAATACCACCAGAACAACTGAAACTTGACAAATAATTTCCCTATAAATTCAAACAGCTGTAGCAAAGGTTTATTTTGTTTAGAGCAAAAGGAATCTGACAATTAACTTGGGATATATTTTTACTTTAAAAGCAAATCCCAAGATATAAGAATTCCATTCTCAGAAAGCAAGCAAATTTAAAACTTGAAATGATCTAATTGAGAGTGGGTTAAGTTGTTTATAATTTTTAAGAAATCCTACAAGTTACCTAATTCTGAATTAAATAAGTTTCTACAAACAAAAGAGATGCTGCCCAGTGAGTAAATCATGTCCAGGATGGTTCTTAAGTCTTTCAAAACAGAGAGCCCCAGTGCAGGGTTTTAGGCAAGTAAGAGCATTTGGGCTGACCAATTCATTTTTAAAAGTATAATACCTCAATTTGGTAGAAATAACTATTATAATTTATACTGCAAATATGAATGATATTATCAGCATGATTATCTAATCACAGAAAAGAGTTTTGTCAAGAAGTAGGAAGAACTTCATCAAATGGAGCAAGGAGGAACAGCCTGAAAATGTTGCTAAGATTGTTTTAAACAGAAGACTCACTGAATGAGGATAACACAAATTTTGTGGCGGTAGAAGTAACAATTAGCAAGAGACTTCTAGAGTTGGGAGGATAAACTCTTCTTACAGAGTAGTTAAAGTCTTATAATTTTTGTTAGGCTTCTGTTAGCTCCCAAGGCCCATGTGATATAAGAAAATGTAAAATAAAAGGAAAGAAAGAAGGCCTAAGTCTGAGGCACCAGAAAAATGAAGAGAAATAGAGAGTTTGAAAAAATGGGTGTGTATTTATTTATTTCATATTATGTAACCAATGTATGAATCTTTATAATTTCCATTTGGTTAACAAGGGGTTTAGCAGTGAAAGGAATATGCTCTGGAACCAGACTGCCACCACAGTTTGAAATTAAGGCTCTACTGCCATCATCAAACATATCACTATGTGCCAGTTATATTGTTTAGTAAGTGTATGTAAATAACATTATTTTTTCTGGTTTAAAAAAAATATGAAAAAAATTTAGAAAATTTATAGAAATGAATTTTGGAGAATACTTTATGTGGAGAAAATGATGGGGCTGGTCATGCTGCAAAGATCCACCATGTAATTAGAGATGAACCTTTAAGCTAGGTGACATCAGCCTGACCTTCTCCAGGAAGGGCAGGGTAGCTGGTGAGTGAGTTTAATCATGTGCCCAATGACTTCATCAACCATGCCTACATAATTAAATCCCCATTAAAACTTTTTTTTTTTTTTTTTGTAGTGCTGGGGATCAAACCCAGGTCCTTAACGCTTGCAAGGGAAGCGCTCTACCGACTGAACTATCTCTCCAGGCCTCCCATTAAAACTGTGAACATCAAACATTAGTTGAAATTTCTGGTCTGTAAACATAATGATGCACTGGGTGATGGGTCCTGATTCCATGAAAAGGACATAAAAGGTTGTGTTTGGGACCCTTCCAAAACCGACCCTTTAGTTATTTGGTCCTGATTTGTATTCTTCACAATAAAACTTTAATCATAAGTATAGCATTTTCCTGAATTCTGAGTTGTTCGAGGAACTTACTGAATATGAAGGAGTAATGGTAACCCTCAATTTGTACTGAGTTGGTCAGAAATGTACATTGCCTGGGGAACTCTGCACCTGCAACTGCTGTCTGAAATGAGTACACTTCAGACAGCTCTTGTTACAGACTGATTTTAATCTTTGGAGTCTGTTCTAAGTCTGAGTGGTTAGCATCAGAATTACATTACAGAATTGCAGTGAGGAAACTACTCAGCACTGGGGTAAGAACTACTGGAAAGGAGCAGGCAGAACAGCTCTTGGAGCTCATCCTGGTTGGGAATAGGTGGAGGGCACAAATCTCATACTAAACAGGCCTTAAAGAGTACTCTCTGAATAGTGGGGGCAAAACTAGTTTAAAGGCTATTCCTGTTCCACCTAACAAACTTAAAAAAATCAAACTGTTTCCAAATAACTCAGCCACATCCCATAACAAATCTTAAAAATATCTGAGGGAATGATAATAGTAATAAAAAAAAAAAATTCCGGCTGGTCGAGGTGTGACTTGGGAGGCTGAGGCAGGAGGATTGTGAATTCAAAGCCAGCCTCAGCAACTCAGTGAAACCCTGTCACTAAATAAAATATAAAAAAGGGTTAGGGATGTGGCTCAGTGGTTAGGCATCCCTGAGTTCAATCCCTGGTACAAAAAACAAATTCCAGCACTCAACAATGTAACACCAATCAATAAGGTACATAACTAGAAATGACAACAGTAATAGACTTCTGGATAAGAACATTAAAAGGACAAATTTTCTGTCTACTTAAAAAGGCAGAAGAAAGCATGGATGAGTAAGGAGACAAGCAAATCAAATTTATAGCTGGGCACAGTGGTGCACGCCTGTTATCCCAGTGGCTTGGGAGGCTGAGGCAGGATTGAGAGTTCAAAGTCAGCCTCAGCAAAAGTGAGTCACTAAGTAACTCAGTGAGATCCTGTCTCTAAATAAAATACAAAATAGGGCTGGGGATGTGGCTCAGTGGTCAAGTGCCCCTGAGTTCAATCCCTGGTTACTCCCCCATTCCTGCCAGCAAAATTTCTATAGATGAAAAAGGAATGTCTGAAATTAAAAAAAAAAAAAAACTCCCAACTAGATGGATTAACAGTAAATTGGACATTACAGAAATAAGATTAATTTGAAGACATGGTAATAAACACTACCCAAAATGAAACACAGAGAGGAAAAAGCCTAGAAACAAAAAAATGGACAGACTATTAGTAAACTGTGGGAAAATTTCAAGCCAGATATGTGGAAGACCTCACCCTTGGTAGCTGTGAATTTGACTTTATTTAGGAAATAGGATCTTTGCAGATGTACTCAAGTTAAGATGAGGTCATATGGGGGGAAAAGGTCCTAATCCAGTATGACTGACTGGCATACTTACAAGAGGGAAATCTGGATACAGAGACACACAGGAAGATTGCCATGTGAAGATATAAGTGGATACTGAGTTATGCTGTCACAAGTCTATCAGAAACTTGTGATTTCTGATAGGCTTCTGAAGTCTCCCCCACAGACTTTGGAGGGAGAATGGCCCTGCCTACAAACTTATAAGCTTTAAAACACTGAGATACTATAGCAACGTCGGGAGAGAGTAAAAAAAGTAAAAGTGGGAGAGAATAAATTTTTGTTGTTTTAAGTCACCCAGTTCGTGGTACAGGTTGAACGTCCATTATCTAAAATGCCTGGGACCACAGTGTTTCAGATTGCAGAGTTTTGGAGTTGTCCCCCACCCCCCACCCCAAATTTGTAATATTTATGTAATAGATTTTACCAGTGGAGCATCCCTAATCCCTAATTTGAAACTCTTAACTGTAAACTGCTCTAAAACCTGAAACTTTTTGAGTATTATGTTGGGATTCAAAAAATTTCATATTTCAGAATAGTACAGATTTTCAGATTAGGCATACTCAATCTGTTTTATGGCAGCGTTAAAAAATTCAAGCAATAAAACATAAAAATAGAATGAACAATACAAAAAAATAAAAAATTATTAATAGTTGATGATAATTATACATAGGTTTATATATGCTTTAGGATTAGCATATACTCATCCTATATAATGTTTCTTGGGAGGGGGCCTCAGTTCCTTCTCATAATGAGCCCCAAGCAAACACTACGAGCAAGCTGGCATTCATTATTACACTTACCATTCTTGCATTAGAGGAACATTTAGGCCTTTTAGATAGTCAAGGAATATGCACATTTGTGTCTATTTTAAGACTTCTGTATTTGAAGATTTGAAGTTTAATTTTATGATCTATGTATAGACATACATAATGGGGGAAGGGGAGAATGAAAACTATCTGTACTTGATCTGCAGAGGTCATATACATAAAAAGAAAATTATTTTGAAGGAATGCTTACAATATTTAGTTTAAATAAATCTAAGAGGTAATTAGAGTATTGTAAAAAGTTATTTTAGGTAACTATTGTGTTACTTGCATTATAAAATTCAACTAAAATTATATTAGTCTTTTCAGAAGTTGCAGAGTCAAGTTTTACATATTCAAAATTTATAACAGTCACACTAGAAATTTTCGAAAGTCAATACCTGCCTGAACTCTAAAAATATAAAGTTTTACATCAAGAAAAGTTGAACAATGAGAACTGATGACATTACAATAAATACCTTGTTTGTGGGCCAGAACTTTGTGTTTGTGCAACAAGAATTGGAGTGACCTCTCGACTATTTCCACTCTGTGAGAAGACAGACTTTGTTCCAGTTTGGCCCATTCTGGCAACAGACTGTAAAACACAAAAAGTCTAAGGTTTGTGATTATCAATTGCACTATAAGTAATAAAAGACACCATGATGCTCCTAGCTACAGTTTTGCAATGGAAGAGCTCATACACTGTTATCTTAAAACACAAATTATGAATATCATTATTGTCAATTGCTATATTAGTATGAATAATAGTCTATTTCCTTATTTTAACATCAGAGGAATTTTACTTCTCTACTACCTTTTCATCTTTCACTTTAGTTTCAAGAGAAAGGCTCAAAATTCCCAGGAACTATTCTATTTAACTCATTGTGATCATCCTCCATTTATCACACACCTTCTCAATTTGGGGTTAAGTGCTAAAAGTTTTAAGACAGCTACTATTTTATGATTTAACTTCCTATACATTAAAAAAAAAGCAATATAGTAAGATTTTATACTTCTCCTTTGGCACTTAGAAAACAGTTCCATAGATGTTCACAGGAATAGATTTTTAAAAGTCACGTGAAAACTTTCAAAATTCAAGGGATATTGTTCTTTATTGTTACTATTTCTTGTTTTTCCAATCTTTCATTCAGTGGTTTTTGATCCCTTGCAAGAATAAAAAAGATCTTTGCTTGCTTCTTTTGTCTTCTCTGATTATCTTATTTCTATTCATTTTACCATTTAGTTTTTTTTTTTTTTCCCTTGTACTGGGAATTAAACCCAGAGGTATTTAACTACTGAGCCACCTCACCAGCCCTTTTTATTTTTAATTTTGAGACAGAATCTCACTAAGTTGCTGAGGCTGGTTTTGAACTTATGATCCTCCTACCTCAGCCTCCTGAGCTGCTGGGATTACAGGCATGCACCACCATACCCAACTACCATTTAGTTTCTTTATAAAGTGATTTTTTATATCAAGGGATTCTTTCTTTTCTTTCTTTCTTTCTTTGGTACTGGGGATTAAACCTAGGGTGTTCTACCACTCACTGAGTTACATCTCCAGGTATTTTGGTTTAGTTATTTTTGAGATAGGGTCTTGCTAAATTGCCTAGACTGACTTCAAACTTGAGATCCTCCTGCCTCAGCTTCCCGAGTTGCTGGGTTTAAAATGTGTGACACCAAGCTCAACTTCAATGGACCATTTTTTTTTTTTAACCATCAGATAAATTTCTTCAAAACTTAACTATTATCCTGGTATTGCATACAAAATTTTCAAAATGTGTACTACAAATACTTGTTGTTGCTAATAACGTTCTCAGCGGATACGAAGGCCTTATTTTTGTCTTCTCTACATTGAGTATCATTGGTCATCTTCTATCTTCTGTTTTGAAATTCCGTGCAACTTCCTGAACAGTACACTACCTTGATTATTCGTGCTCTCACTTCATTTGCTGGCCTCCCTTTATTTCACAGTTTTAAAATGAGGTATACATACTGTGTTCCTTAGCTACTTTTCCTTTAGGAGAGCTGGGAGATTTATCATTTCTATCACTAGATAAATTCTTTCCTCTACAACTATCCACTGAGTATTTTCACCTACTCTACCATCACCTCAGAATAAAACTTCATAATCCTTCTTCCTCCTTTCCCAAAATTGGGACCTCTTCATTTAGCCAATGGACAAACTTACAGTCAATTCTGGTCCTTCCTTATTTATCATGGAACTATATACTGCATTCACTATTTGGCTTGATTATGCTTATTTGACACATGTACTCTTCTGGGAATATCTTATAAGCGGCCAGAGCAGAAGCAAAAGAGGATGAGACAGTAGGTGGATTTTATTGCTTTGGCACTCATTTGCTGCCTAACTTGTCTTTGAGCTGCAATGTCTCTTCTGATTTTGGTCTACTTTACCTGGCACACTACCACTCTACTGTTTTCTTCACAACTGTAATAAGCTAATTTCCACAATTATAGTTTGCACCCATAACAATACACCCATAGTTATCAACTTGAAAAAAAATCAGACTTAAGAAAGTTCATATGTAAACTACTTTGCAATTCCTTTTTTAGTAGTTTTGAACCTCCTATTTCCACTCACTAAGAAACTATCAGAGATAAAGTTTTTGCAGGAGAGAGCCGGGGGCGGGGGGACCCAAACTTTTGCAGACTCAGGTTGTTCAGGAGTAAAACAGTAAAAATAACAAGAAGAAACATTTCTAGAAGGTTAAGGAGGGACATTCATATATTAGCATGAGTTACTTAGTTTCCGTTTCTTAAACATCTCGCAAGCATGGTAGTAGACTTTTAAAATACATGTTTTTATTTAATTCTCACAGAAGACACCCTACACCACAGAAATGTTTCACCAAATGGTACTTTGGCTTCTACTGCCATATACCTATATAAAAGAACATTATGTAAAGAGCTTCAGAAAACTTTTTTCAGTGCTTATTATAAACATAATATCAAATATTTTTCTTTTACTATATATCTATGAAGATCCACCATAGAAATCTTATTATCAGAAATATCCTGCTTACCTGAACAAAATTTTTTTCATGTTAATTATTAGAGCTATTTAAAAAACATGGAATGGGGTGTAGCTCAGTGGTAAAGCACTAGGCTAGCAGGTGCAAAGCCCTGGCTTTGATCCCCAACACTGAAACAAAACAAAACAAAACAAAACAAAACAAAACACAACCCCCCCCACACATAAAAAACCCCAACAAACCATGACCTCCACCCCAACAAGACCCTATATACACAGCAGTAGGAATAAGTAAAAACTATGGCAGACATAATTTGTTATTTATGTTCAAAATATAGAAACAATCTTAATATTGTTTTAAAAAAGGAATTAAAAGTAAAAATGAATGTTTACTAGTTATATGCTGAATAAACTAAATTTATGAGTTACAATATTAGTTGGCTAAGAGTCATCAGTTATGTATCTAAGATAAGCAGGAAGCTGGGACCATCACATTCTTTTACATTTTGATCCACAACTCCAAGGTAAAAACAATTATGGAAAAAGTTAAATTTTCTCTGAGTTTATCTTTACAAATTGGAATTTTAAACAATTTAAAAAAATTTTTTAATTTAATTTGTTCTAAGTGGTTATACAAACAGTAGAATGCATTTAGACACATTGTACACAAGTAGAGCACAACTTCTCTGGCTGAACATCATGCCCTCACACTGGTAGTATATTCATATGTGTACATAGGGTAATAATGTCCATCTCATTCCACCATCCTTCCCATCCTCCACCCCCATAAACAAATTTATTTAATCAATACAAAATTGCATTTTACATGTAAAATACCTTTTTTGTAGGGGCTCCGGTGGATGGCACGTCAATTACAGAAGGTGTATTAGTGTAGTTTTGTAAATAGGATCCATCTCCAGGACTTGGGGTTTCTAATGGCAAAATCCCAAAACTGAGAAGAGGTTGAAATCAAGGTGTCAAAAAGTCATCAAGGCATATATAAAGCAGCAGTATACTTAAATTAGAAGGTCTAAAAGGAAGAGAATGGCAAATCAGTCTTGGGGGCAGTGAGGATCTGAGGGGCAGATTAAAAATAAGATGTGAATGTAACCTACACAACCCACCATTTACTAAAACTAAAAAAAAAAAAAAATCAAAAATTTAAAAAGGAACTCAATTGAGACACAACTACTCATCTTAGAAGGTTTATTAGAAATAAAGAACAGTGGCTTTTTAAAAGCAGATCTCCAAGTTAATAGATGACTTCAAATTCCTGGACTCTGTGGGATTTAGATACAAGTATATGGAGACAATGTCTCTAGACACTATTGGATATTTATCTAATAATTATCAATATAATTATATAACAGTCTCTAAGGGCACTGTCATCTTACAGTCAAGCTATTTTAGTACTTCCCTGGCCCCAAAGCCCCATTCATAGCATACAATTTTTTGATACTTTTAGACAACTACCCCTCTTGGGTAGGTTGCTATATTTATATATACATATATTCCTAATAATTTTGACAAAACATTCCACACTGATTGATATCAATACTTCCTCCATGTTTTAGAAAAATTCACTTAAAAAAAAAAAAACAAAAACCTGCTGTTGCTATGGTTATATCATAGGCATAAAAACATTTCAAGGGGTTCACTGTTATCTGCTGATGTACAGCCATAAAGATAGTATCTTTCAATGCATACACTAGCTAATTAAGACATATTTAAGAGTTTTAAAATTTTCTCCAGGTGTTAGGCATATAACTCAGTGGTAGAACACTTGCATAGCATGTGCAAGGCCCTGGGTATGATCCCCAGCACCACAAACAAAACAGATACACAAATTTTTATCACATCCATATTTCTTTCATTTTCTTAAAACAGAATACCTCTATGTCCACAATATTTTGGGAAGCTGCTGTTCATATTAACTTATATTATTAATCATATGAACCATTATAAGATCACAAAATATTACAATACATTTTGAATTAGGTTTTGTTTGACTTACCTTGGGGTTAATGGGCTAAGAGCAGCTGGTCCTCCTAATAAACTTCGACCAGTTTTTGGTTTATTTTGAACCTGTTTAGATAATATGGAAGTTCCTGTTCCAAGAGGTACAGTATCTGGTGAAATTACAGCTGAATCAATATAAGACACTGAGGAATCTGTATTCAAGGAGTACTTTGAATTGGAAGATTCTAAGTTCAATCTGTTTAATTCCTGAAACAGAAAATTTCTATTATGTCATTTATGACACATTATTTAGCTCAGATCATTTTTCTCAGTTTTCATAATCTTTTGAACATTAGAGTAGATACACTTACAATTGTGTCCTGGGGTGTTTCCGTAAGAACTGTCTCAGGCTGTCTATGAGATAAACTATGATTAGATACTAGTGTTGTACAAGAATTGGGCAGACAGTTGCTAAAGTTCTGTATAGATGTTAACTTAAATGTTTGGTCAGGATCTGGCTTTTCACCTGCAAAGACCAAAAAACAAAAACAAAAAACAAAAAACAAAAAAACAAAAAAAAGATATTTGCCTCTGAGGGATAATCTTTTTTTTTTTTTTCTTTCAAGTTTTATAACTAATTGGAAATCAGGCCTTATTCTAGGGTTTTAAAATTCTTCTGTTCATTTCTGCTAATCAAATTGACCTCCCCAAAGCCCATCCATTAACTTGTCATAAAAGTTAACCCATAAGACAAAGATGTAAATTTAGTAAATACACTAAATTGCAAGGACACTAGTTTAAATATAATAAATGACAGAAAAATGAAGATTTATGTTTGTTTTAAATAAAAAAAAAACTAGCTCTCTTTTTTCTCAAGGTAAAAGGTGGGGTTGGAGAGTTGAAATGCAGGTAATATTACAGTAAAGACTGAAGTACTTCTGGGTATACAGACACCTGTTTTTAAAATGGTCCTTTACACAGCTTAGAGCATATATACCAAGACACTCCATATATTGTTCAAGTGTCATTCATCTAACAGTTTTTGCTCTAGGCACTCTATATTATTTCTTAAGAAATTCTATTAATTTCTTGTGAGATACACACAATATAACTTATTCTAAAGGACTGAAGATATTTAAGATGAACTGGCTAAACAGAAATGACTAGTGGATTTAATCTTTTAGGTAGAGTAATGAATGGGAGGTCACATTATTCCCGAATCATATGATTCTAATTTCATATTCTCAATTTCAACAGTCCTAAGTTTTGCAAAATATTTTTATTTAAGACAGATGATCTGGATGGATGAATCTCCAAAAATTAAAGGGGGGAAAAAAAGGAGAAAATGCAAACCTCCCTCCACCCCCACAACCTCCACCAACCTACCTATTTCACATAATGATTCAAAGGGAGACCAGAGGAAAGGATTTAAACTAAGGCTCTTTTGGTAACATTCTGATCCTTTGGCAAGCCGATCTGTCTTGCTGTGGAAATAGAATAAAAAAGCTATAAAACCCCAAACATTTATTATGAAGACAATTTGTGGTTTAGAAAAACAGATAATTCTTATATAAATAAATTCTGACAGCACTCTTCTTGATGCTTCTCTAAATTATCAATGTCTCCTTCCCATTTTATCCCTATTATTTAGGAAAAGTTCAAGTTAAGTCAGGTGAAACAAATACAACATAAACTGAAATATTAAACTCTTACTGCCTTTTTGAATATTACCATATAACATCCCACTGGTAATTTCAAATGTGAGTTACATACTTTAAACATATTTAAAATTATCTGATATTTAACAAAGTAGTGGTAGCTCTTAATGAAAAGGAAAATTCGCAATTCTTTCCTAAAGGTTTACATTTGGAATCTTCACAATAATCCCTGGTAATAAATATACCTGAAACAATCTGGGATTATTAGAATGGCACTGTTTCCTCCCAAGCTTTTAAAAAGGAAGGCAGAAGGGGTTGGTAGGTATTGAGACTCACTGAAGCTCTGAAGTAAAAAATACTTATTATCTGACATGAAATTAACATACAGCAAGTCTTCTAAAATTGTAAGGTTTAACAAAGAACCAGATGGCAATGCAACCAACATTTTCAAAGGAACCTCCTCTTCAAGTGAAACTATCAGACACAATACATAATCTGTTTAATACACCAACTGCCAGTATAATCTTAGGGAATTGTAAAGAAGACTTCCTTGGAAATAAGCATTAGTCTGCCTTACTTCTAAATTTTCAAAGTAGAAAACAGGGCAAATGATAAAACAAACATTAGAAGTTTGAGATGGGTATGGTTGCAAACACCTGAGTTCCAAGCTACATGAGAGGCAAAGGCAGGATTGAAAGTTTGAGGCCAACCTGGGCAATTTAAGTAGATCCTGTCTGAAAAACAGAGGCAAACAGAGATAGGGATGGTGGGAGTGTTAGTAGCAGAGTGCTTGCCTAGCATATGTGAGCCTCTAGGTTTAACCCCCAGCACAGGTGTGTCGGGGGGAAACAACAACAACAACAACAAAACCCCCTCCAGTTGAAGAATTTCTAGCCTCCCATATTTGTCTAATTAATTAACTTGGGGTCAGGGTGTTCTGGGGATTGAACCCAGGGGCACTATACCACTGAGATACATCCCCAGCTCTTTTTTTTATTTTAAGACAGGGGCTCACTAAGTTGCTGAGGCTGGCCTCGAACTTGTGATTCTCCTGCTTGAGTCTCTTAAATCCCTGGGTTTACAGGCACAAGACACTGTGTCCTGCCCTATTTGTCTAACTTAAGTTAATAAACACATGGGCAACACCCTGGCAATGGGCAAAGAGACACCAGACTGGTGGTGTTACTCTCATAGCAGTCAGGGGCAAAACAGAAGATAGTACTCTGTTCATTCTATCTTGATGTCTGTGTTGGTGGCTACAGATATGTCATGCCTAGGGCACATTAAACACACACACACACACACACACACACACAAAGAGGGAAGGAGGAATAGGAGACAGACTTCTGGGAAAATGCATGTAAGTTCTGTCAGAGTCCATGCCTAACATTGTTCTGATGAAATTTCTTAAAGGGAAAATATGTCACAAAGTATCAAACTATTTAATCATCTACCAGGGGTAGAAAAGTAACCTAAAAATAGGAAATAAAGAAAAGGTATATATACAAAAAAAGGGTATTTTCTAAAAGTAACAGGGTTAAAAGTGGTAAATCAATACTTGTGATTATTTTTTTAAATTTTCTTATTTTTTGGTATTGGGGATTGAAACTAGGGGCACTTTACCACTAAGCTACATCCCCAGCTCTTCTTACTTTTTAATTTTGAGACAGGGTATTGCTAAGTTGCTTAGGTCCTCACTAAGTTGCTAAGGCTGGCCTTGAACTTGTGATCTTTCTGCCTCAGTCTCCTGAGTTACTGAGATTATAGGTGTGTGCTACTACACCTGGCAGGAATTGTTTTTTAATATAAGGTTATGACAAGGAAAATACAGTAAAAAGTCAGTGCTTGAGGATTATACTAAACCTCTAACAGTTGTATGACTGTTTCTTTTATTATTTTCTTTTGTAATTCTGAAATAAAGACATTTCCTCTGTCTCAGTCCCCTTCTTGATAAACCCTTTTCTGGTGAGAAACTTTTCAATAAATGATTCCTAAATCTACTTTCTTGACTTCAAACTTACCTTTCCTCTGCCTGTTGGACAGTTTCATCAAAATTTAATTCCTTATTTAAAGCTTCATATGTTCAAAATCAAATTAATCTTTTCTCCCCAAATCTGTTCTCCCCTTAGATATTAGTCGGCCTCACTTCTAAAATTTTCAAGTGAGTAGAAAATAGGATAAGTGATATGATAAAGATGAGAGGTTTGAGCTGGGCATGGTGTGTGCACTAGGAAAACCACTATTATCATAAGTTCACACACTCAAAAAACCTACTTAGAGGCAGCACTGACTCATTCTTCCCTGACCTTCATAGCCAAACAGAAATATGGCCTTAATTCATGTACTTTTATTTTACCCCTGGCTTAAAGTTCCTTCTTTATTTTCACTGTTATGATCTATATTGCTTCTCACCTTAACTGTCAATAGATTCCTAACACTCCATGTTTCAATTCATGCTAATTAGCCTCAATCACAGTCTGCTGATTCTTCCCCCTGCATTTTCCCTTGCAATTGAGTGTTTTCTGAGCACAGGAATTAAATATTTCTCATTTATAAATTACCCCCTTCCTGTTTTCAAGGAGCCTTGATGCCTGTTTTGTATGACATAACACAAATCAGACACTTTTATTCATTGTTTTTAAAGTTGCCTTGAGAGGACTGTATAAATTATTTAAAAGGCCAGAAAAGTGGTAGGCTAACACTGATTTAAACAAAGACGAAACATTCTGTTCAGGGAAAAAGAGTCTGAAAATTTAAGAGGTGGCCCTTTGTGATGAAAATATGGGAGAGAAAGGACGACCTAAAAAACTATAATATGCACATATTTAGATTACAGGATGTAATTTTGGTCACAAGATAGCCATATCATAACTAAAATGAAAATTCAGTTCTGGGACAGGATTATTCCACTTTGGATACTTAATCATCCTTATGACAAAAATACTCTTATTTCTCAGAAGGGGGAAAGAAATTCCATCTTCATAATTGGAAACTGCCTTACACATACACACCACACTTTTCTCAGGACTTGGTTCAACTGCACCCTCAAGAACTTTATTAATAATTTTATTTAAAAATAATTACTATGCCAGGTGTGGTGGAGCACACCTGTAATCCCAGTGGCTCAGAAGGCTGAGGCAGGAGGATTGGGAATTCAAAGTCAGTCTCAGCAACTTAGCAAGGCACTAAGCTACTCAGTGAGTCCCTGTCTCTAAATAAAATACAAAATAGGGCTGGAGATGTGGCGCAGTGGTTGAGTGCCCCTGAGTTCAATCCCTGGTACTCGTCCCACCCCGCAAAAGAAAAAAAAAATTAGTAGTACATACATACAATTTTAAAATTTAAATTTAAAACTTTCCTTTATTTTTTAAAAATTTATTTTGGAATAATTTTAGATTTACAAGAATGTCACAAAAGTGGTAGTAGAGTTTCCGTGGATAACGTCCCCTAATAATAACATCTAACATAAACACAGTAGAATTATCAAAATCAAGAAATTGACATTAGGATAATACGGTGAACTGAACAAGTCCTCATCTGGGTTTCAGCAGCTTTTATATGTGCTCATTTGTAGATATATTGTTTTATCACAATTATACATCTGTGTAACTACCACCACAATCAAGATATAGAACTGTTCCAATGTCCCAAAGAAACTCCTTCAGCTATCCTTTTAGTCACATACCTCTCAAAATCTCTCATGTTCTCCATCACCATAATTTTGTTAAATCACAATAATGCTATGTAAATGGAATCACTCAGTATGTAAACTTTTGGAACTGGTTTTTTTCACTTGCCACAATGCCATGGTGTCCTAAGTTACTGTACACACTAATAATTCATTCTTCTTTATTGCTGAGTACAATGGTCCACAATATGAAATAGTTAGTTTATCCATTCACTCTTTGAAGTATGGGTTGTTTCCAGTTTGGGTCTTTTACAAATAAGCTGTTATGATATATGTATCATCCCTATCAAAAGAGGGATCCCATTGCTCTGCGTCCTTAGCTGCACTTGCTATTGTCAGAAGTTTTTATTTTAGCCATTCTAATAGGTATATAGTAGTATTTCATGGTGGTTTTTACTTGCCTTTAATAATGGTCAATGATTTGGTACCTTTATTTTTTTGCAGTACTGGGGACTGAATCCAGGGGTACTCTACCACACTGAGTCATATCCCCAGTCCTTGTATTTTTGAGACAGGGTCTGGCTAAACTGCTAAGGCTGCCCTTGGATTTGTGATCCTCTTGTCTCAGTCTCCCAAGTTGCTGGGACTACAGGCATTTACCATTGTGCCTAGTTGGATATGGTGCTTTTAAGAATATTAAATTTTTTATTTCTTTCACAAATCCTTTACTTCCAGTTACATATCACTCCCCTCAAATAATTTATAGTCCTCAAACATTTACTTTCCTTTAAAAGTCACTCTACAGATAAGAAGTGTTAGAATTTTACTTTTTCTATCAAGTTTTCCTAGTTACCATCTTACTCTTCTTAACCAAGCAATCAGTTCTTAATCAGTAAGAACTGATTACTATTCTATTTTTCAAACAAAATATTGCTTGAATTTTATCATATTTTTATTATGATAATAAAAACTTACAAAACTTTGTTAACTGTTTCTTTCCTAGTGTTCTATTATAAACCTTTGAGAGTGGGGACTGTGAGTCATTTATATTTATATTCCCAGTGTCAAGTACTGTGTCTAGCTATAATGTGGGATAGATCTCCAAATATCTTGAACGAATAACAACAATAGAGCCAGGTGAGTGCCAGGCACAGTGGCACATGCCTATAATCCCAGTCGCTGAGGGGGGGTTGCTGAGGCAGGAGAATTTCAAATTCAAAGCCAGCCTCAGTAACTTTAGCACGGCATTAAGCAATTCTGAGTCTGTCTCTAAATAAAATATAAAAAAAAAGGCTGGGAATGTGGCTCAGCGGTAAAGCATCCCTGGGTTCAATTTCCAGTAACAAAGGGAAAAAATAGGGAAGAAGCAGAGTTGGCATGACCTAAATTCATCACACACATCCCTTATTTTAAGCTAAATGAAGACAGGCAGGGTCATGCACTAATCCCACCTGAGGCAGGAAGATTCCAAGTTCAAGGTCAATGTGGCAATCTAGTGAGACCCTGTCTCAATTTAAAAAAAAAAAAAAAAAAAATGGGGTTGTAGCTCAGAAGTACAGTGCTATTATATCTTTACTTAATCTTGTTCTCAAGAGTGGCATCAATGGCTACATATACTGCTACCACACCTAAAAAACAAACACTCAAATTCAGCCAAATAACTTAATTATATACAAAAAACCATATTCAAAATTTCTTTTCCTTAAAGCAATATTCAAACTAACCTTAATTTATCTTAAAACAATGCTATTCTGGTTCTTTAGATATTCTGGTTCAATTACTTCTCTCATACAACAGATGATATTTACATATACAAAGTGCTCCCTTGGGCAGTTATGAGCAAATTCTATTACCCTAATTGCATCTCCACCCACTACTCCAGAAGTATTTCAGAATGAAAATGAGTAAGATCAATATTATTATAGTAGTAACTTTGATTTCATACTTTTTTGAAAATTTAATTTTAATAGATTTAAAAAACTATTTCTGCAATCACTATTGTTTCAACTGTCATTATAAAAGATTTCTTTTGACATACTTCAAAACTGTTATATGATATACCAGATGGGAACTGTTATTCTTCATTACTGAAATTTGCCTTCAAGCCGCTAAGGAGTAGCAGTGATTTTTTTTCTTTCTTTTTTTTTTTTTTTATTGTTAAGCAGTGATATTTAACATCAGAAAAACACAAAACAAAAAAACTAACATTGTGTGTATTCAGTTGTTAGGCAGTGCTGCTGAAGTTAATTATCATTAAAGGTAAGTGGACAGTAAAAAATGGGATCCACTTCTTTACTATTTAACTGGTTTAACAAGGTCAAGAAAGCAGAAGATTTGTACTATTCAGTCAAGTTAAATCTGACACATATCAACAAACGGTGCTGGGAAAACTGGAAATCCATATGCAACAGAATGAAATTAAACCTATCTCTCACCCTGTACAAAACTCAACTCACAATGGGTCAAGGACCTCAGCATCAGACCAGAGACCCTGCATCTTACAGAAGGAAAAAGTAGGTCCACATCTTCACCTTGTTGGCTTCGGATCAGACTTCCTTAACAGGACTCCCATAGCACAAGAAATAAAAGCAAGAATCAATAACTGGGATAGATTCAAACTAAATAGCTTTCTCTCAGCAAAGGAAACTATCAGCAATGCGAAGAGAGAGCCTACAGAGTGGGGGAATATCTTTGCCAATCATACTTCAGATAGAGCACTAATTTCCAGAATATATAAAGAACTCAAAAAAACTCTACACCAAGAATACAAATAACCCAATCAACAAATGGGCTAAGGAAATGAACAGACACTTCACCGAAGAAATCTACAAGTAATCAACAAACATATGAAAAAATGTTCACCATCTTTAGTAATAAGAGAAATGCAAATCAAAACTACACTAAGATTCCATCTCACCCCAATTAGAATGGCGATTATCAAGAACACAAGTAACAATAGGTGTTGGAGAGGATGTGGGGAAAAAGGTACACTCATACATTGCTGGTGGGGCTGCAAATTAGTGCAGCCACTCTGGAAAGCAGTGTGGAGATTCCTTAGAAAACTTGGAATGGACCTACCATTTGACCCAGCTATCCCACTTCTCGGCCTATACCCAAAGGACTTAAAATCAGCATACTACAGAGATACAGCCACATCAATGTTCATAGCTGCTCAATTCACAATAGCCAAACTATGGAACCAACCTAGATGCCCTTCAATTGATGAATGGATAAAGAAACTGTGGTATATATATATACAATGGAATATTACTCAGCCATAAAGAATGATAAAATTATGGCATTTGCAGGCAAATGGATGAAATTGGAGAATATCATGCTAAGTGAGATAAGCCAAAAAATCCAAAAGAGGAATGATCTCACTGATAAGTGGATGATGACACGTAATGGGGGGTGGGAGGGGGGCCAGAATGGAGGAAGGAGGGATTGTATAGAGGGAAAAGAGAGGTGGGAGGGATGGGGGGGAAGGAAAAAAATAACGGAATGAATCAAACATCATTACTCTATGTAAATGTATGAATATGCAAATGGTATGCTGTTACTCCATGTACAAACAGAAACAACATGTATCCTATTTGTTTACAATAAAAAAATAAATTAAAAAAAAATCTGACACATAGATCAACATAGTTTTTTTTTTTAAACTACAAAGCATTCTCATACAGAAAACATTTCTGATACTTTGAATCATTCTTACTTACCAATATACATGTCCCAACAATGAAAGAGTAAAGCAAGCTGAATCACCAAATTCAGTAACAATATCATCATGGCTTTTCTGTTTATTAAACACTCCACCAGACAAGATCTGTTCCCCCTCTGCGAGCCTTCAAAATATAAATTTACAGATTAAAATATATCAATATAAAAAGCACTTCATGAAGACATCCTTCATGACCAATATATGTCGTAAATATAAAGTAAAAGTTCATCGTACTTTGAATTATTGGGAAGCAGGAAATTTTTGTCTTTAAAATTGCGGTTTCTTCTGAAGTTTCTGAAGTCATTAAATTTAGTTTCTATATGTAGAAACCTAGTCCAAGCAATAAAATTATTACTCATGTCAAAAGAAATAGAAGATGATAATTTTACTGGGGAGAAATATGAATGGTTCTTTACTAACTAACAAGTATGGTGGCTCTTAATTCTCTAATTCCTTGAAATAAGAAGGTACCAGCAAATTAAAAAAGACTGACATTTTAATTAAAAACTGTATATTTTATAGCCTCAATCATTTTAGGAATGAAATCTGTGTAGCATTTCACCTCTTTTTGTCAGTTGTGTTTTCTTTTCTTTCTTTTTTATTTTTTTGGTACTGGGGATTGAACTCAGGAGCACTTAACCACTGAGCCACATCCCCAGCCCTTTTCTCTACTTTTTATTTAGAAACAGGGTCTCACTGAGTTGCTTAGTACCTCGCTAACTTGCTTAGGCTGGCTTTGAACTCTCGATCCTCCTGTCTCAGTTTCCCGAGGCAGGTGTGTGCCACGGTGCCTGGCTTCAATTGTGTTTTCTTGATTAAAAAAACAAAACAAAACAAACAAACAAAAAAAAAAAAACCCACAAATTTTCTCCAAACATAAAAATTTGCCAGGTTTCATTATATATTTTTGGCATGCCAGAGTTTGTAATTGTTTAAGTTTTAAAGTTTTTGATTAAAAATAATTAATTAAAATCACCATGTGGAAAACTCTCAAGTAGGTTAATAGCATATTCTGAATACATCTTTTCAATGTCACTGGAATTTTTCCCCCAATTTGTTATACATAACACACAAACATACACGTGTGTATATAAATACACAAACACACACACACACACATATAAACATTTATAAATGGGATAAGAATATCAATTTAGAAATTGGCTTAAGAGACTAATTGGCAAATTAAGAGAGTTAATTTTTAAGATTTAAACATTAAAATATTTGGAATTCAAAATAATCTAGTAACAAATGTTCCAGAAATTTTATAGCCATTTTAGCTATCCTTAATTAACAAGTCATTAGTCACTGGAAAAATAATATAGTAATTTATAAATACATGACTTTGAGACTCATTTGAATCCTCTAATTTAACAATAAAATACACACAGGCTTTTACAAATATCTGTTTAGCTACTTTTATCATTATTCCATGTTCTACAGCAGAGAAGAGTTTTAACAGAACATGATTTATCTATCTCTCCAGCTGCCTCCAGATTTGGAATAAGGACAACTGACTTAACTGTAAATAAGCAACAAATGTGTAAGTGCCCTTGCTTCAAAAGGGTATGCAATGGTCCCCGCTTCCCCTGATAAAAATGGATCTTGAAAGGAAATTACACAACCACCAAGGCACATTATCCTTCAGTGAACCATCAAGTTTGAGGCTTATTCAAAGTGGCCTAACACTGAAAGCAAAGGAAAGGAAATGATATTTGTGATAATTTTGGAAACTGATTAAGAACAGTCATAACTTGAGCTTCTCCAAAAGTAAACTGTTTCACCATAACAATGAAATCTCTCTATAACAAAAATGTGATAGACAACAGTGCAAATGTTTCAAATGTTACTAAACAGATTTCTGCCACTAAAAAAGGAGAAAAGAGGATCAATCACAGTTTAATTTGTCAGAAGAACTTTATCCAAAATTCTATAGTATAAAAAGAACAAAATTAGAAAAGCTTTAAAAACTTACTTGCTGAGATCAACACAACATTTTGCAAGCAGGTATTTACACTGTGGTGTAGTACAACTGTGTCCTTTCAAGAGTCTATATGCTTTATATGCCTTTCCTGAGCGGTAATAACAGGTTGCCAGTAAAAACAAGGCTTCTTCTGAGTGTACTAAAAACAGAAAAAAAAGAAAAAGGAAATTGGACATTGTTCAGCATATTGAATGATAACCAATTTATTTGGCAATAAACAATAGGTACAAAAAAATTAGGCATGTTACTTCATCCAAAACAATAATTATTAATTTAAATTTGAATTATTGAGAAATATATTGCTGACAGAAAAGTTCATTTTCCAATTCTTATCTACTTTCCATAAGGAACCAAGGAGAGCGAAGAAAATCATAGTATTATTGTAAACCCTTATGAAAGAAACACACATATACCACCTTCAGCCTTTGACTACAGTAAAGCATTTGGGGGGGGGGGGTAACCAGGGATTGAACCCAGGAGTACTCGATCACTGAGCCACATCCATACCCTATTTTGTGTTTTATTTAGAGACAGGTTCTCACTGAATAGCTTAGTGCCTCGCTAAGTTGCTGAGGCTGGCTTTGAACTTGAGATCCTCCTGCGTCAGCCTCCTGAGACACTGGGATTACAGGCATGCGCCACTGTGATGGCAAGCATTTTGTTTTTAGATAATATTTCTATAATAACCCTTTGGAGAACAGAAGTCAACTTTCACTAGAGCGGGAAACTAAGGATAAATAAATCTCATTAGTAATCTGAAATAATTTCTATATTAAAAGATCATTAAAAGATATATATATATATATATATATATATATATTTTTTTTTTTTTTTTGGGTGCTGGGGATCGAACTCAGGAACTTGTGCTTACGTAGGGTATAGGCACAGGCCTATAATTCCAGAGACTCGGAAGGCTAAGAGGAGGATAAAAACTTTTAGGTCTGACTTAGCAACTTAACCAGACCCTCCCAGTACAAAAAAAAGTGGTATAATGCCCCTGGGTTATATTCCCAGTCCCAAAAAATTTTAAAAAGTAAAATAAAATATATTACAACACCAAATTATATTCAAGATAGTTTAAAGAAAAAAAAATCTAAACTGGCGGACTTTATAGTAACACTAATATTGCTATCCAATGGTAAGAGCTGAGTTACTTAACAACTGGTGTCCTATTTCTTTGTATTAGGAAATGCCTCATCCTTCATGAAATGTGGCATTTCCTCCTCTTATTTACTCTATATCTCTCCTAAACCAGTCTTCACAACCTTCTAACCAAGCCAGATGCGAATCTATAGAAGCAACAAAAACAGGATTCTAAAGAAAACCCACAAATTTGTGCTTTTATATAATAATCCCAGTGGGATGAAAGATTTTATAAACCAGTGGTTCTCAAAGTATAGGCCCTGTACCAGCTTCATTGACACTTGGAAATGTGTTAGAAATGTGAACTCTTGTGCTGGGATTGTGGCTCAGTGGTAGAGCACTTGCCTAGCAAGTGTGAAGCCCTAGAGCCCTAGGTTTGATCCTCAGCACCACATAAAAATAAAGGTAGTGTGTCCACCTATAACTTACCAAAAAAAAAAAAAAAAAAAGAAAAAAAGAAAGAAAAAGAAAAGAAATATGAATTCTTGTGCTCTCAGACCCACTAAATCAGTAACTTGGGTTATAAGAGCCAGTAGTATATGTTAATGAATTCCTCAAGTGATTCTGTAGTATGCTAAAGTTTTAGAACCACTGTTTTAAAGCATGAGACAAACTTGCCACATCTTCCAGGAAAGTTCATTTCATTCCAAGATTTGGGATAAAAAAGTAATTGATATTTTACTCTTGTAAGTATTTCATTATATACATGTGCAAGGAACGCCCACACCCCCCATGCTTCTTTGGCCTGTGATTTTCCATGAAGAAATAGTGTAAAAATAATGTGTAGTAAATAAAATCTGGCAAATATGGCATATTACTGATATAGGATCAAAAAATGATTGAGGAGCTCTGCTGCAATAGGAACAAATTATTAATTTCACTGATCTACAACTGCTAATTTATAGGAGTTAGTGTGATTTCTTCCAGCTTTAGCAAAGACCTGGTTGGTTCCTTTTTTTTTTGGTACTGGGGATTGAACCCAGGGTGTTTTACCGCTGAACCACAACCCTATCCCTTTTCATTTTTATTTTTTTAAATTTTGAGACGCGGTCTCATTAAGTTGCTTAGGTCCTCACTAAATTGCTGAGGCTGGCCTCAAATTTGCAATCCTCCTGCTTCAGCCTACCAAGTCACTGGGATTACAGGCATACGCCATTTAGCCTGGCTAACGACCTGGTTTCTTATTGCTATATTTAAAATTATTGATTATACTGATAAACAATGGCTCTCATAGTTTAACTTCCAGACACAGTAATGCTTTACCAAATGTTTTGTTTATCGATACTTGATTATGCGTAGGTCCATTTTCACTGTAGTAAAATTCCCTAACAACATAAAGATAATCTACTATCCTTTGTGTGTGTGATTTTGGTGTTCTACTACAATTATTTTCTAAAGTGTAATAACTTAAAAACTACATATTCAAATGGTATTATGGATTGGTAGTTTAGGTGAAACTTAAAAATGAAATAAGGAAACACGATAATGAAGTGAATTCAGAAAAACCTGATTTGATGTGAGAAACATGGTGGTTTCTAAGGCTCCCTATAATTAAAAAACTTAACTAGTACAAAAATGTAACTAGTGAATCAGTAGTAAGCATCTAAAAAGCAGATGTATGTTTACTGAATAGGATTGACAAATAAATATCATCTAGCCCAGTAAACTCAATTGATAGTAGCTGCCTAAAATGCCAAGGTCAGAAAAATTCTAAGGCTAATTATGGTCAAGCTAGTTAATGTACAGAGATCAAAACAAGATCTGGAAACAAGGTCTGGGACTGTGAAATACAATGTCCATAATATATTTAATAATTATGAATAAAGTGAGCAATGACTGCAAAGTCACTCCTAAAGTAATATTGAGAAGTCAATCATGTGTTGTTAAACTATGGTATGATGAAAGAGTCTACTACTATTGAAAACAGTGACACAAAAACACTTTCAGAATGCACTGTTGAAGTTGCAGACATCTACTGAAGCTTCTCTTTTTTATTAACATGTATTAACTGTACATATTAATGTTACTCAGTATGATATTTCTATACAGCATGCACTGATCAAAATTTTTTAAAAGTATTTTTTTAGTTGCTGATGGACCTTTATTTATTTATATGTGGTGCTGAGCCTTGAACCCAGTGCCTCACACGTGTCAGGCAAGCACTCTACCACTGAGCTACAACTCCAGTCCCTGATCAAATTTAATCTCTCCTTTTCTTCTCTCCTGCTAATGAAACTCCTCTTCTTACAAAAAGGCTAGGCTTCAAAAATGGAAAGGTCTTTTGAACAGAAGTCCAAAATAATTAACAGGGGCAGACTCTTGAATCCTTCAGATACATTTCCATCAAAAAGAAAGAAGAATGACTTTTTCAGTGATTTTTTAAAAATATTTGTTTAGATGTTGATAGACCTCCATTATTTATATGGGTGCTGAGAATCGAACCCAGTCCCTCACACATGCTAGGCAAGTGCTCCACCACTGAGCCACAACCCCAGACCCTTTCAGTGCTTTTAAACATAAAAAAAAAAAAAAAAAAAAAAAAAAATCAGTGCTGCAAGATGATTAATAATATAAATGAGCACCTTTTCTAAAATGGACCAGTTCTGTCAACACTTAAAATTTGTTGAGGTTTTTTCTACATAGCCTTGATAAAATAAAATAAAACATTATAGAAAACTTCTTCTAGGTGAGAGCACTCTGCTGGCTGCTCTATCATAAACTTGGAGGTTGTATGTATTTAAGGGCACAACATTATGGAGTTATCTATGATTTGTTATACATGTTTCATTATAGTAGTCGCCCTTATCTAAGGGGGATACATTCCAAGACCCTCTGTGGATACATGAAACCATACATACTGCTAAACCCCATGTACGCAGGTTGAACACATCTTGTTCAAAATGCTTGGGATGTGTTTCAGATCTGAGTTTCTTGGATTTCAGTGAATCTGCACAGACTTCACTGAGTAAGAATGCCCTCTGTGTTGACAAGAATTCTGAGGCTGATTCAGTGGAATGAGTACTGTGATGAACTAGTGATGTCTACTATGATTGCAAATCAGAGGAATGGCAAGGATTTCATAAATTTGAATCAGAAAGAATAAGAAAGAACCAGTAACCACCTGTGGACAATGGTCTCAAGTTTTTTCACCTTAAAAAGGCAATAGCAAAGTCCATTTTATAGGGTTATGAAAGATTAAATAAAATAATATTAGGTTACCTAGAATACAGTCAGAATTCAATAAATGGTAGAATTATTGTTGTTTTTATTGAGTGATGATATCTACTCTCACTGTACTAAAATTCTAAAATTTTCTCTCATAGAAACACAGTTAAATGAAGTGGTTAGGTCCTGTATTGAAGAAATACTAATATATACTGAGTAACTTGCCAAGTGTCAAGCACTTTATCATGCACTCATAGCACGTGGATTAAAGCTTTATGTGGACTAATCTGTAAATTCTGCTACTAATTCAATGGCAAAATCCAATCATCTGAATTCTAAATGAGCACGATCTTTAGGAGCCTAATTGTAATGAAAAAGAAACTGCATAGTCTTGTCTTTCTTTTTGTGGTGATCAGGATCAAATTCTATGCAAGTAGAGTTACCAATGAACTACACCCCAGTCCTATTCTAATAAACAAATTCAAAAAAAGATTAGAACTATAACACAGCAAAACTGGTGCTGCCTAGGTATTGACGAAAATATAGTTAAAGAGATTATGATAAACCTTGCTCTTGCACAATTAAGTGGAAGAGGGTAATCTATCTTCTTTCTAAATCACTCCTTCCTTCTCAGTCTTCATTGGGACTTCAAACTTTTCGCACAGTTCTTCCCCACTTTTCTCACTTAACTCCCATTCTCTCCCACAGGCCTCACTACACTCTCAAAGGAAACCTAATTTCCTCATATACCAGTTAACCTCAGGGTAAGATAAGGAGGTTTCACTTTACTTCTCAAGACTATCCCCAAGTTTTACTCCAGTCCTTTTGTGAAATACCTGCTTCTGAGGTTCATATCTTCTCCTTAGAAGTCTCAGCTACTGAACTCAGGACACTGCTTCAATAATGAAAGAATTTTGGGTGTGGATTATGATCTTCCCCTCCAGCATTATTTTCATACATCTCTCAATTAGACCTCATGTCAACTTTGGTGCCCTGACCTCTCTGTTCTTTCTTATCAACCACCTCTGTCTTAACTTTTCCTGACCCGCATCTTGTCTATTTATATATATATCTATTTTATTTTATTTATTTATTTTTTGGGGGGAGGGTACTGGAGATTGAACTCAGGGGCATTCAACCACTAAGTCACATCCCCAGCCCTATTTTGTATTTTATTTAGAGACAGGGTCTTACTGAACTACTTAGCACTTTGCTTTTGAACTGAGACTGCCTTTGAACTTGTGATCCTCCTGCATCAGCCTCCTGAGCCAGTGGGATTACTGGCATGAACCACTGAGCTCCACCTGTCTGTATTTTTTTTTTTAACTTTATTAAAATACTGAGTTTATTTCACATGTATATTTTTGTCTCCCCACCATTTCCATGTCTGACCACCACTACTACTATGTCCTATCATAACATTCCATACATACTTAAAAACCAAGCAAAGGGTGGAGTTCCATCTTTAAAACTAAACAGGCATTTTGGACAACACATTCTTGGCAATGGAACCTGGACAACATTTATCAAACACGGTAGGGAAAGTTCTCACTTTGCATTATAAAAAGGACAGCCAGATATCAACTGCTACAGAAATGAAAGAAGACGGAAATTTTTAACAAACTGTTTAAACTATTTTCTTAAAGAGATTTCCTCCACTGCCAGAGATCTTGAATAGCCTCCTGGTCAGTCATCCGGAAGCAATTCTTCACATAATTGACGAACTTGGCTTCCACTTTGGAAAGAGAACCACCTTTCTCTATACTTGCTTGCATTTTTGCTTTAATGTCTTCTACAGAACTAGGTCCTTTTGGTGTTTTAGGAGTTTTTTCCTGTTTTTTGAAGGATTCCTGACCTTTTGATCTTGGTGTTGATGGTTTTGAGTCTTTTCCATTCTGGTTTGATTTTTGTGCATTTCTGGCTGGAGTATCTCGTACAGATTTCTTCACTGGAGCTTTTTCTTCAGTTTCCTCATCATCAAAATCATCATCATCATCTTCATCATCATCTTCATCATCGTCGTCATCTTCATCAGCAGCAAATTTTACTTTTTTCTGGGGAACCTTGCTACCACCTCCATGGGCAGATCGCTTTCCAGACACACTTAAGAGTTTTACATCCTCCTCCTCTTCATCTTCTGATTCTGCATCTTCCTCCACAGCTACTAAGTGCTGCCCACTAATATGCACAGGCCCTGAACCACACTTCAACCTTAAGACCACAGGTGGTGTGATTTCAAAGCCCCCAAGGGAAACCGTTGGCTGTACAGACATTTTCAATGTTGCCAATGTTACTTTAATAGGACTGTCTTCATAATTCATTGCCTCTGCTTCAACAATGTGCAAGTCATCCTTTGCACCAGCCCCTAAACTGACCGTTCTTAAGGATAACTGGTGTTCATTTTCATCATTATCCACCTTAAAGTGATACTCTTTGTCAGCCTTTAGTTCACAACCGAAAAGATAGTTCTGGGGCCTCAGGGGGCTCATGTCCATGTCCATCAAATCTTCCATGGGGTGGTAGCATGCACTTAGGTGGGAGAGAAGGCGGACGGAAAATAGGCTGCTGCCCTAGAGAAGAGACGCGCAGGACGGAATCACGCCAGGGCTGTATTTTTAATATTCTTATCTCTTCTCCTTTTGTGACAAATGCCTAACAAACCTCTAATACTCACCTTCTATATCGTTACAGTAGAGTTACTAAGCACTTACTATTAGAGAAAAATCCAAATAAGAGGCAGAAAGGTTGAACTATCAATTCATGCTGGAACACACAAAACAAACACACAAAAAAAGCTCATCTGCAAACATTACAAACTAAAAATAAAAACTCTTGGCAAGTAATCCAATGGAAACAATATGAAAAGTAGAAAAATGAAATAAAACAAATAAAAAGAAGATAGTGCTATTTCTGGTCTGTACATGTACATAAAAGCATTTATATACCCAATATACCACACACATGTATATGTATATATAGTAGAGATGTCAACAGTTCCTAAATTAATTTATAGATTTATATGGTTACAGGGTCATCATTGATCAAATCTTTGCATAATTTCAGCTATACATTCTTTTTCTTTTCTTTTTTTTCCAGTAATGAGATTTGATGCCAAAGGCCCTTGTGCCTGCTAGGAAAGTACACTACCACTGAGCCACATCCCCAGGAGCCTTTGTGTAATTTCAAAGTAGTAAGAAAGTGCACATGGAAAAATAAAATTACAAAAAGGGTAAAGACTTCTTATTAAAACATGAATTTTGAAGGAAAAAAAAGCAATTATGGGAGACATGTCTTAGAAATATCAAAAGAATATAAAGTGTTAATTATAAAATGATATGCTATTGAGTTAAAACAGAAAAGATGACCCAGTAGTACATCTGAATCTCAACTACTCAAGAGGTCAAGGCAGGAGGACCACAAGTTCAAGATCAAACTGGGCAATTTAGCAAGACCCTGTCTCCAAATAAAATAAAAAGGGGGCTGGCGATATAGCTTAGTTGGTAGAGTGCTTGCCTTGCAAGCACAAGTCCCTGGGTTCAATCCCCAGCACCGCAAAAAAAATAAAATAAATAAATAAATAAAATAAAAAGGGTTAGAGATGTAACTTAGAGGTAGAACACTTTTGGATTCAATCCCAAGTAACTGACCTCTCCCCTGCCAAAATATAAAAAGAAATAAAATTTACTAATGGAAAAGAGGAGAGATTCTAGCGGCAGAGCCAAATATTTTAAGAAGTTTAATATAAAACCAAATAAGAGCCAGGTGCAGTGGTGGTGTACACCTGAAATCCCAGCGACTTGGGAGACTGAAGCAGGATGATCGAAAATTCAAGGCCGGCTTCAGCAACTTACTGAGGACCTAAGCAACTCAGCAGGACCCTGTCTCAATATTAAAAAAAAAAAAAAAAAGGGGGGGGGGCTGGAAATGTAGCTCAGTGGTAAAGTGCCCTTGGGTCCAATCCCCAGAATGCCCCACCCCCCTCAAACAAAACAACCTTCCCCCAAAATAAGTAAGATATCATGTGGGGGACTGGGAATGTGACTCAGTGGTAGAGCACTTGCCTAGCATGTGTGAAGCACTGGGTTTGATTTTTCAGAACTGCATATAAATAAATGAATAAAATAAAGGTCTACCAACATCTAAAAAATATTTTAAAAAATGTCATGTGGGCTTCATTACTTAATAAATTAAGTAATAATATAAAAGAAGTTTTGGCTCTTATCTTACTCAATATATTACTATAAATTCTTTGAAAAATTTTAATGTACCAAGAACCATATATTTAGTATAGTTGTAAAATGACAATTTTCCAGCTACTGAAGCAATAGGAGAAATTATAAAATGTCAAAGTTGATTGAGTTCAAATGAATAAAAAAGTTAAATATAAAAGTCACAATTATCTATATCACCGTCTTAGCAAAAGAATAATAATTTAACGACAGAAACAAAACACATTACAAAAGGTTTATTGAGCATTCATTACCAAGTTAAATGGCTGTGCCAAGTGCTTTAAATACATTATCCTGTTTACTTTTTCAATTCCATAATTCCATATTTATTTTATAAATGAAAAACCTGAAATGCTCAGACATTATATACCTTTCCCGAGGTTACAAAAATGTATATTTAAGTGACAGGATTAGGATTTGTGGCATAGCTATGGATTCTAAATCCATGTTCTTAGCTACAGAAAACAGACTCTACTTAAAAAAACAAACCTAGGGAAAGAAATCCTAAAAACTGAGAAATGATTAAGTATATCAGTCTGTAAGCCTAAATCAACTCTATGGTTATTAAAATAAACAAAGGGAACCACATAGATAAAAAGTAAAGTTTTTATGAACTAGTGGTCAATTATAAAGAAAAAAACAAGAGAGTGATACTAAGAATCTCGTTAGTCATAAAAGTGATGGAATTTCATGCATTTTATTTATAGTTCTATATAAATAAAAATTTACAAACCTTCTGCATATAGTCGCTCTGCCAGGAAAACTGCATCTCGGTAAGCATAGTGGTTTAGTGCTTGCCATATCGCAGCCTGCAAGTGAAGGAAAAAACAAATACACATACATATGGTTTCAAAGTTACTACTAGCACAGAGCTTTGAACATAAATATCCTTAATTAAGTGATAAACCCCAATGCCCACAGAGCAAACTCCACAGTATGTATGACTCTTGACATATCTGCGTTTACTCACTCAACTTGCATTACTTTTAGGCTTCTGTGCCTTTGCACATCCTTTTTCTTCATCAGGGAGTGTCGGCTCCCTTACCAACCTTCCCTAGTAAGTTTCTTTCTAAAGACCTAGCTTAAATAACATGTATTTCCATAAAGCTTTCCTGACTAACCTCTAGCCATTTCTTTTTTTCATTTACTTCTTCAGTAGAACATTCATATATATTACAGTTATCTGTTTACGGGTCTGCTTACCCTACTAAATGACATGCTTTTACCAGCAGTGGTTTTCAACCACTTTTCATGATATACATGAAGGAAATGTACAAATGTATGTCATCCTCCCACAAAAACTTCCCCACCTATTACCCACCTAATTCTCAGCCATCAAGAAAGCAGACTGGAAAATAAATGAGTAAAGTTATCATAGGACTAATCTTTAATCCATATGAACTTTGCTTTTTCTGTTGGAGTCAGGGATCATAACATAAAAGTATATATATGAGATAGGACATTTTAAGTTAAGAATAATCAAAACTATCTATATCCATGTACTAACCACTCAGCTCCAGAAATAAAATATTAGCAACTATCTTTGAAGTCTTATGGGCTCCTCCAGCATATGTCAATAACATAACTTCTGGCCTTAAACAGGAAACTACCACCCTGAATTCTGTTGCCCTTTCTTCCTAATTTGATACATTTGTGCCTATCATTCCTAAGCAGCAATACATTTAGTTTTTCCTGTTTTTCATCTTTAAATAAATATAACCCTACTCTGTATTCTGCTGTGATTTATTTTTAAAACCCAATATTTGTTTTGAAAATTCATGCTGGAGTTTGTTCACTTTCAATGCTGAATAAATAATCTCTATTGTCTAAAGATATCAAAATATTTTTTATATGGACATCTGAGTTATTTCTAGGGTTTTTTTTTTTTTTTTTTGATAGTTATATCAATTCTGCAACAAACACTGTTTTTTTCTTGGTAAGGGGAATTGAACTCTGGGGCACTGACCACTGAGCCACACCCCCAGTCCTATTTTGTATTTTATTTAGCGACAGGGTCTGAGTTGCTTAGCACCTCGCTTTTGCTGAGGTTAGCTTTGAACCTACAATCCTCCTGCCTCAGCCTCTGGAGCAGCTGGGATTACAGGTGTGTGCCACTGTGCCCAGCTAACACTACTGTATTCATTTCTTGGAGTACATGTTTAAGGAGCTCTCCAAATTAGGATATATACTTAGGAATAAAATTACTGAGTTATTGAATGTGTCCATCTTTACTAAATAATGTCAAATCATTTTTAAAAGTCATTAATTTATATACCAAATAACAGTAAGTTTGTATTTACTCCACGGCCTTATGTACACTATGCATTGTCAAACTTTAAAATTTTTTTTATTAATCTGAGAAAATAAAAGCCTCCAATTAATTTTAAAAAACATTTTTTAGATGTTGATAGACATTTATTTATTTTATTCATTTATTTATTCGTGTTGCTGAGAATCAAGCCATTACCTCAAACATGCTAGGCAAGCACTCTACCACTGAACCACAATCCCAGCCTCCATGTGGTATAGTATAAATTTGGGGTTTGGTATACATTTACATATAAGTTGAAAATCTAGTCTAGGTAATGGGAGCTCAATATGTTACCTAATAGAAATAATAGGTACTTAATAAATATTTGTGGAATTAAATTTAAGTATTTAAAAGAAAGGAGCCAGGTGTGGTGGGCACACCTGTAATCCCAGTGACACAGGAGGCGGAGGAAGAAGAATTACAAGTTCTGGGCTGGTTTTGGCAACTTAGCAAGACCCTGTCTCAAAAAATAAAAAGGACTGGGGCTGTGCTTCAGTGGTAAAGCACTCCTGGTTTGATCTCCAGTACCAAAAGAGAGAAAGAAAAAAAAAAAAAAAGGGAGAAATGGACAAGTTACCAACTTAAAAAAGGTCCTTTCTCTTTCACATTTTAGTGACTACTACAGTGTTAGTGTCTTAAGAAACACTACTGCTGCTAAGAGTAGAAGAGGCCACGTTCGAGGTCACAAGATCACAAGTTTGAAGTCAGTCTCACCAAGGTAGCAAGACCCTGTTTCAAAATAAAACATTTTAAAGGGCTGGGGATGCAGTTCAATGGTTTAAAACTGTGAAAAACTCAAAGCATTCTCAGAGAATTTCAACATTTGGATTGCGCAACTTCAAAACTATCACTCAGAAAACAGTAGGCTAAAGGGTATGCGAAACTAATTTGACTCAGCAATTATTTCTTTTCTTTTTTTCTTAGTTTAATATAAAGGATTCCTTTGACTCTCGTTAATCACAATGACCAAGTCACTTAGGAGCTTTAATCACCTACAAAATAAAGACTAAAAATACCTACTTCAAAGACAGGCATATGAAAGTCTAGCTAAGTACCTGACTAAATTGTAATCCCCCCAAAAGTATATCTGGTCTTCTAGTACTGGCGTGGCCTAGGGTTCCGGAATCACACAAACACAGACAAGTACTTTTCAAAATGACACTAACTTAAATTATGCAACTGTAGTAATACTGAAAGGAAGACACACCAAAAACATTTACAATTGTAAGGCAGACCATAGTTTCACCTGGATTACTTTAGTAGTATCTTTATTGGCCTCTCTGAATTCTTTTCCATCCTATGAGCCATTCTCTCCCTGTGACTTTTTCACGAATCAGATCTGACCATATTACCCTTTTACTTAAAATCCTTCAGTGACTTCTCATTGTTCTTATTTTAAAAATCTAACCACCAAACTCAGTAGTATGGTACAATTTGTGCTTACTTCTCTCGTTTTCTTTTTCTTTTCTTTTTTTTTTACTTCTCTCTTTTTTGACAGAGCTGGAACCCAGGGTCTCCTTGTCTACACCTAGGCAAATGTTTCTTCCACCACTGAGCTACAGCCCTGGTCCTTTTTATTTTATTTTTCAGACATGGTCTTGCTAAATTGCCCAGACTGATTTCAAACTTCCGGCCTTCCTGCCTCAGCTGCCCAAGTAGCTGGGGTTATAGGTGTGTGCCACTGTGCCCCACTTCCAACCAGTTCATCCTTTATTGTATTTTCTTGTACTCTGGGAGTCTATATTGAAACTCAGTGATAAACAGAATTATTCTAAAAAGGAAATAATTAACCATCTCATTGCTCTTTTATGAAATCTGAAGATTTCTTCAGACCCTACTTGTTTAAGTCTGTTCTACGTGAAAGAAAATGGTGAGTAGCGGATTTGATGTTGGCAATCTATGATCAAATTTGTGTGCCACCACTTTTAGTAGTATGATTTTGAGGGAATATTTTACTTTTTTCAGCTTCAATTTCCTCCTCTGAAAAATGGAGCTCTATTTCTAGATGCTGTTGTGTGGTATATGGGATGATATAGTGCTCCTAATAAACTGACTGGTATACATTTAACATTTAAAATCTTTTCCTTTCCAATAAAAATAATTTATAATTTCTATCATGTAACATATAATTTCCCTAGTCTATTTACTACAATTGCTTTTTTAAAAAACGCATAAGCCAAATATAAGACCCAAGGGATTCACCAGCTACTTTAGTACTACTAAGGATTAACAGGAAAATTTGACACATATACACTAAAGCTATAAAGTCCCAAAACTCTAAATTTTTTTTTTTCTTTTTTTCTTTTTATACTGGGAATTGAACCCAGGGGCACTTAACCAGTGAGCCACATCTTCAGCCCTTATTTTTTATTTTGAGACAGGGTCTTGGGCTGGAGATGTAGCTCAGTGAAGAGTACTTATCTAGGATGTGCAACACCCTGGGTTCAATCCCATGTACCACTAAAAGGAAAAACAAAACAAAACAAAACAACCCTTGAGACAGGGTCTTAATAAGTTGTTGAAGGTGGCTTTGACCTTGAGATCCTCTTGCCTCAGCAGCTGAGATTACAGATATGCCCCACTTTCTTTTTTTTTTTTTTTAATTAAAAAAAAATTTTTTTTTTTTATTTTGGTACTGGGGATTGAACTTAGAGGCACTCAACCACTGAGCCACATCCCCAGCCCTTTTTTTGTTTATTTAGAGACAGGGTCTCACTGAGTTGCTTAGCATCCCGCTTTTGCTAAGGCTGGCTTTGAAATTGTGACCTTCCTGCCTCAGCCTCCTGCGCAGCTGAGACTACAAGTAGGTGCCCCTGAGCCACTTTTTTTTTTTTTTTTACTTTTCAAAGTTAAAGAAATGAAAGACAATACATTATCATATTCAAGAATCTTATCCTTTCCTGAGTTTAAATTAAGCTTTACTCAGAACTTCATTCCTTTAATACTAATTTTTTTTTGGGGGTGGGGGGTGATGATAGTGTGGATTGAACTCAGGGGCAATCTACCACAGAGCCACATCCCCAGTCCTTTTTATTTGAGACAGGGTCTCTTTAAATTGTTGAGGCTGGCCTCAAACTTGTGATCCTCCTGCTTCAGTCTCTCAAGGTGCTGTGATTAAAAGCTTGCACTACACCCAGTCTTTTATTATCAATTTTTAAAAGTATCAGAAAGATAGTGATGTCAGCCAACACAAACTTTTATAAATCCAGAAGTTAAACCCGCCACTTATAGAACCCCACCTATAGCTTCCATCCCCACTCTGACAATCACCTCTAAATACCTGAGAGATGGTGTCTCTCTTTGGGGCATGGGGTGGAGATCAGATTACTATTTGAGGCACTACAAATTGGTAGCTGATGATGAACAGAGCTAAAATAAGCTCTTGGTTATTCATCTACCTTTGCCCAACTGATGGTGTAGGTCTCCTCCTAATAGAACAGTACTCAGTATGCATCAGCCTCTAGAGTTCTACAAATTAATGCCAGATGTAGGAACTGCTGCTAAAAAAAGTCATGAAGCCAAACAAAGCAACATCCCTTCCCTCCCTTTATCCCCACAAAATGTTTAAGAAAAATGTCACTGATTGAATTAATGGCTTAGTCCTTGGTTTCATTAATTGAAAAGTAAACAGCATAAGGTTGCAAAATTCCTTACTTGCTATTCTTAAACCTGAAATATTATTTTAAATGTAAACAAATATCTGTAAGTTGTACTTAGACTTAAATGTTACTACTATACATTGTTTTGCTCTTGTTTTTGTCAAAAAAAGAAAACAGCTGCTTTTCAAATGACCATAACAGCAATGAGTAATAAAAGTTTCAGTTGATACAAGAAGTTATAAGGAAAACAAACAAAAAATCCAAGACACCACCGTGGTCTCTTATAGTATATATTTTAATTTAATGTATAGAACTCTAATTTAGTTTAAGTCTACATCATTGGTTTTCAATCTGGGCAAATCCTTCTCCCCCATTTAGCCATGTTAGTGATGAGGGAAATGAAGGAAAATCTGGTGGGTAAAGGCCAGAATTATTGCAAAATGCTCTATAATGTACTCCCTCCTACCCCATCCTCCCCTCTAACAAGCATTAGCTTGCCCAAAATTTTGTACCCAAATTAAGAAACTCTGGTACCATGTAGCTGGGTAATTCTAGTAACATGTGTATCTCTCTAATTCCTACCTCTTTCTTCCTTGCCAATAGCAGCAGATTAGTATTCCCAAAGCAGTGCTTTCATTATGTAATTCCTCTACTCAAAAACTCTTTTGCTCATATAATGGTTATTCATTACCACATCAAATCTAAACCTCTCGGCCTGGAGGTTTATAACCTGCTTCTACCTGGCTATTAAAACCTTCTTCTTGTTCTCAATTCCCACTGAAGTCAAAGTTACAATATTTTGCTATTCTCCCTAAACCACATTATAATCTTTGGGATTCTGCTCATGCCATTCTGTGCCACGAATATTCTTTCTCATCTCCATCCATTCGAATTCTTCCAAAATTTTAGGCTTTAAGTTATGCTCCTTTAAGACGCCTTTCCCATTCTTCTGGACTAAAAAGAGTTCTTTTTCCCCAATTCCTTTATTGTTATTTGTGCAATCAAAAACAAACTGACTTGTAACATCAGTCCCATTTTCCTGTTAAGCCTAACTCCTCATACGATTAGGAGTTATACCTCAATTCTTCTACTTGATAGTCTCACAGAACATTTAATTGCCTTCCTTCACATCTGCCCCATCCCTAAAGGATTCTCTTTTCTTAAATAGCACCACCAAAACGAAATTCAGGCATTCTTTCTTCTTTTTCTGTACTGCGGATTGAACCTAGGGTCACTTTACCTGTAAACTACATTATAGCCCTTTTTATTTAGAGGCAGGGTCTTGCTGAATTGCTAAGGCTGGCCTCAAAATTGCAGTCCTCCTGCATCACTGGGATTACTGGTGTGCACCACCACACAGTCATTCTTGATATCCACCCCACCTTCACATAAAATCAATTTCCATGTCTCATTCGTTCTACCCCTCCCAAGTATTTCTTGAATGTCTACCTCTAAAACATTTCTTAAAAATTTATCTATTTCTTTCCTACTACACTGCTACTCTAGTCTATATTACCTTCATCTCTAAGGATACTGTTTTTACTCTTGGTACTCCCCTCCCCAACATATTTTTCCTACAGTAGCCAAACTATGGTACTCTCTGAATCAATAATAGATGGTGTCCACAGATACCTTATTCCAAGTCAAAAAGTACTTTTTCCCTATCTAACAGCTTCAAAATGATACTGTGTATATAGTATCCAATTACTATATTGCTTACTAAAGTCATTTTAAAAGGCTTGTTTACAACTTTATCTAACACTTCTAATTGTGAATTCTTACTCCTGGGAATAATTGATAAAATTAAAAAGTGATAAATAAGATGAAATTTCTGCCTCTTCTTTACAAAGTCATCTTTTATCAGGTAATTTTTATAAACATCCAAATTAGCACTCATTCAATTCACTTATGCCAATGTATCTTCCATTTATATATGTAACATAGCAGACTGGCTATGCCATGTTAAAACTTTAAAGAACAAGGAAGAAAACCAGTTGCTCATTTTATCTGTCAACTTTTTCCTACGCCTAGTAATACCATAAGTCTGAGGCATTCCAAGAAAGGAAACTATTTTCTAACTTTTTCCTTTTCAAATATATAGAATCAGTCACCATTTTTTTATACTAACTTATATCATCCTATTTTTATTCTCTTAGTTACTAATTCATTCCCATTTTCAATACTATCCCTGATCAGTTGATTTTTATAACTGTGGTCAAAGTTGCTTGCTCCTCCCACTGTTAGAGATTCCTTCTTAATTGGCTTCTTCTTACACTATAAAATTACAACCAAAATTCTCACCTAGTCATATTCCCCCTTTTGTTGGTACTGGGATTGAACCTAGGGTTATTTCACTACTGAGCTAAGTCCCTGGTCCTTATCATTTTAAAATTTGAGACAGGGTCTTGCTAAGTTGCTGATGCTGACCTTGAACTGGCAATCCTCCTGCCTCAGCCTCCCGAGCTGCTGGGATTACAGGCATGTGCCATCTCGCTGGGTTCACCTACTCATATCCTAAACTTATCATCCCAAAATCTAATTGGACAAGCTTGCATTAGGACGGAAATAAACAAAGAGACACACACAAATTTGATTTTTAAGCCTTAAAAATATTTAAGTGTATTATTTCTGAGAGTACTTCAAGGAAAAATAGGGGACATGATGGGTACTATCTAGAATAGGCATATTTCTCTTCCAGCCATTCTTTTATACGGGTTGAAATGACTATAAAATTGTTATTCTATGCTATCACTGCAACTACTTTATCACTTCAGAAGTCTTTTAGGGCCAGAAAGACAAAATTATGAGAATATGAAACAGAAATTAATTTAAGTTATCTACTTATCCATTTAATTTCATGTTGGGTCTCAAAAAAAAAAAAAAAAAGCTTTGGAAGAACTGATACAACTTAGAAACAGGTAAATTTCCTAAGATACAATCCTGCATTATGTTAATTCAAACACTAATAGCTGTTATACATAAAGAGCTGGAAATGAAGCCAAACTTGGAAAAGTGAGCATTTCATGCTGTGAAGAAAACTAAGGAAATATAAAAGTAGTAATGTATTGAAATATTTATTTGAGATCACATTAGAAATTTCTAAAACTGGTTTGCTTTATAGCTTCAAAGTAAAGTCCATGACTCAATGACAGCAGTTGACAGAGGTCAATTCTTCTGACCAAATCAAAGATCACATGGTGGGATGAAGGTCTTCCAGACCTGGTCCATCACCAAAGGACAAAAGATTCAATTTCTCCAAATGGCAGTGGGGAAAAGGACTTGGCACTGCATCACACACTTAAAATCCAATAGGGTTTCCTCCCTGGTAACAGCACTGTGCGTCAAAGCATACCTTGCTGTTGTGAGGTTAGTGAAATGGATGGAAAAAACATCATTTATCTTTCATTTCCTGAATGTCTTATAAACATGCACCATGAAATATTTCTGATCCTCATCACAGGTAATGGAAAAACCCAGATTCGTCCTTTCCACTCCCTTCCCTTGTATAGGTGCTCGCACCTCGGGCGCCCGGGGCCTTGGAGTTCTTGTCTCAAATCATCACTGTCCAGTGGGGAATCCACTGAGCGAGAAAGACAACGTGGGTTACATTGTCTGGCACCAAAACAGAAATTAGTATTAAAAATACCGATCCTACCCTCTCATCACATAACAAAAACAAAACCAAGAAAAACCCCGCAAACTTGCCCCACCATTATGAAGATCGTACCAGCTCGGTTCAAATGTGCTTCTCAATCATCCTTCTGGCGAGAGAGCACCTGGGGCGCGTTTTCGGGCCCTCATTTCTCACCCCCCACCCCAAGCGCCAGGCCAGGCCCCTGGACTCGCAGGAGGGGCTGGCGGACGTGGGCTCCGACGGAAAAGCAGGCATTACCCCCGCAGGCCGCTCACATTGAGGGTGGAGGTAAGGTAGGGCCAGAGGTAACACGGCTTAGGTCGCGGGCAAGGCCTCGGAACTGACGGAAGAACGGCAGGACCCGCAGGCGGGGAAGCGGGAGAAGCAGCCAGGCCTAGGCCGCACCAGGCCGCGAAGTGGCCATACGCGGTTTCCTGACTGAGGCTGCGAGCCAAGTCTCAGAGAAGGGGGTTATCATTACCTGGACGGGTTCCTGCAGGACCGTCATCCTTGAGGCTCAGGCCCACTTTCTGCAGTGCCTCAGGCCCCCCCCGTAGCGGCTCCGGCCCCGCCAGCCCCGGCTCATTTAAACTCAACAGCGACCGTTACCGGGGGATGGGGGAGGCCGAGCGATTGCCGAGTACCTCCGAGCGGAACACGGAAATATCCGAAGTGTAGAGATACAGGCGAAAGTAAGACGGAAAGGCCCGAAGGAGATCGAAAATACACGAAGTGAGTCGGCCGAGAAGGCGATCGTTACCGGAAATTGTCGAAGGTTACCGGAAACTAGCGAGTTTGATCCAACGCGTAGGTTTCTCTTCTCAGCCACGCCTTCGCCCACGCACGCCACGCCCAGTCGTCCACGCTACACGCTGTCCGGCCCAATAGGCAACCAGCAGACTGGGCGTGGCGCGGCGGATCGGGCGGGGATCGTTACGTGGCGGAGTTGCAGTCTGGAATCGCTACTCCCCCATTTCTGGATTAGCTGGTCAGAGTAGAGAGAGCAAAGGGTAAAACACCCCAATTTGGGGCTGACTTGAATTAACCAAAAAGTGTTTGTCTTTTGAGTTTATTTAGATCATTATCCATTCCAGAAATACCTCTTTACAGCTCTGGGGTAAATTTGGGAGGTTTGACGCTCTCCATACTGTAGGATGGCGGGTCCTCGAGGTGATTACGGTCTATTTTAGGGTAAAGTAATGTAACAAAGAGTGCTACATTATGTGGTGCCCTTTATAAATGATGTAAAAATTCAGAGGCGAGATAAATTAGTTGGGATTAATAAGAGGAAAAAAGATGAAAAGATTTAAACTGGATTTTGAAGGATAGGTGTAATTAGAAGAAAAAACAAGATAGTGTAAGTGAAGGCAGGAGAGATGAGGTCAGTCTGGTAAAGAGTTAAGGCATTTATTGAAAATAGTTACTGAGGTGACAAGATGACGAAAATAATCTCAAAAGGCAGTTCGAAATTTTTATTCTTGATAGAAGAGGCCATTTGGTGTGTTGGAAAGAGTGTAGTATTATAAGTCCAGTGGCCTGGTATTGAATTTTGTCTTTGGTGCTAACCTATAGCTTTTTAGGCATCTCTCTAGCTTCTGTTTACACAATCTGAAAAAAATGATCAAGGAAATTAGGTCCATTAGTGGATGTGAAAGAAGGCACTTTCACATTTCCTTTCTGCTTACTTCCTCGCCCCACCTCAAAAGCATGCACCAGGAATCTATCAAAACTGTAGCTTTCAACAGACAAGGCAAACAGTTTTTGAAGGTTAATTTTCTGTTCACAGCTGGGAGTGGTGGCTCACGCCTGTGTTCCTATCTGCTCAAGAGGCTGAGACAGGAGGATCTCAAGTTTAAAGCTGGCTTCAGCAATTTAGCAGCCCTAAGCTACTTAGTGAGACACTGTCTCAAAATAAAAAAATTAAAAAAAAACATAAAAGGACTGGGAATATGGCTCAGTGGTTAAGTGCTCCTGGGTTCCTGGTACCAGAAAAAAAAAAAAAAAAAAAAAATCTGTTTAGTACTTCTCTAGGCTAGACCTGGGACTCATGATACATTCCATTGTCTGGACATGTGAAATGAAGTTAGAGCTGTCCCTTCCTTTCTTTGGGTGATGTTGGAGGAAGATTTTAAAAAAAAACACCAGTTGATAGATCTGTATCCTTTTCCACTACACATCTGTAAATACTGATTATGTACTTGTGGCCCCACAACAGGCAAGTGCTAAGGTGATTTTTGACTGCCCTGTGCTCTGTTCTTTTAGCAGAATTATGCTGGATAAATTAGATTGGGAATAGACTTCTTTACTGACCTATATAATAACCATTAGCTATTTACAGTTTAATTAGTTAAAATCAAATGAAATTAAAAATGTTCTTCAGATGCCCTAGCCACATTCCAAAGACTCAATAGACCTTTGGGGCTAGTGACCACCATATTGAACACAGACATAGAACATTACTGTTATTTGTTTGACTAGGGCTGGAAGATAGATTCACTCAGGTGTCTAGGGCCCCTGAATTCTTCACAGAGCCTCTCATCAGTCAGTAGTTTAGCCACAGTCCCTTGACTTTGTGGCTTGCAACCAAGTGGGTGATAATAGAATCTGTGGGGCCTCTGAAGTCCTACCTCTGTAATAGTCAAACCCATCACTTCTTGTTGGTCAAATTAAGACACAGGGTCAACCTGGATTCATCAGGAGGGAAAAATAGACTCCACCTCTTGATGAAAAGAGTGGTAAAGCAACACTGCAAAAGGCATGTGCAATGGGAGAGATAGCTGGATATCTTTGGAAATGATCTATGTCAGGTGTGAGATGAGAGAATCTGTTAGTGGAAATGAAAAGATATTGGTAAAAGATGTCTCTTAAAAGTTGACCCTTTTATTTTATTTTACTTTACTTTTTTTGAGGTATTGAAAAATTTTTCATTGATGGTGATAAATTAAAAAAAATTTTTTTCATACATGTATATAGGGTAATATGTCTGTTTCATTCTACTGTCCGTCCCATCCCCACTGTCCTACCCTTCCCCCTACTCCCCTCTGCACAATCCAAAGTTCCCTCATTTTTCCCTATCTACCCACCACTATGGATCAGCATTGGCTTATCAGAGAAAATATTTGGCCTTTGGTTTTTGGGGATTGGCTTATTTCACTTAGCATAATATTCTCTAGTTCCATTGATTTACCTGCAAATGCCACAATTTCATTGTTCTTTAAGGCTGAGTAATATTCCATTGTGTATATGTATCACATTTTCTTTATCCATCTATTGAAGGGCATCTAGGTTGGTTCCATAGTTTAGCTATTGTGAATTGAGCTGCTGTAAACATTGATGTGGGTGCATCACTGTAGTATGCTGATTTTAAGTTCTTTGGGTATAACCTGAGGAGTGGGATAGCTGGGTCAAATGGTGGTTCCATTTCAGGTTTTCTTAGGAATCTCCATACTGCTTTCCAAAGTGGTTGTTCCAAACCACAGTCCCACCAACAATGTATGAGTGTACCTTTTTCCCCACATTCTCGCCAACACTTATTACTGCTTGTCTTCTTGATAATTGCCATTCTGACTGGAGTGAGAAGAAATCTTAAAAGTAGTTTTGATTTGCATTTCTCTAATTGCAAGAGATGATGAACATTTTTTCACATGTTTGTTGATCAGTTGTGAAATTTGACCCTTTTAATGGAACACAATACTCCCGATTTATCCCAATAATTCAGAATGCTGTAGGACAATATTGTTATCTGGATACCTTTATTAAAGTAAACTAGAGTTATATTTACATTCTATAGCAGCCACATGATAATACTCATGCCAAATTAGGTTCTTTTACACCCTGAGCTCTTTTTTCATATAACATGCTGCCAACTCAGTTTTTGTGTGATATTTTTTTGTAAACTCAAATGTAGGCCTTTATCACAGAGAATACATAAAAATGATACTTCATGTGAACATGTGTTTGTGTGTAGAATCAGCATTTTAAGATTCTGTGATGCTTGGTGCTCTGACTTACAAGCTTAGGATTTGCCTAAAGCTTTCTACCACCACCAACAACAACACCCCTGAAAGAAGATTTTTTTTCCTGACTGTTCAGATCTTTTAGTCTTTTAGGGCATTTTTACTTTCTGCCTTTTCCTGTTTGACCTACTTAACTATACCATCTAGTAACCACTGGGCATCCTGGTGTCATCCATTATCCAATATGTTAAGCAGCTGAGTAGAGTTGGGTTACAATAAGCATTATCCCCCAAATGGCAAATTATTTCTTTCCTTGGCCTTCTTCTTGATCTATTTCATGTTCCATCAGATTTGTAGGCATTTGGGAAACTATTCAAAAAGCTAGACTTGGTATTATTGGCAAGGTACAGGCCCCACTCAAACATAGCTTGAAGTAAGTGTACTCATTTTCTGCATTTCTTCAGCCCTTTTTGTCTACACCCCTCATTTTGTCCTAGTTGCATGTGGCCTTGTGTCCTCCTTACCTAACATTGAGGCTTCTCCTACCCTACCATATTTCTTCCTTCCTCTGGGTCACTTCATCCTCTTTCTTTAACTTTGATGACACAGTATCCTGGTTTTTCCTCCTCTGCCTTGTTCCTTTGTGTTTCCTTTGCAGCCCCTGTGCCAGGCCCCCTAACGTTAGAATGCTTCAAGGGGCTGTTCTAGACCATCTTCTTACCCTACACATTCTTCCTAAGCACGTCTTGTGGCCTCTGCTTTCTATTTACAAGTCATTCCAAAAAGTCCTTTCTCTAGGCAGACACTTATTAGAGCTCCAGACCCAGGTGCTTAACTGCTGTCTGGACATCTGCATCAGGATGCCTCATGGGGCTTGTTCACAATGGCATGCTCATTCTATATTCTCTTGAAATATTTTCTATTCCAGTTTGAGACATCACTAACTTTTCCATTGCCCAATCAGGAAACCAATCATTTTCTTCAACCCTGAAGAGGAGGTTAAGTTTCTCTACCCACTTAGGGTTTCAGGTTGAGCTTAAGCAGACATAAGACAGATTGCCAGAAGAAAAGCATACAGATTTTATTTAACAATTTTTACATGTACAGGGGACACTTCACAGGAAAGGTGAAGATCCAAGGAAACAGAGCCCATCACATACATTCGAGGTTGGACAAAGAATAGAAAATTGTGAAATTGTGGCAAGAGAAACCTGGATGTGCTAGTGCAGTTAATTGTGGAAGAGTGACGGGAAGGTAGGGATTACCCAGCAAGGCTTGCACTGGCCTCGACTTGACTTCTCTTGGCCTCAACTCCATCTCTGGTGGACGTCTTTCTCCTACAGGGAGAGCAGCTTTCATGTGGAAGTTTTACCTCCTGCTTTTAAGAATAAAAAGGAAGGTCAGGGGCTGGGGGCGTAGCTCAGTGGTAGATCACTTGCCTAGCATGTGAGAGGCCCTGGACTTGATCCCCAGTGTCACATCCGTCCTCCCCACCCCCCCAAAAAAAAACCAAGGACAGCAAAAAGGAAGGTCAGAGTGTCCTTCTTGCATCTGCTCTTTTCAAAGTGTTTAAAAATAATCAATGCACCAAAGTAACATATCTTGAGGTGGCATATTTGATTCTATACAACCCCAACATCTTCGTCACGAAGACCTACCAATTTGATCTCCTAAATATACCTATGTGTTTCTTTCTGCTTCTAGTCTTTCCTCCCTCCAAAAATAAGTTTGATCTTGTCAGAACATCTTCTTTACCCTACCTCCCCTCCCCTAAGCTCAGGGTTTCCCATCACCCTCCTGTTATAGCCCAAACAGCTCCTCCTAGAAGGTGCTCACAGTTCTAGACTCCACCTCCTTGTTCAACCTTGTTTCACCCATCTTCCCTTCACACTTGACATTCCAGCTGTGTGGGACTTGGCTGGCCTTGAACTTGTGATCCTCCTGTCTCAGCCTCCTATGTTGTTGGGTTTACAGGCATGTGCCACCACGTCTGGTGCTGCGTGGGACTTCTTGACCCACTCTTACCTCAAAGGCTTTGCTTGTACTGTTCTCTCTCCCAGAACACTTCTTAGTAAAAATACATGTTAGAATTTAATTTACTTCATTTTAGTCCCTGGTGTCATACCTTCCTCCTCCTCCATCTCCCTAGTACCCTTTCTCTGGTTTTCCTTTCAGTCATCTATTTAAATATTTTTATTATACACACACACACACATACTCACACACACACACACATATATGTATGTATAAATGTTATGGTTTGGATGTGAGGTATCCCCCTAAAGCTCAAGTGTGAGACAGTGCAGAAGGTTGGAGGATAAATGATTGGATTATACCCTTAACCTAATTAGTGAATTAATCCCTGATGGGATTAACTGAATGGTGACTGAAGTGGTAGGGTGTAGCCGGAAGAGGTAGAAATTGGGGCATGGCTTTGGGGTATATGTTTTATCTGGCACGTGGAGTCTCTTGCTCTGCTTCCCTATCAACATATGAGCTACTTGCCTCTGCCACGCTCCTTTTCAGTCCCTGGTGATATGCCTTTCCAGCATGACATCCTGCCTCCCCTGAGCCCTGAGGAATGGAGCCTGCTGTCTGTGGATTGAGACCTCTGAAACCGTGAGCCCTCAAATAAACTTTTCCTCCTCTACTGTTGTTCTGATCGGGTCCTTTAGTCACAGCAGTGAAGAAAGCTGACTAAAACAATATATATGTGTGTGTGTGTATATATATATATATTTTTTTTTTAACAGATAGAATTCCCTGTGGTATATTTGTACATGTACATAGTGTAATTTTGTCAAATTCATTCCATATTTTCTCCCCTTTTCTGATCCTCCTCCCCACACTCTAAGTCTCCTTCTACTTCATTGATCTTGCTTGTTTCTTTGTGATATTCAGTACCCACCATCTTTTCCCCCCTTACTTTGCTCTAGCTTCCACATATGAAAGAAAACAGTAGACCCTAGATTTTATGAATCTGGCTTATTTTACTTAGCATGATGTTCTCCGGTTCTATCTATTTACAGGCAAATGCCATAATTCCATTCTTCTTTATGTCTTGGGCCCAGGACACTTAATTCCACGTTTCATCCAGCTGTCTCTGCTTTTCTCCCAGGCATACATCTTCAGGCCTTTCTGGACCCACTGGAAAGCTGGCTGTCCCTGCAGTTGCCCAAGGCACAGAGATGTCATCACTCTCATCACCCTTTACCATGCCCACTTCTCATTTGCCTCTAAGTTCCACTGGGCAGAGGTCCTTCTGTTTTGCGTACCACACCTGGTACTTAGTATTCATTTCTTTGAATTAGTAGAATATGGTAGTCCTCCTTATCCATGGGGAATATCCTCCAAAAGTCCCAATGGATGCTTAAAACTGTGGATAGTATCAAATCTATAATATACTTTTTCCCCTACACATACACATGCTTATTTAATGCCTCTTCCTTTTTACCCAAGCACTCATTATCCATTGTGATTGTAACTTGCAATTTGAGGTACAAGAAAACTAGCATAGATTTCTTTTTCCTTCTTCACAATTTCACAGATAGATTACTTATTATTGACATAGATCTTAGCAACCACATGTACAATTTCTTTCCTTAGAAAGTTAAGAAATTTCACCTTTTCAGTTATAGGAAGGACTTTGTGGCTTCTCTTTGGTATATCAGAATTGCCAGTATTACTCCTCTTGGGCTTTGGAGCCACCTTTAAGTAAAATAAGGTCTTGAACACAGGACTTGTGGTACTGCAACCAAGTTGGTTACTTTATGGCAGGTAGCACATCCAGTGTGGATACATTGGACAAAAGAATGATTCCTGTCCTGAGCAGGATGGCATCAGATTTCATCATGCTACTCAGAAGAGCACTTTAAAACTTATGAATTAATTATTTCTGGAATTTTCTATTTGATATTTTCAGATCACAGTTGAATGTAGGTAACTGAAACCTTAGAAAGTGAAACAGCAGATAAAGGGGTACTATTGCTCACTAATTTTGTTTATATTATCATTATTATTATTATTTATTGATGGATGTTAGGGACTAGTTTGTGTGTGTGTGTGTGTGTGTGTGTGTGTGTGTGTGTGTGTGTGTGCACATTACTAAGAGTGGAACCCATGGATACTTTTATCACTGAGATACATCCCCAATCTTTAAATTTATTTTTTTCTTTGAGAGAGGGTCTGTTACCAAGGCTGGCTTCCAACGTTCAGTCTTCCTGCCTCAGCTTCCTGAGTGGCTGTGATTACAGGTGTGCGTCACCACACCAGATGGACTGATGTTTGTGGTCCCTCCCTACTAATACATTGAAACTCTACCCCCAATGTGGCTATATTTGGACATGGGGTCTTGAGGAAGTAATTAATGTCAAATGAGATTATAAAGGTGAGGCTCTCATCTCATAGGGTTAGTGTCCTTATGAGAGGAGGCACCAGGCAGCTTAATCTCTCTCTGTGCATGTGCATCAAGGAAAGGTCACATGAGGATATGGTGCGAGGCCCCATCTACAAACCAAGAAGAAGCTCTCACCAGAAACTGATTTACCGGCACCTTGATCATGGATACTGTGAGAAAATAAATTTCTCTTGTTCAAGCCATCAAATTTGTGGCATTTCATTATAATAACTGGATCACATTAATACATTGATTATTCTATTTATGTCTTATGCCTCTAAGGGAAGCATCAGATCTTATATTTTCCTTTATTGTTCTTTGAAAAGCATCAAATATACAGAAGATGATTTTAAAATATCAACTAAGTGATTAAAGTGGAAACCCTAATGTATTACTCTTCTTCCTGAAGTACTTTCCCCATATTTCTTTTACCAGATAAATTCTATTTGTCCTTTAAGCCTCAGCCTCAATATCATGTCCTCAGAATATTCTGTCCTACCCAGTTTAGATTTTTTTTGTTCTACTCTATTATTCTCTCTCACAGCATCTTTGTTCCTTTCTTTCCTAGTACATATGGTAATTTTAATTGTATTTCTTTACACTCCATGAAGACAGGGCCCTTACTATTACATATAGGTTATACTACCAAGACTATAATACACTTTTTTTCCTATACGTACACTTACTAATTCAATGCTTCTTCCTTTTTACATAAGCACTTATTCTCCATTGTGGTTGTAACTTACAGTTTGAGGTACAACAACAACCTGGGAAAATACTGTAAATCTATTAAAATATCATAAATAATATAAATGTTTTAGGATCTCTGATGACTGAATGAATTGACCACTTAATTTCATCTCTTACTTGATGCTTTATTGACTCCTTCTTTCTGACCCCAGAGAACATTCTGGTCTGGCAAATAAAACCTTAAACAATTTAAAGTCAAGGCATCTTTTCCTCCCTGGCTACCTGAGGGTTGGGCGCCATTGTGAACAACACAGTAACTGTCTGGACCAAGAAGTTCATAGCCAACTACTTTGGAGAAAACAAATTATTAGGTTTCAAATATTAGGGGTCCCCAAAAGCTCATGTGTGAGACAATGCAAGAAAATTTAGAGGTGAAATGATTGGCTATGGAATTCTTAACCTAATCATTACATTAATCCTCTGATAGGGACCAACTGCGTGGTAACTCTAGGCAGGTAGGATGTGGCTGGAGTAGGTTGGTTATTGGGGCATGACTTTGGGGTATACATTTTGTCCACAGGGAGGAGAGTCTCTATTTCTCTCTCTGATTTCTGGTGCCATGTCCCCAGTTGCTGTCCTCTGCCATACACTTTCACTATGATGTTCTGCCTCACCTCAGCCCTGATGAATGGAGTTGGCCATCTATGAACTGAGACCTCTGCTACTGTGAGCACCAAATAAACTAATCCTCCTCTAAAGTTATTCTTATCAGGTCTTTTGGTCATAGCAGTGAAAAAGGTGACTGAAACACAGATGACAGATGGTAATCAATGTCCTTCACCCTGGGAAGGCAACAGCACCTAAAACAGAAATCAGGGAAAAACTTGCCAAAATGTCCATGACGACGACACTGGGCATCTTCTTTTTATTTGTATTCAGAACCCATTTTGGTTGTGGCAAGACAGATGGCTTTGGCATGATTTATGACTCCTTAGATTATGCAAGGAAAACGAATCCAAACATGGACTCCCAGGAGATGGCCTGTAGGGGAAGAAAAAGACCTCAAGAAAGCAACAAAAGGAATGGAAGAACAGAATGAGGAAGTCCGGGAACTGAGATGACAAATGCTGGTACTTAGAAAAAGCAGGAAAAAAGATTCTGTGGAATTCATGGTGATTTTGTGAATTTTTCATGAGGATTAATAAATGGTAAAAACTAATAAACAAATAAATAAATAAAGTCAAGGCAGTATCTGAAGTCTTGAATACTTAGAAAATACATCTTAGGGCTGGGGTGTAGCTCAACGTCCTGGGTTCAGTCCTCAGTACCAAGAGTATGCACACAAACAAAGAAAGAAAATGCATCTTGGTTCAGGTGATCTCTGAGATGTTCTAACCAGTCCAAGGCTAGGAGGTCAGCACATGCTGGAGGACACAGGGAGAGAAATAAACGAGAATGGCAGGGTATTGAGAGCAGGCAAACATGCTTGGCGAGGTGGATGCTGTACAGGCTTGGTTGAAATGGTGGTGTTGGGGACAGTTGATAAAAAGCTTTGAGTTCCAGGCTGGTGACTTTAGACTTGACAAAATAGACCTAGGGAGCGGCTGGTGGTGATTGAGCTGGAGAGTGACCTCATGAGAAAGGAATTTGAGAAAGATTATGCTAACAGCTGAGGCTTATGTGAATTGGAGGAGAGACTGGCTCTGGGGGTCTGTGAATGTGGCTGCTAGGGAGTCTAGACAGTCCTGCTTCCCTTATCCTTGAATTTGAAAAAAGATGCCAAGTTAAAACAGTTCCGAGTTGCTGATTTAAAATAAGAAACATTCTTATCCAATTTTGTCCTAAAGGCATTCAGAATCTAACCAGAGGTGCTGCTTGCTGTATTCAGACTTAATAGCAAAATGAATGTGGTGGCTATTGTTTCTGTCTTCTTAGAAGGACATCCGTGCTCGATTTTGAGATGAAAATATTGGCATCATCTAGAGAGGATGCCCACCAAACAATAGGTTCTTTGTTTTTCCCCTCTCTAGCTAGATTCTAGGCAGACTTATTTTTCTGTAGATTAATTGTAGCACAATAAAGAGACTTGATTATATTCCAGTCTTGCATATACACCATAGATGCCTTAAATAGGTTTTGTTGTTTGTGCCACAAATATATAATTTGAGAGAGAAGAGTTTAAAACATAGTCATCCCTCAGTATTCACATGTTTGTTTCCAGGGCCCCAAATCTGTGGATGCTCAAGTCCTTTATATGAAATGGTGCAGTATTTACATGTAACCTAGGCATACCCTCCCTTATACTTTAAAATCTGTAGATTACTTATAATACCTGGTACAGTGGAAACACTATGTAAATAATTTTCATACTGCATTGTTTAGGGAATAATGACAGGAAGAAAAGTCTGTACATGTTCAGCACAGATGCAGCGTTTCCCTGAATATTTCCAATCTGCAGTTGGTTGAACCCATGAATGCAGATCCCATGAATACAGAGGGCCAACTGGACTGAGTTTGGGGTGCCACAGATGAGAAATGTCCAAAAAATTGAAAATGTGAAGCTTGAAAATTTTGAAAAAGAAGTTGGAACTTTGAGATACAGATTTTTGGGGCAGAACTACATGCATTCATTTTAATGTAATAACTTGTAACGTCTTTGTGAGTGTATTTATCATTATATTAAAGCTCTGTACTGGGCTGGGGATAAAGCTCAGTTGGTAGAGTGCTTACCTAGCATGTACAAGGCCCTGGGTTCAATCCCCAGCACACCAAAAAAAAAAAAAAAAAAAAGCTATGTACTTATGTGTCTACATCCTTCACACCACATGGTGAGCTTTTGGGGACCAGGATGATCTCTTATTCATTTTAGTAAAAGTACCCAGCACCCCGAGGTATTCGGTGTTAGTTGAGCAAACGAATGAGAGTAATGTGGGTAAAGGAAATAAAGGAGAGGGAGGTCAGTGGCAGAACTTAAGTGCTGCAGAGAAGGCCCTGCTGACACAAGATCACCAACTCTGGCCACAGGGAAGTCACTTGTAGTGTGCTAGAGGAAGTCAGAATTTAGGAAGGCAAAGAGGAAGTTAATAGAGAAGTCACGAAAGAGAATCCTCTTTAGCAGTAAAAGCACATTCCTTACTGAGAGTTACTGTGCTTTCACAGATGCTTCCTAGCTTCCTTTCCCCCCAGGGGCCAGCCTTCATCCTGAGTGAACCCCTCTCTGCTCTGCTAGCTTCCGCTTTGCCTTTGTATGGTGTCTTGGGTACTAGCCTCAGGTCTGCTCAGGTCTGCTCAAGTCTGTAATGACCCACAGTGTGACCTTGAGCAAGTCACCCCCTTTTCCCTGGGCCTCTATAGTCCCCTTCAGCTGGCAGCATGTCTGGGAGAATGCAGTTTGGATGACTGGTGACAATCCGACTTGGTCTCTGTTGCTTTGCAACAATAAATCGCTTTGCCAAACATCAGCTGTCCTGCCTTCTGCCCTCTGCTTTATATCCTCAGGCTGACCCTCACCGGCCTAGTGTGGGCCTTCTAGTATCCTCCTGGCAGGATTCAGTTCACAGATACATCTCTAGGTGGCGCTGCCTCGATTGCAGCACAGATGTGCTTCAGCCATTTAATGGGAGTGAGTAGGCCAAACCTAGGGTACATTCTCCACCTCTGCCCAGGCAGCCAAGGAAAGGAACTTTGAGGGGATGGTTTAAAGTGCTCTGACAGCCAGTGATACCATGGTCCTTGAGATTTGATGTGAGACACCTTTGCCCTTCTTTTTTTTTTCTTTTTTCTTTTTCTTTTTCTTTTTTTTTTTTTGTTAGTACTGGGAGTTGAACCCAGGGCCTGGCACATGCTAGGCAAGTACTGTACCACTGAGTCACACCCCCAGCCTTATTTAAGTCCTCTCTTGTTTAAGTACTTTATTCCTCTTTATCTCATTGATTTATCCATCCAAATGCCCACCATAGACAACCGTCAGATATTTTTAATATTCAATTATTTATTATTTTGGTCCTGGGGATTGAACCCTGGGAGTACTTAACCAGTGAGCCACATCTCCAGCCCTTTTTACTTTTATATTTTGAGACAGGGTCTCACTGAGTTGCTTAGGGCCTTGCTAAGTTGCTGGAACTGGCCTTGAACTTCCTCCTGCCTCAGCCTTTTGAGTAACTGGAATGACAGGTGTGTGCATATCACCTAGTTTCCATGTACCCCAAATGTTATCATTTTCACATGTAATCAATACAATAAATTACTAATTAAATTGATTATATTCTTTTTTGTACTAAATCTTCAAAATCCAGTGTGTACTTTCCACTTACAGTATATCTCAATTTGGATTCTAAATTTTCATCAGAAGTACTTAATCTGAATTTAGATTTCATAAAATTCACTGTTGAAAAAGTAGATTCAGATATCTAATTTTTTCCAAGCATGGTTAAAAGTTTTCCAGTAACTGAATCAAGTAGCAAAAAAAAAAAAAAAAAAAAAGATATTTCCCTGTCATATTTACATACAAATTGACAAACCAGTTTCTTTTGTTTTAGAAAAATTGACTTGACTTTGAAGCAAAAGCACATGTTTTAAAATTACACCTGTCCAGGTTAAGTAAATTCACTAACTCTTATGATATTTTCCTTTATCTCCTTTAGCATGTTTACTGGACCGCTAGTAAAATACGATCTGTAATTAAGTAGATTATGTCTTTTGAATTAGTTGTGCTTCTCACCTGTCTTGTTGTTTTACCCTTGGGCATATAGGTTGCTCTGCCCAACAGTACATACCTGTGTCATACCTGAGCTCAGGGGGTACAGGTCGGGGTGGGGAATGAACCCTTAAACTGAGAGCCCTAGGCACCAAGCCTCCCAAATCAATCAGATCTGATCCTATGAAATAATTCCTTGTGTTAGGGATTCATCCCCACCCTCCCCAGGGAGAAGCAGCCTTAGGAGGAAGCTCTTCTTGAATTCTCCTGCCCTGGAAGTTTAGAGGGACTAGGAGGGGAAACATCTGTCCAAGTTAGGCCACCTCCCACCTGTTTTTATCAACTCCCCACAAATGCGGTGCATGTTCATGCCCTAATGTTATGACCTTATTGACATCTGGACCACAGGTTTAAGTCATAGCCGGTGAGCAGGTGGCACTGTTTGTTCCTAGACAGTAGTAGAGGAAAAGAAGGATCAGAGCCCCAAGAATAACTTTTCTTTTTATCATTGCAAAGCTATTCCTGGCCACTTCCTACCCCAAACTGAAGTTACTTATCTGTCACATACCCCCTGTTCAAAGGTCCTCCTTTTTTACCCAAGAGATTTTTCACTGTTTTCCTAATTTCTTGTCATTTTCTCTTTGTAATTTTTCCATTCTATCTTGGGATAGGGAGTGGCAGTCCTGTTAGTCACTCATTTAATCCTCACGACCACCCTATGAAGTTATATTAGCAGCCTCATTCCACAGATGAGAACACAGGCTGGAGAAGTTCCCTAGCCTGCCTGTGGAACTGAGTCAGGACTTGGATCCAGGCAGTCTGGCTCCTAAGTGGGCCCTCTTAGCCTCTGCCTTGCAGGAAAGCCCACGTTATCCCGTGTCCTGTATGGGATGCATTGATGTAGTGTTGATCAAGGCATTGTCTGGTAATGTCCAGGTTTATGAGAACTGACGAGAGGAGAGGGAGAATGACAAGGGCAAGGCATTAACAGCCAGGCCTGCTGTCAGCAGCATTTGATCCCAGGCAGGAGACTCTGGCGGATCACTCTCAGGGCAGGAAGGGCCCCGTGTGGCTGGAGGCGAAGGGAGGAGGAGCGAACCTCTGTGGGCCTGGCCCGCACAAGGGTTGATGTCAGCTCTCTGTGTGTTGGTCTCCAAATTTGACATCTGATATAAACTTGTTGGTGCGAAATTCTACCCTGCATTTTCAATCCACTGGATTTGAAGTCCTTCCAGTGCAGCAGTTGGGTGGGCTGAACCCACTGGCCCAGGCACCACTAGATGCTTCCCAGAGGTGGCTGTCAGGCTGCTAGTGTGTGCTGCCATACTTGTCTCTTCACACTTCTGCATCTCCTTCTTTCTTTTTCTCTGATAGGCCAACATGCACTGGGGTGTAAGTCTCTGTGGTGGACACTGTTAAGGAAACTGTAGATGGAAGAGAGTTGAAAGTCAAAGTCAGTGACCAGGAAAGGAAGGTGAAACCTCTGATTCCAGTTACTGGGCTCTCATGAAATGTGGGCATCACGAGTTTCTGTCCGGTGTACGCTCTAGATATGTGGCTCTTGCTTGAGACCACCTAGTTGCTTCTGAAATGCCAGGCACTTTTTTTTTTTTTTTGGTCCTGGGGTTGCTGAAATGGAATCAGAAACTGATTTGAAGAGCCTCTTCCCTGTTGTGGCGCCTGTGGTCCGAGGTTTCAGGCAGACAGGCTCCTGCTCTGAGTGTCCACTGACAAGGCAGGGTGCCTGGCCCTAGGGACCTGCCACTTGCTTTCTGGGCCACAAATATTTCACATTCTGGATTCCCAGCTGCCTCCCTGGCCCCCGCTCCCATTCCTTTCTACCCCTTCCTCAATCCTAGTTCCTCACTTCACAATCCCTTTGGCCACTGTCACCTTACTTTGTCTCTCCCTCATGTGGACCCCTTTCCTGGAGTTTGTTCAGGAAGCTCTGAGCAACCTATTCACCCATGGCTTTACATGCCTGGTAAAGCAAAGGAAAATGAACTAGTATGTGTGTTTTCTTGTGCTGGGGGTTGTTTGCAGAGCCTTGTGTTATTTCTTATAAATCTCATAACTTGGGAAAGAGATGTTTACTTTAGAGGTCATGAGGGTTCTTAGCCCAAGATTAGGAAGTAGTAAATCCAGGCTTTAGAGCATCTGTCTGTCTCCAAAGTCCGCACTCTCTGTCTTGGGGTGCCCCTGGAGCCCCATTCAGTGTTTTGAACTCCTAGATCTATTTCCATGCAGACTTAATATTTGGCTTCTACCTAAATTTTTTTTTAAAGGAAAAAAAAGGTAAGAATAACTTCCCAGCCCTCTTTTGAGGGATCATACTTCTTTCTAGAATTACTAGAATGACTGGTTTTTAAAACTGGTTTTTAAACTGGGGTCATATGAGAGCATTTAATTCAGTGGTTATTTAAAAAATGTAAAACCTTGGAACTATTTCTTTGAAAATGATCCTGGAAATCCCGGAGTATAAAACACAGTGGCAGAGGGAACTCCAAGACCTCTGTCCTTTGCAGTCAGAGGCTTGTCGTGGAATTTTAGGATTGATTCTGTTGAACGTTCTTTGAAAGCTCCTGATTATCTTTTCATTTTAGAGATAAGCAAACTGAGGCCAAGAGAGGCATAGTGGCTGGCACAGTAGGGACTAGTGACTGCGTCTCTAGTTTCCAGGTGTCCTGTAGTCTGCCAATCTTTTTTTTTTTTTTTTTTTTTTTTTGTGGTGCTGGGGATTGAACCCAGGGCCTTGTGCTTGCAAGGCAAGCACTCTACTGGCTGAGCTATCTCCCCAGCCCAGTCTGCCAATCTTATAGGTGAGAAACTGAGCCTAGAAAGTCCAAGTGTCTTTTCTGTTTCTTTCAGCTTTATTCCTCTTTTTCCTCTGAATTTTACAGAAACCAAAGATTTAGCTCAAAGCAGTTCTGTGTGATGAATAAGATTTTTTGTTTTTATATTTTATTGGCAATTTTTAAAAAAAAATATTTTATTGGCAAAGTTTTTTTTAAAAAAACAAAAAACAGTATAAGCTCATTATAAAAATTTCCATTACTGTAGGAAGTGAAAAAAGTAAAAAGCTGCAAATCGGCATCAAGCTCTCGCCCTCAACCCCCAGGTCCCCAGGGGTGTCTCCTGTTGACAGTGGTGGCGCATCTGTCTTGATCTTTCTGGTGAACACAGAAACATATATGGTTTTCTCCCCGCATAAATGGGAACTGCAATATACTTTCAAAAGTACATACTTTCAAATCACACACACCTCACTTTTAACCTCAATCTCTGCATGTGTGTAAATGGTAGTAAAAAATAGTGTCTATAGGATTATGGTGAAGACTTAATGAGTTTTTATATGAATAGTGCTTAACTGTGGCTGGCATACAGTGAGCATCACACACACACACACACACACACACACACACACACACACACACACACACAGGGCAGGGGGTGTACACTGAGGTACAGGTAGAGTAAGGCTTAAATATCACGTTTTCTGACCTCCACTCCCCTGAATTTCTACTGCCCCTCTGCTTCTCAACCAGGTCCCCCAGGCATGGTTCAGTGATCAGTCCTCAGTGAATGAACGTGTGTGTGGCCGGAGCATATGTGGGGGGTAGGCAGTAGGTCTAGGGACTTGAGGTCTGTGGAGCTCCTGGGATGGCTCCTCTGGAGAAGGGAGGACGTCACCCTGAGATGGGGAGGGTGTGGGGCAGCAAGGTTGGCTGGCTCAGCTGTTGCCTCAGGGCTTCATGCCGGGAGAGTTGAGCCTCAGGGCAGAACTGAGGGCCCAGAGTGGCTCTCAGCTTAAAGGATCTTGGCTTAAAAGGAATGTGCAATGGGCTGCCTCTGCTCAGGAGGGGCTAAAAAAAGCTGCACCGTCCCCTGGGCTTTGTGTGAGGGTTATCAACTGCTCAAGTCAGCTCATCTCTCTGGCTGCTCTGGCATTTTTGAGAGGGTCTATTTTCCTGGCCCCTCTGGGTTTCCACCAATTGGCAGGAAGGGGTCAGCCTGTCCCAGAGGTGGAGGCCGTGAGGAGTGAGGTGTGTGTGTGGGAGGGGGCTGGTGGCCCTAAACCTGGTGACAATGCACAGTTGTCAGCTGTACCCTGCTGGTGTTTCTTCCTTTTATAGTCAGCAGCAGTTGCTCTTGCTCTCACCCAGCCCCTCTGTGGGGGCTCCTGCCCAGGATAAAAGCGGAGGGAGGCGGCCTGGTTTCCTATCATCTCTCAGGAGTCCTATCTCTTGGTTCCCTCCTAGGTCCTACCTCCACTGAAGATCCCAACAAGAAAACATGCCTCCCAAGAAGCCCGAACCTAAGAAGGAGGCGGCCAAGCCAGCCCCAGCCCCTGCCCCAGCCCCTGCTCCAGCCTCTGCCCCAGCTTCAGCCCCTGAGCCTCCCAAGGAACCTGCCTTTGACCCCAAGAGTGTAAAGGTGAGTGAAGTTCAGCCAACTGGATGAGGGTGGGGATGACATTCAGGGTTCTCTTTGTCCTGGAGCATACAGATGGCCTTCACAGAGCTCAGACTGGCATGAGGACTCTGGTATCCCTGCCCTAGATCACAGCCCCAAGGGCCAGTAGAGCCAGTAGTAGACTGGGGCCGATGAGGGCAGTCTGCAGTCGTGGGTGTTTTCTTTTAAAAACAGGATGCTGCTCTGTCCAAGGAAGCCCTGTCCGCATCTCAGATTTACCCAGCCCAGTTGAGAATGGTGGAGTTATAACCAGTCAACCTACCAACCTTTTTAAAGGCCTTTGGGGGCCATCATAGCAGAGTGAAGGAAACCCACCTTCCTGGGTCAGTAAAGGAAACTGGGAGGTGGTGTGATATCTTTGTGGAGGGCAGGCATAATGATAACTGCTGGCGTAACTTGGAGTAATGGATGCGGGCAGTTAGGGAGGACGCTTCCAGGGTGCGGGAGGTCTGGGGAAGACCTCACTCACAAACACCCTCTAGGGGATTGAGGGAAGGAAAACTGCAGATAAGGTAAGAGGAGTCTCATTCCCTCTTTTCCTCTTTCCCTACCCAGAGGGTCCCTTCCTTTTGTGGCCTAAGCTCCTATTTGTCATTTGCTGTGGACTGGCCCATCCCAGCTGAGACCTTCGCTCTAACTTTGCCAGGGGCTGGGCCTGCTTCCCTCTGCCTCCCCAGAGTCACTCCCTCCCTGCCTTGTCCTATTCCCCCATCTGGAATACTCCCTGGAGCTGGTGTGGGTCCTGCGGGCTGACTCAGTAATTTCAGGCCTCCCGCAGCTGTCTGGCCCCGCTGCTAAGGAATGAACTGGGAGGGGGTGGGCCCAGGAGGGAGGGGTCAGAAGCCTCTAGAGAGGAGAAATTTTAAGTCATGACACCAGAATGGGAGAGGTCAAGTGGCTACTGGTATGAAGATCTATTAATAACAGTGGCGAGTGGTAGGCCCCTGGGGATCTCAGCCTTAGGGCAATGGCTGGGGGTGTAAGGAATCAGCGCAAAATAAGAGCACAGGACCAGGTTCTGTGACAAATGAGATAGGAACCCAAGGTCCAGGGCTCAGTCGTGTGACCCTCCCTGGCCCCCTCAGGATTGCCCAGGACCCACAGCAGGGATGCCCCACAGTTGCTCTGTTGAAGACCTTGTGTTGACCCACAAGGAGCAGGAATTAGGCAGAACTGACTTGACCATGAGGTGGAGGCAGTTGCCCCATTCCTGAGTATGGTTATGGTTTTCTCTAGGGAAACCGAGTTTAGTATATGACCTTAAAAGTATTTGAAGGTTTCTCTGTCATATGTCTGTCTCTGTTATATGGCAAGAGAAGCTCACTATCTGCCCCTCGACTTTGTTTCTGATTTATTCTGATACAGCGCCAGGCCTGGTCCCAATGTCTGGGAAAGAGCAGCCTGATGGGATCATGGGTGCCCTTCCCTGTGCCTGTCACTTCCCTCCATCCACCCACCTCTCCCAATTTCCCATTGCAGTCCTCTTTTCTGGTGGTTTTTGAAATTGCTTTAAAGTAGGGGGGAAAGAAAAGCAGTGTCTTTCCCAAGAGTCATTTTCTACCCTTTTATTATATTTACCCAATGCCTTTGTTTATAAGATTCTTTTCTCAAAGAAAAAGTAAAAGTAAACTTAAGTCCAATGTGTGTTGTTCTGACCATGTAGCCAGACTTCGTGCTTTTATTGATTGATTGATTGGTTTGTTTGTTTATTTTTGGTACCGGAGATTGAGTGCAGAGGTGCTTAACCACTGAGCCACCCCTGCTTTTCCTTCCTTCCTTCCTTCCTTCCTTCCTTCCTTCCTTCCTTCCTTCCTTCCTTCCTTCCTTCCTTCCTTCCTTCCTTCCTTCCTTCCTTCCTTCCTTCCTTCCTTCCTTCCTCTCTTTCTTTCATTTGAAACAGGGTTTCACTACATTGTTGAGGCTGGCCTCAAACTTGTGATCCTCCTGCCTCCGGCAGGCAGACTGCTGGGATTACGGGCATGCACCACCAGGCCTGGCTGCCAGACTCCATGCGTTTATACTAGTTTCTCTTAACATGCTTACTCCTGGGCTTAACTCAGAGAGTTAAAGCAGAGCGTCCTTTATCCCATTTAACATACTCATCACTACCCGCAACCCCATATGGGCAAAATTCACTCCAAGTTTTCTTGTAGAACTAGGACTAGGAATAGTGGCATACGGAGAAGCAGCTCAGGGTGCAGTCATGGCCACTGGGGATGGAAGGGGCTTGGACAGGGTGGGATGCCATGAGATGGGTAAGGACGCTGAGGTAACGTGCGAGGTCCTGATGAACATGATGACCAATGACTGTCACTGCCATTCATTTTCAGAGCCTCTGACACTCCTCATCTGTATTTATTCAGCATAATTGGGAGTGTCAGGTCCACAGCCCAGTTGTGCCAGGGCAGTGGGATAGGCTGCTAAGAGGTAAAGAAAATGCCTGGGACAGCACACAAGGTATGGGACTTTATTGAGAAATGCTCCCGGGAAGGCCAGTGGCGATAGGCGGAACAGGCAGCACCTCTGCCCCTTATTGTGCTTCAGCAAGCAGTGACACCTCTGTCACAGCAGTGGTGGCCGGCTGGATGAGTGACATGTATCCTTTCCACGGTGCCCTCAGTTCCACCCCAGTTTTCTCAGGGAGGGGTGTGGCTTTATAAGTGAGGCTACAGATGCTGTGACATCATTAATTTACTTATTTGGCTTTGTCCCTTGTATGACCAGCATCCCAAGGAGCAGCTGTCCTGGTGGGCATGCAAGAAAGCAGATTTCTGTAGATAACACTAACGTGCCCTAGTTCCCAGCACACACGAAAGAAAGTCAGGGTCTTTCCAGTTATCTAGGCATTTGGCCCTGGGTCGACTCTCATAGTTCCCTGGGCTTGGTCCTCAGCTAGGTCCTTGTGAACTGAAAGGGGAATTTCAGGGACATGGTATTACTACCTCCTTTAAGGACAATTCAGGGGAAAATCCAAAATTCATTCCTGTATTAAACCAATATTTTTTTGAGTGCCTACTATGTACCAGGTATTTCAGTGAACAGTAACAAAATCTCTACCCTGCAGGAACTCTGACTTCAAGGACAGAGGATACACATAAAAGGCATGACTAGAAATCTATCACAAAGCATCAAGTGCCCACGACAATCACTCTTGCTATTCCAGAATGCCTAAGATCGCAGTGTGCGAAGGAGGGGCTGAGGTAGTGCCCAGTGAGGGGAGAGAGGTGGGTTTATAGTCAGAATCAAGTAGAAAAGGGAGTAAACCCAAGGGTGGGGAGTGGTGGGCTCCCAAAGCAGAAGGAGGTGCAGCTTGTCAGAGGGCTATGCACTGGGGAGAGACCGAAGAGGTAGAAGTGAGGGCAGTTTAAGTGTGGCCAGGATTAGGAATCTATCAATAGGAAGTAGGTTCTAGAGTTATCTAGATTATTTTTCTTTCCCTTGCCCTCTGGGTCTTGAGGGAGCTTTGGAGGTTGTATTGTTTTACAGCCTGTCAACTCTGACCTGTTCACTAGGAGGCTGGTGTTGTACACTCAGCCCGTAGCCTCCTTCTCTCCTCATCGGTGACCTGCTGGAGGTGACCAGACCTCCCTTTGGAAGCCCTTAGCTGTCTCCACCCTCACTCCTCTGTTTTCCTCTCCACAGATAGACTTCAGCGCTGACCAGATCGAAGGTGAGTACCAACAACCCACTTTCCCTTCTCTGTTGCACTTTTTTTCTGGAGGAAGAGAAGGCAGAGACCTGCGTACTTTCTATGGATTAACTTGTTTAATTCTCATAATGACCCTACAAGGTAGTATTACCACCCCCATTTTACAGGTGATGAAATGGAGGCACCGAGAGTTTGGGCGGCTCATCCAGTCTCCCTCAGCAGTCGTGGTGGGGCAGGATTCAGACTCGGGCAATCTGATCCTTAATTGCTCTGCTAGATCACTTAGGACATAACAGATGCTCAACAAATGTTAGTGCCCTTTTCCCCCCACCCTAAAGATCTATCCAAGATCTTTGGAAGCCCTCATTTCTGTTCCTGTTATTCAAAAGCCCTTCTTAGGTTACCAGCTTTTCCTCCCCGATTCATGAGGTCTGTCAAGATGCCAGCCCACTATGGTGGCAGGGCCAATGGTGACTTCTGGGAGCCCCAGTTCATCTGTGATCTCCATCAACCACTCTTCTCTATCTTTGATGGAGAAGATTTATATTTTCAGTCTTACATAGAGTGTTGTTAAGTGCAACTTCAAACTAAGTCTCAAGGTCTTCCACTCTCTGATCTGATTGTTAGCCCTTAGTCCCTTTTTAGTAGGAGTCTGATGTTTCAAGAATGAAATGCATGCTGGTAGTGGTGGTGCACACATGTAATCCCAGCGACTTGGGAGGCTGAGGCAGGAGGATTGAAAGTTCAAGGTCAGCCTCAATAATGCAGTGAGACCCTCAGCAACTTAGTGAGAATCTGCCTCAAAATAAAAAAGAAAAGGACTTGAAATATAATTCAGTGGTAAAGCACCCTGGTTTCAATCCCTGGTACTGCAAAAAATAAATTTGTATATATATGTTCATGACATACATGAATGTACTAAAATTATCACGACTGCATTTACAGATGTTTGAATTGTTTCCAGTTAGGGAAAACCATTCTTTCCCCAGGCAAGCTTCCTAGCTGTAGGTCAAAGGATATGAACATTTAAATTGTGATAGTTATTGTCAAATCGTCGTCCAAAAAAGTGACACAATTTACCCACAAATAGAGTATAAGAGCTGGCACATGCATTTTGGAACTGTGAATTGAAACATACTGGTATTTTTAAAAATATTTTTTAGTTGTCAATGGATATTTATTTATTTATTTATTTATATGTGGTGCTGAGGATCAAACCCAGGGCCTCACACATACCAGGCAAGCACTCTACCACTGAGCCACGACCCCAGCCCCTGGTATTTGTTCTTTGTTTGTTTCTGTACTGGGGATTGAACCTAAGGGCTCTTTACCACTAATCTACTTCTCTAGCCCTTTTTTATATTTCATTTTGAGACGGGGTCTCACTAAGTTTGCATTCTATGTTTGTAATATACTGTGGATATTCACTTTAAGTCAATAATTTGGGAGTTGTGTGAATTTTTAATGTTAATTTGTATGCATTTTAATGAAATATATGCTTATGCAGTCATACAAAACCCACAACACCAGTGAGGACTAGAAAATCAGTTAATGATCAAAAATTTTTATTTCCCAAATGTGAATTCTTATTAAAGCCAACTGGGACAGCTAGGGGGATTATTCATTTCAATCTTATATCCTCTGACATTTTGACATCCTTTGATATTTGGAAACATTTTTCATTATGTTGGATCAGAATTGACTCTCATTTAATTTTAGCCCTGCTGTCTCTTTATTTGCTCTTTGGTGAAAATGATGGTTTCTTGTGTTATGGTGGAAACAACATTCTTTGGAAATCAGGAGAATATAGTATTATCCATAATTCTGCTATTATTGGCCATGAGACTTTGGGCAAGTTTTTTGTTTGTTTGTTTGTTTTGGAACTGGGGATTGAACCCAGGAATGCTTTACAACTGAGCTACATTCCACCCCTTTTTGTTTTTAGACAGAGTCTCACTAAATTGCTGAGGCTGTCCTCAAACTTGCATCCTCTTGCCTCAGCCTCCCGTGTTACTGGCATTATAGGTGTGTGCTACTGCACCTGGCTGCGCAAATTATTTCTTTAGGCCTTAATTTTCTTATCTGTAAAGTGAGGACATTTGGTTCTTTTTTTTTTTTTTTTTTTTTTTTTTATGAGGGATTGAATCCATGAGTGCTTTACCAGGGCAGGAGCTACATCCCCAGCTTTTTTTTTATTTTTTATTTTGGGACAGAGTCTCACTAAGTTTCTGAGGCTGGCCTTGAACTTGTGATCCTCCTGCCTCAGCCTCCTGAGTCACTGGGATTATAGGGATGTGCTACTGTGCCACAGAAATTCTGTGACTATTCAGCATTCTGTAGTTACCCTCCATCTGTTTGGAGATAGTTGTCAAACTCCTTTTTAGCTTTATGTTTGTTAGGTGATAAAGTCTGAATTTCTTTTATGTTTTCAAAATTTTTCCTCTCAATATCATGCTAAGTGAGATAAGCCAATCTCAAAAAAGAAAAGGACGAATGATCTCACTGATAAGCGGATGATGACACAATGGGGGGTGGGAGGGGGGCAAGAATGAAGGAAGGAGGGACTGTATAGAGGGAAAAGAGGGGTGGGAGGGGTGGGGGGGAAGGGGAAAATAACAGAATGAATCAAACACCATTACCCTATGTAAATGTATGATTCCACAAATGGCATGCTGTTACTCCATGTACAAACAGAAACAACATGTATCCCATTTGTTTACAATAAAAATAAATTAAAAAAAATTTTTTTCTCTCATAAGAACTAAATTCTAACCCTTGACTTCCATCTCTGGTCCCTCTACAGATTTCCATATCCTTCTAGAAAGGCATTATCACCATTAGACTTGTTCTAGGAAGCACTGACTACACTACTGCAGACTGTTGAGGAAAGGTTTCTTCTGGCCTTGTGAATATTGCCTCTAATGTCACTGACTTTGTTTTTTCCTAGTAACAACCAAACTTCAGCTTTGATTTGTGTGTGCTTAGCAGACTTCCCAGCAGGTCAGGTTCAGCTGGACCATTAGCAGGCACAGCAAGCAGGTCTCTTCCTCTTCCTCCTTTCTCTCCACCATTTCCTTGACTTCTTTAGTGGATGGTCAGAAGTCACATCTGCATTTGGCATATAAATGAAGATAACAATGCCTATAACATAAGTTTTTTTTTTTTTTTTTTTTTTAGCATAAGGTTTTTTTTCAAAGATTAACAAGGTAATCCGTGCAAAATTTCCAGCTCAGAGCCTGTGCTCAAATCATAGGTTGTTGTTGTTACTCTCATGTTCCACTCTACTATTAACCAATCACTGTATCTTCTTATGTGAGGAAATGCCCTCTTGTTAAATCTGACTTTATTCTTCTGAATGAATTAGGAGAAGATCAAAATGTCTGGGTTCAGATTCAACTAATAAACTATTATTTATTGAACATTGAATTTGTGGCAGACACCATGCTAATCATTTTAAACATTAGGAAATTAAGTTCATATAACAATCTGTAGGGAGCTGTTATTTCCTTGTTACAGAGTAGGAAGCCAAGTTTCAGAGAGATTAAGTGACTTGGCCAAGATCACAAAGTTAAGTGATAAAATTGAGTTAAAACTCAGTAAGATGATACTAACAGGGTTGTGTTACTGTGTGACACTAACAGTATTGCTTACTATGTATTGAACATTATGTTAAGATTTTTACATACATTATTTTACTTGCATACACTATAAAACTAGTCTAAATATAATTTAAATACCCTATGAGGTAGGTGCTATTAAAACAAGAGGTTTATTGAGATAAATGTTTACTTTCCCAAGGTCATAATAAGGAATAAAAATGGAATTTGAATTCAGTTATTGAGCAAATGTGAAAGATCTTATCTTTTAAGTTCATATGAAGTCTAATAAAGAGTTGTCAGTAAAGATCCAGGGGGATCTGCTTTGATATATAGAATGATGTCTAAATAATCCATGTATAGCCTCTAAGGAAGGAAGCATTTCTAAAGTACTTGAAGAAGATTAAGAACAGCTTTTCTCCTAAGTACTTCACACATTCTGCTTTGGTTTATACTGTTAATCTGCTTAGTAAACCTCTGCTCTGTGGAAAGCAGAAGGCAGCTTCAGTTCCACTCCCCTCCAAATGATTCCCACTAACGAATTGGTCAAATCCAGATCAGTGAAGAATCAAGACTCTTTGCAAAGGGCCCAGAGTGCCTTAGTTTGACCTCCCCCTGGACACCTGCCCTGCTATCTTCAAGGAGTCCATCTTTACGGTAATGAGTTCCCTCCAGAACCAGGAAACACAGTTAACCACCACTCAGTTTCCTTTATCACATGCAAGACACCATGATTGGAGCGCTTTGTGACCCCGCTAGCAACCTGCTCAGGTGGACGTTGAATCTCTCCTTAGAGCTAAGAAATCGAGGACCCACAGAGGTTGGTAGTTTGCCCAAGATCAAATGCGGATCAGTGGCAGAGCTGGGGTGGTCTGACTGCCCCAGTGTCACCTCGTCTGGCCCGGAGCCCTCTTTTTAGCCTGGAACAGGCTGTACTGATAATAGTTGATTCTTGAACAGGTCTTATCACTTAGCATAGTGCCTCCACATCCTGCCACCTCTGTTGACATGGGAGGGGTGGTGGGGGAGAGCTGGCACTTCCTTGTGTGCACAAGAAAACTGAGACCCAGACTGGCCTGTCCTCTGTGAATCAGAGCTGAGGTGAAAACCCATGGACCCCACTCCTAGGCTGGCCTATCTCACTTCTCTGCTGCTCGGCAGTCAGGATGCCACCTGCATCAGGGGAGGATGGGTAGGAGGAGGGGTGGAGGCAAGGGAGACATTCGCACTGTGTAGCACTGGGCCAACTGGAGACAGTCTGCCAGGGCTGGGCTGGGCACCAGGCTGCCGCTCTAGTTGTTAGAAGATGGAGAGGAGGCAGGTTCCAAGAAGAGCCTGGGACAGAGGCTGAAGGGAAATGTTGGCATATTTCAACCACCACATGAACCTGCTGTTCAGTAGGGTGGAGGCTGAGCAGACCCGGCCACTGCCTTCTCTTGGGACCCATGGGCTGTAGCTGGTGCTTCTCTCTACAGAGTTCAAAGAGGCCTTTTCATTGTTTGACCGGACCCCAGCTGGAGAGATGAAGATCACCTATGCGCAGTGTGGGGACGTGCTGCGGGCCTTGGGCCAGAACCCCACCAATGCTGAGGTGCTGCGTGTGCTGGGCAAGCCAAAGCCAGAAGGTTAGTGTGGGCCCCTGGTTGACCTCTGGCCCACTGGGTGCTCTGTACAGATTCAACTCCCATCAGCCTCACTCTCCTCCCCTCTGGTCCTGCAGAACCAGCCTTCCCTGTCCAGGTTACCGTAGCCCCATTGTGAGAGTTTATACAGAAGCCTTAGCTGTAGAGGACCCTTGAAGAATGGAGCCTGGGCTTGCTCTTGTTTCCCTCATGACTTTGAGGTTGGGAGCTCACGGGGCACAGGAGAGACCTGCTACTGCTTCAGTGTCTTCCCCTGACCCCCTCCCTACAAGATTCAGGGACATGGCATGGACAGGAAGACAGTGAAAATATGATAACTAGTCACATACTACCCCTAACCCTGTGGCTCTTAGTAGGTGTGTCTGTCACAGCACTGTGTCCTGTGACCACTGTGAGTTGTGTCACAAATTATTTCTACTAACGGTTAGAGCCCTGAAGTTGGCAAATTATTATTATTGTTTTTTAACATTTTGTTTTAGTTGTAGGTGGACAACTAAAACATTTTATTTTATCTTTATGTGGTGCTGAGGATCAAACCCAGAGACTCACGCATGCTAGGCAAGCGCTCTACCACTGAGCCACATCCCCAGTCCCACAAATTATTTATTTAATGTAAATTAGAGGAGATTCAAGATTAGCTCTATAATGAAGTGGCTTTCCCGCATTTGAACCAAAACTTGATGGATTTTGGTGAGTGAGAATTTCATATGTGGTGCATGGACGTATGTCCCATTTGTAAATCTCATCTGTCACATGTGGCAGGGAAATTAACAGCTGCCCCCAAACACACAGCATTGTCCTCAGAGGTGGAGGGCCTGGTGGGACCAGGCAGACCTGGGCAGGAACCCTAGCAAGGGTAGGCTGCCTCTAGAGGATGCCTGGGCCTCAGACTGGTCCTCTCTGTCTCCCTTGGTTTTGGCCTCTTCCTCTTTTCCTCTAACCAAAGATAACAGTAATGGGGGAGCAAATAATGTGGGCAGGAAGGTGTTTGCTCATATCATCAGGCCTTCTTAGAGGCCAAAAGATAACCTGGGCTGGGCGCAGTGGCGCACGCCTGTAATCCCAGCAGCTCGGGAGGCTGAGGCAGGAGGATTGCAAGTTCAAAGCCAGCCTCAGCTACTTAGCAAGGCCCTGTCTCAGAAAATAAAAAGGGTTTGGGGTGTATCTCAGTGATAAAGCATCATTGGGTTCAATCTTAGTTAAAAAAAAAAAAAAAAAAAAGTTTACATTGTGAATGTGAAGCCTGTGCCTGGGCTGTGTGGCCCTTTGGGGTCCATGAATCCTGCTGCTCTGCTAAGGTGGCCACCTGGAGCTCAGTGGTGTGGGTGGAGTCAGGTTCCTTTTTCTTCTACTCTTCTCCTTTCACTGGGAGTAGACTGCCTGGGCCCACGTCTCCTGCTCTGTTCCAGTGGGCAACTCTGTGTCCTTCAGGGTGATTTCTGGGTGCTGCCAGGGCTGGGGTGAGGTCCCGCTTGGCTCCCTACCCCCTGCTCACAGCACTGCCTCTGTCCTTCCGTACGCCTGCTGGAAGAGATGAATGCCAAGATGCTGGACTTTGAGACGTTCCTGCCCATCCTGCAGCACATCTCCCGCAACAAGGAGCAGGGCACCTACGAGGACTTCGTGGAGGGGCTGCGTGTCTTTGACAAGGAGAGCAATGGCACGGTCATGGGTGCTGAACTTCGGCATGTCCTTGCCACCCTGGGTATGCAAACTGAGCAGAGATGAACCCGTGTGTGTGTGTGTGTGTGTGTGTGTGTGTGTGTGTGTGTGTGTTGGGGGGTGGTGACCAAGAGGCCCTGCACCCAGCAAATCAGGTCTCGGCCCAGAGCCTGTCTCTCTGGGCTCTTCAGGTACAACCTCCCCCGGCTGGGCTAGCTCAGCAGGCACCAGATTTGGGAGAGGAAAGTCATGACAGGGCAGGGGTTACTCTGAGGTCTAAGCGGGGGACCCAGTCTTCTGTCTTTGCCTTCGCCTGAATCACTGGGCCCTGGAGATTGTAGAAAGCGGGAGAGGCTTTAGGGAGTGGGTGGGACCTTAAGACTGTTGATCCCACCCTCCAAAGACTTTGCCAGAGACTTGGCACGAACCATTTCCCAGATCCAGGAGTCTGGGACCTTCAGTCTTAGGGGACACTTGGGTTTTGCCAGTCCCATCTTTGCCATTTGTAATTAAGAACCCATAACCTCCCAACCCCACCTCAGGAGAGAAGATGACAGAGGCTGAAGTGGAGCAGCTGTTATCTGGGCAGGAGGACGCCAATGGCTGCATCAATTACGAAGGTATTGCTTCTGCTTTGCTTATGGGGCACCCAGGAGGCACGGGCGGGCAGGACTGGCTGGCGGCTCAGGCTGGAGGATGTGTCCTCAGGTGGGCTGTGGAGGATTCCCAGTTGAATGTGTTGGTGTCCATCCTGGGAGTGAATATCCTGGTGTAATAGAAGGAGCATGGATTAGGGGACAGCTCTGCCACGCACTAGCTGTGTCACTTTGATCAAGTCACTTATCTTCCGAGCCTCCATTATCTCACTGGAGCAATGGGGAGGTGCTGGCACCTTTCTCAAGTTGTGGGGATTCGTAGAGTTAATGTAGCTCACTTCATTTATGTCGCGTGTCAGCACAAAGAGCAGACGCAGCAGAGTTTAGGTCTGTCCCTCTTCTGCTTTCTTCCCACCAACCCTCAGAGAAAGAATTACAGTCTGGGGAAGGGGTGGTGGGAAGGTTTGGAGGGTGGAGGAGGAGGCAGGTGAAGAGCTGGGGAGGGAAATGAAGACTGAAGGGGCCAAGTCCTCGGCTGATATTCATTTTCTTCCCCAGCCTTTGTCAAGCACATCATGTCTGGGTGAAGCAGATTCCTCCAGGGTGAGTGCTGAAAGGCCTTGGGGACAACATCATGTGCCAGAGAGGTCTTCGGCTTCAAGTCTGACCCCTGGAGAGGAAACCATGTGGGGCGGGGATGTGAGAGCAGCCTGCCCCGCCCCCACCGCTGCCCTGGGCCCTTCGTTTCCTCCTGCCACACCTCTCACCCTCCCTTGTCTTTTCACCCCCTCTTGACCCCTATTGTCACATCCTCCTGCCTGTCCCAGGTCTCTTAGGCCTGGGGTCCCCTGTACAGGCTGAGCATGAGAAAGCCCCTCCCAAGTGGAAGAGAGAGTCCCTGGCCAATGCTCTCCACCCGGTTCCTCCTCACTTCCTTCCCTGACTCCTGAGTGTGCTGCCACCAGACAGTGATGTGGGCTATGAGTAGGGGAGGGTGACACGCCCTTGCCATCTAGCACTTTCTTTCAGGTGCCTTAGCCATCCCAGAGTGAGTGAGCAAGAGGCCCGCAGCGACGCAGCCGGAGTCCTGGACTTACCACTGCACCTCGGCCAGGGACCCCCAGGCCCGCCGCCCTCTGTAAATAAACCGCTCTGGCAAGGTTGGGCTTATTCTCTGATTCTAACCAGTCTCTGAGTATTTTTTTTAACTAATTGAAGTCCCTCTGTGTGATGTCACCTGAGGCCTCCTGTTTACTCAGTGCAGTGAGTCACATCTGGGAGCCGGGAGACAGGCCATGGATGGAGAAATTTTGGAGTGAGACCCATGAGCAAGAACTGGAAGGATTTGCAGTTTGAGGATCCACTTTCCCCCAAGCCTCACTCTCCACCCACTTCATCCCCAGGTGGTGAGCAGGAAGGGGGACACCAGGAGCTAGCCGGGGACTCCTCAAAGGGATCTTGTTTCATCTTAAAAAAAAAAAAAAAAAAAAAAAAAATCCTGGACTCTGTGGTATAGATCGGCGGTGGCGCACTTGCCAAGCCGGCCTGTACAAGGCCCTGCTTCCATCCCGAGACTGAAAACATACGTAACTTAAAACTAACATCTTAAACCATTTTTAACACACTTCAGCAGTGCTAAGGATACGCACGTTGTCGTGGACCCAGTCTCCAGAACTTTTTCATCTCAATATGAAACAATATTAAACAACTCCCCATTCCCTCCTCTCCCCACTCCCCGACAATCAACTTGGACTTTCTGTTTTCATGCATTTGACTCTCCAGATAAGTAAAACCATATGGTATTTGCCCTTTTGCAACTGGCTTTCCACTCAGCACGAAATCCTCAGTGTTCGTCCAAGCTGTCAGGACTGCCTTCCTTTTTTGGGCGGAGGAATCCGCCACCGAATGGACAGAGTGGTTTGGCTTTGGTCGTCGCTTCTGGATCAGGGTTCTGGATCAGGGTTCTGGAGGTGCCTCTTCCTCTGAGGGCAAAGCCCCCAGCCGAGTCAGCCCTACTTGTTCTACACATCTCACTGACTCCAGCTCCCTGCCCTGGAAAGGGCCAGGGTCAAAGGGTCACAGAGCTCAGGTTAGGGCAGGGTGTGGGGCAAGACAAGAGAGAAAGGGACAGATGAGCCAGAGTGATTGGGGAGAAGGAGAAAGGTGCCCTGAGGGCGTTGGAGATGTGTGAACAGAAATGCTCTTACTGGGCCCGGGTGGAGCAGTCTCCTCTCACAGCCTTTCTGTCGCCCTGCCTGTTGGGCACCCGGCCACAGAACTTTGCAGAACGTCTATGAATTCCAGGCACAGCTGCCTGTGTCATGGGAAGCTGCGATCTGTGAATCCAAAATAGTCCTAAGAATTTCATCTGTGTATTTCTTCCTTCTTCCCGGAGGGGACAGTTGGGAGCGGATAATGGAGTCCAGTGTTTTTTTCCTCTTCTCTCTCTCTTTTTTTGAATTTAAGATTTTCCTGCCTCAGCTTCCCAAGTAACTGAGATAAAAGGCACACACCACCGCTTCCAGTTTCGTCCTCAGTGTTGTTCTAGCTCTATAGTTCTAGCTCTATGTCACTCAGTGCATGAAGCTGGTGGGGACAAAGCTGCTCTGGTGGAGGAGGTTCGGAGCTTCATTTGGCTTCGTGGAGGCTCCAACTGGGTTCCTTGTATGGAGCACAGTCAGAAGATTATTAATTTAGTCAGAAATAAAAGTGGATTCTTGGGGGCGAAGTGACTTACCCAAGACCATGGCTAGTAGAAGTTGGGCTTAGGTCCCCTGAATCCCAGATGTACATGTATTTTTTTCAACATATCAACCTGCCTTTTGGATTCTTCTCTCATTTGTCCCTTATCTCTTTGAGTGCTCTGTTTCAATATTACTTACCACTCTTTTTTGTTAATTTCTTTATTAAAAATTTTTGTTTTTGGTACTGGAGATTGAACCCAAGGGTGCTTAACCACTGAGCCACATCTGCAGCTCTTTTTATATTTTATTTAGAGACAGGGTCTCACTGAGTTGTTTAGGACCTCACTAAGTTGCTGAGGCTGGCTTTGAACTCTCGATCCTCCTGCCTCAGCCTCCCAAGCCGCTGGGATACAGGTATGTGCCACCACACCTGGCTTTTTAATTTATTTTTATATAAACTTGTGGTGCTGGGATGGAACCCAGGGCCTTGTGCACACCAGGCAAGCATTCTCCCACTGAGCGACCCGCAGCCTGGTTTGTTTACCTTTATCACCACACCCCCAACTTGATAGGCCAACATTTCTCCTCAGCGTTGGGGCCTTGACACATTTCCTTCCCTCCCTCTCTTTCTTTAACAAGTATGTCCGCTTGTCAATGCATTTAGGCCTCACTCTCTGGCTCTTAGAGACTGGGACAATAAACAAGGATCCTGGCTCAGCTTCCTTACTGCCCCAGTCTCCATGGACTCATGGGGAGCAAGGTGCTTGCTCCAGATCAGAGGATGAACAGTTTCATGGAAAGTTCCCACCGTCAGAGGGAATGGTCAAGGTAGAGAATGGAGATAAGACACAAGAAGGCCCCTGCTGGCGCTCTCCCACCTGCTTCCTTCACATCTCCCCACTGAAGGTCCCTGGGTGTGCCCTGTAATGGCGCCTAGAGCTTCTAATACCCTTGGAGAGAAAATGGACCAAGCAGATCCTAGAGCTAGGGTGATCATGAAATGAGGTCCCCCGACGACAGGTGAATTTCAGAGAGATAATAAAGAGCATTATTAAATCACTGAACACCTACCATGTGCCAGTCCCTATGCTATACATGTTGTATACCATTCTCTCCTAGCAACCTATGAGTTGGGAGTTACTGCCCCAGTTTATGAATTTTAAATATCACATAAGAAGAACAAGAATAAACTCAACTCTCAATTCTTCTAGATTTCCCCCTCCAGGTGAAGATGGTAGTGTGGGGTATTAAAATTGCTAAAATACCATTTTCATCAAATTGCCTCCCCACTTAGGACTTACAAAAGCTCCCGTGGTCTAGAGGACCTTTTTGTCTAGTCTCTAAGGTGTTCATCCCCCAGGGGCACACCTGCTGCACCCACCTGAGCTCATCCCATCCAATAGCTCCCCTGTGCTGCCTCCTCCTCCTCCTCTCTCCTTGCCCTGTGACCTCTTTATTCATCTAATTCCTCCTCCTTGTGCATTCCTTTTCCTGCCCATTAAAATTATTCCAACCCTTCAAGATCCAAGTTGGGCTCCGACTTTCTCTAGAGTTTGCCACAGGTAAATACTCCTCTTCAGTTCCAATCTGGTGACTGTGTGAAGGAGAATAAATTGTGTCCATCACTAATTAATGAGATGATATCAGAGCCAGAGACCTTGGAGATTTCTAGCATCGTGTAATCACAGTGTTCAGCACAGCGCCACCATGTGTTTGGCATCCTATAAGAACTCTGATTACTGGAGGGCATTTAAGGTCCTCTGTTAGTGGAGATGGCTGAAGGTGCAATGTACACCTCCTGACACGAGATGGCGCAACTGCAACAGTGTTCTTCCAACAGGAGGCCCAAGGGTGGACTCCCACGCTGTTATGAGAATGAGTGGAAAACTGATTCTCAGCCTGGACTGGAAGGAAGCTTCAGAAATCACTTAGTTTATCTCCATGGCTTCAGACAAATGGGGTTTTTGTTTACTTTCAAAGACTCACAGCTTGCTTTAGTACCCCCTCGAAGATTTTGCAATGAGGGTCATAGAGAGGACACTGCTTATGGACATGTGGATTGCTGGCATCTGGCCCAGTTCTGCTTCTAAGTCACAAACCCCATACCCACTTGGCATCAGTTCCACAGGTTGCAAACTCTGGGGATGAATCAGACCATATCTTGTGTGTGTTCCTTTCAGCTCTAATACTGATCATAAGAACTCATTAACTCCTTCTTGCTAAATTTGGCTTCAGTTCATTTGTTTTTACCCTTAGTGTAGGTATGTGTTTAGAATCTTAAGTGGTGGAAGGAATTCCTTCAAACGAATTAGTGAGTGCATGATAGTAGGTGCTTTAGATGTTTTTTTACGTTAATTAATTAATTAATTTTGTGGTACTGAGGGTGGAACCCACAGCTTCATGCATGCTAAGCAAACACTGTAGTACTGAGCCACATCCCCAGTCCTGCCGGATGTCAGTTTTTATTTAATTTATTTTAGTAGGTGCTTTAGGAGATAGAAAACAATGTCACCCATGGCCTCTCCTCCCATGAGTTCATATTCTACCTAAGGAAAAGGTTGATAGCCCTGGAAAAGTTAAACTCTGCTAAAAGATAAAATAAGCCCAAGGACCAGGGGAGAGGTGTGGGACCAGAGCAATGGGTGCTCTGGGGAGGGGAAGTAGCCAGTGAGGGCTTCATGGAGGAGTTGTGGCAAGCTGGGGTGGATGTAAATGGATAAGAACCCAGGGAGAGGGATTCTAGTTTGGAGGCACAAGGTAACATCCTCTTTGCCAACTATACCCATGGTTCCTTTTTACTTGGGTAAAAAGAAATAAAGGATAACAGAAGAGTGAGAAAAAATACTGGGGATTGGGACATGAGGCAAAGAGGAGGGAAGAAAGAGGGAGGAGGGTGAGCAGCCATGCATTGAAGCCATTGCAGCGTCTCAGAGGTTGGGAAGCGAAGTTAAAGACTTTGAAGACAAGCTGGGAATGTGCTTATCCTTCTCTCTCCTAATATTGCTGGACTCCAGAATCACAGGTTTTTGGGACTGGAAGAGACCTCTGGTTCAAACCCCTCCATCAAAGCCCTATCTGATGGTTACTGGCATTCTCTTGAGTACCTAGCCTGACATGGGATGCGCTGTTTCCTAGGGTAGACCATTCTGTTTGAGAAGAATGCTGAGCAGGACTGTTTTTCCCAGGATGGATCTGACATCTACATCCCTGAGGTTTCCATCAGCTGTTCTGGATCTGTCTTCCAAAGGAACCCAGTAAATATCAAAGACCATTCCCTGGGCTAGAAGTTGGTATTTCCAGCTGGGGTGTAGCTCAGTGGCAGAGCACTTGCTAGCATATGTGAGGCCCTGGGTTTGATCCCCAGAATAAAAAAAAAAAAAAAAAAAAAAAAAAAAAAGTCGATATTTCCTCTTTCCTTGGCTAAGATGTCCCAGCCCATGCTTGTTCTAGGCCAAGATTCTTAAATCAATTTGATATGGTCACTTGCTCTTGACCTTGTCCTATCTTGAGTCTCAGTTTCCTCTAAGTAATGCATTTTCATATTTTAGAGTCTGAGATGTAATCCTCCTTGACAGGAAAGATGAAACTAAGGTCAAAGTGGATTTCAGGGGGTCCTGCCAATGTCATAATGCCACACAGAGGGCTGTGCTCTTTCTCTTCTGGTTCTGAATTATTTTTGTTGATTTTAACATTTAAAACATTTTTTTTTTTTTAAACCTCATTTTGGACTTAGACCTTCTTGGCCTTGTATTCACAGCTCCTTGTCACAACCGTCTGCAAGCTGCCCCTCTTCCCACGTATTATATAAAAGAACCTCACGGAATTCTCTTTGCTCAGCTTCATCAGCCTTCCTCACCTGTTTCCTCACCTCATTCCTTTTGTGACTGCAACAGTTTCTTAACCACAACAGACTCTGGTTAGGCATATTTATGCTCTTTTTCCAAGAAAAGGGTTTATACTTATCATTTTTTCCCCAAAGGGTCCAAAAATGGTTAAGAACTTCTGTTTAAAGTCTGTGTGGGATTCTGTTTATCTTTGCCCTGAATGTTTTGACATTGCGTCTGGTGAGGCCAGTCTTCCTCCCAGGCTACCATGGGAGGTAACGCATCTCCTCTCAGGACTCTTAACTTCCACCCTCCCCTGCCATTTCTTGGGGGCACACACGTAAGTTTAGAGATGAAATTCCACTTATTATTTATTTTTTACTTCTCTCGTGGTCCCACTTTTAGTGGCGTAAGTGGAATATTTACGCCACTAAAATTCCTCCGGATTTTTCTCCCGTATTTTTGCTAGTACATTATAATCATACATACTGGTGGAATTTGTTGTCACACATCACACACAGACTCCTCTGAATATCGTTCCAGACCTTGCTGGATCTGCACAGGGCCTGGACCTCCAGTTAGAGTGAGGCTGCACTGTGTGGCCGCCTCTCCAGTCTTCCTTTATCGGTTCTAACAGCTGCCACTGGGTTTCCTTCTTCAAATAGGCGCAGCCACTGTCCATGTTCTTTCTTTTGTTTTATTTATTTATTTTTATGGTACTGAGAATTGAACCGAGATCCTCATGCATACTAGGCAAGAACTCTACCACTGAGCTACAGCCCCAGTCCCGTTTACCTTTTTTTCTTTGGTACTTGGGGATTGAACCCAGGAGGCACTTAGCCACTGAGCCTCATCCTCAACCCCTTTTATTTTTTATGTAGAGACAAGGCCTCACTAAGTTGCTGAGGCAGACCTCGGACTTGCGATCCTCCTGCCTCAGCCTCCTGAGTGCTGGGTTTACAGGCGTGCACCACCGCACCCTGCTCCCTGGTTATCTTCTTAATGGTCAGCACTCACATGTACCCTTCTCCTACCAGTTTAATTTTTCTTTAGAATGAAATCAATTGTCTAATGAAAATGATCCTCTTCTCAATTTTTTGGTCATACTCAAAAGAGTATATGCACTCTAAAATCCTTCCATCACTTTGCATTTTTATAAATCTAAATCTTACATGGTATTAGTTGTTAAAGACAGAAGTGTCTTTTCATAATTGAGCACCTTGATCATAGTAGCGACTGGGAGTCGAGGGTATTCATGTCTCAGTTCTCTTTGTGACGCAGAAGAGTTTGGTTTTGGCACCTGAGAACTGAGACAGCACACCTGGCTGTGTGCATTGGAATTTCCTTGACCTGAGGCATCAGAGGAGTGTCAGATATTGGCCTCCTTGACCCTGCCTCTTCCATCCCACACGTCCACTCTCAATTGCCTCAGCGCCCTACATGTTAAGGAAAAAGAGCTAGAGGTCAAGATCTAGCTTTAAAAACCTTGGTTACGAGTTGGAAGGTGGAGAGAATTTTTGTGTAGTTAGTTTCACAGTCATTTACTTAATGTAGTTTATTGCTAGTATTGTTTTGAATTATATTTCTTTCCTTTTCTTTTTTTCCTCCTTCCCTCCCTCCCTTCCTGTTCTCCTCCTTGTTTTCTTTCTTCTCTCTCTCTCTCTCTCTCTCCTTTCTTTTTAAGTGATGCTGTGGGTGGAGCCCAGGCCCTTGAGTATCTTGAAGTCTAGTGCTGAGCCACACCCCAGTCCTTGAATCAATGGTTAGTCTTTGTGATATTATGTCAATGTCTTGTTTCTTACAATGGAAGCTGACGTTTTGTCAGGGTTTTGGGGTTCATAAAATCAGGTAGAACCTACTTCTTGCCATTAAGGAATATCAAGTCTGATAGGGAAGTTAAGACATGTACTGTGCACAAATAAAAAATCCCAGGTAGAAGGCAAATGCTGTACCACATATACCAACAGAGAAGTGGAGACATTTTTAAGGAGGACAATTGGGAGACCAGAGGCAGCTCCTCAGAGGAGAAAGCTGCCATGTAAACCGTGCCCCAGAGGGTGGGAGTGACAGACACGCTCTGGGAGCAGGAGAGCAGTGCTATAGAGTGTGGTCTCCCTGGGGCAGGTAGCTCAGTGGTAGCACACTTGCAGAGCATGGGCAAGGCCGGCAAAGCAAATAACAGACAGATGTGGTGACATGTGCCTGTAGCGAGTGCCAGCCGGGGAGCTGCGGCAGGGGACTGCTTCAGCCCACAAGTTCAAAGACGACTTGGACAGCATAGCAAGACCTCTCTCTCTCTCTCAAAAAAAAAAAAAAAAAAAAAAAAAAAAAAAAAAAAAAAAAGGTGTAGTTTGTACTTGATAGTTATGTGATCTTGAGCAAATTTCTTTTTTTAAAATGTGTTCTAATTACTTACACATGACAGTAGAATGCGTTTTGACACATCATGCATAAATGGAGTACAACTTCTCATTCGTCTGCCTATACATGATGTAGAGTTAAACAGGTCATGTAATCATATATGCACATGGGATAATAATGTCTGATTCATTCTTCTATCGTTCCTACCCCGATGCTCCCTCCCCTCCCTTCACTCCTCTGTCTAATACAAATTACGTCTACTCTCCCCTACCCTTTATTGTTAATTAGCATCCACATATCAGAGAAAACATTCTGCCTTTCGTTCTTTGGGATTGTTTATTTTGCTTAGCATAATATTCTCCATTCCATTCATCTACTGGCACATGCCATCATTTCATTCTTTAAGCCTGAGTAATATTCCATTGTGTATATATACCATAGTTTCTTTATCTATTCATCTATGGAAGGACAACTAGATTGGTTCCATAATTTAGTTATTGTGAATTGAGCTGCTATAAACATTGATGTGGCTGTCTCACTGTAATATTGCTGATTTTAAGTCATTTGGGTATAAACCTCAGAGTGGGATAGCTGGGTCAAATAGTGGTTCCATTTCAAGTTTTCTTAGGAATCTCCACATTGCTTTCCATAGTGGTTGCACCAATTTGCAGTCCCATCAGCAATGTTTGAGTGAACCTTTTTCCCCACATACTTGGCAACATTTATTGTTACTTGTATTCTTTTCTTTTCTTTTTTTTTTTTTCCTGCTGGGGATTGAACCCAGGGCCTTGTGCTTGCAAGGCAAGCACTCTACCAACTGAACTATCTCCCCAGCCCTAGTTGTATTCTTTTTTTTTTTTTTTTTTAATTTGACAAAATTTTTACTTTATAATAACAGCATTACTGATAAAACATGATTTGGCAGTTGAAAATTTGGTAACTGTTAACTTAGTTATGTAATATGACTTCTTAGCCATTGATAGCAGACAACTTTAAAATCTTGTTCTGTCATTTTGACATAATATTTACAGCTGGAAGTTACTGTTACTGCCAAGATAATACAGAGTAGAATAAGAAAATATAAGAAGTTTATGTAGATAATATTTTATTTCTTCAATAACATATTTACAGTTGAATATAAGTTAAAGGCCTGCTTGCACACCAAAGCCAGGTCCTTTGGGTGGTTCAGTCAAAGAGGTAAGACCTCCAGCTGGCTCACAACAGAAACATCCACTCCTTGGCCCAGGTTTTGGAATTTTGCCAGCTTTGAGCTCATCAATAATTTCTTCAATATCCTTTGGTGTCAGATCCTCATAGTAGTTACCATTTATTTGAACCATTGGTGCATTTACACAGGCCCCTAAACATTCCACCTCTATAACAGTGAAAAGTTTGTCAGGTGTAGTTTCACCAATTTCTATTCCAAGCTTATTCTGAATGGCCTCCAGTATGCTGTCAGAGTTGGGAAGCATGCAAATGTGTGGTGTGCAAACCTGAATGTGGTACTTTCCAACTGGCTTTCGATTATACATTGTATAAAAAGTTGCTACTTCATATACTCTCATTGGAGGTACTTGTAAAACTTCTGCAACCTTGTTCATAGCAGAGATGGGCAACCACCCATTCTGCCTTTGGGCCAAATCCAGGACTGGAAGCACAGCTGCTGCTTTATGCCCTTCTGGATAGTTTTTTATAATTGCCTCTATCCTCTTATAGTTTTCTGGTGTGAAATCAAATGGAATATCTGGGTTATTCTCAGGAGTATCCCTGTGCACAAACAAGGCTCCTCCAGCACCATTCTGCACAGCTGTCTTATGCAAATTCCTTATATGTCTTCCCCACGGGGCGGCGAGACCTGCCGCCTGGGCCCGGAACACCAAGGAGAAGAACATGGCTGACTAAATCGTTCGCCTTTCCCTCCCTACTTGTATTCTTGATGATTGCCATTCTGACTGGAGTGAGATGGAACCTCAGTGTGGTTTTGATTTGATTTCTCTAATTGCTGGAGATGTTGAACAATTATTCATATATTTGTTGATTGATTGTATTTCTTCTGTGAAATGTCTGTTCAGTTCCTTTGCCCATTTATTGATTGGGTTATTTGGTTTTTTTTTTTTTTCATGTTAAGTTTTTTGAGTTCTTATATATCTTGGAGATCAATTGAGCAAATTTCTTAACTTCTTCAGGCTTCAACTTTTTTTTTTTTTTTTTTTTCCTTGAGTACTGGGGATTGAACTCACAACTTCACGCATGCTGGGTAAATACTCTACTCCTGAGCCATATCCCCAGCCCTTTTTAAATTGTATTTTGAGGAAGGGTATCACTAAATTGCCCAGGTTGACCTCAAACTTGTGATCCTCTTGTCTCAGCCTCCCAAGGAGCTGGGATTAGAGACATGTTCCACTGTGCCGGGCTCAAGCCTCAGCTTTCTAATCTATAAGTTGGGAATAACTGTAGTACTGCCCTCATTTGGTGTTGTGTGTATCAAATGAGAATTGATATATGGAAAGTTCTTAAAACACTGTCTGCAACAGAGTTAAGGACCAACAGGTAGCTCTGCAGGGGAGAAGAGTATTCTACCAGAGGGAACAGCCTCAGCAGAAGAAGGAAAACAGAACTATTATTCTTGGATGAAACTAAGACATAACAGAAGCACCTGGAAAACAAACGAGGGCGATTCAATGCTGATAATAATAGGGACTGCCACTGTGGGGCACGGCTGTTCAGGCACGGTGCGCGTTGTTCATTTGCTCTTCCCAGCTACTCCTTATGGGGCAGGCGTGACTATCCCCATCCCACAGGCGAGGAAACTGAGGCAGAGAGAGGTGAAGGAACTCCCACAGGGGCGCTCAGCAAGTGGGCGGAAGTGTAGGGACCCAACCAGGTCTGTCGCTGCCTAAGCCGGAGCCCTAGCTCCACGTGGTGGTGTCCACCTTGGCTTTCCCTGGCCCCTTCTCAGGCCTCTCCTCCTTCCGTGGGATAGAAAATGAAAACTGCCTGGCTCTCCTTCACCACCAGTCAAGCTTGTTGCCCTGTTAAGTCACTTTCTCATTTCAGGCTACAGTTGTTTCTCTCTCTTTTTCTCTCTTTTAAATTTTGAGACAGGGTCTGCCTAAGTTGCCCAGGCTGGTCTTGAACTTGGGATCTTCCTGCTTCTGCCTGCCAGGTTGCTGGGATGACAGGCATGCACCACTGTGCCTGCCTTCAGTTTCCTTTTGAAGTAAAGGAGATGCTCCAGTCCTTTCCAGCTTCGAGGACCCTGGTTTCCTTTGCTGCCCTCCCTCCCTTCAAAGCTGATCTTTATTTGGTTCCCTTGTTATCATTTCCAGCCACCGAACATCCTGATGCTAGGAATACACGGGAAAGTAGAGACCAAAGCATCCGGGTCCTTTGGCACAAACCAACCTGCAGGTTAAAAGAAACCAAAAAACCAAAGAAACCAAAAACAAACAAACACCCCCTCCCCCAAACACAACCAGTATGTAACAAAATTAGAGCAAAAGTAAAATGATTTTAGAGCAAGGAAGTCATCAGATACAAGAGGTGAGTGAGAGACACTTCCCAGGGAGCAGGAGTCTAGAGACAAACCTAAAGGAAAGGAGGAGGGGCGACTTAGGCTCCACTTAGAAAGGTGGAAGTGGGGCGTGCTGCCCTGGTGGCCCTATTCCTTGGGTCCTTTCTTTGTGGCATCCAGGGCATCTGATGGAGGTGAATCTTGTGGGTTGGTGGGAAGAAAGATGGAGCAGGAAGAGGGTATTCCAGGGCGCAGCAGGGAGGCGGTAAGTCGTGCTTTGTGTGGTGTGATTTGCGGCCTAGGTGCACATGTTCAGGTAACTATATTTTTTCCCCTTGGGTGGAGCACAGATTATTTGGATTTGTTGGAGTAGTCTTGCTACAAAATAATGTTCATCTTTTAAATTCACTTTTATACTTGATGAAAAAGTATAATTTAAAAATCTTGCCACAGGTTAAAAGGGCTGGGTCTTGTGTCTGAGAACCTACGTAACTAATTTCATGGTGTTTCTATCATGGCTTCTCCTCCGTGTTCTGCAATACTACAATTAGTTTCTGAGGGACTTTGAGAGTTCTGTCCCCGTACCTCAAGGGCACCCGTAGTCACCTGCTACAGTGCTGAGAATGTTCATTAGTGGCCACAGTTTTGGGGAGTAGGCATTGAAAGCTCCGAGCTGTAGCCTGGCCATTGAGTGTTCAGGCTCTGAAACCAGAATGCCAACTCTTGGAACTGAAGAGTGCAGTTCCCCGGTGAGTGACCTTGGGCAGGCGACTCCCTCTCTTCAGAGTCCTCATCTGCAAAATGGAGCTAAAAACAAGACCCGTCTCCTTAAGGGGTGGTGTGAAGATTTCACAAGGTACTCCCGCATCCTGAAGCATTTGGCATAGCACCTGGCCAGCCCTGCAGGAAGCATTAGCTGCGAAGCTGTGACCCCTCTCCTTAGTTTAAATCTTGTTCAATGCACCGCTTTAGTAGAATTCATAGACAACAAGAAACAGGCTTATTTTATGATCTGAGGAAAGGAAAGTTCTAGAAAACAGGACATTGACTAGCTAGGATGGTCCTAGTCTGCCAGCTCTACCTCCTAGGGCATCATCTGAGCATCCGAGGACTGGATGTGAGAGTCTACAGCTCCGAGGGAAGGACCCTAGACACAGGGCAGGAAGACAGATGAGTGGCAGTTCAGAGCAACTGCCCTGCAGTAGAGAACACAGCCTTTGGGGTTTTCACAGGAGTCCAGGCCCCTGGAGAAGAACAGGGCTAGAGGTAGAGAGAAGGGAGGGCGAAAGAGGGCCAGAGAGGCAGGAAGGAGGGATGAACTCTCCCCTTTCATTTCTTCCTCAGGGCTTCCTCATGGCTTCTTAGCCAGGACCTAGCCCTGCAGGCCTTATTGGGCTGGAAGCTGCCAGGGCCACGAGGAAGTGAGCATGTGACTGATATCCAGCAGCTCACGGTCATTTCACTCTTTGTCATCCTTTTAGGGAAAAGCTGAATCCCAAGGGCCATCTGTTTAGCCCAGACATTGGTCTAATGGCAGTTTTTTTCCGGTGCTGTATCAGGATTCAGCCAGGCATAGCTGGCAACTTCTTGTAATAGCCAAGACAGGAAGTGGTCAAGACCTGGAAATAGAGCAGCCCTGGGGGGTGGGAAGGGAGGAATGACCCAGTCCTCGGTGACTTCCTGGGCTAGTGGCACTGGATTCCTGAACTTGGCTTGGGCTGCAGGGACACAAACAATAAATTCCTTATGCTTCCCTATCATATCTCAAAAAATAAGAAATCCTAGAGTTTTGTCTCAAGTAGGAACTTTTCCTCATTAACTCAACAATACTGACTTGAAACATTTGGGGGTGTCTGGCATCCTGTACCCACAATATAGGAAGGGAAACAGTGGGTCATTGGGTCAGCATGTGAGCCAGACAGACCTATTTTTGAATCTTATCTTGCCACTAAATACCTGGGTGCTCTCAAGCTAATTATCTCTCTGGGCCTCTATTTTTTCACATGTACAATCAACATTCTCATGTCTATTTTTCGTTGACTGGAAAAAAAAAAGGTAGTATGAAAAAATGCTTAGCAAAGTAGCTCACCTACTAACTGCAAACTAAGTGGCGACTAATAGAATAATTACAATTATAATAATTGTCCTCTCATCCCTCCAGCCCTTGATTTCTACCTCTGCAAGATGAATTGTTAAGAGGGTTAAGGGAGATGATCAGAACTGTACAGAGGGGGGTTGGTGGTAGGTGCTCTCATTCTAGTTCCCACCCTCGGGAGAAACTCTAGGAGGAGGACCTGGATCAGAAGATCATGCTGAGAAGTGGGTTGGAGAGGAGGTACTTCCTGCCAGGAGGAGACGGATGGAGATAAGTGCCCCTCCCCCCTGCTCCAGTGTTGGGGATCAAACCCTGGACCTTGCATGTGGTGGGCAAGTGCTGTCCCACTGAACTAAGCTCTGCTCCCCGCCCCGAGATAACCTTTGGTTGAGTAGAAGTGTTGAGGGATTGGGGAACCCGCTGACCAGGTCCTGCTTCTACAGAGAACGTAGCATAGTGGCAGGACACAGCGAAAACTGAGGGGAGTGGCCACAACGAGGGTCTCCTTGAGGGCTCCGGCCCAGAGGCCTTCTGTCTTCCGAGGGTTCTAGCTCTAGATTCCTCTACTGTAATTGTTCTTAACCCTTGGGTTCACAGACTCACTTAAAGAGCTATTGAAAAATAAGAACCATTACAAAATACACATCACAGCTAGGCACAGTGGTACACGCCTGTAATCCCAGCAACACGGGAGGCTGAGGAGGGAGGATTGCAAGTTTGAGGTCAGCATTAGCAAATTAGTGAGGCCCTAAGCAACTGAGATCCTGTCTGAAAATAAAAAAATTAAAAAAGGACTGGGGATGTAGCTGGGTGGTAAAGTGCCCCTGGGTTCAAACCCCAGTACAGGGGGGAAGAAGAAAGAAAGAAAGACATCACAAAAACTTTTGCATATTAAGAGAGGAGTTCACAGATCTCCAGAAACTCATCCAGGGACTTTAGGTGAAAAAACATTTTCCCTAGGTTCAGAAGGGATACGGACTCAGATGCTTTGAGCTTGGGACAATATAGGACTTTTCCTAGGAGTACTTAAAATGGAGGAAGAGCCACTAGATTTAATTGTGGTTTGGTATACAGGCAGGGGTCCTGACCCAGAAGCTGACAAAGGATGATTGGTTTGGCAGGTAAGGATGCTGTCATAGCCTGCAACATCCTTCTGTTTCAATTCAGCCAACATTGGCTGGGGAGTAGTAGTGATCTAGCAGTGACCTAGTGACAGCTGCAACAATGAAGCAATTGGAGTCCTCACTTGTAGGCTGAATTTGGGGATAGTCTGAAAATCCAGCATCGTATCAGTCAGCTTTTCATCACTATAAGAAAACACTTGAGGCTGCTAACTTTGTAAAGAGAAAATGTTTATGTAGCTGGCAGCTCTGGAGATTCAAAGGCATGGCACCGGTAACAGCTCAGTTCTGGTGAGGACCTCCAGGTGAATGGTGGATGGCAATGGAGTGAACACTCATGGTCTCCAGCTGGAAGCAGAGAGTCAGGTGGGGCCAGGCTTGCTCCTTTTATAACAGCGGTCTCAGGGAGAGCTGCCAAAGGGGTCACAGGACTACCAAGGGGTTACATGTGAAATACCTCATGCCCCCTATGACTTGAGGACCTTGTGCTAGGCTCTGCCTCTTAAAGGTCCACCTCCCAACAGTGCCACCCTGGGTGCCAAGCCTTTAACACATGAACCTTTGGTGGAGGACACAATTAGACTATAACCATACCATCTAAGCCATATCTCATCTATAGCAAGCATAAATGAGTTGGCCTTAAGGAGGAAAAATAGCTCATATTTATTATGCATTTACTACATGCCAGTTACTACATTAAGTGAATTACATTAATGTAGTTTAACCCCCATTTTACAGATGAGGAAACAGAGGCTTAGGGTAATTAAGTAACTTTCCAAGTTCACTCAGCTAGCAAATGGTGGAGCTCAGATACAAATTCTGGCCATCTTTCATTAGCCTGTCTTTGTCTGTCTGTCTGTCTCTCCTTCTTTCTCTCTGGTACTTTACCACTGAGCTACATCCCCCGTGCTTTTTATTTTTTATTGTGAGACGGGTTTTCCTAAGTTGCTTAGGGCTTCACTAAGTCGCTGAGGCTGGCCTTGAATTTGCCATCCTTCTGCTTCAGGCTCCTGAGTCGCTGGGATTATGGGCATGTGCCACTGCACCCAGTTCATTAGCCGTCTCTTAACAAGGCAAATAAAGAGTGCCCGAGAGGTTGGAAACACATGCCTGGAGCCCAGCAGCAAATCTGGAGCAGGGGGCCAAAGACAGTGACTAGGGATTTAGAGAGATACCAGAAGGGGAGTTTGGGGCTGGAAGTCCAGCCACAGCCCCATTATCAGCATGAAGCATCTCCTGGCTCAGGGATCCAGTGGAAGTGGGATGGGGATCGGTCTGAGATGGGATATGAGCAGCCGTGTGATGTTCTCTGTGAGCACAGAACTCGGGTCCAGGCTTGGCCAGGCAGTGCCTGGTGTGCTAAACTGGGATGGAGGGTCCTTGGGCTCTCCCTTTGTCTTCTCAGCAGGGGCAGGGCTGGTTCCCTTGAGGATGAGGAGTGGTAGTTTCTCCACAGGACTGAAGGTGACCGTTCCAGGTCCAGCCAGGCTCCAGCTCTGGGAGGACAGGGCCTGTTCACCACTGCAGCCTTGGGCTCCCAGGAAGCGCGGGGCACAGTCCACACATGTGCCCTCTACCTGCCTGAGGCTGAATGTGGTTGGCTGAGCTCGCCCCTCACCACCTCCTGACAAAAATCTAAGGGTGCTTTCTAAGAGCTCCCAGGGCCCAGAAATTCTAAGCTCTGCCGTTTTCAGTCAGTGTGGACTCTGAAAAGCCTATTCTCCTGCAAGCCAAAGAAACAGCTGGTTCATCTCTCTCAATGGACAGAAGAAGAACTTCAGCCAAATGTGTAGGAGGAGACAATTCTGAGCCAATATGCTACACCACGCTACATCTCCTTAACGAGACGAAAGGATTTCCTTAGAGAGAGCTGCGATCTCTCCACAAATACGAACAATAAAAAGAATAGACTTCTTTGTGCGTTTCTGGTTCTGAAGGGCTTTCCTACCCGTGGTCCCATGGCACCTCATAACCAGGTGTGTGGTGGGGGTGGGTGCAGTGAGATGGAGGATGCAGAAAGGACAGGAAACGGGTTTTTGTTTTTTCACATAGTGCAAATCAGTGTAGCGTATTTGGAAACTTTTTCAAAGTCATCTAACCAATAAAGGTAGGGCAAAAACCTAAATCTGGACCTTCTGACTTTTTGTAGAGGATGACCTTAAAGGCACGAAGTCCACCAGGTGCAGTGGCACACCTGTAATCCCAGTGACTCAGGAGGCTGAGACAGGAGTATCACAAGTTTGAAGCCAACCTTAGCAGCTTAGCAAGGCCCTCAGCAACTTAGTAAGACCCCGTCTCAAAATAAAATATTAAAAGGGCTGGAGATGTGACTCAGTGGTAGAGCACCCCTGGGTTGAATCCCTGATCTGATATTAAAAAAAAAAAAAAGACAAAAAGTCCAAGAAATGGTCACAAATATGGTTCCTCCAACTTAGAGTTGTGATACTGAGGAACTGAGTAGGAGTAGGGGCTGCCCAGTGAAGACAGAATATTGATTGTGGCACAGGAAAAAGATGCTTGTTTGGGGTCAGCCTGGCTGATGATGGGTAAGGGATCTCAAATGGACTCTCCCTTTTAAAGGAACCATGAGGAAGAAACAAGCCCTGCATACATTGGATACCGGTTCATGGTCCTCTCTGTTGGAGAGCCTGGCCCTAGGTCAAATAATGGAATGGACACTCACATCTCCCAATGCCTCTGTTGGAATAAATAGTTTATTAAAATTAATTAGTAAGCTGGGCTCAGTGGCATACACCTGTAATCCCAGTTACTTGGGAGGCTGAGGCAGGAGGATTGCAAGTTCAAGGCCAGCCTCAGCAACTTAGCAAGGCTTTCAGCAACTGAGCAAGATCCTGTCTCAAAATAAAGAATAAAGAGGGCTGGGATGTGGCTCAGTGGTAGAGCACTTGCCTAGCATGAGACAGGACCTGGGGTTCCATCCCCAAACCTGAAAAAAAAAATTATTATCAAATGCTGCTAAAAAGGTAAAAAAAGAGAAAGATTTTTTAGTTACTAAGGGTTTAAAGATAAGTCCCTGCACTCACAGCATCTCAAATAAGTAGTTCCAGAAACTCTCTGCTTCTGGCTATGACAAAGCCACTGGTGTGAAACTTGCTCTCACCTAATAAAAAACAATACGATTTATTTAAAAATTTTTTCCCACTTTTTAATTGGTGCATTATAGTTGTATGCACTGATGGGATTTGCTGGTACATACTCGTACATGCACATAATACACATATACCGATATAATTTAGCCGTTATCACTCTCCAGCACTTCCCCCTCCCTCCCACCTCCCACCCATGAGTTCTTTACTGATTTCCCTTTGATTTTCATGAGATCTGCCCCTATTTTTTCTTTTCCTTTTTCCTCTATAGCTTCCACACATGAGAAAAAACATGCAACCCTTAACTCCTGAGTCTGACTTATTTCGCTTAACATGATGGTCTCTAGTTCCCGCCATTTTCCTGATAACAATTTAACGACTATTTGAGGAACTACTCTTAGGCATCAGAGGGAGGGGAAACCCATGAAGTGAGTCCACATTAGTCCAGCTTGCTTCTTGGGGAACTTACTGGACTGCAGTGCAGGAAGGTAAAGAATAAGAGGGCATGACGGTCTCACTGAGCAGAAGGGTAGATCAGGCAGAACTCGGGGCGGCCGAGGAAGCTGTAATGAGGGGAAGTCTTTCAGGGAGGACGGAGCTCTCAGAAGTCGGCCTGGTCTTTGACCTGGGGGACTGGCTGCCTGTGTCAGGGATAGTCTCAAAGGCTTATCAGGGTGCAAGTGACAGCTGAACAGAGCACCAGAGGTTGCACATGGCTTGGACATATTTGGATTTCAGCCCGACCAGAGTGAAGAGATCTCACTGAGCAATTCGGATGATTTCCCAGAAAGCCCATAAATTAGGAGTAAGGACCATATTCCCCAGTAAAAATCCACACCCTGAAGAGATACAGTTGGCAAATAAGCATAAGAGAAGACGCTCCCTATCATGTGCTATTAGGGAAATGTAAGCTAAGAGAACAGCGAGATGCCCCTCTGCACCTCTTATTGTGGTGAAATTCCAGAACACTTACATTCACACAAAAACCGGCACATGGATGTTAAAAGTAGTTTTATTTACAATTGCCAGAACTTGGAAGCAACCCAGATGTCCTTCAGTAGGTGAATGGATAAATAAACTGTGGTACATCTAGAAAATGGGATTTTAATCAAAATTTTCTAAAAAGAATTGAGCCATCAAACCATGAAAAGACACGGAGGAGACTTAAATGCATATTAAAGTGAAAGAAGCCAGTTTAAAAAGGGCATCTGCTGTATGATCCCAACTATGTGACAATCTGAAAAGGAGAAACCATGGAGACCGTCAAGAGAGCAGTGGTTTCCAGAGGTGGATGGAGGGAGTGATCAACATTTAGAGTATAAACAAGGGCAAACTGCTCAGTGTGATACTACGGTAGTGCACACACGCTATAATACGTTTGTCCAGACCCTTAGACTGTACACCACCCAGAGCAAATCCTAATATAAACTTTGGACTTGGGGTGACAATGGTGTGTCACTGTAGGTTCATCACTTGTGACAAATGTTCCTCTCTGGCGGGGGATGTTAATAATGGGGAAGGAAGACTGTCCATGTGTGAGGCAGGGGATGTATGTCTATTTTTTCCATTTGATTTTGGTCTGACTATAAAATTGCTCTAAAAGTATATTAAACATTGTTGTTAACTTGAAAGGATATTTGAGGAAAGAGATTTTGTATCCATACATTTCCTTTGCATGAATATTCTTCTGAAAAAATTGAAATTTAAATTAGAGACAAAAACAAAAACATTTATGCCTGAAGACTAAGGATAAAATTTTACAGACACCAATTCTGAAGAAGAGTAAAGCAAAGCCTGACGAGATTAAAAAAAAAAAAAAAATCTGGCAATAATTAACTGCCTAAAACCATACTTAATACCTTTTAAGGGAAGATAATATAAACCCTAGTGAACGATCCACAAGAGTCAGCATGGAGACTAAGATCACTATACACGTGAAGAAGCAGGAAAATGGAACTCATAATTTTGAAAGGAAAAAAAGGGGGATCATGAGAAGTAGGCCCTTAGATGAACAAGAATTGGCCGATGGGAGTTTTTAAGCAGTCACTGTAGACATGTTTAAGAACTTAAAGGAAACTATAGACACAATGGTTAAAGAGATGAGTAATCTCAGCAGAGAAATTTAAAGTATAAAAGAGAACCAGCAGGAAATTCTAGAATTTAAATAGTACAAAATGTGAAATGAAATTTCCCAATAGGCTTCAAAGAATATTAGAGGCTACAAAAGAAAGGATTACAACACTTGAAGAGATATCAATAGAATATTCAATCTGTAAGACAGGAAAAAATATTTTTAAAAAACTGAAAAATGACTGAGAATGAACTGATCCAGTCTTCCCAATGGGAAGCTGGGTGAAGGGCACTCACCCAGGACTCTTTAGGGCTGAGAATGTAGTTCAGTGGTAGAGCACTTGCCTAGTATGCTCAGATTCTGGGTTCAAATTCTGACACCAAAAACAAAACAAAACAAAACAAAATGGAGTTTCAGTCTATGGGATAATGTCAAGTATTCTAAAATATTTATAATTGGAGTTCCAGCAGGTAAGGAGGAAGAAAATGAGCAGAAAAAAAATATTTGAGGAAACGATGGTTACAAATTTCCTATCTGTGGGGGAAATTTATGGATCAAAAGTCTCACCAAGACCCAAACAGTTACATATAAAGAAAACAACACCTTAGTGGGCTGGGGTTGTGGCTCAGTGGCAGAGCGCTTGCCTAGCACGAATGAGGTCCTGGGTTCGTGCTGAGGACCACATAAAATAAAGGTATTGTGTCCACCTACAACTAAACACACACACACACACACACACACACACACACATAAGAAAACAACACCTAGTAGCTTTATATTTAAACTCTTGAAAAAAAAAAAAAGGGAAAAAAAAAAAACCCATGAAAATAGCTAGGTAAAAATCTAGGACAATTTAAAAAACAAAGTCATGAGAGTATTGGATTATAACCCGTGGAATAAAATAAATACCCATGAGTTCATACTGATATAAATATATTAATTTTAAAAATAGAAAGGGAAGAATAAAGGAAGTAGAAAGTCACTATTATTCAAACACCGTGGTGGTAACTGCTATAGTTAAGAACCACTGATGTGTGCTAAGATTAGTGGGTGAAATTATGAAGAGAAACAGGGTATTTGCACAGAATTAAAGTAACTTCCCATAACGTGCATTAGTGACAAAGAGGAAAAAATGGTAGTTTCTTAGTGGATATAAATCTGGCAGCCACCACCTTACATATATAATCAAGTTTAACCTTGTAAGGAATAAGACACGCCAATGTCATGTACCCCCGACATGATGTACTGAGAACATACAGCATCGTTTTTGTGATGTTCTTGCCCAAAATGACTCAATATAATCATGAGAAAACATCAGACAAACCCAAACTAAGGGTCATATTGCAAAATGACCAGTCCTCATTTTCCCAGAGAGATGAAAAACGAAGACAGACTCTGCAGCCTCCTCTGCCATTCTCTCTGGTCATCCTACACTGGATGACCTTAGCCTTGAATGCTGAGATTTTTTTCCACCTCTGGGCTACTCTTTGCACTTGCTCTTACCTTGACCTGCAGTACTTTCACTTTGATCTCAAACGGCAGCCCTCTCCTTAGCCTTTATGGAAGCTGCAGCTCCTAAGCTCCCACTGTGTAGATCCTGGCTTTAGAACAAGGATGTTCTTCCAATTCAGAGTCCTGGAAAGAAGCTGTGATTGACCAAGATTATAGCACATGCACACCTTTGTCCACTCAACTTTGGCCAGAAAGCAGGGAGGGAGGGGGGGAGGGATAGCAAAAGAAAGATGAGACAACATTACAAATTAGAGAAGACTAGGGAGACATGGTGACTAAATACAATATAGAATTCTGGATTGGATTCTGGACCAGAAAAAGGGCATTACTGGGAAAACTGGCAAAATTCAACTTCTGTAACTAGATTAGTTCAATTAGTGTGGAATTAATGCTATTCTTCTGTGCTTGATAATTATGATGTTGTAGTATAAGATATGATCATTATGGGAAGCTAAATAAAGGAATTTTATTTAGCATTTTGGATTTTGAAACTTTTCTGCAAGTGTAGATAATTTTAAATTAAAAAGTAAAAAAAAAAAAAAAAAAGGGGGAAGACAAGCAACAAGAATGTCAATGGTGGGAGACCTCTTGACAGAGACAATGGAGGCCAGCAAATGGGGGAGCCACATCTTTACAGTACTTAAAAAAGAATCCCTGTCAATCTAGAAATCTCTTTCTAAGAAATACCATGAAAATGAGGGTGAAACAAATGAAATCTGGGCATATTTGTTTCAGGGAGAACTTCTTTTCAATTTGCTAAATTTAAGGAGTTCTTCAGGAAAGGGAAACAACTCCAGATAGAAACTCAGAATTAAAGGATGGAATAAAGAGGAGCAGAAATGGTTACTATGGGTAAACTCCAAGATTATCTTTTTATCTCCTTATTTAATTTTTTTGTGTGGGGTACTGGAGATTGAACTCAGGAGTGCTCTATCACAGAGCTAAATCCCCAGCTCTTTTTATTTTTTATTTTGAGACAGGGTCTCACTGAGTGGCCGAGCCTGGCTTAGAGCTTGTGATGATCCTGCTTCAGTCTCTTAAGTAGCTGCGATTACAGGTATTCACCACCTGCCTTCTTTACTTAATTCTCCTGCCTTCTTTACTTAATTTGTTAAGAAGCAATCAATTGCTAAAAGCAAAAATGAAATATTGTATTGTGAATTATGTATTTAGAAGTAAAATATATGAAAATAGTGTAGAGGATGGGATGGTGCCCAGGAAATTAGATAGGCATAAGGTTCTTATATGTTACAAGAAATGGTATAATACTAATTCATGTATATTAATTCATACTACTAATTAAAAATTAATTCACAATACTAATGTAATCCCTACAGAATACAACATGTGCATGCACACATGTCTCACAAGGAAGAGGCTGAGCTAGAAAGTCAGCAGAGGGGAAAAATGGATTATCCCAAAAGAAAGCAGAAAAGAGAAACAAAAAGATTGGAACAAAATTTAAAAATTGGTGGATGTAAACAGAATCATCAATTATTGTACTAAATATAAACAAATATAAATGTAAATGGACTAGCTCCTTCCCTTTCTTGGGGCTGGAGCTCGGTAGGGACTCTCTTGCATGGCCATGACATGTTTACTAGGGCTTGCTTGCCTCATACCAAGAGTCCTCTAGGGCTGGGGACTTAGCATATTTTCTGAGGCCAGTGCCTACCAGGAGTGTTTGGTGCCAGCAGGGTTAGGGCTGGAGATATCGAGGTGGCTGGTGATTGGTTATATATATGTGGAAATTGATCAAATAAATAAATATCTAAGCAGAGGTGTAACCTGGTGTTACCTGCATCTTGCTCCAGGACAATGACAACACCCAGTTGAAATGACTTCTGGCCTGGAGGCTCTTTGAAGCCAGAGGAGGTAGATGGAGCTGAAGTCTCAAAGCTCACAGGGTGCAGCTTCTCTTTGCTTGACTGGCTCATCCCCAGCTGCCTTGTAAAATTGCTAGTGTCACTTCCTGTGGTGTATGCTACTAAGGTGTATCCTCATGTTTGAGAGGTCCGAGGAGGAAATGCCCACCTCTGCAGAGGGTTGGGCTAGAGGAGCTGGGAGCTCAGACAAGACTTCATGGAAGAGATGACATCTGAAATGTTTTGAAAAATAAGTGGAATTTTCCAAGTAGAAAAAGGAAGGAAGATCAGTCAGACAGAAAGGTATGGAAAGTTTGGGAGTGACAAGTATCTTCTTGGGTGACAGGTGGGAGATGGGTCAGGGCCAGTTGTCAGGTTACAGCAAACTAGAGGGACATCAAGTCTTTTTTGAAGCATGCCTCAGGTCTTGTTTTTTATTACCATCAGAGCTGCCTGTTCTAGTAGGCTGCAGAGTCACTTTCTGGTGGTCTTCTGCTTTTAGCCCTAGTGTTTTACCCCTCTTGAGCTTCTAGAGGTTTCTAGCTTGGGGAAGATCCAGGGACCCCGAAGGAGGAATTGGAGTAGGGGATGGAGAGCGGAGTGGGGAGGTGACCTAAGAGGAAAATATAATAAAACTCTTAAAGACTACAAGTTGGAGTTTGTTGAAAATAAAATGACCGAGTACTGAAACATTTATCAGACAACTGATATATATGTGCAGGCATTTGTAGAGAGAAAGCCTTCACCGGCCCCATGTGTCTCCAAGGCGGAGAAGGTTAGTGAATAATAAAGGACTGAACGGGTGCAGAGAAGTCATTCAATAGTTGTCAGTTGAATGAATGAAAGCGCGAATGAATGATACTCGAAATACTAAGACCAAGTGCCCCAGGAATCCAGGTGAAATTGCCCCATGGGTGTCACCGAGGAGGTGAGACTGGAAGTGTCCAGGGAGCGGCCACAGGCTCCTGGCCTTTCTGACCATACCAAGAGTCCAGGCGGCAACCGCGGGGACCGGGATGCGCTCGCGACCCCCTCCGGGCGCCGCCTCGCATGGTTAGCTGACAGGCGGATCCTCGTGGGCGGAGGCGAGGCCTCGGGAGGGGAGCCGCGGTTTCCCACCGCCCTCTTTCAGGCTTAGGGTCCAGAAAAGGGCCGGAGGGGAGGAAGCGCGAGTCCGCGTCCCGCCCCGTTGCGTCCCACCCACCGCGTCCCCTCCCCTCTAGCTGCGGGAAAAGCGGCTGCGGACGCGCGTCTAGCTGTGGGGCGGGCGGAGCGCGGCGGCGGAGGACACCATGAGAGCGCGGCGGGGGCCTTGGCCCTGGCAGCTCTGGGCAGCTCTGCTGGCGCTGGGGGCGCTGGCGGGCGTCGGCGTGGGCGTCGGAGGTGAGTGAGGCTCCAGCGCCAGGGGACGCAGCTCTCCTGGGTCCTGCACCGCTGCAGACCCGGGAGGGCGGGTCTCGAGTTTCTGCAGTCTGAGTGCGCGGCCCTGGCTGGGGTCATCGGAGCCCGGAGCTGGGGACCTTCCTGGCCCGGAGATGGCAGGGCCGAGAAGTCCCTCGAGCCTGGGGGCGGGTCCTCCCGGACGCCGCAGGCTTCAGCCAGGTGGGACGCCTTCCCTGGGCGGTCTCCGTGTGCGCCGCGCGGGTTCCGCATCTCCGAGCCCTGCGTTCAGCGGGAGTTGCGCGCGTTGCGGGCGGTAGCGACTCGGGATTGACAGGAGCAGCGGAGGCTGGATGGACCTGTTCCCGCGTGTTGGTGGAGGGAAGTGCCTCTCGGTGAGGGTGTACGCGCGCACTCGCTTGCCAGTTCCTCTTTCTCTGTGTAATTCCCCCCCGCCCCAAGTTTTTTAATTTAGCGGCTCCCCCACGGGAGGGTTTTGGCGCAGGATGAAGGCTCAGCTCCCTCCAAAGTTCCCGGTTGGCAACACGGCTTCTGTTTCTGATAGACCTCCCACCCCAAAAGTCTCTAGGGTAGCGGAGAGGCACGCCAGGGGCTTGGATCCTCGCTTTGTTTCTCCTGCTGCGGCCACACCATCAGCTGCCCATCAGCAACGACAGTCAGCCTTGACTTCGCTGGTGGGAGCCCTTAGTGATTTTGCTGTAGGTGGACAAACTCTTGGCTCCTGGTTGGCTGGGGCTTTCCCTACCGCAGAGGACGCGCAAGAGTGCACATATGTACTTTAAAAGAATACAGTAGTACTCATAAACAAATTAGACCCTGCAGACGGGAGTCTTTAAAAGGGTAAGGCTTATTAAGTCCATTTCAAATATAAACTATTCAAAACTATTTTGGCGATTGCCTTCAAAACTCTTCAATGTAGGTGTAGACATACATAGATTCTGAACAGGACAAAGATGTTCTCCAAGGACTTGTGGTGGTTCTGTGGAGGGTCATTTAAGTTGTTATCACTGAAGCTTCCAGGTGACAGAGGTGAAAACAGGCCAACTGATCTCTAGCTGCAGAGAACAACCTGACCACCATGGAACAGAAATCGGAATTTCCAGCATTCTGCCCTGGAGTTACTAGAGCCTAGGTCTGCTGCTGCTGGTGGTTGTTGATGTGGAGATGGAGAAATCCACAAGTCACCTCAGAATTGTCTGTTTTCATGAACTTAAAACATTTTAAAATTTATTACTTCTAAATTTTTAAATTGACACATAATAAAATTGTGTATGTTTATGTACCGTGTACATGTGTATGATGTGTAATGAGCACATCAAGGTAATTAGCGTTTCCTTGTGTCCTGGGACCTTCCAACTCCTCTTAGTTATTTTGAGATATCTAATATATTTAAAACATTTTGTGATCTTATTTTTATAGCCACAGCTTTCTAAATTCATTTCTGAGTCTAATCTTTATATTTTCTTACAGTTTTAGAAGAAAATAGTGAGGAAACATAAGATAGTGCCTTGGGGCTGTGGCTGTGGCTCAGTGGTAGAGCGCTTGCCTAGATTTTGTGGGGCACTGGGTTTGATTCTCAGCATCACATAAAAATGAATAAATGAAATAAAGGTATTGTGTTCATCTACAACTAAAAAATTAAAAAAAAATGATAGTGCCTAGCACAGTGTGGCTCAGTGTTAGTGAGATGACGAGTATGCATGTGTTTTTGGTGTCTCTCCTTTCCTCTCTCCTACCTCTCCCCAAATCCAAAATAACTCATGTGGATCTGGTTCACACAGTTGTAATGATCCACACAGGACACACTGCACCTGCATACCTAAGTCTAAGCAGTGTTGAAGACCAGGGGCTCTCGGGACAGCCTAACAGAGCAATCGGCCCCCTGTAAAAGCAGTTTTAGTTACATTTACATCCTCCACCCCACTGTTGGTGGCAGACATCATTAGATCCTGGTGAAGCAAATGTTGGGATGACAGCTGAACAGTAGTGTGAGAACATCCAGTGTTGAAGGGATACAGAAAGAGCAGGGTAGGGGTGGGGTGGAACGGAGAGGCTGCCCAGAGGAAGAGATTCTGGTATGGGGAGAAAAGAGGTTCTAGGGGTAACAGTGAGTTTCAGATTTTTTTTTTTTATTATTTTTTTTAGTACTGGGGATTGAACCCAGGGCCTCATGCATGCTAGGCAGGCCCTCTGTCACTGAGCTATATCCCCAGCCTGGGTTTCAGATTTCAACTACGAAGATGATCTCTTTAGCTTGACCTAAGACATATTGGATTCTGTGGCTTCCTCATAGTTAGAGTTTTGTTCTAACCTACCTAGTTCTGGGCTGAGGTGCTTATTTCTCTTTTAGGTTTGTGTCTTGGAACCTCTCCAACTCAAGCCCTCTGTAGGAATCCTCAGGGCCTGGAGAGACTTGGGAGAAAGGCTTGTTGGCTAGGGAAAGGGACAATTACGGTTTAAGCAAGTAAGATGTAGGTTTAATTCTTGACTTTGCCTCTGATTGCCCATGTGACCTTAGATGAATTACTAAATCTCTCAGGTTCTTGGTTTCCTCATCTGTAAAGCAGAGAAAGCAATACTTCTGTGATTATGCAGAATAAATGTAAACAGAGGCACAAAGTAAGTATTTAGTAAGTGACAGTATGGTTGTTATTATTCTTCCTATCCATGTGTATCTACCATACATTGGAGGTAAGAGCTGTTGTGGGTTCATGCATGAGTGCAATCTGGGCTTCCAGCATGAGACTGACGGGGGTCCCTTTTTCATACCTATTTGTCAGCGAGTCCCTCTTTCTTTCATCCCTTTTTTCTTTGGTGGCATGGCATATCTCAGCTCCTCAGGTCCAGCTAGAATCCACAGATGAGACCAAGGAGAGAGGTCCAAATACTTGCTTCATCCAGGAGAAAACCTCAAGTCTATCTCTGGGAAGAGAGGAAGGTAAAACATGTTCACAAGGCTTCAATCTCAACCAGGAGAGGGACATACCTGGCACACGGGCAGCAAAATGAGTATCTAGGGAATCCTATGGAAAGGCATCTAGAGGTGATGTGACTCACTTTAAGAAACCCAATATTTAAATACTTGCATTCCTTCATAAAATATCCTCAAGTGCTCCACTTGGACATTCTGGAGGTATTTATTTGGTGTGTGTGTGTGTGTGTATGTGTGTGTATGGCTGGGGTTTGGACCCAGGGCCTTGTGCATGCTAAACACACGCTGTACCAATGAGCTCCAACCCCTGGGTGTAAGATACAGCCGAGGCCTTGCATCAGTACATAATTCGGACCTCTACTAATCCGAGGGTGCTGGAAACTCAGGGTACCCTTGGTGAAGCATCTGCTTTTTGTCCTATTTTGGGAAGAGCCCCCAAAGAAGGCACCATTCTCCTTTACTCCCCTCAAACTTCTGAGTGTGAGAAAGGTGAGGAGTGGTAGAGGTTCCTGGGGTCGCCATACGCAGGGACCAGGAGGCGACAGCGTGAGAAGGGGGACCTAGATGTGACTCCAGAGGTTCTTGACAGAAATTCTTCCTCTACAACTCCCCAGCCCACTCAGGATCTCTGGTTATCATCCCCTCCCAGACTCAGGAATCCTGCCCTTGTTGGCAGGAGTGGCTGGGAGACGTGCCCACAGCAACCACTACTCATGACTCAGCAGACAGATAATTAACCGGGGAATGACTTCAGGGTTAAACCGCTTGGCTTACCCCAGGCCTCTGCTTCACCCCAGGCCTCTGCTTCCTTTTCCTAACCTTGGTCCTCCCGGAGTGGGAATCATGGTGTGCCTGCTGCATCCAGGTCACCAGTGGAAATGAAGACGGAGCAGGGACATGACACGCTGTCTAGGGAAACCGCCGGTTCTCTTGTATAAACTGCTGGCATTTATTGAAACTTGAGACTCTCCCGTAAAAATGGTAAAGTCTACCTTTCTCTCTATGTATACAGTAACCTCAGAAACACCAGTTTTAAAAAAGATACCAGGTTTTTTGAGGTATTATGCCTGTGCTGTAAAATCTGCCCTTTTTAGATGTGCAGTTCTGAGCATTTTTGACAAATGCCCAGTCAAGCAACCACCGCCACCGTCATCTAGATACAGAATATTTTCATCACTATGAAAAGTTCCTTCAGCTGCTTTGTAATCAGTTCCCTATCTTTGCCCTACTCCCTGGCAATCTCTGATCTGTTTCCTGTTCCTACAGTTCTGTTTTACCGAATGTCATTTAAATGAAATCATAGAGTGTGTAGCCTTTCAAGTCTGTCTTCTTTCACTTATCATAATGTGTTTATGATTCATCAACGTTGTTGCACGTATCAGTCACTCTAGAGGTTACCCCAGGCTATTCCGTCTTCCTCGGTTGTTGGGACAGTTACCCTAAAAACGGTCGGGCTAGGCCCATCAAACCCTGGAGTGCCGTTCAGTTTTCAGCTTGTAGAGTTTCTAATTGAGTAGATGCATTGGGGCTGTGGTTAAGTCCTTAGATTTTTCTAACTGCCAAATAGTTAAAGACGAGGATTTTGCAGCAATGAACAGTTTTATAATTCTTGATTCTAACAGCAACAAGCATTTTGTGGCCAAAGGTAGAATGTCTTGATCCTTAAAAGTTGCAAAGTAAACCTGGGGCTATATTCTACTTTTCAAATTTTTGATAGCATCTCCAAAGAAAGAACCCACATGAAGTCTTTCTGTTTTTCTATCATGCTCCCACAAAGAGACTGCTCCCTCCCTCCCTGTTTTTCTCCCTTAAATTTTATTTTTTTAAAATTTATTTGTTCTTTTTAGTTATACATGACAGTAGAATGTCTTTTGACATATTATACATAGATGGACTATAACTTCCCACTCTTGTGGTTATATACGATGCGGAGTTTCACTGGTTGTGCATTCATATATGAACACAGGGAAGTTATGTCCCTGTGTATTTTCTATTCTCTAAAGTTACTATCTTTTCTATTCTCATCCCCTCTCCCTTCACTTCATTCCCCTTTGTCTAAGTCAGTGAACTTCTATCCCCCACTTATTGTGTGTCAGCATCTGCATATCAGAGAGAACATTCTGCCTTTGGTTTTTGGGATTGCCTTATTTCACTTAGTAGGATAGTCACCAGTTCATCCATTTACTGGCAAATGCCATAATTGCATTATTTTTTATGGCTGAGTAATATTCCATTGTGCATATGTACCACAGTTCTTTATCCATTCATCTGTTGAAGGGCACCTGGGTTGGCTCCATAGCTTAGCTATTATAAATTTGAGCTGCCATAAACATTAATGTAGCCATCACTCCCTGTTTTTTATTTCAGTAGTTCATTCTCTTTGTTCAGTTAGTGAAGATGTTCAAACACTCAAGGAGAAAAAGATGAAGTACACATGTGAATCCTAAGAAAGTCAAAGGAGGGAGAGTCAACTTGCTCATTCTAATTAATTTGTTGCCATGTTCTACTCAGACATGTTCCCCTTGCATACGATGTCCAGGCGTGCAGGCTTGTGCTCCTTTGCTGAAACTTGTGTTCTATGCCACTTCCTTTTATGAGGAAAAAAAAAAATCTCAGGAAAAGAACTGTAAGTCTGGAATTTAAGAACCCACATTCGCTTCTTGGCTCTGTAGGCCTTTTCATGAACTCGCTGGGTGACTTTGAACAAGTCATCTTACCTCTAGGCTGCGGTCTTTTGGAGTCTCAGGGGCTGAGAAGCAGGTGAAGGGGGAGATGAAGGAGAGTCTTCAGTCGTTCCTGTCCCTCCCTGTTCTGCTGGAAAAGTTCCCTCTTTAACAGATTAACTTGGAATTTCACATAAGGGTTTCTTTGGGAGGCGGGAAGAGGAGTCCTGTGCCAGAGGAGAACTCCAGAAGCTGGCAAAGGCATATTCCGTAGCCTCTTAAAAAGTCCTGTAGTCACCCCAAGTCTCTCTGCAAGAAGAGGATTTCTAGGGTAGCAGAAAAATGGGTCTGTGGGATTGACTGATGGTTCCAAACCCTCCTCTCACCGGCCGCCACACAGGTTGGCTCCGGATCAGACCTTCGCTGGAGCCAACTGCGAGAACTGTGTTTGACCGGCCTCCCTAAGGCAGAGGGGAGCTTGGTGTCCTCCTCCCAGGACTTGCACTAGTTGGGAACAGACCAGCCTCTGGAGGTTCCTGAAGGCCGTGGGAGCAGGCAGTTAAAGTTCACTTTTTTTTTCCTTTTTCATTCTCTTCTATTATTATTAATGACCAACAAATAAACATTGTGTATGCTTGTGACATGCGACATGCTTTGAAATATGACACCTAGCAGAATGCTAAATCAAGCTCCCTAACAGGAGCATCACCTCAGGTGCTTAACACTTACTCGTGCTGAGAACACTTAAAATCTGCTCTTTTAGGTAAATGAGACACGCGTGATTATTAACTCTAGTCACCATGTTGCACAGTAGATTTCTTGAACCTATTCCTCCTGTCTAACTGAAATTTTGTATCCTTTGGCCAGCGTCTTTCTATGCACCCTATCCCCCCAAATTTATCCTCTCCCTCCCACCCAAATTTGGGGGTCCAAGAAGCTACTGGGTTTTGATGCCAAAGGTGCAGTAAAAAGCCCAGTAGGCTCTGGGGGGCTTGTGTTAATGAAGGTAAATGCAGAAAGGAGGCAGAACAGAAGACATTTAAAACTAGCTTTAATTTTATTTTAATTTACAGAAGTAATTCTGCTTGTTAAAAAAAAAAAAAAGTCAGGCAGTACAGAAATATGATACAGTGGAGCTGGGAATGGTGGTGCATGCCTGCAATCCTGTTTACTTGGGAGGCTGAAGCAGGAGGATCCCAAGTCTGCAGCCAGCCTTGGCGAGTTAGGAGACATTCAACAACTTAGTGAGACCCTGTCACAAAAAATAGCTCAGTGCACACCAAGCCCCCCTGGCTCTCCTGGGTATGATTCCCAGCACCAAACAAAAACAAAAACAAAATCAAAATACAATGTATAAAATACAAGTTCCTCATAGTCTAGTTCTTAGATATAACAATGGTGATCCACAAGAGGATCGTTGTCATTTAATAATATACTCTAGTCATCTTTAAAAAAATTTTTTTAGTTGTAGATGGACACAATACCTTTATTTATTTTTATGCGGTGCTGAGGATGGAACCCAGTGCCTCACACGTGCTAGGCAAGCGCTCTACCACTGAGCCACAACCCCGGCCCCTCTCGGCATGTTTTAGTGTCACCGTATGGCTGTCCATTATTTATTCCAAGAGCTGTATGGTTCTAGCCCGAGGCAGACTCTTGGAGGGCTGGATCAGAAGTCATTTAACCAACTTCCTGTTGGCAGTCATTGGAGTTGTTCCCAATGACTACAAAGTATTATTTGCCATTACAGATAAAGTTGTAGGGATATAACCTTATTCATCTATTATGCACCTTGGGTCAAGTTTTTCTACAGACTGAACTATTTGAACTTAAGTCACTGGGTCAAAAGGCATGGATATTTATTATTTACCTGCTTACTTATTTTGCAGGGCTGGGGGTTGAACCCCAGGCAAGTGCTCTACCACTGAGCCACATGTGCAGCCTAATTTTTCTTTTTCTTTTCTTTCTTTCTTTTTTTTCTGTTGCCCAGGCTGGTCTTGAACTCCTGGGCTCAAGTCATCTTTCTGTTTTGGCCTTCCGAGTAGCTGGAAGGTCAACAAACTCAGCATGGACATTTAAAATTTTAGTAGATGTTGACAAATTTTCTTCCAAAATAGTCAAACCAGTTTGCCTTCCAGTTGTCCTTCTTCCCAAGGCTGGCTAGCAGTAAGGGTTGGTGACAGCACTGCTGCCTGCTGTCCTTATGAGACATGAGCTGGGAGGAAGATCCCAGGCTGGAAAGCTGGATGCCAAGGTGCTGCTGGGCCGGGCCTTACCCAGAGCTTGGTACAGGCCTGCCTCTTTCATATACTGCATGAGTCAGATGGGAGGTGGGGCTGGTGCTAATAAAATTTTCCAGAACTCTGAAATGCAAGACTTCAGATGTCAGTTATGCCGTTAAGAAGAAATGGCCCCTGGTGCATGGTGGGAGGGGGCTTAGACCCTGGGATGGCAGACCTCTTAGAGTACCACGTCGCCCTGTTGATGGTTCTAGTGTTTGAAAGACTGCGTACAGCAGGGGCCGAGGGCACATTCAAGATCATCTAATCCAACATGATTTGTCTTACAGAAAAGCAGAAAGGGAATTCCTGAGAGGCGAAGGCCTTTCCTCCAAGGTCTCTGGGGCATCGGTGGGGTCTATCCCTGGGGGCTCTTGTTTCCTGGCCAGAGTGATTCCTTCCCTGCATTCTGTCAGGGACAAAGTGTCCTCTCGTGTCTGGTCCTGAGGTGGAGGGGAGGAGGACGGACATTCCTGGTGCAAGAAGCGACTTGAGTAAAGATAAGGGGACGGGAACTGGACGTTTGCTGAGCATCTACTGTAAATGACTCTTTCACACACATTACCTCATTTAATCCTAACAACTCACGTGGCAAGCATTTTGCCCATATTTGGGAGCATGGAGGAAAGGAAACAACTGTTGGGGTCTCCAGAGTCTGGCTGATGTGGCAGGGTTAAACCTGACAAGTACTAGGGAGCAGTTACAAATTCTTAAATAGAGATGTGATGGCCTCAGAGAGAGCAGCAGTGAGATGCAGGCACAGGTCTGGGGTCATATGGCCAATGGGAACGGCACAGGTGGCTTTAGAGCCCTGGTCTCCTGCTGGTCTGCATGCTCCTCCTACCACATCCACCATGCCCGTTGTTTAACTGCCCCCACCTCATCAAGTTTCTCCAGGGCTGGCTGTTCATTTTAGAAGTCATTCAGAAGATGGGACTCTGCCCAAGGATGGGCTTTATGTAGTCTTCAGCACTGACCATCTAATTAACCATGTTCGAGGTGATAACCAGACATGATCTGGCTTTACTTTGAAGGACAGGGCCTACTGGCTGAAGGGTCAGTGAACGGGGCTGGCCCAGTAGTCAAAACATTTGAGCCTTGTCCAAAGGGGATCTTCTAGCTCAGGCCCGAACCCTTCCCACCCTTGTCTCATGCCCCACGTGCCATCTTTCAGCAAGTCCTTGGAACACACCTAGCATCTGACCACTCCATCCACACCACTACCATTCAAGTCCAGACCACTGCCATCTGTTGCCTGGATTATTTTAATAATGTCCTAATTGGTCTCTTTGCCCTCTGGCCTCCCTACTCCATTCTCCACTCAGCAACCGGGCTGAGCTTTTTCTGCTCACTTCTGCTCAGATCCCTCTAGGGGCTCTCACTGGAGAATATGTGGAGAATGAAGACCACCCTTGCTACCCTGGTTTGTAGCTTCCAAGTGTTCTGATCCGTGTTTCTCCATCCTTCTCTCTGCCTTCTCCTTTGTTTCTCTCTCTGCTATTTCTTCAGAGGACCGAGGTCCACCCAGCACTGGTTTTGCGTTCCTTCTGAAGTGCTGGTTCCTCGATCTTCCCATGATTCAATCCTTTTTTTTTTTTTTTTTTTGTAACTTTATTTATTTATTTGGTTCTGAGGACCGAACCCAGTGCCTCACATGTGCTAGGCAAGCACTCTACCACTGAGCCCCAGTCCCAGCCCCCCAAGATTTACTCTTGAACATCATTTTGGAACATGAGCTCTTTGGAGAGGGCTTCCTGACTACTTTCTCTAAAGGGGACACCCCTTCCCCCTTGCTTGCTGTTCCTTTATCCTGCTTTATTTTCTTTAAGCATTTGCCACTGTTTGAAATTGTGCTTTTTTGCTGTGTACGCTTTTGTTAGCAATCTCCTCACCAAAATATAAGCTTAACAAGAATGGGGGCTTTGTTTAGTTCATCAGGGTGCCTCTGTACCCACGAGAGTACCTGGTACAGGCAGGTGCCCAAGGGATGTTTGTTGAGGGAAGAAAGGAATCAGTGAATGCTGATGTCATTGAGACATATTGGTAGGAAGGTATAAGGCTAAAGTAACCATTTTGCTGACTTTATCCACAAGTGGATTAAATACAGCAAAGTTTTCAGTGCAGGCTGGCTTATTGCAGGGCACTACTTTTCAAAATTATGTCATATGTGTTAAGGAAATGCAAATTTCATTTTGCTAGGTTCTTAGGGATTCTGAAACAAAGTACCACAAACTGGATGTCTGAAAACAGCAGAAATTTATTCTCTCTGGAGGATAGAGGATAGATATCTGAAATCAAGGTGTTAGCAAGGCCTTGTTTTCTGAGACTCTGGGTAAAATCCTTCCTTGTGTATTCTTAGCTTCTGGTGGTGGCTGGAATCCTTGGTGTCCTTGACTTCCATCTGCAACTCTGGCTGTTGTCACATGCCGCTATTCTCTCTGTGTCGTCACATGGTGTTTCTTTCATTTTATAAGGACACTGGTCATGTTGGATCAGTGCCCACTCTAATGATCTCATTGAATACCTCTGCAAAGCCCCTATATCCAAATTCTGTACTGGGGATTAGGACATAAATATCTTTTGGGGGATATAATTCAATCCATAACACATTTTAATATTGGTGGAGGCAAATTACACATAAGTACTTTCCAACGTTAAACACTGTATTTAATTGACTCAGATGCATTTCTTTTTTCCTGTGTATTGGGGATCGAACCCAGAGCTCTGCACATGCTAGGCAAGTGCTTTACCACTGAGATGCACACTGCTCCTACCTACCTATTCCTGGAGGGCCAGGGAGTGTCTGTTTTACCTTTGATTGGGTCTTTCTTCTTCTTGTTGCCATCCTGGGGATTGAATCCAGGCCCTCGAGCCTGCCAGGCCAGTGCTCTACCACTGAGCTACCTCCCCAGCTCTGTTTATTTTATTTTGAGACAGGGTCTCGCTGAGTTGCTTAGGGCCTTGCTGAACTGCTGAGGTTATCTTTGTGATCCCAGCTGCCAGCCCCTCCCACCACTGGGATTTGTAATCCCAGTATGCGCCACCACGCCCGGCCATACTTTGTTTTTTGAAAAGTTTAGAATCTCTGAAATCATACTATGAATCATAGTATATTATGCATACTACATCCATAACCTTAGATTTGATGAAACATGGTAGTTTGGATTCCTTAAGACTTTGGGTGATGCTTTTGCTCAGAGCACAGAGGTGTGCATTGCCTTGAATTCTACCTTCTCTCCTTTCCCTTTCTTTGGGTTACTGAGCTATAGTTACCTTGAAGGAAGGAACAAAAATAAACTTTCTTTGAAATATGCTCCATAGAAACCACTTGTGCACTCACAGGGCAGTTCATGCAAGAAGTTTTGTTCTTCAGTGAGTCACCCAGCCAGGTATTGGGAATTGATCAAAGGTCAGTGGCAGGACTGAGGATCCCGGCCAGAATCCCTCTCTGACCGACAGTAAGAGAGATGTCCATAGCGCTTGCAATACAGACGGTCTTCCCTGCCCTCTGAACGCTGTTCACGCTAACTTGGCCCTCTCCCGAAGTCCCCTGGCCTCATCAGGGTGGCCTGTTCCTGCATTCTGACATCCTGTTTTATTGGACAACATGTCCCCAAAATAGCCCTCGTTGACGCATGTGATTTCCACTGGTTCCAACTCTCTTCCTTGTTTCTTTTTTTTCTCTATTTTTCCCACCCTTTGTCTCTGCTCTGGTTCTGTGAATCAGGCTGACGTGCCAAACCACAGCCTTCGACTTCTACTTTCCAGGCAAACTTCTTGGCTGGCCTTGCCTATCTTTTCTATTGGCCGTCTTGTCTTGGCCATCTCTCCTAGATTGGATTTTTGAATGTTAATATTCCTAACTCCATTTAGAAACCAGATCTGATAACTGGTCATTTTACCTGAGCCTGATACTTTCTGCTTCATGCTGTCAACCCGACCCCTCTGTTTGGGGTGTACTTGGCTTTGTGTCTAGTGTTTTATAAAAAGGGACTGGGGTTGTGGTTCAGTAGTAGAGCACTTTCCTAGCACATGTGAGGCACTGGGTTCAATCCTCAGCACCACATTAAAAAAATAAAGTTATATCCACGTACAATTAAAAAAATATTAAAAAATAGTATCTTCAAGGACAAAAAAAAAAAAAAAAAAAAAAAGTAAAAACATTCATTTGCCCAAAACAGTTTAAGACTAAGGATAAAAACAGCAACAATGAAAACAATTGTAGCAGGAGTGTTTATTGGGCATTTTCTGTGTGCCAGCTGTTATGCTCAGCAATGCTCCGGGGACTTGTTCTTACAACCATCTTACAACCATCTCCTGAAGATCAGGCCCAGTCTGTCTTGTTTTGCTGCGCTGGATAAACTGTCAGAGGAAAGAGGCTGTAGCAGTTGTTCATCCTTTTCAATGACATTGTGTTGAAGATCCCCACTTCTCTAGGAGGGCCCTGTCTGGGCCCCAGTGGCTGAGCAGGAACACAGGCTTTATGAATGACTGAAAACCCAGGTCCAGACTCCTCACCCATTTGCAGGACGGTGGGGTGGCCTGGAATCAGCAAGGGCCCAGCTGGGAGACTCTGATGAGTCAAGTCACTTTGAACCCGCTGCATTCCAGGGCACCTGCCCTAAGTGGCAGGACTTGGTGGGGAGATCATGGAGGGATCATTGGTTCTCACAAAGTCAACCTGTGATTCATTAAAAACAAGGGATAAAGGGGAGTGGGTAACCATGACTCCAGGGCATGACTTCCTAAGGAGCAAATCCAGCCTCTCAGCTCCTCCTCTGGGGTCAGGGACTGCTCATGCACTAGGAGGGGCCTGCTGTTTCTTATTTCACATCTGGCAAGGCTGTCTTTTGTGGTTATGAATCAAGGACTCATAGGGAAATGCTAACTTGAGAATGAATGGCTGGATAAATGGACAGACTGGGAAAAGTTTTCAGAAACAATCCGATAGTGCCCACGCTTCCCACAGTCCTCTGCCTTTCCACTCTCTGCCGTTGCTTTGTGCTTCTTCTCTCCCTTGTGAACATCCACGACGTTTGTATCCAGAATTAATTCCTGGATGCCAGTTCTCATGGCAATTCCCCAAAGAGAGGGAGTACCTAAAATAGTTCAGGCGAGGTTCCTTTCTGAACTCTTCTGATAGGACAAATGAAGGGGGCTATGTCCACCTCTGCCTGGGGAGAGAGCAACTGTGAGGCCCAGACATGGCCAGGCAGCCCTGGCAGGGAAAAGCCTTGGTTGCATTGTTGATTTTGAAGGTTGAGATATCCTGATCATGGCTGCTCTGCGAAGATCAGCTTCCATTCTTCCATTTCAGATTTTGTCTGGCTGAGGGATACCTCACCTTTGAGGTGACCCTGTTTTAGGGCCAGGCCTGGAACCTATGCCATAATTCCCGTACGCAGTCCTTATATACACATGCTAAGATTATAGACAAGCAGAGGTAGGGCTCTGGAAGTTACTAGTGAGCTTATAGGGGCATCCTACTTGTCGAATTTTAGGGTTAAGAAAGGCCTTTTTTTTTTTTTTTTTTAGTACTGGGAATTAAACCCATGGGCACTTAAACACTGAGCTACATCCCCAGCCCTGTTTTATATTTTATTTAGAAACAGGGTCTCACTGAGTTGTAAGTCTCACTAAGTTGCTTGCTGAGGCTGGTCTCAAACTCAAAATCCTCCTGCCTCCGCCTCCCAAGCTGCTGGGATTACAGGTGTGTGCCACTGTGCCTGGCAAGAAGGCCTTTGAAGTTAGTCAGACTCAAGGCTGTGAGGAAACCTGGAGCTTCTAGGAGGAACGTCAAGTATTCCACGTTTTGGGGAGAGCAGTGATAGTCTAAATTTTGTGAGAGACCCACTTAGAATTCTTTGTGTAATTTTGAAGAAATGAACTCATTGGGCTTATAAATGAAATAAATAAAACTGATCTAGTCTAATACTTTAAAAAAAGGCATTAGACTTTTTAGCTTTCAGTGGACCTTTATTTTATTTATTTATATGTGGTGCTGAGGATTGACCCCAAATCCTCACACGTGCCAAGGCAAGCGCTCTACCACTGAATCACAACCCCTTTTGATTGACTCCAATATGTATTTACTGAACATCTTTGAACAGTACTGGGTTTGGTCTGGGCAGGGCAGGACAGGCCTCAAGGGACCTAAATATATTGGGTGGCAGTGTCATTAAGACTAGGAAAAATAATAATAATATGGTAGGAATACCATATTATTGAGGAAAATAAGGCTGAGAGGAGTTAAATGACTCACCCAAGGCCACACTATTAGCAGCTGACTCAGGACCACAGTCTTTCTGACTGTTCATGCACTCTTCTGTTAGATCCCTCTGATCTAGTGATACCCTGCAAATACTATTAAAGTATAATTTCCCTCTCTCTCTCTCTCTTTCTGTTAGGATTTGAACCAGGGATTGAACATATATATGCACCTGCTAAGCATATGTTCTAACACTGAACTGCACCCAGCTCCTTAAAGTGTAATTTTTGAAGAGTTAAATGTATGATTCTAATATATAAAACAAACACGTGTCACAGATTTTATTCAGGGGCTGGGGTTTTCCCTCAGTGGTATAGCGCTTGCCTAGTGCATGTGAGGCACTGGGTTTGATGCTCAGTACCACGTAAAAAAATAAAGAAATAAAATAAAGGTATTGTGTCCATCTACAACTAAAAAATTAAAAAAAAAAATGATTTAACTTGGTTAATAAGGGAACCAGCAAGATGTTGTGACTATTTGAAATGAGCATTTAAGGAAGAGAAAGGTGGAAAAGAAAGGTGGAAATGAATTATTGCTAATAGATTCAAATTTGGCCAGTGTTTGCAAAGCAGTAAACCTAATCCTGGAAGGTTACCTTTTCTACCAGACAGAAATCACTGGCTTTTTTGCTGGATAAGAATCATGCTGACTATTCGCATAAAAAAAAAATTTACATTGTCTTTGGTTTTCTGCAAGTTGACCTCTACTCTTACAGAGTTGCGAAGTGTCCTAATCAATAGAACTCAAACAAAGGTTCATAACTCCAGGAAATCAAATATCCCGAGCCCTGGTAGGTCGTTTTCTGAATGTATTTTGTCCGGGTGTTGGGATGGAAGGAGCTTGGTCACACTTTAATAAAATAGACTGGGACGTGTACTTTGGTGAGAAGTTTGGGGAATATTGCAAAAGTACTCACTGGAGACAATTTCCCCAAAACACAGAGTTGCTGGTCTTTACAGCTGGGGTCAAAGGAGGCCCTTTAGAAAGTTGGATAATGCAACTGTCAGGATATCTGAATGGATCTTTCTTCATTCTAAGGAGGAATGGGTCTTCCTTACTCTGTGTCTTATACTGGAAAAGGCCTCCCTGAGGTCACTGCAGGAAGAGGGGGTTTACTTGGCTGAGGCCAGGGAGGCCGAGCTGGGGAGCAGGGAGGGTAGCACCTTCTGCCTAAGCAGATGCCTGGGTTTTGCTTCCTGGCTCAGGGCAATTTTTGTCCTCCTTGCTGTCCCTGCTTCTCACCCCCCGCCCCCAGGATTTTCTCTGTCAGTCTGAAGACTGTTCATATTCATTAGAATGGCGTATTTTTGTGTACCCCTTGGCTCACCAAATTCTTAGAGAAATCCTGTGAGGCAGAAATCCTGTGAGTCATTTCATAGAGAATAGGTGGGTTGCCCAAGGCTATAACATGGCTACTACAGAGAGCATTCGGAATCAAGCGTAGGCCTTACTTCTAATGCCCAAATTCCACCATCTTCCAGTCTCTACCAGTCGACTTTTTCTAACATTTCTATAGTTCTCTGGAGCATTTTATGCTTGGATTCCAAGATACCTGTATTGGGAAGCTTAAGAAGTTTTCAGATTTCCTTTCCTCTACTAGACTAATGGGACACTGCCACTAAAGTCACCCTGCCCTCCCTACCCCTCGCCATACTTGGGCTATGCTTGATGTTGGTGCCTCTGGGCCTGGGCTCCTCCGTATTGTGGCTGTGAATATCACTTGCGTAACTGAAGAGGACTTGCCATTACTCTGGGCTTCCTCATATTTTCACTTTCACAATGTAGGCATCAAGCCAGTTGTTAATTAAAGCCTTTCCATCAGTTGTGATCAGATACTTGGGACCATGTCTCAGCCACATCCCATCACTTGTCATCCTGTGACCTTGTCAGCTGAGGGTGGAGATGAGTTTCCCTTAAACTTTTTCATTCTCTTTCTTCCTTACCAATAGCCTGTTAAAATCTGTGGCATGATTAAGATGTATTTGTGTGCACTTGAGAGCTGTGAACCTGGGTGTTTGGAAAGTTGGGAAGGACGGGGCAGACTGGTTACTTCATTGAGCCGGATCAGGTGCTAATGCGCTTATCTCTCTGTTGCAGGGCCCAATATCTGTACCACAAGAGGGGTGAGCTCCTGCCAGCAATGTCTGGCTGTGAGTCCTGTGTGTGCCTGGTGCTCCGATGAGGTGAGGAATAGACACTGCACCTTGTTTTCCCTGACATAGATGCAGACCCATTAGGTTATCTCCTTCCTGCTAAATGCATAGCAGGACCCTTCTGAGCAAGACTGGGGTGAAGCCTTCCCACTGATGGATGTCCAAGAGCTGTCATTGGAACATTGCTGGCAGTGCTGCCCAGTCTCCTGGGAAACCCCACCCAGCCAGTTCAGTTGGGCCTCTGGCCTGGTTGTAACCATTGCTGCCTGTTATTACCTTTGCTTGCCTTTTGTTGGGGTGGGACATTCCAGGGAAGAGGGCCCGCCAGTCCCAAAGGAGAGACAGAAGGGGTGTAGGGGAGCTGTCTTGTTTCTTTCTTTCAGAACCTCAAAAAAGGCAAATAGAAGAGGAATCTTGCACCTGTGTGGGGCATTTTTTGGGCGATATTTCTTCTTCCCCTCTCTCTGATGGCCTCTTTCTCTTCTTTCCCTCCTTACTTCCCTCTCCTAGGTGTCAATGAGAGAAGGAGCTGGGCCCATTGGTGAGGATGGGAGGGTGATGGGAAAGGGTTAGCTTTGTCTACTGAGGGTTTGTTGTGTCTGGGGCCCTAGGGAATGAGTGTGTCTGAGCAAATGCTATGTTTGTGGCTGGGTTGGGAATGTGGAGCTGACGAGGCTGCGGGTGGGGGGATGTGGATGGGCATGGCTGGAGAGATTCCCAACCATTAGAGTCTGAGGCTGACTCACCGGCCACTGGCAGGTGGTTACCTGAGCTCCTGGCCTGTCTGCTACTCAGCTACCGGAGTCATCCATCCTCTGTCACTCACTCAGCATGTCCCTCCCTCTACAGTTTTAAGGGCTTTTCATTCCCTCTGCTTCTTTTCCTGATTCACTGATTTTCCTAAAAAGGCAACCTCCCAGGCAGACTGTGGGGGAGGGGAGCCGGGAGGCGGTGTTTACCCCCAGGAGCAGGGCTGCCAGAGCACGGAGGCCAGCCCGACATGCTGCTTTGGCCTCTGCGCCGTTAGGCACAGCACGGGGAACTGCTTCCCCAGGCAGCTGCCCAACATCTGGGCCACACTGACTTCATTTAGTAAATGAAACATTCCCGGGGGCTGGGAGTGGGAAGTGTGGGGGAGTGTGAGTCCTCCTCCCCCACCCCCAGGTGCCCCTCCCCTTTGGGCAGAGCTGCCTGCTCAAGTGTCATGTGGCTTCCTCCCTTTTCATCTGCCCTTTCTTCCTTCCTCTGGTCACCATCATGATGCTATGAAGCTTCTTTTTATAAGAAAGTTGCACTTCTGCAACTGAATCCTAGAAGGGGGAGCTGATGCAGAGGTACCAGGTTTGGATTGGATGGCCTAAAACTGGTAGAACAGAGAGAAGCCCTATGTCCCTCATTTCCTCCTCCTCCTTCCCTCCTCTTCAGCCCAAAGCAAAAAAAAAAAAAAAAAAAAAAAAAGGGCAGGCAGCTCTGGCCCAGAAAGTCTGGGAGGAAAAAGGAAACATTCTTGGAAGTTCTGTCCTGTACCCCTTCTCTTCCCATTTTTCACCCTTCTTGATCTGCTAGGGCTTAGGTCTGACCAGATGCCGCTTTCAGAACATGTAACCAGATTTCAGAGATGCAAACATGGAATATTTATGGGTGATCATGGTGAGTCCTGTCCTCTGGGGCAGGCTGGGAGAAGGCAGGGGTGGGGGTGCAGGGTAGGATCTAAGGATGAGGTTGGGCCAGTCTAGGAATAGGAAATGGGAACAGTTAAGACCATAGAAATCTAATGAGGGGAGGTAGAAAGGCCTAGAGATATTTCCCTGGAGGATGGAACATAAATGGAAGCAGGGTAGCACAAACTTTAGTGAATGACTACAGCAAAGGGCGGAGGACCCCAGTGTGATGCAAAAATGTGTCAGCCAGGAGGAAAGAGATGGGGATCCAGGGCTGTAACCCTTGCGTGGGTCCTCCCCTACACAGCCAAAGATGGGCTGAGGCTGCAGCTTGGTGCTTCTGTGCCCCATGCCTTGACTGTTCCAGGCGATGCTGGCAGTGCCTGGAAAAACAACTGGTTGGGCTCTGCTTTCCCTTGGTCCTCAGAGGACAGCCGCTCTTGGGTGTGTAGCGAGTGCTTGGCTGGGTAATAGAAAAACGTAGCCAACGGGCTTGAGCGCAGCGTTTTGGGCCCATCTGCATAGGGTGTGTTCTTGGAGGGTTAGATACTGACATGGGTTGGGATGTCGTGCTGTCTCTGGTGATACATCTAGCAAAAGGCCAGCTTCACGCAGAAATTCAACTTGTCATGTTGGTCCCAGTTGGCACCATGCTAGAGCCTAGCTAGACCTTCCCATGGTGGTGAAAATTGCCCAAGGTGCTTGTTAAAAATAAAGGTTTGCAGGATGGACCCTGGACCTCTTGCATCAGAATGGGTTGTCTTGGCAGCAAGTTGGACAAACATTGCTCATCAAAAGAACTGATTGTTGGTCAAGGAAAACGGAGGCAGAATCGAGGTTGCCAGTCAAATACTCATGAGTTTTCTTTCGTCTTAACTGTTCCCATTTCCTATTCCTAGACTGGCCCAACCTCATCCTTAGATCCTACCCTGCACCCCCACCCCTGCCTTCTCCCAGCCTGCCCCAGAGGACAGGACTCACCATGATCACCCATAAATATTCCATGTTTGCATCTCTGAAATCTGGTTACATGTTCTGAAAGCGGCATCTGGTCAGACCTAAGCCCTAGCAGATCAAGAAGGGTGAAAAATGGGAAGAGAAGGGGTACAAGACAGAACTTCCCAGAATGTTTCCTTTTTCCTCACAATTAAATTTGGGTTAAATGACAAACGATTGTTAGTATACATAAGTCCCAAACAGCTGCTAACTTTGGCAACCCTAAGGTGGAGGAGCTGCTCGGACTTGGTGTGCAGGCCTGAGTGTTCACTGGGAGGAGGCCTAGCTCATACTCCAGTCGCTAACACAGTGTTGTTCTCACTCTCCTGTTGCTCTTTCTCTCTACTTGTTTTTAACCTGGGGGATAAATGTCCATCCTGAGAGTTTGGCTTCAACTTGTTATTGTAAAGAACATCAACAACGATGGGATAAAATTAAGAGTTCTTCTCTCCTTGTAAACGAGGAAGTATGAATACCCACAGCTACAAACTCCAATGTCTTCCCTCTCCTCTCCTTCTTTCTCTACTTCTCTCTCTTTGCATGTTCAAGTGAGTTCTTATTCTCGCCAGATGAGCCAATCAAGATGACAGTGTTAATTTATTTGGATTGAAGATGGTTTTGTAGCTCTCTGGAGTGAAAAAAAAAAAAAAAAAAATAGTAGGGCATATTGCCCCTTGCTTTCTTTGAAGGAGAATATGCAATAACAGTAGTAGTTACAATGGTAATTGTAGACAAGTGTCACCTTCTATTCACTTTTTTAAAGAAAAATTTTTAAATAACTTTATTTTATTTGGGTTTTTTTGTATGTGGTGCTAAGGATCGCACCCAGTGCCTCACGTGTGCTAGGCAGGCGCTCCACCGTTGAGCCACAATCCCAGCCCTTTTATTTGTTTAAATCATATCCAAAAGGATTTGAACATATTTGACGTATAGTGAGACATTTGTATTTTGAAAGCCTTTCATGCTCACACAATTATTTTATCTCCTGACCAATCCTGTGAGGTAGGCAGCATAATTATTCACGCTGCACTTTACCAATTTCCAGAACAGGATTGGGGAATGGTACCAAGAGCATGTGTCACCCTCCCAGGAAAGGAAGGCGATCCACCCGCTCACACAGCACATGGGGCCACACCTCCCACCTCTGTGCTCCGCAGCTTCCCCTGGGTCTTGGCTATTTTTATCCTTTTTGTGTAACATCTGGTTTCACTGAAAATGGAACTTTCATATCCGCCTCCTTAGAAAGGAGTAACCTGGAGACATCCCTTCTACCATCTCTGCCTGGATTATTCAGAAAGGGAATGTCGCTCGAGGGTGTTGAGGTCACTGCCGTGGTGTCCTCCTGGGACTGGAGGCTCTCAGGGAGAGCTGGGCTGATGAGCAGGCCTATTATGTTCTTGACCTCTGACGTCAGTGACCACAAGGGGCGGTAGGGTAGGAAACAGTTTTTGTTTTTCAGTGTTTATTTTTCTTAGAGAATTCATACTAAATTGGAAGGACTGTCAGCATGTCTTTGCACTTGAGACCCTCTTCTAATTAGGACTGCCAAAGTAGAGAATGGGAGTAAGGGAACCTCCCTCAAGTACATTCTCTGCCTTCACTGAGGCAGCCGGAAGATACTTGATGGCTTGCAGTTCTCCCCACCCCCAGATCTCTCCCCCCCCCCCGCATCTGCCTTGTCCTGGAAGGGATCAGCTTTCTGTGGCATCTTTGGTGATCCAATCATTGCCTTTTGGGGAAGGTTTCCTCAGGGCTTTGTGGGGAGTTGCAATCAAAAATAAGGGTAGGGTGTGTGTGTGTGTGTGTGTGTGTGTGTGTGTGTGTGTGTGTGTTTTGGTACGAAAGAGACTATTTCCTGAGGGAGAAGGGTTGGGAGAGATGGGTAGGGAACCAGGGAGACTGGGCACACAATCCGAAGTGCCCAGGAGTTCTTCCTACTACCATTCTGTACCTGATCAGAGCTGAACACGGGGAAGAAGGTTTCATCTCAGAGTCATGGATGGACTGTGATGCCCCTGTTGTGATATCTGCAGCTGGAAGATTAAGTGTTATGCCCTGGTTCCCATTGCTGAGGCCACTTCTCTGCACTTACACCCGAGAAACTAAGACAGAAAAACCAAGCCGTTGGTTTCCAGAAGCTCTTTGCTTTTTGCTTGGGCAGTGGGTGCTCCTGATGCAGCTTCTCGTGTTTCTATCCATGTGGGGAAGGACTTCAGCTTATCTGAGGGGTCGGGCTGGAGAGGCAGAGGGACAGGGATTTTAAGCATCAGGGGATATTGAGTTTTTGAGCTTGGTGGCTCGCTGAGGCTTAATTCCACTCCTGGCATGTGGCCACCAGGTCACATGAGCAGACTGAGGAGGAAGGACATTATCCATCCTTCCCCACACCTCTCACATCCCCGTTTTGCATCCTACCTGGGGCATTCTCTAGTGTGGCTGTTCCTAGGACCATCCTGTCCCACATCCCTACTTCTCTGCCTTGACCCCCACTCTTTACGGCTTTCAATAAAACTTATTTCATGAGGATAGCATCTCAGTTGTGTCCCTTCCTCTGTAACTTTGGGCTTGTTACTTAGCCTCAGATTTCTTACCTGTAAGACTGGGCTCCTCATTTGTGAAGGCTCCAGGTCTCAGGTTCCTCACTCGTAAAATTATATATAATAGTTCCAGCATTACAGAATCATCAGGGGGATTGCAGTGATCTATGTCAAGTGCTCATCAGAGTAACTGCGTAAGTGCTCAATAAATGTTAATGCTGGCCATTTTGGCCTGTTGGTATGGGATGTACACCTGATTTGTAGAAGTGGTCGTGAGGGTGGGTAGGAGACCCAGAAGGCCTAGACATTGTGAGATTGGTCCAGGTGTTGCAGGATTCTCATTCAGAGAGATGGGACACGAGGTTTTTCAGCCAGGAAGCAGTGTTTATTAGAGCTGGCATGGCCCAGCAGATGTGAATTCAAAGTCTGAGCCCCCAGCACAGTGGAGACTTGCTTTATATACCCTCTGTTAGTTTTCCCTTTACATGTTAGCCCTGTCGTCTCCCCTGTGTGGTAAAGTACATTCTGATTGGTTGTTCTACCTATAAGAGTTGCCGCAGAGTTGCACATGGGCAGGTAGATACTGATTGTGCCATGTCCCTTCCCTCTGTTCCGGGAGGGCTCTTACCACACAGGGAGGGGTTTATTAGCTTTCTGCTCATCCCCTTAAGCTGGCAAGGAGACTTCATGCACATACGCCCACATGATGCTGGCTAAAGGGACTGAAAAATTGTCCAGCCCCCTCCACCCCTGCAAAATAGGTGAGGAAACTGGGGCTCAAAGTGACTTATCTGAGGTCACATGGTCAACTCGTGGTAGACCCAGGTGCAGCCTGCTTCCTGGTTTTCGATGTTCTTTCTGGTATAGCTCATCCCCCATTCGGTACTTAGGTGTAAATGCACCCAGGGCCCCACAGGGCGATGAGATACAAATGACGGTTTCTGGAAGGGTGTTTAATTTGTTCTTTGTCCAGATCGAAGGAGGAAGGACTGGGCAGACTCTGGCATTACACTATTTCCCAAATGTGTGAACTTTATTCATAATTAATTTATCCAGGAACTATTTATGAAGCATCTCATAATAGTAACTGACATTTATGGAGTGCTTACTGCATGCATTGTCTTATTTAGCCCCAGTTGCCATTCTTTTAAGGAAGGAACTACTACTATTTTTATTATTAGTTCTTTTAAAAGTAATTTTTTTTTTTTTCGGTGCTCGGGATTGAACCCAGGGCCTTGTGCTTGTGAGGCAAGCACTCTACCAACTGAGCTATATCCCCAGCCCTAAAAGTAATTTTTTTAAAAAACATTCTCTTTTTTTTAACCTTCATTTGTTTATTTATTTTTATGTGGTGCTGAGAATCGAACCCAGTGCCTCCTATGTGCTAGGCAAGTGCTCTACCACTGAGCCACAACCCCAGCCCCTAAAAGTAATTTTTATTGTGGTGAAATCTGCATAATAGGATTTACCATCTTAACCACTTTAAGTGTACAGTTCTGTGGTATTAAAAACATTCACCAGCTCAATTCACCATAGCCAGATTGTGGAACCAACCTAGATGTCCTTCAATTGATGAATGGATAAAGAAACTGTGGCATATGTATACAATGGAATATTACTCTGCCAGAAAGAATGATAAAATTATGGCATTTGCAGGCAAATCGATGAAATTGGAGAATATCATGCTAAGTGAGATAAGCCAATCTCAAAAAACCAAAGGACGAATGATCTCTCTGATAAGCGGATGATGACATATAATGGGGGGTGGGAGGGGTTAGTGTTAGGGTTAGGGTTAGGTTTAGGGTTAGGGTTAAGGAGGGTGGCAAGAATGGAGGAAGGAAGGACTGTATAGAGGGAAAAGGGGGTGGGAGGGGTGAGGGGGAAGGGAAAAAATAAGAGAATGAATCAAACACCATTACCCTATGTAAATTTATGATTACACAAATGGTATGCCTTTACTCCATGTACAGAGAAACAACATGTATCCCATTTGTTTACAATAAAAAAATAAAAAAATAAAAAAAATAAAAACATACACCATATTGTGAAACTATTACCATCATCCATCTCCATAACTCTTTTTGTCATGAAAAAATGGAAACTCCGTACTCATCTACTCATTGAAGAACAACTTTCCATACCAACTCCCACCCTAGCTCCTGGCAGCCGCCATTCTACTCTCCAGGGTTTTGACTGCCCTATGTACCAAGGGAGGGCTGCTATCTTTGTGTTACAGCTGAGGAAACCAGGCCTGGAGAGTTTGAGTGACTCCCTCTAGGAACCAGTTTGTAGGTCGCAATCCTGAGATGTAGTCTCAGCCAGCCTATTCCTGGCCTCTTGTCCTGCATGCTTCACTATCTCCCCAAACTGCCTTCCCAGCCACCTTGTTGTTAGTCCTGGCTTGCATGTTGGGAAAAGAGAGGGAACAGGACACACAGAGCCCTGTTTTCCTGGGTCACAACCTAGTCAGTGTCTAACACAGTAGCTTCCAAACTTTTGACTTACCTACAGAAAGAAATATATCATATTATTGTTTGTTATAATTTTTATAGATCATTTCCCAATAAATAAAAGTTTCATGAAACAACACTTACTTTTACAATTTATATGCTTATTTTTTATTTTATTCTATTGCATTTTATTTCATGAGATGATGATTATGACCCATCCACTAAATTGATTTTGAGACCACAAATGAGTTACATTTCGTAGTTGGGAAAAATGATGGTCCAGAAGTCATCTGACTGTGTAGGCTCACTTCTTGGCTACCAGTCCATGAACAGCCCTTGTGATGCCTCAGTTTCCCCTCTGTACACGGTCCTAGGGATTATCCCAGGAAGGACCATACTGGTTCATTTATGCTGGTTTAGCTCCAAAGTATGGAGTAAGTGCTAAGTCATCATAGCTCTGATTACCTGGGCTTCCCCTTGGGCTCCTATCTTACAGGCCCTGCCTCTGGGCTCACCCCGCTGTGACCTGAAGGAGAATCTGCTGAAGGATAACTGTGCCCTAGAGTCCATCGAGTTTCCCGTCAGTGAGGCCCAAATCCTGGAGGCCAGACCTCTTAGTGACAAGGGTTCCGGAGATGGCTCCCAGGTTACTCAAGTCAGTCCCCAGAGGATTGCTCTCCGGCTACGGCCAGGTAGGCATGGGGCTTATCTTGAGGAGATACCTGGGACAGGTGGGCATAAGGCACAAGGTGGAGGTCTGAGCAGGAAATCTTGGGGGAATAGCTCAGAATGGATGTGGGATGGGAAGAGAAGCATGCAGGGGAAATGGAAGAAAATGGGAAGTTTTAGGATTTTAGTCAGAAGATCTGAGTTTGAATCTCAGCTCCCGCATGTATTAGGTATTTGGTTCTGGGCAAGTTACGTAAACCTTCTGACATATCAGGTGTTCAAAAAGCATTTGTTTCTTCTTCCCAATGCCCATTTTACCTAGTGTGTAGCTTCATGCTGAGGTGTGAAAGAGATGAAGGATGAGAAAGCAATTTGTAAGGCCCTCTTTCATGGGAGAGAGAGATGGGGTGGGGCAGACAAAGTAGGGATGGGATTCTCTCAGAGAGGAGGAGGATGAGGCTAAGAGACAGACTTTTCCGAAGCACTGATTTTGACTTTTTGATTAAATTAACAAGAATATAAGAGAGACTTTCTATGTGCAAGGCACATGTCAGGTGCTATGGATTCAGAGAAGAGTAAGTTCCTGTCTTTTACAGAGTCTGGAGTGTAGTAATTACCAAAACTCCTATGACTCAGGATGTCGGGATGATAGAATCTTGGGATCCAGAGGATTAGACAGATGGGGATTTTAAGAGGGTAAAAAAAATCTTACACTGAAAAAGAAGATGTTAAAAACAGGAGGGTCAAGAGTTTGAAAGAGGAATATAATTATAAGGCAGGGAGAAGAGACCAGGGCTTTCAAGTTTAATTGATCAAGCAGTTGCTCCCCCCGCCCCACTATGACTTAATCACTTATTCAATCTTGGAAGGAGAAGAGGAGATAAACTAATATCTTTATGGCTTCCAGATGACTCGAAGAATTTCTCCATCCAAGTGCGGCAGGTGGAGGATTACCCTGTAGACATCTACTACCTAATGGACCTGTCCTACTCCATGAAGGATGATCTGTGGAGCATCCAGAACCTGGGTACCAAGCTGGCCTCCCAAATGCGCAAGCTTACCAGTAACCTGCGGATTGGCTTTGGGGCCTTTGTGGACAAGCCTGTGTCACCATACATGTACATCTCCCCACCAGAGGCACTCAAAAATCCCTGTTATGAGTAAGTCCAGAAACTAGGGAAGCACCCTTCCCGCTTTGTTCCAGGCAGGTCCAAGACCTGGTCCCATTTCTACCTCTAGGGTTGCTTTGTTGGCCGCCTCTGGCCAAACTAGAGCTCCTTTCTACTTTGGTTTTCCCGTCTGACACATGGGCCAGCCTGTGGATCTCTGTTGTGCCAATACAGTCCAAGCCTGATTGGGGGCCTAGAAAGAAAATGTATCAGCTTCTTGGTCTTTGTCACAAGTGTATTGGAGGTAAGAGAGAACAGGAAAGAAATGAGGTCAAAAGCAGAGGGAAATTCATGGATAAGTAAGGAGAGGAACCATGCTTTCCAAAGGCTTGATTTTATTGTCATTATTATTATCATTGAGGGCATGGGTTCTGCAGGGTTAAAATGCAAGAAATTAAATCCTAGAGATATTGAACCCTTTAACAGTGTGTAAATTGATGAATAGAGTGTTTTGTTGTGCTGGGGATTGAGCCTAGGGTCTTGTGCATGGTAGGCAAATGCTGTACCACTGAGCACCCCAGCCCTGCATTTCACACTTGAATTTATGACTGAATGACTTATTTAATTGGTGAAGAGTATGCAAATTCATGTACTATAGTAATTTAAAATGATGGTTACTGAGCCTGACAAGGTATGAATTTGCTTTTTAGTTTTCAAAGTTTTATGATACAGCTTTTTTCTCCCCCAGTAACAAGGCTTAACCACTGAGCCACATCCCTATCCCTTTTTATTTTTTATTTTGAGACAGGGTCTTGTTAAGTTGTTCAGCACCTCCCTAAGTTGCTGAGGCTGGCTTTGAACCTGCAATCCTCCTGCCTCAGCCTTCTGACCCGTGAGATTCCAGATGTGCACCACTGTGCCAGGCTGATACAACTTTTAACCTTCTGTCTGGGTTGTACTTTTTTCCAGAAAATACATCATCTATTAATTAAACAAGCAAACTTAGTCTGAGGACAGCGATGTTCTTGTCTGGGCATGATCTGTCAACTGATTGATGGTTCAGGGACTTTCATTTGCTATACTGTTATAGAGAACTGTTAATTATAAGGTCACAGCAACAACAACTCAAACTTCACTCTGGCTGAATTCCTACTTGCTTGAGCCTCACAGCCATCTTATGGGATATGTGCTATTATGTCCCTGGTTTCCTGGGTTAGGTTTAGAGAGGTATGTTGAAGTTCGCGTGACTAGTAAGTGGGGGAGCTGGGATTTGAACTCAGGCAGTCTGGATTCATAGTTCACCCTCTTTTCTGCTAGGCTAGCTGAAGGTGAGGTTAAGATGAGAGGCTTGGCATCTGAACTGTCTGGGCAATTGTGATTGTGTGGAACTGGCCTGGGCATCCCACAGTCTCTATTAGTCCCATTCGCTTTCCCTTCCAGTTCCTTACTACCCTTTCCTCCAGGGTATCTGCTTAAGTCACCTCTCGTCCCTTCCCAGTATGAAGAATGCCTGTCTGCCTATGTTTGGCTACAAACACGTGCTGACGCTGACAGACCAGGTGACTCGCTTCAATGAGGAAGTGAAGAAGCAGAGTGTGTCGCGGAACCGAGATGCCCCAGAGGGTGGCTTTGATGCCATCGTGCAGGCTGCAGTTTGTGATGTGAGTTTGGAGGGCTCGGGTACCAGGTGTGGTTGGCACAGATCAGAGTGGGGAAGAGGATCACCCTGGGGATTTCTGGTGCAATCTGCGATAAGAACTAAGCTGAACTTTGCACAGCATGAGTAATAAATTGCTTCTGATAGGCAGTTCCTGCTTATATCTACTGCTTGACCAAAAGGGACAACTCTTTGAACCTCACTGATCCCAGATGTTTTCTGGAGAGAACATCTTGCCTTCTCTGAAATTATTTCAAAATCAAGGCTGAGGTAACTTAATCTCAGCAAAATGGGTAGATGTTCAGATAGAATTTCTTCTAGCCCAGCCCAGCTCTAGGTGGGTAACATGACTATCAATGGAAGTTATGTTTGGAGTTGAAGGAGTCATTTGGCTGTTTGAATTAATCAACTATGAGACTATTTATTTTCCTAAGAAAACTCTGAATTAGAAAGCTCTAACTTGGATTCCAAGGGATAGGGCTGAGGTCCTTCTCCAAGATGACTTATCCAGTCCTTCAGGCAGGGGGGTCCTTGAATCTTTGTTCTCTATCAATGATATGGCTGAAGTTGCTTTGTCTCTTTTACCTTTTTTTTTTTTAAACAGGAAAAAATTGGCTGGAGGAATGATGCATCTCATTTACTGGTTTTTACCACTGATGCCAAGACCCATATAGCATTGGATGGAAGACTGGCAGGCATTGTCCAGCCCAATGATGGGCAATGTCATGTTGGCACTGACAACCATTACTCGGCCTCCACTACCATGGTGAGATCTCTGGCACCACCCATGGTCCCTATCGACTATGGCTGCCCTCACCCGGGCAGTCCTTGGATGAGTATGAAAATGATAGCCCTTTTCCTGGGCAGTGAGCAGTTCTAGCCAGCTCCTGCCTCCTGTAACTGGACATCTCCATCCAGAGTTCAACCTGTGCAGCCATTACAGATGCCCTGACTGTGGTCAGCATGATCACTGCTTCCCCTGTCATCCACACCACCAGCAGCATCATGGTATCCAGAATGTGTCCAAAGGACTCTCCCAGGCCTAGCTGGACAACAGGCCTTCCTCCCTGCTCTGTGAAGATGAGCCCCCATTTGGGATACTGTGTTCACTTGTGGTTATTGGGATAAGACATAGGAAAAAGAGACAAAGATCATCAAAAACACAGAGAGCAGGTTCTATAGGGAACCATTAAGGGACTTAAAGTCATTTAGCTTGAAGGAAAGAAGGGCCTGTGATGACTGAGCTAATACACAGGAGCCTTCTTATGAGGTTTTTTTTAAGTTTTAGAAATTAACTATAGGCAATTCATTAAATAAGAGAAGTTTAAATTGAAACAGGAGAGGTCGTAAGCCATAAGATAAACATGCTGGTGCTCAGAGTCCTGATACTTTGGGTGTCTGGGAGGAAGTACAAACTCTTCATCTCTTAAAGATAGTTAATGAGCAACCGTCTTATCAGGTAACTTACAGGTGTCCCTGTGTAAAGGCGGGAGACTGAGCAGGATGCTCTCACGATCTCCCTGCAAGGTCTAGGATTCCATGGGTATGTTTACACTTTACCCCCTCCCCCGTGTAGCTGGAGTTCCTTGGTGTCAGCCATACCCAAGTCAAGGACTACCCTACAATGGCTGAGTCAGCCACCTTGACACTACTCTATGTAAGGAACTGGACCAGGAGCTTAGGGACATAAAAAATACCCTACTCTTAGTGAGTTTTTGGGTTAGCTGAAAGGAAAGGACATATATATTATTAATAACACAAAATGCATGGTGAGTGCTGAATGGGTGGCACAGTTAGTAAGGCTACCGGTATTGGAAGGAGGACAGCTCCTCATGAGCTGGGATGGCCAAGGAAGGCCTCCTGGAGAAGGTAAAACTCAAGCCAATTCCTAAGGATGGAGGTGGCTTACTAAAAGGAAGGCCATTCCAGGTGGGAGGAAGAGTGGAAGAGGACAGGAGGTAAGCAATATTTGGAAAGAAAGGCTGAGACTTCATGGTGGAGGATCACAAGAGCCAGGTGAAGGTGTTTGTCCATTGTTCCAAAATGAGGCGTGACTTTTAGCTGCTTTATGGTTTTACTGCATTAAGTTTGAGTAGGAGGAAAGAGCTTAGTTTTGATGCCACCAGCCTGTAATTTTCATCTGTCTCTGGAGCTCACAGCTGGGTTTGTGCTGCTACTTTACTCTTCTTGCTTACGTATTAGTAAATCATAAAGCAAACAGGTTTATTTGAGCTCATGGTTATTGAGGTGCCACATCTGGTGATGGTCTTCTTGCTGGCAGAGTCCGGAGGCGGTGTGAGCATCACATGGCAAGAGTCAGGGAGCACATGTGTACATGGATGTCTCTTCTGGTCTTTCTCCCTCTTCTTATAAAGCCACCAGGATTCAATCATGGGGCTCCACCCTAATGACCTTATGTAAACCCAGTCCTTTCCCAAAGGCCCTACCTCTAAACACTATGTTTGGATTACGTTTCCACCTTAATACCTCACCATGGGAATCAAATTTCAACACATGAAACCTTGAGGGACGTACTCAGACCATATCCAAACAGTAGCATCTCACTTTGCCTGTGGGGTGAAAAAGTTTTGTTCACAGCCTGAGTTAGCCAAGTTCAAAGGCTCAGAGTCTATTAAGTATGTGAGACTTCTTCATTGACCTCCATGTCCTCCCCCTTTTCAGGATTATCCCTCTCTGGGATTGATGACTGAGAAACTATCTGAGAAAAACATCAATTTGATTTTTGCAGTGACTGAAAATGTAGTCAGTCTCTACCAGGTAACTGTGCCTTTGGGGTTCCCTGGACTGGACCCTGTGATGGCTGGACCTGTCACCAGTTGCTAGCCCAGGGTACTATTGACTAGGGACCCAATAAGGAAAGATCTTTCTTTAACCCATTCCTCAGGAGCTTAAGATTCCTCTCTGTGGCCTTTCCCCTTCAACCTGCAGCCTACTAGTGTTGTGTGTCAATGTCTGTCCTGATGGAGGGAGGTGATTCAGTGCGGGAGGGGTATGAAGGTTTCCTATAATTTTGCTCAGGCCTTGAAAATTGCTACATATATTCCTGGAAGTGACAAATGAAATATCCTATACTTTCCTTCAATCTTCATTTCAAGAATCAGTCTGATTTTGGGGGGTGGCTTTAGGAGATCCTACTTTCCTTCAGTAATCTCTGGATATCTTTACCTTCCTTTCTAGAACTATAGTGAGCTCATCCCAGGGACCACAGTGGGGGTTCTGTCCACTGATTCCAGCAATGTCCTCCAGCTCATTGTTGATGCTTACGGGGTAAGTGTCTTATGCTGGGAATGACCTGCCACTTGGCCACTTGGCTTGGTTTACTGTGCAGCAGGACTCAGATTTGGGAGTCCTGGCTGCCAGTCCACCATGTGGCCTTATTGCCTTCCTCTGGTGCTCTCAGAGGTCAGGTGAGGGCAGACCCTGGGAGGGATGCAGCCTCTGAGCAGGAAATGGCCCAGAAAGGAATGCCAGGCGGGGAGAAGGACAATGAGAGGAGAGTTCAGAGAAGGTGGAAGGAGATAGCCATGGGGATTAGAGGGAGAAGGAGCAAGTGGGGGTCTGAGTGAGGGAAAACTGAGCCCCAACAACAGAGAAAAGAGGGATCCGAGTCATGGGGAAAGTGAGAGCGATTAAAAATTAGATAGAGCCCTGCATGGTGGTACACACCTGTAATCCAGCAGCTGGGGGGGCTGAGGGGATTTGTGAGTTCAAAGCCAGCCTCAGCAACAGTGAGGGGCGAAGCAACTCAGTGAGGTCCTGTCTCTAAATAAAATACAAATTATGGCTGGGGATGTGACTTAGTGGCACAGTGCCCCTGAGTTCAATCCCCGGTACCCTGCCCCCCCAAAAAAAATTAGATAGAGACTGGGCACAATGGCATATGCCTGTAATTCCAGATACTTGGGTGGCCAAGGCAGTTTGAGGTCAGCCTGGATAACTTAGGGAGATCCCGTCTCAATTAAAACGAAAAAGGACTGGGGGTATAGCTTCGTGGAAGAGTGCTTGCCTTGCATGTTCAGGGCCCAGGGTTCAATCCCCAGTACTGGGGGAAAAATTAGGCAGAAAAGTGCCACAAATGAAGGTGACCCATTTTGACACTTCTCTATTGCATGCCTTTGAGGCCTGAGGGAGGGTGTAGCTGGTTCAGATTTCACCGAGACTCATCTGGACACAAGGGGGAACAGAAAGAGGGAGGGGATTACTGGGCAGGAAAGAGCAGGAAACAGGCTCCCAGGGTGCTCCACTAGCTGTCACGTCAACCTCAGCATCTGACTGCCAGGGTTAAGTTCAAGGCCACCTGGTAGATTTTGCTTGGGATGGAATCAGCTCTTGCCCATTTCCTTTCAGCTCATTTCCTTATGTTCTTTTTTTTTTTTTTCTGCTCAGAAAATCCGCTCTAAAGTAGAGCTGGAAGTGCGTGACCTCCCTGAGGAATTGTCTCTATCCTTCAATGCCACCTGCCTCAACAATGAGGTCATCCCGGGCCTCAAGTCTTGTGTGGGACTCAAGATTGGAGATACGGTGAGGTGGGCTGGACAAGGGCTGAAGATGCAGCTCTGACCCTGGCCTGTGCCTGGGAGTGTCTGTGGGCACCCGAGTCCCTTCCCTTCTGGTACCTTCTTCCTGAAGGTTGTTACAAATCAGATGTGTTGGAGCTGCCAACCTTGTCCTGTCGCCTAAGCTGTCTTTATCTGCTAAGTGAACTTCACTGCCATGGTTTCCAAGAACTTCCATTTTGGTTACCTCTGTCTGTATAGGCACATTTGATTGCAAATCAGAATATTTCTTATCTTCAGCCCCTAACCAGCTTCCACCTTCCTCCAAGGCAATGCTTTTCTTTTCTCTACAATGTAGAATGGTGATATCATCTATAAATTTTTATTGAGCACTAACTATGTACCAGGCATTGTTCTATCTGCTGAAGGTTTAATAGCAAATGGAACAGGAAGAATTCTGTCCTCATGGAATTTAAGGATGCAGATGTTCTTTCTGCCTCTCCATATTTTTCCTTATTGGTTGGTTCTCCTCTGCTTCTGCCCCAGGGGCTATGGGTTGGTGGAGGGGAGGGAGGAAGAGAAGGAAATAGATCTCTTGAGCTATCCATCTTTCTATAGAGCTATCTATTGATCTTTCTATCACTCTGTTTTCTAGGCACATGTGCACAAACCCCATGTAAGAAATTTTGACCTGTGATGAAATGTTATGTGGAAATTGAACAGTAGAACCTCAGCTTATGTTTGACGACCCTGTGACACTGTGTGCTGCCAAATTGTGCTTCGTGTGCCTTGCTGATATTATGTAATCAATCTGGCTAGTTTAGCTGGTCAGGGCAGAGTGGTCACAAGATCACTGGTTCTGTTCTTCTTGAGCTGGTTTATTTCACATGTGTGGAAACAGGCTTCTCTTTCTTGACTGAAAACATGTCTCTGTGTTCAGCCAGATATGTCACAATGGCACAGCTACCCTATGTTCTTGTTTTTGCTTTGTAGAGTTTGGTAGTGGGAAGGCTGAGGAACTCTAGACCACAGGAGGATTAGACACCCAATGTGGGTACTCCTTGGCAGGGCAGGGAATAGCTGCTTCTCTTCGGGGGCCTGAGTGTTAACTGGGACACTTTCATCTGAATCCCATCTGGCCTTCCATCCAGGTGAGCTTCAGTATTGAGGCCAAGGTGCGCGGCTGCCCCCAGGAAAAGGAGAAGTCCTTTACCATAAAGCCTGTGGGCTTCAAGGACAGCCTCACTGTCCAGGTCACCTTCGACTGCGACTGCACCTGCCAGGCCTACGCCGAGCCTTACAGCCGCCGCTGCAACAATGGCAATGGGACCTTCGAGTGTGGGGTGTGCCGCTGTGGGCCCGGTTGGCTCGGGTCCCACTGCGAGTGCTCAGAAGAGGACTACCGCCCGTCTCAGCAGGATGAGTGCAGCCCCAAGGAGGGCCAGCCCGTCTGCAGCCAGCGGGGCGAGTGCCTCTGCGGCCAGTGCGTCTGCCACAGCAGTGACTTTGGCAAGATCACCGGCAAATACTGCGAATGCGACGATTTCTCCTGTGTCCGCTACAAGGGGGAGATGTGCTCAGGTGAGTGGAAGGCAGGCCCGGCGACGCTCCACTTAGCAGCGTGGCTAAACGTGCGCATGCGCCGGTAGCTCCAGAAACAGGCGGGGCGGGCAGAGCTGCCCAGACGGTGTTCCACGGCCAGGGCTGAAGAGCAGACGGGGGAAGGTGGCGGATTGATCTTTTCCTTTGCTTATAGGATACGAGAAAGCTAAAACCAGCCTCTGCTCCTGAGGGCGTCTCTCCTACCTGGAATAGGGTAGGAAAGAGTGGGGAAACTTCACGGAAAAGATAGATAGATAGATAGATAGATAGATAGATATAGATGATATAGATAGATAGATATAGATATAGGCTCTTTTCTTTCCTCTGCCTACTCTGGCAATGTTTAAGTTCCTGATCTTTTTGAGTATAGGGACTAACACCTTTTCTGCTAAAAAAAAAAAAATCACTGAGTGATGATGATTAAATATTTAGAATAGACAGAAAATACGTATCAGAACATATAGATAGTAAAGTTAGTAAAGTTAGTAATAAGTTAGTAATAATTTTACATGAATTTATGTTTCAAGAGACTTGGAAAATTGTATATGCAAGACTTTGGAGCATATTTAATGAACTAATATGCTTAGGACAATGTCTGGAGGATGGTGCGCTTAAGTGTTAGACCTATTTTGGTACCTCTGTTGCAATTGGCATTGTTGCTTTTATTTTCTTTTATGTTTTTAAACTATTACTTTCGAGATGCCACATCTACCTTATTCAGTATGGTAACCACTAGCTACACGAGGCTGTTTAAATTAATTGAGACTGAACATATATTTAGCTCTTTTGTCAGTAACCTTGAGTGGCTAGTGGTGAGTGTGTTTGCACAGATATAAAACAATTCAACAGGGCAGAAAGTTCTACTGGATAGGGTCACCATAGAGCGTTCCTGGCTACAAACTGGGGTGTATCATTTTGAGTCCTTCTACCTGCTGAATGATGAACTGTCCTCACTACAAAATTCATTAAAATCTTGAAGCCTACCAATAATCTCAAACTGGTTTCTCCCTGCCCTAAAGACCACTTCTGGGGTACTTGTCCAGCTAGAAGTTAAGCTAATACTTTATCTGTAGATATGCTGGCAACAATTTCAGAGGGCAAATGAGCAATGTGGGTTTTTTCTTGGGCTTTGGAGATGGATTTTTGCTGGGTCATAATTATCTTAGTTTAATCATTTTTGCAACGGACTGCAGACATTTGCATGTTGGTTGGAACTGGTTTATGGTTATGTTTTTATGGCCAGTTGAACATAGAGGTTATAGTTGCTTCCTATGATGATCTATGTCCCAGACTAGCTTCATCTGCGTTGGAGTTTAACCAGCTGAACTAATTGACACAAATGTTCACTTTAACATTAACCTTGGCCCTTAAAAAAGCCTGATTAGAAAGATAAATCCGTGTCATTCTACAGCGTGCCCTGGAAACATAAAAGCGACTCCTTTTCTTATTTATTTATTTATTACTTCTTTTTAGTTACATATCACATTAGGCTTCATTTTGGCATGATTATAAGAGCATGGATTATAATTTGCCCTCACTCGGTCCCCTTTTCACTGTTCTTCCCTTTCCCATTCCTTTCCCTCTCTGTACTGATCTTTCTGCTATTTAATTAGAGTTTTTGTTTTAATTAGTGCCTTGTGGAGATACAATAATGAGATTCACTGAAGTGTATGTATGTATGTACACAGGAAAGTTAGGGCAGAATCATTCCCCTGTTCTTTGCTTATCCCATCCCTTCTCTCTCCACCTTGATCTCCTTTCTGTACTCCACTGATCTTTCTTCTATTTTGTTGAAACACTTCCCTTTTCTTTTTCTTCCCTGCCACCCCCGCCCCTTATTTTGACTTTCTGGGTCTTGCTTATTAACACTTAGCACCTGTTCTTCAGGTCTGTCCATTTACTGGCAAATGCTATAATTTCATTCTTCTTTATGACTGAGTAATACTCCATTGTGTATATATACCACATCTTAAAAAAGTCATTAATCTGTTGATGGGTGCCTAGGTTGGTTCCATAGCTTGGCTATTGTGAATTGTGCTGCTATAAACATTGATATGACTGCATCTGTATAGTATGCTGATTTTAGATCTTTTGGATATATGACAAGGAGTGGGATAGCTGGGTCATATGGTGGCTCCATTCCTAGTTTTTCGAGGAATCTCCATACTGCTTTCCATAGTGGTTGCACCAATTTGCAGTCACACCAACAATGTATGAGTGTACCTTTTCCCCCTGCATCCTTGCCAACACATTATTATTTGTATTCTTGATAATTGCCATTCTAATTGGAGTTGAAACACTGTTTCCCCTATTTATGGCAAAAAAATCTGAGAGAGGGGTTGGAGGAAAATGATACCAATATTAGAGAGATTGGTGGGGGAGAGAGAGAGATCAGGTGCTCAAAAATGAAAACATATAATGACAATTTGAATTAGGGGGTAAGGCAGGAATTTCAGCTCATTTTAATATTTAATAGTACTTACATCATATTGAAAGTATCAAAGGAAATGGGCAAGTTTGGAGTGGGAGATCCAAGGGGAGAAGGTTAGAACTGAGAGCCAGGGCGGTTGCTGCGGGAGAGGCCTGCAGGTGGCCTGCTAGGGGCACCCCTGCTTCTCTTCTGGGGCTTGGTCTGTTGTGAGGCGCTGCGGGAGGGATTGCAGCCAGAGTGTGTTTCCTTTGGCTGATGGCCCTACTGAAGCCAGAAAAGAAAGCTGCCCGGGTCAGAAGCCCTGGTTCCTGCCTATGTGGATGCAGGAACAGCTCATCCTCGGTACACTCCAGTCCAATCCATGGGGGAACCTGGGTGTCCTCAGCAGCCTCCCTCTACCACTTCTTGCCAGGGCGTCAGGTGCTGGCCAGCCTCACATCTGGACCCTGCAGTGCTGTCATCACATCCTCAGTAACAGGACTCGGGGTGCACGTTCATCCTGCACCTGCTCCGTGCCAGCATTTGGTCCATAGGGGTGAATCAGGGGTCAGATGCACAATTCCTGCCTCTCAGAGCTATAGCCCAGCTTGTCATTGCCCCTTATCAGAGTTCTTGGCCCTGTCGCCTGTTCTTTGCTGCAATCAGGGGCTCGTGAGGCAGGACTGATGTGACTTGGCCATTTTCCTAGCCCCTGGCCACTGATCATGGCAGCTGGTTTCCGGGCCTACTCCCTCCCTACTGTAGGAGTGGTCTGCAGTGTTGCCCACCATCAGCACCCCTGCCTTACCCATTGGGGAGTGCAGCCTTTCCCTCAAGGTGGTTTTTTTTTTTTGGGGGGGGGGGGGCATACACCAGGCAAGTGCCCACTGAGTCACATCCCCAGACCTCAAGGTTCTTTTCCACTCGCTGCCTCTATCAGGCACCCTGTGTGAACAGGTTCTGTGCTGTGGAGCAGGATAGAGAGGTGTTAATAAGAGCTTTGTGCTTCATTCACTTACCTAAGCATAATTCACAGCATGAGGCAGAATCTGGCAGATCTGTCACTGGTCCTGGGGGCGTCTTATAGGAATCTGCCCCATAGGACTCCACCCTGGGGAGACTCGCTGTGGATAGGGGAGGCCTGGGCAGTTTCACGGAGGAGGTGGGACGTGTGATAAGTCTCAAAGGAAGGCTGGGTCATAAAGGAGTGGAACAATGAGTCAGCCGGAAGTCCAGCCACGCAGGGAGGGTGATCACAGTCCCTCTGACCTGCTCCCCAGCGCTCTTCCTTCTTCCCTGCCTCCCTCTCTTCCACTCATTTCTGGTCTGTCTCCCTCCTCTGACTTTCCTGTGAACCCAGGATAGCCTCCCTTTTGGAGGGGTGCCAATCCTCTGACATTACCACACTGTGGTTGCCTTTTAAGGGCTGACTCTACCAGGGCTTGGGGGTCAGCCTGCTGGCTCTGACTGCCCACTTCCACTCCCAGCCTCACTCCCTGGCTGGCCCTGCAGATCATCTTGTCAAAGATCACTTTGTTTTGCCTCACAAAGGAAACACTGTGGGACAAGGGTTTCTGAGGAGGCCGAGGCCTCTGAGTGCCGCCAAACCACTGTAGTGTCGGTCTTTTCCCAACCAGGAGCTGTGGCCAAAAGCAAGGCATAGTGGACACCCTGGGGCCCCACTCTGGTGGCAGGGACACCCATCCCCCAGCTGCTGTGAGGGTTGACTGGTAATAGCTCACAGCTGTCCTTTCTCTGCAGCCTTGCCCTGGGCCGACAGGAACTGCCTCTCCCTCAGGCATGGGGCAAGGCCAGTCCCTTTGCCTCAAGGTGGGCCTGGCTCTATGGTGCCATTCATGCTCCAGAGCCCACAGTGGACTCAGGCTGAAAGCAGTCTCTGTCTGAGACCATATTCCTGCTGGCTTTTGCCTCTTGCCCTAGACTACTTCCCTTCCTCCTTTCCACTTCCCCAGTGAGTCTCTTGAACAAGAATCCTCACCACACGCTGTCCTTCTAGGGAACCCAACCTCAAGACTCAGTGGCTGTCTGCCTTCCCCACCCTCCTGCCATCCCAGACCTCCGGATATACATGGCAGCTGGCCTTGTGTTCCCTATCCTTCCTGGGAAACAGACCTCTTTCCAAGGCAGCAAAAACTGAGTCATATTTTATTTGTGCCTTTATTTATTTTTGGTATGTTTGAGTCTTGAATGCCAGTGTGGTTACTAGAGGGTGGTTCTGGGGTCATGGGCAAAGGGACCCACAGGGGCCAAGGGACACTGGTTGCACCCTGTGGGGTCATTGGAGGCATAGGTGCCAGCTAGTTCAGGCTCAGTACCATCCCTCCTCCACCTCCTTGGGGCCACCTACTCACAAAGTGATGTGGCTTCCAGAGCAATTCAGGTTACTTCCCCTTTGCCCCTGCCTTTCTTCTGATAACAATCAGATTTTTATTATGCTTCTTCCTGATTTAGAATTCTGGAGAATGAGTCACCTTCTGTGGGGTTTAGGAGCCAACTTTTAAAGTCTTGTAAAATGAATATCAGGGGGATGCAGTTAATGAATTTGAATGATTGCCGTTAAGCAGTCTGAACCCTGACCCCAGGCTCCCTTCCATTCCTACACTCGGTAGTGAGGTGAACAGATCTCCCCACCAGGGCTGAGAGCTCTTTGCAATGCTATAATAATATAACACAGGGCATAGCTTGGTTGATATGTATGGGTTTTCCAGAAATTTGACTAGGCTGTAAGCTCCATGGTAGAAGGGACTTTGCCTTATTCATTGCTGAGTCTCCAGTGCCCACCATGTGGTAACTATTTGTTGAATGAATGAATGAATGGATAAGTGAACATTGATTGTGTGCCTACTCTGTAGCAGATTTGATGATAATCAGTTACTGGAAAAATTAATGTGGCCTATTCTCTCCCATCAAGGAGCTCACAATTTAGAAAGAGAAATAGGAAAGCAAATGGGCATAAAATAAGGACAGAAGGAGCAGTGGAAGAACACAGGAGCAGACAGTTGATTCTGTCTGAGGAGGTCAGAAAAAAGTTGCTGAGTGAATAAACATTTGAGTTGGGCCTTTGAGGTTGAGTAGGAGTTTGGTAGTGGTCACAGGCTGAAAGGACACTCTAGGAGAGGGAACAGCCTGAACAGGAATGCAAGGAAATAAGGATAGTGGAGAAAATGAATACCTCTGTGTGATAGCTAACGTGTGGAAAGGTCAGGTGGGTGATGAAGTATGTGGAGCTCACTGTAAAAGTCTTATGTGTTTGCTGAAGACGCTGGACTTAATCCTTTAGGCAGTATGGAGCCTTTGCAGGTCCAAGGATGTTAAACGTTCTACAGCGTACAGGATGCCCCTCAAAACAACGAGCTGTCAAAAAGCACCAAGTGTTAGAAACCAAAAAAGGAGAATCGTGGATACAGAGGAAGGGTGGATTGAATTGAGGATGACCTGGAAAAGGAGAGATAATTAGAATTGTCTAGCGATGGGACCAAGTAGGGACCAGGGATGGAAACATCCTCAATGAGGCCCACAAACACAGCAGTGAGACATTTCCTTCTTGTGCCATCCACTCAAATAGTTCAGTAAATCTGAATTCCTAAAATGTTCTCTTCTAGTAGTTTTTCACTGGTATCAAGCCCAGTTACTGGACTTTTCTGCACGTCTCAATTGGTCAAATTTAGCCAGTTGAACTCCATCTTTTACTTTTACTTACTCCATTTTCTCTATATGTTATGGCAGTCTTCTGGAAAAACCATATGAGTATAAATATGGAAAAGCATTATTTATAATACTGCATAGAGGCTGAGCACTCGGGATCTAAAGTCAGAGTAATGGAGAGATGTTTGACTAAGTGCCACCTATGATCTATGAGCCCTGCTCCTGCTACTTACAAGTTGTGTGGCCTTGGATGGGTTACTTAACCTCTTTGATACTACAGGGTTATAAGAAATGAGTAAGATAACATATTGAAGAACTTGACACTTATTAAATGCTCAACAAATGTTCTTGGGCATTATTACCCTTGTAGTGGTTTTTGTTCCACTGGAAAGATTTGCTTCCTTGGTTGCTTTGGAACACAGATGTAGTTCTTTTGTCTAAATGCTTTCTAAGACCTTCCTACTATGCTGCCAAGGCACCCTATTCTGTACTGAGAAGAGAACCAGCACAAGAAAGACAAGATGTATGGGTGATGTTGGAGACAGTTGAACTGTGTCTGCAACTCAAAAGCAATTGATTGTGGAGAATATATCTGCAAATTTTGAGTGCAGAGGAGGAACAAGGATGAGCCAGCAGAGGCTTGGCAAAGGCCACTGGGCTATGCAAGGTCATTGCTAATGATTGTCTATACTGCTCTCCTCAGGAAAATCTTGCTTCTTTTGTTCTCTGCTGTCTTTTCTCTGTGGCATTCCCGGGATTTAGTTAAGAGCTCTGGCCTTCAGCAAGCTGGGAGGTAGGCTACATTTGCTCTTTCTGCTTACTCGACTCCATTGGCTGACTCCATGGGCTCTTGGTACCTTTTGTCTGCCCCTTGGACGCCCCCATGCCTTGGGGCACTCTGCGTATCTTCCCTTCCCTGTGCTTGGGGTATCTCGAGTCCTCCGTGGCCCCTGTGTCGAGGTTTTCCTGTCTTGTGCATGCTTTCTCAGATCCCTGCTGCTCACCTCTCAGGGTGGCACTGAGCCGATTTGAGAAACAGAATAACAGACATCTGTGGCTGAGTTGTTAGTGGAGGGACCAGCTCTTCAAATTGGAGCCTATGTTGGTGTCTAACCCAGCTGGGAAAAGATAGTGATGGCAAGGGTAGACTCCTCAGGTCTGGCGGGAGAGAGAAGCAGCCTGTGCCAGGTCAAAGGGAAGTAGTTTGGGGCCTGAGGGTCACTTTGCTGTCATTAGGCCATATTATCCAGGCTTCTGGGTACCCTCTGTTGTTGCAGGCTGTGGCTCCAGGCTGTTGCTCAGTGCTGTGCCACTTCTCAAGGCTGAAGAGCTGCTTTGTTCTCAGACTGGAAGCTGGTAGAGAAGGCAGAGGGATTCAAGGGCAAGAGAAAGGGTGGGAATCTTGGGAGGAGACTCAGCTCTGGAGACTCCTTTGCTCTGCAGGGACTCAGACCAAGACCTGCCACACCTTGGAACACCCAGAAAGCCAAGTTTGTCCCCATTGGGTAGGGTTCCCCTCACAGTGAGCCAGCGCCCTGCTGATCTGGAGGATCATCATCTGTCTGGCTGGGAGAGAGGGGTGGCAGTTTGTGGCAGGCTTCCATGGGAGTGGGACGATCACTAGCTGACCCACCCTTGGGCTGTGTGCTTTCAGGGCACGGCCAGTGCAGCTGTGGGGACTGCCTGTGTGACTCCGACTGGACTGGCTACTACTGCAACTGCACCACACGCACCGACACCTGCATGTCCAGCAATGGGCTGCTGTGTAGCGGCCGGGGCAAGTGTGAATGTGGCAGCTGCATCTGCATCCAGCCAGGCTCCTACGGGGACACTTGTGAGAAATGTCCCACTTGCCCGGATGCCTGCACCTTTAAGAAGTGAGTGGGCAGTTTGGAGAGAGTTGGGAGTCTGGGAGCGGGGAGAGAGTCCCCTGGACTAGAATCCCCAACTCTTAAGGTTCTACCTCTTACTCCCCGAAGCTTTAGGGAGAAGAGTTTGCTCCTGCCCAATAGCTTCTCTCCTCTCTGGGGAGTTGGAGGTACAGACAACTGTAAGGGGCTGAAGTAGCACTAGCTGGACTCCAGTTGGAGCAAACTCTCTCCTAGGGTGGCATCCTGAATACTACTGAGTTCAGGAAGGAAGGCTCAACCAGGTATGCTCTGGAACATTCCAGTGCTGATGTTCTGAGTCTGTGGGAGTTGCAGGGCTGGAGCTGTGGAGGACACTGTGGAGCAGGGGCAGCTCACACACTTCACCTGCTGGTGGGACAGAGGAAGCCCAACTCCAGAGAGCTGCCATTCTTCTTCCACTTAAGCAGGATGGAGTCATGGCGTGCACCTGTGCAGCTAGCCATACAGGGCCCACGCTGGGAAGGGCCTTTGCATGTTGTGTTGTCACTGTTCTTAGTAATTTCTGAACAAAAATTTCATTTTGTACTGGCCCCCAAAATTTTGTGACTTTAAGGCTCCCTGAAGTGTGTAGAGCTCACATATCCTAGATGGGACATGAAGAAGCTTAACAAAGAACCTGGGACCTCTGGCTGTCAGGTTCTGCCTTGGGTGAGGAGGACACCTTTACTCCTGAACCCCACACTTGACTATTTGGGCCCCAGGATGATCTTTCAGGGTGTGTGTGTGTGTGTGTGTGTGTGTGTGTGTGTGTGTTGTGTTTTCAAATTTTTTAAACTGAGGAGCAGCTTTCTGGGTACCTGGAGGTCAGAGATGCACTGGGACATGCCTCGGTTGCTCCTCCCTTGTTTTAATTGCTCTGTCCTCTCTCCTTTAGGGAGTGTGTGGAGTGTAAGAAGTTTGACCGGGGAGTCCTTCATGAGGAAAACACCTGTACCCGTTATTGCCGTGACGAGATCGAGTCTGTGAAAGAGCTTAGTAAGTTCAGCAGGCCTCAGTGCCTCACACATCTTGGTTCTAAATGTTTCCACTTCAGTCCCAGAACCTGTCCAACACCCATCTATAAAGTGGAAGAGCAATTCCTGCTTCAAGAACCATCATGTAGGCCTGATGTACAGCAGGCACGAAATGAAGCTAGCTTTCTTGGGAGACCTCCTTTGTCCCTTCTAATGTGTCCAGCAGGCCTTCCCATTTTTGATTCCTGAAGCCCACAGACTCAGCAAAAACCTGTGTATAACTTGTAAAGGGTGTATAAGTTGGGCACCCCTAACTTCACCCCACCCCCAAAGAAAGGAAGATAATGTACCCCAAATAGGGAAACTGAGGTACAGATCTGGGAAATAGTCACCTATGATGGTCATCACCATAGCCTAATAGGCTAGTGAGCATTTGCCTGGTTCACTTTATTAAATGTTAAGCAGGGGCTGGGGAGATAGCTCAGTCGGTACAGTGCTTGCCTTGTAAGCACAAGGCCCTGGGTTCCATCCCCAGCACCCAGAAAAAAAAAAAAAAAAATGTTAATCAATGCCTAGGCTGGTGTGGAGGGAATCCTTCACCCTTATGGTCATTACCAAAATCTCTTTATCCCGAAGCCCTTTTGGCTTTCTGGGATCCCCCTCAGATAAGACAGGAATACAAACAGTGGGGAACAAAATTCTTGCCTGCAGTTATTTTTCTTTGTACTTCATCTTGACTTTAAAGATGATCTTCATTGCTGCCAGCACATCTGATGTGGTTATCTGGGCCAGTGAGGCACTGGTGGTGCCAGGGAGATACAGTCTCTCTGGAGATAGCAATCTCCCACAAAGGCAGGAAATGTGTTTTCAGCGAGAGCCCTAGTGAGACAGCCAGGCATCAGCTTTTGGTGGGAGTGTTATGGAAAACAGCCAGCTTTCTGAACCTTTTGGCCCAGAAGTGGGCTGGGGGGGAGTTGGTGATTGGGGGATTGAGTTTGAAGAGGGAGTTTTTCCTCTGGAGGAGACTACACTTCTATGATTAGCCCAGAGGGAAGGTATGCTAAGACGTCAAGGTATTTTTTTTTTTTTTTTTTTGCGGTGCTGGGGATCGAACCCAGGGCCTTGTGCTTGCAAGGCAAGCACTCTACCCACTGAGCTATCTCCCCAGCCCCAAGGTATTTTTATCATCTAGACCAGGTGAGCATTAGTTGATAAGCATTTCTTTACCCACCTCCTTCACTACCATAATAATCATAAAGGTAAACGCTCACATATAGGAAATTTTATAACTTATGAAAATTATAAAAGCATCTTTCATACATGTTACATATTGTTCTCCAGACCTAATGAAGTAGAACTATAGTACTATTGTTATTTTTATTTTGTTAATGAGGAAACTGAGTCTCAAGAAAATCACCTTGCCCACAGAAGGGAATCCTGCATTGAGAACTGAATCCTGAGATCTTTACTCTTTCCCTTGTGCTGAGGGACCAGCACTGATGGCCTGTTGACTTCAGGTCCACTGGATGTATTTTTTTTTAAATATTTTTTTAGTTGTTTATGGACCTTTTATTTATTCATATGTGGTGCTGAGAATTGAACCCAGTGCCTCATGCATGCCAGGCAAGCCCTCTACCACTGGGTTATAACACCAGCCCTCCACTGATGTGTTTTGTGAGTCATGTTCTGGTCCCTCTCCATCACTTATTTGCAGTGGAATCTTGGCACATTTTCTTAATTTCATTGTGTGTCAGTTTTGCTTATCTGGTTTCCTCAGTATAGGATGCAGTGCGGCTGGTGGAGGGTGACCCACAGTGTCATCGACAGAATAACAGGTCTGAGGGTTCACCTGCACACTGTGGGAGGCACACAGGATCAGAAACAGACACAGAAGAGCTACACATGCTGTGTAAGCAAACTATTGAGAATTATTGAGCAAGCAGAGAAAAGAAAGAGAAGGGAAGAAACACCTACTGTATGTTAAAGTCTATTTATTTTAAGCATGAAATTCTCCACCAACCCTGTAAGGTGGGCAGATCATTTTCCTTTTATAGATAGATGAAGGAGAGACTGATGGAGGTCAAATAACTTATCCAAGATACACAACTGAGAGGTGGTGGAGCCAGGATTTGAATCAAAACGTATAATATTATTATATCATGCTCCTTCCAGAGGAGGGAATAAGAACCAAGAAGGGCCCGTGAGGGACAAAATACATCAGCAAGGGTCAGTGACTGGCAATTGCCAGGCATGCCAGCTATCTTGAACCTGGGCATCTCGCCTAATATCAGGCACAGGGTTTCCTGTCACATGCTTTTGTAGAAGTCCTCTGGAAGAGTTTTTGAAAGCTGTCATCTTCTAGGAAGTGACTGGTTTTTCATTCTTCCATATTCTCCCCTCCCTTCCCCAGAGGACACTGGCAAGGATGCAGTGAACTGTACCTACAAGAATGAGGAGGACTGCGTTGTCAGATTCCAGTACTATGAAGATGCTAGTGGAAAGTCCATCCTGTATGTGGTGGAAGAGCCAGGTGAGCGAACCGGAGGCCTTTCCTCACCCTGGGGAGAGGGAACAATCTTAGGTAGGAATTTCTACTCACCACTCCTCTTAAATGGAACAGGTTGAGCCTGGCCTTAAAAGTGATGTGAGAGTCTATCACGTTGGCGAGGGGACATATAAACTTAAGTATTAGCAAAAGAGTGACTTTCTGATTGAGAGGTGGCAAGATAAAAAGGTGGGTAAGGAGAGGAAGAAGGTAGGTATGGAGGTCATCAAGGAACAAAATATGCCATGACTGATTTTTCCCCTGTTTTGGGGATGAACCCAGTACCTCATGCCTGCTAGGCCAGCACTCTGCCACTGAGCCATGTCCACAGCCCTTTCATGGCATTTTTGTAGGCAATAACGTCAAGAAATAAGGAATTTAAATTCTAGCGCTTTACAGCCCATGGCATAAGTTCTGCTGAGAGACAGCTGCCATGGGGTCCCTGCCTGCTGCTGTAAGAGGAAGGCCTGATGTGGGAGCACCAATCCCACCAGGTCGATGCCCGTATGTAGTGCCGGGTTTCTGGCGCTGAGTCAAGGCTGCACTGAACACCAAAAGGACTAAAAATACTTGCTCTTAAGACCTTTTGGAAGTAGGAGGAGTCCACCTCATCATACAAAGGCCCACTACAGGTCAATTACCACCCAACAACTGGATTTGGTTGCTTCGCCTTACCACCTTCATGGCCTCCGTCTTCATCCATTTCCTGTTGCTATGAGAAAATACCTGAGGCTGAGAGATGTATAAAGAAGAGAAGTTCATTTGGTTCACAGTTTTGGAGGCTGGAAGTCCCAGATCAGTGGTTTCATCAGTTCAGCCTCTGGTGAGGACCTCCTTGGCTGTATCACCACATGGTGAATGCTGTCTGTGAACACAGGGCCGCGCGTTAGGCATGTGTTCTATCATTGAACGATACCCCCATCCCAGGCTTGCTCTTCTTATAACAATCTGTCATTGTGGGAACTAACAGGGGTCCAATAAGAACTACCTTAATCCCTTCCAAGGGCAGTGCCCCTAATGACCTAATTACTTTGTGCTAGGCTCTGCCTCTTAAGGTTTCCACCACCTTGATGTCACCATGCTGGGAACAAAGCTCTGAGCACATGAATGGGGACACAGTCAAAGCATATCCAAATCATGTACCTTCCTTTCCCTTACACAACAGATTAAGATATGAATCATTAGAAAATAATTTTAAATACTTACTATATGATGGATACTATGCTAGGTGCTGAAACTATAACAGTAAATAAGGCAGACAGGGTACTCACCGGCCATGGGTGAGACAGACATGGAAATCAAGAATGTCCAGTGCAGAGGGCTAGGACTATTGATGGTGGAGGGCTGGGCAAACATAGGAACCAAGGAACAATCTTGGAAGGCTGAACTTGAATCACTTGGTATCTTGACATTCATAGCTGTAGGAATTTCTTCAAATCATCTTTTACACAAGGGGCCAGATTTTTTTTTTCTCTAAAAAACCAAAATGTTTTATTTTTCAAGGGCCATGTGGATTCTGCTGTGGATGCTCCACTCTGCTATGGTAGCATAGGAAAGCAGTATAGACATTCTGTAAGTGCATGGACATGGCTGTATCTTTTTCTCTTTTTTAGTTGTTCTTTTTAGATTTACATGACACTAGAGTGTATCTGGACATATTATACATACATGGAGTATACTTATTCTAATGAGGATCCTGTTCTTGGGGTGGTACATGATGTGGAGTTACACTGGTCATGTATTCATATGTGAACATAGGAAAGTTATGTCCATTCTCCTGTCTTTCCTATTCCCATCCCTATATAATTTGCTAGCCCTTGGTCCAAGAGAGTGGTTCTCAAACTTTAACATATTTTCTTGTTAAAAAGCAAGTCCAGGGCTGGGGTTGTAACTTAGTAATAGAGTGAGGCCCTGGGTTCAATTCCCAGCAACAAAAAAGAGTCCTGAGCTCTGCCTTATGTCCACAAATCTATATCTCTACACCTCTGTGTTATCGGTGTTCCTGGTAATTGGGCTACACCCCAGCATTTGAGTGCCTCTTGTTTTAGGCTCATCACTTCCCCCAGGGAGCCTTCTCAGACCCCACTGGCCTCCACACTGCTGACTAGATTTTGTTCTTCTGTTTGCCTCTCATGGTATCTGTGCTTCCCTTAGAAGGGCCTTCATTTCACTAGAATTAAATTGCTCCTTCAATCAGCTCAGCTGCTCAGTTGACCATACACTTCGCAAATGCAGGAACAACGTCTGTCTTATCCATGGCCATATCCCTGTGCATCTACCAAGAAATTAGTTTTTAAAGGGATTTTGAATGATTTGCTAGAACTGATTATTCCTAGAGGACAAGTAGACTTAGGCACATCTTGCTATCTACTAAGAGAACTTTGGCTGCTTGGGGAGGGAAGGAAATGAGGTGGGAAAAAGGAGGAAGGAAAGTCTGGAGGAGCTACCCAGGGTCGCCCTTCCTTGGGAAAGAGCTGCCACATCTATGTCATCAGGGGCGTTACTGTATCCATGGGTGGAGGAGTGCACAGTGTCCCATCTGGAATGTTGTCCTCAGACCTTCCCAGAGCTGTTACTCTTTATGGGAGAAGGAAGGTTAAGAAAGGGCATAACCTTACTTTTACTAGTGACTCCAAGGGCAGCTGACATGGGAAGGGATGTGTCTGTGAGCCAGCAGGTGTGGAATGGTTTGACCAGGACTTCCTCACATCTTCTCACCTGCCCTGCTGCACCCTTGTCTGTACTTGTTCCAGAAGGGTGTCATGTCTTTGCTTTGGGTCTAACAGTATTTCATCTCTTTGCTACACAGTCATTGCTGGTACCCCTGTTCAACCACTTATCCAAATCATTTGGCTTGGGATTTTTTTTTTTTTTTTTTTTAGTTGATGGACACAATACCTTTATTTTATTTATTCATTTTTAATGTGGTGCTGAGGATTGATCCAGTGCTTCACATGTGCTAGGCAAGCACTCTACCCCTGTACTATAACCCTGGCCCTGGCTTGTGATTTTGAGACTGCAGTCTACTGCCTGAAGTTGTGGGGAACAGAGACGATGGTAACTCTGGTGCCCTGCCAGTTAGGCCCACTCCTCCACGTCAGGATATGGGACCCTAGTATAACGTCAAAATACATTCTACTGTCATGTGTATGTAAAAAGAACAACAACAACAACAAAGTTAGGGGACCCTAGGTCCAGAGACCCACATTTCCTCTCTGCTTGTCCGGGCTCTGTCTCCCCTCTTACCCCCAGCCCCAACCATTTCTAGGGACTCTGACTTTGAGGAGATTGTAGCAGCTGGGGTCCCAGAGCATAGTAGGAGATTATTTTCTTTCTCTTTGCCAACTCATAGCTTTGCAGATGCTCTCTTTGAAGGCCTGAGTCCTGGCAGGGCAGTAAAGGGAATATGTCAAATGGTTAGGCATTGGCCATGTGGGGTGTAGCCACATGGAATGGGCTCCTGATCTGGGCCCTCTTCACTCCCAAATAGAGTTTCCAGATAAAATAGAATATGTTCCATGCAATATTTGGTACATGCTTATACTAAAAAGTAATTCATTGTTTATCTGAAAATAAAATTTATCTGGGCTTCCTATACTTTTGTTTGTTAAATCTGTCAACCTTACCCAGACTTCTCTGACCTTGGGTCACTCAATTTGGGTCCACTGCTATGTCTGGGAGGCCTTTCAGAGACCACCTGATCTTGTCTTCTGTTTCTGGGAAGCAACCCACCCCTGCTGGTACAGATGGATAACCGATTGCTTTCACCTGAATACCTCCTGGGAGTCTACCTGTCCTGACCACACTAACATGTAGAATGGAAGAGATTTCACTTTGAGGTTTGAAGGTGTGCCCTGTCCCATTCTTCCAGAGAATTCATAATTGCTTTTCCCAGAAAAATTGGGGCCCTTCACTCCTGGGAACTCGGACACCGGAACCTCACGGCCTCTCTCCAGGCGCTCCTTTATTTATAGACAGGGTGTAATTTGGTGGGTTGGGAAATGGCCAGCTTGGTTTGTGGTGGTGGTTGCATTTGTGCAATGTGTGGTGAGCACAGAGTGTATGTTTAGAGAAGAAGGTGGGAGACAGTGTGGAAAGTGGGTGTGACTTCCTCTCCAGACTCATCAATACCCATATATACAAACACCTAGTTTCATAACACTTGAGGTTTCCAGAGTGAGGTCACCTGTCAGACACCTGAGGTTTATGGGAAACAGAGATCTGCACAGGATAATCAGCTGAACCTCAGGGGGATGATGGACCTCTGTCTGCTTTGGTTATTGAGGCTGAACAGGAAGTCAGCTTACAATAGGGTAGGACTTTAGATGACCAAAAGATTTTGAGAAAGAACTCCTAAGATTATCATGGCTGGCAGGCTTCCTAGTCTCTAAGCATGCTAAAAAGGTCTCTAGGTTCATAGTCCTTAAGGATGTACATATCTGAACCACAGTTAACAGACACAAATGTCTACAGGAGGTAAGTGGGCAAATAAACAAAACAGCTGGGTATAAGAAGAACACTAGTAACAATGGTAGCTCATATTTTATTGAGCACTTATTCTTTGCCAGGTATTGCTCTCATGTCTTTAAGTATGTTTCACTTAAGTATTACTCTTACCACGTTTTTAAAGTGAGTTTGAAGAGCTGGGGGTATAGTTCAGTAGTAGAGCGCTTGCCCAGCCTGTGCAAGGCCCCCCACCCATAAAGTGAATGTGAAGCCATTCTCCAACAGACACCCAGAAAAGTTAGTTTACTGAATGTCATGCAGTACAGAGCGTTAAGCCAGGATTTAAACCCAGAGTGCACAGTGGTACAGACACAAGGACAAGTCACCCTTTGCCTCTGTTTAGGGGAGAAACAGGAGCGTGGTGAGGACTCTCACAAATAGAAAACAACGTGTCCCAGCTAAAAGGGGCAACTGTTCTCAATTCTAGTTGATGGCCACTTTGTAGGGATGTATGTTCTTGTGTTTCCAAATCTTTTGATTTTTTTTTTTCCTCTTTTTGGTGTGCGTGATCCTGGGGATAGAACCCAGGGCCTTTTGGATGCTAGACAAGTACTCTACCATTGGACTACACCCTCAGTTGCCATATCCTTTTTTTTTTTTGTATTTGGGATTGAACTCAGGGGTGCTTAACCACTGAGCTCCATCCCCAGCCCTGTTCTGTATTTTAAGACAAGGTCTCACTGAGTTGCTTAGGGCTTCCCTAAGTTGCTGGGGCTGGCTTTGAACTCCTGCCTCAGCCTCCTGAGTTGCTGGGATTACAGGTGTGTGCCACGGAGCCTGGACAAATCATTTTTTAAAACGAATGGTTGGGTGAACTGTGCACGTGTGATCAGCTTGAGACCTCAGATTTAAATTACTCAGGACAGCTTATTGCCTCCCTAAAGATTGCCCCCTTAAAAACGAACAATGAATTTATGTTTTGAAATTGTCCCGTTCCCTTCAGAGGTCTTTCCAGTGCATCGTTACTCTGAAGTAACACTGAAGGCCTTACAGTCTTAGCCAGTTCAAGTGATTCCTGCTCTCTGCTTCTTCCTTGCAGAGTGTCCCAAGGGTCCTGACATCCTTGTGGTCCTGCTCTCAGTGATGGGGGCTATTCTGCTCATCGGCCTTGCAACTCTGCTCATCTGGAAGCTCCTCATCACCATCCATGACCGGAAAGAGTTTGCTAAATTTGAGGAAGAACGAGCCAGAGCAAAATGGGACACAGTAAGAGGCTGGGCTGTGCTGGGTATTTTCCTGAGTCTTTGGCTCAAGAACCTGAAGTGGGAATACTCAGAGTGGCCAGGGTCAGCCAGCATTGTAGTTTTCAGATTATCCTCTGCTCTGGGAGATGGTCTCACTGTTGTCTTTAAGCTTCCTGAAAACCACCTGATCCTCTATCACACAGTGACCATGGGCCATGGTCTTGAGAACTGATTGAACAAGTAGGGACCCAGCTCTGCTCCAACACTGAAGAAATGAAAAAGAACTTAGTCTTCAGTTGAGGGAGACAGGACAAACCTATATTGAGAACACACAATACATTATATAGTACTGAAGTCCAAAGCATTAAAAACGAACAGAAAAAAATACAATAGTTAACACTTACTGAGGGTTTACCATGTGCTGGGAACTGTTCTAAATGCTTTTTTTTTTTTTTTTTTTTTTTTTTTTACATATTAGCTTATTTCATTCCTGTAACAACCGAGGTGGGGGGCAATATTATTGTTCCCATTTTATAAGTAAGAGAACTGAGTGCAGGGGAGTTCAGTAGCTTACCTGATCATGGGAGGGAATTAGGTAACTATAGGACTTTGTTTTGGAGTCAGCCTCTTAGGAATAGTGGCAGGACCTCAATCTACCTCATTCTCTTCTTTTCCCACCACATGGTAGTTTCCAAATCAGACTCTTCTCTTATGGTTCCTGTTGTTTATCCTGAATTAACTCAATCAAACAAGTGTTTGTTGAGAACTTTTTATATACTGATTCCACAGTATTCTCCTTTGGCTCATCTTCCACATTTTAACTATTTTCTGGACCTTCCACATGACATTTGGCTCCTTGAATGTCCAGGGTTAGACCAAAAGTTTGTTCCCATTTGGTGGTGATCCCAGAGCTTTGTACCCAATGATTTTAAGAAACTGGGGATATTTCTGTTAAGACCATGCAGAGCATCCCGAGTCTCCAAAATAAAGAAGAATGTGTTAGGCTTCTCAAAGTTACCAGTAAGAACTATGTGGCCAGGTGCAGTGGCGCATGCCTATAGTCCCAGCAACTCAGGAGGCTGAGGCAGGAAGATCACAAGTTTAAGGCCAGCTTTAGCAACTTAGCCAGACCCTCAAGAACTCAGTGAGCCCCTGTTTCAAAATAAGAAATAAAAAGGGCTAGGGATGTAGCTCAGTGGTAAAGTGCCCCTGGGTTCAATTTCTAATACCAAAACCAAAACCAAAACCAAAACAATAACAAAACAAAAACACACAAACAAAATACAAAGAGAAAGAACTACTTAACTTCATGGGATTTGTCACTTTTTGTTGGAAAATAATTGGGAAACCTAGTGAGGTGTTTATTTTTCCCTGATAACATGACAGTTTTGTGGGTAATCATTGAAGAGTTGAGATGAAAACGAACAGAGTCTTTTCAGCAAAAGCAAGTCTAAGGTGTTCTGACCATTGCCTTCTGCGTTCCTCTCTCTGCCCCACACTGGCTGGCCCTGCCACACTAAGGAAAAGGGGAGAAAAACAAAAGGGAGAGTAGGGGAGAGGAGGAAGCAGGGCAAGATTCGGGTACAAGCTGTTCTAGAATGTTTTGGGAGTGCCAGAGTGCTGGACTGACTTTAACCCCTGTGCCAGAGGAGGTCTTGGGCAACCCTCTCAGGTGAAAAGGAAACCTTTGGATATGAGAGCACCTAGGAGCTGACCCTAAGACGCTCTCCTGTTCTCTCCACAGGCCAAAACCCGCTGTAATAAAGAGGCCACGTCCACCTTCACCAATATCACCTACCGGGGGTACTTAATGACAAGAGGTCATCATCAGATCATCATCAGACTATGCCAGATGATGGGCATCTCTGCCGTCATGTTTACAGAGGACAGCATTTGTGGGGCGGGATTTGGGCTTAGAGTGGGGTGGGCTGGGAGGATGTCAGTATTTGGAAGTGTGTGTGTGTGTGTGTGTGTGTGTGTAACGCGTGGGGGAAAGTTTAATTTAAAATTTGTGATGTGTCCCCAGAGCACAGCTCCTCAGCCTTTGTTCTCAGATGCCTCCTGCAGGGACGAGTCCCTGCTTGGCCTGAGGGTGGCATGGAGCTGAGGAGGTGTTCTCTCATTACCTCAGTGAGAAGCCAGCTTTCCTTATCAGGCCATTCTCCTTAAAGAAAAGGGCAGCGCCAAGATTTCTCATTTCAGAGAAAAGGATGCCAAGCCTGGCTCAGTCCTGAGCTTGTAAGTTTATGGCTGTCGGGCCTGACTCTCAGGAACTGTGGGGCTGTGCAGCCGGGTTTTGTCCTCTGTTTCTGCTTCCTTCCCTTTCCCTCAGGAGTCAGGGGAGAGCTTCCTGTGCCTTTTGCTACCATCTGAGTCCAGCTATGGTTCTCTTGTAAAGGAAGTCCTTGCCACCTAATATACACTAATCTGATGGGCGCGAGGAAGGCAGGGCCACTCAGGGGTCCTGCATGGCTCGGGATGTGCCAGCTTCCCCCAGTTCATAATCACGGCCCTTTAGATTTGCCTCCCTGGCAGCTCTACCCTGGAGGTTTGGTCACAGGGTCCTCCTTAGACCAGCACCTTCTCTTTCCCTCCCGTTTCCACACCCTTGCTGCTGTGGACATTTGCTGTGTACTGGGGATTTCTCTTTTGACCAAATGCTTTTCTTCCAAGGGAGGGTGCTATGGTCAGCACCAGAGGTCTGGTCCTCCCCTTCAGACTTCTTCGCATGTCCGAGGCACCTCCTTAACCTAAGCCTGGGCCTCTGTGTGCTACATCCATCCATGGGGGTGACTGCGTTTACCTACCTCGTGGGGGTCTTGTGCAGGAGTCATTCCCATGAGTCTGTTGACTGTAAGTGCCAGGACACAGTGATGGACCAGTTGGGTCAGCATGTGTGGCCTCTCTCCCTATGGGCAGGACAACCTTGTTTTAACTCAGTCTTTAATTTGAGAGGCCACAAGTGCAATTTTATTTTATTTTTCTCATGGGAGCACCTGAAACCATGATGAGGTTTGCTTACTCTAAAGGAACATGTATATAAACACACTTTATATTTGTAATTTTATTTGATGACAAAGGAAAGCATAAAAAGCCATGCCGACGGGGGTGCAAAACGGGCACTCCCATTTGGCATCATTCGTGGTAAGTTGCTGCCCAGTTGCTGGGTCTCTAAGGGGCTCTTGATTCGTGGGAGCCTGTGCGGATGGAGGTATGGACATACTGGACCTTTCCTGAGGGGGATGGACTGTTCTGTTGTCCCAGCAAGAGCAAGAGCAATTGCTCCACTGGTGACTTTCATCCCATATTAAAAACCCGTCTCACCGCCCTCAGAAAGGAAAGATCTGCGTAAGGAGAAAAATATGAGTCCTGTGTTCGGTGTCACAGCCAAGAAATCTTTAACGCTAATTAGGGCAAGTCACTTTCTTCTCCCTGGGGCTCAGTTCTCTAGTTGTAAAAAGTATGGATTTGGACGAGCCAATCTTGAAGGTCAAATTTAACATTCTAAGATGCTGGAAGCTCAATGGCATCAAACATGAAGTCAAGATTCTGTGGGGGTGGGATGGGGCTGGGGTGCAGTTCAGTGGTAGAACCCTTGCCTAGCATGTGTGAGACCCTGGGTTTGATGCCAAGCACTGCATAAAAAAAAAAAAAAAAAATCCTGTGGGATATTTCTAGTGTTTGCTTTTTAGCTGGAAAATCTGAGAGCTCTGGCTTTGGCAAGAGCAGATGCCATTCCCTATCATTCTTCTCAAGGAGAATCTCTTCCTCATTCTATCCTATCTCAGAACCCCTTCTCCAACTTTTGTTAGCAGGTATATCTCCTGATGTAGCACTTAAGTTCCACTTAGTTATTATGTCTTAGTTATTTGTGTATATTCAAGTCAATAAGAAATAGCTGATTCAGTTGTTAACACTGAGAATAAGCCTTGAAATTACAAATGAGGCTAATGACTGAGCCCTGTCTCACCTGCACATTACCCTTACAGTAGGAGATGGGAATGTGCGGAAGAACAAATAACGGAAGAAGGATGATCACAAATCCAAGAAGTTCAGAAGCTAATTGTAACCTTTGGCTATCAAGACAGAGTCCATCAGAGTAGTAGTGGGACATTTTCTTTCGATAAGATGATTTACATCAAGAAATTCTATGGAAGGAGGAAGACAGTGTATCCCAAGGACGAAAAAAAAAATCATGAAATCTTATGTGAGCTTCTGGGATGAGGCTTATAGGCCTTGAAGACCAGTGTTGCTTGTTTGCCTGATAGGAAATAGAGGTTAGTTTTGGCATAGGGTGAACATTTAAATCGTATTTTGGCATCAGCAACACAGCACAAAGGGATTTTGCCCAGCTCTTTTGGGAATAATTTTATGTCCAGTCTCAGGGTCTGTGGACAACAGTTAGGAAACCTAACATTCCTGACAAGTTGCTGTATCAGGAGTCAGATCCTTACCTCTCAGTCATTCCTAGACTGTCCAGACACTTCTCTTTGTTAAGTATTCCTGAAATTACTTAAGTGCCTTCCTGACCACCTCCTCTGAGTTGTGCAACAGTGAATTAAATGTGTTTTCCAAAAAGAACTGGCCTAAGGCTGTCCAGTGCTTCCTGTGTTGTTATTTCTGTTTCCTCTGGGTAAAAAGAATAAGTGTTATTGCCTCACGAATGATTATTTTAGAGTAAGAATGCTTCCAAGTATAACAGAATGATGACTACTATGTAAACTGAAGCTTCCTTCAGAATCCAGAGCTTTTCTTTAGACTTAATAATGCTTTCAAAATGATTAGATTATTACTAAGAGTTTGAGTTTTTTTTTTTTTTTTTAAATTGGACATTATTTAGGAACTTGTGCAACCTCACAGAACTGTCAGTGTAACCTAAGTTTTGTTGGTGGGAAGCATGAATGATAAAGGCTTGCCAGCAAATTATTTGTAGACAATTTACATGTTCAAATTTTAAAGTATTGGGTGTCAAAGTGTGGCCCCAGGACCAGCCACATAAATATCACCTGGAAACTTGTCAGAAATTAATATTGAGCAGGTGTGGTGGTGTACTCCTGTAATCCCAATGACTCGAGAGGCTGAGGCAGGAGGATCGCAAGTTCAAAGCCAACTGCAATTTAGAGAGGCCTGAAGCAATTTAATGAGACCCTGTCTCAAAATAAAAAAATAAAAATAAAAATAAAAAGGGCTGAGGTGTGGCTCAGTGGTTTAAGTGCCCCTGGGACCAAAAAAAAAAAAAAAGACACATGGTAAACAAGATATTTGAGGCTGCCGCCCTTGTAACATGGCATGGTATTTTACAGTAAATGTAGGAGTTTACTCTAAATAATGATAAAAAAACATAGTAGAGTTGATACATTAACTATTAACATAGTCCTTTACCATTGTTATTAAGTGTTTTGTACTTAACACAAAGTGTGTACTTATTACTGTATGTGCTACTTTGGTAGCACAGATTTGTTGACACGTAAGTGATGTGTTATACTACATTATCAGGTTATGATGTCACAAGATGGTAGGACTTTTTTAGCTCTATTATAATCTTAGGGAAAACATGGTATGTAGCTCACGACTGTACTGAATCAGAAAATCTGGGTGTGGGACTAAGCAATCTGTGCATGATTTGGCTGCATGCTTATGTTTGAGAGCAACGGATTTAGGCAGTCACGTGTATCTTTCAGATCTAGAAAGAAGTTTATAGAAAGTCAGCTCAGTGACTACACTGTCAAGAAAATACCTTGGCTGGTAAATTCAGAAAACCAAATATCCACTCACACAAAATGAAATTCTACTTTTTTCTTTTCTTTTTTTTTTGAGTTACTAGGGATTGAACCCAGGGCCTTGTACATGAAAGGTAAGCACTGTACCAACTGAGCTATATCCCCAGACCCCTGAAATTCTACTTTTGATCCATTTTTCAAGTAAAGTGATTTTGGCTTCACCCAAAGCCATAAATTCCCATGAAAAAACTAAAAGTAATAAATTGGAATCTTATAACAAAATCAACAAAAGCTAACAGCATAGTTGGCAGGTACCTAATAAAACTTGTTTTGTGTGTCAAACTGCAAGCCAGAAAATACAATTACAGAATTTATTTTTAAGGATTGGGATCAAAAATCTAATTATTAACATTATCATCCTATAGGATGCCAAAATAAGATAGAATTTGTAACTTCAGTTTTGGCTACTTAAAATTTATTGAAAGATGTTGATGGGTGTAAGCTGGACTCTGCTTTCCCTCCTGCATGTCAAACACGTTTGTAATACTTCAGTTCTTGGCCTCTGTTATCTGAACTCTACAGTAACAGAGCCATCTAATGACCACTGGGGCCAATTACAAGCAGATTGGTAATTATGGTGCACTCAATTTTCACACGGATACAATGGAATGATAACATATCCTTTGCAAGCCATTTAAAAATATTTCCATTTGATTTTTAATACAATATATTTCTGAAAAGATATATTCCTAATTTGTTAGTTTGGTCAATGCATGCAAAGGAGGCAGTCTTGGATGCTTGTGATTAGGGTTCAGTGTATCAGTAAATAAACTACCTAAGAACAGTTTGTTTGTCAAAGGGAAATTAAGAGGTCAGGAATGTGACTGCCTTCCTTGCAGCTGTTAATGTCACTGTGAAGTCCCTCCCAACTCTTGCATAGAGGAAACACTTCTCCTTAGCTTCATTTTTTTCTGACAATGCAACAGAAAGCAGCACTTAAGAGAATTTAAGAGCCTTTACATAATACGTCCATTGTAAATTATCCTTTAGCATTGTTCCTGAAAAAGAACTTTGTAGGGAAAGTTTCACAATTAATTGTGTTCTACCTAACGTATTAGCTGGGTTTTCCAGTGACTCATACACAATTGGCATGATTCTTTGGAGAGGTCAGAGTGATGGGTGGGTAACTGCTGCTTTGATGGCCAATGGAAATAACTAGTTAAGAGAAAGGAAAAATATTGATGGGTGGAGGCCAGACTTTGCTTTTCCTCATCCTTATATTCACCATTGTGACAAGGACTGATAAGGAGCCCAGCATGTACTTTCTCTTTCTCAGTCTCTCTTGCAGCTAGATGTGCCATGTCCAGCTCACAGACAATGAGATGTAAGTGGAAGAGGTACATGCAACTTCGTAATGCCATTTATGGGCAGGAATATGACTTTCTTTTCCCTTTCCTTCTTCCTGAAGGTTGCAATGTAGAGGTAATAACTAGAAGTCAAGCAATCATGATGGAGCAAGATGTGACCTAGGGAATTGTATCAGTCATCTATTCCTGCATTACAAATGGCATTACCCCACAATTTAGCAAATATTATTATGTAGTTTCTGTGGTCAGAACTCAGGAATGACTTCGTTGGGCAGTTCTACTACTTTCTCTTATGAGGCCGAGATCAAACTGTTAACAAGGACTGTAGTCAATTGAAGTCTCAAAAGGGCTGGGGAATCTTTTTTCTAAGATGGTTTACTCTGACGGCTGTTGGCAGGAGGCACATCCCATGCTGGCTATTGGCAATAGGCCTCAGTTCCTCACCAAGTGGGTATCTCCATAGGAACAGCTGGATGTTGGCATGACATGTAGGCTGTTTTCTCTCAGAGTAAGTATCCAAAGGAGAGCAGGGAGGAAGCCAGAATGGCTTTTATGACTTAGTTTCTAAGCCATAACTTAGTTTTCAGAAGTGTCACACCATCACTTTTGCGATACACTCCATTATAAGTAGCTCGCTAACCAACCGGCATTTAAGGGGATGGGAACAGGTGCAACCTCTGGAAGGGAGGAGCACTCTGGGATCATTGTACTCCAATGGTATCCACATCTGAACCTCCAGAATCCATGCATGGAATAAAGAACTTTATTGATGTAATGAATGACCTTGAGATAAGGACATAATCTTGGGTTGTCTGGGTAGGTTCAAAGTAATCACAAAGGTCCTTGTAAGTCAGAGTGAGAGTGAGAATCCGAGTGGCAGATGTAATAATAAAAGCAGGTCAGAGGGATATGGCCAAGAAGTCAAGGGATGCAGATAGCCTGCAGAAGTTGGAAAAGATAAGGAATACTCCCCTACAGGCCCCAGAAGGATTGCAGCTTTGGATTTTAGCTCTGTAATAAGCCTTAAACTTCTGACCTCCAGAAATGCTAAGATAACAAATTTATGTTGTTTAAGCCACCAAGTTTGTGGTTTTTTTTTTTTTTTTTAGAGCAGAAAGTATTTTTGGATGTATTTAAAACCACCACTGTCCACAAATTATTTATAGTTCTCCCACATGCAAAATAAACTCACCTATCTTAAGGCCTCAAGATCTTACTCCATTATAGTATCAACTCAAAAGTTTAGACTCTTATCCTCTAAATAGGTGCAGAGGAAGTTTATTGGGTATAATTACTTACATACAGCTACTCAAGTACATACTCATCTATCCGAAGAGGACTAAAGAAAAAATTATATGCTCTTCTCCTACAATAACCAATGTAAAATGGTGGGACATATTTGACAACTGCTACAGAAACTTCTGTTCCAACAGGTAGAAAAAGAAAAGATGGTGTACAGAAGTTACTGGTCTGTAGCAAATTCTGAAATCCACTTGGTTACAGGCTTGCAGGTCCATTTTCAAAGTCTGAGAATAATTCTCTATGGTGGTTCCACCTTCTGGACTCTTCGTTTACCCTCTAAGTCGTTGTTCTTTCATGAAAGATGGTATACGTTTGCACCAATAGTTTTTTCAGCCTGCTTCATACATGTAGAAATGTGGGGGTGCAAAGTCCTCTTTTCTTTTTATACTCTTTTATTTCAGTCCAAGGTGACAGAATCTCTGGTAATAGAATTCTGTTTAAAAAAATCTTGTGGGTTTTCTTGAATCTTGTTGGGTTTCAGTGCCTGAGCTAAGAGCCATACTCATAAGTCATTTTGAGATATGTCTTTCTTTACCTTGAACTTTTGCTAAAGGACTAAGGCCTTAAGAAACTTTTTTAAAATAATTTTTTTTAGTTGCAGGTGACACAATACCTTATTTTATATATTTATATGTGGTGCTAAGGATTGAATCCAGTGCCTCACACGTGCTAGGCAAGCACTTTACCACTGAGCCACAACCCAGCCCTGACCTTAAGCTTCTAAGAAGCTTTGTTATTTGAATAAGAGGACCTGTGAGGTACACTTTGAAAAATTTTATAGGGATTTTTGTCTGAAAAGGACTCTGATGTACCATTCTTCAACACCACTGGGATGAACACCAGTGGAACAATAAAACAGAAGAAAGCTGTCCCTGTTCCTTGGTACACAGTATCAGCCCTGGAGTGACTGTCTCTCAAGTTCTTGAATGTGAGAGAGAAGTAAAATTCAATCTTAGGTCATGATTTTGTAGACATTTTTCTGTTACTGGTAAAATAATTGAATCCTAACTTATCCTAACTAAGAGCATCTTTGGTGCTCCTGGGGGCGTCTCTGGAATGAATACATAGCAAACTAATCTCATGACAACTTTAGAACTCAAAACTACAATTGTTCAAGATTTGGTAAGCCTCCACATTCTGTTGATCAGCACATACTTCTGATTCTATATATTAGTAGTTTGACACTTGCTTTGTGTGGTGGCTCATGTGTATAATCTCAGCTACTCAGGAGGCTGAGGCAGCTGGACTACAAGGTAGAGGTCAGTATAAGCAATTTAGTGAGACTTGGCTTTAATATAGAAAGTAAAACATGCTGGGGGTGTAGCCTATAGGTTCAATCCCTAGTATCACCAAATTTAAAAAAAATTCTTATTTAACTGGTAAAAAAATTAGTTGATTCCATCAAGTATGATTATAAATAGGAGTGGGTAGTGGGGAGGTAGGAGATGGAAGGTAAGTAGATTGGGGATGTTTACCAAAATAAAAGACCTGGTCTCAGCACTCAGGTTATGTGTAGACCCTTTAAAGAGGATAAGCCATATGCACTTTCCAGCCCAACATGTCATGAACATAAATGCAAAAATCCTCAACAAAATACCACCTAACCAGCCAGGTGAGGTGGCACATGTCTGCCTGTTAGAGGCTTGGGAAGCTGAGATAGGAGGAATACAAATTCAAAGCCAGCCTCAGCAACTTAGTGAGACCCTAAGGACTCAGGGAGACCCTGTTCCTAAATAAAGTACAAAAGGTTTGAGGATGTGGCTCAGTGGTTAAGTGCTCCTGGGTTCAATCCCTGGTACCAAAATAAACAAAAACAAAACAAAACAAAAATCCAGCTAACCATATTCAACAGTACTTTAAAAACATTATTTACCATGATCACATAGGATTTATTCTTAGGATGCAAGCTTGGTTTACATATGCAAATTTATAAATGTGAGACATCATATTAACAGAATGAAGCAAAAAAATATGCATCTCAGTTGATGCAGAAAAGCACTTGACAAAATTCAACATGCTTTCATGATAAAAACTCAAGAAACTGGATATAGAAGGAATGTACTCCGACATAGAAAAGGCCATGTCTGACAAATCCACAGTTGACATACTATGAAAGCTTTTCTTAAGATCAGAGTAAGACAAGCATGCCTAGACACCACTTCTTTTCAACATGGTGCTAGATGTCCCTTGCCAGAGAATTATGCAAGAGAAAGAAATAAAAACTATCTTAATAGGAAAGGAGGAAGGAAAATTGTCTGCATCAATAAGATCTTATATAAAGAAAACTAAGGATTCCACTAGAACCAATAATAAAACCAGTAAAGTTGCTGAATACAAAGTTAGAAAAGAACACTAGCACTTCTATATTCTAACAATAAACTAGACAAAAAAGATATTAAGCCAGCCGTGGTGGTACATGCCGTAATCCCAGTGATTCAGGAGGCTGAGACAGGAAGATTCCAAGTTCGACGCCAGCCTGGGCAACTTAGTGAGACTGTTTAAAAATAAAAAATAAAAAGGGCTAGGTATGTAGCTGTGTTAAAGTACCCAAGTTCAATCCTCAGTATAAAAACAAACAAAAAATGACAAACAAAATAATTCAAAACAAAAACATCCCCCAAACCAAAAAACAAAAACAAACAAACAAAAAATTAAGAAAATACCAAACAAAAAATCTTAGGTATAAATTTAACCAAGGAAGTAAAAGATCTGCCTATGAAAACTACTAATGAAATAAATGCAAGAGCACACAAATGGAAAGATATTCTGTATTCATGAATTGGGAGAATTAATACTGTCAAAATGTCTACACTACCTAAAACATTCTACAGGTTCAATGCAATTCCTAACAAAACTACAATGTCATTTTTCACAGAAATAGCAAAAATAATCCTAAAATTTGTTTGAAAAGACCTCCAAAAGACAAAGCAATCTTGAGCAAAAAGAACGAAGTTGGAGGTATCACACTATCTGACTTCAAAGTATACTACCAAGTCAAAGTAATCAAAACAGCAGGGCATTGGTATGAAAACAGACACCACCAACCCACAAAGCAGGACAGAATTCAGAAATAAACCCATGCATTTATAGACAACTGATTTTTAATAAGGAACACACAATGGGGAAGTGACAATCTCTTCAATAAACAGTATTAGGAAAACTGGATATCCACAGGCAGATGAATGAAATTGGACCTGTGTCTCATACCACATACAAAAATCAACTAATAATGAATAAAAGACTTTCATGTAAGACCTGAAACTATAAAACCACTAGAAGAAAACAGGAGAAAAGTCCCATGATATTGACCTAGGCAATTATTATTGTTTTGGACGTGACTCTAAAAGCACAGGGAACAAAAGCAAAAATGGATAAGTAGGATGGCATCAAACCAAAAGGTTTATTTTCCTTTTTTGGTACTGGGATTGAACCCAGGGGTGCTTAACCACTAAGCCACATCGCCAACCGTTTTTATATTTATTTAGAGACAGGATCTCCCTGAGTTGCTTAGGGCCTCACTAAGTTGCTGAGGCTGGCTCCTGCCTCAGCCTCTTAAGCCTCTGGGATTACAGGCATGCACCATCACACCTGGCCAAACTAAAAGTTTTCTGCACAGCAAAGAAAATAATTAACAGGGTAAAGAGACAATCCACAGAGTGGGAGAAAATTTTTGCAAACCATACATCTGATAAGGGGTTCATATCCAAAATATGTAAGGAACCCAAACAACCCAATGCAAGAAAATAAATAACCCAATTAAAAATGGGCAAAGGAACTGAACAGGCATTTCCCAAAGAAGACATACAAATGGCCAACTGGTATATGAAAAATGCTTAGCATCACCACTCATCAGGGAAATGCAAATTAAAGCTACAATGAGATACCACTTCATATTGGTTAGAATGGCCATAAAAAATGATAAGCATTGGTTTGGGTGTGGATAAAAGGGAATCCTTGCACACTGTTAGTAGGAATGTAAGTTAAAGCTGCCATTTTGGAAACAGGATGGAGGTTCCTCAAAAAACTAGAAATAGATTTACCATGATCCAGCAACTCCTTTTCTGGTCATGTATCCAAAGGAACTGAAATTAGCCAATCAGAGTCACCTGCACACCCATGTTTGTTACTGCACTATTCACAATAGCCAAGATATGGAATCAACCTAAGTGTCCATCAATGACTGAATGGATAAAGAAAATGAGGTATATATACAAAATTGAATATTATTTAGCTTTAAAAGAGTAAACCTTGCAATGTGTGACCAAAAGGAAAAACCTGATGGACACTATGCTAAGTGAATTAAGTGAGGCACAGAAAGATGAAACTCAAATGGAGGGTAGATGCAGGTATGGTGGAAGACGCCTGCAATCCAAGCTACTTGGGAGGTTGAGGCAGAAGGACTGCAAGTTGGAGACTAGCCTCACCAACTTAAGGAGACCCTGTCTCAACAAAAATCAAAAAAGGACTGGGAGTTGGGGAGGTAGGTCAGTGGTCAAGGGCTCCTGTGTTCCCTCCGGCAAGGAAAAAAAAAAAAAAAAAATAATAGAATGTTGGTTGTCAGAGGCTGGGAGATAGAGAGGACTGTGAGATGCTGTTAAAAGGGCACATATGAGGAATACATTTTGAAATATATTGTAAATGTACTTTATTTAAAAATTGCTGAGTTAAAATTTCAAATCTCATCCCTAAAAAGATAAGTGAGGTGATCTATTTTATAAGCTTGATTTAGTCATTCCATATTATGTACATATATTAAAACATCACATTATACCCCCATATATATCAATAATGAGTTATTGATAAAAAAATGAAAGTTCTAAAAGCTTACAAAGCAAGGTTTTAAGATACCAATGAGCAGATAATATCACTGAAGGAATTAAATATTGGAATATTTATCTAATACTACATATACATTTTAAAATTCTTAAAACCCTTGAAGAATAGAAAGCAGACTCAGGGAGTATAAGTAATTTGCTCAACTGGGTGCAATAAAGAAAGAATGTGAATTTATCAGTTAAAACCTGTGCTGTTCAATCCAATGTAAATAACAGAGAACTCAAGTTTGGATAGATTCACATAAACATACTTATTGATATGTTTATAAAGGACAAAGGATGTTTAAGTATTGGAATTTTTAAATGAAAAATATTTACAAAATATTCTTGAAAAGGCATTTACAAATTTAGTTTAGTATGGCCCTAGAAAATGATTAATTTCACTGAACTGGATGTTTTTGGCACCAGGGATTGAAACAGAGGCGCTTAACCACTGAACCACATCCCAGCGCATTTTATGTTTTATTTTGATACAGGGTCTCGCTAAGTTGCTGAGGCTGGCTTTGAACTTGCGATCCTCCTGCCTCAGCTTCTCAATCGCTGGGATTACAGGTGTGCGCCACCGCGCCCGGCTGAACTGGATTTATACAACGTTTTAGGGGTAAATATTTGAAGAAAGCATTTTTTTTCTTTTGCCACCATCATTTCACCTGCATAAGTACAAAGAGTTGATTTAATAAAAGCAAATCAAACTATCTCTTACAAAAGAAAGAGTACCCCCAAAGGTAGTATTCGGAAGAAGGGACTTCAAGCTGCTGCTTTAAGTATCTTATTTATTTATTTGTTTTTCGGTACTGGGGATTGAACCCAGGAGCGGTGGGGACAGGGTCTCACTAAACTGGTAAGGCTGACCTCCAATTTGCGATCCTCCCGCCTCCACCTTTCGAGGCCCTGGGATTACAGATCAATACTAAATAGCAGAAACCAAGAAACACCTCAAGCTTTGGAAGAAAGGGAGGGCGGAGGTATTCAGAGGATGGATAGAAAAACCAAACTGAAGTGGGGTCAGGCCACGCCCGGAGAGAGCAGAGCACCAGAGAAAGCGCAGCGAACGGGTAGGACGGAGGACGGAATCCGTGGCCGCGGGAGAACCGCGCGCGGAAAGAACCCCACCTCCAAACACTGGCGCTCAGGCCCGGCCGGGTGCGCCGGGTGAGGTCACAGCCTCTTATGAGGTGGGGCCGACGGGCTGGACCGCAGCGCCTTCCAGTCGGCGCCCAAACGGCAGCGAGCTCAGCCGCTTTCCCCGGCCCGGCCCGGGGCCCGGATGGTGGAGGCAACCTCTGCAGCGGCGCGCCGCAAGCAGGGTTGAGTCTGCCCCGCTGGGTCCGCTAGGTGGGCGGGGCGTCGGGCCCGGTCAGGTGACCTCGGGGGCGGGGCCGCGCTGCGCGGGAGCCGGGAAGGAGGCGGAGCCAAGGCGTTGCGCGCGCGGGGACCTGAGGCACCTGGTGCACACCTGCCTGCCGCAAGAGCGAGCCTCAGCCTGAGGGGGGAGGGCCGGTGCAGGGCCAGGAGGGTCCAGGGGGCCGATAGAAGCAGCCCTGACGGGGCCAGAGGTCCAGGCTAGGTTTGCTGAGGAGAGGGGAAAGAAGAACCCTTAGAGCCTGAGGCAGGAGAATGAGCTGTGGTGAGAGGACGAAGGAGGAGACAGGGTCTTGTTAAGTTGTTCAGCACCTCCCTAAGTTGCTGAGGCTGGCTTTGAACCTGCAATCCTCCTGCCTCAGCCTTCTGACCCGTGAGATTCCAGATGTGCACCACTGTGCCAGGCTGATACAACTTTTAACCTTCTGTCTGGGTTGTACTTTTTTCCAGAAAATACATCATCTATTAAACAAGCAAACTTAGTCTGAGGCCAGCGATGTTCTTGTCTGGGCATGATCTGTCAACTGATTGATGGTTCAGGGACTTTCATTTGCTATACTGTTATAGAGAACTGTTAATTATAAGGTCACAGCAACAACAACTCAAACTTCACTCTGGCTGAATTCCTACTTGCTTGAGCCTCACAGCCATCTTATGGGATATGTGCTATTATGTCCCTGGTTTCCTGGGTTAGGTTTAGAGAGGTATGTTGAAGTTCGCGTGACTAGTAAGTGGGGGAGCTGGGATTTGAACTCAGGCAGTCTGGATTCATAGTTCACCCTCTTTTCTGCTAGGCTAGCTGAAGGTGAGGTTAAGATGAGAGGCTTGGCATCTGAACTGTCTGGGCAATTGTGATTGTGTGGAACTGGCCTGGGCATCCCACAGTCTCTATTAGTCCCATTCGCTTTCCCTTCCAGTTCCTTACTACCCTTTCCTCCAGGGTATCTGCTTAAGTCACCTCTCGTCCCTTCCCAGTATGAAGAATGCCTGTCTGCCTATGTTTGGCTACAAACACGTGCTGACGCTGACAGACCAGGTGACTCGCTTCAATGAGGAAGTGAAGAAGCAGAGTGTGTCGCGGAACCGAGATGCCCCAGAGGGTGGCTTTGATGCCATCGTGCAGGCTGCAGTTTGTGATGTGAGTTTGGAGGGCTCGGGTACCAGGTGTGGTTGGCACAGATCAGAGTGGGGAAGAGGATCACCCTGGGGATTTCTGGTGCAATCTGCGATAAGAACTAAGCTGAACTTTGCACAGCATGAGTAATAAATTGCTTCTGATAGGCAGTTCCTGCTTATATCTACTGCTTGACCAAAAGGGACAACTCTTTGAACCTCACTGATCCCAGATGTTTTCTGGAGAGAACATCTTGCCTTCTCTGAAATTATTTCAAAATCAAGGCTGAGGTAACTTAATCTCAGCAAAATGGGTAGATGTTCAGATAGAATTTCTTCTAGCCCAGCCCAGCTCTAGGTGGGTAACATGACTATCAATGGAAGTTATGTTTGGAGTTGAAGGAGTCATTTGGCTGTTTGAATTAATCAACTATGAGACTATTTATTTTCCTAAGAAAACTCTGAATTAGAAAGCTCTAACTTGGATTCCAAGGGATAGGGCTGAGGTCCTTCTCCAAGATGACTTATCCAGTCCTTCAGGCAGGGGGGTCCTTGAATCTTTGTTCTCTATCAATGATATGGCTGAAGTTGCTTTGTCTCTTTACCTTTTTTTTTTTTAAACAGGAAAAAATTGGCTGGAGGAATGATGCATCTCATTTACTGGTTTTTACCACTGATGCCAAGACCCATATAGCATTGGATGGAAGACTGGCAGGCATTGTCCAGCCCAATGATGGGCAATGTCATGTTGGCACTGACAACCATTACTCGGCCTCCACTACCATGGTGAGATCTCTGGCACCACCATGGTCCCTATCGACTATGGCTGCCCTCACCCGGGCAGTCCTTGGATGAGTATGAAAATGATAGCCCTTTTCCTGGGCAGTGAGCAGTTCTAGCCAGCTCCTGCCTCCTGTAACTGGACATCTCCATCCAGAGTTCAACCTGTGCAGCCATTACAGATGCCCTGACTGTGGTCAGCATGATCACTGCTTCCCCTGTCATCCACACCACCACAGCAGCATCATGGTATCCAGAATGTGTCCAAAGGACTCTCCCAGGCCTAGCTGGACAACAGGCCTTCCTCCCTGCTCTGTGAAGATGAGCCCCCATTTGGGATACTGTGTTCACTTGTGGTTATTGGGATAAGACATAGGAAAAAGAGACAAAGATCATCAAAAACACAGAGAGCAGGTTCTATAGGGAACCATTAAGGGACTTAAAGTCATTTAGCTTGAAGGAAAGAAGGGCCTGTGATGACTGAGCTAATACACAGGACCTTCTTATTTTTTTTTTTAAGTTTTAGAAATTAACTATAGGCAATTCATTAAATAAGAGAAGTTTAAATTGAAACAGGAGAGGTCGTAAGCCATAAGATAAACATGCTGGTGCTCAGAGTCCTGATACTTTGGGTGTCTGGGAGGAAGTACAAACTCTTCATCTCTTAAAGATAGTTAATGAGCAACCGTCTTATCAGGTAACTTACAGGTGTCCCTGTGTAAAGGCGGGAGACTGAGCAGGATGCTCTCACGATCTCCCTGCAAGGTCTAGGATTCCATGGGTATGTTTACACTTTACCCCCTCCCCCGTGTAGCTGGAGTTCCTTGGTGTCAGCCATACCCAAGTCAAGGACTACCCTACAATGGCTGAGTCAGCCACCTTGACACTACTCTATGTAAGGAACTGGACCAGGAGCTTAGGGACATAAAAAATACCCTACTCTTAGTGAGTTTTTGGGTTAGCTGAAAGGAAAGGACATATATATATTATTAATAACACAAAATGCATGGTGAGTGCTGAATGGGTGGCACAGTTAGTAAGGCTACCGGTATTGGAAGGAGGACAGCTCCTCATGAGCTGGGATGGCCAAGGAAGGCCTCCTGGAGAAGGTAAAACTCAAGCCAATTCCTAAGGATGGAGGTGGCTTACTAAAAGGAAGGCCATTCCAGGTGGGAGGAAGAGTGGAAGAGGACAGGAGGTAAGCAATATTTGGAAAGAAAGGCTGAGACTTCATGGTGGAGGATCACAAGAGCCAGGTGAAGGTGTTTGTCCATTGTTCCAAAATGAGGCGTGACTTTTAGCTGCTTTATGGTTTTACTGCATTAAGTTTGAGTAGGAGGAAAGAGCTTAGTTTTGATGCCACCAGCCTGTAATTTTTCATCTGTCTCTGGAGCTCACAGCTGGGTTTGTGCTGCTACTTTACTCTTCTTGCTTACGTATTAGTAAATCATAAAGCAAACAGGTTTATTTGAGCTCATGGTTATTGAGGTGCCACATCTGGTGATGGTCTTCTTGCTGGCAGAGTCCGGAGGCGGTGTGAGCATCACATGGCAAGAGTCAGGGAGCACATGTGTACATGGATGTCTCTTCTGGTCTTCTCCCTCTTCTTATAAAGCCACCAGGATTCAATCATGGGGCTCCACCCTAATGACCTTATGTAAACCCAGTCCTTTCCCAAAGGCCCTACCTCTAAACACTATGTTTGGATTACGTTTCCACCTTAATACCTCACCATGGGAATCAAATTTCAACACATGAAACCTTGAGGGACGTACTCAGACCATATCCAAACAGTAGCATCTCACTTTGCCTGTGGGGTGAAAAAGTTTTGTTCACAGCCTGAGTTAGCCAAGTTCAAAGGCTCAGAGTCTATTAAGTATGTGAGACTTCTTCATTGACCTCCATGTCCTCCCCCTTTTCAGGATTATCCCTCTCTGGGATTGATGACTGAGAAACTATCTGAGAAAAACATCAATTTGATTTTTGCAGTGACTGAAAATGTAGTCAGTCTCTACCAGGTAACTGTGCCTTTGGGGTTCCCTGGACTGGACCCTGTGATGGCTGGACCTGTCACCAGTTGCTAGCCCAGGGTACTATTGACTAGGGACCCAATAAGGAAAGATCTTTCTTTAACCCATTCCTCAGGAGCTTAAGATTCCTCTCTGTGGCCTTTCCCCTTCAACCTGCAGCCTACTAGTGTTGTGTGTCAATGTCTGTCCTGATGGAGGGAGGTGATTCAGTGCGGGAGGGGTATGAAGGTTTCCTATAATTTTGCTCAGGCCTTGAAAATTGCTACATATATTCCTGGAAGTGACAAATGAAATATCCTATACTTTCCTTCAATCTTCATTTCAAGAATCAGTCCTGATTTTGGGGGGTGGCTTTAGGAGATCCTACTTTCCTTCAGTAATCTCTGGATATCTTTACCTTCCTTTCTAGAACTATAGTGAGCTCATCCCAGGTGACCACAGTGGGGGTTCTGTCCACTGATTCCAGCAATGTCCTCCAGCTCATTGGTTGATGCTTACGGGGTAAGGTGTCTTATGCTGGGAATGACCTGCCACTTGGCCACTTGGCTTGGTTTACTGTTGCAGCAGGACTCAGATTTGGGAGTCCTGGCTGCCAGTCCACCATGTGGCCTTATGCCTTCCTCTGGTGCTCTCAGAGGTCAGGTGAGGGCAGACCCTGGGAGGGATGCAGCCTCTGAGCAGGAAATGGCCCAGAAAGGAATGCCAGGCGGGGAGAAGGACAATGAGAGGAGAGTTCAGAGAAGGTGGAAGGAGATAGCCATGGGGATTAGAGGGAGAAGGAGCAAGTGGGGGTCTGAGTGAGGGAAAACTGAGCCCCAACAACAGAGAAAAGAGGGATCCGAGTCATGGGGAAAGTGAGAGCGATAAAAATTAGATAGAGCCCTGCATGGTGGTACACACCTGTAATCAGCAGCTGGGGGGGCTGAGGGGATTTGTGAGTTCAAAGCCAGCCTCAGCAACAGTGAGGGTGGCGAAGCAACTCAGTGAGGTCCTGTCTCTAAATAAAATACAAATTATGGCTGGGGATGTGACTTAGTGGCACAGTGCCCCTGAGTTCAATCCCCGGTACCCTGCCCCCCCCAAAAAAAATTAGATAGAGACTGGGCACAATGGCATATGCCTGTAATTCCAGATACTTGGGTGGCCAAGGCAGTTTGAGGTCAGCCTGGATAACTTAGGGAGATCCCGTCTCAATTAAAACGAAAAAGTACTGGGGGGTATAGCTTCGTGGAAGAGTGCTTGCCTTGCATGTTCAGGGCCCAGGGTTCAATCCCCAGTACTGGGGGAAAAATTAGGCAGAAAAGTGCCACAAATGAAGGTGACCCATTTTGACACTTCTCTATTGCATGCCTTTGAGGCCTGAGGGAGGGTGTAGCCTGGTTCAGATTTCACCGAGACTCATCTGGACACAAGGGGGAACAGAAAGAGGGAGGGGATTACTGGGCAGGAAAGAGCAGGAAACAGGCTCCCAGGGTGCTCCACTAGCTGTCACGATCAACCTCAGCATCTGACTGCCAGGGTTAAGTTCAAGGCCACCTGGTAGATTTTGCTTTGGGATGGAATCAGCTCTTGCCCATTTCCTTTCAGCTCATTTCCTTATGTTCTTTTTTTTTTTTTTCTGCTCAGAAAATCCGCTCTAAAGTAGAGCTGGAAGTGCGTGACCTCCCTGAGGAATTGTCTCTATCCTTCAATGCCACCTGCCTCAACAATGAGGTCATCCCGGGCCTCAAGTCTTGTGTGGGACTCAAGATTGGAGATACGGTGAGGTGGGCTTGGACAAGGGCTGAAGATGCAGCTCTGACCCTGGCCTGTGCCTGGGAGTGTCTGTGGGCACCCGAGTCCCTTCCCTTCTGGTACCTCTTCTTCCTGAAGGTTGTTACAAATCAGATGTGTTGGAGCTGCCAACCTTGTCCTGTCGCCTAAGCTGTCTTTATCTGCTAAGTGAACTTCACTGCCATGGTTTCCAAGAACTTCCATTTTGGTTACCTCTGTCTGTATAGGCACATTTGATTGCAAATCAGAATATTTCTTATCTTCAGCCCCTAACCAGCTTCCACCTTCCTCCAAGGCAATGCTTTTCTTTTCTCTACAATGTAGAATGGTGATATCATCTATAAATTTTTATTGAGCACTAACTATGTACCAGGCATTGTTCTATCTGCTGAAGGTTTAATAGCAAATGGAACAGGAAGAATTCTGTCCTCATGGAATTTAAGGATGCAGATGTTCTTTCTGCCTCTCCATATTTTTCCTTATTGGTTGGTTCTCCTCTGCTTCTGCCCCAGGGGCTTATGGGTTGGTGGAGGGGAGGGAGGAAGAGAAGGGAAATAGATCTCTTGAGCTATCCATCTTTCTATAGAGCTATCTATTGATCTTTCTATCACTCTGTTTTCTAGGCACATGTGCACAAACCACCATGTAGAAATTTTGACCTGTGATGAAATGTTATGTGGAAATTGAACAGTAGAACCTCAGCTTATGTTTGACGACCCTGTGACACTGTGTGCTGCCAAATTGTGCTTCGTGTGCCTTGCTGATATTATGTAATCAATCTGGCTAGTTTAGCTGGTCAGGGCAGAGTGGTCACAAGATCACTGGTTCTGTTCTTCTTGAGCTGGTTTATTTCACATGTGTGGAAACAGGCTTCTCTTTCTTGACTGAAAACATGTCTCTGTGTTCAGCCAGATATGTCACAATGGCACAGCTAACCCTTATGTTCTTGTTTTTGCTTTGTAGAGTTTGGTAGTGGGAAAGGCTGAGGAACTCTAGACCACAGGAGGATTAGACAACCCATGTGGGTACTCCTTGGCAGGGGCAGGGAATAGCTGCTTCTCTTCGGGGGCCTGAGTGTTAACTGGGACACTTTCAATCTGAATCCCATCTGGCCTTCCATCCAGGTGAGCTTCAGTATTGAGGCCAAGGTGCCGCGGCTGCCCCCAGGAAAAGGAGAAGTCCTTTACCATAAAGCCTTGGGCTTCAAGGACAGCCTCACTGTCCAGGTCACCTTCGACTGCGACTGCACCTGCCAGGCCTACGCCGAGCCTTAACAGCCGCCGCTGCAACAATGGGCAATGGACCTTACGAGTGTGGGGTGTGCCGCTGTGGGCCCGGTTGGCCGGGTCCCACTGCGAGTGCTCAGAAGAGGACTACCGCCCGTCTCAGCAGGATGAGTGCAGCCCCAAGGAGGGCCAGCCCGTCTGCAGCCAGCGGGGCGAGTGCCTCTGCGGCCAGTGCGTCTGCCACAGCAGTGACTTTGGCAAGATCACCGGCAAATACTGCGAATGCGACGATTTCTCCTGTGTCCGCTACAAGGGGGAGATTGTGCTCAGGTGAGTGGAAGGCAGGCCCGGCGACGCTCCACTTAGCAGCGTGGCTAAACGTGCGCATGCGCCGGTAGCTCCAGAAACAGGCGGGGCGGGCAGAGCTGCCCAGACGGTGTTCCACGGCCAGGGCTGAAGAGCAGACGGGGGAAGGTGGCGGATTGATCTTTTCCTTTGCTTATAGGATACGAGAAGCTAAAACCAGCCTCTGCTCCTGAGGGCGTCTCTCCTACCTGGAATAGGGTAGGAAAGAGTGGGGAAACTTCACGGAAAAGATAGATAGATAGATAGATAGATAGATAGATATAGATGATATAGATAGATAGATATAGATATAGGCTCTTTTCTTTCCTCTGCCTACTCTGGCAATGTTTAGTTCCTGATCTTTTTGAGTATAGGGACTAACACCTTTTCTGCTAAAAAAAAAAAAAATCACTGAGTGATGAAATGATTAAAGATTTAGAATAGACAGAAAATACGTATCAGAACATTATGATAGTAAAGTTAGTAAAGTTAGTAATAAGTTAGTAATAATTTTACATGATTTATGTTTCAAGAGACTTGGAAAATTGTATATGCAAGACTTTGGAGGCATATTTAATGAACTAATATGCTTAGGACAATGTTCTGGAGGATGGTGGCGGCTTAAGTGTTAGACCTATTTTGGTACCATCTGTTGCAATTGGCATTGTTGCTTTTATTTCTTTTATGTTTTTAAACTATTACTTTCGAGATGCCACATCTACCTTATCAGTATGGTAACCACTCAGCTACACGAGGCTGTTTAAATTAATTGAGACTGAACATTATTTAGCTCTTTTGTCAGTAACCTTGAGTGGCTAGTGGTGATGTGTTTGCACAGATATAAAACAATTCAACAGGGCAGAAAGTTCTACTGGATAAGGGTCACCATAGAGCGTTCCTGGCTACAAACTGGGGTGTATCATTTTGAGTCCTTCTACCTGCTGAATGATTAACTGTCCTCACTACAAAATTCATTAAAATCTTGAAAGCCTACCAATAATCTCAAACTGGTTTCTCCCTGCCCTAAAGACCACTTCTGTGTACTTGTCCAGCTAGAAGTTAAGCTAATACTTTATCTGTAGATATGCTGGCAACAATTTCAGAGGGCAAATGAGCAATGTGGGTTTTTTCTTGGGCTTTGGAGATGGATTTTTGGCTGGGTCATAATTATCTTAGTTTAATCATTTTTGCAACGGACTGCAGACATTTGCATGTTGGTTGGAACTGGTTTATGGTTATGTTTTTATGGCCAGTTGAACATAGAGGTTATAGTTGCTTCCTATGATGATCTATGTCCCAGACTAGCTTCATCCTGCGTTGGAGTTAACCAGCTGAACTAATTGACACAAATGTTCACTTTAACATTAACCTTGGCCCTTAAAAAAAGCCTGATTAGAAAAGATAAATCCGTGTCATTCTACAGCGTGCCCTGGAAACATAAAGCGACTCCTTTTCTTATTTATTTATTTATTACTTCTTTTTAGTTACATATCACATTAGGCTTCATTTGGCATGATTATAAGAAGGCATGGATTATAATTTGCCCTCACTCGGTCCCCTTTTCACTGTTCTTCTTCCTTCCTTCCCATTCCTTTCCCTCTCTGTACTGATCTTTCTGCTATTTAATTAGCGTTTTTGTTTTATTAGTGCCTTGTGGAGATACAATAATGAGATTCACTGAAGTGTATGTATGTATGTACACAGGAAAGTTAGGGCAGAATCATTCCCCTGTTTCTTTGCTTATCCATCCCTTCTCTCTCCACCTTGATCTCCTTTCTGTACTCCACTGATCTTTCTTCTATTTTGTTGAAACACTTCCCTTTTCTTTTCTTCCCTGCCACCCCCCCGCCCCTTATTTTGACTTTCTGGGTCTTGCTTATTAACACTTAGCACCTGTTCTTCAGGTCTGTCCATTTACTGGCAAATGCTATAATTTCATTCTTCTTTATGACTGAGTAATACTCCATTGTGTATATATACCACATCTTAAAAAAGTCATTAATCTGTTGATGGGTGCCTAGGTTGGTTCCATAGCTTGGCTATTGTGAATTGTGCTGCTATAAACATTGATATGACTGCATCTGTATAGTATGCTGATTTTAGATCTTTTGGATATATGACAAGGAGTGGGATAGCTGGGTCATATGGTGGCTCCATTCCTAGTTTTTCGAGGAATCTCCATACTGCTTTCCATAGTGGTTGCACACAATTTGCAGTCACAACCAACAATGTATGAGTGTAGACCTTTTCCCCCTGCATCCTTGCCAACACATTATTATTTGTATTCTTGATAATTGCCATTCTAATTGGAGTTGAAACACTGTTTCCCCTATTTATGGCAAAAAAATCTGAGAGAGGGTTGGAGGAAAATGATACCAATATTAGAGAGATTGGTGGGGGGAGAGAGAGAGATCAGGTGCTCAAAAATGAAAACATATAATGACAATTTGAATTAGGGGGTAAGGCAGGAATTTCAGCTCATTTTAATATTTAATAGTACTTACATCATATTGAAAGTATCAAAGGAAATGGGCAAGTTTGGAGTGGGAGATCCAAGGGGAGAAGGTTAGAACTGAGAGCCAGGGCGGTTGCTGCGGGAGAGGCCTGCAGGTGGCCTGCTAGGGGCACCCCTGCTTCTCTTCTGGGGCTTGGTCTGTTGTGAGGCGCTGCGGGAGGGATTGCAGCCAGAAGTGTGTTTCCTTTGGCTGATGGCCCTACTGAAGCCAGAAAAGAAAGCTGCCCGGGTCAGAAGCCCTGGTTCCTGCCTATGTGGATGCAGGAACAGCTCATCCTCGGTACACTCCAGTCCAATCCATGGGGGAACCTGGGTGTCCTCAGCAGCCATCCCTCTACCACTTTCTTGCCAGGGCGTCAGGTGCTGGCCAGCCTCACATCTGGACCCCTGCAGTGCTGTCATCACATCCTCAGTAACAGGACTCGGGGTGCACGTTCATCCTGCACCGCTCCGTGCCAGAATTTGGTCCATAGGGGTGAATCAGGGGTCAGATGCACAATTCCTGCCTCTCAGAGCTATAGCCCAGCTTGTCATTGCCCCTTATCAGAGTTCTTGGCCCTGTCGCCTGTTCTTTGCTGCAATCAGGGGCTCGTGAGGCAGGACTGATGTGACTTGGCCATTTTCCTAGCCCCTGGCCACTGATCATGGCAGCTGGTTTCCGGGCCTACTCCCTCCCTACTGTAGGAGTGGTCTGCAGTGTTGCCCACCATCAGCACCCCTGCCTTACCCATTGGGGAGTGCAGCCTTTCCCTCAAGGTGGTTTTTTTTTTTTTTGGGGGGGGGGGGTCATACACCAGGCAAGTGCCCACTGAGTCACATCCCCAGACCTCAAGGTTCTTTTCCACTCGCTGCCTCTATCAGGCACCCTGTGTGAACAGGTTCTGTGCTGTGGAGCAGGGATAGAGAGGTGTTAATAAGAGCTTGTGCTTCATTCACTTACCTAGCATAATTCACAGCATGAGGCAGAATCTGGCAGATCTGTCACTGGTCCTGGGGGCGTCTTATAGGAATCTGCCCCATAGGACTCCACCCTGGGGAGACTCGCTGTGGATAGGGGAGGCCTGGGCAGTTTCACGGAGGAGGTGGGACGTGTGATAAGTCTCAAAGGAAGGCTGGGTCATAAAGGAGTGGAACAATGAGTCAGCCGGAAGTCCAGCCACGCAGGGAGGGGTGATCACAGTCCCTCTGACCTGCTCCCCAGCGCTCTTCCTTCTTCCCTGCCTCCCTCTCTTCCACTCATTTCTGGTCTGTCTCCCTCACTCTGACTTTCCTGTGAACCCAGGATAGCCTCCCTTTTGGAGGGGTGCCAATCCTCTGACATTACCACACTGTTGGTTGCCTTTTAAGGGCTGACTCTACCAGGGCTTGGGGGTCAGCCTGCTGGCTCTGACTGCCCACTTCCACTCCCAGCCTCACTCCCTGGCTGGCCCTGCAGATCATCTTGTCAAAGATCACTTTGTTTTGCCTCACAAAGGAAACACTGTGGGACAAGGGTTTCTGAGGAGGCCGAGGCCTCTGAGTGCCGCCAAACCACTGTAGTGTCGGTCTTTTCCCAACCAGGAGCTGTGGCCAAAAGCAAGGCATAGTGGACACCCTGGGGCCCCACTCTGGTGGCAGGGACACCCATCCCCCAGCTGCTGTGAGGGTTGACTGTAATAGCTCACAGCTGTCCTTTCTCTGCAGCTTGCCCTGGGGCCGACAGGAACTGCCTCTCCCTCAGGCATGGGGCAAGGCCAGTCCCTTTGCCTCAAGGTGGGCCTGGCTCTATGGTGCCATTCATGCTCCAGAGCCCACAGTGGACTCAGGCTGAAAGCAGTCTCTGTCTGAGACCATATTCCTGCTGGCTTTTGCCTCTTGCCCTAGACTACTTCCCTTCCTCCTTTCCACTTCCCCAGTGAGTCTCTTGAACAAGAATCCTCACCACACGCTGTCCTTCTAGGGAACCCAACCTCAAGACTCAGTGGCTGTCTGCCTTCCCCACCCTCCTGCCATCCCAGACCTCCGGATATACATGCAGCTGGCCTTGTGTTCCCTATCCTTCCTGGGAAACAGACCTCTTTCCAAGGCAGCAAAACTGAGTCATATTTTATTTGTGCCTTTATTTATTTTTGGTATGTTTGAGTCTTGAATGCCAGTGTGGTTACTAGAGGGTGGTTCTGGGGTCATGGGCAAAGGTGACCCACAGGGGCCAAGGGACACTGGTTGCACCCTGTGGGGTCATTGGAGGCATAGGTGCCAGCTAGTTCAGGGCTCAGTACCATCCCTCCTCCACCTCCTGGGGGCCACCTACTCACAAAGTGATGTGGCTTCCAGAGCAATTCAGGTTACTTCCCCTTGCCCCTGCCTTTCTTCTGATAACAATCAGATTTTTATTATGCTTCTTCCTGATTTAGAATTCTGGAGAATGAGTCACCTTCTGTGGGGTTTAGGAGCCAACTTTTAAAGTCTTGTAAAATGAATATCAGGGGGGATGCAGTTAATGAATTTGAATGATTGCCGTTAAGCAGTCTGACCCTGACCCCAGGCTCCCTTCCATTCCTACACTCGGTAGTGAGGTGAACAGATCTCCCCACCAGGGCTGAGAGCTCTTTGCAATGCTATAATAATATAACACAGGGCATAGCTTGGTTGATATTATGGGTTTTCCAGAAATTTGACTAGGCTGTAAGCTCCATGGTAGAAGGGACTTTGCCTTATTCATTGCTGAGTCTCCAGTGCCCACCATGTGGTAACTATTTGTTGAATGAATGAATGAATGGATAAGTGAACATTGATTGTGTGCCTACTCTGTAGCAGATTTGATGATAATCATTACTGGAAAAATTAATGTGGCCTATTCTCTCCCATCAAGGAGCTCACAATTTAGAAAGAGAAATAGGAAAGCAAATGGGCATAAAATAAGGACAGAAGGAGCAGTGGAAGAACACAGGAGCAGACAGTTGATTCTGTCTGAGGAGGTCAGAAAAAAAGTTGCTGAGTGAATAAACATTTGAGTTGGGCCTTGAGGTTGAGTAGGAGTTTGGTAGTGGTCACAGGCTGAAAGGACACTCTAGGAGAGGGAAACAGCCTGAACAGGAATGCAAGGAAATAAGGATAGTGGAGAAAATGAATACCTCTGTGTGATAGCTAACGTGTGGAAAGGTCAGGTGGGTGATGAAGTATGTGGAGCTCACTGTAAAAGTCTTATGTGTTTGCTGAAGACGCTGGACTTAATCCTTTAGGCAGTATGGAGCCTTTGCAGGTCCAAGGATGTTAAACGTTCTACAGCGTACAGGATGCCCCTCAAAACAACGAGCTGTCAAAAAGCACCAAGTGTTAGAAACCAAAAAAGGAGAATCGTGGATACAGAGGAAGGGTGGATTGAATTGAGGATGACCTGGAAAAGGAGAGATAATTAGAATTGTCTAGCGATGGGACCAAGTAGGGACCAGGGATGGAAACATCCTCAATGAGGCCCACAAACACAGCAGTGAGACATTTCCTTCTTGTGCCATCCACTCAAATAGTTCAGTAAATCTGAATTCCTAAAATGTTCTCTTCTAGTAGTTTTTCACTGGTATCAAGCCCAGTTACTGGACTTTTCTGCACGTCTCAATTGGTCAAATTTAGCCAGTTGAACTCCATCTTTTACTTTTACTTACTCCATTTTCTCTATATGTTATGGCAGTCTTCTGGAAAAACCATATGAGTATAAATATGGAAAAGCATTATTTATAATACTGCATAGAGGCTGAGCACTCGGATCTAAAGTCAGAGTAATGGAGAGATGTTTGACTAAGTGCCACCTATGATCTATGAGCCCTGCTCCTGCTACTTACAAGTTGTGTGGCCTTGGATGGGTTACTTAACCTCTTTGATACTACAGGGTTATAAGAAATGAGTAAGATAACATATTGAAGAACTTGACACTTATTAAATGCTCAACAAATGTTCTTGGGCATTATTACCCTTGTAGTGGTTTTTGTTCCACTGGAAAGATTTGCTTCCTTGGTTGCTTTGGAACACAGATGTAGTTCTTTTGTCTAAATGCTTTCTAAGACCTTCCTACTATGCTGCCAAGGCACCCTATTCTGTACTGAGAAGAGAACCAGCACAAGAAAGACAAGATGTATGGGTGATGTTGGAGACAGTTGAACTGTGTCTGCAACTCAAAAGCAATTGATTGTGGAGAATATATCTGCAAATTTTGAGTGCAGAGGAGGAACAAGGATGAGCCAGCAGAGGCTTGGCAAAGGCCACTGGGCTATGCAAGGTCATTGCTAATGATTGTCTATACTGCTCTCCTCAGGAAAATCTTGCTTCTTTTGTTCTCTGCTGTCTTTTCTCTGTGGCATTCCCGGGATTTAGTTAAGAGCTCTGGCCTTCAGCAAGCTGGGAGGTAGGCTACATTTGCTCTTTCTGCTTACTCGACTCCATTGGCTGACTCCATGGGCTCTTGGTACCTTTTGTCTGCCCCTTGGACGCCCCCATGCCTTGGGGCACTCTGCGTATCTTCCCTTCCCTGTGCTTGGGGTATCTCGAGTCCTCCGTGGCCCCTGTGTCGAGGTTTTCCTGTCTTGTGCATGCTTTCTCAGATCCCTGCTGCTCACCTCTCAGGGTGGCACTGAGCCGATTTGAGAAACAGAATAACAGACATCTGTGGCTGAGTTGTTAGTGGAGGGACCAGCTCTTCAAATTGGAGCCTATGTTGGTGTCTAACCCAGCTGGGAAAAGATAGTGATGGCAAGGGTAGACTCCTCAGGTCTGGCGGGAGAGAGAAGCAGCCTGTGCCAGGTCAAAGGGAAGTAGTTTGGGGCCTGAGGGTCACTTTGCTGTCATTAGGCCATATTATCCAGGCTTCTGGGTACCCTCTGTTGTTGCAGGCTGTGGCTCCAGGCTGTTGCTCAGTGCTGTGCCACTTCTCAAGGCTGAAGAGCTGCTTTGTTCTCAGACTGGAAGCTGGTAGAGAAGGCAGAGGGATTCAAGGGCAAGAGAAAGGGTGGGAATCTTGGGAGGAGACTCAGCTCTGGAGACTCCTTTGCTCTGCAGGGACTCAGACCAAGACCTGCCACACCTTGGAACACCCAGAAAGCCAAGTTTGTCCCCATTGGGTAGGGTTCCCCTCACAGTGAGCCAGCGCCCTGCTGATCTGGAGGATCATCATCTGTCTGGCTGGGAGAGAGGGGTGGCAGTTTGTGGCAGGCTTCCATGGGAGTGGGACGATCACTAGCTGACCCACCCTTGGGCTGTGTGCTTTCAGGGCACGGCCAGTGCAGCTGTGGGGACTGCCTGTGTGACTCCGACTGGACTGGCTACTACTGCAACTGCACCACACGCACCGACACCTGCATGTCCAGCAATGGGCTGCTGTGTAGCGGCCGGGGCAAGTGTGAATGTGGCAGCTGCATCTGCATCCAGCCAGGCTCCTACGGGGACACTTGTGAGAAATGTCCCACTTGCCCGGATGCCTGCACCTTTAAGAAGTGAGTGGGCAGTTTGGAGAGAGTTGGGAGTCTGGGAGCGGGGAGAGAGTCCCCTGGACTAGAATCCCCAACTCTTAAGGTTCTACCTCTTACTCCCCGAAGCTTTAGGGAGAAGAGTTTGCTCCTGCCCAATAGCTTCTCTCCTCTCTGGGGAGTTGGAGGTACAGACAACTGTAAGGGGCTGAAGTAGCACTAGCTGGACTCCAGTTGGAGCAAACTCTCTCCTAGGGTGGCATCCTGAATACTACTGAGTTCAGGAAGGAAGGCTCAACCAGGTATGCTCTGGAACATTCCAGTGCTGATGTTCTGAGTCTGTGGGAGTTGCAGGGCTGGAGCTGTGGAGGACACTGTGGAGCAGGGGCAGCTCACACACTTCACCTGCTGGTGGGACAGAGGAAGCCCAACTCCAGAGAGCTGCCATTCTTCTTCCACTTTAAGCAGGATGGAGTCATGGCGTGCACCTGTGCAGCTAGCCATACAGGGCCCACGCTGGGAAGGGCCTTTGCATGTTGTGTTGTCACTGTTCTTAGTAATTTCTGAACAAAAATTTCATTTTGTACTGGCCCCCAAAATTTTGTGACTTTAAGGCTCCCTGAAGTGTGTAGAGCTCACATATCCTAGATGGGACATGAAGAAGCTTAACAAAGAACCTGGGACCTCTGGCTGTCAGGTTCTGCCTTGGGTGAGGAGGACACCTTTACTCCTGAACCCCACACTTGACTATTTGGGCCCCAGGATGATCTTTCAGGGTGTGTGTGTGTGTGTGTGTGTGTGTGTGTGTGTGTGTTGTGTTTTCAAATTTTTTAAACTGAGGAGCAGCTTTCTGGGTACCTGGAGGTCAGAGATGCACTGGGACATGCCTCGGTTGCTCCTCCCTTGTTTTAATTGCTCTGTCCTCTCTCCTTTAGGGAGTGTGTGGAGTGTAAGAAGTTTGACCGGGGAGTCCTTCATGAGGAAAACACCTGTACCCGTTATTGCCGTGACGAGATCGAGTCTGTGAAAGAGCTTAGTAAGTTCAGCAGGCCTCAGTGCCTCACACATCTTGGTTCTAAATGTTTCCACTTCAGTCCCAGAACCTGTCCAACACCCATCTATAAAGTGGAAGAGCAATTCCTGCTTCAAGAACCATCATGTAGGCCTGATGTACAGCAGGCACGAAATGAAGCTAGCTTTCTTGGGAGACCTCCTTTGTCCCTTCTAATGTGTCCAGCAGGCCTTCCCATTTTTGATTCCTGAAGCCCACAGACTCAGCAAAAACCTGTGTATAACTTGTAAAGGGTGTATAAGTTGGGCACCCCTAACTTCACCCCACCCCCAAAGAAAGGAAGATAATGTACCCCAAATAGGGAAACTGAGGTACAGATCTGGGAAATAGTCACCTATGATGGTCATCACCATAGCCTAATAGGCTAGTGAGCATTTGCCTGGTTCACTTTATTAAATGTTAAGCAGGGGCTGGGGAGATAGCTCAGTCGGTACAGTGCTTGCCTTGTAAGCACAAGGCCCTGGGTTCCATCCCCAGCACCCAGAAAAAAAAAAAAAAAATGTTAATCAATGCCTAGGCTGGTGTGGAGGGAATCCTTCACCCTTATGGTCATTACCAAAATCTCTTTATCCCGAAGCCCTTTTGGCTTTCTGGGATCCCCCTCAGATAAGACAGGAATACAAACAGTGGGGAACAAAATTCTTGCCTGCAGTTATTTTTCTTTGTACTTCATCTTGACTTTAAAGATGATCTTCATTGCTGCCAGCACATCTGATGTGGTTATCTGGGCCAGTGAGGCACTGGTGGTGCCAGGGAGATACAGTCTCTCTGGAGATAGCAATCTCCCACAAAGGCAGGAAATGTGTTTTCAGCGAGAGCCCTAGTGAGACAGCCAGGCATCAGCTTTTGGTGGGAGTGTTATGGAAAACAGCCAGCTTTCTGAACCTTTTGGCCCAGAAGTGGGCTGGGGGGGAGTTGGTGATTGGGGGATTGAGTTTGAAGAGGGAGTTTTTCCTCTGGAGGAGACTACACTTCTATGATTAGCCCAGAGGGAAGGTATGCTAAGACGTCAAGGTATTTTTTTTTTTTTTTTTTTTGCGGTGCTGGGGATCGAACCCAGGGCCTTGTGCTTGCAAGGCAAGCACTCTACCCACTGAGCTATCTCCCCAGCCCCAAGGTATTTTTATCATCTAGACCAGGTGAGCATTAGTTGATAAGCATTTCTTTACCCACCTCCTTCACTACCATAATAATCATAAAGGTAAACGCTCACATATAGGAAATTTTATAACTTATGAAAATTATAAAAGCATCTTTCATACATGTTACATATTGTTCTCCAGACCTAATGAAGTAGAACTATAGTACTATTGTTATTTTTATTTTGTTAATGAGGAAACTGAGTCTCAAGAAAATCACCTTGCCCACAGAAGGGAATCCTGCATTGAGAACTGAATCCTGAGATCTTTACTCTTTCCCTTGTGCTGAGGGACCAGCACTGATGGCCTGTTGACTTCAGGTCCACTGGATGTATTTTTTTTTTAAATATTTTTTTAGTTGTTTATGGACCTTTTATTTATTCATATGTGGTGCTGAGAATTGAACCCAGTGCCTCATGCATGCCAGGCAAGCCCTCTACCACTGGGTTATAACACCAGCCCTCCACTGATGTGTTTTGTGAGTCATGTTCTGGTCCCTCTCCATCACTTATTTGCAGTGGAATCTTGGCACATTTTCTTAATTTCATTGTGTGTCAGTTTTGCTTATCTGGTTTCCTCAGTATAGGATGCAGTGCGGCTGGTGGAGGGTGACCCACAGTGTCATCGACAGAATAACAGGTCTGAGGGTTCACCTGCACACTGTGGGAGGCACACAGGATCAGAAACAGACACAGAAGAGCTACACATGCTGTGTAAGCAAACTATTGAGAATTATTGAGCAAGCAGAGAAAAGAAAGAGAAGGGAAGAAACACCTACTGTATGTTAAAGTCTATTTATTTTAAGCATGAAATTCTCCACCAACCCTGTAAGGTGGGCAGATCATTTTCCTTTTATAGATAGATGAAGGAGAGACTGATGGAGGTCAAATAACTTATCCAAGATACACAACTGAGAGGTGGTGGAGCCAGGATTTGAATCAAAACGTATAATATTATTATATCATGCTCCTTCCAGAGGAGGGAATAAGAACCAAGAAGGGCCCGTGAGGGACAAAATACATCAGCAAGGGTCAGTGACTGGCAATTGCCAGGCATGCCAGCTATCTTGAACCTGGGCATCTCGCCTAATATCAGGCACAGGGTTTCCTGTCACATGCTTTTGTAGAAGTCCTCTGGAAGAGTTTTTGAAAGCTGTCATCTTCTAGGAAGTGACTGGTTTTTCATTCTTCCATATTCTCCCCTCCCTTCCCCAGAGGACACTGGCAAGGATGCAGTGAACTGTACCTACAAGAATGAGGAGGACTGCGTTGTCAGATTCCAGTACTATGAAGATGCTAGTGGAAAGTCCATCCTGTATGTGGTGGAAGAGCCAGGTGAGCGAACCGGAGGCCTTTCCTCACCCTGGGGAGAGGGAACAATCTTAGGTAGGAATTTCTACTCACCACTCCTCTTAAATGGAACAGGTTGAGCCTGGCCTTAAAAGTGATGTGAGAGTCTATCACGTTGGCGAGGGGACATATAAACTTAAGTATTAGCAAAAGAGTGACTTTCTGATTGAGAGGTGGCAAGATAAAAAGGTGGGTAAGGAGAGGAAGAAGGTAGGTATGGGAGGTCATCAAGGAACAAAATATGCCATGACTGATTTTTCCCCTGTTTTGGGGATGAACCCAGTACCTCATGCCTGCTAGGCCAGCACTCTGCCACTGAGCCATGTCCACAGCCCTTTCATGGCATTTTTGTAGGCAATAACGTCAGAAATAAGGAATTTAAATTCTAGCGCTTTACAGCCCATGGCATAAGTTCTGCTGAGAGACAGCTGCCATGGGGTCCCTGCCTGCTGCTGTAAGAGGAAGGCCTGATGTGGGAGCACCAATCCACCAGGTCGATGCCCGTATGTAGTGCCGGGTTTCTGGCGCTGAGTCAAGGCTGCACTGAACACCAAAAGGACTAAAAATACTTGCTCTTAAGACCTTTTGGAAGTAGGAGGAGTCCACCTCATCATACAAAGGCCCACTACAGGTCAATTACCACCCAACAACTGGATTTGGTTGCTTCGCCTTACCACCTTCATGGCCTCCGTCTTCATCCATTTCCTGTTGCTATGAGAAAATACCTGAGGCTGAGAGATGTATAAGAAGAGAAGTTCATTTGGTTCACAGTTTGGAGGCTGGAAGTCCCAGATCAGTGGTTCATCAGTTCAGCCTCTGGTGAGGACCTCCTTGGCTGTATCACCACATGGTGAATGCTGTCTGTGAACACAGGGCCGCGCGTTAGGCATGTGTTCTATCATTGAACGATACCCCCATACCAGGCTTGCTCTTCTTATAACAATCTGTCATTGTGGGAACTAACAGGGGTCCAATAAGAACTACCTTAATCCCTTCCAAGGGCAGTGCCCTAATGACCTAATTACTTTGTGCTAGGCTCTGCCTCTTAAGGTTTCCACCACCTTGATGTCACCATGCTGGGAACAAAGCTCTGAGCACATGAATTGGGACACAGTCAAAGCATATCCAAATCATGTACCTTCCTTTCCCTTACACAACAGATTAAGATATGAATCATTAGAAAATAATTTTAAATACTTACTATATGATGGATACTATGCTAGGTGCTGAAACTATAACAGTAAATAAGGCAGACAGGGTACTCACCGGCCATGGGTGAGACAGACATGGAAATCAAGAATGTCCAGTTGCAGAGGGCTAGGACTATTGATGGTGGAGGGCTGGGCAAACATAGGGAACCAAGGAACAATCTTGGAAGGCTGAACTTGAATCACTTGGTATCTTGACATTCATAGCTGTAGGAATTTCTTCAAATCATCTTTACACAAGGGGGCCAGATTTTTTTTTTCTCTAAAAAACCAAAATGTTTTATTTTTCAAGGGCCATGTGGATTCTGCTGTGGATGCTCCACTCGGCGATGGTAGCATAGGAAAGCAGTATAGACATTCTGTAAGTGCATGGACATGGCTGTATCTTTTTTCTCTTTGTTAGTTGTTCTTTTTAGATTTACTGACACTAGAGTTGTATCTGGACATATTATACATACATGGAGTATACTATTCTAATGAGGATCCTGTTTCTTGGGGTGGTACATGATGTGGAGTTACACTGGTCATGTATTCATATGTGAACATAGGAAAGTTATGTCCATTCTCCTGTCTTTCCTATTCCCATCCCTATATAATTTGCTAGCCCTTGGTCCAAGAGAGTGGTTCTCAAACTTTAACATATTTCTTGTTAAAAAGCAGTCCAGGGCTGGGGTTGTAACTTAGTAATAGAGTGAGGCCCTGGGTTCAATTCCCAGCAACAAAAAAGAGTCCTGAGCTCTGCCTTATGTCCACAAATCTATATCTCTACACCTCTGTGTTATCGGTGTTCCTGGTAATTGGGCTACACCCCAGCATTTGAGTCGCCTCTTGTTTTTAGGCTCATCACTTCCCCCAAGGGAGCCTTCTCAGACCCCACTGGCCTCCACCTGCTGACTAGATTTTGTTCTTCTGTTTGCCTCTCATGGTATCTGTGCTTCCCTTAGAAGGGCCTTCATTTCACTAGAATTAAATTGCTCCCTTCAATCAGCTCAGCTGCTCAGTTGACCATACACTTCGCAAATGCAGGAACAACGTCTGTCTTATCCATGGCCATATCCCTGTGCATCTACCAAGAAATTAGTTTTTAAAGGGATTTTGAATGATTTGCTAGAACTGATTATTCCTAGAGGACAAGTAGACTTAGGCACATTCTTGCTATCTACTAAGAGAACTTTGGCTGCTTGGGGAGGGAAGGAAATGAGGTGGGAAAAAGGAGGAAGGAAAGTCTGGAGGAGCTACCCAGGGTCGCCCTTCCTTGGGAAAGAGCTGCCACATCTATGTCATCAGGGGCGTTACTGTATCCATGGGTGGAGGAGTGCACAGTGTCCCATCTGGAATGTTGTCCTCAGACCTTCCCAGAGCTGTTACTCTTTAGTGGGAGAAGGAAGGTTAAGAAAGGGCATAACCTTACTTTTACTAGTGGACTCCAAGGGCAGCTGACATGGGAAGGGATGTGTCTGTGAGCCAGCAGGTGTGGAATGGTTTGACCAGGACTTCCTCACATCTCTCACCTGCCCTGCTGCACCTTGTCTGTACTTGTTCCAGAAGGGTGTCATGTCCTTTGCTTTGGGTCTAACAGTATTTCATCTCTTTGCTACACAGTCATTGCTGGTACCCCTGTTCAACCACTTATCCAAATCATTTGGCTTGGGATTTTTTTTTTTTTTTTTTTTTAGTTGATGGACACAATACCTTTATTTTATTTATTCATTTTAATGTGGTGCTGAGGATTGATCCAGTGCTTCACATGTGCTAGGCAAGCACTCTACCCCTGTACTATAACCCTGGCCCTGGCTTGTGATTTTGAGACTGCAGTCTACTGCCTGAAGTTGTGGGGAACAGAGACGATGGTAACTCTGGTGCCCTGCCAGTTAGGCCCACTCCTCCACGTCAGGATATGGGACCCTAGTATAACGTCAAAATACATTCTACTGTCATGTGTATGTAAAAAGAACAACAACAACAACAAAGTTAGGGGACCCTAGGTCCAGAGACCCACATTTCCTCTCTGCTTGTCCGGGCTCTGTCTCCCTCTTACCCCCAGCCCCAACCATTTCTAGGGACTCTGACTTTGAGGAGATTGTAGCAGCTGGGGTCCCAGAGCATAGTAGGAGATTATTTTCTTCTCTTTGCCAACTCATAGCTTTGCAGATGCTCTCTTTGAAGGCCTGAGTCCTGGCAGGGCAGTAAAGGGAATATGTCAAATGGTTAGGCATTGGCCATGTGGGGTGTAGCCACATGGAATGGGCTCCTGATCTGGGCCCTCTTCACTCCCAAATAGAGTTTCCAGATAAAATAGAATATGTTCCATGCAATATTTGGTACATGCTTATACTAAAAAGTAATTCATTGTTTATCTGAAAATAAAATTTATCTGGGCTTCCTATACTTTTGTTTGTTAAATCTGTCAACCTTACCCAGACTTCTCTGACCTTGGGTCACTCAATTTGGGTCCACTGCTATGTCTGGGAGGCCTTTCAGAGACCACCTGATCTTGTCTTCTGTTTCTGGGAAGCAACCCACCCCTGCTGGTACAGATGGATAACCGATTGCTTTCACCTGAATACCTCCTGGGAGTCTACCTGTCCTGACCACACTAACATGTAGAATGGAAGAGATTTCACTTTGAGGTTTGAAGGTGTGCCCTGTCCCATTCTTCCAGAGAATTCATAATTGCTTTTCCCAGAAAAATTGGGGCCCTTCACTCCTGGGAACTCGGACACCGGAACCTCACGGCCTCTCTCCAGGCGCTCCTTTATTTATAGACAGGGTGTAATTTGGTGGGTTGGGAAATGGCCAGCTTGGTTTGTGGTGGTGGTTGCATTTGTGCAATGTGTGGTGAGCACAGAGTGTATGTTTAGAGAAGAAGGTGGGAGACAGTGTGGAAAGTGGGTGTGACTTCCTCTCCAGACTCATCAATACCCATATATCAAACACCTAGTTTCATAACACTTGAGGTTTCCAGAGTGAGGTCACCTGTCAGACACCTGAGGTTTATGGGAAACAGAGATCTGCACAGGATAATCAGCTGAACCTCAGGGGGATGATGGACCTCTGTCTGCTTTGGTTATTGAGGCTGAACAGGAAGTCAGCTTACAATAGGGTAGGACTTTAGATGACCAAAAGATTTGAGAAAGAACTCCTAAGATTATCATGGCTGGCAGGCTTCCTAGTCTCTAAGCATGCTAAAAAGGTCTCTAGGTTCATAGTCCTTAAGGATGTACATATCTGAACCACAGTTAACAGACACAAATGTCTACAGGAGGTAAGTGGGCAAATAAACAAAACAGCTGGGTATAAGAAGAACACTAGTAACAATGGTAGCTCATATTTTATTGAGCACTTATTCTTTGCCAGGTATTGCTCTCATGTCTTTAAGTATGTTTCACTTAAGTATTACTCTTACCACGTTTTTAAAGTGAGTTTGAAGAGCTGGGGGTATAGTTCAGTAGTAGAGCGCTTGCCCAGCCTGTGCAAGGCCCCCACCCATAAAGTGAATGTGAAGCCATTCTCCAACAGACACCCAGAAAAGTTAGTTTACTGAATGTCATGCAGTACAGAGCGTTAAGCCAGGATTTAAACCCAGAGTGCACAGTGGTACAGACACAAGGACAAGTCACCCTTTGCCTCTGTTTAGGGGAGAAACAGGAGCGTGGTGAGGACTCTCACAAATAGAAAACAACGTGTCCCAGCTAAAAGGGGCAACTGTTCTCAATTCTAGTTGATGGCCACTTTGTAGGGATGTATGTTCTTGTGTTTCCAAATCTTTTGATTTTTTTTTTTCCTCTTTTTGGTGTGCGTGATCCTGGGGATAGAACCCAGGGCCTTTTGGATGCTAGACAAGTACTCTACCATTGGACTACACCCTCAGTTGCCATATCCTTTTTTTTTTTTGTATTTGGGATTGAACTCAGGGGTGCTTAACCACTGAGCTCCATCCCCAGCCCTGTTCTGTATTTTAAGACAAGGTCTCACTGAGTTGCTTAGGGCTTCCCTAAGTTGCTGGGGCTGGCTTTGAACTCCTGCCTCAGCCTCCTGAGTTGCTGGGATTACAGGTGTGTGCCACGGAGCCTGGACAAATCATTTTTAAAACGAATGGTTGGGTGAACTGTGCACGTGTGATCAGCTTGAGACCTCAGATTTAAATTACTCAGGACAGCTTATTGCCTCCCTAAAGATTGCCCCCTTAAAAACGAACAATGAATTTATGTTTTGAAATTGTCCCGTTCCCTTCAGAGGTCTTTCCAGTGCATCGTTACTCTGAAGTAACACTGAAGGCCTTACAGTCTTAGCCAGTTCAAGTGATTCCTGCTCTCTGCTTCTTCCTTGCAGAGTGTCCCAAGGGTCCTGACATCCTTGTGGTCCTGCTCTCAGTGATGGGGGCTATTCTGCTCATCGGCCTTGCAACTCTGCTCATCTGGAAGCTCCTCATCACCATCCATGACCGGAAAGAGTTTGCTAAATTTGAGGAAGAACGAGCCAGAGCAAAATGGGACACAGTAAGAGGCTGGGCTGTGCTGGGTATTTTCCTGAGTCTTTGGCTCAAGAACCTGAAGTGGGAATACTCAGAGTGGCCAGGGTCAGCCAGCATTGTAGTTTTCAGATTATCCTCTGCTCTGGGAGATGGTCTCACTGTTGTCTTTAAGCTTCCTGAAAACCACCTGATCCTCTATCACACAGTGACCATGGGCCATGTCTTGAGAACTGATTGAACAAGTAGGACCCAGCTCTGCTCCAACACTGAAGAAATGAAAAAGAAACTTAGTCTTCAGTTGAGGGAGACAGGACAAACCTATATTGAGAACACACAATACATTATATAGTACTGAAGTCCAAAGCATTAAAAACGAACAGAAAAAAATACAATAGTTAACACTTACTGAGGGTTTACCATGTGCTGGGAACTGTTCTAAATGCTTTTTTTTTTTTTTTTTTTTTTTTTTTTTTACATATTAGCTTATTTCATTCCTGTAACAACCGAGGTGGGGGGCAATATTATTGTTCCCATTTTATAAGTAAGAGAACTGAGTGCAGGGGAGTTCAGTAGCTTACCTGATCATGGGAGGGAATTAGGTAACTATAGGACTTTGTTTTGGAGTCAGCCTCTTAGGAATAGTGGCAGGACCTCAATCTACCTCATTCTCTTCTTTTCCCACCACATGGTAGTTTCCAAATCAGACTCTTCTCTTATGGTTCCTGTTGTTTATCCTGAATTAACTCAATCAAACAAGTGTTTGTTGAGAACTTTTTATATACTGATTCCACAGTATTCTCCTTTGGCTCATCTTCCACATTTTAACTATTTTCTGGACCTTCCACATGACATTTGGCTCCTTGAATGTCCAGGGTTAGACCAAAAGTTTGTTCCCATTTGGTGGTGATCCCAGAGCTTTGTACCCAATGATTTTAAGAAACTGGGATATTTCTGTTAAGACCATGCAGAGCATCCCGAGTCTCCAAAATAAAGAAGAATGTGTTAGGCTTCTCAAAGTTACCAGTAAGAACTATGTGGCCAGGTGCAGTGGCGCATGCCTATAGTCCCAGCAACTCAGGAGGCTGAGGCAGGAAGATCACAAGTTTAAGGCCAGCTTTAGCAACTTAGCCAGACCCTCAAGAACTCAGTGAGCCCCTGTTTCAAAATAAGAAATAAAAAGGGCTAGGGATGTAGCTCAGTGGTAAAGTGCCCCTGGGTTCAATTTCTAATACCAAAACCAAAACCAAAACCAAAACAATAACAAAACAAAAACACACAAACAAAATACAAAGAGAAAGAACTACTTAACTTCATGGGATTTGTCACTTTTTGTTGGAAAATAATTTGGGAAACCTAGTGAGGGGTTTATTTTTCCCTGATAACATGACAGTTTTGTGGGTAATCATTGAAGAGTTGAGATGAAAACGAACAGAGTCTTTTCAGCAAAAGCAGTCTAAGGTGTTCTGACCATTGCCTTCTGCGTTCCTCTCTCTGCCCCACACTGGCTGGCCCTGCCACACTAAGGAAAAAGGGGAGAAAAACAAAAGGGAGAGTAGGGGAGAGGAGGAAGCAGGGCAGATTCGGGTACAAGCTGTTCTAGAATGTTTTGGGAGTGCCAGAGTGCTGGACTGACTTTAACCCCTGTGCCAGAGGAGGTCTTGGGCAACCCTCTCAGGTGAAAAGGAAACCTTTGGGATATGAGAGCACCTAGGAGCTGACCCTAAGACGCTCTCCTGTTCTCTCCACAGGCCAACAACCCGCTGTATAAAGAGGCCACGTCCACCTTCACCAATATCACCTACCGGGGTACTTAATGACAAGAGGTCATCATCAGATCATCATCAGACTATGCCAGATGATGGGCATCTCTGCCGTCATGTTTACAGAGGACAGCATTTGTGGGGCGGGATTTGGGCTTAGAGTGGGGTGGGCTGGGAGGATGTCAGTATTTGGAAGTGTGTGTGTGTGTGTGTGTGTGTGTGTGTAACGCGTGGGGGAAAGTTTAATTTAAAATTTGTGATGTGTCCCCAGAGCACAGCTCCTCAGCCTTTGTTCTCAGATGCCTCCTGCAGGGACGAGTCCTGCTTGGCCTGAGGGTGGCATGGAGCTGAGGAGGTGTTCTTCATTACCTCAGTGAGAAGCCAGCTTTCCTTATCAGGCCATTCTCCTTAAAGAAAAGGGCAGCGCCAAGATTTCTCATTTCAGAGAAAAGGATGCCAAGCCTGGCTCAGTCCTGAGCTTGTAAGTTTATGGCTGTCGGGCCTGACTCTCAGGAACTGTGGGGCTGTGCAGCCGGGTTTTGTCCTCTGTTTCTGCTTCCTTCCCTTTCCCTCAGGAGTCAGGGGAGAGCTTCCTGTGCCTTTTGCTACCATCTGAGTCCAGCTATGGTTCTCTTGTAAAGGAAGTCCTTGCCACCTAATATACACTAATCTGATGGGCGCGAGGAAGGCAGGGCCACTCAGGGGTCCTGCATGGCTCGGGATGTGCCAGCTTCCCCCAGTTCATAATCACGGCCCTTTAGATTTGCCTCCCTGGCAGCTCTACCCTGGAGGTTTGGTCACAGGGTCCTCCTTAGACCAGCACCTTCTCTTTCCCTCCCGTTTCCACACCCTTGCTGCTGTGGACATTTGCTGTGTACTGGGGATTTCTCTTTTGACCAAATGCTTTTCTTCCAAGGGAGGGTGCTATGGTCAGCACCAGAGGTCTGGTCCTCCCCTTCAGACTTCTTCGCATGTCCGAGGCACCTCCTTAACCTAAGCCTGGGCCTCTGTGTGCTACATCCATCCATGGGGGTGACTGCGTTTACCTACCTCGTGGGGGTCTTGTGCAGGAGTCATTCCCATGAGTCTGTTGACTGTAAGTGCCAGGACACAGTGATGGACCAGTTGGGTCAGCATGTGTGGCCTCTCTCCCTATGGGCAGGACAACCTTGTTTTAACTCAGTCTTTAATTTGAGAGGCCACAAGTGCAATTTTATTTTATTTTTCTCATGGGAGCACCTGAACCATGATGAGGTTTGCTTACTCTAAAGGAACATGTATATAAACACACTTTATATTTGTAATTTTATTTGATGACAAAGGAAAGCATAAAAAGCCATGCCGACGGGGGTGCAAACGGGCACTCCCATTTGGCATCATTCGTGGTAAGTTGCTGCCCAGTTGCTGGGTCTCTAAGGGGCTCTTGATTCGTGGGAGCCTGTGCGGATGGAGGTATGGACATACTGGACCTTTCCTGAGGGGGATGGACTGTTCTGTTGTCCCAGCAAGAGCAAGAGCAATTGCTCCACTGGTGACTTTCATCCCATATTAAAAACCCGTCTCACCGCCCTCAGAAAAGGAAAGATCTGCGTAAGGAGAAAAATATGAGTCCTGTGTTCGGTGTCACAGCCAAGAAATCTTTAACGCTAATTAGGGCAAGTCACTTTCTTCTCCCTGGGGCTCAGTTCTCTAGTTGTAAAAAGTATGGATTTGGACGAGCCAATCTTGAAGGTCAAATTTAACATTCTAAGATGCTGGAAGCTCAATGGCATCAAACATGAAGTCAAGATTCTGTGGGGGTGGGATGGGGCTGGGGTGCAGTTCAGTGGTAGAACCCTTGCCTAGCATGTGTGAGACCCTGGGTTTGATGCCAAGCACTGCATAAAAAAAAAAAAAAAAAATCCTGTGGGATATTTCTAGTGTTTGCTTTTTAGCTGGAAAATCTGAGAGCTCTGGCTTTGGCAAGAGCAGATGCCATTCCCTATCATTCTTCTCAAGGAGAATCTCTTCCTCATTCTATCCTATCTCAGAACCCCTTCTCCAACTTTTGTTAGCAGGTATATCTCCTGATGTAGCACTTAAGTTCCACTTAGTTATTATGTCTTAGTTATTTGTGTATATTCAAGTCAATAAGAAATAGCTGATTCAGTTGTTAACACTGAGAATAAGCCTTGAAATTACAAATGAGGCTAATGACTGAGCCCTGTCTCACCTGCACATTACCCTTACAGTAGGAGATGGGAATGTGCGGAAGAACAAATAACGGAAGAAGGATGATCACAAATCCAAGAAGTTCAGAAGCTAATTGTAACCTTTGGCTATCAAGACAGAGTCCATCAGAGTAGTAGTGGGACATTTTCTTTCGATAAGATGATTTACATCAAGAAATTCTATGGAAGGAGGAAGACAGTGTATCCCAAGGACGAAAAAAAAAATCATGAAATCTTATGTGAGCTTCTGGGATGAGGCTTATAGGCCTTGAAGACCAGTGTTGCTTGTTTGCCTGATAGGAAATAGAGGTTAGTTTTGGCATAGGGTGAACATTTAAATCGTATTTTGGCATCAGCAACACAGCACAAAGGGATTTTGCCCAGCTCTTTTGGGAATAATTTTATGTCCAGTCTCAGGGTCTGTGGACAACAGTTAGGAAACCTAACATTCCTGACAAGTTGCTGTATCAGGAGTCAGATCCTTACCTCTCAGTCATTCCTAGACTGTCCAGACACTTCTCTTTGTTAAGTATTCCTGAAATTACTTAAGTGCCTTCCTGACCACCTCCTCTGAGTTGTGCAACAGTGAATTAAATGTGTTTTCCAAAAAGAACTGGCCTAAGGCTGTCCAGTGCTTCCTGTGTTGTTATTTCTGTTTCCTCTGGGTAAAAAGAATAAGTGTTATTGCCTCACGAATGATTATTTTAGAGTAAGAATGCTTCCAAGTATAACAGAATGATGACTACTATGTAAACTGAAGCTTCCTTCAGAATCCAGAGCTTTTCTTTAGACTTAATAATGCTTTCAAAATGATTAGATTATTACTAAGAGTTTGAGTTTTTTTTTTTTTTTTTTAAATTGGACATTATTTAGGAACTTGTGCAACCTCACAGAACTGTCAGTGTAACCTAAGTTTTGTTGGTGGGAAGCATGAATGATAAAGGCTTGCCAGCAAATTATTTGTAGACAATTTACATGTTCAAATTTTAAAGTATTGGGTGTCAAAGTGTGGCCCCAGGACCAGCCACATAAATATCACCTGGAAACTTGTCAGAAATTAATATTGAGCAGGTGTGGTGGTGTACTCCTGTAATCCCAATGACTCGAGAGGCTGAGGCAGGAGGATCGCAAGTTCAAAGCCAACTGCAATTTAGAGAGGCCTGAAGCAATTTAATGAGACCCTGTCTCAAAATAAAAAAATAAAAATAAAAATAAAAAGGGCTGAGGTGTGGCTCAGTGGTTTAAGTGCCCCTGGGACCAAAAAAAAAAAAAAAGACACATGGTAAACAAGATATTTGAGGCTGCCGCCCTTGTAACATGGCATGGTATTTTACAGTAAATGTAGGAGTTTACTCTAAAATAATGATAAAAAAACATAGTAGAGTTGATACATTAACTATTAACATAGTCCTTTACCATTGTTATTAAGTGTTTTGTACTTAACACAAAGTGTGTACTTATTACTGTATGTGCTACTTTGGTAGCACAGATTTGTTGACACGTAAGTGATGTGTTATACTACATTATCAGGTTATGATGTCACAAGATGGTAGGACTTTTTTAGCTCTATTATAATCTTAGGGAAAACATGGTATGTAGCTCACGACTGTACTGAATCAGAAAATCTGGGTGTGGGACTAAGCAATCTGTGCATGATTTGGCTGCATGCTTATGTTTGAGAGCAACGGATTTAGGCAGTCACGTGTATCTTTCAGATCTAGAAAGAAGTTTATAGAAAGTCAGCTCAGTGACTACACTGTCAAGAAAATACCTTGGCTGGTAAATTCAGAAAACCAAATATCCACTCACACAAAATGAAATTCTACTTTTTTCTTTTCTTTTTTTTTTGAGTTACTAGGGATTGAACCCAGGGCCTTGTACATGAAAGGTAAGCACTGTACCAACTGAGCTATATCCCCAGACCCCTGAAATTCTACTTTTGATCCATTTTTCAAGTAAAGTGATTTTGGCTTCACCCAAAGCCATAAATTCCCATGAAAAAACTAAAAGTAATAAATTGGAATCTTATAACAAAATCAACAAAAGCTAACAGCATAGTTGGCAGGTACCTAATAAAACTTGTTTTGTGTGTCAAACTGCAAGCCAGAAAATACAATTACAGAATTTATTTTTAAGGATTGGGATCAAAAATCTAATTATTAACATTATCATCCTATAGGATGCCAAAATAAGATAGAATTTGTAACTTCAGTTTTGGCTACTTAAAATTTATTGAAAGATGTTGATGGGTGTAAGCTGGACTCTGCTTTCCCTCCTGCATGTCAAACACGTTTGTAATACTTCAGTTCTTGGCCTCTGTTATCTGAACTCTACAGTAACAGAGCCATCTAATGACCACTGGGGCCAATTACAAGCAGATTGGTAATTATGGTGCACTCAATTTTCACACGGATACAATGGAATGATAACATATCCTTTGCAAGCCATTTAAAAATAATTTCCATTTGATTTTTAATACAATATATTTCTGAAAAGATATATTCCTAATTTGTTTAGTTTGGTCAATGCATGCAAAGGAGGCAGTCTTGGATGCTTGTGATTAGGGTTCAGTGTATCAGTAAATAAACTACCTAAGAACAGTTTGTTTGTCAAAGGGAAATTAAGAGGTCAGGAATGTGACTGCCTTCCTTGCAGCTGTTAATGTCACTGTGAAGTCCCTCCCAACTCTTGCATAGAGGAAACACTTCTCCTTAGCTTCATTTTTTTCTGACAATGCAACAGAAAGCAGCACTTAAGAGAATTTAAGAGCCTTTACATAATACGTCCATTGTAAATTATCCTTTAGCATTGTTCCTGAAAAAGAACTTTGTAGGGAAAGTTTCACAATTAATTGTGTTCTACCTAACGTATTAGCTGGGTTTTCCAGTGACTCATACACAATTGGCATGATTCTTTGGAGAGGTCAGAGTGATGGGTGGGTAACTGCTGCTTTGATGGCCAATGGAAATAACTAGTTAAGAGAAAGGAAAAATATTGATGGGTGGAGGCCAGACTTTGCTTTTCCTCATCCTTATATTCACCATTGTGACAAGGACTGATAAGGAGCCCAGCATGTACTTTCTCTTTCTCAGTCTCTCTTGCAGCTAGATGTGCCATGTCCAGCTCACAGACAATGAGATGTAAGTGGAAGAGGTACATGCAACTTCGTAATGCCATTTATGGGCAGGAATATGACTTTCTTTTCCCTTTCCTTCTTCCTGAAGGTTGCAATGTAGAGGTAATAACTAGAAGTCAAGCAATCATGATGGAGCAAGATGTGACCTAGGGAATTGTATCAGTCATCTATTCCTGCATTACAAATGGCATTACCCCACAATTTAGCAAATATTATTATGTAGTTTCTGTGGTCAGAACTCAGGAATGACTTCGTTGGGCAGTTCTACTACTTTCTCTTATGAGGCCGAGATCAAACTGTTAACAAGGACTGTAGTCAATTGAAGTCTCAAAAGGGCTGGGGAATCTTTTTTCTAAGATGGTTTACTCTGACGGCTGTTGGCAGGAGGCACATCCCATGCTGGCTATTGGCAATAGGCCTCAGTTCCTCACCAAGTGGGTATCTCCATAGGAACAGCTGGATGTTGGCATGACATGTAGGCTGTTTTCTCTCAGAGTAAGTATCCAAAGGAGAGCAGGGAGGAAGCCAGAATGGCTTTTATGACTTAGTTTCTAAGCCATAACTTAGTTTTCAGAAGTGTCACACCATCACTTTTGCGATACACTCCATTATAAGTAGCTCGCTAACCAACCGGCATTTAAGGGGATGGGAACAGGTGCAACCTCTGGAAGGGAGGAGCACTCTGGGATCATTGTACTCCAATGGTATCCACATCTGAACCTCCAGAATCCATGCATGGAATAAAGAACTTTATTGATGTAATGAATGACCTTGAGATAAGGACATAATCTTGGGTTGTCTGGGTAGGTTCAAAGTAATCACAAAGGTCCTTGTAAGTCAGAGTGAGAGTGAGAAATCCGAGTGGCAGATGTAATAATAAAAGCAGGTCAGAGGGATATGGCCAAGAAGTCAAGGGATGCAGATAGCCTGCAGAAGTTGGAAAAGATAAGGAATACTCCCCTACAGGCCCCAGAAGGATTGCAGCTTTGGATTTTAGCTCTGTAATAAGCCTTAAACTTCTGACCTCCAGAAATGCTAAGATAACAAATTTATGTTGTTTAAGCCACCAAGTTTGTGGTTTTTTTTTTTTTTTTAGAGCAGAAAGTATTTTTGGATGTATTTAAAACCACCACTGTCCACAAATTATTTATAGTTCTCCCACATGCAAAATAAACTCACCTATCTTAAGGCCTCAAGATCTTACTCCATTATAGTATCAACTCAAAAGTTTAGACTCTTATCCTCTAAATAGGTGCAGAGGAAGTTTATTGGGTATAATTACTTACATACAGCTACTCAAGTACATACTCATCTATCCGAAGAGGACTAAAGAAAAAATTATATGCTCTTCTCCTACAATAACCAATGTAAAATGGTGGGACATATTTGACAACTGCTACAGAAACTTCTGTTCCAACAGGTAGAAAAAGAAAAGATGGTGTACAGAAGTTACTGGTCTGTAGCAAATTCTGAAATCCACTTGGTTACAGGCTTGCAGGTCCATTTTCAAAGTCTGAGAATAATTCTCTATGGTGGTTCCACCTTCTGGACTCTTCGTTTTACCCTCTAAGTCGTTGTTCTTTCATGAAAGATGGTATACGTTTGCACCAAATAGTTTTTTCAGCCTGCTTCATACATGTAGAAATGTGGGGGTGCAAAGTCCTCTTTTCTTTTTATACTCTTTTATTTCAGTCCAAGGTGACAGAATCTCTGGTAATAGAATTCTGTTAAAAAAAATCTTGTGGGTTTTCTTTGAATCTTGTTGGGTTTCAGTGCCTGAGCTAAGAGCCATACTCATAAGTCATTTTGAGATATGTCTTTCTTTACCTTGAACTTTTGCTAAAGGACTAAGGCCTTAAGAAACTTTTTTAAAATAATTTTTTTTAGTTGCAGGTGACACAATACCTTTATTTTATATATTTATATGTGGTGCTAAGGATTGAATCCAGTGCCTCACACGTGCTAGGCAAGCACTTTACCACTGAGCCACAACCCCAGCCCTGACCTTAAGCTTCTTAGAAGCTGTGTTATTTGAATAAGAGGACCTGTGAGGTACACTTTGAAAAATTTTATAGGGATTTTTGTCTGAAAAGGACTCTGATGTACCATTCTTCAACACCACTGGGATGAACACCAGTGGAACAATAAAACAGAAGAAAGCTGTCCCTGTTCCTTGGTACACAGTATCAGCCCTGGAGTGACTGTCTCTCAAGTTCTTGAATGTGAGAGAGAAGTAAAATTCAATCTTAGGTCATGATTTTGTAGACATTTTCTGTTACTGGTAAAATAATTGAATCCTAACTTATCCTAACTAAGAGCATCTTTGGTGCTCCTGGGGGCGTCTCTGGAATGAATACATAGCAAACTAACTCATGACAACTTTAGAACTCAAAACTACAATTGTTCAAGATTTGGTAAGCCTCCACATTCTGTTGATCAGCACATACTCTGATTCTTATATATTAGTAGTTTGACACTTGCTTTGTGTGGTGGCTCATGTGTATAATCTCAGCTACTCAGGAGGCTGAGGCAGCTGGACTACAAGGTAGAGGTCAGTATAAGCAATTTAGTGAGACTTGGCTTTAATATAGAAAGTAAAACATGCTGGGGGTGTAGCCTATAGGTTCAATCCCTAGTATCACCAAATTTAAAAAAAATTCTTATTTAACTGGTAAAAAAAATTAGTTGATTCCATCAAGTATGATTATAAATAGGAGTGGGTAGTGGGGAGGTAGGAGATGGAAGGTAAGTAGATTGGGGATGTTTACCAAAATAAAAGACCTGGTCTCAGCACTCAGGTTATGTGTAGACCCTTTAAAGAGGATAAGCCATATGCACTTTCCAGCCCAACATGTCATGAACATAAATGCAAAAATCCTCAACAAAATACCACCTAACCAGCCAGGTGAGGTGGCACATGTCTGCCTGTTAGAGGCTTGGGAAGCTGAGATAGGAGGAATACAAATTCAAAGCCAGCCTCAGCAACTTAGTGAGACCCTAAGGACTCAGGGAGACCCTGTTCCTAAATAAAGTACAAAAAGGTTTGAGGATGTGGCTCAGTGGTTAAGTGCTCCTGGGTTCAATCCCTGGTACCAAAATAAACAAAAACAAAACAAAACAAAAATCCAGCTAACCATATTCAACAGTACTTTAAAAACATTATTTACCATGATCACATAGGATTTATTCTTAGGATGCAAGCTTGGTTTACATATGCAAATTTATAAATGTGAGACATCATATTAACAGAATGAAGCAAAAAAATATGCATCTCAGTTGATGCAGAAAAAGCACTTGACAAAATTCAACATGCTTTCATGATAAAAACTCAAGAAACTGGATATAGAAGGAATGTACTCCGACATAGAAAAGGCCATGTCTGACAAATCCACAGTTGACATACTATGAAAGCTTTTCTTAAGATCAGAGTAAGACAAGCATGCCTAGACTCACCACTTCTTTTCAACATGGTGCTAGATGTCCCTTGCCAGAGAATTATGCAAGAGAAAGAAATAAAAACTATCTTAATAGGAAAGGAGGAAGGAAAATTGTCTGCATCAATAAGATCTTATATAAAGAAAACTAAGGATTCCACTAGAACCAATAATAAAACCAGTAAAGTTGCTGAATACAAAGTTAGAAAAGAACACTAGCACTTCTATATTCTAACAATAAACTAGACAAAAAAGATATTAAGCCAGCCGTGGTGGTACATGCCGTAATCCCAGTGATTCAGGAGGCTGAGACAGGAAGATTCCAAGTTCGACGCCAGCCTGGGCAACTTAGTGAGACTGTTTAAAAATAAAAAATAAAAAGGGCTAGGTATGTAGCTGTGTTAAAGTACCCAAGTTCAATCCTCAGTATAAAAACAAACAAAAAATGACAAACAAAATAATTCAAAACAAAAACATCCCCCAAACCAAAAAACAAAAAACAAACAAACAAAAAATTAAGAAAATACCAAACAAAAAATCTTAGGTATAAATTTAACCAAGGAAGTAAAAGATCTGCCTATGAAAACTACTAATGAAATAAATGCAAGAGCACACAAATGGAAAGATATTCTGTATTCATGAATTGGGAGAATTAATACTGTCAAAATGTCTACACTACCTAAAACATTCTACAGGTTCAATGCAATTCCTAACAAAACTACAATGTCATTTTTCACAGAAATAGCAAAAAATAATCCTAAAATTTGTTTGAAAAGACCTCCAAAAGACAAAGCAATCTTGAGCAAAAAGAACGAAGTTGGAGGTATCACACTATCTGACTTCAAAGTATACTACCAAGTCAAAGTAATCAAAACAGCAGGGCATTGGTATGAAAACAGACACCACCAACCCACAAAGCAGGACAGAATTCAGAAATAAACCCATGCATTTATAGACAACTGATTTTTAATAAGGAACACACAATGGGGAAGTGACAATCTCTTCAATAAACAGTATTAGGAAAACTGGATATCCACAGGCAGATGAATGAAATTGGACCTGTGTCTCATACCACATACAAAAATCAACTAATAATGAATAAAAGACTTTCATGTAAGACCTGAAACTATAAAACCACTAGAAGAAAACAGGAGAAAAGTCCCATGATATTGACCTAGGCAATTATTATTGTTTTGGACGTGACTCTAAAAGCACAGGGAACAAAAGCAAAAATGGATAAGTAGGATGGCATCAAACCAAAAGGTTTATTTTCCTTTTTTTGGTACTGGGATTGAACCCAGGGGTGCTTAACCACTAAGCCACATCGCCAACCGTTTTTATATTTTATTTAGAGACAGGATCTCCCTGAGTTGCTTAGGGCCTCACTAAGTTGCTGAGGCTGGCTCCTGCCTCAGCCTCTTAAGCCTCTGGGATTACAGGCATGCACCATCACACCTGGCCAAACTAAAAGTTTTCTGCACAGCAAAGAAAATAATTAACAGGGTAAAGAGACAATCCACAGAGTGGGAGAAAATTTTTGCAAACCATACATCTGATAAGGGGTTCATATCCAAAATATGTAAGGAACCCAAACAACCCAATGCAAGAAAATAAATAACCCAATTAAAAATGGGCAAAGGAACTGAACAGGCATTTCCCAAAAGAAGACATACAAATGGCCAACTGGTATATGAAAAATGCTTAGCATCACCACTCATCAGGGAAATGCAAATTAAAGCTACAATGAGATACCACTTCATATTGGTTAGAATGGCCATAAAAAATGATAAGCATTGGTTTGGGTGTGGATAAAAGGGAATCCTTGCACACTGTTAGTAGGAATGTAAGTTAAAGCTGCCATTTTGGAAACAGGATGGAGGTTCCTCAAAAAACTAGAAATAGATTTACCATGATCCAGCAACTCCTTTTCTGGTCATGTATCCAAAGGAACTGAAATTAGCCAATCAGAGTCACCTGCACACCCATGTTTGTTACTGCACTATTCACAATAGCCAAGATATGGAATCAACCTAAGTGTCCATCAATGACTGAATGGATAAAGAAAATGAGGTATATATACAAAATTGAATATTATTTAGCTTTAAAAGAGTAAACCTTGCAATGTGTGACCAAAAGGAAAAACCTGATGGACACTATGCTAAGTGAATTAAGTGAGGCACAGAAAGATGAAACTCAAATGGAGGGTAGATGCAGGTATGGTGGAAGACGCCTGCAATCCAAGCTACTTGGGAGGTTGAGGCAGAAGGACTGCAAGTTGGAGACTAGCCTCACCAACTTAAGGAGACCCTGTCTCAACATGAAAAATCAAAAAAGGACTGGGAGTTGGGGATGTAGGTCAGTGGTCAAGGGCTCCTGTGTTCCCTCCGGCAAGGAAAAAAAAAAAAAAAAATAATAGAATGTTGGTTGTCAGAGGCTGGGAGATAGAGAGGACTGTGAGATGCTGTTAAAAGGGCACATATGAGGAATACATTTTGAAATATATTGTAAATGTACTTTATTTAAAAATTGCTGAGTTAAAATTTCAAATCTCATCCCTAAAAAGATAAGTGAGGTGATCTATTTTATAAGCTTGATTTAGTCATTCCATATTATGTACATATATTAAAACATCACATTATACCCCCATATATATTCAATAATGAGTTATTGATAAAAAAATGAAAGTTCTAAAAGCTTACAAAGCAAGGTTTTAAGATACCAATGAGCAGATAATATCACTGAAGGAATTAAATATTGGAATATTTATCTAATACTACATATACATTTTAAAATTCTTAAAACCCTTGAAGAATAGAAAGCAGACTCAGGGAGTATAAGTAATTTGCTCAACTGGGTGCAATAAAGAAAGAATGTGAATTTATCAGTTAAAACCTGTGCTGTTCAATCCAATGTAAATAACAGAGAACTCAAGTTTGGATAGATTCACATAAACATACTTATTGATATGTTTATAAAGGACAAAGGATGTTTAAGTATTGGAATTTTTAAATGAAAAATATTTACAAAATATTCTTGAAAAGGCATTTACAAATTTAGTTTAGTATGGCCCTAGAAAATGATTAATTTCACTGAACTGGATGTTTTTGGCACCAGGGATTGAAACAGAGGCGCTTAACCACTGAACCACATCCCAGCGCATTTTATGTTTTATTTTGATACAGGGTCTCGCTAAGTTGCTGAGGCTGGCTTTGAACTTGCGATCCTCCTGCCTCAGCTTCTCAATCGCTGGGATTACAGGTGTGCGCCACCGCGCCCGGCTGAACTGGATTTATACAACGTTTTAGGGGTATAATATTTGAAGAAAGCATTTTTTTTTCTTTTGCCACCATCATTTCACCTGCATAAGTACAAAGAGTTGATTTAATAAAAGCAAATCAAACTATCTCTTACAAAAGAAAGAGTACCCCCAAAGGTAGTATTCGGAAGAAGGGACTTCAAGCTGCTGCTTTAAGTATCTTATTTATTTATTTGTTTTTCGGTACTGGGGATTGAACCCAGGAGCGGTGGGGACAGGGTCTCACTAAACTGGTAAGGCTGACCTCCAATTTGCGATCCTCCCGCCTCCACCTTTCGAGGCCCTGGGATTACAGATCAATACTAAATAGCAGAAACCAAGAAACACCTCAAGCTTTGGAAGAAAGGGAGGGCGGAGGTATTCAGAGGATGGATAGAAAAACCAAACTGAAGTGGGGTCAGGCCACGCCCGGAGAGAGCAGAGCACCAGAGAAAGCGCAGCGAACGGGTAGGACGGAGGACGGAATCCGTGGCCGCGGGAGAACCGCGCGCGGAAAGAACCCCACCTCCAAACACTGGCGCTCAGGCCCGGCCGGGTGCGCCGGGTGAGGTCACAGCCTCTTATGAGGTGGGGCCGACGGGCTGGACCGCAGCGCCTTCCAGTCGGCGCCCAAACGGCAGCGAGCTCAGCCGCTTTCCCCGGCCCGGCCCGGGGCCCGGATGGTGGAGGCAACCTCTGCAGCGGCGCGCCGCAAGCAGGGATTGAGTCTGCCCCGCTGGGTCCGCTAGGTGGGCGGGGCGTCGGGCCCGGTCAGGTGACCTCGGGGGCGGGGCCGCGCTGCGCGGGAGCCGGGAAGGAGGCGGAGCCAAGGCGTTGCGCGCGCGGGGACCTGAGGCACCTGGTGCACACCTGCCTGCCGCAAGAGCGAGCCTCAGCCTGAGGCGGGGAGGGCCGGTGCAGGGCCAGGAGGGTCCAGGGGGCCGATAGAAGCAGCCCTGACGGGGCCAGAGGTCCAGGCTAGGTTTGCTGAGGAGAGGGGAAAGAAGAACCCTTAGAGCCTGAGGCAGGAGAATGAGCTGTGGTGAGAGGACGAAGGAGAACATTAAAGGAGCAGGGTGAAGGAAGGTTCCAGAAAGGAAGGCGAGGCGCCCCATCGGGGTCGTCAGAGGGGCAGAGTGAGGAGGACGGAGACTGGTCACGAGGTCCCTCAGAAAGTGGTGGTGGTAGAAGGGTGGAGGACCCGGTGGCCCGGAAACTGCCCGGGCCCTGCGGCTGGCGCTTCCATCTCCCCATGGTTTGCCTCTTTATTGACATGTTGACTTTCTTCCCAGAGTTGTTTGCCTCGGAAAAACAGGGCCTGTGGGAACCCAGGGGAGCATAGGTTCTTGCCCAGGTGCAGATTTACTCAGTATTCGTTAGGCAAACATGACAGATCGGGTAATTAACGCGCGAAGGCTGATTGATGGCAATAGGTGCAATGAGGTTGTATCTGCAGTTGCTGTTCAGGGACATTTGCAGGGGAAAAGTGAGTGGGGCGACTTGCGAGGGAGGTGCAGTGTGAGTGGAAGGGGAAGGTATCTCCAGTGGCAGGTCTTACATGGTCTTCAGTGAACGTGCCTTTATTTTTCTCATCGTAGGTCCTCATGACTCCATTTCCTCTTCAGTTACTTCTCTTGTTCCCTTTACAGAGAAACTCCATGAGTCTACCCTACTTTATGTCTCCAGCATCTACCTTCACCACCTCCAAGAACGTTGCCTTCCTACCATTCCGTCCAGTGGCGCCTCTCAACATTGTGGGCGTCCTCTCCACTTTGCAAAACCTAATCAGCCATTCAATACTTGATCAATAGCACCTTTTACCACCATTGATTACTCTTTGAAGTACTTTCTTCGCTGATTCTTTTTTTTTATTAAAATCTTTTTCATTTTTACAGATTGCATTTTGATTCATTGTACACAAATGGGGTACAACTTTTCATTTCTATGGTTGTACACAATGTAGATTCACCATTCATATAATCATACATATACATGGGGTAATACTGTCTTATTCTATCTCTTTGTCCCCCACCCCCTCCCACCCCATTTTCTTCTACATCATCCAAAGTTCCTTAGTCCCCCCCCAATCCCCTCATTATATATTGGCATGCACTTATCAGAGAAAACATTCGGCCTTTGGTTTTCAGAAAGGACTTAAGGTCTTGTCTCCCTTTGTTCAGAACTCTTTAATGATTCCCACCCCTTCAGAGTCCGAGCTTAAGTTCTTGGTATTACCAAGGTGCCATCAGTGACCTGCCCTCCTCCTCCCATTCTCTTTGCTGTCTCTGCTTCAGCCTCTTATGTATTATTCCTACTGTTCTTGAATAGTGAGGCTCCTTTTTGTACTAGGCCTTGGTACTTGCTCTTCTTTCTAGCTGAAGCCTGTTTTCTAAAATACTCATTGGCTCCCTACCTCAGTTCCTCTACATTCAAGTCTCCCTCTCAGTCAAGTGTTCTTTGGCCACCCTTCTAGTATCTGCATTTCTCCCCCTATACCATGCTTCATATCCTCCTCCCTTTTACTTTTTTTTCTTGTTAGTATTTATCACAGATAACTGGCAAGTACAATGTATTTCACTTTTTTCCTATTTTGTCATCTCTCCTTGACTAGGACGTAAACTTCTCATGAGCCAGAATCCCCTCCCCCACATTTTGTTTCCTGCTATATCCCCAGGCCCAGAAAGAGGGCCTAGCATTTTAAGTATGCCATAAATCTATGTTGAATTTACAGATTGAGGAATGAATGGATGACTGAAGAACTCCCTGACATCAGAATCCTTCATTTTCTCCTTCCTTTTCTTTTTTATTATTGTATATACTATTGTGCTTGATACTATGAGAAATAATTTCAAGAATAAGTTACCAGTCCCAGTTCTTTCATGTTGTAGTTGATAGAAGAGCTATATATGTAAAAATTAATATCCAAATGATTAGTGTATGTTGAATAGTGAGGACAGTAAGGACAGTGAAGACAGTATTGCTGTGACAAACAGGTTAGAATTAAAGATTGAACAGATTAGAGAAGATCTAGAAGAGATTGCATAGAATGGGTTGCTGGGGAGACCTGTGTAGATTTCTAATCTCTTCTTGAGATTTTGGGTATTGTTAATGTGATTTCATTTTATTTTTAAACCTATTTTGTTTAACATATTTTGGATTCCAGAGATGATAGATATATCACATTCAAAAGTAATTACTATAGCATATTTCAGAAATAAATGCGAATTATTTAAAAGTACCATGTCTCCACTTGACAGAGTAATAACTTTCTAATATGAAAAAGACACTGATGGTTACAACTAGTAATATATTGTAACATAACTAATAATATAATCAATAGCTGTTCAGATGTGGCTCAGATATGAGTAAAAAAACATTGAAAAATTTGGGAAATTCCAAAAGCATTGGTTATTACACTTGCATGATGTGAAAATCTGTGGTCTTACGTAAAGCTAAGGTATCTTTTGTTTGTAGTAGTATTGTTTTGAGAGGCAATGTTGTATGGTGCTGAAGGGCATGGCCTTTGAAGTTAGATTGCCTAAATTCAAATTCTGATTCCTTTCCTTGCTGGCTGTGTGATCTTGGGAAATTTCATTTGTCTCCAAGTCTTTATTTTTCTCATCTTTAAAATAGGGATAATGGCAATTCCTTAAAGGACAGTTGTGAGAAATAAATGAAATAATTCATGTCAAAGAGTTTATCGTAATGTTTAGCACATAGTAAGCATTTTTTTTAGCATGGTGATTGCTGTTTCTGTAGTTCTAGTGTTTATTTGAATAAATATAACTGGATTTCTCTGCTTTTCATGCCATTTGAGATGCATTTATTTACTTCTTTATACCACAAAGGGATTGGATGCTCTCCTGTGATTTATAATCTAATAACTGTCTTTTCAAAAAAAAAAAAAAAAAAAAAAGAGCTCATGTCCATATATCTGCGTTGCTAGATATTATACCTTAAGTGAGTGTTACATTGAAGAGATAACTTCAGATGGATAAATATCATTACTTAAATTTCCAAAATAGGCATATGATTTTTTTCTTTTTCTGACAGGAAGGAAATCCTTTTGCACTGCTGCTCAGTCACACTTGTTGATCAGGTCCTTTGAACCCTGAAGAGCAGAATTTATCTCAACAGAAAGATGGAAACAAAAACACATTTATTCTGCCAGGTACTTATTCAAGACAGTTTTTAAAGATTCCTTGTTTTTCTGTGTTTTTTTAAAATTTATATTATTATACATCCATGATCATTAAGCAAATTTAGAGAGTAATAAAGTCCTCAGGAACTTGCCTAATATCTGATATGACTTTAGAGCTCTATCAGTGAACGTATGTTGGACTGTCATCTAGTATGGGTGGGAATATCTTTTGGAGGTAGGGACCTGGATAATTTTTCAGGAGATCAAAGAATTTAAACTGTCTTCCAAAGTGGCTATTACCATTTGCATTCTCACCAACAATGAATGAGCTCCTTTTGCTTCACTTTCTTGTTTATATTTGTTGTTTATAGTGTTTGGGATTTTTCACCTTTTAAATATATTGTTGTTGAATTTTAAAATTAACAGATACTAATTATGTATATTTATGGGATACAATGTGGTATTTTCTTCTATGTATAAGTTATTGAATGATTCTGTTAAATTCACTAACATTTCCATCACCTCAACAACTTACCATTTTTTGGTATAAGAATATTAAAAATCTGTTTTTTCAGCAATTTTGAAATACACAGTATTAACAAATGTTGTTACCATGCAGTGCATCACATCACTAAAGCTTATTCCTCCAGCGTAACTGAAAGTTTGTACCCTTTGATCAATATTTTTCCTTTCCCCATCCCTCCCTCTCTCCTCCAGCCTCTGGTAAACAGCTTTCTACTATGTGTTTATGGGATCAGGGTTTTTAGATTTTACATATAAGTGAGATCACACAGGGTTGTCTTTCTGTATGCAGCTTATTTCATGTGGCTTTCATTCAGTTTTATCCACGTTGTTGGGTCTGACAGAATTCCTTCCTTTTAAGTCTGTATCGTATTCCATTGTGCTGATATACTGCATTTTCATTGTCCTTTTGTCCATGGACACCAAGGTTGATTTTATATCTTGGCTATTTTGAATAATGATAAAATGAACATGGGAATACAGATATTTCTCTGACATACTATTTAGTTCCTCTGAATACATACCCAAAAGTGGACTTGCTGGATCATATGATAATTCTATTTTTAGTTTTTTGAGGAACCTTCATACTCTTTTCCAAAAATGACTGCACCAATTAACGTTCCAACCAATGGTTTTCAAGGGTTCCCTTTTCTTCATATCCTTGCCAATGCTTGATATCTTTTATCTTTTTTTGATAATAGGTATTCTAACAGGTGTGAAGTAATATCTCACAGTGGTTTTAATTTGTATTTCCTAATGATTAGAGATGTTGAGCATTTTCTTTCAAATCTGTTGGTCATTTTAATTTTTTTTTTCAGTACTAGGAATTGAACCCAAGGTGTTTTTCCACTGAGCTACATTCCCAGTCCTTTTATTTTTATTTTTTAACTTGAGACAGGGTCTTGCTGAGTTGCTGAGGCTGGTCTTAAACTTGCAGTTCTTTTGGTTCAGTCTTCTGAGTTGCTGGGGTTACACATCTGGTTTATATGTGTTTATTTTTGAGAATTGTCTGTTCAGATTCTTTGCGAGCTTTTTAATTGGCTTATTTTCTTGATATGCTTAGGTTCCTTATTTGGATATTAATCCTTCCTCAGGTGTATGGTTTGTAAATATTTTTTCCCACACTGTGGGTTGTGTTGTTATGCTGTTGTTTCCTTTGCTGTGTAGAAGGTTTCTTGTTTGATGCAATCCCCTCTTTTTTTTTTTTTTTTTTTCCCTCTTTTGGTGCTGGGGATCAAACCCAGGGCCTGATGCATGATAGGCAAGTGATCTACTGCTGAGCTGTATCCTTCATGCAATCTTAGTAGTCTGTTTTTGCTTTTATTGTCTGTGCTTTCTGGGTTATATTAAAACAATACAAAACAAACAAAAAATACTTGTCAAGACTAGTGTTGTGTTACTTTTCCCAAAGGTTTTCTTCTGGTAACTTTACGATTTATTTTACCCATTTTGAGTTGATTTGTGTATATGCTGTAAGAAGAGTAGTGTGCAGTGTCATTCTCTTTTTTTTTCAATTTCTTTTTTTTTGCATGTGGATATTCAGTTCTCCAACTACTGTTTGTTGAAGATACTCATTTCCCCATTGTGTGTTCTTGCCACTTCTGTCAAAAATCAACTGACCATAATACTTGAGTTATTTCTGAATTTTCAGTGCTATTCTAGTGGTCAATGTGACTGTTTTTATGCTAGTACTATGCTGTTTTGATTACTGTAGCCTTTATAATGCATTTGAAATCAGGAAGTATGATGCCTCTAACTTTGTTTTGCTTCAGATTGCTTTGACTTTTTGAAGTCTTCTGGTTTAATACAAATTTTAGGATTGTTTTTTATATATTTTTTGAAAAACGACATTGGAATTATGACAGGAATTGATCAAATCTGTAGATTGCTTTGGGTACTATGGACATTTTAATAATATTAATTCTTCCAATTCATGAATGTGGTGTATCTTTTCATTTACTTGTGTCTTCTTCAATTTCTTTTATCAATGTCTTATAGTTTTCATTATTGGGTTTTCATCATTATGACAGGTGTGTAGTGGTATCTTTTTTTAAATGTAATACTGTTTATTTAACTTCAGAAACATTTCAGCATCCTAAATATACAAAAATAACATAATGTTGCAAATTGTATTTATGTACAGAAGGTTCTTGAACTTTCATTGATGCAGTGACTCTTTGCTTTGCTGACAATGAAGAGTTCTACAGTTTGTATGAAAGCAAAGTTTAAAATCTACTGTACTTAGCTAAAAAAAATTCAAACACTTCTCATGCCAGCTAACACCACTTGTTCCACAACTAAGAAAGGCAGCAGAATGCTATATCACTATATACAAAAATAAGACAACCTGAAGCTAAATGGATGCCCACTGCAGTGTCATCACACTGTACGCCCTGAGTATGGCCCCTCCAAAAGGCATCTTCCCCCACAGCCTCAACGCCAAGCAAGGAGCATGAAGAGTTTTTATTGGTTGTGTTGTTCTTTTTACAGACTGTAGATATATACAATTGATAACTGAGGATTTCTAGCCAATAACCATATAGTTAATACCACTTACAAATTTAAAAAAAATGCCAGAAACATCTTCAAGTGCCTTGTCACACCAACAGCAAAGTGCACAGAGTGAGGAAAACATGAGAATGCCTTTTCATTTTGAAGATGTTTGGAAATATGTACAACTTTGATACAGTTTCAGGGTGCTCTGGACACCCAGGGCCACTTCATGTAAACCACTGACAATTTCTAGGACACTTTTGAGAGACTACAATATGATCATGATCAAATTCTATAATTGAACCTAATGAGAGTAACAGACACTTCTCAAATAAGAGTGTCAATCACGGTACTCCCCTACTCTAAGGTATTCCCAAGAGAGGGATAAACAGTTTTTTATTCATCCTCCTCCTCTTCTTCATCTTCCTCTTGAACCTTTTTCCTGGCGACTTTAGCAGGACCCTTTTTGCCATCAAACTTTCCTTTAGACTTATAGTCAGCAACATCTTTCTTTTATTTCTCCTTCAGCTTTGCAACCTTATGATGTATGGCTGCTTTTTGCTGTCACTTAAGTTATTCCACATCTCGCCCAGCTTTTTTGCCACATCTCCAGTGGAGATACCAGGATTTGTGGACTTGATCTTGGGGTGGAATTCTGAACAGAACAGGAAGAATCCAGATGGTGGTCTTTTGGGGTCATTAGGGTCCTTTTTCTTCTTGCCTGCCTTAGCTGGTCCATAATTCTTCATGTCCTGATCATAGCGCACTTTATCCGCCTTTGCCATTTCGTCAAATTTAGATTTCTTTTTCCCAGACATTGTCTTCCACCCCTCAGAGCACTTCTTGGAAAATTCTGCAAAATTGATAGGGACTTCTGGATTTTTCTTTTTATGTTCTCTGCAAATCTGCACAAAGAAGGCAGAAGCAGACATCTTGTCCTTTGGTTTGTTGGGGTCTCCTTTAGCCATCCTGACTGTATTGTTTGCTAGTCTCCTGTATCTTGTTTTAATTTGCAGTTTACTAATGACATTTGATGTTGAGCATCTTTTTATATGCATATTTGCTATCTTTACATTTTCTTTGGTTAAGTATTTGTACAGATCATTTGCCCTTTTAAAAATTGGGTTGTTCTTTTTTTTATTGCTGTGTTTCAAGAGTTCCTTGTATATTTTGGATGATAGTCTTTTATCAGATGTGTTCTTTGTACATGTTTTCTCCCAGTGCTTTTCTCTCCTTCTCATGATATGTTTGTTCATAGAGCAAAAATTTTAAATTTTAATGGAGTCTAGTTTATCAATTATTTCTTTCATGGATCATGCCTTTGATTTGCATCTAAAATATGGTTAATTTTTATGACTAAAACTGTTCCTTTGTAAAGCATATGGTAAATATTTTCAGTCTGATGCCTTAAGAACTAGATTCAGGTATTGTTAGATATATTAATGAATGTCATGTATTTTATAGATGCATAATGCATAAAGGAAAACTGGTGAGATTTAGAGTAGGTAATCTGAAATAATAATGCACTAATGAATAAAATACTTTTCAACAGAATTCCCTTTGGTAGCACTATTGGAGAAAAAAATACTCATCTAAAATGAATTATTAGAGCCAGAATGTTGTGTTTAATGTATATGTACAAAGGAAGTATGTATAATTATGACTCTTGATTGTTCACAGGCAGAAGAAAATATTGACTTATCAGATAATAATTCTAATTCTTTTGGAACCAACTTGCCAACAAGAAATATTGAAAGCAAGAAACACATCAAATTTTCTAAAACAGTGAAGAAGAAAGTTTCACCTGAAATTAGGGGTTGTAATCCAGAACATAAAAATACGTAAGCTAAAAATGCTGATCTTAACTCTTTTGAATTATGCTTTTGTTAATGCCACATAGTTTATGTTGTGTATCTGTGGCCATTCTTTCACGAGTATAGCTTTAACTCTTCTTACATCTTTGCTCGCTTCTGGCACAACCGTGTGGAAGCCTGTTATCTATCACAGAATATGAATGAGAAGGCAGCAATTATCAATCTGTCCGTAAGTTTATCTTAAAAATAATTTAGGAAGGAAATAGAAGGGTTCTTCTATCTGAGCTTGGGTTACTGGTTTCCATGAAATTTAATTATTTGAATATTTGTTAATTCTTTTTTTGTGTATTTCATTGCCTTGGTACCTTTTGTTAGTTACAAAAGAAGCTCTAGCCTTTTGCAATATACAGGATAAATAATGTTTATTTTTAATATTTAAAAGATTGAAATAGAAAACTTGCTTCTTGTAAAAAGAAGAAACCTCTGAGAAAACATTCTGGATATATCTCACTTTATCTTTTTCCAGCTATATGCTGTCTTACCAATTGGTGAAGTTGGAAATTATCTGTGCATTGTGATTAAAGAGGCACTTAAACTCAAATCTCTCCCTATCATAAGTTTGTATTTCCATTTTATTTAACCTAACATTTTTACCATGATTTCTGTTTGTTAGATGACAAAAGCAAGTCAATTATTTCTGGAAGACCACAATAAAACGTTATCTAGGAAGGAGTAGAAGGTATGGGGAGTGTCCCTTACCTTCTTTCTTTAGCATTGTTCAAAATGGGTTAGCACCTTGGAGACACATGCCCCAAAGGAATGGAATACAGGACAAATATTGTAGAACTATTCATTATTTGTACCAAATCATCTCTATTTCATAATATGTTTGAGGCAGCTCATAATTTAAAAGCACACTTATTCTTAGAAAAGAAGATGAAAGACCAAAGTCATGTAGCAGAGAGGAAACCATGATTGAACCAGGTATTGGATATATGGGGAAGAGGTGGAAAAGACAAAGCAGCAGTAGACTTTAGGTTGTGACCTGTTATTGGGTCATGAAATCAGTTTAGAAAGTCAGTATTAGTTGCTGGGCATGGTTGTACATGCCTTGTAATCCTGGTGACTTGGGAGATGGAGGCAGGTGGATCACAAGTTCAAGTCCAGCCTCAGCAACTTAGTGAGCTCCTGTCTCAGAGTAAAGGAGGACTGGGAATGTAGCTCAGTGGTTAAGAACCCCTGGGTTCAAACTCCAGTACCAAAAAAAAACAAAAAACCAAAACCAAAACAAAAACCCAAAACCTAAAACCAAACCACCACAACAACAAATATACAAAAAGAAAGTTACTACTAGTATTTTTTTTTTAAGGAAATAGTTTAGAATTGATGACAGAGTACTTTTCACATAATATGAATAAGTATTGTTCTGTGAAATAGTTTGTTTTTATATATTCTCTTTCTGAACTGTTTCTCAACAGAAAATTTATTTTAGCCTATTTATTTTCAAAATAGTTGAAAGTCATTTCCTATGAGACAGAAGACTATATGAGGGTACTAAGAGCAAGGTAATGGATCTCAGGATAGGAATTTGGGGGACTGGTTTTAAAAGGGATACAGAGTCAAAAGGGCAAAGTATCTGCTGGATGTATGATAAAAATTTCTCTTATTTTATAAGTTTGTTTAGGACTAAATTTACCTAAAGATGGTAAAGATGTAATTTAGTCATTATCCTGTGTATTACCTAGGCAGCCCTTGTTTTAAAAAGAAGGAACCATTTCTGAAAGAACTTTTAGTTTGGCATACAAGGAAGAGTAAGGTATTATTCCAAGATATGAGGAGTTGCAACTCAGTTGATGTGAATCCTGGACAGGAACAGCCTATGGGGTTTGCCATAGTGAGTTCCAGTTTGTCTGCATGTTGGAATTACGTGGGTATTTTTAAAAACTCCAAATATCAGGCCACACCCAAACAATTAAACCACAATATTTGAGAATGGGACATAGGTATTAGTATTTTCTGTAGCTCCCCAGGTGATTACAATGTGAAGAAGACAAAGTTTGGGATCTAGTTTAGCCCAGAATCATTCCTACTCAACAGAATAGGAAACAGAATTACTCAAAAATAATTTCGTGTTGGTCCTTGAAATTTAGATATATCCTGGATTATCTGAAGTAAAACTATGTAGTTTTCCAAGAGTATGGGTCTTGTCTTTTCCAGTTTGATTCAGGCTAATCGTATTTATCTTGAATAGTTTATGTGATGTTTGTGTTGTGAAAGTTCTTTGCAGTACAATAAGAAGTGGAAGTAAGAAATAAAAGCAGTAATCAAGCAGAATGATTGTTAAAAGGCCATTCAGCTTCTAGTGCCCAGACTTTAGCCTTGAAATACTGTTTCTTATTAAAAGGCTCTTTGGAGAAATGGCCAATTTCAGATCTGGGAGAGAAAATGTACAGAGAAGCCCAGAACATGTTGACTTCCACAGATAAGAAAGCTAAGGAAGAATGTTACCAGTGATGCATCAGGAGGACCGAAGTGCCTACTTTGAAGAATCTCCCACCTTTTTCCACTGAAGATGAGAAAATCAGAGCATCAACAAAGAATAATTATCACAGGGACTTAAACTACATCAAATATATTTAAATTCACATATTCAAAATGATAGAGCCAATTGGAAATTATGTACTTCTGATGGGAAAACATCACTTAAAAAACCAAGTGATTTTGTACTTCCACCCTAAAAAATTAGACATTAATATGATCAGACTTTTAAATCCTATGACCATGATGAAACTGCCAGCAAAATCCAGACTGGAAAATCTGTAGGACAAATGACATCATCATCATCAATCAGCAGCAGCAGCAGCAGCAGAAAATGAAAGAAGCTATAAATGAAGAGAGATTTAAGACATATTAGCCAACTGTAACATGAGGATTTTATTGAATCCTGATGCAAAGTGTTGAAACAGTTTTTAATTTTTTTATTTGTACAGACTGCATTTTGATTTTGTACACAAATGGAGTACATCATTTTGTTTCTATGTTTGTGCACAATGTAGATTCATTTTATATCATTTAAGAGACAGCTGGAAACTTGAACACTGATTATCTTACTTGATGATATTAAGAAATGCCTATTAATATTTCATAATAGTATTTTAGATGTTTTTTTAAAGAAAAAACACCTTATGGAGATGTATATTTGAAATCTTTACAGATGAGGCCAGGTGAGTGGCACAGCCTGTAATCCTAGCTACTTGGGAGTCTGAAACAGGTGGTTCATAAGTTTGAGGCCAGCCTTAGCAATTTGGCAAGACCCTGTCTTAAAATAATAAATGAAAAAGGTTGGGGATGTACCTCAATAGTAGTGTGTCTCTAGGCTCAATCACCAGTATCCACCTCCCCCCAAAAAAGATCTTTGCAATGAAATAATATGATACTGGTATTTACCTCAATATAATAAAGGATAAGAACAGGGATAAGGATATAGATGGAATAAGACTGGCTGTTAGTGCAGCTGGGTGATAGGTACATGTGGGGTATCATTATATTATCCTGTCTACTTTGGTTTACATTCAAAATTTCCATAATGAAATGTTGAAAAAAGAAGGAAGGAGGAATCAAAACAATCTAGGAATTATTCTAATTTCTATGTGATTTAGGTATGAAACATCAGTATTCCTAAGTAGAGAAGAAAAATATGAATTTTCAGGAGAAAAAAAGATCAGGAGAAAGAAAACTTTACAACTGCATAGTAGAAGAACTGAGGTAAATATTTGGAAATTTTTCTTTCACCTTCAGATATTGTCCTTGGATCGCAAACATTCTTGTGTATTTTAAGTCCAGGTTTTGAAATGTCATTATTTAAATGTTACTTCTCCTTCCTCTTTCTCTTATCTTTTTTTTCTTCTTAACTACTGAGTCATATCCTTACCCCTTTTTAAAATTTTTAATTTTGAGTCAGGGCCTTGCTAAGTTTTTAAGGTTGACTTTGAACTTGGGATCATCCTGCCTCAGCCTCTCTCTCTCTCTCTCTCTTTTCTTTTCTTTCTTTCTATTCTTTTCTTTCTTCCTTTCCTTTCCTTTCCTTTCCTTCCCTTCCCTTCCCTTCCCTTCCCTTCCCTTCCCTTCCCTTCCCTTCCCTTCCCTTCCCTTCCCTTCCCTTCCCTTCCCTTCCCTTTCCTTTCCTTTCCTTTCTTTACTTTCCCTCCCTTCCTCCTGTATTCCCTTCCTTCCTTCCTTCCGTGGACTCTCATGTTGCCCATGCTGGACTTAAACTCCTGGGCTCAAGTGATATTCCTGCCTCAGCTTCCTGAATAGCTGGGATTTTATGAATGCACCATCATGCTTGGTTTTCCTTCTTTTTTTTTAAATAAGGACTTCTGTCAGGAGATTATGAAAAATTTACCTTTCTTTCTCCATTAAACCAGTTTTTTTTTTTTTTTAAACCTGTGTCCTCTACTGACATTTCTGCTACTTTAACAATGACCGTAGTGTTTCTTGGTTTGTGGCAGCATAACCTCAGTCTCTGCCTTCATTTTCACATGGGTCTTTATGGTCTTCTCTCCTCTATCTCAACTTTCCCTCTTCCTTACTTTTTTGAGCACATCTGTCATTAGATACCTCATTTCAAGATCCTTAACTTACATCTATAAAGAAGTTTTCTTCAATTAAGGTCATATTCACAGGTTCCAGAAATTAGGACATTGACATATGTTTTTGTGGAGTCATCATTCAACTTCCTACATTTGATTTTTTTTGTTTACTTCTATTCCTATTTTATTCAGAACTTTTAAAAAAAATGTTCTTTTTAGATATACATGACAGTAGAGTGTATTTTATTCTACTTAGGATCCCCTTCTTCTGGTTGTATATGATATGGAGATTCATTGTGATGTATTCATATATGAACACAGAAAAGTTATGTCCAATTCATTTTATTATCTTTCCTATTCCTGTTCCCCTTCCCTTCCCTCCATTCCTTGCCTAATCCAATGAACTTCTATTCTTCATCTCCCCTCCTTGTTGTGTGTTAGCATCTGCACATCAGAGAAAACATTCAACCTTTGCTTTTTTGGGTTTAGCTTATTTCACTTAGCATGACAGTCTCCAGTTCCATCCATTTACCAGCAAAAGTAATAAAGTCATTCTTTTTTATGGTTCAGTAATATTCCATTGTTTATATATATCACAGTTTCTTAATCCATTCATCTGTTGAAGGGCACCTAGGTTGATTCCATAGCTTAGCTATTGTGAATTGAGCTACTATAAACATTGATGTGCCTGCATCACTTTAGTATGCTGATTTTAAGTCCTTTCGATTTTTACCAAGGAGTGGGAGAATTGGGTCAAATGGTGGTTCCATTTCAAGTTTTCTGAGGAATCTCTTTTTTGGGGGGGATACTGGGGATTGAACTCAGGGGCACTCAACCACTGAGCCACATCCCCAGCCCTTTTTATATTTTATTTAGGGACAGGGTCTCACTAAATTGCTTAGTTCCTTGCTTTTGCTGAGGCTGACTTTGAAGTCTTGATCCTCCTGCCTCAGCCTCCTGAGCTGCTGGGATTATAGGCATGTGCCACAGCACTTGGTGCTTCTGAGGAATCTATACTGCTATCCAGAGTAGTTGCACCAATTTGCAGTCCTACCAGCAGTGTATGAGTGTAATTTTTCCCCCATATTCTCACCAACATTTATTTTTACTTTTATTCTTGATAATTGCCCTTCTGACTAGAGTGAAATGAATTCTCAGTGTAGTTTCAATTTGCATTTCTTTAATGGCTTGAGATGATGAAGTTTTTAATGTATTTGTTGACCATTTATATATCTTCTTCTAAGAAGTGCTTTGGCAGTAACTTGAAGAACTTTAATAGTAACCTTAAGTAACCCTGTGACCTTGCTGTGCATTCCATTGCTTATTAACAACTACTTCCTAACAGTATCCGCTCTACATAGTGATACATTCTCCTCATGATTTCTCAGGTTCACATCACCGCTCCACTACGGCAAGGCACTACTTGTGTTCCCCATTTCCAGATGAGTCCAGTCATTCTCTACTTAGTGTGAACAGGAGAGACATGTTCCAATTAACACGTTTGGTCAGAAGTGGCCATAGAAAGTGTGGAGCCATACAGCTGGTGGCTGCCCTGCAAGCACCTCAGTTGTTTTTCACAGTTCATAATCCACCTCTTTTTAGTCCCGGTAGCAACTTCTCTAGACAACATCTTCAGTGAGCCCTTGGAGATCTCCATTTTGGACTCCCACCTCCAGCAAATGCATTATGATGGCAAGAATTGTTTCTGGGGATGCAGTTGTCAACCTTGATCAATTAGACAATGATAAACAAGGGTTTCCATTGATGAGAAGTAGAAAAATGACATCCTTTCTAAAGAAAGTTGCTAGAACCAGGGCGTATCATTTCCTGGCCTCCAGGGTGTCCAGCATTCTCCATATGGTTCTTTCAGCACCCGTGTAGCACAGAAGCATGGGACTCCTGAGCATAGGAGGGACCTAGAAACAGATCCGAAGAATGTCAAACTCCCCATATTAACCCCTACATTTACTTTTTATTTCTGTATTTCTTCTTATATATCTATTTTGATATTCATTGTGCACCCGAAGTTGAGAACAAATGCCTTCCCTCACTTTTGGAAAATTTGAATTCATTGCTTTAGAGTATTTATTCTCCCTTAATCTTTTACTATCCTTCTTGTTAGATGTATGTTGGACCTTATCATTCTGTTCTTCATGTTCTTTCACACTTGTATTAACTTTCTGTTACTATAACAAAATACCTGAAAAATTAACTTATAAGGAGAAAAAGCTTTATTTTGTCCCATGTTTCTGGAGTTTTCAGTTCAAGTGGCTCCATTCTTTGAGCCTCTGATGGGGCAGCATGTAGTGGCAAGAGTAGGTTTCAGAGCAAACCACAGTCCTTATGCACTAAGAAGCAGAAAGTGAGACAGAGAGAGACTAGGATCCCATAGACCCCTTTGAAGTCATACTCCCAGTTACCTATTGGCCTATCACTGAGTCTCACCTCTCAAAGGTTCCAGTACTTCCAGACTCACTGTGGGGACCTAGTCTTTAACACATCAACCCATATTCAAACCATAGCAATATTACTTCATATTTTTCATCAATTTCTCTTTCTCTAACTTGTATTTTGTAATTTCTCCTTATCTTCTTTGTGGTGCATTTATTCTTCATCCACCTGAATTTAATTTGCAGTTTAGCCTTCCCATTGAGATTTCAATTTCAATGATTTCATTTTTTAATTCTAAAAGTTTTATTTGGTGCTTCTTAAAATCTGCCTTAAATCATATTCTTTGCTCATTTTCCATAGTTACTTCATCATGGGTACTTGATAAAGATTGGTATCTGATAAATATGTGAAATCTGTGGGGAATCTAAATCAGTCATTTTGTATGATTCTCATTCATATTAACTGTGTCCTTGAATATTTTATGTTTTGCTCATTCTTTCACATATACTTGATTTACATATATGGGAATCTTTTATGAATAAATCTCTCTACCTCCAAGAAAATTTTTTGAGAATTTGCATTTGCTTCTGCCTTGCACTTCATAACTGTTACCTGTCTGGGATCACTTTAAATGAATTTTTAAAATTTCTGTTCTCCTGGCCCATATATTTAGTGTAGATTTGAATTCAAAATTCATGTGTCTGGAGACATGGCTATAACTGATCAGGAGGAATGGTCTTTCTTCTTCTCTTTTTTTATTTTCCAGCCCAGATTTGAGACAGAAAGAAACTATTTTCTGCATATGCCTCCAGCGAAGGTAAGTTTTTTCCTAGCCTACTTTTGCTGAGAACATTGATTCGGAGATTTTGGCTTTACATTGGATCTCGGTACCAATTTCTTTCAATTTTTTGTGGTTTGAATTTTCTCTTTACATTCTGAATAGTCTTTGAAACTCAAGGCCATAGGTTCCATATAAAATTCAAGACATCTATAATTAGAGTCCTCATTTTCAAAAGTGGTACTTTTCTATCTATCTTGCTGTTTCTCTCTTTTAAATCATGTTTTTACATGCAGGGTTAAGTGGATAATTTATTCAGTCATGATGATCGTTACCTGTGTCATTTGAATAACTGTGTTGATTCTTCACATTATTTTGCACCTATAGTTAAAATCTGTATATGTAGCCTAGTCTGGTGGCTGAGTCATGTTGTCCTCACTATACCTTAGGTTTTCCCTGCTCTGTAAAATTCATGATTGCAAATTGACAGAATATTAATAGAACCCAATTAATTGTATACTTAAGAAAAACATGGCTTTTCAAAAAGAACATTGTATAGTTTACTTAAAAGTTTAGCATATGTAAAATGCAATTTAATTATAGAAAGGAATTTTACATCAGAAGCATAGCCAGGTGAGGAGCCCAAGGTATGCTTATCTTTTAAGAGGTTCATTTTCCAAGAGTCATTGATTACTAGGGTGATCTCAGGCACCAACATACTTGCTTTTGGATTTAGATTGCCTCTCCCTCTCCGAAGCTGTCAAAGGAGAAGATGACCAGGAAAGAAAGCACTTTATGCCAATTGCCGAATCAATACAGAGTTCACAAGACTTCATTACCTGTTTGTACATCTTCCTCGGTTATTCGGTATTTAAATCGTTGTATTCTATTCCTTGACTGTTGCTTCAAGATTGGGATTTTTATTTTCCAGAGTTATCTGTCTCTTTTGCAAATGTAGTATCAAATAGTTTGTGCAAATTAAGAGATTATGCTTTTAGGAAGGATCAAGTAGAGGTAAGAGCACTGTGATTGGAAGACTTAAATTGAGTACTAATTGATATATTTTAATTTAGTCTCTTGTAAAATTCACTTTACATCTCTAAGCCTCATTTTCTATTTTTGTAGAAGAATCTTGTATTATATGCCCTCTTAAGATTTCTTCTAATACTGATGATAAATGATGTTATTTTTTTATAATGATATCAGGGGAATCATCTTTTCCAGATATTTTTACTGACAGGTGATGAGATCTTTGATTCTTTGTTTAAAGACATTTTTATGTGCCTTATTATTACAGCTTTCTTAAAAAATTGATGTGACTTGTAAAAGACTAGAAAATTGGACTATAACCAAAGAATGGGCTCTATTTACTGTCTAGGGTCTGTAAATTCTGTTCCATACAGATACATCGTATAAAAGAAATAAGGTGGGAATTTATGGGGGGAAGAATATGCAACTTTGTCACTTGAAAGTTCTTTGGGAAGGGTTCTTATGATGAAAGAGAGAGAGAGAGATGAATATATGAATCACAGGCTATTGATAGATTTGCTAATATTTTAAAAGTTGGTTTTATATAATTTTCTTTGCTGCTTTCTAATATGAATGTTTCTTTGACAGGGAAAAGAAAATGCATTCTAACCTCTCCCTGACATTATATGAAGAAATACCTCAAGGACAGCTTTACCCAGAAGAATTAAATGGTAATAAGAAGCTCTAGAATTTCTTGAATAAATTTCTTGATTATATGCTCTTTCAGCAGTTAGTACCTCTTTTTCCATTTCCAGTGGCTTATGATATCAACTGATATTACATTATATGGTAAATGCTGCAGGCCATGAGAAAACAGAAGTAGACTGCTTAGTCTATAAATATCTTTTGCTGTATTGATTTCACTGGAATATTCTCATGATTACCTTAACATTAAGGTGTATGCTACCCTTTACTCCTTCTTGACATTGACCTCTACGGTAACTTGGGCTTCTCCTTCTCCCTTGTATTCATGGAGTGATTTGGCGTAGTGTTCTTTCTTTCTTAACTCTGCTCGTCGTATTAGCCATCTTGGTGCCCACGTGGATCACCCCTGTGCTGCTCTAGCTTCATACCTCTATTTCTCTGGCTAGAAATGATGGCTGTAAATCAAACATGGTCATCATGTTGAAATCTAGACTTTCAGGTCTTGTTCTCTCTTCACAATCTCATATACTCTCACATCTTTTTATTTACAATTTCATTTCCTTGACCCCCCTATTTGGTGCCCTTATATGATTTCCAACCCTGCTACTTTTTTTAAGCATGGTTGGCATTACTTTAAGTTTTCACAAGAGCTCTCTCCTATTTCCTTTGGTGCCTATTTCATATAGTCATGTCTCTCCTCAAATCTTAAACCCTATCACATCTATTTGTTAAAATTTAAAAAAACTTTTATTTAATTAAAATATTAAAATTTGCTTCTCTGAACTATATGAAAGTGGCTATTTTCTCCCCCATTTCTTTTTGTTCTTAAAATTTTTTTTATTATGGTAAAAACATTTAGCATGAGACCTACCTTCTTAACAAAGTTTTAGGTGTAAATACAGTATTGTTATTTATAGTGACAAGATTGTACAGCAGAGCTCTAAAACTTATTTTGTGTAAATTTTTGTTTTATTTGTTGCTATATTGCCCAGACTGACCTTGAATTTGTGATCCTCCTGCTTCAGTCTATGAAGTGTAACTGAAATTTTATATCCATGATTAACAACTCCCTGCTTTCTCCTCCCCAAAGTCCCTGGCAACCACAATTCTATTCTTTGCTTCATGAGTTTGATTGTTTCAGACACCTTATGCAAGTGGAATCATGCAGTATTTGTCCTTCTGTGACTGGCTTATTTCACTAATATAATGTCCTCCAGGCTCATTCCTATTATTGTGTATTACAGGATTTTCTTCTTTTTAAAGGCTGAATAATATTACATTGTATTTATATACCACACTTCCCCCCCCCCCCTTTAAATCCATTCATCTTTTGGTGACGTTCAGGCTGTTTCCACATCTTGACTATTGTGAGAAGTGCTGCTGTGAGCATGCAAATACTAATATAGCTCTTTGAGATCCTGATTTCAGTTCTTTTGAATACATACCCAGAAGTAGGATTTATTTTTTTCAGAGTAGCTTTATTTTTTTCATAATTTTAATAAAGGTTGTTAGGAGGAATCTTCCTAAACTCCTTGCTGTTCCTACCCATAAACTTACCTATAAACATGACCCGTAGTCTTCCCTTTTATCTTTTTGGAGAAGTTTCTCTATCAGCAGAATAACTCTTTCACTTTTAATTTGGGTTCAAATTTTTTTTTTTTTGGTTTCTTTGCCAATTTTATACTTATTTTTCAGAGAAGCTTCTTCAGTTGTTTTCATTAGTTATTCCATTTGTTTTTTGCTTCCTATTTCACTGAAATCTGGCTTCACTTCCAATACTCCAGTAAAACTCTTATTATTAAAGTCACTATCATAATTTAAAAATCTTTATTTTATATTTAGTACTATTTCCTGAAAATAAAATATAGTATTTACCTAAACTAAGCCAAATTATTTCAACAGGCTTTCTTTTTTGACACTCTATTCTGAAGTAGAACTGGAAACCGAAGAATGAAAAAATCTTTCCTCCTAGAAGCTGACAGTTCAGTAAAGGATATTGATAAGCAAGAAGTCTGTAATACCAGACCTTTGGTTGAGATAGATATGGGAGCACAGAGGAAGTATTTAATATTCCCAGGGAAACTTATGGAAACCTTTTCCTATGTGATCTTTGCATGACTTTTCTGACAGTTTCTCACTGTCTCCAGATGTATCTAAATAAATCATGAGATAAATCTTAAAGAATCTGAAAAACTAATGTTTGCTCCCCTTTCTTCTTTTCATGATTATTTTTTTCAAGAGAGTAGAGGTAATAAGGATCTTTTTCCTTTGCATTAATTAACTAAATGTTTTGTTATGTATGTGCAGCACTTCTTAAAGCCTGTAAAATTTTTGGTAAAATTCGAAGTGGTAAGATTTATGTGAATGATCTGCCAAAGGTCCTTGGTACCTTGAAGATTTCTCTAAGTGATTCAGAAATGCTGCAGGCACTAAAGACTATTGATATTGATGGTAAGTTTTTTCTTTTCAGTATTAATTTAAATTGGTAAGATTACAAATTATAGGAAAGCTAATTTTTAAAATGTTATAAAACATCATTTTTGTCATATGTTCTAAAACATTTTTATGTTTTAAAAACATTATTTGACAATAATGATATTAAAAAATTGGGCCTCAGGTACGCATAATTAAATTGTTTACTGGATTGGGTTATGATATATTCTCATCATTGGTCTATGGATGGCTTACTTAATCATATTTAGTTGTGCAGTGGTGTTTTAATAATATGATAAATACTCTGACCTGACCACCCAAAATGAAAGCTAGGACCTTGATAATAACTTTAATTTATCCATAAAGTTTATTAAACAATCCATTCTTTGATTTTCCCAACCTGAAGTAAGCAGTATTTTGAGACTTGTGCTTATGATATCCATGCTTTTATTTTTATATAGTTTTATTGTTATGGATATATATTTCTGTAAGGTAGATAAGAATTACAAATTCTTAAAAAATATTTTTAGTGATAGATGAACACAGTAGCTTTATTTTATTTATTTTATGTGGTGCTGAGGATCGAACCTAGTGCCTCACACGTGCTAGGCAAGTGCTCTACCACTAAGCCACAACCCCAGCCCAAGAATTATAACTATTTTTTGTTTTTAAAACTTCAGTAAAAAATTTATCATGATGTATGTAATCTCTTGGGGCTTTTTCAATTAATGTGGATGACTAAGATTTATTAATATTGTTGCATGCTGCTTTTAGTTTGCTTAGTCATTTGTATAATATTATCTTGTATGAATGTATCACATTTTATCCATCTGCTCTTTCATTGATGAGCATTGAGGTTCTTTCAAAGTTTTTACTACTGTGAAAAATATTTGCCATGACATATTTCCTGGTGTGTATGTACTAGAGTTTTTCTTGGGTATATACCTATATACCTATATATACAAACTGTAGGTATACAAATTAATGCCACACTGTTGTCCAAAGAAGTTGTATCACTTTACATATTCACTAGTAAGTAACATACCCAAATAAGATATTTTAGGAATCCACTTTCTTTTCCATGTTTGGTGTTTTCAGACTTTTTTTTTTACATTGTTTATTCTTAGTTATACATGACTTTAATTTTTTTTTTTTTGGTACTGGGAATTTAACAAAGAGGTCCTTAAACACTGAAATACACTCCCAACCCTTTATTAATTTTTATTTTGAGACAGGGTCTTGCTGTTACTGAGGGCCTCACTAAGTTGCTGAGGCTGGCTTTGCACTTGCAATCCTCCTGTCTCAACTTCCCAAGTCTCTGGGATTACAAGTGTGCACCACCACACTCAGCTTAGACATTTAATTTTGTTAATTACATGTTATAAAGTGATACTATGGAATCGAGAAGCATTTCTTAAACAAGGCAAAAATGTTTGAATATAACAGAACCATATTAAAAAAACAAAACAAAACTTTTGTTCTCCAAAAAAACACCTTAAAGTAAAAACATGTTACAAACTTGGAGATATTTGAAATTCACACAAGTGAAAAAGAATTAATTTTAAGATGATTTAAAAAACCTATACAAATCTGTAGCAAACAATGAGGTTGAAAAATTGGCAAGACATATAGATAAGTATTTTACATAAAAGCACATATAACCAATGATTATATAAAAAAGTTATTCAGTCTGTAATCCCAACTACTCTACAGTCTGAGGAAGGAGTATCACACATTTGAGGCAAGCCTGGGCAATTTACTGAGACCCTGTCTCAAAATAAAATTTAAAAATGACAGCTTTAAATAATGATATACTATACTATCAGCCCTAAGTTTAATAAGGGCTGAAGGTGTAACAAATCAGTATAGATATGATTTTAATCATGCTCATGTTGATTAATGATGAAGTCACTTCTAAAATTTTTGCTCCTACAAATAATAATGCCTAAAGAACACCTCTTTCACATTTGTCTAAACGTTTCTATCAAATATATTTTTAGAAATGATAAAGCTGAGTTGAAGAATATAACACTTCGACAGGTATTGCAAAATTGTCCTGTTCCTCTACACAGTTTCCCTAAGTCTAGCCCAGCATAATGACCATGAGTACCCTTTAAAACTAGGGGTTCTAAATTCTATTTATATTGACCACAAGTCATTTAAAAAATTTTTTTTGTAGTTGTAGATGGACAGCATGCCTTTATTTTATATGGTGCCAAGGATCGAACCCAGTGCCTCACACATGCTAGGCAAGCACTCTGCCACTGAGCTATGGCCCCAGTCCTGACTACAAGTTATTATCCTTAGGAATTCCATGGATGATTTTCAAGTGGTCCATGACGTGGTCCCTCTCAATGTGATTTTTAAATTTGATTTATTTACCATGTTTAAAATTACCTAGGGGAAAATAGTTTATGTAAAATTATGTTATTAAGGTATTGTTTTGCCTAAAATAAATATAGGATGGAATAATTTAACTAATTTATAGGATCAGATAGCATACATGTCACCATATCAATATTTTATGCCTGATTATACTGTTTGCTCAGTAGGAATTAAGAAAAGCACATATGCCTTTATGATTGTAGATATTCATTCTTATTTATATCAGCTTAACTTAGGTTTAAAATGACAGAGGAAAAGTACCCCCAGACCTGCAAATCTTGGTATTATTTTTGTCTCTGAATATAATGTAATAGAGAAGCTAGGGAGCTTCTTATGAAAGATATTTCTTGGCAATGGAAGCATGAAACTGAAGACGTGTCTTCTTATCTATCTTGAAAACTCACAAAGGATGGATTTTTTGTGAGAAGTCTTGATTATTAATGGTAGGAAAATTTTCAAACTTGTATTTTCTTGAGTATACATCCTGTTTTTAAATATCCTAGAAGGATGTTTATCCCTTATATTAGTCATACACAATTGGAAAGACCTTGTTTGTGTGTCCTGGGAATGTTAACTTACTCTGTGACTTGTATACGAGAAAAAAATTTGAAACTAAATTTCTGTAAAAATATCTCAATTCACTCCAGAATTTTTGATATTTTAACATGAATTTTAAAGGAGATATTAGGAAAATTAGTGACTCTGACATTTCCCTTGAACATGTAATTAGATGAAACTATTGATATCTGCTAGCTTAGCCAGTTCCTGCTTTTTGGATGCAAGGAACACTGGAAATAAAAATGGTTGTTTGTAAGCTATGCCAGAGGTCTGTGACATTTTCAAATTGGTGGAAAGTTTTTTTAAAGAGCAAAACTTTCACTAAAAAATAAACTTGCTATTTTGTGCATTTATGATACACCTGTACTGCTTGATAAAACAGCTGGTTTTCTCCTTTGATGAAGAAAGAATCTTCACGTTATTGCTCATTGCTTCACAGTGATATTAATTGATTTTGTCAAAAGTTCTAAAAGAAATATAGCTGTTAATGTTTTCATCTTCATCTGTATCAGAACCTTGAATTATTTCCTTCTTAAGAGTTTTTGTGAAGTAGTAGAAGACAGGAAACAATTAAAATCAGAGCTGATATCAATGAAATTGAAACAAAAGAAACTATTCAAAAAATTGACATAACAAAAAGTTGGTTCTTTGAGAAAGTAAACAAAATAGATAAACCCTTAGCCACACTAACAAAGAGAAGGAGAGAGAAGACTCAAATTACTAAAATACATGATGCAAAAGGAAATATCACAACAGACACCACTGAGATACAGAACATAATGAGAAGCTACTTTGAAAATCTGTATTCCAACAAAACAGAAAGTACCGAAGACATTGACAAATTTCTAGAGACATGTGCTCCTCCCAAACTGAACCAGGAGGACATACACGATTTAAACAGATCAATATCAAGCAATGAAATAGAAGAAGCCATTAAAAATCTACCATCCAAGAAAAGCCCAGGACCAGACGGATTCTCAGCCGAGTTCTACAAGACCTTCAAAGAAGAACTCATTCCAATACTTCTCAAAGTATTCCAGGAAATAGAAAAGGAGGGTACCCTACCGAACTCATTCTATGAAGCTAATATCACCCTCATACCCAAATCAGGTAAAGACACATCAAGGAAAGAAAATTTTAGACCAATATCCTTGATGAATATAGATGCAAAGATCCTTAACAAAATATTGGCAAACCGTATCCAAAAACATATTAAGAAAAGTGTGCACCACGATCAAGTGGGGTTCATTCCTGGAATGCCAGGATGGTTCAACATTCGTAAATCAATAAACGTAATCCATCATGTCAATAGACTTAAGGATAAGAATCATATGGTTATTTCAATTGACGCAGAAAAAGCATTTGACAAAATACAACACCCCTTCATGCTGAAAACACTAGAAAAAATAGGGATAGTAGGAACATACCTGAACATTTTAAAGGCTATTTATGCTAAGCCCATGGCCAACATCATTCTTAGTGGAGAAAAACTGAAACCATTCCCCTTAAAAACGGGAACAAGACAGGGATGTCCTCTTTCACCACTTCTATTCAACATTGTCCTTGAAACTCTAGCCAGAGCAATTAGGCAGACTAAAGAAATTAAAGGGATACGAATAGGAAAAGAGGAACTTAAGCTGTCACTATTTGCGGATGACATGATTCTATAATTAGAGGATCCAAAAACCTCCTCCAGAAAACTTCTAGACCTCATCAATGAATTCAGCAAAATAGCAGGCTATAAAATCAACACACATAAATCTACAGCATTTTTATACGCAAGCGACGAAACAGCTGGAAGGGAAATGAGGCAAACAACTCCATTTGCAATAGCCTCAAAAAAAAAAAAAATACTGGGGCATCAATCTAACCAAAAAGGTAAAAGAACTCTACAATGAAAACTACAAAACACTGAAGAAAGAAGTTAAGGAAGACCTTAGAAGATGGAAAGATCTCCCATGTTCTTGGATAGGCAGAATTAATATTGTCAAAATGGCCATGCTACCAAAAGTGCTATACAGATTCAATGCAATTCCAATTAAAATCCCAATGATGTACCTCACAGAAATAGAGCAAGCAATCATGAAATTCATCTGGAAGAATAAGAAACCCAGAATATCTAAAGCAATCCTTAGCAGGAAGAGTGAAATGGGGTATTGCAATACCAGAACTTCAACTATAGTACAAAGCAATAGTAACAAAAACGGCATGGTATTGGCACCAAAATAGACAGGTAGATCAATGGTACAGAATAGAGGACACGGACACAAACCCAAATAAATACAATTTTCTCATACTAGACAAAGGGGCCAAAAATATGCAATGGAGAAAAGATAGCCTCTTCAACAAATGGTGCTGGGAAAACTGGAAATCCATATGCAACAGAATGAAACTAAACCCCTATCTCTCACCCTGCACAAAACTCAACTCACAATGGATCAAGGACCTTGAAATCAGACCAGAGACACCCTGCATCTTATAGAAGAAAAAGTAGGTCCAAGTCTTCACCTTGTTGGCTTAGGATTAGACTTCCTTAACAGGACTCCCATAGCACAAGAAATAAAAGCAAGAATCAATAACTGGGATAGATTCAAACTAAATAGCTTCCTCTCAGCAAAGGAAACTATCAGCAATGCGAAGAAAGAGCCTACAGAGTGGAAGAATATCTTTGCCACTCATACTTCAGATAGAGCACTAATTTCCAGAATATATAAAGAACTCAAAAAACTCTACATCAAGAATACAAAAACAAATGGGGTAAGGAAATGAACAGACACTTCGCCAAAGAAGATGTACAAGCAATCAACAGATATATGAAAAAATGTTCACCATCTTTAGTAATAAGAGAAATGCAAATCAAAACTACCCTAAGATTCCATCTCACCCCAATTAAAATGGCGATTATCAAGAACACAAGCAACAATAGGTGTTGGCGAGGATGTGGGGAAAAAGGTACACTCATACATTGCTGGTGGGGTTGCAAATTAGTGCAGCCACTCTAGAAAGCAGTGTGGAGTTTCCTTAGAAAACTTGGAATGGACCCATCATTTGACCCAACTATCCTACTCCTCGGTATATACCCAAAGGACTTAAAATCAGCATACTACAGAGATACAGCCCCATCAATGTTCATAGCTGCTCAATTCACAATAGCCAGACTGTGGAACCAACCTAGACGCTGTTTAATTGATGAATGGATAAAGAAACTGTGGTATATATATATACAATGGAATATTACTCAGCTATAAAGAATAATAAAATTATGGCATTTGCAGGCAAATGGATGAAATTGGAGAATATCATGTTAAGTGAGATAAGCCAATCTCAAAAATCCAAAAGAGGAATGATCTCACTGATAAGCGGATGATGACACTTAATGGGGGGTGGGAGGGGAACAAGAATGGAGGAAGGAGGGACTGTATAGAGGGGAAAAGAGAGGTGGGAGGGGTGGGGGGAAGGAAAAAAATAACGGAATGAATCAAACATCATTACTCTATGTAAATTTATGAATATGCAAATAGTATGCTGTTACTCCATGTACAAACTGAAACAACATGTATCCCATTTGTTTACAATAAAAATAAATAAAAAAAAGAGTTTTTGTGAAGAAATTGAAGAAAAATATGAAGTTCTCTGATGTATTTCTAAGTAGTTTGCATATAGTTTTATTGAGGTATAATTGACATACAATAAGCAGCACTTTTTTTTTTTAGTTGTGATGGACCTTTATTCATATGTGGTGATGAGAATTGGAACTAGTGCCTCATACATGCTAGGCAAGTGCTCTACCACTGTGACCCCAGCCCAAGCTGCACATATTTAAAATATCCAATTTGATAAATTTAGATATATGTATTCACTTGTGAAACCAGCACTATATTCAATATTATGAGTTTATTCATCACCCCAATTTTCTTCATATTCTTTATTGAAGTCTTCAGTTTCTCTTTCCAGCCCAATTCCATTCTTAGGCAAATCTAATCCTGCTTCACTCACAATAGATTAGTTTATATTTTCTAGAATTTTTATATAAGTGGAGTATGCAGTATTTAGTTTTTTTGGTATGGTTTCTTTCACTTCAACTTATGTTGAGATTTATCCATGCTTTTATGTGTGTTGATGATTCATTCTTTTTTATTGCAGGATATTATTCCTTTTTATAGATATGCAAAGATTTGTTTATTCATGTATGAATTGACAGACATTTGGTTTGTTTCCAGTTTTGGCTATTACAAATAAAACTGGCATAAACATTCATGTATATATCTTTTTATTCTTTCATTTATCTTGAGTAAATTCCTAGTAGTAGAATTATATGCAAATCCTTTTTTGGATATGTGATTAGTAAAATATTTCCTTCCAATCTGACTTGTCTTTTTATTAAGAAGGTCTTGAAAAAGCAGTTCTTACTTTTGACAAAGTCCAGTCTACATTTTTTTCTTTTATGCATCACAAAAAAGTCAGAAAACAAGTCAAAGTAGTTAATTAAAATTTGGAAAGATGTTTCACCGTTTTTGAAGGAATGAAGAGCCCGCTTTCAAGTTGTTGCACTGAAGAAATTTGGACGCAGATAATTTGACAAGCTTCCTAATATTGGAAAAAGGTTTTTTTTTTTTTTTTTTTTTTTTTTTTTTTTTGGTGGTGCTGGGGATTGAACCCAGGGCTTGTGCAAGGCAAGCACTTTACCAACTGAGCTATCTCCCCAGCCCCAAGAAAGTATTTTTATGGTATGGAAATGAAAACAAGCCTTTTCAGTTTCTTTGCAGTTAGATGCCTAGAGACAATTGTATGGAAGCATTCAAGTGTTTTTACTTCTGCTCAGATGACATTAAACTGAAATGCAGATTCATAATTATTTTCTTTGTGGTGGTCCATAACATCATTGATCTATAATCCTAACAAAATTAATCTCATTTACTTAATGACAGAAATGAAATCAAAATTATTTGACTTGAAGAATCTTGACAAATTGATTTTTCTTATAAGGATCTATATTTGTTCAGAAAATGAATTTAAAAAACCCTGATTCTAGGGCTGGGGATATGGCTCAAGTTGGTAGAGTGCTTGTTTTGTATGTACAAGGCCCTGGGTTCAATTCCCAGCATCACCAAGAAAAAAAAAAAATTCTGTTTTTGGCAAACTTTGTGAATCAGGATTTATAGCTCTGGTTGCCATTAGAGATGACTCATGCGCTATCATGAAAAAACAACCAATATCATCATTTATACAATTTAGATTTCCTTTCTTATTTCTTTTTAAGAAATAGTCATTGTTTTTTACATGAAAAATGAGATGACTTCTCTGGTAAGTATCATTTTAATATTGTGCAGTATTTTGTGCATATATTTTAATGGGAGAGAGGGAAGAAAGGAAATGAGACAAATCTTTCATAAGAATCTCAACTGGATCCATTATCTTCTCAGAAAGGTTTGGAACCACTGGTAGAGAGCACTTTTCCATAGCACAGCGAAATCAGTTCTGTCCTTTAAGGGTAAAACTCATTATGCTTAATCACTTCTCAGGGAAAATTGGCATGTTGCATGTATTTTTTTTTACATCTAATTATAAATATAAAAATTAAAGTCAAGCAGAGAGCATTACAAAATCTATAATCCTAATTCATAGCATTCCTGTTATTGCTGGAGCACTATTTACTACTTGATTATAACATGTAAATTTTTTTCTGGTAAGTTTTCTTTATATGTAGTGTTAATGTTGACTGCTATCATGTACAGACAATGGTATTCTAATGTCATCAGTTAATCCAATTTACATTTTTAGTTTGTATTTTTTTTAATGAGTTTACCAATATTATTTGCTAATGGCATTTTTTTCCTTCTATTTCTGAACCATTTTTATAGTTAATGGAATGCTGGATTTTTCAGAGTTCCTTAAGGCTGTCAATGATGTTTCTTATTTGACCTCTCAGGATCCAGGTAAAAAAACTATTCTTCAAAAGTAAAAAAGAGAATGGTTTTGACAGTAACTGATTTTGGGGTAGGGTGGATATATGAATTTTTTTTTTTCAGAATCTCATACTGGGAAAATAAGACATGAGTTCTCCCCTCCCCCAAGAGGCATTAAAATGTTTGGATCACTGGACCCCTGGCACAACATCCTAACTTTGTATCTTCGGTCTCCAGTTTTCTCTACATTCAACTGATGAACTAATTCTCTTTAAACACTACTATTGTTATGCCATTTTCTTGATCAAGAATTTAGATGCTCTTTTGAGAAGGGTCTGTTCAGTTCCTTTGCCCATTTATTGATAGGGTTATTTGTTTTTTTCGTGTTAAGTTTCTTGAGTTCTTTGTATATCCTCGAAATTAATGCCCTATCTGAGGAACAGGTAGCAAGATTTTCTTCCATTCTGTAGGCTCTCTCTTTATGCTCTTGATTGTTTCTTTTTCTGTGAAGGAGCTTTTCAGTTGTGTATAAGTAAAAAGAACCAATTTAAGAAAAAGAATTTAGATGATCTTCCCATTATTGGGTAAATGTAGTTCAAATTTTTATGCTAAACCTCCTCACTTCTTTAAAATTTTGCAGCTTCTTTCTCCACAGATTTTTTCCCCAGGTTTATTACTCTAATTAATCTCCATACATGTCAATTTCCTTCCTATGTCTGTGCTTCTGTGTGTGTGTGTGTGTGTGTGTGTGTGTGTGTGTGTGTGTTTCTGTTGAAGTTTCATATTTCTTCTTTACCCCTGACAGTACTTCATTTACTCTGTCAGGAATTTGCTTGTATTTCTCCCTAAAAATTTAGACATTATGGGTCTCCTAATGACTTAGTTTACATTATAAATAAATTGTAAATAAAGTGATTGAAAGTAGTATTCATGTTAATGATAGAAATAGTGCTTCTGAAAATTTGAGGCCTCTAATATTCATGACCTGATATTAGAAGTTCTTGGCTTCTTCATTAGGTAAGATCAAGTTTCCCTGATTGGTATTTACCTATGTTTATAGTTAACAGACTGTATTTTCTTAGAGTCAGGCATGTTTGAATTCGATAGTCTTTGTATTCCTGGAAAAGCATGCATAAGGCAAGAAAAATTCTTTGTTTATTCATTCATGTAATAAATGTTGCTAAATGTCTACCATATATAGTAATGAACAATACAGATACGATGATGCTTGGTTTGCTTTTCCTTTTTGACTCCTTACTTCCTACTTGACATCTTGATTAACTCTCATAACATTGGGATTTTTCTTGATTCTGTTTGTCTACTTGATTTTTGACTTACAAATTGTTTCATGTGTGGACTTCTAAATACTGCCTCCTTGTTGAACCACTGCTGAGAATAGCTTATCAACTTTGATGTATTCCTTGCTCTTTCAAGTCCTGGCTTCCTATGTTGACTTTATTTTCTATTTGTGGTTGAAGTATTCTGAGACTAATCAGACTCCCATGTTTCTTTTTTTTCCTTTTAAAACAAAACATAATAATTTATTATTATTATAAAATATCTGAGCAATATGTATATTAACCTACAAAGACCCACTTTTAACTCTTACTAGCTTGCTACAGTTTAAAATATTGACTTTAAACTCCTTATTATATGCCACAATGAACACACATATATTTATATAGTTTATGTATGTTTCGTCAAGACAAAATGAGTTATCAATTACCAGGTAGAGGAGAGTCAGAGGACCTAGATCTTGTAAAAGTCAGGAATCAAGAAATTTCTCCAGAAAATGATGGGAAAAATATAAATATTCTTTACTTTAAGAAAAAGGGAGGTTTTGCTATCTTTTTTTTCTCCCAAAATGATGTGCCATTATTTATATTTCTCAATTATGAAATTTGTCATCTTTAACATAATTTCTGGGTATTTATATTTTTTTCTATAAATTTTCTTTTTACATTTATTGTCCATTTTCAAAACTGGGTCATTTATTTCTTATTGTTCTCATATTCTGGCTGCTGATTCTTTGTTACATATATTACCAATGTTTTCTCCTATTGCATTGTTTTAATTTGGGAATGATTTTTTTTTGACACAGGTATGTTAAATTTTATCATGGAATTTATTAACTTTCTTTTATTTTTTCCGAGTTTTGCTTAAAGAGCGTTCTCACCTCAGTGTACATGAACACACGCACACGCACAAACATGCACACACACACACACATACACACACACACACAGGCAAACACACATTTTCGTCATTATTATTGGCTCTTGTTTTTTAAGGTTCCTGTAAACCTAGGGATGAAGAGAGGAAATGAGACTAGAGCAAGTTAAAATGTCACAATGAAACTCGCTGTGTCCATCCATTTTTTTTGAGGACACTTCTTGGATTGCTAAAAGCCTTTTATTTCTAGAGTTTTGAAAAAACTTGATTCTGACAATTTTTTGCCGGTGTTCTCATTCCATTATGGAGGAGAAAGTTTTTTTTTGGATTTTTTCTTTGTTATTTTGTCTAACTTGATCAGTAACTACTAGTTGGATGAATACATAATGTCCACTTTTCCCTCCTTGGTTGTGCTTATCTTATCCAAAGACTTGAGGATCATTATGCTTATTATATCCTGAGTTTCAAGAAAATCTAATCTGATTATAAAGTGATTTGCTTTCTGGAACTTGTGTGTGTGTGTGTGTGTGTGTGTTTTAATCAAGGGATGTAGTTGTCAGGAGTATTTAATTTAGCAGTTGGACACAACTTTCAATTTAAGTTTTCAGCAAAGGCTTTTAGTGGAAAATTCTAAAATGATGTAAACATTTTCTTCTAATCATGTTTCCAATTCACTTTTGAAGTTAGAATTGCTAGCATAATAATATTAAATTCCTATAAAAAAAGAAAAACCTTATAGTAGCAGTTAAACTATTGAGGAACTCTTCGTAGTATGATAAAACAGCTGAAAAGAAATTTCATGTCTCTACCTTTCTTATTTTTCTATTAAAATTTTCATTTTTAAGCAATTAACAACTTCAGATTTTGTATTAACTGATTTGCTCTTGTGGATTATATCACTGGTAAGAAATTGTCCTAGTTAAGATTTTTTTTTTTTTTTTTTTGTGGTGCTGGGGATTGAACCCAGGACGTTGTACTTGTGAGACACTCAACCAACTGAGCTATCTCCCCAACCCCCTTGTTAAGATTTTTAAGAGTTAAATAGTATAGTGATTAAAAGCAAGCATTGTGGATTAATATCACTAGATTAGTGTTTTGGCTTTTCTGCATATTAGTTGTGTAGTTGAAGGGGACTTTTTAAGCTTTAGTTTCTATATCTGTAAAGTAGAGATATAAACCTATCGTGATGATTGAATTAGCTAATGAATAACTTTTAGTGCAGTTCCTGATACATAATCAATATTTATTAAAATTAGCTATTGTTATTGATATTATGTTAATAGTAATAATAGCAAAGATTAGACTTTATTCTAGAAATGTGACCAGAATTGGGAAATGCCTACTTAGAGGTGAGTATTTAGAAAATCCCATGCTTATGTAAGTTATTTTTCCCTATTATGTTACTGACACAAAATTAGTTTTTTTCTCCAGGAAAAGTTGTTGATTCTTGTGGAACAATAATTTATTTATTTATTGTTTTTTGCAGCATTCCAGGAAATCTTCGAGAGTTTTTCTAGGATAAAAGCTGGTCGTGTTGCTATTGATGAAGTAGTTGCTGTTTTGAGTAGCATGAATATCTTTGTAAAACCTGACACACTGCAAGAAGTGATAAAATATTCCTATATTGACAGTGAGTTATTTGAATTTTAGATACTAATTTTATGATTCATCTTTTGCTTTTTTTTAAATTTTTTATTCTTAACTCTCTGCCACTGCCACTGCTCACTGGTGCCTATAGTAAAAGATAGTCTTGAAAACTTAAACCAGTAACTTCTAGAAATGTCATATTTTTTGTATGTTTGGTAAAAGTCTAAGTGTAAAATGGATTTAAAATTTCTTTAACTTCATCTCTCTTTTCAATTGTCATTTCTTGTCTTTATGGAGAGGTAGTTTCTTATATCAAGAGTACTGGCTCTACAAGATCTAAGTTTCTTGAATTCTGTTTTATTATGTAGTTTGGATTAAACTATCTTGCTATGCTGTTCAATTACCATTTGCACAATGTAGATTGCTTTAAAACATTATAAATGTATTTAGCAGATGTTTTATATTAAATACATTTGACCAAGGGATATTCTCTAATACCAGATAGTGATTAAGTAACTGATTAATTAATTCATTAAATGAGTCAGATAATCTGTCATCTATTATCTAATGTACTTGGACCTGTGCTAGGTGATACAAAGTTGAATAGAATACAGTTCTTGTATTCTTGTATTCTAAGGGAGCTCGCATTCTAGTGTTGAAAGAGTCAAGTAAACTGGAAATTATGCTCTGTGACAAGTACTATAATAGAATATACATAGGCTGCTAATACATTTTGGAAGCCCAAGGGAAAGATTATCAGAGGAGATAATGTCTGAGTTAAATCTTGAAGGATTAATAGGGATTAATTGATTAACAGAGGTGGTAAAGGGTGAGAGAGATATTTTAGATTGAGAACAGTTTATATAAATATGGCAGAAAAATAATCAGACATGGCATCCTTTTCAGTGAGTTTCACTGGTTTTGTCTCTCAGCAGTAGCTGTAGTACATGTTTGGCTGCTGATGTATGTTCTGGAGGTAGAACCAGACAGCATAGAGTTCTGTTAGGTTGTTATTTATGGTGGGCTCTGGAGTAGTAGACATGAGTGGAGGACCATATAGGAGATAGACATTAGTGGAGGGATATATTGGAGTTTGAAAATATCTATAAAATAGAAATTTTAGGTACTAATATCAAGTCATATTAGAATTAAACATTTTTTAGGATATATCCTACCAGGAGCAACAGAAATCATACATGAAACTATTGTAGCACTTTGCTTTTTGGCTTATGAAATTCTAGTCTGGGTCTCCAGATCTCCTCCTTTATTTGGGGAAGTAGACTGGACAAATGATACCATTGTTGTAGGAATTAAATATGAACATATATCACAGTGCTTGGTGCTGTGAACAAGTTCAAGAAAGGTGAGGCAAAAACCTAAGAGTCATCTTTGACAGCTTCATTGCTCTCTCATTCTCATGTAATCATTAGAAGTTCTCTTACGCATGTATGTGTGTTTGTGTTTATTTTTGTGGTACTGAGGATATAACCCAGGGACACTCTGCCACTGAGCTATAGTCCCAGCCCTTTTTATTTTTTATTTTGAGACAGGGTCTTGCTAAGTTGCCCAGGCTGGCTTTGAATTTGCAGTCCTCCTGGCTCAGACTTCTGAGTCACTGGGTTTGGTTATAGAATGCATCACTGTGCCTGGAAAATTTCACTTATTTTAAACTCCTACATATCTATTAAAGCTTTCTATTTCTCTATCTTGATTCAAGTTAACATAACCTTTTCTTAGGACAATTGCAGTTCATCCTTGCAAATCTACCCATATCCACATGTATCCTTTTTACGTTGTAAATAGAATGATGTTTTCAAAGCACAGATATGATCTTGTTACCCTGCTTGCATAAAATCCAATAATAGCTCTTGGACAAGAGCTGTTTAGGGTGACTTTAAAATAGTGTATAAGGCCTTGCATGGTCTGACCTTTACCCAGACCTTCAACTTTGCCTCAGACCTATTCTCCATTGCTCTGTGCTTTTTTAGTTTCCACTATATACACCAAACCCCTTCCTGCCATATACTCATTGCATTGTTCTTTTTTCTTCCTTGAATATTCCTCTTCTATTTAATTCCTACTTATATTTTAGTCATTTCCTATTTATACTGTAGATCTAAACTCAACCATCTATCCTTTAAGGATTTTCTCATTCACCTCTCTCATAGTACTAATTATAGTTGCAATTTGTGTTTTTAATTTTTTTTAACATTTGTATTGCAAATGATACTAAGCACCAAATGGACAGATACCATATCTGCTTTTGCTTAACATTGTATTCTCGGTACCTAGAAAAACACTTATAGTGCATATTAACTGCTCAACAAATATTTGTTGAATTAATTAATAATTCTGACTTCTTATGCCATCATCTCCAACTAGAAAGAACAAGATATCCCTCCTTTTTTCATGTGTATAAGTTGACTGCAATTTGAGGCAAACATTTTTATAAGGAAGGTACTTATCTTTTAATTATGAAAATCATCTTAATAGGAATGTTTGATTATGAGAGCTAAAACCTACTGGGAAACACCTAGATTGAGCAAAAAGGTAAGGTGAAATACTCTCCAAATGAAAACAACAGGAATTTGGTGTATAATAGAAGCTTAGTAGTATAGGAAGATTGATGGAACTTAAAAGTGGGTGGCTGAGTGGGGGTGGTAGAGAGTAGCTAGAAAACTTTAGGGCCATGGTATATACTTGCTTGCTATTTTGTTAAGAACAACCTTACTCTCCTTAATTTTAAATTATCAGTGAAAGTTTTAGCCTTGTATTAGTGTTGTTGGCAGGGGAATTTAAAGGCAAAAGACCTATAGGTCCTATTTTGGGTCACCTTGAGGTAGAGAGAGGTTAGTACCTGTAGCAGGTGATAATGTGATATCAAGAATCTATGGGAGCATGCCTGTAATCCCAACGACTTGGGAGGCTGAAGCAGGAGGACTGTGAGTTCAAAGCCAGTCTCAGCAATTTAGCAAGGCCCTAAGCAACTCAGGGAGACCCTGTCTCTAAATAAAATGTAAAAAAGTGCTGGGATGTGGCTCAGTGGTTAAGTTCTCCTGGGCTCAATCTCTGGTACCTAAAAGGAGAAGAGGAAGAAGGAAAAAAAAGAATCTATGGGAAGTGTTATAGCTGCACAAGTCACAATAGCCAAACTGTGGAATGAGCCTTGGTGTTTGTTGGTGGATGAGTAGATAAAGAAAATGTGGTATATATACACAATGGAGTTTTATTCAGTCATAAGGAAGAGTGAAAGTATGTCATTTGGTTGTAAAATGAATAAAATGTTATCTAGATTATCTAGTAGAGAGATTTAAAATGCTACTATTTCTTTCAATAAAAACTTATTAAGGAGCAAAACTGTAATCTTAATTTTATATTTCACTTGATACGGAGTTACTCATTCACAATTCCAAACTCATAATTATTCAAAACTCATAATAGCTGGTTCTCTGTCCCTGCAGAGACAGGCCTTCAAATTACTACACAGCAATACATTTCTATGTTGTTTTTATATTAGATACGATGAAAACGATCTGTGTTCACAAGTAAAGACAATATTTGAACTTATTTATTTCTATTACAGGTAACCAGACGGTGGATATTGGTGATATTATATTTGTTTTGAATGACCTACAACAACAGTATGAAGATGTTTGTAAGGGACCTCTTGTTGCTATAACAAGTTTTATTTGTAAATACAGTGTGTTTAAATTAACTCCTAATTTATAAGTTTTACAAAGGGTTTTTTTTTTCCTTTTTTTTTTTTTCTTTTATTTATTTATTTACAAAGGGTTTTTGAGAATCTTCTTTTGAACCCTTTAAATCAGGGAGATAAAAAGTTAGATATAATAATATACCTTGTTAATGTTGAGTATGTAATATTATTATCCATAATTGTTCTTTTATCTTACCCTTAATACACTGCAACACAAAGTTAAATTTAAAACAAGATAGTAATAAAAAAATTTGCTGGGTGCAGTGATGGGCGCTGATAATCTGAGACAGTAGAATCACAAGTTGTACTGAGGCCAGCCTCAGTAACTTTATGAGGCCCCCTCCTGTCTCAAAAACAAAAAAGGACTGGAGATATAGTGCAGTGGTAAAGCATTCCTGGGTTCAATCTCCAGTACAAAAACAGGATAATATTTAATTTATAATTTGTAGGGTATTCTGACCTCCTCACATGGATCCTTCTATCATTATTAGTTTTTCTTCATTAAGTACATTGTTTTTGATCTCTTCTTATTGCATATCATATTATTCACTATACTTTTCTCATTTGTCCAAATATCATTTGGTTAAAATTGCCTATTCCAATAATTTTAAGAGTTATATAGATTTATGAAGCTTGTTACATAAAAAGTAGCTTCTATCCTCAATCCTTCCCCAGCTTTTCTGGAGATGATCATTTTAAATGTTTTATCTGATTTCTTTATTTATATTAATATCATGTTTACTTTGTTACTTGTTGATTTTTTAAATTAAAAATCTGATATGATATATATATGATTTGACATATGTATATATGTAATGATAAAATCGGGGTAATTAAGATTTCCATCTCCTTAAAACTTATGATTTCTTTGTGTTGGCAACCTCCAAGAATTTAAACATATTTTTTAGAATTTTGGGTAGACATAGTAAACTTCCTACTTAAAAGAATAAGGATTTAGCTCTCGTCCATTTTTTATGTGTCCCCTGCATACTCACTTTTCCCATACTTATCCACCCATCCAATATATTTATGTATAGATGTTTGCATACATAATTTGTTTAATTGAAATTCAGTATTTATATTAATAAATCTACATAAACACTATTCACAGCTGACCCATATAGTGTCATATCATTACTTTGTTTTTCTGTGCAACATTTGTTCCTTCTTTGAGTTAATAATTGCCATTTATTTATTTGGTTGTTTTATTAATATTTCTTTAAATTGTAGATGGACACAGCACCTTTATTTTATTTATTTATTTATTTATTGTCATGTGGTGCCAAGGATCAAACCCAGTGCCTCACACATGCTAGGCAAGTGCTCTGCCACGGAGCCACAACCCCAGCCCTAGTTGGTTGGTTTTTAAAAAGTAAATTTATTACTGATTTGACCCCAAACGTTGTCAAATGTCTTAAAAATCCTCTTCATAATTTTGATTGCACCAGGTTTTCTGTCACTTTTGTGTCATTGAAGAAATCTTCCTTACAATACTCTGATCAAATGTAGAGACCAACGAATTGCATATTGGAGAACTGAAATGGATTTTTTTGACCTCTGCATCTTGTGTGCCACTCATCTTGGGTTCTCCTTTTGCTCAAATTTTGGAGACTCTTTTACTTCAGTATCAGATTCTTTTGATAGTTTGGCATAGGATTTTAGATTGGAAATGGTTTTTTTCTCAGAAACTTGACTTTTCTGGTTTCCTTTTTTCTTTCTCCTTCCCTTTGTTTTTCCCTCAGGTTCTTCCCTCTACCCACTTCCTTATTTCCTCCTTTCTTCTAGTACTAGAAATTAAACCCAGGAAGCCCTACCACTGAGCTACATCTCTAGCTTTTTTATTTTGAGACAGGGTCTTGCTAAATTGCTGAGACTGTCTTTAAACTTGTGATCCTCTTGCCTCAGGCTCCTGAGTAGCTGGAATTATAGGTGTGGACCACCACACCCAGTAGATTTTCTAGATTTCCATATTGCTATTGAAATCTCAAATTCTTCTCATTCTTGACCCTTCTGATGTACCTGATTTTCCTCTTTTCAAGTTTATGGAATATTTTCTTTTCATTAATTTTTCTGAAATCTTCATAATGGTGTACCTTGAAATATGTTTCTTTGTAACTGTGTGCTGGGTACAGTGTTCTGTCATTCTGGAAAATTAAAAAAAAATGTTGATTATTTAATTTTGTCTATTATTTTTTTTTCTTTTTGGAAGTTTTGGTATTTTTATATTTGACTGCCTGTACTAGTTCTTCATTTTTTTTCAAGTCATTTTCTTCTTTATTTGGAATTATTTTCCTTTTTATTTATATCCCTTGGGATCAGACATGGTGGTTACATGCAGAGAAAACAGTATATTCAAAGGTTCAGAGTATGAGCCGGGCATGGTGGCACATGCCGGTAAGCCCATCTACTCCTGGAGGCTGAGACAGGAGGATCACAAGTTTCAAGCCAATCTCAGCAACTAAGTCATGCCCTAAGCAATTTAGTGAGACTCTGACTCAAAAAATAAAAAAGGGCTGAGAATGTGTCTCAGTGGTAAAATGCCTCAGGGTTCAATCCCCAATACCAAAAAAGAAAAAAAAAAAAAAAAAAAAGATTCAGGGTATGATTATGTGATTGTGACCAAGAGCCAGTAGCTCAAGGTAGACAACCCCAAAAAGTAAAACAGTTTCTCCATTTTTTTGGAGTTAGACACCAAAGTAAGCATTCTTTTTTTTTTTTTAATTGTAAACAAATGGGATACATGTTGTTTCTCTGTACATGGAGTAAAGGCATACCATTTGTGTAATCATAAGTTTACATAGGGTAATGTTGTTTGATTCATTCTGTTATTTCTTCTCTCACTATATATTGTCAAATAATCTGTCTTTGAATTCTTTTTTTTCCTGCTCCATCAAGCCTGCAATTTTTTTTTGCATTTTTCATTTCGTTCATTGTATTTTTCAGTTCTAGATTTCTGTTTTTATTTTTTTGAATTTCAGTTTCTCTGTTAAATTTGTAATTTTGGAGATTTATTATCTTCTAGATCATATAGAATTTTTCTCTGGGTATTCTGGGAATTCATTGACCTTCCTTACAATGAGCATTTTGAATTCATTGTCCAAAAGTTTGTATATTTCCACTTTTTAAATCAGCTAATGGGATATTATTGTATTATTTCGATGGTGTTTAATCTCTTCAGTTTTTCATGTTTCTTGTTGTAGTGATGTCTTCATATTTGGAGAAATAAGGGAATTATTTCAATCTTTGAAAACTAGAGTTTTCTTGGATAACCTTTCAGAAATATGGCTCATCCCACCCAGAGATCCTGGGCAGGCCACTTTTCATGATCCACAATGCTAATGCAGAAGTGTTAAAGATTTTATTTTTACCTATATACTAGCTTATTTCTCTTTCATAGACTGCAATTAGAGATTCATGCCACCATATGTAAAGATTTACAGGATTTTAAAATCCAAAATTTTTCTTCAATTCTTCATTCTCATACAGAGCAAACTATGAAACTTGTCATTTGTTTATTTTTGGTTCTGGGGATTGAATCCAGGGTCACGCCACTGAGCGACACCTCCAGCCCTTTTTGTTTTTCATTTTGGACAGGGCATAAATGCTGAGTCTGGTCTTGAATTTGTGAGTCTTTTTGCCTCAGCCTCCTGAGTTGCTGGGATTATAGATGTGCACCATCCCACCCAGCAACTTTTCCATTTTTCAAAATGCAGTGTATTTCTAGTCAAGATTATACTACTACTCTAATTATTTTTAAAATTTATGTGACCTTGACAATCTTATTCAAAGTTATACTTGATCAAATATTACAATATTGAAATACTTCAAAATATGTAATTCATATGTAAGGTACTATTCTGAACCATCAGATGAATTCTATAAATGAAACTATGATTTGGGATATTGTGTAATATTTTTCTAAAGATGCTATTTTATTTGTGAAGTTATTTCAAACCCACAGATACTGAGAATGAGTGAAATTAATATTTCCCCTCTATAACTTCTTAATAGTTTTGTACCCTTTTAACTAAGGAATTTATATCTGTATTAGCTTATTAGTCTATTATCTTTCCTTTTGAAAAATTTTCTAAATGCTACTTAAAATGAAGATATTGCCACATAGAAATGCCAAATGCCACTCATGATATAAGAAAGATGAGTTGTTAAAAAGCAAATTGGCTCTTTAACTTGCACAGATCAAAGAAATAATCTTGAGAATAATAACAACATTATTTTCTGTATACAAAAATTAAATAACGGGTCTAATTTGATATGATAGATCATGAGAACTGAAAGAAATGGAGAATGATACTATTTTTTTTTTTTACCGACTGAGCAATCTCCCCAGCCCGAGAATAATACTTTTAACTAAGCATATAACATTAACGAAATCAGTAATGGAAAATGACAAAGTTTATTTTTATTTTTTAGATGACAAAATTTAATCAAGATAGTTGTTTAGGTTGGTAGGTCTCTCAAATTCAATAAAACTATTGTGGGAGCACATGGGCTTTTATATATAATTTTTAAAAAAGTGTATTATAGTTAATACATTAACTACAAATATTAGTGGCATTCCTTTCGACATATTCATAAATGCATGTAATACAGTTTTCTCCATTTTAATCCCCTTCCTTCCTCTTCTGTCTTCCCTGATCCCCTTCCTCCACTCTATTAATTTTCCTTCTATATATTTATTTTTGATACATTATAGTTATATGTACAATTGGAATGAATTATGGTATATTCATACATGTACCTAATATAATTTGGTACACTTCATTCCCCAGTCCTTTCCCATTCTCTTCTCCTCCCTCCCCTTTGGTTCCCCACTTCCACTCTACTGATTTTGTTTCTATTGTCATGAGATCCCTTCCCTTTTTTAAATTCCTTTTTTCTTTTTAGTTCCTACATATGGTAGAAAACATTTGACTCTTGACTTTCTGGGTCTTGTTTATCTCACTTAGCATGATGTTCTCCAGTCCCATCCTTTTTATCAGCAAGTGACATGACTTCATTCTTTATGATTAATATGCCATTGTATGTATATATATATGTATATATATTCATATATATACATATGTGTGTGTGTATATATATATATGTATGTACATGTACAAAAAATTTCCTTTATCTTTTTGTCTATTGATGGGCATCTGGGCTGGTTCCATAACTTTATTATTGTGGATTGTGCTGCTCTAAGAATTGTTTTGCAGGTATCACTATCTTGATTTTAGTTCTTTTGGAAAAATAGCAAGGAATGAGATAACTGGGTCATCTGATGGTTCCATTCCTAGTCTTTGAGGAATCTCCAGTCTTCTTTTCAGAGTGGTTGTACTAATTTGCAGTCAGTTGTATCAACAATGTAGTTTATTATCTTTCTAATGTAGGAAGGAATAGAGAATGAGAATCATGTTCCAGTACACTATCACTATAGTTTCAGTGTAACTTTAAGCAGCCTTGGATGAAAGTACTTAAATATATTAAGCTATCATATTGTATTTATTCTAGTTAATAGTTTACATTTTTCATCATCAACTCTTACTAGTTTTTAAAATTTGTTATACCTCATTTTAATATACTCAAACAATTGGTAATTTCTTGAATGGCTTTTATGTGGATTTAGCTGCTATGTTTTGAAATATAATACAAATTATACAAGTAAATGATATAATTAAATGTGTTTATCTTACCTAGCAATTATGGAAGAGTCAGCCCTGGATGAAACTGTAGACAGAAAGTTACCAAATGTAGCAGGATATTCTCTACAACATAAGAAAGGCAGCTTACCTTCCAGACTATTTGAATCTTCAATATTCAAGAAGTTGAATGGACAGAGCCTCCAACATCAAAGTAATATTATGGAGAATGATGACACTGGATTTAAGAGATCAAGACATTCTTGGCCAGTAGGGCAATTCTTGGACAGGCCTGTTAGCAGTCATGAAATTCATGACTCAAAGTCTGTACCACAAAGCTTGAAGAGTACTATAAGCCTCAGTAAATCTCTGGATAAAATTGATATTTCTGGTGTCCCAAAACTTGAGAAGCTAGCTATGAGAAGACCTTCCACCCTTCTAAAACAGGTTTCATCTGAGGAAAAAACTGCGATTAATACCCTGGGTCAGTACCACATACATAAGTCAGACTCTAGGTGGTTGATTTCTTCAGTCATCCCTGAAATGACCAGAATGAGCTGTAAACATTTTAATAGTCAATACCTTGTGCAACATTACTTCTGATGCATAGGCCAGTGGGTATGATCTTGTAGTTTTGAAGGCAGTTCCTTTCCAGATAACCCCCTTTTGGGGAAGCTTAACTTTGAGACTTTTATTCAAAGATTAATAACTCCCTAGAGCTATTTCCCCTAGTTTTTTTACTCCTTATAAAATAAAGAGCTTATTTTCCTTTGGGGATAATTATTTTATAATTTATTTGAATAGGTACATAGTAAATTTATGTGAAATTTTTGCTTAGCATTCCACAATTTAAAAACACATGATATCTGTAGTATTTCAGGTATTATCTCCTATGGATATCAAGAGAAAATAATACCATACATCTGTAATCTCCATGGCCTTATTGTCTTCCTAAAGATGTATAATGTTTTTCAACCAATATACGTATTCCCCTTCTGTGCTACTTCTACCACAGAAGTATTGTGCATGGAACCTACTTAAACACTTCTTCCTATAGGTCCCAGCTGAAGTTACTTAGTCCTGTCTATACTGTTTAAAGAAATTTGTTGACATTTTTATTGCATTTAGTATTTAATAGTTAAATAATACTTACTGAAAAACTAGTGATTCATACATTAATGCAGAATTTAAATGACTCAATTGAAAAAAAGAATATGATCTATTAAGGAGAACGAGGGGGTTGTTCATTCTGATTCCTTTACAGATGTGCTGCTGTTACTCTGCCTCATTTCTATTTCTGAAGGTTCTTTGCATTTTAATAAGAATTAAAGCCCTAGGTTATCAAAACACTAGATTAGTAAACATTTAGCCAGTGGATAGAAAAGGCCCTCAGAAGAAAGTTATATTTACCTTCCTGGAGTCATTAAAATCAGATGTCCCCTACCACTGATATACTTACATAGAGAAGTATTAGTTTATTTGGTATATATTCCCCAAACAAATTTATGGTAATTGGTCATCTATGAATTTTGACTTCCTCCATGATTTAAAAATAAAACAAAATATATTTTTAAATTTTAAGCTAATTTTACATTCCTAACTGTTGCAAAAATAGTAAACATCTCCACATACTCTTCATTCAGTTTTCCTAAGTGTTAACATCTTATATAACCACAGTATAAAACTCTAAGCCAGGAAATTAGCACTGATACAGCACTACTTACTGATCTCTAGATGTATTCAAATTTCACCAGTTGTTCCATGAATTTTCTTTTTTTTCATCCAGGATCACACATTAAATTTAGTTGTCATGTGTCCTGAGTCTCTTCCAACCTGGGATGGTTCCTCAATCTTTCATGACCCTAAAATATTTGAAGAATAGTGACTAGTTAGTTTATATAGTCCCCCCATTTTGGGGTTTCCTTACGTTTCTTCATGAATTAATTTAGGGCACAAGTTTTTTAAAACCAGTATCTAAGAGGAGTGATGTCATGCCCATCTCAGTGCATCATATGAGGAGGCTCATGATGTCTGTCTATGTATATCTGCTTTTCAAATTTTATGTTTTGCCAGTTGTAAACTGAGAGTTTATTGGAAGAGAAAGAACTCAGATTTCTCTAGGAATTCTGGACTTTGAACAAAGTGCATTGATGTTTTGATATCTTGGGCTCACTGATTATATTTTGTTTTTTTTGCTTTTATCAGTATTTTATGGTTGTAAATAATATTGGAGTTCTTTTTAACATGATCATGCATACATGGGGTAGAATCTGTTTCATTTCAGTTTCTGGTGCTTCCTTCTCCCTCCCCTTCTCCTTCCCCTTCTCGCCCTTCTTCTACTGGTCTTCTGTTTATTGTTTTTTTTTTTTTTTAATCATGTATTTATTTATTTTTTTGAGACTGCATTTGATTCATTGTACACAAATGGGGTAGATCATTTAGTTTCTATGGTTGCACACGATGTAGATTCACACCATTCATGTAATCACACGTGTACAGAGGGTAGTGATGTCTGTCTCAGTCCACCATTTTTCATAGCCCCCCTCATTTCCTTCTACATGATCTGAAGTTTCTCCATTCCTCTCTAACCCCCATTATATATCATCATCCACTTATCAGGGAAAACATTTGGTTTTTGGTTTGTTGGGATTGGCTTATTTCAGTGAGCATAATATTCTCCAATTCCATTCATTTATTTGCAAATGCCATAATATTATTATTCTTTATGGCTTAATAATAAGAATCCTCAGAAAACTTGGAATGGACCCACCTTTGACCCAGTTATCCAACTACTGGGTTTATACCCAAAGGACTTAAAATTAGCATACTACAGTAATGCAGCCACATCAATGTTTATAGTACCTCAATTCACAATAGCTAGATTGTGAACCTACGAATGGATAAAGAAACTGTGGTATATGTTTATTGTTTCTTTAATGGGTGCTTTACAGTTATACATAAAGCTGAATTTCATTGTGATAGACACACACACACACACACACACACACACAGTATAGTTGTGTAGTTCTTCTGTTTAATCAGAAGTAAGTAGCAATTGTCTGGGTCACTGGAACAGGCTGTTTCTCCAAACTACTAGCTTGTAAATGTTTTTGGAATTGTAGGACAATTTTGTGTTTGAGCTAACATAGAAACATTAAGTATTATGTAACATAAACATACAGTCCTCTTTTCTATTAGGTACTGAGTAAATAAAACTTGTTCTCTGATTACTAAAGATTTTAGTACCAATTGCTGCTTTAGACACAAACTCTGTTGCCGAACAGTCTTCTACATTTTATATATTTAGAAAATGTCTGTAAAGTTATCAGTAAACTCAAAAGAATATTACCTTTCTACAGAAGAACGGCAGTTCATTTTGCCTTCATTAGGGATTACTTTATTAGATAAAGAGTTCCTGAAGATTGGGACAGAGACTACTAGAAATAATGAGAGTTTGGTAACACCAAGCTTTTTGAGAAAACTGTTTGTTTTTATGGAATAGTATTGAATATTGAAGGAATTTCTCTTGATCTGAAGTGGAACATAATGGGCCATTCCAAAGAAGAGTATGAAGGAACTGATATAAAAATGGAAAATAGTAAAACAAACAAACCCTGGAAAGTGGTTTGGAGGGGTTAGGCCTTTCAAGTCTCAGATTTGTTAGTAAAGCTCTTCATCACTTTCCCTCTGCCTTTGGCATGGGATAGGGACTAAAGGATCCAGCTGTAGAAAGATTCAGTAAGACTGCAATATACAAGGGATGTAAACATCTCTAAGGAAATAGCCTAGGGATTCAAGGAGAAATGATTGGAGAGTCTAGAATGTAGGGGGAGTTTAGAGCTAGTATAATAATCAAGGTAGGCAGTTAGCATCTAGATATCAATTGGCAAATCTTAGTTAGCAGCCTATATACAAGCAGAGTTTGTTTTTAGGGAGTGTTTTTGTATTAGGGAAGTTGTATCAGTAACTAAAAATTGTCCACAGCAGAAATTCAGTCGAGGAGAAGTCCAGTTGCCTCTTCGAAGAGGCAACATTTTTGGGAAAGAATGACTTGGGAGTAGCATGAGAAGTGAATTCTCAGGTTGGAAATGGGGCACACATCTGTAATCCCAACAATATGGGAAGCTAAAGCAGGAGAATCGCAAATTTGGGGGCAGCCTCAGCATCTTAGTGAGACCCTCAGCAACTTAGGGAGAACTTGTTTCAAAATAAAAAATAAAATGTACTGAGCTCAGTGGTAAAGTACCCCAGGGTTCAATCCACAGTACAAAGAAAAACAAAAAACCCTGTGAATTCTCAGAAAATGGGCACAATTTCTTAGCTAAGGAAAAGAAAGGAAGAAGATTTGAGAATAAAGTTATGTGTGTGTGTATGGTATAGGTGCTAAACATTATTGAACCTTTTTTGTTGCGTATCAGGATTGGAATATCACTGTGGAGGGTTTATATCCAAAAATGGGTAGTAAATTGAACTACTTGGATTCTAGGGGTAGGAATGAGGATACACGGATATGACAGAGCTGGTTAATATTCTCAAAGATGTCTTAATGGATAGCATATTGACTGGGTTTTCATGTTCTCATTGTCCAGGTGAACTACACACATACACACACACACACACACACACACACACACACACACACACACAGTTTCCCCTTTTCCCATGTCTATTAAAAATTTAATATCTAACTTAGTCCTTTGAATGTAATAGAAATTGAAAAACCAGGGACTGTGTCTTACTTATTTTTGTATCCTTGGTGGTTAGCATAGTTCTTGGCATTAATATGCCCTCAATGGTTGTTGAAATAAAATGAACTTGCCTAATTTAGAAATCCTTATTATATGAGACAGGATATAAAGGAGAAATAGGATGATAAAACAAAGGATCACGTAAGATTTTCTTCATATTTATATTAAGGTATGAATTTAACTTTGATGCCAAAATACAACACAATGTATGATACAAACTCTTTATTTTACAGAAAGTGGAATGACGAATAGAGAGGACTTTATGATAGTTCTCTCCAAGGAGCAAAATCTTGCGGAATACAATGGTAGGTTGGAAATTTATTCTTAAATGATTTGGAGGGAAGAGCCAGTTAGGTTGAGAAAAATTAGGTCTGATAGATCTGAGACGTCTTTTGGATAGATACTTAATACCCCTGTGACTCTTAGGTCAATTGTTAGTTTAAACAATTGCTGTCAGAATAATAATAACTTATTTGCTTAACTCACTTGCGATCTGAATTTTTTACAAACTGAAAAGTTCTGTAGTAGTACAATTAATAATGAGAAGATTAAGTTGATAAGTAACCCATTGATTAAGAATTGAGGGGTGATTTGATTTTTAATGTTTTAAAAGGAACTTGTTTGATTGAAATGCTGATGTGGTTTACTTTTGTCGTAGAACATTTTTAAAAAGCAGTTTTATTGAGATAAATTTATATACACAAGATGGATTCGTTTACTGAGTTTTGGTAAATCATATTATAGAGTTGTACAACTATTACTAATGTCGCGGTGTTCTTTTTGCTTGTAACAATTTTTTGTTTTTGTACAAATAATTAAATGTTTTCCCAGCAAAACTGAGAAATGAAAGGCATTCAATCTTGCTGTTTTAGTTTCTTCTGCTTATTCATATGCTATGAAAGATGAGCTTTTTGTCCCTCTTCCAAATATTTCCCAAATGAGAAAAAATTATCCAAAGGAAGAAACTTCCTTTTATACCTAGATGAAGAGTCTGAGGCTAAAAGCTACATTATCCTTTGTCCTTTCTGATGGATGTAAGTGCTTAAGAATCTGGATTTCTTGAAGATACTACTAGCAAAAATTTATTTTACCAACTCAGATATTGTTCTATTGCTTTCTGAAGTAGTAAGTATCTTGTTCACACACTTCCTCTTTTTTTCAATTAAAATCTTTTTATTTTTATTTTTATTTATTTATTTAAATTATTCATTTATTTTAAAACTTTTTACAGACTGCATTTTGATTCATTGTACACAAATGGGGAACAACTTTTCATTTCTATGGTTGTACACAATGTAGCTTCACACCATTCATGTAATCATACATATATATCGGGTAATACTGTTTGTTTCATTCTACTATCTTTCTGTTTCCCACCTCCTCCCACCCCATTTTCCTCTACACCATTCAAAGTTCCTTTATTCTTCTCTTCCCCCGTCACCACCCTCGTTATATATTGTCATGCATTTATCAGAGAAAACATTTGGCCTTTGGGTTTTTGGACTTGGCCTATTTCACTTAGCATGATATTTTCCATCTTCATCCATTTACCAGCAAATGCCATAATTTTATTCTTCTTTATGGCTGAGTAATATTCCATTGTGGATATATACCACAATTTCTTTATCCATTCGTCAATTGAAGGGCATCTAGGTTGGATCCACAATCTAGCTATTGTGAATTGAACTGTTATGAACATTGATGCGGCTGCATCACTGTAGTATGCTGATTTTAAGACCTTTGGGTATAAACGGAGAAGTGGGATAGCTGGGTCAAATGGTTGGGCCATTCCAAGCTTTCTGAGGAATGTCCATAGTGCTTTCCGGAGTGGCTGCACCAATTTGCAACTCCACCAGCAATGTATGAGTGTGCCTTTTTCCCCACATCCACGCCAACACTTATCGTTGCTTGTGTTCTTGATAATATCCATTCTAATTGGAGTTAGATGAAATCTTAGGGTGGTTTTAATTTGCATTTCTCTAATTACTAGAGGTGATGAGCACTTTTTCATGTATTTGTTGATCACCTGTATATCTTCTTCTGTGAAGTATCTGCCCAGTTCCTTAGCCCATTTATTGACTGGGATTTTTGTATTTTGGGTGTAAAGTTTTTTAAGTTCTTTATAAACTTCGGAGGTTAGTGCTCTGTCTGAAGTGTGTGTAGAAGAGATTTTCTCCCACTCTGTACATTCTCTTTTCACAATATTGATTGTTCCTGTGCTGATAAAAAACTTTTTAGTTTGAATTGATCCCATTTATTGATTCTTGCTTTTATTTCTTGCACTATGGGTATCTTATTAAGAAAGTCTAGTTCTAAGCTAACATGATGGAGATTTGGGCCTAATTTTTCTTCTGTTTGGTGAAGGGTCTTGGTCCTAATTCGTAGATCCTTGATTCACTTTGAGTTGAATTTTGTACAGGGTGAGAGATAGGGGTTTAATTTCACTTTATTGCATATGGATTTCCGTTTTGCCAGCACCATTTGTTGAAGAGGCTATCTTTTCTCCATTGTAAGTTTTTGGCATCCTTGTCTGGTGTGAGATAACTGTACTTATGTGGGTATGTCTCCATGTCTTCTATCAGTACTATTGATCTACCTGTCTATTTTGGTGCCAATACCATGCCGTTTTTGTTACTATTGCTCTCTAATAGAGTTTAAGGTCTGGTATTGTGATACTTCCTGCATCACTCTTCCTGCCCAGGATTGCTTTGGCTATTCTGAGTCTTTTGTTCTTCCAAATGAATTTCATGATTGCTCTTTCTGTTTCTATGAGAAATGTCATAGGGATTTTACTTGGAATTGCATTAAATCTGTATGGCACCTTTGGAAGGATGACCGACCATTTTGATAATATTAATTCTACCTGCCCACGAACATGGGAGATCTTTCCATCTTTTAAGGTCTTCTTCAATTTCCTTCTTTAATGTTCTGTAGTTTTCACTGTAGAGTTCTTTTTCCTCTTTGATTAGATTGATTCCCAAGTATTTTACTTCTTTTGAGGCTATTGTGAACAGAGTTGTTTTCCTCATTTTTCTTTCAGATGATTCATTGCTTATGTTAAAAATGCTTTAGATTTATGCATGTTGATTTTATATCCTGCTATTTTGCTGAATTCATTTATGAGGTCTAGAAGTTTTCTGGAGGAGTTTTTTGGATCCTTTAAATATGGAATCATATCACCAGCAATAGTGACAGCTTGAGTTCCTCTTTTCCTTTTCATATCCCTTTAATTTCTTTAGTCTATCTAATTGCTCTGGCTAGTATTTCAAGGATGATGTTGAATAGAAGTGGTGAGAGAGGGCATCCCTGTCTTGTTCCAGTTTTTAAAGGGAATGCTTTCAGTTTTTTCTCCATTAAGAATGATGTTGGCCATGGGCTTAGCATAAATAGCCTTTACAATGTTCAGGTATGTTCCTACTATCCCTATTTTTTCTAGTGTTGTGATCATGAAGGGGTGTTGTATTTTGTTGAACACTTTCTCTGTGTCAATTGAAATAACCATATGATCTTAACCTTAAGTCTATTGATGTGATGGATTACATTTATTGATTTCCAGATGTTGAACCAACCTTGCATTCCTGGAATGAATCCCACTTGATTGTGGTACACTATCTTCTTAAAATGTTTTTGTATGCAGTTTGCCAGGATTTTGTTAAGGATTTTTGTGTCTATATTCATCAGAAATATTGGTCTAACGTTTTGTTCCTTGATGTGTCTGGTTTAGGTACGAGGGTGATATTAGCTTCATAGAATGAGTTTGGTAGGGTTCCCTCCTTTTCTATTTCCTGGAATACTTTGAGAAGTATTGGAATGAGTTCTTCTTTGAAGGTCCTGTAGAACTGAGCTGAGAATCTGTCTGTTCCTGGGCTTTTCTTGGTTGGTAGGCCTTTGATAGTTTCTTCTATTTCATTGCTTGATATTGATCTGTTTAAATCGTGTATGTCTTCCTGGTTCAGTTTGGGAGGATCATATGTCTTTAGAAATTTGTTGATGTCTTCAGTATTTTCTATTTTGTTGGGTATATAGATTTTCAAATTAACTTCTCATTATGTCATATATTTCAGTGGTGTCTGTTATGATATTTCTTTTTTCATCATGAGTTTTAGTAATTTGAGTTTTCTCTCCTTTTTAGTGTGGCTAAGGGTTTGTCTATTTTGTTTACTTTTTCAAAGAACCACATTTTTTGTTTTGTCAACTTTTTGAATTGTTTCTTTTATTTCAATTTCATTGATTTCTGCTCTGATTTTAATTATTTCCTGTCTCCTACTACTGTTGGTGTTGTTCTGTTCTTTTTTTTCTAGGACTTTGAGTTGTAATGTTAGGTCATTTAGTTGTTGACTTTTTATTCTTTTCTTGAATGTGCTCCTTGCAATGAATTTTCCTATTAGTACTGCTTTCATTGTGTCCTAGAGATTTTGATCTATTGTATTGTCATTCTCATTTATTTCAAGAATTTTTTTTTCTCTTCCCTGATGTTTTCTGTTATCCAGGCTTCATTCAATAGCACATTATTTAGTCTTCAGGTGTTGAAGTAATTTCTGTCTTTTATTTTGTCATAGATTTCTAATTTCATTCCATTATGATCTGATAGAACACAAGGTAGTATGTCTATTTTTTTGCATAACTAAGGCAGCTTTGTGGCGTAACATATGGTTCTATTTTCAAGAAGGTTCCATGTGCTGCAGAGAAGAAAGTATATTTGCTCACTTATGGATGGAATATTCTATATATGTCTGTTAAGTCTAAGTTATTGATTGTGTTATTGAGTTCTATGGTTTCTTTGTTTAGTTTTGTTTGGAAGATCTATCCAGTGGTGACAGCGATGTGTTAAAGTCCCCCAGAATTATGTTGTGGATTATTTGGTTCCTGGAACTGAGAAGGATTTGTTTGACCTACACGGATGGGCCATTGTTTGGGGCATAAATCTTTATGATTGTTATGTCTTCGTGATTTATGGTTCCCTTAAGCAGTATGAAATGTCCTTCTTTTTATCCCTTCTGACTAACTTCGGGTTTAAAGTGCACTTTATATGAAATTAGGATGGAAACCTCTGCTTTTTTACTGAATTCCATGTGCGTGGAATTTTTTAAAAATTTATTTTAATTAAAAATCATAAATTTACATAGGGCAATGTTGTTTAATTCATTCTGTTATTTTTTCCCTTCCTCCTATCCCTCCCACCCCTCTTTTCCCTCTATACAGTCCTTCCTTCCTCCATTTCTTACCACCCTCCTTATCCCTAACCCTAAACCTAACCCTAACCCTAACACTAACCTCTCCTACCCCCCCCTTTTATGTCCTCATCCGCTTATCAGCGAGATCATTTGTCCTTTAGTATTTTGAGATTGGCTTATCTCACTTAGCATGATATCCTCCAATTTCATCCATTTGCCTGCAAATGCCATAATTTTATCATTCTTCATGTTGAAGTAATATTCCATTGTATACATATGCCACAGTTTCTTTATCCATTCATCAACTGAAGGGCATCTAATTTGATTCCACAATCTGGCTGTGGTGGATTGAGCAGCTATGAACATTGATGGGGCTGTATCTCTGTAGTATGCTGATTTTAAGTCCTTTGGGTATAGGCCAAGGAGTGGGATAGCTGGGGTCAAATGGTGGTTCCATTCCAAGTTTTCTGAGGAATCTCCATACTGCTTTCCAGAGTGGCTGCACTAATTTGCAACCCCACCAGCAATGTATGAGTGTACCTTTTTCCCCACATCCTCGCCAACACCTATTGTTGCTTGTGTTCTTGATAATCGCCATTCTAATTGGGGTGAGATGAAATCTTAGGGTAGTTTTGATTTGCATTTTTCTCATTACTAGAGATGTTGAACATGTTTTCATATATCAGTTGATTGCTTGTAGATCTTCTTCTGTGAAGTGTCTGTTCATTTCCTTACCCCATTTGTGATTGGATTATTTGTATTCTTGGTGTAGAGTTTTTGAGTTCTTTATATATTCTGGAAATTAACGCTCTATCTGAAATATGAGTGGCAAAGATATTCTCCCACTCTGTAGGCTCTCTCTTCACATTACTGATAGTTTCCTTTGCTGAGCGAAAGCTTTTAGTTTTGAATCTATCCCAGTGGTTGATTCTGCTTTTATTTCTTGTGCTATGGGAGTCCTGTTAAGGAAGTCTGATCCTAAGCTAACAAGTTGAAGGTTTGGACCTACTTTTCTTCTCTAAGATGCAGGATCTCTGGTCTGATTCTGAGGTCCTTGATCCATTTTGAGTTGAGTTTTGTGCAGGGTGAGAGATAGGGGTTTAATTTCTATTCTGTTGGCATATGGTTTTCCAGTTTTCCTAGCACCATTTGTTGAAGAGGCTATCTTTTCTCCATTGCATATTTTTGGCATCTTTGTCTAGTATGAGAAAATTGTATTTATTTGGGTTTGTGTCCATGTCCTCTATTCTGTACCATTGATCTACCTGTCTATTTTGGTGCCAATACCATGCCATTTTTGTTACTATTGCTTTGTAATAGAGTTGAAGATCTGGTATTGTGATACCTCCTGCTTCACTCTTTCTACTGAGGATTGCTTTTGCTATTCTGGGTTTCTTATTCTTCCAGATGAATTTCATAATTGCTTGCTCTATTTCTGTAAGGTACATCATTGGGATTTTAATTGGAATTGCATTGAATCTGTATAGCATTTTTGGTAGTATGGCCTTTTTTGACACTATTAATTCTTCCTATCCATGAACATGGGAGATCTTTCCATCTTCTAAGGTTTTGTTTAATTTCTTTCTTTAGTGTTCTGTAGTTCTCATTGTAGAGGTGTTTCACCTCTTTTGTGAGATTGATTCCCAAGTATTTTATTTTTCTGATGCTATTGTGAATGGGGGTAGTTTTTCTAATTTCTCTTTCTGAAGATTCATCACTTCTGTATAAATATGCATTGGATTTTATGAGCATTGATCTTGTAACCTGCTACTTTACTTCGCTTATGAGTTCTAAAAGTTTCTGGTGGAATTTCCAGGTTCCTCTAAATATATAATCATGTCATCAGTGAACAGGGATAGTTTGAGTTCTTCTTTTCCTGTTCGTATCCTGTTAATTTCTTTGGTTTGTCTAATTGCTCTGGCTAGATTTCAAGAACGATGTTGAATAGAAGTGGTGAACAGAGGGCATCCCTGCTTGTTCCAGTTCTTAGTGGGAATGCTTTCATTTTTTCACCATTTCGAATGATATTGACCATGGGCCTTAGCGTAGATGACCTTCAAATGTTAAGGAATGTTCCCACTACCCCAATTTTCTGTAGTGTTTTGAGCATGAATGGATGCTGTATTTTATCGAATGCTTTTTCTGCAATCTATTGAAATAATCATGTGATTGTTAACTTTTAGTCTGTGATATGATGAATGACATTTATTGATTTCTGGATGTTGAACCAATCTTGCATCCCTGGGATAAAACCCACTTGATCGTGGTGCACTATCTTTTTAATATATATTTGTATGCGATTTGCTAAAATTTTGTTGAGAATTTTTGCGTCGATGTTCATTAAGGATATTGGTCCTGAAATTTCTTTCCTCGATGTGTTCTCTGTCTGGTTTAGGTATCAGGGTGATATTGGCTTCATAGAATGAGTTTGGGAGGGTTCCCTCCTCTTCTATTTCATGGAATACTTTGAGGAGTATTGGAATGAGCTCTTCTTTAAAGGTTTTGTAGAACTCGGCTGAGAACCCATGTGGTCCCGGACTTTTCTTTGTTAGTAGCTTTTGATTGAACCTCTTCTATTTTATTGCTTGAACAATTGATTTATTTAAGTTGTGTATATCCTCCTCGTTCAGTTTAGGTAATTCATATGTCTCTAGAAACTTGTTGATGTCTTTGAGGTTTCTGTTTTGTTGGAGTATAGATTTTCAAAATAGCTTCTAATTATGTTTTGTATTTCACTCGTGGTCTGTAGTAATATTTCCTGTTCATTCCGAATTCAGTAATTTGAGTTTTCTCCCCTCTTTCTCTTTGTTAGTGTGGATAAGGGTTTATCAATTTTGTTATTTTTTTCCAAGAACCAACTATTTATTTTGTTTAATTTTTCCCATGTTTTTTTTTGTTTCAATTTTGTTGATTTCGGCTCTGATTTTAACTATTTCCGTCTTCTACTACTTTTGGTGTTGGTCTGCTCTTCTTTTCTAGGGCTTTGAGCTGTAGTGTTAAGTCGTTTATTTGTTGATTTCTACTTCTTTTGTTGAATGCGCCCCATGAAATAAATCTTCCTCTAAGTACTACTTTCATAGTGTCCCAGAGATTTTGATATGATGTGTCTTTGTTCATCGTTTACTTCTAAGAATTTTTTTATTTCTTTCCTGATGTCTTCTGTTATCCATTCATCTTAACTAAGCATATAACATTAACGAAATCAGTAATGGAAAATGACAAAGTTTATTTTATTTTTTAGATGACAAAATTTAATCAAGATAGTTGTTTAGGTTGGTAGGTCTCTCAAATTCAATAAAACTATTGTGGGAGCACATGGGCTTTTATATAATTTTTAAAAAAGTGTATTATAGTTAATACATTAACTACAAATATGTGGCATTCCTTTCGACATGTTCATAAATGCATGTAATACAGTTTTCTCCATTTTAATCCCCTTCCTTCCTCTTCTGTCTTCCCTGATCCCCTTCCTCCACTCTATTAATTTTCCTTCTATATATTTATTTTGATACATTATAGTTATATGTACAATTGGAATGAATTATGGTATATTCATACATGTACCTAATATAATTTGGTACACTTCATTCCCCAGTCCTTTCCCATTCTCTTCTCCTCCCTCCCCTTTGGTTCCCCACTTCCACTCTACTGATTTGTTTCTATTGTCATGAGATCCCTTCCCTTTTTTAAATTCCTTTTTTCTTTTTAGTTCCTACATATGGTAGAAAACATTTGACTCTTGACTTTCTGGGTCTTGTTTATCTCACTTAGCATGATGTTCTCCAGTCCCATCCTTTTTATCAGCAAGTGACATGACTTCATTCTTTATGATTAATATGCCATTGTATGTTATATATATGTATATATATTCATATATATACATATGTGTGTGTGTATATATATGTATGTACATGTACAAAAAATTTCCTTTATCTTTTTGTCTATTGATGGGCATCTGGGCTGGTTCCATAACTTTATTATTGTGGATTGTGCTGCTCTAAGAATTGTTTTGCAGGTATCACTATCTTGATTTTAGTTCTTTTGGAAAATAGCAAGGATGAGATAACTGGGTCATCTGAGGTTTCCATTCCTAGTCTTTGAGGGAATCTCAGTCTCTTTTCAGGTGGTTGTACTAATTTGCAGTCAGTTGTTATCAACATGTAGTTTATTATCTTTCTAATGTAGGAAGGAATAGAGAATGAGAATCATGTTCCAGTACACTATCACCTATAGTTTCAGTGTAACTTTAAGCAGCTTGGATGAAAGTACTTAAATATATTAAGCTCTCATATTGTATTTATTCTAGTTAATAGTTTACATTTTTCATCATCAACTCTTACTAGTTTTTAAAATTTGTTATACCTCATTTTAATATACTCAAACAATGGTAATTTCTGAATGGCTTTTATGTGGATTTAGCTGCTATGTTTGAAATATATACAAATTATACAAGTTAAATGATATATTAAATGTGTTATCTACCTAGCAATATGGAAGGTCAGCCTGGATGAAACTGTAGACAGAAAGTTACAAATGTAGCAGGATATTCTCTACAACATAAGAAAGGCAGCTACCTTCCAGACTATTTGAATCTTCAATATTCAAGAAGTTGAATGGACAGAGCCTCCAACATCAAAGTAATATTGGGAAATGATGACACTGGATTTAAGAGATCAAGACATTCTTGGCCAGTAGGGCAATTCTTGGACAGGCCTGTTAGCAGTCATGAAATCATGACCTCAAAGTCTGTACCACAAAGCTTGAAGAGTACTATAAGCCTCAGTAAATCTCTGGATAAAATTGATATTTCTGGTGTCCCAAAACTTGAGAAGCTAGCTATGAGAAGACCTTCCACCCTTCTAAAAACAGGTTTCATCGGAGGAAAAAAACTGCGATTAATACCTGGGTCAGTACCACATACATAAGTCAGACTCTAGGTGGTTGATTTCTTCAGTCATCCCTGAATGACCAGAATGAGCTGTAAACATTTTAATAGTCAATACCTTGTGCAACATTACTTCTGATGCATAGGCCAGTGGGTATGATCTTGTAGTTTTGAAGGCAGTTCCTTTCCAGATAACCCCCTTTTGGGGAAGCTTAACTTTGAGGACTTTTATTCAAGATTATAAACTCCCTAGAGCTATTTCCCCTAGTTTTTTTACTCCTTATAAATAAAGAGCTTATTTTTCCTTTGGGGATAATTATTTTATAATTTATTTGAATAGGTACATAGTAAATTTATGTGAAATTTTTGCTTAGCATTCCACAATTTAAAAACACATGATATCTGTAGTATTTCAGGTATTATCTCCTATGGATATCAAGAGAAAATAATACCATACATCTGTAATCTCCATGGCCCTTATTGTCTTCCTAAAGATGTATAATGTTTTCAACCAATATACGTATTCCCCTTCTGTGCTACTTCTACCACAGAAGTATTGTGCATGGAAACCTACTTAAACACTTCTTCCTATAGGTCCCAGCTGAAGTTACTTAGTCCTGTCTATACTGTTTAAAGAAATTTGTTGACATTTTTATTGCATTTAGTATTTAATAGTTAAATAATACTTACTGAAAAACTAGTGATTCATACATTAATGCAGAATTTAAATGACTCAATTGAAAAAAAGAATATGATCTATTAAGGAGAACGAGGGGGTTGTTCATTCTGATTCCTTTACAGATGTGCTGCTGTTACTCTGCCTCATTTCTATTTCTGAAGGTTCTTTGCATTTTAATAAGAATTAAAGCCCTAGGTTATCAAAACACTAGATTAGTAAACATTTAGCCAGTGGATAGAAAAGGCCCTCAGAAGAAAGTTATATTTACCTTCCTGGAGTCATTAAAATCAGATGTCCCCTACCACTGATATACTTACATAGAGAAGTATTAGTTTATTTGGTATATATTCCCCAAACAAATTTATGGTAATTGGTCATCTATGAATTTTGACTTCCTCCATGATTTAAAAATAAAACAAATATATTTTTAAATTTTAAGCTAATTTTACATTCCTAACTGTTGCAAAATAGTAAACATCTCCACATACTCTTCATTCAGTTTTCCTAAGTGTTAACATCTTATATAACCACAGTATAAAACTCTAAGCCAGGAAATTAGCACTGATACAGCACTACTTACTGATCTCTAGATGTATTCAAATTTCACCAGTTGTTCCATGAATTTTCTTTTTTTTTCATCCAGGATCACACATTAAATTTAGTTGTCATGTGTCCTGAGTCTCTTCCAACCTGGGATGGTTCCTCAATCTTTCATGACCCTAAAATATTTGAAGAATAGTGACTAGTTAGTTTATATAGTCCCCCATTTTGGGGTTTCCTTACGTTTCTTCATGAATTAATTTAGGGCACAAGTTTTTTAAAACCAGTATCTAAGAGGAGTGATGTCATGCCCATCTCAGTGCATCATATGAGGAGGCTCATGATGTCTGTCTATGTATATCTGCTTTTCAAATTTTATGTTTTGCCAGTTGTAAACTGAGAGTTTATTGGAAGAGAAAGAACTCAGATTCTCTAGGAATTCTGGACTTTGAACAAAGTGCATTGATGTTTGATATCTTGGGCTCACTGATTATATTTTGTTTTTTTTGCTTTATCAGTATTTTATGGTTGTAAATAATATTGGAGTTCTTTTAACATGATCATGCATACATGGGGTAGAATCTGTTTCATTCAGTTTCTGGTGCTTCCTTCTCCCTCCCCTTCTCCTTCCCCTTCTCGCCCTTCTTCTACTGGTCTTCTGTTATTGTTTTTTTTTTTTTTTAATCATGTATTTATTTATTTTTTGAGACTGCATTTGATTTCATTGTACACAAATGGGGTAGATCATTTAGTTTCTATGGTTGCACACGATGTAGATTCACACCATTCATGTAATCACCCGTGTACAGAGGGTAGTGATGTCTGTCTCAGTCCACCATTTTTCATAGCCCCCCTCATTTCCTTCTACATGATCTGAAGTTTCTCCATTCCTCTCTAACCCCCATTATATATCATCATCCACTTATCAGGGAAAACATTTGGTTTTTGGTTTGTTGGGATTGGCTTATTTCAGTGAGCATAATATTCTCCAATTCCATTCATTTATTTGCAAATGCCATAATATTATTATTCTTTATGGCTTAATAATAAGAATCCTCAGAAAACTTGGAATGGACCCACCTTTGACCCAGTTATCCAACTACTGGGTTTATACCCAAAGGACTTAAAATTAGCATACTACAGTAATGCAGCCACATCAATGTTTATAGTACCTCAATTCACAATAGCTAGATTGTGAACCTACGAATGGATAAAGAAACTGTGGTATATGTTTATTGTTTCTTTAATGGGTGCTTTACAGTTATACATAAAGCTGAATTTCATTGTGATAGACACACACACACACACACACACACACACAGTATAGTTGTGTAGTTCTTCTGTTTAATCAGAAGTAAGTAGCAATTGTCTGGGTCACTGGAACAGGCTGTTTCTCCAAACTACTAGCTTGTAAATGTTTTTGGAATTGTAGGACAATTTTGTGTTTGAGCTAACATAGAAACATTAAGTATTATGTAACATAAACATACAGTCCTCTTTTCTATTAGGTACTGAGTAAATAAAACTTGTTCTCTGATTACTAAAGATTTTAGTACCAATTGCTGCTTTAGACACAAACTCTGTTGCCGAACAGTCTTCTACATTTTATATATTTAGAAAATGTCTGTAAAGTTATCAGTAAACTCAAAAGAATATTACCTTTCTACAGAAGAACGGCAGTTCATTTTGCCTTCATTAGGGATTACTTTATTAGATAAAGAGTTCCTGAAGATTGGGACAGAGACTACTAGAATAATGAGAGTTTGGTAACACCAAGCTTTTTGAGAAAACTGTTTGTTTTTATGGAATAGTATTGAATATTGAAGGAATTTCTCTTGATCTGAAGTGGAACATAATGGGCCATTCCAAAGAAGAGTATGAAGGAACTGATATAAAAATGGAAAATAGTAAAACAAACAAACCCTGGAAAGTGGTTTGGAGGGGTTAGGCCTTTCAAGTCTCAGATTTGTTAGTAAAGCTCTTCATCACTTTCCCTCTGCCTTTGGCATGGGATAGGGACTAAAGGATCCAGCTGTAGAAAGATTCAGTAAGACTGCAATATACAAGGGATGTAAACATCTCTAAGGAAATAGCCTAGGGATTCAAGGAGAAATGATTGGAGAGTCTAGAATGTAGGGGGAGTTTTAGAGCTAGTATAATAATCAAGGTAGGCAGTTAGCATCTAGATATCAATTGGCAAATCTTAGTTAGCAGCCTATATACAAGCAGAGTTTGTTTTTAGGGAGTGTTTTTGTATTAGGGAAGTTGTATCAGTAACTAAAAATTGTCCACAGCAGAAATTCAGTCCGAGGAGAAGTCCAGTTGCCTCTTCGAAGAGGCAACATTTTTGGGAAAGAATGACTTGGGAGTAGCATGAGAAGTGAATTCTCAGGTTGGAAATGGGGCACACATCTGTAATCCCAACAATATGGGAAGCTAAAGCAGGAGAATCGCAAATTTGGGGGCAGCCTCAGCATCTTAGTGAGACCCTCAGCAACTTAGGGAGAACTTGTTTCAAAATAAAAAATAAAATGTACTGAGCTCAGTGGTAAAGTACCCCAGGGTTCAATCCACAGTACAAAGAAAACAAAAAACCCTGTGAATTCTCAGAAAATGGGCACAATTTCTTAGCTAAGGAAAAGAAAGGAAGAAGATTTGAGAATAAAGTTATGTGTGTGTGTATGGTATAGGTGCTAAACATTATTGAACCTTTTTTGTTGCGTATCAGGATTGGAATATCACTGTGGAGGGTTTATATCCAAAAATGGGTAGTAAATTGAACTACTTGGATTCTAGGGGTAGGAATGAGGATACACGGATATGACAGAGCTGGTTAATATTCTCAAAGATGTCTTAATGGATAGCATATTGACTGGGTTTTCATGTTCTCATTGTCCAGGTGAACTACACACATACACACACACACACACACACACACACACACACACACACACACAGTTTCCCCTTTTCCCATGTCTATTAAAAATTTAATATCTAACTTAGTCCTTTGAATGTAATAGAAATTGAAAAACCAGGGACTGTGTCTTACTTATTTTTGTATCCTTGGTGGTTAGCATAGTTCTTGGCATTAATATGCCCTCAATGGTTGTTGAAATAAAATGAACTTGCCTAATTTAGAAATCCTTATTATATGAGACAGGATATAAAGGAGAAATAGGATGATAAAACAAAGGATCACGTAAGATTTTCTTCATATTTATATTAAGGTATGAATTTAACTTTGATGCCAAAATACAACACAATGTATGATACAAACTCTTTATTTTACAGAAAGTGGAATGACGAATAGAGAGGACTTTATGATAGTTCTCTCCAAGGAGCAAAATCTTGCGGAATACAATGGTAGGTTGGAAATTTATTCTTAAATGATTTGGAGGGAAGAGCCAGTTAGGTTGAGAAAAATTAGGTCTGATAGATCTGAGACGTCTTTTGGATAGATACTTAATACCCCTGTGACTCTTAGGTCAATTGTTAGTTTAAACAATTGCTGTCAGAATAATAATAACTTATTTGCTTAACTCACTTGCGATCTGAATTTTTTACAAACTGAAAAGTTCTGTAGTAGTACAATTAATAATGAGAAGATTAAGTTGATAAGTAACCCATTGATTAAGAATTGAGGGGTGATTTGATTTTTAATGTTTTAAAAGGAACTTGTTTGATTGAAATGCTGATGTGGGTTTACTTTTGTCGTAGAACATTTTTAAAAAGCAGTTTTATTGAGATAAATTTATATACACAAGATGGATTCGTTTACTGAGTTTTGGTAAATCATATTATAGAGTTGTACAACTATTACTAATGTCGCGGTGTTCTTTTGCTTGTAACAATTTTTGTTTTTGTACAAATAATTAAATGTTTTCCCAGCAAAACTGAGAAATGAAAGGCATTCAATCTTGCTGTTTTAGTTTCTTCTGCTTATTCATATGCTATGAAAGATGAGCTTTTTGTCCCTCTTCCAAATATTTCCCAAATGAGAAAAAATTATCCAAAGGAAGAAACTTCCTTTTATACCTAGATGAAGAGTCTGAGGCTAAAAGCTACATTATCCTTTGTCCTTTCTGATGGATGTAAGTGCTTAAGAATCTGGATTTCTTGAAGATACTACTAGCAAAAATTTATTTTACCAACTCAGATATTGTTCTATTGCTTTCTGAAGTAGTAAGTATCTTGTTCACACACTTCCTCTTTTTTTCAATTAAAATCTTTTTATTTTTATTTTTATTTATTTATTTAAATTATTCATTTATTTTAAAACTTTTTACAGACTGCATTTTGATTCATTGTACACAAATGGGGAACAACTTTTCATTTCTATGGTTGTACACAATGTAGCTTCACACCATTCATGTAATCATACATATATATCGGGTAATACTGTTTGTTTCATTCTACTATCTTTCTGTTTCCCACCTCCTCCCACCCCATTTTCCTCTACACCATTCAAAGTTCCTTTATTCTTCTCTTCCCCCGTCACCACCCTCGTTATATATTGTCATGCATTTATCAGAGAAAACATTTGGCCTTTGGGTTTTTGGACTTGGCCTATTTCACTTAGCATGATATTTTCCATCTTCATCCATTTACCAGCAAATGCCATAATTTTATTCTTCTTTATGGCTGAGTAATATTCCATTGTGGATATATACCACAATTTCTTTATCCATTCGTCAATTGAAGGGCATCTAGGTTGGATCCACAATCTAGCTATTGTGAATTGAACTGTTATGAACATTGATGCGGCTGCATCACTGTAGTATGCTGATTTTAAGACCTTTGGGTATAAACGGAGAAGTGGGATAGCTGGGTCAAATGGTTGGGCCATTCCAAGCTTTCTGAGGAATGTCCATAGTGCTTTCCGGAGTGGCTGCACCAATTTGCAACTCCACCAGCAATGTATGAGTGTGCCTTTTTCCCCACATCCACGCCAACACTTATCGTTGCTTGTGTTCTTGATAATATCCATTCTAATTGGAGTTAGATGAAATCTTAGGGTGGTTTTAATTTGCATTTCTCTAATTACTAGAGGTGATGAGCACTTTTTCATGTATTTGTTGATCACCTGTATATCTTCTTCTGTGAAGTATCTGCCCAGTTCCTTAGCCCATTTATTGACTGGGATTTTTGTATTTTGGGTGTAAAGTTTTTAAGTTCTTTATAAACTTCGGAGGTTAGTGCTCTGTCTGAAGTGTGTGTAGAAGAGATTTTCTCCCACTCTGTACATTCTCTTTTCACAATATTGATTGTTCCTGTGCTGATAAAAAACTTTTTAGTTTGAATGATCCCATTTATTGATTCTTGCTTTTATTTCCTTGCACTATGGGTATCTTATTAAGAAAGTCTAGTTCTAAGCTAACATGATGGAGATTTGGGCCTAATTTTTCTTCTGTTTGGTGAAGGGTCTTGGTCCTAATTCGTAGATCCTTGATTCACTTTGAGTTGAATTTTGTACAGGGTGAGAGATAGGGGTTTAATTTCACTTTATTGCATATGGATTTCCGTTTTGCCAGCACCATTTGTTGAAGAGGCTATCTTTTCTCCATTGTAAGTTTTTGGCATCCTTGTCTGGTGTGAGATAACTGTACTTATGTGGGTATGTCTCCATGTCTTCTATCAGTACTATTGATCTACCTGTCTATTTTGGTGCCAATACCATGCCGTTTTTGTTACTATTGCTCTCTAATAGAGTTTAAGGTCTGGTATTGTGATACTTCCTGCATCACTCTTCCTGCCCAGGATTGCTTTGGCTATTCTGAGTCTTTTGTTCTTCCAAATGAATTTCATGATTGCTCTTTCTGTTTCTATGAGAAATGTCATAGGGATTTTACTTGGAATTGCATTAAATCTGTATGGCACCTTTGGAAGGATGACCGACCATTTTGATAATATTAATTCTACCTGCCCACGAACATGGGAGATCTTTCCATCTTTTAAGGTCTTCTTCAATTTCCTTCTTTAATGTTCTGTAGTTTTCACTGTAGAGTTCTTTTTCCTCTTTGATTAGATTGATTCCCAAGTATTTTACTTCTTTTGAGGCTATTGTGAACAGAGTTGTTTTCCTCATTTTTCTTTCAGATGATTCATTGCTTATGTTAAAAATGCTTTAGATTTATGCATGTTGATTTTATATCCTGCTATTTTGCTGAATTCATTTATGAGGTCTAGAAGTTTTCTGGAGGAGTTTTTTGGATCCTTTAAATATGGAATCATATCACCAGCAATAGTGACAGCTTGAGTTCCTCTTTTCCTTTTCATATCCCTTTAATTTCTTTAGTCTATCTAATTGCTCTGGCTAGTATTTCAAGGATGATGTTGAATAGAAGTGGTGAGAGAGGGCATCCCTGTCTTGTTCCAGTTTTAAAGGGAATGCTTTCAGTTTTTCTCCATTAAGAATGATGTTGGCCATGGGCTTAGCATAAATAGCCTTTACAATGTTCAGGTATGTTCCTACTATCCCTATTTTTTCTAGTGTTGTGATCATGAAGGGGTGTTGTATTTTGTTGAACACTTTCTCTGTGTCAATTGAAATAACCATATGATCTTAACCTTAAGTCTATTGATGTGATGGATTACATTTATTGATTTCCAGATGTTGAACCAACCTTGCATTCCTGGAATGAATCCCACTTGATTGTGGTACACTATCTTCTTAAAATGTTTTTGTATGCAGTTTGCCAGGATTTTGTTAAGGATTTTTGTGTCTATATTCATCAGAAATATTGGTCTAACGTTTTGTTCCTTGATGTGTCTGGTTTAGGTACGAGGGTGATATTAGCTTCATAGAATGAGTTTGGTAGGGTTCCCTCCTTTTCTATTTCCTGGAATACTTTGAGAAGTATTGGAATGAGTTCTTCTTTGAAGGTCCTGTAGAACTGAGCTGAGAATCTGTCTGTTCCTGGGCTTTTCTTGGTTGGTAGGCCTTTGATAGTTTCTTCTATTTCATTGCTTGATATTGATCTGTTTAAATCGTGTATGTCTTCCTGGTTCAGTTTGGGAGGATCATATGTCTTTAGAAATTTGTTGATGTCTTCAGTATTTTCTATTTTGTTTGGGTATATAGATTTTCAAATTAACTTCTCATTATGTCATATATTTCAGTGGTGTCTGTTATGATATTTCTTTTTTCATCATGAGTTTTAGTAATTTGAGTTTTCTCTCCTTTTTAGTGTGGCTAAGGGTTTGTCTATTTTGTTTACTTTTTCAAAGAACCACATTTTTTGTTTTTGTCAACTTTTGAATTGTTTCTTTTATTTCAATTTCATTGATTTCTGCTCTGATTTTAATTATTTCCTGTCTCCTACTACTGTTGGTGTTGTTCTGTTCTTTTTTTTCTAGGACTTTGAGTTGTAATGTTAGGTCATTTAGTTGTTGACTTTTTATTCTTTTCTTGAATGTGCTCCTTGCAATGAATTTTCCTATTAGTACTGCTTTCATTGTGTCCTAGAGATTTTGATCTATTGTATTGTCATTCTCATTTATTTCAAGAATTTTTTTTCTCTTCCCTGATGTTTTCTGTTATCCAGGCTTCATTCAATAGCACATTATTTAGTCTTCAGGTGTTGAAGTAATTTCTGTCTTTTATTTTGTCATAGATTTCTAATTTCATTCCATTATGATCTGATAGAACACAAGGTAGTATGTCTATTTTTTTGCATAACTAAGGCAGCTTTGTGGCGTAACATATGGTCTATTTTCAAGAAGGTTCCATGTGCTGCAGAGAAGAAAGTATATTTGCTCACTTATGGATGGAATATTCTATATATGTCTGTTAAGTCTAAGTTATTGATTGTGTTATTGAGTTCTATGGTTTCTTTGTTTAGTTTTGTTTGGAAGATCTATCCAGTGGTGACAGCGATGTGTTAAAGTCCCCCAGAATTATGTTGTGGATTATTTGGTTCCTGGAACTGAGAAGGATTTGTTTGACCTACACGGATGGGCCATTGTTTGGGGCATAAATCTTTATGATTGTTATGTCTTCGTGATTTATGGTTCCCTTAAGCAGTATGAAATGTCCTTCTTTTTATCCCTTCTGACTAACTTCGGGTTAAAGTGCACTTTATATGAAATTAGGATGGAAACCTCTGCTTTTTTACTGAATTCCATGTGCGTGGAATTTTTTAAAAATTTATTTTAATTAAAAATCATAAATTTACATAGGGCAATGTTGTTTAATTCATTCTGTTATTTTTTCCCTTCCTCCTATCCCTCCCACCCCTCTTTTCCCTCTATACAGTCCTTCCTTCCTCCATTTCTTACCACCCTCCTTATCCCTAACCCTAAACCTAACCCTAACCCTAACACTAACCTCTCCTACCCCCCCCTTTTATGTCCTCATCCGCTTATCAGCGAGATCATTTGTCCTTTAGTATTTTGAGATTGGCTTATCTCACTTAGCATGATATCCTCCAATTTCATCCATTTGCCTGCAAATGCCATAATTTTATCATTCTTCATGTTGAAGTAATATTCCATTGTATACATATGCCACAGTTTCTTTATCCATTCATCAACTGAAGGGCATCTAATTTGATTCCACAATCTGGCTGTGGTGGATTGAGCAGCTATGAACATTGATGGGGCTGTATCTCTGTAGTATGCTGATTTTAAGTCCTTTGGGTATAGGCCAAGGAGTGGGATAGCTGGGTCAAATGGTGGTTCCATTCCAAGTTTTCTGAGGAATCTCCATACTGCTTTCCAGAGTGGCTGCACTAATTTGCAACCCCACCAGCAATGTATGAGTGTACCTTTTTCCCCACATCCTCGCCAACACCTATTGTTGCTTGTGTTCTTGATAATCGCCATTCTAATTGGGGTGAGATGAAATCTTAGGGTAGTTTTGATTTGCATTTTTCTCATTACTAGAGATGTTGAACATGTTTTCATATATCAGTTGATTGCTTGTAGATCTTCTTCTGTGAAGTGTCTGTTCATTTCCTTACCCCATTTGTTGATTGGATTATTTGTATTCTTGGTGTAGAGTTTTTTGAGTTCTTTATATATTCTGGAAATTAACGCTCTATCTGAAATATGAGTGGCAAAGATATTCTCCCACTCTGTAGGCTCTCTCTTCACATTACTGATAGTTTCCTTTGCTGAGCGAAAGCTTTTTAGTTTGAATCTATCCCAGTGGTTGATTCTTGCTTTTATTTCTTGTGCTATGGGAGTCCTGTTAAGGAAGTCTGATCCTAAGCTAACAAGTTGAAGGTTTGGACCTACTTTTTCTTCTATAAGATGCAGGATCTCTGGTCTGATTCTGAGGTCCTTGATCCATTTTGAGTTGAGTTTTGTGCAGGGTGAGAGATAGGGGTTTAATTTCATTCTGTTGCATATGGTTTTCCAGTTTTCCTAGCACCATTTGTTGAAGAGGCTATCTTTTCTCCATTGCATATTTTTGGCATCTTTGTCTAGTATGAGAAAATTGTATTTATTTGGGTTTGTGTCCATGTCCTCTATTCTGTACCATTGATCTACCTGTCTATTTTGGTGCCAATACCATGCCATTTTTGTTACTATTGCTTTGTAATAGAGTTGAAGATCTGGTATTGTGATACCTCCTGCTTCACTCTTTCTACTGAGGATTGCTTTTGCTATTCTGGGTTTCTTATTCTTCCAGATGAATTTCATAATTGCTTGCTCTATTTCTGTAAGGTACATCATTGGGATTTTAATTGGAATTGCATTGAATCTGTATAGCATTTTTGGTAGTATGGCCTTTTTGACACTATTAATTCTTCCTATCCATGAACATGGGAGATCTTTCCATCTTCTAAGGTTTTGTTTAATTTCTTTCTTTAGTGTTCTGTAGTTCTCATTGTAGAGGTGTTTCACCTCTTTTGTGAGATTGATTCCCAAGTATTTTATTTTTCTTGATGCTATTGTGAATGGGGTAGTTTTTCTAATTTCTCTTTCTGAAGATTCATCACTTCTGTATAAATATGCATTGGATTTATGAGCATTGATCTTGTAACCTGCTACTTTACTTCGCTTATGAGTTCTAAAAGTTTTCTGGTGGAATTTCCAGGTTCCTCTAAATATATAATCATGTCATCAGTGAACAGGGATAGTTTGAGTTCTTCTTTTCCTGTTCGTATCCTGTTAATTTCTTTGGTTTGTCTAATTGCTCTGGCTAGATTTCAAGAACGATGTTGAATAGAAGTGGTGAAAGAGGGCATCCCTGCCTTGTTCCAGTTCTTAGTGGGAATGCTTTCATTTTTTCACCATTTCGAATGATATTGACCATGGGCTTAGCGTAGATGACCTTCACAATGTTAAGGAATGTTCCCACTACCCCAATTTTCTGTAGTGTTTTGAGCATGAATGGATGCTGTATTTTATCGAATGCTTTTTCTGCATCTATTGAAATAATCATGTGATTGTTAACTTTTAGTCTGTTGATATGATGAATGACATTTATTGATTTCTGGATGTTGAACCAATCTTGCATCCCTGGGATAAAACCCACTTGATCGTGGTGCACTATCTTTTTAATATATATTTGTATGCGATTTGCTAAAATTTTGTTGAGAATTTTTGCGTCGATGTTCATTAAGGATATTGGTCTGAAATTTTCTTTCCTCGATGTGTCTCTGTCTGGTTTAGGTATCAGGGTGATATTGGCTTCATAGAATGAGTTTGGGAGGGTTCCCTCCTCTTCTATTTCATGGAATACTTTGAGGAGTATTGGAATGAGCTCTTCTTTAAAGGTTTTGTAGAACTCGGCTGAGAACCCATGTGGTCCCGGACTTTTCTTTGTTAGTAGGCTTTTGATGACCTCTTCTATTTTATTGCTTGAAATTGATTTATTTAAGTTGTGTATATCCTCCTCGTTCAGTTTAGGTAATTCATATGTCTCTAGAAACTTGTTGATGTCTTTGAGGTTTTCTGTTTTGTTGGAGTATAGATTTTCAAAATAGCTTCTAATTATGTTTTGTATTTCACTCGTGTCTGTAGTAATATTTCCTGTTCATTCCGAATTTCAGTAATTTGAGTTTTCTCCCTCTTTCTCTTTGTTAGTGTGGCTAAGGGTTTATCAATTTTGTTTATTTTTTTCCAAGAACCAACTATTTATTTTGTTAATTTTTCCCATTGTTTTTTTTGTTTCAATTTTGTTGATTTCGGCTCTGATTTTAACTATTTCCTGTCTTCTACTACTTTTGGTGTTGGTCTGCTCTTCTTTTCTAGGGCTTTGAGCTGTAGTGTTAAGTCGTTTATTTGTTGATTTCTACTTCTTTTGTTGAATGCGCCCCATGAAATAAATCTTCCTCTAAGTACTACTTTCATAGTGTCCCAGAGATTTTGATATGATGTGTCTTTGTTCTCGTTTACTTCTAAGAATTTTTTTATTTCTTTCCTGATGTCTTCTGTTATCCATTCATCATATAATAGTGTATTATTGAATCTCCCGGTATTGGAGAAGTTTCTGTTTTTTATACTGCCATTTATTTCTAATTTCAATCCATTATGATCTGATAGAGTACAAGGTAGTATCTCTATCTTCTTGTATTTGCTAACAGTAGCTTTGTGGCATAAGACATGGTGTATTTTAGAGAAGGATCCATGTGCTGCTGAGAAGAAAGTGTATTCGTTCTTTGTTGGATGGTATATTCTATATAAGTCGGTTAGGTCTAAATTGTTGATTGTGTTATTGAGATCTATGGTTTCTTTATTCAATTTTTGTTTGGAAGATCCATCCAGTGGTGAGAGAGGTGTGTTAAAATCGCCTAGTATTATTGTATTGTGGTCTATTTGATTTCTGGAATTGAGAAGGATTTGTTTGATATACATGGATGAGCCAATGTTCGGGGCATAGATATTTATGATTGTTATGTCTTGCTGATTTATGCTTCCCTTAAGCAGTATGTAATGTCCTTCTTTATTCCTTCTGACTAGTTTTGGCTTGAAGTCCACATTATCTGAAATGAGGATGGATACTCCAGCTTTTTTGCTGTGTCCATGTGCATGGTATGTTTTTTCCCATCCTTTCACCTTTAGTCTATGGGTTTCTGTTTCTATGAGATGAGTCTCTTGCAGGCAGCAAATTGTTGGATTTTTCTTTTTAATCCAATCTGCCAGTCTATGTCTTTTGATTGATGAGTTCAGGCCATTAACATTCAGGGTTATTATTGTACTAGGATTTGTATTCCCAGTCATTTGACTCATTTTTGTTTTTTGACATGATTTGGTTTCCCCTTTATTTGGCTATTCTTTTAGGCTAGTTCCTCCCTTTGCTGATTTGCACCGTTGTTTTTCATCTCTTCCTCATGGAGTATTTTGCTGAGAATGTTCTGTAATGCTGGCTTTCTTTTTGTAAATTCCTTTAGCTTTTGTTTATCATGGAAGGATCTTATCTCATCGTCAAATCTGAAAGTAAGTTTTGCTGGGTATAAGATTCTTGGTTGGCATCCGTTTTCTTTCAGGGTTTGGTAAATGTTGTTCCAGGCCCTTCTAGCTTTTAGGGTCTGGATTGAAAAATCTGCTGATATTCCTATTGCTTTCCCCCTGAATGCAATCTGATTCTTTTCTTCGCGGCCTTTAAAATTCTGTCTTTATTTTGTATGTTAGGTATTTTCATAATAAGGTGCCTTGGTGTGGGTCTGTTGTAATTTTGTATATTTGGAGTCCTATAAGCCTCTTGTACTTGGTTTTCCATCACATTCTTCAGATTTGGGAAATTTTCTGATATTATTTCATTGAATAGATTGTTCATTCCTTTGGTTTGTTTCTCTAAGCCTTCCTCAATCCCAATAATTCTTAAATTTGGCCTCTTCATGATATCCCATAATTCTTGTAGATTCTGTTCATGATTTCTTACCATCTTTTCTGTTTGGTCAACTTTGTTTTCAAGATTAAATATTTTGTCTTCAATATCTGAGGTTCTGTCTTCCAGGTGTTCTCTCCTATTGGTTATGCTTTCTATGGAGTTTTTAACTTGGTTTATTGTTTCCTTCATTTCAAGGATTTCTGTTTTTTTTTTTTTTTTCAGTATCTCTAACTCTTTATTGAAATGATCTTTTGCTTCCTGTATTTGCTCTTTTAACTGTTGATTGGTGCGATCATTTAATGCTTGCATTTGCTCTTTCATCTCCTCCTTCAATGCCTGCATTTGCTCTTTCATCTCCTCGTTTGCTTCCCTGACTGTTTTAATTATGTACATTCTGAACTCCCTTTCTAACATTTCTTCTGCTGTGCTGTCATTGGGTTTTATTGATATAGTATCTAGGTTTGTTTGGGACATTTTCTTCCCTTGTTTTCTCATATTGGTTAGATGTCAGTGGGACTCTGTGTTATTGCAGATTTCCTTTATTGGCTTATAGTGTCCCTGTAGATTTCCAGTGTATCACCTACCAGCCTTCAGTAGCCTGAAGTCTTGGAGTAACTTGATAATGCATTGCTTCTGAAGAATGCTACCCCTAGCCCGCTACTGGTTCCAGCAAAAGAGACCTGGAGAGGTCTCTGGCTGCCCTACCCTGGTCCCAGAGGCTTCTTGCGGGTTGGAGGTCTCCGCTGGCTTTGGGGACTTGTGGCTGGCTCTGTGTAAAAGGTCTCTCACTGGGCGGTCTGCTTCGAGAAGCTAGCCTAGAAAGGCGCTTCCCGCCGGAGGGAGTCGGGCTGCTTGGGGAAGTCCCTGTCTGCCCTGTGCTGGTCTCTGAAGCAACCTGCAGGCGGGCCGGAGCTGGCCGCGTGCTAGTTCTGTGCAGAAAGGCTCTCACTGGGGGGCCTGCTCCGCAAAGCAGGAGAATCTGGCCCTGTGGGAGGAGCCCACAGCCAGAGTGCTCAGGGCTGCCTGGGGGAGACTCTATCTGCCCTGCCCTACTCTAATAAGCCCCCCGAATCTGGGCCTGCCCGCCCAACTGAGCTTCACTGGGTGGGGGAGACTCACCCCGTGATTCTATTTTAGTCCGAGTCTCTCAATGCCTAACCTTCTTGAATCCTGGGTTCTGGGGCGACTGGAGATGCAGGCACCCTATAGTCCGCCATCTTGGATCGCAGCAAATTGGCTCTTTAACTTGCACAGATCAAAGAAATAATCTTGAGAATAATAACAACATTATTTTCTGTGTACAAAAATTAAATAATGGGTCTAATTTGATATGATAGATCATGAGACTGAAAGAAATGGAGAATGATACTTTCTTTTTACCGACTGAGCTATCTCCCCAGCCCGAGAATAATACTTTTAACTAAGCATATAACATTAACGAAATCAGTAATGGAAAATGACAATGTTTATTTTTATTTTTTAGATGACAAAATTTAATCAAGATAGTTGTTTAGGTTGGTAGGTCTCTCAAATTCAATAAAACTATTGTGGGAGCACATGGGCTTTTATATATAATTTTTAAAAAATTAGTGTATTATAGTTAATACATTAACTACAAATATTAGTGGCATTCCTTTCGACATGTTCATAAATGCATGTAATACAGTTTTCTCCATTTTAATCCCCTTCCTTCCTCTTCTGTCTTCCCTGATCCCCTTCCTCCACTCTATTAATTTTCCTTCTATATATTTATTTTTGATACATTATAGTTATATGTACAATTGGAATGAATTATGGTATATTCATACATGTACCTAATATAATTTGGTACACTTCATTCCCCAGTCCTTTCCCATTCTCTTCTCCTCCCTCCCCTTTGGTTCCCCACTTCCACTCTACTGATTTTGTTTCTATTGTCATGAGATCCCTTCCCTTTTTTAAATTCCTTTTTTCTTTTTAGTTCCTACATATGGTAGAAAACATTTGACTCTTGACTTTCTGGGTCTTGTTTATCTCACTTAGCATGATGTTCTCCAGTCCCATCCTTTTTATCAGCAAGTGACATGACTTCATTCTTTATGATTAATATGCCATTGTATGTATATATATATGTATATATATTCATATATATACATATGTGTGTGTGTATATATATATGTATGTACATGTACAAAAAATTTCCTTTATCTTTTTGTCTATTGATGGGCATCTGGGCTGGTTCCATAACTTTATTATTGTGGATTGTGCTGCTCTAAGAATTGTTTTGCAGGTATCACTATCTTGATTTTAGTTCTTTTGGAAAAATAGCAAGGAATGAGATAACTGGGTCATCTGATGGTTCCATTCCTAGTCTTTGAGGAATCTCCAGTCTTCTTTTCAGAGTGGTTGTACTAATTTGCAGTCAGTTGTATCAACAATGTAGTTTATTATCTTTCTAATGTAGGAAGGAATAGAGAATGAGAATCATGTTCCAGTACACTATCACTATAGTTTCAGTGTAACTTTAAGCAGCCTTGGATGAAAGTACTTAAATATATTAAGCTATCATATTGTATTTATTCTAGTTAATAGTTTACATTTTTCATCATCAACTCTTACTAGTTTTTAAAATTTGTTATACCTCATTTTAATATACTCAAACAATTGGTAATTTCTTGAATGGCTTTTATGTGGACTTAGCTGCTATGTTTTGAAATATAATACAAATTATACAAGTAAATGATATAATTAAATGTGTTTATCTTACCTAGCAATTATGGAAGAGTCAGCCCTGGATGAAACTGTAGACAGAAAGTTACCAAATGTAGCAGGATATTCTCTACAACATAAGAAAGGCAGCTTACCTTCCAGACTATTTGAATCTTCAATATTCAAGAAGTTGAATGGACAGAGCCTCCAACATCAAAGTAATATTATGGAGAATGATGACACTGGATTTAAGAGATCAAGACATTCTTGGCCAGTAGGGCAATTCTTGGACAGGCCTGTTAGCAGTCATGAAATTCATGACTCAAAGTCTGTACCACAAAGCTTGAAGAGTACTATAAGCCTCAGTAAATCTCTGGATAAAATTGATATTTCTGGTGTCCCAAAACTTGAGAAGCTAGCTATGAGAAGACCTTCCACCCTTCTAAAACAGGTTTCATCTGAGGAAAAAACTGCGATTAATACCCTGGGTCAGTACCACATACATAAGTCAGACTCTAGGTGGTTGATTTCTTCAGTCATCCCTGAAATGACCAGAATGAGCTGTAAACATTTTAATAGTCAATACCTTGTGCAACATTACTTCTGATGCATAGGCCAGTGGGTATGATCTTGTAGTTTTGAAGGCAGTTCCTTTCCAGATAACCCCCTTTTGGGGAAGCTTAACTTTGAGACTTTTATTCAAAGATTAATAACTCCCTAGAGCTATTTCCCCTAGTTTTTTTACTCCTTATAAAATAAAGAGCTTATTTTCCTTTGGGGATAATTATTTTATAATTTATTTGAATAGGTACATAGTAAATTTATGTGAAATTTTTGCTTAGCATTCCACAATTTAAAAACACATGATATCTGTAGTATTTCAGGTATTATCTCCTATGGATATCAAGAGAAAATAATACCATACATCTGTAATCTCCATGGCCTTATTGTCTTCCTAAAGATGTATAATGTTTTTCAACCAATATACGTATTCCCCTTCTGTGCTACTTCTACCACAGAAGTATTGTGCATGGAACCTACTTAAACACTTCTTCCTATAGGTCCCAGCTGAAGTTACTTAGTCCTGTCTATACTGTTTAAAGAAATTTGTTGACATTTTTATTGCATTTAGTATTTAATAGTTAAATAATACTTACTGAAAAACTAGTGATTCATACATTAATGCAGAATTTAAATGACTCAATTGAAAAAAAGAATATGATCTATTAAGGAGAACGAGGGGGTTGTTCATTCTGATTCCTTTACAGATGTGCTGCTGTTACTCTGCCTCTTTTCTATTTCTGAAGGTTCTTTGCATTTTAATAAGAATTAAAGCCCTAGGTTATCAAAACACTAGATTAGTAAACATTTAGCCAGTGGATAGAAAAGGCCCTCAGAAGAAAGTTATATTTACCTTCCTGGAGTCATTAAAATCAGATGTCCCCTACCACTGATATACTTACATAGAGAAGTATTAGTTTATTTGGTATATATTCCCCAAACAAATTTATGGTAATTGGTCATCTATGAATTTTGACTTCCTCCATGATTTAAAAATAAAACAAAATATATTTTTAAATTTTAAGCTAATTTTACATTCCTAACTGTTGCAAAAATAGTAAACATCTCCACATACTCTTCATTCAGTTTTCCTAAGTGTTAACATCTTATATAACCACAGTATAAAACTCTAAGCCAGGAAATTAGCACTGATACAGCACTACTTACTGATCTCTAGATGTATTCAAATTTCACCAGTTGTTCCATGAATTTTCTTTTTTTTTCATCCAGGATCACACATTAAATTTAGTTGTCATGTGTCCTGAGTCTCTTCCAACCTGGGATGGTTCCTCAATCTTTCATGACCCTAAAATATTTGAAGAATAGTGACTAGTTAGTTTATATAGTCCCCCCATTTTGGGGTTTCCTTACGTTTCTTCATGAATTAATTTAGGGCACAAGTTTTTTAAAACCAGTATCTAAGAGGAGTGATGTCATGCCCATCTCAGTGCATCATATGAGGAGGCTCATGATGTCTGTCTATGTATATCTGCTTTTCAAATTTTATGTTTTGCCAGTTGTAAACTGAGAGTTTATTGGAAGAGAAAGAACTCAGATTTCTCTAGGAATTCTGGACTTTGAACAAAGTGCATTGATGTTTTGATATCTTGGGCTCACTGATTATATTTTGTTTTTTTTGCTTTTATCAGTATTTTATGGTTGTAAATAATATTGGAGTTCTTTTTAACATGATCATGCATACATGGGGTAGAATCTGTTTCATTTCAGTTTCTGGTGCTTCCTTCTCCCTCCCCTTCTCCTTCCCCTTCTCGCCCTTCTTCTACTGGTCTTCTGTTTATTGTTTTTTTTTTTTTTTTAATCATGTATTTATTTATTTTTTTGAGACTGCATTTGATTCATTGTACACAAATGGGGTAGATCATTTAGTTTCTATGGTTGCACACGATGTAGATTCACACCATTCATGTAATCACACGTGTACAGAGGGTAGTGATGTCTGTCTCAGTCCACCATTTTTCATAGCCCCCCTCATTTCCTTCTACATGATCTGAAGTTTCTCCATTCCTCTCTAACCCCCATTATATATCATCATCCACTTATCAGGGAAAACATTTGGTTTTTGGTTTGTTGGGATTGGCTTATTTCAGTGAGCATAATATTCTCCAATTCCATTCATTTGTTTGCAAATGCCATAATATTATTATTCTTTATGGCTTAATAATAAGAATCCTCAGAAAACTTGGAATGGACCCACCTTTTGACCCAGTTATCCAACTACTGGGTTTATACCCAAAGGACTTAAAATTAGCATACTACAGTAATGCAGCCACATCAATGTTTATAGTACCTCAATTCACAATAGCTAGATTGTGAACCTATGAATGGATAAAGAAACTGTGGTATATGTTTATTGTTTCTTTAATGGGTGCTTTACAGTTATACATAAAGCTGAATTTCACTGTGATAGACACTCACATACACACACACACACACACACACACACACACACACACAGTATAGTTGTGTAGTTCTTCTGTTTAATCAGAAGTAAGCAGCAATTGTCTGGGTCACTGGAACAGGCTGTTTCTCCAAACTACTAGCTTGTAAATGTTTTTGGAATTGTAGGACAATTTTGTGTTTGAGCTAACATAGAAACATTAAGTATTATGTAACATAAACATACAGTCCTCTTTTCTATTAGGTACTGAGTAAATAAAACTTGTTCTCTGATTACTAAAGATTTTAGTACCAATTGCTGCTTTAGACACAAACTCTGTTGCCGAACAGTCTTCTACATTTTATATATTTAGAAAATGTCTGTAAAGTTATCAGTAAACTCAAAAGAATATTACCTTTCTACAGAAGAACGGCAGTTCATTTTGCCTTCATTAGGGATTACTTTATTAGATAAAGAGTTCCTGAAGATTGGGACAGAGACTACTAGAAATAATGAGAGTTTGGTAACACCAAGCTTTTTAAGAAAACTGTTTGTTTTTATGGAATAGTATTGAATATTGAAGGAATTTCTCTTGATCTGAAGTGGAACATAATGGGCCATTCCAAAGAAGAGTATGAAGGAACTGATATAAAAATGAAAAATAGTAAAACAAACAAACCCTGGAAAGTGGTTTGGAGGGGTTAGGCCTTTCAAGTCTCAGATTTGTTAGTGAAGCTCTTCATCACTTTCCTTCTGCCTTTGGCATGGGATAGGGACTAAAGGATCCAGCTGTAGAAAGATTCAGTAAGACTGCAATATACAAGGGATGTAAACATCTCTAAGGAAATAGCCTAGGGATTCAAGGAGAAATGATTGGAGAGTCTAGAATGTAGGGGGAGTTTAGAGCTAGTATAATAATCAAGGTAGGCAGTTAGCATCTAGATATCAATTGGCAAATCTTAGTTAGCAGCCTATATACAAGCAGAGTTTGTTTTTAGGGAGTGTTTTTGTATTAGGGAAGTTGTATCAGTAACTAAAAATTGTCCACAGCAGAAATTCAGTCGAGGAGAAGTCCAGTTGCCTCTTCGAAGAGGCAACATTTTTGGGAAAGAATGACTTGGGAGTAGCATGAGAAGTGAATTCTCAGGTTGGAAATGGGGCACACATCTGTAATCCCAACAATATGGGAAGCTAAAGCAGGAGAATCGCAAATTTGGGGGCAGCCTCAGCATCTTAGTGAGACCCTCAGCAACTTAGGGAGAACTTGTCTCAAAGTAAAAAATAAAATGTACTGAGCTCAGTGGTAAAGTACCCCAGGGTTCAATCCACAGTACAAAGAAAAACAAAAAACCCTGTGAATTCTCAGAAAATGGGCACAATTTCTTAGCTAAGGAAAAGAAAGGAAGAAGATTTGAGAATAAAGTTTTGTGTGTGTGTATGGTATAGGTGCTAAACATTATTGAACCTTTTTTGTTGTGTATCAGGATTGGAATATCACTGTGGAGGGTTTATATCCAAAAATGGGTAGTAAATTGAACTACTTGGATTCTAGGGGTAGGAATGAGGATACACGGATATGACAGAGCTGGTTAATATTCTCAAAGATGTCTTAATGGATAGCATATTGACTGGGTTTTCATGATGGTATGAAATAGACTCCTTGACTTTCTCATTGTCCAGGTGAACTACACACACACACACACACACACACACACACACACACACACACACACACACACAGTTTCCCCTTTTCCCATGTCTATTAAAAATTTAATATCTAACTTAGTCCTTTGAATGTAATAGAAATTGCAAAACCAGGGACTGTGTCTTACTTATTTTTGTATCCTTGGTGGTTAGCATAGTTCTTGGCATTAATATGCCCTCAATGGTTGTTGAAATAAAATGAACTTGCCTAATTTAGAAAGCCTTATTATAGGAGACAGGATATAAAGGAGAAATAGGATGATAAAACAAAGGATCACGTAAGATTTTCTTCATATTTATATTAAGGTATGAATTTAACTTTGATGCCAAAATACAACACAATGTATGATACAAACTTTATTTTACAGAAAGTGGAATGGCGAATAGAGAGGACTTTATGATAGTTCTCTCCAAGGAGCAAAATCTTGCGGAATACAATGGTAGGTTGGAAATTTATTCTTAAATGATTTGGAGGGAAGAGCCAGTTAGGTTGAGAAAAATTAGGTCTGATAGATCTGGGATGTCTTTTGGATAGATACTTAATACCCCTGTGACTCTTAGGTCAATTGTTAGTTTAAACAATTGCTGTCAGAATAATAATAACTTATTTGCTTAACTCACTTGCGATCTGAATTTTTTACAAACTGAAAAGTTCTGTAGTAGTACAATTAATGGTGAGAAGATTAAGTTGATAAGTAACCCATTGATTAAGAATTGAGGGGTGATTTGATTTTTAATGTTTTAAAAGGAACTTGTTTGATTGAAATGCTGATGTGGTTTACTTTTGTCGTAGAACATTTTTAAAAAGCAGTTTTATTGAGATAAATTTACATACACAAGATGGATTCGTTTACTGAGTTTTAGTAAATCATATTATAGAGTTGTACAACTATTACTAATGTCGCGGTGTTCTTTTAGCTTGTAACAATTTTTTGTTTTTGTACAAATAATTAAATGTTTTCCCAGCAAAACTGAGAAATGAAAGGCATTCAATCTTGCTGTTTTAGTTTCTTCTGCTTATTCATATGCTATGAAAGATGAGCTTTTTGTCCCTCTTCCAAATATTTCCCAAATGAGAAAAAATTATCCAAAGGAAGAAACTTCCTTTTATACCTAGATGAAGAGTCTGAGGCTAAAAGCTACATTATCCTTTGTCCTTTCTGATGGATGTAAGTGCTTAAGAATCTGGATTTCTTGAAGATACTACTAGCAAAAATTTATTTTACCAACTCAGATATTGTTCTATTGCTTTCTGAAGTAGTAAGTATCTTGTTCACACACTTCCTCTTTTTTTCAATTAAAATCTTTTTATTTTTATTTTTATTTATTTATTTAAATTATTCATTTATTTTAAAACTTTTTACAGACTGCATTTTGATTCATTGTACACAAATGGGGAACAACTTTTCATTTCTATGGTTGTACACAATGTAGCTTCACACCATTCATGTAATCATACATATATATCGGGTAATACTGTTTGTTTCATTCTACTATCTTTCTGTTTCCCACCTCCTCCCACCCCATTTTCCTCTACACCATTCAAAGTTCCTTTATTCTTCTCTTCCCCCGTCACCACCCTCGTTATATATTGTCATGCATTTATCAGAGAAAACATTTGGCCTTTGGGTTTTTGGACTTGGCCTATTTCACTTAGCATGATATTTTCCATCTTCATCCATTTACCAGCAAATGCCATAATTTTATTCTTCTTTATGGCTGAGTAATATTCCATTGTGGATATATACCACAATTTCTTTATCCATTCGTCAATTGAAGGGCATCTAGGTTGGATCCACAATCTAGCTATTGTGAATTGAACTGTTATGAACATTGATGCGGCTGCATCACTGTAGTATGCTGATTTTAAGACCTTTGGGTATAAACGGAGAAGTGGGATAGCTGGGTCAAATGGTTGGGCCATTCCAAGCTTTCTGAGGAATGTCCATAGTGCTTTCCGGAGTGGCTGCACCAATTTGCAACTCCACCAGCAATGTATGAGTGTGCCTTTTTCCCCACATCCACGCCAACACTTATCGTTGCTTGTGTTCTTGATAATATCCATTCTAATTGGAGTTAGATGAAATCTTAGGGTGGTTTTAATTTGCATTTCTCTAATTACTAGAGGTGATGAGCACTTTTTCATGTATTTGTTGATCACCTGTATATCTTCTTCTGTGAAGTATCTGCCCAGTTCCTTAGCCCATTTATTGACTGGGATTTTTGTATTTTGGGTGTAAAGTTTTTTAAGTTCTTTATAAACTTCGGAGGTTAGTGCTCTGTCTGAAGTGTGTGTAGAAGAGATTTTCTCCCACTCTGTACATTCTCTTTTCACAATATTGATTGTTCCTGTGCTGATAAAAAACTTTTTAGTTTGAATTGATCCCATTTATTGATTCTTGCTTTTATTTCTTGCACTATGGGTATCTTATTAAGAAAGTCTAGTTCTAAGCTAACATGATGGAGATTTGGGCCTAATTTTTCTTCTGTTTGGTGAAGGGTCTTGGTCCTAATTCGTAGATCCTTGATTCACTTTGAGTTGAATTTTGTACAGGGTGAGAGATAGGGGTTTAATTTCACTTTATTGCATATGGATTTCCGTTTTGCCAGCACCATTTGTTGAAGAGGCTATCTTTTCTCCATTGTAAGTTTTTGGCATCCTTGTCTGGTGTGAGATAACTGTACTTATGTGGGTATGTCTCCATGTCTTCTATCAGTACTATTGATCTACCTGTCTATTTTGGTGCCAATACCATGCCGTTTTTGTTACTATTGCTCTCTAATAGAGTTTAAGGTCTGGTATTGTGATACTTCCTGCATCACTCTTCCTGCCTAGGATTGCTTTGGCTATTCTGAGTCTTTTGTTCTTCCAAATGAATTTCATGATTGCTCTTTCTGTTTCTATGAGAAATGTCATAGGGATTTTACTTGGAATTGCATTAAATCTGTATGGCACCTTTGGAAGGATGACCGACCATTTTGATAATATTAATTCTACCTGCCCACGAACATGGGAGATCTTTCCATCTTCTAAGGTCTTCTTCAATTTCCTTCTTTAATGTTCTGTAGTTTTCACTGTAGAGTTCTTTTTGCTCTTTGGTTAGATTGATTCCCAAGTATTTTACTTCTTTTGAGGCTATTGTGAACAGAGTTGTTTTCCTCATTTTTCTTTCAGATGATTCATTGCTTATGTTAAAAATGCTTTAGATTTATGCATGTTGATTTTATATCCTGCTATTTTGCTGAATTCATTTATGAGGTCTAGAAGTTTTCTGGAGGAGTTTTTTGGATCCTTTAAATATGGAATCATATCATCAGCAATAGTGACAGCTTGAGTTCCTCTTTTCCTATTCATATCCCTTTAATTTCTTTAGTCTATCTAATTGCTCTGGCTAGTATTTCAAGGATGATGTTGAATAGAAGTGGTGAGAGAGGGCATCCCTGTCTTGTTCCAGTTTTTAAAGGGAATGCTTTCAGTTTTTCTCCATTAAGAATGATGTTGGCCATGGGCTTAGCATAAATAGCCTTTACAATGTTCAGGTATGTTCCTACTATCCCTATTTTTTCTAGTGTTGTGATCATGAAGGGGTGTTGTATTTTGTTGAACACTTTCTCTGTGTCAATTGAAATAACCATATGATCTTAACCTTAAGTCTATTGATGTGATGGATTACATTTATTGATTTCCAGATGTTGAACCAACCTTGCATTCCTGGAATGAATCCCACTTGATTGTGGTACACTATCTTCTTAAAATGTTTTTGTATGCAGTTTGCCAGGATTTTGTTAAGGATTTTTGTGTCTATATTCATCAGAAATATTGGTCTAACATTTTGTTCCTTGATGTGTCTTTGGTTTAGGTATGGGGGTGATATTAGCTTCATAGAATGAGTTTGGTAGGGTTCCCTCCTTTTCTATTTCCTGGAATACTTTGAGAAGTATTGGAATGAGTTCTTCTTTGAAGGTCTTGTAGAACTGGGCTGAGAATCTGTCTGTTCCTGGGCTTTTCTTGGTTGGTAGACCTTTGATAGTTTCTTCTATTTCATTGCTTGGTATTGATTTGTTTAAATCGTGTATGTCCTCCTGGTTCAGTTTGGGAGGATCATATGTCTTTAGAAATTTGTTGATGTCTTCAGTATTTTCTATTTTGTTTGGGTATATAGATTTTCTTTCTTTTTTTTTTTTAATTTGTAAACAATAGAGTTTTATACAAATATAAAGTTGTGCGCCTTCCAAGCTATCACTCCAACAAAGACATTTATTCAACTAAAACAAAACATCTTTAAAAACATTTTAACAATATACAAACACACTCACAACATAATCTGCTGATTAAAAGACTCCAACAAAGTTTCCAGAACATACTACAGAATTTACAGATGCCTACGATAATTTGTAGATTGGTTTAGTTTATAGTTACATATATTGCCTTGACAAATATTATTAATACAAATGTAAGATTTACAATATCCCCATTATAGCAAGAAAAAAATAGATTCATAAAATAAAATGTCTTTTAGGCTTTTACTATGCCAAGTATTTAAATGATTATTCTTACTATGACATAAGAATAATATTTATTTAGTAATAAAAGATTTTATTAATCCAAAGACCACTGAAGAGTTTCCAGGAATTTCCAAAATAAAATATGGCTATCCTTTCTATGAAATAAATAGAATAGCAGCAATCCCTGGGTATCCTTTAAACATAAACTATAAAGATTCCATTTATTAATGAGGCCTTCAGTAAGTATGAAAATAAAAGAAAATTTTAGAAACTAGTTAACACTACCAGTCTGAATTTGGTTTTCACTTGTGCATGTCTAAGGTAAGCAATTTCAACATGAAGTATATATTAAAAATTAACAATATTTTCTAACTTTTCTAACTCATACACAAGCTAAGTGCTTACTCTTAACCATGGAATCAACTTACTTCTGAAAATAACCTACAGAAATAGTATGTAAACAAATGTACCTCTGAGATAGACTAAGAATATCCTGTTCTATGGATCAAATTGCAAACATCTCTAACATTATGTAAATGAACACATTAATTTGGGATATACTGATACATTACTATGCATACGTATGTACACCATGAAATAAATTCTGACAATGTTTCTAGTGATACCATACTTCCCAGTCTCAACTAGTAGAAAAAGAAAATAAAAATTTTGTTTAGAAAAAGTTTTCATAGTAACTTTCTGAGTGAAAACAAACAAAAACAAAACAAACAAAAGAACCAATGATCCTTTTTGCAACCGGACTGAGCTATAAACAGTTCATAATCAAGAATCTCTTCGGCCATTCCCCAATATCACAGGATACATAAGCTTTCTCTTTATTCAAGAAGTCTGATCATCTCTGGTGTTTTGTTTTAAAAACTGCTTTCCAAGATACGAGGTAGCCATGCTGGTTAAATTCTTCCAGCTGCCGACTTTGCACCTGATGTAACCATACAGGTTGGCACCCTGTAACACCACACCCATGATAACAACAGCCAACCACTTTACTCTGAATGAGAAGAGAGCACTAAAGGCAAATATCACCCACAGCACTGGACAGGCAATCAGTCCTAACCAAAAGATTCTTGATTCAGCCTCTGAAACAGTTTTATTCTCCTGAGGAGATGCCTTCCTGGACTCAAACACCCAATGACTCTTTCCATCCTCATCAATATGATTCCACCATCGAAGGCCAACCATGAGTCTACCTGTGACATTCTTTACTGCCCAAAAGTCACATGACAACAACAAGATAATTGTCACCATACAGGCAATAAAGCTGCTTCTGAGCAATTCACAGAGAAGATAGACTATAATGGCACTGACTCGGAAGAACAAATGGAAAAATGATGCCACTGGATGTCGGATTTTTGATTTTCTTGGTCTATTAGTTGTTTCTTCTTCTGCATCAAACAATGAAACATCTTCAGTGTCATCATTGCCAACTCTTCCTCTAGCCGGACAGCCGGAGGGGACGCGAACACAACCGCCCCTGTGTGCCCGGCTCACTCCACGAACCTTGCAAGAAGGACCCCCAACCGCGGCCACCCTCTTTCGGCGCCTGCAGTCCCTCACCTGAGACCTAGATTTTCAAATTAACTTCTCATTATGTCATATATTTCAGTGGTGTCTGTTATGATATTTCTTTTTTCATCATGAATTTTAGTGATTTGAGTTTTCTCTCTCTCCTTTTTAGTGTGGCTAAGGGTTTGTCTATTTTGTTTACTTTTTCAAAGAACCAACTTTTTGTTTTGTCAATTTTTTGAATTGTTTCTTTGATTTCAATTTCATTGATTTCTGCTCTGATTTTAATTATTTCCTGTCTCCTACTACTATTGGTGTTGTTCTGTTCTTTTTTCCTAGGACTTTGATGAGTTGTAATGTTAGGTCATTTAGTTGTTGACTTTTTATTCTTTTCTTGAATGTGCTCCTTGCAATGAATTTTCCTATCAGTACTGCTTTCATTGTGTCCTAGAGATTTTGATATGTTGTATTGTCATTCTCATTTATTACAAGAATTTTTTTTCTCTTCCCTGATGTTTTCTGTTATCCAGGCTTCATTCAATAGCACATTATTTAGTCTTCAGGTGTTGAGGTAATTTCTGTCTTTTATTTTGTCATAGATTTCTAATTTCATTCCATTATGATCTGATAGAACACAAGGTAGTATCTCTATTTTTTTGCATTACTAAGGCAGCTTTGTGGCGTAACATATGGTCTATTTTCAAGAAGGTTCCATGTGCTGCAGAGAAGAAAGTGTATTTGCTCACTTATGGATGGAATATTCTATATATGTCTGTTAAGTCTAAGTTATTGATTGTGTTATTGAGTTCTATGGTTTCTTTGTTTAGTTTTGTTTGGAAGATCTATCCAGTGGTGACAGCGATGTGTTAAAGTCCCCCAGAATTATGTTGTGGATTATTTGGTTCCTGGAACTGAGAAGGATTTGTTTGACCTACACGGATGGGCCATTGTTTGGGGCATAAATCTTTACGATTGTTATGTCTTCGTGATTTATGGTTCCCTTAAGCAGTATGAAATGTCCTTCTTTTTATCCCTTCTGACTAACTTCGGGTTAAAGTGCACTTTATATGAAATTAGGATGGAAACCTCTGCTTTTTTACTGAGTCCGTGTGCGTGGTAGGTTTTTTCCCCATCCTTTCACCTTTAGTCTGTGAGATGAGTCTCTTGAAGGTAGCATATTGTTGGGTTTTTCTTTTTAATCCAATCTGCCAGTCAAAAGATTGATGAGTTTAGGCTATTAATGTTCAGGATTATTATTGAGATATGATTTGTACTCCCATTCATTTGGGCTTATTTTTAGTTTTTAACTTAACTTGGTTTCTCCTTTGATTGGTTTTTCCATTAAGATAGTTCCTCCCTTTGCTGACCTACATTGTTATTTTTAATTTCCTCTTCATGGAATAGTTTGCTGAGAATGTTCTGTAGTGCAGGCTTTCTTTCTTTTTTTTTTTTTTTTTTTTTTTGGTGATTTTAAGTTTTAATTTATGTTTTGAGATAAAAATGTAATAACAAATTATTACAAAATTGTCACACAGGAACACACCTTAAGAGACCATTACATGCTACATTTTCTTAGAAAAAGTCAATAGATTCAGTCAATTAGCTAATTAAAATGTTAGTTCCTTTCTTTGAGTAAAAAGAAAGCTCATGTGAAATGCTGGACTGAAAGCCAGTAAGACCCGCCAGAGCAGTCAGTAATGGCTCAACATCTCAAGGAGTGAGGAAGCCAGAATTCTAGCCTCTCTGGCTGAGGCTAAGCTCTGGCTTCCAGTTTCCCTCTGTGCATAGGAAGGGCTCCAACTGGATGCTTCTGAAGTCCTGTGTACATGGTCCTTTTACTGTAGGGAACTACATAAAATGTTGCTACTATTTTACTTTGATTGTAAACTTCAGAAAATAACATTTACAAATTTTATCACAAGGAGTACCATGATTTTTATTATGACTCTCACCACCTTTGGAAAACTCCATTTCATAAATTTCTGATTTGGTTCATCTTCTTACATCACTATTCATGCCTAAGGAGCATCTGCCACATGCACACCCATACATGTAAAAATTCAGCTGGTGGTCTTCTTCTGAAGCTAAGTCTATGGCTCTGCCTACACTGAACAGGCAGGCTGTGCCACATCTCAGGTTCAAACCATCTTCTCTCAAATTACAGAGTGCCCAGCTGATCATTTATTGTTCTTTCCTTATATTTTCACTATTTACTATGCAAATCATATTTTAGTATGTTTCTATAGCATTTCTTCATATAGCCTAACAATCAAAAATTGAATTTTTTTCATATTGTTCTTTACACATTTTGTTGGTCTGTACATCTCAGCTGATTTGCATAAAAACAAATGAGAAGAAACATTTGCTGGTAGATCTTAGCACCTTATAGTTATGATTCGGTCCCTCAATTAATGTTGTAAGTTAGGCTTAAAAAAATCAACTCAGCTTGCTCATACTTTCTCTAAAATATTCAGTTCCCATCTCCATTGTAAACTTTTTTTTTTGTTTGTTTGTTTTTTAACAACAGACATGCTCAGAACAAATAGCACAAAACCATGAGCTATGACAGGTGATAAAAATACACTTGGCTGACTTCCATTTATCAATTCTAAAATAAGGGACTTTGAACATGCCCATGTCCCCAAGTTCTAAGATCCATGATTCCACATCATCATTTCTGTAGTTTGACAAAAACTAGAATGCACAGTCTTCAGTGTGTGGGGAGAATATTAAAATTCATCATTACCAAAATGTTTCACTTCTTCATAAATTAAAAACTCAAAGCATGGCATCACTAAATCTTGATAATTATGAAAGATGTAAATTTATAATTTCCTCTCATAATGATTGCACTGTTATCCATATTTATTTATTCCTAATTAAATTCAAGTCCAACTACCTGATTTTGAGTTTGAGGTAGCTTCATTGTGGTTCTAATGCAGAAGTGGTATGTTTCAAAGTACCATCTTTAGACAAAATTTAAGTGAGAGAGGAAATAAAAGTATTACTCATTTTGTTTTCTCACTTGGCATACAAATGAAAAAAATTCAACTATTTCTTTAGTGATAAAAATACAGTTCTTTTGTGAGCATGGACACAATACATGGAATCTGTTTCTTTGCATGAAAAGTGGAGTCAAGGGAAAAGGACTCAAATTCTGTTGCTACCTTCCGGTTTACCCGAGTAAGGATATGCATAAATTCAAGCTTATGAGCATATAGTTTCAGCATTGCACAGAGTGACTGGATGAACCAGGATCCATCCTTGGAATTTCGCCAGGAATAGTAACCTGGTGCTGTGGAATATGCATATAAGAAGTCAGCCTCAACTGGTATTTTTTGGCATGCCATGTCATCATCGATACCACTGTCTGTCTCAATGCCACAGTCTAGTTCTGTACCCCGGCAGGCGTTTCAAAATTTTTAATGGATTTTGAATCCACTGAGTTTTCACTGTTCTCCATGGTTACTTTTCTTAACTCCAAAGGAAAGGTGAGTCCACTTCAATGTGACTTCTGGGAAGACGTTATCTCTATCAAACAACTGCGCAGCTCTAAGGAGCTCCACACCACTCACACCTCCACACTCGGCGCCTGCCGGGCCTCCTGTAGTGCAGGCTTTCTATTTGTAAATTCTTTTAACTTATGTTTATCACAGAAGGATTTTATTTTGTCTTCAAATCAGAAGGTTAGGTTTGCTGGGTATAAGATTCTTGGTTGGCAATCATGTTCTTTCAGAGCTTAAAATATGTTGTTCCAGGCCCTTCTAACTCTTAGAGTCTGGACTGAGAAATCTCCTGATATCCGTATTGGTCTCCCCCTATATGTAATCTGGTGTTTTTTTCTTGCAGCCTTCAACATCCTATCTTTATTTTGTGTGTTAGGCATTTTCATTATAATGTGCCTTGGTGTGGATCTGTTGTGATTTTGTGCATTAGGTGTTCTGTAAGCCTCTTGTATTTGATTTTCCGTTTCATTCTTCCGATTTGGGAAATTTTCTGCTATTATTTCATTGAATAGGTCGTTCATTCCTTTAGTTTGTACCTCTGTGCCTTCCTCAATCCCAATAATTCTTACATTTCGTCTTTTCATGATGTCCCATAGGCCTTGGAGGTTCTGTTCATGATTTCTTACCATCTTCTCTGTATGGGCAACTTTATTTTTAGTAGTAAATATTTTGTCTTCATTTTTTGAGGTTTGTGTCTCCCAAGTGATGAAATCTGTTGGTGATGCTTTCTATTGATTTTTTAAAAATTTAGTTTCTTATTTCTTTCATTTCAAGGATTTCTGCTTGTTTTTTTTATTTTTATTTTTTAGAATCTCTATGTCTTTATTGAAATGATCTTTTGCTTCTTGCAGTTGCTCTTTTAACTGTTTGTTGGAATGATTGTTCATTGCCTGCATTTGCTCTCTTATCTCATCCTTTGCTTTGTGAATCATTTTAATTGTGTATATTCAGAACTCCTTTTCTGACATTTCTTCTACCTGTCATTGGATTCTATTAATATAGAATCTTGGTTTATCTGGAACACTTTCTTCCCTTGTTTTTTCATACTGTTCATGTATCTTCCCCTCTAGCAGTGGGGACCTAGGGTATTGCAGTTTCCTCACTATAGGTTTATAGTGACCCTGCAGGTTCCCAAACCTCTTCTTTATGGGAGAAATCAATACTAGTAGCACCCAGTACAGACAATATGCAGCCTGAAACCAAATAGCCTCTATGAAGACATTAACAGTATTGTCATAATAAACAGAGCAGATGAGTTCGATTATTATCTACAGTATAACAAATAGATTAGGGTTATTATTGAGATATGATTTGTATTCCCAGTCATTTGGTTTTTGGTTTTTAGCTTAACTTGGTTTCTCCTTTGATTGGTTTTTCCTTTAAGATAGTTCCTCCCTTTGCTGACTTACATTGTTGTTTTTCATTTCCTCCTCATGGAGGAGGTCTATAGTTTCTAATGGTGTACAAAGAGGATGGGGAGGGGTGTAGGCCGTAACTGTTAATGCGATAAGAAAAGAGTATATAGAAGTACTAGATCATAGGAGGAGTGAAAGCAGAATCAAAAGAAGTTGGTTGTTAGCATGAGAAAAGGGAGAAAGAGATTCTGAAGACAGAGCAATATTTTCAAGAAGGAGAAAAAAATCTACACTCTACAGTCATATACTATTAAATGTTGGTGAAGATTTGGGGACAAAGGTACACTCATACATTGCTGGTGGGACTGCAAATTGGTGCAACCATTATGGAAAGCAGTGTGGAGATCCCTCAGAAAAATCATGCATTTCTTTGGCTTGCATACCCCAGGCTTCATCTCTCTTATATTTCATCTTTTCATGTTATCCCATATTTCTTCTAAGGTCTGTTTATGGTCTCTTAATATCTTTTCTTCATAGTCAACTTTGTTTTCAAGATTATGTATTTTGTTTTCCTTGCCTGAAACTCTATTTTCCAAGTGTTCTAGTCTGTTGGTGATACTTTCCATTAAATTTTTAATTTAGTATTGATTCTTTCATTTCAAAGATTTCTTGAGTTTTTTAAAAAGAATCTTTATCTCTTTATTGAAGTGTGTTTTACTTCCTGTATTTTCTCTCTGACTTCACTCCTTACATTGTCATTTACCTTGCAGGTCAGTTTAACTATGTACATTCTAAACTCATTCTTTGATGTTTCTTCCACTGTGATGTCAATGGATTCTGTTATTGGAGTATCTTGGTTCATTTGGGGCAATTTGTTCCCTTGCTTTTTCATGTTGTTTGTGTGTCTACTCACTTAACAGTATGGATCTGAGGCTGTAGAGTTTCTACCCTGTGGACTTACAGTGTCCCTGACTGTTTCCAGTACCTCAACTTTTTGGGGAGCAGATAATAACAACCACCAATGCAAACAGTTTACATTAACACAAATATTTCCTGCTATAATATCTATAATATTAATTGTCACAGTAAGCAAATGATGTGATCAATTATTGCCTACAATAAAAGCAGTAAGTTTACAAAAAGGTTTACAGTTTCAAATGATGGACAGGATGAGAACAGAAGTAATGTAGGATGTGATGATTATTATGGAGGAGGTAGACTATGTAAGTTAAAAGTTAAAGGAAGAGTGAAAGAACAATAGAGATTGGCTGTTAGCAGAAGGAAGGAGAGAAAGAGAATCAAGGGAAACAGATAAGTGTTAGAAAAATATATAAAGTAAAATTAAAAAATAAAAACAAAAGTAAAAGAATACAAAACAGAACAAATATACTAATCAAACATCCTAGTGCTCAAAATACTGATCCATGAAAAGTAACTGGCTTAAAAAATTCTAGAAATGATTAAAAAACAATTGTGAGTATGTATAATTGTTGATGAACCATTAAGGTCACAATTCAATAGAGAAAAGAAAAAAATCTTGATGAAAAGTTTTTGTTGGAGTTCAAAAGTTTTGTTGGAGTTTTGTTCTCAGCTTCCCTTCTCAGCAGTGTTAGGTAGGGTGGTTGCTGGAGTAAGAGAGAAAATCCCATAGGTGGGACTCTTGAAGGCAGGATTGAGGCTTATGTAGGCTCCATGTGCTTTGTTGAATGGTAATTTGTCTCAAGATTCTAAATCAGCGCACTGCCAGGGCCCAGCAGTTGCTGGTCCACACTGGAAGACTGCATCCTAGGCGTCTTCCTGGGTTTCCATCATGCAGTAGAGGAGCCAATTCTTAGTTTCTTCTGTCACCTGTGGACCCCATGTCTCCTGGTCTTGGGTTCAGTCTCCAAATTTGATCTCTCTTGCCCTCACCCTTTCACATTCCCAGGGAGGCATGTCTCTCCCAGCAGGTCCTCCAAGTGGTGGTTTGGAGGGGGAGAAGAGCCAAGTGGGTTTCCATGACCAGTATTCCTTTATGTAAAGCCCTCTCCATGTTTGATTTTCTCCTGGTCGCTTAGGCACACTCTATGTCATGTGGTGTGGATTTGCCAGGCCTGTATTTCAGATCAAATTCGGGTCTACCAGGAACTGGCTTTCCCAGCTGTCAGCCCCCGCTCTGTGACTGCAAATGATTCCTTTTTTGTGTCCTCCACATTCAGCCAGCCTGGAGAGATGTGGCTTCTTTTCCTCTCAAGGATATTGTGCAGCATAACTTTCAGTTTAGTGGGGCAGTTTCTTTGATCTCTGAACTCTCTGTACCCAGATACACTTCAGGCCTTCTAAAAAATGTGGGTTCCTTTAATTCTCTTATACCTCCATTTTGCTCCCCAGGGACTGCTGTTCTTGGTGTCTCTGGTGGAGGCATAGCAGTGGTGCTGTGATTTCTTCCTTATTTTATTATTTCCAATCCCCTGAGACCTCAGTCTGCTTTGAATGTCCAATACTAAATCTCAGTAAGTCTCCTTCCCTTCTTTTTTTTCACCCACCTTGCTGAGAAGCTGCCTATCTGCTTTCTTGGTTTCATGCCACAGAGCAATCAGGAGAGTGACCTTTTCTATTCTGCCATCTTAAAACTGTCCTCAAGTGAATTTTAAATTTCATTCATGGTTGTCTTTTATTTTCAGGAGTTCTGATTGGTTTCCTTTTCAATATATCTCTTTCTTTACTGAACTGATCTTTCTTCTCTATTTGCTTTCTTAATTTGTTCCTTAAATCTTTTAGTCCATTGAACATTTTAAGAATCATTTTTATAGTCTTTTGCTGGAATTTCATCTGTGTCCATATCTGTGTGTTCCTTTATAGGGGGATTGTGAATTTTTGGGGAGATTTGTTTGCCTGCTTCCTTATGTTTTCAGAGGTCTTGGACTTGTGCATCAGTAGAGATGGATTCCTCTTCCTCTTTTATGTGTATGTCTTTTGGTATATAATTGTCTTTTTTGTTCTAGGTTCTCTGTTTTTGCTGTATGAGAAGATGTTCAGGTGTAGGACTTGAGGTCCTCCGCTAGCTGTTCCTGCTTGGGGCCTGGTGGTTGTTTTGGGGTTTTTGTTTCTCTTATGTATTGACATATTGTTGAGGTTTGAATGGGTTAGTTTTCATGTGTGGAGTGAGGTTCACTGCTGCTTATCTGAGTTGTGAGTATCACGAGTGTCCCACTCACTTCCCAGCCTCTCTCAGAGAAATGGGGAATAAGGAATAGTAACAATGTGAGAAAGGGGGAGCAAGGAATATTAATGATGTAAGCAGTTGATATACAGTGTTAAAATAAATATCTGGTGTCCACTAACACCTGTATAGGAATGGTTGGGTCAGGATTTAACATATGCACTAACACTAAAAACCATATACTGGATCAGATCTTAAATAGCAGTTGTCTACTATGTCCTCCACTTGTATTAATAATCACAACAACATGAATGGGCAAGAATTATAAACTGTTTAATTCTATCATATAGTGGGATTATAGTTCTTTAAGTGAAAATAGAGTATGAAGGTAAGAGAAAGTTTGAAATATTTGAAATATTTAAAAGTTAAATACTTAAATATTTTAAAATAGGAGAAACAGGAAATAGGTAGCAGATGACATCGATAAATATGGATAAATAACAAAATATTAAATAAAGAGGAAGAGGGAAAAGGAAAATTTGGTTATTAATGGGGGAAGAGAGTGAAGAGTAAAGGGATAACAACAGAAAAAAAACCATGGTACAACAAATACAAGATCAAAACAAATCAAATTCATATAAAATGTTACCCTACCAAATCATACAAAGCTAAGTAATTCATGGGTGATGAAAGAAATCAAAATAAAAGAAAAATAATATGAAGTATATATATATATGTGAAAAAATATATATTCTTGAACTATCAGTACAGCTAGAACATACAGATACTCCCTCCCTGCATATACTCACACAGATTGGAAAAAACAAAATAAAATAAAATATAAAATTAAAATTAAAAAATCAAAATGGGGGAAATATTAAAAAATTCTTAATGAGAAATAAAGGTCTTGTTTCCACTGAGGTGGTCACAAGTTTGACAAGGATGCATGTTCATTGCTTATGCAGTTGTGCCATTCTTTGTGTGTATGTATTTATTACCATTTATCTATTTTTGGGTTCTGTGACTCTTGTGTCAAGTGCTGGGGGTTGATAAATTCTCCTTCGTGTTTCTCACCAAGCTACTAGCTGTTCTGACCAGGAGCCAAAGCCATTTGTAGTACCTCTCAGCTTCCCATCTCGTAGCATAGGGTGGTATAAGCAGAGGAGTGCCGACGCGCGATGCACTTCCACAGTGGGTGTAGTGAGAGTTCTACACTGAAGTTGCGGAGCTGGGGTTTAGAGTTGGCTGACCTTTGGAACACTGTCAGTGGGTATTAGAGATTTGATCCATACCCCCTCTTGCTAGGCAGATGCCAATCTCTGTTGGACTTCTGGGTCTCAGGGGCCTTCCCCAGATTTCACTTTTAGAGTGAGGAATGTAGTAAGCTTCCACGTGTGCCACTTCCATAATGTAAATGACCCTCGATCAGACCTGGAGCGCCAATTCCCCACCTGGCTGGTTTCTGGTGTCTTCCCAGTTGCTCATATGGGATGTCAGCAACGAAGGTGTTCTCTCTCCTTGGTTTCCCTAACCTGGGTCAGCCTAGGCACACTTGTTTTTGTTTTGGTCATGCTAGTCCAGTTACACTCCGCTGGATGACTGGACTGGGTCAGGCTGCCACCTTCCTTTATGAGTTTCCAATCTCTCGCGCCTGTTTACTGCCACGTAGCTGTTTCACCGTGGTTCCCACCACTGTGGAGATTCTGGTTCCCTGGGAACTGTGAGCTGAATGAGTGATTTTAGTTGCTTTTTCCTCAACAAATTTCCCTACCATCTTTGGGTCAGTTAGGATCAGCTTCCCTCTCTATTCCACAGGTTCCCCCAAACCAATTCTATTTGCTATGCTGGAATCTTTCTCTGCCTGTGCTGCCTCTCCCCTCCGCATTGGGCTGTGGCACTTAAGCTGCCACTACCAGCCAAGCTGGTTCTTCTCTAGTATATTATTTATTTTATTTTCAAAGTTTTCAACTTTCTGTGTCTCTATGATTTTATTGTCCAACGTTGAATTTCACTGAATTCCTTTAGTTGCCCACCTTGCTGAGATACATCCAGTCTTCCTACTGTTTAAATCTTGTGCTGAGAAACTGCTAGAGGGTTCACCCTTCCTCTAATTTGCCATCTTCCTCTTATCTCTTTCAGATCTTTAAAAAAATTTCTCTAGCAATGTTTTTAGCCTTCAGCTTCCAAGTCTTACATTTCTTTTGTTAAATTAATCTTTAAGTATTTTATTTTTTGATGTGATTATTAATGGAATTGGTTCCTTAATTTTATTTTCATATGTTTTGCTCATATATAGAAATATATTTGACTTGCATATATTTACCTTGGGGCTTGAGAACTTGCTTGTTTATTTAGCTTGTTTATTTGTTCTAGTAAATTTTTTTTAACTTCCTTAGCATCTTCTGCTTATAAAATCACACCAACTGTGAATAAAAGCAGATTTGTTTCTTCTCCAATATGGGTATCTTTACTTTTTTCTCTTTTCTTATACTGGTTAGATCTGTACTACAGAGTTGAAGGTTGAATGGAAAAGTTAAGACTAGAAATCTTTTCCTTGTTCTTGGTAGAGAGAAAAGCAGATAGTTTCTCATCATTAAATATAATGTTAGTTGTGGATTTTTCATAGATCCCCATCATTAGGTTGAGGAATTTTTCTTCTTTTCTCATTTTATTGAGAGTTATAAATAATTCTTTTTGAATTTTGTCAGATTCTATTTCTACATCTATCATGAGGAACATGTTCTTTTTGCTGGAACTTATTTTGGTAGTTAGTTGAAACTATAAGTTTTGAAAATATCTAGGTCAAGTTCTTGTTTTGATTTGATACACTCAAAATTTCTGAAAAATATTTGAATTAATTGACTTAAATACCTAACTTCCTGCTATATTTGGTCTTAAATCTCCACTACTGACCCATAATTCTAGAATAACTTCTACATGCAAGTGAAATAAAAAACTATCACCATCTCATATTTTATCCCCACATGTCCTATAGAGAACTAGAATCATGTGTATCAGATTCATTTTTTTGGGAAAGTTTAAAATGTCTTCTCACTTTGGGAAAGTGTTGCCACTTGGTGTCTTGAGTATTAATGTGAAGAATTTCTGGTTTCAGTTGTTTTATCATTTCTTTTATATTCCAATATATTCAATAACTTTATGTTCAAGAGTACATATTTTGTCTTCATTGTCTGAAGTTCTATCTTCCAAGTCATTTGGTCTGTTGGTGATACTTTCCATTGAATTTTTAATTAGGTTTATTATTTCTTTCATTTTGAGGATTTCTGCTTGATTTCTTTTAATTACTCTCTTCCTCTTTATTGAAGTGATCCTTTTCTTCCTGTATTTTCTCTCCAATACCATCCTGTAAAATTTCAAAGATCAGTCTAACTACGTATTTTCTAAACTCCTCTGACATTTCTTCTACTGTGTTGTGTATGGATTCTATTGTTGGAACATCTTGGTTTATTTGAGGCACTCTGTTCCCTTGTTTATTCATGTTGTTTGTGTGTCTTCTCATCTAGCAATATGGGGCTGAGGCAGTATAGATTCTCTCCTGTAGTCTTATAGTGTCCCTGTAGGCTTCCAATACTTCACCTATGGGTACAGTGACAATGGACTTCCAGGCAACAGTGGGCGGCAGGCGATCTGCTGGCAGTCTGTGTGGGCCAACGGTGGATGAAAAGCAGGTGGATGTTGGATGGAGTGTGATGGGTAGGTGAAAGGCAGGCGATGGGCAAACAAGAAGGCAGGCAAATGGGCAGATGGTGGATGATAGGCAGTGGTCAGTGAGCAATCTGCACTCAAAAGGCAGGTGGTATGCTGGCGGACTGCAGGTGGTCGTGGTGGACGAATTGGGTAAACAGCAGGCTATCAGTGGGCAGTAACAGTTGCTTCCCAGAGAAACAGTATTTCCTCTGCTTGAATCCTGAGTTTTGGAGTGACACGGAATGCAGCCTCCCTCTAGTTTGCCTCTTGGGCAGCCTCCCTCTAGTCTGTCTCTTGGATCTTCCATATTCAATAACTTTTATGAGCTGTTAACATGTACCAAGCTTTATGTTAAATTATTGTAAGTGTGCTAATAGGAAAGATAGTCTTTGCCACTACAGAGCTCATCAGAAATAGAGGTAAAGTTACATATATATATATATTTTGCATGGAGTGAAGTTATTACTTAAAAGTTGTGGCTTTTTAGCATGTTATTTTGTCCTCATGTATTGGTAATAGTTTTTACCTTACAAGTAGATTTGTCTCTTACAGAAGATTGCACAATAAAGATGAAGAGACTATTTGTATTGTCAGTCAGTTACTTCATTTTTCCTAGGAATTTCAATTTCACAGAGATTAAAATTTTATTAGTATAGTTGTATAGTATATACATATATATTATTTTTTAGTTGTAGATGAACACAGTATCTTTATTTTATTGTTCATTTTTATGCAGAGTTGAGGATCGAAACCAGTGCCTCACATGTGCTAGGCCAGTGCTCTACCACTGAGCCATAATCCCAGCCTTATGTAGTATATTTTATTTATATCTAGTTATATTTTCTTTCTAATTCTTAATATTGTATATTTATGCTTCCTTCTTTTCTGTTTTTCATCAGATTGCTCGGGATATGTCTTCTTCGTTGGTTTTGTACACCTTATTGGAACTTCCATCCATTTACCCCTCTTCTTTCTCCTTATCAGTCTCCTACTATTTTTACCTTTTTTTCTTATCCCATTTAAATTCTCTAATCTATATTTACACAATACACTAAATTCTTTGCTTCCCTGTACTTTTGTTGCACTTGAGTAGCAAAGCTCCCAACACTGAATGAAACCAATCATCTATTTTCTCCTTGTGGCTGACAGCATTTCCAGAGAAAATCACACAAGTTAATAGATTATACAGGGTACCAGTATAAAATCAAGGACTGCTGGACCTCAACACTACCCAGGAATTTTGATTTTTTTTTAATAACACATAGCTCATTCTCCTACTCCCTGAAATAACTTTTTATTTTGTTTTTAAGGATTGAACCCAGAGGTGCCAGCCCTTTTTATTTTTTATTTTGAGACAGGGTCTCACTAAGTTGTTTAAGTCCTTGCTAAGTTGCTAAAGGCCTTGCTAACTTGCTGAGACTGGCTTTGAACTTGTGATCCTTCTGCCTCAGCCTCCCAAACCTTCGGAATTATAGGTGTGTGCCACTGTGCCTGTTGCCCTATAAGTTCTTGAAATATTTCAGAATCTCCAAAGATATATTAAGTTGGGTTAAATATTTTATTGTGTTTTGTCACTTGAAAATTGTTCTATTATGCTATATTTGTTATTGTTTTTAGCTGCAAAACCCTTAATTCTTGACTCTTCCAGATAAGTTTATTGTATTAACTTCTTGAAAAGCATGTTGTAAAATTTGTATTTTTATGTACCTGTTAGTATTGCCTGATGCAATTGAGAACCTCCGTAATATCAGCAAGGAACAAATGAATGTCTCTGACCTGTGGAACATTCTGTCTACTTTGAATAGTAATTTAAAAAAAGATGAATTCCTAGCTGCACTGAAATTCACAACTGTTGATGGTGGGTATTCCAAATACTAAAATTGAGATATATGAGGATATTATTTATCTTCTGTTTTGATAATAGTCAGTCTAACAAATGTGAGGTGATATCTCATTGTGATTTAAATTTGCATTTTTAAAAAAAAATCTTTATTATTTTTATGTGGTGCTGAGGATCGAACCCACTGCCTCACACATGCCAGGCAAGTGCTCTACCACTGAGCCACGACCCCAGCAAATTTGCATTTTTCTAATGAAAATGATTTGAGCATTTTTTTCCCTTGTCTGTAGGCCATTTGTAAATCTTCTTTTGAGAAAGATCTGTTTGAATCTTTTGCTCATTATTTAAATAGTATTGTTTTCTTGCTCTTAGGTAGTTTGAGTTCTTTGTACGTTTTAGATAGTAGTTCCTTATCTGATAGATGATTTTCAGATATTTTTCGCCCAGTCAATAGGTTTTATCCTCACTCTGTTGTTTTCTTTGCTCAGAAGAAGTTTTTTAGTTTGAGGCCATCCCATTTGTCTAATTTTGCTTTATTGATTGTGCTTTTGGGGTCATGTCAGAGAAGTTTCTGCCTACACTAAATGTCATGAACCTCCCCCCTGTGTTTTAATCTTGTGATTTTATAGTTTCAGGTCTTACAAGGGATATTCTAGCATGGTTTGAAAGACCAATAAATATATTTCAGAAATATAAAGAAAGTTATTTGTTATATAGAAAAATACTAATATCTATTTTATTATTTCTCTAAATTGACAAATAGGCTTTGAGTATCTTCAAGTTGGGAAGTATGTTATTGGAAAACAGTATATCCCAGTGAACACAGAGGGGATGATTAGATGTTATGAAATATTTTGTGACAAACTTGATAGATTCAGGGGCAGAACATTTAGTTAAGAAAGAGGTTAGGGCACTACTAAAAGACTGAAGGAAGAAAAATGCTGCAAAAAAGACGTGCTATTTTACTGTCAATTATAGTTCCTCAAAACAAAACAAAACAAAACATCAAGTATTGAATAAGAAGCCATGATAGAGAAAAGGTAAGACAACATTAGTTGTAGCTGTATAGTTAAACCATACATAGACATTTATCTCCTGGGGATATATCTTGCTCTCTGTACTTTGTTCTAGTTTGTGGTCATAAACTACAGTAATTCTCAATCTTTTGACTAAATTTCCTTGTTCCTGACTAGGAAAACAAAGCTGCTCCTGTCTCCTGTGTTTGCCACTTTGACTTTGTAATCTCATTCTTCTTTGATCTTGTGTAAAAATTTGGGTGTAAATATTTGTTAAACATTATAGTTATAGAACCACTGGATACTAATAGAAGTCTTTAAAGTTACCTGGCACAGAATTTTTAGCTTGGAATAGTTGAACATCTAAACTAAGATTGAGATCTATCTCTTAGTTTGGACTAGGACTATATTTTAGCTTTCTATTTTAGGAATATAGATTAAATCTATAATTTCTCTTGATTGATGGCAATTGAGAACTTAGCTTAACTTCTATGGTTTTAAGATTTATTTATTCCATGAAATTAATCTTTGGTTATTCAAGAATATGAAAAGAAAATATGGTTCTTATGAGTACATCAAATGATTTAAATTTTTGTAGATTGCTTTATTGTATTTGGTTTTTGTTTAGTGAGACTTATATATTAAATATATTTTTCTCACAGGTGACAAAGTACAATTTGATGAATTCACAAAAGCAGTGAAGAATATGCGTGATGCCTCCAGGTTAGATGGTAAGTACTGGACAATTTGTGACTGTTAAATTTACTTTTATTGAATGGACTTCTTTTTTTTGTTGTTGTTGTTTTGGGGGAGTACTGAGGACTGAACTCAGGGTCACTTAACCACTGAACGACATCCCCAGCTCTATTTTGTATCTTATTTAGAGACAGGGTCACACTGAGTTGCTTGACACCTCACTAAATTGATGAGACTGTCTTTGTCTTTGAACTCAAGATCCTCTTGCCTCAGCTTCCAGAGCTGTTGGGATTTTAGGCATGCAGCACTGCACCTGGTTTATTTCATTTTTAAAAAACATTTCTGGTTCTGCTAGTTTCTGATTAATGTACTGGTGTTGATTTGCCAACAGGCCAAACTTGGTTTTGATTAAAAGTGGTAGTTACTGTAATGAAAGAAAAAAAAGATTTTTCTAGAAAAGGAGTCTAATTAAAATTTTTTTAAATTCCATTTTTTTGTGTGCCCTAGGCTTTCTGGAAAGTCAGCTACTGGCTTTTTTTATTTCTCGGCACGAACATTTATCATTTTAAGCCTCAGATTTAGGACTCTTCCATAAATTGGTTAATTGTTTTCTGTTATTATAGAACTTCTCATAAATCCTCTGCTATTCCCCTCACCTTTTAAACAAGCTCTGGCAAGTTTTATTAATGAAAAATTTTGTGTGGTTTACTTTTCACCAATCTCTTCTGGTATGCTTCTAATGATATCAGAATCACCTAGAAAATAGAAACAGTAGTTTTACAATACATTTAATGGCAACTGGTAAGCTCTAGTTTGGTTACACATTCTTTAGACAAGTCTGCAAATTAGCACTGATTTTTTGCAAGTTATTACATTAGCTGTACCATCATTTTTCATCAGGTTGATCAGAGATAACCTATTATTGTAGCCATTATATAACCACACAAAATGAGTAATAAGTATAATAAACCAGTTCTGGTGTATCATCGGTATTTATAAAACCTAAAGAAAGAATTAAGTCTTGGGACATATGGTCTTAATATAGTAAATGCTTAGCCTGTCCTGATTATTACAAAATCAGAACAGTGAGAATATTTGTAGGTCTGCTGCTTCTTTCAGTAAACCTTCCTCAAGACTGTCTCTTCTTCAGTTCTTATTAAATAAAAAGTGATCATGTGTATTTTGGTAGTACAATTTTCCTAGTATTTGACTTTTAGTTTTATTTTAAAGTTGAAGACAGGAATAAAATTAATGAAGATAATACCTGGGGATTAATGTACTTTTTTTGTTTGGAAAATATATTTAAAACTTAATATCATTGGTAATTTATTTGAATAAGTATTTGAATGACATTTGGTCAGTGAACATTCTTAAGAAAACCACACAAATTAGTGTTTAGCAAGACAAATGCAGTCTTTTCTGTGCACAGAAAAGCGGACACTTTTCAGATTTGTAATACCCAGTCTGCCCAGGAATGTGAAATTCTTCCTACTTTTAGGTTACGAAAAGCATTTAATAATTTTCTATTAAAATATAAATATGGGTCAAGTAATATAACTACCATCAACATGTAGTATATTAGTCATTTGATTAGCTCTGCTATGTGAATCAAAGTCAAGAAATAGAAAAGAACATGATTTTTACACTAGACAGATATGGGTTTATAGTTCTTTCATGTAACATCTAGTTGATCCCTCTATATGATTCTGGGATCCTTATCTTTAACAAAAACATCATATTCTCATAGAGCTATTTGGATCAAATGCAATAATACATGTAAATCATATAACCCAGTGTTAGGAACATATTGAATGCTTAGTAAACAGTAGTTATTATTTTTATAAACAATTTTGAATCAGAGGGCCAGCCTCAGAAAGACTGGTGTTCAGAATAAGTAACTTTTTATAAGGAGGAAAAGGAACAATTTTGAAATTAAGTTATTGAATAACTAGCAAATACAAAAATTAGAGATAATACCTGTGTTCTATCAGATCATAAGAAATGAAATTGGAAATCAATAAGATAAAAAAATAACAACTGCCCTAATACCTGGAGACTAAATAATACACTTTTGAATGATGTATGGATAGTAGAAGAAATAAGGGCTGAAATAAAAGATACTTAGAGGTAAATGAGAATAGAGATACAACATATCAACATCTCTGGGACTCTACTAAGATAGTTCTAAGAGGGAAGTTCATTGTATTGAGTGTATTCATTAAAAGAATAGAAAAATAAATAATCTAACGTTGCATGTCAAGGCTTTAGAAGAAGAACAAGTCAACACCACAATCAGCAGAAGATAGGAAATAATTAAAATCAGAGCCAAAATCAATAAAATTGAGGATACAAAAATAATTTAAAAAATCGACAAAATAAAAGGTTGATTTTTAGAAAGAGTAAGCAAAATCAATAATACCTTAGCCAAGCTAACCAAAAGAAAGAGAGAAAAACTCAAGTTACTATAATCTGTGATGAAAAAGGAAATATCACCACAGACATTACTGAAATACAGAGGATTATGAGAAACTATTTTGAAAGTTTATACTACAATAAGCTAGAAAATATTGGGGATATGGACAAATTCCTAGAGACATATGACCTATCCATATTGAACAAGGAGGATGTAGAAAATTTAAACACATCAATTTCCAGTAATGAAATTGAAGAAGTCATCAAAAGCCTGCCAACAATGAAAAGCCCAGGACTGGATGAATTCTCAGCCAAGTTCTACCAGATCTTTAAAGAAGAACTAATAACAGTCCTCAAATTATTCCATGAATTAGAAAAAAAGGGAACCCTTCCAAACTCATTCCATGAAGCCAGTATCACCCTGATACTGAAACCAGACAAAGACACATCAAGGAAAGAAAAGTTTAGACCAATATCCTTAATGATATTGGTCTATGTTCATCATAGATGCAAAAATTCTTAATAAAATAATGGCAAATCAAATATAAAAACACATTAAGAAGATAGTTCACCATGATCAAGTGGGGTTCGTCCCAGAGACGCAAGGTTGGTTCAACATACAAAAATCAATAATGTAATTCACCACATAAATAGACTTAAAGATAAGAATCACATGATTATCTCAATAGATGCAGAAAAAGCATTTGATAAAATACAGGATGCATTTATGTTTCAAACCTAGAAAAACTAAGAATAGAAGGAACATACTCAACATTGTAAAAGCTACATACAACAAACCCAAGACCATCACCTTCTGAAGGAGAAAAATTGAAAGCATTCCCTCTAAAAATAGGAAGAGGGGGCTGGGGTTTTACCTCAGTGGTAGAACACTTGCCTAGCACATGTGAGGCACTGGGTTTGATCCTCAGCACCACATAAAATAAATAAATAAATAAAGGTATTGTGTCCAACTACAACTAAACAAACAAACAAACAAACAAATGAAAAAACAGGAAGAGGAAGGGATGCCCTTACTATGTTTAATACTGTTTTAAGTACTTTATATATATTATCATTTTTAATCTCCATAACCATCTTCTTGGATAGATATTATTTTCCTATTTTAGATATGAGACTATGAACTTTAGAATGGAGTACTTAAGTTATAATTGCTCAGACAGTTCTAGGTCATAAACCCTGAAGGTAGAATTTGACTGTGGGTCTATCTGACTTAACCATTGCTTAGGGTACTATGGAGTCTTGGTAGAATTGAAAAGGAAAGGTGAATGAATTCTTGTTTTATATTTTACATTCTTCATGTTTCTAAAAAAATTTCATCTATTAATAAGGGTGAGTTAGAGCTCCACAGCAAAATAACTACTTTCTATAACTGTGGTGAAAAAATATATGAATCATATTGATGGTGCCAATTTTCTTTTTTCCATATTTTTATTGATGCTTTATAATTGTACATAAAGGTGCAATTAGTTGTTATATATTTGTACATGCATAATTGCACCAGTTTTAGCACTAGGGAAACATGATCAACAAGAATTCTTTGCACATTGTACTGCTGGTCACAGAATTCTCTGAAGGTTGAATTTCTTATTTTATAATTCAGGATGTAATTATAAACCATGGACTGCTTTAATGATGGACTGCTTTAAGACTTTAATGATGGCTTCTGTTATTGTTTTTTAAATCAGAGGTGAGTTCAGTTATCAAATATAATTTTTCTATTCTAGAGTTACAGGAGATTGTATTAGCTCTTGATTCACTTGAAGGTGACATGATATGTGGGAAGAACTTGGAAGATTTTCTAAGAAATATTGGAATTAAGTCACCTAAAGAAGAGGCAGAGAAAATTCTTCAATCAGATTTTGTTTCTGGTAAGCATTCTGAGTACTGCTCTCAGGTGATTTCTGGTAGGAATACTTATAAAAAGATGTGCGAAGACTATAGATGCTTGCTTATGTTACTGTAAATATTTTTTCTTTTGCAATTATTAGAATATTTTTTTAACAAACAAATGAAGTTTTCTGGGGAGTAGGTTTGTTGAAATTCTCTCTCCTTACAGATATCTTGATTTAATGAGTGATGAACAGTTTGAGAATTCAAGTTCTGTAACTAGAAATCCTAGATTTGCAACTTTTGGCCAAGCAAATTTATTGGGCTTTTCTTGACACTGTAGTTCTATTATCGGTAGAATTGGAACTAGTATATCTACGATCTTATAAGGCATAATAGAGGGAAGTGAATTTCAAAGTACTGTGTAAACAGAATGTTTAAGAAGTATATAAAAGTTATGTTGATTTTGATACAAGTCTTTTAATATTACATTGTCCAGGAATTCTTGTTTTTTACTTCCTTCTTTCCTTCCAGAAGACAACATGGTGAATATTAAAGACTGTATGAGGGCTTTGAGGGACACCCAGAAATTTTCCAATTTTATTGGTAAGAACTTTATGGCAAAACTATTAGAAAGCAACAATTAGGATGTTGCTAATAGGACTTATTCAACAATAAGACTTTTTAAAAGATCATTTAGTCAGATACTGTATTTGGTTCTTAAATCTTCTTTAGACTATCTGTTATGGTTTGATTATAGTTTGTCCCTTCTGAAACTTGTGTTGGAGTTTAATGCCTGTTGTGATGTTTTATAGAGAGTGGAATTGATTACAGTGTTAGAGCTAGAGTCTTTAGGAACTGATTAGGATTATATAAGGTCATCAAAGTAGAGTTCTCATGATTGAATACTGTTGGTTTTATAAGAAAAGAGAGAGACCAGAGGACACATACCCATGTACTCCCTGTCTTTCACCATGTGATACCTTGGATCACCTTGAAACTTCACAAGCAAGAAGACCATCGCTAGATGTGACCCACTGATCTCGAACCAGAAAAATGAGCCAACATGAGTAGCTTTGCAACTTTTGGCCAAGTAAAGTTATTGGACCTTTTTTAAAAATAACATGCCCAGTATGTATTACATTATTTGCAACAGAAAGCAGACCAAGGCAATTATCTTTGTCAATTACAATTATTTGTTTCATCTGTGCTTAAAAACTTCCAGTTATGGGGAGTTTACTATATTTTAGTTGAATTTAAGAATTTTGCATTTGTGATAGAAAAGATTGGAAAAAAAATCACAAGGTTGTAATATTTTTCAATAGTTAAAATCATACATCTTTATTATATTACTACAACAATGTTGTTAAAAAGCTAAATGACCAGAAGTGCAAGAAATATAAAGTACAAATTTCTTGTAATGTTACTCTTGAGACTATGCCTGTTAATGTTTGATCAATGTTCTTTTAGACTTTTTTCTTTATATGCATGAATAGTTGTGTATTCTGAAATTATTTTTGTAAAAACGTTTATTATTTTGTCCCTAATTTTATACAACTTTTAAAAAAATTATAGTATTGTTCCATGTTCTATTGTATTATATAAACCTCCCCCATTCTGTTTAAAGAGTGTATAATATTCCACTGTAGTGATGTGCTATAATTTTATCCACCATCTTTTTAATGAATATTTCAGTAATTTCTATTTTTTTTTTACTTTCACAAACATTTTGATGAATATCTATATCAAAATTACACAAAGCTTTTCTGTAGGCAAATTTCTTAGAAGTGGACATAATGGGCCAACATATTTGTAAATTTAAAATATTAATAATGTGGGAATTCATACTTTTATCAATAGTGGGTATTAATTATTAGGATTAATATCATTGTACAATTTTTATAATTAAAATTTTATTGTCTTAATGTGTGATGCTTCAATTATTAGTGATCTAAAGCATATTTCATGTTTCATATTGTGAATATTCTTTGATAATTTTAAAATAAGGTAGTGTTTCTCATGTAAATTTGTAAATAGCTCTTTATATTTCTTTATATAACAGGGCATTAATGCTTCCTCTTACCTACTGCAGGTTTTTTTTTCCTTTGCTTATTATTGATTTTTTTTTAATGTGATATTTTGTAGATTGTGTTTTGCAGTATTCTTATTTAGTCAGTTTTGGAAATTTGTATTTGTATTTTATTTGTAATAATTAAATTTTATTTTCCTAGGAAATAATAATCATAGTAATTATTATTATTGGTACTTGGGATTGAAGCCGGGGTGCTTTACTACTGGGTCACCCAAACCTTTTTATTATTTATTTATTTATTTATTTACTGGGGATTGAGCTCAGGAGCACTCAACCACTGAGCCACATCCCCAGCCCTATTTTGTATTTTATTTAGAGACAGGGTCTTACTGAGTTATTTAGCACTTTGCTTTTGCTGAGGCTGGCTTTGAACTCTCGATCCTCCTGCCTCAGCCTCTTGGGCTGCTGGGATTACAAGTGTGTGCCACTGTGCCTGACCCTTTTTATTTTTTATTTGGAGGCAGTGTCTAACAAATTGCTTAGGGCCTCACCAAGTTTCTGAGGCTGACCTTGAATTTGTGATCCTCCTGCCTCAGCCTTTTGAGTTGCTGGGATTACAGGGTGTGCTATTGCACTTGGCTTCTCCTAGGAAATTCTAAATCTAATTTAGATTTTATATAATTGTAGTGTTAGGACAACCCTATACACTTAAAATTCTTCTGAGTTTTTGGTATATATAGTAACTTTCCTTTCTTAAATTTGTATATATGTAATTTTGACCTTTTTCTTTGTTTTCTAGTGAATATGTTCTTTCTTTTAAAATACTAGCTCTTAGATTTATCTTTAGTGCGTGTATTTATAGTTTAAAAAATTAATGTCTGCAGTCAGGCATGGTAGTACACACCTGCAACTGGGGAATCTGAGGCAGAAGGATTGCAAGTTCACAATTTAGGGAGAATCTGTCTCAAAATAAAAAATAAAAGGGACTAGCGGGTGTAGCTTATTGGTTAAGCACACCTGGGTTTAATCTCCAGTACCAAAAAAAAAAAAAGTCTTTTTTTATTTTTATCTTTAATCTTGCTCCTTTATGCTCATTTTATAGTTTTTTTCTAACTAACTTATATTATTAATTTACTTCTATTTTTTTCTTCCTGGGCAATAATACATGTTCAAGGTTATCAGTTTTCATTTTAGTAAAATTTTGGTTTATCTAACAGTCTTTGATTTGTTGGGCTATTATTATTATTTTTGAAATAGTACCAGTTATATACCAGTTTTTCTCTTTGATCTAAGACTTTTATAGAAGACTTTAAATTTTAAAGCAATTTAAATTTCATTGTTGCCATATGTTTATTATTTTGAATTTTATTTTATTGTGGTCAAAGAATGCTGTCTGTAGTGGAGGATTTGATGGTTCCCTAGAACAGGTGGAGTTTCTTCAGTTTTTATATATTTACTTAAAATTCAAAATCAAATCTTTTGCCTCACAGGCTACTGGTAGTATACATTCACTCATTCTGTCTTGGATGTCCTCAAGACTTTTTAAAGTGTACCATTCTGTAATTTAGATAACTTATAGAACTAGAAAACTATTTCATATATTTGGCAGAACTCTTGCCTTCTCATTGCGTTCTTGGAGCCAGATTTTACATTCAGATTCTTCTTCCTATTAGTACCATTCCAGAAATACCAAAAGAACTCTCCTCTTTTCCTCTCACTAAATTGATCTTTTCTGTAGACTCAAAATTTCCCTTAAACGGTTTTTCACTGACCTATTTTTGAAACTTCTGATGATTAATGATTATGTCATAGAACAAAACAGTCTATAAAATTAGTTACTTTTACATAAAACTGTAATTTATTATTCATTTCTTTCCATGAATCTTGTGAGTTTTAATTTTAGAAATATGCTTTACACATATTAACTCTAATTTTGTTTTCATTAAGTGAGGTTAGCTCATGAGCTTTTCTTTTTTTTTCCCCCAAGATCAAGCATTCTTTTTTTGTTATAACTACTTCGTAATATGAATGTTCAGTTTTTTTTTTTTTTTAGAAGGGAAAGCAGCTTCTAATCCAAATATGTGTTAAAAAATGAAACTGATTCTCTAATTGGGGTGAAGTTCGCTGAGAGGAGCAAAGGGTACAGGGAAGGAAAGTGGAATAAGAATTGGGGTTTGTAGAACACTGTGAAGATTGAAGGGAACTTTTCATTGAAATGGCGAGCTCATTAACGGAAAACTGGAGAAATGTTGTTATACTTTTGTCCATACAGAAAGAACCCACCCAAATCCTAAACATTTAACAAAATACTTTAAGGCATAAAGAAAAGGGTTATTTATAACTGTCAGAGGTTATAAATAGAAAATTATTGGAGTAGAGAAAACTATTCAAGTAGGGTGTAGAAAACTATCAGAATGGAGAATGAACTACTCATTTAAATAGGCACTGTGGCTATTTGTGAGTGCCATATTGGACAGTTTGGATCTAAATGAGGCCATCAGTTTTATTGTTGTCCTTCAAAGACGTAGGTCTATTGACTAAATTATGTGCTGTTTGTACACTGTCTGTATATGTAGCGTTGAATGAGACCATCAATAAATTGGACTGCATGAAAGAAGACTATCAGTCTGATAAAGACAAATATTCGGATGTTCTTGAAAATACGGATAGACTTTATTTTACTGACAAAATTCTTCGGAAAACAGAAGATGATTCCTTTGTCGAAGGTGAGTTGATTAAACGGACAACTAACAGTTTGAAATAAATATTTCTTCTAAATCTTATTAAGTTTTTTCTTTTTTTTAATTAAGGGAACTCAACCATAGATTTCTAGTCCAAATGTTTGGTGTTACTGTTATTCTAAATTTTTATTCAAGGATTTCAAACTATTTTACCAAATACTAATTAAGTCTTAATACTTAGTTTCTAAATAGCACCATAAACTTGTTGGAACATTGTTTATTATAGAGTAGATTTAGAACTATAGCTTATTTTATAGTCACAGAGATTTTGTTATAGTATTAAAAGCCTGGTTAATCTCATGACCTGGATTGTAAAACAGATCTCAAAAGTATTTCTGTATATAGTTGTGTGGCTTTGACATGATGTTTCTTTCTAGAGTAATTTCCTTTCAAAACCAATTCCTTTCCTTTTATGGGTTTTGGATGATCTTAATTATCTGCAGTTTTGTAGCATATATTCTTTCTTTTCTCCTTCCTTCTTTCCTCTATTTGTTTATTTATATCTTTTTTCTTTCTAAAAGCCCTGATAGTATTATTAATTACATTGAGATATTTGTTTCTATAGCCAATTATTGTGTTTATTTATTTATAAGGAATTTACTTCATCCATGTTCATTTTCATCTTGAATGTATTCAGATGGGACTTACCCATGTTTACAAAGTCATTTCCTGTTTTCACTTCAGTGAAAATATAATCAAAATGTATCCCAGGGAATATTTGGCAATATCTGGAGACAGTTTTGGTTTTTAGAGCTGGTGAAGAACTACTGGCATCCAGTGAGTGGAGGCCAAGGGATGCTATGAAATATCAAACACTGTACATAACAGCACCCAAATAGTTATCTGGATCAAAATGTTAGTAGTGTTAATGTTCAGAGATCTTGTTTTAGAGTTATCTGAAGAAATTGCTAAATCTACTGTTTTGAAAGTATTTTAGTAGGTTAGTTGTTTTGTTTCTCTTACTTAGATAAAAGAATTAAAGTAAATATAATTCATCCGTATTTTAACCTCTCTTTTTTTCAAGGTAATATTTGTTCTAGTTGTGAGTTATTCTAAAGTGTTCTTCAACTACAATAAATTTGCAGTTAAATTTACAGACCCATTTATGCAATGGACACATTTTATTTCTATCACTTATCCCTCAAACAGATCTCTTTACCTCAGTTTTAATCTCTGTAGGAAGTATGTGGGATAAGTGGGTGTAACTGCAATTTGTCCTTAAGAAAAGTCCCAGAATTAGATTAGTTTAGGTAGGCAAGAAGAGATAGAATAGGAAAATTCAATACCTAAACTTTTTATTGAATAGAAGTCTAGGTATAAAGGAAGCACCTGTGACTTTAGAAACTCTGCCACATTTAAGGGGCTGATGGAGGAGACCACAGAGAAATCTAAGAAGAATGAGGACAGTGAAGAATGAGGACCAGATGATAGTGTGAAAATCCAGGGAAAATTTTTGAGAAGGGAATTTTGATAAATGTTGATAAGAACAGTATTTTTTTTTTTTTTTTTTTTTTTTTTTTTTTGCATTACTGGGGATTGAACTCAGGGCCTTGTGCTTGCAAGGCAAGCACTCTACCAGCTGAGCTATCTCCCCAGCCCCAAGAACAGTATTTAATTTATGTTTTGGTTTCCTTTCAAACTATGTAAGGTCAAGATGCCATTCCTCATTGTAAATTTTTTCTCTCTAAATTTGCAGATTTTAGAAAAGAGACTTTGTCTTCAAATCTGAAACTACCAAAGGTAAATGGTGAGTATGAACTTTATGTATGATAAAAATTCTGGGTAACAAGAGATCTTTATTTGGATCATTACCAATGTATTTTTCCAAAATAGTGATCCTGTCATGTTAACTTTCCCTGTTTATAACTCTTTAAACATTGCCCGTTGCTGTTGATGAAAATCCTCTGTGCCTTGTCTCTCTAGCATTATTTTTCGACAGTATCCTTGCTGTATATTCTTCAAGTGCATTGGCTTTTCCCCCTTCAATTCCTAAGACACTATCTTTCCTTCTACCCTCAAACTTTTGGATACATTATTGTTTTGAATATTCTTCTCTGACACTCTTTCTTTGCTCTGTTTATTTGTGTCTGGCTCCCCAGGGCAGCCTATTATTATCTTTTAGTTTGGGTCACTTTCTTTTGTTAGTTCATTTCTGTTTCACAGTACTCATTTCAGATTATAACTGTTCCATTCATATTTTCTATTATTTGACTAATATTGCTTTTCCCCACTTCCCCATAAGTGTCATTGGGACAATGACCATGTCTCTACTTTTCTTGCCATTGTATTTTCTAGCACAATCCTGGGTCTTATCATACTGTTTAAAATAGTTAATATTAATAGCTAATAGTTAATATTTACTGTGTTAAGTATTGTTCCAAATAGTTTAAGTCAAAAATGTAAATGTTTATTGAGTGAATGAATGAATGAATAGATCTTATCTCTCTAACCTCATCTTTCATCACCTCTGCATTTGTATTTATTCCGTAGCCATACTACTTATCATACTTTAAACTGATTCTATTTGCTCTTGGTTCCATGTCTTTGCTTGTGCTATTTTTTATCAGACCAACTCATGTTTTTCTTTCTCTAATTTCAGCTCAACTGTCCTGTCTTGTCCCATAAACTTCATCTAAGTTCAACATTCATTAAATAAAATGAGATTAGGCTAACTTTCTCAGTGCTTCAGTAATTTCATGTATATGCTTTTCTCATAATTCCAACTGTATGACATAATTTTGTTTACAGAGATGACAGATTCAGTTTCTCTCATCAAGGAATTACAGGAAACTCTTTGATAACAGGGACTGAATTTTTCATTGTTGTTCTCAGTAGCTGTGAAATAATGTTAGTAGAATATAGGTCTAAGATGGTATTATGGTGTTCTAAGTGACCTCCATGAAGATTTAGATCTTGTGTAATGCAATAGTTTTCAGAACATGGATACATACAGGGCTGGGACTGTGCTCAGTGGTAGAGCACTTGCCTTGCCTGTGCAAGGTACTGGGTTCGATCCTCAGCACCATATAAAAATAAATAATGATATTGTGTCCATCTACAACTAAAAATATTAAAAAAATACATTCTATTGTCATGTATAACTAAAACATTAGAAATTATAAAAAAGAATATGGAAACATACAATTTCATTTTGAAGTTCATGAGAAATGGTTTGAGAAATGGTTTAAGGGAAAATTTAAAAACTCGATAATGATTACATTTCATATTTAATTGCTGCAAGATCAATAAGACTGTTCTATTTAGCTAGGACACAAAAGTGCTTTACTTGAGAAAATGCAAGTGGAATCTGAGATGTTCTCTAAACCTTGAATCCCTATTGTGGTAGTTAGTGAAAGGTGCCCCTTTTTGTAATTTATACATATGGGGGGGGGGTCCTTTTTGTAATTCACACAAAATACAATATAGAATAGCATAGCAGAGCCTATGGTGATTCAGAGCTTTAATTTCAAAGTTTAGCCTTTTATTATGATAAATATCTTTAGATATACATGTAGAGGTATAACTGTTATTTAAGAATGAGAAAACTCATTCAGTTTTTATTGGATGAATTATTTCAGATAAACCTTATTACAATATATGTGACTAGTCCATTATATTATCTTTGTATGAAATTTTTTTATTTCACATACTGTTGAAATAAGTGGGTCTTTTGTTGTAAATGGAAAATATTTTACTTTCATTAGGGATTTGGGTTCTGATAAATACTTAATTTGTGAGTTTGCCTATAGTGGGCTTTGGACAATTATTGTGCATGAATTTTAAAAATAATACCATGTATATATTTATCTTTGTAGAGATTAAAGAAGCTGCTCACATCTTGTCACATGTTGATAATGGCAAGATTGATATACCTAACCTGAAGCATGCCCTGAAATGTTTGAATGCCAATTTAACAGAGGAGCATGTCAATGAAGGCCTTAAATGTTGTAACATCAGTGGTAAGCATTTTTGGCTTAAGATTCTTTTCACTTTTCTCCCTATTCATGGAAAATAGTCTTAGAGTACTTGTATAAGGGTTAAGAAGCTAAAGGGAGTCATCCTTCTACTGGAAACTTAGGTTGATGTAAATTAGAGCCAAAGTAATTGGCCAATTTGCATATTTGTTGACATGTCTCCTGTTCCTATGTGTCTGGATACTATAAATGCTAATTTAGATAATTGTACAATTATGTGCATTAATACATGTAAAACATCAGAAGAGGGTGGCTAGTATATATAGAGGAACTAAAAATGTTAGTTATTAGTATTATTCTCTATTCAGTAAATGGTTCTTAAAGATGTTGAGTTCTATTGCAATAGTTTCAATGATTTTAAAAAAGAAAGTGAACTGGAATGGAGTTTTAGCTAATTACTGTACATCAGAGTCTTAAGTATCAGGTTTTTAATGTCAGTATGTTTGATTTTGACATTCCAGATAATAAGGAGGTAGATTTAAAAGATTTCTTATTGGAAATGAACGAAAATCCACATTTCAAAGAGTCCAAGGGTAAGTGAATACTTTTGGTTCAGGATAATTACTGGAATATAAAGATTATGAAATGACATTAAAACTTTTGCTATATAGATTTCAAGTTTTAAATTTGTATTCTAGTTTCAAAAAAAGATTTTAGTTTATGAAATATAAATAATATAAGATTGTAAAAGTAAAGAAAATGGGGCAAAAATGTAATGAGGGGGAAATAAGTGAAAGTAAAAAAAATTCATAGTAAATACCTTTGCTGTTTATTGCAAGGACCTTTCTCAAACAGATAGATTTTCCTTTTAGGGGTTCTAGACTTATGAATTAAATCAGGGCTGAAAGTGGGAGAAAGACCATATTTGTGTTGTGCTGTCTCAAGTCAGACCTCTGGAGTTTTCAGTTTAATCTAATTAGCCTGCCTCTCTTTTGGTTTTAGAAATCCTAACTTCAGTTAATCAATTCTTCTGAATCCCTGCAATATCAACCCCTGTTAGTATTACCACACCATATGTATCCTAACCCCTGCTGTTTCTGCTTCTTGACTTCTGTCCCTGAAGTTTCTTTTATCCTTGAAATTAGGGAGCTCATTTCAACACTAACATCTTTTCCTAACTCCCAAGTCTACAGAGAACACCTACCAAAAAAGTCTTCATGGATGCGTATACCCTTAACATTTTTAAATGCTTTGGGTGAAATAAATGTCTTTTTCACATTTTAATATCTCTAAAATTAAAATGCCTAATAACATTGCATTTAAAATCAGATAGGTACTTTTTATTGAGATGTCATTTATAAATCATAAACTTCAGTCTTATACTCTTCACTCTTTAAAAGTGTACCATTCATTGGTTTTTAGTTCATTTGCAGAGTTGTACAGCCATCACCACTTTCTGCTTCCAGAATATCTTTTAAATCCCCAAAAGAAAATTGGTATCCATTAGCAATTATTCTTTATTCTAACTCTCTCTACCTGCTGACAACCACTAACCTACTTCTTGTCTACCTGAACTTGCCTGTCTTGAATATTTCACATAAATATAGTAATATGCTACCTTTTGTGTTTGATTTATTTCACATAGCATACATTTTCACAGTTCATTTATTATAGCATGAATAACACTTTGTTCCTTTTTGTGATGGAATAATAATCCTTTATATGGATATGCCATGTTTTGTTTATTTCTTTATCAATTGTTCAACATTGAGGTTGTTTCAACTTTTGGCTATTATGCATAATGCTACTATGAACATTTGTGAGTTTTTTTGTACGCAAGTTTTTGTGTAGATATATATATATATTTAATTCATTTTTATTGTAAAAAAATGGGATACATCTTGTTTCTCTATTTGTACATGAGGTAGAGGCATACGATTTGTGTAATCATACATTTACCTAGGATAAAGTTTTTGATTCATTCTTTTATTTTTTTCTTCCTCCCACCCCTCCCTACTCTTATCCCTCTATAGAGTCCCTCCTTCCTCCATTCTTGCCCCCTTCCCACCCCCTATATGTGTCATCAAATGCTTATCAGTGAGATCATTCGTCCTTTGGTTTTTTGAGATTGGCTTATCTCACTTAGCATGATATTCTCTAACTACATCCATTTGCCTGCAAATGCCATAATTTTATTCTTCTTTATGGCTGAGTAATATTCCATGGTATATATTACCACAGTTTCTTTATCCATTCATCAATTGAGGGGCATCTAGTTTGGTTCCACAATCTGGCTATTGTGAATTGAGCAGCTATGAACATTGATGTGGCTGTATCTCTGTAGTATGCTGATTTTAAGTCCTTTGGGTATAGGCCAAGGAGTGGGATAGCTGGGTCAAAGGTGGTTCCATTCCAAGTTTTCTAAGGAAATTCCACACTGCTTTCCAGAGTGGCTGCACTAATTTGCAACCCCACCAGCAATGTATGAGTGTACCTTTTTCCCCACATCCTCTCCAACACCTATTGTTGCTTGTATTCTTGATGATCGCCATTCTAGTTGGGGTGAGATGGAACCTTAGGGTAGTTTTGATTTGCATTTCTCTTATTACTAAAGATGGTGAACATTTATTCATATGTTTGTTGATTGCTTGTAGATCTTCTTCTGTGAAGTGTCTGTTCATATCCTTAGCCCATTTGTTGATTGGGTTATTTGTATTCTTTGTGTAGAGTTTTTTGAGTTCTTTATATATTCTGGAAATTAGTGCTCTATCTGAAGTATGCATGGCAAAGATATTCTCCCACTCTGTAGGCTCTCTCTTCACATTGCTGATAGTTTCCTTTGCTGAGAGAAAGCTATTTAGTTTGAATCTGTCCCAGTTATTGATTCTTGCTTTTATATCTTGTGCTATGGGAGTCCTGTTAAAGAAGTCCAATCCTGAGCCAAGAAGTTGAAGATTTGGACCTACTTTTTCTTCTATAAGATGCAGGGACTCTGGTCTGATTTCAAGGTCCTTGATCCATTGTGAGTTGAGTTTTGTGCAGGGTGAGAGATAGGGGTTTAGTTTCATTCTGTTGCATGTGGATTTCCAGTTTTCCCAGCACCATTTGTTGAAGAGGCTATCTTTTCTCCATTGCATATTTTTGGCCCCTTTGTCTAGTATGAGAAAATTGTATTTATTTGGGTTTGTGTCCGTGTCCTCTATTCTGTACCATTGATCTACCTGTCTATTTTGGTGCCAATACTATGCCGTTTTTGTTACTATTGCTTTGTAATAGAGTTGAAGATCTGGTATTGCGATACCCCCTGCTTTGCTCTTTCTACTGAGGATTGCTTTAGCTATTCTGGGTTTCTTATTCTTCCAGATGAATTTCATGATTGCTTGCTCTATTTCTGTGAGGTATGTCATTGGGATTTTAATTGGAATTGCACTGAATCTGTATAGCACTTTTGGTAGTATGGCCATTTTGACAATATTAATTCTGCCTATCCAAGAACATGGGAGATCTTTCCATCTTCTAAGGTCTTCCTCAATTTCTTTCTTCAGTGTTTTGTAGTTTTCATTGTAGAGATCTTTTACCTCTTTGGTTAGATTGATTCCCAAGTATTTTTTTCTTTTTTGAGCTTATTGCAAATGGAGTTGTTTTCCTCATTTCCCTTTCAGCTGTTTCGTCGCTTGCGTATAAAAATGCTGTAGATTTTTGTGTGTTGATTTTCTAGCCTGCTATTTTGCTGAATTCATTGATGAGGTCTAGAAGTTTTCTGGAGGAGGTTTTTGGATTCTCTAAATATAGAATCATGTCATGCACAAATAGTGAGAGCTTAAGTTCCTCTTTTCCTATTCGTATTCCTTTTATTTCTTTAGTCTGCCTAATTGCTCTGGCTAGAGTTTCGAGGACAATGTTGAATAGAAGTGGTGAAAGAGGACATCCCTGTCTTGTTCCCGTTTTTAAAGGGAATGGTTTCAGTTTTTCTCCATTAAGAATGATGTTGGCCATGGGGTTAGCATAAATAGCCTTTACAATGTTCAGGTATGTTCCTACTATCCCTATTTTTTCTAGTGTTTTGAGCATGAAGGGGTGTTGTATTTTGTCAAATGCTTTTTCTGCATCAATTGAGATAACCATATGATTCTTATCCTTAAGTCTATTGACATGATGGATTACGTTTATTGATTTACGAATGTTGAACCATCCTGGCATTCCTGGAATGAACCCCACTTGATCGTGGTACACAATTTTCTTAATATGTTTTTGGATACGGTTTGCCAATATTTTGTTAAGGATCTTTGCATCTATATTCATCAAGGATATTGGTCTAAAATTTTCTTTCCTTGATGTGTCTTTTCCTGGTTTGGGTATGGGGGTGATATTAACTTCATAGAATGAGTTCGGTAGAGTATCCTCCTTTTCTATTTCCTGGAATACCTTGAGAAGTATTGGAATGAGTTCTTCTTTGAAGGTCTTGTAGAACTCGGCTGAGAATCTGTCTGGTCCTGGGCTTTTCTTGGATGGTAGATTTTTAATGGCTTCTACTATTTCATTGCTTGATATTGATCTGTTTAAATCGTGTATGTCCTCCTGGTTCAATCTGGGCGGAGCATATGTCTCTAGAAATTTGTCAATGTCTTCGGTACTTTCTATTTTGTTGGAATACAGATTTTCAAAGTAGCTTCTCATTATGTTCTGTATCTCAGTGGTATCTGTCGTGATATTCCCTTTTGCATCATGTATTTTAGTAATTTGAGTCTTCTGTCTCCTTCTCTTTGTTAGTGTGGCTAAGGGTTTATCTATTTTGTTTACTTTCTCAAAGAACCAACTTTTTGTTATGTCAATTTTTTGAATAGTTTCTTTTGTTTCAATTTCATTGATTTCAGCTCTGATTTTAATTATTTCCTCTCTTCTACTACTTTTGCTGTTCTTCTTTTCTTCTTTTTCTAGGGCTTTGAGCTGTAATGTTAGGTCATTTAATTGTTGACTCTTCATTCTTTACTGGAATGTGCTCCATGCAATGAATGATCCTCTTAGTATCGCTTTCATTGTGTCCCAGAGATTTTGATATGTTGTATCATCGTTCTCATTGACCTCTAAGAGTTTTTTAATCTCCTCCCTGATGTTTTTTGTTATCCATGTTTTATTCAATAGCATATTATTTAGTCTCCAAGTCTTGGAGTAATTTCCTTTTTTTATTTTGTCATTGATTTCTACTCTCAGTCCATTATGATCTGATAGAACACAAGACAGTATCTCTATTTTTTTGCATTTCCTAAGGGCTGTTTTGTGGCATAACACATGGTCTATTTTTGAGAAGGTTCCATGTGCTGCTGAGAAGAAAGTGTATCCGCTTGTTGATGGATGGAATGTTCTATATATGTCTATTAAGTCTAGGTTATTGATTGTGTTATTGAGTTCTATGGTTTCTTTGGTTGGATTTTGTTCGGAAGGTCTATCTAGTGGTGACAGCGGTGCGTTAAAGTCACCCAGAATTATTGTGTTGTGGTCTATTTGATTCTTGAAATTGAGAAGGATTTGTTTGATGTACAGGGATGCACCATTGTTTGGGGCATAAATATTTACTATCGTTATGTCTTCCTGATTTATGGTTCCCTTAAGCAGTATGAAATGTCCTTCTTTATCCCTTCTGACTAACTTTAGCTTGAAGTCTTCTTTATCTGATATAAGGATGGAAACCCCCGCTTTTTTACTGAGTCCATGTGCGTGGTAGGTTTTTTCCCATCCTTTCACCTTTAGTCGGTGGATGTCTTTTTCTATGAGATGAGTCTCTTGCAGGCAGCATATTGTTTGGGTCTTTCTTTTTAATCCATTCTGCCAGTCTATGTCTTTTGATTGAGGAGTTTAGGCCATTAACGTTCAGGGTTATTATTGAGAAATGATTTGTATTCCCAGTCATTTGGCTTATTTTTGGTTTTTACGTTGGCTTGGTTTCTCCTTTGAGTGTTTTTTCTCTAAGGTAGTTCCTCCCTTTGCTGACCTGCATTGTTGTTTTTCATTTCCTCCTCATGGAATATTTTGTTGAGAACATTCTGTAGTGTAGGCTTTCTATTTGTAAATTCTTTTAACTTTTCTTTATCATGGAAGGATTTTATTTCATCTTCAAATCTGAAGGTTAGTTTTACTGGGTATAGGATTCTTGGTTGGCAACCATGTTCTTTCAGAGCTTGAAATATGTTGTTCCAGGCCCTTCTAGCTTTTAGAGTCTGGGTTGAGAAGTCGGCTGCTATCTGTATTGGTCTCCCCCTATATGTAATCTGATGCTTTTCTCTCGCAGTCTTCAACATCCTATCTTTATTTTGAATGTTAGGCATTTTCATTATAATGTGCCTTTGTGTGGATCTGTTGGGATTCTGTGCATTTGGTGTTCTGTAAGCCTCTTGTATTTGATTTTCCATTTCATTCTTCAGGTTTGGGAAATTCTGATATTATTTCATTGAATGGGTTGTTCATTCCTTTGGTTTGTATCTCTGTGCCTTCCTCAATCCCAATAATTCTTAAATTTGGTCTTTTCATGATGTCCCATAGTTCTTGGAGATTCTGTTCATGATTTCTTATGAACTTCTCTGTTTGGGAAACTTTATATTCAAGATTAAATATTTTGTCTTCATTGTCTGAGGTTCTGTCTTCCAAGTGGTCTAGTCTGTTGGTGATGCTTTCCATTGAGTTTTTTATTTGGTTTATTGTCTCCTTCATTTCAAGGATTCCTGTTTGTTTTCTTTTGAGAATCTCTATCTCTTTTTTGAAATGATCTTTTGCTTCCTGCAGGTGCTCTTTCAGCTTATTGGTATTATCATTCATTGCCTGCATTTGCTCTCTTATCTCATCCTTTGCTTCGCAAATCATCTTAATTATGTATAATCTGAAGTCCTTTTCTGACATTTCTCCTAACATACTGTCATTGGATTCTATTAGTATAGAATCTAGATTTGTTTGGATCATTTTCTTCCCTTGTTTTTCATGTTGTTCATGTATCTTCCCCTCCAGCAGTGCAGATCTGGGGTATTGCAGATTTCCCCCTATAGGTTTATAGTGGCCCTATAGGTTTCCAAAACCCTTTCTTTAAGGGGAGATCAATATTAGCAGTGCCCAAATCAGACACTATGCAATCCTAGACCAAATAGCCCCTATGGGGACAATAACCAAATTGTCATAATAAACAAAATGAGTTCAAATGTTATCTTCGGTAAAACAAACAGGTTTGCAATAAGGTCTGCAGTTTCTAATGGAGGACAAAGAGGATGCAGAGGGATGTAGAATGTGGCTGTTAATGGGATAAGAAAAGAATATACAGAAGTTCTAGAAAATAGAAAGGGTGAGAGTGTAATCAAAAGAAATCAGATGTTAGCATGCAAAAAAGGGAGAAAGAGACTCTGAGGGAACAAGTAAACAAAAGGAAAAGAAAGCAAGAAAGTAAAGAAATAAAAACTTAATTTTTTTTAAAAAGGAGAAAAAAGAAAATCTACTGTATAACAGTCATATACTAATGAAACTTCCCAGTGTTCAGTAGCCTGATGCATGAGAGGTACCTGACAATGAGCTTCAAGCCTCCAGCAGGCGTCGCAGGATGGGATTTGCCCCACCCGAAGGTCGGAGCTACGGCTTCCAGGATTATCCAAGATGGCCGCTCTGGCTTCGAAATGTGTTGGCGAATGGGGAGTGCAGCTCAGGGGTGGACGTGATCAGCTAGAGGTCCTGGAGACAGGATGCAGTTGGTCCAGCAGGGGTCCTGGGGGTCTAGTGTGTTTGGTGTAGTTGTGAGATTCTGGAGGCCGGGTGCAATTATTTGGTCTGGGTTCCTGGTGATAGGGCTCAGCCAGTTGGTCTGGGGGTCCTGGCAGCAGGGAGCAGTCAGTTGATATGAGGGCCACAGAGGCAGGGAGTGGTCGGTCGGGCTGAGGGATCCTGGAGACGGGGCTCAGTCAGTCCAGCCAGGGGTCCTACAGGGCCTGGCTGTTGTCTCAAAATGGCGGCAGCCACATGTAATCTTAGTATCTTAATGAAAATTCTAAATAAATAGAGGGACATATAATATTTGTGGTATGAAAGTTTCAATATGATTTCAATCATTAGCAATTTGAATCATATATTCAATGCAATCTCCATAAATTTCTACCATAATGACATAGAAACTAACAGCCTGACTTTTAAAGTGTATATGGGCATGCAAGGGAGAAAAGTATCTAGGAAAACACTGAAAAAAAAGAAAGTTGTAAAACTTATATTATTTTATGTCAACTTATTATAACGTTTGTGTAATTGATAGTGTGTTATTGACACAGAGATAAATGGAGTAGAATAGAGTCAGAAAGAAGTGAGGCAGCACATGCCTGCATTCCCAGTGGCTCAGGAGGCTGAGACAGAAGGACTGCCAGTTCAAAGGCAGCAAGGCACTAGGCAACTCAGTGAAACCCTGTCTCTAAATAAAATACAAAAAAATAGGACTGGGGATGTGGCTCAGTGGTCAAGTGCTCCTGAGTTCGATCCCTGGTACGCACCCCACCACCTCAAAAACAGAAACCCATATATCACTAGCAGCAAGGAAAAGATGGCCTTTCACATAAATGACAATATTTCAATTAAATATCCATTTGTAAAAAAATTAATCTTGGTGCCTTCTTTATATCATTCACAAAAAATATATATCCTTTTTGCTAAATAATAATACTGGGACAACTGAAATAATGTGAATGGATTTGAGAATTAGATGGTTTTTAACATATCAGTATAATAATTTTATAATTGCATTGTGATTATGTAGGAGAATATTCTTACTGGAAGAGACAGTTACACATTTAGGGGTGAAGGATAATCATGTTGACTATTGTTAAATATTTCAGATAATTTTTATACAGTACTCGCAAATTTTCTGAGGGTTTGAGATTGTTTCAAAATAAAAAAGTTAAAAAGCTTTTTAAAAAAGATATAAAAAATTGATCATGTTTATGAAAAGAACATTGTAGTCAAATTTTAGGTGCCTGAATTTTATTTCTTCTACTGACCACAGCTGTGTGACCCTGCACACGTCATTTTACTTCTTTAGACTTTAGATTCTTTTTCCATACACTAGTGGTTTGGCCTCAAAAACCCATAAAGTACTTTCTTTTTTAATAGTTCAGTGATATAAATTGAATTTTATTCCTTCAATATTTTATATTTTGACAGTTGAGTAGGCTCTATATCATAAAAACAGAGTAGACAAATAAACTTATTAAATAATGTAAGGTACTGTGGTAACGACTGGCTGGCCCTGGAATAATTACAAATGTTTTTGTATTCTCAGTTTCTTTGCTTCACTAAAAGGATAGCAATGCCCATATCATGTAGTAGTTGTAAGAATTAAGAGCATTTCTCTGTAGTAAGTATGTTTTAGTTAGCTTTTTCGCTATTGTGACCAAAAGACCTACAAGAACAATTTTAGGAGATAAAAAGTTTATTTGGGTCTCAGAGCTTCAGGGGTTTTGGTCCATAGATGGTTGACTTTGCTGCTGTGGGACCAGGGTAAGGCAGAATATCACGATGGGAAGGTGTGGAGGAGGAAGGCAACTCAGGATGCAACAATTAGGAAACAGAGAGAGACTGCTCCACTCACCGGGGGCAAATATGTACACCGCAGAGCCGTGCCCCCCGTGACCTACCTCCTCCAGCCTTACCCTACCTTCCTGTGGTCACCACACGGTTCATCCATTAAACTGATGATGTCAAGGCTCTCATCACCCATCACTTCACCTCTGAACTTCCTTTCGTTGTCTTACACATGAGCTTTTGGGGAACACCTCATATCTAAACCATAACCAGGTCCTGTTAAATAGTTGTAAACTCAGGTGTGCAACATGTAAAATATCATCGTTTTTAGAATTAAATCAGTAGTCATATTTTCTTTTCTAAAGTTCAGTACTGTAAATTAAACTTTGTGCCCCTAGGATATCACATTTTGAGGAGCTGAGTAGGTGCTCTATGAGGAGAACATAGTGGGCAGATAAATTGTTATGTAGCATAGGTTATTGTGTCAGCCTAGAAAAATTACATAAGTTTTCTCTTTTTTTGTTTCTTCTTTAAAATAGTAGTAGAACATGAAATACATTTTGCCTTTATACCCAGGCACTTGGAATCCCTTACATTCACATGACATAGTCGGGTTCATTTTGTTTCTTAACTTCTCTAGAATCAGATCCTCATAGTATTATTTCCCTTTTTAAAGAAAAGAAACTTCATGTTCAAGAGGGCTTGTTGTCAATAATGCTTTTGTCATATGGAGTTGTAAGAATTAGGATTGTGCCTCTGTCTTAGATAGTAATTAAAAAGTCGCAGACTCCAGTGTGTGGAAATGTAATTAAATTGATAGTCAAGGTTTAAATTATTATGACTCTCCAAATAGAGCTTATTGATGGAGCAATAGGTATTCTGCCTACTACCATGCCAGTTTGCTTATACAATCTCCCCTGTTCCTTTCTCCTAGGGTTAACAGTAATCTTATTTAATTAACTTATTTAGGTTTTGAGACAGGGTCTTGCTGTGTTACCCAGGCTAGTCTCAAACTCCTGAGCAAAAGCCATCTTCCTATGTCAGCCTCCCCAGTAGCTGGTTCTACAGGAGTATAGCATCATGCTTGGTTTATCTTGCTTTAGAACTTGTATATTTTATTATAGATTTATTATTCCCCCCATATCTAACATTTCTGGCATATCTGTTAATATTTTCATATACTCAAACATGGGCTTATGTCCTTCAGATGCTCTGATTTGAACTGTTTCTTCTTTATGCCTGCTATTCAGCTGTTGTCCTGGGATTTCTCTTTAGTCATATTCTGTGACCAACTTGTCTCCTGTATCTGTTATTTTTCCTGGTCATGATTTACTCCTTTATTTTACTGATGCATATTCTCAGTGAGGTTCCAAGGAAAGCAAGCATGGGGGATAAAATTTTTGAGACTTTGAGTGGTTACAAATGACCTTCTTTTGCCTTTATCTTTAATTATTTGGCTGGGTGTTAAATGTTAAGTCTCAACCACAGTGCTTATCATGTAGTAGTTGCTCCATAAATGGAAGATGATTTTATTGGAGCAGATTATAGCAAAGTTTGTTCTCCTATATCCAGCTAGCCATACTTTCCACTTAGTCTACATTTATTTTATTTTTATTCTCAGTTGTGGCCAGTTTCAACAAGAGCTGGAGGAAGTATCTACTTACGTGAAAAAAGGGCTGACAGAATTCTTTTTCACAATATTAGTATCAACTTTTTGTTGGTACTAGGAATTGAGCCCAAGGACACACTCTACCATTGAACTGTATCCCATTCCTTTTTCTTTTGAGTTAGGGTCTCACCAAGTCACTCAGGTTGGCCTTGAACTTGTGTTCCTCCTACCTTAGCCCCCCAAGCCACTGCACCCAACTGCTATCAAAATCCAGTTAATTTCTTAGAACAAAATTATAACATGCTTACACATTAATAATTTTGTGGTGAAATCTATCTTGTCTCTTTAACATAACTTTAAGTCAAATAATTTAATTTAAAATGAATCTGTAATGTTTCACAGTTATTCAAGGGCCACACATGAAGAATTAAATAGCCCAAGGGATAAAATTTGACTACCTGTATTTGTCTACTTGAAAGGCACAGTGTTTCAGAACTTAGACTTTGGAACATGTCTGACTTGAATCCTGTTCTTGCCACTTAACTGCTATTCTTCAGTAAATCACTTAATTTTGCTAACCTCAGTTTCTTCCTCTGAAAATGGGGATAATCATATTGCGGGATTATTATAAGGCCAAATAGGTAAGGTGAAAGTGCTTAGAACTGTGTCTAATACTTGGTAAGTTCTCAATGATTATTATGTACATAATCTATGATACATTCTTATTTTTAGAACTATGCTAATAGGTCCTTTAAACTATATTTTATACAAACTGAGCCTGAGTGAAAATGATTAACACTGTTTCTGCTGTTGAAAATTTTGTTTTTGCTCTTTTTTTTGCAGCTACACAACTACTTTTAGCTACTACCCAAATTCTCCAAGATGATCTAATTGATGTCTCTGACCTCAAGATGTTATTGATGAACAATGATCTTTATCCAGCTAATGCCATACTTAATGAAATGTTAAGAAATATACCTGAACATGGTTAGCAGTTTCAATATATCTATCTTATATGGGACATCCTCTGCTGATGGGGTTGGAAGGTATATGGATAGGACATACAAGGATGAAGGGTACTCATTGCAGTGAAATGACTGACGGACACCAGTGTTGTCCTGCTGGTGTGTCAACCCAGAGCTCCATAGGGCCAAACAAAGGGGAAAGTCAGGGTCTACCTATCCTTGTGGGAAACTGATGGTGATACCTAGGAGGTGAGATTTTAATAAAAAATACTGATTTTAAATGCTTTATAATTTTATTTTTGATTGACATATAGTTGTACATAGTTTTAGGGCTAGGAGGTGAGATTATCTTGTGAACTGACTGACAGAGGCAATGATCAGTCAGAATTCCATCCATACAGTAGACCAGGGCCTTAGACCCTTTAGCACCTTCTAAAGGTGCTAACCCTTTAGAAGCTAAATTGTAGTGACATCAAGAGATCTTATGTGTGGGTGCATGTGGTGGTGGCTCAGAGCAGCAGATATTTACAAAGTTACCAAATAATTTCATTATTTCGGTAAATAGTATAACTGAATATTATCATTGTTAGGTTCTTAAAATGAGTTGAGAAACATTTTCTTAAAGAAACTTTTTTTCTTCCTTAAATGTTTAATAGAACTCGTATGTGAAGACTTGTGGAACTGGAGTTTTATTTGTGGAATGACTTTAGATTATTAATGATTATTATTTGAATGGGATAGCAAAAATATTCAATTTTCTTGTTAATTTTGATAAACTATTTTTATAGGAATTTGTTCGTTTCATGTACATTTTCAAATGTATTGAACAAAGTTCTTGATATCTGCATGTCTTTTTGATGTCTGCCACATCTATAATGATATCCTCATTTTCATTTTCAATGTTAGTGACGTATAGTTTCTTTTTCTCCTCTTGATCAGTCTCCACAGAATTTTCAATTTTATTAATCTTTTGAAAAAAATACAACCTTTGTCTTGATTGATCTTTTTAAAATTTATTTTCCTTCAATATTTTCTGCTTTTTACTATATTCTAACTTCTAGTGATGAATATTTAGCTTAAAAATTTTAAAGATTTTTTTTCTTTTGTAATATATGCTTTGAAGCAAATTGTCTTCAATGTGCTGGTTTAACTATGTTCTACATGTTTTGATAATGTAGAATTTTAGTTATCATTTAAGTTAAAGCATCTTCTAATTTTTATTTGTTTCTTCTTGACTCATGGGTTTAGAAGAACATTTTTTGATTTCCAAAAATTTGGGGTTTTTTTGTAATTGTCATATTATTAATTTGTAGCTTAATTGCATTGTGGTCAGTGAACATAACTCTCAGTTTTTTGAAGTTTGTTTAGGCTTGCTTAATGGACTATTTTATGATAATTTTGGTAAATATTTTATATGACTGGAAAAAAACATATTCTGCAGTTGTTGGGTGGGAGTATTCTGTATATCTACCTATTAGGTCTAATTTGTGGTCATGTTAAAAAATTTTGTATTCTTATTAATGTTTTGTCTGTTTAATAGTTCCTGAGAGAATTTTTTAATATCACAGTTTTCTAAACTGCATGTATGTATTTCTTATAATTCCATCTTTCAGTTCATGTTATTAAGTATATGCCAACAGAATTATTGTATCTTTTTGTTGAAGTGAACATTTCAATATTAACATGTTTGTTTTTAATAATGCATTTTATTTTAATGTCTACTTTGATATTAGTAAAGTAACAGCAGTTATCTTTTGTTTATGTTTGTATAATGTATTTTTGTTTTTTTACTCCTAACTTTTATGTAGCCTAAAGTTTTAGATATATCTTTTATAAATAGTATATGGTTTTGCCAGGTTGATAATATGCCTTTGAAAAATACAGAAGAGTTTCAAAGAAAGTACAGAGTTCTTATCACTTGTCTAACTTCCCTTAATGCTACATCATACACGCCATGTCATATTTATTAAGATGATGATATTATTCTTGGGACAGTACTATTAACTAAACTACAGGATTTATTTGAATTCCACTAGTTTTTTCCAGAATACCATATTACTTTTAGTTGTCATGTATTTCTGATCTATGATAGTTTCTCTGTCTTTCCTTATTTTTTAGAACCATAACACTTTTGAAGAGTATTGGTCAGATAGTTTGTAGAAACTGTTTAGTTTGTTTTGATTTTTTAACCCTGATTATCTTAGGGATATGAGCTTTTGGGAAGAATGCCACAAAGGTAAAGTGCTCTTTTTATTACAACACAAAAGGGCATACATGATATCAACATGAATTATTACTGAAATTAACCTTCATTACTTAGTTAAAGCAGTATCTGCTAAGTTTCTCCATTGTAAAGTTGCTGTTTTCCCTTTTTCATACTGTTTTTGGTAGAAACAAGTCATGAAGCCCAGTCTACATTAAAGAAAAGCCCTATCTCCTGGAGGGGGAAATAACAAAGAATTTGTGAACATGTGTTAAAACCTCCATTCTAATTAATACATATTCTGGGGAAATACTTTGAAGCTGTGCAAATGTTCTACTTCACCTATTAAGAATCTCCCTCTAATTTTAGCATCAGTCAGTGCAATTACTACCTTGGTGTTTGAATGTTGATTGTATACTTCCCTCATTATTTCTACATTTACTATTTTAAAAATTTTCTGTGGGGAGTATTTATTCCTTCTTCCCTATTTATATTTTTAATTTTATGTCCTTTAATTAAAAGTATTTAGTTTACTTACATTTTATGAGATTAGTAATATATTTAGGTTTAAATTTACGGTTTTCTAAGTAGTTTCTGTTTCAGCTACCTCTTTCTTATTCTTTCTTTTCTTCTTTTGGGTTGTTTATTTTTAAGAAACTACTCCATTTATTTCTTACCTTAGCTTAGAAGTTTTGCTTTCTTCTATTTCTCTATAATAGTATATGTAATAATAATTCAATTACATTTACCTTCTTTCCAGAAAATGCAAGGGTGTTTTAACTTCATTTATCCCATTATCAGTTTATATTTTATTTTTGTATATTTTAATTGTATAGCTGCTTTTAAGACTTTTCCTTCCTTCTCTCTCTCTTTCTTTGCAGTTTTATATAATGGTTGAAGTTTATAGGATTTCTTGAATTTGTGGCTTGATATCTTTTTCAGTTTTGGAGAATTCTCAGCCATTATTTCTTTAGATATTTTTCCTACTCAGGTTTTTCTTCTTTTTTGAACTCCAGTTACATGTGTATTATATTATTATATTTTCTCACTGTATCCCCGTTTTCCACTCTTCTGTATTTATTTCCTTTACTTAATGCTCTTTGTGTTTTTCTTCTGAACTATTCTTTTCAGGCCATCAGTTTTCTGGCTCTGACTATTTTGTTAATAAGCCCATTTCCTGAATATTTAATTGTGATTATATTTTTCAGATTTAGAATGTGATTTGATTTTTAGTTTTCTGGTTTCCTGCTTTAATTTTTACTTTTATATTCTACCTCTTTGAACGTGGTAAATATAATAATTGTTTAGAAGTCTGATATTTCACCCCCCTGGTTTCTTCCAGGTACCTGACCTTTTGTATCCAATTTCAGAGATTGGAATAATTCACAGGAAAAGTGTAGTCTTTGAAAGGCTTATTTAATTTTAGTTATCTTTACTCCAGTCCCAAATGAGACACATTTACCACAGCCTTCTCCTCTCTGTGGATTATGGACACTAAATCCTTGTTCCTGGAGCCCTGCAAGGCTTTCCTAAGTGTTGCACACACTCTTACATCCCAACAGCATCTTAGCATTTAGTAGGTGCTCCATGGGAGAGTAGTCCCAAATAGGAACTCATCTGTTTTGTTTCTCTCCTTGTTAGTTTTTTGATGCTGTGAATCATATATTTAAAAAATATTTTGTCCAGTTTTATTTAAGTTGTCTTCAGCAAGAAGATTGATTTCAATAACCTATTATCTAGGCTAGCCACAGAAGGACAATAACACTACACAATCTCACTCATAGTTAAAGAAGATCTAAAGAAACTGATCTCATGAAGAAAAATGTGGGAAAGTAAGTGCCAGATGCTGGGGAAGGTAGCAGGGAAGGGTGGTTAGGAGAGATTGATCAGTGCTTATGAAGTCATAGACAGACAGGAGGATTAAATGCTGGTGTTCCATTGCACAATAGGATGATTGTGGTTAGTAATATTTTGAATACTTCAAAATAGCTAGAAAAGAGGATTTTGAATGTTTTTGTGACAAAGAAATGAAAATGTATGCATGATGAAATGTTAAATATCCTAATTTATCATTAGTGTATATATATATCAAAAGTCACAATGTATACCAAAAATATATACACCTGTATCAATTAAAAACAAGATAAAAATATAAAAACCCCAATTACCCCTTTCCCTAGTGAGTTTTTGTATAGCAATTCCATAAATTGCAGATATATTTATTGAATCTTCTATGTATTCTTTGTATTTATCCTTATTATTCTATCAATTTATGCTTTATTTATTTCTTTTTAAATGTTTTAAATTAAGGCATGATTTACATGGAGCTAAAGGTACAATTACTATGTGTATGACTTAATACATATACAGGAATGTTCATAACATATTCATAATAGTCACTGAAAGTAGTAAAAACCAGAAAAACTTGAATATCCATAGAAAGTAGAATGAATAAATTACATTAATCATATGATGAAATATAAATGATAAAGAATGAACTACTGTAATCAGAAGATTATCTTTTTTTAAATTTATTTTTATTGTAAACAAATGGGATACATGTTGTTTCTGTTTATACATGGAGTAACAGCATACCATTGGTATAATCATACATTTACATAGGGTAATGATGTTTGATTCATTCTGCTATTTTTTCCTCCCCCCACCCCTCTTTTCCCTCTATCTAGTTCCTCCTTCCTCCATTCTTGCCCACCTCCCACCCCCTCATTATGAATCATCATCCACTTATCAGCGAGATCATTCGTCCTTTGGTTTTTTTGAGATTGGCTTATCTCACTTAGCATGATATTCTCTAATTTCATCCATTTGCCTGCAAATGCCATATTTTGTTATTCTTTATGACTGAATAATATTTCATTGTATACATATGCCACAGTTTCTTTATCCATTCATCAATTGAAGGGCATCTACGTTGGTTCCACAATCTGGCTATTGTGAATTGAGCAGCTATGAACATTGATGTGGCTGTATCTCTGTAGTATGCTGATTTTAAGTCCTTTGGGTATAGGCCAAGGAGTGGGATAGCTGGGTCAAATGGTGGTTCCATTCCAAGTTTTCTAAGGAATCTCCACACTGCTTTCCAGAGTGGCTGCACTAATTTGCAACCCCACCAGCAATGTATGAGTGTACCTTTTTCCCCACATCCTCGCCAATACCTATTGTTGCTTGTATTCATGATAATCACCATTCTAATTGGGATGAGATGGAATCTTAGGGTAGTTCTGATTTGCATTTCTCTTATTACTAAAGATGGTGAACATTTTTTCATATGTTTGTTGATTGCTTGTAGATCTTCTTCTGTGAAGTGTCTGTTCATATCCTTAGCCCATTTGTTGATTGGGTTATTTGTATTCTTTGTGTAGAGTTTTTTGAGTTCTTTATATATTCTGGAAATTAGTGCTCTATCTGAAGTATGCATGGCAAAGATATTCTCCCACTCTGTAGGCTCTCTCTTCCCATTGCTGATAGTTTCCTTTGCTGAGAGAAAGCTATTTAGTTTGAATCTGTCCCAGTTATTGATTCTTGTTTTTATTTCTTGTGCTATGGGAGTCCTGTTAAAGAAGTCCAATCCTGAGCCAAGAAGTTGAAGATTTGGACCTACTTTTTTCTTCTATAAGATGCAGGGACTCTGGTCTGATTTCAAGGTCCTTGATCCATAGTGAGTTGAGTTTTGTGCAGGGTGAGAGATAGGGGTTTAGTTTCATTCTGTTGCATATGGATTTCCAGTTTTCCCAGCACCATTTGTTGAAGAGGCTATCTTTTCTCCATTGCATATTTTTGGCCCCTTTGTCTAGTATGAGAAAATTGTATTTATTTGGGTTTGTGTCCGTGTCCTCTATTCTGTACCATTGATCCACGTGTCTATTTTGGTGCCAATACCATGCCATTTTTGTTACTATTGCTTTGTAGTATAGTTGAAGTTCTGGTATTGCGATACCCCCTGCTTCACTCTTCCTGCTAAGGATTGCTTCAGCTATTCTGGGTTTCTTTTTCTTCCAGATGAATTTCATGATTGCTTGCTCTATTTCTGTGAGGTATGTCATTGGGATTTTAATTGGAATTGCATTGAATCTGTATAGCACTTTTGGTAGTATGGCCATTTTGACAATATTAGTTCTGCCTATCCAAGAACATGGGAGATCTTTCCATCTTCTAAGGTCTTCCTCAATTTCTTTCTTCAATGTTTTGTAGTTTTCATTGTAGAGATCTTTTACCTCTTTGGTTAGATTGATTCCCAAGTATTTTATTTTTTTTTTGAGGCTATTATAAATGGAGTTGTTTTCCTCATTTCCCTTTCAGATGTTTCATCGCTTGCATATAAAAATGCTTTAGATTTATGCATGTTAATTTTCTAGCCTGCGATTTTTCTGAATTCATTGATGAGGTCTAGAAGTTTTCTGGAGGAGTTTTTTGGATCCTCTAAATAGAGAATCATGTCATCAGCAAATAATAACAGCTTAAGTTTCTCTTTTCCTATTCATATCCCTTTAATTTCCTTGGTCTTTCTAATTGCTCTGGCTAGAGTTTCGAGGACAATGTTGAATAGAGGTGGTGAAAGAGGACATCCCTGTCTTGTTCCCGTTTTTAAAGGGAATGGTTTCAGTTTTTCTCCATTAAGAATGATGTTGACCATGGGGTTAGCATAAATAGCCTTTACAATGTTCAGGTATGTTCCTACTATCCCTATTTTTTCTAGTGTTTTGAGCATGAAAGGGTGTTGTATTTTGTCACATGCTTTTTCTGCATCAATTGAAATAACCATATGATTCTTATCCTTAAGTCTATTGACATGATGGATTATGTTTATTGATTTACAGATGTTAAACCATCCTTGCATTCCAGGGATGAACCCCACTAGAAGATTATCTTGAATTATAGTGTTAGAAAGTTGAGTGAAAGAAGCCAGACACAGAAAAGAACATATAGTATAATTTCATTCATATGAGGGTAAATACAGGCATACTTGACTGATAGTGATAGAGATCAGGACCTTGGTTACTCCTGTGACTAGAATATTGAATAAAAAAAGGGCAGGGCTGGGATTGTGTCTCAGTGGTATGACACTTGCCTAGTGTGCACAAAGGCCCTGGGCTTGATCTCCAGCATTCCCACAAACAAAACAAAGCAAAACATAAAAAATTGAAAATTAAAAAATGGGCATGAGAAAGACCTCTCCAGAGGAAATGATTTGGGTAATAGTTACATAGATACACACACACACACACACACACACACATACACACATACATCCATAAGCATTCCTGTGGAAATAATACCCCATCATTTCCAGTTTCTTGGATAAGATATATGTCTATAAATATAATTATTAAATTATATATAATACATATGATTATAATTATATTATATATATAATTATATATACAATTACATATAATATGTAAATATATAATACATAATGCATAATTATATATAATTATGTATAATATATATAATTATGTTAAATTTCTGAGAGAAATTTAAAAATGGAGGCTAAACCATGTTTATGAATAGGGAAACTTACTATCAAATAGATTTTTTTATTCTGTTTGAGATGGGGGTCTTACTATGTTACGCAGGTTAGTCTCATACTTCTGGGCTCAAGTGATCCTTCTGCCTCAGCTTCTCAAATGCTGGCACTACAGGCATGTACCATTGCATCTGGCTACATATCAAATTTATTTTAATCTACCCAAAAGTGATGCAAGATTTCAAAGCAATTAGAATCTAAATTTGATACAATTTTTCATGGATATTTTTATAACTTATTTAGAAGGTAAAAGGTTAATAATAGCCAGTATATTTCTGAAGAAGAGGACAGAGTGGAGACTGCATTAGATAGATATCAACAGATATTAGGATTTTTGAGAAACTGATAATAATTAAGAATATATTATTCATGTGGATACGGACAAATTGACTATAGAATGGAATTGAAACCTTAGAAACAGCACATGCAAGAGTGGAACATACCTATTTGTGCACTATGGCCACAAACCATTGTAATATCTAAGATTTTTTTCTCCTTCACTAAGAACCAATTTTGTCACTTGGGGATGATACCACCCTCAATGAGAATGCTTGTCCTACAGATATCTTAATTTTTTTGTTGTATCGCTGAATCTGATTTTCAATATTTAAACTTTTAACACATCTGTAAATAATACTGGCCTATCGCCTCCCTGAACCTTCTTGCACTATTATTTTTATTCTGTAGTTTTATAGGCAAGTAGAAGCTGCTGGAATGGTTTATTTATGGGAGTAATTAGGTTTCTTTCTTTCTTTTTTTTTCATTTCCTTTCTCACTCTGTTTAAGATGAGGAAGGCTTGAATTTCAGGCATTTATTGAAAACTTGTACATGCCATGTAAATGGATTAGACTCCTTAGTTGGTGCTTCTTTCTTTCTTAAGAGAAAGACCTCCTTTAGCAAGTGGTGAAAAATAAATGGAAAAGGATGAAAGTGATGGCATAGGTTTTTAAAAGATGTTATTTTAATAGTGTAGACATTAGTTAATGTAGTGATAAATTCAGTAAATATTTGGAAACAAAAATTGATAATTCTGTGCATGTAGGAGGTAAGAGAGGAGCAATAGCCCAGGCTGATTCCCAAACTTTTATTTTAGCATTTGTTATAACTTGACTGTTAACTTCAACTTTATGAATTCCAAAACTAATATTTCGTTCAGCTAAATTTTGCTTTACATTACAGAGTATGGCAAAGTTACCATTCAAGAATTTATGAGCAAGCTCTCTGATACATTGACAATTCCAAAAGCTGCAGGTGAGTTTTATATGACATGTATTTAATGCCCACATCTGGAAAGACAAGCAGGGTTTACATGTTAAAATAATATAGGCAAAAAGAGCAGTATTGGTGGTATCTCAATACATGACTTCAAAATATATTAGTAACAGAAACATCATGGTACTGGCAAAGAAACAAACACAGACCAGTGGAATAGAATAGAGGACATGGGAATAAACCCACACAGCTACAGATACCTGATTCTCAACGAAGGTACCAAAAACATATGTTGGAGAAAAGATAGATTCTTTAATTAAATTCTGGGAAAGCATAATATCTAAATATAGATATGTAAAATATTGAAATTAGATTCCTCTCACCCTGTATAAAAAACATTTCAAAATGAATCAAAGATTTACATATAAGATCTGAAATCTTGAATCTGCAGAGGAAAAGAAGGGAAATACTTCAAGATATTAGCATAGGCAATGGCTTTCTGAGACTCCTGTAGCTGAGAAAATACTAGCAAGGATTGATAAGTGGAATTGCATCAAATCTAAAAACTTCTGCAAAGGAACGTTTTAGGAAACAGTTAACAGAGATACCCTACAGAATGGGAGAAAATCATTGCCTGCTACTCTTCTGAGAGAGGATTAATACCCAGAATATATTAAGAACTCAAAAAACTTAGCTCAAGAAAAACCCCGATAGCCCAATCAATAAATGGGCAAATTAACTAAACAGACACTTCTCAAAAGAAGCAGCACAAATGGCCACTAATTATATGACAAAGGGTTCAGCATCTTTAGCAATTAGGAAAATGTAGATTGAGATTCCATCTCACCCCAGTCAGAATGGCAGTCATTAAGAATAAAAATAAGCAAGGATATAGTGATAAAAGGAACCCTGTACAATGTTGGTGGGAATTTAAATTAGTATAGACACTATTGAAATCAATATGGAGGTCCCCCAAAATCTTAAACTGAACTACCATATGATCCAGCAATACCACTCCTCAGGAATAATATCCAAAGGAATTAAAGTTAGCATACTCTGGAGATACCTGCATACCCATGTTATCATACCACAATTCACAGTTGTGAAGTTGTGGAATCAGCATAGGTGCCTGTCAACAGATGAATGGGTAAAGAAAATGTGGTATATATATATATACACAACAGAATAGTAGCCACAAAGAATAATAAAATCATGTCATTTGCAGGAAAATAGATGGAAATGGAGAACATCATGCTAAGCAAAGTAAGGGAGACTCATAAAGACATGTTGCATATTTTCTCTCATATGTGGAATCTAGAGAGAAAAAGAATGACATGAAAGAAAGGAAGAGTCTTAGAAAAGAGGAAGGAGACCAGGGAGAGGGTGGAAATGATCAAAATGTGTTATGTGCTTATATGAATATGCTCCATGAAACCCATTATTCTGTATAATTAATATGCACCAATAAAAAATATAGAATAGGTAAGTAAGAAATAAATGAAGGTAAAATAATTCAAGATTAGAGTATATATAGCTTTTATTTGAATTATAGGACAAATATTGCTAAGCTTAACCCAAATTTAAAATTGTAGGTAGTTTTACTTGATAATGCTAGAACATTACCAGATTATGTATTTGAGATTATTCAGTATTCATATTTGGTTTCTGAACTGAGTAGAAAATTATAAATGGTTAGAAGATAATTTTTAAAACTTGACTAACCTACTAGAATGAACTTTGATCAACATATTCTACATTCCTCTGAACAACCACCTTTCTACTCTCAGCTTCAATGATTTTAACATTTTTAGATTCCACCCAAGTGATATCATACAGTATCTGTCTTTCTGTGTCTGACTGACTTACCTAAGCATAATGGCCTCTAGTTTCATCTATGTTATTACAAATAACAGTATTTCCTTCTTTTTAAAGGCTTGATAGTATTCTATTATGTATTATCACATTTTCTTTATTTATCTGTTGCATAAAATATGTACAAAATCTGTAGGAGGAAAATACCAAAACACTCCTGAAAAACAACAACAACAAAATTATATTGTACTTGTGAAGGTATGTGTACTTGCATGTATGAAAGCACACTACAAGCAAAGTGAAGGTCAAATAACAAAATAGGACAAGCTATTTGCAGTGTCCTGTATATTGCAGATGAAAGGATGGTATTCTTAATCTGTAAGGTACTTTTAAAAAATGAAAAAATGAGACCAGAAATATAGAAACATAGACAAAATATGTGCACATGTTATTCATTAAAATTATGCAACATCCCATAACATATTCAAACATGTTCAACTTTACTTATAATATGAAATATGTAGATTAAAACTTAGATTGGCAAAAAATTTAAAAACTTGACAATGTAGTCTCTTGGTTAGGTTATAGGGGGAAAAACATGTACATATTGCTTTGGGGTATGTAAAACACTGCCATTCTTGGAAATTTGGCAATATCTTACAAAAAAACTATATAAATTTACCTATTTGGTGCAGCAATGTCAGTTATACAAACTTACCCTGAAAGTGCCCTCCAGAAATATGAAAATAAGGTTATTCTTCACAGAATTATTTGAAATTATAAAATAATTGAAAACAATGCATAAACATTGGAGATGGGTTAAATAGTTTATCTATACAATACAGCATTATTGAACTGTAATAAAAGAATGAGTAAACTGTGAACTGATATGGAAAACTTTCCAGAATAAGTTGTTAAGAGGAAAAAGTAAAACAAAAATAGTGATGCCACGTACCAAAATTTATGGGACAGTGTGATGACAGTTCTAAGAGGAAAATTTATAGCATTGGGTACCTACATTTTTAAAAAAAGGAAAAACATCCCAAATAAATTAACCATACATCTCCAGTGTACCATGATCAAGTGGGCTTCATCCTAGGGATGCAAGGTTGGTTCAACATATAAATATCAACATATAAATAAATGTAATTCATTACATCAATAGACTTAAAGATGAGAATCACATAATTATCTCAGTAGACACAGTTAAGCATTTGACAAAATACAACATCCATTCATGCTCAAAACACTAGAAAAACTAGGGATAGTAGGAATATACCTCAACATTATGAAAGCTATATATTTATGGTAAACCCAAGGCCAACATCATTCCACATGGAGCAAAACTGAAAGCATTCCCTCTAAAAACAGGAACAAGACAGGGATACCCTCTTTCACCACTTCTGTTCAACACAGTTTTTGAAACCCTAGCCATAGCATTTAGAGAAAGAAAGAAATTAAAGGGATATAAATAGGAAAAGAAGAGTGCCCTATCCCTATTTGCTGATGCCATGATTCTGTATTTCGGAGGCAAAAAAACTCAACCAGAAAACTTCTCGAACTCATAAATAAAATTCAGCACAGTAGCAGGATATAAAATTTACCCCCATAACTCAATTGTGTTCCTATACACCAATAATGAATCAGCTGGAAGAGAAATTAGGAAAACTATCCCATTCACAATAGCCTCAGAACAAAACAAAACAAAACAAACAAACAAAAAACAAAAATCCAAAACCTTGGGAATCACTCTAACATTGTAGAAGTGAAAGACCTCTATAATGAAAACTACAGAACACTAAAGAAAGAATTTGAAGAAGACTTTAGAAGATGGAAAGATCTCTTGGTTAGGCAGAATTAATATTGTCAAAATGATCATACTACCAAAAGCACTATACAGATTAAATTCAATTTCTGTTAAAATTCCAATGATGTTCTTCATAGAAATAGAAAAAGCAAACATGAAATTCATTTGGAAAAACAAGAGGCCTAAAATAACCAAAGCAATCCTTAGAAAAGTGGAACAGGAGGCATTATAATACCAGACCTTAAACTATACTACAGGGCTAGTAACAAAAACAGCATGATATTGGCACAAAAACAGACATGAAGACCAACAGTACAGAATAGAAGACACAGAGACAAACCCACATAAATATAGTTAGACAAAGGCACCAAAACATACAGTGGAGAAAAGATAACCTTTTCAACAAATGGTGCTGGAAAAACTGGAAATTCATATGTAGCAGAATGAAATTGAATCCCTATCTCTCACCCTACACCAGAATCAACTCAATGGATCAAGGACCTAGGTATTGGACCAGAGACCCTGTGCCTACTAGAAGAATGTGTAGACCCAGCTTCATGTCAGGTCAGGAACTGACTTCCTCAACAAGACTCCTGAAGTCCAAGAAGTAAAATCAATAATCATGGTATCAAATTGGATGGTATCAAAGTAAAGAGCTTCTTCACAGCAAAGGAAACAAGCAAGAATGTGAAGAGAGAGCCTATAGAATGGGGGAAAGTCTTTACCACTTCTACCTCAGAGCATTAATCTCCAATATATATAAAGAACTCAAAAAATGTAACATCAAAAAAGCAACCCAGTGAATAAGAACTAAACAGTCACTTTACAGAAGAAGTATGAATGGTCAATAAATATATGAAAAAATGTTTAACATCTCTAGCAGTTAGAGAAATGCAAATTAAAAGTACACTGAGATTCCATTTCACTCCAGTCAGAATGGCAACAATCAAGAATACAAGCAACAATAAATATAGGGGAGTGTAATGGTTAATTTGCATTGACAACTTGATTAGATTAAGAGATGCCCATGATTAAGAGGCTTCTGGGTGTGTCCATGAGGACGTGTCTAGGAATGATTGGAATGTGGGATAGTGAGAAGTGGAGACCCTCCCTAAGCATGGGCAGCACTGCCCGTAGGATGGTGGCTTGAATGAAATAGAAGTTGGAAGAACAAGGAACTCTAGTCTTCTTGAATGGGTTCTTGATTGCTGCTTCAATTATCTGAGGATATCGGATAAATGCCTTCCAACAAAGAAAAGCTCAAAACCAGATAGATTATCAGCTGAAATCTTCTTCATATTATTTCATGACGTATAAAGGAGGGGAGAACTTCCAAAATTGATTCCAGGAAGCCAATATCACCCTAATACCAAAGCAAGATAAGATACTTCAATGAAAAAAAACTACATACCAATATCACTGATGAGCATAGATACAAAAGTGCTGATTAAAATATTAGCAATATGTATTAAAAGCACACTAAAGATTGTACACCATGGTCAAATGGCCTTATTGTAGGGATGCAAGATTTAAAATATGCAAATCAGTAAATAATTCATATCATAAATAGAATTAAGGACAAAAATCACATGATTATTTCAATAGATGCATAAAAGCCTTAACAAAATTCAACACCCATTTATGTTTAATAACTCTGAAGAAACTAGGGCTAGAAGGAACTTCCCTTGGTGTTATAAATGTTACATATGGCAAACCCAAAGCCAGCATCATGCTAAATGGGGAAAACCTGAATCATTTTCTTTAAAATTAGGAACAATACAAAGATGTCAACCCTCCACTTCTATACAATAAAATACTTGAAAATTTAGCCAAAGCAATGAGGAAAGAGAAAGAAATTAAAGGTATGCAAATATGAAAAGAAGAAATGAGGTTATTTCTGTTTGTAGATGATACAAAACCTAGAACCCCCTCCTGCAAAAAACAAACAAACAGAAAAACAAAAACAACCAACCAGAAGACTTCTAGAGCTAATAAGTTTAGCAAATTAGCAGTATATAAAATCAACATACAGAATCAATAGTTCGTCTCTATACCACTAATGAACCCACTGAAAAATAAATCAGGAAAACAGTTCCATTCACAATAGCCTCAAAAATTATAAAATACCTAGGAATAAATCCTACCAAGCAGGAGAAAGACCTCTACAATGAAAATCTTAAGAAAATAATTAAGAAATTAGAAATTGAAAGCCCTCCCATGTTCTTAGATACATAGCATTACTACTGCTGAAATGGTCATATCACCAGAAGAAATCTACAGATTCAATGCAATCCCCATCCAAATTTCAATGATGTTCTTCACAGAACTAGAGAAAACAGTCCTAAAATTCATATAGAAACATAAAAGAGTCAGATTAGCCAAAGCAATTCTGAGTAAAAAGAACAATGCTGGAGGCATCACAAAACCTGATCTCAAATTACACTACAGAGTTAAACTAACAAAAACAAACATGAATACCAGTGGAATAGAACAGAAGATAAGAGACACAACCACATAGATGGAGTCGTATGATCCTTGAAAAAGGTGCCAAAAACATATTGAAGATGACAGCCTTTTCAACAAAAGGTGTTGGGAAAACTGTATATCTACATGTACGAGAAAGAATCTAGATCCCTATTTCTCATCCTTTGAGTTGCACAAAAGGCAACTCAAAGTGAATCAAAGCCTAGGAATTAGACCAGAAACTTTGCAACTTCTAGAAGAAAACATAGGGGTAACACTCCCAACATATAGGCACAGGCATCAACTTCCTTAATAAGATTTCCAAAATGCCAGGCATAAAACTAAGAATCAATAAGTGGATGGCTTCTCATTGAAAGATTCTTCACAGCAAAGGAAAGAAGTGTGTGATGAGAAAGCCTATAGAGTGGGAAAAATCTTTTCCAGGTGCTCTTCTAACAGGATTAATATCCAGAAAAATAAAGACCTAAAAAACAAACTAACCCAAAATCACAATAGCAAAAAACAAAACCAGGGAAATAAATGGGCAAATTAGCTAAACAGGTATTTCTCAAAAGAAAAAAATATAAATGGCCAACAAATATATGAAAAAATTTCAACATCTTTAGCAATCAGAAAAATGCAAATCAAAATGATGCTGTGGTTTGTTTCATCTCCAGTTAGAATGTCAATCATCAAAAATACAAATAACAATAAATATTGATGAGGATACAGGGGAATATGTAGATACATACATTGTCAGTGGGAGTGCAAATTTGTACAACCACTATGACAATCAGAATGAAAATTCTTCAAAAGTCTAGGAATGGAACCAGCATATGATCTAGTGATTCTACTTCTTGGTATTTATCCAAAAGAACTAAAATTAGCATACTGTGATACAAGTACAACAGTGTTTATAGCTGTGCAATTCACAATAGCTAAGTTATGGAACCAGATTAGATATCCATCACCAGGTGATTGAATAAAGAAAATGTGGTATATATACACAATGGAGTTCTACTCAGCTATGAAGAAGAATGAAATGATAATGTTTGGTAGTAAATAGATGGAATGGGAGAATATCATGTTAAGTGAAATAAACCAAACTCAGTCAGAGGTCTAATATTTTTTCTCATATGTGGAAACTAGAGAGATAAAGGAATTAAGGAGAGCGATCTCATGAAAATAGAAGGGAAACCAGTTGAGAAAGGGGATCAAAGGGGAGGGAGGAGGGAAGGGAAACAAATTTATCACAATGAACCCACTTTAATGTGTAATTATAATGCATTAATTAGGAAAAAGAAGAAGAGTCACCAGTAGAGTAGAGAATGAGGATTGGGGGAGTGAGGCATGGATGGAAGGGGGAGGTACTAGAAATTAAATTGATGAGATTTTTTATGTACATGTATGACTATGTCACTGTGAGTACACTGTTATGTACAATTGTAATGCACCAATAAAAACATAAAAAGAAAAAAATACGTGTTTTCTTCCTTATGCAAAAGGAAAGAACAGGAAGGATAAATTTGGAGGTAATACATTTGTCTACCTACAACATAGGGGGATATACTAAATAGAAGCAATAGGAGAGAGGGAATAACATTCCTCAGTCTACATTTTTTTTACTGTTTTAGTTTTGGAATTATGTCAGTGTATTTGAGAATTCTAAAAACTCTAGAAAGAATGCAAACTGAAACAAATGTTAGTTGTAGTTTGAACAAATAATATAGCCACAAGAATGAAAATACTGGTTTGACTATATACCTTCAGTATAGGAGGGGAAAAAAAAGACTTTGGAAAAATATTTGTTTCTTTTTAATAGGCTAGTTTTACATATTGGGCATGAGTATGGTGATACTGAAACTACCTTGTGTATATTATACAACTGAGCAAACGAACAAATGTGAACAAATGTGTTGATACTATTGAGAATCAAGTTTCCTTCTATGAGAGAAGGAAAATGTAAATGTGGATTGGAGTCAGAAAAGAATGTATCCTGTGGAAGTAGATTATAATCAAAGTTACCAACGTGAATTTATGATTTATAAAATATAAATGTATTTCTTAGCTCTGTTGCTGAATAGATTTAGAAGCAATGATGCTCCATCATCAATGGATACAGCTATCAATCAGATCTTGGTTTCTAAGTGCAATTCCTCCATCAAAATGAATTAGGCTCCTTGGATAAATGACTAATTCCTATGCCAGAGCAATGAAAGTACAAAAAGAGCCTGGTACTTATGCAAGAAGGCAGGGAAGTGCTATGAAATTGTCAATGGCATATTAGAAGAACTCAGGACTCAGTGTAAATGTTCTCCCACTAGTCAAATCTCTGGACAGTTTGGGCATCAAAATAAGTAAAAACAGTAACAAATTATATTACAGTGAATAAAATAGGAATAATAAATACATATTGGTAATAAATAGCAGATTAAATGAATCAGTCAATCAGTAAAGATTGGCTCCATGAAATGTAGAATTTGTTCTTTAAAAAGATGAATAAGATTAAAAAATCCCTTAGCCAAACTAACCAAAGGAGAAAGAAGACCCAAATTAATAAAATTGGAGAAGAAAAAGGAAAACTCACCACAGATACCACAGATATCCAGATGATCATTAGGGTATTTTTTGAAAACTTATACTCCAGTGAATTGAAAAACCGAGAAGAAAGGAATACATTTCTAGACACATATGATCTGCCAAAACTGAATCAAGAGGACATAGAAAACCTAAACAGATCAATAACTAGCAATGAAATATAAACAACAATAAAAGCCTTCCAACAAAGAAAAGCCCAAGATCAGATGGATTCTCAGCTGAATTCTATCAGACCATTGAAGAATACCAGTGCTCCTCAAATTATTCCATGAATGAAATGGAACACTTCCAAATTCATTCTATGAAGCCAGTGTCACACTCATACCAAAACCAGATAAGGAAACTACAGAGCAACATCCTTGATGAATATAGATGCAAAAATCCTTAATAAAATATTAGCAAATTGCATTGAACAACATATTAAAGAAGACTGTGCATCATGACCAAGTTGGTTTTATTCCAGGGATGCAAGAATGGTTTAACATATGCAAATAAATAAATTTAATTCATCACATAAACAGAATCAAGGACAAAAATCACTCAGTCATCTCAATAGATGCAGAGAAAATCATTGACAAAATTCAACATTCATTCATGATAAAATCACTGAAGAAATTAGGAATAGAAGGAACCTACCTCAACATCATAAAGGCTACATATGAAAAACCCAAAGCCAATGTCATAGTGAATGGGAAAAAAAAAAGCATTTCCTTCAGTATCTGCAACAAGATGAGGATGTTCACTTTCACCACAAAAAAAAAAAAAAAAAAAAAAAAAAAAGATTGGCTCTATAGTAAACGGGCTGTGGATAAAAATAGAAAGTGAAATTGGAAAACTACTGTTTTAAGTCATGACATTTATGATTATTTCAGGCAAGAATTATTGATAGATGTTGAATTATAGGGGGAAAATTTCAAAGATGACCAGAATATTTGCATGGTCTTTTCACAAATTTCTTTTTGGTTAAAAGAGGGAAATAGTAACCACACAATGAAGAAACAAGACAAAATGGCCATATGATAAAAATTAATATCACCAATGTTAGACAAATGGCCATAATATGTCTCCAAAAGTGATTTCCTGAAAAGATACAATACCACATATAAGGTGTTACATACTGGGGTGCATAAACTGAATCTAATTATGAGGAATCATCAGACAGACACACAGTGATGAGCATTTTATAAAATAACTGTCTTGTCTCCCTAAAAATGTAATTCATACATATTTCCTACCTCTGTTTACTGGGAGGTCCTAGGAGCAATGATAAATAGATAGTCATAATCACCTAGCACCCAGACTTCAGTTTGTAAGCACAGTGTTCCTGAGAGAATTGAGTGATTCCAGGGCTGGAGAAAGGAAAACAAAAGCAGGAACATTTTGTTGTGCCAGTGCATAAGGTAGTGCTTTAAAAGAGATGGGAGCTTGTCCAAACAACAACAAACAGAAACACAAAACAATGCAGGAGTCCATCTAAAAACGTTCTTAATGACTGAAGTTGGAATAATTTGAACAACAAAATAAATATTGCTAGAATTGAATTATAAGTCAGAGAATAAAATAAATGTACGCAAGTCTAAACTTTCATAAATAAAAATCAACTAAGCAAATGGGAGAGAAGGTACGGTTCTTGCTTTCTAGAATTCAATTAATAAATGTATAAGGAAAAGAGAACTAGAGCATCACTATTGGGCAAAAGCAATAATAATTGTATTGCTGCAGAAATATTGTATTGCAGATATAATATTGATGCTAAAATAGTGGGTAATAATTTCAGGAGAAAAGGATTTTCTTTGGTTCAAGCTATTTTCCCCCAACATATTTATTAACTGCAAAAGGAAGGAGAGGATTAGGGCAGAGGAGAGATGGAGCAGAAACCACCTTAACAAAGTGATCAAGGTTAACATCACCAAAAGTAAGGTACCCTATCCACATCATGAACCCCATAATAATAGGCATTGAAAACTTGAGTGTGAGAAATGTTTCCCTAACTCAAAGCTAAAAAACAACCTTTGCTTTCCTGTTATAGTTTTAGGTTTCAAATGTAGTTTTAGGTTTTAAAAATTCATTATACTTTTGTATCTGGTGCAAAGTAGGAATTGAGATTTATTTTATTGGGCATATGGATTATACAATTCCAGCACCATTTGTTGAAAAGACAATTCTTTTTTCATTTACTAGTCTTTACAACTTTACAGAATTCAGTTTGTAGCTTATATGTGGATTTTTTTCTTAAGCAGCCCATTCCGATATTATTTACATAATACACAATTCATCCATTTAAAATATGCAATTCAGTGACCATATATTCACATAATGTGTATCCATCAATAAAATCCATCTTAAAATATTTTCATTACCCCCAAAAGAATCCTGCAGTCCTTAGCTGTTAAAGAGTCTTAGGATTTTAGCTCTTACATGTATGTCTTCAATCCATTTTGAGATAATTTCTGTATGTGATAGGAGATAAGTGGTCCAGCTTCATTCTTTTACATGTGGATATTGAATTGTTCCAGAACCACTTGTTGAAAAACGATTCTTTCTCCTTTGACTTTTTTTGCCCTGTCGTTGAAAACCACTGACCAGGCCCTGGGGGATACAGTACAGTAGTAGAGTGCTTGCTTAGTACATGGAAAGGCCCCAGGTTTGATCCCCAGCACCACATAAAAACCAATTGATCAGAAAAGCTTTAGTTTATTTTTGTATTCTCATTTCTGTTCCTTTGAGCTATCTCTTCTTTAGCCAGCAAGTAGATCTATTTCTGGAGTGTTTTTGTTTCATTGATTTGCTGTCTGCCTTTACATCCATACTATATTATCTTGCTTATTGTAGCTTTATAATATGCTTTGAAATGAGATAGTGTTTACTTCTTCTTTGTTCTTTTTGTATACTGAATTTGTCACATGCTTATATCATTTATTTAAATATTTATAGGGTTATTCTTTGGTTTTTGCTATTGCAGTGAGTTATGCCATTAAATCAATCTTTTATTTTGGCAATTCTAGATCCTTTGCATTTCCAGAAAAGATTTAGAATGAGCTTGTCCATTTTGCAAGATACGGTGATAAAAGTTTGATGTTATGTTGGATCTGCAAATAAATTTATAGGGAACTGACATTTGTATAGCACATATTTTGTTCTGTTTAGATTTCCTTTATTTTAATCATGGTATTTAGCTTTCAGTATAGAAGTCTTGTACCGTTTTCTCAGGCTAATATCAGGTATTCTATTTTTTTTGTTGTTGTTGTAAATGGTATTTGCATAATAAATTGTAGCATACAATTTTGTTACTATAAGAAAATCCAATTTTTATATTGACCTTGCATCCTGTAATTTTACTGAAGTATAACTTCAATAGATTTAAAAAATTCATAGATAATTATCTCCTCTGAGGAAAATGGGAATTTCCCCCGTTTTGCTATCTTAATGCTTTATTTCTTTTTAGTAGTTTGTTGCACTGGCTACAATCTCTGGTGAGAGTCTCTATCTTTGATGTATTTGTGATTTTAGAGGGAATCCAGTAAGTGTTTCAGTATTAAGCATGATGTCAGCTATAGAGTTTTCAAGTACTTTTTGGTCAGGTTGAGGAAATTCTCTTCTATTCCTATTTTTTTGTTATCTATTCCCAGGAGCTGAAGATAAATTTTACAACATGGACATTCATAAAAATGATCTTAGAGCTGTTTCTGATATTCAGCAAAATTTAAATGCTATAGGAATCTATCTAACAGATGACAAAATACAGAAGACTTTGGATAATACCAATCCTAGTGGTGAGTAATTATTTCACTTTAAACAACAAAGTCTGAGTATTTTGGAAACTTCACTCTAAATGCTCAAGGAAACATAGTCAATCTCTCTCTTACAGTCTGAAACTTTTTAATTTACATTTTAAGTTGATGGATTTTTATTAAGGCAATTGATTTTCAAAGTAATATCTCTAAGTTTTTATTTTACAATTATTCTGCATTTGTCAGTATTCCACTTTATTTTTGTGTTTTATAACTCAGGTTTTCATAACATCGAATGGTCTTTTTTTATAATATCTAAATTGTTTCTTCCTTAATTTTTTATTTCCTTTTTTTTTAAAAAAGATGAAGTGGTGCATTTTAAGGATTTTATCAGAAAATTGACCAACACTGATGAATTTGTTGAGTGCCAAAGTAAGTACAAAATTTGAAATGAATGTAAATATGAAGCTTTGTGTTTCTGGATTGGTATGTATAGGTGTGTGTGTAACTTTAAACAGAACTCTCTACCAAGGCCTCTTTTTCATTTTGTCATTTAAAAATAGAGGAAATATTTAGACATATATTTAAATATGTGTGCTTAAAACCCTAGATTTTCAAATTTATGAACATGCTTTTCATACTCTTGAGTCACTTGTAAAATCTATTGTTTTTATATTTCTGCCTCTTTAGGTATTGTTAAGTTGCATTCTTATTTTTTCTTTATCAATTTTTTCAGAGGTTTATTTATCTTATCAAAGTAATCAGCTTTTGGCTTCTCTAATCACTTGTAGTGACTTTTGCACTTTCCTGATTTAATTTTTCGTATTAATTTCTTCTAATTTATTCAGGTTATTTTCTTGCTTTTTGTCAAAACTCTAGCTAAATACCTATCTGAGCTTTATTCTGTTTTGACATTTTTAGCACAATGAGACATAAAAACAAATTGGAACAAAGATCTTGAGATTGAGAATTGGAGTTCTAGGACAGGGGTTTAGTATGGGTGTTAAAAGAACATATTGTCTCTAAATTAATTTGTTATTTGAAATAGTTCTAATTAATGCCCTAGGAAATTTTGTGGGATTCTTGACAAAATAATTCTATTATTTTTAAAAAGGATTACTGGTCTATGAATGGCTAAGCCTATTAGAGAACCATGATGGGGAACTTGCCTTATCAGATATACAGACACATTATAATGCTATTATAATAGTGTTGCAAGTAGGCCAGTGCATTACTACATAGAACCTGAAAAGACTTGTGTATATAGTAATTTGGGATATGAAAGAAGATGACATCATCCATAAGTGGAGGAAGAAATGTGTTATTTAGTATATGATTCGGGAAATTGTGTGGAGGAAAATAGAGTTGAATCCCTTCTTCATATCTTACATAAAATATCTTCAAATGAATCAAATAGATGTTAAAAAGTAAAACTGTAGATCTGGTGCCAGAAAATATTGGGGAACATATTGTGTCTTGTGGTCATGAAGAATTTCTTAAATAATATTTCTAAAAGTACAACTAAAGTATAAAAAAGGATTTGATTACATCAGAATTCAAGATTTCTCTTCAATCAAGTACTCTAAAAATCACCAATAGTAACAGACTGAAAGAAGATAAACTTTTAAATCAACAAAGGATTAATATTGCAGACATAAAAAATTCTACAAATCATCAATCATCTTTCTGAAATAAATTGGAAAAATGATGGGGAATATAAGAAGACATTATAAAGAAGGAGAAATGCAAATGATAATATGTACTTAAAGAGCTTTGGTAATATTCATAAATTGCTGGTGGATAGATAAAATAGTATTGCTATTCTGAATAGCAGTCTAGTAATAATTGGTAAAATTAAGTATGCATACTCCTTATGACTGAATAATTCTATTATTAGGTAAATAACTCAGAGAAAGTTTCTTGTAGAGACATGTACAAGAATGTTCATTGCAATATTGTTTGTGGGAGAAAAGAAATGACAGTAATCTAGGTGTCCCATCACTAGGGGAATGATTACATAAAATGTGGTCAGAATCAAGAAACTAGATTTATATTTGCACTATAGATAGGTTTTGATATCATACAGTTAAAAGAATAAATTTTTAGCACAAAATACTTTATGTAAATAAAATTTATACTAATGCATATAAGACAATATCATAGTTTTTTTTTCAGGAAAACACATAAAATCTAAACAGTTGAGATAGATTGAATAGAAATATATTAAATACTCTGGAGTTTGTGCTTATGCAGGGTAGAGGGATAGAAGTGGAGATAAGGGTTAAAGGAAAAAATTAACAAAATAAGAAAACAACCAGGAGCCTCGTGTAGATTGGTGATGATAGTATACCATGAATGAATGCTCAACTCAGTTCTGCACCAGAAATCTTTGTAGTGAGAAAAAATTAAATTGGCAATATAGGTAAAATTTATTAGGATATCTATATTTATTTCTAGGTCTGTATCTACATACATACATACATATATTTACACACACACAGAAAGGCAAAGATAAAAAAGATTGATATTTAAATAGCAGTATTAATAAACTTGACTTAGGAATCATATAGTATTTCATATTATAAAGGCATTGGATATATCTTCTTTTAAAAATGCCCATGAAGTACTTGCAAAATATATTATATATTTAAGCCACAAAGAAAAATCAGTTAATTTTGAAAGTTTTTCAGAACACACACTTTGACTACCATGTAGTAACATTAAAATTATTTGTTTTCAAGATTATTAACATGGTTTTCTAAATAATTCTTTGGTTAAAGAATAAATAAAAGTTTAAATTAAACACTATTTAGAAATGGATGATAGTGGGAGCATCACATTAAAACATGTGAAGTGTAACCAAAAGAGTCTGACAGGAAATATTGTAGATTTCAGTGCTTTCATTATTAGAAAATTAAGAAATACTGAAAATAATTTATTTTAAATGTTCAACTCAAGAAGGCAAGCAGCAGCATAAATAACAAAATAGCAAAACATCCCTCCCCCCAAAAAAAAGTAGGAGTCAGAAACTAATAAAGTCAACAGAGGTTATTGAAATGGAATACACACACACACAAACAAATTATCCATTTAACCAAAAGTTGGGCCTTTAAATAAACTAACAAAATAGCTCTATTTCAGAGTTCACTAAGACCTTAGGTTGTTCATTTAAAGATTTCTCCTGATAAAGAGAATGAATAAACTTCAGTCAAATAGAGTTGTTATGTGCTTATATGGATAGAACACCCAAGCAAGTGCTTTTACATTTTGTCATCAACATACATACATAGGAATAGAAGATGCATGGAACATTGTTAATAGTGTCTCTGATGGAAAAGTTGAAGTTAAAGACCTTTTATCTACCTTAAAGAGCCTAGAGAAACCTTTAACTGAAGACCACCCTAACTCTGCAACCGATGGTGAGTACTTTAGTTCTAAGATTTCCTGTTTAGAGTGTATGTGTTCACAGAAGCAAATTGTTTTTTTTTAAAAGGATGGTGATTCTGTGTTTTTTTCCCCCAACATAAAAATTGATTTTATTTCTATGTATAGGTAATAAATGTTTAGAAAATAAAACTTGAAAAAACATATCTTCCTTAAAATTATAAGAACCTGGGTATATACTAAAATATTTATAAAACCTTACAGAGAAAATTATGAAACTTTAATGAGAGACATTAAAGAAGTTTTTATTTGTATATTTGATACATATGTATTATTAGAGCTTTAGAGTAAAGTAAATTCCTTTGATCTCTAGCTTCTCCAGCTTATGTTGGATTTTATCAAAGGCCTTTTCTGTATCTATTGAGATGCTCATGTGATTTTTGTTCTTAATTCTGAAGTTATGAATTACATTTATTGATTTGCATATGTTGAACCAAACTTGTATCTCTGGAATGAAACCCATTTGATCATGATGTATTATCTTTTTGATGTGTTTTTGAATGCAGTTTACTAATGTTTTATTAAGGATGTTTGTTTCTATGTTCTTTTTTTAAAATTAAAAAAAATTTTTTTTGATTCATTGTACACATATGGGGTACAACTTTTCATTTCTCTGGTTGTACATGAAGTAGAGTCACACCGTTTATGTAATCATGCATGTACAGAGGGTAATGATGTTTGTCTCATTTAATTATCTTTCCTTCCCTCCACCCCCTCCCCAGCCCTCATTTCCCTCTACACAATCCATCCTTTCTCCATTCTTCCCCCTCCCTGTTATGCATCATCATCCACTTATCAGAGTAAACATTTGGTCTTTGGTTTTTTGGAATTGGCTTATCTCACTTAGCATGATATTCTCCAACTCCATCCATTTACCAGCAAATGCCATAATTTTATTCTCCTTTATGGCTGAATAATATTCCATTGTATATATATACCACAATTTCTTTATCCATTCACCTTTGAAGGCCATCTAGGTTCGTTCTACAATCTATTGAGCAGCTAAAAACATTGATGTGGCTATGTCATTGTTGGATGCTGATTTTAAGTTCTTTGGGTATAAACAGAGGAGTGGGATAACTGGGTCAAATGATGGGTCCATTCCAAGTTTTCTGAGGAATCTCCACACTGCTTTCCAGAGTGGCTGCACCAATTTGCAATCTCACCAGCAATGTATGAGTGTACCTTTTTCCCTACATCCTTGCCAACACCTATTGTTGCTTGTATTCTTGATAATCGCCATTGTATTTGGGGTGAGATGGAATCTTAGGGTAGTTTTGATTTGCATTTTTCTTATTACTAGAGATGTTGAACACTTTTTCATATATCTGTTGATTGCTTGTAAATCTTCTGTGACATGTCTGCTCATTTCCTTAGCCCATTTTTTGATAGGGTTATTTGTATTCTTGTAAAGTTTTTTGAGTTAGGGATGTTGGTCTATAGCTTTTTTTCCTTGATGCATCTTTGGTTTTGGTATCAGGGTTTTACTGCTTCATAAAAAGTATTTGGGAGTGTTTTCTCCTTTTCAATTTTGTGGAATAATTTGAGAAAGCAGTCTTTATTAGTTCTTCTGTAAAGGTTTGATAGAACTCAACTAAAAATCCATCTGGTCCTTTGTTGGTACTTTTTAAAAATTTGTTCTTTTCAGATATACATAACAGTTGAGTACATTTTGACATAGTACACATACATGGAGTATATCTTATTCTAATTAGGACTCCATTCTTGTGGCTACATGTGATGTGGAGATTCATTGTGGTGTATTCATATATGAATATAGGAAAGTTATATCCAATTCATTCTGCTACCTTTCCTATTCTCATTTCCCCCTCAGTCCTTTCATTCCCCTTTGTCTAATCCACTGGACTTCTATTCTCCCTGCCCCTTATTTTGTGTTAGCGTCCACATGTTGGTAGAATGTTAATTGCTATTTCATTTTCATTACTTTGTATTGGTTTGTTTAGGTTTTCTATGTCCTCCTGATTTAATTTGGGCAGGTCATCTGTATCTAGAAATTTGTCACTGTCTTCCAGATTTTCCAATTCATTGGTATATAGATTTTCAAAATTGGTTCTAATAATCTTCTGGATTTCAGAAGGGTCTGTGGTGATATCTCCTTTTCCATCTCTGCTCTTACTGATTTGCACCTTCTCACTCTTTCTCTTGGTTAGTTTGGCTAAGGGTTTGTCAATTTTATTTATCTTTTCAAAGAACTAATTCTTCATTGCATTGATTCTGTATTATTTTCTTATTCTCAGTTTCATGGATTTTGACTCTGATCTTAACTATTTCATCTTCTACTAGTTTTGATGTTAGTTTGTTCTTTTTCTAAGGCCTTGAAGTGGAGCATGAGCTTATTTATTTGGGATCTCTTAATTTTTAACATAGGCATTCAATGCTATAAATTTTCCTCTTAGAACTGCTTTCCTACTGTCTCAGAGATTTTGTGAATTGATTTTCAATATTATAAAAAACATTTCATAATAAGAATTTTGGAATAAACCCATTTTGATCATATATATTATTGGGTTCATTTTTCTAATACTTTAGGATTTTTACATTCCTATTTATAAATGAAACTTTTAATTTTCTTTTTAAACACTAGTATTGTCAGGTTTGAAGTCAAATTATTCATGAAGTGAAAGTATGTTTTTTTCTAAATCGGGGAATAGTTCCTATAACACTGAAATTTCTTATTTCTTTCACCTTCAGTGTAATTCACAAAAGAAACCATTTGAACCTTGAAATTACTTTGTGGGAAGGTTTTTGATTATTGATTTATTTTCTTTAATGTCATAGGATTAGGTTTTTTTGTTTATTCTTGAGTCAATTTTGGTAAGTTTTTTCTTTTCTAGTTTAGCCTTTTCATCTGAAAAATTTAGGGCTATAATTCTAAAGTTTTAAATAATATATTCTTAGGCTTTTTCTTTCAGAAGAGAAAAAAAATCAATTTTTTTTTTTTTTCCCCAAACAAGCAGACAGGATTTTTCACATGTTAATCAAAAAGAACCAAGATCGTCAGATTGGGAAAAAATGAGGAATAAAAAGTATGTTACACAGATTTAAAGGACGAATCTGCCCCCCACAAACCCAAAACTCCAAACGCATGGACCTATATCCATCAGGATGCTTACCCTTAAAATACTTAATCTTGGAAAATTCAGTTTACAAATACATTACTAATTGCATTATTATAATGAAATTAGTTCAGTAAACATGAAAAACATCAAACAGATCTCCTCAAAGATCTTTCTGGCTGGCTAGAATCTGTCTTTGCTTTATTTGAGGCTCGTTTACTTTCAGCAGAATCTTGGAGACATTGTGAATGTAACTCCATTTGTCTTGCCCAATTTTCCACCAATTCGAGCATTTGTGTGACAATCTGAATTTTTTCATCTCCTAGTTCTTGCCTGTTGATGAATGCTATCTGGAGATGCTGCTGTAGGCGTTTTTTCTGGTTTGAATCATCTTTTCATATTTTTCATAGACATCATCAATTTCCTTTAATGTTTGTGGGGTCAGGGTCAGCGATGGTCCCGGTAGCAGCGTCCGTCTTGATTCATTGGGAGGGAAAAAGAAAATCGAAGCATCACAACAAACACGTCGCCAGCCCCAGCTGACTGACTTAGTTAGGGCCCAGCTAATGCCCTGTCCGGCCAGACTCCTCCATAAACAGCCAGCATTGTCCACCCTCTAGCCACCAGTCATGTTTGAGGACCTATTCTTGGCCTTTTTTGTAATGTTTGCAACACCTGCAGTAATTTTTGCTCTCTTTAAAGATAATTTATGTTAGTGGTTGATAAATTTTCATCTTAACTTTTTTGATTTTCTCTATTTATGTTTGCTTACTAGTTTCTTACTTTGTGTTTTGATCATTATTTTCTTCAAATTTTTCAGGTTTATTTTGTTGCTCTTTTTTCTAATTTGTCAATATGGAAATTTAGTTCATTAAATTTTGGCCTATTTTCCTGTCTTTAATGTAAGCATTTACACGTATGTATTTTCTCCAAGTGCTGCTTTTCTACCTATATTCCTCAGGTATCAATATGTATTATCTTTATTATCAATTAGTTCAAATTATTTTCTTACTTTTATAATTATTTCTTTCTTGATCCATGGATAATTCAAAAAGTATGTTTCTTCATTTCCAAATTTGGGAGTGCTTTTTGTTATTAAGTTCTGGATTAATTACATTGCAGTAAATTATTGTAAATGTTTTTAGATTTGCTTTATAGATCACAAAATGGCCACTTTTTGGAAAAATGTTCTATGTGTGTTTGAAAAGATATTCTACAATTGTTAGGTACTGTTCTTTGTCTTTGTCCATTTGAGCCTTTGAAAATACAAACTAAAACTGGTCTGTCTGTAGCAGATATTTAGGGTAAAAAGCAGCTGCTTCATTTATGGGTTATAGCCTTCCATCAATTTTTTTTCTTTTTTTGGCTGCAGAGGAGAGAACAGTAGGCTGGAAAATTGCTATGTTAAAAATTTTTTTAAAGTAATATTTTATTTAGCATTTTTCATCATTTTTAGTATGAGGGTTAATTCAGGTGTCTAGCTGCTATATTACCAGAAACTTCAGTTACTTTATTTTCTTTTAATTAAATTAAATCTAATCTTCTGGAGAACAGGATGGGAAAGAAGGAAGAGTTTTAAAACTTCCTTCCATTATGTTTCTTTTAGCATCCCTCTATCTGTGGAGACAGGGATGCTATTTCCTTACTAGAGGACAGCTCTCACATGAAGGTCTTGTTTATTTTTGTTTTGGTACTGGGGATCATACCATTGAGCTACATCCCCAGTCCTTTTAATTATTTTATTTTGAGACAATTTTCTCACAAAGTTGCTGGGATTTGCCTAGAACTTGTGATCCTCCTGCCGTAGCCTCCCCAGTTGCTGGGATTATGAGTTACATGAGGGACTTATAACTTGCTTCAGGGGATTTGGGGACAATTCAAGAGTCCTTCTCATTTCTGTTCCTACTGTTTCTCACATTCTTTCATTGTAAAATAATCAATATCCACAGTACCATATTTTGAGGCAGCATGTCTTGAACTGTTATCCCATGAATAAGAAATATTTATGTGGATGTTATGGATAATTGAGAAGACACTGAAATTTAACTATTAGATTTCCTAAGGCTTTACATTTACTAGAAAAAAGATTCTTAGATTTATATATTTGCTTTTGTGCATAGGTTCTTTGTCTATTCATTTTAGTGTCAAATAGGGAGTTCTGATAATGGAACAATTGAATTTGTCCTTAAGTGTTTATTTTTTACCCAAAGGAAAGCATATCTTTTTTGTTTGTTTCTTCCTTCCTTTCCTGTTTTTGTTGGGGGAAATATCTCACAGGGAATGTCCCTATACATTCTCTCTCACACTCTTTAAAGGTATTTATATCTGCTTTAATGAAAATTACTATGTATGTGTTTTTGTACTATATATTCTGTGTATAATTTTTTAAATTATGGTTCACATTGTGGGTTGTGAAATAAATTTGGTAGGTCATGCATAACATTTGGAAATGAAATGCAATAACATGAAATTTATTAGAGAATATCAGTGTATCACAGATGATAGGATTATTTTTATGAAACTTCTATTTCTGTTTCTGTGTGTGTACTCACAATCTAATGTATACATTATGATCACTGAAATTTGAAAGCGGGTGGAATAATATTAAAACAATACAAAGCCCTTGCCTTAATGAGTTTAAAATCTACTTTATTTAAACCCCATTTTCTTTCTTTGTAGAAAGAAAAATGATCTTGAATGATATAATTGATGTTTTCACTAATTCACCTAAAACATCAACTCCATTCAACAGTAGGTATATAAAAGAATATAAAAACAAATTTCTAAAGTCATCTTATGATATTTTACTTATTCTAAAATTTAGTTTGTTTCTCCTGTGTTTTCAATACTTGCCTTAAGTTTTCTTTGCCTTATTTGAACAGTTGTATTCTTCTTAGTCTTTAACATTTTCAATCTCTGCCTTTACTATAATGAATTATTTAAAATTATATACCTAGAATATGCTTCCTTAAAGTCAATAATTTGTCTCACTGTATTCTGTGTTGTAAAAATATGCATTCACCCATTACTCTACCTCTATACATTTTTCTCTTACCTCTATTATTATCTTTATGCTTATTTTTCCTCACTTATAGTGAAATTGTAACAGAAAAAAAAAGACATAATGCACCTAAAACTAAAACTAGCAGGTAGGTTGGTAAGAGAAAGGCTAACTCTAGGATAGGAAGTGACTAAATGTTTTTCAGTCTACTGCAGAGAGTTTCAGTTTTCCTTTCACAACTGCCTGGCTTCTATTTTTGATTCTTGACCTTCTTCTAATAGTTATCACCCAACTACTCTTGAGAAGCTTGGCAGCTGTTTAAGAATAGAGCATATAGTAAAAAACCTTACCTTACACCTTAAAGAGGAATAGTGAATAGAAGTGAACTTTTGGGGCTGGGGTTGCAGTTCAGTGGTGGAGTGCTTGCCTAGCATGTTGAAGCATTGGGTTTGATTCTCAGCACCACATGTAAATAAATAAATAAAGGTCCATTGACAATTTAAAAAATATCTTTAAAAAAGTGAACTTTTACAAAAATTTTGCAGGAACTTAATTTTTACCTGGTTAGGGGTATGTTAAATTTTTCTTGTTTAATTGACTTGTAAAAACAAAGCTACTGATATGTTTTGAAAACCCTTTAATTCAGAATTCCTTCTACAACATACTGATCTCGTAGTAGGCTATGGGTTTTAAAGCTTAAAAAGGACTCTTCACCAGCTTCATCTATTCTCATTTTTCTTGTATTTACAGATTTATTTAAAGAGATTACAACTCTTGATAACATCAGAAATGATAAGATGCCTGTAGATGAACTGAGCTCCAAACTCACGAGTATTGGAGTTCCATTAAGCCAAAAGACTTTCCAGGAGATCTTGAGACAGGCCTCTGTTGATGGTGAGTCCATTCTGAAAGAGAAATCTGTGCAGAGCTTAATGAAGTTCTAGTTTTAATGTGTACTTGGAATACCTGTTGTATATGTTTATATTTTATTTTTGATCCATGAAAATTTTATTTTTAACTGGAAAATGAAAAATTCTATATGTTTAAGCTATATGAGATATTTTCATATATGTATACTTGTGGATAAATCAAGTAATTAACATATCCCTCATATTACATCCTTACAGTTTTTTTTGTGATAACATTTCAAATCTACTCTTAGAAATTTTAAGTATGTAATACATTATTATTTATTACAGTCATCTTGGTGTACAACAGAATTCCAGAACTTATTCCTGTTTTCTAACTGAAACTTTGTTCCCTTTAACAGATATTTCCCACTGCCCTGCCCCCATCTTCACCACTACACCAGTGCCTAGTAACCACCAATCTATTCTCTGTTTCTCGAGTTTGTCCTTTTTAGCTTCCATATAGAAATGAGATCATGTAACATTTGTCTTTCTGTACTAGACTTATTTTACTTTACATTCTGTTCTCCAGATTGATCCATGTTGCTGCAGATGACAGATTTTGGTTTTTAAAGTCCAGTGATATTCCTTTGTGTGTGTATGTGTTTATCACACTTTATCTTTTCATCTGTTGATGGACACTTATGTTGATTAAGTATTTTGGCCATTGTGAATAATGGCCAATGAAAAGCATCCAATTTCATTTCCTTTAGGTACATACTCAAAATTGGAATTTCTGGATCATATAGTAGTTCTATTTTTAATTTTTTGAGGGATCTCTATAGCGTCTTCCATAGTGACTCTATTAATTTATGTTCCACCATCAGTGTATGAGTTCCCTCTTGACCACCATTCTTGGCAATACTTACCTTTTGTTTTTCGGATAAGAACCATTCTTTTTTTTCTTTTATAAATTTTTTTTTAGATATACATGACAGTAGGGTGTATTTTGACATATTATACATACACGGAGTATAATTTTCAATTCTTATGGTTGTACATGTTGTGGAGTTATAATGGTTGTGCATTCATATATGAACATAGGAAAGTTATGTCTGATTCGTTCTACTGTCTTTCCTATTCTCATCCTCTCTCCCTTCCCTTTATTTCCCTTTGTCTAATCCAATGAACTTCTGTTCTCCACTCTCCTACCCTTATTGTGCATTAGCATCCACATGTCAAAGAGAACATGTGGCCTTTGTATTTTGGGGGATTGGCTTGTTTTACTTAGCATGATAGTCTCCAGTTCTATCCATTTACCAGCAAATGCCATAATTTCATTCTTCGTTATGGCTGAATAATATTCCATTGTGTATATATATCACATTTTCTTTATCATTCATCTGTTGAAGGTACCTAGGTTGGTTCCATACCTTAGCTATTGTGAATTGAGCTGCTGTAAACATTGATGTGGCTGCATCACTGTAGTATGCTGATTTTAAGTCCTTTGGGTATATGCCAGGTAGATAACTGAGTCAAATGGTGGTTCCATTCCAAGTTTTCTGAGGAATCTCCATACTGCTTTCCAGAGTGGTTACTCCAATTTACATTCCCGTCAGCAATGTACCTTTTCCCCTCATCCTTGCCAACATTTATTGTTACTTGTATTCTTGATTGTTGCCATTCTGACTGTAGTGAGATGGAATCTCATTGTAGTTTTAATTTGCATTTCTCTAATTGCTAAAGGTGTTAAACACTTTTTCATACATTTGTTGATGGATTATATTTCTTCTTCTGTGAAGTACCTTTCAGTTCCTTTGCCCATTTATTGATTGAGTTATTTGTTTTTTGGTGTTAAGTTTTTTGAGTTCTTTATATATCCTAGAGATTAATGCTGTATCTGAGGTACATGTGGTAAAGATTTTCTCCCATTCTATGGGCTCTCTTTTCTTGTCATCGATTGTTTCCTTTGCCATGAAGCTTTTTAGTTTGATACCATCTCGTTTATTGATTATTTTACTTTTTGTGCTTTAGGAGTCTTGTTGAAGAACTTGGTTCCTAAGCCAACATGATGGAGAGTTGGGCCTACTTTTTCTTCTGTTAAGTCCAGGGTCTGGTCTAATGCCTAGCTCCTTGATCCACATTGAGTTGAGTTTTGTGCAGGTGAGAGATAGGAGTTTAATTTTATTTTGCTACATATAGATTTCCAGTTTTCCGAGCGTCATTTGTTGAAGAGGCTATCTTTTCTCCAACATCTGTTTATGGCACCTTGACTAGTAGGAGATAACTATATTTTTGTGGGTTTGCCGCTTTATCGCCTATTCTTTGGCCATTGGTCTTCATGTGTATTTTTGTAGATAAGAGCCATTCTTACATCTGAGGGTCCTAGAAATTCAATGAGAACATAGTCATATTGAGAGCTAATTAAGATTCACATTATTTTGTCCTGAAAATATTTTTCAGAGGCATTTTCTACTTATATAGCATCAAATTATTTAAGCTAAGTGAATTAATATAATTACAATTTCTTGTTTTGAAGGAACAGATTCTGGGGGAAACTATTTTAAATTTATTGTTTTTTCACCTGCTGATTTTCAGAAATTATAAACATTTGGTCATTCCCATCCTCTGTCCTGGTTTATAATTATTAGCATTGAAACTGCTATTTCATAATCCTTATTTTTCATTTCTTAGAAAATGATGAAGTAAGTCTCAGACAAATTTTGGAGAATTTGAATACAAGTAAAGGAGCACCTATATTGGAAGGTGGGTTAATCAATATTTTACTTTAGATATTTATCCGAAGTTTCATTGCCATTTGTTATTATTATTTTAAAAACAGTATTATGAGGTATAATCAATATGTGAAAACTATGACTTTTTATATTTAAAGTACATGATTTGGTCTAGTGTTGATGTGGGCGCACACTTACGAAACCACCATCAGGATCAAGATAATAAACACATCTCCACCATGAAAACCTCGTGCCCCTTGGTAGTCTCTCCTGTTTTTCTCACCCTCCTTCCCATATCCCAAGGTAACCATTGATCTGCTTTCTGTCACTGGATATTTATATTTACATTTCAAGAATTTTATATAAATGGATATGCTTCTTTTGTTGTCTTATTTTATTCAGCATAATAATTTTGAGATTTATCAGTATGTATCATTCCTAAGTAGTTCATTATTTTTTATTTCTTAGTAGTATTTCGTTTTATAGATATATGCTGCAGTTTATCTATTTAACTGATGATATATATTATGGTGTTTTCAATTTGGGCTTTTATATAAAGTTGCTGTGAACATTCATGTACAAGGTGGTGTGTGGATGTAAGCTTTCATTTGTCTTGGTTGATTACCAAGGGATGGGTTGTCTGGGTCATATGGTGAATTGGTATACATTTTTATGAAACTGCCAAACTCTTTTTTCCAAAGTGGTTATACCATTTTACATTCACTTTCATGTACACTGGTAGTGTTTGAGTGTTCCAATTCCTTCTAATTCTTTTAAAAGTTAGTATAGTCGGTAATAGTTTAAAAATTTTAACCATTCTATTAAATGCACTGTTATATCTCACTGTGGTTTTGCTTTGCATTTTCTTATTACCAGTGATAGTAATCATATTCTCCTGTGCTTATTTTCTCCTTGTATATCTTCTTTGGTGAGGTGTCTACTCATATCTTTTTTTTAGGTGAATCACTTTCTTGTTTCTTTATATATCCTGGATATAAGTCCTCTTTCATGTACATGCTTACCAAATGTTTTCTCCAAGTCTTTTGCTCTTCTCTTTATTTTCTTTATGATGTCTTCAAAAGAGCATCAATTTTAATTGATTAATTCCAATTAATCAATCTTTTTATTTTATGAATTGGGATTATTTGATGTCATATGTAAAAAATATCTGTGCCTCACTCAAATTCACAAAAGGCCTCACTCAAATTCACAAAAGGCTTCAATCATATATTTTCTTATAACATTGTTAAAGTTTCTGGTTTTACATTTTTGTTGTTCAATTAATTTTGAGTTTTTTCTTTGAACACTGGGAATTCTTTTCTCTAGGCATTACACCTAATTTTTGTGTTTTCATTCATTCATTCATTCATTTTTTTCCTTTGTTTTGAGATGTAATCCTGCTGTGTTGCCCAGGTTGGTCTCAAACTTCTGGACTCAAGTGACCTTCTGCCTCAGCCTCTCTAATACATAGGGTTACAAGTGCACACCACTATGTCCAGCTTGAGTTACTTTTTACAAATGAAATAAAGTAGGAATTGCATATGAATATCCATTTGTTCCAACTGAAAAGACTATACTTTTTTCATTGAATTGCCTTTGTACTTTTGTAGAAAATCATATGCACAAACACATATTGGGTTCTCTATACTGTTCTGTTGACCTTTTGTCTATCTTTACACTAATACCACATTGTCTTAATTTCTAGAGCTTTATGATAAACATTAAAATCAATCAGGTAGCATCAGTCCTGTAACTTTGTTCTACTTTCTAAAGTTTTTTGGGCTATCCTTGCTCTTTTGTATAGTGTCATATGTATTTTAGAATCAGTTTGTAAATTTCTATAAGACTGATGGGGTTTATTGGAGAAATCAGGATGCTCATGAATTAGAATTTCTGAAAACTTGATAGTTTAGTTTTCATATTGATGCTTCTTAATTTATTCATTATTTAGAACTTGGGCTGGGCACTTATTACTCTTTAAAAATTCTGCCATGTGTGTCTCCTATTAACATTTTCATTGTAGAGTTTAGCGCAACTTATTTAAAATACTGCAAATGTCACTAAAAACACCTTATGCTGAACCAAACTTATCCAGAGGCATGAGTCATCAAATTAATATGTGTCAGTACTATGCTTTTTTTGTTATCTGTAGAAACTGAAATAAGGTATTGCCTATAGTATTGCTCCCCCCCACCCCTCAGGCGGATTTGGTTTTGGTGATGAAAACTGAAACTTCTGGATACCCAAATAGCCATGCAAACATTCTTAAAATACACAAAACTTTCTCAAAATAATTCTGAAAGAGAAAACGAGACACAGACTGGGAGGAAATGTTTGCAAAAGACATACCTACTGAAGGACTAGTATCCAAGATATATAAAGAACTCCTAAAATTCAACAGTGAGGCTGGGGGCAGTAGCATACATCTGAAATCCCAGTGACTCAGGAGGCTGAAGCAGGAGAATCTGGAGTTCAAAGCCAGTCTCAGCAAAGCAAGATGCTAAGCAACTCAGTGAGACCCTATCTCTAAAATACAAAATAGGGCTGTGGATGTGACTCAGTGGTTGAGTGACCCTGAGTTCAATCCCCAGCACCAAAAGCAAAACAAACACAAACAAACAAACAAAATCCTCAACAATAAGAACATGAACACCCCGATCAAAAAAAATGGGCAAGGGCTGGGGTTGTAGCTCAGTGGTAGAGCACTTGCCTAGCATGTTCGAGAGGCACTGGGTTTGATTCTCAGCACCACATATGAATAAATAAAATAAGGGTCCATTGACAACTAAACATTTTTTTTTTTTAAATGGGCAAAACATCTTAAGGACATTTGGGATCTTTTCTGTTTCTTTTTTTTATTTATTTTAATTAAAAATCATAAATTTACATAGGGCAATGTTGTTTGATTCATTCTGTTATTTTTCCCCCTTCCCCCCCACCCCTCTCACCCCTCTTTTCCCTCTATACAGTCCTTCCTTCCTCCATTCTTACCACCCTCCTTATCCCTAACCCTAAACCTAACCCTAACCCTAACACTAACCCTTCCTACACTCCCTTATATGTCCTCATCCGCTTATCAGCGAGATCATTCGTCCTTTAGTTTTTTGAGATTGGCTTATCTCACTTAGCATGATATCCTCCAATTTCATCCATTTGCCTGCAAATGCCATAATTTTATCATTCTTCATGGTGGAGTAATATTCCATTGTATATATATGCCACAGTTTCTTTATCCATTCATCAACTGAAGGGCATCTAGGTTGGTTCCACAATCTGGCTATAGTGAATTGAGCAGCTATGAACATTGATGTGGCTGTATCTCTGTAGTATGCTGATTTTAAGTCCTTTGGGTATAGGCCAAGGAGTGGGATAGCTGGGTCAAATGGTGGTTCCATTCCAAGGTTTCTGAGGAATCTCCACACTGCTTTCCAGAGTGGCTGCCCTAATTTGCAACCCCACCAGCAATGTATGAGTGAGTGTACCTTTTTCCCCACATCCTTGCCAACACCTATTGTTGCTTGTGTTCTTGATAATCTCCATTCTAATTTGGGTGAGATGAAATCTTAGGGTAGTTTGATTTGCATTTCTCTTATTACTAGAGATGTTGAACATTTTTTCATATATCTGTTGATTGCTTGTAAATCTTCTTCTGTGAAGTGTCTGTTCATTTCCTTAGCCCATTTGTTGATTGGATTATTTGTATTCTTGGTGTCTCCCTCTTTCTCTTTCTTTTCTGTTTCTATATGAATTTTAGGATCGTATTTTTCTAGTTCTGTGAAGAATGTCTTTGGTATTTAGATGGGGATTGCTTTGCATATGTGCATTGCTTTTGGCAGCGTGGCCATTTTAATGATATTAATTCTCCCAATCCATGATCATGAGTGTTCCTTCTGGGTATTTTTAAGTGTTTTCTTCAGTTTCTTTTTTCAATGTTCTATAGTTTTCATTGTAGAGGCTTTTACTCCTTGTTATGTTTATCCCTAGGAACTTTTCGAGGCTATTGTGAATAGGATTATTTTCCTGATTTTTTTTCTCAGTGAGTTCATTATTGATGTATAGAAAGCCTACTGATGTTTGTATATTGATTTTGTGTCCTGCTGCTTTGCTGAATTTATCAGTTCAAAGTGAATTTAGTGGAGTCTTTACGGTTTTGTAAGTATAGAATCGTATCATCTGTGAACAGCAATAAATTGACTTTCTCTTTTCCTATTTATATCCCTTTTATGCCTTTCTCTGGCCTGATTGCTCTGGCTAAAATTCCGAGTACAATATTGAACAAGACTGGTGAGAGTGGATGCCCTTGTTTCATCCCTGATTTTAAAGGAAATGCTTTCAGTTTTTCTCCATTTGTATGGTGTTGGCTATGTGTTTCTCATAAACAGTCTTTATTAGGTTGAGGTATCATTCTTCTATACCTAGTTTCTTCAGGGATTTTTTCATGAAAGGATGTTGAATTTTTTTCTGTATCTATTAAGACAGTAATGTTTTTATCCTTGATTCTATTTTGTTATGTTTATTGATTTGCATATGTTGAATTATCCTTTCATCCCTGAAATGAAACCAACCCTGTTGTGGTTGCAAGTGTATATATATATATATATATATATATAAATATATATTTATATATATATTTTTGAGGATTTTCGTACCTATGTTCATCAGGAATATTGGTCTATAGTTTTTTTTTTTTTTCCTGGTTGTGTCTTTTTCAGGTTTTTAATAGGGTAATACTGGCTTCAGAATTGAGTTTGGGAGGGTTCCTTCCCTTTCTATTATATGTAATAGTTTTCAGATATTGGTATTAGTTTTTTTAATTTTTTATTTGTTCTTTTTAGTAGTATTAGTTCTTTTGTAAAAGGCCCATAAAATTCAGCAGTGAATACATTTGGTCCTAGACTTTCTTTGTTAAAAGACATTTTATTACTGCTTTAATCTTATTGCTAGTTATTGATCTGTTGAGGTTTTTAAAATATAATTTCAATTCAGTTTTGGTAGGTCAGATGTGTATTGAATTGTTTGTTTTTTCTGGCTTTTTCCAGTTTGTTGGACTATATTTTTTCAAAATATTCCCTAATGATTATCTTGATTTCAGTAGTAACTGTTATAATATCAGAACTAATTTTTTAAATATGTAATAGTTTTATGTAAGTTACAGTCTATATAAGTTAAAAATAAATTTAATTTTAAAAACAATGAAATAGCAGTACAATGGTTATAATATCATTTTAAAGAAAAAAATGAAACCAGAAACTAACAAAGTTTTCCATGTGTGTGAAGTAATTATTACTGGTGAAAATGTAAAATGGACTGGACGCTGAGAAACTGTCTGGCAATTATTCTAAAAGGAAACATTGACCCAGAAATTATACCTCTAGCTTTATACCAAAGAAATTGTGGACAAAATTCAGTAAAAGAAACCTATATATAAATGATCATAGTAGTACCATTCACAGTAGCCAAGTAGAAACAATCCAAATGCCCATGAGCTGATAAAAGGTCAAATGCTGTGTATCCACACAATAGAATGTTAATCATCTGTAATGAGAGAAAGTGCTGATTCGTGTTAACACGTGGATGAGCCTCAAAAACATGCTAAGTGAAAGAAGCCAGACACAAAAGGCCACATGTGGTATAACCCCATTGATATGAAATGTCCAGGAAATTTATAGATACTAAAAACAATGCCAGGGGTTGGGAAAGAAGGAAATGAGTAATGACTGCTTCATTGAACAGGGTACATTTTGTTTTTTTTTGTGTGTGTGTGATGAAAATGTTCTGAAATTAGAGGATGTTGATTGTGGACTAAATACAATTGAGGTAGACACTTTAAAATGGCTAAAGGTGAATGTGAGGTTATGTGAATTTTACCTCAATGAAGAAAATAAATTTAAGAACAAACAAAATAAGGCAACAACTGTTAACCTCTCAATAGTCAAATAAATTTTCATGGAATCTCATCCTATAGTGGCTCTGTACGTGGCTTTGGCTTCTCAGAGAACTAGGATCCAAGGTTTCTTTTTCCATCAATCTTTTCACACAGGGAGAATTTCTTAGAGAGAATTCTAAGAACAAGTGTTTAAAAATCCAAAATGTGAGCTGTGAAACTTCTTACAATATATCTTTGCAAATATTATGCCTGCCATACTCTTATGAACAAAAACTATTGAGAAAACCCTAGATTCAAGGAAGTGGAAAGCTGGCTCCATTTTTTACCAGTTTTAGTTCACCTGACCTGTCTCTTGAAGTGGCTCTGCTTGCTGCCTAAAGCTTTCCCTGGCAGATGTTCCACGCTTCTGGCATCTTCCTGGGGTCTCCACTGCAGCTTTGGCTTTATTTCTACAACTTCATGTGACATCCCCTCAGGGGTTGTCCACAGGGATTCCAGTGCTGTCACATATTGCCTGACCTCCCATGGTTACTATTAAAATCCCAGTGGAAGCCTCCACGACCTTTTAATGCTTATATTCTTAAAGCATTTTTCAATGATTTCAGTCTCTGGTCAACTTGCTCCATTGCTATGGGCCTGTGATGAGACAGAGCATCATGGCAGAGAAGATGAAGTGGAACAGATCTGATTTCCTCATGGCAGTGAAGCAGACAGGGAGGACTACTATTTTTATACTTCCAAAATTGAGTAGTTCCATGTAGACAGAGATGAGCCCTGAAGTTTCTCTTACTAATAAAAAATTCAACATTGTTCTAGGAAATGCAACCAAGGCGGTACTTTAATTTTTAAAAAATTTATCATTTTATTCAGTTACTTTGAAAAAAATCAACTTATTTCTTTGATGTTGGGACAAAAATAGCTGATCATCTTTGGGAAATACTTGGAATAAAGGCTTTTTAAAACTAATTTTATTAATTTTAAAATCAGATAATGTTAATGTAGATGTATATATATATAAATAATGTACTTATAGGTACATTAGTGTTCAGATGATTATAAAGTAAAAACGTGTACATAAAGTATTAGGTGACTTACAGAATCTCCATTTGTTTTCAGATGTATACTCTGCCCTCAATACCATCGACTCGATGAGCTGTGACAGAGTTCAAGTTAATGACTTGAAAGATGCTTTTGGTGACCTCAGTATTTCTTTAAAACCTGAAGAACATCAGAAGTTAGAGAAAACACTTGATGTTGATGGTATATTAATTGCTATAAGTCAGTTTCCCTTACAAGTGACTGTAACTTCTCTATTCCCTTTCCATATCTTCCATTTATCACTCCCCTACAGTTTTTATTATCCTAATGGAAAAAAATCACTCAAATAGAACAGTTCATCTGAGATCATAAATTCAGCTTGATAGAAAAATCTTGAATAAGATTAGTGAAAAAATTTTAAGTCCTTTTTTTATAGCCTCAGAAGTATCCTGTGTTGATTAATTAGGATCTGTTTTGAGAAAATAAACTGAATATATTCACCTACTATCTAAATAAGTGAAAGTAATTCACTGAGATGGTTGTGGCAAGGTGAAATTTGAAGAGAATAAGAGACTTTCTCCTCCCTTCTAAGATATTTATAACGCAGTGTTGTTTGTGAATCCTTGAAGCTTTTGGAGACATTAATATGTTCTTTTCACATTTTGGCAGTTATTTTGTGTGCTTAATTTAAAATAGATTTCTAAAAATATTTTCTTTATTTCTATTTATAGTTTTCCATTGATTCATCAGTCATATTGACTGGGACCACTTCATGGCACAACTTCAGGGGAGTGTTGTCGTGTGTGAACAGCACCCCGTGGGATTGTGCCATATGGTCAAGGGAAGATGAAGATCAATAGGGTTTTTTTTTGTTTGTTTGTGTGTTTGACCTTTATGTCCTTAATTCTATTTATGTGATGAATTGCATTCATAGAATGAATTTGGAAGTGTTCCATCCCTTTCTATTTTACAAAATAATTTGAGGAGTATTGGCATTATCTCTTTTTTAAAGGTCTGGTAGAATTCAGTTGAGAATCCATCTGGTCCTGGTCTTTTCTTTGTTGGAAGGCTTTTTATTACTAATTCTGTGTCATTGCTAGTTATTGGTCTGTTTATATTTTCTATGTCATCTTTTTTTTAAAGTTGTGTTTTTTAATTTTTATTTATTTATTTATTGGATCCCGTGGATTGAACTCAGGGGCATCAACCACTGAGCTACATCCCCAGCCCTATTTTGTATTTTATTTAGAGACAGGGTCTCACTGAGTTGTTATTGCTGAGGCTGGCTTTGAACACACGATCCTCCTGTCTTAGCCTCCCAAGATGCTGGGATTACAGGTATGAGCCACCATGTCTGGCTTCTATGTCCTCTTCATTCAATTTTGGCAGGCCATATGGGCCTAGAAATGTATCAATTTCTTCTAGATTTTTCTAATTTATTGGAGTGTAAGTTTTCAAAGTAGTCCTTAATTATCCACTGGGTTTTGTGATGTTTTGGTGAGTTTCTCCTTTCTCATCTTTAATTTTGTTAATTTGGGTCTTCTTTCTTTTTCTTTTGGTTAGTTTGGCTAAGGGCTTATAAATCTTGTTTATCTTTTCAATGAACCAAATCTTTGTTTCATTTATCCTTTGTGTCATTTTTTAATTTTTTTTCACGTTCATTGTTTTCAGCTCTAATATAAATTCCTTCTTTCTACTTGTTTTAAATTGTTTTCTTTTTTTTTTTTTCTTTTTAAGGAGCCTTGAGACACATCATTAGGTTATTTGGGATCTTTCTGATTTTCTTATGTGGGTAGTCTTAAAATATAAACTTTCCTCTTAGAACTGCCTTCATAGTATCCCAGAGGTTCTGATATATTGTATTACTATTCTCACTTGAATCTAAGCATTTTTAAGTTTCTCCCTTGATTTCTTATATCACCAATTAATCATTCAAAAGTGTATTGTTCAATCTCCATGTGTTTATATAGTTTCTTTAGGGTTTTGTCATGTTGATTTGCAATTTCATATCATGATCTGATAAGATACAAGGAATTATATATTTTTTTGGTATTTGTTAAGAGTTCCTTTATGAACAAAATATGGTCTATTTTGGAGAAGTTTCCATGAGGTGTCAGAAGAAAGCGCATTTATCTTTTGTTGGATGAAATATTCTATAGATGTATATTAAGTCCATTTGGTTTATAATATTTATCATGTCCAAAGAGTCTGTACCAAGTTTATGTCTGTATGACCTATCAAATGGTGAGAGATGTGTTGAAATCACCCAGTGTATTATACTGGGGCCTATCTGAGACTTTGATTTGACTAATGTCCCTTTTATATCATTTATTGCACGCACATTTGAGGCATAAATCTTTATTATTGTTTTTTTTTTGTTGTTGAATTGGTCCCTTTTATCACTATAAAGTAACCTTCTTTGTTTCTTCTGATTAATTTTGATTTGAAGCCTGATTTGTCAGATATGAGAGTAGCTACTCCTACTTCTTTTTGGGTTCCATTCACATTATCTGTAAGTTTCCATCCTTCCACTTTCAACCTGTCTGCCTATAAAATGTGTCTCTTGCAAACAAAATATAGTTGGATCTTGTTCTTTAATCCAGCCTGCTAGTCTAGGTCTTTTAATTGGAGAGTTGAGACTATTTATATTTAAAGTTATTACAGAGAGAGGTTTATTAACTCATGCCATTTTGATTTATTTATAATATTTAATTTGGTTATATTTCTCATTTGCTCAGCTTCTCTTCAGTGAGATTTGTTCATTTGTGTGATATGATGTCTGTGGTGATTTCCCCTTTCTCATCTCTTTTTGAACTCTGATTTCTTAGAAATTTTCACGTAAGTTTTGCTAATCTTGGAATGTTTTAATTTCTATTTTGATTTTGAATGATATTTTTGATGGCTATTGCAGTCTTGGTTGATAGTTATTTTCTTTTTGACTTGAAACGTATCATTCTAAGCCTTCTGACTTTTAGCATTTGTGCTGAGAAATGAGAAGTGATTCAGATAGGCTTGCCTCTAAATGCAACCTGATGTTTAATTTTAATGTGTTGTGGAGAGATTATTTTTTGATCTTGTCTATTTGGGGTTCTGAATGCTTATTGTATCTGAATGTCCATCTGGTTCTCAAGGTCTGGAAAATTTTCTATTATTATTTCTCCGAAGAAGTTATCAACTTCCTTAGTCTGTATCACAAATGCTCTTAATTCCAATGATTCTTAAATTTGGTGTCCTAATGCTGTCCCAGAATTCTTGTATATTTTGGTGATGGTTACTCATTTTTCTTTCTTTAATGCTATCTGAGTATTCAAGGCTGGCCACTTTGTCTTCCAGCTCTGAGATTCTGTCTTCAGCATGGTCTACTCTAGCAGATTTTCAGTTGAACATTTTCCTTATTATTTTATTATTTTCCTTATTATCTCTTTATTGAATTTCTCATTCATATCCTGTACTGACTTCCTTACTTCATTAGTTATTTTCCTTTGTTCTCTTGGAATTCATTTTACTTCTTTTTATGATATTTTCCACTTGAGTATCATTTGGGTCTATTGCTGGTGAATTATGAACTTTAGGAGGTGTCATGTTATCTCTTAAAGTATTTTTTGTATTTCAGTGAGGAGTTTCATGCATCTGTTTGGAGGTATTTCTCCTCTTGTGTGTGGGCCTTTTTAGGGCGTAGTCTTCATTTACTAAAGGGTCTTAGAGTGATCTAGATTGACATCCTCTCATTGGTGTGGAATCCACATTGTTGCTCTTAATCTTCTGTTTTTGCTGTAGCAGTGGATGTTATTAGCAGTTATTTCCCTGAAAATGTTTTCAGTTTCTTTAGCCTGTATCACAAACCCTCCTTAGTTCCAATGATTCTTAAATTTGGTCTCTTATTGTCCCAGATGCTTGTAAATTCTGATTATGGTTACTTATTTTCTTAATTCCTGGTGGCCCATCCCTGTTTCTACATGGGATCTGGTCATTAGTTTTGGGTTTTGGTCTCTTTTTTTTTTTTTTGTATTAAAGCAAATGAAAGATTAAGTGTCATTAATCTGTGTGTGGTGTAAGGCCAACCTGGGCTACTTAGCAAGACCCTATCTAAAAATAAAAATAATAAGGGCTGGAGATGTAGCTGTGTTAGAGTGCTCCTGAGTTTAGTCCTCAGTACAAGAAAAAAATTTTTTTTTCACTTTTTAATTGATTATTGACTTTCTGAGAACCTTTGATGTGTTTTAGATATAAGTCCTTTATTTGATATGTACTTAAACATTTCTTCCTAGTCTGTTACTTTTCATTTTCTTACTAGTGAAAAATTATTATTGTTGTTGATATTATTATTATTATTATTATTTTTGTGAATAGTGCTTGTTATGTTGTGTCTAAGAAATCTTTACTCCCCTCAGGATAGAAAGATTTTCTTGTATGTTTTCATCTTGAATAGTGCTGTCCAGTAGAAATATGATACAATCCTCCTATGAAATTTTAAGCTTTCTAATAACAGTAAAATTTAAGAGGTGAAACTAATTTAAAAATAGATTTTAACTCAACATACCCTAAAGATTATCCATTAAACTTAAAATCAGTATATACTAGTAAAATACTTTACTTTCCTTTTTTATAGCAAGTTTTTTTAAATAAGTGGGCATTTTACTCTTATGGTACACCTATTTCAGACAAGACACACATTTCAGTTGTTCCACACCTGCATGTGAATTGTAGTATGACAACAAAATTCTGGAAGTTTTATAGTTTTAGATTTTACATTAAGGTCCATGATGATTTTGGATTAATTTTTGTTTTTGTCATGTTTGTGTTGAGGTTCATTAAAATATATATGGATGGTCACTTGACTCAGCATCATTTGTTGAAAGGACTGTACTTTATCACTGAATTGCCTTTGTACTTTTGTCAAAAACAGTTGACTGTATGTGCCTGTTTCTGGTTGATCAGTTTAATTCCTTTGTTATGTGTTTATCCTTTATCGTATCCTTAACATGTCTTAAAATTAGGTACTGTCAGTCTACCAACTTTGTTCTCATGCAAAATTGTTTTGAGTGGTCAATTTTTATTTTTTTAGCTTTATTTTTTGCTTTTCCTATACATTGTATAATCTGTTTGCCAATTTATACAAAAAATTCCTGCTAAAATTTTTATTTGTATTGCATTGAATTTATCAATCAATTGAGGAAGTTGATAATTTAACAGTATTTTGATACTTCTAATCTAAAATAAGCTTTATCATTCCTTTTATCTCTTATTTTTCTCATCAGTAGTATTTTATAGCTTTTAGCATACACATTATATATATATATATTTATTTATTTAATGGGTTGGTACTATTGTAAGACAATATATTTTTCCATTTTCAATTATTCATTGCAAGCATTTATATCAAAACAGTAACATTTTTTTGGGGGGGGTACTGGGGATTAAACTCAGGGGCACTTGACCACTGAGCCACATCCCCAGCCCTATTTTTTGTATTTTATTTCGAGACAGGGTCTCACTGAGTTGCTTAGCCCCTTGCTTTTGTTGAAACTGGCTTTGAACTTGTGATCCTCCTGCCTCAGCCTCCCGAGTTCCTGGGATTACAGGCATGCGCCACCACACTAGCTCAGCATAAATCTTTATAGATTGCCCTGGTACCTACTTACTTCACTTCTTCATTTCTCTTTATAATTGACAAATTAAAATTATGCACTGTACATATTTATGAGGTACAATGTGATGTTTCAATTCATGTACACATTGAGTTATGTTCAAATCAGAGTAAATGTATCAATTTCCTAAACAGTTAACATTTCCTTGTGGTAAAAACATTCACATTCCTTTCTTCTGGCTTTTTGAAATATATAGTACATTACTATTATCTATAATCATCCAGTAGAACTCAGAACTTCTTACTCCTATCTAATTCCCTTAGTGACCATCAACCAACCCGTCTCCATCCATTCCTGTCCCCTACTCTTCCTAGCCTCTGAGATCAATTGTTCAGCTTCCAAATAAGTGAGATCATGCAGTATTTGTCTTTATGAGCCTGACTTACTTCATTTAACACAATGATCTCCAGTTCCATTCATCTTTTTGCAATTGACAGGATTTTTTTTAATGACTGAAAAGTATTCCATCTTATATATAACATTTTATCCGTTCCTCAGTTGATGGACACTTTGGTCATTTCTATTTTTTTTTGCTAATGTGAATAGTGCTGCAACAGTCATGGCAGTGCATATTTCTTTTCTTAAACTGATTTCATTTCCTTTGGCTATATATGACTGATAGAATTGCTGGATCAGATAAGTTCTATTTTTAATTTTTTGAGGAGCCTGTATACTATTTTCCATAATGACCCTACTAATTTACATCCCTAATAGTATATAAGGATTCCCTTTCTCTATATCCTTGCCAGCACTTAATTAGCTTTTCTCTTTTTGATAGTAGACTGGCTTGTACCAATAGTCCATAGAAAGATTTTTAGTTGGCTCTTTTATTTTCAGGTTCTGTAAGCAAAAATAACCAACACAGTTTTGGCACCATTATGAAAACACAAATAACTGGATGGATGCAGACCTCAAATGGATCAGCAAGCTTTCCTTTAATCCTCAGTGGAGTCAATCAATCAGACACTGGAGCGGCTCATTTTTGGAGTGGAAAATGGCCATCGGTTACAGAGGGGCTCTGAGTTTTATAGGCTATAATGAGGGTGGATTTGTCATTGGAGATTGAAGCAGAATGTGTCCATTTGGGCAGTCAGGAAAAAGTTTTAAAAAGTCTAAAACTTGAAGCTACTGGGAAGGGATGAAAGCTCAGAACTTGGCTGGAGCTTACTGTTTATCTTCTTCCTCTGGGACCCATTATTACCCAAAGCTTCACTACTTGCTTTTCTCTTTCCAGGACTCATCAGCAATGGGAAAAAGGGTAAAAGTCCAGGGCCCAGCATTTCAGTATCCACTTCCTCCCTTCAGGACCCATTGTGGTTGGGAAGGGATGAATTTTTGCTTTTGGTGGAGACACTGGGGATGAACCCTGGGAGGGATGAAAGTTAGCTTTTTTCCCCTTAGGGCCCATTGTTTCTGGGAAAGGATTTGCTGGGAGAGGATTGATGATTGCCTTCCTCTTCTGTCTTCCTACAGATCAGACAGTTTTTGGGGGGTTGTCATTTCCCTGTCATGGGAGTTATCATTTTTCATATCCTTCAGGTTCTCCCTTCTTATTGCCTTCTTACTTCCATACTTGAAATCTACCGAAATTGAGTATTGATCTTTGTTGGGCAAATTTGCTTCCTTCCCACCTTTCACTCCATCTACCTAGAGGTTGTTCTTTTGGATATTCTAGAACTTGGATTTCTCCACTACATTTTATTTATCATATCTACTTGTTTACTTTTTAATTTTATGTCTCATAAAATAGTATAAACTACTTGAGGGAGAAATTTTTCTGTTTTGTATGTTGCCTTATTCCTAGTACCAAGGAGAGTGCCTAGCAGAACATATGTTTCATGAATGAATAGGTGAATGAACACATTTTGTTTTCTGAGTATATATTAAATACATTGAGTAAATATAAAACCTCTCTACTTATGCCCACATCTATCCTTCTCAACTTACTTTCTTTATTATAAGTTTATTACTCTCATTTCATTTTAATCCAATTCAATAGAATCTTGGGAAGTAAAAGAAAAACAGGCAAAATCACAAGACATTAGGTTTACTTAAAAGAATATTTTTCATAGGAAGAAAAAAATCATATTCTTTTATGTGTTCATCTGCCTTTTAGCAAAAACCACATTTGTTTTGGTAACACCATAGAATTCGAAGATACTAAAAATAAAAAGTTTTATGTTGCTTATGTGAATTTATTTACAACCTAAATATCCATAGAAAAATCAACATGTGAAATATTTACTATTATCAAGGGTATATAGTTAATAATAGTACCTAGTTTAAGATTTGTTCTTAAATTAAGCTAATACTTTCAAGACAAATTTATATGGGCCAGTTGTTTGTGTTACCATGTAATTAATACTCAATAAATTTTATTGTCTTTAGCTATTTATCATGATCCCCTGAAGTATAATTTTGAACTATTTCTGTTTTGACTGTGTCTATTGAACAACTCTTACTCTTTTTATTTATGATGATAAAGCATAATATTTTCATGTCTTAAAAATTGTTAAGAACCAACAGTTTCTTGATATTCACTTTTCTATGTTTTCAAAGAAAAAATCAAGATGTGTAATCTAGATAATTTCTTGAATGATATGGCAATGAAGGTGACATCTGAGGAACATAAAGACCTGGTAAATCATCTCCCAGCCAGTGGTAAGCATTTCAGTTATTTTGATGCCTTTCAAAAAGAGCTTTTAGACTTAATTATAAGAAATGTTGAGAGGGCTGGGAATGTGGCTCAGTGTTAAAGCATTTGCCTAGCGTGCATGAAGTCCTGGGTTCAATCCATAGCATCACAAAAATAAAATAAAATGGCACAAAAAATGTTGATATTGCTTTAGTATATTTAGCACTTCCTATATTTAATATTTAATTGCTATAAGAGTACACATATCCACTACTAAAGGAAGGAATGTGTATGTGTGTATTATTTTTGTGATTTTTTAAAATGTGGACACTAAGATTGTAAATGAATATTAAGATTGTTAGGCAGGAAATGTTTGGAACTGAAATGTTACCACTTAGGCTAAGTAGTTTCTGAAACATCACTGAGATTATTAGAAGGCCAAAGCATAAGAGAGAATAGAAGAAACTGGGACGCAGGGAGATGGAGCAGTGAAAGTGAAAAATGAGAATTAAAAATGAGTTTAAATTCTGTCCTACAGATTAAGAAAAACATATGGGAGAATTTCTATGATACTTTAACTTATTTAGGTAGACTAATCTAAATAAGTTGCATAGCCCTAAATAATAGGGACTGTACTTCACAACATTATTTCGAGAATTAGAGGGGTCAAGATGGTGGAGTAAAGAAGGTTACTTTCCAAACTGCTCCATGCCATGACACCAGAAAGAAGGACAAACAGCTTCTCTTTGAGGTGAGTGAAAAAAGGAATCCTGGGATTTACTACTGGACTCCCAGAATTGTGTAGGGATTCAGAAGGTTGGATAGAATAAAATTAAAAAAAAAAAAAAAGAAAAGAAAAATACCACTGGAGGCTGAGGTGGATCCACTGCACACAGGTCAGAGAGGGAGACTAAGAGAGCCTGCATTTTGGGTGTCACAGGGTTGTGTACTGAAGCAGAGAAGACAGTGATCAGGGACATTGTTGAGCTGATCCAGTGGTTGAGCTGCCATTTGTTTTCATGTGAGAGGGACACTACCTGCCTCCTGGTAGCCCACAGAGAACAGAGGCAACCACTCTTTTCCCACTGTGCTACATTTGGCTACAGGATGGGGGTCCAAACCCAGGCACCCAGACCTGTGTAATTCTAGCTGGGTTTGAAAACCTGACCTGTCAAAGGTCCAGAGCATGACTAGAAAACCAGGTGAAATTTGGGTGTAGAAAGTGTTGCACCCAGGTGAATTCAAGACATTCAGATCAGAGAGATCCTGGGTGACTCTCAATCTTTGAGTCTTGTTACTCACAGGACCAGCTGGGGTTGGGCGGGGAGTGAATGTGCACTTTGGGACTTATCACAGGTGGCTGAGATATGGGAGCCCTGGGAGGCAGAGGGAGTGTGTGTGTGAAGCACTGGCATCTTTGCCGCTGGAGTAGAACCCAGGGGAGATTTTAGTGATACAGATGCCCAGTGTGGACCAGAAACAGCTAGGCTCTGGAGGTGTGCTAATTTAAAAGCTTCACCAAACATCGTTCCACAAAGCACTGAGGGTCTAGCTAGACCCATACCCTGCCTCTAGGAGCTCTACCTCTGGGAACCCCTTTCACAGAACTTTATAGTGACCACTCACTGTGAGTGTAATAGACAATACCCTTTGAGGTTCAACCTCACTAGGTCCACAAAAAGAAGGAATTGACAGCCCCTGATTAGTACTCTTGTGCATATTAAATACCTCAAGAAAAAAATGGAAAGAAAGACAATTGGGAACTGGCAACCAATATATAATACTACAGAAAAATTTTTGACCATTGCAAGGGAAACAATTTCTTAATCTTCCATCAAGAACCTTTTTATTTTTTAACTTTTGTGTGTGGAATGGTACATGGGCATTTGTACATATATGTGTTTGTCTCATTCTTATCATTTCTAGTATTTTTTGAAGGTACTTTTTTGACTCTGTCTTTTGAGGACTATGGTGTTTGATTAGTATACCTTTGTTTGGTTAATATTTTTTGCTTGTTTTTATTGTTTTTCTCCTATTTCCCTTGAGTCTCTTCCTCTTTTGCAAACAGGCAAATTCTATTCTCTTTCATTCTCCTTTTTACTTGCTGCTACTATTATTTCTTATCTTACCTCTCAATTTTGTTATATCCTACATCTCCTCTGCATTCCCCTCATCAACCTTCTGGAATAGCAAACCCTTTTGTAAACATAATATCTCTACTGTTGGCAATTGCCTGCCATACCATTTCTGTTTATAGTGCCAATTAATATTATAGATGCTAAAGTAGGGACAAAGTATTGAGTTTAATGCTGAACGTTGATTGCATTGCTTATTATTATTTGTCCCCCTCTAAAAGGTGAGGAACTAGCAATCTTCAGGAACACTATAAATTCACAAGGTAGAAGCTCTGTCACCTCAGAATCTTACTGATAAATGGGTAGATGTACAAACAGCATGAAAAAGCAAGGGAATAAATCACCTCAAAGAAATCAAAATACCTCATTAACAGAATCCAATGATATCACAGTGGAGGAAATGTCAGAGGAGGAATTTAGAGAGTTCATAGTTAAACTGATCTGAGAGGTAAAAGACAATGTAAGGAGTGAAATCAGAAAGAAAATACAGGAAATGAATGATGACTTCAATAAGGAGATAGAAAACCTGAAGAAGAATCAATCAGAAGTTCTCGGAAGGAAGGAATCAATAAACCAAATTAAAAACTCAATTGAAAGCATCCTTAGCAGGTAAGACAACTTGGAAAATAGTTTCAGACACTGCAGACCAAATCTTTAATCTTGAAAATAAAACCATGGAGAAGAGATGATAAGAGGACACAAACAGAATTCTCAAGAAATATGGATTAACATGAAAAGGCAAGATTGACCGCAGACCACCAATGGAGAACCAGCTGCCTGCTGTCACCTGGAAGTTCACTGTTACAGTACCTGCAGGTTTGATTACAGGTGGCTGCCGCCATTTTGAGACAACAGCCAGGCCCCATAGGACCCCTGGCCGGACTGACTGAGCCCCGTCTCCAGGATCCCTCAGCCCGACCGATCACTCTCTGCCTCTGGGGCCCTCAGACTGACTGCTCCCTGCTGCCAGGAACCCCAGACAAACTGACTGAGCCCTATCACCAGGAACCCAGACCGACTGATTGCACCGGCCTTCAGGATCCCACAACTACACCAAACACACTGGACCCCCAGGACCCCTGCCGGACCAACTGCATCCTGTCTCCAGGACCTCCAGCTGACCACGTCCACCCCTGAGCTGCAGCTCCCCATTCGCCAACACATTTCGAAGCCAGAGCAGCCATCTTGGATAATCCTGGAAGCTGTAGCTCCGATCTTTGGGTGGGACAAATCCCATCCTGTGACACCTGCTGGAGGCTTGAAGCTCATTGTCAGGTACCTCGAATGCATCAGGCTACTGAACACTGGGAGGTTTCATTAGTATATGACTGTTATACAGTAGATTTTCTTTTTTCTCCTTTTTAAAAAAATTTGTTTTTATTTCTTTACTTTCTTGCTTTCTTTTCCTTTTGTTTACCTGTTCCCTCAGAGTCTCTTTCTCCCTTTTTTGCATGCTAACATCTGATTTCTTTTGATTACACTCTCACCCTTTCTATTTTCTAGAACTTCTGTATATTCTTTTCTTATCCCATTAACAGCCACATTCTACATCCCTCTGCATCCTCTTTGTCCTCCATTAGAAACTGCAGACCTTATTGCAAACCTGTTTGTTTTACCGAAGATAACATTTGAACTCATTTTGTTTATTATGACAATTTGGTTATTGTCCCCATAGGGGCTATTTGGTCTAGGATTGCATAGTGTCTGATTTGGGCACTGCTAATATTGATCTCCCCTTAAAGAAAGGGTTTTGGAAACCTATAGGGCCACTATAAGGCTATAGGGGGAAATCTGCAATACCCCAGATCTGCACTGCTGGAGGGGAAGATACATGAACAACATGAAAAAACAAGGGAAGAAAATGATCCAAACAAATCTAGATTCTATAGTAATAGAATCTAATGACAGTATGTTAGGAGAAATGTCAGAAAAGGACTTCAGATTATACATAATTAAGATGATTCGCGAAGCAAAGGATGAGATAAGAGAGCAAATGCAGGCAATGAATGATAATACCAATAAGCTGAGCACCTGCAGGAAGCAAAAGATCATTTCAAAAAAGAGATAGAGATTCTCAAAAAAAAAAAAAAAAAAAAAAAAAAAAAACCAACGGAAGTCCTTGAAATGAAGGAGACAATAAACCAAATAAAAAACTCAATGGAAAGCATCACCAACAGACTAGACCACTTGGAAGACAGAACCTCAGACAATGAAGACAAAATATTTAATCTTGAAAATAAAGTGGCCCAACCAGAGAAGATCATAAGAAATCATGAACGGAATCTCCAAGAACTATGGGACATCATGAAAAGACCAAATTTAAGACTTATTGGGATTGAGGAAGGCACAGAGATACAAACCAAAGGAAGGAACAACCTATTCAATGAAATAATATCAGAAAATTTCCCAAACCTGAAGAATGAAATGGAAAATCAAATACAAGAGGCTTACAGAACACCAAATGCACAGAATCCCAACAGATCTACACCAAGGCACATTATAATGAAAATGCCCAACATTCAAAATAAAGATAGGCTTTTGAAGGCTGCGAGAGAAAAGCATCAGATTACATATAGGGGGAGACCAATACGGATAGCAGCTGACTTCTCAACCCAGACTCTAAAAGCTAGAAGGGCCTGGAACAACATATTTCAAGCTCTGAAAGAACATGGTTGCCAACCAAGAATCCTATACCCAGCAAAACTAACCTTCAGATTTGAAGATGAAATAAAATCCTTCCATGCTAAACAAAAGTTAAAAGAATTTACAAATAGAAAGCCTACACTACAGAATGTTCTCAACAAAATATTCCATGAGGAGGAAATGAAAAACAACAATGGAGGTCAGCAAAGGGAGGAACTACCTTAGAGAAAAACCACTCAAAGGAGAAACCAAGCCAACGTAAAAACCAAAAATAAGCCAAATGACTGGGAATACAAATCATTTCTCAATAGTAACCCTGAACGTTAATGGCCTAAACTCCTCAATCAAAAGACATAGACTGGCAGAATGGATTAAAAAGAGAGACCCAACAATATGCTGCCTGCAAGAGACTCATCTCATAGAAAAAGATATCCGGCGGACCTTTCTGGGTAAAGATGGATGTACACGATCTCTTTCGCCGTGTAGGCGCGGGAGCCAAATTCGACGTGAAACGCTTCTCCGGCAGACGCAGCTCGATTCCAGGTAGGAAAAAGGAAATATGACTTTGATTCTTCAGAAGTGAACCAGGGACTGGACTTCTTTGGAAACAAGAAGTCTGTCTTAAGTGAGTGTGAAGTGTCACAAACACACCGGGAACTCCAAAATGAAGAGAAAAAAGAAGAGATCCTAACTGAAAAGAAGAGGGAGCCAAACAGGAAAAAGAGGAGGAAGATGATTTCAGAAATTATTTCTCAATAAGATAATACTATACAGTGGGTATCATCTATGGAAGCAAAGATTGAAGATAAAAATGTTAAAGGAGAAAATAAACTATCTTCAGGAAAGTTGGAACATCTCAGAAAGGAAAAGATAAACTTCTTCTGAAATAAACACAAAATTCATATCCAAGGAACTGATCTTCCTGACCCAATTACTACATTTCAGCAGTTAGACCAGGAATATAAAATAAATTCTCGACTGCTTCAGAACATTCTAGGTGCAGGCTTCCAAACACCTACACCAATCTAAATGCAAGCCATTCCAGTTATGCTGCATGGTCGGGAACTTCTGGCTTCTGCTCCCACAGGATCTGGGAAGACTTTAGCTTTTAGCATTCCCATTTTAATGCAGCTGAAACAACCTGCAAATAAAGGCTTCAGAGCCCTGATCATATCCCCAACACGAAAACTTACCAGCCAGATTCACCGAGAGTTAATTAAAATCTCTGAGGGAACAGGATTCAGGATACACATGATCCACAAAGCAGCAGTAGCAACCAAGAAATTCGGACCTAAATCATCTAAGAAGTTTGATATTCTTGTGACTACTCCGAATCGACTAATCTATTTATTAAAGCAAGATCCACCAGGAATAGACCTAACAAGTGTTGAGTGGCTGGTAGTAGATGAATCAGACAAACTATTTGAAGATGGCAAAACTGGGTTTAGAGACCAGCTGGCTTTCATTTTCCTGGCCTGCACATCCCACAAGGTCAGAAGAGCTATGTTCAGTGCAACCTTTGCATATGATGTTGAACAGTGGTGCGGACTCAACCTGGATAATATTATTACTATATCCATTGGAGCAAGGAATTCTGCAGTAGAGACAGTAGAACAAGAACTTCTCTTTGTTGGGTCTGAGACTGGAAAACTTTTGGCCATGAGAGAACTTGTTAAAAAGGGTTTCAGTCCACCTGTACTTGTTTTTGTTCAGTCCATTGAAAGAGCTAAAGAACTTTTTCATGAGCTCATATATGAAGGTATTAATGTGGATGTTATTCATGCAGAAAGAACACAGCAGCAGAGAGATAATACAGTCCACAGCTTCAGAGCAGGAAAAATCTGGGTTCTTATTTGTACAGCCTTGCTTGCAAGAGGAATTGATTTTAAAGGTGTGAATTTGGTAATCAATTATGATTTTCCAACCAGCTCAGTGGAATATATCCACAGGATAGGTCGAACTGGAAGAGCAGGTCATAAGGGAAAAGCTGTTACATTTTTCACTGAAGATGATAAACCATTATTAAGAAGTGTTGCCAATGTTATACAGCAGGCTGGATGTCCTGTACCAGAATATATAAAAGGTTTCCAGAAACTACTAAGCAAACAAAAGAAAAAGATGATTAAGAAACCACTGGAAAGGGAAAGTATTAGTACAACTCCAAAATACTTCTTAGAGAAATCTAAACGGAAAAAGGTCACCAGTCAGAACAGCAAAAAGAAGGTAGCTCTTAAAGATAAAAGTTAAAAACGGACTTTTTAAAAGACTACTCCAGAAATATAGTTTTACGATGCCAGAATGAATGGTATTTTCTTGGAACACTTCAAGTTTTAATAATCACCTCTACCAAACATTTGAAATCAACTACAACTTCATGTGACTGGTGAAAAATAATCCTAAACTATCAATGCATCATGCCAAATTTTAATTTGTATGTTAGAATCATGCAATGAATGTAGCATTCATTGACATTTCTGTGGTTTGAATCTAGAGAGATACTTCTTATAGAAGAACAAAAGCTTATGTTAAAAATAACATCCAAATGTGGTGAACTCTTATAGATTTTTCCCTTCAAGTGTGAAGGAAAGTGTGATATATGCTTAAAGAGACATCTGGAACCAAATTTTAAAATAAAGTCTTGAGATTGAAAAAAAAAAAAAGAAAAAGACATCCACCGACTAAAAGTGAAAGGATGGGAAAAAACCTACCATGCACATGGACTCAGTAAAAAAGCGGGGGTTGCCATCCTTATATCAGATAAAGTGGACTTCAAGCGAAAGTTAGTCAGAAGGGATAAAGAAGGACATGTCATACTGCTTAAGGGAACCATAAATCAGGAAGACATAATGGCAGTAAATATTTATGCCCCAAACAATGGTGCATCCCTGTACATCAAACAAATCCTTCTCAGTTTCAAGAATCACATAGACCACAACACAATAATTCTGGGCGACTTTAACACACCGCTGTCACCACTAGATAGATCTTCCAAACAATATCCAACCAAAGAAACCATAGAACTCAACAACACAATCAATAACCTAGACTTAATAGACATATATAGAATATTCCATCCATCAATGAGCGGATACACTTTCCTCTCAGCAGCACATGGAACCTTCTCGAAAATAAACCATGTGTTATGCCACAAAGCAGCCCTTAGGAAATGCAAAAAAATAGAGATACTGCCTTGTGTTCTATCAGATCATAATGGACTGAGAGTAGAAATCAACGACAGAATAAAAAAAGGAAATTACTCCAAGGCTTGGAGACTAAATAATATGCTATTGAATGAAACATGGATAACAAAAAACATCAGGGAGGAGATTAAAAAATTCTTAGAGGTCAATGAGTATGATGATACAACATATCAAAATCTCTGGAACACTATGAAAGCGGTACTAAGAGGATAATTCTTTGCATGGAGCGCATTCCAGAAAGAATGAAGAGTCAACAATTAAATGACCTAACATTATAGCTCAAAGCCCTAGAAAAAGAAGAACAGAATAACAGCAAAAGTAGTAGAAGACAGGAGATAATTAAAATCAGAGCTGAAATCAATGAAATTGAAACAAAAGAAACTATTCAAAAAATTGACATAACAAAAAGTTGGTTCTTTGAGAAAGTAAACAAAATAGATACACTCTTTGTTAGCCACACTAACAAAGAGAAGGAGACAGAAGACTCAAATTACTAAAATACATGATGCAAAAGGGAATATCACGACAGACACCACTGAGATACAGAACATAATGAGAAGCTACTTTGAAAATCTGTATCCAAAAACATATTAAGAAAATTGTGCACCACGATCAAGTGGGGTGTATTCCTGGAATGCAAGGATGGTTCAACAATCGTAAATCAATAAACGTAATCCATCATGTCAATAGACTTAAGGATAAGATCGTATGGTTATTTCAATTGATGCAGAAAAAGCGTTCGACAAAATACTACACCCCTTCATGCTCAAAACAGTAGAAAAAATAGGGATAGTAGGAACGTACCTGAACATTGTAAAGGCTATTTATGGTGAGCCCATGGCCAGCATCATTCTTAGTGGAGAAAAACTGAAACCATTCCCTATAAAAACGGGAACAAGACAGGGATGTCCTCTTTCACCACTTCTATTCAACATTGTCCTTGAAACTCTAGCCAGAGCAATTAGACAGACCAAGGAAATTAAAGGGATATGAATAGGAAAAGAGGAACTTAAGCTGTCACTATTTGCGCATGACATGATTCTATATTTAGAGGATCCAAAAACCTCCTCCAGAAAACTTCTAGACCTCATCAATGAATTCAGCAAAATAGCAGGCTAGAAAATCAACACACATAAATCTGCAGCATTTTTATATGCAAGCAACAAAACAGCTGAAAGGGAAATGAGGAAAACAACTCCATTTGCAATAGCCTCAAAAATAATAAAATACTTGGGCATCAATCTAACCAAAGAGGTAAAATATCTCTACAATGAAAACTACAAAACATTGAAGAAAGAAATTGAGGAAGACCTTTGAAGATAGAAAGATCTCCCATGTTCTTAGATAGGCAGAACTAATATTGTCAAAATGGCCATACTACCAAAAGTGCTATACAGATTCAATGCAATTCCAATTAAAATCCCAATGACGTACCTCACAGAAATAGAGCAAGCAATCATGAAATTCATCTGGAAGAATAAGAAACCCAGAATAGCTAAAGCAATCCTTAGCAAGAAGAATGAAACAGGGGGTATCACAATACCAGATCTTCAAGTATACTACAAAGCAATAGTAACAAAAACAGCATGGTATTGGCACCAAAATAGACAGGTAGATCAATGGTACAGAGTAGAGGACATGGACACAAACCCAAATAAATACAATTTTCTAATACTAGAGAAGGGTGCCAAGAATATGCAATGGAGAAAAGATAGCCTCTTCAACAGATGGTGCTTTGAAAACTCTAAATTCATATGCAACAGGATGAAACTAAACTCTATCTCTCATCCTGCACAAAAATCAACTCACAATGGATCAAGGACCTTGAAATCAGACCAGAGACCCTGCATCTTATAGAAGAAAAAGTGGGTCCAAATCTTCACCTTGTTGGCTTAGGATCAGACTTCCTTAACAGGATTCCCATAGCACAAGAAATAAAAGCAAGAATCAATAACTGGGATAGATTCAAACTAAAAAGCTTTCTCTCAGCAAAGGAAACTATCAGCAATGTGAAGAGAGAGCCTACAGAGTGGGAGAATATCTTTGCCACTCATACTTCAGATAGAGCACTAATTTCCAGAATATATAAAGAACTCAAAAACTCTACACCAAGAATACAAATAACCCAATCAACAAATGGGCTAAGGAAATGAACAGACAGTTCACAGAAGATGTACAAGCAATCAACAGATATATGAAAAAATGTTGAACATCTTTAGTAATAAGAGAAATGCAAATCAAAACTACACTAAGATTCCATCTCACCCAAAGTAGAATGGCGATTATCAAGAACACAAGCAACAATAGGTGTTGGAGAGGATGTGGGGAAAAAGGTACACTCATGCATTGCTGGTGGGACTGCAAATTAGTGCAGCCACTCTGGAAAGCAGTGTGGAGATTCCTTAGAAAACTTGGAATGAACATACCATTTGATGCAGCTATCCCACTCCTCAGCCTATACCCAAAGGACTTAAAATCAGCAAACTACAGAGATACAGCCACATCAATGTTCATAGCTGCTCAATTCACAATAGCCAGACTATGGAACCAACCTAGATGTCCTTCAATTGATGAATGGATAAAGAAACTGTGGTATATATATACAATGGAATATTACTCAGCTATAAAGAATAATAAAATTATGGCATTTGCAGGCAAATGGATGAAATTGGAGAATATCATGTTAAGTGAGATAAGCCAATCTCAAAAACCCAAGAGAGGAATGATCTCAGTGATAAGCGAATGATGACATTTAATGGGGGGTGGGAGGGGGGCAAGAATGGAGGAAGGATGGACTGTATAGAGGGAAAAGAGAGGTGGGAGGGGTGGGTGGGAAGGAAAAAAATAACGAATGAATCAAACATCATTACTCTATGTAAATATATGAATACGCAAATGGTATGCTGTTACTCCATGTACAAACTGAACCAACATGTATCCCATTTGTTTACAATAAAAATAAATTAAAAAAAAAACATGAAAAGGCCAAATATAAGGTTTATTGGGATAGATGAAGGTTCAGAGATACAAACCAATGGAATGCACAATTTTTACAATGAAATAATATCTGAGAGCTTCCCAAGCCTTAAGAATGAAATGGAAAATCAAATACAGGAGGCTTACAGGACTCAAAATGTGCAAAATTACAAAAGACCCCTTCAAGAGACATTATGAAAATGCCCAATATACTGAATAAGGATAAAATATTAAAGGCTCCTAGAGAAAAATGACAGGTCAGTTTTAGAGGGAAGTGAATCTGGATCTCTGACCCAGACCCCAAAAGCTAGGAGATCTTGGAATAATAGATACCAAACTCTGAAAGAAAATGGATACCAACAAAGAATACTGTACCTGGCAAAATTGTTTCAGATTTGATTATGAAATAAAAACCTTCCATTTTAAAGAAAATGATAAAAGAATTCACAACTAGAAAACCTGCACTACAGAACATTCTTAGCAAAATATTTCATGAAGAAGAAATGAAAATTAAAGTGACAATCAGCAAAGGGAGGAATTGCAAGAGTCGTTAATCAAGAGAAACAAACCCAAATTTAAAAAAAAAACTGGAAATAAATCAAAATGAAAAGGTATAAAACCATTACTCAATAATACTATTGAATATAAATGTTCTAAACTTATAAATCAAAAGACATAGACTAGCTAGGTGAGCTGGTGCATACCTGTGATCCCAGTGCCTTGGGAGGCTGAGGCAGCAGAATTGCAAGTTTAGACCCAGCTTCAGCAATTTATTGAAGACCTAAGCAATTTAGCAAGACCCTGTCTCTAATAAAATATAAAAAGGGCTGTGGATTTTGCTTAGTGGTTAAGCACCCCTGGGTTTAATCCCTAGTACAAAAAAAAAAAAAGACATAGACTCAGAGATTGGATTAAAAAAAGGCCCAACAAAATACTGTCTACAAGAGAGTCACCTCATAGACAAATACATCCACAGACTGAAAGTTAAAGGATGGGGAAAAGATATAATTCTCAAGGATCTCATAAACAAGCAAGAATTTCTATTCTCAGATAAAGTGGACTTCAAAACAATGTAATCAGAAGGGACAAAGATGGTCATTTCATACTTCTTAAGGAAATTATACATCAAAAGATACAGCAACTGTAAACACTTATGCCCCAAACAATGGAGCATCTACATACATTAAAAAAAAAAAAAAAAACCTCCTCGATTTCAAGAATCAAAGAGACCAAAACATAACACAAAATTCTGGGTGACTTTAATCCACCTCTCTCACCACTGGATAGATCAGCCAAACAAAAACTAGACAAAGAAGCTATAGAACTAAAAAATGCAATGAATAATTTAGACAACAGATATATAGAATATTTCATCCATCCAGAGGATAATCACAAACTATTTTGAAAACTACACTCCAATAAAATATAAAATCTAGAAGATAACAACAAATTTTTAGAGAGCTATGACCTACCCAAATTGAATCAAGAGGACATAGAAAATTTAAACAGACCAGCCTACTAACAAAGAAAAGCCCAGGACCAGATCGATTCTCAGCCAAGGTCTACCAGACCTTCAAAGAAGAACTGACACCAGTCCTCAAACTATTCCATGAAATAGAAAAGGAGAGAACCCTTCCAGACTCATTCTACAAAGCTACTATAGCCTTGATTCCAAAACCAAAGGCACACCAAGAAAAGGAAACTTCAGGCCCAAATCCCTGATGAACATAGATGCAAAAATTCTTAATAAAGTACTTGCAAATGACTTATAAAAATACATTGAAATGATAGTGCAATATGATCAAGTGGATTTTATTCCAGGAATGTAAGGATGGTTCAATATATGGAAATCAATAAATAGAATTCACCACATCGATAGACAAGAATCACATGATTATCTCAATAGTTGCAGAAAAAGCACTTGACAAAATACTGCATCTCTTTATGTTCAAAACACTGGAAAAACTATAGGTAATAGGAAAATACCTCAACATTGTAAATGGTATACACATTAAACCCAAGGTCAACATCATTCTCAATGGAGAAAAATTGAAAGCATTCCCTCTAAAAATAGGAACAAGATGCCATTTCTGTCCAATATAGTCTATGAAACTCTATCCAGAGCAATTAGTCAAAAGAAAGAAATTAAAGGGATATGAATAGGAAAAGAAGACCTCAAATTATCCCTGTTTGCAGACAACATCATCCTCTATTTATAAGACCACAAAAACTCCACCAGAAAACTACTAGAACTCATAAAGGAATTCAACAAATTAGCAGATAAAAAATTAACACCCATAAATCAAATGTGTTCCTATATAGCAATGATGAATCAGCTGAAAGAGAATTTAGGAAGATTATCCCATTGAAAATAGCCTCAAAAACAAAACAAAACAACAACAACAACAAAAAAAAAAACCTGAGAAACAATCTAACAAAAGAGGCAAAAGATCCCTGCAATGAAAACTACAGAACACTACAGAAACTACAGAAAACTACAGAAATTGAAGACCTTAGAAGATGGAAAGAATGCCCATGCTCTTGGATAGGCAGAATTAATATTGTCAAAATGGCCATACTACCAAAAGTTGTATAGAGATTCATTGTGGTTCCTATTAAAATCCCAATGATGTCCTTTATACAAATAGAAAAACAATCATGAAATTGATTTGGAAAAAGAGACCCAGAATAGGTAAAGCAGTCCTTAGTGAAAAGAGTGAAGCAGGATGCAACACAATACCAGACCTTAAATTATACTACAGAGCTGGAGTTAACAAAACAGCATGGTATTGGTACCAAAACAGACATGAAAACCAATGGAACAAAATAGAAGTCACAGAGGCAAGCCCACATAAATACAGTTATGTTATATTAGAATAGAAAAGATAGCCTCTTCAACAAATGGTGCTAGGAAAACTGGAAATCCAGACGTAGCAGAAGGAAATTAAACCCCTACCTCTCACCCTGCACAAAACTCAGCTCAAAGTGGATCAAGGAGCTAGATATTAGACAAAAAACCCTACATCTAGTAGAAGAAAATGAGATCCATCAGAAAAGTTGGAATGGAATCACCATTTGACCCAGTTTTCCACTCCATGGTATATACCCAAAGGATTTTAAATCAGCGTACTACAGTGATACAAACACATAGAGCTTACAGCAGCTTAATTTACAATAGCTAAGGTATGGAACCAGCCTTGATGCCATTCAACACACAAATGGATAAAGAAACTGTGGTATGTATATACAATATTACTCAGCCATAAAGAAGAATGAAATTGTGGCATTTGCCAGTAAATGAATGATCTGGAGACTATTATGCCAAGTGAAATATGCCAATCCCCCAAGACCAAAGGTGAATGTTCTCTCTGATATGTGGATGTTAACCACACAGCAAGGGGAAAGGGAAAGAATAGAAGTTAGTACATTAGGCAAAGGAGGATGAAGGGAAGGGAAGGGGACAGGAAATAGGAAAGAAAGTGGAATGAATCTGAACTTTCCTGTGTACGTATGTAAATACATCATAGTGAATCTCCCCATCATGTGCTACTTCAAAAATGAGATTCATGGCAACCCTTGTTATTGTTTATGTTCTTGACAGTCGCCATTCTATTTAGAGTTAGATGAAACCAGAGAGAGGTTTTAATTTGTTCTCTACTTACTAGAGCACTTTTTCATATATTTGTTGATCACCTGTATACCTTCTTCTGTGAAGTGTCTTCCCAGTTCCTTAGTCCATTTATTGATTGAGTTCTTTGTATTTTTGGTGTAAAGTTTTTTAAATTCTTTATAAATTTTGGAGATTAATGCTCTATCTGAAGTGCATGTGGAAAAGATTTTCTCCCACTCTGTAGGCTCTCTTTTTGCATAATTTTATTGTTTCCTTTGCTGAGAAAAAGCTTTTTAGTTTGAATTCATCCCATTTATTGATTCTTGCTTTTATTTCTTGTGCTCTGGGAGTCTTGTTAAGGAAGCCTGGTCTTAAGCCAACATAATGGAGATCCAGGCCTACTCTTTCTTCTATTTGGTGAAGGGTCTCAGGTCTAATTCCTAGATACTTGATCCATTTTGGGTTGAGTTTCATGCAGGTGAGAGATAGCAGTTTAATTTCATTTTACTGCATAAGGATTTCCAGTTTTTTTAGCACTACTTGTTGAACAGGCTATCTTTTCTCCAGTGTATATTTTTGGCACCTTTGTCTAGTATGAGATAACAGTATTTATGTGAGTTTGTATCTGTGTCTTCTATTTTGTACCTTTGGTCTACCTGTCTATTTTGGTGCCAATACCATGCCATTTTTGTTACCATTGCTCTGTAGTATGGTTTCAGTTCTGGTAGTGTGATTCCTCCTGCTTCACTCGTTCTGCTAAGGATTGCCTTGGCTATTCTGGGTCTCTTATTTTTCCAAATGAATTTCATGATTGCTTTTTCTAGTCCCATGAAGAATATCATTGGAATTTTAATAGGAATTGCATTGAATCTGTATAAAACTTTTGGTAGTTTTGCCGTTTGGGCAATATTAATTCTGCCTTTCCAAGAGCATGGGAGATCTTTCCATCTTCTAAGGCCCTCTTCCATTTTTCTTTAGTGTTCTGTAGTTTTCATGCAGGGGTCTTTCACCTCTTTTGTTAGATTGATTCCCAAGTATTTTTTTGAGGCTATTGTGAATGGGGTAGTTTTCTTAATTTCTCTTGTAGTGGATTCATTGCTTATGTATAGAAATGCATTTGATTTGTGATTATTGATTTTATATCCTGCTACTTTGCTGAATTTATTTATGAGTTCTAGAAGTTTTCTGGTGTAGTGTGTTGGATCCTCTAAATATAAAATCATGTTGTTAGCAAATAGTGATAGCTTGAGCTCTTCATTTCCTATTTGTATCCCTTCAATTTCTTTGGTCTGTCTAATTGCTCTGGCTAGTGTTTCAAGGATGATGTTGAATAGAAGTGGTGAAAGGGGGCATCCCTATCTTGTTCCAGTTTTTAATGGGAATGCTTTTAGTTTTTCTCCACTAAGAATGGTTTTCGCTGTGGGCTTAGCATAGATAGCCTTTACAATGTAGAAGCATGTTAATACTATCCCTATTTTTTTTATAGCGTTTTGAGCATGAAGGGGTGTTGTATTTTATCAAACACTTTTTCTTCATCTATTGAAGTAATCAAATGATTCTTAACCTTAAGTTCATTGATGTGATGGATTGCATTTTTTGATTTCTGGATATTGAACCAACCTTGCATCCCTGTGGTGAACCCTACTTGATCATGGTGTACTATGTTTTTAACATGTTTTTGTATGCAATTTGCCAGAATTTTGTTAAGGATTTTTGCATCTATTTTCATCAGAGATATTGATCTAAAAATTCCTTTCCTTGTTGTGTCTTTGTCTGGTTTGGGTATCAGGGTGATACAGGCTTCAATAAATGAGTTTGGAAGGGTTCCCTCCTTCTCTATTTCATGGAATACCTTGAGGAGTATTGATATAAATTTGTCTTTAAAGGTCTTTTGGAACTCAGCTGAGAATCCATCTTGTCCCAGGCTTTTCTTTGTTGGTAGACTTTTGATGACTTCTATTTCATTGCTTGAAATTGACCAGTTTAAATTGTACATGTCCTCCTGATTCAGTTTGGGAGGATCACATATCTCTAAAAATTTGTTGATGTCCTTGAGATTTTCTATTTTGTTGGAGTATAGATTTTCAAAGCAGCTTCTAATTATGTATTTCAGTGGTATCTATCATGATATTTCCTTTTTCATCATGAATTTTAGTAATTTGATTTCCCTCTCTCCTCTTTGTTAGTGTGGCTAAGGGTTTATGAATTTTGTTTACTGTTTCAAAGAACCAACTTTTTGTTTTGTCAATTTTTTGAATTGTTTCTTTTGTTTCAGTTTCATTGATTTCAGCTCTGATTTTAATGATTTCCTGTCTTCTACTACTGTTGGTGTTGTTCTTTCTTCTTTTTCTAGGGCTTTGAGCTATAATGTTAGGTTCCCAATTTGTTATTTTAGATATACATGACAGAGTGTTTTGTGACATATTATACATACATGGAGTATAACTTCCCATTCTTGTGGTTGTATGCGATGTAGAGTTACACTGGTCATGTGTTCATATGTGAACACAGGAAAGTTATGTCTGATTCATTCTGCTGTCTTTCCTAGTCCCAGTCTCATGCCCTTCCCCTCATTCCCCCTATCTAATCCAATGAACTTCTATTCTTCCCTTCCCCACCCTTAAAACATGTTAGCACCTGCATATCATTCCGTCTTTGGTTTTGGGATTGGCTTATTTTGCTTAGCATGATAGTCTCTAGTTCCATCCATTTACCAGCAAATGCCATAATTTCATTCTTCTTTAAGGATGAGTAATATTTCATTGTATGTAACTACCACATTTTCTTTACCCATTCATCTGTTGAAGGGCACCAAGGTTTGTTCCATACTTTAGCTATTGTGAATTGAGCTGCTATAAACACTGATGTGCCTGCGTCACTGTAGTATGCTGATTTTAAGTCCTTTGGGTATATACAAAGGAGTGGGATACCTGGGTCAAATGGTGGTTCTAAGGAATCTCCATACTGCTTTCCAGAGTGTTTGTATCAATTTGCAGTCCCACCAGCAATATATGAGTGTTCCCTTTTCAACACATCCTTACCAATATTCATTGTTACTTATATTCTTGATTCTTGTCATTCTGACTGGAGTGAGATGGAATCTCAATGTATTTTTTTAATATTTGATTTTTTTAATGTTTGTTTAAACTTTGACACATAATTGTACATATTTATGTGGAGTGTGATATTTGAATACATGTTTACAATGTGTATAGGAAGTAATTAGCATATCTATAACCTCAAACACATAATACTTTTTTGTGTTGGCAATATTCAGAATTCTCTCCATGAGCTATTTTGAAATATATAATTAATTTTAATCAACCAGTTACCCAACTGTCTAAGACATTAAAATGTATCCCTCCTACTCAACTGCATTTCTGTATCCATCCTTTCTCCATTCCCCACCTGTCTTTCTTCCCAGCTTCTGGTAACCTCTATTCTACTCCCTACTATGAGATCATTTTTTTTTTTTCTTTTTTAGCTTCAACCTATAAATGCTTTTCTGTTCCTGACTCATTTCAGTTAATGTAATGTCCTCCAGGTTGCCACAAATGACCAGATTTCATTATTTTTATGGCTGAATAATATTCCATTGTGTTCATGTGTATATGGGTATATGTGTATCTATATGTATATGTATATATAGTGTATAATGTTACATGTGTGTGTAATCTACACATATGTATATTTACATGTGTAGATATGTATACATACATATGTATGTATATACACACACATATGCAACATTCTTTTTATCCATTTATCTATTGATGGACACCTGCATGGATTCTACATCTTGAGTGTTGTGCAGAGTGCTGCAAAAATCATGGAAGAGCAGATGTTTCTTCATACACTGATTTCCTTTCCTTTGGGTTTTTACCCAGTAGTGGGACTCCTGAGTTATATGATAGCTCTGTTTCTAGCATTTTGAGGAATCTCCATACTGTTGGCTATAATGGCTGCACTAGTTGATATTCCCACCGATGGTGTACAATGGTCCTTTCTCCACATCTTCACCAGCACTACAAAGTATTGATTCTAGCAGTAGAGACAGTAAAGTCAGTAGGTTCCAGCTACTCCTCTTTCTTTATGAAATGGTGTCTCTTCTTAAAAGTTGCCCAGATGTGACTGACTTGTTTAATTCCTTTATACTGAGAGGCAAACATGGAGTTTATAAAACTTTTTTAAAAAAAATCTGCTTATTTATTAATTACAACAATGGCTCTTTATCTATGTAATTTCTTTTTTAATTAATTTTTATAATTCTAACTAGTTATACATGACAGTAGAATTCATTTTGACACATCATACATAAATGAAGTATAACTTCTCATTCTTATGGTTGTACATGATGTAGAAGCATACCAGTCATGTAATCATGTACATACATAGGGTGATAATGTCTGATTCATTCTACTATCCTTTCTAGCCCCACACCCTCTCTACTCCCTTCACTCTCCTCTGCCTAATGCAGAGTACCTCTATTTTTCCCTAGTCCCATCCCCTTATTGTGAATTAGCATCCGCATATCAAACATTCAACCTTTGTTTTTTGGAATATGTACACTCTCACATTCATTACATCATTACAATAAATATATGGAATATATGGAATCAGCTAAGTACTTGTCCATCAGCAGACACACGGATAAAGAAATATGTGGTTTATGAACATAGCTGGGTACTGTTTGACCTTTAAAAAGAAGGAATTTATTCATTTACCACGAAATGGATGAACCCAGAAGACAGTATATGAAGTGAAATGAGTCAACACAGAAAGACAGTATGACCTGATCTTATTACAGGCGTATAAAAACATCAAACTCTTAGAAATAGAGATTCAACAGTGATTACCAAAGGCTGGAGGGTAGGAAAAATTGGGAACTTGATCAAAGGATATAAAACTTTGGTTAGTTGAAACAAGTTCAGGAAATCTGTTATACATTATAGTGACTATAGTTAATAACAGTGCCCTGCTCCCCGCTCTCCTCCCTGTCCAGGGAATCTCGAAATTTGCTCTTGTGGCTGGTGGGTATGTTTACCACCCTCTCTCCCACAGGCGTGGTGTAAGCACAGACATGCACTGATGTTACAATGTGATGAGCCCAGTTGTTACCCCTTCCCATGCTTCTTATCCTAGATCCGGTCTTTCTTGTCATAGTGAGAATTCCATGTTCCACTGCAGAGACCCCTGAATTGTCGATTGTTTTTATAATTGTCTTTAAGGAGGAAGGGCCCCATTAAAGGGTGAACTAGTAATAAATTGGAATTTCAAGTAAATATTATGTACTTGTGTTTATAAAAAAGTGTATACTTGAAAATTGCTGATTGAGGAGATTTTAGGTGTTATCATTGTCAAACAGTATGTGAGTCAATGTGTATCTTAAACATCTTGATTTAATCATTCCACATTGTATATACATATCAAACATCATGTTGCACATCAATGTTTCCTTGTCAATTAAAAAGGTAAATTAAAATTTAAAAGATGTGCTGTTAGTACTAATTTTTATAATTTTAAGATGTAGTAGTTCTGACTTAACTTCCCACATCATTATTGCTTCTGTTTAAATTCTTATATTTTTTTCTCATAGCTGATGGGAAGATACATCAGCTTCAATTGATGGATACCATGGACGCTCTTAAGGGTAAGTGAGTAATAAGACATAAAACCAAAATCTTAAGCCTTTGCAATAATATATACATACTATATGTATTATATATATTAATATATGATATATTCATTATACATAATATATAACATAAAATGTATTATATATAATATGTATTATATATAAATATATATATAGCAAATATATATGGAAAAATTTTTAAATTTATTAAAACCTTTTTTTGTACATGTGTGTATAGAGGGTAATAAAGTCTGTCTCATTCTACCATCCTTCCCATCCCCACTGCCCCACCCTGCCCTCCACTTCCCTCTGCATAATCCAAAGTTTCTTCATTCTTCCTTATCCACCCCCCCCCCCCCCACACTATGGATGAGCATTCACTTATCAGAGAAAACATTCAACTTTTGTTTTTTTGGGATTGGCTTATTTTACTTAGCATGATATTCTTCAACTCCATCCATTTGCCTGCAGATGCCATCATTTCATTCTTTTTTAAGACTCAGTAATATTCCATTGTGTGTGTGTGTGTGTGTGTGTGTGTATCACATTTTCTTTGTCCATTCATCTGTTGAAGGGCACTTAATTGATTCCATGCCTTATCTATTGTGAATTGAACTCCTTATAAACATCGATGTGGCTGCATCACTGTAATATGCTGATTTTAAGTGCTTTGCATATAAACCAAGGAGTGGGATAGCTGGGTCAAATGGTGGTTCCATTCCAAGTTTTCTTAGGAATCTTCATACTTCTTTTCAGAGTGGTTGCACCAATCTGCAGTCCTACCCAGCGCTCTATGAGCATGCCTTTTCCCCCACTTCCTCACCAACACTTATTGTTGCTTGAATTTTTAATAATTGCCATTTTAACTGGAGGGAGATGAAATCTTAGAGTAGTTTTGATTTGCATTTCTCTAATTGCAAGAAATGATGAACATTTTTTCATGTTTGTTGATCACCTGTATATCTTCTGTAAAGTATCTGTTCAGTTCCTTAGCCCACTTATTGATTGGGCTATTGTTATTATTTCTTTTGGTGTTTAGTTTTTTTGAGTTCTTTATATATCCTGGAGATAAATGCTCAATGAGGTACATGTGGTAAAGATTTTATCCCATTCTGTAGGCTCTCTCTTCACGTTATTGATTGTTTCATTAGCTGATAAGAAGCTTTTTAGTTTGAATCCATCCTATTTATTGATTCTTGCTTCTATTTCTTGTGCTCTGGGAGTCTTGTTAAGGAGGTCTGGTCCTAAATCAACTTGGTGAAGATCTGGGCCTACTTTTTCTTCTATTTGGTGAAGGGTCTCAGGTCTAATTCCTAGATACTTGATCCATTTTGAGTTGAGTTTACTTTCATTTTGTTACATATGGATTTCCAGTTTTGCCAGCACCATTTGTTGAAGAGGCTATCTTTTTTCCAATGTATATTTTTGGTGCCTTTGTCTAGTATGAGATAACAGTATTTATGTGAGTTTGTATCTGTGTCTTCTATTTTGTACCTTTGGTCTACCTGTCTATTTTGGTGCCAATACCATGCCATTTTTGTTACCATTGCTCTGTAGTATGGTTTCAGTTCTGGTAGTGTGATTCCTCCTGCTTCACTCGTTCTGCTAAGGATTGCCTTGGCTATTCTGGGTCTCTTATTTTTCCAAATGAATTTCATGATTGCTTTTTCTAGTCCCATGAAGAATATCATTGGAATTTTAATAGGAATTGCATTGAATCTGTATAAAACTTTTGGTAGTTTTGCCGTTTGGGCAATATTAATTCTGCCTTTCCAAGAGCATGGGAGATCTTTCCATCTTCTAAGGCCCTCTTCCATTTTTCTTTAGTGTTCTGTAGTTTTCATGCAGGGGTCTTTCACCTCTTTTGTTAGATTGATTCCCAAGTATTTTTTTGAGGCTATTGTGAATGGGGTAGTTTTCTTAATTTCTCTTGTAGTGGATTCGTTGCTTATGTATAGAAATGCAATTGATTTATGGGTATTGTTGTTATATCCTACTTTGCTGAATTTATTTGAGTTCTAGAAGTTTTCTGGTGGAATTGTTTGACTCTTCTAAATACAGAATCATGTCATCAGCATATAGTAATAGTTTGAGTTCTTCCTTTCATATATGCATTCTTTTAATTTCTGTCATCTGATTGCTCTGGCTACAGTTTCAAAGACAATGTTGAATAGAAGTGGTGAAAGAAGGCATCTCTGTCTTGTTACAGTTTTTAGAGGGAATGCTTTCAGTTTTTCTCCATTTAGAATGATGTTCACTTTGGTCTTAGCATAGATAGCCTTTACAATGCTGAGGTATGTTCCTACTATCCCTATATTTTCTAGTGTCTTGAACACAAAGAGGTGCTGTATTTTGTCAAATGCTTTTTCTGCATCTATTTAAATAATCATTTGATTCTTGTCTTTAAGTCTATTGATGTGATATTTTACATTTATTGATTTCCCTATATTGAACCAAGCTTGCATCCCTGGGATGAACTCCACTTGATTGTGGTGCAGTATCTTTTTAATATGTTTTTGTATGCAATTTGCCAGAATTTTATTGAGAATTTTTGGGTCTATGTTCATCAGGGATATTGGCCTGAAGTTTTCTTTCCTTGCTGTGTCTTTGTCAGGTTTTGTATCATGCAATAATATTTTGATAAAGCCTATTAAATGTTTATAATATAAGCATGCATATTCATAATGTACATTTGGAGAATGCATGAAAAATTTAAAGAGAACAGAATGAATCAAACAACATTACTCTATGTAAATTCATGATTACACAAATGGTATGCCTTTACGCCATGTACAAACAGAGAAACAACATGTATCCCATTTGTTTACAATAAAAAAAAAATAAAGAGAACAAAAGAAAATCACCCCCAGTTTAAAGACAAAAATAAACAATGCCCATATTTTGACATATTTTCTTGTATTCTATTAGATATTTCAAACTGGAATTTTTGGCCTTGGTTTTGTGTTCAATTTATTTCATGGGAAATAAAATGCTAATCATATCATCGATAATGGATAATTTGTGTCCATTAATATTGAGTTTCTTCCATGGACCAAAAAAATCTACACTACTGTAATATTGAACAACTTCTTTTATTTCTTTTTATATCTCTTGCCAAATAATATAATTTAATCTGGCTTTCATTTTCTAGACATGCATGGAAACACTGATGCTATAAATAGTCAAGTTAATTTAGTGGCTATAGAACTAAGTGGAAATCTGGAAGAATGTACTGGAATAGAAGGGAATAAGTCTGCTTCTGGTTTAGGTGGTAACTAATATCCAAAGTAGTTGAATTATTTTCTACTTGGTGAAATTTTGTGGTGGACTGTTACCAACTTCACATCTTAAAGTTGGATTTAGATTGGTTATGAGATATAATTCTTTGAACAAGTGTTAATAATATCTGGTTCTTTTTATGCCTTTTCTATTTATTCTAGATGAATTTTAAAACAAATTTCATTGTACAACCTTGCTTTTTACTTTGAAACTGGAAAAAACAATGTGTGGACATGTGTGTGTGTGTGTGTGTGTGTGCACGCATATGACTGTTTAATGCATAAATATACTTTTGTCTCATCTTTCTCAAGGAGAGAAAATTAATATTAAAAACCTAAGCAATCTTTTGGAAAAGACAGGAGTGGAGCTCACAAACCAGGAATTTCAGAATCAACAAGAACCATTATCAGTTGATGGTAAGCGTTTCTGGTATTCTGATATTTTCAGAGGAAGTTAGACTTATGTATGAGAATTTGTTAAATTACATGTATTTTGCTATATTGAATATGAGATTGCAGCCCCATAATAATTTAATAGGGTCTAGAGTTTAGTGGTCACTACTATCACAAAGAGGAGGGATAGAAGGGAAAAAAGAGAGAGAGAGAGAGAGAGAGACAAAGGGAGAGGGGGAGGGAGAAGGAGAAGAAGAAGAAGAAAGAGAAGAAGGAAGAGAGAGAGAGAGAGAGAGAACTGTACATTTTATGTTGTCTGATGAAAATTTAGAACACCAGCTGTAAATTATTTTCTCCAAAAATAGCAATGCTCAGTTTGGTGTGGTAATGCTTACCACTAATATAACTACTGGGAAAACTGAGGCAGGGGGTCTCAACTTTGACAACCTAGACAACTTAGTGAGATCCTATTTCAAAATAAAATGAAAAGGGCTAGATATGTAACTCAGTGGTAGAGCACTTGTCTAGCATGCCTAAGGCCTTGGGTTCAATCCCAAGTACCACAAAAACAAAACAGCAAAATTTTGTCAAGGCTTTATATTTAAATACTAAATCATAGAAAAATATAGGCAACCAAGGAACATTTGCTAAATCATATCATGTAATCGTAATAACAAAAATCCATATTATAGGAAACTACAGAGTTATCAACCTGGTATTTTCAAGTTAAAGTACAAGGAGAAATGAGATAGAGAAGGAATCTATAGATTGAAAGAGACATAAGAGACATAACGACATTTATATTTGTAAAAAAAATGGACATTATAAGGGTCTTTATTGGGAAAAAGATGGCAGGGCAGAGGGAAAAAGTACCATTTACTGATTCCTTAGTACCAGACCTACAAAGGGGGAAGACAGCTTTTCTGTGAGGTGGATAGCCAAGGGATCACACTGAAATTTGATACTAAAATATAAAAATATTTTTTTAGACACAGAAAGTCAGTTACCTGTTCATAAGAAATAATAAGTAAGAGAAGCGCCGGCTTGGGCATGCCAATGTGCCCACCAGTGGTGGTTGTGAGGGGGAGGGAAAGCATGATTAGACAAAGGAGAAGGTACCACTGGCAGATAAAGAAGTTATTTTTTTAAATGATGGAGAAAAACAGGGATTAGAGAGGAAGACTGATATTAGTGGACTCAGAATTGTTAAGGGAAGTGACTTGGTAAAAACAAATCAAAGATTGGCTATCCTCCTCACTGGAAGACACTCCTAGGCAGAGAAACTGACACCATAGTTTTACTCTGTGGTCCTGGTAGGTCACCTCAGTGCTCTGGGTCCCCCGTAGTCCCACATACAGCTCCCCCCATCTCGGAGCTCCTCAGGGTCAGGGAAAAGCAGAGGCAATCTGAATGGCCCACGTGGGCCTCAGAGACCCACAGGGAAAGTGGGCCAGACCTGAGAGCATCAGGGGAGCACCACAAGGGGAGGGGACCTGGGATCTGAATGGCCCACTCTGGCCTTGGAGTTCCTTTGTGGGAAAGAAGACCAGTGACCCAAGCAGCCACTGGCAGCTGCAGAGCTCTTTAGGGGAGAGTGATGTGAGTGCACTAGGAGCTCTGTGCCCACTCTCCATATTCCCTGTGAAAAGCAGCTGATGCAACTGCCTGAGGTAACTGTGAAAAAAACTGGGTAATAAAATGTCATCCTGGGATCCTGCAGCTGACTGTAAAAACTAGAAAGGAAATAAAATTCTCAAGAAAGCCCCTGAATGAAATGAGAGAGACTGAAATAGGTACAAAGAGAACTTGACCTGGACCATTCAGCCTTATTATCCCAAGAGAAAAATTCTACATTCTTTCAGGGGTCTCAGGGATCACACAGGAAAATACCTGCTACCAAATACTTCATACTCATAACAGTGAATCCAGTGTAGATTTTATCCCTACGCTCAAAAAGCAAATTTTACCAGAAACCCTAGAGATCTGGACATGGCAGAGACTTGGCATCCTCCTACCAACTGCAATAAGGGAAGAGGATTAATTTTCAAACACACACCCACAGAGTTCCAAATTTGGGTCAGGTCCAAACCCCAGTTACTTGAATCCCTAACTTAGAACTCAGCACCATTGCCAGTCCCAGAAAAACACAATTTGTCAACACCAAAATTGTGCTGAACCAGCACATGCTACACGGCTGGAAACAGATCTACTACAACCAGCTGTGCCACAGAGGCTGGCAGAAAAGTAAGGGCCACAAAGTTGCAGGGCTACGCAAGTTCCAACCCTCAACCCGAGGGCTGCAAAGCCAAAAGCAAATACAAAGAGTGAGCATCCATTCCTGCCAACAGTTTTGACCTCCCCAGCAAAAAGAAGCTTTTTAGTTCTCGGCAAGATTTTTTCTTTTTCACTTTCTTTTCTTTTTTCTATTTCTTTCTTTTCTTCTTTTGTTCCTCCATAACCCCACTTTTAATTGTTTTTTTTACTCATCTTCTTTTAAATTCTAACTTTAAAAAAATTTCCTCAAACGTTGTTTTTCTCATTATTCATGACTGTGTGTGTGTGTGTGTGTGTGTGTGTGTGTGTGTGTACTCTCTATATGGATAGGCTCAAAGAATATATATATATATATGTATATATATATATCTATTCTTAAAAATTTATTTTCACATCAGTAGTTCCCCTCTCCACTTGTTTCTTTACTTTGCCTTCCTACCCAATTTTGCCATTACCTAAAGAAACTATAATCCCACTAAGTAATAGGATTAGTTTATGCAATTCACATCCCATTCATATTAATGTGATTATCAATACAGTAGATGACATAGTATACTCTTGAGCTTGATTGCCCAGTCTAGTTCACAGTATTGTACTGCTGCTACTGATATAAAATGCTGACCCCCACCATTTCTATATAGGTGACAATTAGGACTACAGATGTCAAAGGAGACACCAGACAATTATCTTAAAATGTGTATATATATATATATATATATATATATATATATATATATATGTGTGTGTGTCACTGTCATTAGTGCTATTCTTGCTTCCCACTCCAAGAGAAGCTCAGAAGTCACTGGGACTCCAGGTTAGAGACTCTGTTGCCAAGAAAGATTCACAAGTCAGCCAAGCAACAGTGAACCTCACCCCACAATTGGTCCAACCCTTCCTGAGCCTAAACATTTCTTCATCCCATAGAATTGGGGAGGTAGAAACCCCAAACCAAAAACTAGACCCCAACAAGGAACAATCAGAAGGGAAACTCGGGTCTCCCATCTAGAATCTACTCATATATCCCAAACAGAAATCTTAAAATAAAAAAAGAAATATACACATGAGGTCACACATATAAAAGAGGAAAGGAAAACCACCTCAATGTGCAAGAGCAGGATCTTGGAAACTGCAAACAACCCCCATTCACAATCCCCAACAAAGATCATACAGAAATGAAAGTAGAGGAAATTCCAGAGAAAGATTATAAAAAAATTGATCATCAAAATGTTCAGTGTACCAAAAGAAGACCTTAAGAATGAATTAAGAGCAAATTCAGGAGACAAAAGACCATTTGAATAAAGAAATAGGAATAGTGAAAAGACACTCATCAGAACTCCTAAAAATGATACAGTGAATCAAATTAAAAATTCACTTGAAAGCATCATCAAAATTTTAGATGGTATAGAAAGTAGAACTTCAGTGTTTGAAGACAGAACCTCAGGCCTTGAAGACAGGATACATGAATTTGAGTACACAGAATACAAAAAAAGGGAAGAAAATAGAACATGATCAGAATATACAAGATCTCTGGGACAACCTCAAGAGACCAAACAGAACTGCTGGAATAGAAGAGAACATAGAAATAAAATCTAAAAGCATAAAGAACATTTTCAATGAAATGGTCACAGAAAACTTTCTCCATATCAAAAAGGAAATAGACCCATAGGCAGGAGGTGTATAGAACCCCATATGGTCCTATTCAGAAAAGAAGTTCTCCAAAACATCATAATCAAATGCCTAACATAGGAAAATAAGGAAAGAATATTAAAAACTGCAAGAGAGAAACAGCAGGTCACATTTGGTGGCAAATCAATAAGACTCACTTCAGACATCTAAACTCAGACCCTAAAATCAAGGAGGACATCAAATGAGATATTTCAAATTCTAAAAGAAAACAATTGCCAACCAATATTGCTGTATCCAGCAAAGCTCTCTTTCATATTTGATGCTGTATCCAGCAAAGCTCTCTTTCATAAATCAAAGGGAGGGAGTACTTTCAAACACATCCTAGGATGCTAGTATAAACCTGTTACCCAAACCAGAAAAAGACACATTTAGGAAAGAAAACAACCAACCAATATCCCTAATGAACCTAGAAGCAAAAATCCTAAAAAAAAATTAGAAAACCACATTAAAAAGCATATTAAGAAGATAATACACAATATGAGGGTTGGGGTTGTAGCTCAGTGGTACAGCACTTGCCTTGCATGCGTGAAGCACTGGGTTCTATCCCTAGCACCACATAAATAAATAAAATAAAGGTATTGTGTCCATCTACAACTAAAAATTTTTTAAAAAGAAAGACACTTCCATGACAAGGTAAGACTGAAAGAAGGCATGACAACTATGTGAGCATTATAAAGAATACTCAAATATTGCATGTAGAGCATCTGCAAAACAAAGTGTAAAATGCTCAAATAAAAGAAGATCAGTAGAAGACAAATTTTCTAAATGAAAAGCAAGATAGAATTAAATATAACAACAACAACAAATCGAAATGGCAGCAAACCACAAACATATCCATAATACTGAATTTAAATGGTCTCAACTCCTCGATTAAACAACATAAATTAGGTTTGGGCTGGAGTTCATTGGAAGATTGCTTGCCTGGCACATGTGAGGCACTGGGTTCAATCCTCAGCACCACATAAAGATAAATAAAATAAAGGTCCATTGACAACTAAAAAAAATTTTTAAGAAGACATAGATTAACTGAATGGATCAAATAACAAGATATACTGTTTGCAAGAGACTCATCTTGCATGTAAAAATATTCACAGGCTGATGGTAAAAGGGTGGAAGAAATATTTCACACAAATAGACTCTGAAAACAAGCTGGAGTAGCCATTCTCATATGTGACAATGCAAATTTCAAAATAAATGAATCAGAAGAGACAAAGAGGACCTTTATATTCCAGTAAAGGGAATGATCCAACAAGAAGAAATAATGATAGTTAATATATGTGCCCTCAATGTCAATACAACAATTACATTAAAAAAGTACTCCTTGAAGTTAAATTCCAGATAGACCCCAATACAATAATACTGGGAAATTTCAATACACCCTTATCACAGGTTACCAAAATACAAAAGCATATATAAAGATATATCATACCTAAATAGTATAAATCAAATGGACTTAATAGACATCTACAGGATATTTCATCCCAAAACAGCTGAATTTACCTTCTCAATAGCACATGGAACTTTCTCCAAAATAGATCATATTCTAGGTTACAATGTAAGTCTAAGCTAATGCAAAAAAATTTATATAATCCCATGTATCATATCAGACCACAATGATATGAAACTAGAAACCAACAGCAAGCTAAATAACAGAGGGCTGGATGTTGTAACTCAGTGGTAGAGCACTTGCCTAGCATGTGTAAGGCACTGGGTTCGGTCTTCAGGACCACATAAATATAAATAAATAAGATAGAGGTATTGTGTAAAAAGAAAAAGAAAAATAACAGAAACCACAGAATGCTTGGAGATTAGATAATACTCTTTTAATTGAAGAATGGCTCAAAGAAGAAATGGGAGAAGAAATAAAAAAATTCTTAGAAACAAATGAAAACAAAGATCAGCATATCAAAATCTCTGAAACAGTATGAAAGCAGTACTAAGAAGAAATTTTTTTTGCATTGAGTGCCAACATTAAAAATGTAGTGTGAGCCCAATAAGCTTATGCTCTACCTCAAGACCTTAGAAGAACAAACTAATTCCAAAATGTGTAGAAGAGAGGAAATAATAAATGTCAGAGCCAAAATTTACAAAATTGAGTATTAAAAAAACAAGACACAGAATCAACACAACGAAGAGTAGATTCTTTGAAAAGATAAATAAGATTGATTAGCCCTTAGCCAAACTAACAAAGAGAGAGAGAAGACCCAAATCGACAAAATTAGAGGAGCTATCAGACACTGCTGAAATCCAAAAGATCATTAGAAACTATTTCAAAAATTTGTACTTGCAAAATTTTGAAGATAGTGACAAATATCTAGACACATATGACCTGCCCGGATTGAACCAGGAAGATATTGGTCTAAACTAATACTGTTCTGTTTAGACCAATATCAAGTAATAAAATTGAAACAGCAATTAAAATCTACCAACAGAGAAAAGCCCAGTATGATATGGATTCTTATCTGAGTTCTACCAGACCTTTAAAGAACAACTAACACCAGTCTCCCTCAAATTATTCCATGAAATTGAAAGGGAGGGAATACTTTCAAATACATCCTAGGATGCTAGTATAAACCTGTTACCCAAACCAGATGAAGACACATTTAGGAAAGAAAACAACCAACCAATATCTCTAATGAAGCTAGATGCAAAAAGCCTCAAAAAATATGAAAACCACATTTAAAAGCATATTAAGATAGTACACCATGACCAAGTGGGCTTCACTCCAGGGATGCAAGCCTGGTCAACATACACAAATCAGTAAACGTACTTCATTGCTTAAACAGAATCAAGGACAAGATATATGATTATCTCAATAGATGAAGAAAAAAATCTTTGATAAAATACACTAACCTTTCATTTAAAAACACTGGATAACATGTAACAAAATGAAATTAAACCTCTATATCTCACCCTGCACAAAACACAAAGTGGATCAAAGACTTAGTCACTAGAACACAGATTGTGCCTAATAGAAGAAAAAGTAGACCCAAATCTTCATCATGTCGGCTTCGGACCTGACTTCCTTAACAGGACTCCTAAAGTGCAAGAAGTTAAATTAAGAATCATTAAATGGGATGGATTCAAACTAAAAAGTTTCTTCTTAGCAAAGAAAACAATCAAGTAAAGAGAAAGTCTACAGAATAAGAGAAAATCTTTACCACATGCACCTCAACTATAGCATTAACCTCCAAGGATATATAAAGAACTTAAAAAAACAACACCAAAAAAAAAATCAAATAATCCAATCAATAAATGAGATAAGGAATGAACAGACACTTCACAGAAGAAGAAATACAATCCATCAACAAATGTATGAAAAAATGTTCAACATCTTTAGCAGTTAGAGAAATGCAAATCAAAACTACTCTAAAGATTTCATCTTACTCCAGTCAGAATGGCAATTATAGAGAATAAAAGCAACAATAAATGTTGGCAAGGATGTGGGGGAAAAGGCACGCTCATACATTGCTGGGTAGGACTGCAGATTGGTGCAACCACTCTGGAAAGCAGTATGAAGATTCCTCAGAAAACCTGGAATGGAACCACCATTTGACCCAGCTATTCCACTCCTTGGTTTATATGCAAAGCACTTAAAATCAGCATACTACATTGATGCAGCCACATCAATATTTATAAGGAGCTCAATTCACAAAAAGGTATGGAACCAATTAGGTGCCCTTCAACAGATGAATGGATAAAGAAAATGTGATACACACACACACACACACACACACACACACAGTGGAATATTACTCAGTCTTAAAGAAGAATGAAATTATGGCATTTGCCGATAAGTGAATGGAATTGGAGAATATGCTAAGTTAAATAAGCCAATCCCAAAAAGCAAAAGGCTGAATGTTTTCTCTGATATGCAGATGCTAATTCACAATAAGGGGTGGGGGTGCAGGGAAGAATAGAGTTACTTTATATTAGGTAGAAGGGAGTGAGGTGAGGGGAAGGAGTTTGGGGGTAGGAAGGATAGTAGAGTGAAACAAACATTATTACCTCATGCACATATATGACTGCATGATCGATGTGATACTACAATATGTACAGTCAGAAAAATGAGAAATTACACTCCATTTATGTATGATTTATCAAAATGTATAAATGCATTCTGTCATGTACAACTAATTAGGACAAATTTAAAAAATTTTTTTTAAAGCTACAAAAATAAACACTGGAAAAAAATCAAAAACCTTACATAACATAAAAGGCAATATATATGACAAACCAAAAGCCAACATCATACTAAATGGAGAAAAAGTGAATGCTTTTCCTTGAAAATCAGGGACAAGACAAAGATGTCCATTCTCACCACTTCTATTCAACATGTTCTTGAACCTATAGCCCAGAGCAATCAGATAAGAAGTGGAAAAAATATCAAACTATCACTGTTTACTGATGACATGATCCTGTATCTAAAAAACTGAAAAAATTCTACCAGAAGACTTCAAGAGTTGATAAATGAGTTTAGCAAAGTAGCATTATACAAGATCAATACTTATATAGCAGTAGATTTTCTACACTTCAACAGTGATTCAGCTGAGAGAGAAATCAGACAAACTACCCCCTTCAAAATAGCTTCAACAAATAAAAATAAAAAAGAAGAAGAAAAAGAAAAACAGGGGATTAATTTGACCAAGGAGGAGAAAGATCTCTACTATAGAAAATTGAAGAAAGAAATTGAAGATGATCTCAGAAGATGAAAGACCTCCCATATTCTTGGGTAGGCAGAATTACTATAGTCAAAATGCCATACTACCAAAAGCAATATACACCTTCAATGCAATACAGGCATTTCATCTCACAGGCATTTCATTATGCCACTCTGGAAAGTAGTGTGGAGATCCCTCAAAAAACTAGGAATGGAACTATCATATGACCCAGCTATTTCACTCCTCAGTGTTTAATCAGGCAATTAATTTACTAATTGGATTAAGATTCTCACAACCCAATCATTTCTCCTCTGAACCTTCTTGCACTATCTCATGTGATATTTTGGGGAACACCACATCTAAACCATAACAAACTCTAACAAAAAAGGATCATTATTTGAACAATTGTATACAAACTGAGATGTCAACACAAATGACTATTTGATAATATGAGTAACAATTTTAAAAATTTATTATGATAATGGTTTAGTAGTCATTTTTAGTGTTATATTTTAGTGTAATTTTGAAATATAGGTAACGTGGTATGATATCTGATATCTGATATTTGCTTCAAAATGATCAGGGTAGAGTAGCAAGAGTAGGTGGGAGTATATACACATTTAAAATGGACATTGTTTTCTAATATCACATTAATAATTTATATGAAAAGTGTTCTAGTTCTCCCACTTTCATTTGGAAAAGCTAGCATGTGAAATTATAAATTAGATTTTAACTTTGTAAGTGTATTTATAAAACATTGGAATCTTTAACAGTATAAATAAATATATATTCGCTTTTTATTATTGAATGTAAACTAATCACAGGAAGCTGATGGATGTAATGGAGGCTTTTAAAAGCAAGATGGAAGGACAGTGCATTTTGATGCTTTGGTTTTGATTCTTATACTATTAGTCATTAGATTGTCAGCTTGCCCCAATATCTTAATTGTTTTTATTGTTCCTTTTATTACTTACCACTTAATATCTCATGGGAAACTGTTTTGTATTATGGAAAGAATTTCCAATGTGTTAAATGAAGGGAAAAAAACCCTCTGGGTCTACACAGCAAAAAAGTGAACTACAGAATTCAGGATTTAATCAGCAATGGATAATCTGAACAATGAGACTGATCCTTATTAGTCTCAAGTTTTAGTATTAGATTTCCTTTTAGTGCTATAATTTATTCAGCTAATTAATATTTACTGAGTTCTTGTAGTTCTAGATAATTCTCAAAATGTAGGAGATCCATAGGATTGAGTCAGTGGTCTTTCTTTCATGGAGCTCACATTTCCTTAGTAGGTGAGGAAGAAATTAATAAAAAAATGAGGTAACTTTATAAATAGGTACTTTTAAGAAAATGATGTTAATATGATGAAGAGTGACTGAATGACAGTTACTTTAGAAAGGATAGTTAGGGAATGCCTGATAGAGAGTGATATCTGAGCTGAGGTTTGGAATCAGCCTCCTTGTAGAACTTTTGCTGAGTAGATGCTTCTTAAACATAAGTGTAAATGCAATATATTATTCTTATAATTCCAGTATAAAACCTCATTGCCAATTGCATAATTTTGAATGTAATATTGATAATGATAATACATAGTAGTGATTATTTTTGTGTTGTAGAGTTAAAATAACTTTTTTGTGGTCCTTTCTCTTTCTTCAGAGAAGTATGTCAATATCTTTGACACCATTCTGAAGAAAATTGGAATGAATTTCCCTGACAAAGAATTTGAAGTGATGTCACACTATTAGCTAGATAATTGTGATTGTAGGCACGACTCCCTGATCTTCAGTAGAACTTGGGGTTGTGGTTTATGATTTCACATTCCTAAGACTTAATGGATATATGATTAATACATATTTAAAAAGAACCCAGCACAAAACAAGCAATTTTGTCTTAATGAACTGAGCATCACTTTCATGATATTTTAGAGTAATCCATGTCTCTTGAACCAAATCCAAAGAAACAAAACCTGTGCAAAATCTGTGCTATGCTCTGAAAAAGACAATTATAACATGTATAAAACATGGCATTTATTATTCAAAGTACATTTAAAGTACATTTAGACTAAAGGCAGAAGAAAATATATGGTGAAAATAATTTGGGAATTAGAAATATCAGATTAGTAAAGTGCTCACTGAAGACTAAATGTAATCATGATATAAGTGCTTGTTCTGCCCTATTTCCTGGTTGATTTGATGGAATGGAGTAAGGGTTGATAAAGGAGTCTGACAGAAACAGCTTTCAGTCTTATACTAGCTATGTAATTTCAGACAAGGTTTTAATTTTCTGAGGCTCAACTTCTTTATATGTTAAAAAAAGTAAATATAACTTTACAGAAGTTTGAGGTGTGGTATAAAAATATCCATCAAATACATGACTTGTTGGACATTAATTAAATTTAATTTTCTTTCTTGAGTGAAAGAAAGCAGATTAGTGAGGTCAGGAGAGCAAAGCAAAATGATAGGTTTGGAGGAGAATACTTACAAATCTTTTAAAATTTTGCTGTAATTTTGCAAATAGAGTATACTCTTTTAACCAAGTATATGTACTATTTTAAGATATCTAATTTTTTCATGCTCTTATGGTGTGGGGAGAAATTATAGAAATATGATCATAGTAAAAGACATGGAAAATTATCAATATCTTATGCTCTTTTTCACAATTAAAAATTTTACATTGTATTTGTGAATTTTATTGTGGTTACTGCAATCTATACCTGTTTGCAGGTGCAGCTGATGAGAAAGTTCAGCTTAAAGAACTATTGAAGGAGGCTATGCCTGTTGCAGGTAAGGAGTTGATATAAAACCAAGATACTAATGCTTGTAAAATATATTTTTGAAGTGGTATATTGAAAATACTATTGTCTTTAACATTTTCTTATAATACTTGCCAATTTATTAAGTATGAAAAGGTTTTAAAATTTTTTCTCTTTTTTATTGGTGCATTATAATTATACATATGAGTGGGATTTGCTGTTACATATTCATATGCACACATAACATAATTTGGTCAGTTTTTTTCCCTCTGTATGTCTCTTTTCCCTCCCACTGGTACTCTTACTCTATTCTGCTGGTCTCCCTTCTGTTTTCATGAGATCCTCTCTCTCTCTCTTTTTTTTTCCCTCTAGCTTCCACATATCAGAGAATATGTGAGGCACAGACTTTCTGAGTGGTTTATTTCACTTAACATAATGCTGCAAAGTTCCATCTATTTTCCTGAAAATGACATAATTTTCTTCTTTATCATTGAATAAAACTCCATTGTGTACACAAGCCACATTGTCTTTATCCATTCATTTGTCAGTGGACACCTAGACTGTCCATGTGAGTTGCGCTGCTGCAGGCATGGGGGGCATGTATCACTTATAGTATGCTGACCTTAATTCTTTGGGGAAAATACTGAGCAGTGCTGCAGCTGGGTTATGTGATGGTTCCATATTTGTTTTTTGAGGAATCTCCATACAGATTTCCATAGTGGTTATACTATTTTAAAATCATACCAACAGTGTAAAAATGTTCCTTTTCCTCCACATCTTCTCCAGCATTTATTATTATTTGTATTCTTGATGGTTGCCATTCTAACTGAAGTGAGATGAAATCTCAGTGTAGTTATGATTTGCATTTCCATAACTGCTAATTATGTTGAACTTTTTCTCCATATATTTGTTGACCATTTGTATTTCTTCTTTTCCCCCACCCCCTGCCTGTTTTTTTTGTTGTTTTTTTTTGTTGTTGTTTTTTTAAAATTTCTTTATATATTCTGGATATTAATCCTCTGTTAGAAGAGTAACTGGTGAAGATTTTCTCCCATTTTATAGGCTATACTTTCATGCTCTTAATAATTTCCTTTACTATGTAGAAGTTTTTAAATTTGATGCTGTTCCACCTATTGATTCTAGGTTTTATTTTCTATGTTTTGGGGTATTTTTAAGGGAGTCCGTGCTTGTGTCAATATGTTGGAGTGTTGACCCTGTTTTCTTCTAGCGTTGTGAAATCTTGTCTAATGCCGATGTCTTGGTCATCTTTGAGTTGACTTTTGTGCTGTGTAAAATCAGGGATCTAGCTTCATTCTTCTACATACGGACATCAATTTTTCATAACACCATTTGTCAAAAGGCTACTTTTTCTCTAACATATGTTTTTGGGATCTTTGTCAAATATCATATGCCTCTATCTGTGTGGGTTTGTTTCTGTGTCTTCTCTTGTATCCCATTGATCTTCATGTCTGTTTTACTTCATGCTGTTGTTACTGTCTCTCTATAGGATGATTTAAGAGCTGGTATTGTGAAGCCTCCTGCATCACTCTTCTTGCACAGGACTGCTTGGCTATTCTTGGTCTTTTAGTCTTCCAAATTAAGTTCAGAACTGTTTTTTTCTAGTTCTGTGAAGAATGTCATTGGTATTTTGATAGGGATTGCACTGAATCTGTAGTTGATTTTTGTTAATATGGCCATTTTAACAATCGTAATTTTGTCCATACATGAATGTTGTCTTTCCATGTTCTAGTATTGGAAGTACTTGTAAAGAGAAAAAAACATGGAAGAGATAGGTATGTGTAGCAGTATCAAATTTACCATACTACAAATTGAGGTATGCAATAAATGTGGTATGTTCTTTATTTTTTCTAAATAAATTAATTTCTTTTTCTTTTTAATTTGTTCTAATTAGTTATACATGACAGTAGAATTCATGTTGACACATTGTAAATAAATTAATTTCCTAATCTTCCATCTTACTCTGGCTGTGGTGGCATGTTGGAAAATGGAAACGTAGGACTCCAGTCGTATTATTAAAAGCAACCCAGTTTCTTCTGGTTTGAAAGAAGAGTGGTATCTTTTTGGTAGACTTTTTAGTACATTTTCAGTTTTCAATCCTTCTCCCACTTCCCTTCAGAAAGGCACCATAGTATAAGGAAATATATAGGTATCCCTCTGGTAGTAGAGAAAGGCAGCCAGACATTGTATTGTCATTCTTGATATTCTTCTTAGCAATTTCTTGTATTTCATGTATTTCCAGGGAACCTGCTTACCTTTCCTGCTGAAATCTGCTGCTTGAGAAACTTGCCTGTTTTCTCAGCAAAGTCAAGGTTTTGCGGTTCTTCCTTTATGAGCTTGGCTCATCCTTAGTATTCACTGCTGATGAGATCCTCTTAGTCTTAGTCAAGTATCCTATCAGTTCCCAATAACCTCTGTTAGGGATCATCATGCCCCTTTACTTGGTGTACTGTGGTAGACCATTCATAGGGGAATAACTGAATTCTTGCTATAACACAAAAACCAAAGAAGCCAAGGAATGGCCTATCTCTGCCCTCTATTTGCCTGTATACAGCATGCCACAATATTTATTCTGTGCAACAGCACACTGATGCCTGGGTACCCTGTGAGGTGTTGTCTTCACAGAATTCCAATAGAAAGCATGACACAAGCCTCATTTGCTTTTTGTCCTATCGGTACCCTTTTTTTTAAATTTTATTTTTTAATTTATTTTTATTTATTTATTTTTTATTGTAAACAAATGGGATACATGTTGTTTCTGTTTGTACATGGCGTAAAGGCATACCATTTGTGTAATAATAAATTTACATAGAGCAATGTTGTTTGATTCATTCTGTTATTTTTCCCCTTCCCCCACCCCTCCCACCCCTCTTTTCCTTCTATACAGTGCTTCCTTCCTCCATACTTGCCCCCCTCCCTAACCCTAACTCTAACCCTAACACTAACCCTTCCCTCCCCCCCATTATGTGTCATCATCCACTTATTAGCGATATCATTCGTCCTTTGGCTTTTTGAGATTGGCTTATCTCACTTAGCATGATATTCTCCAATTTCATCCATTTGCCTGCAAATGCCATAATTTTATCATTCTTTATGGCTGAGTAATATTCCATTGTATATATATATATACCACAGTTTCTTTATCCACTCATCAATTGAAGGGCATCTAGGCTGGTTCCACAGTCTGGCTATTGTGAATTGAGCAGCTATGAACATTGATGTGGCTGTATCTCTGTAGTATGCTGATTTTAAGTCCTTTGGGTATAGGCCGAGGAGTGGGATAGCTGGGTCAAATGGTGGTTCCATTCCAAGTTTTCTAAGGAATCTCCACACTGCTTTCCAGAGTGGCTGCACTAATTTGCAGCCCCACCAGCAATGTATGAGTGTACCTTTCTCCCCACATCCTCGCCAACACCTGTTGTTGCTTGTATTCTTGATAATCGCCATTCTAATTGGGGTGAGATGGAATCTTAGGGGGGTTTTGATTTGCATTTATCTTATTACTAGAGATGTTGAACATTTTTCCATATGTTTGTTGATTGCTTGTAGATCTTCTTCTGTGAAGTGTCTATTCATTTCCTTAGCCCATTTGTCGACTGGATTATTTGAATTCTTGGAGTAGAGTTTTTTGAGTTCTTTATAGATTCTGGAGATTAGTGCTCTATCTGAAGTATGATTGGCAAAGATATTCTCCCACTCTGTAGGCTCTTTCTTCGCATTGCTGATAGTTTCCTTTGCTGAGAGAAAGCTTTTTAGTTTGAATCCATCCCAGTTATTGATTCTTGCTTTTATTTCTTGTGCTATGGGAGTCCTGTTAAGGAAGTCTGGTCCTAAGCCGACACGTTGAAGATCTGGACCTACTTTTTCTTCTGTAATCTGCAGAGTCTCTGGTCTGATTCCGAGGTCCTTAATCCATTTTGAGTTTAGTTTCGTGCATGGTGAGAGATATGGGTTTAAAACAGTGTATCTGGAGCTTTTCTTTGATCTTACCTCCTCTCATAGGTTTATTTGGAGAAAGGAGCTGTGGGGTGGAGAGATGGAAATGAGCAGCTAGTAGCAAGAACACTTAAACTTTCTCAGTCTCAATAAAAAGAGATAAATAGATGAAAGAGAAATAAATGAAAGATGAGAGATAGACAGGCAGAGGCACTGAAAGTATTTCTCTTCCTGGGGGTACTTTCTTAAACCATAAAGTTGAGTTTCCCCTTCCTCCTCTTATTAGGATATAGATGGATAAAAGGAGTTTCCCTTATATGATTTTTGACCTCTCAATTGTCTAGTTATAATAAAACTAAATATCTGATTTTGAAGGTTTGTTTGTAATAATTGCTTTTAAAAGTTGAAAGTATTTTTTCCTCTGAGGTCATATAAATTCTACGGCAGAACAGGAAAGGTGTTCATGGAATAAAGGAATGTGAAAAAGTACATTAACACTATTTTAAAATACTGTGTTTGTACATGATAAGGTGTAACTAACAATTCTTTCAAGGGTAAAAAAGATTTTGACCTTTCTTCCAAACTTTTATGTAGATAGATAGTCCTAGATATATGTAGATGTTTGGAGACTAGGGGTCCTGCTGAAGGTGAGGGCGTTTGGTGTCTACCCCAGTTCAGACACTGGAGACCAGGCTCTGAAGGCACAGATCTAATTTTACTTAGGATTGTACAAGACATATATAGACACATTATCCAATCAGGTTAACACACTTGTTAAAGCATAACAGAATCAGCCTATAAGTGAGCCATACATTGAGATAATGTAAACAGACCAAGTATGCCTAAGTAATTCTGCCCAGCAACAAGTCTGAGACAAAGGACTGAGGGGATGGTAAGCTTCAGCACACAGTGTGAGGGAAGGCAGCGTGGGCGAGCTCACATCAGCTTGCTGGGATGCTTGATAAGTGAGGCCTTACCTCAGCTCATAACTCAGCCTCAGAAACTGCAAAGACCTTCATTCCATGGCGAGTCTTTACCATTACCTCAGTTTCTCTGTCCAGACTGTTTGGCTTACTTAGACCATGGTGTCAGCAACTGCTTTCAGATAAGCTTGAGGAATGTTCCCTACAGATATAGGGCAAATGTGGTAAGTACTTCTTTGTGAAACTTGAACTATTTTATTCTGTTTCTCCTTCTCTGTGAGTTGAATTTTGCCTTATTTTTAGCTACTAGTAAGATATATCAGAATTAAATCTTGACTGGTGTGTGAAACATTCTAAAATAAATGGATGATGAATTAGAGAATACTCTTATCTCTTGTTATATTATTTTGCTAAACACTTGATAAAGAATTATGCTGCTCTCCAAGATATGGATCCAATATGATTTAAATTATTTTACCTTGGCAGAATGTCTCATATTTTCACATATTCCTATTGGCAATATTCATATGCATATGCATTTTAATAAAGTTTCCTAGAGGAATGACAGAATGTGTTTTTGTAGGCTAAATTGTGAAATGGAGAACAATCACTAATGATGTGGTTAATATAGGCAATAAAACTAAATAAAACTAGTTTGGGTTAAAAAAGAAAATCAGTCCTACTTTTTCTCAGAACTAATTATTAAAGAACAGAACAGAAACTTCTAAAAAGAAGAAATACAAATGGTCAACAAATATATGAAAAAATATTTAACAACTGTAATGGTTATAGATATGCAAATTAGAACTGCACTGACATTCCATCTTACTGCAGTCAGAATGGCAATTATTAATAATACAGGTAACAATAAGTGTTAGAGAGGATGTGGGGAATAAGGTACACTCATACATTGCTGGTGGGACTACAAATTGGTGCAACTGCTTTGGAAAGCAGTATGGAGATTCCTCAAAAAATTAGGAATATAAGTACTATATAACCCAGATATCCCACTCCTTGGTATATATCCAAAGGTTTTAAAATCATCACACTACAGTGATGGAGCCACATCAATGTTCATAGCAACTCAATTCACAATAGCTAAACTATGTGAACCAACCTAGATGCCCTTTAACAGATGAATGAATAAAGAAAATATGACATATATACACAATGGAGTATTACTCAGTCAAAAAGAAGAATGAGTTTATGACATTTGTCAGTAAATGGATGGATTCTAGAGACTTAACATGCTAAGTGAAATTAAGCCAGTCCTCAAAAAACCAAAGTTTGAATGTTTTTGCTGATATATGGAAGCTAACCCACAATAAGGGGGGCGGGGAAGAGTAGAAATTCTTTGGATTAGACAAAGGAGAATGAAGGGAAGGGAGGGGTGATAGAAAAGGAAAGGCAGTGAAATGAATCTGACATAATTTTTCTGTGTGTGTGTGTATATATATATATATATATATATATATATATATATATATATATGAATGTACCACAGTGAATTCCACCATTGTGTACATCCACAAGACTGGGGTCTGAATTAGAATAAGATATATTCCATTCTTTAGTATAATTATATAAAAATGGAGTCTACTGTCCTGTATGACTTAAAAAAGAAAAAAAGAAGTAATTATTAAAATGCACCATCATCTGCTATATGCCTGACAGAGTTCTAGTCTTTCCATACATGTGACTTTATCTTCACAGATATTCTATGAAACAGGTAGGATCATTTTAATTTCATACAACAGAAAACTGAAAATCAAAAAGTTAGTTTACTTAAGTAAATTCCAATAGAGTAAATAATAATGAACAAATCAATGTGTTCATATTCCAACAATATTTTTCAGCTTGCTGGAACTTCTTATTTTTATCATAAAAATAATGCACTAAAAGTTAATTCAGTTCCCTTCAGGAATATTTGATGTGTATATTTATTTCCCAAATAAGACTTAAGTAAAGTAAGCTTAATTTTAACCGTATTGAATCTTAAGTACTGCCAAAAAGTCTATAATTCATAGGCAAAAATAAGTGAAACATTTTAGCATGCGTAGGAGTTTTCATTTTTTTTCCCCCTCTTTACCTAGGAGAAAAAATTGATATCAGAGACTTGGACAATGTGCTAGGAAACATGGGGATTGAACTCACCAAAGAAGAATTTGGAGAACTGAAAAGAAACCTTCCAGTTGATGGTAACTCATTTTAAACATTAAAAAAAAATCCTTCATGAAATCTTGGTCTTGAAGTTTTGGTATATATTCCTGAAACAGGTACACTCATATATTCCTGAAACTACTTTGTAATGATAAACTTGAAAAACATCAGAAAAAATTCAGTCTAGAGTAAGACTGTCTTCATTTTATAAATCCATATAGAATACAAAACATTTGACTAGATTGATTCTAATACCATCTCTCACATTAATGAATATTTAGGAAGCAGAATAAAAAACGTGGAGAAGGAAACAAATGAAGGAAAGTTGATGTTTATATACCCTTTCCACATTCTGCATATATTTCTGTATTCTGAATCAACTACCTAATACTGCTGAAGCTTCTCTAAGAACACCAGTTACTTATTATTTACCAATTGCTTTAGATATAGTTTTTTATAGGGGTTCTTTGCTGTATTTGATGTTGATAATTCTAACCTTGAAATTTTGTTCCCTTGGTTTTTGTGTTCTTCTCTCAATCTGGATCTTCCATTCCTGTTTTTTTATTTAGCATACTCTCTGGAAAATTTCATTGATATCCATGGTTTTTTACCTATCACCTATAGGTTGATGACTTCCAAATCTGTTGTTTGTTTGTTTATTTATTTTTACATAGACCTCTCTTGGTCTTCTGACAGATATATCCAAATGTGCTTAGACATTCCCACTCGAATATTTCATAGTAGACATCATTTTGGACATATTTTAAAATGAATTTATTATTTCCTTTCCCATTCTCCTATTCCTGGATTCTGTCTCATTTGTGCTATCATGATTTATTCATCTAAACTAGCTATGTGGAATTCATTTTTTGATTCCCTACTATTTCCTATCACTTACTCTCTAGTCCACCCACTTCACAATGCCAATTTTACCTCAAATTACCACACATACATAGATGAATGGATTGATGGATGGCTATGTGACAAAATAAGAATAGTAAAATGTTAATTGTAGAATCTAGATGATGGGCATATGGGCATTCATTGAACACTTCTTTCAACCTCGCAGTTTGTAAATTTTCATAATAAACATTTTTTTAGAATCCCATATATAAATTCATAAATATCTTTCTGTCCTTTCTGCCACAGCCAGATTTTAGGTCCTTTCATTGCTGGTTTCAGCTATTTTGATGGATTCTACAAGATAACCATCAGAGTGAGCCATATAAAATGCAAATCTGACCATATTATGTCTCAATTTAAAACCATTTATTGACTTTCAGTCATATGCTAAAAAATGTAAGTCCCTTAAAATGGCAATCAAGTTCCTTTATGATTTGGATCCTATTTATCTAATCCACTATTTTACCCTGTATACTAACGAACTTTTATTCCATTATTTTTAATGGAATATAATCACTTCTTCTGACTAACTCTTCCTCATTGCTTATAAGAGTTGAGAAACACCATTTTCAGAAACATTTTCTTTAACTACTCAGATAGCATTATACTTCTCTTTTTATCTACCATAACTATGCATGTTTTTCATGAACTTGCCATGTTCACATTATAATTGTATATTTACATTTATTTGCTTTTCTTGTCATTTTAATTGAACTTGAGAGTAGGGAAGGCTATATTATTTATCTTTCTGTATTTAATACCTGGAAGAGTTTTCGGCATATTAAGTAGGTACTCCATAAATCTTGAACGAGAGGAGGACAAATGACTGAGTAAATGAGTGAATGGATAAATATTGATAAAATGATCCTTAAGAAAATGAATAGATATTGATAAAGTGATTCCTAAGAAAATGAAGAACTTTGGATAAGGTTATGGCTCAGTGGCAGAGTGCTTGCCCAGCATGTGTGAGGCACTAGGTTCAATCCTCAGCACCACATAAAAATAAATAAATAAAATAGAGGTATTGTGTACTTTTACAACTAAAAAAAATTTTAAAAAAAGAAAATGAAGAACTTCTTTTGGTCAGGGAATTAATATTTATTTCTGGTATGCCTTAAGCACTTACTGCAGCAATTCTAAGTGACATGGAGAATCAAAGTCTGTTTAGGAATAGACTGGAAACAAACTTATTGTCTTATTTTTTTGCCAGAGACCTCAGTTGTAACATTTATGGCATTACTAGAATTGAGGGTCTTCATAGAATTGACCTTCATTGATGGTATTTTCTATCATGTTTTACTGGTCATAGCCCAGTAAGAATATATTTTTCCCTGGGCCAGATTGTTAGAGTTCAGTGATCAGGGGCCAGTTTACTAATGTAGAATTAATCCTTGAAACTAAGAATTATGCAATTAAAAGTGAACCTAAATAATGATGCTAATAACAAACTTTGTCTAGGTTCTGAATCATAATTTCAAAATATTTTTCTCTTAATTTATTCTGTCTTATAGCTAAAGGGAAGACTGATCTCAAATCATTGATGGATACAGTACAAGTTATTACAGGTTAGTGAGAAAATACTGTAAAGTTAATATCCTAATTCTTTATACTAAGCTATATTTTTTCTCTGATAAATACTTATTGACATGTATGATATAATTGTGATGTAATCATTTGTCTCGTTTAAGAATTACCACAAAGTGAACATTTTCTCATACCCAGTTGTATTAGTAGACTTTTTGTTGATATTACCAAAACACCTGACATGAACAAGTAAGGAGGGACAATTTATTTTGGCACATGTCTTCAGAGGTTTCAGTCCATGGTCAGCTAGCTCCACTGCTTTGGGATTGAGGTGAGGCGGAATATCATGGTGAAAAGGGTGTGGTTCATGGCAGCCAAGAAGCAGAAAGACAGAGATGGGGAGGGAGCAAAAGAAAGAAAAAGAGAAGGAGAGAGGAGAGCAGGAGGAAGGGGAGAGGGAGGGAGGAAGAGAGAGGAAGAAATAGTGGAAGGGGCCAGAGAGAAAATAAACCATTTCAGAGCAGCCCTAGTGACCTGCTTCCTCTATTTAGGTCCCATCTCCCAGTAGTTCATTCACATATCAATGGATTAATCTACTGATAAGGTCAGATCTTGCTTGATCCAATTCTTTTTCCAAAGCCCCACTTCTGAACATTGCTGCATTGGGAACCAACCCTGTAACACCTGAGACTTTGGGGGACATTCCAAATCCTAACCATAATACCATTTAACTACACCCAGACCATGAAATAGAAGATTATCAGTAATCCATAAGACCCCTATATTGTGGCATAATCACTTCCCCTTTACAGTTGGAGATAATTACAGTTGGCTCTCCTTATTTCTGGGTTTTAGATCCACAAATTGAACCATATTCAATTAAAAATATTTGGAAAAAATTGTCTATGCTGAAAAACTGCACACATTTTAATTGCCATTATTCTTTTAACAATACATCATAACTTAAGGGATATGGGAGAAATATGTGTAGGTTATATACAAATGCTCCATCACTTTATATAAGGGACTGAAGTATCTGCAGGTTTTAAAAAAATTTTAAAAACTTTTCATTTTTTTGATCAACTTGTAATAATTGCAGATATTTAAAGGTGCAGTACAGTATTTTAACACATGTATACAGAATCTACTGATCAAATCAGGATAATTAACATTTCCATCTCCTTATCATTTATGTTTGGAGCCTTTAAGTTTCTCTCTTCTAGATCTTTATAAAAATATAAAAGGTAATTGTGAACTATAGTCACTCACTGTGCTATGGAACACTAGAAATTATTCCTTTCATGTTTTGATACCATGATCAAACATCCCTTCTCTTTCTTCCCCACTGCTTCCTAAACTCTAGTAATCAGTATTCTACACTCAAAGCAACTTTCTTTTTAGCTTCTACCTGTATGAGAGAACATGTGATATTTATCCTCCTCTGTTTGGCTTATTTCACTAAACAATGTCCTGAATTTCCATCCATTTTGCTGCAAATGACAAAATTTAATTCTGCTTTATGGTTGAAAAATATTCCATTGCATATGTACACCACATTTCTTTGTCCACTTATTCATAGATGGTACCTAGATTTATTCCATATCTTAACTATTGTGAAATAGTGCTGCAGTAAACAGCAGTGGACATTATCTCTTAGATGTAATGATTTAGTCATTGGGAGATTAAATCCCACCCAGTAGTGAGATTGCTGGATCATGTAGTAGTTTATCTTTTAAGAAAATTTCATACTGTTTTTTAAAATGGCTGTACAAATTTACACTCCCACCAAAGGTGTATGAAAGTTCCCCTTTCTCTGTATCCTTACTGGCATTTTTTAATAATAATAATAACAACAAATATTATAATAATTATTATTGGTCTTTTTGACAATAGCCATTCTTGCTGGGGTGAGATGTTATCTTGTGTTTTTTACATTGGTTCTTCTTAGTCATACATGACAATAGAATCCATTTTGATAAAATTATACAAGCATGGAATATATCTTACTCTAATTAGGACCCCATTCTTGTTTTGCATTTCCCTGACAACTAGTGATGCTGAATATTTCTTTTGAGAAATTTCGGTTTAGATCTTTGGCAAATTATAATATCGGATTATTTGGTGGTTTTGGGTACTTTTATGAGTTCCTTATATTCTGAATATCAATTCCTTTTTGGATAATTCATTTACAAATATTTTCTCAGTTTTATAGGTTGTCGCTGAACTCTGTTGATCATTCCATTTGCTGTACAGAAGCTTCTCAGTTTGCTTCAATCCCATTTGTCTAGTTTTGCTTTTGTTGACTTTGCTTTTGGTGTCTTATCCAAAAAATCATCACCAATTATGGTGCCTTGAAATGTTTCCCTTGTGTTTTTTTTTCTAGTAGTTTCTAGAGTTGATGTTAGTATATGGTGAGAGATTGGAGTTGTTTCAGCCTTCTGCATATAGACAGATAATTCTACCACATCATTTATCAAAGAGGTTTTTTCCCCAACATATGTTTTTGGTGGTTTTGTCAAGAATCAGTTGACTTTGATATGTGGGTTTATTTCTGGGATCTCTATTTTGTTTCATTGCTCTGTGTGTTTTTAGGCCAGTACCATGCCGTTTTTGGTTATTTTTAGCTCTGTATAGTATACATTGAAATCAGGTAGTGTGGTGTATCCAACTCTGTTCTTTTTGTTCAAGCCTGCTTCAGCTATTTGAATTTTTTGTCCTTCTGTATGAAGAGTGTCATTGGTATTTTGATGGGGATCACGTGGATTCTATACATTGCTTGAACTTTTAAAAATATTATTTCTTCCAATCCATGGACATAGGAGATCTTTCCATTTTTTTGTGTCATCTTTAATTTCTTGCAACTAGTGTTTGTAATTTTAAATACAGACATCTTTTGCTTCCTTGGTTAAATTTATTCCTAGGTATTTTAATTTTTATAACTATTCCGAGTAGGATTGCCTCATGATTTCTTTTTCAACAAGCTCATTATTGGTGTAGAAAAATGCTACTGATTTCTGAATGTTAATTTTATATACTGCAACTTTATGAATTTGTTTATCAGTTCTAATAGTCTTTTGGTAGAGTCTACTTTTTTTATAGAGAGAATTAAATTGTCTGAAAACAAGGATAGTTTGGTTTCCTCCTTTTCTATTTGTATGACTTTTATTTCTTTTTCTTGCCTAATTGCTCTGGCTAAAATTTTCAATACTATGTTGAATAAGAATGGTGAGAGTGGACATGTTTTCTAGTTCCAGATGTTAGAGGAAACATTTTCAGTTTTTCTCCATTTACTATGTTGTTTACTGGGGGCTAGTCATACATGGCTGTTTTTATTTTGAGGTAGGATCCTACCGTATCCATTTTTTTCAGTGTTTTTATCATGAAGCAATGTTGAATTTTATCAAATGCTTTCCTGCATCTATTGAGGTGATCAAATATTTTTATCCTTCACTCTGTTGAAGTGATGCATTACATTTATTGATTTGTATACAATGAAATATCCTCACATATCTAAGATATATTCCACTTGATTATGGTAAAGGATCATTATTGTTGTTGCCTTGTCTGATTTTGTTATTGGGTTAATGCTAGACTTATAGAGTGAATTTAGAATCCCTTCCTTTCAGTTTTTTTGAGAATTGGTGTTAGCTCAATTTTTTTGAGAATTGGTATTAGTTCTTCCTTAAAAGATTGGTGGAATTCAGCAGTGAAGCCATCTTATCCTGGACTTTTCTTTATTGGGAGATGTTTTATTACTGATTCAGTATTACCACTAATTATTGTTCTGGTCAGGATTTCAGTATCTTCATGGTTCAATTTTGGTAGGTTTTATGTGTTCAGAAATTTGTCTATTTCTTCTAAGTTTTCCCATTTGTTGTCATGTTTGTTCATAATAATCCCTAATGATCCTTTGTATTTCTGTGGTATTAGTTATAATGTCTCCTTTTTCATTTCTGATTTTATGTGGGTTTTCTCTCTTTTTTTTCTTGGTAGTCTACTTAAAGTTTATCAGTTTTATCTTTTCATAAAACTAATTCTTAATTTCATCAATTTTTTTGTGTTTTTTTCTTTAACAATTACTCTTTTTTGGCTCTGATTTTTGGCATTTCTTTCCTTCTACTTTTGGGTTTTATTTGCTCTTTTCTAGCTCCTCAAGATGCATCGTTAGGTTGTTTATTTGAAATCTTTCCCTTTTTTTGATGTTGGTACTTTTTGTTTTCAACTTCCCTCTTAGTACTGCTTTTGCTGTATCCATAAAGTTGTGGCACATTATATTTCCATTTTTATTTTTTTCAAGAAATTTTTAAATTTCCTTTTTGATTTCTTTTTGAATTCATTCAGTAGCATGCTATTCAATCTCCATATATTTGTACAATTTTTGAAGTTTTTTTTTTTTGCTTTTGATTCTAATTTTATTTCATCTTTATAAAGGATATATGATGTGATTTTGATTTTTTAAATTTGTTGAGACTTACTTTGTGTCTAATAATATGGTCTAATAGAGAATGTTCCATGTATTGATGAAAAGAATGTGTATTCTTCAGTTGTTCGATAAAATGTTCTGTAAATGTTGTTAGACCTGTAGTATAATTTAATTCTCATGTTTACTTCTTAATTTTTTTTGTCTGAATAATCTGTCCATTAATGAAAGTGTGTGTTTAAGTTGGTTGGTATTATTCTGTTGGTGCTTCCTTTAGATGTAATAATATTTATTTTCAAAAATTGGGTGCTCTGGCATTAGGTATGTATACATTTACAATTGTTTTATCTTCTTATTTAATTGCTTTCTTGGTTATTATAATGCGGCCTGTTACTTTTTTTTAGTTTTTGTCTTAAAATCTATTTTTTCTGATGTAGGTCTGTCTGCTTCTGCTCACACTTTTGGTTTCATTTTGTGTGGAATATCTTTTTCCATCTTTTACTTGAAGTCTCTGTGTGTCTCTTCTGATGAAGTCAGTTTCTTATAGGAGGCATGTTGTTTGGGTTTGGGCTTTGTTTGTTTTTAAATCCTTTTACCAGTCTATATCATTGAAATAGGGAATTTAGTCCATTTACATTCAAGGTTGTTATCAATAGGTAACAACCTAGATAATGCACCTTCCATCCCTGAAGCAAAGGTGTAGTAGGGACTCTAGGTAGTTCACCTCCATAGTTTCCATGATTGTGGTATCTGTTGAACTCTCCTCTCACTAGGTTTGCAGGTCTCCACTACAATGTGGCCTATGTGAATTATCCCATTCTCCTTTTACCCTACAGTTGGTACTCTCTCTGGTCAGGGAACCAGGATTACAGTTGCTGGTGTGCTATATTGCACTTTCCATACTGCTATCCAAGGTTTCCTTGTCTTACAGGGTTCCTGCCCCTCCCTTGCTGGATTCCAGTGCCACTTACCTCAAATGCAGCTGTTTATTTCTTGTTATTACTCTTTGTGAAGGAGTGAGTACAGGGCACCTCTGTTCAGTCACCTTCCCCTTTTCTCTATTCACAGGTTTTGGTATCTGTAACGGGGCCTAGAATGAATCCTCTGTACCAAGGAACAACTATACTATTCTGAGTTCTGAGTCCACAGAATTACTCATTTTGCCTGTTTTGAGCTTTATATGAATGGAGACATAAATCTGTATTCCACTATTTTTTACTCTTCACTTACTCTCCACATGTTATTCTCTGAGATTCATCTGTATTATTACATGTAGCAGTAGTTTGTTAATTATTATTGCTGTATATTGTTAATATTAATAAACTGTAATCAAATAGAGATCTTTAAGGAGCTTATTTTGGTGAAGGAATGATTTTTATTAATTGGTTACCTGAATATATTGTTTATAATTTTTCATAGATAAATGCATGAAAATTTATTTTTCCATTTAACTGTCAAAGAACATTTCCAGTTTTGAACACTTGCAAACCACATATCACTATGAATATTCCTGTACATAACTTTTGGTGAACATATGTGCATGATTCTTTGGCTATATATCTACAAATGAAATTGCTGTGTTATAAGATAGGATTATATGTACTTTATTAGGTATTGTACATTGATTTTCTAGAGTAGTATTATTTTACATTTCAACCAGCAGTGTATGAGTGATCTAATTGCTTTACAGCCTTGCTAATGTTTGATACTCTTTTCCATTTTAGCCATTGTGATGGGCATGCAATAGTTTCCCCCTGTGTTTATAGTTTTCATCTGTATTTCCCTAATGATTAATGATGTTGAGTGCCTTTCTCACATTTATTGGTTGTTTGGGTAATATTTTTTATAAAGTTCCTGTTTATGTTCATTACCATTTTTTCTGTTTGAATGTCTGCATTTTACTTTTTGAATTTTTTTTTACTTTTTATCTTTTTTATAGTTTTTTAAAAAAAATGTATTCTGAATACGATTACATTGTAGGTTATACATTGCAAATATCTCACCATATGTATTTGCTTTTCACTTGAATTATACCTTTTAAGGAAGAGAAGTTCGTATTATTTATGTAGCTGAATAAACCTTTTCTTATAAAGTATTTGGGATTCTATTTAGCAAATCCTAGTTACATCAAAAAATTTTTCCTATTTTATCTTCTGGAAGCTTTATTTTTTTGTTTTTACATTTAGATATATAATTCACTCATTTGGTTTTTCTATATCATGTGGGGCAAGAGTCACAAATCCATTTTTTTAAGTGAATATTCAGCACCATTTATTGGCAAAATGATATTTCTCCACTGCATAATAAAGCCATCTTTCTCATAAATCAAGGACCATAAATGTAGTGGTGCATATGGACTTTTTAAAAACTGTTTCTTTGGTCTGATTGTCTGTCTTTGCATGTATACTATGGCCTTAATGCCTTTTATATGTCTTTGTATTTGAAGTGTGAAGTCCTCCAAATTTGTTATACTTCTTTAAGGTTGTTCTGACTATTCTTGACTTTTTATATTTCCATATACATTTTATAATCAGATTTTAATTTCCCCCAAATTTTACTGGGGTTTTCATTGGATTTAGATCAATTTATAGAGAACTGACATCTTTATAATACTGAGTTTTCTAATTTATGAAAATCACATGTGTGCTAATACAATGACTCTGAAAAACACCATCACCCACTCTGTAGCATTTTTCAGTTTTCATCATGCAGATTCTCTCACCATTGCTGTTTTAAGCTATGAATAATCTGAGAGAAGAGAAAAAATCTCAAAAATTCCTGAATGAAGCTATCATGAGCCAAATTCAGGCTGCTGACAAACCACTGAAAATGGTCCATTGCAACATTGATTTAGGTCAACCAATTTTTCTCTTTTGTTAGAGTATTCCTAGGTATTTTATACTTTTTTTTGTATCGCAAACATATTTTTTTGTCATTTAATTTTCTAATCATTGCTGGTATTTAGAAATGCAATTGATTGTGTGTGTGTGTGTGTGTGTGTGTGTGTGTGTGTGTTTGTGAAAGAGAGAGAATGTGTATGTGTGGGAGTGTGTGTGTGTGTGTGTGTGCATGTGTAGCTGGATCAGATCTACTATTATTTTGTTTAGTATTTTTGCAGATTGGTGTGAAATGTACTTTTCCTATAATGTTAATGTCTTAGGTTTTAAGATATTCTGGCCTCATATAATTAATAGAAAGTATTTCCTTTTTTTCTTTTCTTGGGAAGTTTTTGTATTCATTTGTATCATTCAGAGATGAAATTCTTTAAGACTAGAAATTTCTTTTCTTTATTACTTTTTTATTTACTTTTTTGTTTTTATTTATTTATTTTAGACCATTTTGATTCATCGTATACAAATGGGGTACAACTTTTCATTTCTATGGTTGTACACAATGTAGATTTATATCATTTGTGTAATCACACGTACATAGGGTAATAATGTCTATCTCAGTCCACTATCTTTCCTTCCCCCACCCCCTCCTGCCCCATTTCCCTCTACAAAATCCAAAATTCTTCCATTCTTCTCTTGCCCCTGCTTCAGCCACCTGCCTCATTATGTATCATTATCCACTTATCAGAGAACACATTTGGCCTTTGGATTTTGGGGCTTGGCTTATTTCAACTAACATACTCTCCAACTCCATCCACTTACCAGCAAATGCCATATTTTTTTTGTTCTTTATGGCTGAATAGTATTCCATTGTATATATATATACCACAGTTTCTTTATCTATTCATCTATTGAAGGGGATCCAGGTTGGTCCCACAATCTAACTATTTTGAATTGAGCAGCTATGAACATTGATGTGGCTGTATCACTGTAGTATGCTGATTTTAAGTCCTTTGGGTATAAACCAAGGAGTGGGATAGCTGGGGTCAAGTGGGTGGGTCCATTCCGTGTTTTCTGAGGAATCTCCATACTGCTTTCCAGAGTGGTTGCACCAACTTGCAAATCCAGCAGCACTGTATTAGTGTGTTTTTTTTCCCACATCCACACCAACACTTATTATTGCTTGTGTTCTTGATAATAGCCATTCTAATTGGAGTTAGATGAAATCTTAGGGTGGTTTTGATTTGCGTTTCTCTAATTACTAGAGATGATGAGTACTTTTTCATATATTTGTTGATCACCTGTTTATCTTCTGTGAAGTGTCTGCCCACTTGTTCCTTGGACATTTATTGATTGGGTTCTTTGTATTTTTGGTGTAAAGTTTTTAAAGTTCTTTATAAATTTTGGAGGTTAGTTCTCTGTCTGAAGTGTGTGTGGAAAAGATTTTATCCCGCTATGGATGCTCTCTTTTCATGTTATTGATTATTTTCTTTGCTGAGAAAAAGCTTTTTAGTTTGAATCCATCCCATTTATTGATTCTTGCTTTTATTTCTTGTGCTCTGGGAGTCTTGTTAAGAAAGTCTGGTCTTAAGCCAACATGATGGAAATCTGGGCCTACTTTTTCTTCTGTTTGGTGAAGGGTCTCAGGTCTAATTCCTAGATCCTTGATTCATTTTGAGTTGAGTTTTGTGCAGGGTGAGAGATCAAAATTTAATTTCGTTTTGTTACATATGGATTTCCAGTTTTGCCAGCACCATTTGTTGAAGAGGCTATCTTTTCTCCATTGTGAGTTTTTGGCACCTTTGTCTAGTATGAGATAACTATATATATGTAGGTTTGTCTCTGTGTAAGACTGGCAATTTCTATGTGGGAAAATTTTAAATGACCAGTTCAGTTGTCTTAATATAAGACTGTGGAGATTTCTGAAATCTTCTTTCATCATTGCTATATTGTGTTTCTCCAGGATGTCCTTTATTCTGAATATACAAAGTACTTATATAATATTCCTATAGTCTTATTATCTTTTTAATATCTGCAGGATCTATATCAATGTCTCCTTTGTTATTAGAGATATTAGTTATGTGTATTTTCTGTTTTCTTTTTTTCCTTTTTCTGTCTTGGTAGAGGTATTTATCAATTTTGTTAGTCTTTCCAGTGCTCAACTTTCAGCCATATATATTCTACTTATTTAAAGATTGTTTTTTGTTTCAGTAATCCCTGCTTTTGTCTTTATTTTTTTCTATTTGGGGAGAAGATTAGTTTGCTGTTCTTTTCTAACCTTTTGAGACAGAATCCTAGGTTACCTGTCTTTTTATCTTTTCTAGTATATATATTTAAGACCAAATTTCTCTCTTGGCACTCTTTTACCTTACTCACAAGTTTTAATATGTAACATTATCATTGTCATTAAATTAAAAATATACTTTAACTTCCAGGTTAAATATATTTATTTTTTGACACAGATATGGTTTATTTAGAAATGCATTCCTTATTTTCCAAATGTTGGGAGTTTTCTTAGTAATATTTTGCTACTGTTGATCTCTAACTTAATGCCATATACTATATTGAATATTTATTTCTATCAATTATCATTATAATAGTTTTAAAATGACATAAACCTTATTTAACTGTGTGCATTGTTATTTTATAACCATCATTAATGGCAGTGACTCTTTTACTAGAGTTGAATGAATACCATTCATTCTCTGTATCTGCAACTCACTGCTTATTATTTAAAAGTATCACTGTTTCCATGATGTGGAGTTTCACTAGTTGTGTGTTCATACACCATTCAGAAAGCTTCAACTTTCATTCAGAAAGTTATGTCTGATCCATTCTGTTGGCTTTCCTGTTCCTATCCCCCTTTCCCCTCCCTTCATTCCCTTTTGTCTAATCCACTGAACTTCTATTCTTCCTCTCTCACCCTGCCTTATTGCATATCAGAGAACGATAGTCTCTAGATCCATCCATTTTGTGGCATAAGTCATAAAGTCATTCTTCTTTATGACCGAGTAATATTCCATTGTGTATATATACCACAATTTCTTTATCCATTTATCTGTTGAAGTGCACCTGGGTTGGTTTCGTATCTTAGTTATTGTGAATTGAGCTGCTGTAAATATTGATGAGGCTGCATCAGTGTAGTATGATGATTCTAAGTCCTTTGGGTATATAATGAGAAGTGAAAATACACATCATATACAGCCACAAGAATGGAATCCTAGTTAGAATAAGTCATACTCCATGTATGTATTATATGTCAAAATGCACTCTACTGCCATGTATATCTGAAAAGAACAAATTAATAAATGTCTAAATTATGTACACATGTGAAAATACTAAAAATAAAAATTAAGTTTTTAACAGAAAGTATCGCTATGTCTAAATTTATCTTTCATAATTTGGAATTATAATAGCTTTTAAAACACTGCATCTTTTTCTACTTCTATTTTGAAGGAGGAGAAGTTCACTTAAGTGACCTGGAAAATGCCATGCGAAGCACGGGGATAGAGCTCACATCTAGAGAACAACTGGAGCTACAGAAATTCCTTCCAATTAATGGTGGGCGTTTCAAATATTAGAATAGCTTTGAAGAGAGTTTATATTACCTACAAGGGAGTTAGTATCAAAGGAGTATTCCACATTACAACTATAAGTAGAGTCTCGAGGGAATCATGATTATGTTCTTAAAATCTGTATTATCCAGTAGCCTATGTTTATTGTAGGCTATTTATAATGTAGAGATAATAATAAACATCCATAAGCTCAGATATAACCATTTTTAATATTTAGAAATATGTCGTCTCTTACATAAACACCGGACAGTGAATCATAAATCTTGCCATCAGGGATAAGGAATGTTGATGTTTACCTTTTATAAATAAAAGAAGGAAGAGAGATGTATATGTATAATAGTAGAGGTAATAAGGGGTTGAGTTGAAAGAAATACAAGATATGGAAGTATTTTTGTTTTAGCCTATTTAATATTAATCATTGTCTCAGGGAATAAGTAGTTGACAGATTTGCTTTTATTAAGAATTTAAATATTTTATTATTTTTATTTTTAGAAGATAAAGTTTTAAAGACAAATTACTTTATGGTTACATTTCTGAACTTAAAGGTTTTTGTATTACTTTAGCATGGGTTTTTTTCCCATGACCTAAAATATGTGTTTTCTTACAGCTAATGGGAAAATATATAAGAATAGGTTGCTGAAATGTGTGAAAGCTATGAAAGGTGAGTGAGACTCAAATTGAGAAGGCCAATTAGTTGAAGTACTTGTTTTTTCCTTGTCATTAAATTTGCTTCTTGTCAATCTCATACATGTGTTCCCATAATTAATTTTAATATATGTACATGTCTGTACTGATTAAATAATCTGTGTTTTATTTTTCAAAGATGTTCTAGTTTTCTTGGGATTATTTAAATTTGAGTGTGGAAACAATACAAATAGGCCTAGAAAGAGGCTAGTATGACTTTTTAAATTCAGTGACCAAATGAACCCTATTATTTGTATAAATATTTGTGTTAAAAATTGTTAGATTTGCTATCTTGCTGCTATAAATGACTTGAGTAGTTTCTCAACTCTCTTTCAACATGTGGTTTCTTATAGATTTATTTTCAATATTGGATGTAAGTGAATAGGTTCATTTCAGTTCATTACTGGTCCTCTTTAAACATTTAATGTCTCTTTACTGGGCTCTCTTTATTGATGAAATTTATAGTTGTAATACATAGATATTAACATTTATTATATTTTGGCTTTTATATCACTTTCCACCTGTCTTTTGTAGGGTTACAAGTTGATGCTCATGATCTTGACAGTGTACATGGAAACATGGTGCTCAAACTCACACCTGAAGAGCTTAATGTTCTAACCCCAAATCTACCAGTTGAAGGTTAGTGACCTAATAGCATTGTGTCCTGAGGAGAATTTGAGATTTGAGGCTAATGCTTTTTATAGAACTTATTTAGTTTAGATATGAATTTTTCTCTTGACATTATTAACCTTAAGTTGATACTTTTCTCACCTTTCATTCATTCATTTATCTAAAAAGTTTTGCTGAGCACTCTTAAAAGCCATATCTAGCTAGTGGCTAAGGTATTGGACAGTATAGAAATAGAGCATTTCTATCATCACGAAGAGGTCTTTTGAACCGTATTACTGTAGATCAACCACTACAAGTGAAAGTCAAGGCCTACACTAGTTTAAGATCATCCAGAACTGGAACTGCCTATTGGAATAAAAGTCAACATGCTTCAGAGGAGTAGAAGAGAATTCATTCTTCTGAATATATCCAACATGCCATAAAACATTACTAGATAGATATTAAAAAATAGGAAAGTGTGTGTTAGAGTCAAATAAAAAAGATGAACGATAGATCAATCACTATGCATAATTGAACATGGCTTAGATGTTGGCATTAGTATATACTTTCAAGCAGCTGTTTTTATGTTTAAGGACTTAAGGGGAAATAAAAGAGCAACATTTTCCACTCTTAGTTGAGTGCTGCTCTTGAGGAAATTTAATCACTGATACTTCTAGCCTGCCCCAAACATGCTGAGTACCTGCCTACATCCAGGAAAAAGACCACCAGATAGTCATATGTGCTTGTAGTAATGTATTAGCAGCATATGGGGGACTAGTAAATGACGAGGGAACAGGGGTAGGAAATTGATAACTTTTGCCCTTGATCATCTTAAGCTGGAATTGCTATTGAATATGTGTTGAGTCCATTTGGGCCTCTATAACAAAATAGTCAGCTTTTCATCACAGTGACAAAAATACCTGAGAAGAACAACTTAGAGGAGGAAAATTTTATTTTGACTCACAGTTTCAGAAGTCTCAATCCATGGTTATCCAGCTCCATTGCTCTGGGCCTGATGTGAGGCAGAACATCACTGCAAAAGGGCATGGCAGAGAGAATCTGCCAAGCTCATGGCAGACAGGAAGCAAAGCGGGGTGGGGACAGATAGAGCCAAGAGATAGGGACGAGATGCAGTCCTCAAGGTCATACCTCCAGTGACCTATTCCTCCAGTCATGCCCCATCTGCCTATAGTTACCACCTAGCAATCCACTCATTTAATCTATCAAATGGATTTATCTACTAATCAGGCCACATTTCTCATAATCTCGTTATTTCACCTCTAAACATTTCTACATTGCCTAATCCATGAACTTTTGGGGGGATACCTCATATCCAAACCATAATAATACCTGAGACTGGGTAATTTAAAGATAATGGAAATTCGTTTCTCACAATTCTGGAGGCTAGGAAGTCTAAGATCAAGACCCCAAAAGATTCGGTGTCTGATAAGGGCTTGTTCTCTCCTTATTGCTGTATCCTTACATGGTAGAAAGGGTCAAAGAGGGAAACTTGCTTTCTCATAAGGACAGCTCTTTTATCAGAACAACAATTCCAACGTTGAAGGTGTTTTTGTTTTTGTTTTTTTGTTCTGTGGTGCTGGAGATTGAACCCAAAGCCTCATGCATGCTAGGCCAGCATTGAGATATACTCCAGCCCCCAGCCTTGAATGTGGAGCTCTCGTGACCTAATCGCCTCCAAGAGGCCCTACCTTTTAATACCATCACCTTGGGGGTTAAGTCCATAGCAATATGGATAAACACCATTTTAATTATTTAGAATAATAATTGTTAATTTATCATCTAACATTCTTATTTTTTTAAAAGGATAATAGATGGATATAAATGATTTACAGAATATTTTAGGAAGCTTGGGGAAAACCTCATCAGTCATTTCTGGAAGCTGCTGAAAATGCTTGCTAGTTACTGATGAGACATTTAGGGTCCCTGCGAGACTTTCACAGGAACTTAATTTTGTCAATTTTCAGAGTGATATACGTGTCTTCTAGTTTATATAAAACTATTTCACACATTTAGATTTTAGTTCACCTTATAAAATCTCAGCTATTACAGCCTGCCATTAGGGATAAGGAAAGGCCTTAAAGTTCCCAATAGACCTCAGGAGGATTGTATAAATATGATAATATTAAGAGATATAGTTCTTCCCAGTGCCCAACTTTATTCATGATTCAAAGAATACTAATAAACACAAGAAATGAATGAAATTTTCTTTAGTTGGAAAAACCTGAAACTGGTAAGACACTGTTTCTCAAAATGACCTTTTGTTCCTGAGTTAGGATGTACTTGGGTTTCAGATTTAATTCTGAGCTTTATATGTGGAGTCACTGATTATACAAAGAGGGTCAGTTTGATTAGGGAACATTTTGATTATGCCCTTCTAAATTTGTGAATTCCCAGTAGGTGCTTCCCTCTTTCCAAGTCTTTTTTTTTTTTTTTTTTTTCTTTTTGGTACAGGGGATTGAACGCAAGGGTGCTTAACCACTGAGCTACATCCCCAGACTTTTTTTTATCTTTTATTTTGAGACAGAGTCTTGCTAAGTTGCTCAAGGATTTACCAAGTTGCTGAGGATAGCTTTGAACTCACAACTCTCCTGCCTTGGCTTCCTGAGTTGCTGGGATTACAGGTGTGCTCCACCTTATCTTGTCATGGATAGGGTAGTTTAATTTTGTTAAGATGTCAATACTACCCAAAGCAATCTACAGACAAAAAAATACCTATCAAACTTCCAGTGACTTTTTTTTTCAGAAATGGAAAAGAATTCTCAAATTCATATGGAATTGTTGGGGAGGGGGCACTGAATATCCAAAATATTCTTGAGAAAGAAGTATGAAGTTGAAGGACACATTTTCCAATTTCAAACTTACCTGCAAGAGCCAAGTAATTAAAACAGTATGTGGTCAGATACATATCTTATGATACTGGCATGAAGATGGATATATACACCAATGGAATAGTATTTAGAGTCCAGATAAAACCATACACAGTAGCCAATTGATTTTCATAAATGTTAGGTCCATTCAACAGGAAAAGAATAGTCTCTTTAATAAATGGCACTGGGACAACTGGATTTTCACGTGCAAGGGAATGAAGTTGTATTTCTACCTCAGACCATATATACAGATTAACTTAGAATAGATCAATGACCTAAAAATAAGAGCTAAACCATAAAACTCTTAGGCAAAAACATAAAGTTAAAAGAAAAATCTTCTTGACTGGATTTTGTAGTAGATTTTTAGATGTGACACCCAAAAGTCAAGAAAGAAAACAGATAATTTGTACTTCATCAAAAGTAAAAATTTTGTGTATCAAGGTACATTACCAAGAAAGTAAAAAGACATTCAATAGAAAGGGAGAAAATATTTGCAAATTATACATCTGATACTGTTCTAATATTCAGAATATGTGTAAAGAATTTTCATAACTCAACAAAAATTAAAATCTAACTTATAATAATAATCTAACTCAATCTAATTATAAAATGGGCAAAAGACTAGAATAACTATTTCTCCAAAGAAGATATACAAATGGCCAATGAAAATAGATAATCATCATTAGTCATTTGGAAATGCAAACCAAAACGACAATGAGCTACATGCATATTAGGATGGTTAATAAGAAAAGCAAAACAAGACAGAAAATAAGTGTTGACCAGCTTATGGAGAAATTGGAACCTCATACATTGCAGTGGGAATGTAAAATGTTGTAGCCACTGTGGAAAACAGTTTGGCAGTTCCTCAAATAGCTAAACTCGAGTTACCATATGAACCAACAGTTCTGCTCCTAGAAATTCCACCCAAAATGATTGAAAACAAAAATGCAGGGGGCTGGGCTGGGGTTGTGGCTCAGTGGCAGAGCACTTGCCTAGCACATGTGAGGCACTGGAATTGATTCTCAGCACTGCATATAAGTAAATAAATAAACTAAAGGTCCATTGCCAACTAAAAAAAAAAATATATATATATATATATTAAAAAAGTTTTTAAAAAGAATGCAAACAGATATACTGTTTACTAATATTCATTATAGTATTATTCACAGTAGCCAAATATAAATAACCTAAGCACCCATCTACAGATTATTAAATAAACAGAATGTGGTATACAATAGAATGTGGTACAATAAAACTGTGTTCATCCATAAAAAGGAATAAAGTTGTGATACATAGTACAGCTTGAATGGCAAAACATTATGTCAAATAATATGAGTCAGACACAAAAGGACTGATATTGAATGATTTCATTTATAAGAAATATATAAAATAGGAAAATTCATAGGGACTGAACAGAGATTTGAGAATACCAGGGAATGGAAAGAGGAAGGAAGGGACTATTACTTAATGGGATGATGAAAAAGTTTTGCAAATAACGTTGGTGCTTGCACAACATTGTGAATGTTTTTAATGACACTGAATTGTACACTAGAAAAATGGCTGATTAGAATGACAAATACTATGAATATATAATACAATATTATTAGTACAAAGAATTAAGAACTAAAATATAAAATGTAAAGCTATAAAACTTTTAGAAGAGTACTGTAGGAGGAAATATTTGGGATCTAGCAGAATTCTTATTGGTACTAAGTAATGATCCATTAAAGGAAAAATTTGATTAATTGGATGTCTTCTAAATTAAAAAATTTTACTCGAAATGATCCTTTTTGAGACAATGAAAGGCAAATTGTAGAGTGGAAAAATATTTAAAATTGAATATTTGATAAGGGATCCATATACAGCATATATACTCTTTTTAGTATGTGTATTTTTTAGTTGTCGATGGACATAACACCTTTATTTATTTATTTTTATGTGTTGCTGAGGCTCAAACCCAGTGCCTCATACATACTAGTCAAGTACCCTACCACTGAGCTACAATCCCAGCCTGCATATATGCTCTTAAGACTGAAAATCTTTTAAAAGCAATCCAATTAGAAAATGGGGAAAATACATAAACAGATATTTCACCAAATGGAAAACAGATTCATGAATAGGTATTTAACATCATTTGCCACCAGGAAATTGACAATAAACCATAGTAAGATATCCATGTAGTCCTATTAGAATGGCTGAAATATAAAAATTGTGATACCATATGCTGGTAAAGATCTGGAGGAACTAAATTTTTCATGCTTTGCTGGTGGATATATAAAATGGTACAGCCACTCTGGATTAGGATTTAAGAATTTCTCTAAAAACTGAACATATGGCCGTTATCAAATTTAGGTCCTTTGGCCCGGAGTAGGTAGAAATTGTAACTGTACCTGAAAAGAACTTAAGCACAGGCTTTTTAGGGGCTTCTGTCAGAGCCAGAAGGGAGAAAGCACTGAATAAGAGAGTAAGGCTGACTCAAGCAAAGGAGGATGGCGTCTGTCAGGTAGGCAGGGGCTCTCCCTCTTGGCGTCATCACATGTAGAGGTGGAATTTTAGTTGTCCCTGCACTAGTCTTCTTCCTGCTTCTTCATACACTGCATGTCTCATTACTACTTTCCACCTAGGGGTGTGTGGCTTACTATGCTAATAAGGTAAAGGTAACTGATGTTGCTAAGGCAGAAGTGTACTCATAATAGTAAGTGTTCTTTTGCTTTGCCTGTCATTCACAGGTTATACTAGAATTAAGGTGAAAGTCTTTGAAGACCCAATGGCCTACCTGCTGGGTCAGATCTCTGTTCAATTAGCAGTTGAATGCTGTGCTGTGTAGGTATACTTTTTTATAAAACCAAGACATCACTTACAGTATTTCTAAAAGCCCTCATTTCTTTTTCTTTGAAGGAGGAGAGGTTGATGTAAATGACATGATAAAAGTTCCAGGAGACAGAGGGATAGAACCTAAAGATAAGGAACCCCAGGAGTTGTTGAATAACCTGCCAATTGATGGTAAGAATATCAAGTCACATATTCCTTTAGAGGAATTTTTATGTCCACTTATAAGAATTTTTGTAATGATTCCCTAAGTGAAAGATTGTCCAAAGAAACTTAGAAGGCATTACTGTTAAAACTTTATATTAAGAAAAAATGCCAAGTGTATCATCTCACTTTTAGTTTGAGAACCAGTTGACTCTTTAGCCAGAAATCCTATGAATGAGAAATGCTAGCTATTATTCTTGAATCCATTGAAAAATCCCCAAATTTAAAATGAGAACTAAGAGGAAAAGAAAGGCATGGAAAAGTATTAGAATGGAAAGAAATTACAAAAAAGAAATGGGAGTGCAGGGCAGGGTTCAGCATGCTCGGGCCCCAGTTGTAAATGTGGGTGCCAGTGAATGGAAGGAGTGGCCTTGTTAAGAGATTTTTTCATTTCATATTTTTAAGAAAATTAATGAGAATAAACTTATACTTTGTAGAGAAATGTGAAGTCTGATTTTGTGAAATGGCCTCTGAACTGCTTTAATAAATTCACATAACACTTTGGTGACAACTGATCTGTGTCTTTCTTACATCTGATAAATGAACTATCACAATAGGTTGGTGGATGATATGAAGGTTTTTAAAGATGAGTGAAAGATATAAGACACTACATTGTCATCCTTGACACTCTTCACATATTGATATGTCATAGTTATGCTTTTTATAATCTATCTGTAATTCTACAGATATTCTACAGATATTTTTAGGAGCGAGTTTCATAATTTACTGAAAACTTGCAATCTGTAGCAAAGAATAAACAAAATCTAATCTAAGAGTGGTTAGCAAACAGCAATTAGTATTGGCTAAGGAATTTCATTCAGAAAAGAAAAATTTCTTTGGATATCAAATAAGAAAAATCAGTCTTATTAGTTAGAATGTGAAATTTGTTGTTCCCACTGCTGTATTTCATTGAGCAACTCCTTGGTCTTCTATAAAACTTTCTGCTATGTGTACTAATCAGAAGAAGAGCTTTTGTTCTAACTATGATGGAACATCTTTTAACTATTTCAACAAAGTACATTTAGCCATGATCTTTGTGCTAAAACCAAAAAACATAATACATAGAAATTAGTAGTTTAGGCACATTTAAGAGTTACTCAGTATTGGACTTACTCCTCTCAGTTTCCTAGGGAAGGCATAATCAATATCAATAAAGTATACATGGAAAACATAAGTTTGAATTTCATAGAAAAGGAATTTAAATATCTCAGTAGAACTTGTAATTACTAAGAGTTTTTCTTTTTTCAGTACTGGAATTGAACCTGAACTCAGGAGCATTGAGCTACATCCCCAGTCCTTTCTCTTTTGAGACAGTCTTGCTACATTGCTGAGGGCCTCCCTAAGTTGCCTAGGCAGGTTTCAAACTTGGAATCCTTCTGTCTCAGACTTCCTAGCTGCTGCAATTACAGGCATGAGCCACCACACCCAGCACAATTAAACATTTAATATAGCATTGAGCCACTCAAGAGGTTGAATCTGGCACCTTAAAAAGATATTTTAAAAACTCACAAAAGTACCCAGCTCTAAATACAAATAAATGCTATCTTATAAAGCAACTTCCTTCACTGTAAATCATAAGTAGTTCTGCAGTTTCCAAAGACCACGGAAGGCCAGAAAAGAGAAAAGAAAAATTAGGGACAGTTTGTTAGGAATAAGATGAAAAAAAAAATAAGGTAGAAAATCAAATTAAGGGATGTACAGCAAACATTGAAATGAAGAATTAACAATTACTCAGCAGAAAAAAAAATCTGGGGGTTCAGACAAATGAGAACAACTCATTATTGTTTAGAAAAATGAAATCTGTGGTCTCCAGCTCTATATGATAAACTGCTTTGCTGCATTTTGCCATCTCAGGTTGTCCCCAAAATAAGGTGAAAGGAAATCACTTTTAGTTAACGTACTTAATTTTTCTGAACACATTAGAAAAGTAAGTCTTGATGATCCTATAAAACTGTTAAATGAGCTGGGCATGATGGCAGACACCTGTAATCCCAGCTATTTGGAAGACTGAGGCAGAAGGAATGCAAGTTTGAACCTTCCTGGGCAATTTAGTGAGGCCCTGTCTCAAAAATAAAATAAAAACAGCTGGTTATAGATCAGCAGTAGAATGCTTGCCTAGCATGCCTGAGGCCTTGGGTTCAATCCTCAGTACTGTGAACATTTTTTTTTAAAATAAGGTAAAATATATGATAATATAAAGACATGAGCTATATTTTAACTCTTTTATAGCAATAACATTATTATTAAATGTTATTAAGTTAATAATATATAGATATGAATGTATTTTTAATATTTTGGAAACATTCGATCTTTTTTTCCCTACTGCTTTCTTAAGAAGGGAAGGTTAATGTGAGTAATTTGGACAGCATTCTGAGAAAAATGGGAATTACGCTCACAGAAAAGGAACTGGAAAGGATGACAAAAAACCTTGAAAGTGAGTATTGTAGAAATGACTGTGGCTTTGAACTGTTTGTATTTGGGAACATGAATATGAGAATTTCTAAAACTAATGACTTTGGTACCCAAAAGATATTTTATAGATCTTAGGAAAGAATTTATTCCTAATGCAAAAGTAAGTCCTTTGTTTTTTTGTTTTTTTGGGACTTGGGAGGGGGTGATGTAGGAGGACAAAAGGGTGACAGCTAAAGGGTACAAGTTTTCTTTTGGGGGTGATGAAAATTTTATAAGATTAAGCCAGGCCTGATAGCTCAGGAGGCTGAGGCAGGAGGATCACAAGTTTGAGGCCAGCCTCAGCAACTTAATGAGACCCTTTCTCAAAGTAAAAAAAATTTTAAAAAGGATATAGTTGAGCGGGAAAGTGCCCTTCTAAACATATTTTAAAAACAATTAATTGTATACTGGTATATGACTATATCTCAATAAAGTTGTTTTTAAAAGTTTCCTCTAGATGGATAATTGCTTAACTAGATAGAAGCACAAGAAACTTCCCAGGGTGACAGAAATGTTCTTCTTGCTGTTTTGGACAGAGGTTCCAAGGTTCCATGCAAATGCCCAAACTCAAAAATAAAGACTAAAATATCTGCATTTTATTGTATATCATTTAACATATCAATTTTTAAAATTTCAGTCAAAGGTCATATTTTTATTTCATCCGATTCAATCACTCAATATCTGATACAATTTAAAACAACTGAATGTTTTAAATTGTTTTTATTTTTATTGGTATACATTAATTATACAGAATAGAGGGTTTCATTGTAGCATATTCAGACACGTACATAACATAATTTGATCAATTTCACTTTCTAGTACTTATCCTTGCCTTTTACTTCCTCTACTGTACTTGTATCCCTTATATTTTAATTAATTCTAATAACACCAAATATTGTACAAGGATGTGGAGGAACTTTTTTTCCCAAGATTATTTTCACTATTTTAGATCTTTGGTATTTCTATATAAATTCTTAGAATCACTTTACAAATTTCTTTAAAAGTAATGATATAATTTTGATACAGTTAGTATTATATCTAAATTTATTTTGGGAGAATGAATATCTTGAGATGTCGAGATGGTATGCCTCTATAGATTAACTTGGGAAGAATGGACAGCTCAGAAACAATGAGAATGGATATCTTAACAAACAGTATATATTTCTCTTTCTGTCTTTCATTTCAGTAACATTTTATAGTTTTCAGTGCAGAGGGCTTGGAAATTTGAGGAGGATTTACTTCCAATTATCTTTTGTATGCTATTGGTTTTTCAACACTGTATTTATCCAATTCTTGACTGCTAGCATATAGAAATAGACTTTTATATTGATCTTGTATACCACAGCTTTATTAAATTCACCTATCAGTTTAGGTAGTTTAAAAAATAGATTCCATGTGGTTTTCTGCTTACAAAATCATGTTTTCTGCAAATGATGGCATTTTCTCTTCCTCCTTTCCAGTAGTATAGTTCTCTCTCTCTCTCTCTCTCTCTCTCTCTCTCTCTCTCTCTCTCTCTCTCTCTCTCTCTCTCTCTCTCCCTCTCTCTCTCTCTCCCTCTCTCCACCTGCCCCGTTGCCTTGGTTAGGATCTAGTACATGACTAATAGAAGAGATGAGATAGTAGATGGTATTTTATTCGCTCCCAATCTTAGGGAAAAGGAATTTAATGTTTCACCACTGAGTATCTTGTTAGTTACAGTATTTTTGTAGATGTATTATTACAGGATTCTTACACAGGAAGATGGGATACCAAGGCTTTTAGCAGGAATCAGTGTTTATTGGTGCTGGCCCTGGCTCAGCAGATTCGCTTCTAAAGGCTGGGGGCATCTGGGGCATTGCCTTATATGTCCTATGTTAGTTTCCTTTACATGGTAGCCCCTTTGTCTCCCATACATCGTAACATCCATTTTGATAAAGTATTCTGTTACAAAGTTGTGACAGAGTTACATATAAGCACATGGATACTAACTGTGCCACATGGTCTTGTCCTTTATATTAGGAGAGCCCTTTGTTCTGGGAGGGCTGTTACCACATTCCCCTCTTTGATGCTCAGATCCTCCCAGCAGAGAGCATCATCATGATTCAAGGGCTTATGTTTCTATAACATCAGACACATATGGCCATCTTTCTTTCAATTATAGCTTCCATGAGACTGAAGATAGACCTTACAACAGGGGTAACAGGCAAGGTAGAAGTAAGCAAGCCCCCAGTATTAAAACTACAACACCTATAAGAGTTTTTAATTTCCCAAAATTTGAAAACCATCCTCTAAATAATTCCCCAGGCATTCCAACCTTTCCAGGTATGGGCTGGGATGTGAATGACCTTTTATTTTAATCCAGTCTGTTGGTTCCTGAGACTGTTCCCTGGTAGGAGAAATGGGTATGATAAGATAGGGTTGTGTTGATACCATGGCCTGATGAGTCATGAGGTATGAGTCACAAGGGGCTCAAGTCCACAAATGGGAGCCAGATCAATGCAACCAATAGTGACAAAGCATCCTGTCAAAGGAGGGGAAGGACTGCTAATAGAAATGTTTTAACCCAGTGGCAGTCAGCTGGAGCAGTTTCTGCTAATCCTATGGTGAAAACCAAGGCTAAGACAGTGACAATAGAGAGAGATGAGGAGTGCCAAGGCATTACAGTAAGGAAGCCAACACTGAACAACAGTAACAGTCCATTTATCTTGGCAGGTGACTGATTCTTCAAGTTTCTTCTGTGTGTAGATTAGTCACCTTACAACGTGACTAAAGCAGGGCTGTTGTCCTCATGGGTCTCCTGGGATGTGGCTCACTTGTTTCAGATGGTCTACTTGTATAGTGTAGCAGGATTGGGAATGTACTCCCAGTCATGAGAAGCTGTATCTACTCTGCTGTGATGAATCCAGGGGACCACCTTGGCCACCTTTACTGCAATAGAGCTGGATAAAGTGACAGTAAACAGACCCTCGAAAGAGGCTTTAGGGGTTGGACATTCCATTCTTTTATCTATACAGCATCTCCTGGTTTAAAGGGGGTGAACATCTGTTGTCAAGCTCACAGGTAGCCATTCCCTAACCCAGTGGTGTGTAGTGTCAGGGTTGAGCCAAAAGCTTGCATCTACTGTCTCAGAGTAATGTTGCCCAGTTCTTCTAGATCTCTTCTTATAACCTTGTAATGGTAGGAAAGCTTCCATAAAGAATCTTAAAAGGGGAGGCCCCTGTCTAGTAGAGCAAGACCTAATCCTCAACAGAGCAATTGGCAACACTTGGTCTCATTATAGGTGGGTTTCCTGACAGTTTATTTAGTGGTTCAGAGTTTGGCTTATTCTCTCCACATTTCCAGAGCTCTGGGGATGGTATGGAGTATGTAACTTCTGTCATTTTCAACTTCTTTGTCACCAATTGTACCACCTCAGCCATGAACACTGGCCCATGTATGACTGTGCTTACTCTCCTGTCAGTGTGTAAGACCAAACTGAACAGAATTGACCTTGTTCCTATCTACTGTTAAGAATCTACTGAGATTCCTCAGGGGGTTACTCTTGGGGAGTAGTGAGAAGCCTCTTAGCTCTTCTAGCTTCTTCTACCATCTGACAGGATGGGTCCAGGTCTTGCTGTTCATGTGTGGCTTCCCTTGGAATCATTAGGGACATTTTCCTCTCCAATGGCCCTCATTTTTGCAGCATGTGCACTGGTTGGCTTCTGGCTCACTAGGGTCCCTTTGATCCCCTTATTGGGAGTTCAGAATGACTTACCAGAGATGCAAGGCACATAGAGGGTCTCATTGTTCCCTGATTCTGGCTATTTTAAAGGTCAAGTTCCAAATTATTGAATGCATTTTCCTTGGCCCTTTTCCTTCCTTAACACCCAGCAGGCAAGTTTCACAAGTCTTAGAGTAGTAGTAGTGGGTTTAACTTTAATGTCTATAATTTTACAGTTACCTAACCCTTTCATTTAATTGGGTTTAGTATTGATACTGGAAGTCAGTCTTATATCATGTCTACCCTATAGGTAATGGCTTTTTTTTTAAATCTCAAATTAACTCAGGTTGTTATATTAGAAGTTGTACTTCTGCAAACCTCTAACAGCAGTTATAAACTTTATAAGAAAAACATAAAATGGAATTAATAAGAGCAAAAACATAGTTTGTATAATAGCTATGAACCAAGAAACATAATTTTTATAATCCCAAACTGTTTTTATATATATATATATATATATATGTATATATCATATCCCCTATATCCCCTATTTAGTTTAAGATCACATAATCTTTACAACAAAAACCTATCTTTTGAACTAATCTTTAAATGAACTCAAGTCTAGCTTCCTTTGAAGTCATCCTAACATGGGATAAGGTGAGAGGCAGAGTCTACGCTTACTTTGGGCTCAGCCCATCTCATTCAGTCACCATTCACTTGCATTCAAACAGTGTCTCCAGCCTGCTGCCCAGTACCTTACTTAGAATTGCAGCTCTTTCTCATGCAGTTGAAACTACTTGGGTAACTCTGGGTGTTGATCAGGCTTTCCTTCTGCCACTTAGTGGCAGTCTACCTTTTGAAGCTGGATTTATACTTGTCTGACAGTCAGTGCTCTCTGCACTGGTTCTTGGGCCCCACTGGGTTGCTTTGTGCTCCCAAGATTCTTGCTCTGGCATGCTGGGAGGGCTAGTCTTCTCTGGATTAATTGGTCTGCTGTTGCCAGCTGAGGTCACCTTCCCCAGTCCCAGGTCCTACATGCCAGCAACATGGGAGGTAAAATTACCATCTCTGAATCCTGGAAAACCTCAAGAAATGTGGGATTCTCACACAGAGAGACAAGACACTAAGGTTTTTAGCAGGAAGCAGCATTTATTAGTGCTGGCACTGGCTCAGCAGATTTGTATCCAAAGGCTGAGCCCCCAATGCAGCTGGGGCATTGCCTTATATGCCCTGTTAGTTTCCTTTATGTATTAGCCCCCTTGTTTCTCATATATGGTAACAACCATTTTTGATTAGGTATTCTATGATACAGAGTTGTAAAAACATTGTGACAGAGTTGCACATGAGCACATAGATACTTACTTGTCAGGTTGTTTTGTCCTTTATAGGAGAGCCCTTTGTTCTGGGAGGGCTGTTACCACAATTCAGCTAGATGCCATTTTAAAATTTAGCTAATATTTTTTCTAAGAATCATTTTCATTGTATCTCTCAATTATGACTTTTCTAATAGCTGAAAAGAAGATTGATCTCAATAAATTAATGGATGCAGTGAAAGCTGAAACAGGTTAGTGAGAAAATGCTGCGAATCTAAGATCTTAATTCTCTACGCTACTTTTAGTGAGCTATTCCCGTTATTCATTAATTATTCTCTTTAACATTTGCATTATGGAAATTTTTTATTTAATATCCTAGATCTTGGCTATAAGTTGTCTACACTGAGCCATAAAACTTTAGTGGAATGTTATGAGGAAATTTTCTTTACTCTGTGGAGGTTTTACCAGTGCTGCTCTTCTTCATGCATAATTACAGAGAAGCATTATCTGGGATTAAAAAAAAATAAATGGTGAAGTAAACATAAGTAAAGACCTTAATACCACCGACCATTAGTTGAGAACAGATAAATATTAATGAAAATAAAGCTAACATTTACTGAAAAAATATAAAACAGGATATCTCATAAAGTAATGAAAAAGATGGAATCTACCTACCATCACTAAACAATATAATGTATACACACACACACACAACATACACATACATGTATTGCCTATTGCCATCATTTTTATTATCCCAATTTACTAGGGACAAAAAAACCAGATTAAGTTTCTATGATGCCTACTGATGCAGGTGGGTAAGTCACACTGTGTATGTTGCTCATATGGCATTTGATCCTAGATAAGCATAAAAGTTTGTGTGTGTGTTTATATATGCATACATATGTGTGTTTACATTTGTAGTTTTTAGATCCTTCTCATAATTCTCATATACCTGTATTTTTTACCTTTATATCTTTTGAAGGCAAAGAGCTTATTGTTAGTGATGCAAAAAATGTCCTTCAAAATATGGGCATAGAGCCCACACCTGAAGGAAGCCTGGAGTTTATGAATAATTTGCTGGTTAATGGTAAGCATTTAAATAACAATTTAGAAGTTAGGAGAATTTAGAGTTGTGAATCTTCTTGTGGGAATGTCCATAAATTGTCTTATAAATTACCTTTTATTTGATAGCAAATTTTTAAAAAGGAAAGGCTTTCCAAAAATGGTTAGAATACATTGTTAGTTCTACTGTTGGAGTAAAGCTCAACTGTGTTATGCAATAGTTTGTAAATAATCTCTTCTGTTAGTCATTAATTCTGCCATCAGAACAAAGAATTGCCTATTCTTTCTTTATAGACCAGTGATAAGGCTAGGAGGACTGAGAAAATAAATCAAATGGAGGTGAACTAAAAGGGAAAAGGGAAGACTTAAAGAAAGAACAGGGAAAATTAAGAATAGGGGAAGTGAGTAGGTACAGAGGCTTCACTAAGAACTTTTTCCATTCTCTAATTTTATTATTTGAGATTAAATCACAAATTATTTAGGGCAATTGATAGTCTGGCATTCTGAAATTATGACTTTTAAAGTGAGTTAGTGAATCTCAAGAGACCTGATTTGTACTTTTCTTGCAGATAATGGAAAAGTCTATCAAGAGAGATCAATGGATGGTGTAGAATCCCTTAGAGGTGAGTGAAATGTACAAAGGAAAGGTGGATAAGTGTGAGGTCATCTTGTTTTGGGTTTATGTGATTTTCAAATCATTAAATTGTGATTTCTGCCACCACTGCCTATATTATGATACTGCATACATGTTTCTTTTAGAGCTCTGAATGCATTTCTACAGACAGGCATGTGTCTTTCATGGCAGAGAGCAGTCCTGTACTCCTGAGAGTTTCCAATTTTGGCAGTAAAGAAATAAAAACTGATCAGAAATTTTAGTGAGTTGAGACATGTGATCTAGGAATTAAGAAAATGAAAGCAAACACTATTTCTTGGTCAGAGTCTTAGATTTGTTGTCTTTTGAACTGTGAATTGCTAAGCAGTTACTCAAATGGTTAAAACCAAGTCAGGGGAAAATAGTCTAGTTCTAATTCTGATATTGATATTTCTGATACATTTGAATAGACTCATTGAGCCTTAGTCTTTGGGCATTATAATCATCATACCTGACAATAATGCTTGCAAATAATATATGGTAATTATATTTTGCTCATATTTTTCTTTTTTCTAAAGGAGGAATTGTTGATGTTAATAAACTGAACACTGTTATGCAAAACATGAAGAAGGCGCTCACAGAAAATGAAAAAAGTGACCTTAGGCAAAACCTGCCAGGTGTTGGTAAGCAGTGAAGCTAGAAGTGCAGTGCTCATTACTGTCCGAGAGTACGAACTCTTTACACAAGGACCTCTAGAAATAGTATTTTACCCTAAAATACTACCAAAGACTGAAAATAATTTGTTATTTTCTCACCTATCCCATCCATTTACATTAGAAAAGAGAGAGAAAGAAAAGAAAGAAAAATGTGAGATATGTTCTTATTCTATAGACAACAGCAGAGCCCATCAGCTACCATGAATATTATGTTTCATAAAACATGCAGACCAGAATGAACCGCACTGTCCTTCTGCCTATACAGTTGTTTAGATTCTGTGCTCTTGGGGCAGACTTTATGATCTAAGGCCTACTCACAAGTTTCACTTTCCCTTTGATAAATTGGAGTTGAACTTTTAGTGAATACTAAAATAGGGCTTAAATGCACTGAACATGAAACAATCCTAAAGTAAATTTAGAAATGAATGATGTTAACCTGGATAAAATTTCAGTAGATCTAAAAAGTATGTACCCAAATAGTCCCTAACTGCCTGCTAAATAAGTCAGTTCTAGGTCATCTTACTCAGCTGATATTCAGTTACATCATCGTCTATCTTTTTTCTCTTGTGCATAATAGACATTTTGTAATAAATATCTTAATTATTACTTCATTTTCTGTTCTATACTTCTGATCTACCTCTAAAGAACATGTAGTGTACTATATGAGTTTATCTTCTTAGTAGCTTTTAATTCCTCTGGAATGATTTTAAAAAGTGAAGCTACATGGAGAGCTGATAAGAAAGATGAAACTACATGTGGAGTCACCAACTTTAATCCTAGAAAAACATACTTTTGTTAGCTGCATGGGCCCACCCACAGTTTTATGGGTATGTAACTCTTATTTGTGTTGCTTCTAGGGAGCTGAATTTTAGGGAAAGGTTATATAGCTGTATTTAATACTGAGGTTATCCATAGGACTCACTTCATATGATTGATTCATCCTGTTCCTCATTTTAAAAATGTATTATCATTTACTGTCAATTAAGATACATAAATGGTCCCTGGGAAAATGGTATATATTAATTAAAAATGGACATCTGGGAAATAATGGGACTTTTATTACAATGAAATAGTTTTAATCATTGCTTTATGCATTTCCTAGACATCAGAGAATATAACATTGAGATTGAGTCTGAGAAGGAGCCTTCCAAGAGGTTAGAGTTTGGGCCAACATCACCTAAAAAAATGGTTCAGGGCAGTGAATCCTTGAATCTCCCCTCCAGGCCATAGGATCCTGTTAGGATGGAGATGTGGATTTATTGAGGACAGATTTAGCTATCTTAAGATTTCATGTTTCCAAGTATTGCCCAACAGAAGCAGCACATTTTTCCATACTTTCCTGATCTGATATTGATTTTAATATAGACATTATGTTTATGCTAGTCTGCCTCACTACGTGTATAAAAGAAAAACAGAGCTTCTTCTTACTCTAGTTTAGCAAATTATTACGGTTATATTTTCTTTTGCTTTATTTCCTCCTGATCACTTTTCTCATACTAGGTAGACAATCAATAAACATAATAGTCAATAAATAAATATTTTACCAAAGTTCTCTTATGTATCCCATGGCATAAGAGTTATTCTTGTTGATGGAGTTTCTGTTTTAAAACATTTCCCTCTAAAAATTGTGCAAAATTTTGGAATTTATTTTGATCTTCTTTAAAAGAGAAAGCATTTTTCCTGACTATGGTTCTGAAGAGAAATGCCTAGTTGTAAGATAAATTTGCTTAATTAGTTTCCATTTCTAAATTCTATAAATACCTATTGAGAGTCACTAATGTAAATATCTGGTATAAGTGAAAGGAGAGAGGTTGGCCTAAAACATGACTAAAAATTCATTCATGCAATCTAAGGACATAAGTAAGTCTGCTCAGGCCAATGAAAATAGCAGGAACTATTGAATAGAAAACAGTTTTAAAAATAGTTATAACAGTGTAGAATGTGCCAGATACAAATTTTGTTCTTTTTGACTAACAAAGTAATACATTGTTCTTTAAGCTTAAAGAACAAAAAGGAAAGAAAGCAGACCCTATGTAAAGAAGATATATGAATCTCGAAACTCTGGGTCTTCCTTCCCACATCTTCATTTATAACTACAAGGCCAGCAGAGGAGGCAGTTGATATTCCTCACTGACCCTTTTATTGTCAAGTGTGTTGGGACTGAGCCATCCCAGTGGAGGTGCCTACAGTAGGCTGGGCTCCTTGGAGCTATTCTGGCACTACTCACTTTTCTGAGATCAGAACAAATCACTCCCTTGCTCCCACCTTCAACCAAGGTCTTGATGATAAGTTCATCCTTTTGAAAGTGCTATCAGTTAAGGAAACAGCAACTGAACATCTAACTCAAGGTAACCCTTGACTCTGTGCCATTGTCTTTATATTACATTACACATGAACATGATTCTGAATGCCAAGTTCACTCTTTTGTCTGCCATGTGCTTGGCGTACAACAGTTGTGTCAGTAACCAGTAGATATTTATTTGCTGTTTTGTTTTCATTCTCCAGGAATCACTTCCCTGCCACCTTCCAAGAGCCAAGATTCAATAAGCACCAGTGACACGCAAGGTAGGGAAGGTGAAATGAAGAATAGCCATGGTGAGGAAGCATTATTAGAATTGCTGCTGCTGTGGTCTTCCTTGCCATTTAAAATGTTGAGATAGGATAATTTTAGATAGAAAGATGTCTGCACAAATCCATAAGTAAATTTTTAAAAAAAATTTTAGTAAAAATTTGTAATAGCTAAGCTATGAAACCAACCTAGATGCCTATCAACAGATGAATGGATAAAGAAATTGTGGTATACATATACAATGGAATATTACGTGCAATAAAGAAGAATGACTGCATTACATTTGCAGGAATGGGTCTGGAGATAAATACATTATTATGATTCAAGATTAGGCCATGTAGTCATGTACCTTGGCTGTAACTTGGGTATAAATGATGCTATACATGCCTCAGAAAGTATACCCCCAGTAAGAGTACCTCATTAACATCATGAACAACTTATTAAGAGGCTCAGGAAGAAGAGACAGCACCTCTACTTAGTGCCAGGCCAAGGGTGGCCCAAGGGACTTGCCTGCCATGCTGGGTTCACTGATGAATGGCTGGTGGAATGTGAATGTCCTCTGATTCTGGTTTCTCTTTGTATTGCCATATACCTCTTGTTTGTTTTTTCCCCCCTTCCATTCCTTCCTGTCTTCCTCTTCTTTCTTTTTTCCTTCTCTCTTTAAAGAATTTTGTTATTTAAAACAGTTACATTATTTTGGTTGACATATAATGTTTATACATATTTATGAGGTACAGCATGATGTTTTTATTCATGTTACATTGGGTGATCTATTCAGGGTAATTAGCATAATCATTACCTTAAACTTTTAGCATTTCTTTATGGTGAGAGTACTGATACATAATAATTTTGGGGGGCTTCTATTGTTGCTACCTGTTGTTTCTGTTTATTCTCTCTCAGGTTCCTACCTTGTTTCATTCTGTTTGAATGAACTGTGAGCCTCTATTTTCCTTGGGAAATATTTGAAAGGAATCTAAGATGGATTCCTAAGAAGGAATACTTGTCTGCTTCTGCTCAGCATTTGGGCGGGATCAATGTGATGAATGAGATTCTGTGATCTATCTCAGGGAAGTGAACTCAAGCTGCCAATCTATACTGGGATATGCTTGTACTCAGCTTCTAAAGGATTTCTCTCTTTGCTTTCTCTGTTCCAGGGGAAACATCTATCCCCACTTTACCACCACCACCATTTGTAGTCCCCCTGGGATGAGGGTGGGGAAAAGTAGGTTTACTTTTTATTTACTTTTAATCCTTAAGGATCCCAGCCTTATGAGGAAAGTATTTTCTTTGGACAGTTCCAGGTCTTTGGCTTGGTTCACCTATGTTCCTAAACATTCAAATTCAAATTCAGATTCCAAATCAGCAAATGCTACTATAGCACAGTGACAATTCTTTACTTTCTGGTTTCCTGCTTTCCATTAGATTTTGGACTGATAATTAGTTCTTCAGTGGTTCCAAGAAAAAAAAAATATATATATATATTTACATTTTAGTGAAGATTTCAATTGTTTTCAGCAGGAAGGTCAATCTGAATAGTTTAGGCTTCCAAATAACCAGTCACAGATTTTAGTCAGGAGTTGATATATCTAATCTAATTTTACCCACTGCTGTAAATGTTTGAGTAGTTGTCCAACTATCTAAAGTATTTCAATGCTAATTCTAACACCATTATTGACAACCCCCACATATATGAACAAGCTGTGATTTTCCTTATGAGATTGAGAATTATAATGCATAGCGATATCAATGGTCTCTTTAAATTTTTCTCTTATTCTTCTCTTTTTCTCAAGGAGAGATTATTGATGTCAATAAAGTGTATGCTCTTTTGCAAAACATGGGGATGAACCTTGGAGAAGAGGAGATTAACAATCTGATACATAATCTGCCAGTTGAGGGTAAGCATTTAAGATATATTTGTATTGCTCAGCATTCAGAATACCTGCTTATGTAAACGAATCTCTGAAAATACTTATTTGATATTAAAGACAGAAAATATTAAAGGTGACTCAGTCTAAAAGCCAATATGTTTTCGTCTTGACATTAGCAACTTTATTTCAGTCAAAAGTATGTTCAGTGCCGCTGTTAGACCTGGGAAGGATTAGAAAAAGACAATGCTGTTGAGGGAAGGGAAGAGGATACAGAGAATATAAGAAAATTTAATGTGAAAAAGAGAAAAAAAAGAAATAGAACATTGAGAAATTATTAAATTAGATTTCTTTGCCTCAGATTCCCAATGTCATTTATAGGCACATTTAAGAATGCAGAAAGGCTAATGGAGGCCTGAAAGATATGGAACCCATTTCCTTCACCAGGTGAACAGAGTCCTCTAAGTACTCAGAAGGGAAAAGAACCAGGGAGTATTCAGACCTGAATATGCAGAATGCCTGAGTACCCGGTCTTCCTTCTTACATTTCTGTTTATATAAATTCTCACATTCCTGAGCCAAATTCCATGGTCCAAGGACTGTGTTCCCAGACTTCTAACATCCATTAATGAGATAGAGACAAGATTTAAAGTTTAGTTAAGTATTGAATTACAACAAAATTAATTCCAAAACCAAATAAGGAAAGTTAATGATATTAACCTAAGTACATTCCAGCAAGGAATACACACACACACACACACACACACACACACACACACACACAGAATATAACCTGGCCATCTTATAACCTTGCACAAATCAATAACTGGCTTATATTATTAATATTCCTTCTAATTCCATCATCATGTAGTATAAGCTCTGATCCCTAATACATATTTTTGTTATTCTTCAATTTCTAATGCTTTCAATCTACCATAAAGAATATGTAGGTGGTATAATTGCCCATCTCCTTTGTTTGCAATGATGTAACCACTGGGAAAAGTAAGTCGAGATGTAAAACCATCAATTTTTCATAACAGAAAATTATTTTTTAGTTTAAGAGGTCTACCAAAGTTATGATAGAATTGGACTTTTGCCCACATTACTAATAGCAGAATTACGAGGAAAAATGTATAGCTATCATTTGGAAATATCCTCTAGTCTTGCCATGGATTCTACCCTACTCTCATTTTAATATCAATCAAGGCAAATGAAAAAGACTATTAGATAAAAAGGTATACTTAAAACTATGTTGTTTTTTTCTTTTAAATCAGTCAGAATTATTAAATGCATATTATTGAGCTGGTAATCTTAGGAGTTAACATTAAGATTGAGCATGAAATGAAACTCCCTGAAAGACTAGAACTCAGACATAGATCTCCAGTTAAATTGTGGGGACAGAAAGTCATTGAACTTCCCATCCTAGGGCAAAGATTTTCTCATAACGTATATTATTTCAGTAAGGAAGTGTGAATTTGTTAGATAAGGCCAGATTTAGCTGAAATATGACTCAAAGAAGCACATTTGTGTTTTAAATAGCTATTCCTACACATCTTTGTATTTGAAAGTTGCTGGCATCCCTGTGAAACAGACACATTGTTCACTTTTCTAATCTAGCTGGTGTTATTTTATAAATAAATTCTGAAGTGTTCTGCTTCAATAGAAGAAAGAAAGAAAAAAAATAGATTGATTCTTTTGAACCTATTTTAGCAACCAATAGGAACAACTTATATATATTTTTCCAGTCACTGTTCATATACTTGTTATATTCATGTAACATATATACAAACAACATATATACTGTTTGACTTCTAATATAAATCACTACCTGCTTCACATATGTTAATGAATATCTGTTAAACTACCTGGGACATGTATTTAAAATTTTCATGACATAAGGGTCTTTTTTATATATATAGCATCACATAAAGTATATATATATATATATACACACATACACACATACAACATTATAAGAATACATATAGCATATAAAGTATTATATATATAATATATATAATATATATTATATATACATGTGTGTGTGTGTGTGTGTGTGTATGTATTTGGTACTGAGGATTTAACCCAGGGGTGTTTTACCACTAGCTATATCCTGGTCATTTTTATTTTTTGTTTTGAGACAGGGCCTTGTTAACTTGCTGAGGCTGACCTTGAAGTATAATCCTCCTGCTTCAGCCTCCCTAGTCACTGGGATTACAGGCATGTGCCACTACATCCAGCTATGTAGTGCTATAATTTATCACTTATAATTGGACAAAAATCAGGGATTTTTAAGTACAATAGTGTTTTGTTTTTTCCTTCTTGGAAAATATATATGCTATCTCAAAGATCATCTCCTTATAAGATAACTGTTCTTTAATAGATTTCCATGTTAATCTTTTATTTTTTTTATTTTTTTTAAATTAATTGGGAAAACTTTAATTAATAAGCATCAAATGCACTTTACATTGATAACTGCAATACTCAAATTGTGAAATTTTAAATATTTTTCTCAAAAAAGGTTAAGTGATTTTCTTTCTCTTGGGAAATGTGGAGACCCAACTAAGCAATAATGTGGCCAGTTCAGATTTAGATAATACTAATATCTCTACAGCTGTTCACGTTTCATGTCTATGATAAGGTAGATTGTGAACTTCCCATATCTTTGAATTTTAGCAAAAAATTTTCATGAGATAATTTACAGGAATATCAATATTTTTGAAGTGCAAACTCACAACACTGCATTGAATTCTTTTTTGTTGTTTCAGTGCACTTAACTTAATAGGTAATTTTTCTTTCCTAATTCCTTGGGAAATATTTCTGCAATAGTTTTTGTGTTTTGTTTACTATAACTAGGTTGTTTTTAAGAAAGATTATCAGCTTTGTGGTTAGTTTCCCACAGTTGATAAAAATCTATCAAAAACATCATAATATAATTTGTAAGGAAGAAAAGTTGTTTTTCAAAGAATACAGAACAGGAAAGAAACAGCACTTCTTATTTGTATAAGCACAAACACTTAGAGCTAGTCATACTGCAGGTAAATCCAATAGAGTATTCAAAAGTTCTATAAAAATGAACAAAAGATACATGTTTACTTCCACTGCTTCAATAGTGTATCGTAAATGTGCAGGAGAATTGTGTTGCAGCAGTTTGCTGGTTCAGTTTAAGAGTTCCAAGGTCCTTTTTGTGTATTTGGCCCACAGATGTCCACATTCCAGTAAGTTCAGTTCAAAAGATGGAAATTAGGGCGAAGACTCCATATAACAAAGCACACGGATATGCTACTAAAAGTTGTTGTCCTTCCATAGCTAGTGCAGAAATAAAAATCTTGGAAGCAGAAAAACTACACCATCGAATAATCCCAGCAGTGAGAATGATTCCTACCATTCCTTGCAAAGAAAATATCACTGCAAAGCTGGAAAGCAGGATCATGGGAAGAAGACAATATCCCAGAACACTTGCCACACAACCAAATGAAACACCTGTCATACTCATTAAGTTTAATAAACAGAACATCCCTAGACATCCAATTGCACTGATCCCATATACGCAGCCAAACTGGATTTTACCAGCCAGTAACAATGTGGCTCCAAAGGCAAGGCAAAAGACCATTGGTCCTGCCAAATCAGTTTCATTCATAATGCTGCCATCTGCTACTTTTAATGGATGTAGCACTGTTAGTGTTTTTTGCCAGATGTGGTCAAAATTGATACCTAACTCTTCTAATAAAGGTGGTTCATCCTCAAAGTTGTTTCCATAGAATGGCTGAGGTGTAGCTGGAGTATATGTCTGAGTTGGCTGAAAAATCTGACCAGTGTATGGCTGCTGAGGCTGCATCATGTCTGTAGGGACAAATCGGCCTTGCTGCGAGTAGTCATAGCCAGCATACTGCTTACTATAAGGTCCTCCACTTCCTCCATAATCATAGGACGGCTGAGATTGGTCATCGATGCTGTAACTTGTCTGGTAGAATTCCGTATTTAAGTTGTCAAAGCCTGACATTGCAAATGATCAAACGCGGGGGCAGCAGTGGAGGCAGCAGGTGTACCTCCAGCGGCCCCAAATAACCCCCAATCCAAGTTGTTCCAGACCCTGTAGTAGCCCTGTTGCTACGTGTCACAGGGCCCCATGTTAATCTTTTAAATATTGATTCTTATAAAGTTCCTTTAAATATCTACTATGGAAATATGTTGACCATTAGAATTAAGAGATTGGTTTCAAAATAATGAATATTTTACTCATATAAATCAAGAGTAAATTCATCTGTCTAGGTCACTGAAAATGAAAGAGAAACAGTAACTTAGATCTCAGAAACATAAAAATTAATTTCAAAAATTCAGTTAAAATGGCAATGAACAATAGATTTAAAGCTTAAATTTTGTTCCGTTTAGACTGATTAAAATAGTAGTTGGTTCTCCAAAGTATTAGCCTAAAAGTGAGGTCCTATGAAAAGAGATGAATTTCAAGTTTTACAACTCTATTATCAGTTCATTTTTCTGTATAACAGTATATCAAAGCAATATTAAAACAACACTTTTATAATAAGCAGAGTGATTTTCTCTCACATACTTTGTGCTCGCTGGGAGAACAACAGGATAAATTATGTTAACAATAAATGCTACTCTTTCTTTAATGCTACATATTTCTTAGTGAATGTCATATGTGTATTTGATTTACACTTTCTTACAGTTCCTGAGAAGGTTGAAATGAAAAAACTTATGGATGGAATAAAAGCTTTTACAGGTAAATAAGATCTGACCTTTTCTATACTTATAAATATTTTAATGACAGGGATTGATGATAAAAAATAGTTTGGAGTAAGCATTGAGGTAAGACCACAGTGCTCCCCTACTGTTGGTAATTCACTTTCTCAAGTCATCTTCTCCCTGAGTTAGCATTTGCTCAGTTACTGTACACCTGTGACTATTTTCCAAGTTCTGGCATAGTTGACGACAGTTTTTCTCATTTGTTTATCTTTTCAGTGTTCCTGTGGAGAGATGGTTCTATGAAGTTCTGTACTCCGCTATTTTTGCTGAAAGTTAACCTGTCAATAGGAGATTATTCTAAACCAAAACATCTATATTTACATATTTAACTAGTATTTTCTCAATATACGAAGATATGCACATTTTGACTTTCTTCTCTTTCTGGTTAAACACTTGACAGTTTGATTTTATGTCATGTAGGAGCTTAGCAAGTCAATTAAAATTTTCTATGCTGTTATGTAAGTTTTAATAAAAAGTATAAGATTTATTTAATTACTCATGTATAATAAGAAAAAATTAAGGTTTGATAGTTTCAAATTATTATTGTTATGATGAAAAAAATTCACATTATTCTGATCAAAAGATAATAAATATAATAAAAATAGCAGACTATATAAATTTACCACCTCTATTGTCTTAATTCACTGGCCAGTTATGAAAACAAGCTTCTACTCTGCGTGGCAGACTTGCACCCAGCAATAAAAGATCTTTATTTTATAAATACTAAGGGGTTATGTTCTATTTTGTGATTCCCCATAGTTCTGTATGGTTACATGTGTTTCTCATTTTGCCCTTACATTTTTATCAGATAGGAATTGGCGCATTATAGGCAAGTGAATTTTCCACCATTTTGTGGAGAGATCATTCCCAGACATTAATGCTTTTATATTTTCAAAGGAGAAAGGGTTCATGCCAGCGACCTGAAGAAAGTTCTAGGAAGCATGGGGATTGAGTTCACAGACGAGGAAATCATAAAACTGCAGGAAACTCTGCCATTTGATGGTGAGCTATAGAAATATCTCTAAGACCTTCTAAGGGTTTTGTTTTTGTGGCCTTTTTGTGAGTAGTTTTTTTTTTTTTTTTTTTTTTTTTTTTTTGTGAGTAGTTTTAAACTTTCACTTGTTTAGGTCCTCCCAAAAATAATTATGAAAGTAAAAGCACTGTCATTTAGATTTAGTCTGTGATCTATCAAGACTTTCAGTCATTAGTTTTCTCATCAGAACACAGAAAAGCATCTTAACATTACCCTTTCAGGCAACTCATCAGTCCAAGTCCTAAGGAGGAGTGAGAGAGGGAAGGGAAACTGTGGAGAATAGTCAAAGAACAAAAAGAGAGGTCAGGAAAAAAAGGAAATAAATGACAAGTGATTGTTTTGACATAATTCTGCTTCCCTCAGCTGCCAGTTCCTTAGCTGCCAAATATGCATATATTTGTCATACTGAGACTATTTTCCTTTCCATAATTCCATTTTTCATTTAATCATGAGATTGAACACATTCCTTACACAATTATAACTAGTTATCTTGCCAAGGTTAAAAATAATTGAGTGAATACTTATACCATTTTCATTCTGACATGAATTGTTCTTTTTCTTATAGCTTCTGGAAATGTATTTCAGAATAGCATGTTGAATACTGTGAAATCTATGAAAGGTAAGTTAAAAGCCTGATTTAAAAAAGAAATATCAGAAATATTTAAAATTTACATTTATTATATAGATTATGAATCCTGTCTACCTTCCTTTGTATAGATTCCTTATTTAGTTACTTTTATAATAATTTTTTTTTTTATTGTAAACAAATGGGATACATGTTGTTTCTCTGTTTGTACATGGCGTAAAGGCATACCATTTGTGTAATCATAAATTTACATAGAGCAATGTTGTTTGATTCATTCTGTTATTTTTTTCCCTTCCCCCCACCCCTCCCACCCCTCTTTACCCTCTATACAGTAGTTCCTTCCTCCATACTTGCCCCCCTCCCTAACCCTAACTCTAACCCTTCCCTCCCCCCCATTATGTGTCAACCTCCACTTATTAGCGATATCATTCGTCCTTTGGCTTTTTGAGATTGGCTTATCTCACTTAGCATGATATTCTCCAATTTCATCCATTTGCCTGCAAATGTCATAATTTTATCATTCTTTATGGCTGAGTAATATTCCATAGTATATATATACCACAGTTTCTTTATCCACTCATCAATTGAAGGGCATCTAGGTTGGTTCCACAGTCTGGCTATTGTGAATTGAGCAGCTATGAACATTGATGTGGCTGTATTTCTGTAGTATGCAGATTTTAAGTCCTTTGGGTATAGGCCAAGGAGTGGGATAGCTGGGTCAAATGGTGGTTCCATTCCAAGTTTTCTAAGGAATCTCCACACTGCTTTCCATAGTGGCTGCACTAATTTGCAGCCCCACCAGCAGTGTATGAGTGTACCTTTCTCCCCACATCCTCGCCAACACCTGTTGTTGCTCGTATTCTTGATAATCGCCATTCTAATTGGGGTGAGATGGAACCTTAGGGTGGTTTTGATTTGCATTTCTCTTATTACTAGAGATGTTGAACATTTTTCCATATGTTTGTTGATTGCTTGTAGATCTTCTTCTGTGAAGTGTCTATTCATTTCCTTAGCCCATTTGTTGACTGGACTGTTTGAATTCTTGGAGTAGAGTTTTTTGAGTTCTTTATAGATTCTGGAGATTAGTGCTCTATCTGAAGTATGATTGGCAAAGATATTCTCCCACTCTGTAGGCTCTTTCTTCGCATTGCTGATAGTTTCCTTTGCTGAGAGAAAGCTTTTTAGTTTGAATCTATCCCAGTGGTTGATTCTAGCTTTTATTTTTTGTGCTATGGGAGTCCTGTTAAGGAAGTCTGGTCCTAGACCAACAAGATGAAGATTTGGACCTACTTTTTCTTCTATAATCTGCAGGGTCTCTGGTCTGATTCCGAGGTCCTTAATCCATTTTGAGTTTAGTTTCGTGCATGGTGAGAGATATGGGTTTAGTTTCATTCTGTTGCATATGGATTTCCAATTCTCCCAGCACCATTTGTTGAGGAGGCTATCTTTTCTCCATTGCATATTTTTGGCCCCTTTGTCTAGTATGAGAAAATTGTATTTATTTGGGTTTGTGTCCGTGTCCTCTATTCTGTACCATTGATCTACCTTTCTATTTTGGTACCAATACCATGCCGTTTTTGTTACTATTGCTTTGTAGTAGAGTTGAAGATCTGGTATTGCAATACCCCCTGTTTCACTCTTCCTGCTAAGGATTGCTTTAGCTATTCTGGGTTTCTTATTCTTCCAGATGAATTTCATAATTGCCTGCTCTATTTCTGTAAGGTACGTCATTGGGATTTTAATTGGAATTGCATTGATTTTGTATAGCACTTTAGGTAGTATGGCCATTTTGACAATATTAATTCTTCCTATCCAAGAACATGGAAGATCTTTCCATCTTCTAAGGTGTTCTTTAATTTCTTTCTTTAGTGTTGTATAGTTCTCATTGTAGAGGTCTTTCACCTCTTTTGTGAGATTGATTCCCAAGTATTTTATTTTTTTCGAGGCTATTGTGAATGGGGTAGTTTTCCTAATTTCTCTTTCTGAAGATTCATCACTTATGTATAAAAATGCGTTGGATTTATGGGCATTGATCTTGTAACCTGCTACTTTACTGAAATCACTTATGAGTTCTAAGAGTTTTCTGGTGGAATTTCCAGGTTCCTCTAAATATATAATCATGTCATCAGCGAACAGGGATAGTTTGAGTTCTTCTTTTCCAATTCGTATCCCTTTAATTTCTTTGGTTTGTCTAATTGCTCTGGCCAGAGTCTCAAGAACGATGTTGAATAGAAGTGGTGAAAGAGGGCATCCCTGCCTTGTTCCAGTTTTTAGGGGGAATGCTTTCAGTTTTTCACCATTTAGAATGATATTAGCCATGGGCTTAGCATAAATGGCCTTTACAATATTAAGGAATGTTCCCACTATCCCTATTTTTTCTAGTGTTTTGAGCATGAAGGGGTGCTGTATTTTATCAAATGCTTTTTCTGCATCTATTGAAATAATCATGTGATTCTTGACTTTAAGTCTATTAATATGGTGAATTACGTTTATTGATTTCCTGATGTTGAACCAACCTTGCATCCCTGGGATGAAACCCACTTGATCATGGTGCACTATCTTTTTAATATGTTTTTGTATGCGATTTGCTAAAATTTTGTTGAGAATTTTTGCGTCGATGTTCATTAAGGATATTGGTCTGAAATTTTCTTTCCTTGATGAGTCTCTGTCTGGTTTAGGTATCAGTGTGATATTGGCTTCATAGAATGAGTTTGGGAGGGTTCCCTCCTCTTCTATTTTATGGAATACTTTGAGAAGTATTGGAATGAGCTCTTCCTTAAAGGTTTTGTAGAACTCGGCTGAGAACCCATCTGGTCCCGGACTTTTCTTTGTTGGTAGGCTTTTGATGACTTCTTCTATTTCAGTACTTGAAATTGGTCTATTTAAATTGTTTATGTCCTCCTCATTCAGTTTAGGCAATTCATATGTCTCTAGAAACCTGTTGATGTCTTCGAAATTTTCTATTTTGTTGGAGTATAGATTTTCAAAATAGCTTCTAATTATGTTTTGTATTTCCATCCTGTCTGTAGTGATATTTCCTTGTTCATTCCGAATTTTAGCGATTTGGGTTTTCTCTCGTCTTCTCTTTGTTAGTGTGGCTAAAGGTTTATCAATTTTGTTTATTTTTTCGAAGAACCAACTATTTATTTTGTCAATTTTTTGTATTGTTTCTTTTGTTTCAATTTCATTGATTTCAGCTCTGAGTTTAACAATTTCCTGTCTTCTACTACTTTTGGTGCTGTTCTGTTCTTCTTTTTCTAAGGCTTTGACTGTAGTGTTAGGTTGTTTATTTGTTGAGTTTTACTTCTTTTATTAAATGCGCTCCATGAAATAAATTTCCCTCTAAGTACTGCTTTCATAGTGTCCCAGAGGTTTTGATATGATGTTTCTTTGTTCTCATTTACCTCTAAGAATTTTTTAATTTCCTTCCTAATATCTTCTGTTATCCATTCATCATATAATAGCATATTGTTTAATCTCCAGATGTTGGAATAGTTTCTGTGTTTTACTCTTTCATTTATTTCTAACTTCAATCCATTATGATCTGATAGAATACAAGGTAGTGTCTCTATCTTCTTGTATTTGCTAACATTAGCTTTGTGGCATAATATATGGTCTATTTTAGAGAAGGATCCATGTGCTGCTGAGAAGAAAGTGTATTCACTCTTGGTTGGATGGAATATTCTATAAATGTCCGTTAAGTCTAAATTATTGATTGTGTTGTTGAGATCTATGGTTTCTTTGCTCAATTTTTGTCTGGAAGATCTGTCCAGTGGTGAGAGCGGTGTGTTAAAATCACCTAGTATTATTGTGTTGTGGTCTATTTGGTTTCTGAAATTGAGAAGGATTTGTTTGACATACATAGATGAGCCACTGTTTGGGGCATAGATGTTTATGATTGTTATATCTTGCTGATTTATGCTTCCCTTAAGCAGTATGAAATGACCTTCTTTATCCCTTCTGACTAACTTTGGCTTGAAGTCCACATTATCGGAAATGAGGATGGATACTCCAGCTTTTTTGCTGAGTCCATGTGCATGGTATGTTTTTCCCCATCCTTTCACCTTTAATCTATGGGTATCTTTTTCTATGAGGTGAGTCTCTTGCAGGCAACATATTGTTGGATCTTTCTTTTTAATCCAGTCTGCCAGTCTATGTCTTTTGATTGATGAATTCAGGCCATTAACGTTCAGGGTTATTATAGAGAAATGATTTGGTTTCCCGGTCATTTTTAAAATTTTTAAAATTTTGTTTATTTATTTGTTTGACACAACTTGTTTCCTCCTTTATTTGACAATTCCTTTAGGATAATTCCTCCCTTTGCTGATTTGCTTCTTTGTTTTTCATCTCTTCCTCATGGAATATTTTGTTGAGAATGTTCTGTAATGCTGGCTTTCTTTTTGTAAATTCTTTTAGCTTTTGTTTATCATGGAAGGATTTTATTTCATCGTCAAATTTGAAGGTAAGTTTTGCTGGGTATAAGATTCTTGGTTGGCATCCATTTTCTTTCAGGGCTTGAAAAATGTTGTTCCAGGACCTTCTAGCTTTTAGGGTCTGGATTGAAAAATCTGCTGATATGCGTATTGGTTTCCCCCTGAATGTAATTTGGTTCTTTTCTCTCACAGCCTTTAAAATTCTGTCTTTATTTTTTATGTTAGGTATTTTCATTATAATGTGCCTTGGTGTGGGTCTGTTGTAATTTTGTGTATTTGGAGTCCTGTAAGCCTCTTGAACTTGATTTTCCATTTCATTCTTCAGATTTGGGAAATTTTCTGATATTATTTCATTGAATAGGTTGTTCATTCCTTTGGCTTGTTTCTCTAGGCCTTCCTCAATCCCAATAATTCTTAAATTTGGCCTTTTCATGATATCCCATAGTTCTTGTAGATTCTGTTCATGATTTCTTACCATCTTCTCTGTTTGTTCAGCTTTGTTTTCAAGGTTAAATATTTTGTCTTCAATGTCTGAGGTTCTGTCTTCCAGGTGTTCTATCCTATTGGATATGCTTTCTATGGAGTTCTTAATTTGGTTTATTGTTTCCTTCATGTCAAGGATTTCTGTTTGGTTTTTTTTCAATATCTCTAACTCTTTATTGAAATGATCTTTTGCTTCCTGTATTTGCTCTTTTAACTGTCGATTGGTGCGATCAATCAATGCTTGCATTTGCTCTTTCATCTCATCATTCAATGCTTGCATTTGCTCTTTCATCTCCTCGTTTGCTTCTCTGATCATTTTAATTATGTACATTCTGAACTCCTTTTCTGTCATTTCTTCTGCCATGCTGTCATTGGGTTTTATTGATGTAACATCTAGATTTGTTTGCAGCATTTTCTTTCCTTGTTTTCTCATGTTGTTCAGATATCAGTGGACCGCTGAGATATTGCAGATTTCCTCTGTTGATTTACAATGACCCTGAAGATTTCTATATATATCCCCTCTTAGCCTTCAGTAGGCTGAAGTCTTGGAGGAGGTTGATAATGCGGTGCTCCACAAGGAAGCTGCCTCTCTAGGAGTGGTGGCCTTCAGGTGGGGTATATTCCCTGCTAGTGGGCAGAGGTGCCTCCACTTGTTGACCAATGGTCATCCAAAGGGGACCTAGGCTGTGGGCTGAGGCAAGGCCTGTTTGGGCCTGAGTCTCTGGTTTTACCGTCCTTGTGGGAAACCTCACCCAGCAGGGAAGACTCACCCGGTGGGGAGGTCTCGCTGGTCAGTTTCCTCCTAGAGGTTCCCCTCAATTTACAGCTACTGCCTGGGCTGGGCTGCCTTCCTCTGCAAAGTTTCCAGGGGCCCGGCCCTACCTCCTGGGCCTGGGAGCCTCACCCTTCGCAGATGAATCTCCTTAGGCTGCCCCTCCTCAGAGAATTTGCCCATAGGCCTGGAACCTTCGCTCCGCCCTAAGCCTGTCTCTGTGCGGCTCTTCCACCCAGAAGCCTCCTAGATCCTGGGACCCTGTTCTGCACCTAATCGCCTGGCTGCGTGGCCCCTCCTCTGAGCAGCCACCTGTGGCCCCGAACAATCGCTCTGAGTCCCAGAGACCCGCCACAGGCCTCTTCCTCCAGACAGCCGCCCCGTATGCCGGTGCGGTCACTAGGAGTCCAAGAAACTCACTTCGTGCCTCCTCCTCCCACCAACCACCCGTAGCCCGGGGCAATCAATCACTCCGAGTCGAAGTGACCCTGCCCGTTCCTCCTCCTTCTCCAGATAACCCCCCGGGTGTTCAGGAGCAGTCCCTCTGAGTGGCTCTGAATCCACGTGACCCGCTGCACGGGTCCTCTGGGCAACCGCCCGGAGCTCTGGTGTGGTCCCTCAAGACCAAGCGTCCCACCACGCTTCTCCTCCAGGCAGCCCCCCTGTGTTCAGGAGCTGTCACTTTAAGACCAAACAACTCACCACTCGCCTTCTCCTCTGAGCAGCCGCCTGGAGCGCTAATGCAGTCACTGCGAGTCCAAAGGACCCGCCGCGCTCCTTCTCCTCCTTCTCCTACTCCTCCGGGCAGGCCCCGGGGTTCAGAAGTGGTCAGGGTCCAAACAGCTCGCCACGCAGCCCCTTCTCTGGCAACCGCCTGTAGTTCCCGTATAGTCACCCGAATCCAAGCGGCTGCTCCTCTTCCTCCTTGTCCTCAGGGCAGGCCCCGGTGTTCAGAAGCGTCGTTCTGATTCCAAACAGCTCGCCGCGCGGCTTCTCCTCTGGCAACCGCCTGCAGCTCTGGCGCAGTCTCTCCGAATCCAAGTGGCCACGCTCCTCTCCTCCTCCTCAGGGCAGGCCCCGGTGTCCTGAGTCCACGCAGTTCTCCCCGCCACTCCTCCCCCGGGCAGCCGCCGGAGCCCCAGTGGCTGCTCCGAGTCCCAGCGCTGTGCTGAGCGGTCTCCTCTATGGCGCTCCAGCGGGGGGAGGGGCGTCTCGCCGGCAGTTCTACTTCACAAAGTTTCCTGTGTTCCGGGACCCCCGTCCCATCCGGGATGCCCCCCCAGGGGGTGAGAGTCACCCGGCTACTTTGAGTTGGTCCCAAGCGTCTCAATATCTCCTCTCTTGAATCCTGAGTTCTGGAGCAACACGTAATGCAGCCACCCTCTAGGCCGCCATCTTGAAAACCTTTTGTATAATAATTTTTATAGCAAATACTATATTGTTGTAATACATTTTTCAGGGAATCCATATTCAAAACCCAAAGAATCTAATCATAATATGAAATTATAAAGAAATGGCTTACTAAATTTTCAAGGAGTTAAGGTCAGTTTATTATGTAGGAAGATTATGGTTGATTTTGAATAGAATTTGAATCCACAAATTAAAATTTTTAATACTTTTACTAAATTGAGATAACCCCCTTCATTTGACATAATGTACCTACTACTCAATTTACTAAAAGAAAGTTAGAGGAAGGCACAGCTTTGTTGCTTAACTACTTTGTATGTCTCCTTTCTACTTCCACCTCTTGGAATATGAGAAGAGAAAGGAAAGGGCAAATGGGGAATAATTATTAGACCGGGGACATGGGTACTTAGGGAAATGAATTTTCTGCAGGTGAAATTCTGCCTCCAGACACTCCTAGGCCTTAGAGATGATAGCACCAAGGAATATTACTCAAGGAATTTTGTGGTGAATGTTATAAATAATGTACTCTAAGCCTTATTCTTTCAAATTACATATATTTGTGAATAATGGACGTATTTTGGAAACTTGAATTATCAGCCCCAGATGTCAGTTCTTTTGTCCCATTATGCTATGAGGACATTATACCTATGTCATTATACCTATGTCTTTCCTATGCTCTGGGTGCTGATTCTTTTATATAACTTTTGATTAATGAAGTAGCTTTAGGCTGATAACTAAGCATGGGCCTTGAAGCCAGAGTACCTGATTCTGAATCCTTATTCTGCTACTTACAAGCCATGTGAGCTTGTTTAATTTACTCATCTGGGGAGTAGAAGGGGAGTAGAGATGGAAGGATGATTCTTTTTTCCACTCTGGTTCAATACCAAGTGCCCTTCCACTTCTGGCCCTTACCTTCTTCCCAACCCCAGTCTATAAACCCACTGGAGCCTTTTGTTTTTTCTTCTTCAAGTGAGATGACCCCCTACATTTGACATAATGTGCCTGACACTCAGTCTGTACACAATTAAATAGAGAATAATGGAACAAGAGTTAATGTTTTCTTTAGTTTTAGCCTTTTGCTTATACCATTGAATAAGTTAAAGATGTGACTCTCACTTTGAGCTTGTTGTTTTAACTGGCCTCTCTGAAACCTAATAGCTCAACTCTCTTGCTCCCGAAACAAATTAGGTCTAACAACTCATAGGATATTCCACCCAACAGTAGAATACACATTCTTGTCATGTGGAACATTCTCCACATGACGATATACTAGGCTACAAAAAAATTGGGGAGAGAAAAGAGGGGTCTCAATAATTTGAAAGATCATTATTTTCTTAAAAGTATAGCTACAATGGAATGAATGTATAAATCAATCACACAAGGAAAACTGAAAAGTTAACAAATATGTGGAAATCAAGGAATATACTCCTAAATAACTGATGGGTCAAACAAAGAAATCACAAAGAAGTTAGAAAATACTCTGAGATGAATAAAAACAAAAATACTACCTACAAAAACTAATGGGATTCAGTGAGATCAGTGCTTAGAGGGAAATTTATAGTTATAAACACTTACCTTGAAAAAGAAGAATGATCTCATTAATAACAAAGCATCCTGTCTTAAGAAACTAGAAAAAGAAAAGCAGACTAAACCTAAAGCAAGAAGAAGAAAGGGGATAATAGAGATTAGAATGCACATAAATGAAATAGAGAATAAAAAAAAAAACAGAAGGAAACAAAAGCAAAATTTGTTCAGTGAAAAGATCAATAAAATTGGCAAAACTTTAGATGAACTTGAATATGAGAAAGAAATATAACTCAAATTTAAAAAGTCAGAAATGAAAGTTGGGATATTACTGTCATAAAAAGATAAAAGAGAATACAATTGTATGCCATCAAATTAGACCACCTAGATAAAATAGACACTTTCCTACAAATACATGAATATAAAACTGATTCAGAAATAAATAGAAAATCTGAATAAACCTGTTAAAAAGATTAAATTACTAATCAAAAACTTCCCAACAAAGGAAAGTCCAGGAAGAGATGGTTTTGCTGCTGAAATCAAAGGAGATCTGTTATAGTTTGGATGTGAGGATTCCCCAAAATCTCATGTGTGAAGCAATGCAAGGAGGTTCAGAGGAAAAATGATTGGGTTGCGAAAGCCTTAATCCAATCAGTGAATTAGTCCCCCTGATGGGATTAAGTGAGTGATAACTGAAGGTGGGTAGGGTGTGGCTAGAGCAGGTAGGTCATTGGGGGCATGCTTTTGGGGTTTATATTTTGTATCTGGAGAGTGGAGTGTTCCTCTCTGCTTTCTGATCATCATGTGAGCTGCTTCCTTCTGCCACACTCTTCCACCATGATGATCTGCCTCACTTAAGCCCCAGTGAATGGTGCCTGCTGTGTATGAACTAAGACCTCTGAAACGGCGAACCCTCAAACTTTTCCTTCTCTATAATTGTTCTTATCAGATCTTTTAGTCACAGCAATGAAAAAGATGACCAAAACAAGCTCTATATAAAGGAAAATTAACACCAATCCTTTATAATTTCTTCCCAAAAAATATAAGAGTAAGGAAAACTTTCTAACTCATTCTGAGACAAGCATTCTTTGAGGTCTGAAAGCAAATTCAGACAAAGCATCACACACAAAAAAAGTAGAACATTTCCAATATCCCTTATTAACACAGATGCAAAAATCACCAATAAAACAATTATGAACCACATTTAGCAGCATATTAAAAGGATTATACACCATGACCAAGAGGTATTAATTCCAGGAAAGTAAGAAATATAAGAAAATCAATGTAGCACATTAATAAAATGAAGGAAAAATTACATGATCTTCTCACTTGATGTAGGAAAAGTGACAAAATCCAACATGCTTTATGATTTAAAAAAAGGAAACTAGGACTAGAACTTCTTTAACATGACAAATGACATTTATGAAAAACCAATATCTAATATCATAGTCAATAGTAAAAGACAGGACACTTTACTCCTAACATCAGGAACTAGACAAGGATGCCTACTTTCACCAAGGTTCTTTAACATCATACTGAAAATACTAGGCAAACCAATTAGGGGAAAAAAAGCATCCAACTTGGAAAGGAAGAAGTAAAACTACCTTTGTTCACAGATAGCATGATCCTATATACAGAAAATTTCAAAAATGTACAAAAGAACTTATGGAGCTAATAAGTTCTTTTGTCAAAGTTATAGAAGTATAAGATAAACACAAAAAAAATTCACTGAGTTTCTTCACAATAGTAATGAACAATAGGAGAAGAAGTGAAGAAAATAATTCCATTTATGATAGTATACAAAGTGTATCAGTGTTCTCCAGGAAAAGAGAATATCTCTATACTTAGTACATTCATAATATACATGATATAATTATAAAACATTATGAACATACTCTGAAAATGGTTAATTTTATGTTAATAGCCCATAAAAAGTGATGAGATTCTGCTTATATTTTTAAGATTATCATAAAATCTTTACTGTAATGATAATCTTTACTCTGTGGTAATATATTAATAAATAAAGTTCCTGGCATCAAAGCTCTTTACTATTCCTGGTGATATCAATAATCAATGCTTTAGCTTAGCCCTCCTTAGAAGGCTTATAACTAAGTTAAGTTTTAAGGGAAGAGATTCTAATTCTGATTCCATGTGGGTTATTGAATGCTCTTAAGTTAAACAGTAGTTCAAATAGAAAAGTAATAATCACAAAAGTGCATTTTTTCTTTTGCCTTTATTATAGTAATGTGAAATATATCAGTTCAGATAACTTATGCAAAAATATATTTTTCATATTTTAAACTCATTTTTTTCATGTTCCATTCCTGGATGTTTCCTAAGGAGGAAGTGTGAAGGCCAATAATCTAGACACTGTCCTAAAATACCTGGGAACCAATCTCACACAAAAGGAGCAAGAAGATGTTATAGAAAGTCTGCCACCCGATGGTGAGTGTTGTTAAGTACTATATAGTGTCTTAAAGGAGCACTGTGTACTTGTACGTGAGATTTTCTATAAATAGTTTTACCTGATGTCAACAAGATCATTCTGCAAAGCTAACAATGTGAACATAAATTCTTTCCTTTATTTCTACAAGCCAAAATTATTATTTTGTTTTTGTTTTAGATATATATGACATTAGAGTGTATTTTGACATATGTGCATGGAGTATGACTTGTTCTAATTAGGATCCCAGTCTACACAGAGACATTTTTAAGTAAAGCTGGGGCCAAGTGGGACACTGTCCTCTGATGGAGGAACAGTGACCCAGAAGTAACTCAGCATGTTTATTATATAGGGTCTCATTATCAGGAAGTTAAACTACAAAATCTTTGTAAATTGTTCAAGTCTTGAAATTATCAAGAGGATTCTCTGTGCACTACAAATTTACAGAGAAATATAGAGCTATCCTTCTGTACCAGAAAACCGATTGTATTGGAATATCTGATAACTATTTGCATCAGAGCTGAGTATCAAGACTTTTCACATCCTTGCCTCTTGGCAAGGAATATTTCCCAGGATTGGCTTTTGCCTGTACTGTAGGATCAGATGATGATGGGGACTCATTCGTTCTCTACATTCAAGATCACAAAATAGAGATCCTGCAGCTGAGAAATACTCACATCTCAACTAAGTGACTGTGAATCTCACTCTACACACAGTCTACCCCACCGGAGCCATGACATTGCTCCAACTCAATGAATTGAGATAAAAGCCTCAAACCAACAACAGAAGGACCCAAGGAGGAACAACCAAAGAGGGAACTCAGGTTCCACCACTTGGCATCTATTCATATATAAAAAGTCCCAGAACAAATAAGATAATTACACACAAGAGGACACATGTAAAAAAGAAGTAGGGGAACCCGTCTCAATTGATGTATAAGTTTAAGACCTCTGAAAACATGAGAAAACAGGCAAACAAATCTCCTCCCCAGATTCACAATTCCCCAACACAGGATCCCAATACAGTGATGAAATCTCAGAGGAAGTTATAAAAACTAATTAAAATGTTCACTGAACTAAAAGAAGATCTAAGGAATAAATAATTAAGAGAGCATTTACAGGAGATGAAAGATCACTTGAATAAAGAACTAGAACAGTGAAAATAACATAACAGAAGTCCTAGAAATGAAAGATACAATCAAGTTAAAAATTCACCTGAAGCATCACTAACAGATTAGATTGCATATAAAATATAACTTCACCCCATGAAGACAAAACTTCAGGACTTCAAGACAGAGTTTATGATCTTGAGTACACAGAATACTATAAAGGGAAAAATTATAAAACATTATCAGAATATAAAAGAACTCTGGGACAGCATTAAAAGATCAAACCTGAGAGTCACTGGGATAGAAGAGAACACAGAGATACAAACTAAAGACATAAAGGACATTTTCAATGAGATAGTTATAGAAATTTTCCCATGTCAGAAATGAGACACACATTCACATACAGGAGGATTACAGGGCCCCAAATATACCTATTCAAATGAAAAACTCTTCAAGACATATCATAATAAAAATGTCATAATAAACAAAATGAGTTCAAATATTATCTTCAGTAAAACAAACAGGTTTGCAATAAGGTCTGCTAAAAATGTCTAACATAGAAAATAAGAAAAGAATATTAAAAGAGAAACATCAGGTCACATTTAGAGGTAAACCAATAAGGCTTCCTTCTGATTTCTCAATTCAGACCCTAAAATCAAGGAGGGACTTGAAAATATTCCAAGCTCTAAAAGAGAATAATACCTAGCCAAGGTTACTATACCCAGCAAAGCTCATTTTTAAATTTGAGAGGGAAATAAGAATTTTCATCATAAGAATAAACTAAAAGAACTTATGAACACCAAGCCAAGCACTAAAAAATATATTCAGAGATAAACTTCTCACAGAGGAACTAAAAAAAAAATTCTCAAAACTTCTAAAGAGAGGAAGTTCAATAGAATGATGATACACTAAATGAGAATCAAGATAGGATTAAATGCAGCATAAAAATTCAAAATAGCAGGAAACCATAAAAACATATCCATACTAACACTGAATATTAATGGTCTCAATTCTCCAATTAAAAGATACAGATAGGATCAAAGAACATGACCCAATAATATACTGTTATAAGAGACTCATAGGCAAAGACATCCATGGACTGAAGATAAAAGAATATAAAAAATATTCCATGCATGTAGACTCTCCCAAAACAAGAAGGAATAGCTATTCTCATAAGTGACAAAGCCAATTTCAAACAAAACTTAATCAGAGGAGACATGGCCACTACATTCCTGGTAAAGGGAACAATCTAACAAAAAGATATAACAATAGTAAACATTTATGCCCCAAATATCAATTTACCCAATTACATGAAAAAATACTCCATGATATTAAATCCCAGGTAGACCTCAACACGATAATACTGAGAGATTTCAACACATGCTTTTCATTAATACATAGATCGTCAAACCATGGAACCAATAAAGATATATTCAACCTAAATAACACTATAAATCAAATGGACCTAATAGACATTTACAGATATTCCACCCCCAAACAGCTGAATTTACCTTTTTCTCAGCAGCACATGGAACCTTTTTCCAAAATAGATCATATTCTAGTACACAAAGAAAATCTTAGCAAATACAAAAAAGGTTGATATAATTCAATGTATCCTATCAGACCATAATGGAATGAAACTAAAAAGCAACAGCAGGAAAAACAATAATAATAAAATAAAAAATCAGTAACACATGGTGATTAAACAAGACTCTTTTAAATGAAGAATGACTTAAAAAGGAAAGGAGAATAGAAATCAAAAAATTCTTAGAAATGAGTGAGAGCAGAGACACAACATATCAAAATCTCTGGAAATATATGAAAGCAGTTCTAAAAGGAAAAATTATAGCACTGAGCACTTACATATAAAAAAAAATCAAGAGATCCCAAAGAAATGTTTATTCTTTACCTCAAGGCCTTAGAAAAAGAACAAACTAACCCCCAAATCAGTAGAAGAAAGGAAATAATTAAGATAAGAGATGAAAAAAAATTGAAAATAAGGAAACAATACCCAGGATAAATGAAACGAAGAGTTGGTTCTTTGAAAAGATAAATAAACTTGACAAACTCTTAGCCAAACTAACCAAAAGGAAAAGAAGACCTAAATTAACAGGATTAGAACTGGAAAAGGAAATATCACTACAGACCCCTGGGAAATCCAGAGGATTACAAGAACCTATTTTGAAAATTTATACTCCAATAAACTGGAAAGTTTGGAAGACACTGACAAATTTATATGCAGATATGACCTGCCCACATTGAATCAGGAAGATATAGAAAACCTAAACAGACCAATAGCAAGTAATGAAATTGAAACAGCAATCAAAATCCTTCCAAAAAAGAAAAGCCCAGGGACCTGATGGATTCTTATCTGAGTTCTACCAGACCTTTACAGAAGAATTAACACCAGGCTTTCTCAATTATTCCATGAAATTGAAAGAGAGGGAACGCTCCCAAATACAATCTATGAAACCAGTATAATACTGATACTAAAACCAAAGACACATCCAGGAAAGAGAAGTACAGACCAAATACCCCTGATGAATACAGATGCAAAAATCCTTAATGAAAATTGCGGAGCAAGCCGGCAATTGAACCAGGCCACCTACGTCAGGGAGGTAGAACCAGGCCACCTACATTGGGGAGGTAGGTGTCGGGCAGCTATTCTGCCCAGCCAGCAGGCCAAGGACAGACGTCATAACTGAGCGACCCCCTGACCACTGCACCTAGGTTGGTGCCATCACTGGTTGGTTGCAGTAGTGGAGCAAGTTGGCAGGTGAGTATGCCGCTTGCATTGTGGAGGGAGAAGGCGGGCACCAAACCTGCCTGCCTTGCTGAGCTGGGCGGCAGGTGGCCAACCCGCCCAACCACCAGGCCAAAGACAGACACCATCACTGAACAACCCCGCCCGACCATCACGCCGAGGTTTGTCGCCATCACTGAGTTAGCCAGAGGTTTCTTTATAGGCTGGTGCAGGCAGTTTGAATTTCTCCTCAGGACATGGCCATCATCATTGGAAGGGCAACTCCCTTCCTGAGACACCTATAGGAGGCTAGAGGACCTTTGACAAGACCCAGGAGCCAAGAAGAGGAGGTATTGAGAGACTCAGGACCAACTCAGAGCCACTGGAGAATATACCCCACCTGAAGACCACCACCCACAGAAGGCCAGCTTCCTAGTGGAGCACCGCATTATCAAGTTCCTCCAAGACATCAGGCTACTGAAGGCTAAGAGGTGAGTTATTAGAAATCTACAGAGACAATATTAGTAAATAGAGGAAATCTGCAATATCCCAGAGTTTCACTATTAAAGGGGTAAATACCTGAACAATGTGAGACAACAAGGGAAGAAAATGTCCCAAACAAACCTAGATGGTATAGCAATAAAATGAACGACAGCATGGCATAAGAGATGTCAGCCGAGCTATCCCACTCCTTGGCCTATACCCAAAGGACTTAAAATCAGCATACTACAGAGATACAGCCACATCAATGTTCATAGCTGCTCAATTCACTATAGCCAGATTGTGGAACCAACCTAGATGCCCTTCAGTTGATGAATGGATAAAGAAACTGTGGCATATATATACAATGGAATATTACTCCGCCATGAAGAATGACAAAATTATGGCATTTGCAGGCAAATGGATGAAATTGGAGGATATCATGCTAAGTGAGATAAGCCAATCTCAAAAGACTAAAGGACGAATGATCTCACTGATAAGCAGATGAGGACATATAAGGGGTGTAGGAGGGGTTAATGTTAGGGTTAGGGTTAGGTTTAGGGTTAGGGATAAGGAGGGTGGTAAGAATGGAGGACGAAAGGACTGTATAGAGGGAAAAGAGGGGTGGGAGGGGAGGGGGGGAAGGGAAAAAATAACAGAATGAATCAAACAACATTGCCCTATGTAAATTTATGATTTTTAATTAAAATAAAATTTTAAAAAAGGAAAAAAAAAGAAATGTCAGAAAGGGAGTTCAGAATGTACATAATCAAAATGATCAGGGAAGCAAACAAGGAGATGAAAGAGCAAATGCAGGCACTGAATGATGAGATGAAAGGGCAAATGCAGGCATTGAATGATCGCACCAATCGACAGTTAAAAGAGCAAATACAGGAAGCAAAAGATCGTTTCAATAAAGAGTTAGAGATATTGAAAAAAAAAAACAAACAGAAATCCTTGAAATGAAGGAAACAATAAACCAAATTATAAACTCCATAGAAAGAATAACCAATAGGAGAGAACATCTGGAAGACAGAACCTCAGATATTGAAGACAAAATATTTAATCTTGAAAACAAAGTTGAACAAACAGAGAAGATGGTAAGAAATCATGAACAGAATCTACAAGAACTATGGGATATCATGAAAAGGTCAAATTTAAAAATCATCAGAATTAAGGAAGGCTTAGAGAAACAAACCAAAGGAATGAACAATCTATTCAATGAAATAATATCAGAAAATTTCCCAAATCATAAGAGTGAAATGGAAAATCAAGTACAAAAGGCTTATAGAACTCCAAATACACAAAATTACAATAGACCCACACCAAAGCACATTATAATGAAAATACCTAACATACAAAATAAAGACAGAATTTTAAAGGCCGAGAGAGAAAAGAATCAAATTACATTCAGGGGGAAACCAATACGATTATCAGCAGATTTTTCAACCAGACCCTAAAAGCTAGAAGGGCCTGGGACAACAGTTTTCAAGCCCTGAAAGAAAATGGACGCCAACCAAGAATTTTATACACAGCAAACTTACCTTCAAATTTGACGATGAAATAAAATCCTTCCATGATAAACAAAAGCTAAAAGAATTTACAAAAAGAAAGCCAGCATTACAGAACATTCTCAACAAAATATTCCATGAGGAAGAGATGAAAAACAATGATGTAAATCAGCAAAGGGAGGAGCTAGCCTAAAGGAACAACCAAATAAAGGAGAAATCAAGTCATGTCAAAAAAAAAAAAAAATGAGCCAAATGACTGGGAATACAAATCATATCCCAATAATAACCCTGAATGTTAATGGCCTAAACTCATCAATCAAAAGACATAGACTGGCAGAATGGATTAAAAAGAAAGATCCAACAATATGCTGCCTGCAAGAGACTCACCTCATAGAAAGAGATACCCACAGACTAAAGGTGAAAGGATGGGGAAAAACATACCATGCACATAGACACAGCCAAAAAGCTGGAGTATCCATCCTCATATCAGATAATGTGCACTTCAAGCCAAAGTTAGTCAGAAGGGATAAAGAAGGACATTTCATACTGCTTAAGGGAAACATAAATCAGCAAGACATAACAATCATAAATATCTATGCCCTAAACAGTGGCTCATCCATATACATCAAACAAATCATTCTCAATGCCAGAAATCAAAGAGACCACAACACAATAATACTAGGTGATTTTAACACACCTCCCTCACCACTGGACAGATCCTCCAAACAAAAATTGAACAAAGAAAACAGATCTCAAAAACACAATCAATAATTTAGACTTAATGGACGTTTATAGAATATACCATCCAACAAAGAGTGAATACATTCTTCTCAGCAGCATATGGATCCTTATCTAAAATAGACCATATTTTATACCACAAAGCTACTGTTAGCAAATACAAGAAGATAGAGATATTATCTTGTATTCTATCAGATCATAATGGATTGAAATTAGAAATAAATGAAATAGTAAAAACAGAAACTACTCCAATACCTGGAGATTAAATAATATGCTATTGTATGATGAATGGATAACAGAAGATATCAGGAAGGAAATTAAAAAATTCTTACAGATAAATGAGAACAAAGAAACAACATATCAAAATCTCTGGGACATATGAAAGCAGTTCTTAGAGGAAAATTTATTTCATGGAGCACATTCAATAAAAGAAGAACAAAATCAACAAATAAACGACCTAACACTACAGCTCAAAGCCATAGAAAAAGAAGAACAGAGCAACACCAAAAGTAGTAGAAGACAGGAAATAGTTAAAATCAGAGCCGAAATCAACGGAATTGAAACAAAAGAAACAATCAAAAAAATTGACAAAATAGTTGGTTCTTTGAAAAAATAAACAAAATTGATAAACCCTTAGCCACACTAACAAAGAGAAGAAGAGAGAAAAACCAAATTACTAAAATTCAGAATGAACAAGGAAATATCACAACAGACACAAGTGAAATACAAAACATAATTAGAAGCTATTTTGAAAATCTATACTCCAACAAAATAGAAAATCTCAAAGACATCAACAGCTTTCTAGAGACATGAATTACCTACACTGAATGAGGAGGACATACACAATTTAAATAGATCAATTTCAAGTAATGAAATAGAAGAAGTCATCAAAAGCCTACCAACAAAGAAAAGTCTGAGACCAGATGGATTCTCAGCCGAGTTCTACAAAACCATTAAAGAAGAGCTCATTCCAATACTTCTCAAAGTATTTCATGAACAAGAAGAGGAGGGAACCCTCCCAAACTCATTCTATGAAGCCAATATCACCCTGATACCTAAACCAGACAGAGACACATCAAGGAAAGAAAATTTCAGTCCAATATCCTTAATGAACATTGATGCAAAAATTCTCAACAAAATCTTAGCAAATCTCATACAAAAATATATTAAAAAGATAGTGCACCACGATCAAGTGGGTTTTATCCCAGGGATACAAGGTTGGTTCGACATCCAGAAATCAATAAATGTAATTCACCATATCAACAGACTAAAAGTTAAGAACCACATGATTATTTCAATAGATGCAGAAAAAGCCTTTGATAAAATACAGCATCCCCTCATGCTCAAAACAGTAGAGAAAATAGGGATAGTGGGAACATTCCTTAACATTGTAAAGGCCATTTATGCTAAGCCCATGGTCAATATCATTCTAAATGGTGAAAAACTGAAAGCATTCCCCCTAAAAACTGGAACAAGGCAGGGATGCCCTCTTTTACCACTTCTATTCTACATTGTCCTCAAAACTCTAGCCAGATCAATTAGACAGACCAAGGAAATTAAAGGGATACGAATAGGAAGAGAGGAACTTAAGCTGTCACTATTTGCTGATGACATGATTCTCTATTTAGAGGATCCAAAAAACTCCTCCAGAAAACTTCTAGACCTCCTCAATAAATTCAGCAAAATAGCAGGCTATAAAATCAACATGCATAAATCTAAAGCATTTTTATACATAAGTGATGAATCTTCAGAAAGAGAAATTAGGAAAACTACCCCATTCACAATAGCATCGAAAAAAATAAAATACTTGCGAGTCAATCTCACAAAAGAGGTGAAAGACCTCTACAATGAGAACTACAGAACACTAAAAGAAATTAAAGGAAACCTTAGAAGATGGAAAGATCTCCCATGTTCTTGGATTGGCAGAACTAATATTGTCAAAATGGCCATACTACCAAAAGTGCTATATAGATTCAATGCAATTCCAATTAAAATCCCAATGACGTACCTCACAGAAATAGAGCAAGCGATTATGAAATTCATCTGGAAGAATAAGAAACCCAGAATAGCTAAAGCAATCCTTAGCAGGAAGAGTGAAGCAGGGGGTATCACAATACCAGACCTTCAACTATACTACAAAGCAATAGTAACAAAAATGGCATGGTATTAGCACCAAAACAGACAGGTAGATCAGTGGTACAGAATAGAGGACATGGACACAAACCCAAAGAAATACAATTTTCTCATACTAGACAAAGGGGCCAAAATATGCAATGGAGAAAAGATAGCCTCTTCAACAAATGGTGCTGGGAGAATTGGAAATCCATATGCAGCAGAATGAAACTAACCCCTATCTCTCACCCTGCACAAAACTCAACTCACAATGGATCAAGGACCTTGAAATCAGACCAGAGACCCTGCATCTTATAGAAGAAAAAGTAGGTCCAAATGTTCAACATGTCGGCTTAGGATCAGACTTCCTTAACAGGACTCCCATAGCTCAAGAAATAAAAGCAAGAATCAATAACTGGGATAGATTCAAACTAAAAAGCTTTCTCTCAGCAAAGGAAACTATCAGCAATGCGAAGAGAGAGCCTACAGAGTGGGAGAAAATCTTTGCCACTCATACTTCAGATAGAGCACTAATTTTCAGAATATATAAAGAACTCAAAAAACTCTACACCAAGAATACAAAAAACCCAATCAACAAATGGGCTAAGGAAATGAACAGACACTTCACAGAAGAAGATCTACAAGCAATCAACAAACATATGAAAAAATGTTCAACATCTTTAATAGGAGAAATGCAAATCAAAACTACACTAAGATTCCATCTCACCCCAAATTAGAATGGCGATTATCAAGAATACAAACAACAACAGGTGTTAGCGAGGTTGTGGGGAAAAAGGTACACTCATACATTGCTGGTGGGGCTGCAAATTAGTGCAGCCACTCTGGAAAGCAGTGTGGAGATTCCTTAGAAAACTTGGAATGGAACCACCATTTGACCAGCTATCCCACTCCTTGACCTATACCCAAAAGATTTAAAATCAGCATACTACAGCCAATGTTCATAGCTGCTCAATTCACAATAGCCAGATTGTGGAACCAACATAGAGCCCCTCAACTGATGAATGGATAAAGAAACTGTGATATATATATATTATATATATATATAACATGAAATATTACTCAGCCATAAAGAAGGATAAAATTATGGCATTTGTAGGCAAATGGATGCAGTTGGAGAATATCATGCTAAGTGAGATAAGCCAATCTCAAAAAACCAAAGGACGAATGATCTTGCTGATAAGCGGATGATGACACACAATGAGGGGGTGGGAAGGCGGCAGGAATGGAGGAAGGAGGGACTCTATAGACAGATAAGAGGGGTGGGAGGGTTGGAAGGGTGGAGAAAAAAATAACAGAATGAATCAAAAACTATTACACTAGGTAAATGTATGATTGCACAAATGGTATGCCTCTACTTCATGTACAGACAGAGAAACAAGATGTATCCCATTTGTTTGCAATAAAAATGAATTTTACAAAATCCTTAATGAAATAGTAGTAAACTGTATTAAAAAACACATCAAAAGATAATACACCATGATCAAAAACAACATAATAAATGCAGAAAACTAAATATATTTCCTCTAAAAGCAAGGCAAGATTGTCCACTTCTTACTACACTGATTCAATATAGTCCTCAGTGAATAGACAGGAAAAGGAAATCAAAGGGATAGAAATAGGAAAAGAGGAAATCAAACTATCTCTGTCTGCCTATGACATGATCCTGTATCTAGAAGACCCAAAAAACTTCACCAGAAGACTTCTAGCACTTATCAATGAGTTCAGCAGAGTAGCAGGATACAAGATCAACACCCCAAAATCAATAACTTTTCTATATTCCAACAGTGATTCAACTAAGGAAGAAATCAGGAAAACCATCTCACAATAATCTAAAAAAAATAAAACTTGGGAATTATTCAAACTGAAAAGGCAGAAGAGCTCAACAATAAAAATTATAGGACATGAAGAAAGAAATTGAAGATCTCAGAACATGAAAACGCATTCCTTATTCTTAGATAGGTAGAATCAATATTTTCGAAATGGCCTTACTACCAAAAGCAATATACAGATTCAATGCAATCCCCTTCAAAATATCAATGACATTCTTTACAGAATTAGAAAAATACAATTCTTAAATTTGTTTGGAAGAATAAGAGATCCAGAATAGCCAAAGGTATACTAAGCAAGAAAAGCAAAGCAGGAGGCATCATCATACCTTATCTGAATTATCTTACAGAAGTGTAGTAACAAAAACAGCAAGGTATTGGCATCAAAATAGACATGAAGAGCAATGGAACAGAATAGAAGACACAGATAAATTCACATACCTATCTCCATTTAATATTTGCAAAAGGTTCCAAAAATATATTTTGGAGAAAAGACTGTTTTTGACATATGGTGCTGGGAAAACTGGATAGAAAAATTAAACTAGATCTCTATCTCCCACCCTGCACACAACTCAAATCAAAATGGATACAAGACTTAGGAATTAGACCAGAAGCATTGCAACTGCTAGAAAAAAAATAGAGTCCTCCCTCCATCACATAGGTTCTGGCACCAACTTCCTTAATAAGACCCCACAAAGCACAAGAAATGAAACCAAGAATTAATAAGTAGAATGGGAATCAAACTAAAAAAGCTATACAGCAAAGGAAATGATTAAGAGCACAAAGAGAGAGCCTACAGAATGAGAGAAAATCTTGACCAGCTACTCCTCTGATAGGTAATTAACATCCAGAATATATAAAGAACTCAAAAAACTTAGCACCAAAAAACGCCCACCAAAACCAAAAATAAACAAACAAAAATAACCCAATCAATAAGTGGGCAAAAGAACTAAATAGAAACTTCTCAAAAGGAGAAACACATGAGAAAAATGTTCAACATCTCTAGCAATCAGGGAAATTCAAAACTGCACTAAGATTTCATCTCACTCCAGTCAGAATGGCAATGATCAAGAATATAAACAATAATAAATTCTGGTGAGGATGTGGGGGTAAACATACATTTGTACATTGTTGGTGGGACTGCAGACTAGTGCAACCAATCTGAAAATAGTGTGGAGATTCCTCAAAAAAAATAGGGATGGAACCATATGACCCATATGACCCATCTATCCCGCTCCTTGGTATTTTCCCAAATTATCTTCAACAATAGTCATTCCATGTTTACAGTAGCACCATTCACAGTAGCTAAACTATGGAATCAACCCAGATGTCCATCAATAAATGAATGTATTAAGAATTGTGATCACGCACACACACACACACACACACACACACACACACACACAAAATGGAGTTCTACTCTGTCATAAAAAAGTATGAAATTATGGCATTTTCCGGTAAATGGATGGAAATGGGGCGTCTCATGCTGAGTGAACTAAACCAATCTCAAAAACTCAAATTTCAAATGTTTTTTCTCATACAGAAGCTACAGTAAAATAAAGGAAAGGGGGAGGGGAGAATAGGAGAACACAAAGGGAAGAAGATCCATAATGTAGAAGGAGGTTGAGAGGCAGAGTGGAAGGATGGGAAAGGGGAGGCACTGCAGAACGAATTCTTGTTCTTTGTTTTAGTATCAGAGATTGACCCAAGGATGCCACTGAGCTACACCCCCAGCCCTATTTATTTTTTATTCTGAGACAGAGTCTCACTAAGTTTCCTAGGGCCTTGCTGATTTGCTGAGGCTGGTTTTGAACTTGTGATGCTCGTGCCTTAGGCTCTTGAGCTGCTGGGATTAAAGTTGTACACCACCATGCCCAGCTAAGAATGAATTCTTAGTAAGTCATATTATATGCACATATAAATATGCCACAGGAAATTTAACCTTTATGCATCAATAAAAAGAACCCATCAAATATAAATAAACATATGAGCAAACAGAAGTCTAATAGAGTAGAGGAAGGAGAAGGAGAGAGGGGAGGGAGGATTGGAGGGCAAAGAGGGAAGACATATTGGTAGGTCATGAATTGAAATTGAATTTAATGCATGTATGAGTTTGTCAGAATGAACCTGACTACTAAGAATATATAAATATAAAGCTCTCTATATAACTACAGTGCCCAACTATATAAATATAAAGCTCTAATTAAAAAAGAGGAATCTCAAGTATATGCTGAACTCCCCACCCCCACCACCACTCCAGTTGAGTAATATACAACCAGAGGGCTCCAAATCTACTAGTATGTTGTCAAACCAGAAGTACTGTTTTCTAGTCATTTTCATGTAGTCTTCTGTTTTCCAAGAAGGTAATGGCAGAAATCATATTCACTTTGTAATGACCAGTCCCATAGTGGCCAATTTCAGTGACACACTGAAAGGATTCATACTCAATACAGAGGTATAAACTTGGCCATCTTCCTATTGTTTTTTTCCCTTAAAATTCCCCCTAGAACCATTTTTCATCCTTATGCCCAATGAGACAAAATATTTTCCTTCAGTTCACTGTTTCCTTTAATTTATTAACTTCTTTTATAATTAAGAGTGTCGTACAAAGTCTTTGTGAAGTTCTACATGAAGGGAGCAAATCTATACATTCAATTCATCACTGTAGGATCTTGATTAACCCATTACCTCTCAATGAACTGTTGAGTCTTATTTGTACTTATTGTGTTGCTACAAGGCTTTTAAGTAATGGAAACTATTTAAAATATCTACTCCTCCCTTCTTTCAAGGTGAGAGAGAAATACATATCTATTTTGATACCCAAATGCAATGTTAAGAGAAAAAGCAGATCACAAATTTATGTGAGCAGCAATTCCAAGGTAATTCTGACAATTAAAGGAAAGGTAGTCTCATTGTACTCATCAAAAACCTGTATCTGACAAATGTGGCTAGACCAGTGCTGAAAAGTTGCTATAGGATCACTAGAATTTTTCGCTATAAGATAGAAAGGCAATCTACAAATTCAAGAGGTACTTTCAAGATCATTTTTTTAAAAGGAACAAAGACCCTCCCCTAGCTAATATGTATATATTTGTATTTTTATATTTATGTATATTTGTTTATATTCTTATAGTTGTCATATAAAATGGCTGAACTAATGGATTTTGGTTGGTCTCTTCTTTCCCTATATACCTCTGTGTTTTTTGATTTATATGTGACTGGTATTTTTGCCTAATTTTGAATATTTTTGTAGCTAATGGAAAAATTGAACTCAAGAAATTGATAGATGCAGTGGCAGAAATTACAGGTAAGTGAAGAATTAATGTGAATCTATATTTTTTAATTATTTGCACTGCTAGGATTTTTTTTTTATTATTTGTATTGCTAAGAGTTGAGCCCAGAGTCTTGTGTACGCTAAGCAAGTGCTTTACCACTGAGCTATATCCCCAGCCCCTAAATTATATTATAATGCTCTATTTCAACTCTCACTTTATTACCCTTTTGTTCTACTCTTTCATCATTTATCATTTTGTTCTTCAATTTTATCATTTCAATTTAGGAAATATTTCTGTTTAGTTGCCTAGGATACTGACTGGTGAACTACAAACAACTCTTAGACCAAATAATGTGATTTTTTTAGAAAATAATTTTTTTGGAAAACAGTCATTCCATTAGTTCATATATTGCTTATTGCTGCATTAACACTGCAGTGGCAGAGATGAGTAGTAACAGATTATATGTCCTACCAAGTCTAAAATATTTACTATCTTTTACTGGCTTTTACAAAGTTTGCTGAAATCCTACCTTGAGTTTAATTTTAGGTAGGTAACCCATTCTTCTCTAAAAAATTATGGCTTACCACTGGGGCAAATTAATTTTAATTATTTTTAACAGCCTCTTTTACTCTGAGTAATCCTTGTTTACATGATAAATTATATGAACATTCTAACTTTAGATTTTCTACACTTAATATACTTCGGTACAATGCCTTGATAGAAAATTCTTTATTCTCTGAAATATAATCAGTATGCATAACCTGAACATCCCAAAGAGAAATTATCTTACTGCAGTCCTAGCTACCCGATACACTACTAGGCAAGTCAGCCTAGAGATCATAGAACAGAATGACTCAAAGTGCCAGGTAAAATTTTCTAAACACACAGTGTATAAAATCATTTTAAACACATAGCAGGAAGTGAGAGAGAAAAATGGTATACATTAACATGTAGTTGCAGGGTACATGAAAGGACCATAATACCTAAATCTAGGATATGCAATGTACTAAAAATCCTGAGACTCTTTCTGCTGCATCAGTCTTCCCTTATGGTGATAAAGTGCAAGGAACAGAGTTCAAGTTCAAATAAGTGGGCCCACAGAAGAACATTATTCTGACCAATGATATAAATTTGCTCTTTCAGTGAAGCACTGGGCCAAGTGTTCCCGGCAAACAGATGGTTGCCAGCAAGGCTGCTAACAGGCCATAGGTTTTGTGTTTCTTCAGCAGAGGACACATGAGGCCAAAGCATTTGTCACCAGTAGGTGACCAAATTAAAGTCATTTGAATCATGAGTCTCATGAATGTTTACTATATCCTGAATATTTAGTGCCTCAGACAAATTTAGTGTATCCTAAGTATTTAGAGCCTCTTACATATTTAGTTTAACAGAAATACTTGGAGAAGAACTGTCTCATGCATATATAATACCTTATGAATATTAGTTATTACTTGGTCCTTCCTTCCCTTTCTATCACATATATTCTACTTAAAAACTATTAATCTGAGCCAGGTGCGATGGTGCATGCCTGTAATCCCAGTGGCTCAGGAGGCTGAGGCAGGAGGATTTTGAGTTCAAAGCCAGCCTCAGCAATGGCAAGGCACTAAGCAACTCAGTGAGACCAGCTCTAAATAAAATACAAAATAGGACTAGGGATGTGGCTCATTGATCAAGTTCAATCGCCAGTATAAACAACAACAACAACAAAAATAAATAAATAAATAAATGAACCCCCAACTATTCATCTGTATTGAACACATCACAAAATGTTTAACATGTCTTACGAAATAGAAACTTGAACTACTATACTTACTTAACTTCTTAATATAATTAAATAACAAAGCAAATGCACTTTACACTGTATTAACACATTAAGTAATCAAGTAAAACTAAAGATAACAGCACTTATAATTAGGGGAATAACAGAGATACTGAATTTGGATCCACTATCTTATGTTATCTTAAATAACTTAGACTCTCCAAAACAACATATATCTTGTCACTTTACCCCATAATTACAAATACTATATTTTTAGGATTAAGGGACAATTCCAGTTCCCTGATGACTGATGATACAGAAGTCTCAGGCTACTTTGTTTATAACACCTGTCAAAGCTGCTGATTAATAGATACTTGATTTTTTTCATGCTTAGGAGATTTTAGGTCATATTTGAAATTCTCATCTGCATACAATTTCTTTCTTTTGAAGGAGGAGAAGTTAATGTCAGTGATATAAAAAATATTCTGGGAAAAATGGAGATAAAACTTACAGATAAAGAATGCTTGGAACTAGAGAAAAATCTTCCAATTAATGGTAAGGGTTTAAAATAAAAATGTAACCTTTAAGGAATTTAGAGTTTTGATTATTTTTTAAGAACTTCCATAACTACTTACATTTGATACCTAGAAAAGATAGATAGTTAGAAGAAATCATGCAGTCCTACCTTAAGAAGAAATGCCATTCTCCAGTAAATGGGTGGATCTGGAGACCATCATGCTAAGTGAAATAAGTCAATCCCAAAAAACCAAAGGTTGAATGTTCTTTCTGATACGTGTATGTTAACACAACAAGGTAGTGGGGGGAGAATAGAAATTCAGTGAATTAGACAAAGGAATAAAAAGGAAGAGGGACTAGGAATAGGAAAGACAGTGGAAAGAACCTGACCTAACTTTCCTAGGTACATGTATGAATATACCAGAGGAAATCTCAACATCACATACATCCACAAGACGGGGCTCCTAACTAGAATAAGATTTCCTCCATGTTTGTATAAATATGTCAAAACAGGCTCTATAATGTCATGTATAACTAAAAAGAACAAATAAAAAAAGAAGAAATGCCAGTCATGTTATTTCATTTGTAGAATCATCTGCCTCTTCAGTTACTCATCTGATATTATGAAAAGGAAATGTCTATTCTTACTTTTGATTCCAGGCAGAAGTTGTCCTCAAAACTATGTTGGAATATATGGGAAAGTAATTAGTTGAGAATGTACTAAAAGGGGAAAAATGAAGAAATTAAAGAGAAGATAGGGAGAATGACAATGTGTGTGTTCAGCGTAATAGAGTGCTTGCAATATCTTCCTCAGGAATCAGGGAGTCATATTCATTACTTTCTCTACTTTGTATTGTTTTTTTTTATTTGAAAATCAGTTAGACATTTTCTGGGACAAATTATGATGTTTGTCTTTCTTAATCATGTCAACAAGAGTTTCCTTTTAAACCTCTACTTAAAATGAACTTGAAATTAAAAAATTACAAAAGATGTGAAAAAATACATTTTTATGAATGTTGGTAGACAAATTAAGGAAGTTTAAGGAAGGCAATACCAAAGCCTTCCTTACTCTCATTGGTGTGGCCTACTTTGTGTCTTCTTATAGCTGATGGAACGGTGTACCAGAACAGGTTGATGGATGCTGTGAATACCCTTAAAGGTAAGTGAGAATATGAAAAGGTAGATACACCTGAAATAAATGTTTTGTATTCTTTACATTTAGAATGCTGCAACTGTGTGTGTATGTGTGTATGTGTGTAACTATATCAATGTTTTACGAAGATCTTTTTTGTATATATTTTACCAAATGGTCTCCTATACCATTCCTTAACTTTGAGATTTAAGTGAATCACATAAAGCTAGGACACTTGAATGACTGTATCCCTAATGAAATGGTGAACTAGAAACCTCACATTAACTCAAGTAGATGAAAAGAAAATTTATCTGTATAGCTTGGAGTCTGAGTTCACTGAGGAAAGGTCTTCTCTGAAAATTTATATTGATGACCTGATAAAGTGGTACATGCCTGTAATCCCAGTGACTTAGGAAGCTGAGGCAGGAGGATCCCAAGTTCAAGGTCAGCCTCAGTAACTTTGTGGGACCCTGTTTTAAAGTGAAAAAATTAAAAAGGACAGGGGGTATAGCACAGTGATAGAATGCCCAGTGCCACACACACACACACACAAAAAAAAAAAAAAAAAAAAAAAAGAAAAGAAAAGAAAATTCATGTCTATGAACTGATATTTAGATAGGTTCTAGTTATGTTTACACTTCTTAGATGACCAATGAACCCAAAAGTCCAAAAATTATCAGAAGTTATTATCAGCATTATAATCACCCTTGTCTTCAAGGAATTCACCTTCCTAATCTGGTCAAAAAAAAAAAGTTACTTTTAAGACTCTTATAATGAATTTGGAATTAAAAATTACAAAAAATGTGGGGATAAAACCTCTTTAGTGAATATTGGTAGACATGATGAGCAAAGTAATAATTTATGCTGTCTTCATATTATTTAAATACTACTTAAAGATTATACCGAATAAGCATGCTTTAAATAATTAAATACATAAAGAATAGTGGAAATAATTATATCATGAAGAAAAGTACCACTCCTCAAAAAATTTGCATAGAGAAATTTTTAAACCTAGTCATCTTTTAAAAACTTAAAATAGTAGCAGTTTTATATTTCTGTGCATCTGTTAACATAACATGAAAATGTGTGTACATGGAAAATAGAAAAAAATAATCATTTTAGGGAATTCTAATATAACTTTCTCGGTAATAGAGCAAGAACCAGTAAAAAATTAGTAAATATAATGAAGATTTGAGCATCGTTATTAACAATCTTGAACTAATATGCTCATTTAGAATCTGTACCCTTTTTTATACTAAGAGAATAAAGATTTTTATTAAGCATTATAAGTTGCATTCAATAGCCTCTGGATACAGCATACCACAATCTATTGACAGCTAATCAGATCCAACAGCAGTCCATTCTTCACAATCCATGAGTTAGGGCAGAACTTCCTTCAACTTACAGCAAGATCCTGCTTAGCTCTTGTGGGCAGTGGTTGGGGAATTACATCTCATTTCTGATCATTAATGTGATGAAGATCATCAGAAGTTTATGAAAATGCTAAGGAGTAGAATCTGTACCTATTTACTACAGAGTATATACTTTTCAATCATGCAGTTGAATATATACTGAGTTATAAAAAGGGGTAATCATATGATTTATTGGTTAAACTTTTGAGAATGAATGGAAGTCACTGTTAATAGTCATACCAGAGAAAGAGGCATCCACTGGTAAACGGAGATATTAGTTTGAGGCAAAATAGGCCTATGGTTCTCCATAAAGCAAGTATGAACAATTCCAAAAGATTTAAATCAAATGGGGTGAATTATCTTACCAAAGTAAGTTTGGAAATTAACAAATATACTTTTGAAGGTAACCAATGTGTCAAGAAGAGATTATAACCAAAGTAGAAGATATTTTGACCCAAATGATAGTAAAATAGTGCATAATAAAATTCCTGCATGAAGGAGAAAGATACCATCTTATGTGAATATATTGTAAAGTAAGGAAGTCTGAAAATGAGTAATCTACCTCAGTCAATAAATTTGAAAAAAAAAAAAAAAACCTTAAGACTAAATCCAAATATAGAAGAATAATGAAAATTTTAAAGAGGATAACTTCATTTAATAGAAAACCAAGTAGAATAAAGAGTATCAACAAGGCCCATGTTGATTTTTTTGTAAAGATCAATGAAAGTGACATATTCTACAGTGACTCACAGAAAGAAAGAAGACATGAAACTTTATTTTCAGGTACAAAAGAGAGTATGACCACAGAATCATCAGATATTTGAAAATATAATAAGATTATGAAAACTTGGATACCAACACACTTGAAAATTTACAAAGTTGATTTTAAACCAAGAATACTTGAATAATGAATAGTAAGAATACTGAATAGTAAGAATAATGAATAAATAAGATAATTTTGTATAATGTTAGAAAATATATTTAAATTGCCACATTAACAGAATAAAATTGAGAAAGAATCTTGTAAAGTACACCTACTTATGACTTCTTAAAAATTCTTAGCAAACTAAGAATAAAGGGGAACTATTTTATCTGAAAAAGGACATCTATCCCTCCCCTCAAAAGAAAATATATATACTGAAATATTTAATATTTTTCTTTAAATTTGGGGAAGAAATAGTATTCTATCACCATTACCTGGAATTGCTGCTTAATAAGACAGTTTAACTAGACAAGAAAGAGAAACATAAGGTGTAATTATTAAAAATAATAGCCACAGTTTTCCAAATGCATAATAATCAATTATAAGCCTATATGTTAGCAGAAAAATGAAAACTTTAATTTTAAAAATGTATCACGTATCTAGATTTTCTTTAATTTTCCTCAACTATTTTATAGTTTTCAGAGTAGAGTTCATAAAGATTTCATAAGATTTACTTGTCGTTGTTCGATGAATTGATCTCATTGAAAAACACATTTAAAATGTCACATTCTATGAAATTTCAGATTTCATGATTGGTATATAGAAAAACAACTGATATTGGTATATCAGCCTTGATTTCTGGGACCTTAATAAATTTATTAGCTTGAAAAGTTTTCTTTGTAGATTCCATAGTGTTTTCTCCACTAACAATTTGTCAAAATTCTACACTAATTTATGCTTTTAAAACTTCACAGCAAACTACTATTGAAATCCAGCTGACTTAGGGGATCTTTGTTGTTTGATAACACCTTCAGCTAACAGCATGTTTAAAGGCAAAACATTCTAAGATCAGGAACAACACAGAGATGTGCACTCTTGTTATTTCTATCCAGTGTTTTACTAGAAGAGGACAATAAAGCAGTTCAAAATCATTACCTTAAGCAGACAAGAACCAGACATGAAAGAATATTTCCTGTATGCCATCAGTTTTATGAAACCCGAGAATAGGCAAAACTAATTCAGGATGATAGATATCAACAAATGGTTAATTCTGAGGTAATGAGCTGGTTGAATGAGAAAGGGCATGTGGAACCTTTCTTGACTGATGGAAAGATTTAATTTCTGGCTTTAAGCAAAACACATGGGAGTATTCAGATATCAAAATTCACTGAACACTTAATTCATCTGTGCAGTTTAATGCTTGTAAGTGATACCTCAATGACAAAAAAATTTAAGTATTTTTAAATGCCTAAATTGTATGGATTTTTGAAAATAACATTTGGCATACAAGGTATATAATTCAGATTTAAAACGTTCTAAAATCTTTGCATTATTTTGGTAGAGTAGGATCTATAAAATAACTTCAGACTTTACTATGTTTAACAAAGGATAAGCAATAAAAACTAAAAGGTAGTGTAGAACTATCAAGCTGGGAAAATAAGGAAGTACAATGAAGAAGAAAACTCAGTTAATACAGAGAGAGAAAGACAGGAGAAAGAGACTGTAGAAAGGAGCCCAGCTAGAACAAAACAAGGGGCATAAAAACGAATGTTAGTATCCACAATTGGCGTAAAATGTAGTAATTGCTCCTGTTGATAACAATAAAGATTGCCAGACTGTGTAAAAAATATCTAGGTATAAGTTTGTAAAATAAGACATACCTAAACATAAGGATACAGAAAAGTTAAAATTAAGTAGCAGGAAAAGATATGCTAACAGGATAAGAGAGGATTTTCTACATAGACAATGATATCATCTACATGGAAAGACATTTTACTTTGTTCTTTCCAATATTGATGCCTCATATTCATTCTTTTTTTTTTTTTTTTGCTTTCTGCAATGTTATTTATTTTTATTTTTTAAATTTATTTTTTTATTTTTACAGACTGCATTTCGATTCATTGTACACAAATGGGATACAACTCTTCATATCTGTGGTTGTACACCATATAGATTCATACCATTCATGTGATCATACATGTACATGGAATAATGATGTCTGTCTCATTCCACAATCTTTCATACTTCCACCCCCTCCTCCCTCTCATTTCCCTCTAAGTAATCTAAAGTTCTTCCTTTCTTCTCTTATCCCCACCCCCCCACCCCCATTATGTATCATCACCCACTTAACAGGGAAAACATTTGGCCTTTGGGTTTTGGGCTTGGCTTATTTCACTTAGCATGATATTCTCCAATTCCATCCATTTATCTGCAAATGCCATAATATTATTCTTCTTTATGGCTGAATAATATTCCATTGTGTATATATACCATAGTTTCTTCATCCATTCATCTGTTGAAGGGAATCTAGGTTGGTTCCATAATCTAGCTATTATGAATTGAGCAGCTATAAACATTGATGTGGCTGTGTTATTATAGTATGCTAATTTTAAGTCCTTTGGGTATAAACTGAGGAGTCGGATAGCTGGTTCAAAAGGTAGGTCCATTCCAAGTTTTCTGAGAAATCTTCACACTGCTTTCCAGAGTGGCTACACCAATTTGCAACTCAATCAGCAATGTAAAAGTGTACCTTTTCCCTCCACATCCATGCCAACATCTATTATTGTTTGTGTTCTTGATAATAGTCATTCTAATTGGAGTAAGATGAAATCTTAGAGTTGTTTTAATTTGCATTTCTCTAATTACTAGAGATGTTGAACACTTTTTCATATATTTATTAATCTGCCTGCATATCTTCTTTTGTAAAATTTCTGTCCAGTTCCTTGTCCCATTTATTTATTGGGTTCTTTGTGTTTTGGGTGTAAGGTTTTATAAGTTCTTTTTAAATTTTGGAGATTGGTACTCTATCTGAAGTGCATGTGGAAAAGATTTTCTCCCACTCTGTAGGGTCTCTCTTCACATTCTTGATTGTATCCTCTGCTGAGAAAAAGCTTTTTAGATTGAATCCATCCCATTTGTTGATTCTTACTTTGATTTCTTATGCTCAGAAATTCTGGTCCTAAGCCAACATGATGAAGATTCTGGCCTACATTTTTTTTAAAATTTATTTTTATTGTAAACAAATGGGATACATATTGTTTCTGTTTGTACATGGAGTAACAGCATACCATTTGTGTAATCATACATTTACATAGAGTAATGATGTTTGATTCATTCTGTTATTTTTTCCTTCCCCTCACCCCTCCCACCCCTCTTTTCCCTCTATACAGTCCTTCCTTCCTCCATTCTTGCCCCCCTCCCACCCCCCCATTATGTGTCATCATCCGCTTATCAGCAAGATCATTTGTCATTTGTTTTTTTGAGATTGTCTTATTTCACTTAGCATGATGTTCTCCAATTTCATCCATTTGCCTGCAAATGCCATAATTTTATTATTCTTTATAGCTGAGTAATATTCCATTGTATATATATATACCACAGTTTCTTTATCCATTCATCAATTGAAGGACATCTAGGTTGGTTCCACAGTCTAGCTATTGTGAATTGAGAAGCTATGCACATTGATGTGGCTGTATCTCTGTAGTATGCTGATTTTAAGTCCTTTGAGTATAGGCCAAGGAGTAGGATAGCTGGGTCAAATGGTGGGTCCATTCCAAGTTTTCTGAGGAATCTCCACACTGCTTTCCAGAGTGGCTGCACTAATTTGCAGTCCCACCAGCAATGTATGAGTGTACCTTTCTCCCCACATCCTCTCCAACACCTTATTGTTGTTTGTATTCTTGATGATCGCCATTCTAATTGGGGTGAGATGGAATCTTAGTGTAGTTTTATTTGCATTTCTCTTATTACTAAGGATGGTGAACATTTTTTCATATGTTTGTTGATTGCTTGTAGTCTGGCCTACTTTTTCTTCTATAAGATGCAAGGTATCTGGTCTAATTCCTAGGTCCTTCTTCCATTTTGAGTTGAGTTTTGTGCAGGGTGAGAGATAGAGGTTTAATTTCATTTTACTACATATAGATTTCCAGTTTTGCCAGCACCATTTGTTGAACAGGCTATCTTTTCTCCATTGCATATTTTTGACTCTTTTGTCTAATATGAGGTAAATGTATTTATGTGGTTTTGTCTCTGGGTCTTCTGTTCTGTACCATTGGTCTACCTGTCTATTTTGGTGCCAGTACCATGCCATTATTGTGACTATCGCTCTGTCGCATGGTTCAAGGTGATACCTCCTGCTTCACTCTTTCTGCTCAAGATTGCTTTGGCTCTTCTGGGTCTTTTATGCTTCCAGATGAATTTCATGATTGTTTTTCTAGTTCCATGAAGAATATCATTGGATTTTTAATAGGAATTGCATTGAATCTGTATAAAACTTTTGGTAGTATGGCCATTTTGACAATATTAATCTGCCTACCCAAGAACATGTGAGATCTTTCCATCTTCCAAGGTCTTCTTCAATTTCTTTCTCTAGTGTTCTGTAGTTTTCATTGTAGAGTCTTTCACCTCTTTTGTTAGATTAATTCCAAGCTTTTTTTTTTTTTGAGGTTCTTGTGAATGGAGTGGTTTTCCTAATTTCTCTTTCAGAGGATATATCACTTATGTATAGAAATGCATTAGATTTATGCATATTGATTTTATATCTTGCTATTTTGCTGAATTCATTTATCAGTTCTAGAAGTTTTCTGGTGGAGTTCTTTGGATCCTCTAAATATAGAACCATGTCTTCGGCAAATAGTGACAGCTTGAGTTCTTCTTTTCCTATTCGTATTCCTTTAATTTCTTTAGTCTGTCTAATTGCTCTGGCTAGTGTTTCAAGGACAGTGTAGAACAGAAGTGGTAAAAGAGGACATCCCTGTCTTGTTCCTGTTTTTAGAGTAATGCTTTCAGTTTTTCTCCATTTAGAATGATGTTGACCTTGGACTTAGCCTAGATAGCCTTTACAGTGTTGAGGTGTGTTCCCACTATCCCTATTTTCTCTAGTGTTTTGAGCATGAAGGGATGCTGTATTTTATCAAATGCTTTTTCTGCATCTATTGAAATAATCATGTGATTCTTAACTTTTAGTCTGTTGATATGGTGAATTACATTTATTGATTTCTGGATGTTGAACCAACCTTGCATCCCTAGGATAAGCCCCACTTCATCAGGTGCACAATCTTTTAAATATGTTTTTCTATGCAATTTGCCAGAATTTTGTTAAGGATTTTTGCATCTATGTTCATAAGGGATATTGGTATAAAGTTTTCTTTCCTTGATCTGTCTTTGTCTGGTTTTGGTATCAGAGTGATACTAGGTTCATAGAATGACTTTGGAAGGGTTCCCTCCTTTTCTGTTTCCTGAAATACTTTGAGGAGTATTGGTATCAGTTCTTTAAAGGTCTTGTAGAATTTGGCTGAGAATCCATCTGGTCCAGGGTTTTTCTTGGTTGGTAGGCTTTTGATGGCTTCTTCTATTTTGGTGCTTGAAATCGATCTGTTTAGATTGTGTGTCTTCCTGATTCAGTTTGGGAGGATCATACGTCTCTAAAAATTTGTCAATGTCTTTATATTTTCTATTTTGTTGTATAGATTTTCAAAGTAGTTTATAATTGTGTTATATATTCCAATGGTGTCGGTCGTGATCTTTCCTTTTTCATTATGAATTCTAGTAATTTGAGTTTTCTCTCTCCTTGTTTTTGTTAGTGTTGCTAAGGGTTTATGAATTTTGCTTACTTTTTCAAAGAACCAACTTTTCGTTTTGCCAATATTTTAAATTGTTTCTCTTGTTTTGATTTCATTGATTTCAGCTCTGATTTTAATTATTTCCTGTCTTCTATTACTTTTGGTGTTGTTATGTTCTTCTTTATCTAGGGCTTTGAGATGTAATGTTAGGTCATTTAGTTGTTGACTTTTTGTTCTTTTCTTGAATGCACTCCAATGCAATGAACTTTCCTCTTAGTACTGCTTTTGGAGTGTCCCAGAGATTTTGATATGTTGTATTGTTCTCATTTAAGAATTTTTTTTTATTTCCTCCCTGATGTCTTCTGTTATCATTGCATCATTCAATATCATATTAGTTAGTCTCCAGGTGTTGAAGTAGTTTTTTTTTTTATTTTATCATTGATTTCTAATTGCATTCTATTATGGTCTGACAAAATACAAGGTAGTATCTCTATTTTTTTGTATTTACTAAGGGCTGCTTTGTGGCATAGCATATGGTCTATTTTGGAGAAGGAGCTATGAACTGCTGAGAAGAAAGTGTATTTGTTCACTGATGGATGAAATACTCCATATATATTCTCGTGGATATATATCATTGATTGTATTATTTAATTCCATAGTTTCTTTGTTCAGTTTTTGTTTGGAGGACCTATACAGTGATGAAAATGGTGTGTTACAGTCACCAGTATTATTGTGTTGTGGTCTATTCTTGAAATTGCGAAGGGTTTGTTTGATGTATATAATACTCCATTGTTTGAGGCATAAATATTTAAAATCATTATTTCTTGCTGGTTTATGGTTCCCTGAAGCAGTATGAAATGTCCTTCTTTATCCCTTCTGACTAACTTAGGTTTGAAGTTCACTTTATCTGATATGAGGATGGAGACCCTTCTGAGTCCACGTGCATGGTATGTTTTTCCTCATCCTTTCACCTTTAGTCTGTGGATATCTTTTTGTATGAGATGAATCTCTTGAAGGCAGCATATTGTTGGGTCTTTCTTTTTAATCCATTCTGCCAGCCTATGTCTTTTGATTATTGAATTTAGGCCATTGACATTCAAGGTTATTATTGAGCTATGATTTGTATTCCTGCTCATTTTGGCTTATTTTTGCTTTTTAACTTGACTTGGTTTCTCCTTTATTTGTCTTTACCTTTCAGGTAGTTCCTCCCTTTGCTGACTTACATTGTTGTTTTTCATTTCCTCCTCATGGAATATTTTGCTGAGAATGTTCTGTAGTGCAGGCTTTCTATTTGTAAATTCTTTTAATTTTTATTTATCATGGAAGGATTTTATTTTGTCCTCAAATATGAAGGTTAGTTTTGTTGGGTATAAGAATCTTGGTTGGCAACCATGTTCTTTCAGAGCTTGAAATATGTTATTTCAGCCCCTTCTAGCTTTTAGAGTCTGGACTAAGAAATCTGCTGATATCCATATTGGTTTCCCCCTATATGTAATCTGATGTTTTTCCCTTGCAGCCTTTAAAATTCTATCTTTATTTTGAATGTTAAGCATTTTCATTATAATGTGCCTTGCTTTTTCCTTAATTAGCCTAAGGTTTGTCTATTTTGTTGATCTTTTCAAAGAACCAACTTCTAGTTAGTTTTAGAGAAAAATAAATTATTTAATTTTCTATTCCCTCTTTCAGTTCTGAGTTTTTTTTTTTAACTATGGTTTCTGTTCATTCGTGTGTGTGTGTGTGTGTGTGTGTGTATGACTTCTATCTTTTGTAACGTATGTATCCATTTATTATCACAAAATGTCCCTCTTTGACTCAGTCTAGTAACAATTTTTGTCTTAAAAATCTATGCCTGGTATCAGGAAAGGCACTCAATTCTGACCTTTTAACATGAAATCAGCCATAAACAATACGTAACTGAATGATGTGGCTATGTTAAAATATAAGCAATCAGTGAGCCAAATTTGGCTCATGGGCCAAATTTTTCCTTCTGACTGAGAAAAGGTTTATTTGGAGAGAGGGAAGAATTTCTTTAAACAGGACAATAAAGGATTAAACCAGAGGTTTTGGGTCCACCCCATCCTTAGCCTCTAAAGGTCTACAGGATCTGACCCACAACTTCATTTTCCACTTGATTTCTTGCTACTTTTCTTCATCATTCTAGCCACATTGGCCTTCTTGTGCTTTCTAGAACATCCTGGGAACATTCCTACTTCAGATCATTTGTGCTTATTGTTCACTCTTCCAGAACCTTTCCTCCACATATGTATATAGATTCTTCCTTTGTGTAACTCACATATCTCTATAGATATCACTTACTCAGCGGTGAGTATACTATTCAAAATTCTTATCAGATTAAAATCATACTTCTTTTCCTTAACCTGATTTGCTTATGTGTATTTTCATTTTCTTTTCCTGAACATAAACTCTGTGAGGATAAGGACTTTCTGTTCATTGATGTGTCCCCAATGCTTGGAAAATAATTTATACTTGCTGAATATTTGTTTAATCAAATATTGTATACAGTACTTTGAGCATCTCCAGTTATCATGAACTATATAATTAAGAGAAAGATTCTGCTGCTCTCTATTTAGCCTAGAAATTTTGAATGTATGATATTTGCAGCTTTTTATCTTGAAAGCCAAATGTAAGCAATGCTTTTTGTTATTATTTAACTTTTGTCCATATTCTCAAAACATGAAGATAGCACAAAAAGAGATATATCAACTAACTTTACTTATATAAATGCAGACACAAAATCATCAATAAAATATTGACAAGTCAAAAAGTTACTAAAAAAATAGGGAAACAATAAAAGACTCATAAATTGGATTGCATTAGAAATAAAAACCTGTACGACAACATAAATATGACAAAATTTGAATAGCACACCAAGTAGAGCACTTGGCTAGCACACATGAGGCCAAGTTCCGTCCCCAGGACTCCTCCCCAACACACACAGTATTCCAAAGTATAAATAGATATTATGTTTCTTATGAAAAACAACCATGAAATAATTTATAGACTACATTAAACACTTCCTCAAATTATTTAAGAACAAGCCAACCAACTGGTATTGAAGTGAGAAAACTCAAGAATTGATATTTGACAGAAGGAGATTCCTCAGAAGCCATTCTCTTATTAAAGGTACTTTATCTTGATCATGAAAATCTATGTCTGTAGTAAAATACCATTTAATTATACATGTCAGATTCACAAATGTTGTAAGTCAATAGGAAGTACTGACAATGAGGAGGAATAATTTGAACTCTATGCAATGTTGGTGGGAACATGAATTTATTCAACACATTTTGAAGAAAGTAGGTAAAATCTCAGGTGAATGAAGATACACATATTTCACTTCAGCTATCTCCCAGACTCTCACTTTTGTCTACAAGGAGATATATACAAGGAAGTACATTGCAACATTGTAGTGATAAAAACTTGGAAAAAAATCTTAACTTTCATCTATAGAAGAATAGATCAGTATATATAATGACTCAACATTATAGAATAATAGTAGCTAACCTGAATGAAGAAGAGCTCCACGTTTTCAACATAGACAAATATAAAAATATTTTTAAAATTGAATGAAAACTTCACATGGCAAAAGAGGACTCATGATATGATGTACATAAACTTCAAAGTTATGCAAAACAACTTCACAAGTACATGCAAAGTGTAAAATGTCATAGGACATATAAACACTACATTTAAGATTTTTTTCAATGTAACACTGAGGAGAAAGTAAGAGAATAGGGATAGGAGAATTTTACAAGATATTTTTACTCTTTTAATATTGCTTATTCCAGAAGCTGGATAGGATACACAGATGTCAGTCATAGCATCATGAAAATCATATCATTGTAATATTACATGTAATATGTAATATCATATCATATCATATAATTATAAGATTTGTTAAATCTTATAATTTAACAAAAATATGAGAGGAATGATTAAAAATTCTTTGACAAATTTACTCTGAGGAAAGGAACATGTAAACTTCTGTTCAGAAACAAGAATTATTATCTTCTTAATGTCAGCAGTATGTGACTTTTGTTTCCTCTGTTTATATAAATGTTATGACACTTATACCACAACAATTGAAAGCTAGTTATATAAATTGACCCCCCCACACACACACATTCCAAAACAGCTCTAGGGTAGAAATTTTAATTTCACTTTCAAACTGACAGTATTTGTGTAACTGACCATACCTCATTGGACCTCAGGCTTCATGTGAAAACCATGTCCATGATGAACACTAATGCACAGCTTCCGTCAGGTTTATGGTTATTCAATTTTGCTATGTTCCTCTTTTTCCTAAGAAGGGACCGTTGATGTCACTAAACTGGAAACTGTTTTGCAAAACATGGGAATGAAACTTACAGAAATGGAAACTAAAGATTTGGTAGAACACCTGCCTGTTGATGGTGAGTATATAAACCTTTAAATTCCTCAAGATCACCTGAGAATGTGAGCATCCATATAATGTCCTCTGAAAAAGTATATTTGCCACTAAGAAGACATTTATACAAACTTAGGAATGAACTCAGAAATGAAATAAGATGATATTCTCTTTCATTGTTTTATTAACATATGCTAGCAATTTCTTTAATTTTGGATCCAAAGACCGTAGAACAAGTAGGCAGTACGTTATCAGTACTATAAAAAAAATAAAGAAAAAAGAGCAGCAGTTGGGGACAGAGTAGCCTGACAAACAGTCTGTCAGGAAGTTAAAGCTAAAAACTAGAAAAACAGAAAAGAGCAATTTAAAACTGGGAGATAATATTAACATGAGATACACATTCCATAGATATATGATTGTATATCCTCACTTTCTCAGAATCTCTACCCAGATGCTCTTGCTCTGAAGTATGGAATACTTCTTTATAATAATGCTGCATAATATTCTACTCTCCAGCTCAGTCTCCATGATCCAAAGACCATATTCTCAGGCATCTTCCTTACTGATCTAGAAGCAAACTCTGTAATACAGTTAAAACTGAATTAACACTGACGTAGTGAATCAGTGAAAATTTTATGCTAAACAAAGGAAGCCATTCACAAAAACCCACAATTGTATGGTTTAACTTATATGATATGTCCAGAATTGGTAAATTCATGAAAACAGAGATTGATTAGATTCTCTGGGACTGGAGGTGGTGACTACAGGATAATGGATATGAGGTTTGAGGTAGTGAAATTGTTATTCTATTAGATTGTGATCATGATTTCACAGTTCTGTGCATATATGAAAAAATATCTAGTAGTATACTTTAAGTAAGTGGATTTTATGGCATATGAATTGTATCCACAACACTTTAGTAAATCTGCCCAAAAAATTAATAATGACCTACTTCATTTAAAACATGTTTTTATTTGTTCTAATTAGTTGCATATGACAGTAGAATACATTTATACATTTTGATAGATCATTAGATCATACATAAATGGAGTGTAATTTCTCATTTTTTATGTAGAGGAGAAAACAAGGAAAGAAAATTCCCCTCAGCCTAGATTTAGTAACACTGTGGACGAACGATATTTTGTTCTGGTCACTTTTTATTACCTATAGGATTTTCAGTAAAAGCTTAAAATTATTGGGAATATTTTTCAATTATGTTCTTAATTATGAGAATTTGTCAATTGCAAGAAACTTATATTTAAATAGTTGTCATTTACAATGACAAAAAAATGAAGAATACATTTTTACAAATGAACAACAGAGGGAACATTTGTTATTTTTCATCAAATAAAGGAAAATATAACTAAAATCCTAAAATACCCTCAATTTCTTAGTTAGTTCTCTATATAACATGCTTTCATTTCAATGTATTCTTTAATCAATTTAGCAAATAAATATTGAACTTTTACTTTATAAAATATATCAATCATTGGAGTGATTCTGAACTTATTGATATAGGACAAAGGAGTAAGAAATTGAGGGAAAATTAGCAATGACTAAATATCAATTCTGCCTATACAGAGATCATTCTTAAGATCCAAAACAAAACATTAATTAGTACACATGAGTTATAAATTCTGATGCTTGTGCTTAATGTACAATAGAGTTTTTCAAGGTACAGGAATCATCAAGTATAACCTATTGAAAATTTGGCAACTTAATTTTATAATTTGCCTTTAACTGTTGGAAGTTTAATTTCCTGCACCACAATGAATCAAACTCTAGTAATCACAATCTAGAGGTTCTAGCTAACAAGAGAAATAAAGATAGGATAAGATTATAGAGAAAATATTACAGTATTTCTTTTCTTTTTCTATTTTGAGTGAGTGTCAGTGGCATGCCTTTAATAGGTAATCAGAAGGTTGAATTGAAAAAATTAGTAGATGCAATTAAAGTTTATGCTGGTGAGTGTTAAGCTGCTACATGACTTTGTTTGTGTTTCAAATACTTCCTCAATTTGCCCTATTACATATTTTGTTTCATATGATTTTTTTCATCAAATATATCCTTTTAAAGTCTTGGGTTAGATTTTTACCTTATCTAGATTTAGCAATAGAATTTAAATTCTGTAGTTTGCTAAGCAGTTTGAGGGAAATATTTTTAATATGTCAATACTGTGATTTATTTCACCATTATTCAAATAACTCACCTCTTGATAGGCATAGCAAATAGCAAACTGAAAATTTAATAGGGATCCAAATATTAGTGCCATTGTAGAGAGAATAATCATATAATTAAGAATCTCCCTCCCCTACTAATTTTTCCTGCTAGAATAAGTTTTCATTATTTCCATTCTAATTTGCGGGGCTATCTTTAACAGCAAAATTACCCTTCTGCTGCATTAGATGTACACAAATGTACCACTAAGAGATTATTCCTCTCATGAAGTTAAGGAACTTCATGTCCTGTTTGGGGTTCCCCCATAATTCTATATAGTTGTATGTGTCTACTGTTTACAAATTGAAGATGGTTAAAAACAAATGATAAATTTTTCATTATTTGGATTCATTAGTTGTCTCTCAAATGGTCAAGCATTAATGTTTCTTTCTTTTTCTTTTTTTGAAAGGAAAAGAGGTTGATGTCAATGATCTACTAAAAGTTCTGGGAGACATGGGGATCAAGTTCACTGAAAAAGACCTTACGGAGCTCAAGGAAACACTACCAATTGATGGTGAGCCATAAAAATTCCAGCATAGCATTTTCAGGGAACTCGGTTTTGATGATTATTTTAAGCAATTTTGTAAAGTTGTTTCTTCAATTAGTTCTCCTAAGGAGTGTTGAAAATTACTAGGAAAAGAGAAATTTTCTGTCATGTACATTTTTTTCTTTCTTTTTTTTTGGAGGAAGGTGGTGGTGGTTCTGGGGATTGAAATCAAGGGCACTCCACCACTGAGCCACATGCCCAGCCCTATTTTGTATTTTATTTAGAGACAGGGTCTCACTGAGCTGCTTAGTGCCTCACTGTTGCTGAGGCTGGCTTGAACTTGCAATCCTCCTGCCTCAGCCTCCTGAGCTGCTGTGTTTGCAGGAGTGCTCCACCACCCTGGCCACTGTTGTGTAGGTTTAATCTGAAAGTCACTGCCATATAACTTAATATCATAATTGATACAAATGTAATAATGTTACCCATGCAGTTACTGAAGCCTAAGGAAGATGAAGGAAAAGGAAGAAAATTGAAAGAGATTATAAAAATGAAGGAAAGGGAGAAGGAAAAACGACAGAGGGGATCAGGATTATTTCTGTATATTGCAGTCTCCCCAGAAATTTTCTCACGGAATATACATTTTTGTCACTAAGAAAATTTTCTTTTTTTAAGTGACTTTTATTTCATGTGACACTAGGACAGATTTCTCAGAGAAAGCATAAAAACTCTTAATGGGAATTAACTAACTGCCCAATAACTGTGTGACTTCTTTCTTTTCTTTTTGATATCTGTTATGCCTATTTTCTTTTACAGCTGCTGGGAAGGTATATCTGAATAGATTGTTGGATGGTGTGAAGTCTATCAAAGGTATGTAAGAAGCATGATTGGCAGAAAAGTCTGCTAAAAATCAACACATGCATTTATAACATCAGATTTTGATTGTCTTTATTATTGTATTTAGATTTCTCATTTCATTGCACACATTATACAGTACTTTGATATAATCACCCATGCCATATCATTGTAAGAAATCCATTCTCTCTTTTTTTTATGTAAACAAATGGGATACATGTTGTTTCTCTGTTTGTACATGGCGTAGAGGCATACCATTTGTGTAATCATAAATTTACATAGGGTAATGTTGTTCGATTCATTCTGTTATTTTTTCCCTTCTCCCCACCCCTCCTACCCCTCTTTTCCCTCAATACAGTTCTTCCTTCCTCCATTCTTGCCCCCTTCCCTAACCCTAACTCTAACCCTAACACTAACCCCTCCCTCCCCCCATTATGTGTCATCATCCACTTATTAGCAATATCATTCATCCTTTGGTTTTTTCCAGATTGGCTTATCTCACTTAGCATGATGTTCTCCAATTTCATCCATTTGCCAGCATATGCCATAATTTTATCATTCTTTATGGCTGAGTAATATTCCATTGTATATATATATACCACAGTTTCTTTATCCATTCATCAATTGAAGGACATCTAGGTTGCTTCCACAATCTGGCTATTGTGAATTGAGCAGCTATGAACATTGATGTGGCTGTATCTCTGTAGTATGCTGATTTTAAATCCTTTGGGTATAGGCCAAGGAATGGGATAGCTGGGTCAAATGGTGGTTCCATTCCCAGTTTTCTAAGGAATCTACACACTGCTTTCCAGAGTGGCTGCACTAATTTGCAGTCCCACCAGCAATGTATGAGTGTACCTTTCTCCCCACATCCTCACCAACATCTATTGTTGCTTGTGTTCTTGATAATCGCCATTCTAATTGGGGTGAGATGGAATCTTAGTGTAGTTTTGATTTGCATTTCTCTTATTACTAAAGATGTTGAACATTTTTTCATATATCTGTTGATTGCTTGTAGATCTTCTTCTGTGAAGTGTCTGTTCATTTCCTTAGCCCATTTGTTGATTGGGTTTTTTGTATTTTTGGTGTAGAGTTTTTTGAGTTCTTTATAGATTCTGGAAATTAGTGCTCTATCTGAAGTATGAGTGGCAAAGATATTCTCCCACTCTGTAGGCTCTCTCTTCGCATTGCTGATAGTTTCCTTTGCTGAGAGAAAGCTTTTTAGTTTGAATCTATCCCAGTTATTGATTCTTGCTTTTATTTCTTGTGCCATGGGAGTCCTGTTGAGGAAATCTGGTCCTAAGCTGACATGTTGAAGATCTGGACCTACTTTTTCTTCTATAATCTGCAGGGTCTCTGGTCTGATTTCAAGGTCGTTGATCCATTGTGAGTTGAGTTTTGTGCAGGGTGAGAGATAGGGGTTTAGTTTCATTCTGTTGCATATGGATTTCCAATTCTCCCAGCACCATTTGTTGAAGAGGCTATCTTTTCTCCATTGCGTATTTTTGCCCCCTTTGTCTAGTATGAGAAAATTGTATTTATTTGAGTTTGTGTCCGTGTCCTCTATTCTGTACCATTGATCTACCTTTCTATTTTGGTACCAATACCATGCCGTTTTTGTTACTCTTGCTTTGTAGTAGAGTTGAAGATCTGGTATTGCGATACCCCCTGTTTCACTCTTTCTGCTAAGGATTGCTTTAGCTATTCTGGGTTTCTTATTCTTCCAGATAAATTTGTGAGATTGATTCCCAAGTATTTTATTTTTTTCATGGCTATTGTGATTGGGGTAGCTTTCCTAATTATGCTTTCCAAAGATTCATCACTTATGTATAAAAATGCATTAGATTTATGTGCACTGATCTTATATTCCGCTACTTGAATATTTCTGAATAGCACCCTCAAAGAATCATTTGAAATCTAATTAATACAGAATGTAATGTAGTGAAGATTAGGCAGTTTTTCTAGGAATTTGCCCAACAGCAAGTTGGGGTGATCTTTAATATAATTTTATTTCATGAATCAAGAGTCTTCCAGTTATTTTCTATAATATGTATTTTCCCAAAGGCCAATTAAAAAACAAAAAATAGAAGAAAGCTGGAATTGTGGCCAGCATGCTTTTGCATTTCCTTCTCCTTCTATCATTTCTCAATATAAGAGGAGGAGAAGGAGGAAGGAATGGTTACAAGTTCTATTGCTCAGTCTATGGTGAGAGAAATCTCTTGCAGGTGGCAGTCAGCCTTATGACATTCTAGACCCTTTAGAACAATGATTGCCATCAACTTTCCTTGCAAAATTTTGTGATGAATGTATTGCCCACTATTCTCTTATATAGTAGTTTATTATAATATTAAATCTATTTTTGAGATGTAAGTCAGAAACTTGAACTATCACTCTCACCTGTTGCTATGACTCTGTTTTAGAGAAAGACCTGCCCAATATTTTCCCTTGTGCCACATGGGGAGAATTCTGTCATTGATAGGATTCTTCTGGCCCCTGTTTTGATAGATAATTATTACTTAATACTTCATAACTTTCAGCATACAATCACAATCCCTCAAAAAGTGATTCAACTTCAGAATATTTTTATCTAAGTTTGTTCTTGATATAATTGTAGGTAATTTGCTGAACTAATATTCTACACCACTTCACTATTACAAATAATTGGTATATTTATATTTTTATTATACTAAAATACAAGTAAAATAAGTTATGCTGGAATATATCAATATTTTGAAATAATTAACTTTTTTCTTCATCATTCTTTTTTGTTTCTTTCTAAGGAGGAAAGCTTAAAGTCTGTAACATAGACACTGTTCTGGGAAACTTGGGGATTGAACTCACAGAAAAGGAACATGAAAGTCTGACAGAAAACCTGCCACTTAGTGGTGAGCATTGTAGATCACAATGGATCTTAAAAAGGAATTGACATTGTGGGCTTATATAAGAAAAACTATATTAACTAGTAATATTTTGTGTATAAAAATCATTTTTCAAAAATAAGGGAGAAGCAAGTCCTGTGTAAGAACACAGCATGTATTATTTAGGGTGTTAAAAAAATCTGTAGAAAAAACAAATTTAACAGAGTTTATTTGAACATTAAAGGATTCACAATTTGGGCAGCACTCAGGACCAGAAGAGCTTCTGAGAGTATTGCTTTAGCAGCATGAGCAGCGGCCTTTTAAACACTGAACCCAAAGGCAAAATAAAGAGACTTAACCTGATTCGCTAAGCTAAGCATTTGCCTTACTTAGGTGTGATTCCTAGTTTAATCACTGATGATAATTGTAATTGGCTTAAGTTTGATTTAGTTTAGTGGTTTTTCTTTCCAAAGTCAATCAGTTAATGAGCATCTTGTGCCAAAGAGAGTATGTGTATCCTTTCTTTTACAGGTTCTTCTAATGAGAGAATCTCACTTTTGGAAATATTACCTCTGCAGGGCTGGGGACATGGGAGCTGGATAAGACTATGTTCCTAATATGCCTAAGGGAGATGAAGAATGCCTTCTGGCCAATACAAATTGTGCTAAATAGAGTTTACCCGTGACTTTTTAAAAAAATGTGATTTTCCCAATGTCATATAATCATACTTTTTTTTCTTTTAATAAGTGTGTGCAGTGGATGCCAGAGTGTTGTATGTGTACAGAAATTATTCATTTTAGTTACCAGAATGGATATTGCAAAGTCTAAAAATTTTGACTCCTCAATAAAAATAATGCCATACCATTAAAAAAAGGAATACCTCTAAGTTGAGTTTCAGTTTGCTTGTTTAGAGGTTCTGGGCATAGAAGCAACCTCAGGCTAATAGCTGTATTTTACTTTAATAAAAGCAAGCTAAATTTTTATTTTAAAACAATTAAATTAAAAAATACATCATGTTTAATCACAGTGGAATAATTCTTAAAGTTCAAGGGTGAGAATATTTTTGGATGGTGAGCAGTGACTTCTCCTCCATTTAGTGATACAGGAATTCAGATTCCTTCCAAGTTGGAGTCCCTTTTTCTAGGGCCTTTTATTGCTTGTATCTGACTGATTGGAATAGAAAATATACATGAAGGAGGGATATGTGATATACATAATCCCTACAACTATTCCTTTGCTTTGATTTAGTCACATGGCTGTACCTAATGCAAAGGGTATTAGAAGTGATCTGGCTGGTCATCCACTTGCATGTACAATTCTACATTGTGAAGAAAGCAGGCATTTTGGTGGATAACTAGTTACTTATTTGCATAGAATCTATCTCTTAATTTTCATATGTGAAAGAATAAGGCATATACGATGGGGCACATCTCTGATTCAGAAATCCATAGTCATTAACTTCTTCTGTATTTGCATTGCCTAGAAATGCAAAAAGTAGTCAAGACTACTTTCAAATTAGAAAATGCCTATGGAGCACAAAAAGAATTTTGAAATAAACAGTGTCTTTACTATTCAGTCATTACTCAGTTCTGTATAAACATAAATGACCATTCTTCATTTTATGTGTGTGTTTTTTTTGTTTGTTTGTTTGTTTTTTTGCAGTGCTGGGGATTGAACCCAGGGCCTTCTGCTTGCAGGGCAAGCTCTGTACCAACTGAGCTATGTCCCCAGCCCTTCATGTGCTTTTTTTTTTTCAGAATTATATCTGTGCTGAAGACTTTAGGATCACTAGCTTAGAGTTTTCCCTGAATAGAAAACCGATGTATCCAAAGCTCTTATTAATGTTTTCTTATTTTCACTATGTTTAACTATTTTAATAATTTTCTGCCCAACACTGGTTTTTCTCTTAGTAGGTTGAGTCATTGTTTTCACATGAGCCAGAACATTTTGTCACCTCACACTCACACGCCTCTCTGCTTATGTCCCATTAATTATTAAATGAAGTCATCCCTAATTATAGATGATTTCCTTTAAAATTTATTATCTTTAGAGCTATCATAATGTTATACTTAAAATGTAAATATTTCTCTGCTTGAAACATTAGTGACTTGCCTTTGACCACACCCACCCCCCAAAAAGTCCAAGTTTTCTAATCTAAAACTAGGATTTAGAAGGTTCTCTTGTTTTAGGTCTTGATGTCCATCTTTTCTCATTACTTCCTGTTTCTCATTTTGCCTCACAGTCACTAATATATCTGTTTTTCCCTGTTGGATATGAATGGCATTCCAGGATATTAACAGAAATTTCACCTTACTGAATAGATAGAAAATTTCTCTTTTCATTTCTTTAATAACAACTATTGATTGAGGTGTATTTTCTCTCCATGAGAGCCTAATATACTTGCAGGCAGAGATTATGTTACTTTTAGCATCCTTTGTATTTATTCTCTATGCCTACTATGGTGCCTTACACTTAGAAGTCTTTACAAGTTTCTTTTACAAGCAAATAAATGCTGTTTGTCACCTAATAACTTTTGCCATATCATCTTATTATATATCTTATCTCAATTCAATCTACACCTAGCCACAAGCGTAGTCATACATATAACTTGAAAATTCATATCCTTGTGAAAATACTCTGCCTCAACTCAGGGATGACCATCCCCAGAAAGGCTAGCCTATTCTGTTCTCCCTGTCCTCATCTATGCTAAACTGTCTGTATCATTGTACCTATCATATTATATAATAAATAGGAACCTTTATATCACACCCTATTAAAAGTTTAGAATTTATTATTAGTAGGAACCATATGTTTTTCCTTCACTCCCATTGCCTAGCATTGTACCTTTCATATTTTTCTATAAACTTTAAGTATTTGATAAATGAATGAATAAGTGGAGAGATTGACCAAAATGAGTGAAAAACAAATTGCTGTCTCTGATTTGAAGGCAATTGCTAATAATTGCCTAAACTATATGCACACTCTGTGATTTCAGGCCAATCAGCACACTTCTAAAAACTCCCAAGTTTCTCAATGAAGATGATTAGGAAATAGTTCTAATTGTTTTATTTTAGTCAAATTTAGAACCAAATTTAGAATTAAACTATTTTCTTAATCATCTTCATGGAGATAACTATATTCCCATGTTACAAGCCACAAACTACTGTGCTGCAAATAGTTTTGTTTTGTCCCCATCTGAAAATTCTTAATTCTTTTTTCAATTGCATTTCTGTTGACTAATGATGGAAACTTGTTACATTTGCTCCAAAGAAGATGAACTGAGATATACTTTTTTAATTATAATTTTTATTGGTGCATTATAATTATATGTAATAGTGGTATTTGTTATGGTATATTCACATAATTTGGCCAGAGAATTCTCTGGAGCCCATAATGATCCACAACCTAGATGAGTCTTAAATTTCATAATGAGAAAACTGGCTCATAATACAGAATAAAGATTTGTAGGCTTCTTTTCTCCTCTTGTACCTCTCAACTTCTGTCACCTCCCACCCCAGCTCATGTTCTTCAAGTCCTAGTCACTTCTTAGATTATTATTTACTATAGTAGTGTGATTCATTATTTTAATATGTTTAAAATTGCCATCCAGAAATGTTATGAAGGCCTAAGGAAAAGAGGTTTTAGTTCATATAATCAACCCTCCTCTTGAGTGTTTAGACTAATGGATTTGTTTGCACTAGAGGGAACTTCCTTCTATCTACTTTTTTGGGTATAACCATGGAATTTAGGGGAAGCTTCATGATGTGAAACTAGCGCAGTTTGACAGAAATGTAAGCTCAGAAGAGTGCCATGCTTGGTGCTTAATACTCTGCATTTGCCATCTTGAAATTCTTCAGGAGTTTATTTTGAATTTGTGTTTCCTAATTGAAGTCTAATGGGGAAAGAGAGTATGGGTGCTCTTGGCTCAGGCAGGTTCCAGCCCTATTGTTTCCCAGGACAGAGTCTGGATCAAATACTCCACTGGGAACCTTAGACTTACCTCCCTTTCACTGCCTTTACTGGTAGCCACTACTATCTGGGTTTATCAGTTCTTCCTGATATTGAAACAGTGCCTGCCATGTTTCTAAACTCTCTAGTTCTAACAAACAATTCCTTTCCTTCAAAGACAGAAAGGTGAAAATATTTATCCAAACGTTATACATTTTTTGGTAACAAAAGATTAAAAACACATGTCATTAACTATTCCAACTTAGCAATTGAAATAAATTAAGAAAAACATTAAAGATTGAAAAATGGGGTCTCTCTTTCAATGTAAATCTTAGAAAGAACTTTGGTTTTGATCTAGAAATAAGGGTCTCCAGAGACCAGTCTACCATCACTACTCTATTCTACCATTCTTGCAAGCATAAGACTTAGAAAAATTAATTTTCTTAGCCAATGCTCTCCCTACCATCAAATGAATTTTTGTCCTCATTCCATGATTTTTTTATTGATTCAGATTAAATTGTGGTTGGACTTTAATTCTTAATTTGGCTTTTTTATCCTCTTATAATTTTGCCTTATCCTAATTATGATTTTTCTTATAGCTAGTGGGAAGGTCGATCTCAGTACATTGATGGATGTAGTGGAAACTATTACAGGTTAGTTACCACAAATCTAATGTCTTAATTTTTGTACTAAATTATATTTTATACAGTATTATTATTTTTTCATTGCTTTTTTCCCCCTCTGTTAACGAATATCTGCCTACAATTATAGTTTAAAACAAGTACATTTTGGCACTATCTTAGTACAAAGTTCTGATAGCAAATTTCTTTGTATCTGGGATATTAATATTTGTCAATAATAGTCAATATTCATGATCTTGAAAGTCAAAATTTAGATTAGTACAGCAAGTTTTACAGCAATCTTTCATGAAAATAAAAATTCTCTTATTATGAAGAGAATAGAGGGAATAGTATTCTGATAAAATAAATGGATCTTATACCTATAATATTCCAATTTACAATATATAAACTGAATCACTATCTATTATTATAGAAATTCTATTTCCACCACAATTAACAAGAATTATAAACAGTTGGCATATTTGTGTAATATATGATCATATAATTATTGAATCTGAAGTTTTATTAAGGTCTACGTGTTTTTGAATGTATAGCATTCTCTGTATTAATATGTGTTCATTTTTATTATGTTGAAGGAGAAGAAGTTGATGTCAGTGATGTGAGAAATGTTCTAGAAAAAATGGGAATAACTCTCACAGATAAAGAACATACAGAGTTAGCAAAAAATATACCAGTTAATGGTAAGCTTTTAAAATATTAATATCATGTTGAAGGCGGTATACATTTTTTGTTTTGTTTGTGAGAAGATCTATACAATTTCCAATATGATAGCAAATAAAAAATGCTTTTGAATATCATTCAGAATGAAATCTCTCATACTAATGTAATTATCTCTCTATATATAGAGATAGATATAATATAGACTGTAATTTGTTAACATGAATTATTGGGTGCTTCTTGTGACTGCACCTGTAGTTTGAGAAGGAAAAAGGGAAGAAAGGAATTTTTAAAAAGGGACACTAGACCAAAAAAAAAAAAAAAAACATAAATGAAATGATCCAAATTTATACATTTATGTAAACTTATGTAAGTAAAATAATATTTATAATTTTAAAATAAAATGATTAATTCAATTTCACCTTGAAGATACTTATATCTAATGGTAAAAATACACTAATTGTTGAAAGTAGGAATATATGGTACTTCATCAGACTGTTCTGCTTTTGTATATGCTTGGAACTTTTCATAATGAATACATTAAGGTGATATTTTTTAAAAAGGAGTTTTGAGAGGGGGAAAGATGGTGGATTAGAGTGAGGCAACATTTGTCCCAGTTCAGCTACCCAGAACTCAAGCAGTGAAAATACTGTTTCTCCTTGAGGCTTAGAGTGAAAAATCCTGAGATGGGAGGAACAGTATGCCTTAGCCAAACTAGAGACTGTTCAACTCATTAAATGGCTCTAAAAAAAAAGTCACCCTGAGTTTATCAATCATCTGTGGAAAGCCAATCCAGGAGCCATCTTGGGACTGCAGCACAGCTGAGCCAACAGAAACTGGAAACCCAGATCTGTGAGTTTGTGGCTAGGTCTGCGTGGGCCTGTCTGAGCCTACCAAGGACTTGGCTGGGCCTAGCAAACCTGTGAAAAGTCAGAAACTTGGAGCATTTTTCCCTGTGTGAATACAGGTTGGGGAGATTTTGGAGGAGTGAATGTGAGGGCACTTGACCCTCAGCTTACCCAGTCACCCAGTCTGACACCCACTGGGTTCCCAGGAGCCCAACTGGGTCAACACTGGCCAAGTTCTTGCACCAACCCAGTTCCCAAAATGCCTGCTCAACCCGGTACACAGCTTTTCTGGTCTGTAGGACCCATCACCCATCCCTGATCTGCCTGTCCTAAGTCAGGTAGGCCCACCGAATGTGGCCAGCTACTTTACCACCTAGCTGCTAGGCAACCTGCCTGGCCCAACACTTAGCAGCCAGGCCACCAGACCCAGCTCACCTCTTCACTACCTGTCTCTCCCAGCTTGGGCTGAATGGACCTGCCTAAAAGGCCACCATACCATCTGACCCAGCCAGCTGCTTTTTTACTTGGCTGCAACCCAGCTTGCCTGACATATTAATTTGTTTCCAGGCCCACCTCCCCAGCCAGTGACTTTGCCACCCAACCCACAGCCTGGCCTGCCCACATTAATCTTCCAACAAAGGAAATTGGGAAGTCTAAACCCCAACCTTCGACTCAGTGAGCAACACAATAAAAAGGAAGAACTCAACAGCCCATGGCCCATACTCCATGTTCATTTCATACCTCAAGAAGAAACAAAAAGAAAATCAGTTGGGCACAGGCAGCCAACACATATGCTCACTGACTATTTTGTCCACTGTAGTGGAAATGACTCCTTAATTTCTTAACATTTCACCAACAAGTTTCTTTCTGTTGTTTTGATTTGCTTTTTGTTTTTGATTATCTATATTAGATTTCTGTTTTATTTGAATGTGGACTGATTGATTCAATGACATATATATGTGTGTATATATATATACACACATATAATGTATGTTTCCTTCTCCTCATTTCTTGCCTATATTTAGAGGGTGTTATTTTCCCATTTTCTATATTTTGAGGGTTAGGTTTCTTGATTAACCTATTTTGATTGTTTTGTATATATAGTCTTTATCACTATTCTAGCACCTTTCTCTCCCCCTCTCTTTATTCTATTGCTGACAGCCAAGTTCCACTCTCTCTCTCCTCCTTTATATTCTTCTGTTTTTCCTTTCCCTTTCTCATTAACAACATATCCCAAGTTACCACTGCATTTTCCTTATTCACCCTTTGAAATTGCAAACACCTTCCTACCCTCCTACTATCTCTTTTTTCCTCATACTCAACTGTATTCTTAACACCTCTTAATACTAACTGATGTATATTACATCTGCCCACCACCAATGTCACAGCAATAATTAATATGGTGGAAATCATTGGTAACACCTATTGTTTGATTTTAAGCCAGAAATAATTCATGTCTATTTACTGTTTTAATGGATGGAAATTGCTGATCCTACTCTCCTGCATATTGTACCAATTAACACTGTAGATATCAAACTAGGAACTAAGTACCTAGTGTACTGCATATATTGTCTGCATAGATTGTTGCTATCATTGGACTCCCTCCCCCAATTTGTGAGGTAATACTAACATAGAGGGACACTATAAACTCATAAAGTAAAAACTTTACCACTTCAGATCCATCAAGATTGATGGATAGACACACAAACAATATGAAAAAGCAAGGGAATAAACCGTCCCAAACAGCACAGAATACCCTGACAATAGGCTCCATTGACACCACAGTGGAGGAAATGTCAGAGGTGGAATTCAGAAAGTTCATGGTTAAACTAATCTATGAAGTAAAAAATGACATAAGAAATGAAATCAGAGAGAAAATATAAGAAGTGAAAGATACAGAGATAGAGATCCTGAAGAAGAATCAGTGAGAAATACCTGAAACAAAGGAATCAATGAACCAAACTAAAAACTCATTGGAAATCATCACCAGCAGATTAGACCAATTGAAAGACAGTTTCAGACAATAAAGACTAAATATATAATCTCAAAAATAAAGTAGACCATGTATAAAAGATGTTAGGAGATCACATATAAAACTTCCAAGAAATATTTGGGGATAACATGAAAAGACCAAACTTCAGATTTATCATGATAGATGAATGCTGGGAGCTATAAATCAAAGCAATTCACAATTTATCAGTGAAATAATATCAGAGACTTTCCCACACTTTAGGACTGAAATGGAAAATCAAATACTGGAGGCTTGCAGGACCCCAAATGTACAAAATTACAACAGTCCACACCAAGACACATTATTATGGAACTGCCTAACACACAGAATAAGGATAGAATTTTAAAGGCTACCCAAGAAAAATGACAGGTCACATTTACAGGGAAAACAATCCAGCTCTCAGCTGATTTCTCAACCCAGACTCTCAAAGCAAGGAGGTCTTGGAAAAATATATACCAAGTTCTGAACCAAAAATATAATATCTAGAAAAATTAAGCTTCAAATTTGAAGATGAAATAAAAACCTTCCATGATAAACAAAAGGCAATAGAACACAACTAGAAAGCCTGTGCTACAAAACATATTCAATAAAATATTTCATGAAAAATAAAAGTGAAAACCAGCAAAGGGAGGAACTACACTAAAGGAAAAGTCAATCAAAGAAGAAACTAACTCAAATTAAAAACCAGAAATAAATCAAAATGACAGGGAATAAAAATCATATCCAAATAATAACACTGAATATAAATGACTGAAACTCATCAATCAAAAGACTTGACTGGCAGATTGGATTAAAAAAGAAGACCCAACAATTTGCCATCTCTGTTCCGGCTCCTCCGTCACTGCCATGGCTGCTTTAGGGAGTCTGCTCTCTGTAGGTGTGCAGAGGCTGCACTGCAGCATGTGGGCTCGGGCTGGCAGCCAGTGGAGACTCCAACAGGGCCTGGCTGCCAACCCTTCCGGCTATGGGCCCCTCACGGAGCTCCCAGACTGCTCTTATGCAGATGGCCACCCTGCTCCCCCAATGAAAGGCCAACTTCAAAGAAAAACCCAAAAGGAAAAGTTTGCAGTGAGTGACTAGAGCTCCAGCCAGGGCTACATTGTTTGTGATTGTTTTGCACCTAAGCTATAGTGTACACTGTATACAAAGAGACGAGTTGTACCGCTGTCACAGGAAATGGATGCTGGAATACAGGCATGGCAGCTCAGACAGCAGAAGTTGCAGGAAGAAAAAAGAAGCAGAAAAATGTTCTTAAACCCAAAGGGACTTCACTACAGAGCCTACTTCCACGCCAATACAAAACAATTCCTGTTCCTTACCTCAGCCTCTCTCTGACTTTCTTTTCCATCACCTGGATGTCTCATCCCAGACAGAAGAGAGCCTTTGTGTCCTATTTGTCTTCAGAGCAAAAGAGTTTGGATACCCAGAAGAACAGCCTATAAGGTCACTGCCTTGGAGGCTTGGCTCAGTTCCCTCATCCCTGTTTTCATTCCAGTTCAGGTGAATCTTGTTCTGGAATTTTTATCCCTTCCTTTGCAGGACATAGGACTGTTCCAACTCTTTAGCAGTAGCTGTTCTGCCAAAGTGAACAGGGGACAACAGTTTTTTCTGTTTTTAGCCAGGCATGTAAGTCTCAAATAGCCCTTACACAGCTTGGCCATGTGCAATTGGCATTCAATAAATGTTTTGATGAAAGACAAAAAAAAAAAAAAAAAAAAAAAAAAAAATGCTGTCTCCAAGATACTTCATCAGCAAAGACATCCACATGGCTCTTATAAACAAGCAGGAATTTCTATTCTTATATCAGATAAAGTGGACTTCAGATCAAAGTTAATAACAAGGGACAAAGAAGGCCATTTCATACTGCTTAAGGCATTTATACATCAACAAGAAATAACAATTATAAATATTTGTGCTCCAAACAGTGAAGCATCTATGTATAACAACAAGCCCTTCTCAATGTCAAGAATAAAATAAACCACAACGTAATTATACTGGGTGACTTTGACACACCTCTGTCGTCATGGATAGAAGATTCTTCAAGCAAAAACTAAATAAAGAAGCCATAGAACTAAAAAATACAATTAACAATTTAGAAATAACAGACGTATATAGAATATTTCATCCATCAACAATACACTTTCTTCTCAGCAGCACATGGATCCTTCTCTAAAATAGACTTTACCTTTGTCCACAGAGCAATAATTACCAAATATAAAAAAATAGAGATAATACCTTGCATTCTATCAGATCATAAGGGAATGAAATTAGAAATCAATAATAAAATAAAAAATAGAAGCTACTATAACATGTGGAGACTATATAATATGCTATTGAATGTCTGATGTATAGCAGAAAAATCAGGGATGAAATTTTAAAAATACTTTGAATAATGACACAATATATCAAAATCTTTGGAACAGTATAAAGTCAGTTCTAAGAGAAAAGTTCATGACAGGGAGCTCATTCACTACAAGAATAGAAAGTCACCAAATAAATAACGCAACATTACATCTCAAAATCCTAGAAAAGAAGAAAAAATCAACATGAAAACTAGTAGAAAACAGGAAATAATTAAAATCAAAGCCAACATCAATGTAATTAAAACAAACAGCAACAAAAAAATTTAAAAATCAATAAACAAAACATCAGTTCTTTGAAAAAATAAATAAAATTGGTAAATCCTTAACCAAACTAATGAAGAGAAAGAGAAAACTAAAAAATTAAAATTTGTGTGTGATTATAAGGAAATATCACCACAAACAATACTAAAATACAATTGATAATCAGAAAATATTTTGAAAATCTATACTCCAGTAAAATAAAAGATCATGAAGCATCAACAGATTTCTCTATGACTACCATAATTCACTCTAAAGGACATATAAAATTTAAACAGATCAATTTCCAGCAATAAAATTGAAGATGCCATCAAAAGCTTACCAACAAAGAAAAGCCAAGGACCAGACAGATTCTCAACCGAGTTCTACCAGACCTTAAAGGAGATCATATACCAATAATCCTCAAATTATTCCATGAAATAGAAAAGGAGGGAACACTTCCAAACTCATTCTATGAAGCTATCATCACCCTGATACCAAAACCAGACAAAGACACATCAAGGACCAATATCCCTGATTAATATAGATGCAAAAATTCTTAATAAAATACTGGCAAATCACTTATAAAAACATATCAATAAGATAGTGTACCATGATCAAGAAGAGTTCATCTCAGGGATGCAAGGTTGGTTCAACAAACAAAAACCAATAAGCATAATTCATTGCATCAATAGACTTAAAGACAAGAATCATATGATTATCTCAATAGATGCAGAAAAAGCATTTGACAAAATACAGTATCCATTTATGTTCAAAACAGTAGAAAACTTGGGATTGCAGGAACATATATCAACATTGCAAAGGCTATATATGTTAAAGCCAAGGTCAACATCATTCTAATGGAAAAAAATTGAAAGCATTCTCTCTAAAAACTGGAACAAGACAAGGATGCCCTCTTTCATCACTTCTATTCAACATAGTCCTTGAAACTTTAGTCAGAGCAATCGGGCAGAAGAAAGAAAGGGATATGAATAGGAAGGGGAAAAAAAGAGCTCAAACTACCCCTATTGGTTCACAACATGATTCTATATTTAGAAGACCAAAAAAAAAAACTCACCAGAAAGTTTCTAGAACTCATGAATGAATTCAGCAAAAATGCAGGATATAAAATTAACACTCCTAAATCAACTGTGTTCCTATATATTAATGAATCAGCTTAAAGAGAATTTAGGAAGATTATCCCATTCACAATAGCCTCAAAAAAAAAAAAAAAAAAAAAAAAAAAAACCTTGGTAATAGATCTAACAAAAGAGGTGAAAGACCTCTACAATGAAAACTATAGAACACTAAAGAAAGAAATTAAAGAAGACCTTAGAAGATAGAAAACTCTCCCATGTCTTGGATTGGCAGAATTAATATTATCAAAATGTCCATACTACCAAAAGCACTATTCAAATTTAATGCAATTCCTATTAAAATTCCAATGACATTCTTTATAGAAACAGAAAAAGCAATCATGAAATTCATTTGGAAAAATAAGAGGCCAAGAATAGCCAAAGTAATCCTTAGTGAGAAAAGTGAAGCAGAAGGCATCACAATACCAAAACTTAAATTATACTACAGAGCTGCAGTAACAAAAACAGTATGATATTGGCACCAAAACAAGCATGAAGACCAATGCTACAGAATAGAGGACACAGAGACAAAACCACATATATATAGTGGTTATGGTTTAGATATGGTGTCCCCCAAAAGCTCACTGTGAGACTATGCAAGAAGATTCAGAGAGAGAAATGATTGGGTTGTGAGAGTGTTAATCCCACTAGTGAATTAATCCCCTGATAAGGGTTAACTGAGTGGTAACTGAGGTGATGGGGTGTGGCTGGAGGAGGTGGACCTTGGGGTATATAATTTGTATCTGGAGAGTGGAGTCTCTCTCTTCTTTCTGATCATCATGTGAGCTGCTTCTCTCTGCCATAGTCTTCTGCCATGATGTTCAGACTCACCTGGATCCCCTGCGGAATGGAGCCGGCCTTCTTTGAACTAAGACCTTTGAAAACTTGAGCCCTCAAATAAACTTTTCCTTCTCTACAATTGGGCTGGTTGGGTCTTTTAGTCACAGCAGTGAAAAAGCTGACTAAAACAACAATTATACTGTAGAAAGGCACCATTAACAAACATTGGAGAAAAGATAGCCTCTTCAACAAGTGGTACTGGGAAAACTGGAAATCCATACATAAGAGAATGAAGTTTAATCTCCATCTCTCACCCTGCACAAGACTTATTGGATCAAGGACCTAAGCGCTAGACCAGAGACCTGCACCTACTAGAAGAAAATGCAGTCCCAGCTGTTAATCATGTCAGCCTAAGAACTGATTTCCTCAACAAGACTCCTAAAGTGCAAGAAATAAAATTAAAAATCAATAAATGGGATGGTGTCAAGCTAAAGAACTTCTTTGTAGCAAAGGAAACAATCAAGAAAGTGAAGAGAAAGCCTACAGAATAGGAGAAAATCTTTACTACCTGCACTTCAGTAGAGAATTAATCTCCAGGATATATGAAGAACTCAAACAAAACAAAACAAAACAAAACTTAATGCCAAAAAACACAAATAACCCAATCAATGAATGGGCAAAGGAACTGAACAGGCAATTCAGAAGAAATATAAATGGTCAAAAAATATATCTCACTTCAGTCAGAATAGCAATTATCAAGAATACAAGTAACAATAAATTTTGGTAAGGATGTGGGGGAAATGTACAATCATACATTGCAAACTGGTGCAACTACTCTGGAAAGAAGTATGGAGATTCCCCAAAAAACTTGGAATGGAACCAATGTTTGACCCAGGTATCCGACTCCTTGGTATATACTGTAAGGACTTAAAATCAGCATACCACAGCATAAAACAGCATATCAGAAACTCCACCTCATGTACAACCACAATAATGGGATCCTAATTAGGATAAGTTACACTCCATGTGTGTATAACATATCAAAAACATGACCACATCAATATTTATAGCAACTCAATTCACAATAGCTAAACTATGGAACTTAGATGCCCTTCAACAGATGAATGGTCAAAGAAAATGTGGCATATACGCACAATGGACTATTACTTAGCCTTAAAGGAAAATGAAATATGGCATTTTCTGGTAAATGGACAGATCTGGAGACCATCACTCTAAGTGAAATAAGCCAATCCCCAAAAAACAAATGGCGAATGTTCTTTCTGATATGTGGATGGTAACATACAGTGATAGGTTGGGGTAGAAAAATAATACTTCATTGGATTAGACCAAGGGGAATGAGGTGAAGGGAGGGGGATGGAATGGAAAAGACAGTAGAATGTGTTGGATAACTTTCTGATGTTCATATATGAATACATGGGCAGTGAAACTCCACCTCATGTACAACCACAGTAATGGGATCCTAATTAGGATAAGTTACACTCCGTGTGTGTATAACATATCAAAATATACTCTACTGTAATGTATATCTAAAAAGAACAAATTCAAAAATTAAAAAGTAAATAAATGAATAAAAAGGAATTCTAGGAGTTCTATTAGATACCTTTTTTTTTTGGCAAGTTTAGAAATCAGTTGCTGCTTTATTCACAAAACATAAAATCAAAGTTATGAAATAGCTTTGTGACCCAAATCCTTAAGGAGGGAATTCCAGAAGTTAAAGTGGGTATTATGTGAAAGAGCTGAAAAAGGAAATTAGGGACTTGTAAGAAAATTTTAAATGGGGCTCTTAAAGCATTGTATATTGCCAGCATTAATATGATAGATGCCAACAATTGAATGAAGTGGATACATGGGTGGCATTTCATTTTTTATTGGTTCTTTTTAGTTACACATGATGCTAGAATCTGTTTTATATAATAATAAAAGCATGAAATATATCATGTTTTAGTTCAGACCCCAGTACCTCTCTTTCCCCACCCACTGCACCCTTCCTTCTATTGACTATTATTTTTTAAATTAATTTCTTGTGGATGTAGTTGATGGTGAGATCCACTGCTGTGTATTCATGTATGTCCATAGGAAAGTTATGGACATACATGAAGTCAGATTCATTCCACCGTTTCTTCTTTTCGAATTTCCCCTCCCTTCCCTTCAGTTCCCTTTGTCTACTCCACTGAACTTCTGTTCTCCATGCCCCTCCTGCCTTATTGTGGGTTAACTTCCACATTCTTTTACTTAAAAGTAAATTGAGCCAGGTGCAGTGACGCATGCCTGTGATTCCAGCAACTCAGGAGGATGAGACAGGAGAACTTCAACTTAGTGAGGACTCAGCAACTTATGGAGCAAATTTGAGGGACCCTGTCTCAAAATAAAGATAAAAAAGGGCTAGGGATGTGACTCAGCGTTTATGCACCCCTATGTTCAATCCCAAGTACCAAAAAAAAAAAAGTAGATTGAAAATTTTCTAGGAAAAATTTAAAATCTCTTTTACCTTAAGTTATGACTTTTGTTGCCTTGGCATATCTCCACATGACTCACTTGGATATGACGTGACTTTTATGTTTCTTGTAGTTAATGGAAAAATCTACAAGAATAGGTTACTGGATGGTGTGAAGTCTCTTAATGGTAAGTGAAAAGCACAATGAAAAACCAAATGAATCTAAGAGGTACATATATACCACTCCCTAGATATTAAATTGTGACTCTTTCCCATTTACCTAAGTTGTGTTGCTATTTCCATCTTCCTATGTAAGAGTTTGCTGCCCAAGTATCTCCACATTGGATTTTTTTTTATATATATATTTCTTCCTGTTTAGCAGAAAAAAAAAAAAAACTAAAATCTATGTCAGAACATTGAAAATAAATTGAAATTATTCAGGCAATTTAGTTAGGAGTTGAGATTATTAATCTTATAAACAAAACTGAGCTCACCTATTAATGAGATCAAATTACTTTTTCCATTATGATGAATGGTTAAGTACTGACCTCACTTTTAAAATTTATGGTTTGTAAACCTATCACCAAAATCCAACTGAGGAAGGAGATTCAGTTTTTAAATTCATTATTCCCCTGCTTTGCATTTAGAACCTGGTAATTTCTGAAACTGATAACCTTTATACAGAAATTAAGAGCTCTGGATAAATCAGAATTTACTCATATTCTTCTTATTTTTCCAAGGAGGGATTATTAATTTTCATAAGATTGATTCAGTTTTGAAAACTATGGGATGGAAGCTCACAGAAGAAGAACTTAAGGATCTGAAATGCAATCTTCCCACTGATGGTGAGCATTTAAGATATTTTTAAGTTATTCAGGAAAATCTGAAATTTTTGTAAAATCATCAGTCAACCTAAAGGCTTATTAGGCAGAGGTAGTCATTTTTAAGTATAAAAGAAGAAATTGAATGACTAATTTTTATCCCATATCCTTTTTATCAACTCATGATACTATGTATTTCACTTGAATCCTAAACTGGAGTTGGAATTTGTTCAGGTACACCACCAAATTGGCAAAAGTTGGAGGAAAGAAAATGAAATAGAGAACAGAAGATAGTGGAATGCAATAAGATAACATTAGAGAAAAATATACACCGAAAATGGCAATAAGAAAGAAAAATGCTGAATAGGGAATGATTTAAGTATCACCAGTTATCACTTCTACTGCTACTAATCCCATTTCATTTGGACAATTACCATTATGCAAGAAAAAAAAAATAAAAGGAACAGGAAAACTGTATTCCTTTGCCATGGATCCATAGGAGAACCTGCAATCTGTCATCAGGTCAAGGGCAGTAAAGGATTCAGGTCAGCAAGTGTGGGACATTCCCTCTATTCAGCTGTAAGATTCCTTTGTTGAGGGCCAAACTTCAGTTTCAAGGTTATATTCCTGGGCTTTAACTGCCTCTGATTGGACTAGAGATACACTTAATTAAGTGTATCAAATCACAAAGTAATTCTATCACAAGTGAGAAAAACAAATGAATACCAACTTATGAATATTTCTTGACTAAAAGTGCTTATGAAACTCCTGCTCATTTTACTCATGATATTTAATTTCACTGTTGCCATTGATTATTGTACCCTTTTGTAGAATATGTATTATTTTCAGAATATATTTTCTTAAAGGCATCCATTTATTTTCAACAGTCTTTATAATTTTTATGGCAAGTATGCCTGTATTATATTTTAAATTATAATATTTGGAAATATAAAATTGTTTTATATAATATATGTTACATATAAGCATTAATATATTTTAATACTATAAAAGTGTATTGTACATACATATAAGTATTAATAATGAAAAAATTGTAAATCCTCAATGCAGCTGAGCATTAGAATGTGATTAGCATGAACTCTTCCCTCAGCTCTTCACTTTGCCATTCCCTTGCAAAGCAACCAGTATGCTGAATTTTGTATTTATAATCCCCTTGTTTAAAAATATTTGTAACATATGTATATATATATCACTAAATAATATTTTAACATATGTACTTGTTTTGTGAACTTTACAAAAATATTTTCTTACAATATGTTACAAGTCTTCTGGAACTTATTTCCCCAATATTAAACTCCTAATAATCATCTATGTTGTTGCATTCCATCATATAATACTTCTGCATTACTATGTATATTTCATTGTACAAGTATAACCATAATTTATTTATGGTTTTCACTGTCAATGGACATTTTATTTGCTTCCAGTTCTCACTATTATAAAGATTCTTTTAAAAAATATATGTATATTGGTGTACATGTCAAATAGTTTACGAGTATGTTCTCTGAAATTCCTCGGTCATAGAGTAGGCCAATCAATATTCACTTTGAAAAAGATAAGACCAAATTGAAATTAATATTTTCATGAGCAGTCTTGGTGGAAATGTATTCCCTAGAAATTAAACTGTATACTTGTAACAGTTATGTATGTGTCTTCCCAATTTTCTGCAACCTAATGAGTATAGAATGTTATCTTGTTTAGATATATTTTTTAACAACTAACCTAGGAATAGCTAACCTGGTTTCACTACTGTCACATGTTTTTGCTTTTATTGGTGCATTATAGTTGTACATAATAGTTGGGTTCATTTTAACGTAATCATACATGCCTAAAATTTAATTTACTCAATTTCAGTTCCCAATGCCTCCTTTTCCCTCCACTCCTCTTTCCCCTTATTTCCCTTCTTCTATTCTCCTGGTGTACTTTGCTCAGTTTTTTTTTTTTTTTTTTTTTTTTTGTGGTGCTGGGGATTGAACCCAGGGCTTTGTGCTTGCGAGGCTATATCCCCAGCCCCAGTTGTATATTTTTAATTAGTGTTTTTTACATTTACATAAAGATGGAATTCACTGTGGTATATTTATAGTTGCATGTAGCATAATTTTGTCAAATTCATTCTGCATTCCTCTCCTTTCCCATTCCTCCTCCCTCTCCTTCAATCTCCCTCTACTCTACTGATCTTCCCTCTGTATTTATCATATTCAACCACCTCCCCCCACTTTACTTTTTCTACCTTCCATATATTCAACCCTTGATTTTTCTGAGTCTGGCTTATTTCACATAGTATGATTCTATCCAGTTCCATCTGTTTTTATTTCTTTTTTTTTTTTTTTTTTTGCTGTCATTTTAATTTTAATAAAATAGGTAATTTCATATTACATAGAGAGCAAGAAAAATGCTGAATAGGGAATGATTTAAATATCACCAGTTATCACTTTTCTAATATTTTATTATTGATAAAATATTAGAAATATTTTCTATAGAACGTTTAGTATTTGATTGGGAATTAGTCCATTATAACATTTCTACAGGTACAGAGTCCCCATCCTCACCCCCATTCTTATTAACTTTTGAGAAATTTTTAAAATACAGAAAAGTACAAACAATAAGACAAGATATCCATATACCACAACCAGAATTAGTCAGTATCTTCATATGTTTACTTGCAATCTTCAAGGAACTGGATGTTTATTTATAAAAAGCCGATGTCCCCTCCTTGCCCTACTTCCCATACTCATTCACTTCCCCTCTGCCTCTCCATAGGCCACCACTATCAAGAGTTTGGTCTGTATTTCTCCATTTCAAAAACATTTACATACATTTAAGTATTCATCACCAATATTAAGTACTGAATTTCATGACGTTATAATTCAAATTTATGAAAACTCACTATACTATTTGCATAATTCTGCAAATCCTCCCCAAATAAAATGTCATAACTTCATTCTTATTTATGTCTGAGTAAAATTTCACTGTGTATATATACCACATTTTCTTCATCCATTTATTTGTTGACAGGCATCTGAACTGGTCCCATAACTTGGCTATTGTGAGTTGTGCTGCTATAAATATTGATGTGGTGGTATTTTTACAGTATGCTAATTTTAGCATTTTGGGATAAATACCAAAGAATGGGATAGATGGGTCATAAGATTGTTCCATTCCTAGTTTTTTGAGGACTCTCCATACTGCTTTCCAGAGTAGTTGTACTAATATTTCAATCCCACCAACAGTGTATGGGTGTATCGTTTTCCCCACATCCTTGCTAGCATTTATTATTATTTGTATTCTTGATAACTACCATTCTGACTGGATTGAGATGAAATCTTAGTGTAGTTTTGATTTGCATTTCTATGATTGCTAGAGATGTTGAACAGTTTTTCATATATTTTTTGACCATTCATGTTTTTTTCTTTTGAGAAATGTCTGTTTAATTCTTTTTTTTTTTTAGCTTTTCAGTTTTTACAGACTGGATTTTGATTCATTGTACACAAATGGGGTATATCATTTTGTTTCTATGGTTGTACACAATGTAGATTCATACCATTCCTGTAATCATACATGTATATAGGGTAATGATGTCTGTCTCATTCCACCATTTTTCATACCCCCTCCCTCTCATTTCCTTCTACATATTCTAAAGTTCCCCCATTATTCTCTCATTCCCCACCCCCCACGCCCATTATATATCATTCTCCACTTATCAGGGAAAATATTCGGCCTTTGGTTTTTTGGGCTTGGCTTATTTCACTTAGCATGATATTCTCTAATTCCATCCATTTATTTGCAAATGCCATAATATTATTCTTCTTTACGGCTGAATAATATTCCAGTGTATATATATACCACAGTTTCTTTATCCATTCATCTGCTGAAGGGAATCTAGATTGGTTCCACAATCTAGCTATTGTGAATTGAGCTGCTATAAACATTGATGTGGCTGCATTACTGTAATTTGCTGATTTTAGGTCCTTTGGGAATAATCCGAGGAGTGGGATAACTGGGTCAAAAGGTGGGTCCATTCTAAGTTTTCTGAGGATTCTCCACACTGCTTTCCATAGTGGCTATACCAATTTGCAACTCACCAGCAATGTAAAAGTGTGCCTATTTCCCCACATCTACGCCAACATCTATTATTGTTTGTGTTCTTGATAATAACCATTCTAACTGGAGTAAGATGAAATCTTAGAGTTGTTTTAATTTGTAGTTCTCTAATTTCTAGAGATGTTGAACACTTTTTCATATATTTATTAATTGCCTGTATGTCTTCTTCTGTAAAGTGTCTGTCCAGTTCCTTGGCCCATTTATTGATTGGGTTCTTTGTATTTTTGTTATAAAGTTTTGTAAGTTCTTTATAAATTTCGGAGATAAGTGCTCTATCTGAAGTGTGTGTGGAAAATATTTTCTCACACTCTGTAGGCTCTCTCTTCACATTATTGATTGTATCCTTTGCTGAGGAAAAGCTTTTTAGTTTGAGTCCATCCCATTTATTGATTCTGATTTGATTTCATGTGCTTTGGGAGTCTTAAGCCAACATGATGAAGATTTGGACCTATTTTGTCTTCTATTAGGTGCAGGGTCTCTGGTCTAATTTCTATGTCTTTGATCCATTCTGAGTTGAGTTTTGTGCAGATAGAGGGTGAGAGATAGAGGTTTAATTTCATTTTACTGCATATGGATTTCCAGTTTTGACAACACCATTTGTTGAACAGTCTATTTTTTCTCCATTGTATGTTTTTGCCTCCTTTGTCGAGTATGAGGTGACTGTATTTATGTGGTTTTGTCTCTGTGTCTTCTATTCTGTACCATTGGTCTGCCTGTCTATTTTGGTGCCAAAACCATGCTGTTTTTGTTACTATTGCTCTGTAGTATAGTTTAATGCCTGGTATCGTGATACCTTCTGTTTCACTTTTTCTGTTCAGGATTGTTTTGGCTATTCGAGGTCTCTTGTTCTTCCAGATGAAATTCATTATTGCTTTCTCTATTTCTATGAGGAATGTCTTTGGGATTTTAATTGGAATTGCATTGAATCTGTATAGTGCCTTTGGTAGAATGGCCATTTTGACAATGTTAATTCTACCTATCCAAGAACATGGGAGATCTTTCCATCTTCGAAGTTTTTCTTCCATTTCTTTCTTTAATGTTCTGTAGTTTTCATTGTAGAGGTCTTTCACTTCTTTTGTTAGATTGAGTCCCAAGTATTTTTTTTTTGAGGCTACTGTGAATGGAGTGGTTTTCCTAATTTCTCTTTCAGAGGATTCATCACTTATGAATAGAAATGCATTAGATTTATGCATAATGATTTTATATCCTGCTACTTTGCTGAATTCACTTATTAGTTCTAGAAGTTTTCTAGTGGAGTTTTTTGGATCTTCTAAATATAGGATCATGTCATCAGCAAATAGTGACAGCTTTAGTTCTTCTTTTCCTATTTGTATCCCTTTAATTTCTTTGGTCTGTCTAATTGCTCTGGTTAGTGTTTCAAGGACAATGTTGAATAGAAGTGGTGAAAAAGGGCATCCCTGTCTTGTTCCAGTTTTTAGAGTAATGCTTTCAGTTTTTCTCCATTAAGAATAATGTTGGTTGTGGGCTTAACATAGATAGCCTTTACAATGTTGAGGTATGTCCTACTATTCCTATTTTTTCTAGTGTTTTGAGCATGAAGGGATGCTGTATTTTATCAAACACTTTCTCAGCATCAATTGAAATAATCATGTGATTCTTAACTTTAAGTCTATTGATGTGATGAATTGTATTTATTGCTTTCTGGATGTTGAACAACCTTGCATCCCTGGGATAAACCCCACTTGATCATGGTGTACTATCTTTTTAATATATTTTTCTATGTGATTTGCCAGAATTTTGTTAAGGATTTTTGCATCTATGTTCATCAGGGATATTGGTCTAAAGTTTTCTTTCCTTGATGTGTCTTTGTCTGGTTTTGGCATCAGAATGATACTAGCCTCATAGAATGAATTTGGAAGTGTTCCCTCTTTTCCTATTTCCTGAAATACTTTGAGGATTATTGGTATCAGTTCTTCTTTAAAGGTCTTATAGAATTTGGCTGAGAATCCATCTGGTCCAGGGTTTTTCTTGGTTGGTAAGCTTTTGATGGCTTCTTCTATTTTGGTGCTTGAAATTGATCTGTTTAGATCATGTACATCTTCCTGATTCAGTTTGGGAGGATGATATGTCTAAAAATTTGTCGATGTCTTTGATATTTTCTATTTTGTTGGAGTATAGATTTTCAAAGTAGCTTCTAATTATGTATTTCAGTGGTGTCTGTCATGATCATTTCTTTTTCATCACGAATTCTAGTAATTTGAGTTTTCTCTCTCCTTCTCTTCATTAGTGTGACTAGGGGTTTATCAATTTTGTTTACTTTTTCAAAGAACCAACTTTTTGTTTTGCTAACTTTTTGAATTGTTTGTCTTGTTTCAATTTCATTGATTTCAGCTCTGATTTTAATTATTTGTCTTTACTGTTTTTGGTGTTGATCTGTTCTTCTTTTGCTAGAGCTTTGAGGTGTAATGTTAGGTCATTTAGTTGTTGACTTTTAGTTTTTTAATGTATGAGCTCAATGCAATGAACTTTCCTCTTAGTACTGCTTTAATAGTGTCCCAGAGACTTTGATATGTTGTCTCATTGTTCTCATTTACTTCTAAGATTTTTTTTTTTATTTCTCTCCTGATGTCTTCTTTTATTATTGCATCATTCAATAGCCTATTATTTAGTCTCCAGGTGTATGAGTAGTTTTTGTTTGTTATTTTATTGTTCATTTCTAATTGCATTCCATTATGGTCTGATAGGATTCAGAGTAGGATCTCTATTTTTTTGTATTTACTACTGGCTTTTTTGTGGCATAGCATATGGTCTCTTTTGGAGAAGGATCCATGAGCTGCTGAGAAGAAAGTATAATTGCTCTATTATGGATGAAATACTCTGTAAATATCCATTAAGTCTATATCATTGATTGTATTATTTAGTTCTATAGTTTCTTTGTTCAGTTTTTGTTTGGAGGATCTATCCAGTGGTGAGAGCAGTGTGTTAAAGTCCCCCACTGTTAATGTGTTTTGGTCTATTAGATTCTTAAAATTGAGAAAGGTTTGTTTGATATACATAGATGCTCCATTTTGGGGGCATAAATATTTAAAATTGTTATATCTTGCTGTTTTATGCTTCCCTTAAGCAATATGAAATGTCCTTCTTTATCCCTTCTGACTAACTTAGGTTTGAAGTCAACATTATCTGATATGAGGATGGAGACCCCTGCTTTTTTTACTGGGTCCATGTGCATGGTATGTTTTCCCCTATCCTTTCACCATTAGTCTGTGGATGTCTTTTTCTATAAGATGAGTCTCTTGAAGGCAGCATATTGTTGGGTCTTTCTTTTTAATCCAATCTGCCAGTCTACGTCTTTTGATTATTGTATTTAGGCCATTGACATTCAGGGTTATTATTTGAGATATGATTTGTATTCCTGGTCATTTTGGCCTATTTTTAGTTTTTTACTTGTCCTTTGATTGGCTTTTCCTTTAGGGTAGTTCCTCCCTTTGCCGACTTGTATTGTTGTTTTTCTCTTCCTCCTCACAAAATATTTTGCTGAGAATGTTCTGTAGGGCAGGCTTTCTATTTGTAAATTCTTTTAACTTTTGTTTATTGTGGAAAGATTTTATTTCATTATCAAATCTGAAAGTTAGTTTTGCTGTGTATAGGATTCTTTGTTGGCATCCATGTTCTTTCAGAGCTTGAAATATATCGTTCCAGGCCCTTCTTGCTTCTAGAGTCTGGGCTGAGAAATCTGCTAATATCCATATTGGTTTCCCCTTACATGTAATCTGACACTTTTCTCTCACAGCTTTTAAAATCCTATCTTTATTTTGTATGTGAGGTATTTTCATTATAACGTGTCTTGGTGTGGATCTGTTGTAGTTTTGTGTACGTGGTGTTCTGTAAGCCTCTTGTATTTGATTTCCCATTTCATTTTTCAGGTTTTGGAAATTTTCTGATATCATTTTGTTGAACAGGTTTCTCATGCCTTTGGTTTGTATCTCTGTGCCTTCCTCAATCCCAGTAATTCTTAAATTTGGTCTTTTCATGGTATCCCATAATTCTTGGAGGTTCCGTTCATGACTTCTTAACATCTTCTCAGTTTGTTCAACTTCATTTTCAAGATTGAATATTTTGTCTTCTTTTGTCTGAGATTCTGTCTTCCATTAGGTCTATTTTGTTGGTGATGCTTTCTATTGAGTTTTTAATTTGGTTTATCATGTCTTTTATTTCAAGTATTTCTGTTTGGTTTTTTATCAGAATCTCTGTCTCTTTATTGAAGTGTTCTTTTGCTTCTTGCATTTACTCTTTTAACTGTCTACTGGAATGGTCGTGCATTACCTGCATTTGCTCTCTTATCTTGTCTTTTGCTTCATGGATCATTTTAATCATGCAGATTCTAAACTCTTTTTCTGTCATTTCTACTGCCATGCTGTCATTAGAGTCTATCACAATAGCATCTTGGTTTGTTAGGGACACCTTCTTCCCCTGTTTTTTCATATTGTTCCTATATATTCCCCTCTAACAGTGAAGATGAGAGATACTGAAGTTCCCCCCTGCAGGCTTATTATGACCCTGCAGTTTTCCACTACCTCTTCTTTGAAGGGGAGATCAATACAAATAGCACCCAATTAAAAAAAAAAATGTAACCCTGAACCAGATAGCCCCTATAAAGACTTTAACATTTTTAAAATATAGAAGATGAGTTCAATTACTATTTATAATATTTCTAGTTTTGAACAAGAGGATGGGGAAAGGGTGTAGGATGTAAGTGAATAAATAGAGGTACCTGTCAAAGGGCCTCCAGTCTCCTGTAGGTGTCTCAGGAAGGGAGCCGTCCTTCTAATGATGATGGCTATGGCCTCAGGAATAATTCAAAATGCCTGCACTGGCCTCCAAAGAAGCTGGGGAGCCCCAGTGAGGGTGTGCTGAGTCAGCATGGAGGCAGGTACAGTGTCCCTCAGCAGTAGGGAGGCAAGCAGGCAGGCTCAGCTACCGGCCTCTGACCTTGGTGTGGGGTGGTGGGCTCAGCACCGGTGACTGACCTCAGTGTCCTCTTTAATTCTTTTGCCCATTTATTCATTGGGTTATACAGGGTTTCCAGGGGGGTAATTTTGAGTTTTTATATATTCTGCATATTAATCTCCAGTCACAGGAATAACTGGCAAAGATTTTCTCCCTTTATGAAGGCTTGCTCTTCACTCTCTTGTTTTCTTTGCTGTACAGAAACTTTTTAATTTGATGATAACCCACTTAATGATTCTTGGTTTTATTTCTTACCTTTTAGGAACTTTGTTAAGGAAGTCAGTGTCTGCACCAACGTCAGAGTGTTGGACCTACATTATCTTCTAGTAGCCACAGACTTTCTGATCTAATTCCTAGGTCTTTGGTCCATTTTGAGTTGACTTTTGTGCAGGGTGAGAGATAGGGATCTAGTTTCATTCTTCTACATATGAATGTCCAGTTTTCCCAGCATCATTTGTTAAAAAGGCATCTTTTCTCCAATCTTGTTTTTTGGCACCTTTGTCAAGTATTAGATGGCTGTAAGGATCTGGGCTTTTCTCTGTGTCTTCTATTCTTTCCATTGGTCTCCATCTGTGTTTTGATGCCAGTTCCATGCTGCTTTTGTTACTCTAGCTCTGTAGTGTAATTTGAGGTTGGTATTGTCATGCCTGTGACATCACTTTTCTTCCTTAGGATTACTTTCACTATTCTGGGCCTCTTATTTTCTCAAATGAATTTTAGAACTATTTTTTCTAGTTTAATAAAGAATGTCATTGGTATTTTGATGGGGGATTGCATTGACTCTGTAACCACTTTTGGTAGTATGGCCATTTTGATGATATTAATTCTGCCTATTCCAAGAACATGGGAGGTATTTCCATCTTCTAAGCTCTTCAGTTTTGTTTTTTTTTTTCCCCTGTGTTCCATAGTTTACAGAGGTCTTTCACCACCTTGGTTAGATTGATTACCAAGGGATTTTTGTTTTGTTTTGTTTTTGGTTGTTGTGATTGGGATAGTTTTCTGATTTCTTTCTCAGAAGGTTCATTATTGGAATATAAAAAAAAACAATTGATTTATGTATATTGATTTTGTATCCTGCTACTTTGCTTTGTTTATCAGCTCTAGAAGTCTTTTGGTGAAGATTTTTGGGTCTGCTAAATATAAGATCATGTCATCAGCAGAAATAATTTGGCTTCTTCATTTCCTATTTGTATCCCTTTAATGTCCCTCTCTTGCCTGATTTCTCTAGCTACAGTTTCAAGGACTATATATTGAATACAAGTGGTGGGAGTGGACATCCTTATCTTTTTCCTGATTTTAGAAGAAAATGCTTTCAATTTTTCTCCATTAGGTATGATGTTGGCCTTGTGTTTCTTGTATATAGGCTTTTCAATTTTCAGTGAAGTACCTTCCATCCTTAGTTTTCCTGGTGTTTTAAACATGAATGAATGCTGGGCTCTATCATATGCCTTTTCTGCATCTATTGAGATAATCATGTGATTCTTGTTCTTATGTTTATGTGGCAAATTGCATTTATTTATTATATATGTTCAACTAACGTTGTATTCCTGGGATGAAACTCGCTTGATCATGCTGCACTATCTTCTTAATATGTTTTAGAATGTCTTTTACCAATATTTTTATTAAAGACTTATTCATGAGGGATGTTGGTCTGAAGTTTTCTTTCCTTGATGTGACTTTGGTTTTGGCAAAGAGTGATACTGACTACATAGAACGAGTTTGGCAGTGTTCTCTCCTTTTCTATTTCATGGAATAATTTGAAGAGGTTTGTCATTAGTTCTTCTTTAAAGGTCTGGTAGAACTAAGCTGAAAATCCATCTGATCCTGGACATTTCTTTGTTGGAAAGCTTTTAATTGCTGCTTCAATTATACTGCTTGATAGTGGTCTAAGTTTTCCATATCCTCCTGGTTCAATTTGGGTAGGTCAAATGTCTCTAGGAATTTCTAGTACATTCAAGATTTTCTAGTTTACTCACTTTCAAAATAGTTTCTGGTGATCCTCTGAATTTCAGAAGTATTTGTGGTGATAATTTCCTTTTTGTCTCTAATTGTTTTTGATTTGAGCCTTCTCTCTTTTTCTTTTGACTAGTGTGGCTAGAGGTTTATCAATCATGTTTATCTTTTCAAAGAACTAACTTTTTGTTTCATCAATCCTTTGTATATTTTTATTCTCAGTTGCATTAATTTCAGCTCTGACCTTAATGATTTCTTGTCTTCTACTGTTGCTTGTATTAGTTTGTTCTTTTCCTAGAGCCTTGAGGCATAATGTTAGATTATTTATTAGATATCTTTTTTTTTAAATGTATGAACTCAGTGCTATAAACTCTCCTCTTCATTTTGCCTTCATATTGTCTGATATTTTGATATATTACATCCCTTTCCTCATTTGTTTCTAAGCATTTTTAAAATTTCTCCTCTGATTTCTTATGTGGTTCATTCCTCATTCAAAAGTATATTATTTAATCTTGAGACATTAGAATGGTTTCTGGTTTTTATCTTCTTCTTGATTCTTTTTTTTTTTTTTTTTTTTTTTTTCTCATTTGAGAGACCTGGGATTTGAACTGCGGTCCTTCCGCATGCTAGGCGAACGCTCTCCAAAAGGAGCTATTTCTTCAGCTCCTTCTTCTTGATTCTTTATTTATATATATATATATATTTATTATAATATAATATATAATATATTATATTATATATTTATATATAAATATATAAAATATATTTATATATATTTATTTATATATATATATTTAACAATGATCTTTTGTCTGTTCTTGATATTACAAGTAAGTTCTTTGGTTTTCTAATTTTCTCTATATGGTGTGGGCTGATGAATAGAAATACTTAACGTCACCATCTAATTTTTCTATGTATTTCTTTTAGGACTTTTACTTTTCAAATGTAATTTTTAAATGCCTTTCTTATAAAGGTAAAAATTATATTTTTAAATATTTCAAAAGACTTTCTAAGTTTTGCTTTAAGTTTTTAAGTACTTATATCTTGAATTGATTTTGTATATGATCTTATGAAGATCTCAGCTGTTAATTTTTCTCCTTAAAACTGTAATTGTTAGAGTATCATTTGTGACCTTTTTTTGTACCTTTGCTCACTAATATTCAATATAACTGATCTGCTTCCTCAGATGTTGAAGTATAACACCAGAGAAGCACACTAAGGCAAGCCTATAAAGCAGGTTTTATTTTAAGGTAGTAACACAAACTATATACAGCTGATGTTCTGGTATCCCAAGAAGTGAGCGTGCCTTGCCCTTTTTATAGATTAGAGTCTCCTTTGTTCTTCTGCTCTCTCCCTGCTTATCTTTGTCCTTCCTGCCTATGTGACTAGGCCCAGGAGATGTCAGTGCGATGGCAAAAAGGTTAGAAGCAAATGGGCAGGGGAAGGGTCAAATGGAGAGATTCAGGCAGGTAGGGGCCCAGGGGGCATTAATGAGTAATTCCTTGTCTGCATCCTTTTGGGTGGGGTAGTATAGGCAGGTAACCTTGGTGATCAAAAGGGCTCTGGAGACACTGACATTCCAATCTCCCTGGGGCCATCTCCAACTTCCCAGACTCAGATGGCCTCCATTCCTCGATTTGACCCACTCAATCACCTATAATTTTGGTTTCATATCCACTTTCAAATATCAAACTTCTATAAGTGCACGGATCTATTTCTGAACTGTTTTTTATTTCATGGATCAGTTTTTCTATCTCTGTGCTAATACCGCCCTCTAAAAATTATTATGGCTTACATAAATCATGACATCCTTTAGATAAAGTACTTTTACATTACTCCTCTGTTCTGTTTTGACTTGACCATTTCTTCTTTCATTTGAATTTTAAGATCAGCTGGTCCAGGGTTGTAAAATATGCAGTTTGAATTTCAATGGAATTACACTGTTTCTGTAAAACAGTAAAGAATTTGCCATGGGTTTTATCAGTGTAGGAGATCTCTCTGATATCTGGATACTAACACAATAAGGGAGAGGAGGGGAAATTTCTTTTAGAGTTGATGAAACCAGAGTTTTGAGATGAGACTAGATTTCCCAATTTCCTTCTGGGTTCTTGTCTTAAAAATTTGAAGAATAAAATCCATGGACAATAATGAAAGGGTATAGGATTTATTTAAGTGAAAAGAGAGAGAACTCCTGCCATGTGGGAGGGGGCCAGATAGCAGGAAAATCCATTTTCATGTGGTGCTAGCTTAAGGGCTTATTTAGTTCTGGGTAGAGCATGGAGTGAAATCTGTGTTAAAGGCATTGAAAAAGTATCAGCTTTGTCCTTTAGCCTGAGTTTTAATCCTTCCTGGAACTTCCATTCGGGTTCACTCCCACGTCTCATCCCCCACCCCACTTTTGGGACAAAGGAGCTGGCTGGAGGAGTTCCCACAGGTAAGCCTCAAGGTCTTTTACTCTTGAAATAGGCCTTATTAATATTTCTACTGATTAATCTCCTGGTGTGGTTTCTGCATTTGAACAAGACCTAAATTGGGGCCCATCACTTCTGATTGCTAACCATTGACTGTCCTATTCAGTGATGCTTATTTTATGGCATTGTTTATGGTGATGTTTTCACAGATGTATACTTAGCTTCAAACTCATCAAGGTATATACATTAAATACATGTGCCTTTTTTTTTTATGTAAGTCATGCTTTAATTTAAAAAAAGAGGAGCCTGTGTGGTATTTTAATATTTCCATTAATATATTTATATCAAAAAGCAGGAAATCATTTAGAAAATTTTGCTATATTTCTTTTACCCATGTTAAGTTAGGTATATTCAGCTATTTTATGCTTTACACAACAATACATTTGTTATATATATTGACTAAAATAGGATATGTGAACAATAAGACACACACACACACATGCATGCACACACAAGCAAATGAGTTCTTTCCTACAAAAACTAGAGAATCAAGAAGAGTTTTAAAAATTCAAACATAGACAAGAAGTCTTTAAAAATGTTCTCATAATGAAGAAATGATTGATTTTTGCAGTAATGGATATCCATACAATGTATGCAGTTATCAAAATATCATATTATTCCTCAAAAGTTTGTACAACTATTATGTGTCAATAAAATTTTAAAATAATGCTTTTCAAGTTTGAATGTCTTTTATTTCTTGTTCTTTTCAGATTGCTCTATGATTTTAGTACAATGTTGAAGAATAGTAGTGAAAATCGGCATTCTTTTTTCTATTGGTACATTATAATTATACATAGGACTTGGATTCATTATGATATATTAATACATGCAAATAATATAATTTGATCATTCTCAGTCCCTAGAACTTTTCCTTTCCCTCCTCCCTTCTCTCCCTTGATTTCCCTTCTATTATTATTATCTTAGTGTATTATGGTTATACATATATATATAAATGCATACATATGATTCATTATATTATGTTCATATATGAACAAAGCATAATTGGGTAGATTTCTTACCCCCATTCTTACCCATGCCCTTCCCTTCTCCTTTTCTCATTATCCCCTTCCTCTACTCTATTGGTCTCCCTTCTATTTGTGTGATATCCTTTTCATGTTATTCCCACCCCCCACCGCCACCTTTTCCTTCTCGCTAGCTTCCACATATGAGAGAAAAGAGTCAACCTTTGACTTTCTGATTCTGTTTTATTTCACTCAACATGATGCTCTATGGTTCCATTTTCCTGCAAATAATGTACTTTCATTCTTCTTTATGACTGAATAAAACTCCACTGTGTATATATACATCACATTTTCTTTACCTGTTCATCTGTTGAGAGACACCTGGGCTGGTTCCATAACTTGGCTGTTATGAATTGTGCTGCTTTAACTGGGGTATGCACATGTCACTGAAGCCAGATTAAAGACAAGCAGTTAATGTAGAATAGGTGATCAGGTTGGATCAAGAAAATGGAGGCCAGTTTGAGTTTGGGAAGTTGGAAACAGTCCCTGGGAGATTGAAATGCTCATGTCTCCAGAGCCCCTTGATACTACCCCTCCCAAAAAAGGTTGTTAATGAAGCAACTCCTGAGCAGAGAGCTACTAATCAATGCCCCTTGGGCTGCTGCTCCCTTCCTGCCTACCACTCCACCTTGGCCCTTCCAGCCCACCTGCTCACACCCCAACCCCCAGTCATTCCACCAACTTCTCCCAGTCACTATGAAGGATGGGGGGAAATAAACAGGATAAGGTAGAAGAATGCTGGAGAACAAAGGAAACTTTAGTCTATAAAAGGGGCAGGTCACTCTCACTTCTTAGGATACCAGAATACCAGCCATGGCCCCCTTCTCCTTCCCGGGAGAAGTCTGTGTTACTACCTTTAGATAAAACCTGCTTTATATGCTTGCCTTTGCATGCTTCTCTAATGTTCAAACTTCAATATTTGAGGAAGCAGAACTCGTCACTGATAACCAGCGGAACTGTCACTATAGTACCCTGATTTTAGTTCTGTTGGATGAATTCTAAGGAGTGGGATAGCTGGGTCGTGTGGTGATTCCATTCCTAGACTTTCGAGAAATCTCCACACTGCTTTCCAAAGTGGTTGTAGTCCCACCAACAATGTTTTTGTGCACCTTTTCCCCCACATCCTCAACAGCAATTATTATTACTCTTATTCTTCATGATTGCTATTCTGACTGGAGTGAAATTAAATCTCAGTGTAGTTTTGATTTGCATTTCCCTGATTACTTAGGATGTTGAACATTTTTTCATATATTGGTTGGCCATTTGTATTTTTTTTCTTTTGAGAAATGTCTGTTTAAATATTTTGCTGATTGATCAGTTGAGTTATTTGGGATTTGTCGGTGTTTTTTTGAGTTCTTCCCATATTCTGGATAGTAATCCCCACCTGGAAGTGTAACTGGCAAAATTTTTCTACCATTCTAGAGGCTCTTCTTTTTTTTTTTTTTTTTCCACTCTCTCGTTTACTGTTCAGAAGCTTTTTTAGTTTAATTTCATCCCACTTACTGATTCTTGGTTTCATTTCTTGAGCTTTAGGAATCTCATTAAGGAAATTGGTGCCTGTGCCAATATGTTGGAGTGTTAACCCTGTTTCCTTCTAGCAGTTGCAGTATTTCTGTCCTAATTGCTACCTTTGGTCCACTTTGCAACGATTTTTGTGCAGGGTTAGAGAAAGGAATCTATTTTCATTCTTCTGTATATGGATATCCAGTTTTCTCAGCCCCATTTGTTAAAAAGGTTTTCTTCAATGTATGTTTTTGGTACCTTGTCAAGGATAAGATGATCATATCTGTGTGGATCTGTCTCTGTCTCTGTATCTTCTATTCCATTGGTCTTCATGCCTGTTTTTATGCCAATACCATTCTGGTTTTTGTTACTATATCTTTGTGGTATAATTTGAGATCAGGTATTACTATGATTCTGGAGGCTTTTTTTTTTTAAAAACTCTAGACCAGGTATTGAACCCAGGCCCTTTCACATGTTAGGCAAGCCTTTATCACTGAGTTACATCCCCATCCCTAAAATAATTTTTAAAAAGGAAAAAAAAAAAAGGAACCGTAATATAATAATGCTAATTCACTGTAAGTTCAATAGAAGTTCCTATAATTTTTTCCTGTGGACTTAAGAAGAAATTCATAGTTTAAAAAAACAGCAAAGAGCAAATGGCAATGTTATTTTTGAAGAACTACATTTGGGAACTTCTTATTGGTCAAGGCAAGTCAAATGGCCAAACCAGTCTTTAATGGAACAGGAAGTATAATCCTCCAATCCAGGAGAAATACTTAATAATTAATCAAATATCCTAAAAAGAGTAAATAAATCTGTCTGGTTCTATTATAATAGTGAAGAATTACTAAATCAGAATTTATCACATGAGAAAATGATAGCTAAACTCCAAATTCTAACATTATTGAACAGGATAAATCAAATTTCAATCAGTTTAGTGGTATGAGATAAATAAAAGTTCTTTAAAAACTTATAACAAAAAGTAGATCTTTGAAAATAAGTGCCTTTTTTGAACTTTATCCCTTGAATATGGTGGGTTTGATTTGCTTTGAAAGAATTAAATCATAATCACATTGACATTGTTAAATTGTTAGTTTAATATTTCACTTCTTTAGTCTGATTTATTCTCAGAAAGAAGGTAAATGTAGAGAACATTCTTGATATAATCTTTCCTCTCACATTATTTCTAAGTCTCATTTTCTCTTTCTCTTTTTTATTTTTTGCACTTCTTATAGTATATGGAAGAGTTGCAATAACAAAGTTGTTTGATGGATTAAAAGCATTTACAGGTAAGTGAGAGGTTCTGTGTTGACAAAACCCTCAGTCTTTCTGCAATAGTATAATTTTAAATAATATTTCCTACTATTCTATTCCTAATTTGTAATTTTTGGCTTTCAACCTTTTCAAATAAAATGTGGTCTTCAAATGTAGTTTGCCTTTATATATAGTGGCCAAGGTAGTAGCTAAGTGTTTATAAATTACTAACAATTTATGAGTTTTCTAGAGCTTGTATAATAATAATATTGTTCACTGTAACATTATAAATAAACTCCCAAACCAGAATAATCTAGTAGCAAGAAGACAAGCCTTTATGACATAATTAAGCAAAAAATGAAAAATATATAATGCTCTCTAGGAAGATGTATAAATGAATTGATTCTGATATCTTAATCAGTCAGATAAAATTTATTTTATATACTTTGAGTCATCCTCAGATTAGGAAATCATGTGTTTTAGCATTTTTAAGTGAACAAGTAAATTTGATATATGATCTTTCTTGATTCTCTGCATATATATATATATATATACACATGTATATATATACAGAATATTGTCTTTGTACTTGCTCAGGTTAGAAAGAAATTTAACATTATAATGCTATAGTTTGAAATAATTTTCCTGTAAGATTCTTGAATAATAACATTTCATATTTTTCAAAGGAAAAAAGGTTGATGTACGACATCTACCTGATATGCTGCGCAACATTGGTATTGAGCTAACAGATAAAGAACAGATGAAGCTGCTAGATGGGCTGCCAGTTGATGGTGAGCCATACAAAAGACTCTGTTGCCTTTTAGAGAGCTTAATTTTATGGGACTATGAGAGGTTTTTTAAACATTCTTTATGTTGCATTTGAAAATTATTTAAACAACTGGAAAATGTTTTACGTTATACAGTTCAGTACCCCTTTGCTCCTTTTAATCCAGGCTATCAAAGGATAAACAAATGTTTAATTTCATCCCTTTTAGTGAATGGCAAAACTCTCCTAAGAAAGAAAATAAAGTGATAGTTTGAGAGATGTTTAGAAGAATTGGATGAAAGAGCTAAAAAAAGAAACAGAGGAATGTCAGTATAGTAGAACCTATTGAAAACTGTCTCAGGTGTTAAAAATTTTATTACTTGTCAAATTGATAATTCTCAATTCAGATCTTCATTTTTATTGGCCAATAGGAACATATTTATTCAGTAAGTAATAAAAATTATTCCTGAAATTATGAAATATATGTACCTTTTTATCTCTTTGTGTTGAAAATATGCTTTGCATTGTAGCTTCTGGGAAGATCTATAAAAACAGATTGTTGAATGGTATAAAGTCTTTCAAAGGTCAGTAACAATTTGAGATTTAAAGCTTAAATTATATTTTTAATAATTATCAAACCACCCTTCATATGAATTAATTTTTAAATTTAGCCTCTTTCATTACAAATATATTTTCCTGAATAATGTTTTTTTTTGTCTTTGTAAAACATCTACAATCTCTCATATATTTATTTGAAAACTAAACCCTCAAAGTATAATTTGATCTCTAGGTAGATTAAAAAAAAATTAAGACAATAAAAGAGATTTTCTGAAATTAACAAAAGAAGCAAAGAGAACCAAAAATAATTCCTGCCTATTTTAAGAAAGATTAAGCATTATTTTCAAGTATAATTAAATACATTAAGTTTCATTATAGTTTCTCTAACTAGAATATATTTTAGTGCTTCTTTTTTTCTCCTTTCCCTTTTCCTAGTACTTAGTCCAAAAATAAAAGGGAGTGGAGAAAACGAGGCAAAGGACTTAGAAGCCCTACGAAATGCCTGTTGAGAGGACTCTCAATGCCTCCTGGTGCTATGACGTCTTTGGGAAGAAATCAGTAGGATTATTTCCTAAGGAATTTAATGTGGAAATTACCCAACGTACTTTCAATTTCATAATTTTCTATGTGTTATTATCAACTAAATTGACTGTCACCTTAAAGATGAAGCATTGATTGCCAGAAGTTCCATTGTTCAATTTCTCTTGTTATCGGTTTTCCAATCTGTCCCATGGGGGCATTTTATCTGACTTTTACAATCTCTGAGTACCCACTTTACAGTTTACATAAATCCATTTTTCTTTCCATGTACCCCCGGCTCCAACTCTCATTTCAGCTTAAGAACTTTTTTGACTTAAGTCTTTTCAGATATTATCTGAGGTAATTTATAGAGAGAAGTATGTATATAACATATGCATAATGTTACATATATCTAATATATATCACATATTCAATATATTATTATTTCTTATTTCCCTGTTGTGATATCTTTGCAGTAGCTTTTTGTCTTAAAATAATCTATACTCATAAAGTATTTTTAAGCATGGATAAACCAAGTCTAGAGTGATTTCAAAGTCATAGGGAAAATAAGTACTAGTTCTCTTAAATTTCCCTCTACTATACTTTTCATTGGTTTCTTTAGTTTCAGTTGTAAAATCACTCTATGAACTATTTCCTAGGTATAGTTCCACAAGACAAAGTTTAAGGTTCTTTAATACAAAGTTTATCCAAAGTTAGTCATTCATGTTTAAAGCAGTATCAGTACTGAAAATTGATCATATTTTCCTTGACACTGAATTTTTTCAATTTAATATGACTAACATTTCTAATATTTAATATATTTCTCATATTTTGATAATTTTTCTCATTCTTTGTGTCTTTTTCTAAGGAGGAAAAGTTAAACAAAATAAAATAAATACTGTTCTAGAAAAACTGGGAATCAAGCTCACAGAAAAGGAGCTTGAACGTCTACAAGACTACATGCCAGTTAACGGTGAGTAATAGCTGAGGTTATTATGTGCTTTTCTGCAGAGCTCCTGCTTGTAAACTTATTTCATTGAACTATCTGTATTCACTGGTATCTTGCTTAGTTTCTTTCAGACTATTATTTTTAATTCTTTTCAAGCAATTGATAAATTTCTGTTTTTTTCTGGGGTCAGTTACTAGAGAATTATTGTATTCCTTTGATGGTATCATGTTTCCTTGCTTTTTAATGTTTCTTGTTTCCCTGTTTTGATATCTTTGCACCTAGTGGAATAGTCCCTATTCCAAAAATATGGAACGATTTTCATAGGGAAAAAAATTTTACCTGTAGATGGGTCCTAAGGTGTCAATTGGGTAAGGTGATTGGTTCTGAGTAGACCCAGAGGGTATTCTCCATGCAACTTCTTTAGCTTTGATCAATGTTAAGAATGGCTACAAGTGCCTCAATGGCTTATGCTACAGGAATTTATAACCGCAGTGTTGTCTGGATAGGTTGTTAAGGTTCTCAGTGGTAAGGTCTTCAGAGGTTCTCCTGACCTCAATTTTTACATAGTTGGGAGACTTAACTGAGGGGATCTTTCTTGAGATTGGTTCTGACACAGCCCACAGGCAGACACAGCGGCACTATGTTCCAGAGCATAGGTTCTTCAGAGTAGCTGTGGAGTTGGGTCCTGGACTCAGTGACTTGAACTACTGTAGCACCTGTGGTTTTGGTTTAAGTTCACTCTCTGAAGCACAGTTAGATGTAGCTCTTCCACAAAGCTGGAAACTGACTCTGAGACACACCCCAGTAACTTAGGGCCAGCGGTAGTGATGTAGTTGTGACTTTGGTCCTGGTTTTGGGGACACAGCACTGTCATGGTTTCAGGGAAGAAGGGATATTCCACAGGCTCAGGGCATAGGGCACAGCTGTGATTAGAGTCCCTAATCAAAAGGGGCACAGTGGCAACTCAGGCACCAGGAGAAGGGGGTACTGTGTAACTGTACCATGGAGTGGCAGGACAGAAAAACAACCCAGGCTCTGTGAGGCCAGGGACAGTGGTAGAAAGGACTGAGGAATGACAGGAAGTTCTAGGGGTTGGGGACAACAATGATTCCATTCCCCAGCAAATTGGGGCCCCTCAGCAGCTCAAACTCTGGAGGGCTAGTCTACATCCAGGCAGGTGGATTACTGTGGCTGTTTGACTCTTGAGGCAGGTGGCACAGCTCCTCAAAGGCACTATTTCCCTAGGAGAAAAATACCATGTGAGTTCAGGAGCCTGTGGGCAATGCTGCTCCACCGGCCTGGGGCCCCAGTTATCTGGAAGGGGCATGTTTTGAGGGTCCCAAGCTAAATTGTGGTTCCATTACCAGAGCAGCTATCAACCTGCTGTATGAAAAATGAAGGGGAGCTGGACCTGTGTGTTTATAATGCACCTGGCACAGGGTAATTCCTTTACCTGCCAGTCCAGTGCCTAATTGTCCAACTCATATCCAGGGATCCTCTGTGGGAAGCTTGTTTATAGTGGCAAACACCCTTGTGGCTCTTGTACAGCTGTGTCTGATTCATACTTGTCTGAACACCGCTCTGGTTTTGGGAGCCCAACCTTATGTTTTATCTGGCGTCCTGGGGGAAACCTAGTCTGGGATAACCTCTAGTTCTTCAGATGGAAGGCACCTTCAATATACCACCATAATAGGGAATAGTTCAAATAGTTCAAAGATTTTTTACTTACAGATTCTGGACAAGGAATGCATAATAAGCCCAAATTGTAGTCCTTAGTCCTGAGGTCATGTGAGGAAGGAATAAACAATCAATCAGAAGAGGGGGGAGGATAGAGGGAGGGAGGGAGAGAGAAAGAGAGGATAAATATACAGCAACAAGGAATGTATATATAAGGGAGTAGGACATGGACCACTTAAAGTTGCTATGCAGGGTCATAGTTCCTGGTCCCTGGGGAATAGGGCACTATGTGGGCTCAGTTGGCAGGAGATGCATTTGCTCTACTAGTCTAAGGCTTAGATTCACAAAGGTCAGATGCTGCAGTGGTTCAGATGCCGTACAGCCCAGTTGATCCTCTCTCAGTCAGGACTCCTGTTCCCTGGAGTACAAGACAACAAACACATGGGCTTGGGTGCTAAGGTAATGGCTGCTTTACCTGGCCTAGACTCCATGGGGAAGTGGGGGTGAGTGAAGCAGCAATGGATGGGATAGAGGAGATGGAGTTCCTCCTAGGCAACTTGTTCCCAGAGGATAGGAGCTGCAGCAGCTTGACTGGGGAATGGAACATTATTATGTGTGAATATTATGCAAAAAAATGTCAAAGCTTCATGGATGAAGGGATGCACTGACTACCACCAGCCCCTAGCAGTGACTCCAGTTCAAGCTGGTACAGCCCAATAGCAGCTAGGGCCACAGGGGCCAGGAAACAATGGAGGCTGGCTATTTAATTCTCTGGAGAAGTACAGTCATTAAACTGAACTGAGGAAGTAAAGGCCTGTTGACTTTCTAGTACCAAGGCTTCAGGTATCTGTGACAATGATGGGGGATTCTGGAAGATTTCCTGGTTACCTTTTCCACTTGGAAGTTCCTCCTGGTTCTTGAAGGCAGAATGTTTTCTCCGATAAGCTGATACTGATCCATCATGGGGTGGGGCAGTAGGGAAGAATAAAGGAACTTTGGATTATGCAGAGGGGTGAGAGGGGAAGGAAGGGAATGGGTGCTGGGAAGAGATGGACCTTATTACCCTATATACATGTTCACTTACACTACCGGTGTGACTCTGCACCATGTACAGCCAGAGTACATTCTACTGTCATGTATAACTAATTAGAACAAATTAAAAAAAACAAAACAAAACAAAACAAAAAACAGAATCTTGTCCCAAGGGTGAAATGAAAGATTGCTTTTTTCTTTTCCCAGCAGGTGAAAAGTGAAATGAATGTTTTCCTGAGTTCATTCTGAAACCATGTGTGACTGGCTCTCGGGCTGGATTGTCACCATTGTTTATTTATATGCTCTGTGATCTTAGTCTGGGAGTGCTTCAGGATTGTGGAGCAGTTTTGAGGCCTCAGAAATAATAATTAATTAAAAAATACTGTGTCAAATATTAAAAAAAAAAGTTCCTCCTGGTTCTAAGCTGACCCTGATTGGGAGATGGGGTAGCAGGGACAAAGTGTCTCTTCCCTTCAGTATGTAGTTATCCTGAGTTTCTGTGAACCACACGGTTACCCCCCTTCATTTGTTGTACTATGAGCCTCTCCTTTAGTCATTTTGGTTGAAATCTAGTTGTCTGGTCCCTTTCTTTTTGGGGGGTGGGAGAGCATTAGTCTTCTCTAGTGGCCATCTTACTGACATCATTGCTGTTATTTCTGGTCCTTTTAATCTCTACTTGGTCATCTAGATACCTCTGCCTATGACCTTATTTTTACTTATTTTTATTCTTTTAAACCCCTTTATTTTAAGATATGATAGTAAAAATCTATGTACAACTTCAGAAGTTTGAGGATAAGTATACCTCTGTGAAGCCATTATCACCATGAAAGGCCACAGAAATACCCATCACCTCTCAAAGTTTCCACTCACCCAACCCTCCCTTTTTTGTAAGGCCATCTAACATAGCATCTACCCTCTTAATGAACTTTTAATATTATAAGATAGTATTGTTAGTTATGAAGCCCCATGCTGCCCAGATCTTCAGAACATTCTTACCTAGCAAAACTTAAACTCTGAACCCAATGAACAACAAATCTGTTGTTCTCCCTTTCCCGAGCCCTTGACAACTGCTACTCTACTTTCTCTTTCTATGAGTTGAATTACTTTAGATACCACAAATAAATGAGATTTTTGTCCTCTTTTCCTTTTTTATTTCCTATTTTATTTTATCAGTTGTAATGTCTTCACTTTAATTTATAATTTTACATTTTTCAGTCTTCTCTTTTTCTTAGTCAAGTTAAAGTTTTGCCAGGTTTATTTATCTTTTCAAGAAACACTTTCATTGATGTTTTTCTGTGATTTTTCTAGTCACTATGTAAGTGATTTTTGCACTGATCTTTACTGTTTATTTTTGCTAGCTTTTGAACTAGTATTTCTTCTCTTTCTACTTCTTTTGAGGCATAGAGTTATTTTGTTTATTTGAGATCTTTCCTTTATCTTAATGTAGGCATTTATCATTAAAAATGTCCCTCTGAATTGATAAAGAAAATGTGATATAAATACACAATGGAGTATTCCTCTGCCATAAAGAAGAACAAAATTATGGCATTTGCTGGTAAATGAATGGAAATGGAGACTATCATGCTAGGTGAAATAAGCCAGACTCAAAGCCAAAGTTTGAATGTTTTCACTGATATGTGGAAGCTAGTTCAAAATAAGGAGGGAGTAAAAAAAAAAGAGAAAGAAAGGGAAAAGGCTTTGGAGATTAAAATACAAAGACTAGTGGGCTAGATGAAGGTGGACTGAGAGGGAGGGAGAAGAGACAGGATAAGGGAAGAAGAGAAGAATGAATCTAACCTAACTTTGCTTTGTACATACATGAATATACCACAGTGAATCTCATCATCATGTACTCTACATGATACTAACCAAAAAGAAAAAAATCTAAAAGTAAATAGCAAAAAGATGAGTGGAGAAGACAGAAGGGAACAGGGAGAGGGAAGAAGAAAGGGAAAGGGGATACTGGAGACTGAATTTGAGCAAATTATATTCCATACTTTTTTAATTTTGTCAAAATAAATCCTACTGTTATACATAACCAAAAAGAAACAATGAAGAAAAATATGTCTTTCTAAGAACTGCTCTTGCTGCATCCCATAAGTTGTCCTGTGTGTATGCTTTGATTTGGATGATTGTCCCCCAAAGGTCCACACATAAAGTTTTGTTCCCCAGGATGGCGGTACTAGGAGGTGCTATGAACCTTCACGAAATGGAGCCTTAGACGAAGTCCTTAGGTCACTGTTGGACCTCAGTAAGGCTCAGTAGCTTTCTGCTTCCTGGCCTGAAATGTAAGCACTCACTCCTACATGTGCTCCTGCCGTGATGTGACCCAAACACATAGAGCCACCTGATCTTGGATTTGAACTCCAAACTGTGAGCTAAATAAATGTTTCTCTTTATTTAGTTGCCTCAAATATTTCATTGTAATAATACAAAGCTGACATATAGTATTTCCATTTTTGTTTATCTCAAGATATTTTTTCAATTTCTCCTTTAATTTTTCTTCAATTACTGGTTGTTCAAAGAATGTGTTTATTTCCACATACTTATTTTTCAAGACTCATCTGGATTCTGACTTCTAGTTTCTATCATTCTCGCCAGGATGATATCTCAAATGATTTCAGCCTTTGTAAATTTGTAAAGATTTGTTTTAGGGCTTAACATATAATATATCCTGGAGAATTTTCTCTGTGTACTTGAGAAGAGTACATATTCTGCTGCTGATGGATGAAATGTTTTGTATATCTTATTTAACCCATTTTGTCTACAGTGTTATTATGTTCTACTGTTTACTTTCTATCTATTGTTTAAAGTGAAGTGTGATATCCCCTATTATTTGGTTGCTGTTTTATTTCACATTTTAAGTAACAGTCACCTCAAATTCTGAGATGAGTTCTATCAGACCTTCAAAGAAGAACTAACACCAATTCTCCTCATATTATTCCATGAAATAGAAAAGGAAGGAACACTTCCAAACTCATTCTATGAGGCTACTATCACCCTGATACCAAAACCAGCCAAAGACATCAAGGAAAGAAAACTTCAGACCAATATCCCTGATTAATATAGATACAAAACTTCTTAACAAAATACTGGCAACTCAGAGGGGTGGGGTGGGGGGAAGGAGAAAAGAAAAAAAAATATTAAAAAGATAGTGCACCATGATCAAAAAGGGTTCATCCCAGAGATGCAAGGTTGGTTCAACATATAAAAATCAATAAACATAATTTATCACATCAATAGACTTAAAAACAAGAGTCAAATGATTATCTCAATAGATACAGAAAAAGTATTTGACAAAATGCAGTATCCACTCATGTTCAAAACACTAGAAAAACTAGGGATAGTAAGAACATACCTCAACATTGTAAAAGGTATATATGTTAAATCCAAGGCCAACATCATTCTAAATGGAGAAAATTTGAAAGCATTCTCTCTAAAAACTGGAACAAGACAAGAATGCCCTCTTTCACCACTTCTATTCAACATAGTCCTTGAAACCAGAGCAATTATGCAGAAGAAATTAAAAGAACATGAATAGGAAAAGAAGAACTCAAAGTATCCCTATTGCTGACAACATGATTCTATAGTAAGACCAAAAAAAAAAAAAAAAAAAAAATTCCACCAGAAAACTTCTAGAACTCACAAATGAATTCAACAAAGTAACAGGATGTAAAATTAACACCCATAAATCAATTGCATTTTATACATTAGTGATAAATTAATTGACAGAGAAATTAGGAAAACTATCCTATTCACCATAGCCTCAAAAAAATAAAATAAGATACTTGGGACTCAATCAAACAAAAGAGGTGAAATACTCTACAATGAAAAATACAGAACACGAAAGAAAGAAATTGAAGAGGACCTTAGAAGATGGAAAGCTCTCCTGTGTTCTTGGACAGGCAGAATTAACATTGTCAGAATGTCCATGCTACCAAAAGTGCTATTCAGATATAATGCAATTCCTATTAAAATTCCAAATGATATTCTTCATAGAAATAGAAAAAGCAATCATTAAATTCATTTGGAAAAATAAGAAGACAAGAATAGCCAAAGCAATCCTTAGTGAGAAAAGTGAAGTGGGAGGCATCACAATACCAGACCTTAAATTATACTAAAGAGCTGTACCAAAAAAAACAGCATGAAGACCAGTGGAACAGAATAGAAGACATAGAGTCAAACCCACATAAGGAGCTGGGGAGATAGCTCAGTCGGTAGAGTGCTTGCCTTGCAAGCACAAGGCCCTGGGTTCGATCCCCAGCACCACCAAAAAGAAAGAAAAAGTACCCACATAAATCCAGTTATCTCACACTACGCAGAGGCGCCATAAACATACATTGGAAAAAAGATAGCTTCAATAAATGGTGCTGTGCTGGAAAAACTGGAAATCCATATGTAGTAGAATAAGATATAATCCCTATGTCTCACCCTACACAAAACTCAACTCAAAGTGAACCAAGGATCAAGGCATTAGTCCAGAGACCTATGCCTACTAGGCAGAAAATGTAGGCTCAAATCTCCAGCACGTAGGAACCGAATTCCTCAACAAGACTCCTAAAGTGCAAGATATAAAATCAAGAATCAATAAGTAGGATGGTATCAAGCTAAAAAGCTTCATTAATTTTTTTAAAATTTGTTCTAATTAGTTATAGGAAACAAGAACATGATGAGGGAGCCTACAGCATAGGAGAAAATCTTTGCTGCCTGCACTTCAGATAAGGCATTAATCTCCAGGATATATGAAGAACTTAAAAAAACTTAACACCAAAAAAAAAAAAAAAAAAAAAAAAAAAGAAGAAGAAGAAGAAGAACCCAATCAGTGAATGGTGAATGGGCTAAGGAACTGAACAGGCACTTCACAGAAGAAGAAATACAATCAATCGATAAATATGTGAAAACATCTCTAGCAATTAGAGAAATGCACATCAAAACTGCGCTAAGATTCCATCCTCACTCCACTCACTCCAGTCAGAACAGCAATTATCAATAATACAAGTGACAATAAATGTTGGCGAGGATGTGGGGGAAAATGTACACTGGTGAGAATTCAGATTGGTGAAACCACTCTGGATAGCAGTATGAAGATTCCTCAGAAAACTTGAAATGGAACCATCATTTGACCCTGTTATTCTACACCTTGGCATATGCCCAAAGACTGAAAATCAGCATCCTGTAGTGACGCAGCCACATCAATGTTTATGGCAGCTAATTCACAAGAGCTAAGCTATAGAGCCAATCTACATGCCCTTCAACAGATGAATGGATAAAGAAATTGTGGTATATATACACAATGGAATATTACTCTGCCTTAAAGAAGAATGGAATTATGGCATTTGATGGTAAATTATTGGAGACTATTATGCTACATAAAATTAGCCATTCCCAAAAAACCAAATGGCAAATGTTTTCTCTGAAATGTGGATGCTAACACGCAGTAAGGGGGAACAGGAAGGAAGAATAGAAGTTCACTGAATTAGACAAAGGGGAATGAAAGGAAGGGAGTGGTGATGTGAACAGGAAAGACAGTAGAATGAATCAGACATAACCTTCCCATGTTCACATATGAATACATGACCAGTGTAGCTCCACATTTTGTACAACCACAAGAATGGGAAGTTAGACTCCATGTATGTATAGTATGTCCAAATACGTTCTGCTGTCATGTATATCTAAAAAGAACAAATTACAAAAAGAAAAAAAAAAGAAAAAAGAAAGAAGCAGTCACCTCCTCCAGTCTCTACTGACTGGTTTCAGAAGAGAACAGTCTTCAGGAGTCAGCCCAGCTAGAGATTCTGGGGTCTTTCAGATGTTTTCTATCTATGTGCCCACTTTTCTCCTCTTGTTCCCTCTTGAGGCGGAAGTCTTAAGATTGTGTACATTCTTTTGATCCTGAAAAACCAAGCTGAGTGCTGAGAGTCTCCTGTTATTTTGCCCAGGGAAGTTCCCTAAAGTGTTCAATGTTTTGTGCCCTCTCCCAATCCAGTGGATGGGAGATTGATGTACATGTGCTATCTCCAAAGACTTACATGCATGCCCTAGGGAAACTTCATTCATACACCATCTGTTGAGGATCAGAGGTCACCAGCTATAGAGCAAGCACCCAAAGTGCTTGGAATGCTAATTAAGTAGGTGTGATAGTGGGGAGGTTATAGGCAAGTGAACTACAGAGTTTCTGGGAAGGAATTTTGGTAGAGCCAAGAAGCAAATTAATAGAATTTGCAGCCAGTTGTTGAGATCCATGCATTGTTTGCTGTGATTCCCGCATCCCATTTTCTTGCTCCAAATTCTTCCCAGACTATTCAGTCTTGCCAACCCCTCAGTGTTATGAGTGGGGCAAGACAAAAGTAGACCTCTTTTGTTACTTCAGTCTCATTTTTGCTCATGAAGAAATTGTAGGGGTTCTCTCTTGGCACTGGGGCTGTGTCACTTTGGAGTAGGAACAATCTGGGTAGAGTAAAACTTTTCTTACGCTTTTCAATGCATCTATTCTTTTTATTCTTTTGCTCTAAAAGCATGTTAGGACTGTTCAGCTAGACTCTTAGTACCCTGTAAAGTCATAATTTTGATATTTTAAAATCCATTCTACACACAGTGGGCAGAGTGATCCACTGATATAAACATCTAAATATAATTACTTAGGATATTTTTCCCCCTTCCCCTCTAGACTTTCTTTCTTCTTGTTTTTGGGACCATTCTACTCAAAGTGTTGAACTACTATAAGGTTAACCATGAGATTCCTTAAGTAATATTAATTTCTTAGCTCTAAATTTTGTTTATATGATAACTCACTTAGGTATCCCTTAAAGCTCTTGTGGCATGTTTACTTGAAAGCAAATCTATTACCTATTTGCAGTGTCCACCTGGATAGCTCAAATAATCTATACTTAATCTAAATCTAAACTCCTGATTTTTCACATTAAAACTAATTCCTTCCCAGTCTCCTTACAAGGTATCACCACTGCGGGTTTTTGTCTGTCTTGTGATATTTTTGTCTTCTTCATCTAGTTCTTTAAAATAATTTATTTATTTTGATTCATTATAAACAAGTGGGATACAACTTGTTTCTCTTTTTGTACATGAAGTAGAGTCATACCATTTGTGAAATCATACATGTACATAGGGTAATGATGTTTGCTTCATGCTGTTATTTTTCCCTCCCCCCCACCCCTCCCACCCCTCCCACCCCTCTTTTTCCTCTATACAATCCATCCTTCCTCCATTCTTGCCTCCCTCCCACCCCCCATTATGTGTCATCATCTGCTTATCAGAGAGATCATTCCGCTTTTGGTTTTTTGAGATTGGCTTATCTCACTTAGCATGATATTCTCCAACTTCATCCATTTGCATACAAATGCCATAATTTTATTCTTCTTTATGGCTGGGTAATATTCCATTGTATATGTGTGTGTGTGTGTGTGTGTGTGTGTGTGTGTGTGTGTGTGTATCTCACAGTTTCTTTATCCATTCATCAATTGAAGGGCATCGAGGTTGGTTCCACAATCTGGCTATTGTGAATTGAGCAGCTATGAACATTGATATGGCTGCATCACTGTAGTATGCTGATTTTAAGTCCTTTGGGTATAGGCCAAGGAGTGGGATAACTGCAAATTTTCTAAGGAATCTCCACACTCCAGAGTGGCTGCACTAATTTGCAGCCCCACCAGCAATGTATGAGTGTGCCTTTTTCCCCACATCCTCTCCAACACCTATCGTTGCTTGTATTCTTGATAATCGCCATTCTAATTGGGGCAAGATGGAATCTTAGGGTAGTTTTGATTTGTATTTCTCTTATTACTAGAGATGTTGAACATTTTTTCATATATCTGTTGATTGCTTGTACATCTTCTTCTATGAAGTGTCTGTTCATTTCCTTAGCCCATTTGTTGATTGGGTTATTTGTATTCTTGGTGTAGGGTTTTGAGTTCTTTATATATTCTGGAAATTAGTGCTCTATCTGAAGTATGAGTGGCAAAGATTTTTCTCCCACTCTATGGGCTCTCTCTTCACATTGATTATAGTTTCTTTTGCTGAGAAAATGCTTTTTAGTTTGAATCTATCCCAATTATTGATTCCTGCTTTTATTTCTTGTGCTTGGGGAGTCATGTTAAGGAAGTCTGGTCCTAAGCTGACGTGATGAAGATTTGGACCTATTTTTTCTTCTGTAAGGTGCAGGGTCTTTGGTCTAATTTCAAGGTCCTTGATCCATTTTGAGTTGAGTTTTGTGCAGGGTGAGAGATGGTGTGCAGGCTTTAGTTTCATTCTGCTGCATATGCTCCAATTTTCCCAGCACCATTTTTTTTTCTCCATTGTACGTTTTTGGCACCTTTGTCTAGTATGAGAAAACTGTATTTATTTGGGTTTGTGTCCATGTCCTCTATTCTGTACCATTGGTCTACCTGTCTATTTTGGTGCCAATACCATGCTGTTTTCGTTACTATTGCTTTGTAGTACAGTTGAATTTCTGGTGTTGTGATACCCCCTGCTTCACTCTTCCTGCTAAGGATTGCTTTAGCTATTCTGGGTCTCTTATTTTTCCAGATGAATTTCATGATTGCTTGCTCTATTTCTATGAGATACGTCATTGGGATTTTAATTGGAATTGCACTGAATCTGTATAGCACTTTTGGTAGTATGGCCATTTTGACAATATTAATTCTTCCTACCAAGAACATGGGAGATCTTTCCATCTTCTAAGGTCTTCTTCATCTAGTTTTGATGTCAAGGGAGCTCTGACCTCAGAGGATGAGTTGTTATTTACTCTGCTTCTATTTTCTGAAGGAATTTATGTAGGATTGATATTATTTATTTAAATATTTTTAAAATTTTACTGTAAAAGTCACTTGGGCTTGGCCTTTTCTTTCTGGGAAGATTTTACCTAATTTCTTTCCTTTCTTGTTATAGGACCATTCACATTTTCTATTTCTTCAGTTTTAGTAATTTGTGTCTTTGCAGAAATTTGTCTTTTCATGTGAGTTGTTTAATTTCTGGCATAAATTTTTTCATCATATTCTCTTAATATTCTTTTAATCACTATAAGGTCAGTAGTGTTGTACCCTCCTTCATTTTAACTCTTATCTTTACTATTTCCTTTCTTCTACTTCTCTTTGGTTTGGTTTGCTCTTATTTTTCTACATTAAGGAAATGGCTTATGTTATTGACTTGAGATCTTTTCTTTCTTAGCATAGTCACTTAGAGCTATAAATTTTCTCCTAAACATCATTGTGGTTGCATTCTATACATTTTATTTTCATTCAATTACAAAAACTTTAAAATTTCTGTTGTTATTTCTTCTTTGACTGGTGGGTTGTTTTGAAATGAGTTGTTTGATTTTCAGGTATTTGTCAATTTCCCAGATTTCCTTTTGCTGTTCATTTCTAGTTTAATTCTATTGTGCTACGAGGACATACTTGGTATCAAAACAAATTATAATAAAGTTAACACTCTTGAAACCACCTCTCCCAGGTTAAGAAATAGAACTTGTCCAGTCATGCCGCAATCCCCTCCACATATACTGTTTCCATCACAATAACTTCCTTCCCCCAAAAGTTGTTATTCTTACTTTTATAGTACTATCTTGTATTTCATTACAGCTTTGTCAACCAAATGTGCATCCCTAAATACACTACTTTAATCATGGTCATTTTCTATTTATCTTAAAGTTGCTTTCAATCTTAGATTTTTCATTCCATCCTTTTCTTTTCTTTGTAATTTGGCTATCATAAAACTGAACTATTTGACCTGTAGTATTTGCACTATGTGGAGCTTGCCATTATACATTTTGGCCAACTTAACATGCCTTTTTGTCCTCTCGATTTCCTGCAAATTGATGGAAACAAGTATCTGCATCAGACTCGGGTTCATTGCGTAAGATCATATTCCCTCGACACTGCAGCCATTGAAGATCACTGTCTAAAGATCTGTTATTCCATTGGGGTTAAAAAGTGGTGATATTCTTGTTCCATTTTTTTGTTTATTAGCACCTGCTTTCATCAACTTAATTTATATCCTGCTGTTACCCTTTAAATGGGGAAAGAAGAATAAATTTTTCAAACTTTATTTGCCACTTTTCAAAAATTTTTTTCCTATTTTATTCCAATAGAGATCAGTTTGGTTTTTGTATCATGAATTCACAGGTGTAAATTTATGTTTTATGGGTTTAAACAGTTGCAATTTACCTTTTTATAATTAATTTTTTTAAATTTTTTACAGACTGCATTTTGATTCATTGTACACAAATGGGGTGCATCATTTCGTTTTTATGGTTGTACACGATGTAGAGTCATACCATTCGTGTAATCACACATCAAAGAGTAATAATGTGTGTCTCATTCCACCATTTTTCTTACCCCCTCCCTCTCATTTCCTTCTATAATCTAAAGTTCTTCCATTCTTCTCTCTCCCCACACCCCCCACCCCCATTATATATCATCATCCACTTATCAGCCAATCTCAAAAAACCAAAGGCAACTTATCATTATTAAAGCTCAATTTGTGTATCTTTAGTCAGTATAGCCTTCGAGTTGCTGTCATAACTGCTTCTGCATAATAATTGTAGTATTTGTTAGCTTCCTTGCTGCTTTCTTTCTACGGGCATAACAAGTTATTCCAGTATCAGTTAATTCCCACATTGTAGTCATTTCCTCAAAAACCTGTGGGTTTTTCAGTGAGAAAAGAGATTTTATAACCACAGGCTGGGCACTTGAGACTCATAAACAATATTTGACTTTGGTTAGTTAATATCACTTAAAACAATGCCAACTTTCGCAGATTACAGGAAGAATCTTTTTTTTCATTCTGATAGTTTATATTCTATTTCTGTACACAAATTGAAGTCCACGAACGCCCAGACTTCACTCACACGAGATAGCATTAATATGACTGCAAAGGTTTTAAAAAGGAAATAAAACTTCAGATTCACATACTTTTAAAGAAAATATTAGTTTAAGGAGCTTACTGTTCTGAGTAAGTTTCATTTAGGAACAGAAAAAAGTAGTCTTCTATTTATTCTTTTTTATTTTTTATTTTATTTTTAAATTTATTTTTATTGTAAACAAATGGGATACATATTGTTTCTGTTTGTACATGGAGTAACAGCATACCATTTGCATATTCATACATTTACATAGAGTAATGATGTTTGATTCATTCCATTATTTTTTTCCATCCCCCCCACCCCTACCACCTCTCTTTTCCCTCTACATAGTCCCTCCTTCCCCCATTCTTGCCCCCCTCCCACTCCCCATTACGTGTCATCATCCGCTTATCAGTGAGATCATTCGTCTTTTGGATTTTTTAGATTGGCTTATCTCACTTAGCATGATATTCTCCAATTTCATCCATTTGCCTGCAAAGGCCATAATTTTATCATTCTTTATGGCTGAGTAATATTCCATTGTATGTATATATCACAGTTTCTTTATCCATTCATCAATTGAAGGACATCTAGGTTGGTTCCATAGTCTGGCTATTGTGAATTGAGCAGCTATGAACATTGATGTGGCTATATCTCTGTAGTATGCTGATTTTAAGTCCTTTGGATATAGGCCAAGGAGTGGGATAGCTGGGTCAAATGGTAGGTCCATTCCAAGTTTTCGAAGGAATCTCCACACTGCTTTCCAGAGTGGCTGCACTAATTTGCAGCCCCACCAGCAATGTATGAGTGTACCTTTTTCCCCACATCCTCTCCAACACCTATCGTTGCTTGTATTCTTGATAATCGCCATTCTAATTGGGGTGAGATGGAATCTTAGTGTAGTTTTGATTTGCATTTCTCTTATTACTAGACATGTTGAACATTTTTTCATATATCTGTTGATTGCTTGTACATCTTCTTCTGTGAAGTGTCTGTTCATTTCCTTAGTCCATTTGTTGATTGGGTTATTTGTATTCTTTGTGTAGGGTTTTTTGAGTTCTTTATAGATTCTGGAAATTAGTGCTCTATCTGAAGTATGAGTGGCAAAGATATTCTCCCACTCTGTAGGCTCTCTCTTCACATTGCTGATAGTTTCCTTTGCTGAGAGAAAGCTTTTTAGTTTGAATCTATCCCAGTTATTGATTCTTGCTTTTATTTCTTGTGCTATGGGCGTCCTGTTAAGGAAGTCTGATCCTAAGCCAACAAGGTGAAGATTTGGACCTCCTTTTTCCTTCTATAAGATGCAGGGTCTCTGGTCTGATTTCAAGGTCCTTGATCCATTTTGAGTTGAGTTTTGTGCAGGGTGAGAGATGGGGGTTTAGTTTCATTCTGTTGCATATGGATTTCCAGTTTTCCCAGCACCATTTGTTGAAGAGGCTATCTTTTCTCCATTGCATATTTTTGGCCCCTTTGTCTAGTATGAGAAAATTGTATTTATTTGGGTTTGTGTCCATGTCCTCTATTCTGTACCATTGATCTACCTGTCTATTTTGGTGCCAATATCATGCTGTTTTTGTTACTATTGCTTTGTAGTATAGTTGAAGTTCTGGCATTGTGATACCCCCTGTTTCATTCTTCCTGCTAAGGATTGCTTTAGCTATTCTGGGTTTCTTATTCTTCCAGATGAATTTTGTGACTGCTTGCTCTATTTCTGTAAGGTACATCATTGGGATTTTAATTGGAATGACATTGAATCTGTATAGCACTTTTGGTAGTATGGCCATTTTGACAATATTAATTTTGCCTATCCAAGAACACGGGAGATCTTTCCATCTTCTAAGGTCTTCCTTAATTTCTTTCTTCAGTGTTTTGTAGTTTTCATCATAGAGATCTTTCACCTTTTTGGTTAGATGGATGCCCAAGTATTTTATTTATTTTTTTTTTTGAGGCTATTGCAAATGGAGTTGCTTTCCTCATTTCCCTTTCAGCTGTTTTGTTGCTTGCGTATAAAAATGCTTTAGATTTATGCGAGTTGATTTTATAGCCTGCTATTTTGTTGAATTCATTGATGAGGTCTAGAAGTTTTCTGGAGGAGGTATTTGGATCTTCTAAATATAGAATCATGTCATCTGCAAATAGTGATAAGTTCCTCTTTTCCTATTTGTATCCCTTTAATTTCTTTAGTCTGCCTAATTGCTCTGGCTAGAGTTTTGAGGACAATGTTGAATAGAAGTGGTGAAAGAGGACATCCCTGTCTTGTTCCCGTTTTTAAAGGGAATAGTTTCAGTTTTTCTCCATTAAGAATGATGTTGGCCATGGGCTTAGCATAAATAGCCTTTACAATGTTCAGGTATGTTCCTACTATCCCTATTTTTCCAAGTGTTTTGAGCATGAAAGCGGTAGTATTTTGTTGAACACTTTTCTGCGTCAATTGAAATAATCATATGATTCTTATCCTTAAGTCTATTGACATGATGGATTATGTTTTTTGATTTACGAATGTTGAACCATCCTTGCATTCCAGGAATGAACCCCACTTGATCGTGGTGCACAATTTTCTTAATATGTTTTTGGATACGGTTTGCCAATATTTTGTTAAGGATCTTAGCATCTATATTCATCAAGGATATTGGTCTAAAATTTTCTTTCCTTGATGTGTCTTTTCCTGGTTTGGGTATGAGGGTGATATTAGTTTCGTAGAATGAGTTTGAGGGTATCCTCCTTTTCTATTTCCTGGAATACTTTGAGAAGTATTGGAATGAGTTCTTCTTTGAAGGTCTTGTAGAACTCGGCTGAGAATCCGTCTGGTCCTGGGCTTTTCTTGGATGGTAGATTTTTAATAGCTTCTTCTATTTCATTGCTTGATGTTGATCTGTTTAAATCGTGTATATCCTCCTGGTTCAGTTTGGGAGGAGCATATGTCTCTAGAAATTTGTCAATGTCTTCGGTACTTTCTATTTTTTTGGAATACAGATTTTCAAAGTAGCTTCTCATTATGTTCTATACATCATTGGTGTCTGTCGTGATATTTCCTTTTGCATCATGTATTTTAGTAATTTGAGTCTTCTCTCTTCTTCTCTTTGTTAGTGTGGCTAAGGGTTTGTCTATTTTGTTTACTTTTTCAAAGAACCAACATTTTGTTTTGTCAATTTTTTGAATAGTTTCTTTTGTTTCAATTTCATTGATTTCAGCTCTGATTTTAATTATTTCCTGTCTTCTACTACTTTTGCTGTTATTCTGTTCTTCTTTTTCTAGGGCTTTGAGCTATAATGTTAGGTCATTTAATTGTTGACTTTTCATTCTTTTCTGGAATGCGCTCCATGCAATGAATTTTCCTCTGCGCTCCATGCAATGAATTTTCCTCTTAGTACCGCATTCATAGTGTCTCAGAGATTCTGATATGTTGTATTGTTATTCTCATTGACCTCTAAGAATTTTTTAATCTCCTCCCTGATGTTTTTTGTTATCCATGTTTCATTCAATAGCATATTGTTTAGTCTCCAGGTGTTGGAGTAATTTCTCTTTTTTACTTTGTCATTGATTTCTACTCTCAGTCCATTATGATCTGATAGAACATAAGGCAGTATCTCTATTTTTTTGCATTTCCTAAGGGCTGCTTTGTGGCATAACATATGGTCTATTTTCGAGAAGGTTCCATGTGCTGCTGAGAAGAAAGTGTATCTGCTTGTTGATGGATGGAATATTCTATATATGTCTATTAAGTCTAGGTTATTGATTGTGTTATTGAGTTCTATGGTTTCTTTGGTTGGATATTGTTTGGAAGATCTATCTAGTGGTGACAGCGGTGTGTTAAAGTCGCCCAGAATTATTGTGTTGTGGTCTATGTGATTCTTGAAACTGAGAAGGATTTGTTTGATGTACAGGGATGCACCATTGTTTGGGGCATAAATATTTACTATCGTTATGTCTTCCTGATTTATGGTTCCCTTAAGCAGTATGAAATGTCCTACTTTATCCCTTCTGACTAACTTTGGCTTGAAGTCCACTTTATCTGATATAAGGATGGAAACCCCCACTTTTTTACTGTGTCCATGTGTGTGGTAAGTTTTTTCCCATCCTTTCACCTTTAGTCTGTGGATGTCTTTTTCTATGAGATGAGTCTCTTGCAGGCAGCATATTGTTGGGTCTCTCTTTTTAATCCATTCTGCCAATCTATGTCTTTTGATTGATGAGTTTAGGCCATTAACATTCAGGGTTATTATTGAGATATGATTTGTATTCCCAGTCATTTGGCTTATTTTTTGTTTTTAAATTGGATTGGTTTCTTCTTTGAGTGGTTTTTCTCTAGGGTAGTTCCTCCCTTTGCTGACCTCCATTGTTGTTTTTCATTTCCTCCTCATGGAATATTTTGTTGAGAACATTCTGTAGTATAGGCTTTCTATTTGTAAATTCTTTTAACTTTTGTTTATCATGGAAGGATTTTATTTCATCTTCAAATCTGAAGGTTAGTTTTGCTGGGTATAGGATTCTTGGTTGACAACCACGTTCTTTCAGAGCTTGAAATATGTTGTTCCAGGCCCTTCTAGCTTTTAGAGTCTGGGTTGAGAAGTCTGCTGCTATCCGTATCAGTCTCCCCATATATGGGATCTGATGCTTTTGTCTTGTGGCCTTCGAAATTCTTTCTTTATTTTGAATGTTAGGCATTTTCATTATAATGTGCCTTTGTGTTGTCTGTTGTGATTCTGTGCATTTGGTGTTCTGTAAGCCTCTTGTATTTGATTTTCCATTTCATTCTTCAGGTTTGGGAATTTTCTGATATTATTTCATTGAATAGGTTGTTCATTCCTTTGGTTTGTATCTCTGTGCCTGCCTCAATCCCAATAATTCTTAAATTTTGTCTTTTCATGTTGTCCCATAGTTCTTGGAGATTCTGTTCATGTTTTCTTACCATCTTCTCTGTTTGGGCAACTTTATTTTCAAGATTAAATATTTTGTCTTCATTGTCTGAGGTTCTGTCTTCCAAGTGGTCTAGTCTTTTGGTGACGCTTTCCATTGAGTTTTTTATTTGGTTTATTGTCTCCTTCATTTCAAGGATTTCTGTTTGGTTCTTTTTTTTTTTTTTTTTTGAGAATCTCTATCTCTTTTTTCAAATGATCTTTTGCTCCTGAAGGTGCTCTTTCAGCTTATTGGTATTATCATTCATTGCCTGCATTTGCTCTCTTATCTCATCCTTTGCTTCGCAAATTATCTTAATCATGTATAATCTGAAGTCCTTTTCTGACATTTCTGCTAACATACTGTCATTGGATTCTATTACTATAGAATCTAGATTTGTTTGGATCATTTTCTTCCCTTGTTTTTTCATGTTGTTCATGTATCTTCCCCTCTAGCAGTGCAGATCTGGGGTTTTGCAGACTTTCCCCCATAGCCATATAGTGGCCCTATAGGTTTCCAAAACCCTTTCTTTAAGGGGAGATCAATATTAGCAGTGCCCAATTCAGACACTATGCAATCCTAGTCCAAATAGCCCCTATGGGGACAATAACAAAATTGTCATAATAAACAAAATGAGTTCAAATGTTATCTTTGGTAAAACAAACAGGTTTGCAATAAGGTGTGCAGTTTCTAATGGAGGACAAAGAGGATGCAGAGGGATGTAGAATATGGCTGTTAATGGGATAAGAAAAGAATATACAGAAGTTCTAGAAAATAGAAAGGGTGAGAGTGTAATCAAAAGAAATTGGATGTTAGCATGCAAAAAAGGAAGAAAGAGACTCTGAGGGAACAAGTAAACAAAAGGAAAAGAGAGCAAGAAAAGTAAAGAAATAAAAACTTAAATTTTTCATAAAAGAGAAAAAAGAAAATCTTCTGTATAACAGTCATATACTAATGAAACCTCCTAGTGTTCAGTAGCCTGATGCATGAGAGGTACCTGACAATGAGCTTCAAGTCTCCAGCAGGCGTCCCAGTATGGAATTTGCCCTACCCAAAGATCAGAGCTATGGCTTCCAGGATTATCCAAGATGGCCACTTTGGCTTCCAAATGAGTTGGCAAATGGGGAGCTACAGCTCAGGGGTGGACATGGTCAGCTGGAGGTCCTGGAGACAGAATGCAGTTGGTCCAGCAAGGGTTCTGGAGGTCTGGTGTGTTTGGTGTGGTTGTGGGATCCTGGAGGCTGGGTGCAATCAGTCAGTCTGGGGTTCCGGTGATAGGGCGCAGTCAGTTGGTCTGGGGTTCCTGGCGGCAGGGAGCAGTCAGTAGATGTGAGGTCTCCAGAGGCAGGGAGTGATCGGTTGGGCTGAGGTATCCTGGAGACGGGGCTCAGTCAGTCTGGCCAGGGGTCCTACGGGACCTGGCTGTTGTCTCAAAATGGCGGCAGCCACATGTAATCAAACCTGCAGATACTGTAACAGTGAACTTCCAGGCAGCAGCAGGCAGCTGGTGCTCCACTGGCAGTTGGCGATCAGTTTGCTGACTGTTGTCGGATGATCGGAAGGTGAACCTCAAGCATTGGGTGATGGATAGGTGTAAGGCAGGCGATGGACAGGCCAGAGGCAGGCAAATGGCAGATGATAGACTCCTGACAGTGAGCAATCTGCTCTCAAAAAAGGCGTCGATATGCTGGCAGACTGCAGGTCATCACAGCAGACAAATGGATAAACACCAGGGGATCGATAAGCAGCAAAAACTGCCTTACCAAGAAACAGATATCCTCTGCTTGAAACCAGCGTTAAGGAGCGACAAGGAACGCAGCCTTCGTCTAGTCCATCATCTGAGATCTCCCCTAATTATTCTTACTGTTGTAGCCATTAAGATTTTTATTGACATAACTTGAATACCATAAATTCACCTTTTTAAGATATTTAATTCAGTGATTCTGACATATCCACAAACTTGTTCAGCCATCACCACTCCTAATTATGGAGCATGTCATCACTCCATGAGAAAGTCCTTGAACCATTACTCACCGTTTCTTACTACCATAAGATTCTGAAACCTCTAACATATTTTTTGTCCTTAGAATGTGCTGATTCTGGATATTTTATTATAAATATAAACAATTTGCCTCTTTCTAAATGGATTACTTTATTTCATTATTAAGTTGTAATAGTTCTTTAAATAGTGTGGATATTATACTCTTGTCAGATAGTGATTTACAAATATTTTCTCCCATTCTGTGGGTTGTCTTTTCACTTTTTAGACAGTGTCCTTTGAAGCACAAAAGTTTTTATTTGGATCAAGTCCAATTTATTTTTTCTGTGGTTGTTTGTCCTTTAGATGTCATATTTTAGAAACTATTGCCAAATTCATGCTCATGAGTATTTCTGCTTTCTTTTCAGAGTTTTATGCTTTTTAGCTGTGGAACATTCAGGTCATTGATGCATTTTGTGTAGCTTTTTTATGTGGTTTGAAGTAGTGATTCAACTTAATTTTTTTCTTATATGTTGATATCTAGTTGCCCCAGTACCATTTGTTGAAAAAAACTGTTTTTCCTTTTGAATGGTCTTGGTTCCTTTGTAAAATATGAGTTGATATAAAAAAGATGGTTTATTTCTGGATTTTTAATTCTTTTCCATTTATGTATATGACTTTTCTTATCCAATTCCGTACCATATTGATAGTGGAGCTTAATAGTAAATTTTGAAATCTGGGATTTGAGTTCTCTAATTTATTCTGTTACAAGATTTTTCTGGCTATTATGAGTTCTTTGCTTTTCCATGTGATTTTATGATAAGCTTGTGAATTTCTGAAAGAAAGTCATCTGGGATTTTTGATAGGGATTGTGTTGTATTTTAAGACCAATGAAAGTATTATTACCTTTTCCCCCCTCCAATGCTTTATTGAGGGAAAATTGACATACAATAAAATGTACATATTCCAAGTACACAATTTGATCAGTTTTGACCTGTATGTAACCAATACAATCAAAATAAAAAGCCTTTCTATTACTTTTTAAATTTGAAATCATGCAGACTGTGTTTCTCGCATGATTACACTAGAAATCAATCACCTTAAGATACATAGAACCCCACCCCTACATGTCAACTATTTAAAATCAAATGGCACACTTATAAATATCTCAGAGGTCAAGGAAGAAAGCACAAGGAAAGTAAATTAAAAGTTGCTTTGAACTAAGTGATAATAAAAGCTTAAAATATTAGAATCTCTGGGATGAAAAGTACTCAGATAAACATGTATAACAAAGTGCTTATATCAGAAAGAAGCTAGAATAACAATCAAATTATTTTCAAATTATGTGGTAGGAAGGAAAAATAAGCGTAGGAGCAGAAATATATGAAATAGATAAGAAATAATACAGCTAAAATTTGATAAAAATTGAATAAGTCTAACCAAGAAAAAAGCAAGAACACAAAAATTAATATCAATGGAAAGGGAGCTATTAAAATATCTCTACAGGTGCTAAAATACATTAAGTTAATATTACAATTATATGCCAACATATGTGATAGCTTACATGATCCACGTGCTACTGAGAAGAAAGTGCCTTCAGTCTATATATATCTGTTAAGTCTAAATTATCAGTTGTATTTTTTACTTCTATACCTTCTTTATTTAGTTTTCATTTGGAGGAGCTATCCCAGTGGTGACAGAGGCATATTAAAGTTATCCAGTATTATTGTGTTCTGGTCTATTTGATTCTTAAAATTGAGAAGGATCTGTTTGATGTAAATAGATGCTCCATTGATTGGGGCATAAATATTTATGATATGTCTCGTTGATGTATAAATCCTTTAAGCAGTATGAAATGGCTTTCTTGATCCTTTCTGATTAACTTTGTCTTCAAGTCCACTTTATTTGAAACCCCTGTTTTTTAACCCTGTCCATGTGAGTGATATATTTTTTCCCACCCTTTCACCTTCAGTCTGTGAATGTCTTTGCCTATGAGGTTAGTCTCTTGGAGACAGCATATTGTTGGGTCTTGTTTTTTAATCCAGTCTGTCAGTCTGTGTCTTTTGATTGATGAGTTTAGTCCATTATTGTTCAAGGTCATTATTGAGATATGATTTGTATTCCTGGTCATTTGGGCTTATTTCTAGTTTTTGATTTGAATTAGTTTCTCCTTTGATTGACTATTCCTTTAGCGTAGTTCCTCCCTTTGCTGTTTTTTGCTTTTTTTTAATTTTCATTTCACCTTCATGAAATATTTTGTTGAGAATGTTCTCTACTGCAGACTTTCTAGTTGCAAATTCTTTTTATTTATTTATTTATTTATTTTTATTAAAGATCATAAATTTACATAGGGCAATCTTGTTTGATTCATTCTGTTATATTTTCCCTTCCCCCACACTACTCCCACCCCTCTTTTCCCTCTATACAGTCCTTCCTTCCTCCATTCTTACCACCCTCCTTATCCCAAAACCTAAACCTAACCCTAACCCTAACGCTAACCCCTCCTACCCCCCCCATATATGTCCTCATCCACTTATCAGCGAGATCATTCGTCCTTTAGTTTTTTGAGATTGGCTTATCTCACTTAGCATGATATCCTCCAGTTTCATCCATTTGCCTGCAAATGCCAAATTTTATCATTCTTCATGGTGGAGTAATATTCCATTGTATATATATATATGCCACAGTATCTTTATCCATTCATCAACTGAAGGGCATCTAGGTTGGTTCCACAATCTGGCTATAGTGAATTGAACAGCTATGAACATTGATGTGGCTGTATCTCTGTAGTATGCTGATTTTAAGTCGTTTGGGTATAGGCCAAGGAGTGGGATAGCTGGGTCAAATGGTGGTTTCATTCCAAGCTTTCTGAGGCATCTCCACACTGCTTTCCAGAATGGCTGCACTAATTTGCAACCCCACCAGCAATGTATGAGTGTACCTTTTTCCCCACATTCTCGCCAACACCTATTGTTGCTTGTGTTCTTGATAATCACCATTCTAATTGGGGTGAGATGAAATCTTAGGGTAATTTTGATTTGCATTTCTCTTATTACTAGAGATGTTGAACATTTTTTCATATATCTGTTGATTGCTTGTACATCTTCTTCTATGAAGTGTCTGTTGATTTCCTTAGCCCATTTGTTGATTGGATTATTTGTATTCTTGGTGTAGAGTTTTTTGAGTTCTTTATAGATTCTGGAAATTAGTGCTCCATCTGAAGTATGAGTGGCAAAGATATTCTCCCACTCTGTAGGCTCTCTCTTCACATTACAGATAGTTTCCTTTGCTGAGAGAAAGCTTTTTAGTTTGAATCTATCCCAGTGGTTGATTCTAGCTTTTATTTCTTGTGATATGGGAGTCCTGTTAAGGAAGTCTGATCCTAGGCCAACAAGTTGAAGGTTTGGACCTCCTTTTTCCTTCTATAAGATGCAGGGTCTCTGGTCTGATTCCGAGGTCCTTGATCCATTTTGAGTTGAGTTTTGTGCAGGGTGAGAGATAGGGGTTTAGTTTCATTCTGTTGCATATGGATTTCCAGTTTTCCCAGCACCATTTGTTGAAGAGGCTATCTTTTCTCCATTGCATATTTTTGGCACCTTTGTCTAGTGTGAGAAAATTGTATTTATTTGAGTTTGTGTCCATGTCCTCTATTCTGTACCATTGATCTACCTGTCTATTTTGGTGCCAATACCATGCTGTTTTTGTAACTATTGCTTTGTAACAGAGTTGAAGATCTGGTATTGAGAAACCCCTTGCTTCGCTCTTTCTACTGAGGATTGCTTTAGCTATTCTGGGTTTCTTATTCTTCCAGATGAATTTCATAATTGCTTGCTCTATTTCTGTAAGGTACACCATTGGGATTTTAATTGGAATTGCATTGAATCTGTATAGCACTTTTGGTAGTATGGCCATTTTGACAATATTAATTCTGCCTATCCAAGAACATGGGAGATTTTTCCATCTTCTAAGGTTATCTTTAATTTCTTTCTTTAGTGTTCTGTAGTTCTCATTGTAGAGGTCTTTCACCTCTTTTGTGAGATTGATTCCCAAGTATTTTATTTTTTTTGATGCTATTGTGAATGGGATAGTTTTCCTAATTTCTCTTTCTGAAGATTCATCACTTATGTATAAAAATGCATTGGATTTATGAACATTGATCTTGTAACCTGCTACTTTACTGAATTCACTTATGAGTTCTAAGAGTTTTCTGGTGGAATTTTCAGGTTACTCCTAATATATAATCATGTCATCAGTGAACAGGGATAGTTTGAGTTCCTCTTTTCCAATTTGTATCCCTTTAATTTCTTTGGTTTGTCTAATTGCTCTGGCTAGAGTCTCAAGAACAATGTTGAATAGAAGTGGTGAAAGAGGGCATCCCTGTCTTGTTCCTGTTTTTAGGGGGAATGCTTTCAGTTTTTCACCATTTAGAATGATATTGGCCATGGGCTTAGCGTAGATGGCCTTTACAATGTTAAGGAATGTTCCCACTACCCCAATTTTCTCTAGTGTTTTGAGCATGAAGGAGTGCTGTATTTTATCAAATGCTTTTTCTGCATCTATTGAAATAATCATGTGGTTCTTAACTTTTAGTCTGTTGATATGGTGAATGACATTTATTGATTTCTGGATGTTGAACCAACCTTGCATCCCTGGGATGAAACCCACTTGATCATCTTGCACTATCTTTTTAATATATTTTTGTATGTGATTTGCTAAAATTTTGTTGAGAATTTTTGCGTCGATGTTCATTAAGGATATTGGTCTGAAATTTTCTTTCCTCAGTGTGTCTCTGTCTGGTTTAGGTATCAGGGTGATATTGGCTTCATAGAATGAGTTTGGGAGGGTTCCCTCGTCTTCTATTTTATGGAATACTTTGAGAAGTATTGCAATGAGCTCTTCTTTAAAGGTTTTGTAGAACTGGGCTGAGAACCCATCTGGTCCCAGAATTTTCTTTGTTGGTAGGCTTTTGATGATCTCTTCTATTACATTGCTTGAATATGATTTATTTAAGTTGTGTATGTCCTCCTCGTTCAGTTTAGGTATTTCCTATGTCTCTAGAAACTTGTTGATGTCTTTGAGGTTTTCTGTGTTGTTGGAGTACAGACTTTCAAAATAGCTTCTAATTATGTTTTGTATTTCACTCGTGTCTGTTGTGATATTTCCTTGTTCATTCCGAATTTCAGTAATTTGAGTTTTCTCTTTCTCTTTGTTAGTGTGCCTAAGGGTTTATCAATTTTGTTTATTTTTTCAAAGAACCAACTATTTATTTTGTTAATTTTTCCGACTTTTTTTGTTTCAATTTCGTTGATTTTGGCTCTGATTTTAACTATTTCCTGTCTTCTACTACTTTTGGTGTTGGTCTCCTCTTCTTTTTCTAGGGCTTTGAGCTGTAGTGTTAAGTCACTTATTTGTTGATTTCTACTTCTTTTGTTGAATGCGCCCCATGAAATAAATCTTCCTCTAACTACTGCTTTCATAGTGTCCCAGAGATTTTGATATGATGTGTCTTTGTTCTCATTTACTTCTAAGAATTTTTTAATTTCCCTCCTGATGTCTTCTGTTATCCATTTATCATATAATAGTGTATTATTTAATCTCCAGGTATTGGAGAAGTTTCTGTTTTTTATTCTGTCATTTATTTCTAATTTCAATCCATTATGATCTGATAGAGTACAAGGTAGTATCTCTATCTTCTTGTATTTGCTAACAGTAGCTTTGTGGCATAAGACATGGTCTATTTTAGAGAAGGATCCATGTGCTGTTGAGAAGAAAGTATATTTGTTCTTTGTTGGATGGTATATTCTATATAAGTCAGTTAAGTCTAAATTGTTGATTGTGTTATTGAGATCTATGGTTTCTTTATTCAATTTTTGTTTGGACGATCTATCCAGCGGTGAGAGAGGTGTGTTAAAATCGCCTAGTATTATTGTGTTTTGGTCTATTTGATTTCTGGAATTGAGAAGGATTTGTTTGACGTACATGGATGTGCCAATGTTCGGGGCATAGATATTTATGATTGTTATGTCTTGCTGATTTATGCTTCCCTTAAGCAGTATGTAATGTCCTTCTTTATCCCTTCTGACTAGTTTTGGCTTGAAGTCCACATTATCTGAAATGAGGATGGATACTCCAGCTTTTTTGCTGTGTCCATGTGCATGGTATGTTTTTCCCATCCTTTTGCCTTTAGTCTATGGGTATCTCTTTCTATGAGATGAGTCTCTTGCAGGCAGCAAGTTGTTGGAATTTTCTTTTTAATCCATTCTGCCAGTCTATGTCGTTTGATTGATGAGTTCAGGCCATTAACATTCAGGGTTATTATTGTGATGTGATTTGTATTCCCAGTCATTTGACTCATTTTTGTTTTTTGACATGATTTGGTTTCTCCTTTATTTGGCTACTCCTTTAGTCTAGTTCCTCCCGTTGCTGATTTGCATCGTTGTTTTTCATCTCTTCCTCATGGACTATTTTGCTGAGAATGTTCTGTAATGCTGGCTTTCTTTTTGTAAATTCCTTTAGCTTTTGTTTATCATGGAAGGATCTTATTTCATCGTCAAATCTGAAAGTAAGTTTTGCTGTGTATAAGATTCTTGGTTGGCATCCATTTTCTTTCAGAGCTTGAAAACTGTTGTTGCAGGCCCTTCTAGTTTTTAGGGTCTGGATTGAAAAATCTGCTATATTCTTATTGGTTTCCCCCTGAATGTAATTTGATTCTTTTCTCTCGCGGCCTTTAAAATTTTGTCTTTATTTTGTATGTTAGGTATTTTCATAATAATGTGACTTGGTGTGGGTCTGTTGTAATTTTGTATATTTGGAGTCCTATAAGCCTCTTGTACTTGGTTTTCCATTTCATTCTTCAGATTTGGGAAATTTTCTGATATTATTTCATTGACTAGATTGTTCATTCCTTTGCTTGTTTCTCTAAGCCTTCCTCAATCCCAGTAATTCTTAAATTTGGCCTTTTCATGATATCCCATAATTCTTGTAGATTCTGTTCATGATTTCTTACCATCTTTTCTGTTTGTTCAACTTTGTTTTCAAGATTAAATATTTTGTCTTCAATATCTGAGGTTCTGTCTTCCAGGTGTTCTCTCCTATTGGTTATGCTTTCTATGGAGTTTTTAACTTGGTTTATTGTTTCCTTCATTTCAAGGATTTCTGTTTGGTTTTTTTCAATATCTCTAACTCTTTATTGAAATGATCTCTTGCTTCCCGTATTTGCTCCTTTAACTGTTCATTGGTGCAATCATTTAATGCCTGCATTTGCTCTTTCATCTCCTCCTTCAATGCCTGCATTTGCTCTTTCATCTCCTCGTTTGCTTCCCTGATTGTTTTAATTATGTACATTCTGAACTTCCTTTCTGACATTTCTTCTGCTGCGCTGTCATTGGGTTTTATTGATATAGTATCTAGGTTTGTTTGGGACATTTTCTTTTCTTGTTTTTCTAGTTGCAAATTGTTTTAACTTTTGTTTATCATGGAAGGTTTTTATTTCATCTTCATTTGTGAAGTTTAATATTGCTGTGTATAGGATTCTTGATTGGCATCCATTTTTCTTTCAGAACTTGGTATATGTTATTCCAGGACCTCCTAGCTTGAGGGTCTGAGTTGAGAAATCAGCTAATATCTGAATTGGTTTCCCCTATACATATTCTGATATTTTTCTCTCACAGCCTTTAAAATTCAGTCCTTATTCTTTATTTAGGCATTTTCATTATAATGTGTCTTGGTGTGGGTCTGTTGTAATTTTGTACATTTGGGGTCCTGTAAGCCTCCAGTATTAGATTTTCCATTTCATTATTTAGGTTTGTGAAATTTTCTGATATTATTTCATTGAAAATATTGTTCCTTCCTTTGGTTTGTATCTCCATGCCTTCATCTATCCTGATAATTCTTAAATTTAATTTTTTCATGTTATCACATAGTTCTTGGAAGTTCTGTTCACAATTTCTTAACATCTTCTCTCTGTGGTCAACTGTATTTTCAAGAGTATATATTTTTGTCTTCATTGCCGGAAGTTCTGTCTTCCAAATGGTCTGGTCTGTTGATGTTGCTTTCTTTTGAATTTTTAACTTGGTTTATTGTTTTCTTCATTTTCAAGGATTTTGCTCTTTTTTTTTTTGGAATCTCTCTCTTTACTAAAGTGATCTATCACTTCTTGTATTTTCTCTCTGATTTTATTTCTTATACTGTCCTTTACTTTGCGTATCAGTTTAACTATGTACATTCTAAACTCCTTTCTTTGATGTTTCTACCACTGTGGTGTTGATGGCTTCTGTTATTGGAGTATCTTGGTTTGTTTGGGGCAATTTGTTCCCTTGCTTTTTCATGTTGTTTGTGTGTCTTCCCACCTAACAGTGTGGATGTGAGGCAGTAGTGTTTCTACCCTGTGGACTTACAGTGTCCCTAAAGGTTTCCAGTACCTCACTCTTTAAGGGGAGACAATAACAACCACAAATGCAAATAGTATACAGCATTAAACCAAATAGTTCTTACTGCGATGTCTATAATGTTAATTTTCATAATAAACAAATGATATGATCAGTTATTGCCTACAATAAAAACAGCAAGTTTGCATAAGTATTTATAATTTCAAGTGGTGGGCAGGGAGAGCACAGAAGTGATATAGGCTGTGATGATTATGAGGGAGGAGGAGAGAAGAAGTAAAAAATTAAAGGAAGAGTGAAAGAGAGAACAATAGAGATTGGTTGTTACCAGGAAAAGAGATCAAGGGCAACAGGTAGGAGAATATATATATATATATATATATATATATATATATATATATATGTAAAAATTTTTTAAAAACCAAAGGAATATAAAACAAAACTAAAATATACGAATCAAACATTCTAGTTCAGAAAAAACTAATCCATAAAAAAATTGGCTTCAAAAATGCTAGTAATGAGGAAAAAACAAATATGAATATGTATAAATGTCCATGTGCCGTTAAGGTCCTTCAATTCCCTTGTCCTCCACTGTGCTCATGGAGTGACTGCTCTGGCTAGTGCTTCTGGCCTGGCTGCACCAGTGGCTGTGCCGTTGGGAATTTCTTCCTCATTTTGTTATATCCATCCTCCTGAGGCCTCGATCTACTTTGAATGTTTAGTTTTAAATTCCAGTAAAGACCCCCTGCTTTTCATTGTTGTTGTTCACCCACCTTACTGAGAAGCTGCCTGTCTGCTTTCTTGGCTTCACTCCACAGAGCAACCAGGAAAGTGACCTCTATTCCACCATCTTGAAAACCTGTGAAGTATTACCATCTTTATGACATTATTTTTTCCATTTACTTAGCTGTCTTTCATTTCTTTCAACAGTGTTTTATAGTTTTCAATATGCAAGGCTTGAACTTGTTTCACGAAATTTATTCCCAAGATTTTATTCTTTTCTATTCTATTGTATGTAGAATTTTAAAATTTTTACTTTATATTATTCATTGCTTGTATATACAAAGCCTTTTTTATATTGATATTGGATCCTGCAACCCTGTTGAATTTATTTACTAGTTCTAATAGTTTTTACCTGGATTGTTTAGGATTTTCTATGTACATCATTATGTCATCTGCAAATAGAAGAATATTTGCCTTAGTTAGAGCCTCTAATACATCTTAAATAGAGGTTGTGAGGATAGACATTCTTGTTCTCATCTTAGAGGGAAAGCATTCTTTCACTTTATATTAGCCATGACATTTTGTAGATATGTTTTATGATATCGAGGAAGAGAAAAACAATTAATTTAATATTTTTATTATAAAAGCATATTGAATTTTGTCAAATGCTATTTCTGTGTTGGAAAATTGACATGATCATGTGGGTTTTGCACTTTATCTTTCTAATATTGTGTGTTACATTGGTCAATAATCATGGGTCGAACCATCCTTGCAATTTCTAGGCTATAGCCCACTTGGCTATGAATTATAATCCTCTATATGGCATTCTGTTTGCTTGTATTTTGTTTGGGGAATTTACATCTAAATTCATATAGGATATTGGCCTCTAATTTCTTTTTTTGTGATGTTTTTGCTTGGTTTTGGTATCAGAGTAAAATTGTATCATGTAATAAGTTGAATAGTGTTCCCTCCTTTTCTATATTTTGAAGAATTTGTGAAGGATTGGTTTTAATTCTTCTTTTAAGGTTTAGTCAAATTTACCAGCAAATCCATTTGGTTCTGGGCTTTTCCAGGTGTGATAATTTTTAACTACTGATTCAATGTCTTTCTTGTTAGAGATACATTCGGATTTTCTGTTTCTTCTTGATCCAGCTTCAGTAGTTTTGTGTCCATATCATTTAGATAATCTAATTCATTGACAAAAAATTGTTCATGATAAATCTTATTATCCTTTTTATTTCTGTACTATTCAGTTGTATGCTGATTATATACTGTGCCTAAATGCAACATATGGTAGAATGTTTAGAATGACTACCTAAATTTTTTCTAAACCTAATTTCTGCATTACATGTGGTCCCTTTCCCCAGTTCGTACGTTATCCCACAGGTTTTCACCAGATGCTTTATATTCTTGCTCAGTCACACTTTCTCAGGAAGTCTTTCCTGACGCCTTGGGCTACATTTAGGTATACCTAACTTAGTTTACTAATTTCACAAGACTTTATTCCAGGATACAAACCCAAACTATAACCTTTTGACATTAGGAGCGCGCCTTGGGTCTAGTACAGAGTAGGTCTATAAAACACTTAATAGATGAGTAGATAGAAGAATAAGTGAGTGAATGAATAAAGAAATGAAGAATAAAAAAATCATTTCAAGATAATCAATAATTTAAAGAACTTTAGGAAAAAATATTGGGAAGAAAGAGAATGATGAGATGTTTAGTTGCATTTTGTTTCTTTAAAGACTGATATTGAACTTCTTGGCTATGTCAGAAGTATGAATCAATCAACTTGGCCAGAGTTATTGTGTAACTATTGTACTTAGAATATAGGGTACCATCCCAAGAATTAGAAAAGGGCACATTTTCCCTGGAGTATACTCTGCTACAAGGGACAGAGTGCCTTTTAATAATATACCATGGCTGGGCATGGTGGCACACATCTGTAGTCCCCGTTACTCAGGAGGTAAAGAAAGGAAGATAGCAAGTTCAAGGGTAGCTGAGGCAAAACCCTGTCTCAAAATAAAATTACAAGGGCTGAGAATGTAGCTCAGTGGCAAAATAATCATCATTATCATTATCATCCTCCTCCTCCTCCTCCTCACCATCATCATTTACTTGGACCAGAGTTAAATAAATGTATTTGTAGACTTTTTTCCTTTGTGATGTTTGTGTCTTAATCGTATCTTTTCTTTTAGATGCAGGGAAAGTTAACTTTGATAAGTTGATGGATGGAGTGAAAATTGTCACAGGTAAGAAATGAGTTGCTATAAATCTGAGATTCTTATCACTAAGTAATTATCTTGATGATTTCTGTATTCTCATTTTTTACTCTTGTTTGTATCTATTTGTCCAAAGTTTGTACTTGGATTTTACCTATATTTTTAAATGCAATTTTTTAAAAAAAATAAACATTTTAACTTCTTTTTACTAGTAATATTTTATTCTCTGTAGTATTTTCCAGTAGTATAACTTCCCTACTATATGATTTTAAAAATATATCAAATTCTAAATTAGCACAGTAAATTATAAAATAAAGTTTTGGTTAAAAAATGTAGGTAATTTGATAATTTTAATAATAATAAGGCCACTCCAAATTACAAAATTATTTCAATTATTTAAAAATTTCAAAATAAAATTGAGCTTCATATTTTATTAAGTACTGTATTTGATTATATCATTATGAAATAACCTAATATTTTCTAGGATTAGGGGAAGAACTCCTCTTTATTTCAATTCCATAAAGTACTAAGTTGGAGGAATCTTGTGCTTTTTTACATCTAAAAGTTGAGATTAACATAGTAGTAGTTAATTATTATCATTAGTAGTATTAATTATCAGTAGTAGTTAGTGATAATTTTTTTAAAACTATCTTCTAGTCCTTAGATAATTCATGAATTCCTCATCTATTTTATTTATATATTTTTAAAAGGGGGTAAAGAAAACACCAGAGAAAGAGACAATATTCTAGAAGGTGTGGGGATAGATCTCACAGAGAAGGAACGCACAGAGTTGGTGAAAAATCTACCTGTTGATGGTAAGCATTTCAAATAGTAACATAGCTTCAAAGAAGTTTAGAGAATATTTTTATTTATGATAACTTTATTGACTCTCATTTTGATAGCCATGTAAACAAATTACCCAAATAAGCTTTATGAAGCAGTCCTATCTGTGCCATGAAACTATTTTCATTTAAAAAAATCAAAACAGTGCTTCAACTGGCATGTGAAAATGACCCACAATAAAGGTGGGGAGAGAAGAATAAAAGTTCAGAGGATTAGACAAAGGAGAATGAAGGGAAGGGAGGGGTGATAGGAAAAGAAAAGACAGTGGAATGAATCTGACATAACTTTCCTATGTAGATATATGAATGCACTACAGTGAATCCCACCATCATGTACATCCACAAGACTGGGATCCTAATTAGAAAAAGATATAGTTCATGCATGTATAATTTTGTCATAATGAACTCTACTATCATGTAAAACTAAAAAGAGCCAATAAAAAAGGGGAAAAAATACCTCCATATAAAAAAGTAAATGGGACTAAGTAGTAAAAAGGAATAGGACTCACTTGAATCTTCACTCCTCAAGTGAATCACATGTCCCAGAATAAAAAGTTATTTTAAAAAATATTTCCAATTGATTTCTCTTTAAAATTCTAAATTATAAGTATGTCTTGTTTCCTAAAATAGTAATCAATTCTCATTTAGTTTAATATTTGGAGCATTATTTCCTACATACTTTTTCCTGTAGCTTTTGTTGTTACTGAGAAGAAAGCTATATATCTTCTTCCCCCATGTCATTAATATTATTCATCTCTCTAATAATTTCTCTATTACTTGTTTTTAAGCTTTACTGAGGTATAATTGATTTACAAAAAACCTGCACTTATGAGTGTACACATTTTAATGTGTTTGATACCATCACCACAGTCAAGGAACTAACTATATCCATCATTTCCAAAACTTTGTTTGTTTTGTTTTATGGATTATACATTTGTGTGTGTTGGGGGGAATATTTAACATGAGATAAATATATTCTTAATGCATGTTAAAATGCACAGTACTTTTTTGTTAACTATAGGTATTATGTTGTACAGATTTCTACAGCTTATTCATCTTACATATCCAAAATTTTATACCCATTGTATAATAATTTCCTGTTTGCCCCTTCCTTCAAGCTTCAGCAACAACTATTCTGTTTTCTGTTTCTATGAGTTGAACTGTTTTAGGCAGCTTATATTATGTGGAATCATGTAATATTTGTCTTTCTGTGACTAGTTTAGCATAACATCTTCAAGTTTTGTCCACATTGTGGAATGTAACAAGATATCCTTCTTTTTAGTTTTATTGTGTGATATACCACATTTATTTATTCATTCATTCATATATGTTTGCATTGTTTCTATCTCTTGACTATTGTGAATAATGCTACAATGAACATGGAGATAAAGATAGTTCTTCCAGATCCTGATTTTAGTTCTTTTATCCTTACCAAAGACTGAGACTGCTGGGCCATATGGTAGTTCTCTTTTTGTTTTTTTCATATTGTTCTTGAAGTGGCTATACCATTCTGCATTTACAGTGTATATTATTTGGAATCCGTTTCATTTTCTATTTGAAAACATTATTTTCACAGGCTCCTTTTTTGCTTCTATTTCAGGCTGAAAATTACCAGTTAGGCTATGCAATTGCCATCTTGGGATTTTTGTTTGTTTGTTTGATATTTCTAGGTTAAATATACACAATGGTGGGATTTACTGTGGTGCATTCATATATCTACATAGGAAAGTTATGTCAGATTCATTCCACTGCCTTCCCTTTTCCTGCCACACTTCCCTTCTCATCATTCCCCTTTAATCCAATGAACTTCTATTCTTCCCTCCATTCCTCCCTTATTGTGTGTTAACTTTCATATATCAAAGAAAACATTTGCCCTTTGGTTTTAGGGGATTGGCTTATTTCACTTAGCATGATAATCTCCAGATCCATCCATTTACCAGCAAATGTCATAAAGTCATTCTCTATGGCTATTAGTACCTTGTGTATATGTACCACAATTTCTTTATCCATTCATCTGTTGAAGGGCACCCAGGTTGGGTCCATAGCTTAGCTATTGTGAATTGAGCTGCTATAAATATAGATGTGGCTGTGTCACTATAGTATGCTGATTTTAAGTCTTTGGGCATAGGTGTGGGATAACAGGGTCAAATGGTGGTTCCATTCAATATTTTCTGAGGAATCTCTATCCTGCTTTCCAGAGTGGTTGCACCAATTTGCATTCCCACTAGTGATGTATGAGTGTACCTCACCCCCCCCCCCCCACATCCTTGCCAACATTTATTGTTACTTGTATTCTTGATGATTGCTGTTCGGATAGAATTGAGATGGAATCTCAGTGTAGTTTCAATTTGCATTTCCTTAATTGCTAGAGATGTTGAACATTTTTTCATATATTTGTTGACTGTATTTCTTATTTTTTAAAATACATTTTAGATGTTGATAGACCTTTATTTTATTCATTTATTTATTTGTGGTGCTGAGAATTGAACTCAGTACCTCACATGTGCTAGGCAAGCACTATACCATTGAGCCACAACCCCAGCCCTCTATTTCCTCTTTTGAGAAGTGTCTGTTTAGTTCCTTTGCCCATTTATCAATTGGGTTATTTGTTTTTGTAATAAGTTTTTTAAGTTCTTTGTATATCCAAGAAATTAACACCTTATCTGAAGTGTGGGTGGGAAAGATTTTCTCCCCTTCTGTAGGCTCTCTCTTCAGGCTTTTGATTGTCTCCTTTGCTGTGAAGAAACTTTTTAATATGATGCCCTCCCATTTATTGGAATGTACTCCAGAGTCTTATTGAGGAAGTTGATTCTTAGGCTGACATGATGGAAAGTTGGGTCTATACTTTCTTCTAGGAGGCACAGGGTTTCTGGTCTAATGCCTGGTATTTGATCCACTTTGAGTTGAGTTTTGTGCAGGGTGAGAGATAGGGGTTAAATCTCATTCTACTACATGTGGCTTTCCAGTTTTCTTGGCACCATTTGTTGAAGAGGCCATCTTTTTTCCAGTGTGTGTTTTTGGCACCTTTGTCTAGTATGAAATAACTGTATCTCATACTAGATGTGGGTTTGTCTCTATGTCTTCTGTTCCACTTGTCCACTTGTCTTCATGCCTGTTTTTATGCCAATACCATACCATTTTTGTTACTATAGTTCTGTAGTATGATTTAAAGTATGGGTATTGTGATGCCTCCTGCTTTTTTTTTTTTTTTTTTTTTGCTAAGGTTAGCTTTAGCTATTGTGGGCCTCTTATTTTTGCAAATGAATTTCATCACTGCCTCTTTTATTTCTATGGAGAACATCATTGGAATTTTAATGGGAATTGAATTAAATTTGAATAACGCTTTGGCAGTATGACCATTTTAACAATATTAATTCTGCCTATCCAAGAACATGGGAGATCTTTCCATCTTCTAAGGTCTTCTTCAAGTTCTTTATTTAGTGTTCTGTAGAGGTCTTTCACCTCTTTTGTTAGATTGAGTCCCAAGCATTTTAATTTTTTTGTGGCTATTGTGAATGGAATAGTTTTCTTAACTTCTCTTTCAGCTGATTCATCATTGGTATATAGAAACTCAACTGATTTATGAATGTTAATTTTGTATTCTGCTAAAAAGTTAAAGATTCTTGAAAGCATCTAGGGAAAAGTGACTTGTTATATATCATGGAATCTGCATAAGAGTATCTGTGGCTGTTTCAGTGCAACCTTGAGCACAGAAGGGAATGGAACAATATTTTTAACAAGTTTTAAGGGAAAAAATTGACAGGTAAGAATACCATACCCAGAAACCATGTCCTTGAAAAATTAGAGGAGATTAAAAACTTTCAGACAAACAAAAACTGAGGCAATTGATCACCAGTAGACCTGCCTAATAAAAAATGTTAAAAGACTACCTTGAAGCTGAGGAAAAGTCAGTAAGTAGTAAAGTGAAAACATGTGAAAGTAAAACTCACTGATAAAAATAAGTACATAGTGAAACTCAAATACTCTAATGGTGGTGTTAAAATAAATTGTATCTCTATTATGAAGGTTAAAAGATGAAAGTAGTATAAGACTACTATAGCTACAATAATTTATTAAGGAACACAAATTATAAAAATATATAAATTGTAACTTCAAAAATATAAAATGTGGGTAAGGAGAAATAAAAGTATAGAGTTTGTGTAATGATCAAAATAATCATCTTAAAATATTTGGTTATAAGAAGTTTTATGTAAGCCTTATGGTAACCACAAAGCAAAACTCCATAGTAGAGTAGGGCATGGTGGTGCCTTGCCTGTAATCCCAGAGGCTTGGGAGGCTGTCAGGAGGATCAAAAGTTCAAAGCAAACCTCAGCAACTTAGTGAGAGCCTAAGCAATTTAGCAAAACCCTGTCTCAAAAAAAAAAAAAAAAAAAAAAAAAAAAAAGGCTGGGGATGTGGTGGTTAAGTGCCCTTGGATTCAATCCCTGGTACCAAAAACTAAACAAAACCAACAGCATCAAAAAACAAAACAACAACAAAAACAACACATAGTAGATACACAAACAGTAAAAAGAAAGGTTTTGGAGAATACTATTACAGAAAATCATTAAATCAAAAAGAAGCCTGTGTATATTGGTGTGTACCTGTAATCCCAGTTTATGGGAGGTTGACATACAAGGATCACAAGCTTAAGGGAGCCAGGGCAACCTTGACACCCTGTGTCAAAACAAATTTACAAATTTTTTAAAGGGCTGAAATTGTAACTCAATGTTAGGAGTGCCCCGGGTTCAATATCCAGTACTGAAAAAATAAAAAAAATCACAAAGGAAAACAGCTAGAGAAAAAGAAAGGAGAAAAAGATCTACAAATCAGCAGAAACAATTATGAAGAGGACAATAGTAAGTTCTTACCTATCAATAATTGTTTCAAATATATATATTAAATTCCCCAAAGACATAGAGTATCTGAATGAATTTTTTTAAAAGTATATGTTGTTTTCAAGTGACTCAATTTGGTCTTCAGCACACACAAAAATCAAAAGTGAAGGTATGGAGAAAGGTATTCCTTGCAAATGGAAACCTAAAGAAAACAGGAATAATTATGTTTTATTAGACAAAATAGATTTTAAGCTAAAAATAATGAAGAGATGAAGAAGGTCAAGATCTATAAAGAACTCAATAGCAAGGAAACAAGTAACCTGTTTTAGAAATGGGCAAAAGAACTAATGTATGTTTATCAAAAGTAGACATAGGAATGGTCAACAGATATGTGAAAAAGTCTTTCAACACCTCTAATCATCAAGGAAATGCAAAATAAAACCACAATGATTTATCACCTCACACATTTTAGAATGGCTGTATTCAAAAAGACTAGCAAGTAGTGGTAAGCTTATGGAGAAAGGGTACCTTGGCATACTGTTGTTAGAAATGTAAATTAGTTTAGCCATTTTAGAAAAGGGTATGGAAGTGTTCCTCAAAAAACTGAAAAAGAATTAGCATAAATTCTATTAATCCCACTTCTTGGTTTTTAGCCAGAGGAAATGAAATCAACATGTTGAAGCAATATATAAACTTCCATTGTCATGTAACATTATTTACAATAGCCAAAATATGGAAACTATTATCAATACACGAATGGATAAAGAAAATGATTATTTAGATACATGTAGCATACAGACTCTAAAAGGAAGGAAATTCTGTCATTTGAGACAACATGGATGAAGTTGGAGGACATTATGCTAAGTGAAATAAGACTGGCTCATAAAGAGAAATACTGTATGATCTCTCTTATATGTGGAATATGGAAAAGTCTAACTTCTAGAACCAATGAGTAGAATAGTAGTTATCAGATTGGAGTTAAGTAGAGGGTGGAGGGGCCATGGAAAGGGGAAATATTGCTTAAAGGGTACAAAGTTCCAGTTAGGAGAAATGTGTTAAACAGCTATCATACAGCATATCAATCATAGTTAATAATCATGTATTATATATTGTATAATTTAAAAATTGCTGAATGGATTTTGTAAACATTCTCACCCACAAAAAGTAGGTGAGTTTATGAATATGTTAATTACTTCAGTTATCTTTGTACAATGTATACCTGTTTCAAACATTACATTGTACCACATAAATGTAAAATTATTATTTATCCATTGAAAATAAAATGATTACAAAGAAAGTGATAACATTAGTTGCCTCCAAAACAAAGATTACTGTGAGATGGGATACAAAGAACACATATCATAGTCATATCATAATTTAATGATTAAAATATTTTAAAATGTTACAGGATATAAAGATTGTTTAATTTCTTGGGCATGTTTCACAATTTCTAAATTTTAATAGCATGTCCATTTGTGAAATGCATATTTTCTTACAGATGATGGGAAAGTTGAAATAAAAACTTAGTGAATGGAATTAAAGCTTTTACAGGTGGATAATTTAATATAACACTGAAATTTAGATATTGTATTATTTTTAAATGGCATTTACCAATAGTTTATCACTGACTTAAATTCTAGCTTTTTAGTTATTTTTGAAGAAGTATTTGCTTCTGATACCCTATGGTATCAGATTATCAAGATTTTAACACTAAAACGTCATGTATTTTGTCTTGGAACCAGTTAACATTCCAGTTAGAGGTCTCTTATGACCATATTATGTAAATATCTAAAATATATAGCCACAGTAAATGATAAGAAAATTTAGGAGGCTCACTGTTCTTGTCACTATGAAGAGCAAATCATGTTCTTTAAATTAAAAGAATACTGGTAGAAATTTCTTGTTGATTTATTTTCAATGAGGCATTTAATTCTCTGACAAATTATGCAAACACATTTTTTTCTTCCATTCTGTGAGGTCTCCAAAATTAGTGAACATTTTTTTTTACTAGCAATTGAAGATTATTTTATGTCTCTCCATTGATTTTATATAGCTGGGCATCATTTAAACATTTAACTTTTTTAGTTTCTTAATTTTTGTTTTATTCAGATGAACATACTTGATACAGTGACCCCACATCTTGGATTTCCTGAGACAGCCCTAATTTCAAATATTTAATTGATCATCACTATAAGTACACTAGAACCATGTTCCCTCCATTTTTGGTTCAGAACACACAGTGGCAGAAATCTTGGAACATCTGTGAATTTTTTTTGTTTTGTTTTTAGTTATGCATGACAGTAGAATGTATTTTGACATATCATAACTTTGTGTAATTTGTACATCAGGCTTTACAAGTGTGAATACATTTTTAAAAGTTTCCCAATAGTCAACAGTCCCATCTTTTCAAAGTTGCAAAGACTGATATCAATGAGCTTCGAAATATCCTAAGAACCATGGCGATTGCCCTCGCAAAAGAGGAATTCTTAAACCTGCAGAAAACCCCGCCAGTTAATGGTAAGGCATAAAAATGCTACTCAGGTTTTCAGAGAAAACCTGACTTAGTGCACTGTGTAAGAATTTTTTTTAACTCTTTTATTCAATTTCCTTTGGAAATTGCTAGTAAAAGTAAATTCAGCAGTAAGTCCTTACAAAAATGTTATACAGGGCTGGGGTTGCGGCTCAGTGGTAGAGTATTTGCCTAGCATGTGTGAGACACTGGGTTTGATTCTCAGCACTGAATATAAATAAATGAATAAAATAAAGATCCATCAACAACTAAAAAATATATTTTAAAAAAATGTTATACAAATAGAAAAATATGGAGGAAAGTGAGAAATTAATTAGAAAGAAAAAGGAAGAGAAGAAAAAGGAAAATAGCATGTATTCCAGTCATATAAAAGCTTATAAAATTTTCATGTGTATTTTACATGCTTCAGAATCACTAAGAATGGATTCAGATGACAAATTGTATAGGTTTATCACACAGCAAAAATTTTCCATTCTCATATTTTATTTATATTTGAATATGACGAGAAATAATTAAGTAAAAACTTTTTTTAAAATTTCCATATAATCATGGAATATATGCCCTACTTTTTAATAACATTATATTTCTGGCATAAATTATACCTTTTATTATAGATGCTGAAATGGATGGAGTGAAGTCTCTCAAAGGTAAGTAAGAAAGTAAGGTGACAGAATTTTCTTAAATTCTCATGGTTTATAATATTTATATCTTAAGCTTCTGAGTCATGTTTCTCATTTTTAGACCATTTCTTATTTATGCCTTTAGAAAAGCACACGTATAATTCACAAGTAGTGTCTTAGTCATACTTTTTTGCATAAGGCCACTTTTGAAATTTTCCAAATTTAGTTCCAAAAGAATTATTTCAGACTTTGATATTTCAGGAGAAAAAAATGAAAGCAAGCATAAAAGTTGTTTTTTAAATATCGTCAGCAGCAACTGTAATAACTAAAAGTTTTAGAAACATAAATAGGCCTTTATTGTTTAAAAGCATGGACTCAATGAAGAGAAGTTATTCAATGCCTTTCCCATTTTCCAGTGTGAGCTTGACCCAATAAGGTTTAGGGATACAGATTCTGATTCTAATTTTCTTATTAACTCTCTGTGTTCCTAGAGCAAATCAAATTGCATTTTTGTGATATTCATATTGTGAATCAAAATAATACCACAAACCTGTGAATTATACTGAATTTTAAATTTTCATTTTAATAATTAGTACATGCTCATTAAATGTAACTATAGTATAAAATCATTAAAATAATATTGAATGTTTTGAATCATTCACATTTTTATATTTTTAACTTATGTCTTTCAAAGGAAGGAAAGTTAATGTCAATAGCATAGATGCTGTTCTGAAAAATATGGGAATCAAACTCACAGAAGCAGAACTTAAAGATCTAGCAGAAAACCTACCAGTCGATGGTAAGCTTTATGGATAATCATTGTGCCTGTTGTCATGTCTTTACTAAGCTTCTAAACTGGTAGATAGAACTTCTGAAATTATTAGTTCTAAAACTTTTTTGTTAAAAAAAAAACATTTGGAGAAAACAGAAAAGGAAATCTGATGACTTCATTTTTAAAAATCTAAAGTCTACTCAAAGGAATTTCTACTCAAAGGAAATAAGGCATATCTTACAGTAAAACTGGCCACACTACTTACCCCCTTGGTTCCACTGAAAATGTTTAGGAAACAGAATAAATGTTGATAGAGTAAAATGAAACCATCAAAAGGATTCATAATCTCAAAAATTAATGTTCCTTTTGGTATTTCCCCCTTTTACCTATGGGCTTCTAAGTCTGTACCTCTATTCTAGTCTCTACTGAGTTTCAATCTTGCATGTCTATACCTAACGACTTGAATGATCCTGTAGGAACTACATTTCCAAATCTAAATCCACTACCTTTTATCCCAAACTGACTCTTAAATTCTACATTTTCTTCTCAGTTGATTTAAGATCACCCAACACTTGTTTATCCAACCTTAAACTACACTATCATTTTCCTTATCATTCTCTCCTTTATTCCCACTATTCTCTCAAAGGCCTCATATGTGTTTCTTTAATTTGTTCCTAAAAATTATTCTTCTACCACTGACTTTATTTAAAGTCATTATCATCTCTGATTTTTACAACTGTAATGGCAATGTAACTGTTCTCTACATTTAGTCTTTATTTCTCTGTAATACATTACCTGGTAAGTTGCCAGAGTGATCAGACCCAATAATAATAATCACATTATTTCTCAGTGACTTGTCATGACCTTTCAGAGACAGTGCAACTGCTTTTACATAGCATTCTAGGATCTCCAAGATATGCTTTCCCAGGGTCATCTTTTGCTCATTCTTTTGACAAATAATCATATCCCTTAACACTCTTTATAGTTCTACACATATATAAGCCATTCTTGTTTTTACTTCTTTAATTATGGTCATGTAGTCTTCTCTTTCTAGATGGCTCATATTCTTACTTCACTTGGAAAATTCCCATTTATTCTTCTTTAGGAACTGTACTTTTCATTCTAATTAAATAACTATTTATAGTCCTAATATATTTTTTGCTGTTTAGACATTTCTTGCCAAGCATTGTTCCAATCATATGTCTATATTTCTTCTCTTCTGGGCATTGTATACAACTTCACTCAAACATGAATGTCTTGTGTACCTTTCTATATTTATTGCCTAATAGAGTACTTGGCCCTCATATTGTATGTGTAAGAAATCTATTGCAATTGTTATTCTGCCATTTTCAAATCTACCACACATTAGTTTGGTTAAAATATTTTCCCTACGTGTACTTTTAAGTCAGAGATTCTTAACACGATTCTTACAAAATGAGAAAGATAATTTGCTTTTGCATTACCCACAGTCAGTGGTGCCATTGCAAGATAAACTAAATCCTAAAGTGACTCAACCTATATAGCTTTTATAAGTTTACCCACATGTTCTCACTGTCTAGAGGCGTATACTTCCCACTAAGTAGATTGGAATGATTTCCATCAGTCACTGTGCCTTCATTTTGAAGCCTCCACTCTTAGACATGCAGGACCTGTTGTTGGTTGCAGCTCCCTGGTTGAATTCATTATTTCAGTTTGGTAGGTTTTCTTCTTCCCTTCTACCCCAGAATAACATTTGACAATGTACCCCAATCCATAAATAATGTTTGTCTAAGTTTGATTTAAGATGATAAACAGGATTCAAGGTACTTCCTCAGCCTTTTTGCAAATCAGTGATAAACCTAGATACTTACAATAAGCTATGTTACCTACTTATGTTTTATGAAAGATTTTTACACCAGCTGTAGTCTAACTGGCTACCATTTTTTTTTTTTTTATTTTTACTTTCATGTTTTTTTGGTACCGGGGATTGAACTCAGGGGCACTCAGCCACTGAGCCACATCCCCAGCCCTATTTTGCATTTGATTTAAAGACAGGATTTCACTGAGTTGATTAGTGCCTCACTTTTGCTGAGGCTGGCTTTGAACTCGAGATCCTCCTGCCTCAGCCTCCCAAGCTGCTGGGATTACAGACATGCACCACTTTGCACCTGGCAACTGGCTACCAATTATAATTGTCAGCTTACAAATTCATCTTTCTCATTAATCTATGACATACTAGAAACAAGGATATTACTTTAGTATCCAGCACCTAAGAAATAATAGTAAATAAAATACTACTTCCCATTTATGCTTGTACTATTACATCCATTTTGAATGCCCTTTTTCTAATGATTCTCCTGGAAATTTTTAATTTTTGTAAAGCTGCACAGCCTAAGTGAACCCAGTATTGCGGAAGCCTTTCCTGACATCTCCATGATAGATTAAATTTCCTTCCTTTAAAATCTTACAAAAATTGGGGGCTATCTTCTCTCTCCCTAAGTTGAGGCCTACTTTGAAAAATATGAATGTTTTATAGTATCAAGAGATAATTTAGAAAAAGAAAAGACAGAATATCAAAAGCAATCCTGACCAAGAAGAGTGAAGCTGGAGGCATCACTACTCCCATTCTCAAATTATTCTACAGAACCATAGTAACCAAAACAACATGGTATTGGTATTGAAACAGAAATGAAGATCAATGGAATAGAATAGAAGACATAGAGAAAAGCCCACATCCTTACAGTCATCTAATACTTGACAAAGGTGCCAAAAATATATGTTGGAGATAAGTTAGCCTTTTTAACAAATCATGCTGGGGAAAACTGGATATCCATATAGAAGAATGAAACTAGATCCCTATTCCTTTACATGCAAAAATATCAAATCAAAATAGACCAAAGACTTAGGAATTGAACAAGAAACTTCGCAACTATTAGAAGAAAAAGTAGGCTCAAGACTCCAACATATTGGTCCAGGCACCAACTTCTTTAATAAGACCCCTGAAGTTCAAGAAATAAAACCAAGAATCAATAAGTGGGATGTCATCAAATTCAAAAGATTCTATGCAGCAAAATAAATGAATAAGAGTATGAAGAGAGAACACCTCCAGAATGGAAGAACATCTTTTCCAGCTGCTCCTCTGACAGGGATTAATATATGGAATATATAAAAAGCTCAAAAAACTTGATGCCAAAAAAATAAATTACCCAATCATAAATGGGCAAAAAATCCAAAAAGATATTTCTTGGAAGAAGAAACACAGATGACTAACTAATATATGAAGAAAATGTTCAACATCTCCAGCCATCACAGAAATGCAAATCAAAATATACTAAGATTTCATCTCACTCTAGTCAGAATGGCAGTTCTAAAGAATACAAGTAATAAAAATTTTGGTGAGGTTGTAGGAGGAAAGGTACACTAATAAATTGTTAGTGGAACTTCAAATTAGTACAACCACTCTGGAAAGCAGTATGGAGATTAGAAACTTATAATTGCACGTAGTAGCTGTGCTCATCTTAACAAATTCATACATACATGGAATGCGACCCACTCCATTTCAGTCCCCATTCCTTCACCTCTCCTGTTTCCCTCCGAACTCCCCCCATCTCCACTGATTATCCCCTTGCTCATCCATTCGCCTTCCTTGATTGGTGTTTCCCATGCATATATAAAGGGAAATCCCCTGTGGTACATTTACATATGCACAAAACAATTTTGTTAAATTCATTCTGCCTTTCCTCTCCTTTCCTGTCCTTCCTCTCTCCCTCTCAATCTCCTCCTGCTCAACTAACCTTCCCTATATCTTTATGATATCTGATCCCCCAACTTCTTTTCCTTATTTTGCTCTCACTTTCACATATGAGAGATGACACTGGACCCTTGATTTTCTCAGTCTGACGTATTTCAGGCAGCATAACATTCTCCATTTTCATCCTTTTACCGGAATATGCCATAATTACATTCTTCTTTATGGTTGAGTAAAAGTCCATTGTGTGTATATATACCACATTTTATTGATCCATTGATGGGCTTCTGGGTTGATTCCCTAATGTGGTTATTATGAATTGTGCTGCTTTAAACACTGAAGTGACTGTATAGTTATAATATGCTGATTTTAGTTCTTTTGTATAAATAATGAGGAGTGGGATAGCTGAGTCATATGGTGGTTCCATTCCTAGTTTTTTGAGGAAAGGGGGGTGGAAAACTTCTTGCACAGCAAAGGAAACAATCAATAGAGTGAAGAGACAGGCTATAAAGCAGGAAAAAATCTGTCAGTTAATCATATGACAGAGGATTAATATCCAGAATATATGAAGAACTAAAAAATGGGCAAATGATCTGAAAAGACACTTCTCAAAAGAAGTCTTACAAATGATCAATACATCTATGAAAAATGCTTAGTATCTTTAGCCACCAAAGAAATGCAAATCAAAATTATCCCACTAAGAATTAATATTATAAAAAAATTTTAAAAGACATGCTGGTGGGGTTGTGGAGAAAAAGGAATCCTTGTACACTGTTGGTTGGGATATAAATTAGTACAGCCACTGTGGAAAACAATATGGAGGTTTCTCAAAACTAAAAATATAACTACCATATGATCCAGTTATACCACTCCTGAGTTTTTATCCAAAAGAAATGAAGTCAGCATGTAAGACATACCTTCATGCCCATGTTTTCTGCAGCACTATTCACAATAACCAAGCTATAGAATCAACCTAGTGTCTGTCAACAGGTAAATGAATAAAGAAAATGACAGTAGAGTATATTTTGAAATATTATACATACATAGAATAAGTATAACTTGTTCCAGTAGGATCCCATTGTTGTAGTTGTACATGATGTGAAGTTACATTGGTCATGTATTTATATATGAGGATAGGACAGATATGTCTGATTCATTCTACTCTCTTTTCTATTACTGTTCCCCTTCCCTTCCCTACATTCTCCTTCATCTAGTCCAATGAACTTCTAATCTTCACACCCTTATTATGGGTTATCATCCACATACCAGAGAGAAAATTCTATCTTTGGTTTTTTTGGAACTGGTTTATTTCACTTAGCATGATATTCTTCAGTTCTTCAGTTCAGCAAATGCCATAATTTCATTCTTCTTTATGGCTAGGTAATATTATGTCGGGGTTACCAGCACCCCAGCAGAGCAGATTCCTGCTTGAAGGTGTGAACCAGCTGGGGAAATAAAAAGTCTGAAAATAATCAATAAGGAACAAAAGAAAATAGTTTTCAAAGCGGGGACCTGGCGGGTCTTCCCGTCCTGCAAGGGACTGGAACTGAACAAGGAAAAAGGCCTAGATTATTTAAGGGGAAATACCTCAAAAGGTTTCAGTGTGGCAGACTTGTTGAGGAAAACAAATAAAGGTGGGGAAAACAAGTTGTTTGAGGCTAGGGAGGTTATGCCCACCTCCAGGGGCAGTGTTTGAACCTAGGGTTGTGAGCTAAGGCAGGGTGTCAACTTTAATCTGAGCAATCTGCTACTGGTGGATTCACACCAGGAGTTCTCAGGAAAGCAATCACCCTGCCTTGTGATGACTCCAACAAACCCATAATTCATACACAGCCTCCAACAATATTCCATTGTGTATATATGCCACATTTACTTTATCCATTCATCTGTGGAAGGGCACCTAGGTTGGTTCCATAGCTTGGCTATTATGAATTAAGCTGCTATAAATATTGAAGTGGCTGTGTATTATAGTATGCTTGGATATAAATCGAGGAGTGAGACAACAGAGCCAAATGATAGTTCCATAGCAAGTTTTCTAAGAAATCTCCATAATGTTGTCAGAGTGGTCACAACTGACATTGCTGGTCAGTCCTACCAGCAACGAATAAGTTATTCTCTTTCCCCACATCCTTACCAACATTTATTGTTTCTAGCGTTCTTGATAATTGCCATTTTGACTAGGGTGAGATGGAATCTCAGTGTAGTTTTGATTTGCATTTCTTTAATTGCTAAAGATGTTGAACATTTTTTTCATATTTTTTTGACCATTTGTATTTCTTCTATGAAGTGCCTGTATGGTTCCTTCGCCCATTTATCAATTGGGTTATTTGTTTTTTTTGATGTTAAATTTTTTGAGTTCTTTGTATATACTGGAGGTTAGTGCTCTGAGGTGCTGGTAGTAAAGATTTTTCTCCCATTCCATAGGCTCTATCTTTGTGTTCTTTCTATTTCTATAAAAAATGTCATTGGAATTTTAATAGGAATTACATTAAATGGTGGCATGGCCATTTTGACAATATTAATTCTGCCTATCCAAGAACATGGGAGATCTTTCCATCTTCTAAGGTCTTCTTCAATTTCTTTTTGACGCAGTTATCCCACACCTCAGTTTATACCCAAAGGAATTAAAATCAGCATACTACAGTAATGCAGCCACATCAATATTTATAGCAGCTCAGTTCACAATAGCTAGATTGTGGAACCAACCTAGATTCCCTTCAACAGATGAATGGATAAAGAAACAGATGAATGGATAAAGAATATATATATATATATATATATAATATAATTTTATTCTGCCATAAAAAATAATAATAATATGGCATTTTCAAATAAATGGATGGAATTGGAGAATGTCATGATAAGTGAAATAAGCCAAGCCCAAAAACCAAAGGCCAAATGTTTTCCCTGATAAATGGATGATGATATATAATGGGGATGGAGGATGGAGAGTGAGAGAATAATGGAGGAACTTTAGATTATGTAGAAGGAAATGAGAGGGAGGGGAGGTATGAAAAATGGTGGAATGAGACAGACATCATTACCCTCTGTACATGTGTGATTACATGAATGGTATGAATCTACATCATGTACAACCATAGAAATGAAATGATGTACCCCATTTGTGTACAATGAATCAAAATGCAGTCTGTAAAAAAGTAAAAAATAAATAATTTTTTAAAAAGTCTTCCACAACAGTGTACATTCTTTATATTTACTGGGTGTATCAATATTTATAAACTCTGAATTCCTTGAAGCAGAAAGTATGTGTTAGTTATCTTTGTACCCTAAAAACCTAACATATTGTCAAATATTAGTTATATAACTTAGGGGAAATGGTTCTTCCCTGACAGCTTTGCACACCTCCCCATAGACCACATGGGTAAGGCTTGACCACAGTGTAACCGAAGTTTTTTTTTTTTTTTCTTATTTATTCATTTATTTTATTTTTACAGAATGCATTTTGATTCATTGTACTCAAATGGGTGTAACTTTTCATTTCTTTATTAAATGTCCTGAGATTCCTCTTGAAACAATAGATAAGGAGCCTTTAAGGTATTTTCATCAAGCAGGTTCTCATCTCAATCAGGAGACTTACAAGATTTCTTCTCATTCATTTCCCTACTTACAGGTAAACACAGAAGTTCCCACCTCTCTCTCACTTAGAGTACAGCTGCAAGTTTCTGTGTAAATCTTTAAAATTGCCTGGTTACAACTCTGAATACTCTCCTCAGGAGTAGAACAACCCTTTGTGTTTACCACTTGTCACCTGACTGATCTTATTCAGAGTTGTCCTGTGGGGCTAAAGAAGCAGATATCTGATATAATGATTTGCTTTTTCTGTTTCAGTAATAAATTGCCTGAATCCATTCAAGCTTGTTGATTCCTTATCAGCCAAATCTATTGAAGTGTGGCAAGCCAACGGACCAGCCCCCAGTGGTGATCCTTATGATCATTTAAATGCCATGCAGCTGCTTAGGGACTGACTACTTAACAGTAACTAATATTTGATGACTAACTAAAATTAAGATAAACTAAGAAAATATTTGTTTATGATGAGATGAATAAAATTGCTTCAAAGATACGGCAGATATGTGCCACTAGTCATTCAAATATTGCCATAGAATTTGAAAAGACTTTTTCTTTTCTTAAAAAAAAAGTATACTTGGGAACATATGATAGATTAGCAAAAGTATTATCATTTTTCCTTTTATCAAACGATAGGTAGACTTTATGACTATAGCATAATTGAACAGGGTTATGAAAGAAATGACCAGTATCATAAATGTTTTCTCTAATGTTTACAAAGTAAGGTGAATGTCAGCAAATCAGAAGAGTATAGTGTCTCTGTATACATCATCTAGGACAGAATTTGTATAAAAAATACATAATAAATATTTTAGGCTTTTCAGACCATATTATACTCAACTTTGCTCTTGTTGTACAAAAGCAAACATAGACAATACATAAGCAAATGAATTTGTCTGTGTTCCAATAAAACTAGGGATATAGCTCCATGATAGAGAGCTTGCCTATCATGTAAAGCCTCAGGTTCAGCCCCAGTACTGGGGGGAAAATCTGTGTTTATGGACACTAAAATTTGAAATTCATATAATTTTTGTGACACAAATATTTTCTTTTGAATTTTTCTACCAGTAAAAATGAAAGCGCAATCTTTAATTTATGGATAATATAAAAAATAGGTGCTGAATTGGATTTGGCCCATGAACAATTTACCATCCTCTGAATTATGGAATAGGATACTTCTTGCTATTAGAGAATCCCTGAAATCCAGGATTTGTAAGTTGAAGCTTGACATAGTAGGCACCATTGCAAAGAATGGACTTTCACAGTATAGAGACTTTGTACCTTATTTTTCCATGTCTGGGTCATTTAAAAAATATTTTAATTATACAAATTTATGGGATACAAGGTGATAATTCAATGCATGTATATAGTATATAATGATCAAATCAGGGTAATTAATATTTACAGTTCATTAAACATTTTAAAATTTTTATTAAAACATAATAACTGTACATATGTATGGGATGCAGTGTGCTTTTTCAATACATGTGCACATGAAATCAGGGTAATTAACATTTCCATCTCATTATCATTCCTTTATATTTAGAGACTTTGAGTGTCTCTCTTCTAGTTATTCATAAAATACATGATACATTGTTGTGAACTACATAGTATGCTCCCTGTTCTGTAGAACACTAGAACTTACTGCTTCTATCTAACTGTATTTGGGTATTTGTTACATAACATCCCACAATCTTCCCTCTCCCTACCTTTCCAACCTCTAGTAATCAAATATTTCACATTCCTATTGACTTTGAGCTTTTTGTTGTTGTTGTTGTTCTTTGTTTTTTTGTTTTTGTTTTTGTTTTTGTTTTCTTTTCTTGACATTTGTTTTTGTTTTGGCACTGAAGATTGAACCCAAGGGTACTTTACCACTGAGCTACATTCCCAAACCTTTTTTTTTTTTTTTTCTGAAACAGTCTTGCTAAACTGTTTAGAGTCTCACTAAGTTGATGAGGCTGGCCTTGAACTTGCAGTCCTCCTACCTCAGCCTCCTGGATCACTAGGATTATAGGCGTGCACCACCATGTCCAGCTTGTATTGACTTTTTTTAGCAACCACATGTGAGAGAGAATATGTCCAATTTGTCTTTCTTCGCCTGACTTATTTTACTTAACATAATGTCCTATAGTTCCATCCATCTTGCTGCAAATGATATCATATCATTCTTTTTTATGGCTCATTAATATTCCATTGTGCTGTCATTTTATTCTCATTTTGACCTTTTCTTATAGCTAATGAGAAGGTTGAGCTTGATAAGTTGATGGATGGAGTGAAAGTTCTCACAGGTAAGAAATTAATACAAATCTAAGAATATAAATTTTACTCAGCATTATAAAGATTTTGTAATCTATTTTGCTATTATATCTTTTATTTGATTAATTTTTAATCTAATGCCTTAGAATTACATTTTAATATTAAAACTTCAGTTCTGTGTTTTGGTAGCAACTTCTTTGTTGTTTAGATATGACATTAATATATTAATATATGTAGAGAAAAATAACAAACTCTAGATTAAGCCACTGAATTGTAAAATAAAGCTTCGATAAAGACATAGGTGATTTTATTATCTAAAGGTGTACAGAAACACAGGTATTTGGATCAGTCCTAATAAAATCCTAATTCACCAGGTAATGATGTAAGCCTCTTTTCTTGTGCATTGATGATCCCTACAAGGTTGCAACTGTGTTGTCTTTTTAACATGTCATGGATCATTTTGCTAATGTTAAAGAAAAGGATGTATTTATATAAATGCTATTGATTATATATTTAGATATATCACACTCTGCTCTTTATCAAGTGGTAGTTTCACGTGGAACAATCTAAGTTTGTTCATAATTTGGAACTAAGTCATCCTTAAAATTCTCACATGATCCCATTTTGATTGTTTTGAAGGAAGGGGGATTGACGTCAGTCATTTGGAAAATGTTCTGGGAAACATGGGGATAAACCTCACAGAAAAAGACTGGCTGAAGCTACTAAAAAATCTACCAACAGATGGTGAGATCCTTTAAGGGAACTTAGTGAAGTTTTTAAATCATCTCTATATAATCTAGGAAGAAAGAATATGTATATTAAAATATTAGCATGATCCTATTCTGCCTTAAGAAATTCTGTATCAGTTTAGTAATTAACAGATGGTAATCATGAATCCTGCCATCAGGGGAAAATATTCATTTTTGGATCCCAATTTTTAGAGACCGAAAATTCAGCTGTAAATTTAAGAAACAGAAATAGGGGAGAACTTAATTAGACATTAAGGAATAGATCAATTTTAAAAAGTGGCAAAGAAATAATGTTTCATCATAGAAGTTAGCCAGCTGTAGTATTGCTCATGGGTAGGTAGAAAGTCTGTACTAAGAATTTTCTCTGCTATTTAATTTTATTATCTTAAATTGGACTCTGCTAGTGAACATAATCAAAGATATCTTTTAAAATTATGGATTTTATATTTTATCTTAATGCACCTCCCCATAATATGTCTGTGACCTAAATATTTTACAGCAGATGGAAAGCTCTATCAAAATAGATTGATGGATGGATTGAAGTCCCTCAAAGGTGAGCGAGATTCATGATGAAATACAAATGGACTTCAGATCTCTCAAATTGTTTGCACTATTCCTTCGTCACTAATTTGTGAATATTGTCACTGATCATATATATTGATTTTATACTAACTTCTTCCACAGATTGATTATAATTTGCTAATTTTTAAAATACATTTTGTGTCTTGGAAAGAAGTTCCTTAGTCTGGGAATTTTTTGTACTTAGAGAAAAAACAACAGAGGCCTATATTTGACATGTTCAAAAACCATGAGAATTGATTAATGCAGGAAATTTGGTCATTGGAATAAATAATCTGAAGATCCAGTTAACAAAAATAAACTGTACTTATAGGCCAAAAATATGTAAGATTTGTCATCTTTACTATTGAATTGACAGTGCAATTAATCTAACCCTTTAAAAACTTTATGCTATGTAGATTAGTCCTTGAGATCAGTTTTATATCAAGTTTCTATTATTAAATCCATTATTGATTCTCTTTGTTATTTTTGCCTTATTTACTGGGACTTGGGCCTCAATCCTGGTGCAGAAAGTGATAATCACAACATTAGAATTAATAACTGTCACTTTTTGGATTCCTTAAGTTTGCTTGTATGCCTTTGTCTTTCACAAGAAGGTACGATTGATGTCAATAAACTGGACACAGTTCTGGGAACGATGGGCATGAGACTCACCGGAAAGGAATTTAAAGATCTGACTCAGAATCTACCAGTGGATGGTAAGCATTTAAATTTACTGAGCTCCTCAAGAGGAGAGGAGCTTGTGTGTTTTTGTATACACACCTTGAGTGTGATTATTTGGAATCAAGAAATCTTTTAGAAAAAAATTAAAAGGAAAAAGGGCCTAATAAGTGAGAATCAAATTATTCTCCAGTTATTTCATCAAATATCATCACACATCATTATAGTAACTTTTTCTACTGTGTAGTTTAGCTCAAGAAAATCTCTTAAGATTGCTGCCATAGAGGGAAAAAAGGATAAAGCAGAAAATCAAGAGGAAAGTAAAGAGTGATGGGAATAGAACAGAATGAAAAAAGAAAGAAGAAATTATTATGGTGGAAATTATCAAAATACCATTAGGAATTTTCATAAGTGGATAATAGTGGCCATGATTTCCCCAGTCATTCAAAATAGGAAGTTACGAAGGATAAGGAGCAATGAATGTGTCTCCCCCTTCACCAGAGATGGCAGCTACCACAACGGGAGGAACACTATGGTCATTCTGGAAAGTATATCATGTTTCCCATATGCTAGAAACTATGGATTCGGATATCTCTAGACAAGTCTCCATGATTCCATGCTAGTATTAAAGAACTCTAAATCGTGCCTGAAATATGGGAACAGTAAGCCTTTTCTTAACTTTCCTATTCACTTTTTAGAACTGATGAGGAACATACATGTAATTTTTGCTGGCACACTTTTTTTGTAGCTTAAGGTTGTTCTGATCCCAAGAAACAGACCTTGTGGCAGAAATTGGTATGCAGGTTTTTTGGGAATGTTTTCAGTTCAACACGTCTGTAAAGGAATAAGCAAATCAGGATTGGTCAGAGGGGGGCAAAAGTTGAACTGCAAGTTTGCTTCAAAATTCTCAGCTGATCCTCCAACTATTCCTTTTTGGAATTCTGACCAACTGAATGGTTGGGAAAAAGACAAAACAAAACAAAAATTTGAAAAAAACCTCCCTAATTTACTACATTCCAACTGTGATATCCATTGAATCACTGAGGGCTTAGAGTCCTTGAGCTTACTCCTTACTAGGTGTCTGTGAGGAAGGAGTTAGATATCTATGGGTAAAGGGTAAGATCCTGTACATTCATCACCTGAAGACAATAAATACAAATTCAGATTGGAATAAATATTTTAATCCTTGTTCCTATCATTTTTTCATCACTGATACCCATTTACTTTCAGTGACTATGAAAGCTAAATTAAATTAGCACACGTGCTCCCCACATGGTGACTTTCATATAGAAATTTATATTGGTCCAAGTTGATTTTTGAGATAAAGGGGGGTGGAGTACCAAAGATTCTTCTTATATATAGAAGCAATTATTAAGTGTTATCAATATTTGATTTTTTTATCTGACTGACTTTCTGATTCACTGTATATGTTATGTTATCTTTTCATTGTTTACATGTCTCAGCTCACTGATATTATAGATTCAAGTTTCATAGATATTAAGGTTTCCCACTAATATGAAATTCCCATGAAATTATCTCTTTTACAATTAGACCAAAAGCTTTTGTAGGAAGGGAGAGTTTTAATACTTTTAAAGATAAAATGAACATTTATTAGCCACTTTTTCTCTCCCTAAATAATGATAACATCCAATAATTATATAATGTTTATGTATATGTGGGATACTCTACAAAGATTATTTATTATATATTACTTCATTTATTTCTCACAAAACTCAGTAAATAGGTACTACTATTGAAATATTGTACATGTGAAGATCTGGAAAATGAACTGATTTGTGAGCTAAATTTTTTTCTCTGTTGTACTTACAATTTTGATGTCTATTTCAAAATTGATTTTTATATGCATATCAACAGCACCAATGATATTCCCATAGCTAAATCTAGGCTCAGTTTCTATCTGGTTTTCTATCAGTAGCATTTAACATATTTGATCATTTTCTTCTATATACCACCATTTCCTCACTTTGACATTCAAGAGACCACACTCATTTTTTTTTCTAGATTACTCCCTGCTCCACCTTTGTCTCTTTTTGATTCTTCCTCACCTCTCAAAACATCTCATCTTTCACATGTTCCAAGAGTAAATCTTGGACCATTTCTGTGTGCACACATTCCCTTGGTGATCTTAAATAGTTTCATAACTTTAAATGCTATATTTATACTGATAGATCCCAATCAATATACCTCTCTGGTCTGGACCTCTATTCTGAATTCCAGAATCATATATTCAACTACCTACTTAAATGTATAATAGTATCAAAATTTACATGTTTAAAACCAATCTTCAGTACTAACCAGCTCTTCTCTTTCAGTCTTTTCCATACCAGTAAATGTCAACTCAATCTTTTCCATTGCTTTAGCCAAAAATCTTGGAATCATTATGACTCTTGTCTTCTCACACCATACCTTCAATCCTTGAGCTATTAATTTTGGCTGTCCCTCCAGAATTGTGGCTCTCACCTACATTTCTCACTACCTCTGACACTTTTATCCTTGTTCATGCAACTATCACTCCTCTGGATTATTATGGTAATCCTCTAACTGTTCTCTTTAAACCTACCTTTTCCTTTTGTCTCCACATAGTATCCACATTTTTACTGCTAAAATATAAATCACATCATGAAATTCCTGTACTCAAAATATCCAATGGTTCCCCGTATTTCTCAGGGTTAAATTCAGAGTCCTTACTATGTCCTAGAAAGTCTTATTTAATTTGTTCAAGCTTTCTGATTTCTTCTCCTACTTTTCTCTGCTCTGTCCATTCCAGACACATTGATCTCCAGACACATGAGTCAGCCATGCTTCCATCTCAGCGTTTTTACTTACTCTTAGCTCTGTCTGGAACATTCTTCCCCCAGGTATCTACCTGCCTCATTCCCCACCTCAAGTCTTCTCAACCTTAGTGATACCTTCCATAACTTTTCTATTTAAATTGCAGCAGCACCTCTTTGTAGCAGGCTCTATACCATTTCTCACGTTTACTTTTCTCCCCAGCACTTACTATGTAATTTTTTTCATTAAATTCATTACTATATCCTTGGTATTTAAGGCAGTGCATAGCAGGTACTCAATAAATACATGTTACGTTAGGTTAAATTTATTGAGCTTCTGTAATATAAAAGGCCCATGATTAAGCAATACAGTTGGGTAAATTACTCCCCAAATTATTAATAGCTTACGTTTATAATACAAAATAGTAAATAATTAAAGTAAAAATGACAATGTTAAAATAAATTGTGAATAGACTGAATAGATAATCTCCAAATGCACTTTAAAAAGGTATGCAATTTTAACTACTCTTAGGTTCTGTTTCATGGAACAGTGGAAAAGTGAGGTGAGTGTGGTGGCATGTGCTACTTGGGAATCTAGTTTTAGCTACTTGGGAATCTGAGCAGGAGGATCACTCAAGCCTGGGAGCTGGAAACCAACCTGGACAACATAGTGAGACCCTGTCTCAAAGAAAAGAAAAGAAGTAAACTCCAAAGTAGCCAAGCCAAAAAAAAAAAAAAAAAAAAAAAAAAAAAAATACCCAGTTCCCATAAAAGGACAATCTGAAATTCAACTTTTTAGTTTTTGTGATATTGGAGATGTAATGCAGGACATTCTATATCCCCAGCCCTTTCTATTTTAATTTTAAGACAGGGTTTTGCTAAGTTGCCCAGGTGGGCCTTGAATTTATAATCCTCCTGCCTGATCCTCCTAAATAGCTGGGATTACAGGTGTGCACAATCATGCCCAAACTGAAATTTAATTTTGTCTGTCATGTACATGACTCATCAATGTGAAGGTAGAAAATCAAAGTAACATTGTTATTATAGTCATTTTAGCATGCAGGACTTTCTTTCCTTCTCCATGATTTTGAAAGAGATCTTTAAAAAATAAAATGAAATTATAAATAAAATTCTAGAGCAAAAGTTAATATATACCTTTGGTATTTCATATCATCTTTTAGTATCTATGTCTGTCATTTCTGTCTTATTTTATAGTTGATGGGAAAGTCAATCTTAAAACAGTGATGGATGAAGTAAAAAAATTCTCAGGTGAGTAAAAAGTTAACTATAAAACCAGAACCCTTAAGTATTTTCAATTTAACATTTTTAATTACCTAATCACTATCCTTAAAAATATGGAGATTTAATTTACTAACTGAGATACTATATTTACTACATTTGAACATTAATTATGTTTTAACCAATAGATCAAAGGACTGTCTTGATAGCATGTTGTTTTACTCTGTAGTTCATTTTCTAAGTATCTTCAGAGCACTATTATCCAAAATTCAACTATTTCAATAAATAGAAAAAATCATTGTCCTCATCACTGTGAACAACTAATCACGTAATTCAGGTCAAAAGGTGTACTTGTGTACTTCAGGGAATGTGAATGTTTTAGACTACCCACATATGGTTTTCTAATCACTGGCCAATTATGCAACCAAAATTAGCGTGTTTCATCCTTAGACTTAGGAGATTTTCTTTTTCAGTAAATTAGGGAAATAACTTCTTTTTATGGCTTTTCCATATATATAGAAAACCAGAGAGAGAGAGAGAGAGTGAAAGAGAGATTGAGAGAGAGAGAGAGATTTCTGCTTTGCATGTTTTCAAATTGTAGAAGATTCTTAATAGGTTTTCAGACATGAATATTTATTATTTGGAATTACTAGGTGGGTCTTAAAACTCTCAAATGTCTGTGTTCTCATGATTTCAAAGGAATAAAGGTTGATGTCAGTGATCTTCAAAATCTTCTTAGTAACATGGGGATTGAGATAACAGATATGGAATGCTCAGAGCTGAAGAAAATCCTGCCGACTGATGTTGAGCCAATATAGTTGTCTTCTGGGCCTTACAGAGATCCCGATCTTGTAGATTTTTTGAGAAGTCATAAAACATTTCTGAAATTTCCACTAGAAATCCCTGAATTTTGTTAGGGAAAAAAGTTCTCAGTTATGTAGAAACCTTGTAACTCTTAATGAAGCTTTACTTTTTAAATCTTCAAAACCTTTGGTATGACTAAAGTGAATACTATAACTTAATTTTTTCCCTGATTATAATCAGGGAAAGAAAGTATAATGATGAGAGTGAAAAGCTAGTAGAAGAAAAGGAAAAGCGAAGGCAAGGGAAGAGTAGGAAACAACGGCATGGTGAAGTAGCTAAGAGCGAAGTATTTTGAGTCTGAGCATAATAGATTCACATCTTGGCTCCACTGCTTATTAGCTGTTATCTTGAAATAATTCATTCTTAACCTCTCTATGCTTTAATTTCTGCATTTACAAAATGAGGGTAAAATTGAATGAGATAAAGCACTTTGAAAAGTGATTGATATATGATGAAACTTCAGCAAATGTCAGCTGTTGTGCTGTTATAAAAGTTATGGTGGTGGTAGTGATGACAATGATGACGTCTAGAATAGGCCAGATTCACAATTTCTTTTTTTATATATTTTTAGCTGTAGATGGACACAATACCTTTATTTTATTTATTTATTTTTATGTGATACTGAGCTTCGAACCCAATGCCTCATACATGTGAGGCTCTACAACTGAGCCACAACCCCAGCCCCAAATTTACAATTTTTTTAGGTAACAAATTCATAGAGATATTTGTCACTTGTTTAAAAGTTGCCAACTTTCATCTTTATTTCTATATAAGATGGCATTTTAAAGAAAATTTGATGTCAAATAATAAAATATAAAATACTCCTTTGTGATTGCCCATATAATTTTCGTTGATGTGAATTTGCCTTTTCTTACAGCTGCTGGAAAGGTGTTTCAGAATAGAATGCTGGGTGGCTTAAATTCTCTTAAAGGTGATAATTTAATATGAAATTCTTGGGTCTTTATTTATAATATTACATTGTTGATATTGTAAACTGATTCATTAGCTATGTTTCTTTAAACATCTGTATTTTATCAGATAATATAGTTGCTTGTCTTTTTGCATCTAGTCTTGAGTTTTCCCAAACTTTACTAGGGAGAAAAATCATTGGAAGCTTGTTTGTATATAGCAAGGAGTCAGTTATTTTAGAAATTTGTGATAATCTAGAAGCTTAAATTACAAAAATAACTTCTATTTCAGAAAATAAGATGCTTAGCTGCTTCAACTGTAGTAAAAAAGTTAAGAACTTGTTTGTGTTCCTTTATCTTCTAATCAAGGTTTAAAGAAAAAAGTTTTATCCATTAATTCTATCATTTAATTCTTTAGTCATTAATATATCTTATTTTTATCATTTTTACCTTTCTTTTTTTTTTTTTTCTTTCTTTCTTTTTTTTTTTTTATTGTAAACAAATGGGATACATGTTGTTTCTCTGTACATGGCGTAAAGGCATACCATTTGTGTAATCATAAATTTACATATAGCAATGTTGTTTGATTCATTCTGTTATTTTTTCCCTTCCCCCCACCCCTCCCACCCCTCTTTACCCTCTATACAGTAGTTCCTTCCTCCATACTTGCCCCCCTCCCTAACCCTAACTCTAACCCTTCCCTCCCCCCCATTATGTGTCAACCTCCACTTATTAGCGATATCATTCGTCCTTTGGCTTTTTGAGATTGGCTTATCTCACTTAGCATGATATTCTCCAATTTCATCCATTTGCCTGCAAATGTCATAATTTTATCATTCTTTATGGCTGAGTAATATTCCATAGTATATATATACCACAGTTTCTTTATCCACTCATCAATTGAAGGGCATCTAGGTTGGTTCCACAGTCTGGCTATTGTGAATTGAGCAGCTATGAACATTTATGTGGCTGTATTTCTGTAGTATGCAGATTTTAAGTCCTTTGGGTATAGGCCAAGGAGTGGGATAGCTGGGTCAAATGGTGGTTCCATTCCAAGTTTTCTAAGGAATCTCCACACTGCTTTCCATAGCGGCTGCACTAATTTGCAGCCCCACCAGCAGTGTATGAGTGTACCTTTCTCCCCACATCCTCGCCAACACCTGTTGTTGCTCGTATTCTTGATAATCGCCATTCTAATTGGGGTGAGATGGAACCTTAGGGTGGTTTTGATTTGCATTTCTCTTATTACTAGAGATGTTGAACATTTTTCCATATGTTTGTTGATTGCTTGTAGATCTTCTTCTGTGAAGTGTCTATTCATTTCCTTAGCCCATTTGTTGACTGGACTGTTTGAATTCTTGGAGTAGAGTTTTTTGAGTTCTTTATAGATTCTGGAGATTAGTGCTCTATCTGAAGTATGATTGGCAAAGATATTCTCCCACTCTGTAGGCTCTTTCTTCGCATTGCTGATAGTTTCCTTTGCTGAGAGAAAGCTTTTTAGTTTGAATCTATCCCAGTGGTTGATTCTAGCTTTTATTTCTTGTGCTATGGGAGTCCTGTTAAGGAAGTCTGGTCCTAGACCAACAAGATGAAGATTTGGACCTACTTTTTCATCTATAATCTGCAGGGTCTCTGGTCTGATTCCGAGGTCCTTAATCCATTTTGAGTTTAGTTTCGTGCATGGTGAGAGATATGGGTTTAGTTTCATTCTGTTGCATATGGATTTCCAATTCTCCCAGCACCATTTGTTGAAGAGGCTATCTTTTCTCCATTGCATATTTTTGGCCCCTTTGTCTAGTATGAGAAAATTGTATTTATTTGGGTTTGTGTCCGTGTCCTCTATTCTGTACCATTGATCTACCTTTCTATTTTGGTACCAATACCATGCCGTTTTTGTTACTATTGCTTTGTAGTAGAGTTGAAAATCTGGTATTGCAATACCCCCTGTTTCACTCTTCCTGCTAAGGATTGCTTTAGCTATTCTGGGTTTCTTATTCTTCCAGATGAATTTCATAATTGCCTGCTCTATTTCTGTAAGGTACGTCATTGGGATTTTAATTGGAATTGCATTGATTTTGTATAGCACTTTAGGTAGTATGGCCATTTTGACAATATTAATTCTTCCTATCCAAGAACATGGAAGATCTTTCCATCTTCTAAGGTGTTCTTTAATTTCTTTCTTTAGTGTTGTATAGTTCTCATTGTAGAGGTCTTTCACCTCTTTTGTGAGATTGATTCCCAAGTATTTTATTTTTTTTCGAGGCTATTGTGAATGGGGTAGTTTTCCTAATTTCTCTTTCTGAAGATTCATCACTTATGTATAAAAATGCGTTGGATTTATGGGCATTGATCTTGTAACCTGCTACTTTACTGAAATCACTTATGAGTTCTAAGAGTTTTCTGGTGGAATTTCCAGGTTCCTCTAAATATATAATCATGTCATCAGCGAACAGGGATAGTTTGAGTTCTTCTTTTCCAATTCGTATCCCTTTAATTTCTTTGGTTTGTCTAATTGCTCTGGCCAGAGTCTCAAGAACGATGTTGAATAGAAGTGGTGAAAGAGGGCATCCCTGCCTTGTTCCAGTTTTTAGGGGGAATGCTTTCAGTTTTTCACCATTTAGAATGATATTAGCCATGGGCTTAGCATAAATGGCCTTTACAATATTAAGGAATGTTCCCACTATCCCTATTTTTTCTAGTGTTTTGAGCATGAAGGGGTGCTGTATTTTATCAAATGCTTTTTCTGCATCTATTGAAATAATCATGTGATTCTTGACTTTAAGTCTATTAATATGGTGAATTACGTTTATTGATTTCCTGATGTTGAACCAACCTTGCATCCCTGGGATGAAACCCACTTGATCATGGTGCACTATCTTTTTAATATGTTTTTGTATGCGATTTGCTAAAATTTTGTTGAGAATTTTTGCGTCGATGTTCATTAAGGATATTGGTCTGAAATTTTCTTTCCTTGATGAGTCTCTGTCTGGTTTAGGTATCAGTGTGATATTGGCTTCATAGAATGAGTTTGGGAGGGTTCCCTCCTCTTCTATTTTATGGAATACTTTGAGAAGTATTGGAATGAGCTCTTCCTTAAAGGTTTTGTAGAACTCGGCTGAGAACCCATCTGGTCCCGGACTTTTCTTTGTTGGTAGGCTTTTGATGACTTCTTCTATTTCAGTACTTGAAATTGGTCTATTTAAATTGTTTATGTCCTCCTCATTCAGTTTAGGCAATTCATATGTCTCTAGAAACCTGTTGATGTCTTCGAAATTTTCTATTTTGTTGGAGTATAGATTTTCAAAATAGCTTCTAATTATGTTTTGTATTTCCATCCTGTCTGTAGTGATATTTCCTTGTTCATTCCGAATTTTAGCGATTTGGGTTTTCTCTCATCTTCTCTTTGTTAGTGTGGCTAAAGGTTTATCAATTTTGTTTATTTTTTCGAAGAACCAACTATTTATTTTGTCAATTTTTTGTATTGTTTCTTTTGTTTCAATTTCATTGATTTCAGCTCTGAGTTTAACAATTTCCTGTCTTCTACTACTTTTGGTGCTGTTCTGTTCTTCTTTTTCTAAGGCTTTGAGCTGTAGTGTTAGGTTGTTTATTTGTTGAGTTTTACTTCTTTTATTAAATGCGCTCCATGAAATAAATTTCCCTCTAAGTACTGCTTTCATAGTGTCCCAGAGGTTTTGATATGATGTTTCTTTGTTCTCATTTACCTCTAAGAATTTTTTAATTTCCTTCCTAATATCTTCTGTTATCCATTCATCATATAATAGCATATTGTTTAATCTCCAGATGTTGGAATAGTTTCTGTGTTTTACTCTTTCATTTATTTCTAACTTCAATCCATTATGATCTGATAGAATACATGCTAGTGTCTCTATCTTCTTGTATTTGCTAACATTAGCTTTGTGGCATAATATATGGTCTATTTTAGAGAAGGATCCATGTGCTGCTGAGAAGAAAGTGTATTCACTCTTGGTTGGATGGAATATTCTATAAATGTCCGTTAAGTCTAAATTATTGATTGTGTTGTTGAGATCTATGGTTTCTTTGCTCAATTTTTGTCTGGAAGATCTGTCCAGTGGTGAGAGCGGCGTGTTAAAATCACCTAGTATTATTGTGTTGTGGTCTATTTGGTTTCTGAAATTGAGAAGGATTTGTTTGACATACATAGATGAGCCACTGTTTGGGGCATAGATGTTTATGATTGTTATATCTTGCTGATTTATGCTTCCCTTAAGCAGTATGAAATGACCTTCTTTATCCCTTCTGACTAACTTTGGCTTGAAATCCACATTATCGGAAATGAGGATGGATACTCCAGCTTTTTTGCTGAGTCCATGTGCATGGTATGTTTTTCCCCATCCTTTCACCTTTAATCTATGGGTATCTTTTTCTATGAGGTGAGTCTCTTGCAGGCAACATATTGTTGGATCTTTCTTTTTAATCCAGTCTGCCAGTCTATGTCTTTTGATTGATGAATTCAGGCCATTAACGTTCAGGGTTATTATAGAGAAATGATTTGGTTTCCCGGTCATTTGGTTCATTTTTAAAATTTTGTTTATTTATTTGTTTGACACAACTTGTTTCCTCCTTTATTTGACAATTCCTTTAGGATAATTCCTCCCTTTGCTGATTTGCTTCTTTGTTTTTCATCTCTTCCTCATGGAATATTTTGTTGAGAATGTTCTGTAATGCTGGCTTTCTTTTTGTAAATTCTTTTAGCTTTTGTTTATCATGGAAGGATTTTATTTCATTGTCAAATTTGAAGGTAAGTTTTGCTGGGTATAAGATTCTTGGTTGGCATCCATTTTCTTTCAGGGCTTGAAAAATGTTGTTCCAGGACCTTCTAGCTTTTAGGGTCTGGATTGAAAAATCTGCTGATATGCGTATTGGTTTCCCCCTGAATGTAATTTGGTTCTTTTCTCTCACAGCCTTTAAAATTCTGTCTTTATTTTGTATGTTAGGCATTTTCATTATAATGTGCCTTGGTGTGGGTCTGTTGTAATTTTGTGTATTTGGAGTCCTGTAAGCCTCTTGAACTTGATTTTCCATTTCATTCTTCAGATTTGGGAAATTTTCTGATATTATTTCATTGAATAGGTTGTTCATTCCTTTGGCTTGTTTCTCTAGGCCTTCCTCAATCCCAATAATTCTTAAATTTGGCCTTTTTCATGATATCCCATAGTTCTTGTAGATTCTGTTCATGATTTCTTACCATCTTCTCTGTTTGTTCAGCTTTGTTTTCAAGGTTAAATATTTTGTCTTCAATGTCTGAGGTTCTGTCTTCCAGGTGTTCTATCCTATTGGATATGCTTTCTATGGAGTTCTTAATTTGGTTTATTGTTTCCTTCATGTCAAGGATTTCTGTTTGGTTTTTTTTCAATATCTCTAACTCTTTATTGAAATGATCTTTTGCTTCCTGTATTTGCTCTTTTAACTGTCGATTGGTGCGATCAATCAATGCTTGCATTTGCTCTTTCATCTCATCATTCAATGCTTGCATTTGCTCTTTCATCTCCTCGTTTGCTTCTCTGATCATTTTAATTATGTACATTCTGAACTCCTTTTCTGTCATTTCTTCTGCCATGCTGTCATTGGGTTTTATTGATGTAACATCTAGATTTGTTTGCAGCATTTTCTTTCCTTGTTTTCTCATGTTGTTCAGATATCAGTGGACCGCTGAGATATTGCAGATTTCCTCTGTTGATTTACAATGACCCTGAAGATTTCTATATATATCCCCTCTTAGCCTTCAGTAGGCTGAAGTCTTGGAGGAGGTTGATAATGCGGTGCTCCACAAGGAAGCTGCCTCTCTAGGAGTGGTGGCCTTCAGGTGGGGTATATTCCCTGCTAGTGGGCAGAGGTGCCTCCACTTGTTGACCAATGGTCATCCAAAGGGAACCTAGGCTGTGGGCTGAGGCAAGGCCTGTTTGGGCCTGAGCCTCTGGTTTTACCGTCCTTGTGGGAAACCTCACCCAGCAGGGAAGACTCACCCGGTGGGGAGGTCTCGCTGGTCAGTTTCCTCCTAGAGGTTCCCCTCAATTTACAGCTACTGCCTGGGCTGGGCTGCCTTCCTCTGCAAAGTTCCCAGGGGCCCGGCCCTACCTCCTGGGCCTGGGAGCCTCACCCTTCGCAGATGAATCTCCTTAGGCTGCCCCTCCTCAGAGAATTTGCCCATAGGCCTGGAACCTTCGCTCCGCCCTTAGCCTGTCTCTGTGCGGCTCTTCCACCCAGAAGCCTCCTAGATCCTGGGACCCTGTTCTGCACCTAATCGCCTGGCTGCGTGGCCCCTCCTCTGAGCAGCCACCTGTGGCCCCGAACAATCGCTCTGAGTCCCAGAGACCCGCCGCAGGCCTCTTCCTCCAGACAGCCGCCCAGTATGCCGGTGCGGTCACTAGGAGTCCAAGAACCTCACTTCGTGCCTCCTCCTCCCACCAACCACCCGTAGCCTGGGGCAATCAATCACTCCAAGTCGAAGTGACCCTGCCCGTTCCTCCTCCTTCTCCAGATAACCCCCCGGGTGTTCAGGAGCAGTCCCTCTGAGTGGCTCTGAATCCACGTGACCCGCTGCACGGGTCCTCTGGGCAACCGCCCAGAGCTCTGGTGTGGTCCCTCAAGACCAAGCGTCCCACCACGCTTCTCCTCCAGGCAGCCCCTCTGTGTTCAGGAGCTGTCACTTTAAGACCAAACAACTCACCACTCGCCTTCTCCTCTGAGCAGCCGCCTGGAGCGCTAATGCAGTCACTGCGAGTCCAAAGGACCCGCCGCGCTCCTTCTCCTCCTTCTCCTACTCCTCCGGGCAGGCCCCGGGGTTCAGAAGTGGTCAGGGTCCAAACAGCTCGCCACGCAGCCCCTTCTCTGGCAACCGCCTGTAGTTCCCGTATAGTCACCCGAATCCAAGCGGCTGCTCCTCTTCCTCCTCGTCCTCAGGGCAGGCCCCGGGGTTCAGAAGCGTCGTTCTGATTCCAAACAGCTCGCCGTGCGGCTTCTCCTCTGGCAACCGCCTGCAGCTCTGGCGCAGTCTCTCCGAATCCAAGTGGCCACGCTCCTCTCCTCCTCCTCAGGGCAGGCCCCGGTGTCCTGAGTCCACACAGTTCTCCCCGCCACTCCTCCCCCGGGCAGCCGCCGGAGCCCCAGTGGCTGCTCCGAGTCCCAGCGCTGTGCCGACCGGCCTCCTCTATGGCGCTCCAGCGGGGGGAGGGGCGTCTCGCCGGCAGTTCTACTTCACAAAGTTTCCTGCGTTCCGGGACCCCCGTCCCATCCGGGATGCCCCCCCAGGGGGTGAGAGTCACCCGGCTACTTTGAGTTGGTCCCAAGCGTCTCAATATCTCCTCTCTTGAATCCTGAGTTCTGGAGCAACACGTAATGCAGCCACCCTCTAGGCCGCCATCTTGAAAACCCCCTCATTTTTACCTTTCTTAGGTAATAACCTCATTACATAAGATAAGGGTTGGTGTAGTTTTATTTTAATTCTTTAAAATCATCTCATTTAAATTTTCTTTCTTTTTTTTTTTTTTTTAAGGAGGAATGGTTAATGTCAGTGACCTGAACAGAGTTCTTGGAAACATGGGAATTAAACTCACAGAAAAAGAACTTGAAAGTCTGGTAGAAAACCTGCCAGTTAATGGTAAACATAAAATAAATAATACATGCAGCATTCTTGAGCTTCAGAGGGCTAAATCCAAATATCCTATATATCTATGAACTATGAAATTCAACATAGCCCAAAAGGAATTTATTATATTTTAATTTAATAGACTCCTACTTCTAATTTTACCTCATGGCAACCAGGATGCAGTGAGAGAGGAGGTGAGAAGAGGAGGTGAGGGCTGGGAACAAGATTTACCCTTTGAGGGCATAACCCCAGTGACCTACTTCCTCTAGCTACCTCACTTTCTACGGTTTTCACCACCCCTTGATGATACCATCAGATTATTAATCCATCAATGAATTACCCTCTGATGAAGTTAGAATCTGTGATCTGATCACCTTTTCAAAGGTCCAGCCTCTGAACACTACAGTGATAGGGACCAAGCTTTTTATATATGAGACTTTGGGGGACATTCAAATTCCAGACCATAACAGTGGCTTATTATTTCACATTGATTATCATTTCTTATTGAATAGAAATTCTTAATTTTAGTAGAGTTAAATGTACTCACTATTTTCCTTATAATTTCTGTTTAGGAAATTTTGTTACAATTGTAAATTCTTTACAATTTCTTTTTCTGTTTAGGAAAATTTTCTCATTGTTTTTAACATTTTTTAGTATTTTTCTTTGTACTTGATATAGAATTCATTGGTTTTGTTGTGAAATCAATTTTTTCTATATTAATAATCAATTTTTCATTAGCCTCTTCTTCAACTGTTTTGTAAAGTAATTCTATGTACAGGCTAGAGTCTGAGTTTTCTATGCCTTTACATTGGTTTATAATGATTGTGTATCTTTTTTACTCTACTTTTTAAACCAGTTATTCTTTTTGTGTTCATGTTTCATTAGCTGGAAACTGCAGGCCCAGTTGAATACTAGAATACTAGAGGTAATAACAGGCATGTTTGTCTCTGTGACTTTAACAGAAAGTTTCTCCCTTGCCTAATGGTGTCTACTCTTAGGTTGTTCTTTACATTATTTGAGGTGAAATTCATATAATCACATAACATAAAATTAACTATTTTAAAGTGAGTACACTTAATATGTTCACAATATTGTGCAACTACCACCTTTTTGCAGGTCTTTAACATTCTCATTACCCAATTAAGAATCCACATTGCCTTTAAGCAGTTAGTTTACATTAACCCCTCCTTAGATATCAGGGTAATACTTAACTTACAGAATTAATTAGGAATTTTTCCCTCCTCTTCTATTGTTTGGAAGAGTTTGAGAAAAAATGAGGTTAATTTTTCTTTAAATGTTGGTAGAATTCACTAGTGAAGCTGTCTGGTCATTGACTTTCCTTGGTTAAAAGATTTTTAAGTACTGATTCAGTTTCTTTCTTAAAGTCTACTCCTATTTTCTGTTTATTCTTGTGTCACTATTGGCAGTTGTGTTTGTAGGTTATTTTGCTCATTCATGTACACTTCCTCATAGTATTTTTTATCAATCCTTTCATTTATGTAGTAATGTCCCTGTCTTTACTTCTGAGTTGAGTATTTTGTCTCTTCTCTTTCTTAAATCAGACTAGATAAATATCTGTCCATTTGATTGATCTTTTCAAGGGACCAACTTTTAGGTTGTTGTTTTTTTTTTTAATTCTATTTTAGTTTATTTCAGTTCTAGTCTGTTTCATTTATCTCCATCTAACCTTTGTCACTCATTTTCTTCTCCTACCTTTGGGTTTTGTTTGGCATAATTCACTTCCTGGGGCTTACACAAGGAGGCTCTGTCTGAGGTTCATGACCACATAGAGAAGTCTTACCAAATTAGACTTCTGTTAGCAGAAAGAACAGTAGGTAGTATGACTGAGTGGCATATATTCAGGAATGTCTTCTGTACAAACCCAAAGCTTATTATATAGACTGATTTATATCAATAGTACTATACATTTTTAATAAATGAATTAATTACTAGACAAAAAAATTTAAAAGATGATGGAATGCTTTGGTAGTTGCCTCAAATATGTAGAAATCAAATATTTCCAGCAAGTCATGGTAATTAAAAATATTGGAGGAAAGTATTTTAGCAAAAGATAAAAGATGAAAAGTTATTCTTTTCCATTTGTGTTGACTTCTAATGGAACTTTATGGCCAGCATAAATCAAATCTTGTACTTCTTGTAAAGTAATATAGTATCTTCTGACCTAAAGATACTATAAATATGATCCAGGAAACAGATTAATCACTGAAATCTAGGAATAATCATTTAAATATAGCTTTATGAAATACAGGAAAAAGAGTAGAGTTTGGGGATTATAAATACTTCATGACTTTTTAAAGTCTGTATCATCCATGTTAATTGTGCCTTTTCTAACAGCTAATGGGAAGATTGGTCTCAGTAAACTAATAAATGAAGTGAAAGCTGTTACAGGTGAGGACAAAGTACTCTGAATCTAAGAACATGAGTAATTACACTAAATTATATTCAATGATACTTTCATCATAACTACTGCCATATCTATTAAGGTAGTTTCTTTTTAATAAAATAAATGTTATGTATCTAATTTCCCAGGGTTGAAATGTGGATTAGATACATTTTAGTAACAGTACTGTAGCGGACAATCTTGATAGCAAGCCTTTTTTTCTTGTTGCATTATAGTTACACATAATGATGGGATTTGTTGTTACATATTCATACATGTACACAAGATAGCAATATAATTTGGGCAAACCTTTTTTTCTATGAAGTATTTGTCAATAGCATATGTTGTAGTTACTGTGTTTAAATGACCAAAGTATAGAATACACTATGGATTAAATAAAACTTCAGTGAAGATATAGAGAAATACACAAAGACTAACATGAATTTCATCCAATTACTAACTTATAAATATAGACCATCTAAAATATTATAATTTATACTGGTACTTTATATCCCTTCATTTCATTGAGTACTTGATTATCCTGTCCCCATATGTATGGGATAATATATTTCACATATATTTATACTGAATCTTTGCTCTTGATCCAGTAACAGATTAATGCTTTAAAAAAAAAGTTAAGTGGTTTTAAAAATTATTACATTTTATAATTCTTATTCTTTGGAGGAGAGAACATTGATATCTCTGACATAGAAGATGTTGTGGAAAACATGGGGATAGAATTTACAGACGAGGAATACTTGGAGCTGGTGGAAAAGTTATCAACTGATGGTAAGATTTTAAATTATCAGTATAAAATTCAGCAGGGGGGCAGTTTTTATCCTAAGCAGACATTTGGCAGTACATAGAGACATTTTTGATTGTCACAATTGAGGGTTGGGGGAGGTACCACTGGTATCTAGTGGATTGTGCCTGTGGGTTAGTGAACATCCTACTATGAACAAGACAGCACCCCCGCAGCAACAGGGAATCATCCTGCCCGGAATGTTGATAGTCCTACTATTGAAAAAACCTACAAAATAACCTTCCAAGGAACTTAGACTTGTGTGTTTTTATTAAGAATATCTGTCACATTTAATACTCAAGGAAAAGCTTTTCACAAACGAAATTATGACCATTCTATAGGAAAAAGAAATCTTTAATTGTGTAATTAACTTATGTAATTTTCCTTCATTTGGAAACCAAGAAGTACATCACCATTGTGAATCAATGCTAAGAAATGCCTATAATTACTCTTAATTTTACTGTAATACTTAAGGTTAAACAAGGAAATTTAAGAAAAAGGAAGTTTGGTGATGTACCAGAAGTCAGAATGTGAAAAACAAAAAAGAAGGATTAAAAGACTATTTCAATACAATAAAATAATAATATTGACTTTCCATGGCAAAGAGAAAAAGTGGTCACCTTTTAAAGTTCTGTATTTTGTAATATTTTATAAGTTCATTTAAGTTGGGAAAAATTTCAAAAGCCTTTTTCTAAAATGCTTTTTATACCATCTTAGTAATTCTGATTTCTCTTTGACCTAAATTGTGTGTTTTCTTACAGGCGATAGAAAAACCTATCAGAACAGATTGCTGGAAGGTATAAAGACTCTTAAAAGTAAGAATCATACTTGGGACTGAATTAGAACAAGATATATTCCATGCTTTCATAATTATGTCAAAATGGATTCTACTATCATGTATAACTAAAAAGAACCAATAAAATGAAATAAAATTAAAAAGAATCGTAATTGCAAAGGCAAATTTAAAATTCTTTTAATTTGATTTATTTTTTAGACATTTAAAAATGAGTCCTGCTTCCTATCATGTATATTGCCTCTATTATTATGTATGTATAATATGTTAGAATATACTCTACTGCATGTATATCTAAAAGGAACTAATAAAAATTTTTAAAAAGATTCTTCTATATGTGCTCTGTAATTTACTGTTTTTTATTGTGGCAAATATGCATAATATAAAATTTACAATTTTAACTATTTTCAAGTGTACAGTTCAGTAGCTTAAAGTATATTCACAATGTTGCACAACCTTTCATCATTACAAACAGAAACTGTATATATTGAGTTAACCACCCTTTCCCTTCTCTTCAAGTCCTTAGAAACCTCCCTTCTACTTTCTATGAATTCATCTTTTCTAAGCATTTCATATAAGTGGATACCATTTAATTTTATATGTTAGATTTTAGAGGGAAGTTTCATATTCTTTTAGAATTTCCCAGTTTGGGGTAGCACTTGAAATAAACAAAATCTAAATCTGTACAATAAAAAATAATAAAATACTTGCTTTATCCATGAAATTTAATCAACAGCAAAGTCAACCAGTCTGAAACAACAGACTGTCAACCAGTCAACAACAAACTCTCCTGTTGATTGGTCAAAATAATTAGATTGTTCATTTTTGTCACATTGTAGAGTTATTATTATTTTGCTCTTACCCTATCTCTTTTTCAAGGAGGGAAAATTGAAGCTGGTAAATTAGACACAGTTCTGAAAAATATGGGGATGAACCTCACAGAAAAAGAGCTCGGAGATCTGACAAAGAGCCTTCCAGTTGATGGTAAGCATCTCTACTACCATGCAAAGTCAGAATAGCAGGGGCTGGGATGTAGCTCAGGAGCAGAGCACTTGCCTCGCACACACCAGGACTGGTTCCAGCCCCATTACTGAAAGAGAAGAAGAAAATATAATGGTTAAAAGTATAAATTATAGAGCTAGTCTGCCTGGGTTTGAATTTGGGCTCTTTTGCTTAATAGCTGTATCACCCTTTTTTGTGTTGTTGTTGTAGATGGACATGATACCTTTATTTTGTTTATTTTTATGTGATGCTGAGGACCAAACCCAGTGCCTCACACATGCTAGGAAAGTGCTCTGCCACTGAGCTAAAGATCCAGCCTGGCTGTATCATCTTAATGTTTCTATGACACACTTTTTTTCATCTGTAAAAGGGTTTATTAATAGCACCTAATTTTAGAGTTTTGTGAAAAATCAAATTAGACTATTATTATGCCCCTCTGAAGCATAGGCTTGTGTAATTATACATTTGAATCTCTTCAGTATGCTTACTTGACATCAAACCATTAAAAAAAAAACTTTGAAAAGAACCCAAAACTAAAGTAAGAACAAATCCTTTCTCTTGGCATTTATATCAACTTAAAGTTGGTGATTTCTTTCTCTGTGAATTTCACACGTTGCTGAAGATGTCACCAATCTTTTGAAGGACCAACAAGGAGCAAGGAAACAAGTGGGTGGAGGTCGTAGATGGCAGGACCTGTGGCAGTGGAATGCAAGAGAATTAAAAATTAAAATTGAAATAAACAAGAGAAACAAAGAATACCTAGTAAGCATAATGCTTAAACTTTCCCACCAAATTGCTTCAGTTTTACTGACATATTTTCCCCAGCCAATTTAAAATAGAAAGGTAAAAAGAAATAATATAACAACTTTTTGGTTCTCTCATAGAAAGAGCAAACTACCAGTGATTCAGTGTGCTTGACATGCTGTCTGTCCTAAACTAGAAAGGTTTCCATATCAAGTAGCCAGACTCCCTTATCCAAAGTCTAGTACAAGAATTCATCTCCCTTCTGATAGGTTAGAAATAAGCTCTGATTTTTAAGAAGTGTTAAATAAGGTTTAAGTATAACTCTTCACAAAGCTGTCAACACCTGGAAGGACAAAAACCACTGTATGTTAACCTGAGAAGACTCCAGAATGGTCAAGAAATGTTTCACCCTCAGTATTTCTTGCCCCCCTGAGCAAGTCATTTTTTTTTCATTGTTTGCCTTTCTCAAATGCCATTTAATGTCTCCTTTGCCATGTCTTACTTTCCATTTGTCAGAAATAAGTTTTTATGGAAGACATTCTAACTTACTCTTACTTTCTCATGTTTTTAATCTGCTAACACGTGTATGATTGGTTTCCTTATTTTCTTTGCCACTTGAAATTATATGAATATATAGGGTTGCAATTCTAGATGTGGGAAACAAACTCTTGCTTTTAAAATCTCTGAGCTCAGAATGCCCATTTGAAATTATAATGTGTAGTATTGTGTTTATTATGTTTTCTCAACAACATAGTTTATAATTCAAATTTTATCTTCTGCTATTACAGCCACAATAGGTAATTATTCAGGAAATGAATAAATGAGCAAAAATGTTTTAGATGCTTTCCTCTTCCCAAAAAATTAGGATTCTAATTTAGCAAGCTAAATAAACAGTTATGCCTGGTTAACAATAATCTTTGTATATAGTAGATGTTCAATGATGTATTAATTTTTCAAAAGACAGAAAGTCAATGAAATCTTTTCAGTTTAGTCATAAAGTTGTGGGATTTTCCCACAGAGAAACAGGGCACCAGGGAATTCAAGAGAAAGTAGTATTTATTAGTGCCAGCACTGGCCCAGCAGATTTGTATCCAAAGACTGAGCACCAAACAGGAAGCATTGCCTTATACACCTTTTATTAGTTCCTTTTTGATTTGCCAGCTGTTTGTCTCCCATGTAAGATAATATGTGTTCTGATTGGGCATTCTATTTCCATAGTACAGAGTTGCAACAGTGTTACAGCAAGTTGTGGAATGTGCATATTGGGGCTGATGGTGCCATATTGTTCTGAGAAAGTCCCTACCACAATAACAATGGATAAGTTGTGAATAGGGACCAACTTCATATGAATGGAAAATTTCCAATTTTAAAATGCTAAAATATGATTATACTTTTGAAAATTTATTCCGCTAGCATGACTAGATAATAGAGAATCTTATTTCAAAATCAAACTGCTAAAAAATTACTAAAATAGAAAGCACCTCCTCTACATACCATTCTTTTATGGTTAAAAGTTTTAGTATCTTGAAACAAGAATAGTCAATGTCACATCATTAGTATAGCTTTATTTATTAAATTTAAACCTTTTTTGTTTCACTCTACTAAAGGAGAAAAATAAAATTCTAGAGCAAGTAATGTTCACTACATTATTTTGCTTTCTTTCTCATCTTTAGTGTTATACATCAGAGTAATTTATATGTTCGAAGTAAATTATATGTTCTCTTGCAGTTGATGGCAAAGTTAATATGAAAAATGTGATGGATGAAGTGAAAGTATTCACAGGTTAGTGATAAATTACTAAAGCCCAGGTTCTCATAAGTAGTATTTTTATGTTTTCTCAATACCCTATCACTAGATCCAATGGAGAGTTTTATCTTGAATTCATAAAATTTGGGAAAATCAATCAAAAACAATGCAAAAAATACCTACAGGACTAAATCTTAGTAAGAAATCCTACATCCTGTGGAACCTTCCTTTCTAATTTATCTCCCTCCATGAAACTTGAGGCAGGCACATCAATGAATGGCATTTTTGAAAGACTGAGTTAACACTGACAACAATTACAATATTAACTGTATTAAGATTTCTTTCTTATGGTATTATTTATATTAAACACCTATGTGGATTAAATGGACAGTAATAGAACTGATTTTTTCCCTACAATTTAAAAGGAAACTTTATTATTATAGAAATACCTAAAGTGCTAATTTCCCCCCAGATAGTGTAACGGAGAACAGTTGCATTCTGATTTTGCTATTCAACCTAAGATTAGGCATCTTCACTATTTGTATACCTGTAACTATTTCCAACTTTTTTAGGTGAAAAAATTGATATCAATAACCTGAAAAATGTGTTGAAAAAAATGGGGATTGAACTTGCTGATACAGAATTTGCGAAGCTGATAAAAACACTGCCAGATAGTGGTAAGCTTTAAAATGCTGCTGGAACCTTCCTAACAATTAGATTTTACGTGCTGGCGATATAGCCCATCACGTAGAGTGCCTGCCGCGCATGCTGCAGACCCGGGTTCGAGTTCCCAGCACTGTGAGATTGCGGAAATAAAGAAACAATTAGATTTTACAATGAAAAATTTAAGCTGTGTTATGTTGAAAAAGACTTTCACCCAAACTGAAAAATATGGTAATAAATGGCTTGTGTTCTTCAAAAATGTGACTATCATGAAAGATATTCTTTACTGAGGTCATGTCCCAAATTAAAGAATAAGGAGACATGACAGTTTAATGCTTAATTGCTATCATCGATGGCATTAATGGAGCATTTGGTTATTAGTTAGGTATACTGTAAGACTGATAAAAATTAGATGAGCATGACAAAACAAATATGGTGAAATGTTAACATTGGGAAATCTGGGTGAAGAGTATTTAAGAATTCTTTGTACTATCTTTGTCACTTTCTGTAAGTTTGAAATTACATCAAAATAAAAAGTTAAAGAAATCCTGTTAGAGTAATATAGATTTTGGTTTAAGAATCATTGAACACTCCAGTAAAGAACTGCCATGACAACATAATGATTTTTATTACAATAAAGATATATTTCATAATGAATAACAAAGTATCATGAATCCTTATGTGTCAATAACACAATATGGTAATTGAACTGCTTCAGTTTTTTTTCTTTTTATCAACAAATTTTGGTATTTTATATTTTTTTAGTACATTGTCCAATTCATATATAGAATATGGAAAAATATTTGCATAAAAATTTTAAAAATTTCATATGTATTCATGGTTTTTCCTATTCTCATTCCCTATTTGCTATTATTACATTTATCTTTTCCTCATAGTTCCTAGTAGTTTATTGTGTTATTATTTGTATTTTATTTTCCTCCTGAAGAAACCAACTCTTAGACTTATCAGTTCTTTACCTTTGATTTAGTGCATTATTTCTACCTTAACTGTTTTAATTCACTTATTTTTCTGTCTTTAGGATGTTTTAGTGCTTTTTATTGTTCTTGAAATTGAATGACTGTTTCTATTTTCATTCTCTGTTACTTTAGTGTTCTTTTTTTCCTTCTTCCATATTTTTATTGGTTGTACTATAATTGTACTTAACGGTGGGATTCACTGTCACACAACTGTACGTTAGCATTCTGTTTATGAATTTCCTTACCAATTTCCCTGTGTGATAAATGAAGTACCCTCCTCATCTATTTAACAGGTGATGGAAAGGTACATCAGACTAGGGTAATGAAGGGTATAAAGTCTTCCAAAAGTAAGTAAAATTTTCTTAATTTTACCTTCAAAAGAAATAATTAGTATCTAGATATGCACAGCAGAATTGAAGTAGAAGATTAACATCATTTCACCATATTTTAAAATGTTGTTCAGCAATGGACAAAGCCAATCTGAGAACTTGCAATTAAATACGTTTTACTGTATATTAGAAGTATTCAAAATAAAGTGTATACCAGGTCCAAATGCCATTAAGTCAAACAACTTCCTTAGTAACTTCTTTGCACTATAGGATTGTCACTAATGGAAATACGTTCCATTTCCGTTATTTTTTTTAGCTGTTGATGGATCTTTATTTTATTTATTTATATATGGTGCTGAGAATTGAACCTAGTGCCTCACATATGATAGGCAAGCACTCTACCACTGAGTCACAACCCCAGCCCCTATTTCCATTATTTTATTGACTTTCTCTGTATTATTGAAAAAGTCAAATGGCAATTATAGATTTTTAACCAGGCATAGAAAAAACAGTACAAAAATGCAAATCGTATTTTTGTTGTCTCTTTTCTTAGAAGTTATACATCACTCTGAAAACATTATTCAAAAACAGAAACATGGTTTTTGTGCTTTAAGTCATTCAGTCACTCTCATGTTCCTCTGTATCTTTCTTAAGGAGGAAAAGTTGACCACAACAACCTGAAGCCTCTCCTGGAAAACATGGGTATTAAGCTTACTGAAAAAGAATTTGAACAACTAAGAGAAAAACTACTGGTTGATGGTATGAATAGTCAGTCCCCAAGGGAATTGTTTCAAGACTTACATTGAGAATTTCTAAAGCTAGATTTAATTAGCAGTAAGAAAATGTTCAAAATCTTAGGGAATCCTAACATTAGGAATATGTAGATACTAAATATAACTTGATATTCAACATTTTTTAAAAGGTTTTAGTTACTTCAGTGGGAAAATCAAGTGAAATGACCTAGGGGAAGAGGCAATATTATCTTTAGTTTCAGATTATATGATTGTATATCTAAGAAATTCAGGAAAGAAACAGAAAGAATTATTAAAATTATTGAGTCTTAGATAAGTCATTTTGGCTCAAGTACTTCTATATAAAATAAATATGGAAAACTCAAAAGCCTTCCATAAGATAGCAATAACCAAGTAGAAATATAAATAGGAAATATAATTTATAACAACAGAAAATATAAAATATATACAAGTAAAGTTAACAAGAAATAAGAACTGCAAAATAAGCAGGGATACATGGTTAAATCATACTTATTTGAATCATAGATTTTACTGAATATCAAGTTACAGTAATAATGTCAGGAATAAGATTTGAACTGTCAAGGGCAGTTCTACAGGTCCTTCCTTCCCATGTCAGTCATGCCTTTCTATCCCAGATTAAAGGAAGTCTCTGTGTAAAAGCCACAGGATTACCTCAAAGAACAGAAGCATTTAAGGCAGGAGTGCTCTGGAAACCTCCATCATTTCTATCCCTGGTGGGATATAATGCTTGACACCATATAAATCAGAGAAGGGTATAGATTCTGCACCCCAAATAGTAACTCATAAATAAGAATTAAGTGAGATATTGAGTCTCATAGGTTCCTGGAGTAAGAGTGAAGAAATCAGGGCCTCATCATGGAGAAACTAGGTGTTGAAAGATCCATAGGGAGAAAGTTGGGCACCCCAAAGTCATGAAATGGAGAGAATAATGGCAGAATAGAGCTAGGTAACTACTTCCACAGTCCTTCCACAGCCCAAAAAAGGAAACAGTGAAGGAACATCTGACCAGAGAGAACATTACAAATTTTCACTTGGTTTAGAGGAACTGTGGAGAACACTAACAACAAGTTTTCTTTTTTCTAAGGTTGATAAGCATGAGACTTTGCTCTGAAGTGATTGTAGTAAAGTTTAGTGTCTTCTCTCAAAGTGTTACTTGTACTAGGAACAAGAGAGGAAAGAGTGAAAGTATCAATACCTGGATATTTGCCCAACCCAGAGGGTCTTAAGAAGTCCCTTGCATAAAAGAAGAAGCAATAATCATCCCAACAAATGGGGAGATATACAAACACTGTGAAAAAGCCAGGGAACAAACCACCTTAAACAATCCATAACATTTTAACCTCAAACTCAATTAAAAATATCACAATGGAGGAAATGTTGGAGAAAGATTTTTAAATGTTTATGGTTAAAATGTTCAATGAGCTAAAAGATGTAATGAGTGAAATTAGAAAATACAGAAAGTGAAAGATTGTTTCAATAAAGAGATTCTGAAAAAAATTGAAATCCTGGAAATGAAGAATTCAATTAATCAAATTAAAAATTCAGTGGAAAAAAATCACCAATGAATGAGAACACTTTGAAGATAGATTCTCAGGCCTTCAAGACAAAGTATATAATCTTGAAAATTAAGTAAAAAATAAAGATGTTAAGCGACCATAACCAGAATAATCAGGAAATCTTGGATAATATTAAGACACCAAGTTTAAGAATCACTTGGGTAGATGCAAGCTATGAAATACAAACTAAAGTATAATCTTTTCAGTGAAATATTAGAAAAGTTTCTAAAACCTTAGGAATGAAATGGAAATTCAAATACAAGATGCATATAGAACCCAAAAAGGCAAGATCAAAAAACATCCTCTCCAAGACATGTTATAATGAAAATGCCTAATATGTAGAATAAGGATAGAATTTAAAAGCCACAAGAGAAACATTGTAGGTCACATTTAGAGGTAAACCAATTCAAATTTCAGTGAATTTCTCAACCTAGACCCTAAAAGCCAGGAGGGTTTGGAATAATATATACCAAACCCTGGGAAAAAAATGAATGCCAACCAAGATTACTATATCCAGCAAAACTATCCTTCTGAATAGTTTCCCCATGATAAGCAGAAACTAAAAGAATTCATAACCATTAAGCCTACACTGTAAAACATACTCAATGAAATATTTTATTCAGAAGAAATGAAAAATGAAAATGAAAACCAGCATAAGGACAAATTGCTCTATAAGAATAGTCAAAGGATTCTCAAGTCTGAATTAAGCATTAGAAATAAATGACAGGAAATAAAAATCATCTCTCTATAATAACATTGAATGTAAATGATCTAAAATCTTGAAAAAGACATACTATTCAAATGGAAACTGAAAGCAAGCAGGGGTAGCTACTCTCATTTCGACAAATTAGACTTTAAACCATAATTAATCAGAAGAGACAAAGAAGGTCACTTCATACTAGTTAAGGGACTCATCCAAAAACAAGATATAATGATTATAAATATTTATGCCTCAAACAATTGTGTACCTACATACATAAAACAAACCCTTCTCAATGTAAGGAATCAAATATATCACAGTGCAAAAGTACTGGATGATTTCAACACACCTCTCAACCATTAGATAAGTCATCCAGAAGTAAACTATGATTCTTCAGAACTAAAAACTACTATTAATCAAATGGACTTCTCAGAATCTCTAGCATATTTCATCCATTGACAACTGAATTAACTTTCTTCTCAGCAGCACATGGAACTTTCTCTAAAATAGATCATCTTTAAGGGCACAAAGCAAATCTTAGCAAGTATAAAAAAATTGAGATGATTTTTTTGTATCCTATAAGATCATAATGGAATGAAATTAGACATAAGTGACAAGATTAAAAACAATGATTCTCACATCTGGAGACTAAATAATATAATTTCAAATGGTGAATGGATCACAGAAGAAATCAGGGAAGAAATAAAAAATTCTTAGAAACAAATGAGGAGAAAGATACAACATATCAAAATCTCTGGAATAGTATGAAGGTAGTTCTAAGATGAAATTTATAGTGCTGAGTTCATACACTAAAAAAAGCAAAATACCAAAATAATAATCTAATATTATACCTCAAGACCCTAGAAAAAGAAAAACAAACTAATTCCAAAATCAGTAGAAGATAGGAAATAAGGTCAGAGTTGAAATTGAAAATAAAAAACAATACAAAGGATCAATGAAACAAAGAAGTGGGTCTTTTGAAAAGATAAACAAAATTAATAAACCCTTAGCCAAACTAATCAAAAGAAAGAGAAGATACAAACCCCATAATTAGAGATTCAAAAGGAGTTATTACCATGATGCTTCCACAATGCAGAAGATTAGGAACTATTTTGAAAATTTATACCCCAAAAATTTTGAAGATATTGACAAATTCCTAGAGGCATATGATCTACCCAAACTGAGCCATGAAAACTTAGACCAACATCAAGTAATGAAATTGAAGCAACTATTGGGAATCTTTCAACAAGGAAAAGTCCAAGAGCAGATAGATTCTCAGCCAAATTCTACCAAACTTTTAAAGAACTAATTCCAATCCTTCTCAAATTGTTCCATGAACTGGAAAAGGAGGGAACTCTGTCAAATTCATTCTGTTAGGCCAGTATCACCCTGACACCAAAATCAGACAAATACACATCAAGGAAAGAAAACTTCAGACCAATAACCCTCATGAACATAGATGCAGAAATCCTTAATGAAATATTGGCAAATGACATTCAAAAACACATTGAGAAGATAGTATACTATGATCAAGTGAGTTTCATCCCAGAAATGCAAGGTTGGTTGAACATATGCAAATAAATAAATGTAATTCACCACATAAAGTTGAGGGAAAAAATCATATGAATAGCTTATTAGATGCATAAAAAGCATTTGAAAAAGTTTATCACTGATTCATGTTTAAAACACTAAAAACTAGGTGTAGAAGTAACTTACCTAAATATCATAAAGGTTGTATATAACATATCCAAGGCCACCATCATATTGAATAGATTTAAAACAAAGTATTTCCTTCTAAGAACAGGAAAAAGACAGGAACATTCATTCTTACCATGTCTATTCAACACTATCCTTAAAACTCTAGCCAGAGCAATCAGGCAAGATAAGAAAATTAAAAGGATATGAATAGGAAAAAAATTAGTCAAGTTATCTCTGTTTACTGGTGACATGATCCTATATTTAGAAAACCCCAAAAACCCCACCAGAAGACTTCTAAAGCTGTTAAACACAATTTAGCAAAGTAGCAGGATACAAGATGTTTTAGTCAGCCTTTTTGCTGCTATGACTCAAAGACCTGACAGGGACAATTTTGGAGGAGGAAAAGTTTATTGGGGGTTCACAGTTTCAGTGGTCTCAGTCTATAGACAGCCTGCTCTATTCCTTGGGGTTTGAGGTGAGGCAGAACATGGTGGCAGGAAAGTGTAGTATGGGGAAGTGGCTCACATGATGATCAGGAAGCAGAAATAGACATTTCACTTGCCAGATACAAAATATATATCCCAAAGACCCTCCCTCAATGACCCACCTCCTCCAGCCACATATTACCTGCCTTCAGTTACCACTCAGATAATTCCATGGCGGAGGGAGGTTGAATCACTGCTTAGGTTAAGCGCTCATAGCCCAATCATTTGTCCTCTAAACCTTGTTACATCATCTCACACATGAGTTTTGGGGGACACCTCACATCCAAACCATAACACAGAATCAACATACATAAATCAATCACTCTCCTATATATCTGTTTTTGAGAAAATAAATCAGGAAAATTATCCTGTTCACATTAACCTGAAAAAAAATAATACTTGGGAATAAATCTAAAAAAGGAGATTGAAATGAAAACTATATAATACTGAAAAGAAAAATTAAAGTAGATCTTAGAAGATGGAAAGACCTCCCATGTTCTTGGATAGGCAGAATTAATATTATCAAAATGGCCATATTATACCCCATTTATGTATGATATATCAAAGTGCACAAATGCATTCTACTGTCATATATAACTGTTAGAACAAATTTTTAAAAGGTAAAGGCATCATTAAAGATAAAAATTTTTTTAAATAAAAATAAAAAGAAATCCAGGTACTGGGGAAAAAAAAATGGCCATACTACTAAAAGTGTTATACAGATTCAATGTAATTCCCATCAAGATACCACTGACATTCTTCAAAGAACTAGGAAAAAAAATTCTAAAATATATGTGGAAGAATAAGAGACCCAGAATAGCAAAAATAATACTAAGCAAGAAGAATGATACAGGAGGCATCACAATACCAGATCTCAAATTATTCTATAGAGATATAATAATAAAAAACAACATGGTATGGGCATCAAAATAGTCATGAAGACCAATGGAATAGGATAGAGGACACAGAGATAAATCCACATAGATATAGTCATCTGATACTCAATAAATCTATCAGAAACATGTTGGAGAAAAGAGAGCCTTTTAAACAAATTCTTTTGGTCAAACTTGATGTCTTATATAGAAGATTGAAATTTGATCCCTATCTCTCACCCTACACAAAAGGAAGCCCAAAGTAGATCCAAAAAGACAGGATGCATTAAAAAAAAAAGAAAAAAAAGAAAAAAAAAAAAAAACACAAGATTTAAATATGTGCTCCCTACAAGAGATTCAATTCAGTTTTAAGGACACAGATATGGTTTGAATATGAGGTGTCTCCACAGAGCTCCTGTATTAATGCAGAAATGTCCAGAGGTAAATGATTAGATGATGAAAGCTGTAACCTAATCAGTCTACCTCAGTTTGAATGGACTAATTTAGTGGCAACTATAGGCAGATAGAGTATAGCTGGAGGAGACGGTCACTGAGGGTGTGCACTGGAAGGGTTCATCTTCCCTGTTGCCCCTTCCCTTCTCTCTGCTTGCCCACTGCCATGAGGTGAGAAGCTTTCCTCCTCTGCCACTGCCCTTCCACCATGTTGTCTGCTTCACCTTGGACCCAAAGTAATGGAGTCAACTCACCATGGACTGAACCTCTGAAACTGTGAGCCAAAATAAACTTTTCCTCCTATCAGTCATTCTTGTCAGGTATTTCGACCAGTTTTTGAAAAACTGACTAACATAGACACACATAGATGAAAAGTGAAGTGACAGAAATATTACACGCAAGTGGAAACCAAAAAGAGAGCAGGAGTAACTAAATTTATATTAGAACAAATAGACATTAAAAAAACTATAAAAAAGACACAAAGAAGGTCAATATATAATGATAAGTGTATCATTTTATCAAGAGGATATGATAATTATAAATATATATGCACCTAATATTGGAGCATCTGTATAGATATAAAGTAATATTATAGGTCTGAGGGGGAAACCAGACTGTACCACAGTAATTATAGGGTACTTCAGCACCCTACTTTTAACAATGCAGAGATCATTCAAACAGAAAATCAGTAAGGAAATGTCAGACTTAAACTATACTTTAGATCAAATGAACCCAACAGGTATTCACAGAACATTCAAAATAGCAGCAGAAGAAAACACATTCTCCTTGAGCACGAATGAAACATTCTCCAGGATATCATATGTCAGGTCATAAATAGCCTTAACAATTTAAGAAAATCAAAATCATGACAGTTATCTTTTTTCAACCATGATAGTATAAAACTAGAAATCAATAACAAAAGCAATTTTGGAAAATTCACCATTACATGGAAATTAAAGAAGATGCTCATGAACAGTCAATAGATAAAGAAGAAATTTAAAAAAACTTAATGAAGTGGAAATGAACATAAAAAATACCAAAGTTTTTTGAGATATATCAAAAGCACAACTGCAAAAGGGAAGTTAAGCAAAATATGCCTAAATCAAAAAAGAAAAGAAAAGAAAGAGCTCAAATAAATAATCTAATGTCTGTCTCAAAGAACTAGAAGAAAAAGTTCAAACTCAGTAGGCATTTGCCACTGCACCCAACTATAAAACACTAATGAAAGAAATTGAAGACGATACAAATTAAGGGAAAGATATCCTGAGTTTATGAATAGGAACAAATAATAGTTAAAATGCCCATACTACCCTAAACAAATTCAGTGTAATACCTATTGAATGGCATTTTTCACAGAAATATGAAAACAACATAATTCATGTGGAACCACAGAAGACCCCAGAGAGCTATGGTTATCTTAAGTAAATCAATCTTGGAAGCATTACACTGCCAATTTCAAAATCTATTACAAACTTATCTGGAATTTTCCCCCAATATATATTCTTCATATATATGTTTTTTCTGAGCTTATGACATTGACTACATGTCTTATTTGTCCCTGTTCTTCATAGCTAATGGAAAAGTTGATCTAAATAAGGTGATGGACGGAGTGAATGCTGTTACAGGTGAGTGAGAAGTTAAACATAGAATCCTAATTTTTTACAGTAACTATGCTTCTTCTTTGTTCCTTAATTGTTATGCTAATTTTATCATTTTAACTCCTATTTATTTAATGTTTTTCTATCCAATAGCCCAGAAGTCAGAATTTTCTAGTATGTTTTTCACTTTATATATTCCATTTTCCTTATTTTAAGACAGCCAAATTCTATAATAAAATGAAATAAATATTTGGAAAGAATAATCACTTAAAGGAGAGATTTTAGGTTCTATGTGCTGATATAATTATTAAATAAGCCATTTGCAGTTTGCTCATTGAAAAAAGAAATACATAACACCCATTTCTTCTTGTCATTATGAGTGCCATTATTAGTACCAGCTCTTCAAGAAGGAGACACCAAGGCAGGATTGACTGTGAAAGGGACATTATTAAGAGAAATGCATGAATAAAACAGGGAGGCAACTGGGAAAACCTTCGAGGTGTCTGACTACAGGTCAAGTCTCATTCCAAGTGAAAGAGAGAGGAAGGGAAGATTTGGTGAAAGCATACTAAATCACCATACGGTCTAAGGAAGGTCTGGCAAGGCCTTCAAGAAATCCTCTGCAAAGTCAGCCATTACCTCCCAGAAGCAGGTTTTCCTTGGTATCTGCTGCACTCAGTCATTGACCAGGAGAAAACTGAGGAAGATGTGGCCTCAGTGCAAATACAGGGATGAATTTCAAAGCAGAAACTGGGGCCCTTGGTCAATTATGTTCTCTGAAGTTGAAGGTTCCACTGGCATATTCTCATGGCCACCATCAAGAGTGGCTTCCTTTAGCAGCCTTACAAAACAAGTTGTGTTTCTGTGAATGACATTATCTGCCTACTTGATCAGGGTTCAGTGACCAAAACTTTTCCCAACCCATATTTAATAGATTTAACAAATTAGTTTCATGATTTTCAACCATTTGTTTACATTTAAATTACATGTATGTCATTATTATAATCTTTTTGTTAAGGAGGGGAGGTTGACATCAATGACGTGAAAACTGTTCTGGAAAACATGGGGATAGAGTTAAAAAACAAAGAATTCTTGGAATTGGTGAAAAATCTGCCACTTGATGGTAAGCATTTCAAATACTGCTATAACCAAATAGGCTTTTCTATTTGTAATTGTCTCCATTTCTGAATACTTCAATTGAAAGTCTGAGGGCTGGGGATATAGCTCAGTGGTAGAGAATTTGCCTAGCACGCAGGAGGCCCTGGGTTTTATTATTAACATGGGAAAAAATGACTAAGCCCATCTCAAAAACAAAAACAAAATTAGAATGTCAAGTATCCTGAGATGAATCCCTACCTATACACTCTTACTTTTAGATTGGAAACAGCATCCCCCTTATGATGAATCACATCAAGAGTTAGAAAAAACAGAAAAGACTAATCTGGGATTTGTGGAAAGAGGAAAGATGCTGATAGTCCAGATTCTTACTAGCATGTATAACTAAAAAGAACCATTAAACATAAAATAAAATAAAATAAAATAAAATAAAATAAAATAAAATAAAATAAAATAAAATAAAATAAAATAAAATAAAATAAATAAAGCAAAGTTTAACAGAAAAAATGAGTTTAGATAGTTTAGTTGATATTTTAGAAGGCAGAATTGGGGGAGAATAAAAGAGATATGTATGTTTTAGAGTCTCTGATATGCTAAATTTCCCCAATTTTCTCACAGATTTTATTATAGTAAGGGAAATTCCTAGTGAAAAATCCTAAAAAGTCAGTTTATCTGATAGTATGTTAGGGATTATCCACATTTCTCTGTGACTTGAATCTTGCCCTTTCTTACAGATGATGAAAAGATCTTTCAAAACCGGTTACTAGAAAGTGTGAAGTCTCTTCAAGGTGAGTGAAAAGCATAATAAGAATGAGATGAACTTCAAGTCCTCATATTTATACTGTTTTCAAAATATTAAATTAGCAAATGCTACCATATCTCATACATACTGATTGCATATTTATAATCCCAATGAAGATCAATATTCACTTTACAGCTCATCTTCTATTTTATATCTAAGAAGAAAGTTCTCCACCTTCTCAAGATTTTCTGAACTCTTCAACAAAAGAAATAGAATTTCGAGTTTGTATAATAAAAACTGACAGAAAAGATTAGTAATAATATAGGAAAATTAATCCACAAAAAAGTAAAAACTAAGCTGGGAGTTTAGTCATCAAAAGTAAAACCCACATATTATTCAGAAGCAAAGAATGTTTGCCTTTGGAACTAGAATTCCATTAACATTTCTTTTCTTTTTAAAATGGAAAAATGAAACTGTATATATTTATGTTTACAATCTTCTGTTTTGAAGTATATATACGTTGTAGAGTGACAGTCTAATTAACATGATGCATTATTTCACACAGTTATCATTTTGTGGTAAAAACACTTAACATCCACTCTCAGCACTTTTCAAAATAACAATGTATTGTTAATTATACTCACCATCATTGAGTATAATAGATCTCTTGAATTTATTTCTCCTAACTGAAATTTTGTATCTTTTCATCAACATCCCTATCTCTTACTCCCAGTCCCTAGTAACCCCCATTCTTCTCTCTAGTTATATGAGTTCAACGTTTTTAGAGTCCACATGTGAAATAATGCAATGTTTGTCATTCTGTGCCTAGATTATTTCATTTAATAGAGTGTACTTCAGTTTCATCCATGTTATCACAAATGACAGGATTTTCTTTTACCATTCATCTGTTGAAGGACACACCTAGGTTGGTCCCATAGTTTAGCTATTGTGAGTTGAGCTGCTGTAAACATTGATGTGGCTCCATCACTGTAGTATGCTGATTTTAAGTCCTTTGGGTATAAACCGAAGAGTGGGATAGCTGGGTCAAATGGTAGTTCCATTCCAGGCTTTCTGAGGAATCTCCATACCGCTTTCTATAATGGCTACACCAATTTGCATTCCACCAGCAATGTATGGATGTACCTTTTCCCCCACATCCTCACAACATTTATTGTTGCTTATATTCTTGATAATTGCCATTCTGATTGGAGTGAGATGAAATCTGTTTTGATTTGCATTTCTTGCATGACCAGTGTGATCCTACAACATATACAGTCAGAAAAATAAGGAATTATACTCCATTTATGTATGATTTATCAAAATGCATAAATGCATTCTGTCATATAAAACTAATTAGAACAAAAATTTTTTAAAAAAGAGACTATAGAGTATTCTGTAGAATACTCTTCTGTAGAATATTCATGTGTAGAATACATGTTCTTTATTCCTTCATCTGTGGATGAACACTTAAGTTGATATCTTGTCTTGGTTATTGTGACTATTACTGTAATAAACATGGGAGTACATGAGAATGCAATTAACATGAAGTGCAAATTGACAGGCTGATTTCATACCCTTCACATATGCACCCAGTAAGTGGTATGACTGGATCATAGGATAGTTTTGTTTTTTTATTTTTGAGGACATTCTTATTTTTTTTCCATTGATCCTTAACATTTATTCAATTCTGTTAAAAATTTTGCTTTGTGTAGGCTGGTTCCCAAGGCAAGTCTCAAAAGAAGTGATCTTAATACCAACTTCATAGTTGACTTTCTTCATAGGCATAAAGTCTCTGGTCTCCTTACTAAGGTTGATGTTTTATAACTGAGAGAATAAATTTCAAATGACTCACTGTAAAAACTGAAGGTAAATGAGGTGATGAATATTAGTCTCATTAACAGCTCAGTTGTGTTAAGCCAGTGGGATAAGTTTCATAAAGGCCAAAGAAAGTGTCCAGAGAGAGCACGGGAGACTCATGGCTTATTGAGGAAAGTCTACAAGAGATTAGTAACTACTCCAAGAAGAGTTCACTGGTGATAGGCTGACAGATAGCACCTCTGTCCCTCACAGTGTTTTGCTAAATAGTGCCTCCATCTCTCACCATGATTTGTCCAGTGGTGGCCAGCTGGATGAGAGACACATATCCTTTGCTCTCAGTTCTGCTCCAGTCCCTACTCAGAGAGGATTTTTTTTGTGTGTTAGGCTGCAGAAGCAGTTATATTATCAGCATTAGCTTGCTTAATTTGCTTGTGTAGAATGCTAACCAGCATCCCAAGGCCCAACTGATCTGTTGTACATGCAAGAAAGTAGCTTTCTACAGATAACACTAACTTGCCCTATTTCATTGTGTGCATAAGAGAAAGCCATTGTCCTTTAAAATAATATGTATCTGAATTTTTCAACCCAGACTGCTCTCATTGTTTCCTTAACAAGGTGAAGTTTTGGGGAACAGAAAGGAAGCATTCAGGGACATGGTGTTTTCGTGTCCCTTTGTTTTAGGGATGATATATAACTAGCTTGATCTAATCATTCCACATACTATACATATATCAAAACACCACGTTGTACCCACAAGCATATACAATTATGCATTGTCAATTAAAAATAGTTAATTAAAATAAAACAAAATAAAAATTTATTTTTTTTCAAATTTTAGAACAAGACTGTTAATTCTAACAGGTACCAAGGGGAGTCTGTGAATAGGCTTTAGAGAATACATGACCCTCCCAAAATTTTATGCAGTCTTTCTGAGCATCAACATACAGTCATGAAATTCACAATGAGTATGTATCTCCAAAAGCTTTAAGGACCTATATTTTGGAGTTTTGTTATTTTTCTTCATGGATTATTTCTTTTGTTAGGTGGGAAAGTCAATACCAACAATTTGAAGACTTTATTGGATAATATGGGATTCAGTCTTTCAGATAAGGAATTTAAGGATCTGACTCAAAATCTCCCTGTTGGTGGTGAGCAACCTTTTCAAGTATTATAAATTATACTGGGAGAGTTTAAGGACTATTGGCAATAAATGTCCCAGGAAAAAAAGTGCTTCATGAATGGTTGTCTAACATGAAAGAATCAAAAACTATATAGGCAAGCATGTAAGCAGTCAATTACCAAAATCAACATTTAAACATTGCACTCTCTATGTATGTCTTATATATTCTTTACCGATATTATGGTCAGTAGTGATTGGTTTCACATTTTGAATAGAAAAATTCAGACTCTTGAGATAATGATACTTCTGTATTTCTTCCTATCACTATTGCATATGAGGTTGAGATATGATGGAACTGTATAAATAAAATTTGCATTATTCAAGTGGATTTTTCTATTTTTAAGATTTTCTTTCCAATGCTCATGAAGGCAACAAAAATTGGATAATAGCATAAAAATACTTTCTAGTAAATATTTCTTAAATAAGTATACATAATAGGTGCCTAGGATAATGCCTGGTACATAATGAGAATTTAATATCTTTATTTTCCATGTTCTCTTTCCCAATATTTTGTGAGTCCTTTTTTATTTTTTATCTCAGTGTGACTCTGAACTTCTCTTACAGTTGATAAGAAGGTTTCCCTACAAACATTGATGAATCAAGTGAAAGATTTTACAGGTGAGAAATTGCTAATCTCATATTTTAGTTACTAAGTTTTGTTTTTCAGTAGCATTCCTAGTATCTTAATATTTTCAAATGTTTATAATGAAGCATATATTCTAAGTCCCCTCAGACTGACGTAAAATGACCACAGCTTTTAATTTGATCGAAGATTTATGTCAGTTTGAAATCCTGAAGTCTCTATTGTTCATGCCAATAATATGTCTCACTTTATCAGTGTTTAAATTTAAAAAATCTAAAAACATAGAAAATGGCACGGTGAAGCTTGGAAATGATCAAGATAAAGTATTCATTGAAATCATAAAATCTTACCAAAACAAATGTTTCTGAAGAATAATTTATATAAGAATCAGCTGGGCACAGTGGCGGCGCACACTTGTAATCCCAACAGCTTGGGAGGCTGAGGCACGATGCAAGGCAGGATTGCAAGTTCAAAACCAGCCTCAGAAACTTAGCAAGACCCAGTCTCAAAATAAAAACTGAAGAGGGCTGGGAATGTGCCTCTGTGGTTAAGCATGTCTGGTTCAATCCCTGCTGCAGAGAGAGAGAGAGAGAGAGAGAGAGAGAGAGAGAGAGAGAGAGAGAGAATATATGCCAGTGTTATCTTGATTCACTAATCAGATTTTATTCTGGAAGTTATCTTTTCCAACCTTAATACAATTCTCTCTATAATTTATACTAAGCCAATAAATACCATAATACATGCTCAATGATGCTACAGTTAACTCTTCATCTTGACAGTTGAATATTATTAACCTACATAAAACATTTTATAACTTGAGATCATGTCATAGATCCTGAAGTTCATATGTCTACTATCCCTCTTTTGAAAGGAGAAAAGGTTGATTCTCATCACCTGGAAAACGTCCTGAGGAGCCTGGGGATTGAGCTCACAGATGGAGAACAAGAGGAGCTGCTGAAAGCACTCCCAGTTGATGGTGAGCTGTTGTGGAGGTTCATGGAGATCTTATAGGAACCTCATTTTTTTGTCCATGGGTCTGTGTAAAAATCTCCCACTCTGAGTCTACTTATTTTCCTCTAAAAAATGCAAATAAAGAAGATTAAAGAAATTGAGTTCAAAGTTATATAGCAATCTGGTAATTTTCATTTATAATTTATACTAAAAGTTAAAGAACCTTTCAAATAAAAGTTGGCATTAACAGGGAAACATTGTTATGCAAAAAGAGAATATTAGATCAATAACAAAAAAAATAATAAAGGCTGGGATTAAAAATTAAAAGAAAGGGAAGCTATATATATGTTTAAACAAGCAAACTCCCTCAGAAACTAGAACCAAAGTGTTTGTCACAATGAGAACAGTTTCTATTCCCTGAGTTTATTGTATAAAAGAAAAAAAAAAGAGATAACTTTTCTTAAAATGTTCTTTCTATAATTATTTATATCATGCTATTTGTAATCTTATGTTAATTTCACCATTAATTTAGTTATGGTTTTTCTTACAGCTGCTGGAAAGGTATATCATAATAGGTTGCTGAAAGGTCTGAAGTCTCTCAAGGGTAAGTGAATAATCCAATAAGAAGACATATCATCTGACTTTCTCATAATTCATTAAATTATGGATCCTGGCTCCTTATTTTGGTATAATTCCTACCTCTGACTCTTTCAGTCCATCCACATTGTAACTAACAGCATATATCATATCTTAAAGTTCCATACACTTACATTTTTTCAACTTTCTACATCCCAGCACCCAATCTTTTCACTAAGATGGATTTAATTTTAACCATGAATAGTCAGAACTACAATAGGGAAAGAGTTTGTAAAAATGTAATTCTAGTTCAGCTAATTTGACACACAAAAAAATCCACTTTATCTGCTCCTTGACAACTGGACATCCATACATACTTTTTAAACCTTTCTTGTCCTTTTTATTGGATTCCTTCTTATGATGTTTTCTGAGTTCTTTATATATCTAGATATTAGTCCTCTGTAGATGAATAGCACTAAAATTTTTCTCCCATTCTGTAGGTTGTCTCTTCATTCCGTTGTTTCCTTTTGCCCTGCAGAAGATTTTTAAGTTGATATTATCCCATTTGTCAGTTTTTGTTTTTATTTCCTGTGCTATTGGAACTTATATCCCATATATTTTTGCTTGTACCTATATCTTGAAGTGTTTCCCCTATGCTTCCTCTAGTAGTTTTCAAATACATTAAGGTATTTGATCCATTTTGAGTTGATATTTTGTACAGGGTGAGAGGGATCTAGTTTCAGTCTTCTACAGGTGGATGTTCAGCTTTCCTAGGACAATTTATTGAACAAGCTGTCTTCACTCTAACCCATGTTTTTGATACCTTTGTCAAGAATCACATGGCTGTATATTCGTGCATTTATTTCTGGATCCTGATTCTATTCTGTTGGTCTACATGTCTGTTTTTATGCCAATTATTCTGTTTTGTGACTATGGCTCTATAAAATATTTTGAAATCAGGAACCATGATGGCTATGGCATCTTTAGGTAAAGTCTTTAGGGTCTTTCTTAGTATAGAATCATATCTTCTGCATACATGAATGATTTAACTTCCTCCTTTCCTGTGTGCATCCCTTTTATTTCTTTCTCTTGCCTGAATTCTCTGCCTCAAATTATTTTTACTGGTTCTTTTTAGTTATACATAACCTTAGGATTCACTTTGACATAATTATAAAAGCATGGAATAAAATTTGTTCTAATTCAGTCCCCAGTACTTTGCCTTTCACTGTCCTCCTCCCTCACCCTCTTCCCTTCTCTATACTCTACTATCTTTCTCCTATTGACTATTTTTTTAATTAGTGTCTTGTGAGTATGCATAATGATGAGATTCACTGTGGCACATTCATGTATGTACATAGGAAAGTTAGCAGATTCGTTCCACTGTCATTCCCTATCCCTTCTCTCCTCCTTTCCCTTTATTCCCGTGTCTACTCCACACATCTTCTATTTTTATCCCCACTACACACACTTACTTTGGATTAGTATTCACATATCAGAGAAAATATTCAACCTTTGACAATTGGGGGCTGGTTTATTTCACTTAGCATGACAGTCTCCTGTTCCACAGTTATCAGCAAAGTCCATAAAGTCATTCTTCTTATGACTAATACTCCATGTGTATATATACCAATATATACCACATTTTCTTTATCCATTAATCTGTTGAAGGGCACCTAAGTTTGTTCCATAATTTGGCTGTTGTGAACTGTGCTCTCAAACATATATGTGACTGCATTACTATAGTATCCTGATTTTAAATCTTTAGAATATACCAAGGAGTGAGACAACCGGGTAATATAGTGGTTCTATTCCTAGTTTTTGAGCAATCTGCATGCTGCTTTCCAGAGTGGTTTCATTAATTTGCAGTCCCACCAACAATGTATGAGTGTACCTTTTCCCCCATATCCTTGCCAAAATTTATTGTCATTTGTATTCTTCATAATTGCCATTCTGACTGGAGTGAGATGAAATCTCAATGTAGTTTTAATTTGCATTTTCCTAATTGCTAAAGATGTTGAACTTTTTCATATATCTATTGACCATTTATATATCTTCTTCTGAAGTGTTTATTTAATTCCTTTGCCCATTTATTGATTGGGTTATTAGAGTGTTTTTAATGTTAAGGGTTTTGAGTTCTTGCTCTATCGAAAAAGCAGGTAGCAAAAATTTTCTCACATTCTGTTGGTTCTCTCTTCATAATCTTGCTTTCCTTTGCTATGACAAAGCTTTTTGATTTGAAGCCATTGGAATTATTGATTTTTTATTTTATATCTTAAGGCTTTAGAAGTCCTGTTAAGGAAGTTGATTCCTGAGCCAATATGCTGGAGTGTTCGGCCTAAATTTTCTTCTAGCAGTTGTAGGGTTTCTGGTCTTGTTCCTATGTCTTTAATCTACTTTGAGTTGATTTTTGTGCAGGGTAAGAGATAGGGTTAAATTTCATTCTATTACACATGGATTTCCAGTTTTCCCAGCACATTTTTTTAAAAAGGCAATCTTTTCTTCAACATATATATTTGACACCTTTGTCTAGTATCAGATAACTGTATTTATGTTGGTTTTTTTGTCTGTGTCTTCTATTCTATTCCATTGATCTTCATGTCTGTTTTGGTGCCAGTACCATGCTGTTTTTGTTACTCTAGCTCTGTAATATAATTTGAGGTCTAGTATTGTGATGCCTCCTGCTTTGCTTTTCTTGCTGACTATTGCTTTGGTTATTCTGGGTCTCTTATTTTTCCAAGTGAATTTCATAACTACTTCTTCTAAGTCTGTGAAAAACATCATTGGAGTTTTGATAGGAATTGCATTGAATGTATATATTGCTTTTGGTAGTATGGTCATTTTAACAATATTAATTCGACCTATCTAAGAACATGGGAGGTCTTTCCATATTCTAAGGTCATCTTCAGTTCTTTCTTAGGTGTTCTATAATTTTCATTGCAGAGGTCCTTTACCTACTTTATTAGATTTATTCCCAAGTATTTTATTTTATTTTTGAGGCTATTGTGGATGAGATAGTTTTCCTAATTTCTTTTTCAGCAGATTCATCATTGGTGTATAGGAATGCAATTGATTTATGAGTGTTGATCTTCTATCCTACTACTTTGCTGAATTTATAAGCTCTAGAAGTCTTCTGGTGGAGTATTTTGGGTCTTCTAAATATATAATGATGTAGTCAGCAAACGGATAATTTGAGTTATTCTTTTCCTTTTTGTATCCCTTTAAATTCCTTCCTTGCCTGGTTGCTCTAGCTAGAGCTTCAAGGAATATGTTGAATAGGAATGGACTTCGTGGGCATCCTTGTCTTGTTCCCATTTTTAAAGGAAATGCTTTCAGTTTTTCTCCATTCAGAATAATGTCAGCCCTTGGTTTGTCAGATGTAGCCTTTATAATGTTGAGGTAAATTACTTTTATCCCTCATTTTTCTAGTGTTTTTGTTGTTGTTTTGGTATGGAGGTTGAACCCAAGGGCACTTACCATTCAGCCACATCCACAGCCTTTTTAAATACTTCATTTAGAGATAGAGTCTCACTAAGTTGCTATGGACCTTGCTATGTTGCTGAGGCTGGCTTTGAACTCGGGATCCTCCTGCCTGAGTCTCCCAAGCTGCTGGGATTATAGGCATGTGTCACCATGCCCTGTTCTTTTGGTGTCTAAAACATGAATGTGTTTCAAATGCTTTTATCCACATCTATTGAGATAATCATGTGATTCTTATCCCTCAGTCTGCTTATATGGTGAATTACATTTATTGATTTCTGTATGTTGAACCAACCTTGTATCCCTGGGATGAAACCCCCTTAATCATGGTGCACTATATTTTTAATGTTTTTGTATGCAGTTTGCCAATATTTTATTAAGAATATTTGCATCTGTATTTATCAAAGATATTGGTCTGAAGTTTTCATTCCTTCAGGTGTCTTTGTCTGGTTTTGGTATCAGGATGATACTGGCTTCAAAGAATGAGTTTGTCAGTGTTCTCTCCTTTTCTATTTCATTCTAAATTTTGAAGAGGATTGGTATTAATTCTTCTCTAAATGTCTGGTATAAGTTGGCTAAGAATCCATCTGGTGCTGGGCTTTTCCTTTATTAGAAGGCTTTTGATAGCTTCATCAATTTAATTCCTTGAAATTGATGTGTTTACGTTTTCTAAATCCCCATGGTTTAATTTAGATAGGTCATCTGTCTCTAGGAATTTGTCAGCATCTTCAAGATTTTCTAACTTATTGAAGTGAAAGTTTTCAAAATACTTTCTGATGAGCCTCTGAATTTCAGTAGTGTCTGTGGTGATATTTCCTTTTTTATCTCAGATTTTGTTAATGTGAGGTATTTTTTCCCCTCTTTTTTTTTGGGGGGGGGGGCTAGTTTGACTATGGGTTTATCAATATTGTTTATCCTTTCAAAAGATCAATTCTTTTCTTCATTTTCTCAATTTCACTGATTTTGTCTTTAATTTTAATTATTTCCTGTCATCTGCTGATTTTGCTTTTGATTGTTCTTCTTTATCTAGGACCTTGAGATATGATGTTAGATTATTTATTTTATATATATTCTTTTAATGTATGAATGCTCAATGGTATGGATTTTTCCTTTTAGAACTATCTTCATACTTTTGTAGAGATTTTGATATGTTGTATTTTATTCTCATTTAATTCTAAGAACTTTTTTATTTCTATGCTGATTTCTTCTTCCATTCATCATTCAAAAGTATATTACTTAGTCTCCAGGTGGAGTGGTTTTCTGTTTTCTTTGTCTTATCATTGATTTCTGATTTGATAGCATGCATCTTTTTATTTGCTAATATTTGCTTTGTGACATAAAATATGGTGTTTTTTTAGCAAATGTTCCGTGTGCTGCTAAGAAGAAAGTGAATTCAATCATTGATGGATGAAATATTCTATAGATGTCTATAAGGTCCTTATTATTAATTGTATTTTTTAGTTCTGTAGAATCTTTTCTTAGTTTGTGTCTAGATCATATATCCAGTGGGGAGAGAGGCACATTGAAGTCACCCAGAACTATTGTAATGTGGTCTGTTTGAATCTTAATATTGAGAAGAGTCTTTTTTTTTTTTTTTTTTTTTTGATGTATGTAGATGCTCCATTGTTTGGGGTATAAATATTTACAATTGTTATATATCTTGTTGATGTATGATTCCCTTAAGCAGTATGACATGAACTTTTAATGTTTTCACAGACATTGATTATTCTGTTCATGGTCTCCTAACATCTTTTTTTTCATGGCCAACTTTATTTTCAAGATTATGTATTTTGTCTTTGAGGTCTTCAAATATATCTTCAAAGTGATTTAATCTATTGGTGATACTTTTCATTGAATTTTTAATTTGGTTTATTCAAGTCTTTCATTTCCAGTATTTCTGTTTAGTTCTTTTTTAGAATCTCTGTCTTTTTATTGAAGTGACCTTTCACTTCCTGTGTTTTCTCCCTGATTTTACTCCTTACATCTTTTAGCTCAGAGAACATTTTAACTATGAACTTTCTAAATTCTTTTCTCTGACATTCCTTTACTGTGATGTCAATGAAGTCAGTTGTTGAAGCATTATGGGCTGTTTGCAATGTATTTTTCCCTTGATTTTGATGTTGTTTATATGTCTACCTATCTAATTGGTATAGTTCTCACTTCTTCCAAAGGACTATTTTGTGAGCTTTTTTTCTCTTAAGATCTCTGAATTGGGTAAATATCCAAACAATGATATTTTAAGTCAATGTGTGGCCTCTGCTGATCCCAATATCAGTCCCATTTTAAGAGATGCTGCTGAATCCCAGTTATTATAATCACTTTAGAGCCAAGCCTTGTTCTTTTCAACCTCATAAGAAACAAAAACTTGTTGCTATTGTTCTCCATGTTTCCTCAAATTCAAGTATAAACTTGTAATAAAGTTCTGGAATAGGTTAAAAATTAGTTGTTAAATATAGTAAACTTACTGTAACCTTAAATGAGGGCTAAAAGTGGGAAGAAAGAAAGACTGAGCAAAAAGGAGAGAGAGAGAGAGAGAGAGAGAGAGAGAGAGAGGAGGGAGGAAGGAAGGAGGGAAGGACAGAAGGAAAGAAGGAAGGAAGATATAAAAGAATAATTTATACCAAATTAGAGAGGAGAAATAAATTGATGGTACTTGAGGTAGGAGCAGATATTGAAAGGAAACTTAAGTCTCACCTCTTGGCATCTACTCATACACCAAAAACAGAGAGACATCCCAGAACAAATAAGATGACTATACACAAAAGGACATGCACACACACAAAAAAGGTTCACTTCAGTTGATGCACTAGACCAAGACCTCTAAACATGAGAAAATAGGCAAACAAATTTCCCCTAAAATCAATAATCCCCCAACAAAGTAAACCACTGAGAGTGAGGTAGATGAAAATCCAGAGAAAGATAATAAAAAACCAATTATCAAAATGTCCAATGAACTAAAAGAAGATCTAAGGAAGAAATTAAGAGAGCAATCACAAGAGATGAAAGACCATTTTAATAAAGAAATAGAAATAGTGAAAAGAAACTAAGTAGAATTCCTAGAAATGAAACACAAGATCAATTAAATTACAAGCTCACTTGAATGTATCAATAACAGACTAGATGGTGTAGAAAAAAGAACCTCATCCCTTGAAGACAGAACTTCAGGCACTGAAGACAGGCTATATGATTTTGAGTACACAGAGTGCAATAAAGGGAAAAAGTTATAGCGCATACAAGAACTCTAGGACAATTTTAAAAGACCAAACCTGAGAATTATTGGGATAGAAAAGAACATGGAGACACAAACTCAAGGCATAAAGAACATTTTCAATGAGATAGTTACAGAAAATGTCTCCCATGTCAGAAACGAGATAGACATCCATATTCAGGAGGCTTACAGGACCCCAAATAGACTCAGCCAAATGAGCTTGCCAAAACATATCATAATCAAAATGTCTAACATAGAAAACAAGGAAAGAATATTAAAAACCAGAAGAGAGAAATATCAAGCCACATTTAGAAGCAAACCATTCAGGCTCACTTCTAATTTCTTTGTTCAGACTCCAAAATCAAGGTGGGACCTGGAATGAGTTGTTCAAAACCCTAAAAGAAAACAACTGTCAGCCATGTTTACTACACCCAGAAAAACTCAGTTTCAAATTTAAGGGGGAAGAAAAAACATTCCATGACAAGAATAAACTAAAAGAATTCATGAGTACCAAACCAGTACTACAAAGAATACTCAAAGATAAACTTCACATAGAAGAACTAAAAAAAAATAATAATAATTCCCAAAGTTCCCAAACAGAGGAAGTTCAACAGAAGAATAATCTACCAGCTGAGAATCAAGACAGGATAAGATACAGCAAAAAACAAGATGGCAGGAAACAAAACACACATATCCATATTAATGCTGAAAGTTAATAGTCTCAACTCCCCAATTAAAGGACATAGATTAGCAGGGTGAATCAAAACAATCCAACTATATGCTGTTAACTAGAGACCCATCTTATTGTCAAAGAAACCCACAGACTGAAGGTAAAAGGATGGCAAAAAATATTCCATACATATGATCCAAGAAAACAAGGAGTAGCTAGCTACTCTTATATCAAACAAAGTGAATTTCAAGCAAAAATTAGTCAGAAGAGACAAGGAAGGACATTACATCCTAGTAAAGGGAGCAGTCCAAAAAAAAAGATATCATGATTGTTATGGTTTGGATGTGAGATGTCCCCCAAAAAGCTCACATATGAGACAATCAAGATGGTTCAGAGGAGAAATGATTGGGTTGTGAAAGCCTTAACACATTTATTGAATTAATCCCCTGAAAGGAATTAACTGAGTGGTAACTAAAGTGGAGGGTGTGACTGGAGGAGGTGGGCACTGGGGGCAAGGCTTTGGGGTACATATTTGTATCTGGCAAGTGAAGTCTCTCTCTCTCTGCTACCTGAACATCATGTGAGCTGCTTCCCTCTGCCACACACTCTGCTATGATGTTCAGCCTTACCTCAAGCCCCAAGGAATGGAGCCTGCTGTCCAAGGACTGATACCGCTAAAACCATGATTCCCCAAATAAACTTTTCCTCCTCTATAATTGTTCTGGTTAGGTCTTTTAGTTGCGATAGTGAAAAAGCTGATTAAAACAATGATAGTAAACATTTAGACCCAAATATCATTGCACCCAATTACATGGAAAAAATACTCAATTACATTAAATTCCACATAGACCCTAACGCAATACATCCTTAGTAACAATAGGCAGGTCATCAAAAGAAAAAATCACCAAAGATAACTTTAATCTAAACAATACTATAAGTCAAATGAACCTAACAGACATCTACAGAATATTCTACCCCAAAACACATGAATTTACCTTCTTCTCAACAACACATAGAACTTTTTCCAAATAGACCATATTCTAGGCCACAGTCCAAATCTTAGCCAATATAAAATATTAATATAATCCCATGTAGTCTAGAAATCAATAGCAAGAACAATAATAGAAACTATGTAAACACACGGTGATTTAACAATACTCTTTTAAATGAAGAATGGGTCAAAAAAGAAATGAGAATAGAAATTAAGAAATTCTTATAAATGAACAAGAACAAAGATACAACTCTGGGACAAAACCTCTGGGATAGTATAAAAGCAGTTCTAAGAAGAAAATTTATAACACTGAGTGCCTATGTAAAAAAATATTAAGAGATCCCAAATAAATAATTTATTCTCAACCTCAAGGCCTTAGAAAAGGAGGAACAAACTAACCCCCAAACCAGTAGAATACAGGAAATAATTAAGTTCAGAGCTGAAATTCATAAAAGTGAGAATAAGAAAATAATATACAGGATCAATGTAATAGTTTGCTTCTTTAGAAAGATAAATAAAATTGGCAAACACTTTAGCCAAACTTACCAAAAGAAAGAGTGAGAAGAAGCAAATCAACAAAATCAAGGATTATTAAGTGGAAAAGGAGTTATCACCAAAAAACCCTCTGGAATCCAGAGAATTATCGGATCCTATTTTGAAAATTCATAGTCCAATAAACTGGTAAATCTGGAAGACACTGATGAATTTCTAGACACATATGACCTGCCCAATTTGAATCAGGAAGATATAGAAAACCTAACCAGACCAATATCAAGTAATGAAATTGATACAGCAATTAAAAGCCTTCCAAAAATAAAAAGCCCAGGATCTGATGGATTCTCAGTTGTGTTCTACCAGACAGTTACAGAACTAACACTAGTCTTCCTCAAATATCCCACAAAATTGAAGGATAGGGGACACTTTCAAATAATTTTTATGAAGCTAATATAACCCTGATACCAAAACCAGACAAAGATGCATCAAGGAAAGAAAATTACAGACCAATATTCCTGATGAACATATATGCAAAAACCCTGAATAAAATGTTAGCAAATTGCACTCAAAATCACATCAAGAAGATAATACACCATTATCAAGCGGGTTTCATTCCAGGGATGTAAATTTGATTCAACACATGGCAAATCAATAAATATGATTCATCACTTAAACAGAATTAAGAACAAAAATTACATGATCATCTAAATAGATGCAGAAAAGACCTTTGATAAAATCCAACACCCATTCATGTTAAAAAAACAAACAAACAAACAAAAAACTGGAGAAACTAGGTATCCAAGGAACTTAACTTCAACATCTTAAAGGTCATTTATGAGAAACCCAAAGCCAATATCATATTAAATCAAGAAAAACTGAAAGCATTTCCACCAAATTTAGAAACAAGATAAGGTTGTCCACTCCTGTTCAATATGGTCCCTGAAACATTAGCCAGAGCATTCAGGCAAGAAAAGGAAATTAAAGGAATACAAATAGGAAAATAGGTCAAAATCACTGTTTGCCAATGACATGATCCTGTATCTAGAAGATCCAAAAAACTCCACCAGACCTCTAGAGCTTATAAATGAATTTAGCAAAGTAGCAGGATGCAAGATCAACACCCATAAATAACTTTCCTATACTCCAAAAGTAATTCAGTTGAAGAAGAAATCAGGAACACCACCACCTTCACAATAACCTCAAAAAATAATAAACTTGGGAATTAATCTAACCAAGGATGTAAATGAGCTCTATAATGAAAATTATATAACACTGAAGAAAGACACTAAAGAAGATCTTAGAAAATGGAAAAACATCTCATGTTCTTTGATAAGCCAAATTAATATTGTCAAAATGGCCATACTACCAAAAGCAATATACAGATTCAATGCAATCTCCATCAAAATGTCAATGACATTCTTCACAGAATTAGAAAAAACAATTCTTAAATTTATTTGGAATAGTAAGAGATACAGAATAGCCAAAGCAATACTAAACTAGAAAAGTGAAGCAGGAGGCCCCACAATACCTGATCTGAAATTATACTACAGAGCCATAGTAACAAAAACAGCATAGTATTGGCACCAAAAGATACAGGAAGACCAATGGAATAGAAGAAAGACACAGAGACAAACCCAAAAACCTATAGCCATCTGATATTTGACAAGAGTGCCAAAATATATCTTGGACAAAAGACAGCCTTTTTAACACATAGTACTGGAAAAACTGGATAGCTATATGTAGAAAAATGAAATTAGACCTCTATCTTTGATCCTGCACAAAACTCAAATCAAAATATATCAAAGACTTAGTGATTAGACCAGAACCTTACAACTGCTAGAAGAAAACATAGGGTCAACACCCCATCATATAGGTGCTGGCACAGACTTCCTTAACAAGACCCCCAAGGTGTAAGAAATGAAACCAACAATCATGAAATGGGATGCCATCAACCAAAAAACTTCTGCACAGCTAAGGAAATTATAAAGAGAGTGAAGAGAGAACCAAAAGAATGGGAGAAAAGCTTGGCCAGCCACTCCTTCAACCGGGGATTAATATCCAGAATATACGGAGAACTAAAAAAACTTTAAAAAATAAATAACCCAATCAATAAATGGACAAAAGAACTAAACAAGCTTCTCAATAGAAGAAACACAAAAAGTCAATAAATACATGCAAAAATATTCACCATCTTTTCCATTTGTACAGGGATAATGCACTATATTAAATATGTAAGGTCTTATCTATGTGGGTTTGATTACAGAAACTAATAAAGTATTCTCTAAATAAAAAAATGTTCAATATCTCTAGCAAACGGAGAAATGCAAATCAAAACTACACCAAGATTTCATCTCACCCCAGTCAGTGGCAATGATCCAGTCAATGGCAGTGATCAAGAATGCAAACAGTAAGTGCTGGGGAGGTTGTGGGGACACTTGTACACTGTTGGTAGGACTACAACTAGTGCAATCACTCCGTAAAGCAATATGGAGATTCCTCAAAAAACTAGGGATGGAACCACCATATGACCCAACTGTCCCACTTCTGGATATTTTCCCAAAAGATCTAAAATTGTCATACTGCAGTGACACAGCCACATCAATGTTTATAGTAGCACAATTCACAACAGCTAAATTATGGAATCAACCCAGATTCCAGATGCCCATCAATAGATGAATGGATTAAGAAATTGCGAGATGTGTATACTATTTTACACACACACACACACACACACACACACACAATGGAGTTCTACTCAGTCACTTAAAAAAATGAAGTTATGGCATTTGCAGGTAAATGGATGGAAATGGAGAATATCATGCTAAGTAAAATCAGCCAAACTCAGAAACCCAAACTTCACATGTTTTCTCTCATATGCAGAAGCTAGAGCAAAATAAAGGAAAGGAGTCTGGATAAGATTACATAAGGAACCAATCAAATACAAATTAATAATGAGCAAAAAGAAGTCTAATAGACTTGAGGAAGAGAAGGAGGAGAGGTGATGGGTGGGAAAGGGGGAAGGGAAATGGGAGATTATGAACTGAAATCAATTTCTATGCATGTATGAGTTTGTTGGGATGAATCCAACTACTGTGCATAACCATGAAACTCTAATAAAAATAAAAAGGTTCTGCTGCAGGGGACTTCCCTCTGGTTTAATTTGTAGCTGTCTGGGAGACATGTGAGAAGATGCCATGTTGATTTAAGGGGGTGACTAGTCAGCTGAGGGCTCCACAGATAGTTGCAGACCCTGGCTTTGTTTTCTTTTCGGTTTGGTTCAAGCTATTTTCTCAGTTTTAAGACCCTGCTGTTACCATCAAATTTTGTCCGTCTTTCCTAATGTTTTTAAGTGGGTGATCTTAAGAGATTTTCTTCTTTTTATTTGTTCTTTTTAGTTATACATGACAGTAGAATCAAGTTTGACATATTTATGTAAACATGGAGTATTCCTTATTCTAATTAGCATCCCAGTCTTATGGAAGTGCATGATGTGGAGATTCACTGTGGTGTATTTATGTATGTACATAGAAAAGTTATGTCAGATTAATTCCACTATCTTTCCTATTTCCACCCCCCTTCCCTTCATTCTCCTTTGTCTAATCAACGAACTTCCATTCTTCCCATCCCCCCACCTTGTTCTGTGTTAGCATCCACATATAAGAGATTGTCTGCTTCTTCTTTCTCTCTCTCTCACCCCTCTTCTCTCCCCTAGTTCAGGTTCAGGGTTAGTGGACTCTGAATTTATTTTCTACTCTGGTAATCTATGTCCCTGTCTCTCCAGTTCTCAGAATTTCTAATATGGAGTCTTCTTGTTGCCTTCTTTCTGTGTTTTGAGGAGATCTCGTCTTTCTGCCTAGCTCACTTCCACCATCCTCCTCATCTCTCTGGCTAAAATTTTGAGTATTGTATTGAATAAGAAAGGTGAGAGTGGACATTTTTGTCTTGTTTCTAATTTTAGAACACATGCTTTCAGTTTTTTCCCATTCTGTATGGTGATGACTATGGTTTGTCTTACATGGCCTTTATTATGTTAAGGAGGATCCTTCTTTGCCTCATTTCTTCAGGACTTTTATCATTTAGCAATGTTGAATTTTATCAAGCCTTTTTCCACTTCTGTTGGAATGATAGTGAATTTTTGCAATTATTATAATTAACTCATTTAATTCATAAGTACATTCCAGTTTTACCTTAATTCAGAAATGTTCTGTTTTAAAACTGTATTCTCTACAATTTATATTTCATTTTTAGTTATACATGACAGTAGAATGTATTTTGACATATTACGTAGGCATGGAGTATAATAGGATACCATTGTTGTGGTTGTACATGATGAGGAGTTTCACCAGTTGTGTATTCATATATGAACACAGGAAAGATATGTCCAACTTGTTCTACTGTCTTTCCTTTTCCCATCCCCTTTCCCTTCATTCCCCTTTGTCTAATCCAATGAACTTCTATTTTTCCCTCCCCACCCCATTTTGTGTGTTATTTGGGATTGGCTTATTTCATTTAACATGATAGCCTCCAGATCCATCTGTTTATTGGCAAATGCTGTAATTCTATTTTTCTTTATTCCTGAGTAATATTCCATTGTGCATATGTACCACATTTTCTTGATTCATTCATCTGTTGAAGGGCACCTTGGTTGGTTCCATAGCTTAAATTGTGAATTGAGCTGCTATAAATATTGATTTGACTGTGTCACTGTAGTATACTGATTTTAAGTCCTTTGGGTAGTGATTTCTGTTCTTGATCATATTTGTATTCTGTATTATGTTGTTTGATTTGCATATGTTGAACCATCTTTGCCTTTCTGAAAGAAGCTAATTTGATTTGTGTTTATGATTTTTTAAACATATTGTTGATTTACAAGTATTTTATTGCAAATTTTATGCCTATGTTCATCAAAGATATTGATCTATAAGGTTTTTTATTATGTCCTTATAAGGTTTTGGTAGCAAGGTAATACTGGCTTCATAGAATGAGTTTGGAAGAGTTCCCTCCTTTTCTATTTTGTGGAATATTTAGGACTTATTTGTGGTAGTTATGCTTTAAAACTTTTGGTCCAATTCAGCAATGACTCTGCCCTGTCCAGGGCTTTTGCTTGTTAAGCATCTCTTTGTTGCTATTCAATATCATTACTCATTATTGAGCTATTAAGGTTTTTATATCCTCTTGGTTCAATTCAGTAAATCGTGTATCCATAATTTTGTTGGTTTCTTCTAGATCTTCCATTTTGTTGTCATATAATTTTTCAAAATATTTCTTAATGGGCCTTTGAATTTAAATGATTTTTGTTATAATGTCTCCTTTATACATCTCTAATTTTTAAAAATTTGGGTCTGCTCTTTCTTTTGGTTAATTTAACTAAAGTCTTATCTATTTTATTTATCTTTTCACAAAGTAACTCTTAGTTTCATTGATCCTTTGTATTGTACTTTTAGCCTCTGTTTCATTTATTTCATCTCTGAACTTTATTTCTTTCCTTCTATTGATTTGGGACTTCGTTCATTCTTGTTTTTCTAAGACCTTGAGATGCATCAGTAGTTTTATGTAGGTACTCATTGCTACAAACTTTCCTTTTAGTTTTGCTTTGCTCTATACCACAGATTTTGTTGTTTTGTTTGTTTTCATTTGATTCAAGTAATTTAATTTCCCCTCTGACTTCTTCTATGACCCACTGTTCACTCAGTAGTATGTTGATCGATCTTCATGTATTTGTATAATTTCTTGTTTCTTTTTTTAATTTTTAAATTTAAAATTTTTATTTGTTCTTTCTAATTATACCTGACAGTGAAGTCTATTTTGACATATTTATATGAAGATGAAGTTTATTTTATTCTAATTAGGATCCCAGTCTTGTGGATGTACATGATGTTGAGACTGACTATAGTGTATTCATATGTGTATGTAGGAAAGTTATGTCAGATTCATTCCACTCTTTCCTATTCTTCCCTTTATTGATTTCTAGTTTCACTCCAATGTGATCTGATAAAATGCAAGGAATTTCAATTTTTTAAAAAATTTTAATACTTGAGTATTGTAAATGGCATAAACATGGATATGTATGTATCCCTATAGTATTCTGATTTTAGTTCTTCTGCATAAATACTAAGGAGTGGAATAACTGGGTAGTATTGTGATTCCATTCCTAGTCTTTTGAGAAATCTCCATAATGCTTTCTAAAGTGGTTGTACCAATTTTCATTCCCACCAACAATATCTAAATGTACTGTTCCCCCCAGATCCTCACTAGAAATTATTGTTATTTATATTCCTCATGCTTGCCATGCTAACTGAACTAAGGTTAAGTCTCAGGGTAGATTTGATTTCTTGTGTGGCCACTGCCTGCCCAGAATTTCAATAATTACCAGAATGTTGAATATTGTTTTACATATTCATTGACTATTTGTATTTCTTCTGAGCAATGTCTGCTTAGTTCATTTGCCCATTAGTTGATTTGGTTATTTGTTTTTTCTAGTGTTAATTTTTCAAGTTCTTTATATCTTCTGGATATTAATCCTCTATCAAAAGAGTAACTGGCAAAGATTTTCTCCCATTCTATAGGCTCTCTCTTTACCTTTTGGTTTTTGTTTTGTTTCGTTTTGTTTTGCTGTGAAGAAATTATTTATTGCTATCCCACTCATTGATTCTTGATTTTATTTCCTGATCTCTAAGAGTCTTATTAAGGAAGTTGATGCCTTCACCAATATGTTGGAGTGTTAAGCCTATGTTTTCTTCTAGCATTTGGAGAGTTTCTGGTTTAATTCCTAGGTGTTTGACCCACTGTGAGTTGGTTTTTGTGCATGGTGAGAGATAGGGATCTAGTTTCATTCTTCCACATTTAGACATCTAGTTTTCCCAGCATCATTTAACTAAAATAGCTTTCTTTCTCAAACATGTACTTTTGGCATCCTTGTCAAGTATCAAATACTGTATCTGTGTGGAGTCATCGGAGCCTTTTATTCCACTGGTCTTTGTATCTGTATTTATGCCAGTACCATGCTGCTTTGTTACTGTAGTTCTGTAGTATAATTTGAGATTGGTTATTATGATGCCCGCAGCATTGCAGGAATTGCTTTGGCTATTCTGGGCCTTTTAATTCTTCCATATACATTTTAGGACAGATTAAAAATAATTTTAAATGAGATAGAAGCAAGAAGAAATTTGTTTTTAAATGTTAAAAATTTAGAAGAATGAAAAAGTAATATAATAATAAAAGAATAGATAGAGGGAAAAAAGTGAGTCAAAAATTCCTCCTTGCTGAAGTGCTTGAACATACAAGGAGGTGCAACTGATTTCAAGGTATGCCAATTGTCTTCTTCACGGGTCTTCTAAAGTTGAACCCACCAGCTGCTGTGGATGGTACAGATAAGTCATTGAAATTCTTTCTGAGTTCTCACCAAAGTAGTTGAGGCAGAATGCAGGCTATTTCTCACCCAGTGGATTAAGGCAAAGTGTTGGCTGAGCCAGGGGCATAGTCTCTCCAGACTTTTTTTATTCTGTGTACTTGGGTACATGGCAAATGCTGATGCCTCCGCTGGTGAGACCTTCTTGCCCACTACGTTTTGGTGAATACAACCCGCTCCTGGCTGATATTCACTATGGGTGTTTTCAGTCTACACACCCAGGGGGATTGCAAATGCTGAAGCCTCCAACAGTAGGGGAGCAATTTAATCACTGAGTTCTGTGCTGGAAGGTGTTCTACTACCCTCCACACTGGCACCTTTTGATCTGGCCACACACACAAAACCACACAACTGATGTCACTTCCAGTCACAGAGGGCCTGCTCCCTAAAACCAGATTCCAGTGGGCACTGCCTTCCACTTTCTTCCCCATCGCAGCTCACATTGGTATAGTTCAGTGGGTGTGTGTTAGAAATACTTTCCCCAAGTCGGGTTTCTTGTGTGGCCACTGGCTGCCCAGTCAAGGCAGTGGGGTGTCCACAAGGACCCTGAGATTATGCCATATTGTCTGTCCTCCAGAGAAAAAGAGTCTGAGACAATAGGACCTTTCTCAAGATGGTTCCTGGCTATACCACTGAGAGTCTGATAAGAGATGCAGTGAAATTTCTTCTCTAGAGTTAACTTTCTGTTCAGAGTTCTGGTCACTTGTTTATTTAAGCCTTCTGTGCCATGCTGTAACTCTTTCTCTTCCACCTTTGTCCCCTTAGAGGAGAGATTTCCCTTCCCCCAACTAAGGTGCCAAGCACCTGAGTGCTGAGGTATTCCACTTCTCTTGCTTTATTATTCTCTCTAGTATCTTGGGTTTTATATTTTTCTTCCTTCAATTTCCAGTGGTCACCCATGACCACTCACATCCTCAAGTAGTTACATACGAATTGCTTTATTTCTGTCCTGTGGAGAAATGGACAACTGCTGAGTGCCTTTATTATGCCATCTTCTCAGTCACTATACTTGGTGCTTATATCTTTCTTCTTCCACTACCCGCTACTTATTGTCTTTTATCTCACCAAACACTTTGGCTACTCCTATTCCTTGTCTGGTGATTAAGCCTAAATTTTATTCCAGAGAAGTAAGGTCCATTAAAGTCCTGCTGTTGTATTGTATTGGGCTTTTTAACTTTTAATGAATTTTAATTAATGAACAGAACAAGAATATACCAAGAGGTACCCCTTTATTCCAGACTTGTCTGTAAACCTGTTGTGTAGGAGCAGCCCAATTTCCTTTTGATGGTCAGGATTAGTTACTAAACCAGTATAATCATCTCTTTCTTTACTTTTTGATGGGCAAGAAGAACCCAAAGTGGCTCAGACCAAGTTTTTCTTTTCTTCCTTAGTCAACCTGCCATAAGGAACTCTTCATAGAAACCTAGTTGTACGTTAAGAAAAAGGAGATAATGTATAAGGAGTAGACATGAGTATCTGAGCCCCTTGCTCATGCAATTTTTTAGTTTTTAGGCTCCGCTTAAGTCCAACTTTATAGATACCACTACTATTTGATTATAGAATGCTTCCATGCATGTCCAACTTTATATCTTAGTCAGTCAGATATTACCATTTCACACTAGGTAGCTCAGTTTTCACATTATTTAGTGACAAATAGTCAAGAGTTCAGTCTCTAGAGCTAGGAAGCAACTCCAGAAGCTTTTTCTAAAAAGAAAAATAGTTTTCTGAAGAAAATGGAATATATTTGATCCAAAATCCTAAAAATATTTGCTGAGATTCATATGTATGACTCTTCCAAAGGTTTTCTATAGCATCCCTTTCATCCTAAAAGATTTATCTTAAATTATCCTAGACAACAGTACCTTTGAAATTTTACCTAAGTGGCAGGCTCTCAAATTTTTGTGGGCTTTGTTTTCTATCTTGTTACATTCATGTTTCTTTACCAAGTTGTCTAGAATATTGCTACTTCCTGCTCACCAAGTCCAATCATCAATGTAATAGAGTTACTAACAAATGTAAAGAAAAAAAGCATTCACCAGATCACTAACTATGTATACCAAATGTCAAACCAGACACAGTGGCACACATCTGTAATCCCAGTGGCACAGGAGAATTACAAATTCAAAGCCAGCCTCAGCAAAAGCGAGGTACTAAGCAACTCAGTGAGACCCTGTCTCTAAACAAACTAAAAAAAAAAAGACTGGGGTTGTGGCTCAGTGGTTGAGTACCCCTGAGTTCAATCCTTGGTACCCCTGACCCTACCCCCACCAAAGAAAAACAAATGTCAAGAGAGAAATGTGGTGTTTCATCAGTAAAAAGCCATATCTGCAGTAATAATTGCTATTGGAATGACACCTAATTAAGTTTATCATAATCAACTGTCAGTCTCTAAGATCTGTCTTCTATATGGATTAAATAGGCAAATTGAATGGGAATATGATAGAAATCACTACCCTTGCATATTTCAAATTCTTCATGAGGGTACTAATCTTTGATAACCCTCCAAAGAATTGCTGTTGTTTTTGGTTTATAATTTTGATAAGTAAAATATTTCTAATGGTTCTGTTTTATCATAATAGTACTCACATCGCAGGCCAGAAAACTTTTAAGGGAATTCACTCAATGGCTCATGTATCTCTTTTCCAACTCTGTATTTGGAATTGGAGAAACAACCACAGGATTGGTTTAATGATCCTCCAGACCCATTAGGTGATAGAACCAAGCCAAAGATCCATGATCTCAATCACCTTAAATTCCATAAAACCCCTACTCTAGATGGCAGTCCACAGTAAAAATTTTGGGTCTCTTGGAATTAGTGTGCATTCAGAGGCCAGTATACAATATTTTCCAAGCCAGTTGGCCACATGGCTCTCCACTGCCCTGGGAAGCAGACCCTCCCACTCACCCTCAACCTCTGAACATAACCAGGAAATCCATTCTGAGTAGCTGAACCCAGGGAAACAGATAAGAGGCCCCATCCAACAAACCAAGACCCTGGGAAGCAGCCAAGCTGCCTGTCTTAGGTGACTCAGCCCACCAACATTTTCAGGAAGCAGCTAGGCAGCCCCACCCATCCTCCTGTGGTCTCAAGAAGCGTTAAACGGCCTTTCTCAGAAATTTAACCCACTGAGGCCCTGAGGGGCATATTCTTGACCTGGTCTTTGCACCTTTGGCCTTAGGAAGTAGCTGGACTAACTTTCTTTACCAGGTCAGTACTCAGAGGTCCTGCAAAGTCACATATGCAACCCTCAGACACCAATAGGTACCCTCTCTGAGTCTCTGGTGTGGCACAACCCCCATGTAGCCCTAAGACACTGACAGGCACCCCACCCTGATACCAGACATGTAGTTCCACATCCATCTGGGCCTAGTAGAGTGACAGTGCCTTCACATGACCCACAGAAACTGATGAGCAGGTACACTGTACCCAGAGCTGCCGGTGAACCCACCTACCTACGAGAGCTGCATCCCAGCTGATAAAGCAATCCTGCAATCCCTGCTTCCTGGCCACTGAGGCATCTGCAGACCTCACCAACCCTGATTATAACTCAAGAAGTTACACAGACCCTAAAGCGTCCAAAACCAAAACCTGTGCAGCATATCCAACCAGCACCCTATCCAACCAGCACCCTAGGACACATCAACAGAAAGTATTTTATTACAAATTTTTAGTCAGCTTTTTCATTACTGTGACCCAAAGACCTGACAAGAACAATTCTAGAGGATGAAAAGCTTATTTGGCACTCATGGTTTCAGAGGTTTCAGTCCACAGAAGGCCAGTTTCATTGCTGTGGGCCCATGGTGAGGCAGAACATCAAGGCGGAAGGGTGTGGAAGAGAAAAGCAGCTCAGGACATGACAATCAGGGAGCAGAGAGAGTGCACCATCGATCAGGGACAAAATATAAATCCCAAAGGCACACCCAGCTCCTCCAGCCACACCCTGCCTGCTTACAGTCACCATCCAGTTAAACTATTCAAGTGAATTAAATGCACTCATTAGGTTGATGCTCTCACAACCCAATCATTTCACCTTTAAACGTTCTTGCATTGTAGTACACATCAGTTTTGGGGGATCACCTCATATCTAAGCCATACTACTACTCTATAATTATTAGAGGCAATTGACCCACCAAATATACCCATACAAGGACACAAAAAGCATGAAAATTATAAGGTAACATGTTGCCTCCCAATAAACACAATGACTCTCTAGCAAAAAAACCCCAAATAAAAGAAAAATCAACAAATTGCCTGACAGGAATTAAAAAAAAAAAAAACATTATTTTAAGGGAATTTAACCAAATATAATAGAATACAAACAATTTAACTAACTTACAAAGGTAACTCATGCTATGAATGAGAAATTAAGCAGTTATAGAACTGACTCAAGATCTAGGAATTAAGGGGCTATGACTCTGTTATTATTCAAGTCATACTTTTGTTCACCCTACCTTGTTTTATTTTGTTTATTTGTTTATTTTTATTTTTGTTTGGTTTGGTTTAGCTTTTTTTTTATTCAATCCAAGCATCTGTTTCACCTGCAGGGACTGTGATCATTTAATCAATACTAAATATCTCTCTAGGAGTTGAACCATTCTGATTAGTGTTTTGACTTTTTTTTTTTTTTTTTGCCTATTATAGTAACTCTGACCATCTTTTCTCTGGCAATTAAATGCTACCATGTGACCCCTACCAACCCCAATACCATTACCCACATTGAATTCAGAGAACTCAGTTCACTGAGAGCATTTTCCACCATCATTTCTAGTCTATGAAGAAGAACCTAAAGAGCTAGTCAGGGATGTTGGAAATTTCCTAATGAGTGTATCCAGGGGTCAGAAAACTACAGCCTGTTGTCAATCCAGCCTCTCCTGCCTGTTTTCCAAATAAAGATAAAACTTTATTGAAACAGCCACTATTTTTTGTTTATGTACTATCTACAGCTCCTTTATCAAACAGCTGGGGTGAGTTGTTGCTACAGAGGCATTAAAGCCTGCAAAGCCACATCTACAGCCTTGCTCTAGACCTTCCCAGGTCATATATGACAAACCCACTCCAAAATTCTGATCTCCCTATACTTTTAGATGCATCCTCTATAGCTGTGCTGTCCAGGATACCAGCTATCAGCACATGTAGCTCTGAGCACTTACATGGCTCCTCCAAATTGAGAAGTTCTTTAAATGTTAAAATACACCCTAGGTTTCAAAGACCTAGCACAAAAATATAAAAAATAGCTAATTAGTAATTTTTCCATTGGTTACATGTTGAAATAATAATTTGTTAAATACATTGTGTTAATTTGTTAAATACGTTGTGTTAAGTAAGATATTAAAATTATCTTAATTAAAATTAAGTTAAAATTTATTTCATCTGTCTTTATCTTTTAATGTGGCTTATAAAAAATTAAAAACTATGTGACTCGCATTTATAAATTACATGTATTTCTATATAGCACTTAATTTAGTATAAGTCACTTTCAGGTCTAGGCTTCAGCCAAATAACTGAGCAAACTATTAGAGCCTTTCCTAGAAATTTGAGTTAACACAAATAATTCAGAATCTCTGCTTATAAGTACATTCATACCATCAAATTCAGTTCAATCCAACAACACATTTTTCCCACGTTAGTACATCACTCTTTAGATCTATTCTATTTATATAAATTAACAGATTCTTACAGTTCTTTTAGAGTATACTGCAATTCCTTACAAGTCAGACTTTGTACCTTACCAGCAGCCAGTTGGAAACTTCACTCTGATTATAGGTATAGAAGAAATGAAAGGTTTGAGTATAAATCCTGAAGATCATCAGTCCCCTGCAAGACCTTCCTCAGGGGAGACCATTACATGCTTTTTAGGCAAGAGAAACTAAGGTGTTCAGAAAGGAGAAGAAAGGGGACTTCTATGAAGCTTGGCAGGATTTAGAGGAGTAGTGTTCAAACTTCATTAGAATCTGTCTCTATGATACCATCCCAAATTTCAGGATCCCAAAGACCCTACAACTTTGGAAATTCAATAAAAAGAAATAAGGTTTTCTTTTAGTCTGCTCACAGAAGGTTTCAATTCCCTTATCCAGACCTTGACCTGGGAATTGTGGGAGCTGGTGAAGAAGTCTATGAACTCTGTGAAGGTTGGTCCTTCTGTATATGGTGTTCCCCATGAAGTCACTGCAGATCAACAGGGCCAGCAATGGGGAAGAAAAACTGGGCATAAAGTAGATAAGAATGAAGACAGAATGAAATTCACAATAACACACTCCCATCTTGCACCATTTCTAATCCCAATGAAAATATGTTACTCACAAAAGAGACTGGAATCCAGAGTAATAAAGCTTCTCATATGGTTGACCCAGGACTCAAAGAAGCCAAAGGAGGAGATCTGATAGGAGTTAGAAAAGCTGCAGGCCCCATTCCAACAGAGGCGGACCAGGAAATAGGCAGTGACGACATGAGCAATGTGTGGTTCTACCCAACACCCAGGACCACCTTCAGAGTGCAGCAGCTGCTGCTTCACTTCTGTCTTCCAAGTTTCATGCAGGCTTCTCTGTGGCAAACTACTTCAAAACTATACAGGGAAAGGAATTCTTGAAAATATAATTTCAACATAGTAAAATGATGAAATATAAAATCACCAATCACTAAAGGCAGTAATAATTAAATCATTCATGCAAAATATTAGTATAATGTACTTTTTTTCATGTTCCACATTGTCTTCTTTTCTAAGGGGGAAAGGTTTATGCAAATAACCTGGACACTACTCTACAAAGACTGGGTATCAAACTCACAGAAGAGGAACTTGCAAACCTATCAGAAAGGCTACAAGCTGATGGTAAGCAGTACAGATATCCTCAGGGCATCTTTAGATCTTTGCATTTTCTCTGATATGTTTAAAAATAGATTTAGCTGGTGACAGATACATATTAGAAAAATTGGAGAAGAGCCCAATATGAAAGTAAAATAAATCTTGGATCTTTATTACAATTAATCCAAACTTAGTATATCTGTCTGTTCTACAAATTACTGAGTGTGCTGTCAGGACCCTAAAAGATCTACATTACCTCTCCCCTTTTCTTTTTTTCTTCCCCTTATGTTGGTTAATTTGACTAAGGGTTTATTAATTTTGTTTATCCTTTCAAAGAACCAAATCTTTGTCTTATTGATCCTTTGGGGATTTTTTTATTCTCAATTTCATTGATTTCAGCTCTAGAAGAGGGATCAATGGAGAAGAGGAAGGGAATTGAGGGGGAATGAAGAGGGTGGAATGAATCTGATCTAACTTTCCTATGTACATATATGAATATACCTTCATGTACAACCACAGGCACTAATTAAAAAAAAGAACTATAAATAAATAGAAAGATCAGTAGAGGAGGACTGGAATGGGGAGAGGGGAGGGGAGAGAAAGGGAAAGTGCTGGTACTAAATTAGAGCAAATTATATTCTATACTTGTTTAATTATATCAAAATGAACCAAATATTATGTATAACTAAAAGGATATAATAAAAAAATCTACATTAATTAAGAAAGCAAATTGGAGGCAGTCGCTTCGAGTATACTAGCTTGTGCGCTGAAGAAAGGGAGATGTCCTTTGCTTCTCAGATGTAATGCACTTTAAGTTTACTATTCAACAGTGAAAATAAGTCATACAGAGGTTAAGTTAAAAATACCTTTTGGAAATAAATTACTGGATGCTATTTGGTACTTAGCAAGAGCTTAACATGTGGAATAATTCTTACATGGAGCATCAGGAGATATGAATCGTCCTCATTTGATGTCACTGCCGTCCCATCTTGCATCTCATGGCTTTTTTTGCCTGAGATTTACCTGTAAAGGCCTTAATATTGTGCATAGAATTAAGGCATATAAAGCAGTTTTGAATTACCTGAAGACCTCAGGAGAATACAAACTTGCAGGTGTTTTCCTTGGAGGTCGTTCAGTGGGCTCAAGAGCAGCTGCTTCTGTAATGTGTCATGTTGAGCCAGATGATGCTGATGGTTTTGTTCATGGTCTCATTTGTATTTCTTATCCACTGCACCATCCAAAACAACAGCATAAACTCAGAGATGAAGATCTCCTTTGTATAGAAGATCCTGTACTGTTTGTGTCAGGTTTAGCAGATGAAATGTGTGAGAAGAACTTGTTGGAGAAAGTGAACAGAAAATGCAAGTTCCCAATAAAATCCATTGGATTGAGAAGGCAAATCATTCTATGGCAGTGAAAGGACAATCAACAATGATGTCTACACAGATTTTGTTTTGGATTCAAGAAATCACTGAAATGGACAAGAAATAATTGTCATTTAGTTAAAAGCCATGTTATTTTGAATACAAGTACAGTTAATTTGGTAAAGAACAATATACCTCTCAGCATTATGAGATATATTTCAGACTATTGTTCTTTAATGTTGCCTATTTTTGAAACACATTTTCATTGTGAAACTGATATCTTTTGCAAAATGTCTTTTGAAAGCACTGTTATAGTTGTATGAAGATGATATACAAATATTAAAGGTGGTCTAAATATGAAAAAAAGCAAATTATAGGTATATAAACTATCATGAAGTCAACAGGACAATTCTTCTATCCATTCCTCTTTGACTGGAATCTTCCCTTTAAAATGAATTTGAAGATTCTGATCATAGCACACAAGACTTTCTTTCAAGTTCCATCTGCCTCTCTGGTATCATGTCTTCTTTTGTTTATCCCTCCTCAAGTCATGTTGAACTACTTGTAATTCCAGAGAGAGTATCATATCCCTAGACTTTTCTATTTTATCAACCTCATGTCCATGTTAAATCTCCTCTATCCCTCTATAATCCCTACTAATACATTAAATAATTCATGCATCACTTCCTTCAGGAAGTAATCTTAGAACATACTGGGCCACATTAGTGGTACCAACCTTTACTGTGTATTCATACCTAAATTACCAAATACCTAGTCAGTTCCAGTGGTATCTTTAACCATAGTTTTAAAGACTTTCAAAAGTACTGTAGAAGGTATACTTTTCTAATTCAGGACAAGTTACTTGTATTTACAGACATGAGAGATAAACTGAGGTTAATGGAGATAACTTTAATTCCTTGAGATCTAGGAATTTAATAAATACATGTCAAATTAAGAAATAAGGAATTTTTATGGAATTTTCCCCACAAAATATGTGTCTTATTTGTTTTCTGAGCTTCTGACATTTTCTTCATTAAACCTTTTCTTGTAGCTACTGGGAAGGTTGATCTGAAAGAAGTGATGGATGGAATAAAAGCAACTACAGGTGAGTGAGAAATTATGAATCTAAGATGTTCAGAATTTATAGTAATTGTATTTTATCATCCTTCCTAAATTGCCATGATAATTATTACCTCCTCATTTATTAAATTTTTAAAACCAATTTCTGGCATTTTACTTGGGGGGAGGTTTGGTATATATTTTCATTTATATTTTTTGCTGTTTTCTTTTTAGAGAAGCCAAATTCTGCATTAGTAAAATAATAATAGACAAAGTAAACCTTTGGTAAAGGACTTAGATAATTTATAAAGATGAAACCAACAGATCTCACTTTAGTTGATACAAATATTTGAATTGCATTTTTAATATTCTAATTAAATATATACAGAAAGAGGACTTCTTTGAATATAGAATTGTCTTGCCACTATCACTATGAGTATGCCTTCTTTTATTAGCATTTAGGGATCAAATTACTTTTTGTGAATGTCATTGTCACTATAGTTGCAGAGATCTGATTGACCTGTGTTGTTTATCTCCTACCTGCTCATGGAATGTAGTCATACATTATTTTTCCCTACTTGGAATCATTAAATAAACTTTTAAATTCATATGTCTAATGATGCCTATTTTTCTTTTTTTCATATAAGAATATGTTTTTTATTTTTATCTTTTAAATTTTTATTTTATTGATTCTTCTTAGTTATTCATGACAAATAGACTCCATCTTGACAAAATTATACAAGTATAGGATTCATCTTATTCTGATTTGGACCCCATTTTTGTGGGTGGGCACAGTTGTGGGATTCACTTAGGTGTTTTCATATGTGTACATAGAAAAATTATGTTAGATTTATTCTACTGTATTTCCTATTTCTATCCCTTCTCCCTTTCTTTTGTTGCCCTTTGTCTAATCTACTGAACTTCTCTTCTTCTCCTGTCCCACTTTATTGTGAGTTAGCCTCCACATATGGGTGAAAACATTTGACCTTCATTTTTGGGGATTGGCTTATTTCACTTGGTATGATATTCCCTAGATCCATCCACTTACAGCAAATGTTATAAAGTCATTCTTCTTTATGGTTGAGTAATAGTCCATTGTGTACATATACCACAATTTCTTTATCCATTCATCTGTTATGGTCATCTAAGTTGATTCCATAGCTTGCCTATTGTGAATTGAGCTGCTATAAACACTGATGTGACTGTGTCACTGTTGTATTCTTATTTTAAATTCTTTGGATATGTGCCAAGGAGTGGGATAACTGGGTCAAATGGTGGCTCCATTTTTAGTTTTCTGAGGAATCTCCATACTGCTTTCCAGAGTGGTTGTGCCTTTTTGCAGCCCCACCAACAATGTATGTGCATTCCTTTTTTCCCACATACTCACCCACATTTGTTGTACTTGTATTTTTTTTGAAGTTAATCTTTTTATTAGTAAACACATGAAAGTCAGAGTGAGATACTGTTGCAGATCATTAAGTATACAATAGACTGGTAAGTATATGAAATAGGGAAATCTCTACTGAAGGATTCAGAAAAATCATGTCCCCCAGCAAGGACAATGGGCCCTAAGCAAGTACGATTTCCCTTGTCTATAATCATTCCTCTGGTTTCCCAAGCCTTTCTCCCTGCCAGTTCTGAAATTTCTTCTACTAAGACTCAGTCAAAATTCACCTGCCTGCCAAAATTTGGCCAAAGGTAGTCCTCTCCTTCTATGCCTGGCTTTGCTAAGGACCTATGTAACTCTGACCTCTGTTGCAGCCACTGCCGTCCCAGAAAATGCACCCCTCTGATGCCTGACTGATTGACTGTTACTTGTATTCTTAATAATTGTCATTCTGATTGCAGTGAGATGAAATCTCAGTGAAGTTTTATTTTACATTTCTGTAATTGGTAGAGATATTGAACATTTTTCATATATTTGCTGATCCTTCATATTTCTTCTTTTGAGAAATATCTGTTCAGTTCCTTTGCCCATTTATTGATAGGTTATTTGGGGCTTTTCAGTGTTAAGTCTTTTGAGCTCTTTGTATATCCTGGAAATTAATGCCCTGTCTGAGGTGCAGGAGGCAAAGATTTTCTTCCATTCTTCACACTCTTGAATGTTTCATTTGCTGTGAAGAACCTTTTTAGTTTGATGCTATCCCATTTATTGATTTTTTAATTTTATTTCTTGTGCTTTAGGAGTCTTGTTCAAGAAGTCAGTTCCTGTGCCAATATATTAAAGTGTTGGGCCTCCCTTTTCCTCTAGTAGGTGCACTATTTCTGGTCTAATAGCTAGGTCTTTAATCAACTTAGAGTTCATTTTTGTGCAGGGTGAGAGATAGGGATTAATTTTCATTCTATTCCAGTTTTCCCAGCACCATTTGTTGAAGAGGCCATCTTTTCTCCAGTGTGTTTTTGGCACCTTTGTCTAGTATGAAGTAACTATTTATATAGGTTTGTCTCTGTGTCTTCTGTTATTGGTCTTGTTGCCTATTTTGGTGCTAATACCATGCTGTTTTTGTGGCTATAGCTCTATAATATAATTTAAGGTGTGGTATTGTGTTGCCTCCTGCTTTGTATTTCTTGCTAAGGATTGCTTTAGCTATTCTGGGCCTCTTATTTTACCAAATGGATTTCATTCTTGACTGCTTTTTCTATTTCTGTGAAGAACATTATTGGAATTTCGATGGGAATTGCATTAAATCTGAATTACACTTTTGGTAGTTTGGTCGTTTTGAGAATATTGATTCTGCCTATTCAAGAACATGGGAGGTCTTTCCATCTTCTAAGGTCCTCCTCAATTTCTTTCTTTAGTGTTCTGTAGTTTTCATTGTAGAGTCCTTTGCCTCTTGTTAGATTGATTCCTATGTATTTTATTTTTTGGAGGCTATTGTGAATGGAATGGTTTTCCTAATTTCTCTTTCAGCTGATTCGTCATTGAAGTATAGGAATGCAATTGCAAGACTGGTTCAACATACAAAATCAATAAATATGATACATCATATGAATAGGCTTCATGACAAGAACCACATAATTATCTCAGTAGATGCAGAAAAAAGAATTTAACAAAATTCAGCATCCATTCATGTTTAGGACACTGGAAAAACTAGGAGTAAAAGAAACATACCTCAACATTGTAAAAGCTATATGTGACAAACCCAAGGTCAACATCATTCTAAATGGAGAAAAACAAAGCATTCCTTCTAAAACCAGGAACAAGACAAGGATGCCCACTTTTACCACTTCTATTCAACATGGTCCTTGAAACTCTAGCCAGGGCAATTAGGCAAAAGAAAGAAATTAAAGGAATGTGATTAGGTAAAGAAGAGCTCAAACTCTCTGCTGATGACATGATTCTATATTTAGAAGACCCAAAACACTCTACCAATAAACTGTAGAACTCATAAATGAATTCAGCAAAGTAGCAGGATACAAAATTAATGCCCATAAATCAACTGCATTCCTATACTCCACTGATGTCTGTTCTTTCTAAGGAGGGGATGTGGATGCCAGAGGCGTAAAAACTCTTCTGAAAAACACGGGAATAGAACTTACAGACAAAGAACTCTTGAGACTGGTGAAAAATCTGCCTTTCAATGGTAAGCATTTTAAATACCAATGTGACATTTAATAAAATAAAAGCCCATCTCTAATTTGGATGTACATTTATTCATGAGGAAAATATTCACTTATGCAGTTTAACTTTTAGTTTAGGAATAAGTACCCCCGAGGTTATCTATGCCATGAAGACACCTAAAGGTGATTATGGGAAATAATAGAAGGAAAGGAAGGAGGTGTTAAACGAGAAAGATTAAAAAGTGAAAGGTGGAATCATGTGTGCACGCACACACATACACAAGTTGTGTGGGCTGTAGGGTCGTGCTTTTTATGCGGGTTTTTTTTTTTTTTTTTTTTTTTTTTTTTTTTTTTTCAGTTACTGGGGACTGAACCCTGAGCCACATCCCTGAGCCCATTCCTTTTGATTTTTTAAAAATTTTGAGATATGTTTTCATTAATTTACCCAGGCTGGCCTCAAACTTTCCATCCTCCTGCCTTGACCTCCCAAGTTGCAGGAATTATAGGCATGTACCACTACACCAAGTTTACGTGCTGAATTTTGAGATAGCTTCCCCATATTACATACTTTCCCTAACTTTCCCTCAGATTTTACTTTAATGAGAGAAATTTCTAAGGTAATCATGAAAATCTCAGTTTTCCTGAAATAATTTTAGTGAATAGCCACATCATTTCTCTATGACCTGAATGTTGTCCCTTTTTTTAAAAATAGACGATAACAAGATCTTTAAGAACAGGTTACTAGAAGGTGTGAAGTCTCTCAAAGGTAAGTGAGAAGCATAATGAGAATATAAATGGTCTTGTGGCCCTCATGTTTATACTGTTCACATGATATTGAATTTGTGGCCGCCACCATCTCTTTATATATTAATTGCAAATTTACAGATGTTTAGAGCTCAATCTGTACTTTAGCAGTGAGTCTCCTGTGTTCTATCTTGGAAGAAAAATTCCACACTCTCTTGTGATATTCCAAACTTCTCAGGAAAGGAAATATCAACTCTCAAGTTAGCATAGGAAAAATTACAGAACTGATTCCCAGTGCTCTAGATAATTTAGTCAGCAACAAAAACAAAAAATAAAAACAAAACAACAACAACAAAAAAACCGAGCTGGTAGTTTAGTCGTCAAAAGCCAACCCCATATACTCTTTAGGGGTAAAGAATGCTGGTGTTCATAACCAAAACTCCCTAACCACTTGTTGAATGCCATTTTAAATTTTGTGTTGTGTAGGCTGGTCTCCAAGAGCAGTCTGAAGGGAAGAGGTCTAAATTCTAACTCAAATGACTTCTTTATAAGCTTAGAATATTTGATCTTTCATATAATTTTGAGTGAAATAAGTCAGACTCAGAAATGTATCGTATGTTTTCTCTCATATGTGGAAGCAAGAGTAAGAAAATGCGAAAAAAAAAAAAGGGGGGGGGGATTCCATGAAAGTAGAGGGAAACTATTAGGGTAGAGAAAGGGGATCAGGAGGAGGGAGGAAAGAAGGGTGGAGCAAGCATTTGGGAGTGAAATTGATCAAATTACATGTTTATATATACAGATATGCCACAATAAAACCCATTGTTCTGTGTAAATAATATGCACCAGTAAAAAGGTATATATTTTCTCAGCCATAAAGAATGATAAAATTATGGCATTTGCAGGCAAATGGATGAAATTGGAGAATATCATGCTAAGTGAGATAAGCCAATCTCAAAAAGCCAAAGGACGAATGATATCGCTAATAAGTGGAGGATGACACATAATGGGGGGGGGGAGGGAAGGGTTAGTGTTAGGGTTAGAGTTAGGGTTAGGGAGGGGGGCAAGTATGGAGGAAGGAAGTACTGTATAGAGGGTAAAGAGGGGTGGGAGGGGTGGGGGGAAGGGAAAAAATAACAGAATGAATCAAACAACATTACTCTATGTAAATTTATGATTACACAAATGGTATGCCTTTATGCCATGTACAAACAGAGAAACAACATGTATCCCATTTGTTTACAATTAAAAAAAAAATCAATTGCCAGATTTTTGTAAAATCTGAACTCTAAATCAGTATTCAGAGTAAAGTGATTATGGTATGTCTTAGGTAAAATACATCGAAAGATACTTGAGTGAACTCTGCTACAAAGTCAAATTCTGCTCATACATTCTGGAAATAATTTATAGAAATCCTACCCTTTCAATGTATGACTATTTTTCTATATTCAACTCTAATATTAATTTTATTTGAAAGAGAAATATAATAGTATTCCTGAAAAATGAAAGAATTTGATGTCATCAAATTGAAATAAATTTAAAGCTGAAATCCTTTCAAAAAAAAAAAAGTATATATTTTAAAATTTCATCTTTGTCCTAAATCTGTTGACAATTTGTAATTGATTCTTTCACTGTAGAGCAAACATGTTTAATCCAAGGTTAGCAGAGCTTGAGGGAATCCTTGAATCGGCTTTATTGATTAGATAACCTCCCTGAAATGGGATGCAGGCTTTGTGCATGACATATACTGCTCAAGAAACTCATGATAGGGTGTACGTGTCAAGAAAGCTTAAGAACTTCTCTTTTGGAGTTGTTTAATATTCTTTATCTACTGTTAAATTCTTTAGGTGGGAGGATTGATGTCAACAACTTGCATACCGTTCTGGACAACCTGGGAATCAAACTTTCAGACAAGGAACTCAAAGATCTGACTCAAAACATGAATGTTGGTGGTGAGCATATTCTCAGATACCGTATGTCTCACTTTCGTGTTGCTATAGTAGAATTCCACAGACTACATAATTTATGAAGAACCGAATTTATTTTCCCACAATTCTGGAAGCTGGCAGGTCCAAGATCAAGGCACAAGCACCTGGTGAAGGCCTTCTTGCTGTGCATCACATGTCAAAGCACCTGTGGCCTAAGCCCCTGTTAAAGATCCCACCTCTTAATACGTCACAGTGGAAATTAAATTCAACATGAGTTTCATAAGGGGACAGACCTTCAAATCATAGCACCAGAGTTACCCAAATATAAGTGAGGAAATGTCTTTTTCCATAGGGAGAAGAGAACACCCAAAAGAGCAGTGTAATGAGTGCTGCATCACGTCACTGACCAAAGCACAGTGACATTATTTAGATATACGGACGCGGCAGCTGACTGTCAAAGTTAAAACACGGTTATTTGGTATCTTTGGCATGTGTGACTTCTATACTCTCAACAAGTACCATGTAGTAGCAGAGTTTTCCTCATTTTGAACACAAGAATGGAAATTCTTGAGATAAAATCACTTCTCCTTATTTACGTGAATAAGTTTAGAATAATAAATAAGTTTAGAATAAATAAATAATAAATAAGTTTAGAATAATAAAGCCAGAAATAGGATCATTACAACTGTTTTCTTTTTAAATATTTTTTATTTTTTAATTGACAAAAATAGTTGAATATACTTGTCATACATAACATGCTGTTCCGAAATGTGTGTACATTGTAGAATGGCTAAATACAGATAATTAACATGGGCATTACCTCCTCTACTTATTTTTGTGGTGAGAATACAAATTCTACTTTCTGCAAATTTTCAAGAATATGTTAACTATAGTCACTATGTTGTGCAGCAAATATCTTGAACAATTCCTCCTTTCTAGCTGAAAAATTTTATCTTTGACTGCTGTCTCCCAACCTCACCCTTATCCCTAGCCACTGGTGACTACCTTTTATTCCTTTTTTCTATGAGTTCAACTATTTTTTACCCTATATTTGTCCTTCTGTTCCTGACTTATTTCATTGAACATAATGTCTTCCAGTTTCATCATGTTGTCACAATGATAGTACTTCATTTCTTTTTTAAGGATGAATAGTATTCCAATGTGTATATGTGCCATATTTTCTTTATTCATTCATCTGTTGATGCATAGATTGATTACATATCTTGGCTATTGTGAATAATAATACTACAGTGAACATAGGGGTAGAAATCTCTCTTCAACACTGATATCCTTTCCTTTGAATATATTTAGTAGTGGAATAGAATCATCATATTGTAATTCTATTTTCAATTTTTTGAAGAACCTCCACACAGGCTTCCATAATGACTGTACGAACTTACATTTTCACCAACAGTGTGCAAGGGATCCCTTTTCCCCAAATCCTCTCCAATACTTGTCATCTTTCATCTTTTAATAACACCCATTATAACAGAGGCAAGGTTATATTTCATTGTGGTTTTAATTTGCATTTCTCATTATTAGTGGTGTTGGGACTTTTTAATTATACCTGTGGGCAATTTTTATGTCTTCTTTGGGAAAATTTCTGTTCAGATCCTCTGTCCATTTTTTAACTGGTTATTTGTTTTTCTGCTATTTAGTCATAAGCATTCTTATATTTATTTTAGATATTGACTCCTTGTCATGTATGTGGTTTGCAATTATTTTTTTTCCTGGTCATAAGTTGCCTTTTTGTTTTATTTATTGTTTTCCTTGTTGTGAAGATTTCTAGTTTGATGTAGACTCATTTGTTTTGTTTTTATAGATTGAGCTTTTGGCATGATAACCAAAAAATCATTGCCAAGGCCAATAAAGGTTTCCCTTTCTGTTCTCCTCTAATAGTGTTATGGTTATAAGTCTTATATTTAGGCATTTAATCCATTTTTAGTTGATTTTTGCATATGGCATAAGGGCTTAATTTTATTCTTTCGCATACAGAAATTCAATTTTTTCCAGCACCCTTATTGAAGAGACTCTCCATTCCTGATTGTGTCCTCTTGGTTCCATTGTCAAAAATTGGTTTGGGAGCTCTATTCTGTTTCATTGATTGATTCGTGTTGCTGTTTTTATGCCAGTACCATGCTGTTTTGGTCACTGTATGTTTGAAGTCAGATACTGTAACCACACCAGTTTTGTTCTTTTTGCTCAGGATTGAATTAGCTATTGGAGTCTTTTATAGTTACATACAAATTTTAGGAATGTGTTTTATATTTTTGTGAAGAATGTCTTTGTATTTTCATAGCAAATACATTAAATCTATAGATTGCTTTGGGTAGTACAGACATGGTAACAGTAATAATTCTTCACATCTATGATGATGGAAAATCTTACCTTTTTCTGTCTTCAGTTTCTTTCATCAAGGTTTTAGAGTTTTGGATTTGTTTTTATTCTGCAGTGCTGTGGATTGAACTCAGGGTCATATGCATGCTAGGCAAATGCTCTACCACTAAGATATACATCCCCGTCCCTATAGCTTTTCAATTTCACCTCTTCAGTAAAGTTTATTCCTATGTATTTTTATACTATCATAAATGAGATTGTTTCTTAATTTCTTCTTCTGGTAGGTTGTTATTTGTATATAGAAATACTTCTGGTTTTTTAATGTTGATTTTGTATCCTGCAGACTTACTGAGTTCATCTAACAGGTTTTTGGGGGAATTTAGGGGTTTTCTCCGTGTAGGATCGTATCTTCTGCAGACAGATAATTCCACTCTGCTCTTTCCAATTTAGATGCTTTTTATTTCTTTTTCTTATCTGATCACTCTTGCTAGTACTGTCAGTGATATGTTGAATATAAGTAGTAAGAGTAGACATCCCTGCCTTTTACTAAATCTTAGTGGAAAATCTTTCAGTTCTCCTTTGATTATGTTGTTAATCAAAGGTTTTGATTTGTAGATTTTTCATGATTAATTTTTATTATGTTAAGAATCTTGTTTTTTGTCCATTTAGTCACTCTATCTATGTCTTTTGATTGTAGAGTGTATTAGTCAGCTTTTTGTTCACTATAACAAAATACCTGACACAGGCTACTTAGAATTAAAAATATACTTAGTTAGCCTACAGTTTTGGAGATTCAAAGTTCAAGATTAGTATAGCACAGGTTCAGCAGCTGCCTCTTGGCTGCATCACCTCATAGCACGTGTGGCAATGGTATAAAGCAAGCAACTGATTACATCTTGAACCTGGAGCAAACAGAAGGGAGAGTGGGGCCAATCTCGGGCATTTATGACAGCTACCTCAGGAGAACTACCAAGGAGTACCACAAGAACTACCTTCCAGATGTCCATGGCAAGGATGGAGGCCTCTGGGATCTACTCCTTCTCTCCTCAGAGGGAAGTCCCTCCTGGTTCCATGCAGATTCCAACTGGAGAGATGGGGTCACAGAGGTTCTCTTCTCTCTGCAGTCAACCTGAGGTTCTGTGATCTGCTGGGTTTCCCTGCTCCCCTCTGTGCTTCAGGACTCTACTCAAAAGTGTAGTTGTCATTTATAGTTCTGGTCTTTTTTTTGTGAGTAGAACAAGCATTGGCCTCTGCAAGCCTCTATGATACTACGAGCATTGGTAGTTGATCATTTTGCTGATGTCACACTAGAATTTTCTTATACTTCAATACTCATTAAAGGATTAAAGGAATAAAATAATAACCTAGAAAGTATGTTCAATGAATATTTATAAAGTATATAAAGCAATTAGTATGGTGCCTGACACATAGTAAGTACGACTTTTGTAGTTATCCCTATGTTTCTGACATAATTTGTATCTCAGTATAATGTGTAATTTTGATCTTCTCCTATAGTTGATAAAAAAATTCCTCTAGAAACATTGATGGAAAAAGTCAAAGATTTTACAGGTAAGTGAAAAGTTATTATAAAATTAGAATTTTACTTATCTACATTAAAATTTGGTTTTCCCTCAATCCTTGAGTTATAAATTCTAATATTTGGGACTGAGGCATAGTTCAGTGGTAAAGTGTTTGTCTAACATGTACAAGGCCCTGGTCAATCCCCAGCACTACAAAACCAAACAAAAATTCTCATATTTTTTTCCATACTTATAAATGAAATATTTGCTTCTAATGCCTCATGCTTTGACATAAAGTTATCTACATTTTTGGAATGAAATTCTATGATCTCTGTTGTTTATGCCAATAAATTCTTCACCAGTGTTTAACACAGTAGAGACAGAAGATCTGAGTGAAGCTTATAAATGATCAAACTAATATTCATTATATTCATCATATAATTTTTACTTTTGAAATTAAAATACTTCTTGAAGAATTTTTTATATGATCATCTTTTTTAATTAACTTACCAGATTATATTCTGGAACTTATCTTTCACTAGTTTTAGGAGGAACTTATCTATATTATAAAAGTATTGACCTAACATATTCTTTGATTCTATAGTTCAAACTATTTTCTTTTTATTGTAGTCTTTAATCTGAAAATTAGAATGGTACTAATCATTATAAAGTAACTTTTTGTGTTAACAAAAAATGATGGAATGAGACAGATATCATTACCCTATATACATGTGTGATTACATGAATGGTATAATCTACATCATGTACAACCACAGAAATGAAATGATGTACCCAATTTGTGTATAATGAATCAAAATGCAGTCTGTAAAAAATTAAAAAAGAATAATTACAGCTATCTGAAATAATGATATATACTCAATCTCCTGTTTTCAAAGGTGAGAAGATTGATTCCAGTGATCTAAAAGATGTTCTGGGAAACCTTGGTATTGAACTCACAGATAAGGAACAAGAGAAGCTGGTGAAGGCATTGCCAGTTGATGGTGAGCCATACAAGTTCTGTGGGAATTTCTAGGGAGATTGGAGTTCTGTGGTTCTATATGAAAAACTTTCATATCTTCTAAAATATGAAAATGTTTTTTAAAAACTACAATTTAAGCTACGTACAAAAATTATCAGTGCCACTTAGAGTCAATTTTAGAAGCCAGGTGTCCCATCTACCACCCAGTTGTGCTAGAGCTATGAGATAGGTTGCCAAGAAACTAAATAAGACAGGCTGGGTTGTGGCTCCGTGGTGGAGTGCTTACCTAACATGTGTGAGACAATGGGTTTGATTCTCAGCACCACGTAAAAATAAATAAATAAATAAAGATATTGTATCCATAAAAATATTTTTTAAAAAACTAAGTAAGGCACTCAAAGATGAGATATCAGGGTTTACTGAGAAATACTTATGGGGGAAGCCTGGTGACAACAAGCTGGACAGGTGTTTTGCCAGAAGATCCAGTGGGTACCAAGCTGGGCAGGTTTACCGATGTTACATGCATTGCCTCTGGTACCTCACCAGGAAGTAGCATCTCCTGTCTCTCTCTACACTCGGTCCTGGGGAGGAAGCCACAGTTCTCTGGTTTGCACCAGGTGCCACAGGGAGAGGGGTTTTTACAAGTTAGGTTATATAAGAAATGACATCATCAGCATTATCTTGCTTACTTTGCTTGTATGACCAGTATCCCAAGGAGCAATTGTTCTGACATGCATGCAAAAGCAACTTTCTACACATAACATTAGCTTGATGTATTCCCAGCATGAAAGAAAGTCAGTGTTCTTCTAATTTATCTAGGCATTCCTGGCCTGAGCCTGCTCTCTTTATTCCTTGATAAGGCCAGTTTCCTGGGAACTAAAGGGGTGTTCCAGACACATGGTTTTACTGTCCTACTTTTCTTTAAGAATAGTACACCAAACAACCCTTAAAGTGTAAGTTACCTTCAGAGCTAATAAATTTCTACTAGTACTCCCCACCAGGCCACTAATGGGCTTATTTCATAAGAAAGGAAAAGAGAGAGATATAAGAAAAATGGAAAGAAACTAAAGACAATTCAGAATTTAAAAGAAAGGAAATATGTACTTATGTTTTGGTTTAGTAGTCCTACTGGAAAGGACAAGTTTATCATACTGAGGCAGATTTCCTTAAGTTCATTATTACAGGTGAAAAGTTGGATAAAATATTTGTAACAGTTTTATTGTGATATAACTCACATGAAAGTGTACAATCTCAATGAAAGTATACAATAAGTGGATTTTAGTACATTAACAGAATTGCGCATTCATCACCACAATCAACTTTAGAGTATTTTTATTACCCCCCAAAATACCACCACACCAGTTAGCAATAAACCCCATTTCTTCTGTCCCACTCAGTCCTGGGCAACTACTAACCTATTTTCTGTTTTTTATCAATTTGTTTATTCTAAATAGTTTAAATAAATGGAGTCATATAATAAGTGGTTCTTTGTTAGTATTTTCCTTCATTTATTACAATATTTTAAAAGTTCTTCATTTATTACAATACTTTTAAAGTTCAACCATGTCATATTATATACAAGTACTTCATTGCTTTTTCTTGCGGAATACCACATTTTATTTATCTCTTCTTTAGTAAATGGGTGTTTGAGTTGTTTCCATGTCCTGGCTTGTAGGGAACATTCCTCAAGCTTATTTGACAGCAGTTACTGACACCATGGTTTAAATAAACCTAACAGTCTGGATGAGAAACTGAGGAAATGGTAAAGACTCACCATGAATTGTAGGCCTTTGCAGTTACTGAGTCTGAGCTATGAGCTGAGGGAAAGCCTTGCTCAACAGGCATCACAGCAAGCTGTGATGTGAGTTCACCTGTGCTGCCGGCCTCATGCTGTGTGCTGGAGCTTGCCCTTCCCCCAGTCCTTTGTCTCAGACTTGTTGCCAGACAGAAGCACTTAGGGATACATGGTTTGTTTACATTAGTACAACATATATACTGTTACGTTTTAACAAGCGTCTTAACCTGATTGGATAATGTGTCTATATATGTCTTGTATAATCATAAGTAAAATTAGATCTGTGCCTTCTGAGCCTGGTCTCCGATGTCTGTGTTTACTGGGAGACATCACCGTCCTCACCCTCAGTGGGACCTTTGTTTCAAATAACTACACTGGCTATTATGAATAATGTTATTAATATTATGAATACTCAGATACAAGTTTTTTCATTCTTCTGGTTATCACAGCATCATTTTTTGGAAATATTGTTCATTACTGCCTTTAAATTATGTTGGCACCCTTATAAAAACTTAGTTGACCCTTGATCAAAATGATATATGCTTATAATCCCAGGTGGGTTGAGGTGAGAGGATCATAAGTTCAAGACCAGCCTTTGCAACACAGCAAGATGCTATCTAAAAAAAAGAAACAAACAAACAAACAAACAAAAGTCAATCGACCATAAACATGAGGGTTTATTTCTGGACTATCATATCAATTCTCTCCCATTGACCTGTATGTCTAATGTTATGCTGGTACTGATACCGCTCTTTACCGGTGACGAGTCCTGCTTCCTCAGGTGTTGAAGTATAACGCCGGGGAAGCACGCCGAGGCAAGTGTAGAGTGGAAAATGCAGCTTTATTAAAGAAAAGTAAAAGCAGACTTCTCCCGGGTGGAAGAAGGGGACCCAAAGGCGGAATCCATGGGATGAGCAAATCCTGTCCTTTTTATGGGTTTTATTCTCCCATTCTTTCCCCCTTATCTTTTTTCTTCCTGCCTATATGACTAGGTCTGGCTTTGCATTAAGTGAGAAGCCATGGGCAGGGGGAGGGCCGGGGTGATTCAGGCAGATAAGGGCCCAGGGGGCACCAATTAGCAGCCCCTTGTTTGCAGTCCTTCATAAAGGCAGGTAAATTTGGCAATTAATGGACTCCGGAGATCCTTAACATTCCATTCTTCCAGGGGCAGTCTCCAACTTCCAGAGGCAGATGGCTTTATGGCCTCCATTTTCTTGATCTGACCTGATTCCTTATTTCTACACTAACTGCCTGTCCCCAATTCTGGCTTCAGTACCTCAGTCTTGATTACTGTAGTTTTGTACTAAGTTTTCAAATTTTAAAGTGTGAATCCTCAAAGACCAATCTAAAGACCAATCTCCCTGTTGAACATACACACAAAAATTCTTAATTTGGCAAACCACAGTCAAAACACATTATGAAGATACTACACCATGATCAGGAGGGTTTCATCCCAGAGATACCAGGTTGTTTCAACATGTGCAAGTCAATAAATATAATTCACCACATAAATAGAATTAAATACAAGAATAACATGATCATATCAATAGATGCAGAAAAAGTCTTCAACAAATCCAGCTTCCATTCATGTTAAAAATCCTAGAAAAACTAGAAATAGAAGGAACTGATCTCAACATTATTTGTATACAAAAAACCCAACACCAACATCATGCTGAATGCAGAAAAACTGAAAGCATTTCCTCTAAAATTAGGAACAAAGCAAGAATGTACACTCTGACCACTCTTATTCAGCATAATTCTTGAAACTCTAGGGAAAGTAATCAGGCAAAAAAAGGAAATTAAAGGACACAAAGGGGAAAAGATGAAGACATATTACCTTAGTTTGTGGAAGACATAATCCTATATCTAGAAGAACTAGATGCTCCCCCTTAAAAAAACCTCCACCAGAAGACTTCTATAGTTCATTTATTCAGCAAAGTAGCAAGATACAAGATCAATTCCCATAAAGCAGTAGCTATTCTATACTCCAGCAGTGATTCAGCTGAGGGAGAAATCAGGAAAAATATCTCGTTCATTCATAACAACCTCAAAAATAAAATACCTGGGAATAAAATCTCACCAAGGAGGTGAAAGATCTCTACAGTGAAAACTAGAGAACACTGAAGAAAGAATTGAAGGAGTTGTTAGAAGATAGAAAGACCACCAATGTCCTTAGATAGACAGAATTAATATTGTCAACATGGCCATACTACCAAAAGTGTTGTACAGATTTAATGTAATCCCCATCAAAACGCCAATGACATTCTTCACAGAACTAGAAAAAAAATTCCTAAAATTCATTTGGAAAAATAAAAGACCCAGAATAGCCAAAGCAATACTAGATAAGAAGAGTGATGCTGGAGAAATCATAATACCTGATCTCAAATTGTACTAAAGAACTAGAGTAACAAAAACAGCACAACATTGGCATCAAAACAGACATGAAAACCAATGGAAAAAAAAAAAACAGAAGACACAGAGACATACCCACATAGATACAGGCAGATCCAACAATGGTGCCAAAACATATGTTGGAGAAAATACAGCCTTTTTAAGAAATGGTGCTAGAAAAACTAACTATCCATATGTAGAAATGAAACTTGATCCCTATCATTCACCCTGTTCAAAAGTCAACTCAAGGGTTTCAAGATGGCGGACAAGAGGGTGGCTGCATTTCATGTTGCTCCAGGACTCAGGATTCAAAAGAGGAGATATTGAGAGACTTGGGACCAACTCAAAGCCGCCGGGTGAGTCTCTCCCGTTGGGGAGGCATCCCGGATGGGGCGGAAGTCCCGGAATGCAGGGAACTTTGTGAAGTAGAGCTGCCCAACGAGACACCTCTCCCCCCACTGGAGCAGTGAACTTGGGGACAACTGGGAGCATTGTAGAGGAGGCCGCTCAGCACAGCGCTTGGACTCGGAGCAACCACTGGGGCTCCGGGCAGCTGCCCAGAGGAGGAGCTACATGGCAAGCTGTTCAGACTCAAAGTGACCGCTCCTGAACACCTGGGAGCTGCCCAGAGGAGGAGCATGGCGGGTCACTTGGACTCCGAGCGGCCACACCAGAACTCCGGGCCGCTGCCCAGAGGAGGAGGAAAGTGGTGAGTTGTTTGGACTCAAAGTGACTGCTCCTGAACACCCGGGGGGCTGCCCAGAGGAGGAGGAGGAGTGCCGTGGGTCACTTGGACTCTGAGTGACTGCCCAGGGTTATGGGGGGTTGGCGGGAGGAGGAGGCACACAGTGAGTTGCTTGGACTCCTAGTGACCACACCGGAACACCTGGCGGCTGCCCAGAGGAAGAGGCATGCGGCAGGTTGCTGGGAGTCGGAGTGACTGTACAGGGCTCCAGGTGGCTGCTCAGAGGAGGGGCCACATAGCAAGGCTATAAGGTGCAGAGCAGGGTCCCAGGACCTAGGAGGCTTCTTGGTGGAAGAGCTGAACAGAGACAAGCTGAACGGAGCAAAGGTTCCAGGACTGTGGGCAGATTCTCTGAGGAGAGGCAGCCTAAGGAGACTCATCTGCGAAGGGTGAGGCTCCCAGGCCCAGGAGGTAGGTCCGGGCCCCTGGGAACGTTGCAGAGGAAGGCAGCCCAGCCCAGGCAGTAGTTGGGGATTGAGGGGAACCTCTAAGGGGAACTGACCAGTGAGACCTCCCCACCAGGTGAGTCTTTCCTGCCGGGTGAGGTTTTCCCACAAGGACGGTAAAATCAGAGAAACAGCCCCAAACAGGCCTTGCCTCAGCCGGCAGCCTAGTTCCCCTTTGGTCAACAAGTGGAGGCACCTCTGCCCACTAGCAGGGAATATACCCCACCTGAAGGCCACCACCCCTAGAGAGGCAGCTTCCTTGTGGAGCACCGCATTATCAACTTCCTCCAAGACTTTAGGCTACTGAAGGATAAGAGAGGATATACTAGAAATCTTCAGGGACATTATAAGTCAATAGAGGAAATCTGCAATATCTCAGCGGTCCATTGATACCTGAATAATATGACAAAACAAGGGAAGAAAGTGCCCCAAACAAATCTACATGTTACATCAATAAAATCCAATGACAGCATGGCAGAAGAAATGACAGAAAGGGAGTTCAGAATGTACATAATTAAAATGATCAGGGAAGCAAACGATGAGATGAAAGAGCAAATGGAGGCATTGAATGATGAGATGAAAGAGCAAATGCCGACATTGAATGATCACACAAATCGACAGTTAAAAGAGCAAATACAGGAAGCAAAAGATCATTTCAATAAAGAGTTAGAGATATTGAAAAGAAACCAAAGAGAAATCCTTGAAATTATTGGGATTAAGGAAGGCTTAGAGAAACAAACCAAAGGAATGAACAATCTATTCGATGAAATAATATCAGAAAATTTCCCAAATCTGAAGAATGAAATGGAAAACAAGTACAAGAGGCTTATAGGACTCCAAATACACAAAATTACAATAGACCCACACCAAGGCACATTATAATGAAAATACCTAACATACAAAATAAAGACAGAATTTTAAAGGCTCTGAGAGAAAAGAACCAAATTATATGCAGGGGGAAACCAATAAGAATATCAGCAGATTTTTCAATCCAGACCCTAAAAGCTAGAAGGGCCTGGAACAACATTTACCAAGCCCTGAAAGAACATGGATGCCAACCAAGAATCTTATACCCAGCAACACTTACCTTCAAATTTGACGATGAAATAAAATCCTTCCATGGTAAACAAAAGCTAAAAGAATTTACAAAAAGAAAGCCAGCATTGCAGAACATTCTCAGCAAAATATTCCATGGGGAAGAGATGAAACACGAAGAAGCAAATCAGCAAAGGGAGGAATTATCCTAAAGGAATTGTCAAATAAAGGAGGAACCAAGTCATCTCAAAAAATAAATAAATAAATAAATAAATAAATAAATAAATAAATAAATAAATAAAATTTTAAAAATGAACCGAATGACCGGGAATACAAACCATATCTCAATAATAACCCTGAATGTTAATGGCCTGAATTCCTCAATCAAAAGACATAGACTGGAAGATTGGATTAAAAAGAAAGATCCAACAATATGTTGCCTGCAAGAGACTCACCTCATAGAAAAAGATACCCATAGGCTAAAGGTGAAAGGATAGGGAAAAACATACCATGCACATGGACTCAGCAAAAAAGCTGGAGTATCCATCCTCATTTCAGATAATGTGGACTTCAAGCCAAAGTTAGTCAGAAGGGATAAAGAAGGACATTTCATACTGCTTACAGGAAGCATAAATCAGCAAGACATAACAATCATAAACATCTATGCCCCAAACAGTGGCTCATCCATGTATGTCAAACAAATCCTTCTCAATTTCAGAAACCAAAGAGACCATAACACAATAATACTAGGTGATTTTAACATGCCTCTCTCACCACTGGACAGATCTTCCAAACAAAAATTGAACAAAGAAACGATAGATCTCAATAACAAAAAAATAAATTAGACGTAACAGACATTTATAGAATATACCATCCAACCAAGAGCGAATACACTTTCTTCTCAGCAGCACATGGATCCTTCTCTAAAATAGACCATATATTATGCCACAAAGCTAATGTTAGCAAATACAAGAAGATAGAGACACTACCTTGTATTCTATCAGATCATAATGGATTGAAGTTAGAAATAAATGAAAGAGTAAAAAACAGAAACTACTCCAACACCTGGAGATTAAACAATATGCTCTTATATGATGAATGGATAACAGAAGATATTAGGAAGGAAATTAAAAAATTCTTAGAGGTAAATGAGAACAAAGAAGCATCATATCAAAATCTCTGGGACACTATGAAAGCAGTACTTAGAGGAAAATTTATTTCATGGAGCACATTCAATAAAAGAAGTAAAACTCGATAAACGACCTAACACTACAGCTCAAAGCCCTAGAAAAAGAAGAACAGACCAAAACCAAAAGTAGTAGAAGACAGGAAATAGTTAAACTCAGAGCTGAAATCAATGAAATTGAAACAAAAGAAACAATACAAAAAATTGACAAAATAAATAGATGGTTCTTTGAAAAAATAAACAAAATTGATAAACCTTTAGCCACACTAACAAACAGAAGACGAGAGAAAACCCAAATCACTAAAATTCGTAATGAAAAGGTAATATCACAACAGACACGATTGAAATACAAAACATAACTAGAACCTATTTTGAAAATCTATACTCCAACAAAATAGAAAATTTTGAAGACATCAACAGGTTTCTAGAGACATATGAATTGCCTAAACTGAATGAGGAGGACATACTCAATTTAAATAGACCAATTTTAAATAATGAAATAGCAGAAGTCATCAAAAGCCTACCAACAAAGAAAAGTCCGGGACCAGATGGGTTCTCAGCCGAGTTCTACAAAACCTTTAAAGAAAAGCTCATTCCAATACTCCTCAAAGTATTCCATGAAATAGAAGAGGAGGGAACCCTCCCAAACTCATTCATGAAGCCAATATCACCCTGATACCTAAACCAGACAGAGACACACTAAGGAAAGAAAATTTCAGACCAATATCCTTAGTGAACATTGACGCAAAAATTCTCAACAAAATTTTAGCAAATCGCATACAAAAACATATTAAAAAGATAGTGCACCATGATCAAGTGGGTTTCATCCCAGGGATCCAAGGTTGGTTCAACATCCGGAAATCAATAAATGTCATTCACCATATCAACAGACTAAAAGTTAAGAATCACATGATTATTTCAATAGATGCAGAAAAAGCATATGATAAGCATCCCTTCATGCTCAAAACACTAGAAAAAATAGGGATAGTGGGAACATTCCTTAACATTGTAAAGGCCATTTATGCTAAGCCCATGGCTAATATCATTCTAAATGGTGAAAAACTGAAAGCATTCCCACTAAAAACTGGAACAAGGCAAGGATGCCCTCTTTCACAACTTCTATTCAATATCGTCCTTGAAACTCTACCCAGAGCAATTAGACTGACCAAAGAAATTAATGGGATACGAATAGGAAAAGAAGAACTCAAACTATCCCTATTTGCTGACGATATGATTATATACTTAGAGGAACCTGGAAATTCCACTAGAAAACTTTTAGAACTCATAAGTGAATTCAGTAAAGTAGCAGGATATACTATTAATGCACATGAATCTAATGCAATTTTATACATAAGTGATGAATCTTTGGAAAGAATAATTAGGAAAACTACCCCATTCACAATAGCCTCGAAAAAAATAAAATACTTGGGAATCAATCTCACAAAAGAGGTGAAAGACCTCTACAATGAGAACTACAGAACACTAAAGAAAGAAATTAAAGAAAACCTTAGAAGATGGAAAGATCTCCCATGTTCTTGGATAGGCAGAATTAATATTGTCAAAATGGCCATACTACCAAAGTGCTATACAGATTCAATGCAATTCCAATTAAAATCCCAATGACATACCTCACAGAAATAGAGCAAGCAATTATGAAATTCATCTGGAAGAATAAGAAACCCAGAATAGCTAAAGCAATCCTCAGTAGAAAGAGTGGAAGCAGGGGGTATCGCAATACCAGATCTTCAACTCTACTACAAAGCAATAGTAACAAAAACGGCATGGTATTGGTACCAAAATAGACAGGTAGATCAATGGTACAGAATAGAGGACACGGACACAAAACCAAATAAATACAATTTTCTCATACTAGACAAGGAGGCCAAAAATATGCAATGGAGAAAAGATAGCCTCTTCAACAAATGGTGCTGGGAGAATTGGAAATCCATATGCAACAGAATGAAACTAAACCCATATCTCTTACCATGCACGAAACTAAACTCAAAATGGATCAAGGACCTCGGAATCAGACCAGAGACCCTGCAGATTATAGAAGAAAAAGTAGGTCCAGATCTTCAACATGTCTGCTTAGGACCAGACTTCCTTAACAGGACTCCCATAGCACAAGAAATAAAAGCTAGAATCAATAACTGGGATAGATTCAAACTAAAAAGCTTTCTCTCAGCAAAGGAAACTATCAGCAATGCGAAGAAAGAGCCTACAGAGTGGGAGAAAATCTTTGCCAATCATACTTCAGATAGAGCACTAATCTCCAGAATCTATAAAGAACTCAAAAAACTCTACACCAAGAATACAAATAATCCAATTGACAAATGGGCTAAGGAAATGAATAGACACTTCACAGAAGAAGATCTACATGCAGTCAACAAACATATGGAAAAATGTTCACCATCTCTAGTAATAAGAGAAATGCAAATCAAAACCACCCTAAGATTCCATCTCACTCCAATCACAATGGCGATTATCAAGAATACAAGCAACAACAGGTGTTGGCGAGGATGTGGGGAGAAAGGTACACTCATACATTGCTAGTGGGGCTGTAAATTAGTGCAGCCACTCTGGAAAGCAGTGTGGAGATTCCTTAGAAAACTTGGAATGGAACCACCATTTGATCCTCTATCCCACTCTTTGGCCTATACCCAAAGGACTTAAAATCAGCATACTACAGAGATACAGCCACATCAATGTTCATAGCTGCTCAATTCACAATAGCCAGACTGTGGAACCAACCTAGATATCCTTCAATTGATGAATGGATAAAGAAACTGTGGTATATATATATATATATACAATGGAATATTACTCAGCCATGAAGAATGATAAATTATGGCATTTGCAGGCAAGTGGATGAAATTGGAGAATATCATGGTAAGTGAGATAAGCCAATCTCAAAAAAGCAAAGGACGAATGATATCGCTAATCATGACACATAATGGGGGGTGGAAGCGGTTAGTGTTAGGGTTAGAGTTAGGGTTAGGGAGGTGGGCAAGAATGGAGGAAGGAAGGACTGTATAGTGGGAAAAGAGGGGTGGAAGTGGTGGGAGGAAGGGAAAAAATAACAGAATGAATCAAACGACATTACCCTATGTAAATTTATGATTACACAAATGGTATGCCTTTATGCCATGTACAAACAGAGAAACAACATGTATCCCATTTATTTATAATACAAAAAAAAGTCAAAAAAAAAAAAAAAAAAAAGTCAACTCAAAGTGGAGCAAAGGTCTAGGAATAAGACCAGAAACTGCAACTGCTAGAAGAAAACATAGGTTCATCACTCCAACATATTGCCTCAGGCATTGACTTCTTTAATAAGACCCTTAAAGTACAAGAAATGAAGCCAAGGAAACTGGGATGGCATCAACTTAAAAAGCTTCTGCACAGCAAGGGAAACAATCAAGAACATGAAGGGAGAATCTACAGAATGGGAGAAGATCTCTGCCTACTACTACTCTGACAAGTGATTAACATCCAGATCATACCAAAATTCAGAAAACTTCACACCAAAAAAAAAGTCCAATTAATAGATGAACAAAAGAACTAAACAGACATTTATCAAAAGAAGAAACATGAATGGCCAACAAATATACCGAAAAAAGTCCAACATCCCTAGCAATCAGGGAAATGCAAATCAAAACCACTTTGAAACTGCATATTACTCCAGATAGAATGGCAATCAAGAATATAAATAGTAATAAATGCTGGTGAGGATGTAGGGAAAAGGTACATTCATACATTGTTGGTGGGATTGCAAATTAGTACAATCAATTTGGGAAGCCGTATGGATAGTCATAAAAATAATAGGACTAGAACCACCATATGACCCAGCTGTCCCACTCCTCATTATTTATCCAAAAGAACTAAAAATCAGCATATTGTAGTGATACAGGCACATCAATGTTTATAGCAGCATAATTCACAATAACCAAATTATGGAACCAACCCAGATGCCTATCAATGGATGAATGGATAAAGAAAATGTGGGATATAAATACACAATGGATTTTTATTCAACAATAAAGAATGAAATTATGACATTTGTTGGTAAATGAATGGAAATGGAGAACATAAGCTAAGTGAAATAAGCCAGACTCAGAAAGTTGTTTCAAAGGTCTTCTTTTATTTGCAGAGCTAAATCAAAATAAGGAAAACAAGGGTAGTTGAATGGGAATCCCATAAAAATAGAAAGGAGATCAGTTGAGAGGAAAGGCAAGGGAGGAGGAACAGGAAAAAGGGGGAACTGTGGAATGAAATTGACCAGATTATGCTATGTACGTGTATAAATATACCACAGCAAATTTCACCTTTATGTATATCTACAAATCACAGAATTCAAAAAAATAAATAAAAGGAAGAAAAGTAGAGTGAGTAAGGAGAATGGGGAGGAAGGAAGCAAGGGAAAGAAGTACTGAGGACTGAAATGGAAATCGTATTCCATGAATTGTGTGCCAAAATGAACCCCAATGTTATGCATAACTATAACATACTAATAAAAACATTTTTAGACGTGTGAATCCTCCAAATTTTTTGTTCTTTTTCAAGATTATTGTGATTATTTGGAGTCCTAGCTCTGTCAACAGTTTCTGAAAACTAGCTTGAATTTTGATAGGATTGCATTGAATCTGTAGATCATTAAAGTGTATTCCCATCTTTACAATATTATGTTTTCAATTCATAAACATGGACACCTTTTTTGTTAATTTAGGTCTTTAAATTTCTCTCTACAATATAGTTTTCAGAATATAAGTTTTTCACTTATTTTGTTAATTTTTTTCTTAAGTACTTATTTGTTTGGTTTGCTCATTACTTGTAAAAATACAATTGACTTTCTGTGAATTACGTAAAAGATTTTAAATGTTCTTTTTTTAAATTATTAAATCCGTGCTACTTTGTAATTCTCATTAATTTTACCATTAGATGAACTATGCCTTTTTTTTAAACAGATGCTGGAAAATTATATAATAAAAGGTTGCTGAAGAGTGTGAAGTCTTTCAAAGGTAAGTAAAGAACCAAATGATAAGGCATATTTACCTAAGTTCTCCAGTATTTATATCACTCAATTATGAACCTTGGCCTGTATAATTTGCATTCATGACTCTTTTGGAAAAACTACATTTACAGTATACTTTTTCTTGACAGGTATTTCAGTATATTTTTAATTTTTTTTCATCTTTTCAAAAGAAAAAGTCAAACCTAGCAAAACAAAATAAGGTATTGCCACTATTAAAAAGCTTTTTCATAGTGTCACCTACAAAGACAACTAGTATGTCAATCAGTAAAAAAAAATAACCCTACTTTTTGTGCAGAAGAATTAAGTTGGTGCCTGCAGTTCCACTTGTTCATGCCCCTTAATGTTGTTTAATCATGTAGACTTGTTGACAGAATATATTAAAGAAAATCCATCTAAATACGACTCTTTTATTAAGTGTTTGGTTGGGTTAAACAAATCTCTTTGGGGTTTTAGCCTTGTTGACATGTAATGAAACAAACACGTTATCCTTTATCGCTTTTGTTTTAATAATATGTGGTTATTAACGTTAATAACACTAAAGATGAGGTAGGCACAGTAGTGCACACCTATAATCCCAGTAACTCAGGAGGCTGAGGCAGGATGATAGGAAGTTCAAAGCCAACCTCAGCAACTTAGCAAGGTCCTAAGCAACTCAGCAAGACCCTGTATCAAAACAAAAAATAAAAAGGGATAGGGATATAGCTGTGTGTGAAGTGCCTCTGGGTTCAATCCCCAGTACCAAATAAAATAACAATAAAATTTTTTGGTTATTTTAATGCTATATAATTTCTTTATATAAAGTTTAAAAATAAACTTATAAAGTCTGCATAGTAGTTTCAGTTGTGGAGAGTCCAGTGAGTACAGACTGGGAGGAAACTTTGGGGATATTGGTAAAAGTGTTTTTTTTTTTTTTTTTAATTCTTTTTCAGTTTATACATGACAGTAGAATTCATTTTGACAAATTTTGTTTTTCTTATTTTGCTATTACATTATTTTTATTTTCAAATGTTGCTTTGCTGTCTTCTTCCTAAGGGGGGAAGTTGAAAATGAATAAACTCCAGACTAGTCTGGAGAATATGGGGATCAAGCTCACAGAAGAGGAACTTGCAGAACTGTCAAAAAATCTACAAGTTGATGGTAAACACTAAAGATATATTTAAGGCATCTTTTTATCTTTATTTTTTATGTGATGTTCTCTACAAAAATTATAGTGGGTACTAAATAACTATAAAATCTTAGAGAAGATCCCAATACTAAGTTAAGAATAACTTAATAGAAAATGAATCTAAAATCAGTATATTTCTCTCTGGATTCCAAGAATTGTTTATTAGTAGAAATTAGTACTAGATTAGTAAGAAAAGAAAAAAGAAAGCATAGCAGGGACAATAGAACCATGTACTTACCCATTATTTGTACCTCTTCCCATTGTAATCTGCTGTCTGCTCCTGCCCCTGTCCCTTTTGGTAAACCCACTATCACCAGGTTAGCTAAACGGTGATCTAATTATTAAATTGTGGACACGATTTAGGACTTGTCATATTACATATTTGTGGTGCCCTTTTTCTGTGGTGGATTCTTTCTTCTCGAAACTGTTACCTTTTTCTTTTTTCTCATTTCTGTATGGTGCCACTGACTTTTCCCTCTGTGTTTCAACAGCTTCTTTTCCTTCAACAACCTCTTGAAAGCTTGGATGCTCAAAGTTTCTTCATCAGATCAATATTGATTACAATTTTGTACATTCTATGGGAGATTTCATCCACCTTCATGGCATCAAGTTACCCATATCTAATAAAGGCTCCCAAATCTTAAACTTAGGCCCAATGCTTCACATTAGACATCTGTATTTAGGTTTTCCCTTGGGAATTTATTTTTATGTCTCAAATAAAATTTTCTTCCTCAATAAATTCTGCTTTCACATTCTATAACACAATATCATCAACCTAGTCATTTATCCTTATAACCTGGTTTATACTTCTTTTCCCTAGCAGGGCCTTTGTTTGGTCTTTTATTCCCCCACATAACCCTTGGTAATTTTTGAATTCCTAGATTCTTCCATGTCTCTCAATATGTGAATTTACTGCGTGAGTTCAGACTACCTTCATCTTTAGTTTGGAAATTGCAATAGTTTCCTAATGAGTTTTTTGCCCTATATTATTATCTCCTTCAATTTTATTCTCTATTCAACTATTAAAATGTTCCATCATATTAAATTCTGATCATATATGTCACACCTCCAAACTCTATTTATTCCCACAACCCAAAAGATAAACATTAATATCCTTATAATGGTTTACAGACTCAATTTCAAACGGCCTCTTCACTCTTCTCCTCACCTTGCATTTTATCATCCAGCCTTGCTACCTTCCTCATACATAGCCTACAGTCTCTAATCTTTCATTTTTCTTAACTCAGTGGTTCTTCAGCTTAAGTGAACATCAGAGTCCGCCAGAAGCCTTGTTAAACCACAGCTTGCTAGGCCTCATCCCCAGAGTTTCTAATTCAGTATGTGTGAGGTGAGGCCCTAGAATTTGAACTTCTAACAACTTCTCAAGTAACGCTAACATAGCTGGTCCAGGAACCATGGTTTGAGAATCATTCTTACCTCATCTCCTCCATGTTAAAAAAAAAAAAAAATCATCTTCTTCTGATTGACTTTTATTAAATCTTTTATTCATCTCAGATATTAACCCTACATGAGGCCTTTATTAAAAATTAAAAAGCTAGATTAGGGCCTCAGTCTGAACAATATTAAGGGAAACTTCATCTACAATTATATTACAGAAGGACTTCCAAAAGTCTGTGTTGAATAGATTTTTCTCTTGACCAGAGTTTATAGTCTCCAGTAGACCTTCTTATTAACATGGCATAAATTCTTAAAATTTTTAAAAAATGTAAGATGTCAGTTAAAGTTATGAGTCAAATTTACCTGAACTTTATTTCACTATATGAATAATTTATTTTTGTTTTCTGAGTTTATGCCATTGACTACATGTCTCTATTGGATATTTACATACAGCAAATGGGAATGCTAATCTGCATAATGTAATGGAAAGAGTAAAAGCCATTACAGGTGAGTACAAAGTTATTGTGAAGTCAGAATTCTTATTGGTACAGTAGTTATATTTTAACCATTGATCCTAATTGTCATGTAAATTCTGCTACTTTACTCCTTATTGTGAATATTTGTTTAAGCTGGACTTCATAATAAAATTGGCCTTTTTTAAAATAAAAATTTAGTGTTATGCTTTGGTAGAAACACTTTTATTCTCTAAAGTACTTCCCATAAATGTTTTTCTTTTGGTTAGCACAATAAATTGAGACATTGTTTTAAATTCACATAATTGGAGCCCCCCGTGTCTCCTGAACTGAGGCACTTTGTTCTTTTCCAACCCCACCAAAACAAACAAACAAACAAACAAAAAACTGCAAGATATTATTTTTCTTCCTCTGATTCCCTTACTGGCAACTAGATTCATAAATAAATTTAAGTTTCAGCATCAACCACCTGGGAAATTACAGGTCCTGCTATGGTTAGGAAAGAATTTATTCATGGAAGGAGCTATAATACCTGGCTAATATATATATTGATGAGAACTAGGAGAATAAGACTGGGAGAGATTAAGGATGCTGAATCCAAGTGGAGTAGGGAATATAAGTCTGGATAGAAAGAGTGGTATGATATGCAGACACACTTATATGACTCAGGTTAAAATGCCCTACCAAAAGTACCTGGTGTGGTCAAAAATACTATTGGTGTTGCTCCTAGGAACTTGGAAAATACTGCTCCATGTTAAAGTAGGGAGAAATTCCATTGTAGCTTAGCTGAATGTTGAGCACTGAACACAAAGTTTGGAGGAACTGGGTGTACTAAAATGGGTCTATTATATAAGACCCGCTAGGATCCACCTAGGCAACAAATGCATCCATCCAGATGTTTCCACCTCAAGACTCAAAAGTCCAACTACCTATCAGAGCCATGACTTTGGTGGCAAAGCCTTACTAAGACTGCAAATTCAGCTTTCTCAGAAGTTGTGCTGTTCTGCAGTCAGGGCCTGATCCTGGCTTCAGCAAACAGGAGACGTGGGCCATGTTAAATGCTGACATGGAAGCTTTCTGATCTTTATGCCATGCCTCAAGCTGGTAAGCATCAGCTGTCATATTCTACAGTTATAATTTCCTCATCTCTTAAATATTAAGAGACTATCACCTGATAGACTCTCCCCTTCCACCTATATTCCTTTCCAAGTAATTCATCACAATTGAACATTTTAGAAATTGTAATGGTACAGTATGTCAGGAGTTATCACCACTTCACATCAATGTGATCTTTGTTATTATCTATCCAGCAATGCAAATACCACCTTATAATCTGCTTCCTAGCACCACTTCCAGTGCCGATAGTCCTAGATCTGGTTTTCAGAAGCAGACCCTGGGACTAGGGTTCACTTCTTACAGAAATGCTACCAAAGGAAACCTGTAAGTAGGTGGAAGAAGTATAACAGAAAGGGAAAGAGGCCAAGTAAAAACCCAATATCAGCCACAGCCCTGACAACTTCAGACAATTTTATTGAAGACCTTTATATTATACCTGAGTCATTCCAATCTGAAGAAGGACTTTCTTGCTGGATTTTAACACCTTTCCTCCCATTGTTCTTTGGCCAACCCAGACACTCCTTTGCTTTCTGTATGTCAGTGAAGCTGCCTTCAGTAACACAAGGGCAGTTTGCACAGAAAAGCTGCAGGTGCTAGCTATTGGGGTTGCTCATACTATACTAAAGCTGAGGGTGCTCAAAATCATAAATAACTATCTGAGGGGATTAACACAGAGCACAGGGGAATGAAGGCTAAGAAATTTCTATATTTTCCTTTCATTCAAGTGGGAAACCTATCATTAGGTCAGGAGATTAGAGACCAAAAAATGCAATGGTTATATAGTAGAGAAGGAAGAAAAAGAATAGGAAAAGGAAGAGATGACTGTGTTTCATATTGATAATGTGTTGATTTGTGCATGAATTAACTTTTCCAATTGAATCTAAAAATTGTTTCTAAAGTGAGAGTAAATTGAACAAATTTCTAGAGCAAATCATTAGGGCAGATCATTAAAATGTGTCCTTTTTTTCTTAGTGGATCATCACGTCATTTTATCTGTGACCTACATTGAAGCATTTCTTAAATCTACTAGTTCAATAAAAAAAAAAATGGGGTTTGTTGTTGGTAATTTATATTGTATGCATGATCTCCAGGATATGTTGTTCAGTGACAAAAGCAAAATATAGAATCATCAATATAGAATACTACATGTTATGTAGTGGCAGAATAAAACAAACATTAAATATTTGATAAATGGAATAGAACAAATCTTAGTTCCTATCTTGCTAGGTTAGTTTGTATTTATAGTACTATATTACGTTTTATGTATTTTATTCAATTTATAGTACTACATTCCCCTTACAATACTATTTCATTTATAGTACTGTATTCATTTATATATTCAATGAATTTTTATTGTTTATGTTGAAAAGCATAATCATGATTCATAGGTATTATTTTTTTTCAATGTGGAGAAGACACTTTTAAGCTAGGTTGAATGAGCACTTATGAGGCCCATTAATGGACTACAGCACATCCTCTAACATCTTAATGCACAGTGTATAAATATGCATATATGCACTTTGTGGATATGTAAGATTTATAGCTTTCCTCCAATTTTCAAAGGCTATGTGTCTCAAAAAACAAAACACTTTAGAGATCTCTTTTTGGAGTCCCTGATTTTTCTTCACAGACCTGTCTCTTTCTAATTAGATAAGGTTGACAGAAAAAACCTGAACACCATTCTAAGCAACATGGGAATCAAGCTTGCTGATGAGGAATTTGAAGATCTGATACAAAACCTGCCAGTCAGTGGTGAGCATGTTAGATACCATTGACTTTGGGGTTTTCTGTTTTACATATTTCAGCAAAGGAATAAGAGAGATATTAATAGGAAAAATGGTAAGTTTGGATAAGACAGTGACAAATTGGAAATGGAGTATTCTGGGCCCTAGTGGTGTGATCAATAAAAGAGTCTTCCAAATTTTGCAGATAAGAATACTTGCCTGTAGAAAAAATCCACTTTTTTTAAAATTTTAATTAAAAGTCATAAATTTACATAGGGCAATGTTGTTTGATTCATTCTGTTTTTTTTTCCCCTTTCCCCCCCACCCCTCCCAGCCCTCTTTTCCCTCTATACAGTCCTTCCTTCCTCCATTCTTACCACCCTCCTTATCCCTAACCCTAAACCTAACCCTAACCCTAACATTAACCCCTCCTACACCCCCTTATATGTCCTCATCCGCTTATCAGCGAGATCATTCGTCCTTTAGTCTTTTGAGATTGGCTTATCTCACTTAGCATGATATCCTCCAATTTCATCCATTTGCCTGCAAATGCCATAATTTTATCATTCTTCATGGCGGAGTAATATTCCATTGTATACATATGCCACAGTTTCTTTATCCATTCATCAACTAAAGGGCATCTAGGTTGGTTCTACAATCTGGCTATAGTGAATTGAGCAGCTATGAACATTGATGTGACTGTATGTATCTCTGTAGTATGCTGATTTTAAGTCCTTTGGGTATAGACCAAGGAGTGGGATAGCTGCATCAAATGGTGGTTCCATTCCCAGCTTTCTGAAATATCTCCATACTGCTTTCCAGAGTGGCTGCACTAATTTGCAACCGCCCCAACAATGGATGAGTGTACCTTTTCCCCACATCCTCGCCAACACCTATTGTTGCTTGTGTTCTTGATAATCGCCATTCTAATTGGGGTGAGATGAAATCTTAGGGTAGTTTTGATTTGCATTTCTCTTATTACTAGAGATGTTGAACATTTTTTCATATATCTGTTGATTGCTTGTACATCTTCTTCTGTGAAGTGTCTGTTCATTTCCTTAGCCGATTTGTTTTTTTTTTTTTTTTTTTTTTTTTAGCCGATTTGTTGATTGGATTATTTGTATTCTTGGTGTAGAGTTTTTTGAGTTTTTTATAGATTCAGGAAATTAGTGCTCTGTCTGAAGTATGAGTGGCAAAGATATTCTCCCACTCTGTAGGCTCTCTCTTCACATTACTGATAGTTTCCTTTGCTGAGAGAAAGCTTTTTAGTTTGAATCTATCCCAGTGGTTGATTCTAGCTTTTATTTCTTGTGCTATGGGAGTCCTGTCAAGGAAGTCTGATCCTAGGCCAACAAGTTGAAGGTTTGGACCTACTTTTTCTTCTATAATCTGCAGGGTCTCTGGTCTGATTCCGAGGTCCTTAATCCATTTTGAGTTGAGTTTCGTGCAGGGTGAGAGATAGGGATTTAGTTTCATTCTGTTGCATATGGATTTCCAGTTTTCCCAGCACCATTTGTTGAAGAGGCTATCTTTTCTCCATTACATATTTTTGGCACCTTTGTCTAGTATGAGAAAATTGTATTTATTCGGGTTTGTGTCCATGTCCTCTATTCTGTACCATTGATCTACCTGTCTATTTTGGTACCAATACCATGCCGTTTTTGTTACTATTGCTTTGTAATAGAGTTGAAGTTCTGGTATTGCGATACCCCCTGCTTCGCTCTTTCTACTGAGGATTGCTTTAGCTATTCTGGGTTTCTTATTCTTCCAGATGAATTTCATAATTGCTTGCTCTATTTCTGTGAGGTATGTCATTGGGATTTTAATTGGAATTACATTGAATCTGTATAGCACTTTTGGTAGTATGGCCATTTTGACAATATTAATTCTGCCTATCCAAGAACATGGGAGATCTTTCCATCTTCTAAGGTTTTGTTTAATTTCTTTCTTTAGTGTTCTGTAGTTCTCATTGTAGAGGTGTTTCACCTCTTTTGTGAGATTGATTCCCAAGTATTTTATTTTTTTCGAGGCTATTGTGAATGGGGTAGTTTTCCTAATTTCTCTTTCTGAAGATTCATCACTTATGTATAAAAATGCATTGGATTTATGAGCATTGATCTTGTAACCTGCTACTTTACTGAATTCACTTATGAGTCCTAAGAGTTTTCTGGTGGAATTTCCAGGTTCCTCTAAATATATAATCATGTCATCAGCGAACAGGGATAGTTTGAGTTCCTCTTTTCCAATTCGTATCCCTTTAGGAATCACATGATTATTTCAATAGATGCAGAAAAAGCATTTGATAAAATACAGCATCCCTTTATGCTCAAAACACTAGAGAAAATTGGGGTAGTGGGAACATTCCTTAACATTGTAAAGGCCACCTACGCTAAGTGCATGGCCAATATCATTCTAAATGGTGAAAACCTGAAAGCATTCCCCCTAAAAACTGGAACAAGACAGGGATGCCCTCTTTCACCACTTCTGTTCAATATCGTTCTTGAGACTCTAGCCAGAGCAATTAAACAAACCAAAGAAAAAATCCACTTTTGAATCTCATCATTTTGTTTTATCAGATCCAAGTCTTGCTATTTTATGGAGTAAAGTCAACGATGCATAGTTGAAATGTTTATTTTCAATATTTATGTTTTTCTTTACATCATGCTCTTAACATATTCTGAGTAAATATTTGTTGAGTGACTATTTGAATTGGTTAGCAAAAATATCTAGTACACTTATTAAGTACTCTTGAAGACATTGTATTCAAAGGAATAGAAGGAAGAGGAAGAGTGTTCTTATGCTATTTTATATATTTTTATGAGCTTCAAGTTATATTTTTGTGTTATAGCTGATAATAAAGTGGATTTGAAAACTTTGGAGGATGAAGTAAAAGCTTTTACTGGTAAGAATTTGTTATAAATGGCTTGTAATAAGTGATGATTTATGCTAAAACTTTAAATAGTATTTTCCCCATATTAGTTGATTATAAATACACATATTTTCAATATTTATTTTGATAAAATGTTTGTACCTAGAGAGAAACAGTTTAATCTAACCCTATCCAGATTTTGTAAGTAAAGCAAAATGATTCTTTTCTTTTTTTTCATACATAATAAATAATCATTAGATTGTTCATATTTATTAGATTGTTTAATTATGTATTTGGGTAAAAATATATAAACCAAGACATAAAGCAATTATTTCAAGTTTAAAAACAACTCCTATTATTGAAGAACTTCTGAATTTAACCTCATAGTTTTCTTTTTTCTGTTTTTTTTCATATTTTTATTCTCGTATTATAATTGTACATATTGATGGAATTTGTTGTTACGTGTACATGCACGTGGTTTAACAACATAATTTGGCCAATATCACTCCCCAGCATTTCTCTTCTCCCACCCTTGTCCCTTTTCTCTATTGATCTCCCTTTGATTTTTAGGATATCCATCCCCAACTTTGTTTTCCTTTTTCCTCTCTAGCTTCCACACACGAGAGAAAATATACAGACCCTTAACTTTCTGAGTTTGACTTATTTCATTTAACATGATGGTCTCTACTTTCATCCATTTCCCTGCAAATGACATAATTTCATTTTTCTTTATGACTGAATAAAACTCCATTATGTATATTTACCACATTTCTTTATCCATTCATCCAGTGATGGACACCTAGGCTGGTTCCATAGTTTGCCATTGTGAATTGTGCTGCTGTAAACATGGGTATGCATGTATCACTATAGTAAGATAGCTTTAATTCTTCAGGGTAAATACCAAGAAGTGGTATAGCTGGGTCATGTGGTGGTTCCATGCCTAGTCTTTCAAGGAGCCTCCATACTCATATCCATAGCAGTTGTACTAATTTACTAAAAAGAACTATTTCTTAATAATGAATCTTACATTCTTTGATGTTTTTCAATAAAATGATACCACTAGTATTATTACTAGTACTTACTAGACCCCCAAACTAGATGGATACAGTTAAAACATGGTGAAGCATTAAAAGGATCAAAATAATCCAAGTAGAATTGCAAATAGCTAGTCACATAATTTTAACAAAATAAGGAAAATGTCCCATTTTGTTAATTGTGTACTCTATTATACTACCTCCCTAACCTCTGAATAATTAGATGACCAGTTTTCTTTTGTACTGTCTGGTGTTATTTCTATTTTTAGGAATACATTTCATTTACAAATATCAAGAGACAAATTTTATTTTCAACTTATCGTTTGTCTTTATCAGGAAATCTCACATTCTTTTTTCTCCTCTTTTTTGTATTAAAGAAAATGATATAGCAGCACAAGTATACTTCTAGATCATTTGAAATAATTATATTATTCCCTAATATTTTACCTGTGGATATTCCATCTTTTTTATAGGAGAAAAGTTTGCTTCTAGTGATCTAAAAAATATTCTAAAAAGCATGGGAATTGAAATTTCAGATGAAGAGCAAAAGCAAATGCTGAAATCATTGCCCATGGACGGTAAGCCACAGAAATGCCATATGCCTTCCAGGGAACCTGATTTAATGGGTTGCTGTGAGCAGTTCTCAATCTTTTAATAGTACACTTTCATCTAAAGAATTTTGTAAATTAATAGAAAGGCACTCTGATTTGAAAATAAATTCTGTCATTACATCTTCAAACACGATTTGAGAGTCATCAGTATGTTGTCGCATACTTATCTAGCTGATTATTCCCTTAGATTGGTATTAAGTTTCTAATATGAGCAATGAAAAAATAAGAAAGAACAATAGAGTTAAAAAAAGAAAAACACATTTTTATATATTTTTAGTGTTGTGTCATGGAAGAATTAAACTAATAAGTGTCTCTAGTATCAAAAAATGGCTAGATTTGTCACCATGGAAAATATTTCCATTTAAGATATGTAAATATCATGTGACTATAATGTAGATTATAAAGTCGATTAATTTTAAGGCAAATCTCGCTGCAGTCATATAGTTTGTAATGTTTTGATAAATCTCCATGTCAGTTTTCCAGAGATCAGAACTGAATCTTTTCTTGCAGATCATGAAAAGGTGTTTAAAAACAGATTGCAGAAAGATGTGAAATCTAATAAAAGTGAGTAGGAAGCACAATAAGAAGGCATACAAAATTATATCAACAAAATACAATACCTTAATTTGCTTATTATAGCACATTTGTACTTTTCCTAGTGATAATCTTTACTTTATCTCAGAAGGAAGTTTTTGACTATCATATATTTTTCAAACTTCCTGGGTGTGGGGGGGGGGAACATTTACAGGCTGGGATTATGGCTCAGTGGTAGAGTACTCACCTAGCATGCATGAGCCTCTGGGTTTGATCCTCAGCTCCACGTAAAAATAAAATAAAGGTATTGTGTCCACCTACAACTAAAACAAAATATTTTTAAAAAAATGTACATGGGTAGAAATAAAAGATATACGGACAGAAAGAAAGAATGACAAGAAAGAACAGAAAGGCGGGAGGTAGGGAAGAGGGAAAATTTGTTTGTTCATGTTAATTTGACCAGGAAAAGAATCTGAGAGTAAGAATTTAGGTAACAAATACAATCTCCACTTCCTTATGGAGATTTTTGATTATTGTTCTTTACTCTTCAATTACTTAACCCCTGTCCCACCCAATTTTTTCATGAGTTGATATATTTAAGGTTTGAGGAAACAAGTTCTAATTCTTTTTTTTTTTTTTTATTGTTCACCTTATTTGCTGGCACCCACAGTGCAATATTTTTGTTTATTTTTTATTTTTTATTTTTACAGACTGCATTTTGGTTCATTGTACACAAATGGGGTACATCTTTTCGTTTCTGTGGTTGTCCCAGTGTAGATTCATAACCATTCGTGTAATCATACGTGTAATAGGGTAATGATATCTGTCTCATTCCACCATTTTTCATAACCTTTTTGAGAGTTGGATAAATCTATTATAGTTTTGGTCTTTTCTTGAGAATATGAAGAGCTATATTACATTATAAAGTCATACATTTTAGCATATATTCATTTACTAGTAACACCTTTTAGTTGAAGATAATTATGGATATGGATACTTTTAACTATTTTATAATCATTCCATTTTTCTCCATTTTTTTTCATGTTCAAAAGGAGGGAAGGTTAATGTAAATAATCTGGATGCTCCTTTAAAAATGATGAATATCAAGCTTACAGAAGAGGAACTTGATCAGTTAAAGAATCTTCTGAGTAATGGTGGGCATTATAGAAAATGTTGATTTTAAACAGAGGTTCAGCTTTCAAGATTAATTATGAGTGTTTCAAAGGTTTATTTTATTTGTTATTCACAAGAGATTTGAGTAGGTTTAAGAAGAACTCATAATTTAAAAATTCTCTTTAGTTGTTTTCCTTTAAAACCTGTAATCTTTTTCTTAAACATTTTAGGGTAGGGGATAAATGTTAGTAAGGACTGGAGAATTTGTTATTGTCTAGTTATACAAAGAACTGAGACTTGTTTTTTCTCACTGATCCTTCTATCACTGACATCAATCTAGGGTAAACCCCACGTTGCTTAGCTGTTCTTCCTTCCATTTTTAATGGATATTGAGGGGTTTTTCCTTCTTCCTTCCTTCCTTCCTTTCTTTTAATTTCTTTTTTATATTTGTCACTGTTACAAGTTACAGAGCAATATGTATAATATTATTAATTTTAAAAGATCTAGAGTATACTTTTATAAACATATGAAAAGTCCATCTTTTCATATGAAGAATATCTGTTAGTAATACTGGAATATGATACCTAAAGTGACAGGAGAAAAAAAGAGAAACATTTATTTTTTTTCATTGTATGCTTGTGTTTTTTAATTTATTATATAAAATGTGTTTTAAATTATAATTTTTTAAAATTCGATTCATTTTGTTTTAATTTAAAATGTATACAAACAATGTGGTGAAATGATTAAACTTTGAGTTCTTATCCATCATTTAGTTCAAGGAATCCCTAAACCAACCACTTAAGTAATTAGTCCCTATCAAACATACCACATTGCTTAACACTAATCTCTGCCCATTGCACCAATAAATAGCAATACAAAATTATAGTCTTTATAGATATTGAGGAAGACGCATAATTTCAAGAAGGAAGTGAGAGTAATGTTGGAGGACCACTCAAATTACACACATAGGCACCAAAAATATGGACATGACAGACCATGTAATAATTGGAGGAAAACTCTATTTGAATAATGACATGACAGGCTATTTAAAATAGCATGATTTTGGACTCCAAAAGACTTATCAGAACTCTGGGGGGAATGTCAATCATTTTTGCATAAAATATTTTTTATATTTTGTTTTAAAGTTCCAAAAGATTCTACGGTGTACAATAATATCATTTTCCCAGAATATCATACACCAACACACATAAAAATCAGCATTTATTCATTTGTATACTAAGCATTGTGGAGTAGATAAAATTATGATTTGAATTTTCTTAAATATAAAAGGAATTTAAGCTCATTTTCTACATATCAATGAAAGCATTCAACCTTTGACTTTTTTGGACTGGTTTATTTCATTTAACATGGTAGTCTCCAGATTCAGTCATTTACTGAAAACTAAAAAGAACCTATAAAAGTAAGTAAATAAATAAATAAAACATGAAGTTTACACTTAAAAAATAAATTACTTACATAATTTGCATTTTATTCTGTTAAAACTTTTAAAGAACTTTTTATTCATTATTTACTATAAAATCTTGATCTTCTGTACTGGAATTTTTTCGATTGGTCATCTGGTTAATAATAAATCTTAGACAAAAATAGATTTCCTATATATCTTTTTTCTGAGTCTGTGTTATTGTTTCCTTCTGATTAAACTTTGCAGGTTGTGAGAAAGTTGATCTGAAAAGATTGATGGATAAAGTAGAAGCTATTATAGGTAAGAAAAAGTTATCAAATATATAGGAGTCTGATTTTTTTGCCATCAATTGCTTTTATTTTTCTTGAATTAAACATCTTTTAAGAGAACAAGTAGTAAAAATATACTAGACTTTATATAAAAAGGACAAAGACCTAGTTAATTTTAAGACAAAGTTGGGCCTTTTAAAATCTGAAGAAAAAAGTAATGCTTGAGTAAAAAAGTAATATGTGTTTTAAAGGATGCTCAAACTACAAAATACTCCATTTGAGAAAGACAAGAAAGAATACAGGCTGAGACTACCAGAGTTCCTTTAACTTGTTCTGTTAAAGCCTTTTTTAAAGTGAAAGGTCCAAGTTCATTCTTATTCAGTCTCAGAATTATCTTCAGACACAAATATTGATAAAATTCTAAGTATAAACACTAACACTTGAAAGAATACTTTTCACACATTAACTTGGCTATTTGCAGATCACATATAAAATAAACATATTGTTTGTAAAGTAAATAAAAATAAATAGTATCAAATGTATGTGATTCTCATTCTTTATACATATTTTACATTATTTCCCTATTTTTCAATTCCTTTGTGAATTGCACTATTTTTACCTTTACTTATTTTTATGTGGTGCTGAGGATCGAGCCCAGTGCCTCACCCATGCTAGGCAAGCACTCTACCACTTAGCCACAACCCCAGCCCACTGTACTATTTTTAAATGAAATGATTGTGATTTCACTTTTCTAGACCTTAACTTTGACTTGTTGTAATGTTTAAGCAACAACATAGTGCTACCTTTTTAAATAAAAGCTCTATAGTACTTTCCAGATTATCCAAAAACATTTTAGTAAAAAATACATGTTAATGCAACAAAAAGTGGCTAAAGTTTTATTACCCATGGGTAATCTCTCACAATAGAAAATTCTGAAAATCTATTACTATGTATTGTCATTTGTTATCGCTATTATTTTTCATAATAATTTTCTGCCAGAACTATAGACAAAACTCATTAGCTATATTACGCATTGAATAGTTGAGGCCAATAGTTAAACAGTAGTAGAAGATTTCATTATTTGGAATAATTAGGTAGTTATTGAAAATCTCATGTGTTACCCTTTTCTATTTGAAGGAGAGGAAATTGATATCAATGATGTGAAAACAGTCCTAGGAAAAATGGGAATAGAGCTCACAGATACAGAACTCTCAGAAATGGTGAATAATCTTCTAGTTAATGGTAAGGATTTCAACTAAAAATGTGATCTTTAAGGAGTGTTTATCAAAAAAATTGTGAAAAGTTCTAAAATTAGTTTTATTTGATTGCTTGCCAAAATAATCTATGACCCATGTTACATAATTTTAAATGATCCTAGGACAGGTTAAAGCCCCTTTAATCCAAACATCCAAAATTCTCCAAAATCCAGAAGTTTTTAAGCACCAAAATAATGGCACAAGCCGAAAGTTCACACCTCACTTCTTGTGATAGGTTTCAGTCAAAATTTTGGTAACTAAAAATACTATATAAAAGTACCTTCAGCCTATATGTATAAGGTATATATTTGTTTCATATATGAAACAAATAAATTTTGTGTTTAGACTTGGGTGCAATCCTCAAGATAGTTCATTATGTATATAATATTCCAAAATCTAAAATGAATGCAACTATTCCAAAATCCAAAAAAATGCAGAATCCAAAATACTTCTATGCCCAAGCATTTTGGATAAAGGGATATTTAACCTGTCTTTAAAAGATCATTTGTGCCACTTAAATTTTAGTTTGAAAATCAATAGTTGTTTCATTATTTCATTATTTCATCAAGGTTATGTCTTTTTATTTCTTTTGATTCTATTGAAAGATAAAATTTATGTGAGACTGAAAAAAAGAGTGATCTAATAGGGAAAGATGAAAATATTACAAAAGAAAATGAAAAGATACATTGTAGCATGTTAAGAGTGTGCATTTTAACTATATTACTGAAGTTAATTTTCCCCACACTGTATAATTTCATTATTTGTCAGTAAATCAGAAAATTTCTAAGGCAATTCACAAAGTACATCTTTCTGAAATTACTAGTTTTGTATTGTCTATGAAACTTTGTATTGCTCTTCTATGATCTGATTAGTGCTTTTTCTTCCAGATGGAAAAGTTTATCTGAACAGGTTGCTGAATGGTATAAAGTTTCTTAAAGGTGAGGGAGAAACCAAAGTGGAGATTAATCTGAGATCATCATGCTTGTAATTTATACTATAAAGTGTGAATCCTGCCACTTAACACTTAGATTATTACTGTTATTTCTTTTATATGTCAGTCTGTACTTCAGGGTATCATTTTTTATGATGTAACTTGGAAAGAATGCCCATGCTGTCTTGGTATTTCCCGAACTTTGACAGAAGAAATCATCAGAACCCAGATTGTATAGCAAAAAATAAAGGGAAGATCAGAACTTCTTGTATTGATTTATTCAACAGCATACTCCTGTTCTAACATTTGGGCCCAAACTATAAAGGCTCCAAGGAAATGGAGGGACCTAAGATTGAGATAGAGAGAAAATGGGCCAGAAATGGAGTCCTGTCTAAGCTGGGTTCCCACTCCTGCATCATCCCACACTGCAATCATATCTGCCAAATCACACACTACTTAAACTACTATTAATAGTTTTATTTGAATTAACTTACTTTTTAACTTAAATAAATGTTTTTTAAAGGGAATGGAAGCCCAACATCCTTCAACATAACTAGAAGCTAATTGTAAAAATAAACGCAATGAAAACAAGACAGAATTAGTTGAAAACACTGGGTTTATTGTCACTTTGCTGCAATTCTACTGGGTATGCTTGTAAAGATTAAAACAAGTTCTATCTAGTTCTAACTCTGTTATTGACTCTTGTCTTTTCCTTATGTTTCTCTCTTTTCATAAGGAGGGAAGATTGATTCCAGTAAAGTAGGTACAGTTCTACAAAATATGGGCATAAACCTCACTGAAAAGGAGCTTGAAGATCTAACACAAAACCTGACAGTAGATGGTAAGATTTTTAGATATTACTGACCCCTCAGAAAAACTATTCTTATAAGCCTATTTAATAACAATCATTAAAATGATGCTTATTTAACATTAAGGAGGCATTCTAAAAACCTTAAAAGAAAAATTCAAGTCTAAAGGAAGAATATACCCTATCTCTTCCTGGTTTCATATCCATTTTAGAGAAGGATTTCAAGATCTCATATTCATTCTCTCTCTCTCTCTCTCTCTCTCTCTCTCTCTCTCTCTCTCGGCAGGCACACAAGCACTTTCCTCTCCCTCTTCCTCTCTCCATATCTCTCTTTCTTTTTCTCTCTCTCAGGTGTGTGTGTGTGTGTGTGTGTGTGTGTGTGTGTGTGTTCAAACTTTTCTTATTTTCCCTATAGTGTAGGGATAATTGATAGGTTGCTAAAATTCCTGGTCACATCCTTGACACATTCACTAATGGGTTATATCCATATTTATTTTTAAAAGGGAGGTACTTCATATTTCATGTTGTTTTCTTTTTCAGTATGTATGATTAGAATAGGTCAGTCATCTAAGTTAATCAGTATCTGTTTCTCATTTTCATATGAGCCCTTTGGAGAAAAGTTTATGGCAGACAACTTAGACCATCTCCTCTCCTTTTCCATTTCCCCTGATATTGGCATATGTGCTTTTTATTGATTGGACCCAGTTTTAGGTTTGAGAACAATGAAATAGACCTATAGTCTACGTTGGCCTGAGTGTCTTCAAGCCCTTTTGGCTTACAAAAAAATACCAGATGAAATTTGGGTTTTTAAAAATTGCCAGTTATTTCCTGGGACCATATTTGTATAGAAACTTAGGGATAAGGAGTGATTTATTGTAGACAGAATTCTAGAATTTCTAAAACTTTTAGCAAAAATGTCTTCACCTGAGCTGGGACTGGCGCTCAGTGGCAAAGTGCTTGCCTAGCATGTGTGAGGCACCACATACAAAAATAAGCAAGTAAAATAAAGGCATGCTGTCCATCTACAACTACAAAAAATATTTTTTTAAAAATGTCTTCACTTTATTAATAGCACCTAAATCTTCTTCTGGTTTGTAACTATTTTTAATAACATTAAGTAAGATATTTATTTAGCAATTACTAAGAATCAATGAAAGCATTACCAGGTCCACTGCTAGGCCAAATAATACACAGAAAAAGGAAAATTCACTTAGCAAAGTTGTGAGTTTGAGGAGAAGCACAGAAGGAATATAATAAATCAGAGAAGAACAAATATATGAAATAGAAAAAAGAGAAATGCTAGTGGTATATAATAATTGGGATACCCCCCAAAATTATCTGAGAAAGGTAATGATCATGCTTCTTCAACCATTTCAAAAATAAGTTAAACATGGAATAGGGAAGTTGAAAAGATAATGGGTTAAATATATACAGGGTACTCTTCTTTTATGTCTGTTTATGCTATTTTGAGATATATGAATTATGACATTTCCTTTTTAATTTATCCATTTATCATTTAGAAATACCCCATTTTACTTCTAGTAATACATCTTACCTTAAAGACTACTTTGTCCAATATTATCAGAGTTATTAGCTTTTTTTTTCCTGTTTGCATGATATATTTCCTTCTCTTCTTTAACCTTCAACATATTTGTGCCCATATATTTAAAGGGTAAACCTTGTAAATGGCATATTTACTATTTTTTATGAAGTCTGGCAATCTTTTAACTGGAGTTATTAGTACATTTAATGTTATTTCTGACTTAAATCTACATTGTATGATTGCTGAGTTTTGACAAGTATACATACATAATCTAAGCACCTATCAGGATGTAGAACATTACCACCACTCCAAAAAATTCCCTCATGCTGGATCCCATTCAGTCCTCTCACTACCCCACAAGCAATTAGTATTCTGCTTTTTCCCATGAATTAATTTTACTCATCCGACAATACATATGTGGAATTATCTAGTTTGTACTCTTTTGTATAAAACCTTTCTTTCAATTTTCTAATGCTGCATAATTACTACAAAATTTAGTGTCATAAAGCAACTATTTATTATGATTACAGATTCTATAGCTCAGGAAATCAGACCTGACATAGACATGGGAACGGTTCATATCTGATCCATTATAACTGGAGGCTCCACTAGAAAGCTCAAATGGTATTTGAGGTTGAGGTTTGGAATCATCTGAAGGCTCATTCACTCATGTGGAGAAAGACTCCAAGTAGACTTTTTATGGGTTCTCTGCTTGAGCTAGTTTAGGCTTCCTCATAGCACGGTTCTAAGTTCAAGCATTCTAACAAAGAGATAGCGGTCAAAACCCTTTGTATAATATAATCTCAAAAGTCACATGCAACACTATCACCAAATGTTTGTCAAAGTAATTGCAAGACTCTACCTAAGTTCATTCTGAGGTCTAGATGGGACATGCATCACCTACATTTAAAAAAAAAAAAAATGTGGAATGGGAAATATATACATCAGCCATTCTTAGAAAATATGGACTAACAAAGCTTCTTTACTCAGCATAATAGTTTTAGATTCACCCATGGTGCTTCTTGTATCAATAATTCATGTTATTAAATTGCTGAGGAATTCTATTGTATAAATATGCCTCTGTATGTTTATCACTCCTTCTGTCATTGAACAAAGGTTTGTTCTAGTTTTTGACCATCATGGATAAAGCTTCTGTGAACATTATTATACAAGATATGTATGGACATGTGTTTTCTTTTCTCTTGAATAAATACCAACGAGTGGAAATGTTACATTATAGGATAAGTGTACTCTTTTGGTGAGCAAAAGTTATTTTTGATGCAATCTAATGTAGAATTTTTTTCTTTACAAACACTGCTTTCTGTTTTTTATCTATGAAACCGCAGTCATAAAGATATTCTTCTATGTTTTTTCTAAAACATAAATTTTCAACTTTTAAAATTAAGTCAATTGATCTGTCTCTAATATTTGTATATGTTGTGATATATGAATTAAGTTTCACTTCCTTCCATTTGGATGTCTAGTTATTCTAACATCATTTGTTGAAAAGATTTTTCCTTCCCTGTTGGAATGTTTTCATGCTTTGGTTGAAGATCAAATGTGTCAATATTTTTTGTCCTCCAGAATTGTCCTTCATCCCTTCCTTTCTTCCTTCTTTTTCTTAAAGATTTTTTTTTTTTATATCCTAGGGAAGATACACACTAGATACATAAACTATGATGTCATCTATAATTAGAGAAAATTTCACTTCTCCCTTTCAAATCTTTGCCCTTTCAAGCCTGTCTCCAGGCTGTCAGCACTGCTACCCCCATCCGAAGTTTCGTCATCTCTGGGTTCCCTTTATCCTAGCCATATCTTTGCAAATATATATTCTTCATTCCTCAGGTAACCCATTTGAAATGCCAGGACCCTGAAAGATGCAGTTCCTTTGTTTTCCTACTCTTAATTTTTTTTTTTTTCTCTTTTTTTCCTTAATAAGGCCCATGAGATGAAAATAGATATTAATCGTTTTTCAAAGATCTGGCTTTTGGGTCTTTTCACTGTCTTTTACTCTCTTTTCATTTTATTCATTTTTATTTTTACCTGCATTAATTCCCACTTCATAGTTTTGTTTATTCCTTATGGTTACCCCACCCTCATCTTGGGGGGGTACTAATTTCCTTTCGTGTTTCTATTTTTTCCTTTTTTTTTCAAACCTTTATTTTATTTATTTATTTTTATGTGGTGCTGAGGATTGAGCCCAGTGCTTCACGCACGCTAGGCATGCGCTCTACCACTGAGCCACAACCCCAGACCAGGCTTTTTCTTTATATTGAAAAAAAAAAAATGTTTATTTAGAATTAGCCAAATGGACTCTGTTTAAAGGATCACAATTTTGTTGGCAACGTCCAAAACATCATAACCAGGAGCCAATCAAACGTATGCCTCCTTTTCTCTGAGGTCTGATCAGGTTGTTGACCTTGGCTACATCAATGTCATAGAATTCTTGCAGCCCACTAAACTGGTGCTGTTGGCCTTGACACCACAATGAACGCAAGAATGTCGTTGTCTTCCATTTTCTCTGTGGCCCCCTCGGTGGTCAGGAGGGTCTTGATGATACAGAGTGATCGAGCTTATTTCTCCTGGCACTTTTCCAAGGGTGTTTGAGCTTGCCTCTGGGGCTGCTGGAAGACGGTGATGTGCTCATCTTCCTCTTTCTGTGGCTGTGGATGTCTTTCAACATTGCCTTCTTGGCTTTGGGCTTTGACTTTGGAGGGGTAAGCTGCATCCTTCTCTTTCAGTGCCATTTTGGTGAAAAACTGTTTCTGCTTTATTAATGGGAAAGTTCAATTATACATTTTCTTTTGAATGTAACTTCACTGAGTATCTTCAGTTTCATTATGAAGAGTTCTCTTAATCAATGCTTTAACTAAAGTTTATTACTGATGCAAGGATTATCTAGGAATTTCTTAATTTCCTTTTAAAAATTTTCATTGTATATAAATTGTGGAGTTATGATCAAATAAGGTATCCACTAAGATATAAAAAAAAGAATCTTTGTTTTGTTAAAGGTTTTTTCTTTGTCATGTACTGTCAAATTTTCATTTCTGTAGGTATATAAAATATAATGTATAGTCTCTAGAGGATTCATATAGAGTTCTATATAAATCAAGTTTGTTGATTATATTATTCAGTTCCTTTGTTTCTTGCATTTTGCCCACTGAATCTACTATCTTAAGAGGAATGAGGTTTCCTATTTAATTGCATTGTTATGAAATTCTTGCACCACCAATAGTCTTTTCTTTACCATTAACTATTTAGTATTTACGGATGTATACAGGTTATAACATTCTTCATAAATTTTTCCTTTCGATGTCCCTCTTACATTCATTTGATGCTTTAACTCTACATTTCACTTTATTTGATATTACTATTGCAGGTACTGGTTTCTTTTTTCCTTACATTTGCCTTCTGTCTCTTTGCCCTCTCCTTTGTTTTCAATCTTCTTTAACATTCGGTTGTATTATATTTCCTAAAAACATCATATTGGGTTTTTTAAAACCCATCTGACAATCTTTCCCTTTTCATGAGAAATTTCAGTTTGTTCAGAATTGATATAATCCTATATATACTTAATTTTATTCCTTTCAACTTATATTATGTTTATTATTTATTTTTCATGATTGTTTTCTCTTTTTTTATTATGTTTATAATTACTAGTTTGTTTAATTTGTCATTCATTATATTTGCTTTTTCTTTAAATAATTTTGAAGTTCTAGAATAACTTTATTTACTTTATTACATTTATTGACATTTTTATTTTATTACTAATATTTACATTTTTATTATGCCTAACATATTATTAAGTGTTACATATTTATTACTAACATTTACATTTATTAGAATATTATTTGTTTTGTTACTTTCCTTTTCCTCTCATTCACAGTCATACTCACATATCACTTAACTCTTACTGGCAACAAAAGACTGCTTTATTCCCCACCAAGATACCTTTTCCTATCACATATTTTATTTTACGTCTCTCTCCCCTCACCACAGATACAACCCCACAGGCTGTTACTTCAGAATATTCTCATGCCTCCTACCAGTTCCTCCACTCCCCACCTTGAGATCTTTGGAATGTCTTTACCTGCCCAACTACCCATTTCCAACTCTCACAATCAACTCCCAGGTTTTACTGAAGAAATTTAGTACTTATTATAATTTATTTTACTTCATTTTCCTTCTTTACCATGTACCCCATTAAGTCCCAAATTCTCAATTCTGTGGCTTTTTCAATGAAATGGACACAGGTGCATTAAAATAGGTTGGGAATTATAATATAGACCTTATACATTTTATATTAATTAGTTTAATATTATATCATGATTGTTACATTAAAATATAATTGTATTCTTACTATTACTATATAATTATATATAATTTACTATTTTAATTTTGATAAGTATTCCACACCTGGGGCAATGGGACAAAATGGGTTTATTACAAACTCCATGACAGATTATTTTTTAACATAGAGAGAAAGAAGTTTGTGTCCTGGCATCCCTGTACTTTCATTACCTCAGGAGCATGAACATTTTTGCCTACCTGTTTTACTTTTTCTTGGTCTTTTACGAGTCACAGGCACCAGGAACACCATTATGCTGGCCTTTATTGACCTTTCTCAGTGTCCTCGGAGGTATAGATGCCAAGTTCTTTCCAATATCTACTTCTTTCCAGTTCTGTCCCCACACTGACACTTCTCTGATGCTTTCCTAGTCCAGGGGGTTATGCCAAGCAGCCTGTAGAGACCAGAATGTTTGACTCTCAAAAGACAAATGGCTTGGAGGTGGTAGCAAAGGGAGTATGAGCCACTCTCTACTCTCTGTTTTGCAGAAGCCCTTCCAATTTTTTTATTACAGTTAACATAAAAAGAATAAGACTAACCTTACAGGTAAAGGAAAAATTTCCCCTGTCACATAGAAGATTTTAATTCCTGCTAATAGATTCTTCCTCATTTGAGATGAATCAGGGATGTTTTAATGAAGAGAACTCCCTATGGGCCTACTTCTAAGTGGAAATCCCAATTAATGACCTATGGCAATAACCTTTTCATTTTTAGTCAGAATTTCCCAAGTTATAAACTAGTTAACTAGTTGAGAAAACAGGAGACTTCAGCTGAGTCCTTACCATATCCATCCATACACAAAGCCAGATCAAAATATAGTAGTTCCTTTCAAAGATCCCATTTTTTTCCCTTAATTGGCTGAGTTAACTATAATAGTCCAGTTAAACCAACACACATTTTCCATACTGTCCTGACCTGCAGCTGGTATTGACACAGAAATTATTAGTAACCAGGAATATTTTAGTAGATGTGAATTAAATGCTAAAAACTTTTTCTCACCGTGGAGTTAGCAATAGTATTAACAACTGATGCATTTTCCTGGTGCTTTGTGGCTACTCAAAAAAAAAAAAAAAAAGAATTCATGAAATAATTACAGTTTTATTCTTTCATAATTCCTAGGTTATAGTTAGATTTTTTTTCATCAACAAGAAGTACTTTTCAGAAACTAAATAACAGAGATTAGTCACTCTTCTTCCCTAACACATACTATATCAGTGCTTCTGCAATACTTAAGTGTATTCAGGAAATAATTTTTATTATCATTTGATCATCTTTTCTATTTTACTTTCTTATGAATAGTATAGCAAAAAGTTAAATTTTCTAGAGTAAGTAAATACTGCTGAGTTCATCTGCTCTGAACAGCATCATTTTCATAGCCTCATTGTCATGTTTCTGTCCAATTTATTCTCTTACAGCTAATGGTAAGGTTGAGCTGAAAAAGGTAATGAATGAAATGAAACCTTTTACAGGTGAGTAAGATATTACAAGGAAATTTCTACTTAATCCTGTTATATTTTTATAGTGTTTCTCCAATATTACATTATAACTTTATTAATGCTAATATTTTACATATTTATAATGAAATATTTTTATCCAACTTTTCTGCTTCTTATTTTGAATTACGTAAGGATTTGGTTCAGTCATTAAAATAAATGGTGTTATTTGATTAGTAAATTATATTTTCTGTGTTTTCTGACAATATTATGATGATCTTAACCAGGATTTTAATCAGAGGTCACAACTGGCCACCTACAAGAATAATCCAAATTGTACCCATGAATTAATTGTAAGATTTGGCAAACTGACTCTACATTCCCTCACAGTAATAGCTGAGTTTTTTTTTTTTTTTTCTTTTCTCTTTTGACAAAGCATGTGCTCTGCATTTTACCACAGCAAATTTCACAAATTGCCTCTACCTCCAGGCTCTTGTGAGCTTTTTAATTAATTAACTTCTAGTTTAAATAGTCAAAATCTGGGTACATATATTAAATAGGAAGATGAACCTTTTTAAAGAATTAAGTCAGTAGGGTTACTTTAAATCATAATTTCATGGTATCACATTTAAAAAGACAAGACTAGATAATCCTAACTTACCAACTGATTACATCACGTGATTTTCTTTAATGTCAGGATATCTTGCCTCTAGACTTAGGAGACCACTCTCCCTTTTTATGAAGAATCAAGAAATAAAACTAGGGAACATGTGAGCATATGAAAGTGAGAAGGGCATTATATAGGCCAGCTTTTTCATTATTTCAGGTCATTATAATAAGTCTAATTTTACCATAAATCAATAATGGTTCTTTTCTTTCAAAGGAGACAGAGTTGATATAAATCAACTTAAAAGTGTTTTAGAAAAATTGGGAATTGAACTCATGCCTGATGAATACTCGAACTTGCTGAAGACATTACCAGTTAATGGTAAGTCTTATAAATACTATCTGGGCTTTTTCGGTAGTTTGGTTTTGTGGCTGTGTGACTCATCCTCCAATAAATTAAACATGCTTGAAAACTGTTAAAAGCTAATTTCAATACAAAGGAAAATTTCACCACTTAAATCATCTGATCTTTCACCTGTAAGTTGCTATCAAAGTTAATTACTCACACCTTCAGGTTACTGATCAGTTGGATATGTAAAACCATTAAAAATAAATTAAAAAAAAAGAAAGTAGAAAGGGAAGGAGAGAAAGAAGCAGTAATAATAAAACAATAAAAAGAAACTAAATAGCATAGCCATGTGTGTTTCTGCAGAATAGAATATATAGTTTAATGATAACAATTTATGTTTTTATTAGTTCTACATCATATTGGTATTCATTTTGACACAATCATACATGCATGAAATATAACTTGCTCCACTTCAATCTGTAGTACTTCCTCTTTCCCTCCCCTCCTCTCTTCCCCTGTTCCCCTTCCTCTACTACACTGGTCTTCCTTCTATTTCTTTATCATTTTTAAAAATTGGTGCTTTATAGGTATACTTCAAGGTGAAATTCACTGTGGTATATTCATGTATATAGATGCATATTTTGGTCAATTTCATTCCATTTTTTTTCTGTCCCTCGCCCATGAATTCCTCTCTTCCATAGGTCTCTCTTCTATTTTCACAAGATTCTCCCCCAACCCTTTACCACTCCCCTGAATTTTGGTCAAGCTTCCACATTTGAGAAAAAACGTTCTGCCCTTTACTTTACTGAATCTGGCTTATTTCCCCTAGCATGATGTATGATGTTCTCCAGTTCCATCTATTTACCAGCAAATGCCATAATTCATTCTTTTTTTTGGCAGAGTAAAACTCCATTGTATGTGCGTATGCACGCGCACACACACACACACACACACACACACACACACACACATATCACATTTGTTTATCCATTCATCTGTTGCTGTGCATCTGGGCTGTTTACATAACTTGGCTATTGTGAATTGCCATGTTATAATAAAACATAATAAAAGGCTACATTTCTTAATTTATGAGGTGAAATTTTTAAAAACTAGGAAAATAAAGAATGTTTTCAATTCCATAACCCAAAGATAATCATCATTAGTATTTGCATGCATTTTCTTTTAGTGCTTTTAAGATACATGATGGTAGATAGGTAATATTTATGTATGTATTAGTTTATTTTTATCTCTTATGTCTACAATATTAATGTGTATATTCATCATAGAAAACTTTGAAAATATGTAGATAAGCCATCCATAAAATAAGCAATAACTACTATCAAAAGCGTGAGATATATATTTCCAGTTTCCTATCTATAAATATATGTCCTTTATTTGGCAATCTTGTAGATAAATATTTGCAAACATCTTAAAATTTCTTGGATTAAATTTCTTTGTAAAGTTGCAAAATGAAAGATTTATTTTATCAAATTTTCTTTCAGAAAAGTTATTGTACTTTGAATTCCCACAAGCAGCAGTTGAATGTTATTTTCTCTTCATTCCCAATACAGAAAAAGAAAAAAGAGGGCAGACATCTCATTATTATTATTTGAATTTCATTCATGCCACTGTGAACACTGTGCTCTGTGTATTATCTAGTTACATTTCATATGTTTCTTAGACAAAGATTTTCAAAAATTTTTTTTCTGAAATTAAAAGATATGTACTATCTTCTGACTTTGTTTTCAAAATGTCCAGTTTTTTGTTTTTTTTTTAATAGCTGATGGGAAAGTGTATCAGAAAAGATTGATGAAGGGCTTAAAATCTCTCAAACGTGAGTAAAAAGCAAAATGAAAAGGCTTAATCTTAACCCTTATTTTTACTCTTAAAATAGGAATTCTCTTTTCTTATATTACTGAGTTCTAATTTACGTTTTTGTTTTTGTTTTTGTTTTTTGTTTTTCAGTATATCTGCAATTTACCGAGTAGTTTCTTACACTGTGATTTGGCAGAAAGTGTTAGACTTACTTAGATTGTTTTTCCTTACTTGGCTCCAAAGAAGCAATAAACAAACAAACAAGGAATCTAGAAAGCAAAAGATAAAGAGTGAAGGCTATAACCTAAGGATTTTGGTCAAAGATAGATAATTTGCAAGTTCAGGCAACAAAAATAATATGTTTTGCAAAAGATCACTCAACTTTAGCTTTTCAACCTTCTTTAAGAGTATTTTGCATCCTCATTAGAATAAGTTATACTTCTTGTATGTATAATATGTCAAAATACACTATTGCCATGCATATCTAAAAAGAACAAATTTTTAAAAGAGTATTTTGCTCTGTCAGCTTGTTCCCAGCATACGATTTGAGGAAATTGGTTCTAGTGGGGTTTTTTTTGTTGTTTTTCCTCTTATTTATTGGAGTAGACTGAAGTTTGGGTGTTTGTTTTGAAATCTTACCAATAATTCTAAAATGAATGTTTTTAATAGTAATAAAATACATGCTCATTAGTAAAGAAGAGACTACAACAGCGAATGCATAGGTTCAACTTTAGAATCAATCTGTTTTACTATATTCTTTTACTATTCCTTACTCAGAAGGCAATGCTGATGTCAATAAGCTGGATACTTTTTTAGAAAACATGGGGATCAAGATCACAGAAAAAGAATTCATTAATCTAACAGAAAGAATGCCAGGTGATGGTAAGTACTGTAATTACTCCTATACTTTTTACTATAGTTTTAAAGTGTTTATTCTTTTAGACTTGAAAATAAGAATTTCTCCAACCAAATTGTCAAAATATCAAAGACTTTTCAAAACCTTAGAGAACTTAGTCTTAAGTAAGAAACAAATCCTTTCTCTTTATTTCCATTAATCTAAAATCCTTTTTCTTCTCCTAGTGATACTAAGCACTGCATAAAATAAAGACAAGATTTTGTTAAACCAGAGAATGAACAGGAAGTAGAATTCAAAACAGAAGGGAAGGGTTTACAAGAGTGGAGTTTCACTTCACATCAATTTCTCCTAAAGCAGCTGGTGGTCACATTCACCACTCTTATAAAAGATATTCTTGCTGGTGATGTAGCTCAGTGGTAGAACACTTGCCTAGCGTGTGCAAGACCCTGGGTTCCAATTTCCAATACAACAACATAAAACTACATATTTATTAACTACAACATTGTAACTGACAAATACAACATATACCACTTGTCTTTTTCTTATTTAAGCCCTCCAATGCCTTTAATAATAAGTTCTTTTATTACAACTCTTTATTCTCATGTACTATAAATTCATACTCTTTGGAATTTCTTCTCTGCCTAAGGTTCATTTTTTAAAAGGAGTTTTTTTTCTCCCTTCAAACCAGTAAGTTAATTATTTTTAATGGAATAGTACAAAATAAAAATATCAGAACATATGTCACACAATAAGGTTAGACACTGTTTCATGAAACCTTATGATCAGGGTGTGTGTGTGTGTGTGTGTGTGTGTGTGTGATGTGTTCAGGGTTATTTATGTGTCTTACACTCAAAATTTTTGAAAAACACGGTCTTAAATGATAGTACTATAACAGTTCTATTATCCATCTACTGTTCTTTCCGTAAACTACAATTCTCCTGGAAGAATTCACTTTCCTATATGTCATATGTTTAAGATTTCAAATCTTTTTATTTTGAAACTAGATTTTTACCCCATGGATTTCAGTCCACAGTGAAGTCCTTTTATCTAGCATGACTGAGACATGTAGTTGGCCAGATAACCTAAAACTCCAGTTAAAGTAAGGAATCATAAAAATGAGGTAGTATATATACCTTAAACATTTTATTTGTATTAAAAAAAAATAGGGCCAAGGCCATTTTTGTTTAATGCAGGCATGCTCCTTAGAGACTTTCCTGCATGAGCATGCTTATTTATCATCTATACTCCAAGTTTCAGTTTCTTTTAAAAGGTGTAAAGAGTTTTTTTAAAAGTTGACTAGAAATTTCAGTCAGAATCTGTCTGGATTTTCACTCTTTCTCAATCTTTTTATTGTTAATCTGTCCCAAATTCAGCAGAAAATTTTTAAACAATTTGTCTTTATCAAAACTTTCTAAATTATTCAAATTTGTTTTTTATGGGAAAAACTCTCTTTTCCATTTATAGTTTGTCAGTTTGTATAATAATTAAGATGTCCATTTAATGAAGAGTAGAGTATTTATTAAGTCCAGAAATGCACTTGGCAATTCAAACCATGAGAACACAAATGCTCCGGCTTATTGAAAGTGTAGCTTACTATCTGTGAAAGTTTGGCATGTCAGCGTTAGTCCGAATGTAGGAATTCACAGAAGGAATGAAAGTTCAGATCATCAGGTTGGTCAGTTGAAAGGTCAGTTAAGAGAACTGTGTCAACACATCCTTGTTAACACATTTATTGGCCATTAGACATCCAACTTAGCATATAAAAAAGTAAACTCATTCCTTCCTAATTCTTGATTTTTTTCTTCTGTTTCTATACCACCATTATCTACCCACAGCTACTCATGTAATAATCCATAGATTAATTTTGGCTGCTCATGCCCACTCAATTTTCTCTCTTAAAAAATAACATCAAGGGACTGGGGTTACAGCTCAGTGGTGAAGTGCCTGCCTGTCACCTGTGAGGCACTGGGTTCTGTCCTCAGCACCACATAAAAATAAATATTTAAATAAATAAATAAAAATAAAGGTCTAAAAAATAATCAAATCTCTGTCTTTGCTACTCTACTCTTAATTCAGACCTTCAACATTCCCATCTGAGACCATTCACAAAGCCTCCTGACTAGTCTAATAGCCGTATTGTTGCCTTAAATTCATTCTGTATAAACTAACCAGGATGAAATAGCTAAGGTGAAAATCTGACCTTGGTATTTCTCAATTTAGAGCCTTTCAAAGACCCCTTATAACTTACAGGCACTGAGTCTTACAATTAGGCCAGGCACAGTGCAAAACATTTTTATGGATTATTTCATTTAATTAATGTATTTAAAAATGTATACTAATACTTATATTTATTGATATACATTTCTATAAAACAGATATCTATTGAACAACTGAATATGTAGCAGTCTCTGTTCAAGTCCTAGTAATATAGCCATGAACAAAACAAATTCATGTAAACTTCATGGAGCCAGGATTTTTCTTCTTCTGACTACTATATTCCCAGTTCCAAGTAGTCTAAAACCTGCTAACCTTTTCAGGGCACTATGCTGACTCCATTTAACTAAGTCTGATTCATCGTTCTACTCCAGTGTGGTATTTTTCCCTCAAGCAAGATTGAAAAGCTTTAGTTCACCACTCGTTGTACTCTTCACAGCTCCTTTTCCTGAAGTCTGTTTGTTGCCTTTCTCCAACTATAGAAAATTGCATATTGCCAAAAACAATGGTCTTAAATCTATACCAGTGTGTGCTATCAGCGTTCCAAGAGAAAAACAGACTGAGAAACAGTGAAACTTGAGAGAACATTTTATCTCACATAGAAGCTATGATCCAAGCAGTCTTAGTCCCTATTGCAGGTAATGGGGCTATCCATTAAAGTCCAAGAATTATAAAAAAAAATGAAACTATATGATGAATAGCTTCATCTAAGCTCTACTTCATAATTTACTTGATGCTTTATGCTTTTTTTCTGCTTTTTTGGCTTTATCAGTGTCTAAATTTTACCTTGTCTTATAGATAAAAAGAAAGTCAAACTAAATAAGTTGATGGAAGAGTTGCATGCTATTTTAGGTAAGTGCAAAATTCCTAAATTCTTTATACTTAAATGATATCTACAACCATCCCTACATTTGTTTGATAATTTTACCATTTTAGCCTCTCATTAATTAAACATTTTTTTCTAACTATTTTGAATCACCTATCTTTACAAAGTTTAAGATGTTTCAAAATGTAAGTAATAATTGAGATACTATTTGCATATCATTATTTGGATAAGTTATTAACAATATCACAATTTTCTGGGCAATTGCATTAGCTTTATATGCAGTATTTTTCACCTACATTATAAAAATATAACTTTTATTATGAACAAGAGATAATGTCATCTTTCTTTCTTTTTTTCTCTTAACCTTATTATTTTTAGTTCATACCAGTAACATAGAATCTAGGGATTTATCATTTAAAAAGCCAAATACATATGCAATCATATGTATTTGGATATACATATGATTATACATATGTATGAATATGTATACAATATATAAGGATATTATTCATATTTTAAGTAAAAATATGAGGAAAAGCCAAATATTTATCACAGGGAGATCACTTAAATCAGTTAGTGTTATGATTGCTAATGCAGAACACTATAGACATTTTCATGACATTGTAGATTATGTGTTACAAATGTTGCTGGGCATTTACAAGGAACAACATAAATCTATACTTGTTAAAAAATGATACCTTTCTTTGACTAGGTTAGCATGTTAAGTCACGTTCTGTAGGTGTACAGCATGAGCTATATTATTTTATCTTTCTTAGAAATTTACAAGTGATTTTCCAGCCTTTTTTAAAACAACAACTTTCTAGCCATTTACTTATTTTCCCAAATGAATATATATATTGGGGTTAACCTCTCTTGAGCCATTTCAATTTTTTTTTATTTTATTTGTTATTTTTAGATATACATGACAGTAGAGTGTATATTGACATATTATACATACATGGAGTATAACTTATTCTAATTAGGATCCCATTCTTATATTTGTACATGCTGTGAAGTTTCACCAGTTTATTCATATATAAACCAAGGAAAGTTATGTCCAGTTCATTCCACTGTCTTTCCTAACCCCATCTCCCATCCCTTTCCTTCATTCACCTTCATCTAATCCAATGAACTTCTCTTTTTCCCTCCCCAACCCTTATTATGTATTAGCATCCACATATTAGAAAAAAACATTTGGCTTTTGGTTTTTTTGGGATTGACTTATCTCATTTAGCATGATATTCTCCAGTTCCATCTATTTACTGGAAAATGCCATAATTTCATTCATCTTTATGACTAATATTTGATCGTGTATATATACTACATTTTCTTTATCCATTCATTTGTGGAAGGGCACCTTGGTTGGTTCTATAGCTTAGGTATTATGAATTGAGCTGCTATAAACATTGATGTGCCTGCATCACTATAGTATGCTAACTTTAAGTTCTTTGGGTATAAACTGAGGAGTGGGGTCAAATGCTGGTTCCAATCCAAGTTTTTTGAGGAATCCCCGTAATGCTTTCTATAATACTTGCACCAATTTGCAGTCACACCAGCAATGTATAAGTGAACCTTTCCCTCCAAATCCTTGCCAATATTTATTGTTACTTGTATTCTTGATAATTGTCCTTAAGACTGGAGTGAGATGGAATCTCAGTATAGTTTTAATTTGAATTTCTCCAATTGTTAGAAATGTTGAACATTTTTTCATATATTTGTTGACCATTTGTTTTTCTTCTTCTGTGAAGTGTCTGTTCAGCTCCTTTGCCCATTTATTGATTAGATGGTTGTTGGTGGTGGGGGTGTTGGTGTTGGTGTTTGGGGTTTCTTTTGAGTTCTTTGTATATCCTGGAGATTAATGCTTTATCTGAGGTGCAGGTGGCAAAGATTTTCTCACATTCCGTAGGCTCTCTCTTCATGTTCTTGATTGTTTCCTTTACTGTGAAGAAGCTCTTTAGTTTGATACAATCCCATTTATTGATTCTTTATTTTATTTCTTACAGTTTAGGAGTCTTGTTGAGAAAGTCAGTGGAGAGTTGGGGCCTACTTTTTCTTCTATTAGGCACACGGTCTCTGGTCTAATGCCTAGGTTCTTGATGCACTTTGAGTTGAGTTTTGTGCAGAGTGAGAGATAGGGGTTCAATTTCATTCTACTACATACGGATTTCCAGTTTTCCCAGCACCTTTTGTTCAAAAGGCTATCTTTTTCCAATGTATGTTTTCGGTGCCTTTGTCTACTATGAGACAACTGTATTTATATGGGTTTGAGTCTGTGTCTTCTATTCTGTTCCATTGGTCTTCATGTATGTTTTGGTGCCAATACCATGCTGTTTCAGTTACTGTAGTTTTGTAGTGTAATTTAAGTTCTGGTATTGTGATGCCTCCTGTGTCACTTTTCTTGCTAAGGACGACTGGCTATTCTTGGCCTCTTATTTTGTCAAATGATTTTCATGACTGCTTTGTCTATTTCTATGAAGAATTCATTGGAATTTTAATAGGAACTGCATTAAATCTGAGTAGTGCTTTTGGTAGTGTCATATTTTTAAGTCTGATATTTACTCTTCATAATACAGCAGGTGTCCTCACTTCTTTTTCAGTTATCAAGCAATAGAAGATACCAGACCAGTTTGTTTTTCATAATTTGAATTCATTTCAATCATAATAGTTTTTTTAAATTTTTTTTATTTGTTCTAATTAGTTACACATGAATAATTATAGTCTTAATTCCACTTTTTGGTCTTTCCTCAACCAAAGCCACAGGAGAGAACATCAGGCATTTTCCAGACCTTCTTTACTATTGCTGAATGTCCTTCAGATGCTGTTTCAGTGTCAGTCAGGATTTCATCCTGTTTCTTTTTATTGGTGCATTATGATTATACATTATAGTATAATTTGTTGTGGCGTATTTATACCTGCACATAATTTGGTCAACTTCCTTCCCCAGTATCTTCCCTTCCCTTCTCTTCTTCTCTCCCCATGGCCCCCTTTATTCACTCTATTGATTTCCCTCCTATTTCAGGGGGGTCCCTTTCTCACTTTTTTCTCTATCTCCTACATATGAGAGAAAGCATACCACCTTTGACTCTCTGAATCTGGCTTATTTTGCTCAACATGATGCTCTACAGTTCTATCCATTTTCCCTCTGATGACATAATTTCACTTTTCTTTATAGCCCAATAAAACTCCTTTGTGTATATATGCCCCATTTTTCTTTATTCATTCATCTATTGAAGGACACTGAGGCTGGTTCCATAACTTAGCTATTGTGAGTTGCACTGCAATAAACATTGGTAAGCATGTATCTCTATAGTATAATAACTTTAATTCTTTTGGATAAATACTGAAAAGCAGTATACCTGGCTCATATGGTGGTTTCATTCCTAGTCTTTTGAGGAACTTCCATACTGATTTCTATAGTGGCTGTACTAATTTATAATCCTACCACCAATGTATAATTGTTCCTTTATTCCTACAACCTCATCAACATTCATTATTACTATTTGTATTCTTGATGATTACCTTTCTAACTGGAGTGAGATGAAATCTCAGTGTAGTTTTGATTTACATGTCCCTGATTGCTAAGGATGTTGAACATTTTCATATACTTGTTGGCCATTTGTATTTCTTTTTTTGAGAAATGTCTGTTTATTTCATTTGACCATTTATTGATTGGGTTATTTGGTTTTATGGTGTGAAGTTTTGAGTTCTTCACATTCTGGATATTAATACTCCCTCAGAAGATTAGTTGTTAAAGATTTTCTCCCACTCAGTAGGATCTCCACACTCTGAAATTTTTCCTTTGCTGTGCAAAAACTTATAAATTTGGTGCCATTCCATTTATTAATTTTTGATATTATTTCCTGAGTTTTAGAAATTCTATTGAGGAACTTGTTACCTGAGATTATATGTTGGAGCATTGGCCCCACATTTTCTTCTAGCAGTTGCAAAGTTTCTGGTCTAATTCCTAGGTCTTTGATTCACTTTGAGTTGACTTTTATACAGGATGAGAGATAGGGATCTAGTGTCATTCTGCCACATATGAACAACCAGTTATCCCAGCACTATTTATTTAAAAGGCCGCCTTTTCTCCCACATGTTTTTAGGCAACTTTGTCAGGGATCAGTTAACTCGAGCTGTGTAAGTTTGTCTGTGTCTTCTATTCTGTGCCATTGGTCTGTCTGTTTTGGGGATTTTGTTTGTTTATTTTGCAAGTACCATGCTGTTTTTGTTACTATAGCTCTGTAGTATAATTTAAAATTACACTTTGGGATGTCTCGACATTGCTGTTTTTGCTCAGAATGGCTTTAGATATTCTGCCTTTATTCTTTCCTATAAATTTTCACACTATTTCTTCTAGTTCAGTGAAGAATGTCATTGGCATTTTAATGGGGATTGCATTGAAATATATAGATTGCTTTTAGTACTATTACCATTTTAACAATATCTTCTAGATATAAAATCAGCAATGACAGTTCAGACTTTAAAAATACTCTAAATCAAATAGACTTAACAGACCTCTACAGAATATTTCACCCAGTAACAGCTGAATATACTTTTTCTGAGCTGCTTTTAAGACTTCTCTCCAAAATAGACAATAATTTAATTCACAGACAAGTTTCAGCAAATTTGGAGAGAGTCAATATAATTTCTTATATCTTAGATCACAAAAAAAAATAAAATTATAAATCAACAGCAAGAAGAACTATAAAAACACATGATTAGATAACTTTTGAATGGTGAATGAGTCATAGAAAAAATCAGGGGAGACAGTTTAAAATTCTTAGAATTAACCTGTCTTATCTTTGAAGAATTTATTAAATTATTGCTTAGTTTGATGTCTGTATAAAAGCATACAAGACTCTGAAAAGCAAGACTCAAACATCTATGGAAAAAACAAAACTAACAAAGTATTATAAGGGACTGGAGGACGGTTTCAAGATGGCAGACTAGAGGGTGGCTGCATTTCATGTTGCTCTGGGACTCAGAATTCAAAAGAGGAGATATTGAGAGACTTGGGATCAACTCAAAGCAGCCCGGTGAGTCTCTCCCATTGGGGAGGCGACCCGGATGGGGCGGTAGTCCCGGAACGCAGGGAACTTTGTGAAGTAGAGCTGCCCGGCGAGACACCCCTCTACCCGCTGGAGCAGTGAACTTGGACAACTGGGAGCATCATAGAGGAAGCCGCTCAGCACAGCGCTTGGACTCGGAGCAACCACTGGAGCTCCGGGCGGGTGCCCAGAGGAGGAGCTGCGAGGAGAGCTGTTTGGACTCAAAGTGACTGCTCCTGAACACCAGGGCCTGCTCGGAGGAGAAGGAGGAGGAGGAGTGCGGTGGGTCGCTTGGACTCGGAGTGACTACCCAGGGCTACAGGCTATTGGCAGGAGGAGGAGGCACGCAGTGAGTTGCTTGGACTCCTAGTGACCACAACAGAACACTGGGCAGCTGTCTGGAGGAAGAGGCGTGCGGCGGGTCACTGGGACTCAGAGCGATTGTACCGGGCTCCAGGTGGCTGCTCAGAGGAGGGGCTGCATAGCCAGGCAATTAGGTGCAGAGCAGGGTCCCAGGACCTAGGAGGCTTCTTGGTGGAAGAGCTGCACAGAGACACGCTTAGGGGCTGAGCGAAGGTTCTAGGACTGCGGGCAGATTCTCTGAGGAGAGGTAGCCTAATGAAACTCGTCTGTGAAGGGTGAGGCGCCCAGTTCCAGGGGGTAGGTCCAGGCCCCTGGGAACGTTGCAGAGGAAGGCAACCCAGCCCAGGAAGTAATTGTGGATTGAGGGGAACCTCTAGGAGGGGAACTGACCAGTGAGACCTCCCCACCAGGTGAGTCTTCCCTGCCGGGTGAGGTTTTCCCACAAGGACGGTAAAATCAGAGAAACAGGCCCAAACAGGCCTTGCCTAAGCCTGCAGCCTAGTTCCCCTTTGGATGACCATTGGTCAACAAGTGGAGGCACCTCTGCCCACTAGCAGGGAATATACCACACCTGAAGGCCACCACTCCTAGAGAGGCAGCTTCCTTGTGGAGCACCACACTATCAACTTCCTCCAAGATTTCAGCCTACTGAAGGCTAAGAGGGGATATACTAGAAATCTTCAGGGACATTATAAGTCAATGGAGGAAATTTGCAATATCTCAGCAGTCCACTCATACCTGAACAATATGACAAAACAAGCGAAGAAAATGCCCCAAACAAATCTAGATGTTACATCAATAAAACCCAATGAGAGCATGGCAGAAGAAATGACAGAAAAGGAGTTCAGGATGTACATAATTAAAATGATCAGGGAAGCAAACAAGGAGATGAAAGAGCAAATGCAGGCACTGAATGATGAGATGAAAGAGCAAATGCAGGGATTGAATGATCGCACCAATCGACAGTTAAAAGAGCAAATACAGGAAGCAAAAGATCATTTCAATAAAGAGTTAGAGATATTGAAAAAAAAAACAAACAGAAATCCTTGAAATGAAGGAAACAATAAACCAAATTAAGAACTCCATAGAAACATATCCAATAGGATAGAACACCTGGAAGACAGAATCTCAGACATTGAAGACAAAATATTTAACCTTGAAAACAAAGTTGAACAAATAGAGAAGATGGTAAGAAAACATGAACAGAATCTCCAAGAATTATGGGATATCATGAAAAGGCCAAATTTAAGAATTATTGGGATTGAGGAAGGCTTAGAGAAACAAACCAAAGGAATGAACAATTTATTCAATGAAATAATATCAGAAAATTTCCCAAATCTGAAGAATGAAATGGAAAATCAAGTTCAAGAGGCTTATAGGACTCCAAATACACAAAATTACAACAGACCCACACCAAGGCACATAATAATGAAAATACCTAACATACAAAATAAAGACAGAATTTTAAAGGCTGTGAGAGAAAAGAACCAAATTACAGTCAGGGGGAAACCAATACGGTTATCAGCAGATTTTTCAATCCAGACCCTAAAAGCTAGAAGGGCCTGGAACAACATTTCTCAAGCCCTGAGAGAAAATGGATGCCAACCAAGAATCTTATACCCAGCAAAACATACCTTCAAATTTGACGATGAAATAAAATCCTTCCATGATAAACAAAAGCTAAAGGAATTTACAAAAACAAAGCCAGCATTGTAGGACATTCTCAACAAAATATTCCATGAGGAAGAGATGAAAAACAAAGAAGCAAATCAGCAAAGGTAGGAATTATCTTAAAGGATTTGTCAAATAAAGGAGGAACCAAGTCATGTCAAATAAATAAATAAATAAATAAATAAATAAATAAATAAATAAATAAATAAATAAATAAAATTTAAAAATGAACCAAATGACCGGGAATAAAATCATATCTCAATAATAAACCTGAATGTTAATGGCCTGAACTCATCAATCAAAAGACATAGACTGGCAGATTGGATTAAAAAGAAAGATCGAACAATACACTGCTTGCAAGAGACTCATCTCATAGAAAGAGTTACCCATAGGCTAAGGTGAAAGGATGGGGAAAAACATACCATGCACATGGACTCAGCAAAAAAGCTGGAGTATCAAGCCAAAGTTAGTCAGAAGGGATAAAGAAGGACATTACATACTGCTTAAGGGAAGCATAAATCAGCAAGACATAACAATCATAAACATCTATGCCCCAAACAGTGGCTCACCCATGTATGTCAAACAAATCCTTCTCAATTTCAGAAATCAAATAGACCATAACACAATAATACTAGGTGATTTTAACACGCCTCTCTCACCACTGGACAGATCTTCCAGACAAAAATTGAATAAAGAAACCATAGATCTCAATAACACAATCAATAATTTAGACTTAACAGACATTTATAGAATATACCATCCAACCAAGAGCGAATACACTTTCTTCTCAGCAGCACATGGATCCTTCTCTAAAATAGACCATATATTATGCCACAAAGCTAATGTTAGCAAATACAAGAAGATAGAGACACTACTTTGCATTCTATCAGATCATAATGGATTAAAGTTAGAAATAAATAAAAGAGTAAAAAAACTGAAACTACTCCAACACCTGGAGATTAAACAATATGCTCTTATATGATGAATGGATAACAGAAGATATTAGGAAGGAAATTAAAAAATGCTTAGAGGTAAATGAGAACAAAGAAGCATCATATCAAAATCTCTGGGACACTATGAAAGCAGTACTTAGAGGGAAATTTATTTCATGGACCGCATTTAATAAAAGAAGTAAAACTCAACAAATAAACGACCTAACACTACAGCTCAAAGCCCTAGAAAAAGAAGAACAGACCAACACCAAAAGTAGTAGAAGACAGGACATAGTTAAACTCAGAGCTGAAATCAACGAAATTGAAACAAAAGAAACAATACAAAAAATTGACAAAATAAGTAGTTGGTTCTTCGAAAAAATGAACAAAATTGATAAACCTTTAGCCACACTGACAAAGAGAAGATGAGAGAAAACCCAAATCACTAAAATTCGGAATGAACAAGGAAATATCACAACAGACATGATTGAAATACAAAACATAATTAGAAGCTATTTTGAAAATCTATACTCCAACAAAATAGAAAATTTAGAAGACATCAACAGGTTTCTAGAGACATATGAATTGCCTAAACTGAATGAGGAGGACATACACAATTTAAATAGACCAATTTCAAGTAATGAAATAGCAGAAGTCATCAAAAGCCTACCAACAAAGAAAAGTTCAGGACCAGATGGGTTCTCAGCCGAGTTCTACAAAACCTTTAAAGAAGAGCTCATTCCAATACTTCTCAAAGTATTCCATAAAATAGAAGAGGAGGGAACCCTCCCAAACTCATTAATGAAGCCAATATCACCCTGATACCTAAACCAGACAGAGACACATCGAGGAAAGAAAATTTCAGACCAATATCCTTAATGAACATCGACGCAAAAATTCTCAACAAAATTTTAGCAAATCGCATACAAAAATATGTTTAAAAGATATTGCACCACGATCAAGTGGGTTTCATCCCAGGGATGCAAGGTTGGTTCAACATCCAGAAATCAATAAATGTAATTCAGCATATCCATAGACTTAAAGTCAAGAATCACATGATTATTTCAAGAGATGCAGAAAAAGCATTTGATAAAATACGGCATCCATTCATGCTCAAAACACTAGAAAAAATAGGGATAGTGGGAACATTCCTTAACATTGTAAAGGCCATTTATGCTAAGCCCATGGCTAATATCATTCTAAATGGTGAAAAACTGAAAGCATTCCCCCTAAAAACTGGAACAAGGCAGGGATGCCCTCTTTCACCACTTCTATTCAATATCGTCCTTGAAACTCTAACCAGAGCAATTAGACAGACCAAAGAAATTAAAGGGATATGAATTGGAAAAGAAGAACTCAAACTATCCCTGTTCACTGATGACATGATTATATATTTAGAGGAACCTGGAAATTCCACCAGAAAACTTTTAGAACTCATAAGTGAATTCAGTAAAGTAGTGGGATATAAGATCAATGCACATAAATCTAATGCATTTTTATACATAAGTGACGAATCTTCAGAAAGAGAAATTAGGAAAACTACCCCATTCACAATAGCCTTGAAAAAAATAAAATACTTGGGAATCAATCTCACAAAAGAGGTGAAAGACCTCTACAATGAGAACTACAGAACACTAAAGAAAGAAATTAAAGAAAACCTTAGAAGATGGAAAGATCTCCCATGTTCTTGGATAGGAACAATTAATGTTGTCAAAATGGCCATACTACCTAAAGTGCTATACAGATTCAATGCAATTCCAATTAAAATCCCAATGACGTACCTTACAGAAATAGAGCAAGCAATGATGAAATTCATATGGAAGAATAAGAAACCCAGAATAGCTAAAGCAATCCTTAGCAGGCAGAACGAAGCAGGGGGTATCGCAATACCAGATCTTCAACTCTACTACAAAGCAATAGTAACAAAAACGGCATGGTATTGGTACCAAAATAGACAGGTAGACCAATGGTACAGAATAGAGGACATGGACACAAACCCAAATAAATACAATTTTCTCATACTAGACAAAGGGGCCAAAAATATGCAATGGAGAAAAGATAGCCTCTTCAACAAATGGTGCTGGGAGAATTGGAAATCCATATGCAACAGAATGAAACTAAACCCATATCTCTCACCATGCACGAAACTCAACTCAAAATGGATCAAGGACCTCGGAATCAGACCAGAGACCCTGCAGATTATAGAAGAAAAAGTAGGTCCAGATCTTCAACATGTCGACTTAGGACCAGACTTCCTCAACAGGACTCTCATAGCACAAGAAATAAAAGCAAAAATCAATAACTGGGATAGATTCAAACTAAAAAGCTTTCTCTCAGCAAAGGAAACTATCAGCAATGCGAAGAAAGAGCCTACAGAGTGGGAGAACATCTTTGCCAATCATACTTCAGATAGAGCACTAATCTCCAGAATCTATAAAGAACTCAAAAAACTCTACACCAAGAATGCAAATAATCCAGTCGATAAATGGGCTAAGGAAATGAATAGACACTTCACAGAAGAAGATGTAGAAGCAATCAACAGATATATGAAAAAATGTTCAACATCTCTAGTAATAAGAGAAATGCAAATCAAAACTACCCTAAGATTCCATGTCACCCCAATTAGAATGGCGATTATGAAGAATACAAGCAACAACAAGTGTTGGGGAGGATGTGGGGAGAAAGGTACACTCATACATTGCTAGTGGGGTTGCAAATTAGTGCAGCCACTCTTGGAAAGCAGTGTGGAGATTCCTTAGAAAACTTGGAATGGAACCACCATTTGACCCAGCTATCCCACTCCTCGGCCTATACCCAAAGGACTTAAAATCAGCATACTACAGAGATACAGCCACATCAATGTTCATAGTTGCTCAATTCACAATAGCCAGATTGTGGAAGCAACCTAGATGTCCTTCAATTGATGAATGGATAAAGAAACTGTGAGATATATATATATATATATATATATATATATATATATATATATATGAATATTACTCAGCCATAAAGAATGATAAAATTATGGCATTTGCAGGCAAATGGATGAAATTGGAGAATAGCATGCTAAGTGAGATAAGCCAATCTCAAAATACTAAAGGATGAATGATATCGCTAATAAGTAGATGATGACACATAATGGGGGGTGGGAGGGGTTAGTGTTAGGGTTAGAGTTAGGGTCAGGTAGGGTGGAAAGAATGGAGGAAGGAAGGACTGTATAGAGGGAAAAGAGGGGTGGGAGGGGTGGGGGGAAGGGAAAAATAACAGAATGAATCAAACAACATTACCCTATGAAAATTTATGATTACCCAATGGTATGCTTTTACGCCATGTACAAACAGAGAAACAACGTGTATCCCATTTGTTTACAATTAAAAAAAAAGAAGGGACTGGAACACATTATGGAATCATGATCTGTTATCTTATCAGCCTTCAAAGAAAACTAGTGCAAATAAAGACAAGTCTACCTTAAATCTTTGTGTGTGTGTGTGTGGTGCTGGGGATTGAACCCAGGGCCTTGTGCTTGCAAGGCAAGCACTCTACCAACTGAGCTACCCCCAGCCCTTACCTTAAATTTAAGTTGTCTTAAGTTGTATTTTCTTTTAGCACAGATATGCATTTCACCTGTAGTGTGAATCCAAGTATAAATATGAAGAATAAACAATGGTGCTAATTTCCCCCTCCTTATTTGACCAAAATAAAATTCAAGTTGTTCCGTCATTTGTCTAGAGAATTTTACCTGGTTTATTGCATTTGATGGGGCATGGACTCTATTATGATTTAGGTTAGTTAAAGTAACATACAAATTGTTACAATAATCTTGAATAAAATAATTCCTGTAGATGGTACTGGTTATATCTAGAAATCTGTTCATGTAGTTATTATGTATTTTCCCAGAAAACTTCCTATCCCCTTGGCCTTTTTGTAAGGTGACAAAACCTGCTGAGGCTATTGGAAAGTCATGCATTTAGAATTATCTAAGTTCTAGCCCCACAGAACATAGCTAGTAATTTTTTAATTGGTTTGCTACTAAAAAACTGTTATAGAATTGTCTCCTAACTGTAGTAAAGCAAGGAAGATTATGAAAACCTAAATCACAAGCATATGATATAAATCAATAAAAAGGAAAAAGTATGACCATAAAAAGATAAAACTAGCCAGGCATGGTGGTGCACACCTATAATCCCATCTGCTTAGAGGCTGAGGCAGGAGGATCACAAGTTCAAGACCAGCCTCAGTAACCTAGTGAGACCCTATCTCAAAAAATAAATAAAAAGGGCTGACGATGTAGCTCAATAAATAATACTGTGCTTGTCTTGCATGTATGAGGCCCTGGGTTCAATCCCCAGTACTGCAAAAGATAAAAATATGTGAAGAATATATGAAACACTGACAATCAGCATTTTCTTATGTTGGTGGGCTTGAGTGGAAGCTCTCTACTTCATGAAGTTTTTTACTTGATCAAGGGCCATGGATCTTGGGTCAGCTGGTGACTTGCAAGTACCGCTTTTACTATAGATTGAATTTTTATCCCCCTAAAATTCATATTGGATTCCTAATCTTCAATGTGATAGTATTAGGAAGTGGGACTCATAGTAGGTCCTTAGGTTATGAGGGCAGTACGCTAATGAATGTATTAGTGCACAGTAAGTTGTAAAAAGTTTGAGGGGAAACAAACTTTCCCAAAGTAGTGGAAGTTTCTAACGATACTCAGTCTTTTGGTAAGGGCCAACTTACTCTAGGATCATTATAAAAACACTCTATTCTCTCTGGCACATATCTACAAATTTTATAGGTAAGGATCTACTTTTAACTTGGAAACCCTCTGAGGGAATTTTCTTGTTTAGGGAATCAGAAGATTCAGATAGAGCAGGAATGTTAGTGAGTAGTGTCAATAAAACTGAGAGAGAGAACAATGAAAAGTGGGTAGGTTTCACAAACTTATGGAGACTCTTTTGGAGATTGCATTTTGTTCTGAGATAATCACATATACCAATTAAATAATGTGACTGTTTTGGAGTTTGTCCCTAATTTCTAGAGATCCTCTTACATGTATTAATTTTTTTAATTTGCACATGTGAAAAATGTCCCATGATAGCCATTATTTTTCTAGGTTAAAAAAAATGGCCCCTTGGATTGATCTCCAGTTCCAAAAACAAAAACAAACAAACAAACAAAGGCACTATTAAGATAAATACAAGAGCCAGAACAAAACCATGTTGAACAAGAAGAAAGCCACTGAAGTCAGTAAAACGCGCATGTCTATTGATGACAATTAATTGGGTTCCATCATTAGTCCATTTCAAGTTAATTTCTGTTATTTGGTGTAAGGATCTAATTTCATTTTGTGTATGTGTATAAATATAGGCAATTTTTCAAAACTGTTTGTTGGAAAGACTAATTTCCCCATTTTTTGTTCTTGGCACTTTTGCTGAAAATCAGTTGACCGTAAATGTGTGGATTTATTTCTGGGCTTTGTATTCTGTTCCATTAATCAGTGTATCTGTTTTTATGCCAGTAGCACAGCTTTCTTGTAGATTTTCAAATTTTGTGATGTGATACCTTTTCTTTTCTCTCAAGTTTGCTTTGGCTATCCTTGATCTTTTGTACTTCTGTATGATTTGTCCAGTCTATTTTCTGTTAGTGTAATTGAATAGTGCAGACTGGTGATTTATAAAGAAGAGAAGTTATTTGGCTCATGGTTCTGGAGACTGGGAAGTCTAAAGGCCTGGCACTGGCATCTGTCGTTGGCTTTCTTAATGCATCATGAGGATGTCACTTGGCCAGATATAACAGGAGTGCCAGCTCAGGTCTCTCTTCCTCTCCTTATAAAACCACTAATGTTATCATGAGATTCCACTCTCTAATTTAATTACACCCCAAAGTCTTCACTTACAAATACCATTAACATATGAATTTGTGGATTGAATTCCCAACATATGAAATTTTAGGGGACACATTCAAACCCAACATAATTCCATATTATTTTCCTATTTTGTGAAAAATGTCATTGGAATTCTGATAAGGATTGCATTGAATCTGAAGAGCACTTGGGTAGTGTGGACATTTTAACAGTACTAATTCTTCCAGTCCATGAACACAAGGTATCGTTCCATTTATTTGCGTCATCTTCAATTTCTTTCACCAATGTTTTCTAGTTTTCAGTATATAGGTCTTTCACCTCCTTGGTTAAATTTACTCATTTTTTAAAATTTTGGTAACTATCGTAAGCATGATTGTGTTTGTGATTTCCTTTTAGGATAGTTCATTGTACATGTAGTGAGCCATTACTGATTTTTGTGTGATTTTTATGTTGATTTTTGTATCTTGCAACTTTGCTGAATTCATTTGTTAATTCTGATGAGTTTATTTTGTTTTTGGTGAAGTCTTTAGGATATCCTTTATATGTCATCTGCAAGCAGAGAAAATTTAAGTTCGTCCTTCCAAACTTGGAAACATTTTTATTTCTTTCTTGCCTAATTATTCTTACTTGGACTTTCAATACTATGTTAAATAAAAGTGACAAGTATGAGCATCCCTATCTTGGCCCATATTTTAGAGGAAAAGTTTCAACTTTTCATCAATAAATATAACATTAGCTATGTGTTTGTCATTTCAGCCTTATTGTGTTGAGGTTCTTTGCCTCTATACCTAATTTTTTGAGAATTTCTATCGTGAAAGACTATTGAATTTTATTAAGTGATTTTTCTGCATCCATTGAAATATGCGCTTTGTCCTTCGTTCCTTCAATCTATCAGTATGACGTATCATATATTGTTTTATGTATGTGTATGGACCATTACATTTTTCAGAGAAAAATCCTGTTTGATCATGGTAAATAATCATTGTGCTTTTAACTTGGTTTGATGGTGTTTGGTTGAAGATTTTTTTATCTGTTCATCAGAGATATTGGTTTATAGTATTTTCCTTTTCTTGTCAGATTTGTTATTAATGAAATACTAGCTGAGTTTTTCTTTTAAACATACTATCAAAGCATTTGCTGTATTTTATACACATTGTATTACTTAATGATTACCTAATAAATATATGACATAATATACATATCTTTTTAGATGAAATTAATGTACCTTCTATGGTACAGCTCCAAACATATTTCAAAACTATCAGAAGAAACACTTGAATTTCTATTTTGTAAAGAAAGGAACTAAATTATATTTTATTTTATTGTTACCTATTTACTTAATTAATTAAGGCGATTACAAAGTTGAACTTTGTTTGTTGTACAATTAATAAAAGAAATCATTTTTGTGTTCCTCTCACATTCTCTTTTGTCACCGTTTGTGTTTTCTATAGGAGAGGAGATAGATATCAATGATCTAGAAAATGCCTTGAAAAACATGCAAGTGGAGTTCACAGATGAGGAATATTCACATTTAATAAAAACTCTACCATTCGATGGTAAGTGTTTATGTGTCCTTCAAAGAACTTTAGAGTACTTGATAGTGATATTTTCTTCTAAAATGGTACCAATTGTTACCAGGGTTTTTCTAAATCATTTTGAAAACCCCTAGAATTACTATATTTTCACCAAAGAAAATCTAGGTCATTTATTTTTTATGATGGCAAACAGTAACAGTTTCACTCATTCCTGTCAGTAAGGCCTATGTATTGTTATCCTTGGTTGCATTAACTTGTCTCAAAGTACAAGAAGAATATAAAAAGAAAAGAGTAAGGGGTGTAAGAAAAAGATAAAAATAAACCAAAGGGGATACATTATTTTTGAATTTTTTTAAGTCAATAATCATTATCTTTTGTTCAAGAATGTTTGTCTTTCTTCAAACAAACTTCATTACTAATCAAAAACCAGCTAAATAAATTCAGAGAAAATTGTTAAAAAGTCTATCTTTTTGAAATGATGGGTTTAGAAAAATTGTAAAATTTTTATTCTGCAAGCAAATCTCTCTCTTATTGTTGACCTGAATTATGTCATTTCTTATAGCTGCAGGAAAGGTGTATAAAAAGAGGTTGCTGGACAGTTTGAAGACTCTTAAAAGTGAGTGCAAAATATGATGAGAAAACAGATAAGTATGAGGTTTTCTCCTGTTTTTTATTTATATGAATGCATTTTTGTTAAATTAAAATCTCATATGTTTATTTTCCCAACATGGATAAATATGCTGGATATATTATAACATACTTTCCTGGAAAATTACCCAACCCCCTTTGGAACTTATAGTATGTTGATATGAATACAAGTTATGGTTAGAGAATTAACCATTAATTTTTTTTTTTTTTTTTGGTACCCCGGATTGGACCCAGAGGTGTATAACCACTGAGCAACATCCCCAGCCCTTTTTAAACATTTTTTTAGAGACAGGGTCTTGCTAATTTGCTAAGGGCCTCACGAAGTTACTGAGGTTGGCTTTGATTTCATGATCCTCCTGTCTCGGCCTCCCACTCCATGCCCACCTCTACATCTGATTTCAATGATGACTATCCATTACCCTCAACTAGGTCTTCCAGGATCTTATATCTTCATGATTTAAAGTGAAAACCAAAGCACACACGAATTTAATAAGAAAATTTTTCGCATTTTGGTGTCTTTTTTAATGATGCTTCTTCTCTTCAAAGGAGGAAAAGTTGATGCAAATAACCTGAACACATTTCTGGAAAATGTTGGGGTTGAACTGTCACATAAAGAACTTGAAGATTTTTCAAAAAACCTACCAGTTGATGGTGAGCATTATGCACTAAAATATATTTCTGATAGCTTAGGTTTGAATAGCATTCACTTGGTAATAGGACAATCTGAATATTTTGTAGCAAAATGAAAACAAACATATCCGGGGCTATGGTAGTAGCCCAGTGGTAAAGCACTTGCCTACCATGTGTGAGGCCCTGGGTTCCATTCTTAAAAATAAATAAATAAAAGTATTGTTTCCATCTACAACTAAAATAATTTTATTTATTTATTTATTTATTTATTTATATTATCGTAAACAAGTGGGATACATGTTGTTTCTCTGTACATGGAGTACGGCATACCACTTGTGTAATCATAAATTTACATAGGGTAATGTTGTTCCATTCATTCTGTTATTTTTTCCCTTCCCCGCCCCACTACTGCCACCCCTCTTTTCCCTCTATACAGTCCTTCCTTCCTCCATTCTTGCCCCTCTCCTTAACCCTAATCCTAACCCTAATCCTAACACTAACCCGTCCCACCCCCCATTATGTATCATCATCCGCTTATCAGCGAGATCATTCGTCCTTTGGTTTTTTGAGACTGGCTTATCTTAGCATGATATTCTCCAATTTCATCCATTTGCCTGCAAATGCCATAATTTTATCATTCTTTATGGCTGAGTAATATTTCATTATATATATCTATATCTATATATATATAGATATATATATATAGATATATATATCACAGTTTCTTTATCCATTCATCAATTGAAGGGCATCTAGGTTGGTTCCACAATCTGGCTATGGTGAATTGAGCAGCAATGAACATTGATGTGGCTGCATCTCTGTAGTATGCTGACTTTAAGTCCTTTGGGTATAGGCCAAGGAGTGGGATAGCTGGGTCAAATGGTGGTTCCATTCCAAGCTTTCTGAAATATCTCCATACTGCTTTCCAGAGTGGCTGCACTAATTTGCAACCCCACCAGCAATGTATGAGTGTACCTTTTTCCCCACATCCTCACCAACACCTATTGTTGCTTGTGTTCTTGATAATCGCCATTCTAATTGGGGTGAGATGAAATCTTAGGGTAGTTTTGATTTGCATTTCTCTTATTACTAGAAATGTTGAACATTTTTTCATATATCTGTTGATTGCTTGTACATCTTCTTCTGTGAAGTGTGTGTTCATTTCCTTAGCCGATTTGTTGATTGGATTGTTTGTATTCTTGGTGTAGAGTTTTTTGAGTTCTTTATAGATTCTGGAAATTAGCGCTCTATCTGAAGTATGAGTGGCAAAGATATTCTCCCACTCTGTAGGCTCTCTCTTCACATTACTGATAGTTTCCTTTGCTGAGAGAAAGCTTTTTAGTTTGAATCTATCCCAATGGTTGATTCTAGCTTTTATTTCTTGTGCTATGGGAGTCCTGCTAAGGAAGTCTGATCCTAAGCCAACAAGTTGAAGGTTTGGACCTACTTTTTCTTGTATAAGATGCAGGGTCTCTGGTCTGATTCCGAGGTCCTTGATCCATTGTGAGATGAGTTTTGTGCAGGGTGAGAGATAGGGATTTAGTTTCATTCTGTTGCATATGGGTTTCCAGTTTTCCCAGCACCATTTGTTGAAGAGGCTATCTTTTCTCCATTGCATATTTTTGGCCCCTTTGTCTAGTATGAGAAAATTGTATTTATTTGGGTTTGTGTCCATGTCCTCTATTCTGTACCATTGATCTACCTTTCTATTTTGGTACCAATACCATGCCGTTTTTGTTACTATTGCTTTGTACTAGAGTTGAAGATCTGGTATTGCGATACCCCCTGCTTCGTTCTGCCTGCTAAGGATTGCTTTAGCTATTCTGGGTTTCTTATTCTTCCATATGAATTTCATCATTGCTTGCTCTATTTCTGTAAGGTACGTCATTGGGATTTTAATTGGAATTGCATTGAATCTGTATAGCACTTTTGGTAGTATGGCCATTTTGACAACATTAATTGTTCCTATCCAAGAACATGGGAGATCTTTCCATCTTCTAAGGTGTTCTTTAATTTCTTTCTTTAGTGTTCTGTAGTTCTCATTGTAGAGGTCTTTCACCTCTTTTGTGAGATTGATTCCCAAGTATTTTTTTTTTAATGCTATTGTGAATGGGGTAGTTTTTCTAATTTCTCTTTCTGAAGATTCATCACTTATGTATAAAAATGCATTGGATTTATGAGCATTGATCTTGTAACCTGCTACTTTACTGAATTCACTTTATGAATTCTAGAAGTTTTCTGGTGGAATTTCCAGGTTCCTCTAAATATATAATCATGTCATCAGCGAACAGGGATAGTTTGAGTTCTTCTTTTCCAATTCATATCCCTTTAATTTCTTTGGTTCGTCTAAAGGCTCTGGCTAGATTTCAAGGACAATGTTGAATAGAAGTGGTAAAAGAGGGCATCCTTGCCTTGTTCCAGTTTTTAGGGGGAATGCTTTCAGTTTTTCACCATTTAGAATGATATTGGCCATGGGCTTAGCATAGATGGCCTTTACAATGTTAAGGAATGTTCCCACTATCCCTATTTTTTCTAGTGTTTTAAGCATGAAGGGATGCTGTATTTTATCAAATGCTTTTTCTGCATCTATTGAAATAATCATGTGATTCTTAACTTTAAGTCTGTTGATATGGTGAATGACATTTATTGATTTCCGGATGTTGAACCAACCTTGCATCCCTGGGATGAAACCCACTTGATCATGGTGCACTATCTTTTTAATATATTTTTATATGCGATTTGCTAAAATTTTGTTGAGAATTTTTGCGTCGATGTTCATTAAGGATATTGGTCTGAAACTTTCTTTTCTCAATGTGTCTCTGTCTGGTTTAAGTATCAGGGTGATATTGGCTTCATAGAATGAGTTTGGGAGGGTTCCCTCCTCTTCTATTTCATGGAATACTTTGAGGAGTATTGGAATGAGCTCTTCTTTAAAGGTTTTGTAGAACTCGGCTGAGAACCCATCTGGTCCCGGATTTTTCTTTGTTGGTAGGCTTTTGATGACCTCTTCTATTTCATTGCTTGAAATTGATTTATTTAAGTTGTGTATATCCTCCTCGTTCAGTTTAGGTAATTCATATGTCTCTAGAAACTTGTTGATGTCTTCGAGGTTTTCTGTTTTGTTGAAGTATAGATTTTCAAAATAGCTTCTAATTATGCTTTGTATTTCACTTGTGTCTGTAGTGATATTTCCTTGTTCATTCTGAATTTTAGTAATTTGAGTTTTCTCTCTCTCTTTGTTAGTGTAGCTAAGGGTTTATCAATTTTGTTTATTTTTTCAAAGAACCAACTCTTTATTTTGTTAATTTTTCCAATTGTTTCTTTTGTTTCAATTTTGTTGATTTCGGCTCTGGTTCTAACTATTTCCTGTCTTCTACTACTTTTGGTGTTGGTCTGCTGTTCTTTTTCTAGGGCTTTGAGCTGTAGTTTTAAGTCATTTATTTGTTGATTTCTACTTCTTTTGTTGAGTTCACCCCATGAAATAAATCTTCCTCTAAGTACTGCTTTCATAGTGTCCCAGAGATTTTGATATGATGTGTCTTTGTTCTCGTTTACTTCTAAGAATTGTTTTATTTCCCCCCTTATGTCTTCTGTTATCCATTCATCATATAATAGCATATTATTTAATCTCCAGGTATTGGAGAAGTTTCTGTTTTTTATTCTGTCATTTATTTCTAATTTCAGTCCATTATGATCTGATAAATACAAGGTAGTATCTCTGTCTTCTTGTATTTGCTAACAGATTTGTGGCATAAAATATGGTCTATTTTAGAGAAGGATCCATGTGCTGCTAAGAAGATCCATGTGCTCTTGGTTGGATGGTATATTCTATATAAGTCGGTTAAGTCTAAATTGTTGATTGTGTTATTGAGATCTATGGTTTCTTTATTCAATTTTTGTTTGGACGATCTACCCAGCGGTGAGAGAGGTGTGTTAAAATCGCCTAGTATTATTGTGTTGTGGTCTATTTGATTTCTGGATTTGAGAAGGATTTGTTTGACATACATGGATGAGCCAATGTTCGGGGCATAGATATTTATGATTATTATGTCTTGCTGATTTATGCTTCCCTTAAGCGGTATGTAATGTCGTTCTTTATCCCTTCTGACTAACTTTGGCTTGAAGTCCACATTATCTGAAATGAGGATGGATACTCCAGCTTTTTTGTTGTGTCTGTGTGCATGGTATGTTTTTTCCCATCCTTTCACCTTTAGTCTGTGGGTATCTCTTTCTGTGAGATGAGTCTCTTGCAAGCAGCATATTGTTAAATTTTTCTTTTTAATCCAATCTGCCAGTCTTTGTCTTTTGATTGATGAGTTCAGGCCATTAACATTCACAGTTATTATTGTGATATGATTTGTATTCCCAGTCATTTGACTCATTTTTGTTTTTTGACATGATTTGGTTACTCCTTTATTTGGCTATTCCTTTAGGCTAGTTCCTCCCATTGCTGATTTTCATCGTTTTTTTTTTTTTTTTTTTTTCATCTCTTCCTCATCAAATATTTTGCTGAGAATATTCTGTAATGCCGGCTTTCTTTTTGTAAATTCCTTTAGCTTTTGTTTATCATGGAAGGGTCTTATTTTGTTGTCAAATCTGAAAGTAAGTTTTGTTGGGTATAAGATTCTTGGTTGGCATCCGTTTTCTTTTAGGGCTTGGTAAATATTGTTCCAGGTCCTTCTAGCTTTTAGGGTCTGGATTGAAAAATCTGCTGATATTCTTATTGGTTTCCCCCTGAGTGTAATTTGATTCTTTGCTCTCGCGGCCTTTAAAATTCTGTCTTTATTTTGAATGTTAGGTATTTTCATTATAATGTGCCTTGGTGTGGGTCTGTTGTAATTTTGTGTATTTGGAGTCCTATAAGCCTCTTGAACTTGATTTTCCAGTTCATTCTTCAGATTGGGGAAATTTTCTGATATTATTTCATTGAATAGATTGTTCATTCCTTTGGTTTGTTTCTCTAAGCCTTCCTCAATCCCAATAATTCTTAAATTTGGCCTTTTCATGCTATCCCATAATTCTTGTAGATTCTGTTCATGATTTCTTACCATCTTCTCTGTTTGTTCAACTTTGTTTTCAAGGTTAAATATTTTGTCTTCAATGTCTGAGGTTCTGTCTTCCAGGTGTTCTATCCTATTGGTGATGCTTTCTATGGAGTTTTTAACTTGGTTTATTGTTTCCTTCATTTCAAGGATTTCTGTTTGTTTGTTTGTTTGTTTGTTTGTTTTCAGTATCTCTAACTCTTTTTGAAATGATCTTTTGCTTCCTGTATTTGCTCTTTTAACTGTCGATTGGTGCGATCATTTAATGCCTGCATTTGCTCTTTCATTTCATCATTCAATGCCTGCATTTGCTCTTTCATCTCTTTGTTTGCTTCCCTGGTTGTTTTAATTATGTACATTTTGAACTCCCTTTCTGACATTTCTTCTGCTGTGCTGTCATTGGGTTTTATTGATATAGTATCTAGGTTTGTTTGGGACATTTTCTTCCCTTGTTTTCTCATATTGGTCAGATGTCAGAGGGACTCTGGGATATTGCAGATTTCCTCTATTGGGTTATAGTGTCCCTGTAGATTTCCAGTATATCACCTCCCAGCCTTCAGTAGCCTGAAGTCTTGGAGGAACTTGATAATGCAGTACTTCCAAAGAAAGCTGCCCCTAGCTCACTACTAGTTCCAGGGCTTGGAGCTTGCTCTGTGCAGAAAGGCTCTCACTGGGCAGTCTGCTCCAAGAAGCTAGCCTTGAAAGGCGCCTGCTGATGGATGGAGCAGGGCTGCTTGGGGAAGTCCCTGGCTGCCCTGTCCTGGTCCCTCTAGCTACCTGCGGGCTGGAGCTCGCCACTGGCTTCAGGACTCAGAGCTGGTTCTGTGCAGAAAGGCTCTCACTGGGGGGCCTGCTCTGAGAAGCTGGAGAAGCTGGCTGTGTGGGAGGAGCCCACCGCTGGAGGGAGCAGGGCTACCTGGGGAAGACTCTAGCTGCCCTGCCCTGCTCTGAGAAGCCACCCATATCCGGGCCTGCTGCCCAGGCCGAGCTTCACCCGGTGGGGGAGACTCACTCCGTGGCTCTATTTTAGTCCAAGTCTCTCAATGCCTCCCCTTCTTGAATACTGGGTTCTGGAGCGACAGGAGATGCAATCACCCTCTAGTCCGCCATCTTGGATCCCCACTGTCTTGATTACTATAGCTTTGTTTTAAGTTTCAAGTGGGGAGTACAAATCATCCTGTCTTGTTCTTTATTCAAGATATTTTTGGATATTAGGTATACCTTGCTTTTCCATGTGAATTTTAGGATTAGCTCTTCACATTTGATAAAAATGCCAGCAGGGATTTTGATAGGGATTGTATTGAATTTCTAAAACAGTTTGGGAGTGGGAGGTAGTTGATTCAACCAATATTAAATATTTTAATTCCTGATCATGGACACTTTTTACTTATTTAGGTATTATTTGATTTCTTTCCACGTGGTTTTTTTTTTTTTTTTTTTAATTTTAGGGGCATGAGTTTTGTACTTCTTTTTTAAAATTCATTCTTAGATAATTTATTTTTTGATGTTATTGTAAATGGAATTGTTTTCTTAATATTAGTTTTGATTGCTTATTGCTGTTTTTGTTATAGTTGTTGAAATTTGGCCTCAATGTAATATATAGTCACTTTCTATAAATATTCCCTATGTTCTTGAAAAACTATGTATTCTGAAGTTATTAGGTGAAGTGTTATCTATATAGTCATTAATCAAGTTTAATTTATTGTTCAAAATTTCTAAAACCTGAATTTTTTTCCTGCTTATTTTTATTAACTACTGACAAAGATGTATTAAAATATCCATTATGATTTTGAATTTTGTTTTTCTTTTTTTTCTTTTTTTTTTTTATAAAATCAGTGTTCATAAATCTAATGCATTTTTTTTTATTGTAAACAAATGGGATACATGTTGTTTCTCTGTGAATTTTGTTTTTCTAAATGTGATTTTACAAATTTATTTATGGTCATTTTGAAATCAAGTATAGATAGTTGCATATAAGTTTAGAATTGTTATAATTCCTGGTGAATTAAACTTCATTATCTCTAAAATGCTTTCATTTGAAATTAATTTAACTATGATGCTTTACTTTAGTGTTTCTGTAGTCTCTATCTCTTCATCCTTTTACTTTCAATCTTTTAATCTCTCTAAATCTTTATATATCTTAAGTTTTTAGAGACCTAGATCACTTCTTGATAAATTTTATTTAATATTTAAATAAAAAAATAATTCCCATCCTATTTCAAAACAGAAAAAGAAGAAACATTTCCCAATTTGATTTATGAAATTAGCCTGGCCTTGATACCAAAACTAGGTAAACGTAGCACAGAAGTGAAATATCACAGGCTAATTTCTCTTGTAAACAAATATGCAAAAATCAGGACAAAATATTAGCAATCTGAATCTGTTGTTTACATTATTACATTAACAGTATCAACAAAATTAATGACATTTTTTGTTTTGTTTTCAATTCTACTTTTACTAAGTGCCTCTACTTTTTTCACCTATTCAATATTTTTTCCATCCTGTTTGCCTTTTAGATAAATTATTTTTATTACTTTTCTCTGTTTTATTATTTTTATATTTTTCCTACCCAGGAAATAACATTATGCATTCTTCATTTATCACATTCTATTGTTATACTGGACTTTAATTCTCGTCCAAGACAATGCAAGATTCTTAGATCACTTTTAATTTCATTTGTCGCTTTATATTTGTTTTGTTTTATACAAATTCCTCTAGAATTACTCACATATTATCATTTCATTTCTCCTCTTTGTTTCCTATAGTCCTAGATTCAAAGAGGCCACTGAGTGTTAAGCAGGATGAAAATCATTTCAACCTGTGCCTAAGCATGCTTGTAAAATTTCACATTAAGGACAAAGAGAAACTTATACATAGTTAAAAGGAGGGAAAAAACATATTACACACAGAATAAAAGACACAGATTCATATTAGCAACATTGAATTCATGAAGAAATTAAAAGATATTATCTTCAAAGTGCTAGAGAAAAATAACTTAGAACTCCTAAGAGTGAAGTAAATATTTGCAGACAGAAAACAACACAAAAATTTACTACCCACAGACTTTTTTAAAGCAAATTACTAGAAGGTATATTCTAATAAAAAGAAAAATAAATATGAGAAAGTAGTAGGATACATGAAACAAAGTAGAGGAAAAAACATAAAAGAACTTATATCTAAGTATCTGCTATACAATAGTGAAGCTAAATCGTCTGTGACTAGAAGTGAGGTGCTGTCAGCATCCTATTTGGGGAAATGCGTTCTGGGTGGAGAAAGTAGAAAGAACAGTCTCATCTGTTGGTCTGTGACTGCTGTTTTTTATAGTTGATGGGAAGATTGACCTGAAACACGTGATGCCGAGAATAAGTGATTTTACAGGTGAGTTTCAGTAACACTGACACCATAGAGCTCTACCATAAATTTGATTTTAGTTTTATTTTCCAAACCTAATTTTATATTAATTTAGCCATTCTATCCATTTATTATGCAGTATTTCTGCCTGGTAAAGTTGATCTGATCGTGGATAATCTGTGTATTAAAAAAACCACAGGACTTAGTCCTATGTACTCTAGAGATACTTTTTTCATTTATAAATATCTCTTTTTCTACATGTAAATAGCTAAATTTAGATAAGTACATTAATAAGTTAGGTAACATTTTGGAAAACAGGATAATGTTTTTGTGAATGATCAATTATATAAGTTAGTATAATTGTTACCAGAAGTATTTCTATTGGCAATTCATTGTCCAATTCATTAAGTAAATTTCATTCTGCATTATCCCAGCATCGAGAGAACTTTTGCTTTCCTTCTGTTGACACATTGCATTGGCATGTCCCATTTTGTTTTTGCTCTTTAATCCCAAATTGAGACCACATTAACTATTATATTTAAAAACATATCATCATAGCGCATATAGATTAATAATATGCTCTTATTAACATCTTTTAAATGTTGAGTTATTAAATTTTCTATTTTTCACCTATAAACACTGTCTTTTCAAAGGAGAAAAGATTAATGCCAGTGATCTGAAAAATGTTCTTGGAGACATGGGGATAAAAGTCAATGATAAGGAATGTGCAGAACTGCTAGAGTTACTACCAGCTGATGGTGAGCTGTATATGTGTTACTGTGACCTCCAGAAAGTTTAGTTTAATGGTTCTTTTGAAATTTATATTTAAAATTTATATTTAAAATGGTTCTTTTGAAATTTCTTTGTATGTTCCGATGTTACCTGCACAATCTCCCATCTCCTATTTTCTTATGAACAGTCTTTCCATTTGCTCTGTGTCAACTCAGGTACAGAATTCAATCCCCAGAGAATCCTCTTCCACAAAATCATTGTTGGGGAGAAAAAACGTTATGATGATTTTGTTAGGGCGAGGAAGGAGAGAGATGTACTTTTTTTTTTAATTTCTCAGTACACATTGCAAAAGTCCTCATGAGAAATTCCTGTCCTCTCTCTGAGTTACTTTTCCACCTATTAATACTGAGGATTCACTTTTTGTAACCCTTATTCCTCACGGAGGTAAACACTGAAAACTTGCCTCTATTCTCGATTTCTGAAAGGATGAAAAATTTCTCTCCCCTTTCTGTTATGAATATTGTTTCTTGCTTCTTTTAAACGCAAAGGTTCAACATCTTCCCAAAGTGAGCTTTAAAAAGCATCTTCTCTCACAATAGCTAGATTGTGGAACCAACCTAGATGCCCTTCAATAAGTGAATGGATAAAGAAACTGTGGTATATACACACATGGAATATTATTCAGCCATAAAGAAGAATAAAATTATGGCATTTGCAGATAAATGGATGGAAATGGAGAATATCATGCTAAGTTAAATAAACCAATCCCCCAAAAAACCAAAGGCCAAATGTTTTCTCTGACAAGTGGATTATGATACATAATGGGGGGGGGGCAGGTGTTAAGAGAAGAATGGAGGAATTTTGGATTATGTAGAGGGAAATGAGTGGGGAGGGGCAGGGGTAGGAAAGATAGTGGAATGGAACGAGACAGACATTATTACCCTATGTACATGTATGAGTCATACAAATGGTGTGAATCTATATTATGTATAACCATAAAAAGCATCATCTCAGCAAAGGCCTAGCTACTTCTTCAAGTAATTCTTGTATGACCTTTTAAGAAATTAAATTTTTCCTTATTTTATACCAGTTCAGAAGGTAGCAAAATCTTTAAGCATTAGCTTTGCCATCAATTACTTAGGAAATCCTTGCTGCTACCTATTAGGTTTTGATCTTGTCAAACTTTAGTAGTAAGATAGGGTAAAAGAAATAGAATGAAAATATGGTAGAAATAAGGCACATAGAGGAGTCAAAAATAGAAAAGAAAAAGATTAGTATGTGGGTGTCAACTCTATAGCATATGAACCAACAGTTGCTTTGAGTGCCAAGAAATAAGTAAATCTACTAATAATAGCGTCTAGCATTTAAGTTATTTTTATTTTATTTTTTAATTTTTTTTTAATTTTTACAACTGCATTTTGATTCATTGTACACAAATGGGGTACATCTTTTTGTTTCTATTGTTGTGCACGATGTAGATTCATACTGTTGGTATAGTCACACATGTACATAGGGTAATGATGTCTGTCTCGTGCCACCATTTTTTATACCCCACCTCCCTCTCATTTTTCTCTATGTAATCTAAAGTTCCCCCATTCTTTTCTCACCCCCCACCCCACCACCCCCATTATATATCATTATCCACTTATCAGGGAAAACATTCGGCCTTTGGTTTTTGGGGATTGGCTCATTTCACTTAGCATGATATTCTCCAGTTCCATCCATTTATCTGAAAATGCCATAATATTATTCTTCTTTATGACGGAATAATGTTCCATCCTGTATATATACCACAGTTTCTTTATCCATTCATCTGTTGAAGGGCATCTAGGTTGGTTCCACAGTTTAGCTATTGTGAACTGACCTGCTGTGAACATTGATGTGGCTGCATCACTATAGTATGCTAATTTTAACTCCTTTGGGTATAAACCAAGGAGTGGGATAAGTGGGTCAAATGGTGGGTCCCTAGTGATATGTAAGTACCATTCTCACCACACACACTGATCGTACGTTATCCCCATTTTACTCTAGAAGAAATCAGAAGCATAGATTTGCTTAAGATCACAAAACCAATTAGTAGCAGAGCAAAAATTTAAACCCAGGCTTTGATCTCTCAACAAAGACCAAATAGTCACATCATACCCAGAGAATTTGTTGTTTAACTTTACCATGATTTCAAGGTAAAAGAGGATCAGTTTCCTAAAGTCAGTCACACAAAGGAAAGTCAGATCTTTACTATTCTCTGAGATACATTCTCTGGCCTGAACTGTACCTTTTCTTACAGATGATAAAAAAGTTTTTCAGAATAGACTGCTAACGGGTTTGAAGTCTTTCAAAGGTGGGTAATAAATTTTATGAGAAAGTATATAGGATTGAGATTTTCAGTAGTCTTTATACGTGTCTTTTTTCCTAGTTATTTCATCATGATTACTCTGCCACCTCTTCTATATATTGGTTATATATTGACTTTATGTTCTTTCATATGTATGCACTATTTAAATTTGATCAAAGGGTCAGGTTCAAATGAACAAGTCCTAAATATCTCCACAGATGTCTTTCTGAGTATTCTTAGGTCTCATTAAAGTCTTGGCCTTCATAGGACTGAAAATAACTATCATAATGCTCGACTGTGATTTGTTATTTTTATTGTTTTCAATATATGCACATTGTCTAATAAAAAACACAGTCCTACTGTCTTATCATAAGCATTCTTGATATTTTGAAGACTTATATAATTAAAATATCAAAAATTCCATGCAGCCAGAATTTTTCTGAATTCTATTAGAAGTTTGCATAAAAGACACCAGTATACTAGTCTCGATAAGTCTAACACAGACATTTTTCCTCCAGTGTTGCTACAGGTTTTTATGCCCATAGTTGAGTAATTAGAATGAATAGTTGGCTTGAATAAGAGCCATGATATATAAGCATATCTAATACTAGAATCAAAGTAAGTTGAGATGCTCACAATATGACAGGCTAGTGAGAATTAGTCCATCCAATGGAGTAATAAATTGATGTCTGTCTGAAATTCACTTTACTTACATGCTTAATGTCTGTGAAATGGCAGGGTGAATAACTGGCATTATTTACATTGTTCATTTTATTCCTGTTTTTACTAGGCAAGTGATTTTAAATGATCCTATGCATTGCCTGTGGGTGGTCATCTTTTGTAATGGCTATCATTGTGTAATTTTATGTGGAATAAAAATGCATTAGTTATACTAATACTCTGTCATTAGCTATTTAACTTCTGTCGGGGAGGTCTTTTTTCTTTCCTTTTCCTTTTTTTAACTTTTTTTTTTTTTTACCATAAAGAAGACTAAACTGCAGACTTAACCCTTCCTCTTTGGCATAACCTCTTTCTCTAAAAGGTAGAATTAGTGTGCGAAGAGTTATGAACATTTTAAAGGAGCATGAGAGTTAATTGGTAAACCACTTAACTAATAATATATTTCCAATTAACTCTCAATAGCAGCTGGAACTATTGAAAGTTAATTTAACTCACCATGAGAATTATTTTTCACATTGTGTCTTTATTGGATTTTTCTCACATTTCTATCTCTTTCTCAAGGAGGAAAGGTTGATGTCAAAAATATGAAGACAATTCTAGGGAAAATGGGGATCAAGCCCAAAAACAAGGAACTTAGAAAAGTGATACAAAATCAGCCTATCAATGGTGAGCATTGTAAATATTGTAAATATTTGCCTTTCAGGGGAGTGCTTAGAATCTTGAGATTGTGTATAAGAATTTCTAAAATTAGTTTGATATGAGTAGCTTAAGAAATTTTTAATGGAGAGGAACCGTGCCTGGAAGTAAGAAGAAATCCTGTCTTTTTTCTTTTTTATCCGTCTGAAGCTATCATCCTGCTCAGCTATGAACAATGTCGAGAGGACGTTCATAATTATTATCAAGCCAGAGAGTAGTGGGAGAAACAAATATGGGAGTGGGGGATGAATGAATAAATAGCAGAGACGTCCAGAAACCACTGAGAGAAGTATGCCTGATGAGGAGGAGCAGAAGTCACTGCTGTTTCCTAAAGTGTCTAACAACCGCGTCTCACTCCATTTTGAGACCGATACAGACACTGGAAACATTAAAGGAAAGCATATTGGAAACAGATGGAGAATATGAAGACTCTAGCTCAGTATCTGTGTTGGTTGTAAGGTTCACCCCCCAAAAAAGCCTGTCTCTTTGAATGCCATCTTGTTACCATGCTTGTAAGAAGACCCAAGAACTGGAGACACACAGAGACCCGGGGCACTTGCCATAGTCAAGGGACTGTGTTCAAGGGACTTGGTCCCTTCTTACTGATCCAAATTTCAAGTGAATATAAATAATTTAGTAATATATATAGTGTTTTCATTTGGACCCTAGCTTAAAATTTTTTCTGTGTAATTATCTAAATTGTTTATGCATTCTATTGCAGCTGATGGAAGCATTCCTTTGAAAAAGATGATGAATGATGTGAATGCAGTTATAGGCAAGTTAAAAGTTTTTATAAAGATTTAAATCCTAGTTAATTATATTTTCCTATATTGTCTTTCTATTTAATACATAAAGTCATTAGGACAGCACTCATGAATAATAAGACTTATGACTCCCCCAATCAAAAGTATGACTAGAATATTTCTAATATCATTGCATTAATCCATGGATGCTTACATCCCTGCATCCCATCACCCTGCCTACCCACTCTTTGAGATAACAGTATCCTGATTTTTATATTGTTTATTCTCCTTTTTAAAAATAATATTTTATTGTCCATGTGATAATAACAGTCTTTCATTTTGACTGCATAAAAATAATGTGTAGTCTTCTATAACTTGTTTTTTAAGATAATTATATTATTTAAAAATTTATATCTTCTTGTTGTTTGTTCCTTTTCAGTTCTACATAAACATTCTGTTAGTTGGGCGTGGTGGTACAACCCTGTAATTCCAGCAGCTCAGGAGGCTGAGTCAGGAGAATTGCAAGTTCAAAGCCAGCCTCAGCAACTTAATGACGCCCTAAGCAACTTAGCGAGTCCCTGTCTCAAAACATTAAAAAAAAGGACTAGGGGTGTGACTCAGTGGTTAAGTGCCCCTGGTACCAAAAAACAAAAATTCTGTTATTCAAATATACTATAATTTATTCAACCAATCTCCTAAATATGTATATTGACATTGTTCCGGATTTTAAAATATGCCTTCATATGTAATTATTATAATTTTACTATAAACAACCCTGGTTCACATTTGCAAGATAAGAATCACTTGGTGGCATTTGTATTTTTTTTTTAATTTCTTTCTTTCTTTCTTTCTTTCTTTTTTTTTTTTTTAGTTAAAGATGGACACACCACCATTATTTCATTTATTTTTACATGGTGCTGAGGATGGAATCCAGTGCCTCACACATGTGAGGCAACCACTCCACCACTGAGCTACAACCCCAGCCCTGGCATTTGTAATTTAAGTGCCTAAAATAAAATAGGTCAGATTTTCAAAGGCTGTTAGTGAAAGCTGCACAGGGCACGTTCATTTGATTCAGCACCAAGTGAAATAAGAGTCATATTCCATGGAAGTTATCATTGAGTTTTCACCTGTACCTCTTGTATTGCCCCATTTTCCTTCCAGGCCACATAAGCATACATCCTCATAGGGCTACTGAGGAATCCAGGATGATTTCAATTTTTAAATGACTGCTCAGATGACACTCACCAGCAGAGTTCTTTTACTTTAAAATAGTGATCTTTCTCTATTTTGATGAAATTCCCTCTCCCTTCTTTTTTTCTTTTCCTTTCTTGCTCTTTCTTTCTTGTTTTTCCTCCCCTCTCCTTTATTTTGGATTAACTTCCTCATATCAGAGAAAACATTCTTTGTGTGACATTTGGGGACTGGCTTATTTCACTGCATGATAATCTCCATTACCATTCATTTACCAACAAATGCCATAATGTCATTCTTCTTTATGACTGAGTAGTACTCCATTGTATATATACCACATGTTCTTTTTTATGTTATATTGTTATTAGCTGCTTCTTTAAAATAAAACAATTGTGTTTCAGTGCAATTAAATAGTGATATGTGAAAGACTTTCTCTACCCATTCATCTGTTGAAGAACACCTAGATTGGTTCCATAGCTTGGCTATTGTGAATTGTGCTGCTAGATGAAGGAGATTGAGGAGGAAGAACAGACAGGAGAAGGGAAGAACAGTGGAATTAATCTGACCAAACTTTTGTATGTGCATGCATGGATGTGGGAGGGTGGATCCTGGCATCAAGTATATGGATGTGACACTACTTTTTTAAAAAAGTAAACAGTAAATGCATTGAAGAGGAATTAGAAAAGTGGAGAGAGGGGAGCACAAGTTGGGGAGGAATACTGGGGACTGCATTGGAGCAAATTCCATGCTCTGTGATTTTGTCAAGGTGTATCCTGGCGTTATATCAAAACTAAAAAGAATCTTAAAAAATTTTAAAGATAGCAATGAATTGAGCAGTTATGAATATTGATGTAGCTATGTCACTGTAGTGCGCTGATTTTAAGTCCTTAGGGTATAAACCGAGAAGTGGGATAGCTGGGTGAAATGGTGGGTCCATTCCAAGTTTTCTGAGGAATCTCCATACTGCTTTCTAGAGTGGCTGCACAATTTGCAACTCCACCAGCAATGTATGAGTGTGCCTTGCACCCCACATCCATGCCAACACTTATTATTGCTTGTGTTCTTGATAATAGCCATTCTTTTTTTGGGGGGGGCAAATATAATTTTTTTTATTGTAAACAAATGGGATACATGTTGTTTCTCTGTACATGGAGTCAAAGCATACCATTTGTGTAATCATAAATTTACATAGGGTAATGTTGTTTGATTCATTCTGTTATTTTTCCCTTTCCCCCCACCCTTCTCACCCCTCTTTTCCCTCTATACAGTCCTTCCTTTCTCCATTCTTGCCACCCTCCTTAACCCTAACCCTAAACCTACCCCTAACCCTAATGCTAATCCCTCCCACCCCCCATTATATGTCATCATCCACTTATCAGCGAGATCATTCGTCCTTTGGTTTTTTGAGATTGGCTTATCTCACTTAGCATGATATTCTCCAATTACATCCATTTGCCTGCAAATGCCATAATTTTATTATTCTTTATGGCTGAGTAATATTCCATTGTATACATATGCCACAGTTTCTTTATCCATTCATCAATTGACGGACCTCTAGGTTGGTTCCACAATCTGGCTATGGTGAATTGAGCAACTATGAACATTGATGTGACTGTATGTATCTCTGTAGTATGCTGATTTTAAGTCCTTTGGGTATAGGCCGAGGAGTGGGATAGCTGGGTCAAATGGTGGTTCCATTCCAAGCTTTCTGAGGAATCTCCATACTGCTTTCCAGAGTGGCTGCACTAATTTGCAACCCCACCAGCAATGTATGAGTGTACCTTTTTCCCCACATCCTCTCCAACACCTATTGTTGCTTGTGTTCTTGATAATCACCATTCTAATTGGGGTGAGATAGAATCTTAGGGTAGTTTTGATTTGCATTTCTCTTATTACTAGAGATGTTGAACATTTTTTCATATATCTGTTGATTCCTTGTACATCTTCTTCTGTGAAGTGTCTCTTCATTTCCTTAGCCCAATTGTTGATTGGATTATTTGTATTCTTGGTGTAAAGTTTTTTGAGTTCTTTATAGATTCTGGAAATTAGTGCTCTATCTGAAGTATGAGTGGCAAAGATTTTCTCCCACTCTGTAGGATCTCTCTTCACATTACTGATAGTTTCCTTTGCTGAGAGAAAGCTTTTTAGTTTGAATCTATCCCAGTTATTGATTCTTGCTTTTATTTCTTGTGCTATGGGAGTCCTGTTAAGGAAGTCTGATCCGAAGCCGACATGTTGAAGATTTGGACCTACTTTTTCTTCTATAAGATGCAGGGTCTCTGGTCAGATTCCGAGTCCTTGATCCATTTTGAGTTGAGTTTTGTGCAGGGTGAGAGATAGGGGTTTAATTTCATTCTGTTGCATATGGGTTTCCAGTTTTCCCAGCACCATTTGTTGAAGAGGCTATCTTTTCTCCATTGCATATTTTTGGCCCCTTTGTCTAGTATGAGAAAATTGTATTTATTTGGGTTTGTGTCCATGTCCTCTATTCTGTACCATTGGATAATAGCCATTCTAATTGGAGTTAAATGAACTCTTAGGGTGGTTTTGATTTGCATTTTTCTAATTACTAGAGATAATGAGCACTTTTTCATGTACTTGTTGATCACCTGTATATCTTCTTCTGTGAAGTGTCTGCCCAGCTCCTTAGTCCATTTATTGATTGGGTTCTTGGTATTTTTGGTGTAAAGTTTTTTAAGTTCCTTATAAATTTTGGAAATTAGTGCTCTGCTAGATTGTGGAACCAAACTAGATGCCCTTCAATTGATGAATGGATAAAGAAACTGTGGTATATATACACAATGGAATAGTATCATAAAGAAGAATAAAATTATGGCATTTTCTGGTAAATGGATGGAGTTGGAGAATATCATGCTAAGTGAAATAAGCCAAGCCCTAAAAACCAAAGGCCAAATATTTTCTCTGATAAAAGGATGACGATACATAGTGGGGGCGAGGGTCGTGGGGGGCAAGAGAAAAATGGAGGAACTTTGGATTGTGTAGAGGGAAATGGGGCAGGAGGGAATGGGGGGAGGAAAGGTAGTGGACTGAGACAGACATTATTACCCTATGTACATGTATGATTACATGAATGGTGTGAATCTACATTGTGTACAACCATAGAAATGGAAAGTTGTACCCCATTTGTGTACAGTGAATCAAAATACAGTCTGTAAAAATAAAATAAATAAAAAGATAGTAATGAATGCTAGCAGGTATTAATCAGTTTGATCAGGAATAAAGAACTCCAAGGGTGCTGGGGATATAGCTCAGTTGGTAGAATGCTTGCCTTGCAAGCACAAGGTCCTGGGTTCAATCCCTAGCACTGCAATATTAAAAAAAAAAAAAAAAAAAAAAAAAAAAAAAAAAAAAACACTCCAGGGTACTCGGTTACTTTCCTAATCTTTTTAAACCTATTACGTGAATTCTTTTTAGTGTTATACTTATTTACTAATTATGATTGCTATTTACATTCAGTGAACATTCCCCAGGCACACCTGACCTATTTCTATTTCCTAATGACAAAGCATGCTTATTTTACATCATGCCACAAGTTTTCTCTGATTCATTCTTTTTTTCTTTTTTCTTTCCTTTTTAAATATAGCTTTGTCTTTATCAGGTCAGATCAAACATTTGGATCAAAAGAAAAACTGACAAGTGTATACTGAAACACTTATTTCTTAACCTGAATAAGATCTGAATACCTAAGATTTTAATTACATTTTCTGTCAAAAATTCGTTCGACTTTGGTGCTCATTTAAGAACTTATGTTGCCAGGCTGAGTGGCATATGCCTGTAATCCCAGCAGCTCTGGAGGCTGAGGCAGGAGGATCACAAATTCAAATCCAGCCTCAGCAACTTAGTGAGGCTCTAAATAACTGAGCAAGACCCTGTTCCAAAATAAAGCATAAAAAAAGGTTAGAGATGTGGCTCAGTGATTAAGCCTCCTGGGTTCAATCCCCAGTACCAAAAAAAAGAAAAGAAAAAGAAAGAAATTTATGCCAGACACAGTGGCACATGCCTGTAATCCCAGCAGCTCAAGCTGAGGCAGGAGGATCGGGGGTTCAAAGCCAACCTCAACAAAAGCAAATAGGGCTGGGGATGTCTCTCAGTGCCCCTGAGTTCAATCCCTGGTGCCCCCGCTACAAAAATCATAACTCATATCCCTCAATACATATGTATCTTCAAAAGAAAACAATGTCATATGAAAGTACTATTTTCCATTTCCTATATGTTAATTTTTACATTTTTATAACAAATTGAAAATTCTGACTAAACTGTAGGCATGTGTAACAATAAAATGAATTCAGTATATTTGGCTAGTTCTCATGCAATGTCTCTAGCTTTGTTCTTTTTGCTCAATATTGCCTAGAGTATTTGATGTCTGTGGTAGCTCCATATGTATTCTGGGATTGTTTTCCTATTTCTGTGAAAAATAGCATTTGAAATTTGTTGGGAATTGCATTGAATCTATAGGTCACTTTTGGTGGTTTAAGCATTTGAACAACATTAATTCTTCCAATCCATGAACATAGGATATCATTCCATTTGTTCAATTTCTTTCATTAATGTTTTATAATTTTCATTATATATATCTTTCACCTCCTTTGTTAAATTTACTCTTGACTTTAATTTTTATGCTATTGTAAGGGGAATCATTTTCTTGATTTCTTTTCCAATAGTTCATTGTTAGTGTATAGAAATGCTATATTTTCTATGCTGGTTTTATTTTTCAAGGTTATTTTATTTTTTTTAATTTATTTATTTTGATTCATTATAAACAAATGAGATAAAACTTATTTCTCTGGTTCTACATGAAGTAGTCATACCATTTGTGTAATCATACATGTACATAGGGTAATGAACTTGTTTATCACTTTAGTTTTTGGGTGGAAACCTTGGAGTTTTCTTTCTTTTTTCTTTTTTTTTTTTTTTTTTTTTGATAGCAGGATTGAACCCAGGGTTGCTTAACCACTGAGACACATCCACAGCCCTTTTTTTTATATTTTATTAGAGGCAGAGTCTTGCTGAGTTGCTTAGACTTGATAAATTGCTGAGGCTGCGTTTGAACTTCAGTCCTCCTGCTTTAGCATCCCAAGTCGCTGGGATTACAGGCATGTGCCACTGCGCTGGGCTAGTGTTCTATATGTAATGTGATGACATCAGCAAATACAATATGACTGCTTCTTTTCTATTTTGGTTAATTTTAATTCTTTGTCTTGCCTAATACCTCTGGTGAGGACTTCCAGTGCTACATTGAACAGAAGTGACAAGAGTGGGCATACTTGTCTTGTTCTTTGAACTTACAGGAAAATGTACAACTTGCATTGAGTGATCTTAGCTGTGGATTTGATTTATTGTGTTGATTTATTGTGTCACATTCCTTCTAAAATTACTGAGTGTTTTCATCATGAAAGGATGTTGAGTTTTGTCAAGTGCTTTCTCTATAACTATTGAGACAATAATGTGGTTTTTGTCATTCATTTTGTTTATATGATCTGTAACATCAATTTACATACGTTGAAACACCCTTGTAGCCCAAGAATTAACCCCACTTGATCATGATAAGTGATACTTTTAATGTACTATTGAATTCAATTTGCTAATATTCAATTGAAGATTTTTGCATCCATGGACATTGGAGATTATTTTGTCCTTTTTTTTTTTTTTTTTTTTTTTTTTGTCCTCAGGGTAATGCTGTCCTCATAACTGATTTGCAAGTATTCCCTTCTCTTCCGTTTTTTGGAAGAATTTGAGAAAGATTGATACTAATTCTTTTTTTAATGTTTGCTAAAATTTAGCACAAACCATAAGGTTCTGGGCTTTTCTTTGATAAGAATTTTTTTATTACTGGTTCAAACTTCTCACTCATTATTGATGTGTTCAGAAATTCCATATCTTCATGACTCAGTCTTGGTGGGTTCTATGTTTCTAGGAATTTATTAATTTCTTCTAGGTTATACAATTTATGGGAATGTCATTGTTCGTAATAGTCTCTCATGAGCCTGGTATTTCTGAGGTATCACTTGTAAAGCCTCCTTTTTCATTTCTCATTTTGTGTATTTCTACTTTATCTCTTTTCTTAATTTTGTTTACCTTTGAAAAAACCAACTTTTAATTTTGTGAATCTTTTATAGATTTTAGACTATTTCACTTATTTCTGCCCTGATCTTTATTTCCTTTCTTCTGCTAATTTGGGGTTAGTTTATTCTTTTTCAAGTTCTCTAAGGTTTGATGTCAGGTTTTTTGAGATGTCTCCTTTTTGATGTAGGTGCAGATTGCCATAAATTTCCCTTGAAACTGCTTTCGTTGCATCCCAGGTTTGGTATGTTGTACATCCTTTTTGTTTTTCTCAAGACATTTTTTAATTTGCCTTTTAATTTCTTCATTAGTTCATTGATTGTTAAGGATCATGTTGTTTGATTTCCATCTATTTGTGAATTTTCCAAGATTACCCTTATTATTGATTCTTATTTTACACCATTATACTTAGAAAAGATACTTAATATGATTTTAATCTTTCTGAATTTGTTAAAATTTGTTTTGTGACCTAACATATTATCTATCCTGGATAATGTTCCCTGTACACTTGAGGAGAATTTATATTCTTTTGCTGTTGGATAGCATGTTCTGTATATGTCTGTTGGTCCATTTTTTCTAAATGTGGTTCAGTTCTAGGGTTTTCCTGTTGATTTTCTGTCTGGATGAGTTCCCACTATTGAAAGTGGAATATTGAAGAGTCCTACTATAATTGTATTGCAGTCTACCTCTGCCTATAAGAACTCTCATAAGCCAGAATGTAAAGACAACCCAAATGTCCATCAACTGATTAACAGATAAATAATATGTGGTATATCTATATGTATTGCTTTTCTAGGGCTGCCATAACAAAATAACATAACAAGGTAGCTTAAACAATAGAAATTTATTTTCTCACAATTCAAGGTCCTAGAAATCCAAAATTGTGGTGTCAGCACATTTAGTTTCTTCTGTGACCTTTTTTCTTGGCTTGCAGATGGCCAGTTTTTTCTCACTGTGCCCTCACATGGTTTTTCCTCTGTCCGGGTTATTGGTCTCTTAATCTCCTCTTCTAAAAATACAAATCATGTTCAATTAGGACCCCTCCATATGACCTCGTTTTATCTTAATTACCTCTTTACATTATGAGGTACTTAGGGTTAGGACATCAACATATAAATTGTGGGGGAGGGCACTATTTAGCCCATAATCTCATTAAAAGGCAGTAATATTCAGTCATAAAAACAGAATAAAGTGGGGCTGTGATTGTGGCTCCTTGGTAGAGCACTTGACTAGCATGTGTGAGGCACTGGGTTAGATCCTCAGCACCACATAAAATAAATAAATAAATAAATAAATAAATAAAGGTATTATGTCCATCTACAACTAAAAAAAAAATTTTTTTTAAAGAATGAAGTATTGATGCACGCCACAACATAGATGAACCTCTAAGCCATTATAGTAAGTGAAATTAGCCAGACACAAAAACTCATATATTATATCATTCCATTTATATGAAGAGATAATCCATAGAGTCTGAAAATAGGTAAATCCAAGTCATGGTTCTCACAGGCTGGGAGGCAAAGACAATGGAGAATGAGTGTGGGTTTTCCTTTGGGAAGATAAAAGTATTTGAAACTAGATAGAGGTGATGCACAAAGTTCTAAGTACAGTGAGTGCTGCTGAATGACATACTTTAAAATGGTTAATTATGGGTTATGTGAATTCAACCTTTATTTAAAAAAAAGTCAACCAGATACTACTAGCATATAAAGATGGGAAGATGCAGTAAGAACAGTCCTGCCTGAATGGGGAAAATATTTATTGATGATATTTGAAATGCCACCATGTGGTAACAGAAGGCAGACCTGCTTTTAACTGTTTTTTCTTTCTAATTCTCTACAAAAAATATATCCCCTCATGGCCTGCACCCACAATGGACCATTCTCACATGCATCATTGAAAATTATACATAATACCTAATTTCATTTACATAGCATTTGACAAAAGGCAAATGCTTTTGTCAAATCTAGACCATAGGAATTAAGCGTATTAACTTGAATGATAAATTTATAAAGAAAAGCAAGAGATGTTCATCCAAAAAGTCAGGACAGTGTTGCAAGAACATAAGAAAGTGTTTTCATTGCTGTATTTCTTCACCTGCATTGTGTTACAGGAGTTTTGTTACAAGTACTTGTGTGTAATTGTTCAAAGTCAGACTGTGTATTTCTCCAAAGAGGAAATACAAATGGCCAAGAAATATATGAAAAAGTGTTTAACATCATTGCAATTGGGGAAACACAAATCAAAACTGAACTAAGATTTCATCTCACTCCAGTTAGAATGGCAATCATCAAGAATACAAGTAATGTGGTGGTATATGCCTATAATCCCAGGGACTAGGGAGGCTGAGGCAGGAGGACTGCAAGTTCAAGGACAGCTTCAGCAAGTTATTGAGTCCCTAAGCAACTTAGCAAGATCCTGTCTCAAAATAAGAAAATGAAAATGACTGGGATGTAGCTAAGTGGTGAAGTGTCCCTAGATTCAATCCCCAGCACTCTTCCCCCCAGAAAGAATACAGTAATAATAAATGCTGATAAGAATCAGGGGAAACTGTTGGTGGGATTATAAATCAGTACGATCACTATGGAAACTAGTATGGAGTTTCCTCAAAAGACTGGGAATGGAAACACCATATGACCCAGCTGTAGCACTCCTCAGTATTTATCCAAAGGAACTAAAGTCGGCATACTCTCATGATATACTCGTACCCATGTTTATAGTAGCACAATTCACAATAGCCACATTATGGAACCAGCCTAGGTGTCTGTGGACAGATGAATGCATAAAGAAAATGTGGTACATATACACAATGAAGTTTTATTTGGTCATAAAGAAGAATGAAATTATGTCATTTGCAAGAAAATAGAAATGGAGAACACCATGTTGAATGAGTGAGCTAGATTCGGAAGGTCAAGGGTTGTCTGTTTTCTCTCATATTGGAAGCTCGAAAGTAAAAAGGGAGGAGAGCAATTTCATGAAAATTGAAGGGAGACCAGTAGAGGATGCGGATGGGGGAGGAGGAAGAGGAGAGGAAAAGGGGAGATACTGAGCAATCAAAGTGACTAAACTATTTTATGTGCTTGTATGAATATATCACAATGATTTATTTTGTATAATTAGAATATATCCAAAAAAAGTCAGTTTGTGGATTATCTGGATTAAGTCTTACTTTCATTTCTTAGTAATAAATCCTACATCCTCCAAAATATTTGACAATGTGGTAATAAAGCACTGCAGATCTTCACCTCTGAAAAAGTGAAAATCTTTACAAGGGATAAGTAGACCACTGCCCATCAGCCAAATACACACCTTTGCCTGTTTTTATTAATGAAGTTGTATTAGAACATAGTCACGTTCTTCATAATGTCTTAATAATGACTGCTTTTGTAATAATGACAGCAGAGTTTAGTAACTATAACAGAAATCATAGAGCTTGCAGAGCCTAAAATTTATACTATCTGATCTTTCAAGGAGAAAGTTAATCTTTCCTTCTCTAGATCACCACAATAATTATTGAAGTAAAGATTAGGATAATGGTTAAATAATTCAACAATTATGGGGAAAACAGAGACCACTATCAGGTCAACCTTTTACAACATTCTAAGTTTTTAGACATTTGCCTAAATTTACTGAGGACTGTAAATTTACTGTGTAAATTCACCAATTTACTGAGGATTGTGCTTTATAAAAATACTTATAAAAATATAATAAAAATTGCTTCTTTCCCCAGGGTCAAGGAAACAACTTCTAATTCTCTTCTTGTTGCTTATTCCACTGGGTGGGTCTTATTGTGCCTTTATCTTTTATCTAGCAGTTGGGTTGGTGATATAAAAACATGTACAGTCTTGTTTCATTTTTTTGAATACTTAAATATCTCTTAATATTATCAACTATACTTGAAATTTTTATGTTTTGAAGGAGAAAAAGTTAATGTCAAAGATGTGAAAAATATTCTGGATGGCATTGGGATAGAACTGACACCTAAAGAATGCTTGGAACTGGTAAAAGATCTTCAAGTTGATGGTGAGCATTTCAAAGATTATTAGAGTGATAAAGTTCAGTTTGTGTATTATGACAACTTTTTAAAAACTATACCCATTAGATAGCCTACTTTAAAAAAAGATGACTAAGAAATTTTAGCATGACTTTATTCTTTCTTTGGAAAGTAAAATTTGGTTCTTTAAGAATCAGCATATCTATTTTCTTGAATTCTGTCACTGCATATAAAATGTTCTATTATTATGTTTGGGTCCATACTTAGAACTAAAAGTTAAATGGACAGATGTAAGAGGGAAAGTGAAGGTGGAAGGATTAGGAAAACAGGAGAAAGAAGGAAAAGTCAATGACGAAAGTGAAAGAAATATGTGTTCATGTTCTTTTATGTGTTCATGTTCTTTTATGGTGTTTGCCACAAGTTATTTAATAATTAAATATTTATTTCCATTCAGTCAGACACAGTACTCTGAGATTTTCCTCTCTTTCATGGTTTTAAACTCTTAGAAGGGCAAAAATCAAAGATATTTCTAAGGCAAATCATTTAAAAGTATCTTTATGAAATGATACCTTTGTACTGTCTTTCTAAATCTCTGTATCACTTTATCTGTGATGGGAATTTTGCCCTTTTTTATTTTTTACAGATGATGGAAATATATATAAAAGTAGATTGCTAGACGGTGTTGAATCTTTCAAAGGTAAAAAGCACAGGAAGAAGAAAAATTCTCCAGCCTCTTATTGTATTATTCCTCTATTGTGGATCTTAATGTTTTTCATATTCATCCTATACTCACTCTGTTGTCTTCAGATATAGCTGTATTTTCCAAATAATTTTTCATTTTGCTGCTAAGATTGACTTTTACAAAATTTACTTGAAAAGTACATTTAAATCTACCTCTCTATAGAAGATGGGAAGTAAAGAATTGGAAAGCCCAGTGCAGTGGCACATGACTGTACTCCTAGCACCTTGGGAGGCTGAAGCAGGAGGATCGCAATTTCAAAGCCAGCCTCAGCAACCTAGTGAGGCCCTAAGCAATTTAGCAAGACCCTGTCTCTAAATAAAATATGAAAGAGGACGGGATGTGACTCAGTGGTTAAGCACCTCCTAGGTTCAATTCCCAGTACAAAAAAAAAAAAAAAGAATTGGCAGTTGTCTAGGACATTTCAATAATTTAAAGACCTAAACAGTTTTTAGAATCTATCTACCAGAAAGTTTTCAATTTGTGTCCTCCATTGTGAGTCCCTGGAGATTGAACTCTTACTTGAGGATTTTCCTAAAGATTAAGCAGGAGGTTACAATCCTAATTCCATGTTTTTCACTTTCGTGTACTTGAACATTTTGGTTCATTATGTTTTTGCTTAAAGCCACAGTACATGGGGATTAACTGGAGTTTTCTTGTTCGAGGAGGTCATTTAATTTCCTTTGTGTTCCATTTCTTTCCTTAGGTGGGGGAGTTGATATCAATAATCTGGAAAACGTTTTGGAAAACATGAAAATCATGCTCCCAGATAAGAAACTTAAAGATTTATCACAAAACCTACCCGTTGGTGGTGAGCATAATAGATATTATTAGATGGCCCTTTTAGGAAAATTTAAATTTACAGGCTTATCATAAGACTCCTTGGATCTAGATCTGTTTTGAGGCTAATATGACTTTTTAAATCTTAGGGAAGAGCCCCGTCCCAACTCAAGAACTCATTTTGAATTAGTGTATTCATTAATTTCAGAATACATGGTATCTGTGCTAGAGTGGAGCACATACCTCTATGCTTGAGAGACGCTGAAAGACGACAGAAGAGGTTGCTAATTTCAGATTAATTACACCTTTCAATATCTTTCAAAAGGCATGTCACCAAATTACACATTCCTTTACTTTTGATATACAAACTTCCTGATCCCTTCTTCCTATATTTTGGTACTAGCTCACATTATTTCTTCCTGACCTCATCTTTCTCTATAAGGGATTTTTAAACACAATATTTTACCTTCTCCTTAGATTTTGTTCTCTTAGGCTTATTTCCAAGAAGTGTACCCACCATATTCATCAACCATATTGGTCTCTGGGTTTTCCCATCATCTTCCAATACAGACACTGTTTTCTGAGTTATTTCACTGTCCAGTTGCTCTCTCCATCATTCCTGCTCCAAAATACTCTCAGCATTTGATCCACCCATTCATTCAAATCTCCACTTCTATTGCTGTGCCTTGCTAAAGAACAATATAAAGGTATAGGTTTGTGCCTCTCCAATTTAATTTCCTCTTGGATAAGAGAAGAACCTAATCATGTTAACTCCATTTGTCTCATTCTCTATGTAATGTTCTTATATCTTTAATTCTCTTATTAAATTTGACAAATATCAGTAATAGTAATGTTTTTTAAAGTCAACATTCTTTTAGATTTACCCAACTGATTACCTATTCTTTGTTTTTCATTCTTTTTTGCACTTCTAACCTTTCCTTTGGGATCAGTTTTCTTCTGCTTAATTTCCTTGATTAAGTATCTGCTAGTGACAAACACCCCTTTTTTGGGTATAAAAATATCTTTTTTTTTTTTAATTCTTTGTCCTTAGATATTTTCTCTGGGTCTAGAATTCTTCAGCACATTTAAAATATCATTTTGCAGAGCACAGTGGCACATGCCTGTAGTCCCAGCAACCTGGGAGGCTGAGCCAGGAGGATCACAAGTTTAAGACCAGCCTCAGCATCTTAGTGAGGCCCTAAGCAACTTAAAGAGACCCCGTCTCAAAATTTAAAAAATAAGAAGGGGGCTGGGGATATAGCTCAGTTGGTAGAGTGCTTGCCTTGCAAGCACAAGGCCCTGGGTTCAATCCCCAGCACCGCAAAAAAAGAAAAAACAAAAAACAAAAAACAAAAACAAAAAATAAGAAGGGCTGGGGATATGACTCAGTGGTAAAGTACCCTGGGCTAAATCCCTCAGCACCAAAAAATAAAATAAACGGAATAAAATAAAATTTCATTCCACCATCTTATGCTTTCTAATGATGAGATGTGATGGGAAGCCAGCTATAAATCTTACTATTGGTCCTTGGAAGGTAATTCTTTTTGTCTTTGTTGCCTTTGGGACATTTTTCTTTGGTTCTGAAGTTTCACTGTGATGTGGAAGATAGGAATGAATTTATTTTCATTTATCCTCCTTAGGATTCATTGAGATTTTTGAATCCGGCAATTGGAATCTTTTATCACATGTAGAAAATTCTCAGCCATTATCTCTTTCAAAGTTGCCTTTATACTGTAGGGTTCTATTTTTTCTGGAACTCTAATTAAATATATATTAAAACTTCTCTCTCTATCCTCCAGGGCCCTTACCTTCTCCTAACTATTTTGTACATATTTTTTTCCTGTGTTTCATGAAAATTTTACGTAATATATTGTTCTGTATGTAGTAAGAGTTATCAAAGTACAGATCTGCTAACTAATTATATGGAGTGTGTATAATAGAAACTATCCCAAAGAAAGAATGGGATTGTGTAATAATAAATAACATAACTTTTTTGTCAGAAAATACCAATAATGTGCCTAGTTTCTAGTTTTCTTTCTTACTCTAAAATATACTATATCAGCAATTCTGGGAAAATATACTAATTTGAGAGCTATTTCTGCCATTGTGATATGTCCCAGTCCATCAGTTAAAGTGTTTAGTAAGAGACTGAAGATGCACCTTAGTGGTAGAACACTTGCTAGCATGTGTGAGGCCCTAGGTTTGATTCCATTACCGGGGGAAAGTATTTAATAATTCTGTGTGCAAGGGCTGATGCTAGTTGTTGGTTTAGGATGACTGAATTGGATACAAAATAAGTAGATATATTCTTTTTATTTAAAATCATTTATAATCTTTGAATATGTAGTGAGCATATTTATTGGGGAAAGTACAATAGATTAAGCTAATTGGGGGATGATGGTATGGAACCACATTCAATGGGGAAATAGCTTTATGCTCCAAACTGAAAATTTTTTATCCCGTTCCTGGGATCTGGTAGTAGACAATGAAAAGATAATAAGCCTGAGGAAGGAGTTGAGATCTTAAAAGATAGAATAATGAAATTAATAGTCAATATATTTATAGAGTAAATCTCCCTATTTTGTGTTCATCTATGGTAGATTATAATTCAAAACAAATTTTAAGGAAAAAAATGTGTTTTAACAGTCTTTCTGAACCAGTACACAAGTGTATCTATCTGAATTGTGGTTTACATTTTAGTTTCTGGAAAGATTGATCTGCATAAACTGATAAAAGAAGTAAAGAAATTCACAGGTGAGCAAGACATTTTGTAAAAAAATGCTTACTTAAATGTAAGTAAGTGGCTCATATTCAAATACATATTTAAAACTGAATTTTCTTATCCTTTCATTGACAACTTCAACTATATTAGAGATTAATGTTTGGATCTCATGTCATAAAGATTACAGTGTATGTTTTATGTTTTAGCAAAATGTAGTGCTGTATTCCTACAACAAGTTCTATATATACTCTGAAACCTCATTTTTATTTTATGATTCCTTTTGCTATGATGACACAGGACACACACCTGTTCATATTTACTTAGGATCTACTGTGGCCCAATAAATGTTAAGATAAAACTTTGATAGGAATGTAAATAATGTGGTCATTGATGATAACCTAGTTCATAATTCAAGCAGAGCAAAGAGTCACACGGATTTTACCTAATGGTAATATGACTTAGATTACGAAATAGTATATACATACTTAGATCACTGGGCCTTCTATATATCCCCTTACTATGAAATGGGTTAACATCTCTGAGGTCATTAGACTATTATAAATAAATATTTAGATTTAAATAACTTCCTTTTCTTGTGCTTTTCATCTGAAAATTGTAGATATTATTGTACACTTTTTATCACTCGCAATCAGTAGACAATTCTCACTTTTGTCATTCCCATGTTTTAAAAGGAGGAGAAATTGAAGCCAAAGACACAAAAAAAGTACTGGGAAACATGGGGATAAATCTCACAAATAGGGAATTTGCAGAGCTGCTAAAAATGTTGCCAATTAATGGTAGGTATTTTATGTATGACTATGGAATGTATCTCTGTGCTAATGTTGACATCACTGTGAGACTGTTATAAAAATTGACCCATTCTTTCCTATAAAAATCTAGAAAACAAAGATATTAAGCTTTAGTTGGAAGAAAAGTATGCCTTTGACATTTTTTCCATTTTTTATTTTCTGCCTGTGACATTCAAAGTCATTGTTTTAAAAGGTTATATCTTAGCCAGGTACAGTGGCACATGCCTGTAATTCCGTCTACTCAGAGATTGAGGTGGGAGGATGACAAGTTCAAGACCAGTCTTGGCAACACAGTGACTGTATCTTTCAACCTGAGTCATCCCATTAAGAATACAATTTCCCTGATATAAATAAAACATGAAGTAAGAAAAGAAGAAAAAGAAGGATGAATAAACAAGTAGTAAACAGATAGAAAAATGAGCAGAGTGAGGAAAGAAGTTTATTTGTTTCAGTATAGATGAGTGAATAGACTATCCATATTAAGAATTTTCTCCTGGGGTGGGACTTCAAATTGGTCAACCACTATGGAAAGCAGTATGGAGATTCCTTAGAACACTTGGAATGGAACCACCATTTGACCCTGTGATCCCACTTCTCAGTTTATATCCAAAGAACTTAAAATCAGCATATTGCAGTGACACAGCCAAATCAATATTTATAGCAGCACAATTCACAATAGCCAAGCTATGGAGCCAACCTAGGTGCCTTTCCACAGATGAATGGATAAAGAAAATGTGGTGTATATATACACAATGGAATATCACTCGGCCATAAAGAAAAATGAAATTATAGCATTTGCCGGTAAATGAATGGAAATAGAGAATATCATGCTAAGTGAAATAAGCCAGTCCCAAAAAACCAAAGTTCAAATGTTCTCTATGATATCTGGATGCTAATCCACAACAAGGGAGAGGGTAAGGAGGGAAGGATAGGAATTCATTGGATAGACAAAGGGGAGTGAAGAGAAGGGAGTGGGAATGGGAATAGGAAAGATAGTAGAATGATTTGGACATAATGTTCTATGTTCATATTTGAGTACACAACTAGTATAACTCCACACTATATACACCCACAAGAATGGGGTCGTAATTGGAATGGGTCATACTCCATGTCTGTGCAGTATGTCAAAATACACTCTACTGTCATGTGTATCTAAAAACAACTAATAAAAAAGTAAAAAAAAAAAAATTTTAAAGCATTTTCTCCTGAGTTGGGGGTATAGCTTAGTGATATAGATAGCTCTTGCCTGCAATGAAACCCTGGGTACAATCTCCAATACCACCAAGTTAAAAATAAGTTTTCTCCTTGTCCTGTATTTGGATTTGTTTACAAAGAGATGTACAGGCATGAGAACTGTAGAAGTTACAGTGGTACATTTTTTGTCTGCATTTAAAAATTATGCTTTCTACTCTTTTTTTAAATACATCTATGTTATTTTTCTTTGACTTTTATGTGCCTTCTTTTACAGATGATGGAAAAGTATATAAAAATGAATTGCTCGATATAATAAAATGTTTTCCTGGTAAGTGAGAATTCCAATAAGAAAGCAAATAAAACTAAGATCTGTAGACTTTACCTTAACTTTTTAAAAACCTTTTAATCATACAATAACTAGATCATTTGTTTTAATCCCATTAGCCTGTGGAGCTTTCAGATGCAACTCTAACTGATATGATAATTATAGCTCTATGGCAATGAAAAAATTTCAAATTCTTTTTGCTGTCCAGAGCTCTAGTTATTGCCTAATATAATTCACCAGGTTCTCCTAAAAGATGTATATATAATTTATAATATATAAAAGTATACATAATTAATATATGAGTAAATTTTATATTTTATATGATATATAATTAACTTTCTTCTAAATACATCTTTCCTGCAAACTATAGAATGCATTCCCTGAAGCAAAATGGGCAGAATGTATTATATTTCTGACTTCCACAATAAGTCTCTCCATAGCCCTACAGAGTGATTTGTTGTGCAGAGAATTTGTCTTAAATGATTGTAATTGGTACATGAATGTACCTAGTATTTTTCTTAGCTCTCAGAGGCTGTTTTTGTCACTTCCTTCTTTCCTAAGGTGGGACATGTCATGCCTCTAAAATGAATACCTTCCTGGAAGACATGGGTTATGAACTGGAAGATGAGGAAATTGAGGACTTGAGGAACCACCTTTCCACTAACGATGGTGAGCATGTCATTGCTGCCTTGAGGGAAACTCTAAGTTCCTCTAACAAAATTTATAAATGTATCAATATAGAAAAATCCATTATCTCAGATTACAGTGTTTAAATCATAGATTAGTAATTTGTTAAGCAATGAGTCCCACAAGGCTTAATTCTGATGTGCTAAGAAAATTGACAGACCTAAGAAGAAGATAGAGAAATAAAATAACATTTCAAAAGGGAAACAAAGTCAGAGAATAAATTTTAAAATCAGTCAGAAAAATTAAAATAGTTTAAATAGCATAAAGTTCAGAAAAGAAAACATGCCTAACAATCTTGCCATTTTTTCAATTGACAGATATAAGTATATGTGTAGAACTTGTATGATTTTTTAAAATCTTACATAATTTTTAAAAATCATTCAAGAATGGTTCAATCAAGCTACTTAATAAATTCATTACCTCACATAGTTATTTTTCTGGTGGCCACATACAATGTTTGCTCTCTACATTTTTCAAGAATACAAGAAATCATCATTAAGTATATTCACCTTGCTATGCAATTGATTTCTCTAAAATTACTCCTTCTATCTAACTATAATTATGTATCCTTTAACGACCATCTCCCCATCCCCTTCCCCGAATCATTTCAGCCTCTGGCAACTACCATTTTACCCCCTTTCTTTTTTTTTTTTTTTTCATTGTAATCCCAAGCCCGGATATTTATTACTTAAATTACATTCATAGTGAGAAAACTAGAACCCAGACACTACACTTTTGAAACATGAAGGCAGTTTTCAGGTCCTCTCCGTAGAGTTAGGATTCAGAATAATAAAGGCAGCTGTATCTGAGGGAGATACAGCTAATGCCGAGAGCAGGTGCCTGAGGATCGGCTGAGAGCAGAACGAGCCAGGGAAGTAGAGCAGGGTGGGAGGCCGGGACCGGGCTTGCCCCAACCCGCGGGTGATGAGACAAGATGATCAAGAGCAATGCAGTTCAGAGAACAAGACAGGGACAAGCACCGGGGAAAGAGGTGAGTCCAGGAGAGGAAGTCCCCCGGTCCAAAGGTACGGGACTCTCCTTTTATGCTTTCTTTTCTTTTCTTTTCTTTTCTTTTCTTTTCTTTTCTTTCTTTCTTTCTTTTCTTTTTTCTTTTTTTTTTTATTGTTAACAAATGGGATACATGTTGTTTCTCTGTTTATACATGGAGCCAAGGCATACCATTTGTGTCATCACAAATTTACACAGGGTAATGTTGTTTGATTCATTCTGTTATTGTTTTTCCTTCCCCCGACCCCTTCCACCCCTCTTTTCCCTCTATACAGTCCTTCCTTCCTCCATTCTTGCCCTTCTCCTTAACCCTAATCCTAACCCTAATCCTAACGCTAACCCCTCCCACCCCCCCCCCCATTATATGTCATCATCCGCTTATCAGCGAGATCATTCGTCCTTTGGTTTTTTGAGATTGGCTTATCTCACTTATTCTCCAGTTTCATCCATTTGCCTGCAAATGCCATAATTTTATCATGCTTTATGGCTGAGTAATATTCCATTGTGTATATATATGCCACAGTTTCTTTATCCATTCATCAATTGAAGGGCATCTAGGTTGGTTCCACAATCTGGCTATGGTGAATTGAGCAGCAATGAATATTGATGTGGCTGTATCTCTGTAGTATGCTGATTTTAAGCCCCTTGGGTATAGGCCAAGGAGTGGGATAGCTGGGTCAAATGGTGGTTCCATTCCAAGCTTTCTGAAATATCTCCATACTGCTTTCCAGAGTGGCTGCACTAATTTGCAACCCCACCAGCAATGTATGAGTGTACCTTTTTCCCCACATCCTCGCCAACACCTATGGTTGCTTGTGTTCTTGATAATCGCCGTTCTAATTGGGGTGAGATGAAATCTTAGGGTAGTTTTGATTTGCATTTCTCTTATTACTAGAGATGTTGAACATTTTTTCATATATCTGTTGATTGCTTGTACATCTTCTTCAGTGAAGTGTCTATTCATTTCCTTACCCATTGGATTATTAGTCGATTGGATTATTTGCATTCTTGGTGTAGAGTTTTTTGAGTTCTTTATAGATTCTGGAATTGGTGCTCTATCCGAAGTATGATTGGCCAAGATTCTCCCACTCTGTAGGCTCTTTCTTCACATTGCTGATAGTTTCCTTTGCTAAGAGAAAGCTTTTTAGTTTGAATCTATCCCAGTTATTGATTCTTGCTTTTATTTCTTGTGCTATGGGAGTCCTGTTGAGGAAGTCTGGTCCTAAGCCGACATGTCGAAGATCTGGACCTACTTTTTCTTCTATAATCTGCAGGGTCTCTGGTCTGATTCCGAGGTCCTTGATCCATTTTGAGTTGAGTTTCGTGCATGGTGAGAGATATGGGTTTAGTTTCATTCTGTTGCATATGGATTTCCAATTCTCCCAGCACCATTTGTTGAAGAGGCTATCTTTTCTCCATTGCATATTTTTGGCCCCTTTGTCTAGTATGAGAAAATTGTATTTATTTGGGTTTGTGTCTGTGTCCTCTATTCTGTACCATTGATCTACCTTTCTATTTTGGTACCAATACCGTGCTGTTTTTGTTACTATTGCTTTGTATTATAGTTGAAGTTCTGGTATTGCAATACCCCCTGCTTCCCTCTTTCTACTGAGGATTGCTTTAGCTATTCTGGGTTTCTTATTCTTCCAGATGAATTTCATAATTGCAAGGTACAATAAGGTACATCATTGTTACCCCCTATTTCTATGAGATCAGCCTTTTTAGATTCCACATATTAGTGAGATCATATATTTGTCTTGATCTACCTGACTTATTTCATTTCACACATGTCCTCCAGTTCCATCCATGTTGCTAAAGATGACATTATTTCATTCTTTTTATGACTGAATGATATTCTGTTGTTATATATGCCACATTTTCTTTATCCACACATTCATCAATAGACACAAGCTGATTCCATATCTTCCCCATTGTGATCAGAGTTGCAATGAACTTGAGAATGTAGAAATCTCTTCATCATATAGATTCCCTTCCTTTGGATATGTACCCAGTAGTGGAATTGCTGGATCATATGGTAATTCTATTTCTAGTTTTTCAAGGAATTTCCATACTTTTTTCCATAATGTCTGTACTAATTTACATTCCCACCAATGGTGTATGAGAGCCCCCCTTTCTCTGCATCCTCGTCAATGTTTGTTATCGTGTATTCCTTTTGATAATAGACATTTTAACTGGGATGAGCTGATATTTAAGTGTGGTTTGATTTGCATTTCCCTTCTGATCAGTAATGCTGAGCATTTTTTCATGTACTCAAGCTGAAATTATTTAAAGCTCCTTGCTGATATCATAAGAAGTTGAGACTAAGTTGAACTGCTTCCTGAAGGACCAAATCATAGACTGAGACTGACCCAAATATATAGCCATACTTTAAAGTCAGATTTTAATCTTCTCCATTCTTACCTGCTAAAGAGGAGAGTTGCCTGTATTTATAAGCCACTTAAATCAAATCTAGAATAAAAAGTTCCCCATTCATGGTTCCTATTTTTTATAGATTGGTGATTGGCTGGTATAGCTTAGGTAACCTACTCCTATCAGTATACATGTTCTATGATGCCCTAACTAATAGCTAGTCCCAACACTTGGATTCTTAAAAAATCAATCAAAAGGAAAAAAATCAAAGATTGTTCTTGGGATTAAGGTCCTCTGGTTATAAGCAAAAGAAACTAAATGTAGCCACCGTGAGCTCAAAAGAAAAATTTAGAAAGCCTTGGAGTGATTCACAGAATCAAATAAATAGTCGAAAAACCAGAAAGGGGAAGGGCAACACCAAGGCAGCATCAAAGGACCCAGATAATCACAGCAACTAATCAAGTTTCATCAGGGTAATCTTAGAATCACCTTACATCATTTTTTTCATGATTCAGAGTCTTAGGAATCGGTCAAGGCTAGTTTGAATCACAGGCCCAAGTGGCCAGGACAGTGTGGGCACTTTGATTGCCAGTGCCAGCAGATTTCTCATGAAGGGTGAGAGGTCATGTCCTCCCAGAAAAAGTAAGCACTTTTAGGAGTGAAGCAGCTATAGTTGCTGATTAGCCAGCTGGGCCAGGGTTGTATCAGTTGTGTCAGTTCCAGCTCTTAGCTAGGGGATGATAATATGGAGTTAACATTTTAAAACATGTTCATTTATAAAAAAAAAAAAAAAAAAAAAAAAAAAAAAGGTTAGTTTTTTTAACCTGTGAAAAAGAAACAGAATGCTATTAAGAAATATAGAATGCTATAGAGCATCCCCATGTTCATCTGGGGATGAAAATCAGTGCATTTAAAGAAGAAATCAGGGTAAACCTACATTTCAGTGTTTTAATGTCACAATAAAATTCTTCTAACAGGTTTTCTAGGTCTGAGTTGTAACTGCTGCATCTCCTTTGTACCTTATTTTACAGATGAAAGTATGATTAATCTGAATAAGTTGATGGAAAATGTGAAATTATTTACAGGTGAGTGAAAGGTTACAGGGGAAAATTATTTTGAATAGCAACATTCTAATGCTTTTTCTGTTATACTTTTAAGTACTGTATTCCCATCATACTGACATTGACTTATTAATTTTTGAATAATGCCTATTTTCTAGTGATCCATATTGATTTTGAGTCATATGCTTTTTGAAAAAAAAAAAAAGCTAAATTATTAAATCTTGGTATAATGCCCTGTATTTTTTAGATTTTCAATAATGCACATCACTTTCCCATTGACTAAATATCCAAAGTATAGGTTGCCACAATAATTGGTAAGATAGTACATTATCATAAATCTTTATTATCATAAATCTTTTTAGGGATAACTTATCATATAGGCAAAAAAGTAATATGGACATTATCTATTTTTATAGTTTTATTTATATAGTTATTTATAAAATAGTCATGCTATACCATTCTGCAACCTCCATTTCAGAGTGTTGATTTATCCAATTATTAGAACATTCAAAAAGAATTTTTCTCTCTAGAATTAGGAAATTGAGTATTGTTTCTGACATCCCCTTAGAATCTTGACTCAGAATTTTGACCATTTAATCCTATAAACTTAGTTGGCATTCACAGTTTAAAATCATTTGTTATTCTAAAATTTTTCACCAGTCATCACCTCTATTTATTCAAAGGGCCCAAGACTGATGTAAACGAAGTGGGTAGTGTTTTGAAAACTCTGGGGATAGAACTCACACCTAAGGAGCGCTGGGAGCTACTAAAAACTCTGCCAAAGACTTGTGAGCATTTCTAATTGTTCTGGTCTTCAAGGAAACTTGGTTTAAGTATATGTATTACTGGGGGAAGTTTAGAACCATTAAACATTTATTACCTGTTTATTTATATTCAACATATTGATTTCTTCTTAGGTGCTGAGGTTAAAGACAAAAGTCCTTGTCTTCATGGAGATATTGTAGAGAGTGGAGCTTACTCCATTGAGATTGAGCTTACAAACTTCATAAATGAATAAATTTTAAAAATCCATTAGTGAACAAAATTTAACTAACTAACATTTTTAACTTAGAATACTGTCTTTAGAATGTCTGACAGTCCTAAAGCATAAAGAGAAGGAGGGTAAGAAGAGAGGTCAGGTCATAACAACTGAGTAATAAGGGTCAAATCAGAGAGAAAGTTTCAGCATAGTACAAGGATAAATTTAGAAATATCTCTACTTCTTCACTTTATTCTTAAAGCTCGGAAGAGAAGGCTGTGTGGATGAGAAATTGGATAAATCTATGAGGCAAAGCATGTGAGATTATTGTCTTCATATAAAAACCTATGCTGTTGTTATGGACGTATCACTTTCTCTGTGACAACAATTATGATTTTCTATTACAGCTGATGGAAAGGTGTATAACAATCGATTGCTAGATGGTTTAAAGACTTTCCACAGTGAGTGACAAATATAAGTCAAGTAAAACTGAGATCTTTTAAGCTTGTTTTTCCTTTTCAAAAGTTAATGATAGCTCCCTTTTGTGTGTGTGTGTGTGTGTGTGTGTGTGTGTGTGTGTGTACTGGGGATTGAACCCAGGGGTGCTTTCCCTAAGCCACAACCCCAGCCCTTTTTTTACTTTGAGACAGATTCTCTCTAAAGTTCTTAGGGCCTAACTAACTTGATGAGACTAGCTTTGAACTAGTGATCCTACTGTCTCAGCCTCCTTTGTCACTGAGATTATGGGCATGCGCCACAGCGTACAGCACTTTTTTTCTATTAAGTGTTGTTCCATGCACTATTCTACACACATCTATTAACTTATTTAATTCTCACAGAAATTCTATTAAGTAGGTACTTTTATTGTCAACATTTCACAAATGAGAGATGTTGATTCACTTACCTCAGGTCACAGTTTGAACTGGGGAGAAGTGGGGATTTAGACCCCTAACCACTATACTTAACAGTTTATTGATCTTTTTATCCCCCTCCCATATGATTGTTAGTTCAAGCTCTGATAAACACTAAATTTGTAGAGACAATTTACTTTACAATAGGTTCCAAACTTGGTAGCCACAATTATGGCTGTTGTTTCTGCTATATCTCTCCACTATGAAAAATAAATGAAGAACTTATAAACCTTTTCATTTTCTTTGCTTCACACACCTACTAAAAATTTTAGCAGCATATCTTATAACACATATAAGGAAATGTTCTTTTCCTCACCACCCCACCCCCATCTCCTGCCATCTGGGTTTTGTGTTCTCCTCGAATGTCTGCATTGTGACTTTGTTTTTGTCCCTCCCCTAGGATTTGGTGTGTAGAAATAAGCACCTTTTTGAAATTTTAAGCATAATAATATTTTTATTATTTCATCTCTTTCTTAAGGAGGGAAGGTTTTTGAAAATAAACTAGAAACCATTCTGGAAGGCATGAACTATAGACTAGAACAAAACGAAATGAAAGACCTTTGGGACCATTTGAAAGTCGATGGTGAGTATTTCTTTTATCACTAACTACTTCCTTTCAGAAGAATCTTGGAAGTCTTCTTGTAGACTATCAGAGATTATTTTTGCTCAGTTTCACTCACAAAGTAAGAAGAAATAAAGTACTTTAGAGTTACAATCCTCAAAGATGAAAATATGACTTCTGATTATTCATCTCAATATTGACAGAGGACTGGTAAGGGAACTGGAGGATATAGATTTAGCTAGAAAAACAAACACTTTAGAGAAAAACAATGAAAATTGTTGAAATAAGTGTGGGAAAATGTCAAAGATTGAAAAAACAAGGGTGAAGGTAAAAAGGTCTGGAATTGTTTGACAAGTCATGTACAAATGGAGAGGATCCTGTTTTCATTGAACAAATACGAGGCAAAAGTCAGATGGGTTTGAAATAAAGGATAAGTGATTTCAAATTGAAACCGTTCATCTAGACCCAAAAGAATTTTTTACATCAAAATGACCATTCAGAAGAAGAATTTAAGATATAATTTAACATGTTAAAACATGTTATTCTTTAGAATTCTGTAATATAATTGATTATTTTTTTAAAAATTCAAGGGTGGGCATGGTGGCATATGCCTCTAATCCCAGCAGCTCAGGAAGCTGAGGCAGAAGGATGGCAGGTTCAAAACCAGCCTCAGCAACTTAGCAAGGCTCTAAGAAACTTAGTGAGACTCTCCTCAAAATAAAAAATAATAATAATAAAGTAAAAAGGGCTGGGGACATGGCCCAGTGATTAAGCCTTGGGTTCAATCCCTGGTACCAGAAAAAAAGATTCAAAAATCAACAAATATCACCTATTAAAGTAAAGACACCTTAGAAAATTTTACAAGAAAAAAGTGATCCCATTCTAATAGAAATAAAAAAATTTTTCCCATATCTGATTTATTCTTTGTATTTTAGATGATAGAAAAGTTTCACTGAATTCCTTGATGAGTACAGTCAATTTATTTTCTGGTAAGTGAGAAGTAATTAAAAGATATAAGATGAAGATTCTTTGTTGTATGTGTATATATTTTTTTAAATTGTAATTCCAGTATACCATAAATGGCACATAGCCTTATTTTACAGTGAGCTGATGACATGTTTGCTTTTAAAAATATGGATGGGTTTCTTATTACGTACATTTTTAGAAATATCAATTTTTTAAGAAGTTCATTTATTATAGTCTGGCTGGCTTTCCCCAATTATTTTTAGAACACAAAGAACAGCATTCTTTTCACCATGTTTAAAGGAAACATGTTCTATTTTTAGCTCCTTCTTGCAATGCTCCAAGCTAGATTAGCCTCATCATGTCCTTGTTTTTCTGCGATTATAACTCTTACATATAGTGTTTTAACATCATTTTCTTAATATAGGATCATTATATATGAAAATGTCCACTTATCACATTTCCCATCTTTTTAAAGGTGATAAGATTAATGCCAGTAACACACAACTTTATCTGGAGAAAGTAGGTATTGAATTAACAAAGGATGAAAACAAGGCACTACTGGAGACAGTGCCATTGGATGGTAAGCATTTCAGATATTGCAGTCAACTTCAGATGGTCTTGGGCTTCTGAGTTATGAACATAAAGTTCTAGAAGCAAAACTGTTTAATATCCCATTAAAAATTAAGAGAAAAGGGCTGGCTCAATAGTAGAGTGCTTGCCTAGCACAGATGAGGCTATAGGTTCACTTCCAAGTACTGCAAAATAAATAAATAAAACATAATAATAATGAGAAAAGTAAGTGTGAAAAGAGTCAATTCTGTCATAAAAGATCCTGTCCTTACCATTTACATCTTAAAATTTGGAAATAATGGTCTCTTTGGGGTACTGCTATTATGGACAGTTTTAAATGTTGGACCTAGTATCTATGACAAGCCCAAAGCTAAAGACAGAAAAGATGATAATCAGATTTACAAAAAGGAAAGAAGGTACCACTTAGAAAGAAATAAAAGAGAAAGCCAGGTGTGGTGGCCCATGCTTGTAATCCCAGCAACTCTGGAAGCTAAGGCAGAAGGATCATAGGTTCAAGGCCAGCCTCAGCAACTTAGTGAGACCTTGTATCAAAAAAATAAAAATAAAAAAGATATGGGGATATATACCTCTGTGATAAAAGCACCCCTATGTTCAATCCCCAGTACCAAAACTATATATTTTTTAAAAAATGAAAGGAAAATATCTATGTTTCAATATGTTAGAGTTCTACTGACAGTACGTCAAATGCCAGAGAAAGAATGGCTAACCCTAAGACTCGTATTACTTTCCTTGTGCCCATCTTTGGGTTATAAATAAGAAAATTAATAAAAATTTATAATTAGTTAAACATTACTGTCTTTCCAAATTTCTACTTCTTTGTGAATTAATTTACCTTTATCTTACAGATAATAAAAGGGTATTTAAGAAGAGATTGATTGATGCAGTGAAGACTTCTAGAAGTGAGTGAGGAAGATAAAACTAAGATCTTCAAGCTTTTGTGTATACTTGTCTAGAATCATTTCTCAATGATTACATTTCTAATTGTATTAGTACATTCTTTAAATTATGAGTTGGCTTCTTATTATTTTACATTTGACATAACAGACTACACTATTTTGTCACTGAGGCAAATTTCAAATCTTACTTATGTGTAATAAATTTGGGGTTAGGCTGTCTTCTGCTATAATTAATCGGTCTTGCCTACTCCTCTCTTCCTTCTGATAAGTACCCTAGAATTACTATAGTAGTATTTCCTAAAACTTTGATAATGGAGAATTTTTGTCTTCCTAACTTCCAAGTGATACTTTTGTTCACTGCAAGAACTTATGGTACTGCTGCTTTTTACTTCGTTTGTGTTGATTGATTGATAAAAGCAAGCATTTTTTTCCCTCTTCATCGTAAATACAAATTTCCTTTATTTTTATCCCCTTCCTTCTTAAGGAGGAAAGATCAATGTCGATAAAATAGATGATGCTCTTGAAACTTTAGGATACTCACTTGAGAATGAAGAAATTGAGGAACTGTGTGACCACCTGCCAATTGATGGTGAGCATTTCAAAATTGTATTTCCCTATGGGAATATCTCTAGTATCCTTGTTACCTTCATGTAAAAAATCAGAAGCATACAAGACCAATCTTGAAGAATGGAAATATCTCTTAATTTGACCTTAGATAAGTTTTGGACCATTGTGTTTGAAATAGCAAAAAGAAATTCATGTGTAACAGACTGAGCATTAAGATGGCTCCATGACATGGATCCTGCAGCAAATTGCCACATTACTCACCCTTAAATGTCAATAAAGAGTATAATGAAAAAAAAATTAACCTTAGATAAAATGTCAATAGTTGCTTATATCACTGCTACCAAAGGTTCCTGTGCCAGAAAGTACCAAAACAAGATTGTGGTTAATGTTGGGATCAAGTAATTTAAAAAGTAGGTATTCTTTAAAAATGCTTGAGGAGTGGGAGAATGAAATGATTAAAGAGTTCAGAGAGCAATAAACAAAAAGAAGAGAAAAAATAGTAGAAATTGTTAAATGTTACTTGTACTATAAAATATGTACAATATATATCTAACAGTTATAATTAATACATTTGTAGGTCTCAAATTTTAGAATCATTTAAGTCTTCCATTTCCTGAAGACCGTGTTCAAGTAGAGTAGGAGCAGATCTCATAAATCTTTATTATAAATAAGCAGCCACACTACAGTTATTTTTTTTAAAGTTTACAATAACGAAAATATATTGGCATGTTGACTTAGGGTTAGCAATCTTTTGCATGATATTTAGCAAAAGAATTTGGTCAAAATGTTCTGTTTAAGCATCTTACCATCTTTATTGTCTTTCGTTAATGCTGTATGTTGTTTAGTAGTTGGATAAGCATCCTAGAAGTGCTAAACTACCACAGCTTATCTAATATGTACTGATCATGCTTCAAATCATAAGACTTTCTATTTGACAAAAAAAGTGGGCTCCTACTTTTTGTTCAATCTTTAATTCTTTTTTCATGACTGGGTAACACAAGATTATGTAAAGCTCCTGTTGGAATTGGAATATGGCCCTATCCTAAGTTATCTAGAGGGCAGTCCAGCTGAATGAATGTCTCATTCCTGGAGTTTGTCTCTGCTCTGCAAAAGTTACCAAGAGCTGAGTTTCAATATATAACCAAAGAAACAAAGATATAGCAATAAATTAAAAGGAACTAAAGAACAACTAGAGACATATTTAAAATACTTTGAATAATTAGGAGGAAATAAATTTCTGTGTTTCAATCAAGTACTCTATTACCGAGGTGAAATTATTCATAACCTAGTGTTTGCTTTGGTATTAGTGGTGCTGTCACAAAAGCAGAGACTTTATGTTTTTTGCTGTTATATCTTCACTGAAAACAGGGCTTGGCATGCCCAACAAATATATGATAAATTAAGAAATGAAAATAATTCCTTCTCTTTATCTTAAATGCTGATGAGGAATCAATACAAGAAAAATAGACTAAATAGGGGTTGGGGAGATAGCTCAGTCAGTAGAGTGCTTGCCTTGTAAGCACAAGGCCCTGAGTTCAATCCCCAACACCCAAAAAAAAAAAAAAAATTGACTAAATATAACAAATATGTTAATGTTTAGATTTCTTTTGGTTTTTTTTTTTATCTTTGTACTTAGAAAGGAAATAAAAATTCTGATTAGAAAAAATTCTAGATGCCAGGTGGTACACACCTGTAATCCCAGCAGCTCAAGAGCCTGCGGCAAGAGGATTGCAAGTTCAAGTCCATCTTAGGCAATTTAGCAAGACCCTGCCTCAAAATTAAAAATAAAAAACTGGGGGTATAGCTCAATGGTAGAGCACCACTGGATTCCATCTCCAGTTGCAAAAAAAGAGACAGGAGAAGGAAGAGGGGAGAGGAGAGGACCTTATTAGTTTACTTGGGCTGCCATAGACCAGGTGCCTTAAAAAACAAATATTAATTTTCCCACATTTCTGGAGACTGGGAAGTTCCAAGATCAAGAGCCCAGCATATTCAGTTTCTAGTAGGTTCTCTTAAGGCTACATTTTTATCAGATTAGTTCCCTACCCTTATGACTTCATTAACTCCAATTAACCTCTAAAGACGCTATCTCCAAACACAGTCACATAGGAGGTTAGGGCTTCAACATGTGAATTTTGGAGGTTATAAATTCAGTCCATAGCAAGAACATACCTAAATCATGTCTTCTCTTGTCTTCTAGATGAAAGAAGAATTCAAGTGAATTTACTTCTGGATGAAGTAAATGAATTTTTGGGTGAGTAAGAAGAAATGATTAGAAAGGAAAATGAAAATGATTTCCTAATACATAACAAAATATTTTTAAAGTGCTTTTTGTTAACTTTTCCATTGCATATTGATCCTGCCATTGTGTCTATTTTTACTGGTAATCTATTCACAACTAAAAATACATGCTCTGTAAATTGTTATTCATCATTGCAATAAGTTGTTACCTACATCTTTTTTAAAAGGTTACAGTGTAATAATGCCCAAATACCAATTCTTATATTCTGTTGTTTTTTAATAATATAATTTCTTATTCTGTTTTAATAGTAAGATGTCAAAGCACATTGCACACATGACATCTGTGAACACAATCATAATTAAGGCAAAATAAAAGAATATGACAAACATTGCATGGTGGCAGAATGATTACACTAGCTCATTTACACCAAGCTTCTGTGTGGTATGCTTGTTTGTTCTTACCCAAATTGAAGAGCTCCCTTTTAACCAGAAATAAATTCTATTTTCTAATCCCCTTTCTAGTTCTATGTAATTAGACAACATTCAGTGTTTCTGTTGCTTTTTATCCTGTATTTGGAGGCAATGCTACATGGAATAATTGTTTTTGTTGATATTTACATTTGGAATTTGAGCACTTATTATATTTTATTTTCTAAGGAAAAGAAATAAACTATGAAGACCTGCAAAATGTTCTAGAAAACATAGGGTTAAGACTCCACCTGAAGGAAAACTCTGTGTTAATGAAAACCTTGCCACGTGATGGTAAGCATTTAAGTTATTAATGGGGTGTTTATTCACCCAATAAAAATTACTTGGTGGTCACTAGGTACTAAACATTGTACTACCAATATGAATAAGACAAAGTCCAGATCCTAAAAGAACTCAACGTATAGACAGATATCACATGCAAAATATGTTTTATCCTGTGGTATGTGCTATGATAGCAATAAGTGTGTATTACGATAAAAGAAGGAGAGGTTGACCAACTATGCCTAGAGACTCCAAACTTCAGAGTGGGAATATTATTTTAAATGAGCCTGTAAACTTTGACAGTAAGGGATACCAAAAACTGAAATAGAAAGCATTTTAAAAAACACAAAGGCCTACCTAACCATGGCAAATTTGGGCAACCTCTAATAATTTCATGTTGATATAGTAGAGAGTACACAGCAGTAGTCATAATATGTGGTAAAATACCTTAAGTCAATCTAAGCAATAATTTAAATACTGTTCATGTGTGTTAAATGATGATGGTGCAGATAAAACAAAATAATGGATGGGAAATTTTTTAATGTTTTAAAATATTTAAGGTAAGTAAAAATAGTTGGTTACTATGTTTTAATGAATCAACATTCATTCAGTTGTGGCTATTAAATAATTTCTGTTTTTAAGGCATTTTTTGAGATTCAAGAAATATGGAGATATCTGCCAGAGTCCCACTATTCAAAATAATATCATCCTTGCACTTAAAAAGTTCATAATCTGTGGGTGTGGTTGAAGTTCAGTGGTAGAATACTTGCCTAACATGTGTAAGGCATTGGATTTGATTCTCAGCACCACATAATAATTAAAAAGTAAAATAGCTATTGTGTCCGTCTAAAACTAAAAAATTTTTTTTAAAGTTTCATAATCCAGTTGAGTAAGCAAGGCAGAGGTATATATCTTAAACACTTCTTAATATAAACATAGAAAACTAAATATTTACATGTCTTATTGCTGCTTTCTAAAACGGTAAAAGGATGTAAAAGAAATGAAAAGGTATGATCTATAAAGACCAAGAGACTAGGGAACATGATGGTAGATTCGGGATGTTAACTAAATTTTGAAAAACAAAGTAGATGGAAGACCAAAGAAAACTAAAAACCAAGTCTGAAAGGAGGGTAAGCCAGGAAGAATAAATCCACTTCACATCACAAGACTAAAGGCTCCAGAAGTAGGAACGTAATCCTTCTACAGTGAGACATGTGTGGTATATAGGTAAAAATTGGCAGAAAAATAGGCAGAAAATCTTTGAAAAGAACAATTTGATCTACAGAACCCTTTCCTCACTCCACAGCCAGGTAAGTATCTCTTCTCCATGCAGTATAGAGGATTAGTCTCTAAAGAGGTCAGACAAGAGAAACTCTGGGACATCAGACTCTGGCAATATTGGGAGGGAGTCCTCTATGAAAACAGAGAAATTAAGTGAAAATCAATGTATTGCATGATTAGATCCTACGTTTTCTTTTTTCCCCACTGGCCTGCCCATATGCCAGTAGTAAAATCTAATATCCTTCATTCACATACTAACATCAGCAGCCTGCAACAAAAAAGAGAGCTATTGACATGTGTTTTACTGCAATACAAACACCTCACTCTTAGGTAAATTATAAGACTTTTAAGAAACAACTCTTATGTGAAAGATCTAGATAAGAACTAGCATTAAAAAAGGATCTTGGAAGAGATATAGTCAAAGCAGACAACAGGAATATAATTCAAATCAGTTTTAACTAATATCCTCAAAAAATAATAAAGACCATAGTTATGAAACAGGAAAAAGGAATTATGCAATAAGATAGGAGGCACAATGAAAAAGTAATACTAATAAAACAGAAAAATTTTAAAGTAGAATATTTTTGGTGAGCTACATGCCCACACCTTTTTATTTTGGGACAGGTTCTAAGTTGCTGAGGGTCTCACCAATTTGCTGAGGCTGGCCTCAAACTTGCAATCCTCCTGTCTCAGCCTCCCAAATCACTGGGATTACAGGTGTGTGCCATAACACCCAGAAAGTTTTTTCTTTAAAAAAGCAGAAATTCAAGGAATTCAACAGAAGGGACTGAATATGTGTATTTCAGTGGTAGAGCACTTGCCCAGCATGTGTGAAACCTTGTGTTCAATCCCTAGCATATATAAATATGTATATATATAAAATGTATATATGTAGAAATTCAATGGAAGAAGTGGAAGATGATGATGAATTTGATTAATAGAGCAAAAAGACAGAGATTGAAAATAAGAGATAAGATGGATCAATCCTAGTAGTCTGACATTTGATTAATAGAAGATTACCCAAAAGAGAAAACAAATACAATGAAGCAGAGGAAATTGTACAAGAAATGTTTCCAGATCTAAAGGAATGTGACTTCAGATGGAAAAGGCCTCAAGTACCCAGCACAAGGAATAGAAAAGACCCGTACCAGAGTATGTTGTAAAACATCAGAACCCAAAAAGAATGAGACCATAAAAATATGAATTCATAGGAGTATGAATGGTGTTTGACTTTCAAGCTCTGGGAGCTAAATCATCTGTCAGAGCCCAGGTGGGGTAAGGGCACCCCACACAGCTTCCCAGAAATCAAGCAGGTAGCAAGTGCTCCATGCAGCCTCTGCAAAAGCCCAGGCAGGGACTAGGAACCAGTCAGGGAAGGAGCACCTGTGCAAGCTCCACAAAAACCCAGGTAGGGAAGAGGTGCCCCACCAACCTCTGCATAAGCCCAGGCAGGGAAAGAGTGTCCCACCAGCGTCCCCAGAACTCCAGCAGGGAAGGAGCACTCTATGCAGTGTCTGGAGGAGCTGAGGCAGAGAAGGAGAGCTCTGTGCAGCCCTTCCACACAGAACCTCAGGCAGAAAGGGAACACTCCAGCAGTGCCTTCAGGAGCCAGGACAGAGAGGAGTGGCAGCCCACAAGTCACAGGCAGGAAACAAGAGCTCTGATCCAAACAGGAAAGCATTCTGGGCCCAAAGCAGAAGAAAGGAAAACCTTAGGACTGCTGCCCTTGCTGTCTACTGAAGCCAGGGGAGAGACAATGGAAATTGCCTAAGTCCTAAGAAGTCAAGAGGAGCCATCCTTTGACTGTGTTTACAGTTTTCATAGGGCCCATCCAGGAGGGAAGCTGCCTGAATATCCAGCAACATGACAACGTTGTCCACAGATTGTTGGAGCTGCCAGCAGAAGGCCAGGCTTAGAAATTGAATGTGTCCCAGGAAACCTGAAGAGAAGGTGTTTGGACCAAGATCATCATAACCAGTGGAAAGTTGGTCAAAGCAGAAAGTTGCCTGGATCCAAGGCAGCGAATTGCTGTAGCACACAGCCTGACCTGTGACCACAACAGGCAAGTCCCTAGGCACTGGTGGGATACTGGTTGGTCACTGCCTCAGCCACAATCAGCAGAGGGAAATAATGCCCACTATACCCAACCTGGAGCAGTGGAAGACAGAAGCCAGGCAAACCAACTGAGTTGCCCTCCTCAGTAGTAAGGACAGTACCCGAGCGAGCTGTCGGCCAGGGGAAACGCTTCTAGACCACAGACCACCCATGGAGAACCCACAACCACAGAATGGTGCTTGTAGGCAGCCACCAGGCTCTACACCACCTTGAAAAGGATCCTGTGGAGGGGAGCTGGTACAAGGAGATCCACAGCAATAACCCAAAGCCCCACATCCTGATCTCCAGCACAAAACAGAAAAAAAAAAAAAAAAAAAAAAAAAAAAAAAAACCAACAGACACAACGCTGTACCCTCTGAGCAGTCAGCCCCAGGCCCCAGTAAAAGATTCATAGTAACTCGGGAAGTGGATCCTGCACTCCAGCACTTCTAGAGAGATCTAAAACCAAAGATTGATGAACATCCTCAAAATGTCCAAACCCTAATGAAATCCAAAACAAAATTCAACAAGAACTGTTTTCACCTTGGCATGGTTTACTATAAATAACTGTAACATTAACTTTGACCATATAAACCACTCTTTGTTTCAATTGATAGTTGTTACCATAGTAGCCAACCTATTTGAATGTATTTCTTCTAATGGTTTAAAAGTGTTAATAGGTATCATTCTTTTTATCTCTGTTTCCTTAGCTCTGGTTTATACTTGCTCCTCTTTTTCCCCATTCTTCCTCTTACACTATCTTCTACTTCCTTGAATCTATCTTATCCATTTCTATGTCCTTTTTACCTTGATCTGTATCACTCTTTCTATATTTTCTTTCTTTTTTTCTCTTTCTTTTGCCTAGTCATTCTCTCTTGTCACTCTCAACCCTCATAGAATGTTATAGCAATTTTACTATATGTTGATAATTTTTTTTACCTACTCCAGAACTTTATAAGTTGGATTAGAGGAAATTTTGAGAACAATATCTACAAGTGTTTTGATTTTCATAGGTTGAATAGTATGTGGCTTGGCTCTGAAGTGATTGCAGTAAATAGGACTCAATGACTTTTCTCAAAGGTACTGACACTGTGATTAGCAGAGGTCACACATTGAGCTAGACTATTGATACTTGGTTGTTCACCCAACACAGGACTCCTAAGAGAAATAAGCCCATGAAATAGTCCTTTGCTTAAAAGAAGAAGTGGTAAGTGGAAAAGATGGATAGGCATATGAGCAATATGAAAAACAAGGGAAGAAACAGCACAAGAAATCCATAACATTTCAACAATTGAATCCATAGACACCACAGTGGAAGAAATGATAGAGAACATATTTAGAAAATTTGTAGATAAAATGATCAGTGAGCAAACAGAAGATGTACAGAGTGAAATTAGAAAATACAGGAAGTGAAAGATCACTTCAGTAAAGAGATTGAGATCCTGAAAAAAGAACCAAGCAGAAATCCTGGAAGTGAAAGATTCAATAAAACAAATTAAAAATTCAATGGAAAGCATCACCAATAGATTACACTACTTTGAAGATAGATTTGAAAGCCTTAAAAACAAAGTATGTAATCTTGAAAATAAAGGTGAACATAAAGAAAAGGTGTTAAGAGACCATGACAAAAATATTCAAGAAATTTGGGGCAACATCAAGAAACCAAATTTAAGAATCATTGGAGTAGATGACATTTCCAAAATACAAACTAAAGGGACAGCACAACTTTTTCAGTGAAATAAAATTAGAAAAATTTTCACATCTTAGGAATTATATAGAAATTTAAATACAAGAGGCATACAGAACTCCAAATACATAGAATAAGAATAGATCTTCATCAAGACACAGGACAACCAACCTAGGTGCCCTTCAACAGATGAATGAATTTAAAAAACAAGATATATATATATATATATATATATATTACAAGATATATATATATATCATGTAATATTGCTCAATCTTAAAGAATGAAATTATGGCATTTGTTGATAATGAATGGAGCTGGAAAATATCATCCTAAACAAAAAGAAAATGGAACCACCATAATGGTATATTAGTTTCTAAATTTAAAATTTCCAAATGCAAATATTTATAAATCTGTTTCTCCTTGCAGTGGTCAATTGTTGCTTTATATGTTAATATTTTATATTTTGTTAGGTGCATGCATATTCATGAGGAAAATATCTTTGCTCTGATAACATTTTTCTTTGTCCATTATGCTATACTTTGCCTTAATTTCTATTTTGTCAAGTACAACTTGAATTGCTACAACTTTCTTTTGGTTCATATCCATGCTTTTGCTTTTAACAGTTCTGTGACTTTTTGCTCTGTATATGTCTCTTGTATACAATTTATTGTTTGATTTTTGTTTTCTGATACAGTCTTAGAGTTTCTGTTTTGTAACTGGTGAGTTAAGTTTCTTTATAATCATCATACTGCTATATAAGGCATAATTCTGCTGTATGTTTTATAGTTTCCATTTACAGTGTTCTTTAGTTTCTTCTTTCTGCCTGTATAGTTCCCACTAGATTAATTGAGTTTTCTTCTACAGGTTGGAGAGCTCTAGCAGTTGTCCTAGAGACTAATATTTATGGTCATTTAAATGTATCTTCCCCCAAATATGACAAGGATTTTAGCACAGTTTGTTGGCTTACTTTGTCCCTTCCCCAATCATGTTCCTTTAGGACTTACATCTGGGTCTTGGCTATAGATTACTTTCTCTTTTTTGTTTTGTACCTATTTTAAAAATCAGTATTAAATTTATCAAGTTATGTGATCATTATTTCTCTGAAAAAGTATTTATTTTTAATATGGGCCTTTCATCTTTCTCTACTCTTGGAAATTTTATTTTCTTTATTTCTTCAAATGTTTTCGCCATTTCAGTTTTTCTCTCCTACTGGAATTCCTATTAACCCAGAGTTTAGCACTCCTACTTCTAGTCTTATATCTGTAACTTTTCATTTTCTATCTCTTTATCTTTTCCCTGCCCTCTGAGAGTCATTCAATCTGATCAGAGAGCCCCTAATAATTTCTCAGTTATTCCCACTATACTCTATCTGATCTATTGTATTTCTTTGTTTCTTTATTTCAACATTTTATATCTTGTTTCTTTCTTCCTTGGTAGTGGCATGGAGTACTGTAGATTGAACTCATGGGTCTTTACCACTTAGCTACATCTCCCAGCCCTTTTTTATTTTTATTTGGAGACTGGCTTGGTACTTGGTGATCCTCCTACCTCAGCCTCCTGAGTCACTGAGATTATAGGCATGCAGTGGGCCCCACAGTGTACCTATGTTTTTATACCTAATATTTCCATTTATTCTTTTTATCTTTTCTTGTTCTTAATTCTTTTTGCTAATATCTTCTCTTCTTAAATATATGTATCATGCTGATTTTAAATTCCTGGTCCTTTTATTCTAATAATTCTGATCCAAATAGTACATAAAGTCAGTTTGTTTTCTCTTGAAGTAATTGTACCTCTTGGCTATCTGGTTATTTTGGTCCCATGAGCTCTGTTGAGGGGATCATCACTGTGTCTGGAAGTGTGCTTTTAAGTAAGGGCCTAAGGTCAGACTTCAGCCTACCTCAGCCCTGTTGTGTTCAAGTAGAAAGAAGAGGATAAGCCCCAGAGTAGAGAAACCCAAGTACTGTTGATCATTTTCCTGAGCTGACGCTGTTCCTGGCAACTTCTCTAGTCAATTTCACTGACAAAATCAAGAGAAGTGAAATTGGAAGAGAGCAGTCCCTCTACATTGCAGCTGACTGGCCCTAAAGATAGAGGGAGGACGGGCAGCTTGTCAGTCTTTCCCTATTTATATTAACACTTCACTCCTAAAGGATTTATGTGCCGCCTGGATATTACCTTTGAGATACCCACACCACTGGTCTGACCTTTTGCTGCTATTCTCTGTCAAGAAGGGGTGGCAGTGACAACTTCAGAGTCATAGTACAAAAAGCAAGGGGAAATTTCTTTTTACATTTCCCCCGTTGGTCCCTTAACTGCCACTCCTAGCAGTCCTCCACTCCAGGCTGTCACACAGACACACCTGTAGAGTTCTCCATTTCCCAAGGGTTTCATTGTGGATTTTCACTTGGGCCCTAAAATTCTGAAAAGTTTCCGCCCAGAGTTGAATTACACCAGGTTTGATGGCGGGGGAGGGGGGGAGGCAGAAATTCATACTAGTTTGCCATCTATGTAAAATTAGAAATCAACATTTGAATTTCTGTAAAATATGAAAACTGAGATGGCACCGGATGACACCTCTCCAAGGAATGGCCTTGGAGAAGACATGCTTCAGGGAGCCTCTCAGAGAGCACCTACAACAACGTCTATTTGCTGTCATCTAAAACTATGTTAGACAGGCCCAGGACTAATACTCAAAGAACTCCTGTCATGGTCACCAGGATTTTAGCCCAGGAATCAGCAGTCTCTTCACCTGTGAGTTGAACTTTATGTAACATTATATCTCCCAGAAAAATTTTGTGCCTGACCTTAAGCAGAGTGGTAGAAAGGAAGAAATCAGCCCCTCCGGCGGGAAGCGCCTATCTAGGCTAGCTTCCCGGGGCAGACCGCCCAGTGAGAGCCTCTCGACGCAGAGCCAGCCACAAGTCCCCAAGCCAGTGGAGATATTCGACACACAAGCGGCTTCTGGGACCAGGGCTGGGCAGCCAGAGACCTCTCCAGGCAGCATTGTCCCCCTCCAGCTGCAGGCTTTTTCCAAGCGGCGATCCAAGATGGCGGACTAGAGGGTGACTGCATCTCCAGTCGCCCCAGAACTCAGGATTCAAGAAGGGGAGGCATTGAGAGACTCGGACTAAGATAGAACCATGGGGTGAGTCTCCCCCACCCAGCGAAGCTCAGCTGGGCAGCAGGCCCGGATTCGAGTGGCTTAGTAGAGTGGGACAGGGCAGATAGCGTCTCCCCCAGGCAGCTCGGTGCAGTCTGGCGGTGGGCTCCGCCCACAGGGACAGATCCTCCAGCCTCTCGGAACAGGCCCCCCAGTGAGAGCCCTTCTGCACAGAAGCAGCACGGCCAGCTCCGGCCGGCCCCGCTGCCGGCTCTGGCCCGCCCGCAGGTTGCTTCAGTGACCAGCACAAGGCACCAGGGACTCCCCCAAGCAGCCCAGCCCCCTCCGGCGGGAAGCGCCTATCTAGGCTAGCTTCCCGGGGCAGACCGCCCAGTGAGAGCCTCTCGACGCAGAGCCAGCCACAAGTCCCCAAGCCAGTGGAGATATTCGACACGCAAGCGGTTTCTGGGACCAGGGCTGGGCAGCCAGAGACCTCTCCAGGTCTCTCTCCCTGGAACCGGTAGCGGGCTAAGGGCAGCATTCTTCGGAAGCACTGCATTATCAAATTAATCCAAGACTTCTGGCTACTGAAGGCTGGTAGGTGATACACTGGAAATCTACAGGGTCACTATAAGCCAATAGAGGAAATCTACAATATCACAGAGTCCCATTGACATCTGACCAATATGAGAAAACAAGGGAAGAAAATGTCCAAAACAAACCTAGATACTATATCAATAAAACCCAATGACAGCACAGCAGAAGAAATGTCCGAAAGGCAGTTCAGAATGTACATAATTAAAACAATCAGGGAAGCAAACGAGGAGATGAAAGAACAAATGCAGGCATTAAATGAACGCACTAATCAACAGTTAAAAGAGCAAATAACAGAAGCAAAAGAGCATTTCAATAAAGAGTTAGAGATACTGAAAAAAAACCAAACGGAAATCCTTGAAATGAAGGAAACAATAAACCAAGTTAAAAACGCCATAGAAAGCATCACCAATAGGATAGAACACCGGGAAGACAGAACCTCTGATATTGAAGACAAAATATTTAATCTTGAAAACAAGGTTGACCAAACAGAGAAGATGGTAAGAAATCATGAACAGAATCTACAAGAATTATGGGATATCATGAAGAGGCCAAATTTAAGAATAATTGGGATTGAGGAAGGCTTAGAGAAACAAACCAAAGGAATGAACAATCTATTCAATGAAATAATATCAGAAAATTTCCCAAATCTCAAGAATGAAATGGAAAACCAAGTACAAGAGGCTTATAGGACTCCAAATATGCAAAATTACAACAGACCTACACCAAGGCACATTATTATGAAAATACCTAACATTCAAAATAAAGACAGAATTTTAAAGGCCGCGAGAGAAAAGAATCAAATTACATTCAGGGGAAAACCAATAAGAATATCAGCAGATTTTTCAGTCCAGACCCTAAAAGCTAGAAGGGCCTGGAACAACATTTACCAAGCCCTGAAAGAAAATGGATGCCAACCAAGAATTTTATACCCAGCAAAACTTACTTTCAGATTTGACGATGAGATAAAATCCTTCCACAATAAAGAAAAGCTAAAGGAATTTACTAAAAGAAAGCCGGCATTACAGAACATTCTCAGCAAAATATTCCATGAGGAAGAGATGAAAAACAACGATGTAAATCAGCAATGGGAGGAACTAGCCTAAAGGAATAGCCAAATAAAGGAGAAACCAAATCATGTCAAAAAACAAAAATGAGTCCAATGAATAGGAATACAAATCATATCACAATAATAACTGTGAATGTTAATGGCCTGAACTCATCAATCAAAAGACATAGACTGGCAGATTGGATTAAAAAGAAAAATCCAACAATATGCTGCCTGCAAGAGACCCATCTCATAGAAAGAGATACCCATAGACTGAAGGTGAAAGGATGGGAAAAAACATACCATGCACACGGACACAGCAAAAAAGCTGGAGTATCCATCCTCATTTCAGATAATGTGGACTTCAAGCCAAAACTAGTCAGAAGGGATTAAGAAGGACATTACATACTGCTTAGGGGAAGCATATATCAGCAAGACATAACAATCATAAATATCTATGCCCCGAACATTGGCTCATCCATGTACGTCAAACAAATCCTTCTCAAATCCAGAAATCAAATAGACCACAACACAATAATACTAGGCGATTTTAACACACCTCTCTCACCGCTGGGTAGATTGTCCAAACAAAAATTGAATAAAGAAACCATAGATCTCAATAACACAATCAACAATTTAGACTTAACCGACTTATATAGAATATACCATCCAACAAAGAACGAATACACTTTCTTCTCAGCAGCACATGGATCCTTCTCTAAAATAGACCATGTTTTATGCCACAAAGACACTGTTAGCAAATACAAGAAGATAGAGATACTACCTTGTACTCTATCAGATCATAATGGACTGAAATTAGAAATAAATGACAGAATAAAAAACAGAAACTTCTCCAATACTTGGAGATTAAATAATACACTATTATACGATGAATGGATAACAGAAGACATCAGGAGGGAAATTTAAAAATTCTTAGAAGTAAATGAGAACAAAGACACATCATATCAAAATCTCTGGGACACTATGAAAGCAGTACTTAGAGGGAAATTTATTTCATGGGGTGCATTCAACAAAAGAAGTAGAAATCAACAAATAAACGACTTAACACTACAGCTCAAAGCCCTAGAAAAAGAAGAGCAGACCAACACCAAAAGAAGTAGAAGACAGGAAATAGTTAAAATCAGAGCTGAAATCAACGAAATTGAAACAAAAGAAACAATCGGAAAAAATAACAAAATAAATAGTTGGTTCTTTGAAAAAATAAACAAAATTGATAAACCCTTAGCCATGCTAACAAAGAGAAAAAGGGAGAAAACTCAAATTACTAAAATTCGGAATGAACAAGGAAATATCACAACAGACACGAGTGAAATACAAAACATAATTAGAAGCTATTTTGAAAATCTATACTCCAACAAAACAGAAAACCTCGAAGACATCAACAAGTTTCTAGAGACATATGAATTGCCTAAACTGAACGAGGAAGATACACACAACTTAAATAAATCAATTTCAAGCAATGAAATAGAAGAGGTCATCAAAAGCCTACCAACAAAGAAAAGTCCGGGACCAGATGGGTTCTCAGCCGAGTTCTACAAAACCTTTAAAGAAGAGCTCATTCCAATACTTCTCAAAGTATTCCATAAAATAGAAGAGGAGGGAACCCTCCCAAACTCATTCTATGAAGCCAATATCACCCTGATACCTAAACCAGACAGAGATACATCGAGGAAAGAAAATTTCAGACCAATATCCTTAATGAACATCGACGCAAAAATTCTCAAAAAAATTTTAGCAAATCGCATACAAAAATATATTAAAAAGATAGTGCATCACGATCAAGTGGGTTTTATCCCAGGGATGCAAGGTTGGTTCAACATCCGGAAATCAATAAATGTCATTCACCATATCAACAGACTAAAAGTTAAGAATCACATGATTATTTCAATAGATGCAGAAAAAGCATTCGATAAAATACAGCATCCCTTCATGCTCAAAACACTAGAAAAAATTGGGGTAGTGGGATCATTCCTTAACATTGTGAAGGCCATCTATGCTAAGCCCATGGCCAATATCATTCTAAATGGTGAAAAACTGAAAGCATTCCCCCTTAAAAACTGGAACAAGGCAGGGATGCCCTCTTTCACCACTTCTAGTCAACATTGTTCTTGAGACTCTAGCCAGAGCAATTAGACAAACCAAAGAAATTAAAGGAATACGAATTGGAAAAGAGGAACTCAAACTATCCCTGTTCGCTGATGACATGATTATATATTTAGAGGAACCTGGAAATTCCACCAGAAAACTCTTAGAACTCATAAGTGAATTCAGTAAAGTAGCAGGTTACAAGATCAATGTTCATAAATCCAATGCATTTTTATACATAAGTGATGAATCTTCAGAAAGAGAAATTAGGAAAACTACCCCATTCACAATAGCATCAAAAAAAATAAAATACTTGGGAATCAATCTCACAAAAGAGGTGAAAGACCTCTACAATGAAAACTACAGAACACTAAAGAAAGAAATTAAAGAAAACCTTAGAAGATGGAAAGATCTCCCATGTTCATGGATAGGAAGAATTAATATTGTCAAAATGGCCATACTACCAAAAGTGCTATACAAATTCAATGCAATTCCAATTAAAATCCCAATGATGTACCTTACAGAAATAGAGCAAGCAATTATGAAATTCATCTGGAAGAAATAGAAACCCAGAATAGCTAAAGCAATCCTCAGTAGAAAGAGCGAAGCAGGTGGTATCGCAATACCAGATCTTCAACTCTATTACAAAGCAATAGTAACAAAAACGGCATGGTATTGGTACCAAAATAGACAGGTAGATCAATGGTACAGAATAGAGGACACGGACACAAACCCAAATAAATACAATTTTCTCATACTAGACAAAGGGGCTAAAAATATGCAATGGAGAAAAGATAGCGTCTTCAACAAATGGTGCTGGGAAAACTGGAAAATCATATGCAACAGAATGAAATTAAACCCTTATCTCTCACCCTGCACAAAACTGAACTCACAATGGATCAAGGAACTCGGAATCAGACCAGAGACCCTGCATCTTATAGAAGAAAAAGTAGGCCCAAACCTTCAACTTGTTGGCTTAGGAGCAGACTTCCTTAACAGGACTCCCATAGCACAAGAAATAAAAGCAAGAATCAACAACTGGGATAGATTCAAACTAAAAAGCTTTCTCTCAGCAAAGGAAACAATCAGTAATGTGAAGAGAGAGCCTACAGAGTGGGAGAATATCTTTGCCACTCATACTTCAGATAGAGCGCTAATATCCCGAATCTATAAAGAACTCAAAAAACTCTACACCAAGAATACAAATAATCCAATCAACAAATGGGCTAAGGAAATGAACAGACACTTCACAGAAGAAGATGTACAAGCAATCAACAGATATATGAAAAAATGTTCAACATCTCTAGTAATAAGAGAAATGCATATCAAAACTACCCTAAGATTTCATCTCACCCCAATTAGAATGGCGATTATCAAGAACATAAGCAACAATAGGTGTTGGCGAGGATGTGGGGAAAAAGGTACACTCATACATTGCTGGTGGGGTTGCAAACTAGTGCAGCCACTCTGGAAAGCAGTATGGAGATTCCTCAGAAAGCTTGGAATGGACCCTATCCCACTCCTTGGCCTATACCCAAAGGACTTAAAATCAGCATACTACAGAGATACAGCCGCATCAATGTTCATAGCTGCTCAATTCACTGTAGCCAGATTGTGGAACCAACCCAGATGCCCTTCAGTTGATGAATGGATAAAGAAACTGTGGCATATATATACAATGGAATATTACTCCGCCATGAGGAATGACAAAATTATGGCATTCGCAGGCAAATGGATGAAATTGGAGGGTATCATGCTAAGTGAGATAAGCCAATCTCAAAAAACTAAAGGACGAATGATCTCGCTGATAAGCAGATGAGGACATACAGGGGTGGGGGTTAGGAGGGGTTAGTGTTAGGGTTAGGGTTAGGTTTAGGGTTAGGGATAAGGAGGGAGGTAAGAATGAGGAAGAAAGGAATGTATAGAGGGAAAAGAGGGGTGGGAGGGGAGAGGGGAAAGGGGAAAAAATAACAAAATGAATCAAACAACATTGCCCTATGTAAATTTATGATTTTTAATTAAAATTAAAAATTAAAAAAAAAATGAAAGGAAGAAATCAGAAGAAAGATATGAGAAAGGCATGGTGAAGTGTCACAAAGAATTATTTCTATGGTCTAAAAAAGTGACTAGATTCACTGTGTTAACAGACTTTTTTCTGTTGGTCTAATTCTTTTTTGGGATAAAAATTTGGGAAAATTATAATAAATGTGTAAGAGTTGTTCTTTCTGAAATCCCTGGGATTTTAAAAATTTTCAGCAAGTCTATCAATCATTGTAATGTTCCTTATCTTACAGCTGCTGGAAAGGTGTATCGGCATAAGTTGCTGGATGGTATAAGGTCTGTTAGAGGTAAGTGAGACAGCAGGTCACATTGAGACTTCCTTTGTTTTGCATTTACTTTTTAAAAACCACACGTAGTTTCAGTCATGACAAATTTGTAAATTAACTTATTTATTTAAGTGATTTTTGTTTCATCATTTACTAGTTTGAAAATAATCACTGTTGAAGAAATGATTTTTTTATTCTTCATCATTGTATTTCCTTTTTTATTGGTTCTTTTTAGTTATATATAGCAATAGAATCCTTTTTGATCTATTTATATGAGCATGAAACATTTCTTATTCTAATTAGGACCCCATTCCTGTGAATGTGTGTGATGATGGGATTCATTGTAGTGTATTCATATATGTACGTAGGAAAATCACGTAAGACTCATTCTACTGTCTTTTCCTAACCTGCCCTGCACCTTCATTCCCCTTGATCTAACCTACTGAATTTCTATTCTTCCCCTTCCCCTTTATTGTGGTTAGCTAATCCATCACTGCATTTCAAATCTGTTTTCTGAATAGAATTTTTTTATTTGTTCTTTTTAGGTACACATGACAGTAGAGTGTATTCAGACATTATACATACATGGAGTATGATTTATTCTAATTAGCCTTCAGTTCTATTCATTTACTAGCAAATGCCATGATTTTATTCTTCTTTATGGCTGAGTACTAGTCCATTGTGTATATGTATCACATTTGATCCATTCATCTGTTTTGGGCACCTAGGTCAGTTCTGTAGCTTAGCTATTGTGAATTGAGCTGCAATATAACGTTGATCGTGGCTGTGTCACTATAGTATGCTGATTTTAAGTCCTTTGGGTATAAACTGAGGAGTGGGATAAATGGTGGTTCATTCCAAGTTTTCTGAGGAATCTCCATACTGCTTTCCAGAGTGGTTGCACCAATTTGCAGTCCCACCAGCAATGTATGAGTGAACCTTTTTCTGAGTAGATTTATAAAAGCTGTTTCTTGTCAGAATTCATCAGTCTTGCCTAACTCTTAGGTTCTTTCCTTATAAATGTCTCATGAGAGCTGCAGTTTTTGAGACAAAAAAATGAGGAAGCCAGGTTGTTTCTGGATTCCTGTGACAGTTCTTATCACTTGAACAACTTTGCTGATCCTTTGATTGTTCATCTTTTAATTAATACGTGGACATAACTAGCATTTTTATTTTGCCATTATTATTTATTTCTCTCCTTGCATCCTCTTTTTCCTAAGGATTGAAACTTGATGCTAATAAGCTAAGACCATTCATGAAATATATGGGTTTTAAACTTGAGGAAAAGGAATATGAAGACCTGAAGAACAGTCTGCCTATTGATGGTGAGTTGCTTCTCCTATGAAACTCTAGGTTCATATGATAATTTCTGAGAGTATAGCTAGAGTTGTGCAGAGGCTTTAAAGAATTCTTTATTAAGTGCTAATATACATAACCTGTTAGGAATATAAAAATAAGATGACAGGTTCTCTGACCTCTAGGAGTTCATCGTTATGGTCTTAAATGCCAACAGGTCAGCACTAAGAACTATGTGGTGGTTCTATAATATATTCAGTAGGATTCTAAAGAAGGAAAGAGCTAAGTTTTCCAGGTAAGGGATCAGACAAAGACTTGTCAGGAGAAATACAGAGATTCTAAAAGTAAAGGGTATTTCGTGCATACAAAAGCACAAATATATGCAAAATCACAGAATGTTAGGAGAGCAGCTAGTATTTCTCTGTGGCTAGGACATATTCTTCATGTTATACTAGCAGGAAAAATGGCTGAAAGATAGTTGCTAAGATTGGAAGGACCTTGAACCAGACTATGTAGTTTAGCCCAAGCTCACTAATTTGTGTCTTTCTAAAATATTTGTCCATTTCATCTGAATTGTATGAGTGTTGGCATGAAGTTGCTCATCATATTCCTTTATAGTCCTTTTAACTTCTGTAGAGTCAGTGATGATGTTCTCTCTCCTGATCTCTTTTTTTATAGTTTGTCTAGTCAAAACTTTGTCCATAAAAATACCAGAATGAATCCAACACCATTACCCTATATAAATGTATGATTACAAAAATTATATGCCTCTATTTCATGTACAGAGAAACAAGATGTATCCCATTTGTTTATGATAAATAATAAATTTTTTTAAAAGCCCAGTATTTCCAAAATTAATTAATTAACACATTAACTAATTAACTAATTAATTAAAATTTTAAAGTGAAAGAACATCAATTTTCCTAACTGATTTTTTGTTATAGTATTGACTTCAGCTCTAATCTTTTTGTGAGACAGTCTCACTTTGTTTCCCAGGGTGGTCTCAAACTGGTGGGCTCAAGTGATCCTCCCACCCTAGCCTCCAAAGTAGCTGGGACTACAGGCACACACCACCTTGTCCATCAGCTCTAATCTATAGTATTTCCTTCTTTCAGTTTGCCTTTCAGATTAGTTTACTCTTCTTTTTCTAGATATTTTTTGTACCAGAGCATGAACCCACATCCCCAGTCCTTTTTTCACTTTTTAAATTTTGAGACAGGGTCTCACTGTTTTTTCAGGCTTCACAAAGTTGCTGAGGCATCCCCACAGTTTTGATACATTGTGTTTTCATTTCATTCAGTTCAAAATACCTTCTACTTTCTCATGTAATTTCTTCTCAATACATAGGTTATTTAGAAATGCATTGTTCAATTTCCAAATATTTAGATTTCCCGAATTTCCTTCTACTATTCAATTTTAGTTCATTTCTTTTGAGTCATAAAACATACCTTCTATTATTTCAGCCTTTAAAACTGAATGAGACTTATTTTATAGTTTGGTTATGGTCTATCCTGACAAATATCCCAAGGGTGATAATACTGGTCAAGTTTTCTTTATTCTGCTAATTTTCTGTTTAGTTACTCTATGCATTACTGAGAGTGTGCTATTAAAGTTTCCAGTTATTGTGCTCAAATTGTCCATTTTTCCCTTCAATTTTAGCCTTTATACTTGAGGCAGTGGCACATCTAGAGTATTTATCTTTTGAAAAGTCAAACCAAAAGCAACATAGTTGGCAATATTAGAAGGCAAGGCTTAAATTTGAAAGGTATTGCCATAATCCAATAAAAGATGATGAAAACCTAGGAGAGGAAAGTGAACTTAATGATAGACAAGAGAGTTGGAATTTATTTATTAAAATTAATAAACAAGTTTAATTTAACTTGGTGACTGATTATACATGTTATGACAAAGTAGAAAAAAATTTAGGTAGGCCTGTCTTGACTGGCAAGTCATCAGTCATATCATAAACCAAGAGAATAGTTTCAGTTTTAGGCAGGTTGAGTTTGAGATATCTATAACACACTGAGTTACAAAAACACATGAAAATGGTTAGAAATGAACAATAATTCATCTTATTGGACAGGGTATGGTGGTACATGACTATAATACCAGTGACTTGGGAGACTGAGACAGGAAGACTACAAGTTCATGGTGCTGCTCAGCAACTTAGCAAAGCCCTGAACAACTTAGTGAGACTCTTTCTTAAAATAAAAAAATAAAACGGGCTGGGATGTAGCTCAGTGATAAAGCACCCCTGGGTTCAATTCCTAATAGCACCAGAAAAAAAAAATATTAGTAGTAGTAGTAGTAGTAGTAGTTATAATAATAATAGCAATAATAATAGTAATAATTCATCTTATTTCCCCTTAACTAGTTAGCAGTCCACAAATTTAGCAAAGCTTTAGCAATGTTAGAAAACTGATTAGATTATTAGCAGAGCAGAAGAAGAAGAAAAATATATAAATGGTGGTACTATCTGATAAGAAAGTCTTGAGTTAAGCAAATAGGAGAGAAACAGTATTAAGAGAAAGAAAAAATAAGATTTTACCTATATTTTTAACTACCATAAACAGTAAGTTTAAGGTGAAAATAGCAAATCTTAAAGTAATTTGTTTTTAACCTCAATCATATCTAGCATATATTATCATGGCCTCATAACAATACATGATACAAGTATCCAATAAGAAAATTTTTTAAAATAATAGCCCTTTTGGGAAAAATAGCAAAATCTTTGGATTCATGCCACTGATTCCATTGATTATATGGCGTTGTGGAAAGAAGCTAGAATTTGGAATCATCCAAACCTGAACTCTAAATGGAAGTGCAAAATTGGTCACATGAACCCCTCCAGATCTTATTCTCTTCTGTTAAAAAGAAGATAATAGCTACCTTTCATAACTGCACCAAGTTCTTAGCATAGGCCTACCATATAATAACCATTTCATAGTAGCTTTCATTACAGTTAATAATAACCAATATACATTCATCTCAGCACAATGCCCCTTAGTTATGCCTTTGCTATGATCAGAAGAAAATAAACTATATCCTATATTCCATAGGATATTTTTTTATTGTTGAAAATATATAATTTTCCTGTACTTTTTTTACCTACCTATAAAAGATATGCTTTTTCTTATCCCATTTTCCAGGTATCTTGAAATGCTAGTGATTTTGGTTATAGAACTATTAAACCTCTCCCTAACTGTTACTTTTAAAGTCAATGACCCAATAGGAAATAGTACTAGAGATCTATTTCAGGCTATTCATAAATCTTCTTGGGCAGGGGTTGTAGCTCAGTGGTAGAGCACTTGCCTAGCACATGTGAGGCACTGGGTTTGATTCTCAGCACCACATATAAATAAGTAAATAAAGGTCCATTAACAACTAAAAAAAATTTTTTTAGATAAGTCTTCTGTGGAACTAACTAAAATATATGAGAATGGATAAGACATATTTCTATGAGGCATTGATCATCTCTCATGCTATCTGCTTTAAATAACTCCATTTGAGGCAAAAATACAAAATAAAAGTCTAAAAACCAAGAATTTGAGTGTATTTAGTATAAGAATGAGAGCTTGAGCTACATTTGATCTGTGTATTGAGTATGGAAACAGGAATACCAATGTTCAGGTCAGATTTGTCCTGTTGGAGCATTTTCTCTGTTTAAGTTGCTTGCCAGCTTTGTAATCAATAAAACAGAGCTCTTCCAGATATGAAAGCAGAGGGGGATGCTTCTCCAGTGTCAGTCTGGCATTCTACTTAGATGGAGTTAACTATCTTCGTTAGAATAAAAAGTGACTTTAGAAATATGAAGTATCTTTTAATAGCCAAAGCTTTGTCTTTCCACATTTGCTATTTGGAATGAAAACAGGATAGTATTCCAGAGCAAATCACAAAAATTTGCTGAATATTGTATTTTACTTCAATATGATTTTATCTTTTTTCCCACTTCTTTTATCAGCTTTATCCATAAATTTTGTCTTGTCTTCCAGATGAGGGGAACATTAATGTGGATGCAGTGATGGATGAAGGGAATCTTTTTACAGGTGAGTTAGATTTTTACTAACTCATTATTGAATACCATATCCCAAGTATAGAACTACAAAGACCAACCTTCTAGGAACTCTATGTAGTTGGGGCTTATGTAGTTAGGCCTTAAATAGTTGGAGGGAAATACATGTAAATAAATGCAACAAAATGTTAAAAGCCAAAGAAGTGGGGCAGAATGGTCACTTGCACCCTGAGGAAGAAAGGTTAGGAAATGATTTGATAGAATATGTAATACATGAGCAGGTTCTTAAAAAGTGAGTCAGGGAAGGGGCAAAATGGCAGAATCAAGGTACTAAGCACTCATCTGCTTCTCCATGGGACAGAACCAAAGCAGATGTGTAACTGTATAGGGAGGTGAGTGGATGAGAATTGGCACTCGACACAACAGCAGAGATAATGAAACTTCATGAAATTTAGAGGCCAGGGATAATAACAGAGCAAGAAGAAGCAGAATGCCCTAGCACCTAGCACCTAGCACATAATGCCGCCCCTAGAGAATTCTTCCCTCCAAGGAAGTAAAGGTGAAAGAGAGTGTCACAGTTGATGCAAAAGCCTGAACCCTGCAGACAGCTTCAATAAATAAGAGACTTGGAGTCTCCATAGCATGTTAGTTGGCAAGAACAATCTCATTGCATTTCCCAATGAACTCTCAGAATACTACAGCCAAGAACCATCTTCAGGAGGGTCCTATTGTCTGAGGCTATACTACTCTGGGGATAAAAACTGTAGCATATTCAAATCTCTGGGTCCCCATAGATACTCTGCTATATTAACTGAACTGGAGGCCACCCTAGAGACAGTTCTGGCTTAGGGAAGGTCATGAATCTGCTGAGAACACGGGGTGTAATGCAGAGAGAAGTGAAGGACACCACCCTCTGGAATCAGCCCATCAGCCCGCCCTCTAGGACACAGGGCAGGACCAGTCGTGTGTGGTTTCGCATGTGGAAACTGGGGTGCCCAGGATTGAAAAATGGGTTTGAGAGTGGGGAACTGGCAGATGGCCATGGTTCTGCAGTCCCCACCCCAGCAGAGAACTCAGTGCTTCCCTTGTCTCCTGCCACCATCCTTGGAGGCTCCCAGGAACTCAAAGTGGCATCAGCATTCTCCCTGCCCTGAGGTGCACAATCTGGGGAAATCTGGAGTGGATATATGCTTGGATTGGGGCCCCATTCTGCACTAATTTGTTTTGGGAGGGGACCTTCTGTGGCCTTGGCATTTGTCCTGCCCCACACAGAAAACCTGGAAGTCTTTGGAGAGTATGCCTGGCACAGCCAGCATTCCACCCTGACCCTTTTGATGAGTAGGGCCCACTGCCATTTCTGCATTTGTCCCATCCTGGGTACATAACCTAAAAGGCTACAGTGAGAATATAGGGCAGGCATGGACTACTTCCTCCCAAACTCATTTGGTAAAAAATACCTGGTGCTACTCTCATAGTGCCCTAATTCCTTTAGTAAGAAACTACCTGAGGACTGGGGCTGTGGCTCAGTGGTAGAGCACTTGCCTAGCATGTGTCAGTCACTGGGTTTAATCCTCAGCACTACATATAAATAAATGAGTAAAATAAAGGTCCATCAACAACCAAAAAAATTTTAAAAAAAGAAACTACCTGACAGCAACTTCAATTAGCTGCAGCCATCAAACATAAACACACACACACACACACACACACACACACACACACACACACACACACCCCTGATAGGTTGTACTTCTGTAAGAAACAGGGTGAAAAAATTCCAGGACAACTGGAATGTGGTATCAGCAATTACTGTGTTTTTCCTCTCTGATGCTAAGGTTGGGGGCTGAGGGTTTTCCAGAAGCAGGATCTCAAACTCCCTCTAGTTCTGCCTGCCTGGGAAGAGGTTGACAGCTAGGGGCATGTGACACTCCTTTTCTTTAATAAATATGTCTGCCAAGGGTTCAAGTGGGACTTGATTACAACTGGAACTAGGCACTGTTCCTCTCAGCTGGGCTGGGAGTGTAATTCAGCAACAGAGTACTTGCCAAATGTGCACAAGGTCCCAAGCTTGATCCCTAGCATGGAAGAAAAGATAAAACAAAAATAAAAAATAAGCTGGGCATGGTGGCACACACCTGTAATCCCAGCAACTCAGGAGGCTGAGGCTGGAGGATCACAAGTTTTCAAGGCCAGCCTCAGCATTTTAGTAAGACCCTAAGCAACCCTATCTCAAAATAAGAGATTCTGTCTCAAAATTTTAAAAATTTAGAAGAAATGAGATGTAAATCAGTGGTACAGCTCTCCTGAGTTCAATCCCCAGTACCACAAAGCCCTAGAAGTAAGACAGAGAGACAGACCAGGTTAAGAAAGAAACCCCCTCGCCTCACACAGCGGTACCCACCTGTAATCCCAACAATTTAGGAGGCTGAGGCAAGAGGATTGCAAGTTTCAGGTCAACCCGGGCAACTTAGTGAGATCCTGTCTCAAAATTTAAAAAAATAATAAGAAGAAGAAGGGCAGGGAATGTAACTCAGTAGTAGAGTGTCCCTTGGTTCAATCCCCAGTATTATGAGAAAGAGAGAGAGAGAGAGAGAGAGAGAGAAAGTCCCTAGAGAAAGGCCCTGTGTGGTATCATAACATGTGATTAAGACTATAAAACCAGATTCTAATGTTTGTACAAAATGACATTTTAACAGCAGTGTTTCCCTTCTTGATTCATTCCCTCACTCTGCCTGTGAACATTTCCATCTAATGACTCACAGCCTAATTTTGATCATCACTGTTTTAGCCAATAAACTCTAGGATTATGTCTAAGCAATGGCTAGCATTCTTTTCAGTTTTATTTCATTAATGTTCAATTAACAAATGATGCCACATAGGCATTTTTCATAATATAAAATTCTCACTTCAAATTTTCAACTCTTCCCACCTTTTACTTTTTGAAGGTGAAAAAGTCAACATTAGTAATCTGAGAGATGTTCTGCAAAATGTGGGGGCAACATTCCCAGAAGATAAAGGCATACAGCTGCTGAATAATCTGCCAACTGATGGTGAGCATTCAAAAAATACAATAGTAGTTTTTGAGGAAGGTGAACATGAACTTTTGTAACTAATACTCTGTATGTAAGGATGTCCCATACCCCCATCACCAAAATGATCTCACCAAATCGAAAACTGTTTCCATTCCTGAGTTTTATTCTTGAAAGTGGAAAACACTGGACCGAAGATGTGACTCAGTGGTAAAGTGCTCACCTAGTAGGTTTAAGGGTCATGGACTCAGTCCCCAGGACCTCAGAGGGGGAGAGAGAGAGAGGAAAGAGAAAAAGAGAGAGAGAGATTAATTTCTAGAATACAATAATTAAAAGTCTATGCCTCTGATACTATATCTATACTATTTTAACATCTGCATTATTGCCTGAGACTTTAATTTTTCCTGTGTTACAGACCAAGGAAGGGTATATAAGAACAGATTGATAAAAGAATTGCAGAATCTTGAAGGTGAGTGAGAAACACAATGTTGTTCTTTCCTCAGCAGGTAAAACAGGTCCTTGAACTGTGCTGTTGTTTTCAAAAACTCTTCCTAGCTGGGAATAGTGGCTCATGTACATAATCCCAGCAACTTGGGAGACTGAGGCAAGAGGATTGCAGTTTCAAGGCCAGCCTCAGAAACTTCACAAGATCCTAAGCAGTTTAGCTAAACCCCGTCTCAAAATAAATTAAAAGGAATAGTGATGTAGTTCAGTGGCAAATGTTCCTTGGTTCAATCCCCAGTACCATAACAATAATATTTTTTAAAAACTCTTCCTATTTTTCATTTTCCAACTATTAATCTTCCTGTCCCAACTATTTATTAATTCATTGTTTTTCCTTATGTGCATTAAGCACATGCAGTCACCAAAATGGCTTAACTAAGGTAGACTCAAAAACAGTGTTTCTCAGCCCCATATTGCTCACACCTATAATCCCAGATATCAGTAGGCTGAGGCAGGAGGGTCATAAGTTTAAGATCACTGGGCACTTAGGGAGACCCTGTCTCAAAATGTAAAAAGGACTGGGGGTATAGCTCATTGGTAGAGCACTTGCCTAGCATGTGCAAGTCCCTGGGTTCAAACCCCAATACTGCAGAACAAACCAGTGAGTCCCAAATACAGTTCTACAACAGAATCACCAAGAAAAAAATGTTTAGTATTCAGATCAATAGGCTCCTTTTCTGTCATATTGATCTTCAATTTACAGAGAGTACCTAGAAACATATATTATTGAAACGTTTCTCAGGTTCCTATTCATAATAGCTAAAAAATGGAAATGAGTATCAATCCACTGATGGACAAAGAAAATGTGGTACATATGCACAATGGAGTTTTATTCAGCCATAAAGAAGAATGAAATTATGTCATTTGCAGGAAAATGGATTGAACTGGAAAGCACTGTGTTAAGAGAAATAAGCTAAACGTAAAAAATCAAGGGTTATATATTTTCTCTCCTATGTGGAAGTTAAAAAGAAAAAAGAAGAAGGCAGATCTCATTAAAATAGAAAGGAAAACCAGTAGAATGGAAGAAAGAGAATGGGGGAGGGAGGGAGGAGAAGAGGGAAAGGGAAGGTACTTGGGAATTAAATTGATCAGATTATGTTATGTCCATCTATAAATATGTCACCATGAATCCAGCTATTATGTATGATTATTATGTACTACTGATAAAAAAAGTATTTGATGTGGCACATGTACGTACTGGAATACTAGTCAGCCATTAAAAATTAAATCCTGTCATTTACAACAATATGAATGGAACTTTAGATCTTTATGTTAAATTAACTAAACCAAGCACAGAAAGGCAAGTACCACATGATCTCATTCATGTGTAATCTAAAAACTTTGATCTCACAAGAACTTGCAAGTGGATGGTAGTGACTAGAGGCTGGGGAGAGTAGAAGATGGGACAGGGGAAAGTTGTTCTGTGAGACAAATTGCAGTGAGACAGGAGTAAGAAGCTCGAGTATGCTATTGTGTAGAAGGGTAACTACAGGTAATGCTAACGAACTGCACATTTCAAAAAGCTAGAAAAAAGGTGTTTTGAATGTTTTTTATAAATAAATAATAAATGTTTGAAGAGATAGATATGTTTAGCCTGATGTAAACATTATACAATGTATATATGTATGAAAACATCGCACTACCCCATTTACGATCAGTATAATTTTTATTTTTTTAATCTATTAGTTAAAAATAAATTTAATTTCTTAAAAAGTTTCCTAGGGGATATTGATGAAGTAAATTCATAAACTTTCTTCCTTTATTTCTGTTTCTCCATTAATTAGCAAGTTTAAAATCTGTTGTGCAGACATATTTGTAAAGGTTGCTTTGGTCTTTGCCATGACTTACCAGAAACCCTGAATTCCTCACTTCCTTCTCTTAGTAGTTCTTCTAAAAGCCAGGTTGGGGGAATAGCTCAAGCCAAGTATGTGCTTAGCATGTATGAAGCCCTGGGTTCAATCCCAAGTGTATGCACAAAAAATTCTCCCAAAAGTCATGACAGAATCCCATGGATCAGGATTTAGGAATTCCTAATTGTTCTTCTTTCTCTTCATAGTGTTGATATCTAGGCATAAATTAGAGCGACCCATTCTTCATATCATTACAAATATTTCTCATATTATCCCCTTTTTTTCCTAAGGGACAAAGGTGTCTTCAGACAAGGTAGAAACTTTCCTGAAAAATGCAGGAATTAATCTCAAGAAGAAAGAAATCCTGACACTGAAGGAGCGTCTACCAGTCGATGGTGAGAATTTTGAAAATCAATGTACCCTTTAGTAAACCTTTGGGAATGATGAGTCCAATGAGTCTGGTAGTAGAGCTAGAATAATTGAAGTTAAGGTGTACATAAAAATGAGAAAGAGAGCAAGAGAAAGAAGAGAAGAAAAGAAAGAGGCCTTCAGCATAGCTACCAAACCCAACTTGGTGGCTACCACTTGGGAAGAATCACCAAGAACACTGCCAGTGTGAATGGGAAGTGTTAAATATCCATGTGACACCACAGGAAATGCCAAGGCATAATGAGAATGCTTGGAGTATTAATCTTGTAGTTTCTACTGTTAATCCAGCAATAAGTAGCAATAACTAACAATACACAGTCCTGGAATATATGAGCACTATTCTAAGCACTTTACCTATACTAACTTATTGAATCTTCCAAACAGTTCTGTAAGAGATAGAACATCTCTCTCCCTCTCTTTTATCTCTCATTTTACCTATAAGGAAACTAAGGCACAGAGAAATCAAGTAGTTTGCCCAAAGTCAGAGAGCTAGTAAGTGATGGAGCCAAGGAAAAAACCAAGCAATCTGACTTCAGAAACCCTCTTAACCATTATACTCTAATACCATGAGCTACTGGAATCAACAAATTTAAGTCATTATATAATAATGTCAAGAATATAATTAATTAAACTTGCATATATTACATGGTTTCATGCTAGTAGAACTGGGAAAAATGCACCAGGAAATTTGGGGGGACATCTCCCCCAAATGAAGTAGCAAAAATATAAGATTAATCCAAGTCAATTAACATGTGCTTTTATAAATCTGTAGAACTCTTCATTCTTTCATTACATTAACTTTAATGCTTAACACATATCAGGCACTGACCTTTGCCTTAATAAGAGGTAAACAGTTTTTCCAAAAATGACTTTTTATTTTTTAAATCCCTTACATAGCTCTTTTAACCTACCAATACAGGTAATATACTGTAGGTTTTGTGGTTTTCCTCATTTCCTAGCATATTGTACATCACCAGCACAGTGACTTAAAGTGTGAAACTATTAATATGGCTTTAGTAGAATACCTTGTATACCTGTGTGATCATCTGGGATAGGACAGAGGTCCAAGAGGCCTTGGTAGAAATAACTGAAGACACACAAAATTAAGGGTGTGATGGCATTTTCCTTTACATAGAATTTTATCAAAAGAAGTTCTTCCTTATCCTGCTTTAAAATCATATTAATAAGATATGAAACTATAAAAGAATACCAAAAAAAATTGGCATAATTGGAAAAGCATAAAAAAGAACAAGCAAGGATAAATTCTGCACCTTAAAACCTGGAATACATATTGACTTTACAGCTAATTCATTCTCTGCAGTGTTATCATTTTTCTATTATTTTTATTTAATAAACAATTATATAGCATTGGTCTTGTGTAACCATTAAACTAATGTCTAGGTAATAGTACGAATATAGAGTGATAATTGGTATCTCACTCTCAGAGGAAATTACCATCTTAGGAGAATTACAAATAATGCAACAGTCTAAATGTGTTTGAGCAGTGGTGTATTGGCATTCTTGATCAAGTCATAGTGGAAAATGAGAAAATCCATTGGCAGTTTGAATGTCCTGCCTGTTAGAAAATAGCATGATTTCACTAGTACCTCACCATCTCAAACTAGTATTTCTTCAGTTTGCAGTTTAATGAACTCTTTTAAATGTATTCATTGGCCTTCAGTGGCTTCAGACATTAATTTGAGAAATATTGAATAAAGAAATTAAGTACCTGATCTATGAAGATATTTTTCAATTGAGAATGGTCATTGCAAAACAAAATTTGTCATCATAAGTGGACATTAACTGAATATATCAACATGATGATTATCATGTTCACAACCTAAGAACAGCCAATCATTGCCAATACTTTGTTCTTTTAGCAGCAACCTGGGTGCCAATGTGATTATAAGCCTAAAGGGGCAATTGGCATTGACAAATGGAAATGCTGTTTTTACACAAAAATTATAAATTCTCAAAAATTCTCAACCCCTGAAAGCTAACTTAACAGAAAATGATTTGTCCTGAAGGAAAGAAGAGTGCTTTCAGCTTTGCTCTTGTGTTGTGCAATGTGGATTTTTAGTTTATAGGGTAGATAGCAGTAGCTGTATTAATAAGTTGATGAGGAGCTGATATGATAAAATAAACTTCTGGGAAAATGTTTTGAATGATTGAATTTGGGGCTTCTGTTTCACAATTTAAGGATACTATATTTTTATAAAACTGATGTTTTTTATCTTAAAGATAAAGGGAAGACTGATTTGAATGTGTTGATGAATGAAGTTAAAAAGATTACAGGTGAGTGGGATGTTACAATGAGTACTATATTGTGTAATCTTTAAGTTTCATATTGAAATATATCTTAACATAATAGTACTTCCTCCGTTTGTTCATTTAACAACTACTTAATGAGTGTTTACTACATTCCAGGCACTATTCTAGGCATTAAGATACATCAGTAAACAGAACAAACATCACTGCCCCATGAAGTTTACACTCTGGCAGGGAAAAGAAGCAATAAACAATAATCATTTTACACACACACACACACACATTATACAGCGTGTTAGAAAGCAGCAAATACTATAAAAGTAGAATAGTATAAAGGAGACAAGGCAAGCAGGATGTGCTGGGGAGACAGGGAAGTTGTGTTTTTAAGTAGGAGATCAGGCCTCCTTGGGAATGTGACATTTGAGCAAACACTTGAAGGAAGTGAGGGTGTTGGCCATGTGGGGATTTCTATACACAGTGCTGCAGACAGAGGGGACAAGGACCAAGACCCAAAGGTGGGAGCATGTCTGGAGTGTTTGAAGACCAGACGGAGGTCAGCACTGAAGATGAGTGACTAAGAAAAAAGGAACAGGGGGTGAGGAGAGGTAATGGGTGCAAGATCAGTCAGTCCCTTGAAAGCCCTGCAAGGACTTGGGCATGTTTTCTGTGATAAACAGAAATCCATTGTAGGATTTATAACAGAGGCATGATGTTTCCTGGCCTGTCTCTAATCAGATCTTTCTGGATTCTGGGCCAAGAATAGACTTGGGGAAGTGAAAAGAAGGAAACCTACTGTAGAAACAAACCATCCAGGGTTTTTAGTATAGCCAATGATGAAGATGGTGAACCAAACTAAGGTAGAAAGTATGCAGTTTATTAAAAGTGGTATTTAAAAAAAAATTCCTGATAGATTAGATATAAAGTACTAGATAAAGGAAAAAGTCAAGAATGATTTTAAGATTTTATGTGTCAGGGGTACAGGGGATTGAACCCACAGGTGCTTAACCACCAAACCACATCCCAACTCTTTTTGTTTGTTTTTATTCTGAGACAAGGTCTTCCTAAATTTCTTAAGGCCTCACTAAATTTCAGAGACTGGTTTTGAACTCGTGATCCTCCTGCCTTAGCCTCCTGAGTCACTGGGATTACAGGTGTGGGCCACTGCCCCTAGCTCTAAGACTTTCTTTTTTTTGGTCTAGAACAAAATGGTAACAATAGACTTACATTAACTGACATGAAAAAAGCTAGCAGTAGTCCAAATTCAGGGTGGAAGAAATTTAGGATTTCTGTTCGGTACATTTCGAGGTCTGGTAGACTTACAAATTCAGATGTCATGTATAAAGTTACTAGACCAACTTAAATTTAAGATATATACGGTAAAAATATGAAATTTAAAGCCATATGTATATAAATGGTATTTAAAATCATGAGATGGAATAAATTCACCTGAGGGAGTATAAGTGGTAAAGAAAAAACGGCTAAGGAATAAATACTGGAGCACTTCAAGATCAAGAGTTCTCAAAGTAAAGAAGACAAGGAGTAACTGGTGACATAGTTGGAAAAATCAAGAGAGCCAGGCACAATGGTACATGCCTGTAATCCCAGCAACCTGGGAAGCTGAAAACAGGAGGATCACAAGTTTGAAGGCAGCCTCAGCAACTTAATGAGAAACTGTCTCAAAATAAGAAGTAAAAAAGGGGTGAGGGCGCTGAGCCAAGTGTGGTGGCACAGACCTGTAAACCCAGTGACTCGGGAGACCCAGGTAGAAGAATCACAAGCTCAAAGCCAACCTCAGCAACATAGCCAGGCCCTAAGCAACTAAGCAAGACCCTGTCTCAAAAAGGGGGGCGTGGCTAGGAACATGATTGTGCCTCTGGCTCAGTGGTTAAGCACCACTGGGTTCAATCTTGTGTAGCCAAAAAAAAAAGAAAAAGAAAGAAAGAAGAAAACCGAGAGAATATGGTATCCTGGGGAAAAAATAAAGGTATTAAATTGGGTTGTATGAACCCAGAAAATGAACCCTGAAACAAAGATGCCTATGCAGGTAGTTTATTTGGGAGGGGTATGGTGTAAAGAAGTCTGACTAGAGTAAATTTGAACAGGTGGGAGGAAAATCTTTAGAAACAGTGTGAATATCTGAAGAGTTTTCCTGCAAAAGAAGGCAAACAGTGGAACGAGGTGGTGAAAGTGCTATCAAGAGAGGGCCTCTTGCTGGTTGCAGTGGCGCACACCTGTGATCCCAGACACCTTGGAGGCTGAGGCAGGAGGATCTCAAGTACCCAGCCTCAGCAATTTAGTGAAACCCTGTTTCAGTAACACAAAAGGGCTGGAGATGTAGCTCAGTGATAGAGTATTTGCATGGCATGTCCAAGACCCTGGGTTCAATCCCCAGAAAAACAACCAAAAAAAGCTTCCTTTTTTAATTAAAGAAATAAAAGTGGTAGTCAAGTCATGATTTGAAAAGAGGAAAAAAAAGATGTTAAGTAGTCATCAAGAGTGGGGAAGTTAGTAGACTAGCAAAGTATAATGTGGTTGCCCAGTGGCAGTAAGGATTCATTTGAAGTTCATTATCTTAATTTAAAGTGAAAATTATCAGCACAGTTTACTTTGGTTCTATTTCAGTTAGCATAGGCAAAGTGTAAGAGAGACATATTTAACCTGGAATGGGGTTTTATCATATATCAAAAGAAAGAATAGAGCAATTTAAATCCAATCTTCTGCAAGATTTAAACACAATTTCCACTTTTCTTTGCTCACCACTGCTTCTAACTGTCTACTTTCTTTTGGGTTTAGTTTTAGTCAGTACTTCCTTAGTTATTTCAACAAGTGTAGGTCCTTGCCTTCAAATGTTTTTATTTTATATGCATCCTTTGATCATAATTTGGCTGAATCTAGACTTGCAGACTGTCATTTTACCTTTAAACTCTGAAATCCGATGTTAGCATCAGAAGGAAAGTGTAGCGAAGCTGGTTCCACAAGGTAAAAAACTGAAAACAGGCTTCAGCCATAGCTTTGGGAAGAAACTTTACCCACCTGCCTTTCAGGCCTGCTCTCTCTAACACCCTCTGTTGTCAGAATTTAAAGGGGCCAGCAGGCAAAGCAGAAATGTGATTTATAGCTGAATTTTGAAAGACATGCTTCCTGCCCTCCCAAAACTTATAGTGTGAGTATATAACATAAATTCATTCAAAGTGGAACATTACAGCTTTCATTGTCATTTTTAAAACATGCTGTAATTCAGGCAAAAGAGGAGGAAGGGAAGTAGGATAGAGAAGATCAGAGGAGAAGGAAAAGAAAGAAGAAATCTATTATAATAGTAGTTGAATTATTTATATTAGCCATAAAACAGCATCAAAATTACTGAGAAATTATACAATCCCTGTTTTGCTTATTATATGGTATTATTTTATAGTTAGAAGAGATTCTCTTTTACTTAGGTTGAAAGAAAAATTTCTGACTTCCCTCTTGATTCCAAAAAAAGCTAAGCAAGTCTTCATTGCACCTTGTTCTTCCCCCTATAGCTAATAATGATGAGTTTCATATATACGTTTATATATGTATGTATGTGTTATATACAATATTAAAATATTATATAATTCTATATTCTCACCTAAGGCTGGTTCTCTTTTTCTAAAGGAAAGAAGATTCATACTGGAGATGTGAAAAATGTTCTAAACAAAATGGGAATAGAGATCACAAATAAAGAATACAAAAGGCTGATGAAAACTCTGCCTATTTCTGGTAAGCATTTAAGTGTATTCTACTTCACTGGTATCTAAAAATTTATTTTCATTCAACAAACATTTTTAAAGATCAATTACATGTACAGCACTATCCTCAACTTTGGGAGAGCAGGAACTATATCTACTTCTCAAAGTTCCTGGGAAAATTGGTTTTAAAGATTTGTACTAATAATCCTAATGTTTGAAACATTTTATGTCCACTTAAAATATTTTTTTAAAAGACCCAGTCTGGATTGGGGATGTAGCTCAGTGGTAGAGCACTTTCCTAGCATGTATGAGGACCTGGGTTCCATCCCCAGTGTGACTTGGGTAGAGAAACCCAGTCCTAGCTGGGTTTCTCTAAAAATTCTGTTCTTTCCATTTATATTTTAGTTTAGCAAACAAGGACCTCTCCAGTCAAAAGTCCTATCGTAGGAGAAACAAGTTCTTTAAGAGATACAAGACAACAGGTCAGAACTGTAGGAAAGCTGAAGAAAGAAAAAATGAAGTCAAAATAGATAGGAGAAAACAGTAAAGAAAAGGCTATGCGTACTTCACCCTCACTAGGTTGCCAGTAACAGTAGTTTTGTATTCTATCCAATGAACATGTTCATTGCAGTTTTTTTAAATATCTTTCGTTTCAGTAAGAACTAATCATGATAAATTTCTAAATTTTCCCCTCCTGTAAGTATGAACATTGATTTTTATAATTCTCCAAAAACATAATTGTGTTTTATCCTACAGCTGATAAAAAGGTATTTGAGAAAGAATTAATGGAAGGTGTGAAATCCTTCAGAGGTGAGTGAGAAAAAGAATAAAGACAATAATGTTTAAGACTATTCTCAAGGGCTGGAGTATAGGTAGAGTGCTTGCCTAACATGCATAAGACCTGAGATTCAAACCCTAGGGCAGCAAAAAAATAAATAAATAAAGTGTCCAATTCAAGGCTGGGGATGTATGTAGCTCAGTGGTAGAGTGTTTGCCTAGTATGCATGAGACACTGGGTTTAATCCCCAGCACCACAAAACAATCCAAATAAAGTGTACAATCCAAAGAGTTTTAGTACAGAGTTAATCAATTTTAGAATTTCATCACCCCAAAAGAAACTCTGTATCCATTAGCAGTCACAACCCATACCTGCAATCCTCCCAGACCCAAGCAACTATGATATATAGATATCATATAGATGAGTCAAGGAGAAATCACATACATAAACTCTGTGAAACTTCATATTTAAGATTGATTTAATGAAGACCATCAATAGTTTTCAGTAATTCTTCCTCATTCATCAGAGTCCTCCTTTATGTACAATTACATATGGAAATAATTTTTTGTTACTATATCAAGTTTCAAATCTTGTTTTTTGGACTAGCATAGCATTATTTGATTGTTATCTTTGCCTAACTCATCGGAGTAGTCAAACTCTGCTTTTTTGCCTCAATATAAACTTCTCCCAGAAATTTGATTATGGAAATCTATTCCTGATTCCCACATGACTTAAAGTTTCTTTGAACTTTTGTTTCTAGATAGGGATTGATACCTGCATTTGTCATTCTATAGCATCCTTATCTACTTTTTGTTGTTTTTATTTAGGAGGGAAGGTTAATGTCTGTGACCTAAGAAATGTTCTACAAAATACTGGGTTCACCCTTGAACCAAGAGAAGTCAAGGACCTACAGGCTCACCTACCAGTTACTGGTGAGCATTTAAGATACTTACATCCTGTAGACAATGAATAGTTTACTCTGAAAGCAATGAGGAAAGAAATGTTGGGGAGGGAGAAACTGGAGGCAGAGGTGCAATTTAAGAGGCTCTTGACAAGGACCTTACCTAGGAAGCCAATCACTGGTGACTGATTTGGTGTGGTAAGTTATATGATTATCAAAAACTCATAAAAATGGGAGGGGAAGGGCAGCAGAGAGAGCAAAATGAAGAGGAAATGGTATTTAGAACATAACAGTTGAATTGAGGTACTTTATGGGACATTCAATATCGGACCATTGAAAATGCATCCCTACTGATCTTTAAGGAAGGTTTCTAAGTAGCAGCAAGGCCAGGTCCCCGGTGGAGGTGCTCTTAGCAGTGCCACTTCTTGAGCAGTGGCAGAAGTCACGACAGGACCAGGACCAGTCCAGTTCATGTTCATCCATGGAGATCTCTCTCTTCTCACTCAACTGTGGGAAATCCAGCTGAAGTGACTAAGTCTAACAGAGAGAGAAAAGGAACAGTTCCATAAACTTTTTGTTGGTGGCTTAAGCTTCTAAACCACAGAAAAAAGTTTAACAAAGTACTGTGAGTCCTGGGGAAACTTAGAGACTGTGTGGTTATGAGGGATCCTGCAAGCAAAAGATCAAGAGGATCTGGTTTTGTAACTTTCTCATCTGTGTCTGAGGCTAATTGCTACCATGACTGCAAGAGCTCATTCAATTGATGGGAGAGTAGTTGAGCCAAAATGAGGTATAACAAGAGAAAAGTCTGGAAAACCAGGGGCTCGTGTGACTATAAAAATGGTATTTGTTGGAATTAAAGAAGATATCGAGATTTTCTTCTTAGCCACCTTAAGTCGTATGTGTGGTCTATTTCGACACCAGGATCTTCAAAGAGACGATGATGTTGGGCACCGAAGGCAGAGAAGGATTGGTGGTGAAGGTTCGGACTTGCCCTGATTTTATTTGGCCAATGAGATGCAACTGTTGTTTTCTGACTGCTAAATTTAAAATGGGGTTCAGGGTATTCATTTCACCTATAGCAGAGAAGACAGAGTGGCAAGGCTTGTTGAACTTGATTCAGAAGACGAAGTCAAACTGGTCCTGAAGAGAGAAACTATGGGACACAGACGTGTTGAAGTATGCGAGTCAAACCATGTTGAAATGGATTGGGTACTGAAACTGGTTCGAATAGTCCTAACATGTCCAATGATGGCTCTGTACAGCTTAGAGCACTCTCCTTTGGATGTAGCAAGGAAGAAATTGTTCAGTTCTCAAGACCGGAAATCATACCAAATAGGATGACATTGCTAGTGGACTTCCAGGGAAAGAGAACGGGGGGTGGGAAGGCCTTTGTGTAGTTTGCTTCACGAGAAATAGCTGAAAAGGTTCTAAAGAAACACAAGGAAAGAATAGGGCCCAAGAATATCAAAATGTTTCTTAAATATTCAAGCTGAAGTTAGAACTCATTATGATCTACCATGAAAGCTTACGGCCATACAGCAGCCAGGTTCCCTTGGCAGAGGGTATAACAGCCTTGGCAGGGAGCTGGCTTTGAGAGGATGAGGCATGGTGCTTATGGTGGAGGCCATGGAGGCTATGATGATTATAATGGTTTAATAATGGCTATGGATTGGGGTCAGATAGATTTGGAAGAGACCTCATTTTTCAGGAATGTCTGATCACAGATATGGGGATGATGACTCTACCTTCCAGAACACAACAGGGCACTGTGTACACATGTGGGGATTATCTTACAGAGCTACTGAGAATGACATTTATAGTTTTTTTCACCACTCAATCCTTTAAGAGTACATACTGAGATTGGTCCCAATGGCAGAGTAACTGTGGTGAAGCAGATGTCAAGTCTGCTACTCAGGCAGATGCTGTGGCAACTATGTCAAAAGACAAAGCAATCATGCAACACAGATATATAGAACTCTTCTTGAATCCTACAGCAGAAGGAAGTGTTGGTGCTTATGGTAACCAAATGATGGGAGGCATGGGCTTGTCAAACCAGTCCAGTTATGGTGACCCAGCTGAATTTTAGACCAGGTCCAGGAAGTAACTTTAGAGAAAGATCTGGTGGATATGGAGGTGGCTATGATGGCCAGGGAAGCATGACCAAGTTTTACAGGAAAACTCCAGGGATTTTCAATCAAACATTGCATAGGTAGCCAAGGTCCAATGAATAGCAGCTACTACAGAAGCGGAAGCCATGCATCTATGGGCGTGAACAAAATAGGAGGGATGCCTAGCATGTCCGGGATGAGTGGTGGATGGAAAATGTAACTGATCCTGATCATTGACTCTTGGTCAACTTTTTTTAAAGAAAGAACAAAATGTCCTTCTAACAGTTTTTACTATCCAAGCTTATGACTTATGCTTACTCTGTAAGTGGGAATCAAGATTATTTGAAAGACTTAAGGTTCAGTATTTTTTGAACACAGCAGTCATCCAGGATGTAACAGCAAAGTTGAGTAAATTATAACTATTAAAGAATTTGCAGCTTTTCTCAAGTTAGTTATATTGTAGGATGTACTTTAAACAGTAAGTGTATTTAGGTTAAAATCATTGAATTATGTTAAATGTTGCTCTTATACCATGTTACATTGAACACTATTTGGATGCATGTTGAAAGACATGCTTTTTGTAAAACTCAATATAGGACCTGAGTCTACAATTAAAAGCGAAACTCTTGGCGGGTTCATTAATTCTAGTTTCATTTAATAGCCTGTAAGGCGTGTAAGTTTAAGCTTTTTTTAAAGTTAATGGGGAAATTTTGAGATGCAATATCAATACTTTAGGATTTCAGTCTTGGTGTTTCTATGAATTCTGAAGCCTTGATTTAAATCTTAATTGTATTGTGATTTCCTTTTAGGCACATTGCACTAAGTGAAACTTTTCAAATAAATCTTCCTATTAAAAACTAAAAAAGAGAAGATATCAAGGCTGGTAGCAGTGGTACATGCCTGTAATTCCAGCAACTTGGAAGGCTAAGGCATGAGGATTGAAAGTTCAAGGCCAGTCTCCGCACATAGCAAGGCCCTAAGCAGCTTAGCAAGATCCTGTCTCAAAAATAAGAAAGGCTGGGGACTTAGCTCAGTGGTAAAGTACCTTGGGTTCAATTCCTAATAGCAAAAAGAAGAAAAAGAAGATGATGATGATGATGATTCCAAGGAACATCACCTTAGAGATTACTTTGAAGAACTTAGAAAAGCTGATATCACTGAGATAATTGCTAATAGGTAGTCTGGAAAGAAAAGAGACTTTAGCGTTGTTACTTTTGATGACCATGATCCTATAGATAAAATTGTAAAGCAATAATAACACACCATCAATGGTCATAACGCAAAAGTAAGAAAGGTTTGTCTAGACAAGAAATGCAAGAAAATCCAAAATTTTAGGAGTGGAAGAGGAAGCAACTTTGGTTTTGGGGATTCTCCAGAGGCAATGGAAATTTTGGACCAGGTCCAGGAAGTAACTCTAGAGAGGATTTGATGGATCTCGAAGTAGACATGGCTATAATGATATGTATGGAGAGGACTTGGAGGTAGTAGTTTTGGAGGTAGCCCTGATTATGAAGTAGGAAGTAGAGGATATGGTGGTGGAGCACCTGGACGTGGCCACCAGTGTAGGGGTTATGGAGGTTATGACAACTGTGGAAGAAGAAATTATACAATTGGAAATTAAAATGATTTTGAAAATTATAACCAGCAACTTTCTAACAATGGTTCAACTTTGGTGGTAGCAAGAAGATGGGGGCACCATATGGAAGAGGAAATTATGGTCAAAGGAGGCAGTGGAGGAAGTAGGGGTTATGGTGGGAGGAGCTGTTACTGAACTCCATTCTATTTGCCATGACCTTCACCGTATAAATAGGAGAGGATGAAATCCCAGAGGTAACAGAACAGCAGGTTATTGAAATAACAATGTTAAGGAAACACTTATCTGTCATGCATAAATATGCAGTGAGATGGCAGAAGACACAAAGGCAGATGCAGAAACCCATTTTGTAAATGAATTGGATTATTTAATAACATTACCTTACGGTGGCAAATGGATTGTAAACAAAAAAATGCCTTTGAGACAGTTTCTTAGTTTTTTAATTATTTATTGTTTCTTTCTAATGGCCTTTGTAAGAGTGCAGAAACATTCCTTCTTTTAATAAAGTTAAATTTTTAAGTTTCAGGTGACATGTGAAATCTTTTTTAAGATTTCTCTCAAAGTTTTGAAAAGTAGTTAGCCAGGGTCATGATATAATAAGATATAACATTTTTCCTTTTAAAATTTTGAGTGTTTATGTGGAGTTAAGAAGTTGTACATTTATTATTTAATAAAATAATTCTAAAGGAAAAAAAAGAAAGGTATCTAAAAATCATAAGAACCACCAGCAGACTAAAACAGTGCCTCAGAGTGTCTCTATGAAGTATATAAATACTAAAAGAATGGAAAGATACAATAAAGGAATATTTGAAAAATAAAGAATGAAATTAAAGAGTAAGACATGGAAGAAAGGGATAACAAGAGTCTGAAAATGTGAGGCCTGGGTTCAATCTCGGTATTAAAAAAAAAAAAAAAAAAAAAAGAGGGAAGGCTAAGAAGAAAAGCAGTAGGAAGAGATGACATAAAGATATATCCAGGAGGTTTCAAGATGGCGGCCTAGAGGGTGGCTGCATTTCATGTTGCTCCAGGACTCAGGATTCAAAAGAGGAGATATTGAGACGCTTGGGACCAACTCAAAGGAGCCGGGTGAGTCTCTCCCATTGGGGAGGTGTCCCGGATGGGGCGGTAGTCCCGGAATGCAGGGAACTTTGTGAAGTAGAGCTGCCGGCGAGAAGCCCCTCCCCCCGCTGGAGCAGTGAACTCGGACAACTGGGAGCATCGTAGAGGAGGCCACTCAGCACAGCGCTGGGACTCGGAGCAACCACTGGGGCTCCGGCAGCTGCCCAGGGGAGGAGTGGTGAGGAGAGCTATGTGGACTCAGGACACCGGGGCCTGCCCTGAAGAGGAGGAGGAGGAGCGTGGCCGCGTGGATTCGGAGTGACTACACCAGAGCTACAGGCAGTTGCCAGAGGAGAAGCTGCACAGCGAGCTGTTTGGACTTAGAGCGACCGCTTCTGAACACCGGGGACTGCCCTGAGGACAAGGAGGAGGAGGAACGGGGCCGCTTGGATTTGAAGTGACTGCACCAGAGCTACAGGCGTTTGCCAGAGGAGGGGCTGCGTGGCGAGCTGTTTGGACTCAGACCACTTCTGAACACCGGGGCCTGCCCAGAGGAGTAGGAGGAGGAGGAGGAGGAGGAGGAGCGTGGCAGGGCGTTTGGACTCGCAGTGACTGCATTGGAGCTCCAGGCAGCTGCTCAGAGGAGAAGGCGAGTGGTGAGTTGTTTGGACTTAAAGCGACTTCTCCTGAACACAGGGGGACTGCCTGCAGGAGAAGCGCGGTGGGTCGCTTGGTCTCCAGTGGCCGCACAAGAGCTCCGGGCGGCTGCCCAGGGGACGCGTGCAGCGGGTCACGTGGATTCAGAGCCACTCAGAGCGACCGCTCCTGAACACCTGGGGGGTTACCTGGAGGAGGAGGAGGAACAGGGAGGGTCATTTTGACTCGGAGTGATTGATTGCCCAGGGTTACGGGTGGTCGGTGGGAGGAGGAGGCACACAGTGAGTTGCTTGGACTCCTAGTGACCGCACCGGAATACTGGGCAGCTATCTGGAGGAAGAGGCGTGTGGCGGGTCTCTGGGACTCAGAGCGATTGTACGGGGCCCCAGGTGGCTGCTCAGAGGAGGGGCCGCATAGCCAGGCGATTAGGTGCAGAGCAGGGTCCCAGGATCTAGGAGACTTCTTGGTGGAAGAGCCGCACAGAGACACGCTTAGGGGTGAAGGTTCCAGGATTGCAGGTAGATTCTCTGAGGAGAGGTAGCCTAAGGAGACTCGTCTGCGAAGGGTGAGGCTCCCAGGCCCAGGAGGTAGGGCCGAGCCCCTGGGAACTTTGCAGAGGAAGGCAGCCCAGCCCAGGCGGTAGCTGTAAATTGAGGGGAACCTCTAGGAGAAGAACTGACAAGCGAGACCTCCCCACCGGGTGAGTCTTCCCTGTCGGGTGAGGTTTCCCCACAAGGACGGTAAAACCAGAGACTCAGGCCCAAACAGGCCTTGCCTCACCCCGCAGCCTAGTTCCCCTTTGGATGACCATTGGTCAACAAGTGGAGGCACCTCTGCCCACTAGCAGGGAATATACCCCACCTGAAGGCCACCACTCCTAGAGAGGCAGATTCCTTGTTGAGCACCTCATTATCAACTTCCTCCAAGACTTCAGCCTACTGAAGGCTAAGAGGGGATATATATAGAAATCTTCAGGGACATTGTAAGTCAATAAAGGAAATCTGCACTATCTCAGCGGTCCACTGATACCTGAAAAATATGAGAAAACAAGGAAAGAAAATGCTGCAAACAAATCTAGATGTTACATCAATAAAACCCAATGACAGCATGGCAGAAGAAATGACAGAAAAGGAGTTCAGATTGTACATAATTAAAATGATCAGGGAAGCAAACGATGAGATGAAGAGCAAATGCAGGCATTGAATGATCGCACCAAACGACAGTTAAAAGAGCAAATACAGGAAGCAAAAGATCATTTCAATAAAGAGTTAGAGATATTGAAAAAAAAACAAACAGAAATCCTTGACATGAAGGAAACAATAAACCAAATTAAGAACTCCATAGAAACCATATCCAGTAGGATAGAACACCTGGAAGACAGAACCTCAGACATTGAAGACAAAATATTTAACCTTGAAAACAAAGTTGAACAAACAGAGAAGATGGTAAGAAATCATGAACAGAATCTACAAGAACTATGGGATATCATGAAAAGGCCAAATTTAAGAATTATTGGGATTGAGGAAGGCTTAGAGAAACAAACCAAAGGAATGAACAATCTATTCAATGAAATAATATCAGAAAATTTCCCAAATCTGAAGAATGAAATGGAAAAATCAAGTTCAAGAGGCTTATAGGACTCCAAATACACAAAATTACAACAGACCCACACCAAGGCACATTATAATGAAAATGCCTAACATACAAAATAAAGACAGAATTTTAAAGGCTGTGAGAGAAAAGAACCAAATTACATTCAGGGGGAAACCAATACGGATATCAGCAGATTTTTCAATCCAGACCCTAAAAGCTAGAAGGGCCTGGAACAACATTTTTCAAGCCCTGAAAGAAAATGGATGCCAACCAAGAATCTTATACCCAGCAAAACTTACCTTCAAATTTGACGATGAAATAAAATCCTTCCATGATAAACAAAAGCTAAAAGAATTTACAAAAAGAAAGCCAGCATTACAGAACATTCTCAGCAAAATATTCCATGAGGAAGAGATGAAAAACAAAGAAGCAAATCAGCAAAGGGAGGAATTATCCTAAAGGAATTGTCAAATAAAGGAGGAAACAAGTTGTGTCAAATAAATAAATAAATAAAATTTAAAAGATGAACCAAATGACCGGGAAACCAAATCATATCTCAATAATAACCCTGAATGTTAATGGCCTGAATTCATCAATCAAAAGACATAGACTGGAAGATTGGATTAAAAAGAAAGATCCAACAATATGTTGCCTGCAAGAGACTCACCTCATAGAAAAAGATACCCATAGGCTAAAGGTGAAAGGATGGGGAAAAACATACCATGCACATGGACTCAGCAAAAAAGCTGGAGTATCCATCCTCATTTCAGATAATGTGGACTTCAAGCCAAAGTTAGTCAGAAGGGATAAAGAAGGTCATTTCATACTGCTTAAGGGAAGCATAAATCAGCAAGATATAACAATCATAAATATCTATGCCCCAAACAGTGGCTCATCCATGTATGTCAAACAAATCCTTCTCAATTTCAGAAACCAAATAGACCATAACACAATAATACTAGGTGATTTTAACACGCCTCTCTCACCACTGGACAGATCTTCCAGACAAAAATTGAACAAAGAAACCATAGATCTCAATAACACAATCAATAATTTAGACTTAACGGACATTTATAGAATATACCATCCAACCAAGAGTGAATACACTTTCTTCTCAGCAGCACATGGATCCTTCTCTAAAATAGACCATATATTATGCCACAAAGCTAATGTTAGCAAATACAAAAAGATAGAGACACTACCTTGCATTCTATCAGATCATAATGGATTGAAGTTAGAAATAAATGAAAGAGTAAAACACAGAAACTATTCCAACATCTGGAGAGTAAACAATATGCTATTATATGATGAATGGATAACAGAAGATATTAGGAAGGAAATTTAAAAATTCTTAGAGGTAAATGAGAACAAAGAAACATCATATCAAAATCTCTGGGACACTATGAAAGCAGTACTTAGAGGGAAATTTATTTCATGGAGCGCATTTAATAAAAGGAGTAAAACTCAACAAATAAACGACAACACTACAGCTCAAAGCCCTAGAAAAAGAAGAACAGACCAGCACCAAAAGTAGTAGAAGACCGGAAATAGTTAAACTCAGAGCTGAAATCAATGAAATTGAAACAAAAGAAACAATACAAAAAATTGACAAAATAAATAGTTGGTTCTTCAAAAAAATAAACAAAATTGATAAACCTTTAGCCACACTAACAAAGAGAAGACGAGAGAAAACTCAAATCACTAAAATTCGTAATGAAAAGGTAATATCACAACAGACACGATTGAAATACAAAACATAATTAGAACCTATTTTGAAAATCTATACTTCAACAAAATAGAAAATTTTGAAGACATCAGCAGGTTTCTAAAGACATATGAATTGCCTAAACTGAACGAGGAGGACATACACAATTTAAATAGACCAATTTCAAGTAATGAAATTGAAGAAGTCATCAAAAGCCTACCAACAAAGAAAAGTCCAGGACCAGAAGGGTTTCCAGCCGAGTTCTACAAAACCTTTAAAGAAGAGCTCATTCCAATACTTCTCAAAGTATTCCATAAAATAGAAGAGGAGGGAACCCTCCCAAACTCATTCTATGAAGCCAATATCACACTGATACCTAAACCAGACAGAGACTCATCAAGGAAAGAAAATTTCAGACCAATATCCTTAATGAACATCGACGCAAAAATTCTCAAAAAAATTTTAGCAAATCACATACAAAAACATATTAAAAAGATAGTGCACCATGATAAGTGGGTTTCATCCCAGGGATGCAAGGTTGGTTCAACATCAGGAAATCAATAAATGTCATTCACCATATCAATAGACTTAAAGTCAAGAATCACATGATTATTTCAATAGATGCAGAAAAAGCATTTGATAAAATACAGCACCCCTTCATGCTCAAAACACTAGAAAAAATAGGGATAGTGGGAACATTCCTTAACATTGTAAAGGCCATTTATGCTAAGCCCATGGCTAATATCATTCTAAATGGTGAAAAACTGAAAACATTCCCCCTAAAAACTGGAACAAGGCAGGGATGCCCTCTTTCACCACTTCTATTCAACATCGTTCTTGAGACTCTAGCCAGAGCAATTAGACAAACCAAAGAAATTAAAGGGATACGAATTGGAAAAGAAGAACTCAAACTATCCCTGTTCACTGATGACATGATTATATATTTAGAGGAACCTGGAAATTCCACCAGAAAACTCTTAGAACTCATAAGTGAATTCAGTAAAGTAGCAGGTTACAAGATCAATGCTCATAAATCCAATGCATTTTTATACATAAGTGATGAATCTTCAGAAAGAGAAATTAGGAAAACTACCCCATTCACAATAGCATCGAAAAAAATAAAATACTTGGGAATCAATCTCACAAAAGAGGTGAAAGACCTCTACAATGAGAACTATACAACACTAAAGAAAGAAATTAAAGAACACCTTAGAAGATGGAAAGATCGTCCATGTTCTTGGATAGGAAGAATTAATATTGTCAAAATGGCCATACTACCTAAAGTGCTATACAAATTCAATGCAATTCCAATTAAAATCCCAATGACGTACCTTACAGAAATAGAGCAAGCAATTATGAAATTCATCTGGAAGAATAAGAAACCCAGAATAGCTAAAGTAATCCTTAGCAGGAAGAGTGAAACAGGGGGTATTGCAATACCAGATCTTCAACTCTACTACAAAGCAATAGTAACAAAAACAGCATGGTATTGGTACCAAAATAGAAAGGTAGATCAATGGTACAGAATAGAGGACACGGACACAAACCCGAATAAATACAATTTTCTCATACTAGACAAAGGGGCCAAAAATATGCAATGGAGAAAAGATAGCCTCTTCAACAAATGGTGCTGGGAGAATTGGAAATCCATATGCAACAGAATGAAACTAATCCCATATCTCTTACCATGCACGAAACTAAACTCAAAATGGATTAAGGACCTCGGAATCAGACCAGAGACCCTGCAGATTATAGAAGAAAAAGTAGGTCCAGATCTTCAACATGTCGGCTTAGGACCAGACTTCCTTAACATGACTCCCATAGCACAAGAAATAAAAGCAAGAATCAATAACTGGGATAGATTCAAACTAAAAAGCTTTCTCTCAGCAAAGGAAACTATCAGCAATGCGAAGAAAGAGCCTACAGAGTGGGAGAATATCTTTGCCAATCATACTTCAGATAGAGCACTAATCTCCAGAATCTATAAAGAACTCAAAAAACTCTACACCAAGAATTCAAATAATCCAGTCGACAAATGGGCTAAGGAAATGAATAGACACTTCACAGAAGAAGATCTACAAGCAATCAACAAACATATGGAAAAATGCTCAACATCTCTAGTAATAAGAGAAATGCAAATCAAAACCACCCTAAGATTCCATCTCACCCCAATTAGAATGGCGATTATCAAGAATACGAGCAACAACAGGTGTTGGCGAGGATGTGGGGAGAAAGGTACACTCATACATTGCTGGTGGGACTGCAAATTAGTGCAGCCACTCTGGAAAGCAGTGTGGAGATTCCTTAGAAAACTTGGAATGGACCCTCCATTTGACCCAGCTATCCCACTCCTTGGCCTATACCCAAAGGACTTAAAATCAGCATACTACAGAGATACAGCCACATCAATGTTCATAGCTGCTCAATTCACAATAGCCAGACTGTGGAACCAACCTAGATGCCCTTCAATTGATGAGTGGATAAAGAAGCTGTGGTATATATATATATATATATATATATATATATATATATATATATATATACACAATGGAATATTACTCAGCCATAAAGAATGATAAAATTATGGCATTTGCAGGCAAATGGATGAAATTGGAGAATATCATGCTAAGTGAGATAAGCCAATCTCAAAAAGCCAAAGGAAGAATGATATCGCTAATAAGTGGATGATGACACATAATGGGGGGAGGGAAGGGTTAGTGTTAGGGTTAGAGTTAGGGTTAGGGAGAGGGGCAAGTATGGAGGAAGGAAGCTCTGTATAGAAGGAAAAGAGGGGTGGTAGGGGTGGGGGGAAGGGAAAAAATAACAGAATGAATCAAACAACATTACTCTATGTAAATTTATGATTACACAAATGGTATGCCTTTATGCCATGTACAAACAGAGAAACAACATGTATCCCATTTGTTTACAATAAAAAAAAAAAAGATATATCCACAAAGGCCAAACATTGTAACATATACCTATAATCCCAGCAGTTTGAAAGGCTGAGGCAGGAGAATCACAAGTTCAAGGTCAGCCTGGGCTATGTACTGAAAAAAGGGAGGAAAAAAGATATAACCATAAGGATATAGACTGGTGTAAACAATGACAACAACAGAGATAGTTTGGGAGCTGAGTTGAAAGGACTTAGACTGAACTAGAGAAAGGGAGTCTTCTTCTTTAAAGAAGAAATCACTAAAACGTCCTGCTGAGTTTGGTAGCTAACATTAGGATGCAAATCCCCAAGAATCTTTACCAGCATGAAGGGCTAATTTCAAGTTTCTTTATAACAGCATAGAATTCCAAGGACTAGAATGAGTATCATTTATTAGGACAGGATTTCATTATTCAAGGATCTAAGTCCTGAGTTTTTAAAATAATTTATTGATTCATCCAACATTAAATATGTATTGAATGCCAATGATATGCTAACATTGGTTTTATATTGCTTATTCACCTTGCAGATTTCTAGACTGTATTTACTAGAAACTAAGAGTGGTTAGAGGCACAAGAGAAAAAGGGATATGTTGTCTGTTCTCAGAGGTTCTTACCGTCTAGGGGGAAATGCAGAATTGCAAGAGAACTAGCAAATTTTGTGGATGAAGATCCCTGGGCTAAGGGTTATATCCTGAAATTGGATAAGGCAACAATACGTAAGTTGAACTCTTGCCTGTTATTGTGTGTATCCTCTAGCCCAGGGATTCTATAAATTTTTGGTCTCAGAACTCTGTGTTATTTTTGTTGATGATCTCCATCTATTAATATCTATTGTATTAAAAACTAAAGCACATTTTAATAGAATTTATAAATAAATTCATTTTAAAACAATAATTAATCCATTACATGTTAATTTTTAAAGTATTTTATGACAAATAACAATATCCCCCCCCCAAAAAAAAATAATGAGAAGATTTTACATACTCGTAAGTCAATTTGACTGGACTCTCATATCTGCTTTTGCATCCAGTCTATTAGGATATGTTATTTTGGGTGAAATAAAGAATCCACCTTAACACAGATGTAACTGGTGAAGGAAGGAGTATTTTAATGGTCTTTTCAAATAATTATACTTTTATTTGCTGTTACCTCAAAACTCAATGAATGGTAGCTTCTTTAAGTTTATTATAGGATTAGAAATGTCATCAGTGACCTTTTTATATTTGATTTAATTAAAATTTTATTAATCTATCTTATACTTTCATCTCTACCCATGTATAATTTTATAACACCATGCTTTGGCCATTTGGAAGATATTGATTCATTGATTATACAGATCTTCCAAGTATTGACACATTTAATTAATTATTCAATATTTTTAAGTCACATTTTTTATTGTTTGTTCTACTTAGTTATACATGACAGCACATGCATTTTGATTCATTGTATACAATGGAATACAACTTTTCCTTTCTCTGGTAAATCACATTTATTAATAATACCACCAGTCTCACAGAAACAGTGTTTAAGTACTGGGAAACTGTCAACTCACAATGCAGAGATGTTTTTCAAAATTCAAATTTTTGTTTGACAGTTTGAGCCTCTATCATTAAAACATCCATTATCAGTTTTTCTTAAAATAATAGGCTCACTTTGTTCATTTTCAAGAATGTCCCCAGATACCCAACCCTGAAAAACTATATTTCATTCATCATTTTCTCAAGTTCAAGTGGTATTCCATGAAAAAGCAACTAGTTTGCTTATAACGCAATCACAACAAGTTCATTTTCTCGAGAAATCTTCATATTTCAGTATGTAAATGGAAGCACTTTTGGCATACTTCTGATTTCATTACACAGAATATTTAAAAGGTGTGTACTCACGAGTTAAGATTTAACAAAATAACTTTTATTGCTTTATTGAGGACATTCTTTTCCATATTTTGATTGATGCATTATAGTTGTACATAATAGTAAGATTTGTTGTTACATATTTATACATGCACACAAAATAATATAATTTGACTAATGTCATTTCCCAGTAGTTCCCCTTTCTCTCCCCTCCTCTTTTCCCTGGTCTGTTCCTCTACTCTACTGATCTTCCTTCAATATTCATGAGATTTCGCTTCCATACACTTTTCTTTTCCTTTTTCCTTCCTAGCTTCTACACATGAAAAAAGAAAAAAGAAAAAAAAAAAAAACATGTTCCTTGACCTTCTCAGTTTGGCTTATTTCACTTTAACATAATAATCTCTAGTTCCATCCATTTTCCCGAAACTCATATAATTTCGTTTTTCTTTATGGCTGAATAAAACTCCCTTGTATATTTTGACCACATTTTCTTTATTCATTCATCCAAATATGGACATCTAGGTTGGTTCAATAGTTTAGCTATTGTGAATTGTGCTGCTATAAACATGGGCATGCATGTATCACTGTAGTATGGTGCTTTAATTCTTTAGGATAAGTACTGAAGAGTGGTATAGCTGGATCATATGGTTGTTCCATCCCTAGTTTTTTGAGGAACCTACCTACCAACTTCCATAGTGGTGGTAATAATTTACAGTACCATCAATTGTGTAAAATTTTTTCTTTTTCTCCACATCCTCTTCAGCATTTATGATGGACTGTATTCTTGATGGTTGCCATTCTGACTGGAGTGAGATGAAATCTGTGTAGTTTTGACTTGCATTTCCCTAATTGCTAATGATAATGAACATTTTTCCATGTACTTGTTGGCCATTGTATTTCTTCTCTTGAGAAGTGTCTGTGTAGTTCATTGGCCCACTTATTAATGGGTTGATCTTTTTTTTGGTGTTAAATTTTTTGAGTTCTTTATATATTCTGGATATTAATCCTTTGTCAAAAGAGTAAATAGCAGATTTTCTCCTATTGTATAGGTTGTCTCTTCACAGTCTTCATTTTTTCCTTTGCTGTGCAGAAGCTTTTTAAGTTGATACCATCCCATTTATTAAATCTTGGAATTATTTCCTGAGCTTTAGGAGTTCTATGCTAGAGTGTTGACCCTATATTTTCTTCTTGGAGTTGCATAGTTTCTAGTCAATTCTGAGACCTTTGATTCATTTTGAGTTCACTTTTATATCTGATAAGAGACAAGGGTCTAGTTTCATTCTTCTACATGTGGATAAACAGTTTTCCCAGCACTGTTTATGCAAAAGGCTGTCTTTTCTCCAGTGTATGTTTTTGGCACTTTTGTCAAGGATCAGATGACTCTCTGTCTCTGTATTCTATTCTATACCATTGGTATTTGTGTCTGTTTTTATTCCAGTGCTATGCATTTTTTCTATAGTGTAATTAGAAGACAGGTATTATAATCCCTCCAGCATTGCTTTTTTGGTTTAGAATTGCTTTGGATATTCTGGGTTTTTTATTCTTCCAAATGAATTTTACAACTATTTTTTGTAAAACAGTTCTGTGATGAATGGATTGGCTTTTTGATGGGGATTGCATTGAATGTGTATATCACTTTTGGTAGTGTGGCCATTTTAACAATATTAACTCTGACCATTCATGAACATGGGAGTGAGGGATTTCCATCTTCCCATGTCCTCTTCAGTTTCTTTCTTCAATGTTCTATAGTTTTCATCATAGAAGTCTTTCACCTCCTTGGTTAGATTTATTCCTAGTTTGGTTTTCTTTTTTTTTTTTCAGACTATTATGAATGAGATTTTTTTTTTCCTGATTTCTTTCTCAGCAGATTCATTATTAGTATATTGAAAAGCTATTTATTTTTGTATATTTGTTTTGTAACCTGCTACTTTGCTGAATTTATTAGCTCTAGCAGTCTTCTGGTGAAACTTTTTGGATCTTCTAAGTGTAGGCTCATATTATCTGCAAACAGTGATACTTTGACTTCTTCCTTTCCTATTTTTATCCCCTTTATTTCCTTCTCTTGCCTAATTTCTCTGGCTATAATTTCTAGTGCTATATTAAATAGGAGTGGTGAAAATGAACATCCTTGTGTTCTTCCAGATTTTATAAAAAATGCTTTTAGTTTTTCCCCATTCATTATGATGTTAACTTTGGGGTTTTTTTTTTGTTTGTTTGTTTGTTTTGTTTTGTTTTTTTTTGCAGTGCTGGGGATTGAACCCAGGGCTTTGTGCTTGCAAGGCAAGCACTCTACTGACTGAGCTATCTCTCCAGCCCAACTTTGGGTTTTTAATAGATGTCTTTATGATATTGAGGTGGGTTCCTGCTATACCAAGTTTCTTCAGTGTTTTTGTCATGAATGGGTGCTGAATTTTGTTGGTTTTCTCTCCAGCTGTTGAAATGATTAAGTGTTTTTTATCCTTAATTCTATGTATGTGATGAATTGCATTTATTTATTTGCAATGTGTTAAATCATCCTTGCATTCTCTGAGATAAATCCAACTTGGTCATGATGTACAGTCTTCTTAATATGTTGTTAAATAGGATTTGCCAGTATTTTATTAAGAATTTTTGCATCTAAGTTCATCAGGGATATTGGTCTGTAGTTTTCTTTCCTTGATGTGCCCTTATCTGGTTTTGGTAGAGTGTGATACAGGCTTCATAGAATGAATTTGGAAGTATTGCATCCTTTTCCATTTTATAGAATAATTTGAGGAGTATTGGCATTGGCTCTTCTTTGAAGGTCTGAGAGAATTCAGCTGAGAATTCATCTGGTTCTAGACTTTTCTTCATTGGAAGGCTTCTTATTACTGCTTCTATCTCATTACAACTTATTAGTCTGTTTAGATTTTCTGTGTCTCTTGATTCAATTTTGACAGGTCATGTGGTTCTACTAATGTATCCATTTCTGCTAGATTTTCCAATTTCTTGGAGTATACATTTTCAAAATAGTCCTTAATGATGCATTGGATTTCTGTGATGTCTCTGGTGATTTCTCCTTTTACATCTCTACTTTTATTAATTTGGATCTTCTTTTCTGCTTGAGTATTTGGCTAAGGGCTTATCAATCTCATTTATCTTTTCAAAGAACCTACTCTTCATTTCATTGATCCCTTGTATTGACTTTTTTATTCTTGGCTTCCTTGATTTTGGCTCTGATCTTAATTATTTCATTCTTTCTACTGGTTTTGGAATTTTTTTTTTCCTTCTTCTTTTTCAAGGGCCTTGAGATGCATCATTTAAGCTTGTTTATTTGGGAACATTTTGATTTGCTTATATAGACACTGATCTGTAAACTCCTTGTAGAACTGCCTTCATAGTGTCCTAGAGGTTCTGGCATGTTCTATCACTATTCTTATTTGATTCTAAGAATTTTTAAATTTTTTCCCCAAATTTCTTCATTCAGTCATTCATCATTTGAAAGTGTATTGTTCAATTACCATGTGTTGGGGCTCAGTTTGTGGAATTCTTGCCTCACATGCACAAGGCCCTGGGTTCAATCCCCAGCACCACAAAAAAAAAAAAATTCACTATGTGTTTATGTAGTTTCTGTAGGGATTTTTGGTATTGACTTCTAATTTAATTTCATTATCATTATTATCTGATAAGATACAAGGAATTATATCAATTATTTGTATTTATTAAGAATTGTTTTGTGAAGCTGTGGTTGTGGCTCAGTGGCAGAGCGCTTGCCTATCATGTGTGAGGCACTGTGTTCAATTTTCAACACTGCATATAAATAAATAAAATAAAGGTCCAACTAAAAAATTTTTTAAAAAAGAATTGTTTTGTGAACTAAAATACAATCTATTTTGAAGAAGTTTCTATAAACCTCTGAGAACTGTATTTGGTTGTTGTTGGATGAAATATTCTATAGATGCCAATACTTCTATTTGATTTACAGTATTTTTAGACTTAGAGTCTTTACTGAGTTTATGTCTGACTGACCTATCTATTGGTGAGAGAAGTGTGTTGAAATCACCCAGTATTATTGTAATGGATGTGAGACTTTATTTAATTCAAGCAATGTCTCTTTTAGGTAATTAGTTGCACCCACATTTAGGGCATAAATATTTAGTATCATTACAGCTTCTTGTTGGATTGTTCCCTTTTCCAGTATAATGTGACCTTCTCTGTCTCTTTGGATTAATTTTGGCTTGAAGTCTGCCTTGTTGGATATGAGAGTAACTATTCCTTGTTTGGGGGTTCCATTTGATATATCATTTTCCATCATTTCGCTTTCAGCCTGTGGCTGTCCTTGCCTATAACGTGTGTCTCTTGCAAATGACATACAGTTGAGTCTTGTTTTTTAATTCATTTTGTCAGCCTATGTCTTTTAATTGGAAAGTCAAGATTATTAACATACAATATTATAAAGAGATGTTTATTCCTACCATTTTGATTTATTTCTAATGTTTCTCTAATGTTTCTCATTTGCTTAGCTACTCTTCATATGATATTTGTTCATTTGTGAGCTCTGGGCTTTGCTTTTATTTCTTTTGTATGGAATATTTCTTTAAGTATTTTCTATAGTGCCACTTGGTAGTCATGAATTTTTTTTTTCTGCTTACCTTGAAATGTTTTTACTTATTCTTAGATTTTGAAGGATAGCTTTGATGGACATAACAATATTGGTGGACAGTTTTAGGACTTGGACACATCATTCCAAGCCCTCCTGACTTTTAGAGTTAGTGCTATGAATTCTGTTGGTTTGCCTCTAAATGTGACCTGGCATTTTTCTCTTGAGGCTTTTAAAATTCTATTTTTGTTTTGTATGTTAGGCATTTTGATTATGATGTGTGGTGGACAGTTTCTTTTTTGATCTTGTCTATTTGGGGTTCTGAACACTTCCTGTATCTGGATGTCTATCTCATTCTCAAGTTTTAGAAGATTTTCTCTTACTATTTCCCTGAAGTGGTTATCCATTCCATTATTCTGCATCTCACAACTCTTTTCAATTCCAATAATTCTTAAATTTGGTCTCTTATTTGTCCCAGAATTCTTGTTTGTCCTGATCATTGTCACTGGTTTCCTTTACTTTAATACTGTCTGTTCAAGGCTGATCATGTTGTCCTCAAACTCTGAGATTGTCTTCAGCATTGACTACTCTATTAGAGAAACTCAACTGAACATTTCATTTGCTTTATTGTATGTTTCATTTCCAAGATTTTTGTTTGGTTCTTTTTTCATATCATTATCTCCTTACTGAATTTTTCATTCATATGCTGTACTGACTTCCTTAACAACTCATTCAGTTGTTTTCTGCTTCTCTTGAAATTATTTTATCATTTTTATAATCATTCTTTTTAACTATTGTTGGGGGCTGTGCCATGTTGGCGGCGGCGGGATGGCGCCTGATCACATCGGCAGTGAGGAGGTTAATTGACATAAGCACACTCAGGTGATTTTCTCGTCCACGCACACAATGTATGTGCATGTGTTCTCAAGCACTAATTGCCTGCTTGGAGCATCTCGCCTAATCTTTGCGTAAGAGGCATGTCCCTGCTCTCCGCCTCCTGGAGGTGATATAAGCGTAGGCGGAGTGAGACAGAGACACAGCAGCCATTAGCAGAAAAGCAGTAGAAGAAGACACACGCGCGGCAGCAGCCAGAGGGGAAAAACACACAAACAGCAGCCATTAGCAGAAAAGCAGTAGAAGAAGACACACACAGAAGCAGGACACACGCGCGGCAGCAGCCAGAGGGAAAAACACGCGGCAGCAGCTAGTAGGGAAAAGCGTTGGCAGCAGCCAGAAGAAAGAACACAGCAGCTAGTAGGGACACACAGCAGCCATTAGCAAAAAGCAGTTAGGAAACGCGCAACGGCAGCTAGTAGGGAAAAGCAGCACAGCAGCTAGCAGGCAGCGGCAGAAGGCAGATCGCAGAACAGAGAACTGAGACGCATCACTAAACCACCTTAGGTAGACGTACCCTTAGTTCACAGGATGCAGGACTTTAAGGCGTAGCAAGTCTCTTCCTCTAAGCTCTAAGCAAAGCCTGTCCTTCTCTCAAGGTCTCTCTTAAGCAAAGTCTCTCTTTCTCTCTGATAAGCAAAGTCTCTCTCTCTCTCCTCTCAAAGTAAGTAAACCTCATTTCCTCTATCCTCTATAAACAGCGGGAAAGCAGTGCACTAAAGAGAAAGATAGAAGTGCCTCGGTTTCCACTCCACCACCCATAAGACCCATGCAAGTTGTTGCTGCAAGCGGTGACAAATATCCATGGATTTTGGAACCGCAAAGAGCCAGCGACAATTATTATTTTATATTTCATCCACTTCAGTATCTTTGTAGTCAGTTGCTGGTAAATTCTGAATTTTAGGAGGAATCATGTTACCTTGGGGTTTTTTTTTTTTTTCCTGTTTATTGTATTCCTGTGTTGACTTTTATGCATCTGTTGGGATGAATTTCTCTTTCATTCTTATGTGTGGGCCTTTTTAGGGCATTGCTTTTTCTTGCCAAATTGTCCTAGAGTGATCTAGATCGAGACCCCCTCAGAGGTGTGGTCCACAGACTTTGTGTTAATTCTGTGTTCTTACTATAGGAGTCAATGTCCATGAGTGGGGCCTGAGGGCCCACCCCTCACTGTTCCTATTAGAGACCTGGCCATTAGTGTCTTTGTCTCTTCTTTGTATTAAAACACAGCTGAAGTTTGAGCATCATTAATTTTTTTGTGGAGCAAAAAAGCACACCGTCTTTTGTTCAGAAGCAGAGTCTCTACCTTGTGAACTTGCAGTGTTTATGTAGCTTCCTACCACCTCATAGAAGAGAGGAAAACAAACAATAGCAACAAATAATGCAAACCATATACTGCATTAAAATAAATGCCAGTGCCTACTACGACATCTGCCCCACCACCACAAAAACAAGAACGGTGGAGTCAGCATAGCCAGCATCAAAAATGGTAGATAACTATGAACTAGTGCTGGCTTTAAAATAAACAGCAGGCGTCTGCTCTGTCATCCACAGCACTAACAATTGTTACGATATGAATGGTAGGGGCAGGATCTATAAAAACCAAATAGTTATAAAAGATGGAAAAGATACAATTCATTAAGAGAAAAGAAAATGTAATAGGAAGCTAGAAGAGGGATGTTCAAAATGTGAACAAAGAGAATTCAAAAGAAATGTAGCAAGTGATGATTCCAAAGAAGGAGAATAAAAGGAAAACAATGGGAAAGAGAAAGTGAGAACAAGAGAATTTGGCTATTAATGAAAGAAGAAAGAGAAATAAGAGAAACAAAACCAAAACAAACTAAAAACCCTAGCCCTCAAAATATAATGCAAGGGAAAATAACTATTTAAAAATGCTAAAAATGAGAAAAAAAGAAATATGTATGTTTTATATATGTCTGTGAGCCAATCATCACAGTAAGAACACACCACACACTGAAAGAAAGGAAGAAAGGAAGGAAGGGAGGGAGGGAGGGAGGAAGGAAGGCTCTTGATGAAACATGAATCATTTCACTGAGGGCAAAACGGTCAACAAGAATGAATAGTCACTGCCTATGCCCAACTGTCCTTCTTTCCATTTTTTCTTGGACTATATACTGAGAGAGAGAGAGAGAGTGGTGTCCGTGCATGTGTGCAAGCATTGGGGGTTGTTAACCCCTTCCTGTTCTCGTGTTGCCCACCAAGCTGCCAGTTGGAGTGGCCTAAAACTGAAGCTGGTTTTAGTAGCTCTCCGCTTCCTTCTCATCAGAGTAAGGTAGGATGCAACGGGAAGTACTGTGGATTGGAGTTTGCACAGACCAGATCAGTGCGCTCCCAGGATGGGGCTGCTGCAGAGTTCTGTGAGGGGAGTTCTGGCAGTCGGGGCTTAGGTCTAATCAGGCCTTAATGATTTTGTCGTGTGGTATCCACTCTGGAGAGATTAGGTCAATAAACTCCCAATGCCAGGCAAGTGCTGATCTCTGCTGGGAGTCTGAATCTCAGGAGCCTTCCAAGAATTCTACTCACAGGGCAGGGGAGCCAAGTCTCTGTACACTCTGCTGTCCATGAATATATATAGCCTTTCCAGGTTTAGTCCCTGAGTGTATTCACACCTCCTGGTTCAATTTCCCAACATTCTTCAGCTAGTCGTGACTCAAAGAAAAGCGAGTTGGTCTCTCTTGTTTTCCTGACTTGAATCCCCTGGGTACATTCTTCTTGGTGCCTGTTTAGCTCAAGTTCTTCATGGTACACCCTAGGCCACAGGCTAGGCACTTGCCGGGGAAGTATGGCAATGTTTGCTACAGTCTCCTGGGCTCCTACAGCAGCAAGCTGAAGTGTAGCTTCCTGAAGATGGTTTTTCCCTCAACTCTCCACTTGCCAGTTGAGAAATACAGAATATTTTCCAAATACCAGTTCACTGTGCAGCCTCCGGATCAGCTAATTTCAGGCTGCTTTTCTGATCTACAGGGTTTTCCATGCCAAATCTGACCATTGTGTTTCTCTCTGTGTTATCCCTCCCCTCTGTGGTGAATCCCTGTTGCTGCCACTGCCACTCCCAGATGGAAAAAATGTACTCTTTTTTTGTTCTTTGCTTAATGCACCCAGATTTCTGAGTCTCTGAAACACTCTGTCCAATATTGAGTTTTGACAAAATTCCTCTTTCACTTGCCTTACTGAGAAGCAGCACTCCCGCTGCTTGTATCCTGAGCCATGGAACACCTGCTTTATCAAGGACGTTCTCGGGTGAAACTGACATCATTTTATCAGCATTTACAGTTACATACAATGACTGCCAGTGCAGCTGGCTGCCGCTGCCTTGATTCATACGACAATGCCAGCAGTTTTACCCACCTTTGCTTTTGCACCATCAGTGCAAATGCCAACACTTTGAAAAAGGCAGAGGATATTGAGTGACTCCAGAGGTCCCTGGACCACACTTGAGAACCACTGCTCTGACGTGCCTCAGCCTTCCACACAGTGCAAAAGGTCTGAACAGAGGAGGACTGACCTGTGGAACAGAGCTGACTCCAACAGACGAAACCCACGCACCATAACACTCCATAGACGTTTAACAGCTAGTAACTGAGAGAAGAAAAAAGTTATGAATGGATATTTTCTTAGAGCTTAAATCTTCTTTTCTACATGTTCCTGTGGATTAAGAATAATAATAAAAATTCTAGAGTAGAGCATAAAAATTTCTGTAATTCTATATACCATATTTTAAGAATTTTATACCTCACTATCTTCATCTCTGAATCCCAATTCTGAATTTTCTTACAGAAGATGAAAAGATTGAGTTAGATGTGTTGATGGATGCAGCAAACCATTTTATGGGTGAGCATTTATATAAAATGTGATAAAAATGAGATCTAAATCTTTGTAAAGAATTGCCTTTTTAAAGCAGTAACTTACTCCCTCCAGCAATCACTGATATAAATTCGTTCTGCTCTTTTGTCTATTCATTGGTAATTATCTTACAACAATTTAGATTATTAGAAATTTAGGATAAATTTTGGATACTCTCAAAGAGAAGTATTAATGTCTTCAATATTTGGGCCAATAGTGTTTGTTTCATTGGTGTTTAAAGAACCAAAATGTGGGTGAACACAGTAAATTTCAATGTGAAGTTTTTACATCAGGACATATGGCTACTATGAATAGTTAGGCCCATAATTCAAGCCATGAAGTAATAACAGAGATGTTACTTTAAGGTAGAATTAAGTAAATTCTTTTTTTAAAACCATCATTTTATTTATTTTATTTTTATGTGGTGCTGAGGATCAAACCCAGTGCCTCGTATGCGCTCTATCCCTGAGCCACAATCCAGCCCCTGAATTATGTAACTTCTTTATACCATCTGTCTTAGTTCATTCATGCTACTATAACAAAATGCCACATACTATATACTGTAGACAGAACAGAAGTATAATCTTATTTGAATTAAAAGAATTCTTTCATGGGGGCTAGAGTTGTGGTTCAGTGGCAGAGCGCTTGCCTGGCAGGTACAAGGCCCTGGATTCAATCCTCAGCGCCATATAAAAATAATTAAAATAAAAGATCCATTGACAATTTTAAAAAAATCCTTTCATATGCTGAATTTCAAAATAACTCTATGTAAATAAGTTGGCTCATGTATTATACTTCATTCCGAAGTTAAAAATAATGCTGTATTTCATTGTATTATTCATAATTTGGAATAACTAAATACCTTAATATGAATCCTAAATACCTTCTCTGAAACAATTCCCTTCTCTTCAAAGGAGAAAAAGTTCAAGCCAGTGACCTGAAAGATGTGCTGGGAAACATGGGAATTGAGGTCACTGAAAAAGAACAGATGAAACTGTTAAAAACTCTGCCCATCTGTAGTGAGTATTTAGCATACCATCATGGTATTCAGGGAAATGTGTTGTGGGCTTCTGGGTGAGAACTCTGAGAAATACCCTAAGGGGAAAAATATATAGTACTGGTATTAGAAACACTGTTCTTGTTGCTTTTATTTTAATTTACAAGTAAAAAACTTCTCTCTTTTGCATTCAGCCAGTGACCCCTGCTAAATATTTTCATAGTGACACAGGTAAATATCCCTATTATACAACACACATCCTCAGTCTCTCCCTTGAGGGCCCTTCTATCTCCCCACAATCCAACAACTTAAAAAAAAAAAGGTAAACACGTGAGATCAGGGGCCTCCAGGATCATGTGCTTGTACCATCATTATCTGTTCTGATTGGTCAGTGGCACAACCCATCAGGCCCTCAAAAGTTTGTTCTCCTGGACATTTGCCTAGACTCACTCATAAACCCTAGACCAGCCTGTGCTCACCTGTCCCTCCTGCTTGATCCCAGGGACCTCCTGTTTCAGTCAGCTATTTTGCTGCTGTGACTAAATGACATAACTAGTACAATGGTACAGGAGGAAATGTTGATTTGAGGGCTCACAGTTTCAGAGGTCTTAGTCCATAGAAGGCCAGCTCCATTCCTTGGGGCTCAAGGTGAAGCTGAACATCATGGCAGGAGAGGGTGGTGGAGGGAAGCAGCTTACATCATGATGATCAGAAAGCAGAGAGACTCCACTCTACAGATACAAATGTATTTACATATATTTGGGATATATGTATAATCCCATCATGGGATTAATCCCAGTTAATCCCATCAGGGATTAATTCGCTGATTAGGTTAAGACTCTCAAAACCTAGTCATTTCTCCTCTGAACCTTCTTACATTGTCTCACATGCGAGCTTCTGGGGGACACTCACATCCAAACCATAACACCTCCATATAGACATCCTTCCCTGGCCTTACAGTTCAGGTCTCCATTTGTTCCCCAGGTTAAGAGCAAGCCTGCACATTGCCAGGGGGCTAGTGCCCCTAAAGGTAGAAGCAGCCAACTGGACAGCAAATGTTCAATATCTATCTGAATTCCTCTCAGATAACTTAATACTTTGTTGTATCTGGCATTTCCCCCAGTTTGATCTTTTCAGGGGCCAGTTGTGAGAATTGCCTCTTTCTTAGTACTTTGGTTCTGAGAAAGCAGGAAGGAGATGCAAATGGACTGTAATGGAGACTATTGGAGAGACAGATGCCAGGCACTGAGGGTTTCTTCAACACCCCAGACATTCCCACCACAAGATGGAGACCTCTGGGGAAAGATAGGACCCACGAGGATGGACCCCCTAGTCTCTGTTTCAATTAAATTTCACCTCCACTTATGGGGTTTGTTTAGAGATCAAAATATTTAACTTTTATTTAAATATTATTTTATTACTATTCAAATTGATAACTTTTTAAATCATCTCTTCATAGGGCCTACCTTTTGGGCTAAACATAAAAGCATACCTTATGGGTCCATAGCATAAGCAGGGAAAAGAGGGAGAGACAGAGGGTCAAAGTGCAACAAAAGAAGAGAACAAGAAGAAAGCAGGAGAGAAAAACACCCATGTGTGCCTGTTTGCAATGCACATCAGCTACGGCCATGTGTTTCAACTAGGGGACAGACTGACCATATTGAAAGCAGTCCTTATCCTCTATGATTGAGAGCAAAATAGAATGATATTTTATAGATGATCATATAAAATATCTTACAAAATTGTAGAGCCTCTTATCCTCCTTTGACTTGAATTTAACTAATCTTACAGCAGATGGCACAGTGTATATGAAAAGATTACTGGATGGTTTGAAGCCTCTCAAAGGTAAGAATCACGAGAACAGCAGCTAAATTGTGCCTTGCATTTGTTTCTTTAAATTTCTCACTTACTAGAATCGTGCCATTCCACTGTCTACTACTTTCCTAATTCTGAAAGTATGTGTCTTAACCAACCACTCTTCTTTGGGTATAACTATATTTGAGAAAATCATTGTTAGTGACTTTTAAGTTTTGCTTCCATATAGGTTGGTTATCCTTATTACAAATCATCACATTTGTCTAATTCTTCCTTTATCACATCCACAATCATTTCAATTCAAAATTATAGCTCCGTGCTGAGGGAGCTTCTTCTCTTCTCCACTCTGACACTGACATTCTAGGTTCATCTAAGTAGCCAATATTTTACTCTCCACTTAGGGAGAGGATTCTCTCAAAGCTAGCATCTTCTTGAAATCACTTGTATTTCTTATATCCTAAGGAAAAAGAGTCCATGTCAGTAAACTGGGAACCATTATAGAGAACATGGAGCTCGAGCTTGGGGAACAGGAACACAAGGACCTACTAACCCACCTGTCAATTGGTGGTAAGTGTTTCAGACACCGTTGTACTTGGGAGGAATCTTAGGGCTTCCATGTGTGGCCTTCTGAAAATAAACCTATTTTCTAATCTCTTTGAAAACTAATGAAATATTTCAAACATACATAAAAGCAATAACAAACATCAGATGCCCAATAGCCAGAGTTAACAAATGTTATCATTTGCTTCATCCATTTTCTCTCATTTTTCCCTTCCTTCCTTCTTTCCCATGTATAGCTTTTTAAATAAGATAATAATAAGAAGAAGATAATAATAATAATAAGATGACTCAATAAAATCAATTTAGATAGATAAAAATGTCAAAGAGTCAAAACTAGCATAATGCATAAGAAGAAACTATTAAGGAATCAGCCCCAACCAAAGATTTCCTTATTAGAGGGTACTTGGATTCTAACCCAGAGCCAATGGGGTTAAAAACCTGATGAAACAAAACGAGTTTCCATCAGAGACACAGAGCACATCTTTCAGTAGAGCAAGCACATGCCAATTCAGAAATAATAGTTCTTCTCTTCCTATCATAACAAAAAATCATAATAAGTGACTAATTCAGGGTTTCTCCTATCAACTAATGATTGGCAGGTGTAGCTAAGGTAGGCCACTACTACCTACTGACACTTCCATGCTACCCTTGCCTATAGTTGCCCTAAGATAGAAAACACTTTCGGCCTAGCTTGTAGTTTAAAACTTCACTCTCAGGGCTGGGGTTGTATCTCAGTGGCATTGGGTTCAATCCTCAGCATCACATAAAAATAAATAAATAAAACTATTGTGTCTATCTACAACTAAAAATCTTTTTTAAAAAAACTTCACTTTCCCTGGGCTTAACAAGAATGTAATTATCCATAATTTTGTCCGGCTTCTCTTCCTATCATAAAAAGAAATCATAATAAGTTACTTTTTAATTTTGATATTATATCTACATATTATCTAGGGAGCCCTCAAATGCTTCCTACCGGAAGAGGTATTGTTGCCAAAGGTGTTTTTTAGAGCCCTTGATTTTTTTTTTTTTAATGACTATTTTTTCCTTTTTTCTCTTCCCTTTTTTTTTCAGTACTATATTGAACCTAGAGATACTCTACCACTGAGCTATATCCCAAGCCCTTCTTTTGTTACATATTTTTAGATAGTCTTGCTAAATTATTGAGGCTGGCTTTGAACTTGAGATCCTCCTGCCTCAGCCTCCCAAATCACTGGGATTACAAGTGTGCACTACCATGCTTGACTTAAATGACAGAATTTTTTTCTTCCTAATCCCATAGCCTATTTCTGTACCACTTGCATTATTTCATTTGTTTAGTACTAACTAGGTAAACTAGTGCAAAACATTGAACTAAAGTGGAAATTTCTATCTAGTTGTATAAAGAAAATTAAGGCATCATCCCAAGCCTCAAATAGCTTACCATCTTGAGGGTTAGAGATAGGCAACATAAACAAAATTTAGAGAGTGAGACTGCATGCTGTTTAAGTTTAAGGGTTATCTGCTTATGTAAATAAATGACTTTTAGATTTCAAATTCAATCATGTCTATTGAAATATGTTCTCCTTATGGGTCTAAAAGAGGAAGAGGTCTATTAAAAGGAACTACTGTAAAACTCCTCTGTCTCAAAATGGTATTAGTTAAATGAATGTTTACTTTAAACTTATATCTTGAGCAGGGCACAATGGTGTATGCCTGTAATCCCAGTGGTTTAGGAGGCTGAGGAGGGAGGATCATTTTTAGAAGGTCAGCCTCAGCAATTAAGCAAGACCTTAAGCAATTTAGTAACGCCTTGTCTCAAAAAGGGGAAGGAGGATTGAGGATATAGCTCAGTAGGCAGAGTGCTTATCTTGCATGCACGAGGTCCTGAGTTCAATCCCTACCACCATTTAAGAAGAAAAAAAAAAAAAAAAAGGAAGGACTGGGGATATAACTCAGTGGTAAAGCACCCCTGGGTTCAATCCCCAGTACCAAAATAAATAAATTAAATTTACACTTGATCTTTTTCTTTCCTGTTTCTTATTTATTTTGAACTAAAAGAGTTACTAGAGAAAATTGTGAAAAACAGCTGAACTGTAACCCTTTACATTATAAATTACTTTTTTTATGTCACTTTTCTAAGATTTGATCTCTGTGTCTGAATTATCTTTTCTTACAGAGAATGAAAGTGTTGACTTGAATGTGCTGATGGATGAAGCAAAAACTTTTTCAGGTAAGTGAGAAGTTAGGGTGGAAAGGGCATTCATCATTAACTAAGACCTGAATGCTTTATAGGAAAGAACAGGATTTATATACATTTTTTTAAGTTGTAGATGGATATAATACCTTTATTTTTAAAATTTATTTTTTTATGTGGTGCTGAGGATTGAACCCAGTGCCTCACATGAGCCACAGCCCCAGCCCCAGGACAGAATTTTTTAAAACAGTTATTTTCTCTTCAGACTATTTCTGATATGCTAAATTGACTCCTCTACAAATTTAACAGTGAAATGTTTGTTTCATAATCCTATTTGATTTTGGATTTTTTCCTATACAAAGCTATATTACGTAGAATTGTGAACAAAAATGTTTTTCCACATCACCACTGTTTAAACAAACAAAATATAACTCAGCACTGTTCAATATCAAGCTGAAACTTTGGTAGTATAGTTACTACAAGAAGACCCCATAATTCAGGTGATATGATGGTATTCAACTTGTATCTGGAATTATATGGGCTTTTCTTTCTCTTAACTTGAAAGTAGAAATATTCTTTCTAACTTAACTACACAATCACATGTCCTTTGAATCTACTTAGTTTAACAAGTCTCATTGTAATTTGCTCCTCTAAGGAGAATGTCACATAGGCAATCATTTTCATAATTTGAAATCATTAGACTATCGTAAAAATTCTTCATGTTAACAATTCCTATCTTTCTAAAGGAGAGAAAGTTGATATCAGTGATCTGGGCAAAGTGCTGAGGAAAATGGGGCTAATACTCACCAATGAGGAGCAAAAGAAGCTGCTGGAAACTCTGCCCACTAACAGTGAGTATTTAACACACTCTTTGAAGTTAGGCTTTAGGGGCTTGGATGGAAACAGTTCTGAAACTATGCATGTGTTTGTCCAGTAAAACCCATTTAGAAAACACAACTGTCACACGAGAAGAAATCTTATTTCCTGTTTTTGTCACTTATATTTTACTGATTGATTGATTGGTACTGGGGATTGAACCCAGAGACATTCTACACTGAGCTACATTCCCAGTCCTTTTTTTATTTTTTATTTTGAGACGGAATCTTGCTAAATCGCCAAGGCTAGCATGGAATTTAAGATTCTCCTGAATTGCTGGGATTACAGGCATGCACTACTCTGCCCGCAGGTGATTTATATTTAATACTGAAAACTGGCAACTTCTTTCACTTGTCTCCATCATCAAATACAAATTTTTCTGTAGCCCTGGGGGCATTGCTTAATCTAAGTCATTTACAAGAAAAGGAAAACCAGGGAAGTTCGAGAAGGAAGGAAAAAGCAAGAAACAGGAAATTAAGACTCTTTAATTCGACCAATGAGTATGTTAATAATAGCAAAAACTTACTTATCTTTGGTTTAATTCTTACATGAGGTAAAAATAGAATGAATGTTCAAACAAATCAGAATGTTCTTTGGGTTTTTCCCCCTAAAGTTATGGATTTTGTGTTGTCTTTGTGCAGTCTTTGTTAGTCTTCCCGTCACTTAACCTATATTCTGAATAGTGTCTTATCTTACAGGTGATGGAAAGACATACAAGAATAGATTGCTAAAAGGTGTGAAGGCCCTTAGGGGTGAGTGAGAAACACATGCTTAGAAATTTCTTTGAGATATCCAACTTTGCTTTCTGCACTGTGGTCCATTGTTATGACACATAACTTATGAGTTCTCTTTGAGTGCAAAGAATTTGTGGAATATAAGTAAAGTATCACATCATTGTAGAAAAATTTTAACACTGTTTTACTTGTATTGACTGTTATTTCAACCAAGAGAAATTAGACTCGCCTACTCCTAGCTAATGACCACTTATAAAAATTAAACCCAGGTCAGTATTAAAGGGGAATATCCTATTTCTACTTCACATACTCATTCTGTGCAAACAATTATTCCTTTAATTTGAAAATATATTTTAAAATACTTGAAAATGATAACTCTAACCACTTGAAAATGATATAAAGAAGTGAAAGTTCCCCTAACCACTACCAATCTCATCTCTTCCATGAAGGCAAATACTGTTAACGATTCAGTGGTATCTTTCTCAATTTTTTCCTTACTAGTAACAGCTGTATCTAAATCTATGTGTGTGCGTGCGGGTACACACACACGCACACACACGCAGTTTCTTTATGCTCATATGCTTTACCCCTCTGTTTGGGGTTTTTGATGCATGACAATGATTAGTATTTTTCATTCTTAAGCAACAATACTCATGTTCTTATTCCATTCTATTTTTTCCTAAGGGCCACGAGTCAAAATCAAAAAAGTGGAATCTCTTTTGGAAAACATGGGAATTAAAGTCAAAGAAGAAGAACTTCGGGAACTAATGACTGAACTATCAACTGATGGTGAGTACTACAGACATCAGTGTGCTCTTCACAGAAACATTCGCTCTCCTATTACAACAGCTGAAGGGAAACTTTTTAGTATCGAAAGGAAATAAATGCAAATAGGAACACTTAATCCTAATTCATGAAGAAACACCATCTTTAAAAATACTTTTGAAAATGGAGGTTCAGGATTCTATTTGCAGAACTCAGCCATGGTCTGGAAATGCCACACACTTGAGGAGCTGAAAGAAAGAATTGAAGGGAATTTTTTTTAATAGTAAAAGGATAATAAACATTTTTTTTTGGAGGGTGGATACTGGGGATTGAACTCGGGGACACTCAATCACTGAGCCATATTCCCAGTCCTATTTCATATTTTATTTAGAGACAGGGTCTCACTGAGTTACTTAGCACCTTGCTTTTGCCGAGTCTGGTTTTGAACTTGTGATCCTCCTGCCTCAGGCTCCCAAGCCGCTGGGATTACAGGCATGCATCACTGCACCCAGCAAACATTTTATTTTTTGAAAATTCCAGGTGCTGTCCCAATGTCAGTAAACTGTTCCATTTCCTGTACCAGTCGCAGGCAAGCCGATATTCAGTTACAAATTAAAACAAATGAAGCATGCAAAATCCTTCAAATATCAAAAAACACTAACTAGGGCTGGAGTTGTGGCTCAGTGGTAAAATGCTTGCCTGGCATGTGTGAGGCCCTGGGTTTGATCCTCAGCACCCATATAAATAAATAAAATAAAAGCTCCTTTGACAACTAAAAAATATTTTTAAAAAAACCACTAAATTATCTCTGGCACATCATACTTTTTAAGGGAGAAGTACTTTCTATAATCACTACTACAGACTGTTTGCCAGTTAATATTTTGTTAACCACTACACATTCCATAGGTATTCCAGTTAAGTGAAGTTAATATCCAAAAGAACATGATATCAAAAATAGAAAAAAATTCCCTTTTCTTCAGTAATTTCAAGAGGTCTCAACAACCAACACCTCACTACTTGAAGGGAAATTTAAGAGAAAAATTAAGAAAGTCAAAAGTCAAATGATAAACCAGGAGAGAAAGGTTTCAAGACAAAGACCTAATGTCCCTAAAGTGGAAAAAGGTTTTGCATATTGGTAAGAAACAGAATAGAAATTAGGCAAATATGCGAATAGGTGATTATAGAAAGAAAATGTAATGCCCAATAACATATGAAAAGATGTTCAATCTCACCAATAATCACGAAAATACAAAGTAAAACACAATTCAGAACTATTTTTACTCCTTGGACTAGCAAAAAGTAATAACTGGCAATATCTAGTTCTTATGAGAGTATCTAGTTTAAGTAAGAGTTGCCATTATATATCCTTTATAAAAGTCGTTTTGTATTTTTTGTTTATATTTTGTTTTCTGTCTTCCTTGCTAGATTGTATATTCCCTGAGAACAAATTCAATTTGCTTACTTTGTACCTTCAAGGTCAAACAAAATGCAAAAATCGCATGGAAGCACATAGAGGTGCTCCATAAATATTTGTTGATTAACTGATGAAATAAAAATTTGTAGGGTCAGACTTATTTATCCTGTCTCCCTACATTTAATCAATCACTTCTTTTAGACAATTCTGGTCTTTAGAGCAAATAAAAAAGGAAGATACAATAATGATTTATAAGAAGATGATGATGTAACTCAGTGATAGAGCATTTGCCTAGCAAGTGTGAGGCCCTGAGTTCAACCCCTAATACTGCAACATGATGACGTGATGGTGATTTGTTACAGACTAAAAGATTTGTTTCTAAGATAACACTGTAATCTCTGAGGATAGATCCATAAAATTCTGAGGAAATTTAGAAAAAAATCAATGAATTCTTCTGATCTTTGTAGTTTCAGAACTTAATACAGTTTAAATATTGTGAATCCCAATAACATTGATTTATCTGAGTCTTAAGGATATTCCCCTTGCTTCACAGACAACGGAACAGTTGATCTGAATGATCTGATGGATGTGGTCAGTTATATCAAGGGTAAGTTACAAGCTATGATGGAAAAAAAAACTTACAAATAGCATCTTAATACTTTGCAATTAATGGTAGAGAAAAATATTTCCTATATTTTGCATATAACATATGTTCCATGGTTGCTGCTGAACTTAAGAAAACAGTTACAAATCTATATTTATATATTGATTTCCATAATATTCTCTGAAATTTTCCCAAAAGACTTAAATGTCAAGAACCACAGAACTATTTGTACCCCTTTCCCCACTAACTCCTAGAAATTCATCCTATGGAAAAAAATTTTATTGAGTAAAAGAAAAAAACTCTGCCTAAAGACTCTCATTCTCATATTAGTAAAAAAATGTAAAAGGTTAGAAATATCTAACCATATGGAAATTACTACATAAGCCATGGTATTCAGTTTAATAGGATAGAATGTGTGGAAATGCCAACAGTGGAGATTATGTGGCAACCTGGAAACATGTTTATAAAGGGACAATTTTAGATTGGAAAAGCAAAATATAAAATTGTACTTATATAGATTTTCACATTAGAAAAGTGCAATCTTATTGTCAAAGACTAGAATGGGATATGAAAAACTAAAAAAAATTTTATGATAGGGTAAGAGAATTATATTTTCTCCTTTTACATTTCCATTTTCTTTACTGTTATTACATTACTTGTACAATGCATGAGAAAATAATGCACTCTGATTTTATTGAGATTAATAAAATTCCTGGAATACATAATGACCAGAGAATCAAACTGTTGGCAAATATATTCTAAAATAAATAAAACTTAAATTTTGAAAACTGATACGTATTTCTGGGTGCAGTGGCACACACCTGTAGTCCCAGATGCTCAGGGGGCTGAGGCAAGGGAATCACAAGTTTAAGACCAGCCTGGCAACACAGGCAACATAAGCAACATGGGACACACAGGGAGAACTTGTCTCAAAAAAATCATAAATAGAATTGATGTGTAGAAAAAAGTTTAATATTTAAGCAGAATAAGGGGAAGGGAGAAAGTAAAACTAAATTCCTATATGTAGCTTAACTTTGAATGGATTTTGCAATTCCTATCCCCAGTGTACTTTTCTTTTTCATAGCCAACTTCTGATCCTCTAAACCAGAATTAAAAACACAGGGCCTTTTTCTGACTCTCCTATTAATTTTGGGTGCATATGGGTGATGGTATATATAAGCACAGTTAGTGTTTTTTATCTTAATAATTCCATAATATTTCCACAACTCATTTCTCGCCTTTTTTAAGGAGAGGTGATTGATATTGAGAACTTAGACAATCTTTTAGCAAGCGAGGGGATTGAGCTCACCAAAGAAGAAATGAAGGATCTGATGCCTCTTTTGACATTTAATGGTGAGATATGTGTGTGTGTGTGTGTGTGTGTGTGTGTGTGTGTGTGTGTGTAACTAATTATGTTGTCTTCCTAAAAGTGCATTTTTGGTATCTTGTACAGAAGATCCTCAAAATGATCCTTACTTTTACATCACCTAGTGCAGTGGTTCTCAAATTTGAATGTGAATATAAATCATCTCAGCAGCTTGTTAAAATGTAGATTTTGATTCAGATCCACTGTAGAACCTGAGGTTCTGCCTTTCTAATAAGCTCCCAGCTGATGCCAGTGATGGCACTCCATGGACCACATTGTGCATATCAAGGACCTAAAAGGTGAAGAAAAGAGATGATATATTAAGATTATGCCTGGACTTTCATTTCCTAAAATCACAAGTACAACCAATATGCTAATTTTTCTCTGAGGGCATGATTCCAGTCCAAAAAAGAAGGGAAAGTAATAAAGTAATTCACATTAGAAATTAAAAATGATCTGGGCATGTTGGCACACACCTGTAATCCCAGAGACCTGGGAGGCTGAGACAAGAGGATCACAAATACTAGGCCAGGGGCTAGGCATGTGGTTCTGTGGTTAAGCACCTCTGGGTTAAATTCCTGGTTCAAAAAAAAAAAGAAACAAAAAATGGGTATTAGAGAGGGACATACAGGAGGAAGAGGAGTTTGGGGTTGGTTGATTTTGCTTATTTGTTTATCAATATTTTTAATATTGCTTATGGAGTCTAGTTACATGACTTACCCACTGGCATTGTATTATATAACTACTTTTTTACTTTTACCACTTTTTTCTTGTTCCAATACAAAAAGAAAAATTTATCGAAGACATTGGAGGGCAGTATTACAGTAATGTTGCCAGATTGTTTCTATGGAGTTCCACCCTTGCATTTAAGACTATATACTGGACTGGGGGTATAGCTCAGTGGTACAGCACTTGCCCTAGCATGTGCAAGGCTCTGGGTTTGACCCCCCAGCAGCACTGGCTCAAAAAAAAAAACCACTATATTATAGTCCCCATGTATTCCTCATCTTTCTCCTCTACTACTTCTATGTTATGCTCCAAACTACCTGAACTATCCATGGTCCTTTTAAAATACCTCGTTCCTTCCTACTTTTTTATTCCTCAATGTAATTTCCTCTGTCTAAAATGCTCTCCGTTCCCTCCATCTCCATCTCTGCAACAGTCCAGTCATAAGATCCTATTTTACATCAAGCACAATGGTGCATGCCTGTAATCCATGCACTCAGGAGGCTGAAACAGGAGAATCACAAGTTTAAGACCAGCCTCAAGAACATAGTAAAACCCTGTCTCAAAATAAAATATAAAAATAACTGGGGATGTGGCTCAGTGATAAGTAAGACACCCCTAGTTTCAATCCCCAGTATAAATAAATAAATAAGTGAATAAATAAATAAATAAAGTCCCCTGGTCAGAAATCAACTCTCCCTTCTCCAAACTACTTCCCCTCCTATGGTACTGGGAATTGAACTCAGGGTCTCATGCATGGTAGGTAGGCTACCACTGAGCTTACACCCACCTCCCTTCTCTGAACTCTTACAGGGTTTTATCAGTACTTCTCATTAGAAGCTCAGATTATTCTGATTTATGCTTCGATTTTTTTTTAATATGCTTCTGGCTAATTGAGAACAGGAAAACCAATCTTTGATACTTCTGGATTATCTATTCTTCTTAAAAAATTCCTCCTGTTTCCTTTTTCAGTTAATAGACATGTACTCAACTGTTCAAGCCAAGATCTTAAAGCATTATCTTTGCTTTCTCCTCTCTCAGATTCTCACATTCATTCATCAAGTTCTGTTAATTCATTCTCGTAAACAGTTCTGTTTGTCCACCATTTTTCTTGCCTGCTTCCTGTATCCTAATACTGACCAATATTATCTCTTACCTAAGTGACCGTAGTAGCCTTTTGGCTAATCTCCCTGTTCCCAGTATGTTTTCATGCTTCTTTCCAATCCATTCTGCACCTAGGGTGATTTTGTTTTTGCTATTGTTTTGGTTTTGGTTTTGATTTTGGAATTAAAAATTGAACCCAGGGGTGCTTTATCACTGAGTTACATCCCCAGCCCTTTTTGAGTCAGAATCTCCCTAATTTGGCAAGGCTGTCTTTGAACTTTCAAACCCCCTGCCTCAGTCTCCCAGGTTGCTGCAAGTGTACACAGCCATGCTCAGCCCCAGGGTATTTTCTAAAACCTAAATATGATCATGCCACTCTCATAGTTTAAAACCTTTCAAAGATGTTCCATTTTCTTGAAGGTCTTTCGTGATAACACCACTATGCCTCTCCAGCCTCCTTACCATTCCTCTGTGTATGTTCAGCTTCAACCACACAGACCAAGTTGAAAGTTCTGCAAATACCTCATCCCCTTCATAGAAAACCAACTCCCACCCCCAAAGAAGGTAACTAAACCCTCCAGTTTGCTAAGAAAACATCATCCCTTGAAGGGGGTAAACTGGGAATCAATCTTATATTTAGTAGATACTGAATCCTCTCTTGGGTAGGTTAGGGGAACACGTACATATTCAGTAATGGTTTGGTTTCTCTACTTTGATGCAATCTTCAGTCTCTGCTTTGCATCCTTTCTCCATGTTGCTGTCATTTGTGTTCTTGCTCAACTGGATGCTGCCTAATCCCAACATTTCCTAACTCAAGCCTGGGTGGGTAACCCATTTTACTAAAACTGTATAAAATTGAATGACTGATGTCTTATCTGTACAGATTCTACAACCATTCATGACCTAGGGGAATTTTTATTCATTTTCTATTCCTCAAGTTCCAGCCTAAGCCTCACCTTTTATTGCTGAGAAGGAACAAAGTAAAAGATGTTGAGAGTTCTGGAAAAAAATGAGGGAGAAAGAGGTGAATGCTGTTAGTATCAAAACAAAAGTGTCCAATATTTTGAAGAACTTGAAAAATAAGTCTACTTGTCCTACAGTGTGCCCAGAACTGTCTCTCCCCAGATAGCCTGCTTTCCTCCCACAGTGTCTAGCATCAAATTTACTCATTTCCACACATTTTTAAAAAAATTTACTTCCTTGATACTCGCCATTCTAATTGGGGTGAGATGAAATCTGAGGGGAGTCTTGATTTGCATTTCTCTTACTACTAGAGATGTTGAACATATTTTCATATATCTGTTCAGTGCTTATAGATCTTCTGTGAAGTGTCTGTTCATTTCCTTAGCCCATTTATTGATTGTGTTATTTGTATTCTTGGTGTAAAGTTTTGAAGAGTTCTTTATATATTCTGGAGATTAGTGCTCTATCTGAAGTATGTGTGGCAAAGATTTTCTCCTACTCTGTGGGCTCTCTTTTCACATTGTTGATTGTTTCCTTTGCTGAGAAAAAACTTTTTAGTTTGAATCTATTCCAATTATTGATTCCTGCTTTTATTTCTTGTGCATTGGGAGTCATATTAAGGAAGTCCTAAGCCAACATGATGAAGATTTGGATCTATTCTTTCTTCTATTAGGTGCAGGGTCTTTGGTCTAATTCCAAGGTCTTTGATCCATTTTGAGGTGAGTTTTTGCAGGGTGAGAGATAGGGGTTTAGTTTCATTTTCATGCATATGGATTTCTAGTTTTCCCAACACTGTTTGTTGAAGAGACTATCTTTTCTCCATTGTACATTTTTGGCACCTTTGTCTAGTATGAGATAACTGTATTCATGTGGGTTTGTCTCTGTGTCCTCTATTCTGTACCATTGGTCTACCTGTCTATGTTGGTGCCAGTACCATGCTGTTTTTGTTACTATTGTTCTGTAGTATAGTTGAAGGTCTGGTATTGTGATACCACCTGCTTTGCTCTTCCTGCTAAGAATTGCTTTAGCTATTCTGGGTCTCTCATTCTTCCAAATGAATTTCATGATTGCTTTCTCTATTTCTATAAGAAATGTCATTGGGATTTTAATTGGAATTGCATTGAATCTGTATAGCACTTTAGGTAGTATGGCCATTTTGACAATATTAATTCTACCTATCCAAGAACATGGGAGATCTTTCCATCTTCTAAGGTTTTCTTTAATTTCTTTCTTTAGTGCTCTGTAGTTCTCATTGTAGAGGTCTTTCACCTCTTTTGTTAGATTGATTTCCAAATATTTTATTTTGAAGCTATGGTGAATGGGGTAGTTTTCCTAATTTCTCTTTCAGAGGATTCATCACATATTATCAAGAATATAAGCAACAATAGGTGTTGGCAAGGATGTGGGGAAAAAGGTACACCCATACATTGCTGGTGGGGTTGCAAGTTGGTGCAACCATTCTGGAAAGCAGTTTGGAGATTCCTCAGAAAACTTGGAATGGAACCACCACCATTTGACCCAGCTATTCCACTCCTTGGCCTACACCCAAAGGACTTAAAATCAGCATACTACATGATACAGCCACAACAATGTTCATAGTAGCTCAATTCACAATGGCTAGATTGTGGAACCAACCTAGATGCCCTTCAATAGATGAATGGATAAAGAAACTGTGGTATATATATACAATGGCATATTACTCAGCCATAAAGAAGAATAAAATTATGGCATTTCCAATTTAATGGATGGAGTTGGATAATATCATGCTAAGTTAAATAAGCCAATCCCAAAAAAACCAAAGGCCAAATGATTTCTCTGACAAGTGAATGATGATATATAACACGGGGGTGGGTGGGAGGCAAAATGGAGGAAGGATGGATAGTATAGAGGAAAATGAGGGGTGCAGAAGGGGTGAGGGAAAGAAAGGTAATAGAATGAGGCAAACATCATTACCCTATGTACATGTATGATTACACAAATGGTGTGATTCTACTTAGTGTACAACCAGAGAAATGAAAGTTGTACCCCATTTGTGTACAATGAATCAAAGTAAAAAAAAAAAAAAAAAAAAAAAAAAACTAAGAGAACACACATAAAAAATTATTTTCTTATCAGAATTCACTTTTTTGACAAATTTAAAACATGTTTTTTAAAATACAATTTATAAAATGCTCAATCTGCCAACTCAGGAGTCCATGGGTTGGGATAGGGTGGGGTGAGGTGGGGGTGGGCAGATACCCTCTATATCAGCAGAGCAAGACTGCAGGGGTACGGCCCTCCCTCCCTTTCCCTTCTGTTCAGACACCCAAGGGGCCTATGTGTACTCCTGGGACCCTAGAGGTTTTTCGAGTCTCTGCTTACCAGAGAGACTGGGTGCAACCCTACCAGCCCATCCATGAGCACCCCAAGATAGGACAGAGCAGGGGATAGCTGGGCAAGGCAGGGCTGGGCAGGGCAGATGGGTTCTGGAAGGGGCTAATGGAAGCAGATAGGTGTTGCCTCCTGCATGCAAGTGGGGAGCACCCTGACTAGGTGGACTAAGGGCTCATCACCAGGCTGGGGCCCCCAGTTTCTTTCATTATAGACACATTAGAGTATAGTCAAAGCATACTGCTTCATGGGAAGCAGTTAGCTATAAGAGCTATGTGTCCTGGTTCTTGGGGTCTGGAGGAGCTGGGGGAAGGGACAGTACTGTGAAGACAGAACAAGGCGCAGTAGCTTCAGGTTCCTGTGCCTTATCACCTCCTAAGAATTCTTGAGAGTACCACCCAGGGTCCTTTTATGTCCTCAAAATAGAAATTTTAAAAAAGGTCCAATCCTCAGCACCGCAGGGAAAAAAAAAAAAAAAAGGGTTGAGGCTGAGCTGGAAAACGTAGCTCAGTGGTAGAGAACTTGTCTAGCATGCATGAGGCCCTGGGTTCAATCCCCATCCCTAATTTTTTTTTTTAAGACTAGAATTGTTTGTCTCCCTGAAAAATTTATTCTCTTATTTATCACACTCACCTGAAAGAAAAATGAATCCAAATTCCAAAGCAAACTCATGGAATAAGTTTCAGCCCACTGCTATTTTTTTATAACTTCACAATTTTTATCAACTTTTATGAGTTTTTATGTGACTCCCTCTGTATCTGATTCAAAATGTTTTACAGGAAATGGGAAGGTTACCATGAATTCCATAATGGAGGGCCTGAAGAAGTTTAGACGTGAGTGAAAATTCATGACACAACATAACATTGATAAACTGATGCCATGTTTGATTTATTTGTGTTCTTAATTATAAAAGTAAATATAGAAATTTTTCTATATCAGAGAATGAAGGAATTAAAAAGGAATTTTTTTAAATTAAGCACAAATGTGAATATTGAATTAGAATGAAACAAGAAATCAACAAATTGCACATTGGAAGGAGCTGCAAGTATCACAAATGTCACAGTCCAGGAAAATAACACATAAAAAGAAAATTTTTAATAATTCTTAATTCTATCCTCTAATGATAATACATAATTTTATCACCATAAACTTTTCCCTATACATGCACAACTTTGTGCATTTACATTCTGTGCTTGTACAGAAAAGAAGGAATGGAAGTTTTGAACATTATACTGTGAAATTGGTCAGTAGAGGCAAAGTAAAACTTGTCTAGCCCTCTTCCCACAAACACAGAACCTCAACCTGTGCTTTATTCTTAATTTTTATTTGCTCCCTATACCAGCATTTCTAACAAATACGACCCAAAAAAAATGTGTGTCTCCAAAAGTCATTGTGTTTCAAAAAAGGATTTAAGCCTGATTTAAGAAACTTTACGTGCATATGCACAAAATGAACTTTAATAAGAAAAAACAAATTTCAATTCTACACTTACATTTTTAGTTCAAAAAAAATATTCAGAAAGATACATAAGTCAGGCACAGTAGCACAAAACTGTAATCCCAGACACTTGGACTAGACATAAGTATAATGATATTTTCACACTTAAATAACTTTTCCCCCAATTTCTAATTCACCATTTGTATTTTCTAAGGAAAAAAGTGTGGATTTCAGATACCTAAGCATGATAACAGAAATAACCCTCATATATTACATATGAACAACCTCAAGACCTGCTAATATTTCTGTCATTTGATACTGAACATTCAGAACTCCACCCAGACTTCAGAAGTACATGGATTGCAAAGTTCTGCATGAAGATTTCCAAAACCACACTTAAAAAAGACATAGAGAAACTCTAATATACACTTAGAAAAAATTTAAGTGTAAAAAATAAAGTCTGCTTCTTGTCTAAAAAAGAAAGCATCTATGTCACATTCTCAACCCAAATGGTGCTACATACAGTATCCAAGAATGATGTAGGGTACCTCTAGCAAACTAATATTTAGGAAGAGAGAAGAATCAAACAATAAGGAGGAGAAAATGTGTGGCAGGAGAGGTCAGAGGAAGGGATATAAAAGGCATTTGGTAGGTTTTTCTTAATTCTACAAATTATATGTGTTCATATTTGAATTAACTCTCCCTCAATAAAGAGAATATTTCTACTTTATATGTACTACTTTCTGCATTATATATTTTACCTTGTATAACCTCCATAACCTAAAGATACCCCTAAACATTTTCCATGCTTCCATAACCTGCCACAGATCTTTCTTGTTTTTAAAATAATATATAGTTAGTTGATTTATCTGGCTAGGCCAAATGAAACCAAATATAGGAAACTGGATTGTTATGTCCACCACCTTTCCCCTAAGAGTTAATCTCATCATGTTTAGGAAACAAACGACCTTGAATTTTGAAGGGCAAAAAAGGAGTAAATGATAAATGAATAGTCTTGATTTCAATTCTGATTCTAGTGATTTTCAATTTTTTGCTTTTGGAGTTTAATACATTAAGGTGGCAAAGAAGGAATATGAGTTAAGATAACTTCAATTTTCTTCAGTTTCCCACTCATCTGGGGAGAAAATAAGATAAACTATACCCCTCCTATTTCACGTTCAGTAACTTCAGAAATATATATGATCTTGACTCTCAATCTTGTCTTTAAGCAAAAGGAACAGTGTCTCTACGCAAGCTGATGAAAGCTGCCAGGGCTATTAAAGGTGAGTGTGAAAGGTGATGGGCACACATTGTGAAGACGGGGATAGTACTTTGATTTATAGTTTTTAATCCTGTAGTTATTTTCCCTACTGGGTTTGTTGGTTTCTACCCTCTGTCTACTAATCCATAAAGTGATTGGACACCATTAGCTCTCAAAAGTTTTTCTAAGTTCCTTTTGCCTTTTGCCATACCACCCAGCATCACTATTGATTATCAGGCATTTTATATTGTTTCCTAAAGGCTTCATTTGCTACTTTTTTTTAGCTTCTAATTACATTATAACCTATTTGGTATCACAGTGCCATTTACAAAGTTAGGTGTTCCTGGTTCTACCATCAAAGAAATGAAACTGTAGTCTCCTCAATAAAATGAAGAGAGTGAATTTGACTGACAATCTATTAGTTCTCTTTCAGCTTTAAACTTCTAGGACTAGGAAGGTACTGGGGATTGAACTAGTGGTGCTCTACACTGAGCTGCATCCCCAACCCTTTTTATTTTTTATTTTGAGGCAGGGTCTCACTAAGTTGCTGAGGCTGGCCTTGAATATACAGTCCTCCTGCCTCAGCCTCCTAAGTTTCTGGGACTACAGGCATGAGCCTGGCTGTGTCAACATTTAAATTTTTGTTTTCATTTTTAATTTTTCCAAAGAATGTTTTGCAGGGAGGTTAAATTGTTAGGCTACTATAATAACAACAGTTTCTCACTTACCTCAGGAAATAAATGAAAATGTTTACATTCAATGCAAGTATCACAGTGTTTGACTGAATACATTCGAGAAGTAAAACAAGTTTGCTAGCTCTGTTTAGAAACTGGTTTACAAGTTATGTCTAACCCCAGATCCTCCTAGTTTTTCTGTATTTAAAATGGTAAAATTTTGATTATGTGCCAATTATGTGAATATTTTTATAAACCAAATATACATACACACCTAAGATTTTATAATTTAATGTTTTTTAAAAATTATGTGAAGACCACCTTTTTAGGTGGCTGGAGAATGATAATTGGTATCAATTAAAAGAGTAGGTTATGTACCAACAGAACTATTTTACTACATTTAATAGCTCTTAGTTTGAATGTGTAATGACTTTAACCAATGGCTTTATGCAATAGTTAAAATTTCCTGAAGATTAAGCTGTGAAGTGTATCATCCCTCATCTAATTTTTTTGTAGTACAAAGTAACATTCTCCCCACTTTTATTTCATGATTTATTTTTCTGCATGGTACATGATCAAATAAGCTTAAACCAAAGTGTGCAATAAAATTGAGCTTTAGATAGTACCTAGTACATTATTAAGAAAGACTATTTCTATATTTTAAATGTTTTTGTTCATGTAGAAATCATCAGTTCAACTCTGTTTAAAAGATAAATGACTATATTTTAAATTTTGAGTATTAAATTCATGATGTCATTCCTACTGTTTTATCCTTCCTTTTTTGCAGTGTTTTTAGAAAATAGTTATGTAACTTATTGAGCATTATTTTGTTGTACTATATCAACATCAAAATAAATATTAAATTCTTTAAAAAATAAAATAAAATTCTAGGACTAATTTGTAGCTGAAAGAACACAATCAAAGTGAAAATACAGTATACAAAATAGGAAAAAATAGTTGGAAATGATATATTGACAAGGATCAAGTATCTAAAATATATAAAGATCCTTTATAACTCAATAATAGAGACAAATACAAATATTCCCCCTTTTCCACAGTAGTACTTTCCGAAGCTCCAGTTGCCTGCAGTCAATTGTAGGCCAAAGTATTAAATGGAAAATTCCAGAAATAATCAAGGTGTAGTTGCACATACCTATAATCCCAGCAACTCCAGGAGGCTAATAAAGAAGGACAGCAAGTTCAAGGCCAGCCTGGGAAACTGTGTGAGATCCTGTCTCAAAATAAATTTAAAAGGCGCTGGGGATGGCCACATCAATGTTTATAGCAACATAATTCATAATAGCTAAATTATGGAATCAACCCAGATGCCTATCAATAGATGAATGGATTAATAAATTGTGGTATACAATGAATTTTTGTATATATATATGTGTGTGTGTATATATACACACAAATTGTATATATATTCATTATATGTATATATATATATACATATATATATGCACGAAAGAATGAAATTATGGCATTTGCTGGTAAATGAATGGAAATGGAGAATCTCATGCATGCTAAGTGAAATAAACCAAATTCAGAAACTCAAAGCTCTAATGTTTCTTTCATATGCAGAAACTAGAGTCAAAGGAAAAGGGAAGGGAAGGACAAGATAACAAAGATAAAGGGAAGATTGGTAATGTAAAAGAAGGAAATTGAGAGAATGGAGGGATGGGTAAGGAGAACTAATGCAGAATGAATTCTTTAAAAAAATCATGTCATATGCATATATAAATATATGACAAGGAACTTCACTTTTATGCACAGGTAGAAAGAACCAATCAAATATAAGTAAATAGATGAGTAAAAGGAAGTCCAGTAGAGGAAGAAAAATAGGAGAGGGGAGGGAGAATGAAGGGAAAAGGGACAGCAAAAGAGGGTATCATGAACTGAAATTGAATTTCATGCATGTATGAGTTTGTCCAGATGAACCCAAATTACTATGTATAAAGCTCTAATAAAAACATTTTAAGAATAAAAAAGTACTCAAAACTAAAAAGGAAAGAAAGAAAGTTCAAGACCAGCCTCAGCAACTTAGTCTCACTGACCCTGACTCAAAATAAAAAGTTAAAAGGGCTGGGATGTGGCTCAGTGGTTAAGTGCCCCTAGTTTAACCCCAGTACAAAAAAAATAAATAAATAAAGATTAACATCATATGATTCCACTTATATGAGATATCTAGAGTGGCTGAATTCATGGAAAGAAAAAGGTATAGTGGTTGCCAGGAGTTGGTGGAAGTGGAAAATGGGGAGATATTATTTAATGAGTATAGAGTTTCAGTTTTACAAGATGAAAACATTCCATAGATTGGTTGCACAACAAAGTGAATATATTTAATGATACTAATACACTTAAAAATTCAGATGATAAATTTTATGTGATATGTATTCTACCACAGTTAAAGGTAAATCATAATTTTGAAATTTTACTTCTAGCTGAGTGCAGTAACCCTCACCTATAATGCCAGGTACTAAGGAGGCTGAGGCAGGAGGATCACTTCAGTTCAGGAATTTGAGGCCCTCTGGGAAATATAGTGTTTACTAGCTCTAAAAAAATATAAAATTTTACTTCTCACCAACCACTTCAGATAGGAACTGTCATTATCCCTATTTTAAATCTTGGTAGCCTTTAACATAGTGAGCCCTTAGTAAATACTTGTTGAATTAATTTATAAATTAAACCTTTCCTTTCTTTCCTTTTCTGTTTCTGACCAGAATGAGAGGCAATGTACCAAGTCTGAGAAGACTTTGGTAAAGTCAAATTATATTCATAATGAATAAACTCCCACAGCAGGAGTAGGAAACTCCTAGAAACACTGCCACTAAGTGAAGCCGAGGGCACTTTTAAAAGTCCCACTCTATCACTAACTGAACCTCGGTGCCACCGGAGGCTTTGTTTAGCTGTAATAGACTAAAGACACTCCTACTCCTGTGCTGGAGCACTTCAGATTGTGAATATCATGCTTTCTGCTCAACACAAACTTTGCTTTAATTGCTCTTTTTTAGTCAGTTTTCCTACTAATATTAAAAACTACAAGTCTATGAGAGTTTGATTTTTTCCCTCTCTTTCTAGGCTTATGCAATGAAATGCTTTTTAATCACCATCCAGTCAAGGCACCTGGATAAATGTTTACTTGAACAACTTTCAACTTACTAATGAAAATATACTACTATGAAATTTAAAACAAAAAAGCTTCCCCTTCCCTGAAACCTCAAGAATGTCAAAATGTTTTGATTCTGTAATTCACACTGTCACGTACCCCAAGGGTGCTGAGTGAACCCCACTGCAAACACTAACTCTGTTAACACTCTAACTCTGGAAGAAGCTGGTGGCCCATTCTCTCCCTGGCCTGGGCCTGAGCACTGAATGAGGTCACAGTCGTGTGATGGAACAAACCCTTTATTAGATTCTTGATCTGACTGAAGCCCCAAAGTGGTTAGTAGCCCAGTTTAAAAGTAGTAAATATCAGGATTTTGTATGATTCTATGCTGAGTCCTTTTTTAAAAAAATCTATTATCTCTTATATAAGAGATCAAAGATTTTTTTTTTAAAGTAATGATTATTTTGAGCCATGAGGATGATTTCACAGCACCTTTCAAGTACCTAAATCGTTGAGCATCTCTGGAGTTCCAGCTCTGTGGTATGTTTCTAGACTCTGAACATGTGTAATTGAGTGGTATAGAAACAACTGCTTTCCAGATTCTAAGGTGAAGACCTGGGAAAGATCAATTCTAACCCAACATTCAGAAATCTTTTCATAGTTTAAAAGTAGTATTCTTATTTATTATTCCTAAGTTAGAAACCCAGTTTTCTTATCAATGAACCACCAGATACACTCTGTTGGAGCAATAAAAATAATACAAGGAAAAGCCCTACCCACTAGCTCCTGGTCCACAGTCTCTGTGTCTCAAAATATGCAGAAGTGGAAAGGGAGGACTAGGGAGGCCATCGCAGTGAAAGAGTCCATACAAGAGGGCCTAAAGTCGCAAATAGCACCATATCCCTTACCTGCTCCTACTGTTCAGAAAGACCAGTGAGTTCATGAGAACCAACAGGGCAGTGGGAAAAAACCCTGGGAAAATCTACTTACTACCAGACATATCTAAAAACAGAAACAAGTAGGCAAATATTTTAGAAATGCTGTAACATTTTGTTCTTGGTCAATTATGAAATGAAATGTTCTGGTTTCATAAATAAATTTTGTCTTTAAATAACTTCTTCCACATATTTCTAGGATACTTTTATCTGCATCACTGTGACCCCATTTTTAGTATTTATGATGTACAACTTTGATGGTTATATATATATATATATATACATATATATACATATATACATATATATACATTGTGAAATAGTCACTACAATTAAGATGATTACCATATCCATCGACTCATATAGTCCACTGGCAGGAGAGTGAGAACACTAAGGACATACTTAACAAATTTCGAGTATACAGTACAGTATTATCACCTCCAGTCACCACATTAGAACTTCAGAACTTACTCACCTTGTATAACTGAAACTTTGTACCTCTTGACCAATATCTCACATCCCCTTCTCCCAACATTCTACTCTTTGCTTTTGTATAACTATTTTAGATCCCACAAATAATTAAAAATATACAGTATTTGTCTTTGTGTAATTGGTTTATTTCTCTTAATATTTGTTTGTTTGGTACTGGGAATTGAACCCAGAGGTCTTTTACCACTGAGACACATTCCCAGCCCTTTTTTTGTTTGTTTTTTATTTTGGGACAGGGTCTCAATAAGTTGCTCAGGGCCTCACTAAGTTACTGAGTTGGCCTTGAACTTGCAATCTTCCTGCCTCAGCCTCCCAAGTCACTTGGATTCCAGATGTGCACCACTGGACCTGGCAGCATTTTATTTTTATATAGCATCAGAATGATAGTATTTGAAAGGAGGAGTAATGGTAAGAAGTTTTGCTTAGAGATCTAGCGACAACAAAAGGGACCCTTCCACATGACCCTCCAACTTTGCACATAAGTCTAGTATCATTCCTTAAAGTCCTAGATGTTTAAATGCCAGGACTTGAGCTAGGGAAGTTGCAAAAGAATATAAATAATCTGTGAGTTGATCCTGGTCTTCTGAATTCCAGACGGAGTCACTGACCAAATGGCAGTTTCAGAAGTTAAATCAAAACTTAAGCTGAATCCCTTAAAAGTACCTGTGTTCCACAGTAAGAGGTAAGTAATTAAGGTATTAAAATGTAATAAATTATTAAGGTGATGACTATATTAAATACCCATAAAGGCTATGACTAGACAAGTTAGAATGTTCTTCAAGTATCTGTTCTGTAGCAAATTCAGTTATAAAGCAAAATATCTGAACTGAAGACAGATTATTTTGTTCTTTTTTTTGAGATACTGGGAATTGTATACTAGGCAAGCATTCTGCCACTGAGCTACATCCCCAGTCTTTTTTTTTTTTAATACTGAAACAGGGCCTCATGAAGTTGCCAAGGCTGGCTGTGAACTTGAACTTGTGATCTGTATTTAGAGGAAGCAAAAAATTCCACCAGAAAACTTCTAGAACTCATAAATGAATTCAGTAAAGTAGGAGGATATAAAATCAACACTCATAAATCTAATGCATTTTTATTCATAAGTGATGAATCCTCTGAAAGAGAAATTAGGAAAACTACCCCATTTACCATAGCTTCAAAAAAATAAAATAATTGGGGATCAATCTAACAAAAGAGGTGAAAGAACTCTACAATGAGAACTACAGAGCACTAAAGAAAGAAATTAAAGAAAACCTTAGAAGATGGAAAGATCTCCCATGTTCTTAGGCAGAATCAATATTGTCAAAATGGCCATAGTACCAAAGGTGCTATACAAATTCAATACAATTCCAATTAAAATCCCAATGACATTTCTCATAGAAATAGAGAAAGCAATCATGAAATTCATTTGGAAGAATGAGAGACCCAGAATAGCTAAAGCAATTCTTAGCAGGAAGAGCAAAGCAGGTGGTATCACAATACCAGACCTTCAACTATACTACAGAACAATAGTAACAAAAACAGCATGGTACTGGCACCAAAATAGACAGGTAGACCAATGGTACAGAATAGAGGACACAGAGACAAACCCACATGAATACAGTTATCTCATACTAGACAAAGGTGCCAAAAATGTACAATGGAGGAAAGATAGTCTCTTCAACAAACAGTGTTGGGAAAACTAGAAATCCATATGCATGAAAATGAAACTAAACCCCTATCTCTCACCCTGCAAAAACTCACCTCAAAATGGATCAAGAACCTCCGAAGTAGACCTGAGACCCCTCACCAAAAAGTAGCCCGAATCTCCATCACGTTGGCTTAGGACCAGACTTCCTTAACAAGACCCTCATAGAAATAAAAGCAAGAATCAATAAATGGGATAGATTCAAACTAAAAAGCTTTTTCTCAGCAAAGGAAACAATCAATAATGTGAAAAGAGAGTCTACAGAGTAGTAGAAAATCTTTTCCACACACACTTCAGACAGAGCACTAATCTCCAAAGTTTATAAAGAACTTTAAAATCTTTACACCAAAGATACAAAGAACCCAATCAATAAATAGGCTAAGGAACTGGGCAGACACTTCACAGAAGATATACAGGTGATCAACAAATATATGAAAAAGTACTCATCATCCCTAGTAATTAGAGAAATTCAAATTAAAACTACCCTAAGATTTCATCTAATTCCAATTAGAATGGCTATTATCAAGAACATAAGCAATGATAAGTGTTGGTGTGAATGTGGTGGAAAAGGCACACTCACATATTGCTGATGGAGTTGCAAATTTTTGCAGCCACTCTGGAAAGCACTATGGAAATTCCTTAGAAAACTTGGAATGGAACCACCATTTGACCCAGCTATCCCACTTCTTGGCCTATACCCAAAGGACTTAAAGTCAGCATACTACAGTGATGCAGCCACAACAATGTTCATAGTAGTTAATTCACAACAACTACATTGTGGAACCAACTGAGATGCTCTTCAATTGATGAATGGATAAAGAAACTGTGGTTATATATACACAATGGCATATTACTCAGCCATTAAGAAAAATAAAATTATGGCATTTGCTGGTAAATAGATGAAGTTGGAAAATATCATGCTAAGTAAAATAGGCCAAGCCCAAAAAACCAAAGATTGAATGTTTTCTCTGATAAGTGGATGACGATACATAACAAGGGGTGTTGCTGGGGTGCTGGGAAGAGAAGAATGGGAGGAACTTTGGATGGTGTAGAGGAAAATGAGAAGGGAGGGGTGGGGGAAGGAAAGATAGTAGAATGAAACAGTATTACTATATGTATATGTATGATTATATGAATGGTGTGAATCTACATTGTGTACAACCATAGAAATGAAAAGTCGTACCCACTTTGTGTACAATGGAATCAAAATGCAGTCTGTAGAAATTTTTAAAAATTAAATTTAATTTTAAAAAGTTAATCTAATAAATAAATAAATAAATTTAAAAAAATAAATAAAAGGTTTGGGGATATGGCTCAGTGGTTAAGTGACCCTGGGTTTAATCCCAATACCAAAAAAGAAAAAAAAAAATTATACTGCCTGGCATTCTACTTTCCTCTGAATTTTTAAGAACATTATAGGAGTTGGGGATATAGCTCAGTTGGTAGAGTGCTTTCTTTGAAAGCACAAGACCCTGGGTTCAATCCCCTGTACTGACAAAAAAAAAAGAACGTCATATTTCTGTGTCTGCCACATATTTTACATCATCCAAAAGAGATACGTTTATATTCTTATATATAAGCTCAGTGGTAGAGTGCTTGCCTTGTACATGTGAGGCACTGGGTTCAATCCTCAGAACCACATAAAAATAAATAAAATAAAGCTATTGTGTCCATCTACAACTAAAGAAATATAATAAAAAAGAAATGTTTATATTTAGAAACAAAATAAATATAAAATAATCTAAGAGTCTTTAGAATTTTAGAAGCAGATAGATGATAAACAGAAAACATCTCAGAAGAAATCAATATTGCCAGGTGTAGTAGTATATACCTAAAATTCCAGCTACTTGGGAGGCTTAGGCAGGATGATCACAAGTTCAAGGCCAGCCCGGGCAACTTAACAAAACCCTGTCTCAAAATTTGAAAAAGAGGTAGGGATATAGCTCAGAGGTAGTTTCAATAACCAGGACTGCCAAAATACAAAAAACAAAATCACATCTGGCTGGGTGTAGCTCAGTGGGAGAGCACTTAACCTAGCAGAGAGGCCCTGGACTTGATTTCCAGCAATGCAAATAAATAAAAGCTGGTCACTTCCTTTTCTCCCAGGTCCCTCTATGAAAATGAGTTGAATCTAATAGATACTCTACAGGATACTAAATTAATAAACTGCAATAATTTTATTTTTTATTGTTTTTTTTTTCTCATTTCACTTTTTTTTCTTTTCCAGGAGAAATAGTTTTATTTAGACCCAGAGTTGGAGAATGAGAGTAGGACCCGAGATAGCATATTGAGCTAAGGAGTAGACATTAGCTTACAAAAGGGCAGTTAGAGCTCATCAGCCAAATGGACTCTACTTCCCAGCAGCCTTGCTTGTTAGCACAATCAGTAAGAGGTCTGTGGGAAATATATGCACTAAATCACTGCGGTGTGCCAGTATTACAAAAAAAATACAGGTTTTAATCATAGTAAAATTTCCACAAACCCTCCTAACTATATCCATATTACAAAAGGAAATTTTAAAAGATCACATTTTACAGAATTTAAACTTATGTTCATCATCTAGCTCAGAGGTCTCACCAACTTCAAAATACAGCTTCCCTGCTAAACTCTTCAGCTATGTAAGATCTATCATGCAATGAGAAGGTTGCCTTTAGAAGCCAATGGCAATCCTCTCCCCATTTCCCCAACCGACTAAGGCTCGCGTGGGGCAGGATAGGGAGGGAGCACAGGGGTTAATACAGCACAGCAGCTGGAGCCTGATGGGAAAGCAGAACTGGTGAGACTTGAGAAGAGGGTCCAGGCCCTTATTCAGTCAGTCACTGCTGGAAGAGGAGGAATTCTTGCCATGCCTGTGGTGTTTGTGCATCTTTTTATGAGCTGTCTTCATTTTCTTCCACATCTTCTTGTTTGTTATCATTCCTGGCCTACCATGACAGGAGCCATGGGGTTCACAGGAGGCATGACAGGAGCAGATGGCGCATGTGGAGGAGAGTAGGGACCTGAGGGTTGTGTACTGGATATCCTGGCTATGGCAGAGGATAAGGGGACCCTCTGGAGGAAAACTTGGCATCCCCTGGGGAGTGGGTCATGGGCAAGGAGGAAAGGCTGAATTGACAGGTGGTGGATGCAGTGGGTGGATGCCCAAGATTGGAACCTCCAGGGTTCCCCGATGTTGGGGAATAACGAATTTGGCCCTGGGTGCCCAGCACTGGGATTCCACATATTCAGGTATTTCCCCCAGCCGGGTCGCCTTCCCACGGCTGCCAGGGCTTCCTCCATCGTCCTCCAGTCTCTCATTTCACTTCTTTAACTACTTCTTACAAAACTACAAAAACCAAGTGATTCCATAGTTTTTGAACTTTTGGTTCTATTAGTATTAAATAAAATAGTTTTATAAAATTATAGTTATTTTAATTTACTATTAATCTACATTTGATTAATTGTTTGATTTACCATATTATATAAATCCAGATTTACAAAATAAATTTCTATATTCCTAATTAAATTACTGAAGATGTAAAGTATCCCCTAAGTATTAATATTCTGCCTTCTTTTCCATATTTTACTTTCTTGAGGAAATGAAAAGGCCACCCAGCATCCCAGACTTTCCAAAAGGGATTTATACTTGTCTATCTTTTTCTGGATCTTTCTGACATGTGGTAAAATGCAATCTGGCAATAATCATGGATGCAAAGTTTTCTCTATAAGAATACTCATCACAACATGACTTACACTAGCTACAAAATTTTAAATAACATATTTATAACAACAGGAATAATTAAAGGTTTATCATCTTGAGCTTTTGAGTTAGACCTGGGTTTCAATCTCAGATCTGTCCCACCTCTGTGACTTTGGATAACTTATTTAATTCCTTTGAGCCTCTGTTTCCCGATCAAGAACATGGGATTTTTTTTTAAGTAAGGTGAGGATGATTTGCAAGTATAGGACCAAGGTGCATATTTCAGTGGCCAACATATACTCACTGTCCATGCTGCAGCTCTTGGCAAATGACAGTAACTGATCCCTTTAGGTACTGTGACTGGATATATTGTGATACTTTGTCATTCCATTCAGCAAAAATTGATGGAGAGGACTGACATTTGCTGGTTTCACATATATATTAAGTCTAAATCTTTTCATATCTCTTTTCAGGGATAAACATTTACCAGAATACCTTCAATGCCAAATAAAACACAAAGAAAAGAAGTTGAGCCCTTCACAAACAGAAGGTAATGAGAATCATCCTAGAAATTAAAGGATAAACAACAGCCCCTTAATATATCTGATCCTTTCTTCTTTAACAGAACTATGAGATTTCAGGGGCTGTTGACTTAAGACAGAAGAAAGAAAAGAAAAAAACTTTGTGGGGACTGGGATATAGCTCAATGGTAGAGTATTTCCCTAGCTCTTTGTGGGATTGGAGAGAAACTGTTTTCAAATTGGCATCTCTCTAGAATTTTGAAAATCCTGACCAAATATTTTAATTCAAAGGAGAACTTGTGGGGATAGAAAAGAACAAATTCAAATTCAAATGTAAATCAAGCAATGGAACAATATAAACACAACTGAAGTTCCAAGGATTTCTCAGAGAAGAAAAAATAATAAAAAAAATGAGCTACACTGTCTACAATTCATTCATCCAATTACCTATTTAAAACCAACAATGTGCCAGGCATGAGAAACACAATAAAATAAGTTAGACATGGTCCCTGCCTTGATAGAAAGTCTAACAGTGAAGACAGATGGTTAAACCATGAATTTGTTGAATGAATCACTTAAGTACAATATGACGCGAGCCATGATATGGAAGTATAGTCTTAACAGGAGCATAAAAGGAAGTTTCCTGACTTGGTCTCATGAAGGGGGAAGGGGAGTCCCAGAGAAAACTGAATGGTAAGCAGGAATAAATTGGGCAAAGAACACAGAGAGGAGCATTCCAGGTAGAAAGAACAGATCTATAAATGCCCAGAATAAAAGGGAACTCTTTATGCAGTAGAAAAGCTGAAAGAATTTCAGCTATTTGGGAGTCTGAGGCAGGAGGATTGCAAGTTCAAGGCCAACCTTAGCAACTCAGTGAGACCCTGCAAAAAAATAAAAAGAGCTGGGGTTGTAGCTCAGTGGTAGAGTACCACTGGATTCAATCCCTAGTACCACAAAAAGTAAAATAAAATAACAGCTAAAAGTCAAGCATGGGGCTGGGGGTGTGGCTGAGTGGTAGCGCACTCACCTACAACGCATGTTCAAAGCCAATCTCAGCAACTTAGTGAGGTACTAAGCACCTCAGGAGACTCTGTCTCTAAACAAAATACCGAAAAGGGCTGGGGTTGTTGCTCAGTGGTTAAGTGCCCCTGGGTTCAATAACCAGTAGCAAAAGAAAAAGAAAAGGTGGGAATCTTGTCAAAATTCTATCTGTCTCTTCTTGCCAACCCCCCACCCAGCATTACTTTTTCTTTTTTTCATGGTATAGACCACCTTCTAAAATGGTATCTAATTTACCTACTTATTACATTTATATGAGGACAGAGATGTTTGTCTATTTCAAACTTTAGTGTATCCTAAGCACTTTGAGCAGCAGTACCTGGCACAATGAAAGCATGCAATAAATAGTTGCTAAGTTGCATGAATAGATGTATGCCTAAAACATGCTAAAGAGGCCATGAGAAGGAAGAAATGAGTCAGAGATGGTTTGATTCTAGCTCTAAAGAAGCTTATCTTTTATCAGGGGAGATAGGTGTTATCTTTTCATTCAGTTATAAAGCAGTTTTCATTATCTCTGTGGGATTAATCACTTCTTGTACATAGAGATGCTAAGACTTGAATGTGACACAAAATAAATTCTATTCTGGTGCCATTTGGGATATACTTTGTTCTGTGTTTATTTTTTCATTCATTAATTTTAGAAAACACATTCCCAATTTGGCTTCAGTTAGTGCTTTGAGTATTTCTTTGAAAAAACTTTAGGTCTGTATAACACATATATACACATATTTAATTTGAGTCCAGCTCCGTCTATTAGTTTTCTACTGCTATCATAAAAAGTTATCACACATTTAACAGCGTAAAACAGCAGGTTGTGGAGGTCAAAAGTCCAGATAGGCTTGACTGGCTTAACTAGCTTCTCTTCTTCAGGTCTTACAGGTTCCAAATTTAGGTGTTGGATCGGGTGTGGTAGTACACACCTGTCATCTCAGAGACTCCAGAGGTTGAGGCAGGAACAAGGAAAGTTTGAGGCTAGCCTGGGCAACTAAGACCCTGTCTCAAAATAAAAGATAAAACGGGATGGGGATGCAGCTCCATGGTAGAGTGCCCCTGGGTTCAGTTCCCAGTACAGGGAGGAAGGAAGGAAAGGGGAAGGAACAGGAGGAAAATAAGTAGATTCAGGTGTTGTCCAGCCTGGGCTCTTATTTTGGAGGATACCTTCCTTTTTTTCTTTTACCGTACTGGGGATCAAACCCATGCTAGGCAAGCTCTCTACCACTGAGTTGCCTCCCCACCCCTTATGCAGGGATTCTTATGTGGAGAGTCCAGAGAATCTGCTTCTAATCTCATTCAGATTTGTGGCAGAACAAGTTCTTTGCAGTTGCAGAGCTGAGGTCCCAGTTTTCTTGCTGCCAGTCAACCGGGAGACTCTTAGTCCCTTAAGGTTACCTATGTCACATACCATGTTGCTCCCCACTCTATCTTCAAAACAGCAATGGTGGGGGAGTCTTTCTCATGCCTGACTTTCTAACTTTTTATGCCACATCTGTCTTGCTTCTAACTCTGTAATGAATTACATAATTAGATTGGGCCCACTCAGATAAACCAGGATAACCTATCTTAATTATATCTGCAAAGTCACTTTTACCATGTAAAGTAATGTAGTCACAGGTTCCAGAGATTAGGGTGTGGATGTCTTTGGAAGGTTATCCCACCTACCATATTTGGTTTTCTACTTATTAGTTTACTCCACTTCAAATTCCAAGGAAGGGCAGTGTCAGAAACATCTAGTAATAGCTGGCTATAGTAGTACAGGACTATAATCCCAGCGACTTGAGAGACTGAGGCAGGATGATCACACATTCGAGGTCAGCCTAGGCAACTTAGTGGGGCCCTAAACCATTTAGCAATGTCTCAAAATATAAAGGGCTCCCCTGGGTTTAATACTCAGTATCCACCCCCAAAAAAGTCTATTAAGTACCTATTTTTTTTTCTCAATACTTTTCTAGAACATGATCTCCAATCAGCTGTATTGTCTGTTCTAGTCCTATTAGCATTTGTATTTCTTAAATAACTGTCCTAATTTAATTCCATTCCCCAGCCTTCCATCATGCCTATGACTTCTTCAGCAAGGATAAAACTGGCTGTATTGATTTACATGGACTGATGTGCACTTTAGCTAAATTGGGAATGAATGTAACCAAACATGATGTCTATAATGAATTAAAATGTGCAGATCTTGATCGTGAGTATTTTAACTTCTCATTATCTTCTCATAAAAGACTTTAAAAAAAGACTTTTACAAATAAATGTTTTTTTCTCACTTGACTGGATAAAGGGAGAAATAAATCTCCCTGTTTGCGAAAAGTAAACAAAAACCTTTATTCAGTTTTACTTTAATGGTTTCAGTTAGCCATGGTCAACCGTGACCCCCCAAAACATGTATATTTGTCTTGACTCTTTCTAAAGAAAAAAACCACATTCATATAACTTTTATTGTGGTATATTGTTATAATTATTCTGTTTTAATATTAGTTATTATTGTTAATCTCTTACTGTGCCTAATTTATAAATTAAACGTTATCATAGGTACAAATGTATAGAAAGAAACAGAGTATAAATGGGGTTCAGAACTATTGGAGCCTGGTACAGTGATGCACACCTGTAATCCCAGCAGCTCAGGAGGCTGAGGCAGGAGGATCTTGAGTTCCAAGTCAGCCTCAGCAATTCAGTGAGACTCCGTTTCTAAATAAAGTACCAAAAGGGCTGGGGATGTGGCTCACTGGTTAAGCACCCCTGGGTTCAATCCTTGATACCAAAAATAAACTATTTGAGGTTTTAGGCATCCACTGGAGGTTTTGGAACATATCCTGTGCAGATATGGGGGACTACTGTATATATTTCCCTGTAAAGATATTAAGAGGTATGTGAATAAATTATGAAATCAAATTAATCCTCTGAACTATTTTTTGAAAAATCTTATATGGAAACTAATAATGATTATCATCTCTCAATATCAAATTCAGGTTACCTTTCATGATGTTCATTTTGGAAGGTACCTTGAAATAACAAATACAGAGGCATAAACAATTTCAAAACTGACAGGATGCCAAGAAAATCCAAGCCTTGTTTCCATTTAAGTCATAATAGTACAAATCTCCCTTGCATCATTAGGATCCACCTACACTGAGTTTTAAATGACAGAGAATTTTTGTTGATATTTTTAAAGCATAAAGATCACATTTTTATTGAATATCCTGACCTAATGGATTAGTACTCCAAGCTGACACACTGTGTGGAAAATATATTCAGCACATTATCTCCTTTCACCTCACCTCACCCAACTGTCAGTGCCCATTCGGTCAAGTTCCACGAGTGAGTCAGTGTCACCAGTTAAGGTATCACTAGTTTCCACTAACTGCCTGATTTTATTTTCTGTTCTTCCTAGGAAATACACACATATCGCCTTTAATTGCCCTCACAATCTTTTAATTTTAGAAAAAATGGGATACAGCTTGGATATTTTATAGTATAATAGGACTGGATATGGAGTGGGAGGATGGGTGAATTCCTTGTAAAAATGATAAATCTCTGGAAAAGGAGTGAACGGACAGGCCTGCAGTGCTTGGGAGCGCTGGCAGAGTGTTTACACTCACCCTTGTTTCTGGAGGCTGCAGGAGTCTAGTGTAATGATGCTAAGATGACTTTAAGATCAGAGCTTATCTGAGCATCTCTCTAGCCCTAAAATGCTCTGATTTTTAAGTATTAAGTGGTCCAGGGTGCTTTATCTTTTTCAATTAATATATATTCTAATTTTTTTTATATCTTATCCTTGTTCTGAGCTTATATTTCTGTTGCAGGAGATGGGAAGGTGAACTTCTCAGACTTCATAAAGGTGCTAACAGATAAGAACCGCTTCCTCAAGGCTGTGGGTGAGCAGAGGTTTTACCGAATAGATGGCAGTTGGGTAGCTACAACCTACTACATGTAAACATTGTTCACTTATGCCTCCAATCAGGAGACAAATCAGGAAGCTGTAATTTTGGGATATGATTTATTGTTGTACTGCTTCTCCAAAACATGATTTGCTAAACAGAGTTTTAGTTTTGTTTTGTTTTGTTTTGTTTTTGTTTGTGTGTGTGTGTGTGTGGTACTGGGGATTGAACCAGGGGCACTGTGCCACTGAGCTACACCTCCAGTTTTTATTTTTCATTCTAGACAAAGTCTCACTAAGTTGCCCAGGCTGCCTTCAAACTTGCAATTCTCTTGCCTTAGCCTTTCAGGTATCTGGGATTATAGATGTGTACCAGTATGCCCAAACCCAGTCTTAGAATTTTAACTGAAATAATCACGCAGGTACTGGTATTGTCTAAAGTTCTACTTCGGGTGATACTGCCCTTTAGTCTCCAATGAGAACATAAGTGACAAGGGTAGAAAATTTTAGTCTCATTTTCATAGTGTTTTAATTCCTTACCAAGGATGTGCACTACTTTCAGAGGCATTCTTTTACAGAAGAAAAAACATTTCTTTAGAAAAACAAACATGCTCTCATGCATGGAATGATACTATACTGGGGTCTTTTGTTAGCTTGTTCATTTTGGGTTTTGGTACTAAGGATTAAACCCAGGGGTACTTTACCACTGAGCTATATCCCCAATAATTTTTTTTTTTTTTTTTTTTTTTTTTTTTTTTTTTTTTTTGAGGCAGGGTCTTGCTTATTTCTTTAGGGCCTCACTAAGTTGCTGAGTTTGATCTCAAATTTATGATCCTCAAAGTTTCTGGGATTACATACATATGCTTCAGTGCCTGCTGATAATATACTGTTTGTGAAAAAAAAAAAAAATCCCTCTTGGCTAGGCGTAGTGGCGAACACCTGCAATCCCAGCAGGTCAGGAGGCTGACACAGTAGGATGGCAAGTCTGAGGCCAGCCTTATCAACTTAGTGAGGCCCTAAGAAACTTAGTGAGACCTTGTCTCAAAAGAAAAAGTAAAAAAGGCTGGGGATGTGGCTCAGTGGTTAAGCGCTCCTGGGTTCAATCGCTGGTACCAAAAACAAAGAAAGAAAGAAAAAAGTACATCTTCACTCTGATGATGCCTCTACCCTCAGTAAAAATCTGCTAGAGTTTAAAGAGCATTTTTCTCACACAAGGCTATAAGTGCTCTATAGGTATATTTGAAATATTGTTATTTGTGCTCTCATAGTTTATGAACTTAACAAGCTTCCTTGGAAAATCTAACCACTATTCATATCATGTTTTCTAGGATAAATACATTTCAAATTCCAAATACTGCACAGTTTAGAAAACACACCCATCCCTAAATTGTGAATTGTCTTTAAGAAAAGTTACTGTTTGCAAATACTTTGACAGTGGGAGTTTTCCTGCAAGCCAGAGATAAGTTTATGAACTATTTCTTTGCCAGAAGAACAAGACATAGTTCGTAACATACAGTTCATGCCTGTATTAAAAGTATTACTATATTTACTTAGAAGTCATTGAGCTAAAAGTATTTTTATATTTGATGATTACTCTGGTCAAGTAATCAAAATGAACTTTCTACCAATTAGAACAAAATTTTAATGATTACTATATCTAGTTCCTTACTTGATGCTATTATAGGAAATACTCAGTAAAAAAGACTGTTTATTACTTTTTGATGGATGGTTTGTTCAGAATGCATTTTGAAATCTATGTTTCCCCTTCTGTAGTTCCAGAGAAGGAATGCCATTTAGATTTAACTGGCAACCCAGGGATCCTATTATTTGAAATCCTATCGAAGCTCGTAGAGACTTCAGCCCTACCAAGAAAGGCTATAATGGAAATAGTAAGGTAAGTGGCAAGGAAAGAGGCAAGAACAACCTTCTCAGAAGCACTTACAAGGATATGTCACTAACATCCTACTCTATGATGTCTGATCCAAAACATAGGAGAAATTATCTAAGCAAATGGTCATGTGCCATAACATTCCTGCCCAGCTCTGAAATTGCAAGGCTGAGCTCAGACAAACTCAGGACCCTGCTGTGGGCCTAAGATATCCAAGAAAGTTCAGCCTTCCCTACCTAACACCAGAGAAAGAGAACCCAATCTTGCTAAGTTGCTTAAGCCCTCAGTAAACTGCTGAGGCTGGCCTTGAACTTGCCATCCTCCTGTCTCAGCCTCTGGATTTGCTGGGATTAAAGGTGTGCAGGAATGATTTTAAGTGGGGCATCAAAATCCAGTGTGGAATACAAGACACTCCCATACCCACTAGAACTACCAGAGGCTCTCAACAGGTCCTCTGACTTTGACAAGTGTAGCAAGTTCAGACCTCCCAAGGTTGTCTGGATTAGCATGGGACCAGAATTAGACTTCAATATAAAAGATGAGAAAACATTCTCACATCCAAGTGTGTTAATTTATTCCAGCAAAGAGCACTAAAAATAAATCCCTTCAATCTATTTTTATCATTGTATTATAGAAATTAAATGTTGCCATTATCAATCTGTTCAATTCATATTCTTTAAAGTTTTCTGGTATCACACTTAAGACTTAGAAATACAAAATACCACCAAAAGGGTAAAAATAGTCTTATGCCTCTCAATGGGTAGTCTATTATCCTCTCTCTCCATCAGATGAAGAACAGAGAAGGGTACACAAACTTCTACTTTTCATTTCATTCCAGTTCAAAGCCTTTTTTTTGGAGGGAGGATACTGGGGATTAAACTCAGGGGTACTCTAGCCCTGAGCTACATCCCCAGTCCTTTTTTATTTTGAGACAGGTTCTCCCTAAGTTGCCCAGGCTGGCCTGGAACTTGCAATCCTCCGGCCTCTGCCTCCTAAGTCGCTAGTTACAGGCATGTGCCACTGCACCTGGTATTATTAATTTAATTTAGATATTTAGATATAATTTAATAAAGATATATATTAAATGCTTGCTATTGGTACACAAATTTGGCACTTCACTTAACCTCTCAGCCTCAGTTTTTCCTCATCTATAAAATGAAGATGATAACATCTGCCTTAAAAGGAAGTTGTAGGAATGATATGTGAAAAAAAAGATATGTGAAGTGCTTAGTACATAATAAAGCTCAATAAATGTTATGTTATGTGGAAATAATTATTCTAAGCATAGAACATACATATAATAGATTTTAACCCTCACCTCCCTAATGAGTATATACTATCACCCCAATTTTTACAATGAAAAAACAGCCAGATTCGGCAGTACACATCTGTAATCCCAGCAACTCAGGAGGCTGAGGCAGGAGGACTGTAAGATCAAAGCCAACCTCAGCAACTTAATGAGGCCCTATGCAACGCAGCAAGAATCTGTCTCAAAAAGAAAAGATAAAAAGAGATGAGAGTGTTGCTTAGTGGTAACACCTCTGGGTTCAGGTTTTTTTTTTTTGGTACTGGGGATTGAAGTACAGGCCAGTTAAATAACTTGCCCAGGAGTCAGTGATGCTTAGATTTTAGCAGTCTGATTCCAGAACCCATCCTTTTATCTATTCTCTATGCTTCCTCCTACACCCAGTAAGTATATAGGAAATGTTAGCTGATGTTAGTGTTTTTATTGAAATTGGATTATAGTTGATATTTATCTGATTATCCTATTTAGTTGTTATTTACCTGATCATCTTGTTATTGTCTGGTTCCTAAGGAAATTTAAATTGTCTAAGACAAAATGCCTAAGGGAAGCCAGAAAGGAAACTCTAATCAGACATCACCAACATGGATCACAGCTGAAGAAACTAGATGGACACCACACTAAAGCACCCACCCACAACCAAAGTCAACAGAGTATATCCAATCGACAGACACTATAGCACATCTCACCAGCAGAAAAATCTTTTACTACAAAGCCACCCTACAAAATTGGTAGAGGCACTGCCCTGCCAGATTTACCAGAAGCATGAAAAATAAGGTAACATGACACCTCCAAAGGATCACAAAAACTCTGTAGCAACAGGCTCAAAGCAAAGGAAATGAATGAACTGCCTGAAAATTCAGAAGAATGAATTTAAGAAAACTTTGAAATTTATGAGAATATAGATAGACAATTCAACAAAATTATACGATATAGCTAGGCACAGTAGCGCATGCCTGTAATCTCAGCAGCTTGGGAGGCTGAGGCAGGAGGATCCTAAGTTCAAAGTCAGCCTCAGCAAAAGCAAGGCACTAAGCAATTTAATGAGACCCTGTCTCTAAATAAAATACAAAACAGGGCTGGGGATGTGGCTCAGTGGTCCTAAATTCAATCCCTGGTATCAAAAAAAATTATATAATATAAATGAGAAATTCAGCAAAGAGATACATATCACTAAAAAGAGCCAGTAAACAAATATAAATAAAATATTTGTAAGAACCAATCAGAGCTGGGAATAGTGGCATATAATCCTAGCTACTCAGGAAGTGAGGCAGGAGGATTACAAGTGTGAGGCTAGCCTAGGCAACTTAGTGAAACCCTGTATCAAAATAAAAATTTTTAAAGGACTAGGAAAATAAATAAATAGGGCTATGGATGTCACTCAAGTGCTAGAACACTTCTGGGTTCAATTCTCAGTGCTGCAAAAAAGAAAAAGAAAAGAAAAGAAAAGAATTAAAAGCTGGTTGTGGTGGCACACACCTGGAATCCCAGAAACTCTGGAGCCGAGGCAGGAGGTTTTCAAGTATTACATCAGCCTCAGCAATTTGGCAAGGCCCTAAGCAACTTAGTGAGACCCTGTCTCAAAATTAAAAATAAAAAGAGCTAGGGATGTGGCTCAGTGGTAAAGCACCCCTGTATTCAATATCCAGTACAAAATGAAAAGAAAGAACCAATCACAAAATTTTAGTGCTAAAGAACTCAATAATTAGAATAAAAAATAGTTTAAGTGACTCAACAGCAGCCGAAGAAAGAATCTCTGAGAAGACAGGTCTTTTGAAATGATTCAGTCAGATTTAAAAAAAAAAAAAAAGAAAAAAAAAATTGAAAAGAATGAAGCAAGCCTTAGAGACTTCAGGGATACCATTAAGCAAGAAAACTCTGGTATTATGGGTGTTCCAGGAGAAGAAAAGAGAAAATGCATAAAAAAGAAATTCAAAAGAATAATTGCTGAAATCTTTCCAAATCTTAGGAAAGATATGAACATCCAGGTCCATTAAGCTCAAAGGATCTCTAATAGATTCAACCAAAAAAAGATCCTCTCCCAGGCATGTTAAAGTACAAGACAGAGAATTCTAAATACAAGAGAAAAACATCAACATATAAGGGAATCCTCATTAGATTAACAACAGACTTCTCTGCAAATATCTTACAGGCCAGGAAATAATGGGATGATTTTTCAAAATGCTGAGAGTAAATAATACTATACCAAACAAAGTTATCCTTCAGAAATTATAAAGAAATAAAAACTTTCCAAGACAAAAGCTGGGTATTAAGTTACCCAATTAAAAGATATAAACTGTCTGGCCAGGCACAGTGGCACACACCTGTAATCCTAGCAGCTCAAGAGGCTGAGGCAGGAGGATCATGAGTTCAAAGCCAGCCTCAGCACAAGTGAGGTGCTACTCACCCTGTCTCTAAGTAAAATACAAAATACAAAATAGAACTGGGGATGTTGCTCAGTGGTCAAGTTCCCCTGAGTTCAATCCCTGGTATACCCCTGACCCCCAGAAAAGATATACAGTGTCTGAATGGATTTAAAAAAAAAATATTAGACCCAATAATATCCTTCCTATAAGAAATTGACTTAGCCAGTAAAGGCCCACATACACTGAAAATGAAAGAATGGAAAAAGATATACTATGTAAATGGAAACCAAAAGTGAGTGAGAGTAGCTATACTTAAATCAGATAAAATAGACTTAAAAATCAAAAACTGTAAAAAACAAAAAAAAGAAAGAAAGTAAAAAGAAAAGAAGGTCAAAAGAAAGAAAGAAAGAAAGAAAGAAAGAAAGGTCATTCTATACTGAAAAAGGAATTAATTCAACAAGAGGAAATAACAATTATAAATATATATGCACCTAAGCTGGAGCACCCAATTATATAAAGCAAACATGATTAGATCTAAAAGGAGAGATAGATTCTATTATAATAATAGGAACGTCAACACACCACTTTCATCAATGAAGACAAAAAGATCAACAAAACAAAGAAACACCAGACTTAAACTATATTACAGATCAAATGATCATAACATATTTTCAGAACATTTCATCCAACAGCTGCAGAATATATTCTTCTCATCAGCATGTAGAACATTCTCCAGCATATAACATGTGTTAGGCCACAAAACAAGTCTCAAGAATTCAAAAATATTGAAATCATAGCATGTATTCTCTCTAGGACATAAAACTAAAAATCAACAAGAGGAACTTTAGAAATTGTACACATATATGGAAATTAAACAATATTCTCTCTCAGTACTAGGGATTGAACCCAGGGGTACTCTACCATTGAGCTAAATCTCCAGTCCTTTTTATTTTTATTTTGAGATAGGATCTCACTAAATTGCTGAGGCTAGCCTCAAACTTGTGATCCTCCTGCCTCAGTATCCAGAGCACCTGGAATTAGTGAGTACCACCACATCCAGTTTGTCAGTGGTCTTAGTAAGTATTTTTCTACATAAGACCAGGAAGTCTTGCGGAAGAAGAAAGAAATAAAAGACCAAGGGCTACAGATATAAAATAGTCAAATGGTTGTGGAACTGGGCACAGTGGCACACACCTGTAATCCCAGCTACTTGGAGGTTGAAGCAGGAAGATTACAAATTCAAAGTCAGTCTAGGAAATTTAATGAGGCCCTTGGCAACCTAATGAGACCCTGTCTCAAAATTTTAAAATAAAATAAAAAAGGGTCAGGGATGTAGCTCAGTGGGAAAGCACTTCTAGGTTCAATCCCCAGAACCAAAAATAAGAAAAAGGAAAAGACCTATGAAAAGTATCAGCAGATATTCTACAAATGTCATAGGAATAGACACTCAAATATTATTGATTTCGTGAATTCAATTTAAAATAAATTTATTCAACATATATAACTTACAATTAGACTTTTTCTTTTTATCCTATAACTCTTTGTATCCATTTCTGAACTACTTTTTCTTCTTTTTAAGCTATTTCCGAAGAAAATTCCAGGATGCCCGTGGAGAAATATTGTGGAGTCCCCATCCTAGTGAACATGGAAAAAGGAGATTTAAGCCAGATATATGCACACCTCCAAGCTCAAGCACCGCTGCCTTTGCTAATGCTGCCCGGGTTGCAATAATGAAAGAAAAGGATTTATTTAGATTTCTTGAAGAGCTCAAGAGTAAGAGCCATTTGTTCCCTCCCCACTTTTTAAAAGGATTTATTGATATGACTACTCAGAAATAAATACTAGAGGCCAAGAGCAGGGCCTGAGACTCTTCTGAGTAACTGCTCTCTGTCACGCAGATACCATTTGGATGCAAAGGTATCCTTCCCCTGAGTCTTCAGATTCCTGGGTGAAGCCTAAAGTCTGCAGATGGGTGTGGAATAGAAACAGGAAAGTGAAGAAGAGGGGCCATGGCCCATGAGAGAAGAACAGACAAAAAGCAAATAGGCACGACATTTGTCTTTTATAGGAATTTCTTACGTTGTTAGTGACACCATTTTTGTTTTTATCTTTTTAGGATGCAATTTCCCTTCAGATAGCCCATATTCAAAAATACCCATCTTTCCATTGTTTCCTAATGTGGATGGGGTGGTGATGGGAAAGCCATTCAGAGACATACAAAAATTAGAAATGCTAAGGAAAAAGGAGCCTCTGAATTTCTTTGAGGACTATTTTTTCCATAAAAGAGACTGGAAAACACAGGTGAGATTTAGGTTATGTCACATTAGCTAATTTAACTCTTACATTTTTAAGTACCAACTTAACAGAACTAATAACATGCTTTCTTTTTAGTCATTATATTTCAGACCAGATTCCATAACCATATTCCTAAAAATAAGCCCAGATGTAAATATTTCATTTAATTTCAACAATTTGTTAAGGCTTCCTGAAAAATGGCAATCCTAAATTTGGGGTTGGGAATAGGGAATTCAAGAATATTAACAATAAAAGGCCTGAGGTCTATCTCCACTCCTCTCCCACTGTCTCAGGGACTAGAAGCTGCATTTTGGACTTCCTTGATCACCTCAAGACTGTAGTTGGCCAGACACCATGGATGAGAGGACCAGGTCCAAATGAATTAAGTACCATTCTGACCTTGATTAGAATCCCAGCTGTATCTTCTGGCCCTGCTTTAAGGGCCTCTAACTTATTTTCCCCTGTATACTTTGTCATCATTAATTCTAAGGTCAGAGGCAAATATACTCATATTTTCAGAAGAATTCTCAGGAGCTGTATCCTTACCCCAGATTGGTTGCAGGTCTCTCTGCTTGAGCAACAGAATTGGGATTTGTCTAGAAACCAGCCCAGGCTGTTGGGGGCATATCTGAGTTCCAGAGGTCTATGTCTGGTTCACATCATTATGAAGGCCCTATAGGGTTTTTATGTGATACTGGAGGTATATCACTATTACAAATTACCTTGCGGTCAGACTTTATTTTATCTCCCCAAACAAAGTCACACCCAGGCACATGTCACTGACAAGATAGAAATAAATTTATGTCCCAAGGGGCTACAGTTGTAGCTCAATGGTAGAGCACTTGCCTAGCATATGTGCAGCACTGGATTAGATCCTCAGCACCACATAACAATAAATAATAAAGGTCTAAAAAAATCCCCCTATAAAAAAATTTATATCCCAACATTGAGTCTCCCCTCCCCCATTATGTTTACTGTCAATTTTTCCAACTAGAATATAAAGTTCATGTAGTCAAGAACTTTCTTTTTCTTTTTCTTTCTTTTTTTTTTTTTTTTTTTTTCTTTGCAGTGCTAGGGATTGAACCCAGGAACTGAACTATATCCCCAGCCCAACTTTATTTCTTTTGCTAAGTATCTCTAGCACTTAAAACAGAAGTTGGCCATTATTTTTATTTTCTTATTTTGTTTGGTTTGATAGTAGCTGGGAATCAAACCCAGAATCTCAAACATGCTAAGCATATATACTCTACCACTGAGCTACACCCCTAGCCCCTCTGGATGAAATAAAATTATAATACCAATAGTTTATTTTTTGAGGACACACTATGTGCTACTACTTTAGCAGAGAAAGCACCAATAGCTTGCTGTATGGTCCCTGGCTTCTACTTTTGTCCCCTTTGATCTATTCTCCATTTACCAACCAAAATGGCTCTGTTAAAATCATCTTGAAATCCTCCAAAAGCTTTTCATATAACTCAGAGATAAAAACAAAATCTTTATAACAATTTAGATCTTACACAATTTCAATCTATGCATTCCAATAACTTTAGCCACTAGAATCTATTTAAATTTAAATTAATAAAACTACAAATCCTGTTCCTTGGTCATACCAACCACATTTCAAATGCTCAAGAGCCATATGTGGCAAATGGATACCATATTAGATGACACAAAAATAGGACATTTCCATTATTGTGAAGAGTTTTAGTGGACATCACTGACCAAGACCCTCACTGCATGTCCAGCAATCTCTCTTCCCCTGCTCACCCTCCAGCAGCTTCACTCCACTGTAAGTTCTCTCCACTGTGCCTTACACATCAGACTTGCTCTCATCTCACACTCCAGCTTTGTTCTCTCTGCTTGAATGCTGTTCCTAGACATCTGCATAGCTCTCTCCCTTGCCTCTGTCAGGTCTTGTCTCAAATGTCATTTCAGAATGCCCCTTCTAACAATCATAGTAAAATCACAATCCCCACATTGCCAGTGTACTAAATGCCATCACTTCAGATGGATAATTTTATGTTATGTGAATTTTCATCTCAATAATTTTAACATATGTATTTAAATAAAATCACAACCTCAGCTGGGTGCAGAAGTGCACACCTCTAATCCCAATAACTCAGGAAGCTGGAACCGGAGGATCACAAGTTCAAGGTCAGCCCCAGAAGTGAGAGGTCCTAAGCAATGTAGTGATGAGACCTTGTCTCCCCCAAAAATAATAATTAGACCAGATATGGTGGTACACTCCTGTAATCCCAGTGGCTCAGGAGACTGAAGCAGGAGGATTGTGAGTTCAAAGTCAATCTCAGCAACCTAGTGAGGTCCTAACAAATAGTGAGATCCTGTCTCTCTAAAATATAAAAAAAAGGGCTGGGGAAGTGACTCCATGGTTAAGCACCCCTGGGTTCAATCCCTGGTTCCAAAAAAATTTTTAAATAAAAAATTCACAACCTCCAGTACCCCATCCCCTTCCCAGATTTTCTCCATAACATTTATTACTGCCTAATATATACTTCATGTAACAGATCACAAATTTTGCATATGTGTGTGTATTATATCCACACCTACTACATCTAATATATGTACATAAATATTATACTGCATCTAATATGTCACAAATGTCTTAAGATATATATTTACATGTCTAATTATACAATATATGTATAAATATATATTAGATGTACTAATCAGATTAGTACATCTAGTAAAATACATTATATCATAGATCTGTATAGTACATCTCATCTAATATACTACAACATCTAGTCTACTATATACTTGTAAATGTTGCTTAGAATCAAGAAATGGAACTTTCAAGTTTCAGAATGAAAGTAACAGAGCTATATGAACACTCCCCCACCCATCTAGCTACTCTGCATGCCCCATCCCACTCACAGATTTCCCATGAGAACATAAAAATACTAGATGAAATTAAACGGCAAACTTGGCAGGTTACAGTGGCACACACCTATAATTCTCAGCTGCTCAGAGGCTGAGGCAGAAGGACTGTAGGTCTGAGGCCATCCTTGGCAATTTAGCAAGACCTGTGTCTAATAAAAAAGGACTGAATATGTAGCTCAGTGGTAGAGTACCCCTGGAATTCAATCCCCAGTACAACATTCCCAGTATTCAAAGCAAGGAAAATCCTCAGGTTTCATAAAGCAAGAGAGAACTGGCAGTGGTGCATGCCTGTAATCCCAGTACCTTGGGAGACTAAGGTGGAAGGACCTGATATTCAAGGCCAGTCTTCACAATTTAGCAAGACCCTGTCTCAAAATAAAAAATGAAAAGGACTGGGGATATAGCTTGGTGGCAAGCTCTCCTGGGTTCAATTTTCAGTACCAAAAAATAAATTTTTAAAAATGAAAAATAAAAACCAAATGAAACTAAGCCAGAATAAAAGCTCATGAAGTGGCTCTGGGCATGGCCAGGGAGGGGAGGCAGTAGAGCACATGGCTCCAGGCCCTGATATCTAAGGGCTAGAGTTGGGTGACCATCCAGGATGAGAAAATGTATACCCCTGGAGGTAAGCTGGCATTGAGACCGCCACAAAAAACAAATTTTGGAAGGGATGTCTTCTCAGTGAAAAGAGAAGTAAAAATTCTACACAGGCCTAAGTTTGATTTGCCCAAAGTTCTAAATGGAAAAGCAAGTATTTTTGTGATAAGTTTAAAAGTTGAGATTGTGAAATACACAGATATATAATCTGAATTTATAATTTCCATATTTGATGAAATCTCTAAGCTGTAAATTCATCCTAAAAATGAATTTTAAGGTCTGGGATGTAGTTCAGCAGTAGAGCACTTGCCTACCATGAGGCCATGAGTTTGATCCCTAGCGCTGAAATTAAAAAAAAAAAAAAAAAATTAAAAACTGATTTCAGATCTTAGCTACCTTGAAAAGTCTACCAGATACAAATATATTCAAATCCTAGGATTCAAACGGTTCACACACACATTCTTTCACAGATTGACAAAAATTAGTTATACAAGGGAAAAAACCTACTCCAAGAAAGGAATAAAATAAATACAAGTAGTATTACAATAATTTGATATAACAGAGTAATATCTGAAAAACTGTTAAAGTAAATACTACTCTTTGCTGGGTGTAAGGGCACATGCCTGTAATCCCAGAGTCTCAGGAGGCAGCAGAAAGAACTCAAGTTTAAGGCCAGCCTCAGCAACTTAGCGAGGTTGTAAGCAATTTAGTGAGACTCTCTCTCTCAAAATAAACAATAAAAAGGGCTAGGAGTGTGACTCAGTGGTAAAGCACCCCTGGCTTCAATTTCCAGTAGAGAAAAAAAAAAAAAAAAAAAAAAAAGTAAATCTACTCTCTTTAAATTATTCAAGAGATTTTTCAAAAGGAATGAAAACCCTAATGGGGGTTGATATACAGAATGGGGGAAGAGGGCTGATTTTAAAAGAACCAAGTGGAACTACCAGAGATAAAAAATGCGGAATTTAATGTTTTAAAAATTAAACAGCAGATTATTTATAGCAAGAAGATTGTGAACTGGAAGAGAGAGCTGAGGAACTTAACCTAAAATGCAACACAAAGAAAAACTAAAGGGGTAATAAACATGGAGGGTAGCATGAGTAATTCCAACATGATACAAAAAGAGTGCCAAAAGGGAAAAAAAATAGAAGGGGTGGAGAAGAGGCAATATTTGAATAGATAATGGCTGAGAATTACATAAACTGATCACTATCCAAAGTGATGGAAGACATGAATTCTTAGATTGAAGAAAACACTCTGGAGCTAGGTACATAAAAGTAAAACTGACTTGAAACGTTGCAGTGAAATTGAAGATCAAGGAAAATACACTTTAAAAACAACCAGAGGGGTCTGGAGATTTGGCTCTGTGGTAAAACACTTGCCTGGTATGAGTGAGGTCCTGGCTTCGATTCCCAGCACCACACACACACACACACACACACAAAGCACTGAAAGACAACAATAACAGAATATTAAACCAAATGTAGGACCTTCCTAAGTGTGAGACCTATATAATTGTACAAGTCACATGCCCACGAAGCTGGCCCTTAGAGAAAGGAAAAGTAACGGGATAAGACCCCAGGAAGGACTGGGTGTGGTGGTCCATGCCTGTAATCCCAGAGCTGAGACAGAAGGATCTCAAGTTCAGGACCAGCCTCAGCAACTTAGCAAGGCCCTAAACAACTTAGCAAGACTCTGTATCAAAATAAAAATTAAAAAAAAAAAAAAAAAAAAACAGGAAGGAACAAATAAAGGATGCAGGATTGACTTTGCCCTAGGAATTCAGGAAAAACTCTCACATAAAAAAAGAAAGGAAGAAAAATTGGGTTAAAGGATGGAGAAATCACAGGGTGAACAGAGAGTTAAGAGAATTCATATTAAATAGCTTTAAAGAGAAGATCAGCCAGGCATGTTGGCATACACCAGTTAATTCTGGCTACTCAGGAGGCTGAGGATTACAGGTTGAGGCCAACCTGAGCAATTTAGTAAGAACCCACCACCAAATAAAAAATTTAAAAAGGCTGGGAATATAGATCAATGGTGGAGTACTTGCTTAGCATGTGCAAAGCCCTGGGTTCAATCCCCAGTACCACAATCAAACAGAAAAAGAGCCAAAATCATCAGTTGAGGAAGTTTGAAGATCTGGCTTTCAAGAAGTCACTATAAGCACTGTGAGAGTGATAATAGTGAATGATGAAAGGGAATGTCAAGCAGTACTGGTGACTTGGATAGAACTACATAATATACATTTTCAAAGAGAGCAAGCAGTATATGTAATTTCCACTAGTAATTGTTCAGTAGCACAGTATAGGGGAAACAGACATGGGTTGCCTGTGAGAAGTTGGAAGTAACAGAGGTGGTACTCGGTGGAGGGCACCTTCATTTTTGGTGCTTTGTAATAGCTTGGAAAGTTTGGGTCAGGGTGGAGTTGGCGTCCCCTACCCCCCCATATTCATACCATAAGCCATCTGATCTGTATTTCTCTTATGAGTAGGTTTCATCATTATTAAAGAGCATTTACTAATGCCCAATTTATATGTGGTACTATGCTAGGGGGTCCAACACAAATGACAAATAGTTTAACAACAACCTTATAAATCATATGCAGATCCTCTCATACTGAAATATATTTTTGTTTATTATATATTTATGCATAATTCAAACTAAAATATATTACTAATCTTCTTTTTTAAATGTACACAAAGGCAGCAAATATAAAGCCTGTCAACGTATCTTCAAACTATTCAGATGACATCCTCGCCATCAACCAAATACTCAAGAAAAAGCAGACTTGGACAGTGGCTGATGCAGCTGCTATTAAACAGCATGTGAGTGTTCATAGTTGAATGCCTTCCCAGCTACATCAACAAAAATATTTTCCATTTCAATACTGGTCCATAAAACCAGGAGCATTTTTATCTGCTCCCTGTCTTTAAAATGAGACAAGATAGGAAGATGAGCATGGTGACACACATATGTGATCCCAGCAACTTCAGAGGCTGAGGCAAGAGGAGCATGGGTTCAAGGACAGTCTGGGCAACTTAGTGAGACTGTCTCAAAAAAATACATAAAGGACTGGGGATGTAGCTCAGTGGTATAGTACCCCTAGGTTCAATTCCTAGTACCAAAAAAAATTAAAATGACACAGGATGGTTTCTCATTTCTATCCACTGTAACAACAACATTTCATGCTCTATAATCAGATTTAAATGTTAAATGTTAGGATTCATCCTGGCAATCACCTATGTAGGTATACCCAGCATCAGTTCTGTAACATTCATGTTTCATGCTGGAAATAGCAAATGAATAAAGGTGATAAACCCACTATCACAGTGAGTAATGTACTCAGAGAATTGAGAAGAATGAAAGCTTCCTTATAGCAACTAACAGAATGTTAACAATAGCTTAAAGGTGCTTTCTAAGTGCTGGATGCAGCGCTATACAAGTATTTTACAAGTGCTCTGTGGGTACTGATTCATTTAATTATCACAACAACCCTTTGAGACAAGAGATGTTATTATTCCTTGTTATTTTACAGATGTGCATAAAAAGTTTAAATGACTTGCCCAAAGGTACTAAGCTAGTAACAGATTAAGGATTATAAGCGTGGGAGTGGCTCCAGAATAAACACTTTTAACAACTCTATGCTTCCTGTCTAGTTTGTGTCCTGACTTCTTAGCAATTTTTGTACCCCACAGAAAAACAGTAGGATATAATTACTTTTTGCCATTTCCTTTCTGCATTTTTTCTTTGTTTTCGTGGTACTAGAAATTGAACCCAGAGGCTCTCTACCAATGAGCTACATCCCCACCCCCTTTTATTTTTTTAAGACAGGGACTCACTAAATTGCCGAGGTCGGCCTTGAACTTGTGATCCTACTGCCTCAGCCTCCTGTCCCTTCTGCACTTGATACTAATGATCCAGTTCTCCTCAACACTTCTATTTCCTGTGACCTTTACATACTGCCTCTTCAGTTATCCTTGTCTTTCTGTGTCCTTTCCCTTTTTTTCTTAGTCCCTTAAGTACTAATATTTCCTAGTTTTCTATTCTCATTGTTTACACTCACCCATTCATTTGTTCAGTAATGTTTACCCAGGAACTCTGAGATCTGGAGATGTCACAGAGAGAAAAACAGTGTAACATACTTACCCTCAGTAAGTTTTGAGTAAGGGTAGAAGTCATGGCGAAGGAAATAGTAGTAATGGGTTGGGATAAATGAATCAGTAGTACATGCCACAGAAACAAAGGTGCTAGCACCCAACTTGTGTCTCATCATGGCTGACATGCACAACAGAGTAAATGGAAGGTGCATGCAGCCAGAGGGCTCCATCCCTCGGGCACCAAGACCTATAAAGCTTGAGATCAACAGTTTGGCGTCCCTGTAATCCATTCACAGCAGAACCTGGGATCTCTGTATCAGCTAGGGTGATATTCTTTGAGCTATTTCAATCTACCTTCCTTGTTTCAAACATCACTTATATACTGATAATTTAAATTTGTCCCAAGCCAAGACTTGTTTCCTGTACTTTGTCTTAGTGATCACCTTAAAAAATTTCCACTTCTATGCTATCTCACAGCCCATCAAATTCAACATGTCCTAATCAGCTCATCTTTTGCAGCAAACCAGCTCTCCCTAGGGATTCTGTATCTCAGTTGTTGATACAGAATCTACTCAGTCACTGAAGCTTTAAGACCAGGAACCATCCTTAACTTTTGCTTTTTTCCTCATTCCTTACATCTATCAATCAGCAAATCCAGTCCCTCTCATTCTGGGTCATTTTTGAAATCTATCTTCATCTCATTTCTATTACCTCTGCCTTAGCTGAGGCCCTCCACAGATCTTACCTGTGTAAACCTGTAGAACAGCCTCCAACCCACAATCCTTAGCTGTATAGCTGCTCCCTCCAACCATGCTCCACACAGCTGCTAATGATCTGACACGAAGATCCAACCATGTCACTGTCCTGCAAAAATGTGAAGGCTTCCTTCTCAGCTGTGACAGGCTTTTTCAATTTTCTACTTCACACAACTGAAGGATTTGTCTCACTACATGATTTTCACTAGAAAGGACTTTTCCAACCACACTGAGATCACTGACTTACAAGATTAAGTCTAAGGGTCTGCTGGTTCTCCACTGATACTCCGTCCCTCTCTTCCCCCCCACCTCCACCTTTTTCTTCTGGTATTGGGGATTAAACCCAGGGGCATTCTACCACTGAGCCACATCCCCAGCCTTTTTATTTTTTATTGAGACAGGGTCTTGCTAAGTTGCCAAGGCTGGCCTCCAACTTGCACTCCTTCTGCCTCACTTCTGGAGTCACTGGGATGACAGGCATGCGCCACCATGCCCAGCTTTCCCTCCCACTTTCAATGTGACACTCCAGCAATACCAAAGTGCCTAAGTTCCCTGATCAATTCCAGGATGCCAGCTGTATTTCAGCCTTTGTTTATGCTGTCTCCTCCCTGGAAACACCTTCCCATCACTACTCACTCCCTCAATATTACCAAATCCTTAAGGACTTATAAGCTCAACTCATTCTCAGATGGTTCTCCTGTCCTAGGCTGAATCAAGTACCAATTATATGTCCTACCTCCACCCCATACTTTTCTCTATTTTAGTCCATTGTATTTTTATAAAATTTCTTATTACCTCATTTTTCCTAAGCAAAACATTTTGATTATCCAGCAACACTTAGCTTACATGTCCTTAAGAGGCACTACCTTACATACAGATTCAATGATTCTCAATACATAACTCTTGGGCTACTATAATTGTGATCCACAAGTCAAAGATATTTGGCAGTCACTACAGTAAACTACTCTCTCATTGCAGGTAAAGAGAGCTACAGATAACTATAATTTAGGAGTTGCCCTTGCACATCGGAAAGAAATGCTAAATCTCTGGCAGAAGATCCGAGGGGATTTGATTGGAATAGACACTAAAAATGAGTCCTTTTATGACACCTTTTCTACTTACACATGGTCCTGGAATGTTTGCCAAGAATTACTTTCTCCTAAGGACTTACGGTTATATGATGCCTACACCAATAAAAGTTCATCACATAACTCTGGATTCTCTTCCCCATCGGATGCCCGTGAAGGTGACATGGAGACAGGAAGAAAAAGAAAACGGAAAGGTTTCAAAGTGTTTCAACAATGAAATTTCTACATTTTCTAAACAGCTCACCAAAAACTACTTTTTCATAGTTGTCAAAATTATGGTTTCTTGCTTTTGTCTAGCACATTCTTAGTAGCTGGAAATTTTGCCATCTTTTGGATTCTGACCAGTAAAAAACTTTAAGTCATAAAATGGTTTCCCTTTCCTAAATCTTTTATAAGTAGATGCCACACTGTTAGCTCCACCTACACTCTGCTGCCCCCACCTGGCTTAAACCGGCCAGGGCCTCAGCAGGAAAGGAAAAAAAAAACAGGTAAGCATCTGAGTGACTATAAATGGGAGGAGGTTTTCAAATGTATGTGGAAGTGGTTAGAGGCAGCGCATGATAATAACCCTTCCATTCCAGGAAATGATATCACCACCCCAACCCCCAGAGGAATGGTGATTAGATTTGGATGTTCCTAAGTCTTCTTAGCCACACACCTGCACACCTGTCACTTGGCTTGCTCCTACTCATATCTAATGAAGAAACAAATATATAACTATAGTACAAGTTATTGGAAGATTATAATTTTATTGTGGTAAAATGTGCATTACATAAAATTTACTGTTTTGGGGACTGAGGCTGTGGCTCAGTGGTAGAGCCGTTGCCTGGCATGCATGAGGCCCTGGGTTTGACTCTCAGCACCACATAAAAATAAATAAATAAACAAATGTCCGTTGACAACTAAAAAAATATTTTTAAAAAATTTACTGTTTTAATAATGTTTAAGTGTGTATTATCTCATCTGTTGCATTTTTAGTCTTCCTATTTCCACTCTTGTAGTTCCCCGGACGCCCCTCCAGTACAGGGATTGAACCAAGGGGCACTCAATCACTAAGCCACATTCCCAATCAGTTTTTTTCCTTTCAAGACAGTGTCTCGCTAAGTTGATAAGGCTGCCTTTGAACTTGCAATATTCCTGCCTCAACCTCCCAAGCTACTGGCAGGTATGTGCCACCATGCCCAGCTCCACTCTTATAGTTCTTAGGGCATTTTCCTATGGTTCTTGAGGGCTGATCATAGACAACTTTTGGATTGTACCAACATTAATCTATATTAACTTTTTTTTCTTTTTGGTAGCTGGAATTGAACCCAGAGGTGCTTCACCACTGAGCTATATCCCCAACCCTTTTTATTTTAAAACAGGGTCTAAGTTCCTTAGGGCCTTGCTAAGTTGCTGAGGCTGGTCTCAAACTTGTGATCCTTCTGCTTCAGTCTCCCAAATTACAGGGATTACAGGTGTGAGTCACCACACCAATTTATATTAACCTTTTAATCTACTGTAAAGATAGCAAAAGTGTTGTTTTCAGTGCTAATTCTGATCTTAAAATGTAAGGGAAGAGATATACTATTTGTAAGAATTATCCAAGAGACCAATTTACAGATTTGCAGGTGTGTAGCTAATCCACTCCAATCATCATATAGTACAAATGTTCCCCCATGCCCCCCCACCCCCAGTGTTGAAATATATCCCAGAGCTTTAGGTATGTTGGGCAAGTTCTCTACCACTGAGCTACCTCCCCAGCCCCATACAACCAATTTAATAAAAGGTAGAAATTAAAAGGTCACAGAGGACTTTATGTATCCTCAGTTTGAGAATAATAAATGGAAAAAGGGAGCTAAAATTAATCCTCTGAATATTACAGTTTGCTTTAAGTTTATATAGAGCATGATCAGTCATGAATCATTTTGCAAGTTAATTCCTATTTGTAGGTTTCTTTTTTTAATTTTTAGTGTCCATAAACCTTTACTTATTTACATGCAGTGCTGAGAATCAAACTGAGTGCCTCACACATGCTAGGCAAGCACTCTACCGCTGAGCTACAGTCCCAGCCCTTGTAGGTTTCTTGAACAGTAGCCAGGTTCATATTTAGTGCAAAAGATGCAAGATCAGGAAACTGTAAACACCAGCCTGGAACAAAAGCACTTTTTTTTTTTTTTTTTTTTTTTTTTTTTTGGTACTGGGGATTGAACCCAAGGGTGCTCTAACACTGAGCTACACCGCAGCCATTTTAGTTTCTTTGTGTATGTGTGTGTGTGTGTTACTAGAGATTGAACACAGGGCTTCACGCATACTAGGCAAGCACTCTACCACTGAGCAATATCCCCAACCCTTTTTATTTTATTTTAAAACAAGGTCTCACTAAATTGCCCAACTGTCCTCAAATTTGCAATCATTCTGCCTCAATCTGGTAAGTAACTGGTATTACAAGTATGAGCCACCATGCCCAGGTAGAACTAAAACTTTTGACATCATTATTCTAGAAAATCATGATCCAGAAAAAGGGAAAGACATGTTCAGTACTGATGAGGACAGTGGATTATAATGTAAAATTATAAAATTCCAGGAAAAAGCAGTGACGATAGTGAAGATCCCCAAAAACTATTATGACATTATTAAAATAACATTAAAGTGTGTGTTCCCCCAAATATTCAAAAGTCTAACTATATTTGCAAGCCAGACATGGCAGCACAAACCTATAGTCCCAGCTAGTCAGGAGGCTGAGGCAAGAGGATTGTTTGAGAAAAAGTTCAAGGCTAGTAATCCCAGAGGCTCAGGAGGCTGAGACAGGAAGATCACAGGTTCAACACCAGCCTCAGCAGCTTAGCAAGGCCCTAAGCAACTCAGCAAGATCCTGTCTCTAATAAAATATAAAAAAGGGCTAGGAATGTGGATCAGTGGTTAAGTGCCCCTGGGTTCAATCCCCAGTACCAAAACAAACAAACAAAAAAAGCAAGTTCAAGGATAGCCTTGGCAACATAGTAAAACCCATCTTGAAAAATAATGAATAAGGGGCTGGAGTTGTGACTCAGTGGTGGAGTGCTTACCTACCATGTGTGAGGCACTGGGTTTGATTCTCAGCATCGCATATAAATAAATGAATAAAATAAAGGTCTATCGACATCTAAAAAAATACTTAAAAAAAAAATAACCTGAGCATGGTGGAGCATGCCTGTAATAACAGCAATTTGGGAGCTTAAGGCAGGAGGATCACAAGTTCCAGGCTAGCCTAGGAAGTTTAGCAAGACCTTGTCTCAAAATAATAAAACATGAAGAGCTAGGGATGCATATCAAGTGGTACAGCACACCCAGGGTTTAATCCTCAGTGCTGAAAGAAAATAAATTTGTTAAGCCAGGTTTTACAATTATCTAGGGTTGCTAGAAGAATGACATGGTTCCGTGCAACCTTAAATAGAGCAAATTAGGACACCAGGATCCTTCCTCAGTCATTCTGTTCCAGAGTTTATGCTTAAACAGCCCAAAATTCTCACTGACTGTAACTGAAAGAAAATCATGAAACAATTATTACCCTTGGCCTGGGTTAACACACAAGGCAAAAATCCAGAGTAAGAGTTCTTAACCTTCACAAGCTTTGAACCCTTATTACCTGCTGAGCTAGAAGAGTTCTCATCACTCACCACCAGAGGGACCCTTAGCTCCTCTGAAAAAAACTCCCAGGGTGTATTCCAAACTTCTGAACAATTATTTCAGATTCCTCAAAAGATGGAAAAAATTCAGTTGTACAAGCCAAAGATAAATCTATAAAATCAAATATAGGATACTTTAAAACGGCTCATCAATAAGACCCAAACTGTTGGACACTTTAAATGGCTCTAATTATTGAAACTAGTAGAGTAACTTCCAGCAAAGACAGAAAAGGATCTCTCTCCAAGAAAATATGCAGTGGATCCATCCCAGGATGGATCTGCCCGTAGAGCCATGATTCTGCCAACATGACTGTGTCTCTCTCCTAGCTAACTTGAATAGTTTTAAGTGGTGTAATTCTAAACCAATAGATTGACCTGATCAGGTCCTCAACTTGCTGGACTACAAGATTTTAGGCTCCTAATGAGTTCACTTAAAATAGAAAAATAAATATAAAATGTCTTTATTCAATGGTAAAATTACACACTTTTTTGAATATAAATGGTCTCACATTTGACTGTGAAATTAAAATGGTCTTTTAAAATAAAAAAAAAATAAAAAAAAAAAGAAGATAAAAGAAAGAAAATGTGGTGGAAGCCAGGCATGGTGGAGTGCGCTTGTAATCTCAGCAACTCAGGAGCTGAGGAAGGAGTATCACAAGTTCAAAGCAAAGTCTTAGCAAGGCTTTAAGCAACTTAGCAAGACCCTGTCTCAAAATTTAAAATAAAAAGGGGGAATAGCTGGGGATGTGGCTCAGTGGTAAACCCCACTGGGTTCAATTCCTGGTACCAAAAAGAAAAAAAAAGAAAAAATGTGCAGTGAAACTATTGAATGGAAACACTAGCAGCTTTTAGTGAGGGGAGAGAAATAGTCCTTAGATGAAAGAACAAGATGTCAAAAATAAATTTAATTCAAGCACCTTATCTGCAAACAGCTGGCCTTGAGAAAAGAAAGAAATCCTTGTATTTTGGAATGGAGCTTCTGTTCAAGATGCTTCAAAAGTCCATGAAATTGACAAAAGTACTTTGTCTTCAAACAAAGTATATGATCTTGACTATCTCTCTTTTTTTTTAATCAACCCATGTCTTTTTCTTCATTATTAGAGAGGGCTTTGGGTTTGTTTCTGCTTCTTTAGTGGGAAAAGTACCCTCTCATTGCTCTCCTTAGTTTTACCTACAGAAAGAATCTGCAATGAAATACCAATGTACTATGTCTAGCACTGCACTAATTAAATAACCCTTTCCTAGGTAGTAACCATCACACTTCTCTTGAAAGTATTCTCAACCACATAGATGATTGATAGATAAATTCGGTACTGGGGATGGAACCCAGGTCCTTGCACGCTCACCTTCATCCCCAGCTCTTTTTTGAAACAGGATCTCATTCAATTGCCCAGGCTGGCCTCCAACTTGAGATCCTCCTGCCTCAGACTCCGGAATAAATGGGATCACAGGCGTGCTGTCGCCATACCCGGCCTTATTTTATATTACCAGAGTATTTATAGACACCTGAGAATCAATTCGTAGTAGTTCTGGAAATAGAAATGTAAAGCTGAAAATGTATTACTACTACTAAGTATTGGTATGTATGTATTACAGTTCCCATCCCCGCCAGTATTGGGGATTGAACCCCAGTACAATCAATTATTAAGCCGGCTATGGATGATTAAAAAAAAAAAAAAAAAAATTGACGGTGCGGGTCGCGGAAGTGGCGCTCGCCTGCGATTCCAGTTACTCCGCGGCTTGCTACCTTCAGTTCTCTGGGCATCGACTCCACCTGGGTCTAGGGACCTTCATCTCCTTAAGATTTTTCCTTACAACTTCAGGGAAACTGGGAAGCCTGTCAGGATTCCACCACTGAACTGGGGCTCAAGAGGGACGCTCTCTTCCCACCCTGCACCCCGACCAGCGACCTCCGGCGAAGACACACGTCCGGGAAGCAACGCCTAGAGCTCGCACCGCTCCGCCCGGCCTTTCCGCCTACCCGCTGGCCGCCCCGCCCCCCGGCTTCCCGCCCAGGAAGGGGCGTGGCCCGCGGGGGGGAGCTCGCGCGGCGGAAAGAGGGCATTTCCGGCTCCGGCACCATGGCTGACTCGTTCCCTGAAGGTGTGTCCGCCGCCTGCGGCGGGAAGAGGCAGCAGTTCGGGAGCCGGTTCTTGAGCGACCCAGCGCGCGTCTTCCACCACAATGCCTGGTAACTGCCCTGCCCCTCGTCCGGCCTGCGGCTCGCCCCCGTCCCGCCGCTCGGAGCGCTTGGAGAAGCCCCTGACCACCGGCCACTTGTACTGCTGCCCTGCCCAAGGCGCGCTCCTCCCAGGGAAGACGCGCTGCCCGGCCGGCGACTGACCCTGCCCGCGGCTGAGACGTGAGCCCCCTAAGCTGCCTGTTTGGTTTTCCCAGGGACGATGTGGAGTGGTCGGAAGAGCAGGCCGCCGCGGCAGAGAGGAAAGTGCAGGAGAACAGCGCTCAGCGGGTGTGCCAAGAGAAACAAGGTGCGCCCGGTGGGCCGCCAGTGCTGTGGTGCCCACAACTAGCGTACTACAGAACGTGCCTCGCGGAGAGGCCCGCGGACCGCAGCTGCCAAGATCCTTTGTTACTGGCCTGGTGCAGAACTCGGGAGTAGAACGGGAGGGGGAGGGGAAGAACAAGAAGGGAAAAGGGCGCTTTTTTTTTACCAGGCCTTGTTGGGGGCATAGAGTGTGTTTTAATTTTAGGGTTTTTACTTGGGGGAGGATAACTTATTCTAGTAATTGAGGTTTTAATCTTGCTGACTAGTCCCATATTGATGTGGTTAGCCTTTGGAAACCGTGTGGCTATGTTATCTTAGAGGATGTACTTTCTACATGATTTACATCTTCCTTGAGAGTTGCCATTGAAGATTCAAGTGAATAGATTCTAAATATTGTTGGGAAAGGTTAACGGCTAGTATTTATATGTCTTTTCCTTGTGGGATAGGTTTGAGGACTTAGAGCTTCTCTCAAGGAAAGATGCATGAAGCAGAATAGTCTGGCCAAGAAAAAAGAGGCCCCTCCTTGAAGAGCAGGATAATTTCGCTGCAAAATATCCCTAGAGACTAAAATTAAGACTAGTTGGTCCTATGTCCTAAGAGACAATTGAGGGTACAACTAGAAGTTTAAGAGTAATACCCACTAAAATAGTTCTATACAATAATAAAAATATTCCAGTTACAAAATGTTCACCCAGCACAGTTTGATAGACTAGATAAAACAAGGTACAGTTAAAGGGATTTTGAAAATCATGTAGTACACTCCAGTATCATCTTTGTACAATTACAGAAACTTTAGCTGAGCACAGCAGTGTGCACCTAATATCCCAGGGCCTTAGGAGGCTCAGGCAGGAGGATCACTTGAGTCCAGGAGTTCCAAGGCCAACCCAGGAAACAGGGAGACCCTGTCTCAAAAATAAGGGAGAATAAAGAAACTTGGACTATAGGACATTGTTTTGCCCAGAAGCAAGCAGTCAGTAATATAAGTGAGGGAACTAAAATCCAATTTCTTACTTTTTTTCCCCCCTCTTCTACACAAGTCAGGACCTTTTACTGGCAAAGAACAGTGAACAAATAAATCTGAGAGAATGTGAAAGGCCCTGGGTTCAATCCTTTTTTTTTTTGTCTTGCAACCCACAATGCCCTCAAACTCACAATTCTCCTTCTTTAGCCTCCTGAATAGCTGGGATTATAGGCATGAACCACCATGCCCAACTTCTGTACTCATTTCTTTCTTTGATTCCTTAAAACCCTCCTCACCTAAAGACATTTTTACATCGTCTACTTTTAGCCTTGTTTCATTTTTATTTATTAGTAGTATTGAATTTATGTCTGAATGCTACACTCTAAAGAACCACAGAGAGAGTGACATATTTAATGAAGATCTGATTGAATGATAACAATTGGGTTTACTTGAACAACCCAAGATCCTGGGATATTTAACTTGTAAAAGAAAAGATTTAGAGGGGAAAGCAACTGCCCTCAAATAAAAAAGAATTGTTATTTTGGCCCCAAGAAATAATAGTACCTTTTTACTGGAAGTGATTGGAAAAATTTTTGTCTGTATGTGTATAATGCCAGGAATTTGCTTAATTTTAAAATTTTCTAACACTCAGTAGCCATCCAGAGATATGAAAGGAGAATGATAGGTAGGAAGTTCCCTGTCTGATGGTTCCAACAGAAATTAGACTCCCTAGGAATGACAAATTGGGGGGATTCAGGTATAGTAATAGCAGAACTGAATTACCTCAAGTGCCTTTAGCTCTGTGACTGCGGCTGAACATGTGATTACTTTTAGTATAAAATGAAATTTAGTGAAGCAGGATAATTGACATTAGATAAAAATAAAATATTTGAGACCTGATTCTTAAAATTCCTTCTTAAATTTACAGTTGATTATGAGGTTAATGCCCATAAATACTGGAATGACTTCTACAGAATTCATGAAAATGGATTTTTCAAGGATAGACACTGGCTTTTTACTGAATTCCCCGAACTGGCACCTTGCCAAAATCAAAATCATTTGAAGGATTTGCTCTTGGGGAACAAAAGGAATGAAATCCCTGAATGTAGAAGCAGTGAAGATGGACATGGCTTAACAGTGGAAGAACAACACAAGTGTCCTTCCACCACCCTTGAAAGTAAAGCACAGATGTTTTCTGTGGAGGAGATGGTAACACAGAAACTGAATCACCTGGAAATTTGTGCTGATGCGTTTCCTGGATCCTCAGCCACCTACCGAATACTTGAGGTGACTTCCTTTTAGGTTCCTGTTAATGGAGTTAGTGAAGCTGTCACATTGTGTACACGAAGTAAAATAGAAAGTCTTACCACAAAAATGACTTCTATCTAATGAAGTTGACTAAATCATTTTTAATGGCCTGGAATTGCCTCTATTTTTTGAACTGGGAAAATGTCAAGATGGATATTATAGAATTTCACAATGGGAAAATACACAATCCACTGAAAGCTGGTTTGCCTTGGAATTGAGTCCTGTGATGTGACTTTGTGTGTGTGTGTGTGTGTGTGTGTGGTGCTGGGGATTGGGCCCAAGGCATAGCACCTGTTAAGCATGCTCTTTTAACACTAAACTAGACCCCTGGTCCTTCTCTGGAGGGATTTTGGACAAGTACCTTCACGTCATAGGGTAGTGGGATTTGTAGCCTCTTGGCTTTATCATTCTTAGGAAGATTGAGATAATCTATGTAAAATGACTTGGAACAGTGTCTGGCATGTAATAAGCCCTCAGTAAATGTTTGCTGTTTTTATTACCACACACAGGGCTATATTTAGGACAAGGTGAACAAGGTCCCCTTTTTGTAGTTTTCACTCAGTCTGTTTTTCCAGTAATGGTATAGTGGAACTCAGTAGGAAAATATTTTATCTATGGGACATTTGCTAGAACTTAAAAAGTAAGCTGGGCACCGTGGCACACACCCCAGAATCCCAGCAGCTCAGGAAGCTGAGGCTGGAGGTTTGGGAGTTCAAAGCAGCCTCAGCAAAAGTGAGGCACTAAGCAACTTGGTGAGAGCCTGTCTAAAGAAAATACAAAATAGGACTGGGAATGTGGCTCAATGGTTGAGTGCCCCTGAGTTCAATTCCCTGTACCAAAAAAAAAAGGTAAAGATTAGCAGGGTATGATGGTGCATGCCTATAATCCCAGCTACTGAGGCGCCTAAGGTAGGAGGATCAAAAGTTAAAGGCCATCTAGGGCAACTTAGCAAGATCATGTCTAAAAATACTTTCTTAAAGTAAGGGGGATATATCTCATTGGTAGAACACTTGCCTAACACACATGAAACTCTGAGTTACAATAAGTTAGTGTTGTTAAAAAAATAAATAAAGGTAACCCATACCTATATTCTAGCTCAGCTCCCTTCTGCTAATGAAAGCTCCTGTCTTTTATGGCTACCTCTTTAAGGAGATCAAAATCAAATAATGTAATGGGTACTGTTTAGCTGTGGTCACTATACCTTCCCTTATACACTTAGCAAGGTTATTTATTGTTGAGTGTTGATTATTTAACTTTAGGGAGTTAATGGTTTAGTGAATATTATTAATAACTTCTGAGACTAATAGCTTCTTTCTGTCTACAGGTTGGTTGTGGTGCAGGAAATACAGTCTTTCCAATTTTACAAACTAACAAGTAAGTATATTGTCAAGTGTATGTGGCAGCAAAGAGGACAAAGGTAAGGGGTTCATTGTTCTCAGAATTCTTATGTATCAAACTGTCAACAGTGGTTACCCAAAAACATGGATTACAAGAAACTTAGGCTTCAACATTATCCATTTGTAAGTCATTTTAATTTAATTTGATGTGTAAGTTACCTTTGTCATCGGGGAAATGATTTAAAAACCTGTTGCAGTGTTAATATATAGTGTGTTCTAAGATGCTTAAAATATGTTCATGCTCCATTTCTCTGCTCGCGTGATCTCTGTAACAGTCAATTACTAGTCTATCATTGCTACCTGGGTAAAGTTGGGAAAGCTGACCTGTCTCCATTTCTGATGTAAACTCATCTGTTCCTTTACTCGGAACGATTATCACACCAGATGTGTGTGCTTTTTTCCACACACTGACCAAATCTCCAACTCTAACTGTGTGCTTTCAGTTCATTTCTGATACTGTCTACCTGGAGTTAGCATCAGCTCCCACAGGTCTGCGCCCCCACTTCAGATGCCAGTTACAAATATAGGCTTTCAACACTTTTTCCTATGGGCTGTAAAATCATGGGTCCCAAAACCTGCTCCTTCGGTTTGATCATTTCCTAGCCTAGATCCCAGTACTCAGGGAAATACTTTTTTTTCCCGTGTGTGTGTGTGTATTTTTTTTTTTAGTTGTAAATAGACACAATGTCTTTTTATGTATTTATTTTTATGTGGTGCTGAGGTTTGAACCCAGTGCCTCACCCATGAGGCAAGTCCTCTGCCACTGAGCTATAGCCCCAGCCCTGGAAATCCTTTTTTTTACATTTACCTGTTCATTATGAATGATATTGTAAAAGGCACAGATGAACAGCCAAATGAAGGGTGAGGGCTGGGATGTAGCTCAGTGGCAAAGTAAATGTCTCACATTTGCAAAGCCTTGGGTTCAACCCCCAGTTCCAAAAAAAGAGATATATAAGGTGAGATCTGAAAGTCTTGAGCTTCAGAACAGCCTCAGTGGAATTGTGGGATGATCCCTCCCTCCCTCCCACACACCCCCAGCCCATGGACATGTTCACCAACCCAGTAGCTTGTCAGGTAATTTTTTTTCATCAAAAGTCTTTGTAGAGTTTAATATCCTCCCCATGTCCCCTTCCTGGGAGGTTGACAGGGAGCTGAAAGAGCCCTCTAAATCACTTGATAAGTAGGTTTGGGTTTTTGTTTGTGCGTTCGTTTGGGGGTTTTGTTTGTTTTTTGTTTTGGTTTGGTTTTTTGGTATTAAAAAAATACCATTTTTTTGGGATTAAACTCAGGTGTGCTTCACCACTGAGCTACATTCCCGGTCCTTTTTATTTTTATTTTCTTAATTTTTTTTTTGGATGTTGATGGACCTTTACTTTATTCATTTATTTATATGTGGTGCTGAGGATTGAACCCAGTGCCTCACACATGCTAGGCAAGCACTTTACCACTGAGCCACAATTCCAGCCGCCCTTTTTATTTTTCATTTTGAAATAGGGTCTTATTAAGTTGCTTAGGGTCTTGCTAAATTGCTGAGGCTGCCCTTCCATAAATGATCTTCCTGCATCAGCCTACGAAGTTGCTGGGATTGTAGGTGTTCACCACTGTGTTTGACTAATCACTTGGTCTTTTTGGCCTTTCTGAGGCTACCTAGGGGCACCACTCTAGCATAAATTCAGTGTGATTCCCAAAGAGACTTACAACAAATAACATAAAACCCTCCTGCTACTCAGGAAATTACTGTAGTTTTAAGAACTCTGATTAGAATCATACTATATTTCTTACTCCACATCTATTCTCAAGCCACACGTGGAAATAACACTCCACTTCCATATTTTCAAGGAAACTCATTGTTTCTCAATTCTATTTAATAATTTGCCAGTTTGGCCCATAATACTTATTAACAGGATTTAGTGACACATTAACTTCATTAAAAACATGCATCTTATCATTACAAGCTTATAAGAAAACTTACGGTAGCTTAAAGAAAAGAAGTTTGTTCTACTCTTCAAGTTACACTATTCGTAATCCACTTTAAATGGGAGTAAAACTTCCCTCAAAAAATATGGCCATTAGCCGGATAAATGGTTCATACCTGTAATCCTAGTGACTCGGGAGGCTGAGGCAGGAGGATTGGAAGTTTCAAGCCAGCCTCAGCAACTTAGCGAGACCCTGTCTCAAAAACTAAAAAGAGCTGGGGATGTACAGGGGTTATGCGCTCTTGGGTTCAATCCCTGGTACAAAAAAAAAGAATTATAGCAATTAATCATCATTATCAATCACAGTAAAATTGAATTGGAGGTGACATCTTCAGAGTCTGTGTCCTTTTCGTTGTCTTGTGGTACTAGTGATGGAATTCAGGACATTATGCATATTAGGCAAGTGCTCTACCCTCCCCTAATTTAAGTAAGATTATCATGCTTGGGGCTGGGGTTGTGGCTCAGTGGTAGAGCGCTTACCTCAAACATGTGAGGCACTGGGTTCTATCCTCAGCACCACATAAAAATAAATAAATAAAGGTATTTTTAAAAGGTTACCATGTTTAGTATCTTGCAGGAACCCACTTCTTTATCCAGTTCACTTTTCTAGAATTGATGCAAGCTTTTTACTGCCTGCAAATCAGATTATGTCTTATGAAATATGTCTTCTCCCTCAGTTAGTTGGTCACACTTAGCATGTCTTTCCCTGATACTCTGTGCCTTCCCGAAATATTCTCCTGTTTCTATCAGACTATCTCCTTCCTTCCTCAAGTTCTAGGTCCAAAGCATCTAGAAAACTTACCTAATTAATGCAGTCCAGCTGTATAGCTATGCTGTCATTGAAGCCTTTTTTGTTAATGTCTACTTTCTATCACAGGTTCTTCACTTTTATTTTTTTAAATAGTACTGTGACTTAAACCCCCAGGGGTACACTGAGCTTCATCACCCTTTTTATTTTTTATTTTGAGACAGGATCTTGGCAGGTTGCCAGGGCTAACCTGAAACTTCAGCTCTTCCTGCCTCAGCCGCCCATGTAGCTGGGCTTATAAGTGTGCTCACCACCCCTTGCTTAACTTTTTTTCCCTGCCTGCATGCTAGGGGAATGGACCCAGGACCTCACACGTGCTATACAAGTGCTGTACTACTAAACTATACCTCTAGCTGCCCCGCACCTTTTTTTTTTTTTGTCTTTAAGACAGGGCTCTCAGTCACTTGAAGAGACTGGTCTCAAACTTAACAATCCTCCTGCCTTGACCTTCTGAGCTGCTGGAGTGGCTTTTTTTAAATGGGAAATTCTAGACTTATAGGTTGTTTTATATTTTGATTTTTTTTTTTTTTTTTTGGTAGTTGTAGATGGACCGAATGCCTTTATTTTATTTGTTAATTTTTGTGTGGTGCTAAGACTTGAACGCTGTCCCTCACACATGCTAGGCAAGCACTCTGCCACTTATCTACAGCCTCAGCCCCTATTTTGATATCGTTTGAATAAATACATGGTGTTTTTCATGATTGAAAATAATTTTAGTAGTTATATTAGTTCAGCCCTTTTTTTATTGCTACCTGGTGCTAAGATTTGTGCCAACTGGCAATAATAAGAATAAACACAGGGCTAGGTGCCATGATGCACACCTCTAATACCAGCAGCTCAGGAGACTGAGGTAGGAGGATAAGTTCAAAGTCAACCTCAGCAACTTATCAAGACCTTGTCTCTAAAAAAAGGCATTTTTAAAAAGGGCTCAGGGGTTAAGGTTCAATCCCCAGTACCAAAGAAAGAATAAACACAGGGATTTAGTCTTAATCTTTGTCTCCCCAACATCTAGGATAATTTCCAACAAAGCAGACCCTCAGCATTTGGTGAAGTAATTAAGTTAAGGATGCAGTCTCTGCCTTCACACCATTCACTGTGTAGCAGGGGCAGGCTCATAGGCACAGATGTGTTCCTAGCATGGAGAAAGTTCTAAGGAAACCCAACAGGAAGACTGCCATCAGGCCTAGCCTGATTTGAAGACAAAGTAGTATTTCTCTTGGAGAAAAGAAGAGGATGTTGTTTTTAAACTCACTGATCGCTTGATAAACAATATGAGCCATATCTGCAGGGATTAAATGAGGATATAGAGTAAAAGGGATTTTGATAAGAATGTGTTGTGACTAATAGGTGTAGTTTCTTTGAACCAGTGGTATGGTATTCTTTGCTACTTGATACTTTAACTCTGTTACACAAGAAAGAAAATAGATATAGTATATTTTGCAGCCTAATTTTTCTGGTTTTTTCCTGCTCATTTTAGTGACCCAGGCCTCTTCGTTTACTGTTGTGATTTTTCTTCCATAGCTGTGGAACTAGTCCAGGTAAGCACAGTGGTTCCTATCAGTAATTTTCACTTATTAAAGAAAAGGGGTTCACTAGATTTTCTTACTAAGGCCTAAATAAAAGATTTAGTGAAACAGCGTGGCATGAAGAGCCAGGTCTGAATATTAAATCTGCCACTCACCAACTGTGGAACTCAGGACAAGGTTCTTCACCTTTCCAAACCTATGTTCACCAGAATGACTTTCCCAGTTTTAAAGTCCCAGAAACACCCCTGGGATTAATCCCCAGTACAATAAAAAAGAAAGCCAGTACATGGATTGGGAAGATACCCAAGGGTTTGAACCCAGGGCTGCTCTTTAACACTGAGCTACATCCCCAGTCCCTTTTATTTTTTATTTTGATTTAGGGTCTTGCTGAGTTGCTGAGGCTGGCATTGAACTTCCAATCCTCCTGCCTCAGTTTCCCAAGTTGCTGAGATTACAGGCATATACCACCACATCCAGCATGGAAAGAGTTACTCTTGGGGCTCAAGACCACTTAAATATATTTTGTCTTTTTCCGTATGAGTTTTTGGTCTCTTGCTTTTCTTGGCATTCTCCAGTCCCCAGATATAACTTCATGCCTGACAGGTGGTGACAGTGCATCAGAATAAAGAATAAAAGTAGTCGGAAATGCTCCATTTTAGAAGCACCAGTTGGAATTCCACAGGATCTCCCCTAACTTGTCTTACCCTATGAGTATTCCTAGAAACCATGCTGTAGTGACTAGAAATGGGTCCCTCTGCTGGAAGTAATAGCAGTGACAAGATAAGCTTTTCTCCGAGCTATGCTGGCTTATCCTGACCCATTTCTCTCTCCGCCTACGTGCAGACAAATGCAGAATATGACCCTTCCCGCTGTTTTGCTTTTGTTCATAATCTCTGTGATGAAGATCAGAATTACCCAGTGCCTCGGGACAGTGTTGATGTCATCATTCTCATATTTGTTCTTTCAGCAGTTCTTCCAGACAAGTAAGTTGGTTGGTTGGTTGGTTTTTGTTTTGTTTTGTTTTGGACTGGGAATTCAACCCAGGGCCTCACGCATGCAAGGCAAGCACTCTACCCCCGAGATATATCCCCAACCCTTTTTATTTTATTTTGAGACAGTGTCTTACTAAGTTACCCAGACTGACCTTTTAAACTTGTGATTCTCCTGCTTTAGCCTCCAAGATAGCTGAGATTACAGGTGTGCAACACCACGCCTGGGTCAGACAAGTAAGTTTTAGATCCCTTAACCAGTAGCCTAACCAAAGTAAAGCTTTGGTCAGAGACCTTTAATTAGAAGCCCTAAATTTAAAAGGTTCTATTTATGTTCTAATAGACATGAAGAAGCCACACCATCTGTGATTTGTTTGTTACCAGGATTGAACCCAGAAGTGATTAAATACTGAGCCACATTCCCAGCCTTTTTTATTTTTTATTTTGAGATAGTGTCTCACTAAGTTACCCAGGGCTTCTCTGAGTTGCTGAGGCTGGCTTAGAACTTGCGATCCTCCTGCCTCAGACTCCCAAGCCACCGAACCCAGCTCATCTGTAGTCCACCTACTGTTTCAGCCTCTGACCCTCTGCCTTTAGGGCTTGGTTCCTTTCACTGTTATGATTGGGGAGCAGCCTTTTGAGTGTGGGGAAGTTCCCTGCTGATAACCTCACAACCTGCTGTTTTAAAGATATGAGATAACATCTCATGATTGGCCATTTAAATGCTAGAAATAAAAAAACATTAACAACACAAAATTTTATACTGAAGCTCAACTAAGATATTCTCTGTAGCTTAAATGTTTTGGAAAACAAAGTACAGAATTTCATGAAATCAGGATTAGATAAAAGGGAAGTTAAATGCTATATCCTAAAAGATGCCATTAAAACCTTATGTTTAGTGGCCCAGGGGTGTTACTCAGTGTTAGAGTACCTGTTTAGCACACATGAGGCCCTGGGTTCCATCCACAGCACCAAAAGAGAAAGGAAAGCCAGGCACAGTGGTGTGTGCCTGTAATCTTAGCTACTTTGGGGTCTGGGGCAGGAAAACAACTTGAGGCCAGTTTAAGCAACATAAAAAGGCTTTTTTTTTTTTTTTTTTTTTTTTTTTTTTTTTTTTTTTTTTTGGTAAGGGGATTGGACCCAGGACTCTTTACCACTGAGCTACTTCCCTAGCCTGTTTTGTTTACTTTTGTTTTTGTTGTTATTTTGAGATAAGGTTTCACCACATTGCTGAGGCTGGCCTCCAACTTGTAGTCCTCATGCCTTAACTTCCTGAGTTGTTGGAATTACAGGCGTGCATCTCCAAACCTGGCTTATAAATTGTAAGTTCTAAAGGAAAGGACTTAATTTAACAAAAACAGTCTCAACAGTCTGTTGAGGCACATACCTATAATACCAGCTTCTCAGGAGGCTGAGGCAATAGGATCACAAGTTCAAGACCACCCTCAGCTCAGCAACTTAGTGAGATTGTCTCAAAATAATTTTTTTGTTTGTTTTTGTTTTGGTGATACTTAACCACTAAGCCACATCCCTAGCCCTTTTTTTTTTTTTTTTTTAAACCTTTAGACAGGGTCTGGTCTCGCTAAGTTGCTTAAGTTGCTTAAGGCCTTGCTACTTTGCTGAGGCTGGTCTTGAACTTGCAATCTTCCTGCATCAGCCTCCTGAGTTGCTGGGATTATAGGCATGTGCCACCATGCCCAACTCAAAGTAAAATTTAACAAAGAACTGGGAGCTAGGCTCAGTGTCGCACAGCTGTAATCCCAGTGATTGGGAGGCTGAGGCAGAAGGATTTTGAGTTCAAAGCCAGACTTAGCAAAAGTGAGGCACTAAGCAACTCAGTGAGACCCTGTTGCTAAATAAAATACAAAATAGGGCTGGGGATGTAGCTCAGTGACAAGTGCCCCTGAGTTCAGTCCCCTGTGGGGGTAGGGGGACAGCGGTCAGGGAGTCTTTGCATGGAAAGATCTCAAATCTAAAAGTAACAGATGACTCACTAGCAGTCCCCATATTGGTTGGTCGGGGCTCCCAGAGAGCCACAGGAGTATTGGGCTGGTCAGTCAGGTACTGTGGCTCTCCTTAGAATCCCAGTGACTCGGGAGGCTGGGGCAGGAGGGTAGCAGCAAGTTCAAAGCCAGCTTCAGCAATTTAGTGAGACCCTGCCTCAAAATAAAAACTAAAAATAGCTGGGGATGTAGCTCAGTGGTAAAGTGTCCCTGGGTTCAGTCCTCAGTACCACAAAAATGAGTACAGAGCAGGTTGGCAACCCCAGGCCCAGGAAAAAGTAAGCCAGATGGAAAATATGGAACTTCACTCATTACAGAGCCTTGTGGAAGAACAGGTTCTCCTTCAGCCTCTAACTGAAGGAGAGGCAGAGGGGCTATAATTTCAGGGTTGATGTGTCAAAGTTAGGAAGTCTACTGGCTTTCAGGGATATGCACAGGGAAAAGGAGCCCTGTTCCTGAGGAGGCCTAACCTTTCTTCCCTGTTGCCCAACAGGATGCAAAAAGCTATCAATAGGCTGAGCAGACTTCTGAAGCCTGGAGGAATGATGCTTCTGCGAGATTATGGTCGCTATGACATGGCCCAGTTGCGGTTTAAAAAAGGTATTTTTCCACTTATTAAATGGTGGGTTTTTTGTTTTGTTTTTGTTCTGGGGGGTTTTGTTGTTGTTGTTGTAGAAGATGGACACTGTCTTTATTTTATTTATTTGTATGAGGTGCTGAGGTTTGAACCCAGTGCCTCACATGTGTGAGGCAAGTGCTCCACCACTGAGCTACAACCCCAGCCCTTAAATGGTGGTTTTGCTATCAGATTAGACCTAGAGGTCAGTGGAAGGAGACTTCAGAATTAGAGGCCAGAATGTACTCCACTTGATACATAACGAGGAAAGGGTATGATTTTATATAAAAACTTTAAAGAGTTTTGTACAACTGGATATTAAGGTCTTTTAAGCCAAAATGTCAACTTTAGAAGAGCTATGCTTAGATATTTGATTATGTAAATAATATTAAATGCAGTATGATAAAAGATGCCATTAAAAAATTAGAAGAGGCTCAATGCAGTTCTACAAGCTTGTACTCTGAGCTACGCAGGAGGGTGAGGCAAGAAGATGGCAAGTTCAAGACCAGCCAGGGGCAAAAAAAAAAAAGACCAGCCAGGGCAATGTAGCGACCCTGTCTCAAAATAAAAATGACTGGGGATATAGCTCAGTGGTAGAGCACTTCCCAGTGTATTTAAGGCTCTGGATTCCATGCCCAGCATTAAGTTTTGGTTGTTTTTTTCTTTTAATTAGAAGGCAAGAGAAATTGAGAAGATGTATTTTCAGTATATATATTAAAAACTTCATATCAATGCTCTTCAAAGGGTTGTCATGACATTGATAAGGAAAAGATCAGTGACCCACCCAAAAAACAGACAGTTCACAGAGGAGCATATCTAAATGGCCAGTAAACAAAACTTCAAGGAAATACTAATAAAGAGATAATTGTTCCTAACCCTCTTGTTGGCTAGTTCAAAGAAATATACACACTTTTTTTTTTTTTTTTTTTAGTACTGGGAATTGAACCCAGAAGGCATTTTACCACTGAGCTTTTTTTTTTTTTTTTTTTTTTTTTTTTGAGACAGGGTCTCACTAAGTTGCTTTGGGCTTTGCTAAATTACTGAAGCTGGCTTTGAACTTGCAATCCTCCTCAAGTTTGAGGTCAGCCTCAGCAACTAAGTTAGGCCCTAAGTGACTTATCAAGACTGTCTCAAAAAGTAAAGCCAGGTGTGGTAGTGCACTCATGTAATCCCAGTGGCTCAGGAGGCTGAGGCTGGAGGATTGCAAATTCGAAGCCAGCCTCAGCAACTTAGACCTGTGTCAAAAATAAAAAAGGCTGGGGATGTGGTTTGGTGATTAAGTACCCCTGGGTTCAATAAAAAATGATTCTATTAATTTAATTTGGGGAGGGGATGATAGAAACCCCATTGTTTTCATCAGATAAGTCTAGCACATAGAGCTGAGAATTACATGTTCCCCAATGAACTTACAGTCCTCCTGCCTCAGCTTCCCAAATTGCTAGAATTTTACATGTGAGTCACCATGCCCTGGTGAGAAATTGAAGTTTTGATGCACATTTGATTAGCAGTGTATTTCAAAAAAAGTGCTCTGAAGTGTCTGATTTTTACCATGTCCCTCCGCAGGTCAGTGTCTATCTGAAAATTTCTATGTGAGAGGTGATGGAACCAGAGTTTACTTCTTCACACAGGGTATGAAAAAGATGATCTCTATTTCCTCTAAAGGTCTTCAACATGCCAGATAAGGACTTCAGTATACTTTTAGAAGAAGAATCATCTGGCCCCTCTTACCTTTTAGACAGCCTTTCCCCTGTAGTTCTCCAGCCCACTTACGCTGGTCTTCAGTCCACTGCTTTGCTCTTTCTGTCCCTTTTTCCAAAACGTGAAATTATCTGTTTTGCAAAATTGTTTTTCAGCTGGGCGAGGCATCTGAGGCAGGAGGATTGCAAATTTGATGAGACCAGCCTCCCCAACTTAGTGAGACCTTATCTCAAAATAAAAAGAACGAAGATGTAGCTCAGTGGAAGAGAGCTTGCCTAAGTTCAGTCCCCAGTACTGGAAAAGAAAAGACTCATTTCCACGCCAGCCTGCGCCACCCTCTATGCTGGGCTATACTTGAGGTGCAGCTGTGTCAGAATGAGTCATTTCCTCTGAGCTCCAGGTATAACCTGGAACTGCTGTCCTCTTGCCTGCTCTGGTTGCAGGCATTTTCTTTCACCAGTACTTTATGATTCTGTTTATGGGCCCTTTCTAAGGTCACATACTTTGAGCTTTTGGTTGAAGTAATGAAATCTCTCCCCTAAAAAATGTTGTTTTGATGTATACATATGCAGGTGTTGGTTTGTTTGTTTTTGGTACTGGAGATTGAAGCCAGGGCGATTAATCACTGGGCCACATACCCAGGCCTTTTTTTATATTTTATTTAGAGACAGGATCTCTCAAAGTTGCTCTAGGGCCTCCCTAAATTGTGGAGGTTGACTTTGAACTTGATATCATCCTGCTTCAGCTTCCCGAGCCACTGGGACTGCAGGTATGCACCACCAGGCCCAGCTTTTGCATATAATTTTAAGGTGCTCATAAAGCCCTGGATACCAAATATAAACCAAAAAATTTTTGGTTTATAACTTTTATCTTAAAAATCCCTCCCCATCAGCTGACTCAGAAAAAAATCTCCCTCTGGGTTCCACACTGCCCTTCCCAGGAGATTGGCTTCCCCAGTCTGAACATGAGCTTGCTGTTACCGAGCCATCACTGCATGCATAACAGAACTGTGCTGCTAGAGCCACTTAAAATGCGTAGTGGCAGCAACTCTCACAGCTCATTTAATCGGGAAGTAGTCAACAAAATACCTTTTCTTCTGGGGAAAATACATAAACATCTTCTCTTTCCAAACCAGATGAACTGGACACACTTTTCACTACTGCGGGACTAGAAAAGGTTCAGAATCTGGTGGATCGCCGATTGCAGGTGAACCGAGGGAAACAGCTAACAATGTACAGAGTTTGGATTCAGTGCAAATACCGCAAGCCTCTTCTGTCCACCACCAGCTGAGAGACACCTGTTCCTGATACAACACAAGTTCATTGTTTGTGGACTTTTATAAAAAGTACATCTGTAAATGCTGGTTTCTTCATGTTGGACATTCAAGAATGTAAATAAGGACCGGATGCAGTGGCATACTCCTGTAATCCTAGCAACTTGGGAAGCTGGGACAAGAGGATCGCAAGTTCAAGGCCAGCCTCAGCAATTTGTGAGACCCTCAGCAACTTAGGACAATTTTATTTCAAAATAAAAATTAAGAAAAGCAACTTGGAGCTGGGCATAGTGGAGCACACCTGTAATCCCAGTGACTTGGGGGGCTGAGGCAGGAGAATCTCACATTCAAACCGGTGTCAGCACTTAGGGCTGGGGATTACCTTAGTGGTAAAGAACCCCTGGGTTCTTCTATCCCTGCTACAAAAAAAAAAAAGGGCTAGGGGTCTAGCCCATTGGTAGAGCACTTGCCTAGAAGATGGAGGCCCTGAGTTCTGTCCCCAGCACCACAACAAATAAATCCAGATTCAAGCCCTGAATAATTGGATTCAAGCCCTAGGAAAAGTTATTTTTAATCAATATTAACAGTCACATGTTTATAAAAAACTTTTTTAATAACTGAAATTTTATCCATAGGATGAATTTAAAAATAAAGTCAATGCATGGTGGTGTGTACCTGTAATTCCAGTGATTTTGGATGCTGAGGCAGGAGGACTGCAAGTTCAAAGCCAGCCTCAGCAATTTAGCAAGACCCTAAGCAGTTTAGTGAATCCTGTCTCCAAGGGCCGGGGATGTGGATCAGTGGTAAAGTGTCCCTAGGTTCAATCCCCAGTACTAAAAAAAATAAAAACAAGTTGTCCAGGTGCAGTGGACAATTCAGGAGGTTGAGGCAAGAAGATCACAAGTTCAAAGCCAGCCTCATCAACTTAAGCAAGGCCCTATACAACTTAGACTGTGTCTCAAAAAGAATCTTTTTAAAAAGAGCTGGGTACTTAGTTCAGTAGTAAAGCTGGAATCAATCCCCCTTACCAAATAAATAAATAAAATAAAAAGCTGGAGCAAGCATGGTGGCACATGCAAGTAATGATAGCTATCCCAAAGACTGAAGCAGGAAGGTTATAAATTCAAGGTCAGCCTGGGCAGTTTAGCCAGACTGTCTTAAAATTTTAAAAAGGGTCAGGATGATAACCCAGTGACAAAGTACCTCTTGAGTTCAGTCCCCAGTACAAACAAAAATGAGTAACTTGGACTGGGGAGATAGCTCAGTTGGTAGAGTGCTTGCCTTGCAAGCACAAGGCCCTGGGTTCAATCCCCAGCACCACCAAAAAAAAGAAAAACAAGTTAATCTTAGTTCCCTGGAATTTTAAGCCCCATTGCCCCTCTAACCTGTTTCTAAAGAATTGAAAGGACTGGCTGGGCTTGGTGGCATATGCCTGTAGTCTCAGCTACTAGGAATGGTGTCTATGGTTCAAAATAGGCCTAGGCAATTTAACAAGACCCTGTCTTAAATTTTTTAGAAAGCCTGTGTATCACAGGCGATACACCCTGTGATTCCAGTTACTGGGGAGGCTGAAGCAGGAGAATTGTAAATTCAAGGTTAGCCTTAGCATGACCCTGTTTCACAATGAAAATGTATGTTGCAAGGGGATGTCCCATGTCCCTGTGTTTTTTAATGTGTGATGTCTGTAACTGGAGAGATTGTATTATATAATATAGGCATCAAAAGTAGAAACATGGTGACCTCACTACCAACTACAGACCATTCACATTTTCTCGATAATGTCCTTATCACGTGAAGCCCGTTGTGTTACATTTAGTAGTTACATCTCAGTCTCCTTTAGTCTGGAACAATTCTTTAGGCTCACTCTCTTAACCCTGACATTCTAAGATCCCAGGCTATAAACTGTCAGATAAGATTTGTTGGTGCTTCTTCACCATTTGGTTCAGATTGTGCATTTTTGCCAAGTGATGCTGTATTTCTTGCATGATATTGGGTGATAAATGCCTTTTAATTTCCCTATCATTGATGATGTTGCTTAGACTACATGATGTCTGCTGGGTCCCTGTTTAATCAGCTTTTGTGTTGCTGTGACCAAAATACCCACCAAGAACAACTTAGAGGAGAAATTGTTTATTGCTTGCTCATGGTTTCAGAGGTTCAGTCCACAGCTAGCCCACTTCATTGTTCTAGGCCCAAGATGAGGCAGCACATCATGGTAGAAGGGCCTCACAGAGGAAAGCTGTTTGCCTCATGTCAGGGTCTGGAAACAGGGCAAGGGGCCATAGGGAAAGCAGCACTTCCAGGGCATGTCTCCAGTGACCCACATACTCCAGCTGCGCCCCACCTACCTACAGTTATCTCCCAGTCCATTCAAACTGGAATGGACTGTATAGCTTACAGCTCTCTGGTTATTCATTTCACCTTTGAATATTCCTGCAGTAACAGGAGCTTTTGAAGGCTATCTCATCCAAACCATAACTCCCTGTCCTATAAAGGTACTAGTAAGTGTTTTGTAGGGAAGTGCTTTGAGCCAGGCACGGTGGCATGCACCTGTAATCCCAAGGATTTGGGAGGCTGAGGGAGGAGGATGGCAAGTTCAAGGCCAGCCTCAGCAATTTAGCAAGATCCTGTCTCAAAGTAAAAAGGGCTGGGAATGTGACTCAGTCCTTAAAGGCTCAATTCCCTGTAAACCGCCCCCCCCAAAAAAAAATGCTTTGAGATTATAAATCCCTGTTCCTCATCAAACGTATGCCCCATAGTTTGTTGGCTGAATTTCTACTATGATGGTTGCCAAATAATGATACCTAATCCCATGCTCCTTCCATATCTATTGTTTGGCATTCTAGCGTAAAGAAAATATTTCTTCTCTTATTTACTTCAATATGGACTTAAGATTTTTTTTTTATTTATTGCTATTATTTTAATAACTCATGTTGTTCCAGATTTGGTTAATGAAGGTTCCTTTGAACTGGTTTCTGAGATCAGTTGAGAAATCCCTTTGAGTACTTAAAATATACGACATTCCAGGCCCTTCTTGTACTTTACTCCAGACATTGTTCCCAAGAAGTTCTGGTCTCTGTGGTGAGGTATTTAGAAACTGAGCACTAAAAGTGTGCTCATTGCCACTGTGTTCTGCTCCCAGGCCCTGTCAGCAGACAGAGCTAGGGCATGTGTGTGTAATCGTGCACCCTCTTTACCTTAGTATATATGGGAAACAGTTCAAGTCAATACCTTTGATTCTAATCCAATACCACAAGATTTATTCTAGTTCTCACCCTTTTTATACTTCCAACTCCCTTTTCCAACAGTGAAAAACCTGGCTCCCTTGATCCTCAGCGTGTTTATTTGTTGGGCCAGTCCTCTTCTGCATCACCAATCTCCTTTTGCCACCACCCACACATGGATGCCCGCTCCACCTTCCTTAAGCTCTGTGCTTCACTTCCCACCTCACCCTGGCTGGGTCCAGTATCCCTGCAAGGCCACCGCCACCCTTTTGCCCCTGTGCTAACATCCACCTTGCTTGACTCTACCTAATGGGCTTTAAAGGTAGAAGAAACAGTTCCCATCTTTTCCATTACCAAATTAAAACTGGAAAAGACTTACTACAGAGATGGCATTTCATTTATCTTTTGAGGTGAATAGATACATCAATCTAAATGATACACTAAAGACTGTGCTTTGGCATCTCTAAAGCATTTCAAACAACTAGAACAGTTTTTATTCCCTCTTCCTGACACCTGGCTTGGGCTTTGGGCTTAGAAAAGATGAGCCTTTTCCTGCCCCTGCTCCCTTTTATTCCCTGCCATCTGCTAAGCTCTCCAGCCTTTTATCTGCCAGGCCAAGTGGAACTTTGGGAGGGACTTTGCACAGTGCTTCAGCCTCAGAATCACTGACAGTCGCAGAAGAGTCACATGTGCAGGGTGGATTACAGAAGGACCTCAGCACCACTCAGAAATGCTGCTGGACTATCAGTCCAAATGGTATCTTCCCTCCTACCCCCTGACCCTGGGGATTGAACCCAGGGAGACTACCACTGAGCTGCATCCCCAGGCCTTTTTATTTATTTTGAGACAGGATCTCACTAAGTTGCCAAGGCTGCCCTAGAACTTGAACTCCTCCTGCCTCTGTTTCCCAACTCTGGGATTACAGGGATGCCTCACTGCACCCAGCTCCTGTATTCTTAATGTAAGAAAGGTCCTTTGTCAGGCTGGGAAGGTAGGTCCAGGTGTGCAGCTGCTCAGGAAGTTGTGTGGTTTTGATGCAAGTCTAATAGAGAAGTGTTTCTGAAACTGACTTATCTTCCCAAGCTAAACTGTGGCAATTTGGTTGAAGAGATAATCCAATGCTTTTTGAAAAATGAGAGACAGTTTAATTTGGGACTGGTACAGTGAAACTGTTGGAGTGAAGCCATGTTCCCAGAGGCCATGCCCAGAGTTTGGGTATAACCCTGATCACCCCCGAAGAGTGTGGGTCTTACAATAGAAAGGTGAATCATCTCCTGGTCTTGCTGGTTCAATCTTGAACATGGTCTCCATTAATGCTTTTCGGTGGGTCTCCTTCCTCCCTTCATGTAAGATTCATTCTCTCGGGCTGTGGTTGGAAAATTAGGGCCTTGGAAATTTAGTAGGAAAAGGAAAACCTAATGTACTGAGGTATCCTACTTTCATGTAATTGACTTCTATCCTTGCTTTGAAGACAGTACTTCAGTAAAGTGAGGAGCTTTCTATGGCTTAAAAGATGAGCCCAGGACAAACAGTTTCTTTCACTCTGTTCACAAAAGCTTGTTCTTTGGTTTGTGGTGCAGCTGCTATTTTAGGAACCTGGATGCATCGAGGCATTGCAGATCTTTACTTGTGTCTTACTTGGTCTGCAGGTTATGATTTGGGAACCTTGGTCAAGAGGTGGAGGAAGGGCCAGCGGTGGATTTCCCAGGTAAAAACACTGAAAGTGAATTGTAGCTGCCTCCCTGTATTGTAGTAAAGATCTAGGTTCATGACTAGACATTATCTCTTGGCTATAACAGTGGAACACACTGCATGGGACTGAGTTTTGGGACAAATAGCCTGTCTGAGTACATGTTCTGTTGGGAGGCCCTGAGACACAGTAGCCAGTTGCCTGGACCAAAGGGTTAAGCCTGGTATATTCATCCTGAGGGGAGCCCCAAATTGTATTCACTTGTTCATTCTCCACTTTTTTTTCCCCTCCTGGTGCAGGGGACTAGACCCAGAGGCACTCTGCCACTGAGCTACAGTATCAGACTTGTTTTTTATTTTGAGACAGAGTCTTGCCAGTTGCTGAGGCTGGCCTCAAACTTGAAATCCTCCTGCCTAGCCTTCCAAGTGGCTGGGATTACAGGTGTGCACAACCAGGCCTGGCTTTTTAAAATAGTCTTAAAAGGAGCCATACTTCAAACATTTATCAGCAGTAGCATGTTAATCACCTCCAAACCTCCTGCTTTGGCACACTCGTGTAATCCCAGCAACTCTGAAGGCTTAGGCCGGAGGATCACAAGTTCGAGGACAGCCTCAGCTATTTAAAATTTAAAAAATAAATAAATAAGGGCTGGTGATGTAGTTCAGTGATAGAAAACCGCTGGGTCCAATCCCTAGTACCATGAAAAAGAAAAAGGAAGGAGAGAAAAACACCTCCAAGGGGGTAAGCAGGAATAAGGAAGGCCCTGAAATGGCAAGCCCCCTACCCCTCTGCACCCTTGCTCCCATTACCTCTAGCATCCACTGCATGAGTGAGACTCACACTCAGTAGTGCTCACTAAGTCATGAGTGCCTTGGGGAAACTCTCAACACTGAGCAGAGTAGCAAAGCACACAAATCAAGGTTGTTACACAATAAATAGAGCTGGAGGTCACTCCCTCATGGGAAATCTTCCAGGTAGAAGGAACACCAGTGCAAAGGCCTGAGGGTCATGGCATGGGAAGCGCTGCATCAGGAATATCCGCTTATGGTACCACTGCTCACTCGTAACGATGCATCTACTTTCAGCAGGTTTTAAAACATCATATACCAAGAAATGAGTAAGAATGAGCACTTGTTCCCCTTGACTCTCCTGTCCAAAGTCTGTATTATTCCCAATTCATTTAGGGATGATTAGGAAACCAGCCCAACTCAAAAGAGTCTGGTTTACAGTGGGGCACAGTGGCACACTTCTGTAATACCAGCCACTAGGAAGGCTGAACTGGGAGGGTCGCAAGTTCAAGGCCAGCCTCAACAACTTAGCAAGGCCCTCAGCTACTTGGTGAGATCCTGTGTCAAAATTAAAAATTAAGCTGGGCCTTTTGGCACACACCTGTAATCCCAGCAGCTCAGAGGCTGAGGCAGGAGGATTGTAGGCTCAAAGCCAACCTCCGCAGCTTTGCAAGGCTCTAAGCAACTTAGCAAGACCTTGTCACAAAATAAATAAAAAGGGTTGGGGATGTGGCTCAGTGGTTAAATGTCCTTGGGTTCAATCCCTGGTGCACACAGGGAAAAAATTTAAAAATTTTTTTTTTTTTTTAAGTTTGGATGGGCACAATACATTTATTTTATTTATTTGTGTGGTGCTGAGGATGGAACCCAGTGCCTCACACATGCTAGGGAAGTGCTCTACCACTGAGCCATAGCCACAGCCCCACAAAAAAATTTAAAAAGAAAAATTTTAAAAAGAAGTAGAGTGAGGCACAGTGGTACATTCCTGTAATCTCAGCAACTCAGAAGGAGGAGGATAGCAGATTTGAGGTCAGTCTCAGCAACTTAGTGACACATTATCTCAAAATAAGAATTAAGAGGGATGGGGATGTACTCAGTAAAGCACCCCTGAGTTCAAGCCCCAATACTATAAAAGGGGGGTATGCTGGTAGGGATGTAGCTTCATGGCAAAGCTGAGTACCTAGTACTATTAAAAAAAAAATCTCGTTTATAAAGCAGGATTGTTGATCTGTGAGCTGAAACCTAACGGTCAAAGCTGAGGGGATCTCCCCAGGAAGGGCAGCTGCTTGAGTGTTCAAATTGAAATCAGAAGTTGGTGGTTAAGAATGCAGTGGAACCAGGCACAGTGGCACACGCCTGTAATCCCAGCTGCTCAGGAGGCTGAGGCAGGAGGATCGCAAGTTTAAAGCCAGCCTCAACAAATTAGCAAGACCCTAAACAATTTAATGAGACCCTGCCTCAAAATAACAAAGGGCTGAGGATATGGCTTGGTGGTTAAGAGCCCCCAGGTTGTTACCAAGTTCTTGGTGCCAAAGGAAAAAGCTTTTCATTTTTCATATATTTAATCCTCATAGTTCCTCTGTGAAATATAGGAATAATTATTCCCATTTTACAGATGAGAAAATCCAAAGTTCAAGGACAGTAAGTGGCTTGCCAAGGTCAGATGACTAATTAATCATAAAGAATTAGCCTCAGATTAAGAAGGGGTATTTGGGGTCTGGGAGTGTAACTCAGTAGAGTGCTTGCCTAGCATGCACCAGGCCCTGGGCTTGATACCCAGCCTGTGTGTGCGCGCTGCGCGCACGTGTTCTCTCTCTCTCTCTCCATGAAATTGGCTACATAATTCTTTTTTTTACAACATTTTCATCAAAATAGAATTTTAAGGGCTGGGGATATAGCTCAGTTGGTAGAGTGCTTACCTGGCATGCACAAGGCCCTGGGTTCAATCCCCAGCACCACCAAAAAAAAAAAAAAAAGAATTTTGAAAGTCTCCACCTTTCCCTGCCCCCAGTGCCATGACTGTGAGGCTCACCTCAGCCTGATGTGAAGCAGGGACCTGGATTCTGAGCCTCATCCTCTATAGGAGGCCACCATATCACAAGTACAGTCCCTCAGTCACAGAAGAAGGATCCACACTGTCCTGTCCTGAAATTCTCACTACTGTTTTTTTAATGAGGTTCCCTATATTTTCATTCCATACTGGACCCCACAAATTATGCAGCCAAATCCTGCTGCCAGGCCCTTGGTCCTTCCTCTTTCTGCCTCTTTAGGAAAGAGCTGTCTTCTCTTGACTTTGACAGTTACTATATTTTCCCTTCCCACCGTGTCAGCTGGGGATGGGTCATCTGGGTTAGGCCTTCTCTCCACCGCGCAGGCTCCAGCTGCCCCAGGTTTTCCTGCCTTTCCAAGCCCCTGACCCTCTCCTGGCTCCTGGGACCCATCAGGCAGGCCTGTAAGACATGGCCATTCTGCATCCCTCAGACCTGGTCCCTCTGAGAGTCCTTCCCTGACCTCCTGCCCTCCCCGCCCCTCAGCCTTCTCCAGGCCCTCAGTGAACCAGGGCAGAGCTCTGACTTCCTCCTGTCACCAGTACTGTTTTTTGTTTTTGTTTTTGTTTTTTGCAGTTCTGGGTTCTCACCACTCTGCCATATCCCCAGCCCTTTTTATTTCTTATTGTGAGACAGGGACTCACACTCACTAAGGTGCTGAGGCTGGCCTTGAACTTTCAATCCTCCACCTCAGCCTCCCAAGCTGCTGGATCAGGGGCTTGTGCCTTTACACCAGGTGCCAGCGCTGTTCTTACCTGTTCCCTCGTGCACTGTCTACTCTAAACCATGAGGAACTCCTATTTTGCTTACAGTTGTATCCTCAGTACCTCGAATGGTGTCTGGCATGTAGAGGGGCTCAGCAAATGTTTATTGGGTGGGTGAGTACATAGAATGTCACCTAGGAGCTGGGAATCTGGAGGGTGTCCAGCACCAAAGTCAGGGAAGTCCAGTTCTGTCAAATGACCCACTGAGAAATACTGAGGCTTAGTGAAACCCTGGCCGTGAAGGCCCACGCTGTGGGTAGGAGCGACTCCCTGAACCCACAAGGGAGCAAGGCTGCCTAGGAGGAGGTGGGAGCAGGTGTTCAAAGGTGTAGGAATACTTCTAGGCCCCAGGACTCTGAGAGTGAAAGAGCTGAGGCACTGTGACCCTCTCAGTATCACCAAGACACGCACAATCCCCAGTCTCTGTCATGAGCCAAGTCTCTCTCTCTCTCTCTCTTTTTACAGTTCTTTAGTTGTCAATGGATCTTTTATTTATTTATAAGCGGTGCTGAGTATTGAACCCAGGGCCTCACACATGCCAGGCAAGTGCTCTACCACTGAGCCACAATCCCAGCCCCACCAAGTGGGTCTTGAGCCTTTGACTAGTTGACCCAAATATACCCTGGAAGCCTGGGGTGGTGGCACACACCTGCAATCCCGTCTACTCAGGAGACTGAGGCAGGAGGAAACCAAGTTCAAGGCCAGCCCTTGAACCCTGTCTCAAAACAAAAAATGTAAAAAGCAAGGCTGAGGTTGTGGTTCAGTGGCAGAGCGCTTGCCTAGCATGTGCGAGGCACTGGGTTCAATTCTCAGCACCACATAAAAATAAATGAAATAAAGGTCCATTGCCAACTTTAAAAAAAATATATATAAAGGGTTGAGATGTTATTGTTCAGTGGTTGAGCATCCCTGGGTTCAATCCCAAGTACTGAAAAAAAAAAAAAAAAAAAAAGGAAAGAAAAGAAGAAGAAAGAAAAAAAAGAGCACAAATGGATGGAAATCCCAGAGCCACCATCGCTGGTTCTCTGCGCACTTCACCAAGTTTCTGCACTCCACTCATGCTCAGTTTCATGCTCAGTTTTTCTCAACTGGAAATCAAGTATCAACAACAGAACATGCATAATTGCACAGGTTTAGTGGCCCCATAACACGGTGGTAACTCCTTGCAGAGAACAGCATGGGATGCCAATCTCTGAGGGCTGTTCTGTATTTGTAGCCTGATTAGGACAGACTTCATTATATGTCCTGTATCTAGCAGTTAAGTGGTATGTCCCTTGGGAAGTTGGCCTGGCGAGAACAGACGCATGTTAGTGAATGAGACTTGGTAAGATTTGTAACAGGGAACACTGATCTACATTTCTTCAGCCTTTCAAAGAATTTCAGTTTTTGTTTTCAGGTAGAATCAACAGCTCCACCAGGCACAGGGCCCTATGGTACTTTCAGGGGCCCTGGAAAATTTTTAAATTTATTTTAAAATTAAAAGCTGTAGGCATAGCTAGGTGGTAGAATATGCTTAGCATGTGTGAGGCCCTGGATTCAATTAGGAGAAAAAAATGAATATTAATGAACTTTAAAATGAATCTAGCCAGGTGCTATAGCACATGCCTGTAATCCCAGAGATTCAGGAGGCTAAGGCTAGAGGATCGCAAGTTGAAGGCCAGCCTCAGCAATTTAGTGAAGCTCTAAAGCAACTTAGTGAAACCCTGTCTCAAAAAAAATTAAAAAAGGACTAGGATCATAACTCAGTGGCATAGCACCTCTGTGTTCAATCCCCAGTACCAAAATAATAAAAATAAAAATAAAAAATAAAATTTTTCTAGACTAGATTATGTTTGTGTTTGTTTCACAGTGCTGGGGATTGAACCCTGGGTACTAGGAAAGTGCTAGCCCACAGAGCTCCATCGCCAGCTGGATTATTTATTTTTAGACCAACACAGCCATAAATAAATATAATATTTTGTTTATGGAGGGAGAGGCCCATGAAAGCAAGGTTCACAATGTGGTCCTACCCTGGGCTGGCATCTCCTTCCAGGAGTGGGGTAGAGTCGATAGAAATGTGGATGAACCCTCCACTCCTCCTCTCCCCTCTGCCCAAGCCCTGCCATCTCATGGACACATGCTGCGGGAAGAATCCTGTGAAGTTGTCTGTACATGTGGTGGGCACAGCAGGGCTAGGGGTCTGGGAGAGGGGCGCTTTGAATGGTGTCATCCGGGGTGTTGAGGAACAGACTGCAGACTTTTCATATTTATTATTATGGAAATCACTTCTACTTATATGTTTCCTTGTACTATAAGTTGCATCTTCCTAAAGCACAGATGAGGGAGAGGATGTCACAGAGCAGGTAATCCCTGGGTGCTTTCATGGAGAATGGAGAGTGTTTCCCAGCAGATCTGGATGGAGGCCCAGGAATGTCCAAAGGAATGGAGTTTCACAAAGATCTGTTGACATGGTTCAGCTGCAGATGGACAGGGGTCAGGGGGGTGCCCTGGGAGGAGCACGCAGTAGTTCTAGGAGTGTCTTGTGGGAAGTAGAGACGCCCTCTAGTCTTACCAAACCGGCTGTGAAGGCCTCAAATGCTATGCTGAGGAGTTGAGGCTTTGTCTTGAAGTCGAGAATCGCTGAAGACGTGGAAGCTGGGTGTGGTGGCACATGCCTGTAATCCCAGCAACTCAGCAAACAGGCAGGAGGACTGCAGGTTCAAGGCCAGCCTCCGCAACTCAGCAAGACCCCATCTCAAAGTAAATAAAAAGGGCTGGGGAATGTAGCTCAGTGGTAAAGTGCCCCTGGGTTTACTCAGACCTGAGTTTAAAAAAAAAAAAAATTTTTTTTTTGAAGGAAGGGGCTGGGGATGTCACTCAGTAGTTCAATCCCCAGTATCAAAAAACAAAAACAGGGCTGGGGATGTAGCTCAGTTGGTAGAGTGCTTGCCTTGCAAGCACAAGGCCCTGGGTTCAATCCCCAGCACCACCAAACCAAACAAAACAAAACAAAAAACAACCCAAAACAAAGAAAGTGACCTCTTTGGAAAGAGAATTTCAGGAGACGAAGGTGTGTGTGGCAGGGATGGGCAGAGACCAGGCCTGACAAGGCTTCCACCCGTGCCAGGAAGACAGCGTGGACGCGCTGAGGAGAACAGGGTCAGAAAGGCGGGGACAGAATGGGACACATCTAACCAGTAGGACAGGTAGGGGTGGTGACAGGCATGAGGGGGCAGGGGGTGAGAGAAACTGAGTGTAGCCTAAGGTTTCTGGCTTTAACCATGAGGCCATGTTGCCGTCATCAGTACGGCCTCGGTCAAGAGCAGGAAGAGATCTGGGGGCTGCCGGGGAGGCGGGGGAGGCTGACTTGAGCCTCCCAGGCATCACTGGAGCTGAGAATAGCGGGAGAGCACTGCAGTGAGGAGTCACCAGCACAAAGGCGGTGCCTGGGGCCGTCGCCTCACTGAGGTTAGAGTTCACAAAATGGGGGAGAGACACCAAAACTTCTGAGGTCGCTTGCAGGGGAAGAGCCCTTCAAGGTTAGAGAGGACATCAGCACCAGGGTGACAGTGGCTGTGGTCGTTATCAGGTGGGGAATGGAACCCAGGGTCTCACACATGCTAGGCGAGGCCCAATTTTCTGTTTTTTTTTTTTTTTTTTTTTTTTTTTTTGCGGTGCTGGGAATCGAACCCAGGGCCTTGTGCTTGCAAGGCAAGCACTCTACCAATTGAGCTATGTCCCCAGCCCAATTTTCTGTTTCTGTATTTTAACTTTTTGGGTAACTATATATTGTATTGGTTTTTGGGGTTTTTTTTTTTGGTTTTTTTTTTGTTTGTTTTTTTTCGCTGGGGATTGAACCCCTGGGTACTTTACCACTGAAATACAGGCCAGCTCCCCCGCTTTTCCACATTTTTTATTGGTGCATTATAGTTGTAACACTGATGGGCTCGTCATTACGTAATCATTCATGCACACACCATGACAATACAATATGGCCAATATCGCTCGTTCCCCAGCACTCCCCCCTCCCTCCCCACCTCCACCGGGGTCCCTTTGCTATACTGATCTCCCTGTGATTTGGAGGAGATCTACCCCCAAGTCTCTTTTCCTTTCTCCTCTAGCTTCCACATATGAGTGAAAACACGGGACCTTTAACCTCTGATTTTTTATTTATTTTGCTTAACATGATGGTCTCTAGTTCCATCCATTTTTCTGCAAATGCCACAATTTCATTCTTCTCTATGGCTGAATATAACTCCATTGTGGGGGCTGGGGCTGTACCTCAGTGTGGCAGAGCGCTTGCCTAGCACACGTGAGGCACTGGGTTCGATCCTTAGCACCACATAAAAAAAAGGTATAAAAATTAAAAATATAAAACTCCATTGTGTATTTATGCCACATTTCCTTCATCCATTCAACTATTGATGGACACCTAGGCTGGTTCCACAGTTTGGCTGTTGTGAATCATGCTGCTCTAAACATGGGTATGCCTGTGTCACTGTAGTAAGAGGACTTCAGTTCTGTAGGGTAATCACGGATCCACAGTGGTTGTACCAATATACAGTCCCTAACACTGTAAAATTGTCCCTTTTTCTCCACAACCTCTCTGGCATTTATCATCATTTGTATCAATGGCTGCCATTTTGACTGAAGTGAGAAAGATCTCAGTGTAGTTTTGTTTTGTTTTGATTTGTTTCCCCTTTTTTGGGGTGCTGGGGATTTGAACCCAGGGCCTTGTGCTTGCAAGGCAAGCACTCTACCAACTGAGCTATATCCCCAGTCCACTCAGTGTAGTTTTGATTTGCAGTTCCCTAATTGTAATGCCGTTGGAAATTTTTTCATGTATTTGTTGGCTGTTGTATTTCTTTTGAGAAGTATCCATTTGGTTCATTTGCCCATTTATTAGTTGGGTTATTTGATTCTTTGGTGTAAGGTTTTTTTGAGCTCTTTATGTATTCTAGCTATTAATCCTCTGTCAGAGGAGTAGCTAGCAAAGGTTTTCTCCTATCTGGGGGTTCCCTTCACATTCCTAATTGTTTCCTTTGCTGTGCAGAAGTTTTTTAGGTTGATGCGGTCCCATTTATGAACTCTTGGCTTTATTTCCTGAGCCTTCAGGGCCTTATTGACAAAGTCGTTGCCTGTGCCCAAAAGCCGGAGTGCTGACCCTACATTTTCTTCTAGGAATTGTGTAGTTTCTAGTCTAATTCTTAGACCAGATCCATTTGGGGTTGTTTTTTGTAAAGGGTGAAAGGGTCTAGTTTCATTCTTCTACATATGGATAACCAGTTTTCCCAGCACCATTTGTTAAAAAGCTGTCTTTTCTCCAATGTGTTTTGGTGTTCTTGTCGAGGAACCTTGTAGATGTGTGTGCCTCTGTACCTTCTGTCCTGCACCGTTGGTCTGTGTTTGTGTTCATGCCTGCACCATGCAGTTTCTGTCACTGCAGCTCTGTAGGACAGTTTGAAGTGAGCTACTGTGATGCCTCCAGCACTGCTTTTTTGCCCAGTACCTTTGTTTTTTGTTTTTTGGTTTTTGGTACCAGGGATTGAACCCAGGGGCACTTAACTGAGCCACATCCCCAGCTATTTTTACTTTTTATTTTGAGTCAGGGTCTTGCTGAGTTGCTTAGGGCCTCACTAAGTTATTGAGGTTGGCTTTGAACTCTCAATCCTCCTTCCTCAGCCTCCCAAGCCACTGGGATTACAGGTGTGCGCCATTGCACCTGCCCAGCCCTTTTTTTGAGACAGGTTCTCACTAAGTTGCTGAGGGCTTCACTAAACTGCCAAGGTTGGCCTTGAACTTGGGATCCTCCTGCCTTGGCCACTTGAGTTACTGGGATTACAGTTAGTGCCACTGTAGTGGACTTATATTGCCATTTACAAAATTTTTTTTTCAGTTGTAGATGGACACAATACCTTTATCTTATTCATTCGGTTTCTTCTTTTTTTTTTTTGGAATCGTAAAAAAACAAGAATAACTTTACTTATATCTGTCAAAATAGACTTTAAAGATAGAAACAGTAAAAAGAGACAAAGTCATTACATATTGATCAAGGAATACATCAAGGACTCTTCAACAAAACGATATAACGATTATAAATGTATATGCACCTAAGAACATAGCACTCAATTTTATAAAACAAACATTATTGGACCTGAATTACTTATTCATTTCTATGTGGTGCTGAGGATCGAACCCAGCGCCTCACATGTGTGAGGCAAGTGCTCCATCACTGAGCCACAACCCCAGCCCCTTGCCATTTTTTTTAATTTAAAAACACCTGTTACGAGAAAATTAAAATGGGTAGGTCCCAGTGTTACCAGAATCGAATGTCCAGGCTGCCTGCCACAGGTACCAACAGTAGGGAGACTAGCGTGACTGGAAGGAGTCAGGCTTCTTCAAAGCCAGCCCTGAGGAAGACAGGGGCAGCTCCCCACAGCCTCCTCTTCACATCTTCCCCAGCCCGGGGCTCAGAGGGTTCTCCTGGGGAGGGGACAAGGTGGAGAGGCTGCAGGGCAGGCAGGGTGTTGTGGGCCAGGGCTGGGTCTTCTCTAGACATCACAGTGCATTTCTACCTCTTGAGGTTAGACTGAGGAAGGGTGTTTCAGAGCCCTCCTGGGTTCTGTGAATCTAAACAAAGTTTTGGCAGCTAACCTCTAATAGGGTTTCTCTTCAGCCAAAGGCTCAGAGGTGGGTGGAGGGGTCAAAGGGAAGGGGAATGGGAACGAAGAGCAATTTGACGCCCCTGTTATGCCAACGGGTTAGATGCTGCGGAGAAGCCAAGCACCCTGAGGACTGGGCAGAGATGCAGAGCCCATGGCCGGGGCCTGTGGCCAGTCCCCCTTTCCTAAGGACTGCTTCCTCTCCCCTAGCCTCCAACCCCTGAGGGAACAGGGTTGGCTCCTGGTGGCCATTTTCTGCCTGAGGCCCACTTTCTGGCCACAGAAGAGTAGCCAAACGTGAGCACATAACCTCAGCCAATCAGCTCCTTCCCAGGACCTTGAACTGAGAGCGCATCCCTGTCCTGGATATCGGATCTGTACAGTGTGAGCCTGGAAGCTGCCAGCTGTCATGAGGACTGAAGAAAGGGCAGCCTTTTGAGATCAAGGTGAGAGCAGAGGCAAAAATAAGTGCAGACAAAAGCCCCAAAGTGAGGGGCTGGGGAGATAGCTCAGTTGGTAAAGTGCTTGCCCTATAAGCATAGGGCCCTTAGTTCGACCCAAAAGCCCCAAAGTGGGATAATCTCAGCATTCAAGGCTAAAGCATGGCCGGTAGGGTGATAGAAAAAAACGGCAGAGGAGGCTGGAGAGAGGGACAGGGCTGGACCGACAGGGCTGGACCTCCAAGGCCGGGCAGAGTCGGCTGCTTTCTCACTACAATGAGAGGCGGCTGAAGGGTGGCGAGAAGGGGCGTGGCCACATCTGACATTTACCAGGCTTGCAGAGTGGGGTGAGGGCAGAGCCGCGCGGAGTCCGCAGGATGTGGGCCGCCAAGGGTGGGCCAGCCTTCAGTGAGGGCAGGAGGGTGAGGGGCTGGAGGGGAAAGGGGCGTCGAGGATCAGAGGCGGTGATGGTGCTGTGATTCCTGGGATGGGGAAGGAAGGACATGGAATCTTCTATTCCGACACATTGAGATGCCCTAGGCACATCCACGTGGAAATGCCTGGAATGAGGTGGAACACATCAGTCTGGAGTTGGGAGACAGGTCAAGGCTGGACACTAAGCTGGAAATGTGACTGACATCAGCATATGACTGGTATTTAAAGCCACAGGCTTAGATGACTACAGGCAAGTGAGGGAGGAGAGTGTGAGCTGGAAGCCTAGTGAAAGCAGCACCCCAGGATGGAGGAGGGTCCTTTAGATTTGGCAATGGATATCCCTCCTGGTGACCCTGAGCAGTCCCAAGGAGGAATGATCTGGAACTTAAATGGGGATGGCCAAAGAGTAGCTGCATGGTCACCAGTGCCTGGCTTTATCCTTGGCTGGAATCTAGATGGATAAATAGCTTTGGCGCCCAGTGTGGTGGCGCACACACATAATCCCAGGGGCTAAAGAGGCTGAGGCCATAGGATCCCAAGTTCAAAGCTGGTCTCAGCAATTTAGCAAGGCCCTAAACAACTTAGCAAGACCTTTTCTCAAAATAAAAAAATAGAAATAAATTAAAAAGGGCTGGTGATACGACTCAATTGTTAAATGCCCCTGGATTCAGTAGCTATGGGGTTGTAGAATTGGGTATGGAGCTCAGTGGTAGAGCTCTTGCCTACCATGCATAAGGCCCTGGGTTCATTCCTGGCATGTGCAAAAATTTAAAAAAAATTTAGAGACTTTATATTAGATAATATTATATTGACATTCAAAAAAAATTTTTTTTGGTACTGAGATTGAACTCGGGGGCACTTTATCATTGAGCACATCCCCAGCCCTTTTTAGTTTTTGTTTTGAGACAGGGTCTTTGCTAAGTTGCTGAAACTGGCCTCAAACCTGTGATCCTCCTGCCTCAGCCTCCTGGGTTCCTGGGATTATAGATATGCACCACCATGCCTGGCTTTGACATTCAATTTCTTGTGTAGGATAATGGTCTATGATAAGACAGAATTCTGGTCCTGGGGAGACACATGTTATAGTATTTCTTGTATTACTGAAACAAAAATCTGAATAAACTCTAGGTTTTTATTTTTTGGTTTTGTTTTGTTTTGTTGGAGTTGTTGTACTAGGAATTAAGCCCCAGGTACTCTACCACTGAGCTACATCCCCAGGTCTTTCTATTTTTCTTTAGAGACAGGGTCCTCCTCAGTTGCCCAGGCTGGTCTCCAACTTGCAGTCCTCTTGCCTCAGCCTAAGTAGCTGGTACCACCATGCCTGGCTTCACAGATGTTTTTTAAAAAATAAGTTATATGTCTGTGGATGGGATCCTTCCTGTGAAAGGGGAGAGGTGCAGCTCAATCCCGGAGGCAGCAGGCAGAAGCCCAGAGCGTTGGCCGGCCGTTCTTGAAAGGTGGCTTGCGGGTGGGCGTTCCTGTCTGATGACTTCATTCTCTCCACCCAGTAGGGTCAGAGGCTCTCTGCTGACAGGGGCCAGGAGGACCCTGGGAGGGTCGAGCAGATATGATTGGTGGGGCAAAGGGCCAAGAAAAAAAAACTGGTGGAATTTACTTTTTTTTTTTAAGATCCAAATGAAGATTGCTTATCTGCTTAGGGAAGGAGCCCGAGGAGAGATTTCCTTACACTTCTGGGCCTCAGTTTCTCCATCTGTAACAGGAGGAAATGAACCGGGAGATTTCAGAGGATTCTTCAGAGTCCCGTACAGTATATACTGTACACTGGAGAGCATGTGTTTGGGTTGGGGAAGAACTAAGGATCAGGGGATGAAGCTCAGTGGTAGAGCACTTGCCTAACGTGAGACCCTGGGTTTAATTCCCAGCATGCACAATAAATAAATTAATTAAGTTGAGGACAAATTAAGGATAGCTAGTAAAAACTAGACAATTGCCTACAAAGTTTCTAATTGAGGGTTACGACCAATAAATGCAGAGAGACATTTGAAAGGCAGGCTACTTAAGGTTTCAGGGAACCCCTGGGGGAGCAGAGGTGGCCCAGAGGTCTGGGGGCTCTGGGAAGCCTTGGCGAGGTGCCTGTTGGGTAAGATCCTTTGAGAGTAAATCCTGCTCTCCTGGCTCTCACTGAAGTTTGCATCGCACAGCGTGAAACAGCACATTAATGTGATTAACGCTGAATAAGCCTCCATGTGTGAGCAAATATAGCATGAAGTGGGTTCGGGAATTTAAAAATATCCTTTATTAAAGATACCCCCCAGGGCCGCAGTGACATCTGATGACAAGCCAGAGGCTGCCACTGGAATCTAATATTCCCACAGCCCTTTCCTTAGGCAAAGCAATGCTCTTTCTAGTTCCACTGGGGACATCATCACTGCCCATTTTATAGATGGAGAAACTAAGCTTTGTCAACAACAAGTCTCTAATACCTTCAAGGGCAGGGATCATGTGTGAGTCATCTGTGATCTCATCTGTCAAGGGCAGGGGTTGGGGGAGGCGGGGACAGTGACAGCAGAGCTCCAGGGGAAGGGGGCAGAGAGGCAGGGGAGGAGCACCTGACGGGCGCTCTGTCCTCAACCCGCACACAGGCTGCGCTGAGCTCCTGGCTGGCTGGCTGTCGTACACAGATGGTCTCACTTAGGCTTGATGACAACCCTGGAGGTTGGTGTTATTAGCCCCTAGAGGAAACTGAGGGCAGAGAGGTTAAATAACTTGCCAGAGGTTACACAGCAGAAACGGGATAGGAGTTCCAACTTGTTTGAACTGCAGCTTGTGCCCTTGACCACCTGGCTGCACACTGTCGTCCAGCAGGGCACGAGGTGGACTTTGGGAATTGTTGCAGCCACTTCACTTGAAAGCAGTTAGCACTGCGCTGAGCACAGGTGACAGAGAAATGGATGCCGGTGACTGTGACTGAATGATGGACAGTCTGAGGGAGGGAATGAGGGGAGACTGACTTCCTTGCCTTGTGGGGTCTTTCTCTTCAAATGGAAGATTTCCCCCGTAACCTTTGAATGCTCAATCTAATTAAGGCAAAAAGGCGTCAGAGAATTACTGGGCCTGTCCTTTATTAACTGTCAGGTCCAATCTGTAGGCTGTTTATGTGCCAAGGTCAGAGATCAGCCTTTAGCTGCTCTCCTTTCATTCATCTGGCAAAGAGCGGAACATAAAGTTTATTGATGCAAAACTGATTGGCAGGCAGGGGTAACTAGGTGGCAGGGACGGGGAATATCAGAGAGAGTTCTAAGCCAGGGCCATTCAGCTTGCTCCTTGCTGCGCTGAGTTCCTTGTGCTTCAGGATGCTGAGTCACAGCTTTTGCACTAAAATCCAGAAGAGTTGCAGATGCCAGCTGGCCCTGGGCATTCTCCTGGAGCCCATCAAGATGGGGAGGGTCTCAGCTAAAGAAGGCTAATGAAGGAGGATGACAAGTTCAAGACCAGCTTGGCAACTCAGACCCTATCTCAAAAAAGAAAAAAAAAAAAAAAAAAAAGTGGGGCTCGCTGGATATGATGACCCATGCCTATAATCCCAGTGACTCCAGAGGCTGAAGCAGGAGGATCATAAATTTGAGGCCAGCCTCAGCAATTTAGCTGAGCCCTTAAGAAAATTAGCAAGACTTGTCTCAAAAAATAAAAAGGCTTAGGGATGTAGCTCAATGGTAAAGTGCCTCAGGGTTCAATTTTCAACAGGGGGTGGGGGCAGTGGGGGGAGGGGGATTGAAAAAAAGAAAAAAAGGGCTGAGAATGTAGCTCAGTTCTGGTAGAGCCAGTGACAAACAGGCAGAGACCCTGGGTTCCATCCTCAGTACCAAAAAAAAAAAAAAAAAAAAAGAAAAAAGAAAGTAAAGGACGAAATTATTTTTCATATTTTTTCAGGAAAAAACTTGATTCTGCCTGGTCTTTGAGAAAGCATCTGAGGTCATTTTAAATAGCTTTTTTGTCATGTAACTCAGAAACAGTGGTTTTCACAGCAGATAGCTATCTGAATTTAAGACTCCAAACATATCACAAATGAAAATAGTCCATTTAGAAGCAAAAAATAATAATAAAGCAAACTCCCAATTCACTCAAGGTCTAGTCTGAGCAGGGAATGTCTCCTTTCCAGGTGTATTTCTAGATACGCTCCTGCTCATGTCAGGGCTGGCATCAGGGTGCGCAGAACTCAGCAACGGCAACAGCAAGTCTGCCACCGAGTCTGCAGCATCTAGTCTAGGCTCTACCCTGACAGCCTCTGTGGCTGTGGGTGATTTCTTCACGTTCACTATGGCTGTGTCCTCACCCTGTGAGCTCTGTTAATGAATAGTGCACAACGTGCTGTCCTCAGGCACTGGGCTAGGTAAGTGTAAGGAAGGATCCCGGAGACCCACGCACCAGCCACTAACTACAGTACATCTTAAATGTTATATTCGCAGGAGGAACAAAAGCGTTTTAAGTTTTAGGTGCACATAGAAAGGAAGGAGCTGGGAAGGTTCTCAGTTTATATCAGAGTGGTTTCCAGACCTGCAGCCTCACCTTGGAAGATGTTAGAAATGCAAATATCAGTCCCCACCCACTACCTGCAGAATCAGAAACTCTGGGGGCAGGCCCAGGACACTGAACAAGCCCTTCAGGTGATTCTGATGCAAACTGAAGTTTGAGAATCACTCAGATGTTGACAAACTACCCTACAACACCCAGCCTGGTTTTTCTGGGGGGGCACGTGCACTCGGTGAGGCGGGGGGGGGGGGGGGGGGGGGACTACTGGGGATTGAACCATAAGCTACATCCCCAGCCCTTTTTATTTTTTTATTTTTTATTTTGAAACAGGGTCTCAGTGCAGTGCTGAGGGCCTCGCTGAATTGCTGAGGCTGGCCTTGAATTTGTGATCCTTCTGCATCAGCCCCCTAAGTCGCTGGGATGATGGGCATGTACCACCATGCCTGGTGCAGACTGTCTTTTGTTAAAGTGTCAGGGATTGAACTCAGGGCACTCTGCCGCTGAGCTACATCCTGGCCTTTCTAATTTTTATTTTGAGAAAGGAATTCATTAAATTCTGTAGGCTGGCATCAAATTTCCAATTCTCCTGCCTCCGTCTCAGGGTTGCTGGGATTATAGGCAGAGTCACCACACCCAGTTCAGCACTTGTTTTTTTTTTTTTTTTTTTTTTTTTTTTTTTTTGCGGTGCTGGGGATTGAACCCAGGGCCTTGTGCTTGCAAGGCGAGCACCCTACCAACTGAGCTGTATCCCCAGACCCTCAGCACTTGTTTTTGCAAATGAAGTTTTGTTGGAATGCAGCTATGCTCACACATTTACATATTGTCTGGGCTACTTTCTTTCTAATCAGCAGAGCTGGCAGTTGTGGCAGAGACCATATGGCCTGAATGCCTGAATTTTTTTACCATCTGACCCTTAACATAAAAGACTTGCAGCTCCCTCACAGGGTGGGAGTTGGGAGAAGCTGGCCTCCCCGTGGATCTCTCCTCTGTGACCACGCTGCTAGGGTCTCTGGCAACACCTGTCACTAGCCTGCATAAAGCTACTGTTAGGATTAACCTTGGTCATTCTGCAACTAACTCTGGACTTAGGGGAGAGTCCAGGGAGACCAGGGGACACGCCTCCCAAATCTGGCTGGTTTCCCATGAGACACGAAAGCGTTCCTCGGGGCAGTGGTTCTTGAACCAGGTGGAACCACATTCCACTGAGAAGTGATGCGGGGGGTTCAGGGTTTGGGTCACGTGTGGGACTCTGGTGCCACTGTATGTGTCTACCTCCTCTGTCTGTACAGGAATCAACAAGAAGTCTGTGCTAGGCGGGCAAGCTCAGTGGTAGAGCACTCACACAAGACCCTGGGTTCCATCCCCAGTACGGCCAAACGCAGCAGCGAACCAACTCCAGCGTGCACTTCTGCTCGGGACGACTGCCAGAGAGTGGGGCTGGAAACTGGGTGGGAGCTGTTGAGCAGCTTGTCTTCGTCTCTGGCACCTGACCCCAAATAAGCAAGTGGATAAAAACGTCCAGGTCACAGCCAGTGACGCTGTATCAACGGAGCCTTGGAAATCATGAGAGAATGGCTCAGGAGGAGAGGTGGAACTCACTGTGCATTCCGCTTGCTTGATCTGGCAACAGCACCGGCCCTGGAGCCAGTGTCTTGGGGGAGAAGTCCCCCTCAGCTGCCTCCCACTGTCACTGGGGATCTCTCTGCCTCCGTCTCTTCCTCAGGTGGGCCTCCCTCAGGGTGTGAGGATTAACTGTGATAATGAACATGCTCTCCCTCCAGTGCCTGCCCCTTAAGGTTCAGAAAGCGCTTTGTGTCAGGATCCCTGCCCTGGGGGCTGGGCATTAAACACGGGCTCAGGACCTTGAAACTTGCCACAACGTGCGCTTTCTCGCTATGCTGAGCCCCTGCTGGCACCGAGGTCTGCCCGTGTTCCCAGCTCACAGCGGGCCTCTCTCTGTGTCATGGCAAGTTCAGAAATGTGGCTGCAGCTTTGCTGACAGCAACCAAGTGATCCAGCTTGAACCTGGCAAGTTCTGGCCCCTAGTGTTGTCCCCCCTCTGTCCTTTGCCTGGAGGGCTCTTCTCAGTGCAGGGTTTGCACCTCACTTCATTTAGGTACCTGCTTGGATGCTGCGTTATCAGACAAGCTCTCCCTGACCTCCCTATACAAAGTAACATTCTCACTGCAGCCTCTGGGGTCTAGCACTCTTTCCAGGTACCCTGCTTATGGCTGTCATTGTCCCTGACATGTAATTATGTGTTTATTGCCCCTGGGAGGCCCTTCTCTGTCATGGAAAAGCAGCTACTTGCCAGCTCTCTCATGCATGCAGAGGGAGGACTGACTTGACTCCAACACAGTGAAACGAGCATGCAGCTAGGTTGCTAGGTACTTGGTAGGCAGCATTGCAGGGGAAGGAGAGCAGGAGCAAAGGCCCTGAGGTGGGAGCAGGTGGGTAAGGCTGAAGTGCAGGAGTTGGGGGGAGTAGAAGAGAGACAAATTTCAAGGTTTTTGATCTAAATCCTGAAGAAATGGAACCGATGTTTGCTAAAACGAGTCAGCTGGAGGGAGGATGTTTTTGAGATGCTTTCAGACACCTAAGTGGAAACATCCGCCATGAATCAGAGTGTACACTGAGTGGCTCGCACATGGCCTCTCCACTGCACAGATAAGGGAACTGAGGCTGAAGAAGTTGTGTCCCTAGGCCTCAAGCCTCACACAGAAGGACGGGGATGTGAGCCCAGGCTGCTTCTCCAGGGTTTGTCCCCCAAAGAAGAACTGGTCACTGAAGGAAGAGCTGAAAAAAGACCTGTTCGAAGCTGGAAAAACTCAGGAATCGCCAGGCAGAGTGGCACATACCTGTAATCCCTGTGATTCAGGAGGCTGAGGCAGGAGGATCAAAGTTTGAAGTCAGTCTCAGCAACTTAGCAAGGCCCTAAGCAACTTAATGAGACCCTAACTCAAAAACAAAAGGACTGGGAATGTAGCTCAGTGGTAAAGTGCCCTGGGTTCAATCCTCAAAGGGAAAAAAAAAAAAAAAAAAATCAGGAATCATTTGGATAAGGTAAACTCTGATGTCTTTTCCAAATTCTGTAAAACCAAAATAAAAACCCTTCTGTAGTTGGCCTGAGTTTAGGGCAAGTAAAAGGACGCGCACAGTGCAGGAGTGGCGGGGCTGCGATTCCTCTGGCCTTAGCCAGGTTGCTCGCTGGCCGATGTGTTTCCACATCCATTCAGCTGCCACGTGCCAAGGCAAGAGCATGAAATGTGGAAAATCAGTTTGACATTATGGGTTACACTCCAGGTTTCACATTTTCTAAGATTTGTTTCCCTAGAAAGCATTCACTAAAACTCTACTAATGGAATGAACTTTCAGGGCTTTGATTTTGGTGTGTGAGCTGCAGATAGCAGCATCAGGATTTTAATTACCTGAGAGCCACTGGAAATGCAGAATTTCGGATCCTAGCCTGGACTTACTGAATCAGAGTCTGCATTTCAGGAAGATGCCCGAGGATGTGTAAAGTTTTCTCAGTCTTGGCCTAGAGCAGTGGTCAACACATTTTTTCCACAAAGGCCCACAGAGTCAGTAGTTCAGGCTCTGGGGGCCTTTCATGACTACCTGACTTCCCTTGTAGTGCCAAAGCAGCCGAACAGACTGTGAAGGCATCTGGGACTGGTTCTAATGAAACCAACATTTGAATTTGAAATAATTTTCATGTGTCAAACACTATTCTTTTGATTTTTTTCAACCATTTAAAAATGTAAGTCAGTCTGGAAATGTAGCTCAGTGATAGAGCCCTTGCCTAGCATGAGGCCCTGGGTTCCATCCCTAGTATTTCACACGAACACACACACAAAAACCCTTAGTTCCTGAGATCAGCTGAGCCCAGGGTTTAGGGCCAGTCTGGGCAACACAGGGAGACCCCCATCTTTTTTTTTGGAACAGGAGATTGAACCCAGGGCACTTGACCACCAAGCTAAATCCCCAGCCCTTCTTTTATCTACTTTGAAACAGGGTCTAGGTAAATTGTAGAGGCTGGCCTCAAATTTGAAATCATCCTGCCTCAGGTTCCTGAGTTGCTGGGATTATACGTGTGTGCCCCAGTGACCCCATCTTTTAAAAAAATAAAAATGTAAAAGTCTTCTTAGCCCACAAGCTATACAAAAAACTGGGGCACATTTAGCTCTGGGGCTGGTGCTTGCCGACCTCTGGTCCATATCCCCCCACATTGTTTTACTGGTGCATCATATCTGTACATAATGATGTTGTTACATATTCATACACACAATATATATAACAATATAATTTGATTAATATCACTTCCCAGCACCACCCCCCTTTTTATAAAATAAGGCAAAGAGGTTCTGCCCAAATGACTGACCTCCTACTTAAGGTAGAATAGTCTAGATTTAATTCTGATTTCCCATTATTGGGGATAATGGGCACACTCTAATATCCCACTGATCTGTTTTGGTCTCACTGGAGTCCCCCAGAACTGTGTGGTCTCAACAGCAACCTGCTTTGTGGAGAGGCGAAGATTCACCACCGAGAGCAAGGTTTCAGTGCAGTGTTGGGTGTGTGGCATTAAAAAGTTAGTTGTCTCCTCTCCTTAGTTTTGGACCTGAGACCACAGAGCTACACCCTAGCTCTTTACAGTTTGAGACAGGGTCTCCCAGGCTGGCCTAAAACTTTGGATCCTCCTGCCTCAGCCTCCTGAGTGGCTGGGATCACAGGTGTGTGCCACCATGCCAGCTCTACCTTCCTTTTGTTTTCCCTTTAGTCCTTCCCTGTCTTCTTTGTATAGAAATATTCAAAATCACAGCCTTGCCAGGTGCCGTGGCACATGTCTGCCTATGATCCCACTGACTCAGGAGGCTGAGGCAGGAGGATTGTAAATTCAAAGCCTGCCTCAGCAACTTAGTGAGACCCTGTCTCACAATAAAAAAGTAAAAGAAGGGCTGGGATGTGCCTTAGTGACTGAGCACCCCAGGTTTAATCCCTGCTACCAAAAAACAAACAAAAACACAGCCTTTGTATTTCTTTTTTGGTACCAGGGATTGAATCCAACGGTGCCTAATCACTGAGCCACAGCCCAACCCTTAGTTTTTGAGACTAAGGGTTTTTGAGACTAAGGTCTCACTGAGTTGCTTAGGGCCTTACTACATTGCTGAGGCTGGCTTGGAACATTTGATCCTCCTGCCTCAGCCTCCCAATCCACTGGGATTACAGGCGTTCACCACCATGCCTGGCAGCCTCCATGTTTTTCAGGAACATTTTAGAGTCGCTTTCACCTACATCGCATGATTAATACTCCATTCTTTAATCACATCTACCAGTCACCTACCAGTAACTAGAGTGATCCCTTTCTTTCTTTGTGGGCACAGGGTTCAGGCCCCATTCGCCCATGCCCTGTGTTAGTGTGTAGGGAGAATCATTACTCAGGCCAATATGAAGTGTCAGAAGGACTGAGGTTTTTAAAATATGCTTTGCCCGTTTCCACCAATGCATTGTGTTTGCTATTGTCTCTATCTTTTTTCTTTCTGAGAAAGACCAATCTGGAGAAGTCAACAGCTAAGGGGAGGGAGGATGTTACATAAAAGTGGAGTTTAGGGCTGGGGAGATAGCTCAGTTGGTAGAGTGCTTTCCTTGTAAGCACAAGGCTCTGGGTTCGATCCCCAGGACCAAAAAAAAAAAAAAAAAAAAGCAAAGTTTATTTTTTTCCCCTCTATTTACATTTTATCAGCTGGAAATAAGGAACATGTGTGAAAAAGACAAAGATTAAAAAGAAGTAACATCTGGGGAGGGAGGTGAAAGAGGATATTAGAAAAGCAAGATTGCTCTCCACAAGAATGGGAAGATGTCCCGGCATCAGAGGGCTGAGGAAGGACGCCTGACTTGATAAGTAAGATACACTGTGGCAAAGAGGCTTGCTTAGGGACTTCCGAACCAAGCTGGGTGGTGGCTTTAGACAGAGACGGGAGGATGACTGGCAGAGGACTTTTACAAAGGCTGAGCTCTGAGTTCTTAAAATTGGTAGTGAATCTTCCTGGCAACCAGACACTATTTCATTTTGTTAAGAAATGAGAAATAACACTGATTAAATGCCTACTGTATACTGGGCATGGTTACAAGGTTATTGCCCAATATTATTTCAATTTTAATTAGTACTTACTCAGGGGCTAAGTGGAGTGACTCATACCTATAATTCTGGTGATTTAGGAAGCTGAGGCAAGGAGGTTTGCAAGTTCGAGGCCAGCCTCAGCCAGTAAGTGAGGCCCTAGGCAACCCTGTGAGACCCTGTCTCAAAATCTTAAAAAAAAAAAAAAAAAAGGGCTGGGATGTAGCTCAGTGGTAAAGCGCGTCTCTGGGTTCAATTCCTAGTACCAAAAAACAAACAAACAAAAAACCTACTCAAGGAATTAGTCTGTTGTTGGCCAATTTTCAGATGAGAAAACTGAGATGGGATGGGAGCCCAGTTTGGTTTTTTTTTTTTTTTTGCATCAGGGATGCTTTACCACTGAAAGCAGCATCCTAAGCCCTTTTGTATGTTTTATTTAGAGACAGGGTCTCACTGAATTGCTTAGGGCCTCACTAAATTACTGAGGCTGGCTTTGAATTTGAGATCCTTCTGTCTCAGCCTCCCAAGCTGCTGGGATTATAGGCATGAGACACCACACCTTTCCCTAGAACCAAGTTCTGTCAGAACACAAATGCTCTGTGTTCTACACTGGCTTGCTTAGTATGATTCATAATGGAAATACTGCCTTCACCAAATTCCTTATTCCTTTAAACCTTTGGCTGGGGGTGTAGGCCCTAGGTCTAATCCCCAGCAAAACTGAACAAAATCAACAAATCCCTAAATTCTTGATGTGGGGAGAAAAACATATTCCTCTGTCTACCCCAACAAATGTAATATTTGCATTAAAATGATATCAAATCCTTTTTCTACTATTGAAGAAAATAGTACCACTAATGACTTAGTATATTGGCAGTCTGGTTTCCCAAGTTAAACTCTGTGCTGCTAAATCAATCTAATGACAAATGTATAAATCCTTGGCAGAAATGAGAAGTTACATTCAGAGACCATTAATTCAGGATTACTGTGAAGCAAATGTACTATCTCACTTAATCCTCCAACAGTCCTGTGAGGTAGTAACACCATTTTATGGATAAAGAAGCTGAGACTTAAAAGCAGTTAAATATCTTGCTTAAGAGGCAAGAGCAGGATTAACACAGATGGCCCTGAGTAGGGTCTGATCAGGTCATTGTACTGTAGTCTCCTTCCAGGAAGGGCCTAGAACAGCAGCAGTACAGTCAAGCAGGTTAAGGTATCTGAGGACCGTCAGCTCACTTGGTATATATACAGCCTTTTTTTTGTGTGTGTGGGGGGCGGTCATGCTGGGTATTGAACTTCGGGCCTTGTACATTCCAGACAAGCATCTTCCACTGCGCTCCATCCCAAACCCATGCCACCATCTTTAAGATGAAGATGATAGCTATTATGAAATGTCCAAAAAACGCTAGGCAATCTTTTTTTTAATGCCTGGTGCTGGGGCTTGAACCCAGGGTCTCATACATGGGAGGCAAGTACTCTGCCACTGAGCTGCAACCCCAGCCTTTTTTTTCTTTTGAGACAGGGTCTCAAGATGCTTAAGCTGATCTCAAACCTGTGATCTTTCTGCTTCAGCCTCCTTAGTACCTAGAATTACAGGCATATGTCACCATCCCTAGCTAATGCTTAACATCTTTAGTATAGTAAGATGACAGAACAAAAGAGGATCCAACTACTCTAGTTTCCCCCAGTGTCCTCCTCAGAATGAGGCATCCTGTTATAACCAACCAACCGACAAAAACCAGGGTGAGCCGGGTGTGTGATGCATACCTGTAATCCTAGGGGCTCTGGAGGCTGAGGCAGGAGGATTGAAGGTTCATAGTCAGCCTCAGCAGTTTAGCAACATCTTAAGCAACTTGGCAAGACTGTCTCAAAATTAAAAAAATAAAAAGGGCTAGGGCTGGGCATGGTGGTGCATGACTGTACTCCCAGCAACTCAGAAGGCTGAGGCAGGAGGATTCTGAGTTCAAAGCCAGCCTCAGCAGATTAGAGTGGCACTTAGAACTCAGTGAGACCCTGTGTCTAAATAAAATATGAAAAAGGGCTGGGGATGTGGCTCAGTGGTTAAGTGGCCCTGGGATCAATTCCCTGGCTGAAAAACAAAAACAAAACAAGGTGGTGGTTCCCAAAGAAAATGTTGTTAGGAAAATGTTGAATGTATATCCAAATCCTCCTCTTGAAGACTGACGCATTACATATTACAGGATCTAAGTAGTGCAGCTGGGTGTGGTGGTGCGCACCTGTAATCCCAGTAACTAAGGAGTCTGAAGAAGGACCACAAGTTTAAGGCCAGCCTTGGCAATTTAGTGAATCCTTGCCTCAAAATAAAAAGTGCTGGGGATGTAGCTGTGGTAGAGATTGACCCTGGGTTCAATCCCCAGAATTGCAAAGAAAAAAAAAAAAAAAAATTCTGCTTAAATTTAATCCAAAGTTCCTTCTCCTTCACCCATGTAACTTTTACTTCCTCTTATGCTTTTTTTTTTTTTCTCCTAGTACTAGGGATTGAACCCAGGGTCTGTGCACATGAGGCAAGAGCCCTACCATTAAGCTGCAACCCCAACCCTTGATGCATTAGTACTCTATTGAAATGTAGAGAATACACCCAAATTAGTCAGAGGATATCCCTCTGTGGTTCCCTGTGACTGTGAACATGAATCTGGAGGATGTTCCATTCACTGCCCTGAAGGTTGGAAGGACCTGATAGCCAACATGAACATTTTCTAGTTCCACGTTTTAGTCTTCCACAGCTGATGGGAACTGGGCCTTTGCACAGGGGCATGCCACCATTTGCCATTCCAAAAGGTTGATTCTCATGAAGTTGCCATATGACCAAACACTTTAAACAAGTTGATTCATGAGCCCAAGGTAAAAATATAAAGAACCGTGTGACAACAGAATTTGTTTTGACAATATCCCATTTTCTCTGGGAATGAGTGAGCTCCATTGTCTATATTCTTTTGTCTTTCTGTTGATATTTCCATTTATATGATGCTGAATACATGGATACTTAATACATGGAAGTTCCCAATCTCTGTGGTAAGCACTCATTAAAAATTCTCCCAAGCAGCTTTTTTTGGGGTGATGTTAAGCCTAGAGTGGGGTTGAAAGTAGACTTATGATGGTATAAGTTCTTTGACTTGTGGAGAAAAATGAACTAGGGAAAAGTGAAAGTAAAAATCTCATCTCCATGTTCCAAAGATCACTTATAGAATTACTTTTAAAAAACGGAATAGTGGACTTTTCTACTTGGAGAGGACTCTGGAGATCCTCTAGCTCCAATCCCTCCTTCACATGAGGTTGGTGAGTTGAAAAGGTTAGGTAATAGGTCCATGAAGCCTCTATGAAGAGCTGGGCTGGATACTCAGTTCCAAACTGTCCAGTGTTAGCTTGCCATTTTTTTTTTTTAATTGCAGTGCTGAGGACTGAAATCAGGGCTTGTACATTCCAGGCAGGCACTCTCCCACTTAACTACATACCAAGACCTTTACTTTTTATCTTATTTTTGAGGCAGGGTCTTGGTAAATTGCTTAGACTGGCCTCCAACTTACAATCCTGCCTCAGCCTCCCAAGTAGCAGGAATTACCTGCATACACCACTTTGCCAAGCTATGTTCTTTTCTTATGATCTTCTCTAACATATGACCGTCCAGTGTCATTTTAAGGAGTTACCTTCTCGATCATTGGCTGTAATGCAAGGGCTTGCCTCATTTGCTTTCCTTTGGTGCTGCAGTGGGAAGCAGGTCCACCATATTATCCCTGCTTCTTCTCCTGCTCCATTAGGCAGAGCTTGCACTCATGACAATCCTTCACCTTGCCCTTTCCCCCAACCTCTGCAGCTGATTTTCTCCCTCTCTTTTTCAGAGTTATCAGAAATATTTGTATGCCACTTTCCAAGTAGTCTGGAACAACAAGGAAGATGACTCCTGGTTTGAGTTTTTCCATAGGGCTTGAGTTTGCCCCAAGAGTTTAGAAGGCTGGAAAACTAACAAAAAGTAAACTGCCATTCTTTCTCCATTCCTCAAGTCTGTTTCCTCTTAATATATGGAAGAATTAGGAGTAAAGAAGAAATAAGCGCAGAAACTCCACTTAGAGTAGTTGTCTAGCCCTGGAAAAGTTCAAGGCTGTTGTTCACGGACTGAACTTGCCCCTTGTGATGTGTTGGTAGTCTGTCAGTCATCTGGTCAAGGAAGCGTCAGAGGAAAACAAAATGTTGGGTAGGCGCATTGAAGTCAGTGTTTTGGCTCATGGAAATCAGTGAAGAAAGTGGATTTTTTTCCTCCGGTGCTGCGGGTCGGAGGGGGAGCCCTTTCCCCATCAGGAAGCCCTGCTTGGGCATAAAAACTCACCCTTTTACACTCCTCATTCCTCTGGAGACACTGTTTTTCCATCCAAGCACCTACTCTCAGATCCCCCTCCCCAAGTATCCTGAGGGCTACGTATTTAATCCGAGGTTGAAATGGAACCTCCCCCTGGGTGCTGGAGAGAGTGTCTCCTGGGGGCCATGGCCCGCCTCCGGAGGGCAGCATCCTGGTGGGGGCTCCGCACTGATCCCAAGGCACCTTTTGTCCCCGGGGACGCCGTGCCCACCAGGTATGCGGAGGGAAAGTGCGGCCCGCCTTCCGGGGCGTCCGGTTGGGGGTCTGGGAGCGGGACCATAGCGTTGGAGAGTGGCGGGCCAGCGAGGGAACACGGTGGGCACAGCGAACTCACTAGCGGGGCGTCTCCTGGAAGTCCGCTTAGGGTCCGCCGGCTCATGGGCTTTCTTCCTCTCAAATTCATCCCTGGGCAGAGCAACCCCACTTCTCACCCAAACTTGTGCAGACCTTGGGATTAGGCGGGCGCGGGCCCGGCCCGGCGACGAAGCTCCTCAGCGCTCCGGAGCCGGTTACACAAAGACAGCGGTGGGAGCTCCGGGTCTTGGACTCGGGCCGGACGGCCGCGGGGCGCCCGGGGGCCGCCCGACCGCCCCTCGCGTCGCGGTCGGTCTGCCGGCGCCGCCCGTCGCCCGCCCTCAGCCGCCGGGCCAGGCGCGGCCTCCTCCGCCGGCGCGGGGTCCCCTGGTTAACCCCTGCCCGCCAGCCCGGCCGCTGATTGGAGGAGGCGGGGCGCCGGGGCAGCGGGGACCCCCCCACCTTTCTCGTTCCCTCCCCCTCCTCCCCCACTGTCGGCGCTTCCCCCACCCCCCCAGGACCCCCCCTGCCTCCCAGCCGTGCAAATCTCGCGAGGAAACACGCGCTTTCACTAGTGTGTTTACACCGATCACTACTAATCCGGACCGAACCGATCCGGATTAAGGGGCCGGAGGCGGGCCCTGGGCACCAGCGGTTCCGACCCCCCCGCCCTCCGCGCCGCACCCGAGTGGCCCCCAGCCGAGAGGGCCCCCACCTCCCGGCCCGGCCTGGGCCCTCCTGCGCCTCCCTTGGCCTTTGTCCGGCGCCAGGAGGCCGGTCCCGCGCCCCCCGCGGCCGCCCAGGCCCGGGCCCGCGTCAGGCGCCTAGCTCTGTACGCGAGCCCGGGGATCTGCGGCCTCCGCGGCCCCCCTCCCCCGCCCGCCCTCTCGTGGAGCCGGGCGCCAGCGGCGGCTGCCCGGGCGGGGGGTTGCGGCGCTTAGGAGAGGCCCCGGCTCCGCCCCGGGCCTGCCCAGGGGGAGAGCGGAGCGGCCGCAGCCGGGTCGGGTCGGGGCCCCTCCCGGGAGAAGCGTGGAGCGGCGGCGGCGGCGGCGGCGGCGGCAGGTGAGAGGCTGAGCCCCGGGCGGGGGAGGGCGCCCGGCCTGTGGCATTAACCGTCCGGGAGACCCCCTCGGCCTGACGAGGCTGCGACCCGGGCCCACCCCGGGGCCGGCGCCGGGCCGCATCTCCTCCGCGCTGAGGCGGGAGGGGCTCCCCGAGGGCTGCGGGTCGCCGAGGGGCCGGGCCGAAGATGGGGCAGGCCCAGGCCTGGGAGTGGGGCCAGCGGCCGGCCGAGAGAGGGGGCGCCTCGGCAGCTGGAGGCCTCGGCAGTCTCCCAGGCGCCCCCGAGAGCCGGCCCTCCCTCCCTCCGTGACAGGTGGGCTTGGAGTTGGGGAAAGTTTGGAGCCAGTGAGGGGCGCCGGGACCAGGCCCCATCGGTTCTGCTTCCCGGCTGTGGGCTGCAGGGAGGGTCCCTGTCCAATGCCCCCATGGAATGAGTCGGAGTGGATATTTCCTTAACATGAGTTGACATTAAATGGAATAACCGCTGGGGCGTCATTTTCTGGGCCAGGCCTGGGGATGGAGGTTTGGGAAATGTTGGAGAGACCTTGGGGTTGGGGAGAAGACTGCAACCTCTGCGATTCCGACCCCATTAGGGCCAGGCGAGACGCAGGGAAGGGCACTTACCTACTTAGGGAAAACTCAGTCTCCGTCTTTCTTTTTTAAAAAGATGGTTTTCTACCCTTGTGAGAATTTCCTAATTCCTTCTCTAACCTGCACTTGTATGTGTGGGTGAAACTTTAACTTGTCATCCTTTCATTCCCCTTTGCCCCAGGCTTTCAATCCAGGAAGGGAAACGAAACTGGAGGACTTGTAGGGTTGTTACTGGAAATTGTGGAGTTGTGAGATTGCAGAGGGGACTGTTTGATTCATGTTTTCAGTGAACTTTAAAATCACACCAGTCATTCTAATAACAGCTTAATAGTATGTTTGAAGGGGTTCCATGTAGTGATAACATACTCCTTTCCCATTTTTAATTTTAAAGATTTTCGGTGCATCGTGTAAGAGTTGATCTCTTGCAAAGGATGGACACATTTGTTCAAAGGAGCCTGTGCATTAATTGGTCAAGGAAGGAGTTTAAAAATGGTGTCCTGCCCCTCCCTGCTTGGAAGGAGTGCTAAAAGCAAATGTCCAGAGTGAAGAGAAACCTATTGCTTCAGGGAGTGGTCAGAAAAAGATTTTGTAAAGAAATTGTTATGGAACTATATTAATTTACTGAGTGAATGCAAGTTGAGGGTTTTACCATAGTTGTCTATTAAATTTAAAATAATTCAGTTTTCATGAGGTACTGTGAGCTCTTCAGAGAAAGGAGCTCCATAATAGTGTTATTTGAAGTAATTTGTAGCTTCTGATTCATGCCATATTCTTTTGAAATTATTAGTGATTCACATTTTTAATTTAAGAACTAGTTCCTGCATGTTTGGGAAAGAAATATCTGAAAGTACTTAACTAGAATTCAAAGATTCAAGGGTTGATAGAAGGAAATTTCTTTTTGCAAGCTCATCCATGTTTGTTTTTTCCCTCTGTACTACTTTTACAGACGTTGTATGAAGGATTTGAAGTTTTTCTTTTTGGGTTAAGAGTAAGTTGCCTCCATAGACAAGGACTTCCAAGCTGCTGTAGAACTTTGAATATATTGGTAATATCAAATAATTATTTGGTGCAGTGCATTATAGTTAATACTCTTATGCTCTAATTTTTTGAGGTTAAATCTGTGTGTGACTATTCAGTAAAATAACTGATGTGAATTTTGTTATAAATAAAACTTGTTCCTCACATTTTAGTGTTCATGGTTTTATAGCCTGTTTTTTCTTTTTCAGTAGAAATGATGGAAGAATTGCATAGCCTGGACCCACGACGGCAGGAATTATTAGAGGCCAGGTTTACTGGAGTTGGTGTTAGTAAGGTGAGTAAAATGATGATAATGAACACTATTGGTAGTCTAATTTAAACACATTTAAAAAGTGATTAAGAGCAGTTTGGATGAAACATACTGATGGATTACAGAGGAAATTTGTCTCATGATTCCAATGAACTTTTAAATTCGGCCAATCTTTCCAATAGTGTATTTGAAGTTGATCTATATGGGAGTATATGCTTATTTCCCCCTTTGAATACAGGAGAGGTTTCTTGAAGGGCTTGTTGCAAGAGTACTATTAGAATGTGTATCTAGAATCTATGTCACATTTTATTAAACATTCTCAGTCACTTGGAAAAAAAAATATTAATTACAAGGCATTGCCTAACTTCATTACACTGAATTGGTTGGGTTTATGTGGTATAGAATTGAAGAATTTGGCTCTGTGAAATCTTTCAGTTCAGTTCTGCAGCTTAGTAGATTCCTCCTGGTTGCACCTCAGACTGTCTTCTCCTCTCCTCTTATTTTCCTTCTTGTTCATTGTTTTTAGCTTTTCTTGTGGGAGTATAAAATAAGATCAAGCCCCCATTAATGGACAGGTGAGAGGTTAAGCAATGCTTTGTCTTCTTGTACATCCTTATATTCTTGCTAGTCTACTCCTCTTCTCCCATGGGATGATTTTATGTGTGTGTGTGTGTGTGTGTGTGTGTGTGTGTATAAAAGTATATAAATATATAAAGTATATATGATGCTTTATTTAAAAACTTCATTGACCCATGATTGTCAGATTATTTGGACTTGAGACATGTTAATATGTAATTTTTTGATCTTTAACCAATAGAATACATTTCTTTCTGTGTTTTCCAAGAAATTTCATGTCTCATGGTAACCTAGGTTTCTTGCTTTGGTTTGTTGCTTCTTTGAGGAGGTGAATGTTAAGGTTCATAGTTGGAAAACATAACTTCTTTGATGGGTCACACAATTTTGGTGAGCTAGGATAAGCTTATAGTTTTTGTTTATTCAGGAGATATTGAGTGCCTACAGTACTCTAAGCATTGTGCAAAGAGAAAGAGCCAGTCAGTGATGATACTGTGATGAGAGCTGTATTAGAGCTGTGACACAGTGCTTAGGAACCCAGGATTTGTTATACATTTTTGGTTTCTTTGGCCACTTTAATTAAATAACTGATTTTTGGTGGCACTTTGGAGTTGCTACTCTTGGGTGTTGTATTTCAAAGTTCATGTAGACAGACATAAATTCTCTGACCAAGGTGAGGTAGCTTCAGATAGAAATGTGTTTATTTGGGTATTAAATTGATCCATGGTTCAATTGATTATTATTTATTGATGACCTTTGATGTGTCCTTTAATGGGGGACTTGAGCATAAGGCTTATTTCCAAATCTGTCTGTTCAGATGGTTGGTTTCCTATTGAGTAAATTAGTAAATTTGTGTTCAACTTCTCTGTAGTTTAAACTCATTGGTCTTTTTTTTTTTTTTTTTTTAATATTTTTTAGTTGTAGATGGACACAATACCTTTGTTTAACTTATTTCTTTCTATGTGGTGCTGAGGAGGATCGAACCCAGGGTCTCACATGTGCTGGGCAAGCTCTCTAGCACTGAGCTACAACCCTAGCCCTCAGTGGTCTTTGTTCGGATGTTTTTCTTTCTTTCTGCTTTTAGACTCCAGGTGGCTATATCCAAGAATACTTTTCATGGAGTAGGGCATACGTGATGGAAATGAGAGTATTCTGAATTTGCTGCTTAGACCCAACTTAGAATCATGGAACTGGTGTCAGAAAACTTGAAAGCAGTAACCTGTTTAATAAGAAGTTCTACCTTTAACATAAAGAGAAAGAAGTTCTCTGTGGAGAGCTAAGTTCCTCTTTGTCCTGGTTTTTTTTGTTTTGTTTTGTTTTGTTTTGTTTTTAATTTTTTTTTAGTTGTCGATGGACCTTTATTTTATTTATTTATATGTGGTGCTGAGGATTGAACCCAGTGCTTCACACATGCTAGGCAAGTGCTCTACCACTGAGCCACAACCCCAGCCCCTGTCCTTTTGTTTTTATTCCATTAATTTTATTCTATTAATGTATATTATTTTGATGTTCAAGTCATGGTAAGTGTATTTATTACAGTAAATGTTATTCAGGGACTAGCAGGAGAGTATTGTTTTCCAGAACAAAGAAACTTGGAAAAAAAAGTGCTATTCTGTTGTTTGCAGAATAAGGTAAAGAAAATATCCACTTTTTAGGGGGATGGTGTACCAGGGATTGAACTCAGGGGTACTAGACCATTGAGTTACATCCGCAGTCCTTTTTTTTGTATTTTATTTAGAGACAGGGTCTCACTGAGTTGCTTATTTTTTTTTTTTTTTTTTTTTTTTAATCGTGGTACTGGGGCTTGAACCCAGGGCCTTGTGCTTATAAGGCAAGCACTCTACCAACTGAGCTATATCCCCAGCCCACTGAGTTGCTTATTAGCACCTCACTTTTGCTGAGACTGGCTTTGAACTTGTCCTGAGCTGCTGGGATTATAGGCATGTGCCACCACGCCCAGCAAGAATATCGGTTTTATATGATTTCTGTTGCCTGCGAAACCTACTTCTCAGATCATTGATTAGAAATGGGGCTGGGAGGTAAAGGGACTGGAGGAAACTCTTCCTTTAGACTTTGAATTCATTGTTATGGATCATAATTTCCCAATGAGTATATCACTGTAGATGACAGCTTTAAGTTTTGTTTAGTTTTTTTTTGTTTTTTAGGTTTTTTTTGGTACTGGGGAGCTTTCAGATCAAGAGAGATTTCAGCTCTTGCTGTTGCAAATGGGAGAGCAGAGTGACTTGCCTGTGATGGCGCCATCTAGTGGGACTGGTGCAGCCTCATGGACTGTCTCTTTTAAGTTTCTCCTAACTATTCGTAACATTTTCAGTACTTTTTGATGTCCATAGAAGGAAGAAAGGCAGTGCCACTGTGGATTCTTTCCTAGTGGACAAGGGCAAGAGTCTTATAAGTAGCTGCAGTCTTTGAACTTCCCGGTTATTGTAGATCTTGTGTCATAATGCACCAAGTTTTTTAAACTTACAAGTACTTCACAAAACTTAGGCTAAAACGAAATGGCCAGACCATCACTTTGTTATTTATATTTAAGATGCTTATTACATGTATGTAGGTTTTTGTTTGCAAGTTTTTATTTTCTTGTATAGTACGTTTATATACATTTAATTTCTCTTTATATTGGCATGTTTATTTCATAATAACCAGCAAACCAAAAATTCATTTCTGTGGGGCTTTGGTTTTTGTTTAAAATGTTGATATTTTCTGTTGTGGTTGAGGATGGGAAAGAAGCCTAATATACATTGAGATGCCTTTGGCAGGTTCTTTTCTTACTCTAGCTGCCACTTTTTAGGAGAACCAGGAACCATCCTCTTAGCAGTTGGATTTTGTGTTGTGGCAGTACCAGGGATTGAGTCCAAGGGTGCTACATTGCTGAGCTACATCTCCAGCCTCTTTTTTTTTTTTCTATTTTTATTTATTTACTTTTTTTTATGTGTAGTTCTGGGGATTGAACATAGGCCCTTGTGCCTGCAAGGCAAGCACTCTACCACTGAGCTATATCCCCAGCCCCAGCCTTTTTTATTTTTAATTTTTAGACAGGGTCTCCCTAAGTTGCCCAGGCTGGGTTCAGACTTGCAATCCTCTTGCCCCAGCTTCCTGAGTTGCTGGGATTACAGCATCACTATACCCACTCCTCTTAGCAGTTTTGACGTGATAAGATTAAATTGGGTTGTGAACATACTTCATTTCTTATTGGCCTGATATTTGAGCTATCCTACTTCTTTTATAAGATCTCATCCTTTAAGCACTGGATAATCCACCTTTGGTAATGTGAAACTGTCTACATTTTGTATTCATATGTTTTCAATCAGGATCTGTTACAGTTTATATTCCTTACTCTGTTCCATTTTGGAAATTTAAGTATAGGTAGTCTCTGTGATATCGAAGACTGAAGTGGATGGAATCCCAACCTTGCATGTACTATTACCTGTACTTCATTGAATAAATTAGTTGTAGAACTTGCTATGAGCTAGGTACTGTCCCAGGAGCAGCAGAAGCAATAAGAAGTTAAATTTAGGTGTGTGTGTATGTGTGTGTGTGTTTTTTCTTTTACTAGAGACTGAGCCCATGGGAGCCCTACCACTGAGCTGCATCCCCAACCCTTTATTTTATTTACTTATTTATTTTTAAGGGACAGGGAATAGAATGCAGGGGGTTTACACTTGAGCTACATCCACAGCCCTTTTTGGAGGGCGGCGGGTATTGAGGATTGAATTCTGGGGTACTCCGCCACTGAGCCACATTCCTAGACCTATTTTTTTGTATTTTATTTAGAGACAGGGTCTCACTGAGTTGCTTAGCGCCTCACTTTTTGCTGAGGCTGACTTTGAACTTGTGATCCTCCTGCCTCAGCCTCCCAAGCCACTGGGATTACAGGCAAGTGCCACTGCACCCGGCCCACAGTCCTTTGTAATTTAATTTTTTATTTGACTATTTCATTTAGATCTTTAATAATATTTTTTAAGTTCTCACTTTACTTTTTAAAGATATTGAAACTGGAAATTTTAGATAATGTGTTATAAGTGTGGTTTGTGTAAGACTACAATTGCTGGACCTATAACTCAAAAGGCCCTCAAAAGACTGGCAAAAGGCCAGGTGTAGTGGCACATGCCTATAATCCCAATGACCTGGAAGGCAGAAGTAGAAGTATTGCAAGTTCAAAATCAGCCTCGGCAAATTAGTGTGACCCTGAGCCACTTAGTGAGACCCTATCTCAAATAAAAAATAAAAAGGTTTGGGAATGTAGCTCTGGTTAAGCATCCCTGGGGTTAATTCCTGGTACAAAAAAAAAAAAAAAAAAAAGACTCTCAAAAGAATGTATATTTAAGCTAGTAATGTGCATGTTTAGGGGTAGGAGAACTTGCCTAACATGTGCTAAGCCCTGGGTTTAATCCCTACTAGATATCTGGTGTTAGCTTGCAATGCCATTTAGATTTTGCGACGGGGTTTCACTTGAGTTACTGAGACTGGCCTTGAACCTGCGATCCTCCTGCCTCAATCTCCCAAGTCACTAGGATTATGTGTGTGTGCCATTGCACCTGGCTCCATTGCTATTATTATTTTAAAAATGTTTAAGTATTTTATATGTATTTTTAAAAAAATTTTTTAGATGTTGATGGACCTTTATTTTATTCATTTATTTTTACGTGGTGCTGAAAGTTGAACCCAGTGCGTCACACATGGTAGGCAAGCACTCTACCACTGAGCTACAACTCCAGCCCTATATGTATTTTTTTATTTTAAGTATTTCATATGGAATACATGCTAGGCAATGATCAGTAAACAAATGCTAAAAAATAGTCCAGCCTTGTACTGATGTTTTTATTTTAGTACTGGGGACTTTACCACAGAGCTGCATTTTCAACCCTTTCTATTTTTTATTTTGAGACAGTATCTCAGTAAGTTGTGATTACTAAGGCTGTCCTTGAACTTGTGATCCTCTGGCCTCAGACTTCTGAGTAGCTGCGATCACAGCCATTCACCACCATGCCTGGCTTCACGTCTCTGAAATTCGTGTAATCTGAATTTCTCGTGTGTTAATTCTGCCACAATTGCTACTGCCTTAATCCAGACCTTCCTCATTCATAACTGTGATAGTCAGTTTCTCCTACCTAATTCATCTTTTTCTAAACTTCTATGAATTATATTTATTTTCTGTTGTCATTTATTTTACTTTTTTTGTGGTACTGTTGATTAAACCCAGGGGTGCTCTGCAGTGGAGCTACACCCACAACCCTTTTTATTTTTTAGGGACAGTGTCTCACTAAGTTTTCCAGGCTGGCCTTGAACTTGTGTTCCTCTTGCCTTAGACTGGAATTATAAGCGTGCACCACCATGCCCAGCTACCAGTTGTTTCTAAAAACAATAGTATGTTATTCCTTTGCTTTAAGGTTCCCCATTGCCTCTTCTAGTTTCAAAGTCTTATATCCTTTCTGTTCTATTATTGATGACTACAGAAATGATAGCGTGTGTCCTTAATTTATCAGAGGTTGATGTTAATCAATACCGTTGCCCTCTTTGTCAGTCAAGGGTCTTGTAGAATTAACTTCACCTATTTCTCTTCCAACTCACATACTACTGGTGCTTTATATTTCAGTGTGTGTATTTTTAGCAGACTTTATTTTTTAGTATAATTTTAGGTTTATAGAAAATCAAGGTAGAGACAGTACTGAGTTCCTAGATATTCCACTGTGCTTCCATTTTTCCTTCATTAACATATTGCCTTATTAGTGTGGTGTATTTGTTACAATTGATAAACCAATATGGATACATTAATTATAGTCTATAACAGTCTGTAGTTAAATTAGAATTCACTTTTTGTGTTGTATAATTTCGTGATCCCCCACCCCACCTGCAGTGGGCATTGAATCCAGGGGTGCTCTGCCATTGAGCTATATCCCCAACCCCCCCCTTTTTTTTTAATTTGGGACAGGGTCTCACTATGTTGTCCAGGCTGGCCTCAAATTTGGGATTCTTCTGCCTTAGCGTCCTGAGTAGCTGGGATTACAGACATGTGCCACTGCATCTGCAAGTTTTATGGTTTTGAAAAAGGAAAAAAAAAAAAAAAAAAAAAGCCAGGTATATCCCATTTGCGTGTATATGTACACACTCATATTTTATGTGCACGTGTGTGTATGTATATGTGCATATATATATTTATTTGCCAGTCCACAGATTATTATTTAATCTATTTTATATAGGCAGTATTCAGGTAGATTGATCTACATATTTGCTACTTGGTTCTTTATTTTTTTTGTGGGTACTTTTTCCTTTGCCTGAAATATATCCTTTGGAATAGATTCTGTGGGTCTATCAGTGATGATCTCTCCATTTTATCTGCTTAAACATGTTTGCTTTGGCCTTGATTTTTTATTTTATTTTTTTTAGTTGTAGGTGGACACAATATCTTTATTTTATTTATTCATTTTATGTGGTGCTGAGGATCGAACCCATTGCCTCACATGTGTGAGGCAAGCGCCCCACCCCTGAGCCACGACCCCAGCCCCTGGCCTTGATTTTTTAATTTCCCCCCTTCATTTCACTGTGTAGTCCAGGCTGGCCCGGAGTCCTATTATACTTAAGCAGTTTTCTTGCCTCAGCCTCCTGAGTAATTAGGATTTCCTGAATAGTTGTGCTCTGTCTGCACCTGACTACTTTGGCCTTATTCTCAGTAGTGTTTTGTTAAAATTCTAGAATGGCTGGGTACAGTGGGCACACCTATAACCCCAGTGATTTGGGAGGCTGAAGCAGGAGGATCTTAAGTTTGAGGCCAACCTGGGCAACTTAGTAAAACCTTGTCTCAAAAATAATAATAGTAGGAAGGGCTGGGAGTGTAACTTGGTTGTTGAGCACCCTGGAGTTCAATCCACAGTATTGTCCCCCCCAGCCCCCTCTCCCAGCAAGAAAAAAAAAATTTCAACTGTTATTTTCTGTCAGCATGTTAACTGGGCCCTGTGTCTTCCAGTACACTGCCTTTTATTTTTAGTCTAAGTGCTGATCTATCAAGGGTCATCTGTCCTTTCTTTGCCCATTTTTAAAGACTTTTCTCTGTTATCTTCTCATATTCTGCTTTATTCTTACTTCTTCTTTGGCTCATCATTTATATGTGCTATATCTTCTCATTGTTATGGTGTTGAGGATAAACCCAGTGCTTCTTGAATGTTAGCCAAACAAACGTCTTGCCACTGAGCTATACTTCAGCTCTTTCTCTCCCTCTTAACCCTGTCTTCTGTGTTTTGTTTCCCCTTGTCTGAATACTTGGTAGTATTCAGTTGACCTATACTTGTGTTTTAGTCAGCTCTTTTGCTGCTGTGACCAAATGACCTGACCAGCACAACTATAGAGGAGGAAGTTTATTTGAGGGCTCACCGTTTCAGAGGTATTAGTTTATAGAAGGCCAAATCCATTCCTCAGGGCTCCAGGTGAGGCGGAACAGCATAGCAGAAGAGTGTGGCAGAGGGAAGGAGCTCACAGCATCAGGAAGCAGAGTGCCCACTCGCCAGATAATACCCAAAGCCACACCCCAATTCCCACCTCCTCCAGCCACACCCAACCACCTCAGTTACCACTCAGTTAATTCCTATCAGGGGATTAAATCACTGATTGGGTTAATACTCTCACAACCCAATCATGTCTCCTCAGAAACTTCTTGCATTGTCTCACACTTGAGCTTTTGGGGGACACCTCACATCCAAACCATAACAACTTGGTAGTATAGGTCAGTTTCTTCTGACCTATTTTCCTCTTCCTTTATTCTCCCTTTAAATTTGTCTACTCTGGATAAAACTATCCATAAGAGCTGGTTTATTCCTGGGTCACTCTTTTTTTGTTACCTGGGATTGAACCCAGGGCTACTTAATCACTGAGCCACATCCCCAGCTCTTGTTATATTTTATTTAGAGACAGAGTCTCTCTGAGTTGCTTAGGGCCTCACTAAGTTGCTGAGACTGACTTTGAACTCTTAATTGTCCTGCCTCAGCCTCCTGAGCTCCTGGGTCCTTGGTCACTCTTATCCTGAGCTATAGCCTGTGGGTTTCCTACTTTTATATATTAACTTATTTTTTGTGATACTAGGGCTGAATCTGGGGCCTTATACATATCAGGCAAGTGCTCTGAGCTATAAACCCCAGACCTCCTTTTCAAAAAAAAAAAAAACAAAGTCTCAGCAATTTAGCAAGACCCTGCCTCAAAATAAAAAATTAAAAGGGTTTAAGGATGTAGCTTAGTGGTAAATACCTCTGGGTTCAATCACCACTACCAAAAGTAATTAATTAATTAAACTATTAAATGAGGTATAGGATGGCTTCCTCAGATTCTTTGGGGCAGGTTCTAGGTTTGAGCTTATTTCTCTTCCTACTCCCCTACACATCCTAAATTCAACTCAGTTTCAAAGCTTTTTCTTTAGAATTAAATCAACACAACTCCTCAAATTGACATAATGGTGTCTTGGATGTTCGTTTGTTTTTTGGGGTTGGTTTGTTTTGTGGATTGAGCTCAGGGGCACTTGACCACTGAGCCACATCCCCAGCCCTAATGTGTATTTTATTTAGAGACAGGGTCTCACTGACAGGGTTTGCTTAGCACCTCACTTTTGCTGAGGCTGGCTCTGAATTTGAGATCCTCCTGCCTCAGCCTCTTGAGCTGCTGGGATTACAGACATGCACTACCATGCTCAGCCTTATTTTGCGTTTTTACAGTCAGTAATATTATGTAAGTACAAAATGTGTGTGAACTCCTTTGACACAGTAGGTAGAAAATCCATATCTAGGGCTGCTGTTGTGGTTCAGAGGTAGAGCGCTTGCCTAGTATGTGTGAGGCACTAGGTTCTATCCTCAGCACCACATAAAAATAAATAAATAAAATGAAGGTATTGTGCCTGTCTACAACTAAAAAAAAAATTTTTTTTAAATCCATACCTAGTTTTCCCTCTTGTGATTTTTACTTCTCACCTATTTCCTTCCTTTCCATATGATTGGCATTAGCATTGACATTATTCCTGCTATTTGCAGTTATTTATTTTATTTCTTGTTTCCTATTTACTTTTAGTTAAATAAAATTAAATTGAAAGATCTGTTAACATTTTATTTTTAAAAAAAGTCCTAGAGAAGGAAAACAAATTAGGTAGTCAGTGATTCACTATTTCAAAACTGAGTCTAGGAATGATTTAACTTAGTTGGTCCCTTTCTTCTTCTCTGTGGGTCTCAAATTGTCAGGTCCCTCCTGATGGTAGTAGGTTTCACTTGTTCTGACTACAACTAGGTGGATGGAATTGGTGTAGGATCTGCTTCATAGTATGTTAGCCATGGCTAAAAACTTGACGTTATTCTGTTTGACCATTTACAGTACAGATAGATAAACCCTGTTCCCCTAATCCAGAGATTTGGCTCTTTCTAGTTCCTACTATTCCTTTCTTAAAACTTTAGGCACATTTATCTTTTCTGGAGTACTTGGTGACTTAGGATGGGGAAGAATTCACCTTCCCATCTCTGATTCTGTTTGGTTCATTCAGTAGTAGCCTTTTAAAAGCAAAGTGTGGGGCTGTAGGGCTTTAGTCATGGGATCATTTGCTCTTTTGGCTGCTTACTCCTGGTCAGGTTTATGCTCTGATAGGCTTTCATAAGAAATCTTATTTCATAATTTGACTATTTTGCTGGGGAGGAGTACTAGGGATTGAACCCAGGACCTCACAGTGGCAGAGTGCTAAGGAAGCGCTGAACTACATTTACAGCCCATTTTTATTTTATTTTGAGCAGGGTCTCACTAAATTGCCTAGGCTGGTCTTGAATTCCTGATCCTTCTGCCTTAGCCTTCCAGTTAGCTGACATCTTTCAAGTACATTTCACCATGCCCTGCTAAAATCCCAAAATTGTATTTAGGAATAAATACTATCAGAGAATAAGTAGTGGTGTTAAAATATAAACCCTCAAGAACAAAGCTCTTTAGAATAAAATCTGCCATTTTAATTCCTTCTATGTATATAGACTTTGGGGAATGTTGTGCAGGATGAACAGTGGAAAAATGCCATACATGCAGGAAGTGTTCCCTTAAGTATACTCTGAAGCTCCATGTATTACTGTAAAATATACAACACATAAAATTTACTTAATTTTAGCAAATTTTTTTTTTTCCAGTAGTGGGAATTGAACCCAGGGGTACTTTACCACTGAGCTACATCCCCAGCCCTTTTTATTTTTTATTTTGAGACAGAATCTTGCTGAGTTGTTTAGGGCCTCTTTAAGTTGCTGAGGCTGGTCTTGAGCTTGTGATCATCCTGCCTTTTAGACATATAGTGGCATTAAGTATATGTCACATAATTGTACAACTATAACCGTCTTTCATGTCCAGAACTTTTTCATTTTCCCAAAGTGAAACTCCATACCCATTAAATAATAACTCCTCATTTCCATCCCCTGGCAACTGCCATTCGTTTCCTTCCTTCCTTCCTTCCTTCCTTCCTTCCTTCCTTCCTTCCTTCCTTCCTTCCTTTTCTTTAGTTAAATTTTAATCTACAAAATGTTTTATTTACTACTCTACTTTTAACTTACTTTATGCACTTCTAAACATCTAGAAGACTAGAGGTTTCAAATAAGGACTTAAGATTGTCCACTCTGTACATATTAGTGTTGAGTAAACTATGTACATGTAACAATGGTTATATCCGATAGTGTTTTCTAAGTAGGAGCATCCAGGACTGGAATCCTTTATTTCTCTGCACCATTCTTTTTCTGACTCTGTGCAACTACTCTAGTTACCTCATGGGAGTGAAATAATACAGTATTTGTCCTTTTGTGACTACCTTATTTGATTTAGCATAACATTATCAGGGCTTATCCATGTTGAAGTATGTGTCAGAATTTCTTCTTTTTTTTTTTTTTCTTTCGTGGTACTGGACATTGAACCCAGGGCTTTGAGCATGCAAGGCAAGCACTCTGCCATCTGAACTATATATCCCAAGCTCTCCTTTTTAAGTCTAAGATTCTATTGTAAGTAAATACCACATCTTATTTATCCATCTATTGATGGACACTTGGATTACTTTCACCTTTTTTTTTTCTTGGTACTGGGGATTGAACCCAGGGGTGCTTAACCACTGAACCACATCCCCAGCCCTTTTTTATATTTTATTTAGAGAGCCTCCTGCCTCAACCCAAGCCACTGAAATTACAGGTGTGTGCCACTGTGCCTGGCTTACTTTCACCTTTGATTATTGTGAATAATGCTGCTATAAACATGAATGTACACTATCTCTCGAGCCCCTGCTTTAATCCTTTTGGTATGGTGTGGTGTTACATGCCTATAATCCCAGAGACTTGGGAGGCTGAGGCAGGAGGATCACATGTTTGAGGCCAGCCTCAGTAATGGAGCAAGACAACACTGTCTCAAAAAATAAAAAGTACTGGGGTAAAGAACCATTTTCTGGCTGGGTATGGTGGCACATGCCTTAAACCTAGCAACTCAGGCGGTTGAAACAGGAGGATTTCAAGTTCAAGGCCAGCTACAGCAATATAGCAGGGCCCTAAGCAACTCAGGGAAACCCTGTTTCAAAAAATAAAAAGAACTGGGAATGTGGCTTAGGGGCTAAGCACCCTTTGATTCAATCCCGGGTATGGGGAAAAAAAAAAGTACTGAGAATGTGGCTCAGTGGTTAAAAACCCTTGGATTCAATCCCTAATACCAAAAAATAAAAAACGGAGTGGGGATGTAGCTTAGAAGTAGAGAGGTAGAATGCTCCTTGGTTCAGTTTCTAGTACTCACCAACACACACACACACATACACACACACACGTGGACTTGCTAGATCATCTTAAACTGTTCTAGTTTTTTTTTTTTTTTTTTTTTTTTTCTTTCTTTTTTTGGTACCAGGGATCAAACTCAGGAGCACTTACCCACTGAACCATATCCTCAGCACCTGTTTTTTTCTTAATTTTTTATTTTGAGACAAGGTCTTGCTGAGTTGCTCAGGGCCTCACTAAATTGCTGAGGCTGGCCTTGAACTTGGAATTCCCCTACCTCAGTCTCCCAAGCTGCTGGCAATACAGGCGTGCATCACCAAGGCGGACAACTATGTTCTTCTGCTGTTATTTTTTTGCTGGTACTGAGGATTAAGCCCAGGGATGCTATACCACTAAGCTATATCCCAGCTCTTTTTATATATTATTTTGAGAACGGGGTCTTGTTAAATTGCTGAGGCTGTTCTCAAATTTGTGGTCCTTCTCCTTTAGTCTCCTGAGTTACTGGGATTATGGGTGGGCACCACCACACCTTGTTTAAGCTATTTTCTTTTATTGAAGCTTGACCTCCCCTCAGGGCTTATTGACAAGGGACGGCCAGAAAATTGTGGCTTTTTCTCTTTTAGTTCACTTTCTGCAAAAGCCCTGGAAATCAGTCTGGGGCAGTGGTATGTGCCTGTAATCCCAGCAACTCAGTAGGCTGAGGCAGGAAGATCACAACTCTGAGGCCAACCTCAGCAATTTAGCAAGACCCTCAGCAATTTAATGAGAGCCTGTCTCAAAATAAAAAGTAAAGGGAGTGGGTATGTAGCTCAATGGTAAAGTGGCCCTGGGTTCAGTCCCTAGAAAAAATAAATTAAAAGACCTTAGAAATCTTAGATATTTGGTTAGCATTTACAGATGAACTAGTAGTAATACTCAAATTGCAAATAGTTATGCAGATAGTATTATTGGCCCAGTAAGTTGAAGAACTAAGATGTAATTTGGTGAATTACGTAGCTTAGACTTTTATTTTTACCAAAGAATATGTTTGTTTTATTTTTTATTTTTATTTTTTGGTACTGGGGGTGGAACCCAGGGGTAATTTATCACTGAGCTACATTCCCAGTCCTTTTTATTATTTTTGTTTTGAGACAGGGTTTCCCTAAGTTGCTCTCAAACTTAGGATCTTCCTACTTCATCCTCCTAAATTGCTGAGATTCCAGGCATGTGCCACTGTGCCTGGCTAAGAATATGTTTATTTTAGAGTAATAATAGAAATTGAGTATCTATATTTGCTGTACTACAATTCTATCTTATTTTATTTTTTGTTCTTGCTGGGGATTGAGCCTAGGGCCTTACTCATGCTAGGCAAGTACTTCACCACTGAGTCACATCTGAAGCCCCAGAATTCTATTTTGAAATCCAATATTGTCTCATATAGTCAGTCCTCTGAAGACTGGTAATGCTGCTCACATAAAGACAACAAAGTACTGATATCTGTTGTAATATATGTAACTTTTTTTTTTGCTGTGCTGGGGATTGAACCCAAGGCTTTATGCGTGCGAGGCAAGCACTCTACCAACTGAGCTATACCCCAGCCCAATGTATGTGACTTGTATGCACTCATAACTTTGCTTTTAATAAAGGGTAAACTATGTGATTTTATCACATAAATTGCTGCCAGAGTTGGTGTTTATTTAGTTCTGTTTTGCCTAGGTCTAGAGGACTAAAAGAGATTAATTGTAAAATTAAAATGTAATATGAAGGGCCAACTGATTTCAGGAGGTGGTGCGTCCAGTTCAGGTTATCTTCTGTTACATTAATTAACTTTAGCAGTCGCATCTAACTTTCAAATCAGGACAATTTACTATCATCAAACTAACTTATCCAGTTTCCATTAAAGTAATAATTGAGCAGCCTAGGATAAGACACAAAATATTCTATTAAATTCTTTTGAAAAGCTATTTGATCTACTTGTATCTGGATAGATGAAGGAATAGAGACATAATGGTTATGTTGAAATAGTAGTATTTACATTTTTCAGCAGTGCAGTTCAACCAAATTTTATTGAGTCAGGCAGGTGTGGTGTGGTGTAATCCCAGCTACTCTGTAGGCTAGGGCCAGGAGGATTGCAAATTCGAAGCCAGCCTGGACAATTTAGTGAGACTGTGTCTCAAAATAAAAAAATAAAAAGTTCTGGGGATGTAGCTCAGTGGTAGAATCCCTGGGTTTAATCCTCAGTACTGCAAAAAAGAAAAAGAGGGCAAGAGTCAAATACATGTTGTCTATAAGAAACTCATTGTATTTTATTCACATTTATAAGTATACATAAAATGAATATAAATTTAAAATAATGGAAAAATCCACATAAACACTAATTTCATATTCAAAACTTAAAATGACTATATCTGTAACTAGACAAAGAATACCTCAGAACAAGGAAAATGTTACTAGGGGCAACGAAGCACATTTAATCATGAAAGAAGGATTGATTCATTGAGAAGACACAGCAGTCCTAAATATGAATGCATCCAATAATAGAGCAAAGCAAAAATTGACAATTGAAAGGAGAAATAGGCAAATCCACAGTTAAAAATTGGAATATTTTCTCTCAGTGATTGATAGAATAAGCAGGCAAAAAAAAAAAAAATCAGTAAGGATATAGAAGATTTGGACCATCCTCTCAATGGGCTGTACATAATGGACATTTATAGAACACCCTGCCCACATTTTTTCAAGTGCTCATGGAACACTTACCACAATAGACCATATGCTGAGCTATGAAATACATTTCAACCAATTTGAAAGAATTGAAATAATGTAGAGACTACTCTGACTACAGTGGAATTGTTAGAAATCAAAAAGGAAAAGATATCTGGAAAATCTCCAAATATTTGGAAGTGAAATAATATATTTCCAAATAACCTTTGAGTCCAAGAAGTTTTTTTGTTTATTTTTTTTAACAGGCTTGGAGATGGGACCCAGGCCCTCATATCTGCCAGACAAGCACCTTACCACTGAGTCACATTAACCAGCCCTCAAAGAAAAATTCACAAGGGAAAGTAGAAAATATTTAGAATTGAATGAAAATGAAAACACAATATTATCAAAATTTGTGGGATATAGCTACCAGTACTTTAGAGGGTTTTTTTTTGGTTTTTTTTTTTTTTTGGTAGATGGACACAATATCTTTATTTTATTTATTTATTTTTATGTGGTGCTGAAGATCAAATCCAGTTCCTCACAAATGCTAGGGAAGCACTCCACCACTGAACTATAACCCCAGACTTAAAGGGAATCTTATGGATTCAAAATAAAGGTCTAAAATCAGTGATGCAAGATTCTACCTTAAGAAGCTAGAAAAAGAGCAGTTTTAAATAAAGGAGAGAAATAGTAAAGAGTTGAAATAAGTAATATAGAAAAACAAATCTGAATAACCAATTTGTAATGAAGGCATTCCACAAAGAAAAGTCCAGACACACCTGGCTTTACTGTAGGGTTCTATCAGCCATTTAAGGAAGAAATTAATAATAACAATTTTCCATGAATTTAAAAAAGCATTTAAGAGGTTAGTATTGCCTTGATGCTCAACTAGACAAAAACATTAGGATAAAATAAATCTCTCAAGCCTGGTGGTACACACTATAATTCTAACAATTCAGTGAGGCTGAAGCTGGATGATTAAGTTGAAGGCCAGCTTGGGCACCTTAGTGAGACCCTGAGCAATTTAGCGAGACCCTGTCTCAGAATAAAAAAATTAAAAGTACTGGGAATGTAGCTAATCAGTAAAGTACCCTCGGGTTCATTCCCAGTACCAAAAAAACAAAAACAAAAAGTAACAACATACAAAACAAACAAATACTTGCCCCTCACAAAAATCATTAACAAAATATTAGCTAAAAAGCAATATGTGAAAAGGATAATACATCATGACAAATTGGATTTTATCCTATTTTCAGGGTCGATTTAACATTAGAAGTCTACGTAATTAACCATATTAATAGAATAAAAGAGGAAAGCTAAGTGACCTTGTAATAGATACATAAAAATCATTTGACAAACTTCAACATGAATTTGTGGTAAAAGCTAACTAGGGATAAAAATGAACTTCATAATCTGATAAAAAGCATGTTTAGAAAACCTGCGATTAACATCATACTTAATGGTGAAAAATTGAATGCTTTGTACCAGATGTCCAGAGCAATCCAAGGGTATTTGTTCTTGAAACTTTTGTTCAACATGTTCTGAAGGTTCTAACCAGTACAGTATGGCAACTAAAAGGAAGTACAGATTAAAAATGAAAAGTAAAACTGTTATTTAGATGTCTATTTAGATGTCTAATTATTTAGATGTCTAATTAGAGATGACATGATTGTATATGTAGAAAGTCTTAAGCTGTACAAATACATTTAGCTCGGATAAAAGATCAGTTTATGAACATAAGGTTTTTTGTTTGTTTATTTTTGTTTTGGCACCAGGGAATGAAACCAGGGGCACTGTATCACTGAGCTACATCCCCAGACCTTTTTATTCTCATTTTTTTAAGTACCTGGGATGGAACCCAGTTGTGCTTAACCACTGAGCCACATCCCCAAGCCCTTTTTTTAAATTTTGAAATGGGTTCTCACTAAGATGCGTGAGGACCTCACTAATTTGCTGAGACTGGCTTCGAACTTGTGATTCTGCTGCCCAGCATCCTGAGTTGCTGGGAATGCAGGCCACCACACCCAGCCTAGTTAAATGTTAAATATTGTGACTTGTTGATAATTTGGCCTGTATGTGTGGCATCTTGTTTTATTATAGTACATGCTTGGCAGTTTATAGGGTGATTGAAACTAACCTGGTTGGTTAGTTTCATATTAAGGACTCTCCATGAGAGACCTCCCATGAAGGCAAAGAGCTAGCTAATCTTTATTGAGTACTCTGTTTCTGGCACTGTATTATTCCTTAACCAATAATAGAGTATTAATTTATATAATCCTTGCAGTATCCCTAAGGTAGGTGGTCTTTCCTCTTTTATCACAGATAAGAAGACCAGAGTTCATAAAATTTATTTGCCCAGTTACAGGCAATGGTTCATTGATTCAGTCTCATACCTCTCTGACTTTAAACTGTTAGTTCCAACTGTTCTTGGTCATTTTTCTGTTGGTTACACTCATGGATTATCTCATTCTTTCACACTTGGGAAATGCAAGGAAGTGAGACTGTTATATAGTGCTAACTTTAAATCTGTTTGTTATTTTGTTTTATTTTAAAAGCATATCTTTCACAAGAAACAACTGATTTCTTGTGATACTCCTCACAGTTGGTATCTCAGTACACCAGTTTAAAAGTGGTTTTAACACACTTTAAGTCATTGTCTGTTTAAATTGCCAAATTAATTTAACTTGGGGCCATGAGCCTATGCCTTGGAAATGCATGTTTCCAGAGCATAAGTAACAGTAATCTGATTAAGAGTCCGAGTTATACCAAATGTACTACCATTCTTTTTTGTGGCAGGTTTTGGGGATGGTAGTTTGAACTCAGAGGTGCTTTACCTCTCAGCTACATCCCCAACTGTATTAGTCAGGGTTCTCTAGAGGAACAGAATCAGCAGGAAATATGATTATAAAAAGGAAATTTATTAGATTGGCTTACACGACCAGAAGCTGGATAGTCCATGGCCGTCTGCAGCTGGAGAGATGTAAGAACCAGCAACTGTGCAGTCCAAGAGACAGAAGCCCCAGAACAAGAAGGATCAACAGTGCTACCCTAGTCTGAGACCAAGGCTTCTGGAAACTACTTGGAGAATCTCTGGCAGAGTCCGCTTTGCAAGAGTGAAGAAGCAAGAGTCGGATATCCTCAGAAGATTGAAGCAGCAGTCCAGAACCTATTCAAGAAGAGTCCAGCTTGCATCTGCATCTGCTTCCTCATTCTTCCAACTTTATTCCATCCTATTGGGCAGTGCTGCCCATGCTTAGGGAGGGGCTCCACTTCAGTTCACTATCCCACATTCCAGTCATTCCTAGACTGGCCCTCGTTGACACACCCAGAAGCCTCTTAATCATCGGCATCTCTTAATCCAATCAAGTTGACAATTCAAATTAACAACCATTATACCAATCTTTTTTTTTTTTTTTTTAATTTTGAGACAGGATCTCACTACTAAGTTGCTGAGTGCCTTGCTGAGTTGTGGAGGCTGACATCAAACTTTCAATCCTTCTGACTTAGCCTTCCAAGTTGCTAAGAATGTAGGCCTGTACCACCATACCCAACAGTAATACTGCCATTCTTTTTTTTTTTTTTTTTTTTTAATTTTTTAATTTTTATGTGGTGCTAAGGATTGAACCCATGCTAGGTGAGTGCACTGCCACTGAGCTACAGCCCCATCCGTACCATTCTTGATGATAGGTCAATGTAATTTTTGGAGTTAAAAGTTGAACGGATAAAACTGTTATGCCAGGGTGGGGAAATCTCCCAGTTGCCTTTCCTATCCAGACAGGTGGAAGCTGGAAACACAAGTAAGGTGTATGATTACATAAAGCGACTGTTTTAATTTCTAGCTGGTAAAGGGTCATTAGTAAAAGTCTGAATAGTTCTTTACAAATGAGGAAACTGAGGCTCAGAGAATGCTAAAGCTTGTGCCAGTCAGCTAGAATTCAAATTTAGATTCCTGTTTTGGGTTCTGCAGTAAGAGTTTTGTAAATGGCAAGAAATTTTGTTTCTTGCAGATGGCAGTGGGATTTATTTTTCATATGTTAGGTAGTGGTCTCTTCACAATAGTTAAAAGCCAGGAACCTAAAAGTACTGGTCATCAGGCAGGCATGGTAGCACACACCTGTAATCCTAGCTGCTCAGGAGACTGAGTTTGGAGGATCACAAGTTCAAATCTAATCTGAGTAATTTAGTGAGACCCTGTCTTAAAATTAAAATAAAAAGGCCTGTATATGTAACTCAGTGGTAGTTCCCTCCCACTACCACAAACAAAAAAAAAGTACTGGTCATCATTGAACTTTCTTTAGGGTCACATACCTCTTGAGTAATTTAAATCTATTATATTGATTTTTGTTTGTCTTGGTTTTCTTTCCTGTCAAAGTGCCTTAGGATTTTGTTTGTAAATACTGGATTTGTAGATTTTTAATCTACAGGAGATATGCTAGTCAGTTTTCTGTTGTTATGATAAAATACCTAAGATAATCAACTTAAAAGGAGAAAGATTTCTATCAACTCATAGTTTCAGAGGTTTCAGTCCTTGGTTGACTGGCTCCATTGCTTTTGGGGGCAGAGGAAAACTGCTCACCTTCATGGTGACTGGAAAGCAGAAAAAGGAAGAGGCTGGGGTCCCAATAAACCCTCTAGGGGTATGCTCCCAACTTTCTTCAACTATGTCCCTACTTCCTCCTGGAAGTGAGTGCCATCTGCCGGGGACCAAGTCTTCAACACATAAGATTTAGGGGACATTTAAGATGCAAAATTATAACAGATGAGTTTTTAGCATAACAAGAAAGCTAAAAACATAAATTATAGTCTTTGAAATATATGGTAGCGCATATGGCTACTTTTTCTACTCTTTCTCTTTGGATTAGTTGCTGTACCACTGAGTTACATTCCCAACCCTTTTTATTATTTACTTTGCTCAGTTACCCAGGCTGTCCTCAAGCTCATTATCCTCCTACCTCAGCAACTCCCAAGTAGCTAGGATTGTAGATGTGTGCTCCTGTGCTCAGCTCATTGTTTCTTTCATTCATTCATTCATGCATGCATTCATTTATGTATTGGTGCTGGGGATAAGACCCAGGGCATTGTATATGATTAGCACACATTCTACCCCTAAGCTACATCCCCAGCTCCAGGATCATTGTTCTTTAATAGTTATTTAAGCACATTTGTAAAATAGTGTTTTGTCATTTATTTAAAGAAATCTTAAAGTGGGATAAAGGATTTGAAAGTTAAGAGAAAATGATAACTTAATTCTTTCCATAGATGATTTGTGTGCCTCCCTACACCCACCACGATAGCAACGTGGTTCCGTGATTGTAATTACTTTCATCCACCAAGATCTGTTTGTTTGCATTGGATATTTCTTGTGATATGCAGGGTTGTATAACTGTTACACAATTTCAGAACATTTTTATCAACCCCAAAAGAAACTTACATAGCTACTACTCCTTAAAAACCCTAATCCCTCCCTGCTCTAGGCAACCACTGATACACTTTCTGTCTCTACAGATTTGCCTGTTTTAAACATTTTATGTACGTGGAATCATAAAATATGTGATCCTTTGTGATTCACATCTTTCATTTAGTATCATCTTTTTAAGTTTCATTTGTGTTATAGCATAGATCAGTACTTCATTTCTTCTTATTGCCAAATAATATTGTATACCAAATGACATTTTATTGCCACATCATATACAAACTAAATTTGTAAATGAAACCTTTTTCTCCTTTTGGAATGGGGTCTCCCTATGTTTTCCAAGTTGGTCTAGAACTCTTGGGTTCAAGTGATGTTCTTACCTCACCCTCCTGAGTAGCTGAAGCTATACATACCCTGCTGCGAAATCACATTTTTATATTCGCTTACCAGTTGATGGGCATTTGGATTGTTTTAATTTTGTTGGCTATTATGAATGATGCTCTTGTGAACATTAGTGTGCAAGTTTTTCTGCATACATGTTTTCTAATTTAAGGCACATTTTACCTTTGAATGAAATTGTTAGATCTTAGGGTGTTTATTGAATCTTTTAAGGAATTGCCAGAGTTTTCCAAAGCATCTGCACTGTTTTGTAGCCCCATCGGCAATGTAAAATGATTAAAATTTTCCCCATGTTCTTACCAATACTTATTCTTATATCTTTTATTACATACCCTGGATTGATTTTTTTTTTTTTTTTTTTTTGGTACTAGGGATTGAACCCAGGGGCATTTAACCATTGAGCCACATCCTCAGCCCTTGTTAATATTTTATTTAGAGACAGGATCTTGCTGAGTTACTTAGGGCCTCACTACGTTGCTGAGGTTGGCTTTGAACTTACAATCTCTGTTCAGCCTTCTGAACCACTGGGATTATAGGCATGCACCACCCACCCCTGCTCATGCCTTGGATCTTGAGTGAATTAAGTAGCTAGTCTTTGTTCCATGGACAGGTTTCCAGGACAGTCAACAGCTAAAGGATGTTTTGTTGTTGAGCTTGTTCATTTTCTGAAAATGGATGTTATTAAATTACATGGTTGGATTATTATAAATCAATAATATTAACATAGGATTTTCTTTCTTTTAAATATTTTTATTTAAAGTTGTAGATGGACACAATAACTTTATTTATTTGGTGTGGTACTGAGGATCAAACCCAGTGCCTCACATGTACTAGGCAAGTGCTCTACCTCTGTGCTACAACTCCGGCCCCACAAAGGATTTTCTTGCCAGTATAAGGTGGTATTTTTGTTTGTTTAGTACTACACAGTCACTCTGTAAATCTGTGTGTTGTGGTACTAGAAATTGGATGCAGGGCCACGTGCATGCTAGGTAAGGACTCTACCAATGAGTTACATCTTCAGCCCTTTTTAAAACTTTATTTTGGTGGTGGGGGTACCAGGGATTGAACCCAGTAGCACTTAATCACTGAGCCACGTCCTCAATCCTTCTTATATTTTGTTTTGATATAGGGTCTCACTGAGTTGCTGAGGCTGGCTTTGAGGTTGCTGTAAACACTGAGCTTCTGTGTTTACAGGCATGTGCTATCACACCTGGCTAAACATTTTTATTTTGAGACAGGGTTAAGTTGAAGAGGCTGGCTTCCAATTTGGAATCCTCCTGCCTCAGCCTCTTGAGTAACTGAGATTGCAGGTGAATGCCTTGCCTGGCTACAAAGTTACTCATTTAAAATTACCTCACTTCTGGTCAAAATTAAGTGGAACTATAGAATGGGCTTCATCATATCTATACCACTCAAGCATGTTTGCCTGAATTATTACTAGAGTTAAGCCAGTTGATTTAATTGAACATTTCTTCTGGCTTTCTAGAGTAGTTTTGCTTATTTTCAAGGCATCAAAGTCAATGTTATAGTTAAGGAATGTCCCAGTTATCTTGGTTTACAGTTGTACAACTTGTAACAGAGCTGTGCACAATGACTTGGGAGGCTGAGGCAGGAGGATCAAAAGATCACACTTGGCAACTTAGTGAGATCCTGTCTCAAAATAAAAAATAAAAAGGACTGGGGATTTGACTCAGTGGTAGAGCAACCCTGGATGCAGTCCCTAGTACCCACAGTACTCCTCCACCCAAAAAAAAAAAAAAAAAAAAAATTATACTGGAACTGGGCAGGGTGGCAAATGCCTATAATTCCAGGGATTTGGGAGGCTGAGGTAGGAGGATCACAGGTTTCAGACCAGTGTTGTCAAATTAGCCGGACCTTGTTTCAAAGTAAAAATAAAAAGAGCTTGGGATGTAGCTCAGTGGTAGAGTGCCCCTGGGTTCAATCCTCAGTATGGGAGTAGGGAGGATTATTGAAATAGATTGTAATAGTGTTACCCATTTTTAAGTAAATCAAATTTATTTTATCCTTTAATTTTTTTTCTTATGGGAATTATTGCTGAGGATGATTGTATAAGTTAAAGGGGTAGCATGTTCCTGGCCTAATTAGGAACGTTCTAGAAGTAACTAAGTGTTCTGTCAGTTGTTGAGTATGTCTAGTCCAATTATGCATTCTGAAACTGGGGAAATAACCACAGGATGTGTTTAGGGACCCACCCGACCCACTGTGAGATAATCCTGAGCTATAACTCCATTGATTATGTGACCTCCATAGTCTCCTATTTTTCTTATTTCTTTTTCTCATACACACACACACACACACACACACACACACACACATTTATTTTAATGGTGCTGGGAATCTTAACCTAGGACTCATGAACGCTAAGCATGCACTCTACCCCTGAATTACACCCCTAACCCCATAAGCTTCTATTCTGACTAGTGGCTATAGTAATGTTTTGGGTCTTCTGTAATTAGTGCCAGTTCAGAATCTATTATCATCTAATAATCTTTTCCCCCAGTAAACAGCCATTGTGATAAATGACCATAGGTGCTTTGGGGGAATACTGAGAGAAAGATCAAAAATATACATTTTTAGGAGTGTAATGAGGTTCTCCCTGAAAAGGACCTAGTTTCCCCATCATTCAGTGGGTTCCAAATCTGTAAAAATGAACTCAAAATTGGGAATCAATTAGAAGTCTAGATTTTTGTTCACTTGACCTAGAACTCCTGTGCTTATACATAGTAAGAATTTAGTAGACTTCCTGTTTTCAACTTCTAAGAACAGTGGTCAACCAGCCAACCCAATAAGTCTCTAAGAGTCAAGATTATTCTGTTTTTTATTTATTTATTTTTTTTTTTTTGTGGTGCTGGGGATTTGAACCCAGGGCCTTGTGCTTGTGAGGCAAGCACTCTACCAACTGAGCTATCTCCCCAGCCCAAGATTATTCTGATTACTGCTTTGGCTTTACTGTGGTATGAAAAGGGGTAGGGCTACTCATGATTAAGAAAAAAAAAAATTGTAGCAACCCTTAGCATATTTTTCAACCTGCCTTTAATGGGGCATAAGGTAGTTTGACTCTTGTCAGCTGTACTACTTAGCACTTCATCAAACCTAACTGTTGTCCTCTGTTCCCAGTCCCTTGAAGCTGCCAGTTTAGTTCAAGGAGGAAATGGGGACTTTAGAAACTCAGCAAATATTGACATTTAAACTTGACCGGAGTGAAAGTTAACCTTTGACCCCTTCTTCAAGTTTTTCTTAATTTATATGGGCTTGCTTCATGTGCTGAAGGGCTAGTATCAACATTTGCATCTTAATCTCAGTTTTTGTGGGTTTATAATTTGTCCACAAAATGTTCTCTATTTGTTAAAGCCTCAAAAAAGTGCATTTTAAGCATATTAGAAACAAGTTTCACTTGATTTTTGGAAACTACTTTTTTTTTTTAAAAAAGAAACTTGATTCTGGTCTATTTTTTAGTCTGTTTATTTGGTGTTTTTACTTTAAAAAAACAACTAGTAGTAAGAGATTAAACTGTATAAATGATGGCATAGAAAATGGGACTTTCATGGAGAAATCTTAATTAAAAATTTTTTTCTTTTTTAGTTGTAGATGTACACAGTACCTTTATTTTGTTTATTTATGTGGTGCTGAGGATGGAACCCAGTGCCTCATGTGTGCTGGGCAAATGCTGTACCACTGAGCCACAACCTCAGCCTGAGAAGTCTTAATTTATCAAAATAAGTTAAAAACCTTTATTAGCAGTGTTTTGAGCTGATATTGTAGGTAACCTTTTAGGTGACAGTGTCCCTTCCCAATAAGTCAGATGTTAGTAAGCATTTATCCAGCTATTCAATATCAAATGTAGCTGTTCTGTATCAAATATTCTATATATGTATATGTATATATCCATATATATGTAGTGTGTATTTAGCTGTTGGGTATCAAATGTTAAGTGCAGAGTGTTTTACTTAGCAAATAAGGTAGTGTTATTTAGTTAAACTTACATAATGTAGACAAAGAGCATACAAGAATATGAATCTGCCATTTAATTTAAGGTTTTAGGCAGGGCATGGTAGTGCATGCCTGTAATCCCAGCAGCTTGGGAGGCTGAAGCAGGAGGATCACAGGTTCAAAGCCAGCCTCAGCAATTTAGAGAGGTCTTTAGCAAATTAGTGAGACCCTGTCTCAAAATAAAATATAAAAAGGACTGGGGATGTGGCTCATTAGTTAAGCACCCCTGTGTTCAATCCCTGATATCCATCCCAAGAAAAAAAACTTAGGAAAAATAAAAAGAAGTAAAAATAAAGATACAGAAGAAATAAATACATTGTAAAACAGACTAATAGGAGATCAGTTCAGAATTGGGAAAATTAGAAAAATGAAAGGAAATAAGGAAAAATAAAGAAGAATAAATTAGAACAAAAGGAAGTGAGGACCAACAAAGAGAAAAATATTGGAATTTGATGCTGTTTTATGCTGTTTTATGTTATATGAAAATCTCAGGTAGATAATTTATTCAAAGATGATAGGAATAATAAGACATAAAAGGGGCTGGGGATATAGCTCAGTTGGTAGAGTGCTTGCCTTGCAAGCACAAGGCCCTGGGTTCAATCTCTAGCACCACAAAAAAAAAAAAAAAAAAAAAGACATAAAAATTAGAATAGACTCTTGTAAGCAAGGAGAAATTGAAGAAATTATAAAACTATTTTACTCTTCCTCCAAGTTCTTTGCCTAGTTATTGGTTGACTCTCCTAACCTAAGAAATAAATAGTTCTCCCATTAAATAATGACATTAAAGTAAACAACTCTGACAGCAAAACCTGACACAAAGTACAACTTAGTCTCATTTGTGAATGTATAGATATTTAAATTAAATATCCAGGTGTGGTGATGTGCACCTGTCATTCTAGCAAGTCAGGAGTCTGAGGCAGGAGGGTCACCAAAGTCAAGGCCTGTTTCAGCAACTCAGTGAGACTATCTAAAAAAAAAAACCAAAAAAACAACTCTAGCAAATGACCACAGGAAGTGATTTCTTTACTGTATTTCAGGTAACTTATACTAGGACAAGTTTGGTGTTTAAGAACTCTAGCAAATCTAGAGTCAGTGCTGTGGTTTGAATGTGTTCCCTCCAAAATTCAGGTGTTGCTAGGGTGCTCTTATTGAGAAGAGGGGCCTTGAAGAGGTGATTAGATCAAGAGTGTTCCTCCCCTCATTAGTGGAATTAGGTGTCTTTGTAAAAGGGCTTGATGGAGGCACTTTGTCCTTTTTTGCTCTTTTGTTATTTGAGGATACAGTGTTAGTCCTCTCTTGCCCTCCACCCTCCATCATGTGAGGACAGTTTCTCTCCTCCTTAGAACACAGTTCAAGGCATCATCTTGGAATCAGAGCCTGAATGCTTATCAGATCCCCATAATCTGTCTGCACCTTGACCTTGCACTCTCCTTTCTCAGGTGTTCTATTATAGCAGCCGTAGAGACTAAGTCAGTATAGCTGAATAGTTAGGAGTACATATTTTGAACCAGATCTCCCTGGTTCAGATCTTAGTTTTGCTTTGTGAAGGCTGTGTGAACTTAGGTGAGTTTACTTAATTTCTTTTATAGTTCCCTCACTTATACATAAGAGTATAAGAAGCAGCTGCTTCATAAGATTGGGCACTAGTTTACTAGGGCAGCCATAACAAGTACCACAGACTGGGTAGCTTGAATAACAGAAGTTTGTTTTCTCACAATTCTGGAGGCTACAAGTCCAAGATCAAGGTGTCAGCAGGTTTGGTTTCCTCTGAGGCCTTTCTCCCTGTCTTGCTGGTGGCTCTCTTTTTGTACTCTTATGTGATCTTTGTAGGCACTTGTCTGGTACATGTTTGTTTCTGTGTGTCTCTCCCTCTTCATCTTAATAATTCTCTTCTTAGGATGACACTAGTACTTTTGAATTAGGGTTCAACCTAATGACCCATTTTATTGTAATTACCTCTCGTGCATGCTAGGCAAGCACTCTACCCCTAAGTTACATCCCCTGCCCTTTTTATTTTATTTTGACACAGGCTTTCACTAAATTTCCCAGGCTGGCCTTTAACTTGTGATCCTTCTGCCTCAGTCTCCCAAGTAACTGAGATTATAGGTGTTCACACAGGGCTAGTTTTATGGTCTTACGTTGTACATTTAAGTCCTTGATTTATTTTGAGCTAACTTTTTAAATAAGATGTGAGGTTTAAGTTAAGGTTAATACTTTTTTTGTGTGTATGTTAAGTATTTCAGCACCATTTATTAAAACGACTTTTCTTTCCTTCTTTTTTTGGGGGGGTACCAGGAATTGAACCCAGGAGTGCTTAATCACTGAACTATATCCCTAACCCTTTTTTATATTTTATTAGAGACAGAGTCTCATTGAGTTGCTTCTTAGGGCTTCACTAAATTGCAGAGGCTGGTTTTGAACTCGCGATCCTCCTTCCTCAGCCTCCCGAGCCACTGGGATTATAGGTGTGTGCCACCATGCTTGGTGACTTTTATTTTCACTTTATGTAATTACATAATTTATTGCATTGTTTTTCTGATTTTGTCAAAAGTCAGTTGAACAAGCTGGGCATGGTTGCACATGTCTATAATCCCAACAACTAGAGGAGCAGGCTAGGCAGGAGGATCACAAGTTTGAGGCTAGCCTAGGCGACCTAGCAAGACCCTATCTCAAAATAAAAAATGAAAAGGTCCCAGAGTTCCTTAGGACCTCACTCAGTTGCTGAGCCTGTCCTCATATTTGCAGATCCTCCTGCCTCAGCTTTAGAGTCACTGGCATTCCAGGCGTATGCCACTTCTCCTGGTATAAACAATAACTTCTAAAAATGTATTTAAATAAATTCAATACCCACCTCTACTTTCTTTCTTTCTTTCTTTTTTTTTTTTTTTTTTTTTTTTTTTTTTTTTTTGCGGTGCTGGGGATTGAACCCAGGGCCTTGTGCTTGCGAGGCAAGCACTCTACCAACTGAGCTATATCCCCAGCCCCCCACCTCTACTTTCTAATCTTTAAAACAACAATATAGTTAAAAAAAAAAAAAAAAAAAATTCAGGCTGTTGTAATCCCAGAGATTTGGGAGGCTGAGGCAGTAGGATTGAAAGTTTGAGACCAGCCTGCAAAAATTTAGCAAGCTGATTCTGTCTCAAAATAAAACAAAAAAAGGGCTGGGGCCAGGTACAGTGGCACATGCCTATAATTCCAGCAGCTTGGAAGCTGAAGAGGAAGATTACAAGTTCAAGGCCAGCCTCAGCAAGGCAATGTCTCAAAAAATTAAAATGGGGATGTGGGAGGAAAGAGTGGACTGAGACAGACATCATTACCCTATGTACATGTATGATTATACAAATGTTGTGAATCCACATCATGTACAATCATAGAAATGAAAAGTTGTACCCCATTTGTGTATGATGAATCAAAATGGCAGCTGTAAAAATAAAATAAATAAAATAAAAATGGTCTCGGGATGTGATTTTGTGGTTAAGTGCCCCATGGTTCAATCCCTAATATCAAAAATAAAAAAATATTAAAAATGACTGAGGATATAGCTCAGTTGTAGAGTGTCCCTGGATTAAATCCCCAGTACAAAAAAAAAAGTTTTTAAAAATTTTGATAAGATATATATAACATAAATTTGCCATCTTAATATTTTTTAAGTTTTATTATTTTATTTATTTATTTATTTATTGTGCTTTACCATGGAGCTACCTCTCCAGTCCTCCCACCGTTTTATGAGTACTAAGGAGTTAATCCTGGGGTACTCTACCTCTGTGCTGCATCACAAATTCTGGTTGTTTTTGTTTGTTTGTTTGAAATGGGGTCTAAGTTGCTGAGGTTGACCTCAAACTTTCAATCCTCCTGCATCCGTCTCCCAAGTAGCTGGGAATGTACAGTTCAGTAGTGTACAGTAGTGTTTAGTACTGTACAGTTCAGTAGTAGTTCACATTATTGTGTAGCTAATCTCCAGAAAGTTTTTCATTTTGCAAAAGTAAAATTCTGTAACCTTGACTTGAACAACTCCCTATTCCACTCCCGTCTGGTCCTTGGTAACTACCATTTTACTTTCTGACTCATGAATTTTATTCCTCTAGATTCCTCATCTAAATGGAAATCACATAGTATTTGTCTTTCATGACTTTTTCACTTGAGATAACGCTCAGGGTTTCTGTATGTTGTAGCATCATGTGTCAGAATTTCCTTCCTTTTAAAGGCTGAATAATATTTCATTGCATGGATATGCCCCATTTTATTTATTCATTCATCCATCAATGCCTATTTGAGTTGCATGTACTTTTTGACTATTATGAATACTGCTGAGAGAGTATTTCTTCAAGACCCTATACTTTCAGTTGTTTTAGGTCTGTACTCAGAAGTGGCATTGGGGTACCATATGGTAATTTCTATTTTTTATTTTTGTGGCACTGCCATACTGTTTTCCATAGTGGCTGCAACCATTTTTCTTTTTCTTTTTTTTAATTTTAATTTATTTTTATTGTAAACAAATGGGATACATGTTGTTTCTGTTTATACATGGAGTAACAGCATACTATTTGCATACTCATACTTTTACATAGGGTAATGATGTTTGATTCATTCTGTTATTTTTTCCTTCCCCCCACCCCTCCCCCTCTTTTCCCTCCCATTTTTCATTCTCATTAAAATTGCACGATATTCTTCAATATTTATTATTTTCTGTTGTTTGTTTTGTGGGTCTTTTTATTTTTGTTTTTGTTTTTTGATAGTAGCCCTCCCAGTGGATATAAGGTAGTCTCTTATTGTAGCTTTGAGTTTCACTTCCCTAATAATTAGTTACATTGACCATCTTTTCATGTGCTTATAGACTATTTGTGTAGTCTGTTCAGTTCCTTTACTCATTTTTAATTGAATTATTTGCTTTGTAACAGTTAATCATATATTTGAAATATTAGCCTTTTACCAGATAAGTGATTGCAAGTATTTTCTCCCATTCTGTGGATTTCCTTTTTATTCTGTTGATTGTGTCTTTTGGTGCTAAGTTAAAACAAAAACAAAAACAAAAAATCTTCTAAGCACCATATCTTAGATATCTATACTTTTGGTTTCATATGTCATATAACTTTTCCCTAATATTTTCTTCTAAGAATTTTATAGTTTTATATCTAGGTCTTTTTTGATCTGTGTGAATTTTTACATATGGTATAAGGTAAAGGTCCAACTTTTTAAAAAAAAATATTTTTTAGTTGTAGATGGACATAATACCTTTATAGTATTTATTTTTATGTGGTGCTGAGGATCAAACCCAGTGCCTCACACATGCTAGGCAAGCGCTCTACCACTGAGCTGCAACCCCAGCAGCAAGGTTCAACTTCATTTAATTACATATGGATATCCAATTTCCCCAGCACTACTTGGGAAGAGACTACACCTGCCCCATTGAATAGTTTTGGCACCTTGTTGAAAAATCGTTTGATCATTTATGTGAAGGTTTATTTCTATGCTCTTTATTTTCCATTGGTCTGTATGTCTGTTTTTATGCCAGCATCATGATTTTGATAAAACTGTTTTGCCTAGCCTGATCTTTCTTGAACTCCTAGGCTCAAGCAATCTTAGTGACATAGTCTTCCAGGTAGCTGGGTCTGTAGTTATACACCACCATGCCCATATTTGTAATAATTTTTGAAATCAAGAAATATTAAACCTTGAACATTGGTTTTCTTAAAAAAGTGTTTTGTCTATTTAGGATCTTCACATAGTTGTCTTTTTTTTTTTATTTTGGTTTTTTTTTTTTTTGGCGCTGGAGACTGAACCCAGGGGCGCTTTGCTACTGAGCTACATCCCCAAGCCCTTTTAATTTTTTATTTTGACACCTAAGTTGCTTAAGGCCTTTCTGACTATCTGAGGCTGGCCTCAGATTTATAATCCTCCTGACTCAGCCTTTTGAGTTACTGGGATTATAGGCATGAGCCTCCATACCTGGTTTCATATAGTGTTTAATGGTAAAACACTAGAGGGGTTACCATGAAAATGAATACTAAAATAATGTTCTCTCTGAGTATTACTATTGTATTTACTATATAATATGTACAGTAAAATATGAATCAAGACAGATTGTGGAAAGGACATAGAAACATAAAGATTATTGATAAATTTTATGATTTTATATGTAGATAATAAATCTAAAGGAGGAAACATGATTAGAAAAAACAATTTAGTAATTGGCTAAATAATAAATCTAAGAATTACATAATTTTTGTATACTAACAGCATCATAAAAATAGAAAAAAAAATGACTCCTAGTCACATTGTTTTTAATATCTGAAGATATCACAGTGATAAATGATAGTTAAACCTTGACAGCCTCTACAGTCTTTTGTGCCTTGGAGTTTCATTCACATTTGGGGATGGTAATTAAGGCCATAGCTCAGACTAGAACTGTAGAAGTGGGAATGGGCAAGTCTGCCTGTGACCTAGGATTAGTCAACAGCTCATCATTATAAGGGCTAGGACAGAATTGAGCCTCTTGTTTTTTATTGGGTCTATACAGCCATCTGCAAGAAATGGAAACTTTAATCTTGGATGGAAATTTTCAGTAGGAAAACTAATGTATAAATGTGTTTGGAAAATGCTGTTACAGGGCACTGATATAAGCCACCATGAAACTATCCCTTAAGACCTATTCTTTAATTTCTGAGGTGTGGAGGACTCTCCCAAGGCCGAATGTGAAAACTCACAAAGTACCTTAATAAAGTAGATGTAGGAAAAGGAGAATTTACAATTGAGGACCTGATAGTAGGCCAGTCTAAAAAAGGACTTGATTTATTTTATTATCCTTGGTACATTCTTATTGATATAAATAATAATGTTTAATATATAGTCTGTGCTCAGTTTTGCTATTTGCTTTTATCCTAATAATAATCTTTATAAATATTGTTTGATTTTACTTTTTTTTTTTTTTTTCCCAGTACTGGGGATCCAACCCAGGAACTCATTCAAGCTAGGCAAACCCCCTACCACTGGGCTACATCCTGAGACCCCTATTTTGTTTTGGTTTTAAACCAAATCAAGGTTCATATATTGAATTTAACATCGATTTTTAGCTACCTTTAATTTCGGTTCAATTCCCCTCCCTTTTAATGAGTGCCATTTTTGAAACTTGGTAGTAAGCCCTTTTAGAATGGGAATATATCTCATTTGTTCTTGCTAATCAAATTTAATCCAATGATTATATAATAATAGAAGACTGTACTTCATAAGAAGATAGGAAAGGTAGGATTAAATTATTGGTGTTTTTCACTTTTGGTTAGACATACATAACCAAGGATTCTTCTCATACCTCTTAACATTGACATTTTCAAATATTACAATGTGCACTGCTGTGTATAGTTTATTAGTAGCAATTGCTGATAAAAAGCAGAATTTTCAGTCCTGTTTTTCTCACTCTTGCCATTTCCTTTTGAAAATGAGGGATATTTGATGTTAAAGTGGGTAGTTAAAATATGATTTTATTGTCCAAGGGGGAAAATGCTTCACAAGGGTTATGTTAAAGATAATTCATGAACAGAATGTTAAAAAAGCTTGAACATAGAAATATTCAATTTAAATTGTAGCGTTCTTATGTAAATAAAGCTCTTGTTTTCATTTAAAATTGTTTTCTTCATTCAGTTGTATTACTGAACTCTGTAGGAAATATAGGAATAAGTCTTTATGCCACTGGGAATGCATGGTATTACTTTACTTCTCCAGTTTCGCTTTATTATTTTTCTTTGCAGCTTCACAAGTATCTCACTGTGCAGTTCCCTGGTATAGTGTACTAATTATAGTTTTAAAATAGTGCTTTAAGGACACAGTGAAAGAAATACTTAATATACGCTAATAGGAATGCAATTATTTCTGGCACTAAAACTAGACTTTATTTTTTTAAACAGCTTTATTGAGATATAACTCACATTACATACTACAATTCAACCATTTAAAGTGTACAATTCAGTGGTTTTTAGTATATTTACAGATAAGTACAACTATCAAACATAGTTTTAGAACATTTTTATCACCTTAAAAAGAAATCTCATACCTTTTAGTTACCACTCCTGACTCCCCTCACTCCTGTGCTCATCCCTAAGCAATGACTAATTTATTTTTTGTGTGTCCTAGATTTTCCTATTCTGGATTTTAAATAGGAATGAAGTCATGTGATATGTGGTTTATATTTGTTATTGCCTTTTTATTTATAGTGTTCTTTGAATCAGAAAAGCTTTCGTTTGTACAAGATCCAGTTTGCTGGGAGCAGTGGTGCACTCCTATAATTCCAACACTGAGGCAGAATATCACAAGTTCAAGACCAGCCTCAGCAATTTAGTGAGGTCCTAAGTAATTTAGTGAGACCCTGTCTCAAAATTTTAAAAAAGCCTGGTGATGTGGCTCAGTGGTTGGTAGGTAGGTAGGAGATCCAATCCATTTTACTTTAGGTATTTTCAAGGTTCCTCCATATGATGGCATATATCACTAGTAGATTTGTTTTTATGGTTGAATAATGCTACATATGTGACCATAATGTATTTTGCCTATCTATTTTATAGTTGATAGACATTGGGGTTACTTCAACCTTGTAGTTTTTGTGAATAATGCTGCTGTATCCATTTGTGTACACATATTTTTTTCATGGTACTGGGGATTGAACTCAGGAATATTTTACCACTGAACTACCCCTGTAGTCCTTTTTAATTTTTATTTTGAGGCAGAGTTTTGATGTGTTGCTGAGGCTGACCTTGAACTTGTGATTCTCTTGCCTCAGCCTCCCTAGTAGCCCGGATTATAGGCATGCACCACTGTGCCTTGTGTCCACATTTTTGAGTGCATGTTTTCATTTCTCTTGAGCAATAACTAGGAATGGAATTTTGTATCTCTCTCTCATTGTTTGAGGAACTGTTTTTGAAAGTAGCCTGTTTTTGAAAGTGGCTGTACCATTTTATATTCCCAGCAGCATTATGTGAGGGTTCTGATTTTTCCCATGTTCTTGCCAACATTTCTTGTCTGACTTTTTGATTCTAGCTATCCTAGTGCAATCGAAATGGAAGGTCATTGTTTTGGTTTGTATTTCCCTAATGATTAATGATGTTGAACATCTTTTCATGTGCTTATTGTCCACTTGTATATTATCTTTAGAGAAATGTCTGTTCAGTTCAGGTTCTTTGCCCATGTTTTCAGTTGGGTTCTTTCTTTTTATTAATGAATTATAAGACTTATTAAACTGCATAGAAATTGCTTATCAGATATGAAGTTTGCAAATATTTTCTCCCATTTTTACACTGCTTTTTCACTTTATTGATAGTGTTCTTTGAAACACAAAAGCTTTGCTTTCCAAACATTCAATTTATTTATTTTTTCTTTTGTTGTTGCTTTTTGTGTCATATCTAGGGATTTTTTGCCCAATCCAAGTTCAAAAAGATTTACCTTTATGGCTTCTTCTAAGCAGTTCATAATTCTAGCCCTTAATTTAAGTCTTTGATCCCTTTTGAGTGTGTATGTATGCATATATATATATATATGCTTTAGAGGAAAACAGTCATTTTGCCCTTTTTGTGGGAAGGGGGTCCTGGGCATTGAACCTTAGGGCATTTACCACTGAACTACATTCTTAGCCCTTTTTAATTTTTTAGTTTGAGACACAGTCTTGCTAAATTGTGGAGGCTGGCCTCCAGTTTGTGATTCTCCTGCCTCAGGCTCCTGAACTGCTGGGATTACAGGAGTGCATCACTGCACCCGGCTTGCCTTCACTTTTAAGAGAGCACTTTCCTTGGTATAGGTTTCTTGGTTGGCATTTTTTTCTTTGAGCACTTTTAGTATTTTGTCCCACTGTATCTGAACTCCACTGTTTTTGCTGAGGAGTCAGATGTGAACCTTAACTGGGTTCCTTTGTATTATGTTTTTCTATCTTCAAGAGTTACTCCATGTCTTTGCTTTTGAGCATTTTTTTCTGTGATTTACATCTATTTACAGATTGCTGTATTTATCTTACTTGATGTTTGTTGAGATTCCTATTTGTGTAGGTTATTATTTTTCAATAAATTTGAGGAGTTTTCAGCCATTATTTCTTGGAGTATTTTTTGTGTTCCTCTCCCATCACTCTTTTTATTTCCACTTATGCCTATATTGGGGCACTTGATAGTTTTTACATATTTTTCTGACACTTAGTTCATGTTTCTTCATTCTAGTTTTTCTTCCCCCTTTTTGTTTTTGGTGCGGGGGATTGAACTTAATTAGCACATGTCCTACCATAGAGCTACACCAGTCGCCTTTCTGTTGGTCAATTCTACTGTTGAGCCTCTTTTGTGAGTTATTTTTTTTCTCCCTTCCTTTAATTTCAGTTATTTTCCTTTAAACTGGAATTTCAATTTATTTTTTGTAATGTCTATGTCCCTGTTGATAGTCTGTATTTGATATATCACCCATACCTTCCTTTATTTCTTTATTGATGGTTTCCTTTGTTTCTTTTGCCTGTTTTTTTTTTTTTTTTTTTTTTTTGGGGGGGGGGTGTTGTTGTAAGGATTGTTCTTTATGTTTTTTTTTTTGTTGTTGGAAACTAAGTTTTAGATGATATATTGTAGCATTGTAGCAACTCTTTTTTTTTTTTTTTTTTTTTTTTGGTAGCAACTCTTGGTACTGATTAACAACTGGGTTTTTACTGTTGTTTTGCTTTCAGGGGCAGGGGAATAGTGAGGAGAGGGTTATTTTTGTGAAGTTTATTAATACTACTCCACCCTTATCCCCTATTGTCAAGTCTCTGATGTTCCTCAGGGAGGCATGTCTTTCTGTAGGCCCATAATCATCCTGGGGTGACTGTAGTACTGTAGGGTTTTCTTCTTCACTAGTCCAGATGATATCCTCTTGTTAGTATGCTTGCATAGTTGCTCCATTGTTTCCAACAATTTCCTGGGTGTAAATTCCCCCATAATTAAATGTAATCAAAGTATGGCTCCAAATTTCAGAGGTCTTCATTAGCTGTTCTGTCCCCAGCAGGACTCCTCCCAATTGTCTTATGCCTTGGTTCTTTGCTGCAAACCATTCAGCCTACAGTTTAGTCTAGATTTTCATCACCTCCATAAATCTCCTTTTACCACAACCTCTGCTGGTTTGTTTGTTTGTTTGTTTGTTTGTTTGTTTGTTTTTGGAGTGGTGCTGGGGATTGAACCAACAGCCTCACACTAAACTTGTAATGCTCTATCACTGAGCTACACCCTCAGTCCTTCCTCCACTATTCTATTCTTTTTTTTTTTTTTTTAATGTGGGGTCTTGCTTTGTTGTGCAAGCTGGCCTTCAACTTGGGATCCTTTTTCCTGAACTACCACTGTAGATGGGATTGTAGGCAAGCACCATCACACCTGGCTTTCAACTGTTCTTGAGAATACCCTTAGAAATTAAACTTGTCCATGCTTTATTGCAAGTGAAGTCAGGTGCTTTGGACATTGTGTGTTCCTGCTTCATCTCTTAGGATCAAAATATCTGAGCCAAGCTTCTGGAGGTATAGATGGGGATAATCATAAGCTTTTCTGTGATTGATATCTTAGCCCTAGGAGCTGAGCACCAAGGGTGGGGTGTGAGGATGGTATTAGCAGCCTGAGGTCCTTTCAGTTTCTCTTCTGTTGTGGAACCACTGTCCTTTTTTGCGGTGCTGGGGATTGAACCTAGGGCTTTGTGTTTGCAAGGCAAGCACTCTACCGACTGAGCTCTCTCCCCAGCCCTAACCACTGTCTTATGAGCTGAGTGAAAGGGTTCTTGGGTCTCCAATATGTTCTGTGCTGAATCTGTAGTAGAGCCCTTTAAGTAGGGCTTGGGCAGAAGGGAGTCCTCTGCCTTTGATGGTGCTTGTTTGGAACACTCTTAGCAAGAGGAGTCTCAGGCAGGATGATAAATCCTGAAGTCTTTTGGCTTGTGTTCACGGTTGCAACAGTCTGGAGCCAAACCGAGATGGAGGCAGTAGACTTGTTTCAGATACCATAGACTTTGATTTTTCTGAATGATTTTTCACGGATTCTAGTAAACAGATGTTTCCCTCTCTCTTTCCTACCTTCCTTCCACCTTTTGTCCTCCCTTCCTTCCTTTTCCTCCTTTCTTCCTTCTTCCCTCCTTTCCTCTCTCCCTCCTTTTTTTGTGGTACTGGGAATTAAAACCCAGGAGTAGTGTACCACTGAACTACATCCCTATCCCTTTTTATTTTACTTTGAGACAGAGTCACCTTGGATTGCTGAGATTGACCTCAAACTTGGGATCCTCCTGCCTCAGCCTTCATAGTAACTGAAATTAATGGCATGAGCCACCACACCTGTTGAATTCTTATTTTTTTATAATTTTCATGAGTTTCACTGAGGAGCAGACCAGTGGAGCTTGTGCTGTTTTATACAAGTCAGTCTCTTGTAACTTTGGTTTTTGAGCTTGCATTCATGCCTTTATAAAAGTATGTTTTAGAAAAGCTTTTCCTTTGTTATGGTCTCTGACCACCACTCAGAATCCTTAACTCTTTAATGTTGCAACTTTCACATACTACTTTTGTGAGACAAAAGACTGGGGGAATTGATTTCCCATGCTTATTTTCCTTAATGAATGACTTCAGAATTTGTGCAGATATTCTAGAAGGGAAAATTTCTACACGAGTACAGAGTTTGTAAAGCAAATGAAAATAATAGGAACTTAACATGGAGGAATTTAACATGGAGGGCTCAGTACTATAGCTGAGTTCTTTTCAAATTGTTCTGCAGGTGTTACAATTAACTCTTGGCTTTTGTCACTTGTCTTGTACATCAAAATCAGTAGGCTGCTGCTTCAGTTTTGCTATTATCTTAAATTAAAATTTCTTTTGATTCTTCAAAACATTTTTTCTTTCCAGGGGCCACTCAATAGTGAGTCTTCCAACCAGAGCTTATGCAGCGTGGGGTCCTTGAGTGATAAAGAGGTAGAGGTAAGAATCTATATCCAGTGCAAGCATTTTTGCATTCCATTTTTAGTCTGTGTTAAAAGCACTATGTAACTCCAGGGGCTATGTATTAGTGTGTGTGAATGGTTCCCTTTTGGATTGTTTGCTGTTTGCATCTATCCAACTGTGATGTTGCCCTATGGGTTTTTATTATTGTAATCAAGAATGTGCCCTGTTTTGTTTTGTTTTTGTTTGTTTTATTATTGTTATCATCAATCAAGGGCAGAAATTTGCAGTTGTGGTTGATTTAGACTAGGTACCTTGGATGTTAACATTTGTCAGCAATTTGACAGAGGGGTTGGTCACTGGCTGACTTTAGTAATAGAATTTTACTAATTATTCTTGTGGTACTGTGAATAGAACCCAGAGGTGCTCTACCACTGAGTTCCATCCCTAGCCCATTTAATTTAATTTTTTTTTTTTTTTTTTTTTTTTTTTTTTGTACCCGGTATTGAACCAAGGGCATTTGATCACTGAGCCATATCCCCAACCCTTTTTATTTTTTATTTTAGTTAGGGTTTTGCTAAATTGCTTAGGGCATTGGTAATTGCTGAGGCTGGCTTTGAACTTGGAATCCTCCTACCTCAGCCTCCTCAGTTACTGGGATTATAGGCTTGTGCCACCAGGTCCAGCTACTTTTTAAATTTTTGAGGCAGGGTCTCACTAAGTTGCCAAGGTTGGCCTTGAACTTGTGATCCTCTTGCCTCGGCCCCAGAAGTTGCTGAGTTTATACTTATGGGCTACCACATCAGGCTAGTAATAGAATTTGAAGAGGTTTTTGTTCATTTTAAATTTTTTCTGCTTAAAAGAAAGAACAGATTTTCTTTTTAAAAGGCAAATAGTTGCATGGATATAGGTGTAAGTCTAAGCACTTACTTTGTACTTGGATAACACTTTCAATAAACTGTAGTCAGTTGATCAATTATACAGATCTTTCCTTTTTATAAAACTGTGTGTTGGGTTTAAACACTTTTATGTTATCCGAGAACATGTTAAAAGATAGACATTTGCCCTACATTTGTGCTTTACAAAATATTTTATTTAAGCTTTTTAGCTACTCTTCAGGTGAATAAATTAAAGATCTGATATTTTAAGCAATTTGCCAAAAATTGCCTGGAGGATTTGGATCTAGATCCTGTACTTTTTCTTTTCCTCTGTTCTAAGAACAGGATGATGTTTCAGGATTGTCTATGACAACTAAGTCTCTTTTATATTTGTGATAATTTGCATATATGCTTATTTTTCCTAATGTGATAAGTTTACCAAAATGCTAATTTTGACTTATATGGTATTTAACAGACTCCTGAAAAAAAGCAGAATGACCAGCGAAATCGGAAAAGAAAAGCTGAACCATATGAAACTAGCCAAGGTAGTAATACTTTCACACTAATGAAAATACTGAATTCTTGTGTACTTAAGAATTTTACAGTAAATAATTAGTATGTATCCAAGGGTTCCTAACAAAGAAGGTTTGTGTATCTTAAGGGAATATCAGGCTGTTTATTACGTACTTGCCATTTGATATACACCTGACAAAACTGTCAGTTCTTTGGGGACTCTTGTTTTCCCTGTTATACTTTAATGATCTTTTCACTGCAGGATTTTCTTTAGACCTAACATGCATCCTGTGGAGAGTAGGTGACATTGCAGTTTTAACTGTTTCTTACATTAGATCAGTGATTTGTTAATAGTGGTAGCCATAAGTGGTTTCATTTTATTGCTGTTCTTCCATGCCTATTACTTAGTTGAATGTTGGAGCCCACTGGAATAAATCTGTAGAGGTGATGGTTTAGTACCATATATTTTATATAATCAATGAAAGAATAAATAGTTTGACTACATCCCCATTTCCTCCTCCCTTTCTAAGGAATAACAATCCCTCTCTTCTTGCATTATTCTTATCTTCACAAAAAATAGATAATTCATTTTGTCTCTTAGAAGGAAAATTCTCCCAACAATGTCATATAGTTCTCTGTGAAATAAAATCAACTCTATAGTTGTGAAAAGTTTGTTTTCTTAAATTAGGCATGGATTAAAGATGAGGTTTTTGTTTCCTGATTATGGCATATTTTGTTAGTATTTATAAAAGAAAGATTATTGCATCTTGAAAACAAGCTGTGAAAAATTCTTCTCTGCACCCCCTGTTCAGTTACTTATTATATGGAGGAAACAGTCTGTTCTTAAGAGTACAGGTATTTTGGTTCATTTGATAAAAATATAGTTGATGGTAGCAGTGTTTGTGGTTACTGAATACATAATGCATTTTAGTGAATGATGGTTTACATGTGCATTGGAAAAACTGTACTTACTTTGGTTTCATTTTCAGGGAAAGGCACTCCTAGGGGACATAAAATTAGTGATTACTTTGAGGTAAGTTAACTATTGGGGGAAAAAAATCTGCTGTGATTTTTCAAAAACCAAAGTCCCTGCGTTCATTCACAGCATTAGAAAGCAATTGTTTTGCCTTTGCTGTGATCTCCCCAACCCCTCTCTTCCCATCTTCATCAACCTAATGCTGCCCCATCTCTCAATAAGAGGAAATTGATGCTGACTTTGTAAATTTAAAGTTTTTTTTTTTAATTATGTGTCTTGTCTGTGATGATATAAGAATTCACATATAAGGTGATTTTATTTTTTTTTTTCCCTCCTGGTCAGACTAGGTTTTGTGTCTTTCAAAGATTAAGGTGGAATAACTTGGACTCTTCTTTTGTCCTCATCCCTTAGTCCAGTGGAACATGTAGTGAGCTCAGTGACCCATCCTTAGTGGTACTAAAGAAGACTAACACCCCCCGCACCACTGCATTTCTGCCTTGGGTATTTTGAGATAAGAAGGGAATACGTTCTTCTCTCATGTCTTTTCAAAACCATGTACACTTTCAGCTTTCTAGCCATGTTTTCTATATATCTTGGTACATTTCTGCAGGAGCTCCTTCTTAAAAATCTAGTTGAAAAGAGCAGAGTTTGGCTTATGTGGCATTTTCTTTCTACAATAAGATGTATTGACTTAAAGGGGCCATGTATAATTAACACCTGTTTGTGTTTTAATCTTTTACTCTCCTTATCTAAAGCATAGTACTGTTTTGAATTATTCATATCCATTTTTCCCTGTTGGCCAGTTTGCTGGGGGAAGCGGGCCAGGAACCAGCCCTGGCAGAAGTGTTCCACCAGTTGCACGATCCTCACCGCAACATTCCTTATCCAATCCCTTACCGGTAAGCATTCACCTGGAGAAATTTGACACCTGTTATAGGAAACCAGAAGCCCAGGAACACTCAGCAATTTTTTTTGTTTTTGTTTTTGTTTTTCCATTAATTACCCATGGGGAATAAAGCATTAGGAAGAGAACTTCATGCTATTGCCGATGAATCACTTACTTAGATTCACGTCAGTACCAGTAAATTAACTTTTTGTTAAAGAACTGATCCTATTCTCTCAGTATAATAAATTGCCTCTAAACCTGTATAGCTCATTCATCTGTCAAGGAAGTGATTCCAGCCCAAACATTAGGTTTTTATCCTTACCACACTTCATGTTCCTATAACTTAAAAAAAAAAAAAAAAAAGAAATTTATTCTTTTAAAGTCTGGTCAGCTCCTGGTATTTGAGTTAACCCCCAGGGCTTACTCAGTGATAGAAAAGCTAATGCCTTACAGATTCGAGATAGGTTTTTGTCCAAACTTTAAGTGAGATCCCAGGGTCTTAAAAGCTTTGTACCTCATTAAGTGGTTTTCAATGAGGAGTGCCCCTCAGGGGTTATTTGTCAATATCTGGTGTCATTTTGGTTGTCACAACTTAAGGATGGGGGAATGAGTGTCATAACATCTATTGGGCAGAGGCTAGTAAATGTCCCCTATTTTGATCCAAATGTCAGTAGTGCTGAGGTTGAATATTCCTGAACTAGCCAGTGTGGAATTCTGTGTTAATTTGCTCCAGTGCCTTTGAATAATTTGTTGACACTAATCAAGACCTCTGTACTCAAGAGCACTCTGTCCATAATGCTGTAGGTATTGCCTTAGGTGGGATCTTAGGGGTTGGGGTTGCTGAAATTGTAAGTTTTCATCCTAGATCTGTTTGTTTAGGAAAGGTGTTTTTCTTTGCCTTAATAGAGTTGGATAATACTGCTCTTTTCTTAAGTGGTTTAGACTTTTATATCTTTAAAGCATTTTAAAATGCACTTCCCTTCCCTTCTGTCTTTTTAAAAACATATTTATCAGAATGATTGTAATTATTAACATACTTTTGAAAACATGTTGAAGTGACAACTCAGGATTTTTTGTTATAATTTTTTCATTCTTATGTATTTAAAATGTTAGAAATATTTTATATATAGAGCTGTTTGGATAGATCATTAGATAACTGTTGAGGAGGCTGGTGTCTGTTTTTTCTTAGGTTTTAAATCAGTTAAAGTTTAAAAATATTTAATGAGATTGCAGATTATCTATTTGGAAAATATGTTTTGTAGAATTTCTGAATGTTGTCTTTTACTCTTTTCTTCCTGAAATTTTTTTAATTTGATTTTTATATTGTGGCAATCCATCATATGCCACTTAAGGTTTTTACCTAAAGACAAAAGAGATGTATTCAATGATCTGTGGGCATTTTGTGCTAGCTTGATGAATATGACTGGACTTCATCATCATTATCCAAATCTAAGCATATATTAGGTGTTGAAATAGGAACCAAATCTGTTTCCTTTCCCCATTGCACTGAAAAACTCTATCATCCCAATTTATATTCTGTGCTTCATTATTACAGTAACTTATTCGAGTATACTACTTAATTCCTTTACTCTTTCTCCATCATATTTGCCTGAAAAAAAAAGCAAAAAAAAAAAAAAACCAGCCATAATTAAATCTAATTCTCTACCTTTGCTTTGCCTGCCTTTTTAAGCAGGTCATTGGGGTTGAAGGAAACCACTCTTACTCAAGCTGATTGATCTCTCTTTATGTTCATGATCACTAACTTCAGGTGTACCTCTAGCTGCCTGCCAGTCCTGCTGTATTTCTAGTTAGTTCCTTTACCTCAGTGAAAATTTTGTCTTGCAAATTTCCGACACCTTAATTAAACTGATGCCCTTGCTTTTTTATTTTACTGAGAAAATAGAAATGATCAGAAAAGAATTTCCATGTGCTCCTACATCAAACCTGACATGCTGCTTGCATCAACACTGGGCAGAGGCCAGGGATAATAGTAAACATTCTACTAAGACAACCTCCCTACAGCAAGAATTACCTGATCCAAAATGTCAATAGTGCCAAGGTTGATAATACCTGAGCTCAATAGTGTCATTAGGTATCTCTTTCATCAGTATTTATATCTGACTTTTGGGATGAATGAACTTGCCTATCCTTCACATGTTCTGATAATTATGTATCCAACTCCCCATTTGACATTTCCAATTATATATCTAATGCACAGCTTGAACTTCTACATGCCTAAAATGGAACCCTTCATACTAAAACAACAGTAAACTGTTCTTCCTATAGCCTACCCTGTCCTAGTAAATGACAGTGTTCTCCATCCAGTAAGGTTATAACTCATGTCCCAAATATAATCCATCAGAAAATCCTGTTTTCCTTTAAAATATATTAGAATCCAACCACTTTTCTGTTCTTTTGGATCTCTGCCTTAGCTACTATCATAGGCTCCCTATTTTTTGCCCTAATCTCACATATGCTGAGTGATTGTTAAGGCTTATCCTGCTGTTCCTCTGCTCAGAATTGTCCCATTTGCTTCCTACACTGAAGTTCTTATGTGGCTTAACAGCCCCTGTGCGATCATCCACTTGTCACCTGTGCAGTGATAGCCATACTGGCCTCTTCAAACACTGTGAAGTACTTTTTTGCTTTGTCTTGTTACCTTTGTCTTGTTATTCACTCATTCAAAACATTCTTTTCTAGATATCAACATTTTGTTGCTCAGAAATGACCTTAGCAGCCAGGGGTGGTGGACCGTTAGTCCCAGAAACTTAGGAGGCAGAAGCAGGAGGATTACCAAGTACATTTCCAGCTCAGAAACTTAGTGAAACCCTGTCTCAAAAAAAATTTTTTATTAATTAGCCATAACTTTATTCTTTTTTAAATTGTTCTATTTAGTTTTACATGACAGCAGAATGCATTTTGATACATTGTACACAAATGTAGTACAACTTTTCTCTGGTTGTATACAGATGTAGAGTCACACCATTTGTATAATCATACACAAACATAGGGTAATGATGTTTGTCTTATTCCACCATCTTTCCTTCCCCCTGGCCCTCAAAATTTTTAAAAAAGAAAAAAGAGAAGGAAAAAAAGACCTTAGCAGAATGGTCTCCATTGGCCAACTTCTCCCAGATTGTGGTTTTTATACTTTGTCGTTGTCTCTAGTCCTTGAATGTTGCTTTAGTTTAATTCTTAATTATCACCCCCCCACACACACAAACACATACACACACATAAATTTTGACATATACTTAACATTTTTAATGATTCATATTTACACTTAAAGAAGAGTAAACATACCCAGTGTTCAGTCTATAGTTCAATGAGTTTTCACAAACTACCAGCATAAGAAATCAACCCTGCAGAAGTCCCCTGTGTTCCCTTCCACTAAGGCCCCTCTCTGCCAATAGACATCACTGCTGTCCTAATCTCTAACACCATAGATGGTTTTTTTCCTGTTTTTGTACTTTTTGTAAAAGGAATCATACAGTGTGTACTTTTATGTCTGGCTCCTTTTGTTCAATATTACTTGTGTGAGATTTATCCATATTGTTGTGTTTATCAGAGATTATTGCCATTGATTTGTGGTATTTTTTAAAATAATGTTTCATTTAATAATTTATTTCAATTTTTTTTTTTTTTGGTACCGGGGATTGAACTCAGGGGCACTCGACCACTGAGCCACATCCCCAGCCCTATTTTGTATTTTATTTAGAGAAAGGGTCTCACTGAGTTGCTTAACGCCTTGCTATTGCTGAGGCTGACTTTGAACTCGTGATCCTCCTGCCTCAGCCTCCTGAGCCACTGGGATTACAGATGATGTGCCACTGCATCTGGATCTACATCTTCCATTTTTATACTTTTGACTTTTTGTTAATGGGTTTTCTGTGTATTTCTGGCAAATATCATACTATTTTTTTTTTTTGGATCTAAAAATCTTTTTAACTTTTATCCTGTTTACATTTAATAAGCATTATTATATTGGGGCTTGTTAGATATGTTGCCTTTTAGTATGTTTCTGTTTATCCTGCCTGTTTTATGTTCTTTTTTTCTTTGATGTTTTACTTTAATTTAGATAGAGTTTTTGTTGTTGTGTACTCATTTCATGTTTTTTCCCTCTACTAGCAGCTGGGTCCTCTTTTGGTGTTTCTCTTAGAAATTACAGCATGCATATTAAATACACCAGTGTTTATTACCCTCCTCCCAAGTGTCAGATGCTGACCTCAGAGCCCTAACTTATTCATCCTGCTACTGACTGACTTAGGTTGCTGGGGGGAGGGGGGGGGGGAGTTATTTTGTTTTTTTTTAAAGTCATAAGCCAGGTGTGGTAGTGCATACCAGCAATCCCAGTGACTTGGGAGGCTTAAACAAGAAGTTTACAAGTTTGAGGCTAGCATTAGCAACTTGGCAAATTCTGTCTCAAAATTAAAAAAAAAATTAAAAAGGCTAGGAATGTATTTCAGAGGTTGAGTACCCCTGGGTTCAATCCCTAGGACCACCAAAAAACCAAAAACTACAAAAAATAAAACATCTCATAAAACATTGTTTTATGCTCTCCCTGTTCATTTAGATTTATCTATATGTGTACTTCTCTTTTTCTTTTTTTTGGAAATATTTTCCTATTGCATCTTATGCCTTCTATTTGAGGTCACTTTCTTTTTGCCTGAAGTATTCGTTTAGTATATGTCTGCTAGGATTTAACTCTAGGTTTTTGTTTGTTGAAGTAACTTTTTTCTGTATATATATGTCTATATTAGATTTTTATTCTTTCAACATAATTTTTATTTTCTGGCCCCCATTGTTACTATTAATATAAATCAGTTTTCATTTGCCTTTCTTTTTTCCCCCCAGCTACTTTTGAAATATTTATGTGTGGTGGCCTACAGTTTCACTAGGACGTGTTTTTTTTTTTATTTCTCTTGCTTATGATTCGTTGGGCTTTTAGAATCTGTAGGTTGTTGTGTTTCACCATTTCTAGATATAATTATCTCTTCAAATATCATTCCCTCCCCGTTCTTCTTTTCCTCCTCTCAGCAAACCATATGTTAGACCTTCTATTTTATCACCATGCTCATGCTTCTTTATTTCTTTTATTTTATTTATTTTTTTAGTTGCTGATGGACCTTTATTTTATTCATTTATTTACATGTGGTGCTGAGAATCGAACCCAGTGCCTCACACATGCTAGGCAAGCACTCTACCACTGAGCCACAACCCCAGTCTACTTTTCTTGCCTTTCAGCTCCAAAATCATGGGTTTTTTTTCCCTCTAATTTGCTGTTAACCCCATTTAATTCTTAATTTTTCCTGTTGCTTTTGAAGAAATGTTCTCTGCAGATAGTTTTGTCTTCTCTTATTTATTTATTTTGGTGCTGGGGATTGAATCCAGTGCTCCATGTGTTCTTGGCAAGTACTGTACCATTGACTTGTATTTATTTATATTTGCAGTACTGGGAATTGCACCCAGAGGTACACTGCCACTGTGCTACATCCCCAGCCCTTTTAATTTTTTAAAACTTTGAGGCACATCTTCCTGAGTTACCAATGGTGGCCTTGAATTTTCAGTGCTTCTGCCTCAGCCTCTGGAGTTAAGTCCAGCGATTCTGCCTCAGTCTTTGGAGTTGAGTCACTGATGTTACAGGCGTGCGCCACCACGCCGTGTCACCGTCTTTGTTTTTTCTGTATTTCGTACATGTGGCTGTTTTATAATCTGTGTCAGATAATTCTGGTATCTAGAATATTTATGAACCTATTTCTACTGTTTCTTGCTTTTTTTAGTTGTTGCTTATGACATTATTTCTTTTATGCTTTGTTTTCTAACTCTGTGTTCCTCATTGTTCTTGAAAAATTATTTGTGAGGTTTCTTCAAGGTCTAGGATAAAGGTGTGTTCTTGCAGGGAGAATTTTTATTAGTGTCTTTTTAGTGCCTAGAGATTTTTACCTCTCTGATATTTACTGAATTTGGGGCTTGTATTTTGTTTGGTTGGTTATTTTATTTTTTGTCTCAACCATTAAGAAATATTGACTTGGATTGTCTTAGCGTTTTTCAGGGGAACTCCTGACGCCTATACTGCCAAAGCAACTTTTGCCCCCACCTAGGATGGCTGGAGTTTTCCTCTGTGTACTCTTTTCCTGAGTGTAGCCCAGCATATTGGAGACCCAGCTTGAATTGGGAAAAAGAAACCCTTGTTGAACTCTGCCCTAGATAGGCCTGTCTGTTTGACACCACGGGGCCCTGGAAATTGAAATTCAGTATCTCCTGGTGCCCTTAGGGCCACATATGACTTTGGTGATTTTTTAACTTGTCTTCTGTTCCTAATTTTTCTTAGATTCCCCCACCCCCCTTCCTGGCAGATTCCTTATATTCTATCAAATCGTCAGTACTTTTAATGTCCTTTCAAAATATTTTATCCTCACTTTATAGTTACTGTCCAAGAGAAAATTGGTTTAGACATCTTAGCCTGCCATTATTTCTAGAAGTATTTTAACATCTTTTAGACCTTGGCAGACATTAATTGAATATATGGCAGAATGGTTAATTTTAGTATCATGGCTTCAGAGATTGATATATTTACCTAAGTAGTAAGTGTACACTGTGGTGAATGGGTATCACGAGAATTCCAGAATCTGAATTTAAGCTGGTTTTTTTTGGTGCAGTAGGAACATTGATCTTAAAGAGGACGGACGTTATTCATAAATTCAGAAACTAAACTCCTTTGTCAGAATTTGACTTGTTTTACTTTTATTGCCTAAAGCGAAAATGTTAAGTACTTTTCCTGATAAAGTATTGGAAGACTATAAAAATTTGGCAATTCTTATTTCAAAGTGGTATAATAGAAGGTACCTTCCAAAAGAATGGTTTCTAAAGAGTGCAGTGGGGCAGTGTTTCTAGACCTTTTCTGGATGTATACATGTATGTTTACATTATGGTTTTCCTCATTTCCATTGTATTATTTTGTGTAACCAACATGCTGTAAACATCTGTGTATTCTATAAATAGTGCTGTAAAGAATGTCTTTGTACATACTTTTGTATTTATGCCTCTTTTTTTCCTTCAGATAAATTTCTACATTTGCAATTCCCAAGTTAAAGAGTATGGTTATTTTAAAAAGCCACTACGTAAATTGCTAGAAGGTTATTGCAGTTTGAGATTCTCAAATTCTTTTTTTTTTTTTTTTTTTTTTTTTGCGGTACTGGGGATCGAACTCGGGGCTTTGTTTTGTTCTTGCGAGGCGGGTACTCTACCAGCTGAGCTATCTCCCCAGCCCTGAGATTCTCAATTCCCAATTTCTACCTACACTACTAATGCTGATTTTTCGTTATAATCTCTGCTAGTGACAAAAATACCTTATTTTAACTTACATTTCTTCACTAGTGATATTAAATATCTTTTCATGTATGGAATGGTCTCTTCCGTTTTTCTCTTAATGTTTGTTCAGGTCCTTTTCCTATTTCTCTGTTGGGGTATTTTTTTTTTTTTTTTTTCTTAATGATTGGTAGAAACATGTTAAGATTGCTAAGCTCAGTGATAGACCATAGCATATCAAGGTCTTGGGCTTGGTCTCTAGTATGGAGATGGGGCTAAGGGGGTGGGGGGTTATTGCTAACTCATCACTTGTATCATAAATATTTTTCACCTGTTTGTAATTTTGTCTTACAAATTTATATTGACACCATTTAGGAGCAAAAAATTTTCGAGTAGTCAAATTTGTCAGTGTTTTTCTTTTATGACTTTATGGGTTTTATGTTATTCATAGGTATTCCTGTATGTTTTATATTTTTAGTATCATGTTTAAAATGTCCTTTACCACTAAAACGGTATAAAAGCACTTTTTAAAAATGTTTTCTTCTTATGAATTTTACATATGTTAGGAATCTACCATTTTTTCTTAATCTTTACAAATATCCTACCATCTTTTTAATAAGTACCCACTAATGTGAAATATGCTCTAATCACAAATAACATATCCATATCATATGGATGTTTCTGAATTCTCTATTCTGTACCACTGGTCAATCTGTCTGTACTTAGTGTAACTTTATAGTATGTTTTGAAATCTAGTCAAGTGTCCCTGGTATTCTTTATCAAAAATTATGTGGTTAATTTTCACCATTTTTCCAAATGAATCTCGAAATTGATTTGTGAAATTCCACCAGAACAAACATGAAAAGAGAGAGAGAAACTACATGACCACTATTCTACTATAACACTTCCTCTTTGAAAGGCCCAAAACAAAATAAACCCTGTAAATATTGGTTTTTGGAGAAATTTTACATCTGGACAGTTTAAATCCCAGAACATGAAATCACCATTTAATTTAAATGATCTTTCATATTCATCTGTAAAGCTGTATAGTTTTCTTCACATGTATCCTTCATATTTCTTCTTTTTTTGTTTTTTCCAGTACTAGGAATTGAACCCCATAGTGTTCTACCACTGAAATACATCCCCATCCCTTTTTTATTTTTCATTTTGAGAAAGGGTCTTGCTAGGTTGCCCAGGCTGACCCCAAACTTTCATTTCTCCTGCCTCGGCCTCTTGAGTTGCAGGGATTACAGTCATGTACCATTGTGCCTGCTGACCTTCATATTTATTTTTTTATTTTTCGTTTAAAAAACTTTTTACTTTTTAAATTTCTTTTTTTAAATTTTTTTATTTGTTCTTTTTAGTTATATTTGACAGTAGAATATATTTTGATGTATTACACATATGTTGAGCCTAACTTCCCATTTTTGTGGCCCTTTATATTTCTTGTTTTTAGTATTTTACAGATTTTTTTCTTGCTATTTTATTTTTACCATTTTTGTGGCCCTTTATATTCTTTGCTTTTAGTATTTTACAGATTTTTTCTTGCTATTTTATTTATTTTAAAAATTTATTTACTTATTTTATTTGTTTGCAGTGCTGTAAATCCAGGGCCTCGGTCCAGGCAAGCGTGCTTCTACCACTGAGTTGCATCCCCAGCCTTTTTATTTATTTATTTATTTATTTATTTTGAGATAGGATCTTGCTAAGTTGCTTAGAACTTACTAAGTTGCTGAGATTGGCCTCAAACTTGCAGTCCTCCTTCCTCAGCCTCTCAGGTTGCTGGGATTACAGGTACGCCACCGTGCCCAGCTCCCAGCCCAATTTTTTCACTATTTTGAATCTGCATTTTCTTCCATTATATGCTTTAATTATAATTAATTAATGTTGGTATCTGAGGGAATCTACTGATTTTTATATACTTATTTTATATTTGGCCATCTTATTGAACTTATATTAATTTTTCAGGTATTTGCTTGGTTTTCTTTGTGAATATTTATATCATCCAAAAAATGACACTTTTAAATATTCTCCAATTTTATCCTTCATCATTACATTGGCTAAAACTTCTGTAATAATGCTGAATTTATTAATGTGTAACCTTTGCCTGGCTCCTAATTTTAATTAAAGGGTCTCTGGTGTAGCATCATTAATTACATTTTCTACTAATTTTTGAAAAAATACTTTCAGGTATTAAAATTGGGTACCTAGGTTTTCTAAAAGTTGGCCAAACATATGCAAATCCTTTTTGACATCCTAAGGTGAAAATTATAATTTTCTTCCCCTAACATTATTGTAATGAATTACATTAGTAAATTTGATATTTAACCATTCTTATATTTCTAGAATAAATCAAAATTGTGATTCATTGTTATTTTAGTGTACTTTGTTTTGTTTGCGTGTGTATTTTAGATATTTTTTTGCATGTAAGGTATAGAAAAGAGAAGAGTGAATTAAGTCCTATTTATGAAGTCATGGGATGGTTGTCTTAATTCTTTATTTAACTGCAGTGTGGAAATAACATTTCTTGTATATTATGAAGTTGATTTATCAAACTCTACAAAATAATCTCTTAAGTTCAGAGTTCTATAAATATAGAACCTTTAAAATGTCATTGAATAGAATTCGAGTAAGGTATTGAGTCAGATTTATAGGTAGTTAATAATCCAGTGATAATGTTATTATGCTTGCCATAATTGTTTTCCTGAGAAGTTTGCTTTCTTTTTTTCTTTTTTAATCATTCATCTTATATTCCCTAACTAGATTTTAACATGTTGAATATTTTAGCAGTGTCAGATTTTATTTCTCATCTACGTTATATATTTTCCTTAATGTTTTCCAGCGGCGAGTAGAGCAGCCCCTGTATGGTTTAGATGGCAGTGCTGCAAAGGAGGCACCAGAGGAGCAATCTGCTCTGCCAACCCTCATGTCAGTGATGCTAGCAAAACCTCGGCTTGACACGGAGCAGTTAGCACAAAGAGGTGCTGGCCTCTGCTTCACTTTCGTTTCAGTGAGTACTAAGGCTCAATTTATTCAGATGCTTGTTGTTGCCCTGGAGCTTCTTGATGAAGTTGGATTAATTATTTTAGTACAGAGGGGGACATTTTTCATTCTCTATCCCTTCTAAAGTTATTTTGATTAAGTCTGAGCACACAATAGGAAGGAAAGTATAACCTTAGATTGACAAAGAAGCAAAATGCAAGTTAAGTTCCATTACAACAAGAACATTTGTATAATTAAAAATAAATTTTCTAAACTTCAACCATCACTTATATAAACTAGTTCAAATCAGTAGGATTCATCATGTAGGTAGGGCTCCTACAGACTTGCCTTCTTACCCCCTTTGGAGTGTTGGTATATACTTTTTCCATGAGTATTCAGCTATTTGTTCCTTTCAACTTACTTATTTCTTCCTTTTGAAGAACAAGAATTTGAATGTTACAAAAACTTGACTCCATTTTAATTTGTCAAGTTGTAATGCAGTTTGAATCAAAAGTTATTATTTTCCTTGGTTTCTGTGCCCCATCAGGTACCTGTTTTTTCTAAGGGTGATATAAAGTAAGAGAATGCTCCATTGCCCTACTCTTCCATTCTTAGGGCCATCTTTCAGAATTAAAGTCACCACTGCAAAGGCAGCTTTGTAGGAAAGAAAAAGCCAAATAACTAATAACATGGCAACCAGGTTGGTGGTGGTCAGGGGGAAACTCAACTGAGGCCATAAAGAAATGCAGAATAAAACAAGATAACATTCATGAGCTATCAAATTGTCAAGGATTAATAAATTTGATAATTCTCAATGTAGTTGATAATAATAGAGATGTGTGGTTTTATACTAACTAGAAATTAATAGGTGTAGTCATTTGAACAAATTGTTAATATACCTCATTGTTAAGTTTATGTATCCTTAGGTCCAAAATTCCATTCCCATGAAACTACAAAGATTTTTGTTGAGATATTGTTTGTAATTACAAAAATTGGAAGTTTTCCTCCATGAGTGTTTCAGAGGATATAACCTCTGTGTTGCTAAATTTAGTGATCATTTCTCAGAGCTCATCCAGCACTGTTTATTAGCTATAGGTGAATCATTCCCTTCTCCTAGCACCTCTCAACATTGGAATGTTCCAGGGCTCCGTCTTCCTTTTTATTTATCTTAATTTTCTACTTTTTCTCATCTAGTTTCTTTGTTACTAGTATCTATCCTCTATGTGCAGCAGACTTCTAAGTTTATATCTGTAGTCAGATCTCTGCCCTGAATTCCAGACCTATATAGTCAGTTGCCTCCAGTCATCTCCTCTTTCTGTCTAACAAGCATATCAAATTTAACATATCCCAAACTGAACTCCATTCTGTCCCTACTCAAATCCTTTTCTCCCCACAGCGTTCCAAATCTCAATATTGTCAACTCTTTTCTTTTTTTCCAGACTAAAACCCTAGGAGTCATTCTTATCTCTTCTTTTTTAATTATATCCCAAATTCAAAGCCATCAGTAAATCTTCAGATTATGTTTAGAGTTCTACTACTGCTCCCCCTCCCCCCCACTACTGCTCCATTCTAAACCATTGTCTCCCTCTGAGAATTTGGACTTCTAACTGGACTCCTTGCTTCTACCTTGATTTCCTTTGAATCTCTTTGTGACAAAGCACCATGATTGTATTGAAACTTAAGTCCAAGTGCACCATTCTCCTGCTCAAAAGGTCTTTAAAATGCCCCTGTGTGTTTTGTCCTCCCTGTCCTCATCTCATAACCATCAGGTTCCATTCACATTGGCCCTTGTTTCTTTGGATACTACCACCAGTGCTCTCACCTAGGATCTTTATACTTGCCCTAACATTCTTGTCCTAGATATCAGCATGCCCCTTGCTCTCTGAGTTTTCTGGGTCTGACCACACTGTATGAAATAACAATTCCTCCCTGACTGCCTCACCCTGTATCTAGCTCTAATGCCCTGCTTTGTTTTTCTTCTTGGTCTTATCACCAGCTAACATTCTTATAATGTACTTCTTTAGCTGTTTCTCTGGAATGTAAGCTCCGCTCTGTTCATTTCAGTCTCTCCAATTCCCTGAGTGGGATTTGTTCTGATAGGAACTCAGTGTAATTATATGTTGCATGAATTAATAAAAACACTTTTTACAGAGGGGTTGGTTATATAAATTATAATTCATTTTTATGATGGAATGCTATTTTTATGATGGAATGCTATATAACTGACAAAAGTGAAATAGCTGTGTATATGCTAAAAATGAAAGATCTCTAAATATGTGCTGATAAAGATAGCAGGTGGTAGAATATTAAGTATTTGATACATAAAGTTTATATAAAATTTTAATTTTAATATATAAAATTATGTAACATAGGAAATTTGTTCTTACCTCATCAGCATATAATTTTCTAAATTGTAAAAGTAGTACAGATATAACCCAGAAGAAGTTGAAGCAGTGGGGAAAGAGTGAAATTCCTTGCTGTGTACTCCTCAGAGAGATGACCATTATTGACATTTTGTCATTTAGATTGGCTATTGATTACCATTTTAACTTCAAATAATATGTCTCATTTAATCAGTTTTAAGCAAGATCTATTTATTCCGCATTATGAAAGATAAATTTAACATATTTGTAATGTTTACCCAGCTTTCCTTTGGCATCTTTCAAGTTTTTAGTCATTGTTACCTTGTAAGTGTGTGATGTTTAGTTTGTTATTTTACCTATAACTGAGACTTTTCTGCTCTGTAAGTTATTCTAAAGACTTGAAAGTGCTTGTAGAGCATTTATAATTACCAGTATTGTTATATTGTTGGGCATTGCAAAACCAAATGATTTTATTGAACTGTTTGAGAAGAAAACAGACATAATCATTGAATTAGTTTTGATTAAATGAAATAATTTATCGATGTCTACTAGATCTTTTTCTTTTCTTTTTTCCCCCTTTAATGCCAGCCTATTATTTCCTTAAAAGCTGTATCTTTTAACATTATTCAGATGTAATTGAAAGTTTGAAACTCTCCCCCGCTCCCCCCCACAAATCAAACCCAGTACCTCACACATGCTAGGCAAGCTACTACCACTGAGCTACAACTGCAGCCCCCCCCCAAGCTTGATTAAAAAATAAATAACGTAGTTAGCTTCATTTATACTGAAGTATTTTTAAATAATTTAAAAATTCTTGACCTCCCATTTAAATAATTTAACAGGCATTTTCTACAAAAAGTTACATTTTTCTATATATCCAAATTAACATTATCGTGCTTGAGATTTATTATTATATATTTAAACTAACGATTTTTTTGTTGTTGTTGTTTATTTGCTTTGGTACTGGGAATTGAACCCAGGGGTACTTTACAACTGAGCCACATCCCCAGCTCCCTTTAAAAAAATTTTTTTTTTTTTTTTTAATTTAAGACAGAGTCTCACTGAATTGCTTAGAGCTTTGCTAATTTCCCCAGACTGATCTTGAACTTGAGTCCTCTGCCTCAGCTTTCTGAGTTGCTGGGATTACAGGTGTGCACCACTGTGCCTAGCATCATACTTCATTTAGTATGACACTAATGTGAAATAGAACCTTTCTTTCATCATCTCTGCTTCTTAGGTTATACTGACAAATAGTTTTACTAGAAAGGCAAGCTAAATGCCTACTTTTTCACCCCTTTAATTACCAATTTCAATTTTTTAAATTAACTTTTAATTTTTAAAATAGCAAATTGATTATACTATTGGCTTCATCAAATAGTGACATATAGCTTCCTCTTTGATATCATTATGACCTCATGGATTTTTTTCTTTCTTTCTTCTTCCCTCCCTCCCTCTTTCTTTCTCTTCTCTTTTTTCTTGGTGCTGGGGATTGAACCCACGACTTCGCACATGCTAAGCACACGTTGTATCACTGAGCTATATCTCAAGTCCTGGCCTCATGGATTTTCATGGATGTACATAAGTAAATATAATCATTCTTTTTGTGCCCATCTGGTCATAGCTTAATTTATCCTTTCATCGGTTGGTGGACCTTTGAATTATTTTTACACTTGGTTATTATAAATAATGCTACTATGAACATTCATGTACAGGTTTTTGTTTAGATATGTTTTCTTTATTTTTTTTATTATGCTGAGGAGTGAAATTGCTGGTCATATGATGTATTTTTGAGGAATTACCAAACTTTTTCACAATAGCTGTACCATTTTACATTTCGATCAGTAGTATATTCCAAGTTCTCTACATTCTCACCAATACTACTTTTTTTTTTTTTCTTAGTACTGGGTATTGAACCCAGAGCTAAACATGCTAGGTAAGGACTCTACTGAGCTGCATTCCCAGCCCTTTTTATTTTTTTTCAAGGCAGAATCTGAGTTGCCCAGGCTGGCTTCAAACTTGTGATCCTCTTGCTCCAGCCTTCCCAGTCTCTGGGATTATAGGTGTGCATTATCTAACTGGCATGTCTTACAGTTTTAAATGTCTAGATTTTGTACTTCTTTTGTTAAAATTATTCGCAAGTATTCTTTTTGATTATTTTTCAATAGTATCCATTTAGTTATTTTCAGATTGCTAATTGCTAGAGGATAGAAACACAATTGTTTTTTTATATTGATTTTGTATGTTACAATCTTGCTGAACTCTATATGTTAATTCTAATAGGTGTTTTTTGGTTTTGTTTTGTTTTGTTTCGGTACTGGGGATTGAACTCAGGGGCACTCAACCACTGAGCCACATCCCCAGCCCTATTTTGTGTTTTATTTAGAGACAGGGTCTCACTGATTTGCTTAGTGCGTTGCTGTGGCTGAGGCTGGCTTTGAACTCTCAACCCTCCTGTCTCAACCTCCCGAGCTGCTGGGGTTACAGGTGTGCACCACTTTGCTTGGCTTAGGTGTTTTTTTTTTTTTCTTTGTTTCTTTTTTGTTAATGATTTTTTTGCAAATTGTGCATTCTGAAAATAGTTTTTACATTCTTTCTATTCTAGATGCTTTTCTTTTCTTTTCTTGATTGTCTTGGCTAGAACTCAAGTACATCATTGAATATAACTTATGAAAATGGACAATCTTGCCTTGTTCCAGATCTTAGGGGAAAGAAAGAAGTCTTTGAAAACAAGTATGATGTTCACTGTATATTTTTCAGAGATGGCCCTTTTGGGGGTTAGGTTTCTTTTGAGTCTGTTAAATGTTTCTAACTTGAAAGAGTCTTGGATGCTTTTTCTGCATTCATTTAAATCATGGTATCTTTTTGTCTCTGAAGTCTACCTACTATTTATCTTATGTTCCCATGAATAGTGCTTATTATATAGTAGACATTTCATTCTGAAAATTTCCCTTTTTGTGTTAGAGAAATTTTATTTTACTGTTTACTTATTTCTTCTGTTTTCTCTGGAAAGCCTAATAGAACTTTTGGAGCCTCTGTGCTTAATTCATCACTGCAGTGGCATCAGGCTAATGAGGCAGATTGTGTTATCATTGTCCTGGGGCATTATTCTGAAACTTGACTTGGTGGGAAAGTGGAAGCTATCATTGTTTTCCAGTTAAACAGTTAAACACATTTCTGGTGTTTAACACAGGGCCGGGCACAGAGGTCCACAATTAATATAGAAAATGCTCAGAATTAGAGCATTTTTTCCCATTATGGAGTCATGTTGTCACATTAGGTCTTTATATTTGTATAGTACCTTTTACTTTTTGAAAACATTATTTTCATTTGGATTTGCTTTTTCCTAACTGTGGGTCACTTCCTCAATTAACTTTTGTATTTCTTATCATAATGTATTTTTACATAAAGCTTTTAGAAGTATCCCTAAATCGTATTTTAGTGCTGTCAGTTTGCTAGAAGAAAACTTAGAAATGAGCACTTTAGCAAAGCCCACCTACCAAAATCTAGAAATTTATAGAGGAGCCCTTTAGTTCAGTCAAATTTATTTAAAAACAAATATGAAAATAAAAGATTTCAAGGAACTGATAACTGAAGGAGACAGTGCTTATATTATAGTGTAATGTAATACTTGAGGTTCATATGATAACCCTTAAAAGAAATGGTTGGTTTTGCTGAGGTTTAGAAAGGGTATAGATAACAGTTATTTGGAATCACATAGACCTGGCTTTTAGTCGCAGCTTTGCCACTTACTGGCTGTACAAGTTGTTTAACAGCCTCTTTGAGATGAGTTTCTCTTTTTGACTTCTCTGGACCCCATATTAGTCTTTTCTTTTTTCCTAGAACCTTCTTACATGTTCTTTACCTGAAATGACTCTATCATCTCCTGTCTTTGACTCTGATTACCTTCAAATCTTAAATTTTTTCAAGTCAACCCCTTTACTCTAGATTAGATTTCATATCCTGTTATGTGGTCTTAAAGTACTTCTTCTAATTATAATTTTGCATTTATTAGATTCTTCTTTGAACAGTTTCTTTGCAGCCATATTTGAGTCCAATAAATCTTCTCGAGTTCTGAGTTTCATTAAGACAAAGTAAGGACTAGTGGTGTGTTCATCTTCCTTGGCCACATGCCATGAAAACCTAACACAATGCTTCGGTAAAGGAAGTACTCAATGAGTAGTCACTGAATGAAGACATAAAAATGGAGTTAGTTATACTGCCTACTTTAAAAGACTGTAGTGATCCTTCCATGAAATTGTGTAGGAACTCTTTAGCTTACTTACCATATGGCTCTAATAGTGTGGGCTGGTGATTGAGAGCAATTAGTTATTGTGGATACAGATAGCCTCCAATTCTAGTTCCCCCACTTACTGGTTCTGTGACCTTGCATAAGTGGTTAATATCTCTTACTTTACTTATATGTAAATGTTAATATTTATCAATACATTTAATTACTTAATCATTGATAGTTATTAATAATTTATTGATGCGTTTATTAATGTTGTATATACACACACTTTTTTTGGAGGGGGGGCTTCAAGGGATTGAAGCCAAGTCTTTGCACATGCTAGGAAAGTTCTACTACTGAACTACATCCCTAGCCCATTTTAATTTGAAACAGGATCTTCCAAACAGGATCTTGCTAAAGTTGCTTATGCTTGTCTTGAAGTCATGATCCTCCTACCTCATTCTCCTCAGTAGCTAGAATTAAGGGCACGTACCACAATGCTCAACTGATTTGTATATTCTTTATACATTAAATGGAAATAATAAAAAATATCTTATAATATTTTATAAGGATTACATGCGACAATGACTTCAAAGCATTTAGCTTAGTTATTACTCAATAAATGGTTATACTAATGTTACTGTAATAAAAGTTAATATAATAATGAGTAAGAACAATAATTCAAAAGACTATATCGAAAGTATTAGAAAAAAAATTCACTTTTTTATTTTAAAAGGTACAGTAGTCGAACGCTTAACCACTGAGCCACACCGGCAGCCTCCCACTCTGCCCCTTTTTTGAGACAGGGTCTCACTAAGTTTCTAAGGTTGATCTCAAACTTGTAATCCTCCTGCCTCAGCCTCTAGGGTCACTGGGATTACAGCTATAACAGGGTTATAGTTCAGTAGTAGAGTGCTTGCCTAGAATACCTGAGGTCCTGAGTTTGATCCCTAGTGCTGTAATAAATAAATAATAAAGATGCCTTAGAATGTTTGATTAGCAAGTGACAATATTGGACAAGCCTAAAGTTTTATACACTATGCATTCATGAATAACATTGGTGTATTTAGGATACTGTCCTGAAAATAGTTTGTAGTCCTCTCTGTCTGTGCTCTTGTATATCCCCTATGCATTGGATGTTTCACTCACCTTTTCTGATAAAGACGCATCGAAACACAAGTGAAAAAAGCAAATAATTGTTGGAGTAACTGTTCATTTTTTCTAACTTAAATATTTAAAAATTTTATTTATAAGCATTTGACCCTTTAAAACCTATTTATAAGACTGGGAATAAGAACTGGGGATATAGCTCAGTTGGTAGAGTGCTCACCTTGCAAGCACAAGACCACCCTGGGTTCAATCCCCAGCACCGCAAAAAATAAAAATAAAAAAATAAAAAAAGACTGGAGGTATATAGTTCAGCAGTAGAGTGCTTGCCTACCATGTGGGAGACCCAGGGTTCAAGAATAAATCAATCAATTAGTTAAATAAAAATAAAACCTGTTTACAGGAATATGATCTAAGCCACCATAGGTAGCCTTGTATCTCATATTTAACTTGTTTTACTTTCATTTTGACCTTGTGGCCCTGATTTCTGACTTTTTTCAGACAGGATTTATTTTATATAGAGGTAATTGTATTCATACAAATGTTTGTGGAGAAAGATGCTAAGCCTTTCTGTGATTGGTGATATACCTTTATTATAGGCTCAGCAAAACAGTCCCTCTTCTACAGGATCTGGCAACACAGAGCATTCCTGCAGCTCCCAAAAACAGATCTCCATCCAGCACAGACAGACCCAGGTAGGTTGGGGATTGATAAACAGTGGAGAAGTTTTGCTTAGGAATAAACCCAAACATAGAACATCTGTGATTCCTCACGTGGTCTTCCCTTTATTTCTTTGACTGTATTTCATTATTTGTGTGTATTATATTCAGAACTTGCATATGAGTATTTAAAGTCCTTGTAAAATATGCTGGTGTATTGTAGTGGAAGTGGTTTTACTGCAGCATGGTGTTGAGGAAAGAGCATATGCTTTGAAGGCCTCCGTTCAGATTCTGTTTCTGCTGCTTATACTTTGTCTTTCTGGGCCTCAGCTTTCTTTAGTAGAAATCATCTGTAAAATGTGGTTGATCTTTATTACCTCAGACAGTGTTTACAAAATGCTTATTAGGACAGTGCTAACAGTTTACTTTTGATAAATATATAATTACCTACTTTCTGGAAGTAGTTAATTTATGTATTCCTTTACTTATCTTGCAAGACCTAGCTAAACTTATTTAAGATGTGCTACACCAATATAATTTCTTCCTTTAAACAGTCTTCGGAAACTTTTTAATTTAGGGAATGTTGTGAACATTTAAAAGTTGTATCTGAAAAGTATCGTAGATATATCCTCCATTTCTAGTGTTGAGTTAACCAGTAGCATACTGGGTGTTTTTGCAGCCTCTTTTGACGCTGTGCTGCCTTCCAGACCGGATGCTTGGCAATCTAGAATTTCTTGTCTCAAATCTTGTGACCCTGTAGAGTAGACTTTAATTTTATTTGAATCACCAGCATCTAGATGATTGTATAGACTTTTCCTTTTCTGATCGCTCCCTATTTCCACTAGATGGCACATTTGTTCCTTAGAGACTTTGGTCAAGTTTCCCCTTGAGCCTTTCTATTCAATTTGTTTCATTTCTAGAGTACTGTATTTCTGTATTGTTCAATGCACAGTTGTTTCAGAATTTTCATATTTGATTCCAAAATTAGTCTGTGTTTTGAAGCACTGGTGTAGTGAAATTTTAGGAATCCATAGTTAAGATTTGAAGATTGGGATGAGGAGAGTGAATTTAATTTTCTGAGCCACATGATTCCAGGCTATTTTTGTTAGCTGATACTTTTTTCAGAAAAGTAATGAGAAAAATGTGATGACATGTACTATTTTGAGACTAATCCTAAATTTGTATTGCCTTTGTCTCTGTAGTCTGACCTCACAATAGAAAAAATATCTGCACTAGAAAATAGTAAGAATTCTGACTTAGAGAAGAAAGAAGGAAGAATAGATGATTTATTAAGAGTAAGTATTAAAATGTAAGACATTTTATAACAAGCACTAACTGTTGTATGTGTTTGGATTATATGCATAGCATGGAAATAATTACAAAAGCCAGATAACTAAGTTATTTTTCTTTAATCTGAGGGAAGCTAAGTGGGAACCAGGATCATACATACTTTCTAAACAGTCTTGACAGTGGAAATCTTACACTGTAGTATTTTAATATTTCTATTTATGATAGAGAATCAAATACGTGGAATGTTATATTTCATCTACAACTGTGGGACCAAGTATATTTTCCCATTTTAGAGTAGTTATTTTATTCTTTAATTTTAAAAACTACATTAACAAGGACTTTTCAGTATGCTTTTTATTTTGTATCTTTCATAACCTATTCATTTCAAATTTTTTGGGCATACAAAAGAAGCTTAAAATGCCTAGTCTGGAATTTACGTTTGGAAAATGTACCAGGATTTTTTTTTTTTTTCTTTGCGGTGCTGGGGATTGAACCCAGGGCCTTGTGCTTTCAAGGCGAGCACTCTTTACCAACTGAGCTATCTCCCCAGCCCTTACCAGGATTTTTAAAAAAAAAATTTTATATTTTGAATATGTAGTTTGGCATTATTGACCCACAGTTTTGTGGATTTTTTTTAAAGAATCAAGTGTTTATTGTTTTCCTTTAGTTTTTTTTTCCTTTTATAAAAATTTTTCTTTGTAATAGAGAATATAGAATAATTAACTAGGATAAAACATTTTGTACATTTCCTTCTGAGATTTGTGTGTGTGTGTGTGAGGAAGAGAGAGAGATAGGGGATTGAACCCAGAGACCCTCTACCACTGAGCCATAGCCCCCATTCTAGCCCTTTTTATTTCTTATTTTGAGACAAGGTCTCGCTAAATGGCCAAGGCCGACCTCAGCTGTGATTCTCCTGCCTTGGCCTCCCAAATGCATATATACATATATATTACTGATTTATAAATAAATTTGGCTAGCATTTTCATCTTTCTAGTGATTTAGAAAGAAAAGGTTTGACCTTTATTTGTACTAACGTGGTCATGTCTGTCTCAAGGGGCTATGACATGTTAGGGTGGGAATCGGCAGCCTTACTTTGATCAGTTTTTCTTATTGGACTTTGCAGTATCATTTTGTTTGAATAAAAGAATGTTTAATAATAAAAATAATTTAAAATGTCACTAGTTATCTGCCTTTCAAAAATTTTTATACTGTTTCTGTAATTGATCAAAATATAGTATAAAATAGTGTATTTTTACTTTGTCTTCTGTAAGACCTAGAATTGATCACTTATCCAAACCATAAATCCGTTCTTTATTAAATTCTCTTGTGCTTATATCGTTATTATTATTACTATTTCTGTTATTTTATATGAAAATAATTTTTTACATTTGTGGAAGTTTAATGTTCAAATTTACAGAAATAGATTTATAGTTCATTGTTGCTATGTTTTTTACACAGCCTTTGTCTTTTTGTTTCATCTCTCGATTGACTGAATTACATTTTTAAGTAATTTTATTTTAGGAAAGCTGTGTCAGTGTTAAATTTTCTATGTCCTAGTAGAGCTGGGAATTCTTACCTTTACCCTTTCATGAAAAAGACAGCACCATATGTAAGATTTTTGTGTTATTACCTGTTCTGTTTCTCAGTTGTATCTCCCTCTCTCTCTCTCTCTCTGTCACACACATGCACACACGTTTAATTTTTCTGTCATTTAATGTTTCCAAGAATCCAAGGTCAAAGGAATAAACATAACCTGTTAAATTTTACCAGATTACAATGCATTTGTGGGTCTTTATATTTTTATTCTGAAAATCTGTGATCATGCCTAATTACTGTTTTTTTCCCTGTATTTATTACTGGTTTTCCTCTTTGGTACCTAACTTGGATCTCTGATATTTTGGATTTCTGACATTTTATGCTTCATTAATGATTACACCCGTCTTCTGGATCTTGTTAAACATTGTTTATCTTCTATATATTTTCTACTGTTTACTTGTAGTTCATGTGAATTTTGATTCTGTTATTTATAGTTTTTGTTACTCGCTTTTTCCCCCTTATGTAATCAGTATACTTTCTTATTGTACCCTGTATATTCTTTATGGTTTTTCTCTCCTGTTTCACACATATGTCTTTTGCATTTTGTAGAGTATGACAAGCAATATTCTGAAATCTTTTGCTATCCGTAGGTGATCATCTCCCTCATTTTGAAGCCGATGTTTCCTTTTCTTACTCAGGCCTATTTCTTACTTAGGCCTATTTTTATTTATATACTTTTCTCCAACTTTGAGGAGAGCCATGCACAGACTTAGCACCTGTCTTACATCTTCTTTATTCACATGTATACTTGCTTAGAGTTGCTCTTATTCTTGTTTTGTTGATTTGGGTGCTGGTGGGATCACTACCTAAGATTTATGAACTATTCTGTGGGTATAAAAATTTCCAGTATTGGGAAAGGTTTTTGCCCAGAGTAACTTTACTGGACTAAGAAGGGATGTGGGCTTGTTTTTTCCTTCATAGCCTGACTTTTCTAAGATTTTGAAGATGATGGGAATGGGGTTTAGCTCAGTGATAGCGTGCTTGCCTACCATGCATGAGGCCCTGGGCTTGATCCCCATTGTGGTGGGTAGGGGTAGAAAAATTGAAAATATTTTCTGAAAAACTTATCCTAGCTTGGTACTGCTTTTTGTTTGTTTTTTAGAATTCATTTTCAATTTTCAGGAAGCAGTATACTCCCTTAACTTACCCCTGCCTTCTACTCCATTGCCTTTGGTGGTGGTGAGGGACCGGTGCCAGGGATTAAACCCAGGGCCTCTTTCATGCTAAGCATGCACTCTACTATTTTGTTATACCCCCAACTCCTACTCTTTTGTTTTCTGAAGGTTATAATCTTTATTTGGATATAGATTAGTAGTAAGGGAATGGATCATGCAAAAATTAAGACATAGAAGTCCAACTCCCTTTTTTCAAATTGATTAGAATTTGTGTTTCTAATCTGGGGGATAAGCAGTCAAGGAGAGACCATAAGTTTTTATATCTGCTTTCAGGTAGGCATGAGTCAGTCATTGATTGAGTTTTCTATTTTTGTGAGATGTTGGGTATGGCTGCACTGGGGGCTCTTAGCCAGTTTCTGCTTTAAACAGGAACTCTTAGAAGTTGTTAGTGTCAGAAAACATTTTAGAACTTTTAAAACTTTCAACTGCCAGGGGTTAATTGATTGTATACATTTGACTACAGATTTGAGGAAATATTCACCTTCTAAAAGTAGATTGGATTTCACATAAACATTACATGGTTGCTGCTTGGGAGGTTGAGATAACCTGGGCAACTTAGCGAGACCCTATTGCAAAATAAAAATTTTAAAAGGGCTGGAAATGTAACTCAACAGTAGTGCGCCTCTGGGTTGAATCCCCAGTGCCAAAAGAAACAAACAAAAAACCATTATATCATCTTTAGCTTCTTATAGGTTGTTTAATATGAATTAGTCACATTCCTCCAAATGTAGTTACACTTTTTAACCTTTAATAATGTAATCCCTAGAACTCTGTAAAGAAAAACTAAAGTGAAGCATTATGTTTATGGGGAGGGCAGAATTATTTGGAGATAGAAGCTATTTCATACAGGTTACTTTAAAGATGAAGGTGAAAAGTGTCAAAAATTGAGAATCCTGTAATATTTTCCTGTTGTGCTTTTTACTGTTTGAGAAATGCTTGAATCATTTGATTGGGAAATAATAGATTTTTTTCACACTTCAAGAAAGCTATAAGGTTATATTGCTTATAAGGTTACATTATACAAGGAAGTTACAAGTGCTATTGCCAAATGACTAGAGATCTTTTGTTTAGCCCAAGAAGAATAAATTTAGGAGTTGCAAGTCAAATTTGACATTGGGTTAGCAGTTCTTATATTCTGTTATTGTAAGGAGGCTTGAATTTTTTGAAGTATTTAGCCTATCCTATAGGCCTCTGACCACAGCTAATTTAACTGCATTTACATTTTGGCATTCTTGAACATGATCCTTATTTGTTAGCTCTGTCCTGTGTAGGCACAGGTGTGCTTGGCTTCTCTGGTGAGGATCATTTATGAAAATTCACCCTTTTCTTTAGAAATAGAAATTAGAAAGCAAAGGACAAATTGAACATAAAGAACATTATGGTTTAGAAAATATTCTGTACTTTTTTTAAGTGCTTAATCACTTTCTGTAAGTATCTAATACGTATATTTTTAATCACCCTTGTACTTTAAATAATCATTGTATATCTTCTAAACTTTATTTTATTTTATGATGGTTTAAGCACTTGTGATATACACAATGAATTATATCTGGTTATTGGAAGGAGTAAAATATTAGTAGAAAACCATTCCTACTTCTAGTGACAGAATTCATTACTGATAAATAGATACTATTAAGAGAGATTAAAGGAATGAATTATTTACCTTTAAAAAAGACATTATTACTCTCATCTCTTTGAATCTAAGTTTTGGTTTTGATTTAACAATGGATAGAAATGATTTTTCTCTTCCCTTAGAAACTACTTTTCTATTAATCTCTCTTTGAAGCTAATTACAAACATATTTTTTCCATTGAAGGCCAACTGTGATTTGAGGCGGCAGATTGATGAACAGCAAAAGATGCTAGAAAAATACAAGGAACGATTAAATAGATGTGTCACAATGAGCAAGAAACTCCTTATAGAAAAGGTTAGTGAATTAATGGTGGCCTGAGCTCTGTATTCCAAGTACTTAATGTTTGTCATTGTGTGGCTCCTTACTTACCTGAGATGAAAATATTTTTTTTTAAAAATAGGGTTTTTAAAAAAAGACTTTTTGTTACTTGGCAATTAGAATTTTTTTCCTCGCATGGACATCAGACTTAGCCTCCAGAATGATAAGTGGGATGTGTCTTCTGACTGTTTAATTGTTTTGAGTATGATATTGACAGCTTATTCTCGTACAGTTTATTTGGGATGTTACTTTTTTTTTTTTTTTTTTTTTTTTTTTGGTGTGTGGTGCCGGGGTTTGAACCAAGGACCTTGTGCACGCTAAGCTAGTACTCTATCACTGAGCCATGCCCTCAACCTGGGGTTTGCAGTCATAAAATTTTTTACTCATTTTATCAATTGAAGTGAGTATATTATTACTATTTATAAACATTTAATAATAGTGAGATTTTTGTTTCAGAGATGGTATTTGGAATTCCTTATGTTTTTAATAATGTGATAATTAAGTGCTTTGTTTTTCAAAAAAATAAAGTTGTCATATATCTGCATATGATTACAAATTAGTGGATATTCCTTTACTATAGTAATTGGTTAGTTGCAGCCTGCCTTTAGCAGTCATTAATAACTATTTCTTACAAGTTTTAAAATGGCAGTACTTCCTAATGAAGTTATAAAAAGATTATGAGCTGGAGAATTGACCATTCTAGTGGTTACTTTTCTTGAAATTTTTGGAATGCTGAATTCCAAAATTCAGGCAGAAATAAGGGGATTGTTTTACTGAGATCAAAGATACTTGGAAAAACTTTTCTTCATTCCTTTAATAATCAGTTTTACAGAAGGGAAATTACTTTGTTACATTTTTATGAGAGTGAGAAATATTAACATGTTAATGCAGAGAATTTATTTAAAATTTTAGGACTCTTCCTGAAATCAACATAGATTCAATCAGTTGTACTAAACTCTTGAGTAGTGTAGTACAAAAAACAAACATAATGCCATCTCTTGAGTTCTCACAGAAAAATACAATTTTATATTTGTTAGTATTAATAGATAATTTGGATTTTTGGTGGAGGGGATTGAACTCACTAAGCCACATCCCCAGCCAACCCTATTTGGTATTTTATTTAGAGACTGGGTCTCACTTAGTTGTTTAGCACCTCACCATTGTTGAGACTGTCTTTGAACTCATGACCCTCCTGCCTCAGCCTGCCAAGCGACTGGGATTATAGATGTGCCCCACTGTGCCCGGTGATAATTTAGATTTATTTACAGAATAATTCATTTTTCTAACTATGAATGTTCATCAAATGTCCAATATACCATGCTGGAATATAAAGAAACTTAAATGAAAATGCCACCACAGTTTGGGAGGAAATATTAACAATATTATCTCTCAAAAAGTTTTTTTTAATTAAAATATATAAAGATTCCTATAATTTAATAATTTGAAAAATTAAAAATGTACAAAAGATGGGGGTGGCAGTGTAGCTCAGAGATAGAGCACTTGCCTATCGTATATAAGGCCCTGAGTTCAATCTCCAGCACCACCTAAAAAAGAAAGGGGGGAAAAAAAAAAGTATCTTTTTTAAAAAAAATATCTTTAGTTGTAGATGGACACAATACCTTTATTTATTTATTTTTATGTGGTGCTGAGGATCAAACCCAGTGCTTCACACATGTAAAGCAAGTGCTCCACCACTAATCTGCAGCCCCAGCCCAAGCAAAATATCCTGAACAGATATTTTATAAAAAAATTTATAGATATCCAAATGACTATCATATGAAAAGATGCTCCACATTATTAGGCATCTGGGAAACTAAAACTAAGATCACGGTAGGCCAAATACAGTGGCACACACCCTATAGTTTGAACTACTGTGGAGCTGAGGCAAGAGAATTACAAGTTTCAGGCTAACCTTGGCAATGTAATGAGACCCAGTCTCAAAATTTAAAAAAAAAAATTTTTTTAAAAAGGTGTGGAGGTAGGTGTATTTCAGTAGTAGAATATTCCTTAGTTTAATTCTCAGGACCAACAAAAAAAAAAAAAAAAAAACAAGTGAAACCATAGTATTAAATAATATAATGGTAGAATGATTAAAGAAAAAATGTTGACAGTGTCAAGTGCTAGTATAAATGTGTTGGTGGCCCAATTTCCTATACTAGTAGGAATGTAAAATTGTATGGCTGCTTTGGAAAACTTGGGGATAATCTGTTTGTTCATTTGTTTATGGTGATTCTGGGAATTGAACTCAGATTGTATTTTTTTGTTTTGAGACAGGGTCTCACTAAGTTCCCTGGGCTGGCCTCAAACTTGTGATGCTCCTGCCTGAGCCTCCCAGGTTGCTGGGATTACAGGCGTGTACTACCATTCCTTATCTGGGGCAATTTCTTATTAAATATATATACTTACTAGTATACTTATGCTACAACCCAGCAGTGCCAAGAGAAATAAAAGCAAATGTCCACAAAAAGATTTGTACAGGAATATTCATAGCAGTTTATTCACAATAGTTGAAACCTGAAAACATCCCAGGTGTCTGGCAACAGGTGAATATATAAACAAGTCGTGTTTTCATACCATGGAATGCTACTCAGCAATGAAAAAGAATTGAGTAACAACATGCATGGATCTAAGAAACATAAAACATGGCTCCTATCTCTGGAGGGCTAACAGTCTATGTGGGGTTGGGGGAATAAAATACATTCACATTAACAAGGAAGCCTTTTCAAGTAAGCAGAGTACTTATTAAGAAATTGGCAGAAGGAAATCAAAAGAAGGGGACTAATTGGGGAAAGCTTCAAGAGAGGTGTTCTAAGTTTAAAAAAAAAAAACAAAAAAAACTGCAGGTTTAAATTGCCTGTCAGTTAAAAATATATAGTACAGCTTAGGCAGGAGGATTACAAGTTCAAGGCCAGCCTGGGCAACTTAGTAGGCCCTGTGTCCAAATAAAATAAAACAAAATTAAATTAAAATACACAGTAGAACCAGGCATAGTTGTACACGTATGTGATCCTGGCTACTCTGGAGGGTGAGGCAGGAGATTTGCAAGTTCTGGGTCAGCCCGAGAAATTTAGACCCTGTCATAAAATGAAATGAGGTCAATAAATAAAACAAGGGTTGGGGAATGTCCTCAGTGGTAGAGTGCTTGCCTATCACCAGCCAGGCCCTGGGTTCAATCCCCAGTACTGCCAACAATAAATAAATAAAAATGCACAGGACATTGCAAGTAGGTATGTTCCATGTTATCATTTCTCACAGTACTTTGTTCTTTTCCTATAAATTCTATATTACAGTTTGTACTTGGGAGATCAATAAATTCAATGGTTGTATCCCCCTCTTATCCATAAGCATCATATTTGGTACTAAGCAGTCTTACAATTCCTATCATGTAACAAATGAAGTGCTCAGGAATCAAAAGTACATAAGGTGTCCTGGCATAAGAGGTGGGGAGGTGGACTTGATCTTCCGTGTTCAGTGGAGGATCGCGCAGGACATTTTCATGTCAGAATCTAGAGTGGACAGACACAAGCCATAGAAGGTTTGGAACATCAGAACCTTCTGTGAAACTGGAAGTGTGCAAATTGATTTTCTTACTTTTTTTTTGGCAGTACTGGGTATTGAATTCAGGGCCTCCCTTGACCATGCTGAGCAAGTATTCTACTGATGAGCTACATCTCCAGCCCTCAAAGTAATAAATTAAGAAGATGAATTGTAACAGGTCTCTAGAATAGATTGGAGAGAAGAAACCAAAAGTACAGAAACAGCTTAGCTTTGCTGTGGTCCAAATATAATATGCTGAACTCTAAGATAAAAGAGACTAGGCAGGTGAGAGAAATTTTACCAAGGAAGAACTCACGGTTCTTCACTAGCATATCCTGTCTACTTTGGGAATACTGTGTCATCTGAGGAGTCATTACTGACTGTTCTGAGATGTGTGGTCTTTCAATATATTTTCCATGATAACCTTAGAATTTTGAGTTTCTAAAAAGTGTCTGTCTCCATGCTAATTTAATGATGAATTCCTTTTTTTTGTTCCTTTTCCCCTAAGTCAAAACAAGAGAAGATGGCGTGTAGAGATAAGAGCATGCAGGACCGCTTGAGATTGGGTCACTTTACTACTGTCCGGCATGGGGCCTCTTTTACTGAACAGTGGACAGATGGTTATGCTTTCCAGAACCTTATCAAGTAAGTGAACTGTCATGATTAAATGAAAAATTGAAAAGTTTGGATTTTTAAAGTTTTCTGTTTATTGTAGTCATTAATAATCCTAGTAGTAGTAGTCATCTTTTCATTGAGTTTAGTCACCATTTGTATAAAGAAATGTAGGGAATTAGATAAAGTCCTGAAAAAATGACACATAATCAGAGGAATAAGAAATGAGTTCTTTAGTTAGGCCTAGAAGAATCAAAATTGTCGAAGATAAGGAAAAAAAAATCTAGTATTGATCACTTTAATTAGGTAATATAGTTGTTCTTGTGTGTGGTACTGGGGATTGGACCCAGGACCTTTCACATGCTAGGCAAGTGCTGTTCTACTGAGCTTCATCCCTAGACCCTAAGTAGTAGATTTTCATGAAGAGCCTCTTGAGGATTTATTTGGGGTCCACAGGAAAATGAAATGGGTAAGGGCCCAGGGCAGGATTTTCTAAGATAGGTATAAAACAAAAGAAAACCATAGAAGATTCTTATAGAACATGTCTCTGAGGCTCTTTAAAGAAACAGTGATCAGTCATCAAGAGACAGACACTTACTTGAATTCAGGGGCCTTGACAGTGGTCATTCTGGTGACCAGCCCTACTCTCTGTGCCTGTTTGCAACTTGATACTCATATTTTTTCTCATATTTTCTTGATACTCATATTTTTTGTTTGTTTATTTTGTGGTGCTGAAGATTAAACATAGCACCTTGTGCAAGCTAGGCAAGGACTCTTCCCACTGAGCTACTCCCCCAATCTTGCAACTTGGAATCTTGACCTCTCCTCTTTTTTTTTTTTTTTTTTTGCCGTGCTGGGGATGAACTCAGGGCAATGTGCTTGCAAGGCAACTGAGCTATATCCCCAGCCCCTCTCCTTCTTTTTATCATAACTTTTGGTTTGAAACATTCAGGAATTTACTCCAAGGAGAAAAATAACATTTAAAATAGTAAAATTCCAATTGTGTGAATAGATATTATTAACTCAGGACTTTAAAAATTATATATCTTCAAGTTGTAGTACCTTTTAGCATATCTTATTTGTTACTTATTTTGGCTTATTAGGTTGTTCCCATCTGAGACTGGAGGATAGGTGGAGACATATTTTAATCATGGGCTCTCCAACTTTTATCTCCAGATCACAGTGACTTGGAAGGTTCCATAGATCGAATAGCTTGTTGAGGACAAATTGGAGAATGTGGGATTACTTTTGAGCAATAATGAAATGTAAATAACAGATTTATGCCTGCAAGAAAGTAGAAATATTGATGCTGTTTATCATAAGTAGTTATAAGTAACCTCTGAATTACATGTTAGTAGTCGTCGTTTTGTATATGGAACATTAACCTCCTACTTAGTTGTTTTTGCTTCATAAATATGCTTAGTGTGTTTTTGCTTCACAAATGTGCCTCAAATTTTGGTGGAAGAGGAGGATACTAAGTCAGAGAATATCCTGGAAGGAAAATAGACTTGAGTTAGGCTAGATACCAGAGGTTCAGAGCAGCATCTGCTCTGATTTATAAACACTGGAGGCTGGTGGTAGCTGAGGTGCGCCAGGGCAGTCACTCCAAGGTAAGGTATGGCACCCATTCCACGGCACACTGACCGACATGTGCAAATTTTCCAGTTTCCAGATTTGTGAGGACAGTAGCAGAAAATGTTAAAAACCTATATTTTCATTAGTAACCAAAACCATTAACTGCTCAGACTGAGTCCTGATTTCTTCTACCAGCTCTCTACATTGACTGCCTTGTTAAATGGTATCATTTTAGACATTAACTCAAAAAGATGGTGGCTTTTTATAGAGATATAAAATGTAATTAGTTTTAAGAAGTGATTAAGGGTTTTCCTGATAGTAATACTATTTTATCCTATTGCTCTGCAAGCAACCTAATACCCAGAAGGTTCTGGAAATTTTATACTATATCAGAGTACAAAATGATAATTGTGTTGTAAGAGCAAATTGGGACCATGTCAGTGGAATACCTGACCTACAGAATTATTTCCTGTAGGTAGATAGAATTTTTTTCATTGTTTTAAATCACATAAATGGTTGGATATCCATCTCTTCCCTTGGGAAGCTGTTTTTAGCTAATGTTTCTTAATTATAGGTATCTTATTTCATATTGTTTTGCTTCAATAAATTGTCTGTTTTTGTTTTTGGTTTTTTTTTGCAGTGCTGGGGATTGAACTCAGGGCCTTGTGCTTGCGAGTCAGGCACTCTACCAACTGAATCATATCCCCAGCCCCAATAAATTGTCTTTCTCACTTTCAGTGTAAAAATTCAATCTTTTCTTAGTTGTAGACAGACACAATGGTATTTATTTATTTGTTTGGGTTTTTTGGGGGGGTGCTAAGGATTGAACCCAGTGCCTCACATATACTAGCAAGTGAGCTACGAAACTCAGCCTCTCAAATTGAAATTCTTTAGTTGTAAAAGGCTATATGATAATTTCACAAATTACAATTTTCTGCATAAGAAATTCCATGACATGTGAAGAAGTCTAGTAGGTGAGGTAGCTGAACAACAGACAGCAATACGAGGTTTTATGCAAAGAGATAAAATGGGTTAGAGTGGTTCTAGTACTAGAGATTAAAACCAGGGTGCTTTACCTCTGGGCTATACCTCCACCATTTTTTATTTTTTGTTTTGAGACAGGGTCTTGCTAAGTTGCCCGGGCTGGCCTTAAACTTGCAGTCATCCTGCCTCAGTCTCCCAAGTAGCTAGGATTATGTGTGTGTACTACTGTGCCTAGCATACTTCAATATATTTTTTTAAAATGAATCAGATAATCAGACAGCCTCAGTAGAGCTTCAGCACATTTCTTGGTTTTTACTGTTCCTTTGAATGCTCTTTAATTCTCTAAAACAAAAAGTTTCCTAATAGGAATATCATATCAGATTTGTAATATTGCTGGCCATATTAGTAATTTTTGCTTTCAGAGTATGTTTGAACCAGTTGAAAAATAGTTTTATTTTATAGTTCTGCAAAAGTGGTGTTATACTAGTGTTCTTCAATATACTTTTAAAAAATTCAAATGTCTCAGTGGCAAAGCAGTAAAAATTCTCAAACTAAGACTTTGTTTATATTGATATAAACAACATTAAAAAAATTTGGCATCCCTACATAATTGTGATCATTTAAAATGTGGAGTATCAGTGAATACATTAAGCTTTACAGCTTTGCAGTACTCGTCCTGGTATTTTGATGTGTATGGAGCTTATCCATGTTAAAGCAGTTTCTGGTGGACCATCTGATCATATGATTGATAATGAGACAATTCATTTTGTTAATTTTATGTCAGATCTTACTTGAATAAGCCTTACCATTTCCATTTCACAGTTCCCAGTATATAAAAGAATATAGCCTGGAGATTTTAAAAATATTCTCTTCCGAGATGTTCATGTGTCATTTGTAAATGTCATCATCATCTTCTCTTTTTTTTTTTTTTTTTTTTGCGGTATTGGGGATTGAACTCAGGGCCTTGTGCTTGCGAGGCAAGCACTCTACCAGCTGAGCTATCTCCCCAGCCCTCCTTCTTCTTTTTGAAAAGTCTTTTTTCCTTCAATAATGTCTGAAAATTTATGCATGTGTTTTTTGTTTGTTTTTGTTTTTATCCTCCTCCTCCTAGTTATTGCTGGTGTGGTTGGATCTGAAATACAGTTTTGCTGTAGAAGATTCCCTTTTATTTCCTTAAGGTGCTATAACAAAATACCATGAACTTATGGTTTAAAACAACAGAAATTGCCTATAATCCCAGCCATTTGGAAGGCTGAGGCAGGAGGACTGCATGTTTGTGGCCAGCCTTGCCAACTTAGCAAGATCCTTCCTCAAAATAAGATTTTAAAAAAGGACTGGGAATGTAGCTTATTTATAGAGTGCCTGCCTAGCTTTCCTGAGACCCTGAGTTCAATCTGAGTACCACAAAATGACAAACAGAGAAAGTTAGTTTTTCACAGTTCAGGAGACCAGAAAGCCTAAATTCAAAGAGGGGAATTTAATGGGGAGGATTCTTTTTGACTCTTCCAGTGGTCATGACTGTGGCTGCATAACTTAAGTCTCTATCTCCATCTTCATATGTGGTTCTCCTTATATATCTCTGTTCCTTCTCTTTTAAGGACACCAGGCATATTTTTTTTTTTTTTTTTTTAATTTGTACTAAGGGCCTGCCCTATGGCGGCTGAGTCTGGCTTTGAACTTAACCTGCATTAGTCTAATTAACCACTGAGATTACAGGTGTGCGCCACTGCACCTGGCATGATATGTTCTTAACTAATTACTTCAATGACCCTATTTTTAAAAAAGGTCATATTCTGAGGTACCAGGGACTAGGATTTTAAAGGAATTATTTTGATTTCAGTGAGATGGATTTTTTGGGTAGTCAGTATTTTTGTGGAACATGAAAGAAATGCTCTTTTCATGCTTGATGTAGAACAAGTACTCTCTAAAACTGATGCTACACATGGAATATTTAAGGATCAGCTCTATAAAAGGCACTGTTTTGTGTGCCTTTATGCTAGAGGATATGAGTTGATAGACATGATTCCTAATTTAAGAGAAGTTAAGTTTATCAAGATAGTATGGACTTCATACTTCTAAAATAAACCTAAATGAAGATTCTCTTTAGGTGACTTTTGTTCTTCCATATAAATAACTAAACAGTTTCAGGAATATCAAGAATTGATACAGAGAGCCGGGCACTGTGGCACACATCTGTAATCACAGCTACTCAGAAGACTGAAGCAAAAGGATCAGAAGTTGGAACCCAGTCTAGGCAACTTAGTGACTTGTCTCAATAAAAAAGGCTAAGGATGTAACTCAGTGGTAGAGGACTTGCCTAGCATGTAAGTCAGTATAGGAATCTGTATAACACTGATCTTTGATGCATCAATTTTCATGTCCAAGCAAGCTTTCTCAGAATGTATAGCATAAGAGTTCCCTAAAGGTATTTTGGAATCTTTGTATTCTGTGCATATTTTTTATATGGTGGCAGTGGGACTCCTTTCTTGTTGAATCTGAAAAGATTAAATGTATGAATTCTCCCTGAAAGTAGTAAAGGTGATTTCTGAAATCTCAAGCTTACAAAGCTCAGAGTCTTCTGAGTCATAATGTTGTGGTCCTTTTCTATAGTTTAAACTATAGTTTAAACTGCATAATGTATAACTGTTTCCAAGGAATTCAAAGTGGCTTGCGCTTGTGGCTCCTAAAAAAGGTTTTCCCCCTTTTTTTTTTTTTGAGATTGGGAAACTCATGTTCAGATAAGGTAAATGTTTTCCTCAAGGATATTCATTGATTCAGAAGGGACATTGTGATTTTAGCTAAGGATTCTGTGTCTCAGCCCAGAATTCTTTCAAGTCACTGATTTTATATATTGGGATGGAGTGAGTAGGAAAAGGCATATCTAATAGTATAGAGATTTTTCAGGTAAACAAAACTCTTAAAACATTCACTTTACTGTTAAATTGATGTCTTATCAATGATCTGGCTTATGTGGAATCTGAGGGGTTTGTATTACCAAATTAAGGGTTATTTGTTTGTAATACTCTGCTTATTTTAACCTTGTTTGTACTATTATCCTTCTACATATGATAGCATAAATTATATTATACTACTCTAGAGTATTGCTTTTCTGGTTGCTGTTCTAATAAGAAACATATACTGAATATGGAACTACATTGTTCAAGGAAGAGGGTATTAAAAAAAACAGATTTTTTAAAAAATTCTGCAAGATTGATGGTTGGGTCCAAAAAAAGGATGTGGGAGAAAAACTTGGTAGAAAGAGAGAAAAGGCAAAGGGAATTTGTCAACTGTTATAGGTGATTTAAAGCCTGTTAAATGGTTGATCTCAAATGTTAGTATACTTTTATATTTAAGCCTAGAAACCTTAGTATTTGATGATGGAATACATGAGACAAAAGTGGTTTTTCTTATAATAGGATTTGTATTGGTTCCTAATTTTTTAAATTATAGGTTGAATATTCCCTTATCCAAAATGCATGGAACCAGAAGTGTTTCAGATTTTAGAGTTTTTTGGATTTTGGAATATTTGAAGACTGTATGGGTCAAAATATTCTTAATCCGAAACCTAAAACTCTCTGAAATTCAAATTAAGGGTGCTCTACCTGTAGTTTTTTTTTTTTTTTTTTTTTTTTTCTTTTTTTCTTTTCTTTTACAGGAAAATAAGACATCTTATTAGGAAGTACTCCAATAATAATAGTATTAAATTATCTGAAGATTTGTAAAATACATTTTATACTATTTCATTTTATGTACATTCCCTCAGGAGTTACTTCATTAATAACTTCACGCCAGTAATATTTCATTGGCTTTCTCTGAAAGTGCTTTTTTAAAGCTTAGTTTAGGTGTGTCACCCTTCCCAGTGAGTGAAGGTGATTTGGTTATGGTAGTGATTCACTTAGATTAGAGTAAATGATATGCCTAAAAAGAAAATCTCGTTTACTTTGTTTAGCATCCTGCAAGTTTGATAGCTTTCTAAATTAAATTTGAGGGAGCTTTAATCCAAACAAAAAATAAAAGAACACTTGGGACATTTTATACCTTCTTCTCTTAAATACAACTGTTTACTTTTAATGAGTTCGTATTAGAGTTGTTTTCTTAGCTGCTAAAAAGGAATTAGAAAATTTTTCTTTGGAGTCAGAAAGTAAGGTCATTATAGAAATTTGGTACTTTTTTATTATCTACTTTACCTCTCCTTTAAGACATAACTAGTCTTTAATATTTTTTTTTAGTCGTCAATGGATCTTTTATTTTATTTATTTATATGTGATGCTGAGTATCAAACCCAGGGCCTCACACATACCAGGCAAGCACTCTACCACTGAGCTACAACTCCATCCCCAAGACATAACTTGTCTTAAAGTGCAGATTCATTCCAAATAATTTCTCACCAGTTATTTGGTTTCTTAATGCCTGAAGGTTAAATACAAATCTCTACTTAATTTAAGGGAGCTTATTTTTTCCTGAAGTTTCAAATATCCAGGTGACAAGTTGTTTGTGTTTGTTCCATAGCAATAAGAATTTGTTTTACTTTCTTTCTCTGTTTGCATATATTATGTCTTAGGCAACAGGAAAGGATAAATTCACAGAGGGAAGAGATAGAAAGACAACGGAAAATGTTAGCAAAGCGAAAACCTCCTGCCATGGGTCAGGCCCCTCCGGCAACCAATGAGCAGAAACAGCGGAAGAGCAAGACCAACGGAGCTGAAAATGAAACGTATGTTCTTTATTGATGCAAACAAATGTCCTATTGAATGGCACTGGGGACAGATATAAATTACAGAGGTTCCTAGGGTTTGAGGTCTTTCCCACTGCCTTGATGGATTTGCCCAAGTCATATAAAAACCACATAAAATTAGCTAACTTTCTTAATCCTGCACTTAAGAGTTTTGAATGAGAGGGAGAAGTAATGTCACTTCTTGACAGCATGATTTTTGTCTGTCCATCATAAATATGATGTCAATATTATTACTTATATTTGACAAAAAGTTCTGATAAATTGGTGTCATCTTGTGGAGATTACCTGGCTACTTTTTCAAACTGAAGAATGCCATTTACTGGTCAAAAGAGCACTTAGTTAACAGTTGTAAATTTAGGAGTAAGCCAAGGGGGGAAAAAAAAAAAACCAAAAAACTGTTGTTTTAGGAAAAGAACACTTTCCCAGTAACCCAAATCTTAAGTTTACCAGGATCTTTTACAGTTTTGAAAACCTAGGGAAAATATAAGTATCTTAAATTGAAGCATAGTCATCTTTTTCTCTGCCAGTCAACAATTATTACATAGCTTTCATGTATAGGAGGGTAGAAAATCCTGAGCACAAATGTCTTTCTTTCCCATTCCTTTCTCCCTTTCTCTTTAATTGAAAGTAAATTTTATGTCCAAAGGTAGCCACAAACGAAAGGCATATTATATAACTTATTGACTAATATGCCTTTTGTCTTTTTTATGTTTTTGTATCAGTTTACAAAAACATTGTAACCCTCAGTGATCCACTTCAAGTATACTACTTGTATTACAGCATTGTTAAAAGTCGGTGACATCCCAGACATGCATATTCCTTTATTCCAGTGAGAAAGATGACTTAACACCAGTCCTCACCCATATACACACCTGATGTGTTGGGAAGTCTTTTCTTTGACATCATTTAGTAAGTCTACATTAAATGCTTATTTTATGTTAGGTCATGTTGTGGGAATATAGAGTTGAAGGATACAGCCCTAATTTTAGGAGTTCACAGTTTATTTAGAAGAGATGAGTAAACTCATAATTGCATAAAGTAGAGTGATTAAAAATATGCACTGTAAACTAAACTTGAAAAACATTTCACCTTATATCTGAATGTTTTAAAACTAAAGTCTAATTATAAAGTATTTACTTTCAAAAACACCCATATTTGAAAGATTCTCCAGACAGATTAATACGGTCATTGTTTTCTGAGTCCTATGTTTATTTTGCGAAGGGACTCTTCCTCTAGTATTCCTTGAAAATCATTTTGTGCTAACACACAAAACCATTGACTTAGGTATAATAAAAACAAGATAGAGGTTTTTTGTTTTATTTTGGTTTTTGTTTTTTTTGCCATTGAATCATTATTAGAATTCAGTCTAGGCTAGTAGTGTGTCAGTGTGTAGTTACCATCTGGAGTCCTGTATAAAATCCAAATTAGAAAGCCTTTAGTCTACTTTTTAATTAGAATGTCTATGACTTGCCTCTTTCCTTTGACCAAAAGCCAAAGAGAGGCCTCTGGACTGAGTCATGTTATCCCTTCCTGGTACTGAACCTGTTTCAGAGAGAATGCTTAATTATGAGTTTTCATTTTTCCCTTTTTTACTGGTATGAAATAGAGTAATACATGGAGATATTTCTGCTGCTGAGAGAAGTAAGTGTAACAGCCCAAGTGGATGTACTACTTCTTACTCATTCTAGTTTCTTTGAGTTAGGCCTTAGAGGTTTTTTGTTTGTTTGTTTGTTTGTTTGTTTTTTTAACCATTCCTGTTGGATAAGATAACTTGTTTCCACTTTTGCTATTTGGAATGCAATCTAAAACTTTGCAATCTAAAACTTTGCAGTCTAAAACTTTGAAGTATGTATAGCATATCCCTTCTTTCTTCATTCTTAAAATAGGAGGATGTGATTGGAGTTGGCAAAACATGAAATGAGAGATTATCCATCAAGTTAACCCTTTGAGAACTGATTTAAGTAGCATTTTTTATATCCTTTTCACATTCTCATTAAAATCACAGCACTTTGTTAGATAGGTATTATCACTTGCCTAATTTTCAGGAAACTGAGTGAAGAGGTTGACATTTCTTGCCCAAGGTCACATGGCCAGCATCTAAATCCTGGGCTCTGATTTTTTATCATGTTTTTCTCCTTGTTATTATAGTATCAAGATATAATAGTTATCAAGAATAATAAATCCATTGGCTTATTGCTTTTAATTTTTTTTAGACTTAAGAGTTTTTGTCTCATCAAGTAGGTTTTCATCTGAGCAATGTATGGGACAAAACTCATTTTCACAAAATAATGTAAGCTATGACTCAATTATTTTTCTCATTTTTACAAATTAAGCTTTTAACTTCGGAGGCATTTCTTCATAGTACATCTGATAGATCACAAAAGTCTGCTCTTGTCAGAGGATGCAAAATAAATTGGCATTTAGTAATTTTATCTGTGAGACCAAATTTACCTTGTGGCATACTTGAACATTTCTATTTAAATAATTACATTACGATTTCAAATTTACTGAAATTTCTACCATTACTTTTCAGGTTAACATTAGCAGAATACCATGAACAAGAAGAAATCTTTAAACTCAGATTAGGTCATCTTAAAAAGGTAACTATAATGAGGAAATCTGCTTGGAAAAATGTGATTTCTAATTTATATTTGGTATGGAAGTTATGTGGTTATTTTGGCAAATATAATAGTAGTTTCACATAGTTGTAGAAGGCTTGAATAGCTACTGTCATGTCTTGTATAATGAAGGGATTTGTCTTTTGATTTTCAAGTCAATTCCAGTCACCCAGTGAGAGTATTTATTCCTTCTGTGACCTATTAGTGGATATGTACATTGTAAGGCTTCCCAAGTGGTTATGCATTGAGTATATAGGAGCAAATTTTTCTGAAATTGATATTAAGATTCTTAGAGTATTTTAAATCACTTAGTGTCTCTTTTTTCCTGCCTTAGTTATAGGCAAGGTGTAGGATCAACCATATTCTAACACAGAGGCAGCTAACAGAATTTGGAATTTGTTATTGATTCTGTTCTTTGAGATATTTTAGATGTAGCTTGCTCACATCTAAAATTCAGTAGCCTGTATATTATTGGTAGATGTCGTTTATAGTGATGGTGCTCAATAAACATTTAATAAATTGCTATTGTTGGATATTTCTTTTTTAATTCACAGATTGGTTTTCATTTCTTTCCTTCTTTCGTTCCCCTTCCCCTTCCCCTCCCTTCCTTCCTTCACCAGGGATTGAACTTAGAGATGCTTAACCACTGAGCCACATCCCCCAGCCCCTCTGTGTTTATTTTGAGACAGGCTAGTTACTTAGAGCCTCACTAAGTTGCTGAGGCTGACTTTGAATTTGCAATCCTTGGGCCTCAGTTTTCCAAGCCGCTGGGATTACAGGCATATGCCACCGTGCCAACCTCATGTCTTTTTTCTTTTGGGTTCTCAGATCTTCTTAAGTTAGTAGAACTTAGGCACCAAGTATAATCCATAACTGGAGGGGATAACCTGATTTTTGTAAAAAGTATTTGCTCAACTGTATGTTTATGCATAAAATATTTCTACAAACTTACACAGAAACAGTGGTTACAGAGAGTGGGCATGGAGAGGAAGATGACTTTTGCTTTTCCTTCTGAACTCTGTGGTTTATATTTTATTTATAATTTGCTAGAGGCTTATTTTTATGATTAAGTTTCTAGTTTTTAAAATCTTTTTCTCAATGTAAAACATCTTCCATTAGCTTTTCACAAGAGCAGTGCCTGTTGTTGGGCTGCGGTTGTAGCTTAAATTAGGTAGAGCACTTGCCTAGTATGTGTGAGGCCTTAAATAAATAAATAAATACATAATACATACATACATACATACATTAATAACAGGCATACCTAACATGGTTTTTGAAACAAGATTCTGAAAAGGTAGAAGTTCCCTGTACTCTGAGCTCTTTTTTCCCTTTTTATTTCAGGAGGAAGCAGAGATCCAGGCAGAGCTGGAAAGGCTAGAAAGAGTTAGAAATCTACATATCAGGGAACTAAAAAGGATACATAATGAAGATAATTCACAGTAAGTAACTTGTAATGTATTGGCTGAGTACTTTCTGACATGAATTGAGTGGTTTAGAGTGATGATTTTACTTAATATACGTTTGATAAATAGGTTGGGGATGTAGCTCAGTGGTAGAACATTTGCCTTGGTTTGATCTCCAGCAAGGGCCTAGGTTTCATTCCCAGCACCACCACCTCCCAAAAAACAGGCGGGGAATAAGTAACTCCATGGTGTACTTAGCTCTTTTGTAGACTATAATATAGTTTCACGAGCAAAATTATGATCTGCTTTGGTTTAAATATAGATATATTAAGTTTATGTATTAAATATGTATGTATGCATATATCATTTGTGTTTGCTATCTATAGCCATGACAGAATACCTGATATAAACAATTTAAAAAGTGGAAAGATTTTGGTCACAGTTTCAGAGGTTTTAGTCCACTGTCACTTGGCCCTATCACTTTGGGCCTTTGGCAAAGCAGAACATCTTGGTGGGGTGAACATGGTGGAAAAGAGCTGTTCATGGCTATTTATGACTGTGACAATCAGAAAGCAGAGAGAAGAATAGGAGTGTGAGTGCCAGGCTCCCAGTATACCCTTCAAGGGCATGTCCTCAGTGATCTGTTTCCTCCAACTAGGTCCTACTTCCTAAAGTTTCTTCCACCTCCCAATAGTATCACCAGCTGTGATCCAACCCTTTAACACATGAGCCTTTGGAGAACATTCTAGATCCAAGTATAATAGGATTTTTACATGATATCCCTAAAATGATACAGCTTTGCAGCTGTAAATAGATAGAATATATTACATATTCAGATTTACCTGTGAATTCTTGAGATACGGAAGCATGGGCCACAGTGGGGTGTTGTGGGCAGAATATTAGGTTGAAATGAAACGTGGTTTCTGAATGGCCCTCAGGGCCATTTGATGTTTGAAATTTTAAGTAAACCCTTAAATTTACCACATTAATTGTAGATTAACACCTTTGTTTATAAATCATTTAAAGATAGAAAATAGGGAAAATAGACTTCAAGTGAGAAAGGACTTCTATCATTAATCTGTTCTTTCCCATATTTCTGACCCTGAAATATTTTTTCACATAGCCATAGTTTGTGTATTTTTGCTAGGCCAATGTGAGCCTTGGCAAATGGCAGGTACTGGCAGTTACCATTCTCTGAGAATTCACTGTGTATCAGGCACGGCAATAAGTGCGCTGACAGTCTCACATTTAATGCTCGTGATAATCCCATCATCTTTAATACATTGATCAGGAAACAAACTTATTTGACCAGGAGCCCATAACTATAGAAGAGAGTCACTGTCCCCAGCTCCAAATTTGGATCTTTCTAATCTAAACAACCATGAAGTAATGTCATCTCTCCACAGGCATGCTGCTTTTTTAAAATAAAATTAATTTCAGGAGTAATAGGACAAGATTGGAATCAGATAAAAATACCCTAAAATTTATTTTTGCTAGAATTCCTTATTTGTTGTATTGCTAGAAAATGACATAAAATGGGATCTTTTTGTGGGAAACACAGTTATATCATACTTTTTGCCTTAGAGAAAAATGAATGCACATGGAACATATAACCTACTTTATAATCATTCATTTTTAAGGCAATGTGAAATATTCTGGAATTTTACTGTAGGAAGTTTTGAAGTGGCGAGAGCATATGACTCAAGAAATTTTGGAGGAGCCAGATAGCACCGTTTGAAAAATCTCTGTAACTAGTTCTAATCTACTCCCCCTCACTTTGTAGCAGAGCAGAAAGGGAGCAAGGTCAAGAAAGATCTAATTGTGACCACATTGAGACTAGCACCTACATCTCTGGCTCTACAACTACTACTGTTTATTATAATAAATAAACTGTTTGAACTATGTAACTTTTTCTTAGAGTTCCCTGTGTTGATGTTGAACTATCAACATCAGCTAAAATCATGTGCATGGTGTGTTAGAAAGTCTAGGAATTTTGTGAATATGGAATGCTATAGTCCTTGTCCTCAGAGGATGTTACACATTCTCTCTTTTCACAGATTTAAAGATCATCCAACGCTAAATGACAGATATTTGTTGTTACATCTTTTGGGTAGAGGAGGTTTCAGTGAAGTTTACAAGGTGAGTATGAACAACTGGGTACAAAGATATAGGATTGGATTAGTGGTTATTATGAATTTAGAGAACATTTACAATAGTGATATCTGTGATTTGATGTATACCGGTTGAAACCCAGAAGCTTTCAAAACCTGTGTCTTTGGGAAGCCTGCTTTCAGTAAATTTAAGTAACCAAGCAGGATTCAGTATTTCTCTGTTTTCAAGCTTGAAAAAGAAGCAGTCATATACCAAACACAGAGGAAAATCAATTCTTATTTCTGGGTGGTAGACATATGGTGATCTTTAGTCTGGGTCTGTTTTTTCTGCCTCATCCAAACTTGCTAGTAATGAGTATGTGTTACCTTTATTCTTGTAAATTGTTTTAAACAAAATAGATGTGCCAGTTATGTCTTACGTGAAAATCAGCTTTTTGTTTTGAAAAAGCTCTTGTCCAGGAGCATTTAGCAGCACTGCATTCAGGAGTGTCCTCATATAGAGTGATTCAGTGGAGCCAGCAAAATACTGACTCCTGAACCACAGATTAATCTGCACCAAATGGGAGTTCAGCCAGCTACAGATCCATATAATGTTCACCAGTAATTTATCTACATGTTTCTGGCACTTGGCTATATAATGCAAGCAGTCTTCGCCACACAGCTTTTCCTCTTTTCTGAGGTGCATCATTCTGTTATGATTTATGTTATGCCCATATGAATTTACCTGTGAGAAAGCTCTTAAGTAAAATAAATGGTTTTCATTTCAGGTAAAAACTATTTTACTGTTTTTTCTTTTTTTAAACGTTAATTTTTATTGTGATTTTTTATATATATATATATATACACACACATACACACACAAATACATATATATGCACATATACCTACATATATGCACATAATATATATGTAAATAAAATTTACCTTTTAACCATTTTAAGTGTAAATTCAGTGGCATTAAATAAACTGACAGTGTTGTACAACTGGCATCACTATTCATTTCCAGAACATGGAAGTATTGGTGCTGCTATTTTATTCATTTTCTTAATATGTGCTCATAAGTCTGACTGGAGACCCATGATCATCTTTTGTTTGCAAGCAGCTTTGTTGAACTTTGATGTTATAGTTATTCTAGCTTTCTAGAATAGGTTGTGAAATTTTGTGTTACCCAGGTATTGGTTTCTTCAGTTTGTTAGAGCTGACTCCTTAAAATCACCTAGGTGAGTGTCTTTTTGGAAGGAAACATTTGCCCTTTTTTTTAGTTCCTTCTATAGAAACTGATCTTTTCAAATTTTCTCATTCTTTTTAAGTCAATTTAATTTTTTTGAGAATCTTCTATTTCATCTAGATTTTTTAAAAAATCAATACCTCAATTCATTCTTTCTCTTATGAGGTAGTTATTTTGTGTTTCTTGACTGATTATTACTCAGTGTTAGTTTTTCTAAGAATCAACTTTTTATTTTGTTGACGAAATCTGCTATTAGGGTCTGCTATTAGGGCTGTTTTCTAATTCATTAACTTTTGTTTTCATTCCTTCCTTTTACTTTTCTTTTTTGTTTTTTTGGAAACAAGATCTCACTAAGTTACTGAGGCTAGCCTTGAACTTGTTATCCTCCTGCCTCAGCCTCCTGAGTCACTGGGATTACAGGTGTGCTTCTCTACCTCTGGCTTATTTTCATTCTTGCTTACAAATTGCTTGTAAATTTTTTTTTTTATTGTGGAAAAAAGAATATAACATAGACTTTACCATCTTAACCATTATTAAGTATACAGTTAAATAGTATTATGTACATTCACAGCATTGTGAAATTAGTCTTGAGAACTTTTCGGCTTGTAAAACGGAAACTTTGGCTGTTTATCAACTCCCTTTTTCTTTTCCTCCAGCCCTTGGTATCCATTTTCTAGCTTTGTTTCTATGAATTCAGTGACTTTTAGATACATCATATCTATATCATCATAAAATATATGTTTGTCTTTTTATGACTGGCTTATTTTACTTAACATAATGTCTTCAAGACTCATCCATGCTGTTGCATGTGACAGAATATCTTTCTTTTCTTAAGATTGAATAATATTCCATCCAGGTTTGGTAGTAGATGGCTGTAATCCTAGCTACTCCGGAAACTGAGGCAGGAGGGTCACAAGTTCAAGGCTAGCCTTAGCAATTTAGTGAGACCCTGTCTCAAAAATAACAACAACAACAATCCACTGTTATATACATACCCTATTTCATTGATCCATTTCTCCTTCATTGGTTACTTGGGTTACTTATACCTGTTGGCCATTGTGAACAATAGGTATGCAAATATCATTTCAAGACTCAGAAATGGAATATTTCCTTCATTTTTACAGTCATCAAAATTTGTTCTTGATACTTCTCAGGTACTTTGAATGATTTCACCATCATATTTTTTCCTAATGCATTTCTTCAAACATCTCGATTTTTCTGCAATCTCTATGCTGCTTATAGTGATATGTATATTTCATGTAGTTGTTCTTTTGCTGTCCCCCTCTTTCCTAAAGCCCTTCTTATGTAAGTGGTGAATATCTGGGATTTGAAATAAGTTGTGGTAGTCGAAGAAAATGATATTTGAAGTGGCATTAGTTCTTACAGATTAGGTGCTATTTAACCTGGGTTTCAATGACCTGAAATGGTTTTCTACAGTGAAGGCTTGATAGCATACATGCTTGCAGGTAGACTTCAGACTGTAAGAAAAACATTTCAAAAGTTTCATTTCTCTGAAATAAGACATTATGTCTGAATTGAATGGTGCTTTTACTTTAAACCAACCTAGTTTTGATTTAGCATAAATGAGAAGTTGCCCTGTTTTATAAGCAGCCCCTTGTTGCATTCTGTGCTTTGCTAGAGGAGCTTACACTAGAAGAGATCTGTGATAAGCGATCACCTCTGTTCCCGACAGTGTGTCTTAAACCTATTACTTCATCTGTTTGTACATCATGGAAAGTGGCAGGTGGGTAATAACAGTGTAGGAGTGACTTAGTGTGACTTTGGCCACTATTGAGATTAAAAACTCATTTCATTTATCCAGCATTTAGGCAGGGTTTTTTTCCCCCCCGTTTTTATTTTAATAAACACAGTATACCAAATTACAGTGTGATTTTGTAAACAATCCTACCAAAGAATTGTATCCTGAATGGTTTTTTTCCTCTGTGAGTCAAGCAATGTCCACAGGATTTTTAAAAGTGACAGGACTTACTGATGAAGAGTGTGAAGTCCCAGTGTCAGCTGAGGGACAAGAGACAACCTAAGGGAGAAAGGTCTCAAATGAAGATAGATGAATTCCAGAAAGAGCATTTTGGGGAAGAGGCTGTGAAGGCTTGGGCTGACTCTGTTTGTGGTATATGCTTGGGTTTGTCTTCTAAACCCCTTGGTGCCAGTGTGTCTGGAGACTTCTAAATTATCTAATCACAAGTTTCAAGAAGATGGTTGCAACACCGAAGCAAGTATGTGATGTGTTGTCATTTGCTGCTGTTTTTATCTAATAATGTATTTTGGACTTTGTGTTGATCTTTTAAGTAGAAGCTTCAAGTCAGTTCCCTGTAATTCCTGTAGCATTTATCTAGAATATAATTTATTCCTTTTTTCTCATAGGCATTTGATCTAACAGAGCAAAGATATGTAGCTGTGAAAATTCACCAGTTAAATAAAAACTGGAGAGATGAAAAAAAGGAGAATTACCACAAGTAAGTGATCCTAAGTTTTTGATTTTTCCAAATTTAGTAATGATAGCTATAGTTTGCGTATTTTGCTAAGAGCTTTAGATGAATTGATGTTGGTTTTGTTTCATTTAATCCTCCTAACTGCCCTAGGAGAGCAGATAGACTCTGCATCTTACTGATGAGAAAACTGATATTTACTGAATCTGAGTAGCAGTTAAGAAGTGGCTGAGCTGGTATTTAAATACAGATTTCCCTTAATCCAAAAACCATGCTCATAACTCCCCTTCCATTGTGACTAAAAATAGCCACAATAAACAAAGCCTCAGAAATCATTGTTGCTTGTCTGTAGAAACCAAGTGAGAGTGTCCTTTAGTGGTCTGGAGACCCTAGGGAGCTGTGAGAGGGCTCATTCTTTCTGGAGTGGGGGGTACTCTTGGTGTGCTTCAGTGGTGCTTGTTAGACTTATTTTGCCCCTCAGTGCTGTGTAACTTCCCCCATCAGAGTTTGCCCATCTCAAGGTTCTCCGTCTTCTGTGGCCATTTTGTGTGCTTGCCTCTCTCCAGAAGGTCATTAGTGGCAGCCCTCCTCTCTCCTTGGGTGAGATGGTTTAGGAGGGTGGCTTCTTTATAATGAATAGTTACTACACATGCTATTTCTTTGTTCCATTAATGTCATGTTTTTCCTGTATCCCCCTGTAGGTTTCCAAACACTGAGTTTATGGTTCATTTGGTTTGAAAGTCCTAGACTTAAGTTGCTATTAGGATCCCCACTGGGCTGAGTTTTGTTCTTTTGTTGTAGATCCAAGTGTTGAGGGAGATAGTTCCTGCCCTTGAAAGAAGGAGACAAGATCCTTTTGGTAGAAACAGACACCTCCTGATTCTAGAGGCAGCCTTGTTTTTTTTTTTTTTGTTTTTTTTTTCTCATAAATAATACTTTGGAAGGGAACAAACAGTGGACTTTCAAGAAACCTTTTAGTTGCCTTCTAAATCTCAAAAGGAAAATCAAGCATTTTTTTCATCAATAACCCATTTTTGGGACCCAGACCAAGGCAATTCTTTCTTTATACCTGCTGTTGATTGGGGACCTGGAAAATGTTCCAGTTCCACACAGATTCTTGTGATGCTTAATGATAAGAGCAGGTTCCTGTGGCACTAAGGGAAGTGGGGCTTAGCAGAGGTAGGAAAAGGGGTGATGTATGCTTTATACTCAGCTGCCTTTGTGTATATCTTATGTGACAGGCAGCTGCAGTCTAGATGCTCTTGAGGAACAAATACATTATTATAAGAATGTTCCAGTCACTTGATGTATCAGGACAAATGATGTGTAGCAGTACACTTCAAAGAAGAAAGTCATGTGTTATTCTGACCAGTTTTAAGTGAGAATTGTCCCTATTGTATCAAGACTCTTTTAAGAGTGGCTGAGGTTGTTGGAGCAGTGGAAGTGCCCTCTAGTTATCCTTGGAACCTGTTCTAGCTTTTGTATGCAGTGACTAGGGACCAACCATGGTCAATCTTGAAAACAGTCCCTGTACTGAAATTTGAATAGTCTCAAAATCCAGCTTGACCTTAAGAGATCTTAGGAGAACTGTAGAGTTGAATACCACAGTAACTGCAGGAGGGCAGCCTGCTCATCTAACCTTTTTGAATCAGTGAGGATTTGAAGCCAGGCTTATTCCCTTCTTGACACAATTAGTAAGCAGATTGAGTCCTGGTGGGTATGGATTAGATGCCTTCTCACATTACTCTACCTAACAGTGAGAAAGCAAGGAAAGGGGATTGCCATTTGTCTAAGTTCCTTGCCATTCCAGCTCTGGCTGGCAGCAATGCCTTCCTACTGTGTGTTTCCTCATCAGAGCGGGGAATTATGGTGCCTGAGCACTATCAGTGTCATCCTGTGGGCAGGGACCACTTCCCACTTGACAGACACAATTGGGAGAAAGTGTATAGAGTTCCTGTGACTTCCATTCTTGCTTAGAGGAAATTCTTCAATACTTCCACCTTTCTTTGAAATATTTTCACTTTGTAAATGATATGAAGTTATATTGAATTTCAGGCCGCAAGAAATGGTGAATTGCCAAGTGTCATTTAACACTTCTGAACTTAAGACTTAAACAAATAAACAACAGATTTTGAAGGAGTGCTTTAAAAATTCACTGCTCATTGAACATGGTGGTGCCCGCCTATAATCCTGGCTACTAGGGAGACTGAGACAAAAGTGTGTGTGTGCGTGTTAGTTAATTACTGGGAATTGAATCCAGGGCCTTGGTCATGCTGACCACTCTACCAGTGTACCACTGAGCTCTTCCCCAACCCTTTTAAATCTTATTTTGAGACTGGGTCTCACTTAGTTGCCCACAATGGTGTCAAACTTGGCATCCTCCTCCTGCCTCAGCCTCTGAAGTATCTGGGATTAAAGGTATATGCTATCCCCAACCCCTGCCCAGCTTATTTGTTGAGTTTTTAATTGTGGTCAGCACCTTTTCCTCTCTGTTTTCTCCCACAAACCAAAAGTAGATGGGTTGTATTACTTCTACATTATGAATACATTAATGAGTATTGCTAGATTATTACAGTAGGAAAAATTTCATATAAAGCTACCTGCACAACTAACATATCTGAATTAGTATGTTCCTGTATGATGATCTTGTAATTTTCTAAGATAAAAGCAAACATTTTGAAAATTTTAATATATATCCACCTAGAAGAGAGTAAAGGATATTTTAGTGGAAAATTTCTTCTGCTTTCTTATTGAAGTCTACCATGGGCACTAAATTGAAAGTTGTAAGGTACATAGCTCTGCCCCTGCTTTGCTGATGAAGTATAAGCAGTGGACTGTGAAATTGCCACTCATTGAGGGAGTGCTTTCAGTGACATCAAATTCCCTTTGAATAATGATTTCTTAGATTCTAAATTTTTCCCTGCCTTTGATTTCCTGTTTTCTGTATCTTCACAGAGAAATGAGTCTTTATCCCCCTTTCCCCTGTACTGGGCATCAAACCCAGGGCTACTTGCATGCTAGTCAAGCACTCTACCACTGAGCCACACCCCTCACCCTTATTTTTTTACCTTGAAATACAACAAGGTAAAGAATTTCAAGGGCAGAGAATTATAGAGTTAAAAAGCTTGCTTGAGTCAGAGAAGTCTTAAATAGTGAACTGTGTAGTCCAAAGTTTTTTTTTAAAAAAAATCAGTACCTTTATTTTACCAAATGTAATATTACATGGACTCTTGATATATTAAAAAAAAGACAAGTGTGGAGCTATTTCAGTGAAATGCAGGTGTGGGTCAAAGCCTGAGTGCTCATCATCTGCACTTCTCAGCTTCCCACCCAGTGAGGAGGAAGCTGGTGTTCAGAAAGCTGATCCTGAGTGGATGTGTCTAACACTGCTGTACCTTGGTGCTAGCATGTCTGTTGTGTGCAGAAAGACACAATGATGAAAATGAAGCATCAAGCAAGGTGTGGTGGTGCACACCTATAAATAATCCCAGAGACTTGGGACACTAGGCGGAAGGATTGCAAGTTTGAGGCTAGCCTCAGCAACTTAGTGAGACCCTGACTCAAAAAAAATTTTTTGTATATATACATCCTCGGGATGTAACTCAGTAGTAGAGTGCCACTGGTTCAATCCCAGAGCCGGGAAGAAATAAAGAAACTGATGAAGTATAAAGAAAAATGAAGCTTCAGAAGAAGCAAAGTTGGCCAGAAGTGGCAGCTTGAAAAATAAGTCCAAACAAAACAAAATGTCCATTGGGGGAAAAACACTTAAGTTTTTCTTGTTTTGTTTTGTGTTGTTTTGGTACCAGGGATTGAACCCAGAGTCACTTAACCACTGAGCCACATCCCCAGCCCTTTTTAATTTTTTTATTTTGAGACAGAGTCTCACTAAGTTGTTGAAGCTGACCTTGAACTTGAGATTTTCCTGCCTCAGCCTCCCAAACTGCTAGGATTATAGGCATTCACCACTACACGGGCTTAAGGGATTTTTGTTGTTGCTGAGTATTTTTTGTGTGTTTTTTTGTAAACTGAATATGTCAGAAAACACTACCTCTTTTTTTTTTTTTTAAGTTTTATTTGTTATCCTATGGAAAATGGCTCTTTTTCTCTCACCTTATAACAAAATATCCCAAACTAAATGGTGCTAGATTACTTAAAATAGTTTCCAGTTATTCTCTTCATAGATAAGACCTAAATACATTTTAAAAATTAATCTCATTGTGTAAACAAGCTCTGTTATTCTTTTAAAATACCAGACATGAATATGTTAGATTATATAAAGCATTTTGTTCATAGTCCTTATTATTTTAACTAGAAAAGTACTTAAAGGGGCTGGGGAGATAGCTCAGTCGGTAGAGTGCTTGTGTTGCAAAGCACAAGTCCCTGGGTTCGATCCCCAGCACCACCAAAAAAAAAAGTACTTAAAAATGATAATAATACAGTCATTCCTTGGGGTCCTCATGGAATTTATTCCAGGACACCCACCAATACCAAAAATCTGCAGCTAAGCAAGTCTCTTATATTAACTTGTAACCTATGGACATTCTTCTGTGTAAATTGTCTCTAGATTACTTATAATACCTACTACATGGTGATACTGTGTAAATAGTTGAAAAGCCTGTATATGTTCAGTACAGGGGCAGTTGTTTTCCCTGAAAATTTTGATCTACTTCTTAGTTGAATCCATGGATATAGAGGGACCGCTGTACATGAATTTAAATCATCTAGTCTAAGAAAATTTAGAATTTTTATAATTTGACATTTTTAATCAATTTTACATTTTCTTTGGACAAAGTGAACCAAATAACATCTTAAGTTTTACTGTGAGGAGTAAGGTTTAAAAGCAAAAGATAAAAGCCTTGCCAGTTGATTTACGTGTTAGGTGATCTGTTAAGTCCAAGTAGTTATAAGGCAAAATTTGCTCCGTGTGTGTGTGTGTGTGTAAGTAAAATAAAACCAAGGATATAATAAAAGTTATCTTTTTAATTTTCAAATCTTTGCTATTTGGGATATAAATGTAAGAGGTGTGGTTGTCATAGAAGGAACTCGAAAGGGATAAAAGGTTGACATCCCCTTATTTAACAAATATTCAAGCACCTATTTTTTCTCAATGACTTGGGTAGATACCAATAGAGAAAGTAGAATAAGGAAAGAGAAAAAATTAGTTGAGGGGACCAGATGAATCTAAATGGATAATATGTGGAAATGGTAGAAGTTTTGTTTAATAAAGTAGCTTTGAAGAGTTCTAAAAAGCAAACTAAAGTGTCTTCTTGTTAATATTCCATTTTGTTTACAGGCATGCATGTAGGGAATACCGGATTCACAAAGAACTGGATCATCCCAGAATAGTTAAGCTGTATGATTACTTTTCACTGGATACTGATTCGTAAGTGCTATGCCCTTTTATTTTAGCAGTTAAAATTATTTTTTCAAAGTCTTGAGTATTTAAGGAATAAAAGTTAAATCTGGACCCAGGAAATACCCTCTGACAGAAACAAATTTATTAATTAATGGGAAAACTAACATGTTTGGATCGGTTCGATATTGGTAGGCCAAAGGACATGAATATTTGTTTGCTAGTAAATATTTAATAATCAACTTAGTGGGGATAGAGACAAGGCTTATTTATAGTGTTTGCCAATTTCCATAGTGTAAATACTCCCACCACGTCCAGTTTTTAGCCACCAGCTTAAAAAACCAACAAAACAGCTTCATTGATTTATAATTCACATAGCATGTGATTCATCCATTTAAAAAAGCACACAACTCAGTGGTTTTTAGTATCTATTCAAATATGTGTAGCCATCACCAGATCTGTCTTTAGAACATTTTCACCACCCTAGAGGAAGCCTATACCTTTTACTGTCATTCCTGTATTTCAAAAACACACATATACCATCTTTCTCCCTAGCCTAAGCAACTGCCACTTTCTGTCTCTACAGATTTTCTATTCTGGACTTTCACATGAGCAGAATCAAGTTGTAGTATGTAGTGTTTCACTCATTTTTATGGCCAAATAATATTCTCTTGTATGAATTTGCCACATTTTGCTTATCCATTTGTCCTGCATATGATTTAAGAACTAGCTTACAAAATTTCAGAAAACTTAGTAGTTGGGAATTAGCACAAGTTAGCACCAGAATGCCTCTGACATGACCCAGAGAGGGTAGGCTAGTCAAAAGTCTACACCGTATCTTAGAGATTCCCACAAGCCCTGCAGGCCTTTGAAAAAGTATCAGCAAGATGATGTTTCCCAGGAACAAGATTATGGGTGTGTGGCCGCAAGTGAAGTATGGAGCCCCAGTGCTCCCAAGTTGAAATGTAGTTCATAGGGATATGGGATATTAGATTTTAAACCTATCTTCTTCTTCAACCTTCTGCATAGGTATATTTGAGAACCAGAGAAATGACTTATGTAAGGTCTTGGATAATCTTATCTGTTATTACCTGTATACATAAGTAAATTCTAGAAACCTCTGGGCTTATCCAGGAGTCAAGAAATATTCAACACTTGGAAAATGTTTTCTCTATAGGAGTCTGGCCTGAGTGAGGAGAACATACCTTAACTCTGGCCTGCAGGTGTTCCCTTAGCATCCTGGAGTGATTCTAGAAATTTTAGCCTATTCAGCCAGCAGCTGTCTTAAATAGCTACACAGATAATTGGCTGACATTTAGAAATATCCCCAAAAGGCCATATTCCCTTTGGAATCATGACTTGTCTCTCTTGCATCTGCTCAGGGTATTAGTCCCTTTTCATTGAGGAGGCCTTGTGTACCAGGCACAGCCATTTGTGTTTTGCATGGAGTAGGATGCAGAAAAATAATCTAGTTAGAGAGCAGGAGTGGGAAACCTGGGGCACGTCTTCACAGGGTAGCATCACTGTTTTGCTTTGAGTAGATTCCTTAAATGCCGGGCAGACCCCCCTCTAAAATCTGAGTAGTAAAACTATTTCAAAGAAAAATATAATGGCTTGGATTATCTGATGTTCTGAATTATATACTCACCTTTTTTTTTTTGGTACCAGGGATTGAACTCAGGGTCACTCAATTACTGAGCCACATCCCCAGACCTATTTTGTATTTTATTTAGAGATAGATCTCATTGAGTTGCTTAGTGCCTCAGCATTGCTGAGGCTGGCTTTGAACTCGGGATCCTCCTGTCTCAGCCTCCCAAGCCACTGGGATTACAGTTGTGTGCCACTGCACTCAGCATATATTCACTTTTAATGTGATATGTTGATTTCATAGTACTCTTGAGTTGTTTGTTCTTCCTATTGCTTATGATGAATTCTCACCCAAATAAGCCACACCATTTAGAATGTACTCCTGGGCTAGGGATAAGGCTTAATTGGTAGAGTGCTGCCTCACAAGCACAAGGCCCTGGGTTCAATCCCCAGCACCACCACAAAAAAAAAAAAAAACAAAAAACAACTAGAATGTCTCCTGAAAATTGTTTGGGTGTTAAAAGTGAAATTTTATTTCTACCTTGCATTTGGGCCAAAGAATTGGTCCACTGAGCATGAAAGTGAGTTTCGGATTTTAGCATCTTATACATTTCAGATATTTATTCTCAAGAGTGATAGCCTAGGGCTGGGGAGATAGCTCAGTCAGTAGAGTGCTTGCCTTGCAACCATGAGGCCCTGGGTTCCAATCCCCAGCACCGCAAAAAAAAAAAAAAGAAGAAGAAGAGTGATAGCATGCCCTGCTGGGTTTCATAAGACATATAAACTATTATTCAGGTTTTAGATTCCACAAGACTGTGTTTGCAGTCAGTTGCAGTGCTTTTTGAAAGTCCCCAGTTGCCCAGAGCTCACAGTCCTGAGCCTGTGTGCTTTCGGGTCTCTTCCTCATCCTTCCCTGCTCTGCGTCTAGTGGGGTTGCCTCTTTCTTGTAGACTGTGCTTACCAAGCTCATGTGTTAGTTGGTGTCCAGCAGATAGGGAGGCAGAGATGCAGAAGAAGTATCTCCTCCTCCTAGCCCCACTCCACAGTTCCAGTTTCCCCTGGCGACCCTGTGTTCTGGTTGAACCATCTCTTCCCTCTGACCCTTAGCGTGCTAATGACTCTCTACTGTGGATGACCTCTGGGGCTCCTCACTGGTCAGTGTGTCCTTTCAGCTCTTCCATCACCTTTATGATCAGTTTCTTTCTCCTCTGTCTTAAATACTTAAGTGTGGAGTTTATGTTTGTTTGTTTGCAGTACTGGGGATCAAACCCAGGGCCTTGCACTTGGTAGATAAGCACTCTGCCCCTGAGCTACATCCATCTTGTACTAAAAAGTGTTTTTGTTTCCCGGTAGACCCTGACTAATAAACCCAACATTGTTACAAGTTAGAATAGTTCAAAAGGTACTCATCTCTCAGGGATATTGGAATAGTTCAAAAAGCCTTACTTCAATTTATAACACCTTGGAAGATAGGCACATGACCCACAATGCCACTAATGACATGTCATCTTAAATGTGGATCTTAAATGTGTACAGCTGTGTTGACATAAATGAAGAAAAAATAGACCCAATACCATGTAATAACACATTTGTGTAGCATTATGCCATACTGCCAGGATATATAATATGTACCCAATTTTTGGGACCTGGACAAACTCTGTATTCTTCTTCACAGTCAGCACTCAGGGTTATATAAAATGTTTGCTGAGAATTGTGTACTTGATCACAGCATAGTTGTTTAGAATTGTGTGCATGATATGAGTATGTAAAGGAGACCCTCACAAGATGTCTAACTCATACCTTATAGTTCTTGTCAGTGTTTTTCGAGTCTGGGGTCCAGAAGAGCTGTTCAGTGGTGACTCTCAGCAGAGCTAAGGCCAACAGGGTGGGCGTGAAATTCTTCTTCAAGAGGAGCAAGCACTTTTCTTCTGTGAATCACTCAGGTAGAAGATACCAAGTAAAGAATAGAAGAGTATTTTAAGGAACAGAGAAAGAATTGAGAAGCTAATGACCTAAAGTTTTTCTGGGACTGGTTTAGATCATCTTAATTGGCGGTTCTTATCCCACAGTTAAATGTTGGTTTATTTGTCTTTAGGTTTTGTACAGTGTATAGAGTACTGTGAGGGAAATGATCTGGACTTCTACCTGAAACAGCACAAATTAATGTCGGAGAAAGAGGCCCGATCCATTTATCATGCAGATGTGTGAATGCTTTAAAGTACCTAAATGAAATAAAACCTCCCATCATACACTATGACCTCAAACCAGGTATGTCAAACTTTGGTGACTTTTCAGTCTTCTGATTGATCTTTAATTTGTACAGTTAGAGAATTTGACAGGAGCCAAGGAGGCCTCGTAACAATCTGACTCTAGTTTGCCCAGTAGGTGTGGGAAGCAAGGAGTCCTGCCTCTAAAGCTGGGTTAGGCAGGTGGGTGGGTCAGATTAAACACTCTGGAGAAACAAGGCCTTTGTCTGCAGAGCCCAGGGCACTCTATGATGTCAGTCGCATTGAGAAGAACGTTCTGGCAAGTTAGTTTTGCTTTTTCTCATTACTCACACTATGTAGTGGTTCCCTGCTCAAGTCTCTTTGATAAGTGCCCCCTAAATGACTTATTTGCATGTATGCCTCCCATTCCTTAAATTTAAAAAATTTTATCTTTTTGAAGGATTATCACATAACTTTGATAGTCGCCAGCAAAGAATATAGGGCACGTATATTTCTCTCTCTCTCTCTTTTTTTTTTTTTTTTTTTTTTTTTTTGGTACTGGGGATTAGTTCAGGGGTGCTTAACCACTGAGCCACATCCCAAGCCCTTTTTATTTTTTATTTTGAGACAGGATCTCACTAATAGCCGAGGCTGGCTTTAAACTCACAATCCTCCGGCCTCAGCCTCCCAAGCTGCTGGATTACAGGCGTGCGCCACTGTGCCCAGCGCTATTAGCTATTCTTTAATGTTCTAAAAGAAATCAGGTGACTGAAAAATTAATTATAATAAATGATTTTTAAAAATATGGCTACTCTGACCAGGTTTTACATCTATGAATTCAGCGCACTTGTGCCATATGACCTGTAGGTGGCGCTGTGAGCTTAGCTTCCATTCCCTTGCATTTTTTTTTTTTTTTTTGCGGTACTGGTGATCGAACTCAGGGCCTTGTGCTTGCAAGGCAAGCACTCTGCCAGCTGAGCTATCTCCCCAGCCCTCTTGCATGTTTTTTTAACCGCTCCCCACACATACCCCACACATTTCTGTCCCTAAATAGGGTAGAGATTTCACTAAAGTTCACATGAAGCTTTCCCACCATTTTGACCAACAATACAAGTGATATTTTACTTTGGCGAGTTATTTCTGTTTCCAGTGCTCATAGTGGTTTTGGCACATTAAGCAGGTAATTCTTGGAAACAGAAGTTTCCAGTAGACATCAAGGACTCTCCTGTAGCACCCAGAGTTAGTTATATTCCCAAGATTTGGATGGTTGCAAGAATTCGAGTTCAGTTTTCCCTTTTTGTCTGTTATTACAACTGAATTTTTCTCTTAATAAGTAAGTCTCTGCTTATTCACGAAGATTTTCATCTTTTAGGTAATATTCTTTTAGTAAATGGTACAGCGTGTGAGAGATAAAAATTACAGATTTTTGGTCTTTCCAAGATCATGGATGACGATAGCTACAATTCAGTGGATGGCATGGAGCTAACGTCACAAGGTGCTGGTACTTATTGGTAGGTATCCAGGAGGCCTGGCAAGTTGACTGGTAGAGATGTGGCTCTGCCTTGGTAATTGCCAATTTCCATATACTGTGTACTAAGGCAGAAATAATGTAACTGTCTTTTCAGCAGTTTGACCCTTTGTATTAATTGTCTTACTTTTTCTTTCCTCTCTTGAAAACCCTTGAGAGAGAGAAAACCTTATGTGTGGCCAGGTCTTTGAGATGTGTGTTTTCTCCATGGGACTGCCCTTACAAGTCAGTAGAGAATGAGGTTGCTCATGTGGTATATAAAGAGTGGCCCCAAATTCTTTTCAGTACAAACGGAAGTCTCTCTCTTCATGGGTTAATGGGATGAGGGATTTGTTTCTAGAGTTGCCTGAGGATGATGGACTATCAAGAATTAAGGAGTTGTGAAGATCAGGATGGAAAAAAAACCACAGCATCCCATGAAATCTATACAGGAAAAAGTGAGCATAGTTTACCAGAAGTTTATCCATGTCTGTTAGCCATGTCTACAAAGTTGTGAGACACATTTCTTCTCACCATCTGCTATCACCGTCTTCCCTGCAACCACCCTACTCCAGCTAGTTTTGCCTACCAATTCCTATAACGTCTTCTATTCCTACCTACTATTACTTTTTCCCTTTGCTATTTACTTTGGACAGTGAGAACCATAAAACATACCTGTGGCCAAACATTAACTTTGTAATTGTAAAAATTGTAATTGTAAAAAGCATGTTAACGAAGCTTTCTTTTCCCTTCCAAGGTGGTTATACAAAGCCACATATTGGTATCTGTGATTTTGAACCTGGAAAGGCTCCTTAGCACTAAGGAAGGAGTAACATGCTCTTGTACCCAGGATCCGGAGTCACTTAAATTTGGGACTGGAGGTCCTGGCCAATACTGACTAGGAATGAAAAGGAAGGAAGCAGACAGGGAAGAGGACCTTGCCATTGACTAAGCGCAGAGTGAGGCTACTAATGCACTGTGCACCACACTCTGCTTTCTGTTGCTCCTTGTGCTTGTGGAGTTGGTGCCTATAGTAAAGAGTCAGTCTCTAAATTAAAACTCGAAATTTGAGGTTAAATAGAAGCTGCACTTACAGTGTTTATTCGGTAATGATAGTTATTGTGGGGTTAGTGTCCCTGTCACTAACTGATGCAAAAAATATCTGCTGTTGGAAATTGGGGAATATACCTCAACTATATAAATTTGCTGAAATTTAGATTTTGGGTTTTGTGTTGATAGCTCTTTCTTTTAAATGGTCCTTTTATTTTCATGTTCTTATTGCTACTTAATGTCTTAAGCTTAGTTATGAAAAGGTGAGCAGTTGAAATTTAAATAAAGATCATATGAAGGCCTGGGATGTAGCTCAGTGGCAGAGTGCTTAACCTCACATGCATGAGGCCCTGGGTTCACTCCCCAGTCCACCAAACAAACAAACCAAAAAAAAGACATTTTGTCTCATATTTGTATTTTAGGTGGGGGTTTTGTGGAAAGGGGTGTATATGAACAAAGATTGCCATATGGTGATGCTTATTAAAGCTGGAGAATGATTACTAGGGGATTATTTTACTATTCTTTTTACTTTAGATTATGTTTGAAGATTTTTCATAATGCAAGTAAGAAAGGGGGCTTTCTGAAAAATTTTATAGATTTTTTTGAAGGTTTGAAGAGTCTCTGTGTTAGCAGAAACATCATAGTCACCATCCCCTATGTGATCCTCTTAAGATGACCCAGAGAGCTACAAATATACAGGGAGAATATAACATTCTGAGTGACTACTTACAGGTTTTAGTAGTTCCAGAATTCTTCTACATTGATTGCTTCTTTAAAATAAAGTGAGCCATAGACTATGCCTTGAACATCGTTTCTCTGTGAGAGGATTTTAATGTGATAGAAATAGAGCTGTGTGTGTGTTTTTAACACAGTTCAGTGGAGGCATCATCGCACTCTTCACTCTTCCCAGAGTCCTTGACAGGAAATGAGAATCTTTGTTTTCAGTGGTTATTTGGGTGAAGAAACTAGTTTATTTTCTTCATTTATAGATGGAGAAACTGAGACCTAGAAAATATTTACCAGACTCGTACTGTCAAGTACAAGTGCCATTTATATTCTGGAAGTCTTGCCAAATTATGGGCTGCCTTTGGATGAGTTCACCAACACCCCTGATCTTCCGTACCCGCCTCCACCAAAAGTTATAAACACATTAAAATGATCATTTTAGAATCAAGATTATGTTGTTATTTATCTAAGATCATATTTAAGTTTTATATATTAAAGAATCAAGTCTGTGAAAGCTTGGATCCAGGGAGATTTTTGTGGCACTTGGAAGAGATGTTTCTTTTAGAATTTTTTCCTATATTTTTTTGTTTCTTTGACTTTTTTCTTTCTTGGTAAGTTCTGGATCCATATTTAATTTTTCAATGTGGGTTTTGTTTTTTAAGAACTTTACTTTGTAGTCTGTTATTAGTGCCATAAATTGGAAACTGTTTTTGTTTTGTTGTTTGTATCTCACTATGTTGCCCAGTCTCCTCTGGAACTGCCAAACTCAAGCCATCCTCCAGCCTCAGCCTCCCCATCCCCCCAGACCTGGGACTACAGAAGCTCCTCATTGTGCCCAGCTGGTTATTTGGTTTTGTTTTTTGTGGTGCTGGGGATTAAATCCAGGGCCTCCTGCAAGCTAATAAGCACACACTGTATTACTGAGCTATACTCCCCAGCCCTCAGCACGTTTTGGCTGAAAGTTTTCATTGTGAAATAATCATCTAGTCAAAGGCCCTTATCATCCAAAAATATTTATTAAGAAAAATAAGAGACAAGTGAATAAACTTCTTTTAAAGAGGAGCGGGGAAAGCTGTGCCCAGGGCATAAATCTGTATTCCCAGCTACTCAGGAGGCTGAGGCAGGAGGATTACTTGAGACCAGTAGTTCAAGTACAGCTTAGGAACATAGCAAGACTCCTACCTCACAAAAACAAATGAATAGACAAATAAATAAAAAAGAAAAGAAAGGAAGGCCTTTCATTTGAACTAAGTTTGACAGAGATGGCAAATGGAGGAGGAACATTCTGCCTCTCACCTCTTATGGTCCCTTTAAGCTCTAAGTTTAGATTTGATACCAGGAACACAATGAGGGTCCAAAATAGAGGAGTTTTCCACAGAATGGATTTTGCCAGCACAAAAATCTATAGAATTGATCTGTTCTCTTCAGAATTCTACCTTCTAATTGTGCCAAAGTAAGACTCTAGGTCTATATGTTTGGTTTCCTGAATGCCCAGAAGCACTTAACTTTCCATACCTTACAATTTGATGTGGTCAGCTGTCCTCTGGTTTCTTTAGAGACCATTTGTGGGGAGGGAAGGAATTTAGGTGAGAAAACAAGTTGTGCTAGCAAGAAGTTTGACTTTTGCTTCACTACACTCTTTGTTAGTCTGCCAGTAAGCACCCAATCCCCCTTAAAGTAGAAAATATAAAACCTGTTGGTAATTTGGACCTCAATGTCTTTTGATTTGTTGGTTTATTTTTAATTTTTGTTATTGTTGGTATACATTTATTTATTTATATGCAGAGCTGAGAATCAAACCCAGTGCCTCACACATGCTAGGCAAGTGCTCTTCCACTGAACCACAACCCAGCCTGTTTTGTTTGTTTTGTTTTTGCTGGCAGTACAATGGATCAAACCCAGGACCTTCTACATACTATGCAAGTGCTCTAGACACTAAGGAGTCGCCCCAGTCCTTTTTATTTTCCTTTTAGGACAGGGGTCCTTACTAAGTTGCCCCAGCTGGCCTTGAAATTGTGATTCTCCTGCCTCAACCTCCCAAGGAATTGGATTACAAGTGTGTGCCACCACACCAACTCACCCTTGATTTACGGAGTTAATTCTGGGTCAAGATTTCACAAGAGGCTACCTTAACAAGGCAGAGTAGAGCACATGCTATAATCCCAAATGATTCAAAGCCGATGCAAGAATCGCAAGTTCAAAGCCAGCATCCGCAACCAAGCGAGGCCCTAAGCAACTCAGACTCTTGTAGCTAAATAAAAAATAAAAATGGACTGGGAATGCAGCTTAGTGGTTAAGCAACCCCCTGGGTTCAATTCCTGATTTAAAAAAAAAAAACAAAAAACAGGCTGGGGAGTTAGCTCAGCTGTAGAGTGCTTGCCTTGCAAGCACAAGCCCCTGAGTTTGATCCCCAGTACCATAAAAAAAAAAAAAAAAAAAAAAAATTAAATTAAAAAAAAAAAAAAACAGGACTGAGTAGCCCCCCCACCAGATTTATACTGAGTCCTGAATTAATTTGGCTTTTTAAAAACACTTATTAATTTTTCTGGGCATGGTGACAGGCACCTGTAAGTCCCAGCTACTTGAGAGATTGAGGCAGGAAGACCTCAAGTTCAAGGCCAGTCTGGACAACTTAATGAGACCCTCAGCAACTTAGTGTGATGCGATCTCAAAATTTAAAAATGAAAAGACCTGGGGCTATAGCTTAGTGGTAAAGTGTCCTTGGGTTCAGTCCCCAAGGACAAACAAACAAAAAAATAAAAAAAATCAGAAACAAAACAAAATACTTAATAATTTTTAAGGGCTGGGAGTATATAGCTCAGTGAAAAGCCTTGGTTTCAATCCCCAGCATCATAAAACAAAAACAAATCATTTAATGATATTAGAGACATCTTCAGGCAACATGAAAGGAAACCATTTCTAGTTATATTTTAATGTTTGTTGATAAAGTGATTGTAAAAAGAAAGTCTTTTCATTTGTGTCCCCACCCCATTTAAAAACCTGTTGAGGGACTGGGGTTGTGGCTCAGTGACTTGCCTGGCATGTGAGAGGTACTGGGTTCAATTCTCAGCACTGTATATAAAGAAATAAAGGTAGCGATCAACAACTTAAAAAATATTTTAAAAAAAAACCTTAACAGGTTTATATAGCCCAGTGGTGGAGTGCTTGCCTAGCATGGGCAAGGCCCTGGATTCGATCCCTAGGACCACCAAAAAAACCCATGTTGAATGACACTTGAATTAGGTACAACTCCAGGAAAGGAGACTGCAGACTAAGGAGAACATTTACCTCTCTCTGTAAAACAAGAAATGTATTTTAATGCCTATATGGCATTGCCATCTTCCTAGATCTTTTCATTGACTGTCATATTTTCTAAGTCGATTTAAAACCCAGATGTTGCTATTATCAACAATAACTTTTATTTTGCCTTTTTTTGTGTGTGTGTGTGTGTGTGTGGTGCTAGGGATTGAACTCTGGACCTTGTACTTGCAAGGCAAGCACTCTACCAACTGAGCTATCTCCCCAGCCCTATTTTGCCTTTTTGTACTTGTTTTAGATTTATATATTCACTTTCCTAAGAATTTTTATTTATCTTTTCTCCCAGGTATTTACCACCAGAGTGTTTTGTGGTTGGGAAAGAACCACCAAAAATCTCAAATAAAGTCGATGTCTGGTCAGTGGGTGTGATCTTCTACCAGTGTCTGTATGGAAGGAAGGTAAGGAAGAAGGGGTGAGGCAGCAGCTTGACTTGCTTCCTCTGTGGCGTGTATCTTGTGGATTTGTTCTTGGAGTTAATCATTGGGTAATACTAAATGGAATCCAAAAAGTAATAGTTCAGAGAAAATACAGACATACTAATAACTTTATGCATAAGCACAAATTCTCAAGTACAGGCTACCTACTGAATTCTGCTGGACCATTGAAAACATGCATTTTTGCTGTTCTCAATTAGATCCAGAACATGTTTTGATTCTCATATGTGTAGGGATTTAACATGAAGTAGTTGACAGTGAACAGTCTTTTCAAGATCATTCTCAAGGGTCCTAAGAATAAAATTTAGAAAATCCCTAGACTTTATTTCTAACTACCCATTAGTTAAAGCTGTTGTTAATGAAAGCATGCTTTACATTTTATACTGGAGAGGTCATGTCAGAAAGTATCTCTTGTCTCTTATCTCTGATTGAGTGATGTTATTTGAATAAGTAATAACCCAGGTAGTAACTACATCTAATGAATTTTCACATTTGTAAGTATAACTTATAAATTCACAGGGCTCCAGTTGTGTATATTTATTCCTATTTCAGTCTTCAGTGTTTGTGTGTCTCAGCAATCCCATTAGGCTCTGATTATAAGCTAGATGGGAGTCCTGAAGCACCTCTGAACTCCTAACATTTTGATTATACTCCCACAGACCAAGCTCTTAATCCAGATGACAGGGTCCCCTTTGACTTCTCCTTGGCTTTCTCCTACCTCTTTGAAACAGGGAGACTATTCAGGGAAACTAGTGGGGGCTTAATTATTATTTATATACTCTGATGATTTTGAATTGGCTGCTGATAGTAGTGGTAAAGGTCATCTAGAAAGAATCATTTAAGGTCTCTCAATAGAAAGATGGTAGAGATGAAAGTAAGCTTGAACTTATTTTAAAGAGTTTATCAGGGCTGGAGTTTTGGCTCAGTAGTAGAGCACTTGCCTAGCATGTGTGAGGCACTAGGTTTGATTCTCAGCACTGCATATAAATAAGTGAATAAAAATAAAGGTCTATCAACACCTAAAAAATTAAAAAAGAAAAAAGAGTTTATTAGGAAGGGCAATCTGGGGACAGATACTGGCACCAAGTGGTCCCAGCCCTTATTTTGTTCCACTCTCTCCTTAGTTCTTCTACTCTTTACTTCCTTTCTATCCTTTTTTGTCTGCATCTTCCATGAGTCAGGGGCAGGCACATGTGTGTAGTGCTTAGACCCACAGGTGTCACTCAGAGTAGAAGAGGTTGCTGGTACCTGCTCTGAATCTTCCCCCTTTTTTGTGGTGAACAAAGCTTGAGATAGGAATGCTGCTGCTGGTCCCTGCTCTGCCTTGACCTAGTCCTTAAACTGTGAGCCTTCCCCCTTACCTGTGAAATGAAGGAAATCATCTCCAGGATTCCTTCCAGCCATGGACAGGGAGATGTATTTTCCTCTCCCTTTCCCTGTGCTCTGATGTATTCTCAATCAGAGACCCACCCTTATTTGCTTGTTTGGTTTTGTTTTGTTTTTAATATGACAGCCCTTTGGCCATAACCAGTCCAGCAAGACATCTACAGGAGAATACTATTCTTAAAGCTACTGAAGTACAGTTCCCACCAAAGCCAGTAGTAACACCTGAAGCAAAGGTAAGTTTGACCCATCAGCAGCAGAACGGACTGCTTTTCTTTCTGTTGTTTCTTTGAGTAGTAGTGGATATGTAATATTTGATATGAAAATCAATTACGGTGGCACATGCCTGTAATCCCAGGGGCTCGGGAGACTAAGGCAGGAGGATCATGAGTTCAAAGCCAGCCTCAGCAAAAGTAAGACACTAAGCAACTCACTGAGACCCTGTCTCTAAATAAAGTACAAAACAGGACTGGGAATGGGAATGTGGCTCAGTGATCAGTACCCCTGAGTTCAAACCCCAGCCCCCCACCTCCCCATCCAAAAAAAAAAAAAAAATGATAGGCATGAGTTAATATTCCTAAAAATAAGAGAATATGCTTTTACTCTACCCATCTCCTCTCCAAGTTCAATAAAGTAATGTTGATAGTTGGGTTTTTAATCCATGAAGGCTCCCTAGAGTCAGGCAGAGAAAGGAGAGCAATTGAGTGGTGATGTACCAGGCGTTGTGGGCTATAGGAAGGATTCCCAGCCTCATCCCTATTCAGGAATTATCAATTTTGTGAACAACGTCCCATGTGGGAGGAATAATATGGTACTAAGGCTTGAGGTTAAACAGCAGTGAGTGGTAAACGTAAAGTCCTATAGCAGTTGGTGAAGGCATATCAAACACTCAACTGGGGCCAAGGAAACCATGGAGTGGATGGTGAAAGAAAGCTATAAATATCAGTCTTGCTGCATATGCAAACGAAGATTCCATTAGCTACTCATATACTTGATCTTATGTATTAACCAGAGCTATTTAAGATCAGTGGTGGTCAGCTCCATTGGATGGTCCTTCAGCAACTTTAAAGTCAAAGCAAGCAGTGTGAGTCTTAATTCCTTTTAGGAGTGTTCGGTCTTGCTGTTCCCTCATAGCACACCTATGTGAAGTAGATTAGAAAGGAGTCTGTTTTCCAAGTTGTCTCACTGATGTATTTACATGAAAAGAGTGAACATCTTTAGTAGTTGTTTGTAATTCCTAACTGGTAACTTCCTGCCCCCATCATAGGAGTTTAAGCACTCCATAACCAATAAATTAAATCTGCAAGGGAGAGCTCTGTGCAGTGATATCCCCCTGCAATTCCAGTGGCTCGGGAGGCTGAGGCAAGAGGATCGCAAAAAAATTTAAAACGGGAACTGTAGCTCATTGGTAAAGTGCCCCTGGGGTCAATTCGCAGGACCTCCTCCCCCCACCCCAACAAAAAAACAAAATCTGCAAGAAATGAGTTCTGTAATACATTCCTAGGCACAGGAGGGTTTTCTGATTCCTGGGAGAGGCTAGAGAGAGCCCAGTGGTGAACTGATGGACCTAATTTGATGTCAGCACTACACTCAACAACTGTGTGACTTTTGGGCCAATTTACTTAAACTTTCTGAGTTGTTTTATTTCACCCATGAAACAGAAACACTTTCAGGGTAACTGTGAGGTTCAGGAGAACTGAATAATTTGCCACTCAGTAATTTCTGCAGTTGCTCTTAGGTAGTGACCATGTCATCTGCCATCCAGGTAACACTGAAGGACAGGTTGCCTGAAAGATGTTTAATTTTCATCTGTGAGATCTCTGAAGGCTATTTCTTTATACCACTTTTGTCAAATTCTAGTATTCATTCAATAAATAGATGAATAAATGCTCTTGACATTAAATTGGATGGACCTGCTGTAAAGAATACAGAAATACTCTGAGTTTTCCTGCTACTTGCCTCCTATTTCCCTTTTTTTTTTTTTTTTTTTTTTTTTTGCCTCCTTCTAAATATGTTATTTCTCCAACCCCTACCCTCTTCTCTCCCTCTCCTTTCACAGCAAATAGTTATTGAGTGCCTGTTAGTCACTGGACAGTGTTGTAGGTAGTGGAGATGGAATTGTGCACATGTAGCAGTAAACTATACAGATGCGTTCCCTGTCTTTATGGAACTTATATTCCAGTAGGAGAGACATTAACACACAATTGGATGTATTTCAGATGGTTATAAATGTTATGAAGAAAATAAATTAGAGTAAGCTGGGGAGGGGGTCGGCTTTGGAAGGTGGGAGCTCCTTTTTTGATGGCATAGTTGGGGAAGGCCTCGATGATGAATGGATGTTTTGAGCAGTGTCTTGAACCATTGATTGTGAAGGTGAAAGCCATGCGTAGATCTGTGGGGAAAGTTCTTGATAGAAGTAGGCACAGCTCAGTGTGGGAATGAGCTCACAGGTCCAAGAGGAGAGGGGAGAGGGTAGAAGAGGCCCTGAGCCATTATGAAACGTGGTGGAAAGCAGACAAGGGGTGTAATTAGGACAACTATGTGATCCATTTGCACTTTTAAGAGCCTACACTGGCAGGTATGTAGAAAGAAAATTCAAGATAAAAGAAATTTATTTTACCAGTGTCTGACCCTACAGGACCTGTTAAACTCTTAAAAAAGGTTTTTGCATGTGTGTATATGTGGCAGGGGTGTACTGGACACTGAACCCAGTACCATTGAGCCACATGCCCAGTCCTTTTCACTTTGAGACAGGGTCTCATTAAGTTGCTGAGGCTAGCCTCGAATTTGTGATCTTTGGCCTTGCCTCAGCTTCCCAAGTAAACTGGAATTATAACTATGTGCTACCACATCCAGCAGAAAGTTCTCAGAAAGCCAAGTGTTGTTATATTCATTCCTGTGAATTGTTTTTATCTTCCAAATACTTTAATCAAGCAAGTAAGTATCTTTGATTTCTGAAAACACAGATTTGGCATTATACTTTTTTTTTTTTTTTTTTGGTATGTACTGGGGATAGAAACCAGGGTTATTTTACCATTGCACTATGTTCCCATGCTATCCCCCACCTTCCTTTTTTAAATTTTTTTATTCTGAAACAGGATCTTGCTTAGTTGCTGATGCCGGATCTAACTTTTGATCCTCATGCCTCAACCTCCTGGGTTGCTAGAATTACAGGTAGCATTATACTTTTGTTAATTAAACATGGAAAAAATAGAAAATCGTCTGTTATAGGTTTTGTTGTAAGTAAACTTGAGTTTTTTGGGCAGTGTTAGGTTCACAGCAAAATTGAGCAGAAAATACATAGTTCCCATGTACCACCTGCCCCTCTCCTGCAACCTTCCATATCAACATCTCACACCAGAGAAGTACATTTGTTATTGTTTATGAACCTACATTGGCACATCATCATCACCCTACTAGCTTTTGATGATATTGTTTTAGATTTTTCAGAATTGATTCATTTATTTAAAATAGTTGCATATAAAACTGGATAAATAGAACTGTCTAGTTGATTGATAGGAAGAAAGCAAGCAGGAAATGATAAATCTTACATAGGTCATTTATGATAAGACTTATAGAAGTAAGACTACAAACCTTTCATACCTAGTGGAAAGAAAACCTCCATGTTGGTATAAATTTGAATTCCTTGTCAAACTCCCTCACTATATGTTTTTGGTCTGTAGTACCTTTGGGGATATAATCCTATTCAGTTTTCCCAATAATGGTTTAGATAGTACCTGATCATTTGTTTAAAGACCTTTCAGGGGAAAAATGGGGTATGGAGGGAAAGCATTTCAAAGCCTGTGACACGTTGTGATGTCAATCATTGTCATTCTCCTTTTACTGCATTGGTGGTAGTATAAGCTTAGAATTTCCACTTTCTTGGAAGTTCACATGAGACCATGGTTTGTTGATGCAGGACCTTGAAGTTAGACTTTTCCCATCCAAACAAGCACTTTTTTGTTGGTCTACTGCTTTAGGGGCCGGCGTATTTAGAGGCCCTTCTGCAGGGGATGGGGAGTCTCTAGTAGCAGAGAGGTGCCCTTCCTTATCTTCCCTGGGTCTGCCCGATAGTTTTCCAGGAAAGGCCTTAAGCCCCTTCTCTGCAGGAGATATCTGCTTTGGGCCCATGGCAGTGGATCCAGAGCCTCTTCCCTCTGGGATGCTGGGATTGTCTGCTGCAACCTTCTACAAGAAACTTTCCTTTGCAGGCGTTTATCCGGCGATGCTTGGCCTACCGAAAGGAAGACCGCATCGATGTCCAGCAGCTGGCCTGTGACCCCTACTTGCTGCCTCATATCCGAAAGTCGGTCTCCACAAGTAGCCCCGCTGGAGCTGCTATTGCATCAACCTCTGGGGCATCCAATAACAGTTCTTCAAATTGAGACTGACTCCAAGGCCACAAACTGTTAACACACAGAGTGGACAAACAGCATTCAGCAGCGGGTTTGGAACTTAGCGAATCCGAATGGATCTCATGAAACCTGTACCAGGTGCTTTTATTTTCTTGCTTTTTTCCCATCCATAGAGCATGACAGCATCGATTCTCATTGAGGAGAAACCTTGGGCAGCTCTGGCCAGGCCTCATAGGAAAAGGCCCCGCCCAAGGTTCTGGCGTCAACGGCCACTGTGTGTGGCTGCTCTGAGTGAGGAAAAAATTAAAAAGAAAAACTGGTTCCATGTACTGTGAACTTGAAAATATGCAGACTCAGGGGGGTCCCTGATGCAATGCTTCAGATGAAGAATGTGGACTTGAAAATACAGACTGGGCTAGTCCAGTGTCTATATTTAAACTTGTTCTTTTCTTTTAATAAAGTTTAGGTAACATCTCCTGAAAAGCTTGTAGCACAAAGGCTCAGCTGGGGATGGTGTTTGACTTCGGAGGAAAAAAGTTGCTATTGCCCGTTAAAGGCACTAGAGTTAGTGTTTTATCCCTAAATAATTTCAATTTTTAAAAAACATGCAGCTTCCCTCCCCCCTTTTTTATTTTTAAAAGAATACATTTGGTCATAAAGTGAAACCCGTATTAGCAAGTACGTGGCAATGTTCATTCCAGTCAGATGCAGCTTTCTCCTCCGTCTGGTCTCCTGCTTGCAATTGCTTCCTTCATCTCAGTTGGGAAAGAAGGGAGTGGGCGTACTGCAATGTGCGGGTTTTTGCCATTGGACAAAGAATGAGGTTAGAAGACTGCAGCTTGGAGTCTCTCTAGGTTTTCAACTATTTCTTCACAATTTGAACACTTGACGGTTGTCCCTTTTAATTTATTTGAAGTGCTATTTTTTTAAATAAAGGTTCATCTGTCCATGCAGTCCTCCTGGATTCTCTGAATGTAGTAACTATCGAAATGACTCCAAAGGTAGGCAGAAAACAGGCTGGGAAGCTGAAAGCTCCAGGGATCGGTAGTTCTACCCACAGTCTTTGTGTGCTTGCTAAATGGTGTACATTTCTTGTTAACCACATTATTAAAACTTGATCAGCACATAAGCTTTCCTCTGTTAGATCTTTTGGCAGGAAACAGTCTTCTCCTAGTACTCTAAATTTGGTGGGTGTGTGCTGGTGTGTGTGTTTGTGTGTGCATGTACACACACACTTTAACTCACTTTAATAGATTAATCAAGTGGAATTTTTAAAAAAATCATCTCAAGGAAAATAGGTATTTCAGCTATGAACATTCTTTTGGAACTAATTTTTGAAAACATTCGGTCGTTTCTGAGACATGTGATTAACTGAAGATGAAGCTGAAATGGGAGACATGTGGCCCCACAGTGCCCTTGAAACAGCAGAGCCCTCGGCAGGAGAGGGAAGGAGGCCAGAGCCTGAACATGTGGTAGCCAGCTTGGAATGTTACTGACAGATGTGGCAAGAGGGCTCAGCCAGAAATATTTAAAGATGTAGCGTGCAGGCCTGCTTGTTCTCTGGGCAGGACGGGAGTCAGGAAGGGCAAAGCTCTTGAACGGCTCATGATTGTAGTATTTCTTTTACACGTGAAAAATGTCACTGATGACACTTTCTGTTTTGTGGGCCTGCCCCACTCTCCTCAATATCAAGCCATCTTGAGAGAAGGTGGAACATTCCAAACTAAGAGAAGTCCATGGGTAGGCGTCCTATGGAACACGGAAGGAAAGAAGTCAGTCCCAGAGGCCTTGGTGCCCTCAGCTTTTAAAAAACTATTTTATTGAAATAAAATGTTGATATTTATACACACATGCATGTGTGCGTGCACATGCATGTGTTTTTCCTCTTTGATTTTTCTTTTATGCCACTGGGGATGGAACCCAGTGCTTCATGGTGTTTAGGCAAGCACTCTGCCACTGAGCCACATCTCCAGCCCTGCTTTTTTTTTTTTTTTTTTAAACCACTGCCTTCAAGCTGCTAAGCAGAGAGCAGCAGGTTGAATAGTAGTTTGAATGTACATGAAGACATGAAGAGACAGATGAAGTTGAGACCATGTTAAATCAACTAAAAATAATAGTTCTGTGCATTTTCCCCTTTTCTCTCTATAGTGACCTTGCAGTTCAGTTTTTTGTTTATTTGTTTGTTTGGTACCATGGATTGAACCCAGAGGCACTTCCACTGAGCCACATCCCCAGCCCTTCTTTATATTTTATTTAGAGACAGGTTCTCGCTGAGTTGCTTAGGGCCTTGCTAAATTGCTGAGACTGACCTTGAATTTATGATCCTTCTGCCTCAGCCTCCAAGCTGCTGGGATTACAGGCATGCACCACTGTGCCTGTCTACAATTTAGTTTTTTAATTGACTTTTTAAGGTTGAAATAAAAAGTTCATCTTTATGCCTTTTCTCTAATTTCCTGTCTCCTTTTTTCCCATGGGCTGATCAGTGAAGCTCAGGACTTGACTTGTCCATCTGCTTTTTCTCCCCTCACCCTGAAGAAGTCTCCCCTTGCTTTGATTGAGTTTAAGGCCTGGTTGGGCTTGACCAAGTCAGAGCAAGACATCTTTCCACTGTGTGGGCCAGCCCCAGAGAGCACACAGAGCACTGACCTTTCCTGGTCTTGGAAGGAGCCAGTAAATCACTAGGTGGAGTTCTCCATGACAGACTTTGTTGCAGTGGGGTTCACCTTCTGCAAGGATAGCCCCTATTGCCAGTGTTGATTTATTTTACACAATGATACAAGTGTTTATTAATTTGTAATTAAACCCAGCCAGACTATTCTGGCCTTTCCCAGTTTGGGGCAGGAGGAGGAAGGATATTAAAGTTTTAAGAGGAAAATTCCCCACCTTCTTGATTTTACTCTATTTCTCCAATTTCCAAACATAGCCCTTAAGATCAAGGGTGTTAGATGCCGGGGTCCTGGCAGACAGCAGAGCCCCCTGGACAGTTCAGGCACAGTGGGAATGTATTGGTTGATGCAATGCACTTTGTTCCTCTGATGTGCTAAGAACTAGGCTTGTTGGTGGGAAACAGCAACGAACAAGACAGGGAAGGGCCAGCTGGTGGCTCATATCCAGGAGTGGGGGCCCAGGCCCAGGAAGTGATGAAATGCCCAGTAAGAGTTGAAATGTGGAAGATGGAGGGGAGGGATTTGAGCCCTTCCGTTGCGGGATGGGCAGCATTGAGAAGAGAATCACCAGAAGAACTGCATGCACCCCACTTCTGTGGATGACCTGGCACACCAGCTGTCTTTTGGAAGTGTGTCCCTCTCCTGCTGTCTAGTCTTGGAAGGACAGGTTTTCTTCCAGCTAAGATTAGCAGTCAGGGTACTCTTATGTTTCTTAATTTAGACAGTAGGGCTCTTTAAACATAGTTATCTCTTAGAATCCTCAAGCTAGAAGCAAGCATTGGCTTCTTCTAAGAAGACACAGTTTACAAGTAGCTGGACCCACTTTAGTGATTTTCTTTTTTCTTTCTGAACCTCTTTTCTTCCCTCCCTTACTTCATCACTCAAATTGCCCAAGCCATCTGTTTTCCTTTCTTGAGTTAGAATCACTCAGAGGTTGAGTCTGAGTCTGAACTTTTAAAATTATGTCTGAGTTCAAATCTCACCTCCGCAAACTTGAGGGATATCTCCTCACTCCTACAGAGTAGGATAGGAGTAGCAATAAGATAGGTAAAGGGCTTGGCATATAAGAGGGGAATCAAAAATGTGATCTAAGGATCGCAAGTTCAAGGCCAACCTCAATGACTTAAAGACCCTGTCTCTTGGGCTGGGGATGTAGCTCAGTTGATAAAAGTGATAAAAGTGCTTGCCTCCCATGCACAAGGCCCTGGGTTCTAATCCCCAGTACCACCAAAAAAAAAAAAAAAAAAAAAAAAAAAAAAAATCACAAGACCAAGTGCAAGAGTTAGCTGGTCCTGGAGTCCCCAAGTTCATGGGTTTGAAGTTCAGAACCTCCTCCTCACCGATGTGTCAGGTGATACTTTGACCTTGGGTAGGTGATGTAGACTTCCAGAAATGGCCCCTCCAACTTGAGGTTCAACACCAGTCTCTTCCTAGGTTAGTGGGTGTCTTAGTCTGACTCCACGATTGCTTCTCAGTGAGTCTGGGAGAAGAATCCTATAGGCTAGTGGTTCTCAAAATGACCAGCAGCATCAGCTTAACCAGGAAGCTTCTTAAAAGTGCAGTCTCAGGCCCCCACCCCACCCACTGATCAGAAACTAGAGGCAGGGCTTAGCTTTCTGGTGTCACCTTCAGGTGATGCTAATGCAGGCTAACTTTTGAGAACACAGCCAGGGACTGTCTAGCCGGGATCACCAGAGAGGGTAGCAGTCAGGCTTCTTTTTTAACCAAACCCACGCCCTCCAGCAAGCTAGGCAAGTGCTCTACTACTGAACTACACCCCCAGCCCTCAGGCCTCTTCTAAACTCACCCAACTGGAAGTCAGGGGTGAGACCTGTTTTATTTTCTACATTGGGAATAAAATTTATTTTAAGCTCTGGACTCTTCTAGGACTACTGTCAGATATTGGTTGTTGTGATGGACCAACAACAAGGGCCCCTTATATAGGATCCTGAAGGTACACTCAAGAACCGTTCCCTGGGCCTTCTTTTAAAATATACAATAACTCAATATCAGTATCTAACTGAGACTGCTTCTGAGTCTAAGGGACAGCCTGGATGGGAGTGTGTTGTGTGTGAGAAGAACCTGGGGCTGGCCTGCCCCAGCTCTTAGGAGAAGTGGGGAGGAGAGTTCAAGAGGGAGTGACTGCTGGTGATCTTTGCGGGTGGGTTGGGGGAACGTGCCAGAGGCTGGGAAAACAGGCAGACCTGGGAGTAGGTCTGAGACCTCTTGGGGGCAGAGAATACAAGAGTGCTATTGTGCTGGAGGAGCCCAGCAGGGGCTGGAGTCAGTAAAGGGATGTGTGTATGTGTGAGGCTCTGAGCAGGAGACCCCATGGTGCGAGGGGGTCAGAGAGCAGCTGGCTGGCCAGCTGGGCCCCACCCCACTGGCCCTGGGTCAGGCCTCCTGGGTGTGGTGGGAAGTGTCCAGCCAGAGGACTCTGCTAATCTCAGCCCTGCTAGCAGCCATTGCTGGTGGCCTCCTGTGCAACTCAAGCAACTAAAGCTTGAGGAGGGGCAAAGGGAAGGGACTCAGCACTTGTGCTTTGCAAAGAAGTTTCTCAGCTGTGTTTCTTCTTAACCTACATATAAGCAAGATGGAAGTATCTCATTGATTTTACAACCAGGAAACAGGCCCATGGGGATTGGTGACTGTCAGTGGGTAGAGCTGGAGTGACTGGGAAGGGGACTGCAGGTTGAAAATTTTGTGAGGTGGATTCTCTGAGTGCCATCTTTGGGGAGAGTTGGCTGAGTGAAGGTTGCACTTGGATCCCCAGCAAAAGTTATAGTTTGCCCTAATTAGGCCAATCCTGATCCAGGCATATTTTGCCTGATCCTGTCACTGTGTCCCTCCTCTCCCTCCTGGCTAGTAGTACTTTGAGGTCAGCCAGTGTGGGCAGCATCCCTGTCCCTGCAGTCCAGGCCAGAAGTGAATTTAGGTGGGAAAATGGGGGTGTGACTTCACAGAAAAGTAGTGCTGACCGTTCTCTAAGATCTGGTTCTGTAGTCTATAGATAGGAAGGCACAGTCCTGCCCTACCGCTGGAAAATGTGTCTTGCTCCTAAGTATCCTGATTGGATACACAGGAATGGGTCAAGGTTGCACAAACCTCACCTGCCATCTTGTGGTTACGGTGAGCCCAGGGCCTGGCTGAGGGACTCCAGGCAGTCTGACCTGCTGAAGTGTCTGTGAAGGGCAAATAGAGCCCTCTGCAGGTGGATGAGGGACCCTAGAGGTGAGACAAAAAGGTGGGGCGATATGTTAGAGGCAGTGCTTTTTGGTCAGGGACTGAGCAGGAATAGCTGGGGACCAGGTGGCTGGTCCTCAACAGCAGTGTTTTTCAGATTTGTTTAATGGCAGTACACTCCGTGATATACCTCATATCTCCACCCAGTACATATTCCACAGAATAGAACTTCACTCACATGCAATGCATTGTGACATTTCATTTTTTAAAATGCTGGCCACCACCCTCCAGACAGCTGGAAAACATTGCAGAGCCTCCCAGGTGCCCCACTAGCTGCTCCACTGGGGGCTGGGAAAGATTTGGCCAGCCTCTTGGGACTGGGTTGGGGCTGGTGGGCTAGCTGGATGCAGCCACCTGGCTTCTTTTTTGGTCCAGGGCTCTACTCTGCCAGAGGCTGAATCAGGGGAGGTTCTGCATCTGCAAAGCCACCCTTTGCCTTTACACCCTCTGGGCCACTGTTGATGGCCTCAGCCTTGCTTCAGAGGTTCAAGTACTGAGACTAGAGAAAATCTCACCCCACCTGTTCTTCCTGAGTTGGGGAAATGGAGGCAGGGGTGAGGGAGCAGCAGGGACAGCGTGTTGAAGAAGGAAGGAGGTGCAGAAGCTGCTGGCCAGCCAGAGCTGTGGCCAGAGGAAGCCTGGACTTCTGGCTCAGCCCCATCCCCAGTGTAGGAACAGGCTCAGAGGCACTGTAGCTCCAGATTGGAGAGGCCTTTATAGAGCAGAGTGACATAATGTCCTTCATTGCCACTCGCACTCACTGGGTGGGGAAGTAGAAAATTCTGGGACTACATCCTGCTCTACTGTACCTCTTTCTTCAGCTCAACTCTGTGGACCCTCCTTTCCTTGCTGTAGTGCCTCAGGTCAACTTCTGCCCCTCTCTGAATTCCAGTAGCCAGCTTGCTCCTGACCTTTTCCAGCTCCCAAGTGGAGACCAGAGCCAGTGACGATCTGGGAGACACTAGCAGTGACCCTTGCTGAAGCCTGGGCTCTCAGTTCTTGAACCCTCTTGCTCTGAGCTTACTCCAGGGCCCTGATGACAGCTGACCACATTCCTGTGGCTCCTCTAAGTGGGAGTTTGTGTCCCAAGTTCTTGGGAGTCAGAGTCTGGACTCCTAGACCCAGTGAGGAAGTCTACACCCGCTTCTTCCTGGAAGGCGCTGTGAGGTGACCACCTGTAGCCCCTGAGAGAGAAAAGCCAGAGTTGGGAGTCACTGTAAAAATGTGGTCTTCTAATACAGGCTTGTGTTGAAAGTAAGTGGACCACATTCAGAGACCCTCCTGAGATGGGGAAGCCCTTCTAGGTGTTACCCGTATGAGGAAAAAGGGAAGGATCTGGAGAAAGTGGGCAAAATTTTCTTCTCAAATTCAGTTTGTGACCATGATGGGATAGTCCCGTCAAGAGAAGACAGACCAACCACAGAACTCCACAGTGACGTGGATGTCGGGGAATCGGACTTACCCAAGACTGCACAGCCTGGGGCAGGCAGAGCCAAACTTTGATATTTGGGGCTGTGTGAATCCTGAGTCTGCTGCCTTCTGGAGCTGTGGATAGGTGGCTTGCTGAGTGGAGCCCTGTGGGCTCCTGTCTGTGATGCCATAGCCAGGGAGCTGGGATAAAGGGTGGACTGCACCCAGGCTAGCCCATGCTTGGCCCTGGCCTGGAGAGGTGCAGGGTGGGGCAGTCCTGCCAGCTGAGAGGTCTCGAGTTGCTTCAGGAGAGCTGGCCAAGTCTTTCCTTTCTTACAGCCTCCCACCCTGCCTGACCACCCAGCTGCCTCCTTCCTCCCTGCCTGTGCTCCTTTTTCTTCAGCTTGTGTTGTAGGCCTGGCCTGCGAGGGGTGCTCTGCTCCCCTGGGTGCCCTCCAGTGGCAGAAGCTAAGCCCTGGAACCGGGGAAGAGGAAACTCATGCCAAGGAACCTAAGCACAGTGAGTAACCATACAAAAATGTGTTCCTCAGAGATGCCCGAGGCTCAGAAGGGAAATGACTTGCTTAAGAACATGTGGCTAAGTGAACGGCAGAACAGGAACTAGCTCAGCTCTCATACCCTGGCTGGACTTCACTGCCCCAAGTTGGGCTGTTTGCGAATGTGGGGTTTTTAAGCCAGCCACGGTGAGCATGGAAATGCTTCTGCCTGGATTCGTTTACACTTCAGGATACCATTTTTGCCTACAGTTAAACACGAAATGCTGAGACAGTGAGGGAGGTTGTATTGGTCTCTTGTGACATCCAGTGTTCCAATCCTGATATATCTGACGTGTGCAGATCTCAAAGGCAGTAGTAGGGAGGAGGCAGGGAGAGGCAGACTAGATGAAAGGACAGTATTTGTAGGGAGATGCCCTGATGTTCAAATCACAAAGGAAGATAGAAAACAAGTTCCCCTTTTACATAAAAGAAGTATGAGCTAACTTGCTAACGGTCACAAACCTGGTAAATGGAGCTGGGATTCTTACTTGGGTCTGACTCCTTAAGTCTGTGCTCCTTTTACTAAACTGGTTTACTGAAATCACAGCACCCCCCTCCTCCTGCCCCAGGGCCTGTGGAAAGCCATTTCTCAGTATTGATTCCACTATAGCAAGTATTATCTTGGCAAAAATCCCCTGGAACCAGTCAGAAACCTCACTAAGTCCCAAGCATCTGGCCTGATGCCTGGCTCCTCATAGGCCCTCCAGTAAAGAGCATTCAGCGAGCTTTCATGGGAGTGGGGAGGAGGCATGGGCACAGAGGACTCCGGCCTTTCTTGAAAACAGATGAGGAGCTGGGTGCTGGGTTCCTCGAAAGCCCTGGCCCTCACAACGCCCAAGGCTCCTGCAAACTGTGGCCATGTTCTGTTGACAATCAAGCCTGCATAGGATCTTTAAGAAGTAGGAAACTGGGCTGGATTCTCCAGAGAATTGCCCAGATGTGGCCCTGCTCTCTGCCCTTAAAGCTCAAGATAAAAGGCAGATGGTAGCAGGAGTCTTGTGCCCAGACAGATGATCCACAGTAAGTAGCCCTGGTGTGCCGCAGCAGGAAGTCTCTCTTTCTACAGAGACTGGAGCAGGGCCTCGATGGCTTGAACCAACCTGTCCTGGCCAGTGCAGTACACCTTCATGCTCCTCAGCCATTGAGCATTTTGCCTGGAATATGCCAAAAATTTCACCTATTTTTCCTTACTAAATGAAGCTGATGGGGCTGCTGCTGTGCCTGCTCATCTGTCTCCCCCTGCGGCTGGCACAGGGGAGCAGCACATGCTCTGTGAGTGTGCACCTCTTGTGCTGGACACACAGCAGACCCTGTGCTGGCAAGTGGTGGCCTCTCTGGAGCCACATCACACTCTGGTGATGTCAGGAAGTTGGCTTCTACCCTCTCAGTGGGGGAATGCCAAAACCTATTCAGGCTGGTTGAGAAGGGGGATTCCATCCCCATTCCAGAAGTATCCTGAGTTTGAGCTGTTCAGACAGGAAGAGGGTGGCTCAGCTGAAGGTGGCAAATCCTCAAATCCCTTGCAGATAACAGGGCTGGGAGAGAGAAGGCCAAGAGGAGGATCTTGGAGGCGGCCCCTGCATAGCCAATGGTGTGCAGGGTTCTGGGGGTGGGGGAGTCACAGGACATGCCACACCAAGAAGACACACCCCAGGGGGTACTGAAGAAGAGGTTTCCAGAAAGCCACCTGGCCTTCTCAGGGCTGCCCAAGCTAGCCATGTAGCCATGGAATGATGGGGCTTTTGGTGTGGCTGCCAATCATCTTTCAGGGCCACAGTGTTCCTAGTGGAGCCTTCCCAAGCACTGTAAGGGGCTTCAGTGGGTGCTGCCTTTGGGACATGCAATCACTGGATTGATAATTTGCCAAGAATCTCAGCTGGCTCAGATGGGAGGAGTTTAAGTGATGGGTAAGATTACCCAAGGTTGGAGTCATAAAAAGAGAAAAGCCCGACTTGTTTTTTCCAAAAAAGTACCGCAGTGGACAGCCCAGGAAAACAATAAAATTTATATTACAGTTTCCTAGTGTATTTATTTGATTACTTGGGATGGGAGAATATAAGTGTCCTTTGCATTTAGGATCTCCAAATGTCTCAGTCCTGCTCTTAGCCCAGAAATCGCAGGCGACTTTTCTGGGGTTGCTCAGGAAATATGAGGTAGACCTGGGGCTGGGCTCCAGCATCCCTAACTTCCTCCGTGTTCTGCGCTGCTGTGACCTGTTGCATAATGCTGAATAACTGAATTGTCTTCCCCTTTTATGAAATTTCCATTTGGTCCTTTGCTACCGGCCAGTTGGTGGGAATGATGCTGTCTTCTGGGACATCAAGTGGACAGATTTCTCCAGGTTTCTGGATGCGGCCCCAACCAGCAAAGATGCTACATTCCTTTTGAGCCAATAACAATGACACAAGGGTCACATAAATGCTAAAACAGGACGGACAAGAACAGTTAGCGTTAGGCACATTCAACTGGGGCCCTGCCTTACCCTCCCCCATTCTTCGCCCTGTGGCCGGAACAGGCTCCGCCCCCTCTCCCCCAGACCGGGGGAGGGGTCCTCCTAGGCAAAGATGCAGCGGATGCTTGGCGGCTAGAAATTTTGGCAGAGAGGCGGGATGAAGCGGGTGCTGGCGGCCCGGTCTGGCCACCATGGGTTAGCCGCGCGCCCCCGCCTTCGGCTGGCCGGGCTTCGCAGCCCAGTTCCCGCCACGCGGTGAAGTTTGCGGAAAGTTTTGCAGTTGCTTCCCCGCCCGTGCCAGTTGGGGAGCTGTGACGCAGCGTCTGGGGCTCCAGGCCGGGACAGAAAAGAGGGAAGGCGCGGCGGGGAGAGATTAGGAAACCCGGAGAAAAGAGCGCACGCTGGGGTCCTCCTTGACCGCGCGAATCCTCCTCCCCCTCCTCCCTCCTGACGCTTTCTCTACGGCCTGGTCCCCAGCCCCACGCCTCCTCCCCTTCCCCTCCCACGCTGCCCGCTTCCCTTCCCCTCTGCCCCTCCAACCCTCCTCCCGGGTTCTGCGCTCCTCCCTCCGCCCTCCCTCCACCCGGCCTGCCTCTTCCCTCCTCCTCCCCGGGAGGCATCACTTCGTCCCAACCCGGAGGAGGACGCGAGCCCCTCAGCCACCTCAGCCAGCGCCAGGGTTGCCACCGCGCGCCGCCCCCTGCGCCCCCTCGGTCCCCGCGTCCGCTGAGCGCCGCGGGGATGGGGCCCGTCCGTCAGTCCCCCGCACCCTGGCCTCGTCACCTGCTGCGCTGCGTCCTGCTCTTGGGGGGCCTGCACCTCAACCCTCCCGGGGCCGCCGCCGCCGCCGCCCTCCCGGGTAAGGCGCTGCCAACTTGGCCAACTTCGGGGGCCGGGCGCGGGAAACGGGCCTCTCGACTTCCCCTCCTCCCCCTCCCCTCTCCCAGAAGCGTGTGTGCGTGTGCGAGTGTGTGACTGGGTTTTTAAAAATCGTCTCGGCTTTTCTGAAAGCGGGGGAGGGAGGGAGGAGGAGCGGCTGGAGGTGGGGGAGGACCTGAGTGGAACCAGATGTGGCGGGCGGCGGGGGAGGGGCGCCGGGGGCTCGCCCGGGAGAAGGCGGGCTGGGAGGACCCCCGCCGGCCCCCGGACCACCCGGCGCCGGGGAGCCAGGGGCTCGGCCCCTCGCTCTGCCCCAGGACGGGTGCGCTCTTGGGGTTCCGCACTATCGGTACGCAAGCGTTCTCCCGCCCTGCTTGCATCTCGGGGGGCTGTTCAGATTTTCTTTTCCACACTTGGTCCTCAAGGACGGCTTTTGGCATGAGGCTTCCCCACGGCTCCGGTCGAGCTCTGAGGGGCAGTTTTATGCCATGAAGATGAAACGAGACTGAGCGCCCGCCTGTGTGTGTGTGTGTGGTGAGGGTGACGCTGTTCGGGCGGCCCTGGCCAAGCTGGCGCCCCTCCAGAGTGGACAGATCTTGAGGGCAAAAGAGCTGCTAAAAAGATGCCAAAACTCAACCAACAGAAGACCAACCAAACAAACCCCCAAATTGTACCCTTGTCTTCCTGCTGCTTTTTCAAGGGGTGACAGCAAAATGTGGGGACAGTCAGATCCATCGCCCAGAATCCGAGGGTTAAAAGGAAAAGATCCACTTCTTGGGGACTGACAGGAGTAAAAGCAGCCGGGCCCTGGGACCATCTCCTGCTTTATATTTAATTCGGGTTTGGGGTGAGTGAAAGGGGACAGTCAGAACAGTAAATGCAGTTTGGGGCAAGGACCAGGTGGCCCCTGGAAAGCCTGAAGCTTCTGACCTGACCTTTTGTGCTCTGTGCATCCAAGACTCTCATCTGTCTGGGGAAGGAAAGGGGGGTCAGGGCGACCCACATTCTCACTAAAAAGAGTCCCCTCCTGAATTCCAGACCAACCTGGAATTTCAGGCTGGACAAACACAAAGCACACAGTGCACAGACCTCCCTACACTCCTTCCTGAGCCTCAGTCCTCCATGAAGGAGGGTTGGGAGGGAGGAGGAAGAGGATGGCCATTGCGGAGCCCCAGCCCACATTTAAAGCCAGGCCCCAGGAGGGAGTCATGACCAGAGTGCTGACTTGGGCTTTTCCCCCAGGGAGCTTTGGACAGAGGGAGCTGGAAGTACTTGGTGAGGGGCCCAGTCAGGGAGAACAAGAAGCCAGGAGTGTCCCCTGTTTCTGGTCCTCTCTGCTGCCCCCAGGACTGTGCCCCTGGACCACATACCCACAGCCTCAGAGGTTGCACTGCATGGATCATCACCAGAGGCAGCCCAGGTCTGGGAGGACATGGGTGGGGGCGAGTGGATTCTCACTGGAATAGTTGAGCAGGAGGTGAATGAAGTCCTGGCCTAACTTCTCTGTTGCTTCTGCACACCTTTCCCCTCTGCCTGGGGTGCTTCTGCCCCCACCCTGCCAACTGCCATTTGTCCCTCCTCTGGGAAGCCTGTGCAGAGCTTCCTGGATGAATTCCTTCCTGAAGAACTTTCATCTCTCTCACCTGATGAATCAGGTGAGCCTGGGAGAAATTCACCAGCACCGGGAGCCCCAGGAAATGCTGTGGGAGTAGGGTTTGCTTGGCAGTCAGTGTGGTGGTGAAAGTACCCTGGGGAGGGCTACGTAGGAGGCTTCCTGACCACCAACAGGGAGCCCTTTGGGGCCAGGGGGTTGCAGGGCCCTCTTGGTGTGCAGTGATCTTTTTTCCACCCCTGTGGAGTGCCCTGCAAAGCTTGTGTCTGGAGTCGTCCTCTTAGTTAATTGATGAATTTCTGCATTTTTGAAGCATTCAGTTTGCTCATCACTGAGCCAAGGACTTGGGGAGGAAGGGAGGGAGGAGTGTAAGAAGCATCCCCAGGGAAAATAGAATCTTGTGGGAGAATGAAACGTAAAACATTGAACAGTATGGGCAGGTGGGATTCCACTAGTAGGTGCCTACTCATGGCTCACAGCCAGGCTATAGGCTTTGTGTGCCGTTTCTCATTACATTCTGAAAACAACTCAAGGAGATGGGTATTGTTGGACCCATCTTTCAGAGGAGGAAATGGAGGCTAAGAGGATCTGATAGTTTGCATGAGTCATGCAACTAGGAAATGAAAGGCTGGGGCAGGGAGTGCTTAATGGCTCCAGGCAAGAGAGAGCTCCGTCCAAGGAGTGAAGCTCTCTGGAGAGAGCTTGGGTGGGCCAGGCTTTGCTGAGCAGGGAGGGAAGCAGAGGGGAGACCAGAAAGGTGGGCTGGGGATTATGTGGAAACTTGCTGGGCTCCTGAGGGGAACTGGCCAGGTTCCTGGGAGGCCAAAATGGGGACACAACTTGCAGGCCGGCTGTGGGAACTCTGGAGACACGCTGGAGGTTTCCCCGAGCAGAAGAATGAGGTAGGGATTGGAAAGGGGGATCTGCTCTCCAGGTGGTGCAGTGAGGAATCCTCCCATGGGGAAGGACTTCAGTCCAAAGGACAGGGACAGCACGTTACTTCCAAGAGAAATCAGGTAGAGAGGCATCAGGTACTTCATGTGGCCAGAGCCAGCCAGAGTAACTCCCCGCAACTCCAGCCAGTTCCCCTTGGAGTCAGAGTTTAGAGCCTTCTTCCTTTCCCCCAAAACTCAGTTTTCCTTGCTCCAACTGCCGGCCCTCAGTGAGCTGCCAGGGTTTGGGTGCCCTGTCCCACTGTGCTTGCGATGGATCCCTGCTCTTCCCTGGGTTCAGGTGAGAGAGGAAGAAGCCTAGGTTTGGGTGTCCATTTGCTCAGACCAGAGAAGTCTTGGCTCTCTGATGCCCACATGATCTGAGACTTGGTCAGATGAGGTGGGAATGCCGTGAACTTCCCTGGAGACTCTTCATTTGAATCCACCATGGATGTATGCATTAGAAAGGAGGGAAGGCCACAACAGCTGAGGCCCAGATGGGCCCAGTGCTCTCCAGGCAGCTGCTCCTTGCTTCTCACAGCCCCACGAGGGCCTCTTGCCCTTTAGGTCCTGAGAGTCAAGAGTTGAGCAGTGAATTTGCTCATGACCACACCACTAGAAAGTGGGGAAAATGAGATCCAATGCAGGTGAAGCCCGAGAGGCTGACCCCTTCAGTACCAGCTCAGACAAAGCCCTGTGGCATATATGCTCGGGAAGATGGAGAATTCCTCCATAGCTCCAAGCCCTCCAGGACACCCTCTCCTGTGTCCTCCTGAGGGGGATCCTGAGGAGGAGGGTGAGAGCACCCTCAGTTACAAGGCAGCTGTTGGGCATTTCACTCCCGTGTCCCAGTAGGCCCGGGACGCAGGGACCAAGCCTACCTCAATGTCTTCAGGGTCACTGAAGTGCCCCTTCCAAGGAGACCTCAACAAACAGGTACAGAGTAAGGGACTTGCTGGCACCCCAGCTTCCCTGAGGTCAGAGGTTCACATACTCATTTGTTTATTCAGTGATGCTTACTGAGACTGCACAGTGAGAACAGATGACCAAGGCCTGTCCCTCCTTTGAGCCTACCAACTCCTGCAGCTCCACTGGGGGTCCCTGGACTTGGAGGGCTGGGCACTGCTGACAGGAAGTGTGTCTTCCTGTTTAGTCCTGCATGCGATGGGGAGGGCCCCTTTCCCATGACCGGTTCTATAAATCTGGGTGGGGTGGCCCACTGGAGTGGTGACACAGCTCTTGGAACCCAACCTGGCACTGCAGATCCTAGTTACTCCTCAGCTAGGGGATGTGTCTGTAAACAGCAGGCTGGTGGAAGGCTGTAAGGTGGCTCCTGTGGCCCAGGTCAATTCCAGGGTCAGCCTGTCACAGCCTCTTAGGAAACAGATGGGCCAACCCTGGTTCCATTCCTGCCCTTCTCCTCTCCTGGGCCCCTCTTGGTCCCTTCTCCCAGGCCCTGGGTGCTGCACCCTTCTAGTGCAGACCCTCCTGCTTGTTCTGCTGGGTCCACACTTTCCTCCCACCTCAGCCCTGCCCCTGCCCCTCTTTAGTCCCTCTGGGTGTGCATTCTGTTCTCCCGCGCCGCCGTTGCTGGGAGAAGGCTGTGAAACCTCATCCCGGCGCCTTCGCTCCCCTTGGCATCCACCTCTGCCCAGTCCTGACCGAGCCTTCCTCCCGGCACCACCAGACCTTCGCCCACATGCTCCCTCTGCCTGCAGGCCCTCCTCTCCTTCTCCCTGGCTACTACTGACCTTTCCTTCAAGATTCAAGGATCCTGAGGACACTCAGGGGTCCTGGTCACTGCCTCTTGTGTTCCCCTGAATTGAAGGAAGACAAGCACACAGACATCGCCCCCAGGGAGAAATCCCAGAAGGGACTGTGGGCTCTTCTTTTCTCAGGAGTCACCTCAAAAAGAAGTGGTGAACCGCATTCATGGTGGGATGGGACCTTCTACAGGGAAATAAAGGGTACAGAGTTCCTTAGGCTTCCCTGACGTCCCCTGGGTGTTGGGAGGGTAGTGGGATGTGGCTCTCGCTGGTGGTTCCTCTCTCCTGGAGACTGAGGCAGGAGTGGGGGTGTGGCCTGGCCTGTTCCCTCCTCTTCTCAGTCCTCCAGAAATATAAATGGGGCAGAATTCAAGGGACCAAGATTAATGCCACTCATCAGCTGTGTGACCTCAGGTAGAGGCTTCATTTGGGACACTTACGGGAACAGTGATGTTCCCCTTGTAGGGTTATTGTGAGAATTATATACAAATGAGATAAGGAGGTCTGAGATGTGTCCAGTACAATACTAGGCACAGAATCATTTCTTAGCAAATAATATTAAATTATTGCCATTTTATTAAGAGGAGAGAATATGAATATAGAGGGATTCAAATATGATAAAACACAGTTACTCAATGTACAAAGTCCTAACTATAACTATTTTTGGGCGGACTTTACGGGGGGGTTGAACCCAGAGGTGCTCTATCTCTAAGCTACATTCCTAGCCCTTTTTACTTATTTATTTATTTATTTATATTTTGGTACTGGGGAGTGAATCCAGGGGCACTTAACCACCCGGCCACATCCCCAGCCCTTTTTTATATTTTATCTAGCGACAGGGTCTCACTGAATTACTTGGGGCCTTGCTAAATTGCTGAGGCTGGCTGTGAATTCAAGATCAGCCTCAGCCTCCCAGGTAGCTGGGTAACAGGTGTGTGCCACTGCATCCAGCCAATGGACATTTTTTGAAAACTTGCCTGACCTCTGGCTCTTATGATACAGTTTGCATCCATGGATTCTCCCTCCAGCTTCCTCTCATCCTCAGTCCAGAGCTGCCATTGCTGCTGGGCTTATAAAGGCAGCTTTATAAGTTCTAAACTTGCTGAATTTAGAATTCAAAGCCACACCCCCAGCCCTTTTTATTTTTTATTTTGAGACAGGGTCTTGCTAAGTTGCTTAAGATCTCACTAAATTGCTGAGGCTGGCTTTGAATTTGTGATCCTCCTGCCTCAGCCTCCTGAGCTGCTGATATTACAGGTATGTGCCACCACTTCCGGCGGGTAACCCCCTTTCTTTTCAACCCCTTGCACGAGACTAAGTACTTGCTGTCAGTTACCCACAGATGCCCTGTGTGTTTTCCAGTAAAGCATCTGTGCCTGTTTCTCTTCCTTCCAGAAGTGCCAGCTTCCCACAGGTCTGTCTCTGCACCCTGGCCTTACCTTACTGAGACCACCCAGTTGGCCTCAGCTGGAAGGAGCCTTTCTCCCTTGAGCTTCTCAAGCATTTTATCTCCTCTGCCTGTCTGGTGAAGCCACTTTCTCCCTTTCTGTATTAAAAGCACTGCCTGAGCAGGGGCTTTGGTGGGTTTTGTTGTTGTTGTTTGTTTGCTTATTTATTGCTTTTTGGGAGGTTTTGGTAGGGAGTGCCTGGGATCAAACCCAGGGCCTCTGGCATACTACGCTCTACACCTGAGCTACATCCACAGACCCTGGGCAGGACTTTTTAATTCCTTCACAGGTTCAATACCTTTGGCAAAGTGGCATTTAGTAAATATTTGTTGAGATGAAAAAACAAACAGAAAGCAGACAAATGTTCCAAGTATCTTTTGTTTTTTTAATAGAAAGGCAATGAGGAAAGTTGACCTTTCAAGTTTTAGATGGTGTCCAGTCATGGAAAACATATGGCATTGAATTAAAATAAACAGTAAAAAGTCCAATGGACTAGAATAAATTCCAGAAGTAGATTTAAACTGTTATAAGAACTCAGTGTGATATACACTAAAACAACACTCTAATGGAAAAAGAAATCTTTTAAATGTTGTTGAGACAACTGGATTAGAATTAGAAAACATGAGGGGTTTTGGAACTTGAGTTTAGTGTGTGTGATACCCTGGGTTCAACCCCAAGACACCAAAAAAAGAAAAGAAAAAACAAAATTCAAGTTATAGCTGATCACACTGAGGACATTCAGATGTCAATTGTTACTTAGAAGGTGCAAAGATCCCTAGAAATTAAATACTTAAACACTTAAACTATCAAAAACAGAAAGCCTAATCTTGGCAGAAATGTTTGGAAGTCAGTAGATATGACTAGGGTACTGTAAATTAGTTCAGCTTTCAAGATTCAATCTCTTGGGCAATATATAACAGATCTGTGACATTTCATATCCTTTGAATTCATAATTCCACTTCAGGGAATTTATAAGGCATTAATCTGAAAGAGGAAAAATATGTTCATAGAAGTGCTATTTGTAGCAGCAGAACAAACTGGAAACTACATGATGGAGAATTTAAGTGATAGCTCTAAGAGGCAAATATATGACTAATGTCAGAGCATGAAATAAGTCCAAGGAAGGTCTCACCACTAGAGAGGGTGATCTTACCAAGTGAAATGCACACGATTCAGTGAGGGTGCATGCCTGATCCCCGAAGCCCCTGTGCTCCTCCATTAGTTAGCTCTTTTCCTTGGTCCTGTTTTCTCTCCTGAGCCCTGACAGCCTGCCAGGCATGGTGTTTGGTGCGGAGGGGCCACATGAACAAGCCAGGCACGGGTCCTGCCCTCCTCCTGAAGCTTGTATTCTGAGAGCAGTCCCTCCAGAATCTAGAAAAAAAGGGTCAAAGGTTCACCAATTTTATTTTTAGGTGTGACTTTTCAGTTCACTCAAAGAGAAGCAATAGACAGTCTCTGCAATCTCAGACTAGAAATAGGAATCTGTCTGACAGAAAGAGAACAAATCAGGCCAGCCTGGCCGAGGAGCGACAGCCCAACAGGAAACAGCTCTGCAGTCAGTGTGGGTCCCTGAGTTATGAGTTTTGGTATTACCCCAGAGGTGCTCATCCTCCCTTCTGAAGAACTTGAGGAGCATTGGTTTAGAAATACCTTGGAAGCCCTGTTTATAATAGCAAAGCAAAGCCAAAATGAAAAATGCACATCAAAAGAAACACGGAGACATAAATTATAGACACGTGATGAAATACAATGCAGTAGTCAATGAATGAACCCCAGCCACATGCGTCAACTTGGGGGAATCTTAAAGATACGATATCAAGCCAGGAAAACAATCCCAGAGGATTATATATGAGACAATACTCTTTCTCAATCATTGAAAAAGTTTAAAAAAAAAAAAAAGCCTTCACCCAGAAGCACAACCGTTAACATTTGCCTTAATATTACTGTGTGTGTGTGTATGTGTGTGTGTAGGGGTAGGTATCTAATAAAATTCTGAAAATTAGTTGTACACATGACATTTCACACCTACTTAATGATGTATCAACTAAAAATATTTTCCCACATAACCGTAATACCAAAATCACACCCAAACCAGGCATGGTGACACATGCCTATAATCCCAGCAGTTTAGGAGGCTGAGGCAGGAGGATTGCAAGTTCAAGGCCAGCCTCAGCAACTTAGTGAGACCCTGTCTCTAAATAAAATACAAAAAAGTACTGAGGATGTGTTCGGTGGTTAAGCACCCCTGTGTTCAATCCCAATATTAAAAAAAAAAAAAAAATCACACCCAAGAAATATAATGAATACAATTTTTTTTTGGTAGTGGGGATAGAACCAGGGGCACTTTACCACTGAGCTGCATCCCCAGCCCTTTTAGTTTTTGTTTTGAGACAAGGTCTCAAACTAAGCTGGGAAAAGAGGATATAAAGTTCAAAGTCAGCCTCAGCAATCTGTGAGACCCTCAACAATTTAGTGAGATCCTGTTTCAAAATTAAAAAAAAAAATTAAAATAAGGACTGGGGAAGGACCACTGGACCACTGGGTTCAATTCCAGCACCCCGCTCAAAAAAAAAAAAAAAAACTTGGCCTTTTTTTCTTTTCTTTTTTTTAACAGCAGGGGTTGGGGAGACTTGGGATTGAACCCAGGGATGCTCTATCACGGAGCCACAGCCTTGGTCCTTTCTATTTTTTAATTTGAGACAGTGTTTTACTGAGCTGCTCAGGGCCTCGCTAAATTGCTGAGACTGGCTTTGAACTTGCTATCCTCCTGCCTCAGCTTCCCATGTCACAGGAATTACAGGCCTGTGCCACCACACACATCTAAAGCTTTTATCTTTAAACATTTATTTATTTTAATTTTTTTCTTCTTGGCGGTAATCGGAGTGAAACTGGGGGCAATCGCCCACATTCTCAGCCCTTTTTGTTTGTTTTATCTTGAAACGGGGTCTGAGTTGCACAGGCTGGCCTTGCCCTTTGAGATCTGTGTCAGCCTACCCCGTAGCTGGGGTTACAGGCTGCACCACCACCAGTCAAACATGTGAGCAGAGTCAGGCCATCGGGGCTTTGCCTCCCAAATTCAAAGAATGAGATCCATGCAAGCAGGTGGTGGGATAGAGTAATTTGAGTAATAACATTTATCTAAAGACTCCAGAAGCCCACAAGTTACCCCATGGAGGGTACCACTACCTATTCTTTGCCTGGGGAGTTTTACTGGCTTATCTACTGGCTCAGCAGATCGGTGGGGTCTGCGTTAATGAGTTCTGTGTAATGAGGACGCTAGTGTGGACCAATCAAGCTCTTAAGCTTTGGAGGTAATGAGCCAATCACAAGTGCATCATTTCACCTCCTTGTTTAACAGGATGGGTCTCATCTGGTAGTTTTGACTTATCTGTTGGAAAGAGGAAGCACTTTGGGTAGGGTCTGCTTTGTGGGTGCCAGCCATTGGCTAGGAGTAAGGGTAAAAGTAACTTGGGTTGCTATGGTGAAAGCTGTTGGGATTAGCAAGTCACAGGATGTCCTCGTGACCTGATGTCTCCTTTCAGGTTGGCATGAAGTCCCCCTCCCCTCCTTCCTTTCTCCAAGGCCCTTATCCTATTGCCTATAGGAGATGTATCTTGTCTCACTGTCCAGTTACATGATCCCAATTGTCTTCGAATGATCATGGTCTCTGTGTATTTTTCTGGTTCTTGTGACCTTCTTGCCATATTTTTTGCATGTACTTTTCCCCCTTTGCTGTTCTTTATTTTTTAGTTGTCGAGGGCCCTTTATTTTACTTATTTTTATGTGGTGCTGCGAATCCATCCCAGTGCCTCACACAGTCTAGACAAGTGCTCTACCACTGAGCCACAACCCCCGCCCCAGTTGTTCATTTTAAAATCTTATTTGGGAAGCATCTTTTTACTCCCCCATCTTCCTCCACACCTTGACCTTTCTGTGAAGGTTTGCAAAGTACTTTGGGATAAGACAGGTTCACCCTGTACGTGGATAGGCTGGATTTGCACTTCCCATCATCACCTGCTGAGTGAGTCCCGCTTTCTCTGCTTGGCTAGTCCTTCTCCCCTCCTGTAGCTTAACATCTGTGGAGCTGCAGTTAACCAATGGGAGGGAGGCTGCAAAAATACAAATATAAAGAAATAAAATTTAAAAGCCAACAAGCTATACATCTGTTTTCAAGATAATACATTTACATGATAATGAAAATCATATCTACTTACCATATACAATCCAAAAAAAAGAAAAAAGTTACCCACCCCTCCAAAAAAAATTACAGGGTGAACATTCCTAATCCAAAAAAATATGAAATCTGAAATACTGCAAAATCTGAAATTTTTTTGAGCACTAACCTAATGCACTGTGGAAAATTCCACACATAACCTCATGTGAGGGGTCACAGTCAAAACACAGGATCACTAAAAATACTGCATAAAATTTAGGAAACATAAATGTATTTTGCATTTAGACTTGGGCCCCATTCCCAAGATATGTCGTTATGTAATATATGCAAATATTCCAAAATCCTGAAAAATCAAAAATCTGAAATGCTTCTAGTCCCAATATTTTGAATAAGGGATACTCAACCTGTACCTGAAATTTCAGCACTAAGAAACAACCACTCCAAAACTAACATTTTGGAGAATAGCCTTCCAGATTGCCTCTCCTCTCCCTCCCTATCTCTTTTCCTGTAAAAGTCTTAATGTAGAGGTTTCACGTTGTTTCGTAACATTCTTTTTTCATTGATGATATGTCATCCACGGATTTCCACCCAACACTTCTCTGGACTGTAGGATTCTGTGGTATGGACATACATACTTGCCCTTTGGACATTAAGGTCATGGTTGTAGGCATCCTGTATGTTTCCTGGCATGCTGGAGCCCTGAAGACTTGACTGGCAGGGATCCCAATGCAGGATGGGAATGTGGTTTGACCTGAGTCAATACCTTTGAACTACGCCAGCTCTTTTGGATGCTGGGTATTGAACTCAGGGCTTCATGCATGCTACACATGCCCTCTACCACTGAGCTACAGCCCCAGCCCCTCGCCCAGCTTTTTTGTTGTGGACGGCTCTCTGCTCCTTGACACTGGGATTGAGTGACTGATCTCACCCACCTTTAGGCCCTCCCTGGAGACATTTGGTTCACTTCTTCACTCCCTCTTTCCACTTAAGTGTGGAACTCTGCACCTATGGGCTCGGGTCACACTGATGGAATTTGAAACAAAATTCAGACATACATAGATTCTCTCTCTCTTTTTAATTACTGAAAATGCTAATTGTAGAAAATACAAAAGAAGAAAATAAAAGTCCACAGCTATCCGTGAGTCAGAATAACCAGTGTTAACACTTGGGGGTGCACGGTGGTCTGTAACTCTTGCATGCCTCAGAATGCCCTGGGACTCTTCACAATTCCGGCATCTCCTCACCCTGAGGTGCTAATTCAGTAGGGCTGAGGTGGGGCCTGGGTACCTGCATTGTAAGCAAGCGCCCCCGGTGCTTTGGACACCCAAGTTTAACAATGCGAACGCAGGACTGGGGATCCAGCTCAGAGAACACTATAGTGTTGGACTTTGGTTGCCCGCCCCCCAGCCATCATTGCTATTAAAATCATGCTGTATAGCTAAATCTTGGCATAAATTCTTAATTATTTCCTTAAGTTAAATTGCTAAAAAGTGAATTCTGAGGCCAAAGAAGTTTGTGCTTCTAAAAGCTTTTGATAAATGCTGCCACATTCTCCTGCAAACGGGCCACCCCACTAGGGCTGTTAGTCCCATGACCTCACTCTGCAGTGACAGTGAGCCTAGACGGTGATCTGTGCCCTTCCCTTGCATGATCTCAGCAGTCCTCCAGACCCCCAGGGGCAGTGCCAGGCACAGCTTCTGGCATCTGCAAAGTGCTCAGTAATTATTATGTGTGATAAACATGAGGAACATTTTCTCCACTGATGAGATGATGACACTGAGGGACGGAGGGGTCAGATGACTTGGTCAAGAGGTCAAGAGCAGGAATTCAAACCAACTTTGAATCCAGAGTCTAACAATCCATTAATAGTTTTGGGTATTTATTTATTTATTTATTTAAGTGCTAGGGATGTAACCCAGGGACGCTCTACCCCAGAACTATATCCCCAGCCCTTTTTGTTCTTTCTTTTTGTCCCTTTTTTTCCTTCTCAGTCCCTGGGTTGTTTTGTTTGTGTGCTTGTTTGTTTGTCTTTCAGTGCTAGGCATAACACCCTACCACTGAGCTATGTCCCCAGCCCTTTTTATTTTTATTTTGAAACAGGGTCTCACTAAATTGCCAAGGCAGTCCTTGAACCTATGATTCCCCCTGCCTCAGGCTGCCAAGTCACTGTACAGGTGTGTGCTAACACAACTAGCTAATTTTTTTTTTTTTTTTTTTTTTGCGCTGCTGGGGATCGAACCCAGGGCAGCACTCTACCGACTGAGCTATCTCCCCAGCCCGCACACCCAGCTAATTTTTAATTAACCTTAGGGAGGAAAAAAGATGGTTGTGAAAGCAGTGCTTTTTCTTATATGAGCCTGAAAAGATGCATAAAAAAATTGGGAAAAGGAAGTGAAGAGCTGGTAAAAAAGAAGTAATTTGGGTGAAAGCCTCAAATACATTCTTTTGTAGGTTAAGTCTGGTGTGTTATTGTAGGTCCTGGCGACGTCAAAACGGTGGTGTTGGTGGTGGGGCGCCCTGTGTGTGACCCTCTGTGGCTGACCAGGGCAAAGCAAGTTCAACTTACCACTTACTAAGCACCTAGTTGGGTCCTGTGGGAAATACAGTGAGGTTTGGTTCCTTTGTATATCTTAAGATCCTTCCTCCAACTCCCCTGCCTCAGTTTTATTTACTCAGACATTCTAATATTATAAAAATTACCCATAAATCCCAACTTCCTGGCACAACGGATAATTTCATGTTTTCTTTACCCCCATCTGCTCATTGTCCATGTGCAGATGCGGTTTTAAAGGAGTTTGCCATCTATGCATAGAACACAGGCAGCCTTCCCCCGCTTCCCTAGTCCCACACGGTTCAACATGCATGTCGGGAGCACCTGATGTGCGCCCAGCACCGGGGAGACAACTGAGAAAGACACAAGCCTGAACTGTCTGATGGAGAGATAGACCCCTCAAAGAGTCTGTCCGTATCCTGTCGATCTCCCCAGCAACCCAAGAGGAGGAGGTGCAGGAGGGGCGCTCACTTCATAATTCAGTTCACAGATAAGAAAACAGTGAGCCCCTCCGGTCATTTCGATTGTAAAAGGTAGACGGGGAACCTGGACTCCCAGGCCGGATCTGCCTCCCTGCTGCCGGAGTCCCAGTGAGGGTTCCATGCAGAGTCCTCCGGCATCTGCCCAGCTGAGGGTGTGGGTACCGCCCCACCCCTTTCCACACGCCCCCTTCCAGCTGCCTGTTGTGTGACCTCATCTTTTTAGGGCTGCCCTTGGAGTTACCTTCTTCAGAATGCAGCCTGGCCTGGAGGGGAGCACGCCCAGTGGGCCTGGCCCTCCCAGAAACCTCCCCCCCTTTTCCCCACACACCCTCCTGTTCTCATGACTGCTCCCTTTCCAGGGAGACCTGAGGAGAAGTATAGAAGTTCAAAGAAACAAATGGTAGTTTCGAGGGACTGGGTGCCCTTGGGAATAGGGGGAGAGGACCGCACATCTGGACATGGGTTTATTTTTCTTTTAATTCTGAAGAGCAGTTTAAACACTCGAGTCTTTGGCCTTATTTCCTCTTATCGTTTCTTTTATCCAAATTGCAGTGTCTGCTAAGCCTGGTTCCCAGGCTTTCTGCTGTGAAACACAAACAGATTCTCTTGCTTAAATATCAAGAAGCCATATCGGCCCACTCTGCTCTCACTGAGTGTTCACCAGGTACAGGTACAGGGTCGCATCTTCTCCCTTAATCCTCCCAGAAACCCCGGGGACAGGTCTTATTAGTGTCCTCCCCACATCGGGGCTTGCAAAAGTGAGGCAACCCCAGGGCTCAAGGGCCCAGGCCAGGATTTGAAGCTGTGTAGGTCCAAATTCCAGAGCTAAGTTCTACACTGAGGTACCTTACAGAGAAGGTAGGGGCAATGTCACCAATGCCCCATCCTGTCAGAAGTCAGCAAGTGTCTGATCACTGGTGGCAGTGTAAGGAAGATCCTTAAGGCCCCCAAGCAAAAAAGATTCTAAGTTCATATGACTTTCAACAGTGCCATACTGTGCTTCTGGAACCAGACAAATCGTCCTTGAAGTCAGGGAAGGAATTTGCCAGTTGAGTAAAGCAAAAAGCTCATATGAGACGTGTCATGTTTTCTTAGTCATATTGAAGTGCTTTTCAAACATGTCTCATGAAAGGAATGCAGCGTGTCACAGGGACACGGTGGGTGCAGGGCAGCGAGCTCCTCCACCCCACTCTACTGTGCGTGCCTGTGTGTGTGTTTTGAAATAGCCTTAGTCCTCTGGTCATTGCTAATAGATACTAAGATTCTAAAGAATGCTTTCCCGCTCAGAAAAACATTAGTGCAAGCATGATAATACATCGGCACTCCCATTCCACCTCAGTGTGTGTGTGTGTGTGTGTGTGTGTGTGTGTGTGTGTGTGTGTGTAGGGTGCAAAGAGGTGGGTGGAGACTGGCAAGCTGATGTGCCCACACCCCTTCCCAGGTGTACAGCTCCACCCAGTTCCTATTAATGGGTCCCTGCAGGCACACTGGCCAGTGTTACTAGGCCTCCTGATGTTTCTGAGAAAGGCTAGAAGATCACATTTTTATGTGAAATATCTCATGTTTTAGATGTTGGCTTGCTTAAACACAACTTGCCTGTGAGTGATCCATTTAAAATACCTCTAAAAAGTTCTTTGCTCAGCTCTAGAACAATCCTTGCTTTTCCCCTTAATTACTGGTTATCAAGACGTTTAATCTTTCAGTTATTTAATGCCTCAGTTTCCTCATCTTTTAAATGGAAATATTAATTTGACCCACTTCTGAGGGTTACTATGAGGATTATCAAGAGGGCCTTGGGACCCAGTGCCTGGTGCGTGGTGAACTTTTACTTGTGTTATTATTTGTGTCACATTCCTTAAGTGCAGGGTGACCATTTGTCTTAGTTTGCTTGGAACAGTCCTGGTTCATGCTTGTCGTACTAGTATATTTTTACCAACTTCCCATTTCATTCTTAGTATTGGACAATAAATTATATGATCCAATATTAGCATTGTGCTGTTTAAAACTTTCACAAGTTTTAGACCTAATACAAAAGCCAAAGTTCCAATTGTTTGAGGTTTTGGACAAGTCACTTAATCATTCTGTGTTTCAGTTCCCACATGCTAAAGGATGACAAAATGAATTCTAAGATCCTTCAATGTGCATTCATTCTGTCATTTGACAAACATTTATCTTGAGCCCAGACTGTGCCTGGCAGACACCCAGGACATGGAGAGGCCAGGGACAGAACCTGGGCCCTCAGGGGGTGATCACCCAAGGAAGACCTTCTGTACAGGTTTTTGAGAAACCCCAACTTTGATTTCAAGTGTTATTTGAAAGACTATTATTGAAAAATTGAATAGAATGTTAATGTTTCAAACTTCAATGTCTAACAAACAAATCATTACATGTCAGTGTAATTCTCTACACATTTCCTTTTCTGTGTGCATGTATCTAATTTTTTTCTTGTTTAGAAAACTAATAGAAATTTTCACTATGGAAAATTGGAACTTATTGAAAGGGCCAAGGAGATTTCTGTTGGCACCTCAGTGACGGGGAAGGAGGCCTTCTAATATGTTATCCTAGGTCACTCTTCCCCCCCCCCCCCACACACACACCTGTGCAGTCACTTTGTCAAAACTAAATTTAAAAAAAAAATTCTTGCCCCCAATTTGTGTGGGTATCTTCTAATAAATTCACTCACTCATTAATTCATCCTCCATCAGCCAGGTATGTGGGGTCCAGGCTGGGGTCCCCAGAAGGACTCTCCTGTCAGTGATTTTTTTTTTTGGGGGGGGGGTTACCAGGGATTGAATCCAGGGTCGCTCAGCCACTGAGCCACATCCCCAGAACTTGCTGTCCTCCTGCTTCAGCCTCCCGTGTCACTGGGATTGCAGGTGTGCGCCACTGCGGCTTCTGTCAGTGGTTTTTATGAAGTAATAAGCTCGCGACTCCCTCCCATAGATCTGAAACCGAAGCCTGCCTACGCAGAACCTTAGCGGCCGGCTTGCATGAGTTGTGGCCATCGTTGTCGCTGGTGTGATGCTTGCAAAAGCACAAGTGACCGCTCGCCTGGGCGTGGATGCACCAAGCCCGCGCGCTCGGTGTCCAGGCCCTGCATTCTGCCCTTCGCGACCGGGTCAATGGGGTTGGATTGTGCTGGCCCCGTAAGTCACTTCCTGCCGCCGCCGGAGCGGGCTATCATTGTGAAAGTGCCCCCACGGGAAAGGAAGTGGTTCTTGGACTGTTTATTTTGGCTGCGGGCTGGCAGACGGCGCCGGGGACTGCGGCCGCAGAGACCGGGCGTTTGCCGCGCTGGGCTGGGAGTCGGGCGGAGCTGGGGGCGGGCAGCGCGCCCGGGATTGCGGGGTGCGGGAGCGGGAGGGTGGGGACGGCGGGGACCCGAAGCCCGAGGGCAGGCGCGTCGCGGAGCCCTAGATCCAGGGCGCAGAGGCGAGGGAGGGAGGAAGGGGTCTAGGTGTGCCAGCCTCTGGGATGCTCTGCCTGCGGGGCCGGGGCGGTGAGCCCGGGGAGGAGGAGCGTGGGGGAAAGGGCGAGGGGCCGGCGCAGGTCTGGGCTGGGGTGGTGGTGCTGGGAACCTCTGCCGGTTTTGTAGGTTCTGGGGCCTTCCCGCTTCCTCTTGGAAGTCTCGGAAGGGACCGTCAGAAAATACTGTGATGCTTGGGTCCGAGAAGACAAAAGCCAGCAGGAATGCGATCAAACGCTCCCAAATTGCAAGGGAGAAGGTCAGCATGGTGAGGGTTTGCATTCTCCGCGAGCTTTGGGGGCCAGTCCACACCCTTGGCAGAACCGCGGCAAAGGCCAAGTAGCCTTTCTGAATTTGCACGGATTCCCTCTGCCGCCCCAAACTCATCGCGCGCACTCCCTTTCTCTTGCATTTAGTGGGTGGAGATAAAAATCCCACCTCTTCACATTCCGTGCCGGAGTTTGCTTTATCATTGTCCTAGAACACAGGATATCACATTCTGCAACACACATTTTAAGAAGAGAGATCGTGTCTAGAAATGACTGGTGGAGGAAGTCCATCGTGCTGGAGACTGCACGCACAGGCGGGTGCCAGCAGAGCAGAGATGGGCGGCCAGGGAGGCACATGCGCCGGGGAGGCACAAGCGCTTGAGGCCGTGGGCGGCAAGCAGTGTGGCCTGGTTAGACCAGAGGGTAGGCAGAGCAGGAGGGAGGGGGTGTTTGAAAAGAAAGGTGGAGGGTAGGGGCTCTGGGCTTTGGTGGGGAGAGTACAAAGCTGGGCTTCAATGGAAGGGATGCTCCCCTAAGCTCAGGGTCAATATACCTACACTTAAACAGACCCAGTCTTTTGTGGGGATGAAGTAGAGTGGGGTGCTTCCTCCTCAGGGTTGGCCCCTTAGCAGGGCGGGGCTGGCAGCTTCTGCTGACTCAGGGACATTTCCAGGCTTGGCCTCAGGGCCAAGCTGCTCATTGAAAACAGCTGCTCCTCTTGGCTGGCAGCCCTGCAGGCGGCCTCTGGCTCTCCCTGGGATGACCCCTGGCCTATGCCCCTGAATGGCCCAGGAAGGGGCAGATGGGGGACAGGCTCAGGGGCTGGAGGCCACCTTGCCATACCTTTGGGAGCACATCAGGTCCCCCCAGTACCCAACTCCAGTAGGAGCTAAGCCTGGTGATCACTAGGTCCCAGATTCTTGCCTCTGGCCTTTGCTCTTGCAGTTCCCCAACTTGGAACACCCTCCTTGTCCTTGCCTCTGCTTGTGCCTTTCAGGGTTTTGCTCCACATGCCTCTCATTCAACAAATACTTGTTGAGAGTCTGCTCCGTGCCAGGCACTGTGCTAGAATTAACTTCTCATCCGTTTCCTTCAGCGGTAATGTCTTCAACTTGTAATGGAGAGCAGCCGTCTTGTCGGAGGTCAGACCTCTGGCTGCCTCTGCTGGGTCAAGTCAGGGAAAGCTGCAGGGACATCTGCGAGGTTTGCTGTAGAGAGAAAGGCTGTGGACAAGCCTTTGCACTCAGCCTTGGGATTCCAGCAAGGCCTTGCGCGTTCCTTCGGCAGATGAGAGAGGCTTCAGTGACCAATACTGAGGAAAGAGATGGGGAGTTCCCAGTGCAGGACAAACCCCATTACAACTGGGTGCAGTGTATAATTCGCACTACTTGGGAGGCTGAGGAAGGAAGATTTCAAGTTCAAGGCCAGCCTGGGCAACTAAGCAAGAGCCTGTCTCAAAGCAAAATATGAAGCGGTCTGGGGAGTTTAGTGATAAAGCATTCCTGGGTCCAATACCAATACCAGTAATAATAATAATAATAATAATAATAATAATAATAATAGTCTTGGTGCTTCTGTGCACTGGAATAAATTCCCCAGGTGACCTAGATGTTTGAGAAGTGTGGACTGTGAACTACATGCTTTTTTCCTATCACTACTTTGTTTTGTGATGGAAATCTTTCCATGACAGCATAGAAAGTTTCCTATCGCACTTTGATTCCCTGGAAAGTCTGGTTTCTCTCTGACACTTCACCACCAACCATGGAGTTCAAGCGAGACCTGACCACACTGCTCACTTGTTCATGTGGTGCTTGCAGGTTTTCATTGGCTGCTTCCTGAGTTCTACTTCTCCAACACCACCGTAAACAGCACAAGGGCAGAGGCCATGTCATCTGATTCCTTTTTAATTTCCTAGTAGGACCTAGTACAGTGCTTCTTAAATGCTTGTCATCAGCCTGGGGTGAGAAAGCACCCTCTCCCCAGAGGAGAATGGGCTGGGGGTTCAGTCTCCTCTGAGGCAGTCTCACTGCTGTGGTCTGACAGGTCATAGCAGAGGGTTCTGGGGCAGCAGCCTCTTTGGGAGGAAGGAGAATGGAGTCCTGGTGTTCAGGACTGTGAGAAGGACTCTTTTGTACCCAAGAGACAGAAACCCAATGCAAACAAGCTCAGCAAAAAAAGTGATCCAGGACCTGGAGCTGTAGCTCAGTGGTGCAGCATTTGCCCAGCATGTATAAATGTATAAGGGTCTGAGTTTGATCCTTAGCACTGCAAAGGATGAAGGAGGAGGAGGAGGAGGAGGAGGAGGAAGAGGAAGAGGAAGAGGAAGAAGAAGAAGAAGAAGCAGCAGCAGCCACAGTTCCTCAGAGACTGAATGTCTATCACCACTAGGACTCTTTCCTCACTCAGCTAAGCTGTTTCTCTTTATCAGTCATCCCCTATAATCCCAGCAGCCTGGTGAAGCTGAGGCAGGAGGATCACAAGTTCACAGCTACCATTGGCAACTTAGTAAGACGCTGTCTTAAAATAAAAAATAGTAAAAAGGGCTAGGGGTGTAGTGTGCAGTGGTAGACAGCCCCTGGGTTCAGTCCCCAATACTGCAGTGGAAAAAAAAGGAGGAAAAGGAGAGAAGTTTGCTGGACAGACAAAAGGCAAGAGACCATGGGCAGCTCAGCAGTGAGGATTCTGGTGTCATCCCCAAGTCCTCAATGTGGAGCCCAGTGGGCGGCCAGACCACATGGTGACAAGGGTGGGGGTTGTGTCACTATGTCCTCCATGCTTAGCACCAAGCCTAGCATTTATGAAATTCTCAATAAATATTTTTTGAATAAATGAATGAATTCCCCCTGGCTCAGTGCCCAGTTCCCTGCCTGGCTTTATTCATTTATTCCTTCACAGGACAAGTACAGACTGAGCCAGGAATGATGCACAGCACTGTACTAGGCGTGAGATAATTGCCAACAAAATATAAGAGGTCACCTTTGTCCCTTGAGAGTACAGTCCCAAGATCCTTGTGAAGGCTCCTGTGCCTTCTAAGGTGGGCACTTTCGCTCTGTGCATTGATACCCAATGCTCCCAGGTGGGAAGAGTGAGACTTGGGTGTGGGGGAGGTTGGGGGAGGCTTCTCAGGACTGGGGGGCATCTGGCCTCTGCCCCTGGAGCTCCTGCTCCCTGCTTCATATTGGATGGAAGCAGCGGCACAAAGAACACAGAGCAGGTCAGACACTTGATTCCCTTCCCTCTCTCCTTAGCAGTTCCAGCTCAGCCAAGCCTGAGCATGCGCTTCTCCTCCATGGGCCCTGGAGAAATGGTCTCCTTTCTGTGATGGCCCAGGCCCGTCCTTGCCTTTGGGTGAAAAACACTCCCTAAGAGCCCCAACGTAGCTTTGCAGAGTCCCTGGGATGGACCTCCAGATCCTTTCCTTTGCTTAGGAGCTCTTCTGCTGGCCTCTCCCTGGTTCCTTGCCTCTTCCTCCTGCATCCTTCACTCTGTGTCCTCCAGATGCTCAGAGTTTTCAGTTCTCACCCCTAAGAAAGCCTCCAAGCCCCTGGGAGGCACACAGATGCCTCTGACACCCTGGATACCTGGGATTTTATTTTTCTGGTACTGAGAATTAAACCCAGGGGCACTCTGTCCCCATTGAATCACACCCCCCAGCCATTTTTTTTCTTCATTTTGAGGCAGGGTCTCACCAAATTGCCCAGGCTGGCCTCAAATTTGAGCTCTTCCTGCCTCAGCCTCCTGAGTCGGTGGGATTCCAGGAGCACACCACTGTGCCCAGTAGACTTCTGTGATTCGAAGGGCTTGTTCGCCCTGGTGTCCTGCTATGTCCAAAGCCACTGTTCTTCTCTAATGGGATTACAAATCCTGAGAGGGTAAGGACAGCCTTAGGTGCCGTGAGTGGTTCTAGTGATGCCTGGAATGTGCTGTGTACCTGGCAAGTGCTGGAAGTTAGGTGGATTTGAACCCAGAATCTAGGAGGTGGGGGGTGCGCTCACGGTCATGCCTCATGTGACCGAGGAGGAATCTGAACCCTTGGAGAGTGCTGTGACTGGACCCCTGAACCTCTTTTGAACCCTTCCTTTGTCATTTGTGAAAACCACTGCAGTCAGTCTGAAACTTACTTAGCACATATGTGGGCTTTCTGTCTGGGAAGGAGGGGAAGATACTGTCCCCTTGGGCCATTGTGGGCTCCTGTGAGGTTTCGGGCCTCATTGTCTAGTCCTGTCCCTGAAAAGCAAGCAGTATTTTCTCCCTTTCCTGATCCCCGGCCCTTTCTTTACCCCCTGCTGAGAGCCACTTCAGTTATGGTTACCACTGACTATCCTCACTGGAATGGAATTTCTGAGAATCAAATATCCAGATTTAAAGGAAGTTTGGGCAGGCCTGGGTCAGGTCCGGGGGCCAGTTTACCAGTTCTGGAGGGTGGTTGGAAGGCATCTTAGTCTGCAGCTATAACAAAATGCCATCAACAGGTGGATTATGAAGAGCAAAAATTTATTCCTCATGGTTTTGGAGGCTGGGAAGCCCAAGACCAAGGAGGCAGAAGGTTCAGGGTTCAGTGTCTGGTGAAGGCCCCTCTCCTCATGGATGGCCATCTTCACACTGTAACCTCACATAGTGGGAGGGATGGGGTCTCTCCAGGGTCTCTCTGATAAGGGCATTTGTACTATGAGGTGTCTGCTCTCATGACTTAAGCACCTCCTGAAGAGGGACAGAGAGGCTGGACACCTGAGGAAATTTCAGGAAACAGGTTTATTGACTGCAGGGTTCAGAGGTGGCTCACGCCTAAGAATTTTTCCTCTGAACAATGAGTGTAGAAATTCTTTGAAATTTAGACCCAGTTGTGGGGAGGGTGCTAGGAGGTTCATATGACAAGCGCATTTAGTTCTAGACAGACAGGGGTTTCACGAGTTTTTTTCTGCAAACCTGGCATTTATAAACAAAAAGGAAGCTACAAACCACCATGCCTTCTGCCGATTTTTGCTGATAGCTGATGTCCTGTGCAAAAAACTGATTAGAAGAGGAACTTACATGCCACAAACACGGTGGGTGTTTCTGCTTAATTACGGTAAAGGTCTGCTGGGTGGGGGTCTCTGAGCTGCTTCTCTCCCAGAAACCCTACCCTCAAATACCGTCACCTTGGGGGTTAAGATTTCAACTTGTGAATTTGGGGAGGGACAGAAACATTCAGACCACAGCAGAAAGGAAAAAGCAGGTTAATGGTAGAGGACCTTGCTGTGGCAGCCCCCCAGGAGTCCTTCTGGAAGCACACCTCTATCTTTTCAAGAAGCTTTCCACCGCCCCCGCTGCCATCCTGGTGCTATCCCATTGGGGGATAGAAGGGCAGGGTCCTTGCCCCACTGATCCCCCTGCCAGGGTGTTTTGGGCACTCAGTGACAGAAGCTGGAACATTGTGTTTTTAGGAAAATGAATCTGAGTGGTGGGACAAAGAACAGAAAATAGACGAGTTGGTTGTGACCATTATCTGGACGTGAGTTTCATTTATTCGTTCATTATTCATTAGCTCCGTTGTGTGTCAGGTTGGGTTTCAGGAGCTGGTAACACAGTGGTGGGCACGACAGAAAGCCCTGAGGAGCTTACGGACAAGAGAGGAAAGCAGACAACAAACAGAACATGTTGGACAGTGAATTCTGGTCCCGAGATTGCAGGAGACTTGCGGCAGTCTAACTTTCTGACCAAGAATACCTATAGAAAAAGCATAAAATATAGTGGTTTGAAGGCACTGGAGAACAAGAGTGCAGAGAGGCAGTCTCTACCCTGGAGAGACCCTGGAGAGACAGGTGAAGGGAGAGAAAAACCCTTGCAAGAGAAAAGCAATCTAGGTGAGTGGCTTGTGGAACCCGCTTAGCGCTCTGACCATGCTGCTCAGCATGAGGAGCTCATCAGAAAGTGGCAGAAACAAAGTTGCCATCAGAAACTGGGCTACAGAAACAGAGACCAGAGTTTAGGACTACTGGAAAGGCTAAAAATTAAGAGAAAAAATCCTGGAAAGAAAGGATCCATAGAGATTCCTCCTACAAATTCCCCTCAAATTATGTGAATCCAGGGTGAGGCTCTAAGCCCAGCAAGAAGTAGCAGTTGCGGGGAAGAGGGCCCAGTTGCTGCCTGGTGCTAAGGAAACAAAGTTTAGAAATCAAGTTCCCCTAGGTTTGAGGGAGCCTGACAATCACCTAGGTTTTCTTTTTAAACTCCAGAAGGGCCTCACCTTGTGATTAAATCCAAGGCTGGAAGGCACACCTGAGACTTAAGGCACAACCAAAACAACCCTACCCTAGCAAAGCCTGAAAGCAAGGCTCACCAGGATCAAGGGCATCTACCAGTAATTTAACTGCTTGCTGGAACAAAACTCAACATTCTTTGTAGGAAAATTAAAAAAAAAAAAACATTCAAGTTCCCTATAACACATCATCCAGAATGTCCAGCATATAATAAACAAATTATCTATGATGTCCAGTATATAAAACAAATTACTAGACACATAGGTAGCAAGAAGAAATGAACCAAAACCAAGAGGAAAAAAAAAAGTCAATAGATGGCAGACTTGCAGATAACCCAGATGCTGAAAACAACCCGAAATGAACATTGCAAAGAGAATTATAACAAAGTGATAGGACAGTGAGTAACCAAGGGTACTTTAGATTGGAAAATTAGGGAGGGCCTCTTCAAAGATGTGATTTTCTTTTTCTGAAATGTGAAATACCAGATAGAGGAATCAGGGCAGAGGCCTTGAGAGGGGGAAGAGCCATGCAGGAACAAAGAGGTCAGTCTGGCTTGAGTGAGAGGGAGTAGTATGGTCTGAGATCAGACGGGTAGGCAGGACCAGAACCATCCAACACGGTGGTTCACAGGAAGGAGCGTGAATTTCATCTGAACAATGACGAATCACATTTGAAAGAATGTAAGTAAGAGGGAGACTTACTTTTATGCTATTTATTTTCCTTTTACCGTGAGATTGTCATTTCAAATATTTAAGAGCCAGTTGCATTTCTTTTAACTTTCTGTGCCTATCTTTTACTCATTTTCTATTGCTTTGTTAATATTGTCCTCATTATATCAAGGAATTAACCCTTTGCCTTTAATTAGTTGCTTACAGTTTTGTCATTTAAATTTTGACTTTGCTTATGGTATCTTGCCATGAAATAATTCTCATGCCATTGAATTCAAATATATATATATATATATATATATATATATATTTTTTTTTTTTTTTTTTTTTTAATTTGGTGGTGCTAGGGATTGAACCCATGGCCTTGTGCATGTGAGGCAGGTACTCTACCAACTGAGCTATATTCCCAGCCCTCAACAATATTTTCTTTATGACCTTCAGCACTCTGATATTATTTAATTTTTTTCTAAACTGATTTACATCACTCGGGCTATTCCTGGAGATTGGACCAAAGAGCGATGTTAAGGCATCATGGGGCAACAGAAAGAACTTGGGGTTTGGTCTCAGGAGACTGGGGCCAGATTTCATCTCTATCCCTTATCAGCCTTGTGTCTGATCATCAAATTTCTTCAGGGCTCCTAGTCAATTTCTTGACCTACAACTTAGGATAATCATAATGACAGCAATAAGCATTACAAAGAGCATTACATTGCTCTTACTATGCTCTTACTATGTACCAGACCCTGTCCCAAACATTCTGCATGTGTTATCCATTATCTCATTTGATCTTTATGAGAGTCCTTTGGTGAGGAAACTGAGGCACAAAAAGGGTAAGCCCTTGCCCAAGTCATACATTAAGCAACAGAGCCAGAATTTGAACACTAGCAGTGTGATTCATGGTTTTTGTTTGTTTGTTTTTAGCACAGGGGATTGAACCTAGGGGTGCTTCACCACTGAGCCACATCCTCAGCCCCTTCTTGTATTTTATTTAAAGACAGGGTCTCACTGAGTAAGCAACTTAGCAAGGACCTTGCTAAATTCCTGAGGCTGGCTTTGAACTGGCCATTCTCCTGCCTCAGACTGCAGAGCCACTGGGATTACAGGCGTGCGCCACCTCGTCCATCGCGATTCATGTTTTTAAAGTGTGAAAAAATACCCTGAGGAATCAGTGATAGGGGATGAAAATATTCTGTGGAGTGCAGTTCTGTGCAGTTCTGTGTGTGTCGTGTCCTTAAGTGGCAGTCGGGACACGGAGGAAGGTGGTATGAAATGTGGACGGCAGAGTCACCTGGGTTGGCGCATTGGCTGGGTGACGTGTGAGTAGGTCATTTCATGTCTCTGAGCCTCAGCTGTCCTGATTTTCTACCTCTCTCTTCTTCTTCCTCTCTTTCTCTTTTTCTTTCTTCTTTCCTGAGACATAATCTATGGATAAAATCCACCGATTCAAAGTGTGGTTCACAGTGCAGGCCATTTAGTAGTGCAGGCCATTTAGTTCATCTTGTAGAGTTCCTGACTCTCATGCTGGAGGCCTGGGTTTGAGTCCCAGCACTCAGGGATGGTGCAAATAACAAACAAATGAAAAAATCTTCCATCGTCTCAAAGTGTGGTTCACTGGGCGCTATCCACTGAGTTGTGCAACCATCACAACAGTCTAATTTTAGAACATTTTCATCATCCCCAAAAGACACACCATATTCTTTAGTTTCACCCCTCCCCCATCCTGTTCCCCAAATCACAGCCCCAGACTCCACTGATCTGCTCTCTGCCTCCATCCACTGAAGCCTCATTTCTTAGTCTACAAAGTAGGGGTGCTGTGGGTGGTTGGATCTCCCCAGGATCTTCCCCAAGGGTCTACTCAGCAAGGAGATGGGTGAGAAGATGCAAAGGGAGGAAGCCAAAGGGCTGAATGACGCTATCTAAAAAATCAGACATGAAATGGTTATGGCGGGGGGTAAGGTGGTGAGGGGTTGGGAATGGCAGGGAATGAGTGTTTAGGGAAGATTCTAGAAGGAGGAAAGGATAGAACCAGTGAAGCCAAGCGACAAGGGGAAGAAAGCGACAAAGTACTGTTAGGTTAGAGAAGAACTTTAGCAGAAAAAACATGAATTTTGGCAGGGGCAGGGTACTGGGGATCAAACCCAGGGGTGCTTTACCACTGAGCCACAACCCCAGCCCTTTTTGTTATTTTTAAATTAAAAAAAAATTTTTTTTGTAGTTGTAAATGAACAGAATGCCTTTATTTTATTTGTTTATTTTCATGTGGTGCTAAGGATTGAATCCAGTGCCTAAAACATGCTAGGCAAGCGCTCTGCCACTGAGCTACAGCTCCAGCCCTTATTTTTGTTTTTTATTTTGAGACATGGTCTCACTAAGCTGCTGAGGGTCCCGCTAAGTTCTCAAGGCTGTCCTCAAACTTATGATCTCCCTGCCTCAGCTCCCAAGTGGCTAGGATCACAGGACTGTGCCACCACACTCAGAGAAAATCCACGATATGCAATAGAGACTGAGATCGAGTGTGTTATATAAACACCTTACTCCTCATAAGATCTTCACAAAAGTATAGTAGATCTTTTTCTCCCCAGTGACACATTCCAAACCCAAAATCTCAGATAATACTGAACTCTACATACTGTTTTTCCTACATGTACATTCCTATGATAAAGTTAAATTAGATACAGTAAGAGATTAACGATAACCAGTAAGAAGGTAGAACGGTTATAACAATATATTGTAATGAAACTTATTTAAAATTTATAAGCATGCCTGTAGTCCTAGCGACTCAGGAGGCTGAGGCAGGAGGATCACAAGTTCAAAGCCAGCCTTGGCAATTTAGTGAGACCCTAAGCAATTTAGCAAGACCCCATCTCAAAATGAAAAATAAAAAGGATCGTGAATGAAGCTCAGTGGTACAGTGCCCTGGGTTTAATTCCCAGTAACAGAAACCAAAACATTTATGAATTGTTTATTTCTAGAATTTTCCCCTTAATATTTCTGGATTAGAGTCAACTATGGGTGACTGAGACTGAGGAAAGTGAAACTGTGAGCACGGCTACTCCTGCTGACAGGGAGGACTTCTGTCAACAGTACTGGGCCTTCGAGTTGGGTTTGCTTTTGGGGTGGGACAGAGGACTGAGTCCTGCCTCCAGGTGAGCATGGGGCTAGAAAAGAGGTGGGCCTGCCTCCTCTGGGCACAGGGGCACACAAGTGTCACTCGTCCCCATGGAGGGTTCGATAGTGAGGACTGGATGATTTAACACACAAGAAAAGGGCCGTGCGCATGGTCGGTGACCGTGGGCCGCGGGAGTCATCCAGGAATGGCCGCGTGGTGGTTTCATTTCCTGCCTTCCCTTCCAGAGTCCGATGTCTTCCTCATCTTCAGCCAAGGACTGCAGGGCTGCCTGGAGGCCCCGGGTGCACAGGTCCGAGTTACCCCAGCCTGCAATGCCAGTCTCCCTGCCCAGCGCTGGAAGTGGGTCTCTCGGAACCGGCTCTTCAACCTGGGCACCATGCAGTGCCTGGGCACAGGCTGGCCGGGCACCAACATCACAACCTCCCTGGGCATGTACGAGTGTGACCGGGAAGCCCTGAGTCTTCGCTGGCACTGTCGTACGCTGGGTGACCAGCTGTCCCTCTTCCTGGGGGGCCGTGCTGGCAATGCATCCAAGCCTGGCACTCTAGAGCGTGGTGACCAGACCCGCAATGGCCAGTGGCGCATCTACGGCAGTGACGAGGATCTGTGTGCCCGGCCATACTATGGTGAGGGGCTGCTTGCAGGGGAGGCGGTGGGTGGCTGGTGTCCCTGGGACTGGAGGAAGAGAGGGACAGACTCCAAGGCAAAGAGGTCTTTGGCTTCTGCAGACCCTTGGCAGTTACATCTTTAATTGTAATAGGAAGCATATTTGAATAATTAAGAAAATTAACTTCAAAGCCTTTAATTTACTTTTTTTTAATTTCAAAGTTAATACATGCTCATAAAGACTTCAAACACTGCAAAAATGAAGAGCCTAAAATTAAAAGAAAATTCCCTTCTCCCCGGCTGCCTCTCCCAGAGACCCTGTAGTCATCCTGCGCAGGTTTTGCAGGTGGTGACTGGGGACTGGAGTCACCTGGTGTGGGGCCTCTTGTGGTCTGCGGCTCTGTCCTTGGAGTTCTTTCCTGGAAACCTCCCTGAGTGCCAGGACAGACCTTTTAGAAGATGCATGACATCAATCCCTTGGCTGGATAGCTGAGCAGAGATGCCCCTGGGCTCAGCCTGCTCTGGGTGACGCAGAGGCCCCTCACCCAGCTGGATTTTGAACAGGCACTAAGGGGATTGAGGGAGCCCCTTCCCCACACTGTGGGATGCATAGTGGATTTCTTCCAGGCTCCTGGGCTGACTTAACAGCAGAGGGAACCTTGAAGCCACTGTCCGGTGCAGTTGCCCCCTCCCGCTCTCTGCTGACCACTGCCCACCCCAACTCCCCGAGTCCTGCAGGGCTTTCCTTCAGGGGTGGAGGGCAGTCTGTGGGGTCTCGATGCCAAGGGCCTGGCTTTCCTCCCCTGCAGAGGTCTACACCATCCAGGGGAACTCCCATGGGAAGCCGTGCACCATCCCCTTCAAATATGACAACCAGTGGTTCCACAGCTGCACCAGCACAGGTCGCGAGGACGGGCACCTGTGGTGCGCGACCACCCAGGACTACGGCAAAGACGAGCGCTGGGGCTTCTGCCCCATCAAGAGTGAGCACAGGGCTATGTGGGGGGCCCTGAAGGGAGGCTGGTGATGAGGGTCAGGAACTGGGAAGGGGCCTTGGAACTTTGGGGACAGGATGAGGCGCTGGCCCTCTCAGGTGGAGCAGCGTGTGTGATGGTGGTGGGGGTCCCTGCAGTCCCCAAGGGACCTCCTCTGGGGCTGAAGGAGAGGGCTGGGAGGGACCATTGCCCGTCTGCCATGGTGGCAGGTAATGACTGCGAGACCTTCTGGGACAAGGACCAGCTGACCGACAGCTGCTACCAGTTTAACTTCCAGTCCACCCTGTCCTGGAGGGAGGCCTGGGCCAGCTGCGAGCAGCAGGGGGCAGATCTGCTGAGCATCACGGAGATCCACGAGCAGACCTACATTAATGGTGAGGCCATGGGCAGCCGCCTGGGGCTGGGCGGGGGTCTGACCTACCCAGGGGTCTGGGAGGGGGAGCCAGACCCTGTGCCCTCTGTGCTTGTGTGGGGTAAGGATGCCGTTTGTGGAGAAGGGCGGAGGGAGGGCGGAGGGTGGGGCTCTCCTTTCTCAGCGCCTCTCTTGTTGCCAGGGCTCCTCACTGGTTATAGCTCCACCCTGTGGATCGGCCTTAACGACTTGGACACCAGTGGAGGCTGGCAATGGTCGGACAACTCGCCCCTCAAGTACCTCAACTGGGAGAGTGGTGAGGCGTGGGGTTGGGGGCGCAGGGAGCCCTCAGGCACTTGGCTTCCTTTTATACTATTCCAGACAAGCAGTGGGGGGAGAAGCACAGGTTTTTGCCCCCTCCTGGTCGGGGCCACACTGGTCCCAAACGTGCCTTGGTGTGGACTAGGACAGGCACACTCTGCCCAGGTTCTCGGGCTTGGAGGACAAGTCAGACTTTGGCCCCACTCCCGGCATTGGGCAGTACACAGCTGACCAGTGCGCCCGTGACCTAGCCAGGGATGCCAGGGCTGGGCTGGTAGGCTTTGCAGAGGGGGGTTCAGGGTGAGGTGGGCCCAGGTTAGAAAGCATGAGGACCCTTTGCTGGAGCCAGAGTGGAGGACTGCCCTTCTCCAGCTGGTTCAGGCTTCCAGGGAGTGGAGAAGAGCAGAAATTCTAAGGAAGGTTCCAGGGGCCACCGTGTGAACTTCTCTCTGCTGGCGCCCTGCCCGGCCCACAGATCAGCCCGACAACCCAAGCGAGGAAAACTGTGGAGTGATCCGCACCGAGTCCTCAGGTGGCTGGCAGAACCGCGACTGCAGCATCGCACTGCCCTATGTGTGCAAGAAAAAACCCAACGCCACCGCTGAGCCCACCCCGCCAGGTGAGCCACAGGCCTTGGCCCAGCTGGCCCAGCCTCTCGTCTTGCTCTTCCATGGTGAGGCTGGTCCTCCCTGTTGTCCCGCACTTGTTCAGCTATAGTCTGAACCAATTGGAGTGTGCCATGAATTCAGTTGGAGAACCTTGGATGGGGACTGTGTTAAATGCTGACAATACAGTGCCCTGTGGGAGCCCACAGTCTGCTAGAGGTGACGGACATCTTTACACACTGTTACAATATTCTGCGTTATGGGCTTTTTATAAAAATACGCATAAGAAGTGCTAGTGAAGAAGCTAATTAAGGTTCTGAGATTTAAGGAAGGTTTTACGGAAGCGACATTTGACCAGGGTCTTTCAAGTTGAATGAAAGTTTAAAAGGCCAACAAAGGTTGAAGACGGGCATTTCTGGCAAAGGGAACCACATGTGCAAAGGTGTGGAGACGTGGACATGCACCTGGCAGCTCCAGGGCGTGGTGAGTCATGCAGCCTGGTTGGAGGGTAGACTTTTCTTAGAGTGTGGTTGGTCCTGGGACCACAGCACAGCATCACCTTGGAGCTGTTTAGGAATGCAGACCGCAGGCCTTGCACCTGGTTAATTGAATCAGAAGCAGGCGTGGTGGCACATACCTGCAATCCCAGCCACTCGGGAGGCTGAGTCGGGAGCATCACAGAGCAATTCAGCAAGGCCCTCAGCAACTTAGAGAGACACTGTCTTAAAATAAAAAATAAAAAGGTCTGTGAATGTGGCTCAGTGGTAAAGCATCCCTAGGGTCAATCCAATACAAAAAAAAAAAAAAAAAAAAATCAGAACCTGAACTTAATAAGATCCCTAGGTGATTCATGTGCAGGTATGGGGAGGGGAGCAGGAGCTTATGGGCATGGTTATGAGAAGTTTAGAAAGGCAGGTTGCAGCCAGTCCCTGAAGGGGCTTGGCTGCTGCTGGGCAAAGTCTGGGTGGGGCCCAGCGGGCTGTGGGCAGCTTTTGCAGGGTTTTAAGCCAGGGAGAGTCTTCTAGCTCATGTTTGTGGTTCATTGAGATAGCCCCAGGGGCCTGATGGGGGAGTTTGGGGTGATGGTCAGTGCCTGCTTTGGGGACTCTGCCCCTTACTAGTGTGTGGCCTTGGGCAAGCAGCCTTGTCTCTGAGATGCAGAGTCCTCACCTACAAATTGAGAAGAAATTCACTCCCTTTGCAGGGTTGCCAAGAGTAAGGCTGCAGTGCCTGCCTGGCACCAAGGAGCGTTTCCATACAGAGTGGCGGGGTTCTTAGTGTAGGCTGAAGGTGCTGCTGCCCCTGTCCAACTAGCCATGGGTTGGTAAAGGAGGGTTTTCATGGGGAACATATGGCAAAACCAGAAAAAAGGAAAATCCACAAACCCACAGAAAACAAGCAGCTTACAGAGCCAAACTTCTGCTCTGGACCATGAAAGTCTTCAAAGATGAATTCGGAGTGTCAGTCATCCCCTGCCCAGAAGGTCAGGAGCAGCAGCATCTAGGGTGCCTACCTCTTGCTGAAGGAAACCTGAGACAGACGCCAATCCCAGGTCTTCCCAAATGCAGGCTGTGTCCCCTGAGTCTTTCCTATGTGGCCCCTAGGGTGAGTCCTCCTCCAGCCTGCAGATATGTCTGTGGCCTCAGATTTTTCCTCTCACCCCAGACCCCAGCTCTCTGCACAAGGCATTTTTCTAAGTAGCTGTTCGAGGGGTTCTGCTTTCTGGGTCTCATTACATAAGATGTGCTATTTCAGAGGCAGTCGCCCCTGTGCCCTGAAAGCATCACATTCCCCGAGCTACCCCTTTTCCTTGAGCGACCTTCCTCCCTTGCTGAGGTCCCCTGTGGTCTGAACAGCCACTAAAAATCAGTTCTGTCTAGGGCGGCAGCCTCGGGTCTTAACTCATTGACTAACAAGAGGTGACTGACAGCTCCTGAGCCAAGGAGCGAGCCCTCCAGCTCGCAGCCTACCCACCTTGCCCGGTCTCCAGCAAAAGGTATGGCTGGAGCCGGAGCGGTTGGTGGGGATGGAGCTAGTCTCAGAATCCCAGTCTGGAGCGATGCTTCCAGTGGGCACACGCCTTCCTTCCTGCCTGGCCAGGCGTAATCCTGCCTGAGCCTCACACTGTGGGTGGTTTGGTGAAGTTGTTTCTTCTTTTGCCAAGACCCAAGTGAGGGCTTGTCGGCCTCAGCCTGCCTCTGACCCCAGTCCCTTGAGGGTGAACTCGGAATATACCAAAGTGCGGGCATGGCAGGGCCCCAGGGTACAGGGAGAGGAGTTGGGGGTGTGAGAGGGGCAGGGGGAATCCTGGTCAGGAGATGCAGCCAATTTGCAGTGCGCAGGACTGGGTCCCGCTGAAATAGTCTGCTGGCGATCAGGAATGGGTCCTTGTTCTCGGGTGTTGAAGATTAAACACCTAAGAAATGCTGAGGCAAATTTCAGTTAAGAAAGGGACAGAGTCAGACTTCTCCAAAGACAAGGGTCCCAGAATTGGGTTTCGGTGGGAGGGGGTGCATCTTGTTCTTTTATAGACCCCAGAACCCCTCTCTTTAATTCTTATCTCTCTTTCTTTCTATGGAGGTTGATTGTTAGCAACCCAGAGTGCCCAGGAGCACAATTGGGGAGGTTAACGACCCATTTTTCTCTCTTTGATAACCAGCCTCACCCTCCCTCTTACCTACATTGACCGTTGGACATTTGCCCCACCTCAGTTTGTGGAGAAAGGTGGCATATCCTGTCCACATAGACCAGGCCAGGCTGCAGGCGGATTGCTTTTTGGCAAAGCATGTGGGGGGTCAGCTCAGTGGGCCCATTTTATCATGGTCCCTCAGTTCTCATCCATCTGTCCCCTCACACCTCTGCCTTCACCAAGACTGCCCAGGCCAACACAGAGTTGGCACACGATGAATGCTATTTGAGAGAACAATGGCAGATCCATTTATTAAGCAAAATGGTCACAAGCTAGGTTTGACTCTCTTAGCAGTAAGAAACTGGGGCTCGGGGGCTGGTTTGTGTTGACCCCTGCCCATGTGTTTCTGAGAGCCACAGCCAGAGGGGCTATACAGTCCTGGGAGGGATCTGCACCATCACTTTGATCTGCTTCCGGGCCTCCAGCAGCCCTGGAGTTTTTTTTTTTTTTTTTTTTTTTTTTTTTTTTTTTTTTTTTTTGTGGTGCGGGGATTGAACCCAGTGCTTGTAAGACACACACTCTACCAGCTGAGCTCTATCCCCAGCCCGCCCGCAGGGTTTTGTCTTCAGCAACTCCATGACTGTTCCGGGTATGGAAAGCAGATCTGGGATAGGATGGGGAAGGGGGTGACTTGGAGGCCCTGCCTGCGTTGATACCGAGGGATTGGTACCCAGACGGGGTGGCTCAGTCTCTGAGCAGTGGCCTTGTGGGTCTCCGCAGACAGATGGGCCAACGTGAAGGTGGAATGTGAGCCAAGCTGGCAGCCCTTCCAGGGCCACTGCTACCGTCTGCAGGCTGAGAAGCGCAGCTGGCAGGAATCCAAGAAGGCATGTCTGCGGGGTGGCGGCGACCTGCTCAGCATCCACAGCATGGCTGAGCTAGAGTTCATCACTAAGCAGATCAAGCAAGGTGAGGGGCTGCTGGCCACACGCCCAGGGTGGCGGGCAGGGCCTCTCAGCTGTCCCTCCTGTCCTGTCCCTGATGGTGGCCAAGGCTGGCCTCAGTGTCTTCTCTCCCCTGCTCTCCTGCTGCACCCCCAGAGGTGGAGGAGCTGTGGATCGGCCTCAACGATCTGAAACTGCAGATGAACTTTGAGTGGTCGGACGGGAGCCTTGTGAGCTTCACCCACTGGCACCCCTTTGAGCCCAACAACTTCCGGGACAGCCTGGAGGACTGCGTCACCCTCTGGGGGCCGGTGAGACCCTCCTTGCCCATCACAGGGCCAGAGTCCACCCCCATGCTCCGGGTGACATCCCAGCTGAAGGACATCCTGTATCCTTCCATATGGAGACACTGCCAGGGTTTGAATCCCACCTCCATCCCCCAAGAGCTGAGTCACCTAGGGCAAGTTCCTCGCTGGTCATTTGGAGGCTTAAAGGAGTTAATTCCCCTGCAGCCTTGGGCATGTTGCCTGGCATGCCGGCCACTCTGGGTCTCCTGCCAGCTTCTCCTCCCCACCAGCAAGTGGCATCAGAACCCACAGGATGTGAAGGCTCCACAAGCAGGGCTGCCGTCTGCCGGCCCTGCCCCCATGGACCTTGCCCAGCCCAGGGGCCTGTCTTCTCAAGAAATTAAAGGTTATGACTGTCGGCCGTGGGTTTGACTTAGGCAGGGCGTGCCTAGGTGAAGGAATGACGTAGCATTCCACGCAGAGACCCTTTAAAAGGGAACAAAGTCATAGGGACAGGTTACCCATCCCTGGGACTGATGGGACCTTCTGTTTCAGATACTGCTAACAGAGCCAGGGACAGTAACAGCAGAGCCATTGTCCTTGGGGGATACTGCTTAAACATTTAAAAACAGTTATTTATCAAGTGTCTCCTTTGTGCCAGGCACTATCTGGATGCCGGGCTACACAGAAATTGTGCCCTTAGGATGGGACGTACGCTACTGGCTGGGGGCCTGTGGGAACCTGGCAGGGCTCAGGCATTTGTAGGGGCTTCTTCAGCTTCATCAGCTGAGACTCAGGTCTGGGCCTCTGCTCTGCCTGGTTCTCCAGTAGTTACCCCTCAGCAGTGGGTTCACTTTCCAGGACTTCCATTACTTAGAGGATAGCCATAGTCCAAAAATAAGTGGGAAATTTCAGAACTCCTTCATAGACTTTAAATAACTTTCATTACAGCATGTTGTTATAATCGCTCCACTCTTGGTTATTGTTGTAGTCTTTTACTGTGCCTAACTGACAGATCAGACTTTACCATAGGTATAAAAACATAGTATAGACAGCATCCACTGGGGTCTTGGGACATATCCCCTGTGGATAAGGGGGGACTACTGTACACCTTGGGAGTCCTATCTTGCTGTCAGCTGCTCTAACAATCTTAGCCGGCTTGTTATCAATGTCTATAAAATGAGGCATAAATAATTTCAAAGAAGACCATGTCCCATTTAGGCAGCGCTTGGTCAAGTTTCAGGGCATTTTCTCAGTCTGCTGTCCTCTATTCGTGGGGCCTGTGGCACCAACTCTGCCCTCCTCAGGAACGGCCTGAGACGCAGAGAAGTCAGGCCAACCGCTGAGAATCACACACAGGTCAGGCAGGGCCTAGAAACCAGGCTCCCAGAAGTTTGGGGAGATTTGGGGGGAGGCGATCGAGGCTCTCCCTCACCATGTGTCCCCAGGAAGGTCGCTGGAATGACAGTCCCTGTAACCAGTCCTTGCCGTCCATCTGCAAGAAGGCAGGCCAGCTGAGCCAGGGTGCTGCTGAGGAGGACCATGGCTGCCGGAAGGTGAGGGTGTTTCTGGAGCTGCTCTGGGTGGGGCTAGCCACAGGGGCTCCAGGGAGTCCTGCGGCTTCAGCCGGCACCTCCTGTCTTGGCATCCCTCCCTCCACTTTCCAACAGCCTCCTGAAGGAGTGGTATTGGGTGGGGTGGGACCGGGTGGAGCTGTGAGGAGGAAGCCGAAGTCCCCAGCCCCGGCTCTGAGCCCCTCTCCTTGAGGAAGCCGCTTCCTAGGACAGCAGAGAACAAAGAAGCAGGGGTGGGTGATCCCCCAAGCCTGGCCTCGTTGTGGTGGACGGAGTTCTGTGGACCAGGCCGACTACCCCCACTTGCTGGCCAGGCCTCTGTCCGGCTCCTCTGGGGGAGCAGGGATGTACCTTCCCCTCCTGTGCTCCCAGCCCAGCGAGGGAAGGAGAGGATTAAGGAATAAAAGGCAAGTGAGTGACAGGCCAGTGACCACCCATTTCTCTCTTCTGGGCCTCCCAGGCTCCCCCAGCCCCATCCCCCCAGACTGGCAGGGGATGTCGGTTATAAAGGACACTTTGTGGCCTTTGGCTCCTCCCCTTGCTGCTGGTCTGGTTCCTGTTTCCCTTTGGGTTAAGCCCCTTACCACAGCCCACCTACCCAACCCAGACCTTCGCCCAGGAGAGGAGCAGGAAATGCCAATGGGCATGATCAGATGGGGAGAAAGGAGAGAGCAGACAGGGCCCAGCCGAGGAGGCTGGGGTCAGTGTGCTCAGTGTGGGGACAGGGGCTCTGTCTTGGCTTGGGCTGGTGGAGGCAGTGGATGGTGAGGGATTCCTAACTGCCTGGCACCAGGGCCCACCTGGAATGTGTGTGGAGGATGCTGGGTGGCCAGGATCAACACAGTGTGGCCAGGGGTCTTTGTACAACCCCTGATGGACACATGGACACAGCGCCCTTGCTTCTCTTCGGCCCTGGCTCCTGCAGGTCTTTGCTTCTTGCCGAGGGTCTTCCCCTGCTGGGCACATGCTCCCCAGCTGTAGCCGTCCTGGCCCTGAGGGCCACTCAGCCTGCCCTGCCAGCTGGCGTCTCACCCCAGCTTCCCATCTCTGGTTTCCCAGCCAAACGGCCATTTCCCCTGGGGCCTCTTGGTTTAGATGCCTCTCATCTCTCTGAGCCAGGCCATGGGTGCGTCCATCAGCCACACTGCGACCTTGCTTCTACCCTGGTCTGGTAGCTGTGAGTGATGGTGGGAGAGAAGAAGGGAGAGGAGTGACCAGGTGCAAAACACAGCACAGGCACGGGGGTCAGATCTGTCACTTCTATCCTGTGCACGTCCAGCAATGCCCTGATGGCGTCCCCTGTCCCAGGATTTATTGGCAAAGGTGGAACATCATCCTCTCCAAAGATGCCCCTCTTCTGTCCTCTCTCTTGAGCCAGGGTTGGACATGGCACAGCCCATCCTGCTACTGGCTGGGAGAGGACCAAGTGACCTACAGTGAGGCCCGGCGCCTGTGCACTGACCATGGCTCTCAGCTGGTCACCATCACCAACAGGTACAGGAGGGGCCGGGACCACTCTTGCCCACGTCCTGGCATAATGTAGCCCTTCCAACAAATGGAGTAGCGTCCTGCCATCATGCCCGCCCAGAGGGACTTGGAGTCCTCTGAGACCCAGTGGGCTCCTGATTCTTTTGGAAATCCTATTGCAAGGAAGACTCATTCATGAGGCAACCCAGAGAGGGCAGGGCAGGGCCAGGCGTGAGTGGGCGGGATGCCCCAGGAAGAGAGGCCTCGGCTGTGCCCCATTTTCTCTCCTTTCTTCTCGGGAAGGCAAGGGGTATGGATGGCGAGGAGGGACTGGGTCACTCTGTGAGCCCCCAGGGTTCCTTACTTCCCTGAGCAAGTTACTGGCCAGGCAGATCCCCCAAGCTCCTGGAGCAGGGTGACTGGCCTCTGGCCAGACAGTGGGGATGGTGACTCCCCGCCGTGACCAGCCTGCCTCCCAAAGGTTCGAGCAGGCCTTCGTCAGCAGCCTCATCTACAACTGGGAGGGCGAGTACTTCTGGACAGCCCTGCAGGACCTCAACAGCACCGGCTCCTTCCGCTGGCTCAGCGGCGACGAAGTCATGTACACCCACTGGAACAGGGACCAGCCTGGTGAGCGCCCCCGCAGGAACTCTGGCCTTGGGGAAGCTGGGAGGCCGTGGTGGATTTGCCTTGCCAGGACTGAGCCCGAGGGCTTCCCAGTGTAATGACCATGTGTCCAGTGTGGCCTGTTGGCTAGGAGGCTCTGGAGGCACCTGTTTACTGGCTCTGCATCCTCTGAGTCCCAGTTTCCTCACCTGTCAAATGGGATGCCTTCCTCAGAAGAGTCCACGTGAGGCTAAGATAAATGTGAAGTGCTAATACATGGCAAGGGGTGATATATGTGAAGTGCACAGAACAGTGAGCATGATACAGTGGTACGCTGGATTCCTATTAGTATAATTACCATTTCACATCAGCTTTTTTAACCCTTTCCATATCCTAATGAGGGACATAATGGGAGAGGCTCAGAGACGTTAAGCAACTTACCCAAGATCTCACAGTAAATAAACAAAGAACTAGGACTCTGCCTCATTCCTTCCTCCCATCTGGGCCCCGACCCCACAGAGCTTGTCTCTGCAGAGATGGTCAAGCATGTTCCTAGTCAGGACTGCAGGGGTGCCCTGCAAGAATGTGAGTCCTCCTCAGTCTGTGGTTTTCCCTTCTCAGGGTACAGCCGTGGGGGCTGTGTGGCCTTGGCCACGGGCAGTGCCATGGGGCTATGGGAGGTGAAGAACTGCACTGCATTCCGGGCTCGCTACATCTGCCGGCAGAGCCTGGGCACACCAGTGACACCAGAGCTGCCAGGACCAGACCCCACGCCCAGCCTTACTGGCTCCTGTCCCCAGGGCTGGGCCTCAGACCCCAAACTCCGGCACTGCTATAAGGTAGGGCAGTTTTTTGGCATGGTGGGGTGCAGGCAAGGGCAAAGGGGCCGCTCACCTGGGAGGCCTGGGAGACACCATACCACAGATAGCAGTAACTTCTGATGAAACTCTCATCAGTGGAATCTGAGGCCTGGCACATAGTAGATGCTCAATAAACATTTGAGGAATTGAAGGAATGGTACAGATCATCAGTGTTGGAGGTCCCACATATTGGGGCAGAATGTACTTCAGAATCACCCAGGGAACCTGAGATTCCTCACCTTGCATGTGTGAGGCCTGAGTTTGAGCCCTAGCACCATAAAACAAGAAAATAAAATTAAAATAAAGTCTAGCCTGTCACTATGGAGCTTTGGATTTGGTGGGTCTGGGTAGGGTGTGGTAATAGGCCAGGTTTGGGAGCCACTGATGTAGTCCAGGGTCTTTTATCATATGCAGAAATGGAAGTCCAGAGAGAGGAAGGGACTTGCCTGCAGCAGGCTGTGGCTCTGCTGGGATTAGAGCCCAGGTCGTCCCACTGGTCAGAGGACAGGTGCCACCTGGGGAGGTGGGCCAGCGGAGACTGCTTAGACAGCTGGCCTCTGCTCTTGCAGGTGTTCAGCTCAGAGCGGCTGCAGGACAAGAAGAGCTGGATCCAGGCCCAAGGGGCTTGCCAGGAGTTGGGGGCCCAGCTGCTGAGCCTGGCCAGCTACGAGGAGGAGCACTTTGTAGCCAACATGCTCAACAAGATCTTTGGGTACTGAGCCTGGGACAGGGGGCTGCCGATACGCGCGCGGGAGCAGGCATGGCTGCTAGACTCTTGGCTTTGGTGGGCAAGAGGCAGGGTGGGCAGAGTGAAGGTGACCCCAGTGGGGCCTGTCTGAGGGCTTGGAATAACCTGTGTGTCTTCCACTAATGCCAGGACCATCCTGTCCCTCTGAAGTAGCCATGGTCCCCTGGAGACCTGGGCAAACACACGGGTGTGATCCATTCACTCATAGGAGACTCTGTGCTCACAAGCCTCATGGAGCGAGCAACACCCTTTCAAATGCAGACTTTCAATTATAAATCTACACACTGACTCAAGTTAAGCATTTTCCCCCTGCCTTACACCATCCCACAATAACCCACTCCATGATGAACCATCCTGAGCTGGGGCACTGTGTCACATGCCTGTAATCCCAGCAACTCAGGAGGCTGAAGCAGGAAGATTGCAAGTTCCAAGCCAGCCTCAGCAATTTAGAGAGGCCCTGAGCAGCTTAGTGAGACACTGTCTCAACATAAAAAGTTTTTAAAAAGGTCTGGGGACGTGGCACCCCTGGTTTCAATCCCTGGTCAAAACAACACAAAGAACACCAAACCATTGCAGTAGGAGGAGAAAGGTAGCAACTCTGCCCTTGGGGATCCCTCCAGGACTCCACCTCTGGGCTGTGGGCTCCAACTACTATATTCAGATACACAGCATTTGTCATCCCTTAGATTGGAAAAATCCAAACGAGTTAATTCCAGGGATATCTTCTCAGCAATCATCAAGAATTTGACTAATAATTATAATAGCTGACATTTATCACTTCTCACTGGGTATTGAGCTAAACACACAATCCTCATTCAATCCTCTCAACACCCTGGAAGTAGAGGTTTCCACTGACCCTGGTAGAGAGGTGAGGTTATTTGCCAAGGTCACAGAGCTGGCCCCTGGATAAACCAGGACTTGAATCCAGCTTTATTTAACTCATGAGTCTCAGATTGCTGCTACATGCCCAACAGCTTCCTAACCCAGAACTTTGCTGAGCAGGGGAAGCCAAGGGAAGGGGAGCCAGGCCACTGAGCCTTGAGCAGGGAGCCTGGTCCAGTTGTCCTTATCTCTAGGGAGAGACTGTTATAAAACAAAACAAAACGAGAGCAACCTGCCCCCCAGCACCCACCAAAAGAATGCTTTAGTGGGCCAGTTGTGCAGTCCATGTGGAAAGGCACTAGGGACTGCCCAGGTCACAGATGAGAGTGGCCAGGTGTTTGGATGCCTGCAGCTCTCCCCCACCTCCTCCCCTCTCTTCTGTCCCTCCCTGGGTTCTGCTGAAGTGAATCAGAGCCTGAGATCCATGAGCAACACTGGTTCTGGATTGGCCTGAACCGTCGGGACCCTGGCGGGGGTCAGAGTTGGCGCTGGAGTGACGGCCTAGGGGTAAGGGGGACAGGAGGAGGCGCTGGACCAGAATGTGGGTGGGACTGGTTTCTGGGTGGGGCCTGGTGGGGCAGGGCGGAGCCTGGAATGGATGGGGTTTCCTAGAAGCAGAGCCTCTTGGAAGCCAGCCGGCACCGTAGCAGCTCCAGAGGCTGAGGCAGGAGGATCTCGAGTTCAAAGCCAGCCTCAGCAACTTAGCGAGGCCCTGTCTCAAAATTTAAAAAAAAAAAAGGGGGGGGGGGGGCGTCAGTTTGAGAGGGGTCACCCAGCCCAGGTTGATAGTTCCTAGCTCAGGCCAGGCCTTACCGTGTTCCCCTGTCCCGGGGATGGGGCGGCCGGCCTGCGCCTCTCGTGCCTTACATCCTTCTTCCCTCACCCCCACCCTCCTCCAGTTTTCTTACCACAATTTTGACCGGAGCCGGCACGACGATGATGACATCCGGGGCTGTGCAGTGCTTGACCTGGCCTCCCTCCAGTGGGTGGCCATGCAGTGCGAGACGCAGCTCGACTGGATCTGCAAGATCCCGAGAGGTTGGGGGGGTGGCATGTGGGACGCAGAAGAAAGTGAGGGGTGGCGGGCCGGGGGTGCTGGGGAGTGTCTCCTGTCCCCTGCAACATTTTCGTCCTTGTTCTGTAGGCGTGGACGTGCGGGATCCGGACGTCAGCCCTCAAGGTGAGGCCCCCAGTCTACTCGCTACCCAAAGGGTCCAGGTACAAAACCAAGGGGCGAAGGGTTCCGGCGGAGAGGGGACTGAGTGGACTGGAGTTGGGCCCCGCAGCCCTGTATGCCTCAGTCTCGAAGGAAAGCACAGGGCCGTCGTGCTGTAGGCCGCTGCCTGCCCTGGCTCTACCCTGCCCGCGCAGCCCCGCGGTGCCCTCCAGGACAACCACAGCCTGCCTCCCACCTCCTGCACTGCTCCCGCAGGCCGGCGGGAGTGGCTGCGCTTCCAGGAGGCGGAGTACAAGTTCTTCGAGCATCACTCCACGTGGGCGCAGGCGCAGCGCATCTGCACGTGGTTCCAGGCCGAGCTGACCTCGGTGCATAGCCAGGCGGAGCTGGACTTTCTGGGTCACAACCTGCAGAAGGTAGGCATGAGAGGCAGCAGGGGGCTGTGGGCAGGGAGAGGACAGGTCCGGGATTGAGGGCAGGGAGGCGGCCAACCCTCACCTGCCCTTCGCCCTTCCCCAGTTCTCCCGGGGCCAGGAGCAGCACTGGTGGATCGGCCTGCACACCTCCGAGAGCGACGGGCGCTTCAGGTGGGAGAAGGGGCGCATGCGTGGATGAACAGCTGCATCTCCAGGCTAGAGGTGGGGAGGCTGCCCACTCGCAGAGACAGCGCTACACCAGAATCCAGCCCTTCTTGCTGGCTGTGGCCTTTCTCGGGCCATATTTTTCTCATCTTGCAAGCGGGAATAATGAGGCCTGCCTTCTAGGATTCTTGTGAGAATTTGCAATAGCAAAGGGAAGTCATTAGCACCGCGGTTAGCACATATTGGGCCTAAATAATGGCAGCTCCTATTATGTCTGGTGCTTTTTGTCATGAACAAATCCTCTCAGGATATGGGCAGAACATATAACAGCTCAGAGGGGACACTGTATTCCATGCCCACCATGCATCAGTGGCTTGAGGCAGAAGGACTGGAAGTCCATTGGACCCCCCATTCTGAGGTTTCCAGGCATCTTAGAGAAAGGATTGCCTGGGGAGGGCTGGACCTTCCTGGGGCCTCGGGTCCTTGGGTCTCTGGCTGCACTGAGCTCTGTGGCTCTGTTCTTCAGTCTCCAGCTGCTACACCGTCAGCCTTGAGCCCACTCCCCTTTCTTCCACTGCACACAGGGGAGGCCGAGCCCCGGTTAGTGCTGGAGTCACCCCATTCGGTCCTGTTGCAGGTGGACCGACGGTTCCGTTATAAACTTCATCTCCTGGGCACCAGGCAAACCTCGGCCCATTGGCAAGGACAAGAAGTGTGTGTACATGACTGCCAGCCGAGGTGAGGGTGACGGGGTTGGGGGACACAAAGGGTCCCATCAGCGTGGAGAGGGTCAGTGTTGGGGGTGGTAAGGTGAACCCCAGCAGAGGCCATCACTCTCTTCGTATTCTCTTTGTTCCCAAACCCAAGAAAGGCTAGACCAATGAGAGGGTTCGTCCTTCTCCAGGACCCTCATGCCAGAGGACTTGAGTTCAGAGCTGGACATAGGCCCTGAGTCCCAGCCCAGGGTCCTCTTAGGGCATGAGGCAGAGAGTGCTGCCAGCCATGCTGTGCCCTGCCCTGGGGGTGACTGCCTTCCCTCCCCCTTCACAGAGGACTGGGGGGACCAGAAATGCCTGACAGCCTTGCCTTACATCTGCAAGCGCAGCAATAGCACCAGAGAGCCACAGTCGCCTGACCTGCTCCCTGCAGCCCTGGGGGGCTGCCCCTCTGGCTGGAACCAGTTCCTCAACAAGGTAGGCAGTGGGGAGAGGGCATCCGAAGGAATCACAGCATCCGCCTGTACCCACGTATCTGTCTTTTACTTGTCCCCAGTGCCAGGGCTAGACTTCTTGGAAAATGACAGTGTAGTCATTCTATCAGGAATCGAGGTTGTCCAAAGACTTCAGTGAATTTTTTACATTGGTGGTAGCCACACTTTTGGATAAGAAACTTTTATTAGTAAAACAAAATATTGAACATACATACCCAAACTCTGTGTGTGCACATTTTATTTGTGTATAGATGTATGTGTGTCCATAAAATACGTATTTACTTCTACACTAATGTGACTAATGTTATATGTGGTAAAAGAACAGAAGGATTTGAAGCATTAGCTAAAAATTAAAAAAAAATTTTTAATTAAAAATTATTAATGGCATGAATTGGGCTCACTCAAATGATCAAATATAATAATTATTAAGTTAAATAGTTTGGGACTGGGATTGTAGCTCAGTAGTACAACCCTTGCCTGGTATGTGTGAGGCACTGGATTTGATCCTCAGCACCACATAAAAATAAACAAAAAAAATAAAGGTATTGTGTCCATCTATAACTAAAAAATTTTTTAAATAGTTAAATGATTTTAATAAGAACCACGTGATGGCATATATTTCATTATTTTTTTCTCAGCAACAGAAAATTAGTATCCTAGTTTTTAAATTTAACTTTACTTTTTAAGTGATATATAAAAACAAAATTTCATATTTATGGGGTACCATGTAATATTTCAGTGCATGTATACAATATGTAATGTTTCACTCAGGGTAAACATATCTGTCTTCTCAAATATTTATCATTTCTTTATGATAAAAACATTCAAAATTCTTTCTACTAGCTTTTTAAATACGCAGTACATTGTAGCTACAGTCACCCTACTGTGTAATAGCACCCCAGAACTTCTTGCTCCTGTTCAACTATAACTAGTACCCACCGATCAGCCTTCCCCCCATCCTTCCTCCTTCCTACTTGCTCAGCCTCTGGCAACCAACTTTCTACTCTCAACTTTTATGAGATCAACTTTTTTACATTTCACATGTGAATAAATCATGTGGTCCTTGTCTTTCTGTTATTTCATTATTTAAAAAAAAAATCTCAATCGGGTTGGGAAGATAGCTCAGTTGGTAGAGTGCTTGCCTTGCAAGCACAAGTCCCAGGTTCAAATCCCTAGCACCGCCAAAAAAAAAAAAAAAAAAGCAAAAAAAAAACTCAGTCTGATCCTTTGTGATTTCTACCAACTAAACAAAGGTTTTTGCTTTAGAGTTGGACAGTAAATTTCTTTCTTCCCATCTGCCTCATAAATGACTCAGAAGACCTGATTAAGAGGGTAAAATATGTCAGAAAATTAAGAAAAATAATAACATTTTGAAAATTCTCTTCCTGAGTATTTTGAGTGTGCAGAGAGGACTGTTTGGGGCAATAAAATTAATCAGCATGGATGTGTGTTTCTAAACATATTTTCAAAATGCTCCCTCCAGATGGTTCCTTTTGTATCCATGGGCTGAATTATTAGACCTGATTTGACCTTTAATATTTTACTTTTTTTTTTTTGGTACCAGAGGTGCTCAACCATTGAGCCACATCCCCAGCCTCCGCCTTTTTTTTTTTGAGACAGGGTTTCACTCTAGGTTGCTTACAGTCTCACTAAGTTGCTGAGGCTGGCTTTGAAACTGCAATCCTCCTGTCTCAGTCTCCCGAGCTGCTGGGATTATAGGCATTCGCCACCACACCCATCTTGACCTTTAGTTTTTTACCCAGTATTAACAAAGTGTTTACACCAGGAAGCCGGGTACAGTGGTGTACACCTGTAATCCCAGTGACTTGGGAGGCTGAGGCAGGAGGATCGCAAGTTTGAGTCCATTCTGAGCAACTTAGTAAGACCTTGTCTCAAAATAAAAAATAAAAAAGACTGGGTGTGTAGCTCAGAGGTAGAGCGCCTATGGATCAATCCCCAGTATCAGCACCCCCCACACACACCAAGAGTTTATACCAGGAAAAAAAGTCCCTTGTCTCTGTCGTGAGTCCATTGTCTCTTTGTTGTGTGTGGGCATCATTGCATCAGTATTAACTTCTGGCCAGGCTTCTTTGCAGGACATTTTAAGATCACTTATCCTATTTTGAGGATTAGATTAGCTAATTCAAGATAATATAATCCATAAATCCTTGTTGCACATTAGAATGCAGCTGGCTTTAGTGCCATGGGCCTCCTTGCCCTCCTTAGAACACTTAAGATACTACTATCCCTCTTTTACCTATACAAAATAAAATTAAGATGTGTATTACTAAAACTTTGGAAAATACAGAAAAAATAAAACTAAACTCACCCATATTCTCCAGAGATCACCCACTATCAGTATTTATTACTCTCCTTCTTACCTTTTCCCATGGAATTGAGATCATATTAAATAATGCAATTTCATATCTTGCTTTTTCCTTCTGAGTATCATATTTTGGGCATTCTCTCAATATCATTAGATTTTTCTGGAAACTTATTCTCAATGTCTTCTTCCACCTAATAATTAAACTGAATCTATTTTACATATGTAATCAGTCCCTTTCTTAATTTGTCAGCATCATTATAATGAAACCAGTCACTCTCCTACCTCCTAGGAAACTTTGGAAGTTCAAAAACCTATTGGCTACTTCACTACCCTTGCTTTCCAGCTCTGTGCCTTCCTTTGTGTCTCTTGAGCATCTGGATGTAGGTATGGCCTTTTCGGGTCTGCCTTTCCCACTGGCTCTCAGCTCCTGGAGGGCAGGGCTGCTGGTTTGGGACCCTACTGCTTAATGTACTGATATCCTGATTAATATACCTGCTCATGCCTGGATGCCCTGTTACTTCTTGCTAATACTCGTGTGACCTTGCTGCTTCTAATATCGTGATTCATTCTACTTGTTATTTAAATGGGGCCTCAGCATGACTCTGAACTACTTTGGTGAAATAAAATCCACCAGCTTGGTGACAAACCTAAAACAATAACAGCAACAAGGAAACCTCTTGCAATATTTCTGGGTTTGTAATTCTTATTCTTTCTTTTAGTGCTGGGACAAGCACTCTACTACTGTCCTACATTCCCGGGGGGGGGGGGGGGAGGGTTTCACAATTTTCTATCCCAAATTTATCATCTGCGTCAATAAGCTGTTGCTAGAGCTAATCGGTAGAGAGCTCCCTGGGCAAGCACCTACTCTGTCATGCTATTGTTAATCCTTCAGATGACCCCAAAAGATGAGCTTTCATTTCCACTTTATGGACGAGTACATGGAAGCCAGAAAGGTAAAGCCAGAGCTGGCCTCTGACTTCCTCCTCCTCTCGCCCCATCCTCACCCCTGTCTTTGTTACTCCAAAGCTTCTTTATACCCATTCTTCCCCATCATGCCATCTCTGAACAGGAAATTGCTGGAAATCATCTGTTTCTTCACTCAATAAAAAGATTTCCCACAGGGGGTTCTTTTGACCTTACGGAAGTAATTAAGGTAGGGGAAACATGTAAAGTCAACAGACCTAACAGAATATCCAAAAAGACAGAGGAAAGTATGCTGGGGGTGATCATATAAGCTCAAAGAGCAAGATAATGGACATCAGACAGCGTTCAGAAGACTGCCTAGCAGGAAGCAAGATGGATCTTGTCTCCGTCTTCCCAGTGCTTGGCCTGTGCACTGTCACCAGGGCAGTAGAGCACCTGGTGGTCCAAAGAAATCCTCCCCTTAAAAAATCTCCCAAAAGATGGGCACGCATGTGTGAATCCGCTTTGCCAGCTTGGAGCATGGGGTCCTTGCTCCTGGAGACCCAGATGTCTTGATTCTGACATTGTTCTCTCTCAGCCCCAAAGCCCCCGGGGCCTGCTACTGATGGGTGCCCAGTGGGGGGTTCTGGGTTTGTGGTACAGGAAGGCAGGGCTAGACATCACAGTCCCTCTCTGCTCCACAGTGCTTCCGAATCCAGGGCCAGGACCCCCAGGACCAGGTGAAGTGGTCAGAGGCACAGTTCTCCTGTGAACAGCAAGAATCCCAACTGGTCACCATTGCAAACCCCTTAGAGCAAGGTAAAGTCAACAGGACACCATGGGGAGGCCCTGGTGTCCTCAAATACAGTCCCTCCAAATGGCTAGAAGGAGCAAGCAGGCGCTACCCCTGTCATTCACAACTCTCTTCTGGGGGACTATAGCATTCATCACAGCCAGCCTGCCTGATGTGACCTTTGACCTTTGGATTGGCCTCCATGCCTCTCAGAGGGACTTCCAGTGGGTGGAGCAGGAGCCTCTGCTGTATGCCAACTGGGCACCAGGGGAACCCTCTGGCCCCACCCCTGCTCCCAGTGGCAACAAACCGGTGAGGGGACCCTCCATTCTTCTTGCACCCCCTGCCCGCACCCATGAGCTGCCTTTGCCATGGGGTTGTCCCTCCTCAGCCTTTTGGTATTCCTCTGGGGGCTGTGACACTAGAGGGGGCAGCTGCTGGGACTCCCCTGAGCAGCTCCTTCCCCCCAGACCAGCTGTGCAGTGGTCCTGCACAGCCCCTCAGCCCACTTCACTGGCCGCTGGGATGATCGGAGCTGCACGGAGGAGGCACATGGTTTCATTTGCCAGAAGGGCACGGGTATGTGTCACCAGGGAACCTGGAAACTCCAGCACTGGGCTAGCGGCTTTGGGTCACGACAGGAGGAAAGAACATGGCCTACTACCTCAGGAGGCCCTGGGAGTTGCTCCCAGAGGCATACATGTGCTCGGGAGGCAGATGGGCAGAGGGGCAGGGTGCACTGGGAGGCTCAGGAGGAAGGTTTGGGGGATGGGAGGACCACTGGAGACAGGCAGACACTAAGCTGTGTGATGTGCCAGCGTCCCTGGTGTCAGGGACACTGGGGCTCTGTGTCGGGGCCCTCCAATCCCTGCATGGGTTCCTCTGCCCCGGGTGTCTCCGCAGGGCTGGGTGAAGGCCCTAGCTTTCTCCTCTACTTGTTAGAAAACGTGTTACTAACAACACCACCGACACTTACCCAGGGTCAGCATGTGCCAAGCACCATGCTTGGTAGAGACACGGCCTTTGCCTGCTGGCTGTGACACTCAGCCTCATGCCTGGGAATGGGGCGTGGGGGCAGGGCCCAGCCTGAGCACTGCCCCCCTCCCTGTAGACCCCTCCCTGAGCCCATCCCCAGCAGCGTCGCCCCCTGCCCCGGGCGCCGAGCTCTCCTACCTCAACGGCACCTTCCGGCTGCTGCAGAAGCCGCTGCGCTGGCACGACGCCCTCCTGCTGTGCGAGAGCCGCAACGCCAGCCTGGCCCACGTTCCTGACCCCTACACGCAGGCGTTCCTCACGCAGGCTGCCCGCGGGCTGCGCACCCCACTCTGGATCGGGCTGGCCAGTGAGGAGGTGGGCTCCCGGCGCTCTCTCGGGCCCTGACCGCCCCCCACAGGCCGCCTGGATTTCCCCTCCCTGTGCCTGTCTACCCCTTGCCCTGTCTGCCCCACCCTGACTGTCCCCTTCTTTCCACCCATGGCGGCCTCTGCCCAGGGCTCCCGGCGATACTCCTGGGTCTCAGAGGAGCCTCTGAGCTTTGTGGGCTGGCAGGACGGGGAGCCCCAGCAGCCCGGGGGCTGCGCCTACGTGGACGTGGACGGAGCCTGGCGCACCACCAGCTGCGACACCAAGCTGCAGGGGGCCGTGTGTGGGGTTAGCAGGGGTGAGTGCCACCGCTGGGCTGGCTGTGTGGGCAGGTTGTAGGTGGACCCGGGGAGGACGCTGGCCACTTCCTCAATCGTGCACCCTCGCAGGGCCCCCTCCCCCCCGAAGAATAAGCTACCATGGCAGCTGTCCGCAGGGGCTGGCAGACTCGGCCTGGATTCCCTTCAGGGAGCACTGCTACTCCTTCCACATGGAGCTGCTGCTGGGCCACAAGGAGGCGCTGCAGCGCTGCCAGAGAGGTAGGTGGGGGCACCGGCGCCCACGTGGGCATTCACAGACCGGCACTCAAACCCCATGAGTCCCCTTGTTGCACTCTACCTGTAGGCAGCACAAATCCCAGGGTCCCCCTCACGTTCTAATACACAGAGACCTTATGTGACCTCATATGTACAGTATGGTCCCTTGAGAGAGACAGACAGACACACACACACACACACACACACATCGTCCTTACTCAGGCTGCCAGAGAAGCTGCTCTGGGGGACTTTGCCACCCTAGGGAGACCTGTGTGCCCTGATACTGGCCTCCCTTGTGTCCAGCGGGCGGGTCTGTCCTGTCCATTCTGGATGAGATGGAGAACGTTTTTGTCTGGGAGCACCTGCAGAGCTCTGAGGGCCAGAGTCGGGGCGCCTGGCTGGGCATGAACTTCAACCCCAAAGGTGGGTAGCCTGTGCGTGGGCTGGGGAGGGCCAGGGCTCAGGCTGTGTAGGGAGAGGCCTCTGCCCTGCAGGAGCCCTGGTGAAGGGTGTGGGGGAGGGGAGGGTTGGTTGGAGGACCCTGTTCTCTCCCACCCACTTCCTGGCTACCTTGTCTCCCGGCCCCCACGTCCCCTCAGTGCCCTCTTCCCCACAGGCGGCATGCTGGTCTGGCAGGACAACACGGCTGTGAACTACTCCAACTGGGGGCCCCCTGGCCTGGGTCCCAGCATGCTGAGCCACAACAGCTGCTACTGGATCCAGAGCAGCAGTGGGCTATGGCGCCCGGGCGCCTGCACCAACGTCACCATGGGTGTGGTCTGCAAGCTCCCTCGAGGTGAGTGAGCATCCTGCAGGCACAAGCTCTGTCCCTCGCAGCCCCAGGAAACTGGTCTCAGGGTTTTCAGGGGGCACTGTGGGTGGGAGGGCAGGCGCAGACCTGGCGCGGCTGGGGTCTCCTTTTGGGGTCCATTAGTCTGTAGGAAGGCCTGGCTATGGGACGTACCTTCCAAACTAGACAGCAAACCCCTGTCACTTTGCAGAGGTTAAGGGCACATCACTTACCAGCTCTGTGACGGGGGACCAGTTCTTTGAACCGGTGGCCTCCATTTTCTGAGACTTAAAATGGGAATGGTAACCGTGCGACCTCACAGAGTGACTGAGTGGGGGGTGTGACACTTAGCAAGTGCTCCGCAGATGTCGGCTGAAGCTACTGTCTTACTCTCCCGATGACTGTATTAACCAGCCCCTCCCTCTTGCCACAGCGGAGGAGAGCAGCTTCTCCCCATCAGGTGAGTGGACAGCAGTGCCGGGACGGGACGCGTCCTCCCCGTGGCTCTTCCCCCTGCCTGTGCGGCCAGGACGGGTGGGGCTGCCGGCCTGATGTCCCTGCCGCTCCAGCAGCGCTCCCTGAGAACCCGGCGGCCCTGGTGGTGGTGCTCATGGCAGTGCTGCTGCTCCTGGCCCTGCTGACCGCGGCCCTCATCCTCTACCGACGGCGACAGAGCGTTGAGCGTGGGTCCTTCGAGGGTGCCCGCTACAGTCGCAGCAGCTCCGGCCCAGGCGAGGCCACAGAGAAGAACATCCTGGTGTCCGACATGGAAATGAATGAGCAGCAAGACTAGAGCCAAGGGCGTGGGCAGGGCCAGGGGCTGGATCTGGGGAGCCTGGGGCCCCCACTAGTCACCAGTCCAGCTTGCCTGTGGAGGGGGTCCTTGGGAGTTGCTTTTGGGAGCCAGGACTGGGCAGGACCTGGGCTGGGGGGCGGTCCTACCCCCCTGTGAGGACTGGACTAAGACCCTGCTGAGTGCAGCACAGCGTTTCCTGCTCTGGGGGGCCCGAGGTCTTATCACCTGGGCCTGTGCCCCCGCAGTAACCAGAGGCAGGATGGGAGGGCCTGCAGGAGCTCTTTCTGCCTTTCTCCCAGACTCCCCAGCCCAGGCCTGCTGATCCGCACCCCAGGACCCTCTTCCTGTTGCAGACCTGGGGAGCCTGCCCTGTCCCCTCAGGCAGCTCCCTGTTGCTTCTCTCCTCCCACCTGGCCACCTGAATCCATCCTTACCCCTCACCTTGCCCTCTCTCCTCTCCTCACCCAGCTCCTCCTTCTGAGCCAGGGCCCTGGAGTTTGGGAGCCCACTTGCTCTTGGTGGGGGTCAGCTGAGGCGGCTGCATATCTGTCACTCTTGTGTCTGCTGGAATGGCCATGCGGGGTGGCAGGAGGGGCCTGGGTAGGTCAGGCCTGAGAACCAGGGCACCAGTGTGGAGTCTCCAAGGCCAGAGACAGGATTGGGAGAGACACCCCATCCTCCCAAAGGGGAGCTGGGATAGGCTGGGGTGTCATCTCCTGCCAGTTGGGGGAGGGCTTTGTCCCTGAAAGAGTCCCCTGTGGGGACCAAAATAAGTTCCCTAACATCTCCAGTTCCTGGCTCTGATTTGGAGAGAAGAGGGACTTGCCAGAGTTCTAGTGACCTGGGAGAAGCAGGAGCCCCTGATGATGCCAGGTGCTGCCCTCTAGTGGGTCCCAGGAGGACAGCACCCTGGCTCCTGGAGTGACCTATGCCTTTTAGTTTGGAATCCAGCCAGGATTGAGTGTGGGGTCAGTCCAGTGCCACAGCGAGGGACAATGTGAACATGGACTTGAAGACATGGTCCCTTTTTTGTAGTTCTAGATTTTTTAAATGTGCCATTATTGTTTTTAAAAAAAGGAAAAAAAGAAAAGCAAACAAATAAAACACCTTCCAGAGGCTTGAGAGATAAGGGTTCCTGCCTTGTCCTCTGCTGAACCTGGTTCCTCATGTCCCTTTAGAGATAAATGTCAGTTTTTGGAGCCTGAATCGTGTCATTTATGCAGCCTGTCATTTTGTTTCTGTCTCTGGGCTCTTGGGGACACTCCGTCGCCCCCCTGGGCCTGCTCATCCTCTCTGTTCCTGGGCGATAGACAGTGGGTGAGAACTCAGGCCACCCCTGTCCAATAGCACGGAGCTCGGGCAGCTGGGTTCCTGGTTTCCCCTGTGTGAGCGGGGGGGGGGGGGGGGAACCCCTCCTAGGGCTGTGGGAAGGGTTCTTACCAGTGAAGGGAGATCGTCCTTGCAAAACAGCAGTGCCTTTGAGCGCATGCAGTAGGTGCACCTTAACTGCTCGCTGCTGCTGTTGTTTTGGATTGGGCCTCAGAGGAGTGCACTCAGGGTGCCCAGGACCACTCTGGGTGGCGGCTACACATCACCATCCTTCCAGAGCAGCCAACATACCCGCCTTCTAGCTGCTAGAAGGTTCCCTTTTGTCTTTAGAGCCTTTGGATTCTGAAACTACCTGAATTCTGAAGCCAGGGGCTGGGTGGATGACAGGACTTTCACTCATCTGCCCTTTTATTCAGTGGATGTTTGAGCTGGAGATACTGCAGGGAAGCAAGAGAAGGGGAGCCAGGAGGAGGAACAGCAAAAGGCAGCGCGGGGGGAGTGGCATGCCCTGCTGTAGGGGAGGATCCCCCTGAGGGAGTGAGACTCAGGAGCCTGAAGACTGGGGGAGTGAGCAATGCCCAGAGCCCGCGATCCGGTAGAGGACTCCAGGACAGCTAGACCCAAGGGAGCATGGGAGGGTGGGGTCCAGGCCTCCAGGGCAGCCACAGAGTGTGGACATTCCTAAGTACAGTGAGAAGCCAGTGGGAATGGCTAATCTGTCTGGTGAGGATGTGGGAAACAGACAAAGAATAGGAAACGGGGTGGTGCGGGGTGTGAAAGCAGGAAGACTCCAGGAAGACCTTGTAACAATTCAAACACCAGAAGATGGTGGTCTGTTTGGCTCAGGACTGTAACAGTGTGTGTGTGTGCGCGCGTGTGCTTGTGATAGAGAGAGTGCGCGCGTGTTCTGCTCATGACTTCATGACTTTTAAAACGTTTCTAGTCTTCTGAATAGGCAATAGTCACATGGTTCAAAACCTAAAGGATGTTGAAAGACACACATTGAGCCACCTCCTCCTGCCCCATACCCATTCAACCCACAGCCTCCTGCCCTGCTGGTTTCCTGCATCTCTTTCCAGTGTTTCTTTATGAAAACAAGAGCAAATAGGAGCACAGGATTGGCCTGAGGGGTCGCGGATGCCCTTGCACTTGCTGGGGATTAGATATGCCCCTGGAGAGACGGATCTCCGGAAGCAGTCCAAGTCTTCAACTGGACTGCAGGGTGGATGAGTGGCATCACCCAAGATGGAGTCTAAGGAGGGCTTGTGAACTGCTTCACAGAGACCGAGGCTGCGGCCAAGCGCAGAAGACCCTCCCCTAGCCTCAGCCATAGCAGGACCCATGGAGGGGGCCTGGTCTCTTGGGGAGGGAATCCCAATCCATGGGGAGGTTGTTTGAGTCAGTTTTTTTGTCACTGTGACTCAAATTCCTGACAAGGACAAATTGGAGGAGAAAATCTTTATTTGGGGGCTCAAGGTTTCAGAGATTCAGGCCATGGTCAGCCAACTCCATTTCTCTGGATTTGAGGTGAGCAAGAACATCATGGTGGAAGGACTTGGCAGAGGAAAGCTGTCAGCTCGTGGCAGCCAGGAAGGAGAGAGAAGGGGGCAGGGTGGGGAAAGAGCGAGCAAGCAAGCGCATGTGAAGAGACAGGGACAAAATAGTTTCCAAGGGCCCAGTGACCTGCTTCCTCCAGCCAGGCCCCACCTACCTACAGTTACTACCTAGTAACCCATTCAAATTATTAACCCGCGGATTCAGGTACAGCTCTCATAATCTAGTCATTTCACCTCTAAACATTTCTGCACTGTCACATGAGCTTTTCTGAGGGACACTCAGATCCAAACGATAACAGAGATCCTTAATAACTAATCCACTTCACCCTGAAGTGATTGGCTCTCCAAACCTGTGGCCAGAATAGTTCCCTTTGTGATTTAAGTGCCCTGTCATTTGTCCATGGCTCAAGGATCACTTGACAGCTGCTGGGAGCCAATCTGGGGCCGAGGTCCCTTGGATGCCTACCGACCCTTGCTGGGCAGAGAAGAAAGCAGAGGGCTAAAGGCCAGCATGGGCCTAGGGGACCATAGGAGCAGCTGGGGAAAGGGGGCCCAAGTGCCCGGTGCAGCTGGGTGGTGCTTGGTGTCTACTGTCTTTGCTTCTCTCTCCTTTCTCGGTGACTGGAATCCCCAGAGGCCTTGTTCTAAGCCTCCCTGTTGGGGACTCCTATCTGCCCTGTGGCAGCCAAGGGATGCTCCCATAAGTCTCCGAGAGGGTGGGAGGAAGGCTCCAGGCCTGGCCATTTGCCTTCTGGCACCAGGACAGTACTGGTTCTGCTGGAGCACATGGGCAGCAACTCCTTTCTTCCTGCTCATTTCAATTCAGTAGGAATGAAGCACCACCTCTATGTGCCAGGTGCTTTGTGGGGTGGCAGATGCCCTGAGGCCCATCCTAGTGGGTCTGGGCAAAGGGTATTGTCTGCCAGGCACCAAGCCCAGCCCGAACTTGCAGGTCTAAACCTGCCCGACTCAGGCCACCTGGACACTCAGTGACAGCTCAATGAACCCATGAATGGAGAACCGGGCAGCTCTCCAGAGAACAGCATTCGCCCAATCTCTTATTTCATGTCAGCCATGGCCTCCTCCCAGGTGTCCTGGCAGAGCCGGCCTGGCCCAGTGGGCAACACCACGAGGCCACAGAGGCAAGGAGGCGGCCAGTCACGCCACGTGGTTCTCCTGGAGCGGCACTGCCTGCGCCTGGCCAAGATGCCTGGAGCTCCAGGCTCAGGTCTGCAGCAGGAACGAGGTGAAGAAGTGCATCCTGGGGGAGGACCCCAAAGAGGGTGGACGGGGAAGTGGGGGAAGGGGAAGGAGGCCGAGGAAATGAGGAGGGGTCTTGAGAGAGGACCCCTCATGAGCTCGAAGGACTCAGATGTTCCCGCAGGGCCTGGGCCTGACTCACCCTATCTCGGAGAGGAGGGCTACCAAGAAGCCCCAGGAAAAGGCTGACTTCAGTCTTCACTCCCCCCGGAATCAGCACCATGTCAGGGGGAGATTTCAACCCTTTCTTGTCTGGAGCGCAAACAGGATGCTGGGCTGGAGGAAGCCTTTCCGCTCACAGTGGCCTGGCATCCAGGTTGGAGGCTGCAGCTTCGGCGGTGCAGAAAAGCACTGTCACATGTGGGCTGATGGCAGAACCTTAGTTTTGGCCCTTGCAGGGAAGTGTCAGCTGGGGCAGGTTTTCCAGTCCAGCAGTATGTTCTCTTTCAATTCAAGGCATTTGAGCTCTGAAGGCTTCTGGGTGTTAAGGGGCGTGGTGGGGGGTCACCTGGTCCCTCATCACTACCGCCTGTCCTCGCAGCTCAGGCCACCCTTCCGTGCCCTCGAGTGTCGTCTTTTCCTGTACTGGGGCTGCAGAACTCGGGGGGCTGCCTCAGGCATACCATTCCTCTATCATAATGACACCAAAATATTTATTAAGTTACAGTCATCCCTTGATTTCCCAGGTGGACCTTTTCCGGGACTCCTATCGATATCCATATCTGAGGGTGCCCAGGTCATTGAGAGAAAATGACAGAGTATTTGCCTATAACTCGTACCCGTCCTCCTCCTACTTTATCTCTAGGTTACTTATAATCCTTAATACAATGTAAGTGTGGTATAACTAGCTAGTATACTACCTTGTTTGGGGAATGACAAAGAGCCTATTCCTGTTTAGTGCAGACACAATTTTGTTTTGAATATTTTTGACCTGTGGCCGGTGGACCTGGGGAGAGGAACCTGAGGGTAGGGAGGCCGACTGCACTTACCAGGCCTGGGCCCTGGTTCAGCTGCTCACTCCTGGCATGCCATGAAGTTGGTGCTCTCGTCCCCCTTACAGTTGAGGAAACAGAGGCACAAGGACAGGGACTTGCCATGCTCGCTCTCCTCCTCCCTCCCTACATTACAAAGCGTGTCTGTGTCCAACCACGGAGGACTGGAGCGAGGCCTGCTGTCCTGCAGGCAAGCTGTGAGACTGCCAACTTTGCCTCAACCTATCATTCCTGCAGAGAGTCGCAGAAGCCTATTTTGAGATGTAAAGTCTGAGTGGCCTTGTTCCTCTTGTTTCTCTGTGGCCTCCTTTCCTATGGCAGTGGAGGAGGGACACCGCAGCACTCGGCTGTGGGTAGGACCCTGGGGCACAGTGCATAGAAATGGGGTGAGGCTGAGTTGACTTATTAGATGTTTAAACCAGCAATCACCCGGCTCTGCGAGTGCACACCCAGCCCCCGCCAGGAGCTGACTCATCCCAGGCTCTGCAGCCATCGGGTGCATCCCCCACCATTGGCAGCTCCTGCTGCCTATGTAGGGACTCTTAGATCCCTGGCCTGATCTTGGAGCCCTCCCAGCAACCTGCCCAATGATCCCATCGTGGCCAAGTGCACCCTCACACCCCACATCTGTGTGCACGCTCCGCCCCTCCCTCACCATGCATCCCTGGGCTTCACCATCCCTTCAGGCCTTCTCTTCTCCAGGTAACTTTGCTGCACCCCTTGGCCTTAGTGACCCCATAGTCCCCTGACTTTGAAGCTGGTTAAGAATGTGCTGTCTTGGGCAGTGGGATACAGGCCTCAGGTGTGTGTACTTGGCCGACAAACCAACTTTTTACTCCGTGGACCTGGGGATGTTGCTTATCCTTCCTGAGGTTGGGTTTGCTCCCAGGTGACATGGGATCAACAACATGTGCCTCACCACTTATTGTGACCATTCTGGGGCAAGGGCCAGCTGTGTGTTCATCTCAGGCCTGGCTTATAGGAAGTGCTCTATAGTGGATCTGCAGGCTCATATACCTTGATGGGACCTTTCTGGTATATGTTCCACTGTCTCCATAAGACTGAGTTCCATGTGAGCATCGTGCGTTTTTTTCTGCTAAGTGTGGCACATGCTTAGCTGATGGTGAATAAACATGGGAAGGTCACCATGCTAGATGCCTGAAGAGCCAAGGCTTGGAAAGACCCCATGACCCACCTGCTGTGCCTCGACTTCTAGTGGATTCTGCCAATAATCACCAGAACCACTAGATTCTAGGAAGCACACCCCTTTCAGCACTTTTTAAAAAATATTTTAGTTGTAGATGGATACATTTATTTATTTTTATGTGGTGCTGAGAATCAAACCCAATGCTTCATGCGTACTAGGCAAGTGCTCTACCACTGAGCCACAACCCCAGCCCCATCTTTTTTTTTTTTAAGTAATATTTTAACACATTTAGAAAAAAATTTTTTAGTTATCAATGGACCTTTAATTAACAAATCCATTTGCATGTGGCGCCTCACGCCCACTAGGTAAGCACCCTACCCCTGAGCCCCAGCCCCAGCCGCAGCACTTCTTTTTGATCAATGAGCCTTGGCCCTTTTGACACCAGATGATGAAAAGCTCCACATGGCAGAACCATGGGCCTCTGCTGCACTGAGTGGGTGAAGGGGCTGGGGTATGTCCTCTCCTACCCCCAACCTCATCGGAGGTGGTCCTGGTTGTCAGGTAAATGCCCCAAAGTTTCCTTTAGAAAAGAACAGTTTTCAAAAACGTAATCATTTTCAAACACTAGCTAAAGGTAGAACTGTCAGGATGTACACAGCCCCCTGGGACTCCATACAGCTTTCTGTAAAACTTATTATATATATTTTTTGAGATGGGCTGGGGGGTCTCACCAAGTTGCCCAGGCTGCCCTTGAACTCCTGGGCCCAAGTGATCCTCCTTCACCAGCCTCCCAGGTAACTGGGCTGCGGGTACCTGCCCCCACACTTGGCTATAAAACTTTCATCATGTGCCCCTTTTCTTCCCCACAGTACTGGGGATGGAACCCAGGGACACTCAACCACAGAGCTACATCCCCCTCTCTTTTTATTTTTTATTTTGAGACAGGGTCTCACTAATTTTCTGAGGCTGGTCTTGAACTTGCAATCCTCCTGCCTCAGCCTCTTGTGTTGACGGGATTACAGGCGTGTGCCACTGTGCCTGGAGTCTTGTCTCTTCTTACACTGTCCTCAGTGGTGGCTCCTGGACAAATCTTCAACCTTGAAGTTGTTAAAAAATAAGGGCCAATTTCCTCATGGGGCGGGGTGGGGGCTGTGTGAATGGAGGAACCTGAGGTTTGGAGTCTTATTTAGATCCCAGCGATATTTGCAGCGGGAGTGACCCCCCTGGGCTCTATTAACAGGCAGAGGGGCCCTGTTCACTTCATCTTTGCTCTTGGGTCTCAGCTGCTGGCTGAACTTATTTCCCGTCGTTGGGCCATTTTGTTTAACTGGAACACGTGGAGGAGGGAAATGAGATTTTAAGGTACTTCAAGTCCGGCCTTCCTAGAACCTTTCTGACACGCTCATTGACCTCAGTGCCACCCCTTGCAGTGACATCCACCCTCTGAGCCCCCCAGGAGGGGGCAGGCTGGGAAGTAGGGGCTGCCCCAGTCTGAGGAGTGGGCCTTGAAGGCAGGAGAGAGCAGCTTTCCTTCTCTTTCTTTCACCGCCCTCCTTCGTCTTCCTCCCTCTGACCCCTTCTCTGGCTCTTCCTCCATTTTTCAGACACACAATTATACCATCAGGTCCGCCCATTGCAAGTGTGCAGTTCAATGAGCTTGAGCAAATTCTCCCAGTTGTGTAAACATCACCACAAACCAGCCTTGGGACACCTTTATCACCCCAAAGTCCTGGCCATCGCCTCCGCTGTCAACCCCTTTTCCTTTCCCAGTTACCAGAGACCTGCAGAGCGGTTCTCTCTCTCTAGTTCCGCCTTTTCTAGAAATGGCATATGAATGGAATCACCGACAGCGGGGTCTTTTGTGCTGTTTCTTTCACTTAGCATAACATGTTTGCACGTATTGTAGTTTCCTCCATTTTTGTTGTTTTTTTGACCTATGTTTCTCTCTCGGACACACACACACACACACACACACACGCGCGCGCGCAGACACACTTTGCTCACTGATCCCCTCTTGACTTGGTTTTTGTGCTCCTAGATGCAATTAGGGGGGAATAATGGAGTCCACACGCCCAGCAGTTTCCCAGGGAGTACTAGTCTGCCCCAGCCCAAGGAGTCCAGGGATGTGTCAACCCCCGTGGTGGCGGCCAGCAAGCAGACGTGGAAGTGAGGTGGGCTGTGAGATGTGCTTCCCTCTCCCTCTCCGTCTCCCTAGAGAACCTCAGTCTTTATCCATGGAGGAAAGTAAGCATCAGACCCGACGGGAGAATAAAGTCAGTTTACTGAAGGCACCGCTCCATCCCAGTCAGGGTGGAGTGAGCCTGAACAGGCGCCCTCGGCAGTGGGATCTCAGTCCGCTGGGCCTGCCAGGGCCCTTGGGTCCCCTTGGGCTTCTGAGCTGAGGGGCAGGAGCAGGACAGCCTGCCAGGGGCTCAACGGCCCCAGGCTGCCTGACCTGTGCTGTCTGGGACTGGGCTAGTTCCTGTTGCTGTCCGGGATGTTCAAGCCAGACCCCAAAGAGAGAGTGGCACAAGATACAAATGGTAACTTGGAACACATTGGTTTCAGTTTCACTGAGGAGGAGGAGGAAGGGAGGCGTGTGGGGACATCGAAGGGGCTGTTGAGTGGAGAGGTCTCTGCTGAGCTCCACGGCCAGCTTCCTTGCTAGATGACCCGGCTTGGATAAACGCTTTCATTTCCATCTCCCAACTCAGAATCTAGAAAACAAGAAGATCTCTCAGGCCACAGGGCTGCCCTTCTGTCTTCCACCCTGGCCCAGTGACCAGGCACATGGCTACTGTGCCTGGAACAGTGTGGGGAACAGACATCTGCAGTCTGGGGCTGGGGAATCCCCAGACTGACCTATAGGGCTTCCAGCTAGACCAAGGGCAAGCTGGACTCTAAGTCACTCAATGAATCCATCTTAGTCATCTCCACATCCCCAACTGCCTGTACACTAACGTCGGCAAGCCCAATGGGGGGAGGAGACTTTGCCTCCTCTCAGAATAATGTCCCCCATCAATCTCTACTGCCTGACAGTGAAGGTGACAGGGAAGTGGAGAGATTGAGTTGGGCCTCTAGGATGTCTTTCAGGGTCAATGTTGAGGCAGGACACATGACAGGAGGGTGGAGGGCAAAGAGGCATTGGGGTGGCAATGGGGTCCCAGTAGAGCAGGAAGAGTGGGGGGCCCTCCTTATTCTTGGGGGAAATCTTGTTCTCAGTGTATTTCTTTTCGCCTTGAAAAGCACTGACTATTTAGAAAGGTTTCTGACTGTTAAAGATGGGAAGGGAGTTGGGGACAAGTGACATCCCCCATCTTACCAGGACCTCTCAGTGCTACGTTTCACCTAGAGAAAGCTCCACAGGTGCCCAGGCCCTCGCCCATCTTGTGATTTTGGGGGGGAGAGCAAGAAGAAGGTGCTCTGGCCCAGCCTTCGGCCTGAGAGCCCTTACGCCTGTCTCAGTTCCTGTCCTCACCTGTCTGGACATCGGCAGGTGGCACTGTTTCCTGCCAGGGCCTTGGTCTTGGCTATGGTGACAATCATCTGTGCCAGCTGGAAAGTGTAGTTAGGGGGATGGGTCACAGTTGGCACGCATATCCAGGGACTCAGGAAAGGGCGCCCAGTGGGTACTACAGAGCCACAAGGCAGCTGGCACTTGTGCCACCTGGTGTGCCCTGATATTTTGCCTTTTCCCTCCCTGTTTACCTGAACTGAGCTGGGGTGGCAGGTCACAGCTGCGACTCAGCGCTGGCGGCACATATAAACAAAGTGTTGCCGACCAGGTGAGTCATGCCAGTTTTGGGGGGTGGGGCAGGAAAAAAAGTGTGGCCCAGAAGGAGGCTGGAGGCCTCTGGCTCTGTCTCAGGCTGTCTTGGCTCTTGTCTTGATAATGGCTCTGGCGTGAAGCCAGGCAAGGGCAGCGACTGGCCAGCACGCCAAGGTCCCTCTGTGCAGGGCTCTCCGGTGCCTGCGCTGTGCCCACCAGGGTCCGGAGACTGTGCAGGACCGGCGCAGGTGGAGAGGACCCAAACCTACGTCTCCAGGGGAGAGCGGGCTGCACCCCCGTTGGGGCGGGGAGGGGTGGGGTGGACCCTAGAGCTGCTCCTCGTTCACGCGACAGGATGGCAAGAGTTGTGGACGGTCGGTGGGGCCATCAGCCAGGAGCAACAGGGAGGGGAGGGGTGCCCTCATCCGCTCCGTGGAGACCGCCTTTCATGCAGCGCCTGCCAAGGATGCGCTTCTGCCCTGCGCTGAGGCGAGAGCCCGGGTGGCGGGGCGCAGCCTCGGGGCTCGGCAGGTTGCGCGGCCCGCGCGGGGCACTAGGGGGCGCCCCTGCCCAGCCGAACCCGCCCGGGCGCGCCCCGCGCCGCAGGTTCCGCGAGGGGAAGAGCCGCGGGCGCCTCCGGGGCGGGGCTGGGCAGGGGGCGCAGCTGGGCGCGGCGCCGGGCCTGCGGGTCCCCGGGCCGGGCTGCGCCGGGGCTCGGCTCGCTCTCGCCCAGGCGGAGCGGAGGAGCCGCGGGGCGGCCGGGCCGAGGCGCAGAGGCGTTTTCCCCGGAGGTGGTGCGTGCGGCGGCGACACAAAGGTCCTCCGAAGACCTCGCCAGGCCACAGGGCCGGGGTCCGCCGCGGCCCCCCGAGCGTCCCCGGGACCCCGCGAGCAGGAGGGGGCTCTGGGCCCCGGGCCGGCTCGTGGGACCCCGCGGTCGCGCCGGGACCCGGGCTCGGTGGGCTCCTTTTGTGAACGAAAGGGGGGGCCCCGCTGGGTCTCTGCAAAGGGTCAGCTCGGCTCCCCGGACTGCGGCCCCGATGGCAAACTGGCTTCTCTCGGGCCCAGCTGGGCCGCACCCTGGGCAGCTGGCCTGCTGGGGTTACCCAAAGCATCCCCATGAGGGCTGCATCAGAGTCACCGGGGCCTGTGTGTGACATACATTTCAGGGCCCCGCCCGTCGCCGGAGGGTCCGGGGGTTCGTTCTTTGGGTAAGTCCCCCGGTGATTCTGATGGCAGAGCCAGCACGGGAGCCACTGTTCTAAACCTTTCTGGGCAGGTAGTTCTTTGATTTCACAAGAGAACCTCCTGGGATCCAGTTGTCACACCCGACTCAATTCACTGCAGTGTTTATTCTCCCTGCTGATAGAGAAGTTCTTCCTGAGTCTGACTTTGAGCCCTCTTGCTTTAATTAGGCACATTTTCTCCAATCCAGAATGAAATAAGTAACAGTGAGGAGACTTTTCTGGGACCTGCGTGGAGATCCCTGTCCTGCCTGTTTGCTTTGTTCTGAATGCAGTGGACCCACTGGTTTGGGCCTCATGGTGAGAGAATCCAATCAAGCCCTTGCGTGTTTGAATGCAATTTCTTTTGGTAATGGCCAGTCCCTGTTTCAGAGTTTGGGAAGGAAAATCCCAGACAGGATCCAGGCAGACCATTCCCCCCCACCAACCCCAGCTCATCAAGTGCTGGATGCTGGAGAATCCCAGGAAGGAAAAGGAAAGAACCCTTATCTCGTGCCCGCTGATACCCTCTGCCCCTTTGTTGACCCTTCTCCTTGCTTTCAGGATGAATTAAATTCTTATCTGTTCTGCATCCAGCATACTAGGACTCGCCTTCGTTAGCTGCAGGAACTTTCCTAAGCTTTCTGGGGTTATTTTTGCCTCTGGGTGTTGGCCATTACTTCCTTCCATAGACTTAAGTTCAACACAGTAACAGAAAAGGAATAATTTAGCAAACACCCTCAAAACGGCAGGACTGACCCCCAAACCTACTTTCATTTTCTTCCGGTCTGGGTTGTGGGTAATTTCTTGACAACTAGGAGAAAGAAGACAATGAGAGATGAATTGTTTTTCCAATGCAATTGTGAACAGATGTATGATTCCCTCGTCTCAAGAATGTTCTAGGAATCCCTTACATCACCTTAAAGGGGCAAAGAATGGGCAGAGGTACTGAGGGCAGGGTCCATAGTCAGCCTAGCTAGTCCCAAGGACAGCCGCAGCAATAACCTGAGTCACCTTTGCTGTTTCAGGGCTTCTAAATTTGGCCGTGTGAACAGACTTGCTTCCTTTCAGCAATTGATCTGAATAGCAGAATCCCTTTCTGATGGTCCCAACAGCATCTGCAGGCTGTGGGGGTAAGGCTGTGCTAATTGGCCACTCGCCTCTCTGCTGGCTTTTAAACAATCGGTTGTATTCTCTGCTCACAGGAAGCAGCAAACCCACCAAGGCCCTGGGCCCTCTCTTTGTTCTGACTTTATGGCATTTTATGCTACAATAAGAAACACTGTGTACTCCATGGGAGCCCATTGTGCCAGGCTGCAAGGATGTGGAATCCGCTGCAGAAGGGGCTGTGCTCCTCCCCTGGAAGAAGAGGAGCTTTGTGACAGGCTGGGGGCAAAACAAGGGGTGCGGGACAGTGTTACTGGGCAACTGTGTGGCCAGTGGGGAGTTAGCTCTGGTCCCTGGGTTCTTCCTGTGCCCGGGGAGAGGGGGAGGGGCAGGAGAAGGATGGAATTTCATCCAGGGTAACAGGTCCTGGTTACCTGGTAAACTCTACACCAGGATCCTGCTAACCTCTGCCTCTGTCTTCTCCTGGCTGCCGCGGCCAGGTGAAGGTGTCTAGCTAACCAACCCTCGTGCCCCGCCAAAAAACTTTATCTTGGTGAGTCGGGAAGTTTTTCTGACTGTGGGCCGAACCTGGGCTCCTCCTGTGTTGGGGAGGTTTGGTCTCTGGAGGTGAGAGTTCTTGGTTTTGTAGCCCTCCTGTGAATGGGGCGGGGCATGAGTGGACCAATGGGACCTGAGAGTTCATTCCAGACCCAGGCACTGTGCTCCCCTCCCCTGTCCCTAACCTGGCCTTGTCACCATGAACAGAAGACACTAGAATAACCAGATGGAGAAAAGATCCAGGCTAAGAGGAAACCTGGACTAGCGTCTTCAAGGGAGCAGGCCCTGAACAATGGGAGGCCCCATGTGGTGTGGAAGGTAAAGAGCTTCACTCAGCTTCACCTCCAGTGCTTGCCTGTTCCCATGGACTAAAGGGTAGGCCAGGGGAGGCCAGGGGAGGTCAGGTGAGGCTGCTGGGGACCATGTTCCCTGGCAGTGCTCCTACCAGGAGCCTCGGAAGTGAGGAAAGGCCAGCTCCCTCACGGGGCACATGCGGAGAACAAGGTCAGCGCTCCCTTTAGCCCGCCCCCTCCCCCTTGCCCACCCAAGCCCTTCTCCCATGCCCCCATGCTGCCCAGGCGGTCTCTTCCCCCACCATCCTGCCCACCCTCCATGTGGCTCCCACAGCTACCCCAGTGTCCTGGCCTGTCAGTCCCATCCCAGGCTGGGTGCTGTTCAGTGGTCCCCAGAGCCAGACCCCAGCTCTTCCTGACAGCTCCCTGCCCACGCCTCAGGCCACTTGCTGCCAGCCTGGCCACACCACTCCTTGATTTTTCTTTGCCTTTGGGTTTTCCTTGGCAGGGAGTACCCTGCCTGGCCCCACCCGTTGTCCATCTGCCATACACTCAAGGATTTGGTGTAAACATTGACAATGGAAGCAGCATCGCCATTAGGCTGGCGAAGGGTATGACCTGAGGGATTAAGAGTGAGGCCTCCCAAACACTGGCTGGGGTCCCTGCAGAGCTGGGCTGGGGAACCTGTCTCGGAGTAAAGGCGAAAGGAGGGGGCGAGGGTGAGAGTCCTTCTTTTCATCTGACTCTGCTCTGCACTCTGGAGGAGTTCCTCCTCCAGCTCAGTCTGCTGTCAAGACACAGGCACAGTCTGAGTCCTCTTGGCGAAGTGTGCTTCTCTTTTTAGACTCTGAGCATCTGACAGGCAAGGAGGGTCTTATTCCTCTCTGTACCCTCAGCATCTCATTTAGAACCAGGCACATGGTAAGTACGCAGAATTAATGAATATACCTTGATTTTGGAGTGTTCCTTGACCTAGAGTTCTATTCTCTCTAGGAATGTGTATTATCCCTTTCTCTAAAATATAACTCCAGCCTCGCGTCCTGAAAGAAGTAGGTTCTGATTCATTGTGCATTAAAAACTTATCGAGTGCTGGGCGCAGTGGTGCACATCTGTAATCCCAGTGGCTCAGGAGGCTGAGGCAGGAGGATCACGAGTTCAAAGCCAGTCTCAGCAACTTAGCGAGGCACTAAGCAAATCAGCAGGACCCTGTCTCTAAATAAAATATTTAAAAAGGGCTTCTGGGGATGTAGCTCAGTGGCTGAGCACCCCTGGGTTCAATCCCTGGTGCCAAAAAAAAAAAAAAAGTTTCTGAGCACCTACTATGTACCAGGCATTTTCTAAGCACTGGAGAGCCATGGGATACAGAAGACATAGGATTCTGTGCCCGAGTGGCCAGTGACACCCCCAGCTTCCTTCTTCAGCACATTCATAATTCCCCAGTGTTCCTGGAATCCATAGTGTCAGGGACATGGTCAGCGGTCAACTGTGACATAGCCTGTGCCCAGCAGGAGTAGAAGTCCCAGCTTTGTCTTCACATAGCTCACAACCTCATTGAGGAGAGAGACGGTTAACAGAATTGTTTGGAGCCCAGGAAGCCCCAGCCAGGGGGGATGCTGTGTTGTCGACTTCACAGCCTCTGGGAATTCACTGGGCCCCTGGTTCTCTTGCTCAGTTGCTCCTTTTCAGTTATTTTCTGGCTTTATAAACATGAGTCTTGTCTCCCAACTTGATCATTAACTCCTCAAAGAAAGGGACATTGTGGCGTCATGGCTGTTAGCCACGTTCCCTGAGTCCATCTTCTCCCCTGTGCAGGGCAGGGCATGTCAGAGTGGGGAGAGAGATCACCAACATTCACACCCTCCTCACTGGGTGATTAATGAGATACAGCCAAGAAGGCCGATGTGAACGATTTTCTGGTTCTGGCAGGTAAAAGAACAGGCAGGAGGGTTTCTCTCCCAACTTAGTACCTCTCTTTTGCTAAATGTTACCCTTTGAATCTGAGTATCTTCTGTAGGAAAATGCCAAGACAAAAACTGATAAGAGTGTGCATTTGACAAAAGCCATTGGTTTCTTGCTCTCTTGTGGCTGCCTCTTCACTGGCAGTTTGTACCAGTTGCTTGATGGCTGAAGTGGGACCTATCTCAGGGTTTCTCAGATTAAACGTGAGCTGGTGGTGAGAGCCGAGTGCGGCCTGGTTCTTTCTGCATCTTTCCACCTGGGTTCCCAACTTGCTCCTGGTGTAACAAATGCCATCTTCAGAATGGTTTTACTGGAAGGTTCCTTAGCACCAATGCTCTCTGGCCTTGGTGTTCATCTGTCGGGTTGTACTATTTGTCTTTGCGTGTTTGCTTTGCAGTCAGTGGCTGATGTCCATCACCTTAGCTCACAGATATGGGGGCCATCCGTGACCTACATCAACCCTGGATGCCTTGAAGCTCAGCATGCAATAAAAAGTTCATTAAAAAGATGTGGAATCATGAAAATGAGGTTATGAAAATGTTAACAAAGGATCATTTCCTGCTTCCTGTACTTTCCTTTTCTAAAAAATGTATTTCTCTGAGGCATTTACGTCACCATTAAAACCATGGAAGTTAAGGAAGGACAGGCCTGGGTCAAAAAGAGGGTAAGATTCCTGAGGAGATACACTGGCAGAGACCCAGCCTGTTTTCTCAATTGACAGCCCTGTGTCTGAAGTAGGAAGGAATCTAGAATTCTAATGACGAGTAGTTTGAATCTGGTATTTTTAATAGGGGTGGCTCCAAACAGATCACAGCAGCCCACACCTGTGGCCACGTAAGCCACGCCAGAGTCACGGGGCTTGGATCTCTAGGCATGAGTGGTGTGGCAGATGCCTCCTATCCACTGGAGGAGGGAAGAGGAGGAGGAGGAGAGAAGAAAAGAAGAAAAAAGAAAGAAAGGAGGAAGAGAGGCACACAGGATGGATGGCAGGTCACTAAACTGCCTCGTGGCACCATCTGTGGCTCGTCCACTGCCACTGCGGCTCACCGTCTTACGTCATGCCTTATGACATGAGCAGAGGTCAGGATCTGAACTTCAAGGGGTGTCCTGGGAATCCAAGACACTAAGAGCACGGCGGCCCCTGGCGTGACCTTAAGGAAAGGACGGTGCCCTGTCCCGGCTCCCACCTGGCCTGGCCACAGCAAGCTGATGAAGAGGGAGGGCTTGTGGGGCTCAAGGTGCTGACTTGACAGTGACCAGGTGTCCCAGAACACTTCAGAGGTCAGCCCATGGTTGACCTTGCTAAGGCCAAGCCCCCATTAGTGGAGTGGGCCTCTCCCTCCACGTCACCTGGTCTCCTAGGGGACCCTGAGCTTCTTGTTAAAGGGCAGCCATGGATGACCACGGCCGGTCAGTATGTGGCCATGCTTCTTACAGGCTCATGGCAGCATCTTTATTTCTTGGCATCCTTTCTTCTTCAGCAGGTATGCGTGTACACACACACGCACACCCGTGTGCCCTGGTATGATGTAACCAGGGACCCAAAGCAAATCAGGGAGCGGGGTCCTCTTGCAGTCCAATAGCTAACCAGACCTCCTGTGACGAAGGTCCCACTATTTCTCAAATCCTCTGTGCTCAGGCAGAGGGCACACTCACACAGTACACACCCCACCCCAGCATCCTTGCTGGCCTCTATTTTGGGGGGACACTTGCTTAGTGATCACTGATGACCACTTAGTCACTATGCTTTAATACTAAGCAGCTATGCGATTATCACTTTTCAGCCAGAGGGTCATGGTAGATACACGTAGCAGCTGCTGAATCTCAGTCCTGATGAGAGTCCCTTATCTTACCAAGTGACCAAGAGGACCTCAATGGGGGCACATCTCAGGAACACACCCCAGGGTTTTTCAGGCTACAGGAGACAGTGCGGGGTCGGGACCAGACTTACCCTCTCCCTTGAGACCCGGCTGTAGTTCAGTCTCATGAGTTCTGCAAACCGCTGCTCATACAGGTGAAGCAGCAGCACCAGGTACAAGCCTGAGTTCATCAGCTCATTTTGTGCCTAAATATGGAAAAGGAAGCTTATCAGGTAGGTCTACAAGATATTCCCGGTCTTGATCGGGTGGAGGGGAACAAGACTGAGAGCTGATGAGAAGTGTGACCAGAGCCCAACTCCAAAGCAAGGCCCACCCTTGGGGAGCAAGGACAGAGCTGGAGGCAGCCCGGGGTGGAGTTCTCTACTACCCCATGAACGAGGTGCTGAGAAGTTTCCATTTGTCAGGCTCCACCCTGCCCCATGCACACGAGCCAAGCAGCCATGAGTGCAAAGCTTTGGGTCTGGTGTTGGGGTGGGCAGAGGGCAGAGAGTCTCAGAGCTCCCTGCTGGGACCCCGTCACCTGATGTGGGGGAGACAGTCTCACTCACAAACAGCTCTGATAAGAGCCAAGTGCCCAGTGTCACGTTGGAGATGAAAAGGGGAAGAAAGGCTGGCCAACTGTGAGCCGAGGGAGGGCTTCTTGGAGGAGGTGGCCTTTGATGGTCCTTAAAGGATGGTAGGTGCTTTGGCAGGTGGTGAGGAGGGCCATTAGGCCTTGTGGACAGGGACACTGGAGGCTAGCAGACACCATGAAGAGAGCACAGAATGTGAGGGGCAAAATTCCCTCCCCTTTGGTGTGGCTGGAGCACATGGGGTGGGTGTTTGCTTTGAAATTTAAGAAATAAAAATGTTTTGGTACAGGCCGGGGAGATGGTGAGGTGGGGACCACACTGGGCAGACCTGAGCCGTGTGGACATCATACTGCGTGTGCGGGCCCTGCGGGTGGTCTTTGAGCACAGGAGTAAACAGGACAAGTTGTGTCTTAGAAGTGCCAACTTCACTGCAGACAACCTGGGGCACTGATCCCTCTGGGGAGCTTGATTTTCCTAGATCCTCTTTTGCCCAGAGAAAGGGCTCCACACCTCAGTTCTGCACATCACTGCCTGACAATAGGACTTGTTTTTATTTTTTGCAGTGCTGACTCAGGTCCTTGCACATGCCACTGAGCTGCATCCCTAGCCCTACAGCTGGGCATATTGATGGTCTCACCCAAGGCCTCCTTCTGCCTACTGGTCTATTATCACTTAATCCACAGATGTGTCTCAGGTGGCACTGGGAACCTCAGGGCCTTTGCTCGAGCTTTCTTTGGTCAGTCACTTCCATGCATCTGTTTTGAGTGCTGTTCTCCTGCCCTTCTACCTGGCCATATCCAGAACTTCCCTACACAGATGTTACAAATGTCACCCCTGTGCAATGAACCTCATTTGTCCCAGCTGTTCCTTTACTCCCTGACTCCTAAGCATTTGTCTTTATTTTGTATACCACAAGTTGCACTTGTTAAAATTTTTTTTCTCAGTCCTGGGGATGGGACCCAAGGTCCTGTGCCTGTTTTGTGAGTGCTCTACCACTGAGCCACACCCTTAGCCCACTTCTGCTTTTCCGTGATAGCTGGGTGGCATTTTATACTCTCCTCCCTGGTGCTTGAAGCAGGTGCTGCCTCGCAAGGGTTGAGCGGGGGGGTCAGGCTGTGTTCAGGAAGCTGCCCAGTCCTGGGGTCTCAAGAGCCCCACAGGGAGCACAGCCCTTTACATCGCCCTTGCAGAAGGTCAGAACTGTGACCGGGTGCTCAGGGTAACACAGTGTGGACTTGACACACGACCACTTCGCGGTACCTTCTTTCTGTTGCAGCTGGGGTACTTCACCCGCCCATCTTCCTGTTCCTGTTAGATCAAGGGCAGCTCAGGAAGTTGGTGCAGAACACACCTCTTCCAGGAGCAAAGAGCGGCCAGGAAAGGTGCAGAAGTTGACCAAGGGTCAGCGTGCTCTTCCTTCTGAATCAGGCCACTCCGGATCTTGGTGACAACTGCCCTCAAGGTCACTGTCCAAGGCTTCTCCAGCATCCTATGGGCCCATCTTAAAAGACAAGCCAGCCTGTCCTTAGCAGTGAGCCTCCTATTTTTAGCCGTGGCTGTTTTCTGTGCTCTGTTGACCTTGGCCTTGAGTAGGCAGACAGCAAACTGCTTGTTTTCACTTTTCTGTTTCACATGCCTCCTCCCACCTTCCCTGAGAGCAGGTGCCTGCTGCTTCCTTTCAGGACTGCCTCCAAAGCCACCTCCTCTGGGAAGCCTTCTTGCCAGGCCTTTCAGCTGCTCCACCTTGACTGAGCCTCGCCTCTGCTGGCTCTCCTGGCCCTGGCCTCCTGCGAGGGAATGAGGGTTTTCTCTCCAGCCCTCTCTTTGCCAGGGAGCCCTCTGCGTAGAGACTCGCTGATGCATAATGGCAAATCAATCAGCTAGAAAATGGCTTGGAACTATCAGGTTTGTCAAAGCATTCAGGGAAATCATTTACTTTTTATGACTCAATAAGGCCTGGAGGCATGCAGATGGGAAAATATCCACTAATGTTTTCTGCAGATAATTTGAAAAGTCACTTCTAGCAGATTGTCTCTTCTCCCTTCCGTGGGAGGGAACCTGTCACGTGGTGCCATAAATCTCGCGAGTCTTCTTGACGCGAGCCCTTTGCAGAGCTTGCCATGCTGACTCGGCTCGGCCAGCCAATCAGAGCTGGCTTGGTAGGCAACCCAGAGTCATCCCTTCCACTCCCGAGCCACAAGTGGGAGGGACCTGTGAACTCAGAGCTCCAAGGCATTTGATCAGCAAATGAAATAGATTTTGGAGCGTTATTTATTGGAACTACTCCGGATCCGCTCCCCACTTGACCCAATCACAGCACGCTCTGGTTCCCACGTGGCCTTCCCTTTGTCACCAGCCTGAAGGGACTGGGAGTGGCAGGAGGGGGTGGGGACATGGGGAAAGGAGAAGGCAATTGAATGGGTGGATGAGAGCCCTGGACAGCAAGGCCCACCTGCCGGCCGTTTTCTTTCTTTTCTGCGGCCCCCACCCTCCATTTTCTTTATGATCATTTTGGCCAACAGGCTTGCTGCCCAAGGGAACTTTCAACCCCCAGGTAGTGCACTCAGAGTGGCTGACAGGCTGGCTGAACATTCTGTCAAATCTCCAAACATGCTCTAGAGATGCTCCCAGGTCTAAGAGTGATTAGGTGCCTGCATGTGTCCGAGGACATCTGTCTCTGGCTGAGATGGAGCAAGGCCAGGCCTGTGCCTCAAAACAACAGCAGCCGGCAGCCCTTGAGACCCTCCTGTGCCGCAGAGCAAAGGCAGCATCTTCAGGACACAGCAGGCACAGCCGGGAAGGTGGGCAGCCTGACGTCACCAAACACTGTGATTTAGGGCAAAGAGTTTTAACTGTGTGGGGCCAGAGTGACCCCACTTTTAAAGGTAACCTCTGTTTGCCTGTTTCCCCTAGGCATTATGTAAATTGAGCTAACACGGGTGGATGTGGCATTTTCCAAAACAAAAATGTCCTGCAGGAGGCAAGAGTTCAACATAGGCTTCCAGGAACACTGTCTGGGATTGAGGCGTGCGTCTTGTCCTCACCCGCACTCCCAGCGCCTGGTGTGTAGCTGCGCTCAATACATACATAGGCAGACGGAACGATGGGAGCAACCCCTAAAATTCTGCAGGTCCCTTGTTCTGAACCTCCCCGACCATGTTTATTGCTCACTATGGCCTTCCTCATTAAGAGGAAGTGACTGGCTGGCCTTGGGCTGCTTGGTATCTCCAACCCTGTGTCTACATGCAGTAGGTGTTCAATAAATGCTCTCTATTTGTTTGTTTACTGGGGATTGAACCCAGAGGTACTTAGTGGTAAAGTCACGCCCCCAGCCTTTTCTATGCCCAGTCTGGCCTCAAACTTGCAAGCCTGTCATGGTGTCCCAAATGTCTAGGGTCACGGTGAGCGCCATCACGCCTGGCCTCAGTCAGTGCTTCAAAGTCAGATAAGGTTTCATGTTTGTATATTTTGGCAGTTAAAAAAATTGATACTTGGCCACATGCCAGGTCAATTAACCTAGAATCTTGGGGTTGAGCGTGGGCATCAGCATTTTAATAAGGAGGGCAAAAAAGACTTGCAGCTAATGATTAGGAGCTCTTATCTGGGGTGGTAAATTATGCATGATTATCATAATGAAAGCAAAATAAAACAACTGCGTGGGACACTCCGTTCTTTGCATAAGACAAAGAAGTTCGTGGGCTACTTGGTTGAGGTCAGGTGGGAGCCAGGCTGGGCTGAAGACAGTGACCTGTTCTGGTTTTGATTTTGTGCCTGTCTTTGTACATGTCTAGGTGTGGCTTCAGTTACCCCACTGCTCCAAGGAAGTGACCAGCACTGAGGGTGGCCAAGAGGCCTGCAGGAGCCATGGTTGGGATGGGAGGAGGAGCTCAACCTTCAGAAGCACAGAAACACACAGACACAGATGGCTCCCCTGGCAGCCTGGGGGCCGCCATTTCTGAGGCGTGAGCAGAGGCCTGTGACATCCTAGACGGCTCTGTGTTAGCACACGGCTGCTTGGGTCCTGGTCCGAGGAGGGTTTCTGAACGCGCCCGAGTGGCACTTCCCTTGTCTGGAGTTCAGCTCAGGCTGTTGGCAGACAGATGCTATCAATGACGGACACCACTGAATTCACAGCAGGCCGGGAACAGCCAGCCCTGCTGTGCAGGTGCGCGTCCTCTGGCCAGGGTGGGTCTGCCATCGCCTCCGCACCTGGATCATGAGGGCCTTTTCTAAGGGCTTTGATGGCCTGTCCAGTTCTCACTGAAACTCATTTAGAAAGCTTTTCTGCTTCCACGTGGAGTAATTACTGTGCTGGACGTTTTCCACGTTCCCTTCCGGGGCCGCTTTCCAGCCTGCACTGTGGCTGGGAGGCTGACCCCGTGGACTGCGCCGCCCGGCTCCCGCGCCCTCTGGTTTCCCGTTGGGTTTGGCCAGTGGGTTTGGCTGGCAGCAGACCAGAGGGCGGAGGAGCCACGGCCTGGGGAGTGAGTTCCTCCTTCTCCCTCTCTGTGGGCAGTGGTCTGGCCGCCATCCTGGTGCTGGTAGCCCCCTCCTTGCTTCAGGCCTGGTGGCCTCACTGCTGGTCCTCGTCTCCCCATTGCTTCTTGAGTGGCTCACATTTTACCCTTTGTTCGGCTCCCCTCACTCAGCGCCCTTGAGTGTACATCATCACTCCCGCATCCCCCCAGACTCCGCTAAGATGGTTACTTTCAGTTCTTTCTAGAATGTGCTTGTAGCCAGTTACCCCCCCTGGGAGGATGCAGTGAGTTGGAGGGTCTGGCCATGGCCCCTCTGTGGGCCAGTCGGCTTGGATTGTTCGGAGGTGGATTCTAGTCTGGTCTCTTGTGCTGAAGAAGTCGGGCATCCCTGTGGCTGTGATGTGGCGGTTCCCATTCCCTTCCAGCCTTCCTGGTGCAGGCGCTGCGTTTATTCGGCTAGGGGCTCAAGTCTTTTCTTACATCCATCCCTGCAAGGTGGGAATTCTCTCCCATTCCCCACAGATGAGCAAGCCGAGGCCCAGGGAATTTACGTAGCTTCCCCAAGTTCACCTGGCACCTTTGGGGAAGGGAACAGGATTTAAGTTTGGACCTCAGCCAGAGCTGGTATGCTTTTCAGTGGGACGGGCTTCCTTAGGCTACAGAGGAGTGCAAACATTTTAAGACAACTGGAACATTTTGCTGTTATTGCGTCAATTCTGCAAACATTGCTGGTAAGCCAATGCGATATGGTGGCAGCAGTTTGGCAGGAAGAACATGAAATGCTTGGGATCCAAAGAGGTCTTTACGAGGCAAGGCATTCCCAGGCGTCTGTGATGTCTACAGAGCATCCTGGTACCTTCTGGGGTACCACCCTCACCTGGGCACAGCCTTCTCCTCAGGAAGTCCGTGGGGCTCGTTTTCTGGAATGATCTACCTTTTGAGATGAGCCCGTCTACACTGGCTGGCACTCTGCGTGCCTGGTTCCTTTCAGTATTTTGACTCTAACATGCTCAGCACTCAAGAGTGTGAGTCACTTTGCTTCTCAAGTCAGACCTTAGTGTTTGGGGTTATGACTGGGGGATGGGAGACCTTCAGGCCTCAAAATACTGAACTTATTTTTCAAGAAATTCTTTTTCCTTCCGTCCTGCCCCCTCCCTCTGAGCCTTCTTTCCTCCTCTCCTTTTTCTTGTTCTTCTTTCTTTCTCTAAACTCCTGATGCTCAGTCTTTGCAATGTCGATGTGGTGTAACTCTATCAAACTTATTAAGAGGTTCCAATACCCTTTCTTCTTATCAGAATTGTGTTCCTTTGTCTAGCACCTTAGGGTTTAAAAAAAGAGACTGTGGAATTGCCCAGACTGGTACACATTATTTTGATTCAGCTGTCAAAATGTTTGCAGAAAAAGGTCTGGATACAGGCTAATGATCTGAAAGCTGAAGTGAGTCCCTCTGAAGGGTGACATTTTGGTTGTTGACAACGATTTTGTAGTTTTAAGATCACATGCTTTACAGTCATAATTAATACTTTTTTGGAATCATGTTACAAGGGAGGACAGTTTGAAGTTACAATGATCATGTTGGGCTACATTAATTGGATAAATCCTATTGAGGGTTATTATGTGGAAGGCACCTTCTGGGTCAGAACCATCCAGTACGATACAATGTGAGGCATGAATGCAAAGCATGTAGGTAATTTGAAAAATTATAGTAGCTACATTAAATAAGTAAAAGGAAATCAGTGAAATTAATATTAACAATGTATTTTATTAACTTAATATATCCAAAAGGTCATTTCGGTGTATAATTGCAGTTGTGCTGCGTAAGCACGGGGTGCACCCTGAGAAATTTGTTTGTCGGCGATTTCGTTGCCTGTGACCATCACAGAGCCGGCTTACACAAGCCCAGCCGGTCCCGCACGCCCACCCGGCTCTGTGGTACCCACCGTCACATACACTGTCCGTCCCTGAAAGGTCATTATGAAGCACACGACTCTGATCTACAATTATCTATGTGATATTTTACATCTTTTTTGGGTATTAAGTCTTTGAAAAAGCTTTTATTTCTACTTTAATTTTGAAGGATAATTTTGCAGGGCACAGAATTCCCACATGTCCAGCAGGTGGACATTAACCCAGGATAAGCAACCTGTGAATTCTAGGTTAGTCAACATTTTAAATATTTTGCTCTGCTTACCTTTTTTCTGGGAAGTTGGATGTAATTCTTTGCTTTATATAAGTGAGGTGTTTTTTTCCCTCTTAGCTTTTTTCAGGATTTTTTCTTTATCTTTGATTTTTTTCCATCTTAAATATGATGTCATGGTTTAGGGATTTTTTTTTTTTCCAATCATCCTGCTTGATACACTCTGAACCTCTTGGATTTCTGGTTTGGTGTTTGACTTTAATGTGGGAGAAATTCTCAGTTACGATTACTTCAATGATAGATTCTATTCCTTTCTCTTTCTTCTTTTTTGGTATTTCCATCATCCTAATGTTATACCACTGTGGTTGGGAGGTTGATTATTCCCCCAAAATGCATGTGGTCCCCAAGGTGATGCTACTGAGAGGTGGTGGAACCTCTAAGAGGACTGGTGGGAGGTTCCTAGGTCATTGGGGATCTTCTCTCGAAGGAGACTGTGGGACCCCTGCCTCTTTCTCTTTATGGTTTCTTGACCCTGAGGTGAGCAGTTTACCCTACCTTGTGCTCCTTGACATTACCATCCAACATACTTACCAGAGGCCCAAAGCAATGGGTCCACCCTGTCTCAGTCTGGAACCTTCAAAACTATGAACCAGAATGTCTTTTTTCTTTATAAATCAATTGCCTCAGGTGTTTTGTTACAGTGATGGAAAGCTGACTAATACATATAACTTTTGTACAATTCGGCACATATAAACATGGTTACTTCTCCCTCCCACTGCCAGAAGTGTGAAGGGATTTTTCTCTGATATTCACTGTAAGAACCTGATTGAGCTCCTAGAGATAAATCTCGCAAGAGTGTGGGGATACCCCTATGACTGGTTTTCCTTGGAGTTTTTGACTCTCAGACTATCCACATTCCATCCAGCAGTTCACTAATTACAGTTTAGGTTTCCGTGCCCAGCTACGGTTCCCACAGAGGCTTCTGCTTGTGAGCCTCTGTTCTGGTTAAGTTGCGGTTCTCTCCTCCTCTCTGCTTGCCTGTCTCTCTCTCCAACTTTAGGGACAGTGGTTTGTCCTGTGATCTCACTTTTCTTACATATCTAAGAAGAGTTGCTGATTTTTCAGTTTGTTCAGCTTTTCCTGTTGTTAGGACAGAACAGCGACTCCTAAGCTTCTTTTACTCTGAACCGGAAAGCACACTAAGCCTTTGCAGTGTGATGTGTACTATGTGTGTTTGTATTTTCGGTGTTTCCCCTGAGGGTTTCTGTGTTGGAATTTAATCCTCATTGCTATGGTCTGGATGTGTTGAAGGCTTGGTTCCCCAGGTGGCCCTTTAGGAGGTGGGGCCTAGTGGGAGCTCCGTGGGTCACTGGGGGCACTGAAGGGGATTGTGGGACACCAGTCTCATCCTCTTTTTCCCTCTGCTTCCTGGCTCATGAGCTGAGCAGTTTGCTTCACCACACAGTCTTTTCATGTTGTGCTGCCCTTGCCAGAGGCTCAAAGCAATGAGCCACGTAATCTTGAACTGGAACCTCCAGAACCATGTGCCAAAAGAGACCTTTTCTCTTTATAAGTTAATTGCCTCAGGTATTTCATTATAGTGACAGAAAGTTAACTGATACAGTGTGAGGTATTACGAAGGTGGAAATTTGGGATGGGGATGTGGCTCAGTAGTTAAGCACCTCTGGGTTCAATCCCTGATTCCAAAAAAGAAAAAAAAAAAAAAAAAAGAAGGTGGAAATTTAACTATGTGTTTATGGGGCCTTTGGGAGGGGATTAAGATTAGATAAGGTTACCAGGATGGAGCCCCCATGATTGAATCCTGGTGGCTTTTATAAGAGTAAGAAAGATCAGAAGATACTCACATTAGTGCTTCCTGTCTCTTGCTACATGATGCAATGTTCTGCCTCAGGGATCTGCCAGCAAGATGATCACCACAAAATGCTGAATAGTGAACTAAATAAACCTCAATTCTTTGTTCCCACATGGAAGAGCCATGGCATGGATGGCCACTGTCCCTGTTGTTTGAAACCTATTTTCTTTATAAAGTTGTCCAGCCTTGGGCATTTTGTTAAAATATTGAAAATGGACTAATACAGTGTACATTTAATATAAAATTACATGAGATTTTATGTTTTTTGTTACTAGGTAACAGATTTGGTGTGTATCGAGCATTTATAAGAATATATTGGTCAGAATAACCATTTTATCACTAGCCACATGTGGCTTGTGGCTTCTACATTGGAGAGTGTGGTTCTAAATGCAAGGTCGTTTGCCTGAGAACTGGGTGACTATTTTCTCAGGCATAATTCACCTTCCCACCTGAGGTTAATTTTTTTGAAGTATTCAAAACACCATCCTGATGCCCCAGGAGAGTTTCCTCCACTTTTCCTATTCCCTCCAAAGCACACAGAAAGCATTTACTCCATGCTTCGTAACCTTAGGCAGAGCACTTACTTATTGTCCAGAGTTACTTGGTATTTAACTGGGGACCATTTCCTCCGACATCCTGAATTTTTTTCTTTCTCTTGTTGCTGCTAAATTTAAATGACTTCAGCAGATTTGAGCATGGAGCTTGCCCAGACGTTTTGCTCTTCCTGTGTGTCCACTCGGCCACTACAGCTTATAGCTTCCTACCTTTGTCCCTGACAGTAGGCAGACATCAACACAGGATGACCAACTTCCCAACCCTCCAATATTCAAATCTAGTGACAGACCCTTCTCAAAGAAGGGAGCCAAATGGACATGTCACACTCAGGCCTTCTACATTCCTTAAATCAGGGAAAGCAGGTCTCTTCTCGTCTTGCTCCCCTAAACTGCTATGGGGTGGGCGTGTTTCTTACCCTGGATTGCTGGTGCTTCTGGTAAAATTCGGTCAGATTTAAGTCATCCAGGTTGATCAGCAGGCCTTGCTTACACATCTCACAGGTCTTCACAGCACCTAGATCTGCTCCTTGAATCAGATAAAGAATTATATGTAAGAGAGTAGATCTTACGTGTTCTTCACACGCGCGCACGCGTGGCTGCACATACACACACACACACACACGCATGATCGATGATCCATCATCCAACCCTGGGCTGGTTTGTGTTGAAACTTTAGACAGGTGATATTTTGAGTTTGAAGTTCAGCATGTTATGAATTCTGAGCTTCAGTGACCTTCATTTAAAGTCAGTCATCTTCTCTAGAAAATGACCTTGAATCTGAGATCTGAAAAATCCCCTTTGTAATCATTTATTATGCAAGCTTCAGGTAAGAGACATTCCCATGGCTTTTGAATAACAGGTCTTGTTTTTATTTAAATATAAACACAATGACTCCTAAAATTGGAATTGCCACACGGAAGCTAAGAGTCAGATAAATAAATTAGGGAGGCCCAAAAAGGTGGCAGAAGCTAGTTGATGGCTTAAAAGTCTACCTTTCCTCCCACTCAGGTGACAGTCCCAAATGAGAAAAGCGAGGCAGGGAATGAGGGGGGGCCATGTATGGGCATTAGGTAGAAGGAACATCTTGGGTCCATCGCCTCAGCCTGAGCTCGGCCTCATTTGGGAAAGGAAACATGAGAGGCACCTGAATGTCTGTTATAAAAACATATAATCTAGATCAGCACTATTTTTCCACTTACCCTGTGCCCCGTGTGAGAGTAGAATCTATAGAACTGTGGCCACCATGTCCAGGCAGTAAAAAGAGAAAAATCCCATAAGTCCCCCAGCCTAGCCACTGCAGCAGATGATGATTTACTAGTGTTTATTTTATGCATCAGAAAGCAGAGGACTTATTAGTTACCTGCATGTATTTACTAATTAGGGCTTGTACAGGTTTATACCCCAGTTCTATTTCCCCACTGGGGATATAAAGAAATAGTAAATAATGGAGACTTTTAAAGGGCAAGGATGCACAGTAATCCCTTATCTCCATTTTGTTTGCTTGATTTTTCTTTCTTAGCACCATTCAGTGATGCTTTTGGCTAGAGCGCATCCCATGTGTCTTCCAACCTAATCCTGCTGAACATACCCATACTAGCATCGGCATTTACGAGCATTTAAGATCATTTTCATAACACATTTCATGGGTCTTTTTTTTTTTCTCTCTCTCTCTTTCTCTGTGATAGATGTTTTATTGGCTTGAATTTCTAGTAAGATAAAGCATTGTTTGGCAGAGTCATTAGCAATCAAACTCCACTTGTGTTTTGCTCTCTGGACTGAATTCTTTGCTTGCTGCATGGACATGCGTCTGAGCATCTTGGGAGTGGGGAGTGGGCCTGTGCCTCTCGTGCTAGGATGAGATGCACACGTGGAAAAAGAGCTGAGGGTGACCGTCACTACGATGATGCTGGCGTGCTGTCCTTGGTGAGGGGGCACGGCCACAGCCGTGGGGCCAGAGCAAAGTTCTAGGTCTCCTGGGTGGCCTGAAATAGCAATCAGAACATGGAAGAAGAGGGCAAAGGGACCTGGCTGTGGAGCGAAGTTTTCAGAGGGTTGCGTGTGAAACAGCATCTGTTTTCTTTTTTTCTTTTTTTAGTTCTAGATGGACACAATACCTTTATTTTATTTATTTATATGCAGTGCTGAGAATACAACCCAGGGCCTCACACATGTGAGGCAAGCGCTCTACCATTGAGTCACAACCCCAGCCCAGAGCATCTCTTTTGTAACTGAGTTGCTTGCATTGGTTCATTATTGATGCGTCCTTTTCTTTCTTTCTTTTTTCTTTTGGTTATTCTTAAAGCCATGTGTTGGGAGTTATGCATAAATGATGGGTTTGTTTGAGCCATTAAGGCAGGAAGCTGCTTTTTTTGGAACTCCTGGGTGAAATTCCCCAGTTCGAGAAAGCCTGGCAGCCATGTTTAAAGAAACCCATTTTCTGCCAAGAAAAGTAAATCTACCGATAAGGACTGAGGTTCCCACCGGCCTCTCCCGGGGAGCTGAGAGAGGGCTTCATACCTATTTCCAAGATCAGACTGACAAAGCCAGCACATGGAAATCTCTGTATCTGCTGTGGTTCTAGAAAATCAGATCAGCTCTCTTTCCTTACCCCTATGGCCCACTGGCAGCTTTGCTTGGCATCTTAGGTGACATCCATCCTCCTTCCCCAAATAAAAAGATGTAGACGTGTTTGTGTTTGGGGTCTCTGAAGGGGGACTTTCTGAATTATTTTTGCACAGGGCCCACTGGTGGACCTTATGCTTGCTGAGCTTCAACCACTGACCTGATTCTTCTGTTTCTTTCCCCCTGGGAGGTGATCTTAGCATCTCTGCTCAGGTCTCAAGCAGGAGGAGGATTTGGTAGTAGATGTTTCCAGAATTCTTCCCTCAGACTTAAAAAAAATGTTCACTTCCCTTCCATGATTTGCAGGCAGCATTTATGAGCAAGAATCCTTGGCATGGCCATGTTTCCCCAAGAGTGAGCAGGTGACAAGGCTCGAGGCCCACACAACAGGGTCCCAGATTAATTACACGTCAGGGCCCTTCGCCACTCTCCCGCCCCCACCTACCTGATGTTATTTTCACTTTCAGCCACTTCTTCAGGCACTCTTGGTGAACGAACTGCAGGCTTCCCACACAGCCGCAGGGCTCCAGGAGGGGGTTGGTGGGGGAACCCCCGGCTATCTGACAGATGCGACACAAGTCTCCCTCCTCCTCTGAGTCCTCCTCCAGGAGGCTAAATGGAAAACAAGTGCTCGTGACGTTTGCAGTTTCTACAAATACCGGTTCCCAGGGCATTCATGGGAGAAGGAAGAAGGAAGACACCCCTGCCCTGCCTGCCGGGCTCCTGGGGCTCATCCTCTGTGGCCATTGGGAATTCCTCCAGGTGGGGTTATTGATCATCCACGCACACTTTTCTCTGTAGTTACTAAGATGCACTTTTCTCTATAGTTACTAAGATGCACACTTTTTTCTGTAGTTACTAAGATGCACACTTTTCTCTGTAGTTACTAAAATGCACACTTTTCTCTATAGTTATTAAGATGCACACTTTTCCTATAGTTATTAAGATGTACACTTTTCTCTATAGTTATTAAGATGCACACTTTTCTCTACAGTTATTAAGATGCACACTTTTCTCTGTAGTTATTAAGATGCGCAAGCTGACCAGGACCAGCACTGAGTGCAAACCAGGGAGCCAGGGGTGGAACCTGGGGGTGCACTTGCCTAGCCTGCCTGATGCCCCAGATTCCACCCTGGCACTGCCAAACAAAACACCAAAACAAAAAACAAAGGATAGGCCTCCTGTCAGCCCTGAGCCCCTCCCGCTGCCTCACCACCCGGAGGAGGCAGCCTCCAAATTCGAAGGCCTGTGGGATTCAAGCTCAGAGCTCCCGCTTGAGGCTGCCTCTGAACCCACGTAGTCTTGTGACCTTGGGACAAGCCCCTTACTCTCCCCAGCACCCCATTTCTGGGTTCCTAAAAGGGGCGAGGGTAGCACTACCGCGGCCGGCTCGGCAGGCCAGGCAGACTGGGGGCGCGGCGATGGTGAACCTGGGGGACGCACAGGAAGTGCAGCCAGTGCTGGCCACACGGTTTGCGCCCAGAGGTGTGGCGCTCGGCGGGTGCCGGTTTGGAGGAGTGATGAACCCACACCCCGGGACGTGAGCTCGCCAGTAACGACTCCTGCCAACAAGTGGTGTCCACGTTTCAGAATGTAGGCCGCTGGAGTGCGATGGAGATAGAATCAATGAAAACAGAAGCAAAGCTATGCGGGCCCGGGGATCTGAATGGTCTGGTCACTCAGGTCTGAAGACTGCAGATCTAAGCATGAGGATCAAGGGCTCTGTGGTTGTTGTTGTTGTTATTATTATTATTATTATTTTGTGGTGGTACTGGGGATTGAACCAAGTGCTCTACCACTCAGCCCCTTTTTATCTTTTAAATTTTAAGCCAAGCTCTCACAGAATTGCCCAGGCTAGCCTCGGACTTGTGATCCTCCTACTTTAGCCTCCTGAGTTCCTGGGATTACAGGGGTGCGCCACTGCACCCAGCTCTGTGGTTAATGTTTTGTACATACAGAGTTTATAAATGCCTGAGTCCTAACTTAAGCTCTCTGTCTTCTCGAAGGTATTGGTGGGAATCCATTGGCTACTACATTTTGAGAAAAATATATATGTTTACAAACAAAACTGAAGAAGAAACGGAGAAGAAAAAGAAAGGTCAGGCACTAAGTCATTGCTCCAGAGTGACCGTGGGGTACACTCTGTTTCAGAGAGTTGAGCTTGCTCTTAGAGACAGCAGGCGAAGGACTCCCATCCATCTCCCTTCCCACCCACCCTCTTAAAAAGATAATTACATAGACTGAATCCACAACAGTGCTGGAAAACAAGCAGGTTCGAAATGACAAGGCACTCCAGGAAAGTAGATGCAGAGGTGACCACACTGACAAGACCTGTTCGCAGGAGAAAACCGTGGAGAAGCCAGCGCGGTGGCCCACACCTCTCTAATCCCAGAGGCTCTGGAGGCTGAGGCAGGAGGATTGCAAGTTCAAAGCCAGCCTCAGCAACAGGGAGACCCTAAGCAACTCAGTGAGACCCTGTCTCTAAATAAAATACAAAAAAGGGCTGGGATGTGGCTCAGTGATTGAGTGCCCCTGAGTTCAATGCCAGGTATCCACCTCTCCCCAAAAGAAACCCATGGAGAAGCGCTGACCCAGACCGTTCCCAGCTTGGGGTGCACAACACGTTCGCGGGCAGGGCAGTTATGAAGGTAACTAGCTTAGGCACAGAGGGCTAGTTACTCTGGACAGTCCAGCAACAGTGCCTCTGCCTGGGAACAACCCAGAGCTGAGTGCTATAGAAAGGAAACGCTTCATAAAGCCCTGAGTTTACAAACAAGTCCTTGAGCATCCCCGCTTACACAAAGCCTTCCATTTAGGACAGAGGGCTGCAGAGGAAGCGAGGCACAGCCCGGGGCAACCGTGTTGGCGGCCTCCCTACTGAACCAGCCATTCCTTCCTTTATGGACAATTGGGATCACCTGTCACATGTGGAAACCAGCAGCACAGAGGAGACAAGAAAGAAGAGCCTGCTGACCCTGGAAGAAATGAATGGTTCAGGTAACGGATGAGTTGATTCTCAGGGAAGATTCTAGGGGATGTTGCCCGCTGCTCTGTGAAAGGACCAACCAGAGATAAGAAGAATTTCTGGGGAATTAAAAAAAATATGATTGACAAAATTAAAAAATTCCAGGCGTAGCGCTATTGATTGACAAAATGAAATTCAGCTGAAAGTATAAAGGTAATATTGATCAATGCACCGAGGCAGGATTAGCCTTAATGTGCTAAATTAAAGCAAAATTTATGGGTGAATCCAAATCGTATGGGAAGGTTTTAATAAATAACTTTCAGAAATTGACAAATTCAATAGAAAATAATTGACTAGGAAGATTTTTTTTTTTTTTTTTTTTTTTGGTACTGGGGATGGAAGCCAGGGGCACTGTGCCACACCCAGCCCTTTTTATTGTTTATTTTGAGAGAGGGTCTTGCTAAGTTGCTTAGGGAAGTAGAAAGAACTTTACTCTTCAAACTATATTTTACATATATGTACAGACAATGAGAGAACAGATGCTCTGCACCCCTTACTAATATCATAGCATATTTGTAAATATTGAATATATATTGGGGCACAAAAACCACAGATCATACATAATGCAATTAAATTAGGATGGACAATAAAGATTTTTAAAAGAGGATAACAAAGGGGAATTTACTATATCAAATATTTTTTAAATCCTTAAATTCACGATAAATAAAAGTGTATAATGGATACAGTATTTCAGGCAGATTGACAGAACAGACGTGAAAGTTCATAAACAGACTGACAGGGATCGTGTGAGCCAAGAGACATTCCAGACTCGGAAGGGAAGGATAGAACAGTTGTGGGACAACTGGTTAAATGTGAAAAAATAAAAACAGACATGAGAACCCTGCTTCAAATTACACACCAAAATATATTCCACCCGAATTTAGGAATAGCGACTGTGTAGTCAGAGCTTGCTGTGTTCGAGGCACTCTCTGACATAGGTGAATATTTTAAACCTCATTTAATGGTCACTGTTCCTTGAGGAGTGCCTATATTGTTATTTCTGTTTTCTGGATGGAAAAACAGATTTTAAGAAGTGAAGGAACTCACTCAAAATCATAGAGCTAACAGCTGGTAGAATCAGGAATCAAATCTAGAGCCATAAGACAACATAGCCCATGCTCTTAGCCTCTATGATATAGAAAATGAGAATTATAGAAATATGATAAGAAAGTAATTAGGGATACGTGAGTGATCGTTGGGTTTTCTAAGCCTGGCACCAAATGCAAAAGCCATCAGAGAAAATATTGCCAGATTTGATCAAAAGTAATTTCAAAATTCCGCATGTCAAAAACATCCTGCACGTGAAATATAAAGTAAATCAAATGGGAAAAGTGAAAAAGTGTATACCCGGTATTTGGCAGAGCGTTACCATGTACTTTCTATAAAAAATGTTTATATATTTTAGAAGGTAAAAGCAATACTAACATCCCAAAACAAAAATGGACAAGGGACAAGATCAGTCTATGACAAATGAAGATATGCTAATTTAACAATAAACATGGAAAAAGTTCAGCATCACTAATAAGCATAAAATTTGCAAATTAAACTGATTATATTTTTTGGCTAATCATTTGACAAACATAAAACCCTGGAACTGGCAAGGGTATAGAGAAAAAGGATTCTTACAAAATGGTGGTTGAACAGTTGAAGTCATTTTCTACATGGAAAACCCTAATAATCTACAGACAAAATGTTAGAGTGAATAAGAGTGCCTAGCAAAAATACAGAGAAAATACGTCAATTGCATTTGTATACATCAACAACAAAGGTTTAAAAGAATTTATAATATTGTTTTAATAGCAAACAAAAGAACCTAAAATATATGGAAAGGATTTTATGAAGGAAAAAAAAAATCACAAAATTATACAAAAGACATTAAAGACAAAAGGAGAGAGATACCATGTTTACCAAAGAGCAAAACAGTATCTTAAAGGTACCAGTTCTTCCAGAATAGCCTATAGATTCATTGCAATTGTAATAAAAATCCCAACAAGCAGACTCTTGAGTATAGAGTCAAGGACTCTTAAAAAACAGTGTGGAGTGGGGCACGGGGCTCACTCACTGTAATCCCAGTCATGCTTGTAATCGCCGCAGCTACGAAGGCTGAGGCAGGAGAATCCCGAGTTTAAAGCCAGCCTCAGCAACTTAGTGAGACCCTGTCTCCAAATAAAATATAAACAGGGCTGGGGATGTGGCTTAGTGGTTAAGCACCCCTGGGCTCAATCCCTGGTACCAAAAAATAAAGAAAAAAAAAGAACAATGTGGAGAGGGAGGCTTCGCACCATCACTCAGCAAAGCCAATGAAAACTGCAGACATTAAGATGGTTGGTATTAAATTAGGGAAAGACAGAAAAGACTAATGGAACAAAAAGGAGAGCCCTGAAACGGACTCACGTTGGTTTGGTATGGCATGTTACGCATGGCAAAGGAGGCTGTGCAGATCAGCAGGGAAAATCCTGGGACCATGGCACGTTCATACGGCAAACCCTAAAGCTCACCTCACACCAAGTATTAGAGTCATTTCACAAATTAAGTCCACAACCCAATTCACCTTGAGCCCTAAGTGTACCAAAGCAAAACCGGGATTTTAGAAGAAAACAGGAAGAATGTCATAATGATGTCAGGGTTAGGGAAGGATTTCTTCAACAGGACCAGGTACCAATCACAATCCACAGAGCAGATGGATATATTTGACTACATTAAAATTAAGAATCTGTTTTCATGCCAGGCATGGTCGTGCACACCGTTAATCCCAGCCACTCAGGAGGCTGAGGCAGGAGGATCACATGTTTGAGGTCAGCCTCAGCAATTTAGCAAGACCCTGTCTCTAAATAAATAAATAAATAAATAAATAAATAGGCCTGGTGATGTAGTTCAGGGATAGAGTGCCCCTGGGTTCAATCCCTGGTACCAAATAAATGAATAAATGAATAAATAAATAATAAATAAATTTCAATAAAAGACATCCTAAAGAAAAAGATGGAATATAAATTGGGAAAGGATATTTCCAATACTTAACTCTCAAGGGATTAGATTAGTAACTAGGATATATAAAGGACTCCTAAAATAAAATATAAATATTCTAAAAAAAGAAAAATAAAGACACAGAAAAGGAAACACAAATGGTCATTTAACATTTAAGAGAGCACGTCAAATGCCTAACCTCATTAACAGTCATGAAAATGCAAATTAAAGCCACAATATCATTCTGTTCCCATCAGACTGGCAAATTTGAAGAGCTAATCAACGTAAGTATTGTCAAGGATGCATGACGTTAGATATTGCGGGTGAACAATAGATGGGCATTACTTAGTACAGTGGAAGATGTGCCACCTGGCAGCCCAGCCTTGCATTCCCAGAGCACTCTTCCCACGCGCACCGCGAGGCCTTTGCAAGAACGTTTTGTGCAATGTGGTTTGCAGAAAACAGTAGCATCCTAAATGATCACGGACAGGAGAATGACTGACATTCACACAACCAAATACTTGGTGCCACTTGGGGTGAAGGGAACAAATGAAAAACCAAAATACCAACAAGGGTACATCTCCTTAATGATATGAGGGGAAAAGGCAAGTCACAGAAGAATAGAGATTGCATTTCTGCAGAGTCCAAAAAGGATATTAACATTTCTACAGAATTTAGAAACACACAAAGCACGTAGAGCAAAAAAGTCCCAAACAGGATGAGACAAAATCCAAAGGAACCAAAAACACAATTCAGGAAAGGTCAGGCTGTGGGGAGGTGAGCAGGGAGACAGAGAGATGGGGGGGTGCAGGGCTCCCGCGTGCTCCGGTAGGTAAAGAAGTTTCTGTTAGCTGGAGGTGGGCACAGGGATATCTGGGGCTTTTGTGGTGTGTGTGTGTTAAAAAAAAAAATTTTTTTATTCTCCAAGTGTATATGTATCATATGCTTATTTGTATGTATTACTATAACTAACTGAAGGAAAACATTTTAAAGGTGTTAAGTGGCTTTGAAAAATGGCTTGCAATAGCAAAATAAGACATTTTATAAAACAATATGAACCAATGTTCACTAAAAGTTGCAATTTTTAACAGTGCTTATCTCTGGCGTTAGTTTTCAACAGTGCTTATCTATGGATGTTAGGGTTATAGATGTTTTCCTTTTAAGTCCTTACTTTAAAATATTTCCTAAAATGGACATTTTTGAAATAGTAAGAAAAATATAAGGTTTATTATACACAGAAAAACAGAGCCATCTGATAAAACAACAACGAACAAGAGCTGTTTCATGTGTTACCGTGCCTAGAAATGCATGCATTTAAAATGATTGAGCCAGGCGTGGTGGCACGTGCCTGTAATCCCAGCGGCTCAGGAGGCTGAGGCAGGAGGGTCACAAGCTCAAAGCCAGCCTCAGCCATGGCCAGGCACTAAGCAACTCAACGAGACCCTGTCTCTAAATAAAATACAAACAACTAGGGCTGGGGATGTGGCTCAGTGGTTGAGTGCCCCTGGGTTCAATCCCCATTACCCAAAAAAAATTACTTTGAGCCCAAAGGCATCACCTTGGGATGGTGGTGTCCAGTGTTCTGACCCGCATGTCTGAAGCTATTGTCTCAGGTTAAGTGAGGAGGGGTTGGGGAGGACTCTTGGCCTTGTTTATCATGGGAAAGAAAAGGTAGTGGCGACCAGAAAGCTAGTTCTGGAGTTAAAGAGGTAGGAGATATATGCAGTCACCCCTCCTTTTCCCATTTTTAATTCATTGCCAGGCAAGTTTTCTGCTTACAAATGAGCATCCGTAGGATAATGAATGACCCAAATGAGCCATACTAACATACACAAGGAAGGCTCCAGTTCCAAGAATCAATTTCCAGATCTGTAGGCCTAGATTAGGGCACAGTAAACACCTATCACAAACGAAATGGTGGGATTCTGACCCAGTGTTTAATGATAGCTTTAAAAAGTATCCAATTTCATAGCTGTGAAATATCCTAAAATCACCTCATGAGAAAGGAAAGATCAAAGAAAAGGGCAATTCAAAAAAGATCTTGTTTTTTTCTCTCCCGGGCACAAGAAAGAGCACATAAAATGGAGGCAGTGGCTACCCCAGCTCAGCCCCTCGGAGGACTGAGGTAACTATGGTAACCGTTCGGGAACTGGCTTTCCGTTTGGAAGGTTCAAATTCTAGAACTGTTGGTTTGATTTGGGATAAGTCCCAACAGAGAGCTGTGAACTTCAAGTGCTGAATGGTTCATTCTCTGGGGAGATAACAACCTTTTCATGAAAAATCCTGGTTCTTAATTGCTGGGGAGAAAAGCCAGCCCTATTCCATCAGAATCCATTACATCTAGCAAACGTTCCTTTCTTAAACTTATGGTGTTCAAGGAAAAAACACTTTGGGAATACTGAAGATATTGAGCAGAAATACCAAACTTTTCTTTATTCATACATCTATTCTAAGAGCAACAAAATAGGGACAATTTCCTCAAAATAAGCAATCATTAATATGTCAAGGAACAGGCTGTGGTTTAGATAAAATTCCCATGACTCTAATCTAATGAAAGCAATACTTACTTCGCATTGGAAGAAATGGAAAAGAATATGTGTATTTATACATGTAACTATGAATCCTCACCTTTCTTGCAATTTCTTGAGTTTCTCAGGGTCTGTCTTTATCTCGGTGGCCTCCTTTCCATCTGTGAACCTGGAGACTGCCACACTGCTGCCATTATCATTTTGATTTGGGAAATCAGACACTGCGAAGAACGTGAAAGGTATGTTTTCTTGTAGGGATCCAGGCACCGGCAAGTGACCTTGTAAATTCCTTCTTGTTGGAGAGGAACCAGGAGACTGCACCAAGGACAATCTGTCTTGAGGATTTGTGAAGAGATCTTCTGCATATAATGGAGCCCCCCGAGGCTGGCTTGTTAAAGTAATGTCTTCGGCTCCCCTGACATCAAATTCATGCCCACTGTTTACTGGGAAATAATTGTGGTTTTCAGCACTGGCAAATGGATTCCTATTTCTGATAGGGGACAATGGCCGGCGAACATTGAACCTTGAGTTTCCCTCTGTACTTGAGCTGTGACCTAAAGGAGATGACATTGACAAGTCTACTGGAACATCATCTCTCAGAGCAAAATGCATTAATGATCCGGGGGTGTAATAAGATGAATTCATTGATGATCTTGAGGCTATTGGTCTACCAGAAAGTAAGTGGTCAAGAGAATTTCTGGAACCATTTAAATAGTCTTGCCAATCTCTTTCATAATCATGGATACCAGGCCGGTTTTCCGTAGAAATGCAATCACTAGGTACATTTTCAGCATTGACACCACCATCTTGTTTGGGCTCAGAATTGGTGTCCAATGAATGAAAGGTCTTTTGCTCTTTTTCACTTCCACCACCAACATTGTCCTTAGACTCCGCATCAGGGAGCTTGGGGTCCTGGAACATTTTTTGCCCTATAGAAGATTGCCTTGTAAGCAATGGCTCCATTGCATTGCTTATTCTTGATGAGCCATGACTGGGCTCGCTTCTTCTTAAAGAATTACCTCTGCAATGTTCAGTGTTTTCTTCAAAATTTTTATTTTTGGTCTGAGTAGCTGATGTCCCAAGAAATCGACTTCTCTTATGGTTGGAGGGAGAACGGGGTGAGCGCATGCCAACCAAAAGAAGTTCTTCTTCTATGCGGGTTTCCTCCTCAGTGTCATCATTATCTCTTTCAGCATTTAATGATATAACAGAAAAGAAATCTTCATCTCGGAACCTAAATGGCGCCCTTCTTGGCCCCCCCACGATGGTGGGCATGAGTGGTGGCCCCAAGGGCTCACTTAACACTTGAGAACTCTTTGTTCCTTGGAAAGTTTGGGTTGGGGTTGAATGTGGCTCACTCTGGGAAAGAGCACTTGGGTCTCCTTTTTTGGCTCTCTCAAGGGGGTTCTCAGCCGCCATCATCAGTGGTGAGGAGGAGACTAAGTTTCTTCTCTCTCGGGTTGGCCTCTTTAGCTTAGTCTCGCCTGCCCATAGTGGGGCTTCTTGTTGAACTACTGGATCTGCATGGACAAGAGACAAATTTGTCATGCTATTAAAAGTACCCATGGATGAAAGCCCTTTGCACCAAGCATGAGAATCCTTTAAAGATAAGAAAAAGCCCTGGAGAAGAAAACGTGAATGGCCAAAATGGCAGAAGGTACAGGAGGAGCCCCACACAGCCAGCTTCTTCTGACTGCTTCTGGGTCCTCCTTTGTGCCCTGTGGAGTTCCGGCTGGTTCTAGGGAGATAGGGTGCCCCTAAGCACAGATTCTTTCTGCAGAAACTTCTAGAGGAATGGCCCAGCTCCAGGACAGTCAGAGGTGAGGATGGATAATACTGGTTTTCATTCTGTACGTAATGAAGGAAAGCCAGCACTCTGGCAACAACTTCTTCAAAAACAACAGGTCCTTTCTCATCCAAATTCACCTGACATACATTTATGACACTCCTGCTTCACACACAGTTTTAAAAAAATGTATGAAAAGTATGTTCATCTTGGCAGATGGGGAGGAGGGCCCTAGAATCCAGTGCCCAGGTACACTGAAGATTGTGGCCATGCTTGCCACTTAGTGAAAAATAATAATTTTAAATTTCTCAAGAAATCATGATCTTTCATAAACTCATAACCTCTGGTTATCATAGATTCCCCAACGTCCCCCACCTGCCCGATTTTACAGTAGGAGATAAAGTGCCCAATGAGTAGGAATTTTTATTGGTGAGATCACTTATTCAAAACCTGCCTTACACAAGTAATGAGTAAGCGCTACTTATTGAGGATATACGCTGAGCAGAACTACACCAGCTGTATCACACACACAGTTCTATGAAATAGGCTCCATAATCATACCACATTATAACTGAGGACACCAAAGCTCAGGAAGGTCACATAGCTTGCCCAGGATCATATTTCTAGAACGTGATGGAGTGAACATTTGGCCCCAAGCCTGTTTGATGGGAGGGTTTGTGTTCTTAACCACTGTCCTTATTATCCCTTAGGAAACTGGCTGGACTTCCAATTTCCTTGTGAAAACCAGGATGCAGAGGAATTCATTGTGGTGTGTGTGTGTGTGTGTGTGTGTGTGTGTTGTGTGTGGTGGAGGGTTATTCACCCTGATGGCTGAAACTGGAAGTACTCCTCTGATCCCATTTCTCTTTTTTCCCCTCCTCAAGTGAGCCACCCACTCTGCCCTGCTCTCTGTTATTCTGTGGGTCTGATGAGACTCTGCTGTCCTTATCACTTAGTCTCTAAAGCAGTTCAACTGCCTGTCGAGTGGACAGGACTTTGTGGGGCCTCGGAAGGTCTGTGATAACAGCTTTGCTGGGGAAATGCAAATCCTTGGAGCAGCCAGAGCAGCCAAGGGCTAAGTCAATACCGACTTGCTTTAATTGAGCTGCCTCGCAGGGGAGCCCCAGCTCCAGTCTCTAACGTCCTAATACTCGGTAAGCTTCTTTTATTGTTAACTGCATAGGACACTCAGCGACACAGTGCGAATCTTTACTCATCAGCTCTTCCAAAAGTCAGTTAAACTCTCCTACCAGGCCCCTCATGGGGTTTATAAACCCCAGTAAGAGATTTATCAGTAATTCAAGGACATTTTGAGCATCTGGCTGTGTGTGCACAGGAGTGTGGCGTGTGTGCCCACCCCACTGGGCTGATCCACACTTTGGGAGACTCCTGCTTCTACATAACCAACTGAATTCTGATCGTTTCTTTCTTTCTTTTGAGGAAAAAATATGAAGGCATCAAAGTACAGACTCTGATGGATTGGTTTTCGTTTTGGATTTGAGGAAGGTTCCAGAAGCAGGCTCATGGTGCTGGAACCCAAGTCTTATGGTCATTTCCAGAACTCACCTCCCTAGCTGGAGAGTGAGGGGCTGTGCCCACCCCCCTCCATGCCCCTTTGGATTTAGCCCAGGCCTCTGAGCAGGCAAGGGGAAGACACCTGGACGGCTGGGAATGAGCTGGGTGGCTTCTGAAAACAAAGAGAGGAGACTCAACAGGAGCCATGAGCTCATTGCACGGAAGACACTGAGCTGGTGACAGGGGCCTCTGAAGCAGAAGTCCCAGACTCCCGCAGCTCCCAGACAGAACACACCAGGGACCACGTCTTCACCCTCCTTGTCACCACAACCGTCTCCTCTTTAAAAATTCAATCAGAGCTTCTCTGGTATATGTGTGTGTGTGTGTGTGTGTGTGTGTGTGTGTGTGTGTGTGTGTGTTTCCTAAAGGTGGCAGACTGCGGCATTCTATATTTATGCTATTTTAACCCCATTTTTTTTTGTGTCTATCAAAGAGGGAGCAGACTTCAGTGGCTGGGAATAAACCCTGCACTTGGTTTGCCAGGGATGTGCTATTCATAGCTCAGGCCGTGCAGCGCAGACACTGGATGCTTCTCTGAGGCCTGCCTGGCCTCCAGCTGGGGCTGGAGGGCCTGCCACCGCCAGGAGTTCCAGGCATATGGAAATGAAACCGGAACAAGCGACCGTCTACCCTGAGATGAAGCCTTTGGTCTGGACTTCCTCGTGTGCTTGACCAATAGTGTCCTAATTCCAACAGCCATTTACTTTTCATTTGTTTTTTCCCTTCTGGTTATAAAAGTGGCCCATGATCACTGGAGAAAATAGAGAAGAGGATGAACTAATCCAAGTCTGCCCATGACTCATGGCTCAGGTGACCGTTTGCTCATGTTCTGGACTTTGGGGAGTTGCAGACTAAAGACCCCAGGTTATTTTCATCCTGCAGTAGTGCTTTGGCTCAGCATTTGAACATGAATTGAACATCTTCAGATGGAAGCATGTACGTGTGGCGTACCTCATAATCCGTTATGTATCTCCCCTGCCATACCCACCTCGTCCCTGAAGGCATTTGAACTTACAGCCCAGGGCTCCCTTATCTAGAGGTAGTCTTTTAAAAAAAACAAAACTGGTATGTTTCTGTATACCCGAATGTATGTCCTGCTTTCTTTCCCTAAACATTTCATTGTACGCATAATCTCATGTCATTATTCCTTAATTATATTATCATAATTACAGTTTAAGGGTACATAAAATGAATGTATCATAATTGTGAACTCTTCCCCTGTTTCGGGGCATATAGACAGTTTTGGGGTCTTTGCTGTCACAGATCCCACTGTGATAAATCTCCTTGCTTGCGCATCATTGACGACACATCATCTTTTCTTGGAATAGATTTGTGGGGGTGGAGTTGCCAGGTCAAAAGGTATGAACTTTCTAGAAGGTTTTGACACATGTTGCCAAATTTCTTTCCAGACAGTTTGCACCAAATTACCCTCCTGGTGGGACACAAGAGCATCTCTGTCATAACTGTGTCACCGGCAATCCTTATCAATAGCATTGGACACAAAAGTGCCAGGAGGTGTTAGCTTTGGCTTTACTACCACTACTAAATATTATTTTAAAATCCTTAGTCAAGTTGGCAGGCCACATTGAGCTCACATGTGAATTTACATTTACTACCTATTAAGGCTGAACTTCTGTTTTAAGTGTTGATCATCTGTGTGTCTCTTACCCCCCCTCCTCCATTTTTCTCTTAGGTATTTGTGTGTGTGTGTGTGTGTGTGTGTGTGTGTGTGTGTGTGTGTGTGTGTGGTGTGTGTATGAGAGAGAGAGAGAGAGAGAGAGAGATTGATTTTTTTCTGTATTATCTTGATTACATTTGCTTCAAATCTCTCGCTGTTCAAATATCTGACTCCTACTCCAATTTATCTAAGCCACATTAGAATGTGAGGAAAGAAACTGAAGGGAGATTTTAATTGGGGAAAGAGGAGGAGGCTTGGGACAACAACTGGGGGTGGGGGAAACCACAGGAAAATGAAAGATGTCTCCTGGGTGCAGATAGAGGGTTGAACAAGCCCCTTGGGTTGAGGAATGTTTCATATGCAGACAACGCCATCTATCAAATAATACCTGAGAGCTCACGGAAGACCACTGGGGATGTGGCAGATCAGAGGCTGACGATGGTTCAGAGCCTTCTGTGTGGACTTACTATGTGCTGGCGCTGGTCTATGTAATATTTCACTAAGCCGTTGCGACAATAGGACAAGGTAGATTTCATTATCCTTGTTTTAAGATAAGGGGACCGTATCCCAGTGTGGCTACATGACCACACAGGACCCCACAGCCAGGAGGAAGAAGGGGAATTAGAACTGGGGTCTGCCCTAAAGCTCATGTCCTTTCTGCCAGGAGGCATTCTGTCACTGGGGTCCCTTGGGACATCTCAACGCTACAGGTTGCGTCTCATTCCAAGCCATCTAAATACTCCCAAGTTTTTCTACGTGTGTCCACCATAGAATATGTCACATTTAAATACAAAGGTTACCAGGTTTATTTGGTAACTAAAGTGTGATACTCAGTGGTTTCTCTAAGGGCAAGTTTGGCTATGACGCATGGCTTCCCTTGAGTCCTAAGGCAGCTCCTTTGGTCCTGTTCTACTTTTCTTCCTGCCAAAGCACCAAGCCAGTGCTTTGAAATCAAGCATATATTCATTTTGATATGTCTTGCACACTAAGCTCTTGCTGCTATGACTGCCCTGGATCAGAGGGGAGCAGCTCTCTCAGAGGTCAACAGTCTGCTGCCATGGACATCCATCGTCCCCCTCCCGGGTGGGACCGCCCCAGAACTGCAGGCTGCTTTTCCATTTTCCCCCAGTTCCCGTCCACTCAGAAACACACCTTGTCATGTTCATGGGGTAATGGGAGAGAAAATAAAAGATCAATTCCTCCACCGCCTTTCCCACCAACGTCTGTTGGAGGAAAACAAAAACAAAAACCCAAGATCCAATAATTTGTTTTTAAAACCTTTCAAGAGTTTCATCTTAAGGCAATTCTCCCTCACATAAAAGCACAGGCATTTACAAACCAGGAAGAATCCACCGGGTGACAGCACAAGCCAGTCCTCTTCCCTGAGGACCAAGGTACAGCAGCCACCATCCTTACCTGCTCCCCAGAGAGTCTGTGCCTTCGCAGGCAGCTGTGATTTCTGTCTGCTTCTGTCCCCAGATGCTCTTGGGCTGTGCATTTCTGGGCTGACTGTCAATCTCCCCAAGTTTGGCCTCCTCTTCCTTGATAAAATCTTTGGTGCCTGTGCTGCTGAAAGTGCAAAATCTTTTCAATAATTAATTTTTTACAGGAAAATAACTTCCATATAAAGAATGCTCAAAGGGCCCAACAAGGGGGGTGGGGGTGGGGGTCACAGGAACTTAAGAGAATGGACCCAAGAGATCAGAGGAACTCTGAGGAAACCTGTTCCACTCCCTGATAGCCACATGAGCTTGGGCAAGATTTCTCCACCTCTCCAAGCCTCCTCTTGTCACATGGAAATAGTAATACCCACTTTGCAAGACTATGATCACCATTAATGAGCACCCATGACACCTGCAATGCATAGGGGTCTTTCACTAAGAAGTTTCTAGTTTCCAAATTTGAGTCACAGCATGGTTTGCACCTGCATATTAATGTCCTCGGGTTGTTTGTTAGCAGCAAACGTTACCTTACAGGAAGGTTCCATCCACTTTTCCTTGCCCACATCCTACCCACCACTGGGCCGGTGCAGGAGGCAGTAGCCGGAGTACTACGGGGGACTGCATTCCCAGGGAACACTTTTTAAAAATTCGTATTTGGATTTAGGCCACTAATTGGTAGGAATAATGTCAGGTTTCTTCTTCACGTGTATCTAGGGCCGGTGCACATGAATGTGAGGGAAAGCTGCAGTATTTTCCAGGCATCTCTGCAAGTTCTTGGGCTCACAAGGCAGTTATATTGTGAATATCTGCACTTCCACCCCCAGGAGAGAATTTGCCTGGCTTGTCCCCTTTTAGACAGTTTAGAAGTTTCACAAGTAGATGCAGCCAGCAGGCAACAGGGTAGGGCTGGGACAGGACCTGATGGCATGTGAGAGCACAGCCCTTCCTGGCGCGTGGGGACAACAGGATTCACGTTCCAGAGTGTGGGCTGTGGTTGCGTGAATAGTTTCCATCCAGATTCAGGGAAGGGAGGAAAGTTCTCTTTGGCAGACTGTGAAACCTAGTGTAATACAATGACTAGGTCCACTTCCTTCTAACAGGTTCCAGGAGGGCAGGCGCTGGGGCTGGAGCATCACGGAACTTGCTAGAAGAGGGGGTGCTGGTGGTGTTGAGTCAGCTTAGAGCAAGTCAGTAGGGCCTAGAGAAGTTGTGGCATGGCCAGAAAGGAGGAGAGAGTGTGGAAGTTCTCTGGAAAATGTCAGTATGTTCTTTGGAGGGAGTGAGAGGAGGAGGGTGAAAGAGGAAGGGATCAGGGCTCTTACGGGAGGGGGACTCTGGGAGGGGGTCTGGAGGAGGGCAGCATTTTCTCAGCACCCAAAGTTGCAGTGCTTGAATCTAGAGTTTCTCCCTCCTCACCAAGCCCTCATCCCTCCTCAGCTCCCAGAGACCAACAACTGCTTCTCTTCCCTCACCTGACTGACAGAAGGAAGCCGTAGGATTCTCCATCAGGAAGAAACAGGGCAACCAGGGAAGGAAGGCGTGGAGCTCAGGCCAAGTCCTAGTTAGCAGGATTTCACTTTGGTTCCCAGCAGAATATTCAAATTTCCTCCACCCGCCAGGTAGCAGGCCTTTCTACTGCTACCCCCTCACCCCCACTCCACCCACACACCTTCATGGAGTGATCCTCCCTCCTAGGAAGTCTTTCTCCCCAGCCCACACCAGCAAGCAGGTCCTTCAAGATCTGTTTTTTGTCGACTGCGTCTGCTTGACTCTGCCTTTTCTAGAGACCTTGCTTTCAGCCTTTGAAGGCCATTAGCATTTAAGTTTTCAAAAATTGCTTAACGTGTATGTTTTTTTCTCTCCAAGTAGCCTATAAGCTCCTTAAGGACAAACGCTCTCTCCTGGCCAGTCTGTGTGTTGCTTCACACTGTTACGCAGGACTAATAATAATTGCTTAGTATTTGCAGGGCTCCAGAAGATGCATTCAGCCCAAACTATGGGGAACTTCAAAACTAGAATAATGGTTTTGATGTGCAAAACATCCAGGAGAGCTTAAGATAACAGATTATTTTGTTATTGTTGCTCAGAAAACTGCTTTCTTTAAAACATGAGATCTCTTAATTTCTAAAACGATTACCATGGTTTTTGTCATTGAGTTCCAGCAAACTAAACTAACAAAGCTGAACACCCAGAGATTATTTCACTAGGTCTGGCAGTGAAGCCTCAGGATCCTCTGACCTTTGGCAATTTGAACCTCAGTTTCTGCAACTGTAAAATGGGAATTTCTTATCTTAAGCTACTGTAAAATTTAACAATAGTATATATAAATGACCTAACTTAGTGTCTAGAGTCTATTAGCTGCTAAAAACAGTAGGTGCTTCTTCTACCACAATGAATATTAATACTAATACTACTAATCAAGGAAAATTAAAGTCACTCCCATGAGAGAAGTGAATTTGACCAGAAACTCATTGTCATGCAGGTTTTGCAGGTTGAGAATAACTTATTCAGCAGCCTGCATTCCTGTGTAGTTCTTATTGATTCTCTCCCAAGCCTTCTCTTCTAAAATCCAAAAGGCAAATAGCAACTCTTTTTATTATAATTTGTTCAACAAATACCTGTGTGCCTTTGCTATGCAATGATTTGAGGGTTCACAAAGATGAGTAAGACATTTTTGGTCATGACCTTAAAAATTATGATCTTATTTGGCTGCATTGCTGACTTCTTGTCTGAGATACCCTTTTCATCCCATGGAAAGCAAGCTCTTGCAAAATGTTCTTTCTTCTCCATCTCCAATCACAGTCACAAATGAGTGACCTTGATTGCATAGTCTGTGTACATGAACTTAAGAGTTTCAAACGTTCACCAAGCCCATTCTTATTCACCATACCGACATGAATTGTGAACCAAATTTCAGACCTGATCATGGCACAGTGCATATGTTAGCCTGCAGGAAATTCAAGCCATATGTGCCCCAGGATGTGAACTATATAAACTTCCTCTTCAGGTGGCAGGACAAGCCCTCTCTGCCTTGCAGAAAAAAGGGGGTGTTTTGTTCAGGAGTTTCATCTCCAGGTAACCCAATATTCTGCACATCCATGCATTTGGGGAAGAGTGTGTTTGGCTTTAGACAACATGTAGCCCATACACTCTTTCAGTATCTGAGCAAAGGGATGCCTCCGATAGCAAAGAAACCAAGCAGCTATTTTGATAAAGGGTGTCTTCTGATCATGCTGGGAAACTGGAATTGTTACTGCAATAGATCGTATTTGGACCAGGAAAGGGGGAAAAAATGGTAGAAGTCTCATATATATTCAAGACCCTCACAACTGAGAACCAAGTCCATCCACCTCTATATGTCCATTCCATGCACTTGATAATGGTTCAGTTGCCTCACATCACTGGCCATACACAGACACGGTTCCTGACAAACACAATTGAAAAGAAAGAGGAAAAAACAGTTCCTGAACCCTTATCCTTGCCCAGTGCTACCTTGACCAGGGTTCCTGGTGCCTAGGTGCTGCTGCTGGGATTCCATCTAGGAGATCTTGCTTTGAAAAGGTGATTGCTCCCTTTGGATCATGAGAAGAATTACAGTGTAATTATAAGAGCCAGTGTTGACCTGGTGTAATAGGCAGCTTTCTATACAGTCACAAATAACAGGTCACATCTATTTGCCTATTTGAGTCTGCTGGAAATGTATGTTGTCTCACACACCCAGAGGAGATCTTAATTAAGGCTTAATTATGTACCATAAATATGTTTTATTTTAGAACGCAGGAGGTGGGATTTTTGATTTTAGGAAATGCAATGCCTAATAAGTAGGCAGGAGAAGGAATGTCAACACTGACTGAGCCTTTCAATCTGTCCCTCCTCAGCGTGGTCTGGACGGGCTTTCAGTTCCAGTGTGTGTTTTCAGAAGGACCTGCCTGGTGCCACCCTCTCGGGGCCGCCTCAGTGGCTGCTTATTCATAGGGCCAAGGGTTTGATTAGACACAGCAGAGCCTGCTGGGTTTCTGGTGGTGATGTTCCAAAGAGTGCCCGACACGGGAGTTAAGAAATCAAGAGAGTCTCCAGAGATGATGGGATTTTATTGGTTGTTCACTTCTTTAACGCTAGAGGAAGCTGAGCCCAAAGTAAGCAGCAGCGTTGTCCAGTCTTCCTGCTCCCCTGCACACCACACTTCCTGGTATTGTTCATGGCATTGTTCTGGCCCCTCTCCTGTCATCTGCCTTCTGGGAGCCTGATGTTCCCTCCTCCCTGACTCCTCTGTGCTGTGTGCCTTGCCAGGGGCGACTTACCACATGAGGTAAATTTTACTGGGCCTTCTGGGGCCGGACATGCACAGCACAGGTGTTTCAGCTGGAGTTGGGCAGGAGACAGGGAAGTAGCAGAGGGATGCTGGAGACCCGGGTGTGGGACTTGAGGTGGGAGTGAAAGAGGAGTTTGCATAGGTGGGAAGGACAGTCGGAGGCGGGGAAGAGGAAGACCCCTGGGCTGCTGGGGAGGCCGGTGGCACTAGTGGCAGGAGGAGGCAGCAGTAATTGGTATTGGGCTGCATGACGGGAGAGAAAGCAAAGACGGAGCAGAAAGGGGAATATTCAACACAGAACAGGGGGTGCTCGCTGCTGTCACCTGCATAAAAGAAAAAGAGCAATCAGGAAGCAGCACTCGAGGTGGGAAAGGACATTAAAAAAGTCTGTGAATGAATCAAAACTCAAAAATGGTTCTTCAGGGGTGGGAGTGGGGCCTCCAGGTGTGGCGGGCACAGCAGGCCTGGCTCCTGCCCAGGAGCCTCCGCGCCTAGCTCTGACTCACCCAGGAGTTAACCAAGGAGAGAGGCATCACCTTCACACCCCTTTCCAGCCAAGAGTCTCGGGCAGCCCTGGCAGATGTAGGCAAGTTATTCCCCAGCAAGTTCCTGAACATCCTGAGGCAGCCATGTGGAAGGCTCAGTCCTCCCTCATCCCCCACAGCCCGTCTAACACGCTGTTCCGGCGGCGGCAGATGGCGGCCTGCTCTCCCCCATCTCCAGCTCCAGCTGCCCCCGCGCAGGAGGCTGTGGTCATGCCCTGGTCTGGCCTTTCCACTACAGAGGGGAAGCTTGGGAAAAGAGAAAGCAGCAGAGAGATCCTGGTGGGAGCATGGGAGGGAGGAGAGTCAAGGAGGGAAAGGCAGGTGGACAAGAGAGGTGTCCAAGTGAAATTAATGACTTGAACACGAACCTCATGCTCTAACTGCCAATTTCTCTGGAGGCAGAACCTGGGCGCCTGTGGAGTCATGATTCAGAGCGACTCCCTCATGCCTGCCCCTAGCCAGCTCGGTCACCTTGAATCCACTGCTTACCTTCTCCGAACCTGCTTCCTCGTCTGCAAAATGAGACAGGTGTTTTCTCTGGCCTCGCTTCTCCTAGGCTGGTGCTTGGATGAGCAGCATGAACATCACCTGGGAGCTTCTTAGAAATGCAGACTCTCAGCCCACCCAAACCTACTGAGTCAGAACCCGCATTTCATCAAGGTGTTTCCCATGAACACTAAAGTTTAAGAAGCAAGGCTCTGAGACAGCTGCCCACACCTCTGTGATGAGGTCTTTGTAGGGCTTGTTCAAAGCACTTTTGCAGAGCCCCGTTTCGGAGATTCAGTTGCTGCTGTGCTTAGGATCAGTGTCCTCAAAAGGTCCACGTGCTTGCTACAGGCTTGGTACCCAGGTTGGTGTTAATAGATCATTGAAGATGTGCCCTCAAAGGGGATTGTGGGTCCCTGGTCACCTTCCTCTTTCTTTCTTTCTTTCCTTTCTTTCTTTCTTTCTTTCTTTCCTTTCTTCAAGTTTCCTTCTTTTCTTTTTTTTCTTTCTTCTTTCTTCTTCTTCTTTATTTCTTCTTTCTTTCCTTTCTTTCTTTACTTTCTTTCTTGATCTTTCTTCTCTTTCTTCTTTCTCTTCTTTCTTTCTTTTTCTTGTCTCTTCTTTCTTTCTTTTCTCTCCTCTCTCCCTCTCCTTCTCTCTCTCTCTCCCTCTCTCTCTCTCTCTCTCTCTCTCTCTCTCTCTCTCTCTCTCTCTCTCTCTTTCTGGCCGTAAAGTGAGCTTTTTTTGCCTCACCACAGGCCCAAAGCAAATGTGTCTACCCCAACCTTAGACTGGAACCTATAAAACTATGAGCCAAAATAACCCTTTTCTCCTTCTAAGTTAATTATCTCAGGGATTTTGTTAGTGGCATGAAGCTGACTAACACAGACACTCTGGGTCAAGGATGGGAAATAGGAATTTGTGTCTCAACGAAGCACCTCCCTGGTGATCCCTATTCACTAGAGAAGTATGGGAAATGTTGCAGCTAAAATCAATTCTGATTCTAAAATGAATACCTTAAAAAAAAAAAAAAAATCATTGTAGTCATCCAGCTGAAAACCATTACATAAAGTGTAGGGTCTCAGTCCAGTGGAGGGACAGGAGTGTCTTGCGGCAGATTCAAACAGATGTAACCTGCTTTTCCTTCCTCAGTGTCTCCCACAGTGGTTCCTACTCCTCATTTCTCTCTCTGGGCAGTTGTCTTCCTTCATTCTTCCTTTGACTGTTTTTACCTCCCAAAGCTCCTCCATCACCCACCCTGGCAGGGGGCCTCTTGCAGTTCGCACCCCTTGACTCGCTGAGGCCACTGGGCTCCTAGGAGCAGCAGGACTGCTCTGGTGAACAGCAGACCTGGGGACCTGGCATTTCCGCCCGCTCTCCTGTCTGCTTCTCAAAGACACCGCCGCAGAACGGGGCCCTCCCTCTTCTTGCTTTCTCAGCCTTGGCAAAGGCAGCCTCCATTGGCGTAGTTTTCTGGGCCAGATCCCTGAGTTCTCTTTGATTCCTTTTTTCCTGATTCTGACTTCCAAGTAACCAGGTTCTGCCAGGCTTACTTCCTTAACCATTCCTCAAGTTCACGTCCTCTTCCCTATTCTCTCTGCTTTTGCTCCTAGTCAAGCCCTTCTCATTTCTCTGGGTCAACTGCAAGGCTGGTCTGGTCTCTTGACTGGGTCTGGCTGCTCTCGCCCTCCCAACTGGTCCCTGCTCCATGCTATGGCCAGATTCAACACTGAAAACCCAGTTCGACTCTATCATTTCCTGCATAGTCCCCTTGGATGACCAATGCTCCCTGCCTTCAGCATGTCATTCAAGGACCTTGGGGTCCTGGGTCTGTAGAGCCTCAATTTCATATTCTACACTTCCTAATATGCAGCCTGACCCTATACCACAGCTTTTCAAACTCACATGTGCATTTGAATAGCCCTGAGATCTTGTTAGGTGCAGATTCCTAGTCAGTATGTCGAGGTTGGGGACTCAGGTTTGCATTTCTTTGATTGATTGCTTGACTGATTGATGGATACTGGGGATTTAACCCAGGGATAATATACCATGGAGCCACTTCCCCAGCCCTTTTTATTTTTTAAATTTTGAGATAGGGTCTCACTAAGTTACCCAGGGCCTTGCTAAGTTGCTGAGGTGGTCTTGAACTTGTGATCCTCCCATTTCAGCCTCCCAAGTCACTGTGACTGCAGATGTGTGCCACTGGCTTCAGGTTTGCATTTCTAATAAGCTCTCAGGTGATGCCTCCGCTCCTGGTCTTGGAGTGCATGGAAGCACAAGACCCTAGACTATCTGTAGCTCCTTGACACCTGTCTGTCCCTCTCTCTCCTCCAGGCCTGGCATGCTCAGCACCTCCTGCTGGGCACGTCTTCCTTGCTCTCCTCACCTGGTTAAATCCTGTCCCCTTCAGGATTCTCACCTTGTCCACTCCTTCCCACAAGTTCTCAGGACTTACCTTGGTCAGGGTGAGTGCTGCACTGTTTGCCCTGTTGGTGTCCTGGCTGCCCACTAGGCTGGGAGGCCCTGGAGGGCGGGGGCCTGTGTGTTTTATCCCCAGGGCCCAGCAGTGAATGAAGGACTGCATGAATGAGTGATGAATGAAAAACCCAATTTGCCCTGGTCTCATACGCCCGGGGTGGGGAACAGGAGCCAGGGGAGCAGCTGACTGTATCTGTTAACATCCCCATAGGTACTCAGTAAATGGATGCCTTCTTCAGTGATCAAATACTTCCAGGTTTTTTATAACTAAATTATAACATCGCTCACATCTCAAACTGCTTTGCCCAAGCAGTTTTCTCTCCTGGCCCTGGCACGGCAGGTGGTGTTAGAAGCAGGCTTTGGAAGCAGAGGGAGGACTAAGGGTCTACCTTTACCTAAAGCCTGGTTGACACCCATCTTCTTCTACCTGCCTGGTGAAGTAGCAATACTGTAACTCCATTTTACTGATGAGGAGACTGAGTTGAGAAGTTGCCAGCTCACATTTATAGGGCTATAACGTGGTAGAGCCAGGATTCTGAGCCAAGACTTCACATTCTGGGCTCCGTGATACCTCCCAGCCCCTCTGTCTTAGAAGCATTTGCAAAAATGGATTGGGAATTATGGATTTCTGTAAAAAAATGATTATTCTCTCATTTACATTGTTTTTTGTTTGTTTGTTTTTGTTTTTTGTTTTTTTTTCTGATGTTTTTAGCTTGGACGGTTGTTGGACACCAGGAGGACTTGCTAGGAAACCCATTCATCTTGGCCTTTCAGAGAAAAAACTTCAATAGAATTTATTTGCAAGGCAAATTATGAAGATTTCAGAATTTGCCCTCAAATTCCTCTTCCAGGCTGCTCTTTAAATATTTCCCAATCCAAAAGAGACCACAGTTATTTTAGATTTCTATCTTTTAAAACTTGAATTCACCACTCTGGCTTAGTTTTACAAGAGCACGTCTTCAGGATAAGCTACAGTAAGGCAGACTAGGTCTCACTCCTACAGATCTGAATCTGGTAATGACTAACATTGAACTCAATAATAAGTGAGGATAATTTCAGAACACTTGGCTTTGTTTTAAAGGGCAAGATTTTGGAAGCAGCTTCTCAGGACTCCATCCAGATCTGTTTTCCTGAAACATAACTGGGGTTCTGCCCAGGCTCCAGGTGAGAACAGAGAGCAGGAGAGGGCACGCTGGCTTCCCATGCGCCTGGCCCTGGGGTAGAGAGCACTTCAGGGCTCTGTGAGCCAGAACCCCACAGCACAATGGCCTTTGGATGCCTCTCCATGTCCTGGAAGGGAGAGGCGGCCCCTTTCCAACCCAGGGCAAGGCTGGCAAAGGTCTTCAGAGCAGGCAGGAATTGGAGGCCACTGTAGCTCCCCAATCATCCCTGCACCCCTGCATTTGCTCAGCCTGCTGATTGCTCTGCATCTCACTGACCCACATAGAGCCCTGAAATGTATGCAACTCTGCTAGGCTTATTTCTCACCCAGGATTCTGCGTCAACTACACATCAGACCCAAGTGGGTCTTGACACACTGCCTGAATTTTCCATGTCTTTTTGGAGACAAAGCGTATCTTTGACTTGGTGAATAATTCCTGATTATTTGTCTTTTTCCATTTTGTGTTTTGCTTTGGAAACTCAAGAGAGTAGAGAAAGCATCCGTATCTGCATTTATGTCAGAGATTTAAAAAATACATCTTCGATTTTTGTAGGGGAAAAAAATAGGGAGGTGGGGACAAGCTTTAGACAAGGAAGATAATGTTTTCCTATTCTCTTTTCTTTGCCAAATGCTGCTTTCACATGAGAGGTATCATAACGCTATAATTTGTGAAGTGGTTACAGTGTCGTGGGCTATTCTAATGGCTGAACATACTTATCACCGATTCTTTCTAGCAATCCCAGCAGGTAGGATCTGTTTTTACCCCTCCCCCATTTACAGAGGATGAAACTGAGGCACAGGGAAATTACTTGCCAAAAGGTGCACAGCAAATAAGATATGGGGACCAGAAGCTACCCAAGCATCTAAAAAATAATAATTCTGGGAATTGAACACAGAGGTACTCTACCACAGAGCTATATCTCCAAGCCCTTTTTAATTTTTTGAATATATGTATATATACATATATATCTGTTTTATTTCCATTTTTATTGGTGCATTATAGTTGTATGTAATAGTGAGATTCATTGTTACATATTTCTGCATACACACAATATGACAATATAAATTGGCCAATATCATCCCCCAGTATTAACACTTTCCCTCCCCTCTTGCCTCCCCTTGGTGCCTTCCTCTACTCTGTAGATCTCCCTTCACTTTTCATGAGATCTGCCCCCTTTCTTTTTCCTTTCTAGCTTCCACATCTGAGAGAAAACATAGGACTTATGACTTTCTGAGTTTCGCTTAACAGAGTATTACCAAGTTCCATCCATTTTCCTGCAAATGACATAATTTCATTCCTTCTTTATGGCTGAATAAAACTCCATTGGGTATATATGCTACATTTTCTTTACCCATTCATCTATTGATGGACATGTAGCTTGGTTCCATAGTTTGGCTATTGTGAATTGTGCTGCTATAAACATGGGTCTGCATGTATTGCTATAGTTTACTGACCTTAATTCTGCCCTTCTAAATTTTTTGAGATAGGGTCTCACTAAGTTTCTGAGGTTGACCTCAAACTCACAATCCTCCTGCTTCAGTCTCCAGAGTCATTAGGATTACAAATGTGCACCACTGCATCCAGCTAAAACAAACATTTTAATTCCCAAAGAACTTGCCCATCAGCCACCCACCCTACCACGCAGAGAGGGATAACAAGGAGCATCACAAGTCAACTAATCCAGAAATAGTTGAACTTAAATGTGTGACCTCCTTTGGATAGAGTATGAAGAACAGTAAGAATCTGGTGCCTTCATGGTTATGAATCTGTGGAGTGCATTCACTAGGTCCTAGGGGGATGGATTATCGTCCCAGAGTTATGGTAAGGCAAGCCACAGTTCCCAGCTACACCCTCTTATCAGGGAACAGCCTGGGCTCACACAGTATGGAAGGAAGGCTGGCCTTTTAGGCAGATGTCACACAGAGGGATTTCACTGTGTTTGGTGCTTCAGGTCTGACATGGAAAGGAGGTCGGGCCTTGCACTGCCAACTTGGGGTCACCCCCCAAAACACTTTAGGAAATATTTCTCTACGGAAATGAAGCAGGCAACTGCATTCAGCTAGTTGATCAGGTCAGTGTCCAGATAATTCAGAAACCAACTCCTCTTTTTCTGTAACAGCAGAGCATTTGCCTCAATTGTTCGCATCGTCGCCACACGCAGCTTGACTTTTCCTGAACAGACTTAGCTTAAATTCTTGCCACAGTTCTAGGTTCCCATTTCACTAAGCTAATTGGGAACGCCAAGGGTGAGTCCATGTGAGGGAAACGAGCAGATGAATGGATGGTAACACACCAGTGTGCTTTGCTTTTAGCCAGCTTCTGGATCAACCCAGACCATCTCGAGGACTGCTGTGCTGGACAGACAGCCGCCGGTTCCTGTCCAGCGCACAGCTGCATGGGTCTTGGACGTAAGCTCGGGCCATAACATGATGATGAAGCTGGCAGTTTGTAAATAATTTACTACAAGTGACATCCCTCATTTGATGAAAAAGAAGTCTTTTGCCAATTTGGCTTTCTTGCTTAAACCTTGGTGTTTTTCAGTCTGGTAATTCTTCAAATTTGATGTTTTATAGACTGGAAAGAGAATTAATTCCCTCTTTTTGTCTATGCTCTAAGTTCCATATGGAGTTTGCACAATTCGAAAAACATCTGTATTAATCAGACAAACTAAATCATCAAGTGAGCTTCAACAGTTCATTTGAATGGTTTTTCTCCAGAGATGACAAAGCAAACAGATACCAGGTTTTAGCAAGAAGGCAAAAAGTCATATTGATTGAGTGGAATCACATTATTTAAACTTATACTAAAAAATTTTCAATTAAGAAATCTTCAATTCAATAAATTATAACTCATGTTTTGAAATATTTGCAGCATGACCCCATCTGCTTTATTTCAGCCTTAAAACAGTTGAATGAAGAGCCTAATTCCTATTAAAGTCTTAAAATGAGAAATTAACTATGGTGTTACTTTTCCCTGATTAAATAAGGAACAAGAGATGAAGCTTTGCCTGAGAGGACATTATTAGAGAGATGGATCTGAGGGCTGGGGTACAGCTCAGTGGTAGAGTACTTGCTCTGGGTTTGATCCCCAGCACCACAAAAAGAAAAAAAAAAAAAAAAAGTCAATTTGGCTTTTACTTCGTTAGAGAAATAAAATGTGGGTGGTTAATCTGAGTGAAAGCTGACATTTTCTAAAAATGCATTAAGATTTAACTGGACGGGTGGATGCATGACAGACGCTATTTAGGATTAGGAGTCGCTGTGATTTGGATTTTAATGAATTGCAGTTATTTACGAATTCTGAGGCAGTTCGTTTGGATCCCTTCCCAGAAGGCAGAACTTTCTGCCTACTTACCCCAAATTACACTGGTTCCCGGAGGGGTCAAATTTGTCCTATAGATGTTGGCTTTGATGGGGGTGAATCCAAAGGATTCTAATCTTTCTGACAATTTTAACTCCCTTCTGAACACTGTTAAGTCACTCCTGCCCCTAGTACAAGACCAGTCTGTGATTTGAAGGCAGCGAAAGAGTGAATTCTTTACCAAATTGCAAAAAAGGAGGATTTCCTTTTCTCCCAGGGAGGACAAACCCAGGACTGAGGACTTTATTAGTTTTCCTTTCAGCTATAAATTAAGCCATTCCATTGCTTAAAGCTCCTTTGGCCTGAGTCATCACTTGATACCTGGGACCAAAAGTCTTTAGCCCCCCCCCCCCCACCACCACCACACACACAAAAGGGTGTAAAGGCAGCAATTCCGCACTAAGCAGATGATTGGCTGGAGAACTTGGCAAGGAGACCATCGCTTTGCATACGTCATGCCTCTTTGACCTAATAGTCTACTGTGGAATTTACCATGCGCATAGGATCATTGAGCTTCCCAAACAGAAATTAGTCACTTGGAAAACACCAGGTTTAACCAACACCACTAATTTGATTGTTGTGATCGTGAAGGCAGGGATTTTCAGAAGTTGTGAATTTCAATAAACCAGACACTCACCTGAAGAGGATTTGGTGGTTTCTGATTTCTCGGGTTTCCTTGAAGTCATAGTACTTTTATGTTTTTGCTTGACTGATGTTTGGTCAATTGCTGGAAGTTTGGATTCACACTTAATCCCACATATCTTGCTAGATGATCTTGATTCAGCTAGAGAATCCTCCTCACCAGAGCTCTACCAAAAATGAAAGATGTCTGAGTGTCAATGGCCAAGTAGGTCACCTTTGCTAAGTAAAGAAAAAAGAACTGAGGACAACGTAGGGAGTCCTCTCTCAATAATGCTGAAGATCCTGCCATGTTCAATGAACCCTTTTGTTAGTGAGTTTTGTTTTGGGAGTATCAACTTAGAAATAATGGCAAAGTTAATGAGGTTATTTTGTAAAACTATGATAAGACTGAATTTCTGAGTCATTATAAAAAGAATGCATTTCTGACCCATAAGTAATTTGATGACCAATAAGTAGCTCATGTTGAAAGATACTATGAAAGGAGAAAAAACAAAACAAAACCAGTGCTTTTAAATTTCTTGCAGTTTGTTATTTGAACTACTTTGGGGGTGGGTGAGGAAGATGTTCCTTATGTTAATCATATACTTGACAAGAAGAGGAAATTGTGATAGTGTGGTGGAGACTGATTAAATCAGACCCCAGTTTCAATATTCTGCATTATTGGGTGCAGTGTAAGACAGATGAATCTTAAAAAGTCTCCTCCTTGTCAGTCTTCTATAAAAAAGTCAGTATAAATCTATGCATGGACAAATCATGATTCCTGTGGTGTCAGAATATCTCAACACAGCCTGGCAGATATGATAAAAATTATCCAGGCATTCAACAGTTTTATACTTTTCCACATTTACACCCACCAAAGAAATGGTGACAACAATATAAATGACTATCAGAAACCTGGTCGTCCAGGGTGATTTAAATACAGCCTGAGGGCTTTAGGACCTGGTAGTAGCAAGATTGGATAGGCCAGATGCTGTGCACCAAACAAAATCCCAAGGGTCACTCCACCCCCACCTCTAAGGGTGTTCCCCTACATTGCACATTCGTCCAGTACTGGAACGCTCTCTGTAAATGTGGACTTCGGCAGACATGGGAAGTTAGTGAGTGTCCCCAGCACCTCCCCAGCTGCTGCAATTTGTATCGACCGTGCTCATGGTTCTCATGGACAGTTGTGTCACCGGCTCCTGACTCAGGAAAATATTCCAAATAGCTTTGAATTATTGGGTGCAACGTAAGACAAACTAAACTCTAAAAAGTCCTCTACTTGTCAGTCTGCTATACAAAGGCTCTATAAATCCACAGGTAGACAGATCATTATGCTCCAAGGCAATACATCATGTGTGTAAATGTAGAGTTTGGATACGGACTTCAGCCAAATAATTATTGTTACTCCATATATTTTTCAGAAAACAGACCACCCTGAGATAAAGGGACAGGAAGAGGACAAGACATAATGAATTGATTGTTTCGCCGTTTTCCCCTTTTGATTGTGTGACTTAATAGAAATCCTTGAGAATTATTCTGAAATGTCTAAGATGAAACATTAGGTCATTTCTGAGCATGAGATGAGTCCTCTATTCTCAGAAAAGGAAGCGTGGGCAAATTTTAGTTATGATGCCTAAGACTGTCATTGTAAGCAGGTGATGGAAGACACAGTGCTGGGATTCGGGTTCCAAGCAGAGCAGCAATGAACATGGGGCAGAATCTCTCCAACACGAACAGCTCGCTTACTTTAGATGGCCAGGAAGGCTGCTTACCCAGCAGCCGGCATTTCAATCTTTTATTTCCAGTGAGCATAAAGGCAGGAAAGATGCTCCAGGCTAAGACTTGCAACACCTGCGCTGGAGCATCAGGAGCAGGTGTCTGCTAATGTTAGTGGATCCACCCCCTCACCCCGAGTCAGGGCTGGAATTCTTTGCTTGCCCCCAGGCAGTGGGGAATTGGGAGGAGTTGGCCAAACAACTCTTTATTGGGTGTGTGTTAAGCCCCGTTTATCCTTCCTTCACCCATCATTACCTTGAGCCTCCAGGAGCTCACAGAGGTGAGAGGGGGCTTGGCCAATCAAACCACGCCTGCTAGGGGAGGTTGTGCACCTGTTTTCGAAGCACATCCTTCTCCGTTTCCTGGTTCCCAATCACCCTTACTTCCAGGTGGTAAGCATTCCTAAGAGTCCAGAAATTGCCACCAGAAGTGTGTGACTTGGTCAGATGGAGACAGAAGTCACAGTGGCCAGACCAGTAATTCTTAGGAATGTGCTAATGGATCCTTTCCTGCTCGCCTCGTTGAGCAATCTTAAGCAGGACATTTCGGCTTCTTCTGTCCTCACTCATGTCCCCAGCCATTTTCCTCTACTCTCTCCTGAAAACCCATTGTCCCCTCTGGGGAGGACGATTTTTTGGTGGGAGAAGTTGCAGCTCATTCTGGCAATAAAGTGTGGTATTTAAAACTCAGGCGCCCAGCTCCCTGGGAGCAAATCTTACCTTTGGCACATAATAATTGTGTGACTGGGTTTTTTTTTTTTTTTTTTTTTTCCTTTCTCTCCAAGTCTCAGATTTTCTCATGCATGAACAATATCTACCTTTTGGTGGCTTCATGAAGATTAAATGAGATAAGATATGCATTTAGCAAGTATTAGGTACAAATAAGACAGTAAGGGCCACGTAAATGTTGGTTTTTACAATTAGTTATTCACATTCGACCACCTTTAAAAGTAACAAGCTGACTACTAAACACTAACCACCCACTGTTGAAACCAAAGCCAAAGCCCCCAGTGAAAACCCCTATTGGATTTCGCCTATTCCAAAGAGAGACGAACAGGGAGGTGGGTCCTGTTCCTCTATGGCACTCTTGTTTGTTTTTTTTTTTTTTCTTTTTTCTGCAGACCATATAATTTATTATAGTCATAAATAGCCAGTTGAAATTCCTTCAGTCTTAAGAAATGTGCATTTTTTTCAGACAGTAAAGCTCTAAGAGCAAACATTTGATAATATTTAGAGATTATCGAACAAGCAATAATTAAGTTTTTTGACTTAAAGTTGATTTTTAAAACCTGTATTTTCCTCTTATAATTTTGAAAATTACAGTTTTCGTTTCTTCTCCATATGTTCCTGAGTTGAAATGTCACGTGGAGGTGGAGGCAGCAGCATGTTGCTATTTCTTTTAGAAGAAAACTAGCTCTATCGTTCAGAGTCAAAGCCTAAAACAATGATAACATCAACAACAAACCCCACCAAATGACAAAGTACAACAAAAAATCCAACCTACATCCTACATGGTTTAATATTGAGAATTTGATAAAGACCTTGATAAAGCCATTTTGCCTAGAATAAGTTATTAACTCAATCCGTCCTTTTTTTTTTTTTTTCTGGAGTATTGTTATTTTTGCATTTAAGACTTCCCAAAGATCCCCTACTTGCCCTTCTGGCATCATACATAATAAAGTAAATACATTGCTCTGCCCAGGGCTCAGCTGTTTCAAAAATTCAGAGAAAGCTGAGCACAATGGCTCATGCCTGTAATCCCAGCAGCTCGGGAGGCTGAGGCAGGAGGATCACAAGTTCAAAGCCAGCCTTAGCAACTTAGTGAGACCCTAAGCAACTTAAGACCTGGTCTCTAAATAAAATATATAAAAAAGGGCTGGGGGGGGGAGCGGTTTAGTGGTTGAGCACCCTTGGGTTCAATCCCTGGTACCAAAAACAAAACAAAACAAAACAAAAAAAAAAAATCAGAGAAAGAGTCACAATGGGAAAAGAAGAGGCATGATTAATTAAGGAAACAGGCACTCAGGTGAGGACTTAGAAATGCCCTAATGGTTCAAGGGCGAGCTCCTGCAAGATGGAGGCACAGGGGTGGGGGAGTGGGATGCATCTCCTTGGGAATGTGAGGACTAGAGTTTTGAAAACTGGGATGAACCAATATTGAGCATAAAAGGGTGAGGTGACCAACACAGCCGATCGAGGACACGCAGACTCGAGTAGACAGGGACAGAAAAGACTTGAAGTTATTTTCCAACTCGTTTGGTGGCTCCTTTCCAAGACCCAGGAAATTGATTCTGGGCTGATGGGCTGCAGCCGTCTCTCCCCAAGGGTGCTGCTGAGCGCTGACTGATGTGCCTGAAACCCAGTTTTGCTGGGTATCGCTGGGGGTATTTGCAGGGTAAGGCTGAGCTGGGGGGATCTTAGGACACAGTGTGGATCAGGGCATGACTTTCCGTGAAGAAGGGGGAAGAGGCGAAGGGTGGCGTCAGGCTGGTGCCAGGGAAAGAGTGTGTCTTTCTTACGTTTGAAACAAACTTAGTCTTATAGGATTGCGAAACGGTGTCATCAAGGAAGGGAACCTCGGCAGTCAAACTGCGACACGAGAAGGTTGACCAGGGACCATGTACACAAATGATACCTTCAGAGCGCTGTCCCCAAAGTCCACATTCAAGTTGTGCTGCATACACAAAAAATGCCTTAGGGAATTGAGGACGGCTTGCGTGAAGAGCACTCTGGATAGGATGGGTAGCTTTACATAGCAAAGAAGTACAGAGCATGCTCTTCAGAGTGGTATTGTACCCAGAGTGGCGTTGCAGCACCAAGCAGGCTAGACTGTCTTTTGTCCAGAAGGAAGACTAAGAGCAGCAAAAGGTTTCACGTGTTTGCAGGACGTTTTGAGGTTACCAGAACCATAAAATGGAACAACAATAGAGAACAGAGGTCAACAGCCTTTTTGGTTTCTTTGGGCTTGGGTCCTCCCCACCTGAATCACACTTAGGTTTATTTGTCCTTCCACCGACGGTCGTGGCTGCCAGGGGAGGACGGGCGATACTCGGGTCAACCTGAACGCTCTTGCTCTCCATTTTGCCACAAGATGCTTTTTGGAGTCAGCTGGGCGGCCATATGCATAACTATATGGCATCAGGTTCTCTAGAGAACTCTCTGCTGCCTGCAGTCTTCTGAGTCACATGCTGGAAGGTTGGAATGACCCATCTGGGACCCTCTCCTGAGTGGCCTCAGTGATTAAAATCTCGCTAATATTTGGCCACCGTTGGGTCTGCTCTTGGAAGCGGAGTATGTGTGTGCCTTTAGGACTCGCTTTGCAATTACTCTCCATCCCACTACGGACTGCCCACTGGGTGACCCTCAGAGCAGGGGCTGTGGAAGTGGCAAGCAAGGCGTATTTTCTGATGCCTGTTAGGTGTTTCCTCTAGTGCACGTTAACCATTGGTGTGCTGCAGAGGTCACAGTCGACACAGGTGACGTGTTTTAGGTTTCTTAATACTGGGGACACCTGTGTGATATTTCTCCGGGTGTAGCAGGGATGGGTTCTGTGCGGTGGGCAGTAGGTAAAGAAGCAGTATGTGGTCAGAAAATGGTTGGTTTTTAAATATTTGAACACTAAAATGTAGTGCTTAGTACCACAACAAGATTGCCCTGGAGTTAGGTATTTTTCAGATATGGTTTTGCTACGATGTATGTGACCTTCATCTTCATTTGAATTTTTATTCTCCTTTGAAGCTGAGAGGAGCCTCTGAGCAATATGAGGTCTTCCTCAAAAATGCTGCCTATGGGCTGGGGCTGGGGCTCAGTGGTGGAGCGCTTGCCTGGCAGGCGTGAGGCACTGGGTTCGAGCCTCGGCACCGCATGAAAATAAATAAATGAAACAAGGTATTGAGTCCATCTACAACTAAAAAAAATACTAAAAAAAAAAAAGAAAGAAAATGCTGCCTACTCAAAATAAGAGGTCGTGAAACACGGAAGGCGATGAGAAGCTTCGCTTCAACTATGTCTTCAACTGAGCGCCGGGCACCGCGAAGGAGCATGGAAACCAGTAATGCCTTAGTAGCCAAATGCAAAACCACGTTTAATCAAGTGACAAACTGGGCCACACCAATTCTCGAGGCCATTTAAATTCCTGAGAAATGTTGAGAACTCAAGCGAGGCTGATGGTATGTGCTGGGACGTGAAGCATGAGTAGGAATCAGCAAGGCTGCAGGTACAGGTGAGCCAAGGTGAGCGTGAGTGGAGCCACCTCGCTAGGGTTCCTGGCCAGTCAGTCCAGGGTCCGGGGTAGAGGGGGTGGGCCGAGGGTCTGCTTGTGGGGAACTCTGAGATTCCCGAAGGTTTGAGGATCAATGTGATAGTGAATCAAGTTCATCTGGGGGTTTCTGAGTAGAAAAAAATGCTTAAAGTGGTACCTTAAAGTGGCACTTGGCTTCTTTTGGAGGAAGAAAACAAAGCATCCTGCAAAATTGCCAGCTAAATGATTCCTCTGTTGTTTCAGTGGTTTATTTTTTCCTTATTTTTTTTATTGGAGCAGTATAGTGGTACACGGTGATGGGATTTGTTGTTATATATTTGTGCATGCACACAATATAACAATCTAATTTGGCCAATATCATCCCCCAGTATTAATACTTTCCCTTCCTCCTCCCTGCCCTGGTCCCTTTTCCTCTGCTCTACTGATCTTCCTTCAATTTTCATGAGTTCTGCTCCCTCCTCTTTTCTTTTTTCCTCTCTAGCTTCCAATCTGAGTTTGGCTTATTTTGTTTAACATAATATTCTCAAATTCCATCTATTTTCCTGCAAATAACATAATTTCATCCTCCTTTATGACTGAATAAAACTCTTTTGTGTATATATACCACATTTTCTTTATCCATTCATTCACTGACGGACATGTAGGCTGGCTCCATAGTTTGGCTATTGTGAATTGTGCTGCTATAAACATAGGTATGCATGCATTGCTATAGTTCAATGGTTTATTTTTTAAAAGTATAATTATTTTCTCTATTGCTGAAGAAATGCATGCTTATAGGAGAAAATTAAAAACAAGCATAAAAAAAGAAATTTTAAGCTTGGTGAGGTGGCACATGCCTGTCATCCCAGTGACCTAGGAGGCTGAGGCAGGAGGATCCCAAGTTCAAGGTCAGCCTCTGTAATTTAGCAATACCCTGTCTCAAAATTAAAAAAAAATAAAAATAAAAAAGGGCCGGGTATGTAGCTTAGTGGTAAAGCACTCTGGGTTCAAGCCCCAGTAACACACACACACACACACACACACACACACACCACACCAAAAAAAAAAAAGAAAATTAGAACATTCAAAAATCCTTTGACCTTGAAATAGAAACTGCTAACAGGTTGGTCTGTATTCTTTCAGGCCCTTTTTATGACCGTGATGGAGATACTAGCTTTCCAACCGAAATCCCTGCTAAAGCTACAGGAGTCAAAGCTGCAATGTGGCTGCCCACCTAGCGCTGAATTTTTCAGCCTGTTGGGCAGTGTGGCCTTCGGAGGAAGGTCTCACTAGGGGACTATGAGTGGAAGAGATGTGTGCAGTCTGCTTCAGAGAAAATCTCTGGCCTTGGACCTCTGCCTGCCCCCTTCCTGTGAGCTGGAACGGCAGCTTGGAAAGTCACACGCTGGAGACAGCAGCCTGAGTCCCTGGAAGCCTCCACAGAGAAGAGCAGCCTGCCGAGGTCATCCAACCAGGACTGTCATATGCAAGAAATAAACTTCTGCCTTGACTGAGCCAGTGCATTTTTAGTCCCTTTGTTATAGCAGCCAGCATTACCTGGATGTATACTATTATGCATAGCTATATTATTTTTCTTACAAAATAAAATTGTACCACTTATACTGCTCCACTTAGAAATACGCTGCAGCAATAAATACCTTCCTATACTTTTTTCCACCCATGTTGAGAATTTTCAAATCTATAGAGAAGATAGCATAAATAAAAAACAATATAAATAACACCTTTTTAAAAAATCTTGTCAATTTGCTCCATCTCTCTCTATTCTCTCTCCGAATCATTTCTAAGTGGCCATACTCCAAAGTGGCCCTAAATACCTCAGCATGCATCTCCTATCAAAGCAGACATTCTCCTACAAAGCCACAACACCATTATCGTACCTAAGAAACTTTAATAGTTTCATAATGTTATCTAATATGCAGAGCATATTCAAACCCAATTGTCCCCAAGATATCTTTTTAGCATGCAGTCATTACATCCCTTTCGTCTTCTGATCTAGAGTAGTTCTCTGACCTTTCGTTCTTTTTCAGGATTTTTACCATCCAGCCAGCTGCCTCATAGAATGTCTTATTTTCTGTATTTGTTCCCTCTTAATGAAATTCAGGTTAATCATTGTGGGTATGAATATTTTATAGGTGATATGGTACCTTTCTCTTTTTCTCTTTTTTTTTTGGTACCAAAAATTGAACCCAGGGACACTTAACCACTGTGCCACATCTCGGCCCTTTTAAATATTTTACTTACAGACAGGGTCTCGCTGAGTTGCTGAGGCTGGCTTTGAACTTGGAATTCCCCTGCTTCAGCCTCCTGAGCTGCTGGGTTTACAGGTGTGCACCACCACGCCCAGATGGTGCCTTTCTTTGCACTATTCACATTAACTGCCTGCTAGGTGGTCCTAATATTGCTAATGCTGTTTGATCTCCAGGATAAGGTGGATGGATGGTCAGGATTCTCTAGCACATCCTCCAGTGTAGCTGGCAAGTTGTCTGTGGGATGATTCTTTGACACTTGCTGAATGGCCTATTTCTAAACAGTATCTCTCACCCAATGACTTTAGCATCTTTTGATGTGCTTTGCCTGAATTGCTAATTTACCCTGGGGCAGCAAAATGATGATTTTCTAATTCTGCATCTCTTCTACAATTATTAACTGGCATCCTTCTCTAAATAAGTGCTTTCCCTTCTTCTCTTCCTCTTTTTCTCTTATTAATCAATTAACAAATTAATATTGTGGTCTCAAGGATATTTTTCATTCAGTTATCTCATCAAATTTTTGTTGCTCAAGTTGAGCTCAACGTGGTGAGAGTCTGTTGAAGGTAGCTTTTGGTGAGTCTTTGAGTTCTTCTTTGGTTTCTGGTACAATAAAATATCATAGTCAGACAGACTATGTGCCTCAGACCTGGAGTCAGTTATTTCTCAAGCTCTGGTTCCTTCTAGTTGAAAATGCTATTTACAAAGTGCTAGGTGTGTTCATTGCCACTGGAGTGGCTGGGTTTCTAAGTCCTTCTGTTGGAATGAATTAGAATTATGTATTTTAAAAAACCATGAATCCACAGCAATATTTCTAATTAAAATTTAACACTACAAGGCTTTCCATTACTTATGTATTTGTATCTCTTTTATATTTAAAATCTTTATTCTTTAATTATATTTATATGTTTGTTCATTTGTTTTACTCTGCAATAAACATGAAATAATTTCAGAATTATAATGAAAATGGAACTGCCGGAATAAATCTGCTAAGTAAGTTTTATTAGTTCTTTGAAGTTCTCTTTGTCTTTAGAATATATTCCTCCTTGTATGAATATCATAATTCTTTGTGTTGGTTCCTTTCAACTCTTTGTTATGATAAATAGTGTGATGAAGAATATCATTGTATAGTTCAGTATATCTCTAGTTATGTCTTTAAAGTCCCCAAAGTGGGGATTATATCACTAGATTAAAAGCATCACCAAGATTTAACATTTTTTGTTCCTAAATCATCCTCTAAAAATATTGCACCAATTTACATTCCAAGATTTATATGAGAATATCAGTTTCTACAAAACTCTTCTGTTATCTTTAAAAAATATTTTTTCATTTTTGGAGATGATGTAGATTTAATTTATTAAACTGGTCCATTCAGTTATCTAATTTATTTAAAATGTATATTCTACCTATTTCTAACTGGGGTCTGAGATGACATAGAAAACAGTTTTTAAAAATGGAAGAAAAAAAGGCATAAATCTGTGGTGAAAATATTCAGAACAGTGGTCACCTCTGAGCTGGACAGGGCATGAGCTGGCTGGCAGGGGCAGGAAGGATTTCAGAGGGCGGTGGGAACTTGGTGGGTGGGGGTCGGCTAGCACCAGCGCATGCACCGTCAGAACTCATCCAGCATTACTCCTAAGATTGGTAGGATTCTGGGCTGGGGCTGGGGCTCAGTGGTAGAGCCCTTGCCTAACACGTGTGATTCCCAGCACCACATATAAATAAGTGAATAAAATAAAGGTCCCTCAACATCTAAGAAAAATATTTTTTAAAAGATTGGTATGATTCACTGGCAAGTAATTTTTACCTCTAAAACAAAACCTGAAAAAACAAAACAAATAATCAAAACCACAAAACTCATAAACAAACAGGCAACTCTGGTTAATGATGTCCATGCTGAGGTGTTGAGGCTGCAGAGTACCAATGTGAGTGGCTTACTTTGAAACACACCAAATGCAAGACGATCAACAGGTGAATGGATGGAAGGATGTATAATAAAGCGAAGATAGCAAAATACCAACAAGATAGAAACTGGCTGGTAGGGATAGTTACTGTACAATTCTTTCAATCTTTCTGTGTGTCTGGAAGCTTTCATAGTAAAATGTTGGGGGGGGGGAAATGGGGCAGAAATACAGATATATAGATATTAGGGGAGCGGGATAAACTAGATGCCTTGTGGGAACACCACCAGCATGTGGCTGGGTTGGTCAAAGGCTGAAGACATATAGTCCATAATAAACATTTATTACATTAGATTAAAAATTTGTTCCCTTCATGGTATATGTGGTAATGAAAAGTCAACAATGAATACAGGAGTCAATGTAGGATACATTTTGATGCTTGCTTAGCATGCTCAAGACTCTGGGGTTGATTCCCAGCACTGCCCAAAACAAAGATGAATTTGAAAGTGATCTTGTCTTATACTTGGTGCTTTAGGATGACAAGAAACCACCCAGGTGAAGGCAATGTGTTTAGTTAGCTTTGTTGTCACTGTGACCAAAATATCCGCCAAGAACAATTAGAGGAGGAAAAGTTTATTTTACCTCACCGTTTCAGAGGTCTCAGTACATAGACGGCCACTTCAGAGCTCTGGGCCCGAGGTGAGGCGGAACATCATGGTGGAAGGGTGTGTGGCAGAGGAAGCAGCTCAGGACATGGCCACCAGGAAGCAGAGAGAGTGCTCCATCCACCAGGGACAAAATATAAACCCCAAAGACATGCTCCCAGTGACCCACCTCCTCCAACCACACTTCACCTGCCTGTAGTTACCACCCAGTTAATCCATATCAGTGGATTAATCCCCTGATGAGGTTACAACTCTCTGACTCTAATCACTTCACCTCTGAACGTTCCTGCGTTATCTCACACATGGGCTCTTGGGGGACGCCTCAGATCCAAACCATAACACAATGTAACGTCTCGCAACGGAGAATGTGAGAAAAACCAAGATCTTACCCCAAGAGGGCTATATCTGCGAGCAGAGGTAGAGTAAATAAGCATAAAATTGCAAGAGTCATAAATGAAGGGGGAAAACAGAAAGTACACAAGAACATGGGAGGAGGGCCCTAATCTAGTTGGGGCAGGGGTGCTCGGGGAAAGCCTCCCTGAGGAAGTGACCTCAGCTGAGCTCTGTGGCAGGCCGAGTGCTGCCGGAGGCTCCTGAAGCTTAAGGGGACACCGAGCCCGGTGCAGAGGGAGTGCTGTGGAGGGCCAGGTCCCTGGCGAATTGCATGACGAATTTGGGGCCTCATTCTAAAAGCCACAGAATCCATGGAAGGGGCTTCAGCAAGCAAACAGGGTGAGCTGAACCCCCTGTCCACATCCTTTCATCCTGGAAAGGAGACTCGGGATGGGAGTCAAGTGTGAGGGCTGCTAAGAAGCCACTTGCAGTCAGAAGGGACCTGGAGGTGCTGGAAAGACAGGCGGATCAAAAAGATGTTGGGGAAGTGAGAGTGATAGGACCTGGTGAAGAAGGCGGAGAGGAAATATCAGCTTTCCACGATGATACAGAGGAGGCGGGATGAAGGGTCAGGGTGGGAGCCTCAGCCCTGGGCCAGCTGAGTTTGAGGTATCTTTTGAGACAGTGAGTCAACAGCTGGATATTATATCTGGAGATCAAAAATGAACTTCGGGTTGGAAATGTAGACTTGGGAGGTACTGGTCATTAACGGCTTGACTTTGGCAGTTAAATGTTCTTGAGAATACACAGCAGGGCTTCTTAGGGATGGGGTGTGAACCTGGATGGTAAAAATTAAAAAATCACATCTTTCTGAAGTTCCACTAACCTCTACCTGAAATCTAAGTAGATACTTCATCTATGAATGCAGGCGACAAACCACAAGTAGTATTAGCAGAACCTGTGATTTTTGTCACCAATGGAAATCACAGATATTTTCGCATCTCATTAAATTCATTGCAGATATCTCAAAATACCCTTTACACCCATCACTTGCTATTTAATGTGTTAATAAGGAAGCACATATATTACTGAATCACAAATTTCTAAAAATATTTTGATGACTATTTCAATAAAAGTGGTTTCCTTTGAAAGCCTGTGTATCCTGTTTTATACATTCGGAAATATTCTGAGAAGGGGATGCACAGGCGGCCAAGAGGTTTGTGGCACAAGAACAGGCTAAGACCCTCCCCAGTGCAGAGTGCGGAGACAGCGGAGCCTCGAGGAATCCCAGGATTCAGAGCCAGCTGGAGGAGGATGAGAAGCAGGGACAAGAAACCTCCTCCAGAGACCGGGGAGGAAGCCAGGGGGGGAACGGCTTTGCAGATGCTCGGGGGCAGCGCGTGGAGGAGGCAGCAGCCAGCAGAGTCCAAAGTGGCTCCGAGGTCAAGCGCGGTGAGGACAGAAAGAGATCTGCTGCGTTCAGAGATGTGGAAGTGGCTCGAGGAAGAGCCATTTCTGTGGAATGAGGCGTGTGAAGCCAGATTGGAGTGGGCTGGGGAGTGAGTAGGAGGTGGGGAAGGGGAGTCAGGCAGTGTAAATAATTCTTTTGGGAACTCTGGCTGTGAAGAAGGAATAAGTGGAGGGGAGTGTGGGATACGGAAGGGCTGTTCTGTTCTCTTTTTTGGTGAGAGGCCTTAGATTACGCTTAAGTGCTGACGGCAACACTTGGGTACCGACTTGGGGGTACGGCAGAGAAGGGATGGACTAAGTAAGGTCCTGAGAAGGGCAAGGAGGTGGATCCCGACACAGGTGCAGAGGTTGGTTTTAGAATCTGAGTGTGAGGCGGAAGAGAAAAGGACTGAAGATTGGGGAGAAGGAAGAAGCTTTGAGGGGGAAGAGAGTTGGGCCGAGTAACTGGGCAGCTGTGAGGAATTCCAGGGGGTTGGTGGCTGCAACCTGTCAGTGGCACCATTATTCAAAGTGGAGTGATTTTTCTTTAGCAATAGCCAGTGACCGGGATGTAGGCTCAGAGACTGGATGTGCAGGGCTTTGTGACACGTGTGAAAGACAAATGAACAAGGAATTTCAAAAGAGGGTCAAATACAGAATTTAGGTTGCTTAGAAAGGAAACTCCAGACGGGGGTGACCACAGGACAGAGGGAGAAGAATCAATGGAACAGAGATTCCCAAGGGGCTGAAGTCATGTCACACCAGAAGTGATGGAGTAGCAGAGCTGGGAGGTCTACAGAGCAGTGATGACCTAGGACTTGGAGACAGGATCACTTGGGCGTGACATCAGAGGTCCCGGGTGTGCCCTGGGGCTAGGTGTGGCAGAACAGAATGGAGGAGGGCACTTGACAAACATCAGGAACTGAGGAGGCAGCGAGTGGCTGGGTGGCCCAGGTGGATGCTGAAGTCGGCAAGGATTGTGGCAGGGGATCAAGAGGTGGTGTGGACAGAGACCAAACTGCTGACCAGAGCCTTCACTGAATAAAGGAGAGTGGCCGGGAGACTAGCGGGGACGACCAACGCGGGAAGGTGGTGGAATGAAAGAGCATAAACCAACAGCCAGGGGAGCAATGGTTTGGGAGCAGCACCTGGGCGCAAGGACGCCCTCCTCCTTCCTGGTCCTGAAGAGGGTGTGCGGGAGTGTCAAGGAGAGCGCCCCCTGGAGGACGGTCAGGCAGGGGCCTCCTCAGAGAAGAGGCCGACTTCCATATGGCAAGTCACAGGGAAGCTCTGGAACAGGACTGATGCACATTTCCTGCTGCAGGGAGACCGGATGCTCACCATTTCCCAAATGAGCCTGGATTTAGGCTCTTCCTTCCACCTGTAAAGTCCTCCCTGCCTCAGGTCCCCACCTCCACTTCCAACTCCCCAGACCTTGACCATGATTTAGGATGAGCCTGAAATCTGCATCCTCCATGGAGCTTTCCCGGGTTTCCTCTTGCTTTTTTAATTACACTCACCGGATACCGTCTTGAACCACAGGCATTTATATAACATCTTAGTTTACTAATCTGTAAACGATCTGAGTGCGGGGCATGGTTTATTCATTACTATATGCATATAGCACCCAACATAGTGTCTTGTACACAGCGATTTATAATTTTTGCATTTTATTTTTAAATTTTGTTTTATCTTTAATTAACAAATAACTGTATTATAATTTTTTTATTGTAAACAAATGGGATACATGTTGTTTCTCTGTTTGTACATGGCATAAAGGCATACCATTTGTGTAGTCATAAATTTACATTGGGTAATGTTGTTTGATTCATTCTGCTATTTTTTCCCTTCCTCCCCACCCCTCCCACCCCTCTTTTCCCTCTATACAGTCCTTCCTTCCTCCATTCTTGCCCCCCTCCCTAACCCTAACTCTAACCCTAACACTAACCCCTCCCTCCCCCCATTATGTGTCCTCATCCACTTATTAGCGATATCATTCGACCTTTGGTTTTTTGAGATTGGCTTATCTCACTTAGCATGATATTCTCCAATTTCATCCATTTGCCTGCAAATGCCATAATTTTATCATTCTTTATGGCTGAGTAATATTCCATTGTATATATATATACCACAGTTTCTTTATCCATTCATCAATTAAAGGACATCTAGGTTGGTTCCACAATCTGGCTATTGTGAATTGAGCAGCTATGAACATTGATGTGGCTGTATCTCTGTAGTATGCTGATTTTAAGTCCTTTGGGTATAGGCCAAGGAGTGGGATAGCTGGGTCAAATGGTGGTTCCATTCCAAGTTTTCTAAGGAATCTCCACACTGCCTTCCAGAGTGGCTGCACTAATTTGCAGCCCCACCAGCAATGTATGAGTGTACCTTTCTCCCCACATCCTCGCCAACACCTGTTGTTGCTCGTATTCTTGATAATTGCCATTCTAATTGGGGTGAGATGGAATCTTAGGGTGGTTTTGATTTGCATTTCTCTTATTACTAGAGATGTTGAACATTTTTCCATATGATTGTATTATAATTTTTAATGAATAAAGCAATATAAAACACTGGGGATGAAATGCCAGGTGTTATAAAATATATTTAATGCAGGTATGCACCTGAATATTATTACCTTGCAATTGAAATATTTTAAAGTTTCGATATCTGAATTTTAATTGTTTTTTAACAAGTTTTTTGGTTTTAGAGATTAATTGGAACCATTTTGTAAAAGTAGGTAATTTTAATAAAATGTAGTAAACTTGAAACGTATGATATTGCATACAAAGAAAAAAAAGATATTTTATCATAATCTTCTCTCATGCAATTTCCGAGCCGCTAAGTCCAATTAACACAGGGAGCTCTTTGGGTCAGAGGCCACCAGTTCTTGGCACCAGCAATTTCACTGAGCAGGGATCACAATTGGTGTTTGTATCAACTCAGCCACATGGCAGAATCACCCTGGTGGAAGGAGGAGGCTGTTTTGCTTATCTGTTGAAAAAGGAAGGACACCTTTCTGGAAGCAATCACAATTTAAACTGACAGTTGCCTCATTTTAATGTCATGCCCTATTTTTAAATCACCTAGTGGAATTCAGACAAAGTGCAGAAGTGAAGGAGAAAGGAGGCACTGCTGGCTTTGCCAGAGGTAGTTATATTCGTTTGCTCCATTGCTGCTGTTGAACACCCGCTGCAGCTGGTTTGCCTGGAGAGGGGCCTGCACCCCAGTACATGTCCACAGCCTGGGTAGTCAAAAGAACTACCCAGTTTGGTCTGGTGAGTTATCCTGCAGAACATCCAACCACAACAGGATGACCTCAGTCGTAAAGTCCAAGCAAGTCCTGAGTCACCTCTGGACTGAGTTTCCTCTGTCCACTGAGAGCCGTGGCCCAGCATTCTTATGTCTTTGTGTGTTTGCCTACCTGTGACCAAGGGAATTTACCCAGGGCTTGAAGGAAGAAGTCATTTGTCCCTTTGCAGAACGGTCTACCAGGAAATGAGCTTGTTACTCTCATCACCAGCATTTCAGGGGTTTGTGGATCGTAACTGACTAATCTTCAAGCCCAAACTGGTTGTTGTCGATTGGCAGACTCACCAAACCACTCTCCTCTTGATGATTTCAAGCCAGGCCACACAGCACACTCCACTCCCAGTAGCATTGTTCTCTGTCTTCCCTTGCTCAGAGTGAGGATCCCTGTTCCAGCTGTTACATCCATATAGTTGTGACTTTCAATCTGTGCACACTCCTAATATGTTAGCCATCAAACAAGCATTGAGCACCTATTTCCTACCAGATACTGGAAATGTAACAATAAATAGTGGCTTCTTGTGACTACCTCCCAGCCTAAGAGAGGAGGCAGACAGACAAGATGTATACCATGGTAAACCTGAGCCCAGGGGTGTCCTGAGAACACAAAAGAGGATAAGAGCAGCCACTGGATACCCAGGAGAAGCCCTGGAAACTCTTCTTCCCAGAGGGAGCGCCCTCCGAGTTGAGGATGTATGTGCGAGGTTAGCCAGATGAGCTGGGGTGCCCAAGGCCAAGCCAGTGAGGGACTTGAGTGTCTTGCTAAAGTGTTTGAACTTGATCCCAAAGACCCAGGGGAACTAGTGAAGAATTTTAATAAAGGAATGTCATGATCCAATTTGCTTCTGTCATGGCAGCCTAGAAGGCTGCCTGGAAGGGGCGAGGTAAAGATAAGAGGACTAGAGAAACAATCCCTACAATAACTCAGACCAAAAAAGAAACAAAGGCAGGGCCCAGCAAAGGGAGGTGATGATGGGCAGATTCAAGAGAGGAGATAAGACAGACAGGCTTTGTGTCTGATTGCTGTGAAGTGCAAAGTGCGAGGAGGAGCAGAAGGAGGAGGGGGCGGAGCCTAAGGCAACTTGCAGAATACTGGCTCAGGCAGAAATGTAAAAATCAGGGAGAGGAACCAGTCTGAGGGGAGATGGTGCATCCAGCATCTTGAGTCTGAGGGGTTGGAGGAACACTCCATGGTGAACAGATCAACAGCAAAAATGGAAAACAAAGTCCAAGGAAAATTCCCACAGATCCACGCTTGTCCAAAGACGGGCTGCACATTCCCTCTCCATGACGCACACGGCGAGGCTCCAGATGCCCTGTGCACAGCTGCCTTGTTACTAAGGTGCACCTCCAGGGCGCAGGGTCTGCTCTGGAGTCAAGAGGGCGGCTGTGACAAACACCACACCAGGTGTGAGAGATGACTCACAGCCTGCCGGGGCGGGGCCCTCGCAGTTAGAGCCAGTGTGTGCCTGTGTGACGGCCTCATCAGCACGCAGCCTGGGGCCAGGGGAAGGAAGGCCCGGCCCCCAAGGAACCTGACAATGGACCTGCAGAAGCTGGAGAAAATTACAAGTATGACTCACAGAACGCGCAGATGCCATGTCCCAAGCTGCGGCTGCTTTCGTGACACTGTTCAGGGTGTCACTGTTCAGGGTGTCAGTGGCTTGACACTGACAGATTAATGGGAGAATAACTCCCCAAGAGTCCTTTGAAAGAGGAGAAGCTGAAGGCATCACAGGAAAGAGAGGATGAATAAACAGGTAAGGAAAAGAGACATGCAAATATACCCAGGTCACAGAAAAACACAAAACGCAAAGCAAGCCAGCTGTCAGGGACAGTTCAGGCATAGAAAAGCCAACATGCGCTAGGAGCTGCAGTATGCAAAGTACTGCATTGTGGATTCTGCAGGTCCAGCTTCTGGGAAACGAAACTCTTTCCTGGCTCCTGGGTCTCCTGTGGAGCAGCGCTGCCCCACACAACCGGCAATGACGGCAATGCTCTATATCTGCCTGGCTAGGACGGCAGCCTCTGACCCCGTGTGGCCACTGGGCAGGTGGAACATGGCTAGTGTGACTCTGGAATTAAAATTTAAGTTTACTTCTAATTAATTTAAATGTGAATAGCCACACAGGGCTGGTGACCAATGGCGTTGGACACCACAGTTCTAGACCTCTGTGGCCCTCGTGGGAGGGATGGACTTGCTGATTTTTTCAACCATTACAGGTTGCTTGAAGAGGCTTTATTTTTTTTTAATCTCCCAAGTTTGTGTGGATTCTCATGGACAAAACAATTAAAATGTTTGTGCCAGGAAGCAGCCTTCCTCCTGAAGCTCACCTTGTTTGCCAGGAGGTTCAGGTGACCTCACTGATACAAACATCACACTGAGCAGGGCCTGGGCCACAGCCAGCTGCTTCTTGGTATCAGGTTAACTGCCTACGCCTTCTTCCAGTGTAACCTTGGGTCCTTGTGACCTGCAATCTAAATATTTAGTAGCTTGGTTGCTGAGGGTTCCTATTGGCAGAGGAAAAGGTGCTCTTGAAAAACTGAGAGCTGATCTCCCTCTTCCTTCCCAGTGAAGAAAATGCAGGGACAGTGTGTTCTCAGGGCTTGAGGCTGGTGCGTTTGGAACAGTGTCCCTTGAAGCGAGGATACAGGATCTCCAAAGATGAGAAGGGCTTGTGTCGTGTCTCTTCATAGAAGCTTGCTGTCCTTCCGTGTCCTGGGTTAATCATTTTCTTCATCTTCTATGAGGGAATCGGGGCTCCTGTCTCTTCTCTGCTGAGGTTTGAAAGGATGAAAAAACCTGGTGCCCCTGTCAATCACAGCAGTTCCTCCAAGCCAGCAGCAATCCCTGGGGGCACCTGGGAAAGAGGAGTGCTGTTTTCTCCTTATGTGGAGCCTGCTTTGCTTCCTAGTCTACTAAATTATCCAATTTCTAGTTGGATATATGGAGCTACTCTTTATTTCCCTGTTATATTCTGTTATATTTCCCTGTTATATGATTAAGCTGTTCAAGAGGCTAATATGCAACCCCAAGAAAGGCCTAAAATTAAGTTGCTGCATTAGGTTGACCTTTGGAAATGTGCTCTGGATGGGGCAGAGTGTCCAGGAGGAGCAGAACCTATTCCTCTACTGATGCCAGTTGGAGCATCATTTGCAGGTGGCATTGGACACCAGTGACAGTTTACATGTATTTTAATGTTGTTATGTCACGTAAGGATCTCCCTTGTTTTCACAATGATCCCACAAGATAAGCATAATAACAAAGCATTCCCTTGATGGGAAACTGAAATGCTTTGAAGTGAAGCGTTTGCCTGAATTCACACTGTAATGAGGGGCAGAGCTGGCCTTGATTAGTGTTTCCTATTATGCCAGGCCACAAGCTGAAATGTATTTAGGAGGTACAACTTTAAAGAACAACTCAGCATGGGCTTGATAGGAATTGCCTTCATCCTAGATTTATATCAAACACGCCCTCTGCGTACCCAGCAGTGAGAGCCGTGCGTTGTAGTAAGAAGGCTGGGCCACAATGGAGCAGCCCCCAGGTTAACTGTGTTTGGGGACCTGCCCACCTCTAGGCAGGTGTCTGGAAATGACAGCTTGACCCTGGAGTCATCACCTGATGGTAACTGCCTTGCTTGTTCCAGGCTCATCAGAATGGTCACAAATTGAGTCTCAGTTAAGAAATGAACAAGTGATGAAAATTGCAATACGAGTGTCAAAATTTGGTCCTGGCATGCTCCTCATCGTGGCAGAGTTTCCATGGATGAAGCAATTCACTTTGATACTAGCCACTCACTCAGAGAGTGAACCTGCCTCCACAAATCAGAGGCAGGCGTTACTGAGAGGTTTCAGCACTGCAATCCGGAAAGAAATTACTCGGGGAGTCTGCGCCCAGGGAGGGGGGCTCTCGTGGGTTCACACTGGCTCTCTGAGCAGCTTCTTTCTCCTGCCCCTTTCTGACTGACAGATGTTTTGGCACTCTAGCACCTGATGTGACATTCGATACGCCGAGCTCTGGAAATTGGAGCTGTCTGGTCTGGTTCTCCTTTGGGAGATGCAGCTTTCTTGTTTCTTATTTCTCATCTTAGAGTCCCTGGGAGACTAGGTCCAGGACCTCCCTGGCGTTGTGGACACTGTGGAAAGAAGTTTATTGATAAATTGTGCGTTCCCTCAGGATTTGAGATATGGCAGGCGCACTCAGGTTCTGAAGGTTTACGAGCAATCAGATTTCTGTAGAAATGTGGGTAGGGGCCCAAACCTGAAAGCAAAGCAGTGAACTTCACTGTGGAAAATTTTGATTTTGTTACTCTTCTTTTTCTTTTTCTTTTTCTTTTTTTGCTTTTTTAAAAATTTTTATTTCATTTTGTTTTTATTATAAACAAATGGGAAACATGTTGTTTCTCTGTTTGTACATGGATTTGTTACTCTTCTTAATGAGAAGATATAGCCTTAAAGTCATTCATATAGTCAAGGACCAAACCCTTGGGATATCATCATTTGGAAAAATGGAAATTATGTACGCAATGTTTCATGTTCTCAGAGAGACCAAGGAATGGTGGAATCGTATGAACACAGAATCTCCTGTCCTTGTACTTTTTTGTGTGTGTGGTTCTGGGGATTGAAACCAGGGGTGCTCTACCACTTAGCTACAGCCCCAGCCCCTTCCAAAATTTCATTTTGAGAAAGGGTCTCACTAAGTTGCCAAGGCTGGCCTTGAAGATGTGACCCTCTTGCCCCAGGCTCCTGAGTTGTCGGGCTGACAGGCACGGCCACTGTGTCCAACTGGTACATTAGATAGAAATTACGCGTTTCATGCAATTTGTTTTATTAGTATGTATTGGATGTAAATCAATAATAAAATTAAGAGTCAGAAAATTCAGGCAAATAATCTATGATTATAGAAGCCATTTCACATAATTACTTCTATATGTACAACCATGTCCTTATTTAGAAGTGGTCTGAAAGACTAATTTTTATAGCAGAAAGAAGAAAACAGTAGGAATCTGACACCAGCTTGCCCCCTAAAATTAGTAGAGAGGAGCATAAACTGCTATTCCTGAATGTCCCAAATGCACAAGAGCCAACACACAAACTGGTCCTGACTGTGAACGTGAATCTCTGCATGGAAACAGGGGAATCCAGATGCCCATTTGTTTAGGAATGCCAATCTAGGAAGAATGCTACACACTACTGTTTGACTTTACATTTACATTTACATTTACTTTACATTTACATTTTCTTATCTGTTCTTGATTTTTATTTTAAAGTATAAAAATGTTAAGAATTTATCTTAGAACTAAAATGTATTATTCTATCCAAACTGGACTTAATTTTTTGATTAATCTCACTCCCTAAGTTTAACCAGTGGCAGACATTAATCTAGGCCTCGACTAACAGGAAAAAGTCTTAGCAACGCGTTCTTGGGGCTGACAGGATTGTGGAAATGGTCTCCTCCACCTTCAGACTCTAGGTGGGATATTTTATCCTGTGATTTTTTTATCCCTTATTGAGGAGTATACATCTCTCCCAGGGATACATCTACATCCATAAACATTAATCATTGATGTTTTTAAGGTGTCCTTTGAACATTAAATAACCACACTTGTGAACCTTATAGATTAAAGAAGAAATCTCAACAAGAATTTGATTGATATCAGGTATCCAAGATCTATCTCAGAGATCCATGCCACTGATAGGAAAAAGAGAGAGAGAGAGAGAGAGAGAATCCCTCTGCTAGAGTCTATTTCAGGCATAAAATATTAAGTAAGAATTCATAAAAGGCATATTACTCATCTTAAATCAATTCACCATGCTAACAACCAGGCTTGGATGCAGTTTGTGGTATTTAGCTCGTAGGCAGGATAAGTAAAATTCTCAGACAGCCAAGATCTTAAACATGAAATATGCCTGGACAGCTCAGCAGTTTGGAGGACCTTCTGTGGGGTCAGCCTGCTTGCCATGGAATTCCTAGTCCACTACCTACTGGCTGTGAGATCTTAGGTAAAATTTCTTAATTTCTTAGGCCCCGTTTTCCTATCTGTAAAATGGGGCAAATGTGTGTGTGTGTTAGACAGATAGATACACATGTATGAGAATCAAATATATAAGCTAATACATATGAAGTACTTAGCACAGTGCCTAGACTGCTGTAAGCACTCAAATGTGGTGACGATTATGACTGCTATTATCATATTCATCAAACTTCTAATAAACATGATATCACTTCTATTGCTTGTTATCATTCTAGATGAAAATATTTAAGCAATTGCCAGTCATTGCATAATAACATGATATCCCCATGTTTTACTCTCTTCCTCCATTTGAAATAAAAGCTAGGCCCCAGCATGCAATGGGTTAGACCATAAGTCACAAACACGAGAGCTGGAGAATGCCCGCCTCCAACGCTCAAAATCAGTGTTCCGGCATTTCTGATGCAGATGTGTCTTGCAGACCATCTACCTCAAGTCTTTTAACCACAGGAAAGAAGAGTGAGGCCTAACAAAGAAGTAGGGAGGCCACACAGCTGGGGAGTGGCAGGTGGTGACTGGGATAGAATCTTTGCCCCCCCACCCCCCCACCTCTCCCTACCCTGACCTTTAGGATTCTGTAATATTTCCTTTCTGAGTTCACACACACACACGCACACACACACACACACACACACACACACACACACACACACACACACAGCAGTAGGAGGCTAATATCCCCAGAATTCTCCATACCTGTTTGGAAGATGACCCGCTGGAATATCGGGATCTTTCAAAACCTGTCTCTTGCCCCTCAAACTGATCTTGTTTGTTCTCATCCTTTGAGTCTCTTCTGTATTCCTGTCGTCTCAAACAAGCCTAGAGAAAACAAACAAACAAAAAAATGTTCTTTTGTTCTTGGTTTATGACTGGCTTTGGCAACTTGAGACTTCATTCCAATTGTGAGGAGCATAAGAGAAATGTTATCCTTCGCCAAGGGTTTCTGAAGAGTCCGCTACCAAGGACAAAGACCAGGCATTGCTCCATCTGCCCTTTGCCCCAAATGCCTGGTCAAAAACACCAGCCACGTGCACTGGGGAGATAGCTCAGTGGGTAGTGTGCCTGCTTTGCAAGCACAAGGCCCTGGGTTCAAACCTCAGCACCAAAACAATATCAGTCACTGCTTTAATAAGTCCAAATAATGACACACTAACAGGCATTTGTTTTTCAAGAACTTACCCAACAATTGCCTTCTCAAGGAAGGTTGTACCTAATCTGCCACGTTAGCTTCTCCTTCCAATCTCATTCTCTTCCTTCCCCCAAGGCACTCTCCCCGCCGGATTCCCCCCAGTTACGGAGAAGAATTTTCATGTTAGAGCTTTAGCACGTGCTGTCCCTTTGCCTGGAATAAACTTCACACATCGCTCCCTTGGCCAATCCTGCTGATTATTAAGAACCAGCTCATAGGACATCTTTTCTCTTTCATTTTCCTGATTACCACTCTTCTCTGGTATGGTCAACCTTGGTCTGAAATTATTAAAGTGAAGATTCCAGAAATTAGCAATATATATGGTTTGAACTGAGCACCATTCTGAGTAGAAAGGGGAAATCTCACTTTGTCCCACTCTGTCCTGCCCTGACACAAATCATCCCTTTGTCCAGCATATGTGCTGCCTGCTGAGTAGTAGTCTCGGGGATCACAACCAACGTGGCAGCATCGAAGTGCTTGTGTTCAAGTGACACTTATTTTACTTAATAACGGTCCAACATGCAAGAGTAGTAATGTTGGCAATTTTATTGAACTATAGCGGTATAATAGTTGCTGATGCTGTCCTCAGACATATGATCCTCTTGTCTCAGCCTCCCAAGTAGATGAGATTATAGGTGTGTGCTACTACTATGCCTGGCTTATTGTTGTTAATCTTTTACTGCCTAACTTATAAACTCAATTATCATTGGCATGTAGGTATTGGGGGAAAATAATATATAGGGTTCATTACTATTTGCAGTTTCAGGCATCTATTGGGGACTTAGGGCTAAATCCCTTGTGGACAAAGGGTGATTACTATATATTAATACAAGCCAATATACATAGCTTGCACAATACACTTCCCCCTTATTTGACTGCAGTTGGGTCTATTCCTTTTGCTGATCAGTGACAAGTCTAAAAATAGGGACCACTCTCCGGATCCCCTAGCATCTGGCACTTAATGTTAGTTGAACTGCATTTTGGAAGAAAATATCAATCCCTAAATGCAAAATAATAAAAACAAAATAAGCAACAAAACTTAATTTCCCCCCCTTTTCTTAGCAAGATTAAAATAGAATCCGGTTCCAAATATTTCTCTTCTAGTAACTAGGACTGAACCAACCCAAGGATATCATGTGCTATGAAGATCTCAACTAATATTTTCAATAACCCAAAAGAGTAATACTTTAGGAGTATTTCTAAATTCTCCAGTGACCTAATTCACTTTTGCCCTGCCAGGGTCAAATCATCCACTGTCACACTGAAGAAATTCCTGTGGGACCAACAATATTGTTACAAAAGTAGACCTGTCTGCCTTCTCCCTGCTTCCTAGATGGGCTGAGTAAGGAAAGAGCTCTTGGGCACCCTTTCCCTTCTGTGATGTGATATGGTAGGCTTGTCTGGAGTTTCACGCCATGGAGAAAGGCTAACATCATGCTACAAGGTTAAGAATAGAAACGGCCTGATGCTAGCAAATCATTTACCACCTGCTCACACTGTGCTTCTCAACTGAATTGCAGGTGAGGCCCTGGCCTCCAATTTGTCCCCAGCAGCCAGATGGTCACCTGCAGCAGGTGAGAATCCTGGATTCCAGAAGAAAGATGGAGTTGCACCCCGCCTTACATGGAAAGGGAGGACACTCTGAAATGGCTGTTCCTTTTTTCCCCTGTCCCACAGTCTGTCTTGTTTCTTAAAATAATGCCATGTAGATAGATAGTAAGCCATCAAAATAAATACCGGGTAGTGTTTGTTTTCATAATGTAAAAAAGGAAAACTCAAAAGAATATGAGATAGTAACTATAATAAATAAGTTAAATTAACAAGAAATGATAAATGAGCCAAAGTGAACCTCAAAGAAATCTGCTGGAGAGCTTGACAGAAGTTCAGCTAAACATGAGCACTTTTTGGTCTTTTCCTTTTATGACATCTGCCAATCAGAACTCCTCTTAGGGGAGTTCCTGGCGTGGAGTGCTGTTTCCTGAAGTGACAGATGTCTGGTCGCCTTAACCTACTGGTATTAAAGGCTGAAAGTGGAGGAGCCAGCGTGAGCGCATGCACGTAGGACCACGGCAGATTTTGTGGGATGAACAGAATTCTTGTGGGCTGAGTGTTTTTTGAAAATTCTCTCCAAGAATGCATACGACTTAAATATTTCTTTACCAAAAGGGAGGAAGATGGGTTTGCTACACTGAAAAACATCCCCCCTCCGCCACCCGCTCTGGTTCCTTTTCTCTCCCCTCGGAGATGAGCAAGAACAGACCAGTGGCAAGGTCGGTATTGCTGACTTTTATCTTGAGATGACCCGCGATCTTTCTGTGTAAACCAAACATCCATCCTCTCAGTCACAGCTCTGCTGAGAAGGAGCACGGGAACAGAGCCACCAGACTTCTGGTCCTGGAAACAGCAAGAACCTAGCCATATTTTCCCCCCAGGGGGCTATTTTTCTTTGTGTTTATAAATGTGAATGATTTTTGGTCATGTCTGTTCATCAGCGCCCTATGGTAGGGACCCTGAAGTGACCAGGCAGAGGAGGGTGAAGCCTGTGGGTCAGGGGCAGGGGTGAACTGGCAGTTCACAACCTGCACTTCTATCCTCTTCTGGTCTGTTCCGTGTGTCAGGCTTTAGGGGGCTATAAATAAGTTTCTGATGTGTGGCAAGACCATCAGAGGGCAGTCTTGAAATGGAACGTTCAGGTAACTTCTTCTTTTCCTTCTGGGGAGAGCCAGGGCTTCCTTTTTCACTTTGGTAGTGTCCCCGACTCTGCCACCAACCAGTCCCTCTGACGCCAGCACAGGCAGTCAGGTTGCCTCCTGTGCAGAAGCAGCCTCCACCGTGGTGGCAAATCTTACGTGCGTGTCTGCCTGTGAGGGACGGCGTGGGCTTTGTGACTCACGGAAACTCAATCCTGGTAAAGACCACAAGCCCCAGAGCTGCCGCTTTCTAGCATCGGAACTTGGACGAGATCACCCCATTGATTGTCAGTTCCCTCACCCTAAGAGAGATGTCCCTGTGCTGCAAGGCTGTTAGGAGGAGAGCGGAGGTCCTGTGGGTAACGTGAGCAGTGACTGGGCCACGGCGAGGGCTCCCTGAAAGGGCCCCCTCCCCAACACCGTCAGGTTTTTAATTGCTGTTTTCAATCCCATTTCCTAGTTGACTTCTATTTCTAAAGTCAGCCTCTGCCAAAGTGTATGACTATGCTCTTGGCCACAGAAGAAAGAGCTTTTCTGTCTGGGGCTCGTGGTTGCGCCTCTGCTCTGTAAGTAGAGCTCTGTTTCCCCTGCTGGAGCCCCTGGATGGCCGAAGGAGCAGCTCCGCCCTCAGTCACTTGGGGTCACATGGTAAATCACTTCTTCTTTGGCATTACAACTTTCTGAGTCCACGGTTGTGCTCAGAGATTCCTTTTTTATTATCTAGCGGGACTCCTGATGACTTAAAAGCCACGTGCCACAGGAACTCTTGCCAGCCACATAGTTCTGGTACAAAAACCATCATGAACATGACCCGACTTTGTGTCCCTGTCCATAGTGGCATCCACACAGATCTCGTGACCTAACCCCACAGGCTCGTGGGACATGGCCACTGCCACGCCTTCAGTTGCTGCTGTTTTATGGTTCTTATGCTCTAACTTGCATGACCCAGGGACTGGGTTTTAATTATCATTGATGACATTATTAAAATTCATTCATTTTAAAAGGTTAAGATACTGAAGTCATTAAAACATTTGACAAGGTTGTCCCCTCAGAGACTGTGAAGAGTAAAACACGAATCTCACAGGTGAGCCGGGAAGGGGATCTTTTCCCTGACTCCTGTTGGAAGGGAAGTTGAGTTCCAGGTTGAGTGTCCCTCATCTGAATGCTGGGGACCAGAAGTGCTTCAGATTTTTCAGTATTTGTGTATACTACCAAAAGAAATGTCTGGAGGGTGGGACCCAAGTCTAAGCAAATTCACTCATGTTTCATCGTCACCTCATATTTTACACAATATTTTTGATAACTTTGTCCACGAAACAAATTTTCCTCATGTGGAATTTTCCACTGGTGACATCGTGTTGGTGTTCAAGACATTTTCTGTCTTGGTTTTGGGATTTTCAGATTAGTGTTGCTCTACCTGTATCCGCCCCCACAACTCTTGCCACCTGGTTTAAAGTCACCTCTCATGTCCTTGAATAAATCTGTATTGCCATGCTTAGTTGTTTGATCTGCACTTGAAAGAATCAAGATTCTGAATAAGTGACATGAGATGAAGCCAATTTGGACAAAATTGATAGATTATAGAAAATTGTTTTGAAATGCCAGGTGTAAAAGTTTTCCCTCCCACTTTTCAGGGGACATTAATGGCTAAATTCTGCCTCCAGTTACATAAACACATTTGACCACAAGGAAAAAAAACACACATGAGCGCGCGCGCACACACACACAAACACACACACACAAACACACACACACACACACACAACTATGCAGCATGAACACCCTTGAAGAAATAGAGCCAAATTCTGAGATGGCATATAATTATATACTAGTTACCAGATTCTGAAATAGCATGTAATATGCCAAATAGATGTTTATTCCTTCTTGTTTTCTCAAAGGGGTCCCACCCAGCTACTGAGAGGAGTAGTATCAAAATAACTCAGGGTGGGTTTATCCCTCTTCTCTTGTGCTAGCACAGAGACCTGAAAAGCACTGCTAATTTGGTGCATACCAACCCTTAGCATATTTTAGGATGGGGCAGGAATAGTTTATGCCGGAGGTTTCTAAGGGCTTCAATTTGAGCCAGTTCATTAAAGGCAAGTCAGGCACAGGAAGGAATGTGTGGCAAATGTATATGATTTGGGAGTCATATCTAGTTGTTAGGCCTTACACTATTTGTACACCCTGAAATGGGGAATCCCTGGTGTCCCAGGCTGATGACTGAACTGAGAAAGCAAGGGTTTCCACAGTTGGTAAATGACCAAGCTCATCAATGGCCCAGGTTTCAATATCTATCCGACACCAAATCTCAGTAAATTATTTAAATGCATGTAGGTCATATGTGGGCCAAGTTACTGAGGGGTCACTAAAGTCATGCAATTGATTCTTTGCTTGGGGGCGTACCAGGGATTGAACTCAGGGGCACTTGACCACTGAGCCATATCCCCAGCCCTATTTTGCATTTTATTTAGAGACAGGGTCTCACTGAGTTGCTTAGTGCCTCACCCATTACCAAGGCTGTCTTTGAACTCGTGATCTTCTACCTCAGCCTGGTGGGCTGCTGGGATTACAGGCCCACCTGGCTATGCATTCGATTCTTAAACCACTACTTTAAATACTTTTTGGAACAAAGTGAAGGACGGATTGAATAATATGACTAAAATATAATTTGTTTCCTTTGAAGTAGTTACTCTATGAACCTACTTCAGCAATACTCAGCATCTTCAAGACAAAGATTTTTTTTGCAAATCTTTGGATGAGTGGCATCAAAAGTGCTAAATAAGGGTGAATTTGACTCTTAAGAATAGTCACGGGTCAGGATCTAAGTCTAATAAATACAAGTTAGGTAACATTGGCTTTGGTGAATGACAGGGCACTTGATTCAACATAAAAGACTCAGCCCTTGCCTTTAAGGAGCTGTTGTGCAGTTGGAGAGGAAGTCACACAAAGGATAAGTGTAACACAATCTCACTAGCTCTGTGCAAGAGATATAAAAGAGTACTATGGTATTAGGGTGACGGGAATGTTTTAAAACTGATGGTTATGGCTGCAAACTTGGCACATTTACTAAAAATAATTAATGTACAGTTAAAACAGGTTGAATTTCATGATATGTAAATTAATAAAAAATCTACAAAGTTAAAAATAAAATAAAGCCACTGTGAGTCCTTCTTGTGAGATAGAGGTTCCCTTTAGTTTTAAATGAAAACTATGATCCTCAGCATCCTCGTCAAAGAGGGTGAAGTACAAAGGGGTAGAGGAGGTTAGGGAGGTGGTGGAGGCTGGGCTGGTTTGCTGAGGTTCGTGGGTCCTGGGCCAGCCATGACTGTGGCAAATGCCTGGAGGGTTTCGTGCATTCCAATGGCATAGTCAAATGCACATCTTAGATTTCAAGAAAGCAATCTGAAAGACGATGACCAGACTAGAGACAAGGAGATCAGTTAAAAGGATGTTGCAATAATCCTGGAGAGAAATTGTGGAGGTTGGCACCACAGTGGTGGCAGTAGGAGAAAAAGGAAAACAAAAAAGGTCAGGAGAGTTTGTAGGAAGCAGCAGCAGGGTTTGGTAACTGGGGGTGTGGGCGGGGAGGGAGAGGAGGAGCCAAGGCGGGCATAAGGCATAGGAGACGTGCTAGGGAGTGGGCATGGGGCATACAGCTGTCCAATGTTCAACTGGCACATTGAGCTGGAGGCGCCCATGCGACATCCAGGTGGATATACCCAATAAGCAGGAGCTCGTGATTCCGACGCTTTGGGCAGGCTCTTGTTTACAAGTCATTAGCGCAAAGTAGAGGTTGTTCTTTGGGTCATAGACGGGAGAGACGTGAGCATGTCTAGTCAGAGTCAGTGAGGAGGAGGGAAGGTCAAAGACAGACAAGGGACCCAGGGTGGGAGAGGCTGGAGAGCAATGGGGCGGGGCCAGCACCTCAGCTGGTCCCTGGAAGGAAGGGAGCCACTCCCCTGAGACTTGAGGGCTAGCCTGTGTTGCAGGGGAAATCGGTTAGGTGGGTTCCATCCGCTGGTCTTGGGTTTTTTGTTTCATTTCATTGGTGTGTGAAGTAAGAGGGGAAGTAGTCAGAAGTAAGGGGGTTGGAGGTTGAAGAATGGACAGGTTTAAAATAGCGATGATAACAGGAGGGCCCGAGGGACAAGAAAGTGTGCTGCAGTGAGTCACCCTTCAGTCTTCTCTTTCCCTTACTCCTCTTCCTCTAGCAAGAGGGCTGTTCTACTGTTTCCTGGGCTGGGCCACTTTTTGCCACCTCCACGCCCACCAACCAAGTCACCATAATCTCTCTCCTAAATTTCCATTGAGTTTCATCATGAATTTTTCTGCTTTGTCTCTTGTCCTTTTGGTCCTTTCTCCCCCACAGAAGCTCAAGTGGTGTGTGTTTGTGCATGCGCACACGTTACTGAAATAAAACCCAGGGACACACTACCACGGAGCTACATCTCCTCCTGCTCTTTTTCTTTCTTTTCTTTTTTGCAGTGCTGGGGATTGTACTCAAGGCCTTGTGCTTGCAAGGCAAGCACTCTACCAACTGAGCTCTCTCCCCGGGCCCTTCTTTTTTACTTTGAAGTAGGGTCTTGCTAAGTTGCTCAGGCTGCTTTGAACTTGTGATCCTTTTGCCTCAGCCTCCCAGTAGCTGGGATTATAGGTATGCACCACCACGCTGGGCCCAAAGTGATCTTTTTAATATGGAGATGAGATCATGCTACTTAAAACCACTCAATAATTCTCACTGTGGTAAGAATCAAATCTAAATGCCAGGCTCTGCCCTGTGAGACCCGACACCATCTGCTCCTATGGACTTCGTTTGCCTCCTCCTCTTCCTCACTTCCCCTTGGGGAATGTCTTTCAGCCACTCTGACTTCCTTTATTTCCTGCAGTGTTCCAGGCTAGTTCTTGCCACAGGGCCTTTACACTAATGTTCCTTCTACTTGGGAAGTTCTAGGAGGCTCTTTACTATCATTCACTTCTTCGGATAGGTAATAATTTGAGACAAGTCACCTTAAAAGAGTAAAGCTCACAGTTTTGGAGCTTTCGGTCCTTGATCTATTGGTCCCATTGCTTTGGGCCTGTGGCAGCACAGTACAACCTGGTGAGAGTCCATGGCAGAGGAAGCTGGTTCTCCTCATGGCAGCCAGGAAGTGAGAGAGAGGGAGGAAGGGACTGGATTGCTACTATTCCACAGGCTCTACCTCTGAAAGGTCCTACCACCAACAGTGTGAAGCTAGGGGCCAAGTCTTTAGTGCATGGGCCTTTGAGGGATTATTCCAGATCTTAAGTGTAGCAATAGCTAAAACTATCTTACACATTTACTCATGGTGCTGTTTCCCCATACCTAGAGCAAGAACTCCGGGAGAATAGATAACCCATCCAGCACATAGTAGTCCCTTGATAAAGACTGGCTGAATGAATGGAAAGGCAAGGTTAAAAGCCCAAGTGAGATTAGAAAATAAAACGACCAGGGCTCCAAATGACACAGCTGTGCGATGTTCTTCTTCTGTGCCTGTTCTAGAGACAATCTCAAAGAGTGCTTCCTCACACAAGCCAGGTGGCAGAGGCATCTTTGTGAGAAGGAGATGGATTTCTAGGGTGACTGGCTCAGGTGTTTACATTCTTACTTGTTTTCCAGACATTCCCTGGATTTTATAGTTTTCTTGTATGTGGGTTGGCAAGTTGTGGGAGGAAATTGCTGACTCCATTTCCAGCCCCAAAGTGAAGCCATATTACACAGGTGAAATCAGGTTACTGAGATAGGTCTGGTTTCCTTGGTGACCCAGGAGGTTCAGTTATATTTGAAATTACTAAGGAGGAGAAAAACTGAGACTGGCACATCTTTGTTCTCCTTAGGGAAGGAGTGCCTTTCCATCCTCCAGCAAGGCTGAGGACATGGCTCTGGATTGGTGAGGGCTGACCTCTCGCAGGGGGAGGGGGTATGACTGACACCTTCTGCTGCTGCCAGAATCCCACAACCCAGTCCAGCAAGTTCTTCCTATGCCAGCCCCCGGTAATCGCATCATGACCCCTCAGGCTCCCTTTCTGTTTTGTTTTTGCGTGTAAACACTGTAACCAGGGAGACCAACAGTTGGCTTATTGTAGAATATGTAACCACCCTTCTTCTGACAACAGAAGAAAGTGCTATTTTATACCCGTCCCAGTTAACCCCTTATAGTCTTTTCTTCTTAATTGGTTTGTTGAATTTGAACCTTAATGTCTTTTGTTGGTCAGGGGCTGTGTCTCAAATGCTGCCCTAAATCCTCTTTATCTTGTTTCATTTTTGTGCTGGTATTGTGAAATGGATGCCATCATTCTCCCAATTTTATAGATGAGGAAACAGACTCAGAAAGGGGTAGTGATTTTTTTTTTTTTCCCATGGTTACCCAGTCGATAAGTGGTGGGCTAGGGATTTTAGAAAATGATGATTGAGTGTCACAGGCTGGTGCTGAGGTCTGCGTACTCGCCAACACTGCAAGAGAAGGTGGAAGACAATCCTTACTTTCCACAATTACCTGATACTCAGAGTCCACCTTGTGTTGCATATCCTGCAGACACTGAACATCACTGACGAACTTCTGCCTGTCCTTTGCTTCGTGCAACATGATTCTTAATTCCTGACCTGCATATAAAAGAGAAATAAATGTGCTGTGACGGACTCCTCTGTGACTGCCATATTTGGATTTGTTTTAGAGTAATTGCTTTTATTCTCTTATTAATCTAATCTGTGCTTGAAAGGCACAGATGCTCCTTTCAGACCAAAAGGGCTTTCTTGTGTTGGTGCTGAAGCCCGTATAGCCCTCCTGTTCTGGGCATAAATAATGCAGCCACATTCATCAGCTGGCTTCAGTGAGCCTGTCCTGGTTATTCACAGGGAGTGAGGTTCAGTGACACCTGATTCCGAAGCGGTTCTATAATATGACAAAAAAGAAAACCCGAGAACCTAGCTAAATTATCAATGACTAAGTTGTAAGCCCCAGGTTTCTTACATTTATTTACACAACAACCATTGTACCCTTAGTCCAACCCGGGTGCTGTGCTAGGTTGCTGGGGTACAACCACCAGGCTGACAGACACGGTCCCTGCCTTGTGCTGCTTCCAGGCTAAGGTGGAAAACTGACACTGAACAGACCAACCTTAACTGCCAAGAAGTGCTATGGAGCAGAAGAATGGGGTTCTCTGAGAGAGCGTTACAGGAGGGCATAACTGCTCTAGAGGGCTAGGGGAGGCTTTCCTTAGGAAAGAAACTGGGTTTGATAAGGAGAGATGGGCAAGAACTGGGACAGAGAGGATAGAGGGCATAGTGGCTTCAGGGAAGGTGCAGATGAGGAATGGGGCAGGGGCAGGGGCAGGGGAAGAGATTGGGGAAACAGCACCAGCAGGGTGGGGGATTGGCAAGAGCCAGCTCATGTGAGTCCTTGAAGGCCATAATTGGAAGAGTCATATGAAACCCTTGAAAGATTCCAAACTGAGGAATAAATGATTACATTTGTCTTTTTAAAAAGACCCCTCCAGTTGTAGTATAGAGAATGGTCGGGGGCATAGTAAAAGATGGAATCAGGAAGACCACTGGAATAGGTGGATAATCCAGATGAGGTAAAATGGTGGCCAGGCTTGGTTAGGTAAGGTTGAGGGAAGAAAGAGGAGGAAGAGGAAGAAGAAAAGCAGGGGATTGGGGACAGAGGGGAATCACAGCTCCCACTCACCAGCCTCTGGAAGTGCCAGGCACTGTTCTAAGAATTTACACCCATTAACTTTATCAATCTGCACAACATCGCTAAGAGGCAGGCTCTGTATTTGCTTTGCAGGTGAGGAAATTGAGGCACAAAAAGAACTTGCTTAAGGCTACAGAGCTAGTAAGTGGAAGAACCTGGTGCCAGTGTCCACACTCTTCACCGCGATGGATATGAAGGATGTTCAGGAGAGAAAACCGTCAGGACCTGCTGACTGTAGGGATGGGGTAGAGAAGGAAGTATCGTGGAACCCTGGTTACTGGCTCAAGACTGCTGACTGGGGCACCAACAGTCCCTTCAGAAAACAGAGGAGCAGCAGCAGGTTTGTGAGAAAACAATGTGGGATTTGATGTGTCTGGGAAGCTGCAAGCAGAGATGTCAAGCAAGCAGGGGACGCTGAAGCCAATTAGACAGGTGAAGACAGGGGCATTGCCGGCATTCTGGTGATGACTCAGGTTAAAGTAGAATGGAAACTGAAAAGAGAAAATGGGCACAGGACAAATCTATGGCAGACTCTATGATCTGAGGAACAGGTGGCCAAAGAGAAGCCCTGAAAAGAAGCCTGGGAAGCAAGAAATCCAAGTGGGTGCACTCGCGGGACTGTCTGGGGGAGGTGGTAGTGAATGACCCCAGTGAGAGCAGTTAGGGAAGCGATAGCTCTGAGGACAGGTGCAAACAGGAGGCGAGGAAGTGGAGAGGAGGACTTCGAAAAGTTTGAAGTCTGATTGGCGTGGTCAAATTCATGACCACTATATTGAAGCTCACAAAGTTACAAAATGGCACTGCTCATCATGAGATTGGTAGACCTCAGCGAAGTCCCTACAAGATTCTGTTTATTGGTCAGTGATGCTTTTTCATTTATTTCTATACATATTTTTTTCCATGGCCATGGTGTGATTGGGCCCTGCCCTAAGGCTCTGGGTAAACAGGCTAAAAGGGAAAGCCTAGTACTCAGTGTGCCCTCTGAGGCCTTCCTTCACTCCTCAGGTTTATTTAGTTGGGTAGATATTGGCAGAGTGAGGTTGTCCCTGACTCGTGGTGACACAATGTTTTGTCTGGTAGTTATGAAATCTTTCAAGGTTTATTGTCTATCTCTGAGCAATAGGGAAAACTTTTGCTGGTCCCCGGGGGAAATGAAATAATTTCTCTCACGTATAGAGCGCTGCGTTGGTCTTTGAGAGTCAGAGTCTGAAACTACAACCACAGTCCATCATTAGCCACACCAAATCTTGTCTCTTAGCATTTAAAAATTTTTTTTTCTGGTACTGGTTATTGAATCCAGGGCACTCTATCACTGAGCTACACCTCCAGTCCTTTAAATTTTTTTTATTTTGAGATAGGGTCTCCCTAAGTGCTGAGACTAGCCTCCACCTTGAGATCCTCCTGCCTCAGCCTTGGAGTAGTAGGGATCACAGGTGTCACCACTACATCTGGGAATCTCTCAGCATCTTAATAGTCCTTTATGGGACTATATTTTAAAGGATCACTTTTCACTTTTCATAAAAATATGTGCCTGCATAGAATGAAGTTCTGTTCCCACCCTTTTCAGAAAATTATGGTGTTAAAAACAGCGAGCTGAACCCCTGCTGCTACTGTTGGAAAGAGAAGCCTGTCTGAATATTAATCAGGAAGAGAACATAAGGATCATAATGAAAATATGTTAATGGTCACTTAAAGGGGCACATCCCAGAGTCCAGCCGGATGATACATTCTGGTTACAAAGTTAACATAGCAAAGCCAGCTAATCTATCATGGTTTTAGCACAATGTTATTTTAAGGAGGCTTCTAAATCAGGAGGCATGAAATCACTTTGTCTGAGGGGCAGGAAATAATGCTATTGAATAACTTGCTAGGTTACTTCTGACTTCACAATCGCCTACCAAATAAAGGACTTTACAATTGCCTGAAAGTCCCTCCCCACCCCCACCCCAACTCTCCATTACATTGTATCTGGAAGCATCATGGTGCCACATGTAATTTCTTATTTCAATACATCAAGCCTCTGTGAGAGTAAACAGATACTGCAGACGCACCAAGACTATAGCAATAGTCCAAGGAGATGGTTGGTTATCTCAGGTTAGGGAAATATTCTCCCTGTTTCACTTGAGCTTCATACTGTAATGCAGGTTTGAAAAACTCATCAGGATGAACAAGAAACAGAAGTAACTGTATGGATATAATTCCACAGGAGATAATGCTTAGTTCATGGAGCTCAGCTTTGTGGGCCTACTCAATCAGATGGCCATTTGAAGCCAAGAGTTTTTCATCAGCAAATACAGACAGGTGGGAGGAGTGGAGGAGAATGATAATAAAAGTGGGCAAGGTGTATGTTTCTAAAATAGCTTTCCATATTGTCTTCTGTTGCTCACCTTTAAGCTGCTTCCCAATTTAAAATCCACTCATCATTATGCATACTTCTGTTTTAAATCTTTTGTGGTAATGTACTGTGTCAAATTTGTGCTTTAGAAATCAGTGAAGAAGCCATGTTAAGTAGTAGGAGGGAAAGAGGTAGGGGAAAGAGAGCTTGCTTCACTGGCAAGCGCAAACCATTCTTCTTAGCCTCCAAATTCTACACATCTGTGAAATTTCAATGAGAAAAATTCTAAGAACTTTGTGACATACAAATTTCTCTCTAGTGTAAATTTCCAATGAATTCAAACTGAGTGTCCCTGAATAAGAAGAGAATTTGATTGCAGAATGCATTCCTTTTAGTTCTCTCTCTCTCTCTCTCTCTCTTTCTCTCTCTCTCTCATATATATATATATGACTTTTAGAGAATTGAATGATTTTATATATGATCATATATAATATTACATATGGTTTTTATACATATATATGGTGTCCTGTTCTGTGACCATATTTGTCAAAAAACTGGTTTGAAAGGAGATCTTTTTAATAAGCTGTTTTGCTGTTTTCAACTTACAATATTCTAATATTAGAAATATCATTAAAGCACTATTTAGTTGGTTTCAACAACTAAGCAAAATGTAAATTTAACCTCTTCTTTGGCTGAAGCTTCCTTTGAAACAAAATTTAAATGGCAACCTAGCAATCAGGCTTATAAATTCCCTATTTCCTGCAATTGAGGTCCTGGAAGAAAGATTTCAGATCTTAATTCAACTCTTTTTACAATTAATTTGTAATAATCAGAACTGCAGGATTTGTTTCAATCTTAGATTTAAAAAACAATATTAGCGTTTTAATATCTTAACTTATAAAAATGTCTTCCGAATAAGCAACAAAGTTTAGTGATTTGGGGTCAATTTCCCTAACTCCGTGAATACGGGGATCACAGAGAAAGAGGAGTAATTGCTGGGGAGGGCAGGGAAATCTTCTGTCTCTTCCCAGCCAATTTGGCACAGGTGGGGGGTGGTTGAGGGCGGGGAAGGAGCTTGTTCAAGGCTGCCACTCTTCATTTTACTGTTAAACTAAGGGAGATGGGCGATCACAAAACCCAGACGGAGACTCAGTGTGTAACTGGGAAGCTTTGGGGTGTGTGTGTGTTGGGGGCGGCGGGTGGGGGGGGATACCACAGGTTTGACAAGCAAGTTGGTGCTATCACTAATACCAAATATCACCAATACACCTTTCCTGGACTAGCCGGTTTAAGGAGGGTGCAGTGAAGTCACGTAGGTGCCCGGGGGCTGCCTGTGTGCAAATGATAAGACCCCCCCAAATCGGTCCTTTTGAGGCTGGAAAAAAAGGGGTGGGGGGACCGGGCCAACCGGAGGGAGGGAGCGGCCCTGTTACCAGGCTCCACGGCCCCATTTCCCTCCAGAAGCTTGGAGGTCAAAAGCAAAAGTCCGTCCCCTCTCTTCCCACGGAGGACTGGGCGAGGCGGGCCGTTACCTTGCGAGTCTACACTTTCTCTCCTGCCAGGGGCTAAAGGGGCCAAGGAGCGGAGCCGGCGGGCGGGTTCAGTGCTGAGGGGCCGCCCATCAATCGAGCTGGGGCTGGCCCTGGGCTTCTCCTCCTCCTCCACTCACGTCTCCCCTCCCTCTTCCTCCTCCTGGAGGCAGCTTTCCGCGGCGCCGGCCCGGCTTTCTAGGGGCGGTGGCGGTGGGGGCGGCTGCCTAGCGTCCTCCCGTTTCCTGGGCAACCGCGCCTCTCCCCCTCCGCGCGCAGAGTTCGGTGCCGCCTGCTGCGAGCGCGGGGTGGGTGCCGGGCGGGGGCCTCCGAGGTCCCGAGCCCCACGTGGGCGCCCCGCGGGTTGCCGTGGGAACAGGAGGGATGCAGTGGGGAAGGCCGGAGATGCTCAAGGAGGAGGCTCATCGGCTTTGTCCTGATGTCCAAGCCCAGACGCAGATGCGGAGGCCCTCGCTTCTTCCCTGAAAGGGTCCAGGGCTTTATAAAGAACGAGGTTAGAAAGCGAGGGAGGAAAATGTTTCCAAATGAAATAATACAGAAGCAGTACTTGTAAAGGGGGAAAGATCCTGTCATCCTGGAGATGGGGAGCTCTGCAGGGGAGCTCCAGCATAGATGCTGTGGTCCAACCTGAAAACGAAGACATAAATAGTGAAGCAGGACGGACCTCAGAACACAGGCCTCTTGGTTGCCAGTGACCTTCACCCACGTCTCAAGGAAAGAGGTGCATGGAGCCTTAGACTGCTGCCCACGGTTTTGGAAGGAAGGCACCTGAACCGCTGCTTGCCTTACGGTCTTTCCAAGGCTTATTTCTGTCTATGGTTCTCATAGGCAAAGATGACTCTTGCATTTATTTTGCATATTTAGGCACTCAGTCATTTGCCAGCAGATGTCAACTTAGGACATTTTAGATTGGGTGGGAAAAAAAGAAGAGAAGTTCTTGGACCTTTCACCAGAGCCCAGAGTCTCCGTGTCTGTGGATCCAGAGTCTTCTCTACAATTCCCGTATCCAGGTGGTGGCCATGTCCTTCATAGTCCTTCTTCTATTCTTATCACCACCCCCTAATTTTGAGCTTCATGACCTCTCTTTTTAAGAAAATTGTTTTTAGTTGTAGATGGACACAATGTCTTTATTTATCTCCCCAGCCCTCCATGACCTCTTAACTAGATTATTGTGAGGCTCTCCTAAGGCACCCAGGTCCCTGTCTTCCACACCCTATTCCCACCATTTCCTCTGCCCTAATAAGCATCAGAAGCCTAATGTCTTCTGTCTCTGCCAAGAAACTCTCAAAGTGTCCTCACTGTGCAATGAATTCCAAACTCCTGTCCATGACTTTCCTAATTTTCTCCCCAGGGCTTGCTTGTTTGGTTTTTGTCCTTTTGCACTTCTTTACACATACATTGGCCAGATGGGATGCTATATTACACACTGAACCTTTTTTTTTTTTTTTTTTTTTTTTTTTTTTGTCTTTACACCAACTTCTAAGACATATCCTGAGCTGGACAGAGTCTAGACAAAATGTACTTAGATGAAGTCTTTGTTTTGGGTATTCTCTCATCTGACCTTCATTGGTCACCCAGCAATCCCTACAACCCCACACACATTTTGGTTTTGTTCTCAGCTGGCTCGCTAGTATTCTTTTTTATATTTAAACTTTTTTTTATTAAAAATTTTTATACATATATATAGGGTAATAATGCCTGTCTCATTCTACCATCCTTCCCATTCCCACTGTCCCACCCCTACCCTCACTCCAAAGTTCCTTCATTCTTCCCTACCCACCACCCACTATGAATCAGCATCTGCTTATCAAAGAAAACATTCGGCCTTTGTTTTTTTAGGATTGACTTATTTCACTTAGCATGATAGTCTCTAGTTTCATCCATTTACCTGCAAATGCCATAATTTCATTCTTATTTAAGGCTGAGTAATATTCTATTGTGTATATCTACCACATTTTCTTTATTCATTTGTTGAAGGGCATCTAGGTTGGTTCCACAGTTTAGCTAAGGTGAATTGAGCTGCTTATAAGCATTGATGTGGCTGCGTCACTGTAATATTGCTGATTTTAAGTCCTTTGGGTACAAACCGAGGAGTGGGATTCCTGGGTCAAATGGTGGTTCCATTCCAAGTTTTCTTAGGAATCTCCATACTACTTTCCATAGTGGTTGCACCAATCTGCAGTCCCACCAGCAATGTGTAAGTGTACCTTTTTCCCACATCTGCATCAACACTTACTATTGCTTGTATTCTTGATAATTGCCATTCTGACTGGAGTGAGATGAAATCTTAGAGTAGTTTTGATTTGCATTTCTATAATTGCAAGAGATAATGAACATTTTTTATATGTTTTTTGATCAACTGTATTTCTTCTTCTGTGAAGTATCTGTTCAGTTCCTTAGACCATTTATTGATTGGGTTATATGGGTTGTTTTTGGTGTTAAGTTTTTTGAGTTCTTTATATATCCTGGAGATTAGTGCTACATCTGAGGTGTGTGGTAAAGACTTTTTCCCATTCTCTAGGTTCTCACTTCAAGTTATTGATTGCTTCCTTTGCTGAGAAGAAACTTTTTAGTTTGAATCCATCCCATTTATTGACTCCTAGTTTTACTACTTGCACTTTAGGAGTCTTGTTAAGGAAGTCAGGTCCTAAGCTGACATGATAAAGATTTGGGCCTAATTTTCTTCTATTAGGCACAGGATCTCTGTTCTAGTGCCTAAGTCTGTGATCCACTCTGAGTTGATTTTTGTGCAGGTGAGAGACAGAGGTTTAATTTCATCTTGTTACATGTGGATTTCCAATTTTCCAAGCACCATTTGTTGAATAGGTTCCAGTGAGTGTTTTTGGTGCTTTTGTCTACTATGAGATAAATGTATTTATGTGGGATTGTCTCTCTGTCTTCTAGTCTGTACCATTGGTTTACATGTCTATTTTAGCGCCAATACCATGTGATTTTTGTTACTATTGCTCTGTAGTATAGTTTAAGGCCTGGTAATGTGATGCCTCCTGCTTCACTCCTCTTGCTAAGGATTTCTTTGGCTATTTTAGGTCTTTTATTCTATTCTAGGTCTCTTATTTTCCAAATGAATATCATGATTGCTTTTTCTATTTCTATGAAAAATGTCATTGGGATTTTAATAGGAATTGCATTAAATCTGTATAACACTTTTGGTAGTATGGCCATTTTGACAGTATTAATTCTGCCTATCCAAGAGCATGTGAGATCTTTCCATCTTCTAAGGTGTTCTTCAGTTTCTTTAGTGTTCTATGGTTTTCATTGTAGAAATATTTCACCTCTTTTGTTAGACTGATTCCCAAGTATCTTATATATTTTTTGAGGCTATTGTGAATGGGTAGTTTTCTAATTTGTTTTGCAGTGGATTTGTTGCTTATGTATAGAAAGGCATTTGATTTATGGGTATTGATTTTGTATCCTGCTACTTTGCTGAATTCATTTATGCGTTCTAGAAGTTTTCTGGTGGAAGTTTTTGGATCTTCTAAATATCGAATGATGTCATTGGCAAATAGTGATAGTTTGAGTTCTTCTTTTCCTATTCATATCCCTTTCTTTCATCTGTCTGATTGCTCTGGCTAGAGTTTCAAGGACCATGTTGAATAAAAGTGGTGAAAGATGGCATCCCTGTCCTGTTCCAGTTTTTAAAGGAATGCTTTCAATTTTTCTCCTTTTAGAATGATATTAGCCTTGAGCTTAGTATAGATATCTTTTACAATGTTGAGGTATGTTCCTACTATCCCTAGTTTTTCTAGTGTTTTGAACATGAAGAGGTGCTGTATTTTGTCAAATGCTTTTTCTGTATCTATTGAGATAATCATATAATTCTTGTCTTTAAGTTTATTGATGTGATTTATTATGCTTATTGATTTCCATATGTTGGACCAACCTTGCATCCCTGGGGTGAACCCCACTTGATTGGGGTGCTCTCTCTCTCTCTCCTTTGCACTATATTTTAAATATGTTTTTGTATGGCAATTTGCCAGAATTTTATTGAGAATTTTTGCATCTATGTTCATCAGAGGTACTGATCTGAGGTTTTCTTTCTTTGATGTGTCTTTGTCTGATTTTGGTATCAAGGTGATACTAGCCTCATAGAATGAGTTTGGAAGGCTTCCCTCCTTTTACATTTCATGGAATAATTTGAGGAGTATTGGTGCTAATTCTTCTTTGAATGTCATTTAGAACTCAGCTGAGAATCTGTCTGGTCCTGGGCTTTTCTTGGTTGATAGACTTTTGATGGTTTCTTCTATTTCATTGCTTAAAATTGATCTGTTTAAATTGTGTATGTCCTCCTGATTCAGCTTGGGTGAGTCATATGCCTCTAGAAATTTGTCAATGTCAAGTTTTTCTATTTTATCTGAGTATAAATTTTCAAAACAGTTTCTAATTACTTTCTGTATTTCAGTAGTATCCATCATGACATTTCCTTTTTCATCACAAATTTTAGTAATTTGAGTTTTCTCTCTCTTTCTCTTTGTTAGTGTGGCTAAGGATTTATCAATTTTATTGATTTTTTTCAAATAACCTACTTTTTGTTTTGTCAATTTTTTGAATTGTTTCTTTTGTTTCAATTTCATTGATTTCAGCTCTGATTTTAATGATTTCCTATCTTCTGCTACTTTTGGTGTTGAATTGTTCTTCTTTTTCTAGGGTTTTGAGAGTAATGTTAGGTCACTTATTTTTTGACTTTTTATTCTTTTAATGTATGAACTTAATGCAATGAACTTTCCTCATAGCACTGCCTTCATAATGTCCCAGAGATTTTGATATGTTGTATCGGTGTTCTCATTTACCTCTAAATATTTTTTAATTTCCTCTTTGATTTCTTTTTTATTCATTCACCATTCAATAGCATACTATTTAGTCTCCAGATGTTAGAGTAGCTTCTATTTTTTTATTATATCTTTGATTTGTAGTTTTATTCGGTTATGGATCTGATAGAATGCAGGGTAGTATTTCTATTTTTTTGTATTTGCTGAGATTTGCTTTGTGGCATAACATAGGGCCTATTTTAGAGAAGGATCCATGTGCTGCTGAGAAGAAAGTATGTTCGCTTGATGGTGGATGATATACTCTGTACATGTCCATTAAGTCTAAATCATTGTATTTAATTCTGTAGTTTCTTTGTTTAGTTTTTGTTTGGAAGATCTGTCCAGTGGTGAGAGAGGTGTGTTAAAGTTTCCCAGTATTATTGTGTTGTGGTCTATTTGATTCTTGAAATTGAGATGATTTGTCTGATGTACATAGATGCTCCATTGTTTGAGACATATATATTTATGATTGTTATGTCTTAGTGTATGGTTCCCTTAAGCAGTATGAAATGTCCTTCTTCATCCCTTCTGATTAACTTTGGTTTGAACTCCACTTTGTCTGATATGAGAATGGAAACCCCTGCTTGTTTACATAGTACATGTGATGGATATGTTTTCTCCTAATCTTTCACATTCAGTCTGGATGTCTTTTCCTAGGAGGTGAGTCTCTTGAAGGCAGCATATTGTTGGGTCTTTCTTTTTTTAATCTAATCTGTCAGTCTATGTCTTTTGATTGAGGAATTTAGACCATTAATATTCAGGATTATTATGGAGATATGCTTTGTATTCCTGATCATTTTGGTTTATTTTTGTTTTTAACTTGACTTAGTTTCTCCTTTAATTGATCTTTTCTTTAGTGTAGTTCCTCCCTTTGCTGGTTTTCATTTTTTTTTTTCCATTTCCTCTTCATGGAATATTTTGCTGGGAATGTCCTGTAGTACAGGCTTTCTAGTTGTGAATTCTTTTAACTTTTATTTCGCATGTTCATCTTCAAATCTGAAGCTTAATTTTTCTGGATATAAAATTCTCAGTTGGTATCCATTTTCTTTCAGAGCTTGATATATGTTATTCTAGGACCTGCTGGCATTGAGGATCTGGGTTGAGAAATCAACTGAGGTCTGAATTGGTTTCCCCCATATGTAATTTAATTTTTTTCTCATGTAGCCTTTAAAATTCTATCTTTATTCAATATGTTAGTCATTCTTATTATAATGGTTCTGGTGTTGGTCTGCTGTAATTCTGTACATTTGGGGTCCTGGAAGCCTCTTGCAGTTGATTTTCCATTTCATTCTTTAGCTTTGGGAAGTTTTCTAATATTATGTCATTGAAAAGACTGTGTATTCCTTTGGTTTGTATCTCCACACCTTCATCTATTCTGATAAATCTTAAATTTGGTCTTTTCATGTTATCCCATATTTCTTGGAAGTTCTATTCATGGTTTCTTACCATCTTCTCTGTGTAGACTTTGTTTTCATGAGTATATGTTTTATCTTCATTGTCTGAGGTTCTGTCTTCCAAGTGGTCTAGTCTGTTGGTGATACTTTCCATTGAATTTTTAATTTGGTTTATTGTTCCCTTTATTTGGAGGATTTCTGCTTGATTCCTTTTTATAATCTCTGTCTCTTTATTGAAGAGATCTTTCACTTCCTGTATTTTCTCTTCAATACCATCCTTTATTTCAAAGATCTGTTTATATATTTTCTTAACTCCTTCTCTGACATTTCTTCTACTGTGTTGTCTATGGATTCTGTTGTTGGAACATCTTGATTTGTTTAAGGTGCTTTGTTCCCTTGTTTTTTCATGTTGTTTGTGTGTCTTGTCATGCAGCGGTATGGAGCTGAGGCAGTGGTTTCTACCCTGTAGTCTTATAGTGTCCCTGAAGGCTTCCAGCACCTCACCTTTAAGGGTAAGGCCAATATTAACAGCACCCAGGGCAAATGTTATGCCACCTTAAACCAAATGGCTCCTATTAAGGCTAAGTTTACAGTTTTGTCACAATAGAGAGAAATGAAGTGCTCAATTACTGTCTATGATATAAATAGTAAGTTTGCTAAAAGGGTTTACCATTTCAAATGGTGGACAATGAGGGAACAGAAATAGTGTAAGATGTGATGTTTATGAGGAAGAGGGAGAGAATTTATAGTGAGAGTGAGGCAGGAATTAATAGAGGTTGGCTGTTAGTATGAGAGAAGTGAGAAAGAGAATCCAGGGAGACAGGTAGGTGACAGGAAAAAATATGTACATATTTTTTTAAGTAAAAGTATAAGAATACATAACAAAACTGTCATAGACTATTCAGACATCCCAATCCTCAATAAATTGATGCATGAAAAATATTTGGATTCAAAGATGGTAGAGGTGTGAGAGTGAGGGCAGAATAGGGGAGGGGAGGAGGAAAGTCTCAATGTAAAATTGAATGATTGCTTCCATTGGCATTCAAAAATTTGTCAGCTTCCCTTCTTCGCAGAGAGGTAGGGTTGTCTGAAGTTCAAGGTTAGCTCCAGTCCAGTGGGCACCAGATGGGTTGGGCAGGTGAGTTGATAGCAAGATGCCCTCAACCCTCTTCCAGTCTTCCCACCTGTTATAGCTGGCCCCTTCCGTCCCTGCACACTTCAGGACTCACTGAGCTGGAGAGAGCCCAGTTTTCTCCGTTTCTTCAACCTGTGCTCTCCCCACTAGTCTCTGGCTTTCTGCAGGCTTGCCAGACCTAGACAGGCCCACCCAAACCCAACTGCAATTCACGACCTGGGCTTCAGCTTCCCCAGACCCTGTTTTGCTGCAGTCCCCAAATCTCAATGTCCTTTCAATGTGCAGAGAGACCACTAGGTATGCACTCACACAAAGGAGAGACAATGCAAAGAGGCAGCCAGATGGCAGCTGCTACCATACCAAGCAGAAAGACCTCAGGTGCAACCAGACCTTCAGGTACCCCAATGTATCTCCAGGCCCTGGTCTGAGTCCCCAAACCGAGGTGGCCAAGCCCCAAGATGGCTACAGGTATGGCCACAAACCTGCAGGCCCTGGCTGTCATTCCAAGATGGCGGCAGTGGTGTGTAACCAAACCTGAGGGTTCTGTGACAATGGAATTGCAGGCAGCGGCAGGCAGCAGGTCATCTCCTGGGCAACTGCAGGCTAACGGCAGATGATGGGCAAGTGGACAGCAGGTGGATGGCAGGTGGTGGGCAGCGGGTAGGTGAAAGGCAGGGGATGGACAGAGAAGAGGTGGGCAAACAGGCAAATGGTGGGCGATAGTCAGTGAGCAATCCACACTCAAAAGGCAGGCGATATGCTGGCAGAGGTGGGTGATTGCAGCAGATGAAAGGTGTAAACAGCAGGGAATGGGTGGGTAGCAATGATTGCCTCACACAGAAACAATATTTCCTCTGCTTGAATCCCAAGGAATGCAGCCTCCCTCTAGTCCACCATCTTGGATGGGCCTCTATTATTCTTTTTTTAAGCATTAACTAAGGACTTAAGATCACTCTCTATGGTCTTTGCCTTTCAAAAGTAGGTGTTTAAAGATACCAAGTTTAAGAACCATTGAAACTATAATAGTCAAATGATAAGGATCTTGTTCTGTTGGAGCCATGGTGCACCCCAAATTAAAAAAAATAACTGATAATTGGTTATCATTAATGATCAACAGAGGAGGAAGCTGAAGCTCAGATGAGGTAGTTGAAGGCAATTGTTATGACAATATTCACAGGAGAAAAAGCAGACTCAGCACTCAGAAGCAAGACCCCCACATCTGATACCTTGATGTTGCCTACCAGTAAGGAAAAGCACATGGTATTTATTGGACTCAGCTTTTTCTCCTTCCACTTCAAGATCCACATAAAATAATACTATCTGCATCCAAAGATTGCTATGAGGATTAAATGAGAGAGGACAAAGCATTAAACATCATGCCACACACCTAGTAAGCACTTGATAATTGGTAGCTTTGTTCTCTAAGGCATATTTAAGATTTTATTTAATGTACATGTGTAAACCATAAATATTTTAAGATTTAAAAATGTCAAGATTTGTAGGCATCCCTTCATTTCAGTTTTAAACTCTTGTACACATCACATGTTTTTGACAATTAAGTTCTATGGAAAGAATCATGGTGTCCTTGAAAGAGAACAATAATGCCAAAGGTCAGCCCATAAAAAAACTATAGAGCAATTCCAACTTAAGTGGTTCATGAGTAAATTTAACCTTGGCATGTAAATTACAAACAAGATTAGTTCCAATATTAAAAAGCAAAGTGCTAAAGAAGAGAAATATTAAAGTGAGGAAGAAAAACAATTCCAGGTTGAGGAAAGGATCTTCCTTGTCATTGCTTTTTGCACAGTGTCCCTATTAAATGATAAATAAGTGAAAAAAAAAAAAAAAAAAAAAAAACGACTTCAGTAGACAGTGGATTCTAATGATTGAGATATGTTTGCAAGTACATACCAATACATTCTTTATTTAAGAGTCCTATAGAGGGCAGCTTCAAGTATAAAGTTTCAGAAATAGACTTGAGTCAAGTTTCAGAATAATATTTTTGAGGGAGATATTTAATTCAATGTGAAAAGTTGACTGTCCAGAGAGGTAGTTATCATTTGAAGCTTCCCAAGGCTTCTAAGATTGGGATGTCCCCAATTCTATGGAGACCTGGTCCAGATACTCAGTTGAGTCGGAAAAACCCACCCTCTTTTGTTCACCTCATATTTAGGGAAAGGAGAGAAAGACAAAGAGACAGACAGACAGACTAATTGGTTCTCTGGCACTAACTAATCAGGAGCTATTCTATGAGGGTGTAGAGCTTTTACACCAAACGGCCTCAGAGGCAGATGGCCTCCTTCACAAACACCTTAAACATGGTCATTCTGGTCTTGAACCACACATGACTGATGGGTTCCTGTTGCCATCAGTTGAGGCTAATGCGATGATCTTGCTCTCATTCGGTACACCTGACCTGAGCCATGGCAGTTTATTTGCAAAAAGGATTTCTAGGAGTAGCTTTCCTGAGAAGGGGATTATGGGCACGCTGATCCTTGGCACTCCCTGGGTTCTCTTCCAGCCCACTTTTGTGCAAGGAATTCATCTGATTCATTTTTTAAAACTGACCAATGACTTATGGAGTATACTGTGGGCTGTTATGACATTCTGCATTCACCCCTTAGCTATTTGACCAGAGGGGAACGTGTAAGGTGACAATCTCTTAATGCACCCATTAAAAGTGATACTACACTGATGTCATTAAGATGGTTAGAGAGCTTAGTAGGATGTTTAAAGGTGGGCATGGGTGTGTATGTATATGTGTATGTAAACACACACACACACACACACACACACACACATACAGAGTCTTCTCTTTCTCGGTGTGAGGGATCGAACCCAGAACCTCACACACTCTAGGCAAGCACTCCACCACTGACCTTAAATCTCCATTCCCTATGTCTATTTCATGATGCAGGTCATCAAGGACCCAGGATTTGGTTCTTGGTTTTGTAGGATCAGAAGATCCATTTTCGTATATTCAGAGTTGATCATTTTAGGAACTGATTCCAAAGAATGCCCCTCAGCAGAGGTTTTAATTTGTCCTCCACCTGACCAACTTATTTTTTTCATCCCAGAGAACAAAGTTGGCAAGCTGACCCTGGTCATGTACACGAGGTGCTTCCTCCCAGTGAAAAGTTATCCCTGGGAGTCTGAATTGAAGATCAGGAGATGTGATGAATATTGAAATAGATCACAGGGAATTGAGTGTTCTTAAGGGATTTATCTAGCAGGTTAAGGAGACCTTAAGGAATAAGCTCCTTTTCTCCAGAGACTTTTCAGTCTGGATAACTGATTTGGATTGTTCACCTCGAAGCTTTTGGACTTTATCACATCTGTGTTTCAGGTAGGAGCCTTCTTGCTTGACTTAAGGGGGTGTATCTCTTCCATTTATTCTTTTAACAGTAGTCTGGAATTGAGAAGACCCGGGTTAAAACCCCAGCCGTGGCACTTGACCCTCCAGATCCTCACAGTTAAAATGAGAATGATCAGAGCCGCCTCAACAGGTTGCTCTAAGAATTAATAAAATAATGAATGTAAAGTTTCTGGCATTGACCTGATACACAGTAGCTGCTGAACAAATGGTATCTATCACTATTTTTTACATTATATATGTAGATTTAATTCTCCTTGTTGAGATCTGAGGACACTCCAAGGAACATCCCCCCAAAATTTATAAAATATCTCCAAAGCCTTATTACTTTCCTAAAATGCTAGTTGTGTTAAAATAATATCATTGTGGTTGATTTTGTATTACTTTTCATCCTAAATTTCAGAGTGACATTTTAGGACCTCATCCCTAATTGTGAGGGTGTTCGGTTTGGGGCTGGCAGTCAGTCATCCAAAAACTATATGAAATTTAGTAATGTCTGTTGAGCTTTCAAAGATCAGATATTTGAGATCCAATTCTTTTGTGGAACAAAGTAGACTCTGTTAGAGATTGGCAAACTCCCTACAATTAATTTTTTAAGAAAGCATGCCCTTTGGGAGATCCCTTAGAATTTTCCTCACTTGGAATCGTAGCTGGTCAATTGTGCTGTTTTACAAAGAGGGGGCAAACTCATTAAAGTCTTTGGATCCTACAGTGCTGAAATGTTTCTCAAAAGTTCAAATGAGCTTTGATTTCTTTATCCATTTTGGAAGCTTCAGACTTTTCAAAACCTTTCATTATTGCAATTGATGCATCTGATACAATATTGGATGTGATTATAAGAACTTTGAGAACAGAGAACATACTGCATTTTTAATTTGTGATAAATTATTACCAAAGGAAAGAATTGGGCTTCTGTCCAGAAGGAGTATCTGATTTGTTTGGACTTTGGATAAACTCAACTTACACAAGTTTGGCTAAGAGTTGACTCTGCGGACTGATTCTCGACCCCTGAGAAAGACTCAGCCCGCTGAAGCCATGATGGCGCCGAGAATCCCACATGACCATTAAGCATGTTTCTGGAGAAACAAATACTCAGGCCAAACCAAAGAATCCTCCTCATTAAGGAGACAGGACATGAGCACCGAGCACCGTCTGGGCCTTTGTGAATTCAACTACATGACATTTTGTTTGGATAAAAGTGCACAGGAAGTGGGGCTGAGAGAGCGCTACAACCAGCAGGCCACGTGACAGAGGCGGGGCCGCAGCCTCCTTTCTAATCAGCCATTTTCGGATGATTGCCATCCTGGAGGTTTTGCTCTCTGGAGTAACCTCTGCACTCACAGGGATGGAGCCAGGTCCCTTTCCCCCAGGACAGTACCACACAGATGATCATTTGTCCCTGATTAGAATATTTCCGGCATCTGCCCTCTTTTCAGAGTCCTTTCCTTCTGTGATTCTCTTTCAGTTTTTCTAATGACATAAAAGGAGCATCAGATTAGCTGCAAACTCCAATTTCTTTCTTTAACTGTGGTTTCTCATTGCTTCTGTCCCACCCAAGGATGACAGTTTACCTCTCCTTGCGCTAGGCTCAGGGTCTTCACAGGTGGCAGGACCACCTTTGAGGCACAGATGGGAGCGAGGCTTGGAGGGGTCAGGAAACATGGAAGCAAAGATGGGACATTGGGAACTGCTGCCAGCACTCAAAGCTGCATGGCACCAAATCAGTGAATCTGGAATATTCCATCCATTTGTTCAATGAGCAAATAATTATTGACTAGCTAGTAGGTGTCAAGGACAATTTACATGTAGACAAACCAATAAAGATATGCTGACAAATGACAATTAGTGCCTGCTGATAAGGTACAGGGATGGAGATAGGGTGGGGAGAGTGGGAAACTTTTTGTTGAAGATGGCTTCTCTGGGAGATCCAAAGGATGAGAAGGAGCGCGTTCTCTGGGAATGAAGAAAACAGAATTGGGAGGGTCTTAAGGTGAGAGAAAGCTCGGGATTCAAGGAAGTGAAAGGAAGTCAGTGTGCCTACAAGACCATTGTGCAGGAAGGCTGGTGAGGATGCAAATTTGGGGTTGGGTTTTATTTGAAGCACAACGGAAAGCCATGGAATGATTTTAGAGTGAGTGTTCCTATGGGAGCATGTGTTGCGTGCATGTGTGCATACGTGTGTGCGTGCGCATGTGTATGTGTGTGACATCTCATGTGAAGCATATGGGGAAACCCACAAGAAAGTTCCTCAGCAGATTTGGCAATTATGACCCTGTGATTCCCAAGTCCACCTTTTTTTTTTTTTTTTTGGTACCAGGGATTGAACTCAGGGGCCCTTAACCACTGAGCCACATCCCTAGCCCTTTTTATTTTTTATTTTTGAGACAGGGTCTCACTAAGTTGCTCAGGGGCTCTTTAAGTTGCTGAGGCTGGCCTCGGACTTGTGATCCTCCTGCCTCAGCCTCCTGAGCTGCTGGGATTACAGGTGTGCACCACCATGCCTAGCCCAAGTCCAGTCTTTGAGGAAACTTCACAATGGCCACTCCAGCACATGCTTGTTGATTGGATAAGACAAGATGACCAGAGATAATTTAGCAAAGATATTTCTTCTAGTTCCAGGACACTGACACGACCAGATGTCCCACGTGGGGCAGCAGATCCTGATTGTTAACTTCCAGGCTCTCCTTAAAATGCACTCCCTCATAACGTTCCTTTCTGAAGTCACACCTGAGTCTCACTCATTTTACCCCCTGCTTTGTTTCTCCCTTGAGCTCCACCTTTCCTTCTCTCTTTCCCACCTCTCCTCCTCCTGGGTTCCCCTCTCTTCTCCCTCTGCCTTTCTCATTACCAGTCAGTGTTACTTGCCAAACCACAGCTCTTAGATTTCTATTTTCCCAAACAAATTTCTTGGCCGGTTTTATAGACTTTCATAATTGGTTCTCTCCTCTGGTCAAGTCCCTTCTCTGTCTCCCTCACCTCTTCCCCACTCTTCCCTACCATCCCCACCTTCCTCAGCCTAACCCCCAGGTTACAAGGTTTAACAAAAACGTTGACAGGAGGAAGTGCTCTTCCCCCAGCCCCGTGGAAAGCAGACATGAAGGTGTCACTTGGTGCGAGATGGGTCTCCCATCCTCAGCCCAGTAGTAGGCAGTTCTTGAAAACCAGACGGAACAGAAGGTGTCTCTGTGCAACGTCCCTTTTGTGGCTCGCTGCGCCCTCTGAGTCAGGATAATGAGAGAACATTCTTAAAACATGACTTAACCTCGCTCAGTCCTCAAATTCCTGGATGTGTGCAGAGCACGCTCCCCCAGCAAGCCCGAGCACAGGCGTGGGGCCGACTCCTAAGCTCCTCTCAGAGTTGCTATCTTCACAAAGTCACCTTCCAGTCATTTACTTTGCATTAAAACAAAGTTTTTAAAACATAGCCTGTTCATCTGTCCAGCAGGCATGCTGTGGGGCCTCTCCTGATGGTGTTTTTATGGCTTCATATTGTAATGATTGGGTCTCTGCCTTGGGGTTTTGGGGTCTCTTGACTTCACCATTAACAGGAAGAAGTTTTGGAAAATCCTTGTCAGAGGAAAAAAAAAAGAAAGAAACAAGCAGGATATTGTCCATTTCCAGAATAAAGCAGTAGCAGAGAGTCACAACATGATTGCAGGTCGTCCTTTATTTCACCTACACCTGGAGGTGTGTGTGTAACACAAGACTGAGTGATTTTAAGAAATTAATCTAACTGAAAGATGATTGAATTACAAAGGGAGGAAAAAGCCTTCAGTTGGCATCACACGGGGTCAGAGGCCACTGCTAATGCAATATTTCATCAATTGACTCATTGCTGTTCTTGCATTGATGTGATTTAGTTTCTCAAATAGCTCTTATCATGGCAGGCTTGCATCGGATACATTGCACAGACGCCTTGAAATTACCGCAGTGTGTTTACTTAAACGTTTTAAAAGCAATTTTAAATATAGTTCTGCGTGGTGTGTGTGTGTGTGCCCGTGCGTGCATGTACACTACCACAGAGAGATTTTACAAATGTTCAGACGAGGCCTCTGAGTGAACACTGGGACCAGTGTTGAATTGATACACTGGGATGCCCTTCATGCATTTCAAAGAGCTTCATGCAGACTAATGTTAAGCTGTTTTCATACCCATTGAATATACCATTCTCTCTCTTTAATACACTGAAGAAATCAGAGGACAAAGAGTCTCCCTGTGCTCCTTATCCAAGGCCACCCAACTGTTGCTGGAACCTTGAGCTTTCCGAGCGCTGGACACAAACTTGCAGCGTATCACAAATGCTGAAGACCAGTGGTGGGTCAGCCTGTTAAAAAGTACGATAACCTTAGGACTGTGGGGGGAGTTTTGATAGACTTTGTCTTTTATTTGTTTAATGCCAAACAAGTTATCCTAATGGTCTTTCTCACAGAGACCCACTGAGGTTGGGGGTAAAACAGGAAGGAAAGCACATGGGAAAGGCCAGAGGCAACATTTTGGCAGCCTCTCAGCTGGGTATGTGAGCACATGGGTGGTAATATCTTCATGCCCCAACCCGCCCCACGCCTCTTCCCCTTCATCTTTGTTTCAAAATGTTGTGTCTAGAGTTTGGAAATGCAGGCCTAGTTTGATACAAAGATTTGTAACTTCTTTCACCCTGAGCGCCAAGGGCAGGATGGTAGATTCTCTTGATACCCCTCCATGGGCCAGGAGGGTGTTTTCCTGTATTTCTTCATCAAATGCTTTTCAAGCATTTCAGAGCCAAGTGCTGTGTGTCACAGAGGACTCAGGCGGTCTTTGTGCTTGTGGGGGAGGAAGGAAGGTAAACAAGACCATGGAATCAGCTCGACAATAGAGTAGGTGTGGGCCTGAGGGAGGGCAAGGGAAAGAGGAAGACGAAAGGCAAGGTTCTCACGGTGAGGAACAGCGAAGGGCCTCCAAGCCTTGCTGGAGGCCCCGTCCCGGTGCCCACGGGTACGTCAGTTCCCTCCCAGTGGAAGTGTTTCTCGGCAGTGCCAGACACTGGCTAGACCCGGAACTGGGTGACGTTAGCTGTCAGCTCTCCCAGTTTTGGCGTTGGCGCCTTTTTCCTCCCTCCTGCGCGTTTCTCCCCCGCCCCTCTGGAGGAAGTTTCCGAACACTTTCATCAAAAGCTTCTTGGAGAAGCCACACATAATGTTTATCGAACTGATCTGAAGCGTATTCCCAGTTAGGCAGGAGTGACGAATCTGATGAGCACCTGGGAACTCGCACTTGCACCAGGCCTCAGAGCCTTATTCCAAAGGCGGCATTGAGCCAAGGAGAAGAGTTTCCTGCGAGGCCTGGGGGCTCCTGGCACCCCTGATCCGCATATTCTGGACAGTTGCCTGCCCTTTCTGCACTTAGAGTTGGCTCTGTTTCCAAACATTCAATCTGACATGCTTTTCCCTCCCTGCCCTGTATTGTGGCTGCATGATAAGGCCGGGGTGTGGGCCCGATAACTGCTAGTCTCAGACATTGTGGCTGGAAATCCCCCAAGGCTGTAGAAACAACTGCTTCGAAGCTTTGGAGAGATCCGTGATGGAAACACAATTGCAGCAAATGGGACGTTTTGATGTTGTCCCTTCTAAATGTACCCACTAACTCTCTGTACCCTTTGTAAGCCTTCTGTATGAGGACAGAGCTGGCTGAGTGTGTGGATGGGGAAAAAGTGTGAAGAGGTGGATGTATTGAAATAATATTCCTAATGTTCGGTGAAAAGAAGGGAAAATGACCAGTTGTAGTGTTCCACTTGGATTCTCCCTAGGGCCATATTTAGGTACTTTTCCCACAGGCATAAAGTACAGTCAACCCTCTGATCTGCAGGTGCAGCATCCATGGAATCAACCAATCTCAGATGGAAAATATTTAAAAAGAATGCATTTGTACTGAACACATAGAGACTTTTTTCTTATCACTATTCCCTAAATAATAAATATAATAATTATTTCCATGACATTTACATTGTGTTAAATATTATACATAATCTAGAGATGATTTAAAGCATTTGGGAGGCTGTGCATACATAGGTTTTATGCAAATTCTATGCCATTTTATACAAAGACCTGAGCGTCTATAGATTTTGAGGTGAGTCCAATCCCCGAAGGATACTAAGGGACCGCTCTACTACTTCTGATTTGTGACTCTCCATCCAAGGCGTGGAATTTTTGACAGTCCCTAGCACAATAAAGGCTAGTAAGTTGAACGTTTATCAACCCTCAACTTAGTTCATGAGACTGCCTTTAAAAACACATGCACACTGCAAACTTCAACTAAAGTTTCAGAAAGTGGGCACCTCTCAGGGCTATCTAATAGAAATATAAAGTGAGCTACATAAGTGTTTAAAATGTTTTTTGTTTGTTTATTCAAGGCTGGCTTCAAACTCATAGTCCTCCTGCTTCAGCCTCCCAAGTAGCTGGGATTTCAGGCATGTTCCACCATGCCCAGTTTCAGTAATTTTACATTTTCTAGGAATCATATTTAGAAAAGTAAAAACAAACAGGTGAAATTAATCTTTATTATTATTATTATTATTTTACAGTGCTGGGAATTGAACCCAGGGCCTCGTGCTTGCAAGGCAAGCACTCTACCAACTGTGCTATATCCCCAGCCCCTGAAATTAATCATAATAATATATTTTGCCAAACTTACTGTGTTAAAACATTGTCATTTCAACATGAAATCAATATAAGAATTATGAATGAGCCATTTTACTTTTTTTGCACTACATAGGCAACATCCAATGTATATTTTTCACTTCCAGCACATCTCTCTTGGGACCAGTCACATCTCAGGTGTTCAGTAGCGACAGATGGCTACCTTCTCACACCAAGAAGCTCTTGGTATCTTTTAAATGGCAATGATTTAGATAGCTCCACTGGATACAATTATTTACAATGTGGGAATTATAATGTCTTGGCCAAGGGATGCCTAAGATATGGATGTGGAAAGTGAATTGAAGAGGTTGGGTGTTAGAATGTGAGCTTTTAACCCAGAATTCTCTTAGTTACTTACTATGGAAATGAAAAGTTAGGCCCACACTGTGTGTGTGTGTGTGTGTGTGTGTGTGTGTGAGAGAGAGAGAGAGAGAGAGAGAGAGAGAGAGAGAGAGAGAGAGAGAGAGAAATGAATGTTCTTCGCTTGTAATCTGACATAAAGGAACAATTAACAGTGCAAATGGCTAGTCTCCTGGCACTTGCTCCCAAGCCACTGAGACCACAGAATTGGAAGATGGGAAGGAACCTTGGAGGTCATATTAATTTATGCCTCTCCTTCCTCTCTATGCTTTAGAATCTATTAGGAAGCTTCAGGAAAACACTGATTCCTGGGATTCTACCTCAAGGAATCAGATTCAATTTTTCTGGAGCAGGCCTGGGACTCAGCATTTTTAAGTCCCCCCAGGTGACTCTAAAATACATGATTTGACAGAAACATCCCCTTTATTTTACAGGTGAAAAGACAGAAACTAACCAACATAAGTGACTTGTCTAAGGTTCCTCAGCTTGCTAGGGGCAGAATGGGGACTAGAATACAGATGCTATTCTTTACTCCATCTCACATACAGACAGGCATTGCAATAACACCTCCATTGGGGGGGGGGGTCATTTTTCTTTGTGATCCCAGAATTGCTCTCATTTTTGTCTTGCAATACACTCCACAGCTCAACCTTGATTGAACATAAACTTCGAGAAAGGTCTCTGACTCTTATTTCCAGAATATCTTCAGAGCAATGATAATTTGATGTGATTCTGGTCAGGACCATGGCTCTGAATGCCTCCTATTTCAGGTCTAGTTGGGAGCTGGAACTATTCAGAATTTTAGTAAGAGAGATAGGGAGGGACCCCAAGGGTGCAAACACTTGTCTGACCAATTCTTTCTTCAGGGCTCAGCCCAAACCAGAGTGACTCATAAGCCCAGGATGCCACATGTAAACGTATCAAAGGGTATGTGGGTGAATACGGTGGGCTGGGTATGCACTCTGGCCAGCTGAAGAGGTGTCCCTTATGAATGGAGCAGCCTGGCCCCACTCCTGCTTCTCCTTGCCACATGAGAGACTACATAAGCTCAGTATGACCAGACCTCCAAATTGCTCAGAAAAGTCAGAAATTTGAGGGTTTGGTTGTTTTGTTTTGTTTTATTGTTTTTAATATCCTGATTTGTGAATGTTGGCAACTAACACAATTTTTAGAAAAACATCGTAAAGATCAAAGAAAGTGGACACATGAACTGTATTCTGCCTACAAGCCCTCAGAGTGGAACCTTTGAGTTAAGCTTAAGACTTCTCTATACTCATGACTCAGATTTATTGGCTTCTAAAATGTCCACCCCACACCATTGTACTTACTTTTTCCCTGGACCCTGTGAGGGTGCCAAAGGTGAATATCACTACCAGAAGGAAAAGTGATACAGGGGTACCACTCAGTTCCCCTTCTGAAATTTGTTTCCTCTCTATCCAGGTTACAACTTCTTTGGGGTGTGATACCTGTGAGGTGTCATAAATTTTCATGATGAAATTGAAACCAAAGCTCATTACTGTTCACGAGATCTAGTAGAATTTAAGTTCTTTTTGAACATATAATGAGTCAGATTTACTAACATCACCATGGGATAGACACCAGTTCTGCTAAACATGACTGTATAAGGAGAACTGTTTCATTCAGTGTGAAATGAAATGCAAGTTTCATTTTAGCACTGGGACAATGCTCTTAACCAATGAGATGATACAGGCGTGGTGGTGCAGTATTATAATCCCAGCTGCTCCAGAGGCTGAGGCAGAAGGATCTCAAGTTCAAATCCAGCCTCAGCAACTTTGCGAGGTTCTAAGCACTCAGTGAGACCCTGTCTCTAAATAAAATATTTAAAAAGGGCTGGGTTTTGGCTCAGTGGTTAAGCACCCCTGCATTCAATTCTTGGTACCAAAAAAAAAAAAAAAAAAAAAAAAATCAGAATTACTCTTACATACATTCTTCATTTCAGAAGAAAACACCCTTGATAAGTGTGCAGTGTGCTACTGAGAGCTCTTAATTTGAAATAATCTGAGGCATTAATAATAACAGGCGAACCCTCTCTAGTTAACAGTTTGAGTTGATGCTAAATTACCTTTTAATTTAAAGTACGTATAAAGTAAAACATAAATATAAGTTTTGTGAAGTATATCAAAGGTTAGAATATGATACGAAGTTCATTTGCTTCTTGGTTTTTCCTCCCTACACATAACCTTGAATTTTGCCACAGTTCTTTTTTTTTTTTTTTTTTTCTTAAATGTTACAGCCCTAAAATTAGAATGTGTGCTTGTGAGAATCTGTTTCAGGTACATTTCTGTGAACAGTTCCACTGTCCTCAAATAACCAGAGGTGGGTAACAGTTTCTGACATAAAAGCTGGAGGGAACAGGATTAAACAAGAATTAGAACGATTTTATTTTCTGTATCTAAAACCTCCAAGTCTTTGGAAAGCTGCTTGGCTTCTATTTTGAGCCACGCTGCCCACATATCTTAACAACAGAATTTTTTTTTTTTTTTTTGCATAATTTTGCTCTTCCTCTTTTTATCTCTGTTTGGGTGTATTTATTATTTCATATGTGATGATGCAAAGCTCGTTAAAAGGTCCATTTATATTCTTATCTGTGTGGGGATCGAGCTGCTTTCCTCGTACTGTTTATAGAACCCCCGCTGTAATATTCAGATTTGCTGGCAGTGAGCCCTTCCTAGCACGTACATATACATTCCATTCCCTCGGTGGCTCTATTTATGGGAGTCTATGTGATTTACTCAGGACTAATAAAGACAGTGTGAAAGGATGGGTCATGGATTTATTCATCCTGGAATTTTAGCACTATCAGAGAGAGGTTTATCTCGTGTTCTTTTTTTTTTTTTCTTTTCTCTCTTTTCAATTTAATTAAAACAACAACAAAAAAAAGCATTGGTCCAAATGAGTGACAGTTGGCAGATCTGCATTATTCAACTGGAGGGACTCCAGAGTTTCTGATGCTTGGAGATGGACAAGTAATTACCTCCTGTCTGTGACTATTTTCTACCAGGCTAAGCCCAATGTTTATTGTAAACTATCTGCCATTAAAAGCTGGAATCGCAAGCCTTCTGTTGCCTCACCATAAATTTGACTTCACTGTTTTTTTATTTACCTTCATGTTTTATTATATTCGTTGAAATGTTTCATTTTAAAGGAAGATAACAGAAGAATGAAAATTGAACAAATTCCAAATTCAGGCTTGAAAAAAGATATGCTTAGCAGACACCCGTCAGCCCTGATGGCCCCTTTCTGGGTATTGGAAGCTTCTGTGTAATTATTAGATATATGTTTGTTATTAATATATCACTTGTTAAATGGTCCAAAAATATCCTTTAAAAGTTTAATCAGAACGCAAAGACCAAGAGCAATGGTTTTGGGACTCGGAACCCCTTTATACTCTTAAAATTTCAAAGACTCTACAGAGCTTTTATTTGTGTGGATTCTCTCTCTCAATATTTACTGTATAAGAAATTAGAAATCAGATATTTTTGAATTCACTTACTCATTCATTTAAAAAGTAGTAAGCCATTGCATGTTAACAGAGATAACCTTTAAAAATATCTGTTGTAATATGTTGCTTTGTTTGAAATATGGGAAGAAAATCTGTCCCTGAACAGCTATGTAGTTGGACAAAGAGAGTATTTTAATGGCCTTATCAAATAATTATGGATATTCTTTAATCCAAACCCAAAGTTGGTAGTTTCTTAAAGATTAATTGCAATGTGGAACCTGAAAAAAAAAAAAAAGGAACTTACTTTTTCTAACAGGTTCCTGCCCCCACCCCCCCCAGAGGTGATAGTATTGTGGATTAAGCCTGGGAGTTCTTCATCACTTGGCTGTACCCTCAACCCTTTTTTATTTTTATTTTGAGACAGACTCTTGCTAAGTTGCCAAAGCTGGTCTCAAACTTGCAATCCTCCTGCCTCAGCCTCTGGAGTTGCTGGGAGTACATGTGCACCATGGTGCCCAGCTAGACTTTACTTTTTTGAGGAGTCTTAGGTACAATAAAACCTAAGCAGATAGTATGGGAAGTTCCCTTAAGTCCCTCCCCACACCAGTACCCTATTATTAACATCTTGCATTAGTGTGGTACATTTTTTATAACTGATGAATCAATACTGATATATTATTATTAACTAAAGTCCATAGTTACATTAAGGTTCATTCTTTTTATACACAGTTCCATGAAAATGGACAAATGTATAATGGCATATATCCCCCATTACAGAATCATACAGAATAGTGTCACTACCCTAAAAATCCTCTTTGCTTCTCCTAGTCATCTTTTATTTCCTTCCCCAGATGCCCTGGCAACCGCTGATCCTTCACTGTCTCTATAGGTTTGCCTTCTCTAGAATATAATATAGTTGGGATCAAGCAATATGTAGAATTTTGAAACTAGCTTCTTTCACTAGCAATATGCATTTAACATACCTTTATGTCTTTTCATGACTTGATGGCTCATTTTTTTTTAATCTCTGAGTAATATTCCATTTTATGAATGTACCATGGTTTTGATTATTCATTCACTTTTTGAAGGGCATCTTTGTTGCTTCCAGTTTGGGACAATTATGAAACAAGTTACTATAAACATTTGTGTGGCCATAAGTTTCCAACTCTTTTGGGTAAATACCTAGGAGTGTGATTGCTGGATCAAATAGTAAGAGTGTACCTACTTTTGTAAGAATTTGCAGATTGTCTTCCAAAGTGTATCATTTTGCATGCCCATTGGTACTGAATGAGAGTTTCTGTTGTTCCACATCCTTGTCAGTATTTGGTAATGCTAGTTTTTTGGATTTTGGCCATTCTGATAAGTAAACAGTATCTGTTTCTCATTGTTTTCTTTTGCAAGCCTCTAATGACATATGATGTTGAGCATTATTGATATGCTTATTTGCCATCTGTATGTCTTCTTTGGTGAGGTGTTTATTTGGATCCTTTGCCCATTATTTAATTGGATTGTTTGTTATTGTTGAGTTTTAGGAGTTCTTTGTATATTTTGGATACTAGTCCTTTTTCAGATATGTGTTTTGAAAACATTTTCTCCCAGTCTGTGGCTTGTCCTCCCATTTTCTGAAATCAATGGACCTTTCATACCAGTACAGTTTGGTACTAATGCTGGGTTCATGCTAAAGCATCAGAAGTTTAACCCATCATTGTTTGTGTGACATCAGTGCAAATTTTAACACAGAGAAAAAGCAAATAGCATCTTAATATTATTGTGAAAATAGTTTTAATTTCATCTACACATGCCTAAAACTCACGGACCACACTTTGTGAGCCATTGGCTTGAAGCAAACAAAGACAACCCATAGTACTTCTTAATTCAAGTTGCAGTATGATTAAATAGAACTAGAAATCTGAGGTTTGCAAATGTGAAATGATCATTTAGTTTTCTGCAAAGAGGACTTAAAAGGCACATGAGAAATATCATGCACAGAAGTTGGTGTTCTAATTTATTGGGCAGAGTCAATTTTGTTTATGTTTTTTTTCCAAGTGGTTGTTGGCAGAATATAATTTTTATTTTTCAACAAATAGAGAATATGCGTATATAAATTTATTAACTAAAGTTTATAAATCAATGAATGTCTCTCAGTAGCCAAAATTTGGGAGATGATGCCCAGTGATGAGCTTATGATAGTCTTATACACACAGACAAATACATAGAGCCCTAACTTCTTCCTTTCTTTTCCTAAAGAAAAAACATTCTTTTCTTCTGATAAATGTATTTTCCCATTCCTTCCATTAAGTACAACAATAAACCCTGACATTATACAAGACTCTAAAAGGTAGAGAAAAGAAGAATATTTGGGGACCTCAGAACCTGAGGAACAACATTGCAGTGAGTTTCTGGATTTTTATTTTTTACTCCCAGACATGGAGTGCAAGAAGTCAGCAAGGTGGGAATGCCAACAGCAGTAGTTAAAAATAAAAATAAAAGTCTGCTTCTTTTAACTAAAGGACTGGGAAAGGGGTAGCCTAGCAATGGGAAAATTTTAGAGCTATGGACTGAATTGTCTCCCCAAAATTTACAAGTTGAAGTCCCAACCCCTAATGTGATGATGTTTGGAGGTGGGGCCTTTGGGGAATAATTGGGGTTAGATGAGGTCAGGAGTGTGGGCCCTCATAATGGAATTAGTGGCTTTATAAGAAGAAGAGAGACAGATCACTTTTTTCCTGTCATGTGAAAACACAATGAGAAAGTAGCTATTGGCAACCCAGGAAAAAAGCCCTCACAAGGAACCAAATTGGCTAGCACCTTGATCTCAGACATCCCAAACAAACAAAACCCAGTTAAAACAAAGGGGTAAAATAAGATTTGTAGACTCATAACATAAAATAAAAATGTCCAGGTTTCAATTGAAAATTACTCATTATATCAACAACAAGGAAGATATTAAACTGAGTAATAAAAAAAAAAACAAATCAATAGATGCCAACATCAAGATGACAGGGATGGTACAATAACATGACAAAGATTTCAAGACAGCCATGAACATACAAGAAGTGAAGGCAGAAGTAGTCTGAGCAAAGAAACAGAAGATAAAAAGAAGAACCAAATGGAAGTTTTAGAACTTAACAATACAATAACTAAGATAGAAAATGCAGTGTTTGGACTCAATAGCAGAATGGAGGAAATAGAAAAAAGAATCAGTGAACTGGAAAATACAATAATAGAACTTACCCAATGTTAACAATGGTTCAAAAACAGATTGATAAAAAAATGAGCAGAAATTCAGAAAACTGTGAAACTATAATAAAAGATTTACATTGTATTATTGGAGTTGCAGAAAGAAAAGAAAAAGATGAGAATAAAAAAATCCTCAAAGAATCAGTGACTGAAAACTTTAAATTTTTAATAAAAGATATAAATATGGAGATTTAAGAAGCTGAGAAAACCCCAAATAGGATAAACCCAAAGAAATCCACTCCAAGACACATCATAGTTAAACTTCTGAAGACTAAAAACCAAGAGAAAAATCTTGAAATTAGTCAGTGAAAACATTATTTGAATGATAGTGGATTTCTTATCAGAAACTATGAGGGTCTTAAGGAAGGAGCACAACATTCTTTATGAGTTGAAAAAAGGAACTGTCAAATCAGAATTTCTATACCCACTGAACATATCTTTCTGAAATGAAAAAGAAACCAAGACAGTCTCATATGAAGTAAACTAAAAATCTGTCACTAGCAAACCTACTCTAAAAAATGGCTGCAGGAAGTTTGTAAACAGAAAGAAAACAACAGAAGAAGGAAATTTAGAGCATCAGGAAAGAAATGATAAAAGAAGAATACTTGGCGCAGCAGAAAAAATAAATAATTAGTAAATACAATAGTTTTCCCATCTATTATTCGATTTTTTAAAATATTTTTAGTTGTAGATGAACACAATACCTTCATTTCATTTCATTTATTTATTTATTTTTATGTGGTGCTGAGGATTAAATCCAGTGCCCCACACATGCTAGGCAAGCACTCCACCACTGAGCTACAACCCCTGCCCATATTATTCAATTTTTAAAACTGTTTAATTATTGAAGTACAAATGATAATTTTTTGTTATGGTTCTGAATGTAAGTAGAAGAAATAGAAGACAATTGTAATATAAATGGTGGGAAGTAAAGAGATGTAAAAGGAAATAGTTTTTCTATATTGCACAGGAATATAGAAATGATGACACCAACAGATTGTGATGAGTTATTTATATACCTAGATCAACTACTAAAAATACCGCTACAAAGAAATACATTCTAAAACACCACAGATAAACCAAAATGGAATTCTTGAAAATATCTGATTAATCTATAGAAAGGCAGGAAAAAGAAAACAGAGAAGTGAAAAATAGAACAAACAAGAAAATAAAAAATCAAATGACAATCTTAGGACTCAATATATCAATAATTATTAAATGTAAGTGGTCTATATACAGCAATTAAAAGAGAGATTGACGGAAATAGTTTTAAATCATGACCCATCTATATGCTGTCTACAAGAAACACACTTCAAATGTAATAATATAGGCAGGTTGAAAGTAAAAGGATGGAAGATTCAAGATGGTAGACTAGAAAAAGGCTGCATTTCCAGTTTCTCTGTGTCTTGGGATTCAAGCAATGGGAGTATTGCTTCTCAGCAAGGTAGGTGAAAGAGGGAATCCATTGTTATTCAGTATCAGAGTCTCTTAAAGATTCAGATATTTGGGTGCATTGAACAAAAAGCAAGAAAGAGTACTTTGGAGCCAAGCTGGTTGTGGCAGAGGCAACAGCATGGTTCACTGCAGAGGGGAGGGATAATACACAGAGAGAAAGAAACACTGTGGACAAATGAGGCATGGAAAAACCTGCAGATCAAAAAAGCAGCCTGAACGTACTGATCCAGAGGCTATACAGTGAACTGGTATTTGAAAAGTACTCTGTATTTCTCAACCAGAAAATGGAGAGCTGAGAGGCCCTCGTGAGGAGGCCACACAGCAACTTGTCCAAGAGATCATAGGAAACATGGCCATGTTGTCCAAGCAAGGACCTACAGTGTGGCCTAGGGTGTACTTAGCAGAATGTGAGTGGAACAGGCAGAGAGAAGATTGAACCCAGGGGAATTCAGGTCAGAAATGCTTTCCCTTTGAGTCTAGTGCTTTATGTGATTAGTTGAAGAAGATCAGGAAACTGAACAGGGGAGCTTGAATACATTCAGGGAATAAGGGTAGGAAAACTGTATTTGTGGACAGTGGAGTAGAGGATTGGCTTCCTTGCCCCATAAATAGAATCCATGGGAGGTTCCTGAGATCCAGAATTCAGCATTTGTTTGGCCCTAGGGATATATTGATCTAATCTCTCCAGAGCAGATACTAAAGTTCCTAAGGCCTGATTTGACCTAAGCCCCAGCTATAAGAACTTCCCTCTTAGAATTCTGCAGTAGCACCTCCTTGGGAGTGTTATCTATCTGATCTGTCTGGACAAAACTCCAGTTGACCACACTTCCCATTCTGATTCTACCTTTATACTGGTGTGACGGGAAGGTGAGAGCTATTTCTACCAGCTTTAGCTTCCAGCTTGAAGCTTTGTGAGCAACACACAAAAAAGAAAGGGATTAACAACACCTAGTCCTTGCTCTGTCTTCTCAGTACATAGCCCAGTGGAAGAAGGATCATCTGGCATAGGCAGTGAACATCCATCCCTGTAGATAGTTTTGAGCACTTCAGTGGAAAAAAAATTCTCTTGCTTTTCATTAAGAATCTTTTCTCCTTTTTGATTTTTTGGTATTATTGCTGTGATGATTGGTTCATGGATATATACAATATATACAATTATGTATATATACACATACATACACATAATACAACAGTTATATATTTGGTTCTTTTTCTCTTTTATAGAATTTTTTAAACAATGCTTTTTCCTTGTCTTTTGAGTGTTAGGGTTGTTTAGTTTGTTTTTGTTTGTTTCTCTCTCTCTCTCTCTCTCTCTCTCTCTCTCTCTCTCTCTCTCTCTCTCTCTCTCTCTCTCTCTCTCTGATAGTCAAATTCTCTTGTTCCCTCTTTCTTTCATTTTTTCCCTACTTTTTTCTTCCTTCTTTTATAACCATCACTTGCTACATCTCTTCTGCATTCTTTCTGTTCACATTTTGAACATTCTAAACATCTTTTCCATTTCTATCACATTTTGTTTTCTCTTAATGAACTGTATCTTTACCATCCTTTAGAACTATTTGGTTTATATAACCCCTGCCCCACCATTTATATTGTTGCAGTTATTAGTACTATGGACAGCACAGTTGATACCTGCCGTTTAATGCTGGATGTAGTTCATGGTAGTTTAATGTTTGTGCTATTGGCAATTGCTGACCCCATCATTTCTGTTTTGTAGTAATTAGTGTACTAGATGTCATGGTAGATGTCAGGTATTTGTTTTAATGCTGTATATAGTTTGCATTGGTTGTTGCTATTGTTTGTTTACTCCTTTTCTGTGAGGTGCTGGGACACCCATAGATATAGGAACTCTGCAAGTTCAAAGGGTAGAGTTTCTGCTGCTGAACTAAACCCAGTTAAGAGACAGTGCACCTTGATCAACATACAAATTAATCACTCTCAAACTTCAGTGATACTTAAATACAAAGAATACAGGAGACAAAAATCCCAAACTAATGATCAGGCCCCAAGTAGGATTAGCTAGTGGGGGCCCTCATGTCCCACTCACAGACATCCATTTTTACAGCAAAAACAGAGAGTATTAACCCAAAGGCTTGTGGATACTACACCTATTAGAGGGTTTAAATCTGGATCACTCTAGGACACTTTGGCAAGATAAGGTTGTGCCCTAAAAAGGCCCATGCATAAGAGTGGAAGAGAAATCCATACCAAGAGATGCATAAAAATCAACACTGGAATGTAAGAAAATGAGGTAACTTGATGCCTCTTAAAGTTCATAATTCACCAACAACTGTGTACAAAGATATTAAAGTGGATGAAATATTAGATAAAGATTTAAGGAATCATTATAAAAATGATCAATTAATTCCAAGATAACACAAACAACTGAATGAATTATGAGAGTCAGTACAGGTCATGAAAGAAAAATTCAGTAAGGAGATACAGATATTTTTAAAGGACCAAATGGAAATCTTAGAAATGAACCACAATAAATTAAATAAAAACATTCAGTTGAAAATCTCTCTAAACTATGCTGAAGACAGAATCTCAGAGCTGGAAGACAAAATGGCCAGACTTGAATATTCAAACAGTATTAAAGAAAATAGGGAGCCATGACCAGAATATACAAGAATTTTGGTATATTAAGAGACCAAATTTGAGAACATTGGAACTGAAAGTGTTGTGAGATACAGGTCAATGACATGCATAACCTCTTCAGGGAGATAATAAGAGAAAAATTTCCAAACCTTGAGAGTGAGATGGACATTCAGATACAGGACCCCAAATAGCAAAGATCAAAAAAGATGTCTACAACACATTATAATTAAAATACCCAACAGATAGAAAAGAATAAAATTTTAAAGAACTCAAGATAAAAATGTCAGGTCATGTTTAGAAGCAAGCCAATCAGAATTATCTTTGAATTCTTAGCACAAACTCCAAAATCCAGGTGGACTTGGAGTGATGTGTTAAAAGTCATGAAAGAAAATAACTGTTAACCAATATTGCTATATACAACAAAGCTGTCATTCAGAAATGCAGAAGAAATAGAAGCCTTCCAAGATAAGCCGAAACTAAAAGAATTCATTGACTACTAAACTGGTGCTGAAGAAAATATTTAAAGAGTGGCTGGGGTTGGGGCTCAATGGTAGAGTGCTTGCCTAGCGTATATAAGACACTGGGTTTGATTCTCAGCACCACATTAAAAAAAAAAATATATATATATATACATATTTATATAAATAAGTAAAAGTTATAAAAATAACACTTAAAGAATATTTCACACAGAAGAAATCAAAAACAAACTCAGAGCTCACAAATGGACAAATCTCATTTGAAAAATAACTAAGCAAATGAGAGCAGGACCAAATTAAACATTAGAAATAAATCAAAATGGCAGGAATTAATAAACATCTCTCTATAAAACTGTTGAATGTAAATGGTTTCAACTCTCCAAATAAAAGATGAATGTAGGCTGGCCAGGTGCAGTGGCCATACCTGTAATCCCAGTAGCTCAGGAGGCTGAGGCAGGAGGATTTCAAGTTCAAGGTCAGCCTCAGCAACTTGGCAAGACCCTGTCTCTAAATAAAATATTTAAAGGACTGGGGATATGGCTCAGTAGTTAAGTGCCCCCGGGTTCAATCCCTAGTATTAAAAAAAAAGGGTAGGCTGGCAGAATGGATTAAAATACAAAACCCAACTATATGTTTTTTTCCAAGAGTCTTACCTTTCAGGGAAAGAAAGGCAGACATGGGTTGAAAGTAAAAGGATAGAAAATGACATATCATGCAAATGGAACCCCAAAACAAACAGGAGTAACTACTTTCATATCTGACAAAGTAGATTTCAAACCAAAATTAATCAGAAGAAACAAGAAATGTCACTCCATACTGGCAAAGTGAAAAATTCAACAAGAAGATATAACAAGAGTAAATATGGCCCAAACCTTGGTGCACCTAATTACATAAACCAGACAGTACTCAAATTGAAGATTCAGACCCAAGTATAATAATACAGAGTGTTTTCAACATTCATCTCTCACCAATAGATAAGTCGTCTAGATATAATCTCTGGAAAGACTCTTTGGATCTAAAGATATTATAAATCAAATGGACTTAACAGACATCTATAGAATATTTTGTCCAACAACAGCCAAATATACTTTATTCTCAGCTGTTTATGGAATCTTCTCCAAAATAGACCATTTTTAGGACACAAAGCAACTCTCAGCAAAAAAAAAAAAAAAAAAAAAAAAAAAACCTTGATATAATTCCTTACATTTTATCTGATCATAATGGAATGAAATTAAAAATCAATACTAAAAATTCCTAGAGAAACAATACAAACACATTGAATTTGAATCATACACTTTTAAATAATGAATGGATGGTAGAAGAAATCAAGGGGGAAATTTTTAGAATGCTAGAATCAAAAGAAAATAGTGATACAACATACCAGAACCTGTGGAACACTAAGAAGGTAGTTCTAAGAGGAAAGTTTATAGCTATGAGTGCCCACATTAGAAAATCAGAAACATACTCAGGTCATCTAGGTTACTCAGGCAGAATTGATATTGTTAAAATGGTGATACTACCAAAAGCAATATACAGATTCAATGCAAAATATCAATAACATTCTTCACAGAAATAGAAAAAAAAAAAAAAAAAAAAAAACTAGTCCTACAGTTGATTTAGAAGAACAAGAGACCCAAATAGTCAAAGTAATCCTGTGTCAATAAAGCCATGCTGGAGGCATCACAATATCTAACTTCAAATTATATTACAGAGCTAAAGTAACAAACACTGCATTGGCATGAAAACAGACACATAGGCCAGTGGTACAGAATAGAAGACACAGAAAGATATCCACAAAGATATAGTCATCTGATCCTTGACAAAGGTGCCAAAAACATACACTGGAGAAAAGACAGCCTTTTTAGTATATCGATCGTGCTAGGGAAACTGGTTATACATATGTTAAAGAATAAGACTAGATCCTTTTCTCTCACCCTGTACAAAGATCAATTCAAAGTGGATTAAAGATCTAGAAATTAGACCAGAAACTATTCAACCCCTGGGGAAAAAAACATAGGGTCAACACTCCAACATATAGGTGTAGGCAACAATTTTCTCAATAGGACCCCTAAAGCTCAGGAAATAAGGCCAAAGATTAATAAATGAGTTGGAATCAAGTTTAAAAGCTTCTGTACAGCAAATGAAATGATAACATGAAAATAGAACCTATAGAATAGGAGGAAATCTTTGCTAGCTACTCTTCTGACAAGGATTAATATCCAGTATCTAAAGAACGCAAAAACCTAAATACCAAAAACAAATAAAAACCAGATAACACAATTATTAAATGAGAAAATGAACTAAGTGGAGATTTCTCAAAAGGAGAAATATAAGGACCCCAAAAATATAAAAATATGTTAAACATCATTAGCAATTAGGAAAATGCAAATCAAAATTACACTGAGATTTCATCTCACTCCATCAGAATGGCATCCATCAAGAATAAAAATAATAAATGCTGGAAAAGATGCAGAGAAAGGGAACGCTTTTACACTGTTGGTAGGATTATCAATTAGTACAACCACTATGAAAATAGGTATGGAGGTTCCTGAAAAATCTAGGACTGAAACCACCATATGACTCAGCTATATTGTGCTCCTTGGTATTTAAAGAATTGAAGTCAGCACACTATAGTGATACATGCACACTCATGTTTTTAGCAGCCCAATAGCCGAATAAACTATGGAAACAGCCTAGGTGTTCCATGATGGATGAATGGATAAAGAAAATGTGGTATATATACACAATGGAGTTTTATTCAGTCGTAAAAATGAATGAGATTATGTCATTTGCAGGAAAATGGATGAAACTTGAGAATATTATGTTAAGTGAAATAAACCAAACTCAGAAAGTCAAGGGTTGTATGTTTTCTCTCATGTGTGGAAGCTAGAGAAGAAAAAGGAAAAGAAAGATGGACAGGGTGGAGGGAATCACATGAAAATCAAAGGGAAATCAGTGGAGTAGAGGAAAGGGACCAGGGGAGGGATGAGGAGGGCAAGTGTTAATACTGGGGAATGATATTGACCAAATCATATTGTTACAGTGTGTGCATGTATGAATATGTAATAATGAATCCCAACATTATGTACAAGTGAAATCCACCAAAAAATATGAAAAAAGAAAGTAAAAGGCTAGAAAGAATACATAATGCAAACAATAAAATAAACCAGGAGCGGCTGAATTAGTATAAAGTAGACGTTAGAGGGGCTGGAGTCTGGCTCAGTGGTAGAGCGCTTGCCTGGCATGTGTGAGGCCCTGGGCTCAGTCCTCAGCACTGCATATAAATAAATAAAAGATCCATTGACAACCAAAAGAAAAAAATTTAAAAAATAAAAGAATGATATAAAATAGACTTTAGAGCAAAGGGAATCTCCAGATATAGAGAGAACCTCTATATAATGATAAGTGGATCAATCCACCAAGAAGACATAGAAGTCTTAGATGTGTATGCACCAAATAACAGAGTTGCAAAATATGTGAAGTAAAAACTAATAGAACTTAAAAGAGATATATAAAAATGCATGGTTATGATTGGAAGTTTCAACACTTTTCTTAATAATTGTTAGACCAACTAGACAGAAAATAAGTACAGAGTATAACCAAAAAAAAAAAAAAAACACAATTGACTAACAAAGTCTAATTGACACTTATAAAACACTCCACCCAACAACAGCAGAAGGCACAATCTCTTCAAGTGCCAAAGAATATATATCAAAATACACCATATTTTTGGCCATAAAATAAACCTCGATAAATTTTAAATGATTTAAATCATGCACAGTGTGTTCTCTGACCACAATGGAGTCAAACTAGAAATAAAAAGATTAATAGGAAAATTTCCAAACAATTGCAAACTACAAATGCACATATAAATAATCTATGAGTCAAAGAGAAAGTGTTAAGGGAAGTTTAAAAATACATTGAACTGAAGGAAAATGAAAATACAATGTGTCAAAATTGTGGACACATCCACAACGATGCTGAAGAAGAAATGTATAGCACTAGGTGTATATACTTGAAAAAGAAAAGAAAAAAATCCCAAATCAATCTAAGTGCCAACTTGAAAACTTGGTAAAAGAAGAACAAAATAAATTCACAGCAAGAGGAAAATAATAAAGAGCAGAAATCAATAAAGTTGAACACAGAAAAACAATGGAAAAAATCGATTAACCAAAGAACTGTTTCTTTGAAAAGATCAATATAATTGACAAGACTCTAGCAAGACTGACAAAGTAAAAAATAAGACGAATTACCATTATCAGCAGTAGAAGAGAAATCATTACAGACTCTGCAGACATCAGGATAATAAGGGAATACTACAAACAACTCTATAAACATAAATTTAACAATTTAGAAGAAATGGAACAATTCATGGAAAAACAGTGTCACAACTTATCCAATGGGAAATAGATCCTTTGAATAACCTTATAACTAAAAAGGAAATTGAATTTGTAATTTTAAAAACCTCAAAATAAATCTCCATGTCCAAATTGTTTCACTGGAGATTTCTGTTAAACATTTAATGAATTAAACCAATTCCACATTATTTCTTCCAGAAAATAGAAGAGGAGGGACATGTCTTAATTCATTTTATAAAGCTAATGTTACCTTTATGCCAAAAACCAAAGACAGCACAAAAAAGAAAACTATAATCTAAAATCTTCCAAGAATATATACACAAAAATCTTTAACAAAATACTTGCAAATAGAAGCCAGCAATACAAAATTAATATACACCAAGAATGAGTTTTATTATAGGGATTTATTCAAAATCAAATATAGTCACCTTATTGACAGACTAAAGAAGAAAAATCACATTATAATATCAATAGATTCTGAAATAACACTTGACAAAATTCAATACTCATTCATGATTTTTTAAAAATCTTCCAGGAAAATAGGATTAGAGGGTGAATTAATTAGTCAGCTTTCTATCACTATAATGAAATGCCTGAAATGTCTAACTTATAAAGAGAAAAGATTTATATAATTCCTAAAAGTTCCACCTTTCCCAGTAGCACAACTCTGGGAATCAAGTCTTTAACACAGGGACCTTTGGTGGACAATCAACATTCAAACTATAACAGAGGAAGACTACCTAGTATGGCAAAAACCTACAGCCAATATTACATGTAATTGTGAAAAAGTAAAATTTTCCCCATAATGTTGGGGACAAGGCAAGGATGCTTGCTTTCACTGCTCTTATTGAACATAGTACTAGAAGCTCTAACCAGTGCAATAAAGCGTAGAAAGTAAATAAAAGTCATACAGATTAAGAAAGATGAAATAAAGCTATTCCTATTTATAGATCACATGATTTTCTAGATAAAAAATCCCAAAGGATTTGCCAAAAAGAAAGAAAAGAAAAGAAAGAAAGAAAGAAAGAAAGAAAGAAAGAAAGAAAGAAAGAAAGAAAGAAAGAAAGAAAAGAAAAGAAAACTTTTGGATTAGTGATACCAAAAACAATTATATTTTTATAAACTATGAATGAACATATAGACATCAAAATTAAAATATAGTACACTCATTCAAAAATATAGAATACTTAGGTATAAATCTAATAAAACAAATGCAGGACATATATGCTATAAACTACACAATGTTATGGAACTAACAAAGAAGATCTACAAAAATGGGGAGATAGCCCATATTCATGGATTAAAGGCTCAACATAATAAAGATGTCAATTTTCCCCAGATGGATATAAAAGTTTAATGTAATTCCTATAAAAATCCCATCAAGATATTTTTGTAAACATAAACAAGATTATCCTAAAATTCAAAACACTTAAACAATTTTGAATAAGAAGACTAAACTGGGAGGAATCAATCTTCCCAGTTTCAAGACTTCTATAACTATAGGAATCAAGTCTGTGTAGTACTGGCAAAAAGAGAGACATATTAAACACATCTATTAATGGAATAGAATAGAGAATCTAGAAATACCTCCACATAAATATGCCTGATTGATTTTTTTTTACAAGGATGTAAAAGCCATTAAATGGAGGAAATGTAGCCTTTTCAATAAATGATGTAGAGGCACTTGAACATTCATAGCTGCAAAAAGAGAAAGACTCTTGACCTACATATCCTACTTTATTCAAAAATTAACTCAAAAAGGATCAGAAGCTTAAGTGTGAAATGTAAAATTTTTAAGATTTTTTTTTAGAAAAAAATAATTGGAGAAAAGTCTTTGGAATTCAAGGCTATGCAAAGAGTTCTTAGACTTGAACTATAACCATGTTCCATAAATAAAAATATTGATAAACTTGATGCTATGAAAATAATTTTTTTCCTCTGAAAAGATCCTGGTAAGAGAATAAAAGGACAAATTCTGCTTATATTTTTTCAGAGAAAATATTTACAAGGCTCATAGCCACCAAAATGACTAGTATGTAGAATATAGAGAGCACTCTCAAAACTCAGCAGTAAAATAAGCAAAAGTTCAATTAGAAGATGGTGAAAAGCTATGAAGAAGACATCACAGATGGCAAATAAGCACATGAAAAGATGTTCAATATCATTAGTCATTAGGGAAATGCACTGAAAACCACCAAGAGATACCATTACATGCTTATCAGAGTAGCTAAAATAAAAAATCATGAAGACACCACATGCTGGCAAGAACATACAGAAACTGGATCACTCAAACATTGCTGGTGGGAATGCAAAATTGACAAACTCAACAGACCCTGAATGTCTCTCCAGAGAATTGTACTGAGTGAATAAAGACAAACCCCAAAGTTTACATACGGTATAATTTTATTTATATGACATTGGTTTTGTTTTGTTTTGTTTTTAAGAGACACTACCTTGCAATATTGCCTAGGCTGGTCTCAAACTCCTGAGCTTAAATGATCCTCCTGTCTCAGCTTCCGAAGTAGCTGGGATCACAGGTGCGTGCCACCGCAATGGTCCTATGTGACATTCCTGAAATGAGAACTCTAGAAAGGGATTAGTGGTTGCCAGGGTTTAAGGGAGAAAGAAGTGCATGTGGTTATAAAAGGGTAACATGGGGGTTCTTTGTAGTACAGAAATGTTCTGTACCCTCCGAGATACAGACTTTATCCACATTTTTATTGGTGCATTATAGGTATACATAATGATAGGATTTGTTGTTCCATATTCATACATGCACACAATATAACGATATAATTTTAGTCAATATCATTCTCCAGAGATCCAGATGTTGACTTGTCTGCAGCGAGGGCTCTCTCGGCAAGGAGGATCACTCAGAAGGCGTAGTGCCACCAACACGGCTGGTGGGGTCTGGTACACGGGCTCTGGCTGAGTTTCTTACAGCACCCACATTCAGCCTGGTGTAAAATTATGGTTGTGTTGACAACAAGAACAAAAGTCTTATCCTTTTGAGTGTTTACAGATGGATTAACTTAGTGAGAGTGTTGAATTCCATACTAAGGAGTTTGGTTTGTGTTTTGAAGGCAAAATGTGACTATTGAAGGATTTTAAGACGTGGTTACAAGATCAGATTTGTAATTTTGAAAGGTTATTCAGATTTGTCCCAATAATGTCCTTAATAGCAAAACAAAGTCCCAAATCGCAGGTTGTGCTCTGTTGTCAGATCTCTTTAGTCACCTTTAATTTAAACATTTCCTCAGAGCTTTCTTTGTCTTTCATGAACTTGAGCTTTTGGAGAGTCTGACTTGTTATTTTGCAGAATGCCCCTCAATTTGGGTTTGTCTGATGTTTCCTCCTGATTAAATTCTGTTTATGTCTTTGGACAGAAACACTCCAGACACAGTGCTGCACCCGTCTCAGTTTATCATAGATGAAGTTGATGGGTTTTGTTAATTGTGGTGGTATTAATTTTAAATCACTTGGTAAGGTGGTGATTCTCAAGCATCTTTATTGCAAAGTCATTATTTTTCCTTTTATACTTTATAAATTTGTTATTTCTCATGGATAATAATTTCAATTATAAGTATCTCACTACTCTTCAGATTCTTACCCTCTAATTTTAATAATACTTAATGATTCTTGCTTGAATCATTTAATACTATGATAGATGCCAAATAGAAATTTTCAAGTTCCATTATTCCTTCTCCATTCATTGATTAGCTTTCTTCTAGAAGACTCAACTTTCCCTTCTCCTACCTATTTATGTACATACATACATCACACACACACACACACACACACACACACACACACACACAGAGAGAGGGAAAGAGGCTCACACATTCTTGTTTTACTCAATGAATTCTGTGACTTTTAATCTTTCTGCATCATGCTTTAGGTGTTTCTCTTACACATTGCATATAGGTTTTGTTTTTTTTTTTTTTTTCCGTAAAAGAACTCTGAGTAGTTTTTTTTTTTTTTTAGTACTAGGAATCGAACCCAGGACCTTGTGCATGCAAGGTAAGCACTCTACCATTGAGCTACATCCCAAACACTGACTTGGTAACCTTAAAACTGTGAGTTTTATTCATCCATTTGAATCATGAAAAGAATACATAAAGATTTATTTCTACCAAAAAATGAAATCGACTTATAAAACGTTTTAGATGTAGTCGTAAGTTAAAAAAAATCACAAAGGAAGTGTGTAAAATATGAGCCCCCCCTCTGTTGGGGGCAAAGGCTATATGTATATATAGTTCCATAGTCACAAATATTTCTGGAAGGTTACACAAGTAGTGGTTAACATTGGTTACCTCTAAGAAGTTGTCCTTGGAGGGGGGTCTCCATGGAGCTTTTGTATTACTTGAATTTTAGCATCTGTGAATAGGCATTTCTTAGATCATTCAAAGTTCCAATGTCTGCTTGATAGCTCAGAGCCTACAGCACATACAGACAGATACCTGCTCTGTGGGTTGGATGTCACGAGAGCAGCAGCAAGAGGCGGGTCATGGGAAGCCTCCTAGAGAAGAGGACATTTGAAGTGAGGCATCTTGGCTTCATGGAAAGAATGCGGGCACTGATGTCTGATTTGAGTCTCTAGCTAGTCACTAAGTGAACTTGGGCAAACTTAGGCATTTGTACAACTCCCACAGGATTCTTAGGAGGATTAGAAATGATCCGATGTGTGTAGAGTACCAAAGCAGAGCCGGCACAAACGTTCAGCATCTTTGAGGACTGAGTAGGTTTTAACAAAGGGAAGAAGGTGGCCAGGAGGAGAAGGCCATCACTTAGAGGAGCAGGCTGGGAGCAAGCCTTGGGTATTGGCCCCAGGGGTAGTGGAGAAAGACAAGGAAAGTTCATGAAGGTCATTAAATTCCAGGATAAGAAGTTTGATTGTATGTTGAAGGCAAAGGGCACCTATTGAAGGATTTTAGGTAGAAGTAGTTACAAGGTCAGGTGTGTAATTTTGAAGGGTCACCTGCCGCAAATTGAGGGGCAGACTGGAGAATTAAAAGTGAAATTAGGAAAGCCATTTAGAAGATACTTGCCATAATCTAGAAGGAAGAGGAAGACCTTAATCAAACACTTAGCTATGAAGAAAGTAGAATCATTAAGATCTTCACCCCTATTAGATGTGACAATCAAGAAGAAAGAAGGAAAAAGCCCAGAGGTGTCCATCTTAAGCAACTGTGTGTATGGTGGCAGGTAGTGAATAGATCTGCAGGAAAGAAGAGTGTAGTGCTGGGTGTGCTGAGTTTAAGGTGTCTTTGATACGTGCAAATAGTCATTTAATAGTCTTCTCAATGGGCAGCTGAAACTCAGAGAGAAAACTGCCAGGCTGAAACTCGACTTTGTAAGTTCAAGAGAGGATAGATGGCTAGAAAGGCAACGATTATTTTGGGTAATATCAAGCATGACAGGGTTATGAGACTGGGTGGATTACTCAGTCTTAAAGTTCTAAATAAAAGACTGATTAACAGTTTTAGTGTCAACAATCAAAACCTAGGGCTTAAGGATGCGACCAGAAGGCCTTTGCTCCGGGTTATGAATGGAAAAATAACCAAGCAACTTTGGATGTCTCCACAAAAGCCTCAAATGCTTTGTGCTTTCAAGGACACTATTAATATGACAACCACTGAAATCATTTGGCAAGTGGTAGACTTGATCTATAACTGACAATTACATTATTTGTTCTGATTACAGAGTTAAAGATAAAATTGGAAAGTAGCCAAGAGAAGCTATTTACCACATTAAAGAGAATCCCAAGTAAAGTATTTGCAAGCCCATGTTTGAAACTTTGGCTATGGTTTGTTAAGTGTTCATAGCAATATCCTTTGGAGGAGAATAGGTAAAATGATTAGAGAAGCATTAAAGAAACATTAAGAATCCAAACTTTTGCCTTGACATCATTTACTCTGTGCCTCTGATGGGGGGGATACAGTTCCTGTGAACTGATAGATGTCCTTCCAACCTGAGCCCCAGATGTGAGCTTTGTCATCCAAGGGCACCCTCATTCTTTACAAAGTATTAGATGAACACAAATGTATTCTTGTTTTGGAGCAAAAGACCCCCAAATCAATACTGTAACTTTTATTTCTCTAACTTTTTTTTTCTTTCTTTCCCCCTTTTCTTATTAGTCAGTTTTTCTTCTTTCTTGTCTATGTCTTGTGTTTAATTGGCCATGGAAACAATTTGCTTGCTTCATTGTCTAGCCCTGTTCATTGCATAGATGGCTAAAATGACTGCTGACTCTTAATTTAAAGCAGTGATCAATTAGCATGTGTACATGTGTGTGTGTGTGCGTGCACATGCACACATGCATTGTTTGTATGTGTGTAATAGAACTCCCCCCGACCTTTTTGTTTTATGAAATAAAATCTTGCATGGAGACTGGTATAGAAAACCTATCTAAAAAAATAAATCAACAGCCACTAGGTCAGTACCTAGAATGGGAAGTTTGGGTCAGACCATCCCATGAACACTGAAGTACCCTCCAAGGTCTATGCAAGACCAGGTTTGAAACCCAGTGGTCTGAAGCAGGGTGTTGGAGATCAAGAGAACAACTCCACAAGAGTCCCCCAGGGAAGTGGCATCACCTGAGGTGCCAAGGAGCATGAGGTTAGTATGTTTCTGACCTGGTAGGCTTAAAAGACCATCCCAGGTGGGGAAGCCCTGGAGGAGGGAAAGGATGTCTTGTTTCCTGGTAGCAACCTACCAGGTACAGTGTTGTAGGTTGTAGGGTACGGTGTGAGTGAATCCTAGCTGCAGGTCCAGTGTTTTCGTCAGTTTGATCAGCTCCATTTCATGCCTACAGGCACACTCAGGTAGCAGCCAGATGGTCCCCCCAGACTGGCTATTTGTGAAGGATTTAGAGGAGAATTTTTCGGGCTACATGCAAATCCATCTCTCATACTAAGAAATAACTATTCAAACTGCAAAACAGAGTACATAATTTGTCAATGATGAAAATAGAATTCTTTTATACAGATGCATTTCAGATGGCTACTGGACATCTGAGAAATGGTTATGAAATAATGCCAAATACAGTTGTTGGTTCCAGTTCCATCTTAACCCCTCCTTGACTGTGCAGAATGATGACATAGTTATTCTCAACCTCCATCCTCTTCTTGGGACAAAACAGGGGCCAGCCAGACATCTGCAGTCATCTACAGTCTTGAATCACCTATGGTCTTGAATGTTTTAAAGCAGATGTGACTACTCTTACCAAGAGTAAAATACTGGACACTTTCATGGCAGCCTAAGGACGCACTGCCCAGCCCCTTCTTTCCCTTGCCCTCAGAGACACTAAATCACCTATCTAACAACTAGCAGCTGGGCTGTTTTGAGTAACCTGGAGACTGCTATTCCTCTGAGGTTTGGTGCCTAGATGACAAGCCTAGTGCCTTCTTTTCCCAGTCTAGTTTTTGGATTGATTCTCTTACGCAGCTTGACCATGATTCTCCAAACATCTGGACTCAGCTCTTCCGAAGCTACCCTCATCTGATACTTCTCTTCTCCTAAGAGTGTCACTCCCTCCTCTACCGAGGACTTTTATCACCTGCCTGGTCTTGGATTGGACTTGCTCCATCTAGTTCCCTACCACTCCCTCTTTTCTTTCTCCCTGCCTCCTGGCTGCTGTCCCTAGACAGGATGTCCTCATCCCCTCATAGGAGTATAAACTACAGAGTCACTTGGAGAGGCCATTTCTTTATCCAGCCATGATGTCATTGCTCAATAATCTGTGACTCTTCTCTCAGAGGCTGTACCACATTATTTTGATTATCTTCCGTAACTATATTGCAGGGATTGACTTTTTCCAAATGACCAGCCATGAGTCAGGGTCAGGCACAGTGATGAAGGCTGTGACCAAACACGACACTAACATTTGTGTTGCTAAAGTAATAAGATTATTTTCTTTTGTAATTTGTAACCTGGGCTCCCAAAGAAATTACCCTAACCTGTAAGTCTGAGGCCAGGGGCTTCGTTTGTTCTTACCATGACTTCATTTTCAGCACTGAAAAGAGAGTTTAGAAAATTGCAGATGCTTAATCAATATTTGTTGAGTGAATGGACAGGAAGACTTCCACGAATATCAGAGCAGAAGCAGTATTCTGTGGACAGATGACCTCTCAAGGTCACAGTCTTGAGAGAACTCACTGGCCAAGCACAGAAATCCTGATTTTGCCTTGCCGTGTATGGAAATGTACCACTGAAATGCTGCAAGCCCAAAGAGTTAGTAACAATTAAGTCAGGAATGTAAACCTCAGGATCATCTGCATGTTGAAGCCATGTGTGCCTGTGTCGCTCCTAAGGAAACCTCTGTAGAGTCAGATGGTCAGGACCACGTGTCGAAGTCTTTCCATTGTAAATCATTATTACCAGAAAATTTTTTAAAATGTCTTCAAGTACAGTTTGGGGCTTTAGATTTGTTTTTCCCTTCATGTGGTAGAATCACATCTGGACATTAGATATATTTCATCCAAAAATAGCATTTATCCAACTTACTATTGCTTGAGGAGAGAAATCTTTTTTTTTTTTTTTTTTTTTTTTTTTAGGCAGATTCTGCTTATAATTCTCTGTAGTCTTTCATGGCTCACTGCCATTTAATAGAAAAAAGGAATCAAGAAGAGTGTGTGTGTATGCAGGAATACAATGACATTATTTTTATAGACTGAAAAAAAAAATAAGGTAACTACTTTGTCATCTTCTTTTATTCATTTATTCCTGAAGGTTGTCACTGATCTTCCAGGTCATGTTGGTAAGCCCTAAGCTCAGCACCAGCATGAACTCCACTGGACTCTTAGTAATTACTTCTGGGCCACAGAACATGAGTTCGGGATTTCTTTATCTGTCTTCTTATAGACATGGCTCTTTTTATTATCCTTGATTGTGTCCTCCAATCTACCTACTATTTGGGGCTTAGAAAGAAGGAAGAGAAATGAAAGAGGAGTCAAAAATAAGAGATGAAAGAAAAAAGAGTAGAAGGTTAAAGTACCAGGCTCAGAGAACCCTTTATAGCAGCTTGCACACATTTAGAGGCTGAAATTGGAATAAAACCCGACTGAAGAAAAATCAGCATGCCACCTTTTCTACCCAAGGCACTGACACTAATTTAAGTAAATAGGAGTTGGCCCTGGAAGGGACAGTTTGCAAATAAAGAAAGCTTTAATAGTTAATCCCAGTTTCGTATGCATCAAGGTCCTCAGGAGTTCTGGAAATTTTTATCTTCAGGGACAGGACTCTGACCTTTCTTGCTGTGTGGCATCTGGTCAGTCTTCTTGAGGAGAATTCTGTTATTTGAACTGTGTCTTTTTCTTTTTTTTCCCTGAAGGCACATCCTACCCATTTTCTTCCATGTGATGGAGATGATTCCCAGTTTCCTGTTCAAAGTGTCGTCCAACCAGAGTTAATGGGTCTGGCCTGTCATTATTATCTTGAGCCATCCCTCAAATGTCCAAGTGGGTTTCCAAGCCTTCAGTTAATATAGCCTGCTCCTGGAGTCCTTTTCCATGCAATGGGGAAGGATTTACTGGATGCCACCCATATCCTCTAGTCGTCTCACTTGTGACTTTCCATAAAGAGGTGTGTAAAATAGCAGAGGGGTTCCAGGGATACAACCTTAGCTACGGAAGAGCACCACTGCCTGAGCTGTACAAGGATTCAATTTGGGATCCTGGGATCCTCAGTACCATGTCTTTAACAAGCTTGCTAATATCTGATCTGCTCATGCAGCTGAGCTTAAACACACCCACTCAGGAACTCCTCGCCTAGTTCATTAACACAGGGGTCTTCGAGTTAAAATCCTGCCTGTTAAAATGTTCCCAGAATCAGCCTGGAGATTGGACCTATTGAACCATTTTTGTTTGTGAGTTATTTTTATAGACTTTTCTTCTGATCCATATTGGCATAAATGAAACAACAGACAACCTTTTTTTTAAGAGAAGACTCTCACTGGAATACAGTTATTTGCAACCTTCATTTCATAAGTATAAAAATTTAACTAATATGCATCATGGGTGGAATGAAATTAATTTTTACCACCCACAATAGTTCATTAGTGAAATAAGGAAAGTATTTAATGGATTTGTGCCTAAAATTATTTCACCATAACAAAAGGTCTTCAAAGACTAAGAGAAAGTATGATGACAATTAAATTGCCTATCTGAACAGTATTACTGTATGGAAGGAAAACAGTCTCAAAATAGCTCATTGTAGAGCCGAAAAAGAGATGGAGAAATCTATAAAGGAAGTACAAAGATACTGCACATGGAATGGAAATCTTTTTAAAAATACCAACACAGTACTTGTCCTTTGCTTATACAGAGTCCCAGATTTTCAGGATCTTTCATGCATCCATTTCATTTTTGTGGGGATGTGACTTGCTTCAGTTAGAAACCTAAGCAAGGGGCTGGGCTGGTGGCTCAGTGGTAGGGTGCTTGCCAGGCACGTGTGAGGCACTGGGTTCGATCCTCAGCACCACATAAAAATAAGTGAATAAAATAAAGGCATTGTGTCCATCTACAACTAAAAATATTTTTTAAAAAAGAAACCTAAGCAAGTTTTATTTCTCGGCTTTAAGAGATAAATCTTCATTCTTCCCAAATGTACAGTAAAGCCTTGTATTCTTCATATGTTGACACACACTAATTAGGAATTCTCTACTCTCCATTAAAAAAAAAAAAAAAAAAAAAGCCAACAGGGAAGAAAGATAGCAGGAGGGAATATTTTACCAGTAAATCATACCCCCCAGACCTTTTACTAGAGCACCTCCTATACAACATCAGAGATAGAAGGGATCTTAGTGGCCATCCAGACCATCATCCTCTTTTATAGATGAAGAAAAGGAAGCACAGAAAGGGTGAATGATTTACTAAAGGGTACCCAACCAGAAATAAGAAGAGAATCCTGTCCAGTGCCTTCTGTCACTGTAGCACCTAAACACCATTTCTTGATATTTACTGGACAAAGTCTTGCCAGGGAGGGCTACCGTAAAAATCCATTTTTAGAGCTATTAGTCTTTATTAATGCATCGCATTGAAAGCAATGCACTTCCTGTAATGGCCTCTGATGCAGGCTTTAAGTGGGTGATGTTTCGATACCATTTCCTATGCAACTCTTACCAGGACCACGTTTGTGCAGCTTGAAGATGTTCTCCCTCAAGTCCTGCAGCAAGGTGGCAGGTCACCAGCATCCTTCAGTGGTTAAGGTCAAATAACAGGTGAGTCCAGCTGGTGACCCTCCTCTCCAGGTCCCATGAGGCTCGTTTGCCTAAGCCTTACCTCCTCCCCTCCCCTGGAATCTGAGAGGAAAAAGCAAGGGATGAAACCAAAAATTCCTTTCTCATCATCTGGTAACATTGTGCCAAAACAACTGTTTTCCCTCTTCTGGTGTTCCAGCTGCTTATGTTTTTATTTTCTGAAGTTTCAAAAAAATACTTTTAAATGATAAATGGTTATCTTTTGGAAGGTCAAGAGAGAAGCTGGTGCAAAATCTAGAATTCTGTGCCAGTGCATTCTGATTGTTCTTGACTCCGTGCTGGCCCTAGGTAATCGTGTAAAGCGGGTTGACACCTAGTCTCTCCTTCTGTCTCTCTGTGGCATTCCCTCCTTCCCTAGTTGCCAACTCATCTTGATGCCAAGCTGGGGTTACAGGGCTGGAACCAGGGTGAGGTGCTTTGGGCACAGAGTTGAAAGGGGCACCAAAAATTCAGTAATCAAGATGAAAATTGTTATGTAATATTTAAAAATCCAAATGAATGCAAAAAACCCATGATTAACAAAATATCAACATTTAAATAAAGAGGACAGGATTACCGATTTTTTTCTTCACCTCAAACTTCAGTATCATATGGCATGGCTCTGAGAGTTAATATCCAGAAATAAAATGGAACAAGAAGTGTGTGTGTGTGTGTGTGTGTGTGTGTGTGTGTGTGTGTGTGTGTGTGAGGGAAAGAGAGATGAATCATAAAGCCGAAAGTAATCTTAATCCCAAAAGGTGAGTTATTCCAATCAATTTTCCAGGTATTTTACAGGTGAGGAAACAGAAATTAAATACTCAATCACAGAGATTTTTAGAAAATCTTTAGAAAATTTTTAGAAAATCAGGTTTCTTGAGTACCAGTCCTGTGTCCAGTCCAGCAGGGGAAGTGGAAATTCCTCCACCAGAGGCAAGTTCAACGAATTGGTTAAAATTGGGGTATACTATATAGAGACTGAGTTGTTAAAATGGGTAAAGATTCCAGAGCATATACCTGATCTCTCTTTAGATAATTTGCCCTAAAGATTTCAGAAAAATAAACCGTGACCTAGAGATCTAGCCACAGCATCTTTGGGCAGGTTGTAGGGGAAGGGTCTGTAGATTGGACCCAGTTGCTTCTCCAGATGCTCTGGTGAGACCAGATTGGCTTTGGACCTTGGGCAGATACTCTCTTGCTGGTGCCCCTTCCTTTCTCATTGGCTCTGCTCATCTCTGGTGACTTGTCCTGTCTTGGTTTTTCCTTCCTTTTCCCTGAGGTTTGGGATTTGAGCTTTGGTTCCAAATGAGTCTGAGGGAGCCCTTTAAGTGCCCCAGGCAAGTGGCTAGGGTTTGAAAACAGGGTTTAGGGTCAAAGCACCAGTTAGAAGGAGTGCCTCATAGCCTCAGTAAGTACAGGTTCCCCCAGTGACCCGGCTGGGAAGTACAGATGATGGAGGGAAGGTGTAGGTGTTCCAGGCCCCAGGTCCAACTCTGTACCATCTATTTCTCAATCTATACATAACCGTCAGCATCCCAGTTTAACAAGACTTAGAACACAGTCCAGGTTTGCGGTGATGCTGAAGCTTGTGTCCTCCTGGCTCCCTCCCTATTCAGGTCTAAATTAACACACTATTTTAACTACCTCAAGGAAAATATCAGGAGTTCTGAATAAGGCAAAGAAGAGCTACAGGCTTCTGTTGTTCCAAATCTAGCTCTTTCCTTGTGTTCTTATAGGGTTTTGCTAAACTACAGATCCTATGGATGCCAGGGAACTAGTTTAAGAGATCCAGTGATCAATTGTACATAAGGTGATCAACTCGGCCAAGGCTGCTTGGGATTTTCCTGATTTTAATATTGAATGCCAAAGTCCCAGGTAAACCACCACAGTTGATCAACCTAGCTCTAGTGACTGACATTCACATGGGACCAAGATGTGATCTCTAGAGTCATTATGGAGGTAGGTGCTTGACCTTTTCTCAAAAATAGGATGAAACACCAACATGGAAAGGAGATGAACTGGCTTTTCAAATTTGGAGATAGGAACTCCAGTAAAACCTCTAAGAAGAATCAGATGCTTTTGACTAGGGTCTGCAGTCTGAAAGCATAAGAGTAAAGTTACCACCACCCCCATGGCACTTGGGCTACAGGCATGAGGTATGTGGTGAGGAGTCTGGGTGATAGACAAGCACTGACACTGGCAACAGTCAGACTGGACAATCCTGGACCCTGGATCCCTATTACCCCTGGAATTACAGCAGAGGGATAGAGGCAGAGATACCACACCAGGGACAGGCTTCCAGAATGATGCTTCGACCACGGAGCATCTCATAGTCACCAAGCCAAATTTGCCCTAGGTTCTCAGGATCCCTCCTAGGATAGGACTGGTGGAGAAAGTGCCAGAGGTGTGCATGATCCTGTTAACCCGTGGTAACAAACTGAAATCCACCAATTCTTAAGTGTTTAAGGTATATTCATGGAGACGAAGAATCACTACTATGTATGTGTAAATAAACTTGGTGACAAACTGAAATCCATATCAAGTTATAGCAAGAAACATCGAAATGCCCCCAATGCCATTTCTGCTATCATGTGGCAGTCTCTCATCTGGATTCTGGGAAGCAGCTATGGAGAGGAAGGCAGGAGGAAGAATGAGCATTGGAAAGCCCATCTGAGTTATCTTTTCTCCTCTGGTTACATACACACACACACACACACACACACACACACACACACACAATTTCAGTGTGAAGTTGGATGAAGCCACAAGCGGAAGCACAGCGAGTACATGTCTGAGCAGGACAGCGGGTGAAGGTGTGCCGCAGCCCGGGCTCTTCTCAGCGTCCGAGGTCTCCCTGAGCCGTTTCCCCTGGACCAGTTGACTCAGGGAGTCAGGAGGCACCCCTCAGCCTCCAGTCATAATTTCCATCTGCCAAATAAACCAAGACTGGAGAGGTTCCAAAGTGCTCGCATGCCATGGAACGATCTGCCTAGACTGCGTGGTTATGGAATGGGTAGGATGAAAGGATGAGTAGGATTTAGGTGGAAAGAGACAGGCAGAGGGAGGTAGAAGACAGGGGTCATTGGGGACTCCAATCGGAGAGCTGGGAGAGGTTCCAGGAACAGCCTGTGGACACAGGTGAGTGTCTATTGCTCACAGTTACTGGTGTGGATGTCTAATGATGCCTAATTCCCCTGCCACCCACCCCTCCACTTTCAGATTACAAGCTCCATAAAAACAGGGCTGTGTCTTCTTCAACACAGCATCCACGCAAGTGCTGAGCACAGTCCTCTAGTGTCATAGGTATTTGGGACCCATTTCTGATGTCAGTTGAAGTGGAATTCTAGAACTGATTCATGAACGTTTAGGGCATGTACCTTGGGACAAAGAATCGCTACCATGTTTGTGTAAATAAACCCAGTGACAAACTGAAATCCACAGCAGTCATAGCAAGAAAGATCAAAATGCAATTACTTACATGTTATGAAAGCTTTACAAGTTAAATATAAAAAGTCCAGACTTTTTCATCTAGATCTTCCTTGAGATCATGTACATCCTTCCAACTAATACAACTTTATCTTTTTAAAATAGACCATAATTCCATGTCAATCAGAGTGACCAGTTCAGATAAATTAGGAGGGCTTTCTAGTTGCAGCCTCTCGGGGTTGCACAGGCTGGTTCTATGTCATGGACAGCTGATCGTTGATACTGGTCAGTTGCTGGTGGCTGACTGAAGCCTTTGCAGGTGACATTTCATCATTCCTCTTTCCTTTAGTCCTTATTAGCTTCTTTCTGCTCCCACTTCTATTCTTGTCTACGTTCCTTTTTGTTATCCTATGCATTCCCCACACACCTGTTCCCTTCGAGATGTTTCTATCCCTGCACGTAGCTGTTTTCTCTTCCTCTATCCATCAACCCCAACAGCTGGATCCCAATGGCTGCCAGTTCCCACTCTTTCTGAAACCTGACCACACAGCTTTTCCTTAGAGTCTGTGAAGGATTGGATGACTATCCTTTTCTTACCTGAACTCATCTCAGTAAATCTCCTTTCTCTCAACCACAGGTATCCCAATCCCCTTCCTTCTAGATCTGTTGCAGGTCAACCTGCCAGTGGTACCCAGGAGAACCACTGGGCCAGGTTATAAACAGCTAATACTCACACTGCAAGCTATGAAACATCAGAACGTTTGGAAGTGGGTACACCATTGGTTGAATTTTCTACTTTTTGGTGGAATGTCGTTTGGACAGGCTCTTAGGCTACATTTAAGCACCTTGATAAGACCCTTAAATAAATTGTGTTGTATAAAACAAGGAGGATTCACATTCATATTGTCACTAAGCCCCTACTTATATGGTAGGCTTAGCTAGACATAGGTGATCAGGGATTTCTTTTTTCTTTCTTCTTCTTCTTTTTTTTTTTTTAAGAATGACAAACATTTAAAATTGGAAAATAAAGTGGACTTTATCTCCCTAAATGGAATAGCTGTAGAACAGCAAACCCTTTTTCTATCTCCAGAAGAGAATTGTGGCAAAAGAATAGAAGCTTTACGGGGAATTACTGGTATTATCAAAGGCTTTTCAAAATAGACTTGAAATGAATAGTTGTGTGCTGGTTTTATTACTGCTTTGCAAGTTTACATTTTGTTTTTGTATGGTATTTTTCTCCCCTCTATGAGATGGTTGCTAGAGTTGGAGAGCAAATAACCTTTATTGTGTTGAATTTGGGATTGAACATAATTATCTTATAATTTGGGTTCACCGTGCCATTTTTGACAGTTATATTATGAGCTTTTGGAGGAAAATCTAGCCCACATGCTGTAAGCTGCTTCCTCTCCAGTTGCCCTTCAAGTTATGATGTCTCTGTTTTCTTTCTCCCCTTTCCTCTGCACTGGGACAGCCTTAGGACCAGATGCTGCTGGAGGCACACCAGATGACCCAGTGTGGGCACTGCCAAGCTACAGCATTGTCTGTTCTGGAGACCCTTGTCCCCAGTCAGTGTGTTGCTTCCAGGTGATTACACAGACATGAATCTCAAGGGATGCTGCAATTGGTTATCGCTCCAGGTATGTGGCATTTCTCATCACAGAGGGATGTCATGAGAAAATAGAGTTTTTGCAAATCAAGGTAATGTTCCTAATAACCTCTGGGATCGTTTCAGAGATGTTTTATCTTCATTTCTGACTGGTCTTTAGTCAGCAGCACTTCTTAGCTAATGTAGCCCATAGCATTTCTGTAAAGGAAGGTAATGAGCTGCAAATAAATTCTTAAATGCATCAGGGTACACACTACTTACAGAAATCCTACTTTTAAATAATATTTTTTTTCTCTGTTCCTTCCTATTGCCCTAGGATATGTTTGGGCTCCCCCAGAAGCTGACCTGAGATAAGGGTTTAAGTGCACATGGTTTATTAGAGAGGTTGTGTCAGGAAACACCAGTAGGAGTGTGAGGACGTGATACAAGGAAAGGAAGGAAGTCAATAAAAGATATGTCATCGAGTAGGTTACTACTGTGGGCAAGTGGGGCTAAATCCTGCTGAGGATCTCTGGGAAGCAGGGCAGAAGTCACGCCTCAGTTATACCACCTGAGGGCGAGGGTACTGGGGATTTATACCCCAACTCCCTTAGTCACTGGGGAGAGCTACTTCTGGAGAGTGTGTGGTGGGGGTGAGTGTTAATTCCCCAGACTTCCTGCCTTCTGTATGGGCAGGAGTTACCAAAACTCTAAGACAGTTCCCAGGCAAAGAAAGTTCTGGATGAAGAGATATACCAATGCCGGTAGTTGGAAGCTAAGCCAATGTGTGCTGAAATGTAGACTGTGAGGCCGTGGACAGAACACTCATACAGGCTGCTACTCTCAATTTCTTAGAACCCATGTGAGGAGTAGAGTCTCCATTGCTCCCAAGAATCACCAAAACTTTTTGTTGGTATAATTTTTAGAGACTTATAATTAGGAGAGAGATGTATTTTCCCTTAATATATTTTCTTTATGTAGAAATACTAGGAAATGGAACCCTTGGCTACAACAAATAGATTATTATCAGACCTTTTCCAGCATTTTCAGTGGATGGTGATTACAGAAGCAAACAAGTTCCACCTTTATTCTCAGGATGGTCTTCATCCATCATGAGTGAATTTCCATGTTTAGCATAGGCTTGCCCCTTGGGTGCATTCACAAAAATGTCTGCACATACCTGGGTACCTCGTGGACCCTGGTGTAGCAGAGTGACCATCTGTAGGTTGTCCAGGTGGGCAGGGCTAAACAGAGATAGGTGAAACTGTCTTTTACTCCTAGGTACCAGCTCCAAACACTGACGACTGAAAAGCACATTTAAATCCGGGTACCCAAATTGCCACGACATAACCAGTGGGTCGTGCTGCTTTCTTTATTCCTAATGGTATTCTGGCAGCTGAACCAATCATGCCCCATTGCTTTCTATTGTTTTGAGAGTTGATAAGCCTCTCTACATTCCTAACATAGCATCAGAGAAGGAGCTTGGTGATGAGGAGAATTAAGCTCATGGAGTCTTTGTTGTGCACAGATGCCACGGAAGAGTTGAGGTGAATCTCCCTTGAGATGCCTATTGCTGAATTGGCAGAGCATGAACTCTGGCACTGTTCTGCATCCATTCTGCCACGCGGCAGCCCACCTCTGTATCCAATCCATCGGTCATTTCTACTTTGACTCCTAATTCTTGTTCTTGATGTATAATTTGTGAAGTTTCTGAGCTAGAAAACAACTTTAAAGATTAGCTGGGCAAACCTAGTTTACTGATAAGGACTCTGCATTCCAGTACAGTTAAGTAATTTGCCCAGAGTTAAACAGCTAGTGAAGAGCTGGGCCTAGGGGACAGACTTTTCTCACTTCATTGCAGCAGGATCTCTCATTGGATTCAGTATAAGTAAAGATTTACTTTTAAAGTTTTTTGAATACCAGGTTAAGACAGTGCAAAACACAATAGGAGGTTTGAAGAACAAGACATGCTCGTGGTGATGTAATAACAACTACATAATACAGGGAAGAGTTCTGTTTTAATATGTGGATTCATGTAATAAACTGGGGTACACACCCTGGACCTCGTATTCCGGTAAGACTACTACCACTGGCAAGAAATCCAGTCTTACAAATCTGTGCTGGGACTCGGATCACCAGGGGGTAGCAGAGAAGACATGTGCTGACATCCATCTACAGTTAGGATAAGGGCATAAACTCCCCACCCTGTAGCAACTCTGCCTTGGCCAAGATGACCGTGAGGACTGGGAATGGTTGCCTGGCAAGAAGGTGCCTTGTCATGCTTTCACGTACCTGCAGTCCCTTCCTGGCCATACCGACTTGAGCAGGCACTTAATCCTTCCAAGATTAAATTTCTTCATTTCTGAAATGCTATAAATAGCATCATCTTTAGTGTTGACTGACAATGAAGACTAAATCAGGTACCGCGTGAAATTCTTGGCATTCAATAAATCTGTATTATTATCATTGATTTCCCCAGTTGCTACCTTCTGCACCAGTCCTAAAATAGCTCTCTTTTCTCCATCTCTTTGGCAGAGTTTTTCTATTATCACATTGCCTCTCACCAACAGTTTTCTGCCTCTGTTTTCTTGCATTGTCTGAAAGCATCTTGCCCCTGGCTTCTGGCTCTCTTCCCTTCCTCTTCCTAATTCCCCTATCTCCACTCCTCTCTCCCTGGTCTTTTTTTTTTTTTTTTAATAGTTTTTCTAGTTGTTGATGGACCTTTATTTAATCAATTTATTTACATGCAGTGCTGAGAATTGAACCCAGTGTCTCACACATGCTAGGCAAGTGCTTCACCCCTGAGCCACAACCCCAGCCCTCTCCCTGGTCTTGATTCCTCTTTACACTTCCTATTTTCTCCCCACGCCCTTTTCTATTTTGTCTATTTTCTTATAACTTATGCCCTTTATCCCAAGACCCGGCTTCCGTCCCCTGGACATTTACCTGTTCCCAGCCTGCCCCGTCCCTTCTTTGCTGCTATCTAATTCTCGCATTTACCTTTCCTCCCTACTTCTCCCTTTGGTTTCCCCTTGCTGCCCCTTCCTAGGTCCCCAAACTGTCCCCTCTCTTATCTTCCGCATCCAACTAGGAGCTCAAGCCCCATTCCAATCTCTCCCATTTATGGTTTTTATTCTGAAAGTGGACTTGGCTTTTGTAGTAGGCAGCCCCTGAGTTGGTCCCACCTCCTGACATTCATAGCTTTGTGGAATCCACTCCCTTCAGTATGGGCTGTACCTCGTGACTCCATTCTAACAAATACAGCAAAAAAAGAAAGAAAGAAAGAAAGAAAGAAAGAAAGAAAGAAAGAAAGAAAGAAAGAAAGAAAGAAAGAAAGAAAGAAAGAAATGAAATGATGGGATGTAACTTTCAAGCTGAGATTTTAGAAGACTACAGCTTCTGTCTTGGGTCCTCATTGGCCATGAGTGGAAACAGCTGCCATGTTGTAAACTGCTTGATAGAGAGAACAACAGAGCAAGAAATGCAAGCTTCCAGCCAACAGCCAATGAGGACCTGAGGCTGGCTGGCACCCAGCGGAGCTTCCTGGCTGCTTCTCCTGCCATGGAGCCTTGAGATACTGTGGTCCCTTTGACATCTTTCGTAGCCTCATGAAAGATTCCAAGTCAGAGGTTCCCAGTGAAGATGCTTCTGGATTCCTGATGCACAAGAATTATAAGATAACAATTATTTATTGTTTGAAGCTGGTACCTTTTTGAGGGAATTTGTTATGGAGAAATATTAAGAATGGAGACTCCTCCTTTGTAGACCATTTGGAAATTGTTGTCTTCTTGTCCTTGAGAAAAATTACTTTCTCTCTTGGGGTCTCCGTCTTTTGTGGCCACTTGGGGGTTAGGGTCTCATGTCCTGTCCTGGAAGTGGTAGTCGATGCACATCTGTTCTAGTTCCCATAGGAATCCCAGTGAAACCTGCATCTCTGTTTCAAGCTCCACATCTTTGTATTTGCCTCACATTTTCCACTCCTATTATCTGAAGTCTGTTTCTAATTTCTGACAGAATTGAAGTGGCCTATTGTTGCCTTGCTCTGCATGACATGCCAATTTCATTTTGGAGTCACGGCTATTGTCTTTTTCTCTGCTAATCTCTCTTGTTTTGCAAAATTCCAACAGAACGTGTGAACATAGAGGGTTGCCCTATACCTGATCTTGGCTCTGTGTGGCCCCCAAACAAGGGTGGATGACAGACAGACAGCCTATCTGCCACCAAAGGCATCTTTTCTTGCTTAAAAATTTGCTTTTCCAGATTGCAGACTCCCTTCCAACTCCTCAAAAAACTGGAACATATTAAATAAAAGCAGAGCTGAAATTGGATGGAATGTCTCAGCCACTTAGATTCAGACCTCTCTTTCAGGGGGAGCACGTGAGGAAAGGGTCAGGGCGTGCTCACAAGGATAACGTAAGGGGGAGAAGATTTCCATACCTTTCTCATACCACTCAAGCCTTAAGCAGAGACAACATATTTTTTTCCTTAAGCAGGGCCTGTAACCCACGATCCATCACTTATGTATGGTGTCCATGGCAACCAGGCAATGGTATGGGATCCCTTCTCACTGGGGAATTCCTTTTATGGCTCATTTCCGAAACCAGCGTGGCCAGTACACGAGTCTGCAGTTTCCCAGTTGCTTAGCAACCAGCTCCTGTGCTCTAGTCACTAGGAAAAGCAGACAGGTTTTTTTTTTTTTTTTTTTCAAGTATTTGTCGTCAGAATCATATGTTACATTCTCTCTACTTTGTCTCTTTAGAATGAAATAATTGGTGTGCGATAAGGATGCGGGAAAGGGCAACTGCCCCCAGTTGTCGTGCCTCCCGACTCCAGGAGGCCTGTTGCAGGCAGGGAGAGGGAAGGAGATGCTAGTGTGCTTTCTGCTGGTAATTAAGCAGTGCAAGCCATCTGCACGTTGAAAGCTCTACATTTTTAACGTCTCGTGGGGGCATCAAATATGTCCTGGGCCAGCAATCTGTGATGCCTTCCCTCCCTCAAACGAGAAGAGCCAGACTCCACCTACAGGTGTCACTTGACCATGTCCCCTGGGCTTACATTCCTGCAGTCGGTGGGTGAGTGGGGTGGGCTTATTGCATTTGGGGTAGAAGGCCCTTGGGTTACCATGGTGGTTTTCAACCAAGGGTGGTTTTGCCTCCTAGTTGACATTTGGCAAGGTCTGCAGATGTTGGGTACTATTAATGATATTTGGTGGTAGAGATCAGGGATGCTGCTATACAATGCAAAGGGCAGTCCCCCCAACAAAGCCGTATCCTTCCCACCCTGTCAACATGCCAAGGTTGAGAAACCCTGAGTTAGAGGAATTAGAATATCCATCTGTCTTGTTAAAAACCAGCTCTCCAGACTATTAAGGAAAAATGTCCATGAGGAGGAGGGAGGGGCAGATAGTTCATTCAACAGACACAATTCCAACCCAAATTACTGTATGTACAGCAAGGAAGCTCAAAGCTCCTACCAACAGTTGATTTAGCAACAGTGTTGAGCAGAGAGCCTTTTGGAATTTGTGGCAATGGAGGTAATGCGTAAGGTGACCTTCCTGTAAGGAAAGAGAACAGGATTGTACCATCCTCCCCGCTTCTGGGGACGCAGCCTCAGCATTAGACAGTTCACATTCTGGGTCTATTGCCTGTGCACTATGGGTTCTTAAGTATTTGACGTAATCTCTCCAGACTCAGTCTTTTCAACTCTAAAATGGGAGTTAGAATAAAGGTTGTAAGAATTACTTGAAGGAACATGTGAAATGCCCCCAACATCAGTTCCTCCTACTCTCTTTTTGGTCTCAGTCCCAGCACTTCAATTGTCCCCTCTCCTGCTGAGTCCTTTGGACTTTTGAGGCATATGAGAAAAAATGCATGAGTTCCATGATGACTGAGGTCAATTTATTCAGCAATGAGCCAAAAAACAAACAAACCACAGTTTGGGAATTTGGACTGGTAGTCTTAGACTAAATTTTGGCACAAGGGGCAGAAAAACCTAAGAAGTAAGTGAATGAAAGACAGTATTACATTGGATCAAGGGGTTTCAAGACCCAGGTTCCCCATTGACTAGCCGTGGGTGACCTTGAGCTACTTACTTACCCGAGCTTTGCTTTCTCATCTATGAGAAAAAAAGTAAGAATGTCATGCGGGATCCAACCCAAATCTCCAGTGATACTGAAAGTAAGACTAAGGGCTATGTGTTAGGCAGATGCAATTGGTCTTCCTACAAGCTCATCCACAACAATCCCATTTCCCTCAGTATAATACAGCAGTGCCAGCCACCACAACATTACACAAGCAGTTTTTGAACCTTATGTCTATTTTCAGCCTATGATACCTCTTGGGGGTAATGAATTCCATACATTTAGTTTTTTTTTTTTTTTTTAATTTTACTTATTTTTATTTTTTGATGCTGGGAATTGAACCCAGGACCTCATGCATGCTAGGTACTCTACCCCAGAGCTACACCCCTAACCCATGAGTTCCACAGATTTGGTAACCACTTTTTTACTGAGAAAATCTCCAGATACCTGTTGGTTCTAAGAAGCTGGGTTTTAGTCTAATTTCACATTCTCTGTACAAATTTCCCAAACAATGGTATATGCCCTGTCAGTCTCTAGCCTGCATTCTGGCCTCATACAGGAGCCCCCAAGTCCCTGGATCATTTGAAAGGCCTTGTGGATCCTATTATTTCTTTCTTGAAATTCATCCATCAGAACCATATCTTCCAGTTTGTTTAAAACAAAGGAAAAATAATGTTTTCTTTGTTGTTTCCCCTTCCTTATTCTTCCTAAGGTTACCACAGTTGGTTCACAGTGGCTACATCTTACCTTCTATAGTTGGTACCTTTTCTTCCTGTCTTGCTCTTATTTCCATTAAAATTTATAAGTCGGCTTGGCCCATTCACCCGGCTTCATTTAATCTCCCCACTGCTGGCTTCTTGTTGAACAACCTAACAGACCCCAGAAGCATAGAGATTTGACTGCTTAATCTAGGTTATTGTGCAATCCCACCAAATTTTGCCCAATCAACTAAAGCGCCTTCAAAGTGCAGCTCTAAACATGTCTTTGCTAAGATTTCTCCCCTCCACAGGAGTTAATTAAATGATGTTAAATATAGAAGCTGCTTGCTCATCCCTCTGAAGCAGATTTATGGAATCTCACCTGGAAGCCACCACAACTGGGAAAGGTGGCAGGAGGATGTTTATCAAAACATGGGGGAGCACAGCTTCTTAAAAGATAGAACACAGGTACTTTTGTCTCTGAGCAAGTGGCAGGAGCCAGAGCCACAGTCACATCAGGCTCAAGAGCTGCCTGAGATGGGACATGGAGAGATTTACCAGGTGGACCAGAAGCACTCAGAGTATGTACAGGTCAGGGCAGTGGCACAGAAGGAGTCCAGGCAGGCTGGGGAGGGGTCAAGTGGCATCAAGCCCCACTTCTGGGATCCCAGATGACTGATGGGAGATTCAAAACAGAGCACCCTCAGAGCCCCAGAAGGAAAACTAGGTTTTATCCAAGTGGTAAAAAAAAGTCCAGAGTGTGAGAACCATACAATTTGTCTGGCTAAAAATGGAGGATCCTGAAGGCAGATTCTTATAACAATAAACCAGGGGGAAAGAGGGAAGGAGGGTCTGATGCTTTCTTTGGGGCAGTTTTCTCCCTTTACCTGTAAAAATAGTACAGTTCCTAGATCAGTCAGCTGGTCAGTTAGCAGGTCATGCTGAAAGTGAGCTCTGTGGTTGATACCACAATGCTCCAAGAACAACAATTCTGTAAGTTTGGGATTTTTGCAAACTACAGGTCCTTCCTGGAGAGTCACAGTCAATGGTTGCATTTTAAGAGTTCTGAAGACTGGTTAACTACTTTTAATTCAATGTGTCTCAGATGTTCTTGACAATAGGCTCCAGCAGGATACTTTGTTACATAATAACTATGAACATCCTGTGGACACACCTTGAGAAACATTGTTCTAGAACATTCCTAATCTGACGTTCCCAGGCCCTTTACAACCTGGACTTGCCCTTGTTTCCCAACCTTTTCTTCCTTTATTTTCCTACATCCCTGCCACATGAAACCCCTCCCTAGTGTATTCGTAGGACTGCGAGGTGGAGCAGGAAGTGTGATGCCGTGACCTCCCAGGTTGAGGAAGGTTCTCCTCTCAACACTCAGGCGGCCTCTCAACACTCAGGCGGGAGATGGCAACCATCTGAATCACCTGCTGCTAACCTGCACTCACTCCTGGCAAAAAGTCAGACTCATGGAAGCTGTCCCCAGAAGCCTTCCCTCTGTACAGTGCCTCCAACAGTCACAACCAGTGGATTAATGTCAGTGTGAGAAAGAAAATCCATTTGTTGTCCCTGATTTGGAATTTTCTACCAAGTGAAAGTTGAGCAGATATAGCAAACTGAACATGGGAGCGACTGCCCATAACAGAAAAGAGCAATTAGCAAAACGATTCATTATACTTTCATGTTCGTGTCTAGTCTCAAGGCTAATTATTTGTATAATTAACATGTTACCAAATGCAAATAATTGATGAGCCTGATTTCTTGGAATGAAACATGAGACTTGTGAAATGTAAATAGCTGTGAGTTACTAATAACTTTCCTTTACTCAGGCTTTCTGTTAGGTCAGAGCCTGTACATTAAAGAAACAAAGTCGAATTCCATTGATGTTAAAAATGGACAACCCCCCCCCAAAAAAAAAAAACAAACATACTATGTGTGTATTTAAATGCATACAGAAAGCACTGGCTTCCATTCTCACTTGACCACTTCTTAGCTGTGTCCCCTTGGGCGAGTTATTTAATCTTGATTTTCTCATGGTACTTATAGATCCATTTCCAAATTCACAAGATGAATGTAACAGCAACCCCTCGTTCAGAATCTTGTGAAAAATAAATGAGTTAACACCTGTAAAGTGTACACAGTGCACAAGAGTCATTGTTTTTATTATTATATGCATATGTACATATTATGCTTATATTTAAAAAAATTTTTTTAGTTGTTGATAGACCTTTCTTTGATTCATTTATTTATATGCAGTGCTGAGGATCGAACCCAGAGCCTCACCTGTGTGAGGCAAGTGCTCTGCCACTGAGCCATAATCCCAGCCCTATATTTTGCTTTTATATTTATTAATCGTTGCTTGGATTTTTTTTTTTTTTTTTTTTTTTTTTTTTTTTACAGTAAACATTTAAGAAACCTTAGAGGGGAAGGGAATGTATGTAGATATCTTTGCTGTAACACTGTCTATGCTCCTGAAAAGTTCCTGTGGTCTGCCCATTAAAAATCTCAGGAAAAAAATGTGGTTGGAACAGACCACTCAAAACTTATGCAACTCTGTAACCAAAATGCTCGCAAAACAATGCCAAAATTAATAAGATGTTAGATCTATGAAACCTCCATTTGCACAAACATTTGCATGCTGTATCCCAGCCTTGAACTCTAGGGCTCCTGCTACATCCCTGGAGGGATAGGTCTGGGAGGCCATTCACTTCTAAGAGGGACAAGTTTCATCAAAATTAAACATTTAGTTTAAAGAGTAGCATTCTTTGCTAATCCATTCTTCTAACTACAAAAGGAAATGTCTTCCCAGTTTCCTTGACTGGACTCTTAGTTTCTCCAGAAAGCTTGACAAGAGGACAACGGCAGTGGTTCCTAAGTTCACTAAATCAATCACTCCCTGCAGTCAAAGAAGGTGGCTCTGTGTACTCTCAGCTTTTCCCTTAAGCTTTCACAGAGTGCTTGCCTTGCTCTTATCAAAGAGGTAGTTACTGTGAGAAAGCTTGTCCCGGTTCTTTCAAAGCATTAGCGTGCTGGGGGAAAGATTGTGCATGAACCAACAGGACTCCTCTGGTTTATCAGCCTTCCTCTTACCGATGGCTGTGAGGCCATTCATTCTTAAGAAAACATGTTGTAGCAAAATAGTTTGAATACAAACTAGAACATCTCCTAGCTGCCAGTTGCTGTGGTAGGACCTAAATATAAACCATGTGATCTAATCTTCACATAAACCTAACATGGTAGTATCCTAACCCTGAGGTTCAGGGACATTAAATAACTTGCTGGAGGTCACAGGTTTTTAAATACCAAAGCCAGGAGTCCACCTGACTATAGAACTCCCATTTTTTGAGGTCACGCTATCCTAAGAGTGGATGTTCCTAACAACAAGGAACTGATATTTAATCTCATTTGATCCTCACAGTAGCTCTGTCACGTAAGAATTACTACCACCACCTTATAGAAAAGGGAACCAAAGCTCAGAGGACTTACAATTGGTTGGTCCCAGAGCCAGGATTCAAACACAGGTCTGTGTGGCTCCGAAACTGTGGTGTTTCTCCCTGATCCTAGTTAATTTTATGTCTTTATGGTTTTTTTCAAGACACCATTTGTGTAAAGTCTTGGTGAGTCTGCCTGCTAGCTCTCAAAAGATAAGTGTGTTGGACGTGCCAATTCCCCCATCTCTTGTGGTAAATTTCACAGCACACACACACACACACACACACACACTCCCCATACACAAATGCACATGCACACGCAAGTGCACACAGATACACACTAACACATTTGCACACAAATGCACACAAGCACATGCCACGAATTCCACACATTCACATGCACCCTCATGCACACACCCAAACACATGTGTATGCGCACACACACGATGCTACTGGCAATCCTAACAAGTGTGGTTTATCAAGCATCTCAGCACATGCATAAAATAAGAGCCTCTCTTTTGCTTCAGTGTTTTTGTTTTTTTCAACTTTGCCTTTTAAACATCTCAGAAGAGAATTTGTGAATACATAGAAAAATATTAACTACTTAGAATCAAAGAAAAGGAATTTATTAGGTGGAATATCACTTATTGATTTTATTAATGTTGGTTATTTGCTTTGTCCTTATTAAAAATTATTCAAAAAGACATATTAGTTTATTTTTAAGTACATGACAATGTATTTGATTATTACCAAATTATAATTATAAAATTTGATGCTGTTCTTCTTATGGAAATGTGAGACCAAACTAACGGTTTATGTTATGGTTTGGAAGTGAGATGTCCTCCAAAAGTTCACATGTAAGACAATTGCAAGAAGGTTCAGAAAAGGATTGGGTTAGAAGAGTCTAAATCCAATCAGTGAATTAATCACCTGGTGGGATTAATTGGGTAAATGAAAGCCGGTGGGGTGTGATTGGAGGAGGTGGGACATTGGGGGCGTGGTTTTGGGGTATATATTTTTGTATCTGGTGAGTGGCAATCTCTCTCTCTCTGCTTCCTGATCACCAGGTGAGCTGCTTTCCTCTGCCACACTCTTCTGCCACGTTGGGCCTGCCTCACCTTGAGCCCTGAGTAATGAAGCCAGCTGTCTATGGATTGAGACCTCTCAAACAGTAAGCCCCTAAATAAACTCTTCCTCCCCTACGATTGTTCTGGTCAGGTCTTTTAATCACAGCAGTGAAAAAGCTGACTAAAGCAATTGATTAATGTTCATTAATACTGTACTTTCTGGGCAAGGAAAACTGTTCATGTTTATATTGTTCCCCAAAACTTAAAGTTTATTTTAAATACCCTTTGGGTTAAGATGACCTAATACAGAGTGTGGTAAAAAATTGAAAACAGCCAGGCACGGTGGCGCATGCCTGTAATCCCAGCAGCCTGGGAGGCTGAGGCAGGAGGATCATAAGTTCAAATTGCCAGCTTCAGCAATTTGGTGAGGCCCTAAGCAACTTGGCAAGACCTTGTCTCTCAATGCTATTAAAAAAGGGTTGGGGATTTGGCTCAGGGGTTATGCTTTCCTGGGTTCAATCCCTGGTACAAAAAAAAAAAAAAAAAAAAAAATTGGAAACAAAAAAATGCATGTTGAGAATGAAGAGTCCAGGGGTAGACCACTTTTATGTGGGCAATTAATTTTTTGTCTAATAATGCCAAAGAAATTCAACATGGTAAGGAAAGATTTTGACAAATGGTGCTAGCACAACCAAATATACACAGGGAAAAAAAATAAACCTTAATGTCTACATCAGACGCAGAAACTAATATGGGATGGATCATAGACCTAAAGTGAAAAGACAAAATACAAAGATTATAGGAGAAGGCATAGGAAAATAGCTTCAAGATCTTAAAGTAGACAAAAATGTCTTTGGTGGAACACATAAGGAAAACACATATAAAATAAAAATTGATAAATTGAACTTAATTAAAATTTAAAATGTTGTACAGCAGAGGATACCATTAAGAAAATGACTAAGTTGCAGACTGAAAGAAATATTTGCATATCATGTACCTGATAACTTGTTCCTAGAATATATGAAAAAATCTTTTAACTCATTAATGAAAAGCCAGGCAACCCAATAAACAATGGAGAAATCAGGGGGGAGTGGGGGAAAGGGAGAGCAGATGGGAATGGGAAAGACAGTGGGATGAATCGGACATCACTTTCCTTTGTTCATATATGAATACACCACCAGTGTAGCTCCACACCATGTACACCCACAAGAATGGGAAGTTATACTCCACGTATGTATACGTCAAAACACTTTCACTGTCATGTATATCTAAAAAGAACAAATTTTTAAAAATGGAGAAAAGATTCAAAGAGACACATCAAGGAAATGCAAATCAAAACCACAAGACATACTTCACACCCAGTAGGAAGGTAACACTTATAGTAAAAAAGACAAATGTTAAACACCCAGTGTTGGTAATGATGTGGAGAAACTGGAGCCCTCATACACTGGTGGTGGGAATGTAAAATGGCACAGCCACTTTGGAAAACAATGGTGTAGTTCCTCAAACAATTAAATGCAGAGTCACCACGCTATCTAGCAATTCCGCTCTTAGGTCTATACCCAAGAGGAGTGAAAACATATGTCTACACAAAAACGGATGCACAAACAGGGAAACACAAATTAAAACCGTACTGAGATAGCACCAAATACTTAAATCACAGCTAAAATTATAAACACTGATGGCACAAAATCTTGGCAGTGATACGGAGCCACTGGAATTCTTATACATTACTGATACAAGTATAAAAGAGTATACTGCTTTGCAATACCGTTTGGTAGTTTCTCATAAACTTGAACTTATACCCACCTTATGACTTTAGTTTCCAATTGCACCCCTAGATACTTACCCAAGAGAAACAAAAGTGTTGGTCCATGAAAAGGCTTGTAAAAGCTTGGTTCATAACATCCTCAACTGGAACCAGTTCAAATATCCATCAATAGGAGAATGGATTTTTAAAATTTGGTATATTTGTGCAATGGAAGAATACTCAGTAAGAAAATTAAGCAAACTACTGATACCTGAAAATCATGGATGCATCATTCATTATGCTGGACAAAATAAGCCAGATACAAAAGGGTACATACATACTGTATTGTTTCATTCACGTGACATCCCACCGTAAGTACAAGTTGTCTATGACCAAAAAAACAAAAAACAATCAAACCCCAGAAAGTAGTAGCCTGAAGAGGACAGGATAGACGGAAAGAGATGACAGACCTTTCCAAGATGATGGACAAAGTCTAAATCTTATAGATATACACAGTTGTCAAAACTCATTGAATTGCCAGGGCGTGGTGGTACATACCTGTAATCCCAGCAGTTTAGGAGGCTGAGGCAGGAGAATCACCAGTTCAAAGCCAGTCTCAGCAACTTAGCAAGACCCTGTCTCAAAATTTAAAAATTAAAAAAGAACTGTGATATAACTCACTGATAAAGTGTCTCTGTTTTTAATCTCCAGTACCAAAACAACCACCACAAAACTCATTGAATTATTTAGTTAAGATCTTCATATGTGTGAATATGTCTTTCATATGTGTGAATTTTACCAAATGAAAGGAACACAGCATATATTAAGGGTAGAGGAGAAGTGTGGCCAAAGAGGAGTCTAGAAAAGGTGGAGAGAATTGATGTCAAACAACAGGAAAAAGGAAAAGGGCACAAAGGAGGTTTCACAGTCAAGAGGGATCAAATTCATAATTCTGAGATATACCATAATAGAAGTGTGTACTGCATCAGCGACATCAATTACAAATTCACCATTGGATTTTTTTTTTAAGATTATCTGTTTGTTTAGCTCTTATCACCTATGTACACATAAAAGAGAGACCTAAGAGAAATTGTTCACCTGGATTTTTAAGCTAACTGTGGCCAGAAAATGTGGACTGGTTACTTTATTTTGCTCCAAGTAGCATGTAGCTTGTCATTGGCTCTATAAGTGTTTTTAATTGATTAACTATGTAAGGATATAGCCTCATTTTTGGTTTTGGTAGTACTAGCAGAGTGAAAATGAGTTTTCATGAATCCCCTTGCTGTAGTCTAAATGTTTTTGTCCTTCCAAAATTTATATGGGATTGAAATCCTCACCTCCTGGATGACAGGGTTAAGAAGGAGGTGGGGTCTTTGAAAAGTGATTAGGAGATCTTTCATGAATGGGTGTCTTAGACTTTTTTATATTACAATAAAATACCTGAATGCTTTTATTTATTTATTTGTTATTTATTTATTTTTTATCTGAATGCTTTTATAAAGAAAAGATGTTTAAGCTCACAGTTTTGGAGGCTGAAAGCCCAAATAGTTTGGTGCTGGCTTGGTGAGTGTACCCCTGGCTACACACAACATGGTAGATGGCATCATGATAGAGTGTAAGAGGAAGAGATCACATGGTAAGACAGGAAGCTGGAGACCTGGGAGGGGCCAGTCTTGATTATATAATATATATATAATTACATAATCAAGATTATATACATTTGAGGGTGATCCAAGATGGTGGACTAGAAGGGGGTTGCTTTCCTTGTCACTCCATAACTCAGGATTCAAGCAGAGGAAATACTGTTTCTCTGTGAGGCGGTTGTCAGCTGTCCACTGATCCCCTGCTGTTTATTCCCATTCAACCATCTCAACCACTGGCCCTTTGCCAGCACATCACCTGCCTTTTGAGTGCAGATTGCTCATTGATCACCGTCTATCATTGGTCATTTGCACATTTGACAGACTCTTGCCTGCCTGTCGCCTGCTGTTCACCTACCCATTGCCCAGTGTCCACCCATCAATTGTCCACCGTTAGCCTGCAGACCACCCATAGACTGCCCGCAGACTGTCACTGGATCGCCTGCTGCCCACTGTTGCCTGGAAGTCCATTGTCACAGTACCTGCAGGCTTGGTTACATGTGGCCACTGCAATCTTGAGACACCAGCCATGGCCTGCAGGTTTTCTACCCCCACGACAGGGCGTGGCCACCTTGGTCTGGGGACACAGGCCAGGGCCTGGAGATATATTGGGGTACCTGCAGGTCTGGTTGCTCCTTATGTCTTTCTGCTAGATGTGCTAGGGTTGCCACCTGGCTGCCTCTTTGCAGGGTCAATCCTTTGTGAGAGTGCATCCCTGGTGGTCTCTCTGCAAGTTGAAAGGACATTGACATCTTGAGACTGCAGCAAGACAGGGCCTGGGGAAGCTGAAGCCCAGGAATATCATAGTGCAGCTGGGTTTACTTGAGCCAGTCTGGGTCGGGCAAGCCTGCAGAAAGCCAGAGACTAGGGGCAGTGGTCCAAGGGGAGCACAGTTTGGAGTAACTGGAGAAAACTGGGCTCTCTCCAGCTCAGTGAGTCCTGAAGTGTGCAGGGATGGAAGGGGTCAACTACAACAGGTGGGAATACTGGAAGAGGGTATGAGGGCATCTTGCTGTTGGCTCACTCACCCAACTGTCCCGGCACCCACTGGACTGGAGCTAACCTCAAACTTCAGACAAACCCACCTATCTGTGGAGAAGGGAAACTGAAAAAAATTTTTGAATACCAACAGAAGCAATCATTCAATTTTACATTGAAAATATCCTTCTTTTTTTTCTTTATTTACCCTCTCTCTTACACCTCTACCATCTTTGAATCCAAATATTTTTCATGCATCAATTTATTGAGGAATTGGATGTCTGAATAGTATGACACATTTTATTGTGTATTTAATTTACTTTTAAAAAATTTGTATCTATATTTTTCTGTCACCTACCTGACTCCCTGGTTTCTCTTTCTCATATCTCTCATACTAACAACCAACCTCACTCTTACTACAAATTCTCTCCCTCTCCCTCACAAACATCACATCATACACTACTTCTGTCCCCTCATTGTCCATCATTTGAAAGGGTAAACACTTAGGAAACTTACAGTTTATATTGTAGACAATAATTGAACACTTCATTTCTGTTTACTGCAATAAAACTGTAGACACCTTAATAGGAGCCACTTGGTTTAAGGTGGTATAACGTTTGGTCTCCCCCTTAAAGGTGAGATACTAGAAACCTCCAGGGACACTATAAGACTACAGTGTAGAAATTCTACTGCCTCTGATCCATATCGCTAGATGAGAAGACACAAACAACATGAAATCAATTCATATCTCAGTCGATTTCTCAACCCAGACCCTCCATGCCAGGAGGTCCTAGAATAACATATATCAAGCTCTGAAAGAAAATGGATGCCAACTGAGAATTTTATATCCAGAAAAATTAAGCTTCAGATTTGAAGATGAAATTAAAACCTTCCATGATGAACAAAAGTTAAGAGTCCACAACTAAGCAAAGTGACTCAAACAAACCAAGATGTTCCAACAACAGAATCCATAGGCAACACAGTAGAAGAAATGTCAGAGAAGGAGTTGAGAAAATATATAGACAGATCTTTGAAAAAAAAGGATGGGATTGGAGAGAAAATACAGGAAGTGAAAAATCTCTTCAATAAAGAGGCAGAGATTATAAACAGAAATCCTCCAAATGAAGGAAACAATAAAGAAATTAAAAACTCAATAGAAAGCATCACCAACAAATCACTTGGAAAACAGAATGTCAGACAATGAAGATAAAATATATACTCTTGAAAACAAACTCAACTGCACAGAGAAGAAGGTAAGAAACCATGAACAGAACTTCCAAGAAATATGTGATAACATGAAAAGACCAACTTTAAGATTTATCAGAATAGATGAAGGTGTGGAGATACAAACCAAAGGAATACACGGTCTTTTCAATGACATAATATCAGAAAACTTCCCAAAGCTAAAGAATGAAATGAAAAATCAACTGCAAGAGGCTTCCAGGACCCCAAATGTACAGAATTACAGCAGACCAACACCAATGCACATTATAATGAGAATGAGTAACATATAGAATAAAGATAGAATTTTAAATGCTGTGAGCAAGGAAAAAAATTACATATAGGAAGAAACCAATTCAGATCTCAGTCAATTTCTCAACCCAGACCCTCAATGCCAGGAGGTCCTAGAATAGCATACATCAAAAAGCTCTGAAAGAAAATGGATGCCAACTGAGAGTTTTATATCCAGAAAAATTAAGTTTCAGATTTGAAAATGAAATAAAAACCTTCCACGATGAACACGAGTTAAAAGAATCCACAACTAAAAAGCCTGTACTACAGAACATTCTCAGCAAAATATTCCATGAGGAGGAAATGGAAAAAAAAAAAAAAGAAAAGAAAACCAGTAAAGGGAAGAACTACACTAAAGGAAATGTCAATCAAAGGAGAAACTAAGTCAAGTTAAAAACCAAAAATAAACCAAAATTACCAGGAATACAAATCATATCTCAATAATAACCCTGAATGTTAATGGCCTAAACTCATCAATCAAAAGACATAGACTGACAGATTGGATTTTTTAAAAAGACCCAACAATATGCTGCCTTTAAGAGACTCACCTCCTAGGAAAAAACATCCACAGACTGAAGGTGAAAGGTTGGGAGAAAACATATCAATCACATGCACTGTATAAACAAGCAGGGGTTTCCATCCTCATATCAGACAAAGTGAACTTCAAACCAAAGTTAGTCAGAAGGGATAAAGAAGGACATTTAATACTGCTTAAGGGAATCATACACCAATAAGACATAACAATCATAAATATATATGTCCCAAACAATGGAGCATCTATGTACATCAGACAAACCCATCTCAATTTCAAGAATCAAATAGACCACAACACAATAATACTGGGTGACTTTAATGCACCTCTCTCACTACTGGATAGATCTTCCAAACAAAAACTAAACAAACTATAGAATTAATAATACAATCAATGATTTAGACTTAAAAGACATGTATGGAGTATTTCATCCATCATCAAGTGATACACTTTCTTCTCAGCAGCACATGGATCCTTCTCTAAAATAGACCACATGTTATGCTACAAAGCAACTCTCAGCAAATACCAAAAATTACTACCCTGCATTCTATCAGATCATAATAGGATGAAACTACAAATCAATTATATAATAAAAAATAGAAGCTACTCTAACACCTGGAGACTAAATAGCATGCTATTAAATGATGAATGGATTAAGGAAGAAATCAAGAAGGAAATAAAAAAAATGCTTAGAGGCAAATGAGAACACTGATACAACATATCAAAATCTCTGGGACATTATAAAGGCAGTGCTAAGTGGAAAGTTCATTGCATTGAGTTCATTGCATTGAAAGTTTATATAAAATAGAAAAACTTGAAGATAGCAACAAATTTCTACAGACATAGGACCTACCTAAGCTGATGCAGGAGGACATACATAATTTAAACAGATCAATTTGAAGCAATGAAATAGAACATGCTATCAACAGCCTACCAACCAAGAAAAGCCCAGGACCAGATGGATTCTCAGCCAAGTTCTACAAGACCTTCAAAGAAGAATTAACACCAGTATTCCTCAAATTACTCCACGAAATAGAAAAGGAGAGAACCCGTCCAAATGCATTCTATGAGGCCAGTATCACCCTGATACAAAAACCTGACAGACACATCAAGGAATGAAAACTTCAGACCAATATCCCTGATGAACATATATGCAAATTTCTCAGTAAAATTCTGGCAAGTCACATACTTAAACATATTAAAAAGATAGTGCACCATAATCAAGTGGGGTTCATCCCTAGAATGCAAGGTTGGTTCAACATGGAAATCAATAAATGTAATACATCACATCAATAGACTTAAAGATCAGAATCATATGATTATCTCAATAGACACAGAAAAAGCATTTGACAAAATACAGCACCTCTTCATGTTCGAAATACTAGAAGAACTAGGGATAGTAGGAACATACCTTAACATTGTAAGAGCTATCTGTGCTAAGCCCATGGACAGCATTATTCTAAATGGAGAAAGATTTAAAGCATTCCCTTTAAAAACTGGAACAAGACAGGGATGCCCTCTTTCACCACTTCCATTCAACATCCTCCTGGAAACTGTAGACAGAGCAATCAGACAGATCAAAGAAATTAAAGGGATACAAATGGGAAAAGAAGAATTCAAACTATTACTATTTGCTGACAATATGATTCTATGTTTAGAAGATCCAAAAATTCCACCAGAAAACTTCTAGAAGTCATAAGTGAATTCAGCAAAGTAGCAGGATATAAAATCAATACCCATAAATCAAATGCATTTCTTAGGTAAGTGACAAATCCACTGCAAAAGAAATTAGGAAAACTACCCCAATTCACAATAGCCTCAACAAAAATAAAATACTTAGAAATCAATCTAACAAAAGAGTTTTCATTTTCTACAATGAAAACTATAGAACACTAAAGTAAGAAATTGAAGAAGACCTTAGAAGATGGAAAGATCTCACATGTTCTTGGGTAGGCAAGAATTAATATTGTTAAAATTACCATACTACTAAAAGTGTCATACAGATTCAGTGCAATTCCTATTAAAATTCCAATGACATTCTTCGTAGAAATAGAAAAAACAATCATGAAATTCATTTGGAAGAATAAGAGACCCAGAATAGCCAAGGCAATCCTTAGCAAGATGAGTGAAGCAGGAGGCATCACACTACCAGAACTTAAACTATACTTCAGAGCGATAGTAACAAAAATGGCATTATATTGGCACCAAAATAGATACATAGACCAATGATTCAAAATAGAAGACACAGGGACAAACCCACATAAATACAGTCATCACATACTAGACAAAGGCACCCAAAACATAAATTGGAGAAAAGATAGCCTATTCAACAAATGGTGTTGGAAAAACTGGAAATCCATATGTAACAAAATGAAATTAAACCTCTATCCCTCATCTTGCACAAAAATCAACTCGAAGTGGATCAAAGACGTAGACACTAGAACAAAGACCCTGCACCTAATAGAAGAAAAAGTAGGCCCAAATCTTCATCATTTTACCTTAGGACCTGACTTCCTTAACAAGATTCCTAAAGTGCAAGAAGTAAGATTAAGAATCAATAAATGGGATGGATTCAAACTAAAAAGCTTCTTCACAGCAAAGGAAACAATAACATGGGCCTAGAGAATGGGAAAAAATCTTTACCACATACACCTCTGATAGAGCGCTAATCTCCAGGATATATAAAGAACTCAAAAAACTTAACACCCAATAACCCAATCATTAAATGGGCTAAGAAACTGAATAGACACTTCACAGGAGAAGAAATACAATCAATCAACAAACATGAAAAAACATTCATCTTCTCTTGAAATCAGAGAAATGCAAATTAAAACTACTCTAAGATTTCATCTCACTCCAGTCAGAATGGCAATTATAAAAAATACAAACAATAATAAGTGTTGATGAGGATATGGGAAAAAAAGGTACACTTGTACATTGCTGGTGGGACTGCAGATTGGTGAAACTACAATGGAAAGCAGTAAGGAGATTTCTAAGAAAACTTGGAATGGAATAACCATTTGACTCAGCTATCCCACTCCTCGGTTTATACCCAAAGGACTTAAAATCAGCATGCTATAGTGATGCAGCCACATCAATGTTTATAGCAGCTCAATTCACAATAGCTAAACTATGTGAACCAACCCAGATGCCCTTCAACAGATGAATGGATGAAGAAAATGTGATACACATACATAATGGAATATCACTCAGCCTTAAAGAAGAATGACATTATGGCATTTGCAGGTAAATGGATGGAACTAGAGACTATCACGCTAAGTGAAATAAGCCAATCCCCCAAAACCAAAGGCTGAATGTTTTCTCTGGTAAGTGAATGCCGATCCATAGTGGGGGGTAGGTAGGGAAGAATGAAGGAACTTCGGATTATGCAGAGGGGAGTGAGGGGAGGGGGGGGCAGTGGAGATGGAAAGGACAGTAGAATGAGACATTATTTCCCTATATACATGTATGAAAAAAATTTTAAATTTTTTAAAAAGATTATATGTATTATATATATATGTAGTATATTAAAAAAAAAAAAAAAAACCTCACTCTCATGAGAACTAACTTGCGCTACAATACCAGCATTAATCCCTTCCAAGAGTAGCATCATCAATGACCTGATCACTTTCCACTCAGCCACAACCCTTAAAAGTTGTGCTACCTCTCAACACTGCCCCACTGAAGACCATACTTCTAGCATGTGAGACCTGGGGGACACATAGCAATGAGATTAGTGCCCTTATAGAAGAAATCTGAAATCTGAAATTCCTTTTGCCATGTGAGAAGACGGCCATTTAGAGAAAACAGCCCTCAGCAGACCTACCATTCTCTTCTTTATAATGTTGACCCCCTTTGATATCTGCCTGGTTTTAAAAATAATTCTTCAGTAACTTCAAGCAGTTGTTCGTATTTTTCAATAATTCTATTTTTGTAAGAAATTAGCTTTTGTCTACAGAAGGGTTGGTCTGACATGAGCTGCTTGGCCTTTACAGAAGAAGTAGAACTTGTATGATTTTCTTTAACTAGCATCCCCTAAAGAAATTCTTCATTTGGCAGAAACTTATTAGCATACCACAGACTTCAGTATTTCATAGAACTCATTTTGGGAAGTGCTATTCTAAGATTTTTATCCTGGGATACCAAGAAAATGTGATAAAACTAAGAGAGATTAGATAGTTAAAAAGCAAAACAGGTTTAGAAAGATAACAGAAATGAACTTAAGAACTGCATTAAAAATGCGGTCTTTCTCTTAATACCCTCCAACTAATATTCTATGAGGAAGAGTGGTGGCTTTCCATGACATTGTACTCAGAAATTAGGACTATACCAGCAAATTCTTTAATTCCTTTGAATTGATGAACAGCCAAGAACCATCAGTTAATCTCAACCCTTCTTGAATCTGTTTTGTTTGTTTGTTTGTTGGGTACTGGGGATTGAACTCAGGGGCAACCACTGAGCCACATCCCCAGACCTTTTATTACATTTTATTTAGAGACAGGATTTCACTAAGTTGCTTAGGGCCTTGCTAAATTGTTGAGGCTGCCTTTGAACTCGCAATCCTCCTGCCTCAGCCTCCTGAGTCACTGGATTTCAGGTGTGCACCACCATGCCCTACTGCATCACCATACCTGGCTTAAATCTGTTTATAGTGTCATATGTTATCTAAATTCACAGTTAAATAAAACCAAAATATTGATTTAGGAGTATTAGGCCTATAATTTTGTTTAAAGTTCCCAGGCTCAAAAATGGGAGCAGGCTATAAAAGGTATGCACAAAGAAATAAATAACAGCAAATACAGAATCCAGATGACAAAAAGGCTCAATAACCACTCGTGTTCTGCCCTGTCATTTCATTAGAAAAGGAATTACATAAATAATTTGATACTAGAATATCGCATGGGATCAGTTCATATTCAGCTTAGCCTAACACTGGTTTACTTTGAACTACAGTGATTTGTAAAACAAATGAAATAAAACTAAGGCAAGAAAAATAGAACTTGAAGCAAAGTGCCTTTTCTATCACAATATTAAATTATTTTTTTTATGGTTTTTCTATCAGATAAATTTTATTGTATTCTCTTTCTCTGAAAATTAACAAACCGTGTGCCATAACCCAAGGTTGGGAGCCAGATACCCTAGGATTTAATAATTCCTCAGTGTTGGAAAAGTAAATTAGACAGCATTTATGAAACTTATATTGTACATAAAAAGTCCCTAACATAATGCCTCGTGTTCAGTAAATGCAAGTTCCCTCTTCCTATCTGGTTCTGAGACTACAAAAAGGAAATTCTTTGATAGCAAACATGAACAGGAACATTTTATTTATTTATTTATTTTCCAACAGGGAAAGACATGAAAGAAATGCTCCTCTGTTGACTGGTTGACAGCCCAGATCCTTAACTGAAAATTTCCAAAAGGTGAACCTGATCTTGTAAATTTGATTCCAATTTTCTGTGTACTTCATGAGAATTGTTTTCTTATTGCTTATACCTTTATTGTCAAACTGTCAAAATGGCAACTTCCTGCTTATGTTATATTTATACAAGCATATCAAGTGCTTTTTTTTTTTTATTAGGTTTACTTTTGGTTGAATTCGATGGAATCTTTTAGAGGGAATAAATCATCCGTGTAATAGTGAGGAAGTTGACCTTACAGGCACCTTCCTGAGAAAGATGTTTCATTAGTGCCAAAGCAGCTTGTGGCGTTTGCAAGACAATCTGAACTCTGGAGACTATGGATATTCAGGAGACTACTCTCACATGAGTACTCCATTGGCTCTCTGCCTGGGTTCTAACTCGCCTCAACTGTGTGCCTGCTTTTATCTTCATTCTTTGTCCTTGTTATTTAGACCAGTGCATTTGAGACAAAACCAATAAGAAGGCTGAACCAGGAGCTGTCTCCAATCCAAGCATCCCACACAGGTCAAACCTTTGAAGATGGAAATGGAAATGGACAGTGGTCCACTGTCATAGAGGTCATTTAGCACTCATTTCACAAATGGGGCAGAATAAAAGATGGGAGGAGTGGCCTGAGATGGGGGAAGGGGAATTGATATGCAGAAATTACCAGGCAGAAGGTTAGATCCTTGCTTTCTCAGTCCATAAATCCTGGTTGTGATTAGATTTGGTGCCGCGAACTTTCCAGAGTTTGCTGGAAAAGAAATCACCTGCTGACTTCATTCTGCTGGTTGGATTTGCTACTAAAGGAGAAGGCATAGGCTTTACCCAAGACCTCATTTTTTTTCCCTCTCCTTTTTACTGCAGTTACACTCACATCTGCTGTCACCAGAGGAAATTGATGGTAACCAATTGTCTATGTGCTTTTGTTAGCGCCTCTTTTCTGCTGTGCTGGACTACGCAATTACTAGAGCCCTTGAGAATGCTTATTGTCAATAGGAGTAATTTCACATCCTATCCACTTAGTGAAAAGATGTGAAAATTGATCTTGGTTCTGTGGGAAGACTGGAACCAGAGCTCAGGCTACAAATGCCTTGGAAATAAATATGTGCCCATCGCTGTTTTCATTAGGTATTGCTGTAGCCCTGCCTCTAGGGAAATGAACTGCAGTCCAGCTGTCTTTCTGTGCAAGTTCAGATGTGTTCCCAATCTGGTGAAGTAGGCTGTCAGTTTCATTTACTGTTAGATTTTGTAGTGGTTATCAAGTAAGGGGCTGGCAGCCCCGAAGAGCGAAGAGCGCCATTCTCTGTTTTATCCACAGACAGGGGACAACGTAATTTGACACTGACTGCCAAGGAGTTCCTTCCAATTCAGCTTATTGTCCAGGTTCTTTTTTTATTTTTATTATTATTATTTATGGTTTCAAAAGTCTCTTGAAAAGGGCAGCAAAATTAGCCTTAAAGAGTATTCGTTGGATTGCTTTTAACAATGGTGATAAGGCCAAAGCTTCTAGTCCTGACAGAAGTGATTTCATTACAACTTGTTTTTATCTTGCCAGAATAAGCAAGGAACTTAAAAATGTGTTTTCATTATGTCTAAGCTGATATCTTCCTCAAGGAAAGAACAATCTGTAAAGAAATTCCTTTCTTATTCTCTCTCTAGCTTTTTGCTCCTAAGGCAAAAAAGTAGGTGCTTTTTGTTTTGTTTTTGTTTGGTGTCTATAAAGAGGACTTCTGTTTCAATGGTGCAATTCACCTATCAATAAGAATTTGTTTCCAGAAGATGTGCATTTTGCCCCAAGGAAGCAGATTTTTAAAATGACCTTCATTTACCAAGAGCTGTAATCAAGATGAAAATCTTCAACCTGAAATGAACCTTGGAAACAGAAGGTGAAATAAAAGCATAAGACTGACAGTGTTTTCTGTCTTCTTCCCTTGAAGGTGACATTAGGCTGACTTTGATCTACAGACATGACATCATCTCAAGGGTGCACCCAGTGCCAAATGTACTGCATTCTTTTGACCAAAACAGTGGTTTTGTGCAGACTTACAGATACAGGCGAACTAGCTTCAGAGCTGGCCTGAGTGTTCGCAGACAAACAGGTCGGAGCACATTGAAGTTATACAACTCCTGCAGACGCCCAGCTTCTTCCCCTGTGGCCAGCTGGAGAGTTTACATTTGTCAATTACTTCCTTCAGGGCCTGGCTCAAGATCCACTTCCTGCAGGACTCCCTCTTTTCCTAACTCACCTCGCTCAGCCTTTCTACCACCTCTGTTTACTACTCACGCTCTTTGTTCTGCTCTGCCGTGCGCTGTTGGATTTTACCTTGTGGTCGCCCTCTGAAGTTTTACTTTATCCTTCGGCTAAATTAAAATCGCCTTGAAAGTAGGACCTGTCTGCTGCTGCTTTTGTGCACTCCTGCCGCACTTAAGAAAAGCAATAGGAGTACACTATCTTCTCAATAAAAAAGGAATGGTTTGTGGTTGTTACATTAGGATCACAGGCTGCATGCCAGGCAGGTCAAGCATATGCAGGTCCGATCTTTGGATCAGTGGAATTCTGCCTTTGCTGACCAGAGCAGCATGCGCCTCCATGTCAGTTTCCTTTTATACATGAGCACATGTTCCTGTAGCTTCTCCAATCCTTTCTCATATCTTCATCTCACTTTTTAGGGTGTCTGCCCCATTGGAGTAAAGAAGAGTGATAACACCCATGACTGACTCTGGTTACAGCTACCCAGTCTGACAATTCAGGCCCATCTGCTTCATGAAGAAGGGATGCACCCCATGAAATTTGAAATACAGACCCTACAATTTTACAACATTCACAGGCACAGTCACACTTCCCTCTGAAAGGCTCAACTATCCAGTGTGATTAGTAGTCACACCTAACTCCAAACAGTAGCTGTGGGTGTGAAAATCTATTGTGTTACTGAGCTTTTTGTGACTGTGACCCAAATATCCAACAAGAACAACTTAGAGGAGGAAAAGTTTATCTGGGGCTCACAGTTTCAGAGGTTCAGTCTGTGGCCCGTCAACTCCATTGCTCTTGGCCCAAGGTGAGGTGGACATTATGGTAGAAGAATGTGGAAGAGGAAAGCTGCTCAGCTCATGGTTTCAGAGAAGCAGTAAGTAGCAGAGAGAAGGAAGGCAGGGACAAAAGGGACTTCAATTGCCAGCACCTGCATTTCCCTGCCTGAAGGCAGTCTCTGGCCACTACTGGTATTGCAGGCTGGAAACACCCAGATGTTATTCCACCCTGGGGCATTCCTTAGTAGGTGACCTGCAGGAATGAAGAAATACCCCAGCTCCCCAACCCTCAGACAGGCTTCCTTGAGGTGTTTTCCACACTGGCTTTCAGACCAGTGAGATTAAGCTCCAGTTCACAGTAGAAACCAGGTTACTAATAAATCCTTTGTCACCCACTTGCCCTTCCCTGTGTTACCCACTCCCATATTTACACCATTTAAACTATTTGCATTTGAATTCTTATCTCAGAGTTAACTTCTAGAGGAGCACAAACCAAAAGGGGAACTTTTGAGTAAAGTCTGAGGATCTTTCCTTAGATTAGGAGAGGTTTCCTGTGGTTTGGGATAGGAATGTAGGTGTAGGATGCAAATCATCTGCTAATGTCTCTATAGATTCATAGAGAATCTTGGTTATTTAACCCTTATGAAATTAGAGCTCTTCTGAGTTTATAAAACTACCTGGGAAACCAATGTGATTCCATACTTCTGTTGGTCAGTTACTGTTATATAATAATAATAATAATCTACCATCATAAATAATGGTCCCCTATTGCAGTTCACACCTCTAGTAATTGATTGGGGTTGGGCTAGGCTCGTATGTATCTGTTGCTAGCTGGGCCTCTCTTTTGGGCTGAGCCTAGTAGGGAAACTCTGCTCCATATTCTCCCTTTTGGGACCCCCCAGCCAGCAAGGGCCTTCTTCCCTTTGCAATGACAGAGGTAGAAGAGGTAGAAGAGGTAGAAGAGTTCATGAGCAAGTATTTTTAAACCTCCGTTTGTATTACATATGTCAAAGAACGCATATCCTTTGGCCCAAATAAATCAGATGGCCAAACTCAGAAGGGTAGGAAAATATACTCTTCCATTCTGGGGGATGATCTGCAATGTCACATGGAAAGAGGAATGGAAAAAGGGACAGATGAAGAATTGAGGCCAAATCTACCCAACACCTATACATTTGCCTTCATAAGTCTCTACCTTTCTAGTCATCTGTCCCTGGGAGAATTCTCCAGGAAGCATTTGGCTGTCATCCACTTTTGTAACTAGATTCTCAAGTAAATTAAGTTCAGACTTGCCTCTTTTTCTTTTTTATTAGAAGACTTTTATTTTTTTTCTCTTATGCAATAAACAACCTGTTTTTCTAATTTAAAATGGATCCCATAAAAGTAGCCATCTGAACTTGCCGTGGTACTGAATTAAAGAATTTGAAAATATATTTCCATAGAGAAAGCATGAAGGGAATAACTAATTGGAAATCAGGAATGCTGCTTCAAGACAATATATACATGCCTAGAAGTGTTGAATTTGAGGATTCTTGACTACTTAAACTTGACACAGGGACTTTTTTATTTTTTCTTGCTCTCCAATGCTGGCGATGGAACCAGGGCCTTGTGCATGCTAGGGAAGCATTCTACCACTGAGCTACACACCCATTTTTGAGCCTTACTTCTCAACTTTGACCCAGACCATCATCAGGCCTTCCCCAGACATGCTGAAGTGGCACTATAATAGAAACACCTGTCATGGGTATTCCTGCTAGTCCTTTTTTGTATTCTCTGTCCATCAGAGGAGGGGGAAAAGAATTTATGACTCATTGTTTTTCAAAGATGCTGCTTCCTCTGCAGTTTTGCAAGTTGTTTTTGGATAAGATTTTTCTCTCTGTTTATATACTGCCCACTAAAGTTCTTTAAATATACCACAGGTTTGTATGTTTACAGGCCCATCAGCAAACTTCCTAATACTATTTTCTGTGCCTTAGTTGTCTTTGATGTTTTGAACCTGACTTGATACACAAAAAAGAAAGTGTACCTAAATTCAGCCAGGACCATGAAAAACAAGCATATTGCCTGACCCGACCCTCTGACGAGAGCCTTTTTTTGTGATAGTCCTGTTTCCTTAGATCCGTCTTTTGGGATTGCCTCTGGGCCATTTCTGAAGTGGTGTGCTCCTGGGGTCCTCTAGGGAATAGTCCCAGGTTCTGTGGAGCCATAGCTCCATTATCTGTGGGAGCACAGGAAGGAATTTTACAGTAATTTTGCTACAGTGAAACATTTGCCTTGAGGCCCGAATCAAAAATAGCAGCTGGAAGGACATTTGGAAAGGGGAGGGGGTGGGAGTGCAAGAGAGGTGGAGAGGGAGAGCATTTCACATTTGGATGAAAACACTAGCTAGCTACAAGGCAAAACGAGACAGGGCTGGCATCGTCTACCCTTGAAACTCTCCCAAATTCAATTCTCCTCGGACTTGGCTCTCATAGCCAGTGATTTCAGTGCTGCGAGTGCCGGCCAGGGTCAGCGCCCTGCTCTCAGTAATGAACAGTGAGCACCAAGGTTCCTGGATGCTGACCAGCAGCACCGGCCTCTGTTCCACCATTGCTGCCTCTCCCACTGCAAGTTATCCTCCAAAATGCAGGCCAGTTTCCTGGAGCCTCTAGTCACTGAATGACTAACTTTGGCCCTCCAAAGACTGGGGGAAGAGATCCTCTGCATTTACCAGTAAGTGTCATTGCAATAAAATACACAAATTATAGAAGGTTTGGGCAAGAGCCTAAGAGAAATAAACAAAGGAATGTCTACTAAGAATAGAAACATCTACAGAATGATCTAAGGGATGGTGGTAGCTAGTCCTCAGAACTGGTCCCAGTGAACCAGGAATAGGAGTTATGCCCTTGTGAAATTTTCTCCCTTTGAATCTGGGTTGCTTTGTGACTTACTGTAACTAATAGAATATGGCTTAAATGACACTGTGAGACTTCTGAAGCTGGGTCATAAAAAGTTTTGCAGCTTCTACCTAGGTCTCCTAGATACAACCTCTTGCTCTGGGGACTTTCCCATTAGAAGCCAACCATCAGCCAGCGCAGTGACACATGCCTGTAATCCCAGCAACTTGGGAGGCTGAGGCAGGAGGATCAAGAGTTCAAACTCAGCCTCAGCAACTTAGCAAGGCACTAAGCAACTTAGCAAGACCCTGTCTTAAAATAAATTAAAAAAAAAAAAAAAAAAGACTGGGGATGTGGCTCAGTGGTTAAACCCCCCTGGGTTTAATCCCCAGTACAAAAATTTTTTAAAAAGTCAACTACCAAACTGTGAGCAGCCTAAGGCACATGGAGAGTTCACGTGTAGGTGCTTTTATTGACAGCCCAGTGTACTACCCATTGGCAGCCAGTATCAATTGTCCTTGTTCACTCCAGCCCCAGCTGCCATTTGACCCCAATCATAAGCTAGCCTAAGAAAACTGCCCAGCTGAGAACACTGAACCTTCAGAATCCCAAGAGCTGATAATACATTTTTACTGTAAGTTACTAAGTAACTGGAATAGAGATTGCATGTTTACATATATGAATATATTCTATATACGTATGAATGGGTCCATCAACCGATAGATTTGTTGAATGACTTTATTTACTCACTTATTCATTTACTTAACAAACAGCCTGAAACAGTGGTACATGCCTGTCATTCCAACTATCATGACGCTGAGGCAGGAGGATTGCAAATTTGAGGCCAAACTGGGCAACTTAGAGCCTACCTCAAAACAAAAATTAAAAAGGGTTAGTGGTGGGCTGGGGCTATAGCTCAGTGGTAGAGTGCTTGCCTAGCATGTGTGAGGCACTGGGTTTGATCCTCAGCACCACATAGATGGACCCAAAGATATTGGGTCCATCTACAACTAAAAAAAAATTTTTTAAAAAGGGAGTGCTGGTGGTGTAGCTCAGTGATAGAGTGCCCCTAGATTAAATCCCCAGTACCACAAAAAAAACAAAAACATTTACTCAACAAAGATTTTTTTGAGCACACACATGCCAGGCACTGTGCTAGTCCCTGGGAGTACAATGGTAAACAAATGAAATACAGTTCTGCCTCCAAAGACCTTACAGTCTAGTGAGGGGAGATGAAAGTAAACAAGTAGACAAGTAATTGTAAAATTATAAATGATGTTGTATCATGGTAAGGAAGGAAGGGAGGGAGGAAAGGATGGAGGGAGGAAAGGTATGGAAGGAAGGAGGGACAGATGAACCGATGTACTACTCTGCCAGAATAAGAGGGAGAGTCAACCTAGCCTGGATAATCAGTGAGGGTCCCTCTGAGGAGGTTAATCTTAGTGGATATTTGGAATGTGAGAAGGAGCTGGCATGTTAGGGGTGGAGGGCGCAGGGATGCAGAGATCGTTCTAGAAGAATGGGAAGAATAGAAGGAACTTGGGATGTTGGAAGGACCAAGAGAAAGCCACTTGTTTTAGTCAGCTTTTTCACTGCTGTGACTAAAAGAATCTGACCAGCACAATTGTAGAGGAGAAAAGGTTTACTTGAAGGCTCACTGTTTCGAAGGTCTTAGTCCATAGAAGGCAGGCTCCATTCCTTAAGGAGAGGTAAGGCAGAACATCACCGTAGAAGAGGGTGGCAGAGGGAAGCAACTTGCATCATCAGGAAGCAGAGAGAGACTCCACTCTCCAGATACAAAATATACACCAAGCTTAATCTGGGATTAATTCACTGATTGGGTTAAGACTCTTACAACCCAATCATTTCTCCTCTGAACCTTCCTGCATTATCTCACATGTGAGCTTTTGAGGGACATCTCACATCCAAACCATAAGACCACTGTTTGGGCTCAAGGGGTCTCAGGACAAGAGGTAGAGAGGAAGAACCTGACCAGAGCAGTCACACTTGTAGGCCATGGTCAGGGGTTTGGATTTTCTCCTAAATGCAATGGAAAAGCATGGAAGGCCTCTAGATGGAGGAGTGACATCATCCTATTTACATTTTAAAAAGGTCGCTCAGGCAACCAGGGGGATGTCAGGAGAGGTGGTGGAGGCCTCAGCCTCCCATCACAGCTCTTGGAGGCACCTAATGGCATCTGCTTCCTGCTGTGTCACAGGGGCCATTGCTCCTCAAATAGCCCAGCAGCATTTGAGCTAAGGCAGGTAGTCTACTGAGTGTCCTGATTGATGGCAGGTGTCATAGGTTCATAAATTCACACCAAGAGAATCTCTAAATTGTTTCTGCAATGCCCTGGTACCCTCATTTTGGCTTGATAGATGAAGGATGCTTATAGCTCACCCTGCCCAGTGAGGCTGTGTGTCAAGGAGTACAACAGCCTGTTCCCTTCACCATCCCACTCCAGGACTGCCTCCTTTTACAAAGGATGCCACTCCAGGGGTGGCCGTGGAGGTGACAGGGCTGTAGGAACATCACCACCCCTACCCCCACCCTAAGCCAGCAGCGAATCCTGCATATTGGGACATGTGACGTCTGAAGTGCCAACCCATCTGGTTGACCAGATTCACTGCCTTGATGAAGCTATCTTTCCTGACCAAGTTGGCTATTGTTACCAGCAGACACTGTGTCCTGTGTTAAATTAGTTGTGAATAAAAGCGAACCAGAGTGTCTAAAGCCTGCCGTCCCCATAGGCTAGAGAAAGAAATCTGTCAATAGTAATTATTCCCTAGGATTGTCATTTCAAAGGTATTTAACTCTGCATGTTCAGCTTCCCTCTGACTTTCTCAGGATTTATAGATTGTACTTTCATAGACCTGCCAGGAGCATTTCTGACAAAAATACTGCATTTACATAGCCTGTGTGTGGCAGGCACTGACCTGAGCATCCTGGGGAGCAGATCCCAGCACCTATCCCAAACCTTCACCTAAATCTGTTCTCTCAGATCGCACTTGCCCAAGGCATCATCTAGCTCTGCTTGCCATGACTCTGGGGGTCAGCCTTGACCCTCCGGCTCCCTTTCTCCCCAGTACCTCTTAATGACCATCTCTCCAAAATGTTCACTTTTCTCCCTCTGCCTGTCACCACCCTAATTCAAGATGCCTGCAGCAGCAGCCGCCAGGCCGCTGTGCTCTCTGCCGCCTTGTTCTGAACTCACGCCCCCCCCCCCCCCCCCCCCCCCCCCCCCCCCCCCCCCGCGCATCCTCTATGCCTCAGCTGCATTTGTTGATGGTCGGCCCCCCGAAGCGACCTTTCACAAGTCGCTTCACCAGAGTACAGAAACTGTGACCCAAGGGCCTGCTGCCTGATTGTGGAACACACCCATTCCCAGTCACTTGTGTACTGTCTGCAGCTGTCTTGTGTTGCAACAGCAGGGTGGAGGCACGAGACAGAGACTGCACACCTACACCCGTCTCAAATACTATCTGGCTCTGTATAGAAAAACCTGGCCAATCCTGCCTTAGGCTGTTTCTTCTGCTTGGAACCCTCCTCCTTTTGTATGTCCCTTCTCCATTCCACCCCTTTCCTCCCTTCACCTGGTTAACTCCTGCTTATCCCTCAGCTCGTAGCCTAGAAACAGTTTCCTGCAGGAAGCCCTCCCTTCCTGCACCCCAACTGGGTATGTGTCTCCATAGCACTCTACTAATGTGTCAGTGCTCAGAGTGGCCTACTCGGGGTCTGTACCCAACTAGAATGCAAGGTCCCTGGGCACAGAGACTGGGTCTATCTTGTAGGCCTGCTTCTTCATTCAGTGAGCCCAGGACAGAGTATAAATAAAGTTTTGTGCACCATTTGTCTAAATACTTGAACTTTATGAATAAAGCTAACCAACAGTTAAATAAAATACCCTTATGCCCTTACCCTGACAAGTATTAATATACAGTTACAAAAAAATTATGTAAAAAAATCAAAAAATTATGTATAAATCTATGATTTTATGTAATTAAAAGTTGGCAAAATATTAAAGACAATTTAATTATTATTGTGAACATCTGGGGGTTCTGCAAACAAACCAATGAGGCTTAGATGAGTAATGACAATGACACATATTTTAAGAACTATTGTGTGTTTATTTTATCAAATTTATTTTTCTTGTCTTCATTTTGGCAAAACCACTAATTATGTTACGTGAATCTAGATTTTCACATAATGTGTTCAATTGCTAATAATAATCTAAAAGATAAAAGTAGAATTTGTTGCATTGAGAGTACTCAAATTTGTATATATTTTCATCAAAAAAGTAAATTGAAGTAAAATAAAAAAGTAAAACATGAATATTATTTTATAGTTATTATTTTTCTCTCTAATTGTTCAAAACAATATATGAACTTAGCGAGCAAAGCATAATTAATGAATTTCAAATCAAAGTTTTATAAAACTAAATTTTAAATGTAATTTTATGAATAAATATACACATAATAGGATGTCAATTCTTGTGTGCAGTGTCTATTAGTTGATAATATAAAGAAGTGATATTGGACTAAGGGTGTAGCTTAGTGGTAGAGTACTTGCCTAGCATGTCTGAGTCCCTGGGTTTGATCCCCAGCACCACACACACAAAAAAAGAATTAATATCACTCTTCATATGCTATATGAACATATGGCCCCTCCAGAACTATACATTAGAAGAAGACTAAAAAATACAAGAAAATGGATCCTCAGCACTAGTGGGAAATCATACTTCTTAAGTAATCTTCTATTGCATTCTTGCTAAAAGGAAGGGATTGATGGCTTATTTAATTTGCCTTTTCACTAATCAAATCCTCCCTGCTTGCCAAGGAAGTATCTTCTTCCAACATCAATAGGGGGATAATCAGCAAGTCTCTGTGATATTCTGACATGGTCATCTTTAGTTCTGAGGACATACTGCAAGGGATGTAGAGAAATCCTTTCCTAGAACCTGAGTGGTGTAAGCACAGGAGTGACTGTTTAGAGTTATAGGTCATGGTCGTGTCAATGCTAAACACAGGACCAAGTGGCAGGAACTCTGTTTTCTTTGTGGGAATTGAACGCAGTCTTTAACAACTGAGCCACATCCCCAGCCCTTTTTTAATATTTTATTTAGAGACAGGGTTTCACTGAGTTGCTTAGAGCCTCACAAAGTTGCTGAGGCTGGCTCTGAACACGTGATCCTCCTGCCTCAGCCTCCGGAGCCGCTGGGATTACTGGCGTATGCCACCACACCCAGCTCTGTGTTTTCTTTAATAAAGTTATTTTTAAAATATTTTTTAGTTGTCAATGGACCTTTTATTTATGTATATGTGGTGCTGAGAATCGAACCCAGTGCCTCACACATGCTAGGCAAGTGCTCTACCACTGAGCCACAACCCCGGTCCCTATTTTTGTGTGTATTTGTAATATGTAGCCCCTATAAAGTGAGGGACCCATGGTAGGGGGCCCTTTCTGCTTGGATATAAGGACAAGATTGCACTCTTACCACTGCTGTATGCCTACTTTTTACCATAGACTTGCAAATTGTAGGTGCTCAGTAGAAACAGACTTGGGCATACTGTGAAGGCGTTTTATTCTCTTGGACAGTAAAGCTGTACTCCATGGATGACTGCTCTCTGGTCTAACCACTATTAGAGTATATATAGCCATCTATTGGTACAGAAATTGACAAACTTCTTCTGAAAAGGGCTACATAGTAATAATTTATACTTTGTGAGCTCTACTGTCTTTGTTGTGAATACTCAACTCTACCATTGTAGTGTAAAAGTAGCTGTAAATAACACATAAATAAGTAAGACCATGTTCCAATAAAACTTTATCAAAACAGGTAGGAGGGTCAATCCCTGTACTAAAGCACAGGAGGACAGGGACAATGCCAGCAAAGTTTCTCTTGTTGAAAAATATTAAAGAAGTAGAATTATCAGGAGTTGATCCCTGCTGAGGACAATGCTGCCCTATTCTGGGCCCCTTCATTATTCTGGAGACCAGTGGAAGCTTAAGCTGAGATCCTATCAAGAGATACCAAAGGCATTCCCAAGGCTTGCTGGCTTGCTTTCCTCTGGGCTGCTAGTCCTCCTTCTGGCTTTCCTGGTTCCCCATCTCTGACCGCATTTGTCTTATTATAAGGGTCTCAATTTTCTATCTCTTCTTTTCCATCCTAGCTATGCCTCTCAGAATCACCCAGGGAGTCTATAAAAATATCCCTGCCTAGACCATATCCCAGGTATATTAGCCTGGTAGGGGTATCATAACAAAATACCCTAGACAGGATGGCTTAAACACCAGAAATTTATAGTCTGGAATAAAAGTCCAAGATGAAGGTGCCATCAGAGTTGATTTCTGGTGCAATCTCTTTCCTTGGTTTGCAAGTGGCCCCCTTCTCTCTGTGTCCTTACATTGGGAGTCCTCACGCTGTCCTCACATTAGAGGTTAGGGTTTCGACATAGGAATTCTTTTGTGGGGGTGGAATTCAGTTCATAGCACTAAGTTTTTGGGTTGATTGGTTCAGGTGAGTAAATATTAATACTCGGCATGGTTGAGGAGCACTGGTAGCCATTTAGATTTGATTTCCTGGCTTGGTTTCATTCTCTTATTCTTCCAGGACACAAATCCATATCCATGCTTGGTCAAGCTCTTCTTTGACCAGCCCTTACATCAAGGGAAGGTAAGAAACAGCAGGAGGAAGGAGATTTGGTCTTTGGTCTCTACTTGGCCTGTGGCAGGGTTGTTCTTTATGGTGGGACCCATAGCAGCAGTAGCAGGTCTGCAGGCGAAGAGGAGGCGTTTGGTTGTGTCGTGCTAAGTTTGAGGTGCCTGTGAGATTATCACATGTTGTTACCAATAAGCCTGGGATTTAGAAGAAAGGTCTTGACTAGAAAGAGATTTCAGTCTTTATCAGCAAACAGTTGGTAGTTAAATGCTTGGGAAAAGAGGGTCAAAATGAAAATCTGGAGAATTCTAGCACTTAGAAAGGGTGAGAGAAAGCATTTTAAGAACAGGACTAGCAAGAAGCCATTGGGTTAGCTGGAAACTAATAAGGGCTGTCTACCCCACCTCCAGAGTATCCCAAATCTGTTTGCTATTCTCCATGTCTATCCCACCCAAGCTGCCACCCCCTCTAACTGGAATTGCAGATCTAGCCACCTATATAATCCACCCTCCACATGGTGATCAGAGTAATATTAATTTGCAAATATAATAATAAAATTCCTCTGCTTTAAACCCTTTAAAATTTTTCCATCGTAGCATAAACTCTGGCCTTCAGAGGTCTATAGGATCAAGTTTCTGCTTCTCTCTCTGACCGGATCACTCCCTTGACTTCTCCCCAAGCCCCAGGCACACTTGGTTCTTTCTGTCCCTCAGTGTTAACATTAGAATTTCCCTTCTGCTTGTTCCCTCTCCCTGGAACATGAATCCCCTTGATCTTCCTCAGCTGGCTTCTTTCCAACATTTAGGTTTCAAATGTCACTTCCCAGCCTTCCCTTATCATCCAAGTTAACTCATTTAGTCTCTGTTACCCCATCCTGCTTTATTTTTGGATCAGCACTATCACGACTTGAGGTTCCATTGTTTTGTATGTCTATCCATCCCAGGAAGCAAGCTCTGTGAGGACCTTGTTTTTCTTGTGCTTTGACACATGCCCAGTGACTAGAATAGTGCCGAGCACATAGTAGGCACTCAATAAACGTTTATTTAATAAGTTAGTGAGAGATCAGCACCTTGAAATCTGGAACTGTTATGACTCACAAATTTCTCTCAAACTTTTCGCAACTATCTAATTACATTACCACATGTCTTTTGAGCTCTCAAAATATGATTCATGATAATAAAAGCATGAACCACAAATTTACCTTTAAAATTCTGGAGAGACAAAGGGAAAGAGGAAGACTTAATGTATGCTTTGATTTTAATGAAAGTTTCAGATGAAAATCTGCTGTGATATAAACCTAATGGTTTTATCAACTGCAGTCTCCCAAATATGGGAATCTTTTCTGGACTTGGGGTCCAAACCTTTGAACCAATGGTGGTTGACAAGTCCCTAAAGCAAAGCTTCCCCCAACACCTTAGCCTATCACCCTGCCCTCCTGTCACCTTCTACCCTGTGAGCTATAGAAGCAATGAGAATTTTTTTCAGAATTCTCTTCCATAAAGAAACAATGTCGATAATTCCATGCCCTGAAGAATTTTCCAGGGTTACAGAGTCTATATTATGAAACACTTTTTAAAAGTGGGTTATAGGCACTTTTCTATCTGCTCTGTGTAATTCTAATAGATTGTGTAATGCCTCATGAAGGGCCTGGATGCTCACCACCCACATCTCCAGCCTAAAACTAGGTTATGAGTAAAATGAAAACTCTGCAAAAAAAAAAAAAAAAAAAAAAAACTTCAGCTTCTTATGAAAATCCTAGGCTCAATATTCCTATTTCACAGGCAGAGAAATTCAGATTGTGTATTAAATTCAAAAACCTAAATAATTATTCAACTAGTAATCAAACCGTAAGGTACTCCTTTTAAAATTATGGAAATTCTCACTTCCACACTAACACCAAGAGAACAGAGCCCCCATATGACGTCAGTCAGCAGGAGACCACAAAGGTACTTTCCAGAACTACCTGATAGCTCTTGCCGGGCTTTTACCTGAACAAAGGAAACCTGCCACACGTGGGGTTCAGGGAATTTGGGGGTGGAGGAGGGGTGGGATAGAATGGAGAGGTTTTATCGAGTCAGAACTATGCCTAATTTGGGAAAGTGCCCAAGTTAAAATAATTGAATACCAAGTCATTTCCCACCAGGCTGGCGGAGTTCGCTAAAGTCTGCTAAGCTTCAACTTCTCTGTAAATTCTATAAAGATGTTTGAAGGCCTTACTTTTTGTTCTCTCTGAATAAATGTCTCTACTCCAAGAGACCAGCCTGGGAAGATATCCTTATCTTGCACCACTGCAACAAAGCCCGAGGCCCCCCATCCTGAAATTCTTGAACCCTGTGCTCCACCCTACTTTAGTTTAGGAAACTGATAAGACAGCTGTGAAAATAGAGTGTAAAACATTCTCTCCCATGCAAATCAGCTGGCACAGGTTGTACTATTAAAAATGGGGCCAGGTGGCTCTCCGTTTTCACTTTTTAAAAAATGTTATCAGCCAAAGAACAATTTTTTTTTTTTTTTTTTTTGGCTGGAAAAAGCTTTATTTTCATTGGTCCAAGGTTTGGGAGGGGCTCCACGGTGGTTAAAAAGCTGCCTAGGCCGGAGGGGGAGGGAGAGGGAGGGAGAGAGGGGCTCAGGCCAAAGCTCTGATGCCAGGATATGCAAAGGAGCCCCATCTAAGGCCACACTGCTCCAGGGCCTCCTAGTTGTGCTTGAGGGTGAGTCTTTCGAAAAGATACTCGCCAGGGCCAGCCTGCGGGCCTCTAGATGGTGGAGATGAGTCAAGTGGTCTCCCATCTTCTTGATGAGCTTCACCTCCTCATCAAGGAAGTGGTTCTCCAGAAAGTCACAGAGATGTGAGTCTGTGCGGGTAGAGCCCAAGGCATGAAGATCCAAAATGGCTTGGTTCAGGTTCTTCTCCAGGGCCAAGGCAGCTTCCATGGCATCCTGGGTGTTGCCCCACTCATCGTGAGAAGGTTTCTGCACGTCCTGGAAGAGGGTGCGGCTGCCGCGTTGGTTTTGCATCTTGGGGAGACGCTCAGAGGCCTCGCACTTTTCCTTGGCCAGTTTGCGGAAGAAGCGGCCCACTCCCTCCAGAGCCACATCGTGGAGGTGGAAATAGTAGCCCAGAAAGAAGTGAGTGTAGGAGGCCTGCAGATGTAAATCGACCAGGTGGTTGAGGGCAGCCTCCACCTTAGTAGAATAATTCTGATGAATCTGGAAGGCCATGGTTGGTCGTCCATAAGGACCTAACCACAAACAACGGAGTTAGCTGGTCCCGGAAGCAGGAGGTGGGCGAGAAGATGGTCCCGGAGATTGTAAGTGGAGATCAGATTGGAAGGGGATTGGAAACTAGAAGGAAGGGAGTCCCCGGGTCTGTTCCGTCCAAACACTGTTGAAGCAAGAGACAGATCCGTAGGACCTCCAAGCACACGATGTTTCCCAAAGCACAACTTAACTACATTTCTATTACAAACTGAATTTGTCCAACCATTAGTTTGGACGTAGTTCATGTGTATGAATTCATTCAAACTTTGTCTTATCAATATTTTAAAACAGCCACAAAAGTAGAAGTCTAGTACAATGAACCCCATGTGTCTTCAACACTCATGGGCAATGATTATCAACATAGATCTCTTCTGAGATCTCCATGTTCTGAGAATAAAACACAAAATCTTGCAAGAATGTGTTCATGTATGACATTTAATTTGCTATGATACATAATAGTTTCTTTAGTGTGGTCAAAAGAGTAAATTTCACAAATTCTGACTACTTGGCTGCAATCCTATCCAAACTATTGGAAAAAAAAAACCTGCATAATATAACTTTTTAAAAGGTATTTTATCACTTCTAATTGAAAGGGTATCAAAAGTATCAACAAGGAGAGAGGTCCTGTCAGATTTGCTTAAATGAATACACACACAAATGGTAACTGCAAAGTTTTAAACATTTTGCTTGTAAATAGATGCTTCTAAAGTCATGCAAGATGCACTAACCATCTTGGGTTGGCATAACAAAATACCATAGATTGGATGGATTAAACAATAGGAATTTCCAGGCACGGTGGTGCATGCCTGTAATCTCAGCAACTCGGGAGGCTGGGGCAGGAGAATCTCAGGTTCAAGGCTAGCCTCAGCAATTTAGCAAGACTCTGTCTCAAAACAAAAATAAAAAAGCGCTGGGGATGAAGTTCAAGGGTTGAGCACCTCTGGGTTCAATCCCCAATACCATCAAAAGAAAAAAAAAAGAGTCCAGAGGTTTATTTTTGCACAGTTCTGGAGGCTGGGAAGTCTGAGATAAAGACACTAGCATCACTGAAGTCTGGCGCACACAGAAGTCTGGACACTTCTGTATCTTCACGAGGCAGAGAGAAAGCAAATTCTCTGATGTCTCTCTTATAAGAGCACTAATCCCATCACGAGGGCCCCACCTTATGACCTGATTAAACCTAATGACCTTCCCAAATTCCCATCTCCAAATTGCACCATGCTGAGAGTGAGGGCTGCAATATACTGAATGTACAGGGGTACAATTCAGTCCCACAGCAAATGTTATGCTTTCCCTTTCAGGTTTAACATCCTCTTTTCTTCACAAATTACAATGATGTAGACATTATTTATTTGCCTATGGAGGAGCAAACCTCCTCTCCCCCAACCCTGATTTTTTTTCCAGAGACACAGACACAGGCTCATTTAGGAAAGAAGAGAGACAGGAAAGGAAGAATGTGGGCTATCTGGAGAATAAGAAGCCCTTTGTATCCATGGTGCAAATACAAACTTTAGACAACTTCATACAAACATCACAAACTCCACTTTAGATAAATTCCATTGACAGATTTTATAGCATGTGAAAGAACTAAACAGTGCCTACCACAAATTTTCTTCTAGTTGAGGGAATATATTTTCCATTAAATAAACTGATAAAGAAGTAATAATGGGCCAGGCACAGTGGCCCACACCTGTTATCCCAGCAACCAGGGAGGCTGAGGCAGAAGGATCACAATTTTGAGGCTAGACTCAGCAATTTAGTGAGGCCCTAAGCAACTTAGTGAGACTCTGTCTCAAAATAAAAAAATAAAAAGGGCTGGGGATGTGACTCAGTGGTTAAACTCTCCTGGGTTCAATCCCCAATACCAAAAATAAAAAAAGTACCAATGGGTACGTGGGATTTCTGAGTCTGTCCCTGGGTGTGGAAGTGGAAACATGGTGGAAGGAGTAGCTACTTTCACTAACGGGCTAGTTTAGAGTTTATAGAGTTAACTATCAAAGTTTAATTAATGATGTGCAGTATAAATACTAAGATCTTCTCAGAGTAACCTGGTTTAAACCTTGCTTATGTTCTTCTAAAGATTGCTAGTGTTTTCTTAAAATATTTTATTTATTTATGTGGTGCTGAGGATGGAACTCAGTGCCTCACACATGCAAGGCAAGCGTTCTGCCTCTGAGCCAAAACCCCAGCCCTACTGTTTTATTGATAGAAATTAGGATGCTTACTAAGACAGCTAGAAAAAAAAAAAAAAATCAAGATTCTCAAAATTCCCCTTGAATTTTCAAGTGAGTGGTTATCCAGCTCCTGTCCTATGCCACAGTTTCTGTGAATGCCCAGCTCTTGGTGGCGGAACTCTCCAGCAAAGGTGACCCACTGGAAAAGTGAAGTCATTCTTAACAGAACACTGTTGAGAACTTACCTGGGAATGAAAAGAGGGATCACTTCTCCTTATAAGGTCTCTCTGGCTGGCAATGAAAGTGCTTTGGGGATAGTAGGCCAAACCCTATGAACTAAGAACAGCAAACCAGATAATTTCATGAAGGTTATTTGAGTTGCAAAGAACTTGAGATATAACTTAAGAATAATCTAGGGTTTGGCTGGGGATGTAGCTCAGTGGTAGAGCACTTAACTTGTTATGCACAGAGACCCTGTGTTCAGTCCCCAGCACGGAAATAAAAGGCAGAACCTTATCATAGTGATCTTGCTTCAACATTTTGCTGGGAGTTTGAAGCAGATTTTTTTAAAAAATGGTGAGATTGAGGAGTAGCAACAAATTATTTGGAATATAACTCATTAAATCAATTATATATAAAAATTATATGTAAATTTGTGTGTGTGTGTGTGTGTGTGTATACTTTGGCCCTTTACCATTGAACTATATCCCAACATGTTTTATTTTTTTGAGAAAGGGTCTTGCTAAGATGCTTAGGGCCTTGCCAAACTGCTCAGACCCACCTCAAACTTGTGATCCTCCTGCCTCTATCTCCCAAGAAGCTGGGATTGCAGGTGTGTACCACCATGCCTGACTGTCATTATTCTTAGTACACTGTATTATTGTTTGTGAGATTAAGAACCCAGGCTTGAAAGTTCAGGAAGTTCTGAATTCAAATCCTGACTCCAAAGTTTAGTAGCTGTGTGACCTCGGGCTAATTTATAGGCCTCATAATAAAAAAAAAAAAAAAAAATCTGTGAAGTAGAGATACTACCTACCTTCACAAAGTCGTTATAAGAAGTAAATAAGATATATATGTAAATACTTGCCATAGTGTCTGACATAGAGGAAAAGTCAAATAAATGGCAAATGCTATTATTAGCTTAGCAGATTGAACTTCAACAGTTATAAATAACTAACCTTGCAAAAATCTGAGTTAAAGATTGCTTTACTTAACTGCCAGAAACACCTTCAGGGGAGGGAGGTAGATGTTCAGAAGTTTTCCCAGTGTTATTTTGCATATCTTTGGGGTATTTTTGTTGTTGCTGTTTTGTTTTGTTTTAAAGCACTTTATAGTATCCTTCTAGTTCATAGGATTATCATAGTTTCTTTACCATGACACAACAAGCTATGTCTTCTTTAAGCCTCCCTTTATAGGAAATAGTGGGAATAATTATCAAGTACTTTTGGAAATACTCTAAGCAGTAAGAAATTCAATCAAGGTTCTAGGGGTTCATATACAGTGTTACATAAATTAGGGGTCTCAATGTAACATGCTAAGGACTAAAAAGGACAATTTACTTCCCCAGTGGGACAGAGTTGCCTGAGTGGACCCCTCTGACTTTTGCCATCATAACAGGACCAATTTGAACTGACCAAGTGGCCCCAGGGGTGCTCCCCTTGGGAACACCCAGACTAGACTGATCTCTTTTTCTACTATTTTTTTTTTTCCAATGTTGCAGATTGAACCCTGGGCCTCCCTCACACATGCTAGCAAGTGCTCCACCACTGAGCTGCACCCCAGCCCAGTCTCTATTTCCCATTCACAGTGAGGAAAGCAGCATTTGCCTACTTGAGTGTGAAATTCATCTGCTGATTTCAAGGGGAAAGCTAGAGGCCGAAGATTAAGTGAGGAGATACAAAATTTTTCAGTAAAACATTGTGAAGTGATAATATGAAAATGACACTCTCGAGTCCTATTTCCCATCAGCGAGGTGCTTGAGAATAGTGGATCTGATTAAGACAGAGGAAAAATGTGCCAGAAAACAGAAAGGATGAGTCTTGCTGTGTGGTCTTTTGCTCCTGGCAAAAATGTTCTGAGTATTAAGAACTATGAAGGGGTGGTAGAAAATTCTGCTTTTATGAATAGTGTAAATCAGATTTACTAATCAAATGCTGAAACAGGGGAGTGATTAGAAAATTATGGAGTAAAATGCTCGTCAGTGTGAAGCCTTGCTAGCTGCTGGAGTTGGTGTCACAACGTGTTCCCAGGTAGAACCCTGGCATACCGGTGCCGGGGGCATCCAGTCAATCAGATTTGGTGGGATGCAAACTAAGTGGGCCTGTGGTGTTGCAGGTGATACATCTAGGCTCCTTCATCCTGAGGGCCATTACACAATGTCGCTCAATCTTGAGTACTATAATGGCCCCTTTTAAAGGTTACTACAAATTCTCCACCAATCCTTCTGTTTACTTCGTTACTTTTAGCATAATGTTATCTTTAAATGCATAAAACCCAAACCAGGTACAAATGCTTAAATTTAAACAACACCCTGGAGCCCATGATATTTAAGTTGATAATGCTAATTTAATGAGATGGATGGTGGTATTTTGCTGAACTAAGTAATTGATTACACTGTAAATATGGTACTGATCGCCACAGGGCAGTTTCTTTTGATTTTGATGCATCTTGGTAAGTTGTAAAACTATCCCGCTCAACTTTTCTTTAGTCAAACTATTAAATTACCTTCCTGAAGACAGCAGTAATGTATCATTCACAAGCTATGACTGACTCTATTCTTTACTCATTTGTAAAGGACAATTGGGAGTGCCGCGCCATGCCAATTGGATCTCGAACACAAAGCAAACAGGAGCAAAACCATGAGGCAGAGCTCAGTTATTAGTGGCCAACTTGTTCTTAATGGAAACACTTCACGTTCACCCTTAGCCACAGATAGCTATGGAGCCCTTAAAGTGGAACAGAATTTTAAATTAATTTCCATTATTAAATGGCTACTTGGTGGCTAGTGACTACCGTGTCAGATAGGGCATCGTCCTAGTTCATACATTTATTATGTTTTTTTAGATTATCATTGAGATAAAATCTCTAGCTGTGTGAGTAGGGCAATGCTTTTAACCTCTCCAACCCTCAATGCCTTTATCGGTAAATTGGGGATAATGAGATATAACACATTTAATCTCACAGCACAGTGCTGGACAGGAACAGCACTCAAACCCTAGAAGTTGCAGAAGGGTGATAAGCCAGGAGGAGGGTTCACCCCTGCCAGAGTTGCCATCATTACTGCTCCCCCACGTCACCCCTGGGTACACTTATTCTTCGACAGACACATTGACATTTTCTCTATCATATGGGAAGTATCAATGGAGACATCTTTTGACTGTGTTGCTATTTTTATTAATATGTAACAGGCAAACTAATAAAAATAGTGTTGTTATCATGCAAATATGGCTTGGATTAGTCACCCACCAGCAAGCCTTCCATCTTCCGATTCAATTGCCCTTATCCCTCCAGTGAGCTACCTGTGTTTCTCAAATAACTGTCATAGAAGCACCAAATAGACAAGGTGCTTAGGACCACATTTTAATTTTTCTGGGAAACAGGAAACCTAAGCCCCTTTCCAATTGTAGTGGAACATGATGAAGTAGTTTACATGGCGCTGTTGCCTCTGCTCTGCACCTGCGGGGGATGCACTTCCATTCTCATGCCCAATTTCCAAATCCATTTTATTCCTGGCAAACACTCTGCATCATTATCTCAAATCTTCTCAAGCATCACCTCATCTATGGGACCTTTTCTGACCCTTACAGGTAACATTTGTCTCCTCTGCCTCTTCCCTCACTCTGTACCTGACACAGATTTCCACTGGAGCAATCATATTTTTTTCAGATTTATTCTTACTTTATGGACTGTATTGTGTCTCTCCAAAAAAATAAGTGTGTCAAAATCCTAATACCCAGTACCTCAGAATATGACCTTGTGTAGAAATAGGATCTTTTCAGATACAATTAGTTGAGATGAGGATAGGCCCTTAATCCAATATGACGGACTGGTGTCTTTGTAAGAGAAGAGACAGAGACACAGACACATAAGGAAGAATGCCATGCGGCCAGGGAGGCAGAATGGAAGAGCTGCAGCTATAGGTCTCGGGATGTCCAGAATCCCAGGAAAACCACCAGAAGCTAGGCAGAAGCATTAAAGCATTCACCTATAGGCTTCAGATGGAGTGGTTTTTGCAACAATCTGATTTCAGACTTCTGGTCTCCAGAGCTTTGAGACAAATCTATTTCTGTTCAAGTCACCCAGTTTGTGGTACTTTCTTTGGCAGCCCCAGGAAACTAATATACCTTCCTAGGCCAGATGGTCCCTGAGGACAAGACCTTGTTTGATTATGTCTGTGTTCTTGGCAGTTGCAGTGTCCAAAGCAATCCAAAGGGTGACCGAACCTCGTTGGGTGGATAAGTGAATGAACATAGGACTCATTCTTTTGCCTTAATCTGGCTTCAAATTGGAACTGCAGAAAAATCACTTTAAATATATTCAGGGTAACTGCATATGGCCACACAGGCTAGGCAGTGCCTGATTCCAGAGTTGTGTGATGTAGCGACCTTCAATTATTTATCACTGTACAACTTTAATTTACATAAAATGTCAATAGAACAGTGAACTTTCATGCCATCTGTTAGAATAAAACACCACCATTGTGAGATTCAGACTCTTGCTCACCCTGCCAGTAGCAGAAGTCATAAATAATTACCCTCCAGATCAGAGGTTGGTCCTCTAGCCAAGTCCAGCCTGCTGCCTGTTTTTGTAAATAAGTTTTACTGGAACATGGCCATGCTTACTCGTTTACATATTGTCTTTAGTACTATAGCAAGAAAGGGTTGTGATACTGCCTGTAAAACCTAGAACATTTACTATCCGGCCCCTTGCAGAAAAAGTTCTCTGAACCCTGCTCTAGATAATAGAAATTGGTAGACATTGCCAGGATGTTTGCTATTAAGTGGTGAAAACCCCACCCTGAAACTGAAAACCACCTACTTTATCACACTTTGGAAGATTCTACGCTACTACTGCTAATGTAGGCCATGCCAGAAGAAAATCATGTGTGGAAAATAATTTATTTCTTCCTCAAAATGGGAGCAAGGGGTTAAAAAAAAAAATGAGTATGCGAGCTTATTTGTGTGCCAGTACGAATAGAGTGTGGGTGGAGTAATTCCAAGCATACAGAACATATGCACTTCCACAACTAGGTGCTCTACATGGGGAATTTTTGAACTGTGTCCCAGCTACAAAAGTTGGAAAGAAATGAAAACTGAAGAAATGGATGGAGATCTATTATAAAGTCCAAGGAGAAAAATGCTATTTAAATGTTTATGAGAAAAGTGCTACCTGCAGTCTTATTCCTTCTGGAAAGGATTGTGACCATTCTGATGGGTCCCCTCTGCATCAAGGTGTCTCTCTGCCATAAACCAGGTCTCAAATGGTTGGGCCAAGGCTAGACCCCTGATCCAAGGGTCAAAGGCCTATGGACTGGCTTGGAACAAGGTTGACACTGGCCATACTAACCGTGTGCACTCTCTGGGGACTTAAAGACATATGACTATAGTTTCATGAACCCATGTTCAAGACTAGAAAAAGAAGAAACAGAGAACAGTTGTCCCACAATGTCATGGCATTACAGAGATAAATCCGGTTACAAAAGTAACACTGTATCCTGAATGATGTCCCTCATTTCTGGAGGTTGACCAGCAATGAGGCTGTATCATTAACTGTGTCCCAGTCTGTTCCACTTTTGTGTTACTATTCAAGGATGGGTTTAGTTCATGGTCAAGTTTTCCTATTCCACCACCCAGATTCATGTTCTCCAATCCTCTGCTCCCTTATCGGTCTGTCCTTTAGAGTGTCTTACAAACTCTAACCCTCAACCCAACCCAGTCACATACTCTCCACTCTTACAAATGGGAAGTTTAGGGCTACAGGAAAAAAAACATTACCCAGGTCACTAATGTTGCTGGCATTAGAAATACATGCTTTCCAACCTCAGCTGAGCTAACTGTCTATATGTGACTCACTCTCCCACAGTACCCCCCCCCATACTGTAAAGCTGCAACACCCCCAGACTTCCATCTCCTTGGCTCACCTTATATCCTACCTCAGAGAAAATAGAGGAATCAGGCCCCAATTTCCAGACTCCCCCAAACCACTTATATCAACTTACACCCATTTCTCTCCTGCTTTCCTATTTCTAAGGAGGAGCTAAAACTTCTGCTGTTCAAAGCTAACCCCTGTACCTATGTTCTAAAGTCCAAGATCTTCTAGTCTGGATTTCTACTTGTCTCTATGCAATATTCTTTCCTTATTCCTGTTTCTGCCATTTCTTCTGGTCCATGGTTTCTTTCCTTGAAAAAAAAAATATATATAATATATTGTTTTATATATTATATATGTATTATTTTTTTATGTTTACATACATACATATATTTTTTTTTTAAAAACAACACCTTTCTTGGCTTTCATAAGCTACATATCTTACTGAACACATTCATGTTAAAGTCCACTCATGCTAAAATGTACAGGAAATTCTGGTTAATATGATGAACTGAGATGATTAAAGCAACCCCATTTCCCAACTCCAAACACATACAAATACTTGCTTAAAATATAACAAACTAATTTTTCCAGAGCTCAAATACATTGAGTAAAGAGGTGTCTTGGCCCTAGAAAATGAGGAAGGTCAGAAATCAGAGTGATCAGAGGTGTTTTCTGCCACAGTGATCAAAAGACCTGACAAGAACAATTTTAGAGGAGGAAAAATTTATGTGGGGCTCACAGTTTCAGAAGTCCTTCGTCCACAGATGGCAGAACATCATGGTGGAAAGGCGTGACAGAGGAAAGCAGTTCAGGACATGACAGGAAAGCAGAGAGAGTGTTCTGTTCACCAAGGACGTGCTTCAATGACCTGCTTCCTCCAGCCATACCTATCTGCTTACAGTTACCACCCAAGTTAATCCCTTTCAGTGGATTAATGCACTGATTAGGCTAAGGCTCTCATAATCATTAACTTCTAAACTCTCTTGCATTGTCTCACACATGAGCTTTGGGAGAACACCTAACATGTAAACCCTAACAAGAGGGAACAAAATGCTGGGATGCTGGAACCCGACAATGTCCTCACTGGATGGGAGCTGGTGTCCCTACAGCAGCATGGGGATGGGAGTACAGGTTGCAAGACCCATATTGTGGGGAAGTGGGTCTCAGCTCCAAATCATAAGGTCTGCACCATTTGTGAAATGGGAGCTATGAAAAATCTCCCACCATCCTCTGGAATTTTTAGCAAAGCAGGACATCTGCCCAGGCAGTGTGTGGACAACAACCCCCAAGAGAGTGGAGCCCACAGCCACCCAATAACTGAAGGAGTGTTGACCCTGAATTCATACCTCCCATGTGGTTCTGAGATCCCAGATGAGGCTTAACATGAGAATTTGTTGAGATCCAGTGAAATTCATAGGGCTTCTACAAGGCATAACTGATCTCATAGGGACATTTCTTTCTTTCTTTCCTTTTTTTTTTTTTTTTTTTGGTACTAGAGATTGACACCCAGGGGTGCTCTACCACTGAGCTACAAAAATACATCCCATCCTTTTATATTTGATTTTTGAGATAGGATCTCACTAATTTGCCCAGACATGGCCTTGAACTTGCAATCCTCCTCCTCCGTTTCTCAAATGCTGGAATTACAGGTGTGTGGCTACTGTGCCAGGCTCCTTGTAGGGACATTTCTATACCCCAGGGCACGTGGAACTATCCACTATCCTCACTAAAGATGTGCCCATAATAAAGATGTATAGACTAAACAATAAAACAAATCATTGCAAGAGTCAGCAGACCAGCTCATAAGAGGATTCGTGTTCCCAGAACTAGAATGTCTAATAATATGAAGAAAGAAATAGAATCCAAAAAGGGACAGATCAAAGAATAGATGAATTTGAAAAAAAAAAAATCTAAAAAAAATGTTGTTTTTTTAAAGTTAAAACTCAGTGGTTGGGTTGAACAGTAGTTTAGACCTAGTTATAAAGAAAATACCTTAATAAGTATGCAATTTAGAAAGAGGTAAAGATATAATGAGGAAGCAAAGTTGAGCAGCATGGAGGATAGAATGAAAGAATTCGAGATGCATGTTATTTTCTGCTCTCTCCCTGGACCCATGGAATGATTATATTTCCCTATTGCCTGGAAGTTAGGTTGGTCATGTGACTTTCTTTAGCCAATGCAGCAAGTGGAAATGCAAAGTGTTTCTTCTTTCTGGGAGATGATTTACAAATCCATGAACCTTCATTGTGCTTTTCTTTTTTTCTCCCCCTACTTCTGCCAAGGTAACCAGCAACATTCCCAAGTTGCAGGGTTTGTTTGTTCCCTGTTGTTTGTTTTTAGTACTGGGGATTGAACCTAGTGACCATTTATCACTGAGCTATACTTAGACCCTCAACACTTTTATTTTATTTTATTTTATTTTATTTTATTTATTTTAATTTTGAGACAGCGTCTTGCTAAATTGCTGAGGTCGCCCTTGAACTTGCAATCCTCCTTCCCTCAGCCTCCAGGTCACTGGATGATAGGTATGTGCAGGTTGTAGTTGGTTTCTATCAACTGGACTCAGAGTAAAAGACCGTACAGAGCAGCGACCACCAGTCCAACCCTCAATGGACCAGGTGTGAAGAACAGACCTTGAGCTGGGTGATGGAACACGACTGTAATTCCAGCAATTTGGGAGGCTATGCCAGAGGATCACAAGTTTTGAGTCTAGTCTGGGCAACTTACTTAATGAGACCCTGTCTCAGAATGAAAAATAAAAAGGGCTGGGGATAGAGCTTAATGGTAAAGGGACTCTGGATTCAATTCCCAGTACCACAAAAGCAAAAATGAAAAATCTTTGTTTTAAGCTGCAAAATTTTGGGATTGTTCCTCTTGCAGTATAACATAGCCCATCTTGAATGGATATAGAGAAAGTGACAATCAGAAGCCATCATTCAAAGAGCTAATGAATAAAATCCTTCCAGGATTAAAGAAAAATGTGGATCTTTGAATTAAACAAGAACATCAAGTCCTGAGTAAAACACATGAAAACAAATCCACAATCAGGCGCATAATAATAAAAGTGCCAAAAATTAAAAACATACGTCATCTAGATTAATCCTCGCAGTGATGCTTTTAGATAATATTAATATTCCCATTTTATGTGTGAGGAATCAAATCCTAGTCTTACGGCTACAGAGCAAGTGAGGTATAGAAGTAGATTGAATTCAAACCCAGATCTATCTTCCAAAGCTCATCATTTTTCAACCTCATTTTCACTTTAACAACATCCTTGAAAAATAACTCTTATTTTCCCACAGAAGAAAACTGAGGCTCATAAATGTTGTATGAGTTGTCCAGCATATCAAACAAATAAATGGCAGGGACTTGAGTTTGAACTCAAATCTGTCGGCTTTAAAAGCCTTAACATTTACTCCTAGTTGTTATACTGTCTTCCATAACGGCCCCGAATTTTGGCTTACATTTTTTATTAAATTCTCCATGTTTACCTCTTCAACCACAGTGGGCCTTTCTGCTTGCTCCTTGAATACATCACTGTCCTCCAGTCATCAAAGTCTCCGTATTACCAACTTCTGCCTAGAGTGCTTTTTTCCCCAGAGAGCAACAAGGACCTTAATCCTTTCAGTTTACATTCTAAGAGGCCTTCCCTGACCACACCACATCCCGAATGTTCTATCCCCTTACCCTGATCTATTTTCCTTCCTAGTGATTCCAAAAGTCTGGTTCTTATTCCCCAATGCTGATCCAATAATGAGGACAAGGTTTTAAAGAAAAAAGGAAAGGGTTTTATTGCTTTGCTAGCAAAGGAGAAAAGTAATGGCAGCCACTCTAACTCCCAGGGGCAACAAGAAGCCTTTAAAAGGGGGGACACAAGGACTGTTTTCCAAGCATCGTTATCGATAGATCTAATTAATGTTTAACTTAAATCCTTGAAAGAGCTGTTGTTCTAGTTTCCAGCTCCCGAGTTTCTTTACTCTTGTGGACAGTGTGGAGAAGGGCAGATTACTCAGCTGAAGTTGGGAAGAATGTTAATCTTGCTTTGTCCTTGGTTGAGGAGGGGAAGAAGGAGAAGAGAAAAGAAAAAGAAAAACTATCAGTTTAAAATAAACTGCCAGTGGTTGAGCAGTAAGGTTAAGGTTTATATTTAAAACCACGAAGCGGACCCTGTTACAGTAGTATGCGTAGCTATCTGGTATTATAGATCCACATGTTCTATATGTTCATGTCTGTCCCCTCCTTTCTAGTGAAATCTCCATAACAGCAGATTGTTTATTGTGTTTCTACATCTTCACTTGATCCTACATATTTGTTGAATGAATAAATGATCTTGAACTAATGTATCTATATTTAGTATGTATGAACCTCATAAGAATACCATGAAGCAAGTATCCTGGGAACACACCTCAGCTCCAGGCAGGGCTGGCATGAGGCTGCACAGGGGCAAAGGGAGGGCCTTAGCCACACCCCTGCCTTTGAACTCAAAGAACATCAAATGCTTCTTACTTTAAATGGACCCACACAGGGTCACGTGAAGGGATTTGCTCACCTACATTTGACCAACAGCATGCTTTCTTATCCCTTATACCTTAGCAGTCACTCATCAATCAGAGGTACTGCTTCCTGTGAAGTGGTGAGTCCGCAAGGCCTGGTCTATCACTATCTACCATGTGTGCTCCCATTTTTTCTCCCTTTTTGCCTTCTCTACTATTCCATTCTGGTGACAACTTGTGTGGGCGAGGTGTTATGACTTCCCTGTGACTTCATTTTGTAGATGAGAAAATCCCAGCCCAGAGAGGTGAAGCAACTCATACCCAAAAGGATATGTTGAAATCCTAACACTGCACATGCCAAAATGTGACCTGATTTGGAAATAGGGTATTTACAGGTGTAATTAGTTAATATGAGGTCATACTGGATAAGGGTGGGCCCCTAATCCAATATGACTGGTGATTTTTTTTTTTTTTTTTTTTTTTTTTTTTTTTGTACCAGGGATTGAATCCAGGGGTTCTTAACTGCTGAGCAACATCCACAGGGATTATTTTATTTTATTTATTTTATTTTATTTTCATTTTGAAAACAGGATCTCGCTAAGTAACTAAGGACTCTCTATATTGATGAGGCCTTGGCTTTGAACTTGCAATCCTCGTCGCCTCAACCTCCTGAGCTGCTGGGATTGACTGGTGTTCTTATAAAAGAAAAGGTTTTATTGCTTTGCTAGAAGATGAGAAGAGACAGAGACACTGGTAGAGCACCATCTGATAATGGAGGGTTGGGGCAATGCGTCTAGCCTCCAAGCAACAACAAAGATTGCCAGCAAACCACCAGAAACCGGAAAAAGGCAAGGAAGGATTCACTAACAGGTTTCAGAAGGACTATGATTTTGGACTTTCAGCCTCTGGAACTGTAAGACAGTACATTTTGTTCTAAGGCACCCAGTTTGTGGTACTTTCTTTCTGCAGTACTAGGAAACTAATGCATATAGAAAAGCCACCTTTCCCCTATTCCACCACCTTGGAGATTTAGGACAGGATTGGCCTACATGGTATGAACAGAGAAAGAATGTGTGCTAAATGGATAGAAAGACTTTACCTCATCTGAATCCCAAAATAGAACTGAAACTATTTTATTCACATCATGATATCCATAAATGTGAAGAAGCCCCCCAGTTGACTAAGTTCAAGTTGGCTGTGAAGAAAAAGTAGCCCAGGGAAAATTAGGGATCCCCCTGGAAGTATCCCCAATGTGTGTTTCCTATTGCACACTGCCCAACCCCCAGATTCAGGGTGACACCCAGGGACCTTCCTAACTGTATACAAGATGCTTTCCTCTTCTATTTTTTCTACTCCCTACTCTCTGTCCCTGAACCACTCACTATTGCTTTTCTTCAGCTCGCCCAGGCTTTGCCTTGAATCTGACAGTGGCATCCAAGAGTATATCTTTCATCTTCCTGGAAGAAAACAGAGTGCCACAATATCTAATTCTTGCTCTACTGCCTCAATCCACATGTATTCCTTTAAATAATGTTACAACTCTCCCGAGTGCTGCTGTCAAGGCAAAGGAGTTGAGGATGGGGGAGGCAAAGACACAGGATCTGTGTAGCAAAGAGAGGAATCAAGAGGGTAAAAAGGAGTAAGAGAGTAGATATGGAGGTGGGCATCCGAGGGTTACTGGCCTTTCCTCCTTGAATAGATATTCTGAAGCATTTGGCCCTTGGGAAATCAGCATTTTCCAATGTTTCCTTGCCTTCTGCTCTGAATGCCTGGTTTTCTGATTTTCAGAAGTGAAAAAATATTTTGATTTAAGCCATATGGCCTTTTTCTCCCTGCACTGGAGCTGTAGAAAACTCACAGGGCAGGTGTGGAAGGCAGTGGCAGCAGGGTGGGTGGGTCCATAGGGCCTATGTGTCTATAGCTTGTGCAGTCCTGTAGCTATGGCAACAGTGTGCAATGCCACTTGCATAGCATCACAACATGGCCCTAGAGTTGCCCCTGGCTCTTCAACTATTCCTCTTCAATGTGCTATCTGCGCTGCGGTTTCCTAGCTACCATAGCTCTGTTTTATTTTTTTGAAGTCGTGCTTAGGTATTGTTTCTATTTGCTCTGCTTGTTGGCATTACACCTTGTCGTCTGATAGAAAAACTAGAGAGTAAAACCCAAACCATATCTTATAGATACTGTTAATTGTTAACAATTGTCTGTACATTGAGTTAGAAAGATTCTTGAGCTTGTGGTCTAGAGGAGATTACCACTCGAGACTTTCTTAGTTCTAAAGGTCCATGCTGGGCTCTGTTAGAATTCATTAGATCTATGGATTGACTGCCTGCTACTGAAAAACCTCTTTGTGTGTGTGTGTGTGTGTGTGTGTGTGTGTGTGTGTGTGAATTCTTAACAATTTCTCAAATATGACATTCGTAAAATAAAGTGAAATTTACAAGTATGAAAACATGTTACATCCTATGAAGCTTGTTTACAGGTAATTTATGCATACACACCCTGTAAAAGAAAGCAACATTGCGTTATTTCTGAGAACACATAGACAATTGACTCTTTTTTTGATTGTTAAAATAATCTCCAAATCCTCAGACATATTTCTGCTGCAATTAAATTTAAAGGTTTTTTAAAAAAATTCTTCAAGTCATAAATTTACTCTTTTTTATATTTTAGTTTCCTTATGTTTGGCCATTAATTGTGACATCACAAACAGCTACGATTTAAAGTCCTTAACCTTCTCAGGTCCGAATAGAAGCAAGATGTCAACACCCAGAAGTTATGAGCAGCCTCCCACAGGGACTGTAATATGAAATACACTTATAATTCAATTAACTGGAAAGAGGATTCTGGGAAGAGGACAGTGTCAGCAGCATGGTTTTTATTCTCTCCGAATCTTTACATAAAAACAGAACAACTGCATAGCAAAACCACAAACATCTGCAACAAAACTAGGTATCTTAGTCCATTCTGTTGCTATCATTGGATACGACAGACTGGGCAATTTCTGAAAAACAGAGGGCACTTAGCTCATGGTTCTGGAGGCTGGGAAGTCCAAGAGCACCACGCTGGCATCTGGTGAAGGCCTTCTTGCTGTATCATAAAATGTTGGAGGACATCACATGGTGCAGACAGAGCAACTGTGCTAGTCTTCCTTTTTTTATGAAGCCACTAATGCCATCCAGGGACCCCATCTTCTTCTATTTGCTTCCCAAAGATTCCATCCCCCAACACCATTCACATATGACTTTGTGGATTAAGTCTCCAACACATGAATTCCAGAAGACACGCCCAAACCATGACACTAGGTGATAGGGAATCCCCACAATGCTCAAATACAAGTGGGTGGGGACAAAACACCAACAGCCACAAGACCTGCATGTATCAGTGTCTGTCTGGGAGAAAGGATAAGAAAGCTGCATAATATGAGGGACCTGGGAACAGGAGGACCCCAAAATACCCAGCAGGCATTTGCTGGAAAGAGAGCAGGCCAATCTGAGAATAGCAGCAGCAACAGGAATTTTGATCAATATCAATGTCAAACCTATGGTGGTGGTGGGGGGGGGGAGTCAATGAAGAGACAGAACTCAGGAAATAATTAGAAATAAATCAAGAAGAGGCTGGAGCAGCTCAGCTTCTATGACCCTTCAAAACAAACTTGCCAGGGCCTCTGTGTAGGATACAGTTTCACACTGAAGAGAAATTGCTTGGAGTGGAATGAAAAATGAATAGGACATGAACAAAAGATGAGGAAAAGAAAAGCTCTAAACCAAAATAGTGAAATATCCTGAAGCAAGCTGACTTATTTTTAACCCACCCCCAAATCAAAAAGGAAGTTCTATGAAGAACTGAATTTCCTACTTTATAATGAAAATTCAGGAAAACTAATTTGGCATTAAAAGAAGCAATGGAAAATATCAAGGTCACATAGCTTTTATAAAGAAAAGGAAAAAAAATGGAGCAAAGAGCTAAATAACATCCCCACAGGCAATGAGATCACCCCAGAAAGAAATAGCAACAAAACAAACCTAAACTGTAACCTATTGTTTCAAATGAGATAAAAGAAAATAGCACATGATATGAAATAATAGAAATGAGAATTAGAAATTCAACACTGAAGAGACAGAACTCAGAAATATTTATAAATAAAGCAAAAATAATTTAAGAAATGAAGAATAAGCTGGAAAGAGAATAAGAGTAAATGAAGTCAACAGTAATGCCTGAAGAGGAATAAGCAGAAAAGGAAAAATATTTTTAAAAGTTTTTAAATTCAGAATGAAGCAAAGATTTCAAGAAAGTGATAAATATTGAAGAGTGACAAAGAAGATCCAAAAGAGAGAGAGCATATTGCAATTGGAGGAATCAACCCAAACTCATGAGATATTTTATCCTTAAATATCTCTCTGTGTGTGCATTTTATTTTCTGTACATTGAAAATACTCTTCATTCTGTCTACTGAAAACAATGATCAAACACTGAAAATAACACCCAATCCAGCAGCAATGAACTCTCCCAACACCCACAATATGATCCCTGTCTACCATTTTTTCATTAAAATAACTCAAGGCATCGTCAGGAAATGGCTGGTTTCAGGTCTGGGGTAGGAAATATACAAAATGAACCTATTGTCAAACTAGACAACAGGGAAATTATCGAAGACTACCCGAATTGTGTTGAAAGTAAGGAGGATCAAGTTCAAGAAATTTCCACTGGTTAAAGATATAACAATTTGAATTTCAGTAAATAATAATAATTTTAATCAATTAAAATTTATCAATATGTTTAAGTTCTTAATTTCAGACAGATTTCCAGCAAAGAGAAAAATGCTTACTTTCAGAAACTAATAAGGAACTAATCCATATTTCAAAGTCTGGTAAACGAAGGGAAAGAATCAGACATTTATTCTGCCTTTCCAGGTAACCAAATAGTAGAAGTAACAAGAATTGTTTCTTCATGATAGTTTTTCAGCTAAAAACATGAAAAAGAAAAGATGGAATTAGAATATCAGCATTTTGCAGCCTCAGTAAACTAAAAGATGTAGATATTAAGCATCAACAGCTGCTAATAATATAAAAAGATAATAACCAGACATTGGCTATGGAGATAGCTCAGTCGGTAGAGTGTTTACCTTGCAAGCACAAGGACCTGGGTTCAATCCCCAATACTCCACCGCCAAAAAAAAATTAGTCAAGCATCATATGCTTTCTGTTGCCTTGTCAGTTACCCACTGCCTGGCAAAATCCCTCTAAGAGATACCAAGCACTATATAACTCCTGCCACGTTGGCAGCAACTTTGGAACAGGATAGAACCTGAGTCTGACCTGGTATTTGGGTCCAGCAGGCAAATTTCAGGAGATACAGAAACTAGAAGGACAGGCTCATTCATACCACAGGTGTGTAGTCAGCAAAATCAGACCATGGGCCTGATAACTTGTAAGGAAAAGGACAAGTTTACAAAGGAAAACTCCCTTCTGTAGCTTAGAAGGGAGTTTAAAAACAGAACTTATAAAAAGTGGGCAAGAGGGGCTGGAGCTGGAGCTCCGTGGCAGAGCACTTGCCTAGCATGCGTGAGGCACTGGGTTTGATCCCTAGCACCGCATAAAAATAAACAAATAAAATAAAGGCATGCTGTCCAACCACAACTACAAAAAATTTTTTTAAAAGGGAAGGACAAGACCATAGTGCTCAGGAATACTCATTTGAATGACAACAATTATGAAAGTGCCAAAGGTGATTAATATAAGTCATGGAATGAGGGAGGGGCTTGTGATTCAAACTGGACAGTGGGAAGGGATTCTAGAGTGGGAAGTAAAGTGCTACTTCTTTTTCTTCCTTCCTTGCTTCTTTCCTTCTTTTCTCCCCCCTTCCTTCCTTCATCCTCTCTCCCTGTCTTTCCTTCCTTCCTTCTTTCCTTTTGGATCAAACACAGGTCTCTGCCCATGTTAAGCATGTGCTTTGTCATTGAGCTACATCTCCAGCCCTAAAGTTCCATTTCTTCTTTTTTGTATTCGTGGGGTTTCAAGGATATTGGCATTATAAAAAATTCATTGAACTATATATTTTATGCAATTTTCTACCTCTTTGCTAAAACAAATGTAAATAAATTTGACATTAGGTTTTTCGAAAAGACAAGGATCAAACATTCTATTGTTTTTTATTCACATTCTCAAAATGGATCAACAAAAACTCTTTTGATGTACAATTCTGAAATTTCACAAATACAGATAGTGATATAATCCCCAGTACGATCAAGATACAGAACAGTCTCACATCCTGCAAACCTTCCCTGGGGCTCTTTCAGCTCCCTGGGTCATCCTAATTCCTGGCGACCACTTACCATGTCATTTTCTATACCTGTACTTCCTTTACAGAATGTCATGTACATTGAATCACACGATCTGTAACTTTGTGAGTCTGGTTTCTTTTACTTGGCATCCTGCTTTGAGATTTAGCCATATATTCTTTTTATTGCTAAATAGTACTTTGTATGGATGCACCCCAGATGTTTATTCATTTATCAGAAGTCATCATTTCAGTTTTTTGAAAATTATGAAGAAAACAACTATGAATATTCATGTAAGGGTTTTTGTACAAAAATAAGTTTTCATTTCTTTAATGGAAGATTTTTTTTTGGTCATTTTTCTTGGACAAATACCTCGACGTGATATTGCTGCATCATAGGTTATGTGTGTTTAATCGCAGAAGAAGCTGTCAAAATGGCCACCCCGTTCTGCCACCTGACAGGCAGTGTGTGAGTTGTTCTGCTTCTTCATCAGCACTTGGCATTGTCATTTTTAAAGCCATTCTAAGAGCTGTGTAATGGTTTGCACTTCCTCCATGACTTTCCTCTGTGAAGCTCATGAACTGACACTCATTTACCATCTGTAAGTCTTCTTTGGAAAGGTGTCTACTCAAATTTTTGCCCATTTTTTAAAGCAAATTCTTGATTTTCTTATTGTCAAGTTTTAAGAGTTCTTTATCCCTTTCTCCATCTAATTGCTTTAGTCAAAAGTTAATTGACCTATATGTATTAGTCTGTTTCCGAGCTTCATATTCTGTTCAGTTGATCTCTGTGTCTATTCTTTCACTTGTGCTGTACGATCTTGATATACTATTGTTTTACATTAAATGTTAAGCCATGAGTTTGGATACTTCAATTTTGTCCTTTTTTCAAAATTGTTTTGACTATTCTGCTTTCTTTTTTCCCATCCATATTAAATTAATTGATTAGTTAATTAATTAATTGATTTTTGGAACCCAGTAGTGCTTTACCCTTGAGCTACTTATCCAGCACTTTTTATTTTTAATTTTGTGGTAGGGTCTTGCTAGATTGCTGAAGATCTCCTTACGTTGCTGAGCTGGCCTCAAACTTATGATCCTCCTGCCTCAGACTCCTGAGTCACTGAAATTACAGATATGTGCCACCATGCCCAACTTCATCCAAATTTTAAAAGCAGCTTGTCAACATATTTAAAAATTAGATTTTTAAAATCAATTAAGGGGAATACAATTTTATTATTTCTAAATTAGTGGCTTCACTTCCATTTCTGGTTATGACTCTTTTGTTGAAAACAGCTATAAAATCTGGTTAAAACAAAAAAATCCCCACCACATTTTGAATCAAGGCAGCCAGAACTTCAGGATCATCAAAGGGAATAGCAGAGGAGTGAATCTGACCTTAGGACTGCAAATACCTCTGGGCATTGGACAACTCCTCCACTTCACCTGTGTAGGGAGAGTTGCCAAGAAAATAAAAAAGCAGCTACAAAGAGGCTAAAAGACTGAGCAGAAATGTCAGCAGTGTCATAGTCCCGGTGATACAGAAATTAAGGTTCAGGCACCATCAGGGAGAAAGCACTCTGGTAAACAAATAAGGTTTTAAATGGATACCCCTCAAAGGGCTAGACCTCAGATTTAAGGGCAAGCCAGTATTGCCTGGATAAATATGATGTACTTAGAACCTATCTCACTGCCAGAAAAAAAATCAACTCTTCTGTGGTGGATAAAATCAGCATCTAGGTCATAATTTTTCAGTCAAGTATGGTATTCCATTTTAAAAAATCAATAATGCCAGGTATCAGGGCCAAATGACTAAAAATTAAGAAACAAAACAGATCATGGAAATAACCCTAGAGATGACAAGCATCTTGAACTTTTAGCCACACATTTTTTTAAGTAGCTGTGGCTGGTATGTTTAAGGAAGTAGGTGGAAAGATGGAGAATTTCACCAGAGAATTGGTATTAATAAAAAAAACCTAAGTGTAAATCCTAGAAAAGAGATATATTATAATTTAAATTAAGAATACAAAATATGGGTTTACCACTCTTAGACCCAGCAAAAGATGTTAGTGAACTAAAATATAGATCACTAGAAAATATTCAGATTGAAGCAAAGTGGGAAAAAATGAAAAAAGGCAATGAATATGGAAGCAATTATATAAAAAACATATAGGACATAATGAAATATTTTATATGATTGTTAATGGAATCCTAGAAGGAGCAGAAGATAAGGACTATGGCAGGAGCCATATTTAAAAACACTAGTCAAGAATTTCCCCAAAATCAAGAAGTCATTAAGCCAAGAATTCAAGTTCCACGAATCTGAAACAAGATAAAACCACATCTAGTCCAAACCACTGAAAACTAACTGCAAATATAAAATATTAAAATTAGCCAGAGTAAAATATAGCACATTGTCCTCAATTGAGCAACAGTAAGACTGACAGCTAACTTTTCCAACATGAATAATGGAAACCAGAAGATAATGGAATGGCAGAAAAAACCCCAGCACACTTAGAATTCTATACCCAGTAAAATGGAAGTTAAACAGAGGTAAATTCTATACCTTAAAAAAAATAAAGGTGAGGGTGGGCATGGTGGTGCATATCTGTAATCCCTGTGCTCGGGAGGTTGTGGCAGGAGGATCCCAACTTCAATGTCAGCTTCAGCAAAAGTGAGGCACTAGACCCTCACAGGGTCTCAGTGAGACCCTGTCTCTAAATAAACACAAATAGGACTGGGGGCATGGCTCAGTGGTCGAGTGTCCCTGAGTTCAATCCCCAGTACCCTCCCACAAATACAAATCCCCCCCCCCCCCCCCCCCGCATCCTCTATGCCTCAGCTGCATTTGTTGATGGTCGGCCCCCCGAAGCGACCTTTCACAAGTCGCTTCACCAGAGTACAGAAACTGTGACCCAAGGGCCTGCTGCCTGATTGTGGAACACACCCATTCCCAGTCACTTGTGTACTGTCTGCAGCTGTCTTGTGTTGCAACAGCAGGGTGGAGGCACGAGACAGAGACTGCACACCTACACCCGTCTCAAATACTATCTGGCTCTGTATAGAAAAACCTGGCCAATCCTGCCTTAGGCTGTTTCTTCTGCTTGGAACCCTCCTCCTTTTGTATGTCCCTTCTCCATTCCACCCCTTTCCTCCCTTCACCTGGTTAACTCCTGCTTATCCCTCAGCTCGTAGCCTAGAAACAGTTTCCTGCAGGAAGCCCTCCCTTCCTGCACCCCAACTGGGTATGTGTCTCCATAGCACTCTACTAATGTGTCAGTGCTCAGAGTGGCCTACTCGGGGTCTGTACCCAACTAGAATGCAAGGTCCCTGGGCACAGAGACTGGGTCTATCTTGTAGGCCTGCTTCTTCATTCAGTGAGCCCAGGACAGAGTATAAATAAAGTTTTGTGCACCATTTGTCTAAATACTTGAACTTTATGAATAAGCTAACCAACAGTTAAATAAAATACCCTTATGCCCTTACCCTGACAAGTATTAATATACAGTTACAAAAAAATTATGTAAAAAATCAAAAAATTATGTATAAATCTATGATTTTATGTAATTAAAAGTTGGCAAAATATTAAAGACAATTTATTATTATTGTGAACATCTGGGGGTTCTGCAAACAAACCAATGAGGCTTAGATGAGTAATGACAATGACACATATTTTAAGAACTATTGTGTGTTTATTTTATCAAATTTATTTTTCTTGTCTTCATTTTGGCAAAACCACTAATTATGTTACGTGAATCTAGATTTTCACATAATGTGTTCAATTGCTAATAATAATCTAAAAGATAAAAGTAGAATTTGTTGCATTGAGAGTACTCAAATTTGTATATATTTTCATCAAAAAAGTAAATTGAAGTAAAATAAAAAAGTAAAACATGAATATTATTTTATAGTTATTATTTTTCTCTCTAATTGTTCAAAACAATATATGAACTTAGCGAGCAAAGCATAATTAATGAATTTCAAATCAAAGTTTTATAAAACTAAATTTTAAATGTAATTTTATGAATAAATATACACATAATAGGATGTCAATTCTTGTGTGCAGTGTCTATTAGTTGATAATATAAAGAAGTGATATTGGACTAAGGGTGTAGCTTAGTGGTAGAGTACTTGCCTAGCATGTCTGAGTCCCTGGGTTTGATCCCCAGCACCACACACACAAAAAAGAATTAATATCACTCTTCATATGCTATATGAACATATGGCCCCTCCAGAACTATACATTAGAAGAAGACTAAAAATACAAGAAAATGGATCCTCAGCACTAGTGGGAAATCATACTTCTTAAGTAATCTTCTATTGCATTCTTGCTAAAAGGAAGGGATTGATGGCTTATTTAATTTGCCTTTTCACTAATCAAATCCTCCCTGCTTGCCAAGGAAGTATCTTCTTCCAACATCAATAGGGGGATAATCAGCAAGTCTCTGTGATATTCTGACATGGTCATCTTTAGTTCTGAGGACATACTGCAAGGGATGTAGAGAAATCCTTTCCTAGAACCTGAGTGGTGTAAGCACAGGAGTGACTGTTTAGAGTTATAGGTCATGGTCGTGTCAATGCTAAACACAGGACCAAGTGGCAGGAACTCTGTTTTCTTTGTGGGAATTGAACGCAGTCTTTAACAACTGAGCCACATCCCCAGCCCTTTTTTAATATTTTATTTAGAGACAGGGTTTCACTGAGTTGCTTAGAGCCTCACAAAGTTGCTGAGGCTGGCTCTGAACACGTGATCCTCCTGCCTCCCTCCGGAGCCGCTGGGATTACTGGCGTATGCCACCACACCCAGCTCTGTGTTTTCTTTAATAAAGTTATTTTTAAAATATTTTTTAGTTGTCAATGGACCTTTTATTTATGTATATGTGGTGCTGAGAATCGAACCCAGTGCCTCACACATGCTAGGCAAGTGCTCTACCACTGAGCCACAACCCCGGTCCCTATTTTTGTGTGTATTTGTAATATGTAGCCCCTATAAAGTGAGGGACCCATGGTAGGGGGCCCTTTCTGCTTGGATATAAGGACAAGATTGCACTCTTACCACTGCTGTATGCCTACTTTTTACCATAGACTTGCAAATTGTAGGTGCTCAGTAGAAACAGACTTGGGCATACTGTGAAGGCGTTTTATTCTCTTGGACAGTAAAGCTGTACTCCATGGATGACTGCTCTCTGGTCTAACCACTATTAGAGTATATATAGCCATCTATTGGTACAGAAATGACAAACTTCTTCTGAAAAGGGCTACATAGTAATAATTTATACTTTGTGAGCTCTACTGTCTTTGTTTGAATACTCAACTCTACCATTGTAGTGTAAAAGTAGCTGTAAATAACACATAAATAAGTAAGACCATGTTCCAATAAAACTTTATCAAAACAGGTAGGAGGGTCAATCCCTGTACTAAAGCACAGGAGGACAGGGACAATGCCAGCAAAGTTTCTCTTGTTGAAAATATTAAAGAAGTAGAATTATCAGGAGTTGATCCCTGCTGAGGACAATGCTGCCCTATTCTGGGCCCCTTCATTATTCTGGAGACCAGTGGAAGCTTAAGCTGAGATCCTATCAAGAGATACCAAAGGCATTCCCAAGGCTTGCTGGCTTGCTTTCCTCTGGGCTGCTAGTCCTCCTTCTGGCTTTCCTGGTTCCCCATCTCTGACCGCATTTGTCTTATTATAAGGGTCTCAATTTTCTATCTCTTCTTTTCCATCCTAGCTATGCCTCTCAGAATCACCCAGGGAGTCTATAAAAATATCCCTGCCTAGACCATATCCCAGGTATATTAGCCTGGTAGGGGTATCATAACAAAATACCCTAGACAGGATGGCTTAAACACCAGAAATTTATAGTCTGGAATAAAAGTCCAAGATGAAGGTGCCATCAGAGTTGATTTCTGGTGCAATCTCTTTCCTTGGTTTGCAAGTGGCCCCCTTCTCTCTGTGTCCTTACATTGGGAGTCCTCACGCTGTCCTCACATTAGAGGTTAGGGTTTCGACATAGGAATTCTTTTGTGGGGGTGGAATTCAGTTCATAGCACTAAGTTTTTGGGTTGATTGGTTCAGGTGAGTAAATATTAATACTCGGCATGGTTGAGGAGCACTGGTAGCCATTTAGATTTGATTTCCTGGCTTGGTTTCATTCTCTTATTCTTCCAGGACACAAATCCATATCCATGCTTGGTCAAGCTCTTCTTTGACCAGCCCTTACATCAAGGGAAGGTAAGAAACAGCAGGAGGAAGGAGATTTGGTCTTTGGTCTCTACTTGGCCTGTGGCAGGGTTGTTCTTTATGGTGGGACCCATAGCAGCAGTAGCAGGTCTGCAGGCGAAGAGGAGGCGTTTGGTTGTGTCGTGCTAAGTTTGAGGTGCCTGTGAGATTATCACATGTTGTTACCATAAGCCTGGGATTTAGAAGAAGGTCTTGACTAGAAAGAGATTTCAGTCTTTATCAGCAAACAGTTGTAGTTTAAATGCTTGGGAAAAGAGGGTCAAAATGAAAATCTGGAGAATTCTAGCACTTAGAAAGGGTGAGAGAAAGCATTTTAAGAACAGGACTAGCAAGAAGCCATTGGGTTAGCTGGAAACTAATAAGGGCTGTCTACCCCACCTCCAGAGTATCCCAAATCTGTTTGCTATTCTCCATGTCTATCCCACCCAAGCTGCCACCCCCCTAACTGGAATTGCAGATCTAGCCACCTATATAATCCACCCTCCACATGGTGATCAGAGTAATATTAATTTGCAAATATAATAATAAAATTCCTCTGCTTTAAAACCCTTTAAAATTTTTCCATCGTAGCATAAACTCTGGCCTTCAGAGGTCTATAGGATCAAGTTTCTGCTTCTCTCTCTGACCGGATCACTCCCCTTGACTTCTCCCCAAGCCCCCAGGACACACTTGGTTCTTTCTGTCCCTCAGTGTTAACATTAGAATTTCCCTTCTGCTTGGTTCCATCTCCCTGGAACATGAATCCCCTTGATCTTCCTCAGCTGGCTTCTTTCCAACATTTAGGTTTCAATGTCACTTCCCAGCCTTCCCTTATCATCCAAGTTAACTCATTTAGTCTCTGTTACCCCATCCTGCTTTATTTTTGGATCAGCACTATCACGACTTGAGGTTCCATTGTTTTGTATGTCTATCCATCCCAGGAAGCAAGCTCTGTGAGGACCTTGTTTTTCTTGGCTTTGACACATGCCCAGTGACTAGAATAGTGCCGAGCACATAGTAGGCACTCAATAAACGTTTATTTAATAAGTTAGTGAGAGATCAGCACCTTGAAATCTGGAACTGTTATGACTCACAAATTTCTCTCAAACTTTTTCGCAACTATCTAATTACATTACCACATGTCTTTTGAGCTCTCAAAATATGATTCATGATAATAAAAGCATGAACCACAAATTTACCTTTAAAATTCTGGAGAGACAAAGGGAAAAGAGGAAGACTTAATGTATGCTTTGATTTTAATGAAAGTTTCAGATGAAAATCTGCTGTGATATAAACCTAATGGTTTTATCAACTGCAGTCTCCCAAATATGGGAATCTTTTCTGGACTTGGGGTCCAAACCTTTGAACCAATGGTGGTTGACAAGTCCCTAAAGCAAAGCTTCCCCCCAACACCTTAGCCTATCACCCTGCCCTCCTGTCACCTTCTACCCTGTGAGCTATAGAAGCAATGAGAATTTTTTCAGAATTCTCTTCCATAAAGAAACAATGTCGATAATTCCATGCCCTGAAGAATTTTCCATGGTTACAGAGTCTATATTATGAAACACTTTTTAAAAGTGGGTTATAGGCACTTTTCTATCTGCTCTGTGTAATTCTAATAGATTGTGTAATGCCTCATGAAGGGCCTGGATGCTCACCACCCACATCTCCAGCCTAAAACTAGGTTATGAGTAAATGAAAACTCTGCAAAAAAAAAAAAAAAAAAAAAAAAACTTCAGCTCTTATGAAAATCCTAGGCTCAATATGCCTATTTCACAGGGCAGAGAAATTCAGATTGTGTATTAAATTCAAAAACCTAAATAATTATTCAACTAGTAATCAAACCGTAAGGTACTCCTTTTAAATTATGGAAATTCTCACTTCCACACTAACACCAAGAGAACAGAGCCCCCATATGACGTCAGTCAGCAGGAGACCACAAAGGTACTTCCAGAACTACCTGATAGCTCTTGCCGGGCTTTTACCTGAACAAAGGAAACCTGCCACACGTGGGGTTTCAGGGAATTTGGGGGTGGAGGAGGGGTGGGATAGAATGGAGAGGTTTTATCGAGTCAGAACTATGCCTAATTTGGGAAAAGTGCCCAAGTTAAAATAATTGAATACCAAGTCATTTCCCACCAGGCTGGCGGAGTTCGCTAAAGTCTGCTAAGCTTCAACTTCTCTGTAAATTCTATAAAGATGTTTGAAGGCCTTACTTTTTGTTCTCTCTGAATAAATGTCTCTACTCCAAGAGACCAGCCTGGGAAGATATCCTTATCTTGCACCACTGCAACAAAGCCCGAGGCCCCCCATCCTGAAATTCTTGAACCCTGTGCTCCACCCTACTTTAGTTTAGGAAACTGATAAGACAGCTGTGAAAATAGAGTGTAAAACATTCTCTCCCATGCAAATCAGCTGGCACAGGTTGTACTATTAAAAATGGGGCCAGGTGGCTCTCCGTTTTCACTTTTTAAAAAATGTTATCAGCCAAAGAACAATTTTTTTTTTTTTTTTTTTTGGCTGGAAAAAGCTTTATTTTCATTGGTCCAAGGTTTGGGAGGGGCTCCACGGTGGTTAAAAAGCTGCCTAGGCCGGAGGGGGAGGGAGAGGGAGGAGAGAGGGGCTCAGGCCAAAGCTCTGATGCCAGGATATTGCAAAGGAGCCCCATCTAAGGCCACACTGCTTCCAGGGCCTCCTAGTTGTGCTTGAGGGTGAGTCTTCGAAAAGATACTCGGCCAGGGCCAGCCTGCGGGCCTCTAGATGGTGGAGATGGAGTCAAGTGGTCTCCCATCTTCTTGATGAGCTTCACCTCCTCATCAAGGAAGTGGTTCTCCAGAAAGTCACAGAGATGTGAGTCTGTGCGGGTAGAGCCCAAGGCATGAAGATCCAAAATGGCTTGGTTCAGGTTCTTCTCCAGGGCCAAGGCAGCTTCCATGGCATCCTGGGTGTTGCCCCCACTCATCGTGAGAAGGTTTCTGCACGTCCTGGAAGAGGGTGCGGGCTGCCGCGTTGGTTTTGCATCTTGGGGAGACGCTCAGAGGCCTCGCACTTTTCTTGGCCAGTTTGCGGAAGAAGCGGCCCACTCCCTCCAGAGCCACATCGTGGAGGTGGAAATAGTAGCCCAGAAAGAAGTGAGTGTAGGAGGCCTGCAGATGTAAATCGACCAGGTGGTTGAGGGCAGCCTCCACCTTAGTAGAATAATTCTGATGAATCTGGAAGGCCATGGTTGGTCGTCCATAAGGAGACCTAACCACAAACAACGGAGTTAGCTGGTCCCGGAAGCAGGAGGTGGGCGAGAAGATGGTCCCGGAGATTGTAAGTGGAGATCAGATTGGAAGGGGATTGGAAACTAGAAGGAAGGGAGTCCCCGGGTCTGTTCCGTCCAAACACTGTTGAAGCAGAGACAGATCCGTAGGACCTCCAAGCACACGATGTTTCCCAAAGCACAACTTAACTACATTTCTATTACAAACTGAATTTGTCCAACCATTAGTTTGGACGTAGTTCATGTGTATGAATTCATTCAAACTTTGTCTTATCAATATTTTAAAACAGCCACAAAAGTAGAAGTCTAGTACAATGAACCCCATGTGTCTTCGACACTCATGGGCAATGATTATCAACATAGATCTCTTCTGAGATCTCCATGTTCTGAGAATAAAACACAAAATCTTGCAAGAATGTGTTCATGTATGACATTTAATTTGCTATGATACATAATAGTTTCTTTAGTGTGGTCAAAAGAGTAAATTTCACAAATTCTGACTACTTGGCTGCAATCCTATCCAAACTATTGGAAAAAAAAAAACCTGCATAATATAACTTTTTAAAAGGTATTTTATCACTTCTAATTGAAAGGGTATCAAAAGTATCAACAAGGAAGAGGTCCTGTCAGATTTGCTTAAATGAATACACACACAAATGGTAACTGCAAAGTTTTAAACATTTTGCTTGTAAATAGATGCTTCTAAAGTCATGCAAGATGCACTAACCATCTTGGGTTGGCATAACAAAATACCATAGATTGGATGGATTAAACAATAGGAATTTCCAGGCACGGTGGTGCATGCCTGTAATCTCAGCAACTCGGGAGGCTGGGGCAGGAGAATCTCAGGTTCAAGGCTAGCCTCAGCAATTTAGCAAGACTCTGTCTCAAAACAAAAATAAAAAAGCGCTGGGGATGAAGTTCAAGGGTTGAGCACCTCTGGGTTCAATCCCCAATACCATCAAAAGAAAAAAAAAGAGTCCAGAGGTTTATTTTTGCACAGTTCTGGAGGCTGGGAAGTCTGAGATAAAGACACTAGCATCACTGAAGTCTGGCGCACACAGAAGTCTGGACACTTCTGTATCTTCACGAGGCAGAGAGAAAGCAAATTCTCTGATGTCTCTCTTATAAGAGCACTAATCCCATCACGAGGGCCCCACCTTATGACCTGATTAAACCTAATGACCTTCCCAAATTCCCATCTCCAAATTGCAACCATGCTGAGAGTGAGGGCTGCAATATACTGAATGTACAGGGGTACAATTCAGTCCCACAGCAAATGTTATGCTTTCCCTTTCAGGTTTAACATCCTCTTTTCTTCACAAATTACAATGATGTAGACATTATTTATTTGCCTATGGAGGAGCAAACCTCCTCTCCCCCAACCCTGATTTTTTTTCCAGAGACACAGACACAGGCTCATTTAGGAAAGAAGAGAGACAGGAAGGAAGAATGTGGGCTATCTGGAGAATAAGAAGCCCTTTGTATCCATGGTGCAAATACAACTTTAGACAACTTCATACAAACATCACAAACTCCACTTTAGATAAATCCATTGACAGATTTTATAGCATGTGAAAGAACTAAACAGTGCCTACCACAAATTTTCTTCTAGTTGAGGGAATATATTTTCCATTAAATAAACTGATAAAGAAGTAATAATGGGCCAGGCACAGTGGCCCACACCTGTTATCCCAGCAACCAGGGAGGCTGAGGCAGAAGGATCACAATTTGAGGCTAGACTCAGCAATTTAGTGAGGCCCTAAGCAACTTAGTGAGACTCTGTCTCAAAATAAAAAAATAAAAAGGGCTGGGGATGTGACTCAGTGGTTAAACTCTCCTGGGTTTCAATCCCCAATACCAAAAATAAAAAAAGTACCAATGGGTACGTGGGATTTCTGAGTCTGTCCCTGGGTGTGGAAGTGGAAACATGGTGGAAGGAGTAGCTACTTTCACTAACGGGCTAGTTTAGAGTTTATAGAGTTAACTATCAAAGTTTAATTAATGATGTGCAGTATAAATACTAAGATCTTCTCAGAGTAACCTGGTTTAAACCTGCTTATGTTCTTCTAAAGATTGCTAGTGTTTTCTTAAAATATTTTATTTATTTATGTGGTGCTGAGGATGGAACTCAGTGCCTCACACATGCAAGGCAAGCGTTCTGCCTCTGAGCCAAAACCCCAGCCCTACTGTTTTATTGATAGAAATTAGGATGCTTACTAAGACAGCTAGAAAAAAAAAAAAAATCAAGATTCTCAAAATTCCCCTTGAATTTTCAAGTGAGTGGTTATCCAGCTCCTGTCCTATGCCACAGTTTCTGTGAATGCCCAGCTCTTGGTGGCGGAACTCTCCAGCAAAGGTGACCCACTGGAAAAGTGAAGTCATTCTTAACAGAACACTGTTGAGAACTTACCTGGGAATGAAAAGAGGGATCACTTCTCCTTATAAGGTCTCTCTGGCTGGCAATGAAAGTGCTTTGGGGATAGTAGGCCAAACCCTATGAACTAAGAACAGCAAACCAGATAATTTCATGAAGGTTATTTGAGTTGCAAAGAACTTGAGATATAACTTAAGAATAATCTAGGGTTTGGCTGGGGATGTAGCTCAGTGGTAGAGCACTTAACTTGTTATGCACAGAGACCCTGTGTTCAGTCCCCAGCACGGAAATAAAAGGCAGAACCTTATCATAGTGATCTTGCTTCAACATTTTGCTGGGAGTTTGAAGCAGATTTTTTTAAAAAATGGTGAGATTGAGGAGTAGCAACAAATTATTTGGAATATAACTCATTAAATCAATTATATATAAAAATTATATGTAAATTTGTGTGTGTGTGTGTGTGTGTGTATACTTTGGCCCTTTACCATTGAACTATATCCCAACATGTTTTATTTTTTTGAGAAAGGGTCTTGCTAAGATGCTTAGGGCCTTGCCAAACTGCTCAGACCCACCTCAAACTTGTGATCCTCCTGCCTCTATCTCCCAAGAAGCTGGGATTGCAGGTGTGTACCACCATGCCTGACTGTCATTATTCTTAGTACACTGTATTATTGTTTGTGAGATTAAGAACCAGGCTTGAAAGTTCAGGAAGTTTCTGAATTCAAATCCTGACTCCAAAGTTTAGTAGCTGTGTGACCTCGGGCTAATTTATAGGCCTCATAATTAAAAAAAAAAAAAAAAATCTGTGAAGTAGAGATACTACCTACCTTCACAAAGTCGTTATAAGAAGTAAATAAGATAATATATGTAAATAACTTGCCATAGTGTCTGACATAGAGGAAAAGTCAAATAAATGGCAAATGCTATTATTAGCTTAGCAGATTGAACTTCAACAGTTATAAATAACTAACCTTGCAAAAATCTGAGTTAAAGATTGCTTTACTTAACTGCCAGAAACACCTTCAGGGGAGGGAGGTAGATGTTCAGAAGTTTTCCCCAGTGTTATTTTGCATATCTTTGGGGTATTTTTGTTGTTGCTGTTTTGTTTTGTTTTAAAAGCACTTTATAGTATCCTTCTAGTTCATAGGATTATCATAGTTTCTTTACCATGACACAACAAGCTATGTCTTCTTTAAGCCTCCCTTTATAGGAAATAGTGGGAATAATTATCAAGTACTTTTGGAAATACTCTAAGCAGTAAGAAATTCAATCAAGGTTCTAGGGGTTCATATACAGTGTTACATAAATTAGGGGTCTCAATGTAACATGCTAAGGACTAAAAAGGACAATTTACTTCCCCAGTGGGACAGAGTTGCCTGAGTGGACCCCTCTGACTTTTGCCATCATAACAGGACCAATTTGAACTGACCAAGTGGCCCCAGGGGTGCTCCCCTTGGGAACACCCAGACTAGACTGATCTCTTTTTCTACTATTTTTTTTTTTTTCCAATGTTGCAGATTGAACCCTGGGCCTCCCTCACACATGCTAGCAAGTGCTCCACCACTGAGCTGCACCCCAGCCCAGTCTCTATTTCCCATTCACAGTGAGGAAAGCAGCATTTGCCTACTTGAGTGTGAAATTCATCTGCTGATTTCAAGGGGAAAGCTAGAGGCCGAAGATTAAGTGAGGAGATACAAAATTTTTCAGTAAAACATTGTGAAGTGATAATATGAAATGACACTCTCGAGTCCTATTTCCCATCAGCGAGGTGCTTGAGAATAGTGGATCTGATTAAGACAGAGGAAAAATGTGCCAGAAAACAGAAAGGATGAGTCTTGCTGTGTGGTCTTTTGCTCCTGGCAAAAATGTTCTGAGTATTAAGAACTATGAAGGGGTGGTAGAAAATTCTGCTTTTATGAATAGTGTAAATCAGATTTTACTAATCAAATGCTGAAACAGGGGAGTGATTAGAAAATTATGGAGTAAAATGCTCGTCAGTGTGAAGCCTTGCTAGCTGCTGGAGTTGGTGTCACAACGTGTTCCCAGGTAGAACCCTGGCATACCGGTGCCGGGGGCATCCAGTCAATCAGATTTGGTGGGATGCAAACTAAGTGGGCCTGTGGTGTTGCAGGTGATACATCTAGGCTCCTTCATCCTGAGGGCCATTACACAATGTCGCTCAATCTTGAGTACTATAATGGCCCCTTTTAAAGGTTACTACAAATTCTCCACCAATCCTTCTGTTTACTTCGTTACTTTTAGCATAATGTTATCTTTAAATGCATAAAACCCAAACCAGGTACAAATGCTTAAATTTAAACAACACCCTGGAGCCCATGATATTTAAGTTGATAATGCTAATTTAATGAGATGGATGGTGGTATTTTGCTGAACTAAGTAATTGATTACACTGTAAATATGGTACTGATCGCCACAGGGCAGTTTCTTTTGATTTTGATGCATCTTGGTAAGTTGTAAAACTATCCCGCTCAACTTTTCTTTAGTCAAACTATTAAATTACCTTCCTGAAGACAGCAGTAATGTATCATTCACAAGCTATGACTGACTCTATTCTTTACTCATTTGTAAAGGACAATTGGGAGTGCCGCGCCATGCCAATTGGATCTCGAACACAAAGCAAACAGGAGCAAAACCATGAGGCAGAGCTCAGTTATTAAGTGGCCAACTTGTTCTTAATGGAAACACTTCACGTTCACCCTTAGCCACAGATAGCTATGGAGCCCTTAAAGTGGAACAGAATTTTAAATTAATTTCCATTATTAAATGGCTACTTGTGGCTAGTGACTACCGTGTCAGATAGGGCATCGTCCTAGTTCATACATTTATTATGTTTTTTTAGATTATCATTGAGATAAAATCTCTAGCTGTGTGAGTAGGGCAATGCTTTTAACCTCTCCAACCCTCAATGCCTTTATCGGTAAATTGGGGATAATGAGATATAACACATTTAATCTCACAGCACAGTGCTGGACAGGAACAGCACTCAAACCCTAGAAGTTGCAGAAGGGTGATAAGCCAGGAGGAGGGTTCACCCCTGCCAGAGTTGCCATCATTACTGCTCCCCCACGTCACCCCTGGGTACACTTATTCTTCGACAGACACATTGACATTTTCTCTATCATATGGGAAGTATCAATGGAGACATCTTTTGACTGTGTTGCTATTTTATTAATATGTAACAGGCAAACTAATAAAAATAGTGTTGTTATCATGCAAATATGGCTTGGATTAGTCACCCACCAGCAAGCCTTCCATCTTCCGATTCAATTGCCCTTATCCCTCCAGTGAGCTACCTGTGTTCTCAAATAACTGTCATAGAAGCACCAAATAGACAAGGTGCTTAGGACCACATTTTAATTTTTCTGGGAAACAGGAAACCTAAGCCCCTTTCCAATTGTAGTGGAACATGATGAAGTAGTTTACATGGCGCTGTTGCCTCTGCTCTGCACCTGGGGGGGATGCACTTCCATTCTCATGCCCAATTTCCAAATCCATTTTATTCCTGGCAAACACTCTGCATCATTATCTCAAATCTTCTCAAGCATCACCTCATCTATGGGACCTTTTCTGACCCTTACAGGTAACATTTGTCTCCTCTGCCTCTTCCCTCACTCTGTACCTGACACAGATTTCCACTGGAGCAATCATATTTTTTTCAGATTTATTCTTACTTTATGGACTGTATTGTGTCTCTCCAAAAAAATAAGTGTGTCAAAATCCTAATACCCAGTACCTCAGAATATGACCTTGTGTAGAAATAGGATCTTTTCAGATACAATTAGTTGAGATGAGGATAGGCCCTTAATCCAATATGACGGACTGGTGTCTTTGTAAGAGAAGAGACAGAGACACAGACACATAAAGGAAGAATGCCATGCGGCCAGGGAGGCAGAAATGGAAGAGCTGCAGCTATAGGTCTCGGGATGTCCAGAATCCCAGGAAAACCACCAGAAGCTAGGCAGAAGCATTAAAGCATTCACCTATAGGCTTCAGATGGAGTGTGGTTTTGCAACAATCTGATTTCAGACTTCTGGTCTCCAGAGCTTTGAGACAAATCTATTTCTGTTCAAGTCACCCAGTTTGTGGTACTTTCTTTGGCAGCCCCAGGAAACTAATATACCTTCCTAGGCCAGATGGTCCCTGAGGACAAAGACCTTGTTTGATTTATGTCTGTGTTCTTGGCAGTTGCAGTGTCCAAAGCAATCCAAAGGGTGACCGAACCTCGTTGGGTGGATAAGTGAATGAACATAGGACTCATTCTTTTGCCTTAATCTGGCTTCAAATTGGAACTGCAGAAAAATCACTTTAAATATATTCAGGGTAACTGCATATGGCCACACAGGCTAGGCAGTGCCTGATTCCAGAGTTGTGTGATGTAGCGACCTTCAATTATTTATCACTGTACAACTTAATTTACATAAAATGTCAATAGAACAGTGAACTTTCATGCCATCTGTTAGAATAAAACACCACCATTGTGAGATTCAGCTCTTGCTCACCCTGCCAGTAGCAGAAGTCATAAATAATTACCCTCCAGATCAGAGGTTGGTCCTCTAGCCAAGTCCAGCCTGCTGCCTGTTTTTGTAAATAAAGTTTTACTGGAACATGGCCATGCTTACTCGTTTACATATTGTCTTTAGTACTATAGCAAGAAAGGGTTGTGATACTGCCTGTAAAACCTAGAACATTTACTATCCGGCCCCTTGCAGAAAAAGTTCTCTGAACCCTGCTCTAGATAATAGAAATTGGTAGACATTGCCAGGATGTTTGCTATTAAGTGGTGAAAACCCCACCCTGAAACTGAAACCACCTACTTTATCACACTTTGGAAGATTCTACGCTACTACTGCTAATGTAGGCATGCCAGAAAGAAAATCATGTGTGGAAAATAATTTATTTCTTCCTCAAAATGGGAGCAAGGGGTTAAAAAAAAAATGAGTATGCGAGCTTATTTGTGTGCCAGTACGAATAGAGTGTGGGTGGAGTAATTCCAAGCATACAGAACATATGCACTTCCACAACTAGGTGCTCTACATGGGGAATTTTTGAACTGTGTCCAGCTACAAAAGTTGGAAAGAAATGAAAACTGAAGAAATGGATGGAGATCTATTATAAAGTCCAAGGAGAAAAATGCTATTTAAATGTTTATGAGAAAAGTGCTACCTGCAGTCTTATTCCTTCTGGAAAGGATTGTGACCATTCTGATGGGTCCCCTCTGCATCAAGGTGTCTCTGCCATAACCAGGTCTCAAATGGTTGGGCCAAGGCTAGACCCCTGATCCAAGGGTCAAAGGCCTATGGACTGGCTTGGAACAAGGTTGACACTGGCCATACTAACCGTGTGCACTCTCTGGGGACTTTAAAGACATATGACTATAGTTCATGAACCCATGTTTCAAGACTAGAAAAAGAAGAAACAGAGAACAGTTGTCCCACAATGTCAGGGCAATTACAGAGATAAATCCTGGTTACAAAAGTAACACTGTATCCTGAATGATGTCCTCATTTCTGGAGGTTGACCAGCAATGAGGCTGTATCATTAACTGTGTCCCAGTCTGTTCCACTTTTGTGTTACTATTCAAGGATGGGTTTAGTTCATGGTCAGTTTTCCTATTCCACCACCCAGATCATGTTCTCCATCCTCTGCTCCCTTATCTGTCTGTCCTTTAGAGTGTCTTACAAACTCTAACCCTCAACCAACCCAGTCACATACTTCTCCACTCTTACAAATGGGAAGTTTAGGGCTACAGGAAAAAACATTACCCAGTCACTAATGTTGCTGGCATTAGAAATACATGCTTTCCAACCTCAGCTGAGCTAACTGTCTATATGTGACTCACTCTCCCACAGTACCCCCCCCCATACTGTAAAGCTGCAACACCCCAGACTTCCATCTCCTTGGCTCACCTTATATCCTACCTCAGAGAAAATAGAGGAATCAGGCCCCAATTTCCAGACTCCCCCAACCACTTATATCAACTTACACCCATTTCTCTCCTGCTTTCCTATTTCTAAGGAGGAGCTAAAACTTCTGCTGTTCAAAGCTAACCCCTGTACCTATGTTCTAAAGTCCAAGATCTTCTAGTCTGGATTTCTACTTGTCTCTATGCAAGTATTTCCTTATTCCTGTTTCTGCCATTTCTTCTGGTCCATGGTTTCTTTCCTTGAAAAAAAAAATATATATAATATATTGTTTTATATATTATATATGTATTATTTTTTATGTTTACATACATACATATATTTTTTTTTTAAAAACAACCCTTTCTTGGCTTTTCATAAGCTACATATCTTACTGAACACATTCATGTTAAGTCCACTCATGCTAAAATGTACAGGAAATTCTGGTTAATATGATGAACTGAGATGATTTAAAGCAACCCCATTTCCAACTCCAAACACATACAAATACTGCTTAAAATATAACAAACTAATTTTTCAGAGCTCAAATACATTGAGTAAAGAGGTGTCTTGGCCCTAGAAATGAGGAAGGTCAGAAAATCAGAGTGATCAGAGGTGTTTTCTGCCACAGTGATCAAAAGACCTGACAAGAACAATTTTAGAGGAGGAAAAATTTATTTGGGGCTCACAGTTTCAGAAGTCTTCGTCCACAGATGGCAGAACATCATGGTGGAAAGGCGTGACAGAGGAAAGCAGTTCAGGACATGACAGGAAGCAGAGAGAGTGTTCTGTTCACCAAGGACGTGCTTCAATGACCTGCTTCCTCCAGCCATACCTATCTGCTTACAGTTACCACCCAATTAATCCCTTTCAGTGGATTAATGCACTGATTAGGCTAAGGCTCTCATAATCATTTAACTTCTAAACTCTCTTGCATTGTCTCACACATGAGCTTTGGGAGAACACCTAACATGTAAACCCTAACAAGAGGGAACAAAATGCTGGGATGCTGGAACCCGACAATGTCCTCACTGGATGGGAGCTGGTGTCCCTACAGCAGCATGGGGATGGAGTACAGGTTGCAAGACCCATATTGTGGGGAAGTGGGTCTCAGCTCCAAATCATAAAGGTCTGCACCATTTGTGAAATGGGAGCTATGAAAAATCTCCCACCATCCTCTGGAATTTTTAGCAAAGCAGGACATCTGCCCAAGGCAGTGTGTGGACAACAACCCCCAAGAGAGTGGAGCCCACAGCCACCCAATAACTGAATGGAGTGTTGACCCTGAATTCATACCTCCCATGTGGTTCTGAGATCCCAGATGAGGCTTTAACATGAGAATTTGTTGAGATCCAGTGAAATTCATAGGGCTTCTACAAGGCATAACTGATCTATAGGGACATTTCTTTCTTTCTTTCCTTTTTTTTTTTTTTTTTTTGGTACTAGAGATTGAACCCAGGGGTGCTCTACCACTGAGCTACAAAATACATCCCAGTCCTTTTTATATTTGATTTTGAGATAGGATCTCACTAAGTTGCCCAGACATGGCCTTGAACTTGCAATCCTCCTGCCTCCGTTTCTCAAAATGCTGGAATTACAGGTGTGTGCTACTGTGCCAGGCTCCTTGTAGGGACATTTCTATACCCCAGGGCACGTGGAACTATCCACTATCCTCACTAAAGATGTGCCCATAATAAAGATGTATAGACTAAACAATAAAACAAATCATTGCAAGAGTCAGCAGACCAGCTCATAAGAGGATTCGTGTTCCCAGAACTAGAATGTCTAATAATATGAAGAAAGAAATAGAATCCAAAAAGGGACAGATCAAAGAATAGATGAATTTGAAAAAAAAAAAATCTAAAAAAAATGTTGTTTTTTTAAAGTTAAAACTCAGTGGTTGGGTTGAACAGTAGTTTAGACCTAGTTATAAAGAAAATACCTTAATAAGTATGCAATTTAGAAAGAGGTAAAGATATAATGAGGAAGCAAAGTTGAGCAGCATGGAGGATAGAATGAAAGAATTCGAGATGCATGTTATTTTCTGCTCTCTCCCTGGACCCATGGAATGATTATATTTCCCTATTGCCTGGAAGTTAGGTGTGGTCATGTGACTTTCTTTAGCCAATGCAGCAAGTGGAAATGCAAAGTGTTTCTTCTGGGGAGATGATTTACAAATCCATGAACAATTCATTGTGCTTTTCTTTTTTTCTCCCCCTACTTCTGCCAAGGTAACCAGCAACATTCCAAGTTGCAGGGTTTGTTTGTTCCCTTGTTGTTTGTTTTTAGTACTGGGGATTGAACCTAGTAGCAATTTATCACTGAGCTATACTATACCCTCAACACTTTTATTTTATTTTATTTTATTTTATTTTATTTTATTTTATTTTGAGACAGCGTCTTGCTAAATTGCTGAGGTCGCCCTTGAACTTGCAATCCTCCTTCCTCAGCCTCCAGGTCACTGGGATGATAGGTATGTGCAGGTTGTAGTTGTTCTATCAACTGGGACTCAGAGTAAAGACCGTACAGAGCAGCGACCACCAGTCAACCCTCAATGGACCAGGTGTGAAGAACAGACCTTGAGCTGGGTGATGGAACACGACTGTAATTCCAGCAATTTGGGAGGCTATGCCAGAGGATCACAAGTTTTGAGTCTAGTCTGGGCAACTTACTTAATGAGACCCTGTCTCAGAATGAAAAATAAAAAGGGCTGGGGATAGAGCTTAATGGTAAAGGGACTCTGGATTCAATTCCCAGTACCACAAAAGCAAAAATGAAAAATCTTTGTTTTAAGCTGCAAAAATTTTGGGATTGTTCCTCTTGCAGTATAACATAGCCCATCTTGATGGATATAGAGAAAGTGACAATCAGAACCATCATTCAAAGAGCTAATGAATAAAATCCTTCCAGGATTAAAGAAAAATGTGGATCTTTGAATTAAACAAGAACATCAAGTCCTGAGTAAAACACATGAAAACAAATCCACAATCAGGCGCATAATAATAAAAGTGCCAAAAATTAAAACATACGTCATCTAGATTAATCCTCGCAGTGATGCTTTTAGATAATATTAATATTCCCATTTTATGTGTGAGGAATCCAAATCCTAGTCTTACGGCTACAGAGCAAGTGAGGTATAGAAGTAGATTGAATTCAAACCCAGATCTATCTTCCAAAGCTCATCATTTTTCAAACCTCATTTTCACTTTACAACATCCTTGGAAAAATAACTCTTATTTTCCCACAGAAGAAAACTGAGGCTCATAAATGTTGGATGAGTTGTCCAAGCATATCAAACAAATAAATGGCAGGACTTGAGTTTGAACTCAAATCTTGTCGGCTTTAAAGCCTTAACATTTACTCCTGTGTTATACTGTCTTCCATAACGTCCCCGGAATTTGGCTTACATGTTTTTATTAAATTCTCCATGTTTACTCTTCAACCACAGTGGCCTTTCTGCTGCTCCTTGAATACATCAGCTGTCCTCCAGTCTCAAAGTCTCCGTATGTACCACTTCTGCCTAGAGTGCTTTTTCCCCAGAGAGCACAAGGACCGTTAATCCTTTCAGTTTACATTCTAAGAGGCCTTCCCTGACCACCCACATCCCGAATGTTCTATCCCCTTACCCTGATCTATTTTCTTCCTAGTGATTCCAAAAGTCTGGTTCTTATTCCCCAATGCTGATCCAATAATGAGGACAAGGTTTTAAGAAAAAGGAAAGGGTTTTATTGCTTTGCTAGCAAAGGAGAAAAGTAATGGCAGCCACTCTAACTCCCAGGGGCAACAAGAAGCCTTTAAAAGGGGGGACACAAGGACTGTTTTCCAAGCATCGTTATCGATAGATCTAATTAATGTTTAACTTAAATCCTTGAAAGAGCTGTTGTTCTAGTTTCCAGCTCCCGAGTTTCTTTACTCTTGTGGACAGTGTGGAGAAGGGCAGATTACTCAGCTGAAGTTGGGAAGAATGTTAATCTTGCTTTGTCCTTGGTTGAGGAGGGGAAGAAGGAGAAGAGAAAAGAAAAAGAAAAACATATCAGTTTAAAAATAAACTGCCAGTGGTTGAGCAGTAAGGTTAAGGTTTATATTTAAAACACGAAGCGGACCCTGTTACAGTAGTATGCGTAGCTATCTGGTATTATAGATCCACATGTTCTATATGTTCATGTCTGTCCCCTCCTTTCTAGTGAAATCTCCATAACAGCAGATTGTTTATTGTGTTCTACATCTTCACTTGATCCATACATATTTGTTGAATGAATAAATGATCTTGAACTAATGTATCTATATTTAGTATGTATGAACCTCATAAGAATACCATGAAGCAAGTATCCTGGGAACACACCTCAGCTCCAGGCAGGGCTGGCATGAGGCTGCACAGGGGCAAAGGGAGGGCCTTAGCCACACCCCTGCCTTTGAACTCAAAGAACATCAAATGCTTCTTACTTTAAATGGACCCACACAGGGTCACGTGAAGGGATTTGCTCACCTACATTTGACCAACAGCATGCTTTCTTATCCCTTATACCTTAGCAGTCACTCATCAATCAGAGGTACTGCTTCCTGTGAAGTGGTGAGTCCGCAAGGCCTGGTCTATCACTATCTACCATGTGTGCTCCCATTTTTTCTCCCTTTCTGCCTTCTCTACTATTCCATTCTGGTGACAACTTGTGTGGCGAGGTGTTATGACTTCCCTGTGACTTCATTTTGTAGATGAGAAAATCCCAGCCCAGAGAGGTGAAGCAACTCATACCCAAAAGGATATGTTGAAATCCTAACACTGCACATGCCAAAATGTGACCTGATTTGGAAATAGGGTATTTACAGGTGTAATTAGTTAATATGAGGTCATACTGGATAAGGGTGGGCCCCTAATCCAATATGACTGGTGATTTTTTTTTTTTTTTTTTTTTTTTTTTTTTTTTGTACCAGGGATTGAATCCAGGGGTTCTTAACTGCTGAGCAACATCCACAGGGATTATTTTATTTTATTTTATTTTATTTTATTTTCATTTTGAAACAGGATCTCGCTAAGTAACTTAAGGACTCTCTATATTGCTGAGGCTGGCTTTGAACTTGCAATCCTCGTGCCTCAACCTCCTGAGCTGCTGGGATGACTGGTGTTCTTATAAAAGAAAAGGTTTTATTGCTTTGCTAGAAGATGAGAAGAGACAGAGACACTGGTAGAGCACCATCTGATAATGGAGGGTTGGGGCAATGCGTCTAGCCTCCAAGCAACAACAAAGATTGCCAGCAAACCACCAGAAACCGGAAAAAGGCAAGGAAGGATTCACTAACAGGTTTCAGAAGGACTATGATTTTGGACTTTCAGCCTCTGGAACTGTAAGACAGTACATTTTGTTCTAAGGCACCCAGTTTGTGGTACTTTCTTTCTGCAGTACTAGGAAACTAATGCATATAGAAAAGCCACCTTTCCCCTATTCCACCACCTTGGAGATTTAGGACAGGATTGGCCTACATGGTATGAACAGAGAAAGAATGTGTGCTAAATGGATAGAAAGACTTTACCTCATCTGAATCCCAAAATAGAACTGAAACTATTTTATTCACATCATGATATCCATAAATGTGAAGAAGCCCCCCAGTTGACTAAGTTCAAGTTGGCTGTGAAGAAAAAGTAGCCCAGGGAAAATTAGGGATCCCCCTGGAAGTATCCCCAATGTGTGTTTCCTATTGCACACTGCCCAACCCCCAGATTCAGGGTGACACCCAGGGACCTTCCTAACTGTATACAAGATGCTTTCCTCTTCTATTTTTTTCTACTCCCTACTCTCTGTCCCTGAACCACTCACTATTGCTTTTCTTCAGCTCGCCCAGGCTTTGCCTTGAATCTGACAGTGGCATCCAAGAGTATATCTTTCATCTTCCTGGAAGAAAACAGAGTGCCACAATATCTAATTCTTGCTCTACTGCCTCAATCCACATGTATTCCTTTAAATAATGTTACAACTCTCCCGAGTGCTGCTGTCAAGGCAAAGGAGTTGAGGATGGGGGAGGCAAAGACACAGGATCTGTGTAGCAAAGAGAGGAATCAAGAGGGTAAAAAGGAGTAAGAGAGTAGATATGGAGGTGGGCATCCGAGGGTTACTGGCCTTTCCTCCTTGAATAGATATTCTGAAGCATTTGGCCCTTGGGAAATCAGCATTTTCCAATGTTTCCTTGCCTTCTGCTCTGAATGCCTGGTTTTCTGATTTTCAGAAGTGAAAAAATATTTTGATTTAAGCCATATGGCCTTTTTCTCCCTGCACTGGAGCTGTAGAAAACTCACAGGGCAGGTGTGGAAGGCAGTGGCAGCAGGGTGGGTGGGTCCATAGGGCCTATGTGTCTATAGCTTGTGCAGTCCTGTAGCTATGGCAACAGTGTGCAATGCCACTTGCATAGCATCACAACATGGCCCTAGAGTTGCCCCTGGCTCTTCAACTATTCCTCTTCAATGTGCTATCTGCGCTGCGGTTTCCTAGCTACCATAGCTCTGTTTTATTTTTTGAAGTCGTGCTTAGGTATTGTTTCTATTTGCTCTGCTTGTTGGCATTACACCTTGTCGTCTGATAGAAAAACTAGAGAGTAAAACCCAAACCATATCTTATAGATACTGTTAATTGTTAACAATTGTCTGTACCTTGAGTTAGAAAGATTCTTGAGCTTGTGGTCTAGAGGAGATTACCACTCGAGACTTTCTTAGTTCTAAAGGTCCATGCTGGGCTCTGTTAGAATTCATTAGATCTATGGATTGACTGCCTGCTACTGAAAAACCTCTTTGTGTGTGTGTGTGTGTGTGTGTGCGAATTCTTAACAATTTCTCAAATATGACATTCGTAAAATAAAGTGAAATTTACAAGTATGAAAACATGTTACATCCTATGAAGCTTGTTTACAGGTAATTTATGCATACACACCCTGTAAAAGAAAGCAACATTGCGTTATTTCTGAGAACACATAGACAATTGACTCTTTTTATTGATTGTTAAAATAATCTCCAAATCCTCAGACATATTTCTGCTGCAATTAAATTTAAAGGTTTTTTAAAAAAATTCTTCAAGTCATAAATTTACTCTTTTTTATATTTTAGTTTCCTTATGTTTGGCCATTAATTGTGACATCACAAACAGCTACAATTTAAAGTCCTTAACCTTCTCAGGTCCGAATAGAAGCAAGATGTCAACACCCAGAAGTTATGAGCAGCCTCCCACAGGGACTGTAATATGAAATACACTTATAATTCAATTAACTGGAAAGAGGATTCTGGGAAGAGGACAGTGTCAGCAGCATGGTTTTTATTCTCTCCGAATCTTTACATAAAAACAGAACAACTGCATAGCAAAACCACAAACATCTGCAACAAAACTAGGTATCTTAGTCCATTCTGTTGCTATCATTGGATACGACAGACTGGGCAATTTCTGAAAAACAGAGGGCACTTAGCTCATGGTTCTGGAGGCTGGGAAGTCCAAGAGCACCACGCTGGCATCTGGTGAAGGCCTTCTTGCTGTATCATAAAATGTTGGAGGACATCACATGGTGCAGACAGAGCAACTGTGCTAGTCTTCCTTTTTTATGAAGCCACTAATGCCATCCAGGGACCCCATCTTCTTCTATTTGCTTCCCAAGATTCCATCCCCCAACACCATTCACATATGACTTTGTGGATTAAGTCTCCAACACATGAATTCCAGAAGACACGCCCAAACCATGACACTAGGTGATAGGGAATCCCCACAATGCTCAAATACAAGTGGGTGGGGACAAAACACCAACAGCCACAAGACCTGCATGTATCAGTGTCTGTCTGGGAGAAAGGATAAGAAAGCTGCATAATATGAGGGACCTGGGAACAGGAGGACCCCAAAATACCCAGCAGGCATTTGCTGGAAAGAGAGCAGGCCAATCTGAGAATAGCAGCAGCAACAGGAATTTTGATCAATATCAATGTCAAACCTATGGTGGTGGTGGGGGGGGGGAGTCAATGAAGAGACAGAACTCAGGAAATAATTAGAAATAAATCAAGAAGAGGCTGGAGCAGCTCAGCTTCTATGACCCTTCAAAACAAACTTGCCAGGGCCTCTGTGTAGGATACAGTTTCACACTGAAGAGAAATTGCTTGGAGTGGAATGAAAAATGAATAGGACATGAACAAAAGATGAGGAAAAGAAAAGCTCTAAACCAAAATAGTGAAATATCCTGAAGCAAGCTGACTTATTTTAACCCACCCCCAAATCAAAAAGGAAGTTCTATGAAGAACTGAATTTCCTACTTTATAATGAAAATTCAGGAAAACTAATTTGGCATTAAAAGAAGCAATGGAAAATATCAAGGTCACATAGCTTTTATAAAGAAAAGGAAAAAAAATGGAGCAAAGAGCTAAATAACATCCCCACAGGCAATGAGATCACCCCAGAAAGAAATAGCAACAAAACAAACCTAAACTGTAACCTATTGTTTCAAATGAGATAAAAGAAAATAGCACATGATATGAAATAATAGAAATGAGAATTAGAAATTCAACACTGAAGAGACAGAACTCAGAAATATTTATAAATAAAGCAAAAATAATTTAAGAAATGAAGAATAAGCTGGAAAGAGAATAAGAGTAAATGAAGTCAACAGTAATGCCTGAAGAGGAATAAGCAGAAAAGGAAAAATATTTTTAAAAGTTTTTAAATTCAGAATGAAGCAAAGATTTCAAGAAAGTGATAAATATTGAAGAGTGACAAAGAAGATCCAAAAGAGAGAGAGCATATTGCAATTGGAGGAATCAACCCAAACTCATGAGATATTTTATCCTTAAATATCTCTCTGTGTGTGCATTTTATTTTCTGTACATTGAAAATACTCTTCATTCTGTCTACTGAAAACAATGATCAAACACTGAAAATAACACCCAATCCAGCAGCAATGAACTCTCCCAACACCCACAATATGATCCCTGTCTACCATTTTTTCATTAAAATAACTCAAGGCATCGTCAGGAAATGGCTGGTTTCAGGTCTGGGGTAGGAAATATACAAAATGAACCTATTGTCAAACTAGACAACAGGGAAATTATCGAAGACTACCCGAATTGTGTTGAAAGTAAGGAGGATCAAGTTCAAGAAATTTCCACTGGTTAAAGATATAACAATTTGAATTTCAGTAAATAATAATAATTTTAATCAATTAAAATTTATCAAATATGTTTAAGTTCTTAATTTCAGACAGATTTCCAGCAAAGAGAAAAATGCTTACTTTCAGAAACTAATAAGGAACTAATCCATATTTCAAAGTCTGGTAAACGAAGGGAAAGAATCAGACATTTATTCTGCCTTTCCAGGTAACCAAATAGTAGAAGTAACAAGAATTGTTTCTTCATGATAGTTTTTCAGCTAAAAACATGAAAAAGAAAAGATGGAATTAGAATATCAGCATTTTGCAGCCTCAGTAAACTAAAAGATGTAGATATTAAGCATCAACAGCTGCTAATAATATAAAAAGATAAATAACCAGACATTGGCTATGGAGATAGCTCAGTCGGTAGAGTGTTTACCTTGCAAGCACAAGGACCTGGGTTCAATCCCCAATACTCCACCGCCAAAAAAAAATTAGTCAAGCATCATATGCTTTCTGTTGCCTTGTCAGTTACCCACTGCCTGGCAAAATCCCTCTAAGAGATACCAAGCACTATATAACTCCTGCCACGTTGGCAGCAACTTTGGAACAGGATAGAACCTGAGTCTGACCTGGTATTTGGGTCCAGCAGGCAAATTTCAGGAGATACAGAAACTAGAAGGACAGGCTCATTCATACCACAGGTGTGTAGTCAGCAAAATCAGACCATGGGCCTGATAACTTGTAAGGAAAAGGACAAGTTTACAAAGGAAAACTCCCTTCTGTAGCTTAGAAGGGAGTTTAAAAACAGAACTTATAAAAAGTGGGCAAGAGGGGCTGGAGCTGGAGCTCCGTGGCAGAGCACTTGCCTAGCATGCGTGAGGCACTGGGTTTGATCCCTAGCACCGCATAAAAATAAACAAATAAAATAAAGGCATGCTGTCCAACCACAACTACAAAAAATTTTTTTAAAAGGGAAGGACAAGACCATAGTGCTCAGGAATACTCATTTGAATGACAACAATTATGAAAGTGCCAGAAGGTGATTAATATAAGTCATGGAATGAGGGAGGGGCTTGTGATTCAAACTGGACAGTGGGAAGGGATTCTAGAGTGGGAAGTAAAGTGCTACTTCTTTTTCTTCCTTCCTTGCTTCTTTCCTTCTTTTCTCCCCCCTTCCTTCCTTCATCCTCTCTCCCTGTCTTTCCTTCCTTCCTTCTTTCCTTTTGGATCAAACACAGGTCTCTGCCCATGTTAAGCATGTGCTTTGTCATTGAGCTACATCTCCAGCCCTAAAGTTCCATTTCTTCTTTTTTGTATTCGTGGGGTTTCAAGGATATTGGCATTATAAAAAATTCATTGAACTATATATTTTATGCAATTTTCTACCTCTTTGCTAAAACAAATGTAAATAAATTTGACATTAGGTTTTTCGAAAAGACAAGGATCAAACATTCTATTGTTTTTTATTCACATTCTCAAAATGGATCAACAAAAACTCTTTTGATGTACAATTCTGAAATTTCACAAATACAGATAGTGATATAATCCCCAGTACGATCAAGATACAGAACAGTCTCACATCCTGCAAACCTTCCCTGGGGCTCTTTCAGCTCCCTGGGTCATCCTAATTCCTGGCGACCACTTACCATGTCATTTTCTATACCTGTACTTCCTTTACAGAATGTCATGTACATTGAATCACACGATCTGTAACTTTGTGAGTCTGGTTTCTTTTACTTGGCATCCTGCTTTGAGATTTAGCCATATATTCTTTTTATTGCTAAATAGTACTTTGTATGGATGCACCCCAGATGTTTATTCATTTATCAGAAGTCATCATTTCAGTTTTTTGAAAATTATGAAGAAAACAACTATGAATATTCATGTAAGGGTTTTTGTACAAAAATAAGTTTTCATTTCTTTAATGGAAGATTTTTTTTTGGTCATTTTTCTTGGACAAATACCTCGACGTGATATTGCTGCATCATAGGTTATGTGTGTTTAATCGCAGAAGAAGCTGTCAAAATGGCCACCCCGTTCTGCCACCTGACAGGCAGTGTGTGAGTTGTTCTGCTTCTTCATCAGCACTTGGCATTGTCATTTTTAAAGCCATTCTAAGAGCTGTGTAATGGTTTGCACTTCCTCCATGACTTTCCTCTGTGAAGCTCATGAACTGACACTCATTTACCATCTGTAAGTCTTCTTTGGAAAGGTGTCTACTCAAATTTTTGCCCATTTTTTAAAGCAAATTCTTGATTTTCTTATTGTCAAGTTTTAAGAGTTCTTTATCCCTTTCTCCATCTAATTGCTTTAGTCAAAAGTTAATTGACCTATATGTATTAGTCTGTTTCCGAGCTTCATATTCTGTTCAGTTGATCTCTGTGTCTATTCTTTCACTTGTGCTGTACGATCTTGATATACTATTGTTTTACATTAAATGTTAAGCCATGAGTTTGGATACTTCAATTTTGTCCTTTTTTCAAAATTGTTTTGACTATTCTGCTTTCTTTTTTCCCATCCATATTAAATTAATTGATTAGTTAATTAATTAATTGATTTTTGGAACCCAGTAGTGCTTTACCCTTGAGCTACTTATCCAGCACTTTTTATTTTTAATTTTGTGGTAGGGTCTTGCTAGATTGCTGAAGATCTCCTTACGTTGCTGAGCTGGCCTCAAACTTATGATCCTCCTGCCTCAGACTCCTGAGTCACTGAAATTACAGATATGTGCCACCATGCCCAACTTCATCCAAATTTTAAAAGCAGCTTGTCAACATATTTAAAAATTAGATTTTTAAAATCAATTAAGGGGAATACAATTTTATTATTTCTAAATTAGTGGCTTCACTTCCATTTCTGGTTATGACTCTTTTGTTGAAAACAGCTATAAAATCTGGTTAAAACAAAAAAATCCCCACCACATTTTGAATCAAGGCAGCCAGAACTTCAGGATCATCAAAGGGAATAGCAGAGGAGTGAATCTGACCTTAGGACTGCAAATACCTCTGGGCATTGGACAACTCCTCCACTTCACCTGTGTAGGGAGAGTTGCCAAGAAAATAAAAAAGCAGCTACAAAGAGGCTAAAAGACTGAGCAGAAATGTCAGCAGTGTCATAGTCCCGGTGATACAGAAATTAAGGTTCAGGCACCATCAGGGAGAAAGCACTCTGGTAAACAAATAAGGTTTTAAATGGATACCCCTCAAAGGGCTAGACCTCAGATTTAAGGGCAAGCCAGTATTGCCTGGATAAATATGATGTACTTAGAACCTATCTCACTGCCAGAAAAAAATCAACTCTTCTGTGGTGGATAAAATCAGCATCTAGGTCATAATTTTTCAGTCAAGGTATGGTATTCCATTTTAAAAAATCAATAATGCCAGGTATCAGGGCCAAATGACTAAAAATTAAGAAACAAAACAGATCATGGAAATAACCCTAGAGATGACAAGCATCTTGAACTTTTAGCCACACATTTTTTTAAGTAGCTGTGGCTGGTATGTTTAAGGAAGTAGGTGGAAAGATGGAGAATTTCACCAGAGAATTGGTATTAATAAAAAAAACCTAAGTGTAAATCCTAGAAAAGAGATATATTATAATTTAAATTAAGAATACAAAATATGGGTTTACCACTCTTAGACCCAGCAAAAGATGTTAGTGAACTAAAATATAGATCACTAGAAAATATTCAGATTGAAGCAAAGTGGGAAAAAATGAAAAAAGGCAATGAATATGGAAGCAATTATATAAAAAACATATAGGACATAATGAAATATTTTATATGATTGTTAATGGAATCCTAGAAGGAGCAGAAGATAAGGACTATGGCAGGAGCCATATTTAAAAAGACACTAGTCAAGAATTTCCCCAAAATCAAGAAGTCATTAAGCCAAGAATTCAAGTTCCACGAATCTGAAACAAGATAAAACCACATCTAGTCCAAACCACTGAAAACTAACTGCAAATATAAAATATTAAAATTAGCCAGAGTAAAATATAGCACATTGTCCTCAATTGAGCAACAGTAAGACTGACAGCTAACTTTTCCAACATGAATAATGGAAACCAGAAGATAATGGAATGGCAGAAAAAACCCCAGCACACTTAGAATTCTATACCCAGTAAAATGGAAGTTAAACAGAGGTAAATTCTATACCTTAAAAAAAATAAAGGTGAGGGTGGGCATGGTGGTGCATATCTGTAATCCCTGTGCTCGGGAGGTTGTGGCAGGAGGATCCCAACTTCAATGTCAGCTTCAGCAAAAGTGAGGCACTAGACCCTCACAGGGTCTCAGTGAGACCCTGTCTCTAAATAAAACACAAAATAGGACTGGGGGCATGGCTCAGTGGTCGAGTGTCCCTGAGTTCAATCCCCAGTACCCTCCCCAAATACAAATAAAAAATAAAGTTGAGATAGAGATGTTTTCATTTTTTAAAAAATCTAGAGTATTTGTTATCAGCAATTGTACTAAAAGACATAACAAATGGAATTCTTCAGCTACAAGTGAAAATAATACCAGGTAGAAGCCCAGACATGCAGGAAGGAATTAAGAGTCCCAGAAAAGAGACATCTAAATTCATATTAATAGTTTAAAACAACAGTAATGATAATGCAGTATTTGAAAAGATCTTCATGTATTCTTTGATTAAGCGGGAGTAAACATCCATCATCATCCAAACATGGCGTGTGCATTCTTGCTTCTTTGCCTTTGGTCTCTCCTTCACCCATCATTTGAGGCCAAAATTACATCATAATACCTTCTGGAAGAGTTTACTGGCCACTCCTTCATTTATGTCTTCTACTCCTCTAACTCAGCAATATTTTGTCTAGGTCACTTATTTGGGACTTAAACTATTACAATTTTGTTCTCTTTTTTAGTTTTTATGTTACTTTTTGTGTTTTGTTTTCTCAAATACAATATATATTTAATGGTCCTTCAGGATCTACTGGAAGTTATCTATGCAGTGTATCCTCAATAAATGTCAAATAATTAAATTCGTTGAAGAATAAATTGGTAACCTTGAGCAGATAACCTTGTTGTTTTCTAGGACAGACTCATCTAACCATTATTAATAAATTGTTATACAGAGGTTTGATAAAGACAGCTCCTACAAACATAAATAAGAAAAGCTTTAATAAATTCTTGGATGAATGATCCATGAGGGACAGACTGGATGATTACATCTCATCTTTAACCTTTTGAAATTCACTTGATGCTTGTTTAATAAAATCCTTCTTGGTATCACTGTCAAATGGATGAGGCTGGTCGAAGTTTATCCACAGGTATAGCATTTATGTCATTTTAATGTGAGTCATTGTGCTATCCTAAATGCTAAAGAAATAAAAGGCATAGCCCTTGAGCTCTTTGGGGAATGTAAAATTCTAAACAGAGGCTAAAACGTACACACATAAAACAACTTGAGATGAAATCCCAAAAATATTTTTCAGTAAGTGCATGAAAATATGGAAGAGTGTAGACTAAAGCTGCAATAGGTAAGGAAACTAAAAAAATAAAAATCACACTTGGGATGTGAATATTAGGGAAGGCATCTGAAAAGAAGCAGTCCTGGTTTTGAAGGTTAGAAATATGTAGAAGAAATGGGGCACAGATTTTTCTAAGCAGGGAGAAATACACACAAAGCACAGAGGCAATATAGTAAGTCAACTCAGGCAACTATAAACAGGCTTGAGGAATTAAGGGAATGTAAGGCTAGAGAGAGGCGGAGGGACAATTGATAGAAGATGTCGAATATGTTTATTTTAAAAGTAACACAGAATTTTCTTTTTCTCTTCAGTAGAAATAACCTTTACTGTCAACAGCCCAGTCAGACCCCTTAGTTGATATAACGATGATTCCAACTTCCTGGGCTATTATTTGCAATAATTTCTGCCATATGAGTGTAATGGGAAAAACACATTGCAAAGTGAATTACTTTTGAAATGTATTGCATGCTGACATTTGGGAAATTAGATCCTGAATACAATGCATCTTGATTATTTGAGGTGCCTTCCCACCATGAAAAACAGATTCAGTCCGACAATTTGAAAAAACACATCTGCATGGTAAATTACTTTAAATTTCTGTCCTTTGGCAAGGGTCTGCTCAAAGCTTTTGGTCACTATTCAGACAAATAATCACAGACAGGAACTATTCATTGCCTAAATAGTTTACATGGATCTGAGGAGTCCAGAAAGACCCTCGTCCAAACACGTTTAGCCCCATCTGTGAATCCATTCTATTGTATCCATTTTCTTATGTACTCAACTGCTTCAGTGCTGGAGATGCCCCTGCTCAGCTGGCATCTATTCTGTTTTCTGGAGAAGAGCCACACTCTCTCATGAAGAACAAACAACTCTTCACGTCTCCATTCCCACTCAGCAAATTCCTCTGGCACCATTGGCCCATCTCATCATGAATGCACAGTTGCTTTGGCCTTTCCTTCTCCTGTGTAAGTTTTTGTGTTGGGCTGCACAATGGTAAGTTCAGTAGTCCTGACTTCAGAAGCACAGGTCAGGAATGAATCCGCCTTCTGAGAGACATCACAAATATTGGTCTTTCCAGACAAGACCTTCCTTATTTACTAAACATGTCCAATCTGAGTGCAGAACAGAGCAATGGGATGAGAGGGAGGGAAGATGAACAGGGAGATAATGGGACCTCACATGAAGATTAGAGAATAAATCTGAAAATTAACTGGGAATGCTAAAGAGGAAGAAAGATGTAAAAATAATAGTGAAGGGTCAATAATTTCCACATAAATAAACCAGATTGTTATTTTGATCATTAATCTAAGCATGCATATATACATAAGCATGCCTTTGTACATGATAAGAGTACATGGCTTTAGATGTAACAATTGGTTTTGGTCATGAACCTATTTTTGGAATTAGAGAGACCTGAATTTGAGTCCTGGTTTTATTGCTTACTGTACTGACAATACTAGTTGTGTTATTTAGCCCCTCTAAGACTTTGTTTCTTTATTTGTAAAATGAAAATGTGAATAGTATCTGCCACAATAGGATTACTGTGAGGATAAACAGATAATACTTACAAAAAGCTTAGTGTGATGCCTAGCATGGAACAAGCACAGAGAAAAGTTAACTTTTATTATTTTTGAAATTTATACAATTTCTCTATAGCGAATTGGCTTATATTCACTAGGAGGAATATAACTAAAAAGAATTTTATACTGAATCTTTGGGGGCTGTAAATTTTCATCCTCTACCTGATCTTTTGGGCAACCTCTGTAGTTTCACTGAGTTGACTTAATCAAGTTGCATCTGTAAATATAAATGTCTCTGATATCACTGAGCCAGTTTTCTCGTAGAGAGCTAGGCACATATTTAATAAATAGTTAATACAGTTTGCAGTTTCCCCAAAACAGAATAGGTGAATACCCCTAATACTTGAATTCACACACACACACACACACACACACACACACTCACTCACTTATTGTGGTTAGTTCTCATTATAATACTGCCATTTTATACATCAGGAAACTGCCGCCAAGAGTTTCCAGGTGCCTTATATCTAAGTGTTGTCCAAAACTGAGCTCATTATTTCAGCCTGCAAAATTCTTCTTGCTATATTTCTTTTCTCAGTTAATGACACCACCATCTACCCAGTGACCCAAGTCAGAAATCTGTGAGTCATCTCAGACTTCTCCCTCTCCCTCGCTCATCACATCAAGTCCTACAGTTTTCCCTGTTATATTTTTATTGAATTTGAACTCCTCTTTGTTCTTACCACCCCTGCTTTTCATTCAAGCTTCCATCATTTCTTGCCCAAGCCGCTGCAATTGTCTTCTAACAGATCTCTCTTACCAGCCATGCTGCCCTCACATCGGTATTCTGCACAGCCACCAAGACGATATGACTAAAATGCATACATCAAGCCCCAGTTGAAAAGCCTTCAGTGGTTCCCTACCGCCTCTAGTATGAAGCCCAGATTTCCAAGCATAGCCCTCATGATCCCAAAGCATACCTCTAGCCTACTCCTGACAAGGTTCAATTAAAATGAGGTCCTCACAGGATTGTCTCCCTTTATAGACACTGGGCTCTTGAAAAAGTAGAGACAAAATCTTTTCATCTTTGTGTCTCAGCATCTTGCAGTGCCAACAAAGAAAAAAATTGAAAATGAAATGGTAACATCAGGTTTGAACTCAAGTGGATCAGCTTATACTTTTCAAAACTTTTTTATAATTAAAAAAATTGATTTGTAATACACTTATCAGAACGTCCACCATCTTAGTACATAAATGCTTTCCAGTCTACCCACAGCTGCACAGCCATCAGCCCTAGGTAATTCCACAAAGGTCTGTCATTGGAAGAGGAAGCCCTTTTCCACTAACAGTTGCTTTACATTCTCCCTTTTCGCTTGATCTGCGTAGGTCCAGTCCAATTACAGGAGTCCTTAAAAGTGGAGAACCTTTTCCAGCTGTGAAGACAGAAGAAGGGTCAGAGAGATGACAGTCTGAAAAGAATTTGATGCCTGGCTGCTGGTTTTAAAATATAAGGAACTATGTGCAAGGACGAAAGAGAGCCTGCTAGGAGCTAAGGGAAGCCCCCTCGCTGAATGCCGGCAAAGAAGTGGAGACCTCCATCCTACAACCATGTGGAACTGAATCATCTCAAGATTTGAATAAGCAAGAAAATCTTCAGAAAGGAACACAGTCTGACTGACACCTTAATATTAACCTGGTTAGACCCATACTGGATTATGATCTGAAGAATTATAAGAGAATACGTTTGTTTTGAGCCACTAAGTTTGTATTCATTTGTAATAACAGCAATGGAAACTAAGGTGGCACTGACTTCTGTAAATTTCTTTTTCACAAAATAGTGTATCTTATAGATTGCTTCATATAATTCCCTTATTATTCTTGATGATCACATAATACTTCATTTAGATAGTAATTTAAACTGCGATTTTTGAATAGCAATTACTTCAAATTAATCTTTGGTTTAGTGAAGGGTAGCTTGATGTTATATTCCCACTACCAGTAACTTCCTTTCTTTGGCTAATGTGAAATATTTGCACCTGTGTTTACCCTGTGAATGAAATGGTATAATCTTCTTGGAATCTTCCCTCTTGGTACTTACTGTGACCTGAAAGTTTGTGTTCTACCCTCTGCATTCATATGTTGAAATCCTAACCCTAAGGTATTGGTATTAGGGTAGGGGCCTTTGGGAGGTGATTAGTTTGAGACAGAGACTTTTGTGAATGGCACTAGTTTCCTTATAAAGGATCCCAGGGATCGAGCCAGGCTGGTGGTGCATGCTTGTAATCCCAGTGGCTCAGCAGGCTGAGACAGGAGGATCACAAGTTGAAAGCCAGAGTTAGCAACTTAGCAAGGCCCTCAGCAATTTAGTGAGAACCTGTCTTCAAATAAAAATAAATAAATACATAAGTATCTCAGGGAGACTCTCGCCCCTTCTACCGTGTAAGGATGCAGCAAGAAGTTGCCCCACCTATGAACCAGAAAGTGAGTCATCACCAGACATAGAATCTGCCAGGACCTTAATCTTGAACTTTCCACCTCCAGAAATGCGAGGAAATAATTTTCTTTTGTTCCTAAGCCACCCAGTGTATAGTACTTTGTTACAGCAACCCAAATGGACCAAGACAGCACTTGAGAATAATGATAAGAATCATTCTGGCATAGTGACCCTAACACCAGGTCACGCATAACTTAGGTTTCATTGGTAGAATTCACAGTGAATGAACAGGTGCATAAAAATCAGGTTATGAAGATGTGGCAGATGAGGAATTCGTTGTGGTCTTTGTCTCCTGGAAAAGTTAGTATTACTAGTTTATTTGGTTAGTGGTGGCTGGGACTTCAGTTATGTAAGATTAGTAGCCAAGGACACACCAGTCACAGATTAGCAAGAGGCAAATCAGGGCCAGGCAAATTTAAAAAATGAATGTGCTAAGTCTTTACTCCTGGAGATTATACAAAGTCAGTGAATTATAAGGAAAGAAAGGACCTGGGAGGACAGGTGCAGCTGAGGGCCCGTCCCAGTGAGCAACTTTTCACAGTCATCAAGTTGACTAGTCTCGAAAACAAAAACAACTTCAAGCTAATAAACAAGTTCTGCTAAGGAACTGAACAGACACACTTCACAGAAGAAATAAGAATGGTCAACAAATATATGAATAAATGTTCAACATTTCTAGCAATTACAGAAATACAAATCAAAACTACTCTGAGATTTCATCTCACTCCAAGATATGAATAAGCGTATCAAGAATACAAGCAACAATAAGTGTTGGTCAGGATGTGAGGAGAAAGGTACACTTGTACATTGCTGGTGGGACTGCAAATTGGTGCAACCACTCTGGAAAGCAGAATAGAGATTCCTCAGAAAGATTGGAATGGAATCATTTGACCCAGTTATCCCACTCCTAGGTATATACTCAAAGGACTTAAAATCAGCATACTACAGTGACACAGCCACATCAATGTTTATAGCAGCTAAACTATGGAACCAAACTAGATGCCCTTCAACAGATGAATAGATAAAGAAAATGTGGTGTGTGTGTGTGTGTGTGTGTGTGTGTGTACAATGGGATATTGCTCAGTAATAAAGAAGAATGAAATTATGGCATTTGCCAGTAAATGAATGGAACTGGAGACTATCATACTAAGTGAAATAAGCCAATACCCAAAACCCAAAGGCCAAATGTTTTCTCTGATATGTGGATGCTAATTCACAATAAGGGGTGGAGGGTTAGGGAAGAAGTACTTTGGATTAGACAAAGGGAGATGAAGGGAAGGAAGGGGGAATGGGAATAGGAAAGACAGTAGAATGAATCAGACATAACTTTCCTATGTTCACATATGAATAATGACCAGTGTAACTCCACATTACATACAACCAGAAGAATGAGAAGTTATATCCCATATATGTATAATATGTCAAAATACTTTCTACTATCATGTATAACGAATTAGAACAAATTAAAAAAAAAAAAAAAACCAAGTTGAGCAAAGTTGGAGGATACTAAATCAAGACACAAAAGCCAATTTCATTTCTACACACTAGCAATGAACAACCTGAAAGTGAAATTGAGGAAAGCTTCATTTACAAAAGCATCAAAAAATAAAATAAAATTCAAAAAAGTTCAAAAAGTACAGGAATATATGTTTCATCATCATTAGCCATCAACGAAATGCCAGTCAACACCATAATGAAATACCACTTTTCTATCCAATAGAATAGCTGTAATCAAAAGGACAGACAACATTAAGTATTGGTGAGGATATGGAAATTGGAAGTGGCATACGTGGCTGGTGGGAATGTAAAATGGCGTAGCTATTTTGGAAAAGAGCAAGTCTTCCTCAAAAACTTAAACACAGAGGTACCACATGACCAGTGACTCTATCATGCAACCAAGAAAGCTGGAAATGAATATCCACAAAAAGTTGTACAATAATGTCTATAGCATCATTATTCGTTATAACCTCAAATGTCCATCAACTGAGGAAGGGATAAATAAAATGTGGCATAGCCAGCCAGTGGAATATCATTCCATCATAAAGAGGAATGGAGGACTGACATGTGCTACAACATGGATGGACACAAAAACATTGTGCTAAGTGAAGGAAGCCACACACAAAAGACCACACACTGGGTTATTTGATTTATATTAAATATTTAGGAAGGGAGAATCCATAGGGACAGAAAGTAGATCAGTGGTTGGTTGCTTAGTGCTGGGAGGATCAAGGAGAAATGGGGAGTGACTGCTAATGGTTAAAGGGCTTATTTTGGGGGTGATGAAAATGTAAAATATACTGTGGTGGTGATTGCACAATTTTGTGAATACACTAAAGATCACTGAATTATATACTTTATGTGATTAATTTTAGATATGTGAATGACAAATCCATAAAATATTGTCTGAGAAAAGAAGACCAAAGCGGGGGAAAGCATAGTTTTTAAATACAAAACTGGCCTGTTATACCTAAAACGTGGGGAATTGAGGAATAATGGGGAAAAAGAGAAATGCTCCCAGCCTCCTTTTCCTATCTTTTGCAGGGCTAAACTAAGATCTGGTCAGATTGGCAGGAATTATCACTAGTACAAATTACTTTGAGCAAGAGAAAGGAAGGAAAATTGAAATATCTTTCAAATAGGCGACAGCAGGGTCAGGAAGGCAGAAAAAAATTTTTCCATTTTCAGGTTCATCCCCAAACTGTGGCTTGGGCGACTAAGCTGCTTTTGGAAAGAACTCTCTAGTCCTGCCTATTCTGATCGAGCCCTTGAAAGCAAAACTGAAAAGTGCTGGCACAGTGTATCCCAGTCCAGGCTCTGACTTCCATGCCAAATTTAGCCTTTGGCAACTTCTTTCTGTTGAGAGTCCCTGAGGACTTGTTTGACCTCCTTTTAGAAAGCTGGGAGGGAATTCACTTCTGGACGGGGCCCAGCACATGGGGAGTGGCTCAGCAGGCTGCCCGATCCTCTATTAAGTTAATGATGAAGTGTACCTGAGCGTGGTCCATGGGAAGGCCAATTCCCTTCATGTGGGGTTTGGACTGGGAGTTTTCCAGTTAACTAAAGATAATTCCCAACGTTAAGTACTGTAATCAACTTGAAAGGAACACTTTCAAAAATGTATCGTATCTATTCCTTTTTGTACTTGGGATTTTTTTTTTTCCAACTGGTAATAAAAGTATTACATGGTTATTATGGAAAATTTGGAAAGTATATTACCATTCTCCTTCCCTAGACTTAACAATTGCTTATAGTTTAGTGTGTTCTTTCAGACCACTTCTGTGTGTTTATAGGCAGAGATACATACACATAAACATACTCACCCATAGCAGTTATTTTTAACTTTTTAAAAATAACATAAATGAGATCACATTCTATCTATTGGTCGACTTGCTTTTATATTTGACAGTATATCTTGGAGATCTTTCCATGTCAGTACATATAAATCTACCTTAATTTTTTTAATGCCTGTACAGTATTTGGTGGTATGGGTATACTACAATTTATTTAACCATTTCCAGTTGATGCATATGCTTCCTACATGTCTAATTTTTCTTTATGATCAAGAATGTTGTAATGTAATATATGTATATATAATGTATGTATATGATATTTTTATGTATCTATGAGAGCATTTTTTGGGGGGGGGAAATAGGTTCCAAGAAGTAGAATTATTTAGATTTTTGATATATCTGGAATTTGTTTTTCAAAGTTTTCATTTTGAAGCAACTCCAAAATTTCAGAAAGTTGCAAGAAGAGCACAATGAGCCCCCTAGCAGCTCCACCTTTACTCTTATTTCTCCTCCACCCGCATATGTACTATACCCGTATTATCTTCTTTTTCTTCTTTTTTCTGATCCGTTTGAGAGAAAATTGGGGACATGAAGCCTTCAGCACTAAACACTTCAGTGTGGATTTTCTAAAAATAAGGGCATTATCCAACAGAACCTCAGCACAAACACTGAAAACAGGAGTTAGACACAGTATGTAAACCACAGCAACTTCTCCAATCCAGCATCACCAGGTTCACTTTAGGCTTCTCCCTTTCCATGTTTGTAACTCCCTTCTCTGACAGAGAAACCTGCTCTCACCATCCTTACTCAGTTTCTTCATTTACTCAAAACCCCTGTTTATAACAAGCCTCCCTGCTGTGCTGGCAGCCTGTGCAACCCCAACCCTGCCAGCTGTTACCTGCTGGGCTCGAGCCGTGCCAGTCCCAGTCCACCATCTTTGCTGCTTATTCTTCAGGCCATGGCCCATGCCAGTCACTGGAAAGGCCACGTTAATTGACTTTTGAATGGTGTGAAGTAGAAGATACATCTTTCTTTTTTTTTTCAAATGAATAACCAATGGGCTGGGGTTGTCGTTCAGTGGTAGTAGGCTCACCCAGCACGCAAGAGGCCCTGGGTTTGCTCCTCAGCACCACATAAAAATAAGGGTATTATGTCCTCCTAGAACTAAAAAAATATATATATTAAATAAATGTATAACCAATTGTCCTATCACCTATTATTAATTGCTCGAAATGCAATGTCAGTAACTGATGATCTAGTCTCTTTCATTAATCTATTTTTCTGTTCACGAACCAACACCACACTTTAATTATTATGGCTACAAAACATGTTTTGATATCTGGTATGAAGAGTCTGGTCCATCATTACACTTTTGAAAATGTCTTAGCTATTCTTAAGTTTGTACTTTTCCAGATGAATTTTATAATTGGCACATCAAGTTCATTAAAATCCTATCATAATATTGACTGAAATTACAAAGAGTTTGTCAAATATTTACATGAGTCTTCCCATGAAGGGACATGGTATACCTTTTCATTTTTCAGGTTTTTAAAATGTCTTTTGGTAAACATTTAATAGCATTCTTTGGGTATTTTTTATATATATATATATATAGTTTATTCCTAGGTTTTAAAAAAATTTTGTGGTTATTACTAATGAAACCTTTTTATTCTATCTTTATTATGGTTTGAATGTGAGGTGTCCTCCAAAAGCATTGTGAGACAATGCAGGAAGGTTCAGAGGAGAAATGATTGGGTTGTAAGAGTCTTAACCCAATCAATGGATTAATCCCTAATGGGATTAATTGAAGTGGTAGGGTGTGGTTGGAGGAGACTGGAATTGGGGGTGGCTTTGAGGTATGTATTTTATATCTGGAGAGTGGAGAGGCTCTCTCTCTCTCTCTGCTTCCTGACCATGCAAGCTGCTTCCTTCTGCCACACTCTTTGCCACGATGTTCTGCCTCACCTCCAGCCCTGAGGAATGGAGGTGGCCTTCTATGGACTAAGACCTCTGAAACCATGAACCCTCAAATAAACCTTTCCTCCTCCATAATTGTGCTAGTCTGTGGGAAGTCGTCCTCATTTAGCAGAATCAGACTAGGCTGAGCCATGTGACTCAGAGGCCTGGCTTCTAGGAACTGCCCGGAAGTATGTGGCACTGCATGGGAGTGGTTCCCTGTCTCCTTCTGGAATTTTCCCCATAAAAGGATGGCTCCCCTAACTCCACCCTATTCTGTCCATCACAGAAGAAGCTCCTCCCGGTACTTGCTCCTTTTACCTGTTTGTTCATAAATAAAAGAGAGTTGGGCGACTCATGGTTGTAAAGAGGCGAGAGTTGGTAGGACCTGGACCGTCACACTCCCTCTCATAAAGAGTATTGGCTTCGTGTGTTTACTGAGTACATAAGTTTTTTGGGTAATAGAAAAACCACCAACATCCTCCTCAGGCCGTCAACCCTTTCCTCCTCCACGCGGGACGTGGCAGAGAGGACTCCAACACTGGTCAGATCTTCTAGCCACGGCTGACTAAAACAATCTTCTTTGTATATATTTTGTACCCAGTTGAAGTTATACTACACATACAATTCTGTATCTTGTTTTGAACATAATTTTGTGCCATATAAATATCCTAATAAAAATATAGTTTTTATGGTTACATAATTGCCCATCAAATATTTATATACCATAATTTATTTAACTGTTCTTTAGTGTTGACTAATTAGGTTATTTCCAATGTTTAAAGTGCTAAATACTATTGTTATGAACACATTTGTATATAAATCTTTGCTCTATTTTGGCTTATTTTTTAAAATACGTGCGATATTTTTCTATCCTATGCAAAGTACAGTCATTCACTGGAGTTCATGAACAATGGACAACACAAATTTAAGATAAGTAGAACATATCTTCGTGTTTGTTTGTTTGTTTGTTTTAAACAGGGTCTCACTGTGTTGCCCAGGCTGGCTTCAAACTCCTGGGCTCAAGCAATCCTCAGACCTCAGCTTCTTAAATAACTGGAACTGGTGACATACACGATTGTGCCTGTTTTGTTTAAATGTTTAATGTTTTGATTAGTTTTATAGACTGGTCCTGTATTCTCCTATCACTTAACCACTTTTTAGACATGATTAGAAAGTATTAAAAGGGGGATAAACAAATAGCAGTGTTATAACACAAGTGAACACAGTGAGAATCTGCCTGGGAACAAGGGCCATGTAAGAAGGAGCATGGAGGGCCATTTTCTCCTTGAAATCTGCAACTTCCGGCCTTGTGGACTTACTTTGTGGTCTTTATTTGCACACTTCTTTTCATTTCTCAATGTGATATGAAATCTCCTATTTTAAAAATTGTATTATGTGCCATATGGAACTATTTACATAACATTACGTGTTGGCTAACTCAAGGAGTGTCTTTATACTAAATGTAAATTAACCCTCTTGATTACTCATGGTTGATAGAGGCATCAGTTTTCAAAATTCCTTCCCCAAGGCTTTTTGATCATTGAGTCAATGTTTATGACTTTTTCGTCTCCACCCTGCTTATAGACGCCCAGCTTTCTCTTCTTACTGCTCCCTGCATGCCTGCTGTGATCCTTTCTCCTTCTTATTTACTGCTTTTACCTTCCCATGGGTTTGGAAACCGAATTGACAAATCCTTTAAAATCGAATCCAGTAAAAAATTAATAGCCTCTAAGAAAAGGCTTCCATAAACATCTAGGAGCAATGGACATGATCTTCAGGGTATGGACTTGGTAATCTCTGTTTTATTTCTGCAAAGGCCTCTTTCCATACCCTTCATTCTGTTGACTTTTTGCTCCAGATAGATGAGGTTGTCAGATAGCAGAGTTCCATGTAGCTTGTTTTATTATAATTAATAGGTTGGTAACAAAATATTAAAAAGCCCCTTTCCCATTTCTTCAACTGAATCCTAATTCTTTACTGTCTTTGTTTATTTCACACTGTGCATCAGGCTGGATTGACTAAACCTAAAGAAATTGCTCATTGGGTTTCATGTGAGTGGATATAAGATCCAAGCTACACCTTCCTTTCCTCTAGGTTTTCTTCCTCCCATCTCTTCTACACATTATTATTAATAATTAAAATCTCTCTACATTTTATACCAATCAGATGTAATTCCCTTTTTCCTCAAAAATTCACTTGTTGTCTAAAGCCTCATTTGAATAAAAAGAAGTTAAGCGTATTCCAGCATATGAAAGAAAACAAAAACAATTTACACAACTCTATCCTTGCTTTTACTTCTGCTCATGGCTAATTGATAAGGGCTCTGATACTGGGCTATGACTGTGGTCATTCTCCCTTTGCTGCTGATTATATCCCTAATATTTTTTAAAAATATATTTTTTTAGTTGTCGATGGACCTTTATTTTTATTTATTTGTTTATATGAGGAGCTGAGAATCAAACTCAGTGCCTCGCACATGCTAGGCAAGTGCTCTACCACTGAACCACAACCCCAGCCCCCTCACGTTTCTTTACTAACTTGTAACTACTTACGGGCTTTGAGTACAGGGATAAGGCAGGTTCATTAAAACTCACACAACTATTGCAGAATCAACTCAAATTTCATTTCCTTATTGGTAGATCAATGGCATTGTCTTTATATTTGGGCATAATAAATACCCTTGATGATCACAGTGTTGTAATCTTTTGCATGTTGCCCTTGAAGTGGGGGAGGTGTGTCAACTTGCAAAATGGGTGATCAGTAATGTTTATGGTTTCAACTTTATTTTATTTCTGGTTTTAACTTTAAATCAACTAAAACTTTCTTACATTATGCAATATCATTCTTCAGTCATTTTTTATGCATTGAATTGTGACATTTATATATCTGCTGATGAATGAACATTTTAAGTTCTTATGCAGACTATCAGTCAAGAGTTTATTTTCAGTTGTATGACCATTTTGGGTATTTATTTATGCAATTATTTGAATATTATATTTTCCCCACTATCTATAACTATGAATAGGAAATGGAAATGCTGATGCTAGTAATAGGAGGCATAAGTTTCCTAAAGTAATATAACTGTGTTAAGAGGGAGTCCTTAGCTATCTACAAAGCAATGACTCATGAGCTTCATTCAGGCAGACATGAATTGGACAATATTAGAAATATTAGAGATGCAGGAAATACACTGTCAAAGGTTGTCTCTTAAAGGTGAGTTGCAAGTAGGAACTGAACATTATCTTTCAGTTCTCTGGGGAAAAAAAATCCTTGCTCTTATATTATGCAATGCTTTTTATTTTTGCATCATCGACTTTAGTATATGTGACCAGGAATGTATTAAGCAAGAAATTGGATAGGAATAGGTAGGAAATAAACTAAGGATTTATCTACAGGGAATTTCAAATGCAACTTTAGTTACCATGCTTTTCCAGTCCAAATGTCTTTTATGGAATTTACATTATCAACTTGAAGCAACTTCACACTCTCCAGAGAATTAAGGAGGAGGTAAAGCAGTATGAGACATTCACAGGTGCTTTCTGCCTGTTGCTTCTCTGTTTGCTTTGCTGATGTTGGCTTCCCCCAAAATAAACATGTTCCTCAAGGTGCAGATCACAAACTGGGATGTCTGATTTTTAATGGCAAGTGAATTTATTTTCACAGTTTAAGCTGTTATGAATTGAAAGGGCATGGCAATAAAGTAAGGTAAGGGTTCTTTAAGGGAGTTTGGTGGAGAGATTATCTCAGTCCAGAGTCTTGTCTTTAGTTTTATAGGCCCACGTGGCCCAGCCTGTCCATGATCTAGTATTGATCGGAGGGTAGTTCAGGGTAACTAAAATCATGAGAAATGATTTATATTTGGAAAATACAATCTGGAAGAAGGCTGATTTATTAATTTTACTATGGAAAATAAAACTGCCGCATGGATTAGAACGCTTATGTTGGTATGAACTGCCTGTCTCCCTTTTTTCAGATCTACTTGATTACTTCAAGTAAATAATTAAAAAATTCAAATTCACAAATATTTATTCAGAATCTATTATATATGTATATGTGTGCCAGATATTTTCTTGAATGCAAGAGCTACTGCCATGAACCGACAGACATGAACTCTATCATCACAGAGCTTAAGGTTTCATGGGTCTGAACTTGGTAAGCACAATCACAGTAGATTGTATGATTTAAATATTTAATGACATTGTTGTGGTTTGAAATGGTTTGTCCCCTCTGAAATTCATGTCAAAATTTAATCCCCATTAGGCGATATGGTTGTATACCAGATGGGACCTTTAAGAGGTGATTAGGACTCTGCCCTTATGAATAGATTAATCTATTCATGTTATTAATGGATTAATGGGTTATCTGCAGTTGGATCTGCTACAAATGCCAATTTGGTAGGTACGTGCATGCTCCCTGTTTTTTTTCTGTGATACCTCATGCCATCTCAGGACTTGGCCAGCAAGAAGGCCATCACCAGATGTGGTTTCTTGAAAGTGGGTCAGAATGGTGAATAAAAAATAACCCTCTTTTCTTTATAACTTATCCAGTCTGTGGTATCATCTAATCAGCAACAGAAAGTAGACCATACCAGCATTAAGCCATGTTGCCAGATATATCCCGCTCTGTAACAGGGATATACCCACCACAGGATAGGGCTGGGTAGGCTGAGCCCAAAGTCCAGGGCATCCCCACCCAATCCTGGCAGCGATGGATTTACTCTGCTAATATTTTACTCTCTGACTCTCATTTTCTATATTTTAGGGATATCTGATCTCCCTTATTTTGATACATTAATTCTTAAAATAGGTAGTATGCTGTACTAACTGTTGTGGAATTCTCCATTTTCTAATCAGTTATTCTAGATCTTCATTTTAATTCTGACTTTGGGACATGTGGCAAGTTATTCTGAACCTCATGTTTTCATCTAATGAAATAGGAATAATAGTTCCAATCTTATAAAGTTTTTTGAGGATTAGAATAAATAATATAACATATGCAAGATGCCTGGGCATAGGTCTGTTACATTGAATGAGTTTAGTCCAGAGACTTGGCTATGAGTCAGGTATTACTCCATGAACTAATTTAATCTTCACATCGATCCAATAAAGTAAGTATAAATTTTTCCCCAAATTATTTAGTGTGGTAAAAACATCAAATTCATTAGTATAATTTTCAAATCCCAATTCACAAATGAATATCTTGAGGGAGGTCTAGAAATGTAGAATAACTGAGTTGTGTTTACACATTGTGTTGAGTTGGGATTTGAGGGTCTGAGGTCCTTGCTCTTAACTTGTATGCAGTCCATCTCCTTGAGCATCTGTTTGCCTTCTGTTTTCACCTAAATTATATCTGTCTACTAACTATTTCTACTTGGGTGTCTTTTCACCATCTTAAATCAGTCCTTACCTGAAGACCATAAATGGATTTCAATGAATATCTCAACCTATATATTAACCAGGAGTCTCCCAAATAAGTAGCAAAAATTCAGCCCAAACAAAATGAACCATGAAGGAATTTCAAAAAAGGACCAGGGTATCTCCTGGAACCCAAAGGATAGAAGCAAGATAGATCCATGGACTCAACTGCCACTACGACATGTTCTTTCTAGCTCTCATTTCTGAGGTATGATTCTTTTTCTATGGGACTCTTGCTCCTTATATTATATTTGAGCATTCTCTGTTTCTGAGGCTTATGTGTGTTAAGAAAAATATTAGCTATCAGCATTCACAGTCTTGGCTACTAAGGAGACAATGATTTGATCCTTTGGATATAAAGAACAAAAATTCCAGAATGGGTTCTGGTTGGCCCCGCTTTGATCAAGAGCTCTTTGCAGTCAATTCCACGGGTGCACATTACAAATAGCAGAGGATGTATAAAAGTATAAGTGCATTTTTTCCTTCTGAAGAGGGGATTCTTTGGCTCCACCATATTCTCAAGGAAAGGGAAGCATAACTCAAAAACAATAAAGAATCACTACAAACATAAAATATGCCCAAAGCATCTCTCGCTTTTCTCTTTCAAACCAACCCTTTGATTCTCCTGCTTCTGTCACCTGTATGCAAGACTTCTGGACAACTCTATCTGTCATCTTGTTGTATTCTGATTTCTCACTGTTTTTAAAAATCTGCACTCAGTTATTCAGAAAATTCTGTTAATTTTCCCCATAAATGTCACATTGTTGAAACAGTTTCCATTTCCACTGTCATAATCCTTGACTGTCAGTCATCATCGTTAGCTCATTAAATAGCAATATCTTCGTAACCAGATCCTTATCACTCATCCCTTCCTGCTCAAACCCACCCTATTAGATAGATGTTTTAAACACCTTATGCTCAAAGAGCCTAAGAGCATGCTGTATACTTTCCTGCAGTCAGGTCCTGTCCCACTTTTCCATCTTCTTACCAATTGATATCTAATCTCTTTATTAGTAATATGATTCACCACACTTGTTGCTCAAATGTCTATTCTTTATACTTGCAATGTGTCTCTTTGTAGTTCACACTAATGCCTGTCTTTATTAAGAAAGAAACTCATTTCCAAAAGGGGCCCATTGTTTGGCCAAAGAGGTTATTATCTTATTCCCTTCTTTTAACTCTTATTTTCATCCCAGGGACCCTCCCTTCCTTCTCCTTTCTATCTACACATTTTTCTTATTCTACTTGCCTTGAGAAGCATCCCCACCAAATTTATCTCTCTTCTTGTGTATTACAGAATTTCCTGCTACTCATGTTGACACTTTAATTCTATCATAAACTGTATTAATATTTAAGTGTTTTAAGCATTTTGTTTCTCAAATAGTTTTTGTGGGGCTAGCAGGCAAGACTTCCTTCAAATCAATTATATATGTCCTATGGCAGTTATCACAGCTGTACACATATAGTAGGTACAAATTCTTGTCAAACACTTATAAATGTCAGTGGGAAGTATATGATGGTTTGCTTATTCACATTTACATTAATTTTTTCCACTTTACAAAGAAGGAATTTACAAAAAACTTATTTTAACTAGTAGCTCCTCTATGTGGAAATGTTAGTAACTGTTAGTCTAGAAATTAAATATTCATCAAAAGTCTGAGATGGGAATTGATGGGGAAAATGTAGAAGCGATTACATCAGAAGTCATCAATAGCAGATCAAAAAGAAATTAGATTATGAAAAATAATCAGTGAGAAAAAAATTGTACTTACATCAACTTTTCAGAATACTTTTCATTGTAAGAGGGCTCACATTATAAAAAATGTATTCTGTATTCTCATTTGAATTTTTACAGCATTATCCTGAGGGTAACTGATAAAGGATAAAGTTAACGTCTATGACTTGACCCATCATTCAGTGTGACCTTAAATTGGTCATATAATCTTTTGAGCCCCTCCCCACCTAAAAAATTGAGATAATGGTACTTACTTGATAGGATGTTGCAAGGATTAAATAAAGTAGTATTCATAAGGCAGTTAATGAAGTATTTGCCACCCATCTGTGGTAGATAGATGTTAGTACTCTTTATTTGAGAAAGTTCAGATTAGAGTGTAGAAAAAGACCTTATAGTTTATTCAAGAGACTTGGAGGCATCAGGGGATGACATGCAGAAGGTAAGTCATTGTACAGAGTTGATAGATCAAGAATGGGCATTTGGAATACGAGAGATGGCACTGATACGTGGGAAGATCTAGGTTAAGATTGGGCTACTTTATAGATATTTATTTGCACATTCCTCTTACATGACAGGGGTTACATTTCCAAGATTAAGTTATACATTAAAATACCATCTCAACTAGAATGGATTTTTAGTAGGTAAAGCAATTAGAATTCTCAGAATTTCAGGTATTAGTGACAGAAAAGGAAATCAGGGAGAGAGGTTGAGGACAGAGTTCTCTCTACAAAGTAGCTCTCTGTCCCTATGGAATTCCACCTTTGTGGGAACTTCACCTTTGTCAGGGACGTCTTGTTTATGGTTAGAGTATGGTAGCAAAATGTAAGTCCTCACAGAACTATGTGGAAGAGGATAGGCTGAATAGAAACATGTTGAATGAGCAAAACAACAAAATGGTGAGTTCCTTCCAGTGGGTACTGGCAGTGCCCGGTGTGAAAAGGGGATTTGGAAATGATTAGCAATAGAAAGATCCTTAGGGGTATGATGAGGATAGTGATTCAGAGTTACTTTAGCAGAGCGAGCGACTGTGTGGGTCATAGTTATCAGAGTTTACTATAGGAAATCCAATAACGAGCTCTGCTGCTAAAATTGGATGATTACAGTGTTTTCCTGATTTTCAGGAAAATGGGTTTAAACATTTCATTTTGTGAATTATTATTAAACTTTTGTTACTTCCTACTTTGTGAAAAAGTTGCAAGCAAATCTAAAAAGAAAAACACAGACATATTATTTCTTAAAAGTAACATTATTTTAAAAATAATGTGGAGATCTGCATAAATACAATTGGGCCAGATTTAGTGCTAGTAAAATTGTGTCAAGTCCATATGGCAGAATTAAATCTATCAATATTTCATGGTGCTCTACAAAGAACACCATAATTTCTGGGTGCTGCCACCTGAACTAGTTTGAAAAGCAACACATTACACCCCTGACTGCCTTTTGTTATTTCTCCAGGGAAAGAATGTTATTAGCCTCAGTGAAACTCACAGGGAAAGGCTTAGATACAAAGTAATCTTAAAAATAAATAAAAAAAGACCAGAGGTGAATTAATGAGGGTAAATTCAAGTGTAAGAAGAATAACATAATAGTAACTATTGTTTCCTGAGTACTTTATTGTATACCATGCTCAGTGCTAAATATTTGCCAAAAATTGATTTAATCTTTCTCACCATTCCGTGAGGTATCACCATCCACATTAGATAGATGATGATAAGGTTCAGAGACTTGCTCAAGGTCACATAGCTTAAGTGGTGGGTGACACTGATCAAATCTAAGCTTTCTGGCTTCAGTGGTGATGGCATTGTAATGCTTCTTTGTGTTTAAAACTGCATGTTAAAACAAAATGTTTCTTTGTGTGTTAAAATTGAGATGAAGGAGCCAGGTTTCCTGGGGCACATCTGTAATTTCAGTGACTTGGTAGGCTGAGGGAGGAGGATTGCAAGTTTGAGACCAGCCTGGACAATTCAATTTCATTCTCAAAATGAAATTAGAAAGGCTGGGGATGTAGCTCAGTGGTAAAGGGCCCATGGTTTATACCTTTATAACCATTAACTAGATCAAGATACTTAACATTTCTAGCAAATCAGAAGGCCCCCTCCTAGCTCTCCTCAATCACCTCCTAAGTAATCACTACCTTTCTCTGTCAACATAGGTAGATAAGTTTTAGATTAACCTAACTTTTTGGAGTTATCACCCAAAAATTCCATATGTCACATATGTCAGTCCTTCACCTTATCATGTCAGCTGCAGTCAAAGCTGTAGTGGCTCTGACTTTTCAAGCATTCACTGTAAAGACTAGCTGTTGGGCATGGATTCATATTCAATTTCTTGTATTGTTCTGAAATTAATACTATTTTTTTTTTTAATCAAAGAAGTTCAGAATGAAGTGCTACAGGATGGGGTAAATTCAGATGGGCTGTTTTCAAACCAGCCAGCCTCCTTTCCTTAGAAGCTCCACAGACATAGCTTTCTTGATTGATGTAATTTGTGCATCTATTTCCAATCATGGCTACTCATTAGGAAGTGGATGACCATGAAAGGTCATCTCATTTTATGGAAGAGAAGATCAGCCAGGCAGACTATGCAATAGTGATTGTTTTAGATTTTCTTATGGCACACGGAAAAAAAAAAATTCCAACTAACTTGTAAAGTTGACTTGTTTCTTGATTTGAAGAACAGGAAGAATAAATATAAAGGAGGTCTATGTGGGGTGAGGTGGGGGGTGAGAAATAGGACTTAAATACCCTTCAATGAGGCTTTAATGTGGTGACTTTCCGTGCCTTGCTGGTTAACTCTTAAGAGCCACATTACTTCTTATCTAACCTGGCAGCGACAGCACCAGTGTAACAACCTTACCTCAGGCTCGTAAGCTATGGTTGCTGAATTTTTGGCAATTATTCCAGATAATAACAGTTTTCTTTCTCTCCATCCCCCAACCCCGTCACTGCTCCCCCCCTCCTTGGTGCTCATTCTGATTCCCATCACAGACAACTGTGGCATTTCGAAGCCGTCTACACATTACAGTCGAGAACCAGGAGACGAATAACTGACACTTGTTGGCTTCGATGACTCTAGGAGTGACATGTGCCTGAGGTGACCGAAGTCGGGGAAGTCTAGAGGAACGTTCTGGCCATGAAAGCAGCAGGTCAGGCCCTGAAGTAGGCGCACGTGACAGCGGCGGCCACCTCGAGAGTGACATCATCCCTGGGGGCGGGGCCTAACTATGCAGGGCCTTGTCAGCTATCGAGTTTCCTCTCCCCCACCAAAAGCCACAGACCCCACCAGTCAAAGCCCCCTGAGGAAGCGAGAAATGCCTAGGCATCCTAGAGCGCCAAGAGTCCATCTCTCCGCTCAGAAGGGGGTTTCTTCTCCACTCCCTCTCCCAGTCTCTCCCCACCCTCAAACTGTGAAGGGGGCAGGGGGCGGGGGCGCGCGCGCTCCACCACGCACGCGCCCCCACGCACGCGCTCTCCCTCCGCGCTCGCGCTCCTCCCCACCCCGGCCCGGAGGGGGCGGGGCTGCGGGCGGCCTCCGAGGGTGCGACGCCCCCGGCGCGGCGGCGGCGCTAGAGAGCGGCCGGCCCGGAGCGGGTTGCTAGGCGCGCTGCTTCGGTGGGGCCCGCTGGCACAGCCGCCTCCCGCGAGCGCTCGCCCAGCGGGGCAAGCTGAGAGCGCACGGAGCGCAGTGCCCGGGGCCGCCGGCGCTGCCCTCCCGCCACTGCCGCCCTCCGCGCCTCCTCCGGGCGGCCCCGCCCCCGTTCCCATCCCCCTCGCGTTCACCTCCCGGCTGTGCCGCGCGCGAGGCGGAGCAAGGCGCCCGCCGCCGCCGCCGCCGCGGAGCTGAGGGGCGAGAGCCTGCCCCCGCGCCGTGGCTGACAGGAGGACCGCCGCGGGCTGCGCTCGCCGGCCGCGAGGCCGCGCCGCGCCGTTCCCGGGCGCAGACCCTCGGCGGGGCGTCGGAGGGCAGCGAGGTGCTCCGGGGAATCGAGGGCGGCGCGGACCTCGCCGGAGACCTCCGGGTCTGGGGCTTGACCCAGGGGTGCTGCGAGCCCCTCAGAGCGGCAGGTAAGGGGTCGGGGAACCGGGAAAGCACAGGTCGCTTCAGTGACAGGGGCGTTCGTCTTCGACGCCCCAGCTCCAGGGAGTGGGGCGGGGGCCGGAGGGGAGGCAGAGAAATGGGCAGCCAAGTGCCTCGGTGTCCAAGGTGGGGAAGGATCTTGCCAGTGTGGCACTGAGGGGGGCTTCAGATGGGTCCGGGGTGGGCCACTTTGCTGTCACCGAAGGTGTCCTGGAATTTGGTACCTGACAGTCTTCGGATGACGGGGACCAAGATAAGATAGATGCGAGGCAGATCGCTAAACGTGGCAGGGAACGTCGTGCGGAACGAGTTGCAAAATGTGTCCCCAGAATGCAGCATAAAAGTAGTTGTGAAATGTGTCAGGTAAGGCACAGGATGGGCTGGCCTGTGTGGCGTTGAAATTCATGACCGAAGTGATATTAGTAATTCCTTTGGGAAAGGAGGTGTAGTGTAATAAAAGATTAATAGGGTTCACTGCTAGATATTGTACCATAGGAAACCCAGAGGAGCTGTGAGAGTTTTTTTTGTTTGTTTTTTGTTTTTAAAATAGGGAAACGTGCCCACGTGAAAGCAGAAAGCAAATTGTGTCTGTGTGATGGGAAGGAAAAAATAGGGCTAAAATAATTGCAGGTTTTGCTGTCAGGGAGCAAAGCACTGATACAATTGTATCCTGTCTTCTGTTCCAGGTGTGGGATGTTTAAAATGGTTTTCACAAAACATAAACAATGATAATTAACATTAGGACGATTTGGTGTTGGGGTGTCTTTTACTCTCTCCTATGCTCCTTTCCAGGAAAAGAAAAGGGGGGAAAAAAACCCCACGAAAACAAACCAAACATCTTGACCATAATTTTGAGTTCAAGATGATTAGGCAAAGAGAAATATTTTTCATATGTGCCCTTGCCTAGATTTTTACACAGGTGAAGATAACTGGAACGAGGAAAACAAAACAATATGGTTGAACAAAAGGGATAAATTTTCAGGCATTTTGAGGGGTTGGAGCCAAAAGCTATCGCAATGGTTAATTACAGAGAATGGCAGTAGTGAAATATTTGGTATGTTCTTGGTGTTGGGATGGTGAAATAAGAGACTTGAATACTGTAAATTGGCATAAAAAGTAACAACATGACACTGTCAGTGGAGTGCTTCTTGCAGTATTTTCCAGGTAGATTGTCTTAGGAATGCAAGCACAAAAATAACACATTAAATATTCCCTTTCTCTTTCCCTCTCTCTTCCTTCCTGTTCCCCCACCCTTCCACACATATATGAACATATACATATATATGAAATTACCCACATGCTGCAAAACATTGTGACTTCCTTTTAAGAACATCTGTGTCATGAGAGGATTGTTAGAACATAGCTGGAATTTCACAAGTAACAAAAGACAGCTAGATGAGCTATTTAATGTAACGTATACATACAATGAGTGTATACTGTGAAACAAAAGCAGATACATCAGGAAATGTTCATTAGGATATTAATTATTGATGAGATGTGGGTGTATTATAATTCTTATAGAGAAATTGAATTTCTTGTCTGAATGTTGTTCTTATTATAGTAATTTGCCAGATAATCTGAAAATTCATACTGATTGGCTTCCGTCTGGTTCCAAATTCAGCCATTGAAGGATCATTTGCTTCAAATACAAAATTGGATTTTCCCTGCTGATTAATTTTGGGTTTTAGTCTTTTCTGTAGATATGTCCCTTACCTTGAGGCTCTGTTGAGGCTAAAGAAGAGAAGAGAGGGCCAAAGGAGAATAAAGAGCAGTTCTGTTGGGTCTTCCTGTTTTGTTCTGACTGAAAGCCATATGTACTGCCACCCCCTACTGTCTGTAGGAAGAGGTGTTGCAGAATCCCATTCTTTTCTTGTTATCACTGCCCCCTTGTGTAAGGGAAGAAATGGATAGTTGCACGTTTGGGAACCAATCCTCTCAGATTGTTCTTTATTTATAGAGTGGTTTTGTTGGTTATTAATTACCTATTCTCTTATGAATTGCAAGGCTTTAAACATATTGTTAATCAGTTCTTAGATTTAATGTCTATTTTTAAGAGTATCTGATTTTAGTCAGTAACTCAGATTGCTAAGAATTTGACAGGGTGTTGCTACCAGGAGTAATAGCTCATGCTTTTCAGCACCTACTCTGTGCTTGTCCTGTTGTACATTGTTTTAATCAGTTTCATCATTTTATGAGGTACCCATTGTTATTTTTTTCTTATAGATGAGAAATTGAAACGTAAGTTAAATAACTTGTCCAAAATTATATAGCCAAGAAGTGGAAGAGCTGGGTTTTTCTTTTTCTTTTCTTTTTAGTCGTAGATAGCCAGATTCCTTACAGACACAATACCTTAATTTTATTTATTTATTTTTACGTGGTGCTAAGGATTGAACCCAGCGCCTCACACATGCTAGGCAAACACTCTACCACTGAGCCCTATCTCCAGTCCCTAGTTGGGTTTCAATTTAGGAACTCTGGCTCCAGACTGTGTTCTTCACCATTACTCTATATTGTTCTTTCACTCAAATTAGTACTGACAAGGCATAATTAAAATGCATGAGCACACCATAGAATAAATACTAAAGATATAGATAAACCTAGTAGAATTCACATAAATGTTAAGCCTACATATATACAAAAATATCATTATTTATGGTATGAACATTCCTCTTTAGGAATTTGTTTTTAAATTTATTTGTGGGATGATGAATGGAGGAGTATCAGTACTTTTTATGTGGTTGAGGAAATATTTGTGATGGTGTTTGGTTTTGGAGGGAACTTTAGCATAAAAAGTTACTTTCAGTAGTTTGATATGAAACATACCATTTCTTTAAAAGCACCAGTAAACATTTACTGCTAATTTTCTTTAGGAAAATTAAGGAGAAATTATTATTTCTCCTGTCTTCTCACATTTTTATTACCTTTATTTTAAAAAATAGCTAGCAAAAATGGATTGCTTGCTTTTATGTATTTAACTCCTATATGAATGCAGGTTTGCTCAGATTTTTTAACACTTAAACACTGTTTTATAGAGATTGACCCATAAGAAATGATATTTATAAAGATGAGTAAGTAGGACTGGGATTGTGGCTCAGTGGTAGAGCACTTGCCTAGCTCATGTGAGGCATTGGATTCAATCCTCAGCACCATATAATATAAATAAATAATACAAAGGTATTGTGTCCGTCTACAAATAAAAAATATTAAAAAAGATGAGTAAGCTATAAAGAATAGCAATGCAGCCAACACTCATACCTTCACTCATTTTAAGAAATGAAACATTACCTCTCACAATTATGATAATTACTTTCTTCTTTTAGATGAACTGTTTCTGCCATTTTATTCTACCGAAACTTCTTTATGCTGCGAATCATAGATCTCATGTAGCCCAAACACTAAGTTTTTCTACATGTTGACATTATGATGAATTCACTATAATCTTTGTAGCTAAAATTTATTCAGGATATATGTTTATATCTTGAGTATATTTAATAAATTGAATGTATACTTAGCCCATACTATGTATTTGTACTGATTCAGAATGTTCACTTGTAAAACCTAATTTGTTTTTCCAAATTTATCATACAAATTTACCAACATTGTTAAACATACTCTTTTCTCTCCCATCATTGATTCTTCTTTTTATTAATTTCCATCTATTTTCAAATCTTAAACAGATATAATTTTTACCACAAAGTAAACCCATCATTGATTCTCGGACTCTTCCATGCCCATTTTCCTTTTCCCCGTCTTCTCCATAAGTGCCTTTGGTCTTTTAGTATTCTGTAAATGAATCTGTATGGATTATTTTAAAGAAAGACAAGTAGACCCTAGAAAGGAATGTACTAATCAGGTAGTTCCAAGAGGGAAATATTAAGGCAGTTGATACTTATTGGATATATGATAGAACAAGTGTACATAAAAAAATGCATCAAAATTCTTTCCTTGTCATATTCCTCTTGCAATAAAGTTAAAATTAAATCAGTTACTGATTGGGCATACTAGTTGAATTACATTGGATTACATTTACCTAGAATCACACAATGTTAGTTATTGACAATATCCAGATTTTTTTTCAAGGAGCTGTAACAAGCTTTTGTGCATGATTTTTTACATCTGATCAAGGTAACATCTATTGGAAGCTGTATGTACTTAAACATTTCTCCTTCCTCTGAATGAATTGATAATCAATATTATATTTGTTTTATGTGTTTGTAATCATCATACTTTTATATTTGAAGGGAGGATATTACATAAATGTACTGCATGAAATAGCTTAGACTTCATTGTATACCATGAAAACTATTTCTTGATTTACTTGAATATCATCTTTGGTGGTAACTTATTAGATGAGTGAGGAGATGTATATGTAGTAATGAATAGTATATGTCCCTAATGAATCTCCTTAAAAAGTCATGGTAACGAATGTTAAAAGCTTAAGAACATAGAGCTATACTTTCTCACTCATTAATTCTTTCTTTTTCTTTTAGAGGATATTTCACTTTGAATACTTAAGATTCAAGGTTATGTTAAATAGAGAACAAGAAATTTTTGTCTTGAGTTTTAGAAGACTAAAGCAGGTTGAGGATGCAGTAAGTGAAAAATTTCTGGTAGGGAACTTTCTTATTATAGGAAACTCAAAGTAATTATAATTATTTCTGGAAACAAATTTATTTTATTAGATCAATTTATTTTTTTTGTGGTGCTGGGGATTTAAGTTAACCAAGGCCTAATACATGCTAGGCAAGTGCTTTGCACTGAACTATATCCCTGGTTCAAGTCAGTTTATTTTTAAAAATCTTCATAAATCTTGAGAAAGCTGTGTTTGCAGATGTTACAGGTGTCAGATAAATTGCTTTTTTAGGGGCCACAAATTACAAAATACATCTTGTTTTATTCAGCATCTGTTTGTTCTTGAGTAGTTGAAAGTAAATGTGGCTAAATTTAAGAGGCAAAATAATTAAGTTGGTGTTAGTTATAATCATGGCTTTTCTTTATTCTCTTCTCCCCCATAAAATCAGTTTCTGCCTTTATTTAGTGCATGGTACATATCACCCCTCAAATGCCTTTTTTACCAAAACTTGAGATAGTCTGCTGTCAGTAATCTAAAGTAAGCAGCTGTGTTATGGTCAATATCTTGGTGAGTTTTTAAAAATCCATTTGCTTAGTAGACATCTTTACCATTTATACCAAATTCATGTACCTTTCTTGTGTATCTCTGCATTGCTGCCAGAGTGAACTTTTTAAATGGTCAGCTGATAATGTTACTCTTTTCTTCAAAAAAAGTTTCTTTCAGCAAACTATGTAAAGTCCTTCATGATCATTTCCCTGCTTCTAGACTCATTACCTGTCATTTTATTCTGTAAAGCTTTTCCTCAGTAATTCTGAATTACTTGTGCTTCCTTCAAAATATAATGTTCTCTTACATTTTCATACTTTTCTATATGAAGTCCTCTTTTCATGAACCATTCCTCTCCTCTCCTTTGTTCTCTGGTCATTCTTTCTCAACCATTATGCGTTGGACCAAATAGTTAACTTTTTAGTGAAAAAGGTTTTGCTTACTCCCTGATTGGGCTTGGATATGCTATTCTCTGTTTCCCCTCTGCATCTGGTAAATATTCACATTATAGTAAATTATCAAAACATTTTAATTAATTACATGACTATCTCAACACTGTGAACTCCTTTTAGGCAGGCACTGTGACTTTTCATCTTTTATTTTCAATGTCAGCATAGTTAGTATAGTAGGTACTCATTATTTAATTGAGTAAAGATTATTGACAGTTAAAGATTATTGACAGTTATCTCAGTTATGCCTTTGAGACCTCATCTCTCATTGAATTGGAGAAATTCTAAGCATTAGTAGATGGACTAAGAGAAATATGCATACATACATTTATCTTTATATAGGTGTGTGCATATATCATCTAAAATATTATTCAGAGTAACTCCTAGACTTTAATTAGCACTGACCCTAAAGATAAGTCACTTTTTGTTCTTTTTATGTTTTCTGGGGTAAGAAGATTAAAATATTCTCTGTGTGCACTTTAGGCAAATTATTTTCTTTGTGTATTACAAGGGTTGGCAAACCATGGGCAACTTTCAGCCCATTGTCTGTTTTGTTAAGGCCTGCAAGTTAAGACTAGTTTTATATTTTTGAATGAAAAAAAAATCAAAAGAAGAATACTTTGTGTCATGGGAACATTATAGGAAATTCAAGTTTCTGTGTTCATAAAGACAGTTTTATTGGAACATATCCATGCCCTTTGTTTATATATTGACTGTGGTTGTTTTTGGGTACGACAGCACACTTGAGTAGTTGCCATAGAGACCATATGGCCTGCAAAGCCTAAATATTTACTATTTGACTCCTTACAGAAAAAGTTTGCTCATTCTTGGTCTATTACACAGTCTGTGCTAATTAAGTGTTTATTGAATATCATGAGCTGGAGCTACACCTTGTCCATTGGAGGCTTTTGCAGGGAATAATTGCATCTATTTATTGAGAGAAAATAGGTCACTTTGACTTAGTATGGATTTATCTGACAGACCCTTATTGAACCCCCTTATGATACTCTTACTATGTCTAACTCTGAAGAAGTTTCTGACAAAATGTGTTATTAGATTCTATTCCTTTTTCAAAGAAGTATCCCAAATAAGATAAGTTTGGAGCATAGCATGTGAAAAACATTTTTTTCTCATACGTTGTGGGTGGGGTTGTAAATTAGTGCAGCCACTCTGGAAAGCAGTGTGGAGATTCCTTAGAAAACTTGGAATGGAACCACCATTTGACCCACCTATCCCACTCCTTGGCCTATACCCAAAGGACTTAAAATCAGCATACTACAGTGATGCAGCCACATCAATGTTCATAGTTGCTCAATTCACAGTAGCTAGATTGTGGAACCAACCTAGATGCCCTTCAATTAATGAATGAATAAAGAAACTGTGGTATGTATACACAGTGGATTATCACTCATCCATAAAGAAGAATAAAATTGTGGCATTTGCAGGTAAATGGATGCAGTTGGAGAATATCATGCTCAGTGAGATAAACCAGTCCCAAAAAACCAAAGGCCGAATGATCTCTCTGATAAGCGAATGATGATACATAATGGGGGATGCGAGAGAGGCAAGAATGGAGGAAGGATGGATTGTATAGAGGAAAAAGAGAGGTGGGGGGGTGGGGGGAAGGAAAAATAACAGAAGGACAAATAACATCATTACCCTGTGTACATGTATGGTTACACAAATGGTGCAACTCTACTTCATGTACAACCAGAGAAACAACAGTTGTACCCCATTTGTTTACAATGAATCAAAATAAATAAATTATAAAAAAATTTTTTTCTTTACTCAAATTTCAGTTTATCATGTATTTTTCATAAAAAGATTGTTGTTATATTTTTAAAAACTTGGGTTTTGTATATTAGTTTGTTATGTGGATACCATGTGTGAGGTATGAGTTGTTGGAATACTTAGTTTGGAAAAATTGGGGGATTTTTATGGAGTATATTAACATATTCACTCATTTATTGATCACCTATTATGTACAAATTTTACTACTGTTGTCTTTGACTTGAGGGAAGAAGTTTCATATTCTTCCTTAAATAAAAACTAAAATTGTAATTCAGAATTTCATGTTCTAGGTATTTCTTCTACTTTGGGGAAAAATATAGTTTTAAAGAATATGTAGTATAGTATTAATATTTTCCACTTTTCTAAAGTTTTACTAGCCAATGTTGATGTTTTACTTTTTCTTTGGCAAAGATGTTTTGAGATAGAAGGTAGTGATTTGTATGTTCATTTTTATAAACATCAGCAAGTATTACAGACAAAATTCACAAGGAATAGTACATATATACAGTAATAATGGAAAACTGGTTATTTCACATGGATCCTTGGACCAGATAGCCATGCTTATTATATGCTTTTCTTACATGCCATCTAGCATTATCATATGATGACATATCTGATCACGAAGATTGGTAACATGAAGAAGTATGGCCATGGAATCCCCCTTTCCCCACCTATAGATCCAGTTTTTTAAGTAGATTACATTTATGAAACTTGGGAATGAGAGCGGGTGTGTAGATATTGTGATTTAGTCATTTTAGGTTTGAAAAATCTGCTTCAGATCTCACTAAATGCCCTCTGCCTAAATGAAGGCAGTCTCTTTTTAGCCCTTTGGTCCTAATTTTATATTGGGGAAGGGGGAGTGGCACACAATTTCTAGGTCTAGTTGCTGAAATTTGATAAGGCAAAGCTAGTCAGCTATGGATGCTTGAGAGAGATTTGTTGTATTATAGAATTCTATTTCTGTTTAAATTACACAGAATCCTGTTGGGCTTCCTGAGATTATGAATTAGGGTGAAAAAAGGTAATTAGATTTTGTAGACCCTTGGAATCAAGACTTACTAAAGTGAATATACATATAACCAACCTACCACATACACTCTAGTCCTGCTTTAGCTCTTTCTTTTTAGGGTTTTAAGGAGAAAGACTTCCTTTGGAAGTTGTTATTCAGATATTCCTATGTTATAGAATGGCAATACTATGTTCAGTTGTAAGAAGCTTTGAGTTTCTACAAAGAGGAGATCAATTGTATAGTAGAAAGAACATGAATATATGAGTTTTGAATCATAAAATTGGGTTTGGATTACTTCTGTCGCTTATTAGCTTTATGAAGGGTCAGAAACATCTTGCAAGGTTTTCATGATGATGAAATAATTTCAGTGAAAGTCTTTAAAGGACAACGTCTAGTACTTAAAATGATGATTTTTATTAGACTTTGGATTGTGTTCTGGATTTCCTTTTTTGATGTGTGCTTCACTCAACTCCTCACGGTTTTTTACTAGCATTGTCAGTCCAGCTTTTCTTTGTTGCTTCTTTTTAGCTAGCATTGCAGGACATTTAAAAAAACCCATGTAGTTTGACTACCGATTTATTTGTATCCTCAAATTTTCTCTTATGAAAGATTTGATATGAGAAGAGCTTAGAAAGTCTTTTAATAATCATAAACTTAAAATTCAGACACTGTTAGGCAAACTCCTGTTTTGTGTTTTCTTTTTTATCGCCCCCCTCCCCCCCAGTACTAGGGATTGAACTCAAGGGTGCTTTACTGCAGAGCTGCATCCCCAGCCCTTGTTATTATTTATTTATTTTTTGGAATAGAGCCGGGCACTTTACTCTCCCTCCCCAATTCCCAGCCCTTTCAAAAAGGTTCTCTGAAATCATCCAGGCTGGCCTTGAACTTGCCAAGGCTAGTGCTGAACTTGTAATCTTCCTGCCTCAGCCTCTTGAGTAGTTTGGGATTACAGGTGTTCACCCCCATGCCTGACCTGTTATGCATTTATTTTTGGAAACTTTCCATTTAAACACCACGAACTTGACAAAAAAATTGATTTTTAATCCCTTCTATAAAATATAAAACCACAATATTTCTTGAAACGAGTCCATTGACATTTTTCTTTTTTAGTTTGGTCTGTTTGTGTAAATATTTTCCACTTTTATAAACATCTCTCATTTTTGTGAATAATCGAAACTTTGCCCTCCCTCACTCCTCAATCAGTTCTCCAGGTTGACACTTATATAATTTTCTTTTAAAAAGATTATTTGTGATAATCAGTCAAGGTGGGCTGCTTAGAGGATTGTTTTTGTGTCCCTACCTATTGAAAAAAATAACTTGTCTAATTAGTAGTGAAATAATAGCCTGAAGAAAGTTGTTTCTCTTTCTGTAGTAACTGTTCAAAATTTCATCTTTTGCTAAGTTTCACTTATTTCTGTAACCTTGCTAATTACTGCTAATCTGTCATGTAACTCCCTTCTCTGACAGAGAAACCTGCTCTCACCATCCTTACTCAGTTTCTTCATTTACTCAAAACCCCTGTTTATAACAAGCCTCCCTGCTGTGCCGGCAGCCTGTGCAACCCCAACCCTGCCAGCTGTTACCTGCTGGGCTCGAGCCGTGCCAGTCCCAGTCCACCATCTTTGCTGCTTATTCTTCAGGCCATGGCCCATGCCAGTCACTGGAAAGGCCACGTTAATTGACTTTTGAATGGTGTGAAGTAGAAGATACATCTTTCTTTTTTTTTTCAAATGAATAACCAATGGGCTGGGGTTGTCGTTCAGTGGTAGTAGGCTCACCCAGCACGCAAGAGGCCCTGGGTTTGCTCCTCAGCACCACATAAAAATAAGGGTATTATGTCCTCCTAGAACTAAAAAAAATATATATTAAATAAATGTATAACCAATTGTCCTATCACCTATTATTAATTGCTCGAAATGCAATGTCAGTAACTGATGATCTAGTCTCTTTCATTAATCTATTTTTCTGTTCCGAACCAACACCACACTTTAATTATTATGGCTACAAAACATGTTTTGATATCTGGTATGAAGAGTCTGGTCCATCATTACACTTTTGAAAATGTCTTAGCTATTCTTAAGTTTGTACTTTTCCAGATGAATTTTATAATTGGCACATCAAGTTCATTAAAATCCTATCATAATATTGACTGAAATTACAAAGAGTTTGTCAAATATTTACATGAGTCTTCCCATGAAGGGACATGGTATACCTTTTCATTTTTCAGGTTTTTAAAATGTCTTTTGGTAAACATTTAATAGCATTCTTTGGGTATTTTTATATTATATATATATAGTTTATTCCTAGGTTTTAAAAAAATTTTGTGGTTATTACTAATGAAACCTTTTTATTCTATCTTTATTATGGTTTGAATGTGAGGTGTCCTCCAAAAGCATTGTGAGACAATGCAGGAAGGTTCAGAGGGAAATGATTGGGTTGTAAGAGTCTTAACCCAATCAATGGATTAATCCCTAATGGGATTAATTGAAGTGGTAGGGTGTGGTTGGAGGAGACTGGAATTGGGGGTGGCTTTGAGGTATGTATTTTATATCTGGAGAGTGGAGAGGCTCTCTCTCTCTCTCTCTGCTTCCTGACCATGCAAGCTGCTTCCTTCTGCCACACTCTTTGCCACGATGTTCTGCCTCACCTCCAGCCCTGAGGAATGGAGGTGGCCTTCTATGGACTAAGACCTCTGAAACCATGAACCCTCAAATAAACCTTTCCTCCTCCATAATTGTGCTAGTCTGTGGGAAGTGTCCTCATTTAGCAGAATCAGACTAGGCTGAGCCATGTGACTCAGAGGCCTGGCTTCTAGGAACTGCCCGGAAGTATGTGGCACTGCATGGGAGTGGTTCCCTGTCTCCTTCTGGAATTTTCCCCATAAAAGGATGGCTCCCCTAACTCCACCCTATTCTGTCCATCACAGAAGAAGCTCCTCCCGGTACTTGCTCCTTTTACCTGTTGTTGATAAATAAAAGAGAGTTGGGCGACTCATGGTTGTAAAGAGGCGAGAGTTGGTAGGACCTGGACCGTCACACTCCCTCTCATAAAGAGTATTGGCTTCGTGTGTTTACTGAGTATAAGTTTTTTGGGTAATAGAAAAACCACCAACATCCTCCTCAGGCCGTCAACCCTTTCCTCCTCCACGCGGGACGTGGCAGAGAGGACCCAACACTGGTCAGATCTTCTAGCCAGCTGACTAAAACAATCTTCTTTGTATATATTTGTACCCAGTTGAAGTTATACTACACATACATTCTGTATCTTGTTTTGAACATAATTTTGTGCCATATAAATATCCTAATAAAATATAGTTTTTATGGTTACATAATTGCCCATCAATATATATACCATAATTTATTTAACTGTTCTTTAGTGTTGACTAATTAGGTTATTTCCAATGTTTAAAGTGCTAAATACTATTGTTATGAACACATTTGTATATAAATCTTTGCTCTATTTTGGCTTATTTTTTAAAATACGTGCGATATTTTTCTACCTATGCAAAGTACAGTCATTCACTGGAGTTCATGAACAATGGACAACACAAATTTAAGATAAGTAGAACATATCTTCGTGTTTGTTTGTTTGTTTGTTTTAAACAGGGTCTCACTGTGTTGCCCAGGCTGGCTTCAAACTCCTGGGCTCAAGCAATCCTCAGACCTCAGCTTCTTAAATAACTGGAACTGGTGACATACACGATTGTGCCTGTTTTGTTTAAATGTTTAATGTTTTGATTAGTTTTATAGACTGGTCCTGTATTCTCCTATCACTTAACCACTTTTTAGACATGATTAGAAAGTATTAAAAGGGGGATAAACAAATAGCAGTGTTATAACACAAGTGAACACAGTGAGAATCTGCCTGGGAACAAGGGCCATGTAAGAAGGAGCATGGAGGGCCATTTTCTCCTTGAAATCTGCAACTTCCGGCCTTGTGGACTTACTTTGTGGTCTTTATTTGCACACTTCTTTTCATTTCTCAATGTGATATGAAATCTCCTATTTTAAAATTGTATTATGTGCCATATGGAACTATTTACATAACATTACGTGTTGGCTAACTCAAGGAGTGTCTTTATACTAAATGTAAATTAACCCTCTTGATTACTCATGGTTGATAGAGGCATCAGTTTTCAAAATTCCTTCCCCAAGGCTTTTTGATCATTGAGTCAATGTTTATGACTTTTTCGTCTCCACCCTGCTTATAGACGCCCAGCTTTCTCTTCTTACTGCTCCCTGCATGCCTGCTGTGATCCTTTCTCCTTCTTATTTACTGCTTTTACCTTCCATGGGTTTGGAAACCGAATTGACAAATCCTTTAAAATCGAATCCAGTAAAAAATTAATAGCCTCTAAGAAAAGGCTTCCATAAACATCTAGGAGCAATGGACATGATCTTCAGGGTATGGACTTGGTAATCTCTGTTTTATTTCTGCAAAGGCCTCTTTCCATACCCTTCATTCTGTTGACTTTTTGCTCCAGATAGATGAGGTTGTCAGATAGCAGAGTTCCATGTAGCTTGTTTTATTATAATTAATAGGTTGGTAACAAAATATTAAAAAGCCCCTTTCCCATTTCTTCAACTGAATCCTAATTCTTTACTGTCTTTGTTTATTTCACACTGTGCATCAGGCTGGATTGACTAAACCTAAAGAAATTGCTCATTGGGTTTCATGTGAGTGGATATAAGATCCAAGCTACACCTTCCTTTCCTCTAGGTTTTCTTCCTCCCATCTCTTCTACACATTATTATTAATAATTAAAATCTCTCTACATTTTATACCAATCAGATGTAATTCCCTTTTTCCTCAAAAATTCACTTGTTGTCTAAAGCCTCATTTGAATAAAAAGAAGTATAAGCGTATTCCAGCATATGAAAGAAAACAAAAACAATTTACACAACTCTATCCTTGCTTTTACTTCTGCTCATGGCTAATTGATAGGGCTCTGATACTGGGCTATGACTGTGGTCATTCTCCCTTTGCTGCTGATTATATCCCTAATATTTTTTAAAAATATATTTTTTAGTTGTCGATGGACCTTTATTTTATTTATTTGTTTATATGAGGAGCTGAGAATCAACCTCAGTGCCTCGCACATGCTAGGCAAGTGCTCTACCACTGAACCACAACCCCAGCCCCCTCACGTTCTTTACTAACTTGTAACTACTTACGGGCTTTGAGTACAGGGATAAGGCAGGTTCATTAAAACTCACACAACTATTGCAGAATCAACTCAAATTTCATTTCCTTATTGGTAGATCAATGGCATTGTCTTTATATTTGGGCATAATAAATACCCTTGATGATCACAGTGTTGTAATCTTTTGCATGTTGCCCTTGAAGTGGGGGAGGTGTGTCAACTTGCAAAATGGGTGATCAGTAATGTTTATGGTTTCAACTTTATTTTATTTCTGGTTTTAACTTTAAATCAACTAAAACTTTCTTACATTATGCAATATCATTCTTCAGTCATTTTTTATGCATTGAATTGTGACATTATATATCTGCTGATGAATGAACATTTTAAGTTCTTATGCAGACTATCAGTCAAGAGTTTATTTTCAGTTGTATGACCATTTTGGGTATTTATTTATGCAATTATTTGAATATTATATTTTCCCCACTATCTATAACTATGAATAGGAAATGGAAATGCTGATGCTAGTAATAGGAGGCATAAGTTTCCTAAAGTAATATAACTGTGTTAAGAGGGAGTCCTTAAGCTATCTACAAAGCAATGACTCATGAGCTTCATTCAGGCAGACATGAATTGGACAATATTAGAAATATTAGAGATGCAGGAAATACACTGTCAAAGGTTGTCTCTTAAAGGTGAGTTGCAAGTAGGAACTGAACATTATCTTTCAGTTCTCTGGGGAAAAAAATCCTTGCTCTTATATTATGCAATGCTTTTTATTTTTGCATCATCGACTTTAGTATATGTGACCAGGAATGTATTAAGCAAGAAATTGGATAGGAATAGGTAGGAAATAAACTAAGGATTTATCTACAGGGAATTTCAAATGCAACTTTAGTTACCATGCTTTTCCAGTCCAAATGTCTTTTATGGAATTTACATTATCAACTTGAAGCAACTTCACACTCTCCAGAGAATTAAGGAGGAGGTAAAGCAGTATGAGACATTCACAGGTGCTTTCTGCCTGTTGCTTCTCTGTTTGCTTTGCTGATGTTGGCTTCCCCCAAAATAAACATGTTCCTCAAGGTGCAGATCACAAACTGGGATGTCTGATTTTTAATGGCAAAGTGAATTTATTTTCACAGTTTAAGCTGTTATGAATTGAAAGGGCATGGCAATAAAGTAAGGTAAGGGTTCTTTAAGGGAGTTTGGTGGAGAGATTATCTCAGTCCAGAGTCTTGTCTTTAGTTTTTATAGGCCCACGTGGCCCAGCCTGTCCATGATCTAGTATTGATCGGAGGGTAGTTCAGGGTAACTAAAATCATGAGAAATGATTTATATTTGGAAAATACAATCTGGAAGAAGGCTGATTTATTAATTTTACTATGGAAAATAAAACTGCCAGCATGGATTAGAACGCTTATGTTGGTATGAACTGCCTGTCTCCCTTTTTTCAGATCTACTTGATTACTTCAAGTAAATAATAAAAATTCAAATTCACAATATTTATTCAGAATCTATTATATATGTATATGTGTGCCAGATATTTTCTTGAATGCAAGAGCTACTGCCATGAACCGACAGACATGAACTCTATCATCACAGAGCTTAAGGTTTCATGGGTCTGAACCTTGGTAAGCACAATCACAGTAGATTGTATGATTTAAATATTTAATGACATTGTTGTGGTTTGAAAATGGTTTGTCCCCTCTGAAATTCATGTCAAAATTTAATCCCCATTAGGCGATATGGTTGTATACCAGATGGGACCTTTAGAGGTGATTAGGACTCTGCCCTTATGAATAGATTAATCTATTCATGTTATTAATGGATTAATGGGTTATCTGCAGTTGGATCTGCTACAAATGCCAATTTGGTAGGTACGTGCATGCTCCCTGTTTTTTTTCTGTGATACCTCATGCCATCTCAGGACTTGGCCAGCAAGAAGGCCATCACCAGATGTGGTTTCTTGAAAGTGGGTCAGAATGGTGAATAAAAAATAACCCCTTTTCTTTATAACTTATCCAGTCTGTGGTATCATCTAATCAGCAACAGAAAGTAGACCATACCAGCATTAAGCCATGTTGCCAGATATATCCCGCTCTGTAACAGGGATATACCCACCACAGGATAGGGCTGGGTAGGCTGAGCCCAAAGTCCAGGGCATCCCCACCCAATCCTGGCAGCGATGGATTTACTCTGCTAATATTTACTCTCTGACTCTCATTTTCTATATTTTAGGGATATCTGATCTCCTTATTTTGATACATTAATTCTTAAAATAGGTAGTATGCTGTACTAACTGTTGTGGAATTCTCCATTTTCTAATCAGTTATTCTAGATCTTCATTTTAATTCTGACTTTGGGACATGTGGCAAGTTATTCTGAACCTCATGTTTTCATCTAATGAAATAGGAATAATAGTTCCAATCTTATAAAGTTTTTTGAGGATTAGAATAAATAATATAACATATGCAAGATGCCTGGGCATAGGTCTGTTACATTGAATGAGTTTAGTCCAGAGACTTGGCTATGAGTCAGGTATTACTCCATGAACTAATTTAATCTTCACATCGATCCAATAAGTAAGTATAAATTTTTCCCCAAATTATTTAGTGTGGTAAAAACATCAAATTCATTAGTATAATTTTCAAATCCCAATTCACAAATGAATATCTTGAGGGAGGTCTAGAAATGTAGAATAACTGAGTTGTGTTTACACATTGTGTTGAGTTGGGATTTGAGGGTCTGAGGTCCTTGCTCTTAACTTGTATGCAGTCCATCTCCTTGAGCATCTGTTTGCCTTCTGTTTTCACCTAAATTATATCTGTCTACTAACTATTTCTACTTGGGTGTCTTTTCACCATCTTAAATCAGTCCTTACCTGAAGACCATAATGGATTTCAATGAATATCTCACCTATATATTAACCAGGAGTCTCCCAAATAAGTAGCAAAAATTCAGCCCAAACAAAATGAACCATGAAGGAATTTCAAAAAAGGACCAGGGTATCTCCTGGAACCCAAAGGATAGAAGCAAGATAGATCCATGGACTCAACTGCCACTACGACATGTTCTTTCTAGCTCTCATTTCTGAGGTATGATTCTTTTTCTATGGGACTCTTGCTCCTTATATTATATTTGAGCATTCTCTGTTCTGAGGCTTATGTGTGTTAAGAAAAATATTAGCTATCAGCATTCACAGTCTTGGCTACTAAGGAGACAATGATTTGATCCTTTGGATATAAAGAACAAAAATTCCAGAATGGGTTCTGGTTGGCCCCCGCTTTGATCAAGAGCTCTTGCAGTCAATTCCACGGGTGCACATTACAAATAGCAGAGGATGTATAAAAGTATAAGTGCATTTTTTCCTTCTGAAGAGGGGATTCTTTGGCTCCACCATATTCTCAAGGAAAGGGAAGCATAACTCAAAACAATAAAGAATCACTACAAACATAAAATATGCCCAAGCATCTCTCGCTTTTCTCTTTCAAACCAACCCTTTGATTCTCCTGCTTCTGTCACCTGTATGCAAGACTTCTGGACAACTCTATCTGTCATCTTGTTGTATTCTGATTTCTCACTGTTTTTAAAAAATCTGCACTCAGTTATTCAGAAAATTCTGTTAATTTTCCCCATAAATGTCACATTGTTGAAACAGTTTCCATTTCCACTGTCATAATCCTTGACTGTCAGTCATCATCGTTAGCTCATTAAATAGCAATATCTTCGTAACCAGATCCTTATCACTCATCCCTTCCTGCTCAAACCCACCCTATTAGATAGATGTTTTAAACACCTTATGCTCAAGAGCCTAAGAGCATGCTGTATACTTTCCTGCAGTCAGGTCCTGTCCCACTTTTCCATCTTCTTACCAATTGATATCTAATCTCTTTATTAGTAATATGATTCACCACACTTGTTGCTCAAATGTCTATTCTTTATACTTGCAATGTGTCTCTTTGTAGTTCACACTAATGCCTGTCTTTATTAAGAAAGAAACTCATTTCCAAAAGGGGCCCATTGTTTGGCCAAAGAGGTTATTATCTATTCCCTTCTTTTAACTCTATTTTCATCCCAGGGACCCTCCCTTCCTCTCCTTTCTATCTACACATTTTTCTTATTCTACTGCCTTGAGAAGCATCCCCACCAAATTTATCTCTCTTCTTGTGTATTACAGAATTTCCTGCTACTCATGTTGACACTTTAATTCTATCATAAACTGTATTAATATTTAAGTGTTTTAAGCATTTTGTTTCTCAAATAGTTTTTGTGGGGCTAGCAGGCAAGACTTCCTTCAAATCAATTATATATGTCCTATGGCAGTTATCACAGCTGTACACATATAGTAGGTACAAATTCTTGTCAAACACTTATAAATGTCAGTGGGAAGTATATGATGGTTTGCTTATTCACATTTACATTAATTTTTTTCCACTTTACAAAGAAGGAATTTACAAAAAACTTATTTTAACTAGTAGCTCCTCTATGTGGAAATGTTAGTAACTGTTAGTCTAGAAATTAAATATTCATCAAAAGTCTGAGATGGGAATTGATGGGGAAAATGTAGAAGCGATTACATCAGAAGGTCATCAATAGCAGATCAAAAAGAAATTAGATTATGAAAAATAATCAGTGAGAAAAAAATTGTACTTACATCAACTTTTCAGAATACTTTTCATTGTAAGAGGGCTCACATTATAAAAAATGTATTCTGTATTCTCATTTGAATTTTTACAGCATTATCCTGAGGGTAACTGATAAAGGATAAAGTTAACGTCTATGACTTGACCCATCATTCAGTGTGACCTTAAATTGGTAATATAATCTTTTGAGCCCCTCCCCACCTAAAAAATTGAGATAATGGTACTTACTTGATAGGATGTTGCAAGGATTAAATAAAGTAGTATTCATAAGGCAGTTAATGAAGTATTTGCCACCCATCTGTGGTAGATAGATGTTAGTACTCTTTATTTGAGAAAGTTCAGATTAGAGTGTAGAAAAAGACCTTATAGTTTATTCAAGAGACTTGGAGGCATCAGGGGATGACATGCAGAAGGTAAGTCATTGTACAGAGTTGATAGATCAAGAATGGGCATTTGGAATACGAGAGATGGCACTGATACGTGGGAAGATCTAGGTTAAGATTGGGCTACTTTATAGATATTTATTTGCACATTCCTCTTACATGACAGGGGTTACATTTCCAAGATTAAGTTATACATTAAAATACCATCTCAACTAGAATGGATTTTTAGTAGGTAAAGCAATTAGAATTCTCAGAATTTCAGGTATTAGTGACAGAAAAGGAAATCAGGGAGAGAGGTTGAGGACAGAGTTCTCTCTACAAAGTAGCTCTCTGTCCCTATGGAATTCCACCTTTGTGGGAACTTCACCTTTGTCAGGGACGTCTTGTTTATGGTTAGAGTATGGTAGCAAAATGTAAGTCCTCACAGAACTATGTGGAAGAGGATAGGCTGAATAGAAACATGTTGAATGAGCAAAACAACAAATGGTGAGTTCCTTCCAGTGGGTACTGGCAGTGCCCGGTGTGAAAAGGGGATTTGGAAATGATTAGCAATAGAAAGATCCTTAGGGGTATGATGAGGATAGTGATTCAGAGTTACTTTAGCAGAGCGAGCGACTGTGTGGGTCATAGTTATCAGAGTTTACTATAGGAAATCCAATAACGAGCTCTGCTGCTAAAATTGGATGATTACAGTGTTTTCCTGATTTTCAGGAAAATGGGTTTAAACATTTCATTTTGTGAATTATTATTAAACTTTTGTTACTTCCTACTTTGTGAAAAAGTTGCAAGCAAATCTAAAAAGAAAAACACAGACATATTATTTCTTAAAAGTAACATTATTTTAAAAATAATGTGGAGATCTGCATAAATACAATTGGGCCAGATTTAGTGCTAGTAAAATTGTGTCAAGTCCATATGGCAGAATTAAATCTATCAATATTTCATGGTGCTCTACAAAGAACACCATAATTTCTGGGTGCTGCCACCTGAACTAGTTTGAAAAGCAACACATTACACCCCTGACTGCCTTTTGTTATTTCTCCAGGGAAAGAATGTTATTAGCCTCAGTGAAACTCACAGGGAAAGGCTTAGATACAAGTAATCTTAAAAATAAATAAAAAAAGACCAGAGGTGAATTAATGAGGGTAAATTCAGTGTAAGAAGAATAACATAATAGTAACTATTGTTTCCTGAGTACTTTATTGTATACCATGCTCAGTGCTAAATATTTGCCAAAAATTGATTTAATCTTTCTCACCATTCCGTGAGGTATCACCATCCACATTAGATAGATGATGATAAGGTTCAGAGACTTGCTCAAGGTCACATAGCTTAAGTGGTGGGTGACACTGATCAAATCTAAGCTTTCTGGCTTCAGTGGTGATGGCATTGTAATGCTTCTTTGTGTTTAAAACTGCATGTTAAAACAAAATGTTTCTTTGTGTGTTAAAATTGAGATGAAGGAGCCAGGTTTCCTGGGGCACATCTGTAATTTCAGTGACTTGGTAGGCTGAGGGAGGAGGATTGCAAGTTTGAGACCAGCCTGGACAATTCAATTTCATTCTCAAAATGAAATTAGAAAGGCTGGGGATGTAGCTCAGTGGTAAAGGGCCCATGGTTTATACCTTTATAACCATTAACTAGATCAAGATACTTAACATTTCTAGCAAATCAGAAGGCCCCCTCCTAGCTCTCCTCAATCACCTCCTAAGTAATCACTACCTTTCTCTGTCAACATAGGTAGATAAGTTTTAGATTAACCTAACTTTTTGGAGTTATCACCCAAAAATTCCATATGTCACATATGTCAGTCCTTCACCTTATCATGTCAGCTGCAGTCAAAGCTGTAGTGGCTCTGACTTTTCAAGCATTCACTGTAAAGACTAGCTGTTGGGCATGGATTCATATTCAATTTCTTGTATTGTTCTGAAATTAATACTATTTTTTTTTTTAATCAAAGAAGTTCAGAATGAAGTGCTACAGGATGGGGTAAATTCAGATGGGCTGTTTTCAAACCAGCCAGCCTCCTTTCCTTAGAAGCTCCACAGACATAGCTTTCTTGATTGATGTAATTTGTGCATCTATTTCCAATCATGGCTACTCATTAGGAAGTGGATGACCATGAAAGGTCATCTCATTTTATGGAAGAGAAGATCAGCCAGGCAGACTATGCAATAGTGATTGTTTTAGATTTTCTTATGGCACACGGAAAAAAAAAAATTCCAACTAACTTGTAAAGTTGACTTGTTTCTTGATTTGAAGAACAGGAAGAATAAATATAAAGGAGGTCTATGTGGGGTGAGGTGGGGGGTGAGAAATAGGACTTAAATACCCTTCAATGAGGCTTTAATGTGGTGACTTTCCGTGCCTTGCTGGTTAACTCTTAAGAGCCACATTACTTCTTATCTAACCTGGCAGCGACAGCACCAGTGTAACAACCTTACCTCAGGCTCGTAAGCTATGGTTGCTGAATTTTTGGCAATTATTCCAGATAATAACAGTTTTCTTTCTCTCCATCCCCCAACCCCGTCACTGCTCCCCCCCTCCTTGGTGCTCATTCTGATTCCCATCACAGACAACTGTGGCATTTCGAAGCCGTCTACACATTACAGTCGAGAACCAGGAGACGAATAACTGACACTTGTTGGCTTCGATGACTCTAGGAGTGACATGTGCCTGAGGTGACCGAAGTCGGGGAAGTCTAGAGGAACGTTCTGGCCATGAAAGCAGCAGGTCAGGCCCTGAAGTAGGCGCACGTGACAGCGGCGGCCACCTCGAGAGTGACATCATCCCTGGGGGCGGGGCCTAACTATGCAGGGCCTTGTCAGCTATCGAGTTTCCTCTCCCCCACCAAAAGCCACAGACCCCACCAGTCAAAGCCCCCTGAGGAAGCGAGAAATGCCTAGGCATCCTAGAGCGCCAAGAGTCCATCTCTCCGCTCAGAAGGGGGTTTCTTCTCCACTCCCTCTCCCAGTCTCTCCCCACCCTCAAACTGTGAAGGGGGCAGGGGGCGGGGGGCGCGCGCGCTCCACCACGCACGCGCCCCCACGCACGCGCTCTCCCTCCGCGCTCGCGCTCCTCCCCACCCCGGCCCGGAGGGGGCGGGGCTGCGGGCGGCCTCCGAGGGTGCGACGCCCCCGGCGCGGCGGCGGCGCTAGAGAGCGGCCGGCCCGGAGCGGGTTGCTAGGCGCGCTGCTTCGGTGGGGCCCGCTGGCACAGCCGCCTCCCGCGAGCGCTCGCCCAGCGGGGCAAGCTGAGAGCGCACGGAGCGCAGTGCCCGGGGGCCGCCGGCGCTGCCCTCCCGCCACTGCCGCCCTCCGCGCCTCCTCCGGGCGGCCCCGCCCCCGTTCCCATCCCCCTCGCGTTCACCTCCCGGCTGTTGCCGCGCGCGAGGCGGAGCAAGGCGCCCGCCGCCGCCGCCGCCGCGGAGCTGAGGGGCGAGAGCCTGCCCCCGCGCCGTGGCTGACAGGAGGACCGCCGCGGGCTGCGCTCGCCGGCCGCGAGGCCGCGCCGCGCCGTTCCCGGGCGCAGACCCTCGGCGGGGCGTCGGAGGGCAGCGAGGTGCTCCGGGAATCGAGGGCGGCGCGGACCTCGCCGGAGACCTCCGGGTCTGGGGCTTGACCCAGGGGTGCTGCGAGCCCCTCAGAGCGGCAGTGTAAGGGGGTCGGGGAACCGGGAAAGCACAGGTCGCTTCAGTGACAGGGGCGTTCGTCTTCGACGCCCCAGCTCCAGGGAGTGGGGCGGGGGCCGGAGGGGAGGCAGAGAAAATGGGCAGCCAAGTGCCTCGGTGTCCAAGGTGGGGAAGGATCTTGCCAGTGTGGCACTGAGGGGGGGCTTCAGATGGGTCCGGGGTGGGCCACTTTGCTGTCACCGAAGGTGTCCTGGAATTTGGTACCTGACAGTCTTCGGATGACGGGGACCAAGATAAGATAGATGCGAGGCAGATCGCTAAACGTGGCAGGGAACGTCGTGCGGAACGAGTTGCAAAATGTGTCCCCAGAATGCAGCATAAAAGTAGTTGTGAAATGTGTCAGGTAAGGCACAGGATGGGCTGGCCTGTGTGGCGTTGAAATTCATGACCGAAGTGATATTAGTAATTCCTTTGGGAAAGGAGGTGTAGTGTAATAAAAGATTAATAGGGTTCACTGCTAGATATTGTACCATAGGAAACCCAGAGGAGCTGTGAGAGTTTTTTTTGTTTGTTTTTTGTTTTTAAAATAGGGAAACGTGCCCACGTGAAAGCAGAAAGCAAATTGTGTCTGTGTGATGGGAAGGAAAAAATAGGGCTAAAATAATTGCAGGTTTTGCTGTCAGGGAGCAAAGCACTGATACAATTGTATCCTGTCTTCTGTTCCAGGTGTGGGATGTTTAAAATGGTTTTCACAAAACATAAACAATGATAATTAACATTAGGACGATTTGGTGTTTGGGGTGTCTTTTACTCTCTCCTATGCTCCTTTCCAGGAAAAGAAAAGGGGGGAAAAAAACCCCACGAAAACAAACCAAACATCTTGACCATAATTTTGAGTTCAAGATGATTAGGCAAAGAGAAATATTTTTCATATGTGCCCTTGCCTAGATTTTTACACAGGTGAAGATAACTGGAACGAGGAAAACAAAACAATATGGTTGAACAAAAGGGATAAATTTTCAGGCATTTTGAGGGGTTGGAGCCAAAAGCTATCGCAATGGTTAATTACAGAGAATGGCAGTAGTGAAATATTTGGTATGTTCTTGGTGTTGGGATGGTGAAATAAGAGACTTGAATACTGTAAATTGGCATAAAAAGTAACAACATGACACTGTCAGTGGAGTGCTTCTTGCAGTATTTTCCAGGTAGATTGTCTTAGGAATGCAAGCACAAAAATAACACATTAAATATTCCCTTTCTCTTTCCCTCTCTCTTCCTTCCTGTTCCCCCACCCTTCCACACATATATGAACATATACATATATATGAAATTACCCACATGCTGCAAAACATTGTGACTTCCTTTTAAGAACATCTGTGTCATGAGAGGATTGTTAGAACATAGCTGGAATTTCACAAGTAACAAAAGACAGCTAGATGAGCTATTTAATGTAACGTATACATACAATGAGTGTATACTGTGAAACAAAAGCAGATACATCAGGAAATGTTCATTAGGATATTAATTATTGATGAGATGTGGGTGTATTATAATTCTTATAGAGAAATTGAATTTCTTGTCTGAATGTTGTTCTTATTATAGTAATTTGCCAGATAATCTGAAAATTCATACTGATTGGCTTCCGTCTGGTTCCAAATTCAGCCATTGAAGGATCATTTGCTTCAAATACAAAATTGGATTTTCCCTGCTGATTAATTTTGGGTTTTAGTCTTTTCTGTAGATATGTCCCTTACCTTGAGGCTCTGTTGAGGCTAAAGAAGAGAAGAGAGGGCCAAAGGAGAATAAAGAGCAGTTCTGTTGGGTCTTCCTGTTTTGTTCTGACTGAAAGCCATATGTACTGCCACCCCCTACTGTCTGTAGGAAGAGGTGTTGCAGAATCCCATTCTTTTCTTGTTATCACTGCCCCCCTTGTGTAAGGGAAGAAATGGATAGTTGCACGTTTGGGAACCAATCCTCTCAGATTGTTCTTTATTTATAGAGTGGTTTTGTTGGTTATTAATTACCTATTCTCTTATGAATTGCAAGGCTTTAAACATATTGTTAATCAGTTCTTAGAGTTAATGTCTATTTTTAAGAGTATCTGATTTTAGTCAGTAACTCAGATTGCTAAGAATTTGACAGGGTTGTTGCTACCAGGAGTAATAGCTCATGCTTTCAGCACCTACTCTGTGCTTGTCCTGTGTACATTGTTTTAATCAGTTTCATCATTTTATGAGGTACCCATTGTTATTTTTTTCTTATAGATGAGAAATTGAAACGTAAGTTAAATAACTTGTCCAAAATATTATAGCCAAGAAGTGGAAGAGCTGGGTTTTTCTTGTTCTTTTCTTTTTAGTGTAGATAGCCAGATTCCTTACAGACACAATACCTTAATTTTATTTATTTATTTTACGTGGTGCTAAGGATTGAACCCAGCGCCTCACACATGCTAGGCAAACACTCTACCACTGAGCCTATCTCCAGTCCCTAGTTGGGTTTCAATTTAGGAACTCTGGCTCCAGACTGTGTTCTTCACCATTACTCTATATTGTTCTTTCACTCAAATTAGTACTGACAAGGCATAATTAAAAATGCATGAGCACACCATAGAATAAATACTAAAGATATAGATAAACCTAGTAGAATTCACATAAATGTTAAGCCTACATATATACAAAAATATCATTATTTATGGTATGAACATTCCTCTTTAGGAATTTGTTTTTAAATTTATTTGTGGGATGATGAATGGAGGAGTATCAGTACTTTTTATGTGGTTGAGGAAATATTTGTGATGGTGTTTGGTTTTGGAGGGAACTTTAGCATAAAAAGTTACTTTCAGTAGTTTGATATGAAACATACCATTTCTTTAAAAGCACCAGTAAACATTTACTGCTAATTTTCTTTAGGAAAATTAAGGAGAAATTATTATTTCTCCTGTCTTCTCACATTTTTATTACCTTTATTTTAAAAAATAGCTAGCAAAAATGGATTGCTTGCTTTTATGTATTTAACTCCTATATGAATGCAGGTTTGCTCAGATTTTTTAACACTTAAACACTGTTTTATAGAGATTGACCCCATAAGAAATGATATTTATAAAGATGAGTAAGTAGGACTGGGATTGTGGCTCAGTGGTAGAGCACTTGCCTAGCTCATGTGAGGCATTGGATTCAATCCTCAGCACCATATAATATAAATAAATAATACAAAGGTATTGTGTCCGTCTACAAATAAAAAATATTAAAAAAGATGAGTAAGCTATAAAGAATAGCAATGCAGCCAACACTCATACCTTCACTCATTTTAAGAAATGAAACATTACCTCTCACAATTATGATAATTACTTTCTTCTTTTAGATGAACTGTTTCTGCCATTTTATTCTACCGAAACTTCTTTATGCTGCGAATCATAGATCTCATGTAGCCCAAACACTAAGTTTTTCTACATGTTGACATTATGAGAATTCACTATAATCTTTGTAGCTAAAATTTATTCAGGATATATGTTTATATACTTGAGTATATTTAATAAATTGAATGTATACTTAGCCCATACTATGTATTTGTACTGATTCAGAATGTTTCACTTGTAAAACCTAATTTGTTTTTCCAAATTTATCATACAAATTTACCAACATTGTTAAACATACTCTTTTCTCTCCCATCATTGATTCTTCTTTTTTATAATTTCCATCTATTTTCAAATCTTTAAACAGATATAATTTTTTACCACAAAGTAAACCCATCATTGATTCTCGACTCTTCCATGCCCATTTTCCCTTTTCCCCGTCTTCTCCATAAGTGCCTTTGGTCTTTTAGTATTCTGTAAATGAATCTGTATGGATTATTTTAAAGAAAGACAAGTAGACCCTAGAAAGGAATGTACTAATCAGGTAGTTCCAAGAGGGAAATATTAAGGCAGTTGATACTTATTGGATATATGATAGAAACAAGTGTACATAAAAAAATGCATCAAAATTCTTTCCTTGTCATATTCCTCTTGCAATAAAGTTAAAATTAAATCAGTTACTGATTGGCATACTAGTTGAATTACATTGGATTACATTTACCTAGAATCACACAATGTTAGTTATTGACAATATCCAGATTTTTTTTCAAGGAGCTGTAACAAGCTTTTGTGCATGATTTTTTACATCTGATCAAGGTAACATCTATTGGAAGCTGTATGTACTTAAACATTTCTCCTTCCTCTGAATGAATTGATAATCAATATTATATTTGTTTTATGTGTTTGTAATCATCATACTTTTATTATTTGAAGGGAGGATATTACATAAATGTACTGCATGAAATAGCTTAGACTTCATTGTAACACCATGAAAACTATTTCTTGATTTACTTGAATATCATCTTTGGTGGTAACTTATTAGATGAGTGAGGAGATGTATATGTAGTAATGAATAGTATATGTCCCTAATGAATCTCCTTAAAAAGTCATGGTAACGAATGTTAAAAGCTTAAGAACATAGAGCTATACTTTCTCACTCATTAATTCTTTCTTTTTCTTTTAGAGGATATTTCACTTTGAATACTTAAGATTCAAGGTTATGTTAAATAGAGAACAAGAAATTTTTGTCTTGAGTTTTAGAAGACTAAAGCAGGTTGAGGATGCAGTAAGTGAAAAATTTCTGGTAGGGAACTTTCTTATTATAGGAAACTCAAAGTAATTATAATTATTTCTGGAAACAAATTTATTTTATTAGATCAATTTATTTTTTTTGTGGTGCTGGGGATTTAAGTTAACCAAGGCCTAATACATGCTAGGCAAGTGCTTTGCACTGAACTATATCCCTGGTTCAAGTCAGTTTATTTTTAAAAATCTTCATAATCTTGAGAAAGCTGTGTTTGCAGATGTTACAGGTGTCAGATAAATTGCTTTTTTAGGGGCCACAAATTACAAAATACATCTTGTTTTATTCAGCATCTGTTTGTTCTTGAGTAGTTGAAAGTAAATGTGGCTAAATTTAAGAGGCCAAAATAATTAAGTTGGTGTTAGTTATAATCATGGCTTTTCTTTATTCTCTTCTCCCCCATAAAATCAGTTTCTGCCTTTATTTAGTGCATGGTACATATCACCCCTCAAATGCCTTTTTTACCAAAACTTGAGATAGTCTGCTGTCAGTAATCTAAAGTAAGCAGCTGTGTTATGGTCAATATCTTGGTGAGTTTTTAAAAATCCATTTGCTTAGTAGACATCTTTACCATTTATACCAAATTCATGTACCTTTCTTGTGTATCTCTGCATTGCTGCCAGAGTGAACTTTTTAAATGGTCAGCTGATAATGTTACTCTTTTCTTCAAAAAAGTTTCTTTCAGCAAACTATGTAAAGTCCTTCATGATCATTTCCCTGCTTCTAGACTCATTACCTGTCATTTTATTCTGTAAAGCTTTTCCTCAGTAATTCTGAATTACTTGTGCTTCCTTCAAAATATAATGTTCTCTTACATTTTCATACTTTTCTATATGAAGTCCTCTTTTCATGAACCATTCCTCTCCTCTCCTTTGTTCTCTGGTCATTCTTTCTCAACCATTATGCGTTGGACCAAATAGTTAACTTTTTAGTGAAAAGGTTTTGCTTACTCCCTGATTGGGCTTGGATATGCTATTCTCTGTTTCCCCTCTGCATCTGGTAAATATTCACATTATAGTAAATTATCAAAACATTTTAATTAATTACATGACTATCTCAACACTGTGAACTCCTTTTAGGCAGGCACTGTGACTTTTCATCTTTTATTTTCAATGTCAGCATAGTTAGTATAGTAGGTACTCATTATTTAATTGAGTAAGATTATTGACAGTTAAAGATTATTGACAGTTATCTCAGTTATGCCTTTGAGACCTCATCTCTCATTGAATTGGAGAAATTCTAAGCATTAGTAGATGGACTAAGAGAAATATGCATACATACATTTATCTTTATATAGGTGTGTGCATATATCATCTAAAATATTATTCAGAGTAACTCCTAGACTTTAATTAGCACTGACCCTAAAGATAAGTCACTTTTTGTTCTTTTTATGTTTTCTGGGGTAAGAAGATTAAAATATTCTCTGTGTGCACTTTAGGCAAATTATTTTCTTTGTGTATTACAAGGGTTGGCAAACCATGGGCAACTTTCAGCCCATTGTCTGTTTTGTTAAGGCCTGCAAGTTAAGACTAGTTTTATATTTTTGAATGAAAAAAAAATCAAAAGAAGAATACTTTGTGTCATGGGAACATTATAGGAAATTCAAGTTTCTGTGTTCATAAAGACAGTTTTATTGGAACATATCCATGCCCTTTGTTTATATATTGACTGTGGTTGTTTTGGGTACGACAGCACACTTGAGTAGTTGCCATAGAGACCATATGGCCTGCAAAGCCTAAATATTTACTATTTGACTCCTTACAGAAAAAGTTTGCTCATTCTTGGTCTATTACACAGTCTGTGCTAATTAAGTGTTTATTGAATATCATGAGCTGGAGCTACACCTTGTCCATTGGAGGCTTTTGCAGGGAATAATGCATCTATTTATTGAGAGAAAATAGGTCACTTTGACTTAGTATGGATTTATCTGACAGACCCTTATTGAACCCCCTTATGATACTCTTACTATGTCTAACTCTGAAGAAGTTTCTGACAAAATGTGTTATTAGATTCTATTCCTTTTTCAAAGAAGTATCCCAAATAAGATAAGTTTGGAGCATAGCATGTGAAAAACATTTTTTTTCTCATACGTTGTGGGTGGGGTTGTAAATTAGTGCAGCCACTCTGGAAAGCAGTGTGGAGATTCCTTAGAAAACTTGGAATGGAACCACCATTTGACCCACCTATCCCACTCCTTGGCCTATACCCAAAGGACTTAAAATCAGCATACTACAGTGATGCAGCCACATCAATGTTCATAGTTGCTCAATTCACAGTAGCTAGATTGTGGAACCAACCTAGATGCCCTTCAATTAATGAATGAATAAAGAAACTGTGGTATGTATACACAGTGGATTATCACTCATCCATAAAGAAGAATAAAATTGTGGCATTTGCAGGTAAATGGATGCAGTTGGAGAATATCATGCTCAGTGAGATAAACCAGTCCCAAAAAACCAAAGGCCGAATGATCTCTCTGATAAGCGAATGATGATACATAATGGGGGATGCGAGAGAGGCAAGAATGGAGGAAGGATGGATTGTATAGAGGAAAAAGAGAGGTGGGGGGTGGGGGGAAGGAAAAATAACAGAAGGACAAATAACATCATTACCCTGTGTACATGTATGGTTACACAAATGGTGCAACTCTACTTCATGTACAACCAGAGAAACAACAGTTGTACCCCATTTGTTTACAATGAATCAAAATAAATAAATTATAAAAAATTTTTTTCTTTACTCAAATTTCAGTTTATCATGTATTTTTCATAAAAAGATTGTTGTTATATTTTTAAAAACTTGGGTTTTGTATATTAGTTTGTTATGTGGATACCATGTGTGAGGTATGAGTTGTTGGAATACTTAGTTTGGAAAAATTGGGGGATTTTTATGGAGTATATTAACATATTCACTCATTTATTGATCACCTATTATGTACAAATTTTACTACTGTTGTCTTTGACTTGAGGGAAGAAGTTTCATATTCTTCCTTAAATAAAAACTAAAATTGTAATTCAGAATTTCATGTTCTAGGTATTTCTTCTACTTTGGGGAAAAATATAGTTTTAAAGAATATGTAGTATAGTATTAATATTTTCCACTTTTCTAAAGTTTTACTAGCCAATGTTGATGTTTTACTCTTTTCTTTGGCAAAGATGTTTTGAGATAGAAGGTAGTGATTTGTATGTTCATTTTTATAAACATCAGCAAGTATTACAGACAAAATTCACAAGGAATAGTACATATATACAGTAATAATGGAAAACTGGTTATTTCACATGGATCCTTGGACCAGATAGCCATGCTTATTATATGCTTTTCTTACATGCCATCTAGCATTATCATATGATGACATATCTGATCACGAAGATTGGTAACATGAAGAAGTATGGCCATGGAATCCCCTTTCCCCACCTATAGATCCAGTTTTTTTAAGTAGATTACATTTATGAAACTTGGGAATGAGAGCGGGTGTGTAGATATTGTGATTTAGTCATTTTAGGTTTGAAAAATCTGCTTCAGATCTCACTAAATGCCCTCTGCCTAAATGAAGGCAGTCTCTTTTTAGCCCTTTGGTCCTAATTTTATATTGGGGAAGGGGGAGTGGCACACAATTTCTAGGTCTAGTTGCTGAAATTTGATAAGGCAAAGCTAGTCAGCTATGGATGCTTGAGAGAGATTTGTTGTATTATAGAATTCTATTTCTGTTTAAATTACACAGAATCCTGTTGGGCTTCCTGAGATTATGAATTAGGGTGAAAAAAGGTAATTAGATTTTGTAGACCCTTGGAATCAAGACTTACTAAAGTGAATATACATATAACCAACCTACCACATACACTCTAGTCCTGCTTTAGCTCTTTCTTTTAGGGTTTTAAGGAGAAAGACTTCCTTTGGAAGTTGTTATTCAGATATTCCTATGTTATAGAATGGCAATACTATGTTCAGTTGTAAGAAGCTTTGAGTTTCTACAAAGAGGAGATCAATTGTATAGTAGAAAGAACATGAATATATGAGTTTTGAATCATAAAATTGGGTTTGGATTACTTCTGTCGCTTATTAGCTTTATGAAGGGTCAGAAACATCTTGCAAGGTTTTCATGATGATGAAATAATTTCAGTGAAAGTCTTTAAAGGACAACGTCTAGTACTTAATAAATGATGATTTTTATTAGACTTTGGATTGTGTTCTGGATTTCTCTTTTTTGATGTGTGCTTCACTCAACTCCTCACGGTTTTTTACTAGCATTGTCAGTCCAGCTTTTCTTTGTTGCTTTCTTCTTTTTAGCTAGCATTGCAGGACATTTAAAAAAACCCATGGTAGTTTGACTACCGATTTATTTGTATCCTCAAATTTTCTCTTATGAAAGATTTGATATGAGAAGAGCTTAGAAAGTCTTTTAATAATCATAAACTTAAAATTCAGACACTGTTAGGCAAACTCCTGTTTTGTGTTTTCTTTTTTATCGCCCCCCTCCCCCCCAGTACTAGGGATTGAACTCAAGGGTGCTTTACTGCAGAGCTGCATCCCCAGCCCTTGTTATTATTTATTTATTTTTTGGAATAGAGCCTGGGGCACTTTACTCTCCCTCCCCAATTCCCAGCCCTTTCAAAAAGGTTCTCTGAAATCATCCAGGCTGGCCTTGAACTTGCCAAGGCTAGTGCTGAACTTGTAATCTTCCTGCCTCAGCCTCTGAGTAGTTTGGGATTACAGGTGTTCACCCCCATGCCTGACCTGTTATGCATTTATTTTTGGAAACTTTCCATTTAAACACCACGAACTTGACAAAAAAATTGATTTTTAATCCCTTCTATAAAATATAAAACCACAATATTTCTTGAAACGAGTCCATTGACATTTTTCTTTTTTAGTTTGGTCTGTTTGTGTAAATATTTTCCACTTTTATAAACATCTCTCATTTTTGTGAATAATCGAAACTTTGCCCTCCCTCACTCCTCAATCAGTTCTCCAGGTTGACACTTATATAATTTTTCTTTTAAAAAGATTATTTGTGATAATCAGTCAAGGTGGGCTGCTTAGAGGATTTGTTTTTGTGTCCCTACCTATTGAAAAAAATAACTTGTCTAATTAGTAGTGTAAAATAATAGCCTGAAAGAAAGTTGTTTCTCTTTCTGTAGTAAACTGTTCAAAATTTCATCTTTTGCTAAGTTTCACTTATTTCTGTAACCTTGCTAATTACTGCTAATCTGTCATTAGTGTAATAATTTATTGAATATTTTTTCTTCATGCAGACTTGACTCATTTTCTTTTAGTTTTACTGCTAGTCATAATCTCCATAAGTTGATAAATTTCTGCTAGTTGTGCAATAAAAAGTAGTTCATCTTAAAGACATCTTGATTGATGCACTTGGAAAAGATCACTTATATGCAACTTTGTTTCTAGATTGGAATATTTTGTATTTTTAAATAATGAGCTTCATAATGATTCTTTTTCTTTAAAAAGATAATTTTTCTCTTTGTCCGATTTGTAGTTATTTGTCAACAAATGTTAATTGTCATTGCCTATATTGGGCAACTGGTATTTCCTTTTCCCTATTCATTTTTTTTTTTGTAATCATGAAAGTAATATATCTTTTTGCAACTACTGAAACAAACAGACTAGGGGTGAATAAAGAAGACGTTGATATTTTCTTCTCTTCTTGGGTCTCTACTTTCCCAATTGTGTTCCTTGAGGTAGTCAACATTAACCAACACTTTAATGAGTATTTTTCAATATTTTTCTCTTTGCTCAAGAACATATAAGCATATGTACACACAGTTTTGTTAAATAGGGAGTCATATTATTTACATTGCTTAGTAACTTGGATTATTCATTTAAAAGAATATCATGACTTTTAATTAATTTAAAAAAGCTGAGTATTTCGAAGCATACTGCATTATAATTTATTCTGTTCTTACTCAGATGACAGATGTTGATTTTTTAATTTCAGTCTTATGACCAGAGAAGTGAACATTCTAAATAAAATATTAGCAAAATAAATCCAGCAGTATATTTAAAAGACAAGCTTATGATCAAGCAGGTTTATTCCAAAAAGACAAGGGCATTAAAATATTAACATTTTATTGACCAAATTGTAAGATAAAAATTATTATTATCTCTCTCTTTGGGAATAGTTGAGGGATTTTGTATTGGTATTCAAAATATCATTCGGAGATGCACACCCATGTGAACAGCAGTCTAAGTTTTGCATGGTTCTGTGATTTTCAAAGTTGATAGATAAAAGTCTTTATTTTGGAATCTTTGAGGGGACTTTGTGGGTCATTTGCATTTTCTTGACCTCACTACTGGCCTTTGGTTGCCAAAACCTGGTACTATGAACAGTATGGATGTTACCATATTTCTGGAGATGTGATAGATGATATAGGTAACATTCAGTTTATGGCTAGCACCTTTTAAGATATTGTATTTGATTGCTTTGGGCTTAATGGGCACCTTGTTGACTCTGTAGAAGTTCTCATTGCCTTGGAAATGTTGGACTGAATCTTTTGAGGTCTTTCTTGTTGTGCTTCTTAGCAAAATTATGTGTTCTTTACAGTATGAGCATTATGAAGCCATTTCTGTTCCCTTTCCAGGATGTGTCATATATAATACTGTTTTGGGATTTGACTGTATCTGTTCTGCCTACTGCAACTCTGGAAGTAGTGAAGCAATATTGGACAAATGAGTCTCGTGATTTATCGAAAGACAAAAATAGTTTGATAAAATTTCCAAATAATTTCTTCAAGGATAGCATATATAGCACAATTTCTGACTTCTTACTGGAATGTCTTCCTTTTATCTTGATCAGTGAATAATGTCCTGACTGGATTTCATGTTCATGGATCATAATCCTTTTTTTCCCTATAGCATGTACATGTTATACAACTTCAGGCATCTTGTGCAGTGGGTAAGTCTGATGCTAGTTTGATTCTCCTTTCTTTATCTTGCTCTTTCTCTTATCTTCTACACATACCATCCCTCTGTGCCTCAAGATTATCAATGTAATCTTGTTGTGTACTTTATCTCTCTTACGTCTTGAGAAACTGAATTATTAATTCGTCTCTCATTTCCTGAACTTTTATTCCTGCCTGTAGAAGTCTGTGTTTCTTCATTTGGCATATCAGTTGTTTCTTTTTTTCCCTTATTTTGTAAATTTAGTAGTTTTGCTGAAATATGTCCTCTTGGTCATTCTGAGTTAATATTCTCAGGTACACATTGTGGTTTTTCAAAGTGTAGTTTCAAAAATTTTTTTGTATTAGGGAAAAAAAAAACAACAACACTTTGCTTTACTTTTTGTTCTATTCCTTGCTTTAATTTTCTTCTCCAGGGACTCCTGTTATCTACATGTTCAGTCTATTGTCTGTTTTCAGTATGTGTAACTTATCTCTCAAATCTGTTTTATATTTTTGAGTTTTAAATTTTTTTCTTCATCTATTTTTCTTAAGAGATTACCTGTTTCTATTCACTTTTAAGTTGCTAGATGATTTTTTTTTGTTAATTCTTTCCTGAGTTAAGTAATCTTAGAGTTTTTATAATTCTTCTTTTCTGTTGTTTCATGTCTTGTGTTATTTTTTAAAGACATTTTAGTTCTTTTTAAAATAATTGTTATAATTTTGATATGGCATGCATTTAACATCTGTAGGGGTGTTACTCTCCTTATTCTCTTTTTTCCTATAATAACAACTTTTGTGAGATTGACCTTGATACTTTTCTGTGACATTTTTATTTGAAATTATTTTTTTTTATCTTTTAGAACGTGACTGAGTTCAGGTGATCTTTTCCTAACTTCACAGAACTTCCCCCCCCCCCCTTTGGTTTTTCTGTAGTAATAAAAAATATGGTGACTTGCTTTCTGAGATTCCCTAGCCTTATTCTCACTAGTGAGGTCGGAGGAGCCTTCTCTTTCCTTCATCTCTTCTTGTCTGACCCTGATTTTCACCCCTGCAGACCTTTAAAAACCCTTTCTCTGTGCCTTCTGGGGCTCACTGTCAGTCACCTGCAAAACTCCCTTTATTTTTTAACCTCTTCTCTATAAACATTACCTTTATCTTCTTGCTCTAACTGAAAACCTAGCTCTCTTCCAAAGGGCACTTCATTCCTTGAAGAATTCTTTAGTGGTGGCTCCTCCTACTGAGAACAAAGATGTTCTTTGCTTCTCATTGCTGTGTCTAGACTACTTCTGAGCTCATTGTCACTTTCCTTCTACTCCAGTTGTAATTATTGGTGACTTCAGTATCCATATATATGATCCTTCTGATAACTCTGGCTTCTTGACTTCCTCTCTTCCAGCAATCCTGTCTTCTCTCTTAGCCATTTATTTCTGTGGATATCATAGGTGTATGTTTTTAAACCCTTGGTAATCTGGTTATCTGAGGGGCTTTGAAAAACCGTAGGTGCCTAGAACCCATTTCTATAGATTCTGATTTGGTTCCTCTGAGATGTAGCCCAGGATGTTATTTTTAACAAATTTTCAAGGTGACTCAAATGTGCAGCAAGGATTGAGAGCCACTGCCTTAGAACGTTTTATTATGAGTAACCACAACTTTCTGTAATACCAATGTGGTCTGATATTTTACTCTCCAACTTCCACTTTGTATTTTTCAGGTTCACCACTAGTACTCAACAACTTAATTCTTGGGACTTTTCATTTACCACCTCTTCTGTTCCACAGTACCTTCATATCCTTTCTTCCTTTTTTACTATCTGAGTTCCCATATTCTGTCATTGCTCTCCTGAATCTACAATTATTCTCCTGAATCTACTCTCAACCCCTTTGACCTCTCTCCCTCGGTTGCTTCTGTCTGGAAAAATAGCATTGGTTAGTACCTGCTTAGTTTTATACCAGCATACTTGTGGGAGAACATGATTGGACAAAGCAACTATGGTAACTTCAAATTCTTGCCTGTTACCCAATAAGTTTAAATTTATTGTTTAGTGTACTGCCTGATTGACCCACTATATTACTCTGTATTACTCTGATTCTTTCACCCTCCGATTTGCTTAGATGATTCTATCTTTCCCTTGCACTCAAAAGTTTTAGTGTTTCCTTTTCCATCCTCCCTCTCAGCTGGTGACCTTGTTTTCACTTTCACCAAGAAAATAAACTATCTTCCTATCACCTGTGTCTTCACCAGTGTTACTATGAATTAACTGTCTTTTCCTCTATTGAAGGCTTTTCCTTCAGTTTTCCCTTAGAGCCCATCCTTTCTCACCTTAAGAACATTGTTCCTGTAATTCTTTCTTTTTTTCTAGATCACTGTCAACAGCCTAAAAACATACTGCAGTTTCTTTTAAATAAACCTTCTCTTGAATTTCTTCCAGCTATCACCTCATATCCTTTTCTCAGTTATATCAGACTCCACAAAACCAGTTACCTTCCTTCACCTTCTCCAGTTCTCTCCCTCACTCTTTTCCTCCCTCTCTCTTTCACAGCTTTATTGAGGTACAATTTACAGATCACAGAGTTCACCCATTGTAAAGGCCAGTTTATTGATTTTTGGTAAATGTGTACATTGTGTAGCAGTCACCACAATCAGTTTTTGAATGCTTCCCTTACCCTAGAAAATTCCCTTTAGCCAATCTCCATTTCCAGCCCCTCTCTAGGCAAGTGCTGATTAGCTTTTTGTTTTTAAAGGTCTTTGGGCATTTATGTAAATGTAATCATATAGATGTAGTTTTGTTTTGTTTTACACTATGTAGTCTTTTGCTTCTGGCTTCTTTTTTTAGTATGTTTTTTAGCTTAATCTTTATTATCATGTAATAGTATTTCATTTGTTTTTATGAATGAACATTATTCCATTGTATGAATATGCCACATTTTGTTTATCCATTTACCAAATAGACATTTGAATTCTTTCTAGTATTTGGCTTTTATGAATAATGCTTCTATGAATATTCATGTATAAGCTTTGAAGTGGAAAATGTTTTAATTTCTGTTGAGTAGATTCCTGGGAGCAGAATTCTTGGGCTCATGAGCCATTTTGAGGTTAATTTTTGATGTGAGGTAATAACCTAAAGTTGTTTTCCTGCATATATGGATATCTAGTTGCCCCAACACTATTTCACTTGAAATGGTTGAAAAGACTGTCCTTTCTTTCACTGAATTGTCTTGGCCTCTTTGTTGAAAAGCAAAACCTGGGGTACACAGAAAGATCATTCTTTTGAGGATGTTTTACCAGTTGGAACTTTCTGTTAAATCCTCAGTCCATTAGTCCTTCACTTTTCCAGATAGGACTACAACCTCACAATAGTGGAGATGCTGGGCCTCCCTTTCCACTTGCCACTGACATGGCTACTATAACCGAGATTGTGACAAATCAAGTTAAGTCCTTTTTGGCCATGGCAACAAAGCTGCTGGTTTTAAAGACCTGCCCCACTGAGGTTGAACTGCCTTTTGGGGGATGGGAGAATGAGAGTAGTCCCAGGGAAACATGCCATGGGCTTGAATTGTTCTTACCCAGAGTTAAGTAGTTTTTATGAATAAACATTTCTTTGTTGTATGCCTTTCGTTCATTTTGAGTGCTGAAAAATCAGCTCTCTATTCTGTTTTGAACTATTCTAGTCAGACTTCTTCTTCTGTCATTTCACTGAAACTGCTTGTTATGGTCATCAGTGGCTTTCAAATTTGCTGAATCCAATGGTCATTTCTTAGTCTTTGTCTTACTTGACCTGTTAGCACTGTTTGATATTCTCTCCCTCTGAAGTCCTGGCTTTCAGGGTTCAGGATACTGAAAGGAAAGTGAAACGCAGACAAGCAACTCAGAAACCAGGAAGAGAGATCCACACACAGAAAGTTTATTTACCAGTCAGAGTCTGACAAAAAGTCATCACTCAAAAGGGTGAGAGAGGGCAGGGAAAATCTTAACTCTGGGGTATTGTTAGGGCTGTTTGCGTAGACTCGCATGAGCTGTCTATGTGAAGCCTTGCGGTGGGCTCTTAGAAGAACAAAGAGATATTTTAGTTATGTTGGTTAATAGATGGTGAGGGGGACAGAGAACTATCTGCTAACTTCTGTCTTCCTTTGTAAGTACCTTTCTAGGGCAGGAATGTGAAATTTATTTGAAGCTTTGGACCTAATATTCCCCCCTTTTTTGTTTTATAGTGGACCCCTTGGGAATGTGGGCGAAGATGGCTCCTCTAGCTACTTCCAGCAGGAGTGGGGCGTTGTCTCCTAATTCAAATCCTCATCAGCACTCTAAGGGATGTGGGCTTCAGGATGCTGGTGAAGTTCTAAACTGGGAGATATCCATCGTTTTCAGACAGGTGCACATATTCCCCAAGGAGCATCTGGTTGACTCGTTGGTTGGTGAAGATTTTGGTTCTCTCCAGGATGGTCTCTTGGAGGCACCTCAAGAGACAGGGAACTAAGAAAGCCAAAGTTAATATTGCTGTTAATGAACCCAGGAGGGGAAATACGCAGGATATGAGAGGGTCCCAAGGGAATGAAGAGAAAGGGGAGAGGCTGAGTGTGAAGCCCCTTTGTCAAATTTTTGTGGCCAGATCTTGCAAGATTTGTTCAGTTTTTCTGGATTGATTGATACAAAAACAGTCTTGTTCCCCAAGAAAGAAACAGGTTCCACCTTTTTCAGCTGTGGGGAGGTCCAAAGCCCATCTGTTTTGTAAGACCACCTATGCAAGGGAGGAGATTTGGGCCTGGAGGATGCGAATGGCCTCGGTAGAGGTCTCGATAGATCTAGCCACCTAATTGCTCAGTTGTTCAAATTGTTTAGCAAAGTTTATACTGTGTCCTAGAGCTCCCCCTTAGAGTCCTAAGGAAGTGAGGGAGGTGCCTAGAGTAATGCCTACCAAAACTGGGAGGAAGGCTGCACGTTTTTGTCAGCTGGTTGGAGTGAAAGTTAATATAAATTCTGAATAACTGTAAAAGGCGAGTTGAGAGGAGAGCATAACCAGTATGCAGGGTCCTATAGTGGAGGAGTTGATGCAAGCACTTAGGGATTGTGAGCATAAGAAGTAGGTGCCCGCCCCCACCCCCCCCCCCCCCAAAAAAAAAAAGAAGTAGGTGCCTGGTGGGCTAGAGAAGGAAGTAGTGGAGTCAAAGAGTGATGTTTGTAGAGCATGGAAATTGAGGAGTGGTGCCTTACCACTCTGGCAGTTTTTTGATAGTTATCAGGCACTCCTGCCTAAGAATCTCTTTTGTAGCCTCCGGTCTTACTTATTTGTGTGACTAACACAAGCGTACATCTTAAGTTACATTTAATTATTGTTTCTTCTTTTAAATACCTAGGAATGGCTGTGTTTTGGTTTTAACTGTCTTGCTAGTTGTTCAAGACCAAGCTGGTCAAATTGACCTTGTTCCTACCTGTGTTAAGAGTGAGCTGAGTTCCCACAGGGGTTACTCATGGAGAACTTGAAAGCAGCTTCTTAGCTCCTTTAGTGCCATTTGCTAGGTAGGGTCTCCTTGATGAATCATCAGGGATGTTTTCCTTTTTCAATGACCCTCCTCTGCAGCAGGTACACTGGCTGGACTTTTCATCCTCTAGTGGTCTCATTAATCTCCCTGATTGGGAGGTCATGTGGCCCAGAGTTGAAAAGCTCCTTAGAGAAGTTCTCTTGTCCCCTGGATTCAGGTTGACTCAGAGGGTAAGACCAGATATTGTATTTTTTGGCCCCTTGAAGATCAACCTCCAAGTTTGATCTTAAACATCCACAAGTCAGTTTCACCAGTGATAAAGTAAGAATATTGGGCTTTCAATTCAGTGTCTATAACTTTATAGGCATTTACCCCCTTTTACTTAATTGAGGTCTATATTATCTGTCCTGTAGGCGATAGATTATTATTTTCAAATTAATTTAGATTGTTCTTGAAGCAGAACATCTGCAAAATATTAATCAGGCATCAGTTATAGAGTGTACAAGGAAGATAAAAAATGGAATTAATAACAGGAGAAACATTTAGTTTGTGTAATAGCTATCTTGAATTTGGCTGAGCTAAACATTATATCACATATTTCCTGTTTGAGGTCATAGTAACTTTATAACAAAAATCAATCTTTTTTTTTATTGTAAACAAATGGGATACATGTTGTTTCTGTTTGTACATGGCGTAAAGACATACCATTTGTGTAATCATAAATTTACATAGGGCATTGTTGTTTGTTTCATTCTGTTATTTTTTCCCTTCCCCCCACCCCTCTTTTCCCTCTATACAGTCCTTCCTTCCTCTATTCGTGCCCCCCTCCCTAACCCTAACTCTAACCCTAACATTAACCCCTCCCACCCCCCATTATGTGTCATCATCCACTTACTAGCGATATCATTCATCCTTTGGTTTTTTTGAGATTGGCTTATCTCACTTAGCATGATATTCTCCAGTTTCATCTACTTGCCTGCAAATGCCATAATTTTATCATTCTTTATGGCTGAGTAATATTCCATTGTATATATATATACCACAGATTCTTTATCCATTCATCAATTGAAGGATATCTAGGTTGGTTCCACAATCTGGCTATTGTGAATTGAGCAGCTATGAACATTGATGTGGCTGTATTTCTGTAGTATGCTGATTTTAAGTCCTTTGGGTATAGGCCAAGGAGTGAGATAGCTGGGTCAAATGGTGGTTCCATTCTAAGTTTTCTAAGGAATCTCCACACTGCTTTCCAAAGTGGCTGCACTAATTTGCAGCCCCACCAGCAATGTATGAGTGTACCTTTCTACCCACATCCTCTCCAACACCTATTGTTGCTTGTATTCTTGATAATTGCCATTGTAATTGGGGTGAGAAGGAATCTTAGGGTGGTTTTGATTTGCATTTCTCTTATTACTAGAGATGTTGAACATTTTTCCATATATTTGTTGATTGCATTCTTGGTGTAGGGTTTTTTGAGTTCTTTATAGATTCTGGAGATTAGTGCTCTATCTGAAGTATGATTGGCAAAGATTTTCTCCCACTTTGTAGGCTCTTTCTTCCCATTGCTGATAGTTTCCTTTGCTGAGAGAAAGCTTTTTAGTTTGAATCTATCCCAGTTATTGATTCTTGCTTTTATTTCTTGTGCTATGGGAGTCCTGTTGAAGAAGTCTGGTCCTAAGCTGACATGTTGAAGATCTGAACCTACTCTTTCTTCTATAATCTGCAGGGTCTCTGGTCTGATTCCGAGGTCCTTAATCCATTTTGAGTTTAGTGTCGTGCATGGTGAGAGATATGGGTTTAGTTTCATTCTGTTGCATATGGATTTCCAATTCTCCCAGCACCATTTGTTGAAGAGGCTATCTTTTCTTCATTGCATATTTTTGGCCCCTTTGTCTAGTATGAGAAAACTGTATTTATTTGGGTTTGTGTCCATGTCCTCTATTCTGTACCAATGATCTACCTTTCTATTTTGGTACCAATACCATGCCGTTTTTGTTACTACTGCTTTGTAATATTGAGTTGAAGATCTGGTATTGTGATACCCCCTGCTTCACTTTTTCTGCTAAGGATTTCTTTAGCTATTCTGGGTTTCTTATTCTTCCAGATGAATTTCATGATTGCTTGCTCTATTTCTATAAGGTACATCATTGGATTTTAATTGGAATTGCATTGAATCTGTATAGCACTTTGGTAGTATGGCCATTTGACAATATTAATTTCTTCCTATCCAAGAATATGGGAGATCTTTCCATCTTCTAAGGTTTTCTTTAATTTCTTTCTTTAGTGTTCTGTAGTTCTCATTGTAGAGGTCTTTCACCTCTTTTGTGAGATTGATTCCCAAGTATTTTATTTTTTTCGAGGTTATTGTGAATGGGGTAGTTTTCCTAATTTCTCTTTCTGAAGATTCATCACTTATGTATAAAAATGCATTGGATTTATGAGCATTGATCTTGTAACCTGCTACTTTACTGAATTCATTTATGAGTTCTAAGAGTTTTCTGGTGGAATTTCCAGGTTCCTCTAAATATATAATCATGTCATCAGCGAACAGGGATAGTTTGAGTTCTTCTTTTCCAATTCATATCCCTTTAATTTCTTTGGTCTGTCTAATTTCTCTGGCTAGAGTCTCAAGAACGATGTTGAATAGAAGTGGTGAAAGGGCATCCCTGCCTTGTTCCAGTTTTTAGGGGGAATGCTGTCAGTTTTTCACCATTTAGAACGATATTAGCTATGGGCTTAGCATAAATGGCCTTTACAATGTTAAGGAATGTTCCCACTATCCCTATTTTTTCTAGTGTTTTGAGCATGAAGGGGTGCTGTATTTTATCAAATGCTTTTTCTGCATCTATTGAAATAATCATGTGATTCTTGACTTTAAGTCTATTGATATGGTGAATGACATTTATTGATTCCTGATGTTGAACCAACCTTGCATCCCTGGGATGAAACCCACTTGATCATGGTGCACTATCTTTTTAATATGTTTTTGTATGTGATTTGCTAAACTTTTGTTGAGAATTTTTGCGTCGATGTTTATTAAGGATATTGGTCTGAAATTTTCTTTCCTTGATGTGTCTCTGTCTGGCTTAGGTATCAGTGTGATATTGGCTTCATAGAATGAGTTTGGGAGGGTTCCCTCCTCTTCTATTTTATGGAATACTTTGAGAAGTATTGGAATGAGCTCTTCGTTAAAGGTTTTGTAGAACTCGGCTGAGAACCCATCTGGTCCTGGACTTTTCTTTGTTGGTAGGCTTTTGATGACTTCTTCTATTTCAGTACTTGAAATTGGTCTATTAAATTGTGTATGTCCTCCTTGTTCAGTTTAGGCAATTTCATATGTCCTCTAGAAACCTGTTGATGTCTTCAAAATTTTCTATTTGTTGGAGTATAGATTTTCAAAATAGCTTCTAAATTATGTTTTGTATTTCACTCTTGTCTGTTGTGTGATATTTCCTTGTTCATTCCGAATTTTAGTGATTTGGGTTTTCTCTCGTCTTCTCTTTGTTAGTGTGGCTAAAGGTTTATCAATTTTGTTTATTTTTTCAAAGAACCAACTGTTAATTTTGTCAATATTTTGTATTGTTTCTTTTGTTTCAATTTCATTGATTTCAGCTCTGAGTTTAACTATTTCCTGTCTTCTACTACTTTTGGTGCTGTTCTGTTGTTCTTTTTCTAGGGCTTTGAGCTGTAGTGGTTAGGTCATTTATTTGTTGAAATTTTACTTCTTTTATTAAATGTGCTCCATGAAATAAATTTTCCTCTAAGTACTGCTTTCATAGTGTCTCAGAGATTTTGATATGATGTTTCTTTTTTCTCATTTACCTCTAAGAATTTTTTAATTTCCTTCCTAATATCTTCTGTTATCCATTCATCATATATAGCATATTGTTTAATCTCCAGGTGTTGGAGTAGTTTTCTGTTTTTACTCTTTCATTTATTTCTACTTCAATCCATTATGATCTGATAGAATACATGGTAGTGTCTCTATCTTCTTGTATTTGCTACATTAGCTTTGTGGCATAATATATGGTCTATTTTAGAGAAGGATCCATGTGCTGCTGAGAAGAAAGTGTATTCACTCTTGGTTGGATGGTATAATCTATAAATGTTCTGTTAAGTCTAAATTATTGATTGTGTTATTGAGATCTATGGTTTCTTTTGTTCAATTTTTGTTTGGAAGATCTGTCCAGTGGTGAGAGAGGCGTGTTAAAATCAACCTGGTATTATTGTGTTATGGTCTATTTGGTTTCTGAAATTGAGAAGAATTTGTTTGACATACATGGATGGGGCATAGATGGTTTGGGGCATAGATGTTTATGATTGTTATATCTTGCTGATTTATGCTTTTCTTAAGCAGTATGAAATGTCCTTCTTTATCCCTTCTGACTAACTTTGGCTTGCAGTCCACATTATCTGAAATGAGGATGGATACTCCAGCTTTTTTGCTGAGTCCCATGTGCATGGTATGTTTTTCCCATCCTTTCGCCTTTAGTCTATGGGTATCTTTTTCTATGAGGTGAGTCTCTTGCAGGCAGCATATTGTTGGATCTTTCTTTTTAATGCAATCTGCCAGTCTATGTCTTTTGATTGATGAACTCAGGCCATTAACATTCAGGGTTATTATTGAGATACGATTTGTATTCCCGGTCATTTGGTTCATTTATTTATTTATTTATTTATTTTTTTGACACGACTTGGTTCCTCCTTTATTTGACAATTCCTTTAGGATAATTCCTCCCTTTGCTGATTTGCGTCTTTGTTTTTCATCTCTTCCTCATGGAATATTTTGCTGAGAATGTTCTGTTATGCTGGCTTTCTTTTTGTAAATTCCTTTAGCTTTTGTTTATCATGGAAGGATTTTATTTCATCGTCAAATTTGAAGGTAAGTTTTGCTGGGTATAAGATTCTTGGTTGGCATCTATTTTCTTTCAGGGCTTGAAAATATTGTTCCAAGCCTTTCTAGCTTTTAGGGTCTGGATTGAAAAATCTGCTGATATTCTTATTGGTTTCCCCCTGAATGTAATTTGGTTCTTTTCTCTCACAGCCTTTAAAATTCTGTCTTTATTTTGTATGTTGGGTATTTCATTATAATGTGCCTTGGTGTGGGTCTGTTGTAATTTTGTGTATTTGGAGTCCTATAAGCCTCTTGAACTTGATTTTCCATTTCATTCTTCAGATTGGGGAAATTTTCTGATATTATTTCATTGAATAGATTGTTCATTCCTTTGGTTTGTTTCTCTAAGCCTTTCTCAATCCCAATAATTCTTAAATTTGGCCTTTTCATGATATCCCATAATTTTTGTAGATTCTGTTCATGATTTCTTACCATCTTCTCTGTTTGTTCAACTTTGTTTTCGAGGTTAAATATTTTGTCTTCAATATCTGAGGTTCTGTCTTCCAGGTGTTCTATCCTATTGGTTATGCTTTCTATGGAGTTCTTAATTTGGTTTATTGTGTCCTTCATTTCAAGGATTTCTGTTTTTTTTTTAATATCTCTAACTCTTTATTGAAACGATCTTTTGCTTCCTGTATTTGTTCTTTTAACTGTCGATTGGTGCGATCATTCAATGCCTGCATTTGCTCTTTCATCTCATCATTCAGTGCGTGCATTTGCTCTTTCATCTCATCGTTTGCTTCCCTGATCATTTTAATTATGTACATTCTGAACTCCCTTTTTGTCATTTCTTCTGCCATGCTGTCATGGATTTATTGATGTAACATCTAGATTTGTTTGCGGCATTTTCTTCCCTTGTTTTTTCATATTGTTCAGGTATCAGTGGACCGCTAAGATATTGCAGATTTCCTCTATTGTCCCTGAAGATTTCTAGTATATCCCCTCTTAGCCTTCAGTAGGCTGAAGTCTTGGAGGAAGTTGATAATGCGGTGCTCCACAAGGAAGCTGCCTCTCTAGGGGTGGTGGCCTTCAGGTGTGGTATATTCCCTGCTAGTGGGCAGAGGTGCCTCCACTTGTTGACCAATGGTCATCCAAAGGGGAACCAGGCTGCGGGCTGAGGCAAGGCCTGTTTGGGCCTGTGTCTCTGGTTTTACTGTTCTTGTGGGAAAACCTCACCCGGCAGGGAAGACTCACCTGGTGGGGAGGTCTCGCTGATCAGTTCCCCTCCTAGAGGTTCCCCTTAATTTGCAACTACCGCCTGGGCTGGGCTGCCTTCCTCTGCAAAGTTCCCAGGGGCCCGTACCTACCTCCTGGGCCTGGGAGCCTTACCCTTCGCAGATGAGTCTCCTTAGGCTGCCTCTCCTCAGAGAATCTACCTGCAGTCCTGGAACCTTCACCCCTAAGCGTGTCTCTGTGCGGCTCTTCCACCAAGAAGCCTCCTAGGTCCTGGGACCCTGCTCTGCACCTAATTGCCTGGCTATGCGGCCCCTCCTCTGAGCAGCCACCTGGAGCCCCATACAGTCACTCCGAGTCCCTGCGTTCTGGGACTACCACCCCATCCAGGACGCCTCCCCAACGGGAGAGACTCACCGGCTGCTTTGAGTTGGTCCCAAGTCTCTCAATATCTCCATTTTTGAATCCTGAGTCCTGAAGCAACATGAAATGCAGCCACCCTCTAGTCCACCACCGTGAAACCGCCAAAAACCAATCTTTTGAGTATAACTTTAAGTTGAAGTTTGACTTATTTTGGAGCCACTGTAACATGCAGTAAGGTGGGAGGCAGAGCCTTATCTCAAGTAAGGTGGAGCTCTTCATAAATCTTGGGAAAATGTTCAAGTTTTGAAACTGATTGTTGCCTCTTTTAAAAATATCATATTGTAAAGTTTACATATATAGTTTCCTGACTCTGTATGAACCTTAGTTAACACAATATGACATTACATCTAAAGCATGAATTAAAGGAAGGTTGAGAGCGCTTTTAACTTTCCTTTTGTGTGGCAGAATGCTTTCATGTTTCATGATATTAACCTTTAAACAAATTAGGCTCTCATTATCTTTTAGGAATACATTTGCATTTTCATCCCACTGTAGAAGGAAACATAAAATTTTACATATATCCTATTGCTAATGGGTCCTGTTATAGAACATTAAGTGATATAAATAAATCTCCAATAAGATTCACCATTCTTCTAAGTTTAAAATTACCATTACAGACAAGTTTGGTTTGGTGAATAGCAGCTTGATAAAAATATATTTTAAAAAATTTTCTCCTTTAAAGATTTGTATACCTGGAAGATATGAACACATTTAGATGTTTTTACATTAAGTTTAGCTTTGAAAGCAAAATTCAAACTCTGTAATGTAGGATAATACTTGAAAATATTGTTGTGCTATCAGTTTCGCACAGATCCCAGTTCCTTCAAAGAATAAAACTTAGTAGACACAATGGTAAGAGTAAGTTAATGTTTTAAGAAATCCTTGTCAGTTTAATCCATGGATTAAGGCTTTTTTTTTTTTTTTTTTTTTATCAGTACATTAGTATCCTTATCCTTAGGGATAAATAGTTAAATAGCTTTAACTGATTGTTCCACATACATATATAACCAACTTTCTTACATACAAACTTGTTGAAATTTGCCCTTTACTTATACTGACCTTCTTAGCACTTACTTAGATTCTCATGTATTTTATCACACAAAACTTTCTTACCCAGAAACATTTTTCCTTCTATTAAATATATTTCTATACGTAGAGCCTTCTATTTTTTCTTTCCTATCTGTTGACCTTTTTTGTTCACATTTCGAAACAACTCTAATGAAATTTTTGAATTTAGATAAATTACTTCATTTTAATATGATGAAATATTTTATGTTATTTATAGTACTCTAATTGAAACACAGTTGAAACATTTGAATCCTTTTTTATATAGAATTGTACCTGTTAGGATTTAACTCTAGAAACTTTGTTTTTAGTGATGATATAAAGCAATTAAACCCTTTTTATTTAGCAATCTATGAAAACATCAGTAATGTTTAAGTATATTACTCCATGGAATTTAAGGAGTTAAAGAGTACCTGATGTTATTTAACAGTTAGCATTTTAATTTTGTAAATTAATCAGATGTCTCTAACAGACACATTTGAATAATCCCATGCATGTTAAATCTATTGTACTGTAAATACCAAAATATCAGATAAATGTATTGAACAGTATCTGTCATTTCTTTCCTGTTGAAGAAAAGTCCTTGAAACAATTTATATTAGTCATTTTATAGACATCAACATTTTATGTCTCTAGTTTGACCACCTAGAGACTTGTGAGGTAAGTAATTTTAAAGACATTTTACCTTTGTTTATTCAGTTTAAATTGAACCTTTTAAAATCATGTGAATTAAAGGTATCTGGATCCATTTTTAAAATTTTAATTTATGAGTTCTCATTATAGGCCGATTTTGGTATCATGTACATGATATATGGAGATATATATATATATATATATATATACAGACAACTTGAAATACATATAACACAAAAGCAAAACAAGAGTCCTAGGGAAAAAAATGATAATGGCAACTAATTATTTTAGTAAAATAGCATGAGAGAGTGGGAAAGAGAGAGAAAGGCAAAGAGAGGGAGTGGGAGAGAGAGAGAAAGAAAAAAAGCCTTAAAACCATTTTTCTGTGTTGCAGCCCAGGAGAAGTTTAAAATGGACACTTTTTTCTTCAGTCTCAGGTTGGTCCCTCATTGAGGCTGCTGGCTTTTGCAGTTTACATTCCAATGTAGGCTTCAGCAAGGCCAGGCAAGGGAAATTGCTGCCTACGACTTTTTAACCCTTTTTTCTTCCTGGCTGATAATCAGGTTAGTTTTGGATGCAGAAAATTAGGAAACATTATCTCCCACTACTTTTGAGGAATGGGGCTTCTATATTATCCTCCTTACTGAGACATGCCACTGGTTGTTGGGCTGAGTAGGGTTTTTTTTTTCTCTCAGTGACAAGCAGGTTAAGTTCTTGCTCCATAGATAAGTTGAGGTTAGGGGTTTCAGCCTTAGGACAGATGCTGGTTTAGTAAGAGCCAGGAGGATTTGAGCAGAAGAGTCGGAGTTGCAGAGGGAATGTTTCAAATGCAGGAAAGAGAAAGCCAGAATGTATGGAATCTCTTTCCATTTCCCCGAGTGCTCCTAGAAGTTAAAAAGATGCCTAACAATGTTGGGATCTAAAGTGCCAGTAAGTGGCCATTTGGAGTCATTATCTAGAATGTATGATGGCCACATTTGATTTCATAATCAGACAAACTTTTTTGGTTTGAGGTCTGGAGTGAGATGGAGGGACTGTAGTTAGGCAACAGGCAACCAAGAGGGCTATGGGTGGGGATTGAATGCCAGTTGTCCATTGCGAGAGAAGATCCAGTGAAGATAGAGGTGAAGCGTCCCTCAGCCCCTAGGGAATCACTTTGAGTGAAGGATGGGTTATCCAGGGGGTCGTCACCACCATAGGGTAAGCGTCAAGGAGGGTGCCCAGCTTTCGAGAGACAAGTCATAGAGACGAGGGCCAGGACCAAGAGTAGGTCTCACAAGAGGCAGTCCTCTCAGGAAAGCGTCCCCAGTCAGCTTGGAGTTCTCCCCCAGCAATTAGTATAGGGATTCAGCCATAGTTGTAAGAACCGTGGCTGAGGGTTCCCCCGACCCTCAGAGAGCCTTGGGGGTGCTGGACATTCAATGGTCACTTCCCAGGTGTTGAGGGTTGTTTAACCAAAAGCCCGGGGAAACACTTACCAAATGAGGCCAATGTTGGGATGTGAAGGAGAGTGCTCGGTGAAATGGAGGCCTGGTCTCTGAAAAGGGTTGGATTGGGTCCCAGGGCAGCTCAAACCCTTATAGCAAGGGGAACAAACACTCTGGGAAGCCTAATCCGAGTCATGGCACCAATGAAAGGAAAATGAAATGCAGACAAGCAGCAGAAACCAGGCAGAGAAATCTACACACAGAAAGTTTATTTACCAGTCAGAGTTTGACAAAGGCCATCACTCAAAAGGGTGAGAGAGGGCAGGGAAAATCTAACTCTGGGATATTATATAGGGCTGTTTGCATAGGCTTGCATGAGCTGTCTGTGTGAAGCCTTGCAGTGGGCTCTTAGAAGATCTAAGAGATATTTTAGGTTATGTTGGTTAACAGGTGGTGAGGGGGACAGGGAGCTCTCCGCTAACTTCTGTCTTCCTTTGTAAGTACCTCTCTAGGGCAGGAAGGTGAAATTTATTTTAAACTTTGGACCTAATAGATAATACTTTATCTTGGTTGTCCATGTCAATTGTATGCTCCATGTTAGTAAAATTTTTTCACTGATTCCTCCTCATCTTCATGACCAATAAAAGTTCGAGTGCTCCAGGGATTTTTTTCTCTTCTGAGGACATTGCTTTCCCTGTTGCCTCTAAGTTATACCTTTTTCTTTGTGTCTCTACTTCCTATGTGTTTTAGATCACTGGACCTGGAGAAAGTAGATGCTGTCTTTAAACCTCATTTGTAGCTTTCAGAGCACTCTGTTGTTTCTTCTCTAAAATTCTCTGACTTTGAATCTCCATGTCACCAGATTGTATTGTTTACAAACCCTTATTATTGCTATTGACTAATACTTCTTGGTTCATTCCATGCAGTGATTTTTTTATACTGAGTACTTGGAGTTAGACCAGACTGCACAAAGGTGCAATTCCACAAGACTTTTCACTCCAAATGCCAGTTGCAAGCATAGAGGTTCCCAGACCCAGTGTTTCAGTCAGCCTTTTTGCTGCTGTGACTAAAAGACCAGACAACAACAATTTTGGAGGAGGAAATGTTTATTTTGGGGCTCATGGTTTCAGAGGTCTTAATCCATTGACAGCTGGCTCCATTCTTCAGGGCTCAAGGTAAGACAGAGCAGCATGGCGGAAGAGTGTGGTGGAGGAAAGTGGCTCATATGATCAGGAAGCAGAGAGAGACTAAGTTCAGCTCACCAAATATACCCCAAAGGTAGGGGCCCAAGGACCTACCTCCTCCAGCTACACCCCAGCAGCCTACAGTTACCACTCAGTTAACCCCTGTCAGGGGATTAATTCACTAATTCGGTTAAGGCTCTCATAACCCAATCATTTCCCTTCTGAATGTTCTTGCATTGTCTCATACATGAGCTTTTGGGGAATACCTAATATCTGAACCATAATAACCACCTTCATTTTTTACCAACTCACTACAAATTTGGGTGTTCTTCCTACCCCCTCAGATGTGATAATTCATGAGAACTCATAGAAGTCAGGAAAGCACTGTAGTTAAGGATATGGCTTTATTGTAATATCTGGGATACAAATCAGAATTTAGCCAAAAGAAGAGATACATAGGACTGGGAGGCTTCCAAATGGGAAAATTTTGTTGTTTGTTCCCCATGGAGTCAGGGTGTATCACATGTGTAATGTAACAGTACATGCAGAGAATTGCCAAGCAGGGAAGCTCACCCTAGTCTCAGTGTCCAAAGTTTTTATTGGAGTTTCATTATGTAGGCATGATTAAATTATCGGCTACTGATTAGACTCTGTCTCTAACTCCCCTCCTTTCTTTGGTCAGCTGATACATCTTGGTTCGAAGTCCCAACCCTGTAATCACATAGTTGGTCTTTTTGGCATTGCCAGCTCCCATCCTGAGTCATTTCATTACCACAAACTATCTAGGAGCCCACCATGAGTTCCATCCATGAATAGAAAAAGATACTCCTGTCATTCAGGAAATTACTAGAATTTAGAGATTACCTCCCAGGAACTTGGGCAGGGTGGTGTTAGTCAGTCTTTATTACCTGGTATTCTTGCTCTCCCTTTTGTCAGTTCCCTTCATCTCTCACCAATTCTATTTCTAATCTTAATTCTTGATAATTCCAATCACGTAGATATTTTTTCAATATTCTGGTTTTTTGATCTTTTGAATTTGTCTTCAGTGAGCTCGACTGCCCACTTACTTCAGTCATTCCTTCTCACAGTCATACCCTAGATCTTGACTAGTAACTGCAGACTTCCTATAATTTCAGTTTCACATATTCCACTCACTCACCACTTCTTGCAATTTTCTCAACTTTCTCCTTTTAGTACCCTGACTCCAATAATTCTTTAACCCCACCGGGACCTCTAGTCCATTGATTGATTTGACCATACTCTCTTACATTCTCTATTGTCTTACTCCCTTCCTGCCCATAACATTGACAACGTGTCCCCTGCTCCCTGCTGGGTCGTGAACCAGGGCCTTGCACGTGTGAGGCAAGTGCTGTACTACTGAGGTAAACCCCTAGTATTAACATTTCTTCTTCCTTGATTCATTGTCCTTACTGAGCCAAAACCACATTTCCTGGTTCAGTCCAACTTTCCACTTTCTCCATGCCGGCACCCACAGAGCTGAATGTAGTTACTGAAGCACACGACTTTACTGAGTGGTTTCATTTTAAGTTCATGACCACAAACCTCAAGCAGGACCCTAATCCTGCCAGGTAATTGTGTTATATATCCTTAGTCTAGGAGGTGGGAGAGTGGGTGGATGATTATTTCATACTTTTTCCTCTCATCTTGTATTTCTAATACTTCTTTCCATTTTTCTTAGCTTATGACTTTTCTACTTTCCTGAAAAAGTTGTAAAGAACTTCCATAGAAGCCCCTAACCACATCTGTTCCTCTACTAGCCTTTGCATCCATATATTCCTATAGTTACTAAGAACTATGTATACTTCTTTCTATAGGCAACCCTTTCATTTGTGCATTAGATCACATCAGCTCTTGCTTATTCAAGAATATTGCTTCAGCCATTCTTTCCCTTTTCTAAGTTCTCCTCATCAGCATTCAAACATGTCATTTTTCTCATGTTAAAAAGTTCTTTTAGCTGGGCACAGTGGCACATGCCTGTAATCCCAGCAGTTTGATAGGCTGAGGCAGGAAGATTGCAAATTCAAAGCCAGCCTCAGCAATTTAGGCAAGGCCCTTGTCTTAAAGGCTGGGGATGTGGCTCAGTGATTAAGCACCCCTGGGTTCAATCCATGGTACCCCCCACCTCCCCCCAAAATTGACCTTACTTCTGCCTCTGCCACCCAGTTTCTGTGTTCTGTGTTTGTAGCAAACCCTTAAAGAGTTGTTTATAATCTTTTCTCCTGTCCCCGCCCCACCCTTTTTTAGCAGTATTGTGGATTGAACCCAAGGCCTCATACATACTAGGCAAGTGTTCTATCACTGAGCTACATCTCCAGCCTTTTTTATTATCTTTTGAGACTGGATCTCATTGCCCAGACTGCCCTTGAACTTGGAATCCTCCTGTATCATCCTCCCCATTAGCAGGGAGTATAGGTGTGTGTGCCACCCTGCCTGGCAGCTCCTCATTTAAAAAATCTTGTTATTTTGAAAACATACAAAAAGTTGTGAAAATGTTACCAAAAAACTCCTTTATGCCCATTCATCAGTTGTTAAAATTTCATGACATGTATATTATGATTCTGCTTATGTGTGTTTTTTTCTGAATCATTTGAGACTAAAGTTGTGTCAACATATGTTTACACCTAGATACTCATTGTTTCTTGTCCTAAGAACAAGGACATGCTCATACAATTTAAAACATCAGGAAATTTAACATTTATATAATGGTATTATCTACTCTGTAGTTTATGTTCAGAGCTCGTCTCTTCCCTCAATATGTTTACAGCATTTTCAGCATTTGTAATGGATTCATTACAATATTATGCATAAGCATTTTGTTGGGAATTTAGTATCCTTTGGAAGCAATTGTTAGCCTCTCTTGTGACTTCTGGCATTGACACTTTGAGAAGTATAGTCATTTTTATAGTCTGTTTCATCTTTTTCCTTAGGTCAGGCATTTTGGGGACAGGAATACTACATAAGTAATGGATATCCTTCTCAGTGCATTGTATTAGGAAGCACATGATTCCAATTTAATGTTAACTTTGGTTGTTTGGTTAGGATGTGTTTTCCAGATTTCTCCACTGTCAAATTACTCTTCGTTTTGAAGCATATAAGTAATTCATTGGGAGAGATTTTGAAATCATATAAATCTGTCATTCATCAAAATTTCACTAACCAGTTTTCACATGTTAGTAATTCTTGTTATCAATTATTACTATGATGACAAATTGATGATTCTCTAACTCAGCCATTTTGTCTGTATTTATTAGTTGATCTTCTGTTGTAAAAACTGCCCAAGTTTTCCTGTCTCCTTTTCTTACTTGACAGTGTAAATTCAATAAGTTGATTTTGTTCAGTGGGTGATGATCAATTTCTGAAATTTATTTTGAAGCTCCAGTTGTCCCCAATTTGACTAGTGGGAGCAACTTCAGGATTTTATATTCCCTGAGCATTATTTTGAGCACTTCCTAACTTTCCAGAACAACATATGATGCTCCAGGTTTATCTGCATTCCTACCCCTCAGTGGTATAATTGGATATATCACCATGGAGCCTTGGATTCCTTTTTTTCCCTTTTAATTAAGGTATGATTTTCATGGATTAAAATATAGACATTAATATTTAGTTATTAGTGAGTTTTGATAGTTGTATACACAATCTGTCATTTACTACCTCATACAAGATGTGGAACCTATCTGTCATTTAAGAAAGTTTCCTCATGCTCTTTTTTTTAAATCCAGCTCTCTCCCACCACCCGACAACCACGAGGTAACCCTTTATTTTCTACTATCATTGATTAGTTTTGCTTGTTCTTTTGTCCTTCTAGTGCATGTATAAGAATCATACATTAAGTACATTAAGTATTTGTAGGACTGGATATTTAGCTCAGTGGTAAAGCACTTGCCTAGTATGTGTGAGGTCCTGGGTTTGGTACTTAGTACTCCAAAAAAAAAAAAAGTATTTATTAGTTTGGTTTCTGTATCAGTTTAAATCCAGTCATGATGAGAAACTATATAGTAATTTAAACAGGGGTCACTAAATAAGAAGAATTATCAACTATAAGAGGAATTGGAGTAATGAGGGATTGGCTGTTAAGAGGGAAGGAGGATGTAGGAATAACAAGTAGAAGAAGCACTACTCCTATACTGAGATGGAATGAATGCTCAAGGAAGAGTGATCCCCCAACCCCTGGATGACAGCCAGACTTTGTTGGAAAGGGCATGGCTGTGGATTATTGAAGGGCAGAGCTACCTAACAAAAGTTTCTTGAAATCTGCCCTCTAGAACTTGGAGGAAGCCACCCTACCAAGGAAAACTATAGGAACAGACATCTTACCAAAGGTGCCCCATTATAAAACTGTCAGAAAGATGGTGCAGCGCTGGGTACTTCTGGCTGCCTTGCAGTACAGGAACAGAACACTGGAGGAGCTGCATATGCTGTAGTAAGCAACTTGATACTAGAGAAGCTGTCTGTGCTGCAGAATCTGAGTGCTGCTGAAGCCATGTGCACTGGAACCCAGAAACAAAACCCTTTCTTCCCACAAGATTTCTCTGGTGCCTCCTACTCATGAAGCCTAATATTGTGCCAGATGACAAAGAAAAAATATTTAAAGGGCTCAGATCTATTTTCACAGAGCAGGCAAAAAGAATGAATTTGGAGCTGGGAGTCAATAAGGTGATTATTAGCTCAGATCATGTTTCTTCTTTTGGACCTAAGTTTTAGTTGTATGATAGCAATTTTGCATGAAAGAGTGGTAGAGACTGTCCAGTAACTAGGTGGAGTGTGAGACCAAATTAGTCTGATGTTTTTAGGCTTTGTTCTAGTTTTAGTGTATTTTAGTCCATCATTGGCTTCAGATATTTTGAGGGTGGTCAGGACTTTTTCATCAGAAGTGCTTAGTATCTGCCCTGGCAAGTTTTTAGAGATCTCTTTGTGCTTTAGCACTAGCCAATATCCTAGATTTCTAATATAAGGATGATTTTCTCTGCTAATGCTGGCTGCCAAGGGTTTTTAGTTTATCTACCCTATATCCATTCTTCTAGAAATTAGCATATATGTGTATATTTTATTTCCTTTTAATTCATACAGAAAAGGTAGCAACCATGATACTCTTTTGTATTTTTCCTTTTCACTTAACAACATATCATGGAAATCATTTTATATTACTTTGTAGAGATTTGTTTTCATTATTTTATAGTTACATAGTATGCCATAGTATACATGTGCCATGGTTCATTCAGTTGATCTCTTGTGTTTGGGCACGTTCCTATGGTTTCCAGTATGTTGCAATAAAAAAATACTGTAATGAATAATCTTTTGTGTATATATTTTCATCTTGTTGGAGTCCCTTCTCTCTTGAATCTCTTCCAGTCAAAATTTTTTCTTCATTATTCCAGTTTAACTACTTTTATAAAAGATTTTAATGACTTCCATGTTGATAAATTCAGTAGTCAGTTCTAAATTCTTATGTCTTATGAACTCATTCTACCTTCACTCCCTTAATAATCTCTTATGTCTTATTTACTATGTTAATCAACTTTCCAACACTGTTAACAAAATGCCTGATATAATCAACTTATAAAGAGAAAAGATTGATTTTGGCTTACAGTTTTGGAGTTTCCAGTCCATACTTGGTTGATCCTGTCTCTGTGGGCCTGTGGTTAGGCAGGATATCATGGTGGGAGTTCATGGTTTGAAAAAAACTCATAGCATGGCCAGGCAGATAAAAGAAAGCAAGTAGTGTTCTAGGGGCCCACAGTCCCCTTCAAGGGCAGTCCCCACAGCAATGTAAATACCTTTTACTAGGTCCTGTGTGTTAAAGGTTCCATCCCCTCCATATAGTGCCACAACTGGCGACCAAGCTTCTAACAAATGGGCTTTTGCGGGGCATTCAGGATTCAAACTCTAGTACTGTTTATATACTGACAACTTCCAGATACATGTATCCAATCTAGATTTCTTTTCCAAATCTCAGATGCAATTTTTTTTTTAGCTGCTTACTTGATATTTCTATTTGGATGTCTAAAAGACATCTTAAGCATGTTTGCTTAGAATTGAACCCACTATCCCCTCTTTCCTTCATCTATTTTACTTATGGTTCTTTACATCTTGTTGATAGCAACCCCATCCTTCCATTTGTTCACAACAATGGTGTCATTTTGATTTCTCTCTTTCCCTTCCTGCATTCAGTGTATCAGGAGAAGTACTGGCTATATAGGCCTTTAAAACATACGTAATATTAGACCACTCCCATTTCCATCCTTGTCTGAGCTACTAATGTCACTTACCTGGGTTTACTGTAATAGCTTTCTGATTTTCTTCTGTAGTTTCTTTTCAACACATGTAGTCAGAGTGATCTTTTTAAAAAATATTTTCTTAGATGTCGATAGACATTTTATTTATTTATTTATTTATTTATTTATTTATTTATTTATTTATTTATTTCTATGTGGTGCTGAGAATCAAACCCAGTGCCTCATACATGGTAGGTAAACACTCTACCACTGAGCTGCAACCCCAGCCCCAGAGTGATCTTTTTAAACTATATCAGATCTTGTCTTTACTCTTAATGCTTGCCCTGTGACTTCCTATCTTACTCAGAATAAAAGGTTAAGTTCTCACAAGAATTAATAATTCCCTACACATTGTGGTTCCAGTCCTCTGATTTCATCGTCTTCTAATCTAACTGTTCCTGTCTCCTGATCTACTGTATTCTAGTTTTACAGGCCTTCTTTATCCTTGAATAAGCTGAGTATACTTCTGATTATATTTAGGATCTTTTCATTGGGTTTTTTTCTGCCTGGAATTCTCTTTCCCCAGGTATCTACATAGCTTACTCCATCAACTCCTTCAGGTTTGCGCTTATCCTGTTTAAAATTATAATCTCCCTCCCTTAATCCCCAATATTCCTGCTCTCCTCTGCTTTATTTATTTCTTCCTATAGGATGTAATACATTCTGACATGCTGTTTTACTTATTAATATAGACTCTAAGCTTATTGAAGGCAGTGACTGCTAACTGGTTCCTTTCTGTAGTATCAGTATCTAGTATGATGTTTGGTACATAGTAGATAATTAATTACTTGTTGGATGAGTTGGAAGAATTAGTTCTCTCTGAAACTCACAGCTCTTTAAATCTGAGTCTTAAAGCTTTTCTTTTTCTGCTTACATCAATGGTTCTCAAACTTCAGCATGCCTCATGATTAACTGGAGGACTTGCTAAAACAGATTCTGAACCCCAGGCCTGTTTTCTAATTTAATACATCTAAGTGGGGCTGGAAAATTTGCATTTCTAACAAGTTCATAGGTGCTGTTGATGCTGCTGCTATAAAGACCACACTATGAGAACTGCTAACTATAAAAATGTTTTCTTACATCTTTGATTTCTTCTTTCATTTATCTTTTCTTTCTGAAACTCTCTCATTGGGTTTTTTGAATCTGCCCTCTGAATTTCTTATCTTGACCTTTATGATTTCCGAAATATGAACATAATTTTTGTTTCTTTTGAAGGGACTCTTGTTGCCCAGGCTAGGCTTGAACTCTCTATCCTCCAGCTTTAACTTCCCTAGTAGCTAGAATTACAGTTGGGTGCCACCATGCCTGACTGGAATATACTTTTTAATAATGACCATTTCTCTTGTACTTCATTTTTAGCTTTGAAATCATGGTGGTTTGTTTATTAATTAATTAATTAATTAATTAATTAATTTATTGGTACTGGGGGATTGAACCCAGGGATGCTTAACCACTGAGCTACATCCCTAGTCTTTTTAATTTTTCATTTTAATTTTATTTTTGGGACAAGGGATTGAACTCAGGGGTACTCAACCACTAGCCACATCCCCAGCTCTATCTTGTATTTTATTTACATGCAGGGTCTCACTGAGTTGCTTAGCACCTTACTTTTTCTAAGTCTGGCTTTGAACTTATAATCCTCATGTCTGAGCCTCCTGAGCCACTGGCATTACAGACATGCACCACCATGCCCAGTACATTTCTTATTTTTGAGACAGGGTCTTGCTAAGTAGCTTGGGGTCTTGCTAAATTGCTGAGGCTGTCTTTGAACTTGTGATGCTCCTGCCTTAGCTTCCCTAACTGCTGGGATTACAGACGTGCATCACCACCCTTGGCTGAAATCATGTTTTCATTTTTTATTTCCAGAAATACTTCTATGTGCTTTAATTGGTCTCCTTAATTTGGAATAGAAAAAGCAGTCATAGAATTCATTTGGAAAAATAAGAGACCCAGAATAGTAAAAGCAATCCTAGCAATAAAAGTGAAGCAGGAGGCATCACAATACTGGACCTCAAATTATACTACAGAGCTGTAGTAACAAAAACAGCATGGTTTTGGCACCAAAACAGACATGAAGCCCAATGGTACAGAATAGAAGACACAGAGACAAACCCACATAAATACAGTTAACTGATAGTAGACAAAGGTGCTAAAAACATATGATGGAGAAAACATGGCTTTTTTAACAAATAGTGCTGGGAAAACTGGAAGTCCATATGTAGCAGAATGAAATTTAACCCATCTCTCGCCTGGCACAAAACTCAGCTCATTGTGGATCGAAGACCTAGGAATTATACCAGAAATCCTGCACCTGCTAGAAGAAAATGTAGGCCTAATACTCCAACATGTTGGCTCAGGAACTGACTTCCTTAACAAGACTCCTAAAGTGCAAGAAGTAAAACTAGAAAAAAAAAAAAATCAAGTGGGATGGTATCAAATTAAAAAGCTTCTTGACAGCAAAGGAAACATTTAGGCATGAAAAAAGGCCTACAGAATTGGAGAAAATCTTTGCCATCTGCTCCTCAGATAGAGCATTAATATCCAGAATATACAAAGAACTCAAAAAACTTAACATCAGAAAAAAATAACCTAATTGATAAGTGGACAAAGGAACTAAACAGATACTTCTCAAAAGAAGAAATATGAATGTTCAAGAAATACGTGAAAAAATATTCACTATCTCTAGCTATTAAGAGAAATGCAAATTAAAACTATACTGAAATTTCATCTTAGTCCAATCAGAATGCCAATTATCAAGAATACAGGTAACAATAAATGTTGGCAAGGATGTGGGGAAAAGAGTATATATACTCATATATTGTTTGTGGGACTGCAAATCCATGCAGCCACTCTGGAAACAGTATGGAGGCTCCAAAAAAACTAGGAATGGAACTACCATATGACCCCATTATCCCACTCCTTGGTATATATCTAAAGGATTTAAAATCAGCATTCTACAGTGATACAGCCACATCAGTGTTTATAGTAACTAAATTCACAATAGCTAAGCTATGGAGCCAACCTAGATGCCCTTCAATAGTTGAATGGATAAAGAAAATGGAGTATATTACACAGTGGAATATTACTCAGCCAAGAGAAGAATGACTTTTATGGCATTTGTTGCTAAATTGACGGAACTGGAGACTATCATGCTAAGTGAAAGAAACCAGTCTAAGAAAGCCAAAGGTCTAATGTTTTCCCTGATATGTGGAAGCTAATCCAAAATAAGGTGGGGGTGGATTAAAGAAAAAGAATAGAAGAAAGATCAGTGGAGTAGACAGAAGGGAATAAAAGGAAAGGAGGAGGAATGGGATAGGGAGACATTGGAAAGAATCTGATATAACATTTCTACATACATATATGAATATACCAGAGTGAATCTCACATCATGTACATCCACAAGACACTAATTTAAAAAAATAACAGTAAATAGCAGAAAGATCAGTAGAGTAGAAGGAAGGTAATGGGGAGGAGGCAAGAAAGAGAGAGGGGAAGTCCTGGGTCCTAAATTAGACCAAATTATATTCCATGCTTTTGTAATTATGTCAAAATAAATTCTGTTGCCATGTGTAACTTAATAGGAGCAATAAAAAACATTTTGGAAATAGAATATATGAAACAAAAATCCTATACGGTTTACAATGTTTCAGTTAGGAGGAGGAATAAAATGTGAGTATTTGAGGTGGTAGATATGTTAGCTTGGTTTCATCATTCTGCAGTACATATATGTAGTATCACTTTATACTCCATAAATACATACAGTTGTAATTTAGAAATGTCCAGTAAGAAACAAAAATTAATTATTTTTAAGGGTATATATTACTTGGATTTTATAAGTTAGTAATTCAGTTTAACTTCTTTTAGAGTAATTTTTTTTCCATATCATTCATTCTTTATAACTCTCCTGCTTTTGAGTGTCTGCTTCCCTGTCCAGTGGTAAGCATAGTTATCTTTTGGTGCTATCCTTTCAGATCTGATCTTTCTCTATAAAGTTTTTTTTTTTTTTTTAAGGGAAAATGTCAATTTCTTATTTTATTAATGTAAACATTTGATACCAAAGAGATTAAGGTAATTTTATGAATTCAGAGTTGTTTTAAGTACATGAAATTTCCATTTTACTATAGTTTTATAACACTAGTTCAAATATATTTCTCTACAACTATTCTTTCAAAGCTTCTTTGAGATTAACTGAGTCATCCCTAACGTGGACTTGGCTTTACCACTGATCCTGAAGTTAAAACAAATAAAATTCCAAATATTAATAAGCTAACAAATGGTCCTCAGATAAACAGGGGTGTTAATCTCCAAGACATACTGTTGAAATGTTTCTTCTGATTCAGCAGTTCTAAGTCAGAATCTTCAAAAAACAAGGGCAGAACAAAAGCACAAAGACATTTATGCAGCTTAAACCTCCCACAGTCCTAAGCCAAAGAGAAGCAAGGCAAAGCAACTTTCTTGCAAACTAAAAGGGTCTCCAGTATTTGCATCTAAATGAGCTTTCAGAGATAGATACTTGAAACCTAACATCAATATATTTACCATCTTGGCTGGGACTGCATTAATTATGTCTAAATAGTTTAATACCCATCCAAGTCCTAAGGTGAAAGAACACGTAGACTGGTTTGGTTACCGGCAAGAGCAGACTATAAAAGCAAAGGCTAGCAGTACTGTTGCAGCCCAGTGGGAAGTTTTCTTCCACAGAGGCAGAGTAGAACAATCCCGCTAAAGAGATCAGTGTGATCAGAACAGTCAACGTAGGCAGAGACAGAAACATTCTTCTTCCCCACTTATTTCCCGCTACCTTGCTTTTAAAACGTATATAGTAGTAAGAAAATTAAATTGCTGAGTTTTTAAAATTATGAGCTAGTGCTGCTCCGTTTCTTCTTGTTTCTTATTTTGATGTGTCGTCCTAGCTGCTTGTGGTATCATATTAGGAATTCCATCAGTGATTGGATAGGCTATTCCCAACTCTTCATTAATCAATTCGTTTGTTGAGGCTTCATATCTGAGCGGTTTCTTGGGAAAGCGGACCCACTAGGAACTCCAGCAACGCCTGGTCGAAAGTGCGGGACGGCCCTTTCGCCCTCTCTCTCTGATCTGCCAAGGACAGTGACCCCTTCGTGCGGAGGCACCTACGAGCGATCGCTGACAGCGGCGCGCGTGTCCTCCACAGCGTCCGGGCGAGCCTGCAGCGTGCCCAGTTCGGCACGATCCACAGCCGGCAAACGCTGGGCCTACGCCTTCCGCTAGCGGGATAGCGCTCCCTTCCCTCAGCACCCCTTTCCTCACACACAGTCGGCTACGCCCCGCCCCTGGTGCTGCGAGGAATCTAAAGTTTTTTTAAAAATATTTTTTAGATGTTGATAGACCTTTGTTTTATTCATTTATTTATATGTGGTGCTGAGGATGGAACCCAGTACCTCACACATGCTAGGCAAGTGCTCTACTACTGAGCTACAGCCCCAGCCCTCTGTGAAGCTTTATAAATGTACACATAAATACGTATTTTTGTCTATATACATAAATGGATCACACTATATATTTTCCATATTTTGTTATTTTTCCCACATACTATGTTTTAGAATCTTTTTCCATGACATATATTACACTATTTTGTTAAACTGAGACAATGCTTGTAGTACATATTGTTGTACTTATTTTTGGGTATACATAGGATTTTTTTCTAAGATAACTTTCTAGAAGTGAAACATCTGGGTCATAGAGTATCTGCATTTAGAACCTGGAAAAGCTGTTGCTGCTATTGATGCAGAATATATGGCTATTATTTTTCCTTTTTATATAAATATGAATACACACACATATATATATATATAAAATTTGAACTTTTGGAAACTTTAGTTGTGTTGTCAATATTGGAAAACGTATTCCAGTGTACTGTGTTGAGATGGCATTGTACAGATATTAACAGCCATGTTGGTTTAGAAATGTTAAACTTAATTTTTTTTTCATTTGTACAGGGGTAATGTACTTGTTAAATATGTAAGGTCTTATGTACATGGGTTTGATGACAGAAACTAATAAAGTATTCTCAATTATGAAATAAAACAATATCTGCATTTACAATTTTGGTAGATAATGTCAAATTGCACCTCTTCAAAGAATACCTATTCCAATACACATGGCCACCAATTGTATAAGAAGTCCTATTCTTCTTTCATTCTTGTTTATAGTAGAAACTATATGTTTAAATTTTATCAACCTATTGAATCAAAAATTATTTAATTTTACTTTTCCTGAGTTTCCTATGTGTATGGGGTCATTTGTATTTTCTGTGAATTTTATGTTTAGATGCTTTATCTCTGTTTTTATGTTGTTGGTTTTTATTGACTTGTAGGAGCTCTTTATATAAATAGAATAATTATAAAGTATTACTTAAAGGCATTTTCTCTTGATCTTTTATTTATTTGTTTAATTTTGAGCATGGTATCTTTTCTATTATAAAATTTTTCATTTTTAAATATTTAAATTAATAATTTTTTTTCAGAGTTTCTGGAATTTGAATCATACTTTAGGAAGCCCTTCCACTCTAGATTTTATAATAGTTCATATTTTATTCTAATACCTATATAATGTTCTTTCATTTTAAGGTGAATTTTGTGAACTGTCAATTTTTAGTGATGCTTCATTTTATTTTATTTTATTTTATTTTTCTACAACACAAATATGTACAATTAGTTGTCAATTAAATTAAAGGTTTTTCTAATTCATTGTACACACATGGGTTACAACTTTTAATTTCTCTGGTTGTACACAATGTAGAGTCACACCATTTGTGTAATCATACATGTACATTGGATAATGATGCTTGTCTCATTCTATCATCTTTCCTTTCCCCAGCCCCCCACCCCTCATTTCCCTCTACACAATCCATCCTTCCTCAGTTCTTTCCTTGACCCCTGCCCCATTATGTATCAGCATCCACTTATCAGAGAAAACATTCAGCCTTCGGTTTTTTGGGGATTGGTTTCTATCACTTAGCATGATATTTTCCAACTGTCCATTTACCTGCAAATGCCATAATTTTATTCTTCTGTATGACTGAGTGCTATTACATTGTGTATATATACCACAGTTTCTTTATTCATTTGTTGAAGGGCATCTAGGTTGGTTCCACAATCTAGCTATGGTGAAGTTGCTGTAAACATTGATGTGACTGTGTCACTGTAGTATGCTGATTTTAAGTCTTTTGAGTATAGGCCAAGGAGTGGGATATCTGGGTCAAATGGTAGTTCCATTCCAAGTTTTCTAAGGAATCTCCAAACTGCTTTCCAGAGTGGTTGCACCAATTTGTAACCCCACCAGCAATGTATGAGGGTACCTTTTCCCCCACATCCTCACCAACACCTATTGTTGCTTATGTTCTTGATAATAGCCATTCTAATTGGGGTGACATGAAATCTTAGGGTAGTTTTGATTTGCATTTCTCTTATTATTAGAGATGTTGAACATTTTTCCATATATCTGTTGATTGCTTATAAATCTTCTGTGAAGTGTCTGCTCAGCAACTCTTTAGCCCATTATTGGTTGGGTTATTTGTATTCTTACTGTAAAGTTTTTCTAGTGTTTTGAACATGAAGGGGTGCTGTATTTTAGCAAATGCTTTTTCTTCATCTATTGAAATGATCATATAATTCTTAACTTTATTGATGTGATGACCTAATGTATTGATTTCTGGATGTTGAGCCAACCTTGCATCCCTAGGATGAACCCCACTTGTTCATGGTGGACTATCTTTTTAATAAGTTTTTGTATGCAATTTGCCAGAATTTTGTTAAAAAATTTTGCATCTCTGTTCATCAGGGATATTGGTATGAAGTTTTCTTTCCTTGATGTGTCTTTGTCTGCTTTTGGTATCAGGGTGATATTAGCTTCATAGAATGAGTTCGGAAGGGTTCCCTCCTTTTGTTTCATGGAATACTTTGAGGAGTATTGGAATTAGTACTTCTTTGAAGGTCTTGTAGAACTCGACTGAATTGTAGAATTCGTCTGGTCCCAGGCTTTTCTTGGTTGTTAGGCTTTTGATGGCTTCTTCTATTTCATTGCTTGAAATTGATCTGTTTAAATTGTGTATGTCCTCCTGATTCAGTTTGGGTGGATCATATGTCTCCAGAAATTTGTTGATGTCTTCGAGATTTTCTATTTTGTTGGAGTATAGGTTTTCAAAGTAGATTCTAATTATATCTTATATTTCAGTGGTGTCTGTTGTGATTTCCTTTTTCATCTCAAATTTCAGTAAACTTGAGTTTTCTCTGCCCTTCTCTTCATTAGTGTGGCTAAGGGTTTATCTATTTTGTTTAGTTTTTCAAAGAACCAACTTTTTGTTTTTCAATTTTTTGAATTGTTTCTTTTGTTTCAATTTCATTGATTTCAGCTCTGATTTTAATTATTTCCTGTCTTCTACTTTTGTTGTTGATTTGTTCTTCTTTTTCTTTTCTTTTCTTTTTTTTTTTTTTTGGTGGAAAGCCATCATTTTAATGAAAACCTCTTCACCTATGCAGACTGCAACCCCCTCCCCAAGATGACTTCTTTCCTGTTGAAAGTCACTACTTTACATGCTCCAAACCAATTCCCAAACCCCAGCTGTAACTGTCTTTCATATTCACCAACTTCAGTATTCAAACTCCAGAGGATAGAGCACTGCGTGGAGGGAGGGTAAAGCGCTGATAAAGAAAAAGTGATGATGACATAGTCCATGCTTCATTCTTGGGTTTCTTCTCAGGCCAATTCAGAACCTTGAAAATAAAGTCAAGTAACACCACAGGCTTGCCCATGCATCACCAGCTGTTTAGAAAGTGTGGCTAGATCTCTGAGGTAGGCCAGGTATCCTCTGCACCTGAGGAAGGGTACAGCCAGCTTTTTTTCCAACAGTGATAAATAACCCTGCAGGATGAGCTGTGCCAGAGCTGGCCAGTAATTCACCTACTGCTATCGCTGTGGGGCCAAGCCTGCCTCGTAGCCCTACATCTTCATGTCATTGAGCCCTAGCTCCTCATTTTGTTCAAAGGTGCACTTGTAACGCTCCATCTTCATCTCCCGATCTTCTTCAGGTGCATAGACATTCTGCAAGTAACTGTTGCCTGCTGGATTATTCATAATAAAGTGGGCCTTCATGTTACCCTCGATGATCTGGTTCAACTTTTGGCTGAACTCCTGCGGTTTCTCTGACTGACCAGGATTGGAACTGTCACCCAATGTGAAAGGGTTCTTGGTTACCAGTTTGCAGATGTCTTTCAGGAACCCCTCCAGGGTGGTGAAATTGCCACTCAGGACAGCCATTCCCAGTTCAAATTCCAGCTCTGGGATTTCCACACTACATGTCTCAGACTTGAGAAGGTCTCTGGTCATGTCTGAGGGATCTGTGATGTGGAGTGTGATTCTGGTTCCCAAGGGTGCTACCTCTCCTCCAGATTTCACCTCATTAGTTTGATGTCTGCAGTTCTCACAGTTGGTGGCCATGACAATAACTTCCTTAAAGTGGGGGATTTGTACTTTATGTTGGTCTGAGCAGGGGCATTGCATTCTGGGCAGTTTGTGGTCGAACTGAAGTACTTCATTTCTGAGATCTTCCTCTTCTGACTTCTCTTCTGGTGCTTCTGTTTGGAGCCCCAGCATCTCTTCCTGCTGCAGGGTCCGGTTGTTGTGTGTGATCACTAGGGCATCATCTTTCCAGGGAGCATGGGGATTTTCTACAAAATTGTTCCCCGAGGGATCATCAATCATCAAAGTGAAAGGGTTGGCCATTTTCTTTAGCTCCTCAGTTTGACAATGAACTCATCAATTCTTTCAGCTATGGCTTCTTCCTTTGCCCTTCGTGTGGGTTGGTCCTGCTCCAGGCCAGAGATAGCACAGTTGATCAATCCTTCAACAGTGGTCAGAGTTCCCTTCTGGCTGAAAGCTGGAATTTCAAAATCCAGCTCAGGTATCCTGGTGGTAGCAGAGTCAGTCTTCACCACTTCTCTGTTCATGTCCTCCGGACCCCTAACGCTCAAAGAATAGCGCACTCCCTGGTCTTGGATCCTGCCTGCCGACTGTATCTCCGTGTTGCTCCAGCCACAGAGTTCACAGGAAAAGGAGCTCACAATTATTTCTCTGAAGAAGGGGATCTTCGTGAGCAAAAGTCGCGTTATGCTGTTGCGATAACAGTTCATGCACAGCGACTCGATCTCGGTGGGCTGCTGCTCCTCATCCTCCGTACTGGCTGATGGGCCGAAACAAGTGCCCTGCGGAGGATGGCCGGGCTGGAGTGGGAGAGCGGCGGCGGCAGCCCCCGGGGGCCGGGCTCTACAGCCCCGCTGGCTGACATCTCCCACACGCAGCGCTTCTGTTGCTTGTTCTTCTTTTTCTAGGGCTTTGAGGTGTAATGTTAGGTCATTTAGTTGTTGACTTATTCTTTTCTTGAATGTACTCCCATGCAGTGAATTTTCCTTTTAGTACTGCTTTCATAGTGTCGCAGAGATTTCGTTATGTTGTATCAGTGTTCTCCTTATCTGTAAGAATTTTTTTTATGTCCTCCCTGATGTTTTCTGCTATCCATGCATCATTCAGTAGCCTATTATTTGGTTTCCAGGTGTTGGAGTAGTTTCTGTTTTTTATTTTATCATTGATTTCTAATTTCATTCCATTATGATCCGATAGAATACAAGGTAGTATCTCTCTTTTTTGTATTTGCTAAGAGTTGCTTTGTGGCATAACATAGGGTCTATTTTAGAGAAGGATCCATGTGCTGCTGAGAAGAAAGTGTATTCGCTCATTGATGGATGGAATATTCTATATATGTCTGTTAAGTCTAAATTATTGATTATGTTAATGAGTTCTGTGGTTTCTTTGTTCAGTTTTTGTTTGTAAGATCTATCCAGTGGTGAGAGAGGTGTGTTAAAGTCACTCAGTATTATTATATTATAGTCAGTTTGATTCCTGAAATCAAGAAGGGTTTGTTTGACATACATCAATTCTCTATCCTTTGGGGCATAAATATGATTGTTATGTCTTGTTGATTTGTGGTTCCCTTAAGCAGTATAAAATGTCCTTCCATATCCTTTCTAACTTCGGCATGAAGTTCACTTTATCTGATATGAGGATGGAAACCCCTGCATTTTTACTGAGTCCGTGTGCACGCTATGTTTTTTTCCCATCCTTTCACTGCAAGTCTGTGGTTGTCTTTTTCTGTGATATTTGTCTCTTGTAGGTAGCATATTGTTGGGTCATTTTTTAAAATCCAGTCTGCCAGTCTGTGTCTTTTGACTCATGAGCTTAGGCCATTAACATTCAGGGTTATTATTGATATATGATTTGTATTCCCAGTCATTTTGGCCTATTTTTGGTTTTTAACGTGGGTTGGTTTCTCCTTTGATTGGCTTTTCCTTTAGGGTAGTTCGTCGCTTTGCAGACTGATATTATTGTTTTTCATTTCTTCCTCGTAGAATATTTTGCTGAGAATGTTCTATAGCACAGACTTTCTAATTGTGAATTCTTTTAACTTTTGTTTATCATGGAAAGGATTTCAACATCAAATCTGAAGGTTAGTTTTGCTGGGTAGAAGATTCTTGGTTTTCATTCATGTTCTTTCAGAGCTTGAAATACGTTGTTCCAGTTCCTTCTAGCTTTTAGTATCTGTACTGATAAATCACCTGATACCCATATTGGATATGTAATCTAATACTTTCCTCTCATGGCCTGTAAAATTCTATATTTTGTATATTGGGCATTTTCATTGTAATGTGCCTTGGTGTGGATGTGTGTAATTTTGTACATTTGCTGCCCTCTAAACCTCTTGTATTTGATTTTTTATTCCATTTGTCAGGTTTGGGAAATTTTCTGATATTATTTCATGGAATAGATTGTTCATTACTTTGGTTTATGGCTCTGTGCCTTCCTCAATCCCAGTAATTTTAAATGTTTTCTTTTTATGTTATCCCATAATTCCTTGAGGCTCTGTTCATGATTTCTTACCATCTTCTTTGTGTGGTCAACTTTATTTTCAAGATTATATATTTTGTCTTCATTGTCTGAGATTCTGGCTTCCAAGTGATCTAGTATGTTGGTGATGGTTTCTATTGAGTTTTTAATTTGGTTTATTGTTTCCTTCATTTCAGAGATTTCTGTTTGCTTGTTTTTTTCAGAACCTCTATCTCTTTATTGAAATGATCTTTTGCTTCCTGCATTTGTTCTTTCTGCATTTGCACTTTTAACTGTTTATTGAAGTGATCATTCATTGCCTGCATTTGCTCTCTTGTATCATCTTTTACTTCATGGATCATTTTAATTATATACATTCTGATCTCTTTTTCTGACATTTCTTCTGTGCTGTCAATGGATTCTATTAATATAGCATCTTGCCTTCCTTGTCGCTCCATAACGCCGGTTTCAAGCAGAGGATATCTGTTTCTTGGTCAGGCAGTTTTTGCTGCTTATTGATCCCCTGGTGTTTACTCATTTGTCTTCTGTGATGACCTGCAGTCTGCCAGCATACCGACGCCTTTTTTGAGAGCACATTGCTCACTGTCAGGCGTCTATCATATCGGCCATTTGCCTGCCTTACTCCTATCCATCACCCAACGCTCGAGGTTCACCTCCCGATCATCCGACAACAGTCAGCAAACTGATCGCCAACCGCCAGTGGAGCACCAGCTGCCTGCTGCTGCCTGGAAGTTCACTGTTACAGTACCTGCAGGTTTGATTACACGTGGCTGCTGCCATTTTGAGACAACAGCCAGGCCCCGTAGGACCCCTGGCCGGACTGACTGAGCCCCATCTCCAGGATCCCTCAGCCTGACCAATCACTCCCTGCCTCTGGGGCCCTCACATCGACTGACTGCTCCCTGCCGCCAGGACCCCCAGACCAACTGACTGCACCCTATCACCGGGACCCCAGACCAACTGATTGCACCCCGGCCTCCAGGATCCCACAACTACACCAAACACACTGGACCTCCAGGACCCCTGTTGGACCAACTGCATCCTGTCTCCAGGACCTCCAGCTGATCACGGCCACCCCTGAGCTGCAGCTCCCCATTTGCCAACACATTTCGAAGACAGAGCGGCCATCTTGGATAATCCTTGAAGCCGTAGCTCCGATCTTTGGTTGGGGCAAATCCCATCCTGCCACGCCTGCTGGAGGCTTGAAGCTCATTGTCAGGTACCTCTCATGCATCAGGCTACTGAACACTGGGAGGTTTCATTAGTATATGACTGTTATACAGTAGATTTTCTTTTTTCTCCTTTTTAAAAAAATTTAAGTTTTTATTTCTTTACTTTTTTTGCTTTCTTTTCCTTTTGTTTACCTGTTCCCTCAGAGTCTCTTTCTCCCTTTTTTGCATGCTAACATCTGATTTCTTTTGATTACACTCTCACCCTTTCTATTTTCTAGAACTTCTGTATATTCTTTTCTTATCTCATTAACAGCCACATTTTACATCCCTCTGCATCCTCTTTGTCCTTCATTTGAAACTGCAGACCTTATTACAAACCTGTTTGTTTTACCGAAGATAATATTTGAACTCATTTTTGTTTATTATTGACCAATTTTGTTATTGTCCCCATAGGGGCTATTTGGTCTAGGATTGCATAGTGTCTGATTTGGGCACTGCTAATATTGATCTCCCCTTAAAGAAAGGGTTTTGGAAACCTATAGGGCCCCTATAAGCCTATAGGGGGAAATCTGCAATACCCCCAGATCTGCAGTGCTAGAGGGGAAGATACATGAACAACATGAAAAAACAAGGGAAGAAAATGATCCAAACAAATCTAGATTCTATAGTAATAGAATGCAATGACAGTATGTTAGAAGAAATGTCAGAAAAGGACTTCAGATTATACATGATTAAGATGATTTACGAAGCAAAGGATGAGATAAGAGAGCAATTGCAGGCAACGAATGATAATACCAATAAGCGGAAAGAGCACCTGCAGGAAGCAAAGATCATTTCAACAAAGAGATAGGATTCTCAAAAAAAAAACAACAAAATCCTTGAAATGAAGGAGACAATAAACCAAATAAAAAACTCAATGGAAAGCATCACCAACAGACTAGACCACTTGGAAGACAGAACCTCAGACAATGAAGACAAAATATTTAATCTTGAAATAAAGTCGCCCAAACAGAGAAGATGGTAAGAAATCATGAACAGAATCTCCAAGAACTATGGGACATCATGAAAAGACCAAATTTAAGAATTATTGGGATTGAGGAAGGCACAGAGATACAAACCAAAGGAATGAACAACCTATTCAATGAAATAATATCAGAAAATTTCCGAAACCTGAAGAATGAAATGGAAAATCAAATACAAGAGGCTTACAGAACACCAAATGACAGAATCACAACAGATCCATACCAAGGCACATTGTAATGAAAATGCCTAACATTCAAAATAAAGATAGGATTTTGAAGGCCGCGAGAGAAAAGCATCACATTACATATAGGGGAAACCAATACGGATAGCAGCTGACTTCTCAACCCAGACTCCAAAAGCTAGAAGGGCCTTGACCAACATATTTCAAGCTCTGAAAGAACATGGTTGCCAACCAAGAATCCTATACCCAGCAAAACTAACCTTCAGATTTGAAGATGAAATAAAATCCTTCCATGATAAACAAAAGTTAAAAGAATTTACAAATAGAAAGCCTGAGCTATAGAATGTTCTCAACAAATATTCCATGAGGAGGGAAATGAAAAACAACAATGTAGGGTCAGCAAAGGGAGGAACTACCTTAGAGAAAAACCACTCAAAGGAGAAACCAAGCCAACTTAAAAACAAAAAATAAGCCAAATGACTGGGAATACAAATCATTTCTCAATAATAACCCTGAACGTTAATGACCTAAACTCATCAATCAAGAGACATAGACTGGCAGAATGGATTAAAAAGAAAGACCCAACAATATGCTGCCTGCAAGAGACTCATCTCATAGAAAAAGACAACCACAGACTAAAGGTGAAAGGATGGGAAAAAACTTACCACACACATAGACTCAGTAAAAAAGCGGGGGTTTCCATCCTTATATCACATAAAGTGGACTTCAAGCCAAAGTTAGTCAGAAAGGATAAAGAAGGACATTTCATACTGCTTAAGGGAACCATAAATCAGGAAGACATATCGATAGTAAATATTTATGCCCCAAACAATGGTGCATCACTGTACATCAAACAAATCCTTCTCAATTTCAAGAATCACATAGACCACAACACAATAATTCTGGGCGACTTTAACGCACCGCTGTCACCACTAGATAGATCTTCCAAACAAAATCCACCCAAAGAAACCATAGAACTCAATAACACAATCAATAACCTAGACTTAATAGACATATATAGAATATTTCATCGATCAATGAGCAGATACACTTTCTTCTCAGCAGCACATGGAACCTTCTCGAAAATAGACCATGTGTTATGCCACAAAGCAGCCCTTAGGAAATGCAAAAAAAATAGGGATACTGCCTTGTGTTCTATCAGATCATAATGGACTGAGAGTAGAAATCAATGACAAAATAAAAAAGGGAAATTACTCAACACTTGGAGACTAAATAATATGCTATTGAATGAAACATGGATAACAAAAAACATCAGGGAGGAGATTAAAAAATTCTTAGAGGTCACTGAGAATGATGATACAACATATCAAAATCTCTGGGACACTATGAAAGCGGTACTAAGAGGAAAATTCATTGCATGGAGCGCATTCCAGAAAAGAATGAAAAGTCAACAACTAAATGACCTAACATTACAGCTCAAAGCCCTAGAAAAAGAAGAACAGAATAACAGCAAAAGTAGTAGAAGACAGGAAATAATTAAAATCAGAGCTGAAATCAATGAAATTGAAACAAAAGAAACTATTCAAAAAAATTGACAAAACAGAAAGTTGATTCTTTGAGAAAGTAAAGAGATGCCACACTAACAAAGAGAAAGAGAGAGAAGACTCAAATTACTAAACTACATGATGCAAAAGGAATATCACAACAGACACCACTGAGATACAGAACATAATGAGAAGCTACTTTGAAAATCTGTATTCCAACAAAATAGAAAGTACCGAAGACATTGACAAATTTCTAGAGACATATGCTCCTCCCACACTGAACCAGGAGGACATACACAATTTAAACAGATCAATATCAAGCAATGAAATAGAAGAAGCCATTAAAAATTTACCATCCAAGTAAAGCCCAGGACCAGACGGATTCTCAGCCGAGTTCCACAAGACCTTCAAAGAAGATCTCATTCCAATACTTCTCAAAGTATTTCAGGAAATAGAAAAGGAGGGTACCCTACTGAACTCATTCTATGAAGCTAATACCACTCTCATACCCAAACCAGGCAAAGACACATCAAGGAAAAAAAATTTTAGACCAATATCCTTGATGAATATAGATGCAAAGATCCTTAACAAAATATTTGCAAACCGTATTCAAAGACATATTAAGAAAATTGTGCACCATGATCAAGTTCAACATTCGTAAATCAATAAACATAATCCATCATGTCAGTAGACTTAAGGATAAGAATCATATGGTTATTTCAATTGATGCAGAAAAAGCGTTTGACAAAATACAACACCCCTTCATGCTCAAAACACTAGAAAAAATAGGGATAGTAGGAACATATCTGAACATTGTAGAGGCTATTTATGCTAAGCCCATGGCCAACATCATTCTTAATGGAGAAAAACTGAAACTATTCCCTTAAAAAACGGGAACAAGACAGGGATGTCCTCTTTCACCACTTCTATTCAACATTGTCCTCGAAACTCTAGCCAGAGCAATTAGGCAGACTAAAGAAATTAAAGGGATATGAATAGGAAAAGAGGAACTTAAGTTGTCACTATTTGCGGATGACATGATTCTATATTTAGAGGATCCAAAAACCTCCTCCAGAAAACTTCTAGACCTAATCAATGAATTCAGCAAAATAGCAGGCTATAAAATCAACACACATAAATCTACAGCATTTTTATATGCAAGCGATGAAACAGCTGAAAGGGAAATGAGGAAACAACTCCATTTGCAATAGCCTCAAAAAAAAAAAAATACTTGGGCATCAATCTAACCAAAGATGTAAAAGATCTCTACAATGAAAACTACAAAACACTGAAGAAAGAAATTGAGGAAGACCTTAGAAGATGGAAAGATCTCCCATGTTCTTGGATAGGCAGAATTAATGTTGTCAAGATGGCCATACTACCAACAGTGCTATACAGATTCAATGCAATTCCAATTAAAATCCCAATGACGTACCTCACAGAAATAGAGTCAGCAATCATGAAATTCATCTGGAAGAATAAGAAACCCAGAATAGCTAAAGCAATCCTTAGCAGGAACAATGAAACAGGGGGTATCGCAATACCAGAACTTCAACTATACTACAAAGCAATAGTAACAAAAACGGCATGATATTGGCACCAAAATAGATCAATGGTACAGAATAGAGGACACAGACACAAACCCAAATAAATACAATTTTCTCACACTAGACAAAGGGGCCAAAAATATGCAATGGAGAAAAGATAGCCTCTTCAACAAATGGTGCTGGGAAATCCGTATGCAACAGAATGAAACTAAACCCATATCTCTCACCCTGCACAAAACTCAGCTCACAATGGATCAAGGACCATGAAATCAGATCAGAGACCCTGCATCTTATCGAAGAAAAAGTAGGTCCAAGTCTTCACCTTGTTGGCTTAGGACCAGACTTCCTTAACAGGACTCCCATAGCACAAGAAATAAAAGCAAGAATCAATAACTGGGATAGATTCAAACTAAATAGCTTTCTCTCAGCAAAGGAAACTATCAGCAATGCAAAGCGAGAGCCTACAGTGTGGGAGAATATCTTTGCCACTCATATTTCAGATAGCGCACTAATTTCCAGGATATATAAAGAACTCAAAAAAGTCTACACCAAGAATACAAATAACCCAATCAACAAATGGGCTAAGGATATGAACAGATGTTTCACAGAAGAAGATCTACAAGCAATCAACAAACGTGAAAAAAATGTTCACCATCTTTAGTAATAAGAGAAATGCAAATCAAAACTACACTAAGATTCCATCTCACCCCAATTAGAATGGTGATTATCAAGAATACAAGCAACAATAGGTGTTGGAGAGGATGGGTGGAAGAAGGTACACTCATACATTGCTGGTGGGGCTGCAAATTAGTGCAGCCACTCTTGAAAGCAGTGTGGAGATTCCTTAGAAAACTTGGAATGGAACCACCACTTGACCCAGCTATCCCACTCCTCGGCCTATACCCAAAGAACTTAAAGTCAGCATAGTACAGAGATACAGCCACATCAATGTTCATAGGTGGGGGGGAAGGAAAAATAATGGAATGAATCAAACATCATTACTCTATGTAAATGTATGAATATGCAAATGGTATGCTGTTACTCCATTTACAAACAGATACAACATGTATCCCATTTGTTTACAATAAAAATAAATTTTAAAAAAATAGCATCTTGGTTTGTTTGGGGCACTTTCTCCCCCCACCCCCTTTTTTTAATGTTCATGTATCTTCCCCTCTAGCAGTGGGGATGTAAGGTATTACAGTTTTCCCAGTTTATAGTGTCCCTGCAGGTTTCCAATTTCTCACCTTTAAGAGAGAGATCAATATTAGCAGCATACAATACAAACAATATGTAGCCTTAAACCAAATAGCCCCTATGAAGTCATTAACATTAACATAACAAACAGAGATGATGAGTTCAGTTATTATCTGCAGCATAAACTGTAGGTCTGCAATAAGGTCTACAGTTTCTAATGGTGAACAAAAAGGATGGGGAGGGGTTTAGGATGTAATGTTAATGAGATTAGAAGTGACTTATAGAGGTACTATATCATAAGAAGAGTGAAAACGGAATCAAAAGAAGTTGGTTGTTAGCATTAGAAAAGGGAGAAAGAGACTAAGGAAACAGATAAATAAGAGGAAAATAGAGTGAGAACATTTTTAAAAATCTACAACAAAACTTTAATATTCTCTTCAAACCTCCCAGTCTTCAGTAGCCTAATGCATGAAAGGTACTTGATAATGAACTTTCAAGTCTCTGGCAGGTGTCCCAGGATGGGAGCTGCCCCAACTAAAGATGGCGGCATCCCAGTAGGGGATAATCTATGATGGCCACAGAGGTGTCCCCCTGAGTTGGTAGATGGGAAACTATAGCGCTGTTGCTGAGTTTGGGGGCGGTGCCTTGGCGCTGGAGTTCCGCGGGATACTTCATTTTGATAGACTTCCATAAGCAAAGTTTTTCCAGAAGAACATCTAGAATTGTTTATGTCACAAATGCATATGAAAATTACTAGGTAAATTGGTAGAGAAAACAAGATTTTAATAGATCTTGGAAGACTCACAAGGAGAAAGAAAAGGGGGATAATAAAGAATAGGACCATTATTTTCCATCTAATTTCTAATATCTTTCTCTGACTTACATAGTTCATTCTATAGCATATTGTGGTATGAGTATCCTGTAAATATTAGTGAATAAACATGTAAGTTGTACTAATGTATTTTTTCACTCTACCTCCTCAAGGACACCTTTCATGATTAAAGTTATTTATTCTTTGATCATCTACTTACAGGATTTTTTATATTAATGAATATAATACCTTTTTTTTATTGTAAACAAATGGGATACATGTTGTTTCTCTGTTTGTACATGGCATAAAGGTATACCATTTGTGTAATCATAAATTTACATAGGGTAATGTTGTTTGTAATACCTTTTTTTTTAATAATTGGATTTTGTGTTAGTTGAAATCCCTCCATCTCATTGCTTTAGTGATAATTTAAAGCTACGGATAAATAATTTAACACATTCTTTTAATGAGAACTTTGGTGGAATACTTCTCTTATTGATCTGGTTGTTGGATTCTTTTTGTAAGTCTTTTTACATACTCAGGATTTTGTTCAGCTCAAGTATATTGGCTTAGCCATAGGATTTTTATTTTTCTTCAGGTAACAGGAAATCTGGTTATAGGTAGTCCAGAGTTTATAGAGGTTCTACAGTGACATGGGGGACATGGGCTCTGCTATCCTTAAGGGGACTTTTACCATATAATTTCAAAATATCTGTTACCTTGCCAGATATTTTACCTATTTATCAGCAAAGTAATAGTTTTCATTAAAACTTTTTCCACAAGACTTATGTTTTCATCACATTGGTTATAACTGGGTCATGTGGCAATGATGGGATGTAAAAGACTGGAAAGTTGATAATTTTAGGCATATTAGTACCTCTTCTAAAATTAGTATTCTGTTAACAAGGAAGAGAGTGGGAATTTGGGATAGATAGCTGGCAGTTGATAGGTGGTAGGCAATCATACATCTCTGATCCTTAAAGTAGTCTGGCAGATTAGATGTTACGTTCATTGAAGAGAAGGATCAGAAGGGCTAAGTAATCATACAGTCAGACAGCTAGTTATTGGTAGAAGCAGGGATATGAAAAAAAGTTAATCTATGTCCAAAGCCCTTACTCTTTCATTTCGTTACACTTTCTCTTTATTTTGTACTTTTAGTAGCCTGGTTTAAGTAAATATTTTACATAAATAATATTCAAAATATTTAAATTAAATGTGATGCTCTTTTAGACTAGTTTATTAGTGTTTAAAAGTAAGCCTCTACTAACTACGTCTTTTTGATACACTTACGGTATTTTTGCTTAGAGTAGTATTTTTTTCTTGCAAAATAAGAAATATTTGGGAAGCCAGATTACTCTGTTTTCAGGATATGTTAGACTGGACCTACTTTCTTATTCTAATTACTTTTCTTCAGCACTTAAGCTTTACTCAAACTATAGTGAGGTTTTCTCCAATTGTGTGTTGGAAGTAGTAGTGGTATTCAGGTAAGAATGATTTATGAAGTTGAAGTTTAAATATAGTGATATACTGTGAGATTACATATTAGGCATAGCAACAGTTGCTTTGGTTTGTAGCCAAAAACTGGCAAATCAGGAATTTGAAAGAAAACAAGGAAGGGGGAAAATTCAGTGGTATATGATTAGGGCTACAGATATAGGGAAAAACAATAAAGTGATTCTAACTGAATATGATTTACAAAACTAACACTTAACTACAGCTTTGAAATTTCTTTTAGAAAACAAAACTTGCACCAGGTCTAGTTATTCAGCATGCCTAGGGACTCAACATTAGAGGTAGAAGGAAGCACGATTAGTGTTGTGCTTTCCTTCAAGATTTTTATGTGAACTTCTGTTGAACTTCATTTCCAGGATTGTATGAGAAATTATTTTTCTTATGCAAACACATATAATAGACACGTACATGTTTGTTTACCCAAATCTGTAAGTAATCTCTCCCTCTTGTAAACTCCTATTACATTTTGTATTTCTCTTATGATATCAAGCCATTTCTATTGTGAATTATATTTGGGTTCACTTCTTTTATTACCAGAGTAAATGTTCTTTTTAGGCAGGAACTGCTTATTAACCTTTAAAAAATTCCTGTAGTACCTGCCTAAGGCTTTCTACTTAGGTTATTCTTAATGAACACCAAATTAATAGAAGAGCATAAGATGTTTTATTTATTTATAAGTAAATATTAGAAAAGGATTTAAAGCAGTATTGCTATCTGTATGTCATGTATCTTAGAAGTAGAAAAGTATTGCTAACCCTAAAAGCGTAATTCATAAAGAATTTTAGCTGATATGTCATTAAAATACATTTCTGTGTTTGTGTGTATTTTTTTTTAAATTGTTATTTATAAGGATTCCTAGTGCCTGGACTTACTCCTCTAAAATGAAAGTTTAATTTTAACTTCAGAGGAGGCATTCCAAACCTGTTCTTTACATTGCTTGAAGAAACCATGGGAAAGCAAATGGTGCAGGAAGTACTTGTGGTAGTTCTGTAAATTCTCTTTTCATCTGACCTTTTATTGAACTGGTGGTAAAAGAGTAGTGTAATGTTAAAATATTTCATTAGTTGAATCTAAAATTTTAGGTTAAGAATTTATATTTTTAAGCTTTTAATGTGATTTTGGATGTTTTTAGTTTATGTGTCAGTGGGTATGCACTAAACATTTTAAGTTGGTGGGATAGCTCTTTGAGGAAGGAGTCAGCTTGAAAGGCAAAGATTTGTTGAGAGAGAATTCAATCTCCGTTCTCTCAGATATTCTCTGTTTTGTGGGAATTCATAGAAAATTTATAGTACCATAATAAATAATTAAAAATTTATATTGACTTCAACAGTGAATAAATACTTTAGGGGTAACAATTTTCAGAACTAGACAGACATTGTGAATAGAGTGTGTGTCACACTATATTTTTTTATTTAAATAAAAAGTTTATTCAAATATAAATACTTAAAATGAAATTTTTTACAATTACAAAAGTGAAGTATATATTTAATTAAAAGTTGATCTATATCTCCTTTCAGTCCTGCATTTGCCTGTGGGAACCATGTAAAGGTTTGTATACTCTCCTAAGTTTTACTCCACAGTTCTAAATATATACAGATCAATAAACACAGTCTTATTATTATAATAATAAGACCATGCTGAACATATTGCTCTGTGACTTGTTTCTTTCACTTAAGGATAAAACTTGGAGAGTTTTTCCTCTTAGAAAAAAATAGATGTTAGAAAAAAATAGATGTTTTAAATCATGCATTGTATTCTATAGTTTATAGTATCTCATGTGCCAAAAATTACTTCTCTACTAATGGACTCTCATTTTTTCCTCCCTCTCTTCTTCCTCTACTTCTTTCCCCGTTTCCTTCCTTCCTTTCTTCCCCTAATAATTAATAAACTTTAGAGCAGTTTTAGGTTCACTGCATACTCTAGAGGGAAGTACAAAGATTTCCCATATATTCCCTGCCTATACATGTGCAGTCTCCCCACTATCAATATCCTGCACTACAGTGGTACATTTGTTAAAATAGATGAACCTACATACACATCATTATTACTCAAAGTCCATAGTTTACACTAGGTTCTGCTCCTGGCATTGTACTTTCTGTGGACTTTGACAGATGTATAATGACTCTGTAACTTACAGAGTTTGATGCCCTTCAAGTCCTCAGTGCTCTGGCTAGGCCTGGGCAACCATTTATCCTCTTACTGTCTTCCTAGTTTGCCTTTTCTAGAATGTCTTATAGTCAGAACCATAAGAAAATAGGCTATGTCTGTAATTAGACACTATTGTTGTCTTGCTGGTGTTTCCTAAGCTCATTTTAATACTTACATGAAATAAATGACTTGAAAATATTTTGTAATATTTGGCTCAAGATATAGAAAAATTGAGTAAACCAAAGACCATTAAATGACTGAAGCAGTAGTGATAGATGGGCAGGTGTGTGCAAGAAGATTCAGTCTTGCTATGCTCTTTGAGTTGAACTCTGTTACGCCTTGTAAAAGTGAGTACTTCTGCTTCCCACTTTAGTTAGTATTGTGTGCCAGTATGTCCCACTGACACTGTGTGCTATTATCATACTACCTAGGAGTTGTCTTTTCTGGGTAACCCCAGTGCATGATGATCAGAATTTTGGATGGATTTTCTGGTCCAGAGGAAGTGTTACCATTCCTGCTGAACTAAAAAATTTCCCCTTCCCTTCCCACTACAATCTGTTGATACTCCTTACCCGTACTTCTGAAATACTGATAATCTTCCTTATATTTTTGTTCCTGAGCTATCACAGGCACAGTCTATTCCATATTCAGGTCGGTGGAAGGGAGCTCATTATTTTCGAGTGTGGCAGTGGGAAGTGTCTAACTTTTCTTTGCGAAGCAGCTAAGGTCCCTATCTTAAGGCACTGTGTATCCCTCCCATGAGATGGTGATATGTGTTGTGTTAAGCATGGACAGTGAGTGAGGTTATTCTCTGATCCCACTTGGTGCATTATTGAATAACCTATGTTTAGTGGTGTCAGTGTTGGTATGCAGGGATGGCTTCCCTCCCTTTCTTTCCCTACCAGTTCTAACTATAATTTGGTTGTACCATATAAGCTGGCAAGTATCCCTCTACATCATTGGGCAGTACTTCTGAAATAGTGTTCAGTGGAGCACTATAGGTATGGACCTTATACAATACTCAGTTAGTGATAACTTCTGCCATTCCTGGAATAGGGAACTCTGCCTTTGAGATTCCCTTATCAGTAGAGTCTGGAGTTCATTTTTTCCCATTTGCTACTGTATGAGATTATAGATCTCATTTTATACCAATATTCCATCCCCGTTTGGAAGCAGTGTGTCAAGTTATAAGATTATCAGGGCTCAGAATTCTAGATATAGTTATAGAAACCAGATGACCTCTACTCTTAGTGGTTTAGGTATGGAGTCTAATTATGGTACTACTGCCATTAATGTATACTGAGAGCATAGTGTAAAAGTTACTCTTGCTATCCTTTGATACTCAGTTTAGCACTGGTAAAGAACATGTATGAGTTTCAAAAATCAGTATGTACTTGGAAGGGTACCTCTATACATTCTCCTTTAAATTTTTTTGATAATAGTTTACCTTGACGATAAAACTCAAACTTGTGTACTCTGTGTGTGTGTGTGTTGGTTAATTGTCCTGGAAGAGGTAATTGGGAAAGGATATTGTCATTGCAACTCATTCTCTCTTTTAATAGAGTCATTACTATATTGGTTTATGTCTTCATTGTGCAAATATTTATTGAGTCCCTTTTTTGAGTTGGGGAAAAGATATGATGATATAAAGATGAGTTTAGTTCTTCCCTTCATAGAGTTGATAGGCCAGTGGTGGAGATAGTTGAATAAGTGATTATGATACAGTATCAAGGACTGAGGTATAACGAACTTGGCAGGGATGGTCATGGAAGCGTCCTGGGAGGTGATGTTGAATTGAAATTTGAAGTGTTAGTAGGATAGACAAAGGTGAGATAATCAAAGAATGTTTGAATGATTTCCATACATCTCTTTATTTTGCTAAAACTCAAAAATAAAAATAATTATATAAATAAGGGTTTGAAGCCTCCTAAAATAACAATGTTTTGTTCATTACTGTCTCATGACTACTTAAGACAGTGCCTAGTATATGATTGCAACCATGTAGATGTTTGCTGAGTGAATAAGCGGATGCATGCTCCTTTTATTTTTTAAAAAAATATGCCTCATGTTGATTCATGTTGAAACTTATCTATATTTGATGTTTATTATCAGATATAATGTATGACTTTCCCTTGGCTTTGCCCTTCATTCATTTATTGTTTATTGAGCACTCAGTATGTGCCAGGTAATGTGCAGTTCCAAGAATGTCAATAAACGTGACAAATAGTCCACTTCCTCATGGAGCACTTGTATGTTTAGTGGGCAAATCAAACAGTACTTTGATATAGTGTTACAAAGTGACAAGAATAAGGTATTAAAGATTTGGTAGTTTTAGTTGATAGAGCTAACCTAGCTAATCTAGAGAAAAGTATTTGTGGAAAACACCTGGAATCAGAAAGACAGACTTTTTTGGTTAGAAAAGTTATATTAGTGAGAGCAAATAAAGAATGATTGAACCACTTGATGATGACAGTTGTTTTTTGGGCTAGAAAATACTAGAGGAGAGTTGTTTAGGAATTTGACCTGGAGTGAAATTTGATTGTTTAGATGATAGAAGACAGAGCAGTGACAATGGGTGAACTATGCTAGAGGGCACTGAGAAAGGATTTTTATTTTTTAAAGGGGAGCATTTTGAAATGTTTATGGAAGGAGCTGTTCAAAATGTTATGCATATTGGCTATTATAGTTGCATTTGTTTCTTATTGCTATCGTAACAAATTGCCACACATTTAGTGGCTTGAAATAACACAAATGTATATTTTATAGTTCTTAGAATTCTGAAAGCCAGAAGTTTGAAGTTAGTTTTATAAGGAACTAATACCAAGGTTTTGGCATAGCTGTGTTCCTTCTGGAGGCTTTGGGAGAGAATCTGTTCCTTGCCTTTTTCATCTCCTAGAGGCCATCATCCAAAGTCCTTGATTGTGACTCCATCAGTTGATGTCTGCTTTTGTCATCACATCATTCCTTACTAGTCTGCTGCCCTTCTTTATCTTTTAAGGAACATCGTAGTTACATTGGGCCCACTTGGATAAAATCCAGAATAATCTCCCTATTCTAAAGTCATTAACTTAATTACATCTTCAAAGTCCCTTTGCCAGATAAGGTGACACATTCACAAATTCTGGAGATTAGGAGGTGGACAGCTTTGGGGGAGCTTTTATTGATTTAATAAACTATCCCTTTTGCAGCACTAGGGATTGAACTCAGGGCCTTGTGCATGCTGTGCAAGTGCTTTACTACTGAATTATACATCCCTATTCCCTAGAATGGAAATGTTTAAGGAAATACTTGATTATCAGAATAATGCAAAAGTTCTTAATGGTTAATTTCATTACGTTAATTATGTAAATATGTAATTATGGAATATTAGGCTCTTTTTTTGAACAACAGGATCAGATAAGGGCTTTAAATATGTAGGAGTGAAAAATGAAAATTGTTCACTAATAAAATAGTTAAAGAAGGCATTGAAATAAGATATTGAGTCTCTACCCTTGGTGAACCATTAATAAGTCAGTGCTTCTCCTAGGTGGTTTAGAGCAGGTGTTACAAACATAAAAGCTTAGGAGCCATCAGATAATGTAATGTCACAATCAGGTGAAACAATTAGAAATGATTGGGAATGATTTTGTTTTATTTCATTTATGCATTTCAGTTACTTTTTAATAAAATGTTTTAGGAGCAGCAAAGAAAGAAATATTTGTACTTCTTCAAAATGTGATCATTAGTGTAATTAATTTATTACATGCTTTACAATTTTTTATATCTATTAACTTTAGGGTGTCATCTTTTAAATTTTTATATGAGTTTTCTGTCCTTTTTGACTCCTAGCCATTAAATTTTCAATGATAATTTATTTTAATAATCTGTTATTTTATATTTTTGTCCTTTTGAAACTTTTAACAACATAAATATAAGTATTGTATATAAATATTAGGGTCTGAGTCAGATAAGTTTGAATAGAATTTTCTTGATTTTCCTCCAGGTGAAACTTTGAGCCATGTCTAGAATTCTCATGCCTTTTCCTGACTGTCCCTAGTGTTCATTCACCCTGTGTAATACTCATTGTTCCAATTGATTCAGTACCTTTTTTTTGGGGGGGTGGTTCGCTGAAACTTATTTACATCTTGTCCTTTCCTTTTTATTCATATTATTATTATTATTATTATTATTTTTTTTTTTTTTTTGTGCTGTGTATTGAACTGGAGCCTTTTACACATTGGTCTAGCACTCTATCACTGAGCCACATCCCCATCCCCACTAGATTAATAGTCTAATTATTGAAAATTTTGTTCATTTCCTTTATTTGTTTAAGCTATATTGAGAGCCTCCCAGGAACTATGCATTGAGAATAGAAAGATATATAAGACCAGGTTTCTCTAAAAGGGATCTGATGTGGACAGTAACATACAAAAGAAATATAATTGATAAATTCAATAAATATTTTTTAGCACCTCCTGTGTACTAGACCTTATCTCTAGGTACAGGGATGCAACAGTGAATTAGACAAGCAACTTCCATGCCATCTGGGAGCTTATATTTAGTGGGGGAACTGATAATGAGCAGAAAGACATATATATCATTTATATAAAGTTTAAGTTTTGACGAAAAATGAGCATAAGAGATGGGTGAAGTTTTGTAGCATAAATCATACTACAAAGTTGTCTCCTTCTTGAGTTAAGGATTACTGATCTTTTGTACCTCTTTATTAATCAGTCATTAATAATTATTAATTAAAGGCTGGGAGCCTTTCCAGTGTTAGTTTAGGAAGACATGAAACTCCTGGGCAAGGTGATTCCAGTCAGCAGAGGGCATTTCTCTGGAGAAGGTGGGAGCACCTCTAAGTCATTAACAACTCAGTCACTTAAATTGTGAATAATTTTCATTAGCACATATATAGCCTACTTTGAGTCTAGTGGTAATTTTTCTGTAATTACTTTTAACACAGCTGCCTTCCTGTGTATGTCTCCATCTATCAATCTGTCTTATTTTTTGAGGCACTTTGAAGTAAATTGCAGACATGGGTATACTTACCCTATATATTTAAGCATGAATACCATTAAGGAGAATTCACTGTTTGCTTGCTTTGTTCTTTTGAAGTAAAATTTATATAAAATATGATGCATAAATCAGTTGTAAAAATTTGCTGAGTTTTGACAAATGTATACTCTTTTATATCCCAAATTCCATCAAGACACATCCTGGAAAGTTTGTTCATGCCCTTTCTTAGTCCTTTTATTGACCTCCAAGAGACAATCATAATTTTAATTTTTCCTACTGTAAATTAATCTATTCTTGAGCTTGTTATAAGTAAAATAATTCAATGCATTCACTTTTATGTAAGGGTTCTTTTATTCAACATTATATATATACATAAACAGATACCTTATATATAAATATAATAAAAGTACACATATGTATGTGTAATTTTAACTGTATTGAACTTTCCAATCCATGAACATTATGTGTCTCCACTTATTTAGGTTGTCTTTATTGTTTTTTTCAGCAACATTGTATAGTTTTCATTGTCTGCCAAGAATCTAATAAAAAGTTTTGGATATCCATGTACCTGAGTCATATTTTGGTATGCAGTTTTCTTATGTGTTAGGTTTGGAGAGTAATACCATATTGCTCTCATAAAATGTTTTGTGAAGATTTGCTTTCCTTTTCTTATGTTTATAAGATTGGTATTTGTTCCTTGACAGCTTAATAGAATTCATTAGTGAAACAGTCTGACCCTGTAGTTTTCTTTGTAGGAAGAGTGTTTGATAAATTCAATTTCTTTAATAGAGGTAGAGCTATTCCAGGTTTTCTGTTCAAACTCACATGGCAACTTGTAGTTTTCAAAGAAATTGTTCTTTTCATATAAAATGTTAAATTTGGTATAAAGTTAATAAGGATCCATTTTTTAGACCCTTAAGAATCTGAAATGGTGTTTCCATTTCATTTTTGATATTAGTAATTTATTTTTTTCTCAGTCAGCCTTGCTAAGGGTTTGGCAATTTCATTGCTTTTCTAATTTGCATTTGTTTTCTACTTCATTAATTACTGCTCTTTTCTCTTTTCCTTTCTTTGAATTTGATTTACTGTTTGTTTTTGAGAGAGAAGCTTAGATATTGAGTATTGTTCCTCACTTCTAATACATACATTTAAGGTATAAATTCCTTTACTATTACTGCTTTAGTTCTTTCCTATATTTCTGTAAGTTATATTTTCATTATCATTCATTGCAAATATTTTAAAATTTTCATTGTGATTTATTTAATTTTTTTCAACTCATGGATTATTTAGAAGTACATCACTGACCAATTCATAGGGGATTTTCAGATTAAAAAAAAATATATATATATATATTCTCTTTTAGCTTTGTTGCATTGTGGTCAGAAAATATACTAGGAAAGACTTCAGTCCTTTGAAATTTATTGAGACTTGCTTTTTGACACAAAATATGGTCCATTTTGGTATGTATTTTGTGTTTAGTTGGTATATTCTGTTTTTATTTGGCAGAGAATTTTATATATGTATGTGCATATATAGATAATTTTTTAGTTCAAATCCTCTGTATTTTGTATTTTCCCAGCTTGATCCTGTAGCTGTTTACAAAGGTGTATGATTATTGATGTGTCTGTCATCTTTTTAGTGTTGTATACTTTTACTTTGTTTGTTTGTTTGTTTGTTTATTTATCTATTTATTTATTTATTTATTTATGGTACTGGGGGGTTGAACCCAGGGTGCTCTACTGAACTATATTCCCAGACCTTTTTATTTTTTATTTCGAGACAGGGTCTTGCTAAGTTTCCAAAGCTGACCTTAAACTTGCAATCCTCCTGTCTCAACCTGAGTCGGTGAGATTATAGGTGTGCACGACTGTGCCTGACTGTACTTTCACTTTGTGTATTTTAAAACTCTGTTAGTTTGTTGTTGTAATTTTGTTACTTTGAGCAGATTTAGGATTATGGTATGGAACCCAGGGTTTTGTGCATACTAGGCAAACTCAGTTACCTCACAATCATTTTACTTCAGTGATGCTTTTTTAATCTTAAGTCTGTTTTGCCTGGAATTGGTTAGCTACAGCAGCTTCCTTGTAGTCGTCGTCCTTTGCATGATATATTTTTTCCATCATTTTACATTTAGTCCCTCTGTGTCTACGTATGGTCTTTTATTATGTTTAACATAATAATGGATGTAATTCAAGTTCAAATTTTTATCTTACTCTTTGTTTTGTATTTTGTCCACTTGTACTATGATACTTTTTCTTTAATGTCTTACCTTTTTTGGTTGTCAGATATTTTTAATTATTCTTTTTTTCTCTTCAGTTAATTTTAACAGACATTTAACAGACATTTAATTGCATGAGTTTTGGAGTTATAGAAATCTAATTGAAATTATTCTGCTATTATTAGACAAAAGCTATTTTAGACATTTTAATATCATTTATCCTACTTCTGTCTTTTAGGTTGTTGTTACTATTTTATGTCTACATGTTTTTAAATTATGAAGCTATCTATGTAACTTTTTTACTATTGTGTTCATGTGTATATACCAACGTATGACTCTTGTATTTTTATGCTTTTTTTAAAGTATCATTTACTTCTGTTTGAAGAACACCTTCTAGTATTCATTTTAGTTAGTAATTATTTGGTTTTGCATCTCTGAAATTATCTTTCCTTCATTTTCATTTTTCAAAGATATCTTTATCCAAGAGTATATTTCTGATAGCACCTATTTTCTTTCAGAATTTTAAAGACGTAGTCCCATTGTCTTCTGCTTTTCATCATTTTTTGTTGAAAGTCATCTGTTAGTTTGTTAATTGCTGCTATTCAAATATTTTTCTAATTTTCTCACTCAAAATATCAATTATATGTATGCTAGAACTTTTCAGTAGGTTTCATATGCTTTGGCTTGCATATTATCCATTGACTCATGTTCTACTTCATGTTTGCTCTGTTCAGTCTACTGGACATACCATGTTTTGATATTTTGGAAAATTTTTGAAAATTTTGCTATGAAGAAAATTTTGGAAAATTTTGCTGTGAAGAAGAGCAAGGATATAGGGGCAGTAATTGGAACATGGAAAATATAGATGTGGGCTTTATTTTTGAACAGGACACACTAGCATATGTTGAAATATGAGTTCGGTAAGGACAAATGTTAAAGTTGCATGAGAAAGAAAAGGAAGACAACTTTTTGATAAAAATCCTTGAGATGGTAATGCAGAGCAGTTGAAAATTTTTCTTTCATAGGAGAAACACATAGAGAGGATTAATGTACATCTGTAGTCTTGTGAGATGGAATTCTGGCTTGTCAGTGGAAAATTTGCAAGTGATATATAGAGAAGAAAGAGAGAAAGGTGGGGGTGGGGAGAGACATACATGTTTGAAAATTGTTTCAGAAATGAAGAATCCAGTAAAAGATCATATTTGTAGCCACCCATTTATGTTTTCTGTTTCTGTATATCTTCAGTGATAATCCACCTTTATTTCTAGTGTACTCAAAGTATTATAGTATATTATCATACTTTAAGATGAAGTTTTTGGTATGTTACCCAGGCCAGCCCCAAACTCCTGGACTCAGGTGATCTTCCTATTTTACCCTCCTGAGTAACTGGAACTATAAGCATGTGCCACTGCTCCCAGTCATAGTACACTTCAAAGGAACTGCATATTTAAATGTTTAGTAGAGTTTTTTTGGTCAGTTTTTTCATGATATGGATACAATTTTGTACTATATATTTAAACATATTTAATTGTATATATGCATTTAAAAATTAATTCTTACAAATATTTTGAATAGAAAATTAAGTCTTTTAGAACATATTGTCCCATGTTTTCTTTTACAGTTTCATACTAGAACAGTACAACCATGTTTCGGAATAGTCTCAAGATGCTTCTTACTGGTGGGAAATCAAGTCGCAAAAACAGGTCAAGTGGTAAGTGACTGTGTTACATTGCTTCTGTTTGATAATTTAGAAATACGTTTCTTTAGGGATCTGAATTAATGCTGTAAAACTTAATATATATTTGTTTAATAAATGCTTTAATTTAGAGAAAAATTACACTCTATTAAAAGGAACACATGACTATCAAACAATCTCAGATAAAGGAAAAGTTTGTGATGAAAAAAATATTTTTAATATATGAAAGAGTAATGTTTCTATGTATCTGTTTATTAAAACCCTTCTAGACCTAAATTTATATTTTGAATTAATATGTGAAATTATTGCAGTCCTCGGCACTCTTTGGGAAGAGAAACTCTAAAAATAGGAACTGTCCGCAAAGATTTATACAGAAAGTAAAATATAAGTTGTGTATATTTATACCTATTAAAATTAAGTTTATGAAGGTATTTTTGTTTCCATTTTGTTTTTAAAAAATGAAGGCATATGTCAGATTTTTAAAGTAAATAAAACTTTTGGGAGAGAATATTGAAGAGAAATGTATTCGAATTTTTTTGTTGTTAATGGGTGGTAGACTTACTATATTCATTATAATGTTTTTAAACCTCCCCAATTTTTCTACACTTTATGAGTTTACATTGATGGTATATTTATTCTCATTTATTTCAAAATGTGTTTGTAATTCACATTGTGATTTCTTCCTGACCCCTTGATATTTTACAGTGTACTCATAAATTTCCAAACATTTTATGATTTCCTGTTTACATTATATGGAAAAATTTCTGTATATCATACCAACTAAAAGAAAACTCTTTTTTTTCCTTTACTAACATCAACACTTCTGGGCACCAAAGTCGTGGACTTCTTCCTCCACAACAATTCAAATTCAGTTCAGTTCTCTAACAGACACTGACTGAATTTTACAATTCAATTAAGTTCTAAAGCTATCTACCTGGAGTTAGCACAGACTCCATAAGTTACAGGCTTAGTCCCACAAGCTGTCCCTTACAACAGATGCTGGTTCCAAGTGGTAGGTCTCCAGCTTGCCTCACAACTTCTGTCTCATTTGGCTACAAATCTAAGGTTTCCATGACACGTTTCTCAAGTTCAGTCATTTGCTCAAACAGCTCTCAGAACTCAGGAAAATAGTGTGCTTACAAGATTACTGGTTTATTATAAAAGAATACAGCACAAGAGCAATCAGATGGAAGAGGTGGGTAGAGCGTATTGGGTTGGGGGAGACATTGAATTTCCATGCTCTTTTTGGGTGTACCACCCCTCCAGCACCTGCTTGATTTCACCAATCCAGAAGCCCTCTGAACCTCATCCCTTTTGGTTTTTATGTAGTGTTCATTATATAGATGTGATTGATTAAGTTGAACTCCTCTCCCCTGCCTAAAAGTTAGAGGGTAAAGCTGAAAGTGCCAGTCCTCTAATCACATAGTTGGTTTTCCTCATAATCAGTCCCAATTTTAAGACTACCCAAGAGCATCCAGTCACAATTTTGTTAGCATACAAACAAGAACAACAACAAAACCCACTCATCACTTTGCAAATTCCAAAGGTTTTAGAGCTGTGTGCTAGGAAATGGGGCAGAAATAAAATAAAATATATTTCTTACTATGTCACACTTATTGGATTCTAGCTTAATTGTAGTATTATCTGAGAGTCTATTTTGTATTATTTTGTGCTTTTGGTATTTATTGAGATTTGCTATGCAGTTCATTATATGGTGGATTTTGGTGAACATTATGGATTTGTCTGAAAATAATGTGGGTCCTATGGTTATTGGATTCAATATAGGTTAATTTTGTTAATTATGGCCCTGAAATATTTCATATCCTTACTTTTTGGTACTGAGGTTTGAACCTAGGGCCTGGCACATGCTAGGCAATCCATTTACCGCCAAGTTATATACTCAGCCCTTTATATTTTTTTGAGACAGGATTTCACTGAATTGCCCAGACTGTCATCAAACTCATGATCCTCCCACTTCAGTCTCCTGAGTAACTTGGATTACAGGTGTGTGCCATTACACCCAACGAATTTTTTTAAAAATTATTTACCGAGAAAGCTGTAATAAAATACCACCAATCCCCCTTCCCTGCCTTGAGAGTAGAGGGTAAAACTGAAAGTTCCAGCCTCCTAATCATATGGTTGGTTTCCCTGGTAACCAGCTCCAATTTTAAGGCTACCCAAGAGCCTTAAATTGTGATTATGGATTTGCTTATTTCTCCTAGTTCCTTACAGTTTTTGCTTTACATATTTAGAAGCAATCTTATCAGGTACATTAAAATTTAGGATTGTTATGTAGTGAATTGACTGTTTTACTATTAAGAAATGTTCCTCTATTTCTAGTAATTCCTTTTATTTGAAAGTTGACCTTGTGTAATATTAATATAGCTACTCCAGCTTTCTTTTGATCAGAGTTTGCAAGATATGTTTCATTCTTTTCTTTTAGTATTTCTGTATGATTATGCTGTTAAAAGCAAATAGTTGAATTTTTTCTTTATTATTCATTTTGATAAGTTTTTTCTCATAAAGACAACTTTGGTACATCCCTCAGTTTTGAGATATAATTACCTTGCTTTGTGTCAGAACATCTTTGGAATTTCCTTTAATGAGGAATCTTATGGCACCTTTACTTTGCTGTTATTTTTGCAAAGTGTCTTTGTCTTCCATTTATGAAGATTATTTTCCTTGGGTATAAAACTAGATTGGCAGTTCTTTTTCTTTTAGCACTCAAAAATGTTTTCTATTGACTTAATTGTTTCTGAAGAGAAATCAGCCATAATTCTCCTTGTTTTTTCTTGGAGCAGTAGAAGCTTTTTGAGGGAGAGGTGGATAGTTGGCATCTAGCAGCTTAAAATCTGCACCCCACCCCCCATTTGACTATGGTATACTTAGGTGTATGATATTCTTTCTGTTATCTCATTTGGATTTTAGTGGACTTCTTCAGTCTGTGTGTTGGTTTCTTTCTTCAGCTGTGGGAAATCTTAACCACAATCTCTTACAGTATTTCTTCTGTCCTTCTTTTACCTCTTTTTGTGGGACTCTAGTTTATATGTTAGATTATTTGGTGTTATCTTCCCTCATGTCTCTCAAAGTATGTTCTTTTTCTTTTCTCTTCTTAAATTTGTTTTTTAGTATTTTTTCTTTTGGTTAAATGTGTACTGGCCTGTCTTGAAGTTTACTGATAGTTTGGTTTGCTCTGTTCCATCACAGCTTCTAAGACCACTCAATGCATTCTTAATTTTAGATAGTGTTTTGTAGTTCTAGAATATTAATTTTGTTCTTTAAAAAATTCCATTTTTCTGTTGAAATTTTTTCATTTATTTTTATATCTTTACCTTTTATTTTTAACTTTTCATAATGTGTAATAATACTAGTTTAATTGTTGATGTTTTTGCTGAACCCCATATCTAGATTGTTTATGCATGTTAATCACTTTACTACTTGATTATCGATAACATTTTCCTGTTTTTTTTTCCATGTCTCAATATTTTTCTGTTATTTAATAGACATTGTATTAAAAAAAAAAAAAAAAAAAACAACTGTAGAGGCTGGAGTAAATAATACATTTTCCTAGAGAGGGAGAAAGCATTTTCCTATGTGAGGCAGCTGTGATCAGAGTCTGATCATTTGTATTTGATGAGATGCCATATTGGATGATGTCTAGAGAGAGGTCTGTTCTGTGTGAATGTTGGACCTCTCCCTTTAGCAGGATTTCAGTATCTAAGCACCATCTGATTATGGAACTTTTACTCAACTTTACAGCCAAGCTTCCAGTTTCTTGAATTATTGCTACCATGTATTTAGGAATGGTCTTGTGCTAATCAGGCCTAACTTTGAATTTAAGATTCCTTCACCTTCTATACAGGGGTTGGCAAATCATGGCCTATAGGCTAAAATATCTGGTTCACGACCTGCTTTTGTTAAAAAAAAAGTTTTATTGGACACAGCCGAATTCTTTCATTTGTGTATTGTTGATACCATGTCTATTTACACGCTATAAGAACAAGGTTCTATAGCTACAACAGAGACTAAAATATTTGGTCTGGTCCATTACAGAAAAAGTTTGATGACCCTTGTTCATCAAGCCACTTTACATAGTTATTACAAATTTACTGATTTCTCTTTATCTCCCTGAACTATCTGCCTATGTAGATCCATCTTCCTCTTACTTAGACTTAGTAAATGGCCATAGTGATCTTAAACTAAATCAGATTGTAAATCCTCATGTTAGAACCCTATAATAGATTTCAGTAGGTCTTAGAATAAAATTCAGAGTCTCTCACTAAGCTTACTGAGTCCTTGATAGTATGAATGCTACCTTCCTTTTTTAAAAACAAAACAAAACAAAACAAAAAACTAATGGTCTTTCTTCTCACCCTTTTCCATCACAAACTCTTATCACGCCTTTTACCCTTATATTACATATCACTTTTTTAAGTAATTTTATGTTGTTTGCTTGATTTTGTTTTTTGTCTTTTCTAAACCCTGTAAACTCACTGTCTGGATGTTCCCAGTATCTAGAATGTTGTCTGGAAATTCTTAGGAGTTCAATAAATACTTATTGAATTGATGAATAAACATACTTTTTTCTGACCTGCTTTCACTTGCATTTGCCCCCATCCTGCTGCCATATTAATTTTCCTTAGACACTTAGATTGACATACCTGACCTGACAACTTCCCTAGCCTTATTCTCGGTAACTGTTATTCTGAAACTTTCTACTTTATCCAAGTCAGTCATTTTAATACTTTATGTTTTCTGTACACCTTTGATCATGACATTGACCCTATTTGCAATAAACTTACCATTTATTCTTCCTTTTTTTTTTTTTTTTTTTTTTTGAATACACCACTTTATTTATTTATTTATTTGGGTGTCAGGGATTGAACCCAGGGGTGCTTAACCACTGAGCCACATCCCCAGCCCTTTTTATATTTTATGTAGAGACAGGGTCTCATTAAGTTGCTGAGGGCCTCGCCAAGTTGCTGAGGCTGGCTTTGAACTTGTGATCCTCCTGCCTCAGCCTCCCGAGTTGCTGGGATTACAGGCATGCATTACCACACCTGGTTTGCCACTTATTCTTGAGTTCTACTCAGTTATCAAAATCTAGTTTTTATTTCACTTTGGCTCATAGTGCTCATTATTTTTCCTATCCTACTATAGTGCTTGTTACCTGTATTTCTAATATGAAACTTAATAATATAATGCCATGTATTATTTATGTTTTTTCTAGAAATGCTCCCTTAGTATAGTTTAACTATCCTAAGGGTAAAGAATGCCATGATAGTTATATTTATATATCTATATCTGTATTTCATTGAGAGAGAATATAACAGATCATGTAGTTAAACTTGTCTTCAATGAGGTGTGTGTGGAGTTAACAGTTAACTTACATTTATATGTGTTTTGTTTCACAAAGAAAAATGAGTTTCATATATTACCTCATTTAATCTGTATAGCACATACCACTCCATTTTATAGGGAGAGACAAAAAGTCTTGCTCAAGATTATACAGCTGAAGGCATAGCTCAGTGATGGAGTATGTGCTTAGCATGTGTGTAGCCTTGGTTCAATCCTAAGCACCACCAAAAAAAAAAAAAAGGTATATAACTAGTAGGAATAGAAACCACGGAATTCTCATTTTACAGGTATTATACTTACACTAATTCAGTTGAGTGGAATTAAGATCTAATTGAGATCTGAGAATGTTATGTCTTTTCTTTGAAGTGGCAAGTCAGATGTTCAGTTTTGTTGCTCAGGATATGTCAAAGAACTTAGTTGCCAAGAGGACCTTCTGTGGCATGTTTGAGATAAATTTTATTTTTAAAACAATTTTTTTGTCAATTTTGCTCTGACTTTTTTTATGGAGACGTGAAATATATATTTCAGTTATACCTTGTGGTTATGTTGTCTCTAATATAATTTTTTATTTGAAAATCACCCCATGCCTTATGTGTAAACTAATTAACTTTATCATTTCTCCATAGTTTTCCTAATTACTAACTATATGTTGATATAGTTGATAATGATCTTTAAAATTTCATGCAATAGAATATGTTTCATTCTTTTTTCTTGCCCTTATATTCTTGCAATGTATACTGAAAATGTTAGATATTCTCAATTACAACGGCACATAAGAATGTTAGAATTGGGGAAATGAAGTTTGATAATGCCTCATTTCTAGTAATTTCTAGTAATTTCTAGTTAATTTCATTTTTATTGGCTTGAGGTAGAGTATTTGGGAGTTAAAATGGTTGAGGGGGCCCGCAAGTAGGAATGTAACGATAAATAGTGAAGGCTATAGTGAAGAATTTTGGCAGTGAGGGTCCAAATATAGCCTTCACATAAGAGACCACTGTAAGTTGATTTGGAGGAGCCCAAGTCTTTCCACGATTCTATAATATCTGTTCCCAGTCACCTTTGACTTCATTTTATATAACTCTACATTTTCTAATTTTAATCTTTTATTTTTGAGGTATTGGGGATTGAACCCAGGGTCTTGTGCATGCGAGGCAAGTACTCTGCCACTGAATTACATTCCAAGTTCTTTTGAATTTTATTTTGAGACGGGGTCTTGGTAAGTTTTCCAGACTGGTCTTAAACTTGTGAGCCTCCTGCCTAAGCCTCCTAAGTAGCTGTGAAGATACATGTGTGACATAATGCCTGGCTTACCTTTTGTTCTTTGTTCACCCATTTTCAGCCACATTAACCTTCTGCTTTAGGGCTTTTATGCTTGCTGTTCCTTAATGCCTAGAATGTTAATTAGCTTCCTTACTTCATCAGGGTCCTTACTCAGATGTCACTTTCTCTGTGAGATCTTTCTAGGCCACCTATCTAAGATTCTAACTCCTTTATGTCCCCCTTTAATTTTCCTCCCTCCCTTTAATTTTGCATCTATAGCAGTTATCACTTTTTATCATCTTATATCTTGTTTTTCTGTTCTATTATGTCTTTCCTACTGAAATGTAGGTTTTATGAGCATTTTATTCTGTTTTCCACTACTATAACTTTAGCTCCTGTCTGGCATATATCAAGTGCTCAGTAATATTTTTTATGAATAAATAACATTTTAGGGAAGATCACTTTGGCGTTAATATATAGAATGTATTGCAACCAGGTGTGGTGGTTCACACTTGCAGTTCCAGCTACCTCAGAGGCTGAGGCAGGAGAATTGCTTGAGCCTAGAAGTTTGAGGCCACCCTCGGCAACTTAGCAAGACCCAATCTGAGGGGAGAGAAGGAAGGAAAGGTGAAGACAGGGAGGGAAGGATGAAAGAAGGAAGTATAGGAAGGAGATGCTAATCAAGAGATGATGAAAAAAATCTAAAGAAATAACATCAGGAATACAGACAGGAATATAAGAAAGACACCTTTTGAAGTAGAATAGATGGAATTTGGTTACTAGAGTGGCTGGGAAGTGAAAAGAACAGGAGGAAATAATTTGTTCTGAAGTTTGTGGTTAGAGAGATAGGCTAATTGATACATTGCCTTGTTTCAGGCCCTATTAGATAAATGATGATCACATATAGAATGAATAACTGTCCTGAGATAAAATGTTCCCTTTGCACTCAATTTCATTCTCAAATATAATTCATTTAACCTTATAGTTTATTTCCATTTTTTTGGTTTCCTTTCTGATTTACCCTTATTCCAACATTAGGGTTATGCTTCCTTAGGACTTTGGGATTTACTAGTGTTGTAAGCCCTTTCAATACTGCAGTGCAATATTTTGGCCTAAAGAGTTTTTCACCAATTGTCTATTTTCATAGTTTGATACTTTAAAGGTTTGCTGTTTCCCTTCAAGCTGATGAAGAAGGAAGACAGCGAAAACTAGGTAGGGCTTATGCTGCCAGCACAAGCCCTTTTGTGACTGATTTTTTCCAATTTAAAGGAAGTAAATTTTCATTCTTCTACCTAGTTTCTTGCTATCCTTAACAAGGTGTTTGACATTTAACACAGTTAATTTCTTATACTGATTGAAGTTAACTTGATAAAACTACTTTAATAAATTATTAATTCAGGGCTGGGGAGATAGCTCAGTTGGCAGAGTGCTTGCCTTGCAAGCACAAGGCCCTGGGTTCAATCCTCAGCACCACAAAAAAAAAAAAAAAAAAAAAAAAAAAAAAATTATTAATTCAAACTTACATATTTTAAACAGCAAAAATTTTTAAGAGGATTAAACCATTTAAGCTTAGTTTAATTTGGGCATTATTGCTGCCAATTGGTTACTTTAAAAATCCAAGCATATATCAGATATGCCATTTATAATCCTATATTCATAAATTTGAGAGAGTACAATAAACTATTTAAGAAATAGATTCTGGCCTGTTGTGGTGGCACATGCCTGTAATCCTAGCAGCTTGAGAGGCTGAGGCAGGAGGATCATGAGTTCAAAGCCAGCCTCAACAACAGTGAGGTACTAAGTAACTCAGTGAGACCCTGTCGCTTAAAAAAAAAAAAAGATTCTGATTAGGGGAATTAAATATTTAATTTATTCTTAATGCTCTATTTTTCATACCATGTATGTGGATATGAGTAATGCTTGAACCAATTTAAAATAATAAATTATTTCAATACTGTCAAATTTTTTATATGAATATATCTAGGTTTTTGTTTTCTTAGAAAACTTCAAATAAAATAGGTCACAAGTTTGTGCTTTTGCAAATTTGTGGTGTTCTCCGCCATCTTGTGGTCTCCTCATATATAATTATATAATTATGGAGCTGTTTTCTTTGATGTATGAGAATTTTAATAAAAATGTTTAGCAGTAAAAATTCATACTGATGCAGATTTTTTTTTTTTTTTTTTTTTTGCCCTGCCAGGGATTGAACCCAGGGCCTTGTGCTTGTCACTCTACCAACTGAGCTATCTCCCCAGCCCATACTAATGCAGATTTAATGATAATGAACCAAGAAGTAGGTGAGATACTAAGAGGAGAAAAAATTATCTTTTAAAAAATTGATATGGTACAACAACCATAGACTTCTTGTCTTCTAGGATCTCTAGAATGTATTTCTATTGATTGGAATCATCTTCAGTACAAGTTTTATGCCTCACTTTAAAGAAAGTCAGAAATAAAAAATTCAACCTTTAAAACAGTTTTTATACTTTCCCTCACCCCATTTTCAAGGACTTCTATTCTGGATTCATTTGACTCACTAGAAAAAATAGACCGTCAACATCTGCAACCCACTTGTTCCAGGCAAGAGGGTCAAAGAAAGTACCTGGAGACAGCACGAGAGACATCTGATTTATGGGGAAAAATTTGCAAGAGATCAGCAACTGCTCTAAGATGAGTTTTGTGGCAGTATGTTGAAAAGATAGCACCTCTGTCCCTCAAGGCACTTTGCCATGCAGTGCCTTCTCTCCTCAGGGCATTTTGTCCAGTTTATCCAGCTGAATGAGTGACATGTCCTTCTCACATTGTCTTCAGTGCCACGCCTGTCCCCACTGAAGAGAGGCATTTTATATGTTAAGCTACAAAAGCCATGGCATTGTCAGCATTAGTCTGTTTGTATGACCAGAATCCCAAGGAGCAGTTGTCTTGGTATACATCCAAAAAAGTAGCTTTCTGCAGATAACATTAATTCGCCCTACTTCCCAGTGCATAAGAGAAAGCCAGTGTCCTTAAAGATAATATGTATCTGAACTTTCCTGCCCAGTCTTGTTTTCACTGTTTCCTTAACTTGACTAGTTACTGAGCCCCTCTCATCTCTGCTCTCAGCTGGGGCTGTTCATTTAGGAGATACCAGAGGAATGGGGGATGAGGAAAAGACAGATACACAGAGAGAGAAAACGGTGGAACCATGTGGGCAGCCAAACTCTGATAGAGTTGGACTGACCCAGAGCTAGCTCAGCTTGTTTATATAGGTTTCTTCAAAAGGTTATTTGTGGGAAAGCTTCAGGAAAGCAGGCAATCTGAAGGATGCAGGACTGGTGAGACATTAGGGTCATCTTATCATGCTGAATCCTCTATTCCCGAGAGTTGGTGTCTGAACTCAAGGTCCTGGGTGATAGTAGCTGCGTGCCTTTGCATGTAGCCTCCTCTGGCTGGCATCACCATAGCAATTGGGCCATCTTGACCTGCCCCTTTGCACAGGCAGTCCCAGAGCAAGGCAGCCACGGAAGTCAGACCGTGATTCAAATCACTGCCCTCCACGGATAGGTTTTTGGAACAGAAAGGGGGAAATCAGGGACGTGGCATTTTACTGTCCTCCTTTTCTTTAGGAATGATATATAGGCTAACTTACTTTTTACCAGATTTAGAGTGATCTGACCTGAAGTCATGATTTTCTTTCATTTGTTTACAAAGTATCTTGCCATCAAAAATCTTGGTTCTTTAGAGGAGTTCCTAAGGGATCTTTAATACCTTACTTAGAAAGTAAGTCAGTAATGTTTCTAAACTAAGGATGAACAAGCCAGATTTTGTTTTTTTCCTTTTATGTTAATTTTTAAATATTTTAGTAAATTGAAGGAACAAGTAGCACTGAAATATCTTCTTTACTATTAGAATGGGAATCCAAGTTTTGCATATACATGGAAGGCAAAACTTTACTTCTATGGGCTCCTGAGAATTAAATTAAGACAGATTAATAGGAGAAAAGCATACACATTTTTACATGCACATGGAAGCCCCCTGTCTTATTTAGCTTTTTCACTGCTGTGACTAAAAGACCAGACCAGAACAATTGTAGAGGAGGGCCCACAGTTTCAGAGGTCTCAGTCCATAGATAGCCAGTTCCATATCTCAGGGATAGAGGTGAGGCAGAGCATTGTGGTGAACAATGTGGCAGAAGGAAGTGACTCATATGATGATCAGAAAGCAGAGAGGAACTCCTTCGGCCAGATACAAAATTGACATGCCCCACAATGACCCACCTCCCCCCAGCCAAACCCTACCTGCCTTCAGTTACCACTCAGTTAATCCCATCAGGGGATTAATCCACTAGGCTAAGGCTCTCTCAACCTAATCATTTCTTCTCTAAACCTTCTTGCATTGTCTCACACATGAGGTTTTGGGGGATACCTCACATCAAACTATAACACCCCCATAGGAAAATAAAAACCCAGAGAAGCAATTAAATCTGAACACATTATAAGTTGGATGAAAAATAGTCAGTTATTGACTGACAGGAGAAAGGGGCTTGGGCTAGGGCAGTTATTCATGGAGAAGTAAGTAGGAGGACAAGGATTAGCTTAATGAGGTTTGTTTATGTAGATTTCCTTTGGCTATAACTCCTCATCTCTGATGATAAGAATATTACTTTTTTCCTGGTATAGTGATGGTATCTTTCTAATGGAGTTGCATCTCCTCTTTTCAGATATAAAAAGGAAGGTCAGAGTGCCACTCTAGCATCTGTTATTTTTTAAGTGCTTTTAACTCAAAATAATCCTTATGCCAAAGTTGCCTTTTGGTAACAACATTGTTCATTTTACTTATGAAATATCTTTTGTAAAATTATTTCATGTAGTCAGTAGGTTATATCACCAGTGAGGTAACATTGATAAAATAGTATAAACAACAAACAGTATTTCAATAAAATAATTTTATCATCTTTGCATGAGTCTAGTACTAAAATATTCTTTACTTATGTTTATGAAGATTTAAACCTGGAAAATACTTTGTTCAGCTTTTCTTAGAGTTTATTTAAATTCAGTATGTTTGTTAAATGCTTATCATGCACTAGTTTAAACACTTTAACCAAAATTATACTCATATATTACAGTCTGCATTAGCTTGAAATATATATAAAATTTGAAAAATTTGTGAGGACTTCTGTTTTGCTTGTTAAAGATTTTGTTTTGGGGGAGCATATGGTTTTGATTAGGAAAGAGTGTGGTAAATAACATTTATAATTACTATAAGACTGTTTAGGCAGTGGTGTCTGCCAGACCAAGAGTGTTACTAATAACAGAGATAGCTCTTGTCTTTTGTATCCTTGATCTATAACAAAATGTTTTATAATCAATATTTGTCACATGACTTTGGTTTTTGGAAAAAGTCACATTATTCCAGTCTCGTTTTGTTACTTTTTAAAAAATTGGATGTAATTCCTTTTGAGCTAACTTAGCAACACTTTAGAATAGTGCTGTTCAATAGAACTTTCTGTGATAGTGGATATGTTTTATAAATCTTTATCATCCAATCCTATAAAGGAAATCCAAATCTGATTTAATAATTTCCTTTACAACAGTTGTTTTTAGTGCTTATCATATATCAAGAATTATGAAAGAATTGAAGTTCATTGGATTAGACAAAGGGGAATGAAGGGAAGGGAGGGAGGATGGGAATAGGAAAGACAGTAGAATGAATTGGACATAACTTTCCTATTTCATATATGACTACATGACCAGTGTACCTCCACATTATATACAACCACAAGAATGGGATCCTAATTAGAATAAGTTATACTTTGTGTATGTAAAGTATATCAAAATACACTCTACTGTCATGTATATCTAAAAAGAACAAATTTTAAAAAATGAAAAAAAATTGTGGTACATGTTGTGGTACTTCCTAGTTGCAGGGAGCTCTAAGTCTATTAATAATGGAGAGAGATTTCTCTTTTTTTAGATTTTTAAGAAAATATTTATTTTAAAATTTAAAGGGCAGTTATTAAATAAAATTAAAAAAACAATAGAAAAGGAAAATTGGACAAACATTTGAAGTGTTATTTAAAAATGGTAGGAAAAGAGAAAAACAGCCTAGAAATCACAGTGTATTGGAATATATGGGATATGTCTAAAAGAATACAAAAAGACAAAATGTTTACTGTATCACATGAACCGCCAATTATGAGTTTTATATATTGTAACAAACTCCTATGGAGAGAGATTTCTAAACCAACAGGAACAATACATTTGGAGAAGAGGCAAGGAGGAGAAGAAAATGCAATTGAGTTTTGAAGAATAAAGTAGGTAGGGCTGGGGATAAGGCTCCATGGTAGAGCATTTGCTGGCATGTGTGAGGCTCTGGATTTGATTCCCAGCATCACATAAAAGAAGGGAGTGGGGAGGAAAATGAAGGATAAGTAGGAGTTAGGGATACAAATAGAGAAAGCAGCATTTGCCAGTGAATGGAGATACACACTTTATGGTCCTTTCTGGTAATTACAAAAATTCTGTCTATTCCTGGAACTTAGGATGAATTAGAAAGTTAATAAAAAGACTAGTTAATCACTCATCAGTTAATGATGTGTTTTATATGCCATGCTAAAGAATTTGGATTATGCCCTTCCTGTGGCAAGGGAGCCATGGCAGGATTTTAAACTGGAAGGAAAAAGATTTTAACATCTAAGCTCAGACTTTCAGATTCCAGATTTATTAAATTTGAAAATTTTAGAGGAAACGAGAACTTCCTGTTAAATTTTCAATTTGATTAGACACTATGTAGTTTCTTCCCTGGTCAGTTTATTTGTTGTTGTAGCAGTTGGAATAATTAAAATAGCCAAAGATCCAACTTAAAAAAACTGAGACATTAAGGGAATTTATAAAGTCACTCAACTAAAAATTTTAGAAAATTATAGATGAGTGAATTCTAAAGCACAACAGCATCACCGAAGACTCGGTTTCTTTAGTTCTTCCTACTCTGCTATTTTCAGCACATTGGTTGCTGTTTCCAGATTCCTTCTCACATAGCTGCGAGGGGACTGCAACATATTCAGTTTTTACATCCACACACAGTATTGTTCAGTGACTAGTAGATCTGGCCTTTTCTTGGGGTGTCTTTTTCAGATTAAATAAAAGTTTTCTGAAAGCCACCCCTCAGCACCCCCATTCAACTCACACCCCTTTGGCCAAATTACCTTTCTTAAATCAATTAATAAAATTGCAGACCTTATTAAGATTTATTTGCTAATCAAGGGTTACTGCCAGGGGTTAGGAAGAGAACTAACCTACTGTGAAGAAATACCTAAAATAAAATGAAGGATCCATTAATGAAAGAAGGGATTGGATGGGCAACTGGTGGAACCTGCCACATTGTTTTTCTGACCTAGAGTTTTATTTTTAAAATTATCAATCTTTTCCATACCAAGAATTGAAAGGACAAAGCCACATTTGCCCAAATATAGGAAAGAGAGGATCTCCTTAAGTTTGTTAATAATATTAATATTTTGTAGACATGTAGGACAGTCATAGTGTAAATCAGTCTGTCTTTCTGGAAGATCATTAAAGACTTGACCTGCAAAGCTGAGGACTGGATCCAAAACCAGAGGATTTTAGCATGACAGGTCCCACATGGGAAACCAACTAGCTGATTATTCCAGAAGATAGATTTCTATTATTATTCTTGACCAGGGTAATTCCTTTCTAGTCTGGAGTAGGAATGGATGGGAGAATTGCCCTTATTTTTTCTTATGAATTGTCCCCCCCCCCCCTTTTTGCCTTTTTCCCCTTTTGTTACCTTCCATCCTAAACACAGAAGACATGGTTTGGCGAATGTTTAGTGAGAGAAATATAATGCTGAAAAAAGAAAACAAATTTCAGTGTAATGTCTGCATGTATTTTTTTGCTCCAAAAATTTGTTCTATTACCTCTGGTACTCATATTCATAGTCAGTGTAGTTATTACTTTACTCAGGATATTGTGTTAGTTTGCCATTCTACTTTGTTCCTTTCGTGAAAATTGATGATCATATTGCTAGTAAATCAAGCTCCTTCTATTAACCTTCTAACCTCTTCACACTCTAAGGCTAACATAGTATTAAGTACTATCTAGACATACTCTCCTCCCTCTTCGTGTTGTCTTTGTATCCCTGATTACTTAATAAGCACATACTATGGGCCAGGTAAACTACCTGGGAAAACAGTTTACTTAGAAATAAAAGACATCATCTTTAGCAAATTATATCACAGCAAAAGTAAACACATATTATTAAAATAAATTGTTAAAGTTCTACACCATGTCTACTAGAGTCCAGAGGAAAGGATTCATCCCAGACTGGAGAGAAATGCAATTCTTGGAGGAGTTTTTGTCTATCACTGCACCCATAGAGTAGTTAGCCAGTTCAAGAAATGGGGAAAAGGAAGCCTCAGGCACATTCAGTATAAAAGCATGAAATTGTGGGAGAGCTTGACACATTAAGTGAACTATACTTTTAGTTTTGGCTGCCATTTCTTATATTTACTTGCATGTCTATCTCATTCTTTTTTGACCTAACACATTAGTTTCCTGTGCTGTTCAGTTCAAATAATGGAGCATGGCTACCAGTATTTGAGTTTTGTATCTTAACAGTCCAGGCACCCAGAGAGGATTACTGACTCAATTCTGATGCTGATGGATAAATTAACTTTGGCCTAATTTAGATCTGTATTGGCCCTTGGACAAGTCAGTTACATTTTAGATTAGGTTTGAGTAAGGTTAGTAATCATTTCCTCTTGGGTCGAGTTGGGCACCTATCCCAGTGAAAATCAACTGTGGCAGAGGAGGGAGAAAATGAGTGGATGGTTGGTAAAGGGTTAATTCTCAGAAAGAGATATGTGTGATGTTGGTTAGGTAGAATGACACCTGTCATCTTTAGGAGTTATTGCAGTAGTACCCAAGTGAGATAATGACAGTTTGAATTAAGAGGGTGCCAGTGGGGATGGAGAGATGTCAAAAAAGAATCAACTGAACTTGATATTTTGTCAAGTGTGGGTAAAATGAATAAGGAACTGTAGTCTTATTTTTTCATTCACTCACCAAAAATATTTATTGAGTGCTTGCTAGGTGCTAGATATAGTTAGAACTTCTAGGGATACATCACTGCTATAGATCAAGACTTCTGACATCAATTATACCCCTACCTTAAGCTATTCTCCAACTCTGTGGACACCAATTGGGTGTCCTACAATTCGGTTCTGATACTACCCAGCATTCATGCAGACCACATCAGTAAAGTCGCACATGTCTGCCTTCCCCTTTAGATACCAATGGCAAGTCTGGGCCTCTAGTACTTTGGATCTACTATCTACAAATCAGGGGTTCCCATGACCATTTTCTTGGGTTCAATAATTTGTTAAAATGGCTCAGACAACTGAGGAAAACACATGTGTTTACTGCCTTTGAGATTTATCCAAGTTGTTTATTATAAAAGCTATTTCTTTCATAATAACCAGATAAAGTGGTATATAAGATGAGGTCTGACAGGGTACTGTGCACAGGTACGTTTGTCCTTGTGGAGCTGGGGTATGCCATCCTCTCAGCATGTGCACGTGTTCACCAGTATACATTGACTGACCAAGAACTCCATTGATTTGAGTTTTTATGGAGGTGTCATTAGGAAGGCATGATTGATTAAGTCATTGTTCATTGGTGTTTGTACTTGATCTCAGTCCTTTCTCCAGTTTTTTCCTCCCATCCCCAGATGTTAGGGTGATGGAGCTAAAAGTTCCCTCTAACGATGATTGGTTCTTCTGACATTCAACCCCTTTCCTGAAGGTATCCAGGCTTTTTTAGCCACCAGTCATCTTATTAACAAAGAAAAAGACACTTTTTCTTCTCACTCCCTGTGTTAAGTTTCCAAGAGTCCTAATGTTACAGGGCTGGGGCCTTTTTGGAAACAGGTAGTGCGGAGGCCCCCTTAAGATCCTGATTCCTGTGATAGAGTCAGAAAGATTTCAGACGTCACTCAGAAAGGATAGGAAAGGGGTTAAGGGGATAGACACTCTCAAGGGAGTGGGTCCTCTCAGAGGAGAAGAACCTCTTCTACCCTCCAGTTTTATTGGGGTCCCAGGGAAGTTTCCAGAGAGTCCGCCCAGGTCCCCCTCTTGACTTTTGACTGACAACAGGATGACATTAGACTGAAGTCCCCACTGCCATGACCACTATAGATCACTTTGGCTCATGCTGAACTGTTCTAATTAGAACCTATTCTTACAGATTTTATGGTTAGTGGGGATTATCCTTATCTTCTGAGTTCTGGTATCTGGTCTGTGAAAGGGTCACAAAAGTCCCTGCTTCAGGGTAACTTGTGGTCCTCTTGTCAGAATTATTTCAAGCCTGCATTTCTCCTGCAGATAACAGGTAGTTTGCTGAGGAATGTAATATATCTTGTCCACTTAAACCAGGTGATGCTGCAGGTAAATTACTTTTTAAAGTGAAAGCATGTGGAAGTCAACACAGTGGGCCCATTTTATAGTATTATTCCATTTTATAGAATTAACCCCATGTTCCTACCACCTATGTTTGTCTGCCCTCTATCACTAGAAGCTCTTGTGTCTATAACCAGGGAATATTATAACAGAAGATGCTCCCCTACCAGTCAGGAAATTGCAAGAGTTTTAGAAACTCTGTGTCAGGAATTGATAGGGCAGAGACCATAAATGTATTTCTTATTACGTCATGCTTTCCTAATCATGTAACCCACAGAACATATATTCAAGGAAGACACCATGTTTCTGACATAGGTGACTGTGTGAATGGTGGTGCTATTCATCTGAGCATAAGGGGAAAAGTAATGAATTCATTTTGGGGTATTTGGATATCCAGGGAAGTTAGGTAAATGCGTTAGAGATCCAGCATAGATGGCAGAGGGGGAGATCTAGAATTGGAATTTATGACCACTTAGTGGTGATTGAAGTTTAAAAAAATTACATTTAGAGTGTGTATGGTACAGTTTATATCGTGATGTTCCTTTCTAGTCACACTCTTCTGCAGCCCTAACCCTAGAAACCAATGAACTGCTCTCCTTTTCTGTAGTTTTCTTTTCTTTCTTTTTTTTTTTTTAAGAATGTCATATAAATGGAATACTACAGTATGTGACCTTTTAAGACTGTCTTCTTTCATTTGGCTTATGCCTTTGAGATTTATCCAAGTTGTTGTGTTAAGCAATAGTCTGTTCCTTTTTATTGCTGAGTAGTATGCTCTTGTATGGATGTATCCTGGTTTGTTTATTCATTCACCCATTAAAGAACATTTAGGTTATTTCCAATTTTTGGTGATTGTAAATAGAGCCATTGTAAATATTCATGTACAGGTTTTCATGTAAACATAAGTTTTCATGTCTCTAGGGTCAATGACTAGGAGTGGGATTATTGAATTATATGGTAAGTGTATGTTTAACTTTTTAAGAAACTACCAGACTGTTTTCTGGAGTGGCTGTACCATTTCATTCCCACCAGTAATATATGAGTTCCAATTGCTTCATATCCGTGGTGACACTTGCTGTCGTTATTTTTTTTTTTTTAAAGTACCCATTCTATTAAATGTGTGGTGCTATTTTATTATGGTTTGAATCTGCTTTTCTCTACTGACTCATGAATATCTTTTCATGTACTTGTCTTTCATATATCCTGTATGGTGATGAGTCTTGAAGATCTTTTACCTACTTTTTCATTAGGTGGTTTGATTTTTTTATCATTGAATAAAAACACAAAGACAAAAAGCCTCCAAAAACTCTTTGCCTAAACCCAGGTTATGAATATTTCTCCTATGTTTTCTTCTAAAAGTTTTATATTTTGTATTTTGATCTGTGATCCATTTTGAGTTCTTTGAGGTTAAAGTTGATTTTTTTTTTTTTTTTTTTTTTTATTCAATGTGGATGTGTACTTTTTTCAGCATCACTATGGAAAATACGATCCTTTATCCTTTGAATTACTTTTGGATCATTATTAAAAAATCAGTGGCCTTACTTGTTTGGGTCTGTTTCTGCAGTGTCTCTTCACTGACCTATGTTTATATCCTTTCACCAATACTACTTTATCTTCATTACTGTATCTTTATAGCAAGGCTTAAAATAGGGTAGATAACCCAAACGTTGTTCTTTTTAAAAAATGTTTTAGTTATTTTACTTACATCCTTTGTCTTCCCATATACATTTTAGAGTGAATTTTTCCATATTTAAATCCTTCTGGGATTTTGGTTGGAGTTACATTAAATCTGTAGATAAACTGGGATAGAAATAATGTTTGTGCCAGGTGGGGTCTTCCAGTTCATGAACATGTGTCTTTCCATTTATTTAGGTCTTATTTAATATCTTTCATCAGGATTTTGTATTTTTTAGCATGCAGATCTGGTGCATATATTATTAGATTGACTTTTTTTTTTTTTTTTGGTACTGGGGATTGAACCCAGGGGTGTTAAACCACTGAGCTACATCCCCAGCCATTTCTGTCTTTTATTTTGAGACAGAGTCTCAGTAAGTTACTTAGGACCTTGCTAAGTTGCTGAGGCTGACTTTGAACTTGTGATTCTCCTGTCTCAGAGTCCTGATTCTCCGGGATTACGTGCATGTGCCACCACACTGGGCTTATTAGACTTTTTTTTAAGTAGCTCATCATTATCCCCCCCCCCACACACACAAACTGGTACTTCTTTGCTTTCCCTTTTTCCCTTTCCTCTGGTATTGTTTTTTAAATTTTGGTCTCTAATTATATATTGCTAATATATAAAGCATATAGATGTATGAATATATAAATATGATTGATTTTTGTTTTCTAATTTCATATCTTGTGACGCTAAAACTCACTTATTAGTTCCAAGAAGTATTTTTGTTTTGCTTTGTTTTTTGTTTTTGTTAGATTCCTTTGAATTTTTAAAGTGGACAGTGTCTTCTGAGAATGAGAGTTTTATTTCTTCCTTTTTAGTATGTATGACCTTTATTAATATTCTCATGTGACTCACCAATTCTGGTGTGGCAGGTTTCTAAGAATGATGAGATGTGGGTGTTCTTGTTTTGTCCCTGATCTTAGTTTTTCACCACTAAGTAGTTTTTTTTTTTTTTTTCATGTGTTAAATTTGTTAAAAGCATCAGTAATATGAGCATGTGATTTTTTTTTTTCTTTGAACTGATGTGGTGGACTACATGTAATAATTTTAATATATTAAACTAGTTGAGCATAGTGTGTTGTGAGTTTTAGACATTACTGGATTTGATCTGCTAATATTCTGTTGATGATTTTTTTTATGTTCATAAGGAATTTTGGTCTTTTTTTAAGTGTGTTAATTTGGTTTGTTATCTGTATAATTCTGCTCTCATAAACTGAGTTAGAAGTGTTTCCTCTAATCTTCTGCAAGAAATTTTGTAGAAGTGATGTTATGTCTTTAAATGTATGATGAAATTCACCTGTGAAACTACTTGGGATGACATTGTTTTTCATAAATGATTTTTTAGCTATAGACTTGATTTATTTAATAGTTATAGGAATATTTGAGTTACTGTTTAATCTTGGGTGAATTTCAGTAGTTATTAGTTATTTATTAAAAGGTGTATTTAGAAAAGCAGGTTCTGCTACTGAAGTTGTGTGACCTTGAGAAAGGTACTTTAGCTTCAATCTCTCTGCTCCTTAATTTGTTCATCTGAAAAACCAAAGGGTTAAGTCTACTTTTTTAATGGTTTCTTTTAGTTTTTAAATTTTATAATCCTGGTAAGATAAAAGTTTATGTGTTTGAAGTTTATGTGAAAGGATTCTGAGTCTCTGTTTCTTGACTCATTTGTCATTTATTGAGCCTTGTTTACCCTGCCTTTTTAACAGATAAGTTTCTTATTTTATTTTGATAAATGGCATTTTGATAAAAAGTATGAGTAGAAGCAAGCCTATTTTTGCACTTATACTTGATTTTGATATGGTATGTGAAAAAATACTTTCATAGGCTAGTTTATAGGAAGATTTAAGACCTGTTAGTTTTTAATGTTCTATTTTCTTGAAAAAATTAAATGATCAATTTGGGAGTTTTAGAGCTTTTAGAAATGCATTTCTCTTTTGGTGATTATTCTGATCTAGATCATTAAAAAGTCATTCATTTTGGCTACTTAGTAGAGGCAACGTCTATGTAAGTATTTTATTAAAAATCCTTTTTTAAAGGTGGCACATTGTTGTGCATTCTGTCCATTTGTTGGTTAAAGCAAAGTGAAAGTAGCATACAGATTTACTGCTGAAGGAACATTAAGTTGCAGGCTGCAGCTGGAGGATTTTACGTAGGCACCTGTGGGTTTGAGTGCGTTCAATATACAGACTGCAGTAGGAGGCTGGCACTGACTCTGCTGACTCCAGTACACTCCTTCACTGCTGTTCTGCCGATTTCTTCACTGTCCAGGAGACAGACAGAATGGTGCAGCACGTTCAGGGCTTGGGGAAAAAGTAACCGTCAATATGATTCAGAGGTGGGTTTGCTACACTGAATAGGAGAGAAAATTGTTTAACAAGACTAAAGGCTTAGCCGTGGTTCAGTATGCCAGTTGTTCTTAGCTCTTTGAACATTTAATTATGACTGTTTAAGAATGAAACTATTAGAGTTCTGAAATCTGCATGCCTTCCATATATAGAGATTCAGGTATATTGCATGTGTAACATTAATAAATGCATGTATGGTAGCTTATAAACAGATTTATTTCTCAAAATGTGCAGTTTGTGTATATGAGACATAGATATAGTTATGTGTTTATGAAAGGTTTTTGTTACCAATTGGTAGTCGATTTTTTAAAAAGTATGCACTTAAAGGTTTATATTTTCTTTTGTACACATTTGTCGCAGCTCCTGCCAATGTCTCCTTCCTTATATGGTTCATTTTGCAATAGCAAAAAGCATTAGTAGAGCATTCTCTGGTGAGATGTGGAAAAATCAGTAGGATGAACACTGGAGTTGGCACTTCATATTTTATTGATGACTTTAATGCAGTGTGAGTTCGCATTGCACATAGTCATGATTTAAATGATTACTTCTTTTATGAAAGCAAAATGTTTGTAAGAACGGCCATGTTGTAGACAGTGAGTTTAAAATAAAGGAGAGGAAGTAGGGCAAGTAAAATATTTGTCTTTGGTTTCTTGAGCAATGCTCAGCATTGACTCAGGCACTGTCATTTTAGAAGTGCAGTATAGAAACAATTGAACATCATGCATAGAAAAAACATGGAGGTTTAGTTCCCACCCGCTCCCGGAAGCACTTGGCTTAAGTGCTCGGATATTTTAGGCTTCTGTGACTGCATGCTGTTGGGGAACTGTCCAGTTGAGACAAGATGTTTTCTTAAGCCACACCCAACAGATTCAGCTTTTTATGCTTTGGAGCACTATTTTAATCCTGTGCTGATTTGTAGTCATCTGTGGGATGCCTTTGAGTAGTAAAAAGAAAAAATATACTATATTTACAGATTCTGCCTTAATAGTTTTTGCATGTCTGAGTTAGTGTATTAATAGCCCAGAAGAGCAGTTTTTAAGTTACACAGTGTTATCTCTGGTGGGGTGGGGAGAAAGAAGAAATATATTTATATAGTTCCATTCCAGGTGTTCTGATTATAATGCTGCTGATACATTACTTTGGCTAGTATTGTGGGTATGACATTCAGAGTTCAGATTTTCCTATTTGAGAGAATATTTGTACAAACATTTTAAATTCTTGACTAATACTTTTTTTTTAATTTTTTTTTGAAAAGGATCATCCTGAACTTAAAGATCTGTTTATAATGTTTTATTCTGTAATAAGGGATTTTTATATATGATAAGAATTAACAACTGTCTGACTGCCACTGTTAGATTACCTCTCCTACTTTACTGTAGACAGAAATAATAAGGAATCAGCATTAATTTTAACAGTCTGCAGAGTGCTCATATTGTATATTTTCAAAAACTCTATTAGACAAATCAAATTCATTCTTCTCCAAAAGTGGGGGAAAAAAATTCGGTGCTGTATTTCTTTGATTTTATTGATGGACACAGAATAATATGGGATTTTTACATGCCAAATTAAGTGATAGTGAATAGCTAACTATAGATTGAAATATACTGTATTATTAGAATGTTTCATGTATCTAAAATGTTATATAACCCTGATGGAATGTTGCAGATGAAACAAAGAGATCTGATTGGTTCATCACAAAACAGCAGCCTTGAAATCCATTCTGACCAGAGGCTTCCACAGCAGCCCTGGTGGTTAGTTAGCATCACATTAAAAGCAAATGCCTTGGGGATGGGTGGGGTGGGGGTAGGATTTGAAAGAGAAAATGAGATTGCTAAAGCTCGTCCTGAATCTTTATCTTTGAGACTTCTTTTGCTTCCCAGGTCTTTTTTCCCTTTCAGCAATTCCATTTTCTTCTCTCTCTCTCTCTCTCTCTCTCTCTCTCTTTCTCTCTCTCTCTCTCTCTCTCTCTCGCTTCACTTACTGTTAGTTTAAGAGAGTGTTATATCCTATGAAGTTAAGGAAATTTCTAAATAGTCAACTACAAGAGTCTCTAAAAAGAGTTTTATATTAAGTGATAGATTAATGAATAACAGTTTCAGAACATTTATTAAATATGGATGAATGGTACTTGTTGAAGGAAGGGGATTGTGATAGAGAATAAAAGAATTCTGAGGAACAGTACACTAATCATAATTCTTTGGCCCCACCCTTCTCCATCATATTAAAATTGCATTAGGTAATTTGTCATCTTCAACTTCAGTGATTCAGTGTTATTGTTATTCGAGTAGCAGGATGTTGCAAGTCAAAAACAGGTGGAGAATTGTTTGCTGTCTGCTGGCTATTAGAAATACCCTTGAGATGTGAGAATAATGTGTGTTAGCTTTTATGTATTTATTTCTGTTGGCTAGATGATCTGCTGGACTGTGAACAAGAATGAGTATTTAAGAGAAGGAATTATATTGACAGGAAATGGAAAAGCATCATAAAACAAAGCATATTTAAAGAGAAATATCCAATATGTAGGTATAGTCTGATAAATATAAACTGTATCTTACAGGTTCCATTTCAGTGCTTATTTTCTAAATTATCCGGTATGTTAATAGAATCAGGCTGAAGGCAGCTGGCTGCAAGTGTTACAAGCTGAAAACAAAATGGCTGGCAAGGATTAGTACTGAAATTTGTAACAGGGTGCTAGATGCAATTAAGCTGTCTTTTGTTGATCGACAGTGTTACAAAGTAAAATGAGGAAGGAATGACTGTTGTATGAAATGTTTTTGGCAATAAATGAACATTGTTTCATTAAAGAAAATGCATAAAAACAAAAGATTTTATACTATAAATAGAATAATTCGTTTTCAGCTAAGTGATAAAGTAAACCCTTGTTAGTATTAATTGAGCTGTCATTGTCTTTGTATAGTTCTAAGGTCCAGGTAGTTTCTGAGGATATTATTTATGAATCTTTCAGACTGACAATGTAATTAAGGGCCATAGAAATAAAAGAGGAAGAATTTGGAATGGGGGAAATTGAGAGAAGTTTGTGGAAGACTTATTTATGGGTATTTTAGCTTAGTCTACATTAAAGATGGAAGAAATATAGTAACAGGAAAATTTAGAGATACAAACGAAAATATTGTCTACAAAATGACAATATTTCTAGGTTTATATTTTAGGAAAGATTTTTTTCTATATATCTTCATCCTCAAACCTTTTCCATTGAGTTTTAGCAATTGTTGAAAAATGAAATGACATTAAAATTGTTGATAAGCTTGAGTAGGTTGAGAAATAGCTTCAGGAATTAATTGGTTCAAGACTGCACATTAGCTCACATATTTCTCCTTGTGCAATGGCTATGTACTTTAACAGGACAAAAATGTAAATTTGTTACATCCACTTCTCCAGAACATGTACAAAGCTCCAGCACTTAGTGGGCTCCCAGTTACTGATGAATTAATAATAACAGCAAGCACACACACATATGTACATAAATACATAATTATATTAATTTAATTTTTATAACCTCATAGAATAAAGGCTATTATTTTTCTCATTTAGCAAATGAGGAAACTGACCACAGAAAAAGATTATTAAATGAGTTGGCCAAAATCATACAGTAATATTGGAGCCAGGATTTGTACTAGTGTGTTTTTGAACTCTTTTATCATCTTTTTTTAATAACTGAAGATTAAGATGTGTTAGTATTCAGTTGTGTCATTAGCCCTCAGAAGCTTACATTGTGTATATATCTTGGCAGAAACTACAGAGCTGGGGAAATCTTTCTAGTACATCTTTCAAAACTGCTTTAAGTGATAATTTGTTCATACAGTCATTTAGCTACAGCTTGATGAGGTAATACAGATGTGTAGTTCTAAAAGCTACTTAAAAGTCCATACGTAGCAATGTATATAGGAAGCAGTTGGAAAAATGTGTTAAGCTTATTTACTCCTCAACATGAATGCCCAAACCTACTGAGACGTAAGTCCAATTGATTAAAATCCTGAATATTTCAGAACTTTGTCTTTTCTTGATTTCTTCATTTTTACTGCTTTATTTAGCATTTCATCTCATCTCATTTAAATTACTGTCTCTAGTTTCAGTACCCTTTAGTCCATTCTCTATTTTGCTATAAGAATGAATTTTCCAAAAAGTGAATTTTATTGTTCTAAAATGTAAATTCTTATAACTTTCAAAATAAAACATGGCATGGTTTTTCACTAGGTTTTCATTGCTGTAGCCATATTCTAACACAGAGGCACACAGATGTAGAAAATGTACATTGATAAATTTAGACATTGTTTTAAAAATTGATGTTTGAGCCAGATGTGGTGGTACATGCCTGTAATCCCAGTGACTTGGAAGGCTGAGGCAGGAGGACCACAAGTTTGAGGCCAGACTCAGCAACTTATTGAGGGCCTAAGCAACTTAGTGAGACCCTGTCTCAAACAAAGAAATAAAAAGAACTGGGAATGTAGCTCCGAGATAAAATACCCCTGGGTTCAATCCCCAATACAAAAATCAATCAAACAAACAACAATTGATGTTTGAATCTCCTTTATAAGAGATGAAAAATCCCATAATAAATGTATCTATGAACAATTTTATTGTGTTTTAAAATTTACTGAAAGGCATAATTCTATCATTTTATGTCTTGCTTTTTGCCCTTTTTGGTTATAATTTCTTTCTTTTATATACTGTATATATAATATTCAATTTTATGAACATTATTTCTTTTATCTATTTCCCTCCTACTAGAAATTAGAGTTTATTTCAATTTTGTTATTGCTGGTGGTGTGGCACTTGTGTATGATTACAAATAGTACTGCAGTGAGTGTCTTTGTACACATACTGGAGTTTTTCTGGAGATTCTACTCAGAAGTAGAATTGCCAGGATGTAGGTTATTTCCATTTTCACCTTTACTAGATAATTTCTGTATTGTTGTCACTATACCAATTTGTATTTTTCTTAGGAGTATTTGAGAGTTCCTGTCTTGCCATATCCTTGCTTGTGTTCGTATGGGCCCACTTAAATTTTTTTTGATCTTGTAGATAGAAGATATTATCCTATTGATTTAATTTCTGTGTTTTTCTTTTAAGTAAAATTTTCTTATTTGTTAATATCCTTTTTCTTATTGGTTTATAGGAATTCTTCCTATATTCTAGACAAGGTTTAGCCACCTGTAGCCCATGAACTAAATTTAGTCTACTACCTGTTTTTATGCAAACTTTGAAATAAGAATGGTTTTTACATAAAATGATTTATAAAATATTAAAGGGGATTGCAGTTTCATTTTCATGACAATATGAAAATTACATGAAATTCAGATTTCAGTGTTGATGAATAGCTATTGGAATATAAGCACATACTATTAACGTATTATCTGTGCATGCTTTTGTGTTAGAATCAATGGCAGAGTTGAATAGTCATGACAAGAGATCATAGGATCTGCAAAACCTAAACTATTTACTTTCTTCCTGTAGTTTACAGACCTCTGATCTAGATTGATCCTTAGATTGTGATATTTATTGCAGATAATGTATACCCCGTATATCTGGCTTAAAACTTTGCTTTTGATTTTAGTATCTGAACTCCAAACTTCTGTTGAAGAGAAATTAAATTTATAGTTTATTCAAATTTATCATTAGTGTTTATCCTGCATGTTGTTTTAGGAATCTTTTCTTACTCAGAGATCACAAATATATTCTATATTTTCTTGAAATAGTTGTAAGATTTTTACTTTCAGTTTTTCAGTGCAGTTGAATTTGTATATTTTCTCTTAATTCTTTTTTTTATTGTAAACAAATGGGATACATGGCATAAATGCATACCATTTGTGTAATCATAAATTTACATAGAGTAATGTTGTTTCATTCTGTTATTTTTCCCTTCCCCCCACCCCTCTTTTCCCGCTATACAGTCCTTCCTTCCTGCATTCTTGCCACCCTCCCTAACCCTAACTCTAACCCTAACACTAACCCTTCCCTCTCCCCATTATGTGTCATCATCCACTTATTAGCGATATCATTCGTCCTTTGGCTTTTTGAGATTGGCTTATCTCACTTAGCATGATATTCTCCAATTTCATCCATTTGCCTGCAAATGCCATAATTTTATCATTCTTTATGGCTGAGTAATATTCCATTGTATATATATACCACGGTTTCTTTATCCATTCATCAATTGAAGGCCATCTAGGTTGGTTCCACAGTCTGGCTATTGTGAATTGAGCAGCTATGAACATTGATGTGGCTGTATCTCTGTAGTATGCTGATTTTAAGTCCTTTGGGTATAGGCCGAGGAGTGGGATAGCTGGGTCAAATGGTAGTTCCATTCCAAGTTTTCTAAGGAATCTCCACACTGCTTTCCAGGGTGGCTGCACTAATTTGCAGCCCCATCAGCAATGTATGAGTGTACCTTTCTCCCCACATCCTTGCCAACACCTGTTGTTGCTTGTATTTTTGATAATCGCCATTCTAATTGGGGTGAGATGGAATCTTAGGGTGGTTTTGATTTGCATTTCTCTTATTACTAGAGATGTTGAACATTTTTTCATATATCTGTTGATTGCTTGTACATCTTCTTCTGTGAAGTGTCTGTTCATTTCCTTAGCCCATTTGTCGACTGGATTATTTGTATTCTTGGTGTAGAGTTTTTTGAGTTCTTTATAGATTCTGGAGATTAGTGCTCTATCTGAAGTATGATTGGCAAAGATATTCTCCCACTCTGTAGGCTCTTTCTTCTCATTGCTGATAGTTTCCTTTGCTGAGAGAAAGCATTTTAGTTTGAATCTATCCCAGTTATTGATTCTTGCTTTTATTTCTTGTGCTATGGGAGTCCTGTTGAGGAAGTCTGGTCCTAGGCTGACATGTTGAAGATCTGGACCTACATTTTCTTCTGTAATCTGCAGGTCTCTGGTCTGATTCCGAGGTCCTTAATCCATTTTGAGTTTAGTTTCGTGCATGGTGAGAGATATGGGTTTAGTTTCATTCTGTTGCATATGTATGTACATTCCGAACTCCTTTTCTGTCATTTCTTCTGCCATGCTGTCATTGGGTTTTATTGATGTAACATCTAGATTTGTTTGGGGCATTTTCTTTCCTTGTTTTCTCATATTGTTCAGGTATCAGTGGACCGCTGAGATATTGCAGATTTCCTCCACCGAATTACAATGTCCCTGAAGATTTCTATATATCCCCTCTTAGCCTTCAGAAGGCTGAAGTCTTGGAGGAAGTTGATAATGCGGTGCTCCACAAGGAAGCTGCCTCTCTAGGAGTGGTGGCCTTCAGGTGGGGTATATTCCCTGCTAGTGGGCAGAGGTGCCTCCACTTGTTGACCAGTGGTCATCCAAAGGGGAACTAGGCTGCAGGCTGAGGCAAGGCCTGTTTGGGCCTATGTCTCTGGTTTTATCGTCCTTGTGGGGAAACCTCACCCAGCAGGGTAAGGCTCACGCGGTGGGGAGGTCTTGCAGGTCAGTTCCCCTCTTAGAGTTTCCCTTCAATTTACAGCTACCGCCTGGGCTGGGCTGCCTTCCTCTGCAAAGTTCCCAGGGGCCCGGCCCTACCTCCTGAGCCTGGGAGCCTCACCCTTCACAGATGAGTGTCCTTAGGCTGCCCCTCCTCAGAGAATCTGCCCACAGTCCTGGAACCTTCGCTCCGCCCCTAAGCGTGTCTCTGTGCGGCTCTTCCACCAAGAAGCCTCCTAGATCCTGGGACCCTGCTCTGCACCTAATTGCCTGGCTCTGCGGCCCCTCCTGTGAGCAGCCACCTGGATCCCCGTACAACCGCTCTGAGTCCCAGAGACCTGCCGCACGCCTCTTACTCCAGACAGCCAACCCGTGTTCCGGTGCGGTCACCAGGAGTCCATGCAATTCACTGCGTGCCTCCTCCTCCCGCCAACCACCCGTAGCCCTGGGCAGTCACTCCGAGTCCAAGTGACCCGCCCTGTTCCTTGTCCTCCTCCAGGTAACCCTCCTCCTCCCCAGGTGTTCAGGAGCGGTCACTCTTAGTCGATCTGAGTCCACGTGGTCCGCTGCAAGCCTCCTCCGGGCCGCCGCCTGGACCTCTAGTGCGGCCACTCGAGACCAAGCGACCCACCGCGCTCCTCCTCCAGGCAGCCCCCCTGTGTTCAGGAGCGGTTGCTTTGAGTCCAAACAACTCACCACTCGCCTCCTCCTCTGGCAACCGCCTGTAGCTCTAGTATAGTCACTCCGAATCCAAGCTGCCACACTTCTCCTCCTCCTCCTCCGGGCAGGTCCCCGGTGTTCAGGGGTGGTTGCTCTGAGTCCAAACAGCTCTCCTCAACTCTCCTCCTCTGGGCAGCTGCCCGGAGCCCCAGTGGTTGCTCTGAGTCCCAGCGCTGTGCTGAGCGGCCTCCTCTACGACGCTCCCAGTTGTCCGAGTTCACTGCTCCAGCGGGGGGAGGGGTGTCTCGCCAGCAGCTCTACTTCACAAAGTTCCTGCGTTCTGGGACTATCGCCCCATCCGGGACACCTCCCCAACGGGAGAGACTCACCCGGCTGCTTTGAGTTGGTCCCAAGTCTCTCAATATCTCCTCTTTTGTATCCTGAGTCCTGGAGCAACATGAAATGCAGCCACCCTCTAGGCCGCCATCTTGAAACCCCTCTCTTAATTCTTTGATAAAAGGATTGTGGTGTGAGTAGGTTATTTTTTATCATATGGAAAAAGGCAGTTTTCTTCTCTTCCCCCTTTCCACATTTTTTAGTTGAGGCATTATAGTTGTACATAATGATGGAATTTGTTGTTGCATATTCGTATATGCACACGATGCAATAATCTGGCCAGTATTACTCTCCAACAGTTCACCCCTTCTTCTCATCTCCTCACCCTGGTTCCTTTCCTCTACTGATCTCTCTTTGATTTTCATGAGATCCCTGCAAAAAAGGCAACTTTCTTACCCTATTTGTTATTGAAAGGCCTCCCTTTTCTCTAGTGATTTATAATGCAAACTTACTCTTATATGCAGAGTCTGTTGCATGTTGTGTGTGTTTTTGGCGAATGAGTCTGTTTTCTGGATTCTTTATTAAGCTCTTAGTCTTTGATTAAATATTTCTATATTCTGTTTGATTATCATGATTTGTGTTTTGCAACCACTTATTTGTTGTATTCACTTTTATTTGTTTTTTGGGAGAAGAACACAAAATGTAGTAGATTAGTAAGAACCTTACTGGTGACAATTCTAGGGAAAGGAATATTGTTTTTGAATGTATATATAGCTTATACCAAGGTCATATTGTTAGCTTTAATAGGATTTTTTTCTTAAAATATTTTGCTCTCAAATTTTTGTTTTCATTACCCTTATCACCATCAAACAATAAATATTAGGTACCCACAAGTGCATCGTATTATGCTAAGTACTTTAAAAACATATTTATATATACCCTATAAAAACAAAGCATTCCTTAGGCATAATAGGAAAGAGTATCATTTATTTGAAAGAACAAGTTGAGGCATATTTAGATAATATAAAATCATTTGGCTTTTAATTACTTCCATCTTTAATGAATGTCAAAGTATTTAAATACAGTTATCCAATAAAAACAGAAAGATGTTGTGCCTGGGGGGTAATGTGGAAAGGGACAGATTCGATTTTCTAGCTTATCAGTAGCTGACATTCTATATTTATAAAAAGTAAGAGAATGTAAAGGTTTATTTTATTATAAACCAATGAGACATAAAAGAATAGGAATGAGAGATATTACTAATATCTTTGAAATGTCTATATCCTCATATATGAGGGCAGGGATTTGTTGTGGTGAAAACCATTTTATTCTGACTCTCTAGATATATATAATAGTTGTTTCCCCAGTGTCTGCTTTAGACATCTGAAGCTAGAGCTCAAAAACTGAAAGTCAAATTAGGAACACAAAGGGAGATCTGATTAGAAATGAAGCTGGAAAAGTGAACTGTGATAAGAATTTGTATCTTTTGATGGGAGATTATTTAAACATTTTAAGTATTAAAAGGGGTGACAATTGTATTTTCAGTCTAAATGATTACTCAGCTAGTTTGTGGATACATTTAGAAGAGAATGGATATTGGAATGGATGCAGATTGGAGACAAAAATAGGCAGATAGGTTAAAGAGATTTAGGAGAGAAAACCAACAGTATTTGGTGAAGAATTCATTGAGATGGGGTGCTCTAATGGAGAGGATTAGATTTGAAGGGGCAAGTGGTAGTTTAGAATTTTATGGTTGCATGTTTAGAGTTTAAGGTATATTTTACAATAGCAGTTATACAGACAGATCTTTCCAATTTATAAACAGATAGATAAAACCTAATAGAGTAACGGTTTTAAGCATGTTAGTGGGTAACAAAAAATCAGGACTAGTTTCAAAGCTTGGATCTTGCACTTTGTAACTCTGCAGCAGTTTATTTGCTATTTCCTGACACTTAGTAAGGGCCAAATAGATAATGGCTGTTTTCATTAATGTTGGTATAATCTAAAAAACTAAAGCTTTGGTATTCTTTTTCATTTACACAGGATGTGTGTTTGTGTACACACACATTTATTTAGTTTCATGCTATTAGTGTCATATACTGTCTTTTTTTGTGTGTGTGTGTTTTTTTTTTTTGTCATATACTGTTTTTTTTTTTTTTTTTTTTTTCTGGGGAATCGAACCCAGGGTGTTGCTGATATTGGGTAAGTGCTATAGCACTGAGTTATTACCCCAAAACCCATGGAATGTACTTTTTCTTACATGGTGCTGTGAGAATGGCAATTTGCCTTGGTAATCTATCTTCCAAAAAACTTTAAACTCAGTATAATCATGAGAAAATATTTAGGGACATTCTATGAAACTCCTAACTAGTATTCCTTAAAACTGTCACCATAAACAAGGAAAGTCAAAGAAACTGTCACATTTTGAGGAGTCTAAGGAGACTTGATGACTTAATGTAATCTGGATTGGAAAAAAAAGACATTGGATAAAAACTAAGGAAATCTAAATACAATGTGGACTTTAGGTAATAATACATCAGTAATGACTCATTAGTTGTGACAAATGTTTATATTAAGACAGGAATGTGACTACAAGGTCTATTCTAAAATAAAATTTTTATTTAAAAGCAAATTAACAAAATGTGTATACTAGACACCTTTATTTTCTAAGTTTATTAATTTATCAGTGTTAGGCTTCACATTTTTGCATATTCATTGTGTACCTTGAAAGCATAGTCATCGACTTTTAAAATACTAATAATATTCCTAGTGATTGCTCCATTTACAAGTAGCAAGTCTACTTTGTTTTCATGTTATTAGTCATCATAATTGATGCATAACTATATCATGAGAATCAAAACATTCTATTTTAAGCAGAACTTTTCTTGAGCTATAGATCTGTTTCTGAACATTTTGGTTATCTTAGGCAAGTACAGATTAATAATTCATCATGAGACAAGTATATATTTTTTTTAGATTTAGAGCATGTAAACTGGGTCTATAAAAACCTGTGAATTTGTCATCTTTATATTCTGCAACCTTTGAAAATACAGCATACTATTGAAAAGAATGAGCTGCCATACAGCCATACAGATGACACATTAATCTGCTTCATTTGGTATAGAATACTTCCTTTTCTCTTTGGAGAAAAAGATTCTATAGATATATTTTTGCCTTTTTTTTGGTACTAGGGATTGAACCCAGGTGTGCTTAACCACTGAACTACATCCCCAACCCCTTTTTATATTTTATTAAAGACAGGGTCCCACTGAGTTGCTAAGTGCCTTGCTAAGTTACTGAGACTGGCTTTGAACTTGAAACCCTCCTGCCTTACCCTCCCAAGCCTCTGGGATTACAGGCGTGTGCCACCATGCCCAGCTCTGTAGATGTATTCTTAAGAGCTAACTCAGTTTAGGTGGGTCTGGGTTTACTGATGAAAATTCTATCTGAAAAACAATGATCATTGAGATCCATGTGGAGGTTAAGACCATGGTGCTTTGGAATGATGCTGCTCAACTTTTCTTTTCATAGTAATAGTTCAGATAAGAAAACACTGGATTCCTTAAACTATATCCCGAACTACATTGATACCACATATTACTTTTTAAGCTTGATTTCATTATGTAATAATTCTAGAGATGTCCCTTGAAAAAATTAATTCAATAAAAAAATTTTAAAAGAATACCCACTGCATACCAGACATGTAAATATCAAGATGAAAAAGGCTTTAAAAGACTGGGGAAGAGTACTTGCTGGGCATATTTAAGTGTATGAGTAACACACACACACACACACCCACACACACACACACACACACACATACAAATGCTTTTTCAAGGGCACTTTGAATGTTTTACAGTCCAGAGATAGTCATATAAATAATTAAGTACTGCAGTGTGGCAGTGCTGTAATATAGATTTCTATAATGTGCTATAGATGTGCTATAGAAGCATGGAAGAAAGAACAATTAATTCTTCCTCCTGGTAGGTATCCAGAAGGTCTGTATAGAGAAGAGGAAACGACATTTATGCTACCTTTAATTGAAAGGGTGTTGTTGATCATCATGATAATAGATGAAGACAGTTATTTAATATGTGCTTATTTGTGCCAAATGCATTGTCATTTTATGTATACAACTCCATTTGTTTCTCACAACTACCATGAAGGGTATTACTGTATCAGCTTCATAGATAAGGAAATCAAGTTTCAGAGAATTTAATTCATTTTCTTAAAATCACATGAATATTAATAGTTCAAAAATTGAGTCCCTTTCAGCTCTTTAAACATTAAACACCATCAACACATGTTGCGTACAATTTTATTATATAATCAGGTGGAGGGAGCTGTGTTTTAGAGGAAACAGCATGAATAGGTTGACAGACACTTTATAATGTATTTCCTCTTTTAATATCTTTAAGAACTTTGGTGCTGCCACAGTAAAGGGAAGTATATTATTTAGAATTTTTATGGTTTGAGAAACAGGAAATTTGAGTCAGAATTTCTTGGTGTACTAAAACAATCTACAGTTTCAATGTATACCCCATCAAAATACCAGTGACGTTCTTCACAGAGCTAGAAAAATGTCCTAAAATTTATATGAAAGGCAGGCTCAAAAGCTCAGAATTGCCAAAAGCAAGCCTAAGCAATAAGCAGTGCTGGAAGCGTCACATGACCCAACTTCAATTATACAGTAACAAAGATAGCATGATACTGGCATAAAAACAGACACAGACTAATGGAATGGAATAATATCTGGAGAGAAACCCACACAAATACGGTCATTTGATCCTCAACAAAGGTGACTTTTTAACAAATGGTGCTGGAAAAACTGTATACCCATACATAGAAGAATGAAACTAGGGCTGGGGAGATAGCTCAGTTGGTAGAGTGCTTGCTTTGCATGCACAAGGCCCTGGGTTTGATCCCCAGCACTGCAAAAAAAAAATAAAAATAAAAAAGAAGAATGAAACTAGAAACTAGATCCCTATCTTTCATCCTGTACAAAGATGAATTCAAAGTTGTTAAAAAGACCTAGGAATCCAGAAACTTTGAAAACATAGGGTCAACACTCCCAACATTTAGGTGCAGGCAACGACTTCCTCAATAAGACTGCTCAAGGTCAGAAAATAAAATGAAGAATTAATAAATGGGATGACATCAAATTAAAAAGTTTCTGCATAGCAAAGGAAACAAAAGCATGGTTATAGAATGGTAGAAAATCTTTGCAGTTACTCTTTTGACATAGGATTAATATCCAGAATCTATAAAGATTTAAAAAAAAAAAAGGTCTTGACACCAAAAACCACATAACCCAGTCAGTAAATGGACAACTAAATAAATAGGTGTTTCTCAAAAGAATAAATACACATAGCCAACAAATATAGGAAAAAAAATATTCAACATCTGTTGCAATTAGGGAAATGCAGATCAAAACTACACTGAGATTTTATCTCATTCCAATTAGGATGGCAGTCATAAAAAATACAAATAATACATGCTAGGAAGGATGCAGGGGAAAAGGAACTGTTATACACTGTTGGGGGAACTGTAAGTTAGTAAAAACCACTATGTAAGTCAGTATGGAGATTCAAGTTAGCATACTGTAGTGATACACACATGCCTGAGTTTATAACAGCACAATCCACAATAACCAAGTTATAGAACCAGCCTAGGTGTCTGTTAGCAAATTGATGGATAAATTAAATGGAGTTTTATTCAGCCATAAAAAAGAAAAAAATTATATCATTTGCTGGTAAATGGATGGATGAAACTGGAGAATATCATGCTAAGAAAATAAGCCAGACTAGACTCAGGAAGTCAGGGATCATGTTTTTTCTCATGTGTAGAAAGCAAGTGAGAAAAAGGATTAAAAAGGGATCTCATGAAAATAGAAGGGTAGTTAGTAGAATAGAGAGAAAAAGGGAATCAAGGACAGGAGGAGGGGAGGTACTGGGGAATGAAATTATCCAAATTATGTCATGTACATGTATGAATACATCACAATGAATTCCACTTTTATGTATAATTATAATACATTAATTAAAAATAAAAATCACTTAGTATAGGGGATTAGTAAACTTTTTCTGCGAAGTGTCACATAGTAAAAGTTTTAAGTTTTGCTGATCACATGGTGGCCAGAAATAGGATAGTTTTCTTCAATAATTCAGTATCAACAAGTATCTTGCTGTCTTCATCTCTCTATTCTTTTATAATGTTATCTTAAATCCAATGATTTATTTCCTTTCATGTTTATAAGATGACAGCTAGTATATCTAGGAACTCTATGGGTCTTTTTCCATGTCTAGGGAAAGATATGTCCTTTACCAGATCTTTCCATATGACTATCTTGAACTTAATCCCACCAAGTTTCACCTTTAGTGCTTCACAGAAAGAAACCATGCTAAATCATTTGTATTGGCTAAACTAAAGGTCAGTTCTCCCTCTTCATATTACTTGACCTATCAACATTTGCTCTCTCAGTTCCTTTCCATGAATTCATCCTTTCTTTATTTACTTACTTCTCTACTCTTCTGGGCTTGCTCTTATTGTCTGGTCAAATGTTCTTTGCTGGTCCTGGACTCTGTATGTTGGATTCAGCCCCCAGACTTAGTTCTCTGATCTCTTCTATCTCCTATGTATACTGTTTCCCTTGGGAATCTTACATAATTTCATTATTTAAGTGTGATTTATGTATTGATGGTTTGTTCACTGAAAATTTAAGTATGAGGGAGGCTGCGTTCCTGGTCGCGCCGCAACGCCGGATTCAAGCAGAGGATATCTGTTTCTCGGTGAGGCAGTTTTTGCTGCTTAACGATCCCCTGCTCTTTACCCCATTTGTCTGCTGTGATCACCTGCAGTCTGCCGGCATACCGAAGCCTTTTTTGAGAGCAAATTGCTCACTGTCAGGCGTCTATCATCCGCCATTTGCCTGCCTCTCGCCTGTCCATCACCTGCCTTACTCCTATCCATCACCCAACGCTCGAGGTTCACCTCCGGATCATCCAACAGCTGCCAGCAGACTGACCGCGGACCACCAGTGGAGAATCAGCTGCCTGCTGCTGCCTGGAAGTTCACTGTTGCAGTACCTGCAGGTTTGATTACATGTGGCTGCCGTCATTTTGAGACAACAGCCAGGCCCTGTAGGACCCCTGGCCGGACTGACCGAGTCCTGTCTCCAGGATCCCTCAGCCCGACCGATCACTCCCTGCCTCTGGGGCCCTCACATCAACTGACTGCTCCCTGCCACCAGGACCCCCAGACCAACTGACTGCACCCTATCACCAGGACCCCAGACCGACGGATTGCACCCGGCCTCCAGGATCCCACAACCCACACCCAAACACAAAGGACCTCCAGGACCCCTGCCGGACCAACTGCATCCTGTCTCCAGGACCTCCAGCTGACCTTGTCCACCCTGGAGCTGTAGCTCCCATTTGCCAACACATTTGGAAGCCAGAGCAGCCATCTTGGATAATCCTGGAAGCCGTAGCTCCGATCTTCGGGTGGGACAAATCCCATACTGAGACGCCTGCTGGAGGCTTGAAGCTTATTCTCAGGTACCTCTCATACATCGGGCTACTGAACACTGGGAGGTTTCATTACAATATGACTATTATACAGTAGATTTTCTTTTTTCTCCTTTTTTAAAAAAAAATATAAGTTTTTATTTCTTTACGTTTCTTGCTTTCTTTTCCTTCTGTTTACCTGTTCCCTCAGAGTCGCTTTCTCCCTTATTTACATGATGTTATTGTCCCCATAGGGGCTATTTGGTCTAGGATTGCATATTGTCTGGTTTGGGCACTGCTAATATTGATCTCCCCTTAAAGAAAGGGTTTTGGAAACCTATAGGACCACTATAAGCCTATAGGGGGAAATCTGCAATACCCCCAGATCTGCAGTGCTAGAGGGGAAGATACATGAACAACATGAAAAAACAAGGGAAGAAAATGATCCAAACAAATCTAGATTCTATAGTAATAGAATGCAATGACAGTATGTTAGAAGAAATGTCAGAAAAGGACTTCAGATTATACATGATTAAGATGATTTGCGAAGCAAAGGATGAGATAAGAGAGCAATTGCAGGCAACGAATGATAATACCAATAAGCGGAAAGAGCACCTGCAGGAAGCAAAAGATCATTTCAACAAAGAGATAGGATTCTCAAAAAAAAAACAAACAAAATCCTTGAAATGAAGGAGACAATAAACCAAATAAAAAACTCAATGGAAAGCATCACCAACAGACTAGACCACTTGGAAGACAGAACCTCAGACAATGAAGACAAAATATTTAATCTTGAAAATAAAGTCGCCCAAACAGAGAAGATGGTAAGAAATCATGAACAGAATCTCCAAGAACTATGGGACATCATGAAAAGACCAAATTTAAGAATTATTGGGATTGAGGAAGGCACAGAGATACAAACCAAAGGAATGAACAACCTATTCAATGAAATAATATCAGAAAATTTCCGAAACCTGAAGAATGAAATGGAAAATCAAATACAAGAGGCTTACAGAACACCAAATGAACAGAATCACATCAGATCCACACCACGGCACGTTATAATGAAAATGCCTAACATTCAAAATAAAGATAGGATTTTGAAGACTGCAAGAGAAAAGCATCACATTACATATAGGGGAGACCAATATGGATAGCAGCAGACTTCTCAACTCAGACTCCAAAAGCTAGAAGGGCCTTGACTAACATATTTCAAGCTCTGAAAGAACATGGTTGCCAACCAAGAATCCTATACCCAGCAAAACTAACCTTCAGATTTGAAGATGAAATAAAATCCTTCCATGATAAACAAAAGTTAAAAGAATTTACAAATAGAAAGCCTGAGCTACAGAATGTTCTCAACAAAATATTCCATGAGGAGGAAATGAAAAAACAACAATGTAGGTCAGCAAAGGGAGGAACTACCTTAGAGAAAAACCACTCAAAGGAGAAACCAAGCCAACTTAAAAACCAAAAATAAGCCAAATGACTGGGAATACAAATCATTTCTCAATAATATCCCTGAATGTTAATGGCCTAAACTCCTCAATCAAAAGACATAGACTGGCAGAATGGATTAAAAAGAAAGACCCAACAATATGCTGCCTGCGAGAGACTCATCTCATAGAAAAAGACATCCACAGACTAAAGGTGAAAGGATAGGAAAAAACCTACCATGCACATGGACCCAGTAAAAAAGCAGGGGCTTCCATCCTTATATCAGATAAAGTGGAGTTGAAGCCAAAGTTAGTCAGAAGGGATAAAGAAGGACATTTCATACTGCTTAAGGGAACCATAAATCAGGAAGACATAACAATAGTAAATATTTATGCCCCAAACAATGGTGCATCATTGTACATCAAACAAATCCTTCTCAATTTCAAGAATCACATAGACCACAACACAATAATTCTGGGTGACTTTAATGCACCGCTGTCACCGGTTGATAGATCTTCCAAACAAAATCCAACCAAAGAAACCATAGAACTCAGTAACACAATCAATAACCTAGACTTAATAGACATATATAGAATATTCCATCCATCAACGAGTGGATACACTTTCTTCTCAGCAGCACATGGAACCTTCTCAAAAATCGACCATATGTTATGCCACAAAGCAGCCCTTAGGAAATGCAAAAAAATAGACATACTGCCTTACGTTCTATCAGATCATAATGGACTGAGAGTAGAAATCAATGACATAGTAAAAAAAGGAAATTACTCAACACTTGGAGACTAAATAATATGCTATTGAATGAAACATGGATAACAAAAAATAGGGAGGAGATTAAAAAATTCTTAGAGGTCACTGAGAATGATGATACAACATATCAAAATCTCTGGGACACTATGAAAGCGGTACTAAGAGGAAAATTCATTGCATGGAGCACATTCCAGAAAAGAATGAAAAGTCAACAACTAAATGACCTAACATTACAGCTCAAAGCCCTAAAAAAAGAAGAACAGAATAACAGCAAAAGTAGTAGAAGACAGGAAATAATTAAAATCAGAGCTGAAATCAATGAAATTGAAACAAAAGAAACTATTCAAAAAATTGACATAACAAAAAGTTGGTTCTTTGAGAAAGTAAACAAAATAGACAAACCCTTAGCCACACTAACAAAGAGAAGGAGAGAGAAGACTCAGATTACTAAAATACAAGATGCAAAAGGAAATATCACAACAGACACCACTGAGATACAGAACATAATGAGAAGCTACTTTGAAAATCCGTATTCCAACAAAATAGAAAGTACCGAAGACATTGACAAATTTCTAGAGACATATGCTCCTCCCACACTGAACCAGGAGGACATACAGGATTTAAACAGATCAATATCAAGCAATGAAATAGAAGAAGCCATTAAAATTCTACCATCCAAGAAAAGCCCAGGACCAGACGGATTCTCAGCCAAGTTCTACAAGACCTTCAAAGAAGAACTCATTGCAATACTTCTCAAAGTATTCCAGGAAATAGAAAAGGAGGGTACCCTACCGAACTCATATCACCCTCATACCCAAACCAGGAAAAGACACATCAAGAAAAGAAAATTTTAGACCAATATCCTTGATGAATATAGATGCAAAGATCCTTAACAAAATATTGGCAAACCGTATCCAAAAACATATTAAGAAAATTGTGCATCACGATCAAGTGGGGTTCATTCCTGGAATGCAAGGATGGTTTAACATCTGTAAATCAATAAACGTAATCCATCATGTCAATAGACTTAAGGATAAGAATCATATGGTTATTTCAATTGACGCAGAAAAAGCAGTTGACAATATACAACATCCCTTCATTCTGAAAACACTAGAAAAAATAGGGATAGTAGGAACATACCTGAACATTGTAAAGGCTATTTATGCTAAGCCCATGGCCAACATCATTCTTAATGGAGAAAAACTGAAACTATTCCCTTTAAAAACAGGAACAAGACAGGGATGTCCTCTTTCACCACTTCTATTCAACATTGTCCTCGAAACTCTAGCCAGAGCAATTAGGCAGACTAAAGAAATTAAAGGGATACGAATAGGAAAAGAGGAACTTAAGCTGTCACTATTTGCGGATGACATGATTCTATAATTAGAGGATCCAAAAACCTTCTCCAGAAAACTTCTAGACCTCATCAATAAATTCAGCAAAATAGTAGGCTATAAAATCAACACGCATAAATCTACAGCATTTTTATATGCAAGCGATGAAACAACTGAAAGAGAAATGAGGAAAACAACTCCATTTGCAATAGCCTCAAAAAAAATAAAATACTTGGGTATCAATCTAACCAAAGATGTAAAAGATCTCTACAATGAAAACTACAAAACACTGAAGAAAGAAATTAAGGAAGACCTTAGAAGATTGAAAGATCTCCCATGTTCTTGGATAGGCAGAATTAATATTGTCAAAATGGCCATACTACCAAAAGTGCTATACAGATTCAATGCAATTCCAATTAAAATCCCAATGACGTACCTCACAGAAATAGAGCCAGCAATCATGAAATTCATCTGGAAGAATAAGAAACCCAGAATAGCTAAAGCAATCCTTAGCAGGAAGAATGAAACAGGGGGTATCGCAATACCAGAACTTCAACTATACTACAAAGCAATAGTAACAAAGACGGCATGGTATTGGTACCAAGATAGACAGGTAGACCAATGGTACAGAATAGAGGACATGGACACAAACCCAAATAAATACAATTTTCTCATACTAGACAAAGGTGCCAAAAATATGCAATGGAGAAAAGATAGCCTCTTCAACAAATGGTGCTGGGAAAATTGGAAATCCATATGCAACAGAATGAAACTAAACCCATATCTCTCACCTTGCACAAAACTCAACTCAAAATGGATCAAGGACCTTGGAATCAGACCACAGACCTTGCAGATTATAGAAGAAAAAGTAGGTCCAGATCTTCACCATGTCGGCCTAGGACCAGACTTCCTCAACAGGACTCCCATAGCACAAGAAATAAAAGCAAAAATCAATAACTGGGATAGATTCAAACTAAAATGCTTTCTCTCAGCAAAGGAAACTATCAGCAATGAGAAGAAAGAGCCTACAGAGTGGGAGAATATCTTTGCCACTCATACTTCAGATAGAGCACTAATCTCCAGAATCTATAAAGAACTCAAAAAACTCTACACCAAGAATACAAATAATCCAATCGACAAATGGGCTAAGGAAATGAACAGACATTTCACAGAAGAAGATGTACAAGCAATCAACAGATATATGAAAAAATGTTCAACGTCTCTAGTAATAAGAGAAATGCAAATCAAAACCACCCTAAGATTCCATCTCACCCCAATTAGAATGGCGATTATCAAAAATACAAGCAACAACAGGTGTTGGCGAGGATGTGGGGAGAAAGGTACACTCATACATTGCTGGTGGGGCTGCAAATTAGTGCAGCCACTCTTGCAAAGCAGTGTGGAGATTCCTCAGAAAACTTGGAATGGACCCACCATTTGACCCAGCTATCCCACTCCTCGGCCTATACCCAAAGGACTTAAAGTCAGCATAGTACAGAGATACAGCCACATCAATGTTCATAGGGGCTCAATTCACAATAACCAGACTATGGAACCAACCTAGATGCCCTTCAATTGATGAATGGATAAAGAAACTGTGGTATATATATACAATGGAATGTTACTCAGCTATAAAGAATAATAAAATTATGGCATTTGCAGGCAAATGGATGAAATTGGAGAATATCATGTTAAGTGAGATAAGCCAATCTCAAAAATCCAAAAGAGGAATAATGATTTCACTGATAAGCGGATGATGAGTCTTAATGGGGGATGGGAGTGGGACAAGAATGGAGGAAGGAGGGACTGTATAGAGGGAAAAGAGAGTGGGAGGGGTGGGGGGGAAGGAAAAAAATAATGGAATGAATCAAACATCATTACTCTATGTAAATGTATGAATATGCAAATGGTATGCTGTTACTCCATGTACAAACAGAAACAACATGTATCCCATTTGTTTACAATAAAAATAAAAAAAAATTTAAGTATGGATGGCATATGTATATCTATCTCTACTTGTTTGTCTAATACATATCTCAAATTTGGTAGAGATTAAGTATATCTTATCTGAAATGCTTGAGCTGGAAGTGTTTCTGATTTTGGATTTTTTTTTTTTCCAGATTTTGTACTGTTTAAATATACTTAGTGAGATATTGGGGGGGATGAGATCCAAGTTGGAACATATATACTTTGTACACATAGACTGAAGGTAATTTTATATGATATTTTAAATAATTTAGTTCATGGAACAACGTTTCATGTGTAGAATTTTCTTTTTATTATGTTACATCAGTGCTCAAAAGTTTTGGATATTAGAGTATTTAGGATTTCAAAAAATTTTCAGTTTAGTGATGCTCAACCTGAGCTCCAAACATTCTCCTCATCTCCAAACCAGTTCTCTCACAATCTTTTCTATCTCAGTACTTTGTAAATTCATTCTTTTGGTCAAAAATATTGGAGTTGCCCTTGACTACTTTCTTACTCTCTCTACAGCAAATTTTCTCTGCTGTATGTTCAGAATATATCCAGAATCTGACTACTTCATTAAACCATTTTAAGTATCTCATAGTTGCAGGAAAGAAACCATTTTTCTTGGAATTGCTTAGTCACTCTCTTATTAGTCTTTCTCTAACTTAAATTTCTTCATAGTAAATCACTAAATACTGAATATCCCTATATTTTAGTATTTCTTTAGTAAGACTGTTTTCACTGCTTAAATATACATGCGTTGAAAGCTGTTTTCCCTATAATGTAAGTTCTCCTTATGACATATTTCTCTTTAAAATAATGGAATTAGAAAGCTATTAACAGTGTTTCTTAGTATAGAAGTCATATTGTTTCATATTATTTGCAAATTATTGTTGGGTTTAACTCAGTGTGCTAATAAAAAAAAAAGGTTCTCTGATGATTATCTGAAATCCAGGAAAAACTGATTTTAAAAGCTACCACTCTACTTGTGGACAGTCAGGTCTTTTGTATTTCTATATCCATTTTATCAGTAGGTTTTTTTGTATGTGTGAAGTTAAACTATACTTGAAGTAAGACTTTAAGTTTGAGTAAATTCTAGCTTAATAGACACAACCTTATTCTACTTTCTATACTCTGGAGTGAGGTAATCTGTGTTATGCATATATTTTGACTTGTTTGACAACTGAAGGCCTTGTTTTGTCTATAAATGTAGAAGTAAGCATTAGATGTGGAGGTCTTACCTATAGTGAGGGAATTCTGTGTTAAGCAAAGCAAAAAATGTGAAGTATTATATACCATTTGCAACCACTTCTAAAAAGGTTGGCATCTTTTTCTGTACCATCTTGGGAGAGTGATGAGTTTATTATTTTCTAAAAATTGTTATTTATTTTTACCTGAGATCTAATCTCAGCTCTTGTGATAGGTCTCTGTTGGGGAATGACGTGGTTAAAATTTCAATCTTAGAGAAGCATCTTGTCCAAATTTACTACAGTGTATTTTCATTTAATTTTTATAATTCAGATAATTAAAACATTTTAGATGATGGCATGTTTTTTGTTTTAATATAATTTGTTTATTGACTTGAAACTCTTAAACCATTTCTTGTCTATTTTTCTCTTGTGAGTTGTTTAATGATACTCTGGCAGTCTGTAGATCAAGCAAATTTAATATTCTATAAAGCTTTTTAAAACATTACTTATTTTTTCATATTTTTATTTTATTAAAGAAGTGCTGGTGAGGGGAATGTCTCTGTTTTACCCATTTTTTGCATATTTTAAGAGCATCTTTTAATGTTACTATAACACATATATGTCATTTTATCCACAAAGAAAAATCAGAAAAATGAAACTTATGACATTTGTCTGAATTTTCTAGAAGTAAAATCAAGAAACAATAAATGGGATGGTATCAAACTAGAAGACTTCTTCATAGTAAAGGAAACAATCAGGAATGTGAAGAGAGAGCCTACAGAATTTTTAAAAATCCTTGCCTCCTGCACCTCAGATAAATCTGCAGGATATATAAAGAATTAAAAAAAATTAACACCTCAAAACCAAATAACCCAATCAATAAATGGGCAAAGGAACTGAATAGACACTTCACAGAAGAAATACAAATGGTCAACAAATACATGAAAAAATGTTCACCATCACTAGCAGTTAGAAAAATGAAAATTAAAACTACACTGAGATTTCATCTCAGTCAGAATGGCAGTTATCAAGATTACAAGTAACAATAAATGTTGGCAAGGATGTGGGGAAAAAAGTACTCATACATTGCTGGTAGCACTGCAAATTGGTGTAACCATTCTGGAAAGCAATATGGAGTTTCCTCAGAAAACTTGGCATGGAAACTTCATTTGACCCAGTTATACCACTCCTTGGCATATACCCAAAGGACTTAAAATCAGCATATTATAGTGACTCAGCAACATCAATGTTCATAGCAGCTCAATTCACAATAGCTAAGCTGTGGAACCAACCTAGGTGCCCTTCAATAGATGAATGGAGAAAGGAAATGTGATACATATACACAGTGGAATATAACTCTACCATAAAGAAGAGTGAAATTATGACATTTGCCAATGAATGGCTGGAACTGGAGAATATCGTGCCAAGTGAAATAAACCAATCCCCGAACTAAAGGCCAAATGCTCTCTCTGATATGCAGATGCTGACTAAAAATAGGTGATGGGTGAGGAGTAGAGGTTTACTAGATTGGGTGGGGAGAAGGAAAAGGGGATGGGAATGGGAAAGACAGTAGAATGAATTGAACATAACTTTCCTTTGTTTATATATGAATACATGATCAGTGTAATTCCACATCATGTACAATTACAAGAATGGGAAGTTATACTCCATGTGGTATGATATGTCAAAATATACTCTATCGTATAATTAAAAAGAAAAAAAATTCAGTGTCTTTAGCAAAACTGTAGATATTATGTTCCTTTTATCACTTGTTTCCCCACTCTATCTTGATCTTATTAGCTATTGATCTTTTAAAAATATTTTTAATTGTATATGGACACAACACCTTAATTTTATTTACTTATTTTTAGAAATTTTTAGTTGTAGATGCACATGATATCTTTATTTTGTTTTAAAATTTGGTGCTGAGAATTGAATCCAGTGCCTCACACATGCTAGGTAAGTATTCTCCCACTGAGCCACAATCCTGGACCCTTACTTATTTTTATGTGGTGCTGAGGATCAAACACAGTACCTCATACATGTTAGGCAAGTACTCTACCACTGAGCCACAACCCCCAACCTAGCCATTGTTTCTTGATGCCTACACAATTATTAAATCATTGAGAATAAAAAATGGTGATATTCTAATTCCATCTTTGTTTCCCATTTATTATCTGGAATCTCAAATTTTATAGGAGATTCCTATTACTATTCTTTGTCTCCTACTATGGCTTACATAGGAAATGCAGAATGAATGCTTGATTTTTTTTTTTACTTTCCTGATTTTCAATGCAGTTGGTTCCCTTTCAGTCTTGGATTGGGACCATTTAGTGTTTTTTGTTTTTTTTTTGAACCATCATTATGATTTCATGGCCATTGAGAGCATCTGTGCTGAGTCTTTCCTGACCATAGTTAAGAATAGTTTTTTGATAGTTTGCTCACTATTGGGTATGTCACTATACTCCAGGTTAGCCTAGTAGTACATTTTCTTTCTTAGAACCAGTTAGTTCTTAAGAAGTCCTAGTTTTTTTAAAGAGACTATCATTTTCAAGATCATAATCTGGCCTCTTAAGGGTCATTGCTACTGTTTCTAAGGGCATAGTCACTGTTTCTAGGCATTTTCAGTGGATAGATAGTATATACCTATGCCTTGCAAGTTGCTGCTAATATTTCTAATATAGATTCAATATTACTGAACTTCTATATTACACCATACTTTTTTTCTTTCATACTGAGAATTCAGATTCTCAAGGATATGAGAGCATTAGTGTTTCCCATGATTTATTATTTATTGTATCCCTCTTTATAAGCACAGTGATCTCAGAATAGTACCACCAATTAACTTTTTATTGTTACTCTGTTTCCATTGTTTCTTCTCTTCTTGATGGTTGTAATATATCTACATTGTCAGATCATGTAGTCATATACTACAATCTCTCTTCTTTAAACATCCTCATTTAGTATTAATTTTATAAGCAATTGCATATTAAATGTTCACTACCCAGTCCTTAATTTGATGTCTCTTAGTCACTTTGTTTTCTCAGAGTTAAAAAGAACTCATGGATACAATATTTCCTGAGTTTTTGCATATAAATAGCAGTTTGTCTGGTTTTACTAAATATAAAATCCTTGGTTAAAACTTGTTGGGCGAGAATGGGCATGCCGGTAATCCCAGTGACTCAAGAGGCTGAGGCAGGAAGATTACAATTTCAAAGGCAGCCTCAGCAACTTAGCGAGGCCCTAAGCAACCTAGTGAGAACCTGTCTCAAAATAAAATATAAAAAGGGCTGGGGATGTGGTTCAGTGGTTAAGTGCCCCTGGGTTCAATCCCTGGTACTCTCCTGCCTAAAATCTTTATTTAAAATGTATTTTCCCATTTACTTCCATCGTAGTTTTCCTTAATGGTCATGTGGTATTTTTGTCTAAATGGCAAACAGATTTTTTTTTCCTTTTTCTTTTTTAAATATATTTTTATTCGTTTATTATTATTATTTTTTGATTCATTATACAAAATGGGGTACAACTTTAATTTCTCTGGTTGTAAAGGAAGTAGACTCATACCATTTGTGTAATCATATATGTACATAGGATAATGATGTTTGCCTCATTCTATTATCTTTCCTTTCCCCTACTCCTTCCCCATCCCTCATTTCTCTCTACAGAATCCTCCTTTCTAAGTTCTTCCCTTACCCTCCTCCCCCATTATGTGTCATCATCCACTTAACAGAGAAATCATTTGGCCTTTGGATTTTTGGGATTGGCTTATTTCACTTAGCATGATATTCTCCAACTCCATCCATTTACTAGCAAATGCCATGATTTTTATCCTTCTTTATTGCTGAATAATATTCCATTGTGTATATATACCATAGTTTCTTTATCCATTCATCTATTGAAGGGCATGCAGGTTGGTTCCATAATCTAACTGTTGTAAATTGAGGTGCTGTAAACATTGATGTGGCTGTGTCACTGTAGTATGTTGATTTTAAGTCCTTTGGGTATACACCAAGGAGTAGGATCACTGCGTCAAATGGTGGTTCCATTCCAGGTTTTCTAAGGAATCTCCATACTGCTTTCCAGAGTGGTTGCACCGATTTGCAACCCCACCAGCAATGTATGAGTGTACCTTTCCCCCCACATCCTCCCCAACACCTATTGTTGCTTATATTCTTGATAATAGCCATTCTAATTGGGGTGACATGAAATCTTAGGATAGTTTTGATTTGCATTTCTCTTATTATTAGAGATGTTGAACATTTTTCCATATATCTGTTGATTGTAAATCTTCTTCTGTGAAGTGTCTGCTCAGCAACTGCTTAGCCCATTTATTGATTGGGTTATTTGTATTCTTGGTGTAAAGTTTTTTGAGTTCTTTATAAATTCTGGAGATTAGTGCTCTATCTGAAGTGGGTGTGGCAAAGATTTTCTCCCACCCTGTAGACTCTTTCTTCACATTGTTGATTGTTTCCATTCCTGAGAAAAAGCTTTTTAGTTTGAATCTATCCCATTTATTGATTCCTGCTTTTATTTCTTGTGCTTTGGTAGTCATGTTAAGGAGGTCTGGTCCTAAGCCAACATGATAAAGATTTGGGCCTACTTTTTCTCCTATTTTGTGAAGGGTCTCTGTCTGATTCCTAGGTCCTTGATCTATTTTGAGCTGAATTTTGTACAGGGAGATTGATAGGATTTTAATTTCATTTTGCTGCATATGGATTTCCAATTTTCCCAGCATCATTTGTTGAAGAGGGAGGCTATCTTTTCTCCATTGTATGTTTTGGCACCTTTGTCTAGTCTGAGATAACTGTATTTATGTGGGTTTGTTTCTGTGTCCTCTGTTCTGTACCCTTGGTCTACCTGTCTGTTTTGGTGCCAGTAACATACCATTTTTGTTATTGCTCTGTAATATTGTTTAAGGTCTGGTATTGTGATACCTCCTGCTAAGGATTGCCTTGGCTCTTCTGGGTCTCTTATTTTTCCAAAAGAATTTTATGATTGCTTTCTCTATTTATATGAGGTACATCATTGGGATTTTAATTGGAATTGCATTGAATTTATATATTACTTGTAGTATAGCCATTTTGACTATTAATTATGCCTATCTAAGAACATGGGAGATCTTTCCAGTCTTCTAAGGTTTTCTTCAGTTTCTTTCTTTTGTGTTCTGTAGTACTCATTGTAGAGGTCTTTTACTTCTTTTGTTAGATTGATTAACAAGTAATTTATTTTTTGAGGCTATTGTGAATGAGGTAGTTTTCCTAATTTCTCTTTCAGAGGATTCATCACTTATGAATAGAAATGCATTAGATTTATGAGTGTTGATTTTATATCCTGCTACTTCGCTGAATTTATTTATGAGTTGTAGAAATTTTCTGGTAGAGTTTTTTTTATCCTCTAAATATAGAATCACGTTGTTGGCAAATAGTGGTAGTTTGAGTTCTTCTTTTCCTATTCGTAGCCCTTTAAATTCTTTGGTCTAATTGCTCTGGCAAGTGTTAAAGGATGACGTTGAATAGAAGTGGTGAAAGAGGGTATCCCTGCCTTGTTCCAGTTTTTGGAGGGAACACTTTCAGTTTTTCTCCATTTAGAATGATGCTGACCCTGGGCTTAACATAGATAGTCTTTACAAAGTTGAGGCATGTTCCTACTATCCTTATTTTTTCTAGTGTTTTGAGCATGAAGAGATGCTGTATTTTATCAAATGCTTTTTCTGCACCTATTGAAATAATCATGTGATTCTTTACCTTAAGTCTGTTGATGTGATGAATTACATTTATTGATTTCTGGATGTTGAACCAACCTTGCATCCCTGGGATGAACCCCACTTGATCATGGTGCACTATCTTTTTAATATATATGTATATTTTTTGGGTGCTGGGGATCGAACCCAGGGCCTTGTGCTTACAAGGCAAGCACTCCACTGACTGAGCTATCTCCCCAGCCCCCTTTAATATGTTTTTGTATATGATTTGCCAGAATTTTGTTAAGGATTTTTGAATCTATGTTCATCAGAGATATTGGTTTAAAGTTTTCTTTCCTTGATGTGTCTTTTTCTGCTTTTGGTATCAGGGTGATATTAGCTTCATAGAATGAGTTCAGAAGGGTTCCCTCCTTTTCTGTTCCATGGAATACTTTGAGAAGTATTGGAATTAGTACTTTGAAGGTTTTGTAGACATTGGCTCAGAATCCATCTGATCCGGGGCTTTTCTTCGTTGTTAGGCTTTTGATGGCTTCTTCTATTTCATTGCTTGAAGTTGATCGTTTAAGTTGTGTATGTCCTCCTAATTCAGTTTGGGAGGATCATAGGTCTCTCAAAACTTGTCGATGTCTTAAAGATTTTCTATTTTGTTGGAGTATAGATTTTCAAATTAGCTTCTAATTATGTTATATATTTCAGTGATATCTGTCGTGATATTTCCTTTTTCATCATGAATTTTAATGATTTGAGTTTTCTCTGTCCTTCTCTTCATTAGTGTGGCTAAGGGTTTATCTATTTTGCTCAGTTTTTCAAAGAATGAACTTTTTGTTTTTCAATTTTTTGAATTGTTTGTTTCATTTTTATTGATTTCAGCTCTGATTTTAATTATTTCCTGTCTTCTTCTAATTTTGGTTGTGTTCTGTTCTTCTTTTTCTAGGACTTTGAGATGTAGTGTTAGTTCTTTTAGTTGTTGACTTTTTTTTCTTGAATAAGCACTCCATGCAGTGAATTTTCCTCTTAGTACTGCTTTCATAGTGTCCCAGAGATTTTGATACATTGTATCAGTGTTCACTTTTATCCTTAAGAATTTTTTTTTATGTCCTCCCTGATGTTTTCTGCTATCCATGCATCATTCAATAGCCTATTATTTGGTCTCCAGGTGTTGGAGTAGTTTCTGTTTTTTATTTTATCATTGATTTCTAATTTCATTCCATTATGATCCGATAGAATACAAGGTAGTATCTCTCTTTTTTTTATTTGCTAAGAGTTGCTTTGTGGCATAACATAGGGCCTATTTTAGAGAAAGGATCCATGAGTTCATTGATGGATAGAATATTATGTATTTGTTAGGTCTGAGTTATTGATTGTGTTATTGAGTTCTATGGTTTCTTTGTTCAGTTTTTGTTTCTAAGATCTATCCAGTGGTGAGAGAGGTGTGTTAAAGTCACCAGTGTTATTGTGTTGTGGTCTATTTGGTTCCTGGAATTGAGAAGGGTTTGTTTGATGTACATAGATGGGCTATGGTTTGGGTCATAAGTATTTATGATCATTATTTCTTCCTGATTTATGGTTCCCTTAAGCAGTATGAAATATCCTTCTTTATCCCTTCTGACTAACTTTGGCTTGAAGTTCACTTTATCTGATATGAGGATGGAAACGGCTGCATTTTTACTGAGTCTGTGTGCATGGTATGTTTTTTTCCCATCCTTTCACCGCAAGTCTGTGGTCTTTTTCTGTGAGATTTGTCTCTTGCAGGTAGCATATTGTTGGGTCCTTTTTTAAAATCTAATCTGCCAGTTTATGTCTTTTGACTGATGAGTTTAGGCATTAACATTCAGGGTTGTTATTGAGATATGATTTGTGTTCTCAGTCATTTTGGCCTATTTTTGGTTTTTAACCTGGCTTGGTTTCTCCTTTGATTGGCTTTTCCTTTAGGGTAGTTCGTCCCTTTGCAGACTGACATGGTTGTTTCTCATTTCTTCCTCAGGGAATATTTTGCTAAGAATGTTCGATAGCACAGACTTTCTAATTGTGAATTCTTTTAACTTTTGTTTATCATGAACGGATTTTATTTCATTCCATCCTGAAAGTTATTTTTGCTGGGTATAAGATTTTGTTTGGCAATCATGTTCTTTCAGAGTTTGAAATATGTTGTTCCAGGCTCTGGGCTGAGAAATCTGATGCTGTCCATATTGGTTTCTCCCTTATGTAATCTGATACTTTTCTCTTGCAGCCTTTAAAATTCTAGCTTTATTTTGAATGTTAGGCATTTTCATTATAATGTGCCTGGTGTGGATCTATTGTAATTTTGTACATTTGGTGTTCTATAAGCCTCTTGTATTTGATTTTCCATTTCATTCTTCAGATTTGGGAAATTTTCTTATATTATTTCATTGAAAATGTTGTTTATTCCTTTGGTTTGTATCTCTGTGCTTTCCTCAATCCTGATAATTGTTAAGTTTGGTCTTTTCATGATATGCCATATTTCTTGGAGGGTTCTGTTCATGATTTCTTACCATCTTCTCTGTGTGGTCATCTCTATTTTCAAGATTATTTTGTTTTCATTGTCTGAGGTTCTGTCTTCCAAGTGATCTAGTCCGTTGGTTGCTTTCTGTTGTTTTTTATTTGGTTTATTGTTTCCTTCAAGGATTTGTTCGGTTTTCTTTCAAAATCTCTGTCTTTATTGAAATGATCTTTTGTTACCTGCAGTTACTCTTTTAACTGTTTATTGGAGTGATCATTCATTGCCTGCATTTGCTCTCTTATCTCATCCTTTGCTTCACAGATCATTTTAATTATGTATATTCTGACCTCCTTTTCTTCCATTTCTTCTACCATACTTTAATTGGATTCTATTAATATAGCATCTAGGTTTGTTTGGTACACTTTATTCCCTTGTTTTTTCATGTTGGTGTGTATCTTTCCCTCTCGTAGTGCAGATCTGGAGTATTGCAGTTTCCCCCTTATAGGCTTATAGTGACCCTGCAGGTTTCCAAAACTTCTTCGTTAAGGGGGAGATCAATATTAGCAGCATTCAGTACAAACTATATGCAGCCCTAAACCAAATAGCCCCCATGAAGATGTTAACAGTATTGTCATAATTAACTGAGAGAATGAGTTTGGTTATTATCAGTAATGATTGATTTGTAATAACCAATAGATTTGCAATAAGGTCTATAGTTTCTAATAATGGATGAAGAGGATGGGGAGGGGTGTAGGATGTAACTGTTAATGGGATAAGAAAAGTGTATGTATAAGTACTGGATCGTAGGAAGAGTGAAAGTGGAATCAAAAGGAGTTGGTTGTTAGCATGAGAAAAGGGAGAAAGAGACTCTGAGTCAACAGGTAAACAAAAGAAAATAGAGCAAGAAAAATAAAGATATAAAAGCTTAACATTTCAAAAAGGAGAAAAAGAAATCAATCATATACTATTCACACATATACTATTCACACTATTATAACAGTCATATACTATTCACACCTCCCAGTCTTCAGTAGCCTGATACTTGAGGTACTGACAGTGAGCTTCCAGTCTCCAGCAGGCATCTCAGGATGGGATTTGCCCCACCTATACATGGCAGCTTCTGCTTCCAGGATAATCCAAGATGACTGCACTGGCTTTCAAATGTGTTGGCAAATGGGGAGCTGCAGCACAGGGTGCGGGCACCAAGTCTGTGTGCGTTGTAGTTAGTCAGGCTGGTGGTCCTGGAGCCAGAGCGCAGTCGGTCGGGCTGGAGGTCTTGCAGGTCCCGGTTGTTGTTCCAACATGGTGGCAGCCATGTGGAACCAAACTTGTGGGTACTGTGACCTTCGAATTCCAGGCAACAGCGGGCACCAGGTGATCTGCTAGTGGTCTGTGGGTTGTCTGCAGGCTAAGGGCAGATGATCCGTAGGTGGACCTCGGGCAGTGGGTGAAGGGTAGGTGAAAGGCAGGAGGCAGGCAAATGGGAAAATGGCGAATGATAGGCGGCAGTCAGTGAGAGATCTGCACTCAATAAGAAGGCAATATGCTGGCAGACAGCAGGTGATGACGATGGAAGAATGGGGCAAACAGCAGGGGACTGATGACCAGCAGACTGCCTCACGGAGGAACAGATTTTCCTCAGCTTGAATCCTGAGTTATGTAGGAGGAGGAACACAGCCTCCCTCTAGTTGGCCATCTTGGATCTGCACCTACACAATGGGATAGTACATAGCACGAAAAAAGAGTGAAATTATGGCATTTGCCAGTAAATGGATGAAACTGGAGACTATCATGCTAAGTGAAATAAGCTGATCCCAGAAAACCAAAGACTGAATATTCTCTCTGATATGGGGATGCTGACTCACAAAAAGGGGGTTGGGGAGGAAGAATAGAAATCCATTGGATTAGACAAAGGGGGAATGAAGAGAAGGGAGGGAGAGATGGGAATAGGAAAAATAGTAGAATGAATAGGACATAAGTTTTCTATGTTCATATATGAATACATAACCAGTGTAACTCCACATCATGTTTCAACCATAAGAATGGGACCCTAATTAGAATAAGTTATACTCCATGCATATAATATGTTCAAATACACTTCACTGTCATATACATATAAAAAAGAACAAATAAAGTAAAATGCTTTCTGTTCCTTTCTTATTTTGTGACTCACAATGTGTACATTTCTCTGCTTTATAATATTCCAGGACACTCATAGGCTGTCTTTTTCGTTTATTTTCTTTTTGTTTATATGACTAGGTCTTTGAGCTCACTGATTCTTTTTCTGCTTGATTTTTCTGCTGAAACTTGATATGGGAATTTTCACTGGGGTCATTGTGTTCTTTAGCTTCAGAATTTGTTTCTTTTAAAATGTTTTCTATCTTTGTTAATGTCTCATTTTGTTCATGTGTTGGTTTCCTGATTTCTTTTACTTGCCTATCCATTTTCTCCTGTAGCCTGTTGAGGTTTAAGAATATAATTTCACAGCTTCTAATTCATGATCTGTTATTTTTTTTCTGGTCCTTTAGTTGTATTGTGTTCCCAATTACTCATGACTTTTGTGACCTTGTGTTTAAAGAAGTAGGTACCTATCGCAGTCTGGGGAATATCACCTTCAGCAATGTGATTCAGATGCCTTTAGTGATAAGAGTTCATTCAGGGTTCAACCTGCTCCTGAGTCCTGGGGATAAACCCAGGGTGCTCTGTCATTTAGCTATATTCCCAGACCTTTTAATTTTTTTGAGACTGGGCCTTGCTAAGTTGCCCAGGCTAATCTTGAATTTGCAATCCTCCTGCCTCAGTCTTCCAAGTAGCTGGGATGATAGGTGAGTGCCATTGCACCTGGCTCATTGCTCTTTATTTTATGAAATCCTTGTATAAGCAACTTAAAATTGAGTAAAAAGAGTGTTTTCTACAGTGGACTGTTGTACTTTATTCTGCCATCTTTTATTTTGTGACATGCACTCATTTTCATTCTGCATTTGCAGAAAATAAGTTACCAGTAGTAGTTTTGGTTGAGTTGCTAATATTTTAATTACCTTCATGGACTGTTTCTGCCAAGTAATTGTCTATAGAAATTTTTAAAATCGAATTTAATGTTCAAAATCTAATTTTGGTTTCATACCTAAGTATCAGACTACAGAAACGATGTATACATTAGTTTTTCATGAAAATAGAAATGGTATTATAATGTCATTTATATATTGTGAATTTCAACAATGTTTTATTTAGAGTGATATTCAGTCTGAAATATCATCTTCACAATTTGCCTCAGAGGCCTTAGTGATTGCAGAGTCCATGTCGTCCACCACTTCCTCAGTACTGGGGGATAAACCCAGTATCAAGACTAAATTATATCTTCAGTTGTATTTCTATAGAAATGTCTGTATGTATTATACAATATGCTTTACTGTGTTTGGCACTAATGGACCTAAGATTGCAGTTTTTCTTTTTTCCTCCCCTTCCCCCTGCTTTTTTTGTACCAGGGATTGAACCTAGGGACACTTAATCAGTGAGCCACATCCCCAGCCCTTTTTAGTTTTTATTTTGAGACAGGATCTTGCTAAGTTGCTGAGGCTGTCCTTGTACTTGGAATCCTCCTGCCTCAGACTCCCAGGTTGCAGACATTATAGGCATTGCCACCATGCCCAGCTCTTTCCACATTTTTTTAATGGTGCATTATAGTACATAAAGATGGGATTTATTGTTACATATTCATACCATAATATAACAATATAATTTGGCCAATATCATTCCCCAGCACTTCTCTCCTTCCTCCTCACCTCACGCTCCCTGGTCCCTTTTTTCTTCTTCCCTTTGATTTTCATGAGATACAGGCAAACCCCCCCACCCCATACACCTTTCTTTTTTTCTCTCTCGCTTCCACATATGAGAGAAAACGTATGACCCTTGACCTGAGTTTGGCTTATTTTGCTTAACATAATGGTCTCAAGTTCAGTCCATTTTCTTGCAAGTGACATAAATTCATTTTTATTTATGACTGAATAAAAATCCATTGTGATTATATACCACATTTTCTTTATCCATTCATCTGCTGATGGACACTTAGGTTGATTCCATAGTTTGGCTATTGTGCATTATGCTGCTCTAAACATGGGTATGCATGTATCACTGTAATATGATGACTTAAATATTTAGGATAAATACCAAGGAATGGTATAACTGGATCATATGGTGGTTCCATGCCTACTCTTTTGAGGAACCTCCTTACTGATTTTCATAGTGGTTGTACTAATTTACAGTCCCACCAGCAGTGTAAAAATGTTCCTTTTTCTCCGTGTCCTCCAGGATTTATTATTATTTGAATACTTGATGACTGCCATACTGACTGGTGTGAGATGAAATCTCAGTGTAGTTTTGATTTGCATTTCCCTAATAATTGCTAATAATCTTGAGCATTATTTTCATATATTTGTTGGCCATTTGTATTTATTCTTGATAAATGTCTTTAATTCATTTTCCCATTTATTAATTGGGTTATTTGATTTTTTTGGTGTAGAGTTTTTTGAGTTCTTTATATATTCTAGATATTAATCTTGTGTCAGGAGAGTAAGCTAGCAAAGGTTTTCTCCAATTGTGTGGGTTCTCTCTTTGCATTCCTAATTATTTCCTTTGCTATTCTGAAACTTTTAATTTGATGCCATCCCGTTTATTAACTTTTGGCATTATTTCCTAAGTGGTAAGGGTCCTACTGAGAAAATCATTGCCTGTGCCTATATGTTGGAATGCTGACTCTATGTTTTCTTTTAGGAATTGCTTAATTTCTGTTCTAATTCCTAGGTCTTTGATTCATTTCAGTTTATTTTTGTGCACAGTGAGAGATAAAAGTCTTAATTTCATTCTACATATGCATAACCAGTTTTCCCAACACCATTTGTTAAAAAGTCTGTCTTTTCTCCAGTGTATATTTTGGCATCTTTGCCAAGAATCACATGACTACAGATGTGTGTGTTTGTCTCTATGTCTTCTATTCTGTATCATTGGTCTGTGTGTCTGTTTTTTATGTCAGTACCATGCAGTGTTTGTTACTATAGCTCTGTAGTGTAATTTGAAGTCAGATATTGTGATGCCTCCAGCATTGCTTTTTTTGTCTTAGAATTGCTTCGGCTATTCTGGGTCTTTTATTCTTACAAGTGAATTTTAGGACTGGGTTTTTTGTTTGTTTGTTTTTGTAGTTCTTTGCAGAAGGTCTTCGGTATTTTGATATATTTTCGGGATTGTATTGTAAATGGAATTGTTTTCTTGATTTCTTTCTTAGCAGATTCATTGTTGGTATACAGGAAAGCTATTGCTTTTTATATGCTGACTTTGTAATGTGCTATTTTTTGCCAAATTTATTAGCTCTAGCAGTCTTTTTGTGGAGTTTTTCTTTTTTTTATCTTCTAAGTATAGGATCATATCATCTACAGACAGTGATAATTTGACTTTTCCCTTTTCTATGTTTATTCCTGTTATTTCCTTCTCTTGCCTAATTGCTCTGGCTGGAATATATTGAATAGGAGTGGTGAGAGTAGACATCCTTGTCTTGTTCAAGTTCTTTTTTTTTTTTTTTTGCGGTGCTGGGGATTGAACCCAGGGCCTTGTGCTTGTGAGGCAAGCACTCTACCAACTGAGCTATCTCCCCAGCCCTTGTTCAAGATTTTAATGGAAATGCTTTCATTTTTTTCCCCCTTTACTATGAAGTCGGTTTTAGGTTTTTCATATATAACCTTTATGATGTTGCAATGGATTCCCTAGTTTATTCAGTGTTTTTATCATAAATAGGTATTGATTTCTGTCAAAAGCCTTCTCTGTATATATCGGGATGTATGTGATTTTTGTCCTTAATTTGATTTATGGGATGAATTATATTTATTGATTTGTGTATGTTAAACCATCCTTTCATCTCTGGAATAAAACCAACTTGGTCATGATGTATAATCTTAATATGTTGTTTAACATGATTTGCTAATATTAAGTATTTTTGTATCTAAGTTCATCAGGGATAATGGTCTATAGTTTTCTTTCCTTGATATGTCTTTATCTGGTTTGGGTATGAGTGTGATACTAGCTTCATAGAATGAATTTGAAAGTGTTCCATCCCTTTCTATTTCATGGAATAATTTGAGGAATACGGACATTAGTTCTTTAAAGCTCTAGTAGAATTCAGCTAAGAATTCATCTGGTCCTGAACTTTTCTTTGTTGGAAGGGTTTTTATTACTGTTTCTGTCTCATTGCTAGCTATTGGTCTGTTCAGGTTTTCTTTGTCTACTTGATTCAATTTTGGCAGGTTATATGAGTCTAGAAATATATCTATTCTAGGTTTTCCAATTTATTGGAATATAAGTCTTCAAAATAGTCTCTGCTGACCCACTGGATTTCTGTGATGTCTGTGGTCATATCTCCTTTTCACCTCTAATTTTATTAATTTAGATCTTCTCTCTTATTCTTTTGGTTAGTTTGGCTAAGGGCTTAACAGTCTTATTTACATTTTCAAAAAAATCAACTCTTTTTCATTGATGTTTTGGTTTTTTATTCTTAGGTTTATTGATTTCAGCTCTGATCTTAATTATTTTCTTCTTTCTATGGTTTCAGAATTAGTTTTTTCTTTTTCAAGAGCCTTGAGATGCATCATTAGGTTGTTTTAATTGGGATCTTTCTGATTTTCTAGTGTAGGCACTCATAGCTATGAAGTTTCATCTTAGAACTACCTTAATAGTGTCCCAGAGGTTCTGGCATATTGTATTACTATTCTCATTTAAGTTTTTAAAAATTTCTCCCTTGATTTTTCTATCTCCCATTCATCATTCAAAAATAAATTGTTTAATCTCCATGCGCTCATCTGGTTGTTTCTGTAGGGTTTCGTTGTGTCAATTTCTAATTTCATCCCATTTTCATCTGATAGGATGCATGGAATTGCATCCTTTTTTTTTTTTTTTTTTTTTTGGTATTTGCTAAGAGTTACTTTGTGGCACAAGATTGCAGCTTTGATCCCTTTAAGAATCATAAAGCTTTACTTGGGGAAAAATATGTCCTCCACAATGCATTATGTACTTTTAGTCATCTTGCAGATGCTTTTCTTGGTCACAGAAATTGATATGTATGAGGTAATTAAGCTGAGGGGTCTTTCATTTCTTCAGGGTATTTTTGGGAATTCTTATATTTTATTCCCAAAATCATCTACAAAAAGCCAAGAAATGGGTCTTGCTACTGTTAAACTTTCAGCAACCCTTGGAGCAAATTAGGTGTCATTTGCAGAATCTTCCTTTCATTTTCACTCACCATACTTTCAAGTCATTTAAGAAATATCACTTTCCACCTTCTAACTGATCTCCTAGCTGTTAGAGTAGGGGTCTAGGCCACTGTCAGCCGTAATTTAGAAGTGGTTTTTACATTTCTAAATGGTTGAAAAAAAAAAAAAAAAAAGAGAATAGTATTTTATGACACATAAATTATATGAAATTTAGATTTTAGTGTCCATAAGTAAAGTTTGTTAGGAACAGAATCACAAGTGTTCATTTAGTCAGGGTTGAAAATCACCACTATGGTTTCTATTCTGGCATACCTCTTATTGTATTTCAGGTACATCCTTTTAAAATGCTAATTATTCTAGGTTAAATGTATTTATAGATTTTTTTCAAAACATGTTTTAGATAGATCAGGGTTCTTATTTGTTTTTCCCAGCATAATTTCTCTGACAGCTCATATTAGCTAACCTCGTACCTGATCATAAGTGAGTTAAAAATATTTACAGCTCAAGAATAGTTCACATGTCAATGTAATGAGCTTGACCTTTTCACCAAAAAATAAAAAAAAAATGTATCATATTTTCACACAGTAAATATTTAGAAAGAGCTAGCTTTTTCTTTATCTTTTCTTGTTTGGGCAGCATTTTTCTTGAATTCCTTTTAGAACATACATACCTAAGTTTGCAGTGACAAATTTCATAAAGAAATGGAGAACAGATGCATGAAGTAAGCTTTAGTTACCAAAATACTGGTAACACAGCATGTCAGGTCCTAAATTTTCTTCTTCATATTAGAATTTCTTAAATAATGATATCCATATAAGGAGCAGTTATGTAGACCTGTGAAGAAAGGATTATAGCAAAGTGTCCCAGAATTCATAATGATGTACTTTAGTTTATTTTGGTTGCAGCCAGTTCATTGCCAAAGGAAGTACTTGGTAATTTTTTTGAGTAGAATGAAGGGTTGGAGAGAAAGAGAGAACTCAACACAAGTGCTTCTATAAAAATATTTTTCTTTAGAGAATATGTGTTTTGACTTTATATTGGAAGGAAATAGAAAGATTGGATTTAAGTTAAATCTTCATGATCAATTTTAGTAGTAGAAAGCTTTTATTCCACAATGGAAGAATTACTATAGTTACAGAATTGTAATGTTTCAACACATTTTTTTTTGAGGAGAAAATAAGATGGAAACATGGTAACAAATTAAACTCAAATATTTAATAAATTTGGGTAGAAGTTAGTATTAAAGAGATGTAATTGTTATGGGGTGCAACTTAAGAACAGACTGATCACCACTGAGAAGTCCAAATTTGAGAGTCTTTATTAAGCTGGTCAGCTGACTATCTCACACAATGCCCCAAAAAATGGCTGTTGGGAGAACAGCCCCGACCACAGGGTTGTAGGGGTTCTTATACCAAAAATCACATCAATCATTAAGTGTCTGTTGCTATGATTCACAATTACAAACTAACATCATGAGATCATCGACAGAGGGGGAAGTAGGTCAAAATGACCCTTACCTAGGTACAAACTAAAGAATGGTTGCTACAAACTAACATCATGAGATCATTGACAGAAGGGGAAGTGGGTTAAAGGGACCCTTACCTAGGTACAAACTAAAGAATGGTTGCTAACATCCACACAATTACCGTTTACATGGTACATTGGTTAGAGCAGTAGAGGTCAAAAGAGAGCAATTTTTTACTTCATAGGAGTTGCCATTGTATATTATTAAACATGTCACGCTAAGTAACTGATGATGGGCACAGAGGTGGGGTGTTCCCATGGGAGAAACTTATTTCTTACATAACATGGAGTCTCAGAGCAAAATGGAGTCTGTTTAGTCATTTCCCTTAGAGTCTGGCCTATAACATTCTCATGGAGTCAGATATGTCAGCCCATCACAGTAATGAATCACACCATCTTGGGTTTGAATCCAGTTAATCATCATGAGTTTCAGTGTCTTCATCTGTGAAGTAGACATTTGACTTTAAAGGCTTTTTTTTTTTTAATTTTCTTGTTAATTTTTTAGTTTTAATATTCATGTATATTTTCATATATATATTCCCATATGTTTATATATATTCGTATATATAAATATACCCTAACAGCAACCAAATTCATGCTCTCATACATATTATATATATATTTATATTCAGTTATAGAATCATAAACTAGAACTAAAACATTTTAAACATCCATCTCAAAAGAAAAATAACTATATACAAATTTATATTCATTGAAATATTTTCACATATATTTTTACATATGTATTCGTATTTGTATTCCTGTATATGAATAAAAATATTCAGTTCCTAAACTAACCCTACCTATTTTTCAACATTAGTCCTATACCTACCCAATTACCTCAGGGAAACCTCTGTACATATAAACCATAACATTTTACATGAATATACATATGTATTTGGGGATTTAAATTCATGAATTCACATAAAAACCCATAGATATTTTATATATATACTCATTTCCACAGGCATAACCCAGATTTCACACATAACTATTGTTTACCTTAAAAATATCCATAGGTAAAGTATGTGTATGTAAATTTTGATGTATAATATTACCTCTGTATTTATATTTATATTCATATAGATTGATATGTGTTTCAAAAGTAATCCATCCCCTAAACCAAAGCTGAAACTCAGAACTAAACCTAACGCTACCCATAATTATGAACCTTTATACAAAATTTATAAATATTACTTTGACTATCCATGTTTTCACATATATATTCTGTATATGTTTATATACATTCATATATATATATATATATGTATGCACCCTAATGGCAACCAAAATCTTACCCATAAATTTTCATACATCTTCAGTTACATAATTACATCCTATATCTTACCAAAATTGTTAATATCCATCTCAAAAAAAAAAACTATATACGAATCCATATCCATTTAAATATTTTCATGTATATTTTTACATATATATTCACATTTATATTCATGTGTATGGATAAAAATGTTCAAACTCAGTATTATTATGTTGTGGTCTGTTTGATTCTTGAAGTTGAGAAGGATTTGTTTGATGTATGTAGATGCTCCAGTGTTTGGGGTATAAATATTTATGATTATTATGTCTGGTGGATGTATGATTCCCTTAAGCAGTATGAAATGTCCTTCTTTGTCCCTTATGACTAGCTTTGGCTTGAAGTCCACTTTATCTGATGTGAGGATAGAAACCCCTGCTTGTTTAGGTGATCCATGTGAGTGATACATGTTTTTTCCTATCCTTTCACTTTCATTCTGTGGATGTCTTTGCCTATGAGGTGAGTCTTTTGGGGACAGCATATGATTGAGTGTTGTTTTTTTAACCAGATCTGCCAATCTGTGTCTTTTGATTGAAGAGTTTAGGCCATTATTATTCAAGGTTATTATTGAGATATGATTTGTGTTCCTAGTCATTTTGTTTATTTCTGGTTTTTAATTTTAATTAGTTTCTCCTTTGTTTAGGTATTCCTTTAGTGCAGTTCCTCCCTTCACTGGTTCTTACTTTTTTTTTTTTTTTCATTTAATTTTCATGGAATATTTTGTTGAGAATATTCTGAAGTGCAGGCTTTCTGGTTGCAAATTCTTTTAAATTTTTGTTTATCATGGAAGGTTTTTATTTTATCTTCAAATCTGAAGCTTAATTTTGCCGGATATAGGATTTTTGTTTGGCATTCATTTTCTTTCAGAGCTTGGTATATGTTATTCCAGGACCTCCTAGCTTTGAGGATCTGGGTTGAAAAATCAGCTGAGATCTGTATTGGTTTCCCCCTCTATGTAATCTGATGTTTTTCTCTGACAGCCTTTAATATTCTATCCTTATTCTGTATGCTCGGTATTTTCATTACAATGTGACTTGATGTGGGTCTGTTGTAATTTTGCACATTTGAGGTCCTGTAAGTCTTTTTGTAGTTGATTTTTCATTTCATTCTTCAGATTTGGAATTTTTTTCTGATACTATTTCATTTGAAAAGATGGTGCATTCCTTTGGTTTGTATCTCCATGCCTTCATCTATCCTGATGAATCTTAAATTTGTTTTTTTTTTTTTTTTTTCTCATGTTGTACCATAATTCTTGGAAGTTATGTTCATGGTTTCTTAACAACTTCTCTCCATGGTCAACTCTATTTTCAAGATAGTATATTTTGTCTTCATTGCCTGAGGTTCTATTTTCCAGGTGGTCCACTCTGCTATTGATGCTTTCTATTGACTTTTTAATTTGGTTTATTGTTTCCTTCCTTTCAAGAATTTCTTTTTTTTTTTTTCTCACCAGAATCTCTATCTCTTCATTGAAATGATCTTTTGCTACCTGTATTTGTTCTCTTACATCATCCTTTACTTTGCAGATCATTTTAACTGTGTACTTTCTACACTCCTTGTCTAAACTCCTTTTCTTCCACTGTGGTGTCAATGGATTCATAATTGAAGTACCTTGCTTTGTTTGGGGCTATTCGTTCCCTCGCTTTTTCATGTTGTGTGTCTACACATCTAACAATATGGATCTGGGGCAGTAGAGTTTCTACCATGTGAACTTACAGTATCCCTGAAGATTTTAGTACCTCACTGTTTGGGGGAGACAAATAATAACAACAACCACCAATGCAAACAATTTATAGCATGAAACAAAGTAGTTCCTACTATGATGTCTACAATGTTAATTTCACAATAAATAGAAATAATATGATCAGTTATTGCCTACAATAAAAACAGCAAGTTTGCAAAAGGGTTTACATTTTCAAATGATGGACAGGGAGAAAACAGAAGTGATATGGGATGTGATGATTACGAGGGAGAAGGAGAGAAGACAGAAGTAAAAGATTAAATTTAGGAAGACTGAAAGGGAGAACAATAGAGATTGACTTTTAGCAGAAGAAAAGAGAGAATCAAGGGAAACAAGAGAAAAAAAATATATAAAGCAAAACTTGAAAATAAATTAAAAATAAAAGAACACAAAACTAAAATATACTAATCAAACATCCTAGTTCACACACAAAAAAAAATCCATGTAAAATAACTGCCATCAAAAATGCTAGAAATGAGAAGAAAAGAAAAATAGTACACTGTACAAATGTCCATGTACCATTAAGGTCACAATTAAACAGCGAAAAATAATTTTTAAAAGAGAAAAGAAAAAAAAATCTTGATGAAAACTTACAGAATTTTTTCCATGGGGGTTCAAAATATTCTCAGCTTCTCTTCTCAACAGTTTTAGGTGGAGTTCTTCTGGAGTGTAATGCTCCACCCTCTGGATTGTTAGAATGAGAGATGTAATCCCGTAGGCCCAGCTGCTTGAGGCAGGGTTTAGGTTTAGGGAGGCTCCTGCCTCTTTACTAAATGTAATTGGTCTAGAGATTTTAAATCAGCACATCTCCAGTGCCCAGCACTTGCTGGTCCACGCTGGAGGACTTTAATGGGTTCCACTCCTGTGGGGGAGCCAATTCTAAATCCCTGTGTCAGCTGCAGACCTCACATTTCCTCCTTTTGGGTTCAGTCTTCAATTTCTCCCAGCTCTTCTGAGTTCCCAGCCAGATGTATCTCCCAGCTAGTCCTGCAAACAGTCAGATTGGAGGGGTTGGGATAGAGTCAGGTGAAATTCTGTGATCATTTGTCTCCTGTGTAAACCTCTCTCCACGTTTGATTTTCTTCTGGTCACTTAAGCATACTCTGTGCCGTGCAACTTGTGTTTATTGGGCCTATATTTGGGCCACACTTGGGTTTACCAAGAATGGGCTTTCTCAGTTGCCCCGGTGCCGTGGCTGCAAAATGGTTCCTTCCTTTGTCTTCCACAAGTTGCCTGGAGAGATGGAGGCTTCTTCCCCCACACGTGAATTTTGTGCAGCGAGCCCTTTAGGTTTGTTGGGCAGTGTTGGTTTTATGCCAAGGAGTAGCCAGAAACTCGTCCTCCTCTATTATGACATCTTGGATCTCTACTTCAAAGGTTTTGATAAATTATCTAAAATACCTGGCAGATAGTCCATACTCAATGATTATCTGCCACCTTTCTCTGTATTCTTAATTAAATATTGAAAAGGAGAACATTTAAAGATTTTTTCACATATTGAATATTAATTCATAAAACAATTCCTAAAGAGCTTAAAAACCTAAAAATTAAGTTTGAATTGGCTCATTTAAAATATTGAACATTATAAAAATAATCCATATAATTTATAGAATTGCTTACTTAGAATTTGTAGTATAGTTGATTATAAACATGTATATTTTCTTCAAAAAGAGTAAATTAAAGTATTAAAATTTTTATTTTTAACAGAGGCAGATTATTCATTCTAGGATAATAATGCATAGGTAGATTTTTTGTTTTCTTTTTCCCATTATGTCAAAGGAAAAATTTTTACCATTGTATTTCAGATAGCATCTTATTTTGTCAACATGTCTAATTATATTTTTATTCAGATGTAGTAACTTAAGTAATAACAGCAGAACCAAAATAATATTTAAAATATTTAAAATTGGATTTTAAAAGTATTTGCATATTGCAACAAAAATATGACTGCCTATCATTTTGAATATCCTTTTGCTTGCTAAATTATTTTTATAAATCTGATTAGTTAAATTAATGGAGTGCTTTATTAAGTTGCTGAGGTCATACTGGAATCAGATGTAAATATTTTCTGCTCATTTATGTACTATCTTATGTTTTTAGAATCAGTTGACTGAATGATGCTATTCTTGCTAGATAAGCCCTGTACAAAATAAAAAATACTTGATAAATATATTTTATATATGTATTTGATTATTGCCAAACCTTGCATCTAGTAAGTATTCTTAAAAAAGAAACTTTATATAAACAGTGAATTTAAAAATGAACTGTGTGTTTTAAAAAAAGACGAATGTAGATACATGCGCTCTTTGACAAAATAAATAAATAAACTACAGTAGTGTAAGTAGAGACGGGGCAAGATACTACTTTCAGTTAAGTTAAAAATAAGATAATTGGTTATATAAGATAAAGAATAAAGGAAATTGTTGAATCATCAATACATTCTAAACTTGACTAAAATAAAAAAATTTATAGGCATTTAAATCACTACGTTAAAACTTTAGCTTCATTTAGTCTCAATTGTTTTATCTTACATATACTTTATGACATTCTCAATCTATTGATTTGTTTTACTCTGACAACTTTATTTAGGTAATTTTTGTTTCTATTTAATAAAATTGAGGAAATTAATTAAACTCATTTGATATAACTTTTTAAAAGTTTCAGTTCTATTACTTGTTTCTTGAAAAATGAAGATGTATATAATGAAATGGATTATTCTCATATAATTTAAAAACCATGGCAAAAGCAAACTCATAATCCAATTCTTATTCATATTTCATAGGTTTATTTTTTTATTTTCTAAAGCATATAAAGGTAATTTTATCACAGTAAAAATACATCTTAGAGTATTTTTTGACAACTTAAGAGAAATAAATAGCTGCCATTCATTTAAATGTTGCTTTAAAGCAAGATTGCTAAACTGAAATTCTGTGAATAGACTTCAAAGTTGATAAAATTACTGCATAATATGAAGAGGAGAATGTCTACATATTGCAGAGGGGCAAACCCCTGGCACTTCCATTAGACTTTTAGACTGGAATGTAAACCACCCCTACAAGAGTAAAAGTAAGAACCATTTTTTATATGGGAAAAAAATCCTCAAATATTTTAATGATCCAGATCATATGAACAGAAATGATAGATTTAGTAGATTTTAAGATCTAGAGGGCTTCAGGGAAGATTTTATATCAGTTTCATTTTCCATTTGTTTATGCTTCTTTTTTTTAATCTTATGCAGATGGAGGGAGCGAAGAACCACCGGATCGAAGACAGTCAAGTGTAGATTCTCGCCAAAGCCGCTCTGGGCAAGGTAAATTTTGCTATTCTTCCTTTCTAATACTTAATTTGGACATATGGGATTCTTGCTGAGTCTAGTCTCGTTATTCTCATTTTGCATTTAGGATTTAAATGATACAATCTAAAATTTCTATATGATATACTTTATTCAAACCACAAGAAAATTAAAAATGGTTTCATGTCATTTTTAAATGATATTAAGGTTTAAAAGATTTTGGAACATAGCAGTATATGTCTCAATATAATTTTTGAAATGTAACCAAAAGTAAACTTTTGACAATATTATTTGTGGGAGTATCATCATACACTGTTTTTTTCTAAATTTCATCAATATAATATTTGTTGTCCTAGCTGTCTCAGAAATGGCAAAATTGTTGTATTATTTTAGGCTCTTCCTACTTTTTTTCTTTTTTTAGTCTAAATTTTTTATTGTAGACTTTTGATTAAATTTTTGGAAGTAATAATGTAAAAACATTCCATATCTGTGAAATCTTCTGATAGGCCTTTCCTAACAAACATATTTAAAACAGCATGACTATCCCTTCCCATATTCCTCTTGTTTCATAGTAATTATCATCTTTATGTTTACTGTATATATTTTCTCAAAATAGAATGAATGTTCCATGATAACACAGCTTTTTGTCTGTTTTGTTTACTGCTGTATCATGTCAAGAAAAAAAATATATATGAAATATAGTAGTTATTAAATAAATGTTGTTAAATGAATGAATTATCTCTTAAAAGAATAAGAATCGAGAACACAAACTGATGAATAAGCTACAGACCTTCAGGCTATAATTTACTGAGTTTGATTTTCAGAGAATCTTTAATAACAGCTAAAATAAAATAAAATAAAGCTTAAACTTATAAATTTGTAATGTTTTAACCCTGTAGAAACTCGATGTTCATTTACTCCATAATCCTGTTCCCTTTTTTCTCAACCATTACTCTTTTTTTAGAGCTGTACTATTAAATTATTTGTTACAAGATAAAAAGAGAGATAATATATTTAGGTTGCTTTGGAAATTTCAACTTACATTAGCACTTAATCTTAAATAATATGCATATAGTATTATGTCAGGAATTTATCAACTTTTTCACTCCTCCCTATAAATTTATTTTTTTAATTTATTATTTTTTATTTTTTAACCACATAAGGGAGTTTATTAAGCGAACAGAGTGTCTCCCTGCAGGGTAAGAGAGAAAATGAGAGAAAAAGAGAGAAAAAGAGAAAGGACGCACGTGAGAGTGAGTGTGAAAGGCCAGGAGGAGAGAGAAAGCAAAAGAGAGTATAAATTTATTTTAATAAAAGAAAATTTAGAAAGAAAATAAGATCATGTATGTAAAAGCCTCAAATAAAATTAATACAAAAGATTATAGTAATTATTATTACTAAATACCTTAATTTTCATTAAATGTCATGGATATGTCAAATTAATTGATCTTATTCTCTCTGAGATTTGTCAGTTAAATATTTTTCAAATCAATATGTGTAATTGAATTTTAATAACAAAAGGTGAACTTCAAACAGTAAAATCTGATTGCTGTGATCCAAAGAGAAAACTACCTGATCTTAATTCTAAGTAACCAGGAATTAGATCATCAGAGTTAACTGATACTAAATCAGTTTTCTTCACATTCTTAGGGATTTTCTTTCCACTGTCTTTTTTTTTTTTTTTTTTACTAGTTGATTTTTTTTTTTTAAACAAATGGGATACATGTTGTTTCTCTGTTTGTACATGGAGTAACAGCATACCATTTGTGTAATCATACATTTACATAGGGTAATGATGTTTGATTCATTCCATTATTTTTCATTCCCCCAACCCCTCCCACCTCTCTTTTCCCTCTATACAGTCCCTCCTTCCTCCATTCTTGCCCCCCTCCCATCCCCCATTATGTGTCATCATCTGCTTATCAGTGAGATCATTCGTCTTTTGGATTTTTGAGATTGGCTTATCTCACTTAGCATGATATTCTCCAATTTCATCCATTTGCCTGAAAATGCCATAATTTTATTATTCTTTATAGCTGAGTAATATTCCATTGTATATATATCCCACAGTTTCTTTATCCATTCATCAATTGAAGGATATCTAGGTTGGTTCCACAGTCTGGCTATTGTGAATTGAGCAGGTATGAACATTGACGTGGCTGTATCTCTGTAGTATGCTAACTTTAAATCCTTTGGGTATAGGCTGAGGAGTGGAATAGCTGGGTCAAATGGTGGGTCCATTCCAAGTTTTCTAAGGAATCTCCACACTGCTTTCCAAGAGTGGCTGCACTAATTTGCAGCCCCACCAGCAATGTATGAGTATATCTTTTTCCTCACATCCTCTCCAACACCTATTGTTGCTTGTATTCTTGATAATTGCCATTCTAATTGGGGTGAGATGGAATCTTAGTGTAGTTTTGATTTGCATTTCTCTTATAACTAAAGATAGTGAACATTTTTTCATATGTTTGTTGATTGCTTGTAGATCTTCTTCTGTGAAGCATCTGTTCATATCCTTAGCCCATTTGTTGATTGAATTATTTGTATTCTTGGTGTAGAGTTTTTTGAGTTCTTTATATATCCTGGAAATTAGTGCGCTATCTGACGTATGAGTGGCAAAGATATTCTCCCACTCTGTAGGGTCTCTCTTCGCATTGCTGATAGTTTCCTTTGCTGAGAGAAAGCTATTTTGTTTGAATCTATCCCAGTTATTGATTCTTGCTTTTATTTCTTGTGCTATGGGAGTCCTGTTAAGGAAGTCTGGTCCTAAGCCAACAAGGTGAAGATGTGGACCTACTTTTTCTTCTATAAGATGCAGGGTCTCTGGTCTGATTTAAGGTCCTTGATCCATTGTGAGTTGATTTTTGTGCAGGGTGAGAGATATGGATTTAGTTTCATTCTGTTGCATGTGGATTTCCAGTTTTCTCAGCACCATCTGTTGAAAAGGCTATCTTTTCTCCATTGCATATTTTTGGCCCCTTTGTCTAGTATGAGAAAATTGTATTTATTTGGGTTTGTGTCTGTATCCTCTATACTGTACCATTGATCTACCGGTCTATTTTGGGACACTATGGGAAACTATGAAAGCAGTACTAAGAGGAAAATTCACTGCATGGAGAGCATTCCAGAAAAGAATGAAAAGTCAACAACTAAATGACCTAACATTACAGCTCAAAGCCCTAGAAAAAGAAGAACAGAATAACAGCAAAAGTAGTAGAAGACAGGAAATAATTAAAATCAGAGCTGAAATCAATGAAATTGAAACAAAAGAAACTATTCAAAAAATTGACATAACAAAAAGTTGGTTCTTTGAGAAAGTAAACAAAATAGACAAACCCTTAGCCACACTAACAAAGAGAAGGAGAGAGAAGACTCAGATTACTAAAATACAAGATGCAAAAGGAAATATCACAACAGACACCACTGAGATACAGAACATAATGAGAAGCTACTTTGAAAATCTGTATTCCAACAAAATAGAAAGTACCGAAGACATTGACAAATTTGTAGAGACATATGCTCCGCCCAAACTGAACCAGGAGGACATACACGATTTAAACAGATCAATATCAAGCAACGAAATAGAAGAAGCCATTAAAAATCTACCATCCAAGAAAAGCCCAGGACCAGATGGATTCTCAGCCGAGTTCTACAAGACCTTCAAAGAAGAACTCATTGCAATACTTCTCAAAGTATTCCAGGAAATAGAAAAGGAGGGTACCCTACCAAACTCATTCTATGAAGCTAATATCACTCTCATACCCAAACCAGGCAAAGACACATCAAGGAAAGAAAATTTTAGACCAATATCCTTGATGAATATAGATGCAAAGATCCTTAACAAAATATTGGCAAAACGTATTCAAAGACATATTAAGAAAATTGTGCACCACGATCAGGTGGGGTTCATCCCTGGAATGCAAGGATGGTTCAACATTCGTTAATCAGTAAAACATAATCCATCATGTCAATAGACTTAAGGATAAGAATCACATGGTTATTTCAATTGACGCAGAAAGAGTGTTCGACAAAATACAACACCCCTTCACACTCAAAACACTAGAAAAAATAGGGATAGTAGGAACATATCTGAACATTGTAAAGGCTCTTTATGCTAAGCCCATGGCCAACATCATTCGTAATGGAGAAAAACTGAAACCATTTCCTTTAAAAACGGGAACAAGACAGGGATGTCCTCTTTCACCACTTCTATTCAACATTGTCCTTGAAACTCTAGCCAGAGCAATTAGGCAGGCTAAAGAAATTAAAGGGATACGAATAGGAAAAGAGGAACTGGAACTTAAGCTGTCACTATTTGCAGATGACATGATTCTATATTTAGAGGATCCAAAAACCTCCTCCAGAATACTTCTAGACCATATCAATGAATTCAGCAAAATAGCAGGCTATAAAATCAACACGCATAAATCTAAAGCATTTTTATATGCAAGCGACGAAACAGCTGAAAGGGAAATGAGGAAAGCAACTCCATTTGCAATAGCCTCAAAGGAAAAAAAAAATACTTGGGAATCAATCTAACCAAAGAGGTAAAAGATCTCTACAATGAAAACTACAAAACATTGAGGAAGGAAATTGAGGAGGACCTTAGAAGATGGCAAGATCTCCCATGTCATTGGATAGGCAGAATTAATATTGTCAAAATGGCCATACTACCAAAAGTGCTATACAGATTCAATGCAATTCCAATTAAAATCCCAATGACGTACCTTACAGAAATAGAGCAAGCAATCATGAAATTCACCTGGAAGAATAAGAAACCCAGAATAGCTAAAGCAATCCTTAGCAGGAAGAATGAAACAGGGGGTATCGCAATACCAGAACTTCAACTATACTACAAAGCAATAGTAACAAAAATGGCATGATATTGGCTCCACTGTCTTTTTTATTGAAAAGAAATTTAAAAAGAGACATTTATAATAACTTGCATTAAAAACCGGTATTATCAGGAGTGGGTGAACCTACACTTCTACTTTTGCTCATTTCAGGAATTCATTGAAAGGTCAGTAAAAGGGGAATTAGAGAATAGACAGCATCCATGTAATTTTAGAAAATGGAAAGCATATTAATAATCAAAAACTGAACTCTAAATTCATAGCAACAAAAATCAGTAAAACAACCTGAATTACCTTCTAGAAGTCCCCAGAAGCACAAGATTGATAGCATGTGGAAATGGAGGTGAAAGGAGGATCGTTTAGCAGTTAGTTGAAGACGCATGGGGTTGTTAGGACCCTCTCCCAAGACCTAGCTAACCAGTCAGTTGGGCAAGTGCCTAATTTCCTACGTCTAACCTTGACAAAGCCTAAAATTTATTCTTTGAAAATGAGAGAAACCAGACTCCCTAGACTGGGAGACACCAGGCAGAACCAAGGGAGGGAGTCCTATGCTAAAAATAGGAGAATTGGATCCCAGCTATTTTTCTCCTTTCTTTATCCTACTGGGCTCAGAATAATGGCAATTTACGACTTTATCTTCCAGACAGGAGATTGGAAAAGTCTTTTGGACGACTCTAATGAAGAAAGATACACAAGATAATGCAGCCATGAAACAAGAAGGAGGTACTACAGAAGACCAACGTTTTATCTGCTTAAAATGACTCTTCGGCACTAAAATTCTGATGGCAGAAATCAAAGTTCATAGAAGTATTCAAAATCTTTACCATCAGCACCTCAGACAGAGCATTAGTTTCCAGGATATATAAAGAACTCAAAAAAACTTAATATCAAAAAAAGACAAATAACCCAGTCAAAAATGGGCTAAGGAACTGAACAGGCATTCACAGAAAAAGAAACAAGAATGGTCAAAAAATACATTAAAAAAAGTGTTCAACATCCCTACAATTAGGGAAATGCAAATCAAAAGTACACTGAGATTCCATCTTACTCTAGTCAGAATGGCAGTTATCAAGAATACAAGCAATAATGGGTGTTGGCGAGGATGTGGGGGAAAAGGTACACTCATACATTGCTGGTGGAACCACTATTTGATCCTGTTATCCCTTTCTTTGTTCATACCCAAAGGACTTAAAATCAGCATACTATAGTGATGCAGCCACTTAAATTTTATAGCAGCTCAATTCACAATAGCCAAACTATGGAATCAACCTAAGGTACCCTTCAACAGATGAATGGATAAAGAAAATGTGATGGAATTTTACTCAGCCATAAAGCAGAATGAAACTATGACATTTGCTGGTGAATGGATAGTACTGGAGAATATCAGGCTAAATGAAATAAACCAGTCCCAAAAACACAAAGGCAGTATGTTCTCTCTGATATGTGGATGTTACAACACGGGAGGATAAGATTAGAAGTTCATTAGACTAGACAAAGGGGAATGAAGGGAAGAGAGGTGGGGAATGGTAATAGGTAAGATAGTAGAATGAATTGGGCGTATCTTTCCTATCCTCATATATAAATACATGATCAATGTAAATTCACATCATGTACAACCACAATAAAGAGATCCTAATTGGAACAAGTTATACTTATTGTAAGTATATATAATATTTCAAAATATACTCTACTGTTGTGTAAAAAAATAATAAAAATATAAAAAAATTAAAAAGAATTAATGTTGAAGGAATCTCTGAAAAAGTACAGCAAAAGAACAGAGATGACAGGAAAGAAGCAAAAAATGAAACTTACTGAACCAATTCAAGGATTTCAGTATTCAGCTAATAGTTTTCAAAAGAAAGAACAGATGAAATGGGGAAGAAGTCATCAACGAAATGATTCAGGAGAATTTTTTGTACTGAAGAATGTGAGCTTCCTGATTGAAAAGGCTTATGTACAATGACTGAGAATAGACACAAACTAGAGCACATTGTGGTGAAATTTGAAGTCACTGAGACCAGACAGTGATTTCATGTTTCCAGAGAAGGGAAACAAACAAACAAGCAAACTTGTCAGTTGGCTTTGGACTTCTCAGTGGTGGCATTGGAAACTGAATTAAAAAAACAAAACAAAACATTGTCTTCAAAATTTTTAAGGAAAATAGTTTCAATCTTAGAATTTTACACACGTGCAAACTATCCAATTCTAGTCTTTATATCACTGGTATTCTGTTCATAAAAAAATTCCCTCCCTCCGAGATTTTTGTGTCTCCTTAACTATAGCTGACAGCTGTGAAGTGGACTTGCCTTGGGCAGGACTTGAAGGGAAAGATAAAAGAAGCAGCCAGGGATTTCCCCCATTCTCTCAGTTCTATAGGGAGGTCCCCTTTTTTCTGTGCTCTTGGTATGCAGTTCCAGGACTTGAATTTAGGCTGAAAGTTTTCAGGTCATAAACAACAGGAAGCTTCACTTGATGGTGTTTCAAGTTACAGTTTTCTCCCATAATTTGTTTATTACTATTTTCTTTGCAAAGTACTCAAATTGCTGTGTCATCATTCTCCCCAGGGTTTTCAGTTATATTCAGGGATAACTGAAATGGTCTGATATGATGTATATCCCCCAAAACTCCTCTGTTATTGCAAAAATATTCAGAAGTGAAATGATTCGATTATGAGATCCATAGCCAAATTGGCAGATTAATTCATTTGATGGAATAATAATTTGAAAGGACTACTGTACTGAATGATTAAGCATTGTTAGGTAGGGTGTGAAGAAGTAGGTCCAGAGGGAACAGGTCTCTGGGGTTTGCCCTTGGGGTTTACATCCTGTCCCCCAGCTCCTTCTCCTCTCTCTCTTCCTTTGCCACCGTGGGCAGAGCAGCCCTTCTCTTTCAAGCCCTTCTGCCTTATCTCTGGCCAAGAGCAATGGAGTTGACTGACCATGGACCCAATCTCTGAAACCATGAGCCCAAAATAAACTCTTCCTTCTCTAAATTGTTCTTGTCAGCTATTTTGGTAAAACTGACCAACACAAGAGGTTTTAGTTACATTCAATTGAAGTGGAATATGCTTACTCCATTTTAACCTAGAGCCAAAGCCCTTCCAGTTTTATTATGATATTGTGTTTGCCTGTCTGGAGGAATAATTAGTGTGCCATAAATATCAATCAACTAAAACATGCTTATCCATTCAGAACTGTAAACAACTGATATCCCTATTTAAGTGTATAGTACCCAATTATCTTCCCTGCCTGATTGTAGATACAGTTTCTATTTAATGTTCATTCCCCAATAATAGAGGACATGTAAGGTGTCTGGTTCACATGGTCAGTGTCTTCTAGGCATGAGGGTCTTTTCTCCCCTATGTGCTAACCAGTTATCTTACTCTCTGATCTGTCTCTCAGGTAAATGGATTCTGACTCAAATATACCCATACTCACTGCTCCAGTTTTTGGGCAGACACCTCTGGTACATTTTGCTTATCACATCCATGTGGAAGTTGGGAAATGGGCCTAAATCCTTTTACCCCACTTTGTCAGATTGCTGCCTATGGTTGTTTTTCTCCTTGAATGTCTTGCTTCACTGCTAAAGCTAGACCCCAAAACACTCTAGGATCATAGTTATCTTCCTACACATGCTCTGGGCTATAATTTCCCCAATCCAGTTGTGATATGTTTTTGTTTTACCTGACTGTTTAAAATATTTCTCCTCAGTTATTGAAGAAATAATATTTTTGACATTTTGTTGTATTTTGCAGTACAGTGTTTTCAGGATATCTTTTAAGATACTTTTTTTTTCTTGGTCTTTTCCACACAACTCATATTGTTTCTAAATTATCATTATTTATTCTAAACTACCATCATTTCTTTCCTTTGCTATTATAATAGCATTCTGACCTACCTTACATTGCTTTTTAAAAATAAATAAAGGTCCCAAATTTGAAAATAAAACTCCCAGTAATTTCTCTTTTTTTTTCCTTCCTTTTTATTACTGGGAATTGACCTCAGTGGCATTTAGCCACTGAGCCACATCCCTACCCCTTTTTTGTATTTTATTAGGAGACAAGGCCTAAGTTTCTGAGGCTGGGTTTGAAATCATGCTCTTCATGCCTCAGCCTCCTGAGCTGCTGGGATTACTAGTGTGAGCCACTGCACCCAGCTAAAATCCCCATTAATTTCTTACCACATTCAGAATAAATTTCAAAGCCTATATCATTGCCTACACAATCTTGATTCATTTACCTCTCTTTAATACCTATTCTGTGCCTTTCTATTTGCTCACTGACCCATTTTGTTTGAATTATGCTGGTCTTTTTGATCAAACATGTTAAGAATATTTCTTAAGCTCTTTCTTACATGAAAGGACATACGTTTCTACTTAAGTAAAAGAGACTTCTGTGACCATTCCACCTAAATCCCAGCCCTAACCTTCATAGTATATATCACTACCTGAAATTAAACTATTCATTTAATTATCATCTTAGATACTGGAAGGAAAGTTTCATGTGAGTAGGAATTTGTCTTATTTATTACTGTAGTCCTAGGACACTGGGAAGGTATGTGAATGTGCCTAGGCCAAATATTGATTCAGTGTTCACCACTATTACTTTTGTAACTGAAAAAGTAGTGTCAGAAATTTGTTGAATGTAAGTAATTTGTCAGAACTATCAACCATCTATTGATTTGTAAACTGAGGCTCTTGCTATATGATTGTAAAACCTCAAGGTAGGTGGTTATTTTCCACTTGCCAGTAGCATATTATATAATTGGATTATATCATTGGCTATATTTTGTCTTATTTGTCAGTTGAATCTGTTTTCCTTGTAATTTAGTTCAATAACATTAGGGTCTTTGCATCTAGAATAATGTTAGTGCCTTGTATTTATGCCATTAAATATGATGAAGGAAGCTCTATAATTCTATAAATTTTGCTTCTGAAATTCAGGAATCTTGAGCGTCTTCATCAGATTTTTTTTTCTTGTCATTTTGACTCCATTTTATGCTTTAAATGATTTTCCCCCCTTACTGGTCATATATATGTAAATAGAATTTCTTTGGTTCTAGATATTAAATAGAGGCATGAGCAAACATGATATCGTTGAAATCCAGTTTGAATTCACTTTTGAAAAGACACCATCATGCAGGAATTAGATTTTGATATGTAAAATATGTATGGGTGTATTAATGTCCATGAAACCAGCTTGTGCTGGAAGCTTGGGAAAGTATTTGGCTTTGTATGATTCCCATTATTTATAGCCGGCTTTATTTGATTAATACATGCTGGTATGTCCATAATAATAATTTACTAAATTTTCAAAATGCTATATTCTGATTTTTTTACTTCCCTTGCCAATATGTAAAATATTTAGCAGATATGAAATGTTATATACTTGAAATATACAAATTTTTCTTCAGTTCAGGAAAATTACAATTTTTTTTTTTTTTTTTTTTTGGTGGTACTGGGGATTGAACCCAGTAGTCTTGTGCATGCTAGGCAAATGCTCTATCACTGAGCCATACCCCCAGCCCTAAGTTTTTTTTTTTTTTAAATTGAACCAACTGTGGTTAAGTTATAGAGAGTAATTTATCTCAATATTCATTTTTTATCTTATTTTATATATTGCATAGTAATATCACTAATGTGCAGGAGTGTTGTGGTGTTTTAGTAGTTTACCATTCAGATAAAAAATATTTAGAGTTCAATAGAAATTGCTCTACAAAAAAGAGAAAATAATCTTAATGTTTAGTAATACGTATGTGCCACATTGTGGAACAGTGCCTTCTCATAATTTTCAGGATAATGTTATGAAATTGATATTATTTTTCATGGGAAAATACTTTCAATTTTACATTAATCTACAGCAAAAATTTTAAATCACATAGTAGCATGTAGTTAGAACCTTTCCATTCTGATATTTAAAGTACAAATTTGTTTGTTATTGATTGAAAAATACTTAGAAAATCTGAACTCACATGGTAAATCCCTCTGAAATGTCTTTATTTCTAGGTCCTGTATTTCTTCTGAAGTTTAACTTATTGCTGATTATTTTATAATACTGTTTTCATAAAATTAAACTTAAAATTGACCCTCTAATTAATGATTTCTTAATATCTTGGGATGTTAGGGATACATTAGAACATTTTTTTTGGTTGTACTTATATTTTTAAATGTGAGTTACAATGATTTCATTAAATACAAAAATATTTTATAAAACAATTCCTCTTACCCGTCCCTAAAATAACAATATTATTTGCATTCAGTCTGAATTCTTTCATACTTTTCTCTGAGTTCATTCTAGCATATGGAAGGAGGTATATACACATATAACTTAATATTTATTATAAATTTTATTTTATATTAAATTTTATTTTTTATAATTTGTCCTAATTAGTTATACATGACAGTAGAATGCATTTTGATGCATTGTTCATGGATGGAGCACACTTCTTATTCCTCTGGCTGTACATGGTACAGAGTCACACCGGTCGTGTAATCATACAGGGTAATAATATCTGTCTTATTCCACTGGTCTTCCCCCCTCCCATACCCCCTCCCCTCCCCTCACTCCCTTCTGCTCAATCCTAAATTCCTTCATTCTTCCCTTCCCACCACCACTATGGATCAGCATCTGATTATCAGAGAAAACATTCAACCTTTGGTTTTGGGGGTTTGGCTTATTTCATTTAGCATTATGTTCTTCAGCTCCATCCATTTACCAGCAAATGCCATAATTTCATTCTATTTAAGGCTGAGTAGTATTTCATTGTGTATATATACACCACATTTTCTTTATCCATTCATCTGTTGGAGTGCACCTAGGTTGGTTCCACAGTTTAGCTATTGTGAATTGAGCTGCTATGAACATTGATGTGGCTGCGTCACTGTAATATGCTGATTTTAAGTCCTTTGAGTATAAACCAAAGAGTGGGATAGCTGGATCAAATGGTGATTTCATTCCAGATTTTCTAAGCAGTCTCCATACTGCTTTCCAGAGTGGTTGCACCAATCTGCAGTTCCACCAACAATGTATTAGTGTACCTTTTCCCCCACATCCTTGCCAACATTTATTATTGCTTGTTTTCTTGATAATTGTCATTCTGACTGAGATGAAATCTTAGAGTAGTTTTGATTTGCATTTCTCTAATTACAAGAGATGATGAACATTTTTTCATATGTTTGTTGATCGATTGTATTTCTTCTTCAGTGAAATGTCTGTTCAGTTCCTTAGGCCATTTATTGATTGGGTTATTTGGGTTTTTTTTTTTTTTTTTTTTTTTTTGGTGTTAAGTTTTTTGAGTTCTTTACATATCTATCCTGGAGATTAGTGCTCAATCTGAGATGTGTGTGGTAAAGATTTCTCCCATTCTGTAGGCTCCCTCTTCATGTTATTGTTTCTTTTACTGTGAAGAAGCTTTTTAGTTTGAATCCATCCCATTTACTGATTCTTGATTTTTACCTTTTGCCCTTTAGGAGTTTTGTTAAGGAAGTCAAGTCCAAAGTCGACATGATGAAGAATTGGGCTTACTTTTTCTTCTGTTAGTCACAGGGTCTCTGTTCTAGTGCCTAAGTAAGATTTTTAAAAATAATATGCAGTTTTAGATTTTATATTCACTCCCAACAGTATTACATGCCATCCCTCCAAGAATATACTGAAACTCTTAATTTCTTAAAATCTCTCCAATGGACAAGTAACCCATAATTTATTACACTATTTTCTTATTTGTTAGTGTTCATGGTAGTTTATTTAGAATCATCCTAAGCTTTGGAATATGCAGACACAAGCACATTTTGTGTCAGAACACATTAAGTATTCCACTTAGTAATACGATAATTGGCCTAATTGACATTAGAGGTCTTGTAGGAGCCACTTCATGCTAATCCATATTTATGAAAGAAAATGAATAAAAGTATGACCACTGAAAAGATTGGGAAAGGTGTGTTGAACAAATTGAAAGGTTTTGATTTAAAATATCTAAAATTTTCTGGTAAGAGATGATCATAAAAACCACTTTGAAAAACTGTGAATCTTAGCTGGGTGCCGTGGTTCATGCCTTTACAAGGCTTTTATGCCTCTTAGTGCCTCAGGAGGTTGAGATGGGAGGATCACAAGGTCAAAGTCAGCTTCAGCAATTTAGTCATGCCCTAAGCAACTTAGCAAGACCCTGTCTCAAAATTTAAAAATAAAAAAGGTCTGGGGATGTGGCTCAGTGGTTAAGTGCCCCTGGGTTTAGTCCCTGGTACCAAACAACGCTGTAAATCTTAATGAAGGATCAGAAACAGACGGATCACAAAAGTTGAGGAAGAGCCCATTAGTAAAGCCTGGGGTAAAGTTATTACAGAGCCAGTACATTTTTTGTTTTGTTTTATTTCTAGTAGATTGAAGAGCTGGTTCCCACAAGGGGGCAGGCTAACACAACTCAAAAAACTTCACATCATAAATGTGAGTATGGTGGATAAGTAACATACCAAAATTTATTTTAAATACATCGTTGATTTACAAGGAAGGGCAAATTACTAAGGGTCAGAAAGGAGCAGAGAAGTGATTGGCTGATCATCTCTTGACTGTATATTGGGGGTGTGTCAGTGTAACTATTCCCCAGTGCATGTGTAGACTGTTGGTAAGTTGGACTTTCAGCTGTGTGGCGATAGATTAGTGTCAGTGAATGGAAATCCATATTCTGGGCTCATATAAACTCTTATCTTGTTGTTAAACAAGGCAAACATAGTGTAACTGTACTGTTAAAGAAACTGACCAAGTCCCCAGAACAGGTCATCTCCTGATGGGTTAAGGAGCCCCTTTTCTGTAGAGTTCGCTCTTTGGCAGGTATTCACATGAGCCATAGATTACTTCATGCTTTGTACTTTTTAAAAGAGGTCTATCTACATCTTTCATCCCCAGATCTATTTGTCATCACTTTTTGAGTTGTTTTTTCCAAGTCCCAAATAGCCAGTCAAACCATTAAACATGGGTCAGTACCCAACAGTACCTCTGTCTCCTTACAGAGGAAATGAATAACCAGGTACCATGATAAATTTCTGCCACTGGGAGGGTTTCCTTTCACCACTGCCCTGCAGAACCACCATAGAGTAGGGCTTATGCTGCATTTATCTCTAGAACCATCATTAAACAAGGTCTGACTTTGTGGATGTGCGTGTGTGTGTGTGTGTGTGTGTGTGTGTGTGTGTGTGTGTGTGTGAGAGAGAGAGAGAGAGAGAGAGAGAGAGAATTATTTTATTAGGGACAAATAGAAAAAGTTGAAAAATATAAGAATATGATTAAATTAGCTAAAAACTACCTCCATAAAGCTTTGTAATCACTAAGTGAACCTTTTTGCTATGTTCTTAAAGTTTTTTTTTTCTTTTTTACTTTTTATTGGTTCTTTTTAGTTATATATATATAACATTAGGCTTCATTTTGACAAAATTAGAGAAGCATGGAATATAATTTGTTCTAATTCAGTCCCTAGTACTTCCCCTTTCCCTTCCCTCCTCCCTTTCTCTGTTCCCTTCCCTCTACTCCACTGATCTTTCTGCTATTTTAGTTTTTTTTTTTTTTTTTTTTTTGTAATTAGTGTTTTATGGGTATACATGATGGTGAGATTCACCATAGTATATTCATATATGTACATAGGAATGTTGTGTCACATTAATTCTACTGTCTTTCCCTATCCCTGTCCTCCTCCTTTCCAATCATTTCCCCTTATCTACTCCACTGATACATTTTTTTAGTCCCCTGTCCCACATTATTTAGGATTATCTTCCACATTATCAGAGAAAACATTTGAACTTTGACTCTCTGGGACTGGTGGCATATTTCACTTAGCATGGTATGCTCCAGTTCCATCCATTTACTGGCAAATCCCATGTCATTCTTCTATATGGCTAATATTCCATTATACATATATACCTCATTTTCTTTATTCATTCTTCTGTTGAAGGCACCTAGGTTTTTTTGATAACTTGGCTATTGTGAATTGTGCTATTATAAACATTGGTGTGGCTATGTCACTGTAGTATGTTGATTTTTAATCTTTCAGATATATACTGAGGAGTGAGACAGCTGGGTCATGTGATGGTTCCATTTTTTGAAAAATCTCCATTCTATTTTCCAGAGTAGTTGCACTAATTTGCAGTCCCACCAACAGTATATGAGTATGTACCTTTTCCCTCACATCCTCCCCAATGTTTATTGTTATTTGTATTCTTGATAATTGCCATTCTGACTGGTGTAAGATGTAATCTCAGTGCGGTTTTAATTTGCATTTCTCTAATTGCTAGAGTTGTTGAACATTTTTTCATGTATTGACTATTTCTTCTTTTGAGAAGTGTCTGTTTAGTTCTTTTTCCCATTTATTAATTGGGTTGGAGCAGGTGGCAAAGATTTTCTCCCATTCCATAGGGCTCACTTCACACTCTTAATTGTTTCCTCCTTCAAATAGTCAAATAGTCACAGAGAATTCTCCTTGAGATCATACAGATTAAAAGAGAAGAAACAGTATAGCAGAAGTAGTAACCATGGGTATCTGGGCCATTTCCTTATGAAGATTACTTGTGATTCAGGACCTGCTCAATATTGATCTCATGTATACTGCTTCCATTGAATGATAAAGTGCTGCATTGTAAAACCAACTATATTACTTTGATAGTCTAGCAATACTTAGGTCATGGGGGCTGCCAAGGTCACAGGGTAACGTGATAGTACATGATCAAGCATCTGCTCTACACCCAAAGCTGTTTTTCTAATAAGGATAATAATTATTTGCACACAATGACATAGGTATTTTTTTCCAAAATAACAAAGGTCTGTCTTGAGATTTGTCTTCCTCTAATTTTTTTTAATAAGCACCTTATCAAATTGTCTAAATTATGAGCTACTTCCTGTTCACTAAGTCTAATCAGCATGATATCATCAGTGTAATAGACTAGCATAATGACCTATGAAATGGAAAGGCACCTAAAGTCCTTGGGGATTAGATTATGACCTAGAGCCAGAGAATTGATAGGATATAAAACAGTGAAAATGTATAACTGGTCTTAATAACTGAACTCATACACTGTTTCTGACACATTCTTAGGTCAATAGATGTAAACTAATTGTTAGGTATGTGTTAGTTTACCTCAGCAACAAAACCACATCTAAAACAGCAGCAATAATAGAAGTTGCAAACTGAATAAACTATAGAAATTCACTGTCATTCTCCAAGATTTGTCTTACTTTTGCACAGACCTCATCCATTAGTTGAATGTAAATGTGGTAGGAGTTACCCCTAGATAATTCTAGTCTTTGTTCATTGGATCACACATTGGATGATGTGTTCTAAATGTAAAATGCACACTGAATTTTCAGACTTTGTCTTTCCATTCACTTCAAGAATATTTGTCCTGACTTATTGAAGCATTGTTATAATAGTTGCCTTAAGGTTTTCTTCCCGAACATCTTTGTTGTTTCAGGATTGATATCTTGTTTAATGACTTTACCCTTTCAAGTTAACTTTTTCCTGTTTCTTCATATATCAAGTAATTTAGGGTCATATCCTACACAGTTGCATAAAATTTTGAATATTGAATATTATATTAGGAAACCTTGGTTTTGTTTTTTTAATTCTAAGGACAACGTTGGTGTGTGTGTGTGTGTGTGTGTGTGTGTGTGTCTCTCTGTCTGTCTGTCTGTCAGTGACCAAACAATCAGATATGTTTAGGACATATATTTTTACTTTTCATTGTGGGGTCTATGGTCAAATGTCTGTTCAATTTTAGTAAATCCCACAAATGTGACTCACTGGGACCAGAATAGTAGCATACCTTGTAGATCTATTCTCAAAACCTCTGCTGGGCTGGGTAGGTTCAGATCCCTGCATATATGACTCAGAGTTGAGCCCAGTGGTTCATACCCAATATTGTAGGATTTTTTTTTTTTTTAAATCTCTTTTATCATCAGAATCTCGCCAACACTTTTCATTTCCTAAGGACTATTCTTCCTAGTCCTCTAGAGAGAAAATAGGGGCTTGAGTTTTCCCATTTTACTATTCATATCCTGAAACATTGTCTTCATTCAGGACAAGTGATGAGAAGACAAGAGGACAAAAAGCAACAGCAGTGAGAATGTGCTTACACTCTTGAGGTTACAGCTCCTAGGGCCAGGGAAAGGGGTTCCATTCTTTTGTAGGTATAGATGCTTCTAGGAATTAGAGACTAATGGAAGGAAGTTAGGTCATTGAGGGTGTGTTCTTGAAGGGAATATTGGTATCCCAGCATTTTCCTCTCCATGTCTTTGCTTTCCAATTATCATGAAATAAAAACGTTTCCTTCACCATGTACTACTGTCCTGATATATACTGTGTCTGCACATGTCCAGAACAATAGGGTCAAGTCCTGTGGACTGAAACCTCTGAAACTGAGCCAAAGTAAACTTTCCTTGTATTATGTTGATTATTTCAGGTTATTTTGTCACAGCAATGGAAAACTGACTGACATAGCCTACTTTCTTTTTCTTCAAACCAGAGAGGGGGGATTCTTTTAGAATCTGACATTACCCAGTAGGTAATTCTCAGTTTGGGGCTTTTTTATTTTATTTTACTTAGTAAAAACAAACATTTTTTAAACATAGCTACTACCCCAGCCCAGTTCTGGGCTATTTTAGAATTCAAGCCAGGTGATACCCAAGGAATAAGTATGTTAACTTCACCATCCCTTCAATGGAACTTCTACTTCTGTGCTCCTTCCCCAATCTGCCTGCTGTGGTTTATTTTCAGGTCTTCAGATGCTTTTGGATTTTGACAAATGCTTTTTCTGTATCTGATTTTACATGGATATGATAATTTGATTTTTCTTCTTTGGAGTGTTGATGTGATAGGTTATAATGAGGAGTGTTGATGTGATAGGTTATAATGATTTATTTTTAAAAAATTGAACTAGCCTTGTGTACTTGGGATGAATTTGACTTGGTTATAGTGTATAGTTCTTTTTATGTATTGTTGGATTTGGTTTGTTAATACTTCATTGAATATTTTTGCATCCATATTCATGAGAGCCATTTTGTAATTTTCTTGTAGTGTCTGTCTAGTTTTTCATACTAGGATAATGCTGGTCTCATAAAATGAGTTAGGAAGTACTGCTTCTTCTGATAAAGAGAGTAGAGAATTGGTGTAATTTATTTCATAAAGGTTTAGTAGAATTCACTGGTGAACCCTTGTAGGCCTGGTGTTTTCTGTTTTGAAAGATAATTAATTACTGATTTAATTTCTGTAATAGTTACAGACATATTCCGATTGTCTGTTTCTTCATGTGAGAGGTTTGACAAATTAGGTATTTCAATAAATTGGTTCATTTAGGTTATCAAATTTGTGAGCATAAATTTATTCATAATAGTCCCTTATTATCTGTAAGATGTATAATGTCCCCATTTTCATTTCTGATTAGTAATTTGGGTGTCTCTGTCTCTCTCTCTCTCTCTTTTTCCTTAGTCTGACTAGAAGCTTATCAATTTTATTGATCTTTTCAGTTTTTCTTTCTTTTCAAAGAATCAGGCTTTGGTTTAATTTATTTTCTCCTGTGATTTTCTTGTTTCAATTTTATTGATTTCTGTTGTTGTTGTTGTTATCATTATTATTATTCGATTACTTTGGATTTAATTTGCTCTTATTTTTCTTAGTTTCCTAAAGTTGGATACTTAGATTGAGTTTAGATCTTTCTTCTTTTCTGTTATATGCACTTAGTGTTGTAAATTTCTGTCTTAAGCACTGTTTTCACTATGTCCCATAAATTTTGAAAACTTTTGTTTTCATTTTTGTTTAGTTCAAAATATGTAAAAATTTCTTCTTTGGGCCATGTGTTATTTAAATGAGTGGCATTTATTCTCTAAGTACTTTGTGATTTTTCCAGCTATTTTTTTGTTACTGGTTTCCAGTTTAATTCCATTGTAGTCTAAGAGCATACACTGAATAATTTCTGTTTCTTTAAACTTGTTAAGGTGTGTCTTAAGGTCTAAATGTCACTTATTGTAAATATTTTGTATGAACTTGACAAGACTCTATATTGTGCTGTTGTTGAATTTAGCTGTGTCCTACTAGATTTTCTGCCTACTGTATCTGTCTATCTTTGATAAGAGGATTGTTGAAGTCCCCAAGTATGATAATGTGTTTATCTATTTCTCTCTGCAGTTCTGTGAGTTTTTGCCTCCTGTTGTCTCCTGTTATTTTGCACTGTTGTTGGCACACACACATTAAGACCATCATGTCTTTGTGGAAAGTTTACACCTTTATTGTTATGTGATGTCTTTTGATTTCGTCCCTTTGCTTCTCAGCCCTCCCTGTCTGAAATTAACATAACCGCTCCCACTTTCCTTTGATTAGTGTGTTAACATAGTATATCTTTCTACATCTTTATTGCTTTCAATCTAAGTGAATCTTTACATTTAAAGTGGATATCTTGTAAGCAACATAAATTTTTTGACCGAAGGTGACTGTTTGAGTGCGCATCTTGCTGTGAACTTCTGGGCTGAGGTTTTCCTTTGGGAGTCCTTTGGGACTACAAGGTTGTGCTTCCTTGTCCAGCTTTTAATTGGCATATTTAAACCATTGTTTAAAGTGTTTTTTTTTTTTTTTAATATAGCTGGATTAATGTCTGCCATATTTATTACTGTTTATTTCATGCCTTTCTTCACTATTCCTATTTTTGTTTTCTTTATCTTCTTTTTGGGATTTTAATCGAGCATTTCATATAATTCCATTTTTTTCCAGTTACACTTATTTTCTCACTTTTTTAGTTTTACCTAGAGTTTGCAATATACATTGACAACTAATCCCAGTCCATTTCCAGATCATACAATAGTGTCCCCTTATTCACAGTTTCATTTTTCGTGGTTTTAGTTACCTATGATTAACCATGGCCTGAAAATATAAATGGAAAATTCTAGAAATAAGTAATTCATAAATTTTAAATCGCATACTATTCTAAGTAGAATGATGAAATTTCATGCTATCCTGTCCATCCTGCCTAGGACGTGACTCATTCCCTTGTCTAGCACCTGCCCATTAGTCCCTTGGTAGACAACTGTCTTCTTATTGTAGTGCCTGTGTTTAAGCAACCCTTTTTAAATTTTATTTATTAATAGCCCCACAAGTATGAATAGTGATGCTAGCAATTCAGATATGCCAAAAAGAAACTGTAAAGTGATCCCTTTAAGAGAAAAGGTAAAGGTTCTTAACCCAATATGCAAAGAAAAAAATTATATACTTATGTTGTTAAGATCTACTGTACAGTAAGATTAATATCTTACTGTACACTGTACTACACATTCACATAAGGTTTTGTTTTTTTATATTGGGTAAACCCAGAGGCCCAGGGGTACTTAACCACTGAGCCACATCCCCAGTCATTTTTATTTGTTTATTTTTATTTATTTTTATGTGGTGCTGAGAATTGAACCCAGTACTTCACTCATGCTAGGCAAGTGCTCCACCGCTGAACTTCAACCCCAGCCCAACCCATTTTATATTTATTTTGAGACAGGGTCTCAGTGAGTTGCTTAGGGCCTTGCTGAGTTACTGAGGCTGACCTCAATTCTTCTGCCTCCAGCCTTCTGAGTTGCTGAGATTACAGGCATATTCCACTACACCCAGCTCTCACGTAAGCTTCATTACAGTTATAATTCTATTTTTCATCTCTTACTGTGCCCAACTTATAAATTAAGCTTGATTGTATGTATATATGTGTGTGTGTGTGTATATATATATATATATATATATATATATATATATATATATACACGTGTGTGTGTGTGTGTGTGTGTGTATGCGCGTGCACGCGTATTTGGGAAAACAGAGTAAATATGGGTTTGGTACTATTTGTGTTTTAAACTTTCATTGGTGTCTTAGAACATACCCTCTATAGGTAAGGGGAGAGTAATAAACACACACACACACACACACACACACACACACACATCACTTTATGGTTAGTGCAAGTACCTTATAATAACAAAATATTCCTAATTTGTTCTTGTTTTCTCTTTTATTATTGCTGTCATTCATTGAACTTACATTTAAGTATATGTGTGTTTATATACATGTGTACACATATATAAAAATATATTCACACAAGCATATGTAATCAAATATGTTGTTGCTCTTGTTATTTTGAATAAGTTTATCTGTTAGATCAATAAAGAATAAGAAAAACAAAGGTATTTTACTTTCACATGTTTATTCAGAATTTTCTTCCTTTCTTTATGTAGTTCAGACTTTCTGTCCTATATCATTTTCCTCCTCTCTGAAAAACTTCTTGGAACATTTCTTGCAAGGCAGGTCTATTGGCAACAAATTCCGCGGTTTTTATTTGTTAAGGAAAATCTTTATTTCTCCTTTTTCACTTTTAAAGGATAATTCCACAAGGTACAGAATTCTAGGTTGGTAGCTTTTATTTATTTATTTTTGTCTCAACATTTAAAATATTTTATTTACCCTCTTTCCTATTGTGTAGTTTCAGAGGAGAGGTCAGATGTAATTTTTATCTTTGCTTCTCTAAAGGTAAGGGGTGTTTTCCTCTGCCTTCTTTAAAATATTTTCTTTACCTTTGATTTTCTGCAGTTTGCATATGATAGGCTGGCACATGGTTTTGGCATTTCCACTGTTTGGTGTACTCTGAGATTTCTGGTCTATGATTTTTTGTCTGACATTAATATGGAAAAATTCTTAGTCATTATTGCTTCAAATATTTCTTCAGTTCCTTTCTCTTCTCCTTCTGTAATTCCCATTTTGCATATTTACACCCTTTGTAATTGTCCCACAGTTCTTGGATATTCTGTTTTGAGTTGTTGTTGTTGTTTTCCCCAGTCTGTTTTCTTTTTGTTGCTAATTCCAATTTTGAATTTTTTTATTGACCTATTCTTAAGCCTAGAGATTTTTTTTCCTCAGCCATGACCAATCTACTAAGGAGCTTATCAAAAACTTCTTTCACTTCTAGTGTTTTTAACTTCTATATTTAAAAACATTCTTTCTTAGACTTTCCATTGCTTACATTACTCATCTTCTTATGTACCTTTTTGCATTAAACTTCTTTACATATTAGTCATAGTTGTTTTACCATAGTCTGATAATTTCAGTGTTCTTGCTATAACTAGGTTTGTTACTGATTCTTATTGTCTCTTCAAACTGTATATATTGCTTTTCCCTGTGCCTTGTAATTTTTTTGCTGAAAGGTGAGCATCATGTATTGGGTGAAATGAATGGCAGTAAATAGACTTTTCATAATGTAGTTTTATGGAGGAAAGGAAGCACACTTTTGTACTTTGATTCATTCTCAGTCTTTTGATAAGCCTGTGCCACTCACTGTGAACTTTATCAGTGCTTCTGTTTGTTTTCCTCCCCCTTAAGTAGGACAGGATGTCTAGAGGAGATGGGGTTATTTTTCATCCATGTGGAAGGCTACAGCAGGCTGGAATTGAGTATTTACCGTCTGCCAGGTTGGTTAGGCTCTGGTAAAATAATTTCTTCTGAGGGCATACCTTGTTAAGAATAATAACATTTTCTTATACATTTCATAATGATTGTGTTGTTACTTTCCCCTGCTGGAAGCACAAGGAGATTTTTCTTCAGTATTCACTATGAGAACCTTCTAAATCTCCTACAGGTAAAACTCAAGAAAAGTGCGGAGGGCCTCCCAAACTAAATCTCCATGGAATTCTTATCTCTCAGGCTAATCAACACTGAGCCTCCAACAATTCATCAATTATAGTTCAGGTTTTTAATCCCCCTTTACTGGTTCTTGCTTAGGTTTCTGCTTATGGGTTTCTCTCCAGTAACTTGTAATTTTCTGTGTTCATCTGCTCTCTCCAGTTTTTATGGAAACAGTTTACATTTTGACTTTACTTCTCTGACAGATTTAAGAGTTGTTGGTTTTTCTAATAGCTGGGAGGTTGATAAATAGCGCAGCATCTGTCAAGGGCTCCCCAGATGCATCACCAACATGGTGGCATTATATGATAATGGCACATACTCATGGCTGGTACAGAGGGAGGAAGCAAGAGACTAAGGAGAGGAGGCAAGGGATGTGGCTCAGTGGTAAAGTATTTGCCTGGCATACTTGAGGCCCTGGGTTTGATCCCAGCATCAAAAAAAAAGAAGAAGAAAGAAAAGAGAGAGAGGTGGTGGTTGGAACTAAGGAGGGGCCAACCTTGTTCCTTTTTTTTTTTTTTTTAACAGTCTTCTTTCACAGCACTAATCCATTTCTGTGAGATTAGTAAATCCAAGAACTCTTCATTCTTATGGCCCAGTCACTTTACATTAGACCCCACCTTTTAACAGTCCCACCACCTTCCAATACCATTACATTGGAGACCAAACTTCCAGCACATGAACCTTTGCAGGACAAACTATATTCAAATCATTGCAGTGTGAGTCTTTTTCTGGATTGTTTTATTTAGTCAACTTTGTTCCCATTCTTTTTCCTAGTACTGTATACTCTCCAGATTACAGTAGTTTTTTATTTTTACTATTTTTTTAATTTTTGCAGTGTCGGGGATTGGACCTGAGGCCTTGCACATGCTATGTGGTTACTCACCACTGAGCCACATCTCCAGCCCTAGATTACAGTAACTTTTTATGTTAGTCTTGAACTTGGTTATTATAAGGACCCCAGTGCTTTATTTTTTTGTTGAAAATTATTTTAGCTATTCTCATTCCTCTGTTTTTCCATATAGAATTTAAAATCAGCTTGTTGATTGCTACTAAAACATTGCCTTTATTTTTTATTTTTTTTTATTGTAAACAAATGGGATACATGTTGTTTCTCTGTTTGTAAGCCTATAGATTTTCATTAGAATTGCTTCATACCTATAAATCACTTTGAGAATTGACATCTTAATGATATGAAATAGATCCATGAACATAGTATACTTTCCATTTAGGTCTTTGATTTTTCTTGTCAGTGTTTTGTACTTTTCAGCATACAAATGTATATATTTCATCAAACTCATTCCTAAGTATTTCATGGTTTGATGGTACTATTTTAATGGTGCTAGTTTTAAAAAGTGTCACCTTCCAGGTGCCCACTGCTTTTGTAGAGAAAGATGCTTGATTCTTGTACATTAACTTTGCAACCTGTGAATTTGCCTGACTCACTTTTTTTGGTGGGGAAAGGGGTACTGGGGATTTAACCCAGGGTTGCTTCACTACTGAACTACATCCCCAGCCCTTTTTATTTATTTTATTTATTTGTTTTTTATTTTGAGACAGGATCTTGCTAAGTTGCCTAGGGCTACCCTAAGTTGCTGAGGCTAGTCTTGAACTTGAGATTCTCTTGTCTTAGTCTCCTGAGTCTCTGGGATTACAGGCATTCACCAACATGCCTGTTCTCACTTATTTTTTTTTTTTTTCTAATAGTTTTTTAGTAGATACCTTAAATTTTTCTACAAAGAGAATCATAATATCTGACTGCATGAATCTGTTCTAGTTGTTAAACTTCTCTGGGCCTATTTTTCTGCCTGATTTATGAACTTGCGAGAATGTTACCAAGTTAGAGTGCAATAAGCCCTGACCTCTAAGGGCATTTGGAATAAATTAGGCAAACTCTCTTTGTTTCTAAAATATGTAAAAGCTCTTTGTTTGGGGGGTCATTTTATCACCGTGCTATATATTTTTTTCCTGTGTGCTTCCCACCCCCACCCCTGGTACCAGGGATTAAACCCAGTGTTCCTCTATCACTGAGCTATATCACTACCCCCTTTTAATTTTTATTTTGAGACAAGGTCTCATTAAGTTTCTGAGGCCAGCCTCAAATTTAGCATCTTTAGCTGGAATCATGGGCTTGTACTCCTGCACCTAGTTCCCTATGTACTTAAAAAAGAAAAAAAGGAAACAGAAAAACACATAAACTGAAAAATTCACAAATTATGTGTACAGTTTAGTGAATTATCACCAAATTGAATTTATCACACTAGAGGTTCTTAATTTGTAAGTTTTATTTGTGATTATTTATATAAATGAAAAAACTAGAAGGTAATTCTCTAGAATAGGTATTGCCTTCTGCTAAAGCACTTTTTTTAAGTCTAATAATCATCAATGTCAAATTAGACTTTTCATAGTGATGGCTAAAATTTTAACTGAATCATGTTTATTCCCAACATGTCTTAAATGTCTATATACTTGATATCCCTCTTTTTCTTTGGGGATTGAATCCAGAGGTGCATAACCACTGAGCCACATCCCCAGCCCTTTTTATATTTTATTTTGAGACAGGGTCTCATTAAGTTACTTAGGTCCTTGTTAAGTTACTGAAGCTGGCTTCGAACTCACAATCCTTCTCCCTCAGCCTCCCAAGTTGTTGGGATTACAGGCAGGAGCCACTGTTCCTGGCTTCTCTGGGCTTTCAACTTTTGAATACCTAATCACCAAGTGGCCAGCAGTGTGACTTTATTATTTCTGTCAAAAAAAAAAAAAACCCAGTTGTTTCATTTCGCCATATCTCCATCACATTATTTCAGTCACTTTTAATTTGATTGATTGAAGCAGGAAAAGTGGTAAGAAAAGAGAATAGTAGAAAATAAGAATTTAGTAATATGGGATACCAATAAATGTTATTTTACATCTTTGTAAATTGGGATTCACAACATTTTTTTTTTTTACTTCCTTTTTGTTATAAAACTGTACAGCTATTCCTTTTGCCATCAACTTTGCAGTAGCTCCCACTAGTGTGGGCTGGTGTTTTTTTTTTTTTTTCTGGCTTATTAATGCCATTCTGGGCCATAACTTGCTTGGGCCAGTGAAATGTTAGTGAACAGAGTTCTTAAATATGCATTTCTGATTTGACTTAGCCTCCTCAGTTTCTCTGATCCGCCATGAGAATAGCATGCCCCATGTATTCATTTTTCCCTGTAGTGGATGGGCCCAGTATTAAAGACACATTGGTGTGGATTTGAACCTGACCATATCCTGGTAACTAGCTCAGTTCTCTGGAGCACAGCCTAGACCAGCCGATCCACAGTCTACAGATTCATGAACATAACACAAATATGTTGTAAGCCACTGAGATTTTGAGGTTCCTAATTATCTAAAAGAAACTAACTGATGTACAAATTCTGTGAAGTTCATCAGTACTTTTCTTTACTTGAAACATTTTCAGTTTTTTCCTTTTAGCAACAATGAGTTCAAGCACAATTTATAGGACAGAGAAAATGGAAGAAAATGTTTCTAAGCAGAAAAGTAAACTAGGCCAGCCAAATTAGACTAATTGCAATATGAATCCTTAAGGAGTATTACTAGATTCTAAAATTATCAGCTAATTTTTTAACGGCGGAACATTTTAAGTGAAAAATGGCACTTCACTAAGTCAAATACATTCTTCTAGATACATTGCTTTAAAAAAATCAAATGCTGATTTTTCTCAATAAATGACTTCCTCAGGAAATTGCACTACTGGTATGCCTTTTTGTTTGTAAATCTGTAAAATTCTATAATTCTATACAAATTAATCTCAAGTCTTTTTCATGAAAGTCTAAACATTAGGAATCTATCATGAGAGAAACAGATGTGAAAAATAGGTCTAAAAGATAAAATATCCATCTGATCAGAGTTCCAGAAAGAGAAAAGTATAGTTGGAAGAGAATTACTCAATATAGTAAACCGAAAGGCCCAGAGACAAATGAAAAGGAAAAAGTTAGAACCTTTCTGATAAAATGTCTGAAATTCAAGAAAAAAGAATAAATTCTAGGCTTCTCCCAATAGAATTTTGGAAAAAATATAATAGTGTCCTGGACTAAGGTAATGGTGGGAGAAATGGAAAGAATTTAGCAGATTTGAAAAATATTTTGGATTGATAATCTGCAGAAATGCTAATGCATTTGTTGTGAAAGGTTGGGAAAGGAAGAAATTAACCATGGTTTCTAGACTTCTGAATTGAATAAATATATGGTTGGTGATAAATATCTATGTAATTTTTTTTATTGAGATAAAATTTATATACTAGAAAATTTGCCATTTTAAAGTGTACAATTCTGGGACTATAAGTGTGGTACAGTGGGAGAGTGTTTAGCTTGTCTGAAGCCTTGGGTTCCATCCTCAGTACTGTCCACCCCCTGAAATGTAGAATTCAGTGGCTTGTATTACATTTGTAGTGCTGTGCAAACATCACTACTACCTAATTTGTCACCCCAAAAGAACACCCTATACCTATTAAGCAGTTACTCCTATTCCTTTTTCCCCATAAATTGCAAACCACTAGACTCCTTTTTGTCTTCCTCATTTTCTCCATTTTAAACATTTCATATAAATGGTATCATAACAACATAAGGCCATTTTTGTTATTTTCTTCTTTCACTTAGCATTATCTTTTCAAGGTTTTTAATGTTATACCATGAATCAGACCTTCATTCTTTTATAACTAAATAATAATTCCATTGTATAGTCATGCCACATTTTGTTTATCTGTATATCAGTTAATGACAGTTACTCTTCATTAATGGTCAGTTATTCTTTGACCATGTATTCAAGTTTTTGCTTGAATACTTGTTTATATTCCTCTGGGTATATATACAGGAGTAGAAGGGCTGTGTTGTATGATAATTCTATGTTAAATTTTTGGAAAACCATCAAACTATTTTACACAGTAGCTGTACCATCTTATATTCCTTAATCAATGTATGAGCGTTCTAATTTCTCTGCATTTCTCATCATTATCTTTTGTCTCTTAAAATTCATTGCTAGTGGGTATAAGTGGTAGGTCCTTTTGTCTTTGGTTAGCTTTTCTGTAATGATTGTTGATTTTTTTGTTTTTGTAGTATGGGAATTGAATCCAGTGGTGCTGTACTACCAAGTTACATCCCCAGTTCTTTTTATTTTTTATTTTGAGGGTGCCGCTAAGTTGCCTGTGCTGGCCTCAAACTTGCAATCCTACTGCCATGTGCCACCATGCCTGGCTGATTGTTGAGTATCTCTTCATGTGTTTATGGGCCATATTAATGTCTTTTTTGGAGAAATGTCTATCCAAGTTCTTTGCCCATTTTTAAATTGGACTGTTTGCTTTGTTGTTGTTGAGTTGTGAGAATTCTTGATATATTCTGCTTGTTAGATCCTTATCAGATATACAAATATTTTTCTCCCATTCTGAGGGTTTTCTTTTCACTCTCCTCGTAGTATCCTTTGTTGCACAAAAGTGTTTTTTTAATTTCAGTGAAATTCAATTTATCTGTTTTTTCTTGTATTGCTTATGCTTTTGGTGTCATATTGTGTTAATTAGCTTTTCATCACTGTTACAAAATACTTCAGAAAGTCAACTTAAAGAAGGAAAGATTAGGGGCTAGTTTGTGGCTCAGTGGCAGAGCGCTTGCCTGGCGTGCGCGAGGACCTGGGTTTGATTCTCAGCACCCATTTAAATAAATAAAATAAAAGATCCATTGACAACTTAAGAAAACAAAAACTAAATTAAAAAAAAAAAAAAGAGTGTCACAGTAGTTTAAAAAAAAATTAAAAAAGGAAAGATTGATTTTGGCTCATAGTTTCAGAGGTTTCAGTTCATGGTCATTTGACCCAGTTACTTTGGGCCTATAGCAAGGCAGATCATGGCAAGCAATGTATGGAGGAGCAGAGGTGCTCAGCTCATGGTAGCCAGGGAGAGAGGGAAAGGAGAAAGGACAGAGACAAAGTAGATCCTTCAAAGGAATGCCCCTGTCTCCAGTGACCTACTTCCTCTAACTAGGCCCACCTCTTAAAGTTTCTTCCACCTCCCAGTATCGTCACCAGCTGGGGACCAAGACTTTAACATATGGGCCTGTGCCTGTGAGGGGTATTCCTGATCCAAACTATAACACATATCTAAGAATCCACAATCTATTTTTTGATACTCCACTCATCATTCTAATGTTTTCTCCTGATGTATCTTTCAGTTTACTAATTTCCCTATCTTCTATGCCTAATTTTCTTTCAAGTTCATCTATTAAGTTTTAATTTCATAATTCTAATTCTGTTAAAATTCTAAACCTTAATTTTCTAAACATATTAAGCATACTACTTCAACTTCTGTGTCTCATTGTTCCTTACTTTGTATTTCTAGTTAGACTATTTCTTGATTATATGACTTTTCTGATTTGCTTTGTTCATGTTATTTTAGCTGTTATTGTTAATTAAGGACTAGATATTACATATGATAAACTGTATTGATACTTTGAGACCTAGAATGTTGTTATTGTACTCCAAGAAGATTTATGCTTGTTTTCTGGTGGGCCCTAGCAATTCAGGATTACCTTCAGCATTTGATTTTGTAGGAGAAATTTGTAGTTGACCCTGCGAAGACTAGTCTAGATTTAGTTCATATTTACTCCTTTGAATTTTCAGTGAAATTGTTTACCAACTCCCCTCTCCACACCTTAGTGAGCCCTGGACTCTTTTAATAGTTTGTTCTGCTAGCACCATAAAAACTATCAATATCTTGTTAGCCTTTCTAATGCCTCTAAGTAAAAAGTAGCCCAATTGCTGGAATTTCAGTCTTTTCCTTGCAGTTCTTTATCATGCTGTTAATTCTCCACTGACTTCAGGAAGATTTTAAAAGTGTATCTTTCTAGGGTTCTTAGGGAAAAGGTGGTTTGAAGTATGTAATCCACTATCACCAGGAGTGGAAGTCAACAGCATATAATTACTTTTTTTTTTTTTTTTTAATGAAAGAGCAGATTAAAAGATCACCATTTAATAATGTCAGTCTTATCCACTGTATTTTTATGTAGTTTTTTAGGGAAGGGAACAAAGAAATAAAGTTACAGTGATTCTACTAACAATTGCACATTGATAAGCAGGCTCATATCTTCTTTCATGTTCTATCAGGAGAAAATGTAAGAACACAGCTCTAATTTTAACACTTACTTTGTTGTACTCTTTCCTTACATGACTGTATCTTTCCTGAGGCAGTGAGCCCCTTTCAATGAGGAACCCTGTTTTATTCATCTTCAATTTCCTAGAGGTAGACCTGGAGTTGAATATGCAGTAAATGTACAAATGAATGTATGTATTTAAAAAAATGCCTTATTGGTTTTTCACAGTGAAAATCAATGTCAGTATATATGCTGTTCTGTATCACCTTAAAAGATATATTTTAATAGGGAAGTAAGAATCTTTTCATACCAACTCTTTTTTTCCATCCTTTTCTATTAACAGGTGGCATCTCCACAGAAAGCGACTGTGCTTTTGAGCCAGACTATGCTGTTCCACCACTTCCAGTGAGTGAAGGTATGCAGCACATTCGGATTATGGAGGGCATGTCTCGCTCTCTTCCATCCTCCCCCTTACTCACACATCAGTCTATCAGTGTTCGGCTCCAACCTGTGAAGAAGTTAACTGGTAAGGACTTTACCTGAATTTAGTATGTTTATCAGGAAACATAACAATATGGAATTTGAGGTCAGATTAGATGTGTTTATGTACATCTTTAGATTTTTCCTCTTTGGCCTTCCTAATGTCATAGACTCTTCGAGAGTGGAGTTCCTACTGATTTTTTATTTAGGGAATTAGAACATTACTCTGACAGATTGATGTATTTATTTTCTAAGTGACCCATCTGTTGTGGACATATTTTCCTAGGTTTTCAGGAAGTTTCCAGTTTTGCCAGAATACACTGTTGTTCTAATTTCATTTATCAGCTTGTTCACGTCAGATTAACAGATGGAGATATTGTAATTTTAGAATAATAAGATCTTAATAGTTCAGCAAAGGTATATCAGTCATATTTTTGTTTGAAATCATCATTTGTATATTTCATCTCTACTTTTAAAAGCTGATTTAAATATTTCCCTCTCTGTTAGGACCTTAATATAAGTTCTTGGGATATTTACTATAATTCATAAGTTGTCAATTGCACTGACTTTATTTTTATTTATTTTTTAATAAGAGAAAAATGTTTTTAATCATATGCATATGCATAGGAATCCCACAAAATATGAGACTTGAAGAAGGGTCAGGTAACTGAAGTTTTTATAGTATCCTTACCTACAGAAAGGACTAGGAATTTATGGCTTCTGCGGGGACGTGGGTAAGACAAATTTTGCCAGAGTCGGGAAGGGGGAAAGAATTGTTTGGTGAATAAATATTGTCTTGTTATTGCCCTGGCTTTAATATCATCTCATAATACATATTGCTTGTTAAGATCAAGTCATTAGGTGTGAAACGGGATTTCTATTAAGTGAACATTTGTCCTCTTAAGTTTTTCTGGGAAGAAAATTTTAAGATATAGTTGAATACTTATATAAACATATAAGTATGTAAACCTGGGTCACTTCATTAGATTTCTTCTAACACTATTGATTGTTGATATTCTTGATGGCAGTCAGTTGATCAGTATTGATGGATTATAAGTGTTGGTAGGCATGAAATTAAGGATATATTGAATGTTTTCTGTGCACCTGGTGTTGAGCTAGACCAAAGGGAGGTTTGGTCATCATATGACAATTCAAAAGAAAATAAAAGGAGGGAAAATGGAAGTTTTAGATTCTTCTAAGTGGAATTAAGCGTCTACTATTTGTGATTTTTGCCAAAATAATAGTATTTCTTTATTCCGTAGTTTTACAAAACATTGTTTTACCTCTTTACATTGCATATTATATTATAGAACACCCAAATCTGATAGCTGTCATGTGATGTGCTTTATTTTATAATACACATTGAAAGAAATGACAAGTTCAGTTTTCTTGTAGAAGTGAGCTGGATTGCCTGAGGACTTGAAGGTTCTACTTCCTATTCCACTACCTATCCCAATTTGAACTTTAACTTAAATAGGCAACATTTATTAAAAGAGAAATGCATTTAATAATAAAATCAATAACATGCCTAATTTCACAGAGCTTATATAGTAAAGCAGTAAGAAGGGGCACAATTAAAGACACATGAAATGTTGAGTTTTAAATTTACAGTGCTTAAAGTGTGTGGAATCTAATAGTTTACTTACTGATGACTGTCAAAGACTTAAAAATTTAAAGATTGAGAGTGCACTTAAATTTTTTTGAATTAGAGAATCTGTTTCCTAAAAGAAGACACTATGAAAATGTTTTTGTAGCCACTTTCCTCCCAAGTAAAGCAGATGATAAGAATTTTGCAGTTTAACCTGTAATAAATGAAATTACTTTCAAATTTAAAACCATTAATAGATTATTAATCAGTAATTATTCCTTTCCTATTATTCCTTTCCTATTTGTTGTAAATAAATAAATAGAAAGTCAAACGGTGAAAGATTAGCTGGTCATAAAGACATATCCTCCAAGAATGGTTCTTATTTATCAAAATGCACTAATTTGATGAGACCATTAGGGCTATACTGATTATTCCATTTCCACTAATATTTGATCTTCCATTTCTAGTACATGTAAGGAGGTTTGGTCATTATTCTTCAGTGTTTTTTAATCATTCAACAAATATGTATTTAGAGCCCACTATATACTAGGCACTGCTCTAGATATAACAGACTAGGTGAAGGAGACATTTAAGAGCCCTGTTTATATGTATTATACATTTTTTATATTTCAATTGGGAGGGGGACTGATAAACACATAGCCAATAAATAAATACTTTAATTTTAGATAGTGACAAATATTTTGAAGTTATAAATAGGGAGTGGGATAGAGACTAGGGTGGAGGCAAGGTTTCTTTCTATGGAGTAGTCAGAATTAGAGGAGGAGATATTTGAGCTGAGGTCTGAATTTAAAAAGAGACAGCCATAAGAAGATCTGGGATCTGAGTTTTCCAGGTCAAAATCCTAAAGCAGAAATGAGTTTGGCATGTCCAAAAACTGGAAAGAGGGCAGGTGTGGCTGCCAGAATAGTCAGAGGGGAGAGTAGTAGGAAAAGAGTTGAACAGGTACTTAAAAGTGAGTTTTTAGGGTCTTGGTAAGGAGCCTACTTTGATTGTAGGATTTTAAGTAGAGGAGAATGGGAAGTAAGATGATTTGATTTACTTTGTAATTATAGAGATTGCAGTAGAAAGGACCAGAATATCCCATGTTCATTAACCTTAGATATGTTTTCCTGATCTTTTAAATGTCATTATCTATACTTTCAGCAAGATGTATACTTATGTTTTCATCTTAAATGATATTTTTAATTTCTTTTGATACTGGGGATTGAATTTAGGACGATTTACCACTGAGCTACATCCCTAGCCCCTTTTTATATTTTTCTTTTGAGACAGGGTCTCACTAAGTTGCTTAGGCCTTAACTAAATTCCTGAGTTTGACCTCAAATGTGTGAGCCTCCTGCCTCCCAAGTTGCTGGGATTATAGGCATGAACCACTGCGTTAGGCCTATACTTCTTATGTAACCTTTGTACTCCTTAACATTTTAATCTTTGTCCTTCAACATAGGTATATATGAAGACCCATCTGCAGAAATAAGTCATTTTCAAATACTTAGACTTATCTGTATGGAGGGAGTGAAAACAGGGAAAGGCCTGCTCAAGAATTGACAAGTAATTTGGAACTTGAAAGCTAATTTTAAAATGTATGACTTCACTCTATTCACTACAAAGACAAGTTAATACAGTAAAAGTGGTTAAGAGAGATACAAACCATGTGGTCAGACTGTTTGAGTTTGTATTCTAGCTTTGAGTTAGCTACTTTATTGCTGTTTATTTCTATTTCTTCATCTAAAAATGGGGATAACAATAATATGACCTAAAGAAAGTTTTATCATTCTTATGGTGATCACATTGTTTAATACTTGCTTAAAACTGCATTTGGAACTTTATCAGATGAAACTTTAAAACTTTACATTTTTTTAAAATCATATTTTTAAATGATGAATAGAAAAAATAATTGTATTTTTCATTGGAATGCATACTGTGTGGCATATACTTATTAGCTCATATACTCTTCACATGAATCTCCAGTTTGTAGGTAAGTAAATCATAGAGATAAATGTCGCTCTTAGGAAAATGTGCTGAAGATAATTTTAACCAGTGAGAAGTTTAAAGAGGTTAGATTCCCCTTCTGGGCATCTGGTATATCAGTTATAGTTTTCTGGGCATCTGGTATATCAGTATATAGTTTTCTTTGTTCCAAGTAACAGAACATGTAGCTAAATAGCTTAAACAGTAAAGCCAAACGAGACCTATTTGCTGGGTAGCCTTCAAGGTTCACTTAGTTTATTTGGGTATTGCTGTGCTTTGGGGAGACATGGAAGAAAGTGTACAGACACTGTTGATATTTTCGGTTGTTGATGGGCCTTTGTTTTATTCATTTAGTTACATGTGGTGCTGAGAATTGAAGCCAGTGCCTCACATATGCTAGGCAAAGCACTCGACCACTGAACCACAACCCCAGCCCAGCATTTCTTAATATACAGATAATAAACAATGCCAATAGCTAATTCATTCAACATTTAATTTGTTACTTTCCTGTCGTAATGCACATAAACCTAGACACAGCAATTTCATTGCGAAGAGATTATTTTATAAATGAACAAGTTTAAAAATGTGTGTATGTGTATATACAGAATTGTTTATGTGGCCAAAACTGAAAAAATGTAATCAATAATAATAGGAATCCATGTGTATTGTAAATTGATGCATATAAACATATGCACACACACACATTTGGTGGCAGTATAGAGATACTACTCAGAAGGGAAAAGGATGACCTATATTTAGCTGTATAACCTTTTTTAATATTTTAATTTTTACTGTGTAAAATCCAAAATCTCATGTCACGTAACAGATATTCTAACTTTGTAATACTGCTGAAATTTGCTTAAAGTCTCTCTACTTCAGTTCCCTTGTTTCTAATAATAATAATAGTATATACTTCATAGAACCAATAAGAGAATTAGATGAGTTAGTACATATAAAAGACAGTGTTTGACCTAGAGTAAGTAGTCAAAATGTTCCGTCTAGTTATAGGTCCTAAGTAGATTTGGGGATTGAGTGAGTTTCTGTCAGCTATGTCAAATATGTGTTCTGAGCTGTTGGATGGTGGCCTTCAAGTAACTTAAGTTTCTTGAAGAACTTAAGTCCCTTAAGAGAAAGTCCTTCTACTTTTCTGAGGAATAAGCTTTAAATACTAATATCAGATAGATTATTGTCTAATCTCTGGGTAAAAAATGTATTTAGCCTAATCTTTATAGAGTATTTGATGCCAGTGGATTGGAAGGAAAATGTGGAATTCAATTTGGATGGTAAATAAGTCACAATAACTGATTTGATCATGCTAAGCCTACATAATTCCAGGAGCTAGCTATGGCCAAAATATTGTTTTTGTCATAAATCAAATGGAAACATTATTTATTTCAGAGACATCCAGGAAGAATCACTGTAAAACTCATTTGCCATTAAAAAGGACCTATATATAGTTTATTCTACCTGAACTGATACATGTTAGTATACCCATGATGTGTTAATATTTTTTCCATACTTTATAATTTTTGCAAATATATTGGAGTTCAAGATATTCTATTATGTAGGGGGAAAAAACAGGATTATTATGAAGATTTCCTAACATACAACCTAACATATAAGAAGCTTTGACTAAATGTTACTTTTTTTCTCGTTTTTAATCTTGGTTAAAATAGAAACATAGTCTTGTTTTATATACATCCCAAGAAAAATATTTTTATTCTGTTTAGATATACATGACAGTCAAGTGTATTTTGATGTATTATATATACATGGAGTATAACATCCTAATTAGGATCCCATTCTTGTGGTTGTACATGATGTGGAGTTTCACTGGTTGTGTATTCATATATGAACATAGAAAAGTTATGTTCAATACATTCTACTATCTTTCCTTGTTGGGGTCTTTAGCCCCCTTGCCCTTCTCGACCAGTGACAAGGGAAGGGAGCACTCCCCAACAAGGCCAGACCGGGAAAGGTAGGGCCAACTGATTGCCTGCACCCATCCCTCTGGGCAGAGGACAGACACGTCAGGGAGACCAGTCACAGCAGGAACTCATTTATTGAGGAAGTCACACAGCTTTTACATAGGGTGAAGGCTAGGCGGGAACCAATCAGCTTAAAGGTCAGCAAGGCATGGGTGGTTCATACAAGCGAGAGCCCCATAGGACTATATGGCAACCACGAGCTGATCATGTATGCGGAACTGTTGTTAACCAATCCCTGACGGTGGTCCGATTTATCTCATTAATTTTCGAAACCACCTTTGAGGTCTTGATCTTGCTCACCCTCCAGGAAGTAAGGAGTCAACCTGAGTTAGTTAACATGTCATTAGTCCCAGCATTTCCTAATCCCATATCCCCTTCCTTTCCTTCATTCCTCTGTCTAATCCAATGAAATTCTTCCCCCCCCCACCCTTATTGTATGTTAGCATCCACATATCAGAGAGAACATATGGCCTTTGGATTTTGGGGACTGTCTTATTTCACTACACGTGATAGTCTCCAATTCTATCCATTTACTATCAATGCCATAATTTCATTCTTCTTTAAGGCTGAATAATATTCCATTGTTTATATATACCACATTTTCCTTCTCTATTCATCTGTTAAAGGGCACCTAGGTTGGTTCCATAGTTTTGTTATTGTGAATTGAGCTGCTATAAACACTGATGTGGCTGTGTCACAGTAGTATGCTGATTATAAATCCTTTGGGTATATACTAGGGAGTGGGATAACTGGGTCAAATGGTGGTTCCATTCCTAGTTTTCTGAGGAATTTCTATACTGCTTTTCAGAGTGGTTGCATGTATTTGCAGTCCCACCAGCAATGTCTAAGTGTACTTTTCCCCCTACATCTTTGCCAACATTTATTGTTACTTGTATTCTTGATAATTGACATTCTGACTGGAGAGAGATAGAATCTCAAGAAAATTACTGAAGAGCAAATTAATAAAGGGCCTATGTATAGTATTAGTTTACATAATCTGATTATTTGGGTGTATTATTTACATAATAGTAAATATCTTATAAATTTAGGAAAAGCTTTGGAATGCAAGATGTTTTATAGTGAATTTTATTAGATTAAAAAATGTATGACTAGGGATGTAGGCCAGTAATAGAGTGCTTGCCTAGCATGTATGAGGCTCTGAGTTGGATCCCCAGTACCACACATGTGCATACATACACACATACACACACCATGGATGAGTATGGCAGTCTAAGCTCCATCATTGCTGTTAGGTAACATATTTTCATAACTTGCTGGGTGTGGTGGCTCGTGTCTGTCATCCCAGCGTCTCAGTAGGATAAGGCAGGAGAATTCCAGGTTCAAAGCCAGTCTTTGCAACCTAGAAGGGTCCTGAGCAATTTGGCAAGACCCTGTCTTGAAATAAAACTGAAAGGGCAGGGTTTGTGGCTCAGTGGTTAAGTTGCCCCTAGGTCCAATCCCTGGTAGAATGAAAGAAAAGAAAGAAAGAAAAAGAGGGGGAGGGGGAGGGAGGGAGGGAGAAAGGAAGGAAAAGGGGGGGGGGAGAAAATACATGGAAAACATTTTAATGAAAACAAAAGAAAAAAGAAAAAAAGGGAAAAAAATGTAAAAAGAAATATCTATGAAGACTTTTAAAATCTTTGAAATAATAGAATTAAATTGGTATGTCTGCACCTCATTCAGTTACTGTTTCTAATTCAGTTTCCAAGTATTCTATTTTAGACTATTTATAGGTTAAAGATTAGGCTGTTTGTAAACTACAAGATTAATTCAGTAGTAGGAACACAGTAAAGAAATTAAATTTACAGAGGTTATTTCCATTGTCTTCCAGACCAAAAGTAGAGAATTTTAGGGAGTTGTAAATTAATTATAAGTAATTTTAATTACTATGAGTCAGCATTGTTAAAACAAATGGAGCTGGGCCGTTAAGTGATAAGGCTGGACTTTTTCAGTAATTATTTTAATAGGGGAAAGAGACCTTAGTATATAGAACTGGGCTCAATTCCAAGTATGATAAAGAATGCTGGGAGTTTATAGCCAAGGAGCAGAGTGGGGAATGGAAGAGGAATCGGTGTGGATAGAAAATTAGGAAAGGGTATCCAGGTCAGGAGGATTTTCAGGGCATTCAGATATCAAGGATTTTTTTTTAATTAAAATATTTTTTTTACAGACACACTTTGATTCATTGTACAAAAATGGGGTACAACTTTTCATTTCTATGGAACCAAGTTACCAAAATTCTTGCCACAATTGTTCTAGGCAGGCCAGGGACTAGGGCTAGTTGAAAAGAGGACTTAGAAGAGTTTGCTCCAGAAGAGAGTCTTTGCCTCTATACATTTTTGAGCTCCTCAATACCAACAAATTATCAGATAACCCTTTCATAATGTTTTCACACACTAGATTTTGCAACATAATGAAATCTGTTCTTTCTAGATTTTTGTTGGATTTTAACTTAAAAGTTTGTAGGCAAGAAAATGATTTTCTGATTTTTTTCATGTTTGAATGGAAGTTGCTTGTACACAGTGGAAGTATTATTTATAGTATTAGCGTATTTATTTATAGTCAAATTATTTATGGCAGCTGTAGAATCACTCTGTGTATTCCACTGAAATATATTCTACCTCTGTTTGACCACTGCTAGGGAAAATTTTCCCAAAAATGCCAAAATGAAACTTGATGGAAAAAGTCAAAATAATGTCATTTACTTTTCTTTTTAATGTAGTGGTTTCAGTTCTTTTAGGTTATATGATGTGTGAGGTTATGGTGAAAATTGAAAATAAAGAAAAGGAAATAATAAGATAGAAAAACTTAAGTCAAGATTAAGTCAGTCGCCATATGAAATATGGATGATGGCAGCTTCCCTTAAAAAGACAGAAATTATCAAAATGCAGATACAGAAAGACAAAAAACAGAAAGCATTTCTAGTGATATGTTATTTATAATGAATACTCATAAAACAAAATGAGAGAAACTTACAAATAAAGGAATGGAAAATATGTACCAGACAAATATAAAGGATAGCATTATTTGTAATGATATCAAGTAAAATAAAAATAAATGTAAGAAATAACTAGGGCCAAAAGTATTTAATATTTTCCATAGGTACAATTCATGAAATAGATATCAACAGTCATTGCTATTTCAATATTAAAAATGACATCAAAATATGTAAAGCAACCCAAGAAAAAAGAAAATACACAGTCCCATCAAAACTTATAGATGTATTCATAATAGCTGAAAAGTGAAAGCAGCTTGAATGTTCATCAGCTGATAAATGGACAAATAAAATGTAGTTTAACCATATTATTTGACAATAAATATAAATGATTTGGACTGTAGTTGAGGCTCAGTGGTAGAGCACTTGCTTGGTTGGCATGTGTGAAGCCCTGGGTTTGATCCTCAGCCCCACGTATAAATAAAATAAAAGATCCATTGACAACTAAAAATATTTTTAAAAACTAAATAAATGATTTACTGATGTATGCTACAACATGGACAAACCTTGAAAATGTGCTAAGTGAAAGAGGCCATTCACAAAATACCACTGTTGTGAAATTCCAGCTGTGTGAAATATGCAGAATAGGCAACTCTGCAGAGACAGAACATTAACTAATGATTGCCTAGTAAAGAGGGAGGAGTATGGGGAGTTATTGCTAAGGGAGTGGGATTTCATTTGGGGTGATGAAAATGTTATTAATTTAAGATTATGGTAATATTTGCACAACTGAATATACTAAATTCACTGACTTTGAATACTTTAAATGGTTGAATCTTATGGTATATGAACTATATCTCAGTAAAGATGTTTTTTAAAAAAAGCAAAACTATGTGTGGCAAACTGTTAAAAATAAAAGGTAAAGTTAATGAATTTATATTTAGGGCACATTTTATGCCTCACAAAATTAGGAGCTCAATGACATAGAGAATATGGAGAATTTGAATAATGCAGTTAATTCAGGTTAAGTGCAGAACCTTATGTTAAAAAAACAAACAATCATATATTCTTTTCATCAGTGTGAACTATTTATAAAAAATGATATGTTTAGTAAAAGAAATCTATGTAGTATGCATTTTTTTCATTGAAAATTAAAATAGACTAGCAAAAAGATAGGTGGTAATTATTTTTCTACTTCTAAATGTTTAAGGAGTTTTAAAATAACTTTTAACCAAAATAAAAACCAAAATTACAACAAAAAGTAGTAAGTTAATGTATTATGTATTAAAGCTTATGAGATGCAAAATGATACTGTGAAAAAATTATTAACCTAAATGCTTTTATTTGAAAATATTCTGAAATATTTTTAATATTTTTAAATATTTTTTAATTCTGAAATAATTTTTCATAAGAAAATAAGTTTTGAAAATCAATCATTTTCTCAAAGACTTAAAAGAAGGAAGAGTAAACACAAAAGTTTGCAGTAAAATTAAAACAAATGAATAAAACTAAACAAAAAATAATGTTTAATCAATGACTATTTCTTTGATAAAGCTAAGAGAAGAATCTTAAGAGGAATGATCAAAGTGAAAAAGAGGGAGAAATAAGAGAGAGAAACAGAACATAAAGCACAATGAATTAACCACTAGTAGTAATTTCTTTATTATAAGAGAATATAGTACACAGCTTTATAGCAATCTCAGATAAACTGGATGGAATGGAAGAAAGTAAACTGTAAAATTGACACAAGAAAACTTAAAACTACAACTACCCTTGTAACCACAGAAATCAAAGATCCCTAGAGTCAGTAGCCCAGGCGACTTTGTGTTATTTTAACTAAACTTTTAAGTAATAATGATAATAATAGTAGTAGTTATAGATAATGTTTATTGAGCTATTACTGCATTCCAGACAGTAGTAGGTGCTTTACATATGTGAATAAATTCAATCTTCACAGCACTCTTAAGTGGATAGTCAATAGCAACTTCTTTGTGAGTACTTTCAATGATGGTGAGCTTTCTCCTTTGTAACAGAGCCTGATTTTTTTAAACAGCTTTAACCATTGTTTTTCTAATTTACATGGGTAAAATGTGCTGCTGCTACCCATTAGTCCTCAGTTGCTGCTGCAACCCATTAGTCCTGTTATGCCTTTAGGAACCACATAACATAAATTAATTTCATCCTTCACTTGGCAATCCTGTATATTTTGGAAAGCAGCCATCATGTCTGATTTTTCTCAAGTTTTAGAGATTTCATAAAAGGCCAGTCTAATGTAACAATGTTGCAACTATGTTAGTCCCTCATCTTCTAGTCCAGTAACAATATCAAAATGAACATAAGATTACTTTAGAATTACTTTGTCTTGTAACCACTTATCAACTCTTAGCATTTTTCCTTTTGCAAAGGCTTCATATTAATATCCATATTTTTGCCACCCTTTAGTTCTGTAGCCCTCTGGGTTTCCTGTATGGTTTTACAGAGACTCCTTTTAGTAGTTTCATGTTCATTTCTTTGTGCTCTTTTAGAACTCTGAAGTATAAATTGTGTGGGCCTGTGTTCTGATGATGTGTTTTTTAACTCATTTTTCTCATAAATTATACTTCAGTGACCTCTTTTTTTTTTTTTTTTTGTGGTGCTGGGGATCGAACCCAGGGCCTTATGCTTACAAGGCAAGCACTCTACCAACTGAGCTATCTCCCCAGCCCTCTTCAGTGACCTCTTAATGATGTTTATTTTATTCTTTTTAACCTAAATAAAATTTTCCTTAATGGAGAACATTAAAGCAAAATAGGGATTGGTCTTAGTCTGTTTGTGCTGCTATAATAGAATAAAACTGGGTAATTTATTTGTAAAGAACAGAACTTTATTGTCTCATAGTTCGGGAGGCTGGGAGGTCCAAAATCAAGGCACTGACTGGTTTATCTTTCTGGTGAAGGCTGCTCTTTGCTTCCAAGATGGTGCCTTGTTACTGTCTTCTCTGGAAGGAACACTATGTCCTCACATGGTGGAAAATGAGAGGGCAAGAGAGCCAAATATTGTGTGGAGTCTCTAATAAGGGCCTTAATCATACCCACAATGGAAGGAGTCCCCATTACCTAATCACCTCTTAAAGGCCCCACCTCTTAATATCATCACATTGGCCATTACATTTTAACACCTGATTTTTGGAAGGGACACATTCAAACCATAGTGATTATCAACCTGAATAATAATCAGAGAAAGATTCTCTAATGATTAGTTAAATTTGGGAATAACATTACAATGGGATTATACTTACCATAGTAAGTTATGAGCATATTCAAAGTAGTTGAGTGAAGGGGAAGTTTTAAAGGTAAAAATGAGGAAGGTTACATTAGAACTTTTGAAACAATAATTCATGTCCACAAGGATTAATGACAAGGGTGGTGCCAATATGAAGTTGAAAGAATAGTTGTTGGGATTATGTCCTTAAAGAAGGATATTTCATGTAAGGTTGTGGTTCTGTTAGTCTTTTGTGACAGTTACTGACTGTCAGGCAATCATGGGTAAGAACTCTCCCTTCAAAATGTTATGGCTTTATTTACTTTTTGTTATTAAGATTGACAGAACAACTTCATTTTGATTCTGACAACTTTCACTCAAGGTTTGAGTAATTGTTCTATGTCTTTCACTTGGAGCAGGATATTGTTGAGTATGGTAGACTTTGGAGTCAAATGTACTTGGGTGCAGGCCCTGACTCTGCCACTTACTTTTTAAATTATTTAATTAAATTTATTTATTTATTTGTTGGTGGGACTGGGGATTGCACTTGGAGGGTCTCTACCACTGAGCTACATTCCCAGCTCTTTTTATTTTTTTATTTTGATAAAAGCTCTTAAGTTTCCCATTCTGGACTCAAGCTTGTGATCCTGTCTCAGTTTCCCAAATAACTGAGATTATGGGCACGTGCCACCATACCTGACTGACTCTGTCACTTCTCAACTGTATAATCTTGGTCAGATCTTTTGACTACTCTGAGTCTATTTTCTTATCTGTATGATATTGCTATTGTTATTTGTGCTCTACAGAATATCATATGTATTAGGTAAGGTATCATGTGCATTGAGAATTTAGTAAACACTTTAGCTCATAGAAGGTGATTCATCTGTGAAAGTTTATGGAGAGTTACATTATTATCTTTCCCATAAAGTGGGTCAATCCTTTCCTTGTTTGTGTTTTTATTCCAAAAAATTCCTACAGTCCTTTGCTATCTTAGAGTTTTTCTCAATTGGGGCTTTATTCTTCTTTGACTATATAATTAGAGGATTTTTAACTCTTCACATTTGATTATATCTTTCTCCTTTCTTTGTGTATTTCTTTTTTGAACATAAATCTGGTCTAGGGATGTAGCTCAGTGGTAGAGTACCTGCCTAGCATGCATAAGGCTTAGGGTTCAATCCCCAGCACCCCCAAAATACTACTTTAACTTACTACCACTACTTATATTAGTAAAATTCCTGGTATGGCCGTATTTATTTCTTTAGATGCTTCCAGATATTCGTGAATATATATACTCCTTTTTATTTTTAATCAATACTCTCAAGCCATTTTCCCTTTTAAAATTACTGACCATTGACTCATAACTTCTTTTCTCTACAATTTTAAAGGAAATCTGCCTGCCTGAAATCTGAAGTATAGAATTGACTTGGTCCAGCATTCCTTTTGGAGCTGTGGCCAGTGAAGGGTCAAATTAGGGATATCTAGGATCTGAGGTAGAGAAGGCAGTTTGATAAGATACAGTTATCTTCATGACTGGGTGGCAGTCATGAAGTGAAGACCTAAACAGACCCCAAACATTGGGGTTGGATCAGCAGTAATTGCTGGGTGTCACACGAAGTGGGCAGACCTATAAATCTGAGGGAATGTAGGGATAGGCCACAAAGGTCCAGGGAGGCAAGCATTCAGTCTCAAGAAACATGTCTAACAGTGAGGACACACCATAAAACAATATTTGTTTTCAATAGATCTTTATAGAATATCTATACAGTGACTAAGTTAAAGAGTCAAGCAACCTTAGGTTAGAATTCCACACTCATTTATTTGAAAGCTCACTGGCAGGCAGATTAACTCTTTTTGATCTTCTCTTTCTTTGTATGTAAAGTAAAAATAATACTTTAGGTTGAAAGGAATACAAAAATATTTGTAAAGCATTTCTCTCTGTGCCTAGTGTATATTATGACGAATATTTAAGTATGACTTGGCAGTGGCTTTTTTTTTTTTAATAAGCACTTATCTTTAACGCCATTAAGCTTCATAACATTTGATGCCCTAGCTGCATGCAATTCTCAATTTTTAAAAAAAGCCTAAAAGGTAAAATTATATAGACTATTTTGCTTTGCACAGAATTATATCACCTTATTGTAATCAACTAATTTTATTTGAAACTCCAAGTCAATGAAAAATAAATAAATTAATGAACACATTTAAAATCTTTTAAAATGTAAGTCCATGGGAGAAAGTGGGGAGGTGGAACATTAAAAAAGGAATTTTACCAGGTAGAAAAGTTGCCATCTCAATCAAATAATCTCTTGTATCCTTTTTTTAACTGTTGTGCAATGATTCCAAGAAATGGATATCACTTTTAAACATGGGAAATACCATGAAGATTTTAGAAAAAAAAAATTCCCCATTGTCCATGCTACACCTGTGATCTTCCCCCTGAACACTCACTTGGAGCCTGGGTTCAATCCTGGTTTCAAAAAAATAAGAAAAAGAAAAAAAGAAAACTCACTGCAATTTTATGCTACCATTCCTAGGAAGACCTAGTTTTATGCTTTATTGACCTATCCTTTCCTGCTTTCTCCTATGGAATTTGAGCAGTTTAAAAGGTATCAAATACTGAATGTAAGGAGCGATGCTGTCCAATGAGAATGCTTTTCAGTTGCAAAGCATGTAAATATCCACAATTCAAAAGAAATCCATAGTGACTCTTTAAACAGAAAATAAGTTATATTTATATATCTTACAGGATTATATAAAACTGAACAAATAATATATATGTTCATATTATAATAATAAAAATTTTTATAAAACTAAACCATATTTTTTTCTCATAAAAGAAAATTATGGAGCCAACTGTTGTATCCAGTCACTAAGAATAGTAGCACATAGCATGATAGAATGTTCCCTGTCTGATAAGAATTAAAGCACCCGAAGGCAGAGTGTTCCAAAGGACATTTTCATTTCAGCTGACCTTTTTGTTATTATGAATATATCATCCCTATCATGAATGTCAGTCATTATTTCATGTTATTAGCTGAATTTCAAAAAGTTAGAAATATGGTCATTTTGGACTTGTCTAAGTGATATTAGTAGTTTGTTGATGATTTTGTTCAGACAACATAATGAGAGTGTTCTGAGTTATACTAAAGTTGGTTGAACATCCATTCATGTGTTCCTTTTCTGGTTGAAGTCCATATTTTTGTCCTGAAAGCAATTATTTTTTTTAAAAAAGTTATATATACATCTATGTATAAATTTAGTAAAATTTACAAACAAATTAGTTTAATGATGTAATAAGTAAAATGAGAGAAAGATTTGATACTATATCTTATAGCACAATAAGCCCCTTTATGCTCTATTTATCAGTAAAAACATTCTGAAGAAACCACCTAAGAATCTTTTTCAAGTGTTGTATTATAATTTAGAGGTAGCATCACACATTTGGGTCTTAGTTAACATACAGAGTGAAAACTGAGTATGATGAAAATTATCTTCAGAAATCTCTTAAATATCATTCATGGCACTCATTAAACATAAATACCACTTCTCAATATGTCTAGTCCTACCAGTTCATCCTTCAGAGTTGTAATGATCTTACTCTTTTATTGACCACCAATTGAAGTAGTTGGCTTACATGATTTTTAAAATGCATTTTTTCCCCATCCATCCCTTATTCCTTTCTTCCTTTTTCCCCTTGGTGCTAAGGATCAAACCCAGAGCTTCACACTCACTAGTCAAGAGAGTTCTACCACTGAGCATTTTTCTTTCTCTTCCCTCTTAATCATCATCCTACTGTTGCAAGTAGAAGTCCTGATCTAGAGCTATTCATAGGAAAGGCACAAACCCACATAGAAATCTGGCCAGTACTTGAATTGCCATAACAAGTAGGACAGATATTTTCTTCTGTGAGAATAGAGAATTCACATATTCCTCTCATGATAAGAATTATCCTGCCTTTGGGCACTAAAGCATTTATCAGTGCTGACTACTCTTTATAGAAAGCTTATAATGGGTGAAGACTGGAAGAATAAAAACAAAACAAAACAAAACAAAAAACCCTTAATCTAAGTTTTAGAATATTTATAAATCAATCATAAGAGAATTAAAAATTAGTAGCCAAGGGAATAGGTTAGCTCCTCAAATCTCTCTCTACCCTTCTTTTAAGTTAAACCTAATTTTCAAACAAAACAAAACCTATATATTTTCTTTTAAAATATCTAACCATGTCCTCATTTCAGTCAGCTCCTACAGAACATAAACAAAATTAAAATAAAGTGGGAAAATTATTTGTTTTTCAAGTCTTCAGTTTTTCAGAATTATTCTGAAATCCATTTAGTGCATGGACTAGATCAGCTCACCTTGATTTGGGGAGTGGGGCTATGAAAAAAAGAAAAAAAAAGAAAAAAAAAAAAAAAAACAACAACTTGTTTTCTTTTTCCTACGACATTGAGTTACTCCTGTTCTCAAAAGTCAGAACTGAAGAGGGTTTTCCTCAAAAATAACTGGGCAAGATAATATTTGATCCTAAAAACTTATTAGATAGAAGAGATTAGATTGTTAAAGAAACAAAGAACTGAGGTATGCTGACCATAAAATTTTTAAATCATAAACATTTGTTTTCATGTTTACCGTACAGTTTCAGTTAGGTGAGAAAACATGGAAAGATTATTTGGAGCAAGTTCATCACTTTGCGTGTTGTTTAGCATTACCTTTCTTTAGAAACTGCTTATACTTCTTTGTTGCCAAGTTACCATTTTCCTAAAGACATTTATAAGTCATGTTGGGCTTTGGAATTATCTTAAATAATCCTGTAACACTGTTCCACAGCATCTCTGTTTACTATAATTGTACAAAGAAGAAGCTACTTGTGGCAAATATGTAAAATATGATGAGAACAAATAGTAAATATCCAGTCAAGCATAAAAACTAGCCTGGAAAACTGTGTAACCTTTCAGACCATTTTCTGTGCCTGTTGATTTCTTCTGAAATGCATTTCTCATTTTTATCTTTGTTATTTTTCTTAATTAGGTATTTAAAGTAAGAGAGCACAGGGTTTTAGAATTTCAAGTTTTTGCATCATATGATTTTATTTTATTCTCTAAATAACTTTAGGAAGAAGGTAGAAAGTGTCACTCATTACCTGTACTTTGCTGATAATCTGAGGGTTGGTGTGTTTAAGTGACTTACCCATGGTTATGTCTGGTAAGTAGTTAAGCTAGTAATACAACAACAGTTAGAAGTCTGGTCCAATGCACATCCTTCCCACTGCATTGCAGTTCTTTTTAGTCACATTTTACTGAGGTTGTTATCATTTATGGAGATTAATGCATCAAAATCTTTGACCAACAAATATATAATTAAACCAGAATTATTATTATTGTGCCACTGCTGCCCATGTAAGAGGACAATGAGGTAAATTTACCCATTTTTTTGCTATATATTTTCTGAATATTTCATTTAATAAACAGTGATGGAAAAGAAACACAAGGATAGGAAATGGGACAAGTTCATGTAGAATTGCCCTATCTAAATAGAGGAAATAATATAGCACCAGTGGTCCATGCTTCAAGAGTCTAATGAAAGATTTTCTTCCTAAATAAGTCATTTTAGAGCTATATCCAGAATAATGCAGAGAGAGCATCATTACAGCAATCCATGCATTGACACCTTCCCTAGCTCCCCCTTCTCCCACGAATTCTTTTAGAAGCTCTCTTGCTAGCCACTGAAAGGAAGAAACTCTTGATTCCTGGCAGGTGAGGAGAAACTGTGACAAGAAAAAGTTCTACAGGCCCAGTGGGGAGAGGCCTTCAGAAGAAGTGTGGGATGCAGAATCATGCAGGGAATTATGCAGAGAATCATGCAGAAATTTATTTGATAATGAATGAAGGTTATGTACATTTTCAGTGAAGTTAGTGGTCTTTTGAATCTTTCTGAATTTAGAGAATAGTATACCTCTCTGAAATTTGTATCATTGTTGATGATGCCGCAGTTTTGGTATATATGATGACTATCATCTGAATGAAAGGTATTTAAATTTTAACACAAGTATTTTAAAATAATTTTCTGCTCTGTCAAATTCTAGACAGTTCCTTAACATACAAGAAAATATCACGGTCTAATTTTAACATTTAACCCAATATATTATGAAGTTACTGCAGGCACACATTAACTTGTTAAAGTATGATTAATCTTTTAAATCCCCTCACTGTATAGTTTTTTTTTAGTGTTTACTTACTATATTTTGCAATATATATTCACACGACTCAGATTCAGAAATTCAAAAGTGTAAAACCTGAGGAGAAATCAGTGAGAGAGAGGAGTTTATAGCTTTAAGGCATAAGGAGCTTAGAGCTTTTTAATATAAATTGTTCCCAGAATCCATGTCACAGCTCCTTATATGGTGCTGCTTTTCCCCTCTTGGTTGCTATGACAACAGCAGCACTGCACCATTCATCAGCTCTGGACCTATGCTGCACTGCTAGCTTTCCGTGTTACTCTGAATGTTAAGAAGAACATCCGTGAATCATTCACTCTGTTAACGCTGCGCCATTAGAAACCTAAGATTCAGTTCTTCCAGCAATTTGCTCTAACAGAAGAGTAAATTAAACTGCGCCACAGGAAAAAAAAAAATTGTATACTTTTTTTTTCCTAATGGAATCATACAATCTGTATTTGCTGCAGTATTCTGAAAAAATAAGCCTCTGTCAAGAAACCTAATGAAAAGAACTCGTCAGTATAATCTTCCTTGAAATCATTAGTTGTTCAAAACAAATACCACAGAGCTTCTCTGGATACAAAAAGAAGCAGGTGATGTTGTTAGGGGTTCTAAGCCCCTTTGGGAGCATCTCTTGGGCATTGGGACCATAATCAACATCTGTTAGAAGAAGTGTCACCTGTAATGCACAGTAAGTTCTGTGAAGGGCTGGCTGAAGATTTGAAGTGTGGATCATTACTGATGTGTCAGGTCCGATAGCAACATAACCAGTAAATAAGCCTGGAAAGGGGGAAAAACTACATAGTATTGATTAATGAGGAAGAAAAATGAAAGGCTGTGAGTATGCTATTTGTGTGTTACATGGATTTTAAGCTAGAAGGCCTACTTTGAGCTTTGTAGAAGAAATGCAGCCTAAGAAAATTTGACACTTCATTTTCAGGGAAGCCATTAAGAAACTGTCATTACACAATTTATTTAATTTTTATTTGTGTTCTTTGTGTATTTATATGTATTGTAAACCTTTAAAATAGTTTCATATATAAAAGGAAGAGAACATTCATTGCAAGGAAAGCTGTTTAATAACTCAGGTTTAAAATGTAAATATGAAGGTCAGATTGCTTTTCTTCTAAGATTATGATTCCAGAATAGACCCTCTACTTCCAATTGAAATATCCTTATAAATAAAATACTTTTTAGAAAAATTACAGTATGTAAACCTAGAATGTTGTAAACATGCTTCCTCAATCAAATCTTTCCTATCTCATTAACTGGAATATTTGCAAATAAATGGATATTCTTGCATAGTTTAAGGATTTTTTAAAAAACTTGACACTGTTCTCTAGTTGTGTTGTGTTTCTGTTTGTTTGTTTTGAGGGGTTCTCTATTTTCCCAAATTCAGGCTAAATTCATAATTTACCTCTTTTACTTGTATTTTCAGATCATTTGGTAATTATCAACTTAAGATATACTGAATATATAGATTGAATTTCTCAAAAGACTCTCTGTTTTCTGGCTCTTGTTTTATCTTTTTAATTATTCAACTAACCATGATAACTTAGAAATGTCCCAAACATGGGAACTTGATTTTTCAATATTAGAATATTTAGACATATCTTCAACACCTCAAAAAAGAAAAAGACATTTTCACTTGGGTCTGTTCTTTCTGTTAGTATCTTTCCAAGTTGCTCTTTTTAAATGCATGTTATTTAGAGAGTAAATACTTTACAGACATGACTGGATTTCTTTAATTTACAGTTAGGAGGAAAATAGTTTTGTTATGTTATACCTTTTAATTTCTATTCCTTCCATTTTTGAGATCTTTGTCTATAACTCTGTACATATGACTTTGTTCACTGGTTAAGAAATCTTTAAATAGGATGAATTAATATATTAAAAGACAATGAAAAATATTAATCACTTATACTCACAGCCATAGATATCATTAGTAAAAAGATTTTGCTTCTATATGTAATTAACAAATTAAATTGAATATTCACATTTTAACTGTTGTCCTGCAAGTTAAAAATATGAATTTTAAATCTACATATGTCTAAGAACTGTACATTATAAGCTAATGCTCCTTTTTGATTAGTCTGTTCTTAAAAATGTGTATACATAGAACAAAGGATATTGTATCCCATATCTCTGAAATAGTAATTCTTATTAATAATAACAAAGACTGATTTGGCACTTTTAAATAAGTTTATTATTTTTTTAGAAGCAGATTTATTCATTTTTCAAGTAAGTTTTTTTGGCATGTGCTTTGATTTTTTTTTTTTTTTTCATATTTGGGGCTTTGCTCAATGCATATATTCCTGAAAGATATATTAAGTTGATTCAGTAAATCTGTATATCATATATTAGGTTTTGTTAAAGTAAGAGCCATTCAATTTATTTCAGTTTTACAACGATCCGAGCTATAGATTTAAGTGGTGGATTTTTTTATGAAAAAATGAAGCCTTAATTTCAAAATAGTTCAGCATCTTGGTCTTAATTTCTGAAATCTTATTCATGTTACGTATAAATAACATAAATCTTAGTTGGTAGCAGGCATTATTTTTATTTGGTGGGAAATGTGCTAGTGAATAAATAATATATAACAATTATAAATTTAAAAGTCTAGTTTTTATTGGCTAAAGCTTAAACATGATCCTTCTGAATATTTGGGAATTTAATATTACTAAGAAGTTTTTACTGGTAAATATGAACCTCATTTCGGTCAAGATCTACATTTAAAATAAAAGAAATAAATTGGTGATAAAAGAGTGGGCTCTAGCTATTTTTTTTTTCATGGAAATCAATCATAGTACTTCAGTGATAAATTGTATTCTTTATCCCTGTTACATAATAAAATATTTCACCACTGTAAGCTTTGTAGCTGAACTTTTCTGAAGTTTCTCTCCTTTAAAATTCACAAAATTATACCTTTTTATAGTATCATGGAAGGCATTAAGAAAGATAATATATGTAACACACTCAGTGTAGTACTTGGCACAAGGAACTATTTTCTTAGCAAAGGTTCCCTTTTCTACATTTCCTTTCCGTTGACCTACATCGGTGCTTGTTGAACTTTTCCTTGGGAGTACCTTTAGGGCAGAGAAATTTGCATGCTTATCAAAGGGGTTAGGGTGTCGAATCCGAAAGTAAACCTGGAAATTTCTAGAAGGTCTCACTTTTTAAAAAGTAGACTCCACTTATTTTTATTGTATCATAAAAATGTTTCCCCAAAAAATATTTGAAGAGAACTCCCTCTTCAGAAAAAAGTCTCATATTTTCTCCTATAAATTTGCATTCCCCAACATACTACTGCCTACCTGTATGTATTCCCAAATTTAGGACATATGCTACTTAGAACATCTGGTCTGGGTGTCATTTTGAAAATAGAGATCATGAAATAAAGGAAGCATGGTGCATCTTTCTGGAGAAAGAGTGAGAATCAAGAGACAAGGATGAAAAAAACGAATCTGCTTGAAGCTGTAAGGTGTACATAGTTCAAATGAGTAAGTAGTGATTTGGAATGTAGTCAAGCTATAGTGGGATGAGAAAGAAATCCTTCACGTCAGAAGAATGATGTTAGAGAAACTAACAATTTAGCATGTCTAAAGCTCTAAGGAGTCCTGCAATAAGGGACCCTATTTAACTGTTTGAACTGGCATCTCTAAACCTTATTTGCTAAGTAGTCTGTTTTTTTTCCTTACAAAACCCCTACAGAATCATGTGGAACAATTAAGTGTTTCAAAAAGCATACATTGCTAAGGAAAGTTATGTCATTTAAAAAAAGGAATGGATAATGGTACATAAAAAAGTATGACTAATTTTCTGTCACTCCAGAAGATTATGGAAAAGTTACAATTTACTCAGAATTCAACAGATAAATCATACTTTTTAATTTTATAAATCAGTTTTTTTAAAGTATGAGAAATATTTTATGGATTAAAAAGTGAAATGATAAAGTGACATGAGTAAATACTTGGAAGCAAGAGTATACAAGATGAATTCAAGTGGTAAATAAATGAGTTTGGAGTAGAAGTTTCATGAAAGCGTACTGGGGATTGAGGAGCCCTTTGGAGCAATGGTAAATTAAGATGGTAGCAGTGAAAAGGGTACAAAGAAAGATTTTGAAGAAATAAGCAATCGTTGACTGATTAGTTACAGAATCCAGGGACATGAAAGATCTAGGAAAGATGATTATAAGATTTAAGAGTGGGAATCCATGACCTCACTAGTGGGAATAGATTAGAAGGACTGTTGATTTTTTTTAAAATATTTTTAATTATAGATGAACACAATAACTTTTTCTATTTATTTTTCTGTGGTGTTGAGGATCAAACCCCTGTGCCTCACAAGTGCTAGGCAAGCGCTCTACCACTGAGCCACAACCCCAACCCAGGACTGCTGATTTTGAGAGAAGGAGGTACATTGAGTTCAAGGTAATAGCTGAATATCAGAGCAGAAACGTGGTTATAACACTTTAAAAATAAGTGAGGTTTTAAGCTATAAATTTAAAAGTTATACCCACAGAAAGTATAGTTAAACTGTAAGAGTAGGCAACAATTTCTTATGAAAAAGAACTGAATGGAAATGGAAAAGGTCAGAAGTAAATATTTTGTGAGCATTTATAAGGAATTTTCACATTAGCTCATTTTATCTTTCATTGGCCCTTTGAATTATTATGGTTCTAATCTTAGTGAAGAAAATAAACCATAATCAGGTCAGTCATTAAGCCATTTAGGCATAAGAGATCTGGACTCCAGTAGGTCCTTTTTTGAATCTAATACCTACTCTCAGGAGGGTCAAGAAGTAAACAGATATTAAAAAAGATCCACTTATCCCCTTGCTAGGAGGAAAAAGAGAAATCAGGGAGAGAAGTGGGAGGGAGGGAGGGAGGGGGAGAGAGAGAGAGAGAGAGAGAGAGAGAGAGAGAGAGAAGAAGGAAGAAAAGGAGAGAGGGAGGGAGGGAGGGAGGGAAGGAAAGAAATTGATCAATTCACTTAAAAGAGCAAAGGGAAAAATGTATATTAAAAGACAGAGGAGATGAATGAGAACCAGTATGAAAGATGCTGGGGAACCAGTATCGTATAACTTTCATAGAAGCTGAGTTTTGGGAAGGTTTTAGAGTCTAAAACATATTTTCAAAGAGGTCAAGAATACAAATTCATAAAGGCCATGAATTTATTGTAAAGTGATTCTGCTTTTTTGCTTTCCTGAATTACAGTCCAGACCCTTAGCTATAGTGGTGTGCATTTGGGAGATATTTTCATTGTTTTGCTAAGGGGGAGGAGCGAAAGAGGAGCTACATAAAACCGGTGGGAGTAGATGTGGGAGAAGGAAAGCATCTAATGAGAAATTCACAGCCAAATATGCTCTTTAGAGGTCTAGTTGTTTTTTTGGTGTCTATGATGTATAGTCACATAATAGGATTCTTCAAAAACTTTAGAGATAAAATGACTTTCTCTATTTAACATCCTATCCTCCCCAAATTTCCTATTTTTATATTAAGGTAGCTGAAGCTATCTGTAAAGCAGATGGTTGTTTTACATTAACACCAACGATCAACGTTATGGTAGTTCAGATTCTGGCACTTGCTAGCTGTGTGACACTGGGCAAATTATATGTAACCTCTCTGTGCTTCAATTTCTTCATCTGTAAAGCAGTGCCCATGGCGTTTGTAAGTATTAAATGATTTTTTTTTTTTTTTTTTTTTTTTTTTGGTGCTGGTGATTGAACCCAGGGCCTTGACAGGCAAGCACTCTACAAACAGCTATATCCCCAGGCCCTAAATGAATTTTTTATAGACTTAAATGCTTACAACAGACTCTAGAACATAGTACCCAGTAATGATGGGGCTGGGGCTTTAGCTCAGTGGCAGAGTACTTGCCTAGCACGTGGGAAACACTGCATTTGATCCTTAGCACCACAGAAAAATAAACAAATAAAGGCATTCTGTCCATCTGCAACTACAGAAAAAAATTTTTAAAAGAGTTAATGATAATGTCATATAATGGCAATTGCAAGATCCTATTTTATCTTTCTATACCTTTTTCTACTCATCTGTCCTCTGGATTTTCCACTTTTTCCTTTGGTAAAAAGGGAAACTTTTCACTTTTACTTGTTAAGTGCTCTTGTTTTTTGTGTGTGTGTGTTTTTTTGTTTTTGTTTGTTTTGTTTTGAGCTGTCCTAGGAATCAAACCCAGGGCCTTGTGCATGCTAGGCAAATGTTCCCCCACTGAGCTACACCACCAGCCCTAGGTTAAATTTTTTAAAAGTACATAAAACTCCAATTTGCTCCTCCTTGTTTAATTTAAAAGAAGCCTCTGCCAAAAAAAAGCACGAATAAATATATTGTCACATTATTATGACATAAAGAGAAACTGAGAATTATGAAGTTACATATTCAGTGCACAGTGAGCTTTTTCTATCTTAGAATTTATTACAAATATGTCTTAAATTATTATCATTACAGTATAGCATAAGATTATATAATAAACTTTCTGTGTACTGGTTCCTATTGTCTGGATTTGATTTCCAAGTGACACATATTCTTTTTTTGGGGGGACACATATTAGTTCTATAGTTTGTGTTTCTTCTGTGAAAAGCATGTGATACTAGTACCTACTTCATAAGACTGTTAGGATTAAGTGAGAAAATCATTTTGAACAGCTTTGTATTATAGTAAGTGCTCAATCATTAGTTTTTATTACTATTTAATATGTGTGTGATTTATGTCTAGTCTCCCTATAAGGCAGAAACAGTGTCCTCTTTTTTATTATATCTTTGTCTATAGCACAATGCCTGGCGAATAGTAGATATTCATAGTAGATATTCCATAAGCATGTGTTTAATTAATTGATAAAACATTATGAGATTACATAGGGCATTAGTAATATTCTTAGCTTGAATTCCTTCAGCTAAGCAGACTAAAACAAATAACATGATTGTGATGTTAAGAGCTGTTGCTCAACAAAATGCATGACTCACCATTTTATATATTGTTCAGACTTGTAATTACAAACACTTCAAACTGAGGCTATAATAGAAGTAGATATGACAAGTGAGGCAGGCTTGTCTTCCCTCTCTAATTCTTAGGATTCACTGACAATGTTGTAGTGCCCAGAAAAGGGAGAAACAGCCAATTTTGACCTGTTTTAAAGACTTATTACTGAAAAGTTACTCTTCACGTATGAGGTACAGCTTACCTACGCCTGGGGATGCATTGCAGTTATGACTGAGTTTCTTATTTTTAAGTACCAGAATAGATCAGATTTAACTTTCTGACAGTGAGATTAAAATGTACTCTTATTTTCTTGTTCTCACCATTAGATAGGTGTTCTCTGTTGTGTTGTGGAATTCTTGTCACTGTACCAAATGTCTAGTATTTTATACTTTCCCCCATTCTGGAAATAAATCATTCTTTTAATCAGCAATTTTTATAGATTGTATTAATATGTTGCCTGTTTAGCATAGATTTATTTTAAGCTATTTCATTTGTCCATACACCATTAACATTGATCTTTGAGCTACCTCTTCTGTAACTTCGTATTAATTTACTGTAATTCTAATTATATAATTTCCCCTAGATTAGGCCTTGGATTTGGGGAAAAATATTTTGTCAAAGTTTATCTTTCTGAAATGGTTTTATATTCCATTTTTTGCTTTTGATCCTTCTCAAATAGTTTATTATTGAAAAATAGCCGAAGACACCATAAAAATTACAAGTTTTAGAGACTGAAATATGACAAACTATAATTACTCCCTCTTAGTGGTATCTATTCATGTTTTAATTGACTGTTACACTACTGTTTAGGTCATCACTGTCCTTTCAGATGTGGGCACTGCCTCAGATATTTTGTTTTGCTTGGTGATAGGGTTGAACCAGGGCCTAGTGCATGCTGAGTACAAGCTCTACCACTGTGCTAACCCACCCCGACCCCAGCAGGATTTTATACTCTGCACTGTATTTCTAAATCTAAATCTTTGATGGTTGGTGCCTGGTAAGCATGGTGGCATCTGAAGGTGTTTTATTAGGCTTCTGAATTCTATTTAATATTCTTATCTGCATTCTACATATAACAATGCCCTAGACACTGTGGGTTAGTTCTCCCAATTTACAGGAGAAGCTTCCTTTCTTTTTTTTTTTTTTAATTTAATTTTATTTATATTTTTTATTGTAAACAAATGGGATACATGTTGTTTCTCTGTACATGGCGTAAAGGCATACCATTTGTGTAATCATAAATTTACATAGAAAAATGTTGTTTGATTCATTCTGTTATTTTTTCCCTTCCCCCCACCCCTCCCACCCCTCTTTTCCCTCTATACAGTACTTCCTTCCTCCATACTTGCCCCCCTCCCTAACCCTAACTCTAACCCTAACACTAACCCTTCCCTCCCCCCCATTATGTGTCATCCTCCACTTATTAGAGATATCATTCGTCCTTTGGCTTTTTGAGATTGGCTTATCTCACTTAGCATGATATTCTCCAATTTCATCCATTTGCCTGCAAATGCCATAATTTTATCATTCTTTATGGCTGAGTAATATTCCATTGTATATATATATATATATATATATATATATATATATATATATATATATATATATATATATGTATATATATACCACAGTTTTTTTATCCACTCATCAATTGAAGGGCATCTAGGTTGGTTCCACAGTCTGGCTATTGTGAATTGAGCAGCTATGAACATTGATGTGGCTGTATCTCTGTAGTATGCTGATTTTAAGTCCTTTGGGTATAGGCCAAGGAGTGGGATAGCTGGGTCAAATGGAGGGTCCATTCCAAGTTTTCTAAGGAATCTCCACACTGCTTTCCAGAGTGGCTGCACTAATTTGCAGCCCCACCAGCAATGTATGAGTGTACCTTTCTCCCCACATCCTCGCCAACACCTGTTGTTGCTCGTATTCTTGATAATTGCCATTGTAATTGGGGTGAGATGGAATCTTAGGGTGGTTTTGATTTGCATTTCTCTTATTACTAGAGATGTTGAAAATTTTTCCATATGTTTGTTGATTGCTTGTAGATCTTCTTCTGTGAAGTGTCTATTCATTTCCTTAGCCCATTTGTCGACTGGATTATTTGAATTCTTGGAGTAGAGTTTTTTGAGTTCTTTATAGATTCTGGACATTAGTGCTCTATCTGAAGTATGATTGGCAAAGATATTCTCCCACTCTGTAGGCTCTTTCTTCGCATTGCTGATAGTTTCCTTTGCTGAGAGAAAGCTTTTTAGTTTGAATCTATCCCAGTTATTGATTTTTGCTTTTATTTCTTGTGCTATGGGAGTCCTGTTAAGGAAGTCTCTGGTCCTAAGCTGACATGTTGAAGATCTGGACCTACCTTTTCTTCTATAATCTGCAGGTCTCTGGTCTGATTCCGAGGTCCTTAATCCATTTTGAGTTTAGTTTCGTGCATGGTGAGAGATATGGGTTTAGTTTCATTCTCTTGCATATGGATTTCCAGTTTTCCCAGCACCATTTGTTGAAGAGGCTATCTTTTCTCCATTGCATATTTTTGGCACCTTTGTCTAGTATGAGAAAATTGTATTTATTTGGGTTTGTGTCTGTGTCCTCTATTCTGTACCATTGATCTACCTTTCTATTTTGGTGCCAATACCATGCCGTTTTTGTTACTATTGCTTTGTAGTAGAGTTGAAGATCTGGTATTGCAATACCCCCTGTTTCACTCTTCCTGCTAAGGATTGCTTTAGCTATTCTCGGTTTCTTATTCTTCCAGATGAATTTCATAATTGCTTGCTCTATTTCTGTAAGGTACATCATTGGGATTTTAATTGGAATTGCATTGAATTTGTATAGCACTTTAGGTAGTATGGCCATTTTGACAATATTAATTCTTCCTATCCAAGAACATGGAAGATCTTTCCATCTTCTAAGGTGTTCTTTAATTTCTTTCTTTAGTGTTCTGTAGTTCTCATTGTAGAGGTCTTTCCCCTCTTTTGTGAGATTGATTCCCAAGTATTTTATTTTTTTCGAGGCTATTGTGAATGGGGTAGTTTTCCTAATTTCTCTTTCTGAAGATTCATCACTTATGTATAAAAATGCATTGGATTTATGGGCATTGATCTTGTAATCTGCTACTTTACTGAATTCACTTATGAGTTCTAAGAGTTTTCTGGTGGAATTTCCAGGTTCCTCTAAATATATAATCATGTCATCAGCGAACAGGGATAGTTTGAGTTCTTCTTTCCCAATTCGTATCCCTTTAATTTCTTTGGTTTGTCTAATTGCTCTGGCCAGAGTCTCAAGAACGATGTTGAATAGAAGTGGTGAAAGAGGGCATCCCTGCCTTGTTCCAGTTTTTAGGGGGAATGCTTTCAGTTTTTCACCATTTAGAATGATATTAGCCATGGGCTTAGCATAAATGGCCTTTACAATGTTAAGGAATGTTCCCACTATCCCTATTTTTTCTAGTGTTTTGAGCATGAAGGGGTGCTGTATTTTATCAAATGCTTTTTCTGCATCTATTGAAATAATCATGTGATTCTTGACTTAAGTCTATTAATATGGTGAATTACGTTTATTGATTTCCTGATGTTGAACCAACCTTGCATCCCTGGGATGAAACCCACTTGATCATGGTGCACTATCTTTTTAGTATGTTTTTGTATGCGATTTGCTAAAATTTTGTTGAGAATTTTTGCGTCCATGTTCATTAAGGATATTGGTCTGAAATTTTCTTTCCTTGATGAGTCTCTGTCTGGCTTAGGTATCAGTGTGATATTGGCTTCATAAAATGAGTTTGGGAGGGTTCCCTCCTCTTCTATTTTATGGAATACTTTGAGAAGTATTGGAATGAGCTCTTCGTTAAAGGTTTTGTAGAACTCGGCTGAGAACTCATCTGGTCCCGGACTTTTCTTTGTTGGTAGGCTTTTGATGACTTCTTCTATTTTAGTACTTGAAATTGGTCTATTTAAATTGTGTATGTCCTCTTCGTTCAGTTTAGGCAATTCATATGTCTCTAGAAACCTGTTGATGTCTTCGAAATTTTCTATTTTTTCGGAGTATAGATTTTCAAAATAGCTTCTAATTATGTTTTGTATTTCACTCTTGTCTGTTGTGATATTTCCTTGTTCATTCCGAATTTTAGTGATTTGGGTTTTCTCTCGTCTTCTCTTTGTTAGTGTGGCTAAAGGTTTATCAATTTTGTTTATTTTTTCGAAGAACCAACTATTTATTTTGTCAATTTTTTGTATTGTTTCTTTTTGTTTCAATTTCATTGATTTCAGCTCTGAGTTTAACTATTTCCTGTCTTCTACTACTTTTGGTGCTGTTCTTCTTTTTCTAGGGCTTTGAGCTGTAGTGTTAGGTCGTTCATTTGTTGAGTTTTACTTCTTTTATTTTTTTTTTTTTTTTTTTTTTTTTGTTGTTGTACTCTTCTGTTTTATTTGTAATGAAAAAAGACAGTTCTAGAAGATACCAGAAATTAAATAATCCTAAATCCGTATACCGTATTTCATTTGTGTAACATATTTAATTTGTAAACATTGTTTTCTAAATGCTGCTTCTCAAAATGCTTTAAAATAGTTAAAAGATTAAACAATGTCAAGCAAATTTCTTCATATCAGGAATTAGCAAAGCATATTTATATTGAGAATTGTAAGAGGGAGTGCAAGAATATACCATACCCAAATTAAATTGGTCATAGTCTAATTATTGGAATCATAAGAATTTAGGTAAAATTTCTCCAAGAACATGAAATCACAAATTTCTAAAATAATTCATTCTATTAAGCATGGTTTAAAAATTATTAGTGTCAGAAAATTATTAGTTAGAAATTTTAAAGTCCTTTTAACTGTAAGTTTGCTTGTCATCATGACATAAATGAATTTCTTTTTATTAAACAACACATGCTCAATAGCTGGGCACAGTGACAGTCACCTGTAATCTCAGTGACTCAAGACTCTGAGGCAGGACTGCAAGTTCAAATCCAGCCTCAGCAATTTAGCAAGGCCCTAAGCAACCTAGTGAGCACTTGTCTCAAAATGAAATAAATACATAAATTAAAAGGGCTGAGGATGTAGCTCAGTAATAAAGTATCCCTGGATTCAATCCCCAGTACAAAAAAAAGAACAGCTACTCAGTTGTTTACATAATAGTCAATATTTTAGTATCTGTCATCTGCGCTTACATTTTCATAAATCATTTCAAACATCAATCCAAAAGCAAGCTATGCAATCATCTTAAATGTTATTTAACTTAGATGTGGACTAATTTTTCAAATGCCAATAAAAATTAAGGATCATTTTAATTCTGATACATTTGTAAGCTTATTATAATAAATCAGAAAGTTTTCCTGTGCCTAAGGGAAGGAAAGGAAAAAGAAGTAATATACAGATATGTGTCCAATGGTTATCCTAAAGTTTCATAAGAACCGTATCTAATCAAATAGCCTCTTTCTCAATTCAAAACAAATTATGTCTGAGAAATGTATCTCTTATATAGGTTTGGCAGGAGCACTGTTCCACATTATAAATATCTCAATCATGTAAAAGAATATATAGTTAAAAATAAAAATGCTTTCATCCTATCTTCATATTCCCAGGTCTATCTTTCAGAGATAACCACTATTAAGGGTTCTTACTTGATTCTCAGAAAAGAAACACATCTAAAAGCAAAAGCCTTCTACACATACTGTCCTGTCACCTGCTTTTTTCTTACTATCCATCTTTTTTTTTTTTTTTTTTATGTAAACAAATGGGATACATGTTGTTTCTCTGTTTGTACATGGCGTAAAGGCATACCATTTGTGTAATCATAAATTTACATAGAGCAATGTTGTTTGATTCATTCTGTTATTTTTTTCCCTTCCCTCCACCCCTCCCACCCCTCTTTACCCTCTATACAGTAGTTCCTTCCTCTATACTTGCCCCCCTCCCTAACCCTAACTCTAACCCTTCCCTCCCCCCCATTATGTGTCAACCTCCACTTATTAGCGATATCATTCGTCCTTTGGCTTTTTGAGATTGGCTTATCTCACTTAGCATGATATTCTCCAATTTCATCCATTTGCCTGCAAATGTCATAATTTTATCATTCTTTATGGCTGAGTAATATTCCATAGTATATATATACCACAGTTTCTTTATCCACTCATCAATTGAAGGGCATCTAGGTTGGTTCCACAGTCTGGCTATTGTGAATTGAGCAGCTATGAACATTGATGTGGCTGTATTTCTGTAGTATGCAGATTTTAAGTCCTTTGGGTATAGGCCAAGGAGTGGGATAGCTGGGTCAAATGGTGGTTCCATTCCAAGTTTTCTAAGGAATCTCCACACTGCTTTCCATAGCGGCTGCACTAATTTGCAACCCCACCAGCAGTGTATGAGTGTACCTTTCTCCCCACATCCTCGCCAACACCTGTTGTTGCTCGTATTCTTGATAATCGCCATTCTAATTGGGGTGAGATGGAACCTTAGGGTGGTTTGATTTGCATTTCTCTTATTACTAGAGATGTTGAACATTTTTCCATATGTTTGTTGATTGCTTGTAGATCTTCTTCTGTGAAGTGTCTATTCATTTCCTTAGCCCATTTGTTGACTGGACTGTTTGAATTCTTGGAGTAGAGTTTTTTGAGTTCTTTATAGATTCTGGAGATTAGTGCTCTATCTGAAGTATGATTGGCAAAGATATTCTCCCACTCTGTAGGCTCTTTCTTCGCATTGCTGATGGTTTCCTTTGCTGAGAGAAAGCTTTTTAGTTTGAATCTATCCCAGTGGTTGATTCTAGCTTTTATTTCTTGTGCTATGGGAGTCCTGTTAAGGAAGTCTGGTCCTAGACCAACAAGATGAAGATTTGGACCTACTTTTTCTTCTATAATCTGCAGGGTCTCTGGTCTGATTCCGAGGTCCTTAATCCATTTTGAGTTTAGTTTCGTGCATGGTGAGAGATATGGGTTTAGTTTCATTCTGTTGCATATGGATTTCCAATTCTCCCAGCACCATTTGTTGAAGAGGCTATCTTTTCTCCATTGCATATTTTTGGCCCCTTTGTCTAGTATGAGAAAATTGTATTTATTTGGGTTTGTGTCCGTGTCCTCTATTCTGTACCATTGATCTACCTTTCTATTTTGGTACCAATACCATGCCGTTTTTGTTACTATTGCTTTGTAGTAGAGTTGAAGATCTGGTATTGCAATACCCCCTGTTTCACTCTTCCTGCTAAGGATTGCTTTAGCTATTCTGGGTTTCTTATTCTTCCAGATGAATTTCATAATTGCCTGCTCTATTTCTGTAAGGTACGTCATTGGGATTTTAATTGGAATTGCATTGAATTTGTATAGCACTTTAGGTAGTATGGCCATTTTGACAATATTAATTCTTCCTATCCAAGAACATGGAAGATCTTTCCATCTTCTAAGGTGTTCTTTAATTTCTTTCTTTAGTGTTCTGTAGTTCTCATTGTAGAGGTCTTTCACCTCTTTTGTGAGATTGATTCCCAAGTATTTTATTTTTTTCGAGGCTATTGTGAATGGGGTAGTTTTCCTAATTTCTCTTTCTGAAGATTCATCACTTATGTATAAAAATGCGTTGGATTTATGGGCATTGATCTTGTAACCTGCTACTTTACTGAAATCACTTATGAGTTCTAAGAGTTTTCTGGTGGAATTTCCAGGTTCCTCTAAATATATAATCATGTCATCAGCGAACAGGGATAGTTTGAGTTCTTCTTTTCCAATTCGTATCCCTTTAATTTCTTTGGTTTGTCTAATTGCTCTGGCCAGAGTCTCAAGAACGATGTTGAATAGAAGTGGTGAAAGAGGGCATCCCTGCCTTGTTCCAGTTTTTAGGGGGAATGCTTTCAGCTTTTCACCATTTAGAATGATATTAGCCATGGGCTTAGCATAAATGGCCTTTACAATATTAAGGAATGTTCCCACTATCCCTATTTGTTCTAGTGTTTTGAGCATGAAGGGGTGCTGAATTTTATCAAATGCTTTTTCTGCGTCTATTGAAATAATCATGTGATTCTTGACTTTAAGTCTATTAATATGGTGAATTACGTTTATTGATTTCCTGATGTTGAACCAACCTTGCATCCCTGGGATGAAACCCACTTGATCATGGTGCACTATCTTTTTAATATGTTTTTGTATGCGATTTGCTAAAATTTTGTTGAGAATTTTTGCGTCGATGTTCATTAAGGATATTGGTCTGAAATTTTCTTTCCTTGATGAGTCTCTGTCTGGTTTAGGTATCAGTGTGATATTGGCTTCATAGAATGAGTTTGGGAGGGTTCCCTCCTCTTCTATTTTATGGAATACTTTGAGAAGTATTGGAATGAGCTCTTCCTTAAAGGTTTTGTAGAACTCGGCTGAGAACCCATCTGGTCCCGGACTTTTCTTTGTTGGTAGGCTTTTGATGACTTCTTCTATTTCAGTACTTGAAATTGGTCTATTTAAATTGTTTATGTCCTCCTCATTCAGTTTAGGCAATTCATATGTCTCTAGAAACCTGTTGATGTCTTCGAAATTTTCTATTTTGTTGGAGTATAGATTTTCAAAATAGCTTCTAATTATGTTTTGTATTTCCATCCTGTCTGTAGTGATATTTCCTTGTTCATTCCGAATTTTAGTGATTTGGGTTTTCTCTCGTCTTCTCTTTGTTAGTGTGGCTAAAGGTTTATCAATTTTGTTTATTTTTTCGAAGAACCAACTATTTATTTTGTCAATTTTTTGTATTGTTTCTTTTGTTTCAATTTCATTGATTTCAGCTCTGAGTTTGACAATTTCCTGTCTTCTACTACTTTTGGTGCTGTTCTGTTCTTCTTTTTCTAAGGCTTTGAGCTGTAGTGTTAGGTTGTTTATTTGTTGAGTTTTACTTCTTTTATTAAATGCGCTCCATGAAATAAATTTCCCTCTAAGTACTGCTTTCATAGTGTCCCAGAGGTTTTGATATGATGTTTCTTTGTTCTCATTTACCTCTAAGAATTTTTTAATTTCCTTCTTAATATCTTCTGTTATCCATTCATCATATAATAGCATATTGTTTAACCTCCAGATGTTGGAATAGTTTCTGTGTTTTACTCTTTCATTTATTTCTAACTTCAATCCATTATGATCTGATAGAATACATGCTAGTGTCTCTATCTTCTTGTATTTGCTAACATTAGCTTTGTGGCATAATATATGGTCTATTTTAGAGAAGGATCCATGTGCTGCTGAGAAGAAAGTGTATTCGCTCTTGGTTGGATGGTATATTCTAAAAATGTCCGTTAAGTCTAAATTATTGATTGTGTTATTGAGATCTATGGTTTCTTTGTTCAATTTTTGTCTGGAAGATCTCTCCAGTAGTGAGAGAGGCGTGTTAAAATCACCTAGTATTATTGTGTTATGGTCTATTTGGTTTCTGAATTTGAGAAGGATTTGTTTGACATACATGGATGAGCCACTGTTTGGGGCATAGATGTTTATGATTGTTATATCTTGCTGATTTATGCTTCCCTTAAGCAGTATGAAATGTCCTTCTTTATCCCTTCTGACTAACTTTGGCTTGCAGTCCACATTATCTGAAATGAGGATGGATACTCCAGCTTTTTTGCTGAGTCCATATGCATGGTATGTTTTTCCCCATCCTTTCACCTTTAGTCTATGGGTATCTTTTTTCTATGAGGTGAGTCTCTTGCAGGCAACATATTGTTGGATCTTTCTTTTTAATCCAATCTGCCAGTCTATGTCTTTTGATTGATGAATTCAGGCCATTAACATTCAGGGTTATTATTGAGATATGATTTGGTTTCCTGGTCATTTGGTTCATTTTTAAAATTTTATTTATTTATTTGTTTGACACAACTTGTTTCCTCCTTTATTTGACAATTCCTTTAGGATAATTCCTCCCTTTGCTGATTTGCTTCTTTGTTTTTCATCTCTTCCTCATGGAATATTTTGCTGAGAATGTTCTGTAATGCTGGCTTTCTTTTTGTAAATTCTTTTAGCTTTTGTTTATAATGGAAGGATTTTATTTCATCGTCAAATTTGAAGGTAAGTTTTGCTGGGTATAAGATTCTTGGTTGGCATCCATTTTCTTTCAGGGCTTGAAAAATGTTGTTCCAGGCCCTTCTAGCTTTTAGGGTCTGGATTGAAAAATCTGCTGGTATTGGTTTCCCCCTGAATGTAATTTGGTTCTTTTCTCTCACAGCCTTTAAAATTCTGTCTTTGTTTTGTGTGTTAGGTATTTTCATTATAATGTGCCTTGGTGTGGGTCTGTTGTAATTTTGTGTATTTGGAGTCCTATAAGCCTCTTGAACTTGATTTTCCATTTCATTCTTCAGATTTGGGAAATTTTCTGATATTATTTCATTGAATAAATTGTTCATTCCTTTGGCTTGTTTCTCTAGGCCTTCCTCAATCCCAATAATTCTTAAATTTGGCATTTTCATGATATCCCATAGTTCTTGTAGATTCTGTTCATGATTTCTTACCATCTTCTCTGTTTGTTCAACTTTGTTTTCAAGATTAAATATTTTGTCTTCAATGTCTGAGGTTCTGTCTTCCAGGTGTTCTATCCTACTGGATATGCTTTCTATGGAGTTCTTAATTTGGTTTATTGTTTCCTTCATGTCAAAGATTTCTGTTTGTTTTTTTTTCCAATATCTCTAACTCTTTATTGAAATGATCTTTTGCTTCCTGTATTTGCTCTTTTAATTGTCGATTGGTGCGATCATTCAATGCCTGCATTTGCTCTTTCATCTCATCATTCAGTGCGTGCATTTGCTCTTTCATCTCATCGTTTGCTTCTCTGATCATTTTAATTATGTACATTCTGAACTCCTTTTCTGTCATTTCTTCTGCCATGCTGTCATTGGGTTTTATTGATGTAACATCTAGATTTGTTTGGGGCATTTTCTTTCCTTGTTTTCTCATATTGTTCAGGTATCAGTGAACCGCTGAAATATTGCAGATTTCCTCTATTGACTTACAATGTCCTTGAAGATTTCTATATATATCCCCCCTTAGCCTTCAGTAGGCTGAAGTCTTGGAGGAAGTTGATAATGCGGTGCTCCACAAGGAAGCTGCCTCTCTAGGAGTGGTGGCCTTCAGGTGGGGTATAATCCCTGCTAGTTGGCAGAGGTGCCTCCACTTGTTGACCAATGGTCATCCAAAGGGGACCTAGGCTGCGGGCTGAGGCAAGGCCTGTTTGGGCCTGAGTCTCTGGTTTTACCGTCCTTGTGGGGAAACCTCACCCGGCAGGGAAGACTCACCCGGTGGGGAGGTCTCGCTGGTCAGTTCCTCCTAGAGGTTCCCTTCAATTTACAGCTACTGCCTGGGCTGGGCTGCCTTCCTCTGCAAAGTTCCCAGGGGCCCGTACCTACCTCCTGGCCCTGGGAGCCTCACCCTTCGCAGATGAATCTCCTTAGGCTGCCCCTCCTCAGAGAATCTGCGCGCAGGCCTGGAACCTTCGCTCCGCCCTAAGCCTGTCTCTGTGTGGCTCTTCCACCCAGAAGCCTCCTAGATCCTGGGACCCTGCTCTGCACCTAATCGCCTGGCTATGCGGCCCCTCCTCTGAGCAGCCACCTGGGGCCCCGTACAATCGCTCTGAGTCCCAGAGACCCGCCACACGCCTCTTCCTCCAGACAGCCGCCCAGTATTCCGGTGCGGTCACTAGGAGTCCAAGCAACTCACTGCGTGCCTCCTCCTCCCACCAACCACCCGTAGCCCTGGGCAATCAATCACTCCGAGTCGAAGTAACCCTCCCCGTTCCTCCTCCTTCTCCAGATAACCCCCGGGTGTTCAGGAGAGGTGGCTCTGAGTGGCTCTGAATCCACGTGACCCGCTGCACGCGTCCTCTGGGCAACCGCCCAGAGCTCTGGTGCGGCCACTCCAGACCAAGTGACCCACCGCGCTTCCCTTCCAGGCAGCCCCCCTGTGTTCAGGAGCTGTCACTTTAAGTCCAAACCACTCACCACTCGCCTTCTCCTCTGAGCAGCCGCCTGGAGCGCTAATGCAGTCACTGCGAGTCTAAACGACCCGACGCGCTCCTCCTCCTCCTCCTCCTAGTCCTCCAGGCAGGCCCCGGTGTTCAGAAGTGGTCTGAGTCCAAACAGCTTGCCATGCAGCCCCTCCTCTGGCAACCGCCTGTAGCTCTGGTGTAGTCACTCTGAATCCAAGCGGCCATGCTCCTCTTCCTCCTCCTCGTCCTCAGGGCAGGCCCCGGGGTTCAGAAGTGGTCTGAGTCCAAACAGCTCGCCACGCGGCTTCTCCTCTGGCAACCGCCTGTAGCTCTGGTGCAGTCACTCCGAATCCAAGCGGCACGCTCCTCCTCCTCCTCCTCCTCAGGGCAGGCCCTGATGTTCTGAGTCCACACAGCTCTCCTCACCACTCCTCCCCTGGGCAGCTGCCGGAGCCCCAGTGGTTGCTCCGAGTCCCAGTGCTGTGTTGAGCGGCCTCCTTTACGGCGCTCCCAGTTGTCTGAGTTCACTGCTCCAGCGGGGGGAGGGGTGTCTCGCCGGCAGCTCTACTTCACAAAGTTCCCTGCGTTCCGGGACTACAGTCCCATCCGGGACACCTCCCCAATGGGAGAGAGTCACCCGGCTGCTTTGAGTTGATCCCAACTGTCTCAATATCTCCTCTTTTGAATCCTGAGTCCTGGAGCAACATGAAATGCAGCCACCCTCTAGGCCGCCATCTTGAAACACTCCTATATTAATTATTAAAAATCGCTTCCTTTCTTTAATCCTTTTTTTTTTTTTTCTTTTTTTTTGTTGGTACTGGGGAGTGAACCGCCTCATGTACTAGGCGAGTGTTCTACCACTGAACCATTTCCCCAGGCCAGAGGAGAAGCTTTACCTAATCCCTTATGTGATAAGTTGTTTCCATTCTCTTTGTGATACCTACTGACTGTTATCAGAGCAAGGTGTTTATTAGAGGAAAGTAGGCTACCTTCTAACACACCTGGGTACTTCTGTTATCCCTCTGGTGGCTTGTGCTTACTAAGAGGTAGTTACATTAATGATAATATGATTAAATCATGTGTATATTAACTGATAAAATATGAATGTCAAAAATCCTTAATTGTAAAGTGAATTGTTATTTCTACAAAAATTTATATTAAAACCTTTGGGGAAACTCAAGATGTCAGTAAGAGTAAGTTGCTTTAAAAATGCTATAAAATTAGGGTAAAAATACTTTAAAAATGCATCTATACTTAGGTTGGCTAAGTTTTTGTTTTAAAGAAATTTAACTAAATATATTGTTTCTCCATTTTGGTTCTGGGGATTGAATCCAGAGGCACTTTACCACTGAGTTACATCCCCAGCTCTTTCAATTTTTTTTTTTATTTTGAAACAGTGTCTTGTCAAGTTGTTGAGGGCATCACTAGAATGCCGATGCTGGCATCAAAACTTGTGATCCTGCCTCAGCCTCCCAAGTCACTGGGATTACAGGCATGTGCCATTATGCCTGCCTTAATCTACACATTTTAGTGCAGTTTATGCAAGAAAGAAAAATTGGAACTCATATTCAAACAGAAAGGCCTTGACTTTATATCAAATTTTGGTTAATCTGTGTCTTTTAAGTTGAAGTGTTAATAAATGTATCATTTTTATCTTTCCCTTCTGCCTTAAACATTTTTTAAAAAACAACTATTAGTCCCTATCAAGGTAGGATAAGAGGGCTTCTGTATACATTTACCTTCATATTCTTCAGTAACCCTGACCATGTTTTGGAGAATCCTGAGAAGAGCCACATATGGGTATGGACTGGACCAATGAATTATGGTCTTGTCTTATACATAGCTTCCACAATTTTATTTCTTATTTTATATTTCCCATTCAGTATCTAAGTTTATTTCCCTCATCTAAACCAATTTTTTACCACTTAGGTATCACAGAAAAAATTTTTACTATCCTGTTGGTACATGACGCGGGTCTGAATCTAATGGTGGGTGAAAGTTTATGTTTAGCAATGTCACTCCTATCTTTCAAGTCCTAATACCCTCCATCAAACTAGTGAACTATGATATAAAGAATCTTATGTTCTTATGGGTTGAAGTGCATACTTGAAAACAGTCTACAGAAATAGTTAATTACCTGGCCACTTTAGTCAGACGTGCATGGTTTAGGTTTCAGCGTTACCACTTATTTTTTGTGTTACTTTCTACAAGTTACTCATATTCTTCACATTTCAATTTCCTCTTTCATAAATTATAATAAGAGTAGCTGCCTCATAAGAATGTTAAGAGGATAAACAAATAATAAATGTTAAGTGTATTGCAGTATGTGGAATATAGTGAGCACTAAATATTACCTATTCTTGTATCATTAGTATATGTTCACAGTTACACCTGCATAATCTTTAAATGGTCTTTATTACTTTCAGTGTTAATAAGTTTGGAAACTCAGAGACCCTAAATTCAATCCTTATCACCAAAAACAACAAAATAAACAAAACAAAAAGAACTCATAGAGAAGTATACAATAGAGTTAATAAATCTAAAGTATACTTAGACACAGAAATACATAGGAACAACTAAAACCAAGAGATTAAAGATTAGATTATTGAGTTAGTGCATATCTACAATATTCTACCTATTATTAAAATGAGGCCCATTAAATTAGAAAAATGAAATACAGTTAACCACCTTCTATTTCCTTCGTAGTTATCATCTGCTATTCATCTACATGATTATAAAACAAGAAGTAAAATCAGAGAAGCTATGTATATTTCCTCTTCAGTATCTAAGTTTGTTTCTCTCAACTGGTTTTCTTTGCGATACCATTTAGGTATCGCAATAAAAATTTATTATTAGCTGTTTTGTTAATTCCTTTCTTAAAAGTATTTAGTGTTCATTAATCACTTTATAAGTCTTATTAATTTACCATATGTTTACATTTCAGGGGACACAGTTCAATCTAACTTATAATTTAATCTCTATAATAATGTGTTTTGTTGTGATCGTTATTACAAATAACTCTGTATATTCTTTACTAAAGACAAAATACTTTTTTTCTTCTTGAGGCTCCCCTAAGGATTTAAAGCTATGATTTAACACAGGTAAAATTATATATAAAACATTAAATTCAGAACTAGTTTTGATAATACTCCTACCTCATGCATCTTACCTTCTTATGCAAAACCACCACTAAAATCTCTGGATAATTCAGAAACATTTTGTCTTTCAGGAATCTAAAAACAAAACATGTTAACTTTTTCTTCAGATTGTGGGGAAATTAATTTAGTAGACTTTAGAAGAGCCAGACAACTACAGTAAAGAGTAAGATTCAGGAAACTGAAACTTAGAAATGTGAGATCAGTTCAGAAGACCCAAAATACTGCATAGAAGGCTGTGATGGTATCTCAGTGGTAGGGCACTTGCCTAGCAGGTGCAAGAACCTATGTTCAATTCCCAGCACTGCCCTAGAACACATTTTATAGATCTCATGTTTGGTCACAGAACCATTCTTTAAAAAAAAAATTTAAAATCAAAATCATATCAGGCATTTTTTCCAACCATAACAGAATGAAAAAAAAAATATTGCATGATATCTTTTGTACATGGAAGGTCAAAGAAATTCAAAGATAGAGAATAAGGAAGTCATTGCCAGCAGCAGTAGTGGGGGCAGAAAAGGAGAGATGTAGGTCAGGTGGGCAGAATGAAGAAATCTAGAGATCTGATGTGCAACGTGAAAACTGTAGTTAATAAAATTGTCCTGTATTTGGGATTCATGCTGAAGGACAAGATTTTAGTTGCTCTTGCCACCAAAAATAGAAAAGTTTGAGTTGATGGATATGTTTGAAGGTCACCTTAATAACCTTCAAACTAGAAAAAGTACAGGTTTTTCTATCAGAGTTTTAGTGTCCCCATGTAGTGTTGACTATCCACTTTTAGGCCAAAAGCTAAAATATGGAAATGCATCACAATTCAGTCTTCTAGTGTCAACCTTCCTCTAAAATCTGTCTACTTGTGTTCATCTTCTAGAACTGTTGGGTAGTTTACATTTTTTTCCCAGTTTATAGTGTTAGATATCTGAGGGAGGACCCATGTGATAGAATTTTTCTTGGCTGTACAAAGCAAAACCTCCTCAGTAGTATTTTGGGAGTTTGGGCTTTCATAAACACTGACACTTTCTCAAATAACTTGTTTCTAGCCATAGAAATATTTGTATACCAGGGAACTGATATTTAGTTTTAATGCCAAAAATTTTAAAAACTGATTTTATTGTTCTCTTCCTTATCATTTGTTGTTCCAGACTTTTATGTAATTGTTTTTTTTCTTTTCCATACATTCAGTGAGTAAATGACAGAACTCATAAGAAAAATATATAAATTTTTAAGTTTGAGATTTGCTTTTTAGCTTTTTTTTTTTACTGTAATATATAATACTGCTATAATTTCATCCTCCTACAAGGTTTTCTTTTTCAAACCTTAAAAGAAATTAATTAGTGAACAGAGTGTTTTATTTAGTTTAAAATCCAGAAGTTGCAGGAGATGTATGAAAACTTGCCTGTGAACCAAATCAGTGTCTGCTTTTTCACGCAAAGATCACCCTTCTTGGTACCACACAACCAAGGGCAAGGCAAACAGTATTTCACGCCTTTGTGTATTTAAGGACAGTCACAATAAAAATCCTTGCCTACCTCTAAATCAGAGCCTTTCCTGGCAGAATGCTAGTTCTGTTCCTCAGCTAGCCCTGTTTTTTCCGGGGATTTACTTTCACTGGAGAAGACAGCTCATCTTTGTATACCCTGTTTTTCTCAGGAATTAATCATCTACTTAGCCTCTTCTTTATTCTTTCCCAGCCAGATGATACCAGGGTCTTAGGGAGGTTGAAAGGCAACTTGTTCTCTTACAAAGACTGGCAATTTCTGACAAATATTTTAAGGTCAGAGAAATGTGATTCTTCACCCAGGGTTAGAATTAATGTGTTCTCTGTTTTAAGTTCCCTATTATAACATTAGTAGCAACTGCACATTCTAAAAACAAGCCAGAAAATTATTGGCCTTCACACTTAATCTTTGAACATTTCTCAGTAGTCATTTTTGTCTGTGAGACAAAGACTTAATTTGTTTTTAACCTGTTCTTTTTAAAAAATATTTTAATTGGCACATAATAATTGCACATAGATATAATGTGGTTATTTCAATAGTAGTATCAGATCAGGGTAATTGTAATATCTATCACCCAATCATTTGTCATTTGAATGTTGAGATCCTTTAAAATCCTCTGTACTAGCTATATTGAAATATATAATTAGTTGTTTTCAGCTGTAGTTAAAAGTATAACCATATTTATCCTTTTAATCTATTCTCACAGAATTTTATTACCGTACTGGCACAGTGTTCATGTTTATGCAGTTTGTAACAGTTTCTGCCTCCACATTGATTGGTTAGGATATTTTTCAGTTTCCCAAAGTTTTGAAAAAGAAAAAGAAAAAGAAAGATTTTAAATAACCTTCTATGGTTCTTATTGCTTTCTTTGTTAATCCTAGACCTTTTGGGTCTGTGTAGGAGAAACCAGTTTAGTCTGTACAGCTGACCATATATATATATATACATCATTACTATCCAAGTCTGTTTCTCTCTCAATTCTTAAGTATGTGTAACAATAATTTTTTTCTGGGAATTTTATGTAATTTTACCTAGGCAGCATATTTTTAGCCATCATTGATACCTAATGCAAAAGGGGAAACAGCAGTGTAAATGCATTTTATATCACGTTTGAAGCACTGTTCTGAGATTATCCTCCAACCCCTTCCTTTAAAGAGCTTATAATCTAGAAGAGTTTAATGACTTATTATTTATATATTTCTATATAAATAATAGAATAGGTAGAATTTGTACTTCAAATTTTATAATACCAGAATCCTAGATCTAATATATAACTTAACATAGTTTTAAATCTGAGTTGGTAAAATGTTCAAAAATAAACTTGTTTCTAGCTTTCTTCTATTCTAAGCACCTCTTCTCCAACATACTGTACCTTTCCCTGTCAAAAAATAAAACAATTTATACTAGCACTATTCTAGTCTGCACTCTGCGAAAAAAATAATTTTTGCTCTTTAAATATCAGTTATCCATTTGGGGGCAGGGAGAGGGGCATAAACAACTGAGGCAAGAAGTATGAGTAATTTTATTTATTACTGGTGTGTTCTGTCCACCAATCAACATGTCTAGTATATCTTTTGTGTGGCATAACACAATTGCATGAAAATAGAACTTATGTGGGAAGAGCACACCTATTCTTACATTTCCTTGAATACTACTTAGAATTGCCAATTTTCTTCAGCTTTAGTCACTAAAGGAAAGGCATGAACAGATCATTTATTCTTCCAAAACCATACAAAAAAAATTAGAAACTCATTAAGTCATTCAACAAATAGTAGCACTTGTACTGTGCCTGGCACTATTATAGTTACTACTAATGATACAGAGGTATGTAAAACAAAGGTCCCTTTTTTATTTTCAGATATATTCTGAATACTAAATATATAAAAGGTACAATTAAAATGTCAAGAAAGGCTGCTTTCCACTATGCTGACTTCATCAGTGCTGGACTTGCCTTGGATTGGAAACAACTATTTTCAGATATTGGACAGTTAACAGCATGGTGGTGTGATTCCTGAGAGAAAGGCTGGGGTGGGGGACAAGAACTAGACGAACCCACCTTTCTGCAGTAAGGTATTCTGACTATGGAGAACTCTAGCAGAGAATGACAGTCTTCCTGAACTGAGGAAACAGATTAGAGAATACATATTGTAGAGAATCTAGCAAAGAACTCTGAGGCTCAAAGATAATGGTGAGATTATAACATAGAAAGGAGTTTCTGACTAAACATCCATTTCGAGTGAAAAATCTGTTCTGTTTTGATCAGCACTGAGATTATAGTTCACTTCAGCTCTTTGTCTACCCTAATTGAAGGAGAAATATGATTGTCTTGGAACTGTGGTGATATGTCTATGAGAGGAGCATAATTTCTCCAGATACACAGGGTGAATGAGCTTGAGAGACTTTAGTTTTATCAAATAATTTGTATATACACTAGTTCATTAAGATGAAAACACTGCTTTTTATACTGTGGATCTGGTGCTAGCTCTTGTCTGCCTGGAAGTTAGAGGGTTACTTTATTCTTTGGCATCACATCCCTATCTTCTTATCAATCTGTGTTCTTCCATCCTCTGAAATGAAATATTTTCTTCTTCTCCATCTTATCTATCTTTCCTTTTCTCTTTATTCATCATCAGAAACAATTTTTTCAAAGATTTTTCTTTTGGTGCCAAGTTAGTGAGTGACCATATTGAAACCTTTCACATATTTTCAATCATGATAGCACAATTTAGAAACTGAGTGTGAGAACTCACTATGAATCACTATAAAACTTTTAAGAATAATTTCATTATTTACTTTGGGTTTAATCAAGTAACTATAGCTTTTCTATATTAACATTCCACATTTATCTAACTTGGATGCTGCATAATAACCCTGAACTAGAATCTTCAGAGATTGTGTACTATACGTAAAATACACAGATTTAGTTGTTCTTCTTTCTCCACATTTTTGACTTCACACTATGCCATTAGTGGAAATGAAGGCCATTAAAGGCTTGTAGAACTAGATTGGCCCTACTGAAAAGATGGAAGAAAAGATTTGTAAAAGACTGCTCTGATTAAACTTGCTCAAATAACTATGTCTATTCATGTGAGAATTCTTTTTTAGTTTAATTATTAAATATTTTCTCTGTACCTGTTATCTCTTAATTCTGTTATTACTTAACTAGTATTCCAGTCATGACTCTTTAATACATTGTTCTTGTAATCTGAAAATATTTTATCAATGCTTCCCTTTATATTGAATACCAATTTAAATGTAGTTGCCTAAATATTTTGTTCACAACACAGCATGGGCAAAAAAAGGAAGAAATAAATCAAGAATTGCCCTGTTGAAATACAGTTAGCTATAGTACACTTTTTCTCAATTTTATTCATTTGGCATAACATCTTTATGACTTTTGCTTTACCTGCTTATAGCTATACTTGTTTTTAACCTAATATTTTCTTGGAATTTTATGCCTCAATTTAAATAAATTTATTTTAAAAGAGATTTAAGTAAGAGAAACATTAGTAAACTGGAAAATAAGTATCATGTGCCATAACTATAATATTAACTAGAACATTCAACCTATTTATTAACCCTCAAACAGGTCTGAAGTTAAGCTGTTCTTTTTTGTTAAAAAGGAGAATTAGCTGATATTAGTACCACATTAAAAATTTCTTCTTGACATATTTGGAAAGATTGACAGATAATGGAAAATAGGATAACTTTGTAGCTATTTCATTCATTAAAATAGACTAGACTATGCTGCCATAACAAAGAACCTTAAAAATCTTAGTGATTTTACAGAACAAATGTCTATTTCTAGTTTACCCAGCAAGTTTGAATAGCTTTCCAGGTCAGCTGTCTTATGTGGAAATACATAGCAGTCCAGGCTACTTCAGCCTCGCAGTTTTACTATCTCACCATGAGATTTTCTTCATGACTTTTATTCTAGAGGAAGAGACAGGCCATTAGAATCATGCAGGGGCCATAGTTACTTCTACTGTAATCATGTTAGCCAGAACAAATCACAGAATCCTTCCTACGTACCACAATAGCCAGCAATTACAGTCACCCCTCTGCCTAGAATGGCATGAGATCAGAATGTTGGTAGGCACCATGATGTCTGCCACACTCTGTAATTCCATACTGCCTTTTTAAGGATCATTTAAAATTATCTCTTATGTCCTAAAATGAGTTTGATACCATGAGGAAAAATGATATGAATGAAATGATATAATTGAAATAAAAATACCTGGAAATGAATCTATCATTGACCACTTAATTACTGTGATCTGTGTAAGAGATCTTATGATTGTTTCCCATTTGTAAATAGGATTAATGTGTTCCTCCTAGAAAAAATTTTATGTTGGTCAAATGAGCTTAGGTTAAAAATGTAAATAAAAAAATGAAAAATAAACATATACATCTTGTTATTTTATTTGTTGTTGCTTAGCATTTTTGAAATCAGAATAATTATTTTTAGAGATATATGCCTAGAATTAGAATTGAGCTTGAGAAGTTTTTCATTACAAAGAAAAGAGGAAATATAGAGTCCCAAATAGATTTATCTCTTTCCACTGGTTCCCCCCCCAACCCCCACCCTCATCCCCTCAGGGGTGTGGACCTAACCCAGGGCCTCACTCTTGTGAGGCAAGCATTCTACCATGGAGCTGTATTCCCACTGCTTCTATTGGTCTTTCTAAAACAAAGTTGAAACGTAGTTTTTCTACCACTGAAATACTTTTTTTCAATTTTTTTTTTTTCTTCTCAGCAGTGCTAGGAATTGAACCTAGGGCCTGGCAAATGCTAGGCGATTACGAAGCTATAGTTCCCCAGCCCTTTTTAAATTTTATTTTAAGATAGAGTCTTCATTTGCCTAGGCAGAACTCAAACTTAGATTCTCCTGTCTCAATCCCCCCAGTCAACTGGATTATAGGTGTGTGTGTACCACTGCACCTGGCTAAGAAAAAAAAAATTTAAGAGTAGTTCCGGCTAGGCATGGTAGCCCTCACCTGTAATCCCAGTGATTCAGGATGCTGTAACTCTTGGTAAAATGCCCCTGGGTTAAACCTAACCAGTACCAAAAAAAAAAAAAAAAAAAAAAAAAAGTATTTTCATTAGGCCAAAAAATTAATTAAAAAGAAAAAAATGTTCTTACATTTCATTTTGCTTTGGAGTACCAAATAAGAACTGAGCAAAAATTTAAATTATGTATAAAACTATAAGAAGACTAACATCAATAAATGTAATGTTGGAGAAAGTTTAGTTTCTAAACATTTTTATTTGACAAAACTTTAAATAGTATCAATTAATTTCTCAAGATAAAGTGTGATAATATTTATTTCAATTGACTAAATCCATAACTCAGGTATCAGTGCACATTTCTTATATCCTGTTGATATAAAAATAAAGCCACATGTACCTGAAGTAACCAGCTTTTCTAGGCCACTTCTGTCTCAAATTCTTCCTTAATTTTCTAATAGAGTTTATAAAGGAATGATGTTATTTCTTCTTATTTGGTAGAATTCATCATTGCTGCCAGCTGGGACTGGGCTTTTCTTTGTGGGAAAATGTTTAATTACTACTTCAATTTCTTTCTTGTTATAAATCTATTCAGATTTTTCCATCACTTAATTTATCAACTTTGATTATTTGTTCTTTCTAGGAATTTGTCCATTTTATCTAAATTATCTAATTGGTGATCATAAAATCATTCATAATATTCACTTATGATTCTTTTCATTTCTATGGAGTCAATAGTGATATCCCCTTTTATTCATGATTTTGGTAATTCATGTCAGTTTTTCTTCATCAGATTAAGGTTTTTTAATTTTGTTAATTTTCTTTTAAGAATTAAATTCTGCTTTCATTGTTTTCTTCATTTTTTATTTGCCATTTTATTTATTTTTGCTTTCATCTTTATTATTTCCTTTTTCTGCTTATTTGGGTTTTAGTTTGCTCTTTAGTTCTGCTTTTTAAAGACACAAAGTGAATGTATTTTTCCCCAGTGACTTTTTTTAGAAGTTATTTGTTTTTTTATTTTTTACAGACTGCATTTTGACTCATTGTACACAAATGGGATACATCATTTCATTTCTATAGTTGTATACGATGTAGATTCATACCATTCGTGTAATCACACATATACATACGGTAATGATGTCTGTCTCATTCCACCATTTTTCACCACCCCCCCTCATTTCCTTCTACATAATCTAAAGCTCCTCCATTCTTCTTCTCCATCCCACTCCTCAGCTTATACCCAAAGGACTTAAAATCAGCATACTACAGTGACTCAGCCACATCAATGTTTATAGCGGCTCAATTCACAATAGCTAGATTGTGGAACCAACCTAGATGCCCTTCAGCAGATGAATGGATAAAGAAACGATGGTGTATATATACACAATGGAATATTATTCAGCCAGAAAGAATAATAATAATATGGCACTTGCAAATAAATGGATGGAATTGGAGAATATCATGCTGAGTGAAATAAGCCAATTCCCAGTTACTTTTGCAACCATAAAACTCTTCATGAAACTTTAAAAGAAGGTAAATATACAAAATCTATAATTTTCTAAAACTACCTGTTTTAAAACTTTTTTTTATCTTCCATTTTGAAGGAAATACTTTACTCAACAGGAAGAGCTTCTTGACATTCTTCCTTTCTTCAAGATGTTGTTTGTGTATCATTAAAGTATGTTCATGATAACAGTTAATCAGCACATTGGACAGGTTGGAAGCATCTATTTCCATTTATTTCCAGATATTCATGGTACCCTGAATAAATGTTTAGGAACTTAAATGCTAATAATATTATAGGATTCTACCTATGAAAGATCTGTTAAACTTTTTAAAGTCACATTTTCTCTTTCCCAATACATTACCCATTGTTTCTCTTCACTTCCTTGACTGTTCTGAAGTTCAGATTGTTTACCATCATGCACTTTATAGATTTAGCTCTTATTTTTAGGTCTTTCATCCATTTACATTTAATATTCTGTGTGGTATAAGGGTTCAGCTTCATTCTTTTGCAGAAAGATATTCAATTTTCTCAAAACCATTTATTGAAAAGACTGTCCTTTTACTATTAAATGGTATTGGTACCCTTATTGAAAGTTATATGATCTTAGGGTTTGTAGGTCCTCCATTCTGTTTCATTGGTCTGTATGTCTGTCTTTACTCCAGTACCAAAACATTTTGCTTACTGAAGTTTTGCAGTAAGTTGTATTACAAATGTCTTCAATCAGAGGCCTGACTCTAGAGATCTAGAAAGACTAGGTTTGACCACCTGTTTCTTCTAGAGTCCAGTTAACAGACATCATGATGATGAAGCAGGAAAGGGGTTTATTTCCTGCTGGACCAGAATGGGAAGACAGTTGATCTTGAAAATTGTCTTCCATACTGAAAACAGTTTCAGGATTATATGGGGGAAGAACAAAAGCAGAAAACTAAGTAGTATGCGTATGCAGAGCAATTTGGATTGGCCTGGTTCTAGGTCTAGTTCTTGGAAGTCCTGGTGTGGCTTCTTGGTACCAGGGTTTGGGGGGCAGTTTCTGTTCAGTTTCCATTTCCAGCATGACTGCCCACAGAAACACAGAGCAATAACAAAATTTAGGTTAATCAAGATAATGACTAGGCCTTCCTTTAAATCCCTTTATTATTGTTGTTGTTGTTTTTATGCCAGCCACTGAACTCAGGGCCTTGTGCATGATAAACACACTTTGTACTACTAAGCTACACCTGTAATCTTGTAGTAAGTTTTGAAATCAGGAAATGTAAGGACTCCAATTTTATTCTTTTTCAATGCTGTTTTGACTATTCAGGGGTCCCTTGAGATTTCATGTTAACTGTAGGATGGGTGCTTCTATTTTTGCAGTAAAAGGTCATTGAGATTTTCACAGGGATTGCTTTGAATCTATCTTTTATTTTGGGTAGTATTGCCACCCTAACAAGCCTTTCAGGGGATGCTTTTTCATTAATTGATGACTAATTTGTTTCAGCAGTATTTTATAAAGTTTTCAGCATAGAAGTGTTTTTGCCTCTTTGGTTACATTTATTCTTAAGTACTGTGTGCGCACACATGTGTGTTTATGTGTGTGTGTTATTTTAAATTGAATTGTTTCCTTAGTTTTCTTCTCAGATTATTCATTGTTAGTGTATAGAAATGCAGCTGAGTTTTGTGATCATGTAACTTTGTTGAACTCATTTATTACTTTTATTAATTTATTTTGTGGAATCTTCTTAGAGTATTCTACATGTTAGATTATATAATCTGCAAGCAGAGATAATTTACTTCTTCCTTTCTAATCTGGATGCTTTATGCTTCTTTTTCTTTCCAAAACTAAGAATCTTTTTATCCCATTTGCCAGTTTATCTTTAGACTAATCTTATTATACTTGATATTTCAAATCCTACTTTGTGAAAATACTTCCTTTTTTCCCCCCACACTTATGTTTATTAAAAACTGACAAACAAACAAAACCTGTACAAAAAATATTCCAAGTCATTTATCACTTTCAAACAGTAATCATGAGACACATTATTGCCTAGGGCCTCCTCCTCTTCTTCCACAGCCATGTCTCTTCCTCTACCTTCAGCCTCGGCCTCTTCCTGCAACAGCTTCCCATTTCTTAGATTTCACCTTAGGTTTAACATCCACAAGTAGTGTATCCAGAGGTAAGCTATCTGGTAGAATAAAGTATCAAATGTTATTTCCCCGAATACTCAATGCTTCTAGTTGTACACGTTCTCTGTTCTTCAGGGTCATTTTCACAGCTTTAAGATGTGTATTCATGCTGACATCTACACCTGTAATTGTTCCATGGACCTGTGTTCCATTCTTCAATTCAGTGGTTACAGTTTCATGACTCATTTTCATCAAAAATCTCACGAGCTTCTTCCTAGTGGTGCTGTTGCCCTTTTGGTCTGATAGCTCACAATATCAGACAACGGAAAACCCTCCAACTAAGAGTTATGAATCGAAAATACTTTGATACTGGTAAAGCAAAACTTTTAAACCTGAACTATCTCTGAAATAAAATGGTTTATCAAGCCATTATAGGTGTTAACCTGAAAAAAGAACAGGTCCTGGGACAAATTTCTGCTGTAGGATTATTAGAAAAATGTTCATTAGACCTAAAACTAAGAATATTTTTCGTAATGAAATATTTAAGGAAGGAAAGCACAAGATGTTTACACTGAACCTTCATTGGCCATAGATAGGAGAGGGGTGGGACAGTGCAAAGATGGGAAGTCTTTGGAATAGGAAGGCAGTTCATAAAGAGTAATAATTGTTGCTTCTGCATTGGCTGGGGTTAATAGTCTGGAAAGTTTATACATAAACAGGGTTTGGTGGCACTGGTAGTCAGACTTGATGGGAATTAAATCAAGGTTTCATCACACTTCCAGGAATGTGAAGTCATCTTTTGTTGGTTTTACATGCAACTGTGAACTGATTAACTTCCCTTATATCTTTCCCCACTCCTTCCTCTTGTCCTTGTAATAAAGTTTAGGATATCTCAGAATTTTTCCTTCATCAGCACTTTGTGTTATTCTGCCTATTATATTCACCCTTCATTTTTCTTTCTTTCTTTCTTTTTTGCCATTCTAGGGCTTGAACCCAGGGATAAATCCCTCTACCACTGTGCCACATCCCCAATCCTTTTTATTTTATTTTTTTATTTTGAGACAGGGTCTTGCTTGCAGTTCTTGAACTTGAAGTTCTCCTGCCTATCCTCCCAAGTACCTAAGATTATAGGCATGTACCACTCTGCCCAGCTCATTCTTCATTTCTCATTTTTCTGACCTTTCCTTTGATTTTGTCAATCTCCATACAATTCTTTCATGAGTATCTAATTCTTGTGCTACTCTCTTTTTAAAAATTCCTTTCTGCTTTGAAACCTTTATCAAAGACAAATGCCTCAATAGTTATTTTAAATCCTTATTTTAATGCTGTTTTATTTGTTTGGATTAAGTTTGCATCAATATCATCAACATCATAACAGTGTACACAGGAACCTCCATAGGTGGATTTTCTTTTTACTATTGACAGTCCTGTGTGATAGATCTGATTGCTCTTGTTTGCTGTCAAAGGAACACCCACACACACACACACACACACTACCAAGAGATCTTGGGAATAATTGTCATTGTTTAACCTAGACCTGTTGTTTGTTTGTTTGTTTTTGGTTTTTTGTTTGTTGCTAGGGATTGAACTCGGGGGCACTCAACCACTGAGTCACATCCCCAGCCCTTTTTTGAATTTTATTTAGAGACAGGGTCTCAGTGAGTTGCCTTGTGCCTCACTGAGTTGCTGAGGCTGGCTTTGAACTTGAGATCCTCCTGCTTCAGCCTCCCCAGCCACTGTGTCACCTAGACCATTTTAGTTTGAACATTTTACTACTTTCTAAAGCATAACCTGTATTTACTTCAACATTGTATACCCTTCTTAGTTTTTTTAAACAATGAATATTGTTGTTATTCTCATTCCCTGTTTTAGTCCACTTTTTGGCAGCTGTGACTAAATGACCTGACCAGCACAACTGTAGAGGAGGAATAGTTTATTTGAGGGCTCACAGTTTCAGAAGTCTTAGTCTATAGAAGGCCGCTCCATTCCTCAGGGCTTGAGGTGAGGCAGAACATCATGGAGGAAGAGCATGGTGAAGGGAAGCAGCTCAAATGGTGATCAGAAAGCAGAGAGAGAGCCTACACTCTCTACAAACAAAATATATACCCCATAGCCATGCCCCCAATTAACCACTCCCTCCAGCCACACCCCACCTGCCTCCATTTACCACTATTAATCCCATCAGGGAATTAATCCATTGATTAGATTAAGACTCTCACAACCCAATCACTTCTCCTCTGAACCTTCTTGCATTGTCTCACACATGAGCTTTTGGGGGACACCTCACATCCAAGCTATAACATTTCCCTCTAGCATCTTAGACATTTTTGTGTTACTCCCTCTTTCCCCGCAACACACACACAAAATTCAGACTTTCCAAATCATGCTGAAACTGTGATGTTAGTATTGACACAGCAAAACCAGTAATATTCACCATTTCTCACTTAGTTTTCAAGAATAATAGTAGAATGTGCTGGAAATGTAACATCCTGAGATAAAGAAGAGCTGGTTGGAACATCCTGGGCCTGTTCCCAGTCCCCTGCCCATAACTGGATGCCCTTTAATGCTCTCACCCAGTGACTCAAATGACCTGAGGGTATAACACTCAGGATAGACTGCTTTCCAAGATTCCTCCGCTGTGGTGCAAGTGAGGCACACACAGACAAGGCTTTATCCATCCTGAGCAGATTTTCTGAGCCTTGGGGCAACAGCTAACAGTGGATCCTAGTCTTCTGTTTTCCCTTATTGTCTATCCTTAATAAATCTGTTTTGCACTACAAAACCTAGTAGTATTCGGTGCTGGGCATTGCTCTGAGGTTTTAATTTGAATTAATGTAATCTTTACAACTGATCCATGATGTAGGTACTGCTATTAACCCAAAATAACTGGTAAGGAAACATGCACACAGAAAGATTCTTACAGCTAAGAAACATGGAACAGGTGGGAATCTAACTTAGGCTTTGTAGTTTCAAAGCCTAGACCCTAATTCTTGTACTATCCAACTCCTTTATTGTTGTGCTACCATGTTATACTGCCTCTACATACTGTGCATTGAAACCACTTGCTTACTTTATTTTCCATAGCCATAGTCATCACTGCTCCATGTCTTTCAAACCATCATTCCTGTCCTCCAAATCCACATGCATCCTTCCTCAACCTCTGCCAGATTCCCAAAGTCAAGTCTCTTACAGTGTAAAAATCATGTTCCCAGTGGAGGATCAGATCACCTCTCAGTAGTAGTTTCCCGTGGGCTCTTACATCACAATAAAATATCTGGTTTTGGTTTTCGTTGTTTTTATTCATCTTACTCAACCACTTTTATTTCAACTATCAGTAAAATTCTTTTGATGTAGCATTTTCTTACCTATCTGAATTATCTTATATACCATTTTTACAATGAAGTTTATTAAAATAGTCTAGGCTTTCAAGAAAAATACAGTCTACATCTTCTAAGTGATCCTTTTATTTTTCTCTACCAAGAGGTATTATGACTACTGGACAATCTGTCATTTTCTGTGATTGTATCTCCTGTGTTTGACTGGCTTACGAGTAACATTTGTTGTCTATAATAGCACCATTACCATCTCCTTTATAAAATAATTTAACTTTATTATTAGACACACACAGTACCCCATGGATGAGGAAGTGGTAAAGGTAGATAGAAGAAATGATTATATATCATTTGTGAGCTTTAAAGATAATCTTAGCTGGAATTCCCTGAGAAGGGAGTCAGTATGACATTAGGCTTCACAAATCAAAGATAACTATCTTTGTTAGTTAATTATGTATTTTAATAAAAAAATGCATGTTTTCTCTTCTATTATCTATTCAATTTCTGATTAATACCATTTAGTCCATACTCTTTTCATAGTCTTCAGCTATTTTTTTTTCTGTATGATTTCTAGGACCCTGATCTTTCCCTTTGATTTCCTCTCATAAATTTTGTATATTCCTCATACCTCCCTCCAGTTTTTCTACCATTCTCAATTTCTTTTTTATATTTCTCCTCTAAAATGCTGTTTTCTGTCTGTTTATTACTCCAAAAGTTTACTAAGTAGAACTTTTAGATATAGAGAGTCCCTTGATCAGGAACCAGTGCTGACTTTGTCAGAACTCAGCAGGTATAATAGTTATTCTGATGCCATGATAATACTTTAATAAAATTCTAGTAAAGGACTTAAAAGTGTTAAGAATAAAATTATAATCATTTCTCCTAAATGCAATATTGAATAAATAAAATGTTTTGTTATTTTTTAATCAGTTGGTGAGAATATAATGAAAGAGATTTGGATGTTGGCTATTAGTCACTTGCATATATATCTCAAGAATTTAATTTGTGATAATGATTTTAAAAGACACACTCAAATATTATTACACTCTTAGCAGAGTTGAAAGTTCTGCTATCCCAAAGCTTACTTTTGGATACAAATCATCCTGTTGGCGCCCTTGAAATTAGGCCTCTGTTGCTACGGAGACAGTGACAGACTTTAAGTTGTATTTTTAACATATACTTGAAATATATATATACACATAATTTAAGTTTTAAGTTATGATTTAGTTGTCTGTAGGTTTTGAGTATTGGCACATTTAAAAATTATTTTCTATATCCTTTAAATACTTTATCATTTTTAATCTTCCAAAGAAAATAAAGAAGAATTCTGGCCATTGGAATGACTACGTTTTATAATTCTTTTTAGAGCATATTTAGGAATAACAGAATCCCTTGTGGGTCAGTAAGGAATGAGGATTTTGAAGAACATGCAGGAACTTTTGGAAAAACAAAAAATGGCAATGTGATCTTAAACATTTACATGTCTTAGACGCATATAGTTATGACACTAATATATAAAGCATACAAAGCAATTTCACATTCATTTGATCTTTTTGTACTAGTACTATGCTAAATCGTTTCACCTTATTAAAGTTTATTTAATAGAACTCAGTTTTAAAGTACCATAGCAATCTTCATAATTTTAACTTTTAAAATACTTAACTGAGCCTAGCACAGTGGCACACGCCTATAATTCCGGTGTATTGGGCAGTTGCAAGTTTAAGGCCAGCCTCAGCAATTTAGTGAGGCCATAAGCAACTTAGTGAAACTCTGTCTCAAAGTGTAAAAGGGTAGGGGCAGTGCTGGGGATGTCACAGTGGTAAAGTACCCCTGGGTTCAATACCCAGTACCAAAAAACAAAGCAAAAAACTTATTATTTGAATAAACATTAACAGTATTTCTTAATTTTCCCCTAAAAATCAGTAAATAAAATTGATGTGTGCTTTCAATAAGTAAAACTTTCAATTCATAAATTGTACTTCATTCCTTATAATAATGAATGAATTCCATCACATGGAATATTACTATTCCATAGACTTCATGATTAAATTTGTAACTAAATTACATCTCTTCAGCATCAGTATCAAATTGGCATGGCCTAGTTAATATTTTAGTCTGCTAGGAGTTTCAACTTCCTACATTAGTGACAGAACACTGCATTGATTGATTTAGACTGTAGAGATTAGGAGTGATGGCTTGTATTTAATCCTACTTTTGGTGTTTATCATGACTGAGTATTAAAGCAGCTTTCTGGATAAAGACAATCTTTTGATTACAGACAGTTATCATGAACAAAACCTTTAAACTTAGTCCCATCATTTCCTTAGTTAGTACTTATATTTAATGGCACTAAAAGCCAAAATAGGAAAGTTCTTTGCTTTATAAAGAGAGAAAAGAGCCAGAAATAGCAGATAATCATAATTTATGCTTATAGTTTTGAATATTAGATTTTAGCTTTTCTCTTTTTCAGTGACTTTTTAGCAATACCCATCTCCTCTATGAAGAATGCAGTTAATTTTTTTTTTTCTGGCACAAAAAAAGAGTAACCTGATCTGAGTCTGACAGAGTGTGTCGTTCATTTAAGTGCTTCCATCTGTTGCCTGCTGTTCCCCTTACTCATGACCCCTCTATGTTTCTCTCTTTCCCTTCTCCTTCTCTTTCCCTGTTTCTCTTTACTTTTTTTCTCTCCCTTCCTTTCTGTTTTCCTCTCTCTCTCCTCCCTCTCTCTCTGGCTCTCTCTCTTTGTCCTTAGCCCCTCTGAGGAAGGCAAAGTTTGTTGAGAGCCCACGAATTCCAGAATCCGAGCTTGGCTCCCCAACCCTCACTTCAGCTCAGAAACTGGACGTGGACGCATACTGCCCTGGTAAGCATGCATGCAGAGTGTCTGCTTTGAAAGAGGGAGGATTGGATCAGGCCCATCCAGCAGAGCAGAGTTTTGCATGTATACTACTCATAAAATCATGTTAACTCTTTTACAGCCGGTTATATATTCTCCTTAAAGAATATAGTTTTTATTGGAAATTCTGTTTTGACTTTTGATATAATAATAGTAAATATTGAAAGCAATTTCAAAGATAGTTTTCAAAAGAAAATAATTTGAGTTATTTTTGTGATTTGAAATAATAGAAGAGATTTTGTCATAGCCTTGTGCAAATGGGAATGTTGAAGATATGAATATGAATCTTCACTCAACACTGGACCTTTACATATGACCTATTATGCCTAATTTCTACTAGAATTCTGGATAGTTATAGGAAATACTTGTGATGTTGGAAACATTAAACTTGAATTAGGAAAGAAATAGATTCCTGAGTTGAATTCCTTTTGGACACTCACTTTTAGAAATACCTCTTCTTATGTCTGGCATGTAAACACATGTGGGACTTCACTAAAACCCTTCCTGTGTGGGAGCCAAACTGAGACAGACTCATTATCAATGCTTAGATTCTTTCAGACTTAGATGTGTTGCCTGGCAACATCCTTTACACTCTTTCTAGAGTGAGTCTATAGAATTGTGTCAGCAGTGTTCACAGTTCTAGTTGAGTATACAGATCTGAATGTTAGTAAAGGACCTTAGAAGATTTGGTTTTGGGTCTTTTGTTTATTCTTGCTCATTAAAATTGCTGTTAACCAGCATGAATACAATCACTTAGTATTTACAGCATTAGGGGTCAGCAGAGTAAAATGATTCCTAGTTCTAGAAAAGATATCAATAGCTCTGATCATAAATGTCAGGATAATGTATCTCTGAAGCCAGATAGGACAAGCTAAAACAAGAAACAAACAATGGGAGAAACCTGGGCCAAACCTAATGAAACAAAAGACATTTGATTTTATATGAATCAATTTTTAAAATATTGAAAGACCTTGAGAATTTCACTCTCAGAGTATTGAACTTTGAACTTCAACCACTGTTACAGATGACTATTCAATAATGTTTATGTATTAGGAAACAGCTTTCCTGTTTCCAAAAGGAACAAAAGCTCTTTAACATGTTTTCAGGTATGGTCATACTTCTTAGGCAGTGGAATATTGTGTTTTGCATTTCTTCATGCAAATTTTAGTGTTCTAAAGTGAAATAAATAAATGCATTAACCCCTCTGCCTTTTTCCTAAGGCTTGTTCTTTTATGGGAGGGTTTGGGGTGAGTGGGTAACTGGGTGTTGAACCCAGGACTTCGCACATGCTATGAAAGTACTCTACCATTACCAGCTCCTTTTGTTTTCCAGATTTGCAAGTTAAAATACTCTTAGAGGAGTCTAATTTTTCACTTTCTTATTTCTCATATAACATCCTTAATCTGATCTAGCTATTGTTATTGTCATGAAACAAGTAGCTGCTGTTTGTTGGAATGTCAGTACTGAATAGCTATGGACAGTTTTATCCATGTAATTATTTATGCATATTTTCCACAAGCATAAATTCTTTGCTGATATAAAATTGAACCAACTAAACCTCAATTAAGATTTTTTAGAAAGCCAGGGAGAACCTACAACATGATGCCAAAATGCTAATTGCCATGTTATGTAATCTTTTTGTTTTTTACATCTGAAACAGACTTAAAGCAAAGAAACTTCATAGTGGTTTGCTCTTTTATAATAAAGACATTAGACCCTTTGGAAATAAGTTTCTATTGAGGGCGACAACATGAGATTTGGAAGCTGTTGTCTCTTCATAGGTTTAAAAATAAACCTGAATTAATGCACATACTCATAAAACAAACTGTTGGAATTTAGAAAAGTATACCCCAAAGTGGTTCTTTGGCATCCTGAGTACTTTGAACCAAAAGAAGCTTGGAAGACTTCAGAAGCATCCTCAGAACCAAGGTGTCCCTGACCTTTTTCTGCCCTCCTATCTTTCTTCCCAAAGCAGTACACGGAGGAACTTTTTCTGAAGTTTCCTTATCTGCCTAAAGGTAGATTCTTCAAAAAAGGAACTCAGTTGTCAGGAATCCCCTCCCAGGGAGTCTCATCCTACTCTGTTACAGGGGAAAGAAAAAGAAAAAGAAAGAAAGAAAAAAAAAAGGAAGTCTACATCATGCCCAAGCAAACTTTGTCACAGGCTACCTATTCTGAGGGCCCGTTCATCTCTCTCCCAAATCATTTGCTCTTCCCTAAGTTGCCCACATCATCTCTCCACTCTCCTCTGTGAACAGTGTATGAGCTTCTAGATTTCACTGGGTATTTGAGTATTTACTTTTTCTGATGCCACTTTGTACATAATTGGTTTGTATGCCTTTTCTCAAACTGTCCTGCTGTCAGTTTACTTCATAGGCTCAATTATGGAACCTTCAGAGGGTAAGAAAGAATTTTTTTGTACTTCTGCAAAACAAATACCAAGCCAGACTTTTTAAATATTTTTTTACATAAGATATAGTAACAGAAAAATGAACATATGTCATTGTATATTCCTATATAATAATGCAGTTAAAGCTAGTGTGTTCTGATATCTTCTTGTCCACCAGCTTTACTCATTATCACCTGCAAATTTAGGAAACTACATTTCACAGAGGCAGTGGTTGTAAATTAAAGATTGGAGCCGTGGTTCTCAAATTCTAGCATACTTCAGAATTATCAGGCAGACTCATCCAAATGCAGATTGGTAGGCCCAACCCCAGAAATTCTGGTTCAGTGGGTCTGGATTGGGTCAAACATTTCTAACAAATTCCCAGATGATGACTGAGCTGCTTTAGAGGCTCCATACTTTTAAGAACCAAAATTGAAGGGCTAGTATAAACATCTTACAAATGATACAGTGAATAAGGCTAGAAGTCTGTAGGGTTTATTCTACTGTTGTTGACTTCTGGAAAGTAATTGTTCATGTTGTTTCTGTATTTAAACTTAAAGCTCTTGGTGTCTGTATTTTGGGTTGGAAGTGTGCCTGAGACATATATATTTTTTCTTAGTTTTCTACTTGTACTTGGCACCTCTGTTACTCATGTCTAATGTTTCTGTGTTGTCCTACACATAAAAGGAAATTGTAGATCAAACTAGACCACGTCATTGTCATTGTCATTACTGCTTAGCCTGCAAAGTCTTAAGGAAAGCTACTTTGGGGGATATATATATATATATATAGCTGTTGATCCAGAATATGTGTCATAATAAATTGAGTACTTTAGTCTACATAGCATTATATTTTAGAATATCTAATCTGTTATGTTACTCCTCAGATCAGATTTTTTTATATCTAGGAAATGTGGGAAATATGTAAGTAAACAACATACTTTTGCTCTGCATCTGCAATCATGGAGATGATTAATAGTGTTAATGTGACTAAATTACCAGAGTTGGGGATGTTCAGGGAATTGTTTTAAATATTGTCTCACAATGGGCAATCTGAGACTTAGAGAATTAAAGTGATTTGTCTAGGGTCACCAGCAGGTTTTATTGCTGACCACTTGAAGTCGACACCATATATTCCAGAAATATATTGCCTTCTAATCCTATTACTGTGTAGATTCTCTAAGTACGCCTTATTACCCTCAGATTGAGAGGTAGAAAATTCAGTTTCTATGTATGAGATAGGGCCTATCTATTTTTATGAAAAAGGGTAGCCAACTGATAGCAGTTATTTCAATAGAATAATTCCTAAAGTAAGAGAACAGATTTATTCTATACTTTATAGCTTTTCTGCCTGTTATATTACCTGTGTGATTTTGAGTAAGTCAGCCTTTCTAAACCTACATTTCCTCATCTGTAAAAAAATGGAGATAACTTCAATCAGATTAATATACATAAAGCACTTAGCAGAATGGTTGGCTCATACTAAATTCTCATAAAATACTAGCTAAATCTATTATTAGAGTGACAATTCTTAAGTATAGCATACTCCTTTTTAAAATATTTTTTAGTTGTTGATGTACCTTTATTTTATTTATTTATATGTAATACTGAGAAATACCTCATACATGCTATGCAAGTGCTCTACCAATGAGCTACAACCCCAGCCCTAGCACACTCCCTTAAAAGCGTCTGTTCCCTTCATTCCCCTACCTCTTTTCCCTGTACTGGGGATTGAACCCAGGGCCTCTCAATGCTAGGAAAGCACCCTACCACTGAGCTGTATTCCCAGCCCTTTTTGAAGTATTTTCTAAAAAAATCAGAAAAAAAATTAAAGTAGGGTCATTTTTAGTTAAATATATCTTATTATGTTTTAATTCTGATTTTTCTCTGACTAGTCTTGTAATCTGGAACATGTCATATAACTTGTATGTCTCAATTTCCTTTCATGCAACATTACATATAGTATGACATTTCTGCATTTTATATATTACATATTATACATACATACTTTCATAGGAAAAAATACCTAGACTACACCAAACTGGAACATTGGTTGCTTAAGTGGGTGATTTGTCTAGGACTGGGGTTGTTGGGTAAGACTTGTGAGATGATGCTTACAAGCTTGTATCTGGCTGATGGGATTGTAGGTAGTTTCAGCTTTTTTTCTTGGGGCTTCATATATTAGTAAATAAGAGCTCAGGTTTTATAGTTCGACCTGCATTTGACTTGACTTGTCTATCTACCACGTACTGTGTATAACTATCATAAAATATACTTTCATCAGAAATTCTGCTATTTACATATGTGAATATACCACAGTGAATTCCACTTTTACGTATTATCTATAAACGCCAATTAAAAAAAAAAAAAAAGAAGAACCAGTAGAGAAGAGTAAGGGGAGTAGGAGGAGGAAGGAGAGGAGGAAAAGAGGAAGCATCAGGGACTGAAATGGAGTAAATTATATTCCATGCATGAATGATTATGTCAAAATGGACCCCACTATTACATATCACTATAAAGTGCAATAAAAACACTTTTTAAAAAACAATAAAACAGGTGTTGGTTGAAAAGAGTTATTTGTAACTTTGTGATAAAATACGTATTTTTATTCTATTACATGGTTTTTAGTGTGACTAAGCAAAATAATGTATATGCCACTGCTTATAAACTTGGATAAAACAAATGAGATATCAGCACTCTTCCCTTATTAGTTATTATAATCACTATTACCATTTCTGCATTTTCTAAAATATCTACAATGAACTTGTATTGAAAAATTTCAGTAATCAGGTGGCAGTAAAGGATAATGTTATTCTGTTTATATTTTAGTTTTAGGAGTGTTTTTGTTCTTGTTTTTGAGGGACTGGGGATTGAACTCAGGGCACTCAGCCACTGAGCTACACTACATCCCCAGCCCTATTTTGTATTTTATTTAGAGACAGGGTGTCACTGAGTTGCTTAGTGCCTCACTTTTGCCGAGTTATGAGTGTTTTTGTTACACATTATAATATAAAATTTCAAGTGTAGAAGTGTACTTTGTCACTAATGGTAGGCCAAGCTGACAGTTTTATAGGTCTTAAGACTACATTTGCAAGGTTAAGGGCCCAGGGCCAAGCCGATCTTGAGAAGATATTCTTTTATTCACGTCAAATACTTTCAGAGAAATTTGAGATTTAATCTTTTAATGTGGATCCTTTTAAATCTCATTTTTAAATGGCTGTCTCTTTCAAAGGACAGTGTTATTTAAGGTGATAACAAATTAAGTTTTTTTTTTAAAAACTAAAGAAAGGAAAAGAGTTTTAGGATAGTTATTTTGGTCATAGTCATAATCATATATTTTGTAGTTGTAAAGGGCTTTTCATTTGGATTTCTTATCAGCATTTTACCTGACATAGTATAAGTAAAAGCCATTATAGACCCAAGTATTTTATATAAGGTGAATTTCTTGGACTCTTTTTCTCCCCAATACCTATATGGTCATAGTCATTTCAATTAAAAGAAGTGGATGATTTTTTTTTTCATTTTCTTCCTTTCAGTTTTTTAAAATTCTGAAAACATTATCAAATGTCTAAATAATTAACATGCTTCTTTGGTTGTGCTACAAATTTTATACTTACAAATGAAACCCTCTATATGATTTTGCCTAGACTACAGGTACAAAGAATCTTTTTCTACATTTGTTACATTATGTTTGTACCCTACTGTGTTGTGAGCACAGTACATGTACAGCAGAATTTTTAACCAACAGTATGCATTTTTTCCCTACTCGTAGACTTTATAGGTATTGGTTAAAAAGGCTCTTACCTGGACAGGTTGCCTGGATGGCTCCTTTAAGGTTCAAATTGAGCTTACATCTACATGTGCTCCTATGACGGCTCAGGCTGGAGGTACATCAGCTAGAGATCACCAGAGGACAAGAATACCTAGCCATCCGTAAGACATATTTCAAGCATCCTTTTGTCCCAAAAGTTGTGTGCCCAAGCCCACCAGCCCTTCATTGTATAAAGTTTTAAACATACCCCCATATATCCATCCCCCTGTTTTAAGAATTGTCGGTATTTTGCCACTCATTCATTTATTTCTTCCCCTAATCTTCAACTCTTCCCAAAAGAAATAAGAAATATGGGTCAGGACCTTAAAACCAGATGCTCTGTGAGTAACGATGAGCTTGAGGCCATTGATTTTCTTCTCAACAGCTGGTAGGCAGTGAGTCTCATAATCAGGAGTTCAGTTTGGGGAGAATGTAGAAGCTCATATAACTTCTTTAGCACTTATTAGGACAAATATTAACCCCCACTTTTAGTAGTCATCCACTTTCCAGTAGTCATCCACTTTCCAGTATTCATCAGGAAAGGAAAAATTTAGGTAATCTTTAAGAAGTGGAATTGTAACCAGGTTTGTTTTGACAACTGGACCAAGCTAATCATAGTTTTTTACAACTCTGTTGGGTTTATTTGATTAAATATGACAAAAAGAGATGTCCTGTTGAAGTAGATGAGAAATAAACAGTTTATAATGAAGAGATAATAAAGGAAAATGTAAACAGTGCAACGAAAATGCTAAGAGAATGCCAAGATATAAGAGAGAGTATAGAATTAGAGATAAATGTTTGTCTAATTTGTGTGCAGCCCACCATGTTAGGAATAGGGATAGATTAGGGATTTGGATACATTAGCTATTAGATATTGATTTCTTGGGACAGTTTTGATCATTATTTAATCCCATCGCCCATGGCTACTTTAAGGTACTTCTTGCATATGTTGTAAAGTGTAAATTGTCAATGAGCAGAGAATTAGTGTCATCAGGAAAAGTAAAATCCAAATGTATTCTGAAATATATAGCACTTACTCTTTTTATGGCATCCTCTGTCTTGTCCGCATTATATTTATCACAATTTAATTTGCCATGATTTAATTAAACTATTTGCCCCATGAAGCTGTAAAGTTCCTTAATGATAGGGACTGTGCCTGTTGTTCGTAAATGTACATCTAGTACCTAAAACAGTGCTGTACATGCCAGAAGTTCTCAGTAAATAGTTATTGAATTTATTAGTGCTTTCTTATATTGTCTATCATTTTCTATCATCAGATAATTCTTCTGGATTATGTTAAAGATAAAAATAAATAAAATAACCATAGAGAATATTTGTAGTTAATAAGCACATGTTTCTTAGCAGAGTGATGAAATGGCTAAGCGCATAGGCTAAGGAACTAGACAACCTGGACTCAAATGTTGATTGTTACTTACCTCATTCTGAATCATGAGCAAGCATGTACCTCATTTATGCTATCTGTAAGATATGAATATTGTAATAAGAAAATGATTCAATATATATAATGTACTAGGAAATATACCAGGCAGTGCTATCTCAATAAATGTTAGCTATTTTTTTTTATTGTAAACAAATGGGATACATGTTGTTTCTCTGTTTGTACATGGCGTAAAGGCATACCATTTGTGTAATCATAAATTTACATAGGGCAATGTTGTTTGAGTCATTCTGTTATTTTTCCCCTTCCCCCCCCCCACCCCTCTTTTCCCTCTATACAGTCCTTCCTTCCTCCATTCTTGCCCCCCTCCCTAACCCTAACTCTAACCCTAACACTAACCCCTCCCACCCCCCATTATGTGTCATCATCCACTTATTAGTGATATCATTCGTCCTTTGGAGCTATTGTTAATATTACTACTAATAGTAGTACTACTACTACTATAGATATTGTTCAAAAAATAAACTTAAAACACTCTTTTACAACATTAAATATGCTGCATTTAGTCAGTTTTCATCTTTGAGTTCTGTATTTGTGTTGAATTGGTAAGTCAGACAGAATATGAATCTGCAGATTTTGTTCTTTTTCCTTCAGTCTACTGCTAAAAATATCAAACTCATCTATTATATTAATTTCAAATATAATTTCCTCCAAGAATCCTCTCCATCTTCATTCCACCTTCCCAAGGCAAGTTTCTTTCTTCTCTGTGCTCCCTAGTACTTCCTTTAATTTGTTAAATATTTATTATATACATTGACTTATCTATCTGTAATGGTTCACTTTAGTTGTTAACTGATATAAGAGTGATGAAGTGGTTTATTGTTGGAAGAGTACTGAATATGTTTGATAACCAGTGGGGAAAATACATCTGAAAGTGCGAGTTTGAATTTTTAAAAAAGAAAAGATTATCTTTTATGTCACCTTTCCTTAAGGACAGCAGACAATAAGATCTAAAATGCAATTTTATGCACTTCATATAGTGCTATGGTTGAATGTGTCCCCCCAAAATTCTATGTGCTGGAAATTTAATTCCCAAATTCATGTGTTTATGGTATTTGGAGGTGAGTCCTTTGAGAGGTAATTAGAATTAGATGAGGTCATAGGGGTGGGGTCCTTTTGATGACATTAATGGTTTTATAAGAAAAAGATGAGACCTGGATCAGCACACTTTCTGTGTCTTACTGTGTTTTGCCTTCTGCCATGTTAGGATATGCAGGAAGGCCCTCACTAGATGCCAAGTACATGCCAGTGCCATGCTCTGTAAATTCTGTTTCCAGAACCATGAGCCAAATAAAATTCTAGTCTTTATAAATTACCAAGTCTTAGGTATTTAGTTGTAGCAACAGAAAACTAAGACAAATAGAAGGAACAATGTTGCTATTTAAAAGGTAAGAAGGAAGATTTGATTGATATATAGCTTACATTTTGTGAAGTTGAGGAAATTCCTAGTCTTTCTGCCTCACCCTCCTCTAATCCATTGTCCACATTGCTGTCAGAACAGCCTTTCTTATAGTCAGCTCTGGTTATATCCTTCTCTAAAAATTATTTTGTTCATGCATTCAACAGATACTTCTCTGTTGGGGGGCAACTAGGGATTGGATTTAGGGGTGCTCCATCACTACACTATATTCCCAGTCCCCCCCCCCCTTTTTTTTTTCTGTTTTACACTTTGAGACAGGGTCTCACTAAGTTGCCCAGGCCAGTCTCAAACTTTGGATCTTCCTGCCTCAGCCCCCAAGTTGCTGGGAATATAGCTGTGTGCCACTACCCCTGCCTCAACAGATACTTCTTGAATGCTTTCTATGTGTTAAGCACTGGAGATTTGGGTCAGAATTAGAGGGGTGTGTACATTCCTACTTAGTTTGCCACATTACAGCCCCTCCTTTTCTTTCTGTTTTTCTTGGGTATGGACGAAGGAGAATAAATAAAGATATTTCTTGTATAAGTATCTGTGGTTTATTGTTGACTATATGTTTCTTTTCTTTTTGTTAGTTTTTTTTAGTTATGTATAACATTAGGATTCATTTTGACAAAATTATAAAAGCATGGAATATAATTTGCTCTAATTCTGTTCCCAGTACTCCCCCCTCCTGCCCACCCCATTCCCTTTCATATACTCTACTGATCTTTCTGCTATTTACTTATAGTTTTTTTTTTAAATTGGTGCCTTATGGATATACATAATGGTGAGATTGACTGTAATGTGTTCATATATGTACATAGAAAAGTTAGATCAAATTTTATCCCATCCCTCTTCCTTACCCCTCAATCCCCTTCCTTTATTTCACTGATCTTTGTTCTGTTTTGATGGAATGTGCCCTCTTTTCTTTTCTTTTTCTTTTCTCCTCCCTCCCTTCTTCCCTCCCTCCCCTACCCTCGCTTTCTTTCTTTCCCCTTATTTTGGACTTGATGCCTATATTTCTTGGTGATCTTTTGGTAATTGAATTTTACCAAGATTCATGTTGGTAAAGTTTCTATCCTGCTGTTGGTCATCATCATAATCTAGCTCATTGTTCTCACTGTTTATAATTAAACAAGTGGAGGGTAGATGAACTAGAATGCTATATAGACTTTGGAGTCTACAGGCATGAACTCCCCATGCATATTAGAAGGCATAAATTAGATGGGAAAGTGAGAATTGTATTGCCATTCCTACTGAAATGGACATCTTAAGCTAGCAGAGGGCAAGGTAGTCCCAGAGGTCACTACTGAGAATGTAAAGTCACTAATACCTCTTGTCCTTTGCCCTTTGGACCCTATTTACCAATTCCAGAAGAACAGAAATTTCACTTATCATCTAATTCCACCTTGAATTCCAATAATGACTTGACTATAGGAATGGTTTTTATCTCCAAGGATCACATTTAGTAGATAGTCTTTTTCTCCAAATGAATCCACCAGCATCTGTCAGCCAGGAAGCTGGAGAAATGTGAGATTTTTGCTACTTGCCTTGCTATTGTACACTGACATTTCCCTGGTGTGCATCACAGGAAATGAGGCCTTATACCTGTTCACATCAGCCTTCAGCTTCCAGTGTATCTTCCTAGTGTCACTAGTTGTTGTGTTTTGTTTTGTTTTGTTTTGTTTTTGCAGTTGTCTTCTTTCAGTGCAGTCAATATTAGGAAGAAGAGGGATTGAGAACTTCTGGCTGTCATTTCCACAGAATCTCTAAAAATCCCATTTAAAATGCAGATTTTCATTAGTTGATGATCCATTTAAACCACAAACTATTTCACATGTAATTTCCTTTAACTCTTTGATTTATGGATTTATGGCTTTGATTAGAACAGGAACATTAAATAGATGACCTAAAATTTTAGGGTATTAAGTTTGCTGATATTTAATTAATATCCCTGATTTGAACAATGTAAATAAGTACCAAAATTTCAAATACATATGACATTATTTCTTTGTTTATAACTCTGAACTTCTTTCTTCAAATAAAAAAGAAAAAACAAATGTTGTGACTTGCTTCAAACTCAAGGTCAGTGTCCTGTATCCCTAATATATTTTCTGTAATTTTTAAAAATTAGGGAAAAACAAATAAAGAATGGTGCCCAGGGGGCAGGTGTTGTGGCTCAGTGGTAGAGCGCTTGCCTAGCGTGTGTGAGGCACAAGGTTCAGTCCTCAGCACCACATATATAAATAAAAAATTAAGGTATATTAAAAAAAAGAATGATGCCCAAATAGTAAATTTTGTGAACATACCCATATAGGTATGGGTAAATCAAGATACAGAACCTTATCAGCACTTCAGAAGCTTCCCTTAGGCTTCCTCTGTGTCCTTATCCACCTCCTATAAAAATAACACTACTCTGACAGCCATCATCACTTTTTGAATTTTATATAAGTGAAATCCTTTACTCTGTATTCTTTTGAGTCTATCTTTTTTGGTTCAACACAATATTTGTGAGGATTTTTATTACTGATATTGTTTGTTCACTGTTGATGGCCATTTTCAGTTTTGGCTCTTATGAAAAGTTCTATGAGTACTCAAGTGCTTGTTATATACTGGGTTTTTTTGTTTGTTTTTTGGTACTGGGAATTGAACCCATGGACTCTCTACCACAGAGCTACATCCTCAGCCCTTTTTACTTTTTAGTTTTTGTGTTGGGATCTTGCTAAGTTGCTGAGGCTGTCCTTAAACTTGTGATCCTCCTGCCTCAGCCTCCTGGATTACTGGGATTGTAGGCATGCATTACCATGCCCATTCTTCACATGTCTTTTGATGTATCTAGGTATACTTTTCTTTTTGGTATGTAACTAGTAGTGGACTTACGAGTCATAGAGTTTCAGTCTGTTCATCTTTAAAAAACCAAATATTTTTGTGAATTTCATGCTACCAATTTACATTCCCACCAGCACAGCAGTGCTGGTGTTCCTTACCAATATAAGGTAAAGGAACACTTTGTTAGATGTTTGTATGATGTATCATTCTGCACTGTACATGTATAGTGGTATCTCACTATGGTTTTGATGTACATTTTCCAATTACGTTGAATACCTTTTAATATGCTTAAAGGATGTTTTGATGTTTGCTTTTGTTCTGTTTTTTAATTGTAATGTCTTATTAATTTGTAGAAGGTCTTTATAGTTTCTGGATATAGTCCTTTGTTGTTTATATGAATTACAGATCTTTTCTCACTGTACAACTTGCCTTTTTCTCTCTTGTGTCTTATTAATGAACCTCATTTTGCTAATCTTATCTTCTCTAGAGAGTGCCTTTTGTGTCTTGTTTAAGAAATCTTTGCCTGGTTCTTCATTATAAAGATTATATTCTAGAAGCCCAATTGGTTTTTCACATTTGCACCTATAATCCATCTGGAATTATTTTTTTATGGATAGGATTCATTTTTCATAGAGATATCATATTGATCTGTCATCAATTATTGAAAATACCATCATGGTATTTGAAATATTCATTGGCACTTAGACTAAGTAAGATGATTATGTGTAGAACTGTTTCTGGTAGTGTTAAAATCTGCCTAAAGACTGGGTTCTCCATGGACTACTGTAATCACTCAATAGTGCTGTGTTTTCCCAAGGAGATATAAGATTTATGAACTCATAGTCACAACATAATCCTGTTTCTGGGGTTTTCTTTTGTTTGTTTTTTTTTTTTTTTTTCATACTGGGACTGAATCCAGGGATGTTCTACCTCTGAGCTATGTCCCCAGCCCTTTTTAAAGATCTCATTTTCAGACAGGGTCTTGCTAAGTTGCCTAGGCTGTCCTTGAATTTGGGAATCTCCTGCCTTTGCCTCCCAAGTAGCTGGCATTACAGGTGTGCACCACCACACCAAATTCCATCTTTTAATTTTTTTAAAATTCTTTATATTACAGAACTAAACTAAAATGTATTATATTCCACTCTAACATTTCCATGACAAACAGTAAATTTCACGAGAAAAAAAATTCAATTGAGAAAAAACAGGGAAATCTCATAAAACAAAATTGAAGATTTATCAACTATTTAAAACCTGGAATCAACTGTTCAGAATCAACACAGCTGTATAATGGGTGGTGGTGAACAATAGAAAGGGACTCTGAATGAATCTGCACTGTTTCAGCTGCTCCCCATTGCCTCTAGTCTCCAAAGAAAGTTTGAAATTGATTAGACAGTGAGCCAGGCTACTACTGGCATGAGATCCAACAACGGTAACTAGCCTGTCAGTAGATCCTTCCACAGGGTTTGTGATTTTGATTTACATCCCAGATATCTGGATGTCATCACTTTTAGCACCTTGGATTTGGATCATGCAGCTAATCAAAGTATTTTGAATGGTGAGTTCATGAGAAGTAGTCTGAACAGATACATACAAACCTGCCCAGTAGCTTTTCACCTCTAAAGAACTGGATTCAATGCTGCTGAATCCATTGTTGCCATGCATGATGGGAAAATGAGACTGTTGCATTGCCAACCAGTGCAGTTTGGTCAATTTTGGTTGTGGAATGGCATATACTATCCTTGAATGGCATAGGCCTGACCAACTGCAAAGATGACTGGAGAACTTGACAACTTAGGCCTTTAAGAGATGGTCATGCCTTCAAAAGGTATTGGGAGAGCACAGAAGTGGTGGCCATGGCATAGCCAGGGCATCCAGGTAGCCTTTGTCTGTGGCATGCATTGTCCTACGGGTGTATGCAGTGGGGACCCACAGTGCTGTTGGTACAGCTGCTGTGTGGCTGCCACAGGGGCTTCCTGAAGCCAGCAAGCAGGTCCCCACGAATGAGTGCAGACCCTGGAGTGCAGATCCCAGCGTAGCAGCAATGGAGAATAAAGCTCTCACTAGCTCCCAGGGAGACCTGAAGTTAGTGGCCCACACCCACACCAAGAGCCAAGTGTGGAAGTATTTTGGCTTTGACACCAACATGGAAGGATGCATCTTGCAGCAGAATAAAATCCATCCCATCTGCATGGCTCAGATCACCTATTCAGGAAACACCTCCAACCTGTACTGTCATCTGAAGAAGAATCAACCTGAGGAATTCTGTGAGTTTGTCAAGAGGAATGCAGAGCAGATGGGGGAAGCGTTTGCCACTGCCTTCTCCATACTCAAGCTGGAGCAGTCCTTGCAGCAGTAGCCTGTGCTGGACTCACTGCCCATCAAATTGGGCCATGGTTTCAAGGGCAAGAAGCAATAGGAACTCATGGCAGCCATGCTGGGGCTCATCTGCAAGAGGAAGTACCTGGCCTTTGTGGACAAGCCCATTAAGTGTGCTCCTGAACACAGCCCACCTGAGGTATGAACTTCCCAGCAGCAAATTCTTCTCTAGCAAGGCTGTACCTGAGAAGTACAGCATGGTGTGGGAGGCATTCCAAAGGAACTGGTGGATGCCTCATGGTGCGGCATCTTGTTGGAGCTGTGGCAAAGTAAGAACCAGAACCCTGCCTATGAGATGCAGGCAGCCCACTTCCTGGGCCTCGGTTCCCCTATTGGCCTGTTGGTGCCCTTCAGGTGCCAGAAGACCTTTGTGGTGCCCAAGAGCATGGTAGAAACCATCACATGCATGCTCTACGAGGTGTTCGCTGAGTAGGGCATCAGCACCAAGGTCTTTGGAGCCACCCCAAACTTCAAGAAGGACATTGCAAAGGCATGCTCCTTGATGGGCATCCAACAGGCTTCCCAAGCTGGGTGGCCTCCTGTCATGGTGCCACAAACTGGTGTAGTATTTCCAGCATTTCCCGGTGGCCATGTCCATGCTCTATGAGAAGCAGAAGCAGCACAACATGGCACACTGTATGTTGGTGAGCAGCTGCATGTTCTGGTGGGGAAGCATACTGGCCAAGTTGCAGTGCCTCACAGAGCAGCGGTTCCTCATCTCCAGCATCCTGATGGAGAACAGCAACAACCACTATCTGATGTTGGAGGCCACCAAGTGGACCACCATTGAGGGGCCTGGTGGATCTCCTGCAGCACTTCAAGCAAATGGTTGAGATGCTGTCCACCTCCAGGTAACTTACCATCAGCATGGTAAAGCTGCTACTGCATATGCTCCTGAACACTACGCTCAACATCAAGGAAACCCACTTCAAGGAGATCACCATGGCCTAAGAGGTCATTGCCAAAGAGCTGTCCAAGACCCTCCAGGAGACCCCAGATAGACATGTTTCTCAACATGGCCACCTTTCTGGATCCTCGCTACAAGAGGGTCCACCTTGGAGAGTCAGCAGGTGAAGAACTGAGTGGTGGAGGAAGCCAAAGTTCTTCTGGAGAAGGTCAAGGACAGCAGCTTCCTGCTATTGGCAGAGGACAAAATCTACCCGGTTCCTGAAGAGCCTCCACCGAAGAAGTTGGTGGTGAACGTGCACATAGCAGCACGCAGCAGCGTGATCAACGCTGGCTGAAATCTGCCAGACCGGGGATGTGGAGGACCAGAAAGAGTGGCACGCACAGGTGGTGGAAGAGCTTAGCAATTTCAAGTCTCAGAACTTGCTTGGTCTTAATGATGATCCCCTCAAGTGGGGGTCCAACTGCCTGGTGCTTATCCAGGTCCTGTCGAAGATGCTCCAGGAGTACTGGTGTGCAGTGGCCACTTGGTTTTCCCAAAGCACCTCTTCGGCTCTTCAGCCAAGTGGTCAGTGCCAAAAGGAACCGACTGGCCCCTGCATATGTGGACTAGCAGATCTTTCTATAGAGAATTCCAAGAGCATGGCAGAGATTGAGCTGGAGGAGAAGAAGGGAGAGTGGGGCCTAGATCAGGAACAGGTGTCCCCCTTGGGGAATGAGGTCAACAGCACCTTCTTTGGTCTCAGGGATGGGGCTTCCTATAGGGACATGTTAGCCATACCTAGTCAATGCTTTGCTGTAAATAGTGGGTTTGGTTTTGAACCCCAGAGACCACTGAGGTCCTTAAAATAGAGAAAAGTAAGAGAAAGGAAAGACTGAATCTTAAGGGTACCCTGAAGGAGCCAAGACTTGTTTCTGCCCTGTCCTGTCATCTTCCTCAAACCAAAGAGGTAAATGCCTTAAATGTAGGGCCTGCCAGGGAAGGGCAGATACTCGATTCCCCCTGAGAACTGACCATTGATGTCAGTTTCGGGAGGTTTTGAACCAATTGTGGAAAATTCCAGAGAGGTCTTAGTGGGAGACAGGTTTCTGCAGAGCATCATCTGTCTATCAGTGCACTGGGGTTTATATTTCAGGTGAACCAGTGGTCTCCCTTCTGGGAAGCTTGGTAAAATTCTTTAGCCATAATAGCCTGTCCAAAAACCTATGAATTTTATCTCAAGTGGAAAGTATTGAAAATGAGTATCAATTCTAGACACTTATAAAAAAGCAAAAAGGAAATAAAAAACACAAACTGATATAGTATGTGTTCTCTCTTTGGCTATTACGTTGCCAGCAGTGAGTCTTCCTGCTCCCCCAAAACTTACTTTTCTTTCTCTTTCTTATTGGTGCATTATAATTATAGAAAATAGTGGGATTCCTTACACCATAGTCATACATGCATATTAAGTAACAAAATCCACTTTTAAAGGTTGTCCTTCCAAGATTCGTTAATGGGAGATGTTTGAATTGTCTTTTAAAACTCAATCACATGGGGTCATTTAATTTGTGAAATATTTTCTTGGATTTGGGTTACTGTAGTTCGGGGAGGGACATCATTAGAGATGCTGGGAAATAGGAACTCAGCTTCTAACTTATAGGACTGCTTTTCAATTTGTGAAAATAACACGTTCTGTAAGAGACTGAATTTGTGATTCTTTGGTTCCAGAGTTCTACAGCTCCTTGCATAGGTTAAGAGAAGCCAGGTTATACAGGATGCAGTATAGAGAAGGGACTGTAGGAATGGTTTAGGAATGAAGCATTATATCACATATTGGGATTATTACACAGGGATCCCACACTTCTGCTTGGATCCTGCATTTTTAATGACTGGTGGGTGCAAACCAGGTGCGATTTTATTTCTGTGTTCCTGCAATTGTTTTTGGAAAATGAAGGGTGGAAGGAACCCTGCTCAGCTCTTGCTTTCTTTTTAAGTAATGCAATTCCCACACACACAGGGAGTCAGACATTGGGGTTAGTCCCCTTTCCACTCTGAGGTTGGAAATGCAAGACAGCAGATGCCCATCTGGGTTCTACTGTGGACTCTTGCAAATAGCCCTTATGCTTGTCTTAGACTCACTTTTGCTTTTTGTATCTCATGAAAATGTTGTACGCCCCCATCCAAAATGTCTCATTTTGTCTTTTTTAAATCCATCTCCTCCAGCACTACTTATTGGTTTTCTTTTCCTTACTTAATGTTCTTGAAGTTTGATTCTTGTTCAGGAAACCAGAGAAATTTGCTTCCAATTTAAAAAAAAAAAAGAAGAAGAAGAAGAAGTATTGGGAGAGTCTCCCAGTATGACCACACAGATCTGTTTGACAAGCTCGATGATTTGGAGAATGCCAGCAATAGTGATGGCCTGCTTGGTTGAGTTGGGGAAGCATATACCCTGCTACCTGAGCCTGAGCCTGAGCCCGAGCCCCTGTACTCTCATATTTCCCTGATCTCTTTCCAAAGAGAGAGCTACATTGATCAGTAGGGACCACCAGCGTGAAGGTGATTTGGGGGAAAAAGGGGATACAGGCAGTTGTGCTGTTTGTCATAGAGATGCTAATGTCCTCTTCCAGTTTATCAGTGATCATAGATAGCTAAGGCTTGAAAGTTTATATGTGTATCACTCTCTTTGCACATCTTCTTAACTGATACTTATTTCTTTCCAGCAATACTACTAACTTCCTTCACATGCATAAGTAGCCAGATGAAGAGTGACATTTCATCATTTCAATCACACCATTGTCCACATCAAGCAGTATTATAGGGAGCTGGACTTTGAGCAAGTCTTTAGTCATTGCAGGCACAAGGCAACTGAGGGGGAAAAGAAGAACATGCAGGAAGGGGGAAGAGTGGGAGACCAGAGTTGGATAATAAGGGTGGGTGGGAAGGTGAACCGGCCCATGAGGAGGAAGCTACGGTGGAGGAGGTGAAAGCAGAAAAGGAACCATGGGACTCAGGCTGCAGCTCCTCAGGCTGCTGCCTTTTATGGTCTCAGCTGGATTCTTTATTTAATTGCTGTGATGGTCTTCCCACCTCACTTCCCTCCATATTGGGGATTGAATAGGGTGCTCTACCACTGAGCTACATCCCAGCCCTTTAAAATTTTTGAGACAGGAGCTTGCTGAGTTGCCCAGGCTGGCCTTGAACTTGCTATGCCTCAGCCTCCCACAACTACCACATGCACCACCATATCCCAACTGTTGGTTATTTAAATCTATACATATGTCATTCTTATTCTGTCATAATTACTTTAGCTCTATATTAAATCTTGGTATTAAATAGGATGTCATTCTTCTTCATGTTTTCTTTACTATTTCTAGACCTTTCCATATCCATATAAAGTTTAGAACCTCTTAAGTCTTTGGGTCATTTCAAAGAGGTCTTGTGGGGCTGTGAAACCAAGAGCTCTTAATGCTCTACCTAAAGACTGGAGGTTCTCCATGGACTGCCATAATCACTCAGTAGTGCTATGTTTTCCCAAGGAGATAGAAGATTTAGCAACTCATAGTCAAGGTATAATCCATGATTAGTATTGTAGGAAAATAAATAAATGTTTCAAAGTCCATAAAGAATCTCTTAATCTTTGTGGTACTGCATTCTTTATCCAGAGTTATAGTTGCAAAACATCATTCCTAAACATACTGCTTCCAAACAGTGAAAAGAAAAGATGTCCTTCAATTGATGAATGGATAAAGAAACTGTGGTATGTATATAACAATGGAATATTACTCAGCTATAAAGAATAATAAAATTATGGCATTTGCAGGCAAATGGATGAAATTGGAGAATATTATGCTAAGTGAGATAAGCCAATCTCAAAAAACCAAAGGATGAATGATCTCACTGATAAGTGGAGATGACACATAATGGGGATGGGAGGGGTGCAAGAATGGAGGAAGGAAGGACTGTATAGAGGGAAAAGAGGGGTGGGAGGGGTGGGGGAAAGGGAAAAAATAACAGAATGAATCAAACCACATTACCCTATGTAAATTTATGATTACAAAAATGGTATGCCTTTGTACCATATACAGAGAAACAACATGTATCCCATTTGTTTATAATAAAAAAGGAGAAAAAAAAAAGAAGGAAAAAACAGAGCTATTAATTTAAATAGTTTTTATCAGCATAATGTATGAATGCTGATGATGTATTTTATGTGTGACAGTCTCACAGAGATTATTTTACAGCAGCCTTTCCACCATATTTTTGATTTATCATACTCCAAATTCTTCATTATTAGTTAAGGAAGTCACAGTATAATTCCACTCAAGGAAAGCTCTATCTTTGTTTAGGAGCATACCTAAAATGAGTGTGATTGGTTTTCAAAGTGAAACCCTCTTCACATTGCATGAATGGTCATAGATAGGCAAAAGAAAAGTAAAATAATTGATTAGGTAATTTAAGAGGAACTTTGATCATTCTGGACAAATACACTGGGCAGAGGGGAGGCAAGGAATAATGCCCACCAGCTTGTTCATTGATTAGGTTTGGGATGACCCTATAACATGGACAGCAAGAGCTTGAGTTTTAGAGCCAGATTGCCTGGTTTAGCCACTTACTCATCGTATAAATCTGAGTAAATTACTTAAGCTTTTTGTGCTTTATTTTCCTTATTTACAAAGTGGTCATAGAATGCCTGCCTCTTAAGGCAGTTGTGATGATGTGAAATATTTGGTACCTATTGTATAATCCATCCCCATAGGTAATAGCTATTTTTATAGTTAATAAGACAATCTATATTGTCCTGTATCTTGATATAACCCCAGCCCTCTTGTTATACACACTAACTGAAGGATTATGGCAGAATCTAATGGTGCAGAAAACAGACCCCATACTTAGTAAGGAAATAGCCCAAAGACTAAAAATTCATTGTAATCCAGAAATTGAAGTAACTCCTTTTATGTGTGTATGCGTGCATGTGTGTTTTCTGGGGACTGAACTCAGGACCTTGCTGCACCACTGAGCTCGACTCCCAGCCCTGAAGTAACTCTTAGAATTCTCAGAAATAAAGGTTGGATACTAGTTTTCCTACTGCTGTTCACTGAGTCATCCAGTTTGCCAAATATTAAAAGATAAAGTAAATTACGTTTCCTGAGTTTCTACACCTCAATATCATTGATTTGTGGGTAGGGAAAACCCTTCCTTGTGGGGAGCCATTCTGTATATTATAGGATTATTTAGCAACATCCTGACCTCTACATACTAGATGCCAGTAATAATAACCCCTTCCTTCAGTGACCACCAAGGTTAAAAAACAATGCAATGTTGCCATCTAATAAAAAATTACCAAACATCTAAATAAGCAGGAAAGTATTTCTTATAATGAAAAGAAAACTCAATCTGTTGAAGTCAACCTCCAGATTATCTAGGATTGTATAGTTACAGAAGAACAAAGATGGCAGCATACTTCTCCTGGGGTAGGGGGTGGGGAATTCAAGTCAAAAGACAAGTGGGAACAACATCTTTAGGGTACTTAGACAAAAAAATCTATCAAACTACAGTTTCTTTCTCATACCTTGAAAAATACCTTTCAAAAATAGACTTTCTGAGTCACAGGAAGAATTTATCAGCAGTTGACCTGGTGAACCAGGGAGTAAAATTGTTCCCTAGGAAGTAAAATTGTCCCTGATTGAGAACCACTGAGTTGTTTAAAAGAAACTTCCTTGTACAGTATTTTCCTCCAAAATTTTCAAACATGAAGTACTATAAGAATCTTAGTGTTGACAATATTCCTTCAGGCAGAAGAGAATTGTTACCAGATAGAAATCTGCATCTACACAATGGAATAAGAAATATGGAAATCACAACTACATAAATAAGCATGAAATTTTTTTTTCTGTCTTTTTCTGGTTTCAGTGGCACAAACCTGTAATCCCATCCATTTGGGAGGCTGAGGCAGGAGGATCATGAGTTTAAAACTAGACTCAGCAACTTAGTGAGAACCTGTCTCAAAAGAAAAAAATTTAAGAAGAGTGCTGGGTATTTGGCTCAGTGTTTGAGTGCCCTGGGTTGAGTCCCTGGTACAAAGCAAACAAACAGACAAAACCCTATCTTTTAAAAGATAGTTGATTCACTGAAGAACATGCACAGAGACCAGCTAAGTAAATGAAAAAATATTCAACATAATTAACCATTTGGGAAATTTTAAAACACATTAATATATTATTACTACATGCATGTAAGAATGGCAGACTGGACCACTCACATTGCTGGTAAATGGTACAACCACTCTGGAAAACAGTTCAGAAAACTGAAAAAATTAAACATGGGTAACATCCACCCAGCAAGAACATGATCCAGCAGTTGCAGTATTTATCCTAGAGAAATGGAAGGTTATGTTCATACAAAACTGTAAGTGTTCACAGCAGTTACTGAAAATGTCCAGAAACTTGAAACAACCCAGTTGTTCTTCAGAGTATGAATGATGGAGGTAAATATGCTGTGTATTACTCAGAAATGAAGAGGAATGAGCTACTAAAACTGGAACCATTTGGATGGATCCAAATTTTGCTGAATGTTTAAAAAGCCAATCTTAAAAGTTTACACAATGTATAATTCCATCTATATAACTTTCTTAAAATAACAAAATTATGTAGATATGAAACATACTAATGGTTTCCAGAGGTTCGAGAAGGGGGAGTTGGTTGTAAGTAAGCGATAACACAAGGGAGTTCCGTAGTGTTGACTGAACTGCTCTGTATCTTGATGCACTGTACCTTGATGCAGTATGAATATCTATACAAGTGATTAAATTTCATAGACACACAAACAAAGCATATGGTTAAAGGGAAAAGAAACTACCAACAACAAATGATTTCATACAAAGCCTGGCAAAATTTGAATAAGATTTATAGTCTAGTTAATAGTATTCTGCCAGTGTCAGTTTCAATAACTATGATTAAGATGTTACCATTGGAAAAGAAGAACTCAAACTATCCCTGTTCGCTGATGACATGATTATATATTTAGAGGAACCTGGAAATTCCACCAGAAAACTCTTAGAACTCATAAGTGAATTCAGTAAAGTAGCAGGTTACAAGATCAATGCCCATAAATCCAATGCATTTTTATACATAAGTGATTAATCTTCAGAAAGAGAAATTAGGAAAACTACCCCATTCACAATAACCTCGAAAAAAATAAAATACTTGGGAATCAATCTCACAAAAGAGGTGAAAGACCTCTACAATGAGAACTATACAACACTAAAGAAAGAAATTAAAGAACACCTTAGAAGATGGAAAGATCTTCCATGTTCTTGGATAGGAAGAATTAATATTGTCAAAATGGCCATACTACCAAAAGTGCTATACAAATTCAATGCAATTCCAATTAAAATCCCAATGATGTACCTTACAGAAATAGAGCAAGCAATTATGAAATTCATCTGGAAGAATAAAAACCCAGAATAGCTAAAGCAATCCTTAGCAGGAAGAGTGAAACAGGGGGTATTGCAATACCAGATCTTCAACTCTACTACAAAGCAATAGTAACAAAAACAGCATGGTATTGGTACCAAAATAGAAAGGTAGATCAATGGTATAGAATAGAGGACACGGACACAAACCCAAATAAATACAATTTTCTCATACTAGACAAAGGTGCCAAAAATATGCAATGGAGAAAAGATAGCCTCTTCAACAAATGGTGCTGGGAAAATTGGAAATCCATATGCAACAGAATGAAACTAAACCCATATCTCTCACCATGAACAAAACTAAACTCAAAATGGATTAAGGACCTCGGAATCAGACCAGAGACCCTGCATCTTATAAAAGAAAAAGTAGGTCCAAATCTTCACCTTGTTGGCTTAGGATCAGACTTCCTTAACAGGACTCCCATAGCACAAGAAATAAAAGCTAGAATCAACCACTGAGATAGATTCAAACTAAAAAGCTTTCTCTCAGCAAAGGAAACTATCAGCAATGCGAAGAAAGAGCCTACAGAGTGGGAGAATATCTTTGCCAATCATACTTCAGATAGAGCACTAATCTCCAGAATCTATAAAGAACTCAAAAAACTCTACTCCAAGAATTCAAATCAGTCCAGTCGAACAAATGGGCTAAGGAAATGAATAGACACTTCACAGAAGAAGATCTACAAGCAATCAACAAACATATGGAAAAATTTTCAACATCTCTAGTAATAAGAGAAATGCAAATCAAAACCACCCTAAGATTCCATCTCACCCCAATTAGAATGGCGATTATCAAGAATACGAGCAACAACAGGTGTTGGCGAGGATGTGGGGAGAAAAGTACACTCATACATTGCTGGTGGGGCTGCAAATTAGTGCAGCCACTCTGGAAAGCAGTGTGGAGATTCCTTAGAAAACTTGGAATGGACCCTCCATTTGATCCAGCTATCCCACTCCTTGGCCTATACCCAAAGGACTTAAAATCAGCATACTACAGAGATACAGCCACATCAATGTTCATAGCTGCTCAATTCACAATAGCCAGACTGTGGAACCAACCTAGATGCCCTTCAATTGATGAGTGGATAAAGAAACTGTGGTCTATATATACAATGGAATATTACTCAGCCATGAAGAATGATAAAATTATGGCATTTGCAGGCAAATGGATGAAATTGGAGAATATCATGCTAAGTGAGATAAGCCAATCTCAAAAAGCCAAAGGACAAATGATATCGCTAATAAGTGGAGGATGACACATAATGGGGGGGAGGGAAGGGTTAGTGTTAGGGTTAGAGTTAGGGTTAGGGAGGGGGGCAAGTATGGAGGAAGGAAGTACTGTATAGAGGGTAAAGAGGGGTGGGAGGGGTGGGGGGAAGGGAAAAAATAACAATGAATCAAACAACATTACTCTATGTAAATTTATGATTACACAAATGGTATGCCTTTACACCATGTACAAACAGAGAAACAACATGTATCCCATTTGTTTACAATTAAAAAAAAAAAAAAAAGATGTTACCATTGGGGTTTTACAGATTTTATCTATACTGTTGTGTTCATATATATTAATAAAAGCTTTTTTGAAATGTAATTAATTTACCATAAAATTCACCCTCTTCTTGAAGTACACACTTCAGTGTTTCTTAATATATTCAGAGTTGGGCAGTTATCACTATAATTTTCATCATCCTTCCCCCAAATCCTATATCTATTAATAGTCACTCCCTATCCCACCTTAGTCCTTGGTAATGACTAATTTATAGTGTTTAGACTACTGAATTGTATAAAGTATTATACAAGTATGTGCTAAATAAATAAATCACATAATAATAATCCACCTTGCCTTCCATATAGATTATAAACTTTCCTATGTTATTGACTGTATCTCTCTTCCATGTTATATGAGTTCTGACAACACCTAATGTTAACGTGTACTTAGAAAATATTTGATAACTGTCAGAATAACTTTTCAGGAGAAAGCGAAATGGAACCCTAGACTATTTAGAGATCTGGAATTTATGTTGAGAAAATTTTGGGAAAGACAAGTTTAACCATTGGAAGGAGGAAATGCTTATTCAGGAATTTGAAGAAAGCAGTTTTATCTTTTCATTTTTTTCAAGTAATAAGGAATTTTGAAAAAAACTGTGAAGTTAAATATTCGTAACATAAAAATAACTCTACCTATTCTGTATCTGCCTTGTGGTTGAGATATCTATTTACGTTGCCTCTTGGAGGGGAAATAAAACAGATAAAATAGGGCCTCTGACATAAATTCAATAAGAGTTTTATATAAATTTTCCACAAATGTAATGTTTGAGTTCATTGCTAGTATATAAAAATACACATTTTCCTTCCTCTGACCCTCAGTGTATGACTTCAGTAAAGAAGTTAAGATAAATGTTAAAGTGGACAATGACAATGAAAATCTTACTTTCTTGGCATTTAGAGTGGTTTAAATGTGTAATACTGGATATTGTAAATAATAAGCTGTTGTGTTTTAATATCCCTAATACTAGGCTAACACATAGCTAGTACTTGTTGTGCAAAAATGACATATTGACTATGCAAAAGTATTTTGTAATGTCCTATATGATCTGGGCTACAGTAAATTGTTACAAGATGAAATTAAATGCATCTGAACTTAAAACCTGAGAAAAGGTTGATGATCAATTAAGTTAATGTAACCCATACTCACTTTATAGAAATTTTTCCACATTCCATTTATAATAAATAGATCATTTTTAGTTCCCTGGCTCATTGTTACATGTAGGGAGAACAGATTAAGTTTCTTACTTTTGTAGAAGAAAATTACAACTTTGGTGGAAAAAAAAAAAAAAAACTTCTATTATTAACCCTATGGTATTGAATTGGAATTAGGCGTCGCTGTAAGTGTGTGTTTACAAATCAAAATGGTTATACAAATACTGCCTAACAGTCCAGTGAGGACTGGAGAAAATGATATCCCCATAAAAATGAGCATACCTAGTACACAGCTCTTGATACTCTGAATACCTTTCTCCCCTAAGAAGAACCAGGACTTCTTTAGAAAATGACTGATTCCATGCTTGGGAGGGTACAAGATGAGCCTGAAGCATCTTATGCCAGAAAACAAAGAAGTGTTCAGAAAATGACAAGGATATATTAAATAGTAACAGAAGCCAAGTTAAAGAGGCTTACACTAACCAAATTTATTTAAAAAATTTATTTATAAATAAATAAAACAGATCTTAACCCAGTGAATAGAAACCAATGAGTTCATCCTGATATAGATAGATAATGTTAAATTAATAGTAATAATAATGTGTTTTGCTGGCTCAGTGGCAAACACTTGTAACAGCAGTCACTTGGGAGGCCAAGGTAGGATGATCCCAAACTCAAGGCCAGCCTCAGCAATTTAGTTGGGGGGAGGGGAGAAAAGGCTGGGGATATGGCTCAGTGATAGAGTGCCCCAGGGTTCAATCCCCAGTACTGCAAAACATAATAATAATAATAAGAAGAAGAATCACTATTTGACAAGCCAAGAAACATTAATGGATGCTAAAAATGCTCAGCAAAAGTTTGTTGAGGAGGAATTCAGACAGATTTTTTATTTTTTTGGTACTGGGGTTTGAACAAGGGACATTCTACCATTGAGCTATGTCCCCATCCCTTTTAAGTTTGAGACAGTCTTGCTAAGTTGCCTAGACTGGCCTCAAACTTTAGATCCTTCTACCTCAGTCTCCTGAGTAGCTGGTTTTACAGGCATATGCTACCATACCCAGACATACACATACTTTTGTACAAGTGTTCATGTTATCATTATTCACAATAAGTAAAAGCTAGAAATAGCCAGTTTTAGATATTCAAAAATATGAATGGATAAATTTAATGTGGTATATACAATGGACTATTATTTAGCCTTAAAAGCAATAAATTCTGATATATATTATAAAATGATGAACTTTGAAAGCATTATGCTGAAATAAACTGGACACCAAGGACAAATATTGTATGATTCCACTTATATCAGGGACCTAGAAAATGCAAATTTGTGGAGACAAAGTAAAATGGCAGTCACTAGGAGCTGGTGAAAGAAGGAAATGGAAAACTATAGTTTAATAGATACAGAGTTTCTTTTGGGGATGATGAATAGTTTTGAAAATGAACAATGGCAATGGTTGTACATTTGTGAATGTACTTAATGTCAATAAATTGTAACTAAAATGGTTAAAAGGATAAATTTGATTATTTATATTTTACCACGAAAAAATATGTTGAGGAGCAGGATACCCATTTACATAATTTCAGTCTCACCCCTGCCCCCAGCAAAATACTTACTAATTACAAAGGGAAAAATAATGTGAGTGGAAAAAGCTGGCAGACACTGTCATAACCAAGGGATCAAAACACAGCCGAACATTTGTGATATTTCTACTAAAAATGCTTAATTGGAATAAAATCAAGAGTTAAATTTTAATTGAGAACTGTTGTACAAAATAACTGGCCTATAATCCTCAAAAGTGTCAAAGTCATGAAAGTTAAGACTTAAGAACTCTTCCAGATTAAAAGAAGTGAAAGAGAATTGATAACTAAATGAATTACATAAGCCCAAACGGGATCCTTCTACAATAAAGGACATTACTAAGCAAGTATTCAAACTTAAATGGGGTCTGTTGATGAAGTCATAATAATGTGAAATATTTTTCTGATTTCTATCCTAGTATTTTAGGTTATAAGAGAATGTCCTTATTTATGGGAAATACATATCATTGGGAGATGATAGGACATCATGTTTGTAACTTTCACATGGTTGAGGAAAAATATGTTCTTTGTACTATTCTTAAAACTTAAAAGCTTGAAGTTATTTCATGGAAAAAAGATAAAAGAATCTGAACAAAGTAGTGATTGTGTCTGGGAACTAGATCCCAAGACTTGGACTATATTGAAAGACCAATTGCCAAAGAAATGGAAACTTTTTTATATTCAGGAAGTTAAGAAAAACATTTTTTTTTCAAATTCAAGTGTTTCCAATAGATAAATTGAGGATAATCTCAGTAAACTATAGATAAATTATAATCTTTAAAATTGAAAAGCAACTTATCTCATAATTTAGGATTTAGAATGTAAAACTGAAAGTGATTGAACTAAATGCACAAATAGTCGCAGAACTAGACTATGTTATTTTGAAAGATTCACATTTTGCAAAACCTTCTCATTATAGGTGATGCTGAACAGGAACTTGGCCCCCCTCCATCTGTAGATGAGGCAGCAAACACACTCATGACTCGTCTAGGTTTCCTTCTTGGAGAGAAAGTCACAGAAGTTCAGCCAGGTGATCAATACAGCATGGAGGTACAGGATGAAAGTCAGGTAAGTGCTTGCTATTAACTGTGAAACATGTGTAACTCAATTTTTATTACACAAGGAAATGACAAATGGTATATGTGTGTTTGTTTGTTCTGAGAGGAATAATCCCAATTGTTGAATGTCTTTTAAGACCTGTAATATAACTTAATTTTCCATAATATCTGTATTTCTGCAGTTTATGATACATCTTTTAGTTTCATTCTCAGATTTAAAAACCCCAAAATACACTTTCAGATTTTGATTCATTTATTGAATGAATGAGCAAATAAACAAACAAATAAGCAATCCAGCCGGCAGATTTAACCTCTAAGTTCTGATCTAGAAATTGTGGAACATATGCTATTTTCAAGTGCACATGGATTATTTACCAAAGTGTTAATACACTGAGCCATAGAGCAATTCTTGACAAATATCAAAAGAATTCAGTTACTGTAACCACAGTAGAACTAATTACAGAATGATAACTTATAAAATGATAGCTAAAAGAAAACATGGAAAATCCCCAAATGCTTAGATAATATCCTTCTGAATAGCCTTTGAGTCCAAAATACTAGAAAATTTTAAAATATTTGCTCAAAAATAAATACTGGTTTTGAATACATATATTAGAAAAGTAGAAAACCTAAAAATTAATGGTCTAAATACTTACCTTAGAAAGTTTTAAAGGATCAGCAATTGGGCTGGGGTTGCAGCTCAGTGTTAGAGTGCTTGCCTAGCGTGTGTGAGGCATTGGGTTTGATCCTCAGCACCACTTGTAAATAAATGAATAAAATTAAGGTTCATCAACATCTAAAAAGAATTACTAATTTTTTTTAAATTAGCAATTAAAAAATTCTCTTATAGTTTTCTTTTTTTTTTGGATATTTCCATTCTTTTCATTTTAAATGTAGTAAAGAAAGTACTTGAGTCAGATACATTTATGGGTCTTAACCATTAGTATGAATGTCTTGTAGTGAAGCATTTTATTCAGAAGATGACAAAAATGTGCTAGGCACATGCCTGCAATCCCAACTGCTTGGGAGGCTGAGGCAGGCAGATCACAAGTTCCAGGCCAGCTTCAGCAATTTAGCAAGACCCTGTCTCAAAATGAAAAGTGAAAAATAAAGAATGTCCCTGAATTCAACTGCCAGTATTGGGGGTGAAAAAAAAAAGGAAAGGAAAGGAAAAGAGAAAGAAAGAAGATGATGATGAGAATTAATTTCAAATTGTGTGTTTTTACCAACAAATATTGGTGAAGATCCTTCTATGTCAAAAGTTAGTTCTGTCATAATAAACTATACAGGGTAATTTCAACATATTTATATGTCATGTGGATAATGTTTTGGTATTCTGGGAGTTCTCTCCTCAGGTCTCTTGTTTTATCCTCAACACTTAGGATGACATTTGCTGACAGTACATTACAATAAAGTGGGGGGCTTTTATAAAATTCAGATACCCCAGTGACTCCAACCTTCTCCTCCATTCTTATTTCTGTACTTAAATCTCTAGCACTGCCTTTTTCCTGTAACTCTAGATCTGTATACTCAAATGTCTATTTTAGATTTTCTACCTATATTTAAGGCATAGCTCAACCTATATTTAAGGCATATGTCAAAAACTTAACCTTTACCTTTTCCTCCAGAACCTTTATTTCTAGCCAAGTGAACGCTATCACCTTCTTGCTTAAGTCAAAAGCATTGAAGCCATTCTTATCCTGACATACCCCACATTCACTCTTTTAGCAAACCATAGGTTGTCTCTTCAAAGTATAATCTTCCACCATATTCCTGTCACACATAGAATGAAATCTAAAACCTTTACCTCAGCCAAGAAGGCCCTACCTGATCTAGCCCCTTGCTACTTTGCCTACATTACTTCCTTACCCCTCTCACCTTTACCTACCATTCCAACCATGCTGACCTCCCTGAACACATCAAGCATGCTCATTTGTGTCAGAATGCTTTCCCCACATGACTCACTTTCCCACTTCACCCAGTGCTCTACTTATGTGTTACTGCCTGAGAAAGGTTTCCTTAATTATTTCATCTAATACCACCAGCCTGTCACTGTGTCCTCTTAGCCTACTGATTTATTTTCTTCAAAGATCATACCACTGAATGATAATATATTGCATGTTTATTAATGGACTTTCTGTCCATATCTCATACAAAAATATAAGATTCATTATGGCAAGGCTGGTGCCTTACTTAAAAATCAATTTATATTGTAACCATGTTAGTATGATATGCTCTGTGGGGAAAATATACAAATGATATATGTTGAGGGTTTTTAAATATTGACATAAGTAAAACATCTGTTCTACTCAGTGTCACAGTATGTCACAGTCATTCTGAATAAAGTCACAAGTCTGTGGAGTGTGCCTTACTTGTAGATTTACTGAATGAAATAATCTTAAATGAATGGTACCATTAATTTAATAAGGTGATATGGTATAACAAAAAAAAGCCTTTGAAACAGGAGTAGAAAACTTGTGTTCTAATACTAACTATATCACCAACCATTTTATAAATTTGGACATGTCACTTAACGTCTCTGGGCTGAGATTTTTTTTTTATAGATAATAACAATGAGCATTTATTAAGTGCTTACTCTGTACTCTGTCATTCTAATCACTTTACTTGGACTATTTTGTTTAAGCTTCCTTACAGCCTAATGTGGTAGGTCCATTCAAATTTCAGTTTTTAAAGTTTCAGTTTTTAAAAAGAGGAAATACTCTGCCATAAAGTGATAGAAGGATATCCATAACCAGGCAGTCTGCTTTTACTGTGTTCTTAACAGCTATAGCAGACTGTTCCAGCACAATATGAAATCACAACACCTGAGAGGGCAGTTGTGAGAATCAAGTTAAATTGTAAACATGAAAATACTTTGTAAGGCATAAAGTGCCATATAAGTAAAACGTGTAAAATATATGTGATATAATCAGTATACAAATATATGCAAACTGTATAATGTAAGGGGGGGGGACACTTCATTGTTTTCATGTTTTTGATGATTTCACTTGTATATTTCTTGAATGGAGGAAATAATATTCATTGTGTCTCTCAGACCAGGTTGATAAGGAGTAAACGAAAAAAATATAAAAAGTATTTTTAAGCATCATGTAAATGTAAAATATTAATAATAAAGCTAAATGTTAATTTCTTGGAATATACTATACCCTGGGTCTTGGAGTAACCACAGAACGTGCCTAAATTGATCACTGAAATTTCTATTCTTAGCAAGATTATTAAGAACTAGGAGGCTGTGTTCACTTGGTGGCTTTCTTCTGAGCAAAATAGCATACTAACAAGATAGACTGATCTATTTAGAAGGATCCTGTAGTGATGATGTCTACAGTTAATACAAGCAATGACACAATCTCACATAAGCAAGTTAGCATATATCATGTTTCTGCAAAAGAAAAAAGTAATTAAAAGTGATATTCTACTGACCACTTTATTTTCTTCTCTCAGCAGTTTTTTTTTTTTTTCCTTTTTTGATTCATTGTACACAAATGGGGTACAACTTTCGTTTCTCTGGTTGTTCAAGAAGTAGAGTCACATCATTTGTGTAATCACATGTACATAGGATAATGATGTTTGTCTCATTCTATTATCTTTCCTTCCCCCCATTCCCTCCCCACCCCTCATTTTCCTCTATACAATCCATATTTCCTCCATTCTTGCCTCCCCCCCCACACCCACCATTATGTATCATCATCCACTTATCAGAGAAATCATTCAGCCTTTGGTATTTTGGGATTGGCTTATTTCACTTAGTATGATATTCACCAACTTCATTCATTTACCTGCAAATGCCATAATTTTATTCTTCTTTATGACTGAATAATATTCCATTGTGTATATATACCACAGTTTATTTATCCATTCATCTATCGAAGGGCATCTAGGTTGGTTTCACAAGCTAGCTATTGTGAATTGAGCTGCTATAAGCATTGATGTAGCTGTGTCACTACAGTATGCTGATTTTAAGTCCTTTGGGTATAAACCAAGGAGTGGGATAGCTGGGTCAAATGGTGGTTCCATTCCAAGTTTTCTAAGGAATTTCCATACTGCTTTCCAGAGTTGCTGCACCAATTTGCAACCCCACCAGCAATGTATGAGTTGAGTGTACCTCTTTCCCCACATCCTTGCCAACACCTGTTGTTGCTTGTATTCTTGATAATAGACATTCTAATGGGGTGAGATGAAATCTTAAGGTGGTTTTGATTTGCATTTCTCTTATTACTAGAGATATTGGACATTTTTTCATATATCTGTTGAGTACATGTACGTCTTCTGTGAAGTGTTTGCTCATTTCCTTAGCCCATTTATTGATTGAGTTATTTGAATTCATGGTGTAAAGTTTTTTTGAGATTTTTTATAGATTCTAGTAGAGTAAGCACTTAATAAATGTCAGTTGTTATTATCTGATAGATAGTGCTCTATCTGAAGTGTGTGTGGCAAAGATTTTCTCCTACTCTATAGACTCTCTCTTCACATTGTTGATTGTTTCCTTTCCTAAGAAAAAGCTTTTTAGTTTGAATCTATCCCATTTATTGATTTCCGCTTTTATTTCTTGTGCTTTGGGAATCATGTTAAGGAAGTCTGGTCCTAAGATGACATAATGAAGATTTGGACCTACTTTTTCTTCTATTAGGTGCAGGATCTCTGGTCTAATTCCGAGGTCCTTGATCCATATTGAGTTGAGTTTTGTACAGGGCAAAAGATAGGGTTTAGTTTCATTTTGCTGCATACGGATTTCCAGTTTTCACAGCACCATTTGTTCAAGAGGCTATCTTTTCTCCATTGTATGTTTTTGGCACCTTTGTAACCAGATAAAGACACATTGAGGAAAGAAAACTTCAGACCAATATCCCTAATAACATAGATGCAAAATTTCTTAGCAAAATTTTAGCAAATCATATACAAAAACATACTAAAAAGCAAGTGCATGACAATCAAGTGGGTTTCATCCCCGGGATGCAAGGTTGGTTCAACATCCAGAAATCAATAAATGTAATTCACCGCATCAACAGACTTAAAGTTAAGAGTCATATGATTATTTCAATAGATGTAGAAAAAGCATTTGACAAAATACAGTACTTCTTCATACTCAAAACACTAGAAAAAATAGGGATAGTAGAAACATACCTCAACATTGTAAAGGCTATTTATGCTAATCCATCATCATTCTAAATGGAGAAAAACTGAAAGCATTCTCTCTAAAAACTGGAACAAGGCAGGTATGCCCTCTTTCACCACTTCTATTCAACATCATCCTTGAAACACTAGTCAGAGCAATCAGACAGACAAAAGAAATTAAAGGATATGAATAGGAAAAGAAGAACTCAAACTACCACTATTTGTCAACGACATGATTCTATATTTTGAAGATACAAAAAATTCCACTAAAAAACTTCTAGAACTCATAAATAAATTCAGCAAAGTAGCAGGATATAAAATCTACACTCATAAATCTAATGCATTTTAATTCATAAGTGATGAATCCTCTGAAAGAGAAATTAGGAAAACTACCCCATTCACAATAGCCTCAAAAAAAAAAAATAAAATAAAATACTTGTTAGTCAATCTAACAAAAGAGGTAAAAGACCTCTACAATGAGAACTACAGAACACTAAAGAAAGAAATTAAAGAAAACCTTAGAAGATGGAAAGATCTCCCATGTTTTTAGATAGGCAGAATTAATATTGTCAAAGTGAACATACTACCAAAAATGCTATACAGATTCAGTGCAATTCCAATTAAAATCCCAATGATGTATCCCATATAGAGAAAGCAATCATCAAATTCATTTGGAAGAATAAGAGACCCAGAATACTAAAGCAATCCTTAACAGGAAGAGTGAAGCAGGTGATACAATACCAGACCTTCAACTATACTATAGAGCAATAGTAACAAAAATAGCATGGTATTGGCACCAAAATAGACAGGTAGACCAATGGTACAAAATAGGGGACACAGAGACTAACCCACATAAATACAGTTATCTTATACTAGACAAAGGTGCCCAAAGCAGTTTCTTTTTATTATAATTATTGAGTCATATTAGTTGTACAAATTAATGGGTTTCACTGTGACATTTCCTATGTATATACTACCCTTTGATCATATCTACCTTCTCTACTCTTCCCTCTCTTCCTTTCTCCAGTCCTTCTCTCTGCCTCCAGTCCTTTGCTCCTTCCCTAATGATCCCTCTTCTGTTTTCAAGCTCTTATTTATTTCCACATGAGACATTTATTTCTTATTTATTTCCACATATGTGATATTTCTCTTTCTGTATGAAGTTAATCTCATTAACATGATAATCTATAGTTTCATTCATTTTTCTATAGATGACATAATTTCATTCTTCGTGGCTAAATAAAACTCCATTGTATATATGCCACTTTATTTTTAATTCATTCATCTGATGATGGACACCTAGGCTGATTTTACATCTTGGCTATTGTGATATTGTGTGCAGTTATCACTTGTGTGTGCTGACTTCATTTCCTTCAAGTTTATATCCAGGAGTGGAATAGCTGGATCACATGGATAGAACTATTTTAGCTGTTTGAGGAACCTCGCTATTTTCCATAGTAGCTAATATATTAATTCATATTTCCACCATTAAAGTATAAGGTTTCCTCGTTCTTCATATCCTTGCCAGCATTTGTTATTTTTTGTTTTGGGGGTTTTAAAAAAAAATAATTACCATTCTGACTGGGATAAGATGGAATCTCTGGGTGGACCTAGGAATCCCATCCCAGGTTCTTAGCTTGTGTTTTTGTAGAACCTCTAAGATATCCCAATTGGGAGCTTTCCTTTGATCCCTCTGGAGTATATTAAGGACAATAAGAAAACCACAGAAAGATCATAGAAGTAGAAAGTAACTTAATTAGATTTTCATTTTAGCCTACGGCATGGAAAATTGATAATGTTATCTTTCTAGACCTCCTTAAATAAATATGAGGCCTGCTTTTTAATTCCTAAGCCATGAATAGTCTTCTAATTTCCAAACAGCATGATCTTTAAGCTTTGCTTTTTACAATGTTTAGTCTATGATACATGCTTTATTTTGCACAAAATAACTTGTAGTAAAATTAGTTTGGGCTTAACCTCCACATTGGCAATATTATGTGTGTAATAAGTTTCCATTCACCAAGAACAGAATGAGAATCTTGTCTAAGAACAAAAATAGGTAGTTACAAAAGTAATAAATTCATACTGAAATAAAATCTTTTCAATATGGAATGATTATAGATATATCTAATGTAAAATATCGGAGTGTAGTTAATTTTATCAACGCATTTTTGTTTTTGTTTTTTTGGAATGGGGATTGAACCCTGGGGGGCTTTACCACTGAGCCAGGTTCCTAGCCCTTTTTATTTTATTTTGAGATGGGGTCTTACTGAGTTTCTGAGGCTGGCCTCAAACTTGGTATCCTGTTGCCTCAGCCTCCAGGTCACTAGAATTACAGGCATGCATCACCATGCCCAGCCCATGTGTTTATCTTTTTTTGTTGTTGTTGTTCTAATTGGTTATACATGACAATAGAATGCATTTTCACACTTTAACAAATGGAGCATAACTTCTCATTCCTCTGACTGTGTACATGGTGCTGAGTCACACCACTAGTGTAATCATAAATGCGTATAGCATAAGCCTGTCTCATTCTACCGTCCTTCCCATCCCCACTGCCCCACACATCCTCTCATCCCTCTCTGCACAATCTGAAGTTTCTTTTTTATTCTTCTGTACCCCACTCCCACTATGGATCAGCATCTGATTATCAGGGAAATTATTTGGCCTTTAGTTTTTTGGAATTGGCTTATTTCACTTAGCATGATATTCTCTAGTTCCATCCATTTATCTGCAAATGCCATAATGTCATTCTTCTTTAAGGCTGAGTAATATTCCATTGTGTATGTGTACCACACCTGCTTTATCTACTCATCTGTTGAAGGGCATCTAGGTTGGTTTCTTAGTTGACCTAGTGGAAATTGAGTTCTATAAACATTGATGTGGCTCTGTCACTGTAGTATGCTTATTTTAAGTATAAACCAAGGAGTGGGATAGCCAAGTCAAATGGTGATTCCATTCCATGTTTTCTAAGGAATCTCCATACTGCTTTCCAGAGTGGCTGCACCAATTTGCAGTCCCACCAGCTATGTATGAGTGTACCTTTTCCCCCACATCCTCACCAACACTTATTATTGCTTGTATTCTTGATAATTGCCATTCTGACTAGAGTGAGGTAAAATCTTAGGATAGCTTTTATTTGCATTTCTCTAATTGCTAAAGATGATGAACATTTTTTCATATTTTTTTGATTGATTGTATTTCTTCTTCTTTGTTCCTTTGCTCATTTATTGATTGGGTTATTTGGGGTTTTTTGGTGTTAGCTTTTTTGAGTTCTTTATGTATCCTGGAGATTAGTTCTCTGAGGTAAATATTTTCTCCGACTCTGTAGGCTCTCTCTTCACATTGTTGATTGTTTCCTTTGCTGAGAAGAAGGTTTTTAGTTTGAATCCATCCCATTTATTGATTCTTAATTTTACTTCTTGAGCTTTAAGAATCTTGCTAAAGAACTCAGGTCCTAAGTGACATAATTTGGGCCTACTTTTTCTTCTATTAGGTGCAGGGTCTCAGTTCTAATGCCTAAGTCTTTGATCCACTTTGAGTTGATTTTTGTGCAAGATGAGAGATAGAGGTTTAATTTCATTTCATTACATATAAATTTACAGTTTTCCCAGCACCATTTGTTGAATAGGCTATCATTTCTCCAATGTAGGTTTTGGGTGCCTTTGTCTAGTATGAGATAACCATATTTATGTGAATTTGTCTCTGTGTCTTCTGTTGTGTACAATTGATCTACATGTCTGTTTTGGTGCCAATACCATGCCGTTTTTGTTACTACTGCTCTGCAGTGTAGTTTAATGTCTAGTATTGTGATACCTCTTGCTTCACTCTTCTTGCTAAGAATTGCTTTGGCTATTCTGGGTCTCTTATTTTTACAAATGAATTTCACAATTGCTTTTTCTAGTTCTATGAAGAATGTCAGTGGGATTTTAACAGAAATTGCACTAAATCTGTATGACACTTTTGTTAAGTATGGCCATTTTGACAATATTATTTCTGCCTATCCAAGAGCATGTGAGATCTTTCTATCTTCTAAGATCTTCTTCATTTTCTTTCTTTAATATTCTGTAGTTTTCATTGTAGAGGTCTTTCACATCTTTTGTTAGATTGATTCCCAAGTACTTTTTTTTTTTTTTTTTGAGGCTATTGTAAATGGGGTAGTTTTCCTAATTTATCTTGCAGTGGATTCATCACTTATGTATAGGAAAGCATTTGATTTATGGGTATTGATTTTATATCCTACTTTGTTGAATTTATTTGAGTTATAGAAGTTTTCTGATAGAATTTTTTGGATCTTCAAAATATAGAATCATGTCATTGGCAAATAGTGGTAGTTTGAGTTCTTCTTTTCCTATTCGTAGCCCTTTAATTTCTTTTGTCTGTCTGATTGCTGTGGTTAGAGTTTCAAGGACAATGTTGAATAGAAGTGGTGATAGAAGGCATCCTTGACTTGTTCCAGTTTTTAGAGGGAATGCTTTCAGTTTTTCTCCATTTAGAATGATGTTGGCCTTGGGCTTAGCCTAGATAGCCTTTACAGTGTTGACTTATGTTTCTACTATCCCTAGTTTTTCTAGTGTTTTGAACATGAAGAAGTACTGTGTTTTGTCAAATGCTTTTTCTGCATCTATTGAGATAATCATAAGATTCTTGACTTTAAGTCTGTTGATGTCATATATTTATTGATTTCCATATGTCGAAACAACCTTGCATCCCAGGGATGCACATACTTGATCGTGGTATGATAGCTTTTTAATATGTTTTTGTATGTGATTTGCCGGAATTTTACTGAGAATTTTTGAGTCTGTGTTCATCAGGGATATTGGTCTGAAGTTTTCTTTCCTTGATATGTCTTTGTCTGGTTTCAGTATCAGGATGATACTAGTCTCATAGAATGAGTTTGGAAGGGTTCCCTCCTTTTCTCTTTCATGGAATAATTTGAGGAGAATTGATGTTAATTCTTCTTTGTAGATCTTGTAGAACTCAGTAGAGAACCCATCTGGTCCTGGGCTTTTATTGGTTGGTAGACTTTTGATGGTGTCTTCTACTTCATTGCTTGATATTGATCTGTTTAAATTGTGTATGTCCTCCTGCTTCAGCTTGGGTAGATTGTATTTCTCTAGAAATTTGTCAATGTCTTCAAGTTTTTCTTTTTCATTGGAATATAAATTTTCAAAATCATTTCTAATTATATTCTGTATTTCAGTAGTGTCCATCATGATATTTCCTTTTTCATCATGAGTTTTAATAATTTGAGTTTTCTCTCTCTTTCTCTTCGCTAATGTAGCTAAGGTTTTATCAATTTTATTTGTTTATTCAAAGAACCAACATTTGGTCAATTTTTCAGTTGTTTCTTTTGTATCAATTTCATTGATTTCAGCTCTAATTTTCATTATTTCCTGTCTTCCACTGCTTTTGGTGTTGATTTGTTCTTCCTTTTCAAGAGCATTGAGATATAATCTTAGCTCACTTATTTGTTGATTTTTTTATTCTTTTAATGTATGAACTTAATGCAATGAACTTTCCACTTAGCACTGCCTTCATAACATCCCAGAGATTTTGATATGTTGTATTGGTGTTCTCATTTACCTCTAAGCATTTTTTCCCCCTTGATTTCTTCCTTTATCCATTCATCATTTAATAGCATGCTATTTAGTCTCCAGGAGTTGGAGTAGCTTCTATTTTTTATTATATCTTTGATTTGTAGTTTCATTCTGTTATGATCTGTTAGAATGCAGGATAATATTTCTATTTTTTTGTATTTGCTGAGAGTTGCTTTGTGGCATAATATATGGTCTATTTTAGAGAATGATCTTTGTGCTACTTAGAAGAAAGTATATTTGCTCAATGGTGGATGATATATTTTTGTCCTTTAAATCTAAATCATTGTTAGCTTTATTCAATTCTGTAGTTTGTTTAGTTTTTGTTTGGAAGATCTATACAATGGTGAGAGAGGTGCAGTAAAGTCACCCAATATTATTGTGTTGTGGTCTGTTTGATTCTTGAAATTGAGAAGGATTTATTTGATGTATGTAGATGTTCCATTGTTTGGGGCATATATGTTTATGATTGTTGTGTCTTGTTGGTGTGTAATTCCCTTAAGCAGTATGAAATGTCCTTCTTTATCCATTCTGACTAACTTTGGTTTGAAGTTCACTTTGTCTGATATGAGGATGGAAACCCCTGCTTGTTTATGCAGTCCACGTGAGTGATATTTTTTTCTCAACCTTTCACCTTCAGTCTGTGTATGTCTTTTCCTAGGAGGTGAGTCTCTTGAAGACAGCATATTGTTGGGTTTTATTTTAATCCAGTCTGTCAGTCTGTGTCTTTTGATTGATGAGTTCGGGCCATTAACATTCAGGGTTATTATTGAGATATGATTTGTATTCCTGGTTATTTTGGTTTACTTTTGTTTTTAATTTGACTTAGTTTCTCCTTTGATCTTTCCTTTAGTGTAGTTCCTCCCTTTGCTGGTTTTCATTGTTTGTTTGTTTGTTTTTCCATTTCCTCCTCATGGAATAATTTGCTGAGAATGTCCTGCATTGCAGGCTTTCTAGTTGTGAATTCTTTTAACTTTTGTTTATCATGGAAGATTTTTATTTCATCTTCAATTTGAAGCTTAATTTTGCTGGATATAAAATTCTCACTTGGGGGGAGATCCAGATGGCGGACTAGAGGGTGACTGCATCTCCAGTCGCTCCAGAACCCAGGATTCAAGAAGGGAAGGCATTGAGATACTCGGACTAAAATAGAGCCTTGGGGTGAGTCTCTGCCATCCGGTGAAGCGGTGAAGCGCTGCCCAGTTGGCAGGCCCGGATTCGGGGGGCTTATTAGAGTAGGACAGAGCAGCTAGAGTCCTCCCCAGGTGGCCCTACGCACTACGGCGGTGGGCTCCTCCCACAGGGCCAGATTCTCCAGCATCTCGGAGCAGACCCCCCAGTGAGAGCCTTTCTGCACAGAACCAAGTTTCGAATCCCTGAACCAGGGTGGCGAGTTCCTGCCCACAGGTTGCTTCAGGGACCAGGATAGGGCAGCCAGGGACTTCCCCAAGCAGCCTGCAGCCCGGCCCCCACCGAAGGGAAGCGCCTTTCCAGGCTAGCTTCTCGGAGCAGACCCCCCAGTGAGAGCCTTTCCACACAGAGCCAGCTCCAAGTCCTGGAACCAGTAGCGGGCTAGGGGCAGCTTTCTTCGGAAGCACTGCATTATCAAGTTACTCCAAGATTTCAGGCTACTGAAGGCAGGAAGGTGATACACTGGAAATCTACAGGGACAATATAAGCCAATAGAAGAATTCTACAATATCACAAAGTCCCACTGACATCTGACCAATATGAGAAAACAAGGGAAGAAAATGTCCCAAACAAACCTAGATACTATATCAATTACACGCAATGACAGCACAGCAGAAGAAATGTCAGAAAGGGAGTTCAGAATGTACATAATTAAAACAATCAGGGAAGCAAACGAGGAGATGAAAGAGCAAATGCAGTCATTAAATGATCGCACCAATCAGCAGTTAAAGGAGCAAATACAGGAAGCAAGAGATCATTTCAATAAAGAGTTAGAGATACTGAAAAAAAAACCAAACAGAAATCCTTGAAATGAAGGAAACAATAAACCAAGTTAAAAACTCCATAGAAAGCATAACCAAGAACCAAATAGAAGCTTTAAGAGCTATTTCATCCCGCTGGAGCAGTGAACTCGGACAACTGGGAGCATCGGAGAGGAGGCCGCTCAGCACAGCACTGGGACTCGGAGCCACCACTGGGGCTCCGGCGGCTGCCTAGGGGAGGAGCGGCGAGGAGAGCTGTGTGGACTCAGGACACCGGGGAATGCCCTGAGGAGGAGGAGGAGGAGCGTGGCCGCTTGGATTTGGAGTGACTACAACAGAGCTACAGGCAGTTGCCAGAGGAGAAGCTGCGCGGCGAGCTGTTTGGACTCAGAACGACTGCTTCTGAACACTGGGGCCTGCCCTGAGGAGGAGGAGGAGGAAGAGGAGCGTGGCCGCTTGGATTCGGAGTGACTACACCAGAGCTACAGGCGGTTGCCAGAGGAGGGGCTGTGTGGCGAGCTGATTGGACTCAGACCACTTCTGAACACCGGGGCCTGCCTGGAGGAGTGGGAGGAGGAGGAGGAGGAGCGCGGCAGGGCGTTTGGACTCGCAGTGACTGCATTGGAGCTCCAGGCGGCTGCTCAGAGGAGAAGGCGAGTGGTGAGTTGTTTGGACTTAAAGCGACCGCTCCTGAACACAGGGGGGCTGCCTGGAGGAGAAGCGCAGTGGGTCACTTGGTCTCCAGTGGCCGCACCAGAGCTCCGGGTGGCTGCCCAGAGGATGCGTGCAATGGGTCACGTGGATTCAGAGCCACTCAGAGTGACCGCTCCTGAACACCCAGGGGGTTACCTGGAGGAGGAGGAGGAACAGGGAGGGTCATTTTGACTCGGAGTGATTGATTGCCCAGGCCTACGGGTGGTTGGTGGGAGGAGGAGGCACGCAGTGAGTTACTTGGACTCCTAGTGACCGCACTGGAATACTGGGTGGCTGTCTGGAGGAAGAGGTGTGTGGCGGGTCTCTGGGACTCAGAGCGATTGTACAGGGCCCCAGGTGGCTGCTCAGAGGAGGGGCCGCATAGCCAGGCGATTAGGTGCAGAGCAGGGTCCCAGGATCTAGGAGGCTTCTGGGTGGAAGAGCCTCACAGAGACAGGCTTAGGGGTGGAGCGAAGGTTCCAGGCCTGCGGGCAGATTCTCTGAGGAGGGGCAGCCTAAGGAGATTCATCTGCGAAGGGTGAGGCTCCCAGGCTCAGGAGGTAGGGCCGGGCCCCTGGGAACTTTGCAGAGGAAGGCAGCCCAGCCCAGGCGGTAGCTGTAAATTGAGGGGAACCTCTAGGAGGGAACTGACCAGCGAGACCTCCCCACCGGGTGAGTCTTCCCTGCCGGGTGAGGTTTCCCCACAAGGACAGTAAAACCAGAGACACAGGCCCAAACAGGCCTTGCCTCAGCCCGCAGCCTGGTTCCCCTTTGGATGACCATTGGTCAACAAGTGGAGACACCTCTGCCCACTAGCAGGGAATATACCCCACCTGAAGGCCACCACTCCTAGAGAGGCAGATTCCTTGTGGAGCACCGCATTATCAACTTCCTCCAAGACTTCAGCCTACTGAAGGCTAAGAGGGGATATATATAGAAATCTTCAGGGACATTGTAAGTCAATAAAGGAAATCTGCAATATCTCAGCGGTCCACTGATACCTGAACAATATGAGAAAACAAGGAAAGAAAATGCTGCAAACAAATCTAGATGTTACATCAATAAAACCCAATGACAGCATGGCAGAAGAAATGACAGAAAAGGAGTTCAGATAGTACATAATTAAAATGATCAGGGAAGCAAACGATGAGATGAAAGAGCAAATGCAGGCATTGAATGATCGCACCAATCGACAGTTAAAAGAGCAAATACAGGAAGCAAAAGATCATTTCAATAAAGAGTTAGAGATATTGAAAAAAAACCAAACAGAAATCCTTGACATGAAGGAAACAATAAACCAAATTAAGAACTCCATAGAAAGCAAATCCAGTAGGATAGAACACCTGGAAGACAGAACCTCAGACATTGAAAACAAAATATTTAACCTTGAAAACAAAGTTGAACAAACAGAGAAGATGGTAAGAAATCATGAACAGAATCTACAAGAACTATGGGATATCATGAAAAGACCAAATATAAGAATTATTGGGATTGAGGAAGGCTTAGAGAAACAAACCAAAGGAATGAACAATCTGTTCAATGAAATAATATCAGAAAGCATAACCAATAGGATAGAACACCTGGAAGACAGAACCTCAGATACTGAAGACAAAATATTTAATCTTGAAAACAAAGTTGACCAAACAGAGAAGATGGTAAGAAATCATGAACAGAATCTACAAGAATTATGGGATAGCATGAAAAGGCCAAATTTAAGAATTATTGGGATTGAGGAAGGCTTAGAGAAACAAACCAAAGGAATGAACAATCTATTCAATGAAATAATATCAGAAAATTTCCCAAATCTGAAGAATGAAATGGAAAACCAAGTACAAGAGGCTTAGAGGACTCCAAATATACAAAATTACAACAGACCCACACCAAGGCACATTATTATAAAAATACCTAACGTACAAAATAAAGACAGAATTTTAAAGGCCGCGAGAGAAAAGAATCAAATTACGTTCAGAAGGAAACCAATAAGAATATCAGCAGATTTTTTAATCCAGACCCTAAAAGCTAGAAGGGCCTGGAACAACATTTACCAAGCCGTGAAAGAAAATGGATGCCAACCAAGAATCTTATACCCAGCAAAACTTACTTTCAAATTTGACAATGAAATAAGATCCTTCCATGATAAACAAAAGCTAAAGGAATTTACAAAAAGAAAGCCGGCATTGCAGAACATTCTCAGCAAAATATTCCATGAGGAAGAGATGAAAAACAATGATGCAAATCAGCAATGGGAGGAACTAGCCTAAAGGAAGAGCCAAATGAAGGGGAAACCAAATCATGTCAAAAAACAAAAATGAGTCAAATGACTGGGAATACAAATCATATCACAATAATAACCCTGAATGTTAATGGCCTGAACTAATCAATCAAAAGACATAGACTGGCAGACTGGATTAAAAAGAAAAATCCAACAATTTGCTGCCTGTAAGAGACTCATCTCATAGAAAGAGAAACCCACTGACTAAAGGTGAAAGGATGGGAAAAAACATACCATGCACATGGACACAGCAAAAAAGCTGGAGTATCCATCCTCATTTCAGATAATGTGGACTTCAAGCCAAAACTAGTCAGAAGGGATAAAGAAGGACATTACATACTACTTAAGGGAAGCATAAATCAGCAAGACATAACAATCATAAACATCTATGCCCCGAACATTGGCTGATCCATGTACGTCAAACAAATCCTTCTCAATTCCAGAAATCAAATAGACCACAACACAATAATACCAGGTGATTTTAACACACCTCTCTCACCGCTGGATAGATCGTCCAAACAAAAATTGAATTAAGAAACCATAGATCTTAATAACACAATCAACAATTTAGACTTAACCGACTTATATAGAATATACCATCCAACAAAGAACGAATACACCTTCTTCTCAGCAGCACATGGATCCTCCTCTAAAATAGACCATGTTGTATGCCACAAAGCTACTGTTAGCAAATACAAGAAGATAGAGATACTACCTTGTACTCTATCAGACCATAATGGATTGAAATTAGAAATAAATGACAGAATAAAAAACAGAAACTTCTCCAAAACCTGGAGATTAAATAATACACTATTATATGATGAATGGATAACAGAAGACAGCATCAGGGAAATAGAAAAATTTGTAGAAGTAAACGAGAACAAAGACACATCATATCAAAATCTCTGGGACACTATGAAAGCAGAACTTAGAGGAAGATTTATTTCATGGGGCGCATTCAACAAAAGAAGTAGAAATCAACAAATAAATGACTTAACACTACAGCTCAAAGCCCTAGAAAAAGAAGAGCAGAACAACACCAAAAGTAGTAGAAGACAGGAAATAGTTAAAATCAGAGCCAAAATCAACGAAATTGAAACAAAAGAAACAATCGGAAAAATTAACAAAATAAATAGTTGGTTCTTTGAAAAAATAAACAAAATTGATAAAGCCTTAGCCATACTAACAAAGAGAAAGAGGGAGAAAACTCAAATTACTAAAATTTGGAATGAACAAGGAAATATCACAACAGACACGATTGAAATACAAAACATAATTAGAAGTTATTTTGAAAATCTATACTCCAACAAAACAGAAAACCTTGAAGACATCAACAAGGTTCTAGAGACATATGAATTATCTAAACTGAACAAGGAGGACATACACAATTTAAATAGACCAGTTTCAAGTAATGAAGTAGAAGAGGTCATCAAAAGCCTACCAACAAAGAAAAGTCCGGGACCAGATGGGTTCTCAGCCGAGTTCTACAAAACCTTTAAAGAAGAGCTCATTCCAATACTTCTCAAAGTATTCCATAAAATAGAAGAGGAGGGAACCTTCCCAAACTCATTCTATAAAGCCAATATCACCCTGATACCTAAACCAGACAGAGACACATCAAGGAAAGAAAATTTCAGACCAATATCCTTAAAACATCGATGCAAAAATTCTCAACAAAATTTTAGCAAATCGCATACAAAAATATATTAAAAAGATAGTGCACCATAATCAAGTGGGTTTTATCCCAGGGATGCAAGGTTGGTTCAACATCCGGAAATCAATAAATGTCATTCACCATATCAACAGACTAAAAGTTAAGAATCACATGATTATTTCAATAGATGCAGAAAAAGCATTTGATAAAATACAGCATCCCTTCATGCTCAAAACACTAGAGAAAATTGGGGTAGTGGGAACATTCCTTAACATTGTAAAGGCCATCTACGCTAAGCCCATAGCCAATATCATTCTAAATGGTGAAAAACTGAAAGCATTCCCCCTAAAAACTGGAACAAGACAGGGATGCCCTCTTTCACCACTTCTATTCAATATTGTTCTTGAGACTCTAGCCAGAGCAATTACACAAACCAAAGAAATTAAAGGGATACGAATTGGAAAAGAGGAACTCAAACTATCCCTGTTCGCTGAGGACATGATTATATATTTGGAGGAACCTGGAAATTCCACCAGAAAACTCTTAGAACTCATAAGTGAATTCAGTAAAGTAGCAGGTTACAAGATCAATGCTCATAAATCCAACGCAATTTTATACATAAGTGATGAATCCTCAGAAAGAGAAATTAGGAAAACTACCCCATTCACAATAGCATCGAAAAAAATAAAATACTTGGGAATCAATCTCACAAAAGAGGTGAAAGACCTCTACAATGAGAACTACAGAACACTAAAGAAAGAAATTAAAGAAAACCTTGGAAGATGGAAAGATCTCCCATGTTCCTGGATAGGCAGAATTAATATTGTCAAAATGGCCATACTACCAAAAGTGCTATACAGATTCAATGGAATTCCAATTAAAATCCCAATGATGTACCTTACAGAAATAGAGCAAGCAATCATGAAATTCATCTGGAAGAATAAGAAACCCAGAATAGCTAAAGCAATCCTTCGCAGGAAAAATGAAGCAGGGGGTATCGCAATACACAAACTTCAACTCTACTACAAAGCAATAGTAACAAAAACAGCATGGTATTGGTACCAAAATAGACAGGTAGATCAATGGTACAGAATAGAGGACACAGACACAAACCCAAATAAATACAATTTTCTCATACTAGACAAAGGTGCCAAAAATATGCAATGGAGAAAAGATAGCCTCTTCAACAAATGGTGCTGGGAAAACTGGAAATCCATATGCAAGAGAATGAAACTAAATCCCTGTCTCTCACCCTGCACAAAACTCAACTCAAAATGGATCAAGGACCTCGGAATCAGACCAGAGACCCTGCATCTTATAAAAGAAAAAGTAGGTCCAAACCTTCAACTTGTTGGCTTAGGATCAGACTTCCTTAACAGGACTCCCATAGCACAAGAAATAAAAGCTAGAATCAACCACTGGGATGGATTCAAACTAAGAAGCTTTCTCTCAGCAAAGGAAACTATCAGAAATATGAAGAGAGAGCCTACAGAGTGGGAGAATATCTTTGACACTCATACTTCAGATAGAGCACTAATTTCCAGAATATATAAAGAACTCAAAAAACTCTACACCAAGAATACAAATAATCCGATCAACAAATGGGCTAAGGAAATGAACAGACACTTTACAGAAGAAGATGTACAAGCAATCAACAGATATATGAAAAAATGTTCAACATCTCTAGTAATAAGAGAAATGCAAATCAAAACTACCCTAAGATTTCATCTCACCCCAATTAGAATGGCGATTATCAAGAACACAAGCAACCATAGGTGTTGGCGAGGATGTGGGGAAAAAGGTACACTCATACATTGCTGGTGGGGCTGCAAATTAGTGCAGCCACTCTGGAAAGCAGTATTGAGATTCCTCAGAAAGCTTGGAATGGAACCACCATTTGACCCAGCTATCCCACTCCTTGGCCTATACCCAAAGGACTTAAAATCAGCATACTACAGAGATGCAGCCACATCAATGTTCATAGCTACTCAATTCACAATAGCCAGATTGTGGAACCAACCTAGATGTCCTTCAATTGATGAATGGATAAAGAAACTGTGGCATATATATACAATGGAATATTACTCAGCCATGAAGAATGATAAAATTATGGCATTTGCAGGCAAATGGATGAAATTGGAGGATATCATGCTAAGTGAGATAAGCCAATTTCAAAAAACTAAAGGACGAATGATCTCACTGATAAGTGGATGAGGATATATAAGGGGGTGTAGGAGGTGTTAGTGTTAGGGTTAGGGTTAGGTTTAGGGTTAGCGATAAGGAGGGTGGTAAGAATGGAGGAAGGAAGGACTGTATAGAGGGAAAGAGGGGTGGAAGGGGTGGGGGGGAAGGGAAAAATAGCAGAATGAATCAAACAACATTGCCCTATGTAAATTTATGATTTTTAATGAAAAAATAAATAAATAAAAATAAAAATTTTAAAAAAGACATCAAAGTTCTAAACAAAATAAAAGAAAATTCTCACTTGGCATCAGTTTTCTTTCAGAGTTTGATTTATGTTTTTTCAGGACCTCCTGGCATTGAGGTTCTAAGTTGAGAAATCAGGTGAGATCCAAATTGGTTTCCCTCTATGTGTAATTGCATTTTATTCCTCTCATAGCCTTTAAAATTCTGTCTGTATTCTGTATGTTAGTTATTGTCATTATAATGTGCCTTGGTGTGGTTCTGATGTAATTCTGTACATTTGGGGTCCTGTAAGCCTATTGTAGTTGATTTTCCATTTCATTCTTTAGGTTTGGGAAATTTTCTGATATTATGTCATTGAAAAGATTATTCATCCCTTTGGTTTGTATCTCCATGCCTTTGTCTATTCAAATAAATCATTAAATTTGGTCATTTTGTATTATCCCATATTTCTTGAAAGTTCAGTTCATAGTTTCTTACCATCTTCTCTGTGCAGTTGACTTTATTTTCAAGAGTATATGTTTTATCTTCATTATCTGAGGTTCTGTCTTCCAAGTGGTCTTAGTCTATTGGTGATACTTTGCATTGAATTTCTACTTTGGTTTATTGTTTCCTTCATTTCAAGGATTTCTGCTTTATTCCTTTTTATAATCCCTACCTCTTTTTTGAAGTGATGTTTCATTTTCTTTATGTATTTTCTCCAGGTCCTTCTCTGACATTTCTTCTACTGTGTCGTCTATGGATTCTGTTGTTGGAACATGTTGGTTTGTTTGAGGTGCTTTGTTCCCTTGTTTTTTCATGTTGTCGTGTGTCTTCTCATGTAGCGGTATGGAGCTGAGGCCATAGAGTTTCTACCCTGTAGTCTTATAGTGACCCTGAAGGCTTCTAGTACCTCACCTTTAAGGGGTAGACCAATATTACAGCACCCAATGCAAACGTTAGACCACCTTAAACCAAGTGACTCCTATTAAGGCATCTATAGTTTTGTTGCAGTAAACAGAAATGAAGTGTTCAATTATTGTCTACCATATAAACTGTAAGTTTGCTGGAAGAACTTACCATTTCAAATGATGGACAATGAGGGAACAGAAGTTTTGTAAGATGTGATATTTATGATGGAGGGGAGAAGATAGAGGTAAAAATTTATAGTGAGAGCAAGGCAGGAATTAATAGAGGTTGGCTGTTAGTATGAGAGAAGTGAGAAAGAGAATCCAGGGAGACAGGTAGGTGACAGAAAAAAAATATGTAGAGATTAAAAAAAAAAGTAAAAATATAAGAATACACAACAAATCCGTCATATACTCTTCAGACATCCCATTCCTCAATAAATTGATGCATGAAAAATATTTGGATTCAAAGATGGTAGAGGTGTAAGACAGAGAGAAAAAAATTAAAATGGGAAGTCTCAATGGAAAATTGAACGCTTCCATTGGCTTTCAAAAATTTTCTCACCCTCCCTTCTCCGATGATAGGTGGGGTTTTCTGAAGTTTGATGTTAGCTTCAGTCCTGTGGTTGCCTTACTGGTTGAGTGGGTGAGCCTATAGCAAGATGCCTTCACACCCTCTTCCAGTCTTCCCACCTGTTGTAGACAGCCTCTTCCATTCCTGCACACTTCAGGACTTACTGAGCTGGGGAGAACCCAGTTTTCTCCTGTTTCTCCAACCTGTGCTCCCCCTGGGGTACTTCCCCTAGTCTCTGGCTTTCCTCAGGCTTGCCAGACCCAGACTGGTCCATGGAAACCCAGCTGCAATATGATGGACCTGGGCTTCAGCTTCCCCAGGCTCTACCTTGCTGCAGTCACAAGATCTGAGTGCCCTTTTAACTTGCAGAGAGACCACCAGGGATGCACTCACACAAAGGAGTGACTCTGCAAAGAGGCAGTCAGATGGCAGCCACTAGCACATCTAGCAGAAAGATGTAAGGAGCAACCCGACCTGCAGGTACCCCAATATATCTCCAGGCTCTGGCCGGTGTCCCCAGACAGGCTGCTGTACCCCAAGATGGTACAAGTGGTGGCCAACCTGTAAGTTTTGGCCAGTGTCCCAAGATGGCAGCACCTGCGTGTAACCAAACCTGTGGGTACTGTGACAGTGGGACTTCCAGACAGCAGCAGACCATGGGCCATTCACTGGTGGTCTGTGGAAGGTCTGCAGGCTAAGGGCAGACAATCAGTGGGTGGACATCCAGAGGTCCGCAATGGGTAGTTGAAAGTCGGGCAGTGGGCAGGCAAGAGGCAGGCAAATGGTGGATGACGGCAGGTGATCGAATGGAGGTAAACAGCAGGGGTGTGTGGGCAGTGAAGGTTGCCTCACAGAGCAACAGTGTTTCCTTTGCTTGAATCTTGAATCAAGGACAAGAAATGCAGCCTTCCTCTAGTCTGCCATCTTGGATCCCCTTTTCACCCCAAAACAATTTCTGTAATCCCAGACTGGAGATGCTGAGGAAAGAAGATCATAAATTCAAGACCAGCCTCCGCCATGTGTTTCTTAAACTGGGTGTGGAAAGGTTAAAAATTGCACAATGAATTTCTTTTTTTTTTTAATAATTAATTAATTTATTTATTTTTATTTTTTATTTTTTTTTATTGTAAACAAATGGGATACATGTTGTTTGTCTGTACATGGGTTAAAGGCATACCATTTGTATAATCATAAATTTACATATGGTAATGTTGTTTGATTCATTCTATTACTTTTTCCCTTCCCCCCGACCCCTCCCACCCTTCTTTTCCCTCTAAACAGTCCTTTGTTCCTCCATTCTTGCCCGCCTCCCTAACCCTAACCCTAACACTAATGCTAAATCCTCCCACCCTCCCCCTTATGTGTCATCATCCACTTATCAGCGAGATCATTCGTCCTTTAGTTTTTTGAGATTGGCTTATCTCACTTAGCATGATGGTCTCCAATTTCATCCATTTGCCTGCAAATGCCATAATTTTATCATTCTTTATGGCAGAGTAATATTCCATTGTATATATATACCACAATTTCTTTTTTTTTTATCTTTTTTTTTTATTGTAAACAAATGGGATACATGTTGTTTCTCTGTACATGGCGTAAAGGCATACCATTTGTGTAATCATAAATTTACATACAGTAATGTTGTTTGATTCATTCTGTTATTTTTTCCCTTCCCCCCACCCCTCCCACCCCTCTTTACCCTCTATACAGTACTTTCTTCCTCCATACTTGCCCCCCTCCCTAACCCTAACTCTAACCCAAACATTAACCCTTCCCTCCCCCCCTTTATGTGTCATCCTCCACTTATTAGCGATATCATTCGTCCTTTGGCTTTTTGAGATTGGCTTATCTCACTTAGCATGATATTCTCCAATTTCATCCATTTGCCTGCAAATGCCATAATTTTGTCATTCTTTATGGCTGAGTAATATTCCATTGTGTATATATACCACAGTTTCTTTATCCACTCATCAATTGAAGGGCATCTAGGTTGGTTCCATAGTCTGGCTATTGTGAATTGAGCAGCTATGAACATTGATATCTCTGTAGTATGCTGATTTTAAGTCCTTTGGGTATAGGCCGAGGAATGGGATAGCTGGGTCAAATGGTGGTTCCATTCCAAGTTTTCTGAGGAATCTCCATACTGCTTTCCAGAGTGGCTGCACTAATTTGCAGCCCCACCAGCAATGTATGAGTGTACCTTTCTCCCCACATCCTCACCAACACCTGCTGTTGCTTGTATTTTCGATAATCGCCATTCTAATTGGGGTGAGATGGAATCTTAGGGTGGTTTTGATTTGCATTTCTCTTATTACTAGAGATGTTGAACATTTTTTCATATATCTGTTGATTGCTTGTACATCTTCTGTGAAGTGTCTGTTCATTTCCTTAGCCCATTTGTCGACTGGATTATTTGTATTCTTGGAGTAGAGTTTTTTGAGTTCTTTATAGATTCTGGAGATTAGTGCTCTATCTGAAGTATGATTGGCAAAGATATTCTCCCACTCTGTAGGCTCTTTCTTTGCATTGCTGATAGTTTCCTTTGCTGAGAGAAAGCTTTTTAGTTTGAATCTATCCCAGTTATTGATTCTAGCTTTTATTTCTTGTGCTATGGGAGTCCTGTTGAGGAAGTCTGGTCCTAGGCCGACATGTTGAAGATCTGGACCTACTTTTTCTTCTATAAGATGCAGGGTCTCTGGTCTGACTCCAAGATCCTTAATCCATTTTGAGTTGAGTTTTGTGCAGGGTGAGAGAAATGGGTTTAGTTTCATTCTGTTGCATATGGATTTCCAATTTTCCCAGCACCATTTGTTGAAGAGGCTATCTTTTCTCCATTGCATATTTTTGGCACCTTTGTCTAGTATGAGAAAGTTGTATTTATTTGGATTTGTGTCCATGTCCTCTATTCTGTACCATTGATCTACCTGTCTATTTTGGTACCAATACCATGCCGTCTTTGTTAATATTGCTTTGTAGTAAAGTTGAAGTTCAGGTATTGCGATATCCCCTGCTTCATTTTTCCTGCGAAGGATTGCTTTAGCTATTCTGGGTTTCTTATTCTTCCAGATGAATTTCATAATTGCTTGCTCTATTTCTGTAAGGTACATCATTGGGATTTTAATTGGGATTGCGTTGAATCTGTATAGCACTTTTGGTAGTATGGCCATTTTGACAATATTAATTCTGCCTATCCAAGAACATGGGAGATCTTTCCATCTTCTAAGGTTTTCTTTAATTTCTTTCTTTAGTGTTCTGTAGTTCTCATTGTAGAGGTCTTTCACCTCTTTTGTGAGATTGATTCCCAAGTATTTTATTTTTTTCGATGCTATTGTGAATGGGGTAGTTTTCATAATTTCTCTTTCTGAGGATTCATCACTTATGTATAAAAATGTGTTGGATTTATGAGCATTGATCTTGTAACCTGCTACTTTACTGAATTCACTTATGAGTTCTAAAAGTTTCCTGGTGGAATTTCCTGGTTCCTCTTAGTATATAATCATATCATCAGCAAATAGGGATAGTTTGAGTTCTTCTTTTCCTATTCGTATTCCTTTAATTTCTTTGGTTTATCTAATTGCTCTGGCTAGCGTTTCAAGTATGATGTTGAATAGAAGTGGTGAAAGGGGGCAACCCTGTCTTGTTCCACTTTTTAGGGGGAATTCTTTCAGTTTTTCACCATTTAGAATGATATTAGCCGTGGGCTTAGCATAGATGGCCTTTATAATGTTAAGGAATGTTCCCACTATCCCTATTTTTTCTCGTGTTTTGAGCATGAAGGGGTGCTGTATTTTATAGAATGCTTTTTCTGCATCTATTGAAATAATCATGTGATTCTTGACTTTTAGTCTATTGATATGGTGAATTACATTTATTGATTTCCGGATGTTGAATCAATCTTGCATCCCTGGGATGAAACCCACTTGATCATGGTGCACTATCTTTTTAATATGTTTTTGTATGCGATTTGCTAAAATTTTGTTGAGAATTTTTGCGTCAATGTTCATTAATGATATTGGTCTGAAATTTTCTTTCCTTGATGTGTCTCTGTCTGGTTTGGGTATCAGGGTAATATTGGCTTCATAGAATGAGTTTGGGAGGGTTCCCTCCTCTTCTGTTTTGGAATACTTTGAGAAGTATTGGAATGAGGTCTTCTTTAAAGGTTTTGTAGAACTCGGCTGAGAACCCATCTGGTCCCGGACTTTTTGTTGGTAGGCGTTTGATGACCTCTTCTACTTCATTACTTGAAATTGGTCTATTTAAATTGTGTATGTCCTCCTCGTTCAGTTTAGGTAATTCATATGTCTCTAGAAACCTGTTGATGTCTTCGAAATTTTCTATTTTGTTGGAATATAGATTTTCAAAATAGCTTCTAATTATGTTTTGTATTTCAATCGTGTCTGTTGTGATATTTCCTTGTTCATTCCGAATTTTAGTGATTTGGGTTTTCTCTCGTCTTCTCTTTGTTAGTGTGGCTAAAGGTTTATCAATTTTGTTTATTTTTTTGAAGAACCAACTATTTATTTTGTCAATTTTTTGTATTGTTTCTTTTGTTTCAATTTCATTGATTTCAGCTCTGAGTTTAACTATTTCCTGTCTTCTACTACTTTTGGTGTTGGTCTGTTCTTTTTCTAGGGCTTTGAGCTGTAGTGTTAGGTCGTTTATTTGTTGATTTTTACTTCTTTTATTGAATGCGCTCCATGAAATAAATTTTCCTCTAAGTACTGCTTTCATAGTGTCCCAGAGATTTTGATATGATGTTTCTTTGTTCTCGTTTACCTCTAAGAATTTCTTAATTTCCTTCCTAATATCTTCTGTTATCCATTCATCATGTAATAGCATATTGTTTAATCTCCAGGTGTTGGAGTAGCTTCTGTTTTTTACTCTTTGATTTATTTCTAACTTCAATCCATTATGATCTGATAGAATACAAGGTAGTGTCTCTATCTTCTTGTATTTGCTTACATTACCTTGTGGCATAATACATGGTCTATTTTATAGAAGGATCTATGTGCTGCTGAGAAGAAAGTGTATTCGCTCTTGGTTGGATGGTATATTCTAAAAATGTCCGTTAAGTCTAAATTATTTATGTGTTATTGAGGTCTATGGTTTCTTTGTTCAATTTTTGTCTGGAAGATCTGTCCAGTGGTGAGAGAGGTGTGTTAAAATCACCTAGTGTTATTGTGTTATGGTCTATTTGGTTTCTGAAATTGAGAAGGATTTGTTTGACATACATTGATGAGCCACTGTTTGGGGCATAGATGTTTATGATTGTTATGTCTTGCTGATTTATGGTTCCCTTAAGCAATATGTAATGTCCTTCTTTATCCCTTCTGACTAACTTTGGCTTGCAGTCCACATTATCTGAAATGAGGATGGATACCCCAGCTTTTTTGCTGAGTCCATGTGCATGGTATGTTTTTCCCCATCCTTTCACCTTTAGTCTATGGGTATCTCTTTCTATGAGGTGAGTCTCTTGCAGGCAACATATTGTTGGATCTTTCTTTAATCCAATCTGCCAGTCTATGTCTTTTGATTGATGAGTTCAGTCCATTAATATTCAGGGTTATTATTGAGATATGATTTGTATTCCCGGCCCTTTGGCTCATTTTATTTATTTATTTTTTTATTTTGACACGACTTGGTTCTTCCTTTATTTGACAATTCCTTTAGGATAATTCCTCCCTTTGCTGATTTGCATCTTTGTTTTTCATCTCTTCCTCATGGAATATTTTGCTGAGAATGTTCTGTAATGCTGGCTTTCTTTTTGTAAATTCTTTTAGCTTTTGTTTATCATGGAAGGATTTTGTTTCATTGTCACATTTGAATGTAGGTTTTGCTGGGTATAAGATTCTTGGTTGGCATCCATTTTCTTTCAGGGCTTGAAAAATGTTGTTCCAGGCCCTTCTAGCTTTTAGGGTCTGGATTGAAAAATCTGCTGATATCCGTATTGGTTTCCCCCTGAATGTAATTCAGTTCTTTTCTCTCACAGCCTTTAAAATTCTGTCTTTATTTTGTATGTTAGGTATTTTCATTATAATGTGCCTTGGTGTCGGTCTGTTGTAATTTTGTGTATTTGGAGTCCTATAAGCCTCTTGTACTTGATCTTCCATTTCATTCTTCAGATTTGGGAAATTTTCTGATAGTATTTCATTGAATAGATTGTTCATTCCTTTGGTCTGTTTCTCTAAGCCTTCCTCAATCCCAATAATTCTTAAATTTGGCGTTTTCATGATATCCCATAGTTCTTGGAGATTCTGTTCATGATTTCTTACCATCTCCTCTGTTTGGTCCACTTTGTTTTCAAGGTTAAATATTGCACAATGAATTTCTGATTGGAGGATTCTAATTCAGTAAAACTGGAATGGGGCTCAGCATCTACCAGTTTTATTAGAGATTGTTTTTCGCATCCCACAGTTGATTCTACTTCATGCCTAGTTAAAAATCTTGCTGTAGTAGACCAACACTCCCTTATACAAATATAGGAGATTACAAAGAAATTGAAATTCCTCTGTCCTCTGGAGAGAGATTATATAGTAGAAGAAATTTGCATATATTAAGCACTGATGTTATTGGGAAAAGTCAATTCTTCATGTTATTGATATGATTGAAAGGATTTGTTTAGTCGCAGGATAATAAGAATGTCATTGTGCTTAGTTGAGTCAAATATATCTTTTATGACTTGGTGATAGTATTTAAATGAAAATCAAAACCTGGATAATTAAATACAAGGGATTGCATCTGGAAATTATCATAGAATAAGTTGAAGAGCCTATAATATTCTCATAGCTAATAAGCAACATGTTCTTCAGTTAAACTATTAAATGTAAATCCTCAGTTTTAGCAGAGAATATGAATACAGACTATATGTAAAGAAGTTGAAAGACTTCTTTTAAATTAATATATAAGCATGTTTAATTTAGCATTAGTGCTTCTTCAAGTAATTTTGTCACTGATCACTTACATTTTGAAAAGAATGAAATTTCTTCATTTTTGACAGAAATGTATTTTGATTTACTATTTCAGCTCTTTATTTTGGGTAGAAGAAACTGAAGAAAAGTGAATTGTTATTAAATTATGTAAACCTGAATATATTATCATCCTTTTTGGTAATTATCCATTCCTTCATCAAAAAGGAGGTAATTTCAGGTTTAAGAATCAGTAATTAAGGATACAAATTGATCTCTCTCTGCAATCGTTTCTACAGAAATAGTTTTATATTAAATTAACAATTCAGTCTATTTTATTATATAAACTTTTAGAATAAAGCATTTTTCCTTCTGTTCAATTATTTTTTTGGGTAGGTGCCTATGTATCAAAAAAACATTACATTAAAAACTTTATTTTTATTTCTCCTCACCTACATAAGTATTATTTCTTTTTCTATACAGAGAAAATTATTAACAAGACAAAGTTCTAAGCATTCTGAAAGTTTTATTGTCTGGAAATAGCAAGGAAAACGTGTTTAATAAGAAATTTCTATATTCCTATAGTGAATACTTACTTGTCACTGGTTATTTCCTAAGCAGGAAAAATTGGCCACAAGTCCTGGCTCATGTTAAATTCATAAAGATTCACCTTAATTATAGACGCTGCATTCTCTTTGCTGGAAAGCAAAACCAAAGCCTAATAGATGTAAAAGCCATGTGTAGATTCTTTATTCTTTTTTCATCAAGGTATTTTCATCAAAATGTACTTAACTAGTCAGTTTATCTTTACTTCTTGATTTTAATTTTTCAGACCTCAGCAATCACCCAGCGGATAAGTCCCTGTTCCACACTGACAAGCAGCACTGCCTCTCCACCAGCCAGTAGCCCCTGCTCTACCCTCCCACCAGTCAGTACAAATGCTACTGCCAAGGATTGTAGCTATGGGGCTGTTACTAGTCCAACCTCCACCCTTGAAAGCAGAGATAGCGGCATCATTGGTGAGTTTATTTTTATAATAGTTTTTGTCCTTTGCTTTTTTCTTTTTAAAATATACAAGTTTAAGATTTTCAAAAATCTACTTTTGATTTTCTAGACAGATTAATAGATGTTACCCTTGTCTTTTTATTGATGCTGAAGAGAGAAATGAAGTTAAACAAAATGCAAGGTATATCTCCCTGCTTTACCAGTTCTTATCAGGCTATTACTTGATAAGAAGGAGAAGATAGAAAAAAATTCTGTACACATGTTTCTGTAAATCCCCAAACATTATCTCTCTGTCAACAAAAGTGGTCCAGAAAAGATTCATTCCTTACCAATACATATTGAGTTTTGTGAAAACTGAAAGAAGATTATTAAGATTACGTGGCTAAAGAACTGAAATTTGAGTTGTTCTGGGATCTCTTTGTTCAAACCACATATCAGTCCTTGGATAAGTTTAAGAGCCCCTTCAGGCCTCTTATCAGCAAAAAATCCTCACTTTTTTCTATACCCTGTGAAAGGAGAAAAATGTTGTTTCTTTGCTTATGATTCAGGAACCTGATATTAATACATTCTTATGGCAAGCTTGGACACAAAAAAAAAAAACCTTGGAATTCATTTTTCTCCTGTGAATTTTCTAATATATTTTTTAAAAATATTTCTAGTTGTTGATGGACCTTTACTTCATTCATTTTTATGCAGTGCTGAGAATCGAACTCAGTGCCTCTCGCATGCCAGGCAAGCACTACCACTGAGCTACAACCCCAGCCTATACATTTTTTAAAATAGAATGTCCTAGTAAATCACATGATTATAGGAATATTTTCAACTCACTAATTAGCAGTTTGCAGCAGATACAAAAAAAAAAAAAAAAACCCACTCTTGGAGAGTATGTCCATGAGTGAGATTAACTTCAAATTTTCCTTTCTTTTTCTACCATTATTAAGTTTTGATGTCCAGAATTAGACTAGTCTTGGCCTGGGGCTGTAGCCCAGTGGCAGAACTCTTGCCTAGCACGTTTGAGGCACTGGGTTCAATCTTCAGCACCACATAAAAATAAATAAATAAAGGCATGCTGTTCATCTACATAAAAAAAGAATTAGGCTAGCCTCATAACACAGATTGAACCCATCTAAATATAAATATTGTTCAAGGTTCACCCTCAGTCTCTCTATTCTTTTCTCTTTCTCAGTGTTTCCATCCTTTTCACTACTGTAACAATGCTCTGTCTTCCATGATGCCTGTTTCATTTCTCCAACTCTGATTTTTGATTCTACAATCTGACTTTTTATCGCCATTCTTTTCATCATGGACAGAGATTCAAGAATAATCATGAAGCACTCTGATTATCTCTCCCTTCTCTTGAAATCTGAATAGACTGCCTCCTCTAGAGTTACAAGACCTTCTGTCAATAACTAATATTGTTACTTACAGTTATGTATTAATTTTCTTTATAGTAGAACACATGTTTCTAAATGGCAGAGCTCATGTCTTACACTTTTTATTTACCCTCAGGATTTATCTTAATAATTTCTAATTCATAACTCATTTGTATGAGAAGTCTTTAGAGATAATCATTAAATAACTAAATATTTTGAATAAAGAAAATAGAGATATGAAAGGTAATAAAGAGTACCTTCTCTCTCCTCTGAGGTAGTTTGTGGGATATTGGGATTACCTGTTCTTTGACTATCAGTAGGATTTGTTATTAAAATTATCAGGACCCAATGTTATCTTCCTGCAAGAAATGCAAATTTCTTGATTTTTTTTTAACTATCTCCATATTTTTAATGCTACAAAACTATTTAAATTTTCTTTTTCTTCTCACATCAGTTTTCCTTAGAGTTTTTATCTTTTTTTCAAGTTTATTGTAATAAAGATGCTTAAAATTTTAATTAAGAATGATATTCTCTCTACCCAGGTACTCAAACTAGGGAGCTCAGAATAATCCTTGCCATCTCCTCTCCCTGTAATTCTCATCACTTTGTTTTATTTTCTTTCTTTCTAGAATTGCTTTGGTGGTCCTCATTTTCTCAGACTTAGATTAATGCTAATTTCATTGTTCTCTCAACTTTTCTTCTAGCCCTTCCTAAATCTGCTTTTCACAGAGCCATCAAAATAAATGAACTGAAAATCAATTACTCCTTTGACTCTGAGCTACCTATGATGAAGGGAATTACTTGAAAATTAAATCTGACCACATCACTTCTTTGTTTCCCATTTACCAATAAGATAAAGCCTAGGCCCTCATGATCTGGTGATGACCAGTTTCTCCAGTCTTCTCTCCCACTCCTTCCAAGAGCCTTATACTTATTATTCTAGTAATATTAAAATTCATTGTTGCCTGACACATTCTAGTTTTTTCTTTTCTTTTTTTGCTCATATTGATTAATCTTCAAATAATCTCCTTAAATTTGACTTATTTCCTCCAGATGATTTTAAGATTCAGCTTAAGAAATATTGTCACCCCTACAAGTACCATCTCTCTTCAGCTCTGCACTCCAACTCCTATCCATTGCATACTATTACTTCATTACTGCATATGCACATCTGTATATCTGTATCAATGCATTTAACACATGGTATTATAATTACTTTTTGAGGGCTGGGACTGTAGCTCAGTGGCAGAGCATTTGCCTAGCACATGTGAGACATTAGGTTAGATCCTTAGTACCATATAAAAAATAAATAAATAAAGGCATTCTGTCCATATACAACTATTAAAAAAATTTTTAATTACTTTTTGAGTCTACTTTCCCCCATTAGACTTACTAATTCCTTTTTAACAAATACCGAGATTTACTCATCTTTACATATGTAGCACCTAACCCAATAACTGTCACTGGCATATTACAGCAGAGTAGTTGCATAGTAAATATTTGTAAAAGAAAGAAAAGCTTAAGGATGAGGATGAAGGGCTCACCTGGCACTTTTCATTCCTTTCTGGCAGTGCTTAAAGTAACTTTCAGTAGAATATGGAGTTTTATTACATTTTGAATGAACAGTACAAGATTAGAATTCTCCATTGACCTGTTTATTCTCTTTTTATGATTAATTTGGCAAAATAACTTTTATAATTCCTTGTCAAGCTTCTTCCTGGGTTCTTCCATTGATGTTAGAGTATCTATAATTGTATACCATCTATATTGTTGTACTTAAAAATAGCTTTGAAAATATGTTCATTCAGGCAGAAAGGATCAGACAAAATCTGCTTAAAAATAGTTACTTTTTGAAAAAGCTTAACACATCAATGAATGGTCAGAGCAAATGCATATATATATTCTGAAAACTAAAGATGGGCTTCCTGGCTTGGTTTATAGTAGGTAATGTCTGTCTGTCTTTCTCTCTCTCTCTCAAAAATTTGTTCTTCTCTTTTTATTCCTGATAAGTTTTCAAAATTGTGTGTCTTTATCAAAAGGTGTGTCAGCATTATATAATGTATCTATTTTGAAAAACGATGAGGAGCTGGGGTTGTGGCTCAGTGGTGCTTACCTAGCATGTGTGAGGCACTGGGGTTGATTCTCAGCACTACATAAAAATGAATAAATAAAATAAAGGTATAAAAAAAGAAAAATAAAAATGATGAAATTCCATTCTTTAAATTTTATAAATACTGAAACAGATTTGCTTATAAAGTTGTAAGAGATCAAAGCCAGCCTCAGCAACTTAGTGAGACTGTTTCAAAATAAAAAATAAAAAGGCCTGAGGATGTGGCTCAGTGGTTAACACCCCTGGGTTCAACCCCCAGTACCCCAAAAAGAATTGTAAGAAAGGAGAAAAGGGATAATATCTAGTCTTAAAATTACTTGAATCATAAAATATTTATTAAATCATGTTAACCAGTCATCCTGAAGAAATTGTTTCCTTTAGTTTTTTTTTGTTTTAATGTAATTTGAATTGGGAGAATGTTGTATATAGAATAAGTAGTAACAATCAAAGATGTTGTTATTACCTGGAAATATTTAAGTAACTGTTTAAAATGCTTGAAATATTTTCCCCTCCATGTGGAAACAACCTGCTTTTTCACATTACATTATTACTTACATGATTTCAAACAAAAACTTCCAAGATGAGCTATTATTTATTGATGCTCTATAGGTAATCTTATTTCATCAATAAAAAGCACAGAAGCTATCAAATGTTTATTTTATACATTTTAATTTGAAATTCATATAGACATACATATGTATCAGTCAGTTCAATATGATTTGTTTTGATGCATTATATTTATAATTAGCTGTCAGAATTTTAGCCATTCATATATGTGCCTTATTTGGCAAGCTCTTACAGCTTGCCAAAATATATAGAATCCTATTTATGTAAGACAGTATACTAGAAATGCCTGAATTCTTAAGTATTATAAATATAAGAAGTTCCTCTCTAGAGTTCTGAAAACTTTTAATCAAACTCTTTTGATCCTGGGCTGGAGTTGTAGCTCAGTGGTAGAGCACTTGCCTACCATGTGTAAGGTACTAGGTTCGAGTCTCAGCACCACATACAAATAAATAAATAAAATAAAGGTCCATCAACAACAGCAAAAATTAAAAAAAAAATAAACTAGCCTTTAAAAATTTCTTTGATCTTCTGATGTCTCAGTTCACCCCAAATGTAAATTTTACTACAGAAAGCATTTTCTGTTGCCATTATAGCTTCCCTCTCCTCAAACTCACAGTCGTCCCAAATCTGAGGTGGTAAATTGTCAGGTGTTTTTATAATTGTGATTTTTATTGGCATAATTTTATTAGTTTAATGGTCTTGTATTTGTGCCTATAATCTCCTTATAATCTCCTATCAGATATTACATTGCTTCAAGCAAAATTTTTGATTATTCTAATTTCTTGAAATATGCATAATTTCTAAGCTTTTTATTATTCATATCAAATTGTGATAACAGTCCTTTTTGGTATGAATTTATAGCAAAGAGATGAACTGCAGCTGAATCCATTTGAGTTTCTGCATTTTATTTAACACCTACAAAGATTAAGTATCTATTGCCAAGTCCTTTGTTCAGTGATTATGTTTTCCTGATATTTTACTTTAGCAAAATAAGAATCTCCTAATTAAAGCCTCTTGTTCCTTTAGTAATGTATATGTTAGCATAATGTTGTATGTTCTTTGTTTGATCCAAATTGTCACTTTACAAAAGGTACCCCTGAGTCATTAACTGAACACTAGATCATTTGAATTAGGGATTTTTTTTTTTTTTTATGTTTTCCCTACCTGTTTTCAGAAATGTGCAAATTTATCTTCACCACTTCTTTCTAGTTACTATACTAGTGACTTCATCATCTTTTTCACTTCTCTACTTACAAAGCACTATGTAAATTTCTGGTAGCCATAGGGTTATATTTATATTGCATAGCATGTTTGTTAAAATAGTATGAACAGTATTTTCATTAGGGTAAGAATACCAAACAGAGCATTTTTCTTGTATGATTAACTTGACTGGTTCAATAGTTTAATAATAACCATTTATTGAACACACACGATGGTCCAGATACTATTGTTTAAACCTTATAATAATCCTTTAATAAAATAGGTTGTAAAAATTTCAAAGAAAATTTGAAAGGATGTATGATACTTAACAGAAAATGCTTATAAAAATTTTTCAGTAGCGATATAGTAAATCAAGAGAAAAAGAGTGCAGGTGAGTACAAGAGGACCTAAGACACTTCAGGTGCAGTTTTCCAGGATTTGTTCTTCAGCACATAGTGTTGTATGCCCTGTCCTCAGAGTATAAACCTAACTTGTATCAGAAATCTTGGTTTCAGGAGAGCTCCTAAAATGTTCCCAGTGTGTTCTTTGATGCCCCTCTGGATATATAGCCAAGCCAGGCTAAGTCCAAGCTATGTAAGTTGTCAACTAGTCCTTAATAAAATACTGGCGGACTGCTTTCACAAACATACTGCCAAGATAGTACAAGTGGATTTCATCCCACATGCAAGTTTGGTTCATCATATGCAAATCAATAAATATAATTCACCCCATAATTAAGTTAAGGACAAGAATCACATGATCATCTCAATAGGTGCAGAAAAAACATTTGACAAAATCCAGCACCCATTCATGTTAAAAAACACTAGAGAAACTAGGGAATAGAAGAAACTTAACATTGTAAAGTCTGTACACAACAAACCCAAGGCTGCCATCATACCAAACAAAGAAAAACTGAAAGAATTTCCTTTAAAATTGGGAAGAAAACAAGGATGTCCACTCTTACTACTCCTATTCGATATATTCTTGAAACTCTAGCCAGAGCAATCAGGCACGAAAAGGAAATTAAAAGGATACAAATAGGAAAAGAAGCAAAATTATCTCTGTTTGCTGATAACCTGATCTTATATCTAGAAGATCCAAAAAATTCCACCAGAATTTTTAGAGCTGATAAATTCAACTGCTCAGCTGAATTTAAGAGCAACATAAATAAAGCAGTCATTTTCTTATACTCCAATAATGAATCTGCTGAGAAAGAAATCAGGAGAATGAATTCTTCTATTCACAACCTAAAAAAAAAAGACTTGGGAATAAATCTAACCAAGGACATGAAGGACATCTGTGAAAATTATAGAACACTGAAGAAAGGAATTGAAGAAGACCTTAGAAGACAGAAAGGCCTATGTTCTTGGATAGGTAGAATTAATATTGTCAAAATAGCCATATTACCAAAAGTGTTATTCAGTGTGGTACACATTAAAATACCAATGACATTCTTTATAGAATTAGAAAAAAAAATAGTCCTGAAATTCATTTGGAAGAATAAAAGACCCAGAATAGTCAAAGAATCCTGCACAAAAAGAATGATGTTGGAGATATCACAATACCAGATCTCAAATAGCAAGAGCTAGAATAACAAAAGCAGCATGGCATTGACATGGTGTTGGCATCAAAACAGACCAAGCAGATCAGTGGAATAGAAGACACAGAGACAAATCCATACAGATGCAGTCATCTGATACTCAACAAAAGTGCCAAAAACATAAGTTGAAGAAAAGATAGTCTCTTAACAAATGGTGCTAGGAAAATTGGATATCCATATGTAGAAGAATGAAACTAACTCCCCTTTCACAAAAGTCAACTCAAAGTGGATCAGACATAGAAATTAGACCAGAAACTTTCAGTTGCTAGAAGAAACGTAGGGTCAACACTCCAACATATTAGCACAGGTATTGACTCCCATAACAAAATCCCTAGAGTGTAAGAAATAAAACCAAGAATCAGTAAGTAAGACATCATTAAATTAAAACACGTTTGCACAGCAAAGGAAACAAGCATGAAGAGAGAGCCTACAGAATAAGAGAAGATCTTTGCCAACTGGTCTTCCATCTGGGGAATAATATCCAAAATATATGAAGAACAAAAAAAACATAACATCAAAAAACAAAATAACCCAATTAATAAATGGGCAAATGAATTAAACAAATACTTCTCAAAAGAAGAATATAAATGGCCAGCAAACACAGAAAAATGTTCAGCATCCCTGGCAATCAGGGAAATGCAAATCAAAACTACATTCCAGTTAGAACAGCAATTATCAAGGATATAATAATAAATGCTGGCAAAGATGTGGGAGGAAAGATACACTCATACATTGTTGGTGGAACTAAAAGTTAACATAAGTACTTTGGAAAGCAGTATGGAGATCCTTCAAAAGACTTGGGAGTGGAATTACCATATGATCCAGGTATACAACTCCTTGGTATTTATCCAGAAGAACTAAAATCATCATACTTTAGTGATACAAGCACATCAACATTTGTAACAGCACAGTTCACCATAACCAAGCTATGGAACCAACACAGCTGCCCATCAACAGAACAATTGATAAAGAAAAGTTACATATATGCACAATAGAGTTTTACTCAGCCATAAAGGAGAATGAAATTATGGCATTTGCTGATAAATGCATAGATTTGGAGAACATCATGGTAAGTGAAATAAGCCAGACTCAGAAAGTCAAGAGTCTATTTATATGCAGAAGCTATACCAAAATAAGGGGGATAGGAAGTGAGGCAGAAGGAATCCCATCAACACAGAAGGGTGATCCATGGAGTACAGGAAGGGGATTGAGGGGGATGGAGGAGGGACAGAAAAAGGGAGACACAGTGGAATGAAATTGACCAAATTATGCTATGTACATATATGAATTTATTACAGTGAATTTCACCTTTATGTATTTTCATAAAGCACTACTAAAAAAAAAAAAAAACTATGAATTAGAGAAAGACCAGTAGAGAGAAAAAGGGGAACCACAGGAGGTAGGAGGAGGGGAGGGAAAGAGTAAACCTCAGGGACTAAAGTGAAGCAAATTACAGCCTGTGCATATATGATTACATCAAAATGAACCCCAATATTATAAAAAATATAGTACACTAAAAAACATAAAAAAGCTAGTCCTGGGTGCTCCCAGGAGAGTTTCAAACTTTAAGTAGCAAATTATAAATCATTAGTTATCCTAGTTGCACTTTTCTTGGGTTAGAGTCAGTACCAGACATCTAGGAAGCCCTAGAGATAAAGCACAGAGTGACTCACTATAGTCGTAAAACAGTTCTGTATTGTTTAATAAAATAATGTTTCTTCTTAGACTTAGAAAACTGAGACTCAAAATAATTGATTCCAGGGCACATCAACACTAAGGTGCAAAGCTGACTCTCAAGCTCAGGTCTATGTGTCTGCAGATCATTACAATACATTTCATAGTTTTAAAATGTCTCAGAAAAAATGACCTAAGAGTTTTATTTGGAATTAAAAATGTAATCCTGAAATGGAAAATCAAGTTCAAGAGGCTTATAGGACTCCAAATACACAAAATTACAACAGACCGACACCAAGGCACATTATAATGAAAATACCTAACATACAAAATAAAGACAGAATTTTAAAGGCTGTGAGAGAAAAGAACTGAATTACATTCAGGGGGAAACCAATACGGATATCAGCAGATTTTTCAATCCAGACCCTAAAAGCTAGAAGGGCCTGGAACAACATTTTTCAAGCCCTGAAAGAAAATGGATGCCAACCAAGAATCTTATACCCAGCAAAACTTACCTTCAAATTTGACGATGAAATAAAATCCTTCCATGATAAACAAAAGCTAAAAGAATTTACAAAAAGAAAGCCAGCATTACAGAACATTCTCAGCAAAATATTCCATGAGGAAGAGATGAAAAACAAAGACGCAAATCAGCAAAGGGAGGAATTATCCTAAAGGAATTGTCAAATAAAGGAGGAACCAAGTTGTGTCAAATAAATAAATAAATAAAATTTAAAAAATGAACCAAATGACCGGGAAACCAAATCATATCTCAATAATAACCGTGAATGTTAATGGCCTGAATTCATCAATCAAAAGACATAGACTGGCAGAATGCATTAAAAAGAAAGATCCAACAATATGTTGCCTGCAAGAGACTCACCTCATAGAAAAAGATACCCACAGACAAAAAGTGAAAGGATGGGGAAAAACATACCATGCATATGGACTCAGCAAAAAAGCTGGAGTATCCATCCTCATTTCAGATAATGTGGACTGCAAGCCAAAGTTAGTCAGAAGGGATAAAGAAGGTCATTTAATACTGCTTAAGGGAAGCATAAATCAGCAAGATATAACAATCATAAACATCTATGCCCCAAACAGTGGCTCATCCATGTATGTCAAACAAATCCTTCTCAATTTCAGAAACCAAATAGACCATAACACAATAATACTAGGTGATTTTAACACGCCTCTCTCACCACTGGACAGATCTTCCAGACAAAAATTGAACGAAGAAACCATAGATCTCAATAACACAATCAATAATTTAAACTTCACAGACATTTATAGAATATACCATCCAACCAAGAGCGAATACACTTTCTTCTCAGCAGCACATGGATCCTTCTATAAAATAGACCATATATTATGCCACAAAGCTAATGTTAGCAAATACAAGAAGATAGAGACACTACCTTGTATTCTATCAGATCATAATGGATTGAAGTTAGAAATAAATGAAAGAGTAAAACACAGAAACTATTCCAACATCTGGAGATTAAACAATATGCTATTATATGATGAATGGATAACAGAAGATATTAGGAAGGAAATTAAAAAATTCTTAGAGGTAAATGAGAACAAAGAAACATATCAAAATCTCTGGGACACTATGAAAGCAGTACTTAGAGGGAAATTTATTTCATGGAGCACATTTAATAAAAGAAGTAAAACTAAACAAATAAACAACTTAACACTGCAGCTCAAAGCCCTAGAAAAAGAAGAACAGACCAGCACCAAAAGTAGTAGAAGACAGGAAATAGTTAAACTCAGAGCTGAAATCAATGAAATTGAAACAAAAGAAACAGTACAAAAAATTGAAAAAATAAATAGCTGGTTCTTCAAAAAAATAAACAAAATTGATAAACCTTTAGCCACACTAACAAAGAGAAGACGAGAGAAAACCCAAATCACTAAAATTCGGAATGAACAAGGAAATATCACAACAGACAGGATTGAAATACAAAACATAATTAGAAGCTATTTTGAAAATCTATACTCCAACAAAATAGAAAATTTTGAAGACATCAGCAGGTTTCTAGAGACATATGAATTGCCTAAACTGAACGAGGAGGACATACACAATTTAAATAGACCAATTTCAAGTAATGAAATAGAAGAAGTCATCAAATGCCTACCAACAAAGAAAAGTCCGGGACCAGATGGGTTCTCAGCCGAGTTCTACAAAACCTTTAACGAAGAGCTCATTCCAATACTTCTCAAAGTATTCCATAAAATAGAAGAGGAGGGAACCCTCCCAAACTCATTCTATGAAGCCAATATCACCCTGATACCTAAGCCAGACAGAGACTCATCAAGGAAAGAAAATTTCAGACCAATATCCTTAATGAACATCGACGCAAAAATTCTCAACAAAATTTTAGCAAATCACATACAAAAACATATTAAAAAGATAGTGCACCATGATCAAGTGGGTTTCATCCCAGGGATGCAAGGTTGGTTCAACATCAGGAATCAATAAATGTCATTCACCATATCAATAGACTTAAAGTCAAGAATCACATGATTATTTCAATAGATGCAGAAAAAGTATTTGATAAAATACAGCACCCCTTCATGCTCAAAACACTAGAAAAAATAGGGATAGTGGGAACATTCCTTAACATTGTAAAGGCCATTTATGCTAAGCCCATAGCTAATATCGTTCTAAATGGTGAAAAACTGACAGCATTCCCCCTAAAAACTGGAACAAGACAGGGATGCCCTCTTTCACCACTTCTATTCAACATCGTTCTTGAGACTCTAGCCAGAGCAATTAGACAGACCAAAGAAATTAAAGGGATACGAATTGGAAAAGAAGAACTCAAACTATCCCTGTTCGCTGATGACATGATTATATATTTAGAGGAACCTGGAAATTCCACCAGAAAACTCTTAGAACTCATAAGTGAATTCAGTAAAGTAGCAGGTTACAAGATCAATGCTCATAAATCCAACGCATTTTTATACATAAGTGATTAATCTTCAGAAAGAGAAATTAGGAAAACTACCCCATTCACAATAGGATCGAAAAAAAAAATAGAATACTTGGGAATCAATCTCACAAAAGAGGTGAAAGACCTCTACAATGAGAACTACAGAACACTAAAGAAAGAAATTAAAGAACACCTTAGAAGATGGAAAGATCTCCCATGTTCTTGGATAGGAAGAATTAATATTGTCAAAATGGCCATACTACCAAAAGTGCTATACAGATTCAATGTAATTCCAATTAAAATTCCAATGACGTACCTTACAGAAATAGAGCAAGCAATTATGAAATTCATCTGGAAGAATAAGAAACCCAGAATAGCTAAAGCAATTCTCAGTAGAAAGAGTGAAGCAGGGGGTATCGCAATACCAGATCTTCAACTCTACTACAAAGCAATAGTAACAAAAACAGCATGGTACTGGTACCAAAATAGACAGGTAGATCAATGGTACAGAATAGAGGACACAGACACAAACCCAAATAAATACAATTTTCTCATACTAGACAAAGGTGCCAAAAATATGCAATGGAGAAAAGATAGCCTCTTCAACAAATGGTGCTGGGAGAACTTGGAAAATCATATGCAACAGAATGAAACTAAACCCATATCTCTCACCATGAACAAAACTAAACTCAAAATGGATTAAGGACCTCGGAATCAGACCGGAGACCCTGCATCTTATAGAAGAAAAAGTAGGTCCAGATCTTCAACATGTCAGCTTAGGACCAGAGACTTCCTTAACAGGACTCCCATAGCACAAGAAATAAAAGCAAGAATCAATAACTGGGATAGATTCCAACTAAAAAGCTTTCTCTCAGCAAAGAAAACTATCAGCAATGCAAAGAAAGAGCCTACAGAGTGGGAGAATATCTTTGCCAATCATACTTCAGATAGAGCACTAATCTCCAGAATCTATAAAGAACTCAAAAAACTCTACTCCAAGAATACAAATAATCCAGTCGACAAATGGGCTGAGGAAATGAATAGACACTTCACAGAAGAAGATCTACAAGCAATCAACAAACATATGGAAAAATGTTCAACATCTCTAGTAATAAGAGAAATGCAAATCAAAACCACCCTAAGATTCCATCTCACCCCAATTAGAATGGCGATTATCAAGAATACGAGCAACAACAGGTGTTGGCGAGGATGTGGGGAGAAAGGTACACTCATACATTGCTGGTGGGGCTGCAAATTAGTGCAGCCACTCTGGAAAGCAGTATGGAGATTCCTCAGAAAACTTGGAATGGAACCACCATTTGACCCAGCTATCCCATTCCTCGGCCTATACCCAAAGGACTTAAAATCAGCATACTACAGAGATACAGCCACATCAATGTTCATAGCTGCTCAATTCACAATAGCCAGACTGTGGAACCAAACTAGATGTCCTTCAATTGATGAATGGATAAAGAAACTGTGGTATATATATACAATGGAATATTACTCAGCCATAAAGAATGATAAAATTATGGCATTTGCAGGCAAATGGATGAAATTGGAGAATATCATGCGAAGTGAGATAAGCCAATCTCAAAAAACCAAAGGACGAATGATATCGCTAATAAGTGGAAGATGACTCATAATGGGGGGAGGGAAGGGTTAGTGTTAGGGTTAGAGTTAGGGTTAGGGAGGGGGGCAATATGGAGGAAGGAAGCACTGTGTAGAGGGAAAAGAGGGGTGGGAGGGGTGGGGGAAGGGAAAAAATAACAATGAATCAAACAACATTACTCTATGTAAATTTATGATTACACAAATGGTATGCCTTTACGCCATGTACAAACAGTGAAACAACATGTATACCATTTGTTTACAATAAAAAAAAAATGTAATCTCACCAACAAAAGTAGATAATAAATTCTAATATTTTAGAAGATAAACCAGTTTTAAAATGTGCAAGAGATTCAAAAAGACACTTTACCAAATAAGATATATATGAATAACAAATGAGGGCATGAAAAAAAGCTTGATGTCATTAGGGAAAACAAATTAAAATCTCAATGAGATACTGCACACCTGCTTTTTTTTTTTTTTTTTAAGAAAGGACAGTGTGTGGCAATGATATAAACTATAATGTCTACACATTACCTATGGGAATGTAAAATGGTACAACCACTTTGGAAAATAGTTTGACTATTATTAACAAAGTTAACGTAAACTTACTATACAACTCAAGAGTTTTACTCTTAAGATTCAACTCATGGGCTGGGGAGATAGCTCAGTCAGTAGGGTGCTTGCCTTGCAAGCACAAGGCCCTGGGTTCGTTCCCCAGCACCGCAAAAAAAAAAAAAAAGATTCAACTCATGAGCCAGGCACCGTGGCACATGGCTATAATCCCAGTGGCTTGGGAGGCTGAGGCAGGAGGATTGCGAGTTCATAAACCAGCCTCAGCAACTTAGCAAAGCACTTAGCAATTCAGTAAGACCCTGTCTCTAAATAACATATTAAAAAAAGGACTGGGCATGTGGCTCAGTGGTTAAGCACCCCAGGGTTCAACACTCAGTACCATAAAAAGAAAGAATTAACCCAGGAAAACTGCAAATATTTTAACAGGAAGCAGCATTATTCACAATGCTAAAACCTGAAAATAAATCATTCAACTATTCATCAGCTGATAATGTTACACAAACTATTCATCAGCTGATAAAGTTACACAAACTGTGGTATATCCATACCATAAAATATTATTCAGTAAGAAAAATAAACAAATTATTAACGATGCAGCAAAACTGACCTCCAAAATGTGCTAAATGAAAGAAGATTAACAAAAAATTCTTCATACTGTTCAGTTCTGTTTATACAAAATGTTTTGGGGCACAACTTAAGAACAGACCAATCACCACTGAGAAGTCCAAATTTGAGCTTCTTTATTAACCGACTGGCTGACTATCTCACATAATGCCCCAAAACGCCTATTGGAAGGACAGCCCCAAGCATAGAGTTGTAGGGGTTTTTATACCATAAGTAAAGCATGTTGGTACATTAATCATAAGTGGCTGTTGCTATGATTCAAAACTACAAACTAACATCATTAGATCTAAAATCATAAGCAGAAGGGGAAGTGGGTCTAAACAACCTCAGTTGGGTACAAGTTAAAGAATCAGGTATAAGTTAGACAGTCGTTCTTTGACAGGGTTCCTTGTCCAAGAAAAATAGGAACTAAAAAGAGAACAATTTTACATTATATAAGAATTGCCATTTTGTGTTGCTGAACTTGCCGTGCTAAGCAACTGTTGATAGGTACAGAGGCAGGATGTGCCTATGGAAGAAGCATTTCCTATATGGCCTGGAGTCTCAGGGTAAAATGAAGTCTGTTTAGTCATTGCCCATATAGCCTGGCCCATAACAAAAATACCAGGAAAAGCAATTATAGACAAAAAGAAAATTAGTAGGTGTCTAGAACTGGAGTGAGAACAGAGATTAACTACCCAAAGGAACTTTTTGGGATTGTGAAAATGTTCTAAAGCTGAATTTATAGTGAAGATTGTGCCAGTCTATAAATTTACTAAACATTACAATAGGTGTATGTTACAGTATATAATTTATACAATAATAAAACTTTAAAAATATAGATAGAATTTTATTCTCAGTAAGTCTGTTTATAAGACTCTAATTCCTCCTTCTTCACACTATCCCCTCCTTGCCTGTATACTAATATAAACAGATACTTCATGTTAGTAGTTCTTCATACTGAAATGTCAATTTTTTTTTTTAAATCACCATCAAGGAAACATGGAGGCAATCGCAGAAAAATCTCTTTAATTACTTTAGACTATTTCCCTGCTGTTCTTTGTTCTACCTGGGAACAATCAGGCCTGAGAAAATAATAATAGAGATAAAGATAGATTAGTGTTATGGTTTAGATGAAAGGCGTCCCACAATATTGTATAAGACAATACAAGAACGTTTAGAGGTGAAAGAGCCTTACTCTAATTGGTGCATGAATCCTCTTGAGCGGATTAACTGGGTGGTAACTGTAGGAGGGGAGGGTGTGGCTGGAGATGGTAGGTCACTGGAGGCATGACTTTGGGATATATTTCCTCACTCACTTGCTTTCTTTCTCCCTCTGCCGCCTGGTGGCCATGTTCTGAGCTGCTTTCCTCCACCATCCTCTTCTACCATGATGTTCTGCCTCACCTCCAGCCCGGAGCTATGAATGCAACTAACCAAGGGCTGACCCTCTGAAACCATGAGCCCAACGTGAACTTTTCCTCCTCTAATTGCTATTATCAGGTCTTTTGGTCATAGCAATGAAAAAGCTAACTAAAACAGAAATTGGTACTAGGAGTGGGATCTTGCTATGACTAACCTGACCATGTGGTTCAGAAACCTTTGGAGCTGGTTGGGAAGGAATAGGAATTTTTAAAAGTTTAGGGATGCATACTGAAAAAGGAGAGCTTAATAGGTGATGCTGGTGGGAATTCAGAGTCCAAATACCAATAGGATTGTGAACAATAAACACTGGGCTTGTGAGGTTTCAGAGAAGGATTCTATTGGTAATTGGACTAGAGGCCATTCATGTTGCGTTCTGGAAAGAAGTTGTCTACGTTTTTCCCATGTCCTGAGACTTTATGTGAAGGTAAATTTAAAGGTGATGGACTAATTAATCTGATAGAGGAGATATAATAGGCAGCACAGCATTTAGGCAGTAGCATTGATACTACCAGCAGCTTTCAGCCAAGTTTACTGTGATAACCAGTAACAGAAAACAAAGCAGAAAAATTTGAAAAACTTGAAAACTTGAACTTTTGGGCAGTACTGGAACTGTTAAAACTGTGGGGACTCTTAGAAATGGACTAGTGTACTTTGCATTTTGAAATGGGCATGAGCTTTTGGGGGACAGGATCAGAATATTAAGTTTAGGTATGAGGTGTCATACTCATGTGTGAGACAATACAAAAAAATTCGAAGATGAAATGAGTGGGTTATGGGAGCCTTACTTTATAATCAGTGCACTAATCCACTTTGGAATGGATTAACTGGTGGTAACTGTAGGCAGGTAGGGTATGGCTGGAAGATATAGGTCCCTAGGGACATTGTTTTGAGATATATATATTTTGTCCCTGCTGAGCAGAGCTCTTTCTCTCCCCGCCCCGCTCCTTCCTGGTGACCGTGTCCTGAGCTGCTTTCCTCTTCCACACTCTTCTGCCATGATGTTCTACCCTACCTTGGACCCAGAGCAATGGACTTGACTATCTGCGAACTGAGACCTCTGAAATTATGAGCCTCAAATATACTTTTCCTCTTCTAATTATTTTTGTCAGGTTTTTTTGGTCATAGTGGCAAAAAAAAAAAAAAAGATGATTAAAACATATATAGTAGAAAACTGTGTGTGTATTTTTCACTGAGAGGTATCATCCTGACTTATGTGTAGAAATTTTGCATATATCAATGTTTAATTTATATAGATAAAATTATTATCGGGCATGTAGACTACACAGGCTTTGAGTTTTTGCTGCTTTTAGTCACATGCATCAAACTATGATTGCATTCTCTGATGCTTCAGTCACTGTTACATTAGATCTAATTACGTTACATCTCACAATAAGGGATGGTTGAATTAATATATCTATAAAATGGATAATATGCAGATATTAGCATGTTTTTTTGAAAAAATAGCATTTCATATTATTCTTCACTTTTTCTACACATATCTCTTTCGCTACAGAATTGCCTTCATTCTTGGATTTAAGGGCTTAGGACCTGTCTTGATCACTGACACATATCAGATAGGCAATAAAAATTTATTGAACAGGTAGGTGAGTGGAATTAACTACATCACCCAAATCTGTGAACAACATCAATGAAACAAAAATACACAAAATTTCTAAATGGGAATTATTACCCAAAGAACTTTCCTTCTGGTATTTTGGGTGAATTGTTTATTTTCACTTTTTCTGTAACTCAGTGATTCTAGACCAATAAATGTGATACAGTCATTCTTTCAATAAATGTTGAGTACATAATCAGTGCCCAAGACTGTTTGAGATACATTTATCTTGTAAAAGTTCTAGGAATACCCTGTGGCTTAATTTTTTAAATACAAGTGAACTGCATAAGACATATTTGTTTTGTTTATGCAGAAAATAAAATGGGAATGCAAAAGTCATCATTGTACTCGTCACATTAGGAAAACTGGATGTTCTCTTTGTTTGCTGAGAGGAGGTGGAAGAGCTAGAGATAGAAGCAGGACCTCATACTGTGGCTAAAAGTCTTTCTTAATTATAACAGTTTGCAGTTAAATAGTAAAATAGGACCCATAAGTGTCGTTACACCTCACATTAAAGTTTCTTAAAATTTTCCACCACCAATCAGGACTACTGTCATAATTTTTATTAGTATATTTCAGTTTCCAAAATATTTGTGAGAATAACTCTAATTCATTTTTCATTGTTTCTCATATTTAATCTATCAAGTATATATCTCTGTCAAAACCTCTGTTCAATGTGAGATAACTGGTGTTGTCACCCTTGATATGTATAATTCCAGTTAAATCTACAAAGCCAATGTTTTAGTCACCAGTAAATGCATAATTAATAATTAAATAACTATTTGAAATAGTGAAAATAGTGAACCTCATTATTACCTTCTCAGACCTTTAAAAGTGTAATGTTCCAGTATTTGGAGCCACTAGATGTGCTCATGATTTATCTGGAGAAAGGGGGCATGTTTCTGTGATACATACGAGGGGAAGACCACACAGGGACAAGTAAATCTTAACCCACTCCAGCTTGAAATGTAATGATAAAAACTTATGCTTGAACACAACAAAAAGCCTCACAAAAGGAGTTGAATAACACATTTCACATTGAGACAAGTCCTCTGGGAAGGAGTTTCCATTCTCTGGTTTTCAGTATGTTGACCCTAGTAGCTGTGAGAACTCTAAGCTTCTAGCAAAGAATTACAAAGCCACATGAATCACCACCTTTATACCACACAAAAGTATATTTCAGTCAGATTTCACTGAAATAACAGTATTTAAATATATTTTAATGAGAAAAACTCCAGAAATTAGGATAAGCACATACCTGTTTAAAAGAAAAACACAAGCACTTACATGCATAACAAAATATATACCTCTATGCCATCATTATAAAATATGCTATGGAATCCATAAAAATCTCATTGGGAAAGGTACAACTTTGTGTTTGGTGGCAAAAAAAAGTTAGGAACCAAATATATGAAACAAATTTTTAATTACAGTGAATAGTTTTAGCCATATTCTGAAATAATAATATAGCTTGAATGTTTGAATTAGCTTTAAGACTTCTAGCCCATGGTTCCCAACTGTTTCACCCAACAGGCCTTCCTTAGCACATATTCCTTAGAAAATGAAGCCTGAGACAAAAATTTATGTGCTAACACTTCTTTAAAGGAGTACATTTCAGGAAAGTAAGAGTGAAAGAAAGGAATAGTGAGACAGAACAAATATAAGGGACTACATTACACAGCTGTCAGAGGTTATTTTTTGGTCCTTCTATAGGTCTACAAAGAGACCTTATGTCCTGAACTGTGGAACAGGGGAATAAGAAGGGGGTTTACCTGCTGGCTTCCTTCTCACATTGTTCAAAGATAGTCACAGCAGGCATTATCTCCCCTACTTTTCCTCTTACACAAACCAGTAGGCCTATTCCATCTCACATCTCAGTGTCAACAGGGAAATTCAGGAAAAGAAGAAAGAGACTATATAGCACAGACATGAAGTAAGCAGCATTTGTTGACTTTTGTCCATTATTAACACAAAGGACTAGGAGTAGCCACTATAGCCAACTCATCAGATTGGAGCAGGAGTTTTAATAATGTGCACCCAAATGAGAACCATGGGGCATAGTTCAAGCCATTGTCAAGGTCACTTTGGCTAGATAGCAAGCAAGTATGTATATTTAGGACACCATCTTAAATCTGCTCAGGCTGCTACCACAAAATACCTTATTGGGTAGTTAGTTTACAAGTAACAAGTTCATTGTGCACAAATATTTATAGAAACAGGTACTTTCAAGATCAAGGCATTAGCAGATTAGGACTCATTTCTCATTGGGTGGCATCTCATCTATGTTCTCACATGGTGGTAGAGTTGAGCAAGCTCCCTTGAATCTCTTTTATAAGGGCACTATGTTAATCAGTATTCTATTACTATAACAAAATATCTGAAATAATAAGCTTAAAAAGAGGAAAGGTTTATCTTGGATCACAGTTTTGGAGGTTTAAGTTCATAGTCAGTTGGTCACTTTGCTTTTGGGTCTAGGGCAAGGCAGTAATCATGGCAGAAACCAGTCACAAAGTATGCTGCTCACCTTATAAAACCCAGGAAATAAAGAGACCAACATCCCACAATGACCTAAGACCTCCCACTAGGCCCCACCTCCTAAGGGTCTACTGTCTTCCAACAGAACCAAGCAGAAGATCATGCCTTTACATGTGAAACTTTGGGGAACATTCCAGACTAATTCCATTCATGAGAGTAGAGTTCTCATGACCTTATCACCTCCCTAAGACCCTATCTCATAATACTGTTACAATGGGGATTGTTTCAACAGATGAATTTTTGAGGGACACCAACATTCAGACAATAACAAGTACCAAGCCTAGTATAGTCCAACCCTTTTGCCCGCATAGATCTAATAGTGCCATCTTTTGCATACTCAAGCTTTTTTTTTTTTTTTTTTTTTTTGGTGCTGGGGATCAAACCCAGGTCCTTATGCTTACAAGGCAAGCACTCTACCAACTGAGCTATATCCCCAGCCCCCATAGTGCCATCTTTTGATGTCTTTTCTTACATGGTAATATGCTGCTTTGGTGCTCTTGATTCTGTACTTAGAAAGGATTAGTAACCAACGTTGAACTCCCTCTAGTCCTGAAACCCATAATACATGCTCATCATCTTTCCCCTCTACCTATTTTCAGAACAAATATGTCCTATAATGGAAAGGTCATTTCATAATGATAAATGAGTTGATTCATATAGAAGAGATAACAAACCTAAATGTATATGTACCTAATAACAGAGCTTCAAAATGAAGGAAATCTGCAGACATAGAAATTCCAGCTTTTATCTCTCTATAGTTGATTGTAGATAGAGAAAACCAATTAGTATATACAAGATATGCTGTTAATCCTATGGAGATCCTCTATATGCTAATTGATTTTCTACTTACTCTTTCACCCAACTTAATGTAATTGTCATCTATAGGAAAGTATGATAACAAATACATATTTGATCTTTGTCCCTGTTTCCTGACACACATTTTCTAAAACCCTTGAAAATTCCAAACTGATAGGAACATATTAATGGATCCCTAAATAGCTTCAGGATGGGGACTGGTCATGAGAAAAACCAAGAAATGATTACAGGGTTAAACTTTCAGCCTCATCCTCAGGCTGCCAGGAAGGAGAGGCTAGAGGTTGAGTTAATCACCAGTGATGAGTCATTTAATCAATCATACCAAAGTGATGAAACTTCCATTTCAAAGAACACTAATCGATGAGGTTCAGATAGTCTCGGGATCCATATGCAAAAAGTTCAATTGTAGTTCTAGGTACTAGCAACAAAACTAGAAATTCAAGTAGAATGAAACCCACATAAGACAGTGAGAAAATTTAATAAATGGAAGAGTATGCCATGTTCAAGAACCATATTGCTCCATATTGCTACGTTGTCAGTTCTTTCCAAATTTACCTATTCCAGAAAGTGGTATAAACTATAGCACGAAAACCAAGACTATTCAGCCACCAGTTTCTTTGTCTCCTACAAGCTAAGAATGGTTTTTATATTTTTAAATGGTTGTGATTTGAATTATTGTGTAAATAGCACCTGTGTAATAGTCTGGATGTTACCTCTCAACCCATGAAGCCCCAGATACTTAGTATCTGATCCCCCAAGAAATTGTTTGAAACTTCCTCACTTGTATATCAGCAGCAATCCCAGTGTGCTTTTTTTTTTTTAATTATTTAAACAAGTGGGATACATGTTGTTTCTCTATTTGTACATGGAGTCAATGCATACCATTTCTGTAATAATAAATTTACCTGGGATAATGTTGTTTGATTCATTCTGTTATTTTTTCCCTTCCCCCCACCCCTCCCACCCCTCTTTTCCCTCTATACAGTCCCTCCTTCCTCCATTCTTACCACCCTCCTTATCCCTATCCCTAAAACTAACCCTAACCCTAATGCTAACCCCTCCTACCCCCCCTATATGTCCTCATCCGCTTACCAGCGAGATCATTCGTCCTTTAGTTTTTTGAGATTGACTTCTCTCACTTAGCATGATATTCTCCAATTTCATCCATTTGCCTGCAAATGCCATAATTTTATCATTCTTTATGGCTGAGTAATATTCCATTGTATATATACGCCACAGTTTCTTTATCCATTCGTCACCTGAAGGGCATCTAGGTTGGTTACACAATCTGGCTATAGTGAATTGAGCAGCAAAGAACATTGATGTGGCTGTATCTCTGTAGTATGCTGATTTTAAGTCCTTTGGGTATAGGCCAAGGAGTAGGATAGCTGGGTCAAATGGTGGTTCCATTCCAAGCTTTCTGAGGAATCTCCATACTGCTTTCCAGAGTGGCTGCACTAATTTGCAGTCCCACCAGCAATGTATGAGTGTACCTTTTTCCCCACATGCTCGCCAACACCTATTGTTGCTTGTGTTCTTGATAATCGCCATTCTAATCGGGGTGAGATGAAATCTTAGGGTAGTTTGATTGCATTTCTCTTATTACTAGAGATGTTGAACATTTTTTCATATATCTGTTGATTGCTTGTACACCTTCTTCTGTGAAGTGTCTGTTCATTTCCTTAGCCCATTTGTTGATTGGAGTATTTGTATTCTTGGTGTAGAGTTTTTTGAGTTCTTTATAGATTCTGGAAATTAACGCTCTATCTGAAGTATGAGTGGCACAGATATTCTCCCACTCTGTAGGCTCTCTCTTCACATTACTGATAGTTTCCTTTACTGAGAGAAAGCTTCTTAGTTTGAATCTATCCCAGTTGTTAATTCTTGCTTTTATTTCTTGTGCTATGGGAGTCCTGTTAAGGAAGTCTGATCCTAAGCCAACAAGGTGAAGATTTGGACTTACTTTTTCTTCTATAAGATGCAGGGTCTCTGGTCTGATTCCGAGGTCCTTGATCCATTGTGAGATGAGTTTTGTGCAGAGTGAGAGATAGGGATTTAATTTCATTCTGTTGCATATGATTTTCCAGTTTTCCCAGCACCATTTGTTGAAGAGGCTATCTTTTCTCCATTGCATATTTTTGGCACCTTTGTCTAGTATGAGAAAATTGTATTTATTTGGGTTTGTGTCCATGTCCTCTATTCTGTACCATTGATCTACCTGTCTATTTTGGTACCAGTACCATGCTGTTTTTGTTACTATTGCTTTGTAGTAGAGTTGAAGATCTGGTATTGCGATACCCCCTGCTTCACTCTTTCTACTGAGAATTGCTTTAGCTATTCTGGGTTTCTTATTCTTCCAGATGAATTTCATAATTGCTTGCTCTATTTCTGTAAGGTACGTCATTGGAATTTTAATTGGAATTGCATTGAATCTGTATAGCACTTTTGGTAGTATGGCCATTTTGACAATATTAATTCTTCCTATCCAAGAACATGGGAGATCTTTCCATCTTCTAAGGTGTTCTTTAATTTCTTTCTTTAGTGTTCTGTAGTTCTCATTGTAGAGGTCTTTCACCTCTTTTGTGAGATTGATTCCCAAGTATTCTATTTTTTTTTTCGATCCTATTGTGAATGGGGTAGTTTTCCTAATTTCTCTTTCTGAAGATTAATCACTTATGTATAAAAATGCGTTGGATTTATGAGCATTGATCTTGTAACCTGCTACTTTACTGAATTCACTTATGAGTTCTAAGAGTTTTCTGGTGGAATTTCCAGGTTCCTCTAAATATATAATCATGTCATCAGCGAACAGGGATAGTTTGAGTTCTTTTCAAATTCGTATCCCTTTAATTTTTTTGGTCTGTCTAATTGCTCTGGCTAGAATCTCAAGAACGATGTTCTAAGTGGTGAAAGAGGGCATCCCTGCCTTGTTCCAGTTTTTAGGGGGAATGCTTTCAGTTTTTCACCATTTAGAATGATATTGGCCATGGGTTTAGCGTAGATGGCCTTTACAATGTTAAGGAATGTTCCCACTACCCCAATTTTCTCTAGTGTTTTGAGCATGAAGGGATGCTGTATTTAATCAAATGCTTTTTCTGCATCTATTGAAATAATCATGTGATTCTTAACTTTAAGTCTCTTGATATGGTGAATTACATTTATTGATTTCCGGATGTTGAACCAACCTTGCATCCCTGGGATAAAACCCACTTGATTGTGGTGCACTATCTTTTTAATATATTTTTGTATGCGATTTGCTAAAATTTTGTTGAGAACTTTTGCATCGATGTTCATTAAGGATATTGGTCTGAAATTTTCTTTCCTCGATGTGTCTCTGTCTGGTTTAGGTATCAGGGTGATATTGGCTTCATAGAATGAGTTTGGGAGGGTTCCCTCCTCTTCTATTTTATGGAATACTTTGAGAAGTATTGGAATGAGCTTTTCTTTAAAGGTTTTGTAGAACTCAGCTGAGAACCCATCTGGTCCCGGACTTTTCTTTGTTGGTAGGCTTTTGATGACCTATTTCATTACTTGAAATTGATTTATTTAAGTTGTGTATGTCCTCCTCGTTCAGTTTAGATAATTCATATGTCTCTAGAAACTTGTTGATGTCTTCGAGGTTCTGTTTTGTTGGAGTATAGATTTTCAAAATAACTTCTAATTATGTTTTGTATTTCACTTGTGTCTGTCGTGATATTTCTTTGTTCATTCCAAATTTTAGTAATTTGAGTTTTCTCCCTCTTTCTCTTTGTTAGTGTGGCTAAGGCTTTATCAATTTTGTTTATTTTTTCAAAGAACCAACTATTTATTTTGTTAATTTTTCCGATTGTTTCTTTTGTTTCAATTTCGTTGATTTCGGCTCTGATTTTAACTATTTCCTGTCTTCTACTTTTGGTGTTGGTCTGCTCTTCTTTTTCTAGGGCTTTGAGCTGTAGTGTTAAGTCGTTTGTTGAGTTCTACTTCTTTTGTTGAATGCGCCCCATGAAATAAATCTTCCTCTAAGTACTGCTTTCATAGTGTCCCAGAGATTTTGATATGATGTGTCTTTGTTCTCGTTTACTTCTACAAATTATTCTGTTTCCCTCCTGATGTTCTGTTATCCATTCATCATGTAATAGTGTATTATTTAATCTCCAGGTATTGGAGAAGTTTCTGTTTTTTATTCTGTCATTTATTTCTAATTTCAATCCATTATGGTCTGATAGAGTACAAGGTAGTATCTCTATCTTCTTGTATTTGCTAACAGTAGCTTTGTGGCATACAACATGGTCTATTTTAGAGGAGGATCCATGTGCTGCTGAGAAGAAGGTGTATTCGTTCTTTGTTGGATGGTATATTCTATATAAGTTGGTTAAGTCTAAATTGTTGATTGTGTTATTAAGATCTATGGTTTCTTTTTTCAAGTTTTTTGGAAGATCTATCCAGCAGTGAGAGAGGTGTGTTAAAATCACCTAGTATTATTGTGTTGTGGTCTATTTGATTTCTGGAGTTGAGAAGGATTTGTTTGATGTACATGGATGAACCACTGTTTGGGGTATAGATGTTTATGATTGTTATATCTTTCTGTTTTATGGTTCCCTTAAGCAGTATGTAATGTCCTTCTTTATCCCTTCTGACTAGTTTTGGCTTGAAGTCCACATTATCTGAAATGAGGATGGATTCTCCAGCGTTTTTGCTGTGTCCGTGTGCATGGTATGTTTTTTCCCATCCTTTCGCTTTAGTCAGTGGGTGTCTCTTTCTATGAGATGAGTCTCTTGCAGGCAGCAAATTGTTGGATTTTTCTTTTTAATCCAGTCTGCCAGTCTATGTCTTTTGATTGATGAATTCAGGCCATTAACATTCAGGGTTATTATTGTGATATGATTTGTATTCCCAGTCATTTGACTCATTTTTGTTTTTTGACATGATTTGGTTTCCCCTTTATTTGGCTCTTCCTTTAGGCTAGTTCCTCCCTTTGCTGATTTGCATCGTTGTTTTTCATCTCTTCCTCATGGAATATTTTGCTGAGAATGTTCTGCAATGCCGGCTTTCTTTTTGTAAATTCCTTTAGCTTTTGTTTATCATGGAAGGATCTTATTTCATCGTCAAATCTGAAAGTAAGTTTTGCTCTGTATAAGATTCTTGGTTGGCATCCATTTTCTTTCAGGGCTTGGTAAATGTTGTTCCAGGCCCTTCTAGTTTTTAGGATCTGGATTGAAAAACCTGCTGATATTCTTACTGGTTTCCTCCTGAATGTTTTGATTCTTTTCTTAAAATTCTGTCTTTATTTTGTATGTTAGGTATTTTCATTATAATGTGCCTTGGTGTGGGTCTGTTGTAATTTTGTATATTTGGAGTCCTATAAGCCTCTTGAACTTGATTTTCCATTTCATTCTTCAGATTTGGGATATTTTCTGATATTCTTTCATTGAATGAATTGTTCATTCCTTTTGTTTTTTTCTCTGTGCCTTCCTCAATCCCAATAATTCTTAAATTTGGCCTTTTCATGATATTCCATAATTCTTGTAGATTCTGTTCATGATTTCTTACCATCTTCTCTGTTTGGTCAACTTTGTTTTCAAGATTAAATATTTTGTCTTCAGTATCTGAGGTTCTGTCTTCCAGGTGTTCTATCCTATTGGTTATGCTTTCTATGGAGTTTTTAACTTGGTTTATTGTTTCCTTCATTTCAAGGATTTCTGTTTGGTTTTTTTTCAGTATATCTAACTATTGAAATGATCTCTTGCTTTCCGTATTTGCTCTTTTAACTGTTGATTGGTGCAATCATTTAATGTCTGCATTTGCTCTTTCATCTCCTCCTTCAATGCCTGCATTTGCTTTGTCATCTCCTTGTTTTCTTCCCTGATTGTTTTAATTATGTACATTCTGAACTCCCTTTCTGACATTTCTTCTGCTGTGCTGTCATTGGGTGTAATTGATATAGTGTCTAGGTTTGTTTGGGACATTTTCTTCCCTTGTTTTCTCATATTGGTCAGATGTCAGTGGAACTCTGTGATATTACAGATATCTTCTATTGGCTTATATTGTCTCTGTAGTTTTCCAGTGTATCACCTCCCAGCCTTCAGTAGCCTGAAGTCTTGGAGTAACTTGATAATGCAGTGCTTCCAATGAAAGTTGCCCCTAGCCTGCTACTGGTTCCAGGGCTTGGAGCTGGCTCTGTGTGGAAAGGCTCTCACTGGGCGGTCTGCTCCGAGAAGCTAGCCTAAAAAGGTGCTTCCCGCCAGAGGGAACCGGGCTGCTTGGGGAAGTCCCTGGCTGCCCTGTCCTGGTCCCTGAAGCAACCTGCGGGCCAGAGCTTGCTGCGCTGGCTCAGGGACTTGGAGCTGGTTCTGTGCAGAAAGGCTCTCACTGGGGGTCCTGCTCCGAGAAGCTGGAGACGCTTGCCATGTGGGAGGAGCCCACTGCCGGAGTGCTCAGGGCTGCCTGGGGGAGACTCTATCTGCCCTGCCCTACTCTAATAAGCCACCCGAATCCGGGCCTTCCGCCCAGGCTGAGCTTCACCGGGTGGGGGAGACTCACCCCATGGCTCTATTTTAGTCCGAGTCTCTCAATGCCTCCCCTTCTTGAATCCTGGGTTCTGGAGTGACTGAAGATTCAGTCACCCTCTAGTCCGCCATCTTGGATCGCCCCAGTGTGCTTTTTAGTAGTAATTGACAGCCTAATATTGTCCTTTATATGGAATTAGAATAGCTGAAATGAATTTTGAAAAAGAACAAAGTTGAAGGATATATACCACCTGATTTGAAGGCTGAATATAAAACTGTAGTACTTCAGTTATTGGTTATTGGTTATTAGTAGTATAAAGACAGAGAAAGGAATAGAATATAGTCCAAAAATAGACCCACCCCCCTATAGTGAACCCATTTTCGACAAAGTCATCAAGAAATTTTGAAGATAAAAGTATATTCTTGCTAACAAATATTGCAGAGCATTTTTATGTCCTCATGCAATAGAAAAGCCTTACCTTTGCCTTATCCCATATACAAAAACTAATTTCACATAGTTCATAAACATAAATTTAAAAGCAAAAACTATCAAACTTCATAAACTATGTGTTTGACATAAACCTAAATGACCTTCAGTTTGGCAAAGATTTTTTAAATGGAACACAAAAATCATGAACCCTAAATGGTTCAAGAAATGATTAAGTGGACTATCAAAACCAGAAGTAATTGGAGGCACGGTAGTGCATGCCTATAATCCCAGCAGCTCTGGAGGCTGAGGCAGGAGGATCACAAATTCAAAGCCAGCCTTAGCAAAAGTGAGGCATTAAGCAACTCAGTGAGACACTGTCTAAATAAAATACAAAATAGGGCTGGCAATGTTGCTCAGTGATTGAGTGCACCTGAGTTCAATCCCAGTACCACCCAAAAAATAAATAAATACAAATAAAAACACCTGAAAGTAGTGCTGAGGATATAACTCAGTGATAAAGCGGTTGCCTAGCGTGTTTGAGGCCTTGGGTTCAATCCCATCATCCACACACACAAAAGCAGAAAAGAAAATGAAAAATAGTACTCATTAAAAAATGAAATCACAAATGGAGAGAAAATATTTTCAAAATATGTACCTCATAAAGGAGTTTGACCCAGAATACCTGGAGAACCCTTCCAACCTACTATAAGGACATATATCTTGATTTTAATAAACTAAGAAGATTTGAACAGATACTTCACCAAGGTAATTGAATAGCATATAAACTTATGAAGAGGCACATGTTCAATATCCATTAGGAACAGGCAAATTAAAGCCACAATTGGGTATCACTGCATACCTAATAAAATGTTTAAATCATAATACCAAGGGTTGGCAAAGAAGTGGGAGCAACTGGAATTTTCTTGCACTGCTGATATGTATTGTAAAATGGTAATAGCCACTTTGAAAAGCTATTTGGCAGCTTATTGAAGTTAAAAAAAAAAAAAAAAAACCTACCCCTAGGTATCTACAAAAGAGAAATTAAATTGTATGTTCATACAAAGACCAATACTTTTTATATTCAGAGCAGTTTTGTTCATAATAGCTGATGTCTTAGGCCATTTGTTCTGTAACAAAATGCTGTAAACTGGGTAACTTCTAAACAAAAATTTCTCACAGTTTTCTAGGCTATTAAGTCCTAGATCAAGGCAGATTCCATGTCTGGTGAAGACTAACTTCCTCTGTCATGCTAGTGCTTCCTGCTGTACCCTCACATGACAGAAAGGGCCAGGAAGCTTTTTTGGAGTGCTTGTATAAAGGCACGAATCCCATTCACAACCAACTTATCTCCCAAAGCCCCACTTAGTGACATCACCTTGAGAGTTAGGATTACAATATATGAATTTTAGGGGGATACAAATGTTCGGATGATAGCATCTGAAAACTTGAAAGAACCCAAATGGCCATCATTTAGCAAATGAATAAGCAGATTGTGATATATCCATTTTTTAAAAATGGATGGAACTGGAGACTATCATGCTAAGTGAAATAAGACAATCCCCAAAAAACAAAGGCTGAGTGTTCTGTGATATGTGGATACTAACATACAATAAGGGGTGTAGGGAAGGAAGTATAGAAGTTCATTGGATTAGACAAAGGGGAATGAAGGGAAGGGAGGGACAATGGGAAAGACAGTGGAATGAATCGGACATGACTTTGCTGTGTACGTATATGAGTACACAACCAGTGTAACTCCACATCATATGTAAATGCAAGAATGAATCCTTGCATTTAATAATTAGAATAAGTTATACCTCATGTATGTATAATATACCAAAATACACTCTACTGTCATGTGTATCTAAAAAGACTACAAATAAAAAAAAACTACTAATATATACAACATCATGGATAATGTCAAAAGGGTTTTGCTAAGTGAAAGAAGCTAGAAACATTAGCTAGAAGAAGCTTGAAGCTAGACTACATACTGTATGATTCCCTTTGCATGAGATTCTCAAAAAGGCAAAACTATATGATAGCTAATGAGTAGCTGTTAATGTCTGGCCTTGCAAGTGAGGAGTGATGACTAAGAGGCACTTTTGGGGATGATGGAAAAAGTTGGTGATAACTAATTGGGTACATTTGTCAAAGCTTTATTTTTCACTTGGTAAATTTTGCTCTATGTTAATTATACCTTAATAAATCTAGTTAAAACCACATACATACCATATAGCATAGCAGGTGAATGACCCCCCCCCAAATTAAAACAGCACTTAAATATTTGTACATGAGTACTCACAGTAGCAGCATTCACAGTAGCCAAAAAGTGGAAACAACTCAAATGTCCATCCATGGATGAATGAATAAACAAATTGTGATATTTACACATACACATACTAGTATATTACTCAGACATAAACAGGAATGAACTAATACAACTTTGATGAATCTCAAAAACATAGCACTAAATTTTAAAAAAGCCTCCTGTATTCTTTATTTCTGTGTGTTCTGTTCCACTTAATGGAGACTTAAACATGGTCAAGTTCTCTTCCACCTTTCTGTCATCCTCCTTCTTCCCCTTCACAATCTTATTGAAAGATTGTCCACACCTTTTTCAGATTCATCCCCCCCTTATTTTGCAAGCACTGGCATCCCCATTTTTGCCTCTACTACTCTATTCAGGGTATTTTTGACCAGATTGTCTCCATGACAATAAAGACTACAACAATTTTTAATACTGAATATATTTGATCTTTCTTGACACATGAGACATTGCCTCTCATTTTTGTTGGGTTTCATTTGTAGGATGTCCTCTCTTCTCACTCTACAATTTTTTTTTTGAGACATAGTCCCACTAAGTTGCTGAGGCTGGCCTCCAACTTTAATCCTCCCGCCTCAGCCTCCTGAGTTGCTGGAATTACAGGTATGTGCCACCATGCCCATCATCAAACTTGTTAAGATACTGTGGTCAGCTCCTAAGGCTATGCTAACAACTTCATAATCTCACTAGTTCTGTTCTCCTGAGATCAAATTTAATAATCTAACTTCCCACTGCACGTGTTTCTTTCAATTCCCATAGATATTTTAAATTCTGTGTACTTCCTGAACTAAAAATTATCTTTCCTATATCCTAATTCTATTCTGTATTCCTTAAGTGTTTGATACTACCATCCAGCCATTTGCTCCAACCAAAAAACAGAATTATTGACTGTATTTTCTACCTCATCCTTCACATCTAATCAAATCATCAAGTCTGTTTGATGCTGCATATTAAATGTCTCCCAAAGCCATTCATTCCTTTGCCCTTTCCTGGTAGAGACTCATGTTTCTTATTTGGATTGCCATAAAACCTAACTTGTCTCTGTGCTTTAACCAGATAATACTCTGATACGGGAAGTCCTTGAATTTGAGTAGTAAAAATAAATAAATAAATAAATAAATATATAAATACATAAATAATGTATTCTACACAATATATAATATATGTAATGTATTATAATATTAAATATATATAATTAAAATATAACATGAATATATATAATTATAAATATATAGTTTATTTAAAATATATATCTTTATTTTTTTAGCTTCTAACTGAAATGGCAACACTCTATTTTGAATTAGAGGTAGCAAACCAAAGAAGTACTAACAGAACCTGTGACTTTGTCACCAATAAAAATTTCAAATATTTTCATGCTAATTGTTGTGGGTATCACAAAACATTTTTATTTCTCGCCAATTATAGTACTAATTAGACTTTTTAGGTCTTAGAGCTTAAAGTTAATAATGAAACTCAAAAATTGCTATAGCACAAGTTTACTTTTTATTTTGATTACTGTATTTCAACATAATTGGTTTCCCCTGTAGTCTTTTGTATTTTATTTTATGCATTTCATCATTTTATTCTAGAAAAAGTCTTCTTAGATATCACCAAGTTTGCCATAGGTGATCTGTGACATAAAATTTTGAAAACACTGTTCTCTAATTTCTTCTACTCACTGGAACCAAATTAATCTTTTTAAAAATGAAAATTTAATCCTGTCCCTCAAAACCCTTTAGTCATGTTCCTCAGTTGTCCTTAGGATAAACAGGATAAAATCCAGGCCCTTTAATACGGTTTACAAGTTTAGTCTGATCTGGTCTGTTTCCTCTCCATTGCACTTCCCACTAGTATGCCATGGCCAGCTAGTAGAGATGTCCAGTTATGAAAGTTCCTGTAATTTAATGAGCCAGTGTTGAATCATAGATAATTTGAAATCAGCCACCAAACAGGCATTTACACCATGGAGATCTGCAAACACTACAAATAAGAGTTAAGAGTTTTTGTTACTAATTTTGGATTTCAGAAAACCAGTTATTAAACTTTTATCAGCATACTACTGGCCCCACCCCTAAATTCTACTGTAAGTTCCAACTTTATTGAACTTATTTCTTTTAAAGAATTTTGCTGTGTCTTGCTTCTATGCCCTTGTGTATGTTTTTCCTCTTACTTATTTTATAAAGTCATCCAGATTGTCAAAACTGCTGACCAAATATAGGTGAATGTGAAATTGTCATTTGGCATGACTCGGAGTTGGTTAAGTATTATTACAAGGACTTTTATTTTTGCCATCCTGGAGATTGAACCCAGAGGTGCTTTACCACAAAGCTACATCCCCAGCCCTGTTTATTTCTTACTTTACACAGTCTTACTAAGTTACTGAAGCTGGTCTTGAACTTGTGATCCTCCTGCCTCAGCCTCCCAAGTAGCTGTCTTAATAGGTGTACACCACCTTGCTTGGCTACAAGGATATCTGTTAAAGTCCTTGAGCATTGTTGAAAATAATGTTTCCCTAACACAAATAAAAAGACTTTATCACATTTTAAATTACTGAGTGTCATACTGTACTCCTGGAAGATGTGTAAACATTTTGCCAGTACTGAATCCATCCTTCAGATCATAAATTTATGTCCCTAAATATGTCCTCTCATTATATATTCTTCCTTCCTACTTTCCCTTTTCTTTGTCATTTTCCTTTTATTAAAGTGTTCAGTTTCCTTGCTTAAATAATTGCCCTGGTAATGCAAATATATATATATTTTTTTCAGTGTAAGTGCTAGAAGAAATGCACAGAAGAATGAGTCCATTTATTTTTTTGCTTGTATATTTTATTAATGTTTGAAGTAACCTCCAAAACTGCCAGATTGTCCAAGTGTCCACTTCTTACTATTTCTCTGTGATTTTTGTACATGGCAATAGAGCTTTAGTTTGCACACTTTCACTTGTTTTATCCTTCTTTTTATTGTGTACGTATTATAGAGCTGGTGCTTAAAGGGTTTTTTTTTTTTTTCATTATTTAAATGTGAAGAAAAAAAACCTGAAAGTATAGTTTCTACTCTCCAAAAATTGTACCATCTAGTGAATGGGGACATGGTATATCTGCAAAAGAGCTAAATAACAATGTAAGATAGTAAATGATCAAGACCACAAATAAATTGTTACCTGGCTACTTACTAGCTATGTAACAGTGAGCAAGATGCCTAATCTTGCCAAGCATCCATAAGTACCACAAAAAATAAAGTACTGAATAAAAATGAATTCATTATCATTACTAATATTATTAATGGTTATGGTGTAGTAGGAGAAAAAGGAATTTGGTTTAATTCACATCTGAGTTTTTTCTGGGTGTCATGTCTTTCCTAGTTATCCAAAAACTTGGGTGTTAGGCCCCTGAGAATTTTTCAGTTCCTGATTTTTCTTATTTGTTCTCTCTGTTCTTCCTTTTGAAAGAATTTTACTTTCTGGGTTTCAGAAACTGATTTCCTTCCATTCTTGAATTTGCCACCACCTGCTTTATCCTTAGTTGCTTGTACTCTTAAGTCAAGCCAAAATATAGGAAAATAGTTTTCTCCACTTTAATTTTATTAACTGTCTCCCCACAGTGAGCACATGTTGTCTATTTTTAAGGCTTATACAACTAATCACTAAGCGAGAGACAGAGGGTAATAAATATGGGAACTCAGCTTCTAAAATCCTTAGATTTCCAAAGGTATTCTGCGATATTTCTAATTTACTTTTTAAGGAATCATATGACCTATTGTCTCATTTCATCTTTAAGTTCACTTAGGTCTCTTCTTCCATAACCTTTTATGTTTTTTTTTTTTATAATATATCACAAGAAAATAAACTTGATAAAGCTTTTCAACTCCCCCACACCAGAGGGCTCGAGCACACAGAAACCTGTGCTGCCCAACAGACCTGTTGACTCCTGGACCCTTCACTGTGTGCATAGTGCTCTGCCTGTTTTATTAAACAGGAATGTGAAAAAAAATACTATATCATGCAGCAATGGATGATCTGAATAAAGTAAATTTATGTTCCTACCTAGAGAAAGATGGGAAATTTTTATTTTTTATTTATTTTTATCTTTTTTCTTTTTTCTTTTTTTATTTAAACAAATGGGGTATACCTTGTTTCTCTGTACATGAAGTAGAGGCATACCATTTGTGTAATCATACATTTACATAGGGTAATGGTGTTTGATTCATTGTTATTTCCCTCCCCACAACCCTCCCACCCCTCTTTTCCCTCTATATGGTCCCTTCTTCCTCCATTCTTGCCTCCCTCCCACCCCCCATTATGTATCATCATCTGCTTATCAGTGAAATCATTTGTCCTTTGGGTGTTTGAGATTGGCTTATCTCACTTAGCATGATATTCACCAATTTCATCCATTTGCCTGCAAATGCCATAATTTTATCGTTCTTTATGGCTGAGTAATATTCCATTGTATATATATATATACACCACAGTTTCTTTATCCATTCATCAATTAAAGGATATCTAGATTGGTTCCACAATCTGGCTATTGTGAATTGAGCAGCTATGAACATTGATGTAGCTGCATCACTCTAGTATGCTGATTTTAAGTTCTTTGGGTATAGGCCAAGGAGTGGGATAGCTGAGTCAAATGGTGGTTCCATTCCAAGTTTGCTAAGGAATCTCCACACTGCTTTCCAGAGTGGCTACACTAATTTGCAACCCCACCAACAATGTAAGAGTATACCATTTTCCCCACATCCTCGCCAACACCTATTGTTGCTTGTATTCTTGATAATTGCCATTCTAATTAGGGTGAGATGGAATCTTACGGTAGTTTTGATTTGCATTTCTCTTATTACTAGAGATGTTGAACATTTTTTCATATATCTGTTGATTGCTTGTACATCTTCTTCTGTGAAGTGTTTGTTCATTTCTTTAGCCCATTTGTTGATTGGGTTATTTGTATTCTTGGTGTAGAGTTTTTTGAGTTCTTTATATATTCTGGAAATTAGTGCTCTATCTGAAGTATGAGTGGCACAGATATTCTCCCACTCTGTAGGCTCTCTCTTCGCATTGCTGATAGTTTCCTTTGCTGAGAGAAAGCTATTGAGTTTGAATCTATCCCAGTTGTTGATTCTTGCTTTTATTTCTTGTGCTATGGGAGTCCTGTTAAGGAAGTCTGATCCTAAGCCAACAAGGTGAAGATTTGGACCTACTTTTTCTTCTATAGGATGCAAGGTCTCTGGTCTGATTCTGAGGTCCTTGATCCATTGTGAGTTGAGTTTTGTGCAGGGTGAGAGATAGGGGTTTAGTTTCATTTTGTTGCATATGGATTTCCATTTTTCCCAGCACCATTTGTTGAAGAGGCTATCTTTTCTCCATTGCATATTTTTGGAACCTTTGTCTAGTATGAGAAAATTGTATTTATTTGGGTTTGTGTCTGTGTCCTCTATTCTGTACCATTGCTCAACCTGTCTATTTTGGTACCAATACCATGCCGTTTTTGTTACTATTGCTTTGTAGTATAGTTGAAGTTCTGGTATTGTGATACCCCCGCTGCATTCTTCCTGCTAAGGATTGCTTTAGCGATTCTGGGTTTCTTATTCTTCCAGATGAATTTCATGATTGCTTGCTCTATTTCTGTGAGGTACATCATTGGAATTTTAATTGGAATTGCATTGAATCTGTATAGCACTTTTGGTAGTATGGCCATTTTGACAATATTAATTCTGCCTATCCAAGAACATGGGAGATCTTTCCATCTTCTAAGGTTTTCTTTAATTTCTTTCTTTAATGTTCTGCAGTTCTCATTGTAGAGGTCTTTCCCCTCTTTTGTGAGATTCATTCCCAAGTATTTTATTTTTTTCAAGGCTATTGAGAATGGGGTATTTTTCCTAACTTCTCTTTCTGAGGATTCATCACTTACGTATTAAAATGCATTAGGTTTATGAGCATTGAATTTATATCCTGCTACTTTACTGAATTCACTTATGAGTTCTAAAAGTTTTCTGGTGGAATTTCCCATTTCCTCTAAATATATAATCATGTCATGAGCAAATAGAGATAGTTTGAGTTTTTCTTTTCCTATTCGTATCCCTTTAATTTTTTTGGTCTGTCTAATTGCTCTGGCTAGAGTTTCAAGGACAATGTTGAATAGAAGTAGTGAAAGAGGGCATCCCTGCCTTGTTCAAGTTTTTAGGGGGAATGCTTTCAGTTTTTCACCATTTAGAATGATATTGGCCATGGGCTTAGCGTCGATGGCCTTTACAATGTTAAGGAATGTTCCCACTATCCCTATTTTTTCTAGTGTTTTGAGCATGAAGGGGTGCTGTATTTATCAAATGCTTTCTCTTCATCTATCAAAATAATCATGTGATTCTTGACTTTAAATCTATTGATATGGTGAATTACACTTATTTGATTTCCAGATGTTGACCCAACCTTGCATCCCTGGGATAAAACCCACTTGATTATGGTGCACTATCTTTTTAATATATTTTTGTATGCAATTTGCTAAAATTTTGTTGAGAACTTTTGTGTCAATGTTCATTAAGGATATTGGTCTGAAATTTTCTTTCCTCGATGTGTCTCTGTCTGGCTTAGGTATCAGGGTGATATTGGCTTCATAGAATGAGTTTGGAAGGGTTCCCTCCTCTTCTATTTCATGGAATACTTTTAAGGAGTATTGGAATGAGCTGTTCTTTAAAGGTTTTGTAGAACTCAGCTGAGAACCCATCTGGTCCCAGACTTTTCTTTGTTGGTAGGATTTGATGATTTCTTCTATTTCATCACTTGAAATTGATTTATTTAAGTTGTGTATGTCCTCCTCGTTCAGTTTAGGTAATTCATATGTCTCTAGAAGCCTTTTGATGTCTTCGAGGTTTTCTATTTTGTTGGAGTATAGATTTTCAAAATAACTTCTAATTATGTTCTGTATTTCACTTGTGTCTGTCGTGATATTTCCTTGTTCATTCCAAATTTTAGTAATTTGAATTTTCTCTCTCCTTTTCTTTGTTAGTGTGGCTAAGGGTTTATCAATTTTGTTTATTTTTTCAAAGAACCAACTTTTTATTTTGTCAATTTTTTCAATTGTTTCTTTTGTTTCAATTTCATTGATTTCAGCTCTGATTTTAACTATTTTCTGTCTTCTACTACTTTTGGTGTTGCTCTGTTCTTTTTCTAGGGCTTTGAGCTGTAGTGTTAGGTTGTTTATTTGTTGATTTTTTTTCTTCTTTTATTGAATGCACTCCATGAAATAAATTTTCCTCTAAGTACTGCTTTCATAGTGTCCCAGAGATTTTGTTATGATTTATCTTTGTTCTCGTTTACCTCTAAGAATTTTTTTATTTCCCCCTGATGTCTTCTGTTATCCATTCATCATTCAATAGCGTATTATTTAATTTCCAGGTATTGGAGTAGTTTCTGTTTTTTATTCTGTCATTTGTTTCTAATTTCAATCCATTATGATCTGATAGAATACAAGATAGTATCTCTGTCTTCTTGTATTTGCTAACAGTAACTTTGTGGCATGTTATATGGTCTATTTTAGAGAAGGATCCATGTGCTGCTGAGAAGAAAGTGTATTCGCTCTTTGTTGGATGGTATATTCTATAAATGTCCATTAAGTCCAAATTATTGATTGTGTTACTAAGATCTATGGTTTCTTTGCTCAATTTTTGATTGGAAGATCTGTCCAGTGAGGAGAGAGGTTTGTCACCTAGTATTATTGTGTTGTGGTCTGTTTGATTCCTGGAATTGAGAAGGATTTGTTTGACGTACATGGATGAGCCACTGTTTGGGGCATAGATATTTATGATTGTTATGTCTTGCTGATTTATGCTTCCCTTAAGCAGTATGTAATGTCCTTCTTTATCCCTTCTGACTAACTTTGGCTTGAAGTCCACATTATCTGATATGAGGATAGCTTTTTTGCTGAGTCCATGTGTGTGGTATATTTTTTCCCATCCTTTCACCTTTAGTCAGTGGGTATCTCTTTCTATGAGATGAGTCTCTTGCAGGCAGCATATTGTTGGATCTTTCTTTTTAATCCAGTCTGCCAGTCTATGTCTTTTGATTGATGAGTTCAGGCCATTAACATTCAGAGTTATTATTGAGATATGATTTGTATTCCCGGTCTTTTGGCTTATTTTTCTTTTTTGACACAACTTGGTTTCTCCTTTATTTGGCTATTCCTTTAGGCTAGTTCCTCCCTCTCTTGATTTACATCATTGTTTTTCATCTCTTCCTCATGGAATATTTTGCTGAGAATGTTCTGTAGTGCTGGCTTTCTTTGTGTAAATTCTTTTAGCTTTTGTTTATCATGGAAGGATTTTATTTTCGTCGTCAAATCTGAAGGTAAATTTTGCTGGGTATAAGATTCTTAGTTGGCATCCATTTTGTTTCAGGACTTGAAAAATGTTGTTCCAGGCCCTTCTAGCTTTTAGGGTCTGGATTGAAAAATCTGCTGATATCTGTATTGGTTTGCCCCTGAATGTAATTTGATTCTTTTCTCACAGCCTTTAAAATTCTGTCTTTATTTTGTATGTTAGGTATTTTCATTATAATGTTCCTTGGTGTGGGTCTGTTGTAATTTTGTATATTTGGAGTCCTATAAGCCTCTTGTACTTGATCTTCCATTTCATTCTTCAGATTTGGGAAATTTTCTGATATTATTTCGTTGAATAGATTGTTCATTCCTTTGGTTTGTTTCTCTAAGCCTTCCTCAATCCCAGTAATTCTTAAATTTGGTCTTTTCATGATATCCCATAATTCTTTTTTTTTTTAACTTTAATTTCCCCTTTTTATTTTTATTTATTTTTTTAAATTTATTTTTATTGTAAATAAAATGGGATACATGTTGTTTCTCTATTTGTACATGGAGTAAAGGCATATCATTTGTGTAATCATACATTTACATAGGGCAATGTTGTTTGAGTCTGTTATTTTTTCCCTACCCCCACCCCTCCCACCCCTCTTTTCCCTCTGCACAGTCCCTCCTTCCTCCATTCTTAACCCCTCCCACCCCCATTATGTGTCATCATCCGCTTATCAGTGAGATCATTCTTCCTTAGTTTTTTTGAGATTGGCCTATGTCACTTAGCATGATATTCTCCAATTTCATCCATTTGCCTGCAAATGCCATAATTTTATTCTTCTTCATGGCTGAGTAATATTCCATTATATATATATATATATATATATATATATATATATATATATATTACAGTTTCTTTATCCATTCATCAATTGAAGGCCATCTAGGTTGATTCCACAATCTGGCTATTGTGAATTGAGCAGCTATGAATACTGATGTAGCTGCATCACTCTAGTATGCTGATTTGAAGTCCTTTGGGTATAGGCTGAGAGGTGGGATAGCTGGGTCAAATGGTGGTTCCATTCCAAGCTTTCTGAGGAATCTCCACACTGCTTTCCAGAGTGGCTGCACTAATTTGCAACCTCACCAGCAATGTATGAGTGTACCTTTTTCCCCACATCCTCGCCAACACCTATTGTTGCTTATATTCTTGATAATCACCATTCTAATTGGGGTGCGATGAAATCTTAGGGTAGTTTTGATTTGCATTTCTCTTATTACTAGAAAAGTTGAACATTTTTTCATACATCTGTTGATTGCTTGTACATCTTCTTCTGTGAAGTGTCTGTTCATTTCCTTAGCCCATTTGTTGATTGGATTATTTGTATTCTTGGTGTAGAGTTTTTTGAGGTTCTGTCTTTCAGGTGTTCTATCCTATTGGTGATGCTTTCTATGGAGTTTTTAATTTGGTTTATTGTTTCCTTCATTTCAAGGATTTCTGTTTGTTTGTTTGTTTTTTTTTTCAGTATCTCTAACTCTTTATTGTATTGAAATGATCTTTTGCTTCCCGCAATTGCTCTTTTAACTGTCGATTGGTGCAAATCTTTTTTTCTTTAGTTTTATGTGGTGCTGGGGATTGAACCCATTGCCTCACATGTGCTAAGCAAACACTCTACCGCTGAGCCACAACCCCAGCCCGCCTTTTATGTTTTGTGACGACAAAATTAGACTTACTTTTAAAAAAGAAATTTAGAAAAAAAGAAAAAATAAAGCAGACCCAAAAATAAAAAAGAAATTTAGATTTTCCTTTGCAGTTCTTTTTCTTCTCTTGTGACTGCAAAACCCAGAACTCCATTTAAAATTTACAAAGAGAAAAACCTCACTAAAAAGGATTATGGATATTACCTCATGAGTGTAGATCTTTCCTTTGGCAATAGGTACATTTGAAATGTAAAAGAAGAAAATGAACTAACTATAAAAACTCCTGGGATGCCATCTTTTATTCTTTTATAATTATTCCTATTTTTTTATAATGTGGATTTTAATGTTTTTAATCCTTTTATTTACAAAGCTGATGAAAATGTTACTATTCCTGTACAAGTATTGGTAAGATTAGATAAAGTTCTAGAAGACCTTCCAGTTTTTTATTCTTTAACAGCTATTCAGAAATGATGTATTAAGAATTTCAATACAGAGAGGAGCTATACAAGAAGGACTTGTATTGCTTCCTTATTTGGGAAGATTTTTTTCTGCTTTAATAGTTTCTACTTAGGTACGGTTTTTTTTATTCTAATTCTTTGTTACATTTAAAGGACCAGGAAATAAACTTAAGTGGGGGGATGAATGGGATAACAAGAATATAGAAATCGTTTAAGGGCCTCTGTAACTCTCCAGCAATCTGTGAAATTTATACATAAATTCCCTTTTGATGAAATCCTAAAAATTTTAGCACTGATAGGTCTTAGTTCTAGGTCCTTTAGCACTGTTGTATGAATTTGCTTAGTTCATTTAAATAGAGTTGTTGACTATGTATGACTATATGTTGACTATATATGTGGTTTTGATTATTTAAACTTCATGATAGAGGTGAAATGATCATCAGTAACTTAAAAGTAATGTTATTAATGTTCTAATTATCTATTCATAAATTGCAATAGTTACAAACAGATGAATCTCTACTTTCTTTTCTTTTTTAATTAATTTTACTCTCTTTCCAGCTACATTGACAAGCTATTCTGAAAACATGGAACGCACAAAATATGTTGGAGAAAGCAGTAAAGAATTAGGATCTGGAGGAAACCTAAAACCTTGGCAGACTCAAAAATCCAGCATGGACTCCTGTCTATATCGAGTAGATGAAAACATGACTGCTTCTACCTATAGTCTGAATAAGATCCCAGAGAGAAATTTGGAAACAGTTTTATCTCAGTCAGTACAGTCTATTCCTTTGTATCTTATGCCACGGCCAAACTCAGTAGCAGGTAAGGTGTTTTCTTTTGTTTTTAAATAACCATTTTACTGGGGTACATACTGAAGTGCAAATAAATCTTCTTCTAACAACATTTAAATTTTCTACTAATCTTCATTAAACCATTCTTTATGCTTCAGTAATATACATCTGTTTATTTTTTTGAACTTGGGGGAAGGTTCATCTTTCTCAAGTGATTGTTTAGTTCTGCTCCTATAATATGCAAAAACACACATAATATCAGAAACAACCTATCAGATACGTCATCAAACTAATAAATTCTTTTTCCTCACATCAGACTGTTTGAAAGAATTTTAGTTGAGTTTTTAGTTTTTCCTCAAATAATCACCAGGTATCTCTATTTCTAGAGAACAACTCACACCACTAGCATATGCGGTTGTAAAAGAATGATACAAAAGGTTAAGTGACCAAAATGTGGAGTCATTTATTCTTTAGCAGCTACTCAGAAGTGCTGTCAAGGGATACTTTTAATACAGTTAAGTTCCTATTTAATATTTCAAACCAGGCAATTTTGTGGAAAGAGACATTATGACACTGTCAAATGTGTCACTATCTGAACTTTGTCCAGACTACAAAATAAAAGTTATGTTTTTCTTTCTTAACTTTCTTGATGAATGCCTGGGTAGATTTATCTAACTGATGTAGAATAATAAAAACTTACTGTAGTCAAAAGCTCTTATTTCCCAGATACAATTGTTACTCAGATGATAGAGTGATACATAGTGATTGTCCTTCCCAGTTCCCAATTACTGCCTATTCTAAATCATTATTTTTTGTTTTTACTTCTGGGAGATATCAGGTGTCATTATGGGAGAATGGCTCATCTGGAAGACCAGTAACTGCAGGAAATTTCTTATTAATTCTTTATGATTATTTACTTTTAAATTGTAACAGTACATTTCCTCTCCTAGGTCCTTCCTAGGACCTAGGAGATATGCTGATCCCCAACTACCATGTCATATTAGAATCCTCGAATTCTCTAATTTGCCAGAAATTGTATTTTTCCAGAAGGAAAAGCATATAAATCCTAGCTTATATGTAAATGGGAAAATACAGCTACTCAATTTTAAAGTATATCCCAGTTTACTTCCTAACTAAGCTACAAAGATTTCTAATGAAATTCTGGCTCAATTATTTGAGAAAGGCATTGAACACTGTATAGGAGACAGAGATAAAAGCTGTAATTCATTAAGTTGAGCTACACAATCAGTTTCAATGAATTATAATCAGGGCTGTGCATCTCAATCAGTTAACAACATTAGCATTCTGCACTACCCCCTTTTCCTTAGTGCTTCCCAGTGTATTTTTTTCTATATGCCCTAGAACCATTTTTCAGTGTATTATTAATCAAGAACCTTCTCATTTGGTTAAAACCTATTCAGTCCTTCCTTAGGTTTCTCAGCCCAAGCATACCTCACAATTGTTCTCCTCTATATTTGCCAATCACTCCCTCTCTTGTATCTTGTGCCTTCGAGGCAATACCAGAATTGAGAGACCTGTGGGAAGAGAACAAACCAAGCCTTAGCGAATTTATTATTTTAATCGTAGTCTTGAAAAGCTGTTAGAACTACGTATAACTAACCATGAGTCAGTGATAAGCCATGAGGCACCCACCAGTCCTCCATCTGCCTGGCTACCTTTCTAGACTGAACTCATATGCTCCCTCCTTCATGAAACTTTCCCCAAGTCATCATCCCCCTACTCTCCCAGCCACAAGTAATTGCTTCATCCTCTAGTTTCTCCCAATCCAACGTATATTTTTTTCTTTTTGTGTTAACAACAGCTGTTGTGTATATGTGTTAGTCTAACCACTAGATATGAACTTTTGGAGATCAGGAACTGACAGTACTTCAGAAGATGCTTCATAATTATTGGTGGAATGAACTCATTAATGAATGAACCAACCAATATGTGTAATCAGCTTTAAACAAAAGTAACAATGTAATTAGTAAATCCAATTCCTTTTCATTCTACCAAAGAGTATATTCATCTTGTAGGAGAGATTACAGGGGAAAAAAATCAAGGTACCTTCATTTAAAGAAAGCACTATCTACGTGAGATGGTAATAGAGACTAGTCATAAAACAGTTTGGAACTTAATTTTAATATCTCAATATTTCATTTCTTTCCAAGTCACAACCTGTGGTTCTCTATAATATAGGGAATGTACAGACAGCATTTATCATTATTTGTTAACAATTGGCAACAATTTTTTAATGATCGACCAGAAGCCTTTTTATGTTGAATAAAATAAAATTACTAGAAATGTAATTGTGTTGAAAGGAAAAGAAAAAACTTTATTTTTCCTCTAAAACAGTAGTCAGGAAACAAGCACAAATGGGCCAAATGTGATCCACCCTGTTTTTGTAAATACATTTTTATTTCGGCATAGCCACACTCATTTATTTATTTATTTTTTAACTTCTGGCTGCTTTGGTATTCCAACAAGAGTTCAGTAGTTGCAAGGAAACCATCTGGCCCACAAAGCCTGAATTATTTACTGTTTTGGCCTTTCCTGGAAAAGGAAAGTTGCAACCTCCCTCCTTAAACCTTATGCCAGCATTCTTATTGTTTTGCCCAGATGGCCCCTCAACTAAATATCTCATCTCTACATCTCATAGTGCTAGATGTACATAGGAAGAGAAGCTATTTTAGATTTTATATAAAAGTTTTTTATGAATTTCACATGACTACATTAATTTCATGGAGAATCAGAAATTTGTAAGGTATTCCATGAGAGGGACATTGCTACTCAACTATACTGATATTAGATAATGAGGACTTTGGAAGGATTTGAAAGAGTAAAAAATGAACCTCTTAAGTTTTGTTTTGCTCTTCAGTTTTGTTAGTTCTTAAGATTTTATAATGTGCATTTAGCTAGAATGTCATAATCAACATAGTACATGGATGGTGTACAGTAATCTGTGTAAGTCCAGAGCCTTCGTTCTAGAACTTAAGGATTCTCATTATGGCAGTGGAGAAGTCTCTTAATGGGTTTATTCTAATCTTCTCATTCTCTTTTTAGTTTACTGAAGGAAGTATAAAGTATTTTTCTCTTCTTGAGCAGAAATATCTGTAAGTTATTTATCATTTCATTCTATAAAGATGCTAACCTTAAGGTTTACAAAGTTATGTCCAGGTCTCATTTACTGATTAGCCGGATACACTTTTCCCTGCAGTATCTCTAAAATTTTTTGACGGGATTGCTTTTCAGAGATTGGCATATGACAGCTGCCAGAAGTATCAATAATTTATCAATTATTTCTCTAATCTTCAATAAATATTAAAGAAAAATTATATGCAGTTATATTGCAATGAGTGAAATCCAAGTTTCTGTACTGGGTATTTTAATCACCCGATAAAGATATCATTTGGCATGTATTTAAAAAAAAACACTTCACAAAGCAAACAACATTCAGGCAAAGAGCACAGTACATTCTTGGGTCGTAAGGTTTTAATTTATTTAGAATTTATTTAGAATTTAATCTTAACTGATGTTCTAGTTAGTTCCTGTTATGGTTAGATATGTAGTGTCCCCCAAAAGCTCATGTGGGAGATAATGCAAGAAGGTTTAGAAATGAAACAACTGGGTTATGATAGTCTTAACCCAATCAGTAAATTAATCCCCTGATAGGAATTAACTGGTAACTGAAAGCAGGTAGGGTGTGGCTGGAAGAGGTGGGTCATTGGGGGCATGCCTTTGGGTGCTCTCTTTGTTTCCTGGTGTGATGTTTGGAGCTACTTCCTTCTGCCACACTCTTATGCTCCAGTGTTCTGCTCACCTAGAGCCCGGCAGAATGAAGCCAAACTTCTGAAACCGGGAGCCCCCACATAAATTTTGCCTCCTCTAAAATTGTTCTTGTCAGATCTTTCAGTCATAGCACAAAAAAGCTGACTAAATCAGACTGAAATTTTTTAAATTGTGATCAAATTTTAAGGACTTTTCATCCAGTTTGTAAATTTTTCCTACTTTTAAACTACCTCTCTAGATATATTTTTGTTAACTGTCATTTAGTAACTTTACTACTTATAGGCATGAACCTATATAGTTGTGGCTACAATTGTGTTTCACTTGTTTTTTTGGTTTTGTTTGTTTTGGTACTAGGGATTGAACCCAGGGGTGCTTAACCACTGAGCCACATCGCCAGCCTGTTTTATTTTTTATTTTGATACTGTCTTACTAAGTTGCTCAGGGCCTCACTAAATTGCTGAGTCTGACTTTGAACTTGCACTCATCCTGTCTTAGCCTCTGGAAGCACTGGTATTATGGGGCATGCACTGTGTGCCCATCTCAGTTAAGTTTTTGCATATCCACCGGAGTAGTGATTGAACCAGGTAACAGGGAAATTATATGAGGAAATTCTAATTGACATCCATTATTATTTATAGTATACTCAACTGTAATGTAATAAATCCTATATAATATAGCAATTTATAAAGTACTCTAGGAATACAAAGGAGGTAGCAGTGCACAGGGGAATGGAATATAGAGGAATAGAACACATTGCAGAAAGTACAATTAAGAGTTTACCCAGAAGGCAAATGGGAAAGAGAAAGGAATTACAAAGAAGATAAAGAACTTGGCACATTTTAGTATTTCTGCATGACTAGAAACTGGAGTTTAAAAGATGACATTGAAAGTGATACCAAGGACCTATACTCTGATGATAAGAACTGGCATTTTTATCTTATTGGTAGTAAAGAATACTTGAGAGGGTTTAGTTGTAGCTGTATTATCAAATTTACAGTTTAGAAAAATGACAGTAAATATCCATCAACATAGAAGAAATTGGAGAAGAAAAGCCTGAAGTTAGGAAGACTAGGTAGTGAATAGTTTCTTCTGTTTCGGAAAATTACAGGTAACGAATTACCTAATTGAAGGCTATGTTAATATGAGTAGAGAAAGTGGCTTGAAAGAGTTTCTACTTTTCTATCTTAAAATGTAACATTTATTAGTTATTTTTTTAAATACAGAGAGGTCAAAGAAGACAAAGCAGAAAATGAGCCTTTGCCCAGAGGTCCCTTATATATTCTAGGAATTAAAGATTCATATGTGTTATAATTTTTTTTCTGATTTACATATTATATACTTCCAAAATTAAAGAAAAGGGAATAGCCAGTCTTCTCTGTCCACTACCTCTCTACATATAGCTACATTTGGTTATATGTAAGAGATGTGAGATCAGAAAATCAACAGGATTTATATGAGATAAATTAAAGCATATATTCTAAAAAAACATACATAAATGAACACACCAGCTTTATTTATAATAGCCTAAAACTGCAAACATCCCAAATGCTCATCATCAGGTGAATGAATATACAAATTATAGTATATCTGTACAATGGAATAATACTCAGCAATAAAAGGCAAAAGACTATTAATACAGCAGTAACGCAAATCTTAGTTATGCTGAGTGAAAGAAGCCATTAAAAAAAAAACACATACAATATGATTCCATTTATATAAAATCCTAAAAAGTACAAACTAATTTATAGAGTCCTCTCTTCTGTTTCAAACATCTACATGTACAAATATCACCTAGCCATTTTCATGTTGGCCTGTGGGAACTATTGTTCAGGTTAACTGGCATGAGTGTTGATCCTCTGGCTACCTCTAAATACCTGTCATCTCTGACTAAGAAATTTCATGTCTTCTTCTAGTATCCAGGCTTTTTAGTTTACAAGTAGGATGATATACCTGATATACCGGATCTTTCACAGTTCTTGACAATGAGATGCCACTCTACCCAGACCCACACAATTAAAAGAAATGACATTGACAAGCATTGACAGGGATATGATGCAATTGAAACTATCATATATTGATAATGGGAGTATGTTAATAAATTGGTGCTAGCACTTTGAAAAGCTGTTTGGCAAGATCTGTTAAAGATGTAGCTATATTACATGTTAGGTAAAACCTAGCAATTCCACTCACATAGAATGCCCATGAAAAGTAAGTCTTTATGTTCAGATGTAAGAATGTTTGTATCAGTTTTATTACTAATACCCAAAAACCTAAAAACCTCCCAAATATCCATCAGTAGTAGAGTTGATAAATAAATTGTATATAGCAGTGAAAAAGAATGTATTGCTGTTAACAGATAACATTGAATATAAGAATTCAGATTCAAAAAATTGTAGACTTTATGCAGTATGTATATTTATATAAAAATTAAGAAAAACAGTCACAATCCTATGATGATAGAATCAAAGTAGCAGTTACCTTTGGTGGGACTGTTGACTTAAAGGAGCTTTTTATATCTTGATCCAAATGGTGGTCATGTGGTACGTACATATATAAAAATTGAGTTATACACTTAAGATTTGTATACTTTATGTAAATCATACTGCAACTTTAAAAAAAGATAAAATGTATTTTGACTTCTTTCAAAATTTATTTCTGGAAGGATTTTTTTTTTCTTGTCATTGGTATAGAAATAAGTCATAGGAAATAAGACCTTTATCTGAAATACTTTTTTTGGTACTGGAGATTGAACTCGGGGCACTCGACCACTGAGCCACATCCCCAAACCTATTTGTATTTTATTTAGAGGCAGGATCTCCGAGTTGCTTGGTGCCTTGCTTCTTTGCTGAGGCTTGCTTTGAACTCAGGATCCTCCTGCCTGAACCAAGCTGCTGGGATTATAGGTGTGTGCCATTTCACCCAGCTGAAATACCTATTTTTAATGTTGCATAAAAACAACCTAATTGTGAAAGTTGAATAATTTACTTAAGGTATTCCATTTTATTGAGAGTGTAAACCAAAGATCAATATCCAGACTGTCCAGAAATTATTGCCACAAGGAATGGTCATTATTGCCACCTTAATTCAGTAGTAGCCTAGTTGAAATCCTAAAACAGCAATCTCTTGTTGGTAGATTTGAAAAGAATTTTTTAAAAGATAGTATATTGAACCATATTTTACATATTATAAAATTCACCCAAGTGTACCATTCAGTAATGTTTAGTAAATTTACCAAATTGTGTAATCCTCACCACAAATCAACTCTAGAACATTTTTTTATCATGCCAGTAAGCTCTCTTATGTCTATTTAATGTAATCCCATTCTCACCTCCACTACCAGGTAAATAGTAATCTATTTTTTGACTTTACAGATTTATATTTTCTGTACCTTTCAATTTAAATGGAGTCATACAGTATGTGATTTCTATCTGGTTTCTTTCACTTGCTGCTTTTAAGGGTACTCTGTGACAAAGAATGTATTCGTCGTTTGTTACTCTTTATTGCAAGAGTCTTCCAAGTATATATCTCTGCCACATTTTATCTATCCATTTACCAGTTGAGAGACATTTGGGTTATTTCCAATTTGGTGCAATTGTGAATGGTGCTGTTACAAACATTTGCATTAGGTCTGGATAAAAACATGTTTTCATTTCTCTTAGATAAATAACTAGGAGTGGAATTGTATAATATGGCAGACTTATGTTTTAACTTTTAAAAAAATTTTGCCAAACTGTTTTCCAAAGTGAGTATACAGTTTTACATTCCTATCAGCAGTGTGCAAGTTTGTTTCTCTATATCCCCTGCACCACTTATTGTTTTATCTTTAGTATTGTTTGTAGTTATTCTAGTGGGTGTGAAATACTGTTTGTGATTTTAATTTGTATTTTGCTAATGCTTAATAATGTTGAGCCTATTTTGTGTATATATTAACTATATGTATATCTTCGTTAGTGAAATTTCTGTTCAAATCTTCAGAACATTTTCATTTTTTGATTGTTACTGAGTTTTAAGAATGTGTTCTATACTCTGGATACAAGTTGCATCAGACATATGTTTGCAAATATTTTCTGCCAGTCTGTTGTTTATCTTTTCATATTTTATTGCTATATTTTTTTATTTTAATTAAAAATCATAAATTTACATAGGGCAATCTTGTTTGATTCATTATTATTTTTTCCCTTCCCCCCCACACATCCCACCCCTCTTTTCCCTCTATACAGTCCTTCCTTCCTCCATTCTTACCACCCTCCTTATCCCTAACCCTAAACCTAACCCTAACCCTAACACTAACCCCTCCTACCCCCCCTTATATGTCCTCATCCACTTATCAGCAAGATCATTTGTCCTTTAGTTTTTTGAGATTGGCTTATTTCACTTAGCATGATATCCTCCAATTTCATCCATTTGCCTGCAAATGCCATAATTTTATCATTCTTCATGGCGGAGTAATATTCCATTGTATATATATACCACAGTTTCTTTATCCATTCATCACCTGAAGGGCATCTAAGTTGGTTCCACAATCTGGCTATAGTGAATTGAGCAGCTATGAACATTGATATGGCTGTATCTCTATAGTATGCTGATTTTAAGTCCTTTGGGTATAGGCCAAGGAGTGGGATAGCTGGGTCAAATGGTAGGTCCATTCTAAGCTTTCTGAGGAATCTCCATACTGATTTCCAGAGTGGCTGCACTAATTTGCAACCCCCCAGCTATGTATGAGTGTACCTTTTTCCCCACATCCTCGCCAACACCTATGGTTGCTTGTGTTCTTGATAATTGCCATTCGAATTGGGGTGAGATGAAATCTTAGGGTAGTTTTGATTTGCATTTCTCTTATTACTAAAGATGTTGAACATTTTTTCATATATCTGTTGATTGCTTGTACACCTTCTTCTGTGAAGTGTCTGTTCATTTCCTTAGCCCATTTGTTGATTGGATTATTTGTATTCTTGGTATAGAGTTTTTTGAGTTCTTTATAGATTCTGGAAATTAGCGCTCTATCTGAAGTATGAGTGGCACAGATATTCTCCCACTCTGTAGGCTCTCTCTTCACATTACTGATAGTTTCCTTTGCTGAGAGAAAGCTTCTTAGTTTGAATCTATCCCAGTTGTTAATTCTTGCTTTTATTTCTTGTGCTATGAGAGTCCTGTTAAGGAAGTCTGATCCTAAGCCAACAAGTTGAAGGTTTGGACCTACTTTTTCTTCTATAAGATGCAGGGTCTCTGGTCTGATTCTGAGGTCCTTGATCCATTTTGAGTTGAGTTTTGTGCGGGGTGAGAGACAGGGATTAGTTTCATTCTGTTGCATATGGATTTCCAGTTTTCCCAGCACCATTTGTTGAAGAGGCTATCTTTTCTCCATTGCATATTTTTGGCCCCTTTGTCTAGTATGAGAAAATTGTATTTATTTGGGTTTGTGTCCGTGTCCTCTATTCTGTACCATTGATCTACCTGTCTGTTTTGGTACCAATAACATGCCGTTTTTGATACTATTGCTTTATAATAGAGTTGAATATCTGGTATTGCGATACCACCTGCTTCGCTCTTTCTACTGAGGATTGCTTTAGCTATTCTGGGTTTCTTATTCTTCCAGATGAATTTCATGATTGCTTGCTCTATTTCTGTAAGGTACGTCATTGGGATTTTAATTGGAATTCCATTGAATCTGTATAGCACTTTTGGTAGTATGGCCATTTTGACAATATTAATTCTGCCTATCCAAGAACATGGGAGATCTTTCCATCTTCTAAGGTTTTCTTTAATTTCTTTCTTTAGTGTTCTGCAGTTCTCATTGTAGAGGTCTTTCACCTCTTTTGTGAGATTGATTCCCAAGTATTCTATTTTTTTCAAGGTTATTGTGAATGGGGTAGTTTTCCTAATTTCTCTTTCTGAAGATTCATCACTTATGTATTAAAATGCATTGGATTTATAAGCATTGATCTTGTAACCTGCTACTTTACTGAAATCACTTATGAGTTCTAAGAGTTTTCTGGTGGAATTTCCAGGTTCCTCTAAATATATAATCATGTCATCAGCGAACAGGGATAGTTTGAGTTCCTCTTTTCCAATTCGTATCCCTTTAATTTCTTTGGTTTGTCTAATTGCTCTGGCTAGAGTCTCAAGAACAATATTGAATAGAAGTGGTGAAAGAGGGCATCCCTGTCTTGTTCCAGTTTTTAGGGGGAATGCTTTCAGTTTTTCATCATTTAGAATGATATTGGCCATGGGCTTAGCGTAGATGGCCTTTACAATGTTAAGGAATGTTCCCACTACCCCAGTTTTCTCTAGTGTTTTGAGCATGAAGGGATGCTGTATTTTATCAAATGCTTTTTCTGCATCTATTGAAATAATCATGTGATTCTTAACTTTTAGTCTGTTGATATGGTGAATGACATTTATTGATTTCCGGATGTTGAACCAACCTTGCATCTCTGGGATAAAACCCACTTGATCGTGGTGCACTATCTTTTTAATATACTTTTGTATGCGATTTGCTAAAATTTTGTTGAGAATTTTTGCGTCGATGTTTATTAAGGATATTGGTCTGAAATTTTCTTTCCTTGATGTGTCTCTGTCTGGTTTAGGTATCAGTATGATATTGGCTTTATAGAATGAGTTTGGGAGGGTTCCCTCCTCTCCTATTTTATGGAATACTTTGAGAAGTATTGGAATGAGCTCTTCTTTAAAGGTTTTTGTAGAACTCAGCTGAGAAACCATCTGGTCCCTGACCTTTCTTTGTTGGTAGGCTTTTGATGACCTCTTCTATTTCAGTGCTTGAAATTGATTTATTTAAGTTGTGTATGTCCTCCTCGTTCAGTTTAGGTAATTCATATGTCTCTAGAACCTTGTTGATGTCTTCAAGGTTTTCTGTTTTGTTGAAGTATAGATTTTCAAAATAACTTCTAATTATGTTTTGTATTTCACTCGTGTCTGTTGTGATATTTCCTTGTTCATTCCAAATTTTAGTAATTTGAGTTTTCTCCCTCTTTCTCTTTGTTAGTGTGGCTAAGGCTTTATCAATTTTGTTTATTTTTTTCAAAGAACCAACTATTTATTTTGTTAATTTTTTCCGATTGTTTCTTTTGTTTCAATTTCATTGATTTTTGGCTCTGATTTTAACTATTTCCTGTCTTCTACTACTTTTGGTGTTGGTCTGCTCTTCTTTTTCTAGGGCTTTGAGCTGTAGTGTTAAGTCATTTATTTGTTGATTTCTACTTCTTTTGTTGAATGCGCACCATGAAATAAATCTTCCTCTAAGTACTGCTTTCATAGTGTCCCAGAGATTTTGATATGATGTGTCTTTGTTCTCGTTTACTTCTACAAATTTTTCTGTTTCCCTCCTGATGTTCTGTTATCCATTCATCATGTAATAGTGTATTATTTAATCTCCAGGTATTGGAGAAGTTTCTGTTTTTTATTCTGTCATTTATTTCTAATTTCAATCCATTATGGTCTGATGGGGTACAGGGTAGTATCTCTATCTTCTTGTATTTGCTAACAGTAGCTTTGTGGCATAAGACATGGTCTATTTTAGAGAAGGATCCATGTGCTGCTGAGAAGAAAGTGTATTCGTTCTTTGTTGGATGGTATATTCTATATAAGTTGGTTAAGTCTAAATTGTTGATTATGTTATTGAGATCTATGGTTTCTTTATTCAATTTTTGTTTGGACGATCTATCCAGCGGTGAGAGAGGTGTGTTAAAATCGCCTAGTATTATTGTGTTGTGGTCTATTTGATTTCTGGAATTGAGAAGGATTTGTTTGACGTACATGGATCAGCCAATGTTCGGGGCATAGATGTTTATGATTGTTATGTCTTTCTGTTTTATGGTTCCCTTAAGCAGTATGTAATGTCCTTCTTTATCCCTTCTGACTAGTTTTGGCTTGAAGTCCACATTATCTGAAATGAGGATGGATACTCCAGCTTTTTTGCTGTGTCCGTGTGCATGGTATGTTTTTTTCCCATCCTTTCACCTTTAGTCAGTGGGTATCTCTTTATATGAGATGAGTCTCTTGCAGGCAGCAAATTGTTGGATTTTTCTTTTTAATCCAGTCTGCCAGTCTATGTCTTTTGATTGATGAATTCAGGCCATTAACATTCAGGGTTATTATTGTGATATGATTTGTATTCCCAGTCATTTGACTCATTTTTGTTTTTTGACATGATTTGGTTTCCCCCTTATTTGGCTCTTCCTTTAGGCTAGTTCCTCCCATTGCTGATTTGCATCGTTGTTTTTCATCTCTTCCTCATGGGATATTTTGCTGAGAATGTTCTGCAATGCCAGCTTTCTTTTTGTAAATTCCTTTAGCTTTCGTTTATCATGGAAGGATCTTATTTCATCGTCAAATCTGAAAGTAAGTTTTGCTCTGTATAAGATTCTTGGTTGGCATCCATTTTCTTTCAGGGCTTGGTAAATGTTGTTCCAGGCCCTTCTAGTTTTTAGGGTCTGGATTGAAAAATCTGCTGATATTCTTATTGGTTTCCCCCTGAATGTAATTTGATTCTTTTCTCTCGCGGCCTTTAAAATTCTGTCTTTATTTTGTACGTTAGGTATTTTTATAATAATGTGCCTTGGTGGGTCTGTTGTAAGTTTGTGTATTTGGAGTCCTATAAGCCTCTTGTACTTGGTTTTCCATTTCATTCTTCAGATTGGGGAAATTTTCTGATATTTCATTGAATAGATTGTTCATTCCTTCAGTTTGTTTCTCTAAGCCTTCCTCAATCCCAATAATTCTTAAATTTGGCCTTTTCATGATATCCCATAATTCTTGTAGATTCTGTTCATGATTTCCTTCCATCTTCTCTGTTTGGTCAACTTTGTTTTCAAGATTAAATATTTTGTCTTCAGTATCTGAGGTTCTGTCTTCCAGGTGTTCTATCCTATTGGTTATGCTTTCTATGGAGTTTTTAACTTGGTTTATTGTTTCCTTCATTTCAAGGATTTCTGTTTGGTTTTTTTTCAGTATATCTAACTATTGAAATGATCTCTTGCTTTCCGTATTTGCTCTTTTAACTGTTGATTGGTGCAATCATTTAATGTCTGCATTTGCTCTTTCATCTCCTCCTTCAATGCCTGCATTTGCTCTGTCAAATCCTCATTTTCTTCCCTGATTGTTTTAATTATGTACATTTTGAACTCCCTTTCTGACATTTCTTCTGCTGTGCTGTCATTGGGTGTAATTGATATAGTATCTAGGTTTGTTTGGGACATTTTCTTCCCTTGTTTTCTCATATTGGTCAGATGTCAGTGGGACTTTGTGATACTGTAGAATTCTTCTATTGGCTTATATTGTCCCTGTAGATTTCCAGTGTATCACCTTCCTGCCTTCAGTAGCCTGAAGTCTTGGAGTAACTTGATAATGCAGTGCTTCCAAGGAAAGTTGCCCCTAGCCCGCTACTGGTTCCAGGACTTGGAGCTGGCTCTGTGTGGAAAGGCTCTCACTGGGGGGTCTGCTCCGAGAAGCTAGCCTGGAAAGGCGCTTCCCGCCGGTGGGGGCCGAGCTGCGGGCTGCTTGGGGAAGTCTCTGCCTGCCCTATCCTGGTTCCTGAAGCAACCTGCGGGCAGGAACTCGCCGCCCTGGTTCAGGGACTTGAAGCTTGGTTCTGTGCAGAAAGGCTCTCACTGGGGGGCCTGCTACGAGATGCTGGAGAATCTGGCCCTGTGGGAGGAGCCCACCGCCAGAGTGCGCAGGGCTTCATGGGGAGGACTCTAGCTGCTCTGCCCTACTCTAATAAGCCACCCGAATCTGGGCCTGCCGCCCGGGCAGCGCTTCACCCCGTGGGGGAGACTCACCCCGTGGCTCTATTTTAGTCCAAGTCTCTCAATGTCTCCCCTTCTTGAATCCTGGGTTCTGGAGTGACTAGAGATGCAGTCACCCTCTAGTCCGCCATCTTGGATCGCCTTTTTTGGTATATTTTGAATCACTAAAATTTTGAATTTTGGTGAGGTATGCTTGTCAAAATTGTTTAATGGACCATACTTTTGGTATCTTTTTTCCTTATGTTTTTAATAGAAAGTGTATACCACTTACTTTGTGTATTAGAAAACAATGATTTCTCTGTGTTACTGGAGCTTTTGTTTTGTTTTGTTTTTTGCGGTGCTGGGGATTGAACCCAGGGCCTTGTGCTTGCAAGGCAAGCACTCTACCAACTGAGCTATCTCCCCAGCCCTTTGTTTTGTTTTGTACAGTACTAGGGTTTGAACTCTAACACTGAGCTACATCCCATGTCCTTTTATTTTTTATTTTGAGACAGGGTCTTGCTGAGTTGCAGAGGCTGGCCTTGAATTTGTGATTCTCCTGCCTTAGCCTCCCAAGAAGCTGGGCTTATAGGTACATGCCACCATGCGTAGCAAGTTTGTTTATTTTAATTCAAGTATTAGAAAAATGTCTTAATTATGCACACTTAAATGCATTCTTACTTTTTTCCTTCTTCTTCCCCTCCCCCACTTAAAAAATGAAAATGATTATTCAAAATTGTTACACTTATTCTTGGTTGTTGATGATTTTTTATCCCATAATATTGTCTTTCTAGCTATCAGAACTTCTTAAGAAGACTTGATAATGCTTTTTGGAAGGGAGGATGAAAGGTAAATGTAATATCAGAGACTAGTTAGATCCATCCTGGAACATAGAATTTCATACTGTTGGAACAGTACACATATTGAAAGCTTTGAACAAAATACTTTGTCAGAGAACTATCTCCTGTCAATGTTGAACAAAGTACAAACAGGTTTACTGTCTCTACAAAGCAAGTCATAGGTTTTCTGTTTCTGAAAACCACAGTTTCAGTTTGCTCACAGACACAAGAAAGTAAGCTATAACCAAAACAAGTCATTTATTTTCAAAATGTAACAGATTATAGTTTAAAATGTAGAGAAATAAAATTACTTTCACAGAGAATTAGCCTAAGTGGATAATGTATGTATCTGATAAAACTACACCTTTAGTAGCCTAAATGATTAGATATCTAAATTATTTCTTTAAAAATTTTCTTAACTCAATCAGTCCTGTCATTTATTTTAGCTCTAGATTCACATATTTTCCTTTACTTTCTAATTGTATCTAAAAGTAGTTTTCCCTGAACTCAAATCTCCTTGGTGAACAGAAATAATGATTTCAAATATGAAATGAGCTTGAAATAGGAAAAAGTTTCTATATTTATACATAATAAATTGTTCTAAACATATGAACAACAAGGGGCAAATAAAAGATGGGGGGACAGAAAGTAATAAATTTAGTAAGAAAGACTTTGTTCAAATCCAAATTTTAAACTCCCCTTCTTTTAAGATCCGTAGAGGGAAAAGAAAGGGGAAGTACTAAGGACTGAATTAGAGAATATTATATTCCATACTTTTATAATTATGACAAAATGAATCCTAATATTATGTATAACTAAAAAGAACCAATAAAAAATCACAACCAAAAATAAATAAATTTTCCTTCTTTTTTAAACTTATACTCAATGTAAGTAATATGATTATTTCAGAGAAAAAGTAATATTAAAAATGATGTAAAAGTATGCCATTTGATTATTTTTAAAATTCTTAGAGAATAACTTTTCAACAGTCCTTCCATTGTTATAGGCTTGGAAGAGAATCATCTTTTGCCTGAGGTCCTTGACAGATTCATAGGGCCATGTCTTATGACATGAATAGGCAGTAGTCAGAGGATAATTAAAAATCATTTGGGCTGTTGCCATATTGAATTCCAAGGAATAAAACTATTTGTATTATTACATAAGTCCAAGTCCAAGACCCTTGATTTAAAGGGGAGGGTGCTTACTAGTTTGGACTCCTACCTTTTATAACACTTTTACTTCTATGGACAATGGAGTCAACACATATGCAAATGTCTATGCAGAGTTATTTTTAAATTTTTTCTGAATCTTTTACTTACCTGTAACATATAGAAGAAGTATATGTTGTGAAATTCTTAAAATAATCATGTATATTTTACGTACATATTTTACATGCATTAAAACAGGTTTGATAAGCATAAATATATTGGTTCAATAGATTTAGCTATGTACTGTTAGAAACAAAGATTCCCATAAATTCTTTAGTTAGATGTACCAATTAAAAGTTCCATGTTTCACATGGGAGGGTAGTACTTTTTGCTGAAAACAAAAACTTTTAATTTGAATAATGAAGTCATTGAGGATGAGTTTTGGCAGTCTGTAGCATTAGGGCTTGGGTTTTTCCTAGATTAGTTCAGTTTTCTGAACATAAACTTAGATGTTTATATACCTTTAAAATAAAATTCTAAATTATGATATGGGTTGCTTTTTTTTTTTTTTTTTTTTTTTTTTTTTGAGCCTATGAGTTGGAAAGAAGTAGACTGTTGTGGCCTTGTGGTTGCATGCAGAAATTATCAGAGTAGGCTGTATGGTCATTCTTAAAATGAAATTGGCAATGACTTGGAGGAATGTGGGAAACAAGAAATGTTTGCTTGCAACAGCTGTACTCTGCTTTGTGTAAGAATGAGGGGTCAGTCTATCAGGGAATCACACAAACGACAAAAAGTGTGTTAAGTTATAAACTCTCACCATCTACTTGTTATTGCTTGGAGCTGTACATTTTCCTCAGAAAATATTCTTAAGAATCAGGTAAATGCAGAATGGGAATCTAGAGGGATTTAAATGAGTCCAACTGTAATGCAGATTTTGCAAAAAAAATTTAAAATGGGCTTTCAGTCAGAAAGTGGACTTTATATTATCAAAGGTATAAGGACAGCAGAATGGCTTCTTGCCGAGGCAGTAGCAAATAGAATTGTCAGTCCAGGCTTCCTGGTTAGGTCAGCCAGAATGAAAGCTGTGTTCTGTAATCTGTTTGCATTAGTGGCAATTAATATAAGAAGGAATAATTCAAAATTCTAAGCTCAATATAGAGTTGTCTCTGAAATGTTTTATGCCAAATGTATTCTGCTGGATTATTTTTCTGCCCTCTCATAGTATATTTAAATATCTTGACTTTTTAAAAAAGTATGTCAGTTAAATGTTCTATGACCAAATGGTTCTTAGCTGTTCTAATCTGATAAAAATTTCCTTCTTTTCCTCTTCCTTCTTCCTCATCTAAAAGAAAGGCTTTTGATTGACAGATTTTGTGGATTTTCTTTTTAAAGCATTTTATATAAAATTTTTAATTGTAGATTTGTGTTCTATTTCTAAAATTCACTCAAACTCACGTAATTATCTCTTGTATCTGATAAGTATTCACTGAATGCTATAGTAGTAATTTAATCTAATGGAATTATCTCCCAAAATTGCACTACCATTTCACAGTAAGAATGGCACTATGTCATGGAAATATATGTGTCATTATAGATCTGTCATTGGTCTAGATGTATAGGATGATTATGTTCAAGGAATTGTTGCTATAGCCACCTCCTTCAGAATTACCCTACAGAAATTAATTTGTTGTTCATTGATTGTTTAAAGGTAGCTGAAACATAAAATGTATGTGTAATATGAGATTCAATTATAAACAAGTATATATTGAGCATATATTATATGCCAGACACTGTTCAAAGTGCTTAAGTATCATTAGGTAACAAAACAAAGATTCCCACCATTATGCAGCTTTGCATTCTACTTGGACAAAGTAAAATAGCATAAGTAATTTATGTAGTATGATAGACAATGACATATGCTGTGGACAAAGGTAAAACAAGATCAGCAGTGTCTGAAGGTATTATGAAAGTTGTTGTTAAGCTAAGCATATTATTGCAGTGATATCTATTAAGCATTAAGGAAATAAAGCAATGGGGATAAGACCAGACAGATTACTAAATCTAAGTAGGACTAGTCTGGAATTTATTTCTATAGTGAACATTATGTGTAGGACACTGATTTACTCTGAAGGGTTAGGCTGATCAAAGATGAATTAGATTTTGACTCTTGCCCTCAACAGCTATTGCAGTTAATAAGGGAAGAAAGACATGTAAATAAAGCTGAATAGTAGTTCTGAACAGTAATATACATATGATTGCTGAAAGGAAAAGCAATTAATTTGTCTGGAAGATTAACCAGGAAAGCAGAGCAAGGGTAGCCCGAGCCAAGTTTTTACAAAGGGTAAAATAAGATTGATAAAATTTAACAAAGAACTTTTCTGAGAAAATAACTTGAAAATGGAGACGGTTCCAATGACTGTGAGGAAGAGTTTGATGTAATCGCATTTGTCTGTTTATGCTTTTGTTTCCACTACTTTGGGTGGTTTTTTTTTTTTTTTTTTTTTTTTTAGTTCCTTGTACATTCTATGCCAGAAAAGATTTCTCCAATTTCCAATTTTTTCTAGTAATTCCATAGTTTCGAGTCTTGTATTTAAATCTTTCATCCATTTTGAGTTGATTTTTTACTATTGTAAGAGATAACAGTTTAATTTCATTCTTTTGCACATAGATATATGGCTTTCCCAGCACCATTTACTGAAGAGATCATCCTTTTTCCCACTGTGATTTTTCAATCCTTTTGTTGAAGATTACTTAGCTGTAGATATATAGGTTTATTTCTAGTCTTCTTATTCTGTTCCATTGGTCTGTGTGTCTGTTTTTATGCCAACACCATGTTGTGTTGATTACTGCAGCTTAGTAGTATATTTTAAGTCAGGTAGTATAATGCTTCCTGCTTTGTTTCTTTTGCTCAATTATACTTTGGCAATTCAGGATCTTTTGTGTTGCCATCCAAATTTTAGCATCTTATTTTTTCTGATTCTCTGAAGAATTTCACTAGTATTTTGATAGAGATTTCATTGACTATAGATCATTTTGGGTGGTATTGACATTTTAACAGTATTGATTATTCCAATCCATGAGCACAGAATATTTTTCTATTTTGTGTGTGTATATCCCTCTCAATTTCTTTCATTAGTACTTTTATCATTTATTTGGAGAACTGTTTCATTTCTGGTTAAATTTATTCCTAGAATTTTATTGATTGATTGATTTTTATATGTTGCTTATGTATCTTATAGCTTCACTGAGTTTGCTTATTTGCTAATAGTTTTTAAGTACAATCTTAGAGGGTTTTTTTTTTATATATAAGATCATGTCATCTACAAACAAAGACAATTTGAATTTTTCATTTCAAATTTGAATGCCCTTTATTTCTTTTTCTTGTTTGATTGCTGTGGTTAGGACTTAAGTAGTATGTTGAATGAAAGTGGAAGAAGTAGGTATCCTTGTCTAGTTCCAGGCCCAGCTGTTAAGATTTTATTTAAATATTAAAATGTGAATAGAAGATTCTCATTAACCTTCTTTCAGATTACTCTTCAGTTTATCAGCTTAAAAAGTATCCTATAAGTCTTTATTTTCTTATGAAAAAATAAAACATTTGGGACTTTGGGGTCAGGGGAGGTCGTGGGTATTTTTGTTGTTTTTTGTTGGTTGGTTGTTTGTTTGTTTTGGTGCTTGGAATTGAACCCAGGGCAAGCACACACTTTACCACTGAACTCACCTTCTGCCTGTTTGGTTTTTTGTTTTGTTTTATTTCTTATTATGGAAAATATTTCAAGTGTAGAGAACTGTAATTCACTAGTATATGATATGTAGGATACCTTTATTTTGCTTCAGCAAGGGCTGTTCTTTGAAGCCATTTAAAAAAAAAAAAAAAAAGAGTTCAAGGAAAGTGGCAATGAGTAAGAGATGCGGGGGTGGGGGGAGTCTTTCCAAAAAGAAATCTGTTTAGCTTTAACAGGGAGAGGCAGAAGGCACTCAAGGGACTAAAGGTTAATTAAGATACCTGGCTCCAGGGTCTGCTCTGCCATCAATGAGTGACTTTAGACGAGTCACCCCACTGTTTCCTAATTTTAAGATGAGGGAATTTGAATAGATAAGGTATCAGCAATTTGTTGTTAAAAGGCCAACTGGTAAGTAAATATTTTAGACTTTGCAGGCCTTTGCATCTACTTAACTGACGTAAATGAGGACTTAAATAAATGGACATGACTCTTATTCATGTAAAATTTTATTTACAAAATCAGGCAGCAGGCCAAATTTGGTCCACAGATGGAGACTTAGAATCATTTATGAGTCTTAACTACTTACCTTAGTGGGTCTACTGGTGGGCAGTCTTCTTGCATTAATGAACATTTTAAGAATAGTTGATTTAAACAGACGAAGTATCTATATCATCAAGAGAAAGAGTAAGAGTAGAAAAATAGAACAGAATTGAGCATTAAACAGGTATTCAATGGGACAGCGTTTAAGCATTTAAGCATCCTTATCTGCTACATTCTTTAGTAAAATGTTTGCTTTTATCTTTCCTGAAGACTGACTAAAAACCAGGGATCCAGGCGCAGAGGCGCACACCTATAATCCCAGTAGCTGGGGGTGGGGGTCAGGGAGTGATAAGGCATTGTGAGTTCAAAGCCAGCCTCAGCAACATAGTGAGACTATCCAAAATAAAAAGTAATACAGGCTGGGGATGTGGCTCAGTGGTTAAGCATTTCTGGGTTCAATCTCTGGTACCAAAAAACAAAACAAAAAACCATGGGAAAGTATTATTCTGATATAGTCCTGGCATTTTTTTTTTTACTAACAATTTTGTTTTATTTATTGAGTGAATAAATGAATGAGAAATTTAATGAATGAAAATCATTACCCAAGGACAATCACCATTAACAATTTATTTGGATAAACTTTACTTAATATCATCATGCTTGTTTCTTTACATTGAAAGAATTCTAGGCTATTTCCTCTTCCTCTTCTTAAATTTATAAAAGAGCTCAAGTTATAATCAGCTGTAGGTAAGATAGTATATGTGATAGGTGGCAAAAGTGGATATAAAATCTACAAAGCAAAGCACCATGTCATCTTCTGTAACTCTCAACATGTGATGCAATTTCTTACAGAAATACTCTCTAGGAATTTAGTGGCAAAACATTTGAGGGCTAGTAACCATAAAAAGTTAGACCTTCATTAATAAGAAATTGGTAACTAATATTTTCAAGCAATAAAATACAGATGTTCAAGTATTTCTTGCAATTTGAGACATTCATGTAAAGTGAATTTTTCATTACACTGTTAATTTTCAGTAGAAATACGTTCACTGTTTCTTTCAATAACGACGAAATTTCCCTTTTGAGGCCTTCTCTTTCGATGCAGCTTTCATGATTCCGCATTCAGAAGCACAATAACATTTCAAGTTGTTGAACTGGCATTTTGTTTGATTTTCCACTTTAAATCACAAATAATTTTTTCCATTGTGTATCATTTCATGAAGTGAGGTTTTCGTGTTTGTATAGTTTGCTTGTTTCTGTTTGTTTCTATTTGAATAAGAAATATATTTCTCTGTTTAGGGTTATAGAACCTCTTAGTAAATACAGATTTGTGATGTCTTTAAAGTAGCAATCAAAATGAAGGCTTAAGTTTAAAAAAATGTATTTGACTTTTTAAAGCCATAAAGTGGGTGTGTATTATATATTTCACATGTATAGTTTTGTTTCGGTTTGGTTTGGTTTGATACCAGGGATTGAACCCAGAGGTGCTAAACCACATCTCCAGCCCTTTTTTGTAATTTATTTGGAGACAGGGTCTTGCTGAGTTACTTAGGACCTTGCTAAGTTGCAGAGACTGGCTTTGAACTTGTAATCCTCTTACCTTCCTCTCCTAGCCACTGGAATTATAGGTGTGCGCCACTGAGCATGACCCTACACATATGTAGTTTGTGTTGGAGTGAATTTATAAATTAAGATTACAAAGTTTGGAAGATACATACTAGGTGAAAGAAGTTTCATATTTTAACTGAATTTTTCTTTCTTGTCAGCCACCAGCTCTGCCCACTTGGAGGATCTTGCATACTTGGATGAGCAGAGACATACACCTTTGAGAACTTCTCTTCGAATGCCAAGACAGAGTATGGGTGGTGCACGCACACAGCAGGATTTAAGAGGTTAGAACCATAGGAGGGCATTAGGGATGCCTGGTAACAAATGAAAATGAACAAAAGTTCCATTTTTTCCCCGTTTCCAAACTTATTTAAGCCTTAAATAATTAATATTTATTTGTTAACATTCATAATTTAGTATTTATTAAATTTTATAATTCAATAACAGATGTGTATTTTAGCATGACTAATTAATTCTACAAATAGATTGTTCTCATTATAGAAATACATTGTAATTAACAATAATTTCAAGCATCGAGTCCTTGAAATTCTGAAAGAAAACAAATGTTAAGGACTGGAGGAAATAACTTTTATAAGATCATGGATTTCAGAATTGCTGTGGACCAACTTTGAACTTTATACTTAGAATCATGTATTTTGAAATGAGATAATTTCTTTCATTTTCATTCTAATGGCCATTCCTAGTAACATGCAATACTTTTATTTTCTTGGAGTTTCCAATAATACTTCTAATTCTTTCCTGGCAGCGTCTAAACAACTTGTCCTTTCCCATCTAGGAGCCTGGGTTTTTGTGCTTGTTTTGGGTACTGGAGATTGAACCTGGAGGCACTTAACCACTAAGCCACATCCCCAGCCTGTTTTTTAATTTTTATTTTGAAACAGGGTCTTCCTAAGTCACTCAGGGCCTCACTAAGTTGCTAAGACTGGCTTTGAACTCGCAGTCCTCCTGCCTCAACCTTCTGAGCTGCTGAGGTTACAGGCATGTGTTACTGTACCCAGGCTATTTCTTTTATCTTCTTTGTGGCTGTGCTACATTCTTCTACAAGCAGGATTTTCAGACTTTCATTTTCTTATAATAATGATCTGGTTGAAGGGTATATTATTGGTGTCTGTGCCTCTTGTTTTCACAAAATATACCAAACTGCCCCTGATAGTTTTAACAGCCCTGCTTTCCTCTAATATTTAGTGATCCATAATTCTATATCAAGTGTATTTTTTATCTTATATATTTTTTCAACTTGCCTTTGATCTCCTTCTTCTCCTTTGGCCTGTGTCTTACTCTAAACAATATAGAGCCACATGCTTAACTCCCACGGGAAGGAATTTATACATACATGGCTGTTGTTTGTTCTGCTAATAGTTTTTCAATGATGGTTAAGCAAATAGTGTAAAATAATTGATTGTATGACTACAATTATCAAACTTCCATCAAAATAGTTGATAAGCCTCAGTCATAATTTTAGTTCCTAAACCTTTTTGTCCATTCTGCTTGCTGCTTGGTATATGCAGTTGTGTGTTTCCAATCCAGAAAATGGAATTATGTCAAACACCGCTTTAGATTGAGTGTATCCAAAGCCTGAATAAATTTAATAAAAAGACCAAATAATTTATTTGTGTGAAGACCAGAGTGCACAACTATAATAAAGAAAATTGGACAGAACTACTGATTTATACAGAACTTCAAATTTATTTGAAAATCTGCCACATTGTCATCACCTTGCATTTCATTACTGAAAAAATACTGATGTTATTAATTTTATTTTGCATTTTTCTAATCATTACATCATGGGTGTTATACTACATGGAAAACAAAATCAACAGATTTCAGTTGTGTTATTTTGGGAATTCTTCATTTTGAGTTATACTTGATAGCACATTTCTGCTTCTAGGATCTAGAGGTTTAATAAATTTTGACAAATGCATCTTAATGAGCTTGATATTTACACACAGATATCAGTTGTATCTAGAATATAACAAGATCTTTTCCATTGTATTGCACTTCAACTTGAACATTTAGTTAAACAATGAAAGTGCATCCAAAGACTTTTTTCAAAGCATACTTACTTTAGGAAGCTCTCTGAGTAATGCATTTATAATGATACTAATTTCATAACCTTTTCAGGAAGTGTTTTGGCTTACTTTTTACATTAATACTTATGCAGAAGTTTGTCTGGTCATGAAAGTGCTATTAATTTGTGTCAGTTCCTTTGAGTTATCTTTATTTTTTAAGAGCTTTTATCTTAGCAGTGTAAATTGAGGTTAGAACATGTCATCCGGGTAGGTGCATTGATCCATTGATCCATTAGCAGTTCTTTCGTTTTCTGAAATTAGCATATTCTAATTCACAATTTAGAGGCCCTAGAGAATAATCTCCTCTCAGAAGGTAACATGTTATCTTAATCACTGTTTACAAATGGATTGTATGACTTATGATATAACTTAAAGCACATTAAGAAAAAAGCAAACTTGAACAGAGAAACTTTCTTTAGGTTTCTGTAGTCCTGCTTGACCTCCTTTTTAACTTGTGATATTATAGCCAAAATAGTGAACTTTATTTTAGCAAAATACTCAGATTGTTTTCCTGGCATAATTTTAAAAAGCATGTTTCATCATACTCTCTAATTTTCAATTAAAAGAACATACAAATTGCAATCATATTTGTTATACATCTTTTTATTCTAATTGTGATCAAAGTAGAACTACCTTATTCCCCAAAAGTGAAAAAGTGATTGGAAACCTTTTTTAGTATGGATGCAAGTATATATTTCTACTTTCCAGGTATATCTTCTTACATTTCAAAGTATTACTTAGTTCTCTGTAACAGATTTTTAGTCACAATTCCAATATTAAATAATTCTGGGTCTTTAGAGATGATATTTGATGTCCTTGTACACTGTGGTGTATCTGGTTGTTACTAATATTATTGAGTAACTGATTATAAATATTGTCTGAAATAATGTCTGCTGGAGAGAAGTCTGAAGAACATTTTGAGATGGCAGGTTCTTATTGGAGCTTCATATAGACAAGAATTTTGAACTCTTCTGTTTAGAGCAGTGTTTCTCAAACTTTTTGGTCCTGGGACCCCCTTTACACTCTTAAAATATCATTGATTACCCTAAAAAACTTTCTATTTATGTGGTAATTCATATTTACCATATTACATTATAAATTAAAACTAATACATCAAATATTAGTTTAAACTGTTAAATATAATCATGTATTTTTAAATAGTACAGATTCTTAAAATATCCATATATTCATTTTTTATGAACAGCAGTGGATGTATTCATTGCATGTTAATATCATGTAAGCTACGGAAAATTCCACTGTACATTTGTGAGAGAATGACAGTGGAAAAAGAAAAACAGTCCCTGCGTGTTATAAAAATAGTTTTGACTTTGAGAACCACCAGAACATGTCCTGAGAACCCCCAAAGGATCACCATTCCACACTTTAAAAATCACTAGAGTATGCCATTGTAATTGAAGATAAGTTTTATGCCTCAAGAACCGTATAATCTGTTTACAGAAATGGAAAAAAAAGTTGTTAGAAGTTGCTTATGAACATAGTTGAAGAATATAGGCACAGTTTAACAAGTGCCTTAAATAGCTGAATTATTTAATCCTAATTTTTACTGCTGAAATAGAAATCGTTGGGGTAACGGCTGAGCTAGAATTTGGTTCTTTTAATAGGGTGTTAATATCTGCTTCATTAGTAAAAAGTTGGATTTTTTTTTTTGAACTTTTCAAGACAGCTGTTTTGAACAACTGTTCTATTGAAAATGATATTTCCAGAAACCCAGTCCAATAGTGGAGAGGTCACATAAGTGCACTGTCTAGGATCCCTTTGCAGCAAGTTAGATTACTAAATGTCAGCCATCCAAGATCTTGAGCTGTAATGCTAAAATAGTGCCTTTTTTAGTCCAAAAGTCTTAATATTTTTGATGGATGTAACATTGAATTAATTTAAATTTATTAAAAATTTTAACTCAAGACTTTAAATTATTTTGGGGTTCTACTTTTTAATTTAATCATTATATTAGTATGAAGTCATGCTAGAAATTATCTACCTGAAACCTCTTAATTCTGTTTGACCATCTTAATGAAATCTCTTAATCCACAGAAAAAGAGAGAAACTGTATTTGCTACTTATTGAAAGGAATGAAGAGTTAATTGGTTTTTATGAACAAATGTAATAACTTGTGTAAAGGGAACCAGTGGGAGTTGAAATATACAAAGCAAGTGCTAGCATAGTAACTTCAAATAGTATCTACTTGTGGTAAAGATTATAACCTGCCTGGTGTTAAATTATAATCACACATCTCTGCTTGAAGAGATTACACTTGCTAATTAAAATTTCATTTTTCAATATACATTGGTTTTCTTGACATACTAAATCCCATTACATAAAGGCCATTCAGGAATTGTGTTTGGTTAATTGTGGCTTTAATGGAGGATGGAGGGCATATGTGCAGATGATAGTCTGATTCATTGGCAAAATTTATGTGAAATTGTCCCTAACATAGTTAATTTGGCTTTGTCAAAGCAGTAAGTTTAATTGTTATCAAATAAAATCAGTGCCTCACACCATTTATAAGTCTCTTAGTTTTCTGAAACAGTGAATCCTTTATGAAGCTGACTAAGATGCATATCACGAAGCTAAATGCTCTTGAATCAGCCCACTGAGTCACACACCCCTGAGGTTGCTTAGTCATCTTCTTGCCTAGCTGACTCTCACATTTACAAGGGAATATTTCCATCAGTCTTTTTTATCTCATTGTTCATTATTTTATTTTTACAAGTAAGATTAAATTTTCTTCATAGATGAATTCAAAATCCAGAGATATGACCATATGCATGAAACTACCTATATATAATAAATGTTAGATGGGTGGATTATAAGCTTTAATTGTATGAGGTCTTTCCCTCCACCCCAATACAGCTTTTCCGAAAAGTCCTCCAAAAGTTCAAAATACAATGCTTATCCCAAGTACTACCAAAAAACAAAATTTGAAAGTAAAAACAAAAAGAAAGGGAAATGGATAAGTTAAACTAAATGTTTTTGAATGTCTATTAGAAACTAGTCTGTACTTTCTGAGTTGTCTGACTGCAGTTTTTTGTTTTTTTTTTAAACAGGTCACTACTTCTTAAAATAGCTCCAAATACACACAGATCTGTTTTTTATATAAACCAGTTTTATTTGGTAAATTACACCTTAGAGTTAGAAAGCACAAACAGTGGTAACACAACTTCCCCAACAAGATCTGAAAGAAATAACCTCTCAGAAGAAGAAGAATCTATAAGCCATTTAATCTTCTAAGTGGCACATATTGACCTCTTGCAATTAAATAATACACTATTTAAAGAAAACATGAAAGAAATTCTAATTAGGACATCTAACTCTGTGGAATATGAATCACTGAAAATGTTTTAAAATGCCTTACGTGCATTAAGCTATCTTGTTTGTTTTGTTGCATGTCTTTTATCTGTTTTGTTTATTAAAAAAAGAAATAAACTTATAATGGACCAGACTTGTCAGGAGATTTCTAGTCTTGGAAGGGAGCTATGGAAATGGCTAATTCTCAGACTCATCTCTCCTTATTTTCTCTTTTTAACAATATATTTTTTAAATTTTTAAATTTATACAAATTATACATATTCATGGGGTACAGTGTGCCATTTCAACACATGTATATACAAGGTGTAATCATCAGAATTATTATATCTGCCACCTTAGACATTTATAATTTCTTTGTACTAAGAACATTCAAAATCCTCTCCACCAACTCTTTTGAAATATTCAGTTAATTATTGTCAGCCATAGTTATCCCATTGTGCTATAAAATGTTTGAAGTTATTCCTTCTACCAAACTGCACCTCTCTACCCATTAACTACCCTCTCTCCATACCTGCTTTTCTCTATCCTTCCCAGGCTCTGGTAACCATTATTCTATTTTCTACTTCCATAAGAGAAACTTTTTAGCTTCCATGTATAAGTGAGAACATGAATATTTGTCTTTCTGTCTCTGACTTATTTCACTTAACACAATGTGCTCCAGTTCCATCTATGTTGCTGCAGGCAGATAACGGAATTTCATTATCTTTATGACTTACTTCACATGTTAAACTATATGTAATAATACTATATACAATAGAATATTATATATACAAAGTATATAAACAATGGAATGTCATATATATACACAATATAAAATGGAATACAATATGTATACATATGTATCACATTTCCAATCCATTTGTTGATGGACACCTAGGTTGATTCTGTATCTTGGCTATTTTGAATAGTGCTGCAATAAATATGTGAGTGCAGATGTTTCTTCAAAATACTGATTTCATTTCTTTTAGATATATATTCAGTAGTGGGATTGCTGCATCATATAGCAATTCTATTTCTAGTTTTCAGGGATCCCCCATACTGTTTTCCATAAGAGCTGTACTAGTTTACTTTCCCACCAACAGTATATGAGAGTTCTTCTTTCTCTACAATCCTTGCCAGCATTTATTTTTTGTCTTTTGATAATAGCCATTCTGCGGTGAGACAGTATCCCGTTGTGGTTTTGATTTGTATATTCCTGATGATTAGTGATGATGATTAGTGATTATCTAATATCTGGCCATTTTGATGTTTTGATCTAAATTAGATTTAAAGAATCAACTTTTCAGTTAATCTTATTAATTTTCCCAAAGTGACTAAATCTCCTAAAGTAACCATAATGCCAACAAACTTACTTAGGTAACACTTTGTGAAATATTTTTCAATTCAGTAAAATAAGTTCAGGTTTTTTGTTGTTGTTGCTAGTTTGTTTATTCATTTATTTTACAGTGCTGGGAATTGAACTCTGGGCTTTGCACTAAATTTTATGTATATAATATTATTTTATGAACTAACTTCCTAAACCACTAATAAAATTGTGGAACTAGAAAATTTCATTTGTAAAGCCATACCTACTTTATCAATGGGAATTCACTTAGAAAAGTTTGTTTTTAAATTTCAAGTAACTAAAATAGTTTTGGTATATCCCAGAATAAACATTGCATCACATCTCCTAGTCCAACAGTCTAATGACACAAAACTCAAAATTGTGTGCCATAGTTATATAATTATTTTATCAAATGTTTCCTCTTTTAAAACTTTATCCTACACTATGAGGTATTGAATGTGAGAACGCATGTAAAAAGTAACAGCCTTTGGAGAAGTTGGGTGTTCCTGGTTTTTTTTACTCTTCCCTGAAGATCTTTAGTTCTCTTCCTGAAAATTCTGCTCAGGACTAACTCCAAATTTTTCTCAATGAATGTTTTCCTATGAAACCCTGTCAGAAAGCTAAAATTTAGTATGCAAGTTACTCAAAACTCAAAACATGATTTGTTCAGAGTAAGCCTTCCCACTTTCTTATCCCCACATTAATAGAATACAGTGAACTTCTTAAAATGCTAAGAAAAAAGTTGAGAATTTTAAACAGACATAAAAATGATAGCTTGCATTTATTGGAGTTCTGTGTAGGCACAGCACTTAGAGCTTTTAACATACTATGATTTAATGCTCACAACTCTTTGATACAAGTAATGGTAGAAAGAAAACTGAGACTGAAAAGATGTGAAATAGCTTACTTATGGTTACATATCTAGTAATTTATGATGCTAGGATTTAGTTCCTGTCAGGCAGATTCCAGAGATTGTAGTTTTAACCACCATATTATCAGCCATACATAATAAAAAATAAAAAGTAGTAGGTAATATGTACCTATTCAAACCTCTGGGATTTTGGACATGGGAAAGAGTGTTACATATAAAAATAATTGCCCAGTGGCTGTACCCTTATCAGTAACTGATTAGAGAGGGTACCACCATGATTCATTAACCCAAACTAGCTCCTACTCCTCTGTTCCTTATATCTATAAACAGCATCCCAGTTTTCCTCTCATTCAGGCTTTACATCTTGAAGTCACATTCTGAATATTAACCCTATCAGATATGTGGTCTGAAAATTTTTTTTCTCATTCTGTAGGTTGCCTTTATTATAAAATAGGCTTTGTGGTAGGTGATTTTGTCTCTTGTAGGCTCAGGTGTACTGTGCGTATTTAAGGTAGGCTAAGCTAAACAGTGATGCACAATAGGGTAGGTATATTAAATGCATTTTCAGATTATGATATTTTCACATTAGAATGGGTTTATCTGACCATAATCCCCATTATTTTTATGTGGTGGATTATTATCTGGTCATGAAAAAGAGATCCTGTCATGTGCTACAATATGGAGGAAGCTTGAGGCCATTAATGATAAAAACCCATCATAAAAAGGACAAGTAGTACATGATTCTTCTTGTCTTAGTCTTTTAAAATCATTATTGAAGTAGGAGCTGTGGGAAGAGCAAAATTAGGAGTTGTTGTTCAATGGATATGAAGTGTCAACCATGCAAAATGAAAAAATTCCAGGTATCTGGTATACAACATTGTCTTACATTGTACTGTTCATTTAAGAGAATGGATCTTTTTATCTCAAATTTTTTAAAAAATACTATCGCTGGTGGGCTGAGGTTTTGGCTCAGTGGTAGAGTGCCTGGCACATGTGAGGCACTGGGTTCAAGTCTCAGCACCACATAAAAATAAATAAATAAAAGTATTTTAAAGTGCCAGTAAATTTCTAATAATCAAGATAAAGAAAGAAATTGACATATTGACAGTTTGTGTTTTAGTATATCAGCCTATAGAAGAAGAGAAACAGCAGGAGTAGACAAGAAATGGCATTGAAGTGTTAAAGGTGATGGGAAGACCATGATGCTATCAAGATTTCTAAAAGTGATTGAGAAATGTATAAAATGAAAAGACTTGAACAGAGTTGGCCACCATGAGCAGGAAAACAAAGAAGACAGAACATAAACTGTACTAGTGTTCAGATCATAATTACTGTCATTTATTGAGCATTCACTGTATACCAGGTGTCGCACTAATAACTATATTATCTCAGTCCTAACTACAGCTCTGGAGGTGTGTGCATCCCCTTTTACAGAAATGAGATGGAGAGAGGAGTTAAGCAATTTGCACAAGGTCATGAATTGGTATACCTGAGCTTGTAGCTGACTATGATGTAGCACCTGTGGTTAAATGACCCTCATGGCTATAAGATAGAAAAAGAATTATTTTTTACCCAAAGAAAAATCAATAAGGTAAATTAAGTAATGTTAGAGTATTGCTGATATAGTATTTTTAAAAAAGCTTTAATGTCCTGATTAGTATTCCTAGAGGTTTGTCAGTTTTATTGATTTTATTAAAATCTTTTATTTTCATTGATTTTTACTATTGTTTTTCTATTAATTATTTCATTTATTTCTATTATAGTTGCTTGGTTGTTCATTTCTGCAGTACTAGGGATTGAACCTAGGGCCTTATACATGTTGGGCAAGAACTCTACCACTGAACTAATGCCCAGCTCTTTTTAATTTGCCTAGACTGGCCTTGAACTTAGGATCCTCCTGAACTCAGCCTCCCAAGTAGCTGGGGTCACAGGTGTCTGCTGGCATGCCCATCTCTCCATTTTCTAATTTCTTAAGGTAGAAGATGAGATCATTGATTTGAACTTTTCTTGTTTTCTAATATAGGCATTTTAGTACTATGAATTTTCCTCTAAGTACTACTTAGGTGCATCTCACAGATTTTTTTTTTTTTTCTTTTTTGTGGTTTTTGGGGAATGAATCCAGGACCTTGTCCTTGAGAGGCAAGCACTCTACCAACTGAGCTATATCCCCAGCCCCATCTCACAGATTTCAATAAGTACGTTTTCATTTTTATTCAGTTCAAAATACTTTCTAATTTGCCTTTTGATTCTTCTTTGAGCTCTTGTGTATTTACTTCCAGGGAACTATTCCATATATAATTCCACTGTGATCAAACAACATGCTTTGTATGATGAGTCCTTTTAGAGTTTTCAGAATGTGTTATAGCCCAAGATGGGATCTATGTTGATAAATATGCCTTTGAAAAGACATTTCTATAAATCTCAAGTAGGTCAGGTTTATTGATTGTTTTGTTCAAGACTACTATCTTTGATGATTTTTCTGTCTGTTGGTTCTCTCAATTATTGAAAAAGAGATACTTAAATCTCTAATAATCATTGTTTATACAGTTTAGGCACAACAAGGCATTTGTTCCAATTCTGTGAATGGGAGAACCCTCCTGAAATTCTGGTTCCTAGGCTCCAGCCAAGGACCAGCCTTGCAAGCAGACTTTCTAAGGAAAGCATTCTCAAGCCTGTTAGCTTTTTTGTATAAGATATATTTCCATTTTTCCCCTACCAGCATCTGTGATATTGTTGTGAGATATTTTATCCTTATAAATCACAAAATACAGGAGTTTGTTATTTTTTTATGGTTCTTTTTGTTGTTGTTTGATTTTGGGGTTTGGGGGTCTTAAGGAGGGTTGAACATGGGGTGTTTAACCACTTAGCTACATTTTCAGCCCTTTTTATTTTTATTTTATTTTAAAATTTTTTGTGATAAGTTCTTTTTTTTTTTTTTTTTTTTTTTTATTGTAAACAAATGGGATACATGTTGTTTCTCTGTTTGTACATGTCTTAAAGGCATACCATTTGTGTAATCATAAATTTACATAGAGTAATGTTGTTTGATTCATTCTGTTATTTTTTCCCTTCCCCCCACCCCTCCCACCCCTCTTTACCCTCCATACAGTCCTTCCTTCCTCCATACTTGCCCCCCTCCCTGACCCTAACTCTAACCCTAACACTAACCCTTCCCTCCCCCCCATTATGTGTCATCCTCCACTTATTAGCGATATCATTCGTCCCTTGGCTTTTTGAGATTGGCTTATCTCACTTAGCATGATATTCTCCAATTTCATCCATTTGCCTGCAAATGCCATAATTTTATCATTCTTTATGGCTGAGTAATATTCCATTGTATATATATACCACAGTTTCTTTATCCACTCATCAATTGAAGGGCATCTAGGTTGGTTCCACAGTCTGGCTATTGTGAATTGAGCAGCTATGAACATTGATGTGGCTGTATCTCTGTAGTATGCTGATTTTAAGTCCTTTGGGTATAGGCCAAGGAGTGGGATAGCTGGGTCAAATGGAGGGTCCATTCCGAGTTTTCTAAGGAATCTCCACACTGCTTTCCAGAGTGGCTGCACTAATTTGCAGCCCCACCAGCAATGTAAGAGTGTACCTTTCTCCCCACATCCTCGCCAACACCTGTTGTTGCTTGTATTCTTGATAATCGCCATTCTAATTGGGGTGAGATGGAATCTTAGGGTAGTTTTGATTTGCATTTCTCTTATTACTAGAGATGTTGAACATTTTTCCATATGTTTGTTGATTGCCTGTAGATCTTCTTCTGTGAAGTGTCTATTCATTTCCTTAGCCCATTTGTTGATTGGGTTATTTGTATTCTTCGTGTAGAGTTTTTTGAGTTCTTTATAGATTCTGGAGATTAGCGCTCTATCTGAAGTATGATTGGCAAAGATATTCTCCCACTCGGTAGGCTCTTTCTTCGCATTGCTGATAGTTTCCTTTGCTGAGAGAAAGCTTTTTAGTTTGAATCTATCCCAGTGGTTGATTCTAGCTTTTATTTCTTGTGCTATGGGAGTCCTGTTAAGGAAGTCTGATCCTAGACCAACAAGGTGAAGATTTGGACCTACTTTTTCTTCTATAAGATGCAGGGTCTCTGGTCCACCAGAAAACTCTTAGAACTCATAAGTGAATTCAGTAAAGTAGCAGGTTACAAGATCAATGCCCATAAATCCAACGCATTTTTATACATAAGTGATGAATCTTCGGAAAGAGAAATTAGGAAAACTACCCCATTCACTATAGCCTCGAAAAAAATAAAATACTTGGGAATCAATCTCACAAAAGAGGTGAAAGACCTCTACAATGAGAACTATACAACACTAAAGAAAGAAATTAAAGAACACCTTAGAAGATGGAAAGATCTTCCATGTTCTTGGATAGGAAGAATTAATATTGTCAAAATGGCCATACTACCTAAAGTGCTATACAAATTCAATGCAATTCCAATTAAAATCCCAATGACATACCTTACAGAAATAGAGCAAGCAATCATGAAATTCATCTGGAAGAATAAGAAACCCAGAATAGCTAAAGCAATCCTTAGCAGGAAGAGTGAAACAGGGGGTATTGCAATACCAGATCTTCAACTCTACTACAAAGCAATAGTAACAAAAACGGCATGGTATTGGTACCAAAATAGAAAGGTAGATCAATGGTACAGAATAGAGGACACGGACACAAACCCAAATAAATACAATTTTCTCATACTAGACAAAGGTGCCAAAAATATGCAATGGAGAAAAGATAGCCTCTTCAACAAATGGTGCTGGGAGAATTGGAAATCCATATGCAACAGAATGAAACTAAACCCATATCTCTCACCATGCACGAAACTAAACTCAAAATGGATTAAGGACCTCGGAATCAGACCAGAGACCCTGTGATAAGTTCTTGCTCAGTTGCATAGGGCCTCGCTAAGCTGATGAGGCTATCTTTGAATTTGCAATCCTCCTGCCTCAGCCTCCCAAGTCACAGGGATTACAGGCATGTACCTCCGTACCTGACTGAAAAAATATTTATTGCAACACATTTTTGAGGGATATTGTTATCGTGTAAAAAATTCTATAGGGACTAGGGTATGGCTCAGTAGTAGAGCACTCACCTAGCACATGTGAGGCCCGGAGTTCAATCCTCAGCACCATGTAAAAATAAAATAAAGGTATTGTGTCCACCTATAACTAAAAAAAAATATTTAAAAAAAGAACAATTCTATATTGATTTTTGTTTTTCCTCTTTCCATAATTTAAAACCAGATCTATTGCCTTGGTTCCATTGTTTGAGACAATAAATCTACTGTCATCTTATCTTTGTTTCTTTGTACTTATTGTGTATTTTCCCCTCTGACTTCTTTTAAGATTTTCACTTTATCACTGAGGCAATTTGAATATGATGTGCCTTAGTGTCATTTTTATGTTTCTTGTGCTTGGGGCTCATTGAGATAGTGAGATTCTTGAATCTCTAGGTATAGTTTTCTTCAGAATTGGATTGTAGCCATTATTTCTTAACTATTCTGTGCTCCCTCCTTCAGGGACTCAAATTACACCTATTTGGCCATTTTAAGTTACCCCACAGTACATTGATGCTTTTTAATGTTGGAGTATTCTTTTTCTCTCCTTGTCTTTTATTCTGGGTGGTATTTATTCCTGTGTCTTAAAGGTCATTCATTTTTCTTTGTAATGTCAAATTTGTCACTGATACCATCTAGTGTATTTTTTCCTTTACAGTTGTTACAGTTTTAGCTCTCAAAGCTCAGTCCAAGTTTTTATATCTTACATGTGCCTCCATTTTAAGTATACATAATATCATTATAATCCCTGTTTTAATATCTACCTCTGCTAATTCTAACATGCGTCACTTATAGGTCTTATTTTCCTTCTTTTTATGCCTGACAATCTTTGTTTAGTTGGTAGAGTGTGAATTTTACCTGTTGAATGCTGGATATTTTGTTTTTTTGTTTTGTTCTATGGCTCTGGGGATCAAACCCAGGATCTCACATGTGGCAGGTAAGTTCTCTATGACTGAGCCACATTCCCAGCCCTATTTTTTAATTCTTTATAAATATTCAATATGATCAATTTTTGATCTTACATTTAGGACCTGTTAAGCAGGACCAGGGCAGAATTTATTCTAGGACTAATTATTCTCTACTATGGAAATAAGACCTTTCTAAGTATTTCACCTAGTCTTATATAATTTGAGTTTTCCATTCTCACTGGCAAAAACAGGTATTATGCCTGGCCCTATGTAAGCAGCAGCCACTCTTCTCTCTAATCTTCTTGGATAGATCTTTCCCCAGCCCTGGGTAGTTTCCTCATACATGCGCCAATCACTCTGCTGATTGCTCACAGGTTATTCTCCACAGATCTCTAGAATTCTTTCTGTACAAGTCTCTTCTTTCTAGTACTCTGCCGTTTGAATTGTCACCTCCTTGCCCTCTTTGAAGTCTCAGCTCAATCTCCTCAACTAAGGGAATCTGTCAGATTCTCACTGGGTTCTTTTTCCTTACATCATTTACTCCACGTATTTTGGAATTTTCTAGTTGTTATTCTGTTACTGGTTTTAATTTAATCACATTTTGGTGTAAGAGCATGAATTGTACAATTTCTTTTTTAAGAAAGTTAAGGTTTATTTTATAACTGAGAATATGGTCTAGTTTAGTGAACATTCTATGTGGGCTCGAAAGGAACATGCATTCTGCTATTTGGGTTAAAGTAGTCTGTAGACATCAGTTTATCTAGCTGATTGCTGATATTGTTGTGTTGAATTCTGTTCTTTCTGAACTTCTGCCTGCTGGATCTATCAATTTCTGCTACAGCAATATTGAAGCCTGTGTATTAACAATGGATTCATACATTTCTACTTGTAGTTCCATCGGTTTTTTCTTGACATAATGTGACACCATTGTTAAACACATAACATGTTAAAGATCATTATGTGTTCTTGAAGAGTATAATGACCTTATTTATCCCGGATGACTTCCCTTAATCTGAAATCTGCTGTGTCTAAAATTAATGTATGCACTCCTGCTTGGTTTTGATTTGTTTTGTCTGTTTTTGTTTTCATTTTATACTAGGGATACTTTACCACTGAGCTATATCCCCTTTTTAAAATTTTTTAATTTCAACACAGTGTCTCACTGAGTTGCCCAGACTGGCCTTGAATTTGCAATCCTCCTGTCTCAGCCTCCTGAATTGCTGGGATTACAGGCATATGCCACTGCATCCAGTTCCTGCTTGGTTTTGATTAGTGTTAGCATGGTATATTTTTCTCTGTCCATTTCCTCATAATGTATATATGTCTTTATGTTTAAAGTGAGTTTCTTATCAACAGTGTGTGTAAATATATATATTTGGGTCTTTTTGATCCACTTTGAAAATCTTTCTTTTAATTAGTGCATTTAGACAAAGTGATTATTGATATATTTAGATTAATAACTGCCACATTTGTTACCATTTTGTTTGTTTCCTGTGTTTTTTGTTACTGTTTTTGTCTTCCACTTTTTCATTTGAACATTTTATATAATTCCATTATTTTCTCTTGTATCAGTTATAGTTCTTTTTTTTCTTTTTTACAATTAACCCAGTTCCACTTTCAGGTAACTTTATGCTTCACACAGTGTGAGTACCTTATAAATACAGGTGTAGATATTACTAATTCCCTCTCACCTCTGTATCTTGCTGTCATTCAACTTATAAAGCTCATGCACACATATGATACACAAGATATATACATATACATAATCTAATACATTGTTGCTATTATCATTTTGAATGAACTGTTGTCTGTTAGATCAATTAAAAAGGTGATGCACACCTGTAATCCCAACGGCTCGGAAGGCTGAGGCAGGAGGATTGCAAGTTCAAAGCCAGCCTCAGCAAAAGCAAGGCTGCTAAGCAACTCAGTGAGACCCTGTCTGTAAATAAAATACAAAATAGGGCTGGGGATGTGACTCAGTGGCCTAGTGCTCCTGGTCCAATCCTTGATACCTGCCCTGCAAAAAAAAAAAAAAAGAATAAGAAAAATAATTAAGTTGTTCTGTTAACCTAATTTATTCCTTCTTCAGTGTTCTTTCTTTATGTAGATCCAAGTTTCTGACATATTATTTTCCTCCTCTAAAGAATTTTTTTATTTAGCATTTCTTGCAAGACAGGTCTACTAGGGGGATAAAAGGTCCTTAATCTTTACTTAGCTGAGAAAGTATTTATTTTTCACTTTTGAAGGATAATTCCTCTAGATAAAGAATTCTAGATTGATGGTATTTTTTTCTCTCAACACTTTAAATGTTGCACTCCACTTGTTTTTCACCTGTATGGTTTCTGAAAGGCAGTCAGATGTAATTCATATCTTTGCTCTTCTATAATTATTTTTCTCTGCTTTCTTTCATGATTTTTTGTATTGGGGACACTTTGTTTTGTTTTGTTTTTATAATACTGAGGGTCAGCCCTAAGCAAGTATTTTTCTTTTTCCATTCATTAGTCTCTACTTCAGTAACTTATGACTTCTTATATTTGCCTGTCTCTCTTTTTAAACTGAGGAATAGTAATTTGCCCTTAAACCTTATAGATCCTGGGAAAGTTATTGATCATTAAGTCTATTCAGCTCTTTACTTGATAAGGTGAAGTTGTACCTTACATGTGGAACTAGAAACTAGAAGTCTTCCTCTTTACACTGTGACCTGAATCTCTCTCAAGGAAGTAAGTGGACAATCATAGGATTTGTCTATGTGTTTTCCATCTCTTAGGAAGTACCACTTTTCATTTTCTTATGTCTAGTGTCTTAAAAATCACAATGATTGCCATTATTTCATATCTCTGTGTGTGTGCGTGTGTGTGTGTGATATAATATAGGGGTTTTATTGTTTTGGGTGGGAGAATTAATCTAATCCTAGTAACTATATCTTGTCCAAAGTAGAAATTTATGTTACATTTTTCATTATAATTATTCGTACATTATTGTACAAAATGAGATACCATATGACATTTTCATACATGCATATAACATACTTAGATTGTGTCCAACCCTCCCTGTCCCCTCCTTTTCTCCTTCCCCTTTCCCCTGGACCCTTCATTTCAAATTTTTAAAACAAAAATTATAGGTGAAGTGGACCAAAGCATTACTTTCCCATTAGAAAGTAACAGTCTTGGTAATTAATAAATGAAATGGCATAAAATTAAAATGCTTCTGCACAGAAAAGGAAACAATTAAGAATATGAAGAGTCTACAGAATGGAAGAAAATCTTTGCCAGCTACTCTTCTGACAGAGGATTAATATGCAAAATATATAAAGAACTCAAAAAAACCTAATAACCCACTCAATAAATGGTTAAAAGATATAAACAGACACTTCTCAAAAGAAGACATACAAATGGCCAACAAATATAGTGTTTTAGTAGCTTTTATGTCATTGTTACCAAAAGACCTGACAACAACTTAGAAGAGGAAAAAGTCATTTTAGCTCACAGTTACAGAGGTTCAGTCCATGGTTGACTGACTCCATAGCTCTGTGTGCAGGTTGAGGCAGAACATCATGGCAGAAGGTGTGGCAGAGGAATTCAACTCAGGACATGGCTGCCAGGAAGCAGAGACAGAGAGTGCAAGGAGGCAGGGCTAATATAATCTTCAAGGGCACACCTCCAGGGACCTGCTTCCTTCAGCTACACCTTACCCACCTATAGATATGATCCCTTAATACATTCAAATTATTAATCTGTCAAATGTATTAATCCACTGATAAGGATACTCATAATTTAATCATTTCACCTCTGAATATTCCTGCGTTGTCTCATACATGAGCTTTCAGGGGACACTTTATATATAAACCATAACATATACAGCAAAATGTTCAATATCTTTAGCAATGCATTCAGAGAAATGCAAATCAAAACCACACGGAGATTTCAACTCACTTCAACTAGAATGTTAGTCATCAAGAAAACAAATAATAAATGCTGACAATGCAGGGAAAAAGGAGCACTTATATACTTATACACCATTGATGGGACTGTAAATTGGTACACCCACTATGGTAATCAATATAGAGGTTCCTCAAAGATTAGAAATGGATCAAAAAAAAATAAAATACTTGGGAATCAATCTCACAAAAGAGGTGAAAGACCTCTACAATGAGAACTACAGAACACTAAAGAAAGAAATTAAAGAAAACCTTAGAAGATGGAAAGATCTCCCATGTTCCTGGATAGGCAGAATCAATATTGTCAAAATGGCCATACTACCAAAAGTGCTATACAGATTCAATGGAATTCCAATTAAAATCCCAATGATGTACCTTACAGAAATAGAGCAAACAATTATGAAATTCATCTGGAAGAATAAAAAACCCAGAATAGCTAAAGCAATCCTCAGTAGAAAGAGCGAAGCAGGGGGTATCACAATACCAGATCTTCAACTCTATTACAAAGCAATAATAACAAAAACAGCATGGTATTGGTACCAAAATAGACAGGTAGATCAATGGTACAGAATAGAGGACATGGACACAAATCCAAATAAATACAATTTTCTCATACTAGACAAAGGGGCCAAAAATATGCAATGAAGAAAAGATAGCCTCTTCAACAAATGGTGCTGGGAAAACTGGAAATCCATATGCAACAGAATGAAATTAAACCCCTATCTCTCACCCTGCACAAAACTCTACTCAAAATGGATCGAAGATCTCGGAATCAGACCAGAGACCCTGCATCTTATAGAAGAAAAAGTAGGTCCAAACCTTCAACTTGTTGGCTTAGGATCAGACTTCCTTAACAGGACTCCCGTAGCACAAGAAATAAAAGCTAGGATCAATAACTGGGATAGATTCAGACTAAAAAACTTTCTCTCAGCAAAGGAAACTATCAGTAATGTGAAGAGAGAGCCTACAGTGTGGGAGAATAGCTTTGCCACTCATACTTCAGATAGAGTGCTAATTTCCAGAATCTATAAAGAACTCAAAAAACTCTACACCAAGAATACAAATAATCCAATCAACAAATGGGCTAAGGAAATGGACACTTCACAGAAGATGTACAAGCAATCGACAGATATATGAAAAAATGTTCAACATCTCTAGTAATAAAAGAAATGCAAATCAAACTACCCTAAGATTCCATCTCACCCCAATTCGAATGGCAATTATCAAGAACACAAGCAACAATAGGTGTTGGTGAGGATTGGGGGAAAAGGTACACTCATACATTGCTGGTGGGACTGCAAATTAGTGCAGCCACTCTGGAAAGCAGTATGGAGATTCCTCAGAAAGCTTGGAATGGAACCACCATTTGACCCAGCTATCCCACTCCTTGGCCTATACCCAAAGGACTTAAAGTCAGCATACTACAGAGATACAGCCACATCAATGTTCATTGCTGCTCAATTCACCATAGCCAGATTGTGGAACCAACCTAGATGCTCTTCAGGTGATGAATGGATAAAGAAACTGTGGCATATATATACAATAGAACATTACTCCGCCATGAAGAATGATAAAATTATGGCATTTGCAGGCAAATGGATGAAATTGGAGAATATCATGCTAAGTGAGATAAGCCAATCTCAAAAGACTAAAGGACGAATGATCTCGCTGATAAGCGGATGAGGACATATAATGTGGGGTGGGAGGGGTTAGGGTTAGGGTTAGGTTTAGGGTTAGGGATAAGGAGGGTGGTAAGAATGGAGGAAGGAAGGACTGTATAGAGGGAAAAGAGGGGTGGGAGGGGTGGGAGGGGAGGGGGGAAGGGAAAAAAATAACAGAATGAATCAACATTACCCTATGTAAATTTATGATTACACAAATGGTATGCCTTTACTCCATGTACAGAGAAACAACATGTATCCCATTTGTTTACAATTAAAAAATAACAATTATAGTGCACATATATAATGTAATATATTATGCATATGCAGATACAAAAAAAATAAGGAAGAAGTTCTTCAACACTGACCCAGTGTATCCAGAATGCTGCCATAAGTTTATTTTTGCAGTACTTTGGATAGAGAGCTCCTCCACTGAGTTACATCCCAGAATTTTTTGTTTTTTTTTTCTTTTACTTTTGAGACAGGGTCTCTCTAAATTGCCCCGGCAAGCCTTGGACTTGTGATCTTTCTGCCTCAGTCTCCCAAATCACTGGAATTACAGGCACCATGGTAGTGGCCACAAATTTTAAACTAAGGATAGAAATATGAACACAAGTCAACTTTGCCTTTACCCATGATTGAAATTCAAACTCTCTGAAACACAAAAATCTTAAATATATATATATATATGCATACATACATTAAAAAAAAGATTAGAAATGGGCCAAGCGTGGTGGTGCACACTTATGATCCCAGTGACTAGGGAGGCTGAGGCAGAAGGGTTGCAAGTTCAAGGCCAATCTGGGCAACTTATTGAGACCCTGTTTCAAAATAAACAATAAAAAGGGCTGGAGATGTAATTCAGTGATAAAGCACTCCTGGATTCGACCCCCAGTACTGAAAAAAGAAAAAGACTAGGAATGGAACTACCATATTGTTAAGGCACTATTCTAATGTTCCAAAGAAAAACTCCTGGTCCTTTTGAAGCAAAGACAAAGTATTTATTCTAACCAGGACCGAGGAAACAAAACAAACAGTTCTGCAGCCTCTGACCCCAAATGGGAGTTGAGAGTAGCTTAAAAACTGAAACACCACAAAGAAAAGGGGGAGAGAGGGAGGCAGTTATAACCACGTTACATTTCATAAAGTGAAAAGAAATTATGGAGCTTGCATTAGCTCCATAATTCAAATATATTATGGTCAGGGTGCAAGTAGGTGAGGGTAGAGCTTGTATGCAAGTGGGCTCATGAGAAAAGGGGGACTGATTTTACACAGTGTGAGATGTCTGAACAAAATGAGGTCAACTTGGGCTTACTTTTCATATAGGCCCATAACAGTATGACCCAGCTCTACCACTCCTTGGTATATATCCATAAGAATTTTTCTTTTGGTATTTATCCAAAAGAATTAGAGTCAGCACACTATAGCTATACCTGCATACCCATATTTATAGCAGTGCATTCATAATAGACCAGTGATAAAACCAACGTAGGTGTCCATCAACAGATGAATGGGTAAAGAAAATGTGGTATATATTCATAATTGAGTTTTATTTGCCAATAAAGAAGAATGAAATTGTGTTATTTGTAGAAAAAAAATGGATGGAAATAAAGTGTATCATGTTAAGCAAAATAAGCCAGAATCATAAAGTCAATGGTTGTTATGTTTTTCTCTCATGTGGGAGCGAGAGAGAGAAAAAAGGAAAAGAACGGAGTCTCATGAAAATAGTAGGGAAACCAGGAGGAGGAGGGAGAGGGAAAAGGAAAAGGGGAGGCCTAGAGAGTGAAATTGACCAAACTGTGGTATGTGCTTGTATGAGTATGTAATAGCAAATCCCACTATTATGTATAATTATAACCAACCATTAAAATTAAAAGCAACCATCTTGGTATTTAGAATTATTTGCACAACAAACCTCCCAAGTAGCCTTATCAAAACATGAATTCAACCTTCTCAGTAACTTTTCTAAAAGAAAGAAAGGATAGTCTTTAAACGAAAATCCTTATTGCCCTCTCTGGATAATGACTCTGAGGCACATTTTCCCTCTCCCCTCAGCTTCCTGTAGGAAATACTATTGACTGATTGTCAGTGCCTTGGGCAGCATCTAGACCTTTGCCTGTGGTGTGCTTGAAAATAACAGTTTTTCTTCCTTGTCTTATTATTTAAAGGCTTCTTGTTTGTTACACTAGCTTTTAAACAGAAATGTATCCCTGAAAGGTTGCAAACAAATGATTCATTTCCTTTTATTGTCATAGTACAGAACACTGATTTTTAAAGACCTGGGTGTGCATTCTATAACTGTCTTCCTCTGACCTTCCTATCCTTACCAAAACCAAGTCTGTATACATTTCCCTGCAGTTGAGAATGGAAAAGGTCCATATTAACTTTTTTCATCATGAATTCATTTATTAACATTATTAAATGTATATGTCCTATGACAAGAAATGTAAAGAAAAGTCACTAAGTCGAGTGACTATGGTGGGTTAAGTTGATAAGAAGTATGCAGGTTGACATGATTGTATCAAATACGTGTATTTGGTGGTTATACACAGAAGGGATACAAGAGATGCAAGGTTATTGAAAAGCCTGTTCAAGTACGTAGTAAAAGCAAAAGATGCTAAAAATCTAAATTTATTTATTTAACTTTATTTTATGGGTGACAAAACTGAGGCTTAGAATGATCCAGCAACTCCTCCAAAGTTACAGCACTGTATGTAGCAGTGCAATGGGAAAAAAGAAAAAGGATGATATCCAAGAGATATTCTTCAAACAGTAATTGACAGCATGTGACAAATTAGTTGTAATGACTAAAGAAGAAATCCTGGATAAGTCCCAAGCTTCTCTCTGGGAAGACAAGACAGATTGTGATATTAGTTAATTGTGATAACAAATAGAAGAGAACAAATAGGTCAAGGTGAGTGAGATAACTCTATTTAAAGTTCTTAGGTTTGAGTTTTATATTTGAGTTTTATAGTGGATGATTCTTGTGAGTTGTTGGAAATTCTATTGAGGAGTTAGGAATGAGGTCTTGAATACAAACTTGGAAACCATCACATCTATGATAGTTGGGAAAGCTATTAGTCTATTCCTTTCAGATTGAGATTGAGAAGGAAAAACAAAATATACAACCTACTATTTTAGGGATAAACTAAAAGGAAATCTCAGTTAAGATAAAGTAAGAGGAAAGGACAAGAAAAGAACTACAAGGAATTGTTATGTTAACCCCAAGAAGGGAGAATATTTCAAAAAGTGGGGATTAGTTAACTGTGTGAAATACTAAAGAGTGATTAAGAAGCACAGAGACCGAGATATAAATCACTGGCCTAACAGAAAATCTGTAGGGACTTTAACCAGAATTATTTTAACAGAGTAATATGGATGGAAGCTAGGCTATGAGTCATTACTCTGAATGTAAAGGTTGCAATATGGCTCTTTCAAAAATATTGGTTGAAAGGAAGAAGGGAGATAAGGCAGACCTCAAAAGGAAGAAGGCTTAAAAAGAGCCAATATGTTCTCAGTATCCTTTTCATTTTAAATCAGTGGGATACCGGCGTGGCAGTGCATACCTATAATCCCAGCAGCTCGTGAGGCTGAGGCAAGAGAATTGCTAGTTCAAAGCCAACCTCAGCAAAAGTGAGGTGCTAAGCAATTCAGTGAGACTCTGTCTCTAAATAAAAATAAAAAATAGTGCTGAGGATGTGGTCAGTGGTTGAGTGCCCCTGAGTTCAATCCCCTGTCTCCCTATCCCCCCCAAAAAATCAGTGGGGGCAGGGAGAGGTGATTGTGATTACACTGTATGTCTCTTTTGGCTTGATTTTGTGACTAGTGATCGCAGCTAACAGCCAGATGCTATCCTAAGCTTGTTACGAATATTAACTCATTTAATCCTCATAGTATTATTGTTAACCCTACTTTAAAGATGAAGAAACTGAGATTTCACTAACATAGATAACTATCCCAAGGGCACACAGCTAGTAAGTGAAAGAGACAGGATACAAACTGAGGAAATTATCTAGAGTGAACATTTTTCAGACCATTATCTTTAGGCAGTTTTTTAGGACTGATTCAAATTGTTTTACATTCTTCAGAAACTCATTTGGGACGCTGTCTCCATTAGTATAGCTCCTGGGCACCAGGAATAAACAACTTGACTCTTGTAAATGAAAGGATCAGCCCTTCTAGAAACTCAGTAGACAAGTGAGCCCCTACCTTGATTAAATATTTCTTCAGAACAAATAAGCCTTATGTTTGGTGCTAATGTTATATCAGCTTTTTCTGAAGCACTTGTGTTTTTCCTATTTTGTGTAGAGAATAGCATATATGGAATGAACCCTAAGGATGAGCCTGAAATTTTTTGCTCTGAGGAATAGAGGTGCTTTCAGCCTAGTCTTTGCAGTCATCATGGAAGAATGAAACCTAATACAGTGTGCTTTTATTTGCACTAGACCTTGGCTATGTTATACACACCCTTTCTTCTGCCAGTCCTGTGGCTGCTTTTAAAATGATTCATGGTTGTTTTCATGAATAAATATGCGTTAGCCAAAATCCAGTTAGACCTCTTTCACCACCCACTTCCCTTTTCCCATTTGCCCCCTTGCAGCTTTTATATTTACGTTTAGGCAGATCAGTCTGTTACCCTTAGTGCATTCTTCTTTGGTTTTTAAAGGTTTATTTTTTAAGAATGGTAAGTTTTCTCTATAAACTTGGATATATAATCAGAATTAGTGTTGCTCTCACAGATTATATTTTGTAGAAAGAATTCATTTGTTACCACATGCAAAATGTACATTGAAGAAATGCACACACTGATTGAAGGCTAGAGTGGTTCTTAAGTCCCTTAAAGAAACCACTTTCCAAAGTTTGTGTTATTTGCATGCCATATTGGAATATTTTTCCCTCCAATATTTTTATTAGGAAAAATTTTTCACATATACAAAAAGTTGAAAGCATTTTTTAAAAAATTTTTAGTTGTCAATGGGTCTTTATTTTTTTATATGTGGTGCTGAGAATCAAACCCAGTGCCTCACGCATACTAGGCAAGTGCTCTACCTTTGAGCACAACCCCAGCCCCTGAAAGCATTTTATGATAAACATTTATATGCCAACAACCTTGATTTTATCATTGACATTTTACTATTTTATGTTTTATATGTCTGTTATTCATCTATCCATCTCTTTATCTACCCATAATTTTGTTGTGCCACATCATAGTTAGTTGGAGATATCTGTATACCTTACTGGGATATTTTAAGAAGGTGGGACAAGATGATCTTCCTGCTCTGTTGCAGCCCTGGGACTGCTATCATTGGGTGCCAGTGTTAAGAAAGCCACATCGTATTACTAAGTGGTATAGATTAGTTCATCTTTTTCCCTTAGCTCCACTGTAATTGCAATTGTAACCCCTCTTTGGATTATTTCAGTGGTTTCTGCTCTAGAAAATCTTTTGCAAACCAACTGATATTCAAAATAAGGAATGATTTCTTTAGCAACGTGAACCTGACAGAGAATATTCATTACCTCTATGCCCCAGGCAGACCAACAGTCCTTTCTTGTTCTTATGCCATAAACTTATAGTTGGGTACATAGAAAGTATGATCATACAAAAGCCCTAGGTTCTGAGATGCAGAAACTGTTTCTGCATGTCTTGATGCAGAAACTGTTCTTGATGTCTGCAGTTGTTTTACCATATGGTACTGAGCTAATTTTGTCTGTGTTCTTCTCTTGAGACTTTTGTGAATTGATTACATTTTTAGAAAAATTCTTAAATAACTTTTTTAAATGTCAAAACTTAGTAAGATAAAATATATTATTTCAATGTGAAAATAAGTTATTTTATTATAATTTTTTATAAAATCGAATTGATACTCCATATTATAAGTTGGCACTAGACATAGTCATGAAAGTGTCCTTTGAAACAAAATGTAATTTTGGGCCTGAGAAGAAAATTCTGTTTAGGAAACTACTCGGTCTCCTAATAGCTCTTCTCTTGAAAAAACATGATCTTTGGCCAAACATGAAATTTCTGTAAGGAAGTACAAAGAGAAGTAAGGGGAAAAGCAACTAGCTTAACCAATCTGCTAAGCCTAATCAAACCTAGTTATCACTGGAATAATTTCTGTCACCTTCAGATTTAAGTCACACCCTATAGAGCACATACAATATAATAAATAGAAGAGTCTTGGATTTTGGTGTCAGAATTAGGTTTTGATTCTAATTCTGCAACTAGCTGTGTGACGTTAGTTCTCTCTAGACCTAAATAGATTCAATAAAAATGATGCCAGAATTTTGTGAGGGCTACATTTTCTCCTTTGGTCAGAAGAGCCCACACCTGAAGCAAGCCTGGGTGAGGATTATTGGCCTTCCTTTTCACCTCCCCAAGGCATGGGGTTATGGCTCATATATCAGCTGATCTTTCTGTTTCCCCTGTATTCCTGGAAGTTCTTAGACTGCTCAGTGAGTATTCTGAAACAGCTCAGCAAGAGCTCCCACATCTGTGTATCTGCTCATCCATCAAGTGCTCTCAATGCCCGAGACCCCCTGAGTGGTTGACCATCCCATACTCTCAAGTGACATCACAAAATGGGATTAAGAGCTCCAAGAGTCAGTCCCTCCATTGGACTAACTACTAAGCTGGCAAAAACCAGACTGAATCAACTTTTTAGAGTTCTGGAAAGCAAAGCACGTAGATAGCAAAACTTAAAGCAACAAGGAATATTTAATGAAGAAAGAAGTTACTAAATGTCAGCATTTGATGAAATCTGTCAGACCACTAGCTGACTGCCAAGATAATAGAACAAAGACTTTAGTGACCATACTGAAGGAATAAAGTCTCCACAGAAATAGTTGGGAGACCTAGGTGCTCTTCAACAGATGAATAGATAAAGAAAATGTATATATACAGTGGAATATTAGTCATAAAGAAGAATAAAATTATAACATTTGCTGGTATATGGATGGAACTGCAGACTATTGTGCTAAGTGAAATAAACCAACCCCAAAAAATCAAAGGGCAAATGTTCTCTCTGATATGCGGATGCTAACACAATGGGGGCGGGAAGGTAAAATAGAAATTTATTGGATTAGACAAAGGGATATGGAGGGAAGGGAGGGGAAATAGGAATAGGAAAGACAGTAGAATGAATTGGACATAACTTTCCTATGTTCATATATGAATACACAAACAAGTTAACTCCACATCATGTACAACCACAGGAATGGGAAGTTACACTCTATGTATGTATAATATATCAAAATACACTCTTCTGTCGTATATGTCAAAAAAGAACAAAATCTCTCACCTCTGAATGGATGTTTTGGACAGAAATAAACAATAAATGGATAAACAAACACATAAAAAAAAGTAGTTGGGAGAGCCAGGCATGGCGACAGACTCCTATAGTCCCACCTATTTGGGAGGCTAAGGCAGGAGGATCATTTGAGCCCAGGAATTTGAGACAATTCTGAGAAACATAGCCTGACTCTTTCATAAAACAAACCAAAATCTTTGAAAAAGTCACTAAATAAATAACTGCAGTAACAAAACAAGCAACAACCACAAATCCCAAGAAGCAGGCAGAATCTGATATCCAATGTTGCCACATGATAATATTCAAACTGAAGTTTTCAACAAAAACAAAAGATATGGAAAGAAACAAGAAAGTATGACCAATTTACTGGAAAAATTGACAAAAATCATTTTTGAAGAAACCGAGACATTAGACTGACCAAAGACTTTAAATCATCTGAATTAAATAGGCACCAACAGCAAAAAGAAACCGTGGATCCAAAAAAAAAAAAAAAAAAAAAAAACTTAAGCATGCCAGAATGATGTATGAACAAATAGAATGTATCAATAAAAAGGAATTGTAATGGGCTGGGGAGTAGCTCAGTTGGTAAAGTGCACATGGCCCTGAGTTCAATCCCCAGTACTGCAAAGAGTCGGGGGTGGGGGGTGGGGGGGGTACGGAGATTATAAAATGGAAACAAATAGAAATTCTGAAAATGAAAAATACAGTAGCTAAAATAAAAAATTCTCAAGAGGAGTTCAACAACAGATTTGAGCAGCAGAAGAAATAATCAGTAAACTTGAAGACAGACAATTGAAATTAGTCTAAGCAGGCTAAAGAGAAAAAAAAAAATTTTAAGCTGGGCACAGTGGCACATGCCTGTAATCCTAGCAGCTCAAGAGGCTGAGGCAGGAGAATCACAAGTTGAAGGTCAGCCTAAGCAATTTAGTGAGACCCTGTCCCAAAAAGAAAAGAAAAAAAAACTAAAAAATAAACAGACCCTAGAAGACCAATAGAATATCATCTAGTTTACCAGAACATGCAAAATGAGAGTCCCAGAAGAAGATGAGAAAATCAAAGTATCAGAAAGAATCTATAAAAAGAAAACATGAAAGCTAACAAAACAAATTCAGCAAAGTTACAGAGTACATCAGCCCAGAAAAGTCAGTTGCATTTCTCTATACCATCTGTGTTAAAGATTAAATAAGTTAAGATGTCAGAACTACAGGTCTTCAAAGTAATCTACAGATTTTACACAATCCTTATCAAAATCCCAACAACCATTTTGATAGAAATGAAAAAAACAATTCTCAAATTCATATAAAAGTACAAGGGATTATGAATAACTAAACAATTTGAAAAAAAAAAGACAAAATAGCAAGACCCACACTTCCCAATTTCAAAACTTATCATAAAGCTACAATAATCAAAACAGTGTATTATTGGCATAGGACTGCACATATATATAATACAGTTGAAGGTACAATCCTCAATACTTCAATAAATAAGTAAATCCACTTGAGAGATCATAAATAAATCCATAATCTGTTACCAACAGCTTTTCAGCTAGGGTGCCAAGTCCATTCAATGGGAAAACAGCCTCTTCAACAATGCTGGAACAACTGAATATTTATGTGCAAAAAGAATGAAGTTGAGCCCTATCTCACACCAAATTTAAAAATTAACTCAAAATGAGTTAACATAACCTAATATAAGGTCTAACACATTAAAATCCTTAGAAAAAGCATAAGGGTAAATCCTTATGCCCTTAGATTGGGCATTGAATTTTTAGCTGTGACATCAAGAGCATGAACAACAACAAGAAGTGGATAAATTGGACTTCAACAAAATTTAAAACTTTTAGAAAAGTAACAAAGGACACTATCAAGAAGGTGAAAAACAACCTACAGAATGAGTAAAGTATTTGCAAACAATATATCTGATAAGGATCTTGTATCCAATATATATAAAGAGCTCCTACAGTTCAACAACAAAAATATAACTCAATTTAAGAAAGAACAAAGGACTTGAATAGAATTTTCTCTGAAGAAGATTAACAGATGACCATTTAGCATGTGAAAAGATAATGAAATGAGATACCATTTCATACCCACTAGTATGACTATAATAAAAAATGAAAAAACTAATTGGTGGCGAGGGTGTGGAGAAATAGGAATTCTTGCACATTGCTGGTGGGAATGTAAAATACTGCAGACACTAGAAGAAAGTTTAGTGGTTCTTCAGATTTAAACATAGAATTGTTATCTGAACCAGTACTTCTGTTCCTATTTACCCAAAAGAATTGAAAACAGGTACTCAGATACATGTATATTAATGTTCACCACAGCTCTGTTCACAGCAGCCAAAAGATGAACAACCCAAATGTCCATGAGTAGATGAATGGATAAACATTGTGGTGTATAAGTACAATTTGTTACTCAACCATAAAAAATTTTCTGATACAAACTACAATATGGATGAACCTGGAATTATGCCAAAAGATAGAGACCAGACACAGTAGTCACATATAGTATATGAAATAGCCATACAGATAAATCTAGAGAGTCAAAGGGCAGATTGTTTGCCAGAGACTCGAGGCGGGGAAGATGGGGGAATGAAAATTTAGTACTATAGGGTTTTCTTTTGGGGTGGCAAAAGTATTTTGGAACTAGATAACAGTGATGATTACACAACATTGTGAATGTACAGATGCCATTAAACTGTATACTTTTAAATGATTAATTTTGTGTTGTGTGAATTGTATCTCAATAAAAACAAAAATTTTTGTGAGGAATATATGTAAAAATCTACACTGTGCCAAAAACATAGAAGGTACTCTGCGATAAGTTTTCCCTTCTTTCACCCCTAAGTCTTTGTTTCAAATGGTTCTAGACATATCTTTCCCTTCAGATAACTTACAATATATTTGGAAAAAACAAGATATAAAGTGTTAATTAAGGTAGGAAAAAAAATGATAGAATAGAGGAACCCACCATACCATAGCTGCTCCCTGAAATTAAGTCAGAACAGTTCTGTGGCAACATATTGAGGTAGAAAAACTGTGGGGAAATGCCCATAGGTAACTCAGAGAGCTAGCAACAAGGTGAAATCAGATATATTGGTTTCTAGAGTGGAGAGAGATTTAGTAAAAGAATGACGGGTGTAGTGCAATCCAGATCAGTCAACAGGTTGTGCAAGTGAGAGGGCTGTTAGTGAGCAGTCCTGCCAAAATTACACTCCTATCTGCAGTCTCATTAGCAAAGCCATTTGCGGGGTGAATTCTGCTCTAAAACAGTGTTCCCCCAGTAGCTACTGCCAGTCAAGGAGGGGGTGGAACTCAGCATACAGACTCCCCCAAAAGATTGGCCAATTTGAGTCACACTGAGGACAAGTGGTACAATACTTCTGTCATGTAAGCATCCTCATAAACGGGAGATTCTAAAATCAAAACCCTGGAAAGAAAGGTTTCCATTTTAAGAACCTCAGCAAAAATCCATATGTAACAAAATGAAATTAAACCTCTGTCTCTCATCCTGCACAAAACTCTACTCAAAATGGATCACAGACCTAGGAATTAGGCCAGAGACCCTGCACCAAATACAAGAAAAAGTAGACCCAAATCTCTACTGTGGAAGTCAGTATGGTGGTTCCTCAAGAAACTAGAATTGAAACTACCATGTGACCCAGCTACACCACTTCTCAGTAATTTATCCCAGAGAATTGAAATCATTATACTATAGCAGTACGTGCATACCCATGTTTATAGCAGCACAAATCACAGTGGCCAAATTATGAAACCAGCCTAGATATCTGTCAAAAGATGAATGGATAAAAAAATGTGGCATATATACACAATGAAGTTGTATTCAGCCGCAAAGAAGAATAAAATTATGTCATTTGAGAAACTGCAGAACATCATGTTAAGCTAAATAAGCAAGACTCAGAAAATTGAGGGTGGTGTTTTTCCTCTGATATGTGAAAACTGGAGAGAAAAAGTTGGGGAAGCCACCTCATGAAAATAAAAGAGAGGGCTGGGGTTGTGACTCAGTGGTAGAGCACTTGCCTGGCATGTGTGAGGCCCTAGTTTCGATCCTCAGCACCACATAAGATTAAATAGAAAAATGTCCATTGCCAATTAACAAAAAAAAAAAAAGAAAAGAAAAGGGAGACCAGTCAGTAGAGTAGAACAGAAGAATCAGAGGGAAGGAGGTAGAGAGGTCAAGGGGAGGTAGTGGGAATGAAATTGAATTATGTTTTTATCATGTATCAATATGTCACAGTGAATTCCACTATTATGTATAATTATAATTACCAATAAAATTTTTTAAATATTAATAAAGACTGGTGGTGTAGCTCAGTGGTAGGGCACTTGCCTGGCATGTCAGACCCTGGGTTCAATTCCCAGCACTATAAAAAAGAAAAAAGTAAAAACAAAACTTAGTAAAATGTTAACAGTATAAGTCAGCATACATTTTAGCACTAAATTTTATGATACAATTTGAGAAGTAAAAATGAGTATAAGGTTATATTAAGAAAATAAAATCTGGATCATAATATGTGAATAAGACTTAAAGAGAAGAAAATTGGCATTTCAGGTAAAGAAACAACTTGTACTAAGGCACAGGGACAGAATGGAGCACATTTTGTCAAGGTATGCTAAAGAAATTGTCATATGCTAAAGAAACTCCCTCACATAGCACTTCATAGTGAACTGCAAGTAGAGGTGATAAGAATTGAGTTGCATTACAGAGCCCTCAGGATCTGGAGAGGAGCTTTGATCTGATATGGTAGAAAACTGAGTCATTGGAGATTTTGGAAGAAGGGTAATCATAGTACTAAAAATTTGATATGATAGAATATGCAACATGAAGTGACTGAGGCAGGAAGTGAAGTTAGGGGAGTGAAGTTAGAAGAGTTAACAGAAAACCTGAGTTAGGTGGGACCTGTTGGATGTGATCAGAAGTGACCTATGTGAGAGCTTTCAAAGGAAAATCCACAAAATTTGCAGGCAGACCAAGATGGCTAGGACAAGTTTGATTCTTAAATAACGAGAACTTTACATTTTAATTGTATCCTGAAGATGTGGGCTGTGATTCAATGGACAGAATACTTCACTGTTCCCCTCTCCTACTATATAAAAATTCATTTAATAAAATTCTTTGAGGGCTAGGGTTGTGGCTCAGTAGTAGAGCGCTTGCTTAGCATGTGGGAGTCACTGGTTCGATTCTCAGCACCACATATAAATAAATAAAGGTCCATGGACAACTAAAAAATTTTTTAAACTCTTGATTCATTTCTTCAGTATTCATCCATTTAAAAAGTATTTATTGGTGCCTTGCTCTTTAACACAGACTGGTTTTGTTTGTTTGTATTACAGTACTAGGGATTAAACCAGGGGTACTCTACCACTGAGCTTATACACCCAACCCTTTTTATTTTTTGTTTTGAGACGAATCTCATTAAGTTACTTGGGGTCTTGCTAAGTTGCTGAGGCTGGCCTCAAATTTATGATCCTCCTGCTTTATGCTCCTGAGTCACTGGGACTACTGGGTGCACCTCTACACCCAGCTACAGACTGTATGATATAATGACAACTTTTGATATAATGATGGTTCCTACCATCAGAGAGCTTGCCTTCTAATTAAGGAGACAATAATTAGCAAGAAAACAAAGAATAAAATATTGTGTCCAATTGTAATATAAGAAAATAAAATCACTTTTATTTATTTACTTTGCAGTACTGAGGATTGGCTTTATCACTTAGCCTAAAAAGTGATAAAGCCTTTTTTTTTTTTGGGGGGGGGGATACAATCTCTCTCCAAGTGCCCAGGCTAACCTTGAACTTAGAATCCACCTACTAAGTAATTGGGATTACAAGCATGTACATACCCAGCTTAAAATAATTTTTTGATAAATTCTCGATAGAAGCAAATAAGCCCTCTTTTTTAAAAATGATGGGAGTAGAGGAACAAACTAAAATTCATTCAGGTAAGCTTTTCTAACAAAATAGTATTTACTTGTACACCTAAAAATAAAAAGGAGTCTGCCATGACAGAACATTTCAAACGGCCAAAACAACAGGTGGGAAAAAAAATGTTGAAGAAACTGAAGGACCAGAATAGTTGGGATATTGAATGAGGGGGAAGTGATGTGAGATGCCTTCTGTGGTTGTGATTAAAGGGTCCAAGTCATCCTGAGTCTGAGGACAATGGGAGGGAGTTTTGATTTTATTCTAAATACAGTGAAAAATAACAGGAGCATTTTACGTATGAAGTAACATGTTCCTTTTTGTCAGCACTGGTCATTCCAGTCTCAGGGTTGCCAGTAGTGAGAAGGTCTTTTACTACCTCTGTTTTGGTAATCCTTGCCTTATGAGTTCTTTACTCTTCTTAGCCCATTTCCTTTCCTGTGTGAGCAGATGCTTATATCAACACATGTAAGTTCCTATGTCCTTAATAAGTTATATGAAAATAATTATCAGCCAACGTGTTCAGGACATTCACAACCCCATCCTGCACATATTACTCACCAGTTGCCTGCATAACATACAGGAAACAATGTAGGATTTCTACTAGATTTTGATATTCTATAGAATGCAAACTCAGAATTCAGGCTTGGATTAGTATAGAAGTGCCACATAATCAGAAGAATACTGGTATGGTTCCTTGAATTTCAGTAGTGATTAACTCAGTGGGCCATTTTGTTGACCTGTAGCTGAAATATAAATTTTTGAGCATACCCTGATGTATTCAGTTTTAATTATTTCCTCCCAGATGTTAAGACTTTGTCTCTAGTTTACATTTGGAAGGGGAGGCTTTACAGAACAGAAAGAAAGTAGGGAAAGTTGTTTCTGTCAAGCAGTAAATCTCTCAGTGATTATTGACATTTTGGTCCACCTCAGCTCCATAATCCCTCAGACTTGGAACTGGAAAATTTTTTAACTTTCTCCCTATCTTACTACACCTAATCTTTGACAGATCTTGTATATCCCTCTGCTGTCTCTCCCTAGTTCATGCCTTCATTGCATTTCTAGGACTTTTGTATTGAGTAGTCTTCAGACCTACTCAGAGTTAGATCCAGGACTGGGGTTAATAGCTCAGTGGTGGAGCACTTGCCTAGCATGTGAGAGGCACTGGGTTCAATTCCCAGCACCACAGATAAATAAATAAAGGTCCATTGACAACTGAAGAAAATTTTCTTTAATTAAAAAAAAAGAGACCCACTTCAGTGAGTCATCATTCCCTATAAACAGGGTACAAACAACTATTCAGTCTGGTATTCAGACTGTCCTGGTAGAAGTAGCTCATTTATATATTTTGTATTTTTCATAAGTTTTAATCATTCTATAAGTCAGATTCAGTATGTTTCATCCTGAATGCTTAGGACCAGAAGTGTTTCAAATTTGGAGCATTTCAGATTTTGGATTGGGGATGCTCAGCCTGTACTTTAAAATAGTTAAAATTTTAAGCTAGGTACATGTTTATTTACTTCTAAAAATTTTGTATACAATGATTGAGGGAGAAAAACACCTGAAATAAATAAATTATATATTTTTCAATTAACTGATAATTAGTTAATGGATTTGGCAGTGTAGTTATTCCATGAAAGAAAACTAAGTAATTTTGATGAAATGTTTGCTTCTTTGGTATGTGGGTGAAATAACAATCAGTTGTTTTTTAATACAGCTAAAATCATATTGAAAACTCCTTTTAAAAATTATAACTAAAGATAATTCATCTTGTCATCACTTCACTTTTGCTTTTGCTATTGACATATCTGCATATAATTGTGTTTGAATAATATACTGCTTTATATTCTATTTTACTAAATTTTATATCATGATTTCTCCATAGTTCCTCAGTTCTGCAAAAATCTTATTATTTTACATTAATGTTTATATAAGCTTTGGTAGGTATATCATAGTGATATATCATATCATCTTCATTAACACCACACATACAACAAAGAATGTGTGTGTTTCGTTTGAATCATTTTCTTAGAATAAATTCCTAGAAGCATACAGGATTTTAAGGTCAAAGTGGCATTTGCTAAATATTACTATTTATTTACCTAAAAGTTTTACAGCTTTACAATGCCATAAATACAACTGAGAAAATTCATTTTTCGAAAAGATAGTTTGAGTACTATCATACCAAAACAACATTTTGTTTTCAAATGGTATATGTAGCTTGTATATCTTTATTCAAAGGTAAACATTCTAAATGTTTGTTTTCTATGTTATATAAATCTGAGTTTAAAAATACAGTAAAACATAACTTATTTTCAAATGTATGATATTTATCTGCTAAAATGAAGTAATTATCTCTGATTTATAAAGGTATATTATGATTATTTTAAGAAATCTAATTTAAGAGATCTTGAATGAAGCTTTTCAGTGGAGTGTATCTGGTTAATCACCAGGAACTGAGTAAATAAAATGGATGAAATTCCTTAGATAAACTTCAAACTAGTTCTGGACATTGTTTTTGAAACAATATTTTTAAAATCTCTTAAGAATAAGAATGATGGTAGAAGACTTGGCAATCACATATACATAATAACTAAATTAGTGTCACACTGACATAAAAAAGCTTACAGAGTAAGTGGGACAACTAGATAACTGAAACAAACCTACAAATAATAAGATAAAAATAAGCATTTCAAATTAGTGATAATTATCATCAGTGGAACAATTTCTTAACCATTTGGATAGAAAAAAATAGATCCCTACTCTAACCATTGGATAGAAAAAAATAGTCCCTACCAGACTCCAAAATGAAAGCACTAGAAAAAACATATATAAATATTTTTATATTCTTGGGTTGAGAAGATCTTTCAAAGAGCATATTAAAGGCAGACACCATAAAGAAAAAGACTGACAGCTTTGACCACTTAAACTTTTTTAACTTGTAAAAGTTAAAAAGGAGAAAACTTAAAGGCAAAGAACTGTATAAGTTATTTGCATTAAATAAATATGACAGGCAAGAGGATTAATGTCCATATATTCTACAAATCTACAAAACTGACAGACATCCCAATAGAAAATTATAAATAAAGCCATGAACATACAAATCACAGAGATTACAAATAGCCAGTAAACATGTTAAAAATCACTTTCCACGGTCAAGAAAATACATATAAAACAGGGAGACACCATTCCTACTAGATCAATAAGGATTAAATCTAACCACAGCAATGCTGATGGTGAGCGTGAGAATAATGTGATCAATCATTCTCAACATAAAACCCTTCGGAGAGGCAATTTGACTAGATATGTCAGAAACATCACCCAGTGGACCTAGAAATTTTGCTGTCTAGTATTTTGGTTTCAAGAAGATTATAAGGAACCTGTACCAAGGTGAATATACAGTGATATTTATTGTACTGCTGCTTATAATACCACTTTTCATGAGAGGATTTCATGCATGAATAGGATTCAGACTGCTGCCCACTATGGTGGCACACACCTGTAATCCCAACAACAGGGGAGGCTGAGGCAGGAGATCAAAGTTCAAGGCTAGCCTCAGCAACCTAGTGAGGACTTTAGTTACTTAGCAAGACCTTGTCTCAAATAAAAAATTAAAGTGACTGGAGATGTGGCTTGGTGGTTCAAGTGCTCCTGGGTTCAATCCCCAGTACCAAAAAAATAAAGATTCAGACTGCTGAAAAACCATAGACCTTTATCTTTGTGCCTCAGTTTCCTCTTCTACAAAATGGAAATAGTAATATCCATTAAATAGAACTATTCGCAGGTTAACATGCTTAGAAACCGTTCTTGGCACATAGTAAAGTGTGTATGTTTCTTTTGAATACTAAAAGCCATTTCATTGTAGCTATGATGTAACAGAATAGTCTTAATATCCAACAATGAGATGTTTAAGTAAATTATGATTTAGTTATAGTGGAATATTCTACACCCACCTGATAATGTAGACTCATGTTTTGATTTTTAAATGTTCACTTTACTTTGCTAAATGGAAAGGCAAATTAGGAAACAGTATGATCCCATTTTATTTTTTTAAGTTGTTCTAATTAGTTATACATGATAATAGGATGCATTTTGACACAAATAGGATGCATTGTACACTCGGCATTGTACATAGTGCAGAGTCACACCTGTAGCGTAGTCATACATATATATAGGGTAATGATGTTCATCTCATTCCACTGGCTGCCCCTCACCGCCTCCCCTCCCCTCTCTCCCTTTGCTCAATCCTAAATTCCTTCATTCTTCCCTACCCACCCCCACTATGGATCAGCATTTGATTATCAGAGAAAACATTCAACCTTTGGTTTTGGGGGTTTGGCTTATTTTGCTTAGCATTATGTTCTCCAGCTCCATCCATTTACCAGCAAATGCCATAATTTCATTCTTATTTAAGGCTGAGTACTATATCATTGTGTATATACGCCACATTTTCTTTATCCATTCATCTGTTGAAGGGCACCTAGGTTGGTTCCACAGTTTAGCTATTGTGAATTGAACTTTATAAACATTGATGTGGCTGCCTCACTGTAATATTGCTGATTTTAAGTCCTTTAGGTATAAACTGAGGAGGGGATAGCTGGGTCAAATGGTGGTTCCATTCCAAGTTTTCTGAGAAATCTCCACACTGCTTTCCAGAGTGGTTGCACTAATCTGCAGTCCCACCAGCAATGTATGAGTGTATTTTTCCCCCACATCCTCGCCAAAACTTATTGTTGCTTGTATTCTTTTTTTTTATGTCATTCAATTTTAGTTTAAAAATAGGGTATGTAATGTGTATGTGCATCCTGAGACTAATTCTGAAAAATAAAAAATTTTTAAAAAAGCAGAAAACAGAAATGTTTCCAGGTAGGAGACATAAACATAGAGGGAGAGTATTTTTCCCTATGTACTCCTGAGATGTTTTTTATCATGCGTATACGGAATGCAAACAAAATTTTTGTTTGTTTTTTTGAATAGTGTATTTCCTTTTTTAATTTTTATTTTTATTGTAAACAAATGGGATACATGTTGTTTCAGTTTGTACATGGAGTAACAGCATACTATTTGCATATTCATATATTTACATAGAGTAATGATGTTTGATTCATTCCATTATTTTTTTCCTTCCCCTCCACACCCCTCCTACCCCTCCTACCCCTCCTACCTCTTTTCCCTCTATACAGTCCCTCCTTTCTCCATTCTTGTCCCACTCCCACCCCCGATTAAGAGTCATCATCCACTTATCAGTGAGATCATTCCTCTTTTGGATTTTTGAGATTGTCTTATCTCACTTAACATGATATTCTCCAATTTCATCCATTTGCCTGCAAATGCCAGAATTTTATTATTTTTATAGCTGAGTAATACTCCATTGTGTGTGTGGTGTGTGTTGTGGTGTGTGTGTTATATATATATATATATTATATATATATATATATGACAGTTTCCTTATCCATCAATTGAAGGGCATCTAGGTTGGTTCCATAGTCTGGCTATTGTGAATTGAGCCGCTATGAACATTGATGTGGCTGAATCTCTGTAGTGTGCTGATTTTAAGTCCTTTGGGTATAGCCGAGGAGTGGGATAGCTGGGTCAAATGGTAGGTCCATTCCAAGTTTTCTAAGGACTCTTCACACTGCTTCCAGAGTGGCTGCACTAATTTGCAGTCCCACCAGCAATGTATGAGTGTACCTTTTTCCCCACATCCTCTCCAACACCTATGTTGCTTGTGTTCTTGATAATCGCCATTCTAATTGGGGTGAGATGGAATTAGTGTAGTTTTGATTTGCATTTCTCTTATTATTAAAGATGTTGAACATTTTCATTATCTGTCGATTGCTTGACATCTTCTGTGAAGTGTCTGTTCATTTCCTTAGCCCATTGTTGATTGGGTTATTTGTATTCTTTGTGTAGAGTTTTTGAGTTCTTTATAGATTCTGGAGATTAGTGCTCTATCTGAAGTATGAGTGGCAAGATTCTCCAACTCTGTAGGCTCTCTTCACATTGCTGATAGTTTCCTTTGCTGAGAGAAAGCTTTTTAGTTTGAACTATCCCAGTTATGATTCTTGCTTTATTTCTTGTGCTATGGGAGTCCTGTTAAGGAAGTCTGATCCTAAGCCAACAAGGTGATGATTTGGACCTACTTTTTCTTCGATAAGATGCAGGGTCTCTGGTTGATTTCAAGGTTGATCCATTTGAGTGAGGTTGAGTTTTGTGCAGGGTTGAGAGATAGGGGTTTAGTTTCATTCTGTTGCACATGGATTTCCAGTTTCCCAGCACCATTTGTTGAAGAGGCTATCTTTTCTCCAGGGTTTGGGGGTCTTAAGGAGGGTTGAACATGGGGTGTTTAACCACTTAGCTACATTTTCAGCCCTTTTTATTTTTATTTTATTTTAAAATTTTTTGTGATAAGTTCTTTTTTTTTTTTTTTTTTTTTTTATTGTAAACAAATGGGATACATGTTGTTTCTCTGTTTGTACATGGCTAAAGGCATACCATTTGTGTAATCATAAATTTACATAGAGTAATGTTGTTTGATTCATTCTGTTATTTTTTCCCTTCCCCCCACCCCTCCCACCCCTCTTTACCCTCATACAGTCTTCCTTCCTCCATACTTGCCCCCCTCCCTACCCTAACTCTAACCCTAACACTAACCCTTCCCTCCCCCCCATTATGTGTCATCCTCCACTTATTAGCGATATCATTCGTCCTTTGGCTTTTTGAGATTGGCTTATCTCACTTAGCATGATATTCTCCAATTTCATCCATTTGCAGGCAAATGGATAATTTTATCATTCTTTATGGCTGAGTAATATTCCATTGTATATATACCACAGTTTCTTTATCCACTCATCAATTGAAGGGCATCTAGGTTGGTTCCACAGTCTGGCTATTGTGAATTGAGCAGCTATGAACATTGATGTGGCTGTATCTCTGTAGTATGCAGATTTTAAGTCCTTTGGGTATAGGCCAAGGAGTGGGATAGCTGGGTCAAATGGAGGGTCCATTCCAGTTTTCTAAGGAATCTCCACACTGCTTTCCAGAGTGGCTGCACTAATTTGCAGCCCCCCAGCAATGTATGAGTGTACCTTTCTCCCCACATCCTCGCCAACACCTGTTGTTGCTCGTATTCTTGATAATCGCCATTCTAATTGGGGTGAGATGGAATCTTAGGGTGTTTTGATTTGCATTTCTCTTATTACTAGAGATGTTGAACATTTTTCCATATGTTTGTTGATTGCTGTAGATCTTCTTCTGTGAAGTGTCTATTCATTTCCTTAGCCCATTTGTTGATGGGTTATTTGAATTCTTGGAGTAGAGTTTTTTGAGTTCTTTATAGATTCTGGAGATTAGCTCTATCTGAAGTATGATTGGCAAAGATATTCTCCCACTCGTAGGCTCTTTCTTCGCATTGCTGATAGTTTCCTTTGCTGAGAGAAAGCTTTTTAGTTTGAATCTATCCCAGTGGTTGATTCTAGCTTTTATTTCTTGTGCTATGGGAGTCCTGTTAAGGAAGTCTGATCCTAGACCAACAAGGTGAAGATTTGGACCTACTTTTTCTTCTATAGATGCAGGGTCTCTGGTCCACCAGAAACTCTTAGAACTCATAAGTGATTCAGTAAAGTAGCAGGTTACAAGATCAATGCCCATAAATCCAACGCATTTTTATACATAAGTGATGAATCTTCAGAAAGAGAAATTAGGAAAACTACCCCATTCACATAGCCTCGAAAAAAATAAAATACTTGGGAATCAATCTCACAAAAGAGGTGAAAGACCTCTACAATGAGAACTATACAACACTAAAGAAAGAAATTAAAGAACACCTTAGAAGATGGAAAGATCTTCCATGTTCTTGGATAGGAAGAATTAATATTGTCAAAATGGCCATACTACCTAAAGTGCTATACAAATTCAATGCAATTCCAATTAAAATCCCAATGACACCTTACAGAAATAGAGCAAGCAATTATGAAATTCATCTGGAAGAATAAGAAACCCAGAATAGCTAAAGCAATCCTTAGCAGGAAGAGTGAAACAGGGGGTATTGCAATACCAGATCTTCAACTCTACTACAAAGCAATAGTAACAAAAACGGCATGGTATTGGTACCAAAATAGAAAGGTAGATCAATGGTACAGAATAGAGGACACGGACACAAACCCAAATAAATACAATTTTCTCATACTAGACAAAGGGCCAAAATATGCAATGGAGAAAAGATAGCCTCTTCAACAAATGGTGCTGGGAGAATTGGAAATCCATATGCAACAGAATGAAACTAAACCCATATCTCTCACCATGCACGAAACTAAACTCAAAATGGATTAAGGACCTCGGAATCAGACCAGAGACCCTGTGATAAGTTCTTGCTCAGTTGCATAGGGCCTCGCTAAGCTGATGAGGCTATCTTTGAATTTGCAATCCTCCTGCCTCAGCCTCCCAAGTCACAGGGATTACAGGCATGTACCTCCGTACCTGACTGAAAAAATATTTATTGCAACACATTTTTGAGGGATATTGTTATCGTGTAAAAAATTCTATAGGGACTAGGGTATGGCTCAGTAGTAGAGCACTCACCTAGCACATGTGAGGCCCGGAGTTCAATCCTCAGCACCATGTAAAAATAAAATAAGGTATTGTGTCCACCTACTAAAAAAAAATATTTAAAAAAAGAACAATTCTATATTGATTTTTGTTTTTCCTCTTTCCATAATTTAAAACCAGATCTATTGCCTTGGTTCCATTGTTTGAGACAATAAATCTACTGTCATCTTATCTTTGTTTCTTTGTACTTATTGTGTATTTTCCCCTCTGACTTCTTTTAAGATTTTCACTTTATCACTGAGGCAATTTGAATATGATGTGCCTTAGTGTCATTTTTATGTTTCTTGTGCTTGGGGCTCATTGAGATAGTGAGATTCTTGAATCTCTAGGTATAGTTTTCTTCAGAATTGGATTGTAGCCATTATTTCTTAACTATTCTGTGCTCCCTCCTTCAGGGACTCAAATTACACCTATTTGGCCATTTTAAGTTACCCCACAGTACATTGATGCTTTTTAATGTTGGAGTATTCTTTTTCTCTCCTTGTCTTTTATTCTGGGTGGTATTTATTCCTGTGTCTTAAAGGTCATTCATTTTTCTTTGTAATGTCAAATTTGTCACTGATACCATCTAGTGTATTTTTTCCTTTACAGTTGTTACAGTTTTAGCTCTCAAAGCTCAGTCCAAGTTTTTATCTACATGTGCCTCCATTTTAAGTATACATAATATCATTATAATCCCTGTTTTAATATCTACCTCTGCTAATTCTAACATGCGTCACTTATAGGTCTTATTTTCCTTCTTTTTATGCCTGACAATCTTTGTTTAGTTGGTAGAGTGTGAATTTTACCTGTTGAATGCTGGATATTTTGTTTTTTTTTGTTTTGTTCTATGGCTCTGGGATCAAAACCCAGGATCTCACATGTGGCAGGTACGTTCTCTATGACTGAGCCCACATTCCCAGCCCTATTTTTTAATTCTTTATAAATCATTCAATATGATCAATTTTTGATCTTACATTTAGGACCTGTTAAGGCAGGGCCAGGGCAGAATTTATTCTAGGACTAATTATTCTCTACTATGGAAATAAGACCTTTCTAAAGTATTTCACCTAGTCTTATATAATTTGAGTTTTCCATTCTCACTGGCAAAAAACAGGTATTAATGCCTGGCCCTATGTAAGCAGCAGCCACTCTTTCTCTCTAATCTTCTTGGATAGATCTTTCCCCAGCCCTGGGTAGTTTCCTCATACATGCGCCAATCACTCTGCTGATTGCTCACAGGTTATTCTCCACAGATCTCTAGAATTCTTTCTGTACAAGTCTCTTCTTTCTAGTACTCTGCCGTTTGAATTGTCACCTCCTTGCCCTCTCTTGAAGTCTCAGCTCAATCTCCTCAACTAAGGGACATCTGTCAGATTCTCACTGGGTTCTTTTTCCTTACATCATTTACTCCACGTATTTTGGAATTTTCTAGTTGTTATTCTGTTACTGGTTTTAATTTAATCACATTTTGGTGTAAGAGCATGAATTGTACAATTTCTTTTTTAAGAAAGTTAAGGTTTATTTTATAACTGAGAATATGGTCTAGTTTAGTGAACATTCTATGTGGGCTCGAAAGGAACATGCATTCTGCTATTTGGGTTAAAGTAGTCTGTAGACATCAGTTTATCTAGCTGATTGCTGATATTGTTGTGTTGAATTCTGTTCTTTCTGAAACTTCTGCCTGCTGGATCTATCAATTTCTGCTACAGCAATATGAAGCCTGTGTATTAACAATGGATTCATACATTTCTACTTGTAGTTCCATCGGTTTTTTCTTGACATAATGTGACACCATTGTTAAACACATAACATGTTAAAGATCATTATGTGTTCTTGAAGAGTATAATGACCTTATTATCCCGGATGACTTCCCTTAATCTGAAATCTGCTGTGTCTAAAATTAATGTATGCACTCCTGCTTGGTTTTGATTTGTTTTGTCTGTTTTTGTTTTCATTTTATACTAGGGATACTTTACCACTGAGCTATATCCCCTTTTTAAAATTTTTAATTTCAACACAGTGTCTCACTGAGTTGCCCAGACTGGCCTTGAATTTGCAATCCTCCTGTCTCAGCCTCCTGAATTGCTGGGATTACAGGCATATGCCACTGCATCCAGTTCCTGCTTGGTTTTGATTAGTGTTAGCATGGTATATTTTTCTCTGTCCATTTCCTCATAATGTATATATGTCTTTATGTTTAAAGTGAGTTTCTTATCAACAGTGTGTGTAAATATATATATTTGGGTCTTTTTGATCCACTTTGAAAATCTTTCTTTTAATTAGTGCATTTAGACAAAGTGATTATTGATATATTTAGATTAATACTGCCACATTTGTTACCATTTTGTTTGTTTCCTGTGTTTTTTGTTACTGTTTTGTCTTCCACTTTTTCATTTGAACATTTTATATAATTCCATTATTTTCTCTTGTATCGTTATAGTTCTTTTTTTTCTTTTTTACAATTAACCCAGTTCCACTTTCAGGTAACTTTATGCTTCACACAGTGTGAGTACCTTATAAATACAGGTGTAGATATTACTAATTCCCTCTCACCTCTGTATCTTGCTGTCATTCAACTTATAAAGCTCATGCACACATATGATACACAAGATATATACATATACATAATCTAATACATTGTTGCTATTATCATTTTGAATGAACTGTTGTCTGTTAGATCAATTAAAAAGGTGATGCACACCTGTAATCCCAACGGCTCGGAAGGCTGAGGCAGGAGGATTGCAAGTTCAAAGCCAGCCTCAGCAAAAAGCAAGGCTGCTAAGCAACTCAGTGAGACCCTGTCTGTAAATAAATACAAAATAGGGCTGGGGATGTGACTCAGTGGCCTAGTGCTCCTGGTCCAATCCTTGATACCTGCCCTGCAAAAAAAAAAAAAAAGAATAAGAAAAATAATTAAGTTGTTCTGTTAACCTAATTTATTCCTTCTTCAGTGTTCTTTCTTTATGTAGATCCAAGTTTCTGACATATTATTTTCCTCCTCTAAAGAATTTTTTTATTTAGCATTTCTTGCAAGACAGTCTACTAGGGGGATAAAAGGTCCTTAATCTTTACTTAGCTGAGAAAGTATTTATTTTTCACTTTTGAAGGATAATTCCTCTAGATAAAGAATTCTAGATTGATGGTATTTTTTTCTCTCAACACTTTAAATGTTGCACTCCACTTGTTTTTCACCTGTATGGTTTCTGAAAGGCAGTCAGATGTAATTCATATCTTTGCTCTTCTATAATTATTTTTCTCTGCTTTCTTTCATGATTTTTTGTATTGGGGACACTTGTTTTGTTTTGTTTTTATAATACTGAGGGTCAGCCCTAAGCAAGTATTTTTCTTTTTCCATTCATTAGTCTCTACTTCAGTAACTTATGACTTCTTATATTTGCCTGTCTCTCTTTTTAAACTGAGGAATAGTAATTTGCCCTTAAAACCTTATAGATCCTGGGAAAGTTATTGATCATTAAGTCTATTCAGCTCTTTACTTGATAAGGTGAAGTTGTACCTTACATGTGGAACTAGAAACTAGAAGTCTTCCTCTTTACACTGTGACCTGAATCTCTCTCAAGGAAGTAAGTGGACAATCATAGGATTTGTCTATGTGTTTTCCATCTCTTAGGAAGTACCACTTTTCCATTTTCTTATGTCTAGTGTCTTAAAAATCACAATGATTGCCATTATTTCATATCTCTGTGTGTGTGCGTGTGTGTGTGTGATATAATATAGGGGTTTTATTGTTTTGGGTGGGAGAATTAATCTAATCCTAGTAACTATATCTTGTCCAAAGTAGAAATTTATGTTACATTTTTCATTATAATTATTCGTACATTATTGTACAAAATGAGATACCATATGACATTTTCATACATGCATATAACATACTTAGATTGTGTCCAACCCTCCCTGTCCCCTCCTTTTCTCCTTCCCCTTTCCCCTGGACCCTTCATTTTCAAATTTTTAAAACAAAAATTATAGGTGAAGTGGACCAAAGCATTACTTTCCCCATTAGAAAGTAACAGTCTTGGTAATTAATAAATGAAATGGCATAAAATTAAAATGCTTCTGCACAGAAAAGGAAACAATTAAGAATATGAAGAGTCTACAGAATGGAAGAAAATCTTTGCCAGCTACTCTTCTGACAGAGGATTAATATGCAAAATATATAAGAACTCAAAAAAAACCTAATAACCCACTCAATAAATGGGTTAAAAGATATAAACAGACACTTCTCAAAAGAAGACATACAAATGGCCAACAAATATAGTGTTTTAGTAGCTTTTATGTCATTGTTACCAAAAGACCTGACAACAACTTAGAAGAGGAAAAAGTCATTTTAGCTCACAGTTACAGAGGTTCAGTCCATGGTTGACTGACTCCATAGCTCTGTGTGCAGGTTGAGGCAGAACATCATGGCAGAAGGTGTGGCAGAGGAATTCAACTCAGGACATGGCTGCCAGGAAGCAGAGACAGAGAGTGCAAGGAGGCAGGGCTAATATAATCTTCAAGGGCACACCTCCAGGGACCTGCTTCCTTCAGCTACACCTTACCCACCTATAGATATGATCCCTTAATACATTCAAATTATTAATCTGTCAAATGTATTAATCCACTGATAAGGATACTCATAATTTAATCATTTCACCTCTGAATATTCCTGCGTTGTCTCATACATGAGCTTTCAGGGGACACTTTATATATAAACCATAACATATACAGCAAAATGTTCAATATCTTTAGCAATGCATTCAGAGAAATGCAAATCAAAACCACACGGAGATTTCAACTCACTTCAACTAGAATGTTAGTCATCAAGAAAACAAATAATAAATGCTGACAATGCAGGGAAAAAGGAGCACTTATATACTTATACACCATTGATGGACTGTAAATTGGTACACCCACTATGGTAATCAATATAGAGGTTCCTCAAAGATTAGAAATGGATCAAAAAAAAATAAAATACTTGGGAATCAATCTCACAAAAGAGGTGAAAGACCTCTACAATGAGAACTACAGGACACTAAAGAAAGAAATTAAAGAAAACCTTAGAAGATGGAAAGATCTCCCATGTTCCTGGATAGGCAGAATCAATATTGTCAAATGGCCATACTACCAAAAGTGCTATACAGATTCAATGGAATTCCAATTAAAATCCCAATGATGTACCTTACAGAAATAGAGCAAACAATTATGAAATTCATCTGGAAGAATAAAAACCCAGAATAGCTAAAGCAATCCTCAGTAGAAAGAGCGAAGCAGGGGGTATCACAATACCCAGATCTTCAACTCTATTACAAAGCAATAATAACAAAAACAGCATGGTATTGGTACCAAATAGACAGGTAGATCAATGGTACAGAATAGAGGACATGGACACAAATCCAAATAAATACAATTTTCTCATACTAGACAAAGGGGGCCAAAAATATGCAATGAAGAAAAGATAAGCCTCTCTTCAACAAATGGTGCTGGGAAAACTGGAAATCCATATGCAACAGAATGAAATTAAACCCCTATCTCTCACCCTGCACAAAACTCTACTCAAAATGGATCGAAGATCTCGAATCAGACCAGAGACCCTGCATCTTATAGAGAAAAAGTAGGTCCAAACTTCAACTTGTTGGCTTAGGATCAGACTTCCTTAACAGGACTCCCGTAGCACAAGAAATAAAAGCTAGGATCAATAACTGGGATAGATTCAGACTAAAAAAACTTTCTCTCAGCAAAGGAAACTATCAGTAATGTGAAGAGAGAGCCTACAGTGTGGGAGAATAGCTTTGCCACTCATACTTCAGATAGAGTGCTAATTTCCAGAATCTATAAGAACTCAAAAAACTCTACACCAAGAATACAATAATCCATCAACAATGGGCTAAGGAAATGGACACTTCACAGAAGATGTACAAGCAATCGACAGATATATGAAAAAATGTTCAACATCTCTAGTAATAAAAGAAATGCAAATCAAACTACCCTAAGATTCCTTCTCACCCCAAGTCGAATGGCAATTATCAAAGAACACAAGCAACAATAGGTGTTGGTGAGGATTGGGGGAAAAGGTACACTATACATTGCTGGTGGGACTGCAAATTAGTGCAGCCACTCTGGAAAGCAGTATGGAGATTCCTCAGAAAGCTTGGAATGGAACCACCATTTGACCCAGCTATCCCACTCCTTGGCCTATACCCAAAGGACTTAAAGTCAGCATACTACAGAGATACAGCCACATCAATGTTCATTGCTGCTCAATTCACCATAGCCAGATTGTTGGAACCAACCTAGATGCTCTTCAGGTGATGAATGGATAAGAAACTGTGGCATATATACAATAGAAACATTACTACCGCCATGAAGAATGATAAAATTATGGCATTTGCAGGCAAATGGATGAAATTGGGAGAATATCATGCTAAGTGAGATAAGCCAATCTCAAAAGACTAAAGGACGAATGATCTCGCTGATAAGCGGATGAGGACATATAATGTGGGGTGGGAGGGGTTAGGGTTAGGGTTAGGTTTAGGGTTAGGGATAAGGAGGGTGGTAAGAAGGAGGAAGGAAGGACTGTATAGAGGGAAAGAGGGGTGGAGGGGTGGGAGGGGAGGGGGGAAGGGAAAAAAATAACAGAATGAATCAACATTACCCTATGTAAATTATGATTACACAAATGGTATGCCTTTACTCCATGTACAGAGAAACAACATGTATCCCATTTGTTTACAATTAAAAAATAACAATTATAGTGCACATATATAATGTAATATATTATGCATATGCAGATACAAAAAAAATAAGGAAGAAGTTCTTCAACACTGACCCAGTGTATCCAGAATGCTGCCATAAGTTTATTTTGCAAGTACTTTGGATAGAGAGCTCCTCCACTGAGTTACATCCCAGAATTTTTTGTTTTTTTTTTTCTTTTACTTTTGAGACAGGGTCTCTCTAAATTGCCCCGGCAAGCCTTGGACTTGTGATCTTTCTGCCTCAGTCTCCCAAATCACTGGAATTACAGGCACCATGGTAGTGGCCACAAATTTTAAACTAAGGATAGAAATATGAACACAAGTCAACTTTGCCTTTACCCATGATTGAAATTCAAACTCTCTGAAACACAAAAATCTTAAATATATATATATATATGCATACAACATTAAAAAAAGATTAGAAATGGGCCAAGCGTGGTGGTGCACACTTATGATCCCAGTGACTAGGGAGGCTGAGGCAGAAGGGTTGCAAGTTCAAGGCCAATCTGGGCAACTTATTGAGACCCTGTTTCAAAATAAACAATAAAAAGGGCTGGAGGATGTAATTCAGTGATAAAGCACTCCTGGATTCGACCCCCAGTACTGAAAAAAGAAAAAGACTAGGAATGGAACTACCATATTGTTAAGGCACTATTCTAATGTTCCAAAGAAAAACTCCTGGTCCTTTTGAAGCAAAGGACAAAGTATTTATTCTAACCGGACCGAGGAAACAAAACAAACAGTTCTGCAGCCTCTGACCCCAAATGGGAGTTTAGAGTAGCTTAAAAACTGAAACACCACAAAGAAAAGGGGGAGAGAGGAGAGGCAGTTATAACCACGTTACATTTCATAAAGTGAAAAGAAATTAATGGAGCTTGCATTAGCTCCATAATTCAAATATATTATGGTCAGGGTGCAAGTAGGTGAGGGTAGAGCTTGTATGCAAGTGGGCTCATGAGAAAAGGGGGACTGATTTACACAGTGTGAGATGTCTGAACAAAATGAGGTCAACTTGGGCTTACTTTTCATATAGGCCCATAACAGTATGACCCAGCTCTACCACTCCTTGGTATATATCCATAAGAATTTTCTTTTGGTATTTATCCAAAAGAATTAGAGTCAGCACACTATAGCTATACCTGCATACCCATATTTATAGCAGTGCATTCATAATAGACCAGTGATAAAACCAACGTAGGTGTCCATCAACAGATGAATGGGTAAAGAAAATGTGGTATATATTCATAATTGAGTTTTATTTGCCAATAAAGAGAATGAAATTGTGTTATTTGTAGAAAAAAAAATGGATGGAAATAAAGTGTATCATGTTAAGGCAAAATAAGCCAGAATCATAAAGTCAATGGTTGTTATGTTTTTCTCTCATGTGGGAGGCGAGAGAGAGAAAAAAGGAAAAGAACGGAGTCCCATGAAATAGTAGGGAAACCAGGAGGAGGAGGGAGAGGGAAAAGGAAAAGTGGAGGCCTAGAGATTGAAATTGACCCAAACTGTGGTATGTGCTTGTATGAGTATGTAATAGCAAATCCCACTATTATGTATAATTATAACCAACCTTAAAATTAAAAGCAACCATCTTGGTATTTAGAATTATTTGCACAACAAACCTCCCAAGTAGCCTTATCAAACAATGAATTCAACCTTCTCAGTAACTTTTCTAAAAGAAAGAAAGGATAGTCTTTAAAACGAAAATCCTTATTGCCCTCTCTGGATAATGACTCTGAGGCACATTTTCCCTCTCCCCTCAGCTTCCTGTAGGAAATACTATTGACTGATTGTCAGTGCCTTGGGCAGCATCTAGACCTTTGCCTGTGGTGTGCTTGAAATAACAGTTTTTTCTTCCTTGTCTTATTATTTAAAGGCTTCTTGTTGTTACACTAGCTTTTAAACAGAAATGTATCCCTGAAAGGTTGCAAACAATGATTCATTTCCTTTTATTGTCATAGTACAGAACACTGATTTTTAAAGACCTGGTGTGCATTCTATAACTGTCTTCCTCTGACCTTCCTATCCTTACCAAACCAAGTCTGTATACATTTCCCTGCAGTTGAGAATGGAAAAGGTCCATATTAACTTGTTTCATCATGAATTCATTTATTAACATTATTAAATGTATATGTCCTATGACAAGAAATGTAAGAAAAGTCACTAAGTCGAGTGACTATGGTGGGTTTAAGTTGATAGAAAGTATGCAGGTTGACATGATTGTATCAAATACGTGTATTTGGTGGTTATACACAGAAGGGATACAAGAGATGCAAGGTTATTGAAAAGCCTGTTCAAGTACGTAGTAAAAGCAAAAAGATGCTAAAAATCTAAATTTATTTATTAACTTTATTTTATGGGTGACAAAACTGAGGCTTAGAATGATCCAGCAACTCCTCCAAAGTTACAGCACTGTATGTAGCAGTGCAATGGGAAAAAAGAAAAAGGATGATATCCAAGAGATATTCTTCAAACAGTAATTGACAGCATGTGACAAATTAGTTGTAATGACTAAAGAAGAAATCCTGGATAAGTCCCAAGCTTCTCTCTGGAAGACAAGACAGATTGTGATATTAGTTAATTGTGATAACAAATAGAAGAGAACAAATAGGTCAAGGTGAGTGAGATAACTCTATTTAAAGTTCTTAGGTTTGAGTTTTATATTTGAGTTTTATAGTGGATGATTCTTGTGAGTTGTTGGAAATTCTATTGAGGAGTTAGGAATGAGGTCTTGAATACAAACTTGGAAACCATCACATCTATGATAGTTGGGAAAGCTATTAGTCTATTCCTTTCAGATTGAGATTGAGAAGGAAAAACAAAATATACAACCTACTATTTTAGGGATAAACTAAAAGGAAATCTCAGTTAAGATAAAGTAAGAGGAAAGGACAAGAAAAGAACTACAAGGAATTGTTATGTTAACCCCAAGAAGGGAGAATATTTCAAAAGTGGGGATTAGTTAACTGTGTGAAATACTAAAGAGTGATTAAGAAGCACAGAGACCGAGATATAAATCACTGGCCTAACAGAAAATCTGTAGGGACTTTAACCAGAATTATTTTAACAGAGTAATATGGATGGAAGCTAGGCTATGAGTCATTACTCTGAATGTAAAGGTTGCAATATGGCTCTTTCAAAATATTGGTTGAAAGGAAGAAGGGAGATAAGGCAGACCTCAAAAGGAAGAAGGCTTAAAAAGAGCCAATATGTTCTCAGTATCCTTTTCATTTTAAATCAGTGGGATACCGGCGTGGCAGTGCATACCTATATCCCAGCAGCTCGTGAGGCTGAGGCAAGAGAATTGCTAGTTCAAAGCCACCTCAGCAAAAGTGAGGTGCTAAGCAATTCAGTGAGACTCTGTCTCTAAATAAAAATAAAAAATAGTGCTGAGGATGTGGTCAGTGGTTGAGTGCCCCGGAGTTCAATCCCCTGTCTCCCTATCCCCCCCAAAAAATCAGTGGGGGCAGGGAGAGGTGATTGTGATTACACTGTATGTCTCTTTTGGCTTGATTTTGTGACTAGTGATCGCAGCTAACAGCCAGATGCTATCCTAAGCTTGTTACGAATATTAACTCATTTAATCCTCATAGTATTATTGTTAACCCTACTTTAAAGATGAAGAAAACTGAGATTTCACTAACATAGATAACTATCCCAAGGGCACACAGCTAGTAAGTGAAAGAGACAGGATACAAACTGAGGAAATTATCTAGAGTGAACATTTTTCAGACCATTATCTTTAGGCAGTTTTTTAGGACTGATTCAAATTGTTTTACATTCTTCAGAAACTCATTTGGGACGCTGTCTCCATTAGTATAGCTCCTGGGCACCAGGAATAAACAACTTGACTCTTGTAATGAAAGGATCAGCCCTTCTAGAAACTCAGTAGACAAGTGAGCCCCTACCTTGATTAAATATTTCTTCAGAACAAATAAGCCTTATGTTTGGTGCTAATGTTATATCAGCTTTTTCTGAAGCACTTGTGTTTTTCCTATTTTGTGTAGAGAATAGCATATATGGAATGAACCCTAAGGATGAGCCTGAAATTTTTTGCTCTGAGGAATAGAGGTGCTTTCAGCCTAGTCTTTGCAGTCATCATGGAAGAATGAAACCTAATACAGTGTGCTTTTATTTGCACTAGACCTTGGCTATGTTATACACACCCTTTCTTCTGCCAGTCCTGTGGCTGCTTTTAAAATGATTCATGGTTGTTTTCATGAATAATATGCGTTAGCCAAAATCCAGTTAGACCTCTTTCACCACCCACTTCCCTTTTCCCATTTGCCCCTTGCAGCTTTTATATTTACGTTTAGGCAGATCAGTCTGTTACCCTTAGTGCATTCTTCTTTGGTTTTTAAGGTTTATTTTTTAAGAATGGTAAGTTTTCTCTATAACTTGGATATATAATCAGAATTAGTGTTGCTCTCACAGATTATATTTTGTAGAAAGAATTCATTTGTTACCACATGCAAAATGTACATTGAAGAAATGCACACACTGATTGAAGGCTAGAGTGGTTCTTAAGTCCCTTAAAGAAACCACTTTCCAAAGTTTGTGTTATTTGCATGCCATATTGGAATATTTTCCCTCCAATATTTTTATTAGGAAAAATTTTTCACATATACAAAAAGTTGAAAGCATTTTTTAAAAAATTTTTAGTTGTCAATGGGTCTTTATTTTTTTATATGTGGTGCTGAGAATCAAACCCAGTGCCTCACGCATACTAGGCAAGTGCTCTACCTTTGAGCACAACCCCAGCCCCTGAAAGCATTTTATGATAAACATTTATATGCCAACAACCTTGATTTTATCATTGACATTTTACTATTTTATGTTTTATATGTCTGTTATTCATCTATCCATCTCTTTATCTACCCATAATTTTGTTGTGCCACATCATAGTTAGTTGGAGATATCTGTATACCTTACTGGGATATTTTAAGAAGGTGGGACAAGATGATCTTCCTGCTCTGTTGCAGCCCTGGGACTGCTATCATTGGGTGCCAGTGTTAAGAAAGCCACATCGTATTACTAAGTGGTATAGATTAGTTCATCTTTTTCCCTTAGCTCCACTGTAATTGCAATTGTAACCCCTCTTTGGATTATTTCAGTGGTTTCTGCTCTAGAAAATCTTTTGCAAACCAACTGATATTCAAAATAAGGAATGATTTCTTTAGCAACGTGAACCTGACAGAGAATATTCATTACCTCTATGCCCCAGGCAGACCAACAGTCCTTTCTTGTTCTTATGCCATAAACTTATAGTTGGGTACATAGAAAGTATGATCATACAAAAGCCCTAGGTTCTGAGATGCAGAAACTGTTTCTGCATGTCTTGATGCAGAAACTGTTCTTGATGTCTGCAGTTGTTTTACCATATGGTACTGAGCTAATTTTGTCTGTGTTCTTCTCTTGAGACTTTTGTGAATTGATTACATTTTTAGAAAAATTCTTAAATAACTTTTTTAAATGTCAAAACTTAGTAAGATAAAATATATTATTTCAATGTGAAAATAAGTTATTTTATTATAATTTTTTATAAAATCGAATTGATACTCCATATTATAAGTTGGCACTAGACATAGTCATGAAAGTGTCCTTTGAAACAAAATGTAATTTTGGGCCTGAGAAGAAAATTCTGTTTAGGAAACTACTCGGTCTCCTAATAGCTCTTCTCTTGAAAAAACATGATCTTTGGCCAAACATGAAATTTCTGTAAGGAAGTACAAAGAGAAGTAAGGGGAAAAGCAACTAGCTTAACCAATCTGCTAAGCCTAATCAAACCTAGTTATCACTGGAATAATTTCTGTCACCTTCAGATTTAAGTCACACCCTATAGAGCACATACAATATAATAAAATAGAAGAGTCTTGGATTTTGGTGTCAGAATTAGGTTTTGATTCTAATTCTGCAACTAGCTGTGTGACGTTAGTTCTCTCTAGACCTAAATAGATTCAATAAAAATGATGCCAGAATTTTGTGAGGGCTACATTTTCTCCTTTGGTCAGAAGAGCCCACACCTGAAGCAAGCCTGGGTGAGGATTATTGGCCTTTCCTTTTCACCTCCCCAAGGCATGGGGTTATGGCTCATATATCAGCTGATCTTTCTGTTTCCCCTGTATTCCTGGAAGTTCTTAGACTGCTCAGTGAGTATTCTGAAACAGCTCAGCAAGAGCTCCCACATCTGTGTATCTGCTCATCCATCAAGTGCTCTCAATGCCCGAGACCCCCTGAGTGGTTGACCATCCCATACTCTCAAGTGACATCACAAAATGGGATTAAGAGCTCCAAGAGTCAGTCCCTCCATTGGACTAACTACTAAGCTGGCAAAAACCAGACTGAATCAACTTTTTAGAGTTCTGGAAGCAAAGCACGTAGATAGCAAAACTTAAAGCAACAAGGAATATTTAATGAAGAAAGAAGTTACTAAATGTCAGCATTTGATGAAATCTGTCAGACCACTAGCTGACTGCCAAGATAATAGAACAAAGACTTTAGTGACCATACTGAAGGAATAAAGTCTCCACAGAAATAGTTGGGAGACCTAGGTGCTCTTCAACAGATGAATAGATAAAGAAAATGTATATATACAGTGGAATATTAGTCATAAAGAAGAATAAATTATAACATTTGCTGGTATATGGATGGAACTGCAGACTATTGTGCTAAGTGAAATAAACCAACCCCAAAAAATCAAAGGGCAAATGTTCTCTCTGATATGCGGATGCTAACACAATGGGGCGGGAAGGTAAAATAGAAATTTATTGGATTAGACAAAGGGATATGGAGGGAAGGGAGGGGAAATAGGAATAGGAAAGACAGTAGAATGAATTGGACATAACTTTCCTATGTTCATATATGAATACACAAACAAGTTAACTCCACATCATGTACAACCACAGGAATGGGAAGTTACACTCTATGTATGTATAATATATCAAAATACACTCTTCTGTCGTATATGTCAAAAAAGAACAAAATCTCTCACCTCTGAATGGATGTTTTGGACAGAAATAAACAATAAATGGATAAACAAACACATAAAAAAAAGTAGTTGGGAGAGCCAGGCATGGCGACAGACTCCTATAGTCCCACCTATTTGGGAGGCTAAGGCAGGAGGATCATTTGAGCCCAGGAATTTGAGACAATTCTGAGAAACATAGCCTGACTCTTTCATAAAACAAACCAAAAATCTTTGAAAAAGTCACTAAATAAATAACTGCAGTAACAAAACAAGCAACAACCACAAATCCCAAGAAGCAGGCAGAATCTGATATCCAATGTTGCCACATGATAATATTCAAACTGAAGTTTTCAACAAAAACAAAAGATATGGAAAGAAACAAGAAAGTATGACCAATTTACTGGAAAAATTGACAAAAATCATTTTTGAAGAAACCGAGACATTAGACTGACCAAAGACTTTAAATCATCTGAATTAAATAGGCACCAACAGCAAAAAGAAACCGTGGATCCAAAAAAAAAAAAAAAAAAAAAAACTTAAGCATGCCAGAATGATGTATGAACAAATAGAATGTATCAATAAAAAGGAATTGTAATGGGCTGGGGAGTAGCTCAGTTGGTAAAGTGCACATGGCCCTGAGTTCAATCCCCAGTACTGCAAAGAGTCGGGGGTGGGGGGTGGGGGGGGGTACGGAGATTATAAAATGGAAACAAATAGAAATTCTGAAAATGAAAAATACAGTAGCTAAAATAAAAAATTCTCAAGAGGAGTTCAACAACAGATTTGAGCAGCAGAAGAAATAATCAGTAAACTTGAAGACAGACAATTGAAATTAGTCTAAGCAGGCTAAAGAGAAAAAAAAAATTTTAAGCTGGGCACAGTGGCACATGCCTGTAATCCTAGCAGCTCAAGAGGCTGAGGCAGGAGAATCACAAGTTGAAGGTCAGCCTAAGCAATTTAGTGAGGACCCTGTCCCAAAAGAAAAGAAAAAAAAACTAAAAAATAAACAGACCCTAGAAGACCAATAGAATATCATCTAGTTTACCAGAACATGCAAAATGAGAGTCCCAGAAGAAGATGAGAAAATCAAAGTATCAGAAAGAATCTATAAAAAGAAAACATGAAAGCTAACAAAACAAATTCAGCAAAGTTACAGAGTACATCAGCCCAGAAAAGTCAGTTGCATTCTCTATACCATCTGTGTTAAAGATTAAATAAGTTAAGATGTCAGAACTACAGGTCTTCAAAGTAATCTACAGATTTTACACAATCCTTATCAAAATCCCAACAACCATTTTGATAGAAATGAAAAAAACAATTCTCAAATTCATATAAAAGTACAAGGGATTATGAATAACTAAACAATTTGAAAAAAAAAAGACAAAATAGCAAGACCCACACTTCCCAATTTCAAAACTTATCATAAAGCTACAATAATCAAAACAGTGTATTATTGGCATAGGACTGCACATATATATAATACAGTTGAAGGTACAATCCTCAATACTTCAATAAATAAGTAAATCCACTTGAGAGATCATAAATAAATCCATAATCTGTTACCAACAGCTTTTCAGCTAGGGTGCCAAGTCCATTCAATGGGAAAACAGCCTCTTCAACAATGCTGGAACAACTGAATATTTATGTGCAAAAAGAATGAAGTTGAGCCCTATCTCACACCAAATTTAAAAATTAACTCAAATGAGTTAACATAACCTAATATAAGGTCTAACACATTAAAATCCTTAGAAAAAGCATAAGGGTAAATCCTTATGCCCTTAGATTGGGCATTGAATTTTTAGCTGTGACATCAAGAGCATGAACAACAACAAGAAGTGGATAAATTGGACTTCAACAAAATTTAAAACTTTTAGAAAAGTAACAAAGGACACTATCAAGAAGGTGAAAAACAACCTACAGAATGAGTAAAGTATTTGCAAACAATATATCTGATAAGGATCTTGTATCCAATATATATAAAGAGCTCCTACAGTTCAACAACAAAAATATAACTCAATTTAAGAAAGAACAAAGGACTTGAATAGAATTTTCTCTGAAGAAGATTAACAGATGACCATTTAGCATGTGAAAAGATAATGAAATGAGATACCATTTCATACCACTAGTATGACTATAATAAAAAATGAAAAAACTAATTGGTGGCGAGGGTGTGGAGAAATAGGAATTCTTGCACATTGCTGGTGGGAATGTAAAATACTGCAGACACTAGAAGAAAGTTTAGTGGTTCTTCAGATTTAAACATAGAATTGTTATCTGAACCAGTACTTCTGTTCCTATTTACCCAAAAGAATTGAAAACAGGTACTCAGATACATGTATATTAATGTTCACCACAGCTCTGTTCACAGCAGCCAAAAGATGAACAACCCAAATGTCCATGAGTAGATGAATGGATAAACATTGTGGTGTATAAGTACAATTTGTTACTCAACCATAAAAAATTTTCTGATACAAACTACAATATGGATGAACCTGGAATTATGCCAAAAGATAGAGACCAGACACAGTAGTCACATATAGTATATGAAATAGCCATACAGATAAATCTAGAGAGTCAAAGGGCAGATTGTTTGCCAGAGACTCGAGGCGGGGAAGATGGGGGAATGAAAATTTAGTACTATAGGGTTTTCTTTTGGGGTGGCAAAAGTATTTTGGAACTAGATAACAGTGATGATTACACAACATTGTGAATGTACAGATGCCATTAAACTGTATACTTTTAAATGATTAATTTTGTGTTGTGTGAATTGTATCTCAATAAAAACAAAAATTTTTTGTGAGGAATATATGTAAAAATCTACACTGTGCCAAAAACATAGAAGGTACTCTGCGATAAGTTTTCCCTTCTTTCACCCCTAAGTCTTTGTTTCAAATGGTTCTAGACATTATCTTTCCCTTCAGATAACTTACAATATATTTGGAAAAAACAAGATATAAAGTGTTAATTAAGGTAGGAAAAAAAATGATAGAATAGAGGAACCCACCATACCATAGCTGCTCCCTGAAATTAAGTCAGAACAGTTCTGTGGCAACATATTGAGGTAGAAAAACTGTGGGGAAATGCCCATAGGTAACTCAGAGAGCTAGCAACAAGGTGAAATCAGATATATTGGTTTCTAGAGTGGAGAGAGATTTAGTAAAAGAATGACGGGTGTAGTGCAATCCAGATCAGTCAACAGGTTGTGCAAGTGAGAGGGCTGTTAGTGAGCAGTCCTGCCAAAATTACACTCCTATCTGCAGTCTCATTAGCAAAGCCATTTGCGGGGTGAATTCTGCTCTAAAACAGTGTTCCCCCAGTAGCTACTGCCAGTCAAGGAGGGGGTGGAACTCAGCATACAGACTCCCCCAAAAGATTGGCCAATTTGAGTCACACTGAGGACAAGTGGTACAATACTTCTGTCATGTAAGCATCCTCATAAACGGGAGATTCTAAAATCAAAACCCTGGAAAGAAAGGTTTCCATTTTAAGAACCTCAGCAAAATCCATATGTAACAAAATGAAATTAAACCTCTGTCTCTCATCCTGCACAAAACTCTACTCAAAATGGATCACAGACCTAGGAATTAGGCCAGAGACCCTGCACCAAATACAAGAAAAAGTAGACCCAAATCTCTACTGTGGAAGTCAGTATGGTGGTTCCTCAAGAAACTAGAATTGAAACTACCATGTGACCCAGCTACACCACTTCTCAGTAATTTATCCCAGAGAATTGAAATCATTATACTATAGCAGTACGTGCATACCCATGTTTATAGCAGCACAAATCACAGTGGCCAAATTATGAAACCAGCCTAGATATCTGTCAAAAGATGAATGGATAAAAAAATGTGGCATATATACACAATGAAGTTGTATTCAGCCGCAAAGAAGAATAAAATTATGTCATTTGAGAAACTGCAGAACATCATGTTAAGCTAAATAAGCAAGACTCAGAAAATTGAGGGTGGTGTTTTTCCTCTGATATGTGAAAACTGGAGAGAAAAAGTTGGGGAAGCCACCTCATGAAAATAAAAGAGAGGGCTGGGGTTGTGACTCAGTGGTAGAGCACTTGCCTGGCATGTGTGAGGCCCTAGTTTCGATCCTCAGCACCACATAAGATTAAATAGAAAAATGTCCATTGCCAATTAACAAAAAAAAAAAAAGAAAAGAAAAGGGAGACCAGTCAGTAGAGTAGAACAGAAGAATCAGAGGGAAGGAGGTAGAGAGGTCAAGGGGAGGTAGTGGGAATGAAATTGAATTATGTTTTTATCATGTATCAATATGTCACAGTGAATTCCACTATTATGTATAATTATAATTACCAATAAAATTTTTTAAATATTAATAAAGACTGGTGGTGTAGCTCAGTGGTAGGGCACTTGCCTGGCATGTCAGACCCTGGGTTCAATTCCCAGCACTATAAAAAAGAAAAAAGTAAAAACAAAACTTAGTAAAATGTTAACAGTATAAGTCAGCATACATTTTAGCACTAAATTTTATGATACAATTTGAGAAGTAAAAATGAGTATAAGGTTATATTAAGAAAATAAAATCTGGATCATAATATGTGAATAAGACTTAAAGAGAAGAAAATTGGCATTTCAGGTAAAAGAAACAACTTGTACTAAGGCACAGGGACAGAATGGAGCACATTTTGTCAAGGTATGCTAAAGAAATTGTCATATGCTAAAGAAACTCCCTCACATAGCACTTCATAGTGAACTGCAAGTAGAGGTGATAAGAATTGAGTTGCATTACAGAGCCCTCAGGATCTGGAGAGGAGCTTTGATCTGATATGGTAGAAAACTGAGTCATTGGAGATTTTGGAAGAAGGGTAATCATAGTACTAAAAATTTGATATGATAGAATATGCAACATGAAGTGACTGAGGCAGGAAGTGAAGTTAGGGGAGTGAAGTTAGAAGAGTTAACAGAAAACCTGAGTTAGGTGGGACCTGTTGGATGTGATCAGAAGTGACCTATGTGAGAGCTTTCAAAGGAAAAATCCACAAAATTTGCAGGCAGACCAAGATGGCTAGGACAAGTTTGATTCTTAAATAACGAGAACTTACATTTTAATTGTATCCTGAAGATGTGGGCTGTGATTCAATGACAGAATACTTCACTGTTCCCCTCTCCTACTATATAAAAATTCATTTAATAAAATTCTTTTGAGGGCTAGGGTTGTGGCTCAGTAGTAGAGCGCTTGCTTAGCATGTGTGAGTCACTGGTTCGATTCTCAGCACCACATATAAATAAATAAAGGTCCATGGACAACTAAAAAAATTTTTTTAAACTCTTGATTCATTTCTTCAGTATTCATCCATTTAAAAAGTATTTATTGGTGCCTTGCTCTTTAACACAGACTGGGTTTTTTGTTTGTTTGTATTACAGTACTAGGGATTAAACCAGGGGTACTCTACCACTGAGCTTATACACCCAACCCTTTTTATTTTTTGTTTTGAGACAGAATCTCATTAAGTTACTTGGGGTCTTGCTAAGTTGCTGAGGCTGGCCTCAAATTTATGATCCTCCTGCTTTATGCTCCTGAGTCACTGGGACTACTGGTGTGCACCTCTACACCCAGCTACAGACTGTATGATATAATGACAACTTTTGATATAATGATGGTTCCTACCATCAGAGAGCTTGCCTTCTAATTAAGGAGACAAGAATTAGCAAGAAAACAAAAGAATAAAATATTGTGTCCAATTGTAATATAAGAAAATAAAATCACTTTTATTTATTTACTTTTGCAGTACTGAGGATTGGCTTTATCACTTAGCCTAAAAGTGATAAAGCCTTTTTTTTTTTTTGGGGGGGGGGGGATACAATCTCTCTCCAAGTGCCCAGGCTAACCTTGAACTTAGAATCCACCTACTAAGTAATTGGGATTACAAGCATGTACATACCCAGCTTAAAATAATTTTTTGATAAATTCTCGATAGAAGCAAATAAGCCCTCTTTTTTAAAAATGATGGGAGTAGAGGAACAAACTAAAATTCATTCAGGTAAGCTTTTCTAACAAAATAGTATTTACTTGTACACCTAAAAATAAAAAGGAGTCTGCCATGAACAGAACATTTCAAACGGCCAAAACAACAGGTGGGAAAAAAAATGTTGAAGAAACTGAAGGACCAGAATAGTTGGGATATTGAATGAGGGGGAAGTGATGTGAGATGCCTTCTGTGGTGTGATTAAAGGGTCCAAGTCATCCTGAGTCTGAGGACAATGGGAGGGAGTTTTGATTTTATTCTAAATACAGTGAAAAATAACAGGAGCATTTTACGTATGAAGTAACATGTTCCTTTTTGTCAGCACTGGTCATTCCAGTCTCAGGGTTGCCAGTAGTGAGAAGGTCTTTTTACTACCTCTGTTTTGGTAATCCTTGCCTTATGAGTTCTTTACTCTTCTTAGCCCATTTCCTTTCCTGTGTGAGCAGATGCTTATATCAACACATGTAAGTTCCTATGTCCTTAATAAGTTATATGAAAATAATTATCAGCCAACGTGTTCAGGACATTCACAACCCCATCCTGCACATATTACTCACCAGTTGCCTGCATAACATACAGGAAACAAATGTAGGATTTCTACTAGATTTTGATATTCTATAGAATGCAAACTCAGAATTCAGGGCTTGGATTAGTATAGAAGTGCCACATAATCAGAAGAATACTGGTATGGTTCCTTGAATTTCAGTAGTGATTAACTCAGTGGGCCATTTTGTTGACCTTAGCTGAAATATAAATTTTTGAGCATACCCTGATGTATTCAGTTTTAATTATTTCCTCCCAGATGTTAAGACTTTGTCTCTAGTTTACATTTGGAAGGGGAGGCTTTACAGAACAGAAAGAAAGTAGGAAAGTTGTTTCTGTCAAGCAGTAAATCTCTCAGTGATATATTGACATTTTGGTCCACCTCAGCTCCATAATCCCTCAGACTTGGAACTGGAAAATTTTTTAACTTTCTCCCTATCTTACTACACCTAATCTTTGACAGATCTTGTATATCCCTCTGCTGTCTCTCCCTAGTTCATGCCTTCATTGCATTTTCTAGGACTTTTGTATTGAGTAGTCTTCAGACCTACTCAAGAGTTAGATCCAGGACTGGGGTTAATAGCTCAGTGGTGGAGCACTTGCCTAGCATGTGAGAGGCACTGGGTTCAATTCCCAGCACCACAGATAAATAAATAAAGGTCCATTGACAACTGAAGAAAATTTTCTTTAATTAAAAAAAAAGAGACCCACTTCAGTGAGTCATCATTCCCTATTAAACAGGGTACAAACCAACTATTCAGTCTGGTATTCAGACTGTCCTGGTAGAAGTAGCTCATTTTATATATTTGTATTTTTCATAAGTTTTAATCATTCTATAAGTCAGATTCAGTATGTTTCATCCTGAATGCTTAGGACCAGAAGTGTTTCAAATTTGGAGCATTTCAGATTTTTGGATTGGGGATGCTCAGCCTGTACTTTAAAATAGTTAAAATTTTAAGCTAGGTACATGTTTATTTACTTCTAAAAATTTTGTATACAATGATTGAGGGAGAAAAACACCTGAAATAAATAAATTATATATTTTTTCAATTAACTGATAATTAGTTAATGGATTTGGCAGTGTAGTTATTCCATGAAAGAAAACTAAGTAATTTTGATGAAATGTTTGCTTCTTTGGTATGTGGGTGAAATAACAATCAGTTGTTTTTTAATACAGCTAAAATTCATATTGAAAACTCCTTTTAAAAATTATAACTAAAGATAATTCATCTTGTCATCACTTCACTTTTGCTTTTGCATATTGACATATCTGCATATAATTTGTTTGATAATATACTGCTTTATATTCTATTTTACTAAATTTTATATCATGATTTCTCCATAGTTCCTCAGTTCTGCAAAAATCTTTATTATTTTACATTAATGTTTATATAAGCTTTGGTAGGTATATCATAGTGATATATCATATCATCTTCATTAACACCACACATACAACAAAGAATGTGTGTGTTTCTTTTGAATCATTTTCTTAGAATAAATTCCTAGAAGCATACAGGATTTTAAGGTCAAAGTGGCATTTGCTAAATATTACTATTTATTTACCTAAAAGTTTTACAGCTTTACAATGCCATAAATAACAACTGAGAAAATTCATTTTTCGAAAAGATAGTTTTGAGTACTATCATACCAAAACAACATTTTGTTTTTCAAATGGTATATGTAGCTTGTATATCTTTATTTCAAAGGTAAACATTTCTAAATGTTTGTTTTCTATGTTATATAAATCTGAGTTTTAAAAAATACATTAAAACATAACTTATTTTCAAATGTATGATATGTATCTGCTAAAATGAAGTAATTATCTCTGATTTATAAAGGTATATTATGATTATTTTAAGAAATCTAATTTAAGAGATCTTGAATGAAGCTTTTCAGTGGAGTGTATCTGGTTAATCACCAGGAACTGAGTAAATAAAATGGATGAAATTCCTTAAGATAAACTTCAAACTAGTTCTGGACATTGTTTTTGAAACAATATTTTTTAAAATCTCTTAAGAAATAAGAATGATGGTAGAAGACTTGGCAATCACATAATACATAATAACTAAATTAGTGTCACACTGACATAAAAAAGCTTACAGATTAAGTGGGACAAACTAGATAACTGAAACAAACCTACAATAAATAAGATAAAAATAAGCATTTCAAATTAGTGATAATTATCATCAGTGGAACAATTTCTTAACCATTTGGATAGAAAAAAATAGATCCCTACTCTAACCATTTGGATAGAAAAAAATAGTCCCTACCAGACTCCAAAATGAAAGCACTAGAAAAAACATATATAAATATTTTTATATTCTTGGGTTGAGAAGATTCTTTCAAAGAGCAATATTAAAGGCAGACACCATAAAGAAAAAGACTGACAGCTTTGACCACTTAAACTTTTTTAACTTGTAAAAGTTAAAAAGGAAGAAAACTTAAAGGCAAAGAACTGTATAAGTTATTTGCATTAAATAAATATGACAGGCAAAGGATTAATGTCCAAATATTCTTACAAATCTACAAAACTGACAGACATCCCAATAGAAATATAAATAAAAGCCATGAACATACAAATCACAGAGATTACAAATAGCCAGTAAACATGTTAAAAAATCAACTTTCCACGGTCAAGAAAATACATACTAAAAACAGTGAGACACCATTCCTACTAGATCAATAAGGATTAATACTACCACGCAATGCTGATGGTGAGCGTGAGAATAATGTGATCAATCATTCTCACATAAAACCCTTCTGGAGAGCAATTTGACTAGATATGTCAGAAACATCACCCATTGACCTAGAAATTTTGCTTCTAGTATTTTGTTTCAAGAAGATTATAAGGAACCTGTACCAAGGTGAATATACAGTGATATTTATTGTACTGCTGCTTATAATACCACTTTTCATGAGAGGAATTTCAGCATGATAGGATTCAGACTGCTGCCCACTATGGTGGCACACACCTGTAATCCCAACAACAGGGGAGGCTGAGGCAGGAAGATCAAAGTTCAAGGCTAGCCTCAGCAACCTAGTGAGGACTTTAGTTACTTAGCAAGACCTTGTCTCAAAATAAAAAATTAAAGTGACTGGAGATGTGGCTTGGTGGTTCAAGTGCTCCTGGGTTCAATCCCCAGTACCAAAAAAATAAAGATTCAGACTGCTGAAAGACCATTAGACCTTTATCTTTGTGCCTCAGTTTCCTCTTCTACAAAATGGAAATAGTAATATCCATTAAATAGAACTATTCTGCAGGTTAACATGCTTAGAAACAGTTCTTGGCACATAGTAAAGTGTGTATGTTTCTTTTGAATACTAAAAGCCATTTCATTGTAGGCTATGATTGTAACAGAATAGTCTTAATATCCAACAATGAGATGTTTAAGTAAATTATGATTTAGTTATAGTGGAATATTCTACACCCACCTGATAATGTAGACTCATGTTTTTGATTTTTAAATGTTCACTTTACTTTGCTAAATGGAAAGGGCAAATTAGGAAACAGTATGATCCCATTTTTATTTTTTTAAGTTGTTCTAATTAGTTATACATGATAATAGGATGCATTTTGACACAAATAGGATGCATTGTACACAAACGGCTGTACATAGTGCAGAGTCACACCTGTAGCGTAGTCATACATATATATAGGGTAATGATGTCCATCTCATTCCACTGGCTGCCCCTCACCGCCTCCCCTCCCCTCTCTCCCTTCTGCTCAATCCTAAATTCCTTCATTCTTCCCTACCCACCCCCACTATGGATCAGCATTTGATTATCAGAGAAAACATTCAACCTTTGGTTTTGGGGGTTTGGCTTATTTTGCTTAGCATTATGTTCTCCAGCTCCATCCATTTACCAGCAAATGCCATAATTTCATTCTTATTTAAGGCTGAGTACTATATCATTGTGTATATACGCCACATTTTCTTTATCCATTCATCTGTTGAAGGGCACCTAGGTTGGTTCCACAGTTTAGCTATTGTGAATTGAACTTCTATAAACATTGATGTGGCTGCCTCACTGTAATATTGCTGATTTTAAGTCCTTTAGGTATAAACTGAGGAGTGGGATAGCTGGGTCAAATGGTGGTTCCATTCCAAGTTTTCTGAGAAATCTCCACACTGCTTTCCAGAGTGGTTGCACTAATCTGCAGTCCCACCATCAATGTATGAGTGTACCTTTTTCCCCCACATCCTCGCCAAAACTTATTGTTGCTTGTATTCTTTTTTTTTATGTCATTCAATCTTTATGTTTAAAAATAGGGTATGTAATGTGTATGTGCATCCTGAGACTAATTCTGAAAAAATAAAAAAATTTTTAAAAAAGCAGAAAACAGAAATGTTTCCAGGTAGGAGACATAAACATAGAGGGAGAATATTTTTCCCTATGTACTCCTGAGATGTTTTTTATCATGCGTATACGGAATGCAAACAAAATTTTTGTTTGTTTTTTTGAATAGTGTATTTCCTTTTTTTTAATTTATTTTTATTGTAAACAAATGGGATACATGTTGTTTCAGTTTGTACATGGAGTAACAGCATACTATTTGCATATTCATATATTTACATAGAGTAATGATGTTTGATTCATTCCATTATTTTTTTCCTTCCCCTCCCACCCCTCCTACCCCTCCTACCCCTCCTACCTCTCTTTTCCCTCTATACAGTCCCTCCTTTCTCCATTCTTGTCCCACTCCCACCCCCGATTAAGAGTCATCATCCACTTATCAGTGAGATCATTCCTCTTTTGGATTTTTGAGATTGTCTTATCTCACTTAACATGATATTCTCCAATTTCATCCATTTGCCTGCAAATGCCAGAATTTTATTATTCTTTATAGCTGAGTAATATTCCATTGTGTGTGTGTGTGTGTGTGTGTGTGTGTGTGTATATATATATATATGTATATATATATATATATATATATATATATGACAGTTTCCTTATCCATTCATCAATTGAAGGGCATCTAGGTTGGTTCCATAGTCTGGCTATTGTGAATTGAGCCGCTATGAACATTGATGTGGCTGAATCTCTGTAGTGTGCTGATTTTAAGTCCTTTGGGTGTAGGCCGAGGAGTGGGATAGCTGGGTCAAATGGTAGGTCCATTCCAAGTTTTCTAAGGACTCTTCACACTGCTTTCCAGAGTGGCTGCACTAATTTGCAGTCCCACCAGCAATGTATGAGTGTACCTTTTTCCCCACATCCTCTCCAACACCTATTGTTGCTTGTGTTCTTGATAATCGCCATTCTAATTGGGGTGAGATGGAATCTTAGTGTAGTTTTGATTTGCATTTCTCTTATTATTAAAGATGTTGAACATTTTTTCATATATCTGTCGATTGCTTGTACATCTTCTGTGAAGTGTCTGTTCATTTCCTTAGCCCATTTGTTGATTGGGTTATTTGTATTCTTTGTGTAGAGTTTTTTGAGTTCTTTATAGATTCTGGAGATTAGTGCTCTATCTGAAGTATGAGTGGCAAAGATATTCTCCAACTCTGTAGGCTCTCTCTTCACATTGCTGATAGTTTCCTTTGCTGAGAGAAAGCTTTTTAGTTTGAATCTATCCCAGTTATGATTCTTGCTTTTATTTCTTGTGCTATGGGAGTCCTGTTAAGGAAGTCTGATCCTAAGCCAACAAGGTGATGATTTGGACCTACTTTTTCTTCGATAAGATGCAGGGTCTCTGGTCTGATTTCAAGGTCCTTGATCCATTGTGAGTTGAGTTTTGTGCAGGGTGAGAGATAGGGGTTTAGTTTCATTCTGTTGCACATGGATTTCCAGTTTTCCCAGCACCATTTGTTGAAGAGGCTATCTTTTCTCCATTGCATATTTTTGGCCCCTTTGACTCGTATGAGAAAATTGTATTTATTTGGGTTTGTGTCCGTGTCCTCTATTCTGTACCATTGATCTACCTGTCTATTTTGGTGTCAATACCATGCCATTTTTGTTACTATTGCTTTGTAGTATAGTTGAAGTTCTGGTATTGTGATACCCGCTGTTTCATTCTTCCTGCTAAGGATTGCTTTAGCTATTCTGGGTTTCTTATTCTTCCAGATGAATTTCATAATTGCTGGCTCTATTTCTGTGAGGTACGTCATTGGGATTTTAATTGGAATTGCATTGAATCTGTATAGCACTTTTGGTAGTATGGCCATTTTGACAATATTAATTCTGCCTATCCAAGAACATGGGAGATCTTTCCATCTTCTAAGGTCTTCCCTAAGTTCTTTCTTCAGTGTTTTGTAGTTTTCATTGTAGAGATCTTTTACCTCTTTGGTTAGATTGATGCCCAAGTATTTTTTTTTTTTTTGAGGCTATTGCAAATGGAGTTGTTTTCCTCATTTCCCTTTCAGCTGTTTCGTCGCTTGCATATAAAAATGCTGTAGATTTATGCGTGTTGACTTTATAGCCTGCTACTTTGCTGAATTCATTGATGAGGTCTAGAAGTTTTCTGGAGGAGGTTTTTGGATCCTCTAAATATAGAATCATGTCATCAGCAAATAGTGACAGCTTAAGTTCCTCTTTTGCTATTCATATCCCTTTAATTTCTTTAGTCTGCCTAATTGCTCTGGCTAGAGTTTCGAGGACAATGTTGAATAGAAGTGGTGAAAGAGGACATCCCTGTCTTGTTCCCGTTTTTAAAGGGAATGGTTTCAGTTTTTCTCCATTAAGAATGATGTTGGCCAAGGACTTAGCATAAATAGCCTTTACAATGTTCAGGTATGTTCCTACTATCCCTATTTTTTCTAGTGTTTTGAGCATGAAGGGCTGTTGTATTTTGTCAGTTGAAATAACCATATGATTCTTATCCTTAAGTCTGTTGACATGACGGATTACGTTTATTGATTTACGAATGTTGAACCATCCTTACATTCCAGGAATGAACCCCACTTGATCGTGGTGCACAATTTTCTTAATATGTTTTGGATACGGTTTGCCAATATTTTGTTAAGGATCTTTGCATCTATAGTCATCAAGGATATTGGTCTAAAATTTTCTTTCCTTGATGTGTCTTTTCCTGGTTTGGGTATAAGGGTGATATTGGCTTCATAGAATGAGTTTGGTAGGGTTCCCTCCTTTTCTATTTTTTGGAATACTTTGAGAAGTATTGGAATGAGATCTTCTTTGAAGGTCTTGTAGAACTCGGCTGAGAATCCGTCTGGTTCTGGGCTTTTCTTGGATGGTAGATATTTAATGGCTTCTTCTATTTCATTGCTTGATATTGATCTGTTTAAATCGTGTATGTCCTCCTGGTTCAGTTTGGGAGGAGCATATGTCTCTAGAAATTTGTCAATGTCTTCGGTACTTTCTATTTTGTTGGAATACAGATTTTCAGAGTAGCTTCTCATTATGTTCTGTATCTCAGTGGTGTCTGTTGTGATATTTCCTTTTGCATCATGTATTTTAGTAATTTGAGTCTTCTCTCTCCTTCCCTTTGTTAGTGTGGCTAAGGGTTTATCTATTTTGTTTACTTTCTCAAAGAACCAACTTTTTGTTTTGTCAATTTTTTGAATAGTTTCTTTTGTTTCAATTTCATTGATTTCAGCTCTGATTTTAATTATTTTCTGTCATCTACTACTTTTGCTGTTATTCTGTTCTTCTTTTTCCAGGGCTTTGAGCTGTAATGTTAGGTCATTTAGTTGTTGACTTTTCATTCTTTTCTGGAACGCACTCCATGCAATGAATTTTCCTCTTAATACCGCTTTCATCGTGTCCCAGAGATTTGGTATGTTGTATCATCATTCTCATTGAACTCTAAGAATTTTTTAATCTCCTCCCTGATGTTTTCTGTTATCCATGTTCCATTCAATAGCATATTATTTAGTCTCCAAATGTTGGAGTAATTTCCTTTTTTAATTTTGTCATTGATTTCTACTCTCAGTCCATTATGATCTGACAGAACACAAGGCAGTATCTCTATTTTTTTGCATTTCCTAAGGGCTGCTTTGTGGCATAACACATGGTCTATTTTCGAGAAGGTTCCATGGGCTGCTGAGAAGAAAGTGTATCCGCTAGTTGATGGATGGAATGTTCTATATATGTCTATTAAGTCTAGGTTATTGATTGTGTTATTGAGTTCTGTGGTTTCTTTGGTTGGATTTTGTTTGGAAGATCTATCTAGTGGTGACAGCAGTGCGTTAAAGTCACCCAGAATTATTGTTTTGTGGTCTGTGTGATTCTTGAAATTGAGAAGGATTTGTTTGATGTACAAGGATGCACCATTGTTTGGGGCATAAATATTTACTATCGTTATGTCTTCCTGATTTATGGTTCCCTTAAGCAGTATGAAATGTCCTTCTTTATCTCTTCTGACTAACTTTGGCTTGTAGTCCACTTTATCTGATATAAGGACGGAACCCCCGCTTTTTTACTGAGTCCATGTGCCTGGTAGGTTTTTTCCCATCGTTTCACCTTTAGTCTGTGGTTGTCTTTTTCTATGAGATGAGTCTCTCACAGGCAGCATATTGTTGGGTCTTTCATTTTAATCCATTCTGCCAGTCTATGTCTTTTGATTGAGGAGTTTAGGCCATTAATGTTCAGGGTTATTATTGAGATATGATTTGTATTCCCAGTCATTTGGCTTATTTTTGGTTTTTAAGTTTGCTTGGTTTCTCCTTTGAGTGGTTTTTCTCTAAGGTAGTTCCTCCCTTTGCTGACCTCCATTGTTGTTTGTCATTTCCTCCTCATGGAATATTTTGTTGAGAACATTCTGTATTGCAGGCTTTCTATTTGTAAATTCTTTTAACTTTTGTTTATCATGGAAGGATTTTATTTCATCTTCAAATCTGAAGGTTAGTTTTGCTGGGTATAGGATTCTTGGTTGGCAACCATGTTCTTTCAGAGCTTGAAATATGTTGGTCAAGGCCCTTCTAGCTTTTGGAGTCTGGGTTGAGAAGTCAGCTGCTATCTGTATTGGTCTCCCCCTATATGTAGTCTGATGCTTTTTTCTCACGGCCTTCAAAATCCTATCTTTATTTTGAATGTTAGGCAATTTCATTATAATGTGCCTTGGTGTGGATCTGTTGCGATTCTGTGCATTTGGTGTTGTATAAGCCTCTTGTATTTGATTTTCCATTTCATTCTTCAGGTTTGGGAAATTTTCTGATATTATTTCATTGAATAGGTTGTTCATTCTTTTGGTTTGTATCTCTGTGCCTTCCTCAATCCCAATAATTCTTAAATTTGGTCTTTTCATGATGTCCCATATTTCTTGGAGATTCTGTTCATGATTTCTTACCATCTTCTCTGTTTGGGCGACTTTATATTCAAGATTAAATATTTTGTCTTCATTGTCTGAGGTTCTGTCTTCCAAGTGGTCTAGTCTGTTGGTGATGCTTTCCATTGAGTTTCTTATTTGGTTTATTGTCTCCTTCATTTCAAGGATTTCAGTTTGATTTTTTTGGAGAATCTCTATCTCTTTTTTGAAATAATCTTTTGCTTCCTGCAGGTGCTCTTTCAGCTTATTGGTATTATCATTCATTGCCTGCATTTGCTCTCTTATCTCATCCTTTGCTTCGCAAATCATCTTAATCATGTATAATCTGAAGTCCTTTTCTGACATTTCTTCTAACATACTGCCATTGCATTCTATTACTATAGAATCTAGATTTGTTTGGATCATTTTCTTCCCTTGTTTTTTCATGTTGTTCATGTATCTTCCCCTCTAGCAGTGCAGATCTGGGGTATTGCACATTTCCCCCTATAGGCTTATAGTGGCCCTATAGGTTTCCAAAACCCTTTCTTTAAGGGAAGATCAATATTAGCAGTGCCCAAATCAGACACTATGCAATCCTAGACCAAATAGCCCCTATGGGGACAATAACAAAATTGTCATAATAAACAAAATGAGTTCAGATGTTATCTTCGGTAAAACAAACAGGTTTGCAATAAGGTGTGCAGTTTCTAATGGAGGACAAAGAGGATGCAGAGGGATATAGAACATGGCTGTTAATGGGATAAGAAAAGAATATACAGAAGTTCTAGAAAATAGAAAGGGTGAGAGTGTAATCAAAAGAAATTGGATGTTAGCATGCAAAAAAGGGAGAAAGAGACTCTGAGGGAACAGGTAAACAAAAGGAAAAGAAAGCAAGAAAGTAAAGAAATAAAAAAAATTTTTTAAAAAAGGAGAAAAAAGAAAATCTACTGTATAACAGTCATATACTAATGAAACCTCCCAGTGTTCAGTAGCCTGATGCATGAGAGGTACCTGACAATGAGCTTCAAGCCTCCAGCAGGCGTCTCAGGATGGGATTTGCCCCACCCGAAGATCGGAACTATGGCTTCCAGGATTATCCAAGATGGCCGCTGTGGCTTCGAAATGTGTTGGCAAATGGGGAGTTGCAGCTCAGGGGTGGACGTGGTCAGCTGGAGGTCCTGGAGACAGGATGCAGTTGGTCCGGCAGGGGTCCTGGGGGTCCAGTGTGTTTGGTGTAGTTGTGGGATCCTAGAGGCCAGGTGCAATCAGTCGGTCTGGGTTCCCACTGAAAGGGCTCAGTCAGTTGGTCTGGGGGTCCTGGCAGCAGGGAGCAGTCAGTTGATGTGAGGGCCCCAGAGGCAGGGAGTGGTCGGTCGGGCTGAGGGATCCTGGAGATGGGGCTAAGTCAGTCCAGCCAGGGGTCCTACAGGGCCTGGCTGTTGTCTCAAAATGGCAGCAGCCACATGTAATCAAACCTGCAGGTACTGTGACAGTGAACTTCCAGGCGACAGCAGGCAGCTGGGTGCTCCACTGGCGGTCTGCGGTCAGTCTGCTGGCAGCTGTCGGACGATCCGGAGGTGAACCTTGAGCATTGGGTGATGGATAGGGGTAAGGTAGGCAATGGACAGGCGAGAGGCAGGCAAATGGCAGATGATAGACGCCTGACAGTGAGCAGTCTGCTCTCAAAAAAGGCTGCAGGTCATCACAGCAGACAAATGGGGTAAACACCAGGGGATCGATAAGCAGCAAAAACTGCCTCACTGAGAAACAGATATCCTCTGCTTGAATCCGGCATTATGGAGCAACAAGGAATGCAGCCTCCCTCTAGTCCGCCATCTTGGGTCTTTTGAGCCATTCTTCACACAGCTACCATACCTTCTATTGCTTGTATTCTTGATAATTGCCATTCTGGCTGGAGGAAGGTGAAATCTTAGTTTTGATTTGATTTTCTCTATTGCAAGAGATGATGAACATTTTTTCATATGTTTGTTGATCGATTGTATTTCTTCTTCTGTGAAGTGTCTTTTCAGTTCCTTAGCCCATTTAGTGATTAGGTTATTTGTTTTTTTGGTGTTAAGTTTTTTGAGTTCTTTATATATCCTGAAGATTAGTGCTCTATCTGAGGAGTGTGTGGTAAAAATTTTTTCCCATTCTGTAGGTTCTCTCTTCACATTATTGTTTCCTTTGCTGAGAAGAAGCTTTTTAGTTTGAATCCATTCCACTTATTGATTCTTGATCCCATTAAAAAAAAAATAAGCTTATATGGTACAGACAAAAATCAGAGAATATGTTAGTAGTGTTTCTCTCTGACTAGTGGGAGAACAGAGATTATTTTGTTTGTTATTACTAAGTTTTTTATGAACATATATTACTTGTGTAAAAAATAATAAAATAGAAAAGGCAGTTCTTCTAGTAGTTAAACAGTTTCTGTGCGATCCAGAAATTCCTTTCCTAGGAATATAGGTAAGAGAATTGAAAACACAATTATACAAAAACTTGTACGTAGCACCTTATTCATAATAGCCAAAAAAGTGGAAACAACCCAGTGTTCTTCCATTAATAAGTGGATAAACAAAATGTGATATATCCACAAAATAGAATTTTTTGGCAATAAAAAGAATGAAGTGCTTTATGATATTTATTTATGACACAGATGAACCTCCAAAACATTATGCTAAGAGAAAGAAGTCAACACAAAAGGCCGTATATTACATGATTTCATTTAAATGAAATGTCCAGAATAGACAAATCTGAAGAAAAGAAAGTCCAGTTTACTGGTTGCTTAGGGCTGGGCAGAGAAGGGAGTAGAAAGTGACAGCTAAAATTACAGGATTCCTTTGGGGGAATGATAAAAATATTCAGGGATTGCATAGTAGTAATAGCTGCACAAGTTATGAATACATACACTAAAAACCACTGAATCATGTACTTAGAAGGGGAACTTTACAGAATGTGCATTTTATCTTAATGTTTAAGAAAAGTAAAATTGAATCTTAGCTAGAAGACACTGGGGTTTGTTTTATGTTTATTATTGTTTTACATTATTGGGGATTGAACCCAGGGTCTCACACGTGCTAGGCAAGTGCTCTACCACTGTGTTACATCCCTAGCCTTCTTATTTTATTTTTGAGACAGTGTTCCATTAAGTTGTAATCCTGCCTCAGCCTTCTGAGTAGTTAGAGTTATAGGCATGTGTCACCATACCCAGCTCTAGGTACAGAATTTATTTAAAAACATTTGTTAACAAGTTAAAATTAATTTTTCACTGAATTTTGTAATGATAGTCATGGTTGGTTTGTTTTGCAGTACTAGGGATCAAATCCAAGGTTTTCTGCATGCTAGGCAAGCATCTATCACTGAGCTATACCCCCACAACTTGGTTGTAAATTTTTAAAGAGTTTTTAATTTTAAGTAAATTATAAGTGACCAAATAGTTACATCTTTACAGCCTCCTCTACTCCCACTTTTTAAATGAAAAGTTTGACTGTTTTAAAATTGATATAGGAAGATGTTTGCAGGCTTCAGGATTTTTTAAAATTATTTGTACTACTTTTGCAGTTTTTATCTTTTCTTAAATGCTCAATTACCATTCTAGTGACTTTCAGACGGTGTTTTGTTTTATTTCATTTTATTCGGAGACAGGGTCTCCATTGCCCAGGCAATCCTCTTGCCTCAGCCTCCCAAGTGGCTGAGATTATGGGCATGGATTACTGCCTAAGGTTGTCTACCAGCTCAGAGAGTTTTAAATGAGAGTGTGTCTAGTCATGTCTTCTCAAATAAACTGTCAGCTCTAGATTCCATTGTATGGTGTACATATGGTTTAAGTATGTTCTAAAATAATGTAAGCCATATAAATAGCTCTCATTTTCCCTTTAATGATTTCCCTTTCCCCTGTTCCCATTCCCTTCACTCCCCTGGCCTTTCTTGTGCTCCAAAATATTAAAAGGGTTAGAGTATAATACCTACTTTTTGTAATTTTTTTTTTTTTTTTGAGACAGGGCCTTACCAAGTTGCTGAGGCTTGCCTTTGAACTTGTAGTCCTCCTGCATCAGCCTCCCAAGTAGCTAGGATTACAGGCATGCAATCACCTTCCCTGGCATACCTTCTTATTAACTAATACTTTCCATAAGCGTTTATTGAGCATCTATTATATGTTAAGGCATAATGCTAAAGTTAATGGTACAGAAAGGAAATATCTAGATTCAGACAGTTAAAATGACATATCTTAGAGCTACTCCCAGAAGAGTTAGGAAGGCAGTCATTCAAATAGAGATGGCCAGACAAGACTTCCTTTTATCATCAACATATTAGAAAGTTGATATTTGAAACCAAGACACATGTTATGATGTAGTTTTAGAGAACTGTTAAAGAAGTCTAGCTGATGTTTTGCCTTTAGCACATCCATAAGTACATAAGCACAAGAAAAAAAATATCTTGAGAAAAATCAAAGGTATCTCTCCCCAAGACATGTATATAAGCCAAAAGTCATTTTTTTTTTAATTGGCATGAATATAAGCAGTACAGATATAGTGACATTGGGTGAAACTTTGATTTCTGCTTCCATGGCTGCTTAACCTAAATAAGAGCTTTTAAACCATTAGAACTTTTAGGGGCTTTGCTTCCCCAAATAATATATGCATTAAATTAAAAAACAAAATACCATCATGAATTTAATGAAATTACTGTTCTCACTGCTGTTTTTAAAGAAACCAACAATCCTATTTACTTTGCACTGGTTCTACACAACTGATTTTCATCTGATATATACTGGTACAGCCATATTGATTGTTAAATATGAAATACATCCTTACTGGTTTATAAAGAGCCATCTGGATGACCCACTGCAGCCTGCCTCACCCCATGTACTACATCCTTGACTCTCCACAATCCAATCATTAAAAGGTTATCCTCAGACATAGCTAGAAGCCCTTAGGACCCTTTTTCACTACCTTTGCAAGCTTATTGATTGCTGGCACATGGATAATTCATAATATTCATAATATTCAAAATTATCCATTTTGAATATTGCCCTGATTGATTATTGTGAGTAAATCATTATTGTTTTGTCAGAGTTTGCCTTCTCTCTGGTGTAATCAGATGGTGATGACTCTAGCACACCTGCATTGCTTTTCTGTGTAGGATTCTGTAAAAATTCAGTTTTATTAAGTTTCTGAATAAGCCCACAGTGCCATCATGGTGCTGTGACTCTAATATGATCTACTAAACCTCACTACTTTTTCCCCCGTTTCCCTCAGTGTCGACAGTTCCACCTAATTCTCTATTCTCTTGTCATTCCTTTTAGTTCGCTTTGCACCATACAGGCCTCCAGATATCTCCCTGAAGCCACTGCTCTTTGAAGTGCCCAGTATCACTACAGAGTCAGTGTTCGTTGGCCGCGATTGGGTATTCCATGAAATAGATGCTCAACTTCAAAGTTCAAATGCTAGCGTGAACCAAGGAGTGGTGATCGTGGGAAACATTGGATTTGGCAAAACTGCCATCATCTCTAGACTGGTGGCCCTCAGTTGCCATGGCACACGGATGAGACAGATCGCCTCAGACAGCCCACATGCCTCCCCCAAACGTATGTATTCCTTTTTAAAGAACTCCCTACTTAGTTGGCACTGAAATTTGTTCTGACATGTTTATATTACGTGATATATCCTTTTATTTTTTGATCTGTAAAATCTGACTTGCATGTGAGCACCATTACTCAGAATTCAGAGAAAGAATATAATACTCTGTACATTTAACCCACATATCCAGTAGTCACCTATGAGTGACTGAGAAAATCTTTCTCATGGAATAAATTTATGACTCTTCCTGCTGGCTGTCTTTTGGGTAATGACTGCAGCACTTGCCTGTGGAGCCATTTGCATCCATCACTGTCAGTTTGCTCAGCTGTGCCCATTTCTTCTTGTTACATGCCAGCACAATCTGTTTGCAGCCTACATTTCTTTGCTGTTGATGTCAGTGTGCTCCGGTTGGACTTGAGCTTCATTGTGTTCTTGAAGGATTTTTCCTGCTTCCTTGTGAAAAGACACTGAGTTCTCATTTGGCTTCTTTTATCACAAACTTAATGATCACCACCAGTCTCTTGTTTATTTTTAAAACACTCATATGGTACTTAATATATGCCAGAAAGTCTCTAACAGCTCTACAAATATTAATTTATCCAATCCTTTTATCAACTCAGTGAGATTGTTCCTGTTGTCTTAATTTCACAGAGAAATAATCTAGAACTCAGAGAGGTTAAATAAACCTCCCAGGTTTTACAGCCAATAAATGGTGAAACTAAGAAGTGTAGTTTCAGAGACCATTCTCTCGCTCATTTTTCTGTGCAGCTTCTCCTTATTGGTGAAACTCATTCAAGTAAAGAAAATAAAAGGATGTGTATAAATGTTCTTCCTATATACACCATGTGTGTAGCATCCATCTACCTTGTTTCTGCTAGTTTTGAGAAAGCAAAACAGAAAGCCAAGGCTCCACTAGTCCACATCAGTAATCTAGCCCACCACACTTTGAGATAACCTCTAGAAATGTTTGATATGAGATCATAGTAGTTATGGGGTCTAAAAACAGGAACCACTAATTGATTACCCTTCAGATATTCTGGCTTCCTACTGAAGATTAGTTAGCCTTATATGAAAAAGGCAGATAGCCTCTGATAAACTAATGGATGTCTAACCTGTAGAAGAAACCTAACTTCTATGAAGAAAATCAGTTGGAAAAAAAAATAATCCTCTTTACCAGGGTATAGTAATAAATGTTATGAAAGAATTCTCATCTTAAGGGGTTTGTCATGCTTAGATTCTAAATGAAGCTTTTATAAGGTAGATTGACATACTACTGTGAGAGTCAGAAACCCAGGATTTGTGTCCCAGCACTCATATTGACTGTAGTACTTTGTGACCTTGAGAATTTTACTTTGATTGTTTAGATCTCAGTTTTCTCATCTGCAGAATGAAGCAGTATACATCTAAAATTTTGATTCGGAGAACATTTTCATGGTTGAGAGTAAATTTTCACACCTGTTATACTGTTTTCCTTTAAGTGCTTACCATCTATCACACAAAACTACTATTTATCTGGGTAGTCCAAGAGGTGAGCTATTTTAGTGTGTCAGAAAGAAAACCAGGTAGCTAATAGTTTCTCTGACTTCTGTGTATATCACTGTTGCAGATAACAGAGTGGTAGAATCATGCATGACAGAAGATAAATCCCAAGGGCAAGAAGAGCTGCTTTCTCAGAAAGCAAAGGTACCTGGGAGTCCCCCAAAACTCTGGGAGAGCAGGAATTAATTGAACACAGTATATGTGCTCCCCAAAGCAGAGATTATTTAAAGGTAGTTCATTAAGTTATTATCTAATATCCATCGCCTTTTATCTCCTGAGAATCTCCAGAAACACTGGGACACTCCGCATTCATGAGCTAAATGCCCATTGCTGAGACTACATATTTGGCCTGATAGTGAACTTTCTAAACTTGAAAAAGAAGCTGGGAGGGCAGTACATACCTGTAATCCCAGCTACTTGGGAGGCTCAGACAGGAGAATAACAAGTTCAAGTCCAGTATAGCCAACTTAGTGAAATCTGATTTCAAAAAATAAAAAGTGGGGCTGGGGTTCTGGCTCAGTGGTAGAGCACTTGCCTTGCCACTTGTAAGGCACTGGGTCCGGTCCTCAGCACCACATAAAAAATAACTAAATAAAATTTAAAAACTAAATAAAATATTTTTTAAAATTTTTTAAAGTACAAATAAAAAGGGCTGGGAGTATAGCTCAGTGGTAAAGTAACCCGGGTTCAGTCCCCAGTAATGAAAAAAATTCATTTGAAGAATAGTCAGGAGAGATACGGTATGTGATATGTCTATCAAAATTACATAGAAATAGTGTTGCCTTATACAGAGTAAAAATTTTTGTAATGTATTGATCAGACTACATTTTTGTAATCTGTTAATCAGGGTACCACTACCATCTTAACAGAACTAGTAGTCCTTAAAGAAGAATCAAGAATGAGCAACTGATATAATGCAAGCTATTTTTCAGCATAGATTTTTTTATTATATGAGCTGCCACTTAAAAGGCTACTTGTAGCAGCAGAATTTTTTCATTAATTAATAAGAAGGATGTCAGAGGATTGGCCTAATTTTTTACAGAGTTTAACTTACATTAAACTTGGAATAGTTTTATCTGCTATCCCACTTCATTATCCTTGGTCATTGGTGTCAAAGATGTAATAGTAGTAATAATGAAAATAAATGAAAAGTTATGGTGCTTTTGGCTCCTCTCTGTCCCCCGCACCCCACCCATCATCTGTTCTTTCTTCTGTGTCCTCAACACTGAACCTGTACTGCTGCAGAAGATGCGAGTCTGCAGTACTTCATTACCTGGCTCTCTTTTCTCCATAGACAGTCCCTCACCTGCCCCCTCATTGTCATTTCCCTGGTAAAGTACAGAAAAGCTATCAAAGCAGGCACTACCCTGTCATCCTCCTTTCCACCTACTTTCCCAAATCTGGCTTCCCCCATCATTCTCTGACACATCACCTACCCTCTCCAACACATACTCTCTCTCTCTCTCTCTCTCTCTCTCACACACACACACACACACACACACACACACACACTCTCACATTTTGTAAATTCAGACATTGTTTCATTAACTACATCTATTCTCAGTGCAGTCATTGGAGAGTTCTTTTAATACAAGACTATATTTTCCCATCACTAAAAAGTCCCAGTGGTAGTTACTTGGATTTGAGATTTGTTGACAGCTACTAAACCCCCATATAGCTGCTAAGTTATTAACCCCTTCTCTCCCTACTCTGCTCATTTCAGAAGTCTGTTTTGCCATTTAGATATGCATACTACCACCTATTAACTTTTATTTCTACTGTTCTCTGAATATCAAATAGAAAATTAGACACTGAGACAAAAAACGAGAGCATTTCCAAAAGGAAATAGCTAGAAGTCTGAATATTTGAACAATAATTACCCACAAAATCAAATTCCAGATAAAGGGGATAGAGTTGGTGGGGGGATATAAACCAGGAATAATACAGTGATGGATAATCACTGAACTTTACCTCAATTCAAAATGTCATATATTTCTTCAGACTTTTTTACACTGCCATCTCCTATACCCACCATCTGCCATTATTAAGAACTTATTTAGTATCCAAGGAAGCTACTTTCAGTTGAACAAAAGAAAGCTAAATTCACTCTTACTGGTAAGAAGTTACGTGAAGACTACCTCCTCCTTTTCAAGAGCTATTGGCTATCAAATAACAACCTCAAATATAAATTTTAGTGCCTGTTTTAGAAGTATGGTCTTATTTGTAAATATGGCTTATAATTTCTAGTAGTAGTTAAGAATATATTTTCTTAGTAACAGGAACAAGTAGAAGTTAAAATATTTTTAAATCTTAATAGAGCTATAATTTACAACCCATGCAGTTCATCCATTTAAAATGTTCCCCCCACAGTTCAGCTAGTACAACAATCACCAGTCTAATGTTAGAGCATTTTTATCCTACTAAAATAAACCTATTACTCTAAGTAGTAAATCCCTTTTTTCCCACTAACCCCCTACCTCCAGCCCCAAGAAACCCCTAGTTTACTCTCTGTCTCTCTTCTTTGACATAGCATAATATTTTCAAGGATTGTCTATGTTGTTGATTGATATCTCATTTATTTTTATTGTCAAGTTTAATCCATTGTATGGCTACATTGCATTTTATCCCTTCATCAGTTGATTGACATTTGAGTTGCTCTATTTTTTGGCTAATACCATCATGCTTCTCTGAACATTTGTGTACAAGTTTTTGTGTTGATATGTGTTTTTAATCTCTCTTGGGTATATAGCTTGGAGGGGAATTGCTGAATTGCTGGGTCATAGAACAAGTGGAATTAACTAATCATCCTTTAGTTCAGGCTTGTATGATTATATGATGCCACCATCTCGTCTTTTTAATCCAGATGTGGATGCCAACAGAGAGTTGCCACTCACACAGCCACCTTCAGCCCACTCATCTATCACAAGTGGAAGCTGCCCAGGAACTCCAGAAATGCGCAGGCGGCAGGAAGAAGCTATGCGAAGATTAGCCTCACAGGTACAATAGAATTCCCAAGTTGGGGACATGCTATTTCCATTTTAACATCAAGACAAAGATAGGGAGAACCTTGGCAAAGTGAAGAAATAAAGGCGAAGATATACCATGAGAACAGGGAGAAAAGTTGCTGGTTTGTTTTTTTTTTGTTGTTGTTGTTGTTGTTACCCCTAGGGAAACAATATCTTATTATGATGGGTAATTGTTGGAAAGACTTAGAAATAAAAGTCCTCCAAGGAATGGATAACAAGTCACAATCTAAATAATCAATAATTTTTTACTTTTCTTTCTACCTCAAAATTTTTTCTTTATACTATACTGTCTATATTTATACTAGACTTTATATTTACACTCTATTTATACTTTATACTGTCTTTTTTTTAGTTGTAGATGGGCAAAATACCTTTATTTTATTTATTTACATATGGTGCTAAGGATTGAACCCAGTGCCTGGCATGTGCTAGGCTAGTGCTCTACTACTGAGCTACAACCCCAACCCTTTATACTATACTATCTTTATACTATACCTTTTTTATGTTTGCATTTGAAATTCTTCTTTTTTCTCAAAGTAACATAGGTACAGAAAAAAATCAAGTAATGCTCAAAACAAGCAGTTTGCTTCCTCTTCCCAACCCATCCACTCCCCAAAAGCAGCCACTTTCAATTCTTAGGGTATTTTCTTTTTTTTTTTTTAACTTCAATATTTCTAAATAAAACTCATATACTGCTCTAACTTTTCTCATTTATTTACACATTATCTCTTATTATAATGATGAGGATAGTTCTTTCACTTTCCTCCTGTAACCTTCCTAGTACAATTACATCATGATTTTTGACTGAATTCCAATTATAGTGTTCCCAGTTTTAATACTATGCAATCATGATTCACTCTGGAACCAAGGATAACATTTCCCTTTTTTTGTTTTTTTTAATTATTTTTATTGTAAACAAATGGGATACATGTTGTTTCAGTTTGTACATGGAGTAACAGCATACCATTTGTGTAATCATACATTTACATAGGGTAATGATGTTTGATTCATTCTGTTATTTTTTCCTTCCCCCCACCCCTCTTTTCCTTCTATACATCCCTCCTTCCTCCATTCTTACTCCCCTCCAACCCCCCATTATGTGTCATCATCCGCTTATCAGTGAGATCATTCGCCTTTTAGATTTTTGAGATTGGCTTATCTCACTTAGCATGATATTCTCCAATTTCATCCATTTGCCTGCAAATGCCATAATTTTATTATTCTTTATAGCTGAGTAATATTCCATTGTATATATATACCACAGTTTCTTTATCCATTCATCAATTGAAGGACATCTAGGTTGGTTCCATAGTCTGGCTATTGTGTATTGAGCCGCTATGAACATTGATGTGGCTGTATCTCTGTAGTATGCCGATTTTAAGTCTTTTGAGTATAGGCTGAGGAGTCAAATAGCTGGGTCAAATGGTGGTTCCATTCCAAGTTTTCTAAGGAATCTCCACACTGCTTTCCAGAGTGGCTGCACTAATTTGCAGCCCCACCAGCAATGTATGAGTGTACCTTTTTCCCCACATCCTCTCCAACACCTATTGTTGCTTGTATTCTTGATAATCGCCATTCTAATTGGGGCGAGATGGAATCTTAGTGTAGTTTTGATTTGCATTTCTCTTATTACTAAAGATGGTGAACATTTTTTAATATGTCTGTTGATTGCTTGTAGATCTTCTGTGAAGCATCTGTTCATATCCTTAGCCCTTTTGTGGATTGGGTTATTTGTATTCTTGGTGTAGAGTTTTTTGAGTTCTTTATATATCCTGGAAATTAGTGCTGTATCTGAAGTATGAGTGGCAAAGATATTCTCCCACTCTGTAGGCTTTCTCCTCACATCGCTGATAGTTTCATTTGCTGAGAGAAAGCTTTTTAGTTTGAATCTATCCCAGTAGTTGATTCTTGCTTTTATTTCTTGTGCTATGGGAGTCCTGTTAAGGAAGTCTGATCCTAAGCCAACAAGGTGAAGATTTGGACCTACTTTTTCTTCTATAAGATGCAAGGTCTCTGGTCTGATTTGGAGGTCCTTAATCCATTGTGAATTGAGTTTTGTGCAGGGTGAGAGATAGAGGTTTAGTTTCATTCTGCTGCATATGGATTTCCAGTTTTCCCAGCACCATTTGTTGAAGAGGTTATCTTTTCTCCATTGCATATTTTTGGCACCTTTGTCTAGTATGAGAAAATTGTATTTATTTGTGTTTGTGTCCATGTCCTCTTTTCTGTACCATTGATCTACCTGTCTATTTTGGTGCCAATACCATGCCATTTTTGTTACTGTTGCTTTGTAGTATAGTTGAAGTTCTGGTATTGCAATACCCCCTGCTTCATTCTTCCTGCTAAGGATTGTTTTAGCTATTCTGGGTTTCTTATTCTTCCAGATGAATTTCATGATTGCTTTCTCTATTTCTGTGAGGTACATCATTGGGATTTTAATTGGAATTGCATTGAATCTGTATAGCACTTTTGGTAGTATGACCATTTTGACAATATTAATTCTGCCTATCCAAGAACATGGGAGATCTTTCCATCTTCTGAGGTCTTCCTTAATTTCTTTCTTCAGTGTTTTGTAGTTTTCATTGTAGAGATCTTTTACCTCTTTGGTTAGATTGATACCCAAGTATTTTTTTTTTTTTTTTTTTGAGGCTATTGCAAATGGAGTTGTTTTCCTCATTTCCCTTTCAGCTGTTTTGTCGCTTGCGTATAAAAATGCTGTAGACTTATGCGTGTTGATTTTATAGCCTGCTATTTTGCTGAATTCATTGATGAGATCTAGAAGTTTTCTGGAGGAGTTTTTTGGATCCTCTAAATAGAGAATCATGTCATCAGCAAATAGTGACAGCTTATGTTCCTCTTTTCCTATTCATATCCCTTTAATATCTTTAGTCTGCCTAATTGCTCTGACTAGAGTTTCGAGGACAATGTTGAATAGAAGTGGTGAAAGAGGACATCCCTCTCTTGTTCCCGTTTTTAAAGGGAATGGTTTCAGTTTTTCTCCATTAAGAATGATGTTGGCCAAGGACTTAGCATAAATAGCCTTTACAATGTTCAGGTATGTTCCTACTATCCCTATTTTTTCTAGTGTTTTGAGCATGAAGGGCTGTTGTATTTTGTCGAACGCTTTTTCTGCATCAATTGAAATAACCATATGATCCTTATCCTTAAGTCTATTGATATACAGATGTTAAACCATCCTTGCATTCCAGGGATGAACCCCACTTGATCGTGGTACACGATTTTCTTAATATGCTTTTGGATACGGTTTGCCAATATTTTGTTAAGGATCTTTGCATCTATATTCATCAAGGGTATTGGTCTAAAATTTTCTTTCCTTGATGTGTCTTTTCCTGTTTTGGGTATGAAGGTGATATTAGCTTCATAGAATGAGTTTGGTAGGGTACCCTCCTTTTCTATTTCCTGGAATACTTTGAGAAGTATTGGAATGAGATCTTCTTTGAAGGTCTTGTAGAACTCGGCTGAGAATCCGTCTGGTCCTGGGCTTTTCTTGGATGGTAGGTTTGTAATGGCTTCTTCTATTTCATTGCTTGATATTGATCTGTTTAAATCGTGTATGTCCTCCTGGTTCAGTTTGGGAGGAGCATATGTCTCTAGAAATTTGTCAATGTCTTTGGTACTTTCTATTTTGTTGGAATACATATTTTCAAAGTAGCTTCTCATTGTGTTCTGTATCTCAGTGGTGTCTGTTGTGATATTTCCTTTTGCATCATGTATTTTAGTAATTTGAGTCTTCTTCTCTTTGTTAGTGTGGCTAAGGGTTTATCTATTTTGTTTACTTTCTCAAAGAACCAACTTTTTGTTTTGTCAATTTTTTGAATAGTTTCTTGTTTCAATTTCATTGATTTCAGCTCTGATTTTAATTATTTCCTGTCTTCTACTACTTTTGCTGTTATTCTGTTCTTCTTTTTCTAGGGCTTTGAGCTGTAATGTTAGGTCATTTAGTTGTTGACTTTTCATTCTTTTCTGGAATGCGCTCCATGCAATGAATTTTCCTCTAAGTACCGCTTTCATCGTGTCCCAGAGATTTTGATGTGTTGTATCATCATTCTCATTGAACTCTAAGAATTTTTTAATCTCCTCCCTGATGTTTTCTGTTATCCATGTTTCATTCAATAGCGTATTATTTAGTCTCCAAGTGTTGGAATAATTTCCTTTTTTAATTTTGTCATTGATTTCTACTCTCAGTCCATTATGATCTGATAGAACACAAGGCAGTATCTCTATTTTTTTGCATTTCCTAAGGGCTGCTTTGTGGCATAACATATGGTCTATTTTCGAGAAGGTTACGGAGCGACAAGGAATGCAGCCTCCCTCTAGTCCGCCAAACATTTCCCTCTTTTAAAAAATTTTATGGGATTCATGAAATGAAATGCCTCATTTTAAATTGCACTTATTTTTCTTTAAATCTTTGACTAAATCATTCCATAATCCTTACTGTAATTTTATAATATGCCTCTCAGTGCTACTTTCCATGCTTATCAGTTAAATTTTCCCCTAAGAGATACCCTGAAGCCCATGAACCTCAGTCTAGACCTGGGATGCATTTACAGCTTGCCACCTCCTTTTTATTCTGAAAATTCCTGTCACTTCTCTTCTACATTTGATCCCATATCACCTACTTTCTTGATTTTATTCTTCATTTTGTTGGAACAGATCCTTCAGCAGCTTCCTAAGAAAGGATGTGTATAAGTTCTTTGAGATTTAACATTTCTAGAAGCATCTGTATTCTATGCTCATTCTTTTCTTTTTATTTGACATAGTATATCATTCTAGATTAAAAATTATTTTCCCTCAGAATTTTGAAGGCATTGCTCCATTGTCGAGCTTCCAAGATTGATATCAAATAATCTGATACTATTCTTATTCAGAATTCTTTGTATCTAACTTTTTTCTATCCTGAAGCTTTTAAGATCTTTTTTATCACCATTATTCTTGAATCTTTTTTCATTTATTGTGTTAGTACATAGTAGGCCCTGGAAAAACTCTTTAATTTTGGAAAATGCTTTTTTATTGTTTATTAATAATTTCCTCTGTTCTCTCCTTTTATAACTCCTCCTATTAACTTGGTTAATAAGAGCTAATAAAAAATTAAGATTTCCTGTACTGATAATCTAGGGGTTTTTTTAACTTTTCTGTCCTGTTTTTCATATTCTGGTTTTAGGTTTTGAGTTTTTTTATTTTGTTTGTTTGTTTTTTTAAGCCACTTTGATAGATTTCTTCAACATTACCTTCCAGTCCTTTTCCCAAAGTACACACACACACACACACACACACACACACACACACACACACACATTTTAGCAATCATTGTTTTAATTTCTGGTAGCTTTTCCTTTTTCTGCAGTTGTCCACCCCGACTCTTTTTTTTAGCATACTGTTCATGTTTTATGCGTGCAGTGTGTTCTCTTTTCCTTAACCATTAGGTGAGTAAAACTAATTGGAATACCTGAAAGTCAGTGTCCCTAATTTTTTTTCTCGTACTGTTCATATTCTCTAGCAAAGAATCCTCCTGTCCCTTGCCTGGGTGTCATCATTCTGGAGCTGGGCAGAAGAGGGCTAGGGTTTCACCAGTCAATATATACACATTTGCCGAAGCCCCCTCCCCTGTTTGTTTGTTTGTTTGTTTTGTGTGTGTGTGTGTTTTTGATTCTGCACCTAATCCCTACCTTGACCCCTGTTTGTTTGTTTGTTTTGTGTGTGTGTGTGTGTGTGTGTGTGTGTGTTTGATTCTGCACCTAATCCCTACCTTGATCTGTATTTGGTGTCCATAAGTCTAGATTCTCACCTATTTAGTTTCTCTAGTGAAATATAACTCTCCTCCCTGTCACTTTTGAGGAAGTTATCACCTGGCTGGACAGTGTGTGGGAATGGAGATCTGGGGATGTAAACTTCACAGAAATTCTGTTTTCAGCTCCCTTCCTCACACTCACCTTCTACTGTACCTGGGGCTTCTAATTCCTGTGCTTTCCTGAAGTTTTAAAGATGGTCTGTAATAGTGTAAGGTTCTAATTTCTTCACAGAAGAAATTAAATTTCTTTCAATCTAGCTAAGATTCAGAAGCAGCTGTTCACCCAACTTACTTTATTAATTATCCCACCAGTTAACACACACTCATCTACAAATGAGCTTCTGTAAACAGTCAGAAATTTCACTCAGATTCACTGCTCATTCATTTTAAGTTTAAAAGACACCTGTTTTTCCCTAAATATTCCCTGTGTAAATGGTCTCCAGTCACTTCTTTTTTAGAACAAGTAGAATAATATTGCAGAAATATGTAAATGCTGAAGAACTTCCAACATCACAGTCTTTCAGTTATTCATTTAGACTATAACTTTGGAAGCACCAAAAATCCAGAACTAAAGATAAGTCAGTGAAAAAGAAAAAAAAAAAAAAAAAAAAGACAATCTCTATACTATGTAGCTCACATTCCCATGGTGGGAGGATAATAAACAGATAAATATGGCAGATGGTGATTGCTAAAAAGATCTTAGAGAATTAAGTCTACTAGTTAAATATTAGTTCCTGTCTCAGCAAGAGAAGTCCCAAGATATTTATGTTCAGTATTTGAAAAAATATTAAATATTTTAAGTAGGAAATTAGTGACTCTTTATACTTAGTTTAGGAATGAGTGTTTAAAATTTTATGGTTATATCTTCTTTAAGCAAAATATAATTTTTTTCTAGAGATGGGATATTTTTAAGTTTATATTAAACATTGTATAAGAAGTAGCTCCTTAGATTAAGATTGATGATTATGTTCAGTATTTAGAAAATGTTAAATATTATACTCTGGCATAAGCCTGTAATCCCAGTGATTTGAGAGGCTAAGGCAGGAGAATCACAAGTTCAAGGCCAGCCTTAGCAGATTAGCAGAACCCTCAGCAATTTAGCAAGACCCTGTTTCAAAATATAAAAAAGGACTGGGGATGGAGCTCAGTGGTAAAGTGCTCCTGGGTTTAATCCTCAATGCCAAAAGAAAAAGAAAATGTTACATATTGTTAGTAGGAAATTTGACTGTTCCTACTTAGTTGAGAAGTCTATTTTAAGTTTTATGATTATTTCTTCCTTAAGCAAATAAATAAACGTTTGTACCGAGATGTGGGGTATGTTTAGGGATTTGTTTTGTTTTGTTTTGTTTTGTTTTGCTTTGCTTTGCTTTGCTTTGTGGTATTGAGGATTCAACCCAGACTCCTGTGCATGCCAGGCAAGTGCTCTGCCACTGAGCTATATCACCAGCCCTATTTATTTTTTATTTTGAGACCATTTCTCACTAAGTTGCCCAGATTGAACTCAAATTTATGATGCTCCTTCCTCAGCCTCATGAGTAGCTGGAATTACAGGGCTATGCCCCCAACCCTGGCTGGGATATGTTCAAGTTTGTGCTAAACACTATTTAAAAAATGTCCCCCCCAAAAAAGTGATGCATTTATCAAAAGTTAAAAAAAATGACCGCCTCAGGGCTGAGGTTATAGCTCAGTGGTAGAGTGCTTGCCTTGCACATGTGAAGCACTCGGTTCAATTCTTGGCACCACATAAAAGTAAATAAATAAAATAAAGGTATTGTGTCCACCTACAACTGAAAAATAACAAAAGAAGAAGAAATGGCCTAGGCTGGGGCTGTAGCTCAATGGCAGAGTGTGAGGCCTTGGGTTCGATCCTTAGCAGTGCATAAAAATAAACAAATAAAATAAAGGCATGCTTTCTATCTACAACTCCAAAAAAAATTTTTTTAAAGAAATGGCCCTTTCAATTAAAATGTAATGTTATCCCAATGTTGTGCTACATGTTACAGTTCAGTTATGTAAGTTTATGCTGTGAAAGGATAGGGCAGAAGCCAGCAGTCTTGTTTCTCACCAATGACAATCTATAAACAGAAATTTACTTTCAAGTGCAATTTTCAAATGTGTTAGTATTTTGGTGAAGTAGGATAATATTCAAAAAATTTTAAAACCTCTTGATTTGACAGTTCTTTATGTCAATTCTTGTGTATCAGTATTTCCTTTCTTGTGCTGCTAATTGAGAGTTTTTATTATAATTTTAAAAGTTTTATTTCTCAAAACACAGTTTGCACTACAAGTGTAACAGGTTTGCTATGTCTGCATCTCTCAAGCAAATCTCCAGTTAATGTTGTATATTTCTTCTGAAGTGCCATTAGAATAGAAAGGTACAGAGATTTTATTCAGGGCCTTCCCTGGATATGTGAATTTAACTATAACAGCAGTGGATTTTCCCAGGTCTTGGATGCATCACTACCATGTGGTTGTACATACAGAATTTATAGGACATAGAGACATGGCTTCCATTTGCTGAGGACTTAATATGTATTGGTGCTCAGTAGATAAGGTAATTTTTGTTACCTTATCTCTTCATTCTTATCTTAACCCTATGATTTGTCTTAATTATCTTCATTTTACAGATGAGGAAACTGTGGCTCCAGTAATTATTTTTTTTCAATGTCATACTGTTAATAAATAGCAAAACTAGTATTCAAAGCCAGTTTTAGGTAATACTATTATTATCCTCATTCCATAAATGAGAAAGCAGGGCTCTAAGAATAAATAACTTACCTGAGAAAAAAGACTAGTATATTACAGAGTCAAGTGAGGCAGGCAAGCTTCAGAGCTACGTTTTTAACCACTGCTGCTTCTCTAGTGTGACAGAAAGAATTTTCATTTAGTGTTCTATCAGTCATTGAATTTAGCTTCAAAGCAAAAAAAAAAAAAAAAAAAAAAAATGATGATGGAGGTATACCTGTCAGTCATTTAGGTCAACTTAAAATTCTTCTAAAAGGTTTTTATGCAACTAGAAGCTCTTGTCATATTAGGCAAGTTGTCTCTAACTTAGTCCTTAGATAAGACGCTAATGCATATGAAACAAGCTAATATATTTAAAATAAGCTAATTCGAAAAACCAGATAATTTTAAGAAATGTCACAGAGACACAAAAAGTTGCTGCTGCTGTTAAAGCTATCAGCCAAAGAGGTAGTCATTTCAGCAATCCTGTAACATTGAGCATGTTGAACATAATGTGGAAATGTAAGCCAAATACACACACACACACACACACACACACACACACACACAGCCAAAATGGAGGAGATGTGCATAAAACAACCTTAAATTTAATTTTTGTTGCTGCAACTGTTTTTTTTTTTTTAATTTTCATTTAAGAGAAATTAGACCCAAAATAAACAATAAGTAACCTGTAATTGATGTTTCATATAATTTATCTAGGGCTTCTTTCCTCTGAATATTTATACTGAACTTTTATAGTCAGATCCAGATTTCATCTACATCCAATATACTGAATATGGGAAAACAACCTTGTTCACTTGTGTGTTTCGGTTTTTTTTTTTATCTGCCACCCACTGAGAAACCTTCTCTAGCTCTTCAGTTACCTTAAGGTGACCCTGCTTTATTTTACCCCAGCACCCCTATATTTCCTCTTTCATAGTACTTATCTCACTATTTTTTTATGACTTGCTTAATTGCCTCTCTTTCGGGTTAAACTGTAAAGAATAGACAAGGATTATATTTTCAGAATCTAGCATAATGCCTAGCATATAGTGCAAGTGCAATTTATATTTGTGAATGAATTAAATGCCAGTATTTTCTGTTATGAAATCTTATGGCATCTAATTAGGTATTTACTCATAATAATTTTTCCTAACCAACTTATTATGTCAAATCTGAATCAGATTCATATACCCCCAAGAATGAATCTTGGTAGAGCCTGGAATTCACCAATCCTCTGAGACATAAGTTTCATAAACTATCGATTAAATATACTTAGGACTATTCATTTTGTGTAAGATGTACTTCTACAGGAATCTAGATGAACTAAGTAAATTAGTCACTTTGTTTTAAATATTTGTACTTGATATTGGTCCTAACTCCCTTTGACTCAAGTAATCTATAATTGAATAGTAACAGTCTACAGAGTATAGCTATTTAGGTCTAGGATTATAACAAAGCTAAATATTATGCTGAGCTCTGCCACAACTAATTAAACAACAGGGCTCTCACTACCCAGTGTTAAAACATACTATAAATCCTCTATAATCAAAACAATGTGGTACTGGTGTGTGAGTAGAGAAATAGAATAGAACAGAAAATTCATAGTTAGACCCAAATATGTGTGGATACTTAGTATGCAACAAAGGCAGCATCTTAGGTCACTAAAGTGAAAATGGACTTTATATATGAGAGATAAATTAATATATTTCTCATACCATGCACAAGAGTAAACTCCAAATGGAGTGGGGATCCAAATATCAAAAAATGAAACCATGCAAAAACATTGAAATCTTACAAGTAATAGTGGAAAATATGAATGACTTCATCTTTGACCTTGGTGAAGGGAAAGGCTTTTTAAGATCTAAATCTAAAAGAATAGAAGAAAAGATTGATAAATTTGATTTCATAAAAATTTGTTTAAATGTTGTATGACCAAAAAAAGCACTAGAAACAAAGTCAAAGATAACTAATAAATTGAAAGAAAATATTCACAACATGCCCTGAAATCACAGGTAAAAAAAAAAACAAAAACAGACAAATGAGATGGCATCAAATGAAAAGCTTCTACACAGCAAAGGAAATAATTAACGATGGGAAGAACCCACAGAACAGGAAAAAATGTATATAAACCATACTCTGATAAAGCTTTAATATCCAAAAAACATAAGGAACTTAACTCTGTAGCAAGAAAATATCCCAACAACGAATGGGCAAAGAACGTTCCTATGTAGTTGGCACCTCAAGGTCCCCCAGAGGCCTGTATATTAAAGACCCAGTCCTCAGTTTGTAACTATTGGGAAATAGTGGAAACTTTCAAGAGGAAGGTCTTTCCATCATTGTGGCTATATTCTTAAAGACAGAGACCCCCCAGCTTTTTCCTCATTCTCTTTTTGGCTTTCTGGCCATGAGACAGGCAGTTTTGTTCCACTGTGCACTTTACCATGATGTGCTGCTTCCCATAGGACCAGAGCAGTGAGGCCAGTTGATCATGAGCTGAAACCTCAAGCCAAAGTAAACCTTTTCTCTGTAATCTCAGGTATTTGAATAACAGAGAGCTGACTAATGGAGACCTGAGCAGACATTTCTCAAAAGAAGACATACACATGGCCACAAGATACATAAAAAATGCCCAGCATCACTAATCATTAGAGAAATACAAATTAAAACCATAATGAGATTTTATACCTCTTAGAATGACTTTTATCAAAAAGGTGAAAGATAACAAATATTGGCAAGGCTGTATAGAAAAGGGGACACTTGCACATTGTTGATGGGAGTGTAAATTAGTATAGCCATTATGGAAAATTATATAGCAGTTCTTCAGAAAGCTAAAAACAAGCCTGGGGGTGTAGTTGTATCTTTGTGGTAGAATGCTTGCCTAATGAGCCCATGGCCCTGGTTTGAATCTCCAGCACCCCATTCCCCACCCTGTTCCCATCAAAAAAAAAAAAAAAAAAAAAAAAAAAAAAAAAAACCTCACAATATAACTACCATATGATACAGTAATTCTATTTCTGGATATATCCAAAGAAACTGAAATCAATATATTGAAGGAATATCTGCACTGCCATGCTCACTGTAACATTATTCACAACATCCAAGATATAGAATCAGCCTAATTGTCTATCAAAAATGAGTGGATAAGTAGGTAAACTATAGAACCATCCTAGGTGCCCTTCAACAGATGAATGATTTTAAAACTGTGGTATATATACAAAATGGAATATTACTCATCCATAAAAAGAATGACTTTATGACTTTTGCCCCTAAATGAATGGATCTGGAGACTATCATGCTAAGTGAAATAAACCATTCCCCAAAAACCAAAGGTCAAATGTTCTCTCTGATATGCACGGATGCTAATGCACAACAAGGGGAGAAGGGAAGAGCAGAAGTTCAGTGGATTAGACAAGGGGAATGAAAGGAAGGGAGGGAATAGAAATAAGAAAGATAGTGGAATGAATCTAACATGACTTTCCTATGTACATATATGAATACATCACAGTGAATCTCCACATCATGTACAACCCAAAGAATAGGATCCTAATTAGAATAAGTTATACTCCATGTATGTATATTATGTCAAAGTACACTCTCGTGTCGTGTCTATCTAAAAAGAACATATTTTAAATAGACAAAAAAAATGAGTGGATAAAGAAAATATGGAATACTATTCAACCTTTCTAAAAACAACATAGCTGAATCTAAATCACATTATCCTAAGTGAAGTAAACCATGCACAGAAATATAAATACTGCATGTTCTCACTTATATGTGGAATCCAAAGAAGTCGAATGCCTAGAAGTACAGTAGAATGAAGGTTAACAGAGACTGCAGGTGGCAAGTGGAAAAAGAGAGAATGGGGAATTGTTAAACAAAGAGGACAAAATTTCAGATAAAAGAAACACATTTTGAGATCAACTGCACAGAAGGTTGACAACAAAATAACCAAGAGAATAGTGTGATATATTGATATATCAATTAGCATGGTTTAATCATTCCAAATTATATACACATACCAAACATTACATTGTATTCCATCAACATATACTTAAGATTTGTCAATCAAAAATAATAGTAATCAGAAAAATGAGAAATTATACCCCATTTATGTATGATATCAAAGTGCATAAATGCATTGTAATGTATAGCTAATTAGAATAAATTTTTAAAAATAATAGTAATAATTTTTTAAATCTACCTCTTGTTAAATTTTAGCATAGTATCAAAGAAGAATGTCTGCAGTTTCCTGAAATGGTTATTAAACCATCCTTCACTTCTCTAGCTACATATGGGTATACATGTGGAGAGAGAATAGACTTTATATATAGTCATATATATACATATATAACTTGACTTTCCTCATCTACTTAAAGCAATTTATTGCAATATATTGAATGCAGTTATGAGTCTGTTGCAAAAATGTAAAACAATGACACTTTTCTTTCTGAAATTTTTGTTTTGAAAAATGCTATTTTCATAAAAATATCTTCTTAGGTGTCAGCATGTAATGTTTATTATTTTTATTTTAAGAGAATCAATAAACAAAAATATTACGAAAAAATATTCTCAATAAATATCACAGCCCCCTGTATTTAAAGGACACCACCCTACCCAACCCATTACTCTTCCCAGAGGCCTCTTTTTTAAAATATTTTTTTAGTTGTCAGTGGACCTTTATTTTATTTATTTATATATGATGCTGAGAATCCAAACCAGTGCCTCACACATGCTAGGCACGTGCTTTACCACTGAGCTACAATCCAAGCCTTCCCAGAGACTTCTTGAAAGAACACAGGAACCCATCTAAGAGAAATCCTAGTGAACTAAACTGAAACAAATTGAGTAACAAAATTGAATTGGATTGTAACCAATAGAATAAAATAATTAAATAAGTAGGGAGAAAGAAACAGTTCCTTCTTCCAGTAGAATTCTTAGTAACAAATGTAGAATGAAAGAGGGAAATAGAAAATCATTATTAAGCAAACATAACAATAATTGGTACAAACAAGATCCATTGATAATTACTAAAATTAATGAGTAGAAATTTGAAGAGAAACAGGATTTGCTCAATTTGAAAAATATCTCTAAGATTTTTTTAATTTAAAAAAAAATTTCTCATACATGTATTAGGGTAATAATGTCTGTCTCACTCTCCTGTCCTTCCCATCCCTACCACCCCACTCCCCTCTGCATAATCCAAAGTTCCTTCATTCTTCCCTACCCACCACCCTCTATGGATCAGCATCTACTTATCAGAGAAAACATTCAGCCTTTAGTTTTTTGGGATTGGCTTATTTCACTTAGTATGATATACTTCAACTCCATCCATTTACCTACAGATGCCATAATTTCTTTCTTCTTTAAGGTTGAGTAATATTCCATTGTGTATGTGTACCACATTTTCTTTATCCATTCATGTGTGAAAGGGCACCTAGGTTGGTTCCACAGTTTAGCTATTGTGAGTGGAGCTGCTAAAAACATGATGTGGCTGTGTCACTGTAGTATGCTGATTTTAAGTCCTTTGGGTATAAACCGAGGAGTGGGATAGCTGAGTCAAATGGTGGTTCCATTTCAAGTTTTCTGAGGACACTCCATACTGCTTTCCCAAGTGGTTACACCAATTTGCAGTCCCACTAGCAGTGTATGAGTGTACCTTTTTCCTCACATCCTCACCAACACTTATTAATGATTTATTCTTAATAATTGCCATTCTGACTGGAGGAAGATGAACTCTTACAGTAGTTTAATTTACATTTCTCTAATACCTAGAGATGATGAACATTTTTCATGTTTGTTGATTGATTGTATTTCTTCTTCTGTGAAGTATCTGTTCAGTTCCTTAGCCCATTTATTGACTGGGTTATTTGGTTTTTTTGGTGTTAAGTTTTTTGAGTTCTTTATATATCCTGGAGATTAGTACTCTATCTGAGGTAACATGTGGCAAAGATTTTTTCCCATTCTGTAGTCTCTCTCTTCACGTTATTGATTGTTTCCTTTGCTGAGAAGAAGCTTTTTAGTTTGAGTCCATCCCATTTATTGATTCCTAATTTTACTTCTTGCACTTTAGAAGTCTTGTTAAGGAAGTCAAGTCCTAAGGCTACATGATGAAGATTTGGCCTACTTTTTCTTCTATTAGGTGCAGGCTCTCTGTTCTAGTGCCTAAGTCTTTGATCCACTTTGAGTTAATTTTTGTGCAGGGTGAGATAGAGGTTTAATTTCATTTTATTACATGTGGATTTCCAGTTTTCCCAGAACCACTTATTGACTAGGCTATCTTTTCTCCAATGTATATTTTTGGCGCCTTTGTATAGTATGAGATAACTGTATTTATGTGAATTTGTCTCTGTGTCTTCTATTTTGTACCATTGGTCTACATGTCTGTTTTTCTCCAAGATATTTTTAACTACAAAAAGGAAGACCAACTTTATAGTCAAGAAACCTGACAAAGGCCAGGTATGATGGCGCACACCTATAATCTCAGCAACTTAGGAGTTGAGGCAGTAGATCACAAATCCAAGGACAGCCTGGACAATTTAGCAAGACTATCTCAAAATTAAAAATAAAAAAGGGAGGGGCTGGGGATGTAGCTCAGTGGTAGAGCATCTCTGGGTTCAGTCAGACACAAAAAGAAAGTAACCTGGCAGAACTTTAACTTCAACCAAGTGAAGAAGGACATTCTCACCAGTAACAAAATATGACAACATTAAGAACCCTATCTGGTGTAATCCACAAAAAAGGATCCAACACAGTTTTTGTGGTATTCCTACCCAGACAGTTTCAGATCATTGGAGAACATCAGATTTGAGAGACATTGAGAAAATCCAGATTCAGAGACATTCAGTAAAATAATTGATCAATACCCTTCAAAAATATCAAGACTGTAAAAAGAGTGACTGAAGATCTCTTACAGATAAAGAAGAGTCTAAGGAGAAATAACTAAATGCTGTTAGGGCCCTGGATAGAATCCTAAAAAGAAAAGATCATAATAGGAAAACTAAAATTTGAATAACATCTTTAGATAATATTGTGCCCCGTTTATCTACTGGCTTTGACAATTTTACTGTAGTTAAATAAGATACTAATAATAAGGGAAACTGGGTGAGGAAACTCTGTGTACTACTTTTGCAACATTTCTGTAAGTCTAAAATTAGTTAAAAGTACAAAGTTAAAAAATAAAGTCCTAAAAAAATAACAGAATGAATCAAACAATATTGCCCTATGTAAATTTATGATTTTTAATTAAAAAAATAATAATAAAAAAATAAAGTCCTATTGCAAAAAAAAAGAAAAGAAAAAAAGAAGGAACTACAAACTGGAAAATCACTGAGACTGAGGCAGAACCTAAGCCTAGGGACTGTTCTTAGCATCTAGTTCCAGAGTGAAGATTAGAATCAGAATTAAGGGACAAGAGAAAGTATTTATTTACCATGAGCCTCCGGGTCCCTAGAAATATTAAAAACCAGACATTAACTTAACTGCTGCAGGTTGTACTGATTAGGAAGTCAGTCTGGCAGTGGTGAGGGAGAAGAACATCAGCAGAGTGATGAAAAGGAGACATGGCCTAAGAGCATGAGAGCAGGCCTGAGGGAAGGACAGTTGCACTTCTAGAAGTTAAATTACAAACATTAGTTATGTAAACTAAGTTTTTCTGTCCAAATGAATCCTAGATATTCAAAACTTCCCTTTCTAAAATGAGAGATTAGCTTAATCCTGTCCCAGTTATTCATTTGCAATAGAAAATGATCTATGGAATTTGAAGGCTTGGAACTTTCAAACAAAAGCCCAGTAGGTTGGCAACTACTCAATTCCTTTGATGATGTTAATGATAAATTTTATATTTTTTTGGACACAGCATTTAAAGAAAAGATTTCACATACAAGGCTGTTCTCCAGTCATTGGTCTACATCACCCACCAGCATTCCTCTTTGCTTCTTCTTCCACAGAAGTACATAAAATTTATTCAGTGTCTTCCAAAGAATTAATACAACTCTAGTCAAGTCAGATATATTTGGTATAATGTTGTTTTAATAAAAGATATATTTAAAATAAGGAAACAAGATGAAAAAATATTAATATATAAGAAAGATAATAGCTAAAAATGAATTTTAGAGAAGTAATTTTGAAAAGTAAGAATTCACTAAGGAGAAAGATTTTACCTACTGACTTATTGGGGATAGACTACTTCTAAGCCATTCCCAAGAAGTTGTAATAATAATGACTATACATGGGTAGACATGATAACTTCCTTAAAACTGTAGAGAATATTTTATAAATCTATGACTGAGCACTGGTAAAGTAAGAGACTTCAAAAAAAATTCTGCATTTCCAGACTTGTTGGGTTTTTGTGTGTGAGTGTGTGTGTGTGTGTGTGTGTGTGTGTGTGTGTGTGTGTGTGTGTTAGTACTGGGGATTGAACCCACAGCCTCATCAATGCTAGGCAAGTGCTCTACCACTGAGCTACACCCCAGCCCTCTTTTTGGTTTTTTTTGTTTTGTTTTGTTTTGTTTTGTTTTTTGGTTTTGGTTTTTTTTTTATTTTTGGGTTTTTTTTTTTTTTTGGTGACAGAGTCTCACTAATTTGCAGAAGCTGGCCTTGAACTTGGAATCTCCTGCCTCAGCCTCATGAGTAACTGGGATTACAGGCGTACATCAGGCCAGGCTTGGTTTTATACATAGGAAAAGTTATGAGTAGTATCAGTAGACAATTTGGGGGAAGTATAAATGCTTTTGATAGATTGTATGTACGTATACATACTACATAACTACTTTGAAATGTCTGGTAAATAACCTTTTTTGAGCCACATTGCAAATCTCTGGAAGATGTAGGTTTTTCTGCCTGAATTTGCAAAGGAATCAAGACTTTACATTTGGAATTCCAAAGAAATATTTAAAATTAAAAGAGAAGTAGCCACTGAAAATGCAACTTTAGCATTGACCTTTGTTAAAATGAAACTGTTCAGCCAAGTGTACACAAATAATTTTTATCTTTAAAGTGATACCCTGTTACTTTGAGTAAAGGATCAGTTATACCTTATTTGCTGAACTGTGCTTAGCCCTGACATATGGAATCAATTGAAGGAAAATATGATGACAATTCATATTGATTTTGCTGTTTGCTTTTTTTATCAAGTGGAAATTGTATCCCGTGTAGACAATAACCACTGATATTCACTGTTTATTGAGAGGACAGATCAATTACTGACAAGGTTTTTCTTTGGGTTTCTTTACATTGTCTTTAAAATATGTTGATAAAGTAGTGACTGATCTACCTAAAGAAAAGAATAGAAAATTTTTAAATATAATCTCCGATTTTCATTTTCCATATTGTGGTCAGACTTCATCACTCACAAGCAATTTCTATCTCTGACTTTATATGTGCAGCAACAGTGCCTGAATTATTTGATTTTTTTATGTTTAATGAGAAGGATTTCAGGTGCTTACGTTCCAGCATGCATTGAAGAGCTAAGATGACCATACTCATAGATCAGGAACCTTTTCAGAGCAGAACTCTTCGATATATGACTGTTGTACAAGAGATGATTAAAGAACTGGAGTTTCAGTGGTATATCCGTGAATGCCACTGAGACAAGTTTTAATTGTCCATAAGCACAAATCTAAAAACTTAAAAAAAAAAAAAAACAGCATATACAGAACTATCAGATGGAGCTGATGAGCAAGGAGGAGAGTAGAGATAACAGTGCTGACAGTGGCTGACATTACTGCTCACTCATGATGAGAGCACTCTGTCGAATTCTTTCCATACATCAAACTGAATTTCCCCTGCCAATGGCATATATTCTACACAGTCCCATCACTTTTTCTTGGTGATTAATGAGCCAGAAAGGTGGTCTAGATTAAAATCACCCTCTGTACTTGCTCTTAAGCCAAAAGGAACAACCAAAAGATATAGAGTGAACTTTTTGCACATTTAAAACAAAAAAATAGAACCTAAAGCTCTAGGTTCCAGCCAGTCAGCCTAGCCTCTAGATGTTATTAAGACATAAATTTTTTTAAGCTCTTTGAATTTAAGACCCACATCTAACAAAATGTTCACCCTTTTCCTGCTCACTTATCTAATTCTGATATTCTTTGTTTCTGTGTTTGGGTTCTCAGAAAATATTTAATGATGATTTTAAAATCTGGATTATTTTATTTTGTGAGACTTAGTTTATAACATAACTGTAATCAAAAAACGACATAAGTCTATGTATTTGTTGAGACTAAAGTGATTTTTCTCTATTTTGTTCCTAATGTTTTGTTGCAAGACTAGATATACTACACTGCTGTGCTGAGTAAGTAAATGTTAGTGCTATTAATATACATCTTGAATCTCAATCTTGCTTCATATTTTCCTATTTCTTATGATCCAAAAGGATAATTTAATTTTTAATTTATAAATTTTAATTTTGGGGTTGTGATATCCTATGTATACAATAGAAACATGTCAGATTTCTGATCTTATATAAATCGGGCAGTTGAGTTAGCAGCTTTCATTTGTACTTGTAAAGATTGAGAAAATGGAGAGACAGAAGACAGAGAATAATCATATAATAACCATTATATAGTAAATAACTAGCCATTGCTTTTGCCACTAATAAGCCAGTTTGTATTTTCATCTTCCATTTGTAGGTAGTTGCCTATCACTATTGCCAAGCAGATAATGCCTACACCTGCCTGGTACCAGAATTTGTCCACAATGTTGCTGCTCTGCTCTGCCGTTCACCTCAGCTGACAGCTTATAGGGAACAGCTTCTTCGGGAGCCTCACCTGCAGAGCATGCTGAGCCTTCGATCCTGTGTTCAAGACCCCATGGCCTCCTTTCGGAGAGGAGTCCTGGAGCCCCTGGAGAATCTCCACAAAGGTACAGAAGAGGTTCAAGGAGACAAAAGGAGCCCCAGGTCACCTGGGTCATGAAATAAAAATGATTATTTTTATCACATTAACAAAACTAAATGATCTATAGCTAATGTCCTGCAAGATACAGTAACAGATACAAGATTTTACTTGGAAACAAACCAATTCCTTTAAAAATTCTATTTCCTTTAAAAATTTTTTTATTTCGATTTTTAAATGTAATTCATTTTTCTTACACTAATCATAGTAGAGCTTCCAGTCCTTTCTGTGAAGTTAAAATAAATCTATGAAGTTTGTGGTTCCAACTCAGTGTTGTAGAGTCTCTATAGTTAGAAACTCTCCAGTCTTTATGTAATATTTTTATTACCCCTTCAGTTCAGGTAAAGCAGTCATGGTTGTACAACCTTGTGTTCATACTAGAAATACACTATGAAAAGTATTTAAAAGATATAAGGATATTCCATAGTCCATAAATTATATCAGGAAAGGTTTTTTTTAAGTGAAAACAAAGTTAAATGGACTCTTATCTCCTACTCATGCTCATGCCTCTCCTCCGTTTTCCCTCTGCAGCCCTAGTGTACATTAGAGCCTAAGGAGAGCCATCTCCTTAAAGACCGTACATGCCTTCCAGTGCATTCTTCCTTATACTTTTTACACTGTGTTCTCAGTGCTAGAAGCTGAAGAAAAGGATTTGAGTAAGCATGAGATTCCTGAAGGATCCTGTTTACTCCCAAAAGACTTACATACCTTTCTCAAAGGTTTTGAAAGTACTATATGTGTTCATAATTTCTGTTATCCTGGCCATCATCTTTAGTTGATGCTAATCATCTTTACTCAGATGCTGATTACCTAGACATCAAATTTCTCTTTTGTCTAAAATCTGATAACGTTTATCTCTATTTGTATTACCTCTTCTTCTGCCTATTAATCATGCCTTACACCTTTTTAAACACTGGAAAATTTTTCCCTAAATATTTAAAGCTTATTTCCTATACATTCACTCAATTTCTAATCCTGTTAATTCTGCCTTCATTGTTTCTCACATCCATTTTTCTCAAATTTGTTCCTACCATCATTACCCCAAGAGCTATTTAGCTACCCATAACATTATATCATTATTACCTCTTCCTGGTATTCTCTATTCTTTCACATCATAACATACTTAGAAAATCACAAAAATTTGTACAGCAGACTGGGATAAAAATTCCTGACTACTCATAGCTGAACATAACAGCCCAAAGCTATAACTGTGCCAAGCGTGGGTACCATAAAAGGCTAAAGTGATTCCTTTATTTTTTTTAGACTAGGTCTCACTGTTTTACCCAAGCTTGTCTCAATTTCTTGGTCTCAAGTGATCCCCCTGTCTCAGTCTTACAAGTACGTGCCACCAGATCAACTAAGGTATTCATTTTTAAGCATACTTCCCAACCATTCATGGCCTACCTGATGGAGGAGCTCTTCCTCAGTCTCTCCAATCTTCTAGGATTTATGTACTGCTTTCAAATAAAGCTTCATAAAGTGTTGCGCTGATCACTTAATTTCCCAGATCAGAAAACAATCCCAGCAACCTGGAAAGCTGAGGCAGAAGAAACACAAGTTCAAGGCCAGCCTTACCAACTCAGCAGAGACCCTAAGCAGCTTAGCAAGACCCTGTCTCAGAATTTTAAAAAAGTACTGGGAACGTAGCTCTGTGATAATGCACCCCTGGATTCAATCCCCAGTACCAGAAAGAAGAAAAACTAATGATTCCCTGTTGCCTACTGAATAATCTGTAGCTGCATAGTCTCAGTGCTTGATAGTCTGCATCCAGCCTACTTTCCAGCCTTATTTTTTTGCTTTTATCCTTTTGAATCCTATGCTTACATGTAAACTAAAATATTCACTAGTACTTAAATACTTCCCTACATTTTCTTTCTCCACATATACACTCAATGTTTCCTTTTTTAAAAAAATTTTTTAGTTATACATGGACGCAATATCTTTATTTATTTTTTTATGTGGTTCTGCGGATGGAACCCAGTGCCTCACACATGCAAGGCAGGCACTCTACCACTGAGCCACAGCCCCAGGCCCTCAATGTTTTCTTTTCTTAATATGCCTTCTCCTCACATCTCTTGACTTTCAGAATTCTACCTACCTTTCAAAGACCAGCTTAAATGCCACCTTTCTCATGAGACACCTTGATTCACCTTCCAGCCTCTAGTCAGAAACAGTGTCCTTCCAAATTGCCATTAGATCTTTTTTAAAATACTTCAATTATGATATTCAACACATTGCTCTATGTATAATAAGAATTTAAAATTTTATCACAAACACGACTCTGTGCCAGATATACTTTGCTTGCACTGCACAAAAATTAGTTATTTCTATACTTACTAATCCCTTTGACTGAATTGTACACTTTTGAAGTTAAGATTTTTTGTGTGTGTGATGTTGGGGATCAAACCCAGGACTTTTCACATGCTAGTGGTGCTCTACCACTAAGCTGTATTCCCAGGTCCAAGAACTTTATTCTTATTCAACTTTTATTCATCATAGTGGTTCTCTGACCTTGAACATAATAAGACATTTTAATAAATAAATTTTGAGCAAATAAGTGACCTTAGAAACTGCTAATATGCAGGGGTATCTTAAGAAAGTGCTATGATACAAGGATCTACACCTACTGGGTATTTCAAAGAGAATATACAAACACTTTTACAGAGTCAGCTCCAGATTCTCAACCATATTCCATATGTTTTAGAATTTTGTTACAAAATACATCTACTACTCACTTAGGTCTCTATAATCAGCTTTAGATACCCCTGTTGTCAAATACTATTATAAGTGAATTTAAATATTTCATCTTATTCTCCTGTTTTTATTCACCCTTAAAAATCACCATCATAAGCAATCATTGAAAACAGTTTTTGAAACATTCAAAATTATTTGATTAACCCAAATGAAGTCAGGAAGAAAAATGAAAAAAAAATTAAGTCAGAACAAGCAAAATGGTAGACTTAAAATCAATCATAATCATATCAATAATTACATTAAATGTAAATGGACTAAACACATTGAAAGACAGAAACTGTCAGACTGTATAAAAAGTAAGACCCAACCATATATTTTCTATATGAAATTATTTAAATATGAAAGTAGAAATTATTTAAATATGAAAGTACAGATTGAAAGTAAAAGGATATAACCCAGAGTAAGCAGAAAGAAGGAAATAATAAAAACAAGAGCAAAAAATAATGAAATAGAAAATTAATTAATTAATTAATAGAAATATTGAAATTAAAATTAATAGAAAAATAGATAAATTCCAGCAATGCTTTTTAAGAAAATGAGAGAATATCAGAAACTAAAAGGAGGTATCGCTGTAATTCCTAAAAATATTAAAAGTAAGAAATTATTATAACTAACTTTATAACAATAAATTCAAAACATTACCTAATGTGGACACATTCTTAAAAAAAAAAAAAAATACAATCTACCAGGGGTGACTCTAGAAGAGATAGAAAATCTAAATAGCACTATATCTGTTACATTTAATTATAATTTAAAAGAAACAGAAAACCTTCCCACCAAGGAAACTACAGATTCTTATGGTTTCACTGATGAATTACATTCAACATTTAAAGAAGTATCAGTCTTTTACAAATGTTTCCAGAAAAGAAGGGAGCATTTCACAGTTTATTAAGCGAGCATAATGCTAACACCAAAATAAGTAGCTCATAAGAAAAGATTATAAAACAGTACTCCTCATGACCACAGTAGTAAAATCCTGAAAAAAAAACTAATAGCAAATTAATTCATCTTGCTTGTTCAGGAATGCATTGTTAGTTTAACATTTCAAAGTTAATCAGTGTGATTTCTCATATTAACAGAATAAAAGAGAACATTCATACAGTCATCTTAATAAATGCCAAAAAGCATTTGGCAAAATCCTACACCAATTAATACAAAAACTATGCAAACTGGGAATGGAAAAACACTCAATTTGATAAAGGGCAACTCCAAAAAACATATAGCTAATGGCAAAGTGTTGACTCTTTTCTTCCTAAGATCAAGACTAGGACAATGTTCTCTTACTCAGTAATTTTTTCAACATCCCATTGGTGAGCCAAGCTAACACAATGAGAATATAAGCAAAAAAAAGCAAATAATATAAAGATTGGAAAGAAATAAGTAAAATTCTTTATTTGAAGAAAGCATGATTTCTGTATAGAGTTTCTAGGGTATCTACACAAAAAAGCCTACTAGAACTAATAAGTACAAAACTTTGAATTATAAGATCAATGTATCAGCAACAAAAATTGAAAAGCGAAATTTTAAAAGTAGTGTGCCAGTTTTAAAATATGACTGCAAAATCTTTGACTTTCCTCTCATTGAAAGTTGGAATCTACATCTCCTCCCTTTGTATTTGGGTAGGCTTCTTACTACTTCAGCTAACAGAATACTGCAAAGTGATTCATTGTGACATCTGAGGCCGGGTCATAAATGACCATGCAGCTTTGCTCTTGTTTAGTGAAATGCATCCTTTTAGAGGTATGTGTTTCCATGTAAGAAGTCTGGCTACCCTGAATTCACCACTGTGAGGAAGTGCAAATGACATGGAATGTCCAGTTGACTATTTCAGTCTTCAAGTCATTTCAGACCTGACACCAAATAGATCAATGAATAAGCTTCCAAATGGTTTGAGCTCTCAGCCCTGTCCATTTACATAACCCTTAACTGTTTGATATAGCATTAGATAACTGTAAGAAATACTATTTTCAGTGGCACCAAAAAACATGTACTACTTAAGCATACATTTAACAAAAGCTATAAAAACCTCCACAGAGAAAGTACAGTGAAAACATTGCAGAATGAAATTAAAGAATTTAGTAATTGGAAGATCATGGATAGATTAAAAGATGTCAATTTTTCTACAAACTGGTTTATAGATTCAACATAATTCCAAGTCCATCAGGGTTTTTCTTTAAAAATTGACAATTTTTAGAAAAGCAAAGGATCAAGAATAGTCAAAACAATTTTGAAAAAGAAAAAAGTTGGAAGACCTGACAATATCTAGTTTCAAGACTCACAGCATTACAGATTACTACAATAATCATGACAGGCAGTGCTATTTTACTAAGTGACAACCAGCTGAGAGTTGAAGAGCTGATTCGAGGTGTAAAAATTTAGCTGCTCTCATGAGCCAACTTGAGTCAGCTCCAACACTCCATTGACACAGGACTAGAAAATAGAACAGTGGAACAGAATGGAAAGTCCAGAAATAGACCTACACATAAATGTACTCTATTAAATCTTCTCAAAACTTTCAAGACAATTTGGGAAAGATAATTCTTGCTACCAAATGGTCCTTGAACCATTGAATAAATATGTGGAGGGTACAAATCTCAATCCTTACCTCACATTGTATATAATAATAAATTTAAGGTGGATAATAGGCTGACATAGAAATGCATACTTTCTAGAGCTAATAGAAAAAAACATAAAAGAATATCTTTAGACCTTAGAATAGGTAAAGATTTCTTTTTTTTAACAGCATATCATTTGCATATTCATAAATTTACATAGAGTAATGATGTTTGATTCATTCCATTATTTTTTCCTTCCCACCCACCCCTCCCACCTCTCTTTTCCCTCTATACAGTCCCTCCTTCCTCCATTCTTGTCCCACTCCCACCACCCATTAAGTGTCATCATCTGCTTATCAGTGAGATCATTCCTCTTTTGGATTTTTGAGATTGGCTTATCTCACTTAACATGATATTCTCCAATTTCATCCATTTGCCTGCAAATGCCATAATTTTATTATTCTTTATAGCTGAGTAATATTCCATTGTATATATATACCACAGTTTCTTTATCCATTCATCAATTGAAGGGCATCTAGGTTGGTTCCATAGTCTGGCTATTGTGAATTGAGCCGCTATGAACATTGATGTGGCTGAATCTCTGTAGTGTGCTGATTTTAAGTCCTTTGGGTATAGGCCGAGGAGTGGGATAGCTGGGTCAAATGGTAGGTCCATTCCAAGTTTTCTAAGGACTCTCCACACTGCTTTCCAGAGTGGCTGCACTAATTTGCAGTCCCACCAGCAATGTATGAGTGTGCCTTTTTCCCCACATCCTCTCCAACACCTATTGTTGCTTGTGTTCTTGATAATCGCCGTTCTAATTGGGGTGAGATGGAATCTTAGTGTAGTTTTGATTTGCATTTCTCTTATTACTAAAGATGGTGAACATTTTTTCATATGTTTGTTGATTACTTGTAGATTTCTTCGGTGAAGTGTCTGTTCATTTCCTTAGCCCATTTGTTGATTGGGTTATTTGTATTCTTGGTGTAGAGTTTTTTGAGTTCTTTATACATTCTGGAAATTAGTGCTCTATCTGAAGTATGAGAGGCAAAGATATTCTCCCACTCTGTAGGCTCTCCCTTCGCATTGCTGATAGTTTCCTTTGCTGAGAGAAAGCTTTTTAGTTTGAATCTATCCCAGTGGTTGATTCTAGCTTTTATTTCTTGTGCTATGGGAGTCCTGTTAAGGAAGTCTAATCCTAAGCCAACAAGGTGAAAATTTGGACCTACTTTTTCTTCTATAAGATGCAGGGTCTCTGGTCTGATTTCAAGGTCCTTGATCCATTGTGAGTTGAGTTTTGTGCAGGGTGAGAGATAGGGGTTTAGTTTCATTTTGTTGCATATGGATTTCCAGTTTTCCCAGCACCATTTGTTGAAGAGGCTATCTTTTCTCCATTGTATAGTTTTGGCACCTTTTTCTAGTATGAGAAAATTGTATTTATTTGGGTTTGTGTCCATGTCCTCTATTCTGTACCATTGATCTACCTGTCTATTTTGGTGCCAATACCGTGCTGTTTTTGTTACTGTTGCTTTGTAGTATAGTTGAAGTTCTGGTATTGCGATACCCCCTGTTTCATTCTTCCTGCTAAGGATTGTTTTAGCTATTCTGGGTTTCTTATTCTTCCAGATGAATTTCATGATTGCTTTCTCTATTTCTGTGAGGTACATCATTGGGATTTTAATTGGAATTGCATTGAATCTGTATAGCACTTTTGGTAGTATGACCATTTTGACAATATTAATTCTGCCTATCCAAGAACATGGGAGATCTTTCCATCTTCTAAGGTCTTCCTTAATTTCTTTCTTCAGTGTTTTGTAGTTTTCATTGTAGAGATCTTTTACCTCTTTGGTTAGATTGATACCCAAGTATTTTATTTTTTTTTTTGAGGCTATTGCAAATGGAGTTGTTTTCCTCATTTCCCTTTCAGCTGTTTTGTCGCTTGCATATAAAAATGCTGTAGACTTATGCGTGTTGATTTTATAGCCTGCTATTTTGCTGAATTCATTGATGAGGTCTAGAAGTTTTCTGGAGGAGGTTTTTGGATCCTCTAAATATAGAATCATGTCATCGGCAAATAGTGACAGTTTAAGTTCCTCTTTTCCTATTCGTATCCCTTTAATTTCTTCAGTCTGCCTAATTGCTCTGGCTAGAGTTTCGAGGACAATGTTGAATAGAAGTGGTGAAAGAGGACATCCCTGTCTTGTTCCCGTTTTTAAAGGGAATGGTTTCAGTTTTTCTCCATTAAGAATGATGTTGGTCATGGGCTTAGCATAAATAGCCTTTACAGTGTTCAGGTATATTCCTACTATCCCTATTTTTTCTAGTGTTTTCAGCATGAAGGGGTGTTGTATTTTGTCAAATTCTTTTTCTGGGTCAATTGAAATAACCATATGATTCTTATCCTTAAGTTTATTGACATGATGGATTACGTTTATTGATTTACGGATGTTAAACCATCCTTGCATTCCAGGAATGAACCCCACTTGATCATGGTGCACAATTTTCTTAATATGTTTTTGGATACGGTTTGCCAATATTTTGTTAAGGATCTTAGCATGTATATTCATCAAGGACATTGGTCTAAAATTTTCTTTCCTTGATATGTCTTTTCCTGGTTTGGGTATAAGGGTGATATTGGCTTCATAGAATGAGTTTGGTAGGGTTCCCTCCTTTTCTATTTCCTGGAATACTTTGAGAAGTATTGGAATGAGATCTTCTTTGAAGGTCTTGTAGAACTCGGCTGAGAATCCGTCTGGTTCTGGGCTTTTCTCGGATGGTAGATTTTTAATGGCTTCTTCTATTTCATTGCTTGATATTGATCTGTTTAAATCGTGTATGTCCTCCTGGTTCAGTTTGGGAGGAGCATATGTCTCTAGAAATTTGTCAATGTCTTTGGTACTTTCTATTTTGTTGGAATACAGATTTTCAAAGTAGCTTCTCATTATGTTCTGTATCTCAGTGGTGTCTGTTGTGATATTTCCTTTTGCATCATGTATTTTAGTAATTTGAGTCCTCTCTCTCCTTCTCTTTGTTAGGGTGGCTAAGGGTTTATCTATTTTGTTTACTTTCTCAAAGAACCAACTTTTTGTTGTCAATTTTTTGAATAGTTTTTTTTTGTTTCAATTTCATTGATTTCAGCTCTGATTTTAATTATTTTCTGTCTTCTACTACTTTTGCTGTTATTCTGTTCTTCTTTTTCTAGGGCTTTGAGCTGTAATATTAGGTCATTTAGTTTTTGACTCTTCATTCTTTTCTGGAATGTGCTCCATGCAGTGAATTTTCCTCTTAGTATCGCTTTCATCGTGTCCCAGAGATTTTGATATGTTGTATCATCATTCTCATTGACCTCTAAGAATTTTTTAATCTCCTCCCTGATGTTTTCTGTTATCCATGTTTCATTCAATAGCATATTATTTAGTCTCCAAATGTTGGAGTAATTTCCTTTTTTTACTTTGTCATTGATTTCTACTCTCAGTCCATTATGATCTGATAGAACAGAAGGCAGTATCTCTATTTTTTTGCATTTCCTAAGGGCTGCTTTGTGGCATAACATATGGTCTATTTTCGAGAAGGTTCCATGTGCGCTGAGAAGAAAGTGTATCTGCTCGTTGATGGATGGAATATTCTATATATGTCTATTAAGTCTAGGTTATTGATTGTGTTATTGAGTCCTATGGTTTCTTTGGTTGGATTTTGTTTGGAAGATCTATCTAGTGGTGACAGCAGTGCATTAAAGTCGCCCAGAATTATTGTGTTGTGGTCTGTGTGATTCTTGAAATTGAGAAGGATTTGTTTGATGTACAGGGATGCACCATTGTTTGGGGCATAAATATTTACTATCGTTATGTCTTCCTGATTTATGTTCCCTTAAGCAGTATGAAATGTCCTTCTTTATCCCTTCTGACTAACTTTGGCTTGAAGACATCCACAGACTAAAGGTGAAAGGATGGGAAAAAACCTACCACGCACATGAACTCAGTAAAAAAGCAGGGGTTTCCATCCTTATATCAGATAAAGTGGACTTCAAGCCAAAGTTAGTCAGAAGGGATAAAGATTTCTTAAGACATGTTTTTTAAGAAGATAAATTAGATTTCATCAAAATTAAGAAATGTCTGCTCAGCAAAAGATAACAAAGGGGAAAACAAGTCACAAAGAGGGAAACAGTATTCTTATCTATGTTTGTGTATGTGTGTGAGGAAGCATTTGTATCCGTAACACCTAAAGAACACACACAAGCCAATAGTGAAATGATAAAACAATCCTATTTTTATTTTTCATTTATTGATTTTGTGTGTGTGTGTGTGTGTGGTGTGAGATGGAACTCAGGGCTCTGTACATAACAAGGCTGCACTATGCCACTGAGCTGCATCACCAGCCAAAAAATTAGCACAAGGTTTTGTTTTTATTGGTTTTTTTTTTTCCTTGTCTCCTACCCCACCCTGCCCTTTGGTGCCTGGGATTAAACCCATGGCCTTCCTTGTACATACTAAGCACATGCTCTACTACTGAGCTACATCCCCGGCAACAATCTAGTTTTCAAAGAGATAAAGATTTAAACATTTTACAAAACAAGATAGATTAATAGACAGTGAAGACATGAAGTGTTTAACATCATTAGTTGTCAAAGAAATGTAAATTTAAATTACAATGAGATACCAGTTCACACCCATTCAAATGGTAAAATTAAAAAGAATGACCATCAAATGTTGGTAAAGATGATAAACAGCTAGAATTCTCATTTATTTCTGGTGGGATTATAAAATGGCACAACTACCTTTCAAAAACTGGTAGTTTCTTATAAAGTTAAATATACATTTGCTTTATGACAAAGCAATTCTATTCCTATATATTTACTCAAAGGAAATTAAAATATCTACAAAAAGTCTTATACAGAATGTCTAGCAGCTTTATGCATAGTAGTCAAAAAGTAGAGACAACCCAAATGTCCATCAATAGAATGGATAAACATAAATTTGTGAAGTGGAATACTTCATGATAATAAAAAGGAACACACTTGACAGTATAAATGAGTTTCAGAAACATATTAAGCAAAAGAAGCAAGTTTAGTCTGTGGTGATAGAAATCAAAGGAATGGTTGTTTCCTACTGAAGGTTGGTAGAAGGGAACCCGAGAGAATTTTCTGGAGTGATGGAAATGTTCTACATTTCAATCCAGGTATTGGTTGCATGAGTACGTATGTGTCAAAACTCACTGAAGTGTACAGTTAAACTCTTCTCAATTCACTATATATAAATTTTATTGGAATCATTTTTAAAGTAGATTATTTTTTGAAGGTAGAATTTCATTTCTAATGGAAAACACTTTAAATTTACAGTCAGAAACTAGATTTCAGATTACATACTTTCTTTAAAATATGTCAGCATTGGGGCTGGGGAGATAGCTCAATCGGTAGAGTGCACTTTAGTTCCATAAGTGTAGTTATTAGAACACACATACCCATATACACACATAAAACAAATGAAAAACTTTTAAAGTTTCTCAGTAGGCTTTTGCTTGAACCACCAATGAAATGAAAGGAGAAACTCATTCATTACCACAACTAAAAGAAATATAATTCAGAGGTAATGTGAAGATTTTCTAAATAAAAATAGTATCTGAATCTTTTTACATTTATAATAATTTCTGTACAATGTACTAGTGATAGAATCTTATGTATTAGGATTCAGTTCTTAATTTGATACTGGATATGTTCTTTACTCTTGCAATCTACAAAATTATTATTTCAGGCACCTAGGTAAGGTCCTAGAATGGGACTACTAGGGAAAACATTAGACAAGAAACAATACAACTACTAGAAGAAAACATAGTGGCATCACGCCAACACATTGGTGCAGGCATCAGCTTCCTTAATAAGACTCTAAAGCTCAAGAAATAAAACCAAAAATCATTAAGTGGTATGGCATCAAATTTAAAAGCTTCTACTCAGTAAAGTAAGTAAGAGTGTGAAGAGAGAGCCTACAGAATGGGAGAAAATCTTTGCAAGGTACTCTTCTGAATGGAATTCATACATAACCAGAATACATAAAAATACTCAAAAAATTTAACACCAAAAAAACACTAAAACCCACTCAATAAATGGGCAGAAGATCTAAAGAGATATTTCTCAAGAAAAGAGATACAAATGGCCAACAAATATATGAAAAAATGTTCAACATCCTTGTCAGTTAGGGAAATGCAGATCAAAACTACACTGAGATTTCATCTCATCCCAGTTAGAATGGCTGCCATCAAGAATGCAAACAATAGGGGCTGGGGTTATAACTCAGATGTAGAGCACTTGCCTAGCATGTTGTGAAGCACTGGGTTCGATTCTCAGTACCTCATATGAATAAATAAAGGTCCAACTTAAAAAAAGAATGCAAATAACAATAATTGCTGGCAAGGATGTGGGGAGAAGTTACTCTTATACATTGTTGGTGGGAATACAAGTTAGTACAACCACTTTGGAAAGCAGTATGGGGATTCTTCAGAAGACTAGGATCATTTGACCCAGGTATACCATTCCTTGGTATTTATCCAAAAGAATGAAAAATCAGCATACTATGATACATGCATACCAATGTTTAGAGCAGCACAATCTATAATAGCCAAGTTATGGAACCATAACTTGTTGATGGGTACCCATCAACAAATGAATATATAAAGAAAATATGGTAAATATACGCAATGGGAATTCTCACCATAAAGAAGAATGAAATTAGTTATTTGCTGAGTGGATAGAACTGGAGAACATCATGCTAAATGAAATAAGCCAGACTTAGAAAGTTAAAGGTCAATTTTTTTCTCTTATATACAAAGGCTAGAGGAAAAAAAAAAAAAAGAATGGAGACTGGGACTGTAACTCATGGTACAGCACTTGCCTAGCATGTCCCTAGCTTTGATCCCCATCACTGCCAAAAAATAGCGGGGGGTTCTTGTGAAAATAGAAGGATCAGTAGTGTTACATCATCTATAAAGCCATTTTATTAATTAATAATTGTTGTTAACAGAGCTGGAATCCACAGTTCATTTCTTTTCCTAAAATGTCACCACATGAAAGTAATAGTTAGGGCTGGGAATATAGCTCAGTTGGTAGAGTGCTTTCCTCACATGCACAAGGCCCTGGGTTCAATGTGCAGCATGCGCATGCACATGCGTGTGCACGTGCGCACACACACACACACACACACACATGAAAAGAAAAAAAAGTAATAGTTAAAACTCTTCATAATTTGAGAGCTGACAAAATATTTAGGATATCAGAATTAAGTTCCTTTATACAAAGCTTATGCTTTAAAGGAAATATATGAAGTCTTATTAATCATTGCAAAATATCTGTGTACGTTCAAATGTGAAATCAAAGTAGCATGCAGTTTGTTTTTTACTCTTTTAAAGGAAAGAGGCAATCTTGTACAGAAGTCCACAGCTTGCTATTCAGAACTCAATCTCATTTTCTTCTTCTTCCTCAGAAAAATGCATATTTCTCATATGTGATTTATTGCCCTCTTCCCTCCCTGTAAGGTCCTACTAACTAGTAACTTCGATTTAATATAATTCACTTAAACTAAAATAGTCATTCAATCAGGATTTTTTTGAAACTCTAATTGTAGAATGTTGTTCAAAAGATCAATAAAACTTAATGAGAGTAGAAACCTGAAATCTCACTAAGTTGCTTTCTACAGCCTAGACCTAAAGATAAACTGATTTTATTAATTTAGAATCAGGTAGAGTCCAGGAGGGAACTGGATATGGGTATCTGATTTTGTCTTTCTGACATGTCTTCTCCTCCCCTGGGAAGGTCATACAAAGGACTAGTCTTGTTGAGGCTACTTTGGGTATTGTCTTAGAAGCGGTTAGTATCTTAGGATCTAATCTCCTTGGTTCAGGTCTGTGGGCTGCAGTTCCTTTTCTCTTTTCCTCCATCCCTCCTTTCCCACTGCACATTCACATGTAGTCCTACATACTACTTTTAGACTAATTTAGACCTTTTGCCAGGCATGGTGGTGCATGCCTGTAATCCCAGTGACTTGTGGAGCTGAGGCAGGAGGATCCCAAATTTGAAGGCAACCTCAGCAACTTAAAAAAAAAGAACTGGGGATGTACCTCAGTGGTAGAGCACCCTTAGGTTTAATTCTAGGTACCACAAAAAGAAAAAGAAAATTAGACCTTTTTTGGGGAAATTCCCCTAAGAACATGTGATACTATGTTTTCTCTTTAATGCTCTCAGAGAAAAAAACAAAACCAAGACACATTCTATTTAACTTTTTTATGTGTGAGAGAAAAATGAATTTCTATGTATAAGTTCTCCTAACTTATACTTTGTATCACAACTAATAGTGTGAGGATTTATAAAAGTGACAGTACATACATATATGTAACAAAAGCTTTCACATCTGGTAAAAAAAAAAAAAAAAAATGAATCCACTAAATGAATTATATCATGTCTTTATAAGAAGTTACATATCCTGAGCATTCAAGACCATGTAAGAGGTCTTTCTAATTTTTTTTTTTTCCAGGCAGATATCTACCCAAAGACCCAGTAAGAACTCACTTATCTACTTGGTAATTATAAAGTAATTTGTTTCTTTCTATCTCAGAGAGAAAAATCCCAGATGAAGATTTCATCATTTTAATTGATGGACTAAATGAAGCAGAATTTCACAAACCGGATTATGGGGATACAATTGTATCGTTTCTGAGTAAAATGATTGGAAAATTTCCTTCTTGGCTCAAACTAATTGTAACAGTTAGGACCAGTTTACAGGTATGTGTTTGTTTGCTTTTGAACCATTAATCATTTCCCTTGGAAAGGGCTTAACCTGAAAAAAATTCTAGATCCTAGTTCTCTTAGCAGTGACTCTTTCTAAACCAACCATATCACAGATTTAGCAAGAATAATTCCCCAAAGAGAGTAAGAGTTAAATCTAGAGAGGGCAGACTCTCCGACTCTCTAATTCCCATTCAGTTTATTAAAATGTCCCTCAGAATAGCATGAAAAGAAAGTCCTTTTACTACACTTTGTCCTGAGGACAGCAATGCAAAGAAAATCCCTAGTACTTTGACCTTTTTTTCACATTCTTTTACCATTAAATGCCATGCAAAATCCAGTTTAATTTACAGTCCAGAGTCCGGTTCTTCCCTCTGCTTCTACTTGAACAACTTTACTGTGGCATGAAGGTGAACTTCTGTTTATGCCCTCCTCTAACAAATATTGGAAATATTAGGGCTTTACACTAAATTTATTGGAACTGGGAGATGAGGGGGTTTTTTTGTTGTCATTTGCTTTAAATTATCTTCCCTGCTAAATCATTGATCAATTAATGGCCGGTCAGAAGAAATAGGAAAGGATAAATGATTCTACCTTCCCCACTATTCTCATTGTACCTGAGTTGGTATCTCCCTTTCCCTGTCCTTCCCCTTCCACCCCTACCCCCAGCGTACTGGGAATTGAACCCAGGAATGCTCTACCATTGTGCTACATTCCCAGCTCTTTTTTTTTTTTTTTTTTTTTTTCTTTTTTTCTGTTTTTTTGACACTACTAAATTGCTGAGGGTGGCCTCAAACTTGGGATCTTCCCACCTCAGCCTCCAAAATTGCTGAGATCGCAGGTATGAATCACTGCACCTTGCTGGGATCTCTCATTCTTTAAATATTTACACATGATTTGGAACAATGTTTCTCAGCCTTTTTAAATCATTCTCTCTTTGGGTGTATATTAAAATCTCAAACATACACCCATCCCACTCATTGGATGTAACCCCCCTTGTAATAATTGCTAATATACAGAAAAGAGTCTTGCATTAATTTCCTTCTTTTCCCTTCTCCCCAGACGTTGGTATTATTCCCATTTATTGACCTTTTCTGTCTTCCATGATCAGAAACTATATTTCCTATCCTGGCCATTACCTTACAGATGTTTATTATCAATCTCAAAGTAAATTGAATTAAAGAATGTGGATAATCAACATAAATGCATCTTTACAGCTAAAATGTACATAACCAACCAGGCATGGTGACACATGCCTTTAATCCCAGCAGCTTGGGAGGCTGAAGCAGTAGGATTGCAACTTCAAAACCAGCCTGAGCAACTTAGTGAGACCCTAAGCAACTTAACGAGACCCTTTCTCAAAATATAAAATAAAAAGGGCTGGGGATGTGGCTCAGTGGTTAAGTACCCCTGGGTTCGATCCCTAGTACCAAAAAAAAAGGGGGTGGGGGGTATATGATCTCTCCTTATTTCCCAGTAGTTGGATTGTTAAAGATGAAAGATAAATAGAAAAAAAGGAGAAAAAAAAAAAAAAAAAAACTTCCAGGAAGGAACACAGTCTCTGTTTTTACCAAATGTATGCTTAGGTGATATTATCCTGAGATATATTTTTTTCATAATGTCATGTGTAGTTGCAAAAGAAATTTTAAATTTATTTGGGTAGACCAGATAACTTTTAGTTTCTCATCTATGCCAAAGAATGTAAAAAGTGCTATACATTCTAATCTCCAGATTCCATATTTCATTGTCTCCATGGATAGAGGCCCGTAATAACTCCCCGGATACTTCATTTACTTCAACTAAGAATTTTTTAATATTTTCTTTTAGCTCCAACATTCTTAAATAATTCATAGGTTTTAAAAAATGAACCTTTAAATTTGGTTATACATAATTCCCACAAACATTTCTTAAGGACTTACAGCATGCCAGGCACTATTCTAGAGGTTAAGGATTACAGGGAACAAGATATACAACCTCCCTGCATACATAAAACGTATTAAGAAAACAAAAAACAAGTAAAAAAATCAAACATATTAAAATCACAGGTAATATTGAGGGTTATAAGGAAAAAAAACAGGATAAAGGGATAAATGGAGATAATAGTTGTTTTAGATAGGGTAGATAGAAAGGACTCCCCAGGGGGCTTATTATCTTTTAAAAGATCTCTTTGTCTGCTGGCTGTGTAGATAATAAAGTGTAGATGATCAAGAATATAATCAGAAATACAGATGAAAAATGACTAGAATAATAATGGTAGAGATCATGTGAAGTAGCCACATTTAGAATGTATTTTGAAGCAGAAGGATTTGATGATGGACTGAATGTGGGTATGAACAAGAGAGAAGATTCAAGAATGAATCTTGGGCTTTTGATGAACAAATGTTGGTTTGAAGAATAAAGGTCACGGATGCCCCCAGGGATTTGGTTGGAAAGTCAGTGGTATGCCATTTATTGGCATGGGGAAAGTTTTGTGGTGGGGGACAGAATTTAATAGTTCAGATTTAATCACATTAAGTTGTCTATAAAACATACGAGCATAAGTGTCAAGTAGACAGAGTTATAAGATGGGAACTCGGGGGAGATAACTGATCTGGAAACATAAACTTAGATATCATCCACATGTAGATATTTAGAACCGTGAAACTAAATAAATAGTTTTGGGGACTTACAATGGGTAGAGGAAAGAAAAAAATAGAGACCCAAACCCTAGGTGTGCTGGGAAATGAAAGAGAAGCTTAGTGGAAGAGGCTTGAATAAGAGTGGGTAGCCTGCTGAGTGGAAAATAAGAGGACTGTGCAATGGAAGCAGGCCACAGAAAGTGACTCCCAAAGAGAGGGGCAGAGTGGTGCAGTCAGCTGCCGAAATGCTATTGAGAGGTTAAAGAAGATGAGAATTAAAAGCTCATTGTTATGAATATGCAAATGGTATGACTCTACTTCATGTACAACCAGAGAAATGATAGCTGTACTCCATTTGTGTACAATGAATCAAAAATTTTTTTAAATGCCCAAAAAAAGTAATAAAAAAATTGATAGTTAGATTTGACAAGGTGAGGATTACTGATTACCTTGACAAGAACCATTCTGGGGAAGTGGTAGGGTTGAAGTCTGATTGGAACAAATATAGGAGAAAAAGGGAAGGGAGGGTTTAGAAATAGCAGATACAGTAAAGTTTCCCTAAGTTTTACTAAAAATGGGAACAAAGTTAGAGAATAGTAGCTGGAAGGAAGAATATAAGAATGTATGTCTGTGTGATTCAGATGAAAAGAAGAAATTGATGCAGAAGAGAATGGGTTCTTATAGGAGCAAAGTCTCTAAGTAGTTAAGAAAGTATGGAATCCGTGCATAAGAGTCACCACAAAGCCCTATCACCTTACCCCAACATAATGTCCAAGCAGATCCCAAGCTACCAAGTTTCTACTTTTTGAAGTGTTCCTTTCAGCTCATTCATGTCAAGAAGGCATATGTTAAATGTAGTATTTTATTGGGAGAGTTAGAAAGCCACATTTTATCTTTTTTTTTTTTTATTAAAAGACACATTTTTTACATGGCATTCTTTGAATCCATATGCATTACTTTACTGAGTTGTACTTAGGCATTATGCCCTGGTTTACACTGAAAAGAATTACAGCCAAAGAATTATACGGCACTCCATTTTCTATTTATTTTAGGAGTGTTGTTCAGAATACTAGCCATGAAATCACTCCTAAAGTACCCTTTACAAAGACCCATAAAAAAAATTGTCTTAAAAGTTCCAATATTAGGAAAAATAGTGTCCTTCCTATGCAACTAATTTTTTTTAATCTGTAGATACTAATACTTGATCATGTTTCCCTCTTTTCTTTGTCCACTCAGTTCAGAGTAAATGTGTGGACCTCGTAGTTCATCACAAAAGTTAGGGGAAACTGAAGGTCTTTCTGTCTCTCTCTCTTTCTGTCTATTTTAGGAAATTACCAAGTTGCTGCCTTTCCATAGGATTTTTTTGGATCGACTAGAAGAGAATGAAGCCATAGACCAGGACCTGCAGGCTTACATCCTGCATCGGATACACAGCAGCTCAGAGATCCAGAATAACATTTCACTTAATGGCAAAATGGACAATACTACATTTGGCAAGCTCAGTTCTCATCTCAAGACCCTCAGTCAAGGGTCCTATCTATACCTGAAACTCACATTTGACCTCATAGAGAAAGGATATTTAGTGTTAAAGAGCTCTAGCTACAAAGTAGTTCCTGTTTCACTCTCAGAGGTTTATTTACTCCAGTGCAATATGAAGTTCCCAACCCAGTCTTCTTTTGACCGGGTGATGCCTCTCCTGAATGTGGCAGTGGCCTCTCTCCACCCACTGACTGATGAGCATATCTTCCAGGCCATCAATGCTGGTAGCATTGAAGGCACACTAGAATGGGAAGATTTTCAGCAGAGAATGGAGAACCTCTCCATGTTCCTAATCAAGCGCAGAGACATGACTCGTATGTTTGTACATCCTTCTTTTCGAGAATGGCTTATCTGGAGAGAAGAAGGAGAGAAAACCAAATTTCTCTGTGATCCCAGGTAAGATATAGATCTGTGATAAGCAATTCTGAGCCTATTTTATACTTATTGCATGGATCATGGGTATTGAAAACAGTGAGAAGTGTTCTTCATTGAACACCTCAAGTAAAGGACACATCACCTGTTTCTTCTCAAGGAAAGGCTAAGATGAGATTTAGTAATGTTTCTCACAGTGTTATATCCTGAATTTTCAATATCTGCATAGGTTTAGAATACTGCCCTGTAATCCTGTCTTCCTAAATAATTTTCACTGGTCCCACTAGAGATTACAGGTAATAATTAAGTTAGCCATATAATAGATTTCCTCAGTATTCTTCAGATATGAGAAAAGAATGGACATATTATTCTCATCTCTTTGACTTAGAGCAAAATTATTTAAAGATTATTTTTAAAATTACTATTGCCCTTTTAAAAATAGAATCTTAAACTTTATAGCTGAAAGACTCAAAAAGTTCAGATGGTCTAGTTACTCTGCTTTCAGATAAATAAGGTATCATTATCCCCAGTTTGCTTTATGAAGGCCTTAAAGATGCTCAGTTACTGATCCAAAATCATAAAGTTAATAGGTGGGAAAAGGGAGGAGAGACTAAATAAAGATGGCAAATTTATTGTATATACCACCACTCCCAATCCTGCATCCATGGCAGATATCGCTATTTTACCCCTGCCCCCCCCCCCCCAGGACTCTTTCCTGATGAACTTATCTCTAAGTTAAGAATAGTTCTCAATTCAACAAACCAGACTAGATATGAAACTATCTCCTATTCTATGGTGTAGAACCTAGCCTCTGGCATCCTAGCAGGATGTGCTTTTTACTCCTCCACACTATCCTTTTATGAAAATTATTCCTTTAAAAAAGCATGTGTTTTCAAATGTATGTTTATTACTGATTTCCTGGAAACAAAGATGACACCAACAACATTGCTGGCGAATGCAGAACTTATTCTAGTTCAAAAAAAGAGAGGCCAAATTTGACTATTCCTCACACTGTGACTCACCAGAGAGACTAAAACTCTGACAGTCCTCGGGTTTTATTACCCTTGTGACCATGTCCTGCACCAGGCCTTATTAGAAACAACTGTGCTTATGGGCATGCTGCTCAACCTACTTCATGCTGATTCATTAGAAAAATCTGTTCCAGATTCTGATGGTGATATTGAGTCAGGCAGTGGATTTTTGTGGTCTTTTCCTTGAGAGGGAAACTTATTTAAAGGAACATGCTGTATTGGAAAGAATAGGAACTGTTGAGTCAGATTATGTGCCTATAAATCCTGCCTCTTCTAGGAACTTTGGCCTTTGGGACATTACATAATAATTCTGAGAATGTTTTCTTACCTACCTAAAAGCAATAATGATGCCTTCTTCCTAGAGTTGGTGAGCATTAAGCAAGGTTTTATAGTATAATACCTACAATAATACAGAATACAAAGAAAGTATTTAAAACATGTTCTTTTTTTTTCCCTACCCTGCCCTTGCAGTAATAGACCCTTCAAATGTGCCTTACCTAAATCTTGTGGCTGAATCAGATAGCAATATTCTTCTGCCATCAGCATTTTGGAGCACAAGATTTAAAAACAGACAAAAAACTGAGTCTAAGTTTCTTGTGTGAATTATCCAGAATCCCCAAAAGGATTTTACTATAATATAGTACCTCCCTTGTGCCTTCTAAGTTCCACAGTAGATACCTAAAACTATGAATAGTATCAAACCCCATAGGTACTACAGTTTTTCCTATTCATTCATACGTATAATATAGTTTTAATTTGTAAATTAGGCACAATACAAAATTAAAAACAGTGATAAAGTAAATCAATTCTAACAATATACTGTAATAAAAGTTATGTGAATGTGGTTTCTCTCTTTTTCTCTCTCAAAATATCTTATTGTCCTTTCACCTTTTCACTTAAAGGAAGCACTTTACAACTGCTTCTCGTGGCATGTTCCAAACTGCAGGCACTGGGCTGGGGGTATAACTCAGTGTAGAGTTACCTGCCTACCATGCCTGAGGCCCTAGATTCTATCCCCAGCACTGAAAGCCAGGGGCAGAGGAGATCACAAGATTTCAAGCATCTTTTATTCTGGCAGGGCCAATATTTAGTAAAATAAGGACTACTTGAACACAAGTACTGCAGTACTGCAGCAATCAATCTGATAACCTGAAGGGCCACTAAGTGACTAATGGGTAGGTAATATATACAGCATGGATACACTGGACAAAGGAGTGATTCAAGTCCAGGCAGAACAGAGTGAGACAGCATAAGATTTCATGATGCTACTCAGAGCAATATACAGTTCAAAACTTAGGAATTGTTTATTTCTGAAATGTTCCATTTATTATTTCCAGACTGTAGATAACCCTGGGTAACTAAAACCATAGAAAGTAAAACTTCTAATAAGGGGGAACTGTATCTTACTAATACTGCTGCTGATACTCCTCATAGAATTGGCAACTACATAGTTAAGAAAAAGATTACTCTCGAATTACCTAATAAACATTTTGAGATCAGTTCTCAGACAAACCCTTGCTAGATAATTTGTTCTCCCATCCTGGAACTTATCAGAGGATTAAAAGCTGAGGTTTGGGGCAATCAGAGTACCACTGAATTAACAATATCCTTAGAAAGGTCGAAATCCTCAGGGGTTTTATGCAAACATATCATGGCTATATAAGCTTGCTTTCTCAGCATTTTTTGCTAACTAGCAGCATTTCAGCAACAGGCTGGTACACTGGGACAAGAGGAGCAAACACTGCCAACTTCGGCTGCTGGGTAGTCTGTTCCTGATGATTGAATAACACCACTGCTGAGGAGTCATCGTATTTCCCTTAATGGCAGAGAGTAAAATCATAAACAGGACCAGGAGTTATTAAAAAAAAAAAAAAAAAAAAAAACCTTCCTTAGATTTCATTTCATTTGGAATTCAGTCTCCTCCCCAGTACTGGCTGGCACCAGCCTTGTTACTGGAGTATTAATCTCAGAGCTTAAGGCTCCCTGAGTCAGTGAGATGGAAATTACTCAGAGTTTAATGTTTTTGGCAGTCCAAACTGGCCTTTCAAAGAAACTGGCAACAATTGCTTTCCATTTCAGGCAGGTCTGATAAATAAAACTCTCCAAGCAGAGTTTGTCTTTGTGGCCTTCAGCCTTCACTTCCTGCACGTTGTTTTCCCCTTCTGTTCTCTATTTGCTCTCCAACTTCTCTCTAGAATATCTTATACATTTCAGTAGACCAGGGAGACCAACACAATGTCTCTAAAATCACACCAGGTAAGCCAGTGCCTGACGTGTATATCTATGTATAAGGAGACCTCTCAGAAGTAACACAACACGCCTATCTCTTCTAGTCCATTTTCCTGGGCTGTTGACACTCACTTGGTTACCCTGAACTTGTTGACCTTACTTGGGAATTAGACACAGATGAGGCTATTGTGCTGATGCCAAGTAGTTGATCTTCAGAAATAGGCCACCCAAGGAAGTAGTTTCTGCCTAAGCTGAAGAGAGTCAGTAATCTGAGGATGGGGTTGGAAAAAGGAAGTAGCAGAGTCAGAGGTCAGTGCTGCAGTCGAAGTTGAGTTTTCTTTATCTTAAATATCAGACAGCTGTTGTCCCAGAATTTGGGCAGAGAACTGACATACAAAAGAGAGTGATGTAATGTGTATAGACACATAATTGTGACAGAAAGAAATGAGTTATAAGTAATATCCTTCCCTGCCTTTGTAAGAGACCGGGTTATATGTGTTTTTCTCACATTGTAAGCACGGTATCACGGAAGAATCATATATATCATCAAAACTTATTTATGGCATCAGAAGATTTTGGATCTGTATTCTAGATAAAAGCACTCACCATCTTATTCTGCTTTCTCTTTCCCACTCTTCATCACTGTCATATCCTGAACTTAATCTGTCCTGTTTTAGTCCCTTAGGCCCTGAGATATCAGATTAATTTGCTAATTTAATAAACGAATCCCTGCTATTATGCTAATAGTAGGGGAGTAGAAAACCCATTTGAGGCAACTTGTGCATTTTAAGTAAAGCAGTAGAGAGAAGTGGCCACCAACCTTTGTAATTCAACCCATTAGTGACCTTGATAGTGGAGATTTGAAGCTAAAGGAGTAGACAATTGGGGGCCACCAGCTTGTGGTACTGTGCAATTACTGCTTAATATTTCTACATAGCATTAGGCTAGCCCAGAATAAATTTCAACTCTTTTTTTCTGTTTTCTCATTATCTCAGTTTTCATGGCATCTCACCTCTTCTTCCCTAGGAACAGCTCTCATAGTAATGTTTTGTAAGATTTTGACAGAAATTACAGTATTCAGCTGGTTTATTTTTAAATGTTGGAATAAAACACAGGAAGCTTGTTGCAAACTTTATATAATGAGTTTTGAGGTGATCAACCTATGAGGTCAGGATGTGGAAGATTAATTTGGTTTGACCTGATTTCCTCAAACTAAGAGTAGCAAATATGGACTGGGGTTCTGGCTCAGTGTTACAGTGCTTGCCTAGCATGCATGAGGCACTGGATTCAATCCCCAGCACCACATAAAATAAATAAAATAAAGGTATTGTGTCCATCTACAAATAAAAAAATATTTTAAAAAAAGAGTAACAAATATGATGAGTGGGAGGAAAGCCTACATGAATCCTTCTTACTTGGTTCTTTATGATCAGAATTGATTGCTTATAATTAATGGCTTGTTGAAATTTTTCCTAATTTATTCAGCCATGAATTATACATTTACTTAGTTAATTGTACATTGGAGACCTGGTACTCCAAAATCTGTGCCACAAAGCAGTATTTCAGAAAACAAACTGTTTGTCTAAGGTAAAAAAGAAAGCATCCTCCCCAAAATGAAATTAACTGTGCCAGGATCCTGTACAACCTGACTTCTTATAGAATATTTGAGTCTAAAATGGCCTCAAAATGTTGAGTTATTATATGTGTTGATTTTGTTTGTTCTTTTAATCCAAGCATAGGCCTCTAGGCAGAATAACTTTCAACTTTACCCTCACTGAAGCACAGACTGAAGGTCACTGCTTCTGATAGCCACTGCAGACTCACACAACAAACTCTTCAAATGAGGGATGGGTTTGCTTTTTTAAAGCATTGGGAGAGAATTCAGCAAACCTATAAAGCATGGGAAGAAAAAAGAGGCTCCTGGAACTAAGTCATCCCTTAGGCAGTTTGAAAGAGTTAAAGCAAAAGAAAAGGGGAGGTATACCAAACATTTTTTACTAACAGTTAAATATTAATAGATGATCTCGCCTCCCTGGAAATATTAAATTGGATTTTGTTGGCATCAAAAATAAATTTGAGGACTGGGAATATAGCTCAGTTGGTAGAGTGCCTGCCTTGCATGCACAAGGCCCTGGGTTCAATCATAAGCACCACACACACACAAAAAAAATTCAAATCTGAAGTATTACTCTGTGACCCAAGTCATGGTTTTGTGATATGATGTAATTAAGAAACTGCATGAAATCTAATATGTCCAGTTTATCAATACCTGGATATCCTTCAACTTTATAAATTTGATTTCTCTCAACATAATCCTGGGATTTACAACAATTATTCAAAACAGTAAATTGTTTTCATCTTTAAAATTGTCTAACCATCAGAATATGGGCCACAACAATTTTTTTTCCTTTTCCATATCCAAAATGAAGTTTGGAAGAAACTGATCATCAGAATTTTTCCCCAAACCCACTTAAAACTAAGAGCTACTTATTCTTACTGTCCTGAGAACTCTTGAGAAATTTGATGAAGCAACATATATACAGAGAAATAGTTCTGCTTATGAGAAGATGGAGAGAGCATCACTTTACAACATATCAAGCATAAATGCTTAACATTTATAGATTCATGAAATATTTACAGAAGAGTCAAATAACAAAAACACCAAAGGTACTTATATTCTAAATGCTTTTGCTATGAGAAAGTAATGCCATCTTCTATGTTTAAATATATAATTTTTTAAAAGATAGTTATGTTCACTAAATACTGGTTTAAAATAACTTCATCTAGAATCTAAAATGAGGAGGAAGTGGGCAGGTGATAAGAGAAATTCTTGATACTGAAAGCATAGGAAATTTATCATACCAGCGAGTCTCTGAAGCAAAAGTGGCTGACTCAAAAGATAAGAATCCCATAGGTTTTTCAAAGTTGTCAAACCCAGATTGATGGCACAGCAATCAGAAAGAGTTATCAACAGCTTAGTGGAACTTGACAGCAAATTTTCTTTTTTGTGAGTGAAGCAATTCACTCAGCCATCTCTAGAGACTTTCAAAAGCAGATCTCCACATTTAGTAAAAACACTAATAGGCTTCCATCCTCTTAGCCATTCATTTATTGTATCTATCAGCATATCTAATTGGTTCTACCACCCAAATTTTACTTGTAAGGATCCATTTATTTTCACCTTTGCTGACCACACCCTGGGCTCTCACATGGACTACTTTAGCTTCCTCATTGGTCTCCTCTCTTGCCCTCCTCCCATCCATTCTCCACCAGCAGCCAGAGTGATTTTTTGAAAACAATTCAGCTGTGTAACCACTCCTAAAAATTCTTCCGTGGCTGCTTCTTATGTTCAGAATAAAATCAAAGCCATATAATTTAGTACACTGTATTTATGGAGATAACTTCTGCCTTCCTGTCTATATTGAGCTCATTCATGCTCCCTCTTATTCACTGTCTTCTGCCAGTTCCTAGAGCTTTCTCTTTCTCACCTCCAGGCCTTTGCACTTAACACTTCCCTCCATCTGGAGCTCACTGCCCCTGGCCCATTGCCTGGCAAGATCTCTCATTCCCCCTCTAGATCTCAGCTTAAGTGCTACCTCCTCAGAGAGACTTCTACTTATCTAAGTAAATCCCTCCTCATTTTTATATTAATCATAGGAACTTTTTTACTTCTTTTCTAACACATATCAGAAATTATTTTATTTATTATATGTGAGTACTTGTTTATTGTCCGTTTCCCCCTCTACAATGAATGAACTCAATGGCGACAAGAACTTTTTTTTCTCTTTTACCTTTGGCTTCCTAATGATGAGAGTGTTTTGCACATAGTAAACATTTTTTTTAAATGCCAAATTTGTCAGTAAACAAAGGAATAAGTACTACCAGTTTTAAGCTTGTAATTTAAAATATCTGAGCAACTATTCTCATGGCTCCACAAGATGAGCATCTTTTGTTCACTGTTAACTTCCCACAATGCCTCAATAGTAAGCAAACACACACATTGCAGCAAGTGTTCAGTGAACATTTTTTAAGAAATGTGTTCAAGGCTCAGTGTTAAGGACTGCAGGGAATACAAATATAAATAACATACATCTGTCTACCAAGACCTAAGGTTAGTGGTTTTAATAAACATTTATAATTAGCAATAATTCAAAGCAAAGTGCTGTGCTAGAGATGTAAAAAAGAGCTAAGGAACATGGAGGAGGAAGAGAGAGGAGATAAGTTAGGTCTTCTGTGTCTACTGTTGATGTTTCACACTGTGACAGTTCAATAGAGTCATAACTCTTCTGTCTCACCAAGCCAACTGCCTAAGGACTTCATTGTTGGGGCAAAGAAGAGGTGTCCATTTTCCTAGGATAAGTGATGCATTAACACAACAAAAAAGCAATAGGAAGATATGAAGCAGAGGAGTTAAAAAAAAAAAAAAAGCAGCAAATTCCTGTCTAAATTCTGTGTTTACAAAGAAATAATGCACTTCCACCCATTTCTACAAAGGTACATCTTGGGCATACTTACAGTCTGCTATGTATAGTTTACTTTCATCAAGGCTCTAGCATGTCACACTGAATATGAAACAGCACAAGGGGGCTAGAAGTATATTTTGAACTCAGCTTCAATGAGAAAGCTATGAAAAGAAAACACCAAAGTAATTATTGACTAATAAACTATAATCAGAATTTTTTCCATTTGCTGAGAATGGATGTCAACTAGTAGACTGCAAGGCAGCAACACCGAAATTTAATTGTAGGACAGATTTTTAAGATAAGAGGTAAAAAAGGTTAGGATTGTTGATCTGTCCTCAGTATTTGACTTATAATTACAGTCACTTCACAGTCTTACACAGTGCCAACAGAAATGCCTGCAAATTCAAGATCTAATTGAGTAGTGAATTGAAAAGTAGATCTGGAAGTCCTTGTGTTGCTCTTACTAATACCCATCAGCTTAGCTTTATTTATTTAATGAAGCATTTATTGAGCTTCTCTTCGACAAAAGGACTGTGCCAACCACTAAAGAAACAGGTGAATAAGACACCCCTAAACTAACTAAAGCCATTACTCTTTTAAAGAGAAGTCAGACACCTTGCAACCAACAATAGTGCCATAGTACAAAGTACCGTGGGAACCTAGTGCCCCCCCACCAAAAAAAATCCATTTCAGCTAATGTGATATTCAAGTTTAGCATTGAAAGATGAATTTCATTGAGCAATAAGTGACTGGGAGAGCACTGCAGACAGAGAAGGAAAGGTAATGACCAGATAAAAGCAAGAAGAATTTGGAGGTGTAAAGTGCCTTTGGGGAATTGTGAGCAGCTATAATGAGAAAATAAGATGCATGACCAGAAAGAGGGAGTGATGGGAGGTACCACTAAGAAAAAAGCTTTTAATGCAATGTTTAAAGCTTTATAATTTATTATGTAGATAACCAAGTCCTCTCTCACTCTTTGAGGAGGAGGAAACAATGATCAGTTAACTCTGATAATATGAAAAATAGCTCTAACAAACAATATATGGGAGATAGCTTGAAGAACAGGAAAAATTGCAGGTTAGGATACTTGTTGTGAGTTTACAGCAGTAGTCTAGGTGAGAAATGCTGAGACCTGTAACATGAGAATAGATAACAAGGCATATGTGAAAGGGACATTTTGGAGATACACAAAAGTATTGATCTTTTTGTACATATGGAAGGTAAGAATGGTAGGATCAAAAATGACTTAAGGATTTATCTTGAATGATGGAGGATAGTGGTACTACTAACCAACATGAAACTTTCTGAATGGATGGTGGAGTCTAGCACGAGGAATAGTTTTCGGGGGAGAGGGTGTGTCCCAGTTTGGACAGAACTGCCTTCAAGGAAGGATGTCCAGAATGTATTTAGGAATGTGATTTCAGAAAATAGACTGAATAGAAAGCTCAAGGCATGAGGTTATGGATTTGTGAGTTATCAGCAAATAACTGACAGTAGAATCCATAGGACTAAACAAGAGCACCCAAGTGAAGAATATAAAGCCAGGAAGTTGAGGAGCATGAAAACAGAAGCATTAGATTTAAGTGCTAGAAGGTAGTGATGAATCAAATAATCATTTTAAAGGCTAATTAGAAGCAACCACTTCAGAAAGCAGTATGGAGATTTCTCAGAAAACTTGGACTGGCACCACCATTTAACCCAGCTATTCCACTCCTCAGTTGATACCCAAAGGACTTAAAATCAGCATACCACAGTAATGTAGCCACATCAACGTGTATAGCAGCTCAATTCACGAAAGATAAACTATGGAACCAACCTAGGTGCTTTTCAACAGATGATTGGATAAAGAAAATGTGAGATATATGTGTCTGTGTGTGTGTGTGTGTGTGCATTATATATATATATATATATATATATATATATATATATAAAGGAATATTACTCAACCTTAAAGAATGTGATTATGGTATTTGCCAGTAAATGGATGGAGCTGGAGAATATCATGCTAAGCAAAATAAGCCAAACCCAAAGAATCAAAAGTCTAATGTTTTCTCTGATATGCAGATGCTAGCTAAATCACAAATAAGGGGTAGTGGCTAGGGAAGAATAGAGGTACTTTGGATTAGACAAAGAGTAGTGAAGGGAGGGGGCATGGGGGTAGAAAGAATAGAAGAATGAATAAGACATTATTACCCTATGTGCATATATGATTACATGACTGGTGTAACTCAATACCATGTACAACCAGAAGAGTAAGAAGTTATACTCCATTTATGTATCATGTGTCATGTATAACTATTTAGAACACATTTTTTAAAAGGGTAATTAGAAGGAGAAACAAGAGAAAGTAAGGTCATGGCAGTCAAAAGAAGAGAACAGTTTCAAGGAGAAGATGCTCACAAATATCTTTTGTTACAAAAAGGTAAAAGTAAAGTGGCTTGTGCCTGGATGCTTTGAGCAGAATGGTAACAAATGCCAGAATTCCATAAGGTAAAAACTAATGTGAAATGCAAAAGTGAAGACCACTAACATAAACTATATATACTTCTCAAAATTTTAGCACTGAAGGAAAGACTTGACCATGTTTGTAAACATTAGGGAATGAGCAGATAATAAGAACTGAACTAAGATAGAAGAGAGATGCAACTATGAAACTACTAGAAGAAAAGATAGGAAAAATGTGTCAGGATATTGGAGTAAGTAAAGACTGTTTTGGAGAAGCTCCCAAAAGCACAGGAAACAAAAACAAAAATAGACACAGGACAGGAAACAATCAACGGTGAAGAGAAAACCTACGAAATGAAAGAAAATATTTGCAAAATATACATCTGACAAGGGGTTGACATCCAGAATATATAAAGAACTCCAGAAAGTCAGTAACAACAACAAAAAATCACCAGGTTAAAAAATGGGGCAGCAATAGACCTAAATAAACATTCCTCGGAAGAAGACATATAGATCCTTTGAGCGCTTCCTTAATTGCCAAAAAACCAAAAATGAAAAAGGTGACAAATAGCTAATAGTTATATGAAAAAATGCTCATTGTCACTAATTATCAGAGACCACAATAAGAGATTCCCTCACTCACATAAGAATGGCTGTTACCAAAAAGACTAAAGTAACAGGTACTGACAAGATGTGGAGAAAAAGAAACCATTGCACACCACTGGTGGAAATGTAAATTAGTCATTATAAAAAATAGTGTGGAGGTTATTCAAAAAATTTAAAAACAGACATGATCCAGCAATCCCACTACTGGCTACATAGCCACAAGAAATGAAATTAGTATGTCAGAGACCTCTGCACTCCCGTGTTCATTATAGCAGTATTCACAATAGCTAAGAAATGGAAACAACCCAAACGTCCATCAGCTGATGAATAGATAAAGAAAATGCGGTACATATCCACATCAGAATATTCAGTCATAAAAAAGAGTGAAATCTTCTTCTTTGTGACATGGTTGGAACTGGAGATCATTATCCTAAGTGAAATAAGCCAGGCACAGAAAGACAGGTACTATATAACCTTACTCGTTTGTGGAAACAAGTTGATCTCATAAAAAGTTGAGAGTAGGGGGAGAAGGGGATATAGAAAGGTTGATTAGTGGACACTCAGTTGGATAGGAACAGGTATTCAGTTATGCTATGACTACACAATAGGGTGACTGTAGATAGTAATAACTTACTGTACATTTCAAAAAGCTAAAAGAATTTTTAAAGTTTTTACTATAAAGAAATAATAAATGAGGAAGTAGATATGTTTAACCTACTTTAAACATTATACAATGTCTACATGTATTGAAATATCACCCCATTATTATAAACATGTTTTATGTTTGAATATACTAGTTTGAAATGTAAACATAATTTTAGAGAGAGAGAGAGAGACAAAGGATGAAGAGGTCTAGAAATCTGGCTATGAGAAGGGCAATTTAGTTCTTCCTACCTAGACATGTAAATTGGTATAGCTGCTAGGGAAGTTCTTTAAAGTTCCCACACTGGTATTTCTACTAGGGTTCAGGAACTACAGTATATATTAGCAGCTTGACCAGGTAACACCTTTGTCCTCTTAAAACTAGGAGAAAGTAAGGCAGAGGCAAAGAGATTCTTGGCAAAAGCATTAATTACTCCTTGTCCTAAACAACCATAATCTGAGGGTATCATTTGAATTTCTCAGAGGAGATAATCTTACTGAAATATCACTTTATCAGATCATTCCATGAGTTACTTTTTTTGCAAATGTAAAGACCCCTAGTAGCACAAGAGAAACAGCAACTACCTGATAGCAGTGGTGACACATGCCTATAATCTCATCATCTGGGGAGACTGCAACAGGAGGATCACAAGTTAAAGGTGGGTCAGCCTGGGTAACTTAGTGAGACCCTGTCTCAATTAAAAAAAAAAAAAAATTAAGGGCTGAGGAGGTAGTTTAGAGGTAAAAGCACATCCCCAGGACTGTAAATAAATAAATAGGGCTGGGGCAGAAGTTCAGTGGTATGGTGCTTGCCTCGCATGTGTGGGGCACCGGGTTCAGTCCTCAGCCTACGTAAAAATAAATTAAGATTTTGTATCCATCTACAACTAAAAAATATTTAAATAAATAAAGCAACTTCCCTCTTTTTGCCTTTAGTTTATGGTGGTCTATGGCAAGTAATCTATTGGTATGACACAGTTTGTATCCTTTCAATTAGCTGTCTTGTGAATTTAAAAAATGATTTCATATTCACTGAGGACAAGCAACAGTTGTTAGGAAAAGGGATACTTTTACACTGGATGGCTAATGGGAATAGAAAATTAACTATTAGTGTCGCACTGCACAGAAGCTATTCCTTTTCTGTTCTCATGGAGTCTGCTTCAACGGTCTTATGATAAGGTGTAATAATTTCAACTTGTTTCCAAATGTCTAATTTATGAGAATAATATGTTTTAGTTTCTTCTTTTTGCTGACATTGAGATGAAAACTTCCCTCAGTCTTCCTTCCTACTTGCTCCATCCTTCTATCCATCTCTCTGTTATCAATCGCTCAAAAACCCTTTTGTTTAAATAAAGATAATGCTGACTGCCAAAACAAACCCTAAAGCTCCAGTGTTTATCACAATAGAAATTTATTTTTCATTGACTTAAAGTCCAAAGGCACAATATGGTTCAGGAGAGGTCTACTCTACAGTGTTTCAGGGACCAGCCTAATGAAGCCTCTGCCATCTTTAACACACTGCTTCCTCAAATGTTGAGCTTTGAACATTAGAGAAGCATGCCAAGGCAAGCATATTAAGCAGGTTTTATTTAAAGGTAATAATACAGACTTCTCCCTGGAGGGAGAAGGGGGCCATGACTGATGTTTTAGAGTACCAAGAAGTGAGCATGACCTGCAACTCTTATAGGTTAGGGTCTCTACCTGCTTATCTCTCCTTCCTGCCTATGTGACTAGGAAGTTGCCGGTGACATAGCAAAAATTGGTGAGCAGCAGATGGCAGGGGGAGGGACAAAGTGATTCAGGCAGGTAAGGGGTCAGGGAGCATTAATCAGCAGCTCCCTGCCTGTAGTCCTTGACAAAGACTAAATTTGGTAATCAGTGGGATCCGGAGATCCTTGACATTCAATTCTCCCAGGGGCTATCTCCAACTTCCAGATGCAGATGGCTTTCACCGGCCTCCATTTCCTCGATTTGACCCTCCCCTATTTCTACATTAACGGCCTGTCCCCAATTCTGGCTTCATTACCTTTTTGATGGTCTTGACTGGCAGATAAAGAGACAGACAAATGGAGAAAAAGGATTTTCAGGGTCAGGTCTAAAGTGATGAATATAATTTCTGCCCACATTTCACTAACCAGAACTGAATCACATGACCCCACTTGAATGCAAGGTTTCTAGCAAGGTAGCCACTTCCCAAGAACAGCTGTTGACTCTGGAAGGGGAGAAGCACAACCCTTGGTAGACAGGAGGTCATCTCTGCCCCATAATTCCTATCTCTGTAGGTCTCCCCAAGTAATTCCCCACATTTGCCTCTATAATATAAAACATTCCACAGCAGCACATATTATTTCAGCCAAAATCATAAAACAGATTAGATGGACTTTACATTATAAGCAGTTCCTCTTCAACTAGCTGTAACTATATACCACTTTGTCACATTTGAGCATCATGCAGAATATCAAAGCACCTAAGTGTTGTTTCTCTAAAACATGAAAGTGTTTTCTGTTATGTTTGTCACCACAAAAGTTAGTGAAATCTGTGACTACACACTAGTGGCCATGACCAGAATGATGAAAAGCAACCATGCTAGAAATATTGAGTCCATTTGTTAGCATTACAAATAGAAACTAAGACTAGCTACCTCCCTGGGGTTCTAAGTGAAAATCTATTAGAAAAACAAGCATAGTGTCTGTGTAGATAGTGTAAAACAACTTTTGTACAACTTACAACTTCCAAACTGTTAAATGGCAGTGAAGTGAAGTGATTCTTTAGAAAGGATTTTTCCTCTAAAAGACTCATCTCTGAACACTTGAGGTATAAGAACAGAGTCATCAAGTGATAGTAGCTCCTCACTGCCTTATAACTCACAGTTGTCCAAGAGTGAGTATCATTTGTTTCCAGTATCCATATCAAGGGGATAGTGATGCCTGAAAATGAGAATGGAAGAAGATCTGCCCTATTGTATTCTGGACGCCACCTTCTGTGATTTTTATCAAAGCACTTATATCCTGAAGAGAGGAGAGAAGACAGTGCTAGGGTATCCTTAACTCTGACCTGTGATTAATCCTCAAATATCTAAAATTGAATGTCTTACACATAAGACTTACTATGTTCCCCAAAACCTCTGGTCTTCATAAGAAATTTATATTCCTCTTGTTAGCTTAACTATTACCTTATTTCTTAGAGACCAGTTAGCTCCGTCCTTAGGCTTCTGTCTGCCTAAAGTTACACTACCAAGTTTTTCTGCTTTGACTAATAGTAAATGATATCTGTAATGACATCACCCTGATGTGTGGATTTCTCTTTTGGCTGCAAATGGGTCAGAAGGCATGAGGACCACGGTAAGAATAGAGTGTTATATTTCACCGTGTTGCACACATAAAGGAATAAAGTTCTGTTTGAGCACATAGTCATCTTTGTGTATGTTTAAAGTCATTCCTTTAATGTAGCAATATGCTAGTTACTATGGAGGATACAAAAGAAGTATAAAATACAATTCACTTAATATGTCTTAATTCTTACCACGGTTCTGTTTTACAGAGAGGTTAAGTAGCTTGCTTGTTCTTTGTTTTAAAGCTTCTCAGTACAGAACTAGGTTTTTACCTAGGGTTTCAGAGTCGAACAGGCAACTTTGTGAATGTAGGCAGTGAAATTTGCAGGGTAACTTTGAATCACAAGGCAGTCTCATTGTAAAACCTATCTGGTTTTTATAACACATGAACATCTGAACTCATATTAAATCAATTTTGATTACTATCATCTTTAATTACAGAGGGAAAGCATAGTTTTGTTCAGTCATGCCTAAAATCACATCACATTTATTAGAGTTCACTGTACCTTCTTAGCTACTCTTCCCCAAAATGCTAATCAAAAAAATGTCAAAATTAATGGTTACTGATTTTAATTATGTTAAAAATTCAGTTTTTACTGTACAAGTGAATATGTTTTTCTTTATATTAGTGTATTTATTTTTCATATTCCACCCAATATTATGAGTAATATTTATTTCTGTGCCTATGGTATTGTTTTTGTGAGAATCTAAACATTATTTAAAGTATTTTGAAAACCACAAGAGAGTATGCAGATATAAGCTATTGTTACTTACTCATTCTGCAGATATTTATTCCTGTTATGTAAGAATATATATATGTGAAAAAACATGACTTCCATCCTCAGATTCTAGTAGAAAGACTGACAAGAGAACAGTATGTCCTGCCTAGGTGCTTCATGGATATAAGTACCAGGTACTATAGGAACCTAAAGAAAGAATCCCTGGGGCTCCTGGGGCTGGGGTTGTGGCTCAGTGGTAGAGCACTTGCCTAGCATGTGTGAGGCACTAGGTTCAATTCTCAGCACCACATAAAAAATAGAGATAATTATGTCCATCTACAGCTAAAAATATTTTTAGAAAAAGAAAGAACCCCTTAGTCTATCATGGGTACCAGGGAAAGCTTCACAGAGAAGGTGGTATGAACTGAATTGAAGAATGAGTAATATAGACAGACGGAAAGTGTGTTTGAAATCCTACAGATAATTTACAGAATCTATTATTGAAAGTTAAGGTTAAAAAAAAAGAAAGAAAGAAAGTTAAGGTAAAGTGGAAAAGATCAACAAAAAGACAAGGGATGAATGATGGGAAACCTTTAGACACCATTCTAAGAATTTAAATGATAAAGCAGAGAAAATATAAAGCAAATGAAGAATTTTTAGCAGAATTTTGATGAGGATTTTGAGATATATATTCTTGGGATGGGCCAAAGAGTGGGCATTGAATGATAAAATGGAGAGCATGAGACTCTTGCAATTAATTATCAAGGTGAGACAGTATAAAGAAAAGAGAAAAACAGCTACTAGGTTTTATGTCTAACCAACTATATTTGAAAAAAATAAAGAAGACTTAAGGATATTTGGAATTGAGGGAAAACTTCAGGTTCAAAAGATGAATTTCATCTGACAAGTCACAGAGGTAGAGATCCAGCAGGCAGTCAGAAAAGCCAAACTAAATATCAGAGTTTGAGGTGTCACTGTGGGAGTCATTCACACTGAGGTGAAAGTTGAAGTAAGGAGGCAAAGAGAGCTACCTAGGGAAGAAGACTTAATGAGACATAAGGCAAAGAACTTAAATCATTGAAGAAAATAGCATTTTAAAAAATACCAGGGTAGTGTCATAGATATCAAGAGACAGTTTCACAAAGGGAGACAGTAAATAAGATCTAATGCTGGAGGGAGGAAAACAATCAAAAACTAAGAGAAAACCTATTTATTTGGCAATTAAGAGATTGCCAGTAATCTCAGAATATAGGCTAGGAGTCAAAAAGAATAATGAGGTTCTGGAATAAATAACAAATGATAAGAGAAAAAGAAACAAATATACACATGTGTAGAAAAACAGACTACAGGTTACCTAGTGGTACCACATTTTGTCAGTAAGGTACAAATAAAAATGCCAGTACATGATATAAATTGGTGTTACCCATTGTGTCCCAAACACCATAAGTTTTGAGTCCAATGAGCTGATCAGAACCATTTTTATGAATAATGTAGCATACTTCTGTTAAAAAAGAAATGAACTGTAATTATCACCTTCATCTTATCCTTGATCTGTATTGCTTGCTGTTTCTCCTCAGTGCCTGATCAACACCAACAAAAGCAAGCACTGTCATCTGTAGGTAAATGAGATGGACCCTGGAGAAATGAAAGCATCGTAGTAGGATTCCTTAGTTATAGCAGTGGAATGAAAATAGGGCAGAGTCAATTCTATGTCTAACTGAAAATTCCTTTCTTTGCCAAGCACAAGCTTTTTACCTTAATCCTAATAGGCATGGATTGTGATTCATGGCCTAAAGCATAGGTAGTATCGATCAGAGGCCTATATTCAGAAATTCTTGTCATTATTGTACAGTCACAGATGAGTCATTTAAAATAATAATTCTTAACATCAGGAAGGCTACAATAATTTCACTGTTAATAATGGGATAGAATTTTTAGACCTCAAGAATAGGATACTTATAAATGCTTCTCATTATCATCTAACTTCTCTATGCTCTGTTAACAGCCTACCAAATAAGTTGAGCTTTCATGAGATAAATAAAAGTTGTGGTGATTTCCAGCTTTCTGAGTACAAAACAACCCTGGTCTCAGACCTTCAGATGATAGTGATGAGTCTGTGCAGGCTGAACTTTTCTGGACATTGTCCCAGTCAAATAACCTCCTTTCCATTCTGTTTAACCTTGTCCACTTAACAAGTTGGCTTGGTATCCACTATAATTGAGAAATTCTATGAAGCCAAAGGTTCGAATTTCCTTTCAAAATCTTACTGACATGAAAGCTGAGATGATTCCTGTGTAAGATGGACAGTGTCCCACCCCTGCTCTTCAGGTTCTTCACTAAAGCTTTGAGAAAAAATAAAGAATGCTTAGTATGAGATATCTTCAAACTAAATCTGGCTAAGTAACCAGTGTTCAGCATAAGAGAAAAATACTCTTTAGACATTTGGGCCTCTTTTCAGGGAAGCAAACCAGCAAAAATTTACTTGCTGCTTTTCCATCTGTTTAATTTGGTCATTAGACTTGAAACTGAGATAATGGTTTCATTTCCCTCTTGCATGACTCCAAGTGAAAGGAACTTTCCAAGGAAAAATTGAGTTACTAGTGACATAAAGAAGTCTGCTGACACTAACCTGGTGGACAGTAGAGACATAGTTCTAGTGTTCACAGTTTCTAAAAGCTAACAAATGTGCTAAGGTGATCCAGTGTTCTTTCTTTAATGACAAATTTTTTTTTCTAAAAATTTTTATTGAGCATGTTTATATGTAGTAGGTTGCATTAAGTATTATAGAGAATATAAATAATCCAGATTTCTTCCATAAACAAACATAGAAATACATATACCCTGTATATAAACACATAGTTCATACATTGAATACTGTGTATGCATCTCATCTAGCTAGAGATGATAGTGCTTGCTTTCATTGTTGGTCAGGCACTGAGGAGAAATAGCAAGCAATACAAGTCAAATATAAGATGAGGATGCACACTAGAATTTCTATTCTGTTATTAATAGTGAAATTATTATAGCCTTCCTGGTTTAAGAAGTATTACTTTAATTGGCTCATCCACAAATACATGGCTGTATTTGTGTGTACATGCACACATACACACACATGTGTACACACACATTAACATTTCAAGAAGTATATCATTTGAATGTTTCAAGCTGGAAAAAAACAAAACTCCATATACAAATGGTATGCCTTTACGCCATGTACAAACATAGAAACAATGTATCCCATTTGTTTACAATAAAAAAAATGTATCCCATTTGTTTACAATAAAAAAAACTCCAATTGAAATGGATGAAACAATAAAGAAATATATTATTTCATATAATGAGGAGTTCAAAATCAGGACAATTTAGATGCTGTACAGTCAGAGCTCAGGCTGTATTTTTCTGCAGTTCTTGTAGCCTAGCACCCCTTGGCAGCTTTATCTTCAGACCAGCTAACCACATGATTCAGAAGGCAGTTCAGGGCATTGTAAGCAAACCAAACAATAACCAGAGGCAGAGAAAAGAGCTTTCTCTTTCATGACCAAATTGGGAATCTGTTAACAAGGAGATACGGGAGGATGGGTGCCATTAGGAAACTCCAGTCTAGTGGAAGAGAGAGCATGTGACTGTGTGGTAAATACTGTACTAGAGGTATATACCATCTATACTAGTAGCACTGAAAATATTTTATTCAACTTGAGGGAAAGGGTAGAGCTGATCAGAGTGGACTTCATGTAGGAAAGCGTCTATTAATCCAGTTTAACCATGTCAAGTTTAGGTATTTGGGAGTCTCCCAATAGAAGAGGAATCCTAGACGGATGGATACTGGTCTAAGGCTGAGAAGAGAAGTCTAGAGAGAGGAAAAAATATATAAACTATCCATAATGGTGCAGGCTCTGAGAATGAATGAGCTAATTCAGACATAGGACAGAATAGGAAAGACCAATATAGAGATCCTGAGGAACACTGACATTTAAGCATTGGTGAAATAAGAGTTGCTGACAGAAAGAGAAAATAAAAATGAAAATGTTTTAGTGCCATCTGCGTGTGGGATGGATGTAAGCCAACTAGAAATGACATTTTGTGCTATTCATAAATGTGATTTAGGTAAAGGACTAATAAAAGCTAGGAACCTTTCAATACCCATTATTTGCCAAGTAGCAAGTGCTCTTCCCCCAGAAACTGGTTGAATGACACAGTTTCATTGGATGGATGTATGACTGGGCCTGCTTTCCCCTCCAAAAACAGAATGGGGTCATTAAAGTTTCTAAAATGAGTTTCTTTTTCTTTGCAGGAGTGGTCACACATTACTTGCCTTCTGGTTTTCTCGCCAAGAGGGAAAACTAAACCGACAGCAGACCATTGAATTGGGACATCACATCCTCAAAGCACACATCTTTAAGGTAATTAGAGAAATGGAAACCCTTTTTCTTTCCATTTCTAGCAGACTTCCCTTAACTTTATATGTTTGAAAAGAAACTACTGTTACTTCAGTGTACTCCTTGCTTTCTGAAATTGTTTTGCTGCAAAGTTGGTCCATCTCCTAAAGCACAAGGCCTGTTCCTCCCTCAGTCTTTAAAAAGAGAATGAACCTTGTCTTACAGAGCAGTTAATAGGTTAACAGTGACATTTACATTGGCCATCTCCCAATTTTGTGGGTTTCTAGGCTTTCTAGGAAAGGTATTGTGCATGATCACTTAGGTATGGAGTATATATATGCACACACACATGTGCTCCATATATCACCTACCATCTCTTAAGGATAGTTATAACAACTGTCATTAACACAGTTTACACAATGTCTTTTTAAAAAACCACAGAGAGCAGCTAGTCTTTTAATTTTCTTATAATTGTTTTAGTGAAGATTTTAGTATTCCTGAGGCTATGATTTTTAAACTATTTACCTGGAATTAACACTAACCTTCCCTAGAGCTGTATTTCTTCCATCTCTCTCAAATTGCAGTCCCATTTTTCCCCAGCTATTTCAAAACTTGCAAGAATTCTATAGCATCAGCTTCTCTTAATTTTCATAAGCCTGGACTGGAGCACCCAGAAGAGGGAATGTATTTAATCTGTGAGTGCATAAATGCATGCCCTCATTCATTCATTCAACATTTACTGAAGCATGGTACTAGGAACAGGGGTACTAGAGTTACAAAGATACCATCTCTAATCTCAAGGAATTTGTAGTCCAGATAGCAGTTTTGAGTTAGCACATAGAAGCAGAGGAGGAAATTTGTTGTCCTGGTTTTTCTAGTTCCCAGTTTGCTATTTCTGTGTCTAATCACTCCAATCCTACAGTCTTTTCAGAGCTTTTCCCTGCTTCAGAATTGAGAAATATAGATATCTTAAACAGTTAGCTTCTCTCAACACTTACACATTCTTCATGGGACAATTAGTTCATACGCTGGAAATCAGTAAGAAGGTTCCTGAAAAGTCTAGGAATAGAACCAGCATATGACCCAGCTATACCACTCCTTGATATTTATCCTAAAGAACTAAAATCACATACTGTAGTGATACATGCATATCAATGATTATAGCAGCTCAATTTACAATAGCCAAATTATAAAATCAGCCTAGTTGTCTGTCAGTGGATGAACAGATACAGAAAATATAGTGTGTGTGTGTGTGTGTGTGTGTGTGTGTGTGTGTGTGTGTGTGTGTGTCATTCAATCATGGGAAAGAATGAAATCATGTCATTTTCAGGAAAATGAATGGACTTTGAGAGCATTATGTTACACAAAACAAGCCAAACTCAGAAAGTCAGGGGTCATGTGTTTTTTCTCATGTGGAATCTATATAGAGAAAAGGAAAAAATGGTGTGGGATCTTATAAAAATAGAAGGGAGATCAGTAGAATAGAGGGAGAATGCCATGGGGAAGGATGATGGGAGGAAAAGGGGAGATACTAGGGAACGAAACTGACCAAATTATATTGTTCTGTTGTGTGCATGTATGAATATGTAACAATCCCATTATTGTGTATAATTATAACATACCAATAAAAAAAAAGGTCACCTTGCCCCAAGAGGAATAAAAGAGTTCTCTTCAGAAAAATGGCATTAAGGGCAAATCTAAGAGTTTAGCAAATTATTCTCAATAATAAGCACACATCCAGAGAATACTGTTCATCAGATGGACAGAAGTGATATCCACAGTGACAAGTCCTTTTTTGGAAACATAATTGTCTAACAAATCACTGTACCAAAAATGACCTTACTTAGTGGGAGCAGAGTGGCACTAAAATAACAGATAAGGTTATCTCGTTCCAGTTTCAAGTGAACTGGAAAAGGTCTACTACTTCCATAAACTCTAAGATCAAATATTTATTCAGTTAGATTGAAGAATGGCTTAAGCACTAATCTTTTAGCATTGCTATCTGCCTAGGATCAGATGCAAAAATGAAGTTGATACCTGTCTTTGTGCACCATAAAATAAACATCACATTCGCAGAGAAATAGCACAAAGCTTCATTTGACCAAGTGTGACTGTTCGGTACATGGGGGTCTACATTTAAGCCATACACTCTGTCATTAGCACAGTTTTATCTAATGTTGATGCAGACAACATGGTTGCCTGAGATAAGACTGGCTCCGTGTATGATTCAGGCCATAAATAATCCTGTGTGCAGCACACAGTGATGACATGACTGCAAGCTGAAGCATGAAATCTTGGACCATGGTTTTTCTGGTTTTAAATGCAGAGTGCTCTCTCTTGATAGGATTTAACTTCTCTTCAGACTGCTAAAATTCTTAGTCCCCATCAGCTAAAGGTCATGAAAAGGCAAAGAGAGACTTTGTAGTTTACAATCAGCTCCACTAATAGCTTCTCATCAGCAGTAATATACAGTTTGATTTATATTTCTTTCCAATTTTAAATTTCCCTTGTCTTATCTTTGTTCATGAAAAATGCATACATATTATAAATGACGTAAAACATGAGAAGGGGACTGGGGTTGTGGCTCAGTGGTAGAGCACTTGCCACCACATGTGAGGCACTGGGTTCAATCTGCAGCACCACATGCAAATAAATAAAGTAAAAGCATTGTGTCCAACTAAAAAAAAAAAAATTTTTTTTAAATGAGAATTAATGAATTGCCAGGTTGTTTTTGAAAGTGGCCACAGCATTATACAGTCTTACCAGAGGTATATGAGGGTTTCAGTTTCTTCACATCAGAATGGGAGTGTTGCTCAGGGGTACAGCATAGCTTTACATGTATGAAACCCTAGGTTCAATCACCAGCATCCCCCAAATTTTAATTTTTTCACACCTTCACCAGCACTCATTAGACATTATCTTTTATTTTAACCATTCTAGCAAATGTGAAGTGGTATCTCATTGTGGTTTTAATTTGCATTTCGCAAATGACCCATACTGTTGAGCACTTACAATAGTCATTTAATTTTTTTTTATTTTTAATCTAAATGAAAATGTTTATAAGTTATGACCAGAGACATTTCACCCTAATTTATAATGCAGGGAGTTTTCATTGGATTGAGTCTAGTCACTAGAGAGATGTGGGAGTATTCTTGCAATTAGCCCCTTAAATTCTGCCTTCCAAAATGCTCCTTTGGTTGGTCGATCCTGTCAGATTTCTTACCGGAACCTTTAGCCACTGAGGGAAAATGTTATAAGCAGAAGATGCTTAGCAAGAATCTTTTCTCCCAAAAGTAAGAATAATGAGCATAAATTGCACATGATAATCCCCCTATCACTTCAGAGATTAGCATCCTCTTATAGTAGTAGTTGGCAAACTTTTTTTGTGAAGAGCCACATATTTGTTGTCCATATAGTCTTTGTCACAACTACCCAACTGCCATTGTAGCTAGATAATAGATAATTAATGGGTATGGCTGTAATGCAGTAAAACTTGACTTACAAAAAGAGAATTCTGGATTTGGCCAAAGGCGATAGTTTTCCAACCCCTTCTTTATAATGAAGAACACCGTTTCCTTTGTTTACCAGCATCTTTTTACTATAACCAAACATAGCTATGTCCAATGGTCAGATAAGAATAGTGATAATCCATTTGAGACAATTGAATGACTACATGTGGGGCACTGGGCTGATATGCTGCAATGACTTACTTTAATGAAACTCACTGGCTAAGTACCAGACTTGGGTTTTGCCACATCTAAGATATCTGAGCCATATCTAAAGATCCCTAAGAGGAGACTGCCCTTGTTTGTTCATGCTTTCTATTTTCTTGAAGTATTCAAAATACTAAGCATGCTTATTTTAAGCTATAAATTTAGATTCTAAGGAAGGGACTCCATTACCAAAAGAAACAAAAACTTCTCACCTGAGTAATACAGCTACTGAAGAAGCACTTTTTCAGGTTATTTAAGCATAAAGTTCTCTTTACGAAACCATAAACTTAGAATTTAATCATGAGTTATTTTGGGCTACGTGACTGGTAATGTGATCACAGTTATCTGTCTGTCATCTTCATTGAATTTAAGAAAAAACTCTTCCACATCTCTCAGGAGCAAAAGGTCAGCCCCCCCCCCCAACCAGAAGAAATCAAAAGTCAATAGTATAAATAAAGCTAATATTTCAAATCTCAGACTCTGGCTCTTTATTCTGGGCTTGTTTCTTACATATTCACTCCAGCCTCATTGGGGTTCTCAGTGCTGCTTTATGGTTCATTTAGTAGGCCATTTAATTGAAGTTAACTTACAAAGGTCTGTTCTTACTCATCTCCCTTTTCTGTTTCTTCTTCCTGTAGTTCCTAAAACAAGTCAGCTAATTAAACAACCTAACTTTTGTGTTGCTGCAAAAATTAAAGCCATCCTACTTGACTTACGACTTCCTTTAATTAGTCTTCTCCCCTTACCAACAAATAAATCTATATCATTACCAATTTTTACCTTTTTTTCTTGTTTCACATAAAAAGATATCACTAGTTCCTCTTTAAATTCTTTTTTTAAAATGTCACATTTAATGTTTTCACCACTGTACTTAAAATCTACATTTTACAAAATGATCAGAAAGTGTGCCATGATAATTGACCAACCTCTGAAATTGTACCTTTCACACCAGTGTCATCTCACACTCTTTTGATACTGAACACATTTCTCATTCAAGTGAATTGAAATGCTTCAGTTGGGTTGATTCTCAGGAACCTCATAAAAAAAAAATAAAAAATAAAATTAAAGATATTACACCATCTTTGTTTAATAATCCAATGTTTGTTTCTTTTACAGCAAATAGTGATTTCACTGAAGTTAAAACTTCCAAACATTACTTATTAATAGTCTTAAAATTCAACTCAGACCCTCAAGATGAAAATACTCTGCTGAATACAGATAACTTACAATAATTTTAACAGTTAATTGTCCATAACACACACCAAGATTTTTTCCAAGTCCAATTGTAAGATGATCCATTAGTTCTCCTTGTACAAGTGAAAAAAATCTTCAGGGTTTTTTTTTGTTTGTCTTTTTTATTTTTAATATAAAAATTGGAAGGAGCATTCAAGTTTCAAGTCTCCACATTGAACTTAAAAAAAATAGTCATCATCAGCACGGACCTCTTTAAATACTTATTATGAAATATTTCAAACATAAAACAAAGCATATTATCAGATTATTTATTCAATTAAATAAATCTTATAAATATCAGATTAAATAATAATCTGATAACTATCAGATTTAACAAATGTTAAGATTTTTTTGTTTACTTCAGATTTTTTTATTTTTAAAAAGTATAACAAATATAGTAGATACTTATGTAACATTCCTTTCTTACCTCATTTCTGTCCCTCCTCTAGAAATAGCTTCAATTCAAAATGTGTAAGAATTTAGCATGTTAATAATTCTAATATATTCTTATCCATATTGTGTACTTTTCCAGCATCAATAACATATTCTTAAACAACATACAGAATTTTTTAAGTTGATGTAATAGTATTATACTATTCATATAATTCTATAGCATGTTCTTTTCCCTACTCAACATTGTCTTTAAGATTTATCTATAGATCTGGGTCAGTGGTTTTCTAATCTGGCTATACATTAGATTTTCAGGGAAAGCTTTAGAAAGCATGCACACATTCCTGAATCTTACTCCCAGAAACTATGATTCATTGTTCTGGAGTAGAACATAGGCTTTTTAATAGACTTTATTTCTTAGGGCAATTTTGGGCTTGTATAAAAAATTGTACTAAACCAAAGTTCCCGATGCTCACTCCCCCGGCCACAACTCCTCCTATTATTAGCATCTTATACTGGCATGGTACGTTGGGTACAATAAATGAATCAATACTAATACATTATTATAAACTGAAGTCCATAGTTTGCATTAGGGTTCATTTTGTGTTGTTTCTTTGGATTTTGCCAAATGTATAATGTCCTGTATCTTCAGTTGAAGTAATAAATAGTTTCATTGTCCTAAAATTCTTCTGTTTTACTTATTCATTTTTTTTTTTCTCTTACCCTCCCCAACCCCTGGCAACAACTGATCTTTTTTACTTATCTCTGTAGTTTTATCTTTTCCAGAATTTCATATATTTGTAATCACCCAGTGTGTCTTTTCAGATTGACTTCTTCCACTTAGCAATATGCATTTAAGGTTCGTCCATATCTTTTTTGTGGCTTGATACCTTGTGTCTTTTTATTGCTGAATACTACTGCATTGTATTGATGTACCATTGTTTATTTGTCATTTATCTATTAAAGGGCATCTTGATAGCTTCCAATTTGGGGTTGTTAACAAATAAAGTTGCTGTAAATATTCATATAAAGAGTTTTGTGTATAAGTTTGAAACTCATTTGGGTAAACACCTAGGAGTTGGATTATCAGATTATATGGTAAACCTAGCTTTATTGACAGACTGTCACCCAAAGTTGCTGTGCCATTTTGCCTTCCCCACACTGTATTAATATTTTTTAGAAGCTCTCCACATAATTCTAATGTGTAACCACAGTTGAAAATTACTAATCTATATAATTCATTCAAAAATGGCTGTATAGTGAGCTTGGTAGTTAAAGAGTTTAGGCTCTGAAACCAGACTGGATTCAGATTCTACTTTTCCTACTTCCAGACTGTAGAACTTCAAGCAAGTGTTCTGTTTGTTTGTTTTCTGTGGTACTGGGGATTTAACCCAGTGGCACTCTACCACTGAGCTACATCCCTGTCCCTTTACTTTGAGACAGTGTCTCATTGAGTTGCAAAGGCTGTCTTCTAATCTACAATCCTACTGCCTCACCCTCGAGAGTGAACAAGGTGTGCATCACTACACCTGACCTAGCAAGTTATTTACCCTTGCATGTCTTTTTTTATTAGTCTTTAAAATGAGGATCACACAAAAAAACAGAGGCAATTTATATTCAAGAAAACTAAATCCAAACTTGTAGTTGCTGCAGACAGGTGTTTTAGTCATCTTTTCTCACTGCTGTGACTTCAAGATCTGACCAGAACAATTTTTTTTAATATTTTTATTAGTTGTTGATAAACCTTTATTTATTTATTTATATGCAGTGCTATGAATCAAACCTAGAGCCTCACACATGCTAGGCAAGTGCTCTACCACTGAGCCACAATCCCAGCCCCTGACCAGAACAATTTTAAAGGAGGAAAAGTTTATTGGGGGGTTTCACGGCTTCAGAGGTCTTAGTCCATAGAAGGCCAGCTCCATTCCTCAGGACTTGAGGTGAGGCAGGATATCATGATGAAAGAGTGCAGCAGAAGAAAACAGCTCATGTGATGGTCTGGAAGCAGAGAGAGAGACTCCACTTGCCAAATACAAATATATACCCCAAAGCCACCTCTCTATTACCTACTTCTACCAGCCTTCAATTACCACTCAGTTGATCCCTCAGGACATTAATTCACTAATCACATTAAGACTCTCACAACCCAATCATTTCTCCTCTGAACCTTCTTGCGTTTTCTCACCCATGAGCTTTTGGGGAATATCTCACATCCAAACCATGACAGACGAGTAAGCTGCTACATCATTCAGAAAAGCTAAATACATTTTCTGAGCTCCCTCTGATATCAAAGAATTGCCACATAATTTAATAAACACTGATCCAGCATTTTCTTCTATAATACTCCTAATAATTCCATGGATTAAGTGAAAATATTAATGAATCCCACTTAATATTCAAGGGGAAATTAACTACTACAGATCATTGACACAATACTACTTTGTTTCACATTTAGAAAAGAAACATAATGCTTAGTTAAAAATAATAGGAGTAAAGCCATAGAAGCAGATAAGATTATCCAGTTAAAAATAAAAGACAAATTTCAGTGCACGTCTATAATCTCAACCACTTGGAAGGAGGAGGGAGAAAGGAGGATCCCAAGTTCAAGACCTGCCTCAGCAACTTAGTAAGATCCTGTCTCAAAATAAAAATGACTGGTAATGTAACTCAGTGGTAAAGCTCCCTGGGTTCAGTCCCCAGTACTAAAAAGAAAGAAAGAAAGAAAGAGAGAGAGAGAGAGAGAGAGAGAGAGAGAGAGAGAGAGAGAGAAGAAAGAAAGAAAAGGACAATTTTGGAAAAGAAAATCAAAGAAGGTGAATGGTTAGTATTTAGAGGTAAAGCAGAAAGCTAGCAATCAGCTGGTCTATTCTAGTTTTCCAGTTGCTTCTTTTTTGACAGATTTCAGAAATGAAGTTCTGAATCTCTACTTTTTTTTTTTTTTTTAATCTTGGTGTAATAGAAGGAACATGAACTTTAGAGGTTGAAAAAAAAAAACTTGGTTTCTAATTCCAGCTTCAGTAGTTATGTGACATTGGGCTGCTTACTTAACCTTTTCCAAGTTCTTTCCTCTGATATAAAAATACTGATAAATTCTACCTCATAGGGCTGTTGTGGAGATTAAATTAAAGGAGTTTACTATGAAAAAGTCCTAGCACAAAACTTGACATATAGTAGATATCTGAATAGATTCCCTTTCTTTCTTTTCCTCAACCATAATCTGTAAGACATGCTTTCCATTGTTAAAAATTTCCACTATTAGAATATGGATATTACTTAATTTCTGCTTAATTTTATCTAATCTGTTAATATAGTTTATTGCTTCTCAGAAGGCCTTGGTGAGAACCACACATATTCTAAGTTAGGAGACTGAGGCCCAAATGGGGAATCAGAGCTAACTTTCCTGGTTTTTTAGGATCTACAGTGGAGTTGAGCCCTCAAATCTAATTTGACTGGACTCCAACCCTGACTGAGTAGCATTTAGAATTCTTACAAAAAGAACTGTAAATATTTGATCTCATGTCAAAATAAATAATCATAATGACTTAGCAACAGGTTTGCTTCAGTTTTTTGTGTTTGTATATGAACTGATGAACCAAATGAGAGACTTTGCAGTTGAGTTCCTGTTATTAGCACAAATTAAAAGAGGTTCTGGAATAATAATGAACAATCAGAAGCTGTTGTCATCCACCCTTATTCATTTCAGTGCACCCAGCTCTTGGTGCCTAGCTGGCTAGATGGACACTCCTTCCCCCGCCGCTTGGTACTAGAGATTGAACCCAGAGGCACTTTACCACGGAGCTACATCCCCACCCCATTTTATTTTTTTTGTTGTAAAACAGGGTCTCACTAACTTGCTTAGGGCCTTGCTAAGTTTCTGAGCGTGGCCTCAAACTTATGATCCTTCTGCCTCAGCTTACTGAGTTGCTGAGATTACAGGCATGTGCCACCACACCCCATTCTGTGTAGCATTTCTGAAATCACCTCCATTGGATTGTCTGCATCTGGCCTGTAATCAAGAGGCACAAAAGAAAGTATGCAGAAACAAGAGGTCTGGGGGGCCACACTTGGACATGGCATATTACTTCTGCCCCAATTTTATTAACCAATTTTATTAACTGTAAATGAGGCTGAGAAATAGTTTTCTTAAATGTCCAGACAAAATGAAGATCAGTGATCACAATGTATTATCTTTACCACCATGCATATTTTATTAACTTAAATTTAAGGGATTTATTTTCATGAAGTCTGATCAAAAAGATATGAAAAAACAAATTACATCAGATAGAGTGGAAAAGAAAGATGTCAAATAGATTCATTAACTGCTGAGATAGAGACAATTTAAGTTACCTTATTCCTGTAAGAGTAGTCTTTGTTGGGAGATAGGCTTTCCTGGGCACGAACATGGTTAAGATGATACTCTGCTCATATTCATTAATACCAAAAATATAGAGGCCACTAACAACTGGTGATACTTTTTAGCTAAGTTAATATTTAGTTGTTTCCGTATTTCTTTTTCAGGGTTTGAGTAAAAAGGTTGGTGTATCATCTTCCATCCTCCAAGGTCTCTGGATCTCTTATAGCACAGAAGGTCTTTCTATGGCATTGGCATCTTTACGAAATCTCTATACTCCAAATATAAAGGTAAATGCAAAAAAAATTTACAAATATCTTAAAGAATTAACTGAAAAAATAGTATCAGAACATCATTAAGTAGCTGTTTAGATGATCTCTGACTTGCCTTAGATTGTCTCCTGTCAATTAACCTTTTACTAATAATGTAAGTTGTTGTACTTCATTATCTAACTTGAAGACTAACCCTACAGTCCTTCTACCTCTATTAGCTGATTTCAGCATATGGGATCATATGGGATCTGCTGGTTGTAGATAGTAAATTGATCTAGGGTATCTTTTGTTTTAGGGGGAGTATTTTTGATGAGACGTACGCTTAACAGAGCTGATGTTCAGCACTATAGTATGGGTGGCATTTGCTCTAGCTAATGAGGAAAAGAAGAAAACTTTATATTCTTTTCAGTAGCAAGGTATTAAAAAGGGAACAAATGAAAATATAAAAGTTACTAAATGCTACTAGAAACTGTTGTAGGAATCTCAGGTGATTTAATAAAAGATGACTGAATGAATGTAACTGATATCTGATTATTATTTCTATTTATTTATTTATTTATTTATTCATTCATTCATTCATAGGTCAGCCGACTGCTGATTTTGGGAGGTGCCAATATTAATTACCGGACAGAAGTTTTAAATAATGCTCCAATTCTGTGTGTTCAGTCTCATCTTGGTTACACAGAAATGGTGGCCTTGCTTTTGGAATTTGGGGCCAATGTGGATGCATCTTCTGAAAGTGGCCTGACTCCTCTGGGGTATGCCGCAGCAGCAGGGTTCCTGAGCATCGTGGTGCTACTCTGCAAGAAACGGGCCAAGGTAATGACCGCCTGCCTGTGTTACTTTTCCTTTCTTCCCTTTTTCTTTTTTCCTGATGCAGAGTCTTCCTTAACTCCTGTGGTATATCAAACCCTGATAGGAAGCAGATCAAGGGAGGACTGGCTCAGCTCACACCCAGTGTTTGCCCACTTGCCACTGCCACTTCACACCACATCTTGACACAGTTGTAAGACCTTTGAGAGGCACTTAGGAAACTACATTTATCAGCAACAACAAAAAATATCCCTACCTAACAACCCAGACATTCTCTGCTGAGCCCAGAAAAAATCCCTTTTCTTAACAGAAAAGAAAAGAGAAGTGTGGGTGTGAGGAGGAGACTGCAGGGAGAGGTCTGAAATGAAGGGCACCTGCAGACTCTTAAATCTTTCATGTAGAAAAGACATGTTAACCAATGGAGATGAGAAGGCCAGATCCCCTCATCCTGTCCTTGAAGACCACCATCCTAGAGATATTCTGGGGAAAAGATGATTCTCCCTATTTATATTCTGACCAAGCATTTGTTAGTATATTTCAGTTCTCAAAAACATTAACGAAATGCTTTCCAGAGTTACTGATATGGAAGAACTCAATGTCAAAATATTGGTTAAAAGAAAAACACTGACCTCACAAATGTAGGCCTCTGGGGAAAATTGTAGTCTCCTGCTATTTTGATTTATTCCAGAAAACAAACTGAGGATGTTGGTTTCACAGTAGAAATATAACTAATATATCTTATTCTGAGGTGTCTGGAAGAAAGTAGGACTCCTGAGACTCCTTTGGGAGTGAAATCTCAGAGCCTTCGAAGTTTACTGTGACACAATGATTGTCCACCTTTAGTAATGTTCCATTTGTTGAATGGACATATTTAGAATGAGAATGATAACTGATCCTTATATACTATTGCTGTAAATTCAGATCTCAGCTGGATCTTTCCTACTGCTCATCCCTTATACTGCTAAGCCAGTATTTTATTTATTTTTCATTGTTTCCCCAGAGCAGATTGTGTAAATTATTTATACTTTTCTCAAAATGCCATCACATCTCTTCTGCCTTCCTACACTAGTCGGATTGAGTCCATCTCAATGCACCACTCTCAGAACTCTGTCAGTCCTCACCTACACCCACCTATTACCCTCCCTTCCAAAGCAGTTGCCTCTGCCTGTTCTCTTGATCCCAGTATGTTACTCTCTCGCACGTGTTACTTCATTCCTTTTCTAAATTCACACTTTTTTTCTCAGTTTCTACAAGCCTATGAACATCTCTCCCTTAAAAAAGGGGACTCTCCTCCTCTGTCTTGCTGACAAGAAGCTATACCCTATCTCTTCCCTCCTGTGTCCACCAGATCTGTCCTAAGAGTCATGTCTATTCACTACCGGTTTCCTTACTATTCCTTAACTACTTCCAATATGGCTTCCATGAATGAAAAAGGAGGCAAGTCATTAAAATTAGAAGGTGTGGAATCAAACACAATTAGGTCAAACCCATAACTGAGGCCACACTTGCTTTATATTAGGGTTTAGATAAATCATTTAACCTCTTGATCTCACTTTTTTATCTATTAAAAAGAATTAATATAATCATTGTGTTGATTAAAAGAGATAAAAGCATTTTTAAAAAGATAAACTTTTAATCTCTTACAGTACCTAATAAATAGTGCTTTTTAAAAAAAAGAAAACTCTGCTGGTCATGGTGGCACACACCTATAATTCCAAAGGTGAGGAGACTGAGGCAGGAGGATCCCAGGATCAAATCCAATCTGAGCAACTTAAGTAAGACCCTGTCTCAAAATAAAAAATAAAAAGGGCCGGCAATGTAAATCAGTGGTAGGCCTCCCCTGGATTCAATCCCTAGTACTAAAAAAAGAATGAAGAGAGGGAGAGAAATGTTCTAACCTTCCAACATTCAACTAAGTTACTCTCTGAAAAGTCACTAATGATTACCAATCACCAAATAAAGCAGCTCTTTCCATTCTCACCCTTTAAGCCTCTCCATTGTGTTGGTAAAGTGGAGCTTTTTACATTATCTAGTTCTCGGCCTACTTCTCCATTGCTCTTCTCTAATCCTTCTAATACAATTGTTCTTTAAGATTGTCTTCTTCTTTCTCATACTGTCTCCCATAGCTTCAGCGCAGGCTTTGGAATCAAACACAACTGGGTTCTAGTTCTTCTACCTATATGTGGGTAATTCTTAAATTGATAATCCTTGAACATTTTTTTGAGCTCAGGTTTCACATTCTTAACAGCCTCCTTGACAGTTACGCCTGGATGCCTCACCAGCACCGCACATTTATCTTTCTAAAGTAACTCATCCTCTTTACCTTGTACCCAACTCCTCTTCCTAGCTTTAAAATCTGGTATGTCCGGACCCGCAGGACTTCAACGGAAACCTGGAGGGGGGAGTGGGGATTGGGAGAGACAAGAGACACAGGAAATGGAGACAAGACAAAAGCCTGATCAAGTCTCGTTTATTAGGGGAATAAACACAGTTAATATAAAGTACAAAAACCAATCAGAGGAAAGTGCGCGAAGGCAAGACTAGTCTCGCACCAGAACTCGAATAAGGAAGTGTAGTTGGCCAATCATGAAGCACCATGCAATCTAGTCTGATGCACCTGGTATAGTGTGACAGGTGTATATACAGGTAGAGGCACGCCCCACCAGCATCCGGCAGGCGCCATCTTAGCTCAACATGAGGTGAGGCAGGGCGCATGACCTTGAGGCAAGGCAGGGCGCGTGACGTGCCGGCTCCGAACACTGGTAATGCAGTCTTCATTTTTCTCCAATAGAGACTCTTTGACACCTTCCTCTCCTTTGCCCTTCCAAATTCATTTAGTAGCGAACCCTTTTCAATTTTATCCTGAAAACTGCTTGAGCAGCAGCCATCCCTTTATCCCCATCCCAACTACTACCATCTTCCTGAATTATTTTTGCTATCTCCTCATGTAATAAGTCCCCTTTTGGATGCTAACCTTATCTACTATCCCCATACTTTCTTTAAACCTTTTATTTTGAAATAATTTGAGACTTTCAGAAACATTGTGAAGTAACTCATAGAGTTCTCGTATATCCTCCATCCAACTTCTCCCAATGTTAACAGTTTGAGTAACTATAGACTCATCATCAAAACCAACTCATTTTTCTCATTTTTATATTGACATAATACTTTTAGCTAATCTACAGATTTTATTGCAGTTTCCCCAATTGTCCCATTAATGTCCTTTTTTCATTCAGGAAACAATAGAATTTCAAAGGACATTTAGTGGTGCCTCCTTAGTCTACTCCAGACTATGAGTTCCTCTGTTTGTCTTTCATGATAGTGACAATTTTAAACAGTACTGGGCAGTTGTTTTGTAAAATAATTTTTTAATTTGAGTTTGATATTTTCATATTAGATTGAGTTTATGTTTTTGGCAAGAATAGCACGTAAGCAGTGCTATCAGTTGAAATGCAGTGTGTGAGGTACAAGTTGTCAGTATGTCTTTTTACAGATGATATTAACTTTGATCACTTGATTAAGGTAGTGTCCTCAAGTTTTCAACTCTGAAGTTACTGGGCTTTTTTCCTTTATAATTAAGAAATATCTTTTAGGGAGATGATTTGAGACCAGGCAGATAGATTGCTTGTTTCTCATTGTACTTATGTCCACTGGTTCTAAGATCCATCGTTGATTCTTGATGCAGTAGTTTTTATGTTGTTTACCTAATGGTGATTTTCTATTTCCATCATTCCTTCAACATTTATTAATTAGAATTCTACTGTCCTTTCTCCCTCATATGTTTGCCTATTCAATGATTTTTTATTATCACTGTGGAGTTGTGGATATTTATTTTATTTTATGGTCTATAATCAGTTTTCATTATCATTATTACTCATTTTGTTGCTCAGATTGCCCTAGATTTGAGCATTAGTGCAAGAAGATTCCTGTGTCCTTTCAACTCCCCACCCCCTACTATTTTTTGCATACTCCCTTAATTTCTCGAAACTCAAGATGTTTCAGACTCATCATTTACTCTTATTTCCCCAGCCCTGGAGACAACCATTTCTCTAAAGAGCCATGATTTCTTTTATTCATGCTCTCAGTTTTTAAAAGTTCAGTTCTAGCCATGAAAACTCTCAGCAACTCTTTACAACCTACTGGTTAAGTGCATTCAGAAACTTGGCATTCAAAAGTATCTGTGCTCCAAGGCTGGGTTTGTAACTTAGTGGTAGAGTGCTTGCCTAGCATATGTGAGGTACTGGGTTCAATCCTCAGCATCACATAAAAATAAATAAATAAAATTAAGATATTGTGTCAGTCTACAACGACAACAAAAAAAATATTTGTGCTTTCAACCTTCTAATTAAAATAACTTCCTTCAGGTATCCTACCCATTTTAAAAAAAAAAAAAAAAACTAGACCAGTTGAAGTAAAACTTGTAATTCTGAATCTGTTCCTAATTGGGAATTAATTTTTCCTTCCTCTGAAATTTTATTGTACTTTCACTTTCCTTGTGGCATTTATTATAAACTCCTTTGTTGGGCAGACTTTTGTCACATTGGTCACATTTCCCCATAACTCATTTGAAAATTCTTGATAGCAGAATCTGTATATTACTATCTTATCACCATTTTATCCCATATGGTACCCTGCACATACTAGGCATTCTGTAAACATTTGTCATGTGGATCACAGGATGGAAGCAAAGTTACTGGGAGAACCAGAAACAGAACTTAAGTTTCAAGTGCTTTAACTACCATAAACAGATAAGAGTGTTCCTGCTAGAAAAGGCTACTTCATCCATTAACACTTGTGAATGAGGGCCTTCTGGTGGATTGATCTTAATCAGCCTCTTCTTTAAATGTAAACGTGAAAGCAACAATGAAATTAGAAAAACTCCTGTTAGAGCTTAGTCTAGCTTCAAGTGCCTCTAGCCTTTTGGGCCAAGTTTTGGAGATTCTGCTCCCACTGGAAGAGAGGAGGCACTTGACTGCTTAATCTTTGCCAAAGATTGGTGGTCAGATGAGTGATTCATGATATGATATATTTTGCTTCTTTGGAACACCAAAGAGTTAGAGCTCCAAAATGTTTTTCATTTTCATGATTTTAGAGACAGTATTTTGTGCCAACAGAGCTACAAGTCTCTCAAATCTTGGCCTGAAGAAAACTATTTGAGGACAAAGGGGAATGTACCTCAGGAAAACAAAGTGTGAGCAGAGGATTTTATTTTTCTTTTAATGTTAAAACAAAAACTTGACCTCGTTTTTGAGGAAAAGAAGTTTCTTCTCAGAGGCAGATCTGGCAGAGTTGTAGTGTGGTACTGTTCTAGCCTGAGGAGAGATTGATTTTGATTTTTCTCAGAGATTGAATCAAGGATTAGGAAAGAATGAATCTTTTATTTTTTAATTTATATATATATATATATGTATGTGTATATACATAATATATATATAATATATATAATATATAATATATATTATATATATATATTAGTTATAGGTGAACACAGTACCTTTATTTTAATATTATGTGCTGCTGAGGTTTGAACCCAGGGCCTCATGCATGCTAGGTGAGTGTTCTACCACTGAGTCACAACCCAGCCCCAAGAATCCAGACATGTGCAGTGGGCTGGTGTGACTAGCCACAGGTCTTGGTTCACACATATATTTCTGTGCTCTCCCCTCAGGTGGATCACTTGGATAAGAATGGACAGTGTGCTTTGGTTCATGCTGCACTCAGAGGTCATCTGGAGGTTGTCAAGTTTTTGATTCAGTGTGACTGGACGATGGCTGGCCAGCAGCAAGGCGTGTTTAAGAAGAGCCATGCCATCCAGCAGGCTCTCATTGCTGCAGCTAGCATGGGCTACACTGAGGTAAGAAGAAAAGGATAGGATTCTCTCTTTTTTTCCCAAGCATTAAAGGACCAAAGAGACTGGTGGAAAAGGCTTGCATGTTATAAAACTGCCAATTTCCAGCCAAATTAGCATGAATTTTTGGTCACTATTCCAAGGAATAAGGAGGTGAAACTCCATGAGGCACTTGACTACTTAAATGCCAAGATACCTAGAATTATGGGCATAAAGTGTGAGAGTTGGAAAAGACTTTGGAAATTATCTAATCCAGTTTCTCCCCATATTTCCACCCCTTTTAACAGACAGTGACACTGAACCACAGAAGGATTAATTATTGACCTGTAGTTACAGGGTTAAACATGTGGAATGGGAAGAATACAACATGTAAAATACCAGAAAGATATTTTACAAAAGATATATTGTTCCAGTTTTGCTGCCTATTAGATCTAGACCTTGGGCAATTTACCTGATCTCTTAGACCCCTAGTTTCTCATCTGTGAAGTGAAATCACCCCTTCCTTACAAGGCTGTTTATTACAAAGGGTGCCTTATAAACAGTTAAACACCATACAAATGGTATTTTTGCTAATTTATTTATTAATGATAGTAATAATATTAATAGTAACAAATACGTGGAATTGGTCATATGCTCTGAAATGTTTAACAACTGATCCTGAGGAGGGGAGAAGGGTGCAGCAGATGTGACTGTGTGTGTGTTGTGTGTGTGTGTGTGTGTGTGTGTGTGTGTGCACGCGCGCACACATACATGAGTTTATTATAAATTTTACTGATCTAGTGGCATAGAATCAAATCAGTGAATATACAACTTCTCACTGAGGTGGGTAAAAGAGATTTCACTAAAATTTAATATTGGACACTCAAAGTGGCTTAGGGACTCAGAAATTTGGGCACAATAAACAGAAGAAAAAAGTGCCTCAGAGCCAACTTGGCAGCCCCATAGGTGCCGCCAGTGCGGATTCACCACAGACAGAGGAGGAACACAATTTTGGTACAGAGAAACCTAAGATCAAAAATACTGCCTAATCTTAGCTGAGCCTGAGGCTGCACTGCATGTTCATACGTGAAAAGCACCCTTTGTGTCTCAACTAGCCAAGGAGAATTGAGGCGGGAGCCATCTTGGGACAAGCATACCATCTTGGCAACTGCAGGACCTGGGAGATCAGGGGAAAAAAACAAAAAATGCAGCCACAGTGTCCTGGCAGGTGTAACCTAGGCTGAGCCTGGTACAGGTACGGAGTAGACTGTACCCAGGAGGATTTGAGTTGGAAGGGTGAAGGGAAGCCCAACTCGCTTATCCTTTGTGTCAGGGGGCTTATGTGAACAGCTGAAGCTGGTCGGGAGTCTGGATAGGTGGGAGTAAATACACTCGGACTAAGCCCAGGAAGACTGTGCTCCAGGGCAGCCGTGAGTGAAGGATCAGACCCCTTTCCCCACAATTGGATTTCTTGGGAGGCCCATGAGAACCAGACCCACATCAGAAATTAGCTACTGTCAAGCCCTAGGGGCAAGTCAGTCTAGTTTCTCTAAAGAAGGTACCACCCAACAAGCCCCTGAGGTCTGAGTAGACCTCAGAACCATTTTCTGGGACCCCCGTCACAGAACGCTACAAAAACTGTACCCTGAGAATGCATTGAACTGATCCAAATGAACAGGTCACCAAATGACAGTACATCCTAATCCAGCTCACCTCATACTTAAGAAGGGAAGCTCAGTCGTATATCAAACAGCTTCAATCTTAGACTACTCCAATTGGCAGCTCAGAGAGTGTTTTAGTCAGCTTTTTCACCACTGTGACTAAAAGACCTGACCAGAACAATTTTAGAGGAGGAAAAGGTTATTTGGGGGCTCATAGTTTCAGAGGTCTTAGTCTATGGACAGCTGGTTTCATTCCTTGGGGCTCATGGTAAGGCAGGACATCATGGCAGAAGAGTGTGGCAGAGGGAAGCAGCTCATGATGATCAGAAAGCAAGGAGAGAGGGGCTGGGGAGATAGCTCAGTCGGTAGAGTGCTGGCACTGCAAGCACAAGTCCCCGAGTTCGATCCCCAGCACCGCAAAAAAAAAAAAAAAAAGAAAGAAAGAAAGAAAGCAAGGAGAGAGAGAGCTCCACTTGCCAGATACAAATATATACCCCAAAGCCACACCCCCAATGCCTCACCTTCTCCAGTCACAGCTACACCCCACCAGCCTTCAGTTACCACTCAGTTAATCCCATCAGGTGATTAATTCACTAATTGGGCTAAGGCTCTTGTAACCCAATCATTTCTTCTCTGAACTTTCTTGCATTGTCTCACACATGAGCTTTTGGGGGACACCCCACATCCAAACCATAACAGAGAGCAACACACAAAGAGGAAGGGGCTAACACCTCCCCCTCCTACCCCTGCTCTATCAGTACATAACTCAAGAAGAATTAGAAAGAAAGACTGTTGGACATAGACAGTAACTACCAATCTGGTCAATGATTTTGACTACCTCACTGGAGAAGATTCCTTTTTTCTTCATCAAGATTTTGGATTTTTAAAATTTTTTTTTACTTTTTTATTTTTTTTTAATACATGTGTACATGAGTGTGAATTCTGACTGTGCTGATTGATCCAGGGACACCCATACACATATTTTTCTCTTTCTTCCATTTTTGGCATTTTTTAATGTAATTATTTTTTCCTATCATTGTCCTTTGAGGTTCGGGTTTTTTTAATTGTATATTTTGGTTTGGTTTTACATTATTTTCATGTGTTTGTCTTGTTTCTGTTTCTCTCTTCTGTTAACCACCAAATTCTATTGTTCTCTCCCCTAGTACTGTCCTCCTATTTTTTCTCCTCCTTTTGTATAAACATCAGCTGCTATACATCTTTTCTGCATTCTCTGTTTACTTTCTGAAATCTTTTCTAACTTCCTAACATATTTCCTTTTCTCCTAATTTACTGTATTTTTACCATCTTTCAGAATTGATTGGTTTCTCTAACTCCTACCCCCCACCATTACTTACTGCTGTGGATGATATAGTTGACATTGCTGTTTGCTTTAAAGCCAGATCTAGTTCATGGTTACTGTTTTTATTGTTGAAAAATGCTGAACCCATTCCTCTTTACTGGTGGCAATTCATGTTGAAGACATAGGAACTAGATATTTACTTTAACACTGTGTATTGTTTGTTCTTTGCAACAGTTGTTACTGTTGTTTATTTGGCCCCATTCTGTGAGGTCTGAGAACCTACAGGGACACTAGAAGTTCACAGGTTAGATACTCTGCTGCTGAACTGAACATTCCTGACATTACTCCAACTCAAAGTAGTGAGGAGACTAAAGCCCCAAACCAAGAACAAAGACCCAAGGAGGGAACAATCAGAGAGGGAACTCGGGTTCCACCCATTGGCTTCTACATATACATCAAAAACAGAAGTCCCAGAACAAATAAGGTAATTACACATAAAAAAAAGAGGTAGGGGAATCCAGCTCAATTGATGTGCAAGTCCAGGACCTCTGAAAACATGAGAAAACAAGGGGAAAAAAATCTCCCCCCAAAATCCACAATTCCCCCAACAAAAAAATCCCACTGATGGCACAGTGGACAGAAGCTCAGAGAAAGATTATAAAAAACTGATTGTTAAAAATATTCAGTGGTGCTGGGCTTGTGGCTCAGTGGCAGAGCACTTGCCGAGCACGTGTAAGGCACTTAGCACCACATAAAAATGAACAAAATAAAGTCATGCTGTCCATTTGCAACTACAATTTTTTTTTAATGTTCAGTGAGCTAAAAGAAGATCTAAGGAAGGAATTAAGAGAGTAGTTACAGGGTATGAAAGGCCACTTTAATAAAGAAATAGAAATAGTGAAAAGAAATCAAGCAGAACTCCTAGAAATGAAAGACACAATCAAACAAATTAAAAACCCACTTGACAGCATCACTAACAGATTAGATTGTGTAGAAAATAGAACCTAACCCCTTGAAGACAGAGCTTCAGGCATTGAAGCCAGGCTATATGATCTTGAGTACACAGAAAGCAATAAAGGAAAAAAATATAGAATATAAGCGGAATATACAAGAACTCTTGGACAGCTTTAAAAGACCAAACCCAAGAATCATTGGGATAGACAAGAACATAGAAATATTAAAGGTATAAAGAACATTTTCAATGAAGTAGTTACAGAAAACTTTTCTTACATCAGAAACAAGATAGACATCCACATACAGGAGGCTTATAGGACCCCAAATAGACTTAGTCAAATAAGAAGTTTGCCAAGACATACCATAATCAAAATGCCTAACATAGAAAATAAGGAAAGAATGTGAAGAGCTACAAGAGAGAAACATCAGGTCACATTTAGAGGCAAACCAGTAAGACCACATCTGAATTTTCAACTCGGACCCTAAAACCAAGGAGGGCCTAGAATGAGATATTACAAGCCCTAGGAGAAAACAACTACCAGCCACGGTTACTATATCCAGCAAATCTCAAGTTTCAAATTTGAGGGGAAAATAAAAACTTACCTCAAGAATAAACTAAAAGAACTCATGAGCACCAAGCCAGCACTACACCAAATACTCAAAGATAAACTGCACATAGAAGAACTAAAAAATAATTCCCAAAGCTCCCCAACAGAGGAAGTTCAATAGAAGAATAATCCACTGAGAATCAAGAAAGGATTAAACAGAGCAAAAAAACAAAATAGCAGGAAACCACAAACACGTATCCATACTAATGCTGAATATTAATGGCCTCAACTCATCCATTAAAAGACACAGATTGGGACTATGGTTGTGGCTCTGTGGTAGAGCACTTGCCTATCATGTGTGAGGCACTGGTTTTGATCCTTAGCACCACTTAAAAAAAAAATAAAATATATAAAAGGTATTATCTCCATCTACAACTAAAAAAAGTTGAAAAAAAAAAAAAGACACAGATTAGCAGAAAGGAACAAAAACAAGATCCAACAATGTACTGTTTACATTGAGTATATCTGACTCTAGGCAGGTATTCACAGGCTGAAGGTAAAAGGATGGCAAAAAAATATTCCATGCATATGGTCCAAAAACAAGGAAGAGTAGCTATTCTCAGACAAGCAAATCTTTTAAAAAATATTTTTATTTGTAGATGTACACAATGCCTTTATTTTATTCACTTATTTTTATGTGGTGCCGAGGATCAAACCCAGTGCCTCACACATGCTGGGCAAGCATGCTACCACTGAGCCCCAAAAAAGGAGATTTCAAGCAAAAATTAATCAGAAGAGGCAAAGAAGGCTACTACATTCTAGAGAAAGGAACAGTCCAATAAGAAGATACAACAATAGTAGACATTTATGCCCCAAATGTCAATGCATCCAATTGCATGGAAAAATACTCAATGACATTAAGTCCCACATAAACTCCAACACAATAATATTGGGTGATTTCAATACACACCTTGTCACCAGTAGAAAGGTCATCAGAATAAAATCAATAGGGCTGGGGATATAGCTCAGATGATAGAGTGCTTGGCTTACACAAGGCCCTACGTTCAATCCCAGCACCACAAAAATAAATAAATAATTAGATAGATAGATAGATAGATAGATAGATAAATCAGTAAAGGTATCTCCAACCTAAACAACACTATAAATCAAATGGACCTAATCTGCATCTGCAGAATATTCTACCCCAAAACAGCTGAATTTGCCTTCTCAGCCACATAGAACTTTTTCCACAATAGATCGTATTCTAGGCCACAAAGCAAATCTTAGCAAATAAAAAAAAAGTCAATATGATCTCATCAGATCTTAATAGAATGAAGCTAGAACTCAACAGCAAGGAAAATAATAGAATTCACATTAAACATATGGAGATTGAAAAATACTCTTTTTAAATGAAGAATGGATCAAAGAAAAAAATGAGACTAGAAATAAAGTTTTAGAAATGAATGCGAACAGAGATACAACATATCAAAATCTCTGGGACTGTGTAAAAGCAATTCTAAGAGGAAAATTTATAGCACTGAGTAACTGCATTAAGAAATTAGAGAAATCCCAAATAAATAAGCTTATGCTCACCTCAAAGCCTTAGAAAAAGAAGAACAAAATAATCCCAAACCCAGTAGAATATAGGAAATAATTAAGATCAGAGCCAAAATCAATGAAAGTGAGAATTAGGAAACAATACACAGGATCAATGTAATAACAAGTTGGTTCTTTGAAAAGATAAGTAATATTGACAAACCCTTAACCAAACTAACCAAAAGAAAGAGTAAGAAGACAAATCAAAAAGATCAGAGTTGAAAATGGAGATATCACCACAGACCCTTCTGAAATCCAGAGGATTATCAGAACCTGTTTTGAATATTTATACTCAAATAAACTGGAAAATCTGGAAGACATGAACAAATTTCTCGACATATATGACCTGCCCAAATTGAATTAAGAAGATAGAGAAAACCTAAACAGACCAGTATCAAATAATAAAATTGAAACGGCAATTAAAAACCTTCCGAAAAAGAAAAGCCCAGGACCTGATGGATTCTTAGCTGAGTTCTGCTGGCGCTTTACAGAACTAACACGTCTTTCTCTCAAATTATTCCATGAAATTGGAAGAAAAGGAGCACTCCCAAATACATATTTTGAAGCCAGTATGACTCTGACACCAAAACCAAAGATGCATTAGGGAAAGAAAACTACAGACCAAACTCCCCAATGAACATAGATGCAAAACTTCTTCATAAAATATTAGCAAACCACATTCAAAAAAACACCAAAAAGATAATACACTGTGATCAAGTAGGTTTCATTCCAGGGGTGCAAGTTTGGCTCAACATATACAAATCATTTGAATTATGTAAAATTACATATTGCATATGTAATGTATCACTTAAACAAAATTAAGGGCAAAAAGCAGGATTATCTCGATAGATGTAGAAAAGGCCTTTAATGAAATCCAACATCCATTCATATTTTAAAACATTGAAGAAACTAGGGATCAAAGAAACCTACGTCAACATTGTAAAGGCCATTTATGACAAATCCAAAGCCAACATCATACTGAATGGAGAAAAACTAAAATTATTTCTCTAAAATAAGGACCAAAACAAGATGATAAGGCTGTCCACTCTCACCACTCCTATTCAGTATGGTCCTGGGAATATTACAGAGTAATCAGGCAAGAAAAGGAAATCAAAGGGATACAAATAGGAAAAGAAGAGGTCAAACTATGTTTGCCAATGACATGATCCTATATCTAAAAGACCCAAAAAACTCCAGCAGAAGACTTCTAGCACTTTTAAATGAGTTCAGCAAAGTAGCAGAATACAAGATCAACACACCTAAATCAATAATTTTCCCATACTCGCAACAGTGATTCAGCCAAGGAAGAAATCAGGAAAACCATCCCATTCACAGTAACTATAAAAATAAATAAATTAACACATACATACATACATACATACATATATACTTGAGAATTAATCTAACAAAAGAGGTAGAAGAATGAAATTATAAAACACTGAAGAAAGAAATTGAAGACATTAAAAGGTGGGGATGACATCCTGTGTTCTTAGATAAACAGAATCAATATTGCTTAAATGGCCATACTGCCAAAAGCAGATTCAATGCAATCCCCATCAAATTACCAATGACATTCTTTACAGAATTAGAAAAACAATTCTTAAATTCACTTGGAAGAATAAGAGACCCAGAATAGCCAAAGCAATACTAAGCAAGAAAAGTGAAGCAGGAAGCATCACAATACCTAATCTGAAATTGTACTAGAGTTATAGTAATAAAAGCAGCATGAGGAGCTTGGGGGTTGTGGCTCAGTGGTAGAGCACTTGTCTCCCATGTGTGAGGCACTGGGTTCGGTCCTCAGCACCACATAAAAATAAATAAAGGTATCGTGTCCATCTACAACTAAAAAATATGTATTTATAAAAAGCAAGGGACTGGGGATATAGCTCAGTTGGTAGAGTGCTTGCCTCACGAGCACAAGGCCCTGGGTTCAAATCCCCAGCACCGCAAAAAAATAAATAAAATAAAATAAAAATAAGTAAATAAAAAGCAGCATGGTTTTAGCATCAAAATAGACATGAAGACTAGTGGAACAGAATAGAAGACAGAGACAAATCCACATAACTATAGCCATCTGATATTTGACAAAGGTGCAAAAACTGTATCTTGGAGAAAAGACAGCCTTTTTAACAAATGGTGCTGGGAAAACTAGGTAGCTGTACGTAGAAAAATGAAATTAAACCCTTCTGGCTCACTTGGACAAAATTCAAATCAAAATGGATCAAAGACTTAGGAATTAGGCCAGAAATTTTACAACTACTAGAAGAAAATAGTGTCAACACTCCCATTGTACAGGTACTGACAGGTACAGGTCCTTAACAAGACCCCCAAAGTGCAAGAAATAAAACTAAGAATCAGTAAGTGGGATGCCATTAAACTAAAAAACTTCTGCACAGCAAAGAAAATGATGAAAAGCCTGAAGAGAAAGCCTACAGAAAGGGAGAAAATCTTGGCCAGTTACTCTACCAACAAGGAATTAATATCCAAAATATGTAAAACTTAAAAACAACAACAAAAAAATGTCCCAATCAACAAATGGGCAAAAGAACTAAACAAAAACTTCTAAGAAACCAATATATGAAAAAAATGTTCAACATCTCTAGCAATCAGGGAAATGCAAATCAAAACCACACTAGGGTATCTTACTCAGGTTAGAATGGTAATGATCAAAGAATACAAACAACAATAAATGTTGTCAAGGTTGTGGGGAGAAAGGTACACTTACATTGTTGGAGAAACACAGACTAATACAACCACTCTGGAAGGCACTATTCCTCAAAAAATTAAGAATGGAACCACCATATGACCCAGCTATTCTACTCCTTGGTATTTTCCCCAAAAGATCTGAAATTATCATACTACAGCAACATACAGCTCCATCAATGTTTATAACTGCACAATTCACAATAGCTAAATTATGGAATCAACCCAGAAGCCCATAAACAGATGAATGAATTAAAAACTTGTGATACAAATACACACACACACACAATGGAGTTCTACTCAGCCATAAAAAAAGAAAAATTATGCCATTTGCCAATAAATGGATAGAATTAGAGAATATTATACCAAATGAAATTAGCCAAACTCAGAAATTTAAAGGTTAAATGTTTTCTCTCGTGTGTGGAAGCTACAGTAAAATAAAGGAAAGGGGGAAGGAAAGATAGGATAGCATAATGAACTAGCCAAATATAAATTAATAGATAAGCAAAAGGAGGTCTAGTAGAGAATGAGAAAGGGGAGAGAGGATGAAAGGAAAAGAGGAGCATCATGAACTGAAATAGAATTCCAAGGATGTATGAGTTTGTCGGAATGAACCCAATTACTTTGTATAACTATAAAGCTCTAATAAAAGAAATGTAAATTAAAACTATACTGAGATTTCATCTCACTCCAGTCAGAATGGCAATTATCAAGAATATAAGTAACAATAAATGTTGGCAAGGATGTGGGGAAAAAGGCACACTCACACATTGCTGGTAGGTCTGCAAATTGGTGCAACCACTCTGGAAAGCAGTATGGAGATTCCTCAGAAAACTTGAATGGAACCACCATTTGACCCAGTTATCCCACTCCTTAGCATATACCCAAAGGACTTAAAATCGGCATATGATAGTGATGCAACCACATCAATGTTCATAGCAGCTCAACTCACAATAGCTAAGCTATGGAGCCAACCTAGGTGCCCCTCAACAGATGAATGGATAAAGAAACTGTGGTATATATACACAACGGAGTATTACTTAGCTATAAAGAAGAATGGAATTATGGCATTTGAATGAGTCGGACATAACTTTCCTTTGTTCATATATGAATACACAACCAGTGTAACTCCACATCATGTACAACCACAAGAATGGGAAGTTATATTCCATTTATTATATTCAAAGTACATTCTACTGTCACATGTAACTAAAAAGAACAAGAAAATGCCAAAGGCATACTTCTCAATTAAAAACCTCTAATAATAATAAATAAATAATACATTTTGCTGATCTAAATGTTACACAATTTTTACAAATACTTACGATATACTCAGAACTCCTAATTGAATGCTCTTTATGGATTTTTTTTTCCAAATTTGCATCTGCAGCTAACCTACGATTGCATTCTAACCATGATGTGACAAATGGAGTTGATCCCAATTTAACTCTTCCCAATAACTTTGCTGTCATTTAAATTCGATATGGGATCTATTGTTAAACTACTTCTCATCTCCATACAAATTATAGTGCTTAATCTGAAACTTCTTTCAGCTTTAGCTCTAACTCAAACACCAATTTATAATATTTGCCAATTTCTAGCACGTAAATCTCCCACCACAGCCAATTTCAGGTTACCAGTGTGGTACTGCTGAATACAAAGGGGGAAAGAGGTGCACAATAGCACACCATTTTTTAAAATTTCTACTGTAAAGACAGTAAACATAAACAACCTCAAGAGGATAGATAATAATAAGATGTAGTTAAATCGGAAGTTACACGATTTCAGGGTTTTTTTTGTTTGATTTGGTTGGTTGGTTAGTTATACAATGCTAGAGGTCAAACCCAAGGCCTCTTGCATGCTAAACAAGTGCTGTACCACTGAACTACATCCCCAGCCCCAGTTTTAAGTAGTCTTTAACTCGGTTTTTAATATAATTTATTTAATTGTTATTTAATATTTAACAAATGACTGGTTTTGCTTAACAACCAGCTTGCAAAATTCTGAGAATTTAATAATCAGCTCTCATGGGCCACTGCAGACCATTGCCACACCACTGCATAGCCTCATTGAAACAGCTACCCTGTTGACTGATACGATATGTCACCAAGAGAATATTAAGTAAAACTGAAAATTTTATTATCTATGGAAGGTTTTTCTAACTCTGTATAATCAAATTCCTGGAAATAGAGCTATCTCGATTTTTTGTGGTTAGCAGCCATTCTCTTGTAGTAGACCCAAACAGTTCTTATGCTTCTGAAAACTAGAAGGATGCTAATCACTCTGCTCTGAAAAAATACATGTCTTCAGTTTTCTCCATAATTATTTTCTGTGGTGTTATTAGGAAAATAAGAGATTGCTTCTTTTACTTAAATATGAAGAATGTGTGATTTTTAAAATTATATGCTACATTAAGTGAATTATATTTGAGAAACATATGTAGATGGTAGGACAGATGCTAATCAGGGCAGTTTAGGGTTTTTAGGCTGGGCAGTTTGGATTCCTCTAATATGCAAGAGATTGATACTTGGATGAACCAACCCTCTTTCAAACTTCACAGGCCAGTGTCAGTAACATAGTTTTTCACCTGAACTTTGAGCTGATGCAACTTCTTTGTTTCAGATTGTCTCCTACCTACTTGATCTTCCAGAAAAAGATGAAGAAGAAGTAGAGCGAGCACAGATCAACAGTTTTGACAGTCTCTGGGGAGAGACAGGTACCTCTAATAGATACTGCTCTTTTGTCTCATGAGTGTATTGTATTTGTGTGAATTCTCTGTTATTTTTTTTTTCTGGCATACCTTTGGCACATCTCTATCATGACTTTTCTGTTAGAGACCTATTCGGCACAAGTAAACAAGTCAGTCCTCTTTCCCTTTGGATTCTCCATACTGTTTGCTCTTCCGAACAAAACATTTTTCCACTCTTGTTTCCAAATATTTTTAGAAGACTGAAAGTTTCCTTTCAGTGTTCCAATGTGAGCAGAAAATAATTGTGGCCTTTCTCATTTTTATGTGATCCAGTTCTTCCATCAAAATGATTCTCTCCACCTGTGGTTGTAAACCAGAAGATTACATCTTTATCCACACCCCTCCCTGGTAGAGTGATGTTTTGACACAGTTAAACTTTATGGTATAAGTAAAGTTGCTCTCTGGATACAGAATTAACACACTGCTCTTTAAGGCCCAGCCCCATACATTTCTTCTTAGCATATGGTAAAGCAGTTCCTGTATTACTTAATACTTACTATACACAGATTCCTCTTCCTTATGGCCTTTGCAGGAAATGATTGTTATCTTTCCACCAAATCTAAACTGGAGCATCTGAAGAAATATTAGTAACCTTTGATGTGTTTTTATGAAACCAGCACAAGGAAAATGGTAGCATAACCACAGACATGTGTCTTTTTTTTTTTTTTCCTGGGGATTGAACCCAGCATCTTGTGCTTGCAAGGCAAGCACTCTACAAACTGAGCTATATCCCCAGCCCAAATATGTGTCATATTTATCAGAAGAAATAGACCAATATTGAGATGTCCAGTTAGGGAAATTATTTTGCTGAACAAGAAGAGGTGTACCTTTTGGTTGTTCAAAATAAAAGAAGATTCTTGAACTTATTTAACATTTATAGCAACCTATTGAATTGTAGTGTGTCTTCCCACGGTAAAATTTCATGTAGGCTTCATGACTTCTTTAACTGATCATCATGTGGAATGGGCCAAAGCTCAGGAATTTGCTTCTCAAACAATCCCTTCCTCTGTAAGAGCCAAAAGGAGCAGATGCCAGGCAGCTGCAGCTTAAGAGCCCATGACAGATTAAGGGAAAGTGTGCATCTGGAAACAGCTGCTGTCTCTGAAAACAACCCTGCCCCTAGAGAAGCCAGAGGACAGGCTGAGGGAAAGGGATCAGCCAGGACATCAGTAGTTCTGGAGTATTGTTATGTGACCTAGAACTGCAGAAAGGACCCCTTGGTTTACGTTCCCTGTCAGCACACCTCCCCCAGTACAGTATTGCCATACCTCCCAGTAGTCCCTGAATGCCAAGGGCACAGGCACGTAAACCACTGAGGATAGCAAGAGTCATGGCTCAGTGGTGATAATGGTAGAAGCTGTAAAGCTCATGGTCACAGTGATGAATGTCAGACACATTCTAGTGTTGTACTTGAGAAATCCTCAAAGAGGTTCAAGAAGGACGTGAACTAAATGGAAGCCTTATTTGTTGTTGTTGTAGATGGACACAATCTTTATTTTATTTATTTTTATGTGGTGCTAAGGATCAAACCCAGTGCCTCACACATCCTAGGCTGCCACTGAGCTACAGCCCTAGCCCAGAAGGCTTATTTTTATTGATATGAATTTACTATAATAAAACTTTATGGCCTCAGAATTTTAAAAGGTTTTTACACTTTAAAGTTTACAGAAATGTTTATGGCAGGTGTGCCATCTCAAAATGTTAGAAGTCAAAAGTACCTGTCAGCTTGCTTGTAATCAGAATTGTGTTTAACTTGATATTTGTGTGCAATAATTTTAGTGTTAGAAACAGAAAATGCTATTTAAATACAAGTTGAAATGAAGTTGTAATATAATTTGTAGGTTTTTGAAAACATTTGATTTCAGAAAATTTCCTGAAAAAAAAATTTGTCTTTATGAAAATGACCCTAGAACTCACTCACCACTAATATAGAGTGGACTTTGGATTTGTATATGTCTATACTGATAAGTTTAACAAGTATACATGTTCCTTTCTAATAGCACATAATCATTTAATACTTATAATGACCTACTGAATTGTGATATTTCCTCGAGTAGCCAAATCTTATATATGTTTTTGCATGTAAGACTGGTCTGTGACCAGCTAGAGCTGGTGGGATCACCAACCCTGCAATCCTGACTTGAGAGAGAAAATTTTTACCTAAGGAAAATATAATGGTCATGTTGTTCCCAACAATCTGTATTGTTTACTATATCAAATCTAGGATACTACAAACTATAAGAAACTATGTAAGCATAATTTTATACGCCACTACAGAAACAAAAAGCTTCTGCTAATTACACTAACACAATTCTTTATTATCATATCAATTGTAATATGCTGCCTCAGTTTAGAAAGTGAATTTTAGAATCAGTTAAATACATCTTAACATATAATATGATATTAGTTGAGATATAATTTTTCATATATCAGATTTTCTAAAAACAGGTCACTGGAATCTCCTGGTTACTTTTGTCCTCCTTTTGTAGCCTCTTAATACTTCTAGATATCATTTTATATCTTTTTTTTTCCATCTTCTCAACCCCCTTCCATCCCAGAGTTTTCATAGACTTATAAAACAACCCCAAAAAAGCAAGAAGGTGACAAGATTGTCCCATTGCCTTGTGTTAGGGACACAGACCAGAGCCAGCATTAAGAGGTTCTAACAACTCTAACGGCCAGCTCTGAACATACTGACCCAATAGAAGCCAGAGTTGACAAAATGATTGAGATTCCTTTCATTTCTGCTTTTCTCATCTTTGCCTATATTATTACAGCTACCTCCTAACTGACCTTCCTGCCTCTAGCCTCATCCTTCTCTGATTATCTCCCAGACTTCTGGCATAGGGATCTGTTTGTGTCACTTGTTACTTTCCTGCTTACTGATCTTCGTTTACTACTTTTAGAATTAAGTTCTTTAAGGCAGAATACTTTTCCAGGCTTATCTCCAGGCTAATCTACTGCCTGTCTTCTCCAGTAGTTCTCATAATAAACACGTTGTTTCCCACCTCGGTGCCTTTATATACTCCTTTGCCTAGCAGGCCTCACTGCCTTGTCCTTGCCTACCTATAAGACTCCTACTTATCTTTTATCATCTAGCTCAGATTGTCCTGTCTTCCTGGAGGCCTCCTTAATACTTCTTCCTCCATGCTGCCTCCATACCATGGACATATCTCTGTTGTGCTTATCATATTGTACAATAATGTGTTTATCTGTTTTTCTTTCTGGACCATGAGTTCCTTGAGACCAGAGGCGGTGTCTGACAAATAGCTCAATGAATGTTTAATTAATGTTATTTTGGATAGTAGTAATCAGTTTATGTCTCCCCAACCACCTTCTCCCATTAATCTTGAGACACTGTACTCTTTCAAGGTTGAAAATAGAAAACAAAAGTCATTTGCTTCTCTGTATTCTATTTACTGTCATCATCCCATCCCCACAGACTTTGGCTATTTCCCCAACTCTGAGCTGCATTCTGTCTGTCTACTTCTTCAAATTCCTTATATGTTTCCCTTCAAAAAAAGGCCATTTATGTCAGATAATCTCATCAGATGCTGACAAGCTAGGGAACAAATTCTGTTTCTGGTCTCTTAGGAAGAGATTTTGTTCCTAACTGCTATATTTGCTGTAAGAATCAGCTTGTTTTACAAACCTGGCTTTACTTTAATCTCCTTTCTGTCAAAGTTCTAACAGTTTTTGATAAGATTCATAAAACCCAGCCAAAGCAACTCCTTGCTCTTGGATTTTGAAAAGTCCAGACTCCATTTTACATAATTATATGTTGTTTTAAGATGAAATTGGCCAGCTGTGTTAATAACCATGTCCAGCTATCAGCTGAAGTTTACTGCCAAATGACATCATAACCTAAGCAACAGAGATGATACAACAGAGAAAAAGACCAAATGGAACATTCCCTCTCATAAAAATGCATTATTTGATAGCGAGAAATAGGCCAACCAGAGTAATAGAATTATTAGACAGTGTAACTTTACAAATGGTCACTGACTGTGAATATTCACATACATTTTCTGAGCTAGCATCATTAGTGAGAGGCTTGATTCTGAAATATTGTCTGTTTTCTCCAGGGTGCTCTAAATGATTTTGTGATAAATACTGTATTTGGCCTCCACACATAGGTTTGCTGCAACCCTGTCACCTGGTAGCTAACTTTAAATGGGGTCAGAACCTGGGAGTGGTTTGTTTTGTGTTCCAATGAGATGATTCTTTTTGTTGCTTTTTTAACCAGAGATTGAATCCTGGGGCACTTAACCACTGAGCCACATCCCCAACCTTTTTTTGTATTTTATTTAAAGACATTGTCTCACTGAGTTGCTTAGGGCCTCGCTACATTGAGGCTGGCCTTGAACTTGTGATCCTCCTGTCTCAATCTTCCAAGCTGCTGGGATTACAGACGTGCAACACTGTGCCCAGCACAAGATGATTCTTGTAATGCCTAACCCATGTCTATCCCAGTCAGGTTCTTAAACTACTCTTGTGTTCTCACCCATATACAGAACTAATGGGGTTCTTTTCTGTTAGAAATATGAACTTGGGAAATAGAGAATATCACTTAGATTTAAAGAACCAGAGATAAAATTCTTTGTTAAGCAAATAATTATAGCCATTAACTCTTGTTAATCCACTCAAGACTTGAAAGTGATTACCTCAGATAGGACCAAGCTTCTGCCCTGCTATGAGGAACTCAATGAGAAATGCCAATGTCAAGAGTTCCAAAATAAAATTGAAAATAAACATAAGGCAAACCATAGATCTGGTTTGACTGCATACATTTTCAAAAATTGCCACATTTTCCTTCATAAATCCATCTCATCTTTGGGGAAGGAAGGGATTACTTAAAGGTTTATCTTTGTGGAAATTGATAGTTTTAATTTTGTATATGGTGCAATTGTGAATAAATTAGAACAAACCTAAAGACAAAAAAAAAAAACATAATTTGCACTTAAATGGAAAAAAATACAAATGACCATTTGATTGGAATTTCAGGGGCTTCTCTTACTGCAACATTTACAAATTGAAATATCTGCACCTGTTAAATATTATCATTTTTCTGATCTGTCATTGGAGTAGGTGGCCATAATAAAGAAGGATCTGTTGTCGGCCACATCAATTTTTCAGTTCAATTTTGGGGAAAATTTTTTCTGTCCTCTTTCTTTAAAATGAAGCATAAAGTCCTCCCTACCCTTTATTCCTGCTTTAAAACAATAAACCTATGCATTTTAAATTCCCTGGTTAAACGAAATAAATATATTTATTTAAAGAAGGACTTGTTATCTCTAAATTATTCTTTCTGCTATTAAAACAGCACACTGAGGATGAAATTGACACTCATAGATTCTCTACTGTATCAAAAATCATAATGATACATAAAAATGGCATAAAAAATGTAAAGTTTCTTCCTACTATATCCTTTATACTCACTATAGCTATTTTTTATCTGTGATTCCATTATTTTATATTCAGAAAAAAATAACCATTGTCACTCCTTTTTTCTTATCCTTAAGACCATTGCTTTGAATGATTCTGATCTTCTTTTTGGTACTGAGGATTGAGCCCACAGCCTTGTGAATGCTAGGCAGTGCTCTATCCTTGAGCAACATCCCAGCCCTTTTTTATTTTTTAATTTGAAGCAGGATCTCCCTAAGTTGCCTAAACTGGCCTTGAATTTACAATCCTCCTGCTTCAGCCTTCTGAGTAGCTGGGATTACAAGTGTGCACCACTGTACCTGGCTGTCATTCTGATCTGCATATAAAAATGTTTGCAAATATACAAGGAATTTCTATCTCTATGAAAGGTGGGAAGGAAGAGAGAAAGGAAGGAGAGCGACATCAGTGAAAAACTGGCCCGTGGCTCTTAAACTGTAATTCCTGACTTTGGTTCTTCAGATTTGAGAGCTCAGAAGTGAAGGTTGGCCAGAGGTGGTTCCCAGCTAATTCTAAAGAAGCCTTTATCTCTGCAAAGACACTTTTCTCTAGATTCCACTCACGCATAACCTGGCAGGTTTGTAACTAGGACAAGCAACCAAAAGAGAGGTAAGGTAAAGGCAAAGAAGATAGTATGGGTAGAGAAAATGAAACTCAGTAAGTTGGATCAAAGGCGATTTTTTAGTGGATTCGTTATTATGATTGTCCCCAGATATTGTGAGCACATTTAAATGTTTTTATTCATTATTTTTCTTTAAATATTTCCTTTCTGGCTGGACGAGGTAACACTCACCTGTAATCCCAGCTACTTGGAGGCTATGGCTGAAGACTGCAAGTTCAAGGTCAGCCTCACCAACTTGGACCCAGTCTCAAAATAAAAAGTATTGGGGACATTGCTCAGTAATAAAGTGCCTCTAGGTTCAGCCCCCAGTACCAAAAACTTATAAATACAATTTTTTCTTCCTGGAAAAGGCAGCTTAAATCATTATTCATGGAAGTAAAGTAGTAATTACATTGGTCAAACACAGTTACTTACTGTATTTGCACAAAACAAACTATTTAGAAACACCTTAATGCCACGCTTAACATTGAGGACCGGAGAGGACAAGAACCACCTTCCTCAGTCTTTGTTCTCTACCTTTAGCCCTAACAGCTGCAGCCGGAAGGGGCAAACTGGAGGTGTGCCGGCTGCTGTTGGAGCAAGGCGCGGCAGTGGCCCAGCCAAACCGCCGAGGGGCAGTGCCCCTATTCAGCACTGTTCGCCAGGGCCACTGGCAGGTAAGCAGGGAAGCTACTTGCATCCTCTCAGGCAGAAATGAGTTATAAGTGGAAACTTCTTATGCAAAGAATAAAAAGATCACAAATTTTGAGTTACACTGCAGTTATCAGGTTTGAGAACTAGGCCTTTTTTCTTAATAGTCTGCTTAATTAGGAGGGTGATAAAAAGTTACAAAGTTCAAAACAATCATTGTGATCTGGATTGAGTAACAACTTTTATCCTGGTCATGGAGTGATCTCCTCACACTTGACAGTATTCACCGTATAATGGAAAGCTCAGTTCTCAGCAGATCCCTGCTAACTCACTTACTCGCAGGTGTTTCAGACTTGGTAAAAGAAAGTGGTGATATATGCAAATTCTAGTTATGTGACCTTCCCACTGTTTGGATTCTAAATAAATGTTAATTTATATGTTTAGGATGGAAAAGAAAGCATCCTAATAATAATCTTTGGCCATATTTGAGTAGGAAAAAAAGACTCTAAAAGCCATACAGTGCTAAAGAGCTATCAGAGGCACTTCACTGTAGTCAGTTCAGTAGTAAATATTCACTGCTACAGGCAGGCTTGCAACCCCTAGAGATTAATAAAATGCACTGCCATAGGTAGTGACTTGTGTTGGAATTTCCCGTTTGGGATTGTTCAAACTACATTACATCTTGACTTCAGTTTTTTGTTTTTTGGGTTTTTTTTTTTTTCTTTTCACTTAATGGCTCAGTCAGACATTTAGAGATGAAACCTTATTTGGCTATCCCTAAGAGAGTTAGAAATTAAATCATTTTAGGACTGCATAGGTACCTCTAAAGGGTTCTATTAGCAGAAAACTACATATAGAGGTGACTTACCCATATGGCCATATGATAAAGTTCACACACTTTAGGGAACAGTATGCATGTGTCTCCTCAATAGCTGGTTTTGGATCAATTGGTCCCTGTTTCTCTGCACTTACAGATTGTTGATCTTCTACTCACCCATGGAGCTGATGTCAACATGGCAGACAAGCAGGGTCGTACTCCCCTGATGATGGCTGCTTCTGAAGGTCATCTGGGAACTGTGGACTTTCTGCTTGCACAAGGTCAGTCCTAGGATGCCAGAGAGATAGTCAGTGCCCATAATAACCCAATGAACTCCTGATTTTCAGCAGTAGATTACAGGAGATGTTAAGAATGAATATTATTGGGCTGGGCTGTAACTCAGTAGGAGAGCACTTGCCTAGCACATGTGAGGCACTGGGTTCGAGCCTCAGCACCACAAAATAAATAAAATAAGGCATCATATCCATCTATAACAAAAAAAGATTTTTTTTTTTTTTCAGAATGAATGTTTTTAATCCAACTGGTTAGAAAATGAGAAAGGCCGTCTCCTGCCTTCTTATATACTGTGGAATCCTTCTAACCCTGGCATTTCTTGTTTCCTTATGACCTAAGGGATTTTAATCAAATTAACACATGCTGAACTCTTTCATTCAAATCAGTAATCTCCAAATTTTGATTTGTTTTAATGTATTCTCATTAAATGTTCATCTTCCAGGGGTTGTATTTTTATTTTATCTGTTCTGCACAACTAAAATTTTTCTTGAATCCACAAGAGCTAATAGTAGGACCCAGTTTGGGGAACCAGGATATTTTATCAAACTGTTATGATACATTCCTTTTGATACTTACCAACATCTACAAATTTCTGGTGAATAGAGATAAGTTATAGGAGGTGGTCATTTATGAGCTTGATGAGGTTTTTCTCCTGTAGAGGTTCACCCTCAAAAAGCATTTCAGGCTCCTGCAGACTTCAGTCACCTGTGCAAAACAATGGTTGGTGATGGTAGACCTTCACAGTAGAAAAAGGCTCCAGTCAGTGGTGACCCTGCAGTGCCATCTAGTGGGGCCTGTTGAGCATTGCACAAAGCAGGTGTTAGGTAACTAAAGCCATGATGATTTCATTCCAGTTCACCTATTTAGTAATCTGGACTTAAACATCTTTAATTATGCCCACAAATCACACACACTTTTATTCAAGGAAAACAACTCCCAAAGAATTATTCCCAGGCCTTAGCAGCTGAAGTTAGTTGAATTAAGATGAAGACTGGGTTGTTTAAGATTTTCAACTACAGCAGTCAGAAATTTATTGAATGTTCAGCTATATCCTTCAAGGAAGATTTTTTTCCCACAATGTCAGATTCAAGGCTCTGTCAGAATCAGAGTTGATCTTCTAGTATACAAAGTGGCTCTTGCCTCCCCACTACACATTGCCAAACAAGTCTGACTTAATGATATCTATCTTCTTCTGTTGGAGGAAGAGGAGGCTATGCAGACAGAAGGAGGGAATGTGCCTAGATTATCAAGATAAGATGTGGCAGGAATGAATGTTCCAGAACAAACCATGTGCCCTGGAAAAGCAGGTCCTCCTCAGCCACTGACAACCTTTGGATAGCTTCAGTGTCTGCCACATGCCCAGTGGAAGTGCTTCAGGCACAGATCTAAAAATTTTCTCTCCCGTACCACTGAAGACATTCTGATCTTTGGACTGGTTCTCTTTTTTTCTCCTGCACTTAATAAGAAGCTTTCACTAAGTCAACAGTTTTGCATTTATTTAGCCTACATTATTTGTAGAACACTATGGTAGGAACTATGAGTGATTTTTTAAAATTAATAAACTAATTTGTATGCTCAAAAGGTCTGTAATCTGGCAAAGAATAAATAAAATAAAAGGCAGAGAATCCTAAATGTTCTAATATAGATAATTGAGTTAAAATAGGATATATTTGAAATTTGAATGGGAAAAAAATTGTGGAAGAAAATCCAAGCAAGGAGTAATAGTGCAGAACAGGTTTGGGAAAATACACAAGTTGTCTAGGGAAATACATGAGGACTGGTGGGAAATAAAACTGGAAAGATACATGGAAATAAATGGGAAGGGACCAGTTTAAAGGAATTTGGACTTAATTCTGAAGGAAGTAGAGTCTTTAAAGATTTTTTTAAAAGGTTGGGGGGGTAGAGCTCAGTGTAGAGCACTTGCGAGCATGCACAGGTCCTCCACCACCAAAAAAAAAAAAAATTTTTTTTAAGGGAATTGGTGCCAGTGTTGTGCTTTCTTAAAAAAAAATCATTCTGGCAGTAGTGTGAATACTAAAATTTGATATAGGAATGATAGCAGGCCCAATATATTAGAAAGCCATTGTAACAGAATAGATGGAACATAAGGAGGACTAATACATGAGCAGTCACTATCAAAATAGAACAAAAGGGCCAAGTGCAATAAATATTTTGGATATTAAGACTTATTATCCAGGCCCAGTGGTGTACACTTATAATCCCAGCTGCTCAGGAGGCTGAGGCAGGAGGATCCCAAGTTCTGAGGCCAGCCTGGGCACCTTGGTGAAAACCTGTCTCAAAATAAAAAATAAAAGGTATAGGAATGTTACTCAGTGGCAGAGTACTGCCTACCGTGCATGAGATCCTAAACTTGATTGCCAATACTAAAAAAAAACAAAAATTTAAATCCTAATTAAATACAAGAAATAAAAAAGAGAAGAGTTGAAAATAACTCCAAAGTTGTAAAACAGGTGTTAGAACTTTAGATGGATGACAATTGTGATTTCATTAACTACGTGAGAAACAAAAGAGAGAAGATTACAAACTGAATTTTAGAAGTATTGAACACTTTACAGATTTGTGTCATGTGTATGTCCTTTTAATGTCTTAAATTCTAATTCTCCTTATCTTTAAGAAGTCATTTATCTATAATATGTATCCAAAACCTTCTTATCCTTCTGCTTTTTCCACCACTGGAGATGCTGTCCAGAGAACTTACAGATATTGTAGCTGAGAAAACTTTTTGGAGCTTTTAAGTTCATGCCATGCTCACTCCAGAGTCAGTGTATTAACTGCAGACTACGCCATTATGAAAAGATGAACCCATATACAAAGGGCTTTCATCCCATTTGGAGGTTTGGTACCTTCCAGGTTTTCATCCTACTGTGGAAAACCACAGAGTTGGCTGACATCTGGGGACAGAAAGGTTAGAGGCCAGATAAGTGCTGCATAGACTCTGAGCCTGATTGTGGCAGGTCCAAAATCTGACATCTGAATCCTGTCCAGGTGAGAAGACATCCTGCAAAGTGTCCCATGTGCACTAGTAAACTGATCTCTAATTTAGTTAGTAAGTAGGACCTGCCATCTGTACGTAGAGAATTGGCTTAGGTGCTCTTTAAAATGGCTCCTTGCCATCAGAGAGCTTGCAGCTTAGGCCTAAGAACTAAATGTATATTGAACATTAGACTGATTTTACATACGAGTGTGTCAAGTATGCTTGATCCTTACAGATGAAACTGGAAATGTTTGACAGGATTCAGGTGCAAAATATAAAAGGGATTAAGATGGTGGAGATGGGGGTTGTTGAAGATGGCTAACTGTTTAAACTCCGAATTGTTTTTTAATTGTTTTTTAAAATGACAAGTAAAAACCTTATACATATACACCATGATGTTTTGCTGTTCACATACAATGTCAAATGGCTAAATCAAACTACCTAACATTGCCTTTACTTCACAGTACTTATTTTTGTGGTGGAAATGCTTAAAATCTCTATCAGCAGTATTCAAGTGTATAAAATATTGTTTTTAATTATAGTAGCCATCACATACAGTAGCTCTCTTGAGTTTATTTTTCCAATGTAACTGAAAATTTGTGTCCTTGTTCAATATCTCTCCAATTGCTCCATCCCCCAGCCTTTGGAAAATACCATTTTACTCTATGTTCCTATGAACTGGACTTTTTTAGATTAAATCCAGAGTTTCTTTTGTGACCTGGGTTCAGTATTCTCCCATGAGTACATTACCCCTACATTTGTAGGGAGAAATAAAGTAGTAAACATATACTGGACTCCTATTTTATGGGACTCTGTCAAGCAATTTACAGTATTATAAATGGAAGACTTCCACTCAGTTCAGAAAACATTCATTGAAAATTTCTTATATGCAAATGGGACACATAAAAACAGATAAGAGAATATGTTAAGCAGATCCAAAATAAATTAATGATGAATTGCAAGAAGCTTCTTGGAGTCAGTGGGATTTGGATGTTTCTAGCAAATGAGTAGAAGTCAGGCAAATTATGGGGAAAGTAAAGTATTCTACACATGGGAGCAACATTATCCAAAGGTGAGGATTCAGAAGCAGCTGTGGGAGAAGATTCTAGAGGCAGTGAGCATATCCATTTGTTCAAAGTAGAGGATTCTCACAGGGGAGTAATGAAACTTACTGATAGACTATAGAACACACTGAATACCTAGTGAAACTACAGGGCTTTATTCTACTGGCAGCTTATCAGATCAGTTTAATTTTTTATATATATTTTCAGTTGTTGATGAACCTTTATTTCATTCATTTATTTATATGCGGTGCTAACGATTAAACCCAGTGCCCCATACATGCTAGGCAAGCTCTCTACCACTGAGCCACAACCCCAGCCCTGAATCAATTTTTAATAGTTTTATTGAGATATAACTGACATACCAGAGTCAATCTTAAAATGGAAACATCCAGAAACAGAAGGTGTTCTTTGGCAATATATATATGTATATATCTTAAGTACTAGCTTTCTGTCCTGCTATGAATTTTCGTGATTCCTCCATCCTGTATTATCACTTTATCTTATAGGTGCCTCTATTGCTTTAATGGACAAAGAAGGATTGACAGCCCTCAGCTGGGCTTGTTTGAAGGGCCATCTCTCAGTAGTACGTTCTCTAGTGGATAATGGAGCTGCCACAGACCATGCTGACAAGAATGGCCGCACCCCACTGGACTTGGCAGCTTTCTATGGTGATGCTGAGGTGGTGAGTATCTATAAACTAGCCTCAGGACAGTAGGAATAGGAAGGTTCTCCATCATGATACTGTCTGAGGGTAAAGGTGGAATAATATTTTAATGATTCTGATTCCTGATGTATAGATCTATATTTTTTAGAGGGCAGAAATATGCAAAACACTATTAAAGACCAAGAATATGGCTGTGTGGCTACACAGCTTAGCTCAGACCAGCTAAATAAAGAGCAGGGGACAGCCACATGCCTTAGGCTGTCCCTAAGGCATGAACCCTTGCTCCTATGTGAACTGCTCTGCTTGATCCATGTTCTAGGTCCAGTTCCTGGTGGATCATGGAGCCATGATCGAGCATGTTGACTACAGTGGAATGCGCCCTCTGGATAGGGCAGTGGGTTGCCGGAACACTTCTGTCGTTGTCACTCTCCTGAAGAAAGGAGCTAAAATAGGTAGGAGAAAGAAAGATGGCATCGGCCATCTGTGCCCAGGGGCCAGACTGGTTCCAGTGGCCTGGCTGCCCTGGATGTTTGGTGTATATATAGCTCCCCTTCTTCCCTGGCCCAGTTATTATCCAAATGAACAGAAACACTCCTGGCACAGAGAGAGTATCATTTGAGCCATGACCTGTAGCACCCTGTGTCCAGAGTTTCATGGTTCTCTGCCATGCCCCTAGAAGCCTTAGCCAAAAGAAAGCCCTGACCTTAAGCTTAAGCACATCTTAGTTCCAGCCCCACCCTGTGAGCTTCCTGGATCCCTGCAGTGCCATGAGCCTTTGCTTTCCCTTGCTCTGTATGTGCTTCAGACTCTCAAGCCCCTGCTGCCGCTGTCCCAGCTGCTCCCCACCCCACAGACCTATAGGCAAGGGTTGGCTGATATGCTGGCTTTTTTGCTGCCTGCCTCTCACTGCTGCTTTTTCCTTCTTTTTTTTTTTTTTTTTTTTTTTTTCACCTTCATCCATTTTTTTTTTCCTCTCCTACAACTTTTTGTTTTCTCCTTTCTTTGAAGGTTGTCAGACGTTACCGAGTCGCCCACGAGGTATATTTCACCGCTGTCAGCATCAGGCGTGGTCTGATGGCTTGGTCAGCTTTGCCTTCTCCTCTTTGATTTTAGCCTGCATGAGTTCCCTACACCTCTAATCTTTTAATTTACTTCACCTTAAAAGAAGATTTTTTAAAAATGACTGTTGTAGAGAATAACTTGAACTTTTGATAACTAACCCTGTAAAGCCTAGTTCGTAAATAATTCAGGCATCTGTAAACTAATAATTTAACCTTTTCTTCTTTTTGTGGGTAAAGTAATCCTCAGTAACGTTGGTTTGTTTCATGTCTGTTTGATATTCAAACTGTGCTCCTGGTTCAGAATGAATCTCTGGGAGTCCTATCTGGCACTTACAAATGAAGGGAGCCGTTAGAGTCTTCAGTGGTTTCCCTTCTGTGAAGTACATACTTGAAAATTGAGAGTCTGAACATCTGGGAATATTGAGTCCTGGATCAAAAATAAATTAACCTTCTGGAATTTCTCAAACCTTCTGGTAACTTTAATGTAAACCCTTTCTCCTAATTTCCTGATTTAAATAATTCCAAACTACGCCACTATATGCCCATATGAAATGCAGGCTTTGCTGCCCTTCTGTGGTGCAAGCTTAGACAATTCAGATATTCTTATTTTAAGGTGAATACAAATCCAATACAGCTTCTTGGCAGTGGGAGTCACTAAAATACTCCCAGGTCTAAAAGAAGGTAATTATTGTGGAGCAAGTTGTTCTCTCAGCAGAAATTCCCCTGGGATGTTTTTTTCACCTAGCTTCCTACCACCCTTACATTGTATGAGTTTTTTACCCATCATGCATCCTGTACACTACAGGTCCAGCCACATGGGCGATGGCTACCTCCAAACCAGACATCATGATCATCCTGTTGAGCAAGCTGATGGAAGAGGGGGACATGTTTTATAAGGTGAGGGCAGGAGGAACAGTTTCCTCAAAACAGCCACTGTTTTCTACACAGAATCTTCCAAATCTTGGCAATTCTCATCTTGTTTTAGAAGCAGAGGTAGAATGTCATTCCTCAGTGATGGGCTCCTAATTTGAGGATCTGGGATTTTGCCTTCCCAACAAGAGAGCAGGGGTAGCCCATACTTGCCTGCAACTGGTGACCCCAAAGCCCTAGTTCAATCTGGTCCCTAACAAGCGGCGACAGATTCTACATGGAAGTTGCTAAGTGAAAAACTAATGGGACAAGTAGAAGAAAAATAGCATAGTATAGCTATTTCCAAGCTATTGTTCTTAGCTTTCATGTTTAATATATACATAGATTTAAAAGTCTAGTAGAAATAGTGTATCAGCTATTTTAATAAGATAAAGAAATCAAGACAAATAGCAGTTAAAAGATTTGCTCGGAGTCACTCAATGAATGACAAAAAGAAAGTATGGGATGTGTCTGTACTCAGCATTTGAGCTGAATTCTCCATACCCCAACATAAACATGGCCCATAGGAAGTGCCTTAAGAACATTCCATGCCAAAGTCATCTTATGGTGTTTAGATTAGCTGGATCATCTTCTCATGAAGAAGATAAATACAAATCCATCTTAGTTTTTAGCAGCAGGAATTCCTGAGGCATCTCCAGGCCTAAAAGATGAGGAATTAATTAAGAAGCATGTCATCCCTCCATCAAGTAACAAAATGTCTAAGTTCCTGGGAGTATAATTCTATTTCCTGCATACCTTTTGAGTGAGATTCATGATGAAGAGGGCTTTCAGGAAGCTTGAACCCTGACCCAACCTTGATTTCACACAACTTCACAGAAGGTCCTCATTACTGTAGGTGTCATAGTTATGACCTCAGAAGGGCATCACTATCGAGAATATAAGCCCTGGTCATAGCATAATTTCTGGTTTTCCAAGGGCAAGGAGACCACCTCCTAATGAAAATAGGCAGAGGTATTATTTTTCTCACACTGAATTCTACCCTGGAAGAGTCCACAGTTCTCCTAGCCAAAGGTGCTAAAGGGAAAATAAAAGATGAGCATCCCTGGGGAGTTGCAGTTGTACAGACTGGAGAAACCTGGGGATGCCTCCTACATCTTTCTGGGATCAGCTTACAGATTTTCAGAAACAAAATGTAAGAAAAGTTCAAGTCCTCTATGGCCTGATCCCTAGGTCAGTCATAGATTTACTTCATTGTGAATAATCTCTCCTACAAAGTCAGATGGAATCACAGATTTTAAGCTTCACTTCCCTTCTACCACATACCCCATGTCTTTTCCACCAGTGGGGGAAACTGATTGATTAATTTCTACCCCAAGATTAGGGAAACAACAACTGAACCGTTTTAACTCTCACATTCTTTGTGAGGAAGAGAATACTCTCTTCTGGAAGGCAGCAAGGTGGAGCATCAGACAGGAAAGAGAGTCTCCAAACAAGCCAGAAGCCACAGGAGAAGCAATACCTGTGAAGTGTTTGGGACGAGGAAGTTAGGTGTGTCCCAGGGAAAGCAATCCAAGAAAAGTGAACTTTGACATGAGCAAAGTCAGCCCTTTGGAATCCATTTGGTAAATTGGGATGCAGGGTCTTTCATTTGCCAAGATTTTGTTTCTCTTTGGGTCTCCCCTTACCTTTCCCTTCCTGTCAAGTGGGTCTCCTGTAAAAACATTAAGATCTTTCTGCTGTCACCATCAGGGTGTGTAGGAGTGACAACTTTTGGGAGCAGGAAGGAAATAGAGACCAAATTCCTTAGCTGCTCAGCAGACCAACGATGTGCTTTTCCATCTTCTACCCCTGTTAGAAAGGTAAAGTAAAGGAGGCTGCCCAGCGCTACCAGTATGCTCTGAAGAAATTCCCTAGAGAAGGGTTTGGTGAGGACCTGAAAACCTTCCGGGAGCTAAAGGTGTCTCTCCTCCTCAACCTCTCTCGATGTCGCAGGAAAATGAATGTAAGTCCCTCTCACCCCAACTCCTTTTTGCAGTCCTGGAAGTTGAAAGTTCATGCCACTCACTAGCTTGTACTAGGCCCCTGCAGTCCTCTCTCTGCCACAGTCGAGCTTGGTTGTCCTTCACAGAACACTGACATTTGCAGTTTGAAAGAAACAAAGCCATCCAGAGCTTGATAAAGTGCTATGAGCACTTTACATTCTGAATTTTAAAGATTCCCACAAAAAGTGATTGGAATATCATCATCCTCTTCCCTGTCCCCCCAAGTCTATTTTGTGGTCTTAGGGAAAATGTGAGGGCAGCAGTCATTAGAATCCCAGCTGCACTTAGCTACAAATGGCAGTCATTCCCTTCCTTTCTAGTATACTTCCCAGTCATCCAAGGAAAGACTGGAAAGACAACTCAGGACCATGGGCTTAAAGGTTTAATTTCTAAGGCTGTTCTTGATCTATTCACTTCCTTCCTCATCTTTTTATTCCAGCGTGCCATGTCCCTTCTTGCTCTGAAGGGCATGTCAAAACTCTTCTGGCCCTTTCTCACCCTAGTCGTCCTTCGTCCTTCTTGCCTGCCTTGCAGATACAGTCTCAGACACTCTCAGTCACTGCTCCCATGAATACTGACATTCCTGAGGCAAGATAACTCGGAGATGCTAGGAATCACTAAGATCATGTCAGGAATTGCTGACATTCACCAGCCTAAGGTCTCACTATTCCTCAAGAGATGGAAATAATCTAAGCCAAACAGGAATGTTATCAGTAAAAAACTTAGCTGTATAGAAGCAAGATTTCAGCCTCCGTGGCAAGGAATCTGCTGTCAATTCCAGAAAGATTATTATGTATGTGACCTTTATTTCATTCATCCAAATCCTAAAACCTGACAATGAAAAGAACGCTGAAATGGACTTGGCTGTCTCAGAGGACACAGTAAAAACCTTCAGAGCCAGAGTTGTCCCAGGGCACTGAGAAAAACATGGATGAGATTCCTTTTGAGGGAAGATAGTGTCGGAAGGCCATCTTGAAGGCAGTGAGGTTCCTCTGCTGAGGTTTCTCCTGTGAAATGGAAGCAGCAGTCCCATGGGTTTCCTGTGTCCTCAGCTAGTGAGAATGAAGCAAAGCTTTGAATTTGCTGCCAACCTACTAGCTTCTTTCTTTCCCTGGCAAATAATCAGATTCTTAAAAGTACTCTCATGTTCCCAGAAATAATAATTATCCCAAAAGGAAAAATAGAAGAGTGAGGTAGGAAACAGAGTAGGAATAGAACATGGCCAGTGTACGTTGAAATGCTTTCTCTAGCCCCATACTTGTTCAGAATGTTAATAATTACCTACCATGGGCCAAGACTGGTGCTAAGCACCAGAAGTCTGTCTTCTTCAGTAGAAAATTCCTCATTAATTTTTTAGAACTTTTTTTTTACCTATGCCCCAGGGCCTTTGTACTGCCTTGTTTTCTGCCTTAAGAATCTTGAATGTAACCAGAGGCTACTGAGCTATACTATGACATTAAAGAAGAAAAATCCTTCCTCTTTTGCTTAGTGTTTAAGGGGATCTTAAAAACCATGGACTCTACCTGGTCCCCGTTCCCAGGTGTTCTCAGAGTAAAAGCAGATTTCCTCCAGAGATCCTCCAGTGGTAGCATAGACCCCAGTTATAACCAGGGTCCTCTCTTGTTTATTTTTTTTTTATCTTAAATGCTTCCTAAGTAAGAAAACAGATAAAAGGAAGAACAATTTAGAGAAGCATCTATGAATATTATTGAGCACCTGCTATGTGCCAGGAACTACATACAGCACATAGATGCTTTATCATACTTAATCCAACCTGTAAAGTAAGTATGGGTGAGAAAATACACAGTACTCTCTGAGGACTTATGAAGCAGACTACAGAACTGAGCCCACATCTGTCTGACATCCCTGTACCATTTCCATAGTCCCTACAGTTTGCCTTTACTCAGCCCCTTCCTCCTGGATTTCATAGGACATGTTCTCACTCATCTGTCAGGAACCAAGGCTTCGTGGGCACAGCAGAATGGTATGGGGTAGGATGAGGGGCCGCCTGAGGTGGTGATGTCTTGGCATTTGCCTCATAAGTATATGTAATAAGTTCAGGTTTCCAAATTCAGGAGCTTCACTGTGAAGGGTTGGTGTTTGGCTTCTGAGCTAAAAAGAATTTGGCTAAAAAGGCAGAAAAAGTCCAAATTAAAAGTGTTTTAACACTCTGGGCAGATAAAGCCCAGTGAGCATTTGCAGGCACAAGGAATCTTTTAGTCTGTGGACCAGTGGCTAGAGCCATGTCAGGCATGTCCAGAATCCCAGTATTCCATCCAGAAATGTCAAAAAAAATGTACATATAATTTGTTTTATTCCCAAGTTGTCTATTTATTATATCTCTTCAATGACTCACTTGCACACCTATTGTAATGACAGGATTTTGGAATGGCGGAGGAATTTGCTACTAAGGCCCTGGAGCTGAAACCGAAATCTTATGAAGCTTACTATGCAAGAGCAAGGGCAAAACGCAGCAGCAGGTGAGGAAAGAGAGAGAGAGAGGGTGAAAAGCAAGAGGTCTCTTTTCTGAAAAGCTGGCCAAGGCAACGTAGGCCACCCTGGGGCATATGTACCCAAATGCGTCTTTCCTTGAAGGACTCTTAGGGCCACACTTGGGGATGGCCGCTGTAGCACAGCACTCAGCTCAAGATCAGTAAATCTTCTGGTATATGAAGACCAAAACCTTATTTGGGGAGAAAAGTAAAATGGAGAATGGCACTTTCTTCCAAGAAGCCTCTGCCATGTGTCACTTTTCAAACCCAAATCAGATTGCATAATGAGACTAATGATTTAAAGAGAAAAATCACTTAATCCAAACATTCCACTGACCCTTTTAAAGGAAAAGCAGGGTGGATCACTAATCATCACAGGCTCCTCTCTTCGTAGACATTTGGGAAACCCTGGTTTATTTGTCTTCCTTCTGGGGCTCTCCTCAGATCTGGTGGGCACCAACCTTCCTCACCTAAAGCACTGCCACTAACACACACGGAGATAGGAGGGCCAAGAGAAGTATTGCCCTCTGTTCCTCGTGCCCATCTGCTATAGTTTGGTCACTGGGTGTAAAAGCCTCCAGAAGGTCCTAGAACCTGCCATCATTGTCCTTTGGATAATTTGTCTCTGTCCTTGATGCCTCCTACCCAGCTCTCTACCATCTCCCAAACTCTGCATGGGAAAGAACTGCTTTGGGTTCACGGCTGTGACCAGGGGAATATGGCTGTGAAATCAAACCCAGACTGAATCGAATGGTGACAGTGGCAGCGATGTCAGTCTAACTATCTGGAGTAACCAAGTTTCCACAGAAGCTTTACTATGAAAGTCTCTTTCCCTTTGGTTTATTCCTTTCCCACAAAGCTGATCACTGCTAGTTATTGCTTTTCCAGGCAGTTAATAGAGAGGAGGGACTATTTCTTGAAAGTTCATTTTCTCATTGTAAATTATAATCTACTTGGATTAAGCTCAGCTCCAACCTGAGCTACCTTGATGTAGTGGAATGAGACACAGCAGTGCTGTGGGATGAGGGGTGGAAAGGGCGGAAGACAGGGTTCTTGCTTAGAGTGGAACAGGCCTAAAATTTAGAGCCAAAATATTGAGCATATAAAAGAAAGCTTCTGCCTGATCAAGATATTTTAATATTATAGTTACTGTTTTGTCCTAAGCCACTTGACAGTGACACTGTAAATGACAACCCAACCCTTATACTTCCGGTGTATATTTGGGCACCACAAGAATATTCCTGAAGGGCCCAGCTGGACTGACATAATGGGGACTTTTCTCCTCTAACCGCGGAGATGCCAGAAGAAAGATGGGGGATGAAAGGTCTGAGGAATTCTAGACTCTTTTAGAATGGCAACCCACTTATTTCCTTCCTTACAAATCAAACTAGCCAGACACAGTGGTGCACTGAGGAGAGTGAGACAGTAGGATCACAAGTTCAAGGCCAGCCTGGGCAACTTAGACCCTGTCTCAAAATAAAATTTAACTGGGCATGGTGATGCACACCTCCCAGTGATTCAGGAGGCTGAGGCAGGAGGTTCATGAGTCAAAGCCAGCTTCAGCAAAAGCAAGGTGCTAAGCAACTCAGCAAGACCCTGTCACTAAATAAAATACAAAATAGGGCTGGGAATGTGGCTCAGTGGTTGAGTACCCTGAATCCAATTCCTGATACAGTCAATCAATCAATCAATCAATGAACTTTTAAGAACAGGCTGGGGATAGAGCTCAGTGGTCAGCACCCCTGGGTTAACTTCTCAGTACCACCCCCCCCCCAAAAAAAAAGATCAAACTAAACCAAATCACCCCAGACTTCCACAGATGCCACCAGTTTTCCAAAATAGTGACCATGTTTTCAACTCTTGGTGATTCCTGTTGATTCAGAATAACTCCCATCCCTGTGTTTGCATTTTGTTAAGCAGACAGTTTGCAGCAGCCTTAGAGGATCTGAACGAGGCCATCAAGCTGTGTCCAAACAACCGTGAGATCCAGAGACTTCTAATGCGAGTGGAGGAGGAGTGTAGGCAGATGCAGCAGCAGCAGCAGCAGCAGCAGCAACCTCAGCAGCAGCCTCAGCAGCAGCTACCAGAAGAAACAGAACCTGAGCCACAGAATGAAGATATATACTCTGTACAAGATATATTTGAGGAGGAGTACCTGGAACAGGATGTGGAAAATGTTTCCATTGGCCTCCAGACAGAGGCTCGGCCCAGCCAGGGACTCCCGATAATCCAGAGCCCACCCTCCTCTCCAGCCCATCGGGATTCAGCCTACATCTCTAGCTCACCTCTTGGCTCTCACCAGGTTTTTGACTTCCGGTCCAGTAGTTCTGTAGGTTCTCCCACTAGACAGGGATATCAGTCCACCTCACCTGCTCTTTCTCCAACTCACCAGAACTCTCATTACAGGCCTAGTCCACCACATACTTCCCCCGCTCATCAGGGTGGATCCTATCGGTTTAGCCCCCCTCCTGTGGGAGGGCAGGGCAAAGAATACCCAAGCCCTCCCCCTTCCCCACTCCGCAGAGGCCCTCAGTATAGGGCCAGCCCTCCAGCTGAAAGCATGAGTGTCTATAGATCCCAGTCTGGTTCGCCGGTGCGCTATCAGCAGGAAACAAATGTTAGTCAGCTTCCTGGCAGACCAAAATCTCCGTTATCCAAAATGGCCCAGCGTCCTTACCAGATGCCTCAGCTTCCTGTGGCAGTTCCCCAGCAAGGGCTCAGGCTCCAGCCTGCCAAGGCCCAGATTGTGAGGAGTAACCAGCCCAGCTCAGCCGTTCACTCAAGCACTGTCATCCCCACAGGAGCCTATGGCCAAGTCACCCATTCAATGGCCAGTAAATACCAGGCTTCACAAGGAGACATAGGAGTCAGTCAGAGCCGATTAGTTTATCAAGGGTCAATTGGGGGAATTGTAGGGGATGGGAGGCCTGTGCAGCATGTCCAAGCCAGCCTGAGTGCAGGTGCCATCTGTCAACACGGAGGGTTGACCAAAGAAGATCTTCCACAGAGACCTTCCTCAGCATATCGTGGTGGTATGAGATACAGCCAGACACCCCAGATTGGGCGTAGCCAATCAGCATCCTATTACCCAGTCTGTCACTCAAAACTAGATCTGGAGCGTTCCTCCAGCCAGTTAGGTTCCCCTGATGTGTCACATTTAATCAGAAGACCTATCAGTGTCAACCCTAATGAAATCAAACCCCATCCACCAACTCCCAGACCGTTGCTGCACTCCCAGAGCGTGGGCCTTCGCTTCTCTCCATCTAGCAATAGCATCTCATCCACCTCCAACCTAACTCCTACCTTCCGGCCTTCTTCCTCAATTCAGCAAATGGAAATCCCACTGAAACCGGCATATGATAGGTCATGTGATGAACTGTCACCAGTGTCTCCCACTCAGGGAGGTTACCCCAGTGAGCCCACCCGATCCAGGACCACACCATTCATGGGGATCATAGATAAAACAGCCCGGACTCAACAGTACCCCCACCTTCACCAGCAGAATCGGACCTGGGCAGTGTCTTCAGTGGATACCGTTCTCAGTCCCACATCTCCAGGCAACCTGCCTCAGCCTGAGTCTTTCAGTCCACCGTCATCCATCAGCAACATTGCCTTTTATAACAAAACCAACAATGCACAGAATGGCCATTTGCTGGAGGACGATTATTATAGCCCCCATGGGATGCTGGCTAATGGGTCCCGTGGAGACCTGTTGGAGAGAGTCAGCCAGGCCTCCTCTTACCCTGATGTGAAGGTGGCTCGGACCCTACCTGTGGCTCAGGCATACCAGGACAACCTGTACAGGCAGCTGTCCCGGGACTCTCGACAAGGGCAGACATCCCCTATCAAACCAAAGAGACCATTCGTGGAGTCTAATGTTTAAAAGACATTTGTTGGAGTGAGACCCATATGTTTTCACTGCACATTTTCAGGCTTGGTTTCCACATTCGAGGTAGTTCTCTGGCTTAATTTCTCATGTAGTTTCTGTGTGGTGTTCAGAGGTGGCAGCCCACATGCTGAAATTCTTTGCATGCAGCCGACTGGGAAGCTGGCCTCCGGTGAGCCAGAACTTCAGTTTCTCTGGTCTGTGCCCCAGCCACATGTTCTCCCCCTCTCTTCAGATGCCAACGAGGAGATTTTTGTGCCGTGTGCTTTAACCCAGGGAGATCAGACACACTGGTCAGCTTTTTCCAGGAGACAATCGCTTTCACTGATGTTCTTGTTGTATAAATGTCTTTTTTCTTTTTTAAAAAGTGAGATGTTCTTGTTCGTTTTCTTCTAGGAACTTTAGAGTGTGATGCCCCTTTGCCTTTGCATTCTTATCCAGTGTTATCCAAATAGCCAACCCCAGTGCATTTGTGTGCCATGGTCTTTTTCCCCAGACTGCCAGCCAGCTCCCTGCAGTCATCAGGTCTAGAATGTTCATTTGCATTTTTATTGGTCTTCTACGGGGTAAAAGACTCAAGGAGGGAGAGAGAGAGAATGAAGAAAAGTCTGTTACATTGGAAGAAAGGGACTGGGGATATACCTCAGAGGTAGGGACTTGCCTAGCATGCACACGGCCCTGGGTTGAATCCCCAGCACTGCCAAAAAAAAAAAAAAAAAAAAAAAAAAAAACCCAAAATAATTTTTTGAAATGTCACTACATTGGTTTTCTAACAGGCATTTTAGGTACATTTAGGAAAAAACTGGCCCTTAAAATATGTTGGTCAGACAAGGAAATTCAGTTAAAATTGTGGGTATTTTTTTTTAAATTCACTGAGTTCTTCTAACCACTAAAAGCTACTGATCTGATTTTCCAGGAGTAGGGAAGGAAATAAACAGAGAGAAAAGAAAGATGACTCTGAATTCTTAGTGAAAGGCTGTAGAAAATCTGTCTTGAAAAAGTGTACATTTTAGATCCTGAAACATGGAGTATCCGGTTCCACAGAAAGCAAGCTTCCTGACAGCTGGCTGGTATGATGAGCCTTTTAGCTGCATCTCCACCTAGAGCCAGATTTTGTTCTGTTGGCCCTCTTTGTCAAGCCCAGATGGTGTTATGAAGAACTTGGTTCTTGGAGAAGCTAATCGGATTGTCTTGGGACTGTAAGACCGATTGCCAGGATTTCTACCCAGGGCCATTGCATTCCATGCCTGTTGTTATCTAATTCCATTTTGAGATCTATCACTTCATTTTCTACTATTAGAGGAATTTTTTTTTCTTTTTCTAGGCGTGCTTATGGGGGTGATAATTAAAATCATACACAGCAAAAAATGTTCCAGGGTGAAGACCAACCCCTTTCAGCCCCGTCTTCTAGCCCTGATGGCAGGTTTCTTCTTTAGTCACTCTCTGCACATCTTCTAGGTCTTGTGGTTGTTCTCTAACCTGACCTTTGAGTGATGGAGGCCACCATGAAATGGACAGCAAGACCACTGCGACCAAAGCCTTAGCACAGTCCTGGCACTGGCTGCACATCAGCCCTTAAAACTAAGAAACCACCCGACAAACTAAACTGCTGAAATTCAACAGAAGAGCATTGATTCTCTGCCATTAGGAATCATTCTGCTCCTGTTAGTAAAGGGCTACAGAAAGAGCAGTTTCCTGAATGAGATCCAACTGTGAGCAGACCAGTTTACAGTTAAGTATTTTCAGAAAGGATCGTTAGGACGCCAGGAGCAGAAGGCTGAGATCAGAAGATCCCACCAAATAGATGGACCCCTGAGCCCCAAGTCCCAAGCCTAAACAGGCCAGGATTCACCTCTGTGTGCTGGAAGCAAATGTTGGGGCCAACTGAAGACCCAGACACTTTTTCACCTGGTGTGTAAGGACTGCCTGCTACTCACCTAGGCCTGGGTGGGCATCAGTGGCCTCTACCCACAGATCTGTCTATATCTCCATCCCACATCAGGAAGATGAAGTGTGGGCTAAGGGTATAGCACTTGCCTAGCATGCATGAGCCCCTGGGGTTGATTTCCAGCACCCAAAAAAGGAAAGAAGAAGATGAAGTGCATCTGCCTGTAGCTAGGAACCCAGCAGCCTCAGGTGTCTTCCTGGCCAGGTCTCAGGCCTGTTGGGCTTTTTGCATCTTATCCCATTTTAACCACCTCTTAGTGGGGAGCTGCTACATTTTGAAGAATTTCTTAGTCTATTATAAAAGAGCTCCTGCTTATTAATACCACACACCACCTGCACTTGCCTCTTCAGGTGGGTAGGCAGGTCGTGATTTTAGATATGCCATTGATGCCACTTCTCCCCAGGGTCTCTCTCAGTTTTCCAGGATAAATGAGATTTGGGGTCTGCACCCTATCAGGCAAGACATCTAAAATGGTAACAGTCAAAATGCAGTTTCTATTTTAGTCATGCAAAAGGGTGTAGATATCACTTCTGGATGCCAGTTGTCTTTTATCAGAAAATGCCAACAGGAGTTTATTGGGGCGAGAGACAAGGTATTTCCTTGGAAGCAGACTGCCTGTGCCCTGTTTTGCTACTTCACTGCCATGGGATGATCTTAGTACTGTATTTAGAGATACCCCTTCCCCAGCAGCAAACATTTGCCGAATTACCGTCTGGCTTCAGGTGGGAGGAAAGGTTTTAAAGGAACCTGGTAAGTTCCACTCACCCAATTCACATCACTCCCTGAAATGGAGACAGAGGTGACAACTTCAGCTTATAGGTTTCTCACCAAATCATATATTCCATTTGCCCAGATTTCTTGCACTAATGGGTTTTCATCACATCCCATTTATAAATGGGTGCACTTTACTGTTTGAATTTGTAACTCTGATAAATACTGGATATTTAATTGTGAGTAGTGTCTTCATTAGAAATAAGCAGAATCGCTCTTGTCTTTTAGTGTATTTTTAAGAAAAAAAAACAAGGAAAAGAAAGAAATCAAGCAGTGGATCACAACATTTATAGCACAAGAAATAACTTGTATATAAGCATCAAAAAGATTAAGAATTTTTAAATACAAAAAATATTTGCAGTGATTTTAAAGTGCTTTTCCAGCAATTTTCTTAGGGACTCCTGAGACATGGTTACTTTATTTACTGGATCAGTAAGGCACACAATTAACAATTAAAAATTAATGTTTATTTACAAAGTAAAGGGAAAACCTGTGTAACATGAGAATTTGGCATGGACAAAATGGAGGCCATTTTGTATCTGCTGTTGTATCTGTCTGGGTTGCAGATGTGCACTATTAAAGTCCCAAGTTAATAGAGCACAAACCCTTCTTGTTCCTCTCCCCTGCGCCCTCTTTTTAGATGTGTTTAGCTTAACTTTGATGGCTCAGGAAAACTCCACTAATTAGAATCGTGTATAGTACCCAGGTCGATGTCCAGATATACAAGTTTGCCAATTTTAGTTAAGCCTGGATTATTAAACACTTTTACTAAATTATAAACAGAACAGCTTAGAGAAAGGTGTTCTCAGTCCTTAAATTGTATAGTAGTTTATGAACCCCCTATAAATATTGGTATTTTTATATTCCAGAGATGTACCCAATAGAAAAGTTAAAAATAATCAGTGTCTAATTTAATATCCATAAGTATTTTTCCTTAAGATTTAGTCATATATACAGGGGATATGTGGACGTCACTTGTGCTTCACCATGCTTTGCCACTAGGTGTCGCTGTGGCTCTGCACCACACTTGTCTGGTAGCAAAAAATGGCAGCATCTCCTCCTGAGGAGCCACTTCCAGGGCAGCAGGCAGGCCCATAGATTCAGAGGTTCAGGAAGAAGGGAACACGGACCTGGAAGGGGTCTTCGTGCACTCATGCCAGTTGTAGCAAGACAGACTCAACACTACCTGCGTTGGACCTTCAGCCAGGCAGAGGCTGGGAGAAGGCCCGAGAGAACTCCCTTGCTCTGGTGAACAGATGGGTATGCAGAGGGCCCTTTTCTCCCCCATCCCCAACATCCCTCCTCTGAGTTCCTCTCAGCCACCAACTTTTGTAACTCCAGAAGAGTATCATAGTTGGGTGGTTTGATTCAAAAATAGCTATTTTTCTACTGCAGAAATGCCTTGGACAAAACCAGTTGCTCACTGAATCTTTGCCACAAAATGGAACAGGCTCCCCCCCGGAGGCAGGATGTGCCCACCCCTGTGCCCTGTCTCCTGCTGAGGCTCCCAGTGCTCAGCAGCCTCGCCTGCCCCACCTGCGTGTCCTTGGGCTGCCCACTTCTCAAGAAGCCGGCCTGCGAAGGCAGCCTAGGGGAACAGGGCCGCTCCACTGCTGTGTGCTCACTGAGAGGTGGGCTGCGTTTCTCTAGGAATTCCAGACCGACCATCTACCATGACTAACAACAGTGAACAAAGGGCTTAGGGGTAAGAGCTACCTACAAAGACGTGTCATGGAAACCTTCACCATGCAATGCCTTGAACTCAGCTCTGGCTGCTCCCAAGAAACGGTGGCTGGCTGGGAGCCTGGACACAAGCACAAGGGGGCTGGTGGAGCCACTGTGCGAGCTACTTGAATAATCACTGGGTCTTCATCAACTCCTTTTGTAATACAGACCACTCAAGGGCTGAAGTGTTGGTAACCTTCATTTCGGTGTCCAATGCCTCACAGCAGCTGAGCCACCCTGAGATGCTTGTGGCCACATGATTGCCACAGTCAGAGCTTTGAAAGTCAGTACCAAATGAATGCATAATTGGACACCAAAAATCAAGTGTTACTTTCATGTTTCCTCACCCTGTCATCTCATTTCTTCCTGCTGACTCTGTGAAACCTACACTAAGCTGACCAGTCAGGCTGTGGCTGGATGCGGATGGATGCAGGCCAGCATCGCTCTCATTTTTTCAGATCAACCTACTCTGTGGAAAGGAAGTGGCCTAGCTGCTTAGCTGTTGTAGCACTTACTGGCTGAATTTTTCTTTGCTAACCATTAACCAGGAATTTGGCGAGGAGGACTCAACTCACTCCCTTTAGTCCTCAGGACCAGAGTAAATTCTGCAAAATTCAGTACTTGAATGTACCTGCCTTACTGTGTACCAATTTACTGGGGTAAGAAAAGAAAGAGAGAGAGATGCCGGCTCCAGATCTCCACTCCATTCACAGGTTATTTGGAAATCCTGTAAGCCACACTTCCTGTTCTGGTTTTTTGTGTTATTTACCTTTGGCTGATTCCTGCTGAGTGGGGCCAGTTCCTCGTCAGGCTCAGGGCAGGTGCCATTCTCAGGCATGGCCTCCTTTCCATCTAGCACAGCATCTGTGTCTCTGTTCTGTCTCCTCCAAATCCAAGATGATTTTAATTAGTACAGACATGTACAGTCTACAATTAAAGAGTGATTTGTACTAATATGATTTTGATTCTTCCTCTTTGCTGTCCTTTCAAGACACTTGCTGGAAAAAGCTTTAATGCACTTAGTTTTCCTTTAGGTTTTCTATAACTCAGATGTAAAGGACTTTCTCTGTACAGTATATTATCCAATGCATGTTTGTTCTCTATCCTGATATATTGACCACCACACAGTTGTGAACTCGTGCAGTGGGGATGCCCCACACCCAGACGAGGCCTCTAGCCCCGTGATTAAGGAAGACACTTTCCTTTGCTGTACTTGCTTGAGCAGTTTTCTTGTCTGTACATGTGAGCTGTGTGAGATAGATGTGAAAAGTTCAAATGAATGCATTTCCTGCCCCATGTATACAGAGCGTCATCTGTACAATGAACTGTATGTACGAAAGCAAATGTACTTATTTATAAATGGTTAACACTTGGAAAGACGTGGTGTTGTGCTTTTCTCCTTCCCTGATGCTCTCTCCAGGGAGGCGACTCCTACGCTTCCCCTTGCTGCCCCTGCAGTGCTGAGGAGGCCACCCCCCGGGAAGAGTTTGGCAGGTTAAGGCTGAGGCCTGTTGGGGAACGAGTCACCCCTTCCCGGGCAGTCCACCTGTCAAGTTAGCACTCCTCCGAGTTGGACTGCGACGGGCACTCGAGGGAGCTGTGGGCACGAAGACACGTTGCCGGGGCCACTCAGCAGAGGCAGACTTGCTGCGTTCTAGAGAGAGGGTTTTTCTTCATGGAGGCTGTGCTGAGCTGCACCGCACTCTTGCATTTTTCATAGGTGAACCTGCCCCCCACACCGCCACCTTCCCAAAATCCAAGACTGCAGCGGGTTGCCAGCCGGCTGTCAAGTTTAAAGACGGCAGGCCCGAGGATGGAGGGGCAGCCTGCACTGTAGAGCCCAGGGCTAACTCGTTCAAAGCTGGAGGTCCATGGCCTCCAGTGGAGTTGCTTCTCCTTCAGAAGTCTGGCAGGACTTCCGATCCTCACCACATAAAGAGCTAGGCCACGGCCTTGTGAAGGAGAGGTTGCAGGTTTCCTGAACCTGACTCAGTAGCTTAAAAAAAAAAAGTGGCCCACTGAGCCCTGTAGCCTTTCCTGCCTGACCACAGCTTCTTTGTCTGCTTCAGACAAGCAAAGGAGGAGGCCACTTCCTCCAAACATCAGCACATGCTAAGTTCCTGCTGGGGAACTACATCTGGTTCCCAAACATCTAGGGCCTGGGGAAGCAGGAAAACTCTAGGCCATGCACGGCCATCCCAGCCTGGATGCCAGAATCGCCCTCAAAGAGAAGAAATGACTCGGAAGAACCACCTGCTCAACCTAAAAATTCAGTTACTTTTTACAAATCAAAAAATGGTTAAGTGATTGGCAAAACTCCAGCTTTCAAAGAATTAATGGGCATTGGAAGAAGGGAAAAGAGTAATGATTAATTTTTTAACATACTCAGCCACTCAAGAGTAGAAGCAAACAGTGAACTCAGCAAGTCTGTAGATTCTTAGAAGTTCCTCGTTATTCCATCCCTCATAGGTGCCTTTCAGCAACTCGGAGGGAGACACTCCATGTGCACATCTGCAGTGGGAGCCGGACCATCCCCAGGCTGGGGAAGGAGGACGAACCAATGTGGGGGCCAGAACAGGGTGTTTATTGTCTTCTTTCAACTCTAAAGTCCAGGTTGGGGAGCCAGGTGTGGTGGCATGTGCCTGTGATCCCAGCAACTCAGGAGGCTGAAGCGGGAGGATTCCAAGTTATAGAACAGCCTCAGCAACTTAGTTAAGACCCTGTCTCAGAAAACAGAACTGAGGGTACAGGTCAGTGGTAGAGCACCCCTGGGTTCAGTCCCCAGTACTGGGCAGGGCAGCAGGGGAGAGAAGAAAGGCTAGAGGTCTTAAGTGAGTGAGGAATAAGCCAGGCCACTGATAATAAGGCTGTCATGTCTAGATGGCCTGGGCATAAGAGGGAGGCTTCTCTTCCCTTTTTCTCCCTCACAGAAGAGAAAGTGCTCACAGACCATTGAGAGGCCCGTCATGCCAGGCACTGTGGCCTGGACTTCACACATTCTCTGACATGTTCCTCACACGAACCTCTGGCAGATGGCCCTTCTGCAAAACACACGAGCCAAAGCAGATGCTGAGAGTAAGTTGCCCAAGGTCAGAGAAGCAAAGATGGAACTCTAAATCAGACCTGTCTCACTGCCTCCTTTCTCAGCATGACACCAAAAGGAGTGCAGGCAGCAGATCAAGGAGAGCTTGCCAAATGCTCCTTTGGAGACATAACTGTGCCAAGGTCAAGAGGAATCACTTGGGGATTCTCAGGGCTCCAAACACAGTGAAAGGGTAAGGTCCTGGCTCATGACCTGAGAGCTGCAGAGATGCAGGAGTAGTCCTGTGTGCAGGGAGGCAGTGTCCTCCACTTTCTGGGGTCATTCAAACATCCACAAACACGAGGGAACTCTTAGGAGTCAGGGGTCACCCCAGAAAGCCTGAAGTGAGATGACACATAAGGGTCAGGATTCCTCTGCCTTTACACTTAGCCCTGTGCTCGATTGAGCAACCAGCTTGTTCTCAGCCATGTGCCTTGAATGCTTCTGAGCAAATGAAGTTCCACAAGGAAGACTCGATTCAGGAGGAAGATTAGGTGCCCTCAGCCAGAGCTCTGGACTCCGCTCCTACACGTTAGAAACCAGCTACAACACAGAATAAAGTTCAAATTCTAGGAAGCAAGGGCTCGTGTGAGTTATCAGAGGATTTGCTAAGAGTCCCTTTAAATCATGAGCTCCCCAAGAGTTTTTAAGTTGCTTAAGTGACCAGGCACATAGTGCAGGATGTGCACAGTGGAATTCCACCCAAATTTGCCGTAAACGTACTCTTGCCTGAGACACACAAATTGCTCTGAATCAACCTGTGATAAAGCTTTGCTCTTCTTAAGGATCAAAAAGACATACTAAAAAGGAAAAAGGTTGGGCTGGGGGTGTGGCTCAGTGGTAAGGCACTTGCCTAGCAGGCTCCAAGCCATTGGTTGAGTCCCCAAAGCAAAGGAAAGGTGGAAGAAAAAGAAAGAAGTCAATTGAATAGTGTACTAGGGGACACTTCTTGCTTTAGTACCTTATCAGGCTCATGGAGCTCCGCCCTCCAGGCCATTCTCTATGGTAGAAAGAAAAGTGTATCCAACACATGGAAAAGTCCCCTCCACGGGTGCCAGACTGGACCACACAGGGCCTCTTTGGTCCTGTGCTGTGATGCACCGTGGATCACTTTACCTTCTGTGCCCAGCCCGGGGATAATTTCTCTCAACTCTAATAGAACTAATTTCACATATCTGACTGCTAAACGCTCTGGCCCTTTTCACTACAGTGACAGCAAATGAAGATAACAGGCAAGTGGACTGCTGTACACATTTATTGAATCATCTGTTACACCAGCAGCACACTGTATGTCACAAGAGACTGGCCACGTGCAAACAAAAGAAACCACACACATCTGCTTGGGGGCCTTCTTTGGTCCTTAGTCATCCAATGTACACTTTGGCAAACAGACCAGTTTACAGACTCTCATTCCAGATCTAAGGCTCCAGTTCTCCTTGTAGATTCAGTTGTACTTTGGTAGTTTATCTAAAGACGAGTTTCATACATGTAAACATTAGACTCCACAAATGTGTGCCAGGTGATTTTAGAATTGATAAGATCCCTATCCTTGCAGGGTATACAACTGATGATCATCAGGGCATGTGGGCAGGAACTGGGGAAAGAGGTCTTGGGTGGGGGCTGGACCACACATACCTGCCTGGAGAAGTGACGTCACCAGAAGCAGGACACACAGCAAAAGCCAGTTATTAAAAATCTGAGCAACAGCTGGGCACAGTGGCTCATGCTTATGACCCAGTGGCTTAGGAGGCTGAGGCAGAAGGATCACAGGTTCAAAGCCAGCCTCAGCAACTTAGCAAGGCCTTAAGCAACTTAGCAAGACCCTGTCTCAAAATGAAAAATAAAAAGAGCTGGGGATGTGACTCATTGGTTAAGTGCCCCTGGGCTCAACCCCTGGTACAAAAAAGAAAAAATCTGAGGAACAGATAAAGCCAGTCCATTTCTCTAAGGCAGCATCTAGGTGTGAAAGGGCAACTGTTAAAGGTAGTCAGTTTAGAAATTTTATTAATTTTCTCACTTAAGTAAACTGTGTCTGTCTCAAACTGTCAGGCTGCTCAGAGCCGGGAAAACAAGGAGAGGCCTTCCCAAGGCCAACAACCATCAGTCCAAGGCTCTAATCACATTATTTCTAGAGCAGAGCCAAACAGTGACTCAGCTAACAACGCCACACACATTATGGGGTGGGAACACAGTCCAGACACCACAGGGGACTCTTCCCATTCTGCCTCAGTCCAACTTCCTGCAAAGATGGGTGAGGGAGGAGGGGGCTCATCCTACAGAACAGAACCCGCTGCTCAAGCCCAAAGCACACCACAAGCAGAGGCTCTTTGTTTCAAAAAGCTAATGGAAGGTGTGTGCTGGCTGCCTCTCGGCGCAGATCCCAAGCTGTCCACTGTGCGGGGGAGCCCTGAGGGGCAGCCAGAGGACAGGAGGCCTCTCCTGCCTCCCATGCACGCTGCCCCACTGCCAGAGCAAGTGTGCCTGAGGTCATGTGTTTCTCCCCTCCCCCTCAAAGCTGTCCTGGGGCTCACGGGTTAAGAACAGGAAGGCTGCCATCGAGGTGGTGCACGCCTGTCATCCCAGCGGCTAGGGAGGCTGAGGCAGGAGGAGCAGGAGTTCAAAGCCAGCCTCAGCAAAAGCAAGGCGCTAAGCAACTCAGTGAGACCCTGTCGCTAAATAAAACACAAAATAGGGCTGGGGATGTGGCTCAGTGTTTGAGCACCCCTGAGTCCAATCCCCAGTACGAAAAAAAAAAAAACCAAGGAAAGCTTAAGACGGCAGCTGGGCCTTAGCCACAGGGCAGTGCTTCCCAGGGGCTGGTCCCTCCCCTCTCCTGGAAAGCCTTACCCTGAGCAGTGGCATACTTTGCACATAATATCACTTGCTCCACCGCCAAGGACCTGGCCAGTTTCAACAACATGCGGCTCATGCTGGAGGGACTCCTGGTTGGAACTCAATTACACGGAGCAGCGCTCTTAGCTCTTCCAGATCGATCCCTGAGGCCCGCAGCTTCCCCGGACCTCACCCCAGGCATCTGCTGCCTGGAGGGTGGAGCCTATCCAGCTCCTCTAGGAAGCTGTGCTCTGCAGGACTGAGCCCCAAGCCCCCACCAAAACTTTCTGCATGTGAAGGGGACAGGGCACATGACATGCCCGGGATCTGCAGCCACAGCAAGGGAGGGAAAGCAAAGGACAAGCCCTAACCCCAGAAGCCACCTAAGACACCACTACATCCATGCTCCACCATGCTGCCTGAGCCTCCCCCAGGGCCTTCGCAGGAGGGAGCAAGAAGACACTCTGGGAACTCCAGGAAACAGGGAGCTGCCCAAACAGGCCCCTGCCTGAGACAAGATGGGGACAGGCCTTCATTGGGAGCCAGGGCTGTCTCCCTCCGTCAGCGTCTTGAAGTCCATGGACAGGGCTTGTTCTTCAGCCTGGGGAGGCCGCTTCCAGTCAGCTTGAGCCAAGATGTAGAGCACAGTCACCCCGAAGCAGGCCAGCAGCAGGCCCAGCACGTTGGCCAGGACCCCCTCGGGCTCGAACGTGCTGTACTCGCTCCTACAGGGAAGGATAGAAGGGAGAAGCCACCCAAGGGGTCCCCATTAGGCCAAATGCCATTCTCATACTGGGCCTTAAAGATGCCACAGGTTTGCCAGCACCAGCCCCCTCTAGCCACTCCTAAGCCTACAGAAGGCTGGCTCAGAAAACAAATGTCGGGGGAAGCAGGCCCCATCTTTGCAGGTGGCTGTGGCTCTGCCCTCTCCTGTCCTAGGACGCTCACCCGAGTTTAAACAGGAGGGCTTCCTTCAGGCCCAGTAGGGCTGTTCCCACAGAAAGGAGGAAGATGGTGGCGCCAAAGAAGATGTGCTGAGGGCGGTAGCGGCTCCGCAGGGAAAACGAAGCTCCAGGGAACAGGAAGAAGCTGAAGCCCATGAGCCACTAGGAGAAGAGGAGAGGCGGTGTTGGACCACGAGCGGGCCATGCGCTGATCAGCAGGAACACACCAGGTGACCCCTTCTCCCCCTCTTAAGAATGGTCAAGGAGGGGCAAAGGGTCCTGGCCCCCAAGAACTGAGGTCTTTGACCCACAGCAAAAGTTGATCATTTTGGTCGTAGGCTCACACTCCTCCAGCACCTGAAGGTGGCGTCCAACCAGACCAAGCAACTCTCACCTCGCACGCAGCGCTGCCTCTCCTCCCCCTCCCTGTCCCTTGCCACTGGTCCTGGAGATGGGGGACTGGAGAGACTCACCTGCGCAAAGTAAAGAACAAAGACAAGGATCCCGCACCAGCTGTGCAGGCTGTACAGATCCGCGTAGCCCTTCTTCTTATGGTAATCGAACACCGCCACCAAGCCTGGACCGAAGACGGGGGCCACGTGAGGTCAGGGTGGGGAAAGGGAACCCGTGGGATGACCTAAGAGAAACTGGCTGGCCGGAGCTTCTGAGCTTTGGTCCAGCCTAATGACAGCCAGCACCCAATGTCCCTGCCGGGATGGTGTGGGAAGGAGGACGGCAGGGCCCTGCGGTCTGCAGCAGGGAATGGTGTGCGTCCAGCCGCTGCTCCCTGAGCTGAGGGGTGGGCGGGGAGGAGGCTGCTCCAGAACTCACCCACCAGGGCGATGACGAACGCAAGGACGTGCAGGAGCCCGTGCAGCATCTTGGTGGTGCGCTTGGCCTCCTTCCTGAAGACACGGTAAACCAGCAGGGCTACGGAAGTAAGAAGAGGAAGGAAGTGTGCTGCCTGCGCTGGGAACAGCAGGGCAAGGGGCCCCGGGGCTGGAGCGCCAGCCCAGGGACAGCTGGTTGAGGGTGGCCTGCCACAAGAACTGCAGGAGAACACGGGCTCCGTGGACCTTCGCAGAGGGCACTGCCCTCCCAGCCTGGTCCACCTGCACACACCTGTGCACTCAGGCCAGCTGGGAGGCTGTGCCACAGTTCCTGCCCCAAGAGGCAGCAAAGGTGGGGCTGCGTCCTCAGCCCTCACCCAGAGGGGATGCCCCACGCCACATCCTGCCTTCTTGCGGGACGTCTGTGAACTCATTCATTCAGGCGCTTGGGGTTCATCACGCAGTGGCAACCAGCTTCTGAATCCACCTTTTAGCAATATCACTCCTCAGCGCCAATACTGAAGCCTGACCTGGTTGGCACCCTTTTCAACACACAGTCCCCTCGTTCCCAAAACAGATCCAGTGATCCCAACCAAATCCCCACTGCATCTGACTTTAGTGGGAAGGCCCAGGTCCCATGGGGAATGCCTCTGGGAACCTGCCATTGAGGAGTGGCTGTCACCAGGACTCCCTCTAGGAAGACTGAAGGCTACACACGGCCTTGCTCCCACCCCAGAGGGGGAGCTCTAGCCGGGCCAAGTCCAAGTGCAGCAGCACACAAACTCCCGATTTCCCTTCACCACCGGGTGGCCCAGCTCACAGCCCAGGACCTCGCTCCCTGCTCTAGAAGACACCCCACCTCCGGGAATGAAGCGAAAGGCCACAGTGCCCGGATGGTTGGAGAGTAGCTGCCACACCAGCCTTAGGGCCAGAGTGAACTCTGTCTCCCCAGGCTCTGACCCAGCACCCTTCTCTGTCTTTTCTAGAACCTTTGATTTGTCGAGCTGGAAGAAACCTCAGAGATGACAGGATCCCCCTCCCTAGGACAGCCCCGAGCCCAGGCACAAAGGAGCAGCTCCCCATGGGACTTACCATCTCCCTGCAGGAAGATCAGGCCTATGACCATGCAGAGCGGGTGCACGTTGAACTGCAGGGTGCCCTCCCAGGCGATGCCTCCGCGATGCAGACCCAGCCAAGCACCCGTCATGGCCACCACAGTCAGGCCCAGCAGCTGGGAGAAGGCCAAGTAGTAGGGCAGCCCACCAGGGGTGGACACCGGGCCAATGCCACTCTCCATGCTGAGACAGCTGCTGCAAGAAAGAACAGAGCTCAGGGGAGTCGCCCACGACCTCCAGAAGATGCATCCCGCCTCCCCATTCCACCTTCTCTGTCCTCCCCTGTCCTTAAACAGAGCTCACTGGCTCCTCCACCTCCTGCTCCTGGAGCAGGATCCCTACGTCCCGCAGGAGGCCCAGCCTTCTGAAGAGGTAGACCTGATCTGGGTTCCGCGTGTAAGGAAGGTGCCAAGGAAGACACCCCAAGTTCTTGTGCGAGCACAGGCCCCAGGTCAGTCGCATTTCCCGTCTCACGAGGCCTCGGGAGGGTTTACAGGTAAATGACAGAGAAGCGAGCAGATTCCTTGAAGGCTCAGGCTTAGCTACTTCTTTCTCCAAATGGATGAGAGGACTTCTAGGGTGAAAATGGGCTCCTCCCACCCCGCGCCAGGTTCTAAGCTCCAAGCTGGCGATGAGGAGGAGTCTTCTTAGCCCACCATCCTGCTGGCCTGCCCCGCACCGCACCGGGAGCCAGGAGCCGGCCCCTCTTCCTGGAGAATAACTGCCCTGGCCCTGCTGTGCCAGCCAGCAGGAGCCTGGAGCCGCAGAGCAGCCTCCTTCCCTTCCTGTCCCATCCCGTGTCGGGTGGGGCGGGGCCGCTTTCCTTCCTCAGGTGAGGTTTCCAAACTGAGGGCGCCAGAAAGGGAGCAGCTGACCAGGAGCGAAGGCCTGCGTGTAGAGCTCGCGTTCTCGTGGACCCCATGGACCTGAGCGATTCCTCGGCAGGTGTGTGACTGAGATCTGAGACGGCCTGGCTCAGGAGACCAGTGCTGGGTCCTCTGCACACGCTCACCCCACAGGGCAGTCCTGGGCGCTCTTCACCTGCACCGTGGACTCCTGTCCCCGTGGGCATGGGCATGCTCTGCCATGGGCAGCCAGGGACAGGAGGGAAACTAGCCTGGCCCTGGCCTGCTTTACTTTTGCCTCAGTGCTGGCAGCACATGGGCACCACAGAAGGGTCCTGCCATGGCTGGTCACTGCCACTGCCGCTGCCACCATGAGCAAACATCAGCACCCTCCCTAGATGGTCACCATCTCACCTCCCCCACCACCAGTCCCTCTCCCGGTAGCAACGGGCAACAGCAGTAGGGAGAGACTGTGGCTGGCGGTCCCTCTACACTAGCACAGGGTCTACCTGCAGAGCACAGGAAGGAATCTGCAGCCACCTCCAGTGCTCGGGCTCCAGCTCCACTCCCCGGTGCCCCGCACGCCTGACAGCTGCCACGACCACCCCAGTTAAAGAAAAAGGAGGAGGCTGATAAGGCAACTCACTGTGGCAAATGTGGATGAGCAGGAAAAAGAAGTAAGTCACATCACCAATGTTGGATTTCTATCCTTGCATACTTTTTTTCCTTCAGTGCCGGGGACTGAACCCAGGGGTGCCCTACGACTGAGATACACCCCAGCCCTCTTTATGTTTTATATTGAGACAGGCTTTCACTGAGTTACTGAAGCTGGCCTCGAACGTGTGATCCTCTTGTCTCAGCCTCCCAAGTCTCTGGGTGCACCACCATGCCCATGTGATACATTTTTAAAAATCGAAATGGGATCATGCCATTTTCGAATGTGTGCTTTTAACGTAATGGCATATCATGAGTCCCTTTTCACGCAGGTCCATAAACATCTACCACATCGTTTCACTAACTTCACACTACTGCACTATAGGACTATTCTCTTGGCCAACCCCAGCCCCCAGCTGTTCCACAGGGACTGGCTTCCAGTTTTCCACCAGATAAACACCACCAGGTGATCATCTCTGCACACTCGTGTGAGGCAGGGCCAGGTTCCTTCTCAGGTTTTGATACACTCTGTCAAATCCTCTTCCAGAAACCCAGCCCTGACTCAACTCCCACAGTATGCAGGAACACTGTTTCCAAAGCCCTGGCCAACAGAGTCCTGTTTAGTAAATTCTTGCCACAGACCCTACCTGTCACTGCAAGGTGACTCCAAAATCGAATGCCAGTTCTGTCCTCCCCAAATTCAAACTCCACTTCTAATGCCCAATAGACATCTGTACCTGGACTTTCACCAGCACATCAAACTCACCCACCATCAAACCCTTGTCCCGCTGGAGTCCCGGCCCTTCGTGCCATGAGGGCAGTGGGCTGCCCCCTCCTGGCCTGACCCATGCACCTTGGCCCCTACCCTGGTCGTGCAGCCCGGGCTGCACCAGTCTCTGCCATCACTTCCCTTCCAGCTACCTTCGCCTCACACCAAGTCAGGGCCTGCAGCTTCTCTCTTCTTGCTGCCTGGCCCGCCAGGGACAGATCCTGTTCCCTAAGCCCTGATGTCCCCCTGCCTGCTGGTGAAATGCCAGCTGTCATGATCCTAACTCGGTTTCCACCTCTACGCCCCACTATTCCTACCAGGTCCACATGGAGGAGACCCTCGGGCTCCCTGCCTCTAACAACATGACCTGCTGTCCTTACTCCCTGCTCTGGGCCAAGCCCAGCTGCTCCCAGCTCCCTGTGCAGGCCCTGTAGATTCTCTCCAGGTCTTTCAGTGACCATATCACTCAGCACTCTGTCCCCAGTGCCCAGCACTGGCCCCCCCTTTTTGTCCCCCAATGTCCCCAGAGCTTCCTTACCCTTTTTGGTTCTGTACTAGGTCAGTCCCACAGTTTGTCTCTGCTGAAGGGCCCTGTCCACTCCTTGAAGACGAGCAGACACCTTACTCTTCTTTGCGACTCCTTGGGTCTCTAATTCTTCACCACAACTCTAACAGGGAAAATGGACTCAAGGAAGAAAGGCTGTCCTCCTCTGCAGGTCACTGCCTCCCTTATTAGATTCACCCCAGAGAGCCCAGAGCACAGTCAGAATCTGATTAGCTCCGAATTACGAAGAACAGAAGGAACATCACCCGCGGCAGGCGGTCTGATCTGCCACAACTTCTTTATGCAAAGGGCAGGTCTGGGGGCGGGGGCGGGACTCACTCCACTGCCCTCTGCTCCTCCATCCCAGCCAGCCTCCTCAAGAGAGGCAGGACTCAAGGGAGGCTCTCTTCACGAGGTAATGACCAAGCGCATGGCTTGGACATCCTACACTGGAAATTCAGTCCTGGATTCTCTGGGTTTGCACCCACCATATTGGGCAAGACAGCCGGTGTGCATCAGGAGGGAGGGGACCCAACAGCCAGTGAGCCCCTTGCTGTGTACCAGGTCCCATTCTCTCTCAGTGCTCAACTGTGACACTGAGGACATAAGTGAAGTATTATCCCAGCTGGACAGATGATGAAATTAGGGCTCAAAGATCATGAAGAACAAACCCAAAATTACTATCAGCAAATGGGGCATCAGTCAGTTTACAAAACACCTACTATATGTCAGCGCTGTTAGATGCTACAGAGGATAGGCATCCTAACCCTCAGCGGGGCTTGCAGGCAATCTGCAGCCCAGAGACAGACGGAACTGGGACAGCAGTAAGAATTCAAGCTGGCCCGTATGCACACAGAAGAGGGCCCCTCCTTTAATAAGGTGCCACGCTCCTGGGTCTCCTGCCCGCAGAGGGACCCTGCGCTTTCAAACACCCAGTAATTTTAACAGGGTGGTGCTGGCACATTTTTCTAATACTTATGTCAGTCAAGGATCTGAGACAGCCCTTGTTGAGAAAGTCTCCTTTACGCAGCCTTCCATGGTGGTCTTCCCCCTCCTGTGACAGCTTCCTGGTTCCTGTTCATCCTTGGTACCACCGTGGCATCAAACGCTGGAGCTGTCCAGAGGCTCTTGGGAGAGCGAATGGGTAGAGTGGCAGGTAAGGGAGGCCAGGGAGCTGGAGCTCTTCAGTTCACTCCCCGCGCAGTTCTCCTGGCCCCAGAGTGCAGGTAACCAGGGCAACCATACAGAATGACCTTTGTAACTGAGGGGCCTTCTGATATGAAGGTGTCAGGAAAACCAGCCACTCACACCAAGCAGAACATCTGCCTGGGTGGGGCATGAGGAAGTAGTGAGCGGGTCTGTGCTTTATAGAGATGACTGGGAAGAGTCACTCAGTAGCAGGACTTCACCGTTTAGCATAACTGGTAGCCATCTGTGCCCAAGGAGGGGCTGGGACCCAGACAGGTACCCAAAAGACTCTGGACAGAAGTCACCCTGCCTGTGGCATGCCTGCATTTCCAAACCTTGAAATTGCTGGGGTTTGCTCCCTGTGCACAAGTGCCTTTGAGTTGTAGTCCTTGCATCCCAATCTTGACAGGGAGCACTCTTACCCCTCTTCCCTGGTTGTGTGGCCAAGCACCACAAGCTGATCCTGAGCCTGTTTCCAGAGCAGAAATATGGGTTGCAGCTTCAAGGGCTTGGAAGGGGCCACTCTCCACCCCAAAGGCATGCTCTGCCCAGCAGACCAGTCTTGCAACCAGAGGGACTCATGGGGCCCTTTGTGTGGCCACTCACTTCTTCTGAGAGCACAGGGTCGGGGTGACAGATCTCTGGCAGCTTCTGGAAACCTAGACTGTGACAAACACACCCCCACACACAACCGGCAGCCAGACGCCACTTAATGCAATCAAACAGGGACACAGCTACCCTCAGGGCTTAACCAGCGCTAAGCCACAAGCTCCCTCCTCATACCCACTGTGTTTTATTAAAAGGTGACCAGGCCTAATCTCATTATTAGGGACCAGACACTGCACATGTTCTACAGCCTGGGGCAGAGAGGGTAGAGCAGCAGGAAGCATGGCTGGGCCACAGCCCTCTCTTATCAGCAGCAGGGTTTTGAGTAGAAAATACTGCGATGGAGGAGAGGGCTGGATCTTTTGATGGATAAAGACAGTTGGGTTCCCCAGAATGTGATGAAAGAGAAGGCAAAGGGGCACTTTCTTACCACTCCACACCTGAGGTGCCCAAGGAAGAAAGCAGGGCTTGAAGTCATCATCAGGTTTGGATGGCTCTTTGTCATGGCTCCCAATATTTAAAAGCAAAAAGATTTTCTTTCATATTTGTTAAAGTTAGGAGGGCTGGAAATGTAGCTTGGTCCAAGGATGTGGGGGAGGGGTTACAGAAAAGATGAATTTTTAGGGTCAAAGAAAATGTTTTAATTTTTAATCTGGTCTGGATGACATTTGTGTCTACAGCAACACATTTGTTAAATAAAATGTTATTTTTTGTTTTATATAGGAAAGGGCCCATGAAAGTCACAATTCAGCTGGAGGCAGAAAGTTGTAATTTCAAAGCCACTCCACCGTTTATGACTGTGTTATCAACAAGCCAAGTCCCTTCTCTGGGGCCTGCTTCCTCATCTATGATGTGGGGGGTAATTGAGAACCATCTTACTGGACTGTAGAAAGATTAAGTGGGAAAAATATACACAAGTTCCATATGGTGTCTGCTACACAGTAGGAGCTCATTCAAATACTGGTCTAATAAAAACTAACCCTGACCCTGATGGCCTCTTCCGATGAAGGCACATGTCAGCAGCAATCTATACATGAGGTGCCGCCCCAGAATAGATGGCAGCTCCCATAGGACCCCCTCTAATAAAGTCACACTTCCCTTCTGCCTCCCACCAGCCTCCCACACTCCTGGCGCAGAAACTCCTGGAGCTGGGAAGCAGGCAGAATGGTCTACTTTTAATCTGGGATGTTTTATATTTTCAAAATTCAGTTACAGATTGATTATAAAGCAGTGAAGTGGCTTTCGGGGGTGGATCCTTTCTCCTGACTGTCCACCAACACGGCCCAATGCCTCACAAGCTGTATTAGCAGAAGCCCAGGTTAAGCCTGCCAAGAGAGGGCGGCAGGGCGGGGCAGCTGTGGGTGGTTCTACCTCTGGTTTCAGAAGCTCCTCCTGCAAGGGAGTGGGATTGGAGCCGCCCAGCATTTTCCTGCCTCCGACCAATTTCAGTGAAGAAATCAAGGCATTTAGAGCAGGTGGTGAAACTTTGGTTGTGTTTCATTTACTATGAAAAGAAAGGAATAGAATCCAGTCAACCTAAGATGGAACTTCATTTAATGAGTCTTAGAAAACACTCAAAGACTGCCAAGGTGGAAAGGTGAGAGGAGAGAGGCAACCAGAAGGGAGAAAAGACGCGAGAAGACATGCCAGGGATCCCCCAGAGTCTACACGGACCCTCCATTCGGTGCCTGTGATGCAGGGAGCGAAGGGGCAGAGAAATGGCCCCGCCATCACCCAGGTGTCAAAGGCAGCTGCGGATCCCTCGGAGGCCTCCCTTCGCGCAGCTCTGCGCCCCTGTGTCCACGGGTCAGGGCCCAGCACGGCCAATGGAAGGAGTCTAGAAACTCCAACCCCGCACGGAGCTGTGGTGTCGGAGGAGAAGAAAGGGGTCGCCCGCTGGGCAGTTCAACCCGAGAGCCGGCTCCGGGAGAGGCGGAAGCGGGGTTTCAGGATTCCGAGGACTGTCGTGGCAGGTGCTGGTTGACCCGCTGGCACCCGCCCCGTCCTCGCGCGCGGCTACAGAGCCCTGGACTTACACGGGGCCCCGCGGTCTGCATTCGGACTTCGGCAGCGACCCGCCTCCGGGCCGCCCAGGGCCAGGGTCTGCGGCGGAGCCGGGAAGGAGCGGGACGGCGCCTCACGCCGCACGCTCAGCTGGGCGGCCGCTCGAGGGCGGGGAAGTGCACCTGAGTCAGGTGTGTCGACAGGTGACGGGGCCAGAGAGGCCCGCTGCGGCCCGGAGAGCCCGGCCGGTCGGGGCGCCGGCGGCCCCCCGCAGCCTCCGCTCTGCGGGCCGCGCTCCCCGCCCCGCGGGCCGCGTCCCCCCCGGCGCGGGCCGGATTCCCCCGCCGCCTACCTGGTCCTGCCGCGCGGCGCCGCCGACCGGCCTGCGAGCTTCCGCGCGCCGCGCCAGGGCCGCTCTGCCGGTTCCGCGGGCCGCCCCGGCCTCCCGGCTGGCGCGCGGGCCTCGGCGCGACGGCGTCGCCATGGCGACCGGGCGGCGGCGGCGGCGGGTTGGCCGCGGTGCTGGCGACGCCGCGGGTGTCACCGAGGCCGGAAGTGTCAGCTGCGCGCCCGCACTCGGGGGCAGGCGGCGGCCGGCCGGGCCGACCCGCTGGTGCTGCGACCCCCTGCTCCGCGCCGGCTCAGAACGGGCCCCGCCGGCGCCCGCCGCGGCCACCCGACCCGGCCTCTGGACTCGCGTTCGGTGGCCTTCGGAGCCCGGCTCGCGACCTGTCTCCCCCGGCCCCCGTGCCCCGGCCTGTGTCCAGTGTGTGACCCCGAGGGACGGGAGGGCGGGGACGGGCGGAGCTGCGGTAGCGGCAGCCGGGTCGGCCAGGCCGCGGGCGGTCGCGACCCCGGCCCGGGGGTGGGAGAGCGGAGGACCGCCGCCCGGGCCGGGCTCCTCGGGCGCTTCCCGATTTCCTCGCTGCCGTCCCGCGGCCCTCGCGCCTCGCCGCTCTCGCCCCGCCCGAGCTCTGGAGGCCGCTAGGTGTCAGCACGGCCCAGGCCTTGGCCCGCGCCGCCGCTCCGCGAGCTGGGGGACCCCTCCTTCCGCGGCCCCAGCGTGGGAGGCTCGATTTACTGGAAAGCGGCAACTAACAGGCACGCACGCGCACACACACGCACCCACCCTGCTGACAGGTTTTGCTGCTGCTGAAACTAAAAACTGCATGAGATTCTTTCTCTCCCTCTGTCTCCCACTCCCCCCACGCAGGCAGAAGGATAGAGAGGGGCTCTGACCAGCCTCTCAGGAGGCCAAGACCTTGCCATCCATCGGCCCCCCTTTGGCAGCCCGATCCAAGTCCCCTATCCAGGAAATGTTTTGGGTAGATAACAGGTCCAGCTCAGACTTCCTACAAGCTGGGAACAAAGGGTTCTTTCCTGTCAAATGCCTGGCCAGCCTCACCGAGGGTCCAGGAGTAGGAGGGACCAAACCAGCCTCAGCTTAGGGTTGGGCTGGCCCTCCCCACCTGCCCTTCCTCACCCAGGATGTGGGAGGCAGTCTTTGGAGCTGCTCAGTCTGCAGGCTTCTTACTGGCAAGGACCATAACTTCCTCGAGGACCCTGGGAACCTGCAATCCCCTCACAGGGAGAACATGCAGGCAAGCCTATGGCAGGACACACCTTTGGACCGGGCAAACAGCCCTCCCCGCCCCCACAACACACACAAGAGTGACCAAGCTTACACCATCTAAGAACGGGAATTTTGTTAGGGGAACTTTTCATTTGGAGGAAGTTAATGGACATTTTAAAGTAAGAAACAGCTTGCATGGGCTGGGGATATAGCTCAGTTGGTAGAGTACTTGCCTCGCAAGCACAAGGCACTGGGTTCAATCCCCTGCACCGAAAAAGGGGGGGGGGGGGGGATTTCATCCTAGAAACAGCTTTCTTAGTGTTCAAACAGGCAAACAGCAGGCACAATGCCATTGAGAATGGGAGGTGGAACTGAGCCATTTCTCATTGTCCCTCAGTACATTTAGGCTGGGGAGTGTGGACTGCGGACAGAACTCCATCTCAGTGCTGAGCTCTGGGCTACTGTGCATGGCTTCTGAGGTGCACGGCTTTGAGCGCCTCAGAAGAGGCCCCTGCTGGGGGTGCAAAGGTCCCTCCCCCTACCACAGTCCTGGCTGCAGCACTGTTCTCTTAGGAGGAGGCCCTCCCCCCAGCAGTGTTCTCAGGGGCCTACTTAAAGTGGGGGAGGGGAAGACCTGTACATCAGGCACCTGGGGACCAGAGGCCACTTTAAATAACAGGTGATTCCCTCAAGGTGCTGCCCCCAGCCCAGGGGCTTAGATCACCTTCCTCCCTTCCCTGCTGAAACTCCTGCCTGCAAACCTGAGAGGTGTATGTGCCTACAGCAGGAGGGCCAAGGAGGAGAGTTCCCTTAGTGCCCCTTCTTGGGTGACCCAAAGATGTGACCCATCTTTGGAATGCTGAACGTTCTTGTCTGTGGGAAACCCTCGCTTCCTACACTCAGTTCTGCCAGCCTTTCTGTTCCAGAGGAACCAAGCCCACTGACCTCTCTGTGGAATGCTCTAACAGATCAGCAGTGGGCTCATTCATTCCAGTCTTAAACAGAAGGCCTTCCCTGACCACAAGCATGGCAGCTGGGGCAGAGGTGGGAGACGACAGCCCCTTCTGGACAACTATGGGGAGCCTCCTTGAGCACACCCATCTCTGACCAAAAGCATGTAGGAGCAGAAGTACCAAGCACTGAGCAGAATGGATCTTATAGAGACCCGGAGACCATTCCTCAGATCTACCTCTGTCTGGCTAATCATCTTTCCCCACGGTTACCAGGTTCAAAAAGTAGAGGGGGGAAACGCCAGGACTCCCATTTAAATGTGTCATTTTTTAAATGTTAGCATGACTATATCCCAAATGTTACATACAATTACTAAAGATTTATTCTTCAAATGTCCTTTATTTTCTGTGACTACACTTGCTCCTGTGTGGGAAAGAAGCCGCCAGCAGGCTGAAACAGTCTCTCAATCAAACTGGGTGGCTCCTGCCATCACCCAGTTAAGTCTCATCCGGCACAGTTCAGGCAGTCCTCAACCTTGGGCTGCAGGGGTGCACGAGGCACAGATGGAGCCCCAGTCCTAAGACAGAGTTCAGATCTGAGTGCCAGGCAGTGGTCCAGACACTGAGGGTATAGCAATAAACAGGACAGACATCCTGTTCTCAGATCTTCACAAAGTCATGCAAGAGACTCAGGGAAGGCCTCTTAAACCATTCTGTCCAAGCCCGAGTCTGCCCACCCTGCAGAGGGTTTCCCCTCATAGTGACAGTGCACACAAGGGCCCTGAATCCAAATGTGAGGGTCAGGGAAGGCTTCCCAAGCCGTGTACCATGGGATTAGACTGCTACAAGATGACCAGGTGCTAACCTGGCAACAAGACAGGCAGCAGGAGGGCAGAAGCATTCCGACTAAAGGAGCAAGAAACGTGGAAGGCCAGGTGTAGGCTCCCAGGCTTATTTGCATGAGGATTCCCCGGAACCCAGAACTGTGCAGGGGACATGGGTCACAGGCTGCAGGAATTGACCTGTGTAAGCCAAAGCCTACACCAGTTCTGACAGGTGGACCCTTCCCTTGGATGCCCCCTGATGATCAAGCAGCCTTCGACCCAGGTGGATCATCCTCAGGCCCGCTCCCCAAGGAACTTGAAAGTATGTAAATTAGGACTATGAATTACTCAGGGAGAAAAACCTATCTTCCAACTTTGGGGACAGTGGAGGTGACCAGAAGAGCAGTTGACTCTGGCAGGACCAGCCAGAACCTCCACTGGAATAGCAACCATGGTGGCAGGAGTGGAGTGAGGAAGGGCACCAGCTCAAAGGCTCCAGAACTGCCAGGGCAGGCAGTGAATCAACCGGGACCCTGCAATGTGAGGGGACTGGGGCTAAGGAATGTCAAAGCCACCCCTGTTTGACCCCAAGGCTGGTCCATTCTGAGAAAACAAGACCTACACAAAAGATGGTAACAGATTGACTCTGCAGAAGTGGGACCAGGGGAAGCAACAGGGTCAGCACTGTCAGGCCACTGCTGCTCCGCTGGGCCCTGAGACATGAATGGAGAAGCAGGGCTGGGGACCAGCCTGATGCAGGAGGCGGGAGGCAGCCAAGCTTTCCCAGCCTCATTTTGATTCTGTGTCGCCCTCTGGGGAGCGAGGCACCAGGAGGGCCCATTTTCTCTTCTCCATCATCCTCCCTCCCTTCTCTTCATTCCTCATTTCCTTCCTTCCTTCCTTCCTTCCTTCCTTTCTTTCAAGGAGGGTTTATGGGGCACCTGCTGTGTACCATGCATTGTTCTAGGCTCTGGAGAGACAGTAATAGAGAAAACAGACAAGGACCCTGCTTCCATGTGACTATGTGAAGCAGGGAAACTGGGAATTAAACAGCAAACTGACAAGTCACACGCAAGTACACAGACGTTTGTGTTCAGTTATGTGTACAACTACCCCCACACACACACACAGAGCCCTAACTGCATGAGGCATCAGTGTCAGGTTTCAACCCAACAAGGGCTGTGAAAAAATAATTTCGTAGGAGAGGGGAGGCAGGAAATTGTTGAGGGCTGCTGAGGAAGGAGAGGATCTAGGGGAGGTAATTCCAGGGGAGGGCAGAAGAGGGGCCCGGCTCTGAGGCAGGAATGTGCCTGTCTGTCTCCATGCTGCCCTGCCCTTGGCCCCTCCCCTCCACCCAGCAGAGAAGTCAGCTGAGTGTGCAGCAAGGAGGCAGGAATGTAAACTTGTCATTAAAGGGCAGAGGGTGCAGGTGTGAGGTGTGTGGCAGGGTCCCACCTGTGATTCTTCGGGTGTCCAAGAAGTCCCCGCAGACCCATAGTTGTAGCTACGTCTGACCACATCCACCACCCACCAGAGAATCCGCACTCTGGGCCACAATTGGTAGGGCACAGCCAGGTTCCCCTCACCCAGCCCAGACATGCCCTGTGATAGGGTGCAGCCGAGCGGGAAGCCCTGGAGCCCTGCCCAGCGGAATCTGAACCCAGGCACCACACTCAGCTTGCTGTCTAGGAAAGGAACCACCTCTCCCCGAGTTGTGGTCAGTGGGTCGAATGACATTGAAGTCTTGTCGGGAGAGTGTTGGGAACAGTATGGAGAGCAGCCGAGCCTCTAAGCCAGGAGGGCAAGGGTGTGAGGCACAGCTCAGGATAACCACAGCCTTGCATGGTGTCCGCAGATGCATGGAGGGACGGGAGGAAGGAGCAGCTATCTGGTCATCTCCACCAAGCAGCCTTAAACAGCAGGGCTTGGACTTCGGCACTTTGTCCAAAGCCTGGGCAGCTTTGAGTGCTCATCTTGGCTGGGGGACCCATCCCAGCCCTGGCTGCACATCCCTGGTTCTCGGCCAAGCTCCTCCTTCCAGGATGGAGTGAAAAGAACGTGGCGGCCTCTCTAACCCAAAAGTTCAGGCTGACCGAAGAGCCTGGAGGATGCCCTGACCTCACTGTGGGTGAAAATGCAGGTGGCATTTCCTACCAGTGCCGCAGGAAAGCAGGGGGCTGAAACTCCAAGCCTTGGTTCTTGTGTTGCAGCGAAAGAAGATTTAAAGTCAGACACCAAAAGTCATGCAAGAGAACTTCATTAGAAGTGAAAGTGAGGTGAAAATAAAATACAAGAAAAGTGAGGCTTAAGCAAAAAGCACTCCCGAGGGAGAGAGCGGGCTGTCTCCAAGCAGAGAATGACAAAGGAGACAATGCTGTCCCCAATTTCAGTAGTTTGATGTTTACTAGGGGCCACCTGCTGTACGCTTTGCCAATTAGGCCTTCAATTCTCCTCCACATGGTCGGCCTGTGAAGTTTTTGACCTTAGTTGGTCCTTTCCGAAACTGTCATGGTGGCCATAAGCAGGGCTTCACATATAAGTCAATCCCATATTAATGTGGGCACTGGGGTCAACAGCTGGCCTGAAGTTACCTTAGTGCACCTGTGCTACTAAAGGAATCTTCCTTCCCAGGCAATTGAAGACACTTAGAGCCGTAATTCCTAGTTTTATGTCAACATGAATGGACTAACATGAGTTAGTCCAATTAATCATTTTCTCTAGACAGGTTTTCCCAATTAGCTCCTTTTGCTTCTGTTTATTTTCTACAAATTAACTACCACCCTTTGCTTTCTCATCTACTTGGAAATAGTTTAAAGAAGGACCTTAAAGTAGTTTAAAGAACACTTGTGGGCTGGGGAAGTAGCTCAGTTGGTGGAGTGCTTGCCTCACATGCACTGGCCCTGGGTTCAGTCCCCAGCACTATGCCCCCCCCCCAAAAAAAAAAAAAAAAAAAGTTTAAGAACACTGTGACCTTGCCCGCATTTCGCAGTTCTTTGCTAACTACTACCTAACACGAGGTCTGTTGCACCCTCTTCCCAGTCAGAACAGCAGCCACACCCCAAAGAGCAGAAAAATGGGACTGCGATGTGAGGCCCTGCCTCCAGTGAGCTCACCTGGCTTGCTGACTCTGCACGGTCGGTCACACAAGTCAGCAGCAGATTGTCCTGAGTCAGAGGACCTTTCCCTGATCTGCTCGCTCCCCCTCCTCCAGCCTTCATACTTCTCTTGCCCTTGGCCTTGGCCATTTCCTCCAGTGCACCTATCTGGTCAGGTGGTCCTTGTTGAGAGCAGGTTAGATTCAAGGGCACCTTGACCTTGTCCCACAGTCTTCCTCACCCAGGAAGCCATACTCTTCTAACGCCTCCCAGCCCATGGGAGAACCTAAGATGGGCTGGAGGCAGAGGCCATCCTGGCCCTCAGCCTCAGCCCCACCCAGTCAGAGTGATCTCTGACTTTACCACCCCTGTGGGGTTGTCCTTGCATCTGACTCTTCTAAGGAGCAGGGCAGGATCTCAGGGTGTCTAGGTGAGTGTGGTTCAAGGCCTAGCCTCAAAGTTCCAGGACCCACAGAAGTTTCTCCAGGCCGGGTTCTTTGGGGTCTGAGGCTATTGGAAGGCCAGGGTGGCTACTGAAGACTCTTCAAGTCAGGATCACCCTCTGTGAGTTCTGTTTCACAGCGTGGGGGGACAGAACACATTCAAAAGCACATGACTTTAAGTACTCTCCTCCACCTTGGGAAGTGTTCCTCTTCTTCCATGGCCCTGATCAATACTTCAGGTCATCATGGAGTCAAACTAGCTATTCTCCTCCCGTGCACACCAGCAAGTGTGCGGCCCTGTGGCGACGCCCAGGCTCCTCTGCTCTTTTGCAGCCCGTAGCTGTCCACAACCTGGTGTCCAGGTAGCTATATCATCATTGGCCATGTGCTGTGGCCTCCCAAGCCCAAGGCCATCTAGAGTCCTCCCTGGGAGGTTCCCTTCAGAAGCTCTCAGCCCTTCCTGCAGCAGACCATCCAGAAGGTCACCAAGGGAGGAGTGGTCTCGTTCCAGACACCTTTCTTCTCCTAATACATCTGTCAGTCCCTGCACCCGCCTCTCAGGGAGTGACATGCCCTGACCTCTGCCAGGCCACGGAAGTCTGCTGACACCATCCACTCGTGCCTGGCGCCTGTCTACACAAAAGGCCCTCTCAAGAGGTGCTTCTCAGACAATGCAAATGACCCCAAGTGAACGAAAAGCACAATGTCATCTTCCCCCACAAGCATCTCCTCTGACCCACCATGGATGCCTGCTGGTAAATGTGGTGATTGAGCATGTTGGGAACAGGGTTGGGCATGCTGGGCTGGGGGCAGACCTGGCATTAGGGATGGAGGCCCTGCAGAGAGAGAGCTGAGGTGTGGGCCCCAGAGATGGATTTGCATCCTCTGATCTGAGTCTCCTGATGAAGCCAACAGGAAGTAGCCTCCCCAGCCCAGTGGGAGGGGGAGGCCAGCCTGACTCCTAGCTCCAGGCTCCCTCCACCACTCTGAGGGTGGCTGTCCCTCTCTCCTCTCCTTCTCTGTGGGTCCCCTATGTTTCTGTCTGGCTTGCCACAGCTCTGTTCTGTCTCTTTCAGTGTCTCTTACAGTCGCCTCCACCTTTTTCCTTGCTGAGCTAAAATTCCCTGGGATTCTGGGAAGCAGATTATGATCTCTGCCCTTCAGCATGTGAGCACTTGCATTCAATTTCCTGCCCCTCTCTGGGAACAATGAGTGAGATGCACACGACCAGAGTGAGATGCCTGTGCTAGGTTGGAGACATTGGGCATTCTGGGCAGAAGAAGAATGGGGGGGTCTGGTCCCATGACCTGCAGTGGGTGAGCTCCTGTGTGATAACCAGAGAATTGTTGGGGTGAACATGGAAACTGGCTACAGCTGCAAACATGCTTTGGCAAGTAAGGACATTTTTAAAATATTTCATTTATTCTCACTACCATGTATAAAAATTATACATATATGTACACAGACATACACACATACACCAGTGATTTAACCCAGGACTGCTTTACCACTGAACCACATCCCCAGCCTTTTTTATTTGCTTATTCTGAGACAGGGTCTTGCTAAGGTACTTACAGTCTTGCTAAATCACTGAGACTGACCTCAAATTTGTGATCCTCCTGCCTCAGCCTCCCAATTGGCTGGGATTACAGGTGTGTGCCACCATGCCCAGCTAAAAATAATATTTTAACTACAAAGGAATAACTATTGGAATAAGAAAGGTCTGTTGGCAGCTCAGCTGATCTATGCTTATTAGTTTTACACATATCCAGTATTCTTGTTTTCCATCCTTTTTTGCTTACTGTAGAACATGTTATCAGCCTGCCTATGGAAGTGCTAATAGAGGTCCCTGGGCAGTAGGGCAAGACCTGGGGCTAAGGAGGGGGCAGGGGCCACACCAGGAAGAACTTTTTTACCTCATGCTCTGAAGTGTGAATCTTATCCCCCAAGGTGATGAGTAGCTGGAGAGAAGGTTTTGGTGAATGGATTCTGTCATCAGATTGGAACTTAGAAGGAGTGTCTCACAGCGTGTAGAAATGGCCTGGGGGAAGCCAGAGGCGGGGTCCCAGCGTGAAGAGGACGTCTGTCTTGGGCAAGAGCGATAGCAGCAGAACTGAGCAGAGGGGACCTGGGGGAGCTAGGTACTGGGTAAAGGGTGGGCAGGAGGAACCATGCACAGCAGGGCCCGGAGTGGGTGTCCTTGTCCATGTCACCTAAGGACAGCAGCAGAGGGAACTTGGACTTCACTAGAGGCAAAACCAGGAGGATGGGCTTAAGGTGTAAGACCCTCCTGACGAAGAAGGTGACATGCAATGTGGTCTGCTGGGTGTGACCCAGACCTCTCAGTCTGTGGGAAGGAGAGAGTGATGGTGCCAAGGCTCACTTGGGGACCCTCGTCCCACTGTGTGTGGCCTTGGTCAATTTACTACCTCTACAGCGTAGTTTCCTCATCTGTGAAATGGGAGCCAAATGGCATCTAGTGCAGAGTGCTTCTAGGAGGTTTGAATCAGGGAAACTGTGAAAGCTCTGAGAGGCTGGGCTCAGAAGACGCATCCTAGCAACCCACACGCTGCTGTGACCCTGCACCAGGCAGCGCCCTGCCAAGGAGAGGCGGCTGGTGCTGAGGGAATGGAGGAGGCCGGTACCAGTCATGGCCAATATCAGGCCTGGCTTCGAAGAAGGACCTGGTAGCTGCCTTCGGGACTCTCTTGGGCCAATCCTCTTTGGTCCTGAGCCTGGAGAGGACTCCTGGAGAGTTTTCTGGGATGGACGCCTGGTCTAGCAGCAGGAGGCAAGGGCAGGCAGAGAAAAAGGGCAAAGGATCTTTGTGGCTACAGGAAGGAAACCAGAGAGGCCCCCAAAGCTTCAGGGTGAAAAGAGGAGCTGGCAGGCACGGGGGTGGGGCCCACCTCACAGCAAAGAGCCAGCACCCAGAGGCCGACGCCTGCACCTTCAGAAATGAGTCTTCATCACCTGCCCATCACCCAAGCCTGCTCCAGCCTGCTGCCCGCCATGAGCGGCACCTCCCAGTCCTCTTCTTCCACCTGTATCAGGTCAGGCGGTGCCTTGGGGCACTTGGGGTCACCTCCCAAACAGCCCTGCGCCCACCGCTTCCCTCTCCCACGGCCTCTCTGGCCTCTGGGCCTCTGCACTTGCTGGTGGCTCCTCTTCAGTGCCGCAGGGAGATGGCTCAGGAGGACGTCCACCGGCCCTCCCCAGCCTTCAGGTCCGCCTGCCTTTCCAGCTGTCCTGTCACTTCAGCTCACCTCTGCTGAATACTGGGCACTTCCTTCGGTTCCCTCTGCTTGAAATGCGAGTCCCCCACCAGCTGACCTGGACTCCCAGCCACCTCTCAGGGCTCCCCCAGTGACACCCCTAGCCGTGTTTAAACATGGCGGGGGCAGGTCTGTGGAGGTGGAGGTGAGGCCAGGAGGCTCCTGCTCACTGCTGTCACTGCCGACCCTGAGCACGAGCACCTGCTTTCCTGGGTCTCAGGGGAAGTGTGTGGAGGAACCAGGGAATGAAAGAAAGGGAGGGAGACATTTCCAGTGAAGGCCAGGCCAGATTAGGCAATCGGAGAAAGGAGGGAGATGAGCCAGAGATTACTCAGATGTTCCTGGCCTGGGAAGCAGAGATAGATTGTCCCTGTCCACAGCCATGGCAGAGCTGGGCTGCAGCCTGAGCCTGGAAAAGAAACCCACCTCCCCTACCCCTGCTTCCTTGGAATGGGGGCGACATCCCTCAGGCAGATGGAAGGAATGCTTGGTTGCCACAGGGCCTTGTCTTTGGCATGTCAAAATTAAAAAAATTAAAAAAAATTTTTTTTTTGTTTAAAACGTGGCAAAATACATATAAAATAAAATGTACCATCTTAGCCTTCTCTAAGTGTACTGTGCTGTGGTTTTAAACATTCATAATGTGCAACTATCTCCACCAACCATCCACAGAATTTTCGTACAAAACTGAAACGCTGCACTCACTAAACAGTACCTCCCCTCCCCCTCTCTCAGGCATGTGGACAATTTTTAAAAACAACGTTTTACTTATTAAGTTTGGGCTTGACCTAAAAGCTGGAGGGAAGAGCTCAAATGAGATATGAAGGAAAGTGTCTCAAAAGATAGGCTTGCTAGGGCCGGGGGTGTGGCTCAGTGGGGGAGCACTTGCCGAGCATGCCTGAGGCCCTAGGTTCCATCGCCAGGACTGTGCGAATTTAAAATAAGAGAATCTGTAATCCCAGCAGGTCAGGAGGCTGAGGCAGGAGGACCGAGAGTTCAAAGCCAGCCTCAGCAACTTAGCAAGGTCCTCAGCAACTTAGTGAGACCCTGTCTCAAAATAAAAGATAAAAAGGGCTGGGGATGTGGCTCAGTGGTTAAGCACCCCTGGGTTCAATCCCCAGTAAAAAAAAAAAAAAAAAATTAAATTAAAATATAGGATAGAAGAGTGAATCAAAGAAATAAGACTGATCTCAACAGATATTCTGCTCATAGAGGGGGAAACCAGATGGAGCCCAACACACTATTTATTTTTGTGGTACTGTGCTTCAAACCCAGGGCCTTGCACATGCTAAGCAAGCCCTTTACCACTGAGCTACACCGCCGGCCCAAACTGGTAACTTTTCACGGAAAAAAGCTGAGGGTTTTCATCAACTTCCAGGTTCAAGGAGCCACGGGCAACAAGGCCGCCCAAACCACCGCCGTCCTCACTGGCTGCACCACTGGCTCACCGCTCACCCCTCCCCACATCTGGAAGACAAGCCCTGGGGCTTTCCCCAAATATCAGTGGCTCAGTTTAAGAGGGTGCTAGGATTCAGAGACTCCCCCAGGAAGCACCAGAGGCAACGTGAGTCCCTGGAGAAAAGGTGCAGGCTTGGCTGCCACCTCTCAGTGGAGGGTGGGGGGTCACGTCACACCGAGGGTTTCTCTGGAGAGATAGAACCACTAGCGCAGAGGCTGAGGCCGGAGGAGGCTCGAGTGGCTAGGAAAGCAGTTAAAACCGCTCCAGTAGCTCAGCCCACCCAGGCTGCGAACCTCTGTCCTTGGTCGTGTTCAGAGCAGGGCAGGATGATGTCAAGGACATCCTGGACATCGCTGGCAGGAGGACGGCGGTTTCCAACTTTTTTCAAGCATCCTATGATTAAGGAATCCCGCTTTAAATAAACTCCATTTATTCACAGTATCTCTCATCCCATCTTAGTCATCTAAAACCTTGCCGAAGTTTAGTCGGGCGTGGGGCCCACTGCATGGAAGAACGTCAGCCTTGAGCATCCAGAAGCACGCCTGCCCAGTGGAGGCCGGTCTAAGGCCATCCCACCCCGCACGCTCTGAGGAGCGGAGGCTGTGCCAGGCTGGGGCACAAGGAATGGCTGGGGGCTCTGCAAGCAGTCAAAGGAAGTCCTGCTGCAGAGAAGACTCAGAGGTGAACACTCCAGCTCTGGAATATACTACTGAGTGTAAAGTGGGACCAAGATGAAGCTGGAGGCAGGAGGGAGCAGATTTGAAAGGGCTTGTTGGTTCAATAGGGGTCATATATAAGTTTTGACCAGGTAAACAGCACAAGTGAAGAGAAGCCAGCTACCAAAAGAAAAAGAAAAAAAAAAAAAGAAAGGAAGGAAGAAAGAAAAAAATTCAACTGTATTAAAAATAAGATTTTCTGGGCCTGGAATAGTGGTATGTACTGTAATCCTATCTACCTGGAAGGCTGAGGCAGGAGGATTGCAAATTCGAGGCCAGCCTGGGCAAACTAGTGAGACCCTATCTCAAAATAGAAGTAATTTAAGGGCTGGGGCTGGGGCTCAGTGTGGAGCGCTTGCCTCGCATGCGTGAGGCACTGGGTTCGATCCTCAACAGCACATAAAAATGAATAAATAAAGGTACTGTGTTCATCTACAGCTAAAAACAAACAAACAAAAATTAAAACAAGAAGTAATTTAAAAAGCAGTGGTGTGGGGGATAGCTCAGTGGTACAGCACTTGCCTAGTATGCAGGACACCCTGGTTTCGATCCCCAGTGCCACTAAAAAAAATAATAATAATTCCAAGGGAATGAGAACTGCAACATATTTAAATGACAAAGGGCTAATATATCGTCAAGGTTTAGATGTGATGTGTTCCCCAAAAGCTCACGTGTGAAACAATGCAAGAAAGTTTAGAGGTGAAATGGTTGGGTTACAAGAGCCTTAATGGTAATCAGAGCAGTAATCCCTGGAGATGGAGGAACTGGGTGGAGCTGTAGGCAGCTGGGTGTGGCTGAAGGAGGTGGGCCCCTGGAGGGTGCATTTGGGGTATATTTTTTGTTCTTGTTGAGCAGAGTCTCTCCCCACCCCCTCAGTCTCTCTCTCTCTCCTTCCCTCTTTCTCTCTCCTTCTCTCTCTCTCTCTCTCTCTCTCTCTTTCTCTCTCTCTCTCTCTGTCTTTCTCTCTCCCCGCTCTCCTTCCTGGTGCCACATCCTGCCTGACCCAGGGCCTTGAGGAACACAGTCAGCCATCTATGAACTGAAACCTCTGAAACCATGAGCCCCCAAATTTAAACTCTCCCTCCTTTAATTGTTCTTGTCAGTTCTTTGGGTCACAGCAGCAGAAAAGCTGAACAAAACATATCCAGAATATACAAGGCACTCTCATTAATGATCAATAAGAAGAAAAAAGAGGGCAATAGAAACAAACAGAACTCACAGTAGGGGAAGCGCAGATGCCCCATAAACGTACAAAAAGATGTTCAGCCTCATTAGCAGCCAGGTGATGAATATGTCGTACCCCCGAAATTGACAGAAGTTCTAAAATAGGATGATAGGAAGTGTTGGTGAAGCTGTGGCCCCGGGGGATCTCTCATCCATGGCTGGCAGGAGTACAGACCAGTAGGACGATTTTACTTCTTTAGATTTACTTATTTATTTACGTTTTGGTGCTAGGGATTGAGCCCAGAGCCTTGTGTATGCTGAGCACACACTCTATCCTCAGTCCCCAAGTCAGCACACATGTTTTAGAAAGCAAAATGACATTTGGACATCCTTCAACTTTTACATACCTTTGAATATCTGCACACCGGTGACCCAGCAATGTTATTTCCAGTACATTCCCTAGAGTAGTACTTCTCAAATTGTGGTGAAGTACAAGTTTTTTGTTTTTGTTTTAATTTCAAATCTGATAGGAGAATAATTCTTTTGTAAGACATGATAAAAGTGATTTTATCAAGTTTTTAAAAAAATTTTTAGTTGTAGATGGACATAATACCTTTATATTTTATTTATGTACTTTTATGTGGTGCTGAGGATGGAACCCAGTGGCTCGCATGTGCTAGGCAAGTGCTCTACCACGGAGCCACAACCCCAGTCACTGATTCCATCAATTTTTATTAAAAAAAGAAACAAACAAATATTGAATCCAGAAATTAATCCACTCACTGATTTTCAACACAGAAAACAAGAACACAAATTGGAGAAGGAACCATCTCTTCAGTAAATGGTAGTGAGGAACAGGGATACACATATGCAGAAGAATGAAACTGACTCCTATCTCTCATACACAAAAGTCAACCCAAATGGATCAAAGACCTAAATGTAAGACCAAAACTATGAAAGTGGGAGAAAAAACATAGGGGAAGCACTTTAAGACGTTGGTGTGGGTTTTTTTGTGGGGTGTGTGTGTGTGTTGGTAGAACCCAAAAGCACAGATAACAGAAGTAAAAATAGACAAATGGGATTATATCAAACTAAGAAGCTTTTGCACTACAGAGGAAACAATCAGCAGAGTGAAGAGACCTGAAGAATGGGAGCAAATATTTGCCAACTCTTCATCTGATAGGGGATTAATACCCAAAGAACATGGGAACTCAAACTCAACAGCATGCAAACCAATAGTCTGACTAAAATTGGCAAGGGGTGGAGGGAATAGCTCAGTGGTAGCACAATCACCTGGCACGTCCCAGGACCAGGGTTCAATCCCCAGGACTGCAAAAAGAAAGGCAGAGGGGGTAAGTGATCTGAACAGGCATTTCTCAAAAGAAGACCTCAAAATGGCCAACAAGTATATGAAAATAAAGGTTTCATAGTACTAATCATCAGGGAAATGCAAATCAAAACCACAATGAGATATCATCTTATCCCAGTTAGGATAGCTACTATCAAAGGCAAATAAATGAAGAATAACAAAGGCTGATGAGGAAGCAGAGAGAGGGAACGCTTCTTCACTCTGGGTGGGAAGGTAAATTGGCACAGTCACTATGGAAAACAGCGCAGAGGGTCCTCACAAAACTACAAATAGAAGGGCTGGGGAGATAGCTCAGTTGTAGAGTGCCTGCCTTGCAAGCACAAGGCCCTGGGTTCAATCCCCAGCACCGCAAAAAAAAAAAAAAAAACAACTACAAATAGAACTACCGTGTGATCCAACCATCCACTACCAGGTAGATATCCAAAAGAAATGAAACCATCACATTAAAGAGATACCTGCATCCCCATGTTTATTGTAGCACTACTAATGCCAGAATAGGGAATCGACCGAGGCGCCCATCAACAGATGAACGAATGAAGGAAATGTGGTGTACGTGCACAGTGGACTATTAGCCATAAAAAGAATGAAATCCTGTCGCTTGTGATGAGGTGAATAGAACTCTAGACCATGGTGTTAAGTAGAGAAACCAGGCACGGAAGACAATGCTTCATGTTCTCAAACATCTGTGGAAGCTAAAAAAAAAAAAACAAAACAAAACAGTAAAACCAAAGACTCATGGAAGAAGAGGGTAAAATGGTAACAGACTAAGACGGGGAAGGGAAGAAGACCAGGTGAAATAAATGAAATAAATAAGACAGACCATATGCAACCTTAATATATTACTATTATAGTCAACAGACATAAAATTATGTTGTGTTGTGTTGGGGCTGGGGAGATAGCTCAGTTGGTAGAGTGCTTGCCTCACAAGCACAAGGCCCTGGGTTCAATCCCCAGCACCAAAAAAAAAAAAAAAATATTATGTTGTGTATACCAAGATGTGTCCAAAATAGTCTCAGCAAATTGTTTTGTAATAGTGAAAAACAAGAAGTAACTCAAACATCCCATGACAAGGATATGGGAGAAATAATTCATGGCATGATCACATGATAGACAATCCCAGAGCTGAGATAACGAGGGAACTACAGCTCTGTGTAACAGCACAATGAAGTCTCAGGAACAATTGTGAGAGCGCAAAAAAAGCCTCAGAAAACTCTACTTTTTCTAAAAAGCTTTACTTAAGGATAATTTACATAAAATTCACCCATTTTAAGTGTACAATTCCATTATTAGTAGATTATTTAAAGAGTTGAGCAACTACTATTACCACTATCTAATTGTAGTAATTTCTGTCACTGCCCCCCCATTTCAGTAACTTCTGATCCCCACCCCAGCCCCAGGCAACCCCTAAATCTTTCTGTACCTCTAGATTTCACTTTTCTAGACATTTCATATAAATGAATCAAACCATACATAGTCTGGCTTCTTTACTCAGTAACATGTTTTTGAGGTTCATCCACGTGCAGGGGCGAAAGGAAAGTTGGAACAGAATTGACAACAGCTTAAATTCACAGAGGAAGCCACAAAGTGTTAACTACCCACTAGCTCACGACAGCCTGTTGCTGCGACCTCTCTGCCACAGCTGTTAATTCAGAAACCGGCAAGGGGCCCTGGGGGGCTGAGAAAAGACACACACATACAGAGAGAGAAAGCTGGGACCAGGTGGGACACTGTTCTCCGATGAAGGAACAGTGACCCAGAGGTAGCTCAGCATGTTTCTTACATAGGTTTGTCATCAACAGGTTATTTGTGGGAAAGATTCTGTAAAGCAGACAGACTGAAGGACGAAGCATGGGGTTATCTTGTGCTCAGAATTCTCTATCCCTGGAAGCTGGTGCCTGAACTCAAGGTCCAGACTGATGTAAGTCCTTGCCTTTGCACAGGGTTTCCTCAGGCTGGGTGTCACCAGAGCAGCTGGGCAATCTTGACCTGCACTTTGCACAGAAAGTTCCCAGTGCAAACCCAGCCACCAGGCAGTCAGAGATCAAGATCCAAGTCACCACTCTCCACAGCCTTTTCCCGAAAGGAGGGAGAGAATGGGGAATGTAGATCATTTCGAGGGTAATCAGTTTTTAAGGGAAAATGAATGCAACTGGGAGGGAGACATTATCTTGGCTTCTGTGGGGTGGTTCTGGGGATCAAACCTAGAGCCTTACACATGCAAGGCAGGTGCTCTACCACTGAGCCACATGCCCAGCCACAAACATTAGCTTGTAAATAAGCCCAAAAGACAGTGACAAAGTCTGTCCAGGTGTGCTTATCTTGCTTAGTCTTCTTCAATGAGATAATAAGAATTCAGAATGAGAAAGCAAGGGAATCCTATTTCCATTTCCAGCCCTTCCTGCACTTGGAGCCAGGGGACAAGACAAGGTTAGAGGGACCTCGATTCTGAAGCAGCTTCTAAGGTTCTCAGCACGTAAAAACAGCAATCTTTGGGATATGGTTTGTCTGAGCCCTAACATATTCTGTAGAATGTATCCAAATTTTATTACTTTTTATTACCAAATAGTATTCCATTGTGTGGATATGTACCACATTTTCTTTATTCATTCACCAGCTGATGGACGTTTGGGTTGTTTCCATTATCCAGTTACTTTGATGCTGCTTTATGTGCAAGTCTTTTCGTTGACACACGTTTTCATTTCTCATGGGTTCATGCCTAGGTGATATTGTTATAAAGCCTCAAATAAGCAAACTCATAATGGGTGATGTTCAGAGATACAAAGTACTGAAGCTATCTTTATTTTTTTCTTTTTTTATTGTTTGTTCTATTTAGTTATATATGACAGCAAAATGCATTTTCATTCATTGTACACAAATAAAGTACAACTTTTCATTTCTCCGGTTGCACACAATGTAGAATGTAATCATATGTCTACATAGGGTGATGATGTTTGTTTCATTCCACCATCTTTCCTTCTTCTCCTCCCCTCCCCTCTTTTCCCTCTGCACAATCCAATCCTTCATTCTTCTCTTACCACCACCCCCTGCGTGTCCTACCCTTATGTATCATCATTTACTTATCAGAGAAAATATTCAACCTTTGGTTTTTTGGGCTTGGCTTATTTCACTTAGCAGGATATTCTCCAACTCCACCCATTTACCTGCAAATGCCATAATTTTATTCTTCTTTATGGCTGAATAATATTCCACTGTGTGTATATATATACCACAGTGAAACTGTCTTTAAAAGAGAAGAAAGTAATATACAGCATTCAGTGTAGTGCATGTGGTGCATGGGGGGGGGATGGGAAAGGGAAGTCTGCAGCTGGACACAGGATAATAATGTTGGGCTCGTGTGTTTATAGGTATTCACTTTCTATTACGCTTTGTAACGTTCATATTAAGATATATAGATATATATAGATACGGATATGCACGCATACACACATAAAAAGCCATTTTTAAAATCGAAAGCCTGTCTCCAACACCCTAAAAGTCGCGCTGGGTTCCCACGACAAGGTGTGGTGCCTGCCGCCGAGATTAAAGTCTCTGCAGGCCTCTTTGCGCAGGCGCACTGGCGCACTGGCCTGGGCGGCTCCGGCGGGCGCTCCTCGGGCTCAGGCACCCCACCCCCACCCCCACCCCCACCCCAGGTGCCTGCGGACTCCGCCCCTTCTCGCCCCGCGTCCCCGATCGCCCTCGCGGAACCGTCCGGCTGTGCACGCGCCTCGCTCCCCTCCCGCCCCCTCTGCCTCCTGCGCGTCTCCACCAGCATCCTCCTCCGACCGCGGTATTTGTTTTTGGCTGCGGCCGCAGACGGACTCGCAGAGCGTGGGCCGCAGGCAGCTGGGCTCGGGTCAGCTCGCTGCCGTGTCCCCAGTGCGGAAGGGCCTGGCCGAGAACCGGGCCCAGAAAGACTTATTGGATCAATTAAAGCAGCCAAACTCGTGATTAGATGGAAGCTGTGCTGCGGGCCGAGCGCTCTCACGAGCTCTGCAACCCCCAGAGCAGGACGCTGGGGCTAAGCTGTCAGACCCCCGGGTACAGGTGCGACCTCAGGTCGATAGTCAAGACATCGAAAATAGTTATCAGACCTTCTAACCACCTCCCAGGGCACCTAGTCCCAGGCAGAGGGACAGGCCCGGGGAGGCTTAAAATGCTTAAGGGCCTTCCTCATGTCATCACCATCATAATGCAGACCCAGAGTCCGGCAGGCCCTGGGACTGGAACTGAGGTTGAGAAGCCGTCTCTGATTCAGGCTGGCAATGCCACGTGAACTTCTCGGGCTGACCGCCCAGCTAGCACATGTGCTATTAACCGTGGGACATGAGGCCACTGCTACCAAAGAACTGAATTTTAACTTATTTAAGTTTTTAAAACGGAAGTGGTCTAAAATATTTTTTTCCATTAAACCTAATTTATTGCCTTGGTGGGACTACATTGAAAAATTACCATCTGTGGCTGGATGCGGTGTTGCACGCCTGTAATCCCAGAGACTCAGGAGGCTGAGGTAGGAGGATCGCAAGTTCAAGGCTAGCCTGGGCAACTTAGCAAGACCCCTGTCTCAAAATAAAAAATAAAAAGGGCAGGGGGCATAGCTTAATGGTGGAGCAAATCCCTGGGTTCAAGTCTCAGAACAGAGAGGGGAAATAAAAGAAGAAGGAAGGAAGGAAATTTAGCATCTGAATTGAGACATGTAAAAAATGTGTTAAGATATAACCCATCAAAAAGGTGAAGCCTCTCATTAATAATTTTGATATTGAAAGCTAGGGTTTAGTTCAGTGGTACAGCAAGCACTTCTTTAGCATGCCTGAGGCCCTGGGTTTGATCCTCAGCATGACCAAAAAAAAAAAAAAAAAAAAAAAAATTGACATTGATTGCATTTTGAAATGATACTATTTTTTATTTGATTTATTGGGATAAATATTAAAATGAATGTTGCCTGTTTCTCTTTACTTTTTTTCTAATGTAGCTATTGGAAAAGATGAAGTTATATAAGTGGCTCTTGATGTGTGTGTGTGTCTATTTTTTTTCAGGACTGAAACTCAGGGCTTCATGCCAGTCTGGGTAATTTTTTAAATAATAACTTTATCAAGATATAATTCACATGCAATAAAATCCTTCTTAAAGTATGTATAATTGAGTGGGTTTCTAGTGTATTCATAGAGTTGTGCAACTATCACTACTAATTCCAGAACAGTTTCATCACCCCTAAAAGAAACCCTATGCCCAGTCACTCCCTATCCCCCACCCACCCACCAGCCCCTGGCAACCAGTGATTAACTTTCTTTCTCTATGGATTTTCTTATTTTGGGCATTTCATATAAATGGGTTCATACAATATGTAGCCTTCTGTGACTTAGCTTTTTTCATTTAGCATAATGGTATTTTGTCTGCTTGTTTTGGTACCAGGGATTGAACTCAAGGGTGCTTAACCACTGAGCCACATCCCCAACCCTTTTAATTTTTTGTTATGAGACAGGGTCTTGCTAAGTTGCTTAGGGCCTTGCTAAGTTGCTGAGGCTGGCTTTGAACTTGTGATCCTCCAGCCTCAGAGTTGCTGGGATTCCAGGCATGAGCCACCAGGCCTGGCTGAGAATAATGTTTTCCAGGCCCACCCATGTTGTAAATGTATGAATACTTCATTCCTTTTCCACATGGATGAATAAATTATTCCACTGCATGAATATACCACATTTTGTTTATCTACTGATAGACATTGGGGTTGTTTCCAATTTGGGGCTATTATAAATAATGTTATGCTACAATGAACATCCTGTTTGGATTTTCGTATGGACATGTTCTCATTTCTCCTGGGTACATATACTTACCTGGGGAGTGGAACTGTAGAGTCACATAGTAATTCTCTGTTGGACATTTTAAGGAACTGCCAGTGTGTTTTCCAAAGTGTACCATTTATAATCTCTTCAGCAATATGTAAGCATTCCAATTTCTCCATATCCTTACCAAAATTTTTATTATTTCTGCTGTTTTAGCAAGCATGAGGTAGTATCTTATTGTGGTTTGATTTGCATTTCTCTAGTGACTAATGAAGTTGATCTTTTTTTAAAATTGTAGATGAACACAATACCTTTATTTTATTTATTTATTTTTATGAGGTGCTGAAGATCGAACCCAGTGCCTCACATGTGCTAGACAGGTGCTCTGCCACTGAGCTCCAGCCCCAGTCTGAAGTTGAGCATCTTTTTATGTGCTCACTGACCATTTGTATGTTTCTTTGGAGTATGTCAAATCCATTGCCCATTTTGTAAAATGAGTGGTCTTCTTATCAAGTTGTCTTTTATACATCCTGGACAGAAGTTCCTTACCACAAACATTTTGTAAATATTTCCTCCCATTCCATGGATTGTCTTTTCATTTTCTTGAGAATGTCCTTTGAAACATAAAAGTTATAAATTTTTATGAAGTCCTATTAATTTTTTTTCTTTTATCACTTGTGCTTTTGGTGTGATATCTAAGAAATCATTGACTAATCCAAGACCACAAAGATTTATATCTGTTTGTTAGAAGTACTGGAGATTGAACCCAGGGGTACTCTACCACTGAGCTACATTCCCAATCCTTTATTTTTTAAATTTACTTTTTGAGAGATGGTCCCTGCCACCACACCTGGCTTATGTTTTCTTCTAAGAGTTTTATGGTTTTAGCTTTGATGCTAAGTAAGATCCATTTTGAGCTGGGTGAAGAGGCGCAAGTCTGTAATTCCAGCTACTCAAGAGGCTGAGGCAGGAAGATCAAAGTTGGAGACCAACCTGGGCAATTCAGTAAGATCTGAATTTACAAAATGGTCTAGGGATATAGTTCAGTAGTAGAGCACATGCTTAGCATGTGCAGGACTCTGGGTTCAATCCCCAAGTACCAAAGAAAAAAAAATTTTGGAGACAAATTTTATATATGGTACAAGGCAAGAGTCTAAATTTATTCTTTTGCATGTGGAAATCCAGTTGTCCCAGGACCATTTTTTAAAAAAATACTTTCCCCCATTTTATTGTTCTAGTACCCTTGACAGAAATTAGTTGAGCACAAATGTAAGGGTTTATTTCCAAGTTCTCAATTCGGTTCCATTGTTGGTCATATTTTTAAGGGCTGTTTATCTCAAACTGTGATACCTGGAAGGGCAGTGAAAATATGGAGTTCTCCCAAGCCAACTGAATTTCCTCAGGTGGGTCAGATCTCTGTGACTTTTACACTGGCTCCATCATGATTGTGTCTTCCTGCTGAATTTGGAGCCCCCTCTGTGGTTGTCCCCACAGCTGAGAAGGTAGCTGACAGAGCAGAGAATCTTCTCTCTAAGTGTCAAATTACGTGTCAAATTATAGCATCCACACACGAGCATTTAGAAAGGTCTGAAATGTTACACACATGTAAGGTATACTTTTTTTTCTTATTTTCCCCCCCTCCCTTATGTGTAAGAAAGACCCTAAAAACAGAAGTAACTTGTACTCATCTGGATCAAGGTTACAGTGTATTACTGCAAATTTCAAATTAGTGAGGTTTGGGTCTTCATATATTGTTCTTGCAGGAGGCTGTGAGCTTACCCCCAGGAGTGTGAATATGAGCACGCTCATTCCTTCCTTCCATATTCCTGCTTCCTTGAATGAGGGTCTACTTTGTGTCAGGCACTGTGCTAAACTCAGGGAAAACCAGAGAATAAGACAGACCCCATCTCTGCCTTCCCAGAATGGATGGTACAGTGGAAAAGCTGTAGGATTCAATAAGTTATTAAAATAAAATGTGACCTTGAGGGAGGTGCAGGGCGATTCCTCCAGCTAGCCCTGGTAGCAGTTTGCTCCATGTAAATGAGCAGGATCAGATTATCTTGCAAAGCACTTAGCCTTTGGTTTTATGATTTTTTCAGTAAGGCAGAGATTGTTCATTGCTGAACTCAGGGGACAATAGATATTGTGCCAGAATGCCACACAGCTGGACCTGAGAATGCAATGTTTGCGCCTTTATCCTCCTGGACTTGGTGCTCAGGAACTCTTCAGAGGCAAGGCCGGCCTCCAGCTGAAACCCGCCTCCACCTTGCCTCTCCCAGGTTCCTCCTTCTTGCTTTCTGTGCAGTCTCTTTGCTGACTGTAGAGAAGTGCTCCCCTGTTGCAGGCTAAGCCTCAGACTCTACCCTTTCTTGGGACCCCTCTTTCTGGACATGACAGGGCACCACTCTCCAAATTTCCCCACCCAGGCCTCCACCAGTGGGGATGCTTCCTCTCAGAAGACAGCAGCTCACTCTGCTGAGAACACACACAGCCCACAGCCTGCCAAGCCTGGAAACCCACTCAGCCGGGAGCCCTAGAGAGCCAGGTAGCCCTGAGCACCCAGGTGCCCACATCACCTGGCCCCTTGCCCTTAAGAGGCTGTTCTGATAAGGAGCATCCACCCACTTCTTAGCTCCCATGAGGTGCTCCCATGGCCTCCGTGTCCCCTGGCTCCCTGAGCCAAGCAGGGTGGGAGTGGTGGTGGGGACTGCTGTGAGGGAAAACCAGAGCGCAGGGGGGGGCCAGGAGAGCCAGCCAGATGCAGGCTCCATCCCAGCTGTCTCCTCACATCTCCCTGTTTAATGACAGCCACCTTCCTCTTCTCCCCACCTCCACTCCTGTCCTCCTGCGCCCTCTCCCTGGCACCATCTCACCAGAGGTACTTGCAGTCGCTCAGCCTCCTGCACATACTCCATGCCTGCATTTGTGAGCCCGTCTGCCTGGGTGCAAGGACACCCCTACTATGGGGGGCACAGGCCCTGGTGCTGAGCCATCAGTCTCCACGGGCACACTGTGCATCAAGAGGACACCACTATCCTCCCTCGACTCTGCCTGTCACTTTAAAGGATATGTGGAAGAGACAGGGAAGGACTGACAGGGAGCACGGAGACCTGAAGTGACTTTGGAGCAAGCCACTCAATCTGTCTGAGTCTAAATTCTTCATCTAAAAAAATGAGGGGGTTGTTTTAATCCCGAAGGCATTTTGTAACTCTCAAAGCCTGCAACTGTGAGATGTTGGGACTCTGTTGGGATGATGTGTGATTGTTTCTGCGGATCAGCTTGTTGTCCCCAGCGGGTAGGGTGGGGGGCAGGTGTGCCCAGTACTCCTGCGCCTCTGTAGCTTCCCCTTCCAGAACAGAACAGCCTCTCCATTCCTTCTCCCTTTCCTGGCAGCCCCCATCCCAAGCCCCATGTGAGCCGCTGCTGACATCTGCAGCACCTACTCAAGGCGCCCTGTCAGGACACCAAGCGCCCTGCACCCGCTCAGCCAGCGCCCCCACCTCCCCGAAAAAAGGAAACCACCGCCATGGCCTGATGAAGGGAAAGGACAACGTTAACCCCATCCCTGCTGCGCCAGCAGTGCCTGTGGACTGCAACACCTCCCCTTGTCCCCCTGTCACTCAGGAGCCCGGAAAGGCCTGAGGAGGTAGGAAGGGAAGGACGGAATCGGCGAGCAGGGTCAGATGCTGCGAGACTGCAGCCGGCTTGGGCGTTTTCAGCAACTGAAGGCGAGGGTCGTCTTTCTAGCTTCCTCCACGAGAGACCGACCCAGCCCCCAGCCAACCCCATCCCGCCACCAGGGCTGAGCCTCGGCCCCTCCCTGGCCGGCGCCCCTGCCCCGGGCGGGTCAGGAACCTCGCCTCCGCCCGGCTCCGCTCGGCCAGAGCCACCCTGGACCTGGAGCGGAGGAGGAAGCGCGGCGGGGCGGGGAGCTGGGGGTGTGTCGGGAGGCGGCGGTGGCTGGGTTTTATAATCCGCAGGGCGGTCGCGACGCGGGAGAAGGGGCAGCGCCGCTCCGCGCATCGCGCCATGCGTGCCGCGTCGGGCCAAGTCTGGCCGCGGCCGCAGCAGTTGCCGTCACTGCTGTCGCTGCTGTTGCTGCTGCTGCGGCCGCCGCCGCCCACCCTGGCGCTGGACCCCGAGCTGCAGCCCGGCAACTTTTCCGCCGACGAGGCCGGTGCGCAGCTCTTTGCGAAGAGCTACAACTCGAGCGCCGAGCAGGTGCAGTTCCAGTGGATCGCGGCCAGCTGGGCGCACACCACCAACCTCACCGAGGAGAATGAGCGGCGCCAGGTGGGCGCCTGGGCCCGGGCGGGGGCGGGGGGTGGCAGTGGCCAATCACAGGCCCGCGGTCGGGCTCCGGGGGCGGGCAGCAGGCGCCGGCGGGGGCCTTCAGCCCTCAGCGGTGGGGCGCCGAGCCGAACCCAGGCCCTCTGGCCGGACTCTCTCACGGTCTCCGCCCGTCAGGCCGTGATGCCCTGGCACCCGTTGGGCACATGATTCGTGCCCAATACAATTGAATGAATGACGATGGCTCCTCCGAGGCCCAGCGCCCCACTCCAGGTGGCAGCGCCCAGTCATGGGGCTGGGGCAGCGAGCAGTCATCACAGAGGGTGTCGGGCTTTGCAGTGGAGCCCAGTCTTCTGCCTACCCACCTCCAGAGATTGTTCCTGTCACGGTTCTTGGTTGTCCAGTCCCTGTAACCTCGCCCGCCTTTCTTCTGGCCCCAATTTCTGCTTTATCTCTCCCCTGAAGTAGACTCCCCAGTTTCCGACCTGAGGTCCTGGGCTGGGGGGTAGACACTGCTTCTGCAAGCTCCAGTCTCCAAGATAAGGATCTCTGCAGGCAAGGCGTCTGCAAACCCCTGGTCTTCCGCTGCTTCTCTAGCATCACAGCCTCCCTCTGGGCTGGGTCACCCTCCCTGCCTTCCTGGTGCCCGCAGGAAGAAGCAACCCTGCTCAGGCAGGAGTTCGCAGAGGCCTGGGGCCGGAAGGCCAAGGAGCTGTATGCGCCCATCTGGAAGAATTTCAGTGACCCAGTGCTGCGCAGGATCATCAGAGCTGTGCTCACCCTGGGCCCTGCCCACCTGCCACGGACCAAGAGGCAGCAGGTGGGCTTCAGGGTGGTGGCAGAACTGGAGTAGGTACCTCAAGTACCCCACTATGGTGGTTATAGGGGCAGCCTGGCAGGAGGGAGGGACTGGGACCTGGCTGTAGAGAAGCCTAGGAAACACAAAGGGGCTGCCAAGCACAGGTTTTCCTTAGAGATAGGGTGAAAGTTAATTATATTAACTTTCATTCCACCCCAAGTATCATGGAGTATCATGGAGTAGAAAGCCAAATTAAAGGGCTAGGTCATCGCTCAGTGGTAGAGCACTTGCCTAGATGTGAGAAGGTTTGTAGTTCTAGCCTGGGCACTATGGTTCGCACACACGTGCACTCTTTCTCTCTCTCTCTCTCTCTCTCTCTCCTCTCTCTCTCCTCTCTCTCTCTCTCTCCCACACACACACACACACACACACCACACACACACACACACAACACATTTAAACAACGGTTGAGGAGCACTGAGGGCACCACGGCCAGGGGATGAGAGGGCTTTGCTCTCACCACAGGGTAGCTCCCCAGCTGGCTCTCCTCTCGGGACACTTGTTCCACTGGGGCATGCTGCCTCCACTGGAAGAGGCATGAATGTACTAGTGATCAGAAATGCCCTGAAAGCCACACTGAGTGACCTCGTTAGAGCCACATCCCCTCTCCAGGTCACTTTTTCCTCCCAGCAAAGAGAGGAGGGGGTGTCTGTATTACTCGAAGCTGTTCATCACCAACATTTCCTCAACCCCAACCCCCCCCAGTACAACTCTCTGCTCAGCCACATGAGCAGGATCTACGCCACGGGCAAGGTCTGCTTCCCCAACAAGACTGCCACCTGCTGGTCCCTACAACCAGGTAGGACCCTGTCAATTCCTAACCTTTCCCCTTTGCCCTGCTGCATACAGGACAGCATGTTTAACAGTTAAGCCGAAGGCGTGGACCTCCGGTTGGGGCTGAGCTGTGCAGATGCCCCCACACCCTGCCCTACACCCCTGCTTCTCCTGGCAAACACTTCCAGAGCCCTGAGCCCCGTCCCCTCCTCCATGTGTGCCTTGTCCTCTCTGTCACCACTGGGCCTTCCTCCAGGCTGCCAGTTTTTCCTTTTCATGGCCCTCTCACTTTTCCCAAGAGCCCTCCACAGGCCTAGGTTCCCTTGTGGCTTCCCCTTGAGGTCAGCCACTCTGCCCAGTGACCCAAGAAGATTCTGAGTGTTGGCCTCTGAATGTCCTTTTTGTGTCAACCACCTTAGACATCATTTCTCTGGGGACAGAGGTCCTGCCTGGTTGCTTGCTTTGTATAACTTTTATCCTGGTCCCAGCAAGCCCTTGGCTTCCCTTGGCTATGGGGACATGGTGATGTCCAGGAAGCTGATGGAACGCTGAGGACCAGTGTGCATACTCTGGTGAAGGCTGTTACAGATTTGGACACAGAAGTCTCCTAACTGACCCCACTCATCTGTGTCTCAGAGATCGTTGACATCCTGGGTTCCTCACGAAACTATGCCATGCTGCTGTTTGCCTGGGAAGGCTGGCATGATGCCGTGGGCATCCCGCTGAAACCCCTGTACCAGGAATTCACTGCCCTCAGCAACGAGGCCTACAGGCAGGATGGTGAGTCTGCCTCTCCCTCTCCAGGGACAGCAGTCTTTCCTAGCTTGCAAGGCACTCTCTTCTGCTGTCCCCACTGAGCCCTAGTCCCTGAGGAAGGCCAAGGAGCTGGCATGATGATTCCAGAGCTGGCCCAAGGTGTCATGGCTGACAGAGGTGACATGGCCACCTGTGGTCAGCATGCCCTCCTATGCTGCAGGGCTGCACTTCCTGCTGCCACTCCTGGCTCTGCTCCTAGCATGGTGCAACCACTAGTTAGAAACTGTAGAGCAGCAACCCCAAGCCACCCTTTCCAGCTAGCTGGCAGGTCCAGGGCCTGGGGTGGGAGGCTGGCAAAGCTGAAGCAGGGAGGTAGGGGGCTGAGCCTGGGGCCCGAGCTGAACCCTTCCCACCCTGCTAGACTTCTCAGACACAGGGGCCTACTGGCGCTCCGCGTACGACTCTCCCACCTTTGAGCAGAACCTGGAGCACCTCTACCACCAATTAGAGCCCCTCTACCTGAACCTCCATGCCTACGTCCGCCGTGTACTGCACCGCCGCTATGGAGACAGATACATCAACCTCAGAGGGCCCATCCCTGCTCACCTGCTGGGTAAGGACCCGGCCTTGACAAGTCCGGGGGAAGGAAACCTGAGTGGGAAGGATGCCCAGAGGAAGAGAAGGCGAGCTTCCTCATGGTGTCTCATGTAGAGCCCTGTGTGTTCATCTCCCCATTTAGAGGCCCATGTGGCTGGCTCAGCACCCCCACTGGGCAGGGATCCTCACTGACATCAGCTTTCCCACTTTACAGATGGGAACACCAAGGTTGAGAGTATGCAAGCAACTTGGTGTAGTTTCTAATAAAGGGAAGAACTTGGAGTAAAACCAAAGGCTCCAAGTTCAGAGGGGGAGGCATCCTAGTCCTAGTTCATGCCTAAGAAAGCAAGCCAGGTGGCTAAGCCCCAGGAGTGGGAGACAGGGACCACAGCATGTTCAGAAATGACACCAGAAGCTGGGCTCATACGTGGCAGCAACCAGCCCCAGGAAACATGGAGCACACAGAGGAATGTGGGTGAGGCTGACGTGTGAGATGCCTAGCCCTGAGCCAGCAGGCTGCCCTGGAGCCCCAGGGTACAGCACCCAGGGTGCCACTCAGGGCACACATGGGGAAGTAGGTGCAGCTGAGTAGGGCCAAGCTGATCCACTCTCTTCCTTCACCTAGGAAACATGTGGGCCCAGAACTGGGAGAACATCTACGACATGGTGGTACCTTTTCCAGACAAGCCCAACCTCGATGTCACCAGTACTATGGTGCAAAAGGTAAGCTCTGGAGTCAGGCCCTTCGGAGGGGACAAAGAAAAGGAGTCACAGATGGGGAGGGAGCAGAAGGGTCATGTGAGGAGACAGTGTTGGGTGGGGCCATTTCTTTCTTATACCAACCAACAGCAAGTTGGAGTCTGTGTCCCTGGTGGCAGGTTTGAGCAGCACTCTACTTTCAGTGACCTGCTGTGTTCAGTAAGGCTGTGCTTCTGGGAAGGGAAGCCTCTGCACATAGGTGCCTGTCCTAGGCAGGGTGGATTCCTGGCAGCACGCCCTGACCTGTCTCCACACCCCCCACCAGGGCTGGAATGCGACGCACATGTTCCGGGTGGCGGAGGAGTTCTTCACCTCCCTGGGGCTGTCGCCCATGCCTCCTGAGTTCTGGGCAGAGTCGATGCTAGAGAAGCCATCCGACGGGCGCCAGGTGGTATGCCACGCCTCGGCCTGGGACTTCTACAACCGGAAGGACTTCAGGTCCAGACATGAGAGGAGGAGCATGCCGGGACTCTGGGAAGCGGGCCGCTGGGGTGCAGGCCTACCTCCAACCACACCTGCACTGGCAGGGGCTGGCCTAGTCCAGGGATGTCAGACATATAGGCCTGTTGGGCCACTTGCCCTGGGAGCTTTGACAGCAGTCCACTCTGTACCAGGGAATGGAGGAAGGTCTGAATGGTGGTGGGCTCCGGCAGGGTCAAGGATTTGCTTGTTTCTGGTCACTTTTTCTTGCCCTCCTTGGCCCTGTGTCTCAGGTGCCAGCCTCCCCAGTGCCCTGACCTCTGCCCTGCCCTTCACCCTCACCCTTCCCCTCTCCACACCCCAGGATCAAGCAGTGCACACGGGTCACGATGGACCACCTGTTCACAGTGCACCATGAGATGGGCCACGTGCAGTATTACCTGCAGTACAAGGACCTGCCCGTCACCCTGCGTAGAGGTGCCAACCCTGGCTTCCACGAGGCCATTGGGGATGTGCTGGCGCTCTCCGTCTCCACTCCTGCCCATCTGTACAAAATTGGCCTCCTGGACGATGCCACCAATGACACAGGTATGGGGAGTTGGAGAGACTCAGCCTGGCCCCTAATAAAACCCCAGAGTGGAACCTTACTGGCCCCTACTAAGTGCCCTTCTTATTTCCGCCTCGTGGCCACAGGTCAGAGCCTCACACCCCAAGCATCCTCTCACCAGGCATCCTCTTGTTAGCAGGGCCACAGGTGTCTGATTTCCCTTCTCTGCATCTGCTTAGCCTCACCTCCCTCTGGCTGCCCCCAGGCCCACCCTGCCCTAGCTGGGCTTCCTTCTCCCTATGACCTCTCCTGTGTCATGTCCCAACAGAAATGACCATCAATCACTTGCTAAAGATGGCACTGGAAAAAATTGCCTTCCTGCCCTTTGGCTACTTGGTGGACCAATGGCGCTGGGGGGTCTTCAGTGGGCATACACCCCCTTCTCGCTACAACTTTGACTGGTGGTACCTTCGGTGAGAAGAGGGATAGGAAGAGCCTGCCCCCAGGGCCCTCCCCACCCTCCTGGGTAGCTGGGACTCTCCTGCCTCCCTTGGTCTTGTCCCCTCCTCTCTAATGGTGTCTCTTCTCTTCCTACTGCCTTCTCCCTTCCTGTCTAAAACTCTAAAACTCCCTCCTCTGGGAGGTCTTCCCTGCTTCTCAGAATGGAAAGGGATGGGGGGATGACTTTTCTGCAAAGTCTCAGGCAGCCTGTGTGCAACCCCTGGTCCTAAGACAATTTAACCATCTCCCTCTAGAACCAGGTATCAGGGGATCTGTCCTCCAGTTGTTCGAAATGAAACTCACTTTGATGCTGGAGCTAAGTCTCATATTCCAAATGCGATACCATACATCAGGTAATAGTGCCCCATGTCCCTCCCCAACTCTGTTACTCCTTCACTCCCTGTTCCTTCTGTGATCCTAGCTGCCTGTCCCCAGGGTATGTCACCTCATTCTTCTAGACCCCCAAGGTCCCGGGATTAGAATGGCCCTCTCCCTTGAGCTCCGCTTGGTTCTTCCTTTCCCCTCCAGAACAGCCCCCACTCCAGCCTCTTCTGCAGGACTCTGGATGGTACTGGGCCAGGGGCCCCTACTCTGACCTCCATTTTCCCTCTAACGCCCACCCCGTGCCTGCAGGTACTTTGTGAGCTATATCCTGCAGTTCCAGTTCCATCAAGCCCTGTGCAAGGAGGCAGGCCACCAGGGCCCGCTGCACCAATGTGACATCTACCAGTCCACCCAGGCAGGGGCCAAGCTCCGGTGTGTGGTGGGAAGGGTCAGGGCAAGTGGGAGGCTGAGGGGAGAAGCTGGCCAACGGGGTGTGTGCAGGCAACTGGCTGCTCAAGGGCTGGGCTGCTGGGGGGGGTGGCTTTTTTATCATTCTCTCTCATCAAATATTTATTGAGTCGACCTTTAGTTGCCATGGGGAGAGACAAATGTCCCCTGCTACCCTCACAGAGACCCTAGGTCCTAGAATCTTATTGCCACTGCTCTTACAGTGAGGAGGAGGCAGGTGGGCAGTTGGGGGGGCTGTCCTGTACCCTAGCCTGCATTCCCACGGTGTTCAATCTGCCTGACAGGGAGGTGCTGCAGGCAGGCTCCTCCAGGCCCTGGCAGGACGTGCTGAAGGACCTGGTGGGCTCAGATGCCCTGGATGCCCAGCCGCTGCTCGACTACTTCCAGCCAGTCTTCCAGTGGCTGCAGGAGCAGAACCAGAGGAATGGCGATGTCCTGGGCTGGCCAGAATATCAGTGGCGCCCACCACTGCCCGACAACTACCCAGAGGGCATCGGTAAAGCCCTGAGTGAGGGTGGGCTGGGGCTAAGGTGAGTCCTGGACTCTGGCTGTGGTCCAGGCCCCCAGGCTCCTGGTCAGCTCCTCCCAGCTAAGCTCTGGCCCCTGTTCTGGGGTGTTCTGTGGGGTAACTTTCTTATCTTTCTCTCTCATCAGCTCATCAACAGGGCTCTGCAGTGGGGATGGGCGTTCCTTTTCTCTAGCACCCTAAGAGGGTGTGCCCAGGCCTGAGGGCTCCCCTGAGGGCACCCTGCTCTATGACGTCACACTGCAGGCTGCACTCTTATTGGCCGGGGGTGGTGGCTGCAGGGCTCTGCTCTTCTGCTGCCATGGGCCAAGGTTGGGCTGCTCCAGGACTGCCCAACCTCCTCTTCCTGCTGCTCTGCTGTGGGCACTTCCTGCTGGCCCCCAGCCAGGCAGCCACCCACCAAGTGACAATCAACTGGGGGACAACCAGCCAGGCAACAATCAGAAGTCAGACAGCAACCATCCAGGCAACAACCAGAGAAACAGTCAGACTGAGGACAACCAGCCAGCCATCTCAGAGCCCAAGTGGGACCACCAGGAGAGGGGCAGGGCCCGGAAGGGGTGGGGAGGCCGGGGCAGCAGGTGGGGGCTCAGGTGAAACTGCACCGTGGAGAAGGGAAGGGGAGGCTTGTCCGTTTCCTTCCACTCTGTCCCACAGACCTGGTGTCAGATGAGGCCGAGGCTAACAAGTTCGTGGAGGAGTATGACCGGACATCCCAGGTGGTGTGGAACGAATACGCCGAAGCCAATTGGAACTACAACACCAACATCACCACAGAGAACAGCAAAGTGCTGGTAGGAGCCGCACACTCCCACCTGCACACGCGCCCAGACACACAGACACATCCGCACCTCACACAGGTACACTCAACACACGTGCAGCACAGGGCCGCCAGAATCTGGAAAATTCTGATGGAATATTGAAAATCATACTGTTTCAGATTTGGCAGGCACGTACTCAACACCCAAACAAAACTTCTATCACTAACAGCCGCCTCTGGTATCAGAGACTGTCATCAGTCATACATAAATAAGCAACACCAGAGTCCCTTTTTAAGAGATCGAATGCCCTTTGGCCACCACCTCCAGAGCTCACTCCCCTCCACCCCTGTCCCTGCCTGCAAGCCACCGGCCCTGGTCTCTGACCACAGAGAACTAACATTGGTCGGAGTGCCGACAAGGTTCTCGGCCCAGGACGTCTGTCGCCTCATGCATTACTCATCAGCCTTGCAAAATTGGTGACCTTTGTCCTATTTTGCAGATGGGACCCTGAAGCTCAGGGAGGCCACAGAGCTAATAGTAAGCTGCCTCCATCCTAAGACTCCTGCTGGGCCTCCCTTCTCCACCCTTGCCAGGACACCTCTTGCTCAACTGTACATTGTCTATTGAGGGACACATACTGCATCCAGGACACTGTCAGGCAGCCCAGGTTGAGGAAGGTCTTTACAGGCCAAGGAAGCAGCTTGGCCCATCCTCTTGCCCCACTCCCCATACTGCCTCTTGCTCAGAGTTGGCTCTAAGACTCCAGGGCCTTATGACACCTCCCCTCTGCCCTCAGCTGGAGAAGAACCTACAGATAGCCAACCACACTCTGAAGTATGGCAACTGGGCCAAGAAGTTTGATGTGAACAACTTCCAGAATGCCAGCACCAGGCGGATCATAAAGAAGGTTCAGGACCTGGAACGGGCAGCACTGTCCAGCAAGGAGCTGGAGGAGGTGTGTGACTGTGGGATGGAGTGGAGGCTCCCAGGGGGGTGAGCCCAGCCCAGGGTTTAACCTTTACACTGATTTTTCCTCCTTAACTTGTCAAACTATGACAGTATGTCCAGAGGCACTTCCAGAATTCCTGAGAAGGTAGTGCCTTTGGGGAACACCCTCCCTGGCACCCCTGACCCATAGTGCCTGGTGCCAGAGCAAAGGAGTCTCCTTACTGCCCCTCTTCTTGCCCCTGCAGTACAACAAGATCCTGCTGGACATGGAGACCATTTACAGTGTGGCCACTGTGTGCCACACCAATGGCACTTGCCTGCAGCTGGAGCCTGGTGAGAATGCCCCTGGGAGGATGAGAGAAACGAGGGCTTGGGTTGGCAAGGGTGGAGGTGCTGCCAGGTGAAGGGGAGATCAGGATTTAACTCACTTCCTGCTTTCCACCAGTGGGGTTTCTCTGCCCCACTCAGAACCAGCACTACGTCAACCTTTGCCCTAATTCCCTGCCCAAGACGCTTCTGAACCTCCCTTCCTCTCTCCCTTCACCCCTCAGAGCAGCAGAGTCTCAAATTTGTGTTTGGAGGCTTGGATTCCCAACAGGGAGGAGAGCCAGGGCATTCCAGTACCGCCATTGTCCCTTGGTGATCCTACCCATGTTGTGTCCCTACCTTCTCTGACTTCCTTGGGACCCTCTCCCCAGCACTTGGCTGATAGGGAAACTGAAGCTGAAGCAGATAAGTCACAGAGTCATACAGTCGCTAGAAGCCCCAGACTAGAACCTGGCCTCTGATTCCCAGTCTTCCCGCTTCCTCCACCACTTCCTGCTGCACGGGCACAGACTGGCTCAGCAGCCCCTTCTTCCTCTCTCCCTCCACCTGGTCCCTGGAAACAGCTCACTCTGGACCCACGCGTGCCCCTGCGGGCTCCCTCCCCAGCCTGCAAAGGGAGCTTTTGAAACATAAACATTCCTCATGAGGAATCTCCACCCAGAAATGGTTTCTTCCTGGCCCCAGCCCAGCTCCCATGTTAGAACAATGACAAATGCAAGGGGAAATGGAAAATAAACAGGAGAGAGAAACAGTTTTCCCAGGACAGGGTTTGGCCTACAGGTGGTCGACGGGGGTACACACACAAAGCAGGGGGTGGGTGGGTGTGCCCATGCACGTGTGCCAATGAAGAAGAGTGTTCACAGGAGTGTGGCACTCAGCCCCTCCATCCAGACCTGGGCCATCAGGTCACCTGCACAGTTAAAATAAGAAGCCCATGAAGACCAAAGACACATCTCCAGTGAGCAGAAGTGAAATTCTCAAAATATGCCTTTTTTTTTCAAACAAAGCTAATTGAATTTATGTTCTCTGTGACAAGTGGATTTCATGTAGCATGTTCCAAGACGGGGAGAGAGGACCCAAGTCCAGCAGGGTCAGTTTAGGGAGCAGCAAATGCCTTCAGCCTCCTTTGTCTCGCGCCAGGGCCAGGGCAGGAAAGCAGGCTGTCTGCTGGAGTATGGGGACTGATGCCCCCATCTGACCTCACATAACCCTCACCTACACTCTGGGTTGTAGTCAGGAAGGCTCACTGAGCGGCACAAACCCAAGGCTTCCTCTTCGGTGACACCTGGACAATCCTTTGAACTTCAACATCTTCATAGTTACTCTTACACAGTCCATTCCAGTAACATTTCATGAGGGGCACCCTGGACCCTCTGGGGGACAAAGATGAGGAGGCACAGTACCTGTTCAGAGGCCACATGCTCCTGTTTTATTTCCACTCACCTGGGAGGGCTACTACTGCGTGAGGGGCTGTGGCCCTGGAGTCTGGTGCCTTTGGTTTGTGCCTCTTCGAGCCAGGAAGTCGAGCCACTTCCTGGCAGGGGCACCTGGGCCCATCACCAAACTGCTCATGTGGAAGGAGGGACAAGCACTTCCCTGGCACAGTTGTTGAAAAGCACAGGTGCCCCAGCACATAGCCCCAGGAGGGCACCGGTGAGCTCCTGGTCGATATGGCTCCCCGATCTGGTAGATATGTTCTCTCCCCGATTTGACGAGACTGGCTGCCTGAGCAGTCACTTCCACGAGATCTCACTGGTTTTATTTCAGCTCTAAAATTCTATGACCAAGTTTTCCTTATAAGCAGGTGGGAGGTGAGCCAAGGATGGAGGGCTCAAGCCACTCAACCCTTCTACCCTAGAACTGACAAACTTGATGGCCACATCCCGGAATTATGAAGAACTGCTGTGGGCCTGGAAGAGCTGGCGGGACAAGGTGGGGAGAACCATCCTCCCTCTCTTCCCGAAGTATGTGCAACTCACCAACAAGGCTGCAGAGCTCAACGGTGAGCAGCTGGCCCTCTGATCCCGCCCACATCTGGGTCCTCCAAGAGAAGAGGCTGTAAACCTGGGGAAACATGGGCCCCCTGGAGGTGGCAGGAAGGTGCAGGTGTTGGGAGAGCCTGGCCTTGTTCCCTGTGCAGGCTACCTGGATGCAGGGGACTCGTGGAGAGCTATGTATGAGACGCCATCACTGGAGCAAGACCTGGAGCGACTCTACCAGGAGCTGCAGCCGCTCTACCTGAACCTGCACGCCTATGTGCGCCGCGCCCTGCACCGCCACTACGGGTCCGAGCACATCAACCTGGAGGGCCCCATTCCTGCCCACCTGCTGGGTAAGGGCACATGTCCAGCCTCGAGAGCAGGAAGTGGGTAACATAGGAGGATTGGGGCAGGATTGGCCAGAAGGCAAAGGCAGAGCAGGAGCCTGGCAAGACTTGTGCCCTGGAGGGAAGGTGGTCCAGGCTGGAGTGAAGTGGGGACTTGGGGGAGCTCCCTGATTGCATTTGGGTGCTAAATGTGCGGGTGCAGTGGTGACAGGAATCCAACCCTTAGCAAGTGCCTCTACCACTGAGCGTCACCTCCGGCTCTTTTGGTGCCACATTTGCTACACACCCAGGTTGTGCAAGTCACCATGGAAGGGAGGAGAAGCTCATCTTGTTTTAGGGGGGGAACCACATCTCCCATCATGCTTCATGGCAGCAAGATCCAGGGAGAGAGGAAGGGCTGGGAGCAGGACTGGAGAGGCCCCAGTGAGCAGAGCCTTAAAGATGAGAGGTTTTGGCAAATGGAAAATAGGGTGGGAGGACAGATGAGAAATAGAGCAGAGAAGAATCTGGAGAATGTAGATCCACCTTAACTTTTGGACCTTCAGTTTTCAAGGGTTGCAAACTCAAGTGCCCTGCATGCAGGAAGGAGGCTGTGGAAGACAAAAATGGATGGGAGGGAGGGACTGGAGAAACATAGAGGCTACCAGTTTTCTGTTCCCTTTGGCCCACTGGGGACAATTCTGTCATTGTGAGCGGAAAGGCCAGACGGGCCACAGACCACTTAGAGGTCATAAGGGAGACCCCAGAAGGTGGTCCAGAGGTCCAGTTCCCATTCAGCCCAGACAGTCTTGTAACCCAAGGGACCAGCCCTCCTTGTTATTCTCTCTGGTGAGTGGACATAAGCTCAATGACTCAGAAACACAAACACTAGGAGGGAATCAATATGCCCAGGGTGGCTGGCAGAGCTGGGACTTGGAGCTCAGCCCCTGCACCCACCAATCAGCAAAGCCACCAGGTTCCGGCGCACTCACACACTCCCCTGCATCACTCACTTGCTCTCTCCCCTGGCTATGGAAGACTCTGCCTCCGCATCTATTTTTGAAACTTCCGCTCATTCTGAATTGCTTCTTTTTCTCCAGTCCTGGAGCCCCGAGCTCTTGTCTTATCCTAAATTCAGATGTGTTAGCTTCTCCCAAAGGAGACAGCTGGCTTTTGCCAGAGTTACTGACAGGCAACCTGTATAAACTGACCTTAGGGGATTCAGAAGGGACACAGCAGGGTAGTTGGTCAAGAATGTGGCCTGCCAGCCTTTAAATCCAGCCCTGTCACTGAGAAGCTGTGGGTTCCTGGGCTGGTTACTTAACTCTCCAGCCCCAGTTTCCTCTGCAGTGCAAAAAGAATCATAAATAGTACCTGGGTGCAGGCAGGATTACAAATCAATACATACAAGGTGCTTGTATAGTGGTCAGAACATGGTGGCCACGTGGGCATAGATGTACAGGGACCCTAGCTCCCTCAGTTGCAGAATTCCTTCACTGTTTCTGGATGGTGAAGACTCCTTGATTCCCTGATGACCAGCAAGTTCCTCACCTGTAACCAGCACAGTAAAGATGTATGTATGGAGATGATGTATGTCAAATGCCCAGCACAGTTTGCAAACAGTGGGTGCTCAAGAGTTGTAGCTGTGATTGGCAGTACTAGGACCTGATGTTCTCTTCCTGCAGGATGGTGTGGAGCCTAAAAACTCACATCTGTTTCCTCTCTCTACCATCTTTTCCCTGCCTGCCTCCAGGGAACATGTGGGCTCAGACCTGGTCCAACATCTACGACTTGGTGGTTCCCTTCCCATCAGCCCCTAAGATGGATGCCACAGAGGCCATGGTAGAGCAGGTCTGCACAGCCAGGGCCCTTGCCGTCCATGGGCTGCCCTGGGGCACCGGGGAGGGGAGCCCCCACCCTGCCAGGAGGGGAGAGACCCTCTGGTGCAGGAGTTTCCTCCAGCTTGGTACTCCCCCAGCACCCCTGGCACCCCCTCTCCCCAGAACCCCCAGTTTGGGCAGAACTCTCTCTGCTTTGCAGGGCTGGACACCTAAAAGGATGTTTAAGGAGGCTGACAATTTCTTCACCTCCCTGGGGCTGCTGCCTGTGCCCTCCGAGTTCTGGAACAAGTCAATGCTGGAGAAACCAACAGATGGGCGGGAGGTAGTGTGCCATGCCTCGGCCTGGGACTTCTATGATGGCAAGGACTTCAGGTCTGTCCAGCTGAATCTGGGGGTCGGGGGTGACCGTGAGTCCAGGAGTAAGGATATGAACCAAATTGAGGCTACATGGCCATTCCCTTAACTGAAGTGAGAAAGAGGGACAGGGACAGCTTGGGAATGAGTTTAGGACCAAGGGTCAAGAGAGGGTGGGCCTGCCTCTAGCTCAGCCATGGGCGACCTTCTGGCGGGCAAACTCCATCTACCAAATGAAGGTCTGTCTTCTCAGGCACTGGCCAGCTCTATCAGCATGTCCAGTTGGGAATGCTTAAGGTCCCAGTCCCAAGGGTCGGCCCTGTGTGAGCCACCCCACTTCCCTTGCTCCAGGGCATCCCCCACATGCGGGTGGCCCTCCCCCAGGTGCAGCTGTGGCATGCAGGGAGACACATGAGGACATGCGGCCTTCACACAGACCCCCTCTCACCACTGACAGACCAGACACTGCCTTCACCAGGATGGGATCTTGGTCACCTACTGCTATATAACAAACCGCCCCAAAACCTGGTGGTATAAAACAACTGGTTGATTATGCTCAAGATTTTATGGGCCATAAATTCAGGAAGTGCACAGGAAATGGTTTGTCCCTATTCCACAGTGATGGACACCTCAGTTGGGTACTTTTTTTTTTCCTTCTGTACTGTGGATGGAACCCAGGGCCTTGCACATGTTAGGCAAGCGCTCTACCACTGAGCTACATCCCAGCCCCAGCTGGGGTAATTTTAATGTCTGGGATGGTTCATCTGAGGCCTTCTGTCCAGACCTAGGTTCTGACTGTTACCTGAGTTCCTAGTACTTCCTCATGTGGCCTGTGTAGGGCAGAATGTTCAAGGTGTCTCTGTGCCCGGCTGGGATGGCTGAGCAGTGGGTGCTGGCCGAGCATCTCTGGCCTGGCTGGTTTGTGTTCCCGCACAGTGTGGCAGTCTTGGATAGGCAAACTCATTACCTGGAGGCTGTCATCCCCCAACACAAAGGCAGAAGCAGCCAGGACCCATAAAGGCTAAGTCCAAACTGGCAGAGAGTCGCCTCTGTCATGTTTTATTAACTAAAGCTAGTCCCAAGCACAGCCCAGACTCAAGAGAAGGGAAAAAAGACCCTACTTCCACAGCTGATGACATACATGTCCCTAATGAGAAGAGTAGACATGGCCTAGAAGCAAACCGTCCAGGCCTCACTGGACTGCCTGGCCCTGGGTCCTTCAAAGGCATAAGAACCGTGTAGACAGGATCAAGGGCTCTGGTGGGAACCCTCCCTTTTATGGGGAGTCAGAAGAGAAGCTAGGCAGCCGCAACCTCAGTGTAACCATGGTTCTGGGCAGCTGCTGCCCCCTCCTCTGAGGAGAAAGATGGAAAAGTGAGATGAACCTGAACCGAAAGACTAGCTAGATCCAAGAAGAAGTTTTCTGCAACTGAAATTGGCTCATCAAAGAGAACAAGGGAGGATCTTACAGAAGGGACATGGACCTTCTAACTTGGACAGCTCTGTAGCCGTCCTTCAGTCCTGGCCATAAGAATTCTTTGAGCGAACATTGTGCTGGTATTAGGTTGTACGAGATGCACAGTAAACCCAGGCCCTGGTGTGTCCTTCAGGAAACCCTCGTCTTGGGAGATGAGAATGGGTACATGGGAAGCCATGGTACACACATTCTAGAAAATTAGACACTGAGTGTCTCTCACTGCCTCTAGTGCAAATACTTTGTACCATCAGAAAGCAACAGACAGCATGGGCTGGAGTTAATTCAGGAAGGTTGGGGGCAGAGGAATGGCTGGAATTACTTAGGGGCTTCCTGCCCCCAGATTGCCCCTCTCTCGGGCTTTCTTGACTTCCTTTTCATCATGGTGTGCTCTTTGCACACAGTAGTGACAGCTCTGCTCCGCATGCAGCCAGCACTGCAGTCCCTTTGCCTCTGGGCTTGTCCTGTCCCTGTTCCAACACCTTCCCTCTCCACCCCTGTGTTCCCAGGATCAAACAGTGTACCACTGTGAACATGGAGGAGCTGGTGGTAGCCCACCACGAAATGGGCCACATCCAATATTTCATGCAGTACAAGGACTTGCCTGTGGCCTTTCGGGAGGGTGCCAACCCTGGCTTTCATGAGGCCATTGGGGACGTGCTGGCCCTCTCAGTGTCTACCCCCAGGCACCTACACACCATCAACCTGCTGAGTAGCGAGGGCGGCAGTTATGGTAAGAAATGGATGATCTCTGTGGGCTGAGGACCAAGAAGGGGCAGTGAAGCTGGGAGGTGGGACAGGAGCACATAGTGGCCTATGGGCAGAGGTTTGGGATAAAGCCATGGGGAAGAAGGGCACCCCAGTAGGGTAAGAGCAAGAGGATGGAACACAAACCACCCCAAGGACAGGTCTCAGGGCCCTGCTAGGCTCTGTCAGGACCTGAGGCTGGACTCCTTTCCCTCCGCAGAGCATGACATCAACTTTCTGATGAAGATGGCCCTGGACAAGATTGCTTTTATCCCCTTCAGCTACCTCATCGACCAGTGGCGCTGGAGGGTATTTGATGGAAGCATCACCAAGGAAAACTACAACCAGGAGTGGTGGAGCCTCAGGTTCTCGAATACTCCAGCAGGCGGTGGGCTGGAGGGGTCTCTGCGGCATCTGCCTGTGTGTGTGCAGATGTGCCAGTGGGATGTGTGCGCATGTGCGTTGGGGGTCACAGAAGGTGGTTGTGCGCAGAGGCACAGCATACAGGAGCCCAGGACGCCCCAGGGCAGCCCCAGATGCAGAGGCCATCCTCCTAGTCAAAAATGCCAGCATTCCCCCAGCTTGGTTCTGCCCACACCTTTTCTCCAACACGTCTTCCCCCTTCACAGGCTGAAGTACCAGGGGCTCTGCCCCCCAGTTCCCAGGTCCCAAGGTGACTTCGACCCAGGGGCCAAGTTCCACGTTCCTTCCAGTGTGCCTTATATCAGGTAACAGGGGAAGGGGAGGAGGGTACCCTGCAAGGGACAGTGCTCATGGCTCCCTGTTTAAACTGCTGTCATTGTGTGCACCGTCCCAGAGCTACCCTGTCAGACCAGGGGGCTGCATACAGGACGTGGCACACAGACCCACTGACAGGCTACCTAGACTGATGGCTGTTTCTGTAATGAGAGCCTGTACCATCCAAACAGTTGAAAATACAAACTTAACCTAAGATTGGTTAATGGTTTGCAGTCCATGGTGGGTAGTTAACATTAACCGTGGCATGTGGCTGGATGGTGACCTGTTGGTTTGGGGTGGGGTTTTTGTTGTTGTTGTTGGGTTTTTTTTGTTTTTTTAAAGCAAGATTATGGATCCATTGCTGTCGTTGAACATAGTGCCTCTGGTATGCTCTGAGTTGTACCCAAAAGATCTTTCTATACCCTAAAACTCGGGTCAGAGACCAGGGCTATCAGGGGTGTGTTATAGTCATGGTCATGGGGTCAAACTCGTGTCCATGACTTGTTTCTTTGAGCAACTTCCTCAGTCTCGAGCATCGATGTGCTCACTGTGAATCCTGTTTTGCAGGACGGCCCCAGGGCTAACTTCTGGGTGTACAGTCTGTTACACGGCTGGTGGCTGAGGTCCACCATTGTTAGATGCTCTTAAGTGGAATGCATCAGCCTCTGAGTCACATATCCAGAGCGTGAAGGTGCCCAGTCGAGCCCCTTTCCTTCCATGTGCTACAGGAGGGCACGTGCTGAAAGCGAGGAAGGATGGGTGTGCACTGTGGAGCCTTCCTGGGAGGTTGAGGACTGGGGAGACCTCAGGGTGTAGTTCCAGGTCTCCCTGGACCACATGTAGCCCAGGTCACCAGGAAGTCAAGGCACCAAGGGTACAGGGCATCCTGGGAAGGCTGTGACCACCTCTAGTCCTTGCCTCCTGTGGTCTCTGGGAGCTCAGTGAAGCTCCCCCTTTCCACCCTGGCACCATGCCAGCACACCCATGGGATAGGTGAAGTCTGTCCCCCAGAGCCCAGGAAGGGAGAGAGCACCTCCCCTGCTCAGACGCACCAGAGGGGGACAGAAGCAAGGAGACACATCACTGGGCACATCAGACAGGCCTGACCTGACAGTGCCCCAGGGATGACCCTTAGGGAGGGGCCTCCCCCTACCTACAGCTGTTTCCACATTGGTGCTCACCCTCTCCTCAGGGTCGGTCATGTGATGGTCAGTGTCCCAGTTTAACACAGACAATTAACCAGTGGGGGTGGGTAAAGGAGACTTGGCTGCTCTAGGAAACAGTTCACATTCTGTCCAGCAGCCTCAGCAGAACACTTCAAGGAAATGCCAGGGAGGTGAGTGGCACATGGCTTGCACTGAGCAGTCAAAGGTCAAGGCCTGTGCCGCTGGTCAGGATTGAACCTCTCCAGACGTGGCAAGGTTGCTCTGTCCTTGACTGGCAGACTTCTACCAGGGAATCCCTGCTGCTTGGATCAGATCAACCAGGCTGCTACCAGCATAGTCCACCCGGTGGGATTCGTGTGACCCACTAAGCCTCTACGTGCATACACCCCAAGGATGGGAATCTAACCACCTCAAAAGCAGCCTGCCAGGTCTTTGAAGGGCTCTTCCCTGAGCCTTCTCCCCTGAGGCTGCTCCCAGGAGCCCCTTGGAGCAGGCATGTGTTGGGGGTGAGGTACCCCGCAGGCACGTTGGGAAGGGGATTGGACAATTCCGAAGGCGAGGGTGAGCTCCTCCTGACATCCTGACTGCATCCTGTTCTACTGGGTCCCGTGTAATTCTCACAGATAGAAAGGGCCGGGCCTCAGTGGCGCAGGTCCCTTGGCCCACACCCTGCCTCCCCGGCTCTGCTCCCCTCCACTCCAGGTATTTCGTCAGCTTCATCATCCAGTTCCAGTTCCACGAGGCACTGTGTCAGGCCGCTGGCCACCAGGGCCCCCTGCACAAGTGTGACATCTACAAGTCCAAGGAGGCAGGGAAGCGACTGGCGTGAGTGTCCTCTGGCCTGCTCTCCTCTGTCCTGAGGAGCCCACCAGGCCTATTCTGGGGGCACCTGCCATTTTTGAACTGGAAACACCAGCTGGTGCCAATCACACCCTTGACTTGCCACCTGCAATAGGGAACTGGAGCCCCAGACCTGCCTGGGCCCTCCCTCCCTCCCTCCCCCTGCCCCAGGCCTGCCTAGACCCTCCCAGCCGCTAAGGGAGGTTTAGGCTGGGAGAGAGATGTGGAGAAGGATTTCAGACTGGAGCCAGAGGGACTGGATCCTTCTGACTCAGTTTCCTTCTCTGGTACCTCTCCCAGGGACATCATGAAGCTGGGTTTCAGTAAGCCATGGCCAGAAGCCATGAAGCTGATCACAGGCCAGCCCAATATGTCAGCCTCAGCCATGATGAGCTACTTCAAGCCACTGATGGACTGGCTCCTCACAGAGAACGGGCGGCATGGGGAGAAGCTGGGCTGGCCGCAGTACAACTGGACACCAAACTCCGGTACCACCACCCACCCCTCTCCCCAGAGCCTCCCACAGGGCTGAGCCCCCTCCCCAGTCCAGGCAGGCTCAAATCTGACCTCAGAGTAAGGACAGGGAAGCCAGGGCACGCGGCCCCAGCCTGCCCGGTGCCTTGCCCACCGCCCTGTCTCCTTGCTTCCTCGCCCAGCTCGCTCAGAAGGCTTCCTCTCAGACACCGGCCACGTCAACTTCCTGGGCATGAACCTGGAGCCACAGCAGGCTCGTGTGGGCCAGTGGGTGCTGCTCTTCTTGGGTGTCGCCCTGCTGGTGGCCACCGTGGGTCTCACCCAGCGGCTCTTCAGCATCCGCCACCACAGTCTCCACCGGCCCCACCGCGGGCCTCAGTTTGGCTCTGAGGTGGAGCTCAGGCACTCCTGAGGTGACCAGGCAGGGCTGAGCCAGCGGGAAGTGTCTCAGGAGAGACTGGGACCGGGGCATGGTGGGTGGGCTGAGGACACCCGAGCCTGCCTTCTCCCCGCGCCCGGTCTGCCTCCTCTCTGTCCTCCAGACCACCAGCCACCCTAGCACGGCCCCCATTCTCCAGGCATCCAGCCATCTAAGGTGGAACTGCTCCCCAGTCTTTCTGTGAATTCAATTAAAGGTCCTGCCCTCCCCAGCTGAGTCTGTGTCCCTCGTGGGGGAAGCCAGGGATAGGGATGGACGGCTCTCCTGTCTCCTGGCAGTCCAGTAGGTCCCTTTCCTGGGTAGCTTCCTCCATCATCCTCCAAGAGCCCCAGAGAATCCCCAGAGCTCTGGTCCCAGCCACATGTCTTCCTCCCCATCAGCGTGACAGCCAGCCAATATCCTGACATGGCAGGCAGGGGACACGTAACTTGGAAGACTGTGGGAAGCAGAAGGGGAACAAATGCTCTGGGCTTCCAGCCTCATGTCCGTACAGGGTGCCTGTTCCTGCTCAGTGCTGGCTCCCCGCCCTGGTGGTTCCCAGGAACAACCAGGAAGGAGGCTTCTGGCTGCTATGGGGCCAGTACTGATTCACCGAGGATGCAGAACAGCCCAGTGGTCACCATGGGCTTCTGCCTATTCCAGCTCTGTGTCCAGCCTTGGTTCCCAGATAGCTGCTCAGGCATTGCCAAAATGGGAAGGGTTCTATAAACACCTGGAGGGCAGCGGGTGGTGGCCATGCAAGGGTTAACTACCAGAGGCCACGTGCTCATCCTCCCAGGACACAGACCCTCCCTGTGCTGTCCCTCAGGAGGCCTATGTGAAGTGCCCCTTTGAGGGACATTTTTATAACTTTTATCTACATGTTTATGTAGAAAATTTGGAAAACTAAAGAAAATAAAAGCCCTTTATAGCAATATCAAGAAATGAGCAGTTTTGACATTCTGGTGTCTGTCTTTCCCGTCCCTTTTTTCTCCACACACATTTGAATTGAGGTCATACTGTATTTAAAATTTGTAGACTTTTTTTAAAAATTTAATATAACTAGACCAACTTTTCAGATATCTAAACACCAAACTAGAACTTAGCCAAATGGAAGTTGGTCAGGTTTCTGGAGCCAGATTCTCCACAGCCGCCTGGTCTCCTCTCTCCTGACCCTCAGCCTGAGCCTCTTCTGGGCATGTCTTTACCCTAGCAGGGTTTGCCTCTGGTTCCTGCCTCTCAGTGACCTTGGTCCACAGTTTTTGCTCCCCAGTCCCCAGCAGTCATGTGTGTATGCATTGCACACAGGCTTGGTTGTGCAGGCCTTTTCCATGGGGCAGGATGTGGAGTTGAGGAATTTTGAATTTGCAAGAGGGTGGAAGTTTACAATTCCGTAGGACAATGGAATTTATAAACATGCCCTCTAAATAGTTCCAAGCCTTCTACCATCAAAAGCTTCTTTAGTTACTCCCCCCACCCCACCCCCGCCCCTTCTCAGCCTGGATTTTTAAAGCTCTTTGTCTGCCAGGCAAAACTCATTGTCACATAACCCCCTTTCCTATTTTTATGAGCTGCAGAGGTTTTTGCTGCCTGTCAGAGCTTGTGGGTGGTGTAAAGTCACCAGTGTTCAACACCCAAGGGACCAAGATGCAGACTGAGGGCAAAGAGCCTCAACATTGAGGTTGGCCTGACCGCCTCATCCACTGCATTTTTTGAAACATTACAATTGTTCAGACTCATGTTCGTGCCTCCTGGGGTGGTGAGTTGGGAGAGGCCAGGTCCACCTGGAAGGTGGCAGAGGAAGAGATGGCAACAGCAGAAAGAGGGCCAGCCCAGTGTTTTCTTCCGGTGGCCCTGAGGTCTGAGCTCTTCTCCATGCTGCTACCTGCCAAGGCCACTCCTCAATGACCTTATCTCTGTGCAGTCCAGACTTCCTCCAATGGCCCACCCCACCCTACCCTGGCTTTCATATGGCAAAGAAGTGGCTTTACACTAGCCCTGAGACCAGCCCCACTTAAGCACCCACTACCTCGGTGACCTTGAGCAGCTGACTTCAGTTTCCTGCGCCTGCACTTCCACAATCCTGAAGTGGTTCCTATAAATCCATCATGATTGCTGCAGAGAGTAAATGGGATGATGTAGGAAGTCCTGGGGCCACGGTTTCCGCTCTAAAACGAGGGCATCATCCCCTGGTCCAGATATTTCCTACCTGCCTCATGCGTCAAACAAACGCCAGCCCCAGGCTGAGAGAGCTGCCAGGTCAGGCTGAGATCAGCCCCTCCCTGAGAGACAGAGGAGCAGAGCCGTGGGGTGACAGCACTTGTCATCGTCTGCCCTTCCCCCTCACTGTCTTCAGTTCTGGAACAATCCACCGTCATCTCTAAGGGCTGCCTCGCGCTCCTGCTCTCCAGCCTCTGGGGAGGCTCCTGTCAGACGGTGCGCTCTGAGTCTCCTCACTCCTGCTCCTGTTTCTCACCTACTGGTCTCACCTCTTCGGCGGGGCCCAGCGGTTTCCCAGGCTGTCTTCTCAGGCCCGGGTTCTGGTTCTCAGGACGCTGCTTGACCTGTCCCCCAGGGCTTGGTTTGTGACAGCTTAATGGCCACATTGCTGGGTTCAGAATCCTCTTCACAAGAGGTTTTGTGTTTTCACAAAAACTTAGTTTTGCTTCACAGATTCTGTTGTTTAATCACTGTACAGACCTGTGCCTTAACTTATAAAATACACATAACATAAAATTAACCATTTTAGTCATTTTTTGCCAGGGGGATTTAACTCAGTGGTAGATTACTCACTGAGCATGCCTGAGGCCCTGGGTCTGATCCCTAGTCTCTCTCTCTCTCTCTCTCTCTCTCTCTCTCACACACACACACACACACACACACACACACACATACACACAATTTAAACATTTATTTATTTTTGATGCTGGGGATTCTAGAGTCTCTAATACTAAGCATGCACTCTACCTCTCAACAACATCTCAGTCTCATTTTTTTTTTTTTTTAGTTGTTGAAGGACTTTTATTGTATTTACTTACAAGTGGTGCTGAGGATCAAACTCAGCACCTCACACATGCTAGGCAAGCTCTCCATCGCTGAGCCACAACCCCAACCCCTCAGCCTCAGCTTTATCTTAACTTTTTTTTTTTTTTTTTTGGTACTCAGGAATGAACCCAGAGGCACCTTTTGGGTCTGACTTATTTCACTCAGCATGTTTTCTTTAATTTTAATTTTCATTTGTTCTTTTTCATTACACATGACAGCAGAATGTATTTTGGCATATCATATATACATGGAGTATAACTTCCCATTCTTGCGGTTACATGGATTGTGTATTCATATATGAACGTAGGAAAGTTATGTCCAATTCATTCCTCTGTCTTTCCCATTCCCTTCCCCAACTCCCCCCTGTCCAATCCCATGAACCTCACTCCCTGCCCCCCCTCCTGCCACCCCCTCATTGTGAGTGAGCATCCACATATCAGAGAGAACATTCAGCCTTTGGTTTTTTGGGATTGACTTAGTTCACTCAGCAGGATAGTCTCCAGGTCCATCCATTTACTTGCAGATGCCATAATTTCATTCTTCCCCATGGCTGAGTAATATTCCATTGTGTATATGCACCACATTTTCTTTATCCATTCATCTGTTGGAGGGCACCTAGATTGATTCCATAGCTTAGCTATTGTGAATTGAGCTGCTATAAACATTGATGTGGTGGCATCACTGTAATATGCTGATTTTAAGTCCTTTGGGTATACGCCAAGGAGTGGGACAACTGGGTCAAATGGTGGTTCCATTCCAAGTTTTCACTCGGCATGTTTTCAAGACTCATCCATGTTGAAGCATGTATCAGAATTTCTTTCCTTTTTAAGACTGAATAACATTCTATGGTATGTATACACCCCATTTTGCTTATCCATTCATCTGTCAGTGAACATTTGGGCTTGCAAAAGCTATTGTGAATAACCCTGTTATGAACACTGCTGGACAGCTGTTTGAACCCCTGCCTTTATTTCTTTTGTGTATATACCTTGAAGTGGAATTTCTGATCTGAAGGTAATTTTATGCTTGATTTTTAAAAGAACTTCCATACTGTTCTACAGTGGCTGTGCCTGTCTTCTTCATTCCCACAAAAGTTCCCTTTTCTCTGCATCCTTGCCAACACTTTTCTGAGGTTTTTGGTAATAGCCAACCTAATGGGTGTGAAGGGATTTTGATTTGCATTTCCCTAATGATCAATGTCTTTGATTATCTATTCTTGTGCTTATGATCCCTTCGTGTACTTTCTTGAGAGAGATGTCTACTCAAATTCCTCTCCCTTCTTTCGATATTGAGTTAGAGGAGTTCTCTTGACATCCTGAATATTAATCCCTTGTCAGATTTGAGATTTGCAAATATTTTCTCCAATTGTGTGGGTTGCCTTTTTACTCTGTTGATGGTGTCCGTGGATGCACAAAGGTTTTTCATTTTCATGAAGTCAAATTTGTCTATGTTCTTGTTGTTTCCCAGGCTTATGGTGTCATAACCAAGAAATCATTGCTGGGCTGGGGAGATAGCTCAGTTGGTAGAGTGCTTGCCTCTCAAGCATAAGGCCCTGGGTTCGATCCAAAAAAAAATCTTTGCCAAATCCAATGTCATTAAACATCTCCCCAATGTTTTCTTCTAAAAATTTGTACGGATTTTGCTTTTCTGTTTTGACCTCAGATGCATTTTAAGTTAATTTTTGTATGTGGCATAGAGACCTTTTGGGCTGCTGAGACCTGTCTTTCCTCAGTGTGGTCTGCTCCATTCATCACATCTGCAGTTTAGGACAGATTCTGGAGCCAGACCATTTGGATTTGAGCTTCACCTTCACAATTTGCTAATTTGTGTGACTGTGAGCAAGTTTCTCAGTCTCTCTATGCTTGTTACTCATCTGAAAATGGAACATTGACAATGGTACCCACTTCATGGGTTCGTAATGAGGATTTTGATGCTGAACACCCCTAATGGTACTCAGCAACTGGACTGTGCTTGTGCTTGTTGTTATAGCCCCTCCTGGCACCAGATTTTGAGTTGATAGACTTCACCTAAGAACCATCCTCACTGAGTTGGAAAAGGCTTCTGCAGGATTTCATGCCCATGCCTGCTTCTTGCAGAGTCCCCTTAGAAAGAGAGTCACAACCTGCCTGCCTCCCATCTTGATGGAGGTGATGCTTTCACCCCACTGGAGGTGATCAGCAGCTGCCCCTGCACAGACACCAGTGCATGAAGGCACTGGAACCTCCCATGTGGCTGCCGGGTTTCACCCCCACCCACAGCCACAAGTGCCCTCTTCATCTCCAGCATTGAAGAGTCTTCTTTCTTCCTTTCCAGCTCAGCTCTGCATTCTGCATTTTCAAAATACCATATATTATCAGCATATCCATGTGCTTGAATCAGGAGGGACTTCCCTGTGAGTTCAGTTGATCGAATTAGCCAGAAGTGTCACTGATTTTTTTTCCTTTCCTTTCCGTGTGTGTGTGTGTGTGTGTGTGTGTGTGTGTGTGTGTTGCACTTTTTCTAAACCTTCTGGTCAACTTTCTCTGGCCATGGTGTTGGCCCATGTGAAGGAGTGAGTGATCCTGAGCTGACTAAAGGGGAAACAGAGTAGAGGGAGTCTGTGAGTGTCTGTGAGTCAAGGCAAGTGAGTCTGAGGAAGGAATCCTGAGGTGGGCCAGGTGGGGTGGGTCTCCCCAGACTATATGTGTCCGAGTACTGGGGAGTCACCAAGGGCCACCAAATTGCTGAGTACTGTGGTTGGCACTGAAATCAGGCCCAGGTACTCACAGATGCACACCTCGAATCGAAGTTGCTGGCCACACCTCTGCACACCCACACAGTCCTCTGCCTTCTGTGCCGCCCCGCCTGACTTCACACTCAGTATCAGGTTCTCCCTACAGAAGTAGGTATGAAGGAACCTACATGGCCTAGGAAGGATCACATGTCCTATGAGAGAGAAAAAGACCCCAATGTGAGCACGAGAAGTACAGTCAGCAAAACCTGCAACTGGCTTCTAGAGTTTAAAGACTGGGAAATGTCATTTCCATCTATCTAGCCATCATTTGCCCCTCCCTCCATCCATCATCCCACTCACCTGGGGAAGGAGGGGCTCATCAATTCCTGGCTAATGCCCATGGATGGCTCCCACCCCAGGAAGAAGTGACCAAGTAACAAGTCCAGTCCCCAAACTCCAGAGTCCTGTGTTCTCCTCTTGGCCCTTCTCTCAGCTGACCATGTGAATCAGGTCATATGGTCTGACTGTTCTAGACCTCAGTCTCCTCATCTATAAAATGGGGACAGTTGCACCAGAAGGAGGGTGGGGAATTTCCAGCTGTAACATTCCATGGCTGACCCTTGGGCTCCTGATGTCACAATATGGAGCTGGCTCGTGATTGGCCCATAGCCTCCTCCAGCTCTGCTGTTCTCTTGGTCATGGGAACAAGATGGACTCGCCCTGGACCTTCCCTACTTGTGCTCCTCTGTTACGGACAGCTCTTGCCATGGCTCATGACTGTGGGTGATCAAAGCTTAGGTGCGGCTGGGACCTGAAGAAGTGTGGGACCAGGGAAGGGGACCTGGCAGGGGCAGTCCTCCCCAGATCACATGACGCCCATCCCTTCCCTGCAGATGAGTTCTACAACGAGACCGAGGCAAAGCTGTTCCTGCAGTTTTATGAGCAAACAGCCCAGGTTGTGTTGAACCAGTTCATGGAGGCTGCTTGGAACTATGTCACCAACATCACCAAGAAAAATCGAGAGGATATGGTGTGGTACCACCTCTCCAAGTCCTCCTGAATCCTCTTGCTCTTCTCAGGGGTCTTGGGGGTTGGGGGCCACACTTCCTGCCTGCTTTCCAGAGCTAGAGGAAAGAGGGAAGCCCCAAAGCACATGTCAAAGTTGGTTGCAAGGTCCAGGTCCCTTGGTGGCCTCAAACTTTCTCTGCATAAGAATCTGTGTCTTTTTTTCCCCTTGTAATCTTATCTTCTTGCTTCTAGGGACGCAGGCTTTCTCCCTCTACCTCTGAGCAAACTTCAGTATTTCTGGACCCTGGGCTGTGGGAGTGGGTTGGGGTGCTGTGGCCCTGGAGTTCGACGTGGGATACTCACACCTTCCCCCGACCTGCCTTGACAAGTAACAGTGACCCTCTTTGCAGCTGCGCAAGGAGGTGGAGAGGTCCCAGGTCATGGTGTACTTCGGCAGCCGGGCCCGCCTGTTTAAGATCGCCCAGTTCCAGGACCCGGCCGTGAAGCGCATGCTGAGTAAGCTGCTGGACATAGGCAAGGCGGCCTTGCCCAAGGACGAGCTCTGGGAGGTGATGGATAGAGCCCCAGGCCTCCAGGCACACGCTCCCCCACCCCAGGGGTGGGTGGGTCAGGCCTGGTGGGGGAGCCAGCGTGTCTGGGGCAGGAGGGGGTTGGCAGGATGGGACCAGAACTTCCTCTGGAGGTGGGGGCTTCAGCCAGGCCCACCTCTCCTGGGTGGTGGGGCTAGTGCTGGGGGTGGGCCCAAGGGCACAGGCCTGCCCTGGGTGACACCTGCCCCCCCAGTACAACAAGCTTCTGGCCTACATGGAGACGGCGTACAGTATGGCCCAGGTGTGCCTGGATGAGGGGCCCTGCCTGCCCCTGGAGCCTGGTGAGCACCCAACCCTGCCCCTTCAGTGGGCCTCCCGACCCAAACTGCTTTCTTGGGGAGGGATTGGCACCCAGGGTGGGTGAGGGCAGAGGTAGGTGGGCATGAGGTCCCATACAGCTCCTTTTCTGGGCCCAGACCTCCAAGAAATCATGGCCAACTCCAGGGACCAGAAGGAACTGGTGTGGGCCTGGCAAGGCTGGCGGGATGCTGTGGGTCGCCAGCTCCGTCCCATCTTTGAGCGCTATGTAATCCTCAGCAACAAGGCTGCACAGCTCAATGGTGAGCAGGTTGGACCAGCCCCAGGGCAAGGCCCAGGAAGGGGCAAAGCTCAGTTCGCAGAGGCTCAGAGAGGGCCACCACCAGCTCTGGAGCTGGACTTCACAAATATTGATAGAGCACCTAAGGTGTGCTGGGTACTGAAGAAGTTGTGAAACCACGCAGATGAAGATAGACAGACAGCCCTGATGGGCTTATGGTCCTGTGGGGAGGCCACTGTGGTCAAGTAAACACTCATCTCTGGTACCACCTGGGATGGTGCCGCAGAGGAAGAGGCTGTCCAGAGAGGGAACGGGGAAATGCTGGCTCCAGATACGTGATCAGAGAAGGTCTCTCTGAAATTCACCCACACCTGAAAGACAGGCAAGAGCCAAGCAAAAGAGCATCTTAGGCAGAAGCTCCGTGGGAAGAAAGCTGGGATTTTGAAGGATCTGAAAGAAGACCACGTGGCCACTGGGCTATGGTCAGTGGGGCTCCAGGCAGGGTGAAAGGGGACAGGGTCTAGCAGGCGTGAGGAGGAGCTCACCTTGTGGGCTTCACTCAGTGCTTTTCCATCTTTGCTCTGACCCAAGGTTGACAGTGACCTTGGAAGGTAGTGTTTTCCTTTTGCAGATGAAGACTCCAAGTTAAGTGGCTTCCCTGGAAGGCACCTGGGCCTCCTGCCTTGTGAGGCCAGGGTTGAAGGGTGGCGTGGCGAGCACCTGGTGGGTCCCCTCTCCTGTTCCAGGCTACAAAGATATGGGGGCTTTGTGGCGCTCCAAGTATGAGGATGAGACCCTGGAGCAAGACCTGGAGCGGCTCTACCAGGAGCTGCAGCCGCTCTACCTGAACCTGCACGCCTATGTGCGCCGCTCCCTGCACCGCCACTATGGGCCGGAGATCATCGACGTGAGGGGGCCCATCCCTGCTCACCTGCTAGGTAAAGGCCCAGCTGGTGGCAGAGGCAGGCGCTCAGTAAGCAGGGAGACCACTGTCACCTTCTCTTAGCACCTCCAATCCCCTTCCAGGGAACATGTGGGCTCAGTCATGGGTCAACATCCTAGACCTGGTCTTGCCCTTCCCCAAGAAACCCCCTGAGGACATCACGAAGATCATGAAAGGCCAGGTCAGTGCTTGACTTGTGGGTGTCCCCACCCTCCAGCGCCCCTGAGCAAATAGGGCAGTGCCCACCCACCCCTCTTCCCCACAGCGCTGGAAGCCTGGGAAAATGTTTGAAGAGGCTGAAAAGTTTTTTACCTCCTTGGGGATGCTGGCCGCCCCACCTGATTTCTGGAAAAAGTCAATGTTGGAGAGACCACCTGATGGGCGGGAGGTGGAGTGCCAGACATCTGCCTGGGACTTCTACAATGGCAAGGACTTCAGGTGCCCACCCGCGCGGCCGGCAGTCAGCCCCATGCCCCACCGCACTCCTCTCCTGCCACCCGCATCTGCCTGTCTTAGGCAGCGCAGACCAGGAGTGGGCAGCAGAAGATCTGGGACAGGGCAGGGGGAATGTCAGCTGGGAGGGTAGAAGGGGAGGTGGATAGAAAAGCAACTGTCTTGGTCACTGATTGGTTATGGGACCTGGAGAGGAAAAGGCAGAAGTCAAGTTTCTTCTGGTCTCCCGCCCATCCGCCCCAATCCTTACTAGAGTCTGAATGGAAAAACCTCCTGTTCTGTCCAAACATCCCATGTTCCTTGACCTCTGCCCTTTCACTCTAGGGTAAAGAAGTGCACTGAAGTGAACATAGAAGATCTGCTGTCCATCTTCCACCAGATGGGCCATATCCAGTACTTCCTACAGTACAAGAACCTCTCCATCCTCTTCCGAGAAGGCGCCAATCCTGCCTTTGGAGAGGCCGTGGGGTCGATGATCACCCTCTCAGCCTCCTCCTATCAGCATCTGCTTAACAGAGGTCTGCTCAGCCAGCAGCACCAGGACTCAGGTGATGGGCACCAAGGGGAAAGAAGGAGGGCAGCCTGAGCCTAGGTGCTCCAGACAAGGCTAATGGAAGGGAGAGTCCAGGGGTCATCATCTGATCACCTTTTCCCTGTCCCCAGAGGAGGAGGTCAACTTCCTAATGGGCATTGCCCTGGACAAGATTGCCTTCATTCCCTTTGGCTACATGATAGATATGTTCCGCTGGAAGATCTTTGATGGCACCATCCAAAAAGACATCTACAACCAGGAGTGGTGGAACTTCAGGTAGGGAAGGCAATTGTCCTGGGCTCTCCCCACACCTGGATAGGGCTTGACCACCACTGCCAGAGGGTGCTTCTGGCCTCTCTTTTGAAAGTAGAATAAAGGGTGCAACCTTGGTGCCCTGGGGACTGGGGAAGCCCCAGGGCAGTGTGGACTGTTTGCTGTCATCAGATAAATGTATCCGTGCTTAGTGGATGGAGCCAGCATGGGCAATCACAAGACCTCACTGTGAATCTGTCACCAGTACTGAGCCAGTCTTTAACCTCGGTAGGCTTCAATCTCATCTGTGAAAACTAGGACCCTAGCAGTAATCCCACCTGCTCCCAGGGTGGCTGGGAAACTCCCACCTTTGCAACTGGGTTTCTCCAAGAACAGCACTGACCACCAGGCAGGCCCCATGAACCTCTCTCCTTTCCTCATTCTACAGCAAGATCAGAAGAGGGGATGTACAGGGGCCTGAGCATTTCTCCTCAGGAGTTTCCATGGGAGAGAGGCAGGCCCACCACCCTGACATGCATGCATGCCTCCCAGAGGCTTAGTAACCCCAGACTGCCAAAGGAGCCCACTCCAGTCTGGCACATCTTTTGATTGAATAATAAATGCTCATGACCAGGGTTTCTCCACATCCACCAGGTACCGGACTGACTGGCTCAAGGCTGGTGAACACAGGGCGGGGTGGGCCTGTGGCTGTGCTCCAATAACTAGCACTGTCTCCTGCAGCTGATCCCCTGATCTCTAAACCTTGGTTTCCTCATCTGTAAAATGAGAACAATAGTAATACCACGCCACAGGGGTGTTTCTCTGTTTTCTTCTTAGTACTACTTACCAGATGAAATGGCCTGTTTACTGGTCTATAATCCACTGCCCCCACGTCATTAGGATGGAGATGGATGCAAACAGGGACTTGGCCTTACTTGTTCTCTTAATGACACCTCCCCAGAGATCAGACCAGTCTGTCTCCCAATCTCATGTGTTTTCAATCAATGAAGACATTGTATTGGATTGTATTGAGGATGTATTGGCATCCTCAGCCAATTTTGATGGACATATTAATGCTTTGAATAAGAAAAGGCTCTACAGGTACCATGAGCAAGCCCCTCTCTTTCTCCTACCAGGTTGAAGTACCAGGGCCTGTGCCCCCCTATTCCTCGGTCAGAGGATGACTTTGACCCAGGTGCCAAGTTCCACATTTCTGCCAGCGTGCCCTACATAGGGTAAGGGCCTGGGTGCTGTCAGCAGAATCAGATCTGGGAATTGAGATTTGGGGGACATGGTGACTGGGCCGAGCATTTCTAGGTTCAAACATCACCTGCACCCCTGCCTACCTCTTCCCATCAGATTGCACAGCCTTCTTAGGGCTGTGCCCTGGAATTCTTTGAACTTTCCCATCATATCCTGTATGAAAGGCGGAGTAAATAGGAATATTCTCCACCATCCCCATTGTCCCCTAGAGGAGGGTAAGAAGAGGGAGGTGGGGTCAGGTGACTGTTAGGAAGTTAGAGAAGGAGGACCTTCCAATATTATAAGGCCTACCCAAAGTGGTGACTCCTGACAAGGGCCACTGAGTGTCCAAGCTACCAGGCCCCAAGTGGCTCTGGGCTTCCCACCGTCGGCCCCCACTTCCCAGCCTGCCCTCACATTCCAGGTACTTCCTGAGCCTAGTACTTCAGTTCCAGTTCCACGAAGCTCTGTGCAAGGCCGCAGGCCACATGGGACCACTGCACCAGTGTAACATCTATAACTCCAAGATGGCTGGGAAGATCCTGGGGTGAGTGCCCTCCTCCCTCATCTGTCCTCCGCTCCCCAGTCTTCCTCACAGGGAACCCGCCTCCAGGCTCCCTTGCCTCACCTGGCCACCCTGGGTTCCCAGGGCAGAGCTTCACTGAGTGGACATTCTAGTGAAAATTCTTCCTTGCGTCAGACTGCAGTCTGTCCTACATTAATTGAAGCCCGTTTCCTCTTGTTTATCCTCCTGTGGCCAAACGTGCTATTCAGACCCTTTGGCATACACAGGTGCATATGCATGAATCCAGGGTCCCTGGAGGGAAGCCAGTGCTGAAGCCCTGCTGTGACCTTTTGTTTTCCACTTGAATCTCCTTACTCTTCTCTTTTGAGGTGCCCAGCTGCCCTCTTTGCAGCATTTAAGGCCCGAGTGGATGCGCTCTGCTTTTCTCACCTCTTCATGAAGGCGCTCAGGTCCAGTTCCCAGACTAATCCCAGTTGTTTTCACACTGGTCTCTTTGCATACTTCTCATTAGCCTGTGGTCACCTTGATCCCCTGGTCTTTTCTCCCTACACTTGCTATTTAGCTCATCCTTTCCATGCCTGCCTCTGTGGCATTGTCGGTTTGTTTGTTTTGATCCTGAAGCAAACTTGGAGGGGTTTGGGGGCCTGAACTGAAAGTGCAAAACACCCCTGTGATGGTCCAGGCTCTCTGATGAGTATTCTTATTACGCTTCATGTTAGCTACTCTTAGCTTTATAAAGTGGGTATTATTATCCATCCGCCCTTTACAAACAACAAAACAGAAGGTCAGAGAGGTGATGTGATTGTGTGTCATTCAATGTAGCAAGAAGCAAAATCATGCGTTGAAGCCTGAACTTCTCCAGAACACAATGTCCTGCACACTATTTCCTCCAGCCAAGGATACAGGCCCCAGTGGAGAGATCTGACCCAGGTCTAGTGGTTTGAAGATCAGCACCCCAACCACCAAGATGCAGAGTTCACCCACTGCCCTGGTCTTTCCCTCTTGATTTCTACTGATTTTAATTCATTACCTGAATTGGTAAAGATCATCTTGAGTTTTATTCCTGTCTCTCAGAGAATTAACAACACCACATAATTTAGTATCCTTTGCATGTTTAATGATCATATTTGTGATTCCACCATGAAGTTTATCTGTAAGCACCAGGCCAGATGCGTTATAGGACTGGTCCTCTGGACTTTAGTCTGTAGTTTGCATGACTATCATCTCCCACCCTTCCATACCACAGGGGTTTGTTTTAGCTGATGGCTTGGATTTGCACTTTTCTGAATGTGTTGAACATAAGGGCATCTCTGTGCCGTCTGCATCCATGTTTCTGGCTGCCCATCATGTATTCATTTAGCAAACATTCACTTGTGCCAGAGCCAACCAGCAGCCTTACAACCAGCAGGAGGTAATGGATGAAATAAATAAATTCCAAAATACTAGAAAGGAACCACAGCAATAGGAAAGGTCTTGGTAGACATGCAAAGAGGCTCAGGAGGTCTGCCAGGGGACCAAGAAGGGATCTCTGTGCCCAAATGTAGTATGCAAGAAATAGCAGACATCCGTTTTCTTTACATCAACTTAATTTTCTTTTCTTTTTTTTTTCTTTTTCTTTCTTTCTTTCTTTTTTTTTTTTTTTTTTTTTTTTTTTTTTTTTTTTTTTTTTGGTACTGGGGCTTGAACCCAGGGGCACTTTACCACTGAGCTACATCCCAGCTCTCTTTATTTTTTTTATTTCGAGACAGGGTCTTGTGAAGTTGCTGAGACTAGCCTGAAACTTGAGATCCTCCTGCCTCAGCCTCCTGAGTCACTGGAATTACAGGCGTGCACCACTGCACCCAGTTTGCACCAACTCGCTTTTAATCCCCCCTTAACCCACCTGCTTGGTGGGGCATCTGACCTTAGGCATTCTTGTCACTTTCCTCCTCTGCCTCACCCAAGGTGCTCAGGGTTCCCAAGGTCTGACTCAGTTCCAAACCATGTGGCCAGTCTCTCACCATTGGGCACCAGTCCTCCTACATCACCACCCAGAGCCCTGTTCTGGGAAGACCCGAATCCCACGTGTAGGACTTTGAACACAGTTTTCTGGGTAGTGGGTTATGCAAGGGAGAGAGGAGGCGAGGGTCTTGCAGCGATAAGGAGCATGGCGAGCAGGTATTATTGAATGAGGTCTACTTTGTCCATAACGCATTATACCAACCACTGAAATGAGGAATTTTGCAAATTAGAAAGTATATTCATAGGGCACCAAGTGTGAGGAAGGAGACCCATGTCTCAAATCTGCCTCCTTGAGGACAGGGGATGGGAAAGGGACTGGAAGTTAGCTAAGAGGAAGAGAAGTAGGTTAAGTCTAGAGGGTTTATTCGTGTTTTCCCTCAGTTTCATGGAGGGGTGGAGAGGAGAGATTCTGGGCTACTCTCGCCTAACCTACCTTCTCCCCGAAACTACCCTTTCTGGTTTTAAAATGGATCTCACTATGTTGCCCATGTTGGTCTTGAACTGCTTGGCTTAGTCAGTTCTCCTGCCTTAGCCTCCTGAATAGCTGAAATTTAAGGTGCATGCCACCACACCCAGCTTGCCTCAAGTAGCTTAAAATTTGATTTTGCTACATTCTATATGCAAATTCCCTGGACCAGGGTCCAGTCTTATTCTTCTGGGAATGAAGAATCCAAGTGGACCCCATCTAAGTTCCCAAAGCCCACCTACCTCCCACACCCTGCTACTGTGGGCCTGACCTTGTACATGGGTACGTTGCTGTCACTTTGGAGTTGGGGGTTCCAGGTAGTGCCCATTTGCCAGCTCTGCAGCCCTCTTCCTCTGTGAAGCCCACATGGGCTGCTGGTGGGTCACACGCTTTGTCCCGACAGCCCTAAGTGCTGTTTTTAAGTAAGTAGATTCTCAGTGGATGAAGATCCCCCCAGCTTCTTCCTTTTACCTAGGATCTGGGATCAGATAAACTCCTCTGACCTAGGCTTTTTTGCTTTTGCTTTTGTTTTCTTTCAATCTTGATAACTCTTCATTTCTCTGTGTTCCTAACTACATTCTTTCTCAATGCTTTCAACCAAGAATATACTGACTTTTACTTTCCCCTGATTCCTTCCCAGTTGTTTATTAAGTGATGTGTGTAATGTTTGCAAGCTACCAAAGTCCTCCTTCATCATTATCTGATGTACTCCTCACTGTGATGAAGGGCAGGTATTCATGGAACCCATTTTACTGATGAGGAACTGAGGCTGAGAGAGGTTTTAAGTTGTGTTCCTGAAGTTCTGTGGCCCACAGGTGGCACTGCTGGGTTTAGAACCTGGGCCCACATGGTGACCTCTGGGTCTCCAGACCCCACTTCTTTCCTGGTCAATCAGGGACCAACAGGTTGAAAAGGACCAACATCTACCCACTACTGCTCTGCAGGGGGCCTGGGGTGAGGAGTCTGGAAACCTGGCTTCGGCACACCCTGTACCCCCACCATGAGTGCAGTGTGCCGAGTTGAAGGCTCTACCATCTGCCACCGTGTACTGGGTGTGCCTAAAGACAGAGCTGACATTTGTGCAGCCCTGCAGGTGACACGCAGAGCACCTTTCATGCTCATGATCTCTTGCATTTTCTCAAGTCCTACCTATGGACACCAGAAATCTGAAAAGCTGCCTTTCCCTGGGTACCTCACAGAAAACAGACTTTGTGCCTGTTTGAGTTCAGGAGAATAATAATGATCACATTAGTGCTAACAAACAGCAGCAGCAATTAGCATTTATTGCCTCTAAGCATTGAAGCAACACAATGAGGTAGATACTGTTATTATCTACATTTTCTATGGGTGTAGAAACTGAGACTCAGATTACCTACCCAAGAACCCACAGTTAATTAGTGACAGAACTGAGATTCAAACTCATGTGAGTTTTATTTCAAAGCTAGTGCTCATATTCACCATGCTGAACTCTGTGGGAAGACACTGGCTGGCAAAGTCCTGGGGCCAGGGTAAGGTTTACTGAAGAGTCCCAGCAGCACCTGCTGACACTCTCACATGGCCTCACAGCTGTCCCCACACCCCCAGGGATGTCCTGAAGCTGGGCTCAAGCAAGCCCTGGCCAGAGGTCCTAAAGGAGCTGACGGGGCAGTCCAAGGTGTCTACGGAGGCCCTCCTGAGCTACTTCAAGCCACTGCTGAACTGGCTGGTGACTGAGAATGTGCAGCAGGGGGAAATCCTGGGCTGGCCAGACTTCGGCTGTTCCTTCCCAGGTCGGATGATCTGACCCTTCTCCCAACTCTGGTGCAGCCCTAGGCCCCACACTGCCCTGCCCTGGGACAGCCCCTACTTTGACCAAGCCCTAATACCACCTACAGCCTGGCTTGAGCTGGCACAGCACAGCTGCTGGGTAACCCTTTTTGTACCAGACCTGGTGCAGCCTCAGCCATGACCACAGCCCATGCCCAGCCCCAACTCAGTCACTTCCTGGTGCACAAGCCAGCTAGACTGTGAGGCTGGCATCTAAGCAAAGGGTTGACACCCTGCCTCCTGACTGGGCTCCATGGGGTATGTCACCCTACCCACAACCATCTTCTTCTCTTCCTTCTACTCTCTCACCCTCCTTCTAGGGCAATGCCCTTACTTGTGACCTGAGAAGAAAATAGAAGGTCAGTGGCAGTCAGATCCTTCCTGACAGCCACAGGGGACCCCAGGGACTTCTTCACAGACCCATCTGCTCTGTGAGACCCTCTTTTCTTCCACAGAAAGAAAAAAACCTAAAGCAGCATTCCTGGGTATGGAGTTGGAGTCTAAAGCGGCCAAGTCTGGGCAGTGGGTGCTGTTGGTCCTGAGCTTGATCATGTTCGTGATGGTTCTGGGGCTGGCCTCCAGGCTATTCATCCTGGAAAGACAGTCACTGAACAAGGACTCAGGCAACACCGAGCCTGGTGGCACCCACTTCCTAGGCATAGCCATGGAGCCCCACCAGGCTGCCCGAGGACAGTGGATGTTGCTGGGCCTCTGTCTCATCCTGATGCTGTGCTCAATTATTTTGACCATTCGGATCTTCACATGGCAGAACCAGAAGCCTCCATGGATGAAAAATGAAAAATGGGGCTCGGACTAGCCACCAATGAGACTGGTAAAGTTGTGGGGCAGGAGGAGGGCAGTCAAGCCAGAAAGAGTGAGGTGGTAGGGAGGGGAGAGTTTGCAGGCACAGTGCCCAATTGTGATTGGATGCAGCTGTGGCAGATCTGAGTACGTGTGGCATTCTGATTGTGTGTTTGCAAACTGGTGCATGGAGCCATGTGCACAGGTGACCAACTGTGATTCCATGTGTGCTTTGGGTTCCAGGCCAATCCCCTTTCTCCAAGGGGCTCAGGAACCATGGTTTTAGTGACCCAGTGGCCGTCTCCCTCCAAATCGCCCCCATCACAAGTCATACCCAGAAGTGATTCTTCACATAGCCTTGTTTAGTTCAGGAGCCCAGTTACGGGGCTTGGCTGGAGCTGCAGGACCCAAGGAATCTCTACTCTGGTTAGAAAAAGGACTCTGCTTCAGTACCCTTATAAAATGCCCTCAGGTATAACTGGACTTTCCTTTATGAATTGGTGGTGCTCAGGTTATGATCATTGTGTTTCGTATGTGGGTCGGCACATCTCTCCACTGATCCTCTGGCCCACCCTGTGTCAGGCTGCATAATCCCATCCCAAAAAGCTCTTTGTTGGCCACTTAAGATGCAAGTAGCTTCACCAACTTCCCCGTAGTTCTCCCTACCCCAGCCCAGGTCCTCCGAAATGGAGACAGTGGGTAGCTGGGCACCAAGCCAGGCGTGATTAATGATTGACTTCTTTAATATTTAAACAAAGCTCATCTCCAGCCACTCTGCTCCAGAGATGGCCTTATTCAACACACACACCTGCTGCCCAGCCTGTTGCCCCGGGGAGCAAGCACAGGGCAAACAGCGCCCTTCCAGGCTCAATGGGGGAAGGGAGAGGGAGGGGGGATGAGGAGAAAGCTGTAGGAGGATATTTGCAATATTAGTGGTGAAGGGACAAGCATGGGGAAAGGGGGGGAAGAACTTTGCCCCTACCTCTTCCAGTGCTTTCCCTCCAGTCTGCTGACCCTGGGGGTGCCGCACCTAATATTGTCAGACTCACAAGGCTGAGGCTAGGGCCTCCTGGGGAACCTGAAAGTCAGGGCCTGTCAGAGAATAGAAGAGACTTGAGAGGAAGGAGCATTAAAGCCAGAGCCACAGAGAAGAGGTACTAGAACTGCAGTAAAGTTTGTAGGAGAATGGCCAAAAAATGAGGTCAGCTCTGTCCAGATAAAGGATCTGAGCCCAGAGGCTAATGGTTTAGGGGACAGAGGTACCAGGTGGAGATCTCCATGGTTCCTATATCTGCCCAGATTTCCAGATGTCTTCTTGGGTACTAGCTGAGGCTGAGTACTTCCTACTCCACCCCAGACTCTACAGCACCCTCGTTTGATGTCCCTGTCACTGCTTTTATTTTTTTGTGCTGTACTGTCCTTATTCACCCCCAAATATTAGCTGTTAGCTCTGTAAGGGCTGGTCACACATCAGGAGTTTGCCTCTGGGTAACATCTCTAGGCACCAGCCTTGACACATAATGGGGACTTGAAAAATGTTTGAATAAGTGAACGAGTGAGTGTCCCACTGCCTAAGTCCCTTCTCAGAGCACCCCACTCACTGAACCGTGAGAAACAGTTCCACTTTCCTTCACAGCCAGCCTGCCCCCACACCAGGGGCAACCAGGACACCTCTGACCCCCAGGAGGCCACATTTGCAGCCCTCTCATCCCCAGCCACAGTGACCAATGAGGTCCCCACCAGACACTGTGGCTCTGCATGGAAAAGTCACACTCAACCGAGGACTCCAAGTCCTTCACCTGGACACCAGAAAAAGCTTCACTGAGCCTCCTTGGCCATTCTCCCTCCCCCACCAACCATTGTAAAGTTTATTTTGCCAGAATATTTCCTTCAAATTTCCTTCCAAATGTCTAACTGCCGAAGAACTTGATTGTCCATCAATTAAACCTAGATGTTCAAAATGGCATCAGAGGGTCTTTATAAATTACCCTTTTTCTGCATCCTCACTTCTCCCACTCCCCAGCTCAGTCCCTCTGCACTGACATCACCCTCAGGCTTTGCCTAAAGTTCACGCTCCATTTTGAATGCTTGTTCCTCAAGGCCTGGCTCAAAATTTGTCACTGGACCCACTACAAACCTCCAAGCCCACGAAGATGCTCAGTGAACAAGGGTCCCCTTCTCCTCTCCAAGAACCCTCAATAAACTGTACCCCACCTCCATCTGCCTCTTCCAGTGTGTTCATTTGCTCTCAGTACTCAAACACTTCTATCAGCGGTCACTCACTAATAGGTGGTTTTAAGTTTTTTTCTTTCAGGCTGTGCCTATGTGCTAAGAGTTCTTAGGACTTCGATGGAGGCGTTTTATTGCATATTTCTTGTGCAACCTTCATATGTATCCTTCCCCACCCTCCCAGGGTCAGGCACTGACTGGGCTTGACACTGCATGGGCACAGAGGCTGGGCATGTGTCAAGTGAGGTCTAGAGGCCTAATGGTACCATTATTTGGGTCAGGCTTAGTGAGTGGCCAGTCCCTGGAGAGAGCCTTCAGCAAAAGACCATTCGAGGCTCCTTCGGTCTGCCCACCTCGCCTGTCTGGGAGACTCTCCTGTTCTGGGAGGGGAACTCCTCTTCAGTCCTAGGAGGAGGGTCGAGAGATGCTCAGGCCATTGGCCATTGGGACATGAACAGAAGCTCCTCAGAGAAGCCCTGCCCCATTCCAGGCCCTGGATCCCCGCCCTGCTCCCTAGGATTCAGGGACGGTTCTTGCCCTGTGAGTCCCGGGGGAGTTGCCCCCGCCCCGCGCCCCCTGCCCCGCAGACCCAGCCAGACCGCGGGCCTTAGCCTCTTTCAGCACCGATGCGCGGACAGCTCCCGGGCGGGCGCTGAGGGGAGGAGGCGCGGCGAGCGGCGGGCCGGGGAGGGCAGACGCTGCGGGCGGGCGGGGCACCGAGCCTGCAGGCCCTCCCCCGGGGCGGCGCCCACCCGGAGTCCGACTCTGAGCCCCAGGACCGGCGGAGACGCAGAAAGCCGGGTGCGCAGGTGGTTCCCAGCAGGGTCCACTGCTGAAAGATGCCGGTCCGCAGGGGCCACGTAGCGCCCCAAAACACTTACCTGGACACCATCATCCGCAAGTTCGAGGGACAGAGTGAGTGTGTGTGTTTGGGTGGGGGGAGGACGATCTGGAGTCACGGTTCGGTGGCAGGAGGGGCCAGACCCCTTTATTAACTTTTGATGGGGCAGGAGGAGGTTATGGGGGGCGATTCTGTATACAAAAACCTTCGCTTTGAGGTCCTCAACACCTTCTCCATGCCGTCCTCTCTTCTGGAAAACGAGGGGCTGGATGCAGCTCTATCCCTCCCCACAGGGCATTTTTCTTGGTGCCCCAAGCCCTGGCTTCTCTTCCAGTCACTGACTGGCTTCCCCCTGGTGATCACCGCCCCTGATTTCCGCGGTTTCCTTGACTTCCTTCTTTTCCCCAGTAGACCTGGCTATTCTGCTTTTTCCAGCTCTGACCCCCAACCGATCACATTACTGTTCCCTGGTCCTGACTCCTCTTTATTGTTTCCAGAAGGCCTTGGACCTCCCTTCAACCTCACTGACCTCTGCTGCCCTGGGCTTCCCACAATCCCCAAGCCTGACCCCATGGTCACCTCTTTGCTCACCCTTCCTTCATCCCCCTCATTATTTCCAGAAGAAATGACCTTCCCCCCTGACTTTCCTCCCATTATTCCCCAGCCTGACCTCCTCCCCATCTCTCATTCTGATTCCTGTCCTACTCTGGCACCTAAATGCCCCTCCCTGCTGCCATCAGTCCCTATGATCTTTTCCCAATCCTGTCCAATCCTGGCTGCCTAGGTCTCCCTACCTTTCACCTTCTAACCCAGGTCGTAAGTTCCTGATCGCCAATGCTCAGATGGAGAACTGCGCCATCATTTACTGCAACGACGGCTTCTGTGAACTCTTCGGCTACTCCCGAGTGGAGGTGATGCAGAGACCATGCACCTGCGATTTCCTCACAGGCCCCAACACCCCAAGCAGTGCCGTGTCCCGCCTAGCTCAAGCCCTGCTGGGGGCTGAGGAGTGCAAGGTGGACATCCTCTACTACCGCAAGGATGGTGAGGTGCAGTCGGGCCAGGGGCTCTGAAGGGCAAGTTTGGCTCCTCTCTTGTCCATACAGGGTGGCCTCTGGGAGGGCACTGACCCAGGGACCAAAGGGCCTGGATGAATTCTGTTTCCTCTCCTGGTCTCCATTTCTTCATTGGTAGGGAGAAGCAATGGGCATTGAATGCTATATCTTCTGAGGTCCTTTTCACAGGCTAAGCCAAGAACTAGACCTGGCCTGGGGCAGAGCCCATCCCTGCTCCACCACCCCTCCCCCTGTTCCTGGTCTCCTGGCTATCCACTCTGTCACAGTCAGCCCCAGCTGTCAGGAAGCTGGGATGGAAATTAACCCTCCCTCATCTCCATCTGCTCTGAGGATTAAAGAACGAGTCACCCCCTCAAGGCTTCTATGACCAGGCAAGGCATGGGGGCTACTGGCTAGGAAAGAGGGGTGGGCCTGGCTTATCCAGTCCCAGCTCTTTGGGAAGGTAGGGTCTGGAGCTTGCCCCAGCCAGATGACTCATCCAGATGGAGTTTGGGTTGTTACTGTCACCCAAACTTATTGCAAACAAATCAGAAGCATAAGACAGGGCTGAGGCATAGCTCAAAAGGTCAAAAGCTCAGCAGTCTTTGAAGTCCTCCTCCCAAGACCACAGATTCCCCAATGGACACGGGGGCAGGGAGTGGGTAGGAACTAGGATCAGAGTAGAAAGTCCCTTGGAAACCACCAAGATCAATGACCCTCAATCTGGTTCAGCATCGGGATTACCTGGAACATGTTTTCCAAAACACACCTTCCCTAGAGAAGCTGACTCAGAAGTTATGAGATGAGTCCAGGCGGGTGTATTTGGAAAAATCTCCCTGGTGGTTCTGCTATTCTGACACATTTAGGATCCACTGATTTAGAGAAGTTATTTCATTTTAAAGATGTGCAAGGAACTTTCCCAAGATCCCACCTCTGGTTGAACCCCAAAACTCTGGATTCCTCCCTCTGAAATGTTTGTTCTGAGGAATCACAATAAAGAGAGAAAGGGCCTCAATTCCCTCTTTGCTTGGAGACAGGATTTTTGGGGGAAGGAAGCCCCCACATTAAATAGGATGAAGGTCACTTGAGTGCAGAAAAAGGGCAAATAAATGCCTTTGGACTGGAACTGAGAGGTGCTTAGAGTCCAGGTTCCAGTTGCCTGGTGTGTGTGTGGAATGTGAATGTGACTGAGTGTGTGTGTGTGTGTTTATGGGTTCTGGGGAGTGTCTTGGGTAGGTCCTGGTTGTCTCTTGCAGCTGCCACCCAAATGAGCATCAGGTGGGAAGTGCTGTAGCTAGGGGCACCAATTAAGAGACCAGGAAGAATCTGGCTTAGTCTGATAGTATTCACAGGGTTAATGAAGTCAGAATATTTTTAAAAGCTGTAACCTCACCTCTTCACATCAATTTAGGGAGGAGGTGACAGACAGGGGAGTGAGAAGGGTCCCAGAGGAACAGGACAGGGACAGAAGGAAATGGGGGTGAGAGGTAGCAGTTTCTTTCTCTTCCTCTCCTTGACCTGAGAGATTTACCTGTCTACCTGTACTCAAGGGCATGAGGTCCGATCCCAGACTTATGGGGATGTAAGAACAGGGTTCTTAGATTCCCCTTCAGCACCCTGCAGGTACCTGGGCAGGGGGCAGAGGTCAAGGCCATGCATGGCCCCCTGATATCCGGACTTGGGTCTTCAGAACCCAGCCGAGCCTTCCAGCTATAAGAAGAGATCCTGGAAATTTAGTCTTGGAGGCTGGCCCTGGGTAAAAATGAGCAATCACCCATATATCTGATGCCCCATAGGTTCCAATGTATCTCTCCCCCTCCCTCAGTTCTTCCTTATTCTGTTGCCCAAGACTTTCATCACCTAGATCTTCTTGAAATTGGCCTGCACTATCCTCAGGAAAGGATATGGTACTCAGGTTAGGTGTGTTTACCTTTGGTTCACTCTGACCACATGGTCATTTTGTTGTTGTTGTCTTGTTTTGGGCAGTACTGGAGCTTGAACCCAGGGGTGCTCTACCACTGAGCGACATTTTTTTAATTTTGAAGCAGGGTGTCAGTAAGTTGCTGAGACTGACCTTGAACAATCAATCCTCCTGCCTCAGCCTCCTGTGTAGCTAGGATTATAGGCATGTGCCACCGTGCCTGGCTATCATATTATCATTTTTAAAAATTGTACTTATATACATCTTACATTCCTGCTGAGGAGCATCCTAATAATGTTTTTTTTTTTTTTTTTTTTTTCCCCTTCTCAGGTCAATACTTCCTCTCTACCCCACCCCCTGACTCCAGGGAGGTGGGAAGGGGTCCTGAATAGATCTCTAGCTGGTTTATTTATAATCCTCTTTTCCTCTAAAAGGGTAATCCACTTAAAATTGTCCAAGTCAAAATGGAGGGTCTGTGTTCATATATCTCCACATGGTACAGCTGCCTAAAGTCAGTTCAGAAGCCAGGGCACTTGGTAAAAATCACTCAAAGAGATCAAAGCGAGAGACTCCTGAGAGACAGAGGCTCTTCCTTTCCCTGCCTTTGCTAGGGAAGTAAGAACCTAATAGACAAAGAGGAGAGACTGTTGTGGGACTAGAACTGAGGAGCGTCTGGAGTGAGGCATGGGGAGCACTCAGATCCCCCACCTCTGGGCACCGCCCCAGGGCCCAGCCCCACCTGCCTTTGCCAGGTCCTCTACTCTTTGGAGCCCAAACCAGAGTCCCCTAATCCCCAAGCCAAACTAGAGGAGTCCGGTGACTTTTCCATCTGCAGCTCCAGATAAGGAGGACAGGACAAGGTGAGGTCAGGGGCTACTACCTGCCTCCACCCTCCCCGTGTTTTCTGCATGCTCACTTGTAATAACAGGAGGGGCCAAGCTGGGGTGACATGGAGCAGCAGCCTCCTGGTGGTGGCAGCTCCTCCTCCTCCTCCTCCTCTTCTTCTTCTTCCTCTTCCTCCTCCTCCTCCTCCCCTTCTTCTTCTTCTTCTTCCTCCTCCTCCTCCTCCTCTTCTTTCTTCCTCCTCCTCCTCCCCTTCCTCCTCCTCCTCTCCTCCTCTTCTTCTGTTTCTGTTTCTGTTTCTGTTTCTGTTTCTGTTTCTGTTTCTGTACTGGGGATTGAGCCGACATTTTACCACTGAGCTATACTCCCAGTTCTTTATTTTGAGACAAGGTCTTGCTAAGTTGCTTAGGGCCTCTATAAATTGCTGAGGCTGACCTCAAATCTGTGGTCCTGCTGCCTCAGCCTCCTGAGTCACTGGGATTACAGGTGTGCATCACTGCACTGGGGTAGTGGCAGCTTCTTGTAGCACCACTGGTCCCTGAGGGGTCACCACAATGCTGGGTGGAGTGTTGTAAAGAGAGTGGGCAGGGCAGGGAGTGCTGCTCAGTGGTAGAGACCTTGCCTAGCACATGCGAGACCCTAGGTTCCATCCCTGCGTGAGAAAGAAGGGGAGGGACAAGTGAAAGATAACAAGGAGGCTGTGAAAAGGAGAGGGTGAGTGTCAGAACGGGGAGGGGGTTTGAGCGATGAGAAACTAGGGAAGAAACAGTTCTGGAAGGAGAGAAGAACAAAGAGAAGCGGAGTGTCCTGGGGGCCGAGGGGTGGGTGCTGGAAGGAACCCCAAAAAGCCCCAGGCAAGGACACCAGAACAGTGCCACTCCTGGGCACAACCTAGGGCACTCACCTCTGCTCACCCAGATGGTTACTCGTGGGCTCTGAGCCACAAATAAGCAAGGACAGCCAGTCTGGGAAACAGGGAGAGAATCCTCTGCACTCTTCCTCATTCTCGTAGTCTCCTGTCTGCCTACTCCAAAGGTAGTCAGCATGGGGACGGGCAAGGCACACCAACCCTCACCACTCCTCAGCCCATGCTGCTGTGGTGGGTGGCCCTTGGTCCATTCCTAGTATGGGACTTCCAATGATAGCCCAGATGGGTGGGTACAGTCACTTGAAGACTGGCCTTGGCAGCTCCCAGCCACATAGAAAGCCTGGAGGTCCCACCCCTCTGCCCAACAAGGCCCCTGTCCTTCCCCCAACCAGTCCAGATCTCCCCAGTGCCTAAGGAACTGAGGACACAGTCTAGACTTAGTGGGTTGGAGGTTCACTACGCCCCAGGCTGACAAGAGTGTCTATAGCTCTGTGAGCCCAGGAGCGGGTCAAGCCAGAAAGGTGACCTCTTCTTGGTGTGGATGTCTCCCCTGGGTCCAGGCAGCAGCTGGCAGATGGCTGCCTGGTGCCTGGGAGCCCAGGAATCTGATCTGGGAGATTCCTGCTCCCCAGAGGAAAGTGGACAGGAGGATGGGGGAGGCTCAGCTACACCCCAGTTCTGATGGCTGTGAGGAGGGCTGGGGGAGTAAGCTCCAAGCAGGGAGTCTGGGGAAGGGCAATTCCTGTGTTTCCCGAAGTAGCAGCACTCGTGCCAGCTGGCCTCAGTCCCCCACGTAGACGAGTACATCATTCATCCTGCAAGCAACAAGCAACTCCCAGGATGGCTGAGACAGACCCAGGACTGCCTTCCAGGAGTGCAGTTCTGATTTCTGATTTGCACGGTCACCTGTGGCCCTTGTCCCTGAGGATCCTGCCCTTTGGATCTGGCACCTGCCAATAGTTTGAATTTAGGGACAAAAGATCCCCCATGGTGTACCTCCCCACAGGCTGGTATTGTTTCACCCACCAGTGGGGCAGTGGTGAGACCCTGGAGCAAAGAGAGGGGACAGAGGCTTGGGACAGAGGCACTCAGGGGGAGGGAGGGGAGCAACAGGGGTCTGAGCTGCCAAGAAGGTGGAGAGAGTGGCACTAGGGGGCCTTCTTGCTCCCTGACTCCTAAGCCACTGCCCTTTCTGCTCCCCAGTCCCAGCCTCTGCCTTGAGACCCTACCCCAGCAACCCTTCTATCAGATAAAGCCCTTCCCTTTCCTAAGCTGTTGTGTGCTGATGGCCCAGGAGTCCCAGCTCCAAGTCCCCTCCCAGCCCCAATAAATCAGTTTCTCAGAACCTCAGGCTCTCATCTGCAGAACAGGGGTCTATACCTGCCCCCTGAGGACTTCCTGAGGCCTAATGTGCCAACTGGCTTCATGCCCAGCACTTAGCACGTTCCCAGCAATGCGTTCCTTCCAGCATCAGGGAAGCGGGCATCTTTGTGGGATGGTGATATGAACTGAGCCCAGGGCCAGCCAGAGCTACATGGGGGTGGAACACTCCCACCTCACCTCCCCACTTAATCCACCCCCATCTGCTCTGCTTTAATTACAGCAGAAGCAAACCTCGAGGTTAAGCCCTGAGCTGAGGGCTGAGTGTGGACTTGGACCTGATGCTACATTATCTCCTAATGAGCAGCTTAGCTGCTCTCCCCACCTCTGCCCTGTGGGTGGGGCACCTGCTGAGCAGCCTAACTCACCTTCTGCCCAATAGTTCTGATCACTGTCCAGGCCTTTTCTCTCCAGTGGATGCCCTTAACTTGACCTTCACTCTGCTGCCTCCCTAGCTGGGTCACTACAGGAGGGAACCCCTGTGGTGATCACCTCCTGTCCCTACTAATGGTGTTTGCAGCCTCCAGCTTCCGCTGCCTGGTGGATGTGGTGCCAGTGAAGAATGAGGAGGGAGCTGTCATCATGTTCATCCTCAACTTTGAGGACCTGGCCCAGCTCCTGGCGAAAAACAGCAGCCGCAGCCTGACCCAGCGCCTGCTGTCCCACAGCTTCCTGGGCTCTGGTGAGTGAGCCAGGCTGCAGGTGGCAGTAAAAGAGAGTCGGGTACCCTGGCCCTGGCTGCTCTGATCCTGGCCCTGGTTTCAGAGGGATCCCATGGCAGGACGGGCGGACAAGGGCCTGGCTCCAGCAGGGGCAAGTACAGGACCGTCAGCCAGATCCCACAGTTCACTCTCAACTTTGTGGAGTTCAACCTGGAGAAGCATCGCTCCGGCTCCACCACGGAGATTGAGATCATCGCGCCCCATAAGGTGGTAGAGCGGACGCAGAATGTCACTGAGAAGGTCACTCAGGTGCGAGCCTGCTGGGTAGGGAGGGCAGAACTGTGCCAGGCCTCCAGGGTCCTCTCCCAGGTCCTGGGCCTGCTCTTATGGGTCCTTGGCTACCAGAAAGACAATGGCTCATCCTGCTCCCTTGTGTCTGGTCTAAGCCCCAGGCCTCCTGTCCTATGGGAGGCTGATTCTTTAGACCTGAAGGCCTACCCTAAGGCCACAGCCCAGGGACCCAGCTCCTGGAGCTAGGGCAAGTTGGGGTCAGCAGGACCTATGAGAGTGCCACCCTCAACGTCTGGAGGAGCTAGAGATTGGGGAGACACAGGCTTCTGATAGGCCTGTCCAAGGCTCTGTCAATCACAGGAAAGGTGAGGTGGAAAGTGGCTGTTATCAGGGAAATAAAGAGAAGAGGAAGGAGAGATGGCAGGAGGCCCGCAGTCTTGTTCCTATCCCTTGCCTTTGAGATGAGAGCCACCTCGCCCCTCAACATGGACACAGGATCCTCCTACATGACCAACAGAGGTGGGGTGGGATTCACACCTTCAGCTAACTTTGAACAGACTCCCAGGGGCCCATTACTGAATGTCCCCTTTCTCTTGGATTCACTTCTTGTCCACCCAAGATAAATGTTCCTGGTCCTCTGTTTCAGCTGGACCCACTGTCCTTTCTCATATGCTTGATGACCTGACCATTCTGGAGGGAAATGCAAAGAATTCTGCTTGACGCTTCGGTGACCAGGGTCCTGGCACTGACTCACTGTGTGACCTTGGGCATGGAATACACCTGCCTTCTGGGCCTTGGGGTTCTCATCTGCAGGAAAGAGTTAGACTAAATGGTCCCTGGGGATTCATTTGGCATAACTAGTGGCAGTCCAGGAAGCAGACAAAGCTCTCAGCCAAAGGGAGGGGCCTAGGTCAAGGCTGAGCAGCAGGGTGCAGAGCTTCATATCTCCGTGAAGGGGAAGATGCCCCCTTTTTATTTGAAGTGCAGGCAGTACTGGAATCAAGTATGAAGGAAGCCACACAGCCCCTCCCTGAGTCCAAGGACTCTGAGGAAGGAAGGAGTCCAGACTGGTGGACTGGGCCCTGTGACCTGACCCTGGGAGGCCCCCTAGCTGCCCATACCAGGGCTTCTTAGGTTGACGCTGCTGGTGGTGTCTGTCATGATGGGGACTGCTATACGAAAGTCATCTGTGAAGATGGACAAACCTAGCTGAGGCCCATGGCATCTGCTCCTTTCTTACTTCCTGCCCCTGTCCCTCTTGGCTTCACAATCCCCCAACCCCCTGTGTACTTTAAGGCCATGAGAGGTGCCTGAAAGAGCTCAGAGGAGGGGACTGACATAGTCCAGAACAGGGAAGTCCCATGAACCTCATCCAGAACTTAAAGGGCCTACAGGGTCTTGATCTCACTCCTGTGTCCTTATATCCTGAGGGCATGCAGCTCCAGATGGTCCTGGGCTGGGCAGGCTTTGCCTTTGAAGGGTCCTCACGCTGGCTTCAGAGTCAGTGGGAGACTAGAGGGGTCAGTGGCCCCCATGTCTGCAACCCTGAGAGCTGAGGGGCTAGTCAGTCTCTTCTCAGCTGACTTGGATCCCACTCTTGGTTCTGGTGCCTTCCTCTCGTTCCCCACTGAGGCGGGGCTGGGGAGGGAAGCAGCTTCGCTGCCCTGCAGCCTGCAGCTCCCAGTCAGGCTGCCAGTGCTCATTCATAGTTGAGATCTCACGTGGATCCCATGCTAGAATCCAGGGATGAGCAGGCGGGGTGAGGGAAAGCAGGCTGGCCAAGCTTATACTCCAGTGGAAAGCGATCACATGGTCAAGGCGGCCTACAGGGGCAGGAAATTTTTAAAAAAGGGTCCAAGTCTATTTGGGGTCAGAGGGGGCTTCCTGGGGAAGTGAAGCATGAGTGAGGTCTGAGAGTTAGACAAGAGGCCACTACAGAACAGGGATGCTGTGGCCCCCACTGTGGGGTTTGTATGTTACATCAGGAACCCTCTGGTGGAAACTAACCCTTTGCTGGATCTTCTTTCTTGTGATCCCATCTGCTAACTGATCTGATCTGTAAGGTTAAAATCTTACATTGCAGATTTTCTTAAACCAGAACCATTCACCAGAAACCCATCTGGTGAGGGAGGGGATCAAGGGGACACCCCTCAGGTTCCATCCCTGTTGGAGAAGTGTCTGAGGCAGGATGAGGGAGCAGGAGGGTGGAGGGGGAATGACTGCTAAGTGGAGTATACCATGTGCATGCAAATAGATACATCTTATTTAATCATCCCTTGCAGTTGTGGTTATCCCACTTTGCAGATGGGGATACTGAGGCACCAGAAGTTAGAAAACTTGCCTCATGGAACAGATATAGAAAATGTCAGAGTTGAGCACCATGGCACATGCCTGTAATCCCAGTGGCCTGGGAGGCTGAGACAGGATTGCGAGTTCAAAGCCAGCCTCAGCAATAGCAAGGCCCTAAGGAACTCAGTGAAACCCTGTCTCTAAATAAAAATATGAAATGGGGTTGTGGATGTGGCTCAGTGGTGGAGTGCCCCTGAGTTCAATCCCTGGTACCTCCAATCAAATTTAAAAAAAAAAAAAAAAAAAAATGTCATACCTGGAATTCAACCTTGAAGATCTGACGTTAAAACCCATGCCCTTCCTAATGCCCCAGCTACGTCATTTGGGGCAGCTGGGCATCTTGGGCCCGATCCTAAGTGACTCTGTTGCTCACAGTGTTGGACGCAGGGATGGGATAGACAAAAGGGAATGCACTTCCGCTGAGTGTAGTGAACATCCTGCTGTGTGAAGCAGCTGGGGATCCCTGGGACCCAGGATTCCAGATTGGCTACCCTAACCCAATTTTTTTTTTTTTTTTCCTGTGGGAGGCTCTGAGAATTGGTCCCAGGTAGGATCTTATTGGTCCGGGACCCTTAAGACTGAAAAGTCTATTCTGGGGGTGACCTGCTCCCACCAGAAACCCCAAACTTAGAATCCTCCCAAACCTACCTGAGAGTAGTGGCCCACCATACTATCACTCAGTCTAGACTCTTTTCTGGAATATGCCCAGAAGATCCCGGTCCTGGCCACACCTACTCCAGGATGGCCTGTTTCTGAGGGTAATTGTGAGCTTCATACCTGGGTCACCATGAGACAGAGCTGTCCCTGCCTCCTGTGGCCCACTTCTTCTGTCTGCACTGTTCCCGACACATCGGTCTCCTTAAGGAACTTGCCTCCTCATATGCTTGTCCTTCACAGCCTTTGCTACCCATTCCTCTCTCATGCCTCCCTTCCTCGTCCTCCTCAACAAGATCTGTCTCACCAGCAGTGTCTCACTCACCACCATGATCCCCACTCCCAGGTCCTGTCTCTGGGTGCAGACGTGCTGCCGGAGTACAAGCTGCAGGCGCCACGCGTCCACCGCGGGACCATCCTGCACTACAGCCCCTTCAAGGCCGTGTGGGACTGGCTCATCCTGCTGCTGGTCATCTACACCGCTGTCTTCACACCCTACTCAGCCGCCTTCCTGCTCAGCGACCAAGATGAGTCACAGCGGGGGGCCTGCGGCTACACCTGCAGTCCACTCACCATGGTGGACCTCATTGTGGACATCATGTTCGTCGTGGACATTGTCATCAACTTCCGCACCACCTATGTCAACACCAATGACGAGGTGGTCAGCCACCCCCGACGCATCGCCGTCCACTACTTCAAGGGCTGGTTCCTCATTGACATGGTGGCTGCCATCCCGTTTGACCTGCTCATTTTCCGCACGGGCTCTGAGGAGGTGAGCAAACCCCATCCAGGCCAGCAGCCATGGCTGTTCCCTGCACCCCAGCCCCAAAGCCTCCCTGGCTCACAGCCCTGGGTGCAGAGAGCTCCTGGCACTAGGCATCTTTACCAAAACAAGTGGCAATAGAAAGAAGGCTTTGGACATCTGCCACCAGGTCCTTCTCTGCTCCCTCATTCTGCCCCCTCTGGAACCAGGCATGGACTCTCCTGTCGTCCCAGCCTCTCACACTGCCTTCTAAACCACACCCAGCCTAGTTAGAAAGAAGCTATAGGCCACACCCCCATGCAGCCTTCCCTCTTCTGGTGCCCAGCCCCTCATCTATGCCTACTGTGCTTCCCATGGGTGACATGAGAGCATAAAAATGCATCAAGCCCCACTTTGTCCTCCTGCCCCATCTTCTCAGGATCAACTTTCCACTCAAATCCACTCTGTCTTCTGGGTTCCAGTCACCCCCCATTCCTCCCCGGCAACCACCGCAGCAGTGTCCCACCCTACCCCCAGCAAATCATCCCCAAGTCCGCTCCCCTCCTCTCCACCCCACTGCCCCTGCCTACACCAAGTGCCTTCTTCCCCACCTCTGCCCCAACCTCACTCCCCTCCGCACCACAGCTAAGGTTCAGATTGCTAACCTGACCTGTCACTCCCCCTCAAACCTTTAGTGGCTCCCAAATCCTACAGAATAAAAGCCAAACTCTCTGTGGACCCTGAGGTCCACAGGAACAGCCCGGCTCACCTTCCCAGGCTCCTTTCTCACTGTTCTGCCATCTCTCGCTCTACACTCCAGGCTGTCACACCATACTTGGTTTCCCATGTGGGCTGTGCCACTTGGCACCTCCATGCCTCTGCCTGTGTTGCCCCCAGTGCCAGGAGTGCCCTTTCCCTCTCCTGCCCGTCTCCCTGAACACCCAGCCTGTCTCTCAAGACTTCCTCGGGTGTTACCTCTTCTGTGAAGCCTGATCTGCAGACTCGACCTCCCCTTCCTCCTTGTCCCCATCTGATTTCTCTCCTAGCATCCAGGACACTGTCTTGTGCGTCAGGCTGAGAGCTCCTTAAGGTCCCACACTAGGCTCACGGCCAAGTGCCTGATCCAGAGCAGGCTTTCCCTTAGCGGATTTTGAATGACTATGTGATTGATGTGCAAATGAACAAAATGCAGCCTGAGTGTGTCCTTTCAAGTGCTAACCTCGGAGCCCTGGGGACCTTTCCCTGCCCTCCAGACCACGACCCTGATTGGGCTACTGAAGACAGCGCGGCTGCTGCGGCTGGTTCGAGTGGCCCGGAAGCTGGATCGCTACTCTGAGTACGGGGCGGCAGTGCTCTTCCTGCTCATGTGCACCTTTGCGCTCATCGCGCACTGGCTGGCCTGTATCTGGTACGCCATCGGCAACGTGGAGCGACCCTACCTGGAGCCCAAGATCGGCTGGCTGGACAGCCTGGGTGCTCAGCTTGGCAAGCATTATAATGGCAGCGACCCGGCCTCGGGCCCCTCAGTGCAGGACAAGTATGTCACGGCCCTCTACTTCACCTTCAGCAGCCTCACCAGTGTGGGCTTCGGCAACGTCTCACCCAACACCAACTCTGAGAAGGTCTTCTCCATCTGCGTCATGCTCATCGGCTGTGAGTGCGAACTTGTGCTGTGGGTCTTTCCCGTGAAATTCTGTTCTTAGTTTTGAAATAGACACAACACAACATAGTAATGATGCAGTCTGTACACTGAGTGTGCAGAACATGAACTTTTGCATATGTATCCACCAATTATACACCTGTACAGCCATTGCCATAGGCCAGGCACCAGGATTATCATCTGCAGGCCTCAATGCAAAATGAAAACTTCTAAGTTAAAAAGTTAAGAATTTTGAGATCATGTCAGCATAGCAGTAAACCCATCTAGGGCCCTGTGGGACTGCAGAGGCTGCATGCTCATGAAGCAAGCCCTGCCAGTCTCTACTTTAAGCCCTTTACAAAAGCCCACAGTTCATTTCTTATGAGCCCACTTTACAGAGCAGGAACCAAAGGTCTTAACTTGCCAGGAGGCATACAGCCAGGAAGTCTCAGAGCCCCAGTGTAGCCCAGGTGGTGGGCTCCAAGGCTGTGTTGCTCTCTGTTCCTGAACCCAGTTGCCTGCCCCCCAAGACACCTGCTTTAGGAACTTGAGATGCACTGTGGAATTTTACACATAGATGAAGTTGTCATGTTCACAGTATTTAGAGATGTGAAAGCCCAGAAAAACAAAAACAAGAAAAAGAAATGGGTGAAAACAAGAGACCAAGAGTTTTCCCTTCATTATGTTTACAACTTGAAAGAGAAAACAAATCCGAACTTAAAAAAAAAAAAAAAAAAAAAAAAAAAAAATCATTGCCCTAGTTCTTTCTTCAAAGGAGTTTGGCCTCTGGGCCTGGGAAGAGCAGAGGGAAGAGGACAGGAAGCACCAAAGTCTTTGTCCCCTATGTGCTCTGGCGTTGTCTTAGGCTTTTCTTACTTTGCTCTGTTCAGCCCTGGATAGAGGGGTCCCTCACCAGAAGGCTGCCAGGGAGAGGGAGGCCTGGAGTGGCGTGGCCTAGTGACCACGCTCACTCCGTACCTGGCCCCGGCCCCTGCCCTCAGCTCTCATGTATGCCAGCATCTTTGGCAACGTGTCGGCCATCATCCAGCGCCTGTACTCGGGCACCGCGCGCTACCACACGCAGATGTTGCGCGTCAAGGAATTCATCCGCTTCCACCAGATCCCTAACCCTCTGCGGCAGCGCCTGGAAGAGTACTTCCAGCACGCCTGGTCCTACACCAACGGCATCGACATGAACGCGGTGAGCCCCGCTTCCCTGGCGGGGTGGGCGGGCGACCACTTCTGGCTATTGCCCCGGGCAGGTCCAGGTCCCTCTGGCTCAGGGTGCTCCTGGAGTTCTGCCCTCCCGTCCCCCAGCCCCACCCGAGCCGCGCCCCACTGGACTCGCCCGCCCGCCCCGCAGGTACTGAAAGGCTTCCCCGAGTGCCTGCAGGCGGACATCTGCCTGCACCTGCACCGCGCGCTATTGCAGCACTGCCCCGCCTTCCGCGGCGCCAGCAAAGGCTGCCTGCGCGCCCTCGCTGTCAAGTTCAAGACCACGCATGCGCCTCCCGGGGACACTCTGGTGCACCTCGGCGACGTGCTTTCTACGCTCTACTTCATCTCCCGCGGCTCCATAGAGATCCTGCGTGACGACGTGGTGGTGGCCATTCTAGGTGGGTCAGGCAGAGTGGACTAGGCCTGTGTTGGAGGATGGAAGCCGGAGATAGCCTATCTGGGCCACCATCTTCCTATTGAGGAACGTGGCACCTTTAACTGACCAGTCTTGCGCCCAGCATGCTTCTGGAGAGCTTTATACCCAGACCTAGAACCCTTAACGCAATCCCTCTGCCAGAGGCCCCATTTTCCTGATAGAGAAGTTGAAGCTCAGAGAGCTCATGCTAGTCATTGATCATGCAGGGATTCCAGGACTTCGTGTCTGACTCAGAAACCCAGGCAGGTTCCATCCTACCTTACACCCTCGAGTTCAGGATAACAAGCCAAGGGTCAGTCTTGTTTGGAGGGAGGTGGCTGGACGGGTACCCCAGTCTCATTCAGTGCAGCTGCAGAGATAATTGGACACTTTGGAGGAACCATATGATCACTGGGAAGGGGGACAGATAGAGGTTTCAAGTAACCGCTGTCACTTACCTGCTGTGGGATCTGGGGTAAATCATTTCACCTCTCCGGTCATCACAGAGTCCTCTACTTGATGCCCACTTTCCTTGCCTTCCCTGTGGACTTCACTCTAAGTCTCCAACTCCAACTTCAGTCTGGTCCTCTTTTGTTTCTATGGCCTGAGTTTCTTCCAACCTCTTTGGACCAGCCTCCCCCCAGGGCTCCTCTGCCTACTCCTCTCCCCAAGCCCTCTCTCAGTTGGTTGTCAGCAAGCACTAATGCTCTGTTTTCTTCTCCTCAACCCACACCCTCACCTGGGCCAGCTCCTTGCTTGATAAGCCACAGCCTAGACCTGTGCCAGGAGGACCCTCAGCTTTATCCCAGTCCCAATCTCTCCTTGCCCTGGAATATTCCATTCCTTCCTGGGCATGACCACCATGATATTCAGATAAGCAGACCAGACTCAACATATCCCAACCTGAAACCATCACGTTCCCTCAAGAACAGCTCCTTCAACGTGGCATCCCCCCATTACGAGTCCTCCCCCACTGCCCAGGCTACGGTCAAGCAGACAAGCGTCCTGCCTTCCTTCCATTCCCCCGCCCACCTTCCAGTTAGTCACAGAACCTTCTCTGTTCTGCTGTTGGGACCTCTCCCATACCTGTCTCCTTGTCCCTTGCCTGAGTCTGGCCCTTATCGTGTCATTCCTGGGCAGGTGTCAGGAGTTCCTTTCCTGTGGCCTTGTGTCTGGCCTACTCCCATGCTCCATCCTCCTCCAAGGACACATCTGTGAATACTCCTTTTCTGCTTAAAGTCCTTCAGTGGTTCCCCATGGCTCATGGGATAAATGTAAACCCCTGTGCATGACATGCACAGTTCTACCCAATCTGGTCACGCTGAGTCCTGCCACCCTTCCCCTGGTATTTCATGCCCTAGTCTTACAAATGACTTCCCATTCTCTAATCTGTCATCTCTGTCACACCTCTGTGTCTGTACATGCTGCCTCCCTGCTTGCAGTGCCCACCCTGTGCCTGTCTGGCAGACCCCAGTCAGTCATCCCTCAAGGATGGGCTCAGTCGTGAGCTCCTCTATGAAACTTTCCCTCACTCCCAGCCTACCCAACAAGTGCCACCCATGTGGGAGGGATAATTATTATTAGTGATTAAGAAGCTAGTCCAATTTAAGTTTCAGTCAGAGACATAAAATTCTCTCATTTTATCCTGAGTAGAAATAGACATTAGATCATAATCCTTCCTGTACTAGAAAACCAGCTTGTTATCACACTGCCCAGATTTCAAGCCTCAGGGTTTCATGTGTGATCCTTGGTGAGCCCGATTTCTCTCTAAGCCTCAGTTCCCTCCTCTGTGACTGACCTTTGATCCTGTTTTCTTTGAGGGATGTGCCCAGCCTCCCTCCATCCCTCTGCCTGTGCTAAACCATTAGCACCCTTTGTGCCTGGGTCACTAGGCTCAGGGGGCTGGACTTTCTGGGGAGTTTGGAGAGAAAGCAATCATAGTCCATGGCACTTGGGGCCCTGGCCTTTCTGTGTGGTGTGACTACATGCTGTTTCTTCTATCCAGATTGCCTTCTCCTGGCTGCTCAGTCCTTGATTCTCTTGGAATTTCACATCCTCTATAAGCCCCCACTGCCCCAACCACCCTTGGTGGAAAGAACCCCCAACTCCTCCATGACCCCGCAGCTCTTGATTCTCCCCTGAAGAAGGCTCCACAAATCATTCTGTAAACTCATTGACTGCTTATGTGCCTGTTGTGTGGGAATTTGGGGACTTCCCCGTGGAAGGGAGAGAGCTTCTTATTCATGTTTATATCCCATGGCCCTCAAAGCGTGTGGCACCAAATGGGTCTAATACCCTGGCCACCAAATGTTCACTCTGTGACCTCCAACTCCAACACCTTGTATTTTCCTAGTCTGGTACTTGCCTTTTGGGGAACTTTCTCAAGCATCTGCTTCTCCGAACAGCCCAGTGAAGTAGGCAATGCAGAGATGGTGGTGTCTGTTTTAGAGATGAAGACACTACTAGAGTCCAGGCTCCCCCTACCAGGACCATGCTGATTCCCTGGCCTCAGAGTGGGGAGTGAGAAGACAGAAGCCTCAGGGAGCCTTGGGGGAGCAGGAAGCTCCTGGCCCTGAGTCCCCTGTACCTTGTTCCACAGTACTGGCAGATTGCAGGGAGCAGGACAAGGTTGGGCAGGGTGGCTCTTTAGTGTCCCTCACTGCCCACTGTCCCCTGACCAGAGGTCAGGGTAGTGTCAAGAGCATGAACAAAAGGGGGGATTCTGATGGAGGGAGGGTTGTTCTGAGGGTACCAGAGACAACAATGTACCCATGTGCCTAGGGCAAGAGCAGCTCTGAGGGAATCTTCGTGGGGTTCAGAGGACAGGCGCAGGGGATACCCTATTTCTGTCCATCCTCCTCTCCCCAGACCTTGATCCTAAGCCCCAGGCACTGGCCAGGATCCATGAGGTGGTGGGGAGGGTCCAGGTCAAGGGGGAACCAGACCCTGGAGGGACCACCACCCTTCTGGCTGGCAGGGAAGAATGACATCTTTGGGGAGCCTGTTAGCCTCCACGCCCGACCGGGCAAGTCCAGTGCCGATGTGCGGGCCCTGACCTACTGCGACTTACATAAGATCCAGCGGGCAGACCTGCTGGAGGTGCTCGACATGTACCCTACCTTTGCGGACAGCTTCTGGAGTAAGCTGGAGGTCACCTTCAACCTGCGGGACGTGAGTCTGGGCCAGTGGGCCAGGGTGGGTGGTGGCTCTTGGCCAGCTGATAATGGGTAATATCCATGCCTGAAGGCATGGCCTGCCTGCCTTTAGGGACCCATCTGACTACTTACTGCCCTTCCTTCCAGTCCTATCCTGCATCTGTTACCAGAATCTCTTTTGTGCCTACCATGACCAGTACACTGCTGAGTCCAGTGTAGCTACCATTTATTGAGCAGCGACTGGAAATGCTGGGAAATGCTGGGCTTCTTTTACATTATCTTACTTAGTTCTCTCTTGCATGCGATGTTATTTTTATCCCCATTTTCAGATGAGGAACCTGAGGGTTAGAGAACATAAATAAATTGGCCAAAGACATACAAGCAAGTAAATGGCAGAACCAAAATGTGAATTCAAGTTTGTCTGACACCAAAGCCTAGGCTTTCCTACCACATGGCACCAGGCTGAAAAGGAGGGGGTCTGCCATCCAGAGGGCTCATGGTGCCAGGCGTGGGGGTGTAAAGAATTGGTGAAGTGTCCCTTCTCTGAAGTTTATCACTCAGTGGAGGAGGTTATAGCAACTCAGGAAAAATAAAGAGCCACACAGACAAATAACTAAAGAGGCCAGAGGATGTACGTGAGAGATCAAATTTCTCTGGAGCTCCAGCTTGCCAAGGAGTGGTGTGGGCACTGCAGTCTCTGGAAGTGCCCAGAGAGGTTTCCTGGGGGGGGGAAGTTTGGAATCAGCTAGCAGGGAGGAGAGGGATGGCGAGGCTGGCAGGGGCACGGTGGCTGAGGCTAGGCACTGAGCCTCGGCACTTCCTTTCCCTGTCATCCCCTAACCCCTCGGCCTCAGGAGGAGGCTCTGGTGGCCCAGGCCCTTTACCTAGGTTCTGGAGGGTGGCACTAAGGTGGGTTTTCTTGCTGTTGATGGAGAGATGAAGTCTCTGTGGCCTGAGTCATCTGTAACCCCAAGGTGCCCCCAAGTCTCACAGTGCCAGGAGGTGAGCAGCCAAAGACGCTGATCTGGAGTGGATCGGGGGTTCCAGCCTGGTCTCCTAGAGAATATTCTCCCCTGGTTCATGCTGAGGGGGGAGCATCAGGGCATGTGGGAAAGCCGGGCTGGAGGAGCAGCTCTCTTACTTTTCTCTCCTAAATCCCAAGACCGCCCCTCTGCCTGTATGTGTGTGCATGTATGCGGGCATGTGCGTGCATGCATGCGTGCACACACACACAGGAAAGCCTGCAGGAAGCTGCCCAGAGCTTCACTGGTGTGCCCAGCCACCTGACACCACCACTTTCTCACCTGGTTGTGACAAGGGCTACAGAGGAGGAGCAGGGACAGGGAGAAACAAAGAGGCCCATCCCATCTTTGGTCCCTGTTACTTGATGCTCTTGTTCCCTACAAGGCAGATGGAGGTTTCCAGTCATCACCCCAACAGGCCCCAGGCAGACAAGACCACCAAGGCTTTTTCCTCGATGACAAGCAGCCAGGTGAGCACAGCCAGCTGGAGCCCCACCTAGTATCCTTTTCATTCTCATGGCCTTTCCTCTGTAGGATCAGGGCTAGTGGCCTTTGTCCCCATTCTTCCCTAGTCTCCCAACCCTGATGATTTACATCCTCAGCCAAGGAGAAAGGTCTCTCTGGTTGCTGGGTGCTCTTCCAGGGGTGGGTAATGATCAAGGACCCTCAGGTTCCACACCAAGGTGCCGAAGGACCCCCTTGGCTGTAACTCCATGGGCAATGAGACCAAGTCTAGAAATTCCCACCTTGGCAGCCCCAGATTCCTTCCCAGGGCTACAGTCCCCTGAGTCCTGGAAACCAGACCTCTACAGGGGCAGGACCTCATGCCCCAGGGCACCCAGGTAAGGACAGCCACCTCCCACCCTGTGTTCCCATGGCAGGTATGGGAAGAGCATGGGGTCTGCCAAGAAGGGACAGGCCTGTGGAACCAGTTACATACAGCAGATGTGTCCCTTTCCCTCCTGCAGATGCAGCCCCTGCCCTGAGCATTTCAGATGCACCTGGCCTCTGGCCTGAGTTGCTGCAGCAGATTCCCCCAAGGAAGAGTCCTCCAAGTCTGCAGCGGAGACCAGACTGCTGGCCTCAGGAGCTAGGCTCTAGGTTAGAGCAGCTGCAGGCTCAGATGAACAGGTGAGTGCCCTTGGCAAGGCTGGGGCAGCTGCAAAGAATCCACCCAGCAGTGGAGTAGGTGAGGGTGCCCCCTCCTGGTGGCTCTGGGGTATCACTGTGTGCTGGGCAGGTTTTAGAATGTTGGTCTCATTTGGAGACAGGTTTCCCCATCCCTGTCACTAAGCACAATTCCTTGGATGGCTTCCTTCAACAAAACCTGGAAATGTGCTAAGGAAGCTTCTTAAGGAAGGGACACACCATGTACAGAAACAAATTCCATGGGGCCTTGGAAAGGGGATGTGGCCTTGGATGGCAAGGCTATAATGGCAAGATAGTCCTGGGTTCAAATTTTGACTTCGTAATTCATGAGCAAGAGTGTGGGCAAGTTACTAAACAGCTCTGAGTCCCAGTTCACCCTTCCATGCAACTGCCATAATTGGAATTCCCATGTCAAAGCATCATTAGGAGGACTGCATGTTTTGTGCTCTGTGCCTGGTCATTAGGGATAAACTAAGGGAACTTGGGCAGAGTCTGTGGATCCAAGTGGGGAAGTAGCTGCAGGTAGGACCCAGGTTGCCTTTTCACTCAGGAGGAAAAGTACATAGGCTACAAAATCCAGAGCTGCCCTCAGGACCTGAACTGCTCTCAAAACCCTTATTTTGACTTCGGGGCTCTGTCTGGCAGGCTGGAATCCCGCTTGTCCTCAGACCTCAACCACATCCTTCAGCTGCTTCAGCAGTCCATGCCCCAGAGCCACAGCAGCTACATCCTGGAAGCCCCTGCCTCCAATGACCTGGCCTTGTTTCCTGCAGCCTCAGTGACTCAGAGCCCAGGTCCTGGGCTGCCCCAGTGCCATCTGCCCCCTGCACAGGTGAGAGGTGGGGTCATCCCCAGGGGCTCCCTTGGGGGCAGATGCATGCCATTCCTACCCCCACCTTGGTCTCAAGGTGGCAACCGGCCAGTATCTCCATGGCTCAACCACAGCTGTGGCTTGAAAGCCAGAGACCAAGGGCTCTCTGTTTGCTGAATGTTCTTCCAGGGGTGGGTAATGACCAAAGACCTGTCTTACTTTACAATTTTGAGTCATGATGACAGGACAGCCTGAATAGGGTGGTGGCAGAGCCTCAATTGTGACCACAGACCCTACAGCTGGGGCAAGGACAAAAGAACCCTGAGGTGTGGGAGGAGTAGGTAGAGCTCTTGCCAGTTCCTATCCCTGGGTGGATTAACTTCCAGCTTGGTCTAGGGGCTTCTGGAGTGCCTCCCTCTTTCTTGCCCCTCCCAGATGCTAGGCTATGGTGACTTAGACAAATGTACACAGGAGCACAGGAATTCCTCCTCCAGGATGCCTCACCTGGCCATGGAAATGGACAAAACTCTGATGCCAACCTCAGGGCAGGAGCAGCCTGAGGGGCTCCTGTCACCCCTGGCCTCTCTGTGTCCTCTGGAGGTACAGGGACTCATCTGTAGTTCTCGTTTCCCCTCCCTTCCTGAACACCTTGGCTCCACCCCCAAGCAGCTGGAGTTTCAGAGATATGGCTCAGATCCTGGATTCACAAGAAGTTAGGGCCACTGAACCCCAAGATAAGAAACCACATGGGGATGAAAGATAGGTGAGGTGAGAATTAAGGACCTCGAGAGAGGCAGACAGATCCCAAGATGGGCCTCTGAAAACCATTCTCTTAATTTTGAACTACTGACCCAAATGAGCCTAGGTGACCCAGAGGCTTTGCCCAGGCCTCCTCTGGGACACTGTGCAGATAAGTTCCCCTGGTGGAAGGTGGGGGGACTTAGGTGTGGATGTAACTTATGGGACTGAAGGATCAGTGAAGAACGAAGTTTCTGATCCTCCTTGAAAGTTTTGCTCTGGGCTAGGTGATCACCTCCCAGCTCAGAGCCATTCACCACTCCAAGGCTCAGCAGTAAGGCCTGGGGTTGATCAGACCTCCTCCTGAGGGCCTCTAACTGGACTGGAGGTAGAGGTGCCCTCTGTGTGGACATGGCAGGGCAGAGCTCCAGTCCTCTGCCCCTCCGCCCCTGATGGTTCCATGTGAGTTCCTTGAAGTCAGCTGAGTGTCACACAGCTAATAAAGTCTGCGCATTTCATGTTGGGCCTTGTGTGTAACTTATCTAAGGGTCATTATGTCCTTGACTGTGCTGTGGCCTTTTCCAAGTCCTTCTCACAAAGAGCTGGGTAGGGGCTCACCCTCCACTGCATTCAGCATGTTGCAGAATTGAAGGTGGCTTTGCTGGGCCCAGACTAAGGTGAAAGGAAATAGGTACTGGCCTGGTGACCACAAGGAATTGTGACAAATTAACAACTGCATAGCACTCATCCTGTGCCAGGTACCACCCTGACTGCAGTGCAATATTAGTTCAGGTATCCTCCAAACGACCTCAAGGAGTCAGAGGATTATTATCACCATGTTAGAGATATAGGATAAATAGCAGAAAGACTAAGAAACTTAGCATGAGGGGATCTTCTGGGATTCTGGAATTATTCTGACCTGGCACCAAAAATATGAGTGTGTTCAGGTTGTGAAAACAAGTACACTTCTTTGTGTAAATTATGCTCAATTAAAAAAAGAAGAATCATGCCCAACACAATAGGAAAAGAATATAATTTCAACCCAGTTGGTCTAAATTGAGAGCATTTGCACCTGGTTAGTCACCTGAAAAGGGCTATTGTCCCCCAAATTACCTGGTCATTCAGTACACTGGCCCTCAGTCCTTTTTGCTCCAGTACTACCTAAAAGTTTTGAAAATGTATATCCCCCTTCCCACATTGTTGATACCTGAAATAAGGCATTGATAAATTCAAATAACTACAAAGGATGTAACATCCAGTGTGTTAGAAATACTGACAAAATTTTAACCCTTCATTTTTATTAATCCATTTCCACCCAAATAGCATAGTGATTTTAGAACCACCCCATCATCCATTTTAAAAAGACAAGCGGGGCTGGTAATATAGCTCAGTGGTAGAGTGCTTGCCTGGTATGCTTGAGGCCCTAGGTTCAATCACCAACACCACAAACACAAGCACAAGAATAAACTTAAAAATTTTTTAACATCATTACTTTTTTTCTTTCTCATAATCCTATCCCCCCAGTTTTATTCCTACAAGTAATTTCTTTTTATTCTTCAAAGTCTATTATTGATTACCCTATCATGTTTGCAAGATATGCATATAAACTGAAATTTTAAAATTAATTTTTATAACCTTAATAAGGCTTTAAGAATTACACTTATTGGTACAGTTCAAAATGACATAAATATATATTCAAATTTTTATAAGAACTGAAATTTTATTGGGCATACATCTCTTAAAAGAGGGAATTTTTACCCCAAATTGACTCCTATGGTTGGGTGTGGTGGCACACGCCTGTAATCCCAGCAACTCCAGAGGCTGAGGCAGGAGGATTGCAAGTTTGAAGCCAGTCTAAGCAACTTAGTGAGACCCTGTCCCAAAATAAACAATAAAAAGGACTGGGAATGCTGAGGTTGTGGCTCAGTGGTAGAGCACTTCCCTAGCATGTGTGAGGCACCGAGTTCAAGCCCCAGCATCACATAAAAATAAATGAATAAATTAATAAATAAAGGTATTGTGTGCCCCTGGGATCAATCTCCAGTACCAAAAAAAGGAAAAAGACTCCTGTGTCTGTGGATGAATAGTATTATTTTTCATTATGATAAGACGAGGTCCAGCAGCAGTTCAGAACCTATTTTTCCTTCCTTTGCAGTACCAGTAATTGAACCCAGGGCCTCACACATGGCAGGCAAGCACTCTGCCACTGAATTACATCAGGAGATCTTGTTATTTTTGAGACAGGGTCTCAACGAGTTGTGCTTTTTAAATATTTTATTCATTTATTTGGAGACAAGGTCTAAGTTGCTGAGTGTCTCCCTGAACTGCTGAGGCTGGCCTTGAACTTGAGGTTCTCCTGCCTCGGCCTCCCCAATCGCTGATTACAGGAGAGTGCCACTGCGCCCATTCTTTTTTAAAAAGAGAAGACTTAAAGAGGATTGTTATATATAGGATTGTCCCTCTTCTTTTAATTCTTTCTGTATGGTCCCTCAAAATAACATTTATCATTTAAAGGTATACCTAATGATATCATCTAACAATTCAGTACAAACCTTCGATTTTGCTGAAAGCAAAGAATTGGAAACCCTTTAAATTTATAACAACATTACCTAGCTTCAGGCTTCTCCATTTTAAAATCATGGCACGGAGACATTTAGAGCTGGATTAGCATTTGCCTTGGGACCCACGGAGGGGAAGAAACAGGACCAGGAACTGACAAAAATTTTGAGCCAAGCTGGTTGGGTCATTGCACCCGGAAAACCAACCTTAGAATTAGGGAGCATTTCTGGATTCTGCAGGACAGCGAGAGAAGGCCCCTTTCAAACTGACCTAGCACTATCACATCTGCTTGTCTGCGGCCTGTTCTTGGGGTCCCAGGATAATAGTTTCCGTGTTAAATGTCCTTGGGACCAGTGGGGAGCGAAGGTGGTTTCGGTTTGGCGCACGCCAGGCTGCCGGGCCTCCGAACTCAGTGCGACGACAAGCAGTAGGTCCTCCATTAAGGCAGAATTTTTATTTTACTCGACAGCCTGAAGAGGTCGCTCAGAATAACATCAGCAGGGGGGGAAGACAGGGCAGGTCACACAAGAGGGCTCATTCTCAGAGACTTGGCCTAGAACTTGAAGGCCCCCTGCTCGGCAGGCTCGCCCACAGGCCACACACGCCCCCTTGCGCCCGCACTGCGCCTGTTTCTGTTTGACTGATGTCTTGGTCAGCCAATGACTTTTGCGGCAGCGAAAGCATCTGCCTCCAGGAATTGGGCCTATCGAGTAGCCAGAATGACAAACATTTGCGCCAATAGTGAGGAGATTTCGAACACTACGGCCGCAATAACCAATGAGAAGAAGGAATAGCTTCGAAAGGACGTGTCAGGCAGCCAACGGCCAGCGTTGCTGCGGGGGTCGCGTGGCTTCCGTTCCGGGAGGGCGGGGCGGCATCTCAAACGGAAGGTGGTTGTTGTCGGTGCCGAAGCAGGTTTGAAACTGGGGATCGGGCCCGGCCGTCGTTGTTTGTAGCCGCTGCCCCTCTTCCGGGCTAGGCCGTTCCTGCCCGCCCCGCCTCCCTTCGGACCCCTGCGTCCCAGGCCCGGCTCCCCGCCCGACTTGTACCCCACCAGCCGCAGCCCGGTCTGCGGCCCGGCGGCCACGATGTCCCTTCACGGCAAACGGAAGGAGATCTACAAGTATGAAGCGCCCTGGACCGTCTACGCAATGAACTGGAGCGTGCGGCCAGACAAGCGCTTTCGCCTGGCGCTGGGCAGCTTCGTGGAGGAATACAACAACAAGGTGGGCCGGGCCGGGGCTCGGAACCCAGCTGACGGGAAGCGGGCCCCGGGAGCGCTCTTTCCGGGCTGGAGCCTCGACCCTAGAACCCTCCTGCGGACATGCTTTAGCGTCATGGAGCGGTTCCTCAGTGTCTGCCCCTGTGCTTGGGCTTTCGAACTGGTCACCTTTGATTCTGGCAACATTTCAGAACGTGTAGTGGGGAAACTGAGGCACCGTGCTGTAACTTGTCCGAGGCAGATTGGTATTGCGTGTAGGTAACAGGTCTCAAACCCTAGTTTTTACCCCAAAGCTACCCCATTTATTCCTCTCATTTCCCCCCACTCCTGCCGCATTGCTTCAGTTCGGGGTGGGGGAGGGCAGAAGTAGTGATGGCTGTGAAGGAAAACGCAGGCGTTTCCAATAGTGGTCGTGCTCTGCTGGCTACACTAGATTTCTGTTAAGACTGTTTATTAAACGGGTTTCCCCGCCCCGTACTCCCCCTCCTCCCAAATACCACTCCTGGATTCCGGTCCCTTTTGCCAGGTCTGCCTTTTATTGCCTGTTGCTTTCTGATGTCCGACGTCATCACAGCGATCTCTTTTGGAAATCTTGGCATGTATCATGATCCTGCCATTGTTTCTGAATAGAGAAAGATGACATTTGACCTAATCTTAGCCCCTTTTGTGCTCGTTTGCAACCTTTAGAAGTAAGTGTTGCTGGACATCCGTGGATTTGCGACTCCTTCATGAAGCACTGGTAGAAGGGGGAAGCTTTTAAGCTAACTGACAGTTCAGGGTAAATGTATTTTTTGAAAGTTGTTGGGAAGAGTTTTCTTTACCTCTTAATAATCTTCCTTTTATTGTATTAGAGTAAAAGTTGTTATTGATAGTGGTCAGAACAACTGGAAGCTTTGGCTAGTTGTGTTGAAAGCCTGTATTCCTGCTTACTTCTGTGAACATCAGATTTAAGAGTCAAACTGTAGACAGTAATATGTTGGGTACAGCGAAAAAAGCCAGTAATCTAGGGTTTTGTCCTGATTAGCTCTAAGCTGTTGCACAGACCCGTATTATTATGTGTGATCCATAATTTGCTGTGGGTTCCGTTTTACACATGAAATTCCTGTAAAATACATTTGAATATTTTAAGTTTGTTTATTTTGTCAGGAACACATCTGTTTCTCTGGAGTAGGTCCTAACTTCTTTGGAATCTCTGAGAAAAGGATAAAAGGGATGGACTCTCAGTGCCTAGACAGTACACATACTCAAAAAGTTAACAAATCCCAGGGAGTATCCATGGATCTACCCTTGTCCAAGCAAGACAGTTTGTTTTCTTTTCTCTGATGTCTCTTTCTCACACAGCAGGACTGGAATGGAATTCAAGGTCCTGATGTGGACACTGCATTAATAACATTAAGACCACTAGAACTGTTGCCTAAGGATACTGGGGTTGTAGCTCAGTGGTAGAGTGCTTGCCTAGCATGGGTTTTATCCTCAGCACCACATAGAAATAAGTAAATAAAAATAAAGGTATAAAAAATACATTATAATGTGTCTTTCAAGAGGCTGGGATCTTTTCACACAAATCAATGTGTTTTTCTTTTAAGTTCTTTCAGAGTCATTGGGTCAGCCGTAGTCCATTTCTGAGAGGAGAAACTAAGTCACACCTAGGCTACTGATGAAGTCAGTGGAGTAACTGATGTCAAACTTCAGTTGCAGGAACTCTGTCCCAAAGTTTGTTCTTTGGTTTAGCAACAGCATGGAGTTCCTTCTTTATGCCAGGCACATGGGCAGCATGCAGACCAACAATCCCAACATTAACAGAATAAGCCATGAAAAAGATCTTTTTTTTTTTTTTGGTACTGGAGATTGAACATAGAAGCCCTCTACCACTGAGCCACACCCCGAGCCCTTTTTGTTTTATTTTGAGATAAGGTGTATATCACCATGCTCAACTTAGTTAACTATACCTTAATTCACTCACATGATGCAGAGTCTTTAAAATATTTTTGTGCTTCTACCTATTAGGGTTCTTTCCTTCTGTGTGCATGTGTGCACATGCATGCATACTGTGAAGAGCACACTTGAAAGCTGATGCCAACAGAACACTTCTTATAATTGTTTTCAAATGCATAAACACATAGGAGTCCAAAAAGAAACCAATTAAATCAAACTACCAAATATCAAAAACATTTTTAAAACTGGTGATATAGCAGTATGTACCTTGAAATCAACTCTTAAATTATACCATTCAGTTTAATTACCATAATTTTGAAGTAGTGTTGAGGATAAACAGCATTTCAAGATGTTTAACACCTGTAATATGATAGGAAAAAAACACAGTGATTCTGTTGACAACAAAGTCATAGCTACTCATACTGCTAGGTGTAGCTGCCTTCGTTTGTAACTAAAATACTAAATGTCACCTAGAAGTTAGTGAACATAAGGATGTAATTTCCAGTACAAGTTCATGAACCCGAAGTTAAGAAACCCTGCAATAAAGATCTGTGTCTGGGGGCTGGTAGGCAGTAAATTCCATCTTAAAGCACTGGTTCTTGGACTAAGTGTTAAAGAAACCTTGTCACAGGGGTGGTTGTTGTGTTTTATAATCTTTTTTGGTGTTGGAGCAGTGGTTCTCTAAATTATGGTATATGAGAATCCACTGAGGGATTTGTACATTCTTGGGCTCCATCCCAGAAGTTAACGGACACAGTGGGCCAAAGAGTTACTTTGGCATTTGCTAAATAGAGGCAGGAATCTAATCTTTGCATCTGCATGTTCCTCAACATTGATTCTGCCCTTCCATCCAAGTTCATCCATGGAAAAGACTCTACTGCCAAAAAGCCTTTTTTGAGATAGTTTGGGTTGAGTTTTTTTGTTTGTTTGTTTTTGTTTTTAAGAATTTTGTATTTTTTTTCTTTCCTTTTTTTTTTTTTTTTTTTTGTGCACCAGGGATCAAAACCAAGGCCTTGAGCTTCTAGCAAGTGCTTTATCACAGAGCTATACCCCTGGCCCCATAAGTTGAGATCTTAATCCCACTGCTTCCCAGTTTTTTGTGGCCTTTGGGCAAAAGCCTCATTTTCCTATCTGCAAAAGGAGGGTAGTAAGTTCATTTTATTACCTTATAAATTTGGAAGATTAAGTGAGTTAATGTGTGTAGTGGATTTAGGAACTCTGCCTGGCATGGAGTAAGCCATATGGAAATGTTAGCTATTTTTTTTTTTTTTTTTTTTTTTTTTAGTTCTGGATGTTAGCTATTTTTTAATCATCATCATTACAGTATCTATAATTGAAATATGTTCAAGGAGAATTATATGGATGTTGGATAATTTGAACTATTATATCAGAAAGGTACTACAAAGCATCATTATGTTCATTCCCTGCTTTTTAAAGACCTAGGAGAAAGGTTCCTGATCTCTGCCCATTTTTTGGTCTTCCAACTTTGTGTAGCAGACTCCTGGTAGCATAGTGTGCTATTTAAGCCCATGTTCTCTTGTTCTACCTGGCTTGCCCACAGTAACTCTGATATAAGAAGTTGGCGTTTCTCCTGGAGTTTTTACAGTATCTGGTATAGGCAGGTGGTTTTTTCCTTATTTTATAGGGAAAAAAAGGGTGGCAGTTCTTGGGGTTGTGTTCTCTTAGGTACATGTTTCAGAATTGGTTTTGAATAAAGTTGGAAGAGTGGTTGGGACTTATTTTGCCCTAATATTTAATTAACTTACCATGTGTGCTCTTAAAATTTAATCTGTGTTGCTTCCCCTGAGATTTTAAATACAAAGTTACTTTATATATTTGGTACACTTGACTCTGGTATATGATATTTCCTCTCTCAGTATTTGCGGCAGCCCATCAGCAGTCTTGTTCATTTACTCATTAATTGAACAAGTGTGTACGTGTTCACATGTGTTTTAGGCACAGAAGAAAACTTCTGTTGCCTTTATTGGCAGATGAGAGATTGGCAGCAATGAAAAGAATGTGTTTTAGTAATTTTGACAGATATTTAGAAATTTACCCTGTTCTGCCAGGCCCTGGTCTGCCGTCAGCAAGGGAATTTAAAATGTAAAACTCTTCTGGTTTTAACTTCCTCCTTTATTTTTCTAGTCAGTGAAAGAACTAATTCCCATGAGACTACTGAATATATTGCATTTTGCTCTAACCTTTTTCACCAGACTTACTGGAGATGCAGTGATTGAGCAAAGCTGAATTTCTCCTGGAGGTAGTCTGGCCTGCCTGAGACCTTGCTGCTGGGACTGATGGGTCAGTCTCTGAGCCAGGAACCAAAGGGCTGCGGTACCAGAATGCATCTTAAAGTTTGATAGGGCAGGTCATAGGCATCTGTGGGCACTGCCCCAGAGTAAGTATCAGGAATGGGTTTGAAGGGAGGACAAATGGTGAAGACCAGGAAAAGCTGGTTTATACCCTCAGACTGTTGCTGTAGCTCATTTTGGTTATGTTAGCAATTTTGGGGAAATGGTGCAGTGACTGGAGTTGTGTTGAACTGGATAACTTGGAATCTTGTTTCAGACTTTACACACATACATTCCTTTGTGTTTTGTGCTGTGCGTGTATTAAAGTATTACATCCATTTTCCTCCAAGAGCTTATAATAACAAACAAGGTAGTGGACATGATACTTAAAAAAAGAAAACAGGTATGAATAATGTATAATTTATGTTATTTGTGAAAGTGAAGATGTGATCATGCTTTCAAGGGTATTTTATATTCCCTATTTGCTCTGTAGAAGACATCAGACAGTAATTATTTATTTACTTTGCAGTACTGTGGATTGAACCCAGAAAAACTTTACCCCTGAGCTATATCCCCAGCCCTTTTTTATTTTGAGCCAGGGTCTTGCTAAATTGCAGAAGCTGATCTCCAACTTGTCAATCATCCTGCCTCAGTCTCCTGAGTAACTGGGATTATAGGTAGGTGCTATTGTACCCAGTCAGACAGTAGTATTTAGTTTAAAAATGAGTTTGGGGAGTGGATGGGGATATAGCTCAGTTGGTAGAGTGTTTGCCCTGCATGCACTGGCCCTGGGTTCAATCCCAGCATCACACACACACACCAAAAAAAAAAGAGTTGGGGAAGGCTGGGAGGCTGGGATTGTAGCTCAGTGGTGGAACATTTGCCTTGTATGTATGAGGCACTGGGTTTAAACCTCAGCACCACGTAAAAATAAATAAAGGTATTGTGTTCATCTACAACTAAAAATATTTTTCAAAAAGAGTTGGGGCTGGCGAGGTAGTCCAGGGGTTGAATGCTTGCCTAGCATGCTCAGGGTCCTGGGTTCAATCTCCAGTGCTTAAAAAAACAGAAAAACAAAAAAACCAGCAACAACAACAAAAAAAACTACCCAAAAACCTGAGTAAAATGATCCTGCTTCACAGCCTTTTCTCTTTAGGGACATTCCTTTCATTTCCCATGTTGGGTAGTGTTATAGAACATGGTTGCAGAAGGGCATTGGAGATAAGTGACAGAAGAAGCTTAGCAGGAGGACAGGGAAGAGTGTGGAGAAGTCAGAGAAAAAGACTTAAGTGTCAACCATAAGATGATGAAAGTCAGGTTTAGATTTCCTTATGCTTCTACAGTATGTAAGGAAGGTTAACGGCTATAGGAAGATACTGAGAAAGGAGTGCAGTGGCTGCAGAAATCTGTGATTGCAGATTCCAAACTCAGAACAGCTACAGTTCTCCAAAATAGGTTTTGATGGACAGAATCAATCTTTTGGGACAGTGAAAAGAGGGTGCATAGGCTGACAGCAGGAACTTCACCAGACTGTTATTGACACCTTGGATGAGAAGGGAGCTAAGCTGTACAAAGAGACATATTGGTGTGCTACCTCTTCTGTGAGGCAGATGGAAGGGGCAGAACTGTGAACAACGTGGCGACGCCTCACTTGTCTGTTGGCCGAGCAGTTGAAAAGGCTTCTCGTGTTTTGCTAACTTGGACCATGGCCCTGGCCTTCCTCCCCCGGAGCCTCCTTCAAATCATCTGGGAAGAACCTGTCTCATTGAAAAGGAACCAGTATGAAAGCTATAGAAAGATACTGTAAGAAAGGAGGGACAAGTGGAAACACCTGGTCAGGTGTTTCACTTCAGCTGAAAAATAATGGCCAGTCTTACCACTGAATTCAGAGCACTTAAAAAGTACAAAACTGAGCAGAGATACAATAGATTAAGTAAAATAAGGCACAGTGACAGGAGAAAATGGAACTGGCAGAGCACAGAAAGTAGTAGAAGAGAAAGCTAAAATTATCACAGGATTCAAAGCAACATTGAAACAATATTTAAGTATAAGCTGTCAAAAATAGAAAAGAATAAGGAAGACAATTTTTTTTAAATGAGAGAAGTTAGCCATTAGAATGTAATAAGTGTGGAAAAGAAAGATCTAGCTTAGATGTGATGTCCCTGAAGAAATAAAACCAAAAGCTCAAATACATAGTTAAAGAATTTAGAGAGAGATTTGAAGTGATGAGTTCATACTGTGTCTCAAGAAAAAATTCTCACAAAACAGTTGGCACTGAAACATTTCCTAGGAAAATTTCTGCACTGTAAGAATGAAGAAAGAATTCTTTGGACATCTAGGCCAAATGATCAAGTCCTCTTTAGGAGGGGAAGAGGGGCTGGGATTGTGGCTCAGTGGTAGAGCACTTGCCTGGCATGTGTGAGGCCCTGGGTTTGCTCTTCAGCACCACATAAAAAGATAAATAAATAAAACAAAGACGTGTTCATCTACAACTACTTAAAAAAAAAAAGGGGGGGGGAGATGTTAGGCTAACCACATTTGATGACAGAAGGCAATGAAGTAATGTAATGTACAGATCTATAAATATTGTAGATTGTGTTGTACTGTAAGTACCTGGGAGTATACTTGAGCATCTGTAAGGTTATATGGAAAAAATAATGCTGATGAACATGAAGCAAGTCTTGAAAAATGAAAAGGTATATTCTGTTTTGGATAGGAAAGCTTAGCATCAATATCCATGTCCATAAACTTAATATGTTAAAAATACCACAATTTTTTTAGAACCAGGGTAAACTGATTATTTTACACATGTATTTTATAAGCATGCACACATTGTCAGAAAACTTCAGAAAAGGAAGAACAATGAAGGAGCAGGGCATTAACCACCAAGATGTTAAAATAATCTATAAAGCTGTAGTAATTAAGATAGTTTGGTACTACTATAAGGACTAACGAATGAACAGAAGAGAGTCCAGAAATGAACTCAGAATTCATAAAGAAATTTGGTTTGTGCAAAAGATGGTGCAATATGGGTGATGAAAAAGGTTTTTTAATCAGTGGCATTGAGACTGGGGGAAAAAACACCAGATGTAAACCTTGTACCAGAATTCCAGATGAATAAAAAAATGTGAATATACAACTATAAAACATGGAATATTTTGTAATGTTGGTTTGGGAAAGTAAAAAGTAGGAATGAATGATACTGTATGGAAAATAAAATATTTTGGCAAACCAACTAACTCCACAAAGTCAAAAAATAAGTGATACATTGAAAAACTACATGTAACATTGTACACACACACATCTCTTAAAAGATCAACAAGTCATGACCCAGTGACCCAATAGAAAAGGGAAACAAATATCAATAGTTCTCAGAAAAGGATATATAAATGATTCTTAAATATATGTAGAGCTGAACCTCATAAGAATAGTTTCAGCTAGATAAAGGAAAATCAAAAACTTTATAGTAACACACATTGAGTGTATATGTAGTTTCTCAGCAGTTGATATCAAAATTTAAAATGGACTTACCTTCAATCCTGTAGTTTCATTTTGTGGAAATTCATCCTGCAGTTATGCTCTCATAGTTCAAACGACTTATGTGCAAGGATTTTCATATTAGCGTATTTGTAGTCAAAATAAGACAATATTAAAAGAAATAGTTGAATAAATTAAGGTACATTCATGCAGCTAGTAAAAGAATAGATTAGCTTTACATGTACTAATATGGAACTTTTAAAAGCTTTTTTTTTAATTAAAATCATAAATTTACATAGGGCAATGTTGTTTGATTCATTCTGTTATTTTTTCCCCTTCCCCCAACCCCTTTTAAAAAACTTTTGAGTGAAGAAAACAATGTGCAGAATAGCATTTTACAAACTATTCATGTAAAAAAAAAATGCATACTTCCACGTGCACACCCAATATGCTCATACATGGAAGGGGTACACAAGAAATGGGGAATATTGATTTCCCAGGAAGGGAAGCTAGGGTGTAGGACCTTAATTTTACTGTTGTTGCTTTTGTGCCTTTCCAATATTGTAGCTTTTGTAAATATAACTAGTAAAAAAGTTAACAGTAATAAAAATTAAATCATAGTACAATTTAAAAGTAATAAAGAGGACTGGAGCTGTGGCTCAGTGGTGGAGTGCTTGCCTGGCATGTGTGAAGGCCCTGGGTTTGATCCTCGCACCACATTATAATAAATAAAGTAAAAGGTCTATTGACAAAAAAAATTTTTAAAAAGAGTAATAAAGGAATGAACGATACAGTAACAACAAAAAGCAAGGTCTCTTTATAAGTAAGAATTAGACCTGATAATATTAACATCAGAAAGAATTACATTCAAAGCAAAAAAAAAAAAAAAAGGAACAAAAGGAAATATTTTACAGTGTTAAAATCACAACCAAGGGCTGGGGATGTAGCTCAGTTGGGAAAGTGCATGCCTCACATACATAAGACCCTGGGTTCAATCCGCAGCGCCACACACACACACACACAAAATCACAACCAACAAGGGACTGGAAGTGTAGCTCAGTGTTAGAATGCATGCTTAGTATTGAAACTCTGGGTTTACTCACCAGTGTGCATGCACATGCATGTACATACACATGCACACATAACCCACTGAGAATAAATAAAATGTTCTAAGTCTTTACCTAAAATATAGCATTTAAAAGAAGCAAAACTTTTTTTTTTTTTTTTTTTTTTTTCTTTTTGGTACTGGGGATTAAACCCAAGGGCACTCTATCACTGAGCTACATTCTCAGCCCTTTTTTATTTTTTAATTTGAGACAAGGTCTACCTAAATTACTTAGGGCCTTCCTAAGTTGCTGGGGCTGGCCTTGAACTTGTGATTCTCCTGCCTCAGTCTCCCAGTTGCTGGAATTAACAGGAGTTGCTGTTTGAAAGCAAAAACTTTTAAAATGTAAGGGGAATTTGATAAATTATTAAAGGTTGTATCAGTTTTTAAATTGTTAGATGAAGTAAACAAATTTAGGATCCAGAGGATTAGAAAATAAAAGTTTGTTTTGATAAGTATATGGAACTTGGATCTAACAGAAAATGCAGTTTTTAAAAGGTACACAGGACTGGGTTGTAGCTTAGTGGTAGAGCGCTTACCTAGCGTGTGTGAGGCACTGGGTTTCGATCCTCAGTACTGCATAAAAATAATTAAAATAAAGAAGATGTGTCCATCTGTAAATAAATAAGAAGAAGGTAACCCAGCTAGGCGTGGTGGCTCTTGCCTGTAATCCCAGCACTTGGTAGGCTGAGGCAGGAGGATGACAAGTTCCAGGCCAGCCTTAGCAACTTAGCAAGCCCTAAGCATTTGAGCAAGACCCTGTCTCCAAATAAAGATATAAAAAGGGCTGGGGATGTGGCTCAGTAGTTAAGCACTCTTGGGTTCAATTCCCAGTATAAAATAAATAAATAAATAACCCAAAATAAAAAATAAAAGATAACCCAATTATAAAAATTATTGATCATGTCTTAATTTTTTTTTAATTAGGACAAATCTGCTAACTGGGAAAAAAGCTACATATCAAAATTCATGGGAAAATGAGATTTATCAGATATGGTAAAATCACTTACCCAAGTCACATAAAGGGTAAAAGCAACTGGCATGATGGCTCACGCCTCTATTTCCAGTGACTTGGAAAGACCTGAGTCAGGAGTATCACAAGTTCAAAAGCCATCCCAGTAATTTAGTGAGGCTCTCAACAACTAGCATGATCCAATCTCAAAATAAAAAGGACTGGAGATGTGCTCAGTGGTAAGGGACCTCTGGTTCAGTCCCCAGTAAACTGCATCCCCCTGCCCTGCACACACACAAAGAGCAAGAAAGAGAGAAAATAATGCTAAGGGGTTCAGAATAGAATTCGTATCTAAAATTTGACCGTCACCCCCTTTTTGGTTGGGAACTTCTTATCAGAGAAATTATATACAAATCATAATAGTCAAAAGGGAAACCTAGCTACTATTAATAACTGATGAACTGTTTCTAATGTGGTATTGCTCCCTGATAAACCAAGGTGGAAAAATGCACTTTGGCCTTGAAGTTGAAGTGAGACTTTTCTACATTTTTACTTCTAGTTCAAGGACAGATCCAACTTGATCTCCCTCAGAAGTTGTAGGTTCTGAGAAGCTGGCGTAGAGGGTGGACACAGTCATTCTGGGAAGACTGATTTGCTTAGGAGCAGAGTGAGCCAGAGAACTATGAGGCATACCTAAGGGAGAGTGGTCAGGCTTAGCAGGGTGACACACGCACTGGCCCAGCTCGGATTTTTCTTTCACTTCACAATTTCTTCCTCCTTGGATGGAGCCAGTTACTGGTTGAGATGGAAGATAGGACCCTCACCCTATATTCTTTCCAAGGGGAAGAGGGACAGAAACACATCCTTCCTTTGAGCATCAGTGGAAATATGGAGTAGGGAGAGAGAAGTTTAAAGAATAAGATTGCTATGAACAGTTTGTCATAGCACAGTTGAAAATCTAGATGAAACACACAGTGTTAAAGAAAAGCAAGTACTGCCAATAATTTTTGAAATGATGGAAAAAATGGAAAATATAGGCAAAGGCTTCCAAATAGGCACTAACCCCTGGAATTTTACAGGCTAATTTACCCAAGAAAACATTTAAGAGATAAAGGCACAATAACCATCTATAAGAGTTCCTACAAATCAGTAAGAAAAAAGTACACAATCCTGTAGGAAACTGGATAGATGTTCTGAATCTTAGGCAAGTACTTAAACCCTGCATGCTCTTCTAGAAGTGTATCTCCTTCATAGTTGAGAGGATTAAATGAGGTATCTCACATAAAGCATTCACAGTGCTTAGAGAGATGACCTTCATATGCTCTCAGATAGTAATTATTATTTCTCAAAAGTAGGCAATAGTACAATGTTGTTAAAGGGCCATTTTTCATTCATCAGATTAGCAATTGTAAAAAATTGATTATTTTCAGTGTTTTCAAAGGTACAGGGAAATTAGCACTCTCATTTCTCATGTACTGTTAATAGTATAAATGAAAGCAACCTTTTTGAAGACTGGTAGAATTGAAAATGTGATATAACAACCACTTCTAGGGCTATCCAATAAAAACATTGGTACATATGTACAAAAATAAGTGAATAAGGATATTTATTCATTGTAAAACTGTTTATAGTAACAAAACAATGGGATACAACCAAAATAAAAGTTAATTTATGGCATGTTTATCATAATCTGCTTTGAGGAGTGAGGTGGAACTATCTGTACAGACATGGGAAGATATTCTAAGACAAATTGTTAAAAGCAAGTTGTAGAATAAATTTTACATACCAAGTCTGTGATTAAAAAAAAAAAAAACAAAACCCAGGTGGGACTTCTCATCAGTGATGCCCACTTTTTTGCCTGTCACAGTGGTTTGGACTCTGAATATTTATTCACACACCCTTATGTGTTAACCTGTAACTAACCATTGTTGAAGTTGGGGGGTAAGGATGATGATTGTGCATTGTCGACTTTTTAGTGGGACATCAGTTTGCTGTAAGAGACTGCACAGGTGTTTGATATCTGGATCCCAAGCACCAGATGCCCACAGCACTTCCAGTTATTATGGAAACCAAAAGCACTTCTTCACATTGGGGAAAGATGTACACCCAGCTGAGCAGATAATGTAGTTTTGTGATTTGGGGTAGAGAGTGTAGGAGTTGGAGTCAGAGAACCTGTATTGAGAACTTGTCTTTGTCTCTAATACTGGCTTTGCAGTGTCGAATGTAATGGAAACTTCTGGGTTAGTCGCAGGCTGGTCTAGGTGCCCTCTCACAGTAATAACTTCTGACTCTGAGTTAAGTCAAGTCAGGATCAAGACGTCTGTCGCTGACCAGGGATCTGATTTTTTTTATACTGCTCCAAAAAAACAAATTCTTATGCTGGCTGGGGTATGGTGGCTCACACGGGTAATCCCAAAGACTGGGAAGCCTGAGACCAAAGAATCACAAATTTGAGGCCACCCTGGGCAATTTAGTGAGACCCTGTCTCAAAATAAAAAGTTCTAGGGATATAATTCAGTGGTAGAATGTCACTCAGATCAATCTTCAGTACCAAAAAACGAAAGAGAAGAAAGGAAAAAAAAAAAAAAAAAAAAAAGCTCATATGGCTCCACTTTGTTGTGTTGCAGGTTCAGCTTGTTGGTTTAGATGAGGAAAGTTCGGAGTTCATTTGCCGAAACACCTTTGACCATCCGTACCCCACCACAAAACTCATGTGGATCCCCGACACAAAGGGAGTCTATCCAGACCTACTGGCGACAAGTGGTGACTATCTCCGAGTGTGGAGGGTAAGCAGATGCTTGATTAGCAGCCAGACAAATGGGGTTTCTCACTGTCAGCTATTTGTGTGGAATCACAGAGAATGGGTTAGAGGCGAATGTCATTGCAGTAAGGGAAAAGAAAGTGCAGCTTATCTGGCCTGACATTGTTTGGCTCAGCACATTTTCTAAAAAATCCAGCCAAGATTTCGTGAGTCTTGCTGCTGGCTGTAGTCAGCCCTGGAAACCTGAGGCTTAGTTAATTAACCTGATGTGACTTGGAAAGCCTTCAGTGGGTGTTGGCGCTCTTGGGACTTCTTATTCTATTGACAATTAAGATAGTTTTGAGTGAACTAAACCAAGTACCAGGCCATTGAGTCTAATAAATGATGTGAGTGGATCTTGGAACGCTCCTGCCCCTTTGCTGAGCTCACCATCAGCAGCATCCTCAGTAACCTTGGGCATTGTATCCAGCAGGTAAGGTGCCAAGATTCTGGGTAGAGCAAGGTAAGAAGACCCCTCTGGAAAGATTCAGGGAAGAAAAATTTAGAAAGCAAAGCTGGACAGAGGAGAAAGTTTGAAACAATGTGACGTTCAGGGAGTTTCTCTGGGTTTTTTTACTCTTTATGATGAAAATGTTTTCCCTCATGTCTTAGATATACTAAAATACTATCTAAACATGTTTTTTTTTTTTTTTTTTTTTTGGTGAAGATAAGACTGGTTGATTTTTTTTTTTTTTTTTTCTGCCCCCTTTAGGTTGGAGAAACAGAGACCAGACTGGAATGTTTGCTAAACAATAATAAGAACTCAGATTTCTGTGCCCCCCTGACCTCCTTTGACTGGAATGAGGTGGATCCTTATCTTTTAGGTAAAGGAATTAGGGAGCAGATAGTCCAGTTTGAAAAAGCAAAGATACTACGTATTCTCATGTATAACACTGTGCCAGTTTTTTGCTTCATTTTTTCAGTGCTGGGGATAGAACCCAGGGCCTTGTGCACTGTAGGCAAATGATGTAACACTGAGTTATACCCTTACCAGGCCAATTTTTAAGTACATTATCCTAAAACAGGCCAAGAAGTAGGCTAAATATAGAATGTAGTTATTAATTCCTCATGTGGGGTTGAGCTTTCCGTGTGTGTATATCTTGTCTCTCATTAAAATCTAAGGTCCCGAAGTAATAATTTTGTACTTGACCCTCCCTGTGCTAAGAAAGTGTTTGTGGCATGTTGTCCCTGGGCCAAGCAGATGAACAGGAGGGAACTGTGCTGTGGAACCTCACTCCTGGCAGCCTCTAACTTGAAATGGTGTTCGTAGGTACCTCAAGCATTGATACGACTTGCACCATCTGGGGACTGGAGACAGGGCAGGTGCTGGGGCGAGTGAATCTTGTGTCTGGCCATGTGAAGACCCAACTGATCGCCCATGACAAAGAGGTAATGACACTTTTCCTTTTCTTCTTTCCTCAGTTGTGTTCTCTGCCTGTATGTGAGATGTCAGGCTGTTCTCTCACTGTTGTACTTGTGACATAAAAAATCATGATGCCAACATACTTCTTGTCCAAATTAAAAACAGTAATGTCGGGTTGGGGAGATAGCTCAGCTGGTAGAGTGCTTGCCTCACAAGCACAAGGCCCTGAGTTCGATCCCCAGTACCGCAAAAAAAAAAAAAAACAAAAAACAGTAATGTCTCAAAACAGCAGCTGTGTTGTGAACTAATGCTTTTGTTTTTTTTCTTTTGGTATTAGAGATTGAACCAAGAGATGCTTAACCACAGAGTCACATCCCCACTACTTTTTTTTGAGGGAGTTAGTCCCGGGGATTGAACTCAGGGACACTCCACCATTGAGCCACATCCTTAGCCCTATTGTATTTATTTGGAGACAGGGTCTCACTGAGTTGCTTAGCACCTCGCTTTTGCCATGGTTGGCTTTGAACTCTGGATCCTCCTGCCTCAGCCTCCTGAGCTGCTGGGATTACAGGTATGCAGCACTGCACCTGGCTCCCAGCCCTTTTTATTTATTTATTTTTTATTTTGAGTCAAGGCCTCTGTAAGTTGCTTAGGGCCTTGCTAAATTGTTGAGGCTGGCCTCAAACTTGTGGATCCTCTTGCTTCAGCCTCCCAAGCTGCTGGAATTACAGGCATGCACCACCATGCCCAACAACTAATGCGTTTTTTGACTGATATGAATGACTTAGGATAGTTTCATCATTTTTCTTTTCATGCCAGAGGTTGCTGGGGTTTTGGGGGTTCCCCCTTACCTTGGTACTAGGGATTGAATCTAGGACCCTATATATGCCAGGCAAGTGCTCCAACACTATGCTATATCCAGCCCTTTTTGTTTGAAACAGGGTGCCAACTATGTTTCCCAGGGTGGCCTCAAACTTTGGATCCTCCAGCCTCAGCCTCCCAAAAAGTTTTTTTTCTTTTTTCTTTTCTTTTTTTCTTTTTTAACAACGAAGTCCCTTATAGACACACTGGAAACTGATATGATTAAAAATAATCTTAGAGTAATACTTGCCTCAAAACATGATAGCTTTTTTTTTTTTTTTTTTGGAGGGAAGAGAGGCAGGCTTGATAGACCAACCTCATTTTCAATTTTTTGTCTAAAAAGGTTTTATTAATTTTTGTACTTTTAATCTGTCAGAAAAGCTATTGGTGATTGTGTTTTAGTCAAAGCATTCCTTTGATGATTTGAGGAAATGGTCATAAAGTTTTCTTTCCAGAGCCATTCCATGCTCCTATCTCATTTCCTGGAGGTCATGTTTCCTTTTCTCCCTTACCTACATAGCTAGGGGTATTAATATTTGTACAGGAAAAAAAGAATGTCAGGTGAGGCCCTGCAATCAGTCCCCAGTCTGGCCAAAAGGGGAAAAAAATATGCCTTAACAGTATGCCAGAAACTTGAGGTTGTCAAGAGACTAGGAAGGTGGCAATCAGGTTATCATTTTTAGTAAGGGATTGTTCTTCAGGCTTCTGTACTCCTAAGTATAAGATTTGTTACAAAGACTACTTGAAGAGTTTGTCCTGCAGAAAGGACCAGTGAAGAACTTCTGGAAACCCTCTTGGCCATCATGTGGAACAGTGCTGCATTTTAGTTATGTGACAGCCTCACCCACTGTTCTCTGTTAGATCCAACCCAGAGATGGGAATTACTCTGATAGTTGAATTGGAAGGACTTAAGCCAGGAGGTTGCTTACATAGATACTGTTGGAGCTGAGAACCTACATAGGCAGAAGTGAATAACTGAGAAGCTAAGAGTAGTAGGAAGCTGACATTGCCTGTATATCAAAGGTGCCAAAGAAGGAGGCAGGGTTACTGGGTTTACCAGGCAGAAATGTTTCTGAGACCAGGGAGAGGAGGAAAAAGTACTCAGCTTCTCTACTTTCCACCATCCATTTCCCATAGGGCTTCCCATGGTTGAACCAGTTAGAAACAGCCCACAGACTGGGGACTGCCAAACTCAACCTGTAGGAATCAGATCCCTATGGTACAGAGAGGAGCAGCTGGGTAGAACCAGGAATGGATCTTAGCAAACAGGCCCTGGCCCACTGCCCTGGCCTTGATGGATGGAACCCAAAGATGTGGCTGTGAAAGAAACAGGAATACCTTTTAGAACCTTTGCTTTCTCTCAGTCCACCTCTCTCTCTAAATAAAGACTTGTTTGCTAGGGGAGGAGAGGGGGAGATGGTGGAATGAGACAGACATTGTTACCCTATGTACATGTATGATTACACAAATGGTGTGAATCTACATCATGTACAACCATAGAAACAAAAAATTGTTCCCCACTTGTGTACAATGAATCAAAATGCAGTCTGTGTAAAAAAAAAATTTTGTTTGGGAGGCTTTGTGGCTGCCTGGTGAATCATAGTAGAGGAAGGTTTGGTATATTGGGAAGTTTTTTGTTCCTTTGTTTCTGATGAACCATTCAGGGGGAGAATGGATGAAGAAACAATCACTTAAAACTGAGAGAGTTTTGTGCACTGAGCCTTACTGTTCCTGGGCACCTGTGTCTCTGTCCCAAAGATGACACTTTGTTGGCACCCGAGCTGACACCATAGCACACACATACTGCTAAATGAGGCTGCCCTAAAGTAGCTGAACAGCACTTGACAAAACCTTGATGTGTCAGGTGTGTCAGGCCTGAGTACCTCCTATTGATGACTGATCCAGGTACCTTTTGAACCACTTACTCCCTGCCATAGAAGGAAAAGCATAATTTCTTCACAGTCAGCCAGGAAAAAAGGAACTTAGGAGGCTGGAGGCTGGATAGAAATAGATACTCATTTGGCAATGTCTCTCAGTAGGCAGAACCTTAGGAGGGCAGGAGCTGCAGTGTCTAGTGAGAAATTCCACCCATGTCCCCCCAGAAGTCAGCTGTCATTGTTATCCTTGACTGTGGAAGGTTGGTTTCATTTGGCATTTGGTTTTCTGTCTGTCCATTCGTCTGGCACTGGCTTTGTCTGTCTCCCTTAGTCCCTCTCTTTCTTCAAAGTTCTCCATTGCTCCAAAGTTCTCTGTTTCCTCAGAGATATTAGTGATATACAATGTTTGTAGCATATTATAAATGCAGAAAAAACAATGTTTGAAAACCTATATTCATTCATTTATGAATATAAGCCCTCTAAGAGAAGAAACAACATGTCCTAGGGCAAGAGAGTGATCCTAAACCCTTGTGAATATAGGAACACTTGAGCCTCCCATGATTCAAAATTGCTGTTACCTCTTTCTGCAAATCTCAAGTCCAGGTTTCATAGCAGAACCAGCTTTTCGGCTGTTAAGTGGCCACGGGAGGGCTGGCTTCCACTTCTCACATTCATGATCTTAACCATAATGTGGTCATGGACCTTTCTGTCATTTCATACAAGTGAAAGCCACCAGAACTCAGGAAATAAGTGTCTCAGTCTTGGAGTGTGATGGAAAACAACCACTGGCTCTGATTTCCACTGAGCCTATGTATATAGAATGCTTGCTCAGAGTTATTTGTACCGTGGTGATTACCAGGGATATGCCTTTTGTTTCATCACAAGTGTTGGAGAAAGAAGACTTAGAAGTCAGGACTTGGAAAGGAGAGCCATTGGTGCCAGAGCTCTGGGGTTCCAGTACTCACAGACATGATATGGGTTCATTTATCTGCTTTTGTGTTTTGAGGTGGGGTTCACATGAACTGACACATTTCCCTGATATAGGAAAAGGAAGTGACAGATCTGAATCTGACTGAAGTTTTGTACTCACCAACAGGTGTATGATATTGCGTTTAGCCGAGCTGGGGGTGGCAGGGATATGTTTGCCTCTGTGGGTGCCGATGGCTCAGTGCGTATGTTTGACCTGCGCCATCTGGAACACAGCACCATCATTTATGAAGATCCACAGCATCACCCACTGCTTCGCCTCTGCTGGAACAAGCAGGACCCTAACTATCTGGCCACCATGGCCATGGACGGAATGGAGGTGAGCATAACATGCAGGCTTATGTAGGCGCTGTCACCTAACTCCATCACTTCTTAGCATAATTTTAGAAGACTGGTTCTCAGCTGGTGGTAATTTTGCACCCAGGTGATCTTTGGAAATATTTGGAGAACGTTTTGCTTGTCACACACAGTGGGAGGCAGTTAGTGCTTCTGGCATTTAGTGGGTAGAAACCAGGGATACTCCTAAACACCATATAATGCACAGGACAGTTCCCAACAAAGTATCATCCTACACAAAATGTTAATAATGCCAAGATCAAGAACAAGGACTTTATGTTAAGATTTTCTGCAAACTTGAAGAATTGGGGTTGGAGCCAAAACAAGCAGTATCTAAAGAGCAAACCAAATCATTTGTGTTTATTGGGCTGAGTGAAAAACAGGCACTTTTCCCCATCCACCTCAGCAAGCAGATGTAGAAATGACAGTGACTTGATAAAGGAGTGAATTGTGGGTGGAGATGATGCAGTAGTTAACCTTGGTTTTGTGAAGCGAATGCCTCAGAGTTCTTACATTTCAGGTCCGGATTTGGTGAGGCTCTCATTTTGCCCAGTTGAGATGCACAGAATTCTTACTGCAGGCACCTACCAGGGGCCACAGTATAGCTTAGTAGTAGAGCTCTTGCCTAGGATGCACATAACCCGGGGTACAATCCCCAGTATTGCAAAGAGAAAAAAAAAAAAAAAAAAAAAATTAAGCACGTACTGGCCCTTGGTCATCCAAAGTTATGTTGTCTACTCCTCCTTTTCCCCTTCCCTGTCAGTCTAAAGGCCTGTTGTTCAAGATAGGGACTATAAACAACTCATGTTCTTTATTTTCTTATTCATCAACCCTCAGGAAATTCTGCATTTAATATTCTTTAAATCCACAAATGAACAGGTTATGTTTAAAAAAAAAAAAGAAATTGTATGTGTAATGTGTTTTGCTTGTTTTCTTTCACACCCTGCAGTTTCTGGGCATTTTACTTGTATTTCTACAGGTGGTGATTCTGGATGTCCGAGTTCCCTGCACACCTGTTGCCAGGTTAAACAACCACCGAGCATGTGTCAATGGCATTGCTTGGGCCCCACATTCATCCTGCCACATCTGCACTGCAGGTAATCCTGATGGGAAGAAATTAACAAGGGTTAGTGAGGAAACCTGCCACTCCTGAGTCCTTAGGAATGTAATTATTGTTTCCCAGGGATAGTTTCAAGAGATGTATACAAAGTAACTCACTCTGGAGCCTTCCCATACTTCCAGATCATCTTGTACCCTTGGTGGAGGTCTGAGCATCATCCATACATTAATGACCTTGTGTATTAGAAATGGGCCTGTGCCTCAAACTGTCCCCTGGGAAACTAGGCTCACACAGAAAACTCAGATTCAAGAAGAGGCATCCCTCTTAGATGTAACAGAATCTTGGGGAGGGCCAAGACTTTCTGACTTCACAATAACAAATCTACAGGAGCTCTGAATGTATTAAAGAGGACATAACCTTACCTGATCAGTATTGTGTGATTTACACAGTTGCCATTTCACCATTTTTCCAGACCAAAAAGAGTACCCCTTAAAAATACACTGGTTGTAAATGTAACTTTAATTCTAGAAATAATGCAAGTCTGTTATTAAAAATGAAAATAATGCAGAGGTATAATAGGAAGGTAAAAGTCATCTTTTCTCTTTGCTGTGTCATTTCCACCTCTGAACCACTCTTCATAGGTGACCTTTAACAACAGTTTGCGTGTCTTCTTTTTCCCCAATGCATCAGGCTCTGTGTGTGCGTGTGTGTGTGTGATTGAACCCACGGGCACTTAACCACTGAGCCACATCCCCAACCCTTTTTATTTTTTATTTTGAGACAGGAACGCACTGAGTTGCTTTGAACTTGTGATCCTCCTACCTTAGCCTCCTGAGCCACTGGGATTTCATGCATGCACCACCACACCCAGCCCATCAGGCTTCCTTCCAACATATTTTTTCCTCTCCTTACTAATTACTAGCCCTGTGATGAACCTTATTCACTATGTAGCCAAAGAAACAATGTGAATTGGTGGTTTTCTGCCATCATAGTATTAATTTGACTAGTAGGAAGCATTTTTCAATTATGGTCCTGTGCTTATGCCTTCAAGTCTCTTTGAGGAACACTTGGGGGCCTGCTGCCACCTTCTGAGCCCTGTATTGTGGTCTGCCTTCTTCATTACTGCCCTCTTTTTGTCCAGTAGTGTGAATAAGGAGGGAAAAGGAAGAAAAAAGTGTCACTCATCATTCATAGAGAGTAGTACTGGCTTGGGCAGATGCCCCATCTTCTGCTCCAGCAGGCTGCCTCTGCCTGGCTCCCTGCTATTGTGTGTGCTGCACTTGTTTTGAGTCCCTTTCATTGAAAGAGCTGTTGCTTAAGAGTGCTTTGTTGAGCATTAAGGATCAGGAGCTCAGGGCTTTGGATGCATTGAGAGTTTAAAGCAGTGCCTCAGATCTCTTGACATGGACTACTCCTAGAAAGGGGATTTTACATTCTTTCCATGTTACATGGACTTGATAAGAGACCAGTATTGCCCATGGCTGGCCTAATCTTATTAGGGTCCAGTTTATTCAGATTCTGTATATATCAAGACTGGCTTTCATATCAGGATGGGTGATGGAGTCAGGGAATGCTGACTTTGAAAGTCATTACTTTTTTTTCCCCTCTTAGCTTAAGAGTTTATTACTTACGTTATAAAACTCATTTGACCGCCAGGTATGAGCCTGTAATCTCACAACTTGGGAGGCTGAGACAGGAGGATTGCAAATTTGAGACCAGTGTTGGTAACTTAGCAAGACCCGGTCTCAAAATAAAAAAAGGACTGGGGATGTAGCTCCAGGGGTAAAGCACCCTGGGTTCAGCCCCCAGGACCAAATAAAAAGTAATGTAACCACAATACAGATCACTTAGGAAATGGAGAAAAATAAAGATAACATGGTCTTTCTAATGTTGTTGTGACTGAAAATGACTTTATCTTTTGGGATCATTTTTATCCTGAGGCTTGAGCCTAATGAGAGGTGCTCATCTAGTCCTGATCTAAGGTCCTAACTCTGGTGCAGTATGCATGGGGCCTGAGGACGTATGTGACCTGGAATAAAGGCTAGATGTGCGCTCTGTCACTCAGTGACTGCATAGCTGTCTGACTTTGGGAAAGTGCCTTAACATTTCTGAATCTGTTTCCTCATCTATGAAAAGGGGTCTTAAAACTGTCCTCACAGGTATTGCTTTGTCAACTGTGATTCATTTCCCATTGCCAGAGTTGTGACATTGCTTGCTCACTTTCTTTGTCCCTAGCGGATGACCATCAGGCTCTCATCTGGGACATCCAGCAAATGCCCCGGGCCATCGAGGATCCTATCCTGGCCTACACAGCCGAAGGAGAGATCAACAACGTGCAGTGGGCGTCCACTCAGCCTGACTGGATTGCCATCTGCTACAACAACTGCCTGGAGATACTCCGAGTGTAGTGTTGGTGGCACCTCACCCACGAGGCAGGGGCCTCTGTGTTTCCTGTCTCTGCCCCACCCCAAGTAAGAAGAAACATGTTTCCAGTGGCCAGTATGTCTATTGTTGCTTTGCACCCACTGTTTCCAGAAGCTGCTCTAGGAGTTCCCGGCCAGTCACCCGTCACTCTCTGTGCCGGACTCAGTGCTATGTGGCTCCTCCTCAGCCCAGGGCTGAGTTTTACTATTTTCTCTCCTTTCCTCTTCTCCTTTGCTTCTTTAATTAAACATTTCTGTGTATTTGTTTGTCAGCTGTTGTGTTAATGAGCACTGGCTCTGTTTGTATCCATCTGCCCTAGCTGTCTTTGTCTGTTTGCTGCCTAAGGCAGTAGTTCATGTCTTCCCCATCCATATCCATGTTAGCACTTAAGTGGGAACAAATACCAGTTTGAAGTTGTCTTTTCTCCTGATATCAGTGTCTTCAAGAAATCTCTACTTTGTATATTTTTTATCTATCAGGCTAATTTTTTTATGAAAAGAATTCCATTCTTCCTGGTTTCTTCCTTTGTTTCTTAGTCCTCTGTTTTTGTACCTTTCTCTCTTCCCTCAGTGCCTGGAGCAGGTACTGAGTCCTTGATCCCATGAGCAGTTTACCTTCCCAAGTCACTGCCTGAGTGGCACACATCTGACCAGGAATCTCACACTGCCCTGGTGCTCTGAAGTCCACTGGCTTCTCAACCTTTTCTCAGCCTGGCCCTTCTCAAGGGCTTTCTGGACTCTAGGACAGATGTAGGAGGCCTCTGTTACACTCTGAAGTTCCTGTGTCCAGCCCCACTGGTACCTGTTGGGCACTTGTTAGAACTGAGATAGGCAGGTACCTGGGAGGACCAGGCTAAAGGGGAATTGTTTCAGGAAAACTAAATTGAGATTATGTTCCTAGTACCTAGTTCCAGTGTCTGTTTTTCCCTCCAAACATAAGCCCTGGGCTGCTTCATTTCAGAACTGAGTGATAGGCAGGTGTGATCTCTAAGCTGAACTTGGGTATTGGTTTGTTGAGCTTCCTGAGCCTGATGGGATATTGGTTATTGGCCCCTCTGGATTGAGTGCTCTGAACGAGCACCTTCCTGAGAAGTACAGTCTGTGCGTCTGACCTTGAACAAGATCATTAGAGTGGGGAATACAGGCGGCTCATAAGGGATGGACTAATCTGCTGTGATGATCCCAGGCCATCAAGTAAATAGCTACAAAAGAATCACAGGCTCCAGGGTCAGCCAGCTAAGAGCTCTACCTTTATCTGTCAAACTCACCTTCACCCAGTTTAACTTCTAGCAGTATTGGACTTGTAGTCTGAAGTTCTGTGTTGACTTACAGGCCACAAATGTCTGTTTCCGTTACTTGAATGCGTTCCACAGAGGGGGCTGTCGTGTAATTCCAACTATGGATGAGCCTTAGGGCGGGCACAGTTTGAAACGTGCTCTGGGGAGAGTTCACCTAGCTCATCAGGCTCTATCAAGTGCCTGAAGGTTTTTTAGACCTTCTGAGTTGCTTGTCTGAGATTTGGGGAGTAGCAGGCCTAAAGGCCAGTGGTTTTGTCCTCTTAGGCTCTCACCTGCTCAAAAAATAAAAGTCAACTTGATTCTTCTGGGCCCTTAAACTCATGGTTGTCTTTGTTTTCCACAGCTGATAGAGTCGTATGCTAAAAGTCATGGCTAGCTTTACCATACAGGGGCTTGCCACAGGAGAGGCTTTTCTAGTCAGGGTATTTCTGCTCTGACTTTCTTACTTTGTCATTCTGATTTGGGGATCTGTGTGGCCATCTGCTTGAGGTTGATTCTCCTGCATTTACCACCAGATATGCACTGAGTTTGAATATGTACAGTGAGCAGTTCTTGGCTGACCCTCTTCTCTGCTTTTAATTGTGTTTGCTAGTGATTGTGGGGTCTTCCTCTAAAGGTAGCAAGTCCAGCTGAAGACTGTTGCCCTAGGAGGCCCCCAGTTCCTTTCTGTGGAAAGAATCTGCAAAGGAAGTCATAGTGGTAGCAGGGACTAGTCCTGCTGGGGCCTCTCCTCTGAGTTCCTCCCTCCCTCTGCAAGACAGAGTCTTGCTATGTTGTCCAAGCTGATTTCCAACTCAGCCTTCTAAGTGGCGAGGACTACAAGCACATGCCACCATGCCCATCTTCCACTGAGTTCTAAGTCTGAGTTGCAAGGAGATTTATTAACTGGAACTCAAAAATAGTAATTCAAAGAATTTAATTAGCAGTAATTGTTAAAATAGATTTTGAGGTTACCCAGGAAACCACCCACTTCTGATGTTTTTTCCCTGTTGCCCTATGGACTTCCAGAGCCCTAGACTCTGCAGTGCAGTCCCTACTCCTCTGTGCCCCACTTGGGACAAAAGTGAGACTCCTCTCTTGCTTCCCTTAGCAAACACATACACACACAGTTGTCAGGTTACTGGTATTTTGTCTCTTGCCCTCCTATGAGGCATGTGGCCTTGTGGCTGAGGTGGGGATTTCTGTAGTCTAAGGATGTGGAAAGTCTTGTAGTTTTAGTTTGTAAAGTAGATCTCTTTAATTTGTTTTGATTCTCAAACTGACAGCCAATGAGGGCCTCCTAACCTGATCTTCTTGAGATGTTGCTCGGACTTTACTAGGAGGCCACAGAGGACTCTGGGTACCTGCGATAATGGCCCTTTGACTTGTTTTTGGCAGGCTGAGCCACAGGTACCTCTGCTTCCCAGGTCTGCTCAACGCAGTGACTCCAAGGCATTCAAGGCCTTGAGCATTACACTCAGGAGGTTGGCGCCCTCTCCTTCCAGGGAGGAACGAGCCCTAAGGTGTTAGGACTTAAAGAGGAATGATATTTGATAATGGTGAGAATTCCATATAAAATCAGGTTCAGCTTTCAGAAAATTGGCTAAGATTCAGGAAGAACAAAAAAAAATTCAGACTCTTACAATGTGTTTATGGTAGTTGAAATTTTAGGAGGAAATTTAGGTTGTGGGAAAAAGTGGTGTTTCTGTGGATAAAGTGAGGAAATGTTAGAGGGCATTTCAGATCTGAAGCAGGGAAGCATTCAGATTGTTGTGTGACCGTGGAATGAGACTGTTCTCAGCCTGGACCAGCTAAGAGCTCTACCCACACTTGTTAAACTTCCCCCTGACCCAGTTTAGGTTCTGAGCAGTATTGAACTTGAAGTCTGCCTTCCTGGATCAGTCAGTGGTGCTGGGTAGCTGTGAGACAGGATGAGTAGCTATGAGACAGGATGATAGCTCAGGTCAGAGGGAGCCCCTCCCTGTGGCAGGCAGCCATATCTGATGTTTGGTGGATTATAAGAATCCACAAGCATTGGATGTCCTGTGACCATTCCAGACCACGGTTCTTCTTGATTGTAGGTTTGCACAGAGGTGGTAAACAGTCGTTTTCCCACCTTCCTTTTTCTTTTCTTTTTTCTTCTACCCCTTACCTTTCCACTGTAGATCTTTCTCCCTGCTAAAGCCTGGACTCTGGATTCCTAGGCTGTAAGGACATATAGGAACTGCAGGGTTTACCAAACATGAGAGGGCTTCCCAGATTGCCCTTTACTTCCCCGCTTTAAGAATGTGACATCTCTTTGGTCTGCCTGCCTTGGAGTAGGGGATTGAAGTAGAATCTTTTCCCTTTACTGTCTGCACTCCAGGATGAGGAAGGAGGGTCATGATTGTGCTTAGGTTGAGTTTTCTGGGAAGAGAGCTAAGCCGAGCAAAGCACAGGGAACCTGGGCCAGGCTTTCTGAGAGTTGTCTTCTCTGTGCTGGCTGCGCCACTGCTGAGAGTGTCTTATGTTGCAGAGCCTTGCCCACCTCACCCACCTCACCCTCTCCTCCCACCGTTGTCATTGCTGCTAATGGTCAAAGTCAAATATGGGCTGCATGAGATGGCCAGGTCCTTTTGGACTGCTTTAGCTGGATGTCAGTTTTTAAATACGGAAACATGCAGGTGCCTTCTGAAAGAGGCTTGGACTGGTATGTGAAACCAGAAACAAATAAGCTAAAGAAAGTTTGAACTCCAGAAGGAAGATGGTGACAGTTTGTGTGACATCTGGAAAACATAACAAGCACCCACGTTTGGGACAACCCAGTGAAGACGAACTTGTGATCACATCTACTATTTAAAAGAAAAGTTCTCACCTTGGGTTGATTGTGGTATAGGGTGTGTTATGAAAATTGTTGAGCTGAAGCTTCGAATTGCTTTAGTCCAGTATGAATCATTTGCTTTGGTTCCTGTGTACTTTATGACCCCTCTGTCAGTGATTTTGCCTCGCTCCCCACCTGAGTGTGAATTTGTAGCATGATTGTATAAGCCTCTATGTAGAAAATGAAGATTTCTTGTTCCCTGAAATGTTATCTAACCAGTCTTTCTGTGCCCATTAGCCTAGTATGTCTGAACTTACTTTCTTGTTATATATCTAAAATTTCCCTCTATCCTGTAGGTTTTGTGGCATCCCTTTGTCAGATGGAGAGGAAGCTGCCCCCTTACAGAACTGTACTGTAACTGTTTTTATTTTATAAATATTATTTTCGCAGGACTGATTGTACACAGGGCTTGTAATAAAATTTTAACACTGTGCTGTGAAACCACACTGAGGGTCTCCACTGAAGGCCACTTCAATGGCACTTGAAAGTGGAGTGTTTCTATGACTTTAGTTCTTGTTTCCTAAGTACATTAAACCTAATTTTCACCCTTTCATTCTGTTTCAGCCTCCTGTATAAGAAGTACCGTATTTTCTGCCCATCATACTTTGTAATAAAACTTGAACATGTATAGATTGAATTTCTTCTTGTGATGAATTCAGTTCTTCCCAGTTTGCCCTTTTGGTCGTTTCAGAGACACTGGTTGGGGGATTGGATTCCACCCCAGCCTATCACACTTATCTGACAGCCTAGGTCATCACCTTTTATCCCGTTTTGGCCACTTGCTTGTTCTTAACAAAACATAGAACACCTACTGTATGCCAAGCATTGTGTCCCTCAGACTGCTTGCAATCTATGAAGGGAGACAGCCACACAGTTTGTGGTGTTCTACAATAACAGGGCTGTGTTCAGGCACACTAGTAGCCCTGAGGAAGTGATGATTACCTGTACCTGGGTGGGAGCCAGAGAAGGTTGCAAGATGAGGGACGCCTGACTTGGGTTTTGTATTGTTTAGTTTTCAGCACTGGGGATTGAATCAGGGCCTTGTGCATGCTAGGCAAGCACTCTGCCAGCAAGCCATAGTCCTGACTGGGATTTTGAAGGAATTCTCTGGAAATAGGGAATGTCACTTAAGGCAGTGAGAACACCCATATGCAGAGGCATATGTAGAGGCAAGAAAGAACTACACATTGGATTATGTATGTGAAATGGTGGGAAATGTGGCTAGAGAGGTAAGCAGGAGTCAAATCAGGGAGTTTTGTGCTTTGCAGAAGTGTTAGACCTTATACCTCATACGCATATATGAGACTTTGGAAAATTTATATAGAAGGAAGTCATGATCAGAATTGCATCTTAGGCTGGTTGTGTTGTTACATGTCTATAATCTCAGCAGCTTGGGAGGCTGAGGAAGGAGAATCACAAGTTCAAAGCCAGCTTCAGCAACCTAGCAAGGCCCTAAGCATCTTAGTGAGACCTTGTCTTAAAAGAAAACATATAAAGGGCTGGGGATGTGACTCAGTGGTTGAACACCCCTGGGTTCAATTCCTGGTACGAGGAGGAGGAAAAGAGGAGGAGTGGGGGGAGGAGGAGGAGGAGGAGGATTGCATTTTAGAAGGATAGGCAATGAACAAAGAGCCTCTGAAAGGGTGGTGTGACGGGGAGCCATGTCATACTGTATTAGTCAAGGTGAGAGAAAATAGAAGCCTGAACTAAGGCAGGAGCAGCAGAGATGGGAAGAACAAGGCAAAAGTGAAGGAATCAAGAGATGGAATAGTCAGGATTCAGTTATCTATTGACTTTGAGAAACAGATGATAACTCAGGGGCTGAGCACAACAAAAGTTTATTTTTTGCTTACACAAAGTCCTTTGGCAATAGATCAGCCTTCCTCCACCTTCATCTAGAACATGTGGCTCCCAGTCACTTTGGAGAGGGGAGGTATGTTTTTTAGGTAGGCCTGGAAGCGGCTTATTCCTGCCCATGTCTGCCAAATTCACATGGTTCCAACATAAGGAAAGTCAAGAAATAAAGTCTTCTGTGGAGCTGGAAGAGGAAATAAAATAATGGGTAAATAGTAATGTCGCTACAATACATCAAATGGGCGAACTATCTGGAATAACAGCCAGTATCATTTCATTTGTTGAGAGCTGTTTGAACTGGACAATACGTGATTGAACCTAATAGAATGATACCTTCGGCCAGTCTTTGACCACCAAGGTTCATTTTTAAGTGATCTCAGTGACCTGACAATCAAGCCTCTGGAGATAGTTCAGTCATTTGTGAATTTATCTTGGTGAAGTAAAAACTCAGAGAAAACAAAAAAATATGTCCAGCTTTTCATCACAGATAAACACAGATATGGGGTTGGGGCTGTAACTCAGTGGTAGAACTCGTGTGTGCCTAGGCCTTGGGTGTAATCCCAAGCCCTGCCCCTTCCTCCAAAAATAAAAATGAAAACAGCTACAAAGTTAACAGGAAATTATATTTCTCTCTGAATCACGCACTGAAGCTTAAAGTATCATAACAACTCCTTCCTTTGAGTGACTACTCTAAAAAGATTCACCAAGAAACTTCTCTAAAATCATAGAATTTTATATTTGAAATTCTATCACTGAGGATGAATCCTCACAGCAGACTGTGTTGCTTGGAGAAGTTGTCCCTTTTTTTTTTTTTTTTTTTTTTTTATTGTAAACAAATGGGATACATGTTGTTTCTCTGTTTGTACATGGCGTAAAGGCATACCATTTGTGTAATCATAAATTTACATAGAGCAATGTTGTTTGATTCATTGTTATTTTTTCCCTTCCCCCACCCCTCCCACCCCTCTTTACCCTCTATACAGTAGTTCCTTCCTTCATACTTGCCCCCCTCCCTAACCCTAACTCTAACCCTAACACTAACCCTTCCCTCCCCCCCCATTATGTGTCATCCTCCACTTATCAGCGATATCATTTGTCCTTTGGCTTTTTGAGATCGGCCTATCTCACTTAGCATGATATTCTCCAATTTCATCCATTTGCCTGACAGGATTGAAATACAAAACATAATTAGAAGCTATTTTGAAAATCTATACTCCAACAAAATAGAAAATTTCAAAGACATCAACAGGTTTCTAGAGACATATGAATTGCCTAAACTGAACGAGGAGGACATAAACAATTTAAATAGACCAATTTCAAGTACTGAAATAGAAGAAGTCATCAAAAGCCTACCAACAAAGAAAAGTCCGGGACCAGATGGGTTCTCAGCCGAGTTCTACAAAACCTTTAAAGAAGAGCTCATTCCAATACTTCTCAAAGTATTCCATGAAATAGAAGAGGAGGGAACCCTCCCAAACTCATTCTATGAAGCCAATATCACACTGATACCTAAACCAGACAGAGACTCATCAAGGAAAGAAAATTTCAGACCAATATCCTTAATGAACATCGACGCAAAAATTCTCAACAAAATTTTAGCAAATCACATACAAAAACATATTAAAAAGATAGTGCACCATGATCAAGTGGGTTTCATCCCAGGGATGCAAGGTTGGTTCAACATCAGGAAATCAATAAACGTAATTCACCATATTAATAGACTTAAAGTCAAGAATCACATGATTATTTCAATAGATGCAGAAAAAGCATTTGATAAAATACAGCACCCCTTCATGCTCAAAACACTAGAAAAAATAGGGATAGTGGGAACATTCCTTAACATTGTAAAGGCCATTTATGCTAAGCCCATGGCTAATATCATTCTAAATGGTGAAAAACTGAAAGCATTCCCCCTAAAAACTGGAACAAGGCAGGGATGCCCTCTTTCACCACTTCTATTCAAGAAGTTGTCCCTTTGACAGAAAGAAGCAGCCTTGATTTCTAACCCAGGTAGAGGGCTTCCAGGCAGAGGATGATAAACACAACATCACTATTAATATCTTAACATTATACTTGCTGAGGAAACTATCCCCTGGGTTCTCTGCAGTCCAGAGCAGATGTCAACCTCTTTTTGAGTTTACCAAACTGTTTTAAGTTTTGTTAAACCTCCACCTTCCCCATAATCCTACAGTAATCCTTTATTTGACAAGACAGCCTCCTTACCCCATTCCTCTGGTGTGTACTCTCCCCTATTGCAGTGAGCACCAGCCTGACTTTGTTGGAAGACAGGTTTGCCTCTGGAGGGCTGACTGATGGTACAAGGGCAATCACAAATCTTGTTTTGGTCTCTACACTTATTTGTGAATGTAAATTCCATTAATTTGCATTTTACTACTAAAGTAACATGAATAACTAGTAAGCACATGAAAAGATGTTCAACATCATTACTCAAAAGGGAAGTATAAGCTGGGCTCAGTGGTGCATGCCTGTAATCCCAGTGGCTCAGGAGGCTGAGGCAGGAGGATCTCGAGTTCAAAGCCAGCCTCAGCAAATGCAAGGCACTAAGCAACTCAGTGAGACCCTGTCTCTAAATAAAATACAAAACAGGGCTGGGGATGTGCCTCAGTGGTCGAATGCCCCTGAGTTCAATCCGCAATACTCCCCACCCCAAAAAAAGGAAGTATAATCAAAGCAATAACATTTCACATTGCTAGGATGGCTACAATTATAGACAAAACAATAAAGTAGTGAGGATGCAGAGAAACAACCCTCATACCTTGCTGGTGGGGATGTAAAATGATGCAACCACCCTGCAAAGCAGTCTGGCTGTCCCTCAAAAGGTTAAACATAGAGTTGTGACTTGACCCAGAAATTCCACTCCTAGAGAAGTGAAAACATGTTCACACATTCATAGCATCATTATTCATAATAGAATGTGGAAACGGAGATAAGTAAAATGTGGTATGTTCATATAATGGAACATTTGACAATAAGAAGGAATGAAATACTGACATGCTCTAACATAATTGAACCCTGGAAACATGCTAAGCAAGAAGTAGTGAATTACAAAGGATCACATAGTGTATGATTCCATTTGTATGAAATGTTCAATGGAGGCAAACCTACAGAGACAGAAGCTATTGCCTCAGGCAGCGACAAGTGGGAAAAATGGGAGCAACTGCTAATGGATATAGGGTTTCTTTTCAGAATGATGAAAATGTAAAACTGATCATGGTGATGGCTACACAACTCTGTGAATGTACCAGAAATCATTGTTCACTTAAGTTGATGACCTGTATTATATGTGGACTATACCAATAAAGGTTTTTGTTGTTGTTGTTGTTGTTTTACAAAACCAACTATTGGGCACAGGAATAGTATTGTGATGGAGACACATAAACATTTCTATATAAAAATTGGAAGTACTGAGATACAGGCATGCATGAAGGGTTATGTCAGTGTAGAGTAGGGCACCTCAGCCCAACTGGAGAGTTTATAGATGTTGATCTTAAGATAGGAAATAATTCCTGAGCTGAATCTTTTTTTTTTATACTGGGGACAGAACCAGGGATGCTTTACCACTGAGCCATATCCCCAGCCCTTACTTTTTAAAAATTTTTGAAAGGGGATCTCCCTGAATTGCTTAGGGCCTTGTTATGTTGCTGAGGCTGGCCTAGAACATGTGAGCCTCCTGCCTCAGCCTCCTGAGTCACCATCATGTTTGACAATCTGCGCTGCATCTTGAAGGAAGAGTGAAAACTAACCAGGTGAAGTGAGGTGTAACACAGCCCAGCAAAGACATAGGTCTGTGCTTAAAAGGAATTGAGAGAAGTATTAAGAGCAATATGGTGTTGTTAATCTGCAAGTAAAAGGGTGCCTGCCTGCCTGCCTTCCTCCATCACTAAGTAGCCCAGCTATTTTTAAAAAATTAAATTTGCTGAGCACATTGGTGCACACTTGTAATTGAAACTACTCAGGAGGCTGTGACAGAAGGATCACAAGTATCAGGCCAGCCTAGGCAACTTAGCAAGACCCTGCCTCAATATTTTAAAAAGTCTGGGGATATAGCTCAATGGTAGAGTGCTCGCCTAGACACACATTCATAAGTGAACTATTAATTACAGTTAAAAGTCTGAGGATGTGGCTCCAAGGCAAAGCACTTGCCTGCATGCTATCAGGCCCTACATTCCATCTCCAGCACCACAAGAAAAAAAGATTCAGCTAAAACTTTGAAGAAGGACTGTAAGAAGCCTTCACTGAGAAGGTGATGGCTGAATTGGGACTTAGAGATGATAAATATTTCAATAATGAGACAACGAATGGCACTTTAAACAGAGAAGCAAAGAGGTGATAAAGACTTTGTAGTCAGAGCTGGGCATGGTGGTGCACCACTGTAATTCCAGCAAGAGGTCAGGCTGTGGGAGCTGAGGAAGGATACAGTGAACACTTCCTTCCCTCAGTAATGCAGCATTAGGACATGAGACTGCAAAATGAGTAGCTGGATTAGGGAGGTCCTTATGTAACAACATAAAATCTACACCCATTATCCCATTGTCCTGACACCGGAGAATAGGTGTCTCTGGAGAAATATCCTAGGAGATTGCAGAGGGAAGGGGAGATCCAACTCAGGACCAGCGAGATCTTTTGCTTAAATGATGGAAAAGAATTACTAGTATGTGTCAGTCAGAGGCATAGACAAAGGTTTATTTAGGAAAGTAGATACATGTTCAAGGGAGAATGCTGGAAATCTCAAGATAGATGCCTCTTGGGGTAAAGCAAGGAATATACATTCAAGTGAGAATACAGGCACTCTAGAGAATGAGAGATATGGTTTGGGGATTCCGGCTTTTTATTTCAGTATTGGGGACTGAATCTAGGGGTGCTTTACCACTGAGCTACATCTTCAGCCCTATATATTTTGTATTTCAGTCATTGTTTCACGAAGTTGCTTAGGGCCTCACTATGGTACTGAGGCTGGACTCAGACTTGTAAACCTTCTGCCTCAGCCTCCCAAATCACTGGGAGTACGTGCCGCTGTGCCAGGCTCCAGCTCTTCTTTTAAAAGAAACTTGCTGAGGGGTAGGCATGAGAAGTATGTAGGAATGATATCTACATACTCTGGTACTCTCAAGACAGTTTATGGTGGTCTGGTCAATCTCAGGATCCTTAGGCTGATGTGTTCTTCATTGTTTGATCAATAGCACTGGAAAGTTCCTTAAATTATAGGTTTCTCAAACTATCACATCTCTCTTTATATAACATATTTATCGGGGGGTTGAATAACAGTGCAAGGTAGAATTATAGATTTCACAGGAATCTGTGGGTGACTGGCCTGGGAGACACTGGCTTAGGAAGTGACTGCCCTGGAACATTATGCAGAATTTCTTTTACCTTTGTCTCCTTTCTACTACTAAAATTTCTTCTATCCTACCTCAATCTGAGGTCTTATATCTAAGGAAGTGAAAAGTAAAGGAATCTGCCCCAGGTTACACTAGTAAATGAAACAACCAGGGTTTGAACGTAGCCTGTCTAACCCCAAGGGCAGAAATTAAAGCTTTATTCACATTGCCTTGCTTGTCTACCTCACACAAAATTCTCTGGACTTAATTTCACCATTGGGAGCCACTACAAAGTTTTTCAAAAGCTGTCACTCTGTTTCTTCTCCATCCTTTTTTTTTTTTTTTTTAATGATGCTGGGATTGAACCCAAGGCCACGTGCATGCGAAGTAAGCACAATACAACTGAGCTATGTCCCCAGCCCCTCTCCACCTTTTAATGGCTTTGGTTTTGTCTTTTGGGGAGAGCAGACGGGAAATGAAGCAGGGACTGCAAAAGGCTCGTCTGATCATCGTTCCTCTTTCAAAAAGCCTGTGAGTCATCTGAATCTGACCTAATGGATCTCTTGTGTTTAGGAGTTTAATCACTATGATCACTGCTGCCATTTATATTAGAGTTTATTACTTTAAAAGCTCAAGGGCTTGTGTTGTATTTTCAACTCTCCTACGTTGGTATCCTTGTTTATAGCCAGAAAAGACTGGGTCAGAGACTCAGTGTCTGGGGAACTCACTTCTCTGACGGCGGCTTTCTTACCTTAAAACGAGGCGGTTAAACGACCTATTTCTTTGCAATAACAGCAGGACATCTATTATTCTGGACTGGCTCAGTGTTGCGAAGGAATTTGGAAGACAAGTCAGTCTCATAAATCAGATGTATCCCTATTAGATCACTGTGGGAAACAAAATTCGGTGCACCCCCAAACCACCAGCAGGGATTGAACACTAGGTCCCGCCTCAGACGCACTCTTTGAAACCGCAAAACTTGAGCAAGTAGAGCCGCGGAACGGACTTTGCGAGCGATGGGGACCTGTTTTTGAAACGGACCTGTGAAAGGAAGTGCGCTACTCCATTAAGGGTTCCCGCGTCCGGCTGCCGGGAGGACGGTGCGGGGGTCATTCCGGGTTGGACTGCTGCAGGCAGGCGTGACAGGCAGAAGCAACCTCAGCGTCTGAACCTACTAGTTCCGGCAGCAGACTGGACAGGCTGATCTTAGCCGCTGCTGTTGGAAGTTGCAGCCGAGAGTGGGAGCCGATGGCGTCTTGGGCTGCAGCCAGCCTGAGCAAAACAGCTGCCCGATGCTTGCGGGCGCGAGGCCCCGGGATTCCTGCGGCTTCTCGGTGCGCCCCTCACCCAGATCCCCCAGGCTGCGGTCCTGCTGCGGGCAAGAAACTGCACCTTACTGTGGCGGCCCTTGCTGGGCACAACAAATGGTCCAAAGTCCGGCACATTAAGGGTCCCAAGGATACCGAAAGGAGTCGCATTTTCTCCAAACTCTGTCTGAGCATCCGCCTGGCGGTTAAAGGTGAGAACCTGACAGCTCCTACTGTCTGCAGATGCCCTCTCTGACCCTAAGGTCTCGCGTTTCGCTTGCCTCCTGGGATTGGGCTAGGGTCCACCTGGATCCCAGGATTTTCATTTTCTTTTCATTCCCCAGTTACCACTGTTGCCCTCTTCATAAACCTTCAGTACATTTACCTAGATTGGATGTCCCCATTCAACCTTTCCAAACATCTTTTCTTGTTAAAAAGGGAGCTGCCCTAGAAAGATAACAGGTAAAAGTGACTTAATCCATGTCTATAACTAGGTGCTTCATAGAAACAGATCCTCTGTCAGGTCAGACATAAGTCTCAAACCGAGCCCTCTGCAGTTGCTTCTAGTAGCATGTAGGTTGTTGCAGAGGCTATTGCTTGCCTAAGCCCCAGGGTTAGGGTTTCTTGAGACATATTGTCTTAGAAGGTAGACTTGCAACCATATCTTTTCCCAGTTTTCTAGTCACCCTAAAAAGCCTGTTTTCTTTTTGGTGTCAGGCACCCATAGGAGTAGAGAAAAAAAAATCCTGTAAAAAGGGGCTGGAGTTGTGGCTTAGTGGTGGAGCATGTGTGAGGCCCTGGATTTGATACCGAGCACCACATATAAATAAATAAAATAAAAGATCCATTGACAACTAAAAAAATATTTTAAAAAAATTCTGTAGAAAGCATGAACTTTGAAGTCAGGAAGACTTGGATTCTGTCACCGACTAATCCATGATCTTGAACTAGTGGCTTAACTTTGCTGGGTTTCAGTTTCCTTTTCTGTAAGACAGATAATACCGACTTTGAGGTAGTTTACTGAGCATAATAAGCATTCAGTTAATGTTGATTTGTCCCTACATCTCCTGCCTGGTGTTTTTCTTTGGTTCCTTTTTGTTCTGAATTCTCTCTCTCCCTCTCTCTCTCCCTCTCTCTCTCTCTCTCTCTCTCTCTCTGTATATTTTACTGAGGGGTCAACACCAACAGCCATTCACATTCTTGGATTTTTTTATTTTTTGCAAAAAAGGATCAAACCCACTGTCTTGCATATGTTAGGCAAGAACTCTACCACTAAGCTACATCCCCAGCCCTTTTAAAATTTTTACTTTGAGACAGGGTCTGACTAAAGTGCTCCAATTTGCCTTGAACTTGAAATCCTCCTGCCTCAGTCTCCTGAGAAACAGGAATTACAGGCGTGAATGAACACATCCAACTAAGAATTTTTTATTTTAAGTTCAGCGAACACTAAGGAGTGTTTATTTCCTTCCACACACTGATCTTACAAAGATTATGAGATACATCCCCTATCCTCAGAGACAGCATGCTCACAATGTCATGTGAGCATTTCAGTAATTGTACACAAAGTAATAGAGTAAGAGCAAGTAGTATCAATAAGTCTAGGAGATATTGTTACCATCAGTGTTTTTCACCTCTTTAATGAAAAGTACAGAGTTTGCTGAAACCTAGCAGAATGATAACTACTCCCCAAGGCAGAGAACATTAGAAATTTCTTTTCCAAAATACTATCCGTGGCCCATGCAATTACTGGATGCATCATTTTAATGAGCGAAATGGTAATGCCACTGTTTTGGCTGGAAGAAGGGGCTGTACAACCCTTTTTCCACCCATGCTATAATGAAATGTTTTTGCTCATTTTTTTCTCTTTATTTCAGAGGGAGGCCCTGACCCTGAGCTAAACAGCCACCTAGCCAGCATCTTAGAGGTGTGTCGCAACAAGCATATGCCCAAGTCAACAATTGAGGCAGCGCTAAAAATGGAGGTGTGTCTTCAGTTTGATGTTCTTGTTATTGAACACAGCCCCCACAGGGTCTGTTTAGAAGGCTACCAAACAATCCTTAAATTATCAGACACCCTCAACACAAATGCCTCTGGGGTTGGGGAGAACAGTCAGGAACAGGATGAGTAGGTAGTATACAGAACCACACAGCCCAGAATTACCCAACCAAGCTGTGAGGGGATGGGATAGAAAGAATGGGCACAGTGTGGGGAAAGCCCTGATGTTAGCTTGAAGAAGCGTTATTTTTGTTTTTCAGATGTCTGTGCTCTAAAGAAGAAAAGCCAGTAGACAGGGAAAGGGTGGGAGGGGCAGGGACGCTGAACTCCTGTGGGAATTCCTTTTCCTCTGGGACAAGTAAGAAGAATCTGAGGAAGTTTAGTCATCTTAATGGCTAGTACTTATTGGATGCTTATGCCAGGCCAAGTACTTTGATAAAAACTCAATGTGTATTATCTCAGTGAATCCTCAAAATGATCTTCAGTAGAAACTGAGGCACAGAAAGTTTAGGTGACTAGATTCAGTCAAACAGAAAATGACAGATTTGAAACAGACTCCAGAACCTGTGCTCTAACCATTATGCATATTGCCTTCATGTAAGCAGTGGCAGATAGAGTTTCTCCGACCAGGGGCCCTGAATTTCCTTTGTGAAAGAGTAAGAAAAGTAATTAATTGAAAGCTCCTAGAAAGGTGCAGGGCGGGGTGCTTGAAAGGAGTAGTAGAGATTGGATACATCGACAAGTGATAAGTAAAGGCGTGGGGAGTCCAGATGAAATTGGTCATTGGGGTTCTGGAGTGTTTGAATTTTGAGTCCCTGCTGTTTTCACCAGCTCTTAGGACAAGGCCCTGTTGTGTGATTTTTTTTACAGCAGTATTCAGCAGCCCAGGGGTAGGAGCATTGAGACTTTGCAGGTGGGTTTCATGGGAAATAGGAAATAGAAGGATGAATCCTGGTGGGGGCGACTTGGGAGGATATATGTGGGATTTGTCTGGGAAGGGGAGGAAGCAGAATTCAGAGATGGCTGATTATTCAAGGGACCAGGGAAACAAAACAGACTCCCTTCCAAGAAGGGGTAGTACGTTTCATCAACTTTCAAAAGTTGATCCCTAGAGCCTCCTTTGAGAAGGTGGGGACAGAAATAAAGACTTGAGAGTCCAGGCTCCAGCCTAGAGGCCCATCTTATGAAACCAACTTTGTGGTGCCTGTGGTTTGGACCTGGCCTGTGGGAGGAAATTGGGAAACCGGAAAATGTGTTCATGTTATTTATTGCAGAAAACTAAGGGCATTTATTTGCTGTATGAGGGTCGAGGCCCTGGTGGCTCTTCTCTGCTCATTGAGGCATTATCCAACAGTGGCTCCAAGTGCCATTCGGACATTCGACATATCCTGAACAAGAATGGGTAGGTGTGTGTCTAGGGGAGAGGTGAGTGGGAGGGAACAGAGCCTTTTGGTTCCAGTCTATGCAAGGTAAGTACTGTTGATGTCTTGTGGTGTTTCAAATTATAATCATACTTCCTCCTTATTAGAATCCAAAGGCATAATTGATTTTCCCTTAATGTATTCTGTTCTAGGAAGGATCCAAAAGACATGTGCATCAGCTGTAGACAGGATCTTTGTCCCTTATCCCATATGTAGTCATATAATGCTCAGGTCTTAAAATGTTCTACCAGGACTGAAGTCCTTAGGACTCCAGGAAATGATCAGCAAAGCCTTGTATCCTCCAGGCTCCAACCAGGGCAGAAAATAGAGGGTGGGGGTGTTCTTGGACTGTTCCTTTTGCAGCAGCAGCTACATCTTCTTCAGGTAGAGAGCTGCCCCATGTCCATGTTTTTTCCATAGACTGAGTGAGAAAGAGGTGGTGTTGGAATGCTGTGCTTTGGGCAGCCCGAATGTCTAAAGGCATTCATGCACTCTGGCCCACTTCCTCTCCTCTCAGGGGAATGATGACAGAAGGAGCTCGTCATTCTTTTGACAAAAAGGGGGTGGTCATGGTTGGAGTGGAAGACAGAGAGAAGAAAGCTGTGGACCTAGAGCGTGCCCTGGAGCTGGCAATTGAAGCAGGAGCTGAAGATGTCAAGGAAACTGAAGATGAAGAAGAAAAGAACCTTTTTAAAGTGAGTTTGAAGCCTCTGTGTTTAGTGGACTTCCAAGAGGAGCCCTAATGGTTGCCTTAAGCATGCTTCTCTTGATTTCTTCCTTCCTGTGCCCCAGGGTACAGGTGAGGATGAGAGTTCACATATTGTACAAACATTAATTAAAATGAATACTGGATAAGGGGCCTACTCTACTGGGGTTGATGAGAAGGATTCAGAATATTGAAAACTGTGAACTTAAACCCAATGATACATTGTTCCATTTGGGACTTTGCAAAGTTCTATCTGCTTTGTTTTAATGCCTTCTAGCTCCTTTACCTCCTGACTTTCTTTTATCCCTAGTTTATTTGTGATGCCTCTTCACTGCATCAAGTGAGGAACAAGCTGGACTCTCTGGGTTTGTGTTCTGTGTCCTGTACACTGGAGTTCATCCCCACCTCAACAGTGCGACTGGCTGACCCTGACCTGGAGCAGGCTGCCCATCTCATCCGGGCTCTTGGCAACCATGAGGATGTGATTCATGTCTATGACAACATTGAATGACCAGGACATATGTGCCTGTGGGCTCCTGCTTGGGCAAGGGACAGCTCATCCTATACTGTAGTACAGATGTGTGTAGCAAACTCTGAGACTGAAGCAGGTGGGAAACCTAGTCAGTTAGGAGGTCTAAGGCCAGGACTTGTGGCCTTGAGGCCAAGGGAATCACACACTTTCCTGGGGCACTCTGTTGGCACTGCTAGTGTTTCGGAACCCTCCTGGATGCAGGGTGGCACCAGCCAGCCGTTCTGACTCTGATCTCAGGTAGTGGTCCCTTGTAGAAATTATAAATTCCTCACAGCCCAGTGTACTGAAAACTTCTCTGTGTGTGGGTACGTGTATGAGTGTTTGTGGTATTGGGGATTGAACCAAGGGTGCTGTACCACTAAGCTATGTCCCTAGCCCTTTTTATATTTTGAGTCAGGGTCTTGCTGCCCAGGCTGGCCTTAAACTTGGGATCCTCTTGCCTCAGCCTCCTGAATCACTGGGATTACAGGTGTGTGCCACCATGCCCAGCTGGAACCTATTCTTAAATAATGATCAAGATTCTTAAATCAATAATCAGTGGTTGATCTTGATTCCTGCATTGCTGTTGTATGTCTCTTGAGTTTTTCTGCATTTGCATCTGGGTATTGGACCTCTAGACTATTTCAGTACCCCATGCTTAGTTCTTTCCTTCAATCCCAGACATTTTTTTCTTTTGGACTAGGGATTGAACCCAGTACTCTATACCACTAAGGTACATCCCCAAACCCTTTTACTTTTTGAGATAGGGTCTCACTAAGTTGCCCAGCCTGGTCTTGAACTTGTGATTCTTCTGCCTCAGCCTCATGGGTCTCTGGGATTACAGATGAACACCACCACACCCAGCTTATTGCTTATATTTTTTGACTGGCCATAGAAATATGGTTGTATCCAGGCACTCTGTGGTCTAATACCGTTCTTATAGCTTAATGCTGTCATTTATTCATGTAACTACTATTTCTCGAACATCTACTATGTACCAAGAACTCTTCTTATCTAGAGCACAGACTGTTCAACTGGCATCCTGTGTTAGATCCTGCTCTAAGATGTAGCACCTCAGAGAAAATGAGACTGCTCTCTACAGGGGCTGCCCAGTGCATTGTGGTCTGCTGTACATATATCTTCATTTTCTCTGTGTGGCCTCTGTGCCCTTCTTCCACCAGAGAACTTAAGGTTCTAGCCCAGTAGAAAATTAGGTACCAGTGATAAGGGACTCCCTAGGACCTCTATTTTTCTCACTGTTGTATGTCCTGAGATTGGTCTGAGTAGGCCTGTCAGAAAATTGGGCTGCTCTCCAGAAAGCACTCACCAAGCTGGGTTTGAGTGCTGCAGGTACCCAGAACACCCAGCCCCAGCTCCTTTCCATCCCTGCTGTGAAACGATGGGGCCCTAAGAACTGAAGAGGTAACAGAGACAGAAGGAAGAATGAAAGACTGAATCAGAAGCCTGGGTACCTTTTACTCCTAGTAGTCACTTCTGGGTTTAGAGAGGCCAGGAGGGCAAACCATATGTGCCTGTCAAGCATGTCGGGCCTGGAGTGCCTTTTGGATCCCTGTTATCCACCTACCTGTAAGTTGTCTAAGCTATTTCTGAGCTCACAGAAATTTTCCTGAAGGAGCCTCAGGTAAATAAGGATGGAAAATAACCAAAACCAAATTGACTATAAATGATAATCTTAGCTTTTAGGAACAACAGGTCATTTTATAATGACCTTGACAACTGGAGAGCAGTGGTTGTGGAGAAGAAAACTGATAGAATAATCCAAGATGATGTCAAAGTATATGCCCTCACACCTCATAATTCATAATCAAACTACTACCCAGAATCCTTTATTTTTGTGGGGGATAACTCATCCAAATAGCTGATTAACACATAATTAAAATGTAGTGCAATTCTAAATTTATATGCTGCTTCATAACCAACAAAATCAAATAATCAGGTCAAGTATATTGATCTCATACAGAGCAGGTAAGAACAAGGTTCTAACATCACATCTTCTATTAACAGACATTGTTTATAAAATACCTCTGTTTTGGGGAATGTTAAATATAAATTAATTTGGAAGACTGATTTTTTTTAATATGTATTTTTTAGTTGTAGGTGGACACAATACATTTATTTTATTTTTATGTGGTGCTGAGGATCAAACAGTGCCTTACACATTGTAGGCGAGCACTTTACCACTGAGCCACTACCCCGGCCCCAAGACTGATCATTTTTAATGTGAGAAATATGTACTAAGGAAGCCTACTTTTAAAGAATGTGAATAGGCCTCTAGCCTAATTGATAGAGCTTATCAATGTGTGTTGTTGCATAACCAGTTTTCTGACAGCAAGGCATACTTGCAGTACTGCACAGTAATAGCTCCTGTTGAAGATGGCTCTGCACTGACCCCTGGCGGTGTCCTGCAGTCTCTCTTGCAGTTAAGGAACAGGAGGAAGTGAATGAACCCTTTCTTGAACCTGTTTTGATGTTTCTAGATCTGGTAAAGATATCCTGAGCTAGTTAAACAAAGATTGTCATATCTATATGATGAGTTATGCTGCCGTTAAAAATTATTTTTAAAGGACATTTTTGTCAGAAAATGTTTATATATTAAGTGGAAAAAAGATACAGAATTATAGAATACTATAGTGTGGTTCCGATTTTGAAAATATGTATTTATATAACATACATCTGTAAGAATGTTAGAAGAAAGTGTTCCAAAATGTCAAAACTAGATATCTCAAAGTGGTGATATTATTATTATTTATTTTTTATAATCAGTTATTACTGTTTTTTATTATTTTTTAATCAGGGGAAATACTTAAAAAATAAAACCTACACAAATTATTTTCTAACCAGGGAGATAGCATCTGGGTGTCCAGGAGCCAGGTACACTGTAAAATCAGAGGAATGGGGTCTGGAACGGGCTTCCTTTACCTTATCATTGGTCATTTTCTTAGCAACACAAAATCATTCAAGGACTTGAAACCAGCTTAGGCTTACATCCAAGTGTCCTTTTGGTGGAATGGAAGTATTTGTGACAGGCTGTATCCACTGCCTTGATCGTTTTAAGAAGTGCCGTTGTATGAAGCTGCATCCCCCTCTGCCAGAGGCCCTGACTGAATCAAAGAAGACTCTGCCTCTAACCAACTGTGGGATTTCAACCCGGTGGTTGAATTACTTTTTTTCCTCTGATACTTAGAGCAAAGCAGTCAATGAATCTTCAAAATCTAGGAACCCCTGACTCCCAGACTTTAAACTGAATTCCTGCAGACTCATCTGGAGATATTAAGGAGACAAAATAAAAATGTCAGTAGGTCTAGCAGCTGCAAGTGCTACAATAGAATACACACTAGTCTTGACTAAAACCACTTTCTCCTACCATGCCTAGCCAGTGAACAGGAAAGCATTTTTTACTTTTTTCCTCTTTTTATCTGTTGTCTATACCAAAAAGGTAATATTTATTATTGTTTTGTTTTCGTTTTTTCGGTACCAGAGATTGAACCCAGGAGTGCTTAGCCATTGAGCCACATCCCCAGCCGCCCCCCCACCCCCACTTTTTTTTTTCTTTGAGACAGGTCTCACTAAGTTGCTGAGCTGGCTTTGAAGTTGAGATTCTCCTGTCTCAGCCTCCCCAGCCACTGGGATTATAGGAGTGCACCACTGCGCCTAGCTGACATTTATTGTTTTTTAAAAGTTAAGCTTTACAGAAATATACAATAATAACAACAACAAAAAAAATAGAAGTCCCATCTAAACCTACCTGCTAAGATACAACCAGCATTAGCAATCTGTGTTATTCTATTCTTTGGAGCAAGTCTTCCAGGAAGCTAGCTCTGCCAGTTACTAGTGTTCTTGGACAAGAATGTAGCTTCTTTGCATCTGATTATTCATGTATAAAATGGGAATAATAACAGTACCTGTTTCATAGGTACTACTGTTTAATATGTGTCAAGCACTTAAAATGGTGCCTGGCAATAGATAAGTTTTTGATAAAAGTTGGCCTTTTCCCCACTAAGTGTGAATGAACATTTTCTAAAACTGAAATATCACCTTGTACACTTTATAACCTGTTTGTTTTCTACATCACAAGATATTCTGGGTAACTTTTGGTATTAATATGAAAAAGTCTCTTCATTCTTGTTAGTAGCTACCTCATACTTTATGGTGTTTATGTGCCATAATTTATTGAACCAGCCTCTTATTAATGGTCATTTGGATTGTCTACTTGCAAAAGATGCTACAATGAGTTTTCTTTACCTTTGCTCACTTGTAAAATATGTTTTGTGATGAGCTTATAGAAGTGGAATTTCAAAATTGAAAAGCAATTTTTATTTAGAAGTAAATGCCAATGGTTGTAAAAATCTTATGAATCATGGTATTTCTTGATGACACAGATAAACTGGTTAAAATGGTAATTCAAATATATTCTACTTTATCTTCAAATTGAATGTTTATCAAATTAGATGATAGATGCTGGGCTTGATGGTGCACACCTGTAATCCCAGCAACTTGGGAGGCTGAGGCAGGAGGCTCACAAGTTGGAGGTCAGCCTCAGCAACTTAGTAAGACACTGTCTTACTAAGTTGGGACCAACTGTTGGGACCAACAGTGGAAATGAAGCCTACCAAGAGGCAGCTGAAAGAAAGGTAGGAGGGAAATCAGAAGGCTTTATTCAGCTCAAGACTCAGTTGTTTTGCAGTTCACTACATACCAGGCACTATTCCAAGTGCTGATGATAAAGCAGTAAGCTTTTACACAGGTTATATTTGTTGTATTTGGAGAAAACAATTTCAGGCACTATGAAAAAAAACAAGGCAAAATATGAAAATACGGAATGATGGAAGGAAGAAAGGCTATTTTTTAATATATCTGTATTTATTTATTTTTATGTGGGGCTGAGGATCGAACCCAGTACCTTGCCTGTGCGAGGCAAGCACTCTACCACTGAGCTACAGCCCCAGTGCCAAGAAAAAGCTATTTTTAAAATTTTTTTTAAGTTGTCAATGGACCTTTATTTATTCATATGTGGTGCTGAGACTTGAACCTGGTGCCTCACACATGCTAGGCAAGTGCTCTAACACTGAGCTACGACCTCAGCCCAGGGCTATTTTTGATAGTGTGTCTAGGAATGATTACTCTTAAGAATTGACATTTGAGCAGACCTGAAGTACAGAAATGGGAATATCTTGGGGAAGAGCACTCCAGCAGAACGAATGGCAAGTGCAAAGGTCCTGAGGTAAAAAAGTTGGTAGATTCAAAGAATGTTAAGGAGGCCAGCCTGGAAGGAGGCCAGCAGTGGTAGAAGGGTTTGGAAAGGATGGTTGGGATCAGCGCCTGTTGGGCCTGGTGACAAAAAATTGGGGTTTTGTTCTGGGTGTGATGGGAAGACATTAGATGGTTGACAGCAAGGAGTGGCTTGATTTGAATTATGTTTAACAAGGATCACTCTGGTTACTGTTGGAGAATCATTTGGGGGGCAACCCAGAGGAAACAGATCAGATAGGAGGTTAGGACAATTATCCAGGAGAGAGAGGGTATGGCTTAGTCGGGAATGGTGGTAGTGTGAAGTGAATGGATTCGGATACATTTTAAAATGAGAGCTGAAAAGATATGCTACGTGTTCAGATATATGTTTGTTAGGGAAAACAAAGAATCAAGGAATCCTCCTCTTAGGTTTGTACTTTAACAATTGGAAAATGGGAGCAGAATCTTGGGTGAAGGGGAAAAGAATCCAGAGTTCTTGTGGATTATGTATATTAGACATTCCAAGAGAAGCTACTGCTCAGGCTTCAGATATAGGTCTTGGAGTGGGTACTAGAATTCTGCTGGCATACATATCATTTTTTATATTGACCTCAAGGTCAATAAAATTAAGAGTCAAATCTGGGCCTCAGGTTGGTAGGTAGTGACTTCTAGCATTGGCCTATTATATATTTTCTTAATGGGGTGATATTGTCCCCAGTGGGACAAAAATTATCAGAGATGGAAAAAAAAAAAAACCTTTAGACTTTACAATGATATGTGACCTTCAGAGTTCAACTCCATCTGACAAACTCTTATTCCTTAGTGTTTAATATCTTTTGTTAGGAAGAGCTTAAATTTAATTAATTAAAATTTTCAGACGAGGGACTGGGCATGATAGTGCAATCCTATAATCCCAAATTCTCAGCCTGGTTAGGTAACTTAGTGAGACCCTGTCTCAAAATTTAAAAATAAAAAAATAATAAAAAAGGAGAGAGAGAGAGAGAGAGAGAGAGAGAGAGAGAGAGAAAGAAAAAGGGCTGGGGATATATCTCTGTGGTAGAGCACCCCGGAGTTCAGTCCCCAGTACCACTAAGAACAACTGGGATGTAGCTCATTGGTAGAGCTTTTTTGCCTAGCATGTGCAAGGTCCTGGATTCAGTCCTAGGTCACACACACACACACACAAATACATAAAAATTAGTTAATTTATTAAAAATTTCTCCTGGCAGGGATGGATAATGGGAAAAAAAAATAGGTTGAGAAACACTAGACTTGTGCATGGAGTCAGACAGACCTGGTATGACTCCTGGTTCCATCACTTGGACATGGAACTTAAATAAAATGACATGTCTGGTCTATAGCAAATGGCTGATAAATGTTTCCTTCCCTTTTATTTCCCCATCCCAGAAAAGAGATTATTATTGTTAAAGAACTCCAATAAATTGAGTGGCGACCTAATCTGGTGGGAATATGAGCTTTAAAAACTTATTGAAGAAAAATAGGAGATGAGGGCTAATTAAATATTAGGAAGTGGGTGTAAGAAAAATGGAGGCACTGAAGTAATTCTTAAGGAATTTGACACTCAAGGCAAGCCCCCATTAAAGGTTGTTAGGTGTCAGTTGAAAATGATACCTGAGAAGGCTTACTCTGCAGTCACCGGCATATTTTACTGAAAAAGTGATCAGAGGAAGAGAGCCACATTAATTGTGGTGGACTTGGAATCTGAAGATCTGGGTATATAAGATGTTGAACAATGAGGGGTTGGGAAAATGAATTATAGTCACTGTTTTGAAATATCATGCAGCCGGTACAATTGTTTCAGAACAATATTTAGTTGCTCGGGAAAACGCTTATAAGACAATGTGAGCACATTACAAAACAATATGAAGCCATATTTTGTCAAACTTATATCTAGGTAGGAAATAGATAAAATTATCTCTGGGCGAGTTCCAATTTTCTTCTTTGTAGTTTTCTGCGCTTTTCAAATTTTTTTTTTTTAATACAAAATGCTTGTGTTATTTTTAATAACTAGAAAAAAGCTATTTTCCGAAAAGAACCTTTGGCGAATTCACAGAATGTGGTGACCCACATCCTAGCACTACCCCAACCTCTGGGCCCTGAGGAACGGAGACCCAAGGATGTGGCTCCGGAGGTCTGAGACCCAGGGAAAAGGGGGCAGTGGCGAGACCTCCCTCCTCTGGGCAAGCCCGGCCTCCACACCGGAGGGCGAACCAGGGATCCGACGCGAAGCTCAGAGCCAGACCCTCCCCATTCTTTACGCGCCGGGGGCTAACACCGGGAGGAGCAAGGCGCTGGCCTCCGGAGTGGTCCACACAGCGGGGCCTCCTTGAACTGGAGGGCGGAAGGCCCAAGGGCCCTGGCGACCGCCTCCTAACCCCAGCCCCAGAGTAGCCCGCTGGGAACCGCGCCAGCCCGCGCGTCCGCAAAGCCTTCGATGACTGATGGGAGGTGGGAATATGGGCGGGGCCTCACACCCGAGCTGTGATTGGAGCAGCCCACACCTCCCGGGAAGAGATGGAGAGAGCGCCAGCTAGAGATGCGCAGCGACTGGGGCTCTCAGCCTTCTCCGTATTGGCTAGCAGCACGGGAAACCGGCTATGTTTCCATGATTGGCAGGCGCCAGCCATCCCTTGGAAACCGACTTCGCTTTGCTATTGGCATCCTGAGGGAGGAGGCGGGATTAGTTATTCGTGTGGTGCTGTTGATTAGCTGGCGGCTGAGAGAGTTTAGGGTGTTGGGAGAGAGCCGGGGCGGGGGCAGCGGGGGCAGCTGACTTCCTCCTCGTTATTGGCTGGTGAAGTGAGTAGAGGTGGTGCGAAGGTCCAGCAGCTGCCTGGGATTGGAGGGTGCTGGCGTGAGTGACAGACAGGGGGGCGAGCTGCGCGACCAGCGGTTTGTTTTTCGGAGCGTTCCTGAGGTGGAGAACAGTGGCCGGACCGAACGACTGCCGGACGGAGGGACTGGTGGGCGGGCGGGCCGAGCGGCGCCGCCGAGGCCGGGCTGGGCCGAGCCCGGGAGCGCCCGGGATGTAGCGGGCCACCCTGCCCATGCCACAGTGCCCGGCTGCGGGCGGAGCCGGAGCCGGAGCCTGGGGAGGCGGCGGGGGCCCCGAGCGCAGCCCGCGGCCCCCGTGCGGAGCCAGGCCCGCTGCCGTCCCCGCCGCCCGGGCCCCCGGCATGCAGCCTCTGCTGCGGAGGTGACACTCCTGGGCTCGAGCCGCCGCCGCCATCGCCACCATGGGTGAGTGTCGCCACCGCCCCGGCCTGTGCCCGCGCTGCTCGCGACGCCCCGCCCCGGTTGGAGGGGAGGAGAACCCTGGGCCGCCGCCTGACAGGCATGGACAGCCCGCCCGGCCCCGGGCTGTGGACCGTCGGCCCCCCGCCCACCCGCTTGCGGCTCGGGGCCGGGTTTATGGCTCCGGGGCTGCCCCGCCGACCGAGCCTACTAGGCAGCCCTCTTTCCTGGCGACGCGGAGGGCGCATCCCCAGGAGGCGGCGGCGGCGGCGGGACCCAGGGCCAGTGCTCAGCTGGGCTGCGGGCTCCAGCCCCAGCGAGCCGGCTCGCGAGCCCGAGGGCGGGGGAGCGAGAGCGCAGTGTGAGGCCCGGGCTGGAGGCTGGTGCAGGCCCAGCTGCTGTTGTGTCTTTTCCTTGATTTGCTTTTTTTTCCTGCCTGTGTCATTTCCTTCCCTTTGCTCACATAGGCCAGTCTGTGAGTTCCCGGGGCTTGCTCTCGAGTCCTGGTGCGCGCCCCAGCGCAGGGGGAAGGGCGTGCGAGGATCGGCTGCGAAGTGATTAAACTCGAATCTCTGTTATCAACAGCGTGGTTGAGAAATGCGTGCTCACGCAGATTGCAGACACTTAGGAATGGTAGGGTGCTGCAGGTTATAGTCCATCCGCTGCGTTTTGAAAAATTCAGTTGTGGTATTTTACATCTATTATTTTTATCTTGTGGTATCCCTGAAATTATGTAACTTTTGAAAGAAACATTTGCTACAGAAAAAATTCTAGGAAATCATTTCCTTTTTGTCAATATTTGCAGTTTCAGCTGTGAATGTGTAATCTAAGAAAAGCTGATAATGTCTTCCACACTCAGCACTTGAACTAAATTAGATTTCATATCCTTTTTGGTACTTTACAAATGACCATTGGACTAGATTAAGGAACAGGCGGAACAGGCAGTGTGATACTGTTGTCCCCATTCACAAGAATTATTAAAAGGGTGAACTTGGTGCAAAAAAGGATCCTTTGCAAAACCATTTATTGCTTCTCCGCAGTGCCCCATGTGAAGAAGGAATGTTAATGTTTGCTTTGCCCTAATAATAAGGTCAAGTCATTTTTGTAGGAGGTTACATGTGTGCTGTGTCACATTGGTTAGATATTCATTTGTGACCCATCTCCACACTGTCTTTGAATGAATTGCCTTGTTCTGTTTCATGCTGTCCCTCATACAGTAGAGGAAGGGTTTATTCATTTGCTGGACTTCTTGTTTCCTTCTCATTCTGTTCTTCAGAAGTTCTTTCTCCTAGGAAAGGTTTCCCATGAGACTTAAGGAACCCAATAAAGCCTGGTGTTCAAATATATAATCCCACAAACATTTTTTTGAATACTTACTGTAAATGAGGCACAGAATTCTTTTTGTCCTCTCAAGCCTTTTAACATTTATAGAATTTGAACTAATCTTTGAATAGAATTATGAACCTGTATTGTAATAGTCTTCTATTAAGTCTTTGCTCTTGTCTTATGGGGCAGCATAAAGTCCAAAAGCGATTGTGAAAAACTTGAGGGTGTCCACACTTTGCAAAACCAGTTAAGACTGTCCAGATATGAGGGCTACTACTCATTATCTAAAATAGATATATGAACCTGTTTTCACATTTCAAGACTTTTTCAAAAAGTTTTAAGTCTGTGAGTATGGAGAAAGTGATGGGGAGCAAAGGAACTATATAGGTAGGTTCAGAGTCCCAAAGATAAAGGACCAGGAACTTTTAAGTTGTCCCCTTATCAGTTACATTTAAAAACTGAGACAGTGAAGAGGGGAATTAACTTGCCTGGTGGCAGCAATATGTTAGACAAGCAATTTAAAAAGGTCTGCCGTGGCTCTTTCTCCACTTGCCATTCCCTACTTCTTTCTTTTCTGTAGATGATCTTAACACACTTTTAGAAGTAGTATTGAGTTCTCCAGACACAGGGTTCTTTCATTTGCTTTGTGTAGAGCTCAGCAAGGTTATATGAACACATAGACACAGTCTCTCTGAAATACTAGTTTTATTTTGGTGATGTAAACAATGAAAACTCCTCCCCAGTTTAGTTTGCTTTGGTTGCCGTAGTTCTAAATAAACTTAACCAGCAAGCAAAAGGCCCTGGGTTCAATCCCCAGCACCAAATAACTGAAATAATTTGATGAAAAAGAAACATACATCCCTTAATATTTTAGTTAAATGGGTTAAACTCCATCCCAGTGAAGAAAGGACTAAAATGAATTTGAATACCCTGCCCTGCAGGTTCTTTTGTTAATAGTCATATTTTCCTGAGTTGTTCTATGCCCCAGACTCAAGCCTGTTTGACAACTTGGATTGTTAATAAAAACAGGTCAGATTTAATATTGGTTATTAGTTCCAGTAAATTTCTAGTGGAAACTATACTTTGTAAACAATAGGAAATATTCTTGTGACTTTGATACCACACTTTATAACTATTAAGAAAAAAGTGGGATTGACCGGTTGGTTTTTTCTTGGTAACTGTAGAATTCCCTCCCACTTTTAGTAATTGTAGTGGCAAATGCTGTTTATAATACCTGAGACTAATTCACTAGTGCTTATTTGATGTTTTTATAAATGTAATCTGAAACTTAGTGGGATATATCACTGAAAAACATGTAACTACTTGGAAATGTTAAGGAAACTATAGTGAACTAAGTACAGGATTAAAGATGGTCTGGTTCTGGTTGACAACTTGATTTGATGTCAGAATCATTGTGATTTACAGAGAGAGGTCTGTATCTCTAGGGTTCTAAGGCTGCTGGGAGCTCTTTGGAAAGACCAAATTCAGTTCAGTTTGGCTAGAATCTGATCACCTGTGTAGACTCAGAATGGTTAGTAACTTTTTTTTTTAAAAATATATTTATTAGTTGTCAATGGACCTTTATTTTATATGTGGTGCTGAGGATTGAACCCAGTGCCTCACACATGCTGGACAGGTACTCTACCACTGAACCACAGCCCCAGCCCAGTTAGTAACTTTTGATTGAAACTTGAATTACAGCCAGGTTTAGTGATGTGTGCCTGTAATCCCGGTGACTTGGGAGTCTGAGGCAATTTAGCAAAAGGCTATCTCAATATTTATAAAAAGAAAAAAAAAAAAAAAAAAAAAGCTGGGCATGTGGCTCAATGATGAAGTGCCCCTGGGTTCAATCCACAGTACCAGAAAGAAAGAAAGAAAACCTCAATTTGCGGTTTCACATAATTAAGTTATAACTTGATTTCTGATATTTTTTAAAAAATGACAGTTGGATTTTAAAACTGAATTTTAAGCATTTGTAAATCCATTAAGTACTACTTTGGTGAACACACAGATGATAAGAATCAATTCTGATTCATTGTAAGCTATCCATTTATTTTTTTTGCCCATTTGTCAAGTATTTCCTATGTTCCAGGTGTAGTATTAAGCCCTGTATCTGCATTATCCTGCTCAAGAAGTTAGTTAGATTATGTGAACCAGAAGCATAAACAAATACAGGTTGAATGTTAGTTTTTTTTAAAACTCTAAAATACTTGGGCTCAGAAGTGTTTGAAATTTCGGAGGTTTTGGATTTGGGAATATTTGCATGGCATTCATAACTCATTTCAAATTTTGGATTAGGGATGGTTAATCAGTAAGTGCAACAAGAAAAGTATAGGTACTTTGTCAAAGTATGTAAAGATTTATAAGAAAGAGAGCTCAATTCTGTAACTTAGGGGTTAATGCACATAATCCTATAGCCTATAGTTTTTTCAGATATTAAAACATAAAGGTATTACTTCTTATGAGGAAGCAGTGGTTTTCTTTGTAATATGTATTTAAAATTTTTGAACTGTAAATTAATGTCAGATGCCTGTTATATCCTAGAAACAGAAAAATAAACACCAGAATTTGACTTTGAGATCTAGCAAAGGTTCAACCATGTTATTGAAGGAGAAAAATTTGTGAACTGAGGATGCGAACTTTTTGCACATACTTGTTATAAAATGATGTTTGCTTGGGTATGGACAGGGTGGAGGCATTGGAAGTATGTGAAATGTCATGAAGAGAAAGTAAAATCTGACTCAGGGACATTCTGAAGCATAGGCTCTCCTGGGTGAGCAGTGTGATCAGACAATCTGGCAGAGCTGGGTAGAGCCTTGGCAAGATGAAGAAATAACATCATTAGTTAAGTGAAAACAAAGATAAAAATATTACTTTGGGGATTCGTATATATGGAAAAAAATAGAGTGTGTGGCATAGTAATCAGACATCTTGCCAGATGACAATGTTTATTGGAGGACACTGCTTCTGGCCACTTTTCTGGGTTTTTAGCCAGAGAAACTCTTATATGGGAAATGTCTTAAGACCCTTCTTTTAGATAGAAGTAATATCTCAATCTGGAAGGATGACTTCCTGCTGGAGCTAAAGAGAGAAGAGTATGTTGTTTGGCAGCTCCCATGCCCTAGGTCTGGGTTTTGGAAACAAAAAAGTACATGCCACTGGGGAATTATGGATACCTATCTGCTTAAAACTAAGAGTTTCCACTTTTTAAGCCTGAACTCTGATTCTTGTTTTATAGATGCCTTCTTTTATATTTTCTGTGAACACTCTTCCCTTTCCCTTCCTATGTTCCACCTTCCTCTTCCTCCTCCCCGCCCTCTCTTCCAATTTTTTTTTTTTTTTTTTTTTTTTTTTGCGGAACTGGGGATTGAACCCAGGGCTAGTGGGCTATTTCCCCAGCCCTCCTCCATTTTTTTGGAGGTTGGATACTGGGGATTTAATTTGGGGCCTCACACTTGCTAGCAAGTGCTCTACCACTGCTCTGCACCCCCCACCCTTTTTTTATTTTACATTGAGACAAGGGTCTTGCTGAGCTGCCCAAGCTAGTCTCAAGTCTGTGATCTTCCTGCCTCAGCCTCCTGAGTTGCTGGGGTTATAGGCATGTGGTTGACGGTGTCTTGCGTTTAACATTTGTGTGTGTGTGTGTGTGTGTGTTTTAAACTGTGCTGGGCACAGTATATATGGAAAAAAAGAGAGTGGAAAAAAACGCTCTACTGAGCTGTATCCCCAGCCTTGGTCCATGTTTTCTATAAACTCATATTTTTGTATGGTGTTTATTCTTTTACCCCTTGAATTGAAATGCCTTGAAGAAACTTTTAAAGCTTTGTAATGGGGCTGGGTCGTAGCTCAACAGTAAAGCACTTGCCCTGTTTCATGAAGCCCTGGGTTCAATCCCCAGTGTCCTAAAAACAAACAAAAGAATAAAACTTTCTAATGTATAAAACATGATAAGTGTTTAGTAAATGGTTATTGTTAATGATTAAGAAATTTTCAGGATTAAATTTAAGTGCTAAGGTAGATTAAGTGGCCTCCAGTCTTTTTCCACTGACCTTTTCCTATTGATGATAATAATAGCCAGCATTTTTTTAGCATTACTAAATGTTAGGTACCATGAGAAGTAATTTGTAAGTTAATTTGTTCTTTCTTCCATCCTTTCTTTTTAATTTTCACAACAAATCTGTGAAATAAAGCTTTTATTATTCCCATTTTGCAGATGGGGAAATTGAGGTTTAGGGAGAGTAAGTTTTGTTTGCTTAGGAATACCACACTGAAGAGGTGCAAATAATTCAGTTAAAATTGCAATCAAGGAAGAAATGCCTAAAAAAGCCACTTGATTTGCTTCCCTGTCTCTATCCATGTCCTCAGTTTGAAGTATCAGTTGAAGAACTTGTTTGCTTCTAGTAACTTTGACACAAAATCAGATTCTGTAAGCTTGTTCTCTTGTATCATTCAAATGATAGTGTCAGATCATTCCTTAGTGTGTTCTCAGTGCTTAAAACTACCAAACAAGTTTATCTATTAAGCATTATTGGGAATTGGTTAGCTTAACTTCCTGGAGACAGAATTTGTTAATCTGATAAACCAACTCTTATAATAGCATCATCTGATACAGAATTAGAAATAATTCTGCCAGTCATACTTGTGGATTTGACTCAAAAAAGTGTGTGTGCTTTATTCACATTCCTGTTTATTCAATATCAGAGTTTAGACAACTGAAATTCTCCCCCACCTCCTCTTTTTTGTGTGTGTGCCAGAGATCAAAGCCTGGGCCTTATGTGTGCTGGGTAAGCATTTTACCACTGAGGTACACCCTCAGCCCTATTTTCTAGTTTTAAAATCTTGGTTGTAAGGCTAAAAAACAAAACAAAAAAACAAGATAGTCCCCCCACTACCCCTACCTCTGAGCTATATCCTCAACCCCAAGTTCTCTTTCTCTAAGGAGTATATAAGGAAGTTGCTAGAAAATATAACATAGTGATGGGACTTAATGTGCTTTAATTTTGACTAATGTCTTTTTGGAGATAACTACTTCCCATTTGTTGTCTCCTCTGAATGCTTTCCCTACTATAACTTTGTTGCCCTGTACAAACTTTTGTGTATGTTTTGAAGTAGAATCATAGGGAAGCTACTTTTCTGGTGTTTTTCTTGCAAGTTTTAAGTCTAATTTTACTTTTCTGGACAGACAAAAACCCCTTTATAGGCACTTTTGTCCTTCCTTTCCTTTACCTCCTTTGAGGTGTGGCGGGCATCTGAGCAGAGTAGTCTAGGAAGAAGGGAGAGGCAACTAGTATGGGAGAAGAAACTGGAATCATGCTGTTCTTTCCTTTCCATTGGGGTATTAGAATATTTCCAAGGGACAAAGATAAAGGGCAGAAGATAGGCACTCTCTTTGGGAGGAGTCTTTTGTACTTGCTTCTTTAAAAGGTGTATCCCAAGTCCCCGAGTGACTCACTTGTCACCAAAGCTTGTGAGTGTATGTAACAACTCATCCCTCATATTTCCTTCCAGATCAACAGATTTATTTATTTTCAACCTCTAAATGTTATTTGAATGAACAGAGACCTCTTGAAGAACCTGGGAGAATTTAGCAAAACTTGGAATTGGGCTGATTTGGGTCCTGCGTTTGCTCAGTTTCCAGTATATGAGAACTCTAGTACTTTATGCTATTTCAAGGAAAGGAGATTGAAAGTAATGCCAGTAAGGTAGAGACAATGCATTGCTTGGTCGGGTAAGAAAAACAATAGAACTGCCCTTTGACTTTCCTATAGGAAGCAGAAGGGCTGTAAACTTTGTAGAGCTGGGGGTGGAGGGGCATTCAAAGGCAAGGCTTGTAAAACAACTCTGTTCCAAGTATCTGAGGTCCTTGTTTCGTACCTTTTAAGATTTGCTGTCCTACATGTAACGCTTTAAGAATAGGTCTGGGACTGACCATGTCCCATAATCTGCTCTCTCTCTGAATTTATCTTTTCATTATCATTAATATCCTATTACACTGTACTGTGTTGTTCTGCACTGCAACTTTTTTTCCTCTTTTTTTTTCTTTTTTTGCGATACTGAGGATTGAACTCAGGGGCACTCTACCACTGAGATAGATCCCCTGCCCTTTTTATTTTTTATTTTGAGTCAGGATCTCATTAGCCCAGGCTGGCATTGAGCTTACTATCCTCCTGTGTCAGCCTTCTGAGTTGCTGGGGTTACAGGTATGTACCATCATGCCTTGGTTACAACTTTTCATCTGTTTTTCATGTTGAGTTTTTCTAATACTGGACAAATTACTCTTTTTCAGTACATCCTTTAGTTGCAATCAGTTGGTAAATATTGTCAGACATCTGACTGAAGTGCTTTTAAAAATTCATTAAAATTCAAATTGTCATAATCTGACCTTAGTTATCTACTTTAGGAAGGCATCCACTGCAGTGATTGTTGTTACTGGGTCTGTCATTTTAACTGGGCAGAACCCCCTAAGTATTAGTTGTATAATTTGTGGAACTGCTTTGCTGGTCTCTGTTTAAGTCCCTTAGCCTGTGTGTTCTTTTTCATTGCAGATGAACAGGAGGCATTGGATTCAATCATGAAGGATCTGGTGGCCCTCCAGATGAGCCGACGTCCCCGCGTGTCTGGATATGAGACCATGAAGAACAAGGACATGGGTCATCCAAATAGGCAGGTATGTGTGGCCCTAATAGAGTTTAACTAGATTTGTTAGGGACGGATTTTCCAATTGGAAATATATGATAAGTTAAGGCTACTCTACTAACAGGCTTGAATTCTGTTGGTTCTTTCCTTTCACAGTCTGTTGAATGGTAAATGATGTATATCAACCAGGTATGAGTCCATGACTTGGAGACCCAAAGCCTTGTGCATAGCATTTCATTTACAAAGAATGAAAATAATTCCTTCACTTGTTATAGGAAGAGTATTCATACATTTTTTTTCCTTTACTGATTATTTGGCAATTATTCAGATTTATGCTTCCTAATTCAGAAGGATTTAAAAGTATACTTTCAAGTATGTACTCAGCAAAAATTAATTAATTTTGGCATTAGCTTGGGTAAAATATAACTAGGAAAGGAAATTTTTTCATTAAAATGCTACATATGTACTTGGGAGGCTGAGGCAGGAAGATGACAAGTTCAAGGCTAGCCTCTGCAACTTAGCAAGACTGTGTTTCAAAATAAAAAGGACTAAGGATTTAGCACGGTGGTAGAGCACCCCTGGGTTCAATCCTCAGTACCACAGAAATAAATTTTTTTTAAATTTAAAAATGCCACATAATATATTCTAAAGGCAACAATGAATGATTTTGTTGTTATTGTTTATAGTTATTTCCCATTATTGACTCATAATATATAGTTGAAAGTATCTGTTTGATTGAGAAACATGTGCTTCTTTACTAAAACATCTCCTATTTTTATTAACGTTTAAACCTGTGTGCTCTTGGGAATCTTCTCACCTCTAGTGTCATTTATTGCTCTGTTTCCTGGGTACTTTGGCTTGCAGAGAAGAGTGATTGGCTGGGGAGCTTCCCTCCCTAGTAGGTATCACCAGTGCTGTATCCGATGGTTTTGCACATTTGATGAAAATTTGTCCATGAGATCCTTTCTCTCATGAGCTAACCTCTTCTCACATTTGCATCTTATCTACCAGTTCTTCCGAAGTATCCTTGGTTCCTAGAGAAAGCATAAGGCTCTAGAATTTTTTCTGTCTGTGGTCTTTGAGATAGAGCCTCCTAGAGTAAGTATTTCCTGCCTTTAGGAATTCTAAGGGGCCCTTGGGATGGAGAGGATTCTTTTTGTTCCATGTTATAATGGAAAGATGTAGTTTAGAAAGCTGCTTTTATTGTAATTATCTTGTACAACTGGGCTAGGAACAGATTAGGATTCATTCTTCTAATATTTTCATACATTAGTCTGTCTAATTGTATGTGTTCTCCCTTGTTGTAACTTATTTACATTCAAAGCCACTTTTGCAAGGAGCATTTTACCAGAATTGAGTTCCCTCCCCCAGGCTTGAGCCTAATGACCTCAGTTTCCTTCCTGTCTTCCTATGTGGAGTATGCCTGCGAACACTGCTCCAGTTAGCTGATCTTTCTCCAAACTGGACTGTTAGCATGGATATCACTTAGTGGGTGAAAAGGGGAAGCTGTTTTGAGTTGGAAGACACAACGGGACTGTCTGAGAAAAACAGTAGTGGATTAGTCCCCTATAGTTCCTTAACAGGAATTACGTTTTAGGAATCCTGCTTAGAGCCTAAAAGCTATTATGAAAGAAGTCCTGATTTTTTCCTGTGCCTGCTGTTATGTTATTGGAGTCAAATCAGTGGTTGTGAAGGTTGTATAAAGAACTGACTTTTTTTAAAAATTAATCCTCACGGGGTACTGGCTCTTTGAACCTACAAGTTACTTGAATAATGTCACAATTTACTTGAATAATGTCACAATTTTATCTGTTACATGGAGGATACAAATCATTAACCTCAGTTTTTTTGTTTTTAAAGAAAAAACACAACAGCAGCAGCTCAGCTCTTCTGAACAGCCCCACAGTAACAACAAGCTCGTGTGCAGGGGCCAGTGAGAAAAAGACATTTTTGGTAAGGACCTATGTTAACTGTTAAAGATGAAATGTGCTTTTAATTTTGCTATTCATTCTAGAAGAGTGGAATTCATTTCCCAGACAAGTTGTTTCATTGAATTTGAAGGGACCACCATTTACTCATGATCCGTGTTCTGTACCTCTAATCATTCCTCACAATACTCGTAAACAGCCTCTCAGTGCTGTCTGATAAACTTCCTGTGATGACAGGAATGCTCCATATTTGTGCTGTCTAATATGGTAGCCAATAGCCACATGTGTCTGTTGAGCAACTGAGGAACCAGATTTTAAATTTTATTTACTTTTTTTTGTGTGTGTGTGGTGTGCTGGGGATTGAACCCAGGGCCTTGTGCTTGCGAGGCAAGCACTCTACCAACTGAGCTATATCTCCAGCCCTCTAAATTTTATTTACCTTTAATTAAGTTAAATACATGTGACTGGTGACTATCGGAGAGTACAGCCTTATATACCGTATAAAGTATTGTTATTCAAAAAGAAATTAAGTCTATGCTTAGAGATACGTAGAGATTCATTGGTGCCTCCATACTTCTACACAGATCATGAGTTTCTACAAATTATTATAAGCTCTTCAATGGGAATCCTATCTAAGATTCTGTTGTTGGGGGAATGTGAAGCTCAAGGTTTTAGGCAATATTGGGTAAAAAGGCAATGAAAGTGTCAAGATGGCTTTTCCCCTTAAGTCAAGGTTATAGAATGATTTCTTCTGGGAAGCCTAGCAGCTTTCACCAGGAGAGGTATTCTTCAGCAAAAATCTTGAAAGCAGAAAGAGAATGCAGTTATAGAAGGGAGAAGGTGAGATGAGAGTATGGGGAACACATAGGGGAGAAGTGTTTACAGTTTATAATTTAGCGTAATAAAAGCACCTGGAAAGTTGACATGGGACTTTACAATTTATAGAGTAAATTAATGTTTGTTGTTGTTGTTGTTAGCTTAGGCCTAGGATAGGATGAAATAACTTCTTTCATTACAAATTTTTCACCAGAAGGTCCATGCTTAGGAAGAAAGAGGAATGAAAGATCGGAACCTAATTTAAATGGCTAAGAGATACCAAACTGAGCTAAGAAATGTCAAATTGGGCTAAAGATTCAAATTACGGAGTTGCAGTTGAAGGTAACCAAGTGTTTTAGCTAGTTGGTTTTTATTCATGGGTGGAATGGTGTTGGCAGAAGCAAAAAGCTCTTCAGTGTGCGAGTGGCAGTGCTGGCTACAAGGCCAAGTTGAGACGGGCACAGCCTCAGGGGGCTCAAGCTCCGCATAGCCAAGAAAACCAGAGGAGGTGGGTTCATTGATAGAATTGTTTGGTGGCTGAGGCTGGATGAACTGGGAAACCTAACTCAACATGTCTGATTGGCAGGAATTAAGACATCCTCTTCTTTTAAGTAAACAGGGTTGATAATTAATTGAAAGGGAGAACGCATCTGGGAACAAGTAAACATTCTGAGCAGCTATGAAAGTATTATGGGCAACGAGATGCTCAGCCATGAACTAGGAGACTGGATCTGTGTTCTGTGTATTCTCTGTACGTTTGGTCTCTGGAAACCTACAGCATGGTTAGAGCTGACTGAATATTTTAGGTGTAAGGCACATCAGAGGTGTGACTGGGGCCTGTGGATGGTTTTGCAGGCCATGATGTACAAAATTCCCTTAGCTGTCATTCACTCACAGTGTTTATCAGTGGGTACTAGCTTTCTGTAAGGCTGACAGCGCCCTGTAGTAAAGAGAGCACTGGCCTAGAAGTCATAGAATTGTTTGTTAATCATCTGTTAACAAGCGATTTTATAATTTACCGAGTATTTTCCACAATGATAGTTAATGTATGTAATATTTTAAGATTTTACATGTGTGTAATATTTTAAGATTTATAGAGCTTTTACACAAAGGTAATTGAGTAGAATCAGGTAGCAAACCCAGATCTTCTGACTCTTAGTTACATTAATTTTACCAAATGTAAGTCATATAGTCTTTCTGAATCTCAGTTTTTCCTTCTGAAATGTAGACATAATATCATATTTGTTTACCTCATAAGGTTGTAGGTAAGATCATGAACAGAATATATTTTGTACATTGTAAAACAAAAGTATAAATGTGAAGTTGTAGTGATTATATCACTTCTCTTCTAGCTTTGTAGGTGTGAATTTGGGGAAACAAACAATTTCTAACCACAACTATACGTACTGTTTTGGAGTTGAAAGGCCTAAGTTTTTCCACCTTTATGGAACTGTCATTTCCAACTATCTGATTGATGATCTTCTGCAAACTTCTGGATCTAGTCTAATTTTAGAAAACTCCAGTAAAGGAAGAAATAGAATCTTTATTTCCACTATTCTGATTTCCCTTGAATCTTATCAAGATGGTAGTAAATGCTTGATCAGAGCCCACAGTCTGTATCTGACTCTCCAGACAGTCCACTAGTGGGTCCTTCTGAATGGAAAAACTGCTTTCCTTGTGGCAGACATCAGCAGGGCAGGCCCTTGGCTTTCTGTTCTAGAGGAAGAGTATCACAGGAGCTGTTCTCCTAGCAGAGTGGATGATTTTGAGCAGACTGCTTTTTGCTTTTACTATGACAGACCTGACTCTTAAGGACTTCCCTTCTCTTTCAAGGGTTGTTGAAAAGAGGGTCAGCCAGTTTGAAAATAAGATATACAGCAACACACAAGCCTGGTATTTTTTTTTCTAAGAAGGTTGGTTTATAATCATCTCTTCTGCTGAACTCTTCTGATCTCTTTTGACTTTCCTGAGTTACACATGTAAACATGCAAATAAAATTTTTATTTTCATTGCCTTTTTTTTTTTTTTTTTCTGTGCTGGGGATAAACCCAGGGCCTTGAGCCTATGAGGCAAGCACTCTATGTACTGAGCTATATCCCCAGCCCTGTTGCCCTTTTCTTTTTCTTTCATTTATTTACAATCTCTGACAAAATAAGGACTCCAGTTCCAAAGATGTGGGAAGCCATCAAAGGTATTCATCAAATGCAGGAAGAGGGAGCAATACAGAATCAGAGAGAGGGTAAGACAGGTAATGACTAATTGAGTCCTCTGCCAGAACAAACTAGTTCACAAACCTTTGTTTAATAAACAGTGATTTTTTTCTGGATTCTCAAGAGTTCTTTTGGATTACGTGTTTTCGTATTAGCCCAGACTTGGAGAAAGTCACTTCTTCTTAAATTTGGTGTTACTGGTGTCTTCCATTGTTTCTGCTGATTCCCAAATCTAGCTCAACCTTGAGGCCTGCCCAGACCCATTTCAGAGTGTGGCTCTTACTATTACGCTTACTGGGCACTTGAACTTACCTAAACCTGAATTTTTATACCAGAACTAATTTTCTTTCTTTCCTTCCTTCCTTCCTTCCCTTCCTTCCTCCTTTCCTTCCTCCTTTCCTTCCTCTTTTTTTTTTTTCCTGGGGATTTAATCTAGGGTTGATTTACCACTGAGCTACCTCTTCAGTTCTTTTTATTCTTTATTTTGAGACAGAATCTCACTAAGTTGCAGAGGGTTTCACTGAGTGGCTGAGGCTGCCCTCAAAGTTGCCATCCTCTTGCCTCTGCCTCTCAGTTCCTGGGATTAGCTCCACAGTTTTTTTTCAGCAGCTATGTCCACCTCTGTTCAATTCAACCAGTGAGTATAGTCAGGCTTCTTAGAAGCATAAAAGAAATGTTAGTTGTATTCCCTGTACCCTAGGATTACTGGGAAATGAGAAATACATGAAAAAAAGAAAGAAAACTACTGTAGTATGCGACTGTGCCTAATCGATTGTATGGTCCAAAGAGTGAGTGCTGTGAGAAATCAGGAAAGTGAAAGGTGTGAGCTTGAGCCAGAGGAGTTATGGGGTCATTTCTTGTGGAGGTGGCCCTTGAATCCAGTCTGCGAAGGTTGTGTAAAAGTTCAGTTAGGTGGAAAGGAGGAAGAGTGACACTCTAAGTCAAGAAACATTGTTAAAGGCTAGAGGAAGGAATAGATTTGGCATATTTCAGAAAATAGAGTGAGCATTGGTCTGACTGGAAAGGAGAGTCCTTGGGGAACAAATAATATGTGATGGTTAGGTGAATGGAATGAGCGTAAGTCCCAAAGGATTTCAAATGGTGGTGGAGAATTTGGACTTTATGGCATAGTTAGGAGTGTCCCTGATTTTTTTTTGTTGTTGTTGTTTGTTTGTTTGTTTGGTACTGGGGGATTGAACCCAGGGACACTCTACCACTGAGCTACATCTGCAGCCCTATTTTATATTTTATGTAGAAACGCGGTCTCACTGAGTTGCTTAGCACCTTGCTTTGAACTCGTGATCCTCCTGCCTCAGCCTCCTGAGCTGCTGGGATTATAGGTGTATGCCACTGCACCCTGGTATCACTGATTATTTTTTGAACAAGAAAGGAATACGGTGAAAGAGATGATTAAGATAGTTGGGGCCAGGCACAAGGGCACAAGACTGTAATCCCAGCAGTTTGGGAGGCTGAGGCAGGAGGATCATGAGTTCAAAGCCAGCCTCAGAAACTTAACGAGGCCCTAAGCAACTTAGAGAAACCCTGTCTCTAAATAAAATATAAAAAGGACTGTGGATGTAGCTCAGAGGTTAAACCCTCTGGGTTCAATCCCTGGTCCAAAAAAACAAAAAAGAAGTAAAAGAAAAGGTAGTTGGGACTGGAACTGGGCATGGTGGTACACACATGTAATCCCAGTGACTCCGGAGGCTGAAAAAGGAGGATCACAAGTTTGAGACCAGTCTCAGCAACTTAGTAAGGCCCTCTGTCAAAAAATAAAAAGGGCTGGGGATGTGGCTTAGTGGTTAAGCACCTCTGGGTTCAATTGCTGGAATAAACAAACAAAAGACAAGATACTTAGAACTGTAGAGGAAATATAGAGTGGGTAGGAAGTGGGGAACTGAGAAGTACAGAGGTAGCCTTTGGAATCCAGAATCAAGGGGAAAGGGTCCCAGCAAGGGTGATGTCAGGAAGAATGGGAAGCAGAATCTTATTTCAAGGGCTTCTGAAGGGAGAAATTGGAACTTGGTATCTGTGAGGTGGGTAAAGGGAGGAAAAGATCAAGTAGAACCCAGGTTTAAGGCTGTGTAGCTGAGAACAGTAGTACCAACTTAGAAACAGTGATTCTGAGAAGCAAGATTCATTTCAGAGGGTAGTTGATGTAGACACACGTGGCTAGGTTAAGTTTCAGATTATAGTGGGGAGAAAAACTTGAGAGTGTGTGAGGGGTGTGTGCGTGTATATGTGTGTGCACTCGCACACTGGTTTTTGCAGGTCCACAATATTAACTCATTTGGCAGTAAAACTTGTCTGAGTGGATACAGGGCTATTTATAATCTTCCTCTGTTCTACTTATTGTGAATATTCTTTTCACTGCAAAAATTAGAAGAGCTTAGATAGCTAGTTTGTACTGTGTAACAAATGAACTTTGAATCTCAGTGGCCAGTATGAGGAGGGAGAGGAAAGTGTTCCCCAGTCACTTAGCAACTTGGGTTGAGGGGTTCTCTGCTATCTTGGGATATGAGACTTGCCAGGAAAGAGTATAGAACTCAATTCTGTTTCTAGCTTTTGGTCAGAAATAGGCACAATGTCCTATACTAACTTTAGGAAATGCACGAGGATGCAGGAAATACTTGTGAGCATTCTGCCTCTCGGGCGGGAGTGCTGCCCTAGTCACTTCCCCAGGGTTGGGGGAGGATCATGTGATATACAGAGTACACACCATGTTAGCTCTCTAAGTACTAATGTGCATTCTGAAACACTTTTGGCTGCAAGGATTTTGGCTAAAGGATAGTAGACCTTTTTCAACACTTAAGTATCAGGAACTATTCTAATTTTTTTATGTAATTATATAATTCTTTTGGTGAATCTGCCAGATAAATGCTATCATGATTCTTTCTTTACAGATGAGGAAAATGAATCACAGAAGTAATAAGTTCAGGCTCATAAGAACTCGGCAATTATAGAGCCAGCATTTAAAGCAGGTGGTTTGACTCTACTGTTACATTCTTAACTACATATCTGCCTCAAATACATGGCAAGCAGATGAAGTTTTGCTTCATAGATTGAGATTGGACATAGAAATTTGAGAATATTCTAATTAGACGTTGACTTGGTGAAGTTTATCCTTACTGAGAAGGTGTAAGTAAAGAGGAAGAAAGCCAGAAGTTGAAGGTTCGTGGTCACATGGTGGGAGGGGTGGGAAAGGGCATGAAGAAGAGGAATCAGCAAAGAAGCAGAAGTAGTTAGAGTGTTAGGAGTTAAAGTGGTAGCAGGTTCCCAGAGGAAGTCTCGGCTACCAGTGCCGAGTCGTGGCTACCAATGCCCCAGAGAGGCCAAGGAGAATGGTTGCCAGGAAGGAATTGAATTAAGTTATCTTATATCCATATCGTCAGCCTGACAGGAGAAACAGATTTAGAAACTCAGCAGATTTGGGCATGCCATGTCATACATGGAAGCCTGCATCTTGTGTTGGGATGGCTGTGATGACATTAGACAAGGCATCTTTGTCACTTCTTGTTTTCACAGGTTTGGTTAGACTTGAGTAGGAGTGATTTGTGGTTTCGAGCAAAGTTAATTCATTCTCTCTCTCTCTCCTCTCTCTCTTTAATTTTGGTACCAGGATTTGAACCCAGGGACACTTAACCACTGAGCCACATTCCAGCCCTTTTTTGTATTTTATTTAGAAACAGGGCTTCACTAAGTTGCTGAGGCTGACTTTGAACTTGTGATTCTCCTGCCTCAGCCTCCTGAGCTGAGGGGATTACAGACATATACCACTATGCCCGGCTTAATTCCCTTTGTGACTAACCTCATGTAGAGAAGTACCCAGGTTATGACCCATAATGAAATAAATTTAGTTCCTTCAGTCTCATAAAGGATCTGAAGAGGTTCCTTCATAGGTATATCAAAATATAATGTTCCAGGTTAACAATGAGAGAGCTATTATTGTGTTTTTAAACTATCATTTTGTAAAATGAAAAAAAAGTAGATAAAAATTTTTTTAAAAAGTGAGGAAATCTCAGTGAACTATGGACTTTAGTTAATGTATCAATATTGGTTGATTAATGGTAACAAAAGGAAATGTGCCATACTAGCATAAGATGTTAATAATAGGGAGAGCTTGGTGTGGTGGGGAGAGGAATATATGGGAAGTCTGCTCTATCTGTCCAGTTTTTCTGTAGATCTAAAACTTTTAAAAATCCATTCATTAAAAAAAAAATGAGAGCTACATCAAGGTGTGCTGAGCTGTAGGCAGGAGTGCTGAAAGGCTGTGGTAACCCACCTGCAGGGGTAGACAGGTGAGCACTGGGGATACTTCAGAAGCTATTGTGGGAATAGAGTGGGAAGTGAAGCATGTCAGTGTGGACCATGGTTTGGAGGTAATGTGTTATGGTAACTGCTTAGCTTTTTGGGTAAGAAGAAAAAGAAGACCATGAAAAAACTGCTGTTGTTAATATAAACCTTGAATCCATATGATAACTTCTCCACAGCACTGCTCCATCTTCCTGCTTTTTTAAAAAATTTTATATATATATATAGTTTTTTTTACTTGACAGTGGACCTTTATTTTATTTATATGCTGTACTGAGAATCAAACCCAGTGCCTCGCACATGCTAGGCAAGCGCTCTGCCACTGAGCCACAAACCCAGCCCTTCTATACACACACACACATATATACATATACACATATATACACATGTGCATGCACATGTGTCTGTGTGGGTGTGTTTACCTAAAATGCAGATCAGATGGGGCAGCCTACCTTCTTCCTGTTCAACCTCCTCTATCTCCATCCACCCATAATGTCAGCCAAAGGCTCCCCTACTGGTTTCCCAGCTTATTGCATGATTGATACTCCAGTCCCCTGGTTCTGACTCCACTATTATTCCAGATATAGAGAGATTTCTAGCTCTTTCTTCATAAGTTCCAAAAAGTAAATCACATGACATCCTTTGGTACTTTCTTATTTATTTTTTTTTATTTTTTAATTTTTTGGGGGAGTACCAGGGATTTAACTCAGGGGCGCTTTACCACTGAGCCACATCCCAGCCCTTTTTATTTTTTATTTTTGAGACAGGGTTTCACCAAGTTGCTTAGGGCCTTGCTAAATTGTGATCCTTCTGTCTCAGCCTCTTGAGTTGCTGGGATTACAGGCATGTGCCACCAACCCAGTGGTAGTTTGCTTCTTTTAGCACTTCCATTAAAGCCCTGCATGTGTGAGTGAAATAAACATTTACCTGTGTGACACTTAAGTCGTAGCATAGCATGGTAGTTAAGAGCTGGTCTTCCACAGCTTTTTAAGCAGTGATAACTTGACCTTTGGGAAACTTCCTTAACCTCATTGTAACTCAGTTTCTTCTGTAAAATAGGGACAGTAATAATACCTGTTGTGCAGATTAGTTTAATAAACATATAACATGCTTAGGACAGTCTTGTTACAAAAAGCTCAAGCCAGGCACAGTGGCATACAATTTATAATCCCAGCAATTTGGGAGGCCAAGACAAGAGAATTGCAAGATTGAGACCAGCCTCAGTAATTTAGTGAAACCTGTCTCAAATAAAAAATAAAAAAAGCTAGGGTTATAACTAAGTAGTAAAGTACTTGTGGGTTCAATTGCCAAGTACCAAAAAAAAAAAAAAAAAAATTTGCAATCCTTTTGCCTTAGCCTTCCAAATTGCTCAGATTGTGAACATGTGCCACTGAGCCCTACTCAGGGCTGTATTTGAAGAGTTAGCACATTACAGGCCTTGTCCCTCAAGGGAGCCTTGCTGTCTACTTTGTGTTGTGTGTTCATGTGTAGGTACTGGGGATTGAACTCAGGGGCTCAACCACTGAGCCACATTCCCAGCCTAGTTTTGTATTTTATTTAGAGACAGGGTCTCACAGAGTTGCTTTGCGCCTTGCTTTTGCTGAGACTGGCTTTGAACTTGCAATCCTCTTGCCTTAGCCTCTGGAGCTGCTGGGATTACAGGCGTGCACCACTGTACCCAGCTTGTTGTCTGCTTTTTAGTGTATGTACTTTCCAGGGATACTGAACTCTTTGAGCCTCACTTTCCTTGTTTTTAAGATAACGGACTAGAGGATGGTATTCTTATATTCTAACTCAGTGATTCTCAAGATACAGTTTGGGTACCCTGTAGGAGGTTCCTAAGACCATTTCAGGGTCAAAACTTTTTATAGTAATACTAGATGGTATTTGCCCTTTTCACCCTCATTCTCTTAAGAACGAACAGTGGAGTTTTCCAGAGGATAGATGTGTTATTGCAACAGATTGAAAGCAGAAACAAACATGAGAATCCTGCTGTCTTAGGCCAGGCATTAAAGAGAATTGCATTTTCTCACTATATTTTTTTGGAAAATACTGTTTTTTAAATAAAAATCTGTATTAAATACTATATTTAATATAAATATTATATTTAATGAAATATCTGTATTATTTTAATTGCTTTGTGTGTGTGGTGGGGGTACTGGGACTTGAACCCAGGGCTTCACGTATGCTAGGCAAGCACTTTACCACTGGGCTACACCCCCAGCCTTAATTGCGATTTTTAAATGAATAAAACAAATGTAAATTTTCTGAGCTTTAGTTTCTAATATGGTGAATATCAATGGATATAATACACAGAAACTAAAGTGCTTTGGGGTCTTTTTGTGGTGTAAATTAGAAACACTGTTTCAGTGGACTAAAAGAATTCTAGTCCCTAATGGGAGAAAGGAGTTCTTTGTGCACTCTCCTACCCTTCAAGCTCTCTCCCTTTTCTGCATCTTTGATTACTAAGTATTCTTCATCTTTTAAAATTTATTTTTATTGGTGCATTATAATTATACATAATAGTGGGATTCATTGTTGCGTGTTCATACATGCACATAATGTTTTTCTTGTTTAGATATTCTGAAGTTCTCTTTTTCCCTCCCAAACCACAGTCTCTTAATTTGTCTTTGTCTGTATAATTTTTGTTCATTGACTTTGAGCTCTTTCTCACTTTCATCTGTTATTTGATGGCTTCCTGATGATCATACTTTCCTTCTTTCTGTTTTTTTCTTCTTTCATATCTTATTCCCTTTTCTGTCATTTTTAAAACTCCTTGTGCAATATCTCTTTCTCAAGTAGTTCTTTCACATTTTAACACTTATACTTCTTCCTATTTCTGACACTTACACTCAGGTCTGTTCTTCAGTCCACTCGTCTATTTATTAAATATTATTAAGCACAAATATATACCACTCCTTTTGCTGGGCACTGGGGATTCAGAAGCAAGATAAATGTGATTCTTGCCCTCTGAGAGTTTACATGCTATACAGGATGGTTACTTCAGATGAAACTGGGGACACTTTCTTAGGTAATTTGTCCAGGGTCTTACTTTACCTTGGGAGAATCATGGGAAATCCATGATAGTACTATGTAATAATAGCAGCAGTAGATACAAAAATCATTTATCGCATGTCTGTTATTTGTCAGCTGTTTTACTAACATTATCTCATTTAATTCTCATAGCAGCTCTGCAAGATGTGTTTAGCCCTACCTACAGATAAGAAAAACTCACAGAGGATAAGTAACTTACCTATGGTCTATACCTAGAAAGATCAGCATCAAGATTTCTTTTTGTATATAGTTGCATCAGCCAAGAAGTAAAGGTATCTTGGTCAGGAAGTAAAGATTTGGTAGGAGAAATTCCAGAGTCACTTGTAGAAATAGTGTATGAAGCAGAAAATTGCTGTTTCAGAGCGTGGCAGTTGAGCTAGGGCAGCTACCTAGGGATATTATCTCAAGAGCTTTGTTGCCCCTGAGGTTAGAACTGGAAGTTGTAACTCACTGGAAAGGAATGCCTTTCTGGGTAGGGAAATTGGACCAGGAGCCATCAGGTGTTTGCTTAATGCTAATATTTGCTTAATGTTGCCAAAGGACTGCTCACGGCTTACATTGAAATGGCTAGAGGAACACATGTCAGAGAATGCTCTAACCTATCAATCATTCCTTTTGGCAGAGTGATGTCAGAATCAAGTTTGAGCACAACGGGGAGAGACGGTAAGTTGCCTTCTAATCGGTGCTTGTGTTCATGTGTGCTTCAGCTATCAGAAAGCATTGACTTTGGGAAGCCAGACCCTGTCACGTTCCCCGTGGGAACACTGGCTGGGGCACGGGCATGAATGGGCATAAAGGGGAAAGTTTCACCTACCAGTCGAACCCTGTTTCTGCTCTTAGAATTGGAATCCATTTCAGTTGCTGATGTTCTATTCTGCTCTGTTCTGTTATTGTTATTTTACTAGAGGAGGAAATGAGAGCTCTGTTTCTACTCCAAGTCATGGCTTCCAGACAACTGGAACCGTGCCACCTCTGAACATTAAAGGGAGGTCAGGATGGTCCTGTGACATGGTGCCATCCCTGTTTTCTGTAGAATTGCCCTGGCTTTGTCTACATTGGGGCCATTGAAAGTTGGGTGAATTGAAAGTTTCTTCATGATGTCTTTAGGACACGGGAAGCTGTACCAAGTCTATCAGTTTTAAAAGATTTCAGAACCTTTAAGGGCATAGAAAGAGGGACATTTTTTTTTGTTTGTTTGTTTTTTTTGTTTTTTTAAAGTCTATTCTGAATCTTAACCTCATTAGTGAAAGTAATGTTACTAAACTCTTCTGTCTCCTCCATTGTGGATATTTTAGTATCTGTCATTGTTATTTTTATTATTGTTATTATTTTGTGAGAAGCCAAGGTAGAAGTTCTCAGATGAGAAAAAAATGTGACTCCACTTCTTTCTCAGGTTAGTTAAGGAAAAACATTTTAAAAGCATACAGAACTCTGTTTGAGCAATATTTGGGACCCTGTTATGTGTATGCATATGGTCCATGTGTATCTAAGTGTACCTTTCAGTATTTGTTTCCCACACTTTGCCTCTCTTTCCCATTGCTATTCCCCTTTTTTCTCTTGTTTGAGCATTTGAAGAGGTGAAGAGCATGCCAATGAGAAGATCTTTCTACTTTAAAGAGTCCCACCACAGGACCTTAGTACCTCTACACATTCTTCATGCTGTGAGTTGTCTGTAGCTGGTACTTCTCAACCCAATTTGAAGCTAGGTCCAGGGGAGACTGATGATTACTGTTCTCCCCTAATAAGATCCATTCACAACCTGCAAGTTTGTCAGAGACTGCCTGATAGAAACCTTGTGGAAAGTGTGGTCTATGGAACCAAGGTCCTGCTCACCCACGTGAGTTTCAGGCCTGAAGGAAGGAGGTTTTCTGAGATCTGTCCCCAGCTGTTCATTCTGTTTCCTCGGAAGCAAGGAAGTTAAATTGCCACTTCATAGTTGCTGCTTTTCACACTTTCTGACCTGACTGAGTTTTGGAAGGACAGCCAAACTTGGAGCAGCAAAGAATTTTCAGAAGTAGATATGAAATCAAAAGCTCAATTGTGTTGGAGCCTAATTATGCAGTTATGCTCTTCTGAATTCCCTGTTCCCAAAGTGGTGTGCAGTTACAGTGAACAGACTTATACTGAGAAACTGTGTGTGTTTGGCTTCAAAGAAACTGCCAAATTGAAACCACAAATATTTAAGGTGGTCAGGCAGGAATGGCCTTCTGAAGCCCTGAGTGGCAGAATGTTGGTATCAAGGTTTTGAAAACTGTATTCTCTTTTTATGGAGCTGACATTTCCCTGTTTGTGTACTATATGTGGAATTGGAGACTTTAGAAAGAGCACAGGGAAGCCAAGTTCATGCTGCTCTTTGCCAGACAGCTCTAGTTACATGTATTTCATGTCAAGATTTTGTAGAGAAAGTTGTTGTGGATTTCTTTAAACTATAGGGAATATGGTAGGATTTTTCTAAATGTAGGCCCTTATAGAATTAGAATTTACAGAAAAAAGCAAAGAAATAGTGACTTTTCCCATTCATTCATGTCAGGTGTCCATGCTCCGGCAGTGGACTTTCCCTTTGTTTTAGAAGGGTGGGGACCAGACTCCTGACCCTCCTTCCTCTTAGTCGCTGGGGCAGAAAAGAAGGACTCTTTCCCTTTGAAAACCTTAGTGGCAGATAACATGGAGGTTGTTGTCTGGGATGTAGATCCCTCTTTGAAGCATAGGCCTAAAATTGCCTAAGTAGTACCTATGATGGCAACAGCTTGAGCCCTACCAAATCTTAAAAGTTCTGGTTTCTGATTTTGACCAGACTTTGGGCAGCTTTTAGGGGTTTTGAGTTGCTCATTTCCAGACGAAGTTCGGGAAAATTTAATCTCTGAACTTGATCATTTTCTAGTACTGTGCTAGGGAGGGACATCTGAGTGGGCTTCTGGCGTTTTTATCCAGAAAGGCTGGCCCCTTTTGAACTACTGCTGAGGCCCCGATGAGATGAATATGATTTGGTATTAGGAATTAATGGAAAACCATTCTTTCCAAAGGCTACATAAAGCCCCTCTATCTAAGGTAACCCATCTAGCTAACATCTAGATAGTACCTGACACTGCTTGGGACAGTTGATGGAGTAGGGTCAGGGGAGGTATGAATGGATTTTTTCAGTGGAGACAAATGAATATAGTTGGCAATATAACTTCCAAAAGGAAAATTATGGGGAAATTACCTTCCTGAAGTATAGATTATGGTTTCTATCAGAGTTGTCTAGTAGAACTTTTTGCTGTAATGGAAATGTTCTGTATCTGTGCTGTCCAATACACTGGCCAGTAGACACATGTGGCTGGTGAGACTGAGGAACCAATTTAATTTTAATTCAAATGCTTTAAATTTAAAGCTGGGTGTGTTGGCCATTCCTATAATCCCAGCAGCTCAGGAAGCTTACGCAAGAGGATTGCAAGTTCAAAGCTAGCCTCAGCAACTTAGTGAGACTGTGTCTCAAAATAAAATATAAAATGGGCTGGCAATGTGGCTCAGAAGTTAAGCACTTCTGGATTCAATCCCTGGTACCCTCCCCCAAACTAATTAATTAATTAATTTAAATAGCCACATGTGGCTAGTGACTGATATATTGAATAACAATTCTAGATGATGAAGGTTTTTATAAAAACCTTGGCTCATTGATTGGAGCCAATCTAGTACAGAAGAACATTAAAGAAATTTTATCTGGTCATATTTTATTAAAACTCAGTGGTTATACCATTTCCCACTCTAGGGGACAGGAAAGATATGAAAGAGCCACACACTTCCTCCTGTCAGCATGGGGGATGGCAAGAAATGCAGAGCCTATAACTGAGTTCTGCAGCTGTACCAGTAGTGTGATTTTTGTCTTGCCTAGGTATACTAAGATATGAAGGTTTTTAAAGTATGTGTTTTCCCAATTTCATGGGATATCTTTTCATGTGTGAATTATCAATTCATAAGTCTCCTGTAAATTATCTCTATTTTTTTTGTCTTGTTGATTTTTTGTTAAGTATTTTCTCTAAATTCAATATTTGTTCTTTTAACAATGTTGTTTTTTATTTATTTTGTGATTGAAAGTTTCAATTTTTATCCTCAAGTCTGTCTTCTCCCTTGTCTTCTATATTTCATGTTATACTTAGGAAGACCTTCCTAACTCTAAGAATTTTTTTAAAGATTTTTTTAAAATTAAAAAAATTTTTTTAGTTGTTGATGGGCTTTATTTTTTATTCGTTTATTTATATGTTGTGCTCACAGTCGAACCCAGTGCCTCACACATGTGAGGCAAGTGCTCTACCACTAAGCCACAGCCTCAGCCCTTTGAGAGTTTTTTTTGAGATGGAGTCTCACCGTATTGCTTAGGCTGGTCTTGAACTCTTAGACCTAAGTGATCTGTGATCCTCCTGCCTCAGCTTCCTGAATAGCTGGAACTACAGATGTGTGCTGCTGCACCTGGCCAAGATTTTATTTTTTTAATCCGGTGTGTGTGTGTGTGTGTGTGTGTGTGTGTGTGTGTGTGTGTGTGTGTGTGAGAGAGAGAGAGAAAGAGAGAGTGTATGTTTCTGATGTTCTCTTCCGTTTCATTTTTCTCTTTGCCTATTTTTATTGAATTAGGTTCTAGAATTGGGTTGGACCTATTGGAAATTGCTACTTTTTTTGCTACTTTTTTATATCAAAAATGGTTGACTATTAGCAGCCCTATGTAATTCAACCTAATACATGCATTAAAACAGTTTACTATGAAAATATCAAACACACACAAAAGTTGATAAAATACTATACTGAACCCCCATGGACCTGTCATTCAGCTTCAGCATTACCAATATTTTGCCAATCTTGTTTCATCTATCCCTACTTTTTAAATTTTGCTGGAGGATTTAATAACAAACTATATTTTAATACCTCTTTACTGAAGTTTTTACTCTACCTTATGTTTATAGAACTTGTTGTTTGAACTGGCCTAATGAATTTCCCTAGAAAAACTTCAATATCAACACTACTTTCATGCCCAGATGGAATACTGGTTAAGAAAATCGATCAAGCATATCAAAAACTCAAGGGAAGGCTGGTGTTGTAGCTCAGTGGTAGAGCACTTGACTACCATGTCTGAGGCACTCAAGGGAATTCCTATAACTCCATGCTAGAAAATCTTAATTCTGAGGGTAATCATATTGAGATTTCTGTGCCATCTCAAAAAGGAACAGTGGAAAAGATCTTAGAGCTGAGTGAGTCACTTAGGAATTGACATCATGTTTCCAGACCTGGTGTTTTGATCTCTGATTTTTCTAGCTTATTTCCTAACAAGAGTATTTAGAACATAATTTTTAAGCCCAGTGGCCTTCTGTGATGCTGTCATTGGAAGAAAGATGCAAGCTAAAGTAGTAGAAGGAAAAGTGAGATTGCAGTATGGTTCCGAGAGCAATTGTCAGATCTGAGAGGTGCTTTAGGTGAAGGGTGAAAAGGGAAAGATAGATAAGAAAATAAAAGAAAACAATAAAGAAGAAGCAAACTGAGTGAAAGAATAAAGAGAATCCTATGTTGAGAAGAAAGGGAAAATATATGCAGGTCATTCTCAATCCTACATTGTAAATATACAGTTAACCAACCTTTCTGTTTCTTTTCAGAATTATAGCATTCAGCCGACCTGTGAGATATGAAGATGTGGAGCACAAGGTGACAACAGTATTTGGGCAACCTCTTGATCTACATTACATGAACAATGAGGTGAGAGAGATGAACAGTGCAGGGACAGGAGAAATAACTGCTTCAAGAAATTTAAAAAAAAAAAAGAGGAATAGATGCCTACTTTTATTTCTTCCTGTTTTAACTGAGCATTTTTTATGTTTTTTAGTCTTTTCCTCTATTATCATCTGCAGATTTTCATTTTCTGGAGCCCCTTTTCTTAATTCTAACAACTCTGAAATTTCTGTTTTTTTACTATATGAGAAATAGCACAGTTATTTCCATTCCTCCCACTCATTGGTTGCAGGTAGATCTAATATTCCATGGTAGAATCAGGTATGGTACCAGGGCCAGAACTTATTTTGTCTCCTTTGCACTTTGTAGGTGCGGGGTTCTTTTCAGCATAGACTTATCAAAAAATAGATAATTAACTGGACTTGGTGACACATGCCTGTAGTCCCAGTGACTCTGGAAGCTGAGACAGGAGGATTGCAAGTTCAAAATGAGCCTCAGCAACTTAGACCTTGTCTCAAAATAAAAGAGCTGGGGATGTAGCTTAGGAGTTAAGTATCCTTGGGTTCAATTGCCAGTATCCAAAACAAAAGAATTGTAAATGTAGGGTTGGGGATGTAGCATAGTGGAAGAATACTTGTGTAGCATGTACAAGGTGCTGAATTCAATCCCTTGTACTGGGGGGAAAAAAAAGCCACCTGTCCCTAAATGTTCCTAAATATTTTCATACTCTTTTGCTAGTCAACAACTGCTTAGAATATTGAGCATTCCCTTATTTTAAATGTTCGTATAGATATTAATTTAAAGCCAAATTTAGATACTGTTTTTAATTATTTTAGATCATGCATCTTAACTATTTTTGCTGTCCATACTTTGTTAATGTCAATGATCAGGAGTTGACCAGTTTACATTTTGTTAATTTAAAATTCCTCATTTTAGTTGTACTATTGGCCTGCTTTGGCAAGCCCCTATGTGGAAGAGATGGGGGTTAGAAAATGGGTCCATCTGGCTCTAAGCCTGTGCTTGTTCCATTTCAACAGCTTTAATGCTGCATTCAAGGTGGAAACATGAGTTACCAGAGTTGAGATTTATTACAAGCAAGTGGGAATTTTCTCTGGTAATCTAAGGACCACCAGCAGTGTGGTATACATTATATAAGGCAATAAAGAAATCTTTTTTGTTCTTCAAAATAAATAAATAAAATTCCTCCTTTTCGTTCTTTTGGTTGCTCCTAAATTCTGCCCTGTCAGGATTTGAGACTCCGAAATGAAAAATCCATTGAGGTTTTATTTTATATATTTTTTTCTTTTCTTCTTCTTGCCCCTCCCCCCCAGTACTAGTGCTTGAACCCAGGTATACTTTACCACTGAGCTACACCCTCAGCCTTTATGAAGTTGCCCAAGCAGGCCTTGAACTTGGGATTCTCCTGCCTCAGCCTCCTGAGTGGCTGGAATTATAGGCATATACCATAGCTCCTGACTGTTTATATTTTTGTAACAATGGTATTATTGAGATACAATTCACCTACCATAAAATTCATCTCATTAAAGTATACAATTCAGTGGTTCTTAGTAGAGTTGTGCAACCAGTAACACCAACTAATTAAAAAACATTTTTATCACCTCAAAAAATCCTGTACCCATTAGCAGTAATTCCCCATTCTCTTTTTCGCCCAGCTCTAAGCAACGTCTTAACCTAGTCTCTCTCTCTTTGGATTTATATATTCTGAATATTTCATATAAGTGAAATCATATAATATGTGATCTTTTGTGACACTAAGCCTGTGTTTTCAAATTTCATCCATTTCGTAGCATGTGTTAATACTTCACCTCTCTTTGTGACTGAATCATGAATATTCCATTATGTGGATATATCATTTTTTCTGTAACCATTCATCTGTAGATAGACATTTATTTCCAGTTTTTGGTGATGATAAATAATGCTGCTATGTGTACATTTATTGTACAAGGTTTTTTTAAAATTTTTTGTTGTCAACGGATCTTTTATTTTATTTATTTATATGTGGTGCTGAGGACCAAACCCAAGGCCTCACATGTGCCAGGCAAATGTGCTCTACCACTGAGTCACAACTCCAGCCACAACTCCATGTATAAGATTTTTTTCCCTCTCCCGGTACTAGGGATTGAACCCCAGGACCTTGCACATTCTAGGCAAGTACTCTACCACTCAACTGCACCCCAGCCTCTGTGTATGTTTTTATGTGAATATATGTTCTTACTTCTTTTTTTTTTTTTTTTCGGTGCTAGGGATTGAACCCAGAGCCTTATGCTTGCAAGGCAAGCATTCTACCTCTTTTCACTTCTTAAATATACTTACAAGTGGATTTGCTAGGTTATACATCAACTCTCTAACTTTTGTTTAACTGCCTGACTTTTCTATAATAGTTGCATCAGGGGTTGGGGTTGTAGCTCAGTGGCAGGGTGCTTGCCTAGCATGTGTGAGGCACTGGTTGGACCCTCAGCACCATATAGAAATAAATAAATAAAATAAAGGTATTTAAAAAAGATAGCAAATACAGGAAGTGAAAGACTGCATTAAAAAAAAAATAGCTGCACCATTGTACATTCCTTCCAGCAGTTTATAAGTTCTCCACTGTCCTAGTAAACGCTTGTTCTCTTTCCTCTCCCCCTCCCCCCAGGGATAGAACCCAGGGCTAGGCAGGCACCACACCACTAAACTGTACTGAACTATAATCCCTAGTTGTTATTTTCTTTTTCTTTCTATCTTTTCAAAAATTATTTTCAGTGCAGGGAATTGAACTCAGGGCCTCATGCTGTCTAGCCAAGCACCCTACCACTCAGCCCGTTTTTTCTTTTTTCTTCTTAAATTTTTTTTTTAGTTGTAGATGGTCCACTACCTTTATTTTATTTATTTATTCTTTATGTGGTGTTGAGAATCAAACCCTGTGCCTCACATGTGCTAGGCAAGCACTCTTCCACTGAGCCACCCCAGCCCATGTTTTTTCTTTTTAATAGCCGTCTTAGTAGATGTTAAGTAGTGTGTCATCGTGGTTTTAATTTGCTTTTCACTAATGACTGCTGATTTTGAGCATCTTTTCATGTGCTTTGGACCATTTGTTTATCTTGGGACATATGTCTATTCAAATTCTTTGCCCATTGAAAAAATTTGATTATTTGTTGTTTTATTGGAGAATTTTTTAAAAAATATATTTTTAGTTGTAGATGGACACAATACCTTTATGTTATTTTTTATGTGGTGCTGAGAATCAAACCCAGTGCCTCACGAGTGCCAGGCAAGCACTCTACCACTGAGCTATGACCCCAGCCCTTATTGTTGAATTTTAAGAGTTCTCTATGTATTCAGTGTACCAGATTCTTATGCATTTTTTAAATTATAGCTGATTTGAATGTTAACACCTATTCCAATGATCTCTCTTTTTTTTTTTTTTGTACTGGGATTGAACCCAGGAGCATTTAACCACTGAGCCACATCCCCTGCCCTTTTAAAATTTTATTTAGAGACGGGTCTTACTGAGTTGCTGAGAGCCTTGCTAAGTTGCTGAGATGTGCTGCAGCATGGATGAACTCAGAAACATTAAGCTAAGTGAAAGAAGCTAGATGCAGATGATTGGGAATCTTTGAGTTGAATTGAATATGTATAAATTGTTTGATTCCATTTATATAAAATGTCCAGAAAAGGCAAATCTATAGAGACAGAAAGTAGATTAGTGGCTACCTGGGGCTGGAGGTGGGAAGGGGGAGTGACTGTAAATAGGTATAAGAAATCTTTTTGGAATGATGGCAATCTTTTAAAATTTAATTGGGGTACCAGTTGCAGTGGTGCACACCTGTAATCCCAGCAACTAGGGAGACTGAGGCAGGAGAATTGGGAGTTTAAGGCCAGCCTTAGCAACTTTCACCTTGTCTCAAAATAAAAAATAAAAAGGCCTGGGGATGTATCTCTCAGTGGTAAAGTGCCTCTGGGCACTTCAATAATAATTATGATGATGGTTCCACAGCTCTGAAAAGTTACTAAAAAATATTGAATTGTCCACTTGGAGGGAAAAAAAGTCTGAGTTCATGTAGCTCTTTTAAGACCCCATAGTATCCAATGAGAATTTTTTTCTCCAGACTTATTTTAAATTTTTTTTCAGAGATTGAACTCAGAGGCACTCGACCACTGAGCCACATCCCCAGCCCTATTTTATATTTTATTTAGAGACAGGATCTTTCTGAGTTGCTTAGCACCTTACTATTGCTGAGACTGGCTTTGAACTCGCAATCCTCCTGTCTCAGCCTCCCAAGCTGCTAGGATTACAAGCATGCACCGCGCTGCGCTCTGCTTATTTTTAATTTTTTTCTGTTTGAAAATTAAAGCATTGAAATAGATTCATATTTTATGATTTAATTTTTCTGTATACCATGTCACAGCTCTCCATCCTGCTGAAAAACCAAGATGATCTTGATAAAGCAATTGACATTTTGGATAGAAGCTCAAGTATGAAAAGCCTTAGGATATTGCTGCTGTCCCAGGACAGAAACCATGTAAGTATCCCCTGTCATGACCCAGCAGTTGAAGACAAAACTTGCGTTCCTTCAGGCTTACCTTGCTTCCTTGGCAGAATTTTATATGCCATGGCCTCTGCCAAAGTGTGGGCATAAGCACAGGCCAGCCCACTGTTGTTGGTGGCCAGCAAACCTTCTGTGTTTGATTTCATTGAGACCCAGATTGTCAGTTTCAAATTTACAACTAATGGTTATTTAGCTAATAGTGTGGTAGGAAAGAAAACGCTTTATGATAAAGTAGAAAATTCTTTTCTCTGTATTTATGTTTTCAATTAGATTTTGCCCCCACCATGAGAGAGTTGATTAGTGTAAGCGTGAGGTTTAGTAAAGGCTGTCAAGAACTTGAAATGATCATGCTTGTGAACTCCTACAGCTCAGCAGTTTTGCCTCTCCCTTGAGACACATGTAGGAAACACATTTTCCTTCTGTTCAATAGAGAAAAGGCCATGGGTTGGAGGGCTTCTTGTAACTTACCAACGGCTGTCCTACAAGTGGCAGGCAATCTATAGGGGCCATCAGAAATGGGGAATTACCCCTGTGCACCTTCTTCTGCCAAATTGTCCCTGAGAGCCTACATTTCATGAGAACACTTGCAGTCAGAATCTGCCAGATTTCTTTAGATGCATGTTCCTAAAGGTTTCTTGACACTTTTTCCTTTCCTTACACTTGAACATAGGCAACTGTGGACAGCTGACATGACTGCATGAGAACTGTGAGTGTGCCATGGCAGGATAGAGTTTAGGTGGAATGGTACTCATGGTTATCTATTTTCTGAAGAGACTTATGTGCTGGAGTGTCTTATTGATTAGGAAGAAGCACAGAGAATGCATATGTCCCTGTGCATAAGGAGAGGTCTTTTTGATCCCCAGTGTATCTTTTTTTCTGGATATGTTTTGGGAAAGTATCATGTCATTATATTTCATTTCTCTGTTCAAGCTGTCTCCTCCATATAATCCTTCCTTATTGCCTATCTAGTAAAATCTGAATTTAGCCTCCCATCCAGATTTCAAACTGAATGTCTCTGCTTTTATCTCCCTAATCTCATCTTCCCATATTCTTCATCATATGCTCCTCTACTACAGAGACCACTGTTCTTTTTTCCTCTTTGCCAGTTCATTGCTATCATCTTTTATTTGGGGATCCATTTTGATTTACCTGCTATAATTTAGTCAGCATTTCTGACTGAAGCCATTTTGATTATTCCTAATTCCTTTGGTCATTGATATGTTTTGTACACTAGTCTGTTGTTGTTCAGTTGTTGCCATCTAGTTGTTGCACAGTTCTAAGTTTTGCCCCAAAAGATTATAAGCTCCCCAAGTACAGGAGCTATGTCATTTTTTTGGAGCCCTTTGCCACCTATTCACTAAATAAAATGTTAGTGCTTCTTGAATTGTTAGCAAGAGTCAAGCAGAGACCATTTTTAGCAAAACCCTTCCTTACAAAAGAAGCTGGAATTGAAATGTTGCTGAATGATTGCTGCCTGTGGTTGTGATCCCTATACTCCTCTGATCCCCTGATGAGAAGGCATAAAAAACTGGTCCTTTATATCAGCATTCCTATCACTTATGGGGTGACATGATTTCAGATGTTGCCACAACTCTCAGAGCTGTTTGAAAGATTTAACCTCAGTGACTTGGATACTGAAGCAGGAAGATTGCAAGTTTGAGGACAGCTTGGGCAACTTAGCGAGACCCTGTCTTAAGATTAAAAGGACCAGAAATGTAGTCTAGTAGTAGAGTGCCCTGGGTTCAGTCCCCAGTAGGGATAAAATGACAATAACAACCACAAAAATTGGTTAGTTAAATTATGGCATATCCATTCAAGACAATTCTATATACTTTTAAACTTAGAATTATGAAGATTATGTATTAGCATAGAAAAATGTTTGTGATTTAAGTGAAAAAATAAGTTAGAAAACTGAGCGACTATCATGAAAACATTAATATAAATTGTGTGTACATATGGCCCCAAACTGAAGAGACATACGTAAAAATCAATAAATGTGTTATGATGATTTTAAATTTTATAAAACATATTTAATTGATTATGATTTCTGAAAACAGATCCTTAGAAAAAGAGGCATTGATGTGGCATTTGCCTTTTTTTTTCTTTGTTCTGGGGATTGCACCCAGGGGTACTTTACCACTGGGGCTACATTCCCGCCCTCTTCTTTTTTTCTTTCTTTTCTTTTTTTTTTTTTTTTTTTTTTTTTGGTCCTTTTTATTTTTTTTAGTTTGAGATCTTAAAATTACTGTAGTCCTTGGAAAATCTTGCCTGTACCCCTCTATAGTTGGATATCATTAATAGTCAGAAAGTACAGTGTTTCCCATGAGGAGAACTTGTAGGGTATTGTATCATTTTATTCCCCACCACTGAGAAGATAACTGACTAGGAAAAATCCTAGAGAAGACAAAATTTTCAAGGGATTGGAATCAGTTTTACATGTGAAAAGTTAAAAAGCTTGAAACTCTTTAGTTGGAAAGACAGTCTAATCTTGTATACAATCTAAGTCATCAAAGCATTTAAGAGTATAGATAATGAGCACACAGATTTATTCACCTACTCAGTATGATTGAACACCTGGAATACTGGCAGAATTTGTATAACAGGTGGTAAACTTGGCTTTGTTAGTCTAAAATTGTGTAATTTCAAACTGGATTGATTTTTTTCTTTTGAGACAGTGTCTCACTAAGTTGCTTAGAGCCTTGCTAAGTTGCTGAGGCGCACCTCAAACTTGTGATTCCCCTGCCTCAGCCTCATGAATCAGAGATTACAGGTGTACACCACTGCTCCCAGCTCAAAATGGATTAAAAAAAAATTAATGAGTTCATGGATAGTAAAGCTGCAAATTTAATTAAGTAACCCCAGATGCTTCCACAACTATCTTAACCATCAGTCTTCTGTGTAAATGTCTCTTAGTCCTACCATTAATCAGGATGCTATGGATAAGAGCCCATGTGCCATTCCTTACCTTATATTTTCATGCACCAAATTAAAGCAACTTCTCTCCTTCCTGTTTTCCCTCTGTTTAGTTGAATCTACTTGTTCTTTTGTTTCTTATCACCATATCTTTTATTGAGATCATTCATGGGTTGACTTTTTAACTTACTTTTCAGCTGATCTCCTCCATTCACTGTTCATCTTGATGTAACCAGTTTCTTGGTAACTTTTCATATTGTTCGTGTCAACCACAACATACTACTACCCACATAGTCCTTCAGTGAGATTTTCATGGAATGATCAAATGCCACCTTCTAGCTGCTGTGCTTAGACTGTTTTGCTAGTTACACACATCACAACTGTGGTTCCTATCACTCTATGACAGTCCCATTATTTTTTAGTATAGTCCCACCTTCCTCCTTTCTCTTTCCTATTTCTGAATCTTGTTCAGATTTCTACAACTCCTTGCAACAACTTCATTTTTGTTTTCTATGTGATTCTTCCTTGTCCTTTTAAATCAAGGTTTTCTCAAAACTTGAGTAGATATTATAATCACTTTGGGAGATTTAAAAATTATCAGTGCTTGACCTCCATATCCAGAGATTCTATTGTAGTTGGTCTGAGACATCAGACCAAAGACAATCCTAATGGGCAGCTGGGGCTGAGAAGCATTACCTGATATTGAAGCATGCCCCAGCTCCTGAGACCTCACTACTCATAATGTGGTCTGTGGACAGCAGCATTAGCATCACCTGGGAGGTCCTTAGAAATGTAGAGTCTGAACCACACTGCAGACCTACCCAAATCAGAATCTGAACTTTAATAAGGTTCTGGGGATTTGTGCATATGTGTATTAGAATGTGACTATGAAATCTTCACTCATTCCTTTCACCTGCTTTCCAGACTATTGCCAAATTTCAGCCTTTCCTTTTACATATCTAAGCTTGGACTGGTTGATGAACCTACTTTCCTATCTCAGCCTTTAGATTTTAAAACAAAGGGTTTAGTGTGGATGTTCTTTGGAACTTTTCAAATTTATGCTACGAAGATTCAGTGAAGTCTCACAGTGTGGAAAGCCCTGCATCCAAGCAGGTGCCTTGGGGTGCTCACCATGCAGCTCTTCTTTCTGGCTGCAGGGCTGTGGCCCTCCCTTGCCCTTCACAAACCTGCTTTCCTCAGTGTGTAGATTTGACTGTTTTTTCCTTTCTCTGGGCAGAGCTATTGCACATCAGAGGTTTCAGCAAGAATATTCACTTCCCTTTAGTTTAGACTTCCCCTTAGACAGCCCTATATGTGATTAAGTCTGGTATGGGGAGACAAGCAAGGCTGTTTGGCAGCTAGACATGCCCCTGAGAATGGGAAACCTATTTTTCTGGAGGACAGAATATAGAGATTATTTAGATTAAACTCTTTCCCCCCCACCTTCTCCTAGGGGTAGAGGAGATAGAGAAGCAAGTAGAAACTTTGACCTAAGTTGTTGATAAATCCTGAGCTCCCATTCCTACTCTCAGTAGTGGTTTGCTTATATTTGTAATTATACCCTGACATCATTTACTTACTTCTAGTGTTCAGTTTTAAGCTTTCTCAGTGAAAAGCCCCCACTGTTGGCTTTGATTTCTCTCTAGGGCTCCCCTGCTAACTTGACTGGGTTGGCACATCATGGGGGTAGGTGCAGGAAGCCTGCCGACTCTCTTCTGAGGTGCTTGACCTCCAGCACAATGGTGCCTCCCATATTTTTTTCTGGTTGAACATGATCCTAAGATGATTTACGTGTAAACCCTGGTTCTTTGAAGTAACCAAGATATTTATACCTTAACTTTCAGGGAGTGATTATGGTTGGAGAAGAAGGAACATATCGAGCTACTTTTTAAAGTATCGTTGTTACATATTTAGCAATGATAAAATTTTGTTGGTCAGGGAAGTTACCATCATTCTTTTTTCTGACCCCCTCACAGCAGGTGATTTGGCTGCTGAAATAATTTCCTACTATTCTTCCAAAGCTCTCTGGAGAATTTTATGAGAGGGTATTTACAGTTCTCTCTTCTGTTTGGCAGATTTTTACAGGAATGCCTGTTATTCCTCCATGTCTGGGTCATCATCCATTAAAATGGGCATCAGATCTCAGTGCTCATAAATCACTGAAGCTGTAAAACTACATTGAGCAAATGGTGATTTGTCAAAACAGATTGAGGCATGGGATTTTAGGGGAAAACAGGTAGCTCATGAGTTTAAAAGTATGAAGGTGGCTAGGTGCAGCAGCACACAACCTGTAATTCCAGCAACTCAGGAAGCTGAGGCAGGAGGATCACTAGTTCGAAGCCAGCCTAAGCAATTTAGCGAGACCCTGTCTCAAAAAGAGTACCCTTGGGTTCAATCCCCAGGATCACCAATAAAAAAGTATGAAGGTGGCTAAGCGAGCAGGGAGTCCTAAAGAAAAGCCAGGGAGCCTTATAGGCCTGCCTGCTGAAAGACTTAGTTCAGCATTTTTCCTCTTCTCTTACAGACCAGTTCCTCTCCCCACTCTGGGGTATCCAGGCAGGTGCGGATCAAGGCTTCCCAGTCCGCAGGGGATATAAATACCGTCTACCAGCCCCCTGAGCCTAGAAGCAGGCACCTCTCTGTCAGTGAGTATTTCACCTCTTTATCCCCCTCCTCCCATCTATTTTATTGGCTCACACTTTAAAAATTCAACAAATATTTGGACAACCCCTGTCGGGTCTCTCTCACCCTGTGGGAGCTGTCTCTTCTCACTTCAATAATCCTACTCTTTTACACTCAAAAAATAAAAATTCAGGGCTGGGGAGATAGCTCAGTCGGTAGAGTGCTTGCCTTGCAAGCACAAGGCCCTGGGTTCGATCCCCAGCACCCAAAAAAAAAAAAATAAAAAAAATAAAAATTCAACAAATATTTATTAAATAGTCACCAAATATGTATAGATTACTACTCTGTGCCAAATAATCCTCTATGTTTTTATTTGGGAAGGAGGGATGGGGAAGTGACTAGAATGGTGTCCTGACCCTTAAGGATCTAAGAAATAAAATGATATAATGTTCTGTTTAAATTTCATTTCAATACCTCTGAGAAAGTGATCTCCTCAGATATCTCTTTGGAGACTCCAGTGGAGTCTATACTCATTTTTGACAGTTCTTTCTCCTAAAGATCCAGAGACTTGTAAAGTTAGTAGTCAGGTCTAAGTTTGAGTTTCAACTTCTTGCTTATAATTCCTGAGAAGTCCTTATACTTTAAGGAAGATGCTGGCTAGTGAGACTCATGAAGAATCAAACTAAGTATTCTGGGAAGGACAGAGTATTAGCATATACAATTAGCTATCTACTTGGAAATCTATTTGAAGCTGGTGCCAGATTTCCCTAGAAGAGAAGCCTAAAAAAAAAAAAGAAGAGAAGCCTAAATCAGGTCTGTGCATTATACCAGGTAACATAGTATTCCTCTGGATCCCCTTTCCCAGAGTCTGATTGGAGAGTTCATTTCTTGAATTGTGGAGTCTGTATCAAGAAGGAGGAAAATCTTACTGAACATGGTGGCTCACACCTATAATCTCAGCAAATCTGGAGGTTGAGCAGAAAGATGGCAAGTTCAATGTCAGTCTGGGCAATTTAGCAAGACTCCATCTCAAAATAAAAAACAAAAAGTACTGGGGATGTAGCTCAGCGGCAGAGCGTCCCTGGGTTCAATCCCTGGTTCCATCAAAAAAAAAAAAAAAAAAAAGAGGGAAATCTGGTCTTATCAAACATTTGTGTTGTATCTATTACCCTAATGTTGAGACCTGCTGCTACTAAGGAGCCAGATTTTCCCTTTTCCATACAAGCAGAATTGTATTAAACTGAGCTACTGTGAAGGCTCAGAGCTGAGCTTGGGAAGGTCTAAGCATTAGTCCTCCTACTAAACCTGTGAGTGGTAATATGTCTCCTGAGGAAATGGCAGGAAAAACTGTTGCTGTGGCACTGACTTTGACTCACTGAATAATTTCTGGAACTCAAGCAAACATTAATAGTGTTTCCAAGCTAAATGTCTATAAGTGAATTTCAGATTTCTGTGGATAATGACAGATAATTGGTGGATATGTTTTCAGTATACTGGTTGAGGAGAGCCAGCACCCCACCAAGGAGACCCTGTCCAAGGAGTGTCCCTGGAATCTGAGTGCCCTGGAGTCTGAAAAATTCTGCCATCTTGTCTTCTTTTCCAGAGACTTTGTAGAGATTAAAGGAATGGAGAGCAGCAGCATTGTTCTTTGTAGAACAGTAAAGATTGACAATGAGTAGTAATTCAGTCTTTTCCCAAGCATTAGCCTGTGATTAATGTGTGGAGGCAGGGGCTAAATGCTGAGCCTTTTGGATCTTTTCTCCATGTTGTAGGGAGACATGTATGGAAATTATTTTCCTGGCTAAGAATCCTGGGTAATAAGATTTCTATAGCTATCCTGTTTATCTCGAAAATGGACAACACAGCCTCACCCCACCTAGATTCTGACTTCCTTCATTCAGCAAGCATAATGTACCATTTGGTGGGCAGGGTAAATGTGACAGTGGAGCATGTACAAGGGCAAGGGTAGTGGGAGCACAGAGGAGGGATCACTGATTCTGTTCAGGAGAGGAGGACTTTCACAGCAAAGGGAACATCTGAGCCCGCACGCTGTATATAGAGGCAGACTTCCCAGACACAGAAAAGGGCCCTACCAGGCATGATCATAAGAGTGTGGTGGGCTTCAAGAACCCCAGGCACTTTGGAGCATGTGGGGTGGTGTGGATGCAGCAAGAAAAGGGGGCAGAGCCAGGAAACAGAGAGAGAGGATTTCTAACTGGGGTGACCTGAGAAATACTTTTTGGGGAGGAGCTTTTCAGCTAGACTTGAGAGATAATGGAGGATTTCCATAGGCAAGGATGAGCTGAGAGGGCTTTTAAACTGTACCTCTGCAGAGCTCATTGTCCTTCACGTCCAGATGGGCTCATGCATTTGGACAAAGGATACCTAGGTTGCTTTCTGAGAAGCCCTGACTTGGCTTAGTTGTACTTTTTATTGTTTTTGTTTTGTGTGGGTATGAAATGTTGGGGTTTGAACCCAGGGTCTTAGACATACTAGACAAGTGCTGTACCACTGAGCTACACCCTGAGCCCTTTTAATTTTGAAACAGAGTCTTACTAAGTTGCCCAGACTGGCTAAAAACCTACGGTCTTCCTGAATAGCTGTGTTACATGCATGCACAACCATGCCTGGCATGCACTTAGGTTTTTTTGGTAGGCTGCCGAAAATCTTCATTCCTTGTACCCTTCTCCATTATAATGCTTACCACATTATTTTGTTATCTAATTTCTGTCCCATTAAACTACATTTTTATTCATTCATTACCAAAATCTCTGCTGTGTCAAAAACATGAGAAATAAAAAAGGCATGGGCTCTATCCCTGAAAACAGACATTTTCTGTTTGTCACAAACAGAAAGTCCAATATATAAGTCCAATATGTGACCAAAAGATGCATAGTACTGTGTGTATAGATGAGAGATAGAACCTGACCAGAGGGCCGTGAAAGCCTTATACTACTACCTAAAGCACAAACAGAGGGTTCCAGGCAGGAGGTACACACATGTAGAAGCCTGATGACTGGAGGGTGTTTAGACAACTATTTGAGAAAGGAAAGAAGTCCTGATAGCTGGAGAGCTAAGAACAGAATTAGACTGAAGAGAGGCAGAATCATGTGGACCATGGTAAAAATGTTAATTCTTCTGTCTAAAGCAGTGAAAAGCCACTTCAGAGTCTTAAATGGGTGGTGTTATGTATTCAGATTTGTATTTTGGTAAGATTGCTCTGGCTATAGTGTGGAGAACAGATTGGGTCAAGAATGGACCCAAGGATAATGCAGTAGTCCAGGTAAAAGAAAAAAGAAGCTTGCATTAGACTGGTAACAGTAGTGGAGAGGAGGAACAGGAGGATCTGAGACTTGTAAAACTGATAGAACATGGCATGTCAGGGATTCTCAAAATGTGGAATAGGAACCCTGGGGAGCTCTTAACCCTCTCAGGAGATCTATGAGGTCAGAATTACTTTCAGAACCGTACTAAGACCTGATGCCCATTCTCTCACAAATGAGTAGTGGAGTTTTCCAGAGGTTATGTGCTTAAGGTGATGTCATCCTTCTGATGACTAATGGAATGTGTGCTTAAGTATTGTGTTTTTTAAATTTCTGAGTTTGCAGGGTGTGGTGGTGCAGCCTGTAATCCCGGCTGGATCACAAGTTCAAGTCCAGCCTGGACAAATCAGTGAGAATTTGTCTCTAAAATAAAAAACAAATAAAAAGGGCCAGAGGTGTGCTCAGTGGTAGAGCATTTGCCTAGCATGGGTATGGCTCTGGGTTCCAGCCCTAGAACCACACACACCAAAAGGGGGAAAAAGAAAGAAAGAAGAAAATTCTGAGCTTTAATATCTAAAATGATAAATGTCAGTTGACCTTGTTGGGGCTCTGAAAATGGTACCTGAAGTGTGGTGCTATGGCATGCTGAGCACTTTGAACTGAAGGACACTGGAAGGGCCTCAGAAGCAGTGTCTTCCTGACTTTTGTCTGCTCCTCTTGTATCCTGCTTCCCATTCTCCTCTACAGCAGACGACAGAAATTGGAATTCTCTTTTCCCCAAAGCACATTATGGAAATTAACCCCTCTCTCTTACAACCAGCCATAAAACCTAAAAGGATTCCTTCTGTAGTGTTTCTGTGTAAGAGCTGATCGTGAAGAAATTCCAGAAGGGGTGATGCCCTGTACCACAAAGAGAGGTTAAGAAGCATCGGAACAGGCCTGGCTTTGCTGGGTTTCCCTCCTCAGTCTGTTACCATTAGGTATACCCATTTTGTCTACTCATATTTCTACATTGTGGTTCACTCTTCATTGATTCCTCAGCGTAAAAATAGACAGTGTGCCCTGGGTCTTTGGATCTTCATTCTGAAGACTCTTGTGTTATATGAAACTTTGATTAAATAAAATTGCTGTGCTTTTCTCTTGTTAACCTGTCTTGTTGTAGACATGTATATCCTCGGTTTTAAAGTGTTAAAAGGGTTCTAAGACCAAAAGACTTAAATAATACTATGGTTTTGGATTGAATTTTCAGGTGTTGAGAGAAAAGTAAGTTCTGGCTTATGGTGCTGACTAAATGGCACTGCCTTTAAGGCAGGCATACTAGAAGAGAGCCTGATTTCAATTGCTAGGAAGAGGCAGAACTCATGATTTAGGCCTCTTGATATTAAAGTACCTTTAAGACAGCCAAGAGGAGATGTCAAATGAGCAATTAGATACATAAGTCTCTAACTCAGAGGGGAGAACATCAGAGCTGAGAAGGGAAAAAAGAAAAGAAATTGTCAGTTTGAAACCATGGACCCAGAGTGACTGAACAGAGACCATAGAATGAGAAGAGAAAAGGGCCTAGGACTGAGCCTTGGGAATCCAACATTTAGGATACACTTGGAAGGAAGAGAGGATGAATCTGCAAGGGACGGAGGAAAGGAGCGACTAGAGAGGTGGGGAGGAAATTAGAAGTGTGAGGAGTTGGCCTGACATGGAACCAGCCGAGTTGGACAGGACAGAAGGGTAAGAAACATAAACTTGCTGAGTACTTGTTATGAGCTGGTATAGTATAAGGCTTTCTAGAAGTAAAGGGAAGCAGGAAAAAAGAGGAGTCAAGGTTATACATGAAGGACTGCTCGGCAAAGTGCTTGCAGTAGAAATGGGGTCCAAGAAGCCACTGGTAAGTGAGCCTTAGCAATTCAGCCTCCCACCAGCTCTTCTCCCTTCACCCTCCTTCTCCTTCAACAGTAACACACCTAATTGTTCTGTGAGGGCAGTGTACAGGCCATGCAGCTCCCACTGCAAGGGTTCCAAGGTAGAGAAGCACTAGGTAACCCAATTTTAGATATCTCTATTTGAAATTCTTCCTTATATTGAATTGAAAAATGGATTCTCTGCTCTTGAGCAACTCAGATAACATAGATAACATCTTTCAATGACAGTTTTTCAAATATTTGAAACAAGCTATTTTTTTCATCCTTTATTTTTTCTATCATAATATACATACCTTGAGTTCCACTTTTTAAAGTCAGTCTGTTAAACTAGTTCATGCTAAAAACAAAAAAAACTAAACATACAAAAAACAGGCCAGGTTGTTGGTGCATGCCTGTAATCCCAGCAACTCCGGAGGATGAGGCAGGATAATTACAAGTTCAAAGCCAGCCTCAGCAGCTTAGTGAAACCCTGTCTCAAAATAAAAAGTGCTGGGGATATAATTCAGCGGTAAAGCACTGGATTCAATCCCCAGTATAAATAAATACATACAACAATACATACATACCTTCTAGAAAATGAATTAACCCAAAAGGGTTAAATCTCACTGTGGAGAGATTGCCACATGGATGGAATTTCCCTGTGTGAAGATGTCCTTCCTCCTGTCTTTGCATATGGAAATTCTACCAAGGGACAAGTCCTTTAGTTGAGGCCAAGCTGAAGCACCATTCTTCCATAAAGTTGGGTGATGCCCTTAAACCATCCATGTAGCCAGGCCTCAACTATAGGACTTGTCCCTGTGTACTCTGACTCCTGTTTTTCCTAGTGTATCTCATGAAGTGCCTTTGCTTGTTCATACAACATCTTTCTCTTTTTCTTACCACTTTATCCCAAATTGAGGCAAGCTGTTTGGAGTGGAGTTAATCAGTCCTTTCAAGGAGTTGGGTAGTAAAAGAGAGGTAGGCTAATAGCTTAGGGAGCTGCTGGAATGAGGTCAGGATATTATCAGGCTAGAGATGTAAGCAGTTTGTAAAGGTAAGTAAAGATGGCTGAAAAGAAGAAAGCCAAGGTGAAAAGACTAGGGGGAAGCTGGACCCTGCAGGGAGGATTGCAGAGTCCAGTAGGAGGGCAGTAGTGCCTTGGCCAGAAGAGAAACCTCTGCCTCAGAGGGAGGAAGAGGAAATAATCAAGCGAAGGGAAGAAAGGAATGCTGACAGTGTGGGGTGACTTGTGATAGTGATGGTTCAGTGGAGAGCTAGAGCGCTGCGTGTAGTACGAACTTCCAGTCCTGGGACAGGTTTGAGAGGGTCAAAGCCGGACTGCAGAGGTGGCAGTTTATACATAGGAAAAGAAAACCATCAGCTTCCTTCACTGCCAAATGGTTTTTTCTCCTTCTTGCTATAAATTCTGCTGCCATACTAGATGAGGCCAGAAACTGGTTAGTGGTGGTAGTAACTTCAGAATATAATGGGAATTTTGAAAGTTGAAACACATAAGATGTTCTTAGGGTCTTGTGAGAGGAAAATGTTTAGAAGCACTGTTCTGCTCAACGTGGTCCAGGATGAGTGTTTTGGGAAATATTGGTTACAAGTTTTTTCTTTCTTTCTTTTTTTTTTTTTTTTTTTTGGCGGGGGGTTACTGGGGATTGAACCCAGGAGCACTTAACCACTGAGCCACACCCCCAGCCCTTTTTTATTTTATATTTTGAGACAGGGTCTCCCTAAGTTGCTTAGAGCCTCACTAAGTTGCTGAGTCTGGCTTTGAACTTGTGATCCTCCTGCCTCAGCTTCTGACACCACTAGGATTATAGACATGCTCTACCACACCTGGCTGGTTACAACTTTCATTCCTTTTTTTTTTTGGTATTGGAACTTGAACCCAGGAGCACTTAACCACTGAGCCACACCCCAAACAATGAACCACATCCCAGTCCCTTTTTTTTTTTTTTTTTTTTTTTTTTTGGTGCTGGGGATTGAACCCACGGCCTTGTGCTTACAAGGCAAGCACTCTACCGACTGAGCTCTCTCCCCAGCCCCCCAGTCCCATTTTTAAAAAATTTTGAAACAGGGTCTCACTAAGTTGCTTAAGGCCTTGCTACTTTGCTGAGACTGGTCTTGAACTTGTAATTCTCCTGCTTTGGCCTTTCAAGTCACTGAGGTTACCATGCCTGGCTTAGTTACAATTTTCTATGCCCCAAGAGAAAAAAAAAGATTTAGAAATATCTCTTTGTACTTGAAATGACCTGACATGCACATTAACACTGACCTAGAGCCCTAGAACTCCCTGTGGAGGCAACTTCCTGACTGCATCAGCTTCCTGGTGAGGGTTCTCCTTTGAGAAGGGACAGAATCCAAGCTTTCAGCTTAAAGCCCCATCGAAAGAATCGGCCATATCCTAGGGTGAGAGTTTATCTGACTCTGCTTATCGAATTCAGGTGGCTAGCAGAGAGTGGTATACCCCAGGAGGAATTCAGACAGCTGGCAGCCTAACCCCCATCCCTTCTCCTTATGTACAGAATGCTTTCAGGGGAAGCTGTGAGACACTCTGAACTAAAGACTGCTCCTGTGCCCTTCTGCTTCAGCTGGTGCAAAGATGGGCCCCTTAGCACCAATGGCCTGATGAAACTAGAGCAGCAGGATCAGGGTAGAATACCAGGAAAGCATGGCCAGAGAACCTGTTCCCCTCCCCCTGCCTGTGCTCGCCTCCTGGGGGCTGCCGAATGAGGTGTGCCTTGCACAGTAGAGCCTTCTGCCATCCAGCTCACTGTCATTGCTTGTAAATACATGACCATCAGCATCATATAGCCCAATATCTTGGCCTTGTTTACCTCCTGTCCCACTTGTTCTTGACTGCTTGTTGTGCATCTCGTTGGCTCCCAATTTCTGGAATGAAGATAAAAACAAAACTGAAAATACCCTGGAGCAGTTCTGCCAACTCCTGGTTTTTCCATTCGCTTCCTCTGATAGCCATTGGTTTGGGGAGACTTCCCTTTCCTGCTCCAGGCCGTGGGCCTAAGCACAATAGCCCCTGGCATGTTGCCCATCAGATAACAAGGCTGGCTCTCTGCAGGCCGTAGTGTGGATTGGAAAAAGTGAAAGTCTCTGGCTGGAAATAAAAGCTTAGAAAACCTTTGCTATTTTCCCTCTCCTGTTTCTCTCTTGGCCTTGCATGGGCTAGTCCCATCCAACCTGCAAAACCAGGAGATAGTTCAGTGAAGGTGGGGATGGGTGTCGTGAGGGCCCTGAAAGTTTGACCCCAGGGAGATCTCACCCCAGACACTCTGTAACAGGTGGGAAATTCATTCTGTTTAGGGATAGTTTGGACCAATGTCTGATATTTCATCAATAAGGAAGAATTTTTCTTTCTCTTTAGTTAATTCCTTTCAAGAGATGTTTTTTATTTCTTCTAGGTAAAATGTATAATACCTTTTCGCTTAAGCATATTGATCAGGGTTCAGTTTCACAGAAAAGAATCCATTTTAGGAAGAAGAGATTTAGTGCACAATCTGCTCATGGAATGAACCATTGGGAGAGTGAGAAAAGCGAGCTCTAGGTTCAGACACACCACAGATTTTCTTTGTCTTCTATAGTTGGGAAGCCACCAATCCAGAAGCCCTATGCCTCTTGGTTCTGGTCCATATCATATACATAGCGATCCCTGCACTTCTGTGACTTTGCCCAGAAACAGTAGGAATGGCAGGAAGCCTCTAAATCTCACACAGGTATATTTGATTGGGTAAACCTAAAGGAGTCTTAGAAATGTAACTTTTAGCTAATTAGCTTCTGAAGAACAGGAAGAGATATCAGACAGAATGGATCTTGAGTGTAACTCGTACCTGCCATATAAGTTGAAGGAAATAAATGAGATTCTGCTGAGTTCCTACTATGAGGTTGTATCATAGGTTACACATGCCACCACATTTATAACTTCCCCCAAATTGTTCTGGGATATATAGTTCTTTCCAATTTTTGCAGATGAGGAAATTAAGATGAGAATTTAAATCATTCAGCTAATGGATTGGCAAAGCCAAGTTCACTTAATCCCAAAGCTTAGGCTTTCTTTGATACACCTTGCTTACCTTCTTAGGGTTGCCTCTACTGCGTGGACCTAATTTCCACAGAACCTGGGGACTACCAGAGTGTTATCTACAGCCAAAAGCAGGAATCAGGCACTGGACTAATGTTGCAAATATTAGCAAGATTAAATATTGTTCTGTGTTTCAAGTCATGGCAAACATAGCTTAAGAAAACCTTCCTGTTATCATGGTTATACTGGAATTTTGTGTTACAGTGCAAGGGATGTGGCCAAGTACTTTGGTCTTTGATATCTGGGCCACTTGGAAAGTGGAGTCATTTTCTTATACTTGGTCCAGATTCTCTGCCCCCACCCCCCATCAAGTCTTTGCCTCTGGGCTCTCAAAATGGCATTTTGTATCCCTGGCCCCCTCCTCATGAATAATCATGGACAAAACAAGTTTGAATTTGAGCTGTGTAAAACATAGCACTCTTTCTCTCCTGTACTGTCAAGAAATTCCCACACTTGTTGAGTTTTGTGGCACATCCTGTGGTCCCAGTGACTGAGGGGGCTGAGCAGGAGGATCACAAGTTCGAGACTAGCCTCCACAATTTAGCAAGCCCCTAAGCAACTTAGTGAGACCCTGTCTCATAAAGGGCTGGGGATGTGGCCAGTGGCTAAGGGCCCCTGGGTTCAATCCCTGGTACCAAAAAAATTTAAAAATAAAAAGGAAGCCATACACAGTGGCTCACACCTATAATCCCAGTGACTCAGGAGGCTGAGGCAGGAAGATTGCAAGTTCAAGGCCAGCCTGTCTCAAAATAAAAAATAAAGAACTGAGCATGTATCTTAGTGGTAAAGTGTTCCTGGGTTCCATCCCCAGTACTATGAAAAAAGAAAAGAAATCCCCACACAAGTCTCTTTTCTATTCCTTCCAGAAAGACTATCACATTTCTCCATGGAAGGGATCTCCATCCTCTCTTGTCAATCTCTCATGGGGGGCAGTTGGAGGAAAAGTTTTGCCTTTTGCTCCTATATTGAGCAGCATGCCTGCCCTTTTTGGAAACGAATGTCTCAAAATTACCTTGGCTGAACTGCACTGGGAGTCAAAAGCCTGTTTTCTAGCTACAGTCCCACCATTAAGTCACTTCACGACTTTGAGCCTCAGTTCCCCCTTCTGTACAGTATAAGTAATAATCATGTACCTCCACTGCAGGGGTGTTGTGAGAGTTAAGTGAAAGATAACAGTGTTGAGAGAGAATTGCCTTGCTTGATTTCATTGCTCTGTTACTTCACACCTGAACATCCCTAAATTTATACTCAGAGCTGCTTCAGTTTCTGCCTGGGCTTAAGAACTCATGAACAGACACTTCAATGGGCTGTTTGCGATCTTTTGAAAGGAATGGTTCAGGTACTGCTTTACCTCAGGACTGGTAGCCTCTAACCTGTGAGGACGTGTTGAGTGCCTGTTTTCGGAGAAATGTTTCTGGCAGCTGCTGTGGAGTCAGGTGAGGAAGCCAGATTAATGAGGGCCCCACGTTACCCTTCTTGCCCCAGACACATCCTTGGATTGATGCCTCCAAGAAACAATTGGAAGTTTTTGTTTGTTTGTTCGGTACAGGGGATTGAACCCAGGGGTCCTTAATCACTGAGCCACATCCTCAGCTCTTTTTATCTTTTATTTTGAGACAAGGTCTCACTAAGTTGCTGAGGCAGGCCTTGAACCGTGACCCTCCTGTCTTAGCCTTCTGAGTTGTTGGGATTACAGGTGTGCACCACCATGCCTGGCTCACTTGTAAGTATTTTTGATGGCAGATTTATCAGGTGTCATCTACATAACTGAATGAGCCATAGGTTCTGATCATTTGACATCATGGAGAAGAATGAAGGAGTTGGTCTCTTGAAGGACAGCTTAAGCTCTTTAGATGCTATCTCGAGGAGCAGAGCACCATTCTTTTTCTCCTTATAAGTGCCCTTGGGATAGTAGGAGGAGCATCCCTAAATCAGGGAGTTTTGTTGAACCCCAGCAATTTGTCAGACCCGCCCTCTCCTCCAGGGTGTTCGAAGAACATAGCTGGACTTGTTAGCATCCTCTGCAGTAGAAGTGCCACCTCTCCTTCCAGGCTGTGCTCCATATATCCCAAATTTTCCTTCTGAAACTGGTTTCTATTAAGAAAGGAGGGAGGGATGGGGAGCTCAGTTGGTAGAGTGCTTGCCTCACATGCACAAAGCCCTGGGTTCAATCCCCAACACCACATAAATAAATCAATAAATAAACATTTAACAAACAAACAAAGATGCTGGGGATATAGCTCAGTTGTTAGAGTGCTTGCCTTGCAAGTATAAGGCCCTGGGTTCAATCCCCAGCTCCGGAAGAAAAAAAAAGGAAAGGAGGGAGTTGGCATTGGCTGTTCCCACCTTTCAGAGGAGAATGAGTTAGATTCTTACCCATATTTTGTCTGCAGCTGCATTTCAGAAAACGTAGTGCGCTGTGGCCCTGAACTAGACCAGAGAAACCAACCATTAGTGGCAGGCTGCTTTGTTGAGGAATGGTACTTCTGCTATTCCCAAAGTCTTAAGAATTGCCAAGTCACCGGGGAGAGGTGAAGAGTGTAAGATAAGGGTACTTAGGGGAGGGCTGTTTTGTTTCAGGTTTTCTATATGACTGGATAAATCTGTTACCTGCCTGGTGAGCTTAGAAAAGGAAAATGTTGGCCTTGCTTTTGTCTCCTCTCATTATGGAAAGCAGAGAGTCAATCACAAAGGGCTCTGGGCTAGGGGGAGAGAAATCTGATTTCCCAGACTCAAAATCCCTTATGCTAGAAAAGTACTGATTAATGATTTCTAAAGCCTCTCTGTACACATGTGTCATTCCATGATATTAGAATGATAAACCATTCCATCTTACAAACTGATATAATGTAAGTCCACACACATTGGCTTAGTATTCCATCACCTGTAAAATAGGTATGATTTCTCCTTCCTAAAATTGTTGGTATATTTTCTTGAGAAATGTAAAGCTCTCTGAATTCAATTGCTTCCTCTGTTAAATAAAGCAAATGCTTATGTCTCAGGATTATAGAAAGAATTAAGTAACAAATGTAAAAGTACTATATAGAGTACCTGACCCAGAAAATGCTACCCAAACCTCTGTTACAGGGATGTTGAAAATCAAATGAAGTAATTACTGAATGTTCAATAAAAAGTAAAGGAGTACTTAAATGCAAAATAATATGATTATTTGTAGTAGTTAGGAAGGATAGAAATGTGTAGCTATGAAACAGGCAGCCCCTTGCTGCTGGCCGGAATGTCAGGGGGCTTTCTTACCTGATTCAGATTTAGAACAAGTAGGGGGAGACACTGACTGGGGGGACAGGGCAGCAGAGGGAGATGCCCGGGCATATCCAGTTACCTTTCTCTGGATCCCAGATTAAAAGTGCTGCTGGGACCTAAAGCTCAAGAGGATTAAGCTTTTTTGCTTAAATCCATAGTTTTGCTTTCCACAGTTTCATTTACCACCAGTCAGCTGCAGTCAAAAAATATTAAATGGAAAATTCAAGAAATACACAATTCATAAGCTTTAATTTACACACCATTCTGAGTAATGTGATGAAATCTTGTGCTTTTCTGCCTGGGGTGTGAATCATCTCTTTGTCCATTTGCTACCTGCTAGTTACTTAGTAACCACCTCAGTTATCAGATTAACCATCACATTTTAACAGTGCTTATGTTCTAGGTAACCCTTATTATATTTAGTAATGGTTCTAAAGTACTAGAGTAATGATGCTGGCAATTTTGTTAGAGTATTGTTGTAATTGTTCTATTATGATTATTATGATTATTATGATTAGTAGTAGTAGTCTTACCATGACTAATTATAAGTTAAACTTCATCATGCATATGTATATATAGGAAAAAACACAGTATATATCAGTCTTCCGAGGCTTCAGGTATCTGCTGGGGGTATGCCCAAGCATATGGGGAACTACTGTATTGAACCTTTTCCTAGGTTCTCTGCAGATTGGGAGGAAATAATTTTGATGCTCTATAGGGAGAGAGAGAAAGGTGTGGCATTATGAAGGAATAATTATATACATGAATAAGAGCAAATACAAAGCTGATCCGATTGCCAACTCAAATTGATTTCATAGCGCTGATTCTGGTTCATGTTTTGTTCCCGCTTCTTAGTTACATGTGCTCTGGCGCATGCTCCACCTTTGGAGTTTGCTGCTGCTGCTTTTTTTTTTTTTTTTTTTTTTTTTGTACTGGAGATTAAACCCAGGAGCACTCTACCACTGAGCTATGTCTCCAGCCCTTTTTATTTTTTATTTTGAGCCAGGGTCTTGTTAGGTTGCTGAGGCTAGCCTGGGTCTTGCCATCCTCCTGCCTCAGCCTCCCACGTAGGTGAGATGATAGACATGCACCACCACACCCTGCTTGCTTCCTATTAGGAAGGGACTTTGCCTCAGGGAGCTGGAGAATGCTGGACTTGGGTGACATAACCCGTCACAGCCCTGACTTCTAGGCCTCAATGTCTCAAACTGGCCCCATACGTGCTCCTCTTGAGCCTTGTGTCCTAGGCTCTATTGTTAAAAACTTTGTTTCTGTGCTCTAGGCTCCCAGAACCCTGGCCGAAGCTCACCTCCCCCTGGCTATGTGCCTGAGCGGCAGCAGCACATTGCCCGACAGGGATCCTACACCAGCATCAACAGTGAGGGGGAATTCATCCCAGAGACCAGCGAGCAGTGCGTGAGTATGGGGGTCAAGGGTGTACCCACGGACTGTGTCAGACCAGAGTTATGACCAGGGGTTCTCAGTGGGCACAGTGTAGACCTGAGGGACTTTAACCATCCAATAGCTCTTTTATAAGCCAGGTCTGCCCAAATATTAGTCATTCATTTCTAGGAACCAAATATTAATTCTTACCAAAGTTGAAGTTTAAACTACCTAGCCGTGGTCTTGGGTGAGCACTCGACAGTTTTCCTCTTCTGAGGTCCCCTCAATGGTCCCCTTGCAGAACACCATTCCGCTATTTATGATGATTCTGGCAAATGCCTGTCTTCATTTCAGCACAGTGAGTTTTAACATTTAACCAATCCTAAACTGACAGATTGTGTTTTTCATTGGCTATGTTTTAGCTCTGCTGTTTCTTGATGAAAGGTAGAAAGTAAACCATATCCAAATCACCTTTTAGGATTGGTTAAGAGTGACCTTCTGTGATGATAGACAGCTGTATTAGTTACCTGTTGCAACATAACAAATTAGAACAAACTTAAAATCTTTAAATGACTTATTGCTTTAGTTTCCCTGGATCAGTTGTGACTCACTGGTCACCTTGGGGTGTATCCACTATGATGGTTCATCCATTTTGATGATTGACTTTTTATCTAGGGGCTTACTTGCTGAAAATAGCAATGTGGCCTAGCGAACCCAGCAAGGGTGAGATCTCAGGCTTTATTCTGGTCTTTTCAGTGAGCTTTCTTTAGTTATAAAGAGCAAGATCTGCTCTTTTTATGTTTCTGGAATTTGGTTTGAGAAGGGGAAATTTCTTAAGGGTAAAATGCCCAACAGAAGGGCCAGTACCGTCACATAGAATCTTACAAAAAAAAACAAAAAAAACAAAAAAAAAACAACAATTCCTGTAATGTTTCTTTTTTTAAGAAAATAAACTGTATAGTCTGTGGGAAGTCCTTTATACTTCTCTCTGTACTCCTGCCTGCTAGATGAATCCATGTCAGGAACAGTGACTCAGAACGCCTTCAGCTGCATATTCTTTTCCTGGGCATTTTACTGACTGTCCTATTTATCTAACTATTTCACTTCTGCATACCTGCTTTCTAGAGGTGACTGGGTGTGAAATCCCAGACATTGCCAACAAGTTCCGTTGCCTTTGGTTTCTGTTGTTCCCTGTGGTCTTATACCCTGGCCCCTTCACATTTTTTTTTTTTTTTTTCCTCCCCTTTCCCTGCCTGGAAAACATAGGAGAATTTGACTCTTAGTGAGTACAGACTTTTAGAAAGAGGCAGCTGGGGACTGTCAAGGTCCTCCCCTAGTCCCCACCCCTTCAACTGAAGCAAATTGTTCCTAGTAACAGGCCATTCAAGATAAATCCACTTCACAGGGACCAAAACAGCATAGTATATAGTGAAAGAATATTCACTAAAAAGTGAAACCAAGATAAGTTTATTTTGTTTTTTCTTTAATCAGATTTAGGTAACAGTTGCATCTATTTGCTGATTTTTAGAATGGACAAAGCATGATTCATGTTAATTTTTTGGCTTAGAAAAATTACTGACAGAAGCTAGCTAGCACAATGTAACTTCCTTCACTTCCCCTTTGACTCTGCAGCACTATCAAAATGAGGGTCATTGTTGCAAAAGCATTCTGGAACTCAGCAGTTTTTCTCAAGGCCTCTTGAACCTTTGGTATTTTTTCTCCATCATACCTTCTGTGTTGTTGTACTCATCCATTTTCTCTTTTCTGTTCACTGATCTAACTTTGCCAAATATGCACTTGCTGGATTTGGAGCAGTTCTTTCCCATGTTGGTTTTGTCTACTTGGAGAATTTTGTATCCTTACCAAGATTTGAAATTTTACTTTGCAGTTTATTTGCATTGATGGACAGATTTTTAAAAATCACATATATAATATGACCTAAAACATTTGAAATTATGGGTGGGGATGGACACTAGTATGGAAAAAGAGATTTTAGATGGAAACAAATTATGTAAAATGTTATCTATCGATTTTTCATAATTCCAATATTTTCTTTCCTGTGTGAAGTTTAACTTTGGAGCTAAGGTAATGCATATAGTCAGTTCTGTGTGTCCATGGGTTCCATGTCTATGGATTTAACCAAATGCACAATGAGCGTATTTTGTCTGTACTTATCATATATGGATTTTTTTTTTTTTTTTTTTTTTTTTTTTTTTGGCACCGTGGACTGAACCCAAGGATGCTTTACCATTAAGCTACAACCCTAGCTCTTTCTTTTTATTTTGAGACAGGGTCTCACTGTGATGCTAAGGCTGCCCTCAAAATTGCAATCCTCCTACCTCAGCTTCCCAAGTCACTGGGATTACAGGCTTGCACCACTGGACTCAGCATGGACTTTTTTTTTTTTTTCTTGTCATTCCTTAAATAATTCAGTATAATCATACTTATCTTAGACATGATTTAAAGTACACAGGAGTATATGTGTGGACAATATGCTAATACTGTGCCATCTTATGTAAATGGACTTGAGGATCCTCAGATTTAAAAGGGAACCTGGAACCAATACCCAGTGGATAGCAAGGAATGACTGTACTTTGAAATTGAAGACCCTAGAGCCACCCCCTCTCTGTAAAGAGAAAGCAAAGGGAAGGACCTTCAAGAGATTGGTTGGTGGGGGCGAACTATTCTGAAGGCTTTTTGTAATTGCATTAGACCAGGGGCCAGAGAAATACTTCAATCTACGTAGACATCTATACCTCTGTATTGGAACTTCTGGGAAATTTTATTCTAATACCAGCTATGCACTGACTAGTTTTATGACTTTAGACAAGTCTCCTAACCTTTCTTAGCCTACAGGGCTCATCTATGAAATGAGGCAGTGCTTGTTTTTGTAAATTATGAATTATGGAGTGTAAACAGAAGCATCAGGGTCCCACCCAAACTCACTGGAAGCCTCTGCAGGGTAGTACCATCTCCAGCGCCAGGCGCCAGTGTTGATGAGCCAAGAAAATGCCAACAAGAAAAGCTGCGTCTCTGCTTTGCCCTCCTGGCAAAACTCCTTGGGATGCCAGCCAGGCATTTTTCTCCCTCCTGGAAACTTGCCACTCAAACTACAGGGGAGAATGGTACCTTACTAACCGTTCTTCCCACTATATGAGGAAACAAAGGGCACTTTCATATTTAGACAAAAAAGACCATGTGCTGGCCTCAGCTGGGTCATAAAGCCTGGTCACCTGCCTGGCTGGGATTAGGGTTGGGACTGTGGTCTATTGTATGCTTGCCTTACAGATGCTGGATCCCCTGAGCAGTGCTGAAAATTCCTTATCAGGAAGCTGCCAGTCCTTGGACAGGTCGGCAGACAGGTATGGGGCTATTGGGTGACTTGAGTGTTAATAATAGATAGGCTTTTCTTTTTCCTTTTCTCTCTCTGTTTTTTTTTTTTTTTTTTTGTCCTGGGATGATTGAACCCAGGGCCACTTAAATCACTGAGCCACATATCCCCAGGCCTCCCCCCCCCCCCTTTTTTTTTTGGTAGTTGTAAATGGACAGAATGCCTTTATTTTATTTGTTTATTTTGTGCGGTGCTAAGGCTCGAACCCAGTGCCTCATAAATGCTACGTAAGCTCTCTGCCACTGAGGTACAGCCCCAGCCCTACCCAGCCCTTTTATTTATTTATTTATTTATGTATTTATATTTTGAGACAGGGTATCACTGAGTTTCTTAGGGCCTCACTAAATTGCTGAGACTGGCCTCAAATTTGCAATCTGTCTCCACCTCCAAAGACACTGGGATTATAGACATGCACCACCACACTTGACCAATACATAGGCATTTTTTTAACTGATGGGTTGAGGAAACAATGTTCACTAGTGTGTGTCTCTGATCCAGCCACGGGTCAAAGGCCCAGGGTTAAAGCAGCATGGCCTGTCCTTAGTTTCCCAAACACCATGAAAATGTTTTGCTTGCATAATAAAATGAATATAATAGCTTATAAAATAGCAGTTCATTTATTAAGTGCTTGTTGTGTTGTTCTAAGTGCTTTACATGTTTTGATTCTATTTATAATACTTACCACTCTTGTGCATTTTGGGCCTTTATTGTGATCTAGACTGAGAAACAATGGACTGTTGAAGTTTGCAGAAAAACAAAATTCTCATCCATGGGTTTACTTTCACTTTTTTTTTTTTCTCCAAGTGTTTCTGGTGGAATAAGAAACTGGGATATGAAGATCAGAAAACAATATGCAGGCCTCCTTCCGTGTATGGAGGCTTGTTCTTACATTCTGGGAGGAAATATGCTCTCCTTTAGATAGAACATGGCTCTGGCGCTGGCCCCAGCACTAATCCCACTGCTCCCATCCCAGCCTTGTTCTGATCACCTCTGACCAGGTGTAGGGTTATGGTCAGAAGCTAGGGGGCAGGTTTGGGTTTTTCGTTTTTTCAATTTGTGTATCTGATTTATTGTTCATGAGAGTACTGATCTGACTGCAGCCAAATTTGTTCTGAGCACTGATACGTGTGGTCTTCCTCTAGGTGTAATAGAATGTAGTCATAGATGCTTTTGGTTCCAATATGCAGCCTTGATTGGGTCTTGCTTTCCAATCAGGGTAGTAAGAAGGCAGAAGTGGAAGTGCTCATTGTTGTCACTGAACAAGGGCTCTTCCAGGACAGGGACGGACTCTGACTTTGGACTATCCCCTGAGCTTTGAGTTAGGAAGAGAGGACAGAAGGTATAGGGAAGGTGGGAAGAAGAGGGCAGCCCCCAAGTCACTGCCTTGAAAGTCTGACATGTGACCTCTCAAAAGGTACTTGTGTGTTAGGGGAAGGGCCATTCAGGTGGATGCTGGGAAAGATAGCTGAATTTAGCCACTTCCCTGGTCTTGGGCATTTCTTCCATCTTTCTGTAGTGCTTTGTTTTCTCCTGGTGAATAAAACCCAGTGATCAGAACTGACTTCCCTGAGGTCTGGCCTGACCTGAGTTCAGGGCTCTTGTCTTCCCTTCCTGGGATTTAGGAAAGGGCAGATTTGGAGCCAGATAGACCTGTATCCAATTCCAGCTCCAGCAAATATTTTGGTAACTTCAAATAAGCCCCTTGACCTCAGTGTCCCTACCTCTAAAATAGGATGGTGATGACTAATTGAAAAATTGAAGATGCCTGGTATAACTGCAGAAACACAGACTTTGGAGTCATAGGCCTGGATTTGAAGTCTAACTCTCTTGCTTCCTAGCTGTACCCTTGGGGAAGTAAATAGGAATGTTCATATCTAAACCAGTAGGGTGTCCACGAAGACTAGTAATATAGCACAGCAGCTGTTCAGTAATTGGTACCTGCTATTATATTATTTTATTTCCTACCTTGCAGAGTTATAAGGGTTAAATAAACTGTGCTGTTGTTATCTTTGTTACTGCCGGGGCCAGGGATTCTCTTGCAGCTCTTCACTTGTTACATAGGTGGGACGAAAGGCCAAGAAGGGAAGGCAAAGGGGTGTGCAGCCAAGGTGGCACTCAGTAGGGCTGCCATTTGCCACCCTGGGTCGTGTCAGATTTGGGCCTCTGACAAGTGAAGGGTGGAAAAAGCAGGAGATTAGACTCAGGAAAGGGCCACTTCCCTCCAGCTCCCTTTGCCACCACCTGTGCATATGGGAGACATTTGAAGGGGAAACAATTAGATGCTCTTGATTTCTCTTCTGCCTTCTGGGCTGCACTGGAAATACACTGAGGTCTATTTTGTAATTCTTTTTTGCTCTCTCTAGCCCATCCTTCCGGAAATCACGAATGTCCCGAGCCCAGAGCTTCCCAGACAACAGACAGGAGTACTCAGGTAAGTTCTACAGAGCCTGGGTTGGCAAAGCAGGGGAGTCTGGGTGGGGCCAGAGAGTTCTGAGTTGGGAAGCCAGGGTGTAGAAATTCTCCTGGACTTACTCCTCTAGGGTCTCAAATGACCTAGGAGCTTAAGTGGCTCACTCAGACTGACCTACCCAAAAGCCAGTGACTCCCCTGTCTTACTTAGATCGGGAGACCCAGCTCTATGACAAAGGGGTCAAAGGTGGAACTTACCCCCGGCGCTACCATGTGTCTGTGCACCACAAGGACTACAGTGATGGTGAGTGTGCCTCCACGCTGCCCTCTGCTGGCTGCCTTCAGAAAGACCATGCTTAATGCTCTGCTTTGGAAAAGCCACCACTAGTGGGTGGCACCTGGGTACTCTAGGATCTGTGTTCTCCTCTGTTCCTGGGGAATCGTGCCTCAATCTTGAGTGAAGAGAGACAGAAAATTAACCAAATGGGGAGAGTGATATTTATAAACTAAGTTGCTGCTGCTGGGAACTTTGGCCTTCCTTTGTGTCCATGCTGTGCTCTGGAGTGCCACCTCTCAAGCGTTCTTTTCTGTAGCAGCAGCAGACACACTGGAGCTGTGGCAGAGGGGGTAGGAGTAGGATGCCAAGGAAAAGGAGACTTGTGTTGGGGATTGGCCTTACTGGTCCCCGGAGCCTTCCAGGTGGCCAGGACTCCCTGAACCTGGCTATTTCTTAATTTCTGCTTTTGTCTTGATGCTTAAGGTGCTTGGGACAGCAGCCTTTCTGGCATGAGTCATTTGTAAGGGCAGACAGGATGGACCAAGTCAGTGTTGTTTGTCACTTCTAGCTGGTTTGCACATTCAATCTTGTGGCCAAGGGCCTGACTTGCCCTACTCTGACCCCTTATCTTTTTAGGCAGAAGAACATTTCCCCGAATACGGCGTCATCAGGGCAACCTGTTCACCTTGGTCCCCTCCAGCCGCTCCCTAAGCACGAATGGCGAGAACATGGGTCTGGCTGTGCAATACCTGGACCCCCGTGGACGTCTACGGAGTGCAGACAGCGAGAATGCCCTCTCTGTTCAGGAGAGGAATGTGCCAACTAAGTGTGAGGAGTGTCCCTGGCTAGGAGAAGACTGCCAAGGATGTTCAGACGAGCTGCAGGGGTGGGAGGACAGCCTGGCTGCGAGGGTGCTTGGGCTCAGCGTTCTGCTGCTCTGACCCATCCTCCCCACTCAGGGAGCTCCCCAGAGAGGGCAGCACACCCTGGGTCTTAGGCCTGACTCCACTGCTATGGGACAAGCCATTTCTCTCTGGTCTTTAGTTTTTTCATATTTAAACTGAAAAGCACACTCTTAATCCCTGACATATTAAGATATTTAGGAGCTTTGGAAGTAAAGACCTTTGATCAATGCAGAAGAGCATTTCACCATGACTTTAGCAAGTCCTTTGTTTCTCAGGACTCTGATCTTAAGCTCCCATTAACCAGGGCTCTGGGTCTGCTTCAGGTGGGGTACTGGGCATGGGGGAGCCTAAGCCAGAGCTCTCGTGATCAAGTAGCTGGAGAACAAGGAGGGTCTCCATGAAGAACACACATGCTTTGACACTCTTCCCTGCTGTTCTCCTGCAGCTCCTAGTGCCCCCATCAATTGGCGTCGAGGGAAGCTCCTGGGCCAGGGTGCCTTTGGCAGGGTCTATTTGTGCTATGATGTGGACACAGGACGTGAACTTGCTTCCAAGCAGGTCCAGTTTGACCCGGACAGTCCTGAGACAAGCAAGGTATGGCCTTCTCCATTCTCTGAACTCCAGTTCTCCCCTTCCATCAAAAGTGCCTGTCTTGTACCACACAGATGAATTGCTCCTGGTGCTACAGGTTGTCACCCCATCACTTGTCCTCCCAAGCTCCCTTGCTATCCACCTGGTCCTGGCTATGGGGTGAAGGGTTGATGGTCCAAGGAGCAGCACGCACCTCAGGGAGGATCTAAGACCATCTCACAGTCCCATGCAACCCAAGCTGAGAGGTGACGATCACTGCCACAGAGGGCACTCCCCGCCCCACTCCCCAGGCACCTTTCCCCTGCTTACTTGGGCCAGCTCTCAAGGAGAATCATGTGACTGACACCTCAATTTGAATAGGCAAATGTAGTAGGGGCCTTAACTAAGCCCCCACAACCCTCCTCCTTTCTCCCTGTCTGCCTTCCTCCACCTTCGAGTGGCTAAGGGTCAGACAGCTAACAGGCCGCCTTTTCTCCAGATGAAGTTCCCAAGGCAGACCCCTGTGAAGCACAGTGTAAGGCAAGCTGAGTGGATCTCAGGCAGGCCGGCCCGGGGCTCAGGTGCCTGGGTAACCACTGGCTTCTCCCTAGGAGGTGAGTGCCCTGGAGTGTGAGATCCAGTTGCTGAAGAACTTGCAGCATGAGCGCATAGTGCAGTACTACGGCTGCCTGCGGGACCGCGCCGAGAAGACACTGACCATCTTCATGGAGTACATGCCCGGGGTATGTGCCCCTCGGACATATGAGTCTCACACAAGAGGAAGCCTGATCTAGGGCAGGGCCTTGGGGTGACCCTTGGCCTGGGTCTGACCTCCTGAGGCTTCAGGTTTGGGAGAACTAGGTGAGGTTGTGGCAGGACCTGGCGTCAGGAGGGCCCTACCTGTGGCTGCAGTGTGGGTGTGAGGTGAGGAATGTCCTAGCCCAGACTAACCTGAGGTTTGCACTAAGATCTGGTCTGTCCAGCGAGCATAGCCTTCACCTGCAGCAGAGGCCCCTTCTCCTGGATGTGGGTTATCCATTGCTTGAAGGAAGGACTGTTGTTTATGTTTTTCTCCAAGCTGCCTGGCAGCTCCTGGCAAAGTGCCCAACACATCACAAATGGAATTTGGATGAATCACTGCTTTGCTGCAGTGCCTGGGGCCCGGAAATAGTCTTGCTCCCTCCCACAGCCATCCCCTGAGGGGACTCCCTCTGCCTCCTTGTGACTGCTAGGGCTCGGTAAAGGACCAGTTGAAGGCCTATGGAGCTCTGACGGAGAGTGTGACCCGCAAGTATACCCGGCAGATCCTGGAGGGCATGTCCTACCTGCACAGCAACATGATTGTTCACCGGGACATCAAGGGTGAGCAGGGCTTAGGCTGTATGGAGTCCTCAAGACCTGGGTTCATGTCCACCACTTAGTGACTGGGTGGGCCAATCACTGAACCATTTTGAACTTTCTGTGAAGTGGGATCCTCCGTTGCTTCCCCAGCTGGGGATTGATATGAAGATTGAACAATTTGGGAAAATACCATAGTTCAGTGTGAATATTGACCATGAAGACCCGTGACTTCACACTGTAGGTCTGAGGCTTCCCTTCCCTGTGTGCCCTGTGCAGCTCATGTCTAATTCAGTGGTAGCTTCCACCCTCTCAGTAGTTCTCTGTGACTTGGGAGGGAGGATGGATGGTAGAAAATGCAAGAGGGGCCAAGGTGGTAGCTTCTCCCTTCCGTGCTTTAGGAGCCAACATCCTCCGAGACTCTGCTGGGAATGTGAAGCTTGGGGACTTCGGGGCCAGCAAACGCCTGCAGACCATTTGCATGTCAGGGACAGGCATGCGTTCTGTCACCGGCACTCCCTACTGGATGAGCCCTGAGGTCATCAGTGGCGAGGGCTATGGAAGGAAAGCAGATGTGTGGTGAGTGCTAGGACATGCCGGGACTCCATATCCCTGCCTGGGCTGTAGTGGCTCTGAATTGGAAATGGTTTTGAGAACCTTGCATATGACAGGAGGGAACTGAGGGCCTGCCTTTTGCTGACTGGTGCAGCCAGGCTCCGTGTGTGCAGCGCTGGTAGTGTTTGCAGTACACAGATGGGTATGTTTTCATCCCAAATAGCAAATCTTGTTAGTGTTAGGAATTTAAGCCATGGAAGAAGTATCCTTGGGTTTGCTGAACCCCTTGAGAAGCAGTATCCACTCTGAAGTCCTGATCTGTCTCTAAACAAGAGCAGACTTCTGCCCCTTCTCCTAGGGCTCAGGTGGGCTTGCATTTGCTCTGCCTGACTTTATTTCTATTTTCAGAAAGGACCCAGAAGTCATGAGAACTTCTTTCCTTGAATAGTTATTGTAAGGTGGGCTTAACAATGGCTCCCCAATGTCCTAATCCCTGGAATCAGTAAATGTTGCTTTACATAGTAGCAGGTCTTTGCAGCTGTTAAGGGTTTAGTGTTAGCTCAGATTGTCCAGGTGGGCCTGGCACAAATCACAAGAGTTCTCAGAAAAGAGAGTTAGCAGTGGCACACTCCTGTAACCCCAGCTATTTGGGAGGATAAGGCAGGAGGATGGAAAATTCAAGTTCAGTCTGGGCAATTTCGCAAGATCCTGTCCCAAAATAAAAATTTTTTTAAAAGGCCAGGAAAGCCTGGGTTGCTTAGTGAAACCCTGTCTCAAAAAATAAAGGGCTGGGGATGTAGCTTAGTGGTAGAGCACTTGCTCAGCATGTGCAAGATCCTGGGTTTGATCCCCAGCTTTGTAAAAAGTGAAAATAAAAAGGGAGGTAGGTTTGAGTGGGAAGTGGGAAGTGTGATAGTGGAAGCACATGAGCCACGAGACAGGGACAGGGGCGTGGCTCCCTGGTACAGCACATGCTCGAGTGCACAAGGCTCAGGTTGGTCTCCATTGCACACGTGTGTGAGTGCACACACACACACACACATGCACACAAAAGAAAAAGAGAAGTGCAGGTGGCCTGTAGAAGCTGGAAAGGTGAGGAAATAAATTCTCGCCTCAAGCCTCCAGAAGGAATGAGCCCTGCTAATTAATGCTTTAACTCTAGTCTGGGGAGACTAATTTTAGATTGGTAATCTCCAGAACCATATGATAATAAATTTGTATTGTAGTTATGCCACTAAGTTTGTAGTAATTTGTTACAGCAGCAGTAGGAAATTAATATAACTATCTAGGAGGGTTTTGTGTTTGTGTGTGTGTATGTGTGGTGCTGGGGATGGAACCCAGTCTCCCACATGCAAGGCGTGCATTCTAGCTGTGAACCACACTCTCAGCCCTCTTGGAGCTCTGTCAGTGCCCAGTGGTTCCTCTTTCCCATCTGAAGAAGTACCCAGGTGAGTGATTTGTGTAGGTTGATGAGGCCTATGTGGATAAGGGCCAGGAGTCCTTTAAAGTCTTTTCTGGTCTTGGGGATTCAAGGAGTGTCATCCCTCAGCTTGTCTCATCCTGTATCCCAGTGTGATCTGAGGAAAGCACCTCCTTTCACAAAGGTGGGTGAGGCAGCTGGGAATTCAGAACTGGCTGAGGAGTGACATGAGGTTCTCTCTCCAGGAGCCTGGGCTGCACAGTGGTGGAGATGCTGACAGAGAAACCACCCTGGGCAGAGTATGAAGCTATGGCCGCTATTTTCAAGATTGCCACCCAGCCCACCAACCCTCAGCTGCCCTCCCACATCTCTGAACATGGCCGGGACTTCCTGAGGCGCATTTTTGTGGAGGCTCATCAGAGACCTTCAGCTGAGGAGCTGCTCACACACCACTTTGCACAGCTCGTATACTGAGCTCTTAAGGCCACGCTGCTGCCAGCTGTCCCCTGTTGCACAGGCAAGGGGCTGCTGTGGGGCTCAGTGAAGTTGCTGCTTCTCCCAGACAAGGCTGTGGACCTTGGAGCTGCAATCCAGCCAGCGTTTGTCTTTGCCCCTTCTGCCAGTGGGGCTCAGCTAGGATGGGATGGCTGTAGCCTCAAGGACTGGGAGCCCCCAGCCTGCTAGACCCAAGAGCTCCAGTGTCTTAAGCTCAGTGTGGAAGGAAGGGGCTGGGAAAATGTGTGAGGCAGCTGCAGGCATTGCTCGTGGGGTGTGTCCTGACACTGCAGTTGACTGGGAAGCCAGAGGGCCTGGGGGACAGGACTGACTCAAGGGTATGAATAGTGTTATTTTCATTCAGAGTGTTATTTTGTTTCTCCTCCCAATGTCTGGAGACTACCAGGGTGTCTCCGGGCTGGATGAGCCCACTCAAGCCTGAGGTAAAGCCCAACAGCCCTCAAACAAGGGAAGACAGAGGCCCAGCTGACCTCTCCCTCAGAGCACCCAAGTCAGCTTTGCCAGTCCTTGTCCTTTGCCAAAGATGAATGAAGCAAATGTTATGCTGCCTTATTCAGGGAAGGAGGAACATGTCTGCCTGCCCCCATGACTCTGCACCCCCAAGTGGGGGCCTGAAATATGGCTACCCCCATTGAGGGGGGAGACCCAGTTTTGTCAATGTAATTGTCTCTGTTTTACAAGTTGGAGTCACTCTTATGCTGTACTCAGTTTCTAAACTGGAGACTTTGTGCCCTATGGGTTCTGGATACCCCTGTGTGAGCTTGGGCTTTAGGCTAGATTCTAGAGTTGATGGGATGACCTTTGTGCTTCTGGCCTGGCATGTTTCCCACTGGAGCAGAAAGGAAGATGAACAACTCAGTGGGCCCATCAGGGCTGTCCAGGAGAGCCCAGGGGTTGACTCTGCCTGTCAGTCATGACCCTGCCAGGCTAAGCCCACTCCTTTTGGTAGAAGGGAAAGCCCATGTGCTGCCACCAGCAGTGTCCAAAACCACCAGCTCTGTTCTTCCTTAGCCTTGCCCATCCCTGTGAGGTCTCAGCCTCTTTCCCTTCTTGCTTCTCCTCTGGGGGAGGAATGGCAATGGGGAACCAGTATCTCCAAGCAGCTTAGAGTTGGCCATATTTACCTCAGCCTGGGCGCTGGTCCTTTCTTCCGGCCCCTCCCCTCCAAAATGTGCCTATTGCTAGAGCTCCTCCCTCCCAACACCCAGTTTCCTTGGGAGTTATCATTAAAGAAAGGAAAAAAAAAAAAAAAAAAGCTAGTGCCCATGGACGGGCATCTCCAGGGAGCTGGGGATTAGCGCCAGGCAGCTCACTGCCAGCCATGCCCACTACCCCACGGGCACAGAACAAGCCAAAGCCTTCGTTGTATGTTGACGATGCACTTTTATGAATGTAGTTTCTATCGCTGTTTTTAGCCTTTTCACATCATGTAATGTGAGGCCTTGTACTTGTTAATTTATATCTCAGATCATATTTGATGGTTTTTATATATCAATTCTAGACTGTTACAGGTGATGGACGCCTCAAGAGAGAGAAGAGAAAATGAAAGCAGCTGGTTTTGCAGAAATGTGTGTTGCACGGTGCCAACTGGGCCCCTCTTCCATCCCTTTTCCTGGGGGGCCTCTGTCAGGCCATCTTCCACCCACCACTGCCCTGAGGCCAGTGAGCACATGCTCCTGCCTCTACCTCGGCCCTTGCCCAGGGTGGGGACCGGCCCCTCATCTTGACCAAAGCTGCCAAGAGGCAGCTCGGCCTCTCCAGGACCCCATCCTGATGGCTGTAGCACTCCTTGGCCCACACCCTGTCCCCAGTCCCCAAGAGGAAAAGAGCATGGTGCCGCTGATGAGACTGAGACGACTCTGCGTGTCCCAGGTTCAGGCTCACAGAGCCCCACCCCTGGGGTCTTACCTCACAGGGATTATTTTTAAAATAAAAATTTAAAACAAGCCAACAAACCCTGCACTCCAAAATATCAAAAAAGACCGACTTTTGTGCCAAAAACTGTGGACATGCTGGTTTAGCATCCTCAGGACCAAGCTGTTGCTTAATTTTAATTTATTATTATTTTTTATTATTAACTAATCCAGATTAAAAGTTGTGGGATTCCAGGATGGCCTGGGCCAAAAGTCCTGAAGGGCAGTTTCCTTGCAGCCCCAGGCTTGCTGTGGAAAGGGGCCATGCTGCCATTTTCTCACCATTCCACGGGGTGTGTCTGCCTCGGCCAGCCCCACACATCAGGGCCAGGGCTGGGTCAGTGCTCGTGCTGCCGCCCTTCTGCCCCTCTTGCCCTCCCAGCTCTGTGTCTGTGTCTGAATTGTGGATAGTGCAGAAGAACCTGCAGCCATAGTTATTTGATTATATCTTGACCGAGGGCTTGCAGTGCAAAGCCAGGCCAGTGTCACGCATTACTTACAATAAAAGGGATCATTTATACCAGAGGGGTCCTGTGTGGTGCTTTGGGTTGGGAGTGGTAGAGGAGATAAGTGTTTGCCTGGGAGGGCCAGGTATGGCACCTAGTAACAAGCTTGGGTACCCGAAGAAGAGAACTTGATGCCAAGAAGAGGGGCCTCGTCATGACTTGGTTAGGTACCACTGTTAGCTCAGAGGGGCCCTCCCCCTCCCCCTCCCCTCCCCCTCTAAGATCTCTACTGAAAGTGGTAAACGAGGGCCAATTCACTGAGGCACTGTTGGCCCTTCTAACCTGAACATCACCAGTGGCTTGGTTCCTGGGACTTTAATGGCATCTAGTAGGGTCTTCCTGTGAGGTTCCTTTGCCCATCCTATAGGGCGTTGATCAGAAACCATCTCAAGCATCTCTCCCTGGCTCAGCTGCTGTTGTTGAACTCTGAACAGGGACCATCCTTGTCCCCATCAGAGGCTTCTGGCTCCCCTCTTCAGAACAGGGGTGTGGATGTGAGTCTGTGGGCTTGGGGTGTCAACCAACCCAAAGCTGAGGGGAGAGGAGTTTCAGTTACAGAACCACACTGCGTCTGGCCACGAGGCTCCCTGGCTGGGCAGAGGAACACCCCTTTTCTCAAGCAGCATGTATTTCATTGTTGCCCCTTCATCAAGGACAGGAGTGCTCTGGACTGACCCTAAACCCCTTCCCCTCCCTGTGGTGAATGGGCATCTTATCACAAAGCCCCCCCACAACAGGCCACATAAGAGTCAGGATCTGTTTAAACATGTTTAAAACAGGGTTATCACAACAGTCAGAAGGCAGAAACAAGGGAGAGGAGAGGGAGAACGGCTGCTGCTGGCCCCACAGGTCTCTGAAGTGCTCAGCCTTGCAGGGACTTTAGCTTCATGGTGCAAGGGGGTCCCAGCCCCAAGGCCATGGGCCCTGCCTTGCCTTCTACTTCCCCATTCCCTCCCCCGTCAGCTGCTGTGGCATCCTTGAGGTCCAGCAGGTGACACTCTCACTCTCCTTCCTCCCAGTCTGTGGCTCAGGACCAGGCAAAGGGCAGAGGTAGATGGGGAGACATGGGGGCTGACATGGCCCAGGTGGCAGTGAGGGAGCTTGGGACCCTGAGGGGGGCATACTGACTCCTTGCTGGAGAAAAGGCACCTAAATAGGGAAGCTGGGCTAGGGGGCCTCCCAGGGGGCCATGTGGTGAGGTGGGGTGGGCAGAAGGAAGCAGGGTGGTGAGCAGACCCCAATCCTGGTTCCCACCCTCTGACTCCCACTGGAGAAGGAAGGAATCCTGGAGCAGAGCCCTGCCCCTGGAACCTTCTGCCTGAGCAAGCCTCCCCCTTCCCACCCTGCCCCACTACTCAAACCCAGAGCAACCTTTTTCCCACCCTTTCCAATGCCCAGTTCCAGGCCCTCTGCGGAGGGAGAGGATGGCCAGAGGGGCCTCAGGCTGTCTTGGTGCCGGGGTCCACTTCTTTGTGGGCCCAGAGCTCCTTGTGCTGTTTGCGGCCGAATCCCTCATCGTAGTTGCCTTTGCTCTTAAACAGCTGCTGAAAGTGGGGTTTGCAGTAAAACTCACCATGCAGCGCCGCATAGCTGCCCAGGCTGCGGAAGCAGAGCAACAGGTCAGGCCAGGTCAGGGCTGAGGCAGGGCAAGGGCAGGCAGGGCAGGGCCGCACCTGAGCTTGGTGTGGCAGTGCTTGCAGCAGAAGCAAGAGTTGTGGAAAATGAGCTTGTCTGCCACCAGCCGCTCCATGGGGTACACAGTCTTCTGGCAGGCGGCACAAGTCTCCTTCACCTGGGCCCGCAGGCTGAAGGACTGTTGCGAGGGACGCTCAGCCAGGAGCCTGGCCAGCGCCCGCCCCTTCCTCCACCCTCACCCACCCTCACCCACCCTCAGGGCCCTACCTTGGAGCGCTGCACAGTGCTGCTGCCACCGCTGCTTTTGGCTTCCTGAGAGACAGACAGTCAGGGCAGGCATGGGGGCGGCTCGGCCCAGATCCTAGGGGCAGTCAAGAGGGGGCAAAGGGTGCCCGGCAAACACACGGCTCCTCTCCCCTCATCCCTCCCACCTGGCTGGTCACCTACATGAGAGGGGGTGGTCTGGGCGGCTCCTGCAGCCTGGAACATGGCTTGTCAGAGGTGATGGAAGCCCGGGGCGGAGACTCGGCACCCGCTGGGTTCTGCAAGGGGAAGTCAGTCGATGGGGCCCCACGAGCCTTCTCCAGGCTGCAGGGTGGGGGTGTTTACAGGCAGGGGGCTGGGGGGCTGTGGTTGGGACTTTCCCTAAGTCATTTCCTGTTGCTCTCGGTCTTGCCACTTCCGCCCCTCACCCACCCCCTTGCCTGCTCGTCCCCCACGCTGCTCCCCAAGGGGCAGGGGTCCCTGCGTGGAACATGTGTGGGCAAAGAACAAAGTTACAGGGGAGCAGCCGGGTACAAAGGGTCCCGCACAGCCTCCTTGTGCGCCCCGCGGGCTAGGACCCCGCCTGGGGTCAGGGGAGGTCAGGGGAGATCAGGGGAAGGAGGGGCGGGCGCGGCCGGGCGAAAACCCGCTGCCCCAGTCTGACTCAAGCCGCACGCTGCCCGGCGCCGTGCCCAGGCGCCCAGCTCCTGGACAGCGCTCCGGCCCGCCGCCCGCCCGGCCCCGCCCCGCCGGGCAGCCCCAAGTCGGCTCCCGCGCCTGCCGACCCGCGGGGACCGGCCCCCACACCCGGGACTCCCGCAGGTCCCGCCCCCGCCCGGGACCGGCCCTCAAGGCAGACGCCAGCCTCGGGGCGAGAGCGAGAGCTACGCGCAGAGCCGCCGGGCGTCGGGACGCCGCGGACCGAGGCAGAGGTGGCCCTCGTCCCCCACCTCGGCGCCCGGGCTCGTGAGCGGATGCGGGCCCTCCCCCCGGCCGCCCGCGCGTCTCACCGGGCCCCGGCCTGGGCCGCGGGGCGGGGGTCGGTCTCCGGGGGCCGCCTCGGGTGGGAGGAAGGCGAGGGCGCGAGCTGCCGCCGCTGCCAGTGGTCCCCGAGCGGCCACCGCTGCCGCCGCCTTATCGCCGCGCCTCCCCCGCCGGCCCCCGCCCCGCGCCCGCCCATTGGCTCCGCCGCGCCCGGAGCCGCCTCCGGGGCCCGGGCGCCGCCGCCGACCCCCCTCTGTGCTTTGTCTTCCCCACTCGCCGTCCCCCCGCCTTTGTCTGCCCCCCGCGCCGACCCCTCACAGCCTCTTGGGCTTGCGGGCCTCCAGGGACCGGCCGCCCCGTCTGCCGGTTCTCGACGACGCCGGGCTGTGAGCGGACGCGCGTGGGGACAGGAACCCGAGGTTGCGCACCGCCCCCTCCTGCGGGGACCAAATTCAGGCTGTGGTCTCAGGACACGACGCTCCTGGCACAGCCCCGTGGAGCTTGCCTGAGCCTTTCACTGCCCCAGTTTGCCCGTTGGCCCTCGTGGTCGCAGGTCCCAGCGGCTCTTGTTCCCGCCCGGCGCAGTGGTCCCGTAGCCTGAGAGACCCCGCTGGGCGACCCCGGAGGCAGGGCAGGAACCCCAGATTCGACTCCCGCGCCCCCTCGGGCCGCGGAGTCCTCCCGCCGCCAGGGGCCGCCCCCGCGCCCGCACAGCCCGCGGAGGAAGATGGCAGCGGCACGCGGTCCCACCAAGCTCCGCCGCGAGGCTGCGAGGCCCGTCTTCCGGCTGCAGGGAGGGCTCTGGACAATCGCTTTGGGAGGCCTCGGGCTGGCCGCTTGCCATGGAGCTGGCCTGTACGAGGGGTCGGGCGGGATTGCTACCCCAGTGCGCCTTCTGCTGCCGGTAGACAGGGGCAGACGAGGCTGCTGCCCGCAGGTTCCCAGAGCACCCACTCTCCCAGGTCCGGCGTCTTGAAACCTTTCTGTGGTCCGACTTTATGGAATTATTAATGTTAGTGGCAGCTCAGCCCCGGCCCCCTGCCGGTTTCCCAGCTGGTTGGATTCAGCTCTCGCCCCCATAAGAAACAGGCAAAAGATGGGAAAAGTGAACTTTTTTTATGCAGTTTGACAAACTGGAGAGAAGCAGCTAGATTGCTTCTCCAGTAAGTGGCACTGAAGCGGTTACAATTTACAGAAGTAAAAACCAAGTGATATGCATATGTAGATTTAGTTGGCCCGAAGAGGGATCAAAATGGGACAAAAGGCAAGAAATAAACATATATTTAGTGACCCTGTGCTAGATAGGCTGAGCAGGAGTCTCCCTCTCAGCCTCTTTGGCACCTGTTAGGGTGAGGATTGCAGACTTCCCCTTCCATTCTCTGCTTAAGGAAGTTGCTCCTAATTCAGAGGAGGGCCCCCAGTTCGGTCTGTTTCACTAACCTCTGGCCCTCTAAGGACACCAAGGGCAGGTCCTCAGGGAAAGAATTTCCATCCTACCAGCAAGCAAACCTCTGGGCACCCAAGCCTCATTCTGCAGAAGAGAACCAAGGTCTAGAAGTTTGAAGTGACATTCAAGGGAACAAAGGCTAGTGCAGCAGCATTGTTTTCTGCCTCAGTGCACTGCATGGCAGGTCTAAAGTGACAGCCACTATGGGGAGTAGAGCCTCAGCTGTGCCTGTGGTCCCTTGTGTACCTCTGCAAGGAGGCTGGGGCTTCCTGGGACCCAGTGACTCATTTGGCTTTGCTTGAAACCAGGCTGGAGGCTGTTTCACAATGCACAGCCCTAAACAGTATGTTCCCACATACTGTGGCAGGAATAGAACTGGTGGCTCCAGATTGGGCCCACACACTTGTCAGGGAACAGAACAGCTCCCTGCCTGCCACCTGGCAGGGAAGCAAGGAACTGCCCAGCCCCCAAACATTTCCCTGGCTGGCTGGCTGCACCCACACTGTGGGCCTGAGGACTCCCTGCTAGATGGGGGAACCCTCCACAACTGCATGTGTCTTTGGGGAAAGTGTCCATATCTGTAATCCGATTCTCCAAGGGAGCTGTTTGATACAAGAAAGGTGAAGCCCTCCCAGACACTAGGAGGAGGCTCCTTGGCTATGGGGCACTATCAAGCAGCCATCCCTGAGGACTGTATCCTGCCCAGGACAATGAATGGGCTGAGCTGCAGGAAACTATAACAGTAGTTTAAGTGTTGAGGATGAGCTGACTGCATGGAGAAGGCAATCTGGAAGGAAAGAAAACTAATATGGTGATAAGTTGTTAAGGAAATTTAAGGCTGGTCACAACGGCATATGCTTGTAATCTCAGGGACTCAGGAAGGTTGAGGCCAGCCTCACCAACTTACCAAGACCCTGTCTAAAAATTCTTTAAAAGGGCTGGGAATGCAGCCCAGTGATAGTAGAATGCCGCTGGGTTCAATCCCTAGTACCAAAAACCAAAAAAGGGAACTTAAGGCTCCAAGAAAAAATGAACTGGGCAGGGATTAGGAGAAGGGCTGGAAACAGATGCAATGGAACCTTCTCGCATTTCAGGTCCTCCACCCCTAACTCATGGCAGGTGTTATTCACTTCACCTCTGCCCCTGTAGATGCTCAAAGGAAGAAATTTAAAATTTTTCTTTAAATTGTTGTTTAAAATTGCTCAGGAAGAGGAAAGTAAGGGTGTTTGATAGTTCAGAGCAGACTTCAGGGAAAAGGGAGGGGCACTTCCTTAATCTGACATTTAAGTGCCTGGGCCACAGTCTTCACCCAAATAGACTAGCAAGGTGGAAAGCACTGTGCATGCACAAACACATGTAAATGAACGTGCTCATGCCTGTGAAGCACCACAGAGGAGACAAAGGTTGGAATCGTCCTTTTGCTACCACTCACTAGCTGACAAGACCAACGGGGCTGGGAGCAGTGGCAAATGCCTGTAACTCCAGCAACATGGAAGGCTGAGGCAGGAGGATCACACTTGAGTCCAGTCTGGGAAATTTAACGAGAACCTGTCTCAAAATAAAAAGGGCTGGGAATGTAGCTCAGTGGTAAAACACCCCTGGGTTTAATCCCCAATACCAAAAAAAGAAAAAGGATGACAGGAATGGGCAGGTCTTGCTCTGAGTTTTCTTGCTTTTTGTGTATTAGTGCCAATGGTAAGGAGACTCCATAAGTCTTGTGTCAGGTCACAAGACAAAACCCTCCACTCCTTCCTGCCAAAGGTGAGCATCTTCTGTCCAGACCCTTAGTGGCCGAGAAGAGGTCCTGCAGAGGATTAGTCTTCATCACACAGACCTTCCCAGCTCCACGTGGTTTGATGGCAACATGCAAAAATTAATAGTCTTAAAATTTTAGGTAGTTAAGAGGCCATCTATTATGGGTTTTTAAAGAAACTGGTCTACCTACCTAGTGAAAGAAGTCCCTTCTATGCTCCCACAATAACTTGTGGGCCCATTCTTGGGTGGAAAGGACCAAGGCAGAATGACGAGTCTGAGCCTGTCTGGCCATCCTTGGAAGCACAAACACCAGGAAGCAAGCTTACAGTCTCTGTGTGCTTGCAAACACTAAGCCATTTAACAGGTTCTCTGAAAATTTTAATATGTTCTGACAATGAAACTAACACAGCATAAGGATTTAAGCCTTCAGGTGAGGCAAGACATTATGGCCCTTGGAAGAAGCACCAAGGCAGCTGGCAAATTCTTGGGAAAGGAAAGAGCTGCACAGATAAATTATGGGAAGGTTTAGGTGTCAAGGTCCACGAGATAAGGGGGATAAGGATGGACTGCCCCAGCTTTATTAACCTGGTGCTTAAAAAGACAGACCCTTCCCTTTGGTTATTAGGGAGAGGCTTCAGAGCAAGGGAAGCAAACTGCTAATGACTTGCCTTTCATGGACCAATAGGATATGCAAGCAGAGGAAAAGAATACAATCAGGCTGGCAAAAGAGCAAGTGATGGGAAAAGGAGGTGACAGTTCCCTGGGTTGAGGAGTCAAATCCTGGGCTTCGACTTCAGCCTCAAGGCCAGGGCAGCATCTCTTCCTTTTGAGAAGGTTGCCTGAGTTCGCAGGACAGGACATGTCAGCCTTCTGACCCTTCCCAACCTCTGGTGCCTGGGATTCCCTTGTTTCAAACGCAGTGCAGAAATCTCTCCTGGATGTTCTTCCAATCACAGCCTGCTCTGCTAACAGAAGGTCCTTTCTACCCAGTCTGCACCCAGGAGAGTGAGAATGTGCCAGCCCTCAAAAAGGGCCCCTGGGTCTTTCATGCCCTAGGCTGGAGAACACGCATAGTCTGCAGAGGCTCAGAATTCCCAGTCGTCCACCTCCAGCTCTTCCAGGTTTGTCACCAGGCCAAAGATTCCACTGTGATCTTGAGACTGGCTGCCCTCAAAATTGGTGATGGGGGTGACAGGACGAAGTAACTCAGGCAAAGCCTCTGAAGCACGTCGCTTGATCTGGGAAGAAGAGAGTTGGGTGATTGATCCTGCTGCTCAGGCCCCGGATAACACAGAGCAGGAACAATGGCCTAGTGACAGATGACCTGTCAGAGCCAAAAAGGAGCGGTGCCTTTCAGTGGCTTCAGAAACATGGTCATTTCTGTAGTTCAAAAGGAGGAGTAGAGAATGCCTAAACATCCCCCAGCTAAGGGAATCAGGGTCAGTAGAATAGGCCAGAAAAAACAGGAGCTGAGGCAGAATGCTACTGTACCTGCTTGAAGAAGGAGTGGCTCAGGAGGGCACTGGCACTTGGCCTGGAGAAGAAGGTGAAGAGATCCACATCACCCATGCCCAGCTCCACATCCTGCAGCTTACAGCTTATCCTCAGGTACCTCTACTTCTTCCCTCAGCTCGCCAAGAACTACCCAGGCTGGTTTCTTAGCAAATTCATGAGCTGATCCCTCATGCTGTTGGGCCCCTCATTCTTCCTGGGAGCCAAAACCCTACTTTGAGAGGTGGGTGCAGCTTTTATTTGTTTGTTTGTTTGTTTGTTTGTTTTTTGCAGTGCTGGGGATTGAACCCAGGGCCTTGTGCTTGCAAGGCAAGCACTCTACCAACTGAGCTATATCCACAGCCCTAGAGGTGCATCTTTTAAAACCCTGGTCCCAACTCTGGAGCTCCCTCTGCTTCCCCAAAGCCTGGCTCCAGGTCAGAGAGATACCTTTCATCTGGGTTGCGCTGAAGGCACTGCTCCACAAAATGGTGAAAGTGGGGGGAGAAGGTTCGATGGTAGGGATGGGAAGGTGAGTCACCGTTGGAAGGCCGGGGGTTGCTGGTGGTCAGACTCTCACTCAGGCCAGGGTTGGCCAAAGAGCGTGAAGGGCTCATGTTCAGTTCCTCAGCAGGGATGGTGCTGGTGTCCAACAGGCAGGGTACTGTGCCATTCAGCTTCTCCAGCAGCATCTGGGGAGGACAGAGCCAGTACCTGGACTGGAGGGGGCCCTGGAAGACCTGGGAGTCTCTTCACAAATAAACTCCTCCCCATAAGCAAATGATCTTTTGGGAACAGAGAAAAGATGGAAGAAAAGATCGAAGAGAAAACATGGATTCCTTTTCCAAAGGAATGCTGGCCACTGACTAAGCAGCTCCCGCTACCTAGGCTGACAGGAGGAGGAGGAGGGGTTGCAAGAAGTGGCCCTTCACCATGGCTGGAAGGGCCACCACTGCCTCTCTCTTTTTATAAGACATCAAATTTCATTAACAGTAGAGCCCTCACCCTAGGGTAGAGGCAGCAGCCAGGTCACCTTCTTTGAAGCCCAGCCCATTTGCCATGCCCAGGTGGGTCCAATTGAGTCCACAATATAGAACCTACAGTATTGGATCCTGGGTTTTTGCAGTGGCAGGCTGCACAGGAGCAGTGTGCCTGAGGCTGGACAAACTTGGGTGACTGTTCCTAAGTCTTCAACTAGCACATGTAAAACCAGCCCACCTTGAATATAGCTGTCCTCATGAACTTCATGTGCTGCCCAAGCCAGAAACCTAGAAATCTCTCTAGGGCTGCACTAATGTCAGAGTCACTAGCCACAGGTATCTATTAATATTAAAATAAATTAAATTAGGTTTAGAATTCAGTCCCTCATTCTAGTCACATTTTCAATGCTAATAGCTACAAGTGGCTGCCATACTGGATAGCACAGGTACTGCAGAAAGTTCTACCTGCACAAGTGCTGCTTCTAAATCTGAACCTGAGCATTCTTCTGTTACTAAATTGTTTTTCTTGGATTTCCTGATACTTTACCTACATTTCTACACCCTCCTAACTCATCTATCACATCTAATACAACTGCTAGAATGACCTTTCTAAAATATATGTATCTGATGCGATCACCCCATGCTCTACCACTGAGTTACACCCCCAGCCCTAATAATATTCAACCATATTATCTTAGTAAGTTGTGCAGGTCAATTTTTTTGGGGGGGTGGGTGTACTGGGTTTTGAACAAACCACTGAGCCACATCCCTAGCCCATGTTTTATTTTTTATTTTGAGAAAGGGTCTTGCTAAGTTTCTCAGGCTGGCTTTGAACTTGCAATCCTCCTGCCTTAGCCTCTTGAGCTGCTGGGATTACAGGTGTGTACTACTATGGTGAATTTTTAAAGATACAACCATAATTTAATATTTATCAATTGCTTGAAAACAAATATGTACATATATGTGTGTATGTATATATATGTATGTATATGTATTATTTTATATAACATATATATTATTTTGTGTGTATGTGTGTATGAGCGATTAAACTCAGGGCCTCATGCAAGCTAGGCAAGGGCTCTACCACTGAGCTACATCTCAGCCCTTGATCTGGCCATTCCTAAGTTTCCCTCTCCCCACAGGGTGAACAGTTTGCAGCTGGGAGAAAGAGAGGTTTGCTGAGAGTTCATGACTGCCCCTTCCTCATTCTAGGCCCCTTCCTCCAGAAACTCGAAACCCAGGTAACCCTTGCCCAGATGACTCTAAGTCCACTTTCCAGGATCTGATGGGGCCTGGATCAGCCTCTTCCCTGGGCCTATCTAACCAGACTGTAGTACAGGCTGTGTATCCTGAGGCCAGAGGGTGGGCCAAAGGGTAGCCATGTATAAGGGAATGAATAGAAGGTAAACTTGCAAAATGGAGATTCCAAAGGTGTGGGCCAGAAAGATGGTACAGAACTCTCAAATGTCAGCCAGGCATGGTGGCACACAACTGTAATCCCAGCAACTCGGAGGCTGAGGCAGGAGGATCACAAGTTTGAAGCCAGCCTCAGCAACTTAGCAAGACTCAGCAATTTAGTGAGACCCTGTCTCAAAATAAAAAATAAAATGGACTGGGAATGAAGCTCTGTGGTAAATTGTCCCTGGGTAAAATCCCCAGTACTGCAAAACAAAACGAAACACTGAGATGTCTAAGAATTCCAAACTAGAAACTGACCTCTTATGGTAGGAGACAGAAGATAGGTAGAAGATATTTTATAAATTTATAAAAATTGCTTAGCTTGATTTATACATTTTAAATAGACATATGTAGGTGGGTCTCCATTTGCACTGCTACTCCCAGGCTCCTCCCTTCACTGGGCTGGGCTCCATGACAACATTATTATCACATAGAGAAGGAAACAAAGAAGTACATAATCATCCCTGACTTCTTGAAGAAAAGGACTGTCTTTTCATCTGAGCTAACCCTTTGTCTATGTCCCTTACGTAGCAGATACTCAGGAAACTTTTATGGAAGGCAGGCAGGTGGGTAAGAAGGGAACCACTGGGCTACAGGCTCACCTGAGTGGCAGGCATATCCTTAAAGGGGACATGGCCATTGGCTAGTTCACAGGCGGTGATTCCCACGCTGTATATGTCAGACTTGGCATCATAACCCTGAAGATTCTAAATCAGAAGAAAAAAGCCACAGATGACTTCATTTGTAGTCCCAGTCTTTGTTTAGAAAAAGAATGTTTCAACGAAAACTGAGGAGGAAAGAATGCCTGTTCCACAATCAGAACCAGCTGCTAATGACTCTCCTTGCCTGTACTGCTGAAGATTAACTGCTATTTTACAAGGAAAAAATGTTTGGTGCTGCTATGTAATATGCTGGAAGAACACTGGGGTCCTGCTCCTGCAAAGCATAGGGATCTCAAGAGTATCAAGCATTTCCAAAATGCACACTCTTCCATAGGGTGGGAAAGACCCCAAGGGGAGTTGAAAGAGGACTCCAGCAAGAGGGAACCACATCTACCTGCAATGGGTAGATAATATCCATGTTAAGTTGGATACCTAGGCATACCTGGCCAACAGGGACCCCTCCCTCCAGGATCGCTTTACTCCACTCAGAAGTAGGAAGCCATCCCACCCCATCCCAGGAAATTCCTGTGGGCTTTCCTGGAAAATCATGAGTTGTTGGGAGGTAGGAACTCCTTGGGACCCTGTGCACAGACCTGCTGAAGGACTTCAGGGCTGAGCCAAGGGAGGACCTTGATACTGTACTTAGGAAAATCATGGACCACACGTTGCCGCTGCCCATGGCTGATCATGCTGAGGTTGCTGCGTAAACCAGAAAGGTAGACTTTCCCGTCCACAGAGATCAGAATGTGGCTAGCTTTAACACTCCTGGTAGGGAAGCAGAGGGGTGTAATGAGCAATAGGAGCCCCTCACACTAAAAGCCTTCAGCATTTACAGACTAGATCAGGTCAACTCACACCCAGGTGCATGTTATACATTTTATACATAAACATGTTTTTATGAAAACTTCAAACATACAAAAAAAGAGAAGATAGCATGAACCCATGTATATATCATCAGATTTTTTTTTCTGGCACCAAGGATTAAACCTAAGGGTGCTTAACCATTGAGCCACATCCCCAGCCCTTTTTATTTTTTATTTTGAGACAGGGTCTTACTAGGTTGCTTACAGCCTTGCTAAGTTGCTGAGGCTGATTTCAAACCTGTGATCCTCCTGCCTCAGTCTCCTAAGCCACTGGGATTACAGGCATGTCACCACACCCGGCAATCAGATCTTAAAACTTACTATGTCCTATTCTGCATTTGTGTGTGTGTGTGTGTGTGTGTTGTGGGGTGGGCATGACAAGGATTAAACTCAGGGGCACTTGACCACTGAGCCACATCCCCATATATATTTTTTAAAGACAGGGTCTCACTGAGTTGCTTAGTGCCTCACTAAATTGCTGGTGCTGGCTTTGAACTCATGATTCTCCTACCTCAGTCTCCTGAGCTGCTGGGATTACAGGCATATACCACTACATCTACAAATGCTTTTAATCTATACTTTCCATTTGTAGGCATTCTTGTAAAGTATGTCATTCTTTTGTACATACATTTTAAATTTACCTAATGGTTCTGTTATGCAACTCATTCTTCCTTTCTCAGTACTATATTTTCAAGACCCACCTGATAGTTGTCTTTATATATCTTACATGTCTGATCTTTGCTTTTGCTTGCCATGTAGAGCCCAGGGTGGGATCTACCACTTTCAGTCTCATTCTCCCATTCTCCAGGGAAGGACACTCATACTGCCTCTACTCAGTACAAATATGACCAATGACATTCATGCATATGTTCCCTCATGGGGCTGTACGAAGGTTTCTTTGGGTGTACACCCCAGAGGCAGTATTAACTGTCTGTGTATCTGACTGGCTGCATCAGGCATCTTCCACTATCTGAAAAGGAAGGAGCTTCAAGTTCCCACTGCACTGGGCTTCACCCAGCCACCATTGGTTTCAAGAGTATAAAGTGACATCTTGGTTTCATTTACTTTTCTCTGATTGCTAGGTTTCGGGGTTGGTTCTTATGACTGTTAGCTTTTAGGTTTTCTCTTTTATAAACTTCATATCCTTTGCCCATTTTCCTACTCTTTGTTGTCCTTTTCTCGTTGCTTTGCAAAATTTTCTTATTAATCTCTTGTGTATTTTAGACAAAGTTAACATCATCTTCCACTCTTGCCCATTTCTTCACTTTGTTCATGGAATTCTTCATTGAATAGGGAACTGAATCTTCATATAATCAAATTCATCATTTTTTTGCCTTATGTTTTATGTTTCTAAAATGTTTAAAAGTTGTTTTATGTCTCAGATCACAAAACCATTTCTTCACATTTTCTTCTGTTTAAGTCTGAGTTTTATATCTTACACTTAGGCCTTTAATCCATCGGGAGTTCTCTCCGTATATGAATATAGAGGGAGTTCCAGTTTTATCATCTTTCCTACTATGAGCCAGTTTTCCTGACACCACCTACTAAGAAATCTCTTTGCTCCAGGCACTCATCTTAGGACCCACTCAGGAGCATACAAGGAAGGAGGCAGGGGAGTGGTCCATGTCAGATGTTCGTTTGTTCCTCTCACATAATACTCAGGACCAGGCTGTCCAGTAAACACAAAACAGCAGCTTCAACACTGACAGACTACGATCACTACCATCAGTGGCAAGGTCAAAACCTAGATCCTTGATTTAAACTCTGGCTTCATTAATTCCAGTCAACTTTCAACTGTTTCCCTGAGGGTTCATGGCCACAAGTTCCTTTTGCTTGTTTTGTGGTAGTGGGGCTGAACACAGGGCTACTCTACTAGGATAAGCTATATCCTCAGCCCTTTTTTATTTTTATTTTGAGACAGGGTCTCACTGTGTTGCTGAGGTAGGCCTCCAACTGGTGAACCTCCTGCCTCGGCCTCCTGAGTTGCTGGAATTAGAAGCATGCACCACAGCATTCGCTCTTATTAATAGAAGGTGAAGTTGCTGAAGAGTGTACCTGTGGGGGCTGAGGTTGTAGCTCAGTGTAGAGCCCCTGCTTAGTATGTGTGAGGCACTAGGCTCAATCCTCAGCACCACATTAAAAATAAATAAATAAAATAAAGGTGTTGTGTCCATCTACAAAAATACAAAGAAAAAAAAAGTGTACCTGTGCACATAGCCCATATGGTGGATGTAGTCCAGGGCCTTTAGCACCCCCTGCAGGATATAAGCAATCGCCAGTTCATTCATGCCATCCATGAAGTGTGTGCCAATAAGATCCTTTGCAGAACCTGAAGAAAAGAATTGTGGGGAGGAAGCAAAAGGTAACAGAGGAAGGCGATGGCACGTAAGCATTCTGCCGAAAGAGTTCTTAGAACCCTCTGTACCAGGAACCCTTTCCCACTCACCATATGCCATGAATGCTGTGACAACCCACAGCTCATTGTCTGCAATAAAGGTGGCTCGATATGGCACGATATTGGGATGGTTGAAGAGCTTAGAGACATGAAGTTCCCCCTGAAAGGAATGGGAAAGATGAAGTCAGAATCAAGGAGCCCTGAAGAATGATACCCAGTGTGAAGGTGGGAGCATGAATAACATGGGAAACTAGTTCTTTTTGGATGTTCTTCTCAGAATCCTAGGATCAGCCCAAGTGCTTCCAATATAGGAGAAACTGAGCCCTGCTGTTCCTGCAGTCTGTTTTACCTGCTTAGGTTTCAGGGTGGCCTCATACTGAGCCTCAAGAAACAATCCCCGACCAGACAGGAAAATTGCTGTCAACACACTGGAGGGTTCCAGTTAGCCATCTCGGAGATGATGAAAATAAACTTCTGATTAAAGATTTAGGAAGTTAAAAGCTTAGCTCAACTTCAAAGGCCAAGGTACAGAACTCCTCTTGAAGAAAACAAATACCAATTTTCTATTATAAATGAAAATCTAATAGTTGATAGAAACAAAGTATAAAGAACAAATGAACAAATGACAACTATGAAACACATTTTCCAACAACGTCAGACCAAGTGATCTCTTCCTCAGAAGCAGCTATAGGAGTGTAAAAAAAAAAAAAATCAGACATAAGATCTACAGAAATTCCAGGGTCCTGGTCTTTGGTTCTTTGGGACAAGAGCTAAAGCCAAGCAGTATGTACCTTCTGCCTATCCTGTGCTTCACAGAATGAAAGCCAAAAGAATCACACAAGTCTAACATGCACTAGAACAAACTCAGATTTTTTTTTTTTTTTCTCAAATAACAAAGCTGCTTTACTAGCTGTGCTCCATCCTCAGCCCCAGCAAGCTACTCTGAATAGATGAAGTGAGAGTAGAGCACCATCAGGTAAGCTTCAATTCGGGAAAACACTGCAAACACAGAAGAGGCAGGGCTGCAAGCAAGTACGCTGAACATACACAGAGCAGGCTCCTAAATCCAAGCCACGTCAGCAAAGGAGACTCAAGGCCCCAGTCAGTTCCCAGACCTGTGGTCTCTCTCAAATAAACAAGAAGGCAACTATTTGCTTCCTAAATAGGAAGGGACCTAAAGCAAGCAGGATGCTAAGAGCCAGAAGATAGCCACTGGTGGCAGGGCAAGAACAAGATGGCCTGGGTCTGAATGCTGCCTCTGTCACTTACTTACTGTGTATTACTGTGGGCTACTTACTTAGCCTCTTTAAATAATAAATGAGTGAGAAAGGAATATTTGAAGAAGGGAGCATAAAATATATATGATGGCTCAATTCTTAGTGTCAAATGCCTAAGATTTTCCACTGAAAGCTTCTGGACTTCTGAATGCTAAGGTGAGAGATGTCTTGTAGTTACTATGGAACTTTTAAGTGTTGCATTCATTTTTTATTACCTGCAAAAACGTCACCATCTCATTGGAACAAGCTTCTAGGTTAATCCTTCGTACAGTCACATATTCTCCTGTTGGTTTGTATCTTGCTAGATTCACTATCATCAGGTCCTCAAATCCTTTGCCTAAAAGAAAAGAGGAATGCCATAAGCAAGGACAATAGCCACAACAGTTTCTATTCTCTTTAAAGGAAAAGAAACTTGATTTCAACAGAAAATTCAATTTAAAAATTTCCCTACTATTATTTTCATGACTGATATTTCTTGGTTTTTCTACTCAGTTCCTTCCTCAGTCAACTATTCTACTATAACCCAAGACATCAGAAGTGTACAACCATGAAGAAAAAAATGGCACAAAAGAGTTTCTCTCCTGGAAACTTCTTGGCAGAAAAAAACAAAACAAAACACAAAGATGACCCACAGAAGCCAGTTTTGTCACTGTAAATCCTACTAACCACTGAAAAAGCTACAGCAGTCCCCTGGAACAGAAAAGTAATGATAGTCTCTGGACATTACCTATAGTGGTAAGCAGCTCATAGCATCCTCCCTCTGGCAGGAAGCTACTCATGATCTCTTGTTTAGAAAAGGATGCTATCGACTCTGAGCTTGCTTCATTGGTCTAAAGAAAAACAAAAATAGGTTAACAGAGAAAATGGGGTGGGATAGGAGTTGGGTGAAGGTGGTAATTTAAACCCATGAGGAAACTGGTGTCTAAACAAACACACAAATCCTGACTTGGAGGCAAAGAAACAGTACTAACACTATTTGGAGAGAAAACATAAGATGTACAGCGTAGGAATCAACGCTGATGACTGATATTTCAGACATCTGAGTAAGTGCTACAATGTCTACAAATGTGGGGGGACCACAAGGGGCTGTTCTAGTCACTGTCAATCTGCTTGTTCCTACAGCTGATTCATTTGTTAAAAATCTATGAAATCGAGGCTGGGGAGATAGCTCAGCTGGTAGAGTGCTTGCCTCTCAAGCACAAGGCCCTGAGTTCAATCCCCAGTACCGCAAAAAAAAAAAAAAAAAAAAAAAAAATTTTAAATTCTTACTTGGGGAAAGAGATGTCTGGAGAAAGGTATATTTAGAAAAGAGGAGGGAGATAGAAAGATGGAGGGTTCTCTTGAATTTCCTGCTCTATTAGGGTCTTGCTTTTAAGGTCCTGAACTGCAAGTTCTCAAAAAGTCAAATGCTAAATCTTGCTGTAGAGAAAATGTGGGCAGAAGCAGCCCTCTCTTAAACAAACCAAGAGCCCAGGCTAGTCATCCCCTGATACTTCCAAGTAAAGCAAGGTGACAATGCAGGCACTGAACTGTAGGCCAGGAACACAGCTGCCAGTTCTCAGCTGTCTCCCCAGCAGCAGAAGCAACCTGCTCCCTCCTTCTGTGCTCTCATGCTGCAAATGAAGCCAGAGCCCTGCCCTGCCCTGTCACGCAGATGCCATGTAGAGTTGTGCCTCTGGACTTTGAGGTCCTAAAGGAAAGTGTTCAGCAATGTCTGAGGGTTGAAAGCAAAACACACAGCAGACCAACAGCTCTTCTTTCAGCTAAATGGGCTTGATTTTCTTCTAGACTTACATATATTTGTATGGTTTAGGGCCCATATTTCTCTTTCTTTCTGATACTCTTTTCTCTTGTGGAGGGAGGTGGGTAACAAGGGATTGAACCCAGGGGTGCTTTACACTTTTACCCTTTTTATTTTTTTATTTTGAGATAGAGTCATGCTGAATTGCCCAGGCTGACCTCAAACTTGTGACCCTTCTGCCTCAGCCTCCTGAGTTGCTGGATTACAGGCATGCACCACCATGCCTGGGTTAGACCCTCTTTCTTCAGATGTGTATTCAACTGAAATGGAGAGACCCAAGCCAGCTCATATGTCATATGCTACATTCAGAAATCTGGTCCCTAGCTAGGTGTGGTGGTGTATGACTGTAATCCCAGCAGCTCGGGACACTGAGGCAGCAGGATCAAGTTTGAGGCCAGCTTCAGCAACTTAGTGAGACCCTGTCTCAAAATAAAAAATGAAAAAGGTTGTGGATGTGACCCAGTGGTAAAATCCCTGGTGCCAAAACAAAACCAAAAACCTGCTCCCTAGTCAGAAAAAAAAAAATCTTTATGAACACATGAAGTGTTGTTGGCTCAGCACTAGCTAGAAGGACTCAAGTAGGGAATGTTCTGACAACATGGTATTTGAATGATCACCAGGGAAGTGGCTCTGCACAGAAGCCCATGAAAACAGTCATGTTCAAACTTGTTATTTGAATATAATATACTTTTCGAGCATTTTCACATTGCATTTGATCTTCCCTATAGCTCAGTGAAGTAGATAACTCTATTTTTCAATAACGAAAATAAGGGCCAAGGAGATAAAATGACTTGGCAAACTTCAAAATGTGAGTACACAGCACAGACAAGATCTGGGGCCAGGCAGGGAAATTAATGTATCCTTTGAATGGCTGATGTTTATAGCACATCTGGTTTCAAAACAGTTGACAACACCTATGGGGAAAGAAGCCAAGTGGGGTTCTGCCTCCCTTACCACTTATGCTGACACTAAGAGGAAGTTAGTCAAGCAAAATTAAGCACTCTTAACAAACTCCATTTCTAATGTGGTCCATTTTTTCTATTTCTAAGACCCAGCAATACTGCTGTTTTTAGCTGTTTACCCACTTTTACTGTTCTATGATGTTCCTCTAATTAGTGAGGCCCTAGGTAACTTAGCAAGATCCTGTCTTGAAATAAAAAATACAAGCCTCAATTTATCCATTCCAATACTGATGGGCATTTTGGGTTGTATTCCAATTCTGCTAGGATGAAGTGTGCTACTTTAAACATATCTGGATGTGTTTCCTGACTAAAGCTTAAACCTAGGAGTGGACAGAATTGCTAGGTCCCAGAGTATATAAACAATCAACTTTATGAGATAATGCCACATTGTTTTCCAAAATGGTTATACCAATTTACACTTGGCTGATCCATCTTTTCCCAACACTTGGTATATTCAGAGTTCCCGCCTTTTTTTTTTTTTTTAACCAGGGATTGAACTCAGGGATGCTTAACCACTGAACCACATCTCCAACCCCTTTTATTTTGAGACAAGGTCTCACTAAGTTGCTTAGGTCTTGCTAAGCTGCTATGGCTGGCCTCAAACTTGTAATCCTCCTGCCTCGGCCTCTGGAGTCAGAGGTATTAGAGGCATGCACCACCACACATTGACAAGATTTCTTAATTTTTACCAATCTCATTGTGGGCTTGATTTACATTTCCCTGATTACTAATTAAGGTGAACATCTCTTCATATATTTACTGGTCATGTCAGTTTTCTCCAAGGTGGAAATGCTTTTTTCTGTCCTTGGTCTATTTGTTTATTTTATTTTTTTGGTACTGGGGATTGAACCCAGGGGTGTTTAATCATTGAGCCACATCCCCAGCCCTTTTCATTTTTTATTTTTGAGACAGGGTTTTGCTAAATTACCTAGGACCTCACTAAGTTGCTGAGGCTGGATTTGAACTCAAGATCCTCCTGCCTCAGCCTCCTAAATTGCTGGAATTATAGGTATATGCCACCATGGCTGGTTTTTTTTTGGGGTGGGGTACTAGAGATTTAATTCAGGGTGCTTTACCACTGAACCATATCCCCAGACATTTTTTATTTCTGTCTTTTTTTTTTTTTTTTTTTTTTTAAATTTTGAGATAAGGTCTCTCTGGCTGAGATCCTTACTAAGTTGTTGAGATTGGCCTCAAACTTGTGATCCTGCTGCCTCAGCATCCCAAATTGCTGGGATTACAGGTGTGTGCCACCATGCCTGGCTTTTCAGTCTATTTGTCTACTGAGTTGTTTTCAGTGTGGTACTTACCCAAAATAGGAACCATGGAACACTGGTCCTAGCAGCTAATGCATGAAAAAGTTTCCACAACCAATTAAATCTCTGTCATGGAGAAGCACAAGGTATAGTCCCATACCAAAAGCATGGGGAAGTATTATACTACTTATTCAACATTTTTTAACCTACCATTTCCCAACGAGAACTGTCTAGGAAATTTTTGTTGCTTAACATCTGTTAAATTTTGAGAAAGAAAATGCTATTTTAAGTGAAACATATGGTATAATACAAAGATCATAGCCTTAGGAGCCAGAGGCAGAATTTGAACTCAGGTCTATCACTTGCCCTGTGAACCTGAATGAGTCATTCTTATCTCTTGGGGTCTCTGCTTTCTCAGCAGCAGTATAATTCCCATCTTGCAGGTTTGTTGTAACTATAACATGATATAAAATATATAAAGAGTATAGCTGCCTGCTACACAACAGGTATTCAATATGTGTTATTCCATTCTTCTCCCTCCACTGCTGTCTACTTTTTTTTTTGGTGGTGTACTGGGAACTGAACTCAGGAGCACTCCACCACTGAGCCACATCCCCAGCCCTGTTTTGTTTGTTTAGAGCAGGGTCTCACTAAGTTGCTTAGCACCTCGCTTTTGCTATCTATGAAAACCAATTCTATGATCATTTAATTGTCACTGTAGCTCTCTGAAAAATGATCTTGTCTTTAGAACAATCTTAAAATACTGGTTACTACATGCCATGTACCTCACACAGGTGAGAAAGATACAAGAGAAAATCGGAGCAGCAATTTGAGCAAGAAGTCTAAACTCAATAAAATCAATGTCCCACCTGTTAACAGAAAGCTCAGTGGGTTGCTTTCAGACCCAAACTTTCTGTTCTGGCCTATGACTATCCACAAGATCTGACCCCTGCCCACCTCTTTGATCTCTTCCCTTACCACTCTCCTCTGACATTTTCTCACTGCTGCCTCAATTCATCACAGAGGTGTACCTTAACTGTCATCTCATCAAGCTGGATGCCGGTGGCACATGCCTGTAATCCCAGCAGTTAGGGACTAAGGCTGAGGCAACAGATCGCTAGTTCAAACCCAGCCTCAGCAACTTAGCAAGTGAGACACTAAGCAACTGAGACCCTGTCTACAAATATATATATATTTTTAAAAAGAGGCTAGAGATGCGGCTCAGTGTTTAAGTGCCCCTGGGTTTAATACCTGGTACCAAAAAAAAAAAAAAAAAAAAAAAAGTCGTCTCTTCAGAGAAGACTATAAAGCAAAGTAGGCTCCTAGTTACTTTATTAGATCTCCTTGCTTTATTTTCTTCATAGTAATCATCACTGAAGTTTGTTTAACTATTTCCTGTCTTCCCCACTAGAATGCCAAGCTTCCTGAGAAAGGAACCTTGTCTGTCTTGACACATATTTTTTATTTTTTAGTGTTTCCCAGTTGTTTTTATTAAGCATTAAAATAGTAAATATAAGTTGAAACCATTTTAAGGGCCAAAATCAAGATTTTATAGGTATCCATTATAATTTCAAATTCCATTTTTTCAACTGTAAGTGGGAAAGCTACACAACCAAATATCATTCATTTCAGTGTGAAAATTTCAATGAGAAGCTTCACCAGAAGGTTGAAGAGGAGGGAGGAGGTGACCTTGGCACTGTGAAAAAGCCACGTAATAGTTTTCCAAAGGAGATGAACCTGGGATGATTCTCTGCAGCCCTGCCTGGCATAGGTCAACAGGATATGTTACATTCTTCAGCAAACAACCTGTTATTGTCTCCAGCTCCCCGGTGTCCGGGTCTCCCCACGGCTCCCACCACCACGGCGGGTCATCACTCCACCTGCAGAGCTAGCCCGGGTACCACGGCAACCCGAGATGCGCTAACAAAAAGCTGTCTTGACACATATTTAAAAAATAAAAATCATTAAAGCAAAGATTGAAATGAGGTTTTCTGCCCATGATCTGTCATTTCCATGGGCTAAAAAGGAGGGCAGGACGAATGCCAGTTCCTTTGGAGACAGGGCTCAACAAAATGGCCTATATTAGAAATGCCAGCACTTACACAACACATTCACTGGACCCCCCTGTCACCAGGGGCACTCTACAGACCAGAATCTGACACCTGCACATGAGAAAGTACTGCAGTTTTGGGCAGGTAACATTATGGCCCCCAATGAAAAATAACTACTTTGAAATATTTCCATTATATTTTTCAATTCACTAAAGATATATATTTATTTTACAATTTTTCACTCTTCAATTTAGCTGAATTTTTGAAGAATATTTTTGACCCATTCATAGCTGTTTGTATTTTTTTTTTTTTACCCAATATTTCTTTGGTTCTTATGCACATGTCCTCATCATTTTTCTCTCACTTTTTTTTCCTTTTCTTTTTGAGTAAGCTTTTAATGACTCTCAACTTATTCAGTGCAAGAATTAGCTAATCTGTTTACTCTATGACACAAAAAATGATCATTTTATACTTTAATTATTCCTTAGATCCTCACTTGTTGCTGCAGAGACTAATCTCCTTCATTACTTTATTATATGCAGATATTCTCTTTAATTTTCCCAATAAGAGATTTTAGTAGATAAGTCAGAATTGTTATTGTCTTGAATTAAACAAGTATTTTCCAATATAAAAAAAAAAAAAAGAAAGAAAAATAACTACTTTGTATTTAAAGGTTTTCTCTCCTCTAAGCTCCAAACTCCTTAAACTTTGTCTAATCTGAAAGAGAAACTATGTAGGAAAACTGAGTCCTGAGATTAAATATTCATTATATACACTTTAAATAACTATGTGAGTCGGTCTGTAATCCCAGCAACTCAGGAGGCTGAGGCAGAAGGATCAAAATGTGAGGTCAATGTGGCAACTCAGTGAGACCTGGTCTCAAAATAAAAAAATAAAAAGAGTTAGAGATGTAGCTCAGTGGTAAAGCACCCCTGGGTTCGATCCCTAGTGCCAAAAAATAAATAACTGCCTTTGGAAAAACTACAAATAGATTCACTTTACCACCTATGTCCTCCATGTCAGGGACACGTATACTGTCTCACCAGGCTTCACATTAAGATGTGCCCTTGTTGAGCAAACAAACAAACCAAGAAACAAAAGCAAGTTAAAGCTTTAATCAAAGAGAAATCCCCAGTCACCGTCATCATTCTTCATTCAATCTTGGGGCTACCTAGTTTAAACACATTCATTAAACTATTGATGTGCTTAGTTAGCAACTTGACAAATATTTCTACTATCCAGGAGTACAGAAAACTATTCAAAAGTGTTAGTTTTAGAAAATAAAATTCTTGGGCCGGGGAGTACCTGCCAGGCATGTATGAGGCCCCAAATGTAATCCACAGCAACACAAAAATGGGAGGGAGGGAAACAGGGAGGAAGATGGGAAAATTCTTTAGGTAATTGGGAATGTGAGTTCATGGGCAACTGGGAATTGCATGACATTATCTAGTCTAGTGATTGCTGTGGCTCCTCTGCCTCACTGTCCCCAACTCACTGGAAACAATCCTAAAATGGAGGTTTTCTACTTTGTGGCTATTCTATAGGTCTGAAGTCAGAGAGACCAACTTTCACTTATGAAAGCAAATCAACCAACCAAGAAACAAAGGCAAGCTGGTGAGATGGCACACACCTATAATCCTAGCAACTTAGGAGGCTGAGACAGGAGGATTGAGTCCAAGGCCAACCTCAGCAATTTTGTGCTCAAAATAAAAAATAAAAAGGCCTGGGGATATAGCTAAGTGACAAAGTACCCTTGGGTTCAATCCCAGTTACCCCCTAACCGCCCCCAAAAAAAGCAGTTTTGGTTTGTTGGTTTGTTTGTTTTTTGGTACCAGGGATTGAACCCAGGAGTGCTTAACCACTAAACTATATCCATAGTTCTTTTTACTTTTTATTTTGAAACAGGGTCTTGCTAAGTTGCTGAGACTGGCCTCGAATTTGTGATCCTCCTTTCTCAGCCCCTTGAGTTACTACGATCATAGTGCCACTGCACCCAGCTCAAAAGCAGTACTGTGAAAGGAAGAGGTCTGGTCTCATATTAACACAAGAAAGGGAAGTTAGTTCATTACAATGAGACTTAGAAAAGATCTAAATTCAAAAAAAGGAATTAAATATTTAGCTCATTATCTTTAAATGCAGCATGCACAGCTTTATTAGTATAATGTATAATCTCAAATTGTTCAGGGAAAGAAACCAATACAATTAAGATCTTTCTTAGGTTCCTATCCATGAAAAACATTTTATTCATTTCCAAGTATTTGAAAAACATATAAAGTCAGGTGTGGTGGAACACACCTATAATCCTAGCTACTCTGGAGGCTGAGGAAGAACCATCACAAGTTAGAGACTAGTCTCAGCAACTTAACAGACCCTAACTCAAAATAAAAGAGGTTGGAGATGTAGCTCAGTTATGAAATGCCCCAGGTTCAATCCCCAGTACTGTAAAAAAGGAAAGTACATAAGCTATTGACATCTACAAATGACCATAAAATGATAACTTTGTTTAAGCAGCTTAAAACAAAATACAATAAAGCATACAAAGACAATACTCATGAAATGATTCCAAATGAACACTTTCAACTCTCCACAGGTTTCACTCAGGATAGCTTTTGGTATAACACTGACAGCTCTGAATATATAAAAATTATATATAATTGGCATTGTATTCTGGGGGGAAAAAAAAATCATCCTACCAGGGAACTTTTTGGGTCTCCTGAATGGAAAGTATTTGGATCTGGTAGAGAAGTGCTCCTGACAGCCTACATGAGCACAGTCAAAAAGCTGTAATCACTGAGAAATTCCCAGTCACCTCATCATTCTTCATTCAACCTTGGGGCTACCTGCAAAAGGTAGAAGAGTCTGTAATCCTTACTGAGTCAGAAGTCTACTTAAAAAAGCATTATTATCCTGTCTCTTAAAGACACTGGCTCACGTTTCCCAAAACAGCATGAAGCATTGCGTACATCTAGTACTATTTACTTAGGTAAAATAAACTAGAAGAGGAGGAAGCAGAGCAAGTCCTGCAGTTTTTGCTAATGGAAAAAGTTAATTTTTAGTTTTGAAATTTTTAATTTTGGTTTTATTTTTTACAGTAGGAGATCTGAAGGTTTGACTTAAAATCTAGACAGAGATCTATATTATCTTCAAGGACTGGCATCTACCATTAACAGACTAAGGTGGGAGAATTTAAAGTCACCAGCCAGAATTCCGACTGGTGAAACATTTTGGGGACTAGGAGGTGTGCAATAAGGAGGTTGGTTGGGAAGAGAACTTAATCCCCAGAAGAGAAAAAAAGTGAGACATTTTCACTCTACAAACTGTATATCCAGGGTGAAACCTGAATTCCCCACAAGTAGAAGACTTACTCTACAAATAAAGCTCAATGACAGAGAAGCAGAAACATAACATAATAAGCCAATGAAACATACAAATTTTCACAATAAGTCATCTTCATGCAACAGCCACCGTGCTAGAGACTAGAAAATCACTTACTTTTCTCCGAGTGTCACCCGGAGGCTGCTCTGGAGTAGAGAAATTGATTGTTGGCATTTTGTTGTTTAGCAAAAGACACACCCACATTCAGAACAGCATTACTGCACTTAGGACTACATTTATTAATAGAATCCACTTAAGAGTCATTATAGCAAAAAGTGCCTGCAGCGTAACACACACATACACACACACACACACACAGTGAAAATGCTACAGCTAGACAGGGTTTTAAACATGAATCTTCCACTCTTCAAAACTTGGCAAGGCACTACTCTAAGGGAACTCTTTACTGGGTAGGACTCAATTGTTACGGTTCTGTCATACATTTACTTGTTATCAGCACACACATCTCTTTGAATAGGCTGGTTTCAGTCTCATACTTTATGAACTAAAAAGTTATTTTCTTTTGGTTTTTTTCTTTTCTTCTTTCTTTCTTTTTCCTTTTCATGGTATTAAGAATCAAACCCAGGGTCCAGCACATCTTAGGCAAATGCTCTACTACTATATCTGCATTCCAAAAATTAATTTTAAAATCAGTGATGGTTGGCTATTTCCTAGGAAGTAGAGGGACTAGAAAACAGTGTTTGTTTTCAGGGCAAAAAGCCCTTTAATACAGTTATGTATGAGGGGTAATTCCCCATCGTGATTTTACAAAGTCAGATATATTCTCTTCTCAATGCAAATTAAGCAAGGGCTTTTTATCACTGTTATTCAGTGAAAATGAACAAATTATAGGACAATTGAAATAATTTTCTGCTCTTCAATTAGACAAATTCTGTATGTGCTTTTTATTTTTCCCATTTCATACAAGTGAAAAAAAAATCATTAAAGTGGGGACTAGGAGCACAGCTCAGTGGTAGAGTGTTTGTCTAGCATGCATGAGGTCCTGGGTTCGATCATCAGTATTGGGAAAAATTATCATTAAAGATTTTGAAATATAAAGTACTTGGGTAATTATTTAGTGTCACTATCTTAAATTATATAGTTTTAAATATCTTAAACTAAACAAAATCAGAGGAAAAAGTCTAGTCACCAAGAAAAATACTTCTCATAAGACATAGAGCCAGGTGTGGTGGCACATGCCTGTAATCCCAGCAGCTTAGGAGGACTGGGGATGTGGCTCAGTGGCTGAGTAGCCCTGAGTTCAATCCCTGGTACCCCCCCAACACTAAAAAAAAAAAGATAGCAAGTGCTCCAACACTCAAGACACTAAATACAAAACCTACTCATTCAAATCACTAGACTATTTATACCTAATTCATTATAAACTACACTTGCAAATTGATTTTCATTAATGTCAATTTTAACTTTTATTTATTTTTATTTTTTGAGATGTTCTGGGGATTGAACCCAGGAGTGCTCTACTGAGCTACATTCCCAGTCCCTTTTTATTTTTTACTTCTGAGACAGAGTCTTGCTACATTGCTGAGTTTGGCCTTGAACTTGGGATCCTCTTGCCTCAGCCTCCGAAGTCACTGGGATTGTAAGTGAGCACCACAATATACAGCCAAATGTTTACTTTTAAACAATTTTATTAACATTAATCATGGGAAGAAAATGAAAATTGGAACAGAATGTAATGTTTTTCCATTAGTCTTTCCTTTTCTGTGTACCCAGTTTCTACTCTTTATAACTAACACAAAAAAGAACTCATCATTTTCTAAACTCTCATTTGTCTGAGACAATACTTGGACAAAATTCACAAATAATTCTATTTTAGAACTTCTTTGAGATGCATTAGGGAAAATTAATAGGTACCACCTAGTAAGTAACAAGTTTGAATTTTCAATTACTTAACCTATTTGGAGGCACTGTGAGTAAGCCAACCAATGCACTCAATCTGATAACCGGTTTCTTTGGCTATTAGAACCTAAGAGACTATCTTGATATTCGCATACAAAGAATGGGGCTGTACTACTATTATTTTTATAGAAAGCAATTTTCTTTGCACTGAATTAAAATCACTGTTGCCCAAAAGGCTCACTTTGCTCAAAATGGCCAAAGAAGAATGCCTTAGCCTATTAAACCTCAAAGTTGCAAATGTACTTTACGTCTGAAATTTATATTTAGAAAGTTGATATTTTGCCCTGATAGATTTTCCTCAATACTCTTAAGTCTCATAATTCCTACAATGAAAAAATGACTTGACTAGATGGGTCAGTAAAACCAGAACTTTCATGTTATTTCCTTTTATTTTTAGAATCTTCAAGGCTAGAGACTTTTAAACACCTTTTTCCTTTAAAAATTATGTACTTCAACAGGTCAAATACTTAGAAAAAAACATATCTGCCTTTAAGTAAATACTGCACTGACTTTCTAACAATTAAGACAGGTCAAGGACAACTGCCAGATTAGTCCTCAAATCTTTGGGAAGCAATGCATTAAAAAAGGAGCCAAATAAATCTAACAACTATAGTGCACACTTGCACTGAGAATCACTAATTTATAAACATTGATCTAATCAATGAAAGAAGAGTGATATTTATCCTGAAGTGATTGCTAAGTGTCATACTGTACTTACCTCCAAATAGTTCCAAATCTCTTAAGCCCTCAACAATGAACTTTTCCGAGACCCACCGCTAAAGAGGAAAACCCCAAAGAGAATTAGTATTTCTTCCAAGCCAGAACGAATTAGCCATCAGCCTTTAGAAAGACAAACAAAACCACAACTACAAAAACAGAATCATGCAGTACAGTTAGGATACATTTCTATAGAAAAGAATCTTGAAATCAGCTAAAAACAAGACTAATTCCTTCTCAATTCCTCTTTACCTAATCTTAGGTAAAAGGATAACTAATCCCAATCCTAATATCTGATAAATGCGAAATATATACTATTGGTCCTACTTGTGAGAAACATGTTTGTCTTTCCTATATGTAAAAACTACATTTTATTCCTTCTTATTCATTCCATAGCTATCTATTACAGATGCCTTGAATCATTAACGCCAATCTGAAAAGTATTATTAGAATTCAAAACATAGGAAACAAAAATGAAACAAGCTCTTCGCAAGCCTCCATTAGTTTGTCAAGGGAAACACAGCAAGCTGCCTATTCTTTTATCCACTGGAGTTTCTAAAGACATCCAAGTTTACATTGTCTACCATTTTTACAAGGACCAAACTAGCAGGATCATGCTATGGTTTGCTTTTACTAGCCTACTTCAAATGAGTATTAGATTTCCATTATACTGATGAGTGGTCTGGTTTCACTTGAATGAGGTTAGGTTAAAACAGAGAAGTACTTCATATTTAAAAGCAATGGAATTAAGATTGTATTTCACTTAAGGACTAGGGTTAAAGTTTGGCCTCAAAGCATTCTTTCTGCTGAGAAGAGTTTAGGCTAAGGAAAGATATACTTCTTCCTCTCAATTAACACTGATGTTTACTCTTTACAAAAATAAATTATTCTGATATACATAAACATAAAAGAAAAAAATACCAGAGTTGGTGGTGCACCCTCTGGAGGCTGAGGAAAGAGGATCACAAGTTTGAGGCCAGCCTCAGTAACCTAGTGAGACGCTGTCTCAAAGTAAAAAATAAAAAGGGTTTGGGGAATGTAGCTCAGTGGTAGAGTACCCCTGGGTTCAATTCCCAGTACTGAAATAAAAGATTAAGTAACATTCTCAAATAAGTTACATAACATGGATTGTGAAACTATAAAATTATTCTGTCCTCTATAATTTTTTCCAATTTAAACAATAATACCCTAAATAATTTTAAGAATTATATGCACTATACCTCGAAATATAATTTGTTTTAATAATAAAAAGTAAAATCATGTCTCGTACCATTTATACACTATTAAATTTTTTAGATAATTACTTCTGTATTCAGACATTAAGTACTTGATAATTAACAAAAGAGGACACTCTGAGGAATTATGAGAACTTAGAAAGAAGTTAAATTCAATATTTGTTCTTGAGCCTACTTTGGCTGAGAAAGTTTTAAGGTATAATAACTTTCTCATGTTCAATTTTAAAGTCTTCAGTTAATAATAATGATTATACATAGAAAAAAGTGTCCTAGTAATTGAAATTTGATACTTATTTTATTTATTTATTTTTCTGAGATGGAGTCTCACTATGTGCTACATTGCCCAGGTTGAAATCATGAGTTCAAAGAATCCTCCTGCCTCAGCCTCCCAAGTAGCTAGGATTACAGGCATGAATCACCACACCTGGTTATAATTTGATACTAGGTATAAAAACACATTAAAAAAAAGAAAATGGTAGATCATTAATAGGATCTACATTGAAAAGTAGTATTTACATTAAGTCCTTTAGCATGTAAGTGATATTTATTCATAAAATATGACACTTTGTTTCTTTCCCATCAGACAGGCTGGCAATACATCCTGTGTTTCTGGGTAGTCTCTGCCTGCAAGCTCTTCTCTCAGGAGTTAGAAGTTGCAATGTCTGCCTTACTTCCTACATCCCTTATTTCTGCATAATTCTGAGTATCACACACACAAAAAAAACCCACCTACAATATCTGCCAAAACACTTTACTTTTTAAATAAGAAAAATAATAAAGTCAGAAAAATGGAAACACTCACCCTAATTCGCTCTGGTTTACTTACAAGAAAAGACATGAGTTTTTAATATGTAGATCTACTTCAATTTCAAAAACTTAAACCTAAAAGGAAAACAGAAATAGGTTGAGTTAGTCAAATATTCTTTTACAGAAATATCTTTTGATTAATAAAAACTTACATAGACCTATAAATTGCTAGCTTCTAAGTATATGTTTAGGGAAACTTCAAGTGACAATAAAACATGGATATACTTTGGTCAAGTACATTGTAAAACCCTAAAATTTCTTTTTCTTTTTTTTCTTTCCTTATTCATAGGGGTGCTTTACCAGTGAGCTACATCCCAGTCCTTTTCATTTTTTATTTTGAGACAGGGTCTTGCTAAATTGCTGAGTCTGACTTAAACTTGCAATCCTCCCCTCAGACTCCCAAATCACTGGGATTACAGGCCTACACCATCATACCTAGCTGCAACTCTGCAATTTCTACAAGAGAAGCCAGTTATTATTTGGTTTTCTCTAATTTTTAAATTTCTCGTGACCCAATCTCCCACTGACCTGTTTCCAGAAGCAATTACCTTCAATTCCTTTGGCTATTTATTTTCTTTTGATCACCACCTTAAACAATGTCTATATGGCTATGACTTATCAATCTTAGACATTAACCTACTAATTTCATGCCATGGTAGATGACGACTAAGTTCTAATCACCTTCCTCCCCCCTATTTACTGCCCTCATTCTTCCAACATTGTTCTGATATAATTTTTGCTTATAATAATCAATAATTCAATAATAAACCAATAATTCATAGTCAAATGTTTCCAAGAGCTTTCACTCTTTCTTTAATGTGTCTCCTCCTCACCACCCCATCTTATTTGATCAGTTAGTCATAGTTAAAAAATTTATATCCAGAATGGCTAAAAGCATAACATATCATGACTAAAGAAAGACTAAATTAACATTCAAAATGAGTAAATGAGCCAGGCACACTGGCTATGCCTGTAATTTCCAGCAGCTCAGGAGGCTGAGGCAGGATTGCAAGTTTGAGGTCTCAGTAACAGTGAGAACCTGTCTCAACATAAAAAAATAAAAATGGCTGGAGATGTAGCTCAGTGGTAGAACACCCCTGGATTTGATCCCTACAACAACAAACAAACAAATCCCAAGAATCAATATATATAAAAAAGTGTTTCTGTTAGAAGTTGTTGATAAAGAACAATTTTAAGGAATCAAAAAATAATTAGCCAGTGCAGAAGCACACACCTGTAATTCCTGCAAGACTGAGGCAGGAGGATTGCAAGTTCAAGACCACTCAGCCTGGGCAATTTAGTGAGCCCCTATTTCAAAATACTTTAATTAAATTAAACTTTAAAAGCGGGGGATGGGGATGTAGTTCAGTAGTAAAGTGCCCTGAGTTCAAGCCCCAGTGCTCCCAAAAATAAATAAATAAAATAATAATTTAATTTCACCTTATTAACTAAGTATATGAGTGGAAAAAAACCCCAATCATCTCAACAGATGGAGAAAAAGCAACTGATAAAATTCAACAATTCATGATTTAAAAAAAAGAAACATTTTCAGGCCTGGCATCATGGTGCATACCTCTCCTTCCGGCTACTCGGGAAGCTAAAGCAGAAAGATCACAAGTTCAAAGACAGCCTTGGCAGCTTATCAAGAGACTGTGTCTCAAAATAAAATAAAGAAAGGGCTGGGGATGCAGCTCAGTGGTAAAACACTTGCCTAGCATGTGGGAGGCTCAGGTTCAAGCACCAATACTGTAATAAATAAATAAATATAAAGGATAAATCCACTTGACCTTGAATGGTAAGGAGGGTAACACAATGAAACTATAGTGAAGAATACTACTTGGTTCTTTAGTGAACAATGCTAAAAAATTATAATAATTCATTATGAGTTTTAGAATGGAACCACAAAGCATGATAAACTTAATTATAGTTACAAAACAGAATAGGAATGTCTTTGAATTTGATAATATGAAAGGAAAGGTTTTGCTGACAGAGATTTGAATTGAAAGGGGAAGAGTGAGAGGAACGATGAGGGAAGCTAACATTCCTATCTTTCCAAGGAGATCGCTGCTTTTATTAGCACATTGTACCTTTATCTTTGAAACTGCATGCAGGTATTTTCTTTGCTACAATTTTGTTAATAAAAAAACCATATATATTCAACTGAGATGGTTGAGAGTAGCTCTACATAATGACTAAGAGTACACGTTACATAAATGTTGAAGGACATTCCTAGTTCAAATCAACTTTGTATAACATTAAAATCATTATGCTAAGCCAGGCATGATGTGCATACCTAAAATCCTAGCATAAGATTCAAGGCCAGCCTGAGCAATTTAGTGAGTTGCTATCTCAATATTTTAAAAAAGGCTGGGGATGTAACTCAGTGGTAGAGCAACCCTAGGTTCAATCTCCAGTAACTGCTACCACCAAAAAAAAAAAAAAAAAAAAAATTAACACCATAGCCAGGGTACAGCCAGCCATGCCTATAATCCCAGTGATTTAGGAGGCTGAAGCAGGAGAACTGCAAGTTCAAGGTCAGACTCAGCAATTTAGTGAGACCCTGTCTCAAGATAAAAAATTAAGGGCTGGGAATATAGCACAGTGGAAGAGCACTCCTGGGTTCAATCTCTAGTACAAACACAAACACAAGCACACGCACACACACAATAATATTTAACACCAGAAAACATGAGCAAAGCAATATTCCTAGTGGATAGATACAGAAATAGTTTCCTTTGTTTAGCAATATTAGTAGAGGACAGATGCAGAAACAGTTCTGTTTGCTTGTTTTGCAGTGCTGGAGTTTGAATACAGGCCTCACACATGCGAGGCAAGCATTCTACTACTAAGTTACACCCCTATTCCAGAAATAACTTTATTACTTAAAAGCAGATTTAAATGATATTTAAAAGATTCTATTGGTATTTGAGGCTATGAATAATATATTAAAGAAAAGTGAAAATGAGGCCTGTCTTGACTAGCACTACTAAATCTTATACACTTACCACAAACTGTCTCTAAGTATCAGCACTAGAATAATGTGATATTTACATTAAGACCACTGATAGAAGAACTATTATAGAGAGGTTTGTACACTTAGACTGGGTGCGGCACCTATAGCTAATCTTAAAAACACAGAGTGTGCACTGAGGACAGGACTCAAAGGATAACCACACAGCTTTCATCATCCTTAAATGTGTACTTCCTCTGACAGGGCTCTGTGCCTTAGCAACACAAAAAGATATGACAGGGCACATTCCTGGAAAATAAGGAGCTTATAAATTAGTGGTGGTAACAGGACACAAATAGCAGGACAGGGAAATGTCTAAGTAGAAATTAGCAATGGGTAACTTCTTACAGAGTTCAGCAAAGATAAAGAATACTATGAGCTGTAGTGGACTTAGAATGTCAGACTTCAAGTAGGAATTCCGCTACACATTCCTGTCACTCCATCTACTAGGAGGCTGAGACAAGAGGACCCCAAATGCAGGGACAACCTGGGAAACTTAGTGAAACCGTCTCAAAAATAAAATTAAAAGGGGTTGTAGCTCAAGCGCTTGACTAGCATGTGTGAGGCACTGGCACTGGGTTTGATTCTCAGCACCACATATAAATAAAATAAAGGTCCATCGATAACAAAAAAAAAATTCAAAATAAGTAAATAAATGAACATGCAAATTCCAAGTCAGAACTAGTATAAGCTCCTGATTTATTTAATGCTTATTTTGTCCTGTCCACAGGGTGTCTTCCAGTTTTTAGAGTGCCTGCTATACCACAGACACTTAATAATACTGTGACTGACCTACATGTGGAGAAGTGTTAGCACTTTGCATGTACTCTCCAATTGTGAGGGCAGTGACAGAACCACCACATATATGAGGATAATCAACAGTCCTTCAATGCAAGCTAGAGTACGGATTTTATTCAGCAGGCAGTAGGAAGCTACTGTAGGTTTTGAATAGAAAGATGACAAACAACAGTGGTATAAAACAGTGTCTCTCAAACTTTATTGTGTATGCAAATCAGTTGAGGGTTTTATTAAAATGCAGATTTTGATTCAGAATGAGGCCTGCCAGTTCTAACCTGCTCCCAGGTGGTAGTAATGGGACTGATATGTGGGTCATCATATTAACATTTGAGAAGTCTTGTTTCAAAGAACATTCTAAGGAATGTTGGTCTGCAAAGGAATGGGGAAGGGGAGAGGTAAAAATAACCCACAGAAGTTGATGTGGGGGTACAGCACCCAGTGACTCTTCAGGGCGAGGCAGGAAGACTGCAAATTCAAAGCCAGTCTGGGCAACTCAGCAAAGCCCTAAGCAACTTGGCAAGACCCTGTCTCAAAAAAAGAGGCGGGGGGCTGGGAATGTAGCTAAGTGGTAAAGGATGCCTAGGTTCAACTTGCAGTACAAATAGTATAGAATAAAATAACCCACAGAAAGGAATGCCAGTTAGAAAATAATTATAGTGGACCACATTTGTGGTGTTAAGAGCATGTGGCATCCAGAACATTAAGAAATAGATGGGACATAGTGGTACACACCTGTAATCCCAGGGATTTGGGAGACTGAGGTAGAAAGATCACAAATTCAAGGCCAACCTCAGCAGCTTAGCAAGTCCCTAGCAACTTAGCAAGACCGTGTCTAAAAATAAAAAATAAATAAATAAATAAATAAATAAAGAGTTGGGATATAGCTCAGTGGTTAAGTGCCCCTGGGTTTAATCCCCAGTACCAGAGAGAGAGAGAGAGAGAGACAGAAAGAGAGAGAGAGAGAGAGAGAGAGAGAGAGAGAGAGAGAGAGAGAGAGAGAGAGAGAGAGATGAGCCAAGTGCAAGGACATGCCAGTAACCCTAGCTACTCAGCAGGCTGAGACAAAGAGGATCACAAGATTGAAGACAGCCTAGACAATTTAGCAAGATTTTGTCTCAAAAAATAAACAGAAGGGCTGAGGTGCAGCTCAGAGACACAACATGAGTTCAAAGCCAGCCTCAGCAATGGCAAAGCTCTAAGCAACTCAGTGAGACCCTGTCTCTAAATAAAATACAAAATAGGGCTGGGGATATGCTCAATGGTTGAGTGCCCCTGAGTTCAATTCCCAGTACTCCTGCACTCCGAAAAAATAAATTATAAAGTAATTAGAAAGGACACCAGGAGCCCTTTAGCCCATTCTCTACCCTTTGGTTAATATGTTTTACAAATTCCTGGATATATGGTTATTTAATTTCTATGTGAAAACTTCCCATGTCAGAGACTTAGTACCTTTTATCCGGGAGCCCATTCTACCCATGGACAAGTAATGATTTTTTTTTTTTTTTTTTTGAGTGTTTGCCCAAGTGACTGGGAAAGGAAAAGTGTGTCAATGACAGAAATAGAAAAGTTCAGAGTAGAAGTGGTTTGGGTATAAAGATGAATTCAAGTTCTTAAATCGTACTGAGGTTAAATAGATAGTTGTACATTCCAGGAAGAAATAGGTAGCAGTATTCACTTAGAAAAATAGGACTGATGACTGAAAGGTTAGAGGTGACTATGTGGACCTGGGACCTGGGGGATCAGCAGTTCAAGTTGTGAGAGTGACTAAGATTCACCAAAGGAGAAAATAAGAAGAGAAAAGCAGAAGGATGAGAAACAAGAATTGGGAAGGACCACTTTTTGGGTAAGGCCCTTGAAAAGTAAGAAATGAAGCCCAAAGGAAATGCTTGATGGATCCTACTTCTTCTCTGGGACCACCTCCTGTCTCCAATCTGGCTAACTTTGTCCTATCCCCTCTGTACTCACTTCAGGTGTCCTATGCTATGGGAAGTAGCAAACATTTATAGCAAACTTACTATATGCCAGGCACTAAATGTTTTGCAGACATCAGCTCACAGTAAGTTTACCATGCCCCCTTTTATAGTTTGGGAAATTAAGGTTCAGGAAAACCTTAGTCCAAAGTCACGTAGGCAAGTGGTAAAGGACTGATGAAATCTGTTCCAAAGTTTGTGATCTTAAAAACCACAGTGAGAGTGAAACCTAGGGAGACATTCAAGACTGGGTGGGTATGCAAAGATAAAATGACATCAACTAATTAGCAAAAGAGGCTGACCGGTTGCCAAATGGTACAGAAAGAACGTATTTACTGATCATTTTTCTCCTATTCTCTACTTTTGTCATTGGTTCTCTAAACTTCTTTCATATCTGGGATCACAAATATAAACACTGAATTTGAGCTAGAATACCTCTAGGAAACTGGGTTAAAGGGTGGGCAAGAGATCGGACCAATTCAGCAGAGTACCTACTATGTGAATTAATAGACTCCTGGCCTAAGGCAGATATCAAATTTGATTTCTCCATCAACTTTCTGGAAAAAATCTCTGGTATGTCTAGAAAGTGTGAATCAATTCTTGAAGAGAAATGTCTGACCCAGGTGTGGTAGCACATACCTGCAATCCCAGCTACTCTGAAACCTGAGGCCAGCCTTCTCAGCAATTTAGCAAGACCCTGTCTCAAAATAAAAAATAAATAAAAACACCTGGGATGCAGGTCAATGGCAGAGTGCCCTGGGTACCAAATCCCCAGTACCAAAAAAGAAAAGAGAAATGTCTACATATTGGAACACGGTTCTACTTCAACAGATATTGAATTAAGAGGACCAATTCCAACGGCTTTTCCTGTGTGTGTGTGTGTGGGGGGGGTGTCAAATTAAAATATGCTAGGATCTTAGCAAAGGTTGGGCAGAGAGATTAGTTCTCTATTTCCTGAAAACCGTGAACAACTTTATTTAACCACTCCCCTTCCCTTCTGCTCAATTCCTCTCCCCCCCCTCCCCATCCCCACCTCCGGCCTCAAATCTGTGGACATTTAAAATATACTTTAACTAAATATACTTTAAGGTGGCGCAAGCCTGTAATCCAGTGGCTTGGGAGGCTGACAAGAAGAATAAGAGTTCAGATCCAGCCTCAGCAATTTAGCGAGGCCCTAAGCAACTCGGGGAGACCCTGTCTCTAAATAAAATACAAAAACGGGCTGGAGTTGTGGATCAGAGGTCAAGTGCGCCTGGGTTCAATCCCCGGTACCAAAAAAAAAAAAAAAAAAAAAAAAAAAAAAACCCAAAAAACAAAAAAACCAACCCTAAAAAGACAATGAGAATCTCCTCTTCGTTTTGGCCCGGATCTTGTGCCCTTAATGGGGGCTTGACCCGATGCCTGTCCAGCCTCGGATGAGATGCTGGTGTTGGACGGAGCACCAGGATCTGCTGCTACGTTACTGGAGCAGGACGAAAATGACACCTGGCCTCAGGTTCCCCACCTGGAACCCTGCGGTGGAGGGGTAAACGGCAAGGGAAGGCCGGAGTTCGCCTCTCCCAACCGGCAACTCCGCTCCGGCGTCTCCCGGCCAGGCCCAAGCCTATTCTGCTCTCGGGCAGCCGTCCCTCATTGCAGGAACCCAGGACGCGGTTTAACGGGGGCCGGCGAAAGGCAAGGGAGAGCCGGGATGGCCACTCTGACGAAGGCCCCGCGCCGCAGGAGATGGAATCGGCGTCTGGGCGAGAAGGACTGGTCCGGGAAGCGCACCAGGCGGCCCCGCCACCCACTACCTGGTCCTGGAGTTAGAGCGCAGTCCCGACTCGGTCTCGGCTCCGCCTCCTCAGTTTTGTGGCCGCGCCGCCGCCAGGCCGGTTGCTGGGAGGGAGATACGCAACGTGCCATGCGCAGTCGAGGGACCCGGGGAGGCCGGTCGAGCTCCGCCCCACCCCCGGTGGGTGGGGAAGCTCCGCCCCGGCCTAGCCGGGCCCTGGCTTGAGTGGGCGAGGACGCTCCGCCCCGGTCCGGAAGTAGCGCACTGCCCCGGCCGGCGTCGGTCGGAACTTCTGCCTACTTGCCGCAGTTTCCGCAGGTGCCGCGATCTCCTCGGAGCTGCAGCCCGGAAGTCGGTTCACAGGTCTTTTGTTGTCCCTTTCCGCGCAGTGCCTGAGGGTATTCCGCTTAGGAGGGGAGTTCGTTTCTCCAAGTGTGAAACCAAAGACCTACCTGGTTATTTGTGCAGCCTACAGGGTCTGTCCCCAGGCTTTGCTCCAGCAGGAAGGGAAGTAGGGTGGTTTCAATAATGAAGGGTCCAGGGGACTAGAGAAAGGCAAACCAACTCCGCCTGCTGACTTGGCTACTTTGAGGATCCCCTCCACCCCCACCCCGAAATTATTCCTTGTGTTAGAACTTAAATGGAAAGACACATCCAACATTTTCCTTCAGAGACATCTCAGTTGCTTCACTTTGGTCTCCAGAGGAACTTGAGGAACAAACTGAAGAGGAAACTCATTCTTTGTGCTCTAGAGGAAAAAAGCTCAACTAATAACTACCTCCCACCCGATTCTTGAATCTTTGTTCCCGAACCCTTCCTCAAACCACAACTGGGATATATCCGGTTTGTGGAAAGCTATGATAAGAACCATGCCTGGTGGTGCATGCCTGAGGCAGGAGGATCAAAAGTTGAAGGCTGCCGGGCACAGTGGCATATGCCGGTGATCCCAGCGGCTCCGGAGGCTAAGACAGGTTTGAGAGTTCAAAGCCAGCCTCAGCAACTTAGCGAGGCGCTAAGCAACTCAGTGAGACCCCGCCCGTCTCTAAGTAAAATACAATAAAGAGTTGGGGATGTGGCTCAGTGGTTGGGGCCCCTGAAATCAATCCCCAGTAACAACAACAACAAAAAACCAAAAAACTTTGAGGCCAACCTGGGCAACTTGGCAAGAACCTGTCCTAAAATTCATTGAAAGGGCTGGAGAACCGAGCTCAGTGGTAGGGCGGGCGCCCTGGCTTTTCAATCCTCAGTACCACGAACAAAAACCCTATAACATTTGCCATGATGGAGAAGCTACCCCAAATCAAGGTGTACAGAAATGCTAGAAATGAAACAATCATGTGATGGAGCAAAATTTTTGAGGCTAGATTTTTTAGTGACTTAGTTAACTGAGGGGTGACTTTTAAATAAATTTAAAATTTTATTTGATTAAACCCATTAGGTGAATTTAAATAGGGCAGTTTTTGTTTTGTTTTTGGTCCCAGGGATTGAACCCAGGGGCCTACTTGAGCCACATCCCCAGCTCCCCCACCCCCTTTTAAATTTAGAAACAGGGTCTCACCGGAGTTGCATAGGGCCTCATTAAATTGGTGAGGCTGGCTTTGAGTTCTCAATCCTCCTACCTCAGCCTCCAGAATCACTGAGATTACAGGCCTGTATCATCACGCTTGACTGAGGACAGTTATTTTTAAAAGATGAAGGTAGTTAAAAAGTATACAATAGAGGCTGGGGTTGTGGCTTAGTGGTACAGCACTTGCCTGGCATGTGTGAGGCCCTAGGTTTGATTCTCAGCACTGCACACTGTCTATTGACAACTAAAAAATACTTTTAAAAAAGTATACAATAAAGATAATCAATACCCATTTAAAAACTGCCTGGTAGTAACCAGGTGTGATGGTGCCTGCCTGTAATCCCAGCTACTGGAAGACTAATATAAAGTTGGGAGGATGGTTTGAGCCTGAGTAATCCTGTCGGAAAAATAAAGTGTTATTGTAGCACAGGCACAGAGTTTAACTTTCTTCTGAAATTATTACTTCTCAATTCATGTAGTTGAGAAGATGGCGTTCAACTTGGTGTACAAAGACAGCAACACACCACACACAGTGACTTGGGAGCCTGAGGCAGAAGACTGCAAGTTTGAAGCCAGCCTTGGCAAATTAGTGAGACCCTGTCTCAAAATAAAAATTAAAACCCATGTGGTGGTGCATGCCTTGTATGATCTCAGCAGCTTAAGAAGCTGGGGCAGGAGGATCATGAGTTCAAAGTCAGCCTCAGCAACTTAGGGAGGCCCTAAGATGGTGTCTTTAAATAAAATTCAAAAGAGGTCTGGGGATGTGGCTCAGCGGTTAAGTGTCCCCGAGTTCATTTCCTGGTACCTACCTACCTACCTACCTACATAAATAAATAAATAAATAAGAACTGAGGATGTAGCTCAGTGGTTCAATGGTAGAAGCTCCTGAATTCAATCCTTGGTAACACACACATGCATACACACAAAAGATAATACCACACTCTCTTCCTTATATAAGGAAAAAATTTTTTCCAGTCAGGGCCTTTCTAAGGCTGATCTTAAATTTGTGTGTGTGTGATGCTGGGGGTTGAACCCAGGGCCTTGTGCATGCAAGGAAAGCACTTTACCACACGAGCTATATCCCCAGCCCACCTCCAACTTTTTTTTTTTGGGGTGCTGGGGATCGAACCCAGGGCCTTGTGCTTACAAAGCAAGCACTCGACTGACTGAGCTATCGCCCCAGCCCCAACACCTCCAACTTTTGATCCTCCTACCTCAGCCTCATCAAATTACTGAATCACAGGCATGTGCCACCCCATTTAGCTACTGTAATGAAATCTGTTGCTGACCACCAAACACCAGAAACTGAGAAAATACTTTTTGCTATTCTGTTTTAGCAGTTTATAATAGAATCCACTCCTGAGGTTTCAGCTCTTCTCCCTTTTATATCCTTTCATATCATTCAAAATGAGTGGAAAGGACTGGGATATAGGTCAGTGGCAGAGTGGCTGAAAACATGAAGCCCTGAGTACAATTCTCAGTACCAAAAAAAAAAAAAAAAAAAAAGAGTGGAGGCAGAACAGTAACAAAAAGAGAACTTGGGAGCTAAGTAGAGTATTTCACTCCTCTCCACCAAATCCAACAGATCCTTATACAATAATAATCTTCACATTGCTAATTTGTGTTAGATGGGTAGAATGAGAGTATCAGTTTTTCTTTGGTCTAGGTTCCAGCTAGGTTCCATCTAAAGAGTTCTACATGGGACTGAGGGCATAGTTCAGTTGATTAGTTGGTTGAGTGCATGCCTAGCATGCAAGAAGGCCCTGGGTTCAGTCTCCAGCACAGCCAAAAAAAAAAAAAAAAAAAAGAAAAAGAAAAAAGAAATGAAGAATAAGAGTTCCACACCTGGTGTTTGACAGTGAGAAGTTTCCTATTACAGAGGAACAGAATCACAAATAATTTCTCTCTTCCCCCCAAAATACCTTATCAATTTTGGCAGATAAAGTCAGAGAACTTGGAAAGGATCTCCTTGGTTTCTACAGGGAGAGAAAAACAAAGCAAAACTGTACCATTTGGAGAAAAGTCCTACAGAATACCATACCTTTGTAAAGTACTTGAGAGTTTACAGTTTTACATTGTTATCTCTTGGTTCTGAACTACCTATAGGTAGGTAGATAGTAAAATAATTAGTATCCTCACTTTCTATGAGAACAGGCTCAAAGAGGTCGAAGACTTTCCTAAAAGTCAAAGGGTTAGTTTGCTAGCCCTTGCTTTTGTTTTGCAGACCACTGCTTATTTTGGCATTGCTTAGTATCCAGGCAATGGAGATTGGAGGACTTAACTTTCTAGTGAGCGACAGTGAAAAACATTCTCCTCCCTTGGTCTTGTCATTCATAGGAGAGATAATGGTGTCTTTACCCAAGAGAAGGACTTATCATGGTTTGTGGATCTTAATGTCCCCCAAAGACCATGTATTGAAGACTTGTGGTGCTCTGTTGGGAGGTGTCAGAGCTATCAGGAGTTGGGGCCTAGTGGAAGTAAAGCTGCGCCATTGGGGGAGTGTCCTTGAACCGGATATTGGGACTCCAGTCCCTTCTCTCAATTTCTCTGCTTCCTGGTCACTATGAAGTGAGCAGCTTTACTCCACTGTGCATGCCCTACCATGATGTTCTGCCTCACCATAGGCCCAAGTGACCAAGGACAAGCAAGCATGGACTGAAACCTCTCAAACCATGAACCAAAATAAATCTTTCCTCCTTTAAGCTGGGTCTGTCATAGTAACAGAATGCTAACACAAACTGCAGGAAGGAACCCACCAGTAATATATGGGCTGGGCACAGTGACAGGCCTATAAAACCAGTGACTTGGGAAGCTGTGGCAGGAGGATTGCAAGTTTGAGGCCAGTCTTGGTGACTGTCTCAAAAAAAAAAAAAAAAAAAAAAAAAAAATTTAATAATTAAAAAGGGTTGGGGATGTAGCTCAGTGGTAGAATATTCCTGGGTTCAATCCCTAGTACCTCCCAACAACAAAACAAACAAACAAAAAAAAGAGGGGGCTCTAAGAATATAAAACACTTCAAAAAGTGGTAAGTGAACAACCAAGAGATCAATTCTTTTTTTTTTTTTTTTGGTGGTGCTGGGGACTGGCTGCAAGGCAAGCACTCTACCAACTGAGCTATATCCCCAGCCTTCAAGATCAATTCTTTTGAAGGAAAAGCACTTCAGGGCTGACTTTTACTGATCAGAAAGAACTTTCCTATGGGTGTACACTCTTGTAAGACAACTCCAGAAAAGTCAAGGCGGCACTCTTGAGATTATTGTCAATCAGTTTAATATATGTCCATAGGTAGTTCATTATGAAGACTTAAATTACAAAATTAGCTGCCATGGTCCAAATATGTGGGACTTTAAGAAAGCTTATATTACTTAAAAGATAGCTAAGCATATCAACTTTGATTTCTAAAATGTATTTTAAAGGCTTGTAATACAATGCTAATTCTAGAACTATATAGCACTAAATTAAATGTTATTTTTGTCATTTTAATAACTTAAATTCACAAACTGTTAAAAAATATTACATCTGCATCTCCCAGTTTACACATTTCTGTATTAACCTAGAGAAAACCCATGTGAAAAGTTCCCATGCAGTTACAAAGGCAGCGGTACATGCTGTTTTCACAGCAACTCATTGTTATTGCCTCAGGACAACAGATCTGCACATAAAGCATCAACAAAAATCCCTCTTCCCATACCCACCAAAACACCCAACCCTTTCCCATCCCCAGCAAAAATTACCTGGTGCCAGCAGTGACTTAAAAAATGCTTTCTTAGTAGAAGCATTTATAAAATGCAGAGATCTGAACAAGCCAAATGCTTGTACAGACAGATGGGCCTCTCCCCCAAGTTTCTTCCTCAAGAGGCAGAACTCTCAATAGTTTAGGAAAGCTCAGTTTTTGAAGTATTATTTATGCTCTTTGTGGCTATTTCTTTGAAAGGACATACTCAGTGTCAACTATGGAAGAGAGAAAGCAGAGGGAGAAGCTAAGGTATACAGCCATGACAGAGTAAAGCTTCTCCATGAACATCCAATAGATTGCATTAATCAAGAAGAAAAATATTTGTGACTTCACACAGATCAATGATCTGACTGCAGATCTGATCTAGGTGAAGCAATTAATTTTTCATGCATTTGATACTCCAGAAAAATAAACATAAAGCCATTTAAAATACAGCATTCACATTGTCATTAGCTCATAGTATGAAGTAAGGAGAAAATCATGCTCCTGTACGACCTACCTCTAGAATTTTCCAGGTACACATCAATACCCTAACACCTACAGATTTCCTACAATACTGTCATCAGCACCTCCCACCTACAAAACATACTGCATTAGGTTCTGAGTTTCCTGAAATTTCGTCACCACAGTGTTCTAAATTTAACTTTTTCACAAGTTCAATGTAGACACAGAAGAAAACACCAAGCAATGTTTATTGTGCAATTCCAGTAGTTAATTTTGGAATCTTGGTTTAGAGTCAGGTTCCATAGCTACTCCATCTGCTTAAACAAAAAGCAACAACCTAATTATCCTCTGTAAATTTCATGATAGTTCTTCAAACATTAAAACACTAAAAACATTGATGATTCATGTTATAATTTAAAAAATACTTTAAAACTACACATATTTTATATATAATTTCTTTTATAAAATAATCAAAATAATTTGATTATCTGGAAGAAAATTACTGAAATAGAGCCCTTTCAATGTATCCACAACCTCTGTAAAACTCCAAACCAAAAGCAGAATAGATGATGAAATGAGGATTTCTCAGAACAGAGAGTATCTGAACTGTAAGGTGAGAAAAGGAATTGTGTTTTTTTATGTTTCCTATGAACTCAGAGCTTATAGGTGGCCTTAGGACTCAGATCTCTGGGATGATTTTACATGGCTTTCACTTTGATTTGTTTCATTTTCATTTGCTTCTTCTCTAACTTCTTCTGTTCACGCCTCAATGCGGCTTCCTGGAGGATAGGAAGGGAGAGAAAGAAAGAACCCAAACTTAGTTGTAAGCACATTTGAAAAAAATCAAAAGCAGAATATTGCCTATATTATTCAAAAACTTAGGCTTGTAACACAAATAACATTCTAGAACAGAGTTAACTTTTGATAGCATAACAAATTATGTTTCAAAGGGTAATCTGTAAATTCCTGATCTGGGAACTACTGACTATTCTAGGTTCCCACACAAATAATAAAGAACTTCCCATCAATACTGCAGTGTAAGTAAAAATGCTTATTAATCCATAGGTGTCCTTTCATGTAAGCAGTTTGAAGAACTGAAATATCAATATTAATGCTACTTTAATGCAAACACATTCTGAGTCTGGATTCACAAAGGAGGAAAGAACCCACCCCCTTTGGCAATGCTCTGCCTACTGTGACGGCCTAGTAGCAGGCAGCTACAGCATATATGTCAAAAGCTATATTATTCTGGGACAGTTACATGAAGTAGTCAAAGATATTCTCCCAACATCCTCTTCCCTCTTTCTCAGCCTCTATCTCCACCATAGTCAATCTTTCCCCAGCACTATCCATCCCTATTCCCATATTACTTATTATACTCATGTATAAAACTCAAGATACTAGAATATAGTATGGTTAAAAAACATATTTATGTTAATATATTTAAGTGATACTTTATGCCAAGGCCAATATATGTGAAAAATGTTCACTTTCAATAATTCAAAAAATGCAAAACAAGACACCATTCCTCACTATCAGATTTATAACTTCAAGCAACTGATAATGTGTTTTCATAAAGATATGAGTAAAGGGGAGCTTTCATACAGTGTTAAAAGTGTAAACAGGTACAACTTCTTATTGGCAATATCTATTAAAATATTTTTCATAAATATATGTATACATGCATACCTACATACTTAATATTTTCTTGAAAACAATCCTAGAAGAAATATATATTCACATGTATGTACAACTGTTTTCCTTAATAAAAAAGCACATATGTGGGAAGATATTAATTTCTTGTATTTATAAGCTGATTTACATTAAGAAAAGATATATACACACTTAGCATATGAATGGATATATAAACAGATGGAAAACTATATAAACAGTGTTTCCTTTAACAGTATTAACAGTAATTACCTTTAGGGATAGGGGTGTTTGAAGGACTGTTATATTGTTTTTACATGGTAATTATGATTAATTTTAACTTCCGTGTATATTTTTCACTATGCTTTTCAAACTAAATAAGAAAACAAAACAAACAAAAAGCTATATTAGCAGTGGCAGAGAGGTCCAGCTCACTTGTATGAATGAGCCATTCAAGTTGGAAATTGGCCAGATGCAGTGGCACATGCTTTTTAATCCCAGCTACTTGGGAGGCTGAAGCAGAATAGCATGTTCAAGGTTATCCTTGTCAAGTTCAAGACTAGCCTCAACAACTTGATGAGACCCTGTCTCTCTCTCTCTTTTTTTTTTTGCGGTACTGGGGATTGAACCCAGGGCCTTGTGCTTCCGAGGTAAACACTCTACCAACTGAGCTATATCACCAGCCCGACCCTATCTCAAAAAAAAAAAAAAAAAAAAAAAATATATATATATATATATATATAAAAAGGGCATTACAACTTAGTGGAAAAGCACCCCTGGGTTAAATCCCCAGTACTGCTAAATAAATAAATAAATGTCAGTCAGAAATTGATTATAGCTTTCTTTTTTCTTGACTTCTTTTCCAGTTAATTCACTAGATCTTCTCATAAGGTTCCCACACTAGACATTACAAAACAATGGTTCTTTAAAAAAAAAAAAATGGTTTACATCCACAAGAAGCTTTCAGTCTAACTCAAGTTCTGGGTCACCTTTTTCCTTTAACCCACTCTAGATTCAAATCCTAGAAAAAACAGAACTTCCTTTTTTATATAAAAATGAAAGATATTAATGATTCCTGTATAGATTTTTTTATGTGTATATATTAAAAAGTCATTTTCATTTGTAAAGAAGACTCCATAAACAGCTAAATTTTTAGGGGAAAAAGCCCATCAACTAATCCAAACCAAATCAAATGAAGCATGATGAGATCCAGGCACAGTGCCTCATGTCTGTAAGTGGTTTGGGAGTCTGAGGCAGGAGGACTGCAAGTTCAAAGCCAGCCTCAGCAACTTAGCAAAGACCTAAGCAATTTAGAGGGAACTTGCCTCAAAATTAAAAAAAAAAAAAAAAAAATTTTTAAAAAGGCCGAGGATGTGGCTCAGTGTTAAGTGCTCCTAGATCCAATCCCTAATACCAACAAAAAAAGGAAAGAAAAGAAAAGAAACATGAGAGAGATGCAGGAAGAGCTGTGATATCCTGGACACTTCGATTATAGTCTTAATGCCTCTTCTGGCAACTGTAGTGCACACAGAAGTTCACATTTTTTTGGCAACATGTCCCCTTTGCTCTGAAGAATTTTCTTCAATCTTCAAGATTATTCTCATTTAAATTCACAAAATGTCCCAAATGTTGAGAAAATACTAAACTTTAAGCCTGCATACATTCCTATATAGAACTACCTGAATAGCCAAATAGGTATCCTGATATAAAAATCTGTATTGCCTCAATGGTAAGGTAAGCGTGTCTTACCTCCAGTCTGCGTTGTTTCTCAGGATCTTCTTCGTTCATGATGCGCTCTTTCTCTGCTCTTTTCTTCTCTTCACGCCTCGACTGTGCAGCTTCCTGTCTCTGCACGTGTGTCAGTTTCAAGAAGTTCTCTTCTACTCGTGCACGGTTCTTATCTGCTTTTTGTTTGCCCTTTCCCCAAGAGACAAAGTCTTTCATAAGAAATGCATTTCTATGCCACAAAAGTAAAATTTCACTCAGCATTCTTGCATTAAACTACTTTCATCTGGCACTTTTCTTTTTTTTTTTTTTTTTTTTTTTTTTTTTTGGGTGCTGGGGATCGAACCCAGGGCCTTGTGCTTGCAAGGCAAGCACTCTACCGACTGAGCTATCTCCCCAGCCCCCATCTGGCACTTTTCAACTAGCAAAAATTCAATCACTGAAATCATTGACAGATGCTCCCTTTACACCCCTACCTAGAAAAAAACACTAATAAAAGGTACCAGTTTGTAATAAAGGCTTTGGGTCTTACTTCTCTGTTGAGTCGAAACTTTTTGGCTTTATCAATAGAATAAATCACCATGTTCATCAAGGGTAGCAAAGCCTCCATATCCTTTGGGTAAGTGTTACCTGAGCCAGGCACTGGAAAACAAAGTCATTTTCTTATTGAGTTAATGGCAGCATTAGTACTTGAGTCACCAAACTTTTTTTTTTTTTTTTTTTTTAATGTTAATAGACTCCTCTCTCCAAGTTTCCTAGCAGAAAATAGAAATTAAAATATATAAAATGTGATCTTCTTGAAGAAACCCAAAAATCAATACACAGGCATGAGTTTATTAGTTTTAATGTAGAGTTACATATATCAATAGCAAAGGAAAAATACTCTCCTTAAGATCATCTCATAGAAAACCAAGAACTCAGAGAGGACCCAGAACACTTACCATTAAATGTAAACAATAGTGTCCTCTTAGTGTCAGGCAGCTTTAAAGGCTGACCTTCCCTGTCATAAAAGAAAAGTCTTTTAAGACAGTACATAAGACAGACATTTTCCATGCACACAAGTCATTCTGATTCATTTAGATGGGCAGATACCTGCAAATAATCAGCACAGTATATGCCCTGGCATCCCCAAGTCAAATATAATCTCTGGGCCTAAAGGAGATTTAAGGTCATCTGGTCTACTTGGCTATGTGACGAATGCATTCCAAGTGACCTTCACCCTACATTTGAACACCTCCAGTGATGTCCCCTGCAGGTAGGATATATTCCATCTCAACTGGGGAGCCAGAAATGAGTATACATTTAAGTATGAGGTTCACATTTTATATGGCACTTGTGCTTTTTTTGTTTGTTTGTTTGCAGTACTGGGGATAGAACCCAGGAGCACTCTACCACTCTGCTAAATCCTATCTTTAAAAAAAAAAAAAAAAAGTTTTTTTTAAATAATTTTGAGACAGGGTCTTCCTAAGTTGCCTAAGTTGGCCTTGAATTTGTGATCCTCTTGCCTCAGCCTCCCAAGTAGCTGGTATTACTGGCTTGTGCCACCCTGCCTGGCCTATTTGCTTATTTTGATGAATTATATTTTATTTCCAACTTCTATGCTACCTTCCCACAATAAAGCATCTTACTTGAGTTAGCCTCTGAAGAAATTTAGGGATAATCTACTATAGCATACGGTTGACCCTCCATATCCATGGGTTCCATACCTGCTGAGTTAACCACCTGCAGATAGGAAATGTCTGGTAAAAGAATGGCAACTGTAATGAACATGTACTGTACAGACTTTTTTTCCTGCCACTATTCCCTAAGCAATGCAGTATGACAGCTGGTTACATAGCATTTACATTGTACTAGGTATTATTAATCAATCTATAGTTTTAAATATATGGAAGGATATGCATAGGTTATATGCAAATAAGACATTTTTATGTAAGAAACTTGAGCACCCTTCATTTTTGGTATCTGAGGGAAGTCCTGAAACCAATTCCCTGTGGATTTGAAGGGAAGACTATATAATTTAGTTCTGTCCTTGAAGATTCCTTTATAATCTTTGTCAGTAATCCTCCCGCTTGATAAATATTCCAATGTGATATTTTGTCCCTGGTGTTGCAAGGATGATACAACACCATCTAGAGAGTATAATCTGAATAATTCTCACACACAACTAAAATCCAGAAAGAGTTTCTTCTTGTTGTTATTGTTTTGATGCTGGAGAGTCAACCCAGGGCCCCTAGATAGACAGCTTTATTTATTTACTTGGTACTGATAATTGAACCTACTGCCATTTTACCACTGAGCTATAGCCTCAGTCCTTTTTATTTTTTGAGAGAGTCTTCCTAAGTTGCTGAGGTTGGCCTCAAACTTGTGATCCTCCTCCCTCAGCCTCACCAGTCACTGGGATGACAGGCTTTTAATTGTACTCAACTCCACTACCCATGAGAGTAGTGTGCAACTAAAAATTTAGATTGTAACCAGTTCTACATGACAATGTAGACATGTCTACATGACAATGATGCCCTCCTGAGACAGGCTGTGAATTTAAAGAATGAATCCTAGCCCTAAATATGTACACCTGGACAATATTACTTTAAAGCTAAAAACTTACTTGGGGATAACTGATAATATGCTAGCAAATGATATAATCACCTAATTGTTTAAAGGGAAAAGCCAGAAAAAATCATGACAAAATACATAGATTTATAATCAAAAGTCAAACCTCACAGACAAATTAATATTATAAAATTTGGGGAAAAAAAAGTGCTGGGTGTGGTGGTGCTACTTGGGAAGATGAAGAAAGAAGATGGCAAGTTTGAGGACAGCCTGGGCAGTTTAGCAAGACCCTGTTTCAAAAATTAAAAACCAGGCATAGTGGTGCATGCCCATAATCCCAGTGACTGGGTAGGCTGAGGGGTTCCTAAGTTTATAGCCAACCTCAGCAACTTAGCGAGATACTACCCCATAAGTAGAAAATAAAAAAAGGACTGGGGCTATAGCTCAGTGGTAAAGTGCCCCTGAGTTCAACCCCCAGTACCAACAAATGAATGAATGAATAAAATTAAAAGGATGGGGACGCAGCTCGGTGTTACCATTTGTGTGCGAGGACCCGAATTCAATCCCTAGCACCAAAAACAAAAACAAAAACAAAAACCAAGATGTTCCATCTTCTTAATATCAATCATTCTGTAAGATTCTCATGAATCATGAGTGGGTGATGCAAATAGGCAGAGACACAGGCAAAATAGGCTAGGCTAGACTCATTTGTATGTCTCTCATATATTTTCTTTCTTTATGTTTTTGGTCCTGCTGAGGATTGAAACCAAGGCCTTGCATATGTTAAGCAAGTACTGTGCCACCTGTGTTACATCCCCCTCAATGACATCTCTCTCTCTCTCTCTCTCTTTTTGTTCCAGGGATTGAATCTAGAGGTGCTTTCCACTGAGCTACATCCCCAATACCCTTTAAAATGGTATTGTTTTTGTAGTACTGGGGACTGAACTCAGGGCCTCACACATGCTAGTTAAGTGCTCTACCACTGAGCTATAGCCTCAGCTCATTATTTTTATTTTATATGAGACAGGGTCTAGCTAAATTGTAAATTGCCAAGGCTGGCCTCAAACTTTCGATCCTCCTGCCTCAGCCCAGTTGTTGGGATAAAGGCGTGCACTATCTCACCTGGCTTTTCAATGACCTCTCATGATGCATACAGTCAAAGCAAAGGAAAACTTGGATGCCATCACCAACTTCCCTCACTCATTTGGTAAGAAAACTCAAAGAAGCACCATGTGGTGTTTCAACACAGAAATAGCAAGAAATACTAATTTCAATGTTTTATCTCATACGTACTCTTGCATAATTTTTGGACCAGAGAACTGGTCTGAAAAATGAATGGATTCAATCTTGTCAGCATAGTGTGTAAGAAAGTGAACCATCTGAAAAACAGAAAATAAAATTATTTTTTTAAAAGTTGATTTTGATGCATTTCTCTTTTTTCATAAAGATTCACCCTTCAATCCCCCTTATTTTAAAAAATGTTACTCAGACCAAAATGTTTTAAAAATTTAATTTAAATAAGGAACCTCTCTAAAGTGAAATTAATATCATTCTCATAGAGCAGCTGACAATATGTCTCAAAGCAATTCTGTAAATAAGAATGAAAGCATGAAAACAAAATCTAAAATAATTCAGGGGATTCTTCTTTTTATTGGTACTAGAGATTGAGTCTAGATCACTTAACCACTAAGCTTCATCCTCAGCCCTTTTTATTTTGAGATAGGGTTTCACTAAGTTGCTTGGGTCCTCCCTAAATTGCTGAGGCTGGCCTTGAACTTGTGATCCTCCTGCCTCAGCCTCCGTAGGTGCTGGGATTATCGGCGTGTGCCATCATGCCCAGTTTCAAGTATTTTTTTTTTGGTACCAGGGATTGAACCCAGGAGCACTTGACCACTGAGCCACATCTCCAGCCCTTTTAAAATATTTTATTTAGAGAGAGGGTCCCACTGAGTTGCTTCTGGCCTCACTAAATTCCTGAGGCTGGCTTTGAACTCTCAATCCTCTTGCCTCCTGCCTCGCGAGGCCTCTGGAGCAGCTGGGATTACAAGTGTGTGCCACCATGCCTGGCTCAAGAGATTCTTTATAAACATGTCGCCTTGAATTTACATTTGAAACTATCCCTGAGTTATTATATAATTTAATGTAACTAAGATCTATTGTTATAACACAAACAAAAGAAAGAAATGATTCTCTGTACACCCTCTTTTCCCATGCTAACTGAAAGTCAATATTATAGACCATATGACATGGTGAAAAGAATTAAAGTTGTGTTCCTTCTTCAAAAAATCTGCGTCATTAGTTATGCTAGGAATAATTTGCTATTCATTCAGAGAATTTTTTGACTAATCAAATTGTCCTTTTGACAACTATTACTTAAAGTACTGCTTAAAGTAAAACTATTGCTTTCAGGATTTGTGTGAAAAAGGAATATGTAACTAATGCATTGACATAAAGGGAAGAATTCATACAGGGTGACTTTTAGGCAGAGCGTCTTCTTAATGCCAGGTCTGGCGGATGTCTTTTTTGCATTTACCTTTGTATCCATCATTCCCTCTGTGACTTCTCCCATCTCTGATAGAATGGCCAAAGAGTCTGGCAGTCCATACTTTGCTCCAGACTTAGGTTTATCACTACAAAACTCACTCTGGAGGAAGAAAAAATTGAAACTAAGACAGGATATTTGACTATGCACAAAGATTTCCCCCACAAAAAGTGTATGTATTGACATATTTCAAGGCAGAGTTTAACAATATTTGAGTGAGGTAATTAATTGTCCTGTGCAATGAACATCTATTCAATAAAGAGGCACATTTTCTACACATATTTGCATCAGAAAAACTTGACATACCAGATCCTGCATCTCTTTTTGTAGTCGCACCAAGGCTTTCCGTGTGCCAACAGCAAACACATAGGTATCCATGTCTTCATCATTCATGGTTACTTTTATTTGCTTTTAAAACAAAACAAAACAAAACAAAGCTTACCTATTGGGTTCTATGATAGGTAGATTTCTAAATGGCCCCTAAGAACTCCCTTGAGTGGGATTTACAAATATGATGTGATCACTCCCATAATCATGTTGTTATAAGGCAGAAGGTTCTCCATTGGTTGATTGTGAATGAACTAAAAGGAATATTATCTTGGGTATACCCACTAAGTGAGCAAATCCTTAAAAAGGACTGGGCCCTATTTGAAGAAAAGAATCAAAGAATGAAAGGGCTTATGAGAAGAATGAATGATAGAGAACTGAGGGTGGCCTCCAGGAGCTGAAAAGTCGTTCCCACTTGACAAGTAGAAAGAAAAGGGAGACCTACAACTACAAGAAACTGAATTATGCCAACAACCTGAATGACCTTGAGAAGAGGTCACCAAGAAGAAAACTCTACTGTAGCCAACACTTCAATTTCAGCCTGTTAAGACCAGAGCAGAGAACCCAGTGAACCCATGCTTGGACTACTTATTTTTACAAACTGTGAGATAACAAATGGGTATTGTTTGAAGCTGCTAAATTTGTGTTAATTTGTTCTGCAGCAATAGAACACCAACAGATTCATAAAGGAGTACTCAAGTCCAGAAATCGGCGTTAACAAGATCCTACCTGGAAATGTGGTATAATAAGAAATACATTTGTTTTTTGTCTCAGGTACCAAGCTCCTAAAACCCTTAGAATTGCCTGAATGATTGGAGTGTCTTTTGTTGTTGAGAAAAGAACCCTTTAGGATCCCACAAGTTTATGCTAATGCAGTGACTTTGGTTGGCCCCTAGATGGCCTCAGGAATGGGGCTGATCACCAGAAAAATCAAGGGCTTACAGGGTGTGATCTTTCAGCCCTATTCAGGACATCTGGGGAAGAGAGGAAGAATGGAGATTGAGCTCTACAAAGACTCTAAAACAAAGATGGGGATTTAGCTCAGAGAATAGTACCTGCCTAACAAGTTTAAGGTCCTGGGTTCATCTCCAGTAGAACAAAAAAACTCCTGAATAAGACTCAGAGGGCTTCCAATTTGGTGAACTCATCAATTTGCTGGAAGAGTAAAATGCTGAGAGGTCATGCTCAATGCATACCCCTCTCCTATATCCAACCCTATGCCTCCCTTTATTTGGCTATTCCTGAGTTGTATCCTTATGTGTCTTTTTTATTGGCCATTCCTGAGTTATATCATTAAAAAGAAATCAGTAAATGGCAGTAAAGTGTTTTTCTGAGTTCTGTGAGACAACCTAACAAATTAACGAACCTGGTCAGAGGTTGTAGAAATGTCCAATTTATATCTGATCAGTCAGAACTGTACATGGCAATATGGCTGGCCTGGGATTTGCAATTGCCTCTGAAATAGGGAACTGGACCCTTCAACCTATGGGATCTAAGCTAACTCCAGGCAGACTATATCAGAATTGAACATTCAATTGGTGTCCAGGCAAGTACAATTATTAATACTCTGCATTTGGCCAAAATTAAAAGCCTAAAGAGTCTGATATGATAAAACATGGCCCTACTTATCATCTTATTTATATTTTTAAGTGTTTGGGCCAAACAATTATCAGTATATGGAAAAAATAAATGTTAATATTGGGTAAGACGTGGCAAAATGGCAGCCATAAAAGAAAATGTTTCTGCTCTTTCAACATTGTCAGAAAATTACATAAAGTCAATATCTTAAACAGAATCCTGCAAGAAAAAAAAGTAACTAAATATAAAAAATCATGGGTTTATTAAAGCAATTTCTCTTTGGGAGTTAGGGACAAAGGAGGAAGAGAAGGAGAAAAAGATAAAAGTATGGCTGGCCCAGAGGAAAAGAGATTAAGTCTACTCTAGGAAAGAAATGAAAATGATTCAAACACCAAAGAATAATTTCTATAAAAAGATGGCTGAGGGCTGGGGATATAGCTCAGTTGGTAGAGTGTTTGCCTCACATACACAAAGCCCTAGGTTCAATCCCCAGCAACACACGCACACGCACAAACACTCAAAGATGGCTGTAGTCACAGCAAACTTTCCTCATTTTTAACTAATGTTTGGTGGGGAAAAAAAGATGACCGGAATACTAAATGATGGGGCTCTAAAATTTAGTGGATTAAGTCATCAATGGTCCATTAAAAAAAAAAATTAAAAGATGTAGGTTTACAATTAAAACTGAAACCTTTAATGAGTTTCAATCCAATAACATTTCAAAGTACTAAATTTATACAATACAGCACTTATTTAAAAACAGTGCGTTGTATTTCAACATATGCATATATATGTCTTATTTTACTAATTCACATAAAAGAAGAAATTGTCCCTTTTTTTGTTTATTTATTTATTTTTTTTTGATACTGCAGATTGAACTCAGGGGCACTCAACCACTAAGCCACATCTCCAGCCCTATTTTGTATTTTATTTAGAGACAGGGTCTCACTGAGTTGCTTAGCAGCTCACTTTTGCCGAAGCTGGCTTTGTACTCGTGATCCTCCCACCGAGCAGTACTGGGTAATGAACCCACAGTGTTCTATCATGGAGCTACATCCCTAGTCCTTTTTATTTTTTTATTTTGAGATACTTGCCTAGGTTGGCTTTGAACTTACAATCCTCCTGTCTCAGCCTCTAGAAATGCTAGGATTACAGTTTGTGCCAAGATACCCAGCTATTCTGTATATTTTTGTTTCTTGTACCAGTGGGAACCAACACAAAATATTTACTGAAAGAATTAAGGAAGGAGGAATGTGGTATTTCTAATAAAGGATACATTTGCAGTTTAGCAAGTTAATTTAATGAAGGAAAAAAGGTATGCCTAACAGTAAGACTCCTAAATCATGATTTGAGTTCTTTCAACCAAAATTATCTGAAGCAAAGAAATCTGAGAAGAAACCCAGCTCGTTGCCAAAAATAAAGGCATACACAAGAAACAGAGTTAGATATGATGGCAAACTATTTGTGACAACTGCACTTCCCTCTATCAAGGCTAATTCAGCTGATCTCTATGGTGGTAGAGTATTATTTCCTTCCTTCCAAAAAGCACACTAAGGCCTCCTGATAGTTGCACACTGAATGGAGGAAGATCTATTTAAATAGAAAAGGATCAACTTTTTGGCAAGGGATACAAGTTGCCAGAAATTCCAAATAACAATCAGGTATAAATGGAATAAGGTCTAAGAAGTTACAAATTCAATCTGTTATAGAAAACCAGCAGAAATAATACATACCACTTGATCACTCATTGGCCTCATCATCCGTGCCAGGACATTCAGTAAGTCTTGTCTCTTCAGGAACTAAATAAAGAGTTAATATAGTTTTAACTTCTACTTCCTATAAAGAAAGGGACTTTGAGAGAGAATCACTTGCTTTATCAAATATCCTCTATAACACATTTGCCAGTTAGTAGAATAGTTAGACCTCATTTTAAATCAAACGTGAAGAGATAAGACATTGAATTTAGAGCATTAGGAACCACATCTGGAAAGGGAAAATATACATTGGACCAGAAGTTCCCTACTTACCCTCAGCTGGATAAGCATTCCCTCACAGCACACTCGACCAGAACACCACAAGTTATAGATGTGCTCATTCTCCTGGTTCAACTTTCCAGTGCTTGTAGCTTCTTTGTTAGTTCCATCATCCCCTAAGGGTAAAACCACTTCATGTGATTCACTGATTATTATTATTTTTTTTTATTGTAAACAAATGGGATACATGTTTTTTCTCTATTTGTACATGGGTTAAAGACATACCATTTGTATAATCATAAATTTACATATGGTAATGTTGTTTGGATTCACTGATTATTTTGGGGCCTAATCATTATACCCTTCCTCTATCCTGACTCGAACATGATCATAGCTTTAGGGTAGCAATAATTTGTTATCTTATAGAATCTCTTTTGGACAAAGAGTATATGGACTGGCACTGTTCCTTTAACTACTACTTTTTTTTTTTTCTAGTTTAGGGGTTCCATTTTCATTCTTCAATAGATTTGATGTATTTCTTGTACTTCTTTACTCATTATCATCTAATTTTTAAGGATTACTCAGTGTCATAGTGTCTTTTTTTTTTTTAATATATTTTTTTAGTTGTAGGTGGACATAATGCCTTTTTTTTTTTTTTTAATGTGGTACTGAGGATCGAACCCAGTGCCTCACATGTGCCAGGCAAGTGCCCCACCACTGAGCCACAACCCCAGGCCCTCATAGTGTCATATTGATGAACCAACCATCTTTATAAAAAAAATTGTTGACAAGTCCTAGATTTTCTGCAAAAGCTCCATTGACCTCAATTATCTCTTCTGATAGAGGAAAAAAGAATTCACTAGCTTTTGCACTTTCCAATGCACCAAATTTTTCTTGTTTTGTACCAACTTCAGACAGACTATAGTAAACATCTCCCATTGAGAGGCAGAGCAGAGGGATGGGTAAGGGGAAGCAATGTAGAATGAATTCTTAAAAAATGTTATCTGTGCATATATAAACATACCACAGGGAATTTTACCTTTATGCATGAGTAAAAAGAACCAATCAAATACAAATAAATAGAGGAGCAAAAGGAAGTCTACTAGAGTAGAGGAAAGAGAACGGGGGGAGGGGAGGAAAAAAGTGGGATCATGAACTAAAATCAAATTCCAAGCATGTATGAGTTTGTCAGGATGAGCCCAACTACTATGTATAACTATAAAGCTATATATTAAACACAAAAACAACAACAACAACAAAAAAAAAACAACTCCCAGAGTTGCCTGCACAAAATTGATTCCTATCCCCAGTTCCAGTACTATTTTCTGTTGTCATCCTTTCATGTTTCTCTGTGAATTTATGCATGGAGAACGGAGCAGATGGCACTTGCCCTCAGATACCAGCATGTGGTAGGCACTAAAGCTGTGGGCAGCTCCTCATCATTCACTGGGACTTGTATGCTGGGTGGCCATCTAGATTGGTGGAAACAGAGGCTCCTTTTTACTTTTAAAACTCTTTGTCTCCATAAAAAATAACGGACTCTAGCACCACATGAAAATGAAGCAAGAGAGAGGGCCCAAAAGCTGCTTATGTTTTTTAATTTTCTGGTCAAAAAGCACTCTGACAAACCACTGCATAGCAGTGAGAGCATAGGACAGCATGGACTTTGGCATTTTTTTTTTTTTTTTTTCCAGTGCTGGGGATTGAACCCAGGGCCTTGTGCTTATGAGGCAAGCACTCTACCAACTGAGCTACATGTCCAGCCCTGGACTTTGGCAGTTTAACAGTTCAGCCAAGTTTAAATATTTCTGCTTTTCAGTTCCTTCCTTAGGAAAATAGAAATTATACCAAACTGACAAGTATTGTTACAAAAAAGTAAATAAAAAACAATGTATGCAAAGTACCAAGCACAATATATAAAGTCTGCTAAAGAGTAGAGTTGATGAATCCCTATTTACTATTTTTAAAATATATTTTTAGTTGTAGATGGACACATACATTTATTTTATTTATTTACTTTTATATGGTGCTGAGGATTGAACCCCATGCCTCACACATGCTAGGCAAGTGTTCCACCACCAAGCTACAATCCCGCGCTATTACTAATTTTTTTTTTGTATCAGGGTTTGAATCCAGGAGTGCTTAACCACTGAGCCACATCCCCAGTCCCTTTTTTTATTTAGAGACGGGGTCTCACTGAGTTGCTAAATGCCTCGTTAATCTGCTAGGACTGGTTTTGACTTGCAATCCTCCTGCCTCAGCCTCCTGAGCCACTGGGATGACAGGGGTATGCCACCATGCCTGGTGCAGTTATACAGTTGACTGATAAAAGATAAGAAAATTACTACATAAATGCAATATACTCAGTATATTAAACCTAAAAAAAGTGTACCCTCTTCAAGCAGTACATGAAAGCAATTAGATGCTTATGCTTAGGAAAAAACGCACAAAGCTAAGGTACTAGGGAACAAAACTGAACAAATTATATTGCTTTATTGTGTACACGTACAAATATTATGTAACAACAAATCCCACAATTACATATATTTATAATGCACCAATTAAAAAAAAAAGAATGTGAGAAGAAAATGCTTCTTCTTCAGCACTTAATGAAAGCAGTTAGAAGCTTATGCCAAAGGGAATAAACTGTTCTTACTAGACTATTTTCAAGCAGGCAGCAGGACATATATTGGCCTAACTTACCCACTAAGGTAAAGTTGCTCTCCAAAAGTTCTCTATGAGTGTTAAACCAGGCCTGAGCAAGGCGACTGTTTTTATTCTTTCCAATGATGTAGTTCATAATATAGGCGAGGAGACCAGTCACCATCAAAATTTCTAGATAATAACTCTCCCAACTGTTCTGGAGGTGTGCAGGTACCTAAAGAATCAAAATTATTCCTATTAATGTTCAATAAGGCTGAATGATAGAGTCTAATAATGGTATGAAAAATGAGAAGACCCATAGACAGAAGTAAATCTTTTACATAACTGTCACTGAATATGATTGTACGTTGAAAACTAAGCCTATTTTGGTTTTCTAGGTCAGTTTTGTAAAAGATTCTTTAAGGAAATGTAAGGACAATCAGATGAGATGAAAAGCTGGCAAGCCCTTTATATTAACTTGGTTCTGAGTTCCACCCCAAAATATATCCAGTGAACATTCTGTTCATTTATTTCTATTTGTGTGTGTGTGTGTGTGTGTGTGTTGGGTTTGAAAGCAGGAGTGCTTAACCACTAAGCCACATCCCCAGTCCTTCTAATATTTTATTTAGAGACAGGGTCTCACTGAATTGCTTAGGGCCTCACTAAGTTGCTGAAGCTGGCTTTGAATTCACGATCCTCCTGCCTCATCTTCCTGAGCCGCTGGGATTACAGGCCTGCACCATCATGCCTAGCTATATATTTATTTATTTTTATTTAATTAGTTACACATTATTTCTTTTAAAAAATATATTTTAGTTGTTGATGGACCTTTATTTATTTATTTATTTATTTATTTATTTATTTATTATGTGGTGCTGAGAATCTAACCCAGTGCCTCACACATTTGAGGCAAGTGCTTTACCGCTGAGCCACACCCCCAGCCCCATTATTTATTTCTTGATAATTAAACTAACTAGGAGAGCTAGAATAAAACACAGGCATTCCTTTTCTAGGTGTGGATCTTTATTTCTGTGGTGCTGGTGGTGCCCAGGGCCTTGTGCGTGCTTAACAAGGGCACCACCACTGAGGTACACCCCATTTCTAGGAATAGATGTTTATCAGAATAACTGATGTCAAATTCTTTCTCAATGCCTACTATTACATCAACATTAGCCATATGTCACTAATTATATTTCTGGGATTTAATGACATGAAGATATTTTGTTGGTTAGTTTGGAATTCAGAATCCTGTATACCTACATCAACAATTGTTATTGGGTCTTTGTTTTTGCTGGAAGATGTATCTGGTTTGTCTTCATAACCTTCAAATTCTTCATCATCATAAGGCTCACTCTCAGTATCTCCCTCCTATAAAAATGAGACATAATTTGTTTTTCTCTACAAATGTCACCAGCATGTGTCTGATGTTGTGGGCAACATTTGTAAAAGAAAAGAGACTTATTAACAAAAAGCACAAAACAAAGATAGTACATGTTTTCAGCAAAATATCAAAGGGTTCAAACTTTCAGTTTTAAGATAAATAAGTTCTGGAGACCTAATGTACAATACAGCATGGTAAAAATTAGTAATATATTGTACACTTAAAATTTGCTATGACAATAGATCTTAAGTATCTTCATTACACATACAAATAAAGGAAATTATGAGGTGACAATATGTTAACTAGCTTGATTGTCGTAATCACTTCACAATATACACACATATCAAAACAGCACATTGTACAACTTAAATATATATAATCTTCATTTGTCACTAAACTTCAATAAAACTGAGATAAAAATCCAAAAACACAAAAATGAAGAAGTATGGGGAGTACCCAAAATTCTAAATGATGACAATACTCACCCATATACAATATCTATTCTCCAGCCCCTTCCCTAGTCAGAATTTCCATAGAGGAGGAAAATACAATTTACCATATTAATGTAAAAGGTGGAAACTTTAGTAGGTAGAACTCTACTTATTGAAGAAAAATGAGATTCCAGAGAGTAAAGGTCTCCCTAGATCTGTGTCTTATTTCTAATATTTGAGAGAAGTGCTAATTATAAAACTTTCCATCCTCCAAATTTCAAAAACAAAATCAATGAAAGAGAACCCCCACCTGGGTATCTGCATCTTCAAAATCTCCTTCTTGGTTTTCATCTTGCCCTTCCAATTCCACAGTGGTCTCATCTTCATCATCTTCAGTAGTTATCACCCGTTGAGGAGATTCAGTGACAGAATCTTCCAGGACATCCTCAAATTCAGCAAAGTCATTATCATCATACTCTACTATGTCCTCCTCATCCTCAAAATCATCAAACTTGGCTTCAGAGACACTCCCGAATACCAAAAGGACAACAAAGAACGCGTGGAAAGCTTTCATCGCACCTTAAAAATAAGCTTAAAAAAACAAAACAAACAAAAAAAGAGTCTTAAAATGAACTACTATTCTACATACATGAAAATTTGTAAAAGTTAAAATAAAAATTTACAAACCTCTCCTGCTTTTCTCTTACTCAGTACTCTCGGATTCCAAAAACAGTATACAAAACACACATACACACACACACACACACATACCCCAAAAAAATGAACTTAGGTCAAGAGGCTTGGTGTCTAGTTTAGACCTCATCACTAGTTATCTATAAGATCTTGGATAAATCATTTAATTTCTTTAGGCTGGGGCTCTAAATTTTTTTTTCCATTTAAACTGGGTATTCCATAAACATTTTTTTCTTCTTTTTTCAATATACACATTGACAGCCTATATCAAGCTTTCATTTTCTAAAGAAAATGAAAAGGACAAATCATGAAGGAATAAGATGCAACTATTTACCTGTTAGTGATAACCAAAAAAAGCCATGCAGGGCTGGGGATGTTGCTCAGTGCATATGCAAGTTGGGCTTGATCCCTAGCATAGCGCGCGCACGCCCGCGCGCACACACGCACACACACACAAAGGCCATTTGCCCTTAGATCAATTTTGTTTGTGTGCCTGCACGTTATAAGAGTATACACTTAAGACACTAAGTGCTAGGTACTGTCCTAAAGGCTTTATGAAAAGGAACTGATTTAATACACAAAAAGCAAATGTTTTAATCCTCATAACAACCCTCTCAGGAAAGCAGAATCACCAATATCCCCATTTCACAGATAAGGAAAATGAGGTACAGAGATGTTAAGTAACACAACTATCTGTGATTTGATCCCAGAGTTCTGTCTTCAGAATCTTTGTATGAGCCATTTCTCAGGTTGCTTCTCAAATATAAGCTGGTGGCTGTGGCTTTATATTACTTAGAGTAGTAATTTACTAACAAACTGTTTCTAGTATGTATGGTGGAATTCAATATACTATCATTTATGGCTTTCAGAAAGGAAAAGTAAGTATTCAACATTTGAACAAGTTTGTGAACTAACAAAAAACATGACAAAAAATTATATGAAAATATAAAAGACAATGCAATCATTTTATCTAACAGGCAAAGTATTTGTGCTGCAATAGAAAGTAGCTAAGGGGGTTTGGGATGTAGCTTAGTTGTAGAGTGTTTGCCTAGCATGTGTAAGGCCCAGGGTTGACAAATAGTTAAGATATTTTGAAGGATCAAAAAACCATTTAGGAGCCAGTGGTGGCTCAGGAGGTTAAGGCAGAAGGATCACAACTTCAAGGCCAACCTTAGCAACTAAGTGAAGCCCTAAGCAACTAAGCAAGACCCTGTCTCAAAATAAAAAATAAATAGAGCTGGAAATGTAACTCAGTGGTTGATCAAGCCCCCGGGTTTGATCTGTAGTACAAAACAAACAAACCAGAAAACTCCACAAAAACCCAAACCATTTAGGGGTTTTTTTTGTTTTGTTTGTTTTTCAGTCCTGCCCTCTTATCTAAACACCAGACCTATATCATCCATTATCAAAAAGGCATGCCTATTTTCATGTCCTACAATCCCTGCTTCTCAAATACTATACTTGGTAAATATTTTAGGTTTTGTGGAGTAGACACTGGTGTGTTGGGTACTTCTGAAAAATAATCCTTTAAAAATGTAAGACATTCTTAGTTCAAAGGTCACCTTTAGGGGAGAAAGAAGAGGTGGACGTGGAAGATCTGGAAAAATGGATAAAGGCGAGCACCATCAGGAGGGCAAAGATCAGCCCTACTGGACACACAGACTCCGCAGAGCTGCATTGACTACCAGATTTATTTTTTAAAACAGAAAATGTTTTAAATTTATAATTCCATATTTATAATGTTGGCCACAACATTATGATTAGTCTTGTCTGTACTTTAGTATTTTTCACCATTTGTGAAGAAACATTAAAACAAATTAAATGGTAGTGTGCTGAGTTTTTTTTCCTTCTTTTAAAAATGGTTGTTAACTAAGATTTAACAATGGGAAGCCCTGTGAGCATGCTCAGTATCAATTTGGAGAACCAAGAGGGCCTCTAACTGTAAAAATGTTCATGGTTGTGATTTTTTTTTTAATAAAATTCCAAATGTTTATAAACAAACAAACAAAAAAGGGCCACCTCTAGGGCTTTTGTTTGTTGACTCCTGCTCTATAGTCATCTTAAACTCAGTAGGTTATCTGAATTCCCCTATTTTTATATTAATCTCATTTTTTCCAGTCTTCTTTAATAAAATGAAATATCTAATTTCGCATTTCTTCTACATTTGAAATTTAATCAGCCATCACACTCTCATGTATTCTTTGATTTCCAAAGCCACTGTAATTCAAGTTATCATCACCTGCTGAGGAACCACAGTATTATCCTAAACTGAATTCTTTCCCTAGTTCCTACTATTCTTCCTTCAAAACCACAGTCATAGTTCTAAAACAACTTTTGTTACATAAGGATTCATTAATCATCAAAGGCTAACCAATTCCTGCAAAACAATATAAAAAGTTTTCTGGCTTTCACAGTTTGCCATAAAATGATGCTACTATATCAACTATACCTTCATTAGGTATATTACCATGCCACTAAGCATATGGTCATGCCAAGATAAGTGAAACATGATTCCTGACAAAAATTTGCTCAGGGATTTAGCTTAAAGGCTATGTATTACAGTATTATTTATGACAGAACAAATTTTGAAACTATTTGGTTAAACTATGGATGTATCCAAACAATCTTACTTTTGTTCACCAAAATTTGTTACAAATGTAGTGTTGTTTTAGAAACAAATAGACATAAAGAAAAAGGTTCAGAGGTACATATACCTACATATGAATAGTAGTTAGCGTGTATGGTATGTTTATTGGTATTTTGTCTTTTTTTTTTTCTTTTTATTTCTCTAACTTTCCTATTATATATGCTTGTAATTAAAAGAAATAATTCTTTGTAAATAAAAGTACTTTTCTGCACTGGAGAAAGAAGACTGAGGAACAGCTATGAAACAAAGGCCTGAAATAACCCAACTTGAGGAAATGAGGCTGAAAAGGACAGCAGTGATTTCAAGTTTTGTTTATTGAAAATGAATAGTTTGACAAAGCCATCCTTAATTGAGAGAAAGAACAACAAAGGAGAAAAATGAAGAGGAAAAAGGTAATAAATTCAATTTAGTACTTATTTAAAAAGAAAGTAAATGGATTGGCTGGGGATATAGCTCAGTTGGCAGAGTGCTTGCCTGAACTATAAGAGTTCAGGACATAGACATGAGCTAGGAAAAGATACTATGAGAACAGACAGATCACCCAGAAAGTATTGAGCTGAGTGGGTGAGAGGTGGGGGGAGAAAACACCCAACGAAAATCTGGAAACAAGTCATAACAGCCAAGAGGTGGGCACATATCTCTTGTAATATCTACCACATAAAAGGCACTCTTTAAGTATCTGTTTCCCTCATTATAAACACACTTTTAAGTGTTAAAAAGTGTTTTAGTGCATCCCTTTTCAGATCCTAGGCTTAAATCTTTTCAAATAGAAGCAATTAAAGGTTAATCCTGGTGCTGTCAACTTGATTAGACTGCCAAAATAGAATGGTCATTTTAGACTGAATTTCAACATGGAATGTTCATACCATAGAAGCATTTTTAAGGTAACTTAGCATGTGACAGGGCTCCTTCAAGGTTATTTAGGTTAAAATGATACAAGCCATTTGTGTATTGGCTTTTCCTTTCATAAGTCTCTGGTGCACCTGTTAACCCATTTCTCAAATGCACAACTCGGTGCCAGGCCACCCAAGCTCTGGGGCTTCTGAAGCTAGGGAACACTGAACCAAGGCAGGGCACAAGCACCAAAAAGTCTGGTTTGATTATCTTTTGTAAGCTCACTAGGCAGTCTCTCAGTGACTAACTCTGGACTTAAAAACGAAAGAGTAACTAAAGTAAGCATTTTTGGTTGTTATTTTAGAAGAGGCCTCTATGATATTAGCCAAAATGTAAGATCTCTAGACATGTAGTCATTCCTGTCTCCTTAAAAGTATTTGGTTAAAAAACCGTTTATATTAGCAATCTTCAGAGAAGGTTGACTACAGAAAGTAGTTGCTTCTGTCAAACCACCCTTCTTTCAGTCTCTCTCCACCACGGAGAATCCGTTCATCCCAGTGTCTATGCGCCATTCTTCTTGCCTCACATTGTAAATTCTCTCTAACTTTGTCCTTTTGGCTGGCATTTGCTCAGAGACCTGAGAAGATTTCAAAAATCACTGAAATTACCCCAGCCCCCCAAAAAACAGTAGAAAATGGGCCAGAAAAGTGTGGACAGAGGTGTAACATAACATATATATGTATGTGTATGTGCATATATATATACACAGACTTTTTATATATGATTTTTTTCTTTTTTTTAAATTTTAATTAAAAATCATAAATTTACATAGGGCAATGTTGTTTTATTCTATATATGATTTTTTAAAAGAAAGTCAGTGATAAGAAAAGTCGCAGAGATTGATGCATGTCACCACTGGCCGGACATAAGGGCTGGTTAAGTGAAAAACAGGACCAGATTATAGGCCACGCAACTCAGTCACCGCTCGGCCAGGCCCAGCCCCACCGACTGGCCCGCTACCTACCTTCCCGAGGCTGAAATCCGGCCCGGCGCTTCTGTGGCCTGCTTCTCAGCCTGGCTGCCACCTTTACCGTCGCCGAGGTTTTACTGGCCGCTATGGCAGTAGGACATCGCAGAAGCAGGTAGCTCAGTCACGCCGCGCCTCTCTTCACGTAACCTCTGCCGTCCGTTACGTAGAATGCGTGCGGCTCATCCGCGCCTGCGCGCGGCCTGGGGGGCGTAACGCGAACTCGGTTACAGCGCCAGACCTCTCCCTCCCCGGCCCAGTTGAAGCGAGGTGGGGCTGCTGGGAAGATTACATAATCCCCGCCCCTGGGCCATAAGTGCTCTCGCCGAAGCCAGCACTTTCCATTAGGGTCCATTCGAGTTGACGTCACTCTGAACTGGTGCTCCGGAAGCTAAAGGTGGCCATGCTCCATGGGACCATGTGGTCAGAGGCATGCGAAGAAATGTTGTCCAAGTCGTATTTGCAAAGGAGCTGACTTCAGGGGATCGACTTTTTTATGTACATGTTGTTTTCGGCCAGGCGCCTTTCTCTTGGGATCCTTGGGCGACTCCCTGCCACTGCCACTCTTCCTGCATTCCCAGACCCCCTTTCTAGTCGGGCCATTAACACTTTACCCAGCAGCAGTTTCCCGTCAGAGTGCCGAAGGAGCCTGTGAGGGATTCTGGAACTTCAAGGGCGGGAAGTATCGGTGCCTTCCGGCAGCCATAGCCCCCCCAGGCCCCGCCCTTGGCCCGCGCTCTCCTTACTGCGCATGTCAGGTGTGCGTTCCCCTCCCTCCTTGGCCCGCCCCCCCGCCAGCAACGGGCCGAGAGGCGGCGGCGGCGGCGGCGAAGGGGGCGGAGGGGAGGAGCGCGGCGGGACAGGCCCCGGACCGCGCGTACTTTGGGTCGTGGGATTCTCTCCACGCCGGCGGTAGTAGCAGCTTCCGCTGCAGCCATAGCAGCAGGTTTGTGTGGGGGAGGGGGCAGGACGCGGGGTCGCTAGCCCTTGGAAGCACTAGAGGTAACTGTGGGGCCTAGCGAGGGCTGAGGAACCCCGGCCTCGCTTAACAAAGAGTCGGTGGAGCTTCTGGGCCCCGGCCGCCCAGGGACCGGGGAGGGATGGGAGTGCGGTCTAAGGCCTCGAGGGAGCCTTCGGAGCCGCGTCGCCCTCCCACGGCTCCTGCTGCTAGCAACTCATGCCGAGGCCCAGTTGGCGGCTTTCCGGAGGCGGTGCCTGCCAGGTTAGGGACGGGATTTGCAGGGTGCCGGGCTCAGAGGCCGAGAGTCACCGGGAGGATTCTGACTCAAGTAGGCAGGGAGATACAAGTCCCCGGGTAGGTGTTCCCGGTAGCAAAAGTTGACAGATAAGGTTGTAAAGACAGTGATCTTTGTGAAACCTTGGGTAGATCAAGGGTTGGCATCACCATTGTCACAAACTTTTTGCGGCCTGCTTGAAATCTTATATGAGTAAATAATTTATGTGGATTGCAAGCACACGCGCCAAAAATATAAGGAAAAACTTGTACTCGTGAGTTTGGGGTGCATTACAAATTCCTTGTCCTAGTGAGCATTTTCCCCTTTGGCCCTCAGTCTTTGTTTGCCTTTTAATTTTCTGTTACTTTCCTGTATATTATGTTTTGTAGATGATTTTTGCATATCTGCACCTGCCACATACATACGCACGAGTTCCTACCGGGCAAGGGACTTTTAATTCATTTAAACTTTTTAGAGCCCCACCCAGTTCTGGCAGGTAGAAAGTGAACGGTGTTTAGATCAGATACTTGTTTTTAGACTTGTGAAAAAGTATTTTTCTGTACCTAGAAGGAAGGTTATGTAGCATAATGTGTAATTCATTCATTCAAGAAATATTTTTATTGATGCCTACTGTGTGCCTGTTCCCTGGCATTGTTTTAAATGTTAGGGAAGTCTTTGACCCCTGTCCTCATGAAACTTTCTTATGGGGAGAGAGCTGAATATATATCCGGCTGTATATTAGAAGTTAATCAGTATTTAAGGAGAAAAAGAAAGCTGAAAAGCAGAATGGGAAGGTGGTTTCAATTTGTAGTAGGGTGGTGAGGGAAGTCCTTTCAGACAAATTGATATTTAAACAAACTAGAAGGAGGTGAGGGAGTGAGCTGTAGAAATATTTGGGGGAAAGGAACTTTCCAGTGGAGGGAACTGCAAGAAAGAAGACCTTGAAGAGGATAAAGCTGGCCTGTTAGAGGAACAGAGAGAAGACTGATGTGCTTGAAGTACTAAGCAAGGAGGGAGTAGTAGGAGATAAGGTCAAGAAAGGCAGGTGGGAGAGGACCAAGACATTTTAGGCTATTATGAAGATTTCACCTTTATCCTGCATAAGATGGGAACCATCTCCCAGCAGAGGGCATAAGATTTGACTTAAAAACATTGTAATAATGTAACATCATTCATGGGGTAGGGCAGTTCTTCAGATTTGTGTTCTGTCATAAGGATAGTCATAGTCCTTAGTATCATTAAACTAACAAAGAAAGGGATGCTTTTAAAATTGTTAACACAGCAATTACTTACATTCGGTTTTAAAAGAATGTGATGAAATTCTTGTTTTTTATACAGATTTTCATTAAAGAACTGATCAGTATATAGTGTGAGGTTTCTCGAAGCAGATTATTAGGTAGGGTAGATGCTCATCAGTTGCCACTGTACTTCTCCCCAAAGTTTCCTCCAAAAACTCTAGTAATAAAGTAACAGTTTCTATAATCAGTTGATTTTTTTTTTAAGTCTACTACTTTATTGATTTATTGTATGAGGAATGGAACCCCCAGGGGTGCTCTACCATTGAGCTGTACCCCCAGCCTCTCTATTTTGAGACAGGGTCTCTAAGTTGCTGAGGCCGACCTCAAACTTGTGGTCCACCAGCAACTCTCAAGTTGCTGAGATTACAGGAGTGTGCCACTGTGCCTGGAAAATGTCAGATAAAACCAGATGGGGAATTTGGTGAAGGAGATGCCACTTCTCTGAGGAAATCATATTTGTGTCATTGTTCTAGGAGTTGATATTTCAGATGGTCAGTGAAGGATACAAGGGTAGGTAGATATCGTGAGATTTAGAAGAGAGAGAGGATCTAAATAGCAGGAAGAGCATTCATCAGAGTTCCTGGTGTTCTTGAGAAACTGAATGCACGTGGGGAAATCTGGTTAATATGAATGGTAAAGTAGTTTTGCTATCTCATTCCAGCTTGATTGAGTAACTATGGAGAGGTACTGAATTGTAGGAAGTAACAGAATCAGAATTGTGTGTTCACAAAACATGAGACCAGGATCTAAAGAACCTGGAGAAATAGGGTTTTCACTGAGCATATCAGTGCTTACCTCTCTGATATGACTAGTGCCACAGTATTACCCACAGAATGCTATTCTGCCAAAGGAAGTAGATATTTGTGATGCCTCCAGAACTGCAATATCTTGGGTGGCCAGAAGGTAGGGTAAAGTGTACATCTTTTTTATTTATGGCTGTAGATGCCTTTTAGCACTGTTTCTTGGCCTTCAAATCTTTGGCTCTAGTTTTGGCTTTGGAAGCAGGAGCTTCCTTCTTTCCCTTCAGAGCTATTTTGATGAAAAGCCATTTTGTTCCCCCCACCCCTGGCGTTAGGGATTAAACCCAGGAGTGCCTCTACCCTTGAACTACATCCCCACCCGTTTTTGGTTTTTTTGAGATAGAGTCGCAGTTACCAAAGGTAGCATCTAACTTGTTATCCTCCTTCCTCCCAAGTAGCTGAGATTACAGGCAGGTGCCACCATGCCCCATGTATTTTCTCTTTTGAGAGTAACCATTCAAACGGGTGTGGGGTACTATGTCATTGTGATTTTGATTTGCATTTCCCTATTACTGAGTCGAAGCATTTCTTCCTGTGATTATTGGCTATTTTTGTATCTTCTTGGGAGAAATGTCTATTCAGGTCCTTTATTGCTTTTAAATTTGGTTTGTTTTTGTTGAATTTATTGTTTTTAATGAAAACCCATGAAGTTTACTTGGTGTAGGAAGCTGAATGTTGAATATTTACCTGGAAGCTACTGAATAATTCCATTTTCACCATCTCTGTCATCAATCTGAGAAGTGTTTTTGGAGGTAGAGGTGAGATTTTAGAACTGTTTGATAAGCTAGCTGTCCAGCCTGGTGGGAAGGATGATATATACCAGGCATATTCTTGACCTGAGAGAAAGCTGTGTGTACATCTTTGTATGTGTGTACCAAAAAGGGAGCTTTGAACAGACCCACATTTAGTAAGACTATAGTTAACGTTTTAATAATCCTTATTATATTTTGACTTAATGATTTAGTAGAGGTCTCTTTTAATATTCAAATTAATTTTAATAAGAGGAGTGTCCATCTTTTTTCTTTATTTCTCTTTTTTTATAACTTCGTATAACCACTTAGAGTGGTAACATGTTACCATGATGTATGCTTGTAATCCCAGTGACTGGGGGGCTGAGGCAGGAGGATCACAAATTCAAGGCCAGCCTCCACAAGTTAGGACTTAAGCAGCCTAATGAGACTGAATAAGGGGGTAGGGGTGGAGATGTACTCAGTGGTAAAGTAACCCTGGGTTTAATTCCCATACCCCCACACCACTCCCCCACCAAAAAGAGAAATTGGATGGTTATCTTCTTCTCTTAGCTATAATCCCACAAAGCTTTGTGTCTGGTAGCTATATGCAGTGCTTTATAATAGGAAAAAAATTAAGAGAGCAAGTAATTAATGATGCATTTAGGATGATCTGGTTAAGATTAATCAGAAAGGACAGACAACTGGAGAACAAGGTTTGAAATAATGGAAGACATTGGTTTTCACAAATTCTAGGATGAATTTTGGAGAGCCTGGATACGTATCATTCATTCATTTATTTATTTTGCAGTACTAGGAATTGAACCCAGGAACACTCTACCACTGAGCTGCATCCCCAGCCCTTTGTATTTTTTATTTTGAGACAGAGTCTCACTAAATTGCTTAAAACCTCACTGAGTTTCTGAGGCTGTCCTCAAATTCTTGAGTCTCCTGCCTCTCCCTCTGAAGTCACTGGGATTACAAGTGTGCACCATGGTGCCCAGTCTGTACTTTATTTAAATGATGCTCATCTTTTTTTTTTTTTCCCCATCTTGTGGTAAAATACCAGTGCTGCTTCTCATCAAAATGACGTTTACCACAGTTGTAAATGAACTTTCCCAGTGGAAAATTGCCCTTTTGCTGCCATTACATTTCTCAGCCTCACTTAAATGAAAAGAATTGGCGGTGGTTATCATAAGCAAAAATACGAAGTACTATAGCACTATCTACTTTGCTTCTTACTACACAAACTTTGAAAGACCCAGAGATGCTTTATAGAAAAGTTTAGTTGGTTTTGAAAAGGCACATGGATGTAGTTGGTTTTTTTTTTGTTTTGTTTTGTTTCTTTTAAACATTCAGGAAATTTTGCCACCACCACTCCACTCTTTCTGTTGCATGATGGCACCTGTGACTATTGGGATAGACAAGAATGTCGTTCAAGCTAAAAACCAGAGCCAAAATTTACACAATAACAGTATACTTTTCTTCATGCAGGGTTTTGTTTCCTAAATACTCAATTTTATAACTTGTGTTAGAACGCATAAACTTGTATTCTAACGATTTTACACTTAATGTTAGAATACAGGAAAAAAAACGAGGAGGAATATGACCTGGGAAAGAGAAGACGGTGACATAGAACCCTTATTGCAGTGAAAATAGACACATTTGTACCCCAACTATATAATAAGAACATAATCCATTTATATTTCCAGAAACTAACTTCTCAAAGCTTTCCTTCATTTATGAGAAAGATCCTCCTCTGGCTTTAACTGGGATGAGATGTATCAGTTTGTTTCCATAGAAACAAAGGAAGTTTTAACCTTGATCCACTCACCTGTTAGCTTAAGGACAGCCATACTGCCCATAATCATTTCAAAAACCCACAAAGTGAACCTGGTGGCGTACGCCTTTGATCCCGGCAGCTCAGGAGGCTGAGACAGGAGAATCAAGGGTTCAAAGCCATTTGCAGCAATTAGCAAGGCCCTAAGCAACTCAGTGAGACCCTGTCTCTAAATAAAAATACAAAAAAAGGCTGGGGTTCAACTCCCTGTACCCCCCCAAAAAAAATTCCAACATGTAAATTTAAAAATTTATTTCCATCTATAACTGACATGACTGTTCTGTCCTTATTCTCTGCCTTTTCAGCTTGGGAAACCACTCTCAATTTGGCTTTAATCCCTCAGCACCTTCAGCAGCATCTGCTTGGTTAGGCTTTCTTTCCTCTTGACTCACAGTTGTATTTGTATCTCCATAACAACCTCCTCAGCAATTTATTTGCCAACTTTTTCTACTCATCCATTCTTTTAAAATGCATTCCCTTTTTACTTAAAGTTAATGATTCTTGGACTGGAGTTGTAGCGCAGTGGTAGAGTGCTTGCCTAGCATGTGTGAGGCACTGGATTCAATTCTAAGCACCACATAAAAATAAATAAATAAAGGTACTGTATCCATCTACAACAAAAAAAAATTTTTTTTTAAATTTTTTTTAATTGATGATTCTTTATAGTTGATAAGGTATTTTTGTATGGTATGCTATTAGGATACATGATACATACTGATACATACGTGCTCTACCTGTTTTTCTGAACATGTATCCTGTAACTTTCCCAGATGTCCTACTAAACTAACTGTAGCTGCAGTGAACTATTTTTCTGTTCGCCATACTACTTGCAGTAACTTCAATCTAAAATGCCTCTGCTGCCCTTTGCTCTAATGCCTCTTTATGCTTTGAAACTTAATACCAGTGTCATCTCCGGAAACAATTATTTTTCCCCAGGAAAACTTCTGTGACTTCTTTTGACTCATCCTAGTTCAAAGAACCCTTTCCTAGACCACCAATTAATGAGTGAATTTTGTATAAAGCATCATGTTGTATATGTGGGGTTTCTTTGTTGTAGTTTTTGATGGTGCTGGGAATCAAACCCAACACCTCAGTGTGTGCTAAGCATATGCTCTACCACTGATCTATATACCAAGCCTATAATGATGTTTTTGATGTTTTCATCTTTTGTCTTTTGTGGTGCTAGGGATTAAACTCAGGGCCTCGCACATGCTAGGGAAATGCTGTACCACTGAGCAACATCCCCTGACCACAATGTTGGTTTTCAGCTACCTGAAACCTACAGTGGCAACTCCTAGAGAGTAGGGACTGTATCTTTAGTATGTAAATGTCCAGCACCTAACTGCTTACTTTCTTAGCAAACTTGCAGTAAACTGTTGAAACTTTTCCTGCTTAGGAGATCATTCATGTAATTGATTGATTGATTGATTGATTGATTGATTGATTTAAGGGGGGAGATGGGGAGTTCTAGGAATTGAACCCAGGGATGCTTTACCACTGAGCCACATCCCCAGTCCTTTTTATTGAGACAAGTCCAGGATTCTTGCTCACTTAACTGAAGCTGGCCTTGAATTTTTGATCCTCCAGCCTCAGTCTCCATAGCTACTGAGATTATAGACATGAGCTGTGTGATACTTAAAATCCACCTGAATCTAAATGATGCCTTACCATTCTTCCTTTGCCTATTTTCTGATTTCTTCAGCTTATTCATTATATGTACATTATATACGCTAGGCAAAATGAGATTAAAATTTAGAGTTCATTTTTGTGTATTTGGAAAATACTTGTAAACATAGTTATACAGATTAGTTTAAAAACATTAAATACTAAGATTTTCTTGCTTGTAAATATTCTTAATAAATTTCATCTCCTTAAAATTACATTGATTTTACATCTCTAAAATTACATTGAGGTAACCCCTTATGAGAGTCCTCATTAAGTTCAAGTAAACTAAGTACCTACCTTAGCTGTGTTTACCCGTGATAGGTCTGAAATGAGGAAAGACAGTCCCTGTCTGGAGCTTAGTTGTGGTCTAAGACTAGAAATTGACATACTTTAACTTAAATTTTATTCCAAGCTGACTAAACTAAATGCTGTATCATTCAAATAAAACCTGTAAGATAGATCCATGTGAGGGGCATAAACCAGAAAGGTGCAGAGCAATTTATTCCAGGTCCCTTCAACAATATTACTATAAAATGTGGTTTTGGGAACTTTTTCCATCTCAACTTCAAAGCCATCTTAGTCTTTCTTACTAATGGTAAATACCAAAAAGAAAAAAGTGAAAATCAAATAACTGGTATTAACATTTTGACATAGACTTCCAAATCTGTTTGTAACGTTTTTACATAAATTGAATCATACCGCCCACCTTGTTTTATTCAGTGTGTAATGGACACTTCCATAAATATAAGTAGTAATTAGAATTTGTAAGAGTTAGAACACATATTCCTTTTACTAGGCAATTATGTTTTTGGTTTTTTTTGTTGTTGTTTTTTTTCGTTTGTTTTTTGCGGTGCTGGGGATTGAACTCAGGGACTTGAGCTTGCGAGGCAAGCACTCTACCAACTGAGCTATATCCCCAGCCCTGGCAATTATGTTTTAAAAATTGATACTAAGAAAATAATTAAGGATATACCCAAAGATATAGCTATCTTGTTGACAACATAAAATAGTAGCGAAGGAATATATTTATTGACATTGCAAGATATTACAGTATATCAATAGGTGAAGAAATCAATAAAATACACAGTATTGTTTCAGTTTTGTTTTTAAATTTTGTATATGTGTATGCATAGAAAAAATAACAAAAGATATGACAGAACTACTTATCTAGGCGAGGAAATTTCAGGCAATTTAAAAAAAATTTTTTTTTTCCTCCCCCAGTACTGGGTGTTGAATTTTCCCTGGGCAAGCATTCAACCATTAAGCTACACCCCAACTCCTTAAAAAATGTTTTTATTTTGAAACAGAGTTGCAGTAAGGTGCCCAGGCCATCCTTAAACTTGTGATCCTCTTACCTTAGCCTCTTGAGTAGCTGGGATTTCAGGTGTGTGTCACCATACCGAGCTCCAGCTTTCTGAATTTTCTGCTTTCCTGTGAAATTTAAATAAATTATGTCATTGAGAAAGCTTTTTGGATTAAGGGGGGGAAAGGCTTTTTGGAGCCAAAACTAACAAAATTGACTAATAAATTTGTAAAACGATTTTGTCAATACTCAGGAAATTTCTTTGTAATCCTTAACCATAGGCTAACTGAATACTTTAGGGAACTTGTCAGTGAATTATGGTTTCTTCCCAGATAGTTTTCTTTCTAGTAGGAAGTTGTTCAATAAATTCCTGGTTAATAAGTACCCTTCAGAGAGACATACGTAGGTATTAACTCTAAATACTTTTATTATGTCTTTTTTTTTTTTTTTTTTTTTTTTTAACAGTCTCACTGTTGCCCAGACTGATCTCTGACTCCTGAGCCCTAGTGAGGCTCCCACCTTAGCCTTCTAAGTAGCTGAGACTATCAATGCCCATTGCCATTCCTGGCTCTGATCTTACCTTTTAAGTTTCAAATCTTTGTTTCTTCCAGATGTTCTTACCAGGGGATAATTTTGGTTTTGGGACAGTGTTGCTGATAGCATCTCACCCTTTGATGTAGTAAGCATTATATTATAATGGGGCGGTTTTTTCTTTTCTTTTTTCTTTTTTTTAAGGTACCGGGGATTGAACTCGGGCTCTCAAACCACTGAGCCACATCCCCAGCCCTATTTTCTATTTTTTTAGAGACAGGGCCTCACTGAGTTGCTTAGCATGTTGCTTTTGTTGAGGCTGGCTTTGAATTCAGAATCCTATTGTGTCAGCTTCCCAAGACGCGGAGATTACAGGCGTGTGCCACCGTGCCCAGTTTGTTTTTGGTTTTTGAGGTGTTTTTTTTTCTCCTGGTGACTAACTTCTGTAAGGATAAAGATTAAGAGATTGTTTTTTATCTTAATATCTTTAATTACCTAATCTAATACCTACCCCTATTAGATTCCCAAAAATATTTGTCTTATGAGTACTTTTGGCAACTTAAATGTTGATTAGCAATGAAATCCTTTTGACGAGGTGGTACTGCATTCCTATTTGAAATCCCAATGAAGTGGATAATTCTTCAATATTTTAGGAACTAATCATTTGGTTGAGGTTATTATATCTATCTGAAGTGCAGTGTTACAGTTTTGTTTTGTTTTCTATTTTATTTATGTGCGGTGCTGAGAATCGAACCCAGTGCCTCACACTTGCTAGGAACCCTCTACCACTGAGCCATAACCTCAGGCCAGTGTTAACAGTTTTGAGAGACAAAAGTTTAAAACAAAATTGTGGGTGGCTATTTATAAAGTTTATTTTATATTTGTGCATCTTATTCCTAACAGATCATTGGCACCATGAACTGGAATAAAGGTGGCCCAGGCACTAAGCGGGGATTTGGTTTTGGAGGTTTTGCCATCAGTGCTGGGAAGAAGGAGGAACCTAAACTCCCACAACAGTCCCACAGTGCCTTTGGGGCAACTAGCTCGTCTTCTGGATTCGGAAAGTCAGCTCCACCACAGCTTCCTTCCTTCTACAAAATTGGATCTAAGCGAGCCAACTTTGATGAAGAAAATGCGTAAGTGGTAATTTTTCATGCTTTAGCAAAGTTTGGTCTTTAAGTTGCTCATTTTATTAGTAGAAATTAAGGCAAAGAAACTTTGTTTCCCAAATAATGACTTCCTAAGTTGATTATCTCACTGTATTGCATTTTTCTAGTATGTAAAATTGTTAAATTTACTTTTTTGTAAGGAATATAATATTTATACCTTTATTTCTTCCATGAATCATGATTTCTCCTGGACTAACATTTTAGTGGGAAGTTATGCAATAAATGCATGGTTTCATGGTGTGAGGCCATTGAAACAGTATGGTTGAAGAATTTTATATAGTTTATGTGAGTTTTGATGGTCTGTGCCGCAACCTTTTATTGACACCATATAAATTGTTTTGTAAAAACAGTTGTCAGAACTGGTAGAAGCACATGTTACCATAATGTCTAAGTTCTCAAAATCATTGTATTGTAGCATCTTACAGTGATAGAAAAATCTACTCAGATTTTCCCTACAATGTTGTTTTTGTTTTTGTTTTTTTTTGGGAGGGGGTGTGATTCTTGGGATTGAACTCAAGCACTTAGCCACATCCCCAGCCCTATTTTGTATTTATTTAGAGATAGTTTCTCACTGAGTTGCTTAGGGCCTTGCTGTTACTCAGGCTGGCTTTGAACTTGTGATCCTCTCACCTCAGCCTCCCCACCTGCTGGGATTACAGTAGTACGCCGCTGCACCCAGCTTCCCCACAGTTCTTAAGAAACATATTTATCGATTATAATTTTTACCTTGCTTCTCTAATAAGGTGTTGTAAAAAACTGGGATTTAAGTGTTTGAGCCCTAATTCCTAAGGATAATATCTCTCTTTGCTGAATTTAAAGAAATTTCTTACTGTTATTATTTGGCATCCTGGTTCTGACACTGAATTTGTTTTGACTTGCTGTACTAGGGATTAAACCCAGGGCCTTGCACATGTGCGAGGCAAGTGCGAGCTACATTTTCAGCCATTTTGTTTTACTCAGAGATTGGGTCTCCAAGTTTACCATGCTGACCTCATACTTAGGATCCACCTGCCTCAGCCTCCCATATAACTGGGATTACTGGCATACCTCACTGTTCCCAGCCATAATTTTTTTTTAAATAAGTAGGGTTATTAAAATAATGATAAACAGTTGAGTAAATGCATAAACCAATAATATTTTATCATCAAGTTTTACTTGCTCTACATAATTGCATGCACAATACTCTTATATTGCTGGTAGCACACTAGGTTTGTTTATATTAGCATTAGCACATCTCCACAGACATGTGAGTAATGTGTTTACATTGTCAGTAGACTTTAGGAAATTTTCAATTCCTTCATAATTTTATGGGACCACCACTATATATGTGATCTGTTGTTGACCCAAATGTTCTTGTGAAATATATGACTATATAGCATATATAATTACTACATTAATTTGTATATATGTCTGTATAGTGTAAATTGTTGGTGCTTTTCAAATAATTTCTATGAAAACTTGAAAAGTTTTAAATTTTTAAGTTGCAGATTTTTTTTTTGTTTTTTTTTTGCGGTGCTGGGGATCGAACCCAGGGCCTTGTGCTTGCAAGGCAAGCACTCTACCAACTGAGTTATCTCCCCAGCCCTAAGTTGCAGATATTTAAAGTAATATTTGCTTTTATATATATATATATATTTTTTTTTTTTTTAACTAATTTTGAGGTAAGGTTTAAACAGTGTCTTGTGTTATTTTAGTTTATCAAGATCTGTATTGATACCTTTTCTAGAATGTTTGTTGTAGAAAGAGTGATGGTTTCTCAGGCTTTGAAGATGTCCTTTCTGAACACTTTTAAGTAGTGTGGGTGAATGATTGTGGACTGAGCAATTATTTTTAACTCTAAAAGTTTTGTTAGTTCTCAGAAAATAGTCCAGAACTTTTTAAGAAAGTCCTTAGCCCTTTGAAAATATCTTTAATTTTTTAAGGATTATAAAGAATGTCGTTTTTAATATTTCATTCAAAAGATTTTTTCCTTTTTAGCACATACTTTTTAATATTTGCTATTCTTATTCCAATAATGAAATACTTAATTTATACTGAAAATTTATTCGTTTTAACAGAACTGGGGATGTGATTTGAACAGACACTATTGAAATGGATTATCTGCTGTGACCACTTTCTTGTAATATTAGAATTTTTGTACATACTTATTAATACTTAGTAATTAAGTCCTTAGTCCAAACTCATGGGGGTCTCAATTTGACCTGAAAAGGAAAAAAAATTTTTTTTTTTTTTTTGGTATTGGTATTGAATCCTGAGGAGCATTAGCACTGAGTTACACCCCTGGTCCCTTTTCTTTCTTTCTTTTTTTTTTTCTTTCTTTCCTTTTGGGGTGTGGGGGTGGTAGGGTCTTGATAAATTGTTAGTTTTGCTGAGTTGTTAAGGTTGGCTTCAAACTTGGAATCCTCTTGTCTCAGCCTCCTGGGTTGCTGGAATTACAGACATGCATGCCATACCATGCCTAGCTAGGAAAAATCTTTTTAGTAGTAAGATAGACCATAATATCCCAATGCCAAAAAAAAAAATAAAAAATGGTTGTAGCAAAAGATATACCATAGTAAAAATTTCTGTTAAATATCTGATTCACTAATCCCAAACTAGTCAGTTTACTAATCTATATTTTAATTTTCAGCTATTTTGAAGATGAAGAAGAAGACTCCAGCAATGTTGATTTACCTTACATTCCTGCTGAAAACTCACCTACCCGCCAGCAGTTTCATTCCAAGCCAGCAGATTCTGACAGTGATGATGATCCCTTGGAAGCATTTATGGCTGAAGTAGAGGCAAGTATCAGTTCATTGCTTCATTAAAATATGTGACAATTAGCCAGGCATGGTGATACCTACCTGTAATCCCAGGTATTCAGGAGGCTGAGGCAGGAGGATTGCAAGTTTAAGGCAAACCTCAGCAACTTAGCAAGGCCCTAAGCAATTTAATGAGAACCTGTCTCAAAATTTAAAAAAAGACTGGGGATGTGGCTCAGTGGTTACATGCCCATGGGTTCAATCTCCAGTACCAAAACAAAAGCCCTCCCTCCTCAAAGTCTGTTTTAGGTTGTTTTAAGGTAAATGCCAGACACACAATTTCATCCATGAGTATTTCTGTATGTGTAAGATAACTTTTAAACATAACTACTATATCATAGTAACATCTTACCATGATCTTGCTTGCAAAGCAAGCACTCTACCAACTAAGCTCTATCCCCAGTCCCTGATCTTTTATTCTTACAATCCTCTTTCAGTTCCTCAAATATAGATGCCCCTTTATTGTTTTCTATATTTATTTTCTCTCTCTCTCTCTTTCTCTCTCTGACTCACTTTCTTCTTCTTCTTTTTTTTTATTTTTTTACTTACATTACTGGGGATTCAACTCATGGCCTTGTGTATGTTAGCTAGGCACTCTACTGCACTACCTTTACTCTTTATAATTTCTTATTTACCTCATCCACTTATAAAACTTAACTTCTGTGTGCATAATTCACATCTTTAGTCCCATGCTTTGTTCTCTTTGGTTTTAACACTGCTTTTCTAGAAGCATAGTGACCATTTTTACATGGGCATGTCCCACTGCCATCTTAAATCAAATTCATCATCATTTCCTCCTTAACCATTCACTGTCTTGTTTTATTCCTATTACTAGCACCAGTATTCATGCAATCACCTTTATGTAAAACCTTGTTTTAGCATCTTTCTTTCACTTGCCCGCACACTACTTATAATTCAGTTGGTAGAGTGCTTGCCTCAAATACACAAGGCCCAGGGTTCAGTCCCCAGCACTACAAAAAAAAAAAAAAAAAAACCAACAACTTGAGTAGGTTAGGGCCTTGCCAGGTTACTGAGGCTAACCTTGCACTTGATATCTTCCTGCCTCAACCTTCCAAGTTGCTGGGATTATAGGTGTATGTCAGTGAGCCCAGCTTCAAACATAGGACATAGAAAAAAAGTATATGTAATTTTTAACATCAGAAAACTGAGCCCTAAGATAATTCACTCCTTTGTGTATGTGTATGATGCTGGGGATTCAGCCCAGGACCTCATGCATGCTAGGCTGAGCCCTAAGATAATTTGAATCATCTGCCCTTCATCATATTGACAATATGTGGCATAGCTGGAATTCAGACCTAATTTTTCTTGCTTTAGTAGTCCCAAGAGCCTAACTTTTTCCAGTATATAACACTGCCCTTCTTCACTTACTAAGTCTGTTGATCTTCACAATTTCCCTTGCATCTTTTCATTCCTTTCTGTTCCCACTATTATTTATTCTACTTGATACCCTCTTAACTCTTGCATGATTTAAATTTTTTCCCTCCTTCAGGCTCTCTCCTCTCCTGTTTATGTAGTCTATAGCTACAGGTCGATGAGACCAAATCACATTTCTTATTATGTTAATCCCTTTGCTTAAAACCTCTTCTTCATTGCTAATGAAATAACATTCTCCCAGATTCCTTAGTTATCTTTAGTCAGAATTAATCTCTACTCTAAGAAAAGGGGGAAAGGCTACAATATGGATCTGTTTTAGTTTGACCTAGATGTTGTTTTTAAAAATGGCCACTATTTTTAAAATCAGAGAATTTTGTCTTAATTTTCAAGCTCCATAAAGTGAAATACCTGGCAATACTAAGCCAGCATTCTTGTGTGGCAAAAACAGGCTATTGCTGAGTAAGTGGCTGTCTGCTTTAGATAGGGCATGCGTTTTCCTTGATCAGATCAGTTTCTGTTTTCTTGACGTTGAGACCACTGCCTACAATTATTTATCATTGCACTTGCTTTGTAATTTTACTTTTGGTAGAGGAATATTTTTCCAAACTCAGTTCTGTTACCTAATCAGAAAAGAAAAGATGGAGGGCAATCCAAGAAAAATTAGCACACTTCTTTAGAAGATTATCCCTATTTATAGAAATGCAAACAAAAGTATGTCTATATGGCAAAAAAAAAAAAAAAAATACAACTTTTCTTATCCTGGCTTTATTCATTTGCTACCAGCTTGGCACCCATTAGATATTTGAGTTTCTCACCTTTGATTTAGTCCAGTTCAAGATACTTGTTGAAAGAGTATGTACCTAAAAGGTGACATGGCCAGAATTCACCTCTAGCCCCCAAATTCTTCATGCTGTTTTGTTCTGTATCTGAGTTCTTGCACTGTGTATTTCTGCCACTTAAACTATTCAGGACATTTATCATATGCTTCCCAAAATTATTCAAGACATACATGAAACTTACGATGTATTTAGTAAATGATTTGCTCTGAAAGTAAAGATAATAAATGATTTGCTGTGTTTGAAATGTCTTGTGCCCATTGTTTTCTTCCTCCTCTTGAGATTCGTACGTTTCCTAAAGGTTGTGTTTCACAGAGAACCTTTTGTCATCATTTCTTGAAATTCCTTATGATAGATTAAAAGAAACATCCATTCTTGATTTTTCTAGGTTTAATTTAGATTTGAATTATAGTAGTGGCAGCTGACATACTCCTTTTTGAATGAGAGTAAACAAGAACATCCCAAATTCTCTTGCTTGGCATTTAAATAGAAGTTGTTTGAAGGTTTAATCTTTTTTGGTACAGTATCATTTGGTGTAGTATCATTTCTCCTGGGTATCTTTTCAGTGTGTATCGAAGGGTTTTGTTTATTTTAGAGAGATTAAATATTGTCTGATCTAGAAGAACATGTTGATGCCTAAGTGGTTTTTGTTTTGTTTTGTTTTGTTTTGTTTTTGTTTTGATACTGGGAATTAAACCCAGAGATGCTTTACCACTGAGCCATATCTCCAGTCTTTTAGTTTTTATTCTGAGACAGTCTCTTTGACTTGCCCCAACTGGCCTCAGACTTTCTGTTGTCTTGCCTCAGCCTCCTGAATTGCCTCCTGAATTGATTATAGGTGTGTACCACCTCGCCTGGTTGTTTGCATTAATTCTTTTTTTGGTAGTTGTAGATGGGTAGGATGCCTTTTGTTTTATTTATTTTTATGTGGTGCTAAGGATTGAACCCAGTGTGTCACACAGGCTAGGCAAGCACTCTGACACTGAGCTACAACCCCAGTCCTGTTTGCGTTAAATCTTGATCTTACATGTCAGTTTTCCTAAAAAGTATAAAGCTTTCTAATATGTGAACTAGATGATTTATTTTTAGGTAGTGTTCTAAAGATTTAGACTAAAAGAAAATATCCTGCAAGTGTTGTGACCCGTTTAATGTGTTACATTGTATCATGTTTAATTTATAATAACATGTATATCTTGTATCTGGCAGCTCTCAATCCCTCCAAAAGTAGGTTGTTCCTGTGTAATACTTTTTAAAAAATTAATTCCTCTCTTGGGAACATTTGATTGGAACACTTGATTTAATAGAACATCTAACCATGACATGATCTACATAGTGGCATTTTAAAAAATCAAGGATAATCTGAAATGCTTTATAATGATAAAAAATTGTGCAGAACATGTATAACCTTAGAAAAACCATTTATATTCTTTTGATATTAATTTCAAATTTATAAAACAAAGGAACTATTTAGATTTGTGATTGTTGGTTTCCTGTGCATAAGAATTGCCTTAGGAAAATGAAGAAAACTCTACACATTGAACTCCATCCCCAAGAATTCTTATGTAGTAGGTCTAGAACAGAGTTTTCAACTCCATAATTATTAGTATTTAGGGTTGAGTAATTTCTTTTCTCATGAGGGCTATTTTATATATTGGAGAACATTCAGCAGCATTGCTGACCTTTGCCAACCTGTGACACCAATCTCCCTCAATCCCCAAGAAGTGATCCGTGGTTATGAATTTGTTAATTTTTCTGTCCATGATATAAGTATGTGTGTTACAGATAAAAAATTTTGCAGTCCAGCTGGATATGGTGGCTACTTGGGAGACTGAGTCAGAAGGATCACAAGTTTGAGGCTAGCCTACAGAACTTAACAAGACCCTGTCTCAAAAAAAGTGAAAAGGGCTGGATATATAACTTGGTGGTAGAGTGCTTGTCTAGCATGTGCAAGGCCCTGTGTTTAATCCCTAGTACTGCCAAAATAATAATACAATAAAATAAAAATCACACAATCCATGTATAGCCGGTTTTAGAATATTTGGATATTTCTCCTTTAAAAATAATTGTCAGAAGTGGACTTTGGTTACATCAAAATGCAATTGTCAAAACAACTAGGGCTGGGGTTGTGACTCAGCAGTAGAGCCCTTGCCTAGCACGTGTGAGGCACTGGGTTTGATCCTCAGCACAACATAAAAATAAATAAATAAATAAAATAAGGTATCATGTTCCATCTTCGACTAAAAAAAAAATAACTAAAGCTATGACAGTAGTTCTAATCTGAAAATTCTTTATTAAAAATTTTTCCTTTCAGTGTTTTTAGTTGCTTGCATATAACCTTTTGTTTCATTAGGATCAGGCAGCTAGAGACATGAAGAGGCTTGAAGAAAAGGACAAGGAAAGAAAAAATGTAAAGTAAGTTGTTTTCTTCTCCCTTACCTTGGTTACTTGAAAATTACTAAAATACTGCCAGGTCTACTCTCCCAAAGTTTATAGAGGAAAAATTTAAGGTACATAAATATCTTTTCTTGAACATATTCCTGTATTTTGAATATTTTTATAGGTATAGAGATGGCCAAAAAATCTTCGCATTTGCAATAATTAAAACGTATTCTGTTTAAAAGAGTAGCATTTGGTCTTCAACTATAAATAGTTGTGGTAAACATAAATTACGGTGGGGGTTAGGAGAACACTGTTACTAAAGTTTGGGTTCATTGTTCTTAGTTTTGTCCCATAATTAGTATAAAATAGGTTATAAAGAGTGACATCATGGAATCTGCAGTTGTAGCTTAGTGGTAGAGGGCTTGCCTAGCATGTATGAGGTATTGGGTTCAATCCTTAGCACCACGTTAAAAAAATACATAAAGGCATTTTGTCCATCTACTACTAAAAAAATAATAAAAAGTGACATCATGCGTTAGTAACCACAGTCAAAACTTCAATATTTTATTTCCTGGGAAAGAGAAGTCTCTTGCTGAATATTCCTAAGGCTTTTTCTACCAGGCATGGTTGGATTTTTCTCTCCCTTTGTATGCAAGTCAGTGCTTCAAGCCCTTCCCAGGGTTCCTGTACCATGTGGAGATTCAACCCTCCTTTGTTGCTTACAGTGTATTGCATCCTCTTCCAGCTGCCTTAGCCTAGTGGTGTTGCTTGCTGATTGCCTTAGGAATACTAAGTGCTTTAGGTTAGGTAGAAAGTCTGATTAGAAAGCGATGGCTGTGGATGGACTTGGCGTATAACTCTTTGGTAGAGCATTTACCTAGCATGCACAAGGTCCCCAGTTTGATTCCCAGTACCATGCCCCATCTCCCATATGCAGTTCTTTGAGGAAAATAGTTTGGATATGTATGGGAACTAAACCATATTTTGCATAACTGCAAGAGATCCAGCAACTGGCAGTAGTTCCCGTCTCCATATGAATTGCTTAGGAGTTTTAGTTCCAAGCTCATGAAGGAGTTACTGTAGTTTTTCAATCTCTCCCCCATCCACAAGGCAAATGATTTTGGCTCAAAGTTATTCTAAAGCTAGAAACTAAGGGACATTAAGAAAGTTGGGACTTACTTTCTAGTGTATACCAAATGCAGGATGTTTTTATAATATGAAGTAATTTTCACAACTGCATTGTGGTTTCATAGGTTGACAAGGCTAGGATCCTTTGGTATCTACAGAAAGTTTTTACTTCTACTCATATTAGTAATTGATATTTTTAAGGATACCATATCATCCCATTCAAAAGAAATGCCAAGTGTAGCCCAATAGAGCAAAACCACACATATTTGATTTACAGTGTGCTCATTGCTGCTTTGTTATTGTTAGTGTTGAGTGTTCCTGTTCTGCATGGAATCCAACACTAATTTACTGTAAGTATGGAGCTGGGTATGTGGAACATTTGCAGGGAAGTTTGTTTCTCCGCTTGTTTTTCCAGGGGTATTCGAGATGACATTGAAGAGGAAGATGACCAAGTGAGTTCCTATGCAGTATTTCTCTTTTATTTTTACCCCACAAAGTCTGTACTGGGAACAAGCTAGAACTTGCCTTTACTGAAATGGCCATTCCTGACATTTAGCAGGGAATGTCATTTGACTTGCTTCTTTTCTACCTGTGTGACCAATTGGAAATATTCCATAAAGATTCACCTGGCTTTCCCCAATTTCAAAGATGGAACTTTTGATCAGCTGACATCAAAAACAAACATGAGCTTTATTCAGCTTGCTTTCTTTAAATTCAAAATTAATGTTTATTCTGACAAATCAGTAATAGTATAGGATCTATTGATGGCCTTAGAGCATCTAACCTTTATCTCTAAGGGTTCTGTTTCATTCTTGTATTTGAAAATGGAACATTAATGACTGTCCATTAGTATTTCTTTTCTCCATTGTTGAGTTTTAAGATGGTGAGAACCAGAGTAAGCAATGGCCCTTTCCAGGTTTGTGGCCTTTTTGATCAGTGTCTGCTTCCAAACTTGGATTGGTAAAGTCCCAGTGTGTGTTCTATAGCTCTGGGCAGGTTAGATAGACACCCCACCCCAGGAAGGCTGTGGAATAAACAGATTTATAAATCTTCTGTTAGACAAGTTAAATTATTTTGTAGTACTAATTGCCTTGTTCATTTCTTGTGATTGTTCTCCTGAATACTGCTATTGTAAAAGGATTATTACTAGTAAAAGTCTTACCTTATTTGGTAGGTATTTAAACTGTTCAGTCTTCTGGTACAGTGTGCTTTAATTATTAGAACAGAAACATTTCCAACTGTACTTGGGTGTGATTATGTCTTTGTGCTTTCCTGCAGGAAGCTTATTTTCGATACATGGCAGAAAACCCAACTGCCGGTGTGGTTCAGGAGGAGGAGGAAGACAATCTGGAATATGATAGTGATGGAAATCCAATTGCGCCTTCCAAAAAAATAATTGATCCTCTTCCTCCCATTGATCATTCAGAGGTACGGTGTTTCTTGTTGCATTATTATTTCAAATGGATTCAGTTTTCTTTAGCTTTAATATTTAGGGTTTCCCAATATCTGAATACTCTCATGCCATGAGAATATTTGTACTTTGGGATCTTATCATCCCTGTTGAGGCTTTCACAGCCTACGGTGTTACTGAAAGATAGAGCTGAATCACTTGTTCTCATTTAATTTTAGAATTTTTAAGAGTTTTGTTTTGTTTTTTTTTTTTACAAGCAGCTGTACTTGTCTTCCTGAACCAATACTATCTTCCTTTCAAATGAGCCTTAAGACTTTAGTTGTTTTTTAGTTGCTATAAATATTATTACCCTCACATAGGCAGATCAGAGCCTTTTTCTTCAAAGTAAAGCCAAGAATTATGAGTTCCGTAATCAGGAAAAGGAAATGAGACTGTCAATATATATACACACTTGAAAAAATATCAGTGCTTCCTCCAAGTTAAATATCAGACTAGAACTTGCCTACCCTAGTGACTAGATCTAAAGCAGTGGTTCTCAAAATGTGGACCCCTGAAGGAACCCTTTCAGAGTCCATAAAAGTCAAAAGAATTTTTATGATACTAAGAATTTGCCTTTTTCATTGCATCAGCATTTGTACTGCTAGTATAAAAGCAGTATTGGTAAAATTATTGCCACCTTAGTATGAATTAAAGCAGTGGCACCAAGCTGTTCTAGTAGTTATTGTATTATTCCTTGCAAGACCATTGCAACTTAAAAACAAAAGTGGGGAGTTCATTTAAGAATACCTTTATGGAACAGTAAAAACTATCATTTATTACATCTGATCCTTGAGTTACATGTCTTTTTGTTTTTTGGAACTGGGGATTGAACCAAGGAGCGCTTAACCATTGAGCCACATCTCCAGCCTTTTTATTTTTTGAGACAGGGTTTCACCAAGTTGCTTAGGGCCTCACAGAGTTACTGGGCTAGCTTTGAACTTTGGAATCCTCCTGCCTCAGCCTCCCAAGTCACTGGGATTACAGGTGTATACCACCATACCCATGAGTTAAATGTCTTTTTATTCTGTGTGCCCAAATGGGAAGTACACATAAAACATTTCTGTTGCATATCAAAATGATAGTTGACTCAAGGAAAAGCACTTAAGTGTTCAAGTTGTAGGCTGAACTAGCTGTTTTATTTTCATGGAATATCATTCACCCGAGAAAATAAATGATACTTCAAGGAAAACAATTGTGTTTGTTGTCAGTGCTAGAAATTAAAACTTTCAAACAAAAATTAGAATTTGGAAAACTTATATTTACCATACTGAGCTTGCCAGTTTTTTAGTACTTTAAGACTATGGTGATAAAATTGATGAAATTAAATGAATTTTAATTTAAATTAAATGAATTTTAATTTAAATGAGTTTTAAAATTCATATTGAGCTGTGTCAGCATTTAGATAATCTGCATACTATCTTAGTGAACCAATATTTTCTATATGATCACTACATGACATTACAAAATCATGTTTGAATAAAGGTTCATCAAAATATAATCATGATCAATGGCTCTTTTAAAATTTTTATTTTTTAATTTTTTTTTTTTTTTAAAAACGGGTTGCTTTACCTCTAAGCTACACCCTCAGCAGCTTTTTTTTTTAAGACAAGGTCTCCCTGAATTGTTGAGGCTGGCCTTGAACTTGTGATCTTCTTGCCTCAGCCTCACTGAATTGGGCCACAAGTGTGCACCACCATTCTGACTAGACCAGTGACTCTTAATGTAATTGGTATAAAAAGTTCAGTGATTTGGTATCAGATTACACAATGAAAATAACCTTTAAATAGGAAGTGGCCACTAATCAAGTTTTAGTGTGATATCAAAAAAGAATAGAAGCTGAGTGAAGTGGCATATAACTTGTAATCCCAGCAGCTCCAAGGCTGAGGCAGGAGGATTGAGTTCAAAGCCAGCCTCAGCAACTTTGCAGGGTATATTTTTTTGGTTCCATCCCTGGTACAAAAAAAAAAAAAAAAAAAATTTTTTTTTTTGTTAAAAAAAATAAATAGGGCAGGGGGATAACTCAGTGGTAGAGCACTTGCCTAGCACATGTGAGGCACTGGATTCAATCCTCAGCACCATAAAAATAAAGGTATTGTGTCTATCTACAACGAAAAAAGTTTTGAAAAATAAATGTATTATAAATAATTTGATGTTAGAGAATCATTTAGGCAAATTCAGTTGAACAAAGAGATGCTTTATTACTGAGCTACATCCCAGCCCTTTTTAAAATTTTGAGACAGGGTCTCACTTAGTTGCCCAGGCTGGTTTCCAAGTTGCTGGGATTACAGGTATGCACCGCCATTCCCAGTTAGCCAAATTCTTATGTGGTGGTATGCTGATGTTTTGTATTCTAAAAGTGACCAATGGAACGAGCAGCAGAAATGACTGCTTCTCTCTTGGAATTAAAAATGCATAGCCTTTTTTTTTTTTTAAATCTTGCTGGGGATTGAACCCAGGGGCACTTAACCATTGAGCCACATCCCAAGCCCTTTTTATTTTTTATTTTGAGACAGGATCTCGCTAAGTTGCTGAGTCTGGCTTTGAACTTGTGATCCTCTTGCCTCCACCTCCAAGTCAGTGGGATTACAGGCATGCACCATTATGCCAGGCCAGCCATACATTTTTAAAATTATGCAAGCGGTTTCTTGTTTTTAAACAGGATAGAGCTCCCTCTCAGGGGAAAGCTTTTTCTCTTTTTTTAAGAAATATTAGCAATGTGTTTAAATGCCTAGAACTGGGTGAACAATTTTATCCAAAACATATTTAAATGTTATAGGATAAAGTGTCTTCCTTAAAATTCTTGTCCTCTTAGGACTTTGGCATTGTAGAAAGTCCTTGTTCTAAAAAAAAAAAAAAAAGAAAAAAAAAGAAAGAAAGTCCTTGTTCTGCTTCTAGGTTGTTCAACTCTGAGGTGTCATCACTGGGAATGTTAGTACACACCCAAAATCCTAGTGAGTGAGGGAGGGGTGCTGAGGCAGGAGGATCACAAGTTCAAGGTCAGCTCCTACAACTTTAGTGAGACCCTGTCTCAAAATAAAAAGGACTGGGGTAAAGCGCCCTTGGGTTCAATCCCTAGTACAAAAAAAAAAAAAATTTTTTTTTGAGGTGTTGTTAAAGGTTGGTCTCTTTGGGAAGTAGATTGATATTTATAAGAAAAGGTAGAAGCTTTATTTACTGGAAATGCGTGTCAAGAAAAAATGAATTCCTTTGGTCTTTCTAGCAAGAAGGGGATTATTTGTGTAATATTTGTAAAAGGCTATTTTGCACTAAAATCAAACTTACAGGATTGACTCTTGAATTCTAGACTAACTTTGAATAATTGGACCTGCAGATTGACTACCCACCATTTGAAAAAAATTTTTACAATGAGCATGAGGAGATAACCAACCTCACCCCACAGCAGTTAATAGATCTCCGGCATAAGCTCAATCTCCGGGTAAGACACTCATTTAGCAAGCATTTTTATGTTAATGGTAGTTGTCTAGGTTTGTAGTCCTGCTTTTTCAAATTAATAACCTTGGATATCTTTTCTAATGGTCCCTCAACTGCCTTTGCTGGAATAATAATTATATCGTCTAGGCTTACTTGTCTTTATTTGATTGTTTTAGTCCTCCAGATGATATTTTAGGATAGGACATTTTTTCTTTTATGTATTCAGTCAACTTTATATGTACTGTGCTGTGTGATCTAGCAAAGAAGGGTTATAAAACCCCTCTTCAGGGAGAGGAAACAGGATTGTGAATAACACATGAAGTCTTAGCATATTTTGAAATTATGATACACTTCTTAAGTTACATACAGTGCACTTTTTTAAAAAAGAAGAAATGAAGACCTTGTAAAGACATATACCCACTACTTTCAGAATGAGATGGTTTTAATTGCTCACCAAAATGTTTTGGGTTGTTCATTGGCTATATTGTTTAGGGTCCTTCTTATGTTAATTAATGAAACAGATAATACGCTGATCTACTTTGATGTGGATAACTTTCTGGTTCCTTTGCCTTATTGATTCCTATGTGAAAACTTGTTTTTCAAGAGGGGTTGTGTGTGTGTGTGCACGCGCACGCACATTCATTTGTTTGTGTTTGTTTTCCCAGAGGTTACCAATCCTCCCATAAAACCTTTAATGAAATCCTATTTGGAAATGTCAGCATCACTGGGGAATCATTGAAAGGTTAGCACTGTTGGAAACACAATAGAGATTATAAACTGTTCTTGACCTGGGCATAGTCATAACAGTGCTTGGCAGTGACTGAAACATCACTAGGGGATACAGTAACTCTTTTGGCTGTGATAAATTATATTTTTGTATCCAGTGGGTATATACTTGTCTTAATTTGAGCTTGTATGCAATTTTTGTTTTGTTTTGAGTAAATTTTGTTTTTTTTTTTTTTTTCTCCCACCTGGTTAATATTTATGCAAAACTAGGAAAAAAGAACATTTTTTTTTAACAATTCCTTGAATGGGTTTTCTTTTTGTTTGAGATAATTTTTATTTTAAAGATTTTTTAGGTATTTAGTCATTTAAAACCAAGTGACAGTTATCTCAGGAGTTGTTTATATGAGGTCCTCATTCTGTTTGAGGTTTTGCCTTTTTAGTGTATACTTTTGGCTACAGATTTGTTTTTACTTTTTCATACTAAAGCTAAATGTTAGATCCAGGTAAGTGTTGTTGAACTTCAAATGCTATTTATATTGTAGTACAAGTCATTCCTGGGAGTTGTCTCTATCTCTAGGTTTCTGGTGCTGCACCTCCTAGACCAGGAAGTAGTTTTGCTCATTTTGGATTTGATGAACAACTTATGCATCAGATTCGGAAATCTGAATACACACAACCCACTCCAATACAATGCCAAGTAAGTAAACATAATGAAAGACAAATGAAGAAGAATGATATTTCATAACAATATTTAGTTGACAAAAAAGTTAAGACATTAAAATAATGTTTAAGGCAGAATTATATTGACATGGATGAAAGGTACAAATACTTCCTATGGCTTTGTCTTTAACTTTTCCTCTAATTAAAAGGTGATCAGTTCTCACTGATAAGCGGATGATGACACTTAATGGGGGGTGGGAGTGGGACAAGAATGGAGGAAGGAGGGACTGTATAGAGGGAAAAGAGAGGTGGGAGGGGTGGGGGGGAAGGAAAAAAATAATGGAATGAATCAAACATCATTACTCTGTAAATTTATGAATATGCAAATGGTATGCTGTTACTCCATGTACAAACAGAAACAATATGTATCCCATTTGTTTACAATAAAAATAAATTTTAAAAAAAGGTGATCAGTGACATAAATGAAACCCAAGAGGATTTTTAAAACTTTTAAAAATTAGAGAGCAAATGTGAATTATTCACCCCTCTAGGAAATTGTAAGTGGCCAGGAAATGTCCTTTTGTGCCTGATAAATACCTTGAAAGCATGATATGAAGAAACAGTCCTACAAAAAAAAAAAATTTGTGCATAGACAAATTTAGCACTAGCAATGACTGAAATTGCTTTGTCCATGAACTGAAAACTTTCATTTATTACTAAAAGTTAATATCTTCTCTTTCCCATTCATAGGTGTGAGTCACTTATTCCTCAACAATTGTCTGTACCTTCTCAAGGGGAGAACATTTTTTTAAATTTTAGCAGTTACTTCCATTATAAATTGCTATTTTGCATTTCTACATATCAAACAAAATGTAATCGGTCATATTCTGTAAATGGTGATTGAGCCACATGAAGAAAATGATGATTTTTCCTATAAATCAAGATGCTTATGGGAATGTCAGGCCTTTTTCACTATTTGGTGGTCAGTATCCATAGCCCAGGATATTTTTGTTCCTTTGGATATAAATGTTACTAATAATAATTTATCCTTCCTCAGGATTTCCTTCAGTTCATCTTTAAAATTGAAATTTTAGAGTGTATATACTTTACTTTTTCTCCAGGGTGTGCCTGTGGCATTAAGTGGTAGAGACATGATTGGTATTGCCAAAACAGGCAGTGGAAAAACTGCAGCCTTTATCTGGCCCATGTTGATTCATATAATGGACCAGAAGGAATTGGAACCAGGTGATGGACCAATTGCAGTGATTGTGTGTCCCACTAGGGAGCTTTGTCAGCAGGTATGTGCTTTGTATAGGTTGTCTTCTTCCAAAAGTGGATTAGCAAAAGACTACCCAGTCAAGTGGATAGAATAACCAGAAAACTTTTTTTTTTTCCTCAATTGTGATAAGTACATACAAAATTGACCATTCTTTTTAAGTGTACAGTTTGATGGCATAAAGCATATTCACACTACTGTGCTACCAGGAATTCTGTGTTACATATTTTCTTTAAAAGTAAATACACTTTTCTACTGTTTTTCGAGGGAAAAAAGGTATTACAATATGGGAATTGTTTGTATTAAAAGCTCACAATGTTTTTCTCTAGGGTTAATTCATTTTTCTTGGTAGAATAATCAAGGCAAGATTTTAGACAGCTTGAGTTTATGAATAAAATTCTAAACCATGTTCTAAGTTTTCATTTTCTTTATCCCATTCAGTGTTTTTCAGAACTCCCTCTTGGGTTGTGATAGAGGTATTTGTTAGTGTCCCAGTTTGTTAATATGTTATTAACAACTTTGTAGATCCATGCAGAATGTAAGCGGTTTGGGAAAGCATATAATCTTCGATCAGTGGCTGTGTATGGAGGCGGGAGCATGTGGGAGCAAGCCAAGGCCCTTCAGGAAGGGGCAGAGATTGTTGTGTGTACCCCAGTAAGTATATCTTGTCTAAATGACTTCTCAGCCTCTCGTGTGGAAAACATGGTTAGTTTTGAAGGGAATTCCCCCCAAATTGTGGTAGAGCAGGGTTAAAACTATCCTGATGAATGACAGCCTCTGGTTTCAGTATGATTTTGATTGGTTGACTTAAACAGCAATCCAGTATCTGTAACATACACATTAGCAGCTGCAAGTTCCCCTCTATTTCAAATAGTTTTTCTTGTGCTCTCTTTGGAAATGGATCATGGTTACTAGATCTTCAAGAGTTAGAAAGATACTCAGTTTGGTTAGAACTGCCCAGAGGATTGTGATCTAAACATTAGAACCCATTAATAAGGTTTTAAATCATATCATTTCAAAATACCTTACAAAGATTGTTCTGGCCACAAAATATAAACCATGGTTAAGTAAAGGAAGAATCTAATTGCGTTTTCAAAATTCTGTTCTCTCGAGCTATATAGTACATAAAGTTCCAGGCTGTCAGACTGTTATCTATTATTATCTAAGACTGAAGAATTAGCACTTTTGCCAGGGATGCAGTTTTGGAGAGTTCTTGTAAATGTTTTTAATTATACTTATTATTCACTTTGTGCGTTTCACAGGGTCGACTGATTGATCATGTGAAGAAGAAAGCAACTAATCTTCAAAGAGTCTCTTACCTTGTGTTTGATGAAGCAGATCGAATGTTTGATATGGGATTTGGTATGCCTTGAAAACCAGTCTCTTCTGTCTCTATCCTCATACTAGTTTTTTTCCATGTTTTTCTAGATTTAACCAGTTATTTTAAGTATAAGAGAAGCTAAAAATACTCCTGGATTGGTTTAGATTATAGAGGATAACTGAGACATTAACTACTTTTTGGAGTTTTCTCAGAAGTATATTATTCTTGATTGAGTCAAGGAAATTTGAAAGTTGCCTTATGTAGAGGGGGAATATTTTCTGTTATTTTTATTCATATGATGTTGATGTGAAAGTCAAGATCAGTATTCTTGGGTAGGTGAATATCAAATCATCCAAAGTCCTTGATTTTTCCAGACTCTGTAAATTCTAAATAACCATCTTTGCTAATTGTGATACCACCCAACTCAGCTTCATGGAGGGCAAGTTTTTTGGAGTTTCTTATCGAATGATATGGCTAAGAGTTTCAAAGCTTCCTTAATTCCTACAACTTCTCATGAGAATTTTACTAAAATGACTTTTTCCAGGCCTCTTGAAATGTATTACAGGGTTATAATATTAATTTTACTGTTGTTCTTCCAGAGTACCAGGTTCGATCCATAGCAAGTCATGTCCGTCCTGACAGACAGAGTATGTATGAAGTAGCTTTATTATAAAACCTCATTTGTACTTAGAATGAACACCTGCCTATTTTATGGACAGTTATGGAAGCAAAACCAAGTATTTATATACTGGTTAGAACCATACATGGAGCAGCAATGATCATTTATCTGGGCTAACAAAACCTAAGAGGTTGTAGGATATAACTACCTATTTTTATAGATGATAAAACCAAGACTCAGAAATTGAATGACTTGCCCTAGTTTGTACAGTATTATCAGTGAGTAGAAATTGCACAATATAGATCTGATTTGAAATCAAAAGCCTTTTTCCTCAACCATGCTGACAGCTCATTTATTTGACTAAAAATGTAATAAAAATATAACAAAGGAAAATCTTTTTTCTTTATAGAATCAATTTCTAACTAAACTTAAAAAGTTCAGATAGATTTTTGTTTTTTAAAAAACAAAACAACTGAGTGATTCTGGGTTTTGTTTTTTTTTTTAATTGAGTCCAGGGGCAACTTAACCACTGAACCACCTCCCAGCCCTTTTTTTTATTTTATTTAGAGACAGGGTCTTGCTGAGTTGCTTAGGGCCTCGATAAATTGCTGAGGCTGGCTTTGAACTCACAATCCTCCTGCCTTAGCCTCCTGAGCCACTGAGATTACAGACATGTACTGCTCCAGCTGGCAGAGCTGAAAAATTCTGAATGTCAAGGAAGCTTAGTGGGTATTCAGTAAAGTCGTACTGCTTCTTTAACAGAATTTACTTTACTTTTTAGCTCTCTTATTCAGTGCAACTTTTCGGAAGAAGATTGAAAAACTGGCCAGAGATATCCTGATTGACCCTATTCGAGTGGTGCAAGGAGATATTGGAGAGGTAACCTTAAGCAGAGCTGGAAGGGACTCTACTGGGTTATTTCTCATATTATAGAGACGTAAAATTGATTCCTCACTGGAGATTAAAAAAATTAAAATGCCATGTTTATAAATGAGGCAGGATGTTTCACATTTACTTTGAAGTACATGGGTTCGTTAGATGAAACAAGATTGGCAAAATGTTATAATTGTTGAAGCTCAGTGACAGGTACATGGAATTTGATTTTGTTCATTTTGCTTGTTTTGTGATGTTTAAAAAATTCATAATAAACCTCTTTTTAAAAAGGTTTAAAGAAACAAAAAGGTCTACCTGAAAGACTATCATTTTAAATGATTATTTGAAGTCTGCATAGGATAGAGTGGGATGTCTCTTATGGACCTGGTGAAAAAAGTTAATGTTTGATTTCCTACCTATACAAATGACCTATGTGAAAAAATTTCTCTGAATTGCAATTCAGAATTCAGTTAAGCTGCTCAGAGAATTCCTTAAGTTGCTTGTTATGTGTTTTTTTTTTTTTTTTTTCTATTAAAAATCTGTGGGTGTGTGGTATGTATATGTAATAAGGGTTTTTGTTTTTTTGTTTTTTTTTTTTTTGGTACTGGAGATTTAACCCAGGGATGCTTTATCCTTTTTATTTTTTATTTTGAGACAGGATCTGACTGAGTTGCTGAGGGCCTTGCTAAGTTGCTGAGGCTGGCTTTGAACTTGCAATCCTCCTGTGTCAGCATCTTAAATTGCTGGGATTACATATGTGCACCACTGTGCCCAGCAGTTTAAAATATATTTTGTATAATACCACACAATAATTGTTCATATTTATAGGGTATTGCATATTTTAGTGTGTGTGTGTGTGTGTGTGTGTGTGTGTGTGTGTGTGTATACAGTGTACTGAATCCAGATCAGGGTAATTGGTATTTCCATCTCCTCAAACATTTTACCATTTCTTTTACTTTGGGAACATTAAAATCTTCTCTACCAGTTCTTTTTTTTTTTTTTTTTTTTTGGAAATACATCATTAGTTGTTGCCAACCATAGTTATTTCTTGCTGTGTTTATTATTCAAGAAATTTTTTGTGTAGTTGTCATCTTGACATTTTCCAGTTTTAATTTTTGAGTGCCTTCTATGTGTATGTATGAATTGTGCTAGGAACAGTGAGTGGGAAGGATCCAGAAGAGATTTCTTTATAAGGAATAATCTGAATAGGTATATGAAAAAAAGTATTGCAAAGAATTGGGATGCACAAACTAAAAAGTATGTGTACATACAGGGGGAGGAAGTAAGATGATTTGTAAAGAGAAGTTAACTTTTGAACTGTACTTGATATGCTTAAGGAAGACCCAGAGAGAACAGGGATCATTCAAGACTCCTCAGATACAGACAGCAATGTCACAATCACCTGTTTTGTTTCTTCCTTCCCAGGCAAATGAAGATGTGACACAGATTGTAGAGATTCTCCATTCTGGGCCTAGTAAATGGAACTGGCTTACCCGGCGTCTGGTGGAATTTACTTCTTCAGGGAGTGTCCTCCTGTTTGTTACTAAAAAAGCCAATGCTGAAGAGCTAGCCAATAACCTTAAGCAGGAGGGTCATAATCTTGGGTTGCTCCATGGGGACATGGATCAGAGTGAAAGAAACAAGGTCATTTCAGACTTCAAGAAAAAGGACATCCCAGTCCTGGTGGCCACAGATGTTGCAGGTAGAGTATAAATTTCACAGTAACTGTAACCAGTTGCTCTGAGGGTGCTGTCTTACTTTGTTTTGAGACCTGTATCATCTGACCAGGCTGAAAAACTCAACTAGCCTGGCCGGCTTCACCCTGCAGAGCAGCATTTCAGCACGGTGATCACAACCTGGAGTTCTGGATACCACTTTTCACTTAGCATCTCTCTCTGAACACAGTGGCCCTACAGCTAGAAGACACTTGGGGAAAAAAAAGGTTGTTCCCTTTTTCTGTGTCTGAATATAGTAGGTATCTTACATTGATCGTTATTAGTTGGGCATACTTCAGTCAAGATCAGAAAAGTAGCAGGGGTACACACCTGTAATCCCAGCTTGGGAGGGTGTAACAAGAGGATCTCAAGTTCAAATCCATCCTCAGCAGCTTATCTAGGCCAAAGCAACTCAGCGAGACACTGTCTCTAAATAGAAGACAAAACATAGTAGAGATGTGGTTCAGTGGTAAATTGTTCCTGAGGTCAATACTTTGATTCCTAGTCCAAAAAAACAAAATCAGAAAAGTTTTTGGAGTGTTATTTGGGGCGGGGGGGTGGGGGTGCCAGCGGTGAGGTGGTGGGTACCAGGGATTGAACCCAAGGGCACTTAGCCATTCAACAGCGACATCTCCAGCACTTTTTAAAATTTTTGTTTTGAAAGAGAGTCTCACTTCTTAGAGACTCGCTAAATTGCTGAGTCTGGTCTCAAACTTGCAATCCTCTACCTCAGCCTCCCAAGCCACTAGGATTACAGTCATACACCCCCACACCCAGCTGGAGTATATAATCTTTCACTTTTTTCTGCTGTTTTATTAGCTACCCTAAAAACTGATCTTTTTCTCTCAGGAGAGAAAATGCTCAGCTTTAAGATACATTTGATCCTGCGTATTCCTGCAGCCTCGGCTACTCTGGAGGCTGAGGAAGGAGGATTGTTTGAGGCCAGCCTATGCAAAATAGTAAAACCCTATCTCCAAAAAACACATTCGATTCCAGTTTTAATTTTTTTTACAGAATCTGGTGAAAATAGAGAGCGTTGGCAGGGATGTGGCTCAATGGCAAAGTGCTTGCCTAGCATGTGTGAATCCCTGAGTTCAATCTGTAGCATCACCAAAAAAAAAAGAGTGTTTGGCAGGTTATTGATGACAAAAGATAAACCGTTACACTAGATGGCCTAGCATCATTGAATCTGTGGGGGTCACATTTGTTCTAGAGGATAACTTATGTGCCTGTACTACAGCTCACCAAACCCATTCACTCTGCCTAAATAAGGGAAATTAATTTCTTAGAGCTCAAGCATTTTTAGTTACTTTGGTCTTTTGACTCCAGGGGAAGAATGTAAGAATTTGGTTGCTTTTTTTTTCAGCCCGTGGTCTGGACATTCCTTCAATTAAGACTGTCATCAACTATGATGTGGCACGAGACATTGATACCCATACTCATAGGATTGGCCGCACAGGAAGAGCGGGCGAGAAAGGTGTAGCCTATACCCTATTGACCCCTAAGGACAGCAATTTTGCTGGTGACCTTGTCCGGAACTTGGAAGGAGCCAATCAACATGTTTCGAAGGAACTTCTAGATCTGGCAATGCAGGTGAGGGACTGGGCACACGTCACGTTGCCTCAGATTGTTCAACAGCTAAGTTGAATTCCAGCAGGCAAGGAAGGTAATATAGACAGTTGGGAAGAAAATGGGTTACAAGGTACAGATTGGAATTGTGGAATATTAAAGTTCATCTGGTCTATTGGCTCATCCTGTCCTTTTGACAACATCTGTGTTGAAAAGCTGCTCCTTGCTTTGTGCTAAAATCTGTCCTTGTAATTTCTACCTACTTAGCCCATGGCACACTTATGAGTGATATCTGCTCTCTTGATGCTACCCCCTCCCTGCCCCTGCAAAAAAAGAAAACCCAATATGGCTTCTCTTTTGGAGGGCTAAATGGTTGGTGTCTTTTTTTTTTTTTTTTTTTTTTTTAATGTGGGTTTTTTTTTTTGTTTTGTGTTTTGATTTCTTGTAGATGGACTCGGTGCCTTTATTTTATTTATTTTTATGTGGTGCTGAGGATTGAGCCCAGCGCCTCACATGTGCAAGGCAGGTGCTCTACCACTGAGCTATAACCCCAGCCCTGGATGGTGTCTTTAAGAAAACAATTGTGTGGTACTTCTTACAGGATGTGATCTGAGACCTTTGACCACATGCTGATTGCCCTCTTTCATAGATGTCCCTGTCCAAAATCCAGTGAGGCATTATACCAAATCAAAACTTTGAGTCATCTTAATACATATAGCTCCCAAGTTACAGATGGGCTTAGAACAAGTTCTGATATTGGGAACTGTTTTAAGTCTTTGTTAGATTTGTGGGCCAGCCCACAGCTGTGTTAGTCTGAGTAGTGCACTTTTAGTTTGGCACTACCTACATTTCTGATCCTAGAGTAAAGGAGAGTGCAGGAGAGAGGAGGCAAATAGTACTTTTCCCATTTCCTTGGGGGAGAGAGCCAGTGCTAAACTAAAAATTTGAACTGGATACATTTTGTCTTTGACTTTTTCTTAACATTTCCTTTTGCATTTCATGCTTTCTTTGCTCAGCATTTTTCTCAGTCCTGCCTACCTCTCAAGTACTCTATTTTTTTAGTAATGTATGAATGTCACATAAAGCTTTAACCTCCCATAGATGTTTGTATTCTTAAGTAATTGTGAATGAGTGTAGTGAACGGTTTTCTGGCCGTGGTCAAGTTCAGTGAAAACTTTAAGACAGAGGGTAAATAAAATTTTCAGTTGTGTGGTTACTAGTCCTTCCTGGGAGTCTGTTCCTAGAGTTGAATAAGCCAGATGAACCTACTGTTTTTTTTTCCTTCACTGCTCAACGAACCAGTTCTATAAAATTAAGTTCCAAATGTTTATGTCAATAGAACGTATAGGTTGTTTAAGAAACAAAACAAACAAATAATAATTCAGTATCCTTTAGGAGGTTAGAAGTGGCCAAAGTGACTACTCTGCTTTTAAAGCTTACTTAATCACTTCCCTTCCAGGAGGCCTTGATGGAAGAAACAGTAAAGGAAGCCTTAGAACATAAATGTAAATCTAAACCTCCTAACAAATTTGGTAGATTAAACTACTAAAAACAGCCAGGCTGTGGGTCCTGTGAACAATGTCTTCCTTGCCATAAACGAATTGACAAAGACTTCTTCCCTCCCCTTAATTTCCTCTTTGACCTTGTCCTCTTCCTCTGGGCTTCTCTCCCTCCACTGGCTTAACCTTGAATTGTGTTCAATGCAGAATGCGTGGTTTCGGAAATCCCGCTTCAAAGGAGGGAAAGGCAAAAAGCTGAACATTGGTGGAGGAGGCCTAGGCTATAGGGAGCGACCTGGCCTAGGCTCTGAGAACACGGTGAGTTCAGATTGCAGTAGTGCTCTTAGAATCAGTTCCATGTCTTAAATGATGGTAGGACTATTCTGATTTACCTTAAAAAGCCCCAGAGTTCAGAATCTTGCCTGGCAAGTAGCATCTATTTAATCTGTTGGTTGAAGTCAATGCGGTGCTGGCTCATAACAAAATTTACTATTGAAGAATCATCTATGCGTACTTGGCTGATCAGCTTTGCTCAGGAAATTAGTCTAGATTTGCAGTGGTTCTCAAATTGTAGTCCCTGGACCAGTAGAACATAGACTCATCTTCCACCACAGACTTGGTGACTCAAATTCTGGAGATGGGGTCTGTTTTTACAATACCTCCAACAATGGCTTACAGTCTGCTGTTAGGAAAACATTGCTAGAGGGTCAGTGTATAATCTCTAGCTATATCTTGTCAGAAATGACCCTGCGCTCTGGGAAATTGCATTAGAGGGGTAGGGGTTAGCTTTTCTCCCAAACCAGTTAGCCATAACACCCCCTTACTGGCTTATGCCTGGTGGTTTTTGTTTTTTCCCCAGCCCTCCCCCACCCCCTGGAGATGGGGGTCTTGCAATGTTGCCCATTCATACTACCTTAACCTCCCAAGTAGCTGGGACTACAGGCACGTGCCATCTGTACCTGACTCATTTTGAGCTGGCAGGCTCAAGCAGTCCTCCCACCCCAGCCTCCTGACCTCCTCTCCTGATTGGCCAGGACTCTAGATATGCACCAGTAGACCTGGCATCTGCCTGATTCATGTCTTTTTTTTTTTTTTTTTCCCCCCTTATTGGTGGTGCTGAGAATTGAACCCAGAGCCTTGTGCATGCCAGGCAAGCACTCTGCCAACTAAGCTGTATCCCCAGCCCAATTTATGTCTTGTTGATCCCTAAGCTATGGAAGAAAGCTGCCAGTATACTTTTCTGGAACATTATAGTTAACCTGGCATCTTTGATATATAAATACTCTTTTTTTTTTTCCCACAGTAATGATGATAATGTAAATAATAGTGATAGCTAATAGTTATTGAGCACTTTATCTGTGCCAGGGCCATTCTAAGTATTAATCTTCAACCCAACCTAAACACTCAGATAATAAAACTGAGGTGCCCAAAGTTACACACTGGGTAAGTATTGAAATAGAAATTCAGACTCTTAATGGCCTTGATTTAGAGCCTAAACATTGTAAAATATGCTATACTGGTGGCTTTTCATCTTTTACATAATTTTTATTGAATTGAATGTGTAAACAACTAATCAACTTTGATTAGTTGACATGATCTGATGGACATTTCTGACTATTAGGGTTAATTTGTAGAAATAGAATTACTGGGTTGAAGGGTACAAACATTTTTAAATGACTTTTTGTTACTGCACCTTTTCTCACAAAGTGTTAAGTAATTTTAAAAATATCCAGTTCCCATTGCAGCCCTCTTTTTAGAGTTTTCGGTATAATGAGGCCCACTCTGTGGCAGTCGGCTTTTCCATCTGTTTTTCCATTCTCATGGATATGTTTATTTTCTTAGGACCGAGGAAATAACAACAATGTAATGAGCAATTATGAGGCCTATAAGCCCTCCACAGGAGCCATGGGAGATCGACTGACAGCAATGAAAGCAGCTTTCCAGGTCTGAAATAAACATTTTGTTAAAAGAGCTTTCAGTAGTAACTCCTAAGCAGTGATGAAGGGGCCTACTTTTTCTGAGGTGATAGCTGAGCTTGTAGGCTTCATATGGAATTAAGGCCTTCTCATTGCTTGGATTGCACATTAAACTTAACAGTACCTTACCTGGAGATCTAAGTGTAGAGCCAAACCCCTTGTGCTAGTCATCTGAATCTGTCCTAGCTGGAGTCTGGGACTGCTGTACTACTGCAACAGGGTTTGTCCTTTTCTCTACAGCCTGTGGTGTTACCAACCTCTAAGACTTTTGCAGACTGGTTGAGTAATTGCAATGTTTTTGGCTACAACCAGTTTGATGCTATTCATCTTTTATGAACTCTACACCTTCTTTTCTTTTTTTAAATAGTGTCTCACTGTGTTGCCCATACTGGTTTCAAATGATCCACTCACCTTAGCCTCCCTAGTAGCTGGGATCACAGGCATGTGTCACCGTGCTCAACTTTCTTGTGAACTTACCTCTTCCATACTTGCCCTTCCACTTATCAAGCTGGCATCTGATTGACTGGGCTTAAATTTACATATTTAATCTGTCTTCAGACAGATGGTTCCAGTTTGGTCTCATGATTTTTTTTTTCTTCTGTTTTTCATTAATAGAGGAATTCAGAAACCCTTGTTTAGGAATCTAGGATTTATTTTTCAGATTTGAGAAACAATGTGATACATAGTACACATATTGTCACACCAACAGGGTCTATAGCCACATCTTCTATAATCAGTCTCATTTCTGAAGCAAAATAGTCATACTAAGCTAAATAAATAGAAACTAAATAATAGCCTTCGGTCAGTTCAAGTTAGGTTTTGCTGTCAACTTTTTTTTTTTTTTTTTGCGGGGGGCGGGTAATTGGGGATTTAACCCTTTGTTGCTTTACCACTGAAGTACATCCCTAGTCCTTTTAAGATAGGGTCTCCTTAAGTTGCTAAAACTGGCCTTAAACTTGCGAGCCTCCGGAGTTAATTGGGATTGAGTCTGGTGGCTGGGGATTAAACTCATGGCATTGCACATTTTAGATCTATATCTAATCTGCATTCCCAGCCCATTGCTGTGAAACTTTTTAAAAAGTGTTTTTTGTTTTTAGAACTTTTTGGTGTTTTTGAATTGTAAATAGCAGATTGCAGACCATAAATATGTTGAATTGCTATAAACACAAAAGGCTTTATTCTAGCCTGTCAGGCAATATATGTTGATACATTTAGGTTCATCTCTCCAGAAAACTCTCTTTTCCTTTACAGCACAAGATCAAAAGGACCTGTGCTATGGGGGCTATCAGGATATAAAAGTCACAGTGCCTGGATAGCTAATTTCTGTGTAATCATTGTCAAATTTATATGTATACTTGTTTCTTGAATTTGTTAACATAATTACTACTGATGTCTTTCTTTCAGTCACAGTACAAGAGTCACTTTGTTGCAGCCAGTTTAAGTAATCAGAAGGCTGGAAGCTCTGCTGCTGGGGCAAGTGGATGGACTAGTGCAGGGAGCTTGAATTCTGTTCCAACTAATTCAGCACAGCAGGGCCATAACAGTCCTGACAACCCCATCACCAGTGCTGCCAAGAGCATCCCAGGTTTTGGCAATACAGGGAACATCAGCAGTGCTCCAGTGACCTACCCTTCTGTCGGAGCCCAGGGAGTCAACAACACAGCTTCAGGAAACATCAGCCGAGAAGGAATTGGGAGTGGCAATGGGAAAAGAGAGAGATATACTGAAAACCGGGGTGGTGGCCGTCATAGTCACGGAGAGAGTAGCAATCGGCATGGTGATAGTCCACGTCACGGAGATGGTGGTCGCCATGGAGATGGATACCGCTACCCAGAAAGCAGCAGCAGCCGCCATACTGATGGCCATCGGCACGGAGAGAACAGGCATGGAGGAAGTACAGGCCGGCATGGGGAGAGCCGGAGTGCAAATGATGGTCGGAATGGAGAAAGCAGGAAAGAAGGTTGTAATCGTGAAAGCAAGGTGGACCCCAAGGTGGACAGCAGCAAGGTGGACAAGGTGGACAGCAAGACAGATAAGACAGCAGATGGTTTTGCTGTCCCTGAGCCACCCAAGCGCAAGAAAAGTAGATGGGACAGTTAGAATGTATGTGCTATAGCGTGAAATCAGTTGTCTTTAATTTTATTTTTAGAGAGATTTTGGTAACTAGGTGTCTCAGGGCTGTGTTAGGGCCCAAGGTGTAAGGACCCCCTGCCCTTAGTGGAGAGCTGGAGTGCAGAGACATTACACCTTTATCTGAACAATCGTTCAGATGTTTTCTTGGGAAGCTGTTTTGGTCCCAGCAAGCAGTGAGAACTGGGTAGCTTCTTTTGGCTCTGGGTGAGTTTCTTGAGGGTAAGTGGAAGGTACTTTCAGAGAAAAGGGCCTTGTAGGGCACAAAACTCACTCTAGGTTTATATAAGTAGCTTCTATTTTTTACTAAAATGTCACCTTATAAACATCTATAAATTGAATTTCTTTTTCTTAGCTATGTGGCCAGGCAGTCCCCTTTTTTAGGAGTTTGTGTCTGCAAACTCAGTCCATTTTGTTAGGGATGTTTGGGAAGCAATTTGGTGCTTCCAGACATTCGCGAGAGGGAGATGCCCAATTCCAAACCAGAGTTGACACTCAGGTCCCCTATAGCCAGGTTTGTATCCAGCCCTGAGACATGTAGGAAGAGGCAGCCTTCCAGACCTAGGCTTTGAGATTTCCAGAGCCACTATGATTGAAGGGAAGTGATTGCTCCTGGAAAGGGTTCCACGATTGCTCCAGGTCTGAGGTGTTGCTAAATTTAAAATTAAAAAAACAAACTCAACAGCTTTTAAAATGTCTTCTCCTATTTCATTGTATTTTTTTTTTAAACTTGCCCCAGTGGTAGAAATGTCTTTTGCTGAAATGATTTTGATGATTTTTGTTCTATCTTGTTTATAAAAGGAAAAGAAATATACAAACTTTGAATTTTGTGACTTTGTGAAGGTTTCTTTAAGATGTGCATTCCTCTCTGCTTGCTCTCTAGTAAATGTTTTACTACTGGGATCTGCGGATTGTTTGTCATTTCTACCTTACAGTAGTGGTGCATATTAAATTATGACTTGGCACAGTGCAGTGGGGATGGTGGGAACACTCAGATATGGGAATTTATTAAACTGTCAGAAAAGTTATCTCTTTTATCATTTCAGTTTTTATTCAGAAAACTCAAGATGGCCACATGCCCAAGAATAGGCTATGACAAACATGACCAATGCTGAACTCCACCATGGAAATGTGGAGTGTGTCAGAGCAACAGAAAAGTTACTGCTTTCATGAGACCATCCTTTAGCCACTAGAGGCCACTGTGGAGCTGTAGGTACTACACCTCCCTGTCTCCTCGGTCAGATATCATGAACAACAAACAGCAGGGCTGATATCAAGGCCAGAGTGAGCTACCCCTTCTCTTCCCTCAGTTTTATAATCTTCCCAGAAGACAGGTAGCTCTACTCATTTCCGCTTCTGTTTTTTCTTCTGCTCTTTACGTTGTTGTGCTCGCTGATCTTTCTTCATCCTGGAGTCCACCACCTTGAAATGACCTCTAACTCCAGCCGGCCGCCTCACCTTGCGGCCCACACCTTTTTTAGCTACAACATAGGTGACTTGGCGTCTCTCCTTGCCAAGCCCAGCCTTCTTGTAGAGACTACAAAGGGGAAAGCAAATGGGTTAGAGGTCTGCTTTTTTGCTGCTTTTTTTTGCCCTATTATGCCTCTGTGCATGTATTCCCCCAGTTACCTTCTTAGCTGTGCCACCTTTTCTCGTTCTGAGATGTCCACTGTGTTCACCACAGCTTCTGCCTTCTTCTTGGTCTGCTCCAACTTCTTCAGCATCTGGGATGGAACCTCTGTCAGGTGACCTTTCACCCCCCATGCTCCACCCACACCTAACCTCAGGCAGCCCCCCACCACTTACCCTCCGTTTCTTTCTGGCCTTGGCCTCAGCCACTTTCTTGATGGGACGTGCATTGATTTCCCGCCAGCGTTTTCGGTAATACTCCACCTCCTTCTTATCAACAGGCAATTGTCTTATCCGGTGCTGCTTCTCTTCCTGCACAAACCACTCTGGAAGCTCCCCCTCATCTTCATTAAATGCATACCTGAGCAAAGTACATCAGTCCATTAACCAACCACTTCAGGCTTTAGGAAGAAATCATCCACATAACCCACTATACCTGATTATTTTCTGTCCCTCCTTACCGGTTGAAGGAGTTGTCTATAAGGTCTCTCTTGGCCTTTTTGGAAGAGGCAATAACAGCACCTAAAGCAAGGCCTTCAGGATCTAGAATCCGATGTTTCACTAGAGGGAAGGATAAAAGTCAAACCCCGATTCCCAACAGGTTCCCACTGGTCTCATTCCACTGCGTACAGAGCTCTCACCTGGGTCCTCGATAGGCACTATCTCAAACCCGCTGTCATCTGACTTAGGTCCACGGCTTCGCTTCTTACCACGTGAAGATTCACAACTGTGGAAGATGGAAGGACTATATTCTACCCTCTCTTGTGCCATGCAGACCACACTGCACCTCATCTCTGCTTACTACCTAAAACCACTTAAAGAACTTGCAGAAATTCTGCCATTCAGATTGTGTCCTCGCCAGTTAAGTCAGAATAGCCAAGGTTATAGGGAATGCCCAAACTAGAGAAATGATTCACACCACTGCCTCTACTTCAGTTTCCCATCAGCTGTACCCACTCACCACTCTTCATCCTCACTGCTACTGCTATCACTCTCTGAGCTGCCATTTTCTTCCCCTCCAGGATGAGTGGCACTTTCTGTTCCTGAGGGAGCCTTTGTCCCTTTAGGGATCTCATCCTGGTACTGGGGAGACTTCCTTGGGGTCTTCAAACTGGAAGGTGGTGGCTGCAGCTGTGGCTGCTGCTGCTGGTATTTTTGCTGCTGCCCCTTCCGGCGGCTCTCATATAACAGTTGGGCCTGACTGATTTCCAGGGCCTCATCAGCATCATCCTCCAGCCCACTGAAGCCATCCTGTGGTAGAGGGATTTTCAGCTATCTTTATCCCTGGGAATTCCAGTATTGCATCAGCCTTCTTGCTCCCAGCTTCCTCTTACCTTTGAGAACCACAAGTTGGCTTGTTCTTCCTGCAGCACTGTCTTTTCCTCCAGTGGTACCAACAGTGGATTATCTTCCTCCACCTCCTCCTCTTTATCTTCTTCTACTTGAGTAAACTGCACACTGCAGACCCAAAAAGAAAGTTGGGGGAGGCCTAGCAGCCCCGCAAATTCCTAGAAGCCTTGCTCCTCTTGTCTCTGGCAATTCCCACAGGGACTCTGCCTCAGAAATTGAGCTGAGGGTGGTGACACTCCCTTTGGGTACACACACCCCTTACCTCTTTGGGTCCTTTAGACCCTGATGTCTCCTGATTCCTGCCAACTCCTCTGAATCCAGGTCACTGTCCAGAGATGCATCCTCCTCCTCCTCAGCATCTGACACATAGATGTCATCCCTTGGCAAGTCAGACAGAAATGTGTCTGCAGCACTCATGTCACCTTGTGTTACTTTCTCTAACAACTGAAGAGAAACAAATCAAATGCTCAGAGGAAATATAGTGCTTTTTATCACTTCCAATATCTTGGTTCATCCTCAGCAACACAAGGAATGCAATTACGCTATCTGCTTTCACAAATAGGGTAGCTATGGCCCTGGGATGTTAGTGGCCTGTCTAAATCCCACTCAGGTCCAGTCCCAGTCATTGGTTTAAAAATCACTTTCTTCCTGAGTGCAGCGATGCGCCCTGTATATCTAGCAACTTGGGAGGCGGAAGGAGGAGGCTCACAAGTTCCAGGTCAGTCTATCAACTTAGCAAGACCCTGCCTCAAAAGGGCAGGGGATGAAGCTCAGTGGTAGGGCACCTCGAAGTTCAATTCCCAGCATTGCAAATCAAAAAACAAAAACCTTCTCAGAAGGTACCTGAATTACCTGAGAATGCATCTATACTTTGATTCCACTGAGAAAAGCAGCCCAGACAACATGTCAAAAGAACTGTTTCACTTCGAACATCAGAACCTCAAAATTTTTTGTGTGTGTGGTACTGGGGATTGGACCTGGGGCACTCTATCACTGACCTATGTCCCCAGTCCTTTTTATTTTTGAGACAGGGTTTTGCTAAGTTGCCCAGACTAGCCTGGAACTTGCCAATCCTCCTTCCTCAGCCTCCTAAGTAGCTAGGGTACAGATATGTATCACCACGCCAAAATCTATTTTAATCATGGCAAACAGCTATTATTTCTTCAGTGTTTACCACAACAGGGATTGTACCTAACCATGTTTTAAAAAAAAACAAAACTTCCTCACTAAAACACTAACATATTCTTCTATTATGTACAGATGAGGAAACTGATGCAAAAAGAAGGAAGATGGGAGTGAGCTCAGAGTCACATAGTTCAACTGGTGGATCTGGAACTGAGTCTAAGTTAAGCCTGAGCTAAGTTAAGTCTGCTCTAGGGCAGGCTCTACTGCCTTTCCTGTGCAACAAAGCTGACCTGGATTGTGACATGTCCACAAAAAAGTCACAAAAACTTGTTTTGCTGTGACAGTTTTTAATCAGAAAAAGCTTGTGCTTCAGTACATGACATAACACCACCCAGCAGTCTAACATGAGGTGCTAACTTGGTAACAAAGAAGAATGTTGTTTTCTGTTGAGGGACACCCTGTCTTCATCTGTGCTGGTCACCCAAATGCCCTGGGGCTGCATCTAATATAACCTGAACTCTTGGTCCTAATAATCTCATTCAGAACCATACATCTATAAGAAACAAATCTTCATTTCATCACTGTAAGCTTCTTCCCATCCTTTGTGTTCATATGGCTCTAATTTTATCCCATCTCCCCCTGCCCACCAAGTCTTTTTACAGGTGCAGTCAGAACCAAAGCCTGTAATCATTCAACACACTTATCCAATGCCTCCCACCTCCAGATACACAAACTGACCGTTGTTTCCTCAATCTCTACACTCAACCCCACCTCACCTGGTGACCCCGAATGGTGCGCAGGGAAAACATGCCTGTCTCTCCCTCATCTGCAATGGAAACTCCAGGCAGATCCATCTTCAGCTCTACTCGTTCCCGCTGTTTTCTCTGCTCACGTAGCAACTTCTTTTTCTTCCTGAAGGGGTGGGTTGAGACATTAAACCCGTTGGGCTCTGAAGATTTCTTATCTATGCCTTCCACTTCCACCTTCAGGCACTGAGGGACTGTGTATTAGAATTCCCCTCACCTCTTTAATTCTGCTACCTCCTGGGCTTTCATCTCTGCCAGGGTCTGGTTTAGTTGCTCCTCCTCTTCCTCCTCCTTAGAGGGCTGCCTTGTGGTTCCACCTATTAACTCCTCCTCTTCCTCACCTTCTTCTTCCTCTCCTGAGCTGAGGCTGATAAAACAGTCCAAGGAGTTTGGCTATTTTCCCAGACAATTCCTCCAACACCTAGAACAGCTATCTTGATTTAGTTCCCACCTCACCTGATGTCTAGTGCCTTTGCTTGCTCTTTCAGTTTCTTGGCCACATATCGACGAAGTTTTGTTCTCCAGTTCAGTAGTGACCTGTCCCAGAAATACTCATATTATCATCTCTTCCTTTGTTCTTGTCCCCTCTTCTATTTTCAACCCACTATTTAATTTTTAGACTTCAGCCACATAAATGCTAAGGCTCATGTCTCAGCCACAAACCCCAGCACAAGAAAACACTTTTCCCAGAGATCCAATGTCATGGCCTTCAGAGAAAGACCCTTTCCAGTCCTCAGGGCTTCTGGTCCCAATACCCACCACACTGTATACCTGAGTTCCTTGCGCCCCAGTACTCTGATGTCCTGACAGCATGCCTGTATGTCCTCAGTGGTGGCTGGATGTTGTGCCAATTCTTCATCATCTATTGAAATCTATTTGGGAGAAAAAGGAGTCAGGGGAGATTCTCAGGTCTTGTGACTAGAGTTCCTTTACGTTTCTTGAGTTTGAAAACTCACTTCGCTGGCCTTGGAGAGGAAGTCAACAGGGTTGGCAGCTCGCAGGAAGTCAGCGACTGAAGTACGGTGATAAAGAGTAAGGTCACCCTCAGCATAGCCTTCAGCCTTAAGAAAAATGGGTGGGTGGTTGTTTCTGAGGTATCTGAATGACCCATAGGGCAGAGCCTCCCCAGAGTTCTAGGACCTGTGGCCCCCTTCCCCAAACATACCTTTGGCTTCTTCTTGGACACCAACTCAGTAACAGTCTTAGCCTGAACTTCAACCTCCTTGAAGGCAAACTTGGGATCAAAGAATTTACTATCAACCTTGTCAGGAGCCAGAAATCCTAAAACGATTATGACATGTTTCAAAATGTGGTTTAGTAGTTAGACGACTGGATCGAGATTAAGAAGGAAATAATGCTTACCCTGGCAGACTACAAAGATTTCTGCAGATTCATGACGAGAGGCTTGGGGCTTGGTGGCTTGGACCCGACGGAATAGCTGCTGGAATATCCATAGCAAGGGCTGATAGTCACGAGAACGGAAAACCTTTGTGATGAAGCAGCCACCACGGGCCAAAAAATCACAAGCCAGACGCAGAGCCATTAGTGTCAAGTGGGCTATGGGACAGAGACAGTCAGTGAGGACCTGTGTGGCCTGCAAGTATACCACCTCCACCCCCACCCTCATCTCCAAGCCCACACACCCTGCACCTTGTGAGTAAGCATCATGGACCCAGCTGGCCCCAACATTGGGGGCCCCGTCATTGAGTACAACATCAACCTTCCAGGTCTTCAGCTCCTTCCTCAGGGACTATGCAGAAGCAAAGGGATTGTGGCAACAGAAACAAAGAAGAGGCTTAGAATACAGTTCCCAGCTTACCACCTATCATCCAATTATTTACTAAGTGTCCTCCATGGCCCAGATCCTGTGCCAGACACTGGGGGATACAACAGGAAACAAACTAACACATCTCCATCTTTTTGAAAGCTAGGTATAACAGTTCACTTGAAAGCACTTCACTAAAGTCTGCCCTTCCCCCAATTCCAATCATCTTCATCCCCAACTCTTAAGACAGGAGTAGACACTGGGATTGTCATGGGCCTGTCAGAGATGTCATGTGGGTACTTGCTCAAAGCATAATAAACAGGAAAAAAAAAAAAAAAAAAAAGAGACTTTAGAGGGAGTTGAAGGATGTGGATGTTTGCATATAAAGGGAGAGGGAGAGAGAGAGAGATTCCTATTACCTGCCTACATCGTTCTGTAGTGATGTCCTCCTGGAGAGTCACCACATTGGGGAGAGGCTTGATTGGAACCAAGTCCACTCCTGGGAGAAATCAGATCAGAATATTCTAGAGGGCTGCCTCGTTGAAAGGAGGAGGGGTACCTCATACACACTCCCTAAAATACCTAGGAGAGTCACCTGTTACTCACCCACAATAAGACTGGATACAGGCATAAACTTAGCAGCCACCTGGAGCCTATGAAAGGAACAGAGATTAAAATACCTAGGACTATCCCTTTCCCTCTCTTGTCTACGTGATTTCTCACCCTCACTGTTAGAGGCAGCACCTCCCCTGGAGTGGCCAACATGTCATGTACACGTTACAAGTCTTTTCTACACAATCAAGAAATGACCCTCGGCCTCTCGCGGACTTTTCCCCCTAGGTTAAAAGAGACCTATGCTCTGGAGTGCACAGAAATCTTAGGCTGGAATTATTGCACTGCGGGTCCGGAAAGGTCCGTATCCCGATCTCAACCAACACAACTCTAAGCCAGCGAGGGCCAGGAGGTTGCCTTCAGAGGATGTGGTACCCACCATCCTCCTGGCGCAGCACACAGATCCAGCAAGGCTCGGGCTTTCTGCAGGAACTGAAAGCGGCGATTGAGTTGGATCAACTTGAAAGCAGAGCGGGAACGGTAACCTGGGGTTGGTGGCAAAACAATAAGGTTCACTTAGCACTTTTCCAGGACTTCCCCACTTACACAACCCACCACCACTTCTGCAGAAAAAGAATCCAATATTCGGAAAGGCAAAACGAAAAGAATCCGGATCATTCTCTCACAGGGAAAACCCTGACTCACCAGTCTCCTTTGCCAGGTGATAAAACTTGTCCCGCCGACTCTTTCCAACTTTGCCTTTCTTGCCCATGATGAAAAAGTAGAATGTTACTCAGTCTGGGAAGAAAGCAGAGTTGGGAATGTAGCTTTTAAACAAATTCCCCTTCCATTTCCCACTTCCCGTAGCAACCACAATCCTCGCCTAGTTTCCCAAATCTCAACCGAACACCGTTCACACCAGCAGCAGCACATGTAGACAGCAAGTGTACTTATACTTCCGCTTCCGCTTGCGCCCTCTGCGTTTGTGGCGTCAACTCTTTCGCCATCTTGAGTGTGGCCATTAATCTTCAAGTTTTGCCCCTAGATATTTCGAGTTGCAAGTCAGGACCAGAAAGGCATATTAAAAGAAATAAATACATAGTTTCTAGGAAGCAACCATCAGGAGTTCTCTTTCGTCTACATTCCCTAACAAATTTCCTGACTTCGAGAAACCGCCCTTCTCATCAGGGTTCCGGTTCGCACGTCGCCTCACATCCCGCCCACTGACCCGGAACTCTTCTCTGCCGGGTTTTTAGGCCGCAAGCCCTCGCTTCCGCGCCTGCGCTCTAAGGCGGCGCGGATGCCGGCGGTCTCCGTTGAAGAGAGAAGATGGCGCTTGACGGACCGGAGCAGGTATGGTGGCTTCGGCGGCGGTCGCAGTTGGGCGGAAACCGTGGCTGGGTGTGGAACCGGCATGATTCTAGGTGGGAAACGGGCCGGGACAAGAGGGTCAAGTGAGTCGGAGTTAGGTGGACCGATCCAGAGTGGGCCTTGCCTGAGACCGGATCTGCTGTGTCAGCGCCGCCACCAGCGAGTCTGGCAGGGCTGGGTAGAAGTGGAGTATGGAGCGGTGGGTTAGGGAACACGCCGATGCGCAAGTCACAGTAGGCCGGGGCCGGTCCTTAATGCTGGCTGTAACACCAGTAATAACACCTCGAATCTATATGGCGCTTGCCACAATGCAGAGTACTCCAGTGTATATGGTTTCTTAATTCTCCTAAAAGCCTTAGAAGGTAGTTGATATTTGCATCTTTATATTTTAGTCACGGGAAATAGAGAGTTAAAAGGGAGGGAGGAATTAGAACCTAGATGTTAAGCCTCTAAAGCTCTTTTTGCCATCCAGAGCTTCCTGGTAACAAGCCTTATGGTGAAGTGCCGTGGAAGTGACTACCCCTTGGACGTTTATCCTCACGTTTAGTAATTACACTGTGTCTGTCTTCAGATGGAACTTGAAGAAGGAAAAGCAGGCAGCGGACTCCGTCAGTATTATCTGTCCAAGATTGAAGAACTCCAGGTGAGAACAGACTGGTTGGGAGGACAAGGGGAGTTGGAAGGGATGAAAATTGAGGGAAGCAGATTTTCATATAATTCCATTGGGAATGCAGTGGAAGAAACTATTTTCCTAGTTTCTTTGAAGTTTTTTGAAAAATACAAGAAGTAACAAGTACATTAAGTAAGCAGTCTCTTGTTCCCTTTAATCCCCACCTCTTTCAGAGCAGTAGTATTCACAGTTTGTTACTTTTCTTCAGGTGTGAAATTTTAATAGAAAACGTACCGCTAGACCAAGGCCATAATTTTTTGGAAGAAGTGTGAATGCAAGGATTTCTTATAAAAGTTAAGGCCTAGACCCAGAATATCAGGAAGGGTTGGCGGCTGGGTGAAACTTCAGGAACTTGAGAAGGACAGTATTGAGGAGTCTGGACAATTCTGATGTCATGGGGACTGAGTTAAAGGAACAGGGCAACCCAGTCCTCTATTTTAAAGAGTTAAACCAGAGCCAGCATGGTGGTGCACAGCTGTAATCCTAGCAACTCAGGAGGCTGAGATAGGAGGATTGCAAGTTCGAGCCCAGCCTCAGCAGTTTAGCAAGACCCTTCTCAAAATAAAAAATGAAAAGAACTGGGGTATGGCTCAGTGGTAAAGTGCTGCTGGATTTAATCAATAGTACCTCCCCACACACCAGAAAAAAAAGAGCTAAGCAAGAAAAATAGGTGAGATTGGGGTGGGGGAGGCACAAGGACAATTTCCAAACTCTCTGTACACTTGCAGATATTGTATTTGGTTTACCATTTTTTAATGCTTCTACATGTGGTTTCCTTTGTTCATCTAAGTACTCTTGAAATGAAGCTGGTTTGTTGATGCTATGCCCATGTGCAGTTTGGTGACAGGTTTTTTAAGTGCCTTGCTTTTGCCTTGCCTTTTAATTGACAGCAGCTCGGCTAGAATTAAGGCCTCTCACCTAAAGCTATCTCTTGCTGGGTGAGGTATGCCTGTAATCCCAGCAGCAGGAGACTGAGACAGGAGGATTGAAAGTTCAAAACCAACCTCAGCAATTTAGTGAAGCCCTTGGCAACCTAGCAAGATCCTGTCTCAAACTAAAAATTTAAAAAGGACTAGGCCAGGCACAGTGGCACACAATAATCCCAGCAACTTGGGTGGCTGAGGCAGAAGGATCGCAAGTTCAAAACCAACCTCAACAACTTAGTGAGGCCCTAAGCAACTTAGAACCTATCTCAAAATAAAAAGGGCTAGGGATCTGGCTCAGTGGTTAAGCACCCCTGGATTCAATCCTTCGTACCAATAAATAAATAAATAACAAAGCTCTCTCCATTGCCTCTTCAAAAGAAAGTCACTACACAAGCCAGCTGTAAACTTTTCTCCATTAGATTCTTTTTTCCTGGACCAGTATTGCACCTCCTTTTGTGGTGGCTGTCCTAGACTCCTCAGGGATTCTTGGAGGACTGAACAAGGGTCATTAGGATCCTACTGGAGAATCTGAAATAACATGCAGGTGACTTTCCCATGGTTCACATCTGCCTGTGAGGGTCTTGGCCAAGATCCTGCTGTTGCTCTTGAATAGTGGAATTTGTCTCTTGCCCTCCACAGCTGATTGTGAATGATAAGAGCCAGAACCTTCGGCGGCTACAGGCACAGAGGAATGAACTAAATGCAAAAGGTGAGGGGGGCAGAGAATATGGAAAGCCGTACATGGGCAATTTGAGATGTGGCCGTTCCTAATCTCCCTGACCTGCAGCCTCACAGCAGTGCTATTTCCTTCCTATCTACAGAGATGCTTCACACAGACATTATTATGTTTTTTCCTGTGTACATCTTTGTGTAAACCCCTTCAAGATGTGACTTGTCTTTGTGTGACCTTCCCTTCAAAACCTTAAAGTATTACTTGATTCTTACATGTTGAATTCAGGGGACGGGAAGGGAGGTCACCACTGTGTCTTTTGCCATCTAGTTCGTCTACTGCGGGAGGAGCTACAGCTGCTACAGGAACAAGGCTCCTATGTGGGAGAAGTAGTCCGGGCCATGGATAAGAAGAAAGTGTTGGTCAAGGTAAAAGCAGAATGGGCCCAAGCTGTTGTCCATGGCACTCCCGCCCTTTGTACGTAACCTTGGGAAGACTGTGTTTTAGGATACCCGTGGGTCTTCCTGCGTGAGGTTAGTGATTTGGTGGCAGTCAGAGAAGGTCATGAGCCCCTGTTTCTTCAGGTACATCCCGAGGGCAAGTTTGTCGTAGATGTGGACAAGAACATCGACATCAATGATGTGAGTGAAACTTATGAGGGTAGGGGTGGTCAGCTCTTAGGGCATTACTTCCTGAAACTTGATCCCTCCATCCAGGTGACACCCAATTGCCGGGTGGCTCTAAGAAATGACAGCTACACTCTGCACAAGATCCTCCCCAACAAGGTGGACCCTCTGGTGTCACTGATGATGGTGGAGAAGGTGCCAGATTCAACTTATGAAATGATTGGTGGACTGGACAAACAGATCAAAGAGATCAAAGAAGTGATTGAGCTGCCAGTGAAGCACCCTGAGCTCTTTGAAGCATTGGGCATTGCACAGCCCAAGGTAAGGAACAGGCTTCTCCTGGAGATAGGCTGTCCTCCCTCCTCTTCTGGCTGGGGGAGAGGTTTCTAGGTCACTAAACCGTATGCTTGGATGTATGCTCTGGAGGGATCAATGAATTTGTGTCCCTAACCTCCAGCAAGTGAGCAGACACAAACCAACACTCACGAGATGTTCACTGAGTGAATGAGGCTGGTTTTCTGCCCTGAGTCTTGCTGTTTCCCCCAGGGAGTGCTGCTATATGGACCCCCAGGCACAGGGAAGACACTTTTGGCCCGGGCTGTGGCTCATCATACAGACTGTACCTTTATACGTGTCTCTGGCTCAGAATTAGTGCAGAAATTCATCGGAGAAGGTAACAGTGGCTAGGAATGAGCAAGCCAAGTGGAAGGGTGGAGGGTACAAAGCCTACTAGCTCCTAATGCCAGGCTGGCCTCTGCACAGGGGCAAGAATGGTGAGGGAACTGTTTGTCATGGCACGAGAACATGCTCCATCTATTATCTTCATGGATGAAATTGACTCCATTGGCTCTTCACGGCTGGAAGGGGGCTCTGGAGGGGACAGTGAAGTGCAGCGCACAATGCTGGAGCTGCTCAACCAGCTGGATGGCTTTGAGGCCACCAAGAATATTAAGGTGAGGTGGTGGCCTCAGGACAAGCCAAGAGAAGGCCTGGGGTGACAAGCAAGCCAAAAAGCTTAGCTGAATCTCCTCCTTTTCTGTGCTTAGGTTATCATGGCTACTAATAGGATTGATATCCTGGATTCTGCACTGCTTCGCCCTGGGCGCATTGACAGAAAAATTGAATTCCCACCCCCCAATGAGGAGGTCTGTGATGGGTGGTACCTGGAGTGGCCGTGGCTGTGGGGGTGGGGAGTGGGGCTCAGGGCTCTTTTCTCCCATCTCTAGGCCCGACTGGACATTTTGAAGATTCACTCTCGGAAAATGAATCTGACCCGGGGGATCAACCTGAGAAAAATCGCTGAGCTGATGCCAGGAGCATCAGGGGCTGAAGTGAAGGTAATTAAAGTCTCAGAAAGGGGGCAATAGCAGGAATGTCTGGGTTCAGGGACCAACTAGGTGTTGAAGGGCCATAGCAACAGGGTCTCAGCTTCCTTCTCTTGCTCAGGGTGTATGCACAGAGGCTGGCATGTATGCACTACGGGAACGGCGAGTCCATGTCACCCAGGAGGACTTTGAGATGGCTGTCGCCAAGGTACATTCCTCCACCTTTCTGTCTTTGCTGATGGGCTGATGGTGGCGGTGGAACAGGGGCTTAGCTTGTGTTCATTCAGTTCATAGCTTAATGCTCATACGTGCTTGCTCTCTTTCCCCAGGTCATGCAGAAAGATAGTGAGAAAAACATGTCCATCAAGAAACTTTGGAAGTGAGGGATGTCTTTTGTGTATATCCCTTAAATAAAGGTCTGTGGGACAAGCCCTCTAGAACTCGAATATGTTAATGAGTGGTCACACAATTCAATGACCAGGTCTGGACACCACCAGTAAACAAAGGAATTTATTTGGAAATTTCCAAACCTGCCAGAAGTGGCATTTGCCAAGCCCTAGGCCCACCCTCCTGACGAAGCTCCAAAAGACAAAAACAATCCTCCCAGCCTCCCCTCACCTTATGATGCCCTCCACCACGCACACACACCCCTACCTCTGGCTGGGCTAGAGATGTGGTGCATCCCCTCCTCTCTCTCGGAGGCTCCAGCTCCCTCAGCCCAACACCTGGGTAGAGGGGCAGCCCCCTGGCATCCCAGGAGATGATGGCGGCTATAGCCGCTTGCATAGATTTGAGTAAAGAAAATAAGGAAGGAGGCACCAAATAGGGCTCCTTGAAAAACCCCAACTTACCCCTGTACAAAAAAGTGGCTCCCACATAGAAAATCCTGCTCCCCAAATAGTGCAAATACCCAAAAGAAAGGAAAATACCAGCAACAAGGCTGGGTTATAGGAATGGCAAAGAACTTTGGTTTAGAAAGGCTAGGAAGAGTCTGGGCTGGGCCTCCTCTTCCTCACCCAGCTCCTTAGAGCCAGCTCTGCCCAAGAGGGGAGCCTGTAAACAAGCAAACCCAGCAGCCTTTGGTTCCAGAATGTCTGTTATGACAACAAAGCACAGCCTCCAGCAGTCCTACTTGGGCCTGCCTGCAGGGAGCAGAGCAGGCATCTTGAGAACCCAATTAAAGCCAACGCAAAAAGTAAGTAATAAGGCTTTGGGGACCAAGCAACAAGAATCCTATCTCTACATTTAAGAAACTAAAGCTGGGGAATAGAGGTTAACAGGAGACACTGTCACCCCTCATCCCATCCTACGTGTCTTCAGCCCCAGCCAGGTCCCAGAAGATGGTCCCCTGCCAGGCTCTAGGGCTGGGAAGGAAGGAAGACATCCCTGAGCAGTTAGGTCAGGCGAATTCCCAGCACCTGTTCCAGTTCCTGCCTTCGCTGCTGCACCTGGAGGAGGAAAAACATGGCTCAGGCCTCTGCTATTCAAAACCAAAGAAAGACAGACTGGGCAGAGCCTCACCTTGGCAAAGATGTGCCTCCCCACTGCTTCTTGGGCCCAGGGCTGGTGGTAGAAAGCAGCCCGTCTCTCCTCCTCAGGATTTCCGATCACATCAGTGATGATCTGCAGACAGCCCAGAGGAAAGCCATGAAATAATTCTTACCCCTGAGCCAGTCTGCCCTTTGAACTGGAAGAATAGTACTTGGGGATAAAAATCACACAGAGCTTCCCATGGGTGAAAAGGACAGAAGACCATACCTTGAGGTCTCGGCGTTGAGAACGGAGCCATTCCTGGATGAAGTCCTGGGGGTCAGTGCTAAAGCTGAGCATGAAATCCCTCTGAGTCTTTAACTGGTTGATGGACTCAATGGTCTCATGGATCTGGGGAAGGGGTGCATGTGTCAGATGTGCTCCCCGATGGGATCTATTCTCACTAAGCCAGAGATTCTATCCCCAACATGCTGTAAGTATGAAAATAACAGGCCCGCCCTCATCCTGGGTCCCAGAGGAGGTGGTAGGAGTGGAGGGCCCACCTTGACATCTAGAGAGGCAATCTCCTGCTGGTTGGTGGTAGAGGCCAGAAAATTGCTCATCTGGGCTTTCAGTGGGTCATCCACCTCCACATCAATGTCATAACATGCTGTCTTTTTCTGGTCATTTGGGTCCACACTGCAGGCAGTGCACAGGAAAACAAGGGGAAGTGTGTAGCCATGTCCATCATGCCCACCTGGGGCTCATTCTGTGCAATAAACCAAGCCACCGTGCCTCTCTTTGGCTTTAGATCAAGCCATGGGTGAACCTGCTCTTCAGAGTTTCCGTGTCTCCTTCACTTACCTAATGACATGGTTGATGACAATGGGGTCTGGATGCTGTAGCAATCCAGCCAACTTCATGGGAATCTCAGAGAACCGGAGTCGGCCACAGCTGAAGATCTGGAAAGAGCACCAAAGATGGTGATGCCTGAGAGCACAGGAGGTGTGGACCATTAAGGGCCAGCAAGGGCAGCAGTCAAAAAGACTGGCCAAGAACTAGCCTATTGGGGCTCTAAGGCAGATGAGGCGGGCTGGGAAGGCAAAGGATGGCGCCCAACTAACCTGGCGGAAGTAACGGTTGCAATTGATGTACTCGCGCTCGTGCCCATCTTGCAGCTGATTGTGCTTGATATAAAGCCACAGGGCCTGCATGATGGCAGCCCTCGTCTGTGTGTGTACTCCCAGCAGCCTTGCCAGCCGAGGGTCCAGTTTATACTGGGGAGGCTGGGGATGGACAGAGGGGAGTCATAGGAGGGGTTTTTGTAGGAAAACCAAGCAGAACACAGCAGGGACAGGAAGGGTTTATAGAAATCTGCCCTCCCCCACAAGTCCCTGTGATCCTAAGGGCCTCTGACACCTGATGGTCCAGCATGAGCAGAAGGGTGCACTTGACATTTAGGTCCCCTGGCCGTTTCACCTGGAAGCCATCTGTTTCCTGGGTGGTGGGCATCCGGTGCCACTAACAGGTAGGAGGGGAGGGGAACAGTACTTTTCACCAACGGGAAGGCTCCAAGAGTCCTTGGCCATTCCCCAAATGACCCATTAGCCTGTGACTGATAAGCTCTCCCCAGGCCCAAGGCCATTCTTACCTCCACCAGATGGTTGTCGGGTCCATATAGTTCCTTGTCCAACTCAATGACAAGACTCTTAAAGAATGAAGAAAACTTCCTCTTCTGTTTGCTAGGCTGGGAATGGAAAAGGATTATGAGATTGGGGGGGAGGTGGTGGTGCTGCGGAGTTCTTGTACCAAAAGCTCTGTACTAATCCCCCAAAAGGAATATTGTTTCAGCCCTGGAATTCAGGACACTGATGAATTTAGGTCCCTGAAGGAGCTGTCAGATTGGGTAAATTGACCAGCCACAGGGGAAAGGCTTAATGCAGCCTCACTGCCAGCCACTTTAAGACACTTGGCTGCCATCTGCAGGAAATTTACAACTACACATCTTCAACCTGGGACTGGGGATGTGGCTCAATGGTAGAGTGCATGTGTGATGCCCTTTCTATTCCCAGCACCAACAAAACAAAAACCAGCCTCTAGTTGGCTAGGGCTGTGTCCTCTCCCTGTGGCAGGACTTCTCTGGTAATGCCCATTTCTGGTCCCAGTCTTAAACCCATACAGGCCTCCTCCCCTTCGTACACCCCTTTCCCCAACTCACATCATCCAGCAGTTTTCCCTCCACTCGGAGTTCCCAGGAAGCCACCTTGTCCCCTGCTGGAGTTCCCCCAGGGGTCCCTGCAGTTCCCGCACTATCACCTTCTGCCTTGCTGGGACTGAATGTATTGGAAATGTAGATCCGAAGCTTCCGCTTTTGCTAAAGAGGGGAAAAACAAACAACTAGAGGTGGACCAACAGTTAGAAATCACTACCCAATCACCTCCCAGATGAGCTCATTCAGCAATCCATACTGAGTGCTATAGACCAGGGACTGTGCTAGGCAGTGGGAAATGGAGGCAGTAATCCTAGCCCTGGCCTTCAAGGAATTCACAATAATATGAGGAAAACAGATATATCACCACTAATGCCAACACAGAGAGACTGGCAGTGTGACGGGTACACATAGGGTGCTGTCAAGAAAGTCAGAAGCGAGCTGGGGCTGGGGCTCAGTGGTAGAGTGCCCGCCTAGCACGTGTGAGACCCTGGGTTTGATCCTCAGCACCACATAAAAATAAAATAAAGGTATTGTGTCCACCTACAACTAAAACAAAATATTTTTTTTTAAAAAGTCAGAAGTCCCTGGGTCTGGGAGTGTGGCTTAGTGGTAGAGTGCTTACCTAGCATGTGTGAGGCCCTGGTTTCATCCATAGGACCACAAAAACAACAAAGAAATGAAGCCTCCAGGTTATATTTTACATGAAACCTAAATAAGCACCATTGCCCCCCCAAATATCCTAGGCTCCTGGAAAGCCTTCACCACAGGAGACTATTCTAGATTATTTTTAGGAGTACAGAGTGTGAAAGAAATGAAAGCCTCTCTAGAGATGGTAAGAGAAAGGAACTATCCAGGCAGGTATGATGGTGCACCTGTGATCCCAGCAACTTGGGAGGCTGAGGCAGGAGGATCACAAATTTGAGGCCAGCGTGGGCAACTACGGAAGACCTCAGCAACTTAGCAAGACCCAGTCCTAAAATAAAAATAGCAAAGCTTGGGGACATAGCTTAGTGGTAAAGTGTCCCTAGGTTACAAAAAAAAAAAAGGAACTACCCTACTATCTTATCTACCCTTTGGCACCTTTCAGACTTTTGACCACATGATCCATAACTTTTTTTTTTTTTTTTGTAACTGAGGAATGAACCCAGGGGTACTTACCACTGAGCTACATCCTCAGTCCTTTTTATTTTTTGAGACAGGGTCTTACCAAGTTATTGAGGCTGGCCTCAGACTTACAATACTCTGCCTCAGTCTCCTGAGGCACACATTTACATTTTAAATAATCATCCAGGGGCTGGGAATGTGATTCAATGGTAAAGCATTTGCCTAGCATGTGGGAGGCCATGGGTTCAATTCCCATTTCAGTCTGCTAAAAGAAAAAAGAAAGTACTTCACTACTGACATATTTTTATGTTATATTCATTTAAAATATGCTGACCACAACATATTAAATTGAGTTCACGTCCTACTAATGGGCTGCATCTTGCATGTGAAAAACACTGCTCTAGTTCAATGAAGACCCTCGCTTGGCCCTGGAAACAAGGTGGACGTAGGAAAGGGAGGACAAACATTTTGGGAAAGACCCCAGTAATCAGGGTTGCACATACTGTCAGAGGCTTTTTGATGGCCTCCTGGATCTCCATCCGCTTGCGAGCAATGGTCTGGTCCAGCTTCCGCTCAAAAGCTAAGAGATCCATGTATGCCTGAGACTCTGGGACAAGCTCCCGAATCTGAGGGTAAAGAAATTCAACAGCTTGCTTCCAGCAGCACTGGCTCTTTCTTCCCTTCCTTCCCCATCCAAGGATTGGGGGAGATGGCCTCCCACCCAGTCAGTCAGACACTGGGGAGAGCTTTCTCCCAACACACTCACTCGCTGAGGTAGAACCTTATCTGCCATCTTCCTCCTCTTTAACCTGGGGAGGACAGAAACAATCATTTAAGAGGGTTAACAGTCCAAAGGACTCTCGCCCCTGACCCACCCCTCCAGTCTCCAGCGACCCTCCCCAGGGAGCCAGGGATCTCCCTCAGTCATCAAAGCTCTTGGGATAGAAGGAAATCTTCTGCTACCACCAGAGCTAGACTAGGCAGTGTGGGAGAAATTAATGGTCTTACCCCCGGCGCTGGGCAGGAATCGGGGGCTGGGCCTGGGGCACAAGCAGGCGTTTTCGGAATGGATCCATCATGGTGGGTGGCATGCCAGGTCGAAGTGGAGCAGCAGTGCCAAATGGGGAGCCAGTAGGGGGTCCCACCTGCAAGCCAGCCATGGGCATCCGGCTCCCTGGGGACATGCCAGGCCGCTGGGGGAAGTAAGCCAGTGAGGGTGCATAGGTCAGTGGCAAGGCCCTACAAGGCAGGTAGCCTATGCCCTCCATCCCTCTCTTTAGCCAGGTCTGGCCCTGAGCAGCACATGGGGAGCCCCACTGGAGGCTGGAAACAAAGGGGAGCTGCCGCCTGAGCACAGGGTGTAAACCACACCTGCCCTGCCCTGCAACCGCCCTTGCAGCCGTGCCAGCAAATGAGGCTGCCAGAGCCCAGGGGTGGGAGGAGAGTGCTGCCTGCAGAGGGAAGGGCCTGGGGAGCTTCTCAGGGACTGTGCTGCCTTCCAGCCCCAGCATGCTGTGACCCTGCTCCCTGAGACCGGCGGGCTTTGAGGCACTCTTAGATGGTCCCACTAAGCATTCCACTCCTTCTCCCCCCAGATCTTGAGAAAGAAGCAAGGAGGGAGGGCGGGAGGCAGTGTCACAATCAGGCAGAGGGGTGTAGGAGGATATAAGCAAGCTAAGGGGCAGAGTCCCAGAGTCCATTCCTGTCACCAGCCTTATGGTGAGTGAAAAAGGCTGTCAGTATGCTGGCAAAACTATTAGGCAGAGGTACCCCAGGTGAGCAACTGCAAGAGGATGCCATGGATGTGTCCCCAATAGGTGGAGATGACCTCAGGCACAGAACAGAGACCATTTGGTCACCATATGGCCCCTATCCACAACCAGAACTTAATCCTTCTCTCAACTCCTTACTGTTAACCCCTCCTGCCCCTAAGCCAGAAGACCCCAAAAGAGAAGCTATGGCCCCAGGGTCACTGTGAGAGTGAGAGCAGCTGACACCTGGACTCTGCCCTTGATCCAGGCACCACCTGGCAGCCTGGCTGGTGCTGGCTCAACTTAACCCTAGCAATCCCAAATTAGAGAGTGGGGATCAGATTATCCTGGGATGCAAGAAGCAGAGTCACAGGGTAAGCAGCCACAATCTGGATGACAGAAATAGCTTCTTTTAAAGCCTGCAGAAACATCGCTCGACCCAGGCTCAGCTCCCCAGCATTTCTGTAGAGCCCATCTGGGAGTCCCTCCACCCCTCAACCCCCTTCCCATGGCTGCTGCCTGCAAGGCCTGTTTGGCAGCTCTGCTTCGCACACACTGTCCCTGGCAGCTTCCCGGGGCTGGCCCCAGGGCCCAGATTATGCAACCAGCACAACCAGCCAACCAAACCAGGCTGAGTGGAAACTCGCACCAAATCAAAGGACCCTCCCCCATCCCAGCATCCTGGAGATGTCTCCTCCGCTTCTTAATGGGGCACCCAAAAGATTGTCCCACTAGAGTCAGATTTGTGACCAGACGCAGAAATGGAGAAAACCTGACCCAGAGATGTTTGGAAGGGAACAAGGGAAGTAGGGTGGGAGAGTTTGTAGAATGAGGAGTTAAAAGTAGGGGCCCTGGGACCTCAGAAGTCCTGCCACAAGTCTCTCCCCCATCAGGAAGAAATTCATCAGAGCTGCTGAAAGGCAAAAGACAGCCTGTTTTTCTGCCTTAATGAGCCATGGCCAGAGATTACAGAAAGAGGCCGGGGGGTGGGGGGGGGGGGGGGGGGGCACAGCTGTTTAAGCCCAGCCCAGAAATCTCAGGTTTGAGTTTTTCCCAAAGTTTAGGACAAAGGGAAGGAACAACTGCAAAGAGTGAGCTAGTGAGATGTGGTCCCAAGAAACTACTCACTAGGGTTCACAAAACCTGCAGCACCACACAATCCTCCTGGGCAGGTGCTCAGGTAACAGGAAATTCCAAAACCAGGCAGCACAGGAGGGCCTGGAATAGGCCTCACCCTATAAAGTCTGGAGACATCTGCTCCAGACTTCCTGGGCTCTGAGCCCCCAGCAGAAGGCTGCTTACAGTTCAAGTCCTGGCTCAGCCTGGCCAAGCTCCACACCTGGGCTTTGAAGCACCAGTAATTCCTCCCCCTTCAGAACAACAACTCAAGGGTTTTTTTTTTTTTTAACAACTCAGTCTCCCAGCCTCCCCTCCTGCAGCAGGGCTAGGCAGGCCTGGTTCGGTCCTCTGAACCCCAGAAGGTGCAGCGATTTCCTTTCCTTTGGCCCAGCACCCACCCATATTCCAAGCTTAACAATCACCCAGGAGAACAGGGCAGGAGGTTGGGCCTGATGCTGCAGCCTCCAAGGGAGCAATCTAGGGCTCAGGTGAGACATGCTCTGCTTCATCCAAAGCCTTTGGCCCTGATGCTTCTGGTGGATGGGCCCCCAACACACATCCCATGAATAGAAAGTATTTGGAACTCTGGAGTAAACCCAATGATACATAGTTGGATTTTGTTTGTTTGTTGTTTGTTTATTTTAAGCTTTTCAGTTGACTGTGATCCAAAGCTAGAACCACCCTCTGGAGGGAGGTGGGCTATCATATCCCTTCTTTCAACAGGTTCACCTGTTTGCCCAGTTAGGCCCCCAAATCCTTGTTCTTCCATTTACTCCACGGAGCCTTATCAGACAGGAACTCCTTTGTTCCCCAGACCTCAAGCCTTGGAAGTCATACAACTGAACTTAGAAAGCAACAAGATCCCCCTTAAACTCAACCGAAGTTAGCTGGCTTCTTCCCATCTATCTCTTTTGTCCCTCAGAGGAGGAGGAGGATGGGGAGATGATGATGATGGGAAACTGGTGGGGTGGGAAGTCCAGCTATCTCCTACGCTATACCTAACAGCCCAGGGCTAGCCAGCCAGCCAGCCTGGGATTGCCACAAGACCCAAGGCCATTCCCCAGAAACACTATGGAATCCATCCTCACAGGGGCTTTCCCAAGGGCACATTTCCTATGGGTTGCATGCCAAGGAAACTGAAGAGGATTTAGTCTGTTCCAGGTCCACCAAGGCCAAAAGCTCCCAAGAAGCTCTCAGGCCAGGTCTCAGCTAGCAGGCCCAGGGGCGAGAATGACTGATGCAGGGTCCCTCAGTAACACCCTGGACCCATGCATCCCCAAGGGGGAGAACAAGATGGGAAAGATGGACAACATTTAGAGTTCTTGGAACCAGTTTTGTCTCTGTTCATACTCAAACCCGTTGTTTTCTTTTGAAGAAGAAAGGGGAATAAAGAGTAAGGGGGGAAAAAATCACTATCCCCAATTAAATAAGCATCTCCTTTGAAAGTGAGGGCTCGGGGGTCTTGGCAGATTAGGTATAGGAGAATCCACTTGTGAGACCTCTACCTAAGGACACCAAGATATAACACAGGAAGCCATTGTGCACACCTTAAGACATTAGCACAACATGGGTTAGGATATGGCGCTGTCGGAACCTGGAAACTAAATAAAAGCAGAGAGGGGTGGAAAAAAGGATGGACACAAATCCCAAGCATTTTAGGGCAACCTGAAACAATGCACTGGGGAACTGACCAGCCCCATAACAGAGTCAGGCTGACCACAGGATCAACTCTCTGCCTCTCAATGACCTTTGAAGCTGCAACCTGAGATGCTGTCTTCCAGAGATCAGGACAGTACCCTTTGAAGCAACTCCTGCAGCTGCAAGCTCCTCTAGACCCAGACCAGTAAGACTCGCTGAAACAAACCATTCAGATCCTCAAGACTCATCAACTCCTGGACAATGACACTAGGCAGGAAGCCCAGAAGACAGTTTGCCCAAAATGGTCTGTTACTGGGCTGGGTCTTCCTCAGGCCTGGCCACCACTGTCTCTGGTCTAACCCAGAGTAATCCTGGCAAAGGCCTGGGACTGACCAGGGAGTCTAGTCTGCTCCTGCACAGGCTGGAGTTCCTGAGCCCTCTCCTCTGCCTCCCACGCTGTGGGAAGCGAGGCCTCCTTCCTCCTCACTAGTTAGCAGCTGGGAGCCATCTCAGACAGGCTAGGGCTCTGCCAGTTCCCAACTATTAAAAAGGAGAGCAGACCTAGAGTGGGACCGAGGCCAATGCTGGGTAACCCTGGATTCTCAGTAAGGACCCTTTTCCAAAACTTCATCAACTCTCAGGGCTCCTCAACCCAGAAACTGCACTAGGCTTCCCAACCCAAGCGCGCCCACAACGCCTCCATCTCTCACGCAGAATCCCTGTGCCAAGAAGACAAGAGACTCTTCCAACTGCTTCAAACCTTCCACCCTTTTCTCTAACTCTGCCACCATTCCCTAGCCGCAATCCGAGGGTCCTCAGCTTGGCCCTTCACTGGCTCCTGAGAATTCCTCTTGCAAGGCCCCTGCGCCTTCTTCCCGGTGCTCCTCCAGAGCCCTCACTCAAGGCCCCCGGGCAATATAACCTGGCGCCCTCGCGGCGCCGACCGCCGGTCGGCCCGCCTTACCTGGTACTGAGCAGCGGGGCCCGCGGGGCCCATGGGGCGGAAGGCGGCAGTCCCGGGTCCCCCCACGCCTCCAGCGGGCCCCGGGCCCCTGAGCGCCGGGCCGGGCAGCATTCCGGGTCCGGCTGGGGGAGGCGGCGCTCCCAGGGCCGCAGCCACGGCGCCGCCGCCGGGACTCAGCGGGGGCAGCGGGAACCCGCCCGCGCCACGGCCCGACATAGCTCCGTCCCGTCCTGCGGTTCTCGGATCCGGCCTCCGGGTTCCGCGTCGAGTCCGCTCCGCGCGCTGTTCTCCGCAATCCGGGACTTTCCGATCTTAATTCCGGGTTCCGAGGTTTATCAATCCGGGTTCCGGGATTTCCTAATCCAAGTTCGCGAGTTCCTCACAGACGCGCTTTGGGTCAGGGACGACCGTGATTCCGCTCCTACATAGGAGATCCGGATCCGGGATCTGCTGCGGGCCCGCTCGCCGCCTCCGGCCTCCGGAGTTTTGATCGCCGGAGTCCAGTTACCAGAGGCGGCCACTCACTCCAAGCCCCGCCCAACTCGGGCCAGCGCTATGCCCCGCCTCTACCTAGCAGTCCAATGGAGAACGACTCTTCAAGTCTCGCCCCTCGAGAGACACGCCCCTAACAGAGACACCGCGCCTAACCGCCGGCCTCAGAGCCCCGCCCACACCCCTTGGGCTGGCCCTTCACCGGAGGGGCGGGAGCGGAAGTTGCGCATGGAAGCGCCAAGCCAGGGGCGGGGTCAGAGGTCGAAGGTCAGTCGGGGCCTCCACAGCTACAGCTTTCTGCGGGTTGTAGCTACCTCATCAAGATACCAGACTGTACTCCGTCAAAATAGTTTCGTTAAGTCCTTCTTCTTTCTTTCTTTTATTTTTGGTGCTAGAGCTTGAACCCAGGGGTTCTCTGCCACTCAGCTGCAGCCCCAGCCCTTTTTATTTTTTAAGACAGGGCCTCGCTTAGGCTGCTCTTGATGTCAGTCGTTCTTCATTTTCAGCGTTAAAGAACCTTCAGAACTGTTATCTGGGGCAGAAGAGCCATCGACTGGGTTTGTTTTTAAAAAGCTCATCCTGGTTGCTCCGAGCTGCCAGGGAACATGGGCGGCTCCAGACTTAATCCAGCTGTGTGAACGGTTGACTTGGCCGGACGCCTAGGTCTTATCACACATATTTAAGATGGGTCTGCCTGTCTTCAAGGAAGCCTGATGCTTTATTCCACAGGACATGTTTCTAGTCGAAGGAAATTTGCATAACAAGATACCTCCCTGTAGTTAAATAAGTTCTCCAGTGTTTATAGCACTACATTTTCAAAAATTCAGTACTTTTTCAGATACCACTGTCCTGTTCTCAGAAGGTGTTCAACATAAAAGTGCTTCAGCTGTGCTAGGGACCAACCTTGTGGTGTGGAGTCTCCCTCCCCAATACAGATCAGTGCTTCGTAAACTTTAATGAACATAAAATACAGATACCTGAGGCTCTTGTTAAAAATGAAGTTTATGATTCAGTAGGTCGGGGCAGGACCCAAGATTCTGCATTTCTAACAACCTCCCAGGGTGTGCGCTGAGTAAATCACTCTTTTGGGAAGCCACCACAGATATATTTTTCCCTACAAAAATATCCTCTGCTTTATGTTTTCATCCCCAGCCAAGTGATTGATTCCTTCCTTGCACCCCGGATACTGTTTATAAAACAGTCTTCCATCCCTTTTTAGAAATTATTTCTCACCTGCACCTCTTTGTATCTTTGTTTGTGATAAATCCTGCTGTGACTGTTTTCCTGCCTCTTGGTCTTCTCAGAGATCCCTCTCCTGTTTTCCCCTGAGTTGGTTACCTGTCACTATGGGAGCAGGCTACTGAAATTCCTTGTTTCAGTCATTGAACTATGGCCCTTTCCCAACTCTGTATGATGGATAATTAATGTCTATTTCCACCCTTTGAAACTTCTAGAACAATAGTAGTTCTGGAGAAAGTGCTAGGGGCAGTAGTGAATCAGAATCCTCTGGGGACCTATTCCAAATGATCCCTGCCAGCCTTCCCTGCAAACCAATGGCTCCCAGTGTGGTATTATAAAAATAAGCCTTCCCATTAATTCTGATACAGTCCCCTTTGTAGAGAACCACCACTCTGGAAAACAGGCAAGCTAATACATGCATTTAAAAATAGATAAAACAGCTAAATATAATCTAGGCCCTGTAAATTGTTTGCTTAAACCCTCCCAGCTCCCTATTGCTCTTAAATTGAATATCACACTCTCTCCCATGATATATAAGACTCTGCAGACCCTGACTCCTGCTTACCTCTGTAGTCTCATTTTAAATCTCTGCCTTTGTCTCTTGACAAATTCTCAAACCACCAGACCCTATTCTTTCTTAACTTCTCTGCTGTCTTTCTCTAGTTCCCACCAAATGATTATCATAGTATGTAATTAAATATGTGTATACTGGCTTACCATCTGATCTGGCTCCTTCACTAAAATAGAAAACTCTATGAAGGCAGGATTCTTTCTCTCTGGTATTCACATAACATTAACTATATCAGCAAACACTTAATTGTGCATGTATGAATATGTAAATTCCATTATGCATAATTACGGTGCAATAAAAATATGGAAAAAATTTTAAAGTAAACAATTCAGTGACATTACATTCACACTATTCTGCCATCATCACCTCTATTTAGTTCTGAAACAGTTGTTATCACCCCAAAATAAAATTAAGCATTAAGCATTATCCATTCCTCCCTTCTTCCCAATCCCTGGCACCCACCAATCTGCATTCGATCTCTATGAATTACCTGTTCTGAAGTTCTGGATATTTCATGTAACTGGATATTTTGTGTGACTTTTGTGTCTGTCTTTCTTCACTAAGCATAAGGCGATTTTGTTTTTGTTAGTACTGGGGACTGAACTTAGGGGTGCTCTATACTGAGTTACTCCCACAGTTCTTTATTTTTTATTTTGAAACAGGATCTTGTTAAGTTGCTGAGGCTGGCCTTGAACTTGCAATCCTCCTGCCTCAGCCTCCCAAGTTGCTGGAATCACAGGTGTGCACCATCATGCCCAGCTAAACACGTTTTTGAGGTTCATGTATGTTGTGGCATGGATCAGTACTTTCTTTTTATGGCTGAATAAACTCCATTGCATGTGGAGTAATTTCTCTTTTTTTTATTTTGTCATTGATTTCTACTCTCAGTCCATTATGATCTGATAGAACACAAGGCAGTATCTCTATTTTTTTTGCATTTCCTAAGGGTTGTTTTGTAGCATAACATGGTCTATTTTCGAGAAGGTTCCATGTGCTGCTGAGAAGAAAGTGAATCCGCTCGTTGATGGATGGGATATTCTATATATGTCTATTAAGTCTAGGTTATTGATTGTGTTATTGAGTTCTATCGTTTCTTTGGTTGGTTTTTGTTTGGAAGATCTATCTAGTGGTGACAGTGGTGCGTTAAAGTCACCCAGAATTATTGTGTTGTAGTCTATGTGATTCCTTAAATTGAGAAGGATTTGTTTGATGTACAGGGATGCACCATTGTTTGGGGCATAAATAATACTTACTATCATTATGTCTTCCTGATTTATGGTTCCCTTAAGCAGTATGAAATGTCCTTCTTTATCCCTTCTGACTAACTTTGGCTTGAAGTCCACTTTATCTGATATAAGGATGGAAACCCCCGCTTTTTTACTGAGTCCATGTGCGTGGTAGGTTTTTTCCCATCCTTTCACCTTTAGTCTGTGGATGTCCTTTTCTATGAGATGAGTCTTTTGCAGGCAGCATATTGTTGGATCTTTCTTTTTAATCCATTCTGCCAGTCTATGCCTTTTGATTGATGAGTTTAGGCCATTAACATTCAGGATTATTATTGAGATATGATTTGTATTCCCAGTCACTTGGCTTATTTTTGGTTTTTAGGTTGGCTTGGTTTCTCCTTTGAGTGGTTTTTCTCTAAGGTAGTTCCTCCCTTTGCTGACCTACATTGTTGTTTTTCATTTCCTCCTCGTGGACTATTTTGTTGAGAACATTCTGTAGTGCAAGCTTTCTATTTGTAAATTCTTTTAACTTTTGTTTATCATGGAAGGATTTTATTTCATCTTCAAATCTGAAGGTTAGTTTTGCTGGGTATAGGATTCTTGGTTGGCAACCATGTTCTTTCAGAGCTTGAAATATGTTCCAGGCCCTTCTAGCTTTTAGAGTCTGGGTTGAGAAGTCGGCTGCTATCCGTATTGGTCTCCCCCTATATGTAATCTGATGCTTTTCTCTCGTGGCCTTCAAAATCCTATCTTTATTTTGAATGTTAGGCATTTTCATTATAATGTGCCTTGGTGTGGATCTGTTGTGATTTTGTGCATTTGGTGTTCTGTAAGCCTCTTGTATTTGACTTTCCATTTCTTTCTTCAGGTTTGGGAAATTTTCTGATATTATTTCATTGAATAGGTTATTCATTCCTTTGGTTTGTATCTCTGTGCCTTCCTCAATCCCAATAATTCTTAAATTTGGTCTTTTCATGATGTTCCATAGTTCTTGGAGATTCTGTTCATGATTTCTTACCATCTTCTCTGTTTGGGCAACTTTATTTTCAAGATTAAATATTTTGTCTTCATTGTCTGAGGTTCTGTCTTCCAAGTGGTCTAGTCTTTTGGTGATGCTTTCCATTGAGTTTTTTATTTGGTTTATTGTTTCCTTCATTTCAAGGATTTCCATTCGGTTTTTTTTTGTTTTGTTTTGTTTTGTTTTAGAATCTTTATCTCTTTGTTGAAATGATCTTTTGCTTCCTGCAGGTGCTCTTTCAGCTTATTGGTATTATCATTCATTGCCTGCATTTGCTCTCTTATCTCATCCTTTGCTTCACAAATCATCTTAATCATGTATAATCTTCTTCTAACATACTGTCATTGGATTCTATTAATATAGAATCTAGATTTGTTTGGATCATTTTCTTCCCTTGTTTTTTCTTGTTGTTCATGTATCTTCCCCTCTAGCAGTGCAGATCTGGGGTATTGCACATTTCCCCATATAGGCTTATAGTGGCCCTATAGGTTTCCAAAACCCTTTCTTTAAGGGGAGATCAATATTAGCAGTGCCCAAATCAGACACTATGCAATCCTAGACCAAATAGCCCCTATGGGGACAATAACAAAATTGTCATAGTAAACAGAATGAGTTCAAATATTATCTTCAGTAAAACAAACAGGTTTGCAATAAGGTCTGCAGTTTCTAATGGAGGACAAAGAGGATGCAGTGGGATGCAGAATGTGGCTGTTAATGGGATAAGAAAAGAATATACAGAAGTTCTAGAAAATAGAAAGGGTGAGAGTGTAATCAAAAGTAATTGGATATTAGCATGCAAAAAAGGGAGAAAGAGACTCTGAGGGAACAGGTAAACAAAAGGAAAAGAAAGCAAGAAAAGTAAAGAAATACTTAAATTTTTAAAAAGGAGAAAAAAAATCTACAGTACAACAGTCATACACTAATGAAACCTCCCAGTGTTCAGTAGCCTGATGCATGAGAGGTACCTGACAATGAGCTTCAAGCCTCCAGCAGGCGTCTCAGGATGGGATTTGCCCCACCCGAAGATCGGAACTATGGCTTCCAGGATTATCCAAGATGGCTGCTCTGGATTCGAAATGTGTTGGCAAATGGGGAGCTCACGGGTGGACGTGGAAGTTCAGGGGTGGACGTGGTCAGCTGGAGGTCCTGGAGACGGGATGCGGTTGGTCCATCAGGGATCCTGGAGGTCCGGTGTGTTTGGTGTGGTTGTGGGATCCTGGATGCTGGGTGCAATCAGTTGGTCTGGGGTCCCGGTGATAGGGCACAGTCAGTTGGTCTGGGGGTCCTGGCGGCAGGGAGCAGTCAGTCGATGTGAGGGTCCCAGAGGCAGGGAGTGATCAGTCGGGCTGAGGTATCCTGGAGACGGGGCTCAGTCAGCCTGGTCAGGGGTTCTCCAGGGCCTGGCTGTTGTCTCAAAATGGTGGCAGCCACGTGTAATCAAACCTGCAGGTACTGCAACAGTGAACTTCCAGGCAACAGCAGGCAGCTGGTGCTCCCCTGACGGTTGGCGATCAGTTTGCTGACTGTTGTCAGACCATCAGGAGGTGAACCTCATGCGTTGGGTGATGGATAGGTGTAAGGCAGGTGATGGACCGGTGAGAGGCAGGAAATGGCGGATGATAGGCGCCTGACAGTGAGCAATCTGCACTCAAAAAAGGCGTCAATATGCTGGCAGACTGTAGGTCATCACAGCAGACAAATGGGGTAAACACCAGGGGATCGATAAGCAGCAAAAACTGCCTCACCGAGAAACAGATATCCTCTGCTTGAAACCGGAGTTATGGAGCGACAAGGAACGCAGCCTCCCTCTAGTCCGCCATCTTGGATCTCCATTGCATGTGTATACCACAGTTTGTTTCTTTATTTGTTGATGGACATTAGAGCTGTTTCTGCTTCTTGGCTATTGTGATTAGTGTGCATCTATGAACATGCATGTGCTTATATTTTTTTTTGAGTAGTTGTTTTTAATTATTTGGTTATATACTGTGTCTTGATCATTATTATAATGTACATGAACAAACAAATGATCTATGAGTGTGGTAGGAGAGAATAATAAATAAATAATGTTAACATTGAGTTAACTGCTATGATAAAATATCCTAAAAATGTTAGGGAGAAAATAGAGACATCTAACACATGGTAGGGATAAAGGAAGATTTCATACAGAGTAAGCAAAGAGTAACTGAAAGCACATGAAAGAGAATACAAAAAGAAATGGCATTTATTGAGCACCTTCTATGTGTTAATCTCTGATATATGTTAACAAAGAAGATACATGCACAACAGATCACTTCCCCATGTACTATAGTTTTGATCTTGAGTGTCCCCCAAAGCACTGTGTGTGAAGGTCTTGGTCCCACAGCTTGGTACTATTGTGAGGCAGTAAAGTCTTTGAAAGGTGAGGCTTAGTGGGAGGTCCTTAGGTCACTGGAGGCATGCCCTTGATAGGGGATTCCTCTTTGTAACCTGGTATAGGCATTTATTTCCCACTACATGCTCATGCCATGATATGTTGCCTTGGCACAGTCCCAAAGCAACATGACCAGTCAATCATAGACTAGAACCTGTAAAACTGTGAGCCAAAATAAACCTTTTCTCTTTATAAGTTGATTGTCTCAGGTATTTTGTTATACTGATGACAAGGTACCCTGTTAATGGGGGAAAATGATCAATGAAGACTTCTTGAAGGAGGTTATGTATGAGTTAGGCAAAGAAGACAGAGTATGACTTAAAGGAATGAAGCAGTACTAGGTGAATCAGAATGAATCAGAATCTGTGTTGCTGGATCATCTTCTGTGTGCACGTTGTGGTCATAGTTCTCAACACACTATTTTCACAGTCAGCACAGTCTAGCAGGTAAAACATCAAAAGTGTAGAGACTTCTGATGTTGGGAACAGAGAGAGGTATACAAGCAGTGGGCATCAGCCAGGTACAATAATGCATGCCTACGATCCCAGGTACTTGGGAGGCTGAGGCAGGAGGATGACAAGTTCAAGGCTAATCTTGGCAACTTAGTGAGATCCTGTCTTAAAATAAAAACTAAAAAGGGCTCGGGATGCAGATCAGTGGTTCAAAAGAAAAGAACAACAAAACAGCAAAACCCTCGGGGGGGGGGGGGGGCGGGGCTTTGGCCTGGGAGCCAGTCTCTTAACCTCTTAACCATGAGAAGCCTCAGTGGTTTTATGTTCTTCTGATGTTGCTGTGATAAGGAGTTGGCAAAGAGAACCTAGGAAATTTGGAAAGGCTCCTTTGGAAGGAAAAATTGACAGATGGTGTTTACAGCTTTGCTTTGGTTCTTCCATCAGAGTTGAATGCCAGATGTTTTCTTCTGGTTTCTAAGCTAGTGTGTCACATCCAAAAGGCTCTTTTGCCCAAAGGTAATGATATGTGGGTATACACAGGTAAGAGTGAGCACACGGGTAGTGAATCCCATGCTGGCTCAGCAAAGTCTGACTTGCTGCTGTGTAAAGCCAAGATTTGGTGTTATTATTCTAATTGTTTTTAAATTTTTTTTTAAAGTCATGTAACAGCATCAGTGTCTGACAAAAGAGGACTAGATAATCCACATGAGACAATGTTACACAACCATTAAAAAGGGTGTTACAAGCTGGGCATGGTGGTGCTGTGTCAGTGATCCCAGTTGCTTGGGAGGCTGAGGCAGGAGGATTGCAAGTTTTAGGCCAACCTCAGCAATTTCATGAGACCCTATCTCAAACGTTTAAAAAAAAGGGCTGGGGGTATAGCTCTGTGGTGGAGCACCTGCATGTGTGAGGACCTGGTTTTGATCCCCAGTACCACAAAAAGAATTATGGAAAAGGTGTTATTAAAAGGAAAACTATAGATGTGGTAAGATCAGTAATTACTGAGTAGAAGAAAGGAAATGAAAGGTGAAGTTGAGGACACTTTTAGGGTAGTAAACTATTCTGTGTGACACAGTAATGGTGATCACATAATATGAATTTGTAGAACTCCAAAGAACTGACAGGACCATGGTGTGTGCCTTTAATCCCTGCTACTTGGCAGGCTTAGGCAAGAGGACCAAAAGTGTGAGGCCAGTCTCAGCAACTTAGCAAGACCCTGTCTCAAAATAAAATTTAAAAAAAGGCAGGGGCGGAGGGAGGAAGGCTGGGGATGCAACTTAGTGGTAAAGTGTTTGCCTGGCATGTACTAGGCCCTAGGTTCTTGGGGGAAAAATCCACAGAACTATGTAACACACAGAGGGAGCTTTAGTGTGAACTTCAGACTTTAGCTGATAATAATGCATCAGTACTAGTTCATTCATTGGAGCAAATGCATCACAGTAATGAAAGATGTTATTTTTTTTCTGTAGACCTAAAATTGTTGCAAAAAATAAAATCTATAAACTGAAGTGCTAAACACTGGAGTGGGGGAGTAGTGGGTGGCAAGGCTACAGCTAGTCTGTAACACTTTCACAATCTCTGGAGTTAAGGTCTGGGACATGATTTTGCAATTTGTTCTCTCTCCAGTGCACGGTAAAGACCTGCATGGCATTGTGGTCTCAGAGGCCTCTTCTAGTCACTTCTTAGATCCTTGAGGTGACCTGGATTTTGAATTTGGATCCAGAGCTATTGGTATAATTAATAAACAGATCACTAATATAGGGAGACAACAGGGAATGGCCTCTACTGGGATTCTTTCGTATCTGTACCCTCCTCCTAGCCCCTAAGTGTCCTTGTCCTTTCGGTTTCTCTCTTTAGCTCTTTTCTCTACACCTGATATATCCAGACATACTCATCTTCTTCCATCCTTTCAATTACTGTTTTCTGATGACCCTAAATCTCCATCTCCAACCACCACCTCTCTCTTGAGCTTCAGATCCATATTTCCAGTTGCCTGCTGGATGATTCCCAGCACTGCAAAAAATAAAAAAAATAAATAAAAAGCATAAAAGCCACTGACTTGTGAAAGAGTCTGTCTAAACTTCTTAGCAAGCATAATTGGCTCTTTTATTATCTGTCCTCATGCTTTTTTTTTTTTTTTTTAGTTGTAGATGGACATAATACTTTTATTTTTATGTGGTGTTGAGGATGGAACCCAGTGCCTCACATGTGCTAGGCAAGCACTCTGCCACTGAGCTATGACCCCAGTCCATGTCCTCATGCTATCCTGATAGCTTCATTTTCCACCAATAACCCATGTGTCCCACCATCAAGCCACAATGAACTCACCTCCTCTGAACATGCCAAGCTGCTTCATAGCTCTGTTTTCTTTCTGCCTACAGTGTCACTAGGATATAAGTTCCTCAAAGGCAGGGGCTTTGTCCTGTTTGCTGTTGTGTCCCCACTACCTAAAACCATACTTGGTATAAAGTTAAGTACTCAATACATATTTATTAAGTAAATAATCTTCCCCAGTTCTCTGCCATACAAGCAGTTTATCCTTCAAGGTCAGCTCAAATGTCATTGCCTCTGAAATTTTCGACTTACTATTCCCATCTTCCAACTTCCATCATCAATTTGTTGGGGCCTTTTTGATTTTTCGCAGTACTTGGTCCAAGGCTCTGTAACAATATGCAACATATTATGCCGCAGGCTTTGTGCGGGGAACTGTCTCCATCCACAAACCCCACCTGTGTGAACTCCAGGAGTCACAAGGACTTTGTGGAAACCACGAGGGCTCAGGAAATAACTCTGACAACTCCATTCCCCACCCCAGAACTCTGTTTCACTGTCCATTCTGATCAGTAGATAAACCATTAGGAGAGGTTGAAACCACCTTAACCTTAATTCACCAAATCCTTGAGCATAACCTTTGCCAGAACACTGATCCATTTGAAGGAACAACTTTTCCACTTCCCTAGGAAAGCACCTTTCATATAAGGACAGGGCCAGCCAGGCAAGCCTATTTGCCAAAATTAACTAAGGCGCCAATTTATAAAATTATCAGAATGTTTAAAAAATTATTTTTAGATGACACAGCTATTTTTTTTAGATGGGATTATTTTAACAGCCCCTTTTAATGCCTTGAAATTTAAGTTTTTCAATAAAAAAAGCAAAGTTTGGATGATATGCCCCAGAGGAATTGGAAAAAGATTAATACACATATAGCATTTGACAAAATAAAAAATGACATTCAAGGGCTGGCAGTATAGCTCAGTGGAAAAGCACTTGTCCAGCATTTGGGAGGCCCTGGTTTCTATCTCCAGCACTACAAAACAAAAAAAGAGACACTCAAAAGTTACCTGAAAGAAGTAAGTACCTGAAGAATCCTGCCAAATATGAGTGCAGATATTTTGGTTTCTAACCAAGAATGATTAGGATGTTGATTTGTAGCAGTTTGGTGAAATGAACATAAATGGGTAAACCATTCAAAGCTACAAAGGAGAAATGGGGGTGGTTTAAAGGGTTACCACGATATATCTTAAGGACTTGGCTCAGATTTGCTTTTGGTTTTGTCATTATTGTTTATGGGTTTTCTTCCTGCTCCTCCTCCTCCTCCTCCTTTTTCTCCCAGTAGTAAGAATTGAACCTGGGGTCTTGCACATGCTAGGCAAGTGCTAGCCTAAGCTACATCCCCTGCTTGCCTCAGATTTAATATGCATTAGTCAGAAATATGTTAGTTAGGATCCAAAAAAGAAAAACAAGAAGTGAACATGCTAAAAGTTATTTAAAATAAGAAATTTATGAGGAAGCAACAGGAGCAATCACATGACAAATACATATTGCTAAAGAAACACGAGATACACAAATGAAGATAACAGCAAAAATACTTTTCAGATCATAGAAAAAACAGCCGTGTTGAGATATAGTTGACAATCTGAATTACACAAATTGAAAAATTTTGAAGTAAACTACTTTTTTATTTGGTTCCAGGCATTGAACCAAGGGTGTGTAACCAACCCCCAGTCCTTTTTAAAAAAAATTTTAATCTATATATATCTTTAGTTGTAGGTGGACAGAATGCCTTTATCTTTATGTGGTGCTGAGGATGGAACCCAGTGCCCACACATGCTAGGCAAGCATTCTTCCATTGAGCTACAACTCCATTCCCTCCCCAGTCCTTTTTATTTTTTATTTTGAGACAGGGTTTCTGTGAATTGCATAGGGCCTAGCTAAATTGCTGAGGTTGGTCTCTATAATTTGCAATCCTCCTGACCCAGCCTCCTGAACCACAGGGATCACAGGCGTGTGCCACTGCACCCAGTCATAAACTATTTTCTTAAAGACTTTAATTACCTTATGACTTAACTTCAGACAAATTAAAAAATCCTTACAGTACTTTCATGAAGATTTAAAAAAAAATCAACTAAATCTTGCCAGCTGGGTGCGGTGGAGCAGGCCTGTAATCCCAGTAATTTAGGAGGCTGAGGCAGGAAGATCAGTCTCGGAAGCAGTGAAATCCTGTCTCAGAATAAAAAATAAAGAGGGTTGGGTACGTAGCTCGGTGGTAAAGCGCTTCTGGATTCAAAAACCAAAATACCCCAAATTTACCAGAAATCTCCAAAATCCGTTAAAACCAGGCCCTACAGTAGTTAACTTCGAGCAAGTTTATGAAGAGTTAAAAGAAACACTGCGTTTTGAAGAACTGGTATCAGGAGTCCTCCCCACTTTGCCCTTTTGAGCTGTCTGGGGGAGGGGATGATGTCTCTGATAGGCGTAGTTCCTTCATTCCGCTTCTGATCGAGGATACCAGAGGTGGGGATGATGACCAACGTTAATGACCAGAAGAAGGTGATGGTAACATCTTCTTTGGACAAACCCAAATTTTCATTTGGAGAAAAGTGAGCGAAAGATGATGGCCTAAGTGTTCTTTGCGTGTGGTGTGGGGCATAAAAATGGGAGTAGGAAGCGCGAGAAAAAAAAGGACTTTTCAAATACTGCCAGAGTCTCGCTAAACCTACTTCCTAGCTCAAGCGGGGGCAGCCTTCAATGGACCCCGGAGAAATTTGGGGGAGTAAGGGTCTCAAGACTTATGCTTTGCAAGATGCACTATCCTAGGAAGAAATGGAGCTGCGCGCGCAACTAACTGCAGGGACGGCGCGCGCGTTTAGACAGAACCACCAGAAGAAGACGCAGGGGAGGACAATCTCTTGTTTTCTTTATAGAGCCATTTTTTGCTGCAACATACAATTCCATTTCATTTTCACTTTGTTTTATTCAGTATTCATTATCCTGAGTCAAATATGTGCTCTCTGCCACACAGGATACAGGCCTCCTTACCCTTATTTTCCCTGCGCATCCCTCCTTTCGTTTTACCTTCTTGCCCGCCCCACTTGTCTCAGCCAATTCCGTTGAGATTTCGCGTTGACGTCACGAGTTTCTAGGCAGATCAGGAAAATCCTCCCGGCTGCTGAGCCGGGACGCGCCCCCTCCTGGTGGTGCGGACCAAACGGTCTGAGCGCGTGGCCGGCTGTTGAGAGAGGAGCTTGCTAGACGTCTAGCTACACGAAGAGTGGTGTCCCGTGAAGCGAAGAGCGGCCCCGCGAGGGCAAGGGACGTGCAGACGGCCCCGGCTCAGTGAGGATTTAGGTCTTATTTGGTTGGTTTGAGTTCATTCCGCGTTCTGCCCGCCTTTTCTATCAAATCTGGAGGCCTCGCTCATGGTCGGCTTCACACTAGTGACTGGGTGCCGGGAGGAGCCCTCGTTTTTTTTTTTCTTTTTCTTTTTTTGGTGCTGGCGACTGAACCCACGGCCTTCCCGATAATTTTTAAAATGTTTAAATACTGTCTGCCTTAAGTAAAAAAAAAAAACAAAACAAAAAAAACCTTGAATGGACTAGGTGCGATGACCACTCTTGTAATCCCAGCAACTTCGGAATTTAAAATTTAAGTTGGCTTACATTCTAGGCCAGCTTCAGCAATTTAGTCTCAAACTAAAAATGAAAAGGGCTAAGGTTGTAACTCAGTAGTAGAGCACCCCTGGGTTCAATCCCCAGTACCAAACAAACAAAAAACCCCTCATGACTCCCATGTGCACCCGCCCCTTACCCTGCTAGTTTCTAAGCTCTACCCAGCTAGAACTGCTAGAACTGGCCTTACGCCCTGCACCCAAGGGGCGGGCTGAGTTCCTTTCCATAAGTATTCACATATTTTATCTAGTTCTTTCATCTGTAGTTGCTGAACGTTCTTAGTAATTCCAGACTCTTGGGATCCAGCATTGGATAAAACAAAGGGTCCTACCAGTCCAGAGCAGGAGAGGCAGAGACACGGATGAGAGACACAGGCCTTTCAAGTAAAGAGGAGTGTGTTAGAGTGTGATGTGAGCCGTGGGAAATGAAGGTAACAGACTGAGTGAGCACTGGAGCTCTAACAGAGGGGAGATAAGTTGAATTGGGTAGTGTTGGGGGAGAAGGAAGTAAATCACAGCTGGAGGGAAGTGAAGGTGGTTTAAAGGGCAAAATGTAACTCCTTTTTATAAGAAACTGCAAGAAACCCTTGTATATAAGTGGAAGGTGGAAATCCCAAACTTGTACCTGAGGTCCACTGCAGGCCATTCAGCCAAAGCAATTCACAGCATATCAGTATTTGCCCCTCTTGCAACCAACCCCCAGGGACTAGTGTGCTGACCTAGACTATCAGACGTTTAATATTTTAAAATTTGGCATAGAATCTGTGAAATAAGTCAGAGGAATTTTAAAAAGATTTAAAAATTGTTTTCTCCTAGGGATGCTGATTTTGTTAACAAAATGAATATAAAATCTCATGTTTGAGAACCTGATTATAACCTGCCACTTGAAAGCAAGGTTGGAAGATTAGAGCTCTTGGGATAGTGCATAGGTGGTGGGGAGGGCATGAAAAAACAGAACAAAATGTGTGTCTGTTTATGAATATGCACCCTGCTTCTTATGCCTACTTATGGGCATAAATATGTACTAGTAGTGACTACAAGGAAAACCAGTAAACTTGATGTAGTAATCAGAAGTGGGGGGTTTTTGTCTTAGCTAGAATTCTAAGAGCGGAACATAGTCATGAGATAAATTCGCAGCAATGTCAGACTTTGCAAACACAGCTCAGGAGAGATTAATAGAAGGAGCTCTCAGATTAACTTCTGGAGAATTGTGACAGTTGTCCTCTCAAAGCACAAATAATCTGGATTCATGGAAGGTACAGAAGCAGTGAAAGACTGAGCATTGGCTTATATTCAAAATGCCTAGATTTGAATCCTGCCATCCTCTATTATTAATTATGTGGCCTGAAGCAAATTAGTTTACCTCTCTTGGCCTCCACTTCTTCATCTATAAAATTGGGGATTTTTCACAGGATTGTATGAGATAATGATAACAGAGCACCCTGTCCAGTGCTTGGATTATAATGTTAGAAATTATTACACAGATATAATAGAGTCAATCTGAAATAGTTATTAAGAGAGTACTTTGCATTCAGACTTCAAAAGTTCATTTGGATTATATCATGTACAGATAGATAATGTGACTTTTTTTTTTTTTAATTATGTACTATGGACTGAGGGTATAGCTCAGAAATAGAGTGCTTGTCTAATATGCACAGGGCCCTGGGTTCAATCCCCAGCACCAGAAGGAAACAAATGAACAAACAAAATGAATGTTAAACATGTCCATCAAGAAGTAGTAAATCCATTTTCTTTTGCCTTTCCCATGCCACTTCCAAAAAACAAAAACGACATATAAAATTGATATTGTCTAAATATTTTGTAAGGTGTAGAAAATATTTTAAAAAAACACTGCTATTTTTATTAACATACTTGATTTGAACTAACTTGTTTGATCCTTACTTATCTCCCTTTATTATATCACTTAGAATTATTATTTTATACATTTATCTTTCCCACTAGACTTCCACAAATTCTGTGTCACAGGACAAAACTGTCTTCAACAACTTAAATAGCTTGGCATGTTGTAGATGCTCAACAGTTGTTGAAAGAAAGAATATATAAATATAAGCAGTCCCACTTGGGACTTTTGTACTTTTTCCAACAGACTTGTTACTCAAAACACAGTTTTGAAATTTTCTTTAGAGTCTAAGTGCTTTATTTAGAATATCTTCAATGATAACAGATCTTCCTATGTAAGGAATATAAGTCACTTAGAGCAAAGTTTGGCCAATGACTGAGTAATATTTTTGTTTAAAGAATAAGATGGTTGAATAAAGAGATGTAAAGAATATGATGGTTGAATAAAGAGATAGATTTTTCTTTTACACCTTGGAAGTTCTAAAAATCATTTCAAAAAAAAGTTTTAAATAATGGTGTCATCAGTGGGAGCTCATAGCCTCCCATAGTGTAATTTTGAGGGATAACATTCACTTAGAAGTATGAATTTTGATAAGACTATTATCTTATGCATAAAACTAAAGTAGACCTGTACAAAACCTAGTGTTTGAAAATTCAAATATAAAATGAGAGAGTTGAGTGTGATCCCCCAATATACATTGTGGAGGAAAAAAGGAAAGTAAAAAGAATTTTTTCTTAGAAAAAATTAGCTTGAATAGGGTTTTGAAAGAAAACCGAACTTGGTATGAATTGGTGGTGAACAAAGAAGTGTACGCATAGACGTAACTCAGCCAAAGCAGTAAATCCAAAGTTGTTTTTTTTTTTTTTTTTTTTTTGGTTGAATGTGAAGGCAGGTTAAAAGGAGATGAATTATCTTGAGGAGTATTTCACAGAGGTCCTGAAGAAAGAGTCCTGATGAAACATTTCTCCCTCACGTCAGAAAACAAGATTGTAATGACCATGTTCTCTAGATTGAAGGTCATATTCTTTTACTGGATAGTGCCAGATAACACTGCAAATATCCATCTCTAAACTGTTTCACTTCACATGTTTCCATGTTGGCTTTCTATGAACTCAACCTAATAGATGGAGGCAAACTAGTAAAAGCATAAGTATAATATTAGCTTATATAGGAATCTTGCTAAGCAAATATTCCTTCATAACTGGGTATGGTGGCACAGACCTATAATCCTAGCTACTCTGGAGGCTTAGGCTGGAGGATTACAAGTTTGGGGCCAGCCTCAGCAATTTAGCAAGACTACATCTCAAAAAAAAAAATAATAATAACAGTTGGGGATGTAACTCAGTAGATGAACTCAGCACTCCTGGGTTCAGTCCCCAGTACTCCCAGTACTTAAATAAAAAGTATTCCTTTGTCCTTTAACATATATTCCCTCATCATAGTTCTATGCTCATAAGCCAACTTAAATAAATATATGCAAGAAGTTCTTCTAGTGCACTCAAATTACTGATATTTTTGCTACAGTCTCTTCAGACTACATGAAGTATCAGGAAAGGGACTGACTTAACAACATCGAAGAATTTTATATGACTTTTTTTTTTTTTTGGTCACTTTTTCTAACACTGCTGTCACTTTTCTTTCTCTCCAGCTTTTAGCTTTTCTCCCAAGGATGGAGATGCTTCTGTTTGGTGCCTGGACCCTGCTGACCTTGATTCCTTGCCCAGGTGAGGCTGTTTGGAAAAGTTTCTTAAGCCAGTATATGTGTGGATACACATGTCTGGTCAGTGAGGAAGGGAATGAAAAGTATGGAGTGGGGCAACAAGTATTTATTCATCTTGGCCCATGGGAGAAATTATCCTCTTTCTTGGGTCACTGGAACACAAAGTGCCCAGGTATCTCTGGGTTGTAATTGTGTTAACCTAAATTAATAGACTATCAGAGAGAACTCTCCCTAGGAAATATGCCTTTTCTGCAAGGCTCCCTGCTACCCTACAACTGTTCTTGTCTTTCTCCTTTCAAGAACATTTTACTTCTTTGTTGCAACCTTTTGTGTCATGATTAGCCATAACATGATCCTTTTTGTATGTGTGTGTGCTAGGCAAGGCATCACACATGCTAGGCAAGGACTCTACCACTAACTACATCTCCAGCCCTATAATGGAATCTTGTTAGGGCAGGGCCTATTATAACTCAGTTGCAAAAAGTTGTTGCATTGGTAAGAAAGGAACTCTGGAGCCTTATCAGGTAACATTTCTACAAGATCTGTGCAGAGGGAAATGTTTGTTAGATGTAATAGATGGTGGATATGATAGCTAAAGGCGACTTACAGGGAAGGCTTCAGGAGACTGTGCACCTCACCTGCATCAGGTGTCTAAAATATGTCTGATGTTTTCCTCAATGCAGCTGAGAATATTTCCCTAACTTTGTGCTGGGACACAATACCTGGGACAAAAAATTAACTTGAGGAAAAGCTTTTTTGGCTCATGGTTTCAGAGGTTTCAGTTCATGGCCACTTGTCCACATTGTTTTTGAGCGTGTGGTGAGGCAAAACATCATGGTAGGATCATGTGGTAGAACAAAGTTGCTCACCTTCTGGCAGCTGGGAAGCAAAAAGAGAAGAGTGGCCGGGTCCCAATATCCCTTTCTAGGGCATACCCCAAATGACCTGACTGTCTTCTACTAGACCTCACCTCCTGAAGGTCACCATCTCCCAGTAGTGCCACATGTTGGCAACCAAGCCTTTAATATATGGGCCTTTGGGGGACATTTAAGCTCTAAAGCATCATAGACGAAACTTGTAAGTACCCCAAAACATTTGTTTCCTTAGCAGCAAAGCAAAATGTAACATTATCACTCTGAAAAGAAAAGGTGGGAAGTTCCATGGGAAATGAGTGACCCTGGTAATGACTTTTAGGCCAGTGATTCTAAGAGTTTGATGTGTAGAAGGATCCCCAAGAGGCTTGTTTTTACCCCTGGCATGTTTCCAGGTCCTGTCTTCATCAGTTCATAATCACTCAGTCTGAGATGGAGTTGGAATCTGCAGTTTTACAAGCATACCAGCTGACTCTGGTAAAGGCAGTCATTACCTATAACTTGAGAAAAACACAGCTTTGAGGTATAAGTGACAAAGCTCTTTCGCCCAGGGATCTGTATGCTAATCCCAGGAGGGTTCTCAGCAGCCAGTCCTGGGGAGCTTCCAAAAATTCTAAAAGCTTAGGAAGAGAATAGATTTATGGACATGTTTTTTAGCTACACCATAAATTCCATGGTGAAATCAAGATCACAAGAAAGAAGATGAGTGGAAGGAGTAGTGGTGGAATCAGGACTCTGACCTGTTGATTAAAGGTCTTTTCTTGTCCAGTCTCCTGAACCTTTTCTATTCAGGCAGGTTTCCTGTTCCTTTACCTAGAACTAGATAAAATAGGCCCTGTATTTTGTCTAGGTCTCATGGTCTTCACTAGAGTCTTTGGCATATGTGGTTCATTTCAGGAGCCATAGAAGAGTTATTTGAGGTTTCTGTTTGGCCACATCAGGCCCTCGTGGAGTTTGGACAGTCCCTAGTGGTCAACTGCAGCACAACCTGCCCAAGTCCAGGACCCAGTGGAATTGAGACCTTCTTAAAGAAAACCCAGGTTGGCAAAGGACCTCAGTGGAAGGAGTTTCTCCTGGAAGATGTCACAGAGAACTCTGTCCTGCAGTGCTTCTTCTCTTGTGCAGGGATTCAAAAGGATACAAACCTGGACATCACTGTGTATAGTGAGTGGGGCAGAGGGCTGGGGAGGAAGGAGAAGTGGAAAAACGGGAGAATTAGGGCCCTTAATAAAGATTTCTGTCATACTGGAAGGATTTCAGAGGCAGTTGCTTCTTTTTCCCTTTGGCAGAGGCTGGGTTCTGGGTTTCGTGTTAGCAAACTATAGAGGGCTTCCAGACATAGCTTCTGGAGGACAGGAAGCAGATGCTAATAATGCTTACTTCTGAATCATCAAGAAAACATGAAATTAGTGCTGAATTATTTGCTACAAGTTGTTAGAATAACAGAAAGGAGAGTCTTTTTGAGTGGGGTAGTTAGTCTATGGTAAAGGATACCCTAAGCTAAAGAATGGGTAGGCTTTGAATCATTGGGGCAGGTGGTGAGGAAGATCTTTCAGTGGGCCATCTAGCATTGGCAAAGATAGGGCTGTAAGAATAAGTGGAATCTCTGTAGGGGAAGAACTTGGTTAGCTAGAGTGTTTTTTGTGTGATTCTAAAGGTACTTTAGAAGTTGCTCAGCCTCTGAAAACTTGTAAAAGGTAAAAGCTCTCCAGAATGGCAGCAACAAACAAAGGATCTCCCTTCAGTTGTCACATTTCTGGGTTATGGCTCTAGCCACCTTCATAGGCAAGAAGAACTAGAAGGCTAACTCATCCCATCTAGGGCAGGGGCAGCAGGAAATTGACACTATATATCAGATGATTTGAAGGTAGCAGTCCTCTTCTGTCGTTTGTACATTCACCGGCTTCCTGTCCTCTGCCATTTCTTTCTGGAGAAGTGGGTAGCTTTCTCTCATCAGGCTCTACCTTTTTCTTTTAAAGAGCCACCACAGCAGGTGATCCTGGAGCTGCAGCCTGCGTGGGTGGCTGTGGATGAAGCCTTTACAGTGAAGTGCCAAGTGCCCAGTGTGATACCCCTGGAGAACCTTACCCTTACCCTTCTCCGGAATAACCAAGAACTGCACAGAAAGAACTTTGTGAGCATGACTGTGGCCTCCCAAAGAGCTGAGGTCACCATCAGTGTCAGAGCCCAAAGAGAGAATGACAGGTGTAATTTCTCCTGCCGTGCAGAACTGGATTTGAGTTCACAAGGTGGAGGGCTCTTTCATGGCAACTCAGTTATTGAGGTACTCCGGATCTTTGGTGAGTCAGAGTCCAGGTGTGAAAGGAATCCTGGCACTCTTTTTGCTCATCTTTCTTTGGCTTTTGGGACCCAGTTCCCACAGGGTTTTGGCTGTGAGAGTAATTGAGCTCCACCTCTACTTTAACTCACCTTGAGAAAGAGAAAGAGAAATAGATTGATTTTAGCCCCACTTGTGTGGTCCTACACAACACATGATTCATCATGACTCTCCTTCTTTCTTTCCTTTTGCTAATTTCTTGGCAGAATTCTCTCAGAGTCCCCAGATCTGGATCTCTTCCCTTCTGGAGGTTGGGATGGCAGAGACTGTGAGCTGTAAGGTATCCAGGGTATTTCCAGCCAAAGAAGTTATATTTCACATGTTCCTGGGAGATCAGGAGCTGAACCCCTTCCTCTTCTGGAGAGAGGACACGGCATGGGCCAATGCCACTGTTCGGGCCATGGAGACTGGTGATCAGGAGTTGTCATGCCTTGTGTCTTTGGGTCCAATGGAACAGAAAGCAAGAAAGTTAGTGTATGTCTACAGTAAGTGACTTGCCTCTTCCTTTTCCCATGTGGGTTCTCTGCTCTTGAAAACTTACACAGAAATGGGTTGATAATTCAACTGTAGATATTCCTGCTAACCTTTGCCAGGAATACTCTCAGGTCAATATTAGTCTTCTCTTTGTGTGTAGGCAGGTTGGGATGTCCATCGTGACAGTTCTAGCCAGGCTTCATCCTCTGCTCCCTAAGGCCATCCTGCATACAGAGAAGTTCTTGATGTTTGAATTTCATTCTAGAATGAAGGGAAATCTAAGATGAAAAGACATTTTGCTGTCCTTTTAACAGAGGCATATAACCAAATATATATACACTGAATTTGTTATAAGAGAAACTCTCAAATCCCCAAACCTCTTTGTTGTTCCTTTGGTTCAGCCTTTACAGAAGCAAAATGCCATCCAAACTCTTTTCCCTGTTGTCTGCCTATGCAATGGAGAGAGACCTTCAGCAGAAAGTACAGTGATGAAAAATGTGTTTTCTTTTTCTTTCTTTTCTTTTTTAAAGTTTGTTTAGTTGTAGATGGACACAATACCTTTATTTATTTTTATGTGGTGCTGAGAATCAAACCCAGTGCCTCACACATGATAGGCAAGTGCTCTACAACTGAGTCACATCCCCAACCCTTTTCCTTTTTTTCTCCTTTCTTCCTTCCTTCTTCCTGCCCCCCCCCCCCCCCCCGCTTTGGTGCTGAGATTAAACCCAGTTGTATTCAATCACTGAATCTCACCAACAGCCATTTTTATTTTTTATCTTGAGATAGGGTCTCACTCAGTTGCCAAGGATGGCTTCGAACTTGTGATCCTCCTTCCTCATCCTCCTGGGTCCTTTTTCCTATCTTTATAGGTTTCCCTCCACCAATCCTGGAGATAGAAGAATTATACCCCCTGGCAGGGACCGATATTAATGTGACCTGTTCAGGACATGTATTAACATCACCCAGCCCTACTCTTCAGCTACAGGGAGCCCCAGCCCTCTCTGCCCCTGGGGAGACTGCGTGGCTTCTGCTTACTGCCAGGGAGGAAGATGATGGCCGAAATTTCTCCTGTGAGGCCTCTTTGGAGGTGCAGGGTCAGCGGTTGGTTAAAAACACTGTGATTCAGCTTCATGTCTTATGTGAGTAGAGACCTGGTCTTTCTTAAGACAAGGATTACTAATTTCCCATTTCCAGAGATCTTCTTGGCCAGTAACTTCATTGTTAGCATTACCACATTTTCCTCATTGAAAAATTAAACAAAATGTAGTGAACGCTCTCCAAGCTTACCTTGCCCCCAGGGAAGTGAGTGGGTAGGGGTAGTAAGATGAAGGAAAATTGGGACCCAAAAGGAAAGTGGTTACAGTGATCAAACAGCAAACAGCAGTAACTGGGGGCAGATGACTGACAGAACATAGGAAGGGGCAGTTGGAGCTGATGCTAAGGAGGGAAATTTCCAAAAATTCCATATCAAAATTTGTATTTTGCAAAGTGGGAAATCCTAATTTCTGAGTTTACTGCTGTTCAGCTCCTTCTCCACTAAGAAGCTAAATGGGGCTCCCTTGACAGAACAGTGTTATCCTTTAGTCTGCATCCATAAACATACCCTAGGCTGCATCTGAGACTCCTTTTCCATAGGGAGGGAAGAAGCAGCTGGCTCAGAGCAGGGAATTAATAATCTTCCCCTTGGGAAAGAAAGTTGTTAGGTGGAGGGAACAGCATTTGGGTGGTGTAGGGAGAGGACTGAGCATGGGGGTGAGAAGGGAACAGAGCATACTGAGTTGGCCGCCTTGGGGAACTCTCTTTTGCAGATAAGCCAAGGTTAGAGGAATCTGGTTGTCCTGGCAACCAGACATGGGTAGAAGGAATGGAGCAGATGCTTACCTGTGTCCCAGAGGGAAATCCAGCTCCAGCTTTGCAGTGTACTTGGAATGGAATGATCTTTGACCTTGAAGTGCCACAGAAGGCAACCCAGAATCACACAGGCACCTACTGCTGCACAGCCACTAACAAGCTGGGCTCTGTCAGCAAAGACATTGATGTCATTGTTGAAGGTGACTGCTCTGCCCTGCTGTCAGGACCAGGATGGAATTCCCCTAGGGGTTTGAGATTTTTTTTTTTTTAATTTTAAATTTTTAATTTTTTAGTTGTAGATGGACATGATACCTTTATTTATTTATTTTTTTAATGTGGTGCTGAGGGTCTAACCCAATGCCTCACATGTGCCAGGCAAGAGCTTTACCACTGAGCTATAACTCCAATCCTTCAAGATTCTTATCCAAGCATGAAAAGAATAAAGATTTCAGTGGGTTGTGGAGGAAGAGGCTGGGAAGTGGGCCTGGTGAGTGAGGGTGGGGGTTATTCTCTTGTTCTCAAACCCCTCTCAGTTCTCTGTTGTCTGTGCTTGGACTAGGACTGGAGGAAGGAGTCAACTCTACCCTCTTCATCATTGTTGTTGTCCTCGGAGTGGGTGGAATCACCTTAGCACTGTATTTGAACTATCAGCCCTGCAAAATGAAGAGGAAGAAATTGTCCTATAGGCAGAAAAAGAATAACAAAGAAGAAGAAAACCAGCTTTCTGTTGAACAAGCAGAAAAGTGCAACTCACATAATTGTTGATTAGAAACAGCTCTTTGGTTGACAGAATTACTACTGGGGTTCCCCAGGGAGGGAAAAGTGGACAGAGGAGAAAGGAAGAAACAACAACACAAAGTTGCATTATCCTTTGTGTTATGTTGTCCCATAAAGCAGACATTGTTTCAGGCCCCTATGTCCTTTGTGTCCAGGCCATCCACAAGTTCACTTTTCTCTTTGAGTTCACTGTAGTCACTAGGAATTTCATTCTCAGTGTCCAGCTAGTAAGAGGGCCCCTTGCTCCTTGCTATGTGCCTCAGTGGATCATTCTTAGAGTCACAAAGATCCTGCTCTTATATCTTCATTCCCACCACCCTTTTCTCCATGAAATTGGCCTCATAGGTTAAGGGCTTCAAACATCTCTGAATTCCTTTTCATAAGCCATTGTAGAGTAATCTCTGAGTTCACATTTGACATAGCTGTTTACCTATATGGGCTCTTAGGTTTAGTTTCAATGTTTTTTCTCCATTTCCCTAAAGATATACCTGTGTTCATCTGCATGAGAACTGTTTCCTTAAGTGTCAGGAGGAATCATCTTGTGTTGGGGATGTAGCTCAGTGTGGCATGCCACTGAGTTTAATCCTCGGTCCTGGGAAAAGAAAAAGTGAGAGAATAAAAAAAAAATCTCGTAAGATTTTATGATTTGGCTTTCTTTTCTGTTCTTTGGACTTTATTCATCCTTGGAGAAGGCATGAGGAATCAGAAAGCCAGATCTTTTCTCTCAAATCAGTCGTGAGATGTTTACTGAAATGTTGGCTCTGGTGGAAATAAATGTGATTTGATGATATTTGAATGCATTTTTCTTTGTATCATTACTGAGAGGCTTTTTAAATTAAGTCAAATATTCTTAGAACTTTTTCTAAGGGCAGAATATCAAGTTGATAGCATGAACAGTCAGCCCTAGGCAGGTAGTGCATTAACCTATCTGAGGGCAGCAGCCAATCTGACCGGCCCTCCAAACTAAAATTCAGACTTCCAGATAGAGGCTCACAGCCTTCCACATTACCCATACTAGCTAGAAATAATGCAGCATCAGACATCAGAGGGGAAATATTTTCTCATTCTTCCAGACCTCCCTGAGTCTGGGTTTTGGGAATTGGTATAAAAACTACACTTGGGTTTTACCACATCCTGGCAATGGAATGCATTCGTGAACAAATCATTGTTCCTGCCATCCACAAGCTTATAGTTAATTAGAGAATATGTTAGCTTTTCATTACTGTAACAAATACCCAAGATAAATCAACTTAAGGAGGACAGTTTATTTTTGCTCACAGTTTCAGAGGCTTCAGTCTATGTGAAAGAGGAAAACTAGCCGATGGTCTTAGAGTTTAACAGATAAACCAGAAAATTAGGAGTTAGAAAGTGGACCAGTCTTCAAGGCTGTGAAATTAAGATAACACATCAGGTGATGGGAAGTCAGGGGGTCATCTCAGCCTTCTGAGACTGTGCTGTGTGGGTAGCAGAAATACCAGAGACCAGAGCCAGACAAGTCAAAGTCACTAAAACTGAACTATCAATGCAGGATAATAGTCTGCCCTATTTTCGAAATAAAATTAGAAATTTCCCCAGATAATAAAGAAGCAAGTTCCAGGTGATAAGGGGCAAATACATGCATAGAACAGTGACTGCATAACTCACGTACCTTTATTAGCATAGTAAAGCATCCTACAGGTGGAGACAGGCTGGTCATGAGGTATGTAGCATGAAGAAACATGATGAAGAAGAGCACAGGTGGAACTAAAATCCCATGCTACATGTGATGACATCAGGAGACTGAGTCCCCGCCTACCTGTAGATGCCATAAAAGCTACACAACTTTTTGTTCTTTGTTTGAGTCAGCCTAACATACTCTTGGCCAAGGGTGCATTTTTCTCTTCAGCAGAATTCCCAATAAAATCTTGCTTGTGTATTTGCACTCATTTGATATAGTTTCATTTCTATCATTGCTGGGTCAGAGTTACTGTCTCCAGAATCACAATCACAAAGTCGCTTGACCCTGATATTCTTGGGCCTGTGGCAAGGCAGTATAGTCATGATAGGAGGTCATAATAGAGAAAGCTGCTTACCTCCTGACAGCCAGGAAGCAAAAAGAGATAGGAAGAGGCCAGGGTCCAAATATCCTCTTCAAGGATGTGTCCTCTGTTATAGTTTTGGTCTAGAATGTCCCCTGAAGTCTCATGTGTTGAAGACTTGGTCTCCAATGCAGTCTTCAATGCAGCAGTGTTCAGAGTGGTACTTTAGGATAAAGTAATTGGATCATGAGAGCTCTGACATCATTAATGGGTTAATCCATCAATAGGTTCATAATTGAACAAACTGTGGGGAGGTGGTGGAAATTATAGGAGATAGAGTTTAGTTGGAGGAAGTAGGTCACTGGGGTTTACCCTGTAAGGATATATATTGTCCCAGACCCTTCCTTATTACTCTCTGCTTCCTTGCCACCATGAGGTGAGCAGCTCTGTTCTGCTACATTATCCCTGCCATGATGTTCTGCTTCACCCCAACTAATGATGATGGGTTCACAACCATGTAAAAGGACCACATGACCATGGACTTAAACCTCTGAAACCATGAGAAAAAGTATTATTTTCCTTTAAGTTGATTTTTCTCAGGTATTTTGTCACAGTGAAGGAAAACTGACTAACACCCCAGCATCATGACTTAACTTCCTCCCCCCTAAGTACCATCTTTTAAAGGGTCCACTTTCTCCCAATAGGTCCATAGGCTGGGTACCAAACCTTTAATAGATGGCAACCCTTTTGGATGGACACTTAGCCAAACCATAGCAGGAAAGCTAGGGCAAATTAATAGATTACATCTGTGCATTAACTCCTATGGTCAGAAAAGGATATATTAAGAGAAAGCCTAACTTACGGGAGGCTTCGTGGAGGGAGAGAAAATATTTCTCCAAATGACCTTCTCAGTCTCATTTTTCCCACTAAAGATGGTAATTCCTACTCTGTCATCGTGTGAGTTTAATATAAATTATTCATCTTCTAAAGTTGAGCATTTGGGGAAGAATCTGGGGGAAAAAGCAAAAAGAGAGCAGGGTATGACCAGCCTAATCCAGGGATCTCTAGCCATTTCAGTGTCAGGATTGGATGCATAGGCCTGTAGTTAGTTGTTCCACATCTGCAAATACCACCCTATGACCCCAGATCCCTGACTCCCAGTGAATACAAGAAGGGGGTAAGAAGGGGGTCATTTGGACTTTCTACTTTCTTCAAGGATAGCTTTTGCTCCTCATTGCCACTGGGTGTCACTGTTGACAGGTTTTACACGGTCCCATCAGATCAAGGGTTTCTGCAGATCCACGTGTCTTTGGCCCCTAAATCTTTGCAGGAGAGTGATCTACTGCCTCAGGGTTCAGTCCAGCTGCGGATGACTCCTTGTCTGGGTTTCCAGGGTTACACCTTTTAGAGGTCAGTGCTTTGGATTTTCCATCCCACCAGCCTCTTCAGATTTGGTCTAGGCTCTTCTCCTTATAGACTTTACCTTCTGTTCTTTCTTTCCCAGGATCTATCCAATTAGGGGTTGGGTAGCCCCTTCTTGCCAATTCTCAAAGCACAAAAAATCTCATTCCATCTATTTCCCAGAATAACAGAACTCCTAAGGGTAGCTGCCTTTGTTGTCTCCAGGAGTCCCCAGACATATCTTCCTCTAAACGACAAAGCAACCTGCTTACAGTAATCAGTAGCTGCCCTGATTATCTTCAGAGGAAGAGTGAACTTTAATACCCCCAACATTTATGCTCTTATAGATGGTCAAGGTGACTTTTTGGCATCTTTCTAGATCTGAGAAAGCATAAGTTAAAAATTCAGTGGGGCTTCTTACTTAATGGGTAATAATAGTGTTTACCTTATAGGATTACAGTTAGAAAGAAATGAAACAGCACTTGGAAAACATGAATATGGTACCATGCACATGTTCACAAGTGTTGGTTTTTGCTATGTGAATAATCCCTATGGTAATCATGTCCTTAATTGTAATCATAATGAACTTGAGGCAAGAATCAGAAACCTGTGACAACGGTTAAGGACCATCAAAAGTTGCACACACCATGTGCATTTCTCTTTTCTGTTATGATATCTCCTCTGACTTTCCTTGTCTTTTTCCTCCTTCTTCCTCTACTTTCTTCCTTTTTGGTTTCCCAAGATTTAGGAATAGTAGTTGGATAACCAAACTTACAGTTCATTTGCATTGAACTAAGGGGTTTCTAAAATCAGGAAAGCTTTATGCCAACTGGAACTGGCTGAGAACCCTAATACTAATATTACCCAAAGCGTTTCTCAGCCATGCCAGGGTCTTCTGTGAATTCTTTTTTTTTTTTTTTTGGAAGGTGGTGCTGGGGATAAAACCCAGGTTTGCTAGGCAAGTGCTCTACCACTGAGATGCCTTCTGTATTAAAGGCTCGTCTTGGCCCAGAAGCCCAGATCCTGTCCCAAGGAGAACTTACGCAGAAAGGGAGGGGGTGTCAGTTCTGTCTAAGTGTGTATACAGGGACAAAACTCAATAGTTCATGTTTTGGCAATGCTGATGGAAGACATCCAGAATTGATTTTTGATTAGGACAAATTCAAAAGATTGTATGAAGCCAGGATTGGTGGCACATACCTGTAATCCTAGCTATTCAGGAGGCCAATGCAGGAGAACTGCAAGTTCAAGGTGAGCCTTAGCAACTCAGTGAGACTCTGTCTAAAGATGAAAAATAAAAAGGGACGGAGACATAGCTCAATGGTACAGTCCCACTGAATCCATCCCTAGTAACACACACACACACACACACACACACACACAGGATTGTATGAAGTTAGAAAAATGTTATCCTGGGGGCATGGATTGCTTGAGCTCTATTGCACATTTCCTTATGCAAGTCTTACTCATCTTAGCCTCAGGAAGATTTTTCATTTGAAAATATTGTTTACATTTTTTAAATTGTGAGAAGATATGCATAATATCTGCCATCCTAACAATTTTTAAGCATTCAGTTTGGTAACGTCAAGCACATTCACCTTCCTGTGCAATCATCACCACCCTCCAGCTCCATCATGCACCATGGAGACTCGGTACCCATTAAATAACTCCCAGTGCCCTCCTCCCCCAAGTCCCTGGCAGCCACCATTCTACGTACTGTATGATGGATTTGACAACTCTAGGTACCTCATCTGAGAGGAATCACACAGTATTTGTCTTTTTGTGACTGACTTATTAGAAAAAAATTTAATGATTGGTTAGAATAAGAAGAGAGAGGTACACAATGAACCCGGGTCTCTTGTCTCCTTTTGCTCCATTTTACCTATATTATAGCTATGAACATGTGCTATCTAGCTCATCTTTAAAATTTATTTTTTTAAAATTCCCTCAATACCAAGCAAGGTTCTACTTTTTTGGGTGTGCACGTGGTGCTAGGAATTGAACCTATGGCCTCACACATGTGCTGTCCTCTAAGCTAGATTCCCAACCCTATCTCATCTTTGTGATCTTTTTTGTATATTAGAATCCCCTGGGAAACTTTTTTAACAAATTCTCTTTCCAGAACCCTGTTCCAGAACAAATTAACCAGAATCTCAGGGCGTGGAGGTCATTGCTGTTTAGAAAACAAGTGCTAGGCAGTTCTAATTTGCAGCAGAGTTTGCAGGCACTGCCTAATTGAAAGAGCTTAGAGGCAGAATGACAACTAGCAAATCGAAGTGTTTAGGATAAATGGTCTTTAAGGTCTTTTTGAATTCTAAAATTTGACAAAATCAGCTAATAACTTTGTAATTCTCAATTAGTAGTTCTGCCACTATTATTAACGTTGGATCGGTGTAGACACTCCAGAGTGTGGTTCTACCTGCTGTCCAGTGTTGTCATGACGACCTCACTTTAGAACCTTCTTAGTACTGGCTGGCCCCCAACTTAGGATGGAGCCACTTTGGATGCAATGATATACACGTTCAGCAGAGACTGCACTTCGAAGTTTGAAATCTGATTGTTTTCCTGGCTTAGCAATATGTGGTTCACCGTCTTGCAGAGCTGGACAGAGGGAGCAAGCCATAACTTGTCAGTCACACAATCGCTGGGGGTTGGGGGCGGGAGGGTACTCTACAGTGTGCTGTGCTGCTAAACTATGGTGGTCAGTAGGTTAGGTGTATTAAGTACATTTCTGACTTGCAATATTTTCAACTGACAATGGGTTTATTCAGATGCAACCCCATCGTAAGTGGGGTGGCACCTGCAGTTATACCCATCTGTGGGCACTGGACATTGTAGTTCCCCTGTCACATTCACTCAGCAATCACTAAGATAGCTCCCATTTCCTTTTTTTAAAAAACTTAAACCAAGTGAAAATTATAGTCTTTTACTCTATCAACTTCTAAAGACTACACATTTATAAATAATTTCCAGGGTCATAGGAGAGATATTATAAGGATATTGGTTCAAGCTTAATGTGTGAAATACTTGTCTGAAACCAGAGTGGTTTAATAGAAGGAGTTGTCTTGTGAAATCTTAATTTCCTTGATTCTAGTGCTATACAAATCACAGTCAGGATGCCATCTGTAAAGGGTGCTATAGAACAAGATTTCTAACAGAATGGAGTGAGGATGCCCTGTGAGCTTCTGATTCCAGAATTTTATTTTATTTATTTATTCATTTACTTATTGGCTATACTGGGGATTAACCCCAAAGGTGATACACTGAGCTACATCCCCAGCACTTCACTTTTTTTTCATTTTGAGACAGTCTCAAACTTATGATCCTTCTACCTCAATCTCCCAAGTCACTAGGAATACAGAATAGTACAGCACTGTGCTCAACTCCAGAATTCCATTATTTTCAAGTCAGACAAAAAAATGAATGAGGAATTTTTTATGTTAGAAAAAAGGGTATATTTAGAATTAGTGGACTCTGTTTAGATGATCCCAATTTTGTTGGCAACATCCAAAGCATAATCAGGAGCCAGTTGAACAAATGCTTTCTTCTCTCCCTCAGGCCTGACCAGGGTGTTAACCCTGGCCACATCAATATCATAGAGCTTCTTTATAGCTTGTTCAAACTGATGTTTGTTGTTTTTGGCATCCACAATAAACACAGTGTGTTGTTGCCGTCAGTCTTCTTCATGGCTGACTCAGTGGTCGGGGGAGCTTGATGACTGCATAGTGGTCAAGCTTGTTTCTCCTGGGAGTCCTCTTCCAAGAATATTTGGGCTGCCTCTGGAGCTGCAATGTCTTGGGCCACCAGAGGGTAGGTGATGTGCTGATCTTCTTTTTATGGCTGTGGATGCCCTTCAACACTGCCTTCTTGGTCTTCGAAGTTTTTGCTTTGGCTTCAGCTTTGGGAGGGGCAGGAGTTTTCTTTTTAGTTTTTGGTGCCATCTTGGTGAAAAGAAGGAAAGGTTTTTGAGTTCAGAAATGGAGCTCCACTCCCTAGCCAACATTTATGGTATTAAATATAAAATCTACAAAATGCATTCATATGGACTCTATTTTAAAGAAGATTCATTATAACACATGAAAATCTGAGCTTCTCAAGAAGATTAATTAAGGTTGATTATTTGCATTGTAAAAGAGTTAATGATCTCATAAAAGCATTTATGGATGATACAGTTACTTTGAACATCTAAGTATTGATTTACAGTTCAATGGTCACTTAGCCAAGATGCTTAGAGACTGAAAATTTAATTGCCCTTTCAAGCTCATTTGGAAATAAGGAACACCTGAGATGCCATTAGGAAAACTGATTATGATTTAATAAAAGTTTAGACACTCCACTGAAAATATGCAGCATGCCAATATTCAAAGCAAAAATAACCAAGATTTTTTGAGTGCTGTAATATGTCAGTCACTTCAGAAATAGCATTTCATTTAATCCTTGAATAAGCCTTGTAAAGCAATATTTATTATCTCATTCCTGTCAAGTAATTTGTTCAAGAGCCCAAATTCCACAGAGTCCAAATCACTCTGTTTCTTTGCCTCATACCAAGTTATCCTAATCCACTGCTCTTTGAACAAAACTGCTCACAACTTGAAGACCAAATGTGTTTGGGTTAATCTTTGCCCTTAAAATATTTTCAATAAGTGCTAGTTGCCAATGTTTAAAAATTAGATTTGTATAAAAGTCTGGATGTCCCAGCTGTCTTGAGGAATCAGAAGGGCTGGCGGCCCTTTCCTGCAGTGGTGAATTTTGACAAGGCTGGACCAGCTTTGACTTAACTGGGTACTGAGTTCCTCAGGTTGCACTGTCTGCCTCCTTGCCTCCTTGTCATATACCTCACAGGAATGCTGGGTGACAATTGTGATTTGCCTCCTCCCACCCAACTCTTCTCATCCCTCCTGTCAGTGTCCATGTGGTACCTGTTGGCATGATATCAAAACCCTCAATTTAGAATCTCTTCCACTTCCCTTGTCCCATTTCAGAATCCAAACACGCTAGTTTTGTTTGTTCCAGACTTGTTTTCGTGTTCTTTTGTCACTTCCCAAGGTAGTTGGACCTAATGAATATTCACCTTAAAATTTTTGCACAGAAGTAACTATTGACGTCAGGAAGAAGAGATAAGGCTGGAAGGATATGGAGATGGGGCCCTGGGTAAATTCCTGGGCAGTAGAGCACAAATAGCATCTGTAGATATTTTCTAAGAAACTTACAAAAAAAGCTATTTTTAAATCAGGACCTAGGTGACTGGGGTCCATAGCTCTCCAAAGAAGGGAAAATGCCTGGTTGGTATTTTTGAATGGACTATGAATACCTCGTGGTCCATGAATACCTTGTGGACACTAAATGCCTTACCCAGGGTTGGGCAGCAGGCTGACTTCCTTAAACCTATAGACCTATGTAAACCCCCAGACAATAGCCACTCTTGGGTATCCCTCTCTTGGGACTCCCTCCCTCCTTGGGAGCTCTGCTTTCTATTACTCTAATAAATCTTGCTACTTTGCTCTCACCCTTGTGTCTGCGGATTTTATTCTTCAAATTCATGAGACAAAGAACCCAACCCCACACTCCATGCTACGTACTTGGGAGCTCTCCCTGTATCTATGTAAGGGTGAGTAAAAAGAACCAATGGCTTTTCTGGGAGCCCCAAGTTCCAGTCACATGTTTATTCCTCTCTCTGGAACAAAAAACTGGGCATCTGTCAGACACTTATCAAGGAGCCCACTAAGTCCAGTCCTCTACCTGTCTCTGGCATGTTGGAAATAGAGACTTACCATAGGTCATGACTGGTAAGGCAGCAGTTAAGTCCAATAGGTCACATGGGAGGAGGGGCAGGAAATGCTGACCCCTAGAGGCTCCCCAAACAGGGAGGTATCCACTAGCCAAAGAGACAGTTTTCTTGGTGCAGGTACTTATGATCTGTTCTCTTTTATTTGTCTTTCATTTAGGTGGGAGCCTGGGCCTCAAAAATAAAACGTGCCACTAGCCTGCATTTTAAAAATTGGGATAGTCTGGGCTCAGTGGCCCATGCCTGTAATCCCAGTGGCTCGGGCAGGAGGCTGAGACAAGAGGATCATGAGTTCAAAACCAGCCTCAGCAATGGTGAGGTGACAAGCAACTCAGTGAGACCCTGTCTTTAGATAAAATACAAAATAGTCTGGGGATGTGGCTCAGTGGTTGAGTGCCCCTGAGTTCAATCCCAGGTACACCCCACCACCACCAAAAATTGGGATAGATTTGATCCTCAAATACTAAAAGGAAAATGCCTGATAATTTTATGCACCTAGGCCTGGCCTGATTACCAACTGGGGGATAAAAAATGGCCTCTGGAGGAAAACAAACTCAACACCATCTTAAAGCTAGACTGTTTTCACAAAAGGAATGAATGGTCAGAAGTGCCCTATGTAGAAACCTTTTGCCTCTCATGCTCAAAATGGCAGTTTCCTTGCTTCTTATCGGCCTGTCTGATGCCCATCTAAAATGTAAGTTACATGAACAAGTACCCAAATCAGTTTGAGACCAGGGAAGGAAAAAGTGTCACTTTTAAATCCAAGGTCCTGTGGGACATAAAAGACTGTTTTCTCTCTTCTTGCATTCTACGATTTTGCTCTTTCAATAAGTTCCTGCCTAAATGGCTTTCTCTTCTCTCTAGATAGGCACACTCACACGTGTGCGTGCGCGTGCACACACATACACAATCCCATAGGTACAATTTTTCTTTTTCTTAAAAACATTTTTCTGAGGGCTTCATGGGCTTCCAGGTTCTTTAAATATCTGGGCTGACTCTAACCTGATCCAAAAGTGACTCCTGGTCTGATAAACATGTTCCATGTGCTCCTTTAATAGGATGGTTATGGCTGTGTCATCTTTTTCCAGTCTTCGTCTTATTCTAAACTCACGTTTTTCTGATAAATTCATCTTTGGTCCTGCACCAATTAGTCTTGTTTTGTCTAACTGGAGTTTCTAGCCCTCTGGTTTTCTTTCTGTTGTTTTTATTCAGAGGCCAGTTGTTCAGGAGTTAATTCTCAGATACACTAGAAAAGGAAAGAGATCATCTTCTCTGAAGAGTATTAAGTAGGAAATATAAACAATGGTGCTGGTGGGAGTGGATCTGCCCCCATGGAGGACAAGTGGTCACCTGAACCTTTGATTTCAGTGTCTTCCATTGACAACAGACTCTACTTCCAGCATCTCCAATTGTACAGGCCTATCCTATAGCTGAGTCATACTGCATGTGAATGCTCATTCGTTTTAAAAAAATATATCCAAATGCCTTTCAGGTCATGTGACTTAAATTGGTTAAAAAGATAAGACTAAAGATGTCTTTAAAATTACATCTACATGTTTTTCTAAGAGACCAGCTAACCAAGAGTAGTATTTATAAAATTTTCAGCGTACAACATCCTTTGCTTTTAAGGATTTTCCTTTGGCAGGAATAACTGACTTAAAGTGTTAACTAGACTTGTCTGATACCTTGATTTTCATGGGGAACATAATATTAACAACTAGAATGAATATGTTAGATTTACATAAATGGGATTAATCTTTATAAACATGTTAAAAGAGATATCTGATTAATTTACAAAGTTAAAATACTCAAACGCCAACTGATAAATACTAATTCAAGTACTTTTGGCTTTTTAAGTTCCATAAAACAATGTATTTTGTGATTTATTAAATGTGTTTTTGTAAATTGTTGGTAAACGAAAATTCAGTTTAAAATGGCTTTGTTTCTGGGCCTTTACTAAAAACAAGTTGATTAAGGGTTAAAATTCTATTTACTTGTGTTGTTCTACATGCAAGAAACAAACAAACAAAAAAAGAAAGAAAAAGAAAGAAAAAGAAAAACCAAACTAGTTGTTTTTTTAAAAATGTTTAAGTTATAAATGGACACAATAGCTTTATTTAATTTATTTATTTTTATGTGGTTCTGAGGATTGAACCCAGTGCCTCACATATGCTAGGCAAGTGCTCTGCCAGTGAACTACAGCCCCAGGCGCCCAAACTAGTTTTAATGAAGAAGAAGAAAAAAAAAAAAAAAAAAAAAACTACAAGGAAAGCATAAAATATTTTATTTTTATTGAGAAAAAGTAATTTCATTTATGTTCACAAAATTTTAAGGACCGTTTCAAATTGTAAACTTACAAGGTTAACAACTAGGATAAAAATATAAGAAAGTTATAGATATGAAAATATATTTTCTTAACAAGGAAAAAATGTTTCTGAAAGAGAAAAATATCTGGCATGGTAAAGTGATATTTTTATCCTAAATTTCAAAATAAAAAATGAGACAGGACAAAGCTAAGGATGTAAACAAGCTATAGAGTATCTAAGTAAGTTACAGAAGGTTTGTAAAAGGTAAATCTCAAAAAGTTTGTGGGTTATTAAGTTGTATATCCTCAGTGCAGTCAGTTAAGGTTATTTAAGGAGTTTTCTTTCTTTCTTTCTTTTTTCAATGTTTTTGTAGTTGTAGATGGACAGCATACCTTTATTTTATTTGTTTATTTTTATGTGATGCTAAGGATCAAACCCAGTTCCTCACAAGTGCTAGGCAAATGCTCTTCCACTGAACTACAGCTCCAGCCCCTATTTAAGGAGTTTTCTAAGGTCAACTTTTAATATACTGATATAAAACAAAGTCTAATTCTCTATGCTTAAAAATGACAAGATTTTCTTAAAACATTGATCTGATCTTATTTATCAAGATAATTTCTTATGTCTATTAGGTTTCATTAACTAGGGTTCATACCTATTTTAAAGTTTTTTAAAAAATGTTTTATAGCCCTGGCTAAATAAACAACTGTTATTTTAGGATATCACGATAGAGTTGACACCTTAAATTTATGTAACTAGAGATATGTATACAAATGAAAACTAAATATGTTTGTACAAGCTTTGTCTAAGTGTTATGTAAAAGCTAGTAAGATGAAAACTATATAGGTTTAATACATGCATGGTAAGCAATGAAGGCTCTCTTTTATACATTGTATCTGACATAAAAGGACCCCACTGTCATTTAATACACTGGCTTACATCTGTTTTATCTCTATATATATATGTTTCATTGTTATATAAATGAGATGCATTTGTACATCAGATAAGTCTATTTTTGATACCTCACCTGAGTTAAGGTTCTACCTCTCACCTTACCCCATGTTAGAATGACTCCAAAATGGTCCATAATTAAGCTCATTTAAAGTTATGTGCAAAAGATAAATTTTTATTATAAAGATTTACTGTGATTTCAAAGTAAACAAGGGATATAATGCAAAACTAAGGAAAGATTTGGGTAAATTATAAAAGGTATTAAGGTTGTAAGAGAGTTGTAAAAGAGAACAAAATTTGTAAAGAATTTCATATATTATGAGTTAATAAATTAATGGGTCTTTGTAGAGGCTAAATAAATATTAACTACACCTTAGTGTTATTATAGACACTATGTTTCTTGGTTTGAAGCTATTATACAAACTAAATCATCATACAACTTTATAACTGTTGCCTGTTAGTATTTTACAAAATTACTACTCCTAACAAAACAACCTGAGCTAATTTAAGACAATAAACCATCAGATAGGATATAATGCTTCCTTTCAGTACTACTATTGACCCCAATTAAATAAAAAGAGTAACTATACAATCATAGGCATTAAAGTGAAAACCCAGTACTCTTATTTTCAAGAATGGTGAAATTGGCCTGCTGGTTGTTTTAAAACTAAAACTTGGAGACCAAGTCAAAGAGGTAAAAGGTAACAACAACAACAACAACAACAACAACAACAACAACAACAACAACAAACCCAAAACCTAAAACCCAAACACAACAGCATCAACAACAAACCAGTCAATATTTTGGCTCTTGCCCTCTAAGGTCAGCCAGAATTCAGGGAATGACTATACTTCTCTAAGGGCCCTGCAACTCTGGTGAGTCACCAGGTTTCCTTATCAGGGGATCAACAGGATCCGAGAGACTGGGAAGCCAACCAGTGCACATTCTGCAAAGAGGAGTGTCTTTGGAAAGGGAATAGTCCCTGATGTTTCTGAGAAAGCTATTTACAAAAAATTAGATGGCATTCCACAGCTCAAGGGAAAACCTGTGCCATTTTAAAAATTAAAAATTGACTATGTTTTCAGCAACTCTGCTGATGTTTCTAAAGCCTTAAATGATCTCCACTGACAAGTGAACGACATGCTAGACCACACCTGAAACTCTAACAAGTTGCTATCTTTGCAGTCTTCAGAGGCTGGCTGATAACACTGATTGTTTTGTTCTAATTGTTTGCAAAAATTAATACTTGACTTTCTTGTTTATGGCTGCACTGGTATGATCCTTACCCTATGTATATCTTGTCCAGTCACCTGCCAGCTGCTCTCATGGACCCCTGTATTGCCCTAATGCGTGAGCCACCTACAGATGACCATGGAGACACTACCATGGAAGTACCAACTGACTTTTATGCATGTCCATTAGATAGGCCTCTGTAGGAGGACCTTGGCTGCTGTTCCCCTCTCAACACCCCTTTCGACCTGAAGAAGCTAGAGCTGTCATTGTCCAAATTCCCTAATGGCAGTTAGGGTTACCTTTCTAGAGCAGGGAACAACATCATGAGGAAGACATAAGGCTGGGAGGATATGGAGATGGGCCCCTAGGTAAATTCCTAAGGAGTTGAGCACAAACAGCCCTTGGAGATATTTTCTAAGAAACTTACAAAAGCTATTTTAAAAGCTGGACCTATGTGGCTGGTGTCTATATCTGTCCAAAGAAGGGAACATGCCTGATTGACATTTTTGAGTGGACTAAAGGTGCATGAATACCTAATGGACACTGAGTGCCTTACCCAGGGTTGGGCAGCGGACTGACTTCCTTAAACCTATAGATCTATGTAAACCTCTAGACAATAGCCACTCTTGGGTATCCCTTGTCTCTCTCTTGGGACTCCTCCCTCCCCAGGATCTCTGCTCTCTTTCTATTATTCTGGTAAATCATGTTACTTTGCTCTCACCCTTGTGTCCATGGACTTTATTCATCAAATTCATGAGACAAAGAACCCAACTTCCTGCTCCATGCTACATTGACTTGACATGTTATCTCCCACACAGTCCTTTTACTCTTGCACTTAATAATTTGTCTTGTTTTCATTTATTCCGGTGTTTGGGAGCCTAACTTTGGCATTGCTGGTGGTGTTGGGGAGAATGCCTCCCAGTACTTTGTGGGGGGAACCTGTGACCTTGCTGAGCTGTGATTGCCCAGAAAGCTGGGATACCTAGAATGAGGGTGTGGACGTAGTGTGTGAAACCTGAGTGGAGTGAAGTGCCAGCTTTGTTCTGGCCCAAGAAGAGCCAGGTCTGGGTCTTGACAGAGCCCATCGCATCCCTGCAGTTGGTCTTCCGGGCCTGCCTCTTGCCCCACACCACCCACCTTCTGCTCTTAGTATGAAAACACCTGGTGAGACAAAATCATGCAACTTGATTTTATTAGGACAGGATGGTGGGTACTGGAGTGGCACTTCCCAGGGCAGAGGGAAGTGCTGGGGCAGCATGACACAGATGCCATGTCACTAGAAGGCGCAACTGCTTTCCACAAAGCGGCGACACTTCATGACCCGCAGGTAGGTCTCGGCCTTGTGCAGGTCCTTCTTGAAGCAGGAGAGCAGCCCGTAGTTCTTGAGCAGCGCATCATCACTGCGCAAATTGATGTCAAACTTGTCATAGGTTTGCTTGAGGATCTGCCCAGCCCTGGGGCTGCCATCTTCCAGTTCCTGCAAGGGGAAGAAAGGGCAGGAGAGGCCGATTCCCCCGGGAGCTCTGCTCTCCCTCTTCCAGCCATTTTTCTCCCTCACTCTGAGGCCAGAGAAAAGGTGGGAGGATTCAAAAGGAGAAATGAGGTCCTCCTGCCTCAAGCCCTGACTGGTAAAAAGAGAGCAGCAGCCTATCCGTCCCCAACCAAGGAGCCCCAGCCCTCAGCCAGGCCAGGAGGGTCTCCAGGCCCAGGCCGAGGTCAGCTCTGGCCCCAGGGTTGGGGATCCTGGTGCCATCCTCACCCGCATCAGGGCCTGGATGCCCTCCTCCAGGTCCTTCAGTTTCTCATAGACGCGGTCAGAGGTACCAAACACCAGGCTGTTGGTGAAGACCCTGCTGAGGAACTGCACAGGGCCCAGCCACGACTGGATGAGCAGCAGGGAGAAGCGCAGCAGCTCCATGTCCTGCAGGGGGAGGGCTGGGGTGTGACGGGGAGGCCTCTGCCTGGGCCTCCCGTACTCCGCCCCAGCCTGGGGGAGAAGGCTGTTGGGCAGGAAGGAAGAACTGTGTCCAAAAAGAGCCCAGATGGTCACTCACGGATCTCTGCTGGGCCTCATCTTTGCCCGTCGGGGCAGGGATGGTCTCTGAGAAGCAGAAGGCAGCCTGGGCGTTCTGGATGGAATACCGCTGTCCCTCGGGGATATAGGCACGCTCCTGGGGAAGCACCGTTCCAAAGTCGGAACTGGTGATCAGCTCTCATTGCTACTTTTTTGGGAACCCCTTCAGTGTCTACTCAGTTTCACTTGCATAAAAAGCCCTGAACCCCTCTATATCCTCCCATTGCTTCCTGGCGGGGGGAATCGCCCTTCCTGCCACCCCACCCAGTGCTCATCCCTGGGAGCTTACAAACTCTTTGTAGGTGTCAGCAGCCAGCTGGTGCAGGTGCTGGGCTCGAAGCACAGCATTGGCAAACAGGCTGGACAAAGGCATGGCTGGGAAGGTGCTGGCCTCCCGAGGCCAGGACAGGCAGAGCAGGGTGAAGGCCAGGAGCCAGGCAATCTGACAAGCTAGAGAAACGCAGGAGGGCCAGGAGGCCCTAAGCAGGGGCCACTCTGTCTAAGCCCCTAGAGCAGTACCTTGTCTTCCCACTCTCCCCAGGGACTGAGAACATTCTCAACATGGCCCAGTGTTGGGCTTTGATGGCTATACTCACATTAAAAAGCCCCAACTACCAGGGTTAGTGCCCCCATCCTACCTGCACAGACCCTGCATCTCCTCTCGGTCCATCCCATACCCAAAGAGGTATTAGGGGTGCTTACCTGCAGCCATTGCACCTGGGTGAGCTGTCCACAGAACCCTGGCAGTTTGAGGAGCTCAGCCCTAGGATCCTGGAGTAGGTCTCTTGCAGCCCCATTTATACCTGGTCCCTTCTCCCCCACTCCAAGGCCCCCACCTACTTTCTCTATACATTTATGCATGGGGGCGCTGATGGCTGTGCTGATGGATAATTTAGAAGCTTCTTCCACTCATCCTGTTCCTGCTCCTCGCTGGGGTCATGTCCCCCATCCTATCATCTCCTCACCACTCTGATTAGGCTTGTGATGGCTGTGCAGGGTCTCAGCGAGGGACCACCTCGTCCTTCCTCTTTTAAAAAAGTGGGAGGTGGTAGAGGAGAGTAGCCGGAGTCCAAGGGTGCTCTGCCAGAATGTCATTGTGGAATAGTCTGTCATGGTGAGGATGGCCCAATGGGGTTCCCCAAAAGGAAAAAGTGACTTTTTAAAATTTTTTTATTTTCTGTACTGAGGGTTGAAGCCAGGGCCTTGCACATGCTAGACAAGCTCCTCTCCACCAGGTTACATCCCCATCCCGTTTTATTTTTTATTTTGAGACAGATTCTTGTTAAGTTGCCAAGGCTGGCTTCAGACTTCCAATCCTCCTGCTTTGGCCTGAGTCTCTGGGATTACAGGTGTGTATCCCATAACATCGGGCTAGGACACCTTTCTGGAGAGCAGTACTGACCCCTTCCCACTCTCCAATGGTTCCCCTCCACTCACTGGAGACATGGTATGGACTGGGGATGGGGGCCAAGGACAGCCTATAGATCCTGGGGTCTCTGGCTTAGTTCAGCCCAATTCCAGTTTTGCTTTCTCTGCTCCTTCACCTGGGCCAGCAGAGCGGCGCTGGATGCAGTGCTAATATTGACCACTAGAAGGCACGGACCTCACATACTGACACCCCCCACACACAGTTTCTGGATCTCCCCCAAGTCCAGTTCTGTGGGGCAAAGGATCCAAACTTCAGGCATTGCCCCTGATCCTTGGACCTGCCACAGAGATGCAAACCAAGAAGCAGAAATCTCAAGAACAGACAGACCATAAGTGCTTCCTTCCATAGCCCTGAATCCTCAGTATCAAAGTTGACTTGAGTTTCCTCCCTGCATTGAAACTCAGAGTACAGCATCCTGAAAGATGCCCTCCAGTCATCATAGTCTCCTTTTCTTCCTTCTCCAACTCCTTTCAGTCTCTTTACAGAGCTCATCAGGTGAGGAGAGCCTGCCTGCTTGTCCTCACATTCAACCCCTAAGGCACCTGTGAATGAGATGGTATCATCACACCCATTCTTCAGAGGAAGAGACTGAGGCTCCGAGAGACCGACTTGCACAAGCCAATTCAGCAGAGGTGGCAGCTCTGCACACACTCTCTTCCGTGTGTTTCCTTGTCCAAAGCCCTATCCCCCGAGCAGCCTGGGTAGTGCCGCTCAGTTATTTGAGCTTCTAAATCCCTCTGAATGCTGGGATCCTGTCCCAAATCACAAGAGTGCCTTTACATCATTTGTCCTTCTGTAAGCAGCAGATTGTTCCCCCTCAATTTCCAGGTGAGGAAGTCCCAGGGGTACAGGTTTATGTGGGCACCTCGGAGCAGGGCAAGGAGAGGGTGCAGGGACGGTGCCTTTGGGCCTTCTGGGGCTGAGGCTGGGCTGGGGCTGTCTGGATGGAGTGCACCAGCCTCCAAGGCCCCCGGTGCTGATGGGAGGATAAGTCACGGCCCTTCAGTGCAGCGCCCTGCTCCTTGAGTCTCGGAGCATTTGGCACTCCACCACGTAGGAGAGTACACCCACTGGATAACCAACTATTCTGGAAGGTGGACTTGTTTAACGCCGGCACCAACATTGAAAAGGCACGTCCTGTGGTCTGATGAGCGAGAGCTCGGGCATCACCACTTCCCCATTTTTAGGACCAGAAGACAGAGCATCTTTCCTTCCGAGCATCCCCAAAGCGTTGCCCCAGCAGTGCCCCCCACCCATCATCCACCCTGAGGCCACCGGGATGCTGGGGTTGTTCTGCTGGTCGGTCTGGGAAGGCCTGGGACAGGGGCAGGCTCTAGGAAGATGGGGCCACACAGGGAAAGCAAGGATACCCTTTCCTCTCCTCCATCCAGCTCCACTGCAGAGGAGGAGCCAGGTGGGAAGTGGAGGGTTTCTGAGCCTACGTAGCCTTCTGCCACATTCCTTCTGCATTCCCCAAGGAACATGGAACCCCCATGACAAAGACTTCCAACTGAAGCTGGGGAATTATATGTGGGCTTTGGCCCAGAGGGAAAGTCTCTGGCCTCCTCTAGGAGGGAGGACAGGAGGGTGTAAACGAGGTGTGGCTGAGGCACCAGAGAGGTTACTGCCAAGGACCAACTGGGACCAGTCAAGACAGGGCAGCCTCTCCTCTCGCCATCTCATAACTGAGGTGACCCCAGAACTACAGTGGCCCAAAGGACTCTGGAGTCCCCTGGAGATACACTCTGGCAACTACTGGGCCCAGAAGGCAGAAGTATGGCAGCAGAAGTTGGTGATCACTAATCGGGACCTTTTCAGGGCTTCTGGTGACAGAGACCACATCTGTCATTCATTCCTTATAGAAATAAAACTTTGAATTGGGCCTGGGATTTTCTCCTCCTGTCCTGGGAAGTTGCCCAGTCTTGGGGCAACACTGAGACCCCTGACTCTTCCAGGTTCAGAGACTGCCCAATAATGGTCTCTCATTGAGGAGAGACTATGATTGGCATCTCTGATGTCAGCCTCCAAAGACTCAAGATGAACCCCCCAGTTGTCCCCAGAGAACACCCCCTTTATAACTTGGAATCCATGGATTTCTCAGTGTATTTGGAAACTCTTCACATTTCCAGAACTGACCATCTCTGGGGGTCTGTGTACCTACTGTAGAAGGTCATAGATCTACTCTTGATCCTAATGTGGCCTTTCAGGCTTCAAGAGCCCCTCTGAGGTTCAAGTCTGTGGACTGGGGGTGAGTTTATTTTCTCACTGGTCATAGGGATGGTCATAGAGGGATGGGTGGCCTGTCTTTCCACTCCTCGTTGGTGATGTGAGGCCCCCACTTCCCACCTCTAGCTCTGTCCTCTCCTTGAGGTCAGAGGCTGATAATCACATATCACAGAGGGACATATTCTACCTTGTCTTAGCTTCCAGTGTCCTATACATGAGTCTTAGCACCATTGATCACTCAACCCATTGGGTCAAGGACGTTAGAGAGGATTATGAGGGGACCCCAGGGCTTTTCCAGGGAGGTGTGTTTTGGAAGGCTTCTGCCTGCCAGGCACTATTCTGAACAATAACACATGTAAGTCTCATATAATTGAGGACGCAGAGGCTCAGAGATGAAGTAGCCCAGCCTCCCCCAGTTCCTGAGGGAAGTCTCCTCAAGGCTGCCTGTCTCTCCACGTCAAGTGCTTCAGAAGCCTCATCCAGTAAAGAGAGTGGTACAGTTTGGCGTGGGCAGGATTTTCCTTGTACAAAAGATGATTGGGTCCCCCCAAAGAAGGTGCTGAGTGAAGGTGGAATTGAAGGCAAGGCAACTCAGCCTCAGGATACGCTGTCCACAGGCATTAAGGACCACAGAAAAAACAGACCCCTGTAGCCAGATTCAGTGAACCAGATCCCACCGTCCTTTGTATTTGTGTTGCACGTTTCACTGTTCATCTGCGTTTTCACTTCCTGTATCTCACTGGACCCTTGAGTTTACCCCACCATGCGATCGGAGGGCTTGAGCATGGAGGAAGCACCTTGGCGGGGCAGACGCCCTGTGTGGGGGATGTCGTTTACACTGGCTGACAATCCCAGAACAATCTAGAACTCCAGGACCAGCTAGGTAACTGGACATGCTAGTAGCCTCAGCTTTGAGAATTATCCTCCAGGGAGAGAAGGCCATGGAGAAAGAAGCCATGTGCTCTGAGGGGCGTTCCAACAGCTGTAGGAAGCCTGGGCTGCTTTTCCTGATGTGTGCCCTTGCTGGAAGTAACCACTCCCACCTGGTCCTAAGGTTGCATGTGGACATCTCCTTCCCTTTATTCCTGCTCCGCAAGCTCTTACAAGGCAGGCTGGATTTCTGCCATCCATTCATTCATTCGTTCTTGCCCTCACTCCCTCCTTCTCTATTCAGGCATTGACTGAGTCATTAAGGAGTTGGAGCAGGCCGACGGGCACACCAAGGTGAACAGAGACAAGGCCCTTTCTCTTCTGGAGCTTACAGTCCACTGCGGGGAGACACAGTAGCTAACAAACGTGAACTATATAATGGTAAAATATAGACGGAAAGGTCAATTTGAGGGGGATTACCATGAAGGAAATGGTAGAGACATTGAGGGGAAGGAAGAAGCCTGGGAGTGGAGAGAGTGGGCGACCCGGTGCAGGCTGGGACCCCGGGATTAAAACATCTGCTGAGTGAACAAATGAACGGAGGGACAGAACCAGAGAGGAACTCAGAGATGGAACGGACTGGGAGCAACAGGTAGGCATGGCCTGTCTAGGTGTCCTCCTGCTAGTAGTTATTTCAAAATAACAAGGACAGGAACTTGAATGTACGGCAACATACATGGGGAAAACAAAAAAAACAAAACCCGAAAAAGTGTGCAAGGCTGTGTGCAGGAGCTGTTCCAAGTTCACACGGACATTCTACCAGACTACGACCTGCGGAGCCTGGACCTAGAGGAGGTGTCCTGCCTTCCCCGCCTGCCCCGCCTGCCCCACGGAGATGGCGGGTCAGGTCCAAGGCAAACGTGTCCCTCTTCTTCTTTTGAAAATTGCTTTAGGATTAAGTAGTCATCTGTTTCTAAGGGAAGGCTTTTGGACTGAGTAGGGCAGTGGAATGTCTCAAGTGAAAGGCTGCTGTTTCCATGACAACGCAGGACCTAAGGATGTCATTCCAGGGGCCGCTTGGAGACCTGGACACAGCCAGCATTCCCCCGATCGGGTCCTCATTCCAGCCCTGACGTGGACTAATGGGAGCAGACAGAACTCAGGAATCCAAACTCCATGTCCCGGAGTGGCCTCTGGGGCACTGCTCAGGATAAGGATGAACGCTACCCCCCACTGTCACCCAAGCAGTGGCAGGTTTCATATTTTGTTTTTTTCTCACCTCTGATTCTGCTGGAAAAACACCCAAAGCCTAAAGTCAGATGGCCCCAGCCCTAGTAGCACCTGCAGCAGGAGGGCCGGAAGTCAAGCTAGGTCAGAGGAGGAACCAGCCTGTATTTAAACCAGGGTCCCGAGGGACCCAGATGGATTTCCCCCAGTGGGCAGTGGGGCATGTGCCCACCAAGGGTCTCAGAGCTGATCTGAGTGGGGGGAGGCCAACAGGAGCTGGGTTCCTGCAATGGCAGGCCAGGGGCAGCCTCTCAAGTGTGCTGGGAGGCCTGTCCAGGTCTTGTTAACAAGGGATGTTCCTGTAGGGCTTCAGACCTTCTGATGAATAGGAAGAATGAAACTTTTCAAAGCCCAGAGCTTTGAAGAAGTCAAAATTACCCCAGGATCTCCTCTCCCTTTGTTCTTTCCCTTCTCCTTTGGTTTAAAGTCTTACTGCTGCAAATCCTGCTAGGGAGGCGGATGCGCTATGGGGTAAGAAGGTTGCATCTGGAGGTCAGGAGGTTTGTGTGTGACTTTTGGTCAATTCATGTAGTTTCCTTGGGCCTCAGTTCTTTGTTTGTATGGTGGCGATAAGGGCTAAGGGATTTAACCCAGATAATATAAGTATGGGGTTGCTCAATAAAATTTTATTGATTATTAAGAGGTGTGTTCAATAAGAATTTGCACCAGCAACTTGGGAGACTGAGGCAGGAGGATCGCAGGTTCAAAGCCAGCCAGCGTCTTAGCGAGGCCCTAAGCAACTTAGTGGAACACTGTTTTAAGAAAAAAAAAATGTTGGGCTCCATGAAAGGTTTTGTTTACATCTGTCTCCTGATTGTGGAGGTAATTATACAGAATTCATAGAACTGTACACCAAAAGAAGAGAAACTCAATTTTACTATATGATAATTGAAAAAAAAAAAAAACAAAAAAAACCCCACTAAAATCCAGCATCTGGTTCAACTTCTGTCCTTCAGATAGTTTTTTTTTTTTTTTTTTCTTTTTCTTTCTTTCTTTCTTTCTTTCTTTTTTTTTTTTTTTTTTTGAGATAGGGTCTCACTATGGTACCAGGGTAGTCTTGAACTCCAAGGCTCTAGCGATCCTCCTGCCTCAGCCTCCTGAGTATCTGGGATTATCAGTGTGCACCACACACCCAGCTTCAGATAGTTTTATGACTCCCAGTTTACAGATGAAACAACTGAGGCCTGGGATACTCCTAATATGTGTGGATATCTCCACACCCAGCTAGGTTTCCACTGCCAGAGTCAGTTCTGGGGCCAGGAACCCATAAGACAGACAAAAACACACAAATTGTGAGCTCCTAAAACAGAAAAAACAGTCAGGGGGTGTCTGGTGGAGGGGGCAGCCTCCTCCCAGATGACTTTCAGTCTACAGGCCCTTCAAGGCCGTAGGGAAGCCCAGTGTTCCTGTGCAGCCAAGGCCTCCTCCAACCCAGGGCAGCCCCAAGCAGGGGGAGACCCTGCTTGGGGGGAAAGTGAAGACTCTAAAATCTCTGACAGCTACCCAGGTCCCTGGTGGAGGTAGGGGGACAAAATTAGTGCCACTATGCAAAGCAACAGGAAAGCACAGGCTCCAGCTCAGTGGAGGCAGATGCCAAAACAAGCCAGTTCCCTCTGGCAGCCTCAGCCAGGGAGGGAACTGCCCAGCCCAATTCGCCAGTCCAGCCCAGAGTGTGTCCTGCCTGGTAACACAGATGGACGTGAAACTCCAGGTGTCTGCCTTACCCCCTCACCCCACCCCGCGGCCGTCAGAGGTCTAGGGGGATCTGCTAAAAAATGATGCTTCTCTCAGACCTTGGTTCTCCAGGTAAACTGGAAGCTCCCTCAGGGTAGGGATTCTCCTGCCTGAATCAGAGCATGAAGCAGAGAAGTGCTTCAGGGTCCCCTCCAGGTCAACAGGAAGTAGAGCACAGCCTGGCTGGGAGCGCGGTTTTGCACACAGATTAAAGGCACTCGATCTCCCAGCTGTGAGGTGCTCCCAGTTACTCCCACAGCTGGTATATTTGGCCCTGATTTTCAGGACCCTAAGGCCCATTTTGGGGGTAACCCAGGGCCTTCAGAGCGGTGCTGAGAAAGTCTGAGGGGTCACCTAAGGACTCCCAAACTTCACCACACTGCAGACTCCCTCTTTATGAATCTCTTGGTGGCTTTGGGTGAAGTTTTAAAGACAATGTCCCAGGTTTGGTGGGGGATGGGTAGGGGGTATTGTAGAGGCAGAAAACCCCTGACCCTCAGGAAACGTCCAGTCTAACTGGAGAACCAAGAGACATGAGCAGCCCAGGCAGTAGCTGAGGCATAGGCTGCTCCGAAGTGGGGCTCGGCACTGCCTGGGGCACTGCGGGAGGAAGTTCTATAAGGAGGACTTGAAGGGCAGGATTGGGTTGGGATGGTGTTGGGTGGGGTGGTGGGCAAGATCCTCCAGGGTTGAGATTCTGGCACGTAGAGCATCAGGGTCAGAGGAGTGCAGGGTGAGGGCATCCCTGCTCAGGGGTAGGACGGGCTGGATCTGCCTTTTTGCAGTTGCTGTAGGCCCAGCCAGGCCAGAGGGGAACAGGGAAAGACGGGGGATGTGACGTCAGGCCCCAACTGGGCCTTCAGAGACCAGATGACCATGGTGGTCCCCCCTCCCACAGCCTCCAGGCCCCCAGGTACCACGTTCGGAACGCCACGCCTGACCACAGTGGCACATCATCCAGTCCGCTCACGCAGATGCCACATCCTGTGTGGGGTTGTCAGACCATTGTTTATTCCATGGGAGAATGGGCTCCAGGCTTGGTGCCCCTGGGATGGGAGAGGATGAGAGAGAGGAACAAAGTTCTCACCCGCCCTTCGGGGCCATGGGGGGCCATGGCTCTTCCCAGGTTCTGCAGGAAGCAGGTCTGTTCTGAGTCCATTTGCCGGTTCCAACAAGTCTCTGCTTTCCAGTCTCTATCCCCTGAGGACTCCCACTGCAAGTCACTGCCCTCTTGTCCTACTCCAGGTCCTTTGGCAGGAGATGGCGACCTGGGGCTGGAGCGGAAGGTGGCTTGGCAGACCAGTTTTGGAGGCTGTCTGGGGATCCAAGGAGGAGGGGCTGGGCGGCAGCTCTGAAGCATCAGTGAGGCCCGAGAACCGTGCTGGGGCGTAGGGGGCGGCTCCTCACTCCTGGCCTGGGTGCTCCCCAACAGACCACTTCACCTCTCCTGTCCGCAGAGTCACTATGTCCTCGTAGGTGGCTGTCTGGTCAATGTCCAGGCCCTGGAGACATGAAATGGAGCTCAGGCCTGGGCACACCCTGACTGAACCAACAGACAGCAGGCACTGACCTCTCAGCTCAGAGCTTCTGGGTCACCTGTTCCTTACCTCATAGGTGTGATCTTCCTCCATTCCCGCTTTGCTGTCATCCTGGAGAGAGTTGAAGGGAGGGATCAGAGTTAGTGTCCCTTAGCCCCCGTCCCTTGCTGAATCAGGCTGAGGAGGGCTGGGGACATGGCCAGTGCAGAAAGGAGGGGAGGGATGCAAGGTGTACCCTCCAAGAACAACTGAACAGGCGGAGCCAGAGGGTGGCCTGGGACTGAGCCGGGTCTGGAGGGCAGCCACAGGTGCTGGCAAGATGGAGGCCCGGCCCATGACTGGCTTGCCCTGTGGCCACCTTCTTGGCCAGCCAAGGCTCTCCCTACCCCTGTGGTCACCTTGTCCACAGCAGGAAGATATGCACAATGATGAGAGATGATGAGGAGGGTCTGGATCATGATGAATGCCATCTTCAGTGTGTTCCGCCTTTTCAACTGTGCCAAGGTGCTGAACCCTGGGGGAGGCAGAGATGGGGCCATGAGGCCAGGGCGGAAGGTCCTTGAGGGGAGCCCACTCTAAAAGCTTGCAGTGGTGGCTCTCTGTGCACCCCTCAGGACCCACTTCCCCAGCATCTGTCCCAGGTGCTCTAGGGTCACGCCATCCCATAAGTGGCTGCTCTTCCCTGGTGGCAGGCTGGCTGGGGGGGTCCTGGCTGGCTGGCATGTGAACGCCTGTCTACCCAACACACACCCATGACTCGCAGCTTCCGTGCCACAGCCCCAGAACACAGGCTCGGCGGTGCAAATTCTGCTGGCAGAAGTAGATGCCGTTGTCCTCGAACCGAATGCCCTGGATGGTGAGGGTGTAGACAGAGCCGCTGCGGGACTGCAGGATGGGGCCCTGTGTTCAGGGGCAGCTTTCGAGGCTCCTGGTCCATATTCTGCTTCCAGAACCAGGTCACATTGCTGGCAACGCTGGAGTCGTGTACTAGCAATGCATTTTCACCACAGAGCCTCGTTTCTTGGCCATGAAACGTGGATGCTGCCAGATCCGGGAACAAGCACTTCCTGTGGGCACCAAAGGCCAGGCTCAAAATCCTCCTTGCCATTTTTCTGACTGCCAGCCTCTCCTGCAGTCCCTGCCCTGGAGGGCACCTCCCCTGGCTCTGTCTGTCCTTGCTTCTCAGGGTGCGAGGAAGTCAGGGGCAGAGGTTATTGGGGAGCAGGCCACACTAGAGGCTACACGCCAAAGCACTGGGACCTGCCTTTTCTTGGCCCATTTGTGTTGTCTTTAGACGGACCCTGGGACCCGATTTCTTTCCATGCTCATTACGACAGCCAAGCCTAGGCCTCACCCCAAAGCCTGGAGGCCCACAGGACAGTCTGCCACCTGGCCCCATACTTCGAGCTCTCCTTCCCCTGGGCTACCCTGCACTTGTCTAAAATCCTCAAAGGCTCCCCTCCACCCCCCAGAGAATAAGGCCACACCCTCAACCTACTAACCGGGCCCTCCTCCGTCACCTGTGGCCTCCCCTGTGGTGAATCTGCCTGCTTGCCTTCTTGAATCCCCTGCTTGGGACCATCTCCCATCTGCTACAAGGGAGCCTCCTTGGTCCCAGTAAGCAGCCCCTTGGAATCTGTGAGTCCCTCACTCTGCAAACCTTGCCCCGAGGGACTCATTATGAGGCTGAGCCCAGCGCCCCAGCCAGATGGGCCTCAGTGGAATCCTCTCTGGCTCCACTGATCTGAGCTCAGCACCCACAGGAGCCAGGACTGAGCCAGCTGGTCTGATGAGAGGACAGCTGGCTGGGGGTGGAGCCTCAGAGAGAGACCCTAAGGAGGCCTGGGGATCGCAGTCCTGGGGGGCACACCCAGGCTAGGATGGGACAAGGGTCAGCCCAGAATAGTGACACACTTGCCCACAGAAGCCGTGGGCAGGGGGACTGAACCTTGGGGATTCGGGTACATGTCCTTTTCTGTCATTGCCGGCACGGGCTCCCCTGCAGGGTGGGAGAGAGTGGGCGGGCCCAGGTCAGGCCTTTCCACCCTGGGTTCCTTGTCCCACACCCCTGCTCCCTCTGGGAGCCGAGGGCCGCTTCCTCCCATCAAGCCCGCTGCTTTAAGACCCCTCAGCTCTCCCTGCCCCGCCCTGGGGAGACACAAGCGAGAAGGGTGCCGGAAGTGGGGAGCCTCATCCCCAGCTCCCCTCTGCCACTGACGGCCTAAAATGAGGGAAGTCACAGCTGGGAGGGCGCTCCCAGCTTCCAGATGAAGAAGGAACCCATTCTGGAACACGAATCTCCGCCCTCCTGTGTCCCCCAGATGGTGCCCTCTGGGGCTTAGGGGTGAGCCACACACTGCTCCCCTCCTCCTCCCAGGCCCAACTCGCACACAGCCATAGCTGCCAACCAGGTTGTACCGTGTGCCCAGCACAGTCCAACACCCTTCAGGCAGGAGAGGGGTTGGGGCTGCAGACCCCCAGCCAGTCACCACCCGCTGTGACCTACAGACCCGGACCTCAGGGCAGCCAGAGGGGGACAGGGAGGCAGCGAGTGAGACGCAGGAGAAGGTTGAGAGCAGAAGACTCAGTCAGCAGCACAGAGCGAGGCGGGCAGGCCTCATCGCGGGCGCCATACCTGAGAAAAGCAGCAGCAACACCACCAGCCAGTTGCCAGGCACCGGGGACAGCACCAGCCCGGCCATGGTCAGAGCTCTGCCCAGAGCCTGGGCCCCTGACTGCGTCTGAGGCTCTTGGGCGAAAAACGTGTAACTGCCTGGCTGCAGCCCATCTCCTCCCCGCCTCTTCCCCTCCAGGCCCCTTCCTGCCATGCAAATTGTGACCCAGGGGAGGCATCAGCTCTCCTGGGACCCTGGGGGATGGTGGGCTTTCATCAGCTGGGCTGCTAAGGCGACCCAGGTTCGCCTGGGTTGGGAAGCGCAGCTGGCGCCTCAGTAGAAGCCCTGCAGGGTGGGGTTCTCAGTCTTTTGGGCACAGCTTGCGCTTCTCTCCCTGGGTCCCCATCCCCTTGATGGTCATCTCCTGGGTCTGCCAGTTCCTGAAAGGACAAGCCCAGTGAGTCTCCATTCCTAGGCACTTAGCTAAACACATGGGAATGAATCCAAGCTCGTCCTACGAATGAATCTGAGTGCCAGTCGTCTGCCCTGGACCACCTTTACCCTGTGAGAAGAAGAGAACCAAGGAAGGACAGTGCAGGGGTCAGGGGAACCAGGGCCAGGTACCTGGAAGGGGCCCAAGCAGAGCCTCTTGTGTGGCATGCAGGTGACTATGTTGGAAGTTGACCTTGTGAAAGAAGAGAGCTAACAGAGGTTCTTGAGCAAGAGCAGGGCAAATGAGGCAGCCACTCAGGAGAAGATGCCGGCTAGGCCCTGGTGAGGGGCGTCTCTTCCTCATGCTGTGGAGAGTTGCTGTGGGCTGCCCAAGGTGAGTGGACTAGGTAGAGATGCTTAGAGACAACCCACTACTTAACAATCAGGGGCTTTGCCAGGAGCAGTGGCACATAATCCCAGAGACTTGGGAGGCTGAGGCAGGAGGATCGAAAGTGAGAGGCCAGCCTCAGCAACTCCCAGAGGCCCTAAGCAACTTGACCACGCCTCAAAAAACAAAAACAAAACCCCAAAAAACAAACCACCCCAAAAAACAAAAAAGCATCAGGGGGCTTCTTCAGGGAGTTCTGATGACACTGTGTTGTCCACAGCTCCAGGGAGCCTTGGGCAAGGGACAGGGGGATAGTGTGGGTGTGCCCTCAGGTTCTGGAATTAAAAGGCCCTCTGGCTCTATCCTGTCAGTCAGCAGGGTGGGAGATGGACCGACAGCCCTCAGGAGTTCATGCAGACTCAGCTTCCAGCCCCTGCCTCCAGGGTCCTTCGGAACCCTTGCCCCAGGGTGCAACCTGCAGACCGAATAGACTTGAGAACCTCAGCCCCACCACCAATCCTCTCCAAGTTTTATGTCTCCTGGTGGCTTCCTTCTCTCTTGTCCTTTGCCTCTTTCTCATACTGTGACTCCCAGGAGGGGAAGACAGATGCTAAGTCTTCTGTTCACATCTCACTGTCCCTAGGACCCTCCATTTCTCAAACAGCCTGCGTGGGTGGCAGACCTGCCTGGGTTTGGGGAGCTGCGACCCCTCATCCCACACAGGATTGGCATGCAGAGGGTCTGCGTGCTTTGCCTCTCTCCTGGGCCTACGTGTCACCTGACAGGTGGGGCCTGTGCCCGAGGGGAGCAGACCAGGAAATCGGGGATCCAAGGGTTAAGTGTGCACAGAGGGACGGGCTGGTTCCAGGCAGTACCAGATATTCTTGCTCATTTCCAGATGTTTCCGAATGGAAAAAACATTTCTCTGAAAAGGTGTCAGATGTTCAACTCACAGAACAAACAGCCCAGAATAAGAACATCACCTGAGGTCAGCCCTGGGGACCATGGGTCCACTGTGCCAGTCAGGGGAGAATGGAGAGAGACCACCTCAGGAGTGGACAAAATCCAGGGGTCTCTTTCCAGCAAATTCTACCCCTCCTGAGCCCCTGGGGAGGGAGGCCTTGGTTAGCTTTGGGGCTAGTGTCTCTCAATTTGGGAGGCTGCTGGGGAGGAGTGGGGCTCACTGTGTGCCTGGGGTGATCTCACACCTGTTGCTCCCTGGGCCGGGTGGTGTGGGGCCGGCTCAGGAACTGGTCCTGGGGCCCAGGTGCCTCGTTGGCGGGGGCACAGAGGTTGGCAGAGGGCAGCTGGCATCCTCCAAACTCACAAACATCAACATCCCCTGTGGCAGGAATGCAGATGTGTCCTTTGGACTTCATCCCCATTCATGCCAGGCAGGGTGCCCCTCCCACGAGCTGTGTAGGCGGTGGGGCCCCCGTGGCCTGCCGGGTTATTTGTCACAGTTGGGGCTGTGTTGTTCCCTGCTGGTGACAACAGCACTGAGCCGTCCTGGGCTTATGAGGATGCCCTTTCCTTCCCAGAACAGGAGGCTTCGTGAGCCCACCCCCGCCTCTGCCCCCGACTGTCCGGGCTGCCCGCTCCGACATCTGGTAGGCCCTGCCTTCCAGGAAAACAGCGTCAAAACAAGAGAAGGAGCTGGGGGTGGGATGGGACCAGGGCTCAGACGTTGGGGAAACAAGAAGACAGGGACCCCAGTCACCCCGGGAAGGGTAGGAGGGGAAGAGTCTCAGGGGAAAAAGGAGGCCTGATCTCCCATGGCTGCCCGCTCAGCCGCCCTGGGCCTGTGGGGCCTTGTCACTGCTGTCTGAGAAGGATGCCGGTTCAAATCTAACCTGCATGAACCAGCCAAATCCTCCCTGGTCGCTGGTGGTTCTCTATGCGTCCCTCACTGGGAGGCATTTGGAAATGTGAGGGTCACAGTGGGCACCCCTGGCATTCACGGGCCAGGGGCACTGAAACATCCAGACAGAACGGACAGTGAACCGCAAAGCAGAGTTTCTTGGCCATCAGCACCCCTGGCAGCAGCACCCATTCTTGACCTCTCAGAGACCAGGTGTCCTCATCTGTATACAGCAGAAATATTCCCCAGGGCGTGTTCTCCACGGGGGGCTTGCTCAGGGAAGCCTGGAGCACTTGGCATGCGGGAGCGCGGTGCCTCCCGGGCCGGAGCAGCTCTGAGGGGGTGGGAGTAGCTGTGAGACCGGAGCCCGAGTTTCCTGTTTCCTGCCTCAGTATTTTGCCTTTTTCCTTCCCACTGGTCATTCAGGGGAAGGGTAGACCAGACCCCCCGCGAGCTTCCTGTCCTCTGGATCAGAGAGGACATAGGTGACGTCTCTGGAGAAACTTGAAGGTGAGAAGAAGCCCCATCCCCACAGATTGGCAGCCTGTGGGGCTCGGAGAACACTGTGGGGTGCTCCAACCCCAACAGCCAGAGAGAACTGTGAGGTGGCAAGGGGCAACCGGGGGCAGTCAAGGGACATAGGGGCCACCTGGGAGACTGGGCCCGTGAGTACCCCTCATTCCTCGTGCTGTGTACGAGGGCCCAGAAAAAGGGGGCGCAGAAACCTTAACCCTAGGAGCCAAAAGTTGTTACAGAAAATAAAATTACATTTAAAATTGCTTGTCACCCTCTGGGCTTGTGGGCTGATTGTTTTAAACATGCTCTCTGTTGTGCAGAGGCCCGTGTGACGGGTGCTGTGTGTTGGAGGAGGGACTGGACCCACCTTGCCCTACCCTAGCCCCCAGGGGCTCCCTGTGCAGTCCCCACTGGGCACCAGTAACCACTGGTCCACCTTCCTTCTTGCTGTCCCCAGCCCTCGCCCTCTTCCACACACGCAGAAGGCAGAAACCACACAGCAGAGGCCAGGGAAGGGTTTATTGTAAGAACTGTACAAAGAAGCTCATTTGCTAGGCTGGTTTGGGACCAGTTCCCACCTGGACAAGGTGGGAAGGGCGTCAGTCTGCAGGGGAGGGGGCCACAGGCAGGGAGAGGCCAGACCCTACTCATCTCCTCTCCCCCTGCAGTCGGTGACAGTCCGTGGAGAACATCCAATCTGACAGATTCCTGAGGCTCAGGGCCCACACCAGTCTGGGGCTCAGGAAGGGGAAGGCAGAGGAGCAGGGTGCTGGGCAGGGGAAGGCTGACCCTCTCCTGGAAGAACCTTCTGAAAGAAGAGGCAGAGTCACTGCAGGAACAGATGGAAGGAACTGAATTCTTTTCCACAGAGGAGACACAGGCGGGAGACAGGGAGCAGGGCTGATGACAGAGGAGCTGAGGGAGGAAGGGAGGCAGGCTGGGGAGGGCAGGGCAGACAACAGGGAAGACTCTGGCCCATAAACATGCACGCATGTGAATACGCGCACATGCACACACACAACTTGTTCTGGAGATTTTGCTGCTTCCTGAGTTTTAATCAAATGGCGTATAGAAACAAGAAGAAAAAGAAGAGGAACTTAGGCCAACAGAGGACTCAAAGTGCAAATGTTACCACACGTGTTCACATTAAACCCTCCTGGCACAGATTCACTCTCCCCACATGCAGGCACACTCATGTGAACAGGACAGGACAGAAGATGCACGCATACAAGCTCACCAATCTGACACTCCAGGGCACACTGACACACACACACACACAAAGATACCCAGACACACATGAATCTGCTGGCAGCCTCCACAGTGGCTCACACGCACACACGCGTGCACACACACACACACACACACACACACACACGAACCCACATACAACTACACTCAGGCTACAAGCAGACACAGTCACAGAGGTCCACACACAAGTGACTGAATCCAGACAGCCCTGAGCAGGACTCTCACACCCTCCTCCAGGCCCAGCCTCTCTTCTCTGGAAGCCAGCAGAGCCCAGTACAGCCATGTCTAGGTCATTGATGCTGGTGGAAGTGGCTTTCCAGGCAGCAGAAAGTCAGAAGTTTGAGCCCCAGCTGGTTAGCCTTCTCTGCTGCATGCCTCAGAGCTGACATCTCTTAGGGTCACTTTGAGGAGGTGGAAAGGGAAGAAGAGACAGGCGGGGAAGGAAGATGAGGAGAGATCTCTGAGGCTTGATGGGGTACTAGTAACCTGGGGTGGACTAATGAAGGTGTCAGGAGGGGAGAGAGGGAAGGAACAGAATCTTCGTACTGAGCATCAGGGTCCCCGGCCCCCACCCAGGTCTGGACACTCAGGCCAAGTGCAGTGACTTGGCTGGCAGGACCCAGCCTGTACTACCCATCATTCTTCTGAGAAAAGGGCAATTCTTAAGTGGAATCCTTCTTTCTGCTCTTCCCCTAGGGGCCAGCCAGGGGAGCTGTCCACGGGCCTGGTTGTGGCCCTGGGGAAGGATTTCAGGAGTCACACTCTCAGCCTGATGCAGCAGGATCCAGTGGTCAACTGGGTTGTGGAGCAATTTCTGGACCAGTAACATTTCCCTCTTCCAATGGAATTCCTGAGCCGGCAGAGGAAACTGCATCCCAGAGTCGGAAGGGGCAGATGTCCACACTCACTGAGGTTAAGACGTCTTTGCCCAGGCTAGAAATGGGAACCTGGGCCACTTCCTGGGGAGAGGCCAGCAGCCCTTAACACTCTGGTGACAGGAGGGCAACCAATCCCTCCATGGTAGGCTGGATCCTCCCCATGTGGGGGACAGAGATTCTGATATTCAGACCTCCCCCAGACCAAGAGGAGGGGTGGCAGGGCCCAGGTCTTGTTGGAGAAGTAAGAGCAACTTGAAGTGAACTCAGAGGTAGGGCTTCCACCCATCCTGGGGCCCTGAATCAACTCCCATTTGCTACGGCCTAAGTGTCAACCCCAGCATGGCCAATCCTTTCCTCCAGAAGGGAGCTGGACACAGACCTGGATGCAAAGCCCAGCTCCATCACTCAGCCTGCGGGCACCTTGGGGGAGCTTTGGGCCTGTGCCAAGACTCAGCTGGCCACCTCCATGCTGCCTGCTAGACAAGAGGACTCTTTGAACCCTGGGCGCACCGTCTGCCCCGGTGGTGGGGAGGGAGGCAGGGGCAGCGTCCGAGGGGCTGACAGGAGCAGGCGGGGCAGTGTCTGAGGGCTGACTGGTGTGGGCCCCATGGAGGGTCCAGTCTCCCCCTGGGGAGCTGCTCTCATCCCCCTGGCTCTGCACACTGCTGTTCCCATTCTCGGGACCGTACATCTTGCTCATGGTGTTGGCAATCAGTCCCTCCTTCTCAGGGGCCCCGTCCCCGTGCCGTCCTGGCTGTGGCGGTACATGTAGGAGGCCTGCTTCACAGAGCGCTGCAGCAGATGCCGGCGGTAGGCCCTCTGGATCTTGATGGCGCACACCTCCTCGTGCTTCCTCTTGAGGTGGTGGTGATGGGCTCGTAGGAGACCTTGGGAGGGGTTGGCTGCCATGAACTTCTCCTCCATGGTCTGCTTGAGAGCATCCATTTTCCCCAGAGTCACCCAGCACCTCTTTGGTCAGGGCAAAGAGGATGTCCAGGCAGTGGATCTTGTCCCCCGGCACCATAGGCAGGTCCAGTGTGATAAGCTTGATCTTGTTGGGCTTGGCGATCCTCAGCGGCTCCTGTAAAGTGTCCACGAAGTCAGAGAGGCGGCTGTAGTCGATGAACTGTGTGGCATCCGGGTCGAACTTCTCCCAGGTCTCGTAGAACATCTCGAAGTCATCCTCGCCAAGTGGCTCGCTGCTCTCCTCGGTGGCCACGTTGAAGTTCTCCAGGATGATGGCGATGTACATGTTGACTACGATGAGGAAGGAGATGATGATGTAGCTGCAGAAGAAGCAGATGCCGATGGACGGGTTGCCGCAGTCGCCCCTGACACTGGTGCCCGGGTTCTCAAGGGTGGGGTCACAGTCCGGGGGCCCGCTGTTGAGGATGGGGTTCAGAAGCCCGTCCCAGCCAGCAGATGTGGTGATCTCAAAGAGGCAGATGATGCTGTTGCCAAAGGTCTCAAAGTTGAACATGTCGTCAATGCCCGACTCCTTCTTGACGTAGGCAAAGGTGGACATGCCGAAGATGGAGTAGATGAACATGACCAGGAAGAGGAGGAGGCCGATGTTGAAGAGGGCGGGCAGCGACATCATGAGGGCGAAGAGCAGCGTCCGGATTGCCCTTGGCTCGCGAATCAGCCGCAGGACACGCCCGATTCGCGCCAGGCGGATCACACGGAACAGCGTGGGTGACAACGAAGTATTTCTGGATCAGGTCGGACAGTGCGAGGCCTGCGGGGAGGAGCGGAGGGTGGGTCAGAGAGTGGGGGCGTGTGGAGCTCCCTGCCCCAGAAAGAAGGCAGGGGGCGCGAAACCTCCCAGCACAGGCAGGGACAACCTGACTGAGGCGACAGCTGCAGGGGAGATATGCCAAAAGTGACGGGGCTGTCAGAGATGCCACAGGTGGATGGTGGGGTGGGGAGACCAGCTTGTGTGATTCTGGGCATGCCGCTTAGCTTGCTGTGGCTCAGTCTCCTCATCTGCACAATGAGGGTGGATAACAGGACCACCTCGTGGCCTGGCTATGGACAGAGATGAGGCCTGTGAGCCACAGCACAGCCAGGCTTGCAGGAAGCGCTCAGTGGTGGCTGGCACTGTCCCGGGTAGATGTGTGGCCGAGCTCTTGTCAGTCAGTGCAGGTCCTGGAACCACCTACGCTTTCCACTGAGTATGTGGACACCTGAGCCACAGGTGCGTCAGGTAATGTGCTCCTTGAGGTGTAATCATGCGTGCACAGGTGACAGGCTGCTGTGAGCACGAGCATTAAGAGTGAATGTCAGGCACACACACGGGACGGGTGTGTGTTTGGTGCTGGGGATGGAACCCAGGGTACCGTACCACTGAGCTTCATCCCCAGCGCCCTTGTTATTTTTTGAGACAGGGCCTTGCAAGTTGTCCAGACTGGCCTCGAACTTGTGATCCTCCTACCTCAGCCTCCCGAGTTGCTGGGATGACAGGCGTGTGCCACTGCACAGGTCACCTGTGTGTTTATGTGGGTTTGTTGTGAGCGTGCCGGGTGCAGGAGGAAGGCTTTCCTGAAGAGACCATCTCGGAGCCGCGCCCCAGCTCACCCACAATGGACAGGATGACGACCACAAAGTCGAAGATGTTCCAGCCGACGGTGAAGTAGTATGGCGCAGGCGAACATCTTGAGCACGCACTCCCCCGTGAAGATGATGATGAAGACCATGTTGATGTTGTACAGGATGTCCACCTTGAGCTGGCTCTGGTCGTCCGTCTCCACCATCATGGTGACCATGTTGAGGCAGATGAGGATCATGATGGTGATGTCGAACACCCTGCTTCGTCACGAAGTCATAACACCATGCCCTGGATCTTGTTTCTGCAGCACGAGTGAGGGGTGTTGGCAGGCACGTGTGTGGAGGGGTGGGGGGCACGGTCGGGGTCAGGACAGGATGGGGACACTCAGGAGACAACCAGATGGTACGATGGCACCACACCGAGGACACACAGAGAGGAGGTGTTGGGGCTGATGACGGAGTCGGCCACAAGAGGGACAGGCCTGGGACCACGCCGTCGTGTGGCACCTGTGAGCCCTCCTCACTCTTGGATCCTTCCCCCCCTTCAAGGTCCCCCAGTCACCCTCATTCTTCTCCAAAGTCACTGCTCCACTGGGAGGTGTATGGGTATTCTCTTCCTCTCCCTTGTCCCAGGGGCCACTGAGGGTCCCAGGTTGAGAGGTGGATGGACAGTAGGGTCCTCTGCAGGGCCAAGGAAGGACTATAGTGGAAGCGCTGTGTGTGCACATGGTGTCTCTGTGCACTAAGACTCTAAGGAGACGGGACTCACATCACCAGGGACATAGCCCGGCAGGCAGAGAGGCAGGCTGAATTTGGCCCCCCCAATGGTCCCCTGGGGCAGGAGCCTGGTACAGGCCACAGAAGGCGGGGTCCAGACAGCGGGTACCTGAGGCCGGGGAATTGGCTTCTGGGGCTTCTTGAGCCAAGCTTCTTCATGGCTTTATAGTACTTCTTCTGTTCCTCTGTCATGAAGATATCTTTCCCTCCAAAGTATAGTGAAATAGGGCCCAATAAGGTTTGAGCTGGGGCCCCCTCCCTGCCTTCAGGGCCCCCCCAGACCCTCAGGTACCACCCTCAGGGCAGACCCAATCCCTGCCGAAGCACCTGGTGGGGGAGAGGGAGAGGTTTTGGAGGGACCAGAGATGGAGGGATGGAGGAGGAAGGGAAAGGGAACTGAGAGGGATAAGGGTCTGGAGAGGGAGGAGTGGAGGCGACAGATGGAGGGAAGAGGAACTGAAGTTGCCTTGACGCCCATGCTGGTCAATTTCCATCAGCGTCTCGCTGGGGTCCCGAGAATAACCCAGCAAGACAGGTTGTATCCACCTCGTTTTATAGATCAGGGAATCCAGGCTGAGGAGCCACGTCACTGCTCAGGGCCCCTGGAGGATTTGGAACCAGGCTGCCCCAACCATGCAGCCTGCTCAGGCAGACCGGTGAACCACAGGAAGGAATGAGAGAGTGGACACGGAGGGGAGGCGGGAGGCCCCGGGTGGCTGGGCGGGCCGGGGAAGGTGGAGAAGATACTCATCTTCTTTTTCTGCTGGTTAAAGTTGTCAATGATGACGCCGATGAAGAGGTTGAGTGTGAAGAAGGACCCAAAGATGATGAAGATGACGAAGTAGAGGTACATGTAGATGTTTACCTCGTACTTCGGCTGCTCCTCCTTCTGCAGGGCCACAGGACAGGACTGTGTGGGGTGCAGGCCTGGGGTTCCCCCTGCTCCCTAAAGCACTAGGGGGCACCCAACCCCAGGCTGCAGGGGCTCCCAAGGAGATGGCATGGAAGGGAGGGGGATGGCAGAACATGTCCCTGTGCCGCTGTCCTCCCCCAGCTGGCTCACCAGTCACATCTCAGAGAGCCGACTCACCTCCCGGGAGTCCACGGCTGCATACATGATGTCCATCCAACCCTTGAAGGTGGCCTGGGGAGGTGGGGTACCGTGTGAGGGATGGGGGCTTCACCCAGGTTTCCCTCCCCTCCCAGCCTGGCTCTTCCTGGAGGCCACCTGCCAGAGCCCCATGGGGCAGACATCAGAGATCAGAGAGATCTGGACACTACCTTGGGGGAAGCAAGGTGGGAGGGTCCCCTACCAAGGGGCGACAGTGGTCTTAGGTGCAGAGATACTTGCAGGCACCTCTATGCCAGCTCAGGTGTAGTGGCAGCGGGCGACACTCACCACCTGCAGGAGGGAGAGGTAGCCCAGACCCACGTTGTCGTAGTTGACCTTGACATTGAGCCAGCGAACCTGGCCGGTGTGCATGAGGCTCTCACATTCCGACTTGTTGTTTGACCCTCGGAGATCTCGAACCTCTCTGAGGTGGTGGTGTTGATGCAGTAGTAGAACTTGCCAGCGAACAAGTTGACACCCATGATGCTGAAGATGAGCCAGAAGATGAGGCAGACGAGCAGCACGTTCATGATGGAGGGGATGGCGCCCAGGAGCGCGTTCACCACCACCTGCGGGCCGGGGCGGGGGTCACCGCCGGAGCCTCTCCAGGCCCCCCGAGAGAGGGCTCCCCGCCTGCACCCCAACCAGCGCAACCAGGCTGAGCTGGGCCTTGTCATTTACGGAGGGCTGATCTGAGCAGGCCAGGGGGAGACACATGGGGGTGGAGTGGGGGTGGAGTGGGGGTGGGGGTGGGGGAGACTCGGCAGCTGCCGCTGGGTGGGCAGGGAGGGCGCTCTGCTTGGCTGGAACTGCCAAGAAGCCATTGGGCTTCTCTGGAAGCAGTCTGGTCACGGGTCACCAGGTAGGAGACAAACACTCTTTCCTCGGCCCCCATAGGAAACTCAGCCCACGTGACCCGGCCCTGCTCACAGCTCAGTTAGTGACAGACACAGAAAAGGCACAGAAAAGAGAACACCAGGGGTCTCTGAAGCAGCAGGACTCCAGGGTTGGAGCTCTGTCCTCTACTTTCCCTGGTCACACAGACACAGCAAACTGTTTGGTGGTCTGAATCTGAGAACTGTCCCTTTTCAAGGAGGAGCCGTTTCATTGACCTCCAGACAGAGTGGATGGCAGAAAGCCCGGCGTGGTGCCCGGGAGAGCGCTATCTTGGTGGAAAGCACCACCCCAGCTGTGTGGCCAAGGAGAGGTTATTTCCCCTCAGTGGGGAAGGGTCACTGGCCTAGGGGTGGGAGGGCCTGGCACCGGGGGCCTTCTTGAATGAGCCTGGACCCTGCCAATTCCATGGGGTCCCTGTGGAGGCGTGTCTTTCTGGTGGCAGTCCTCTATCGTGTGCTGGGGAAGTCCCCGTAGACTTGCCCAGACCCTGTGTTTACCCCTGTCACTTCCTCTGTCAACAGCCTGAGGGGATTCTTCTCTGAATTGACCCTAAACATGGAGCTCAAGGGCAGGCAGCTCAGGGCTAGGGAGCCGGCACCTTCACACTGCTTATATTTCAGGGCCCTGGGGCCCAGACTGAGGTCAGGGAAGGACAACCCAGAAACCCACAGCCTGCCTTCCTTCCTCTTGTCCCTGCTGAGCTTCCTGGGCGCTGCGGCACCTCTGCTGCCCCCAGTGGTGGTGCAGACAAGGAGCTGAGGGGGCTGAGAGCGGGAGGAGGCAGGCGCAGGTGTCTCAGGCCCCACTTCCCGCGGTCAGCACTTGGAGACCTCTGCCTGCCCCTGGCGGTGGCTGGGGTACAGACAGACACCCCCTCCACCCTGCCCTGCGGGTGGATGCTCCCCCCATCCCGAGCCCTCTGTACCCACCCCTCATGCCCTCGAATCGGGACAGTGCCCTCAGGGGACGCAGGGCCCGCAGCGTGCGCAGTGATTTGATGGGTCCCAGCTCTGAGTAGCCCAGCCAGTTGGCTACCAGGCTGATGATGGAGACCTGCAAAGGAACAGTGGGTGGCCTGTGAGTGCAGGTGCCCTAAGCCCAGGGACACAGCCCCCCAGCCCCAGGGACACAGCCCCCCAGGTACACTCCCCCTGGGGTGGGAGAGTCTTCCTGGGCTCACAGCTCCTGGTTGTCTCCCTCTGATCCCTTCCCTAGTGGGAACAGCAGTCCAGGGACCTGTCCCAGCATCTCAAGCGTGGGCTCCAGCTCAGTGATGTCACCAATTAACTGGGGATGATGGTAAAACAGGAAGGGACATTTCACAGGCCTGTGTGCCCATCAAAGAGGATATGGAAATCCTCCGTACATACTGGTGGGTGTCATAAGACCCCCAGCCTGGCTTCCCCTGAGGAGAGGTAGCCTTTTTTTTTCCCCCTCCCTGGGCAGCTGTGTGTTTGTGGGGAGCAGAGCTGACTGGAGGTCGGACTTCCCGTGTGGCCCAGGGCAGGTCCTCCCTCCCCATCCTGAGCTCCCTAAAGCCCTCAGCTACGACAGCTTTCAGAGCTGGCTGTGGGGCCAGGGCTCGGCAGACTCACGTCGACAATGAGAAAGTCCAGCCAGCACCAGGCGTTGGTGAAGTACACCTTGAAGCCATAGGCCACCCACTTGAGCAGCATCTCCAGGATGAAGATGTAGGTGAAAACCTTGTCAGCGTATTCCAGGATGGTGCGGATGACCGCCGCTGCTCGATGTAGATGTCCTCGAAGGCCTGAGGGGCACCAGCATGACTGTGGGTGGCCAGGGGCCCGGAGGCTGGGGCGACAGCCCACGTCCCCTACCCTGCCTGATGCTGCTGGTTCCCAGGGTCTGCCATGGGGCATCTGTGGACATCTCCCAGCCCTCTCTCATCGCGGGGAGGGGTAGGCTTTCCCGGTGGGGAGGAGTCTCTTGGTTGTCAATCATCTGCTAGAGGGTTTCACAGTGACATAGGTTCAGTTTTGCCCCCGTCTCCCCAGGGCCCACCTGCCTCCGCATTGGCTGGGAGCGCATACAAGTCAGACCCACAGAACAAAATGGGGGAGACTGTCGCTTTAAGAAGCTGATGCATTCTATAACCTATCCTGGTGGTATGGGTGAGTCCCTTTAGGATTCTTTGGATTCAGGACTGTCCAGGCTGTGACTGCTCTGGTTTGGAGTAAGAGAGCCCCAGGGGACCTGCTTGAGACTTGACACCTGCCTCTGCCTTGCGCCCCATCCCCAGTGATGCCTACCAGGGCCCCACTGCTGAGCAGGATCATGAAGACAATGAAGGTCTCAAACCAGTTGTGCTCAACGATCTTGAAGCAGGCCCTGCGGAGGGTCCACCACATCTTCCCACGGCCTTGGGAGATGTCCACGTAGAGGCAGGGGCCAGCGCTGCACGCAGGCTGGGGAAAGGGACAGGCACCAGGTCATACACCTGGGGCCACCTCAGTGCGTCTCCTCAGCCTCCACCTCACTGTCTCCAGACCCAGGGTTCCAGTTCAGGTCCTCCCTTTGCAACTGGCTCCACCATGTATCAACCGCCACCAGGGATGGACAGGTGGGGGAAAGATGCTCTGCACACAGGACTCAGGCCACCAACTGTCCCCATCCTCCTCCGCCTTGCCTGGGCAGGCTTCACTCTGTCCAGCCTAGGATCTCTGAAACAGGACCCTGTTTCTCCAGAGCTGTCTCCTGAGGCCTGAGGCTCCAGAGTCCGCTCACCAGAGTGAGGCAGGGGAGGGCGGTGCTGGGGAAGAGGGCCACCTGCTTTCTGCGGCCTCCTCTGGCCCTGGTGACACCGGCTGGGGGAGGCACCCGGGCCAGGAAGGGTGCAGGCTGTGGGTGCATCCTCACCCTCCGTGAAGCACTCCTCAGGCTGCTCCCTTCGGGGTTCTCCTCGGCCTGCTCCTCGGGGTCCTCCTCAGGGGCTTGTAGTCAGCGGTTGCTGCAGACGGAGGAGTTTCCATCGTAGAGCGGCTGCGGCGGCTTCTGCAGGGGCCACAGGGCACATGACCCCTGGGTCCCAAGAGACCCCCTCATCCTCCCACCGGGTGGGGCGGGACGGGAGACCCGAGGGAAAGGAGGAAGAGGGGGTATCAGACCCATTCACCCATCCATCCATTCATTCACTCGGCCCTGGTCCCGGGACAGACACACAGACACAGCCCCACGCACAAGAACCACAGTTGCTGGAGGTGGCCTTAGTCCTGCCTCCATGGCACATGAGGCCTGGGATGGCGCAGGGAGAGCATGAAGAGACAGGTAAAGGAGGGAAGCTGGGACAGAAGCCGGGGTGGGGGTGGCTGCGTGGGCTCAGGCTGCGGGGTGACCTGGGAGTGTGGGGAACACCTGGGGCCTGGCAGAGGGAGAGACGGACAGGTCCTGAGAAAGCAGGAGTAAGAAAAGAGGTCAGGACGGAGCTGGGCTCCCACAGACTGCAGAGAACAGGCATCTGGTGCCCCCAGTGTCCTGGCCTTCCCACCCCCAGGGTCTGTTTGGCTGAGGGATCCAGAAAGATGGAAAATTTTTCCCAGCCAAGGCCCCAGTGTGGCGCCAAGGGAACCTGATCAGAGTGGGGGTGGGGTGGGGGGGCTGGTGCTCCGGCCTGGCCAGGCCTCCTCCCACCTCCTCGGGTGCTGTCCCAGGCCAGCTTCCCAGTCCTGGCCTCCACTCTGCAAGGGACCCTTCATGGCTGGGGGTGAGGCCCTGAAGAGGAAGAGGGCAGCTCGGTGGGGGGGGGGGGGGGAAGCGCCACATCCAGAGCCCTGACCAGAAAAGCTGGGATGGTGGTTCTTGTTCCCAGCTGACAGAAAAGGAAACTGAGTCTCAGAGCATTAGGTCAGCCAGCCAGGGCATCCACGGAGCTGCTGGCTCTGCCCAACTCCCACAATATCCCCTGGGAACTATGTTTGTCCCCCTTTGAAGAGTCCTCAGGCCACCCCCCCAGAGACTTGGACCCCAGCATTCTCCAGCCCCTCCCCCACCAAGTTCCTCCTAACGAGGTCGAGGTCAGTGCCACATTTTTCAGGGTATTTATAGCTCAGCAGGCACTTGGCCCCCTGGTAAGTCAGCGTGCCACATATTTGGGGTGAATAAGGAGTCAAGAGCTTTCAGGGCAAAGTTTGTTAGGCTCCAATCTCTAGCCAGCCAGGGCTGGTGGTGTGGGGTGGGCAGGGCCCTGGCCTCACACATGTGCTAGTCTTTTCCCTGCTGTGGCTGAAGAATGGAGGAGGGGTCAGAGTCAGCTCCCCTGCAAGGTCCAAGGCAGGGTCCAGGCCGCCAGGCCAGCCTCTGGAAGACCACCACCTTGTTCCAGTCCCTCCCCACCCTCACCAGGGAGAGATAGGAGTAGGGGGTACCTTGGCCCAGCAGCAAGGGCCCTGCCTGGGCTGGTGAGTGGGGTGTCAGGACTCTCCCTGAAACTGAGTTACACCTCTCTGCTGTCCTCGTCCCCAAATCCCATGGGCTCTTTGACCTGGATCTGGCATCTTGGCCCACACTGGGAGGTTGGGACCAGCCCCAGGTGGGGTTTAAGCAGAAAAAGATGATTGTGGCAAGCACTTGGCAGGGGCTTTAATCCAGAGGGGGATTTAAGAGAGGCCTCTTTGTCTCCAGTCCTGGAACTAAGGTGCCACAGGTAGGGTCATCCTGTCCAGGAGCGCCACCTGCTGGTGTGAGGGCAGGTGGAGTTTTGCCTGGCCCACCATCATAACCATGTCAATTACGACAATCCAGTCACCATTCACACAAGGCTTTCTAAATGCTCCATGCGTAGCATGCCACGTAATGCTCACAACCAACCACGAGGTGGGAACCATTACCCCCATTTTTACAGATGGGGAAACTGAGGACTGAAGAGGATTTGTGACTTGGTCCACGACCCCTCCGCCAGGCCCCGGATGGGCTTACCTTGACATCCTCAGGCTCTGAGAAGGTGTCTGTCTCCTCCTCCGTGGGCATCTCCAGGTCAGACTCCTCAGAGGCGATGGGCACCTGGATGGTCAGGTAGGGGTTGTTGATGAAGTTGAGGTGGTCCAGCTCGATGCTAGAGGGAGGTCCATCCACCAGGCCCACGTGGTTCAGGATGTGATTGTCCTTCTTCAGGTCCTTGTCATCCTCCTCCGGTGGTGGCTCCTTCTTCTCATCCTCAGGGGCACCTTCCCCGGCCTCTCCAGCCTCCCCGGTGCCCCCAAGCTCCCCAATGCTGAGAATTATCTCCTTGGGACTCAGGATCTTGCCGTGCAGCAGCCCCAGGAGGAAGGTCTTGGCAAAGCTGATGCCCCACTTGATTCGCGCGATGGCGATCTGCAGGTTGTTCATCTCGCCGTCCTCGTCTGAGGCCGCCAGGCTGTCGGCACTGAAGGAGCTCAGCAGGAGGGCCAGGAACAGGTTCAGAACCTGGGAAGCAAGGGTTGGGGAGCCTCAGGCCACCCCCCTAGTGCCTGGGGGACCCCCCTCAGCCACCATGGGGGTTCGGTCTACAGGTCAGACCAACCACATGGTGGGCATTCAGAAGGACACCACCTAATGGACTCTCACAACGGCTCCTGGAGGGGAGGGCTGCTATGGTCATCCCCATTTTGCAGATATGGAAACTGAGGCTTGTGCCTATGATAGGACTTTGCTGCCCGCGGCACGGTTTGGAGAGGTACACCAGATGAGAGGGACTCTGCATGCTCTGTCCTCTACCTTCACTGTTGGGGCTGGAGAACAAAGGACAGGGCTCCAGTCTCAAGTTTCTGGGGGAAACCATCTTTGAGGCTTCTTTTCCTCATCTATTAAGTGGGACTTTTAATAGATGCTGTGTTCTGTCCCCTGTTGCTCTGGAAGACATTTGGCTTACAGTTCACTCCTTCCTCTCCTTGGGATTCCCTACCACACCTCTTCCTATTTCCCTTCCTCCATCCCTATTGACGGGGACCTAGAGGCTACTTACTGGCCACCCTCTTGTCCCCTCCCCACACCTTATTTTTCTAGTGGATAGACAATTACTGAATCCCTGCCACTGTTGATGAGCAAGTGGCCTCAGGAGCCCAAAGCCAAGTAGAGACGGACATTTGATGAGAACAATACAACACCGTGGGTTTTTGTGGCAACAGGGACTGGCAGGTGCCGGCTTTGAAATGATGCTGCTTGTTCCAGATCCCAGTTTACTAGCTTTTTACTAGCAAGTGCTTCACAGCTCTGTGCCTGTTTCCTTGTCTATAGAATGGGGCTAATTCCAGTAATCCTCACATTGTTGTGATGATTAGAAGATCAACACAAGTAATGCTCAAAACATGTTGGCTGTTATTATATGTGCAATAATAGAAAGCTCTACATGGTACAAGGAAGAGTATGATTAACTTGGCCATTTCAGCGTTTTATAGATGAGGAAAGAGTGCCAGAGAGGTCGAGTGGTTTGCCCTAGGACACACAGTATAGTCACGACTAACACCCAGGTTTCCAGTCACAATTTTAGAAGTTACCGTTCACTTAGACTACCATGTGAATGATATCCCAGAAGTTTACAAAGCAATGACCTTTCCTTCCACCCTCCACTCCCAGGAGGTGACAGTGACTAGGGTGGGAGGTCCTGGCTCTTGTCTGCCAGAGGCAGAGCCAGGTTCTTACTCTCTGGGGCCTGGGGCCTGTCACTGCTAGTGGATAAGAGGGAAGCCATGCCCTTAACTGTCTTCCCCACGTGCCTTGCTGCCTGGCTTGACCAGTGTCCTCCAAGGTTTTTACAGGATCGTCTTAACTATCATGTCAGCACAACATCATGAAAAGAATACACTAAGACCCCCTTTGAAAGAGTGTGCTGGGGGATCTCCATCCCCTGGGCCCCATCCTCCCACTCCTTCTGCCTGAGCCCCCCACCCACATTTAATGGTCCTTTTCTCTCCCTCAGGGGGAGGCATCCAGTTGCCAGAAGCACATCTGAGATGGGAATTAGCTGCTCTCTGGGTCAGCAGGGTTTGCACACGGCTCCTGCCCGGGACAGAAATAGCCTCCTCAGGCAGGGGGAGGAGTGGGGAGGGGAGGGGGACAGAGGTCATGTTCCCCGGGGGGCTCTGTGGGGTGGGTCATCTGTGACCTAGTCACTTCCCTCTTCTTCACAGTAACCCAGCGGAAGTGATCAAGTGCCAGGGATGCAAGGGGCACGGGTCCCCACCCTCCCTGGCAGGGTGCCCTGGCGCCCTCTGGTAGACACCTGCTTCTCTGAGGCAAGGGGGTGTGGTAGGAGGGGACTGTGCCCAAGGAGCTGACCACGCTGCCTCCTGGGCAGCTTCACTCGCTCTGAGAAACCTGGGAGAGTCACAGAGCCCAGCCGGAAAAGAGGCGGGGGAGGCAGGGGCCACAGGACACAGGTGGGACCATGCAGTGGCTGTAGACCCTGAAGCCAGACTACTTGGGCTCAAACCCTGTTCTTTTCACTAATTACCTCCCTGTGCCTTTGCTTCCTCATCTGTGTAGCAGGTAAAGCCATCTGTCCCCCACAGGAGGCTGTGAGTATAAGTGAATGGGTAGCACTAGGCACTTTACCGCTGAGCATGCTCAGAGTGCCCGCTAGGCCCTGAGCAAGGGCCAGCGGTCCTCAGCATCGCGGCTGGCGTCACGGTTATCATTATCGCTATTGCTGCTCTTACTGGCATGCTGGTTACTGGAGTCACAGACACAAGCTCTTGTCCTAACTCAGTTTCCTTTTTCTTTCTTTCCTTGGTACTGGGGATTGAACCCTGGGGTGCTTTACCACTGAGCCACATCACCAGCACTTTATATATATACACACACATTTTTTTTTTTGAGACAGGGTTTTGCTAAGTTGCTTAGGGCCTTGCTAAGCTGTTGAGGCTGGCCTCAAACTTGCCAATCTCCTTACATCAGTTTCCCGAGTTGCTGGATTATAGGAGTGTGCCACCTAGCCCACCCAGCCACATGCTGTGTGACTCTGGGCAGTGTCACCCCAGGGGTGGAGACAGCATGGCGGCTCTGCCCATCTCTCTCGAGAAGATTAGGAACAATGCACAGAAAGCCCCGTGTGCAGGTTTGCAGAGGGCAGGAGCGTTATGCCAATAGCTGGTGCCCCACCGCCCCACAGGTGTCTCATCAATTTTAGAATTTACCCGTTTATTACGACGATTAACACAAAACCACAGGCCTGTAACATTTGACTCCCCTGGCCTTGTGCGCCAAGCACTTTTCAAAGCCCTGAGGCCTGTGTCACGTAACCCACAGGGCCATGGCCATTAGCATCCCCGTTTTCCAGATGAGAAAACCAAGGCCCCAGAGGTTAAATTTTTGCTCAAGGTTTCCCAGTGAGCAGGGAGCAAAGTGGGAATGTGAAACATTTTTGAGTGTCCACTTGTAGGGACAGAAACCCCCCAAGACTCTCTCCAGTCATCTGCAGGTCCTTAAATGTATATTTAGAAACTCCTACTCAGAGCCAGTGAGCCACCCCACCCCGGTACCTTCCCTGTCTGTCTCCACTCCCTCAGGTGCATGCCCCACCCCTCGCCCCTGGGGACAGCAGGTCTGGTTCTTCACTCTAACTGTCCACTTGCTCCTCCTCCAGCAGAGGTGACACCCCTCCCCCATCTGCCCCTGTCCCCACCACCGGAGCTCAGTGATATCCGAGAAGCGCTGACCCAGCAGCCCAAGGGATTCCACAGGTCTTTGCGGAATGTGGAGACGTGCATGCGTCTTCCACCCCATTGCCCAGGGCAGTGCCAGCCACCATAGGGGGCAGCTGAGCACAGCACCACAGGGATCTGAGGGTATGACCCTCACTCCCACCTCAAAAAGGGGAGGATTTGGGATGGGCAGGGTAAAGAGAGATGCTTCCACAGGCCCTGGCCACAGAAATGCTGTCCAGCTGGACCATGGACCCTGCCCCTCACCTCACTATGCCTCCTCCCCTGCATAGCCTCCCAGCCCAGTCCTGAGCCACAGGAAGGGGTGGGATGGATGGAGTTTATGTTGCCTCTGGAGTCTCCCAATGCCAGGGTCTAATTCTTTTTTCCAGAACTCAGGAACAGAGGAGAATAAGAGGGTAGGAGAAAGCCAAGAGGCTGGGGGTTCTGGTCCCACCCCATGCTGGGTTATACTGCGTCCACTAGTGAGGCCAATCTTCCCAGTGACCTCAGGAGGGTACCTATTATTTTTTTCTATGTGGCAGTTAGAGAACCCAGCCTGACTGGTGAGTGGGCATTAGCTCAAGGTTACACAGAGGATGCCCAGGGAGCTGGGATAGTAAAGCAGGTCTGCCTGACTCAGTGGTGTTACTTTACTCAAAATACTAGTAGCCTACAGCACGGCCCCTGGACGGAGTCTGGAGCTTGTCTGAAATGCAGATCCCCAGCCTCGGGCCCAGGCCTGCTGAATCAGATTCTCCAAGGGAATCTCTGTTTTAGAACCTCCAGGTAATGCTTAAGCAGTTTAAAATTTGAGAATGGCTGGGTAAAGCCATATAAAATTGCCATTTCAGGGGCGTGGGGAATAGAAGATAAAAAAAAACCTGACAGCAATTTCCTAAGATCTATCTACTAGCAACAAAGCCCTGGAATAACAGCTTTATAAAGGGACTGGACACGCCTTGCACTTTTCCTGGGTGAGGGTGGGGAAGCTCCCCAGCTGGTCTCACTCACCACCAGGTTGCCGATGACCATGACCATGAGGAAGACGGTGAGGCACATGGCCTGGCCAGCCACCTCCATGCAATCCCACATGGTTTCGATCCACTCCCCACACAGGATGCGGAAGACGATGAGAAAGGAGTGGAAGAAATCGTGCATGTGCCAGCGGGGCAGGCTGCAGTCGGCCGCGATCTTGCACACGCACTCCTTGTAACTCTTGCCAAACAGCTGCATGCCCACCACGGCGAAGATGAACACGATGATGGCCAGCACCAGCGTCAGGTTGCCCAGCGCCCCCACGGAATTGCCGATGATCTTGATGAGCATGTTGAGCGTTGGCCACGACTTGGCCAGCTTGAAAACCCGCAGCTATCGAGCAAGGGAAGGACAAGGGCAAATGAGGCCGGGTGACAACTGGCCCAACCCCAGGACCCCAGCCTCAGCACAAAGAACAATTTCAAGTCATCTGAAGTCCCACCTCTGAGTGATCAGAGGTCTCTTTGCCTCTTGATTAAATGGGGTTACTCATGTCCTACCACTTCTTGCTATTAGTATGTTAAAAGAGAGAAAAACATCCTTACCTGTTGAGGACAAAGACAAAGCATTTTACTAATGACATTTTATGTCAAGATTGCTTTAACATACTTCCCCTGCCAATAAAAATGGGGGAAGGGGGTGAAACAAGAATTGTAGAATGTGGTAGGTACTTGGAGGTTCATTTTCCTTTGTCTATATCTATATTTTTGTATGCATGGAAGGTCTCATAATAAAGTTAAAAAATAACGTAAGTACCCATGATGGGATTGTCCCAAAGTCGTCCACCGTCAGCTCCCCAGGTTGTCAGTGTGGTACCCCCAGCACTGTGTGGAAAGGAGGGATCCCTGGCTCCCTGTTTACAGGTAAGAAACGTTCCTGGGCAGGGCAGGGGTCCTCCTTTCCAGTCCTCTGCCTTCCTGAGGTTTCTCCTCCCACCCACTTCTCAGTCCCTGGCCCTGTGGGTCTCTCGTACCAGACGGAAGGAGCGGAGCACAGACAGCCCCTGCACGTTGGCCAGGCCCAGCTCCACCAGGCTGAGGGTGACGATGAAACTGTCGAAGATGTTCCAGCCCTGCTGGAAATACTCGTAGGGGTCCATGGCGATCAGCTTCAGTACCATCTCAGCAGTGAAGATGCCTGTGAAGACCTATGGGGCAGGGTGGGTCCCTGTCACAGAGCCTCAGGGAGCACACGGCCTTTGGAATCCCCCTCCTTCTGAGGGAGGCTCTGGAGACTGAGGGGAAGAAGGCTCAGAGTTTGAGAGGGAGGGAGTTTGTACCCACCACCCCCCATGTGTGCAGGTGGGAATTTTTTTTTTTTTTTTTTTTTTTTTTTTTTGTAGTAGGATTGAACCCAGAGGTACTTTACCACTGAAACTATAACCCCATCTCCTTTTAAATAAAAATAATATTTTGCGACAGGGTCTCACAAAATTGCCCAGGCTGGCCTGAACGTGTTGTGATCCATCCTGCCTCAGCCTCCGGAGTGGCTGGGATTACAGGCAGACGCTACCATGCTGGCTGGTGTCCCTAGCCTCCAAGAAGTTGGCAGGGAACATCACACTCATCCCACAGATGAGGCAAAAAGGTTCAGCCAGGTCAGCACCCCCGCTCTCAGTCACACCAGCCAGTTTCTTAGGGTGGCTGAGTTCAGGTTCTTTCCTACTATGCCTTAATCCTATCTACTGGGTCCATTCCAGGACTTGGCAAAATCTTGGTGGACATCAGGCTCTAGGGGCAAAATCAATGAGGGGAGGTCAGAGTTGCTTCCCTAAACTTGGAACAGGAGCCTGAGGGGCTCTACCGCCCTGAAAGCTTCCTGGGCCTGGTCCACTCGGCTGCCAGGCATCAGCTGTCCTAGGGTCCACAGCCTGCATGGGCACATGCTGAGCCCCTCCCAGGGGCTGCCCTGGTCATAGCAGGTGTCCAGACAGCAGCCTGGTGTTGGCAAGGGTTGGGCAGTCAGGCAGGCCCTGCCCATCACGCACACCCCAGCAGCTGGTGCCATGATTCCATGGCACGGCCCTTGCCCTCTGGCCCAGCCTGGCCCATGCTGCCTTGTGCATCTCCATGGGAGAGATGTTCTTGGCCTTGAGGGCCTGGGGACTGCAGGGCTGATTCCTGTGCCACCCACACCAGTCTCTTGTCCTGCCAGGTCCCACATCTCACGCTCCCTGAGTTGGCCTCCTTGTTGGGGGTGGGAAGAGCACCTTGCCAAAAGCCACCCTGGAAAAACTGTGAAGGGATCAGGAAGGGTGGGTGGGGCTGGAAGGAGGCAGTGGCTTTTTCCTTGGTCAGGCTCCACTGGGGCTTGCAACAAGGTGATAATGCTCCTAATGGCAGGGATAAGCGGGTGGATCAGGGCATGTCAACAATAGCAGAGCAGGCAAAGAGTTGGAGAGGGGAGCCGCCTGGCCAGGCTGGAGAAATGGGGGAGTGATGGGACTATTCCCTAGGGCATCTAGGGTGAACTGAGGCCCTTGGGCCTGGATGGCGTGTGGCCACATGCCACCATTCCCAGGTCCCTAGGTCCCTTTCAGGCCCATGCCAGACTAAGGAAGTGGGAGGAACTTGTTACCCCGCACATGCCTCCATCTCCACACCCCCACTCCCGCCCCCACTTTTCAGAGAGTGCCTAGATCCCTGACCCTGGGGAATTCTGATCTCAAAGAGCCCAGAAACTTACCCTGCTCTCCCTGCCCCTGAATGCCCTGCTATCCATATTCCACACCCCCACCCATCACCCCATGTATCTCCCCTCATACACATCTCATTTCCACATACAAGGAAAACCCCACCTGTTCCCAGATGCCCCCCTAATATGCCCCATAGTTCCAGACAGCCCCTCTGGTCCTGCCCCCTAAGGACCTCCCTTTCCCCTAGGCCCCTCCCTACCAGGTTGCCCACAGAAAGCACGTTGTCGAAGTGCTCTGTCATGGGTGTAGTGCTCCATGGCCATGAAGAGGGTGTTGAGCACGATGCAGATGGTGATGCCCAGGTCCACGAAGGGGTCCATGACGATCAGGTGGATGATATGCTTGAACTTTACCCAAGGGGTGGCAGCAGTTCCATATGAGGACTTTGTGAGCACACTTGTACCACCATGGCGGGCACTTCTGGTGGGCCTCCTCCAGCTCTGCGAGTGGGGTTTTAACAGGTGCCGATGAGGAGTCTCCCGCGCACCCCTTCCTTCCTCCACTAGCTCTTTGGGCGCCACATCCAAGCCCCATCCCTTAGCGCCCCACGCCTCACCACTCAGTGGTTTAGCCTAGCTTAAAGTCCCCCCTTCTGTATTCAAAAGACCCCACCCGCAACAGGTCCTTCTCCAAGCCCCGCCCCACAATACGTCACTCCCCAAGGCCTGCCCCCTAAGCCCCACCCACATGACCACACCCCTCGGATTCCCTGCTGTAAGTCCTGCCTCTTGGAACACTGCAAGCCCTTACAAGCCGCAAGCCCCGCCTTCTCGCCACGCCCCGCCAAGCCCCGCCCCACAGTGAGCTCAGGCTGGACTCCAGGCCTCTGCCTTGGCCCAAAGCTGCTATCCCCGCAGGAGAGACGCAGAGAGAAGAAAACCCAGGCCACGAAAGTCTGGGGAACAGACTGAGACCCCCTTGGGCTCTCCTTCCTCACTGCCAGTAAAGTCGGCCCCTCCAGATCCTCCTTTCCCTCTAGAGTGGCTCTCTGAAAACAGCCCCTGTTCTTGCAGCCCCAAAGCCAGGAGGCTCAGTAAAGGACCATGGGATGAAGGCGCTCCTCCACCTGGTCTCTGTGGCCAATGGGAACTGCCTTGGCCTAGGTATGATCTTACTGACTCCTCACTAGAAGACTAAGAGGTAAATATAAATATTAGTGCCACCTATTTTATAGATTAAAGAAGGGACTGGATGTGTGGCAGCCTATGGAGACCCTGGGAACAACCTCAACCCTGCCAGGCATAAGAAACTCGAGGCAGCAATGAATTCTAGTCTGTTTGGTGACCTCCCTCACCTTCATGTCCACCCCCTAGGCCACTGCAGTGCCCCAGCATCTGAGGCTAGAAACTCCTGGTGAAGGTCCCAGCAAGGGTGTAGGGGCCAGCCCTGTCTGTCCTTCATTCTCTGGCACACAGTCACCTGGCTGCATTATGCAAGGTCAGGTGAGATGGTATCTTCTAAGGGTTTGCAAAGTCCTGTAATCCCAGCCCACCCCCACCTTCCGACTCCCCACAGAGTCCTGCAGAGGGACCAGCTCTCCTCTCTGGGTCAGACTTCCTTTCTTGTGTCAATTCTCTCTCTCCTTTGTTTCCGTCCTTTCTTCCTGCTTTCCATTGCTCTTTCCCTCACTCCTTCCCTCCTTCCTTTCTTCCCTCTCATCCATCTATACTCCCTTTCCATTCAGGAATCTTTCAGTCCATCCATTCATTCCATCCATCCATCTATCCATCCATCCATCATCTTTCCACCCTTCTCTTATTACAGTATCTTTATTCTCCTCCCAGGTCCGGGTTGTGGTACAGGGATTGGGGAATCTCTGATTTTACTTGGGAATTTGATGTTGACCTTTAATATTTATCCAGAGAACACTGGAAGAGCAAGCTCTTCAGTTTCCAGAACACGGGGCCTCTCTGGTTAGTATTATTAGCCTGTCCTTCCCCGTTGCCTCGGCAGCCCCCAAGGCCCTCCCGGAAGCCCCTGGTTCCCACAGTAGCTTGGCCTTGCACGCCACAACTTGGCCAGGTTAAGATGGAACTATATTTATCACAGCTCATTTCTTCATTGCCAATATTAAATTACTGTCCTCCTGAAGCCGAGTCTAGTCAGGCTCCACCCTGCCCCTCTAGGAGGCTGAAAGGCCTGTGGGTAGAGCAGACAGAGTAGGTGGGAATGGGGCACAGGACACTCACCCTCCATAGCATCAGAGATAACCACTGTCTGCGCTGACAGCTCGGCGCGGGGGCCCCCTTCTCTCCTGGCGATGTGTCCAAGGCTGCCGTTGCAGGCCTGACTGTGGGCTGGGGTCCCCCGTCTGCCTCCCACCTTGCCAGCGCCTGGGTGGCCTTGCCTGGTAGACCAGCAAGGGTGATGGGTGTGAAGCCCACTCTGAGCCAGGGGATGGATCCTTGACTCTCAGAGCCTCTTTGTCAAGTCCTTTTAGGATGACAGCCCCTCTTCTTGGCCTGTCTCAAACCTAGCAGGTGGGAAAGGGGCCAACTTTGGTGGTGGTGAGGTGACAGGGTAAGGACAAGTGACTAAGAACCTAAACCCTGAATACCCTCCACTCTCAGAGACTGACCCTATAATCAGGAGATTGAGAAAATGGGCAGCTGCTCCCTGCAGCTACACGGGGACCTGCCCTCTCCTCAGTGTGGACCATGAAACCACACATCTTTGAGCTGGAGGAAACTTCAGGTTTCACAAGAACAATTCCTCGTCACAGATGAAGAAACTGGGAGTCACTGAGCAGAGAAATATTCTTCCGACTGCCTAGATGACACCCATCCCACTGGGGACCTTTTGCTACTCCTGCCCGGCCCTCCCACCCCCTCAACCAGCAGCCAATCAGCCCTGGCTGAGGGCAGGGAAACCCTGGGTCTGGGCCCCCTCCCTGGGTTCACACCTTCTCTAACTCCTCCTGGTGCTTTTTAATTTCTCGAGCATCTGCTGAAACTCCTCCTCTTTCTCCTGATCCTCGGCTAGGGTAGCCCTCGTTCTGCTCAGCATACGCCATGGCCACCACCGCCAGGATCAGATTAATGAGGTAGAAAGAGCCCAGGAAGATGATGACCACGAAGAAGATCATGTAGGTCTTGCCAGCCGCTCGAAGGGTCTGAGGGTGTGTGAGAGAAGGAGGAAGGGGTTTTCATGGCACCCTCCCTCACACGCCATTGCCCAAACAGGTAAGCAGAGGCCATCCCTTACAGAGCCTGGGGTTTGATGGCCTTTGAGGCAGGGTATGGCCATCCTTGGCAGGCTAAGCCACAGTCTGGGAAACTCTGAAATATATCATGGGATCCAGGTATTCCTGGTGTCCTGACAGAGACCCCCTGAGGATCCCAGCCAGGCATCCTGAGGTCAGAGTCAGGACAAATGGTGGACATGGGCTTTGGGGCCAGGTTGAATCCTACCTTTGCCATAGAGCCTGGTACTTAGTAAGTGCTTAGTAAATAGTAGCTGCTATAATCACTATTATTATTAATATCACCAGGGATCAGAAGGCACCATCCCTCAAACTCAATCCTCCATGCCCTGCAAACTGTACATATTAAATACAGGTGGCCTTCATCCACAGGGATTGACTGGTTCCAGGAGGCACCCCCCTAACCAAAATCTGCAGGTGCTCAAGTCCCTTATATAAAATGGCATGGCATTTGCATCTAAGCTAGGGCACATCCTCCCTGTACTTTAAATCATCTCCAGTTACTTATAATATTATACATAATGCAAATCAAGTGCTTTGTAAAGAGTCGTCATACAGTATTATTTAGGAAATGATGTCACAAAATATGTATGTACATGTTCAGTACAGACACTTATTTTTTTTTAATCTGTGGTTGGTTGAATCCACAGAGGCGAAACCCGAGGATGCGGAGGGTCAGCTGTGACTGTGTGGGCAGAGCTGCCCACTGCTTTCTGTGAGCCTGGGACTTCCTGGGCCTGAGCCTGTGCCAGGCCCAGACTCAGCTCATAAAGCAAAGGTGGGGAATGAAGATGGGTTGTGGCTTGGCTCTGAGCAGGCGCCTGGCATCAGAAGGCTCCAAAAGCTTTTAGGGGCACTGACAGGTCCCGTGGAGGAGAGGGCCCAGCTGAAGATGTGGCCATCCTGGGACAGGCTCCATGAGGCCCCGAGGAGGCAGCAGGGATGGAGGGCGGTGGATGTGGGCTGGGGGCAGCTGTACCAGCTGGAAGAGGTTCTCCCAGTAGTCCTGAGTCATGAGGCGGAAGAGAGCCAGGAAGGCCCAGCTGAAGTGTCATAGCTGGTGTAGCCATAGTTGGGGTTCCGCCCCGCCTTGATGCACTCGTAACCCTCTGGGCAGTGCCTGGGGACAGGATGGGGGACTGGCTTTAGGGAGGAGAGCTCCAGCTGGGGACAGACTGAGGACCCAAGGGAAAAATAATCCCTTAGTCCTGACTCTGTTCCCCAAACAGGCAGGTCTTCCACCCATGCCCAAGAATTTTCCTTAGGTTCCCATTCACCCCACATCCGTGTCCCTAATCAGTCCCCCCCATCTCCCAAGACTCCTGGGGCTTCTTTTCCCCACCCCTGGGCATTACTCACCCAGCGGTCACTGCTGTTTCCCACAGAGCAGGGCATCATTGGCACCCTCCAGGAAATAGTAGTTTGCTTCGGGAGGCAGAGGTCACAAAGAAGGCACATCACCCCACTGGACACACGCAGGCATGTGCACCCATTCCACACCTGCGGACAGGTCTGTGTGCACCGCTTATAACAAATAGGTGTTCCCTGGGGGCCCCTCTCCCCTCCTTGGAGGATGGCCCTGAGTTCCAAGTTCCCTGGGTGGGCAGACTGCAGAGGTCAACTCCACACAGTGTCTTCTGGGTACCTAGTGTAGCTAAGGTCAAGATTCAGCAGGGACACAGGGAGAACAGAAGGGACATGTGTGCATGTGTGTGTGTGCAGGGTAAGCGGGGGGGTTGGAATCCGGTGTGCAGGGTGAGGAAAGGGCACCCTCTCCATTGGCTGAAGACACTGGATGGACTGAGTGGCTGTGTTGAGAGTGCGTGCGTGTCTCATGCGTGCCTGTGAAGGATGGGTATGTGACAGGATGAGGGTGTATGGGTGCCTGATAGTTACCCTGCCAGGATTTGAGCTCAGAGGGTGACGAAGGAGAGCTGGGTGCACGGTTATGTCCAGAGACTATGGCTCTTTAGAGAGAAACTCAGAATTTTAAAGCAGTTTACCATTTAATTGTCATAGCAACCACTGAGGAATTGCCACCTCAGTTTTATAGGCAAGATTCTGAGGCCAGAGGTTAAACAGGTAGTAAGTGGTGGATTAACGATCAGGTCCTGGATGGGCTGGGGCTGCAGCTCAGTGGTAGTAGCGCTTGCTTAGCGCGTGTTCTGGGTTCCAGCACCATATAAAAATATAGTAAATAAAGGTATTATGTCCATCATGACTAAACAATAAATTTTACAAAAGTCAGGTCCCTCCAGACTATTTGTCCCAGAAGAGGCAGAGGCAGAGGCCTCCCTGGGGCTGGGGCGGGCCTTCCCGTTGCCGCGCACCTTGGTCTTACCTTCGTCGTTGATGTAGGCCTCCCAGTCGAAGGTGTAGTTGCTGGCCCGCTCTCGTGGCTGTTCCACGTGTTGTTGGCGGTACCACGTGTCATTGCCATACCACGTGTCGTTGCCGTACCACGTGTCGTGGCTGTTCCACGTGTCGTGCCGTACCACGTGTCGTTGGCCGTACCACGTGGTGTTGGTGTCGTTGAAGGGGCGGGGCCAACGCACGCACTTCTGTCCTGCCCAGGTTTTCCCATGAAGAGCTGCAGCCCACCAGGCAAAGACGCTCAGGCAGAAGACGGGTGAGGATCATCACGTCGGACAGCTTTTTCACCGACTGGATCAGGGCCCCCACGATCGTCTTCAGACCTGACCACAGAGAGGTTAAGTGCATGGGCAGGGGCAGGGCGGGGTGCAATGGACCCCCAAGCCTTTGCCTTTGCTCCATCTCCAAGGCTCCACTTAACCAGGCACCACCAGCTTCCCAAATTAACCCAGCTGTTCTCCTGGCACATCCTCAGGGTGGAGCCTTGGAATTGCCCCAGAATTTCAGCTACTAGAATGGACTCTCAGATTCACTGGCTGAGACTCTAACACACACATAAGCACACGGAGGCGTTGAGTACATGTCTCTAGGTTAGCACCCCCCAAAGTGTTCTACAGAAGGCTAATCTCCAGAGCTGTGTCCTTTAAAGAGGCGGAGGGGAGGGGGTCCACATGTTTGTAAAAGGAAATGTTTGTAAAAGTCCTGCAGAGATAAACAAAAAACTTTTATGCCATATTTCCTTAACTTCTTTGACCTCAGAACCCTACTGTATGTATGTAATATATACATACGGGTTCACTCCGAGAAGCTCTAAGAGCCTTTGAAACATCACTGCATTCTGTCCTTCAAACAAAGGCTTAGCTGACCCTGATGGATTCCCAGGGCAGATTCCCATCACCTATGGAAGAATCACTTCTTGGGCCTGATCCCAATCTCTCCCTTCATTCCGTTTCTTGCCCTGAGATGGAAACCAAATGCACAGCAGCCTCCTGAGCCTGGGGGATGCTGGCCCAGAGCGAGGCAGCTGCAGCCTGCACTCAGCAGTGGCTGGTGGTGGGGGGAGGGGCTCCGTAAGCACTTCCCATCCCGGGTCTTGTCTTCCTTTGCTCCATGACAGGGCTTTGAACTAGAGAGGACTAAGGTACTTTCCTGGCATCAGGATTTAACTGTTTCCCTCCTCCCACAGCCTCTTCTCCATCCCTTTCAGATCATCCTTCCTCCACGAATGAACTGTCTCCAGCTTCTCCTTATGCATTTATTTTTTTGGTGCTGGAGATGGAACCTGGGCCTCACCCCACACTAGGCAAGTGCTCTACCACTGAGCCACGTCCCTGGCCTCCATTGGCTTTATCAAGGGGCTGGATGAATGGATTCTGTGCAGGTGGTCCTTCCTGAGGTGTGACCTTCTTGTCACCCTGCCCACATCACTGAGGACTTCTGGTCTCTGTGCTGCCCCCTCTGCTTACTTGATTTACCACACACTCAAACATCCCAGCCCACTGGCAGCACTGGTCTAAGCACCCCATAGATATTAAGGCAACTGGTCCTCAGAACAACCCAATGAGTGGCACTATTCTTATCTAGTTTGCAGAGAAGGAAACTGAGGCACAGACAGGTTAAGGTCAATGTCAGAAAGTGGTATGGGGGGGACTGACCCCGGGTTGTCTGACCTCAGGTGTGTTCTCTCTTGCCTTTCTATCCTGCCTCTCAGATGCCCAGCCTCCCTCAGAGGGCCTCTTCTGCTCTCTGGCCACGTGGCCCTTCTGTGTCCAGGCTGTGGCATGTGTCCTACACAAACATGGTCCCGGGATGTGACCTTGGGCCAGGGTTCTGGAAGTCGAGTGTCTAGGCTTGGGTATGGCAGGACACCTATTGGCTGAGGCCGAGGGTCCCTGCACCTCCCCGGTACCTGGGATGACTGTGATGGTTTTCAGGGCCCGCAGCACCCGGAAGGTCCTCAGAGCTGAGATGTTGCCCAGGTCCACAAACTCTGTCACGTACCTAGTGTGGGAGAGTGGGTGGGGGCTGCGTCAGAGCCAGGTGAGTGGTGGGCTTCTCCAGGCCCAGAACGAGGATTCCCAAGGACCTTGTGGTCAGGGTCACCACAGGGGGCCTGGGGCAGGTCAGACACCCTAAGGTTCCTGTTGGGGGCCCAGTGTTGGGGAAAAACAGTGCAGCGGTCTTGCTGCTGGGCAGTGGAGGCAGTGAGGCTAGCCCACTTGCCCAGTGGTGAGGCCTGGGTCAGGCTGCCTTCTGTGGGTAAAGATGACATGTGGATGGAACATCAGCAGAGAGTCCAAGCCAGAGCCTGGACAGGGCCACCCCTAGAATGGTGTAGCTCGCTATCCACACTACTGGCCAAATGGCCCCCGTGGTCCCACTCCCCTGATTTGCCAGGAGGCTGGCTGCCCTCCCTTCACCCACCCCAACCTCAAGATGCCCTCAGGCCCCTGCTCACGCCATCGTGATGACACTGAAGTCCAGCCAGTTCCAGGGGTCACGGAGGAATGTGAAGTCATCAATGCAGAAGCCCCGGGCCAGCATCTTGATGAGGGACTCGAAGGTGTAGATCCCTGTGAAGGTGTACCTGAGGGCAGAGGGCCAGCCAGGGCCAGGCATGTCACCCAGGCAGGGTTGCGTGTGGCAATGACGGACCTTGCACAGAGGGAGGGGCAAAGATGAAATATGTCACCTAGGGGTCAAGGACATTGGTGAAAGTGACAGTGTGCCTCCCCCCCAAGGGCTTAAAGTGTTGATGAGGGTCACAGTGATAGTGTGTGTCCCACTGGAAGACAGAAGCAGCGTCACTAAGCATCCTGAGAGGTGCAGATCCCCGGGCTGGGCTGTGGCCTGGGCTGGGCCTTTGGGAGGGGAGACTTACTCCACGTCCTTGGACCAGGGAGGCGGGTCACTCATGGTCATGAACACACAGTTGGTCAGGATGGTGATCATGATGAACATGCTGAAGAGCGTGGGGGCAGTCAAGGAAAGTGAGGGAGCAGGTGGGAAGGGGGAGGGAGGTGGACGAGGGTCTCCTGGCCCAGAGTGCCCTGTCTTGCCCGCCCCGGCCTCCCACCTCTCCCACTTGGGCAGGATATGAGTGGATTAGGCACCTTGATGGCGCCACGCCTGACAATGCTGAAGGGGCTCAGCATGTAGAGGGCAGGCGTGGCAGAGAATCGGAAGATGGCCTTGCCCTTGTTGAGCACGATGAAGGTCTGAGGCAGCGAGAGAGTCTGTGAGGCTGGGGGACACACAGAGAGATGGGCAATAGACAGACAGATGGAGGGAGCCCTCCTAGGTCCGAACCTTCTTGTCGCTGTAGTAGGGGTCCAGGTCCTCCAAGGGTATGCCTATGACCTCCGGCGGGGGGTCCCCATAGATGAGGGGCAGGTTCTTGCCGGCCTCCAGGTCACTGCGTGGCTTCCGTTCGGGCTCCTCAATCTCCATCTGCTTATTCCGTTGCAGCCGGGCCTCCTCTTCTACTGCCCGCCGTTCTATGGCTGCCAGGGACTCCCGGGTGAAGGGGCGCAGGCAGTCGGGGCCCAGGGGCACCAGGGTGGGCAGAGATGAGCTGGCCATCCTTGCATCCTGGGCTCAGGGGCCAGCTGGGTGGCGGGTGGCTGGCTGGCTGCAGCGTGCAGCCCCGGGGTGCTGAGTGGCCACCCCTCTCTGGGTCTCCTGTCCACTCCTCACCTCCTGCCTGCCCGGGGGCTGGGCCAGGAAGGTAGGTGTGCAGGCCCTGGGATTGGGAGATGTGCCTGCAAGGCCCAGGTGCTGCTGCTGCACAGGCGTTGGGCACAGAGCATCCCCCCTGGGCCTTGCACCACACTCTCCCCAGCAGTGGAGTGGCCCCCTTCAGGACAGATAGCAAACCAAACAGATTCTCTTCCGCCTTGGGGACTTTTGGCCAGTGCCCTCAACTGCCTCCTGGGCCCGAGCTCTGGGAATGTGTGGCTTCAGCCTATGGGGACAGAGAGAGAACTTCAGTTGTCTGTGTCCGGTGACCACTAGATGGGCCAGGACCAGGGACCTGGTGAAACCCACCTAAAGCAACACTGGCACATAGATTTCATCTTAGAGGCCCACGTGCATTGGCTGATACTGACCACCTGGAGATGTGGGTGGAGACCATCTAGGGATCACAGCAGACTGATGCCAAAAGATGGCTGTGATTGATTAGCAATGTCTGCTGGGCAGGACCATAAGAATGTGGCACCTCTGCCTGTAATTGCCATCCCTGGTCTGAAGAGAAGGGAAAAGGAGGATATAGGGGTATGGAGTCCCCTTCCTGATCTTTGTGGTGCTTGGCCTTAGGTTGAGGCAGGGAAGAAGGAAGAGTCCAGGCCCTGCAGAGGGTCCCAACAGCTCTCTCCCATGCAGGGCTCCAAATTCCTGAGCAGATAGGGACAGCTAGGGTGTGTGAGGGGCCATCTCTGGAGAACTGTGGATGCTAACATATTAGAGACACACAGGAAAGGTCATGGGGACAAGGAGAGGGACAATTTCAATGGTTGGTGGCCCCTACGTGAACTAGATGTGGGGAAGGGGTATCCACCAGAAAATTGTGGGGCCTGTGGGCACTGCGTAGCTGTCTCCCAGGTCTGTCCCATGCCTCTCCTGGCCCCTGGCCCCTTGTGTCCAGAGCTCTAAGTCTGTTCCCTGTGGAAGAGCAGTGCTAGATCACTTATGGAAAATGTCCCCGGGGGAATGACCACATCAGCAGGCACTGGGAGACCACTGAAGCCCAGTCACACGCGGCCATCACAAGGCCCGCGTGGAGGGATCCCGGAGCACCCCCAATGCAGGGACTCAGGCAGAGCCACAGAGACTCCCAGAGCTTCGCTGAGTGGGTCCAGGTGCTGTAGCAGTGTCCCTGCCCTGGCCAGTGGGCATACTTCTCAGGCTTGGTCAACTTGGGGAGGACTGCCAAGGAGAGGCCAGAGCCATTGGGCAGAGCTGGCCACACCCCATGCCCGGCTCCTCAGCTGCTCCCTGCCAGCCTCCAAGGAGTCGTGTTTCCACGGGGATGACTCTGCTCGTTCCACCCATCCTGTCCTGCAGCTGCTCACTGACCCATCGCGTGTGCGGGTGCACACACACACACACACACACACACACACACACGCACGCACATTAATGTGCACACCCAACCTGAAGCCCCCCTCCCAAAGGCCCTCACAGCCCTGCCACACACTCTGACACCTTCCTCTCCATCACCCACTCCCTGCATGCTCACTTTTACTTGTCACCACATGAGCGCAGTGACCTGCCATATGGCCTTGGAGGGACTTACGCAGTTTGCAGTCTACATTTGGCAATCCTCTTATCCCTCCCCCAACCCTCGGTACTGGGGACCCTACCAGGGCTTTGCACATGCTAGGCAAGTGCTCTGCCTCTGAGCTACATCCCCAGCCCAATAATCCCCTTATCTTTTTTTTTTCCAGACCTGTTTTGTATTTTATTTAGAGACAGAGTCTCACTGAGTTGCTTAGCATCTCACCATTACTGAGGCTGGCTTTGAACTTGCGATCATCCTGCCTCAGCCTTCTAAGTCACTGGGATTACAGGCCTGGCTCCCTTATCTTGATGTTGCTCACTTGATACTTCATAGGAGCCCAGGGGGACCACAAAAACCCAGAGCCACAGGCAGGCCCCAACCCAGTCCTTGAGGAAACCACCATTACCCAAGTCACAAGACCACGGGGGACGGACCCCGTCCTTCCTCTCAGCTGACCCCCTGAGAGAGCTTTTCTTCTTGAGAGTGGACATGGCCCACCCCACTGGCCACTCTTCCTGTCTCTGCTCTGGGAGCTCCCCCTTCCCTGCCATGGGGGGATGCTCCTTGTATAGCACACATCTCTCCCTTCAAAATTTGTCCTTCATCCCAACTTCCTGGAGCTGCTTCATGTGCGGATAGTTCGTTATGTGAAGGCAAGAAGTATCTTTATTGGCTGAAGCCCAGTTTGGGTTGGTGACCGCAGAAAGCATCACTATGGCAGATCTGGTCGATTCACACGCCCCGTGGACGTCCCTCCCCAGCATCACTGTCCTCTCTATTCTCCAGGAGTGCGGCTGCTTGCATGCTCATCTGCTCTTTTCAAACAACCTCCCTCCCTCCCGGTACATCTCCATCCCACCAACTGTATTTCTAAAACCACAAATCTGATCTCTCTCTCTCTCTCTCTCTCTCTCTCTCTCACACACACACACACACACACACACGCACACACACACACACACCCCTTACTTAATCCTCCAGTCTTCCTGCTGCTTAACAGCAAGTCCAAAATGCCTCCACATGGCTCCTCCATGATCTGATCCCTCCTGGTGTCCAACCTGTTCCCTCACACGTGCCCACCTCTGGCTTTTCTGCCCCCATTTCCACAAAGAGCAAAGAGATTCCCACCCCCCACCCCGGGAGCCTCTGCTTGTGGTCTGCTGGCCTCCTGGAACACCTATCCTGTCTTCTGGAGAGCTCCAATTTTGTGCTTCCATACCCAACCTACACAAGAACCTCTTCCTCCAGGAAGCCCTCCCTGGGCACCTTGGCTGGCTGGATCCCTCCCCTTCTTGTACCACAGCTTGCCTGGTGCTCAATAAAACTTTCCAAATGAACAATAAATTAGAGGCATGTATCATGTGAGTTCCTTTCTCCTTTAATATGCACCCTGACCTAACTGTAACCAGAAACCCCATCTCTGGCACATCCCTGCATCGGGCTCTTCTCTCTCCCCACTGGCTTCGGCTGCACTCGGCTGGTGGCTCAGAGGCCTGGTTGCTGTGATTCTCAGCTTTCTGGTGCCTTCAGTTCTTTGGTCCTGCCTTGTCCCCCCTGCATCAGACCCCTTCCAGGTTACTTCCCTCTTCTTCCAGCCTCACGAACACTGCAAGGCCGGGGACTTCTCTGTCCCTCATGAAACTTGCCCGAGGAAACCCAACCTCCACCTGCCAGCTGTGCTCCTTCTGAGTCACCCCTAAGCACTGGATATTGCCAAAGACGCCCCTGGACTGGGCTCACAGTGACTTGTGGTTACGCACTCCAGCTTTGCCCTTCATCCTGCCAGCCCTGTATGTGCAGAATTTTCTAGTAGTCTCATTTTTCCACTTTTCTGAGAACAGATATTTCAGGTCTTCTCTTACGTCCTCAAACTTCCACATTCCATTTGCTCCTGGTGACAACCTGGCCCCAGCCTTCGTGGAGGATGTGGGAGCGTTGCACACCACCCATCACACCACCAATTCCACTGCCCCTTCTGCCTCCATCCTGACACAATAGAAAGATCATAAAAACCCAAAGCCACGTCTTCCCCTTGGGCTCAGGACTGGACCCCTCCTCTTCCCCAGGTCCTTGTTCTCTAGTTACCTTTCCTCTTTACCACTCAGCAACTTCTTCCCACCTAGGAGCAAGCACCAGTGTCCTCCCTCTTAAAAATAATGGCGGCTACGACAAGGCACCTGTCAGTCTCACACCTCCCTTCATCTCCTGCCCTATTTTTTCTGTCCCTGTTCACTGAAAAAACTTCTTGGAAAGTGTCTACACCAGCTGTCTCTACCTCCTTACCTTTCGTTAACTCATCAACCCATTCCAACCTGGCTTCCGTTTCCCCCACTCACTGAGATGTCTTTGTCAAGTCACTAACACCCTCCCTGCTGCCAAGTCCTGCGAGTGCATTTCTGTCTTCAACCTGCCTCAGCCTCTCGGAAGCATTCAACCCAGTTGGCCGCAGCCCCCTTCTGGAACATTCCATGCTCTCAACCTCCATGGAATCACACTCATGGCTTCTTTCCTACCTCTCTGGCTGCCCCTTATCTGCCTCCTTTGCTTGTCTCTCTTTCTTTACCTAATCTCTAGAGTTTCTCAGGGCTTGATCTCTGCTGGGGTGGAAGCATTCCTGTGACTATATGCCACAGGAACAAGACACACTCCTTGAACTCTGGACGGTTGGCCAAGAGGCACTCCGGCTGGATGAAGCTTTTGTGTTCTTCCACAGTTCCACCCAGGAAATGGCACTGCCCCCATACAGTGGCTCAAGTCAAAAACCAAGGTGGCGCTCTGAGTTCTCCTTTTCCCTTAGTGTCTATGTCCAGCCTGCTCAAAATTCCATTAATGTCATCTCCAAAATGCATCTAAACTCCACCTTGATCCAGCACCCCAGCCCAGCCCACAATAATCCCTTGCAGTGGCCAGTTCCTGGTATCTGCTTTTCCATCCCTACTTTGAATCAGTTTCATAAAGTAGTCACTGATCTCTTAATGACAAAAACGTGTGTTCCCGCTGCCCACCCTCTCTGTGTTGTTTCTCCTATTAAAATTCCCTAATTACTTCCCATTGAACTTAAAATACAACCAAAGCTTCCTGCAGTGGCCTAGTAGCCCCTGTGGACCTAGCTCCCTCCCACCTCCCACCTTTGTCCCCTGATGTCTCCTTGGTCCCTCTCCACTCTAGTCCCAAGGCCAGCTCCTTGACTGCAGGGCTTGTACCAGCTCCTTGGTCTAAGTTCAGGTGTCCCCTATTCCAAGAGATGTTCTTCCTCCCTTACCTTGATATCATTTATCATAATTCATAATTGCTTGTTTGCCTAACTTGTTTGTCTTTCTCTTGCACTAGATTGAAATGTGGTGTCTGTCCAGGTCAGCATGTCTGGCCCCAACACCAGGCACATGGTGGGCCCTCAGTGTTTGTTGAATGAATAAATGAAAGAATGAGGCCTTGGGTAGAGTCCCTTCCCGGGATCCCACAATTCTCCTGTTTGATCTGTTCATTCATTCCTCCATCCCCTCATCATTTTGTTCATGTGCCAGGAGCTGAGCTAGCCGTGGTAGGACACAAAGGTGCCCAGCCTGGTGTCTTGCCTACAGAGGGCGGGACAAAGGGGCAAGGAGTTGTGGGCACACGTGTGTGGTATGAGAAGAAGGTGAGTCTTGCCCTCAAGAGAGTTGATGGTGCTGCAGGAGTTCAAGTGGGTGAGTGGTTACTTCCAAGAAGGAGGAAAGATGTGACTTTTCATTTGTGTCTCAAAGAATGAGTAACAGAAACACAGGGAAACAGAGGGAAAGACATCCCAGGGAGAGGGAATAGCCAGCACAAAGACAGAGGCAGGATACAGGGATCCCAGACCCTCCTTCCATTGGCCTCTGCAGCCTGCTCCCCGAGACGTGGCAGTCGAGGACTGGTGGGCTCCTTTACTGTGCACTTGAGAATGTTGGAGTCTAAGACCTCAGTGAGCAATGAGTCCAACTCCCTTGCTTCACCATGGGGCGCTGGAGCCCAGAGAGAGGCAGCAGCTCTCCCCAGGACACCTAGATATTCATTTGGCAGATGTTTTCTGAGCATCTGCTATGTGCTGGACTCTGGTCTGGATACCAGTGGACCATGGCGGCGGCAGAGTCCCTGTCCTCCCTGAGATTGCATACCAGAGGGAGGAGGTAGACAGTAAATAGGGAAGCAAATAAGATAATTTTAGAGAGTGATAAACGAGGGACAGAGCCAAGATTAAAACCCAGCTCCTCAGGAGCCAGGGCTGGAGCCCATTTAGCAAGTAAAAAGTCCCATGGTACCTCCTCTGAAACGGAAGTATGGGCGGAAGTGGTGGATAAAGTCAGGGCTTCCTGGGGGCTGGAGCAGACAGGGATGGGTGGGGGAGGAAGGGTCGGGAGAGGCGCAGGCTGGGGCCAGCTGTCCACAGGCAGGGAGCCGAGGGTGAGGACGCTGGAGGGCGAGGCATCTCTTCCTGGAGCAGATCCAGCCCAGCATTGTCTCTCCTTGTGGCACAGCCAAATCGGAACACCCAATTCCAGATATAGTCTGACCACAGAGGCCTTTTCTCCCTGGCCGGGACACACTTTGTGTCCATTCATCCCAAGATGGCATTGCTTCTTGGAAGTCCAATCACCCTTGGAGCTTGCCATTACCTTTCTCAGTTGTGGTCTTCTTAGCCCTTCCCTGTCTGGCAAACCGTACAACTGATTTTTCTGTTTTCGTTCTAAATGTACCTCAACAAAATATTAGCAGACTAAATTCAATGATGTATTAAAATAATTATATTCCACAGTCAAGTTGGACTTATTTCAGGCATACAAAGCAGGATCAACATTCGAAAATTAATTAATGTAACCCATTACATCAACAGGCTACAGAAAAGTCACATGTTCATATCAATAGATGCAGAAAAAGCATTTGAAGAGGTCTTTCATTCAGTCATAAGGTGAGGTACACCTATAATTCCAGCAACTCAGGAGACTGAGGCAGGAGGATTTCAAGTTTGAGGCCAGCCTGGGCAACTTAGTGAGACTGACTCAAAAAATAAAAAGGGCTGAGGGTGTTATTCAGTGGTAGAGCATACCTGGGCTCAATACCCTGAACTACAAGGAAAAAAAAATAGCTCTAACAACATTCATGATATAGGCTCTCAGCAAACTAGGAAGAAAGGAAAACTTCAGGGATTTGATAAAGAAATGTTACCAAAAACCTTATAACTAACATTGATGTTAATAGTGAGAAACTAGAATTTTCCCTACTAAGATCAAGAACCAGGCAAGAGTGTCTCCTCTCATCACTACTTTGATACCAGATTGAAATCATGACTAATGCAATAAAACAAGAAAAGAAAAGAAAAGTTTTACTGATTGAGAAGGAAGAAATGAGACTGTCTTTGCATGACACGATTGTCTATGTACAATATCAGAATAGACAAAAAGACTCTTGGAACCAATGATGATTATAGTGAAGTTGCAGGATACAAGGTTAATGCAAATCCAGGTGTAGGACTTTACCGCAACCTCTACTTAAGTTCCCTTTGTGTCTCTTCATCTCAAGTCTTGCATGGAGGCCTGTTGGATCTTAATTTTCCCTCAGTTCAAGGCTATCTCTCACTATGATCCTGATAGTTGCAAATTATTGATTAGGCAAAGCTCAGGAGAGACCACCTCTGAAACGTTGTACTTTATACGAAGTTGCTTTGTACTTCTAAAACTTTCCCTCCTGGGACACCTATTCTTTTAGGGAGGGTTCCTTAAATATCCAGAAACTCACCCAGCTGCACTCTGGCTGAAATCCCCCAAGTGGTCTCAGTCAGCCCGGGCTGGAGAAGCCACTCTGGCCTCTTCTGAAAGACCAAGAATGGAGGGGGGTCTGCTCCTCACAGCCCTCCCTGTTCACTTAATGCACATCCCTGGGGATGAAGAGATGGCAGGTAGCTTGCTGGCCTTACTCAAGACTCCACCCTTCCCCTCTTGCCAATCAGGCATGTCCTTGCTCCCCAGCAGAGCTACTGTCACACACCAATGTCTGACATTTTTGTTTCTTTGAAAGAAAAACTACCCAGAGCTCTTAACTGGCCAGTGAAGACCCCCTTTAAGCTCCACCTGCAGTGGGGGCTCAGACTCAGAACTTTATGGAAGACCGAAACAGATCAGACTTTTCTGTCCTGGTCGTAGGCAACACTGGGCATCCAGAGGGACTACTCCCCAAATTCCTGTGTTCCCACTGCGGCCCAGCTCCAAGAGTGAAAAATCAACCTATGTTCCCCTAGCTATAAGTCTCAGCTGGAGCAGGCTGGGATGCAGATGGGAAGTGCTTAACTGTGTTATGTCTCTGCCAGCACTTAAGGCCTGGAGAGGCGGGAGAGCTGTGGCCTTGGCAGGCCAGGCCTGGAGGAAGTTACCCCAGGTGGCTCTCCCCTCCTGGCCTAACACTCTCTGCAGAGGAAATCTGTTCCAAGGGGCCTTTGGAGGGCAGCCTGCAGCTGGGAGCCTAGAGCGGAAACCCCTGGATGCTCAGGGGCCCTGAGAATTCTGGAAACCAATCGGGGTCAGGTGGGGGAAGGCTCCTGAGCCAGAGGGGGCAGCTAATGCTGATTGCTGATTGGGGCTCAGTGGGTCAGAACAAGCCTCTTTTTTTCCCCCAGTCATGTGATATGACCAGTCTGATAATCGTTCTACTTAAGAACTAAGAATGGTAGAGGTAGCCACACTTATTTTGCACTCATTGTGTGCCAGGGCTGACTTCCTGTTCAGGGATATATTGAGGACCCTCTCTCCACGGTCAGTCCCTTTCCTGCTGATTTCCAAGGGCTCTTCAGGAACATTGGGCGGTTCCCCCAACCTTCTGCCTCTGCTCCTCAGCCTGACCCTTTCCCTCTACACAGAGGGCTTCCGGTTGGCTCAGGACCCTATGAAATAAAATCCTACTATGGGGCTATGTTGGTGTTTTGTGCTCTGTGATCCGTGCTGCTACCTCCCTCACAGCTCATCTGTCTGCCCTGGAAGGTTTTCTCCTTGGAAGCAAGGCTCCAGGGGAGGTTTTCCCTCCCAGGTCTGAGCCTTAAGTCAAAGGAATTTCTCTCGAGTGTGGAATTTCAGGCTTCCGTCAACTTGGGAAAGTCTCCTTGGAGTAGGAGGGTTGGTTCCTCCAGTCCTCAAATCTCAGCACATCTACTCATACTTCTGATGTGCACAAGCCCACAAAGAAATATCTTCTGACAAAAAGCAATGGGGGACACATTCATGTGGTGCTCACGGTGTCCATGCCCTCTTCCCAGCGTTTCACTTTTGTCAACCCTGCTACCAAGTGACAGAGCCAGGATTTGAACACAGCTCTCTCTCCCGCCAAACCCGCGTGCCTGTTAACTACAAACATGGCCTCCCTCCAATCGTTTGGGGAACAGGACTGGGCATGGCTGCCCTCCTCCAGCACAGGCATTGCCCTGGGCTGACCTGGCCCTGGCCCAACTGTCTTCTTCAAAGGGCAGGCCAGAGTCCTTGAGCCAAGCTCCTGAAAGGTGTGGATTCTGGTGGGCATCCAGCAGATCCCGGCAGGACTGTATTTAGGTCTCCTGGGGCTTTGCGTTGGCAGCTGAGGTGGGAGGGTGGGTGGCACAGAGGTCAGTAGTTTGATAAAAAACCTTCCTCAAGGTATGGTTTTTATTGGCATCAACCGATTGGCATACGCACCCTCCCCCAACCTCCACTATAGACCAGCCGCTCGCACACACACTCACTCACTCACTCATCAGCTCTAAGAGGCATTTCCCAGCTGCTGGAAGGGATGAGGAGGCTGATTTGTTCCACCCAGGCCTGGGGCTCCTTGCCCTCTGTTGCCTCAGATCTTTCTAAGGAGTCCCCAGCACAGTGACCTGGATAGCATGGGTGCCCCTCCCAAACAGAGGTGTGCACACATCCCCTTCCCCAGGCATGCCCAAGGTCTGCCTTGGACGCAGCTGCCTCCCCTCTCCTGCCCGTGCCTCCTGACAGTATCCTCACCATACCCTGCCACTCTGCTCCTCCCAGAGCAGGAGAACATCATGGCCCACCTGGCTCCCCTTCCCCTTCACCCACCCCATCAGGGGGAGGCATGGAGCTCAGCCCTTCCTGCTGAGACACCACTGGAAGTTGGGGTCATGGTCACTGGGCCTCCAGCTATGCTGAAATTCCCAGGGAAGGCTGACAGGCGGCCCTCTCCTCTGACAGCGCCACCCTGACCCTCAGCCAGCGCCAGGGCTAGCTGGAGGGCCTAGCCAACCCAGAAACTCTTCCAGGGAGGTTTCTTGCCCTCCTCTTTGAAGAGCCTTCTCCAAAATCAGGCTGACCAAGAACTTGCAAACCTCAAGAAGACAAGAGTCAATGGCAGATATCACCAAGAGGTGAGCCTGGGTCTCTGCCCTGCTGGTCTGCTTCCAGCAACCTCTGCAGACCTCAGGCTGCAAGGGAGGGAGTATGCTGCCTAATTTATAAAAGACTTGCCCCAGGGAAATCAGACAGGAAGAAAACACCTTTCCCTGCCACCCCCAGCTCTGAAGGGGGTCAAGAACTGTGTAAGACCTAACTTCTCTCATCCACACAAGGTGTTTTTCTTTCCAGGCCCAACAGCCTATTGGCTATTACCAAGCCACAATGCTATTAGTGAGTGGATACGTAGAGCTGACTACATGCCAAGCATTTAATCCTCCCCATGATTCTGTTATCACCCCATTTGACAGATGAGGAAACTGAGGCATGGAGAAGGAGGTGACTTGCCAGATGAACATGATGTAGTAAACTGGGATTATCAGGCCAACCCTCTTGGAAGAGACCCTGACTGACTTTTTTTTTGGGGGGGTGGGGGTGGGGATTGAACTAAGGGACACTCAACCATTGAGCCACATCTCAAGCCCCTATTTTGTATTTTATTTAGAGACAGGATCTCTCTGAGTTGCTTAGCACCTCACTTTTGCTGAGGCTGGCTTTGAACTCACCATCCTCCGGCCTCAGCCTCCCGAGCTGCTGGGATTACAGATGTGGGCCACCACACCTGGCTCTGACTGGCTCTTACTACTAGGCTGTATGGTCTACCCCTGTCTAAACTGGACCATGACCTTCTAGCACCTTTGGGGTGGGTGAGGGTGCCAAGTTTTGCAAACCAGTTCAGAAGCAGAGTGGGGACTACTGGGGCTTCCCCCTTTCCTACTATGCTAGGGCTCCTGGCAGAGAGCCCTGAGAGGGGCTGTGGTCACCCTGCCTCCCACCCTGCTGCCCTTTGGCTCCTGGAGCCCCTCATTCCTCCTGCCACTCCACCCCCCAACACGGGCTGTTGACTGAAAACGGCAGGGAATAAAAATAGCCATTGCTGATGAGGCAAAATGGAGCCGGCACCCGTGAAAGGCCGGGCAGGGGTGGTGGAGGCTAAGGCAACCCAGGTCCCCCAGCCCCAATTAGCATCTTGGGATGGAGCCACAGGGAGAGCGGGTCTGTCCCCACCAGTGCTGGACTGGGGACCCTGCGGAAATCACCAGAATTGTTTAGAACCCCAGCACCTGCCCCAGCCCTTGGGCTGCCCCTGACTACCCACTGCCCTGGGTCTCAGGAGTGAGCTCTGTCCCCAGCCAGCCCTGCCCAGAGTTAGCTTCCACCCCAAGGAGCAGGGCCTTTGGCTGCTGTGGACAGAGCTTGGGGGGCTTTAGCCATGAGCTCCAGGTAAGTAACATGACCCCTCTGAGCCTGTGTGCCTCCTGTAAGAGGGGTCAAGAAAATGACAGTTTGAATAGCCTGTGAAGTGGCCAGTGACACCCATGGTCCCCCACCCACTCCCCTCTCCCATCTGGTCCCTGAGGCCTTGGGGTCAGGTTTTTTACCCGCAGAGTGCCTCACTCACTACTCTCTGAGTTCCAGTCCCTTTCCTCCTCTGGCTCTGCCTCCTGGAGTCTTCTTCCTACATTATTCCAACTCCTCCTTGCCATTGTCCCTAGTTCCTCCCTGTTCTGGTGGCCAGAGTTGCCCCCAAAGGCAAGGACCTGGTCAGAACCACCCGACATCTGAGAATCAAGACTTTGGCATCCATCTCAGGGTTCCCTAGGCCTGGCCTGGGACAGGACAGAGACCCTGGTGAGGGAAGCCAGCTGAACAGGTCAGCCTTGAACTGGGGAGGTGACCCTTGGTCCTGAGCCCCCATCCCAACTGGTTTCCAACCAGAAATCATGAGCAGGACCATGCTGGACCGGGGCTGCCCAGGAAGGACCTCATTTACCTTCCCCAAACTACCTAAGATCCTTGAACAATCCCTAGAGGGATGCCTGGGGTAGAACTGGGGTGGGTTGCTGAGGAGCCCTGGTGGCAGGGCCTGGGGCCTGTGTCCCATGTGGCCTGGGCCCTGCGTGGGCTCCCCTTTGCCTGGACGCCCTGCCTGAATGGTAGGTTCCAAACACCCTTGCGTATGTCTAGCCTTCAACCTTGTCCCACTCAGGTGATGTGGCTCCATACACTTGTGCAGTGACCTCACACCCCTGCCACACAGGGTGAGGATGTTGGCCATGACTAGGGGACTTGGGGATGATGCCAGAAGAATCTTAAGGGTCTAGGAAGGCCAGCCTTCCCTTCCTTCCATGTCTACCCTGTACACCTGACTCCTGCCACTACTGGGGTCTCCTTAGCCCAGGTCAGACACCTGGGACATAATCACCCACTGCCTCAGTCACAGATGAGTGATGGCAACTGTAATTCTTGACGCCGCCCCACCTCTGTGGAGTTCAGCTCGTTCCCCTTTCTCCAGACTGGCTACTGGCCCCCACCTGGCTTATCGCTATGGCTGAGTTAAATGGCCTCCAAAGCACCTTCCACCTCTAGCCCTCCCAGGCTCTGGGGTCAGTTTATTTTTGTGCAGGTGCCTACTGCAGGAAGCATGGGTACAGGGGGACATGTCTAGGGTCCCCACCTGGAGTGTCCCCTCCCATAGCACCCTCAGACTTAACCTGGCCCCCTGCTTGGACCCCAGGCCCCAGCAGGGGGTGAGGTGACTGGACATGGGGATGTGACAGGGCCATGGAGTGGGGGAGGGGCTTGCGTCTCCCACTCACACAAAGTAATTCTTCAAAAGCCTCTAGCCGCCCTCTGGATTTCCTGATCCTTCATGCAAGTGGCTCCTGGCAAGCAGCAACGCTTGCACCCCGGCACTCTTCAGCTCCCTGCACTTCCAAACTGCACCCCAAATCTGCTCAGACCCTTCCACCCTCTCCACCAACCACTGCCTGCTGCCACCCCAGTGCCCTGCTCTGCCAGTGGAGGGAGGGGCTGCAGCCTGCCAGGCACTGCCCCCCACCCCACGCTGGAGTACCGCATACCTTCCTGAATCCCCCCAAGACTCTCCTAGCCCCTCAGAGACCCCTGGGTGCTATGGCCCCATCTTCCTGCCTCCCCTTTGGTCCCCTCCTCTTCCTGGGGCTCAGTTTCTTCAGGAAAAAAGCCCCAGAGCTGAGTGGGCTGGAGGAGGGCGGGGACGGTGGGCAGAGCCCAGACCGGGGCTGGCGGCACAGCCTGGGATGTGTCCTCCGCTGGCATCTCACAGATTCCTGTTTCAGCGAAGCAAAGGAGCCGCCGCCACCCCCACCCGGCCTCCTGACGCTCTCCCGCCACCCTGCTTCTGAGCCCCTGCAAACGGACTCAGCAGAGCCCGTTTTGATCTCCTACTCTCTTCAGAAGAAACTGAAGCCTAGTCCCTGTCCCTTGGGTCACTCCGTGCCTGTCCAGAGCCAAGCTTTAGCCTCGGGGTCTTTGTCACCAGAGCGAGGACCTTTGCTGAGTGAGAGTGAAGAAAGCCAGCCAGGCAAGGGCAGAGAGAACCAATGACAGGACAGAGGCAAGTTTGGGGACAAAGAAAGGGTCAAGGTAGAAGGAGAGCAGCTGGGCAGAACGGGACCCGGGCACAGGCAGCAGAGCCTGGTGTGGGCAGGAGGTCAGCGGTGCCAGAGCAAAGTGGTGACTTTCTTGGAGCCAGACTGGGGCCGAGGCCAGGGTGGCCTGTCTCTTGGGGTGGCCCGCGCTGGGGTACCCAGCTGGGGTGGAGTGGAGGGGCACGGTACTCACTGTTGGACGGAAGCGGAGCGGCGACTGACAAGCCCGCAGCGTCGTGCCCACCTCGGGCTGGGGCTGGAACTCTGGGGGACTTGGCTGGGGGGCCGGGCCGACGGGGACAGCTGCTGCCGCTGATGTCACAGGGTCATGAGTGAAACCTGAGGACTGGGCCAATCTTCAGGTGGGAGCCTCGGCCACACTTCCCTGGCGGGTGTGCTGTGGGCTCAGCCGGGGAGCGCCCGGGCTCTGGGGCCTGCCTGACCTGGGAGTGACAGGCTGCGCACACTCGCCCACTCATGCACACGCACACACATGGGGGCACAGTGCGAGCCCACATGCCCAGGTCCTCTCCCGACCTCGACACACTGGGCTCGTTTTCACACTCGAATCTCCTTTCACACTCACTCCCAGGAGCGTGCCTGTGGCTCAGGCTGGCTCACACACTTGCACGCTCACACAACAGTGGAGCACACTCACACATGCTTCTGCCACACACAAATGCTGCCCTCCCAGCATGAGCCCCCTTTCATAATCTATACAAACCTTTCCACTACTGTCACACGCCTTCACACACACACCTTCAACTCACTTGGACAAACACACTCCCAGGCTCGTATGGGGCTGGTGCATAAGTACATGCTTGTGCACACTTAGCCGTGTGTGCTCAGGGGCACACTCATGCCCAAACAGATGCCGCCTATCATGGACAAAGGATTTGATCCAGTGGGTATTTGGTTGGTGCGGTCCTGTATTTTCACACGTGACTTCTCTGAGCAGTGGTCTGTGCCCAAATACATGCTCCGGTTCATATGAACACCGGGCCACTCACCATGCTCACTAGATTTGTATTGAGTGTACGCCTGTCTGCACACCCACACACATGCGGGCACACGCACGTGCACACACACACAGCCATCCGTTTAGCCAGACCACCCAGTGGTCTCAAGGGGCCTTTTTCTGCCTCCTCCACCCCACCCCACTTGCTAGACATCTGTCCCCCAGAGCCTGGGGAGACAGTGTGGTGGAAGGCGGGGGAGTTGGCACAGTGCCCCCACCCACTCTGGGGCTGCGATGACCCCTAGTGGAGCTTCTGGGAAGTGCCCCAGCTCACCACTGGCTCCCGGGCTTCTGCAGAGGACTGCGGGAGGAGTGACTCTAGAGTCCTGGCCCCTCGGGCCTTCCCGTTCTCCCCACGCGGTCAGAGTTGTCAGTGTGGAGCACGTCCCGCCTCTGTCTTTTCTGGCAGCCCAGAGCTCTGGCTGCTGCCTCAGGCCTCCGGCCAGTGCGCCCTGTACAGTGCCCTTTCAGAGGGGCTCAGGGTGGCCGGGTGAGCAGCCACCCTTAGCTCCAGGGTTAGGCCCGGTCCTCCCAGCCACTCTGCTCACACTCTCTGGATGTAGTCTTGACCCTCCTTGGGGGCCAGGCTTGGCTGTGGCTGGAGCACTTTTTACTGAGCCTGGGACTTCCCACATCTCAGGTCCTGCCCAGGGGCCACCATGGGCCCCTGTGGAGAGTCACCTACACCCTGAGAGATGGGTTTTCTAAACCTAGGTGGGGTGTGAGTGCTGGCGTCCTCCACACAGGGTTCTTTATCCTGCTTGCTGGCCTTTTCAATAAGCAGTTCCCTTAGCTTTATTGTGAATGTAACCTGGATGTCCCCCCCCCCCCCCCCGCCAGCCCTTCTTGCATCCTTCTCTTCTAGCACGAAGGAAAAGCATGCATTTCTTCCTAATCCTGTCCAAACTGTCTCCCCAAGGCTTTCCTTCGGGTCCCTCTCTTCACTTCAAGCCCTGCTGGGGCTTCTGTTCACTTTGCTGCTGGTCGCTGCCTGGGAACTGGTCACCATCCCCTTGATAGACACTGAACCCTGCCTGTGGGCACTGGAAGTGGGTGGGAGTCAGCTGCCATGTCCACTTATGGCTCTGCCTCTTTGCTCTCTGCCTTGCCTAGGTCCAAAGTTCTATAGAGTAAAATGTTCTTCAATAAAGGCTTGAAGTGGCTGCAGGGCATTAGTACACATGAGTGGGCGGGCTTGCCACATTTGGTTATATGGGTTGTACTACCCTGGGCACATTTGAGGTCACTATAGATTAGTATTTAACATGATGATTTTCAGGCAGATAGTAGTGCCATGTCTCAGGGAAGGAGTTAATTTTTCTAATTTTCACCAAGTGTTGTTTGGATTAGGGATGGGGTTGACTGGAAATCAAAACTGGGTGTTAAATAAATATGACTTTATTTCATAGCTCAGGGGGAAGGAATTGCTCTCTCTCTCTCTCTCTCCCCCTCCCTCTCTCCCTCTCTCCCTCTGTCTCGGTAAGGGTATTCCTCCTAACTTTAGGCATCTGCTCCTCCTCTACTCCAAATATGTGATTCTGGGGGGCTGCTGATTTCACCCCACCCTTGACTCACGGATGGAGATGCCAGTCCTCTTACCCATAGTGGTTGGTCCAAAAGCTGGGTGTGTGACTCAAGGGGGGCCAGAATCCTCCCCTGCGATTTTTATGTATCTGGACACAAAGAAAGACAAGCACCCTGGAAGTCTAAATTTGTCAGAAGGAACTGAAGTAAATCTGAAGGTGCTTGTGGTGTCTCCCACCTGTGGAGGAAAACTGTCTGTGGAAGGAGGGAAGGAAAACACCAGAGGAGGACGGGTCCAGGGGAGGGAAGAAGAAAGTCCATTTCTGCCTTGAGTTATTTGGTCAGGCTGATTTTCCAGGACCCTCAACAGGATGCTCCCTCATGGTTGGTGCCCCCACCCAATTCCAGGGATCCTGGGAGGAGAGAGCTCTGGAACTCCATCCCATAGTGCAATTCCAGTGGGGTGGGACCTTGAAACCTGGTCCCTGTTCTACTCAGTTTTTTGTTACTGTGACCAAAAGACCTGACAAGAACAATTAGAAGAGGAAGAGTTTATTTTGGCTCATGGTTTCAGAAGTCTCAGTTCATGGATGACCGACATGCTCTGGGCCTGAGGAGAGGCTGAATATGGTGGCAAAAGGGTGTGGTGGAGGAAAGTGGCTCAGGACATAGCCACCAGGAGGAACCAGAGCTCCACTCACCAGGGACAATATATGTATCCCAAAGGTAGGCCCCAGTGACCTACCTCCTTCATCCACAATATATCTGCCTACAGTTACCACCTGGTTAATTCATATCAGTGGATTAATCCACCGGTTAGGTTACAACTCTTGTAAATGTTCTTGCATTGTCTCACACATGAGTTTTTTGGGGACACCATATATCTAAACCATAACATTCCAGCCCTGGCCCCTGAAAGTTCATGTGCATCTCATAATCCAAAATAAATTTAGTCCATTTTGAAGAGTTCCCATATTATTAACAGTTCTAGCATTACCAAAAATTCCAAGTCAAAAATCTCATCTGAGCAGGCAGGGGTTGTTACTCAGTGGCAGAGTGCTTGCCTAGCATGTGTGAAGCACTGGGTTAGATTCTCAGCACCACATGTAAATAAATTAAAAAAAAATAAAGGTCCATCAATGACTAAAAAAATATTTTAAAAATCTCTTCTGAGACTCAAGACAAACTTTTAGCTCTTTTCCCCTGTAAAGATCAAAAACAAGTTACATATATTTAATACATAATGGCACAGAGCAAACATGTCCATTCCACAAGGGAGAAATAGGGACATAGAAAGAAGGAATGGGACCAAAGCAAGACCGGTATCCAGTTAGGCAAACAAGTCCTATGTTCTGTGTCTAGCATCTGGGGCACACGGCACTGTGATGTTCTCTCCAAAGGGCTTGCTTAGCTCTTCCCCTGCGGCCTTGCTGGTTGCAGCTCACATGGCCTCTCTCTAGGCTTGATCTTGCTGGATTCCTGTAGCTTTCCTTGACAACTCTTAAGCTTGGGGGTCTCCACTGCAGTTTTGGCTTCCTTCTCACATCTTCACACATCACCCTCTCAAGGGCACCCACAAGGACTCTGACGCTGCTACACTTCACCTGGTCTCCTAGGCCTTCCTTTGAAATCTTGGTGAAAACCTCCATGACCCCCTCACTCTGGCATCCTGGATTCCTGCAGAACCAGCACCATGTGGTTGACACCAAAGTCTACTACCATCTTGAGCAGTAGCCTGCCTCTCAGGTTACAGCAGCCTCTGAATGCCTGAGCAACTGAGCACAATCAAATAACTTCTGAGGCTCTCCCTGCCCCAGGTGAGAAGGGTGCGTCCATGGTCTCTTCTCACAGAACTTTTTATTCTTACGTCCTTGAGCCTGAGATGGTTGTGGTCTTGCCAATTTCTGAGATGCCCTTGAGCCATCTTTCCTATTGTTTCTGGGTAAAGTACTTTGAGTGTTTTTAGTGGCTGCAATCTCTTTAACAACCACACTCAGTTTCACTCCCACTTTTCCAGTCAAACTGCAAGTTTTTCAAATCTTTCTGCTCTACTTTCTTCCCCTGATTTTCATAGTAAACTTAGCTTAAAGCTGTGAACAATATCCATGCTACTTCCTGAATGGTGTGCTGACTTGAAGTTTCCTCTGCCAGTTTAATTAGCACATCACCTTTGAATTTAGCCTCACAGAGGTCTCAGGACATGGGCAAAATGTAAACAATTTTTTTTTTTTTTTTTTTGCCTGAATCTACCATGAATGAGCTCTGGTTCAGTTTCCAGAACAGTCCTCCCCTGAAACCTCACTGAAGCCAGTTTTTTGTTTTTTTTTTTTTTTTTTTTTTTTTTTTTTTTTTTAAATCTTAAGACAGCACAAATTTATTTCTTCAGAAAGAACATGGTCAATCTTCAGATGAGACGTATGAAAAAAGAATATTCTGATGTCAAGAACGAGTTCTTTGACATTAAACATTAAAAACCCAAAATAGAAATGTCAATACTGAAGGAGTTAAAATTTAAGTGCCCATAATTAAAGCACAGAATCTGTAGTCTAGCAAATGAACTTAGGAAAAGAAACAAAGAGGGACAGGCCTGAGGCCTGAACATACCTAAACAAGCCTAAAATAAGACTGCCAAAACATCAAAAACTAACTGGCCATGGAGGATAAACAATCTCCACAAGGCCGTGGACCATCTGGTGTCACCCACTTTCCCCCTTCTTCCCTTTTCTTTAAGGTTAACTTGACCCCTGCTAACCAAAATAAACTGCCCTACCACATTGCTGGAATGTCAATTTGCACGTAATACTTGCTGATGTAATCAATGTAGTCATGTGCCCGCTTATGTTTGAATCAGCCAATTATGTGTACCCGCGCCAAACTCCCTAACTTTTCCTATATAAACCCCTGATTTCTGAGCCTCGGGGTCAACTCCTCTATCTCCTGCGTGAGATACGCGTTGGCCCAGAGCTCCGTTGTTAAAGTGCCTCGTGCTTTTGCATCAAGCCGGTCTCTCGTGTTTCCTGGAGCGCGCCATCCTGAGACTCGAGTAAGGGTCTTCCTTTTGGGGGGTCCTACAAATACAACGGTGGAAAAGTTAAAAAGTCAATGACATTTCTCAGGCAAAATGGAAAACTGGAATGAAAATATAATTCTAGATGAGCATATCGAAAAGTTCTGTGGCATATTCTGCAGACTGTCTCCTTCAACCTATGAACAGCTGTTTCTTCCTCTCCTGACTTTCCCATGGATGCTATAAAAGCTAACACTTAAAACCCTGATCTCCCAGGTTGATAGGATGAAGATCAGAAGCACATAGAGGAAGGAAGCCTGTGTTGTGAAGACAGCGCTGGGACCCTAAATCTGCTCTTGGACTGCCTCCCTCTGAACACCTTGTGGGAAACAATACTAATTATTAAAAAAAAAAAAAAAAAAAAAAAAAAAAAAACTGTTAAGGAAGCAAAACAAGAAACATGGCCGCATCGCTGGCATATGTTCTCCGGGCAGCCTCCAGGTCGGCCGCCACCCCCACAGGGACTCCCGGGCTGTTTCCCTCCTCCAGGCAGCGCCTGGCCTGCTGAGAACTTTTAGCAGCACCTTGGTGGACGAGTTGGAGCTGTCCTTCGAGGCTTGCTTTGCTTCTCTCGTGAGTCAGGATTATGTCAATGGCACCTATAAGGCAGAAATTCGAACTGAGGTTGATCAGTGTATCCAGAAGTTTCCAGACCCTGCAAGACAGAATGCTTTTTTTTTTTTTCTTTTTTTTTTTTGCGGTACTGGGGATCAAACTCAGGGCCTTGCGCTTGCGAGGCAAGCACTCTATCAGCTGAGCTATCTCCCCAGCCCAGAATGCTTTTTTCTACAAAAAAGATTGCAGTTGTCTGTCCAGAAACCAGAGCAAGTGATCAACGTCTCAGAACTAAGGAATGAATTGCAGCGGAAAGATGCGCTGGTGCAGAAGTATTTGACAAAGCTCAGGCATTGGCAGCGGGTGCTGGAGGACATCAGTGTGCAGCACAGAGAGCCAGCCAAGTCCCTCAGGGCTCCTTGGCCTACCTGCAGAAGGCTTCTGCCAATATCCCTGCGCCTCTGAAGCAGACCTGAGAGGGGTCTGACCTACAAGGTAGCCTCTTGCAGACAAGTTTCACCAAACCTCTCTCTGTGTGGACACGGCATTTTAGAAAAATTATTTGCCAGGGAATAAGTTGGTGTTAATTTTGTTTCCACCTAAAAATTTCCCCAATTTTTATGAACTGTTAATTACTTGATTAGTTTATAAAATGCCTCTGGCTTGGTGAACCAAGCGAGGTTTTGTTTTTTTGTAGCAAAGTTTAGGCTTAGTTTGATGACACAGATTCTTTCTTGGTTTTTTGCTAGTTTTTAAATTTTTTATATGACTTTTTTTTATATAGTTTTTGTTTTCCAGTTGTTAGTTTGTTATTATCTGAGGGGAAAATTATAATACTCCAGATTCAGGGGAGAAGGAGTTTGGTTTTAGGCCTTTTGCGATTACTACCCATTCATGATAATAGAGAAATAAATTTGCTGTCTCAAGACCTCAAGAAGAGGAATCTAATGCAACGTTTGTAATGCTTCCATAGCGGTACAAAGGGCAGATATTTTGTAAATGGGTCAGAAAAAGGGTTACAATATGCTGTTAGTGTAGTAATATCACATAGATCCTTAGGTGGACGTTGCCTTTTGTTTAGGTAAGTTCACATGTTGTGGGGTGTGGCCTGTTGGGAGGGGAGCTGTATTAGACGCATGACACCTTAGATGCCTTGCCACAGTGAACCCATGTGAGTAACAAAGCAGACCCAGTCTCTAGCATGGCAGTGGGACACACAGGTGAAGTACGAGGGGTCAAAGCTTGGTCTAATTCTTTTTCTTTTGAATTTTTGTTTTGTTTGCTAGTTTTTGTTTTGCTTTTTGGAGAAAAGGCAGTTTACACAAAGGAAGGTTCTTGCTCATGAATTTGACCCCCAGGGACTAGGGCCTTGGGGTGGAGGTGACCTGCAGAGTGATCCTCGGCTCTTTCACCTCTAAGGAGAGCACATAGCTCCTCTGGGGAAGGTATTTGCCCTCTTGTTGGAGGAGATTTTCTGTTCTCTGTTTTATGCTTCTCTTAGCTCACATCCCTTCAGCCTGTACTCCACTGTCTTCTGACTAGTCGGGAGGTCTGTGGCTGTGTCTTGGTTCGTTTTGTCCTCTCCAACCTTGAAGATCCCACCCCACGGGCTTCGATATCCAGTCATATTCCTGGTCTGGCCTGGAGGCCACCTGGTCCATGAAGCCTCCACTCTGTTCCAAGGCAAAAGGACTTTTATTCCTTCCACTGTCTTGTGGGTTAGTGAGTGGTGTCTGTTTCTGTGCCCCTTGCTGCATTGTATGCTCATGGGAAATAGGCATTACTTCCTTTGAATAGAAACAACATGTATTTTGCACGATACTTTGTCCTCACTTTGTACACATTACACACTTTGTACTCACTATATACACATTACATACATGTATATATATACATATATATGTATGTGTGTGTGTGTATGTGTGTATAAAACAACTCATTTTGTTTATGTGCTGTGAGGATGATGTTTGTCTTGTGGACCTGTGACCTGCGATGACCAGCCCGAGGCCAGCATATCCCTAGGTAGAATGTATAGGTCAAAACTTAAAAGTTGTTTTTTATTCATAAGGGTTTAACCTGGTCATCTCATGCTAGTTAGAAGCTCTGATTGGCAGCTTTCAGTGTCTCGATTAAAAGCCTAAATAAACTAAGTTTGAAGCAGTCTTTCAATGATAAAGGTGTTTTTGGTAAAAAGATAGGAAACTGTTCTACTTGGTGCTTAGTGAAAAATGTTTTGAATTAGTGTATACACAAGTTATCATCATTTCTTTATATTAATTCAGAAGTTACCCGTCAAATAAATAACAATTTTTCAATATCGTCAAAAAAAGAAAGCAAAAATAAAATAGATGTAGAAAAAATTAGAGTTCCTTATCAAGTTAGAGCTATCCATCAAACATGAAAGTTTATATTTTAAAATATAAGATATCACGAAAATTCATTCTGAATGAATGAATCCAACCTCAGCATTCATTCTTAGGAAACTACAGAAGAATGTACTCTACCAAACTGAGATGGCTAGCTCAGAAACTGAATGATGACAGACCCAGGTAAATAGGGACCTGACAGGAAAATAGTGTAGAAGTTCAGAACATCAGCACCGAAGGCCAGTTTCAGGAAGACTATAGAGCAGACTTTAAAAATATTATCATCACTCCTTCCATCAGCAAGTTGTGATATGAGTTCTTCAATTTCTTCCTCCAATTCTGTACACCTTGATTTGTCTTTCAGTAATAACATCTTTTACTTCTTGGCAAACTTGAGGAGATTGTCCTCGGGCAATATTCAAGGAGCCTTCAACTCACGTAGTCTCTTCACATTAGATGGCCTGGTCCCAGGGGTGGCTAGTGAGGTCACCCCATCCTGAACAGACATGCCAAGGGCTGGAGGACCAGAGGAGCTGCAGTCCTGCAGCACTCAGGAGCCCAGTCTTTACTGTTCACCGTCCTATTGACATTAGGGTCTTCTGCGCTTCCACCAGAATCCTCCATTAGGTTACACTTACAACATTCTATGTTTGCATCTCTAAACTTTTCAAAGTTCCTCCCCCCGAAAACCAGCTCCAAAGGCTTCGGAAGCACATGTTAGTCATAGCAATGACCCCATTCCTTGGTACCATTTTCTATTTTGGTCAACTTATGACCAAATGCTGTGACCAAAAGACCTGACAAGAAAAATTAAAGGAGGAAAAGTTTATTTTGGCTCATGGTTTTAGAGGTCTTAGTCCATAGGTGGCCAATTCCATAGCTCTGGGTCTGAGATAAAGAAAAACATCAAGGCAGAAGGACATGGTAGAGGAAAGTGGATCAGGACATGCAGGACATGGCCACCAGGAAGCAGAAAGAGAGTGGCACTCACCAGGGGTAAAATATAAAACCCAAAGTTGTGTCCACAATGACCTACCTCTTCAGCCACCCTACCTGCCTGCAGCTACCACCCAATCCATATCAGTGGATTGATCCTTGGATCAGGTTTCATCTCTCATAATCAAAGCATTTCACCTCTGAACATTCTTGTGTTATCTCACACATGAGCTTTTGTGGAACACCTCATATCCTAACCATAACACATACCTCATAAGGACAACCATAATTTGCAGAAATAGTGTATTTAGAGTTTCTAAGCAGAAAAATGGAATTCCTTCACTCTTGTATTTCCAAGACTCTTTGCAACATATTATATGACAGTCACATAGTTTTACAGAGTAATATATAGTTTCTTTCCTTCAATCCTCATGTTCTAGCTCCTTCCAATTCATGTCTCTAGGTGTTGGGTATGAGAAAACAGTCCCTTGCTTGCCTGGTGCTCTCTTGTGTTCCCTCACCTATACTCAAAATAAGCATTGAAATTTCCATTCAGATGGGACTTTTCCTCTCCATTTCTATCTTAAGAGGAGAGGAGGAAGCTTGTTTTTTTCCAGGTCCATACTTTTTAATGACTGTACAATATTCCTTTGTGCATATTGCCTTCATTTTATTCAACCATTCCCCTATTATTGGACTTTGAGTAATGTTCAATTTTTAACTCTTAAAAATAACACTGTGATGAACACATTTGAGTATAAATTTTTTCCATATTTAGCTTATTCCCAGAAATAGATTGTCCAAGGCGACAGGCAGAACAAATTGTTTTGGGACACTAAATTTTGGTACACACACACACACACACACAAATCCAAAGATGCAAACAAGAGTTTTCACTGATGGAAAAAAAAAAAAAAAAAAAGAAAAATGAAAAGGAAATAGGTGGAGTGGCCAGCGCCTGAAAGAAAATAATAGTAGTCAAGGAAGTAGCTGGTGAGTCACCTCCCCTGCTCTGGGGGACTAATGTTAGGTCTCCTCAAGCAAAGGAGCTTGGCAGATGTGTGTGAATATTCCTTTTTTCCAGTGGCAAACACTTTGGTTTTCCTATGACAAGGAACTTGCACCCCACAAGCCAGACACTTTTCACTTCAGCCTTGTTTTCCAAAATACAAGATCCATGTACAGTTAACCAGCAGTTTTACGTCTGCGGAACTGGAATGATCCCTCTTCCCACCTGCTTTCCACAGCCACCTCCAGCAGGCTCCAGGCTCCTTTTGGAGGATAAAGGTCGCAGCCAAGGCTTTTTCCTGGCTGTCTCCAGTTTGAAATGTCTTCTCTCTCCCAAGCCGCTTGATCCCATCTGAGGGACACCTTGCTCAGATCTCCATCCCCTGGTGATAGAATCTCTCTTTCATTATCTCTTCTGTATGTCACCTAGCAGGGACTTTGCATGGTCTTATAGTTCTGCTTTCTTTTCAAGGGTCTATTTTACTTCCCCACAGTACTGGAACCAAGGAGGGTACCAGGATGCCATCTCCAGTTTTAAGGTTTGTGGGTGGGCACAGAGATCGACTTTGTCTTTCTTCCTGGAGTGAGGGTAGAGATGGAGCAAGTGACCACGACTTGTTGATGGCTGCTGCAGTGGTAAGACCAACGGGGACAGATAATGCGTTGCCCACCAGCCCCCTCCCTTGGAGACAGGACTAAGAAACAAAGGGGGAAGGTGGAAATGGCCTTTCTGGTTCTTGAGTCCAGGGCTGCCAGGAAGGGGAGCAGAAGAGAAGGGGAGGGTGGGGGAAGGGCATCTCATAGGGTGCTAATCCCAGCTTCCTGTCCGGATTTTCCTTGACTGCTGCTCAGGGCCTATCTTAGGATGGTCACAGCTGCCGAAATAGATCTCCCGCCTCACCTGTTCTGAAGCCATGAAGACCTTGCTAACTTCCTGTCAGAACAATGTAAGCTTTGGTAACTTTTCCAGTACATGGACATGACTGGGGACACTGGTGCTGAACTGCCCCCTTTATCCACCTCTGAGGGATAGCAACTCACACTGGCCAGAAATCAGGGAGAAAACAAAGGCGAGATAAGCAGTTGGCCACCAGTTTTTCGCCCCAGCCCCAGCCTCTTCTGTGATTTCGAGCAGGGTTTCCTCCTGGTCTTCTCCAGAAACCACTCTGTCTCCAGGAGGCCCCTCTCCTGATTGACAGGGTGGCAGGGGGCGGATCCTGGGCTGTGTCACTCAGCAGACCCTCATCCGCAAGCCTGCTTCTATAACAGTCTCTATTCCTGCTGAACTCCTCAGCTGAGCTGGGGCTCTGGGACCAGCAAACCAAGCCTGCCCAGCTACTCATTCATTCATTCAACAAACAGGGCGCCCAGGTCTAGCACTGGGGGCAGGCAAGGCCCCGAGATAAAGGAAGGTGTAAGACACGAAGTCCTGGGTGCCCTGGCCTAGCGGGGTTAGGGCTGAACCGCTAAAGAGAGAGACGGGCCTCCTGGTGGCCAGACAGACTCTGGTAGGACTCCACATCCGGGAGGCGCAGAGGAGGGCAAGGGGCAAGTCTCCCAGGACACCAGGAGCCTGGGCGGGCCCGCGAGTGAGTGGCAGGCATCCTCTCTTGGCGTCTCTGGCGTTGCCAAAGTAACCCTGGCCTACGGACTCTGGCCATGGCTTCGGGACCCGGCGGGAGCTGGGGTAGCGCTGTATCACAGAGCGCAGTCCCCACGGTGAGGGTTGAGTCGGGAGCGGAGCCTGCCTTTACCCGGGACGGTGGAGCTGGGGAGCAGGGGCTGGATTCTGCAGGGGCTGTGAGGTGGGGTGAGGAGAGAGACCCCAAACGAGGGAAAGACTGGACAGGGAGGGGGAGGCAACACGGGAGGAAGGTGTTGGGGCTCCTGCCCCATCCCTTCTCCACCTGGCCGGGCTGAGTCTCCCGCCAACGCCCCCAGCCCTGGGCGACCATCCTGCAACCCCTCCCGTGGGCCGTCCCACCCCCGCCCCCGCAGCCCGGCCGCGTGAAGGAAGGTGAGACTCCGGGGTCGCCCTGCCATGCCCGCCTCTGCTTTGCACGTCCCTTTTCTCGGGGTTCGCGCTGCACAACCTCTGCTTCCGCTGGGGGCTGGGCTTCGGAATGAAGGCCCTGGGGTCGGGGTTGGGGCGGGGAGGCGGCAAGGGGCCGGCTTGGGCCGGCTGAACTCCTGGCCCCTAGACCTGCTGGAGCTGATGCTGCTGCAGAACGCGCAGATGCACCAGCTGCTGCTGAGCCGCCTGGCCGCGGGGGCGGGGGCGCTGAGCCCCGCGCGCGACTGGCCCAGCCCGCAGGTGCGTGGGGGTGGGGGCACCGGGTCGCCCACTGCTGGCCCTGGGTGATCCAACCGGGGTTTCTGCTGGAGAAAAAGGCCTGGGCAAAGAGGCAAGGGGAGCCAGCGCACACTCGAGTCCCTTTGGCATGCATTTAGGTGCCAGACCGGGTGTCAGCCTCCATGCCCCGAGGGTCCCCAAACCAAGACCACACAGAGCTAGTTTTAAAGGAAATTTCCCGGCAGCGCAAGCCCCGCCCCCTTACAGAGGCACCTGGACTCTGTTGCCTAGACTCAACTGGTATTTGTTGAACAAGTGAAGGAATAAACCCAGGGCTGTGGGTTGGTGTGGCTGGCGTGTGAAATGGACTTGGCATGCGTCACACCTGGTGAAGGATAGGGGAAAGACCCTCCCTCTTTGGAAGAGGTGCAGGAGGTCCTAGAACCAGCTTTTGAGAGCCCAGTAGGATTTTGACCTTGGTGGAAAGGGCGAGGGGTAAATCCACCCTCCAGGGATGGGCAGGTGGACCCTCAGGATAAATCCCCAACTCATTGAGGGGCACGAGGCTGTTCGAGAACTGGGGGTGAGGTCCAGGGCAGCTCAGTGGACTCCAGACCCCAGCTCTGGAGTCACCTGGATTCTTCCAGCCCCTGCTCTGCCAGATATTAGCTGGGGGACCTTAGAAAAGAAGTCCAACCTCTTGGAGCCTCAGTATTCTTACCTGCAAAATAAGGAATAAATGTCTCCAAAGTGCCTTGTTTGATATGCTAAATGATCAGTAGCCATGATGAAAGCGCAGCTCAGGAGAAAATAGAGGAACAGAGGAGTGGGGGTAGGGGAGTCTGATCCTGTGTCACCATCTCCCCTCCCCCTTTGCACAATCCCAGGTCTACCTACAGGATCAACAGGAAGAACTGCAGGAGGAGCTGGACACCCAGGAGGAAGGGCCTCTGGTGTTCCACCACCACTACCTGCCCTGTCCAGTGCCCTCCCTGGGCCCCCTACCACTCTGGCCAGCCCCTTTCCTTCCCCCTCCCCCACACCAGCCCCTCTTGCAGGATGCACCCAGGATTCAGCACTGGCCTCCTCCCTCCCAGAAAAGGGGGATGTAAGTGATGCCGGGGTCTGGGCTCTGCCAGTTTCCTGCTCTGGGGCCAGGCTGGTAGAGCAGGCCAGGGGATTGTGCAGGAAGCACTGGCGGCCACGCCTGGGCCTCTGAAGGGTCTTCTTTTCTCTCCCCATCTCAGGAGAACTGTGCCCCCACCCCCACCCCCCAGTGCCACAGGGACTGTGGGTGCAGATGTACCTCCTGCTTCAGGTAGGGGGCTGGGTAGGTGTGCAGTGGGCCCAAGCCCAGGAGTGGATTGGGAGGCCAGGAGGGCCATGTGCCCTGTGTGGGGGCATCTGCTCTCACTGACGTGGGTACTGGGCTGCCCCCTTCTGTATTCCTCCTTGGGGTCCACTGGGGCAGGAGGGAGGCCAAGATGGGGTGCTATCTCCCTAGACTACTACGATGTTGAGAGTATGCCATGAGGATGGATGCCTGTGGGGACCACGCCTGCTTCAGCGCAAGACAGAAAACAGTCTGGAAGTTTCCGCCTGCCCCTCTGCTGTCTGTCGACTCTGCACCCTTGCTGACAGCCTTTCTTACTGGCTCGACCTCAGCCAGGCCCTCTCCTCTCTGGTGGATCAGCTCCTCTCCACTGTGGTTTTTAACGGGCCTGTAAGCGTTCCTTCTTGCTCCTTCCAGGGCTTGAAGGCCACGAAACCCAGCTCTGCCTCACTATCTCCTCCCTGGACTAGAGGCGAATGCAGTGCCAGAGCCCCAGGCCCACCTTTGTCCCTCATTCCTCCTTCTGGGATGACAAAGATGGTGGGGCTGCCTTTTGGCCTAATAATGGGGCAGGAGAGAAGACCAATGCTCCTGTTTTCCCAGATCTTGAAGACCCCCTTGGGGGAGAGAAGGGCCCAGAGTGGTGGAGGAGAGGCTAGCTGGGTAGGACGTGGAGCTGAGCCAGTTCCCTTGGGCCCCCTCCTCATACAGTAGGAAAGAGAGTCAGCGTTGAGTCCTGCTCCCACTAGGAACAGCCCGAGGTCCCCTAGGGCCAGGTGAGAGCAGTGACCTCCTCTTCCAGTAGGAATTCACGACTGGGGGCCAGATAAGGGTGGTGTTGGATAATGGCCGGTCAGCCAGAGGTGCCCTGAGCCTGGGCTAGCAGAGGCCTGGAAGACCCTATGAAGGAGAAGACAGGAAGGAGGCTGAGGGACCTGTGGGGCCAGAAGTCCATGCCTGGTGCCTTCTCCTTCTCAACTGTTGACTGTTATCCCAGGAGCAGACATGGAGGACACAGGGTTAAGTCCAGGCGTTTGTATTCAGGCTAGAAAAGAAATGTCCCCAGGGTCCTGGGCTGTTGTCATAGTCCTTCAACCAGGGCTGGATGGAGCACAACCCTGAGGAGTCACGTTGAGTTCCAGCAGCCACCATGGCCATGGCCACACAGCTCACGCAGGCTGTGCCCGGAAGACCTGGGGTAGCCTCTTCCAGGCAGCACGCACCCCATAGGTGCCTGTCCGCCTCTGGCGCCAGTGCTGGCCGAAGATAAAGCAGAGCAGGACGGACGTCACGAACAAGAACAGCAGTACTGACACGACTGGGAAAATGATGATCGTCTGGTTGTTCAGTGTGGGTTCTGGGGAAGGAGGAGGCGGTGGTCTTAGAAGTCCACAGGTGCCACCCATCATGCCCACCCAGTCATTCACCCAGCAGTCACCCTGGTTGCCAAAAAAAAGGTCACATGGTGTCTGCCTCCAGAGTGGGATCTAGGATAAAGGTGACCCAGGCCTCAGGCACCAGTGCGACTGTGAGGGCAGATGTCCCCCCTGCTAGCAGCTCCTGAGACCAGCAAATAGCTGAGCACCATGGCCTGGAGCTGGGCTGGTCCAGAGTAAGCCTCCCCATGCAGAGGCCAGTGCGTTCTGTGCAAACAGGCTTCCTGTTGGCAGAGAATGCTTTGGCCACTGAGAGTCATGGAACAGCTGTGCTTCAGGGACCTTATGGGTTAGGCAGACCAGCCTGCCCATTGCAGAAAGCAGCCAAGGGCAGAGAGAGCACGTTGCCTTGGTCAAAGCCACACAGCTCATGAACAGCCAAGCACCGAGTTGAGCTCTCCTGACCGCTGGAACACACAGGGTTCTGGCTGGGGACTTGAGAGAATCAGGAAACGGGGGAAAATAAAGGGGAGCTCTCAGGATTACATATGCACCCCAACCTGCCCGAGAGTGGGGCTCAAGGCTGAGAGGGAATGCTGTCTCCCTTCACCTCTGCCCTTGGGGTCTCCTCACCATAGACCTCGAGGACCTGGTTTTCCGAGATGCTGCGAAAGACACTCCCACCACGAGCCCGCAGGTCCAGCTCAGCCTGACAGGAGAAGTTCAGGAGGCCATCCTCTTTGTTTGCTGTGCTGTTGAGGGCGACTCTGGCCTCTTGGGGGGCAGGTGCTCCCCCAGTAAAGGTCTGGCTGTGCAGGGTCTCCTTGCCGCGGAGCAGGGTGAGGGTGAGGCTCTCAATGGGCTCCACAGTGGGCACCCTGCACTCGATAGTGAAAGGTTTGCCCAGGGTCACCCACATCGGCTGCAGCTTCAGTGTGACCTGCTTTGGAAGCTCTGTGGGGATGAAGGAGGAAGGACTGGTCAGCATGGGGGTGTGTCTCCACAGGCCCTACCTGGCCAAGGCCCTACCTGGCCAAGGTCACTTTGGTGTTCCAGGAATTATAGGGGAGGAAGTGGGTTGGGGTCTGGGTTGCTCCAGTGTGATGAGAGGAGGAAAGAAAAATTAAGGCTGAAGGAGGTGGGTGGTAGATCTGTGGATGTGATTAGGAGAATAGACAAGATGGAGGTGAGCTTTTCTACAAAGAGAAGGTCCAGAATTTGTACAGCTAGCTGGAAAGATTTAAAAAAAAAAAAGTTTGCATCTGTCTCCTTCTTATCCAGATATTAAAACAAATTTCAAAAATTAAACAGATGGATGGAGAAGCGAAGAACTCATTGGAATTGGGCACTTGAGATATTGAATGGAGCGGTTCCTTAGAGGGTGAGGATGGAGTCAGACCAGCCTCACTGCTCCAGGGTCAGGTTCATGACTGCTGAACAGGGCCTCTGGTGGTGTCTACTCACTCCCACCTCCATTCAGGGTCACCTGTTGGTTTTAGGACATTTCTCTATTCATCTAGATCCTCTGATGCTGGTGACGGGGTGGGGGGACCTCAGTGATACCCCCAGAGCCAAGATGCTGAGTCCTGGCCTACCTGGAAGGATTACATGGCTCCAGGGCAGGTGTCTGTGCATGATAGTCACACATTTGCCATGGGCTCTCAGGGTAAGATAAGGACACCAAGTGGCCCTCAACCTCTTCCTCATGAGGCAAGGGGCCCACAGGAGAGCATGCAGCTCTCCTGATGTTCCTCCACCACTGTCATGGACGCAGGTTGCTCTGGTGCTGAGCTGGGGGGAGCTGAGGAACACCCCATTGAGAAATTACTTCGGGATGTTCCTAAGCCTAGGTCAGCTGTCCTCCTTAGAGCAAGCCTCAGAACCGGGTGGCCTGCTGCAGGAATACCAGTTGGGCTCAAGGAATCCCACCAAGTGTGTGGGCCTTGTTCTTCCCTGATCTTTGTCACCCCAGGGACCCAGGGAGGTGGAGGCGGTGATAGAAGGCCCAGGAGCAGCACCTGGGGAGAGGAGGGCCCGCACACAGCCACTCACGGTACACGCTGATGTTGAGACTCTTTGTCTGCTGCTTCCCGGCACAGTTGAAGTAACAAATGAGGACCATGTCCTGGGAGACGTTAGAGATCAAGTAGGACTTCCACTGAGGCTGATCCTCCAGCAGAGTCTTCTCCAGGTTGGTCTCCAGGCCACCTGATTCAGGCTGAGCACAGTTGGTGCTGCAGTTGACCATCCCAGACCCTCTGCTCTCCACCACCAGCCTCTCTGGCCATGTGTATACCTCGAAGGCCACCTCACCAGACTCTGGAAGAGAGAGGCATTGTGCAGTGAATGTCCCTGCTGCCCTGCCAGCAGAGCACCTACCACTGGTACTCAGGACTGAGGACCAGGAGTCCAAGAATAAGGGCCTGGATGGTCCCTCTGCTCTTCTCCCACTGTCCTCAGGCCTATGGCTTCTTGACGCGATCCCAGAGGTCCCCCAGCCTCTCCCTGCCTCTGGGTGCTCCTTCCTCCAACCCCTCCTTGCCCCTCAGCTGCACATTAGCCTTCCTCAAGATCCTCTTCCGTCTCCTTCAAGAGCCAGCTGAGAGCCCCTCCTCCCTGATGACCTGAGGATGGAGGTGGGCTCTGAGCTGTGCTCTGAGCCGAGACCTGTGTCGAGCCCTTCCCTCCCTCTTTTCCTTTCTTCCATAAACTCTTTTCAAACACCTGCTATGTGCCAGGCATGGTGCTAGGCTCAGGGGACATAGCAGAGACCAAAGCAGCAAAGCAGACCAAGCACTGCCCTGGCAGAGCACATGTCGGAGAGAGAGAGAGAGAGAGAGAGACAGAGAGAGAGAGAGAGAGAGAGAGAGAGAGAACAAACAGACAAGGACTCAGCAGGGCACCCAGCCTGCCAGGTGGTGGTGGTGCCAGGAAAAGGAGTCGGGGGGGGGGGGGGGGGGGGGGGGGTACCATTTTAAACCCCGCGGTGAGCGGAGTCCTCACTAAGACGGTGACATTTGGATTCTGACCAGCTGGGCCAGCCTGTGTCCCCTGCTCCCGTCTCAACCTGCAGTTAGTGGCATGCGATGAAATGGCAAAGAGAGGGGCTTTGGAGGTGGACTGCACTGGGGGTGAATCCGGAGTTGGCCCGTGCTGGCTGGGGCTTCCCCTCCCTGAGCCTCGGTCTCTTCCTCCACCAAGTAGGCTAGTGACCCCAGCCCGAGAGTGCTTGAAAGCACTTGGTCGACCATCCAGGACACGGGGTGCTCAGCACATGGTGCCACCTCCCTTCCTGGTCCCCTCCGCCCACGGGAAAGGGTTTCATTTTCACTTTGACCACGCCAGAGGTGATGTCCTCTGCTGCCCCCTACCGTGCCCTAGGCCCCCCAGCATCCATTTGCCTCCTGAGCCCCCGACCCGCCACCACCATGACCTGCCCTACCACACGCCCCAAAGCTGTGGGTCCATTCCACCTGGTGTCCGAAAGGCCAGGACTCCAGCCACTGCCCAGGGCCATAGGGACCCAAAGTCAAGCTGGCACAGAAACCTGTGCCCATGGTGGAGTGAACCCCACGTTCAAAGACTCAAAAAGTGCAGGGCCAGGACCCTCCTCTCCCCTGCCTGCATCCCGGGAGCAGGGCAACACCCCACCCGGGCAGCCACGTGTGGAGAACCCGGCTCACCGGAGCAGCAGAGCAGGGCGAGAAGGGCCGCGTGTAGGCCCCAGCGACTGAGAGACGACATCTCCAGCAGAGTCCACGGGGTCCCAGGGAACAGCCGAGGGTGCCTAAAGGGAGACAGACTGTTCAGGTCAGGGAGCAGTGAATGGAGCCACAGCTCCAAACCCCTAGCCTTCTGTGAGCTGATGACCACATTTCCTCTCATTATCCGAGCCGGAAGCCAAGTGTGCAGGCCAACTCCCGGGCAGCCAGGACTCCAGGCCTCCAGTCCTCCAAGGGTCAAGGCAGAGGAAGCTGGGACACAGCCGATAAGCAGGGGTGGAACCTCGTCTTCCGATGCCCCGTGCAAAGGTGGGGTGAGTGAAGGGAGCATGTGTGTGTGTGCGCGCACGCGCGCGCGTGTCCTAGCAGAATCCTTGTGTACTGTGTGCACGCATGCCAAATGAGGCCTACAAGGCACAGATCTGGGAAACCCCAAATCCCACAGGGCACTTTGTTGAAGTGACCTCTGGGAAGAAAATGTTCAATCGGGATACCCAGTCACCACAGCAAAGGCCAGAGAGACCTGGGCTTTTAAGGAAACTCAGGCAGGAATTTGGGGTTCTCCTGTGAATACCCAGCACATGTCTGCATAAACCAGAACCTCCCGCTCAGCTTCCACCCTAAACCTGCCCCAAACTCAGCTAATTAAGGGTCCATATGAGGCCCAGAACCGCAGGAATCACAGCCCACAACAGTCCCCAGAGGCCCAGGCCCAGCAGAGAAGGGATCTGTCTGGCCTCAGCCTGACCCCAAACCCCAGCCTCAGTGTCTGGGCCCAGCCTGCTGGTGTTCCCCTCCTCCTTCCAAGCAGGGCCTTGGTCCGAGCGGCTGGGGTTGAGGGATTGCAGTCCATCTCTAGGGACGCTTCCTGCTCACTCAGGAGTCCAGAAGTAGGACGCAGGTGAGGGCTGGACTCTGACGGATCAGGACCTTCCCTGGCGGATCTTGCTCTCCACATATCCTGCCTTTGCTCTCCCAGTTCTGTCCCAGATCCCCTGATTTTTCAGGGAATTCAGCTGGGGCCTTTAGAAATGCAGGCCCCAGAGTTGTAGGGAGTCAGGCCCAGCTCCGTTCCTGGGCTGAAGGGCACTGGATCATCCGCCCTTCCCTCACCACTGAGACCAAAGGCAGTTACTGCTCTGCAATCATTGGGTGTTGTCCTTCTCAGCCTGGATCCAGGGAAGTCTCTGGAAAAGGATCCTGGGCTTCGGAATGAGGCAGGGAGGAAGGGGCAGAAGTCGAGGCCGGAATCCCAGCCAGTTCCACTTGGGGTTGGCAGAGTCCTGAGAGCAAGGAGATCTCCTCCTACCCACAGGCAGTCTGAGGAGGTGGCCCCAGGGGCGTGGTCAGCAGGGTGGGGCTGGAGGTGCTGTTTGGTGGAGACTGTGGCCTCCATTGTACCATCACCCTCATTATACAGTGGCGACATTCCGCATTATAGTTACGGCTGTACCCGCGATAGGTTGGTCACTGTCAGAAGCACCCCACAAATATTAATTCATTAATCCCCTAACTTTGGAAGATAGAGCACTGTTACTGTCCTTGCCTTACAGATAGGGAAACTGAGGCACAGACAATGAAGGGACTTGTCCAGGGTTGCACACGCAGGAAAGAGTGAAGTTCCTGTGAGTGAGCGCCAGCTGCGGTGGCTGATGAGCCAGAGCCAGAGCAGGAGGATGGTCAGGGGCTGCGTTCTCAGAGACCCTCAGGAAGGAAACCAAAGACAGGAGGCCAGAGGAAATTTCTGGGCAAGTCTCTGGTACAATATATTTATAATAAACAAAAAGAAGAAGGAGGAGGCGGCACCAGTAAACATTGCTAGGAACCAGAGTGGGAACATAGCACCAGATTGAAAAGAAAATGATACAAATTCACATGAACAGAAAGTAGAGGGGTGGATGCCCGAGGCTGGAGAGAAGGGAAATCAGAGTTGTTTAATGGGTCATTTTAGTTTTGTAAGATGGTTCTGAAGATTGGTTGCAAAATAACGTGAACATACGTAACACTACCGACTTGTACATTTTAAAATGGATAAATGGTACATTTTATGTGGACTTTACCACAATTAAAAATAAAAAAGACTTATAAATCCTGCATGCCATGAAAAATGAAACCAAGTAGACCAAATCTCAGAAAAATATATATATAACTTGCCAGATGTAATTTAGGTAGAAATAAAAAGTCTGAATGGTTCTGTAACTCTTAAAGATATTCATTCAGTGATGTTAAATCTTCCCCCAAAGAAACTGCCAGAAGTTGGGCACAGTGGCACAGACCCATAATCCCAGCTGTTTGGGAGGCTGAGGCAGGAGGATGGGAAGTTTGAGCCAAACTGAACAACTTAGGGAGATCCTGTCTCAAAATAAAAATCATTTTACCATCTTTTTTTTTTTTTTTTTTTTTTAAATCTCACTGAGTTGCTTAGGGCCTTGCTACGTTGCTGAGGCTGGCTTTGAACCTGTGATCCTCTTGCCTCAGCCTCTCGAGCTGCTGGGATGACAGGTATGTGCCACACACCTAGCTCATATGACCATCTTAACAGATCCAAAACCAAAAAACAACACACACACAAAAACACAGACACACAAACACACTGATGACATCCAACATCACTTCTTGGTAAAAGCTCTTAGAAAATTAAAGGAAAACTTACAAAAAACTTACATATTGTTTTTAATGAGTAAATAAAAGAATTCCCTTCGAAATCATGATCTCTATTTAATATGGCACCAAAGGTCCTAAGAACAAATCATTTAATTAATTTGTTAGTTAAAGGTCTAAGAATTAGAAAAAGAGTAAAACCATCAGTGTTTGCCTATTATGACCACCTAGGTGAAAAAATCCAAAGGAATCATCAGACAAATGATTTCATCAAGGTATAAGATTTTAGCTAGCTATATGATCAATATCCAAAAATACATTGCTTTTATGTTTATCTGTAACATATAAAAATGTAATTTAAAAAACATGTCATTTATAATAGCTAAAAAAAGGAATAAGAATAAATCTAACATCCAAGACCCATAAGACTTGTAGTAAGAAAATTGTAAAACTATTGAAGGAGATTAAAGACAATAAAGGAAGAGATAATCCATGTTTATAGATAGGAGATTCAATAGTATAAAGATGTTGATTCACCCCCAACTGATCAACAGATTCAGTGCAGTTCCAGTTAATCCCAATAGACTTGCTCATGGAAATTGAAAGCATATCATTAAATTTATGTGAAAGAACAAAAAATACTAACAGAGGACTAAAGTCCAGAATACATAAAGAACTAAAAAAAACTGGGCATGGTGTTACATGCCTATAATCCCAGAGATTTGGATGCCTATAATCCCACAGAGGCAGAGGTGGGAGGATTGCAAGTTCAAGGCCAGCCTCTGCAACTGAGCGAGGCCCTAAGCAACTTACTGAGGACCTGTCTCAAAATAAAAAATAAAAAAGAGTTGGGGATGTGGCTCAGTGGTTAAGTACCCCTGGATTAAATCCCCAGTACAAAAAAAAAAAAAAAAAAAAAAAAAACCTTCAAAAATCCTACTACCAAAAAACGCAAAACACAAACAAAAATACTCCAAATAACCTAATCAATAAATGTGAAAATGAAAATGAACTAAACAGACACTTCTCAAAATAAATACAAATGGCCAACAAATACATGGAAATTGTTCAACATCTTTAGCAATTAGGGAGATGCAAATTAAAAGTACATTTACATTTCCTCTCACTCCAGTTAGAATGGCAGCCATCAAGAATACAAATAGAGTCCCCCAGTGATGCACATCTGTCATCCCAGCAGCTTGGGAGGCTGAGGCAGGAGGATCACGAATTCAAAGCCAGCCTCAGCAACTCAGTGAGACCCTGTCTCTAAATAAAATATAAAATAGGGCTGGGGGTGTGGCTCAGTGGTCGAGTACCCCTGAGTTCAATCCCCAGCAACACACACACAAGGAAGAAATATATGCTGGAAGGATGCGGGGTCGCAGGAACACTTTTACCCTCTGCACTGTTGGTGGGATTGCAAATTAGTGGAAATCAGTGAGGCTGGCCTCTCCCACAGCCAGGCAGGGTTTCCCTGGAGGAGACTCATCACAAACCCACAATGTCTGCTGGGAGGAAGGGGACTGTCCCTTCCCTGCACATCAATCAGTTCTGATTCCAAGGGACCGGTGAGTTGCAAGGCAGTCCTGCATTTCTAAATCGGTCACCCAGATGCCAGAGCAGAAGAGGGAGGGGAGGAGGAGGAGGTGGGGCCGCAGAGGCCAGGCCCGCCAGGGGCTTTGCTGCAGCTCTCCAGCCGAGGGACTCTGGGTTCCCATCCGCTCTGCTTACTACGGAAACTGAGGCCCAGAGAAGGAAGGGACTGGGACTCTGGCCTTGACCTTGTGACTTACCCTGTGACCTACCCGCCTGGGCCAGGAAAGCGCAGCGAGGAGAGTGCACGAGTCGCCGATGGCCACCCCGCAGCAACGACTCAGGTGTTTTCCTCTGCGCCCTCGGGGTCACGTGCTTCCTGGGCCCGGCCCCCGCCCCAAACTAGGCTGAGTTTGGATTCGCTACGGTTTCTTTCTTTTCTTTTTCTTTTTTTTTTTTTTTTTTCCATTGTGGTAAAATATACAAACAAAACTTTTAACCACTTTTGACATTCGGTTCTGCAGCACGCGGTGCACTCATGGCTCTTCAGCCCGCGCCACCGTCCAAAAGCCACCGGCGACCCCTTGGAACCTGCAGCCTCTGGGTTTGCCCACCTGGGAGCCCCCTGGAGCGGTGCCCTGCCACAGCTTCTTTCCTCAGCAGGATCTCAAGGTGCATCCATGTGGTGGCACGCGTCACAATTTCCTTCTCTCTTCAGGACTAAGGATTGCATTGAGTGCGCGCTGGCCTCGACGTTTATCTGCCCACCTGTCCCTGGACACCTGGGTTACTCCCACCTTCTGTGGGCTGTGAATCACGCGCTATGAATATGCTGTGCAGATGCACCTGCTCAAGACGCTGCTTTCAATTATTTTGGACTGAACCCAGATGGACTTGCTGAATCGTGTGGTCCCTCCATGTCTAACTTGTTGGGGGGGGGGGGGCACCATCTTGTTTTCCTCTGGGGAGGAAGGGGACTGTCCCTTTGGACTGGGGTGTCTGCACTCAATGGGGCCTTCCCAGGGTGAGGCAGTTCCACAAGGAGCCACCTCTGTCCCCTGCATTCCTCTGGCTATTGTCACCAAGCAGTTATCACATGTGACCCTGGCGGTGTCCTGCCACTCCACAAAAACCTTCTATTAATGACTGACAGTGGTCACCTTTTCAGATTTCTTTCTAACTGCCCCCTTGCCTGGCCGTTTTTGAAAAAAAAAAAAAATTTTTTTTTAGTAGGAGATGGACACAATGACTTCATTTTATTTATTTTTTTAGCTGGTGCTGAGGATTGAACCAGCACTTCACATGTGCTAGGCAAACGCTCTACCACTGAGCTCCAACCCCTGTCCTTGCCTAGTAGTTTTTAAAAAATTATTCTAGCTGAATGATTTTGGACAAATAAGCAGAAAGTATGAAAGTTGGGTGCTGAGTGGCCAGCTTGGCGAACCCACTAGCAGAGGCCCTTGCTTCCTCAGATCAGCCTCACAGCACAGCACAGCCCAGTTCAACCTCCAGCTCAGCCAAGTAGCAAATCAGTTCATGACAGGGACCAAGGAAGGGTCAAAGCCTTGAATGCTGAGGTCCTGCTGGCTCTGGAGCAATTTGTCTTGGTGCTTTTGGGCTCAGTTTCTTCACTACAATTTGTGTGTGTGTGTGTGTGTGTGTGTGTGTGTGTGTGTGTGTGTGTGTGTGTGTGAGAGAGAGAGAGAGAGAGAGAGAGAGAGAGAGAGAGAGAGAGAGAGAGAGAAAGACCCATCTTTTGTCATACTCTGGCAAAAAAAAAAAAATTCAAATGCAGAATGATGCAGGTGTGAAGGAGCATCTAGCCCCAGGGTTTTGAGGGACCCATGCAACTGTTTGGTGGCATCTGTTGCAGACACAAATTAAGGTAGATCCTGCATCAGTCAGCTTCATGGTTCTATAAAGAAAGACCGGAAGTAATCAAATTGATAAAGAGAAAAGATTTACTTACTTCAGTGTCAGAGGATCAAAGTGGACAGCAAAGGCAGGCGCCTGTGTTGGCAGGAGTGGCCCTCTTGAGCAGAGACTGGGGGTGTAGTCATGGTACAGTGCTTGCCTAGCATGCACAGGGCCCTGGGTTCTGTCCCCAGCATGAAAAAGCAAAAACAAAACAAAACAGAACAAGAAAAACAAACCTTGAGCTGAGAAACAGAAAGAGAAGAAGCGACCAAGATATCAAGGTCCCGCAATCTCTTTCAAGGGCACTTTCCCAGAGACCTAAGGATCTCCCACCAGGCCCAAGGTCCACAGCTCCTTCTAATAATGCCACCCTGGGGATCAAGGCTTTCCATATGCTATTTGGAGGACATTTGTCCAAACCAGAGCAATGTCCCATTTGTGATCATTTCTCCAGAAGTTGTGTCTGGACTTGTCCTTGTTTGGAGGGAATCCTTCTTTTCTATACTTCGGTCAGATTTTCTGGGATGCTTCTGTCTTCCTACTTGACTCTAGTAATGGTTGACTTGAATTGTCAACTTGATTGGATTAAGAGATGCCAATGAGTGAGCCTTTGGGTGTCAGCAAGGGCGTGTCTAGGAATGGTTGGAATGTGCGATGGTGATGACGCTGAGACCCAGCACCGCCCAATGGGATGGTGGCTTGAATGGAATAAAAGCTGGAAGAACGAGGAAGCAGATGCAGATGCAAGCTGGACTCTTCTTGAATAGGTTCCTGACTGCTGCTTCTATCATCTGAGGATATTGGATTCTTGCTTCTTCACTCTTGCAAAGCGGACTCTGCCAGAGATTCTCCAGTAGTTTCCAGAAGCCTTGGTCTCAGACTAGGGTAGCACTGTTGATCCTCCTTGTTCTGGGGCTTCTGCCTCTTGGACTGCACAGCTGCTGGTTCTTCCAGCTCTCCAGCTGCAGACGGCCATGGACTATCCAGCTTCTGGTCGTGTAAGCCAATCTAATAAATTCCCTCTTTATAACCATACTTCCTGTTGATTCTGTTCCTCTAGAGAACCCTGACTAATACTTCCTACCTTCCTGGTCTCATGATTGGGCCAAGATGGGTAACATGGTACCCTATCTTTGGATCTTCTCTTGGGACTTAAAAAAAGTCATTCCTACCTGGTTGCAGAGATGCTGCCTGGTGCCATGTTCCTCATTCACAGGGGATTTGGGTGTCTAGGAGGTGAGAAGAAGGATGAGTGCAGAGAGAAGGGAGGGTGTGTTCCAGAGGTCTATTCCAGTGGGCCTATAGAATCAGCCTTGTTCCTCCTTGTACATGAACCAGTTTTAGCTGGTTTCTGCCTCATGCAACCAAATCCAGGGTGAGAGTCCACGAATCATGGCCAGAGAACAGGCTGGTGGAAATAAACTCAGAGTGACATCGTCAGGCAACGCAAGATTGCTCAGAATAGAGTTGCACATTGCCTGAACTAGCCTGGGCACTGGCAGCTTAATTTGGTGCCAGGTCTTTATGACAAGAGGGTGGGGGGAAATGGCACCGATGCTTGAGAACATCTCCACATGCTTTGGTCAAGCTCTAGGACGTCGTTCAGAATAGTTGTCAAAAGCCAGACTGCATAGTACTGAGGAAACAGGGCGTGAGCAGTTCACGGCAGGCAGCTGTGCTCGCCAGCTGTTCCTGCGTAAACCGGACTTTCTCCAGCTTAGCAGAGGTGCTTCCCTCTGCATTTGGGTACAAGCCAGCAGGGTAGACAGGGGCGCACACGGGTAATGGTGGAGACTGGATACAGTGCCTGAGGCAAAGCCCCCAAGTGTAGCCAGGGTTAAGACCCCTCCCACACTTCCTCAGGCATCATTCCCTTGCTGGCACCAGGACCTATGCTTGGTAGTCACGGCAGGCTCATGATACCCGGGGCTGGGGCAGGAAGGAGGTCAGCGAGAGCTCCCTGCTGGCTGAGTACGTCCCTGAGGACTGTTAGCTTTCTCTTCCTGTAACAAATGCCTGAGATAATCAACTTATAAAAAGAAAAGGTTCACTTTGGATCACAGTGTTGGAGGTTGCAGTCCATGCCTTGTTGACCCTGTTATTTTGGGACTGTGGTAAGGCCACTCGGCATGGCAGAGCAAAACCACTTTCTCTTGGCTGTGGCTGGGAAGTGAAAGAAAGAAGGGCCTGGATGGGGTCTCACCGTCCCCTTTAAGGGTACATTTCCAATGACCTAAAGCCCTCCCACTAGGCCCCACCTCTTAAAGGTCCCACCACCTCCCGATAGCACCATGGGCTGGAGTCCAAGCCTTTGGGTGATATTCAAGATCCGAACTATGGCAGGGACCTAAGCACACTTTGGGAGGAGGGGGATGATGAAGAAGGGGGCTTGGGAAGTGGTTCTCACTGAGTTGTCCCTTGTCCCCAGGGTCTAGACCCTGTCACCAACACCATTTCAGACTCATCTAAAATCCAGGGGACCCTGTTAAGTTTGAATTTCTGATAAATTATTTTAGTATGTCTCAACTATTGAAAATCATAATAATTGCACATTGTGAGTATACACGTGTATGTATGTGGAAGGATGTGTGTGTGTGTTCTAAGCTCTCCAGGTAATCCAAACATGCACAGCGTTGAGAACCAGCGCACAGGGTGGAAGAGCTGAAAGACACTGAGGCATGGTCACATGCTTTGGGGTCAAATGCATGGGGTCAACAGGGGTCTGCTGTGGGCAGAGAGCAGAGGGCCCTTCATGAGAAGACTGCCAAGTTACTCACAATCATCCAGTACTCAGAGAGAGGAAGGGAAAGACTAAGGAGGCCCCTCTTCAGAAGGGAGGGGTTCTTCTTTTGAATTCAAAACATGGCACTCCACATGGATGCTGAAGCTGGACTGGAGCCCGGCCATGAAGTCCCCAGGGCTGACTCTCTTCAGGCAGGGCTCCCTTTCTTGTACTGCAGGGGCTGGGCCCACCTGGAACTGTCAGGTGGTAACCTGTGTGTCCACTCTGGAAGCTGCGCACAGAGTCGTGGTGTTCTGACAGTTGGCCAGAGTTAAGGCCTCCTTCCACGCTTCCTCCAGCATCATCTGGCCCACTGTCCTCCCGTTTCATTGTTTCTGGACCGATTGCATACCAGATCTCTTAATTTCCTTTCCTTCTCTGCTGAATTTCTGGGACATTCCACTTTGCCAAGGTCATGCTAAGTAAATGTTTATTGATCCTAAGCAAATGGCTTGCTTTTTTGAGACATATGCTTTATAGCAAGGGGTCTCAAACTTGAGCATTCACTGGAGGGTTTGCTAAAACCCAGACTACAAGGCCATATTGAGTTTCTGATTCAATGAATCTGGGGCAAGTCCTGAGAACATTTCTAACATTTCTAGCTTTTCTAACAAGTTCCCAGGTGACGTAATGCTCCCCTTCAGTCCGTCTGGAGAGCATGCTGTTCACAGAATGAGAAGGTGTTCTTGATTTCAATAAAGTCCCCCTAATCACAACCCCAAGTGGAAACAGGTATGGAGGAAATGCTGAACAGGGAGAGGAAGGCTAGTGTTTCATGGTGGGCTGAGGCTCAGTAGCTAAGAGATTAAATAACAGGCTGCAGGGTCAGCCCAGCAGAGTGGAGTTACAAGGATAATTTGTAAAACATTGACTTAGAGCCTGGTTCACAGTAAGTTCTCAGTGAAGTTTAAGGCTATGGTTACAGTTGGTACTTGGACTTGTTCCTACCTCTGTCCCTACCTCTGGACATGGATGGACTACTGCATGGATCCACAGAACGCCAGACTCCAAGATCATTCCCATAGTACATATTCTGTTGTGTTAAATCCTTATATGAGAAAAAAATTGTGAACATACATTAACTAAGAAAACTACCAGCTAATGAAGAAATACAATTTATGAAACCAAGCCCCTCGTCTCCTCTAGTCTTACGTGCTGAACACTTGGTGCCCCAAAGGAATGGGGCAGCACGGGGGCGCCATCTTGTGGCCACAGTGAGCAAGCACCCGGCTGCTCTGTCCAAAATGCGTGACTACATTCTCCCAGGCGCGAGATGGTGACAGACCACATGCCTTCACAATCATGAACAGGGTTGCAAAGAGCTGGGATCCTGAGTTTTAAGGGTGATTCACGTAGATGAACGACTTTATCTACACACATCTACTAGCCAAAGAGCTGGTGGAGGGAGAGGTGAGGAGGGTCTCTAGAGAGGGAGATGCTGCTCTCTGAAAAGTGTGGGTGTCCAAGTAGCCACCAGCTGCCCTTTCCTTTGTTGCAAGGGAAACAATCAAGCCAAGATTCTCCTTAGTCTTTCCCTCCCTCTCTCTGATGGCTGCATGCTTCCTTAGGAAGATGCCAAAGGCAGCTGATCAGCTTATTGCAGAAAGCAAAGGCAAAACCCCAGATGTGAGGTTTTTGTGAAAAAATAAAACCAGGTATTTATGTTTTTTAAACAGTTCTCCTTTCATATTATTTCTGCAAATATAGCCTTTAGAGTATGTAATGGATGCAGTTTGGGCAGCTTGGCACTGGCAGGGAAAAGCATAAATATTTTTTTTATTTTTTATTTTTTTGTGTGCTTAAAACCTTTCTATGAGGGTACCAAAGAATCTAAAGGAGATTATCTGTTGGGGGTAGAACTGGACATATATGACATTTTTTTTTTTTTTTTTTTTTTCAGTGCTGGGGATTGAACTCAGGACCTTGTACTTGCAAGGCAAGCACTCTACCAACCAAGCTATCTCCCCAGCCCTAGAACTGGACATATATGGACCGGGAATGGGAAAGGAAAGCATTTTATCTTTTTATAGTTTTGGACTTTTGAATCATATGTAAATAATACTCATTTGGAAATTTTAAAAATTAAATAAAAAAACACAAACATATAAGCAAATACAGCCTGGGAATTTCTGCACTTTCTCCCCCATACTAGGAGTAGAACCCAGGGCCTCATGCTGGACACTGAGCTATATCCCCGGCCCTTTTTATTTTTTTATTTTTGAGACAGGATCTCACTAAGTTGCCCAGCTTGACCTTGTACCTTCTGATCCTCCTGCCTCACCAGTCTGGGCAGTTTATGCATCTTAATGGAGGAATGTCTGCCATTTACTTCTGTGGTGTGAACTTCTCCTATATTCTAATTTTGTGCTTTTGTTTGTTTGCTTACCAGGATTTTCCCCTTTCTTTTGTTCTTTTGTTTTTGTACTGGGGATTGAACCCAGGGGCACTTACCACTGGGCCACATCCCCAGCCCTTTCTGTATTTAATTTAGAGACAGGATCTCACTAAGTTGCTTAGGGCCTTACTAACTTGAATTGCTTCTCCTGCCTCAGCCTCCCCAGCTGCTGGGATTATACTGCGACCAGCCTCTGTTTTCCACTTTCATAGTCTGTGGTTTGGATAACCGTGTGTCAAAGGTTCATGTCCAAAGGTCCTTAGCTCATGGTGCTTTTGGAAAGTGGTGGAACCTTAAGGAGGTGGGCCCTACTGGAAAGAAGTTAGGTCATTTGGGGGCCCTTGAAGGGGATGTTAGGACCCTGGCTGCTCCTCTTCCTCTCTCTTTGTGTCCATAATATGAACCAGTCTTTTCCACCGTATGCTCCCACCATGATGTACTGTGCTGCCACAGGCTCCAAACAACAGGAGCAAGTGACCATGGACTGAAACCTCTGAAACCATGAGCCAAAATAGACCTTTTTTCTTATTAAGTTGATGATCTCAGGCATTTTGTTACAGTAATGCAAAACTGACTAACAGTTGTTGTGTTGAATTTTATTGTTGCTTTTGCCATTCAGACCCCATGTTTGGAAGTTCCATCCTTCCAGCAGTAACTCCATAATTAACCTGTCTACTTAAGCTCATTCTTTTTTCTTGTCTAGAATTGTTATCTATATTCTCCCACTGAGCAGGTGGATGATTTTAGCATGCATCTAACTTCCCTCCACTCCTCCTCACAGTACCCTCCTTCTATTTATTTGGGGAATTTTAGACTCGGGTTTGGAAAAGGGAAGCAGATTAATTCCTTTGTTGAGGGTCTGTGGGTGGTAAACTTTTTGAGTTCTTTTATATTTGAAGATGTCTTAATTTTGTCCTTAGCTGTAAATGATAGTGAAGCTAGTTAGAATTGCAGGCTCAAAATTCTTCCCACTGCAGTTAGATGCCTTCTTGCTGACGCCAGTTTTGTCTTTGTGGAAGATCTGCCTCCAGTCCCCAACCTCTGTTGGTTTTAGAATTGCTTCCTCATCCTGGAGGTGAGTTTTATCATTTTGGATTAAACATTGGTCTTCCTTTGTACTGCCAGCCCTTTTAACCTGAAGAATAGTATCTTTCAGTTCTGAGAAATCATACCTTTTTCTGCCTTTCCTTTGGGAGCTCTGGTTCAGATGGATGTTAGAATTTCTGCACATCGGCTGCTGCAACAAAGCACCACGATTTAGTGATTTCAACACAAGTTTGTTGTTCTGCAGTTCTGGGTCAGAAGACCCGATTCAAGGTGCTGGCAGTGCTACATCCCCTTGGAGGATCTAGGAAGGACTCAGTTTTCCAGCTTCCAGCTTCGCCCCAACCTCTGCCTCCAGCATCCTGTCCTCTCTCCCTGTTTCTCCGGTCACATCCCCTTCTCTTGCTCCGACGCTCCTGCATGGCTCTTCCAGGGCCCTTCCTGACTACCCTGGGTCATCGAGTTGAAGCCCTTCGCGTCGTCTGGTCTGCATGGGGCCCTGGCCTGGCAGGATCACTGTGTGCTTGCGAGGCAAGCACTCTACCAACTGAGCTATCTCCCCAGCCCTCTACCCACGGTCTTGAGAGGAAGACTTGGCTTCTCTGAGGGGTTGTCAGTCTGTCTCCACGTTTCCTTCTGCTTTCTGTTCTTTGTATGCTGTAGTCTGGAAGAAGTTTTTTTTCTTTTCTCTTTTGAGGACGTTCTGAGAATGCTTCTTTAGGAAAACAAAACCAAAACCCAACTGGATGTCCTTTGCCCTAAGACGAGGATGAAATCGCCTTGGTAGGGACGTTCTCTCCTCTTCCTCCTGTTGGTCTCTTTCCTCGACTTCTTTTCTGGGTGCGAATCGTTCATATTTTTCATCTCTTTTTGGGCTTTCCTGTCTGCTCTTCGATTTGCCTTAGACGGCCTGCTAGCTTCCTTTCTGCTGTTTCTCGTGTCTTCTTCTCTGTGCCCTTCCAACTGCTGCCGGCGTGTCTCCTTCGCCTTCGTCTCTCCTCCTTCGCCTTCGGTTTCTGGGGGAGTGGGGAGCTTCTGCTCCACCTTCTGGTCCCCTAGCCTGCTCCCCGGCTACGCCCACCCCTCCCTGTTGACAGTTTGCGCTTTTCACTTCTGAAGTTTCTAATTTGTCTTCAGAGCACATGGATGTGACAGGCTCCCCTAAAACACTGTAGCTGTGTTTCCTGAGTCCTATGTCACATCCTCAGGTGTCAGCTCCTCTGTGAAGCCCCTCAGAGGGGCATGGAGATGGACCTCGCGGAGGGCTTGGCTGCTCCCTCTGCCCATGAGTCCCTGGCGTGGGGCAGGAGCTGCCCTTGGGCTCCCACTCCACCCTCTGCTCAGTAAGATGGGGAGTGGGAGGAGACCTTGGTGGCTGTTCCAGCTGTGGGTTTGCGTGTGCTGTCACAGGCTCTTGCCAGCCCCCAACTTCTACCCTCTGCTTTTACCCAGAAATGCACACTCCCAAACTGCTATGTGGCTGACACGTGGCAGGAGAGGTGTCCCGGGAAAGCCCCAGTCTATGGGGGCACCTCAGCTGGCCATGGGCAGTCACCTTGGGGCAGCTCTGAGGCTGAAGGCTCCCACTGGGGTCACTTCTGAGCATTCCAATGATCCTGCTCTATTTCCATCCACTGGGATTTTCGTGCAGACCCCCTTCCCTTGCTCCCCTGCAGATGGGGGTATAGGAGGGAGGCTCGCCAAGGAACTGGCCTAGAGTTCTAAGCATTTGAAGAAAAACTCCCTTGAAGGGGGCAGTGGTTTTCCAAGGCTGTGGTTGCTGGTTATGGCTCAGCAAGAGCCAGTCTCTGGAATCTGGGTCCAGCAATGGGATGGATGTCCCTTTGGTTTTCTTTTTCAAGTCCTGAGACAAACAAACCAAACCAAAGCCAAAAACCAAACAACAGCACACAGAACCAAACCAAACGGACATTAATAACAACAACCACCAAAGCACCCCACCAGAAACCGGAGCTGGACGTGGGAGGGTCCTGGTTCTCCCACCTTGCAGCAGCCCCCGCTGGTGCTGTCTGGGACCCCATAGGCCCCTGGCAGAATCCTGGATGCTGCCGCCCAGCCCACCAAACTGGCTGGGCAGCCTTCCTGGTGCCTCCCTTTGCCCTCCTGGCCACCTGCAGGCACCTGGTCAGGCAGTCCTTTTCTAGAATTTTCCATGGAGTGGTTGGCTTCAGTCAACAGACACTTGTCAAGCGATCAGAGTCCGGCCTTTCACACCCAAGGAAGAGTTTCCCAGCCTCATGGAGAGGAGGCCCCTCCCGGCTGCAGGGTCCTCCGAAGCCCTTGAACTTGCTCTCACAAAGCGTCCTTGGCCGTGGGCCATCCCTGCTCCTGGACCTGCTCCCCGCTAATCTAGCTTCGACTCTTTGGAGCAAGACACAAAATGGTTCCTCATGTGACAGAGGCCAAGGACATTGGCCCTGATGTCTCTCTGGGTCAAACTCCTGTTTCTTCAAATGTCTGTGGTTTCCAAGCCCCTCACTGCCCTACCCTCCACCCAAGCCCATCATTTGATAATACAATGCCCAGCACGGAGCTTGGCACGTGGAGCATCAAGCAGGAATATGTGCACCACGCCTGTACCCAGGCCAGGGCCTGGCCTTGTTGGTCAGTGAAGGGCTCCCCCACAGGCCACCCCCCGCCCCCTCTTAATGTAAAGGTGGGTGGCTCATAGAGCTTTGTGTTGCGGCTCGGCTTCTTGTACTCTGGAACCCTGAGGCAGAGTCACCGTTTGCTGGACTCCCTCAGAGGCCCAGCCCTGTCCTGACATCCTGCCCGCTGCACCCCCATGGTCCATCAGTGTGGCTTCTCGCAGCTGCCAAGTTCTCACCGGCCCTGCTACTCTGCCCTCAGCAACTGGCCAGAGGCGGGCGCGTGATCTGGGCTTGGACCTTGGCAAAGTGAGCTGTTAAGTGTTTTCAATCATGAGGGAAATACTGGGCTGCAGGGACAGAGAATAAGGCCAACAAGCAAGGAAGGCACAGGATGCCCCGGAGGCCTGCTCTACAGTCGACTGACAGTCTCTTGAAGTTATAGTAAATATGGGCACAAATGACCCAGATGATCCACATATCAAAAGACCGTGTAAGTGGATACGTTGACTGACAGGAGACGTGTACAGTACGATCTTTGTATGTCTATTTGTATTTAATGAAATCTAACAAAAATACAGAAAATAGGAAACTTCTTCATAGCCTGACACTGACTCATATGAAGTGCCTGACCTCACAGGGCCTGTCTTCGGGCAGCCAACCCTGGCTGTGGCAGCATGGGGCAGGCGGGGAGAAGTCTCCTCAGAAACTGGCCTCCCCTGAGGACTCTGATCTCTGTTCTCAGAGGCAGCAAAGGGAGCTCCCAGTTATCCCCTCCCAGGCCAGGGCCATTTCTAGGCAGGGTCCCAGCTCTGCTGAGCAGCCCTGAGAGGAATCCAAGGGCAGCTCTCTTTCTCCTGGGATGTGGCTGTGTCTTCGACCCAGTGCTCAAGAGAGGTGTGTCTGCAGGTCTCAGTGCCGTTCCCAGAGTCCCTCAGGCATGAGACGGGAGGGGGCCTGCGACCACGCAGGCCCTGCCGTGCCTCCTCTTTGTGAGTGGGAGAGCACAGGGAGCCTCACCTGACGTCTCCAGACAGGATGGGGCTGGGGAGGAGAGAGCACGCCGGGAGGGTTCTGAGCACCGGCAGACCTCACTGGGCTCATTCCCTGCGTGTGCGTGGACGTCCCGAGGGCTGGTGCTGTGCGCCCACTGAGGCTTTCCCAGTGTTGGTTGGCCGAGTTACCGCAATAATGGTTCTTCTCCCCTCCTGCGCTTCTTGATCCAGAAACCTACTGGCTGTATACACACTGCAGACTCTGCTCTGGAGCCTAATTCTCACTGAGTGACATGTCAGTTCACAGTTCAATTGGCCACATTCCTAAAAACTCAGCCCAAATAGTCCTTTTGGGAACTTCAGGCAATGTTTCAGGTAAGCTTGTCCCATAAACTGCCCCCAAGGAGAGTGTTCCAGGCCCTGGGTCCTGCTGAATAACAGGACACTGTCCTGCCAGCTAGGCCAGCTGCTCAGGCCTTGTGGAGCCTGCCCCTCAGAAGACAGTGGGATGAGTCCCCAGCTTGTGAGCAAGGCTCAAGCCCCTAAGAAAATAAACCAACTCCCAAATCTAAAACTACCTTTATTTGTGGTTGGCTTGACATAAGATGCCATCATCAATCAGCAGATTATAAAACTATACAGGAGGTACAAAAATAGGCCGTTAACTCAGATAATGACCCTCATATCATCAAGCTTTAAAAATACACATAAAAGTTGTACAATCTGGCATTTTATAAAATATAAAACTAAAAAAAATTTTAGATTCCACAAAAAGGATTGTACCACACAATTAACACATACCAATTAAACATTAAACTATCCACAGAGAAGACATGGCGGCACAGGATTTAAAAAAAAAAAAATCACCTAAAAATTAACATTTTACCCCGACCAAATTATTCACCTTTAAAGACAAGACTACTGTAAGGCATTCATCCGTGGAAGGATACTGTATAACTCTTCCTTTTCCAGTTTTAAAATGGTCAGGGGTGCTGTCCAAAACAGATGATGTGCTCTAAGCAAGTGCAACCGTGACTGGATATACTTCAGAGTAAAAATTAAATAAATATAAATAGGTTCAATAAATAGGTCATTGCAAAAGAACACTACACCACGTTTGCATGTGAGAATGCTGCGTAGTTGACCAGTAATGCTTAGGTGAGTGGGGACTCCCCCGTCACAGCTTTAGGGACACTGGGAAGGAATACTGTACCCACCAAACACGGAGAGCAGGAGAGGCCCGAGGTGGGGACTTTGGCAGCATTGGTTAAGGCTGCTCCAAGGACAGGCTCATGGCAGATTCGTCCTTAATTTTTGTGGTGCTGGGGATGGAACTCGGGGGCCATCTGCACGCAGGCAAGTGTACCACCGCTGAGCCACCTCCCCAGCCCAAGTTGTCTTTTGTGGCTTTCCAATGAATACGGAAAGGACTCTGGTGTCTAAACAAAAATCGGAACCAGAGTAACTCATGGGAAATCACTATTTCATACAGAAAACAAAGAATAAGAAGAGAGCAGATACCCTGGCCTACAAGGTGACAGCTCGACTCGGGGGAATGTGGGCTTCCTGCACAGAGGCCCCACGGCCTTCTGCCAGAACACCCGCTGACACCACTGCTCCCGGCTGGGAAGGGATGAGCAGAAGCGTGGTCTCAGAAACTCAAAGATCAAAGAGAAGGGCACATGGAATTTAAAGACGCTCTTCCCACGGCTGCTGTGCTGGCTCTTCTGGTTTTTCTGGCACCTTCCGACCAATGACCAACCGAAGACAATGAACAAGGGGCAGACAAAGTTTCAATGAAGAGATGGAGAATGGAACAGTGGGCAAAACCACACCTGGCCGAAGCCCAGCTGCTGAAAAGAAAGCAGCCAGGAGGGGAGAGCAACCCAGGGGTCAGCTTCTGAGGGAAGTTCACCTTGACAGCCAGTTGCTCTTCCACTGGGGCAAGAAAAAACTGCCAATGACAATTGAATCACATTCACAGACCTCTCCACACGGTCAGGCCAACCCTGACAAGACCCCATCTTCCAGGGTTGGTGGAAAGAAAGCACTTCCCTGGACCCCCTGTCCTGCAGACTTCCAACCCAATATGGGTCTGAAACTGACCAGTGCTGTTTCCATGAAGAGCCTGCGACGCTGCTGCAGCGAGGGCAGGACACCTGGGCGCAGGCTTCACACAGATGCTCTGGTGACGGATCGAGTGGCAACAGCGTTCCCCAAAGTGCAAATGCTTTGGTGCCGAATGACTGCTATGTGGTGTGCTTCAAAAACCGAGGTTAAAGACTTAAGAAGCAACAAGAGGAATGTGGCACATGGCGAGAGAGGCTTCACACACAGTCAAGACAGATTTCAGTGAAAGAGAGTCCTTGGTTCCTAACAGATGGGACCCAAGTGTCAGAGGTAAAGACAGCAGACTTCTAGAAGGCTGAACAGTCTTCCAGGAATGGAAGCCTTGTAACCTGGACTGGGTGCACCGTGCTGCGGAGCCATTCTGCCTCAGAAGAGCATCCTCCTTGCCGAGCAAAACAGGAAACTGGCGTTCTAGACGCAAAATGGATTCACCAGATGATGCCCAGGTATTTTCAAAGCAAGTGCCTGGGTCCCTCGAGGTGAGGAAAGAGAACAGACAGATGGTGACCTGGTCAGAGCCCATGGACTCTGAGACAAGGGCAATTTAAAGGCAAACCCCGCACTCACACCTCCCGCGCTGCTGGGGTTTCTTCACAGCACTGACGTCCTTGTTGGTGACTCTCACAGGCAGCTCTGTGAAGGCAGGGGCCTTGCCTGTCTGGCCCATCTATTTCTCTGGCACCTGTGTCCTGCCCAGCACATGTAGTAAGTGCTAAAATAAAATGTGCTGGGTAAAGGGTCTGAGGAGTTTGGGTGGCAGAAGCTCATCTATCTGGTAAGTGGAGAAGGCAGCTGAAAAGCTGTCTCCAGGCAAGCTGGGCCAAAGGCAGGAGATGACCACGCTGGGCCGCAAGAAGCTGCCAGAAGGAGGTGCGCAGCAGTCCCAGAAGCAAGGAGTCCTGTTGAATCACACATGGCACCTGCTCTACCTCCTGATACTTTCTCAGGCTGTTACCTCCTGGGCCCACCAGCAAAGTGACCTGTACAAGTATACAGAGAGCTGTGAAGGCAGACCCGGTACAGAGCTGGAGAAAACACATCTGGCTGCGCTCCTGGAGGACAGACCACGTGGCAGGAAATATTCAGGGAGCCGACCAAAGGGCCCAGGCTGCAAGGTCTAAGCGGGTTCTTCATGAGATTAAAAAATGTAGGGTTACATTAAGAAAAAGGCCACTTCAGTCATTAGCAAGAAGGGAACTGAATTCTAGAGAGGCAGAATAAACTTTGGGTAAGTGACCCTGATATGAGCACAAGCAGGAAAGCTCTCACAGGAAGCTGCACAGAGACCCCTGTCTCTGTGTAAAGGTGACGATGCTGCTCTGACATGATCAGCTGGAGACTCAGCTGTAGGAAGCTGTAGAAGTTCCCACAGAACATTTCCCCCCACAGACCATGACTGCACCATAACCTCTAAGCTCTTGGGAGGGAAAAGACAAAGGTTCTGACTGAAACTAAAGTTAGAAATGTATATTGATTGGTTTTAAGGGAAAAAAAGGTACTGACATAATTTAGGGAACATTACTTTGACATTAATACATTTACATAGTGTTACTAGACTGTTTTTCTCTTCAGCATTAGAGAATAATGTTCTACATGGGAACACTCTCAAGAGGATGATTTTTGGTACCACACACAATAGAAGATATCTTGCATTTCTTCCTCATGAGTAAGCCTCAAGTTAAGTTTAACTTACTTATGCTAATATAGCATTCTACAGAATGATCAAAATAGATTAAGATTTGCCAGGAAAGCCAGGTGCAGTGGCCCACGCCTGTAATCCCAGCAGCTTCAGAGGCTGAGGCAGGAGGATCGTGAATTCAAAGCCAGCCTCATTAAAAGTGAGGCGCTAAGCAACTCATTGGAACCCTGTCTCTCAATAAAATACAAAATAGGGCTGGGGATGTGGCTCAGTGGCCAAGTGCCCTTGAGTTCTACCCCTAATACACCCCGCCAAAAAAAAGATTTGCCAGGAGAAATATGAAAGCTGGCCCACAAAGCCCGCGGTGACCTTGGCCTTGGCTCCCAGCCCACAGGCCCTGACTCATCACATGCATCCTGATCCGCTGGCCTCAGGGAAAGAGGGGCCTCATTGCTCGCAAGCTGGCTCAGAGCCTTCTCTGGGTAGCCAAGAGGTTTCCCCTTCGGCTGCTCCCCTCTGCTACTGAGGGCCTGTCCCTGTCCCAGTCTCGTGTGAGCTGCCCTCCTTGATGGCCAGGGAACTCTTCCCCTCTGGCCCCACATGGCCTAGGACACAATCCACCACAGGGCCTCCGCTCAGGCCACTGGTGCAGTGGCCAGTGCAGCCTCCAGAACAGAGTGTCCTCTTCGTTTCCCAGAGCCTGTAGACACCCCTCAGCTGCCCGTGTGCATTGCTGAGCAGTCCCTAACCTCACACCTCGTGCTCATGGATTTGCTGCCTGGGCAGCACTGTTACCAGTAGCCAGGGCGCCTCTGGGTGCATCTGTGATGAGGTTCCTTCTCCCCAGGACAACACCTCCGAATGGCCTCCTCCTCAGCGCCCCTCACTCTCCAGCCCATTCCAGCAGAGGCTGCACTTCCTGCATCCCAGCCTAGCTGGTCCCAGTCTGCAGGCAACACAGAACTTCTCTGCTCCCTTCCTGAAAGGCCTCAGCTGGCATCAAACGGGACTTTTAAAAGGAAACAAGCTGAAGTGAGTTCAACCAGCAGAGCGCCAGCAGTGCCCCTTTCTCGCCTCCTCTGCAGACACCCTTGGCCTATAAAGCTCTCAGGGCCAGCATCCTCCCAACTCCCTATAAGTCCTGAGGGTCACTCCTCCCACTTCCTGGGGTCAGCATCATCCTTGCTGGCTGCAGAATGGCAGCTCAAGGCACTTGGTTTGGGAAGCCTGGTCTCCCTGCTAAGCTGGGAGGCATCAAGCTCTGGACTGCGGAGACCAGGTCTGCAGTCACAGCTGGCCCACCACAATGGAGGGCCTGCCCTGGTCAGAGGGCATCTGGAGTCAGTGGGGGCTGGGGCTCCAGGGGCTCGTGGAAGTAGTAGGGCTGGAAGAGTCTCTCGTGGCTGCACAGCTCCATGGCCCGGTAGGTGTGTGAGAGGAGGTGGGGGAAGCGCGAGGTGAAGTAGCGCACAAAGTCGTCGGGGAGGGAGCCCAGCGTCTCCCGCACCTCCACTGGGAGCTCCCGGTAGTGGTGCTTCTGCAAAGGGAATCAGAAACAGAGGGTCGGCAGCTAGAAGACAGAGCGCTGGCTGCTCCTCTGCCAAGGAAAGGAAAAGGGGTTTCCATGGCCCAGACCATTCCAACTCGCCTGCCTCCTTCCCTTCTTCAGGAAGAGGCTTCAAAGCAAGCAAGGCCCAGCCTGGGGACAATAGGTGGAGCTTCCCACTGAAGTGGCAGGTGCAGTAGGGTGCACAGGCTCCCAGGACAACCAGGACCAAGAGAAAGTCCTGCAGCTGCAAGTGCAATAAAGTCACCTGGAATTGAAGTATCTGTCCCATATGGCATGGGGACTTCTGTGCCTGGGGTTGGGCCCTGTTTGAAGGCTACTTGGTGACAGCATAGGCCAAAAGCACCCCTAGGCACTCCCAGAAGACAAGGAGGGCCCCCTCCCTGAATCCTGGAGACCCGGCCTGTGTAAGAAGGTGCCCTGAAGGCCTCCGTTACAGTGTTCGTACGGTGGCTGTCAGTCAGGGGCACCATGGAAGTCAGCAGAGAGACCCTGAAGGACATAGCTCAGAGAGGCTGCTCCACAGAGCTAACCCTGTTCCTCAATGTCCCTGGAGAAAAAAAAAAAAACCGTGAGGGAAGAAACAGCCTCTAACCTGTCAAGTCCAGCCTCTGAGAGCTGGAACCCAACGTGAGGAAAGGACTGGTAGGGACAGATCCAAAGAGGTGGGTACCTGTGTGTGGCCACCACCCCTCCCAGCACCCACAAGCTCTTCACCTTATTTCTCATGGCTCGAAGGAGATCTCGGACGGAGCCACCTTTGTAGGTTCTGAATTTACGTAGATCTAGAAAAACAGTAAGGGATGAAATGGCTAAGAAAGTAACAAACAAATTTTTAGAAGAAAACAATTCCTGGAGCCCTGGGGATTAAGCCACTGGACTGAAATGTGACATCACTTCACTTATGGTCACAGGAGCAGATGCCCCCACTTTGAGGGTGGGGTTGACATAAAGTCATCTCAAGGTTGCAACCAGGTCCGAATTGACCCCCACTTATTATCATTAACCTGTCACTCTAAGATCAAACGTCAAACACGTCAGTACAAGCACACCCCAGACCACACCTGAGAAAGTCTCAGAGCCGAGGAGTGGGATTTGGAGCCTGAGCAACCTGCGGCTGCCGGGTCCATGCTCACGTCTTAGAAACGGCTGCTGCTTTTGAAACATGCCTTCATGGGCTTTAGTAAGGTCACCTGTCTGGAGGGGGACGGTGATGTTCTCCCGCCAGTCCGTCTTCACCACGGCTCTCCCGCCTCTTTCTAACTGCCTCACTATCGGGCCATCCAGGGACTCCTTTTCTACTCGGTCGCTCACGTCCTGCCAGGGAAACAAGGCAACAGATGCTGGTCAGCGTCGGAGGTGTGGAGCACTGTAGCACTTACGCGCTACAGCACAGAACGCCTGCCGCGTGTGGGTCTTAGAGAGCTGGTATTCCTCTTTGGGCCCAGAAGGCCTCCCAGCAAGCACACAGCCCTCTGCCTCCCTAGCCATGCTCCTCCTCCATGAGTAGCTGTGTGTTTCTCCCGAGGGCAGGCCCACAGAGACCATCTCCACGACAGACCGTGAACACATCTCTGGAACTCCCCCCTGCCCCACAACCATGTGTACACAGAGCTGTCTGTGTAATCTGCATTTGCCAAAACAAAAAGGGAAAAAAAAAAACTCTGAAATCCATTTGCATCCTGTGCTTCATCTATCCCATAAAACATGCTCAAATCCTAACCAACTAGGAGTATCGCCACTCCTCCTGTGAGCATCAGAAAAGACAAGAAACCAAGCCTTGTTTCTGAGGGAAAAGCTTGGTGGTGAGAGTATGGGATCTGGAGGCCTCCTTAGGTTCAAGCCCTGTGCTGTGTTTGCTTCTGGCAAAAAAAAAAAAAGGAGAAAGAGGGTCAGCCCGAGGCCCAGCCTCTCCAAGCCCCCACCTGTAAGACAGGTCGATACTGGAGGGGACAGGCAGTGATGAGCCCCACGCATGCTAACACTGAGCGGCCTGGAAGAGCGGACAAATTGAAGTCACCCTGACTGAACTCCTAATTTGCAATCCTAGAGAAAAGCCGTGGAGAGATCAGATTGTCATAGGGGCACAGTAGGGATGTGTTTCTGAGCTGACATGGATAGAAGCTGGCTGTTCTGGCAAGACACGACTTAGAGACACTGATCCTAAGCCATGGTGAGGTGGAGGTCCCTTTGTGCAAGTTTTTTTTTTTTTTAGTTGTAGATGGACACGGTACCTCTATTTTTTATTTATTTTATGTGGTGCTGAGGATGGAATCCAGTGCCTCGCACATGCTATGCAAGTGCTCTGCCACTGAGCCACAGCCCCAGGCCCCAAGTTTTATTTGTTCTAAATTTTGCCATAAAAGTGACCTGGACTTGAGAATTTGGAACAGTAATTGACCCTGATGCTACATGCTGCTGCCCTGGAAGATGGCACTGAGCCCGCCCCTCCCGATCCAACCAAATGGTCACCAGCGCCTGCTGTGGGCCGGGCATCGTCCTCCCTAGGAGGTGGGAGAAAGCAGAGAAGGGAGCAGTCACTTCTGACCTCAGCTTATGTTCCGGGGACTCCCCACAGCCAAGGCCCCAGCGGGGTTCTAGGACAGTGTGATGGGCACTTCTGAATCATGGTGCTTCCAAAGCTCTGCTTTGCCAAGACCCAGGAGCAACAGCTCTACCCAATGAGGCTGCTCTTCAGAGCCGTGCTGTGCTGGCAGGAGGCACCGGGGCAAGTCATGCTGAATGCACACCACTAAGAATGAGAAGCACGATCTCCACAAAGCTACCTGCAATGTCAGGAAGACTGTCCAACCACCAAAGGAGCTCACAGTCACTGATTCTGTAATTTAACTTCACAGAATCTGCCCTAAGCAAAATGAGAGCCAAGCAAGGATTAGTGGAAAGATGACAGAAAAAAATCCAGTATAGGGATTTATGACTTTGAACAAAGTTATATAACGCCTGAGATTTGCTCCAAAATAATCAGAGATGGGGAGAGGGTGGAAGTTAATACTTGTTGAACCTGGGAGATTGGTAAAGGGAAGTTCTTTGTAGAACTCTGATCTACTTTTTTGTATATTTGTAAATTCTATAACACAGAATTTTAAAATTTTGGCACATCCATATATAAAATAGTTGTTAAAATTTTAGAACTTCAACATGAAAAAAACTTAAAATACTATGTCTAGTACAGAAAAAAAAAAAAAAAAAGAAGAAGCAGGATACATAACTGTATGCATGGTGTAACCCAATTAAACTTTCACCAATGTGACATAAAAACATTAACTTGTCAGCCATGGTTCTATCTTGGTTATAGGATTATTGGTCTTTTGTTTTAGTCTTTGTCCTTTTCTATATTTTCAAAATCAGAGAGACAGGAATGAAGGCTTGGGATGGAGAAACAGACACATGTACCTGAAAGAACTGCAACTGCTTTTCCAGACTCCAGAAGAATGGGTGTTTCAACACATGCTTCGCTGAGGGCCGCTGCTGGGGATCCATGGCGATCATTTTCTCTATCAACTCACGGGCAATGACATCTTCTGCAAAGGAGAAAAATCAGCGACCCATTATTTCCAACCCAAAGGCACAATGAAATACCAAAAATCTTCAAAATCTGCGTACCTTTGGATGCACAATTCCACTTAAATGAATTATAAGATAATTAACCCACACCAAACTTCAGCTAACAAGGGGAGTCCTCGTTGTGCGTTCTGTGAAAAGGAGTGATTGAAAACACCTAATACTGAAGACTTGGGAGCCACCTGCCTCCAGGGACTGGATGATGGGCTATTAAAATGATGGTATGACGAGATGTGGACATAGACATTCAAGGTGAAGTTGGAAAATGAGTGTTGGGGAGTAGTGTGATTTAAGACCATTCTACAAAAGTGTGTACACATGTCTAGATAAGTGCTATATACCAAGAAGTTAAGAGCAGTCACCAAACACTGTATAATGGAAATACTGGCCTTTATAATAATCTTTTGTTACAATGAATAAGAAAAATTAAACCCTAAGCAAAACAATAACTTAATTTTAGTTTATTCATGAGATAGCACTGTGCTATCATGGGCCATTAGAACCCAGCACAGAATGTGTCCACTGACCATGGGCTCTCACAGAATCATTTATGAAGCACGGACAATTTGTCCTCCTGAATGCCAGTACAGGAAGAAACCTTAGATTATTCAAGCCTTACATCACGAGCTGGAAAAAACAGGGCTCCAGAGGGGGCACTGCCCAGGGCACAGGTTTTGCAGGAAACTCAGAACTTCCTGGTGCTCCAAGGAAAACTCCAGCCATGGCATTCCCTGAAGCCCAGGGGTGAACAGCAGGGGGACAGGGCCTCTGGGGTGCAGAGGCAGAGCCAGACCAGTCCCCATCCACTCACCATGCTTCTCTGGGTGGAAGCACTCAAGGCTGTAGGCGCCCAGGAGGATGTTGGCCTGCCGCTGCAGGGACTTGCCAAAGGGGTGGCTGCCCTCAGAGATGACGTAGTAGAAGACGCAGCCTGCAGAGAAGATGTCCACTGTGTAGGTCTGAAAAGAAACGCAGGACATGAGACGTCGGGAGAATTCTCACCTCCCCCATAGCTCAGGGGAAGAGCACTGCTGCCACGTTAGCCCCTGAGGGTCTCTTGGGACAATCAGCTGAAGGAGCTTAATCGCCAGAACAGTCCTGGTGTCATGGTCACAGGGGAAGATGTGGAATTGGGAGGGATGCTGTCTGCCTCAGCCTTGATCACTCTGCCTTGGCTTCCTCACCAGGACAGTGATGGCGTGTTCCTCAAGGGGTTGTCGTGAAGATCAGATTCATGAATCTGTAACAGCACTTAGAACAACAGTGCTTGCCCCAGGCGGCTCCCCTGGCTATTACACATTTTTTAACCAATAGACTGGAGAATCCTCCATGTTCACTTATTTCCCTGCTATGCCCCGGGACCTAGAAGGTGCCCGCACACAGTAGGTATCTCATTTGTTAGTAAGTGAAAGAATCAGTTTTGAATTCAAAAACAGCCCCAGAAAGAAACCACCTGATAAGTTTCCAATGAAGTCGTTTTTTACATCCTCTGAAATCACCTCTCACTTATCCTGGAAACCGCTCACTGTCTAGGTGAGCCTCTCTTTAAGGAGACACAGATGTCTACCACCAGGGGCCCCTAGAGCATGGCTAGAGTTCCCACTGCTAGGCTCCACCTCTTATAGTCTCCACAGGACAACTTGCAAAAGAAGCCAGAAACTCAGACTTCCATGCTGGAAAAAACAGGCCCTTAACAATGTAGCACATTCATTCAGCCTCACCACAGCCTTGTGGGGTGAGCGGAGCAAATGGCCCCATTCCCAGATGAGGACATAGACAGAAATGTTTGAGGACAAGCTCGGGGTCTCTGCTAGACACTGACAAACCAGGACAGGTCTTCTAATTCTAATCCTAGAACACAGCCACCACGGTTGGATCTTTTTCCTGTCACCGCTTCCCATGCTTTCTGCAGCCAGTGCTGCCTCTTGTCCCCAGCACAGGCCATGCTGAGGACAGGGGTACCTTTCCTGCCTGCCTGGGTCCCAGTTAAGTTCATCCCCAGTTGCCATTTGTCCTTTAAATATTCTATAAGCTGAAAAAATATGAGTCCCACGAAGTCGGAGGCCCACTGAATCTTTGGGAAGACTCAATAAAAGGGAGTGGCTACCAAGCTGCTGTGAAGTTAGCTGGGATCCAACAGTACAGGACTGGGACATGAAGAGCTGGGAACTAGGATTCGGCTCTCGAACCCTCACCACATGTCTGCAATGTTCTGAGCCTGGTCAGAAGTGGCATGTGAGTGTTCTTTAAGAGAAACAAACAACTTCAGTCAGATCCAAATTTGGAAAAAAATAAAACAAAATCTTGACCTATGGCAGAAACTTCCTATTACTTAAAGAACTACACTACTTGCTGTAAGTGGAAATGTGTTAAAAAGCTAGGCATGGTGGTGCACATCTATAATCAGTGACTTGGGTGGCTGAGGCCAGAGGACCACAAGTTAGAGGCCAGACTCCACACTTAAAGAGGACATGTCTCAAAATAAAATAAAAAGGGGCCAGGGAATATAGATCAGTGGTACAGTGCCAATTGTACAATTCAATCACCAGTACCAAAAAAATAAAATAAAATAAATGTGTTTAAGATATGTGTGTATTTTCTAATTCATCATTGTTTCTGACTTTTGTGGATAACTAACCAGCTCCTATCCCCAGGGAACTGGATAAGAGGGCTTCTACCCCGTCAAATCTGTTTGGGATGGCTGATCTCACCCAGGTCTGGATCAGGGAAGGGTGAGTTTTTGGTGACTTGTGTTAGAGAGAAAGATGTTTAAACATGAGCACACTCTTAGCAAACAGATACCAAAGCCAGCCTAAAGGGCTCTTGTTGGCCAAATTTGAAACATTTTAAGTATCAAAAGGAAAAGAAAAAGAAAAAGAAAAAGAAAAAGAAAAGGAAAAAGAATGACTACAGTTGACTATTACTTGAATCTTGAGTCCACAGTGATCAAGAAAGAAATAGAGTGGGCTGGAGTTGTGGTACAGTGGTAGAGAGCTTGCCTAACATGTGTGAGGCACTGGGTTTGATTCTCAGCACCGCATAAAAATAAATGAATAAAAGGTCAATCAACAACTAAAAAAATTTTTTTAAATAAAGAAAGAAATAGAAAGGGAGTAAAAACAGAGCTATTCTTTACATTAAAATACCGGATAAGAAATGTAGAAGAATTTTCATTGCAATGAGTACTTCAGGAAGCATGGTCAACAGATGAAAGGCACTAGGTAAATGACAGCCACACACTGTGCCTAAGGATCACCCTGTACATCACTTGCTAACAACAAAGGGGGAAATGGACCTTTACAATAGACGATCAGCAGACACAGGTGACCCAAGTTAGCATTACTAATAGGGGTACAATAGTACGAGTACAACCTGTTATCACATGCTTCCTGATGTAGTGACCTGTGATTTTTTTTTTTGCCCAAAACATTTCACTTGAATCTAATCAGGCCTCCAGACCTAACATCTAGTTCACAGGAAATACAAAGATTAGAGAGAAATGTTAAACACTGTTACGAGGAAATAGGTAAACAAACTCTGAACAGGGCAATCCTATACTCTCCAAATGTCAGCAGCAAGGAACAAAATAGGTGGGAGACTGTTGGGAATTTAGGGAGATAAAATCAAATGCAATGCAAGACAATCAATGGGGTCCTGGTAAACAAAATCTAGCTCTGACTGGAAATGTGAGTATTAGGTGATAGGACGAGAACAGTACTGAATGTTCAGGTGTGATAATGGCATGATGGTGACCAAGAAGAAGGTACTTGTTCCTAGGAGACACTGATGCTGTATGTAGAGGTAAAGGCCTGGAAAGCTGCTACTTAAACAATTCAGCAGAGACGGATAAAGCAAATACAACAAATCATCGACAGGCAGGGGTACATGGGTCACAATAACATTTAATTCTCTGCATGTCTAAAACTCCTTAAAATAAAAAGCTGGGAAAACAAAAACAAACAAAAAATAATGAAAACTGGAGGTTTTCTTATCTTATATAAGTGCTGATTTTCCAGTTCTCCCAAATAAAAATGGGGTTTAAAAGTGATTGGAGAATAGGATTTAAAAAACAGACAACTGCCCCCGCTTGCCCCGCTCACGTGTCTGGGTGTGAGACAATACGGAAATGTTTGCATAAGAGCTCTTTGTCAGAGCAATGACCTTCCCCAGGAACATGTGCCTCAGCCCCCAAACCTTGAATTTGAAGGTTCTGACCACTGAGGCATAATGACTGGGTCTGTGGTCTTCAGAGACCATGTCCATCACTCACGGGGTTCTCCTTGCAGTCTTCGCTCAGCATCTCTGGGGCGATCCAGCCTTCGGTGCCAGGGACCCCAGAACGGCGACTGAAGCTGTGCCGGCCCACTGCCAGCTTCTTACAGAGGCCAAAGTCAGAGATCATGGCCTTGATCCTGCCGTGTGCATTGGGCATGGAGAGGAGAATGTTGTGAGGCTTCAGATCTCTGTGAACTAAGAGAGAATTCCAGATTCACCCAATGCTTACCAGGAGCAAACCCAGCCTCTTACAAGGGGGAGTAGGTTTTCCTCAGACCCCAATATACCTGCTATCCTCTCTAAAGGTTCTCAACTACATAAGATTCCTTGTTAGATTCTCATACGACTTGTCAAGGGACCACCTAAGCTCCCCCTCCACCCCTGTACAACTGTGAAGTTGTAAAGAGCTAACCAGAGGCAATTTCTACCAGTGCCAGGCAGACACCCCGACCTGGCGCCTTGGGGAGCCTCTCACCAATGTTGAGCGAGTGGAGGTGTGCCAGGCCTGAGGTGGTCTGTTGCAGCAAGGTGATGGGCTCTAGGCCAAGGTGGGAAAAGTCCTTCTGCTCCACATACTGCAAGAGACAAATGACAGGATCAAAGCACGCAGCCCTCAGGACTTCTTGGATCCTGAACTCATTCCTGATGCCATTTTATTACCAACAGACTCTATCAAAATCCATATTTTCTGAAAGACCTCCTAGTCATAGACTGACTTAAACAAATAAGTAAAGCTCCAATTTACTAATTTACAATAAGAAAGATAAGAAGGCAAGACCCTCTGCTGGGCACAGTGATACACATCTGAAATCCCAGTGGCTCAGGAGGCTGAGACAGGAGGATTGAGAGTTCAAAGCCAGCCTCAGCAAAAGCAAGGCCCTAAGCAACTCAGTGACAAAATAGGGCTAGGGATGTAGCTCAGTGGCTGAGTGCTCCTGAGTTTAATCCCTGGTAACCTCCCACTGAGAAAAAAAAAAAAAAAAAAGAACTGGTTCCTTGGAGGCAAAAGGGGGCAAAAGGGGAGACACATGTCAACTGCAACCCAAGACTGTCGAGGTATGCTCAGAACAACACCCCATTAAAATTGGGGTGAGCTGGATATGGTGGCACATGCCTATAATCACAGTGACTTGAGAGGCTAAGGCAAGAGGATTCATGTTTGGGGTGAGCCTCCACAATTTAGTGAGGCCCTAAGCAACTTAGCAAGATCCTATCTCAAAATAAAAAATAAAGAGGATGGGGGATGTAGCTCAGTGGTAAAGCATCCTTGGGTTCAATCCCCAGTACCACGAAACAAACAAATATATAAAAGTGGAGTGATAAAAATATTTTACATTTGGTGTTTGTGGTTAAATGGATATATATATATATGTGTGTATATATATATATATATATACATATGACATGTATATGTTAAATGTATATATATATATACATATGACAGTTTAATCTGTTCAATCAGAAGGAATACATTGCATTGTACTGCAATTCCTTTTTAAAAAAATGTTTAAATTTGTTCTTTTTAGTTATATGTGACAGTAGAACATATTTTAACATATCATCCATACGTGGAGTATTAACTTCCCATTTTTGTGGTTGTACATGATGTGGAGTTACATTGGTTGTGTATTCATATAAGAACATAGGAAAGCTATTATTCTACTGTCTTTCCTAGTCCTATCCCCACTTCCTTCCCTTTATTTCCCCATGTCTAATCCACGAATCTCTATTCTTCCCCCCAGGCCTCTTAATGTGAGTTAGCACCTGCCTATCAGAGAGAACATTTGGCCTTTGGATTTTGGGGATTGGCTTATTTCACTTAGCACGATAGTCTTCTGTACTGCAATTTCAATCAAGTCCATAAAACAAAATAAATAATAAATCGGCAATCCTTAAAACAACATCCCAGTTGGCAGGGGAAGGGAGGCTACCGGGGCCATGGCAAAGCGGACAGTTGCCCTTGGCACATGAAGGCCAATCATACCCACCTCCTGCAGGGTGGCTGCACACAGCTCAATGGCAATATATTGGAACTGCCGGTCCCTCTCTGTGCAGAAGTAACGGATCACATTTGGGTGCTCGTCTGATTCTCGTAACAGCTGGACCTCACGGTCTGCAAAGCTGAAACACTCAGGGAGAATCCTCTTCACGGCCACATCACGGTTGTCAAACATGCCCCTATGGGAAAAGAAGCAGCAGTTGTGTAGGTGCAAATTGGGCTATGGAAATGAGATGAGACCTACGGACCCACAGTGCCCTCCTGAGACACAGAAGCCACCTTATCAGTCTCACAGACTGACCACTAGCAGCCCCATGGACATCAATTCTCTTTTGTTAAAAATTATTTATATATATATTTTTGTTGTTGATAGACCTTTATTTAATTTATTTATTTATATGCAGTGCTGAGAACTGAACCCAGTGCCTCACACAGGCTAGGCAATCACTCTACCACTGAGCCGCAACCCAGTCCAACATTACTTCTCTTTTAGTGCACAAGCTTCTTGGATGCCATGGTTACCACTTTGACACTATGGTGCTCCTGGAACTTGACTTTCAGCCTGCAATTGACAGGCACTCACACACCTGGTAGGGAGGGCACAGGACTGGCTACTCTACTCACCGGTACACAATGGTGCCCTCAGCTCCATGGCCCAGGACATCCTTGGGACAGAATGAAATTTTCCCAACCATCACCATGCTGGTTTCCTCATCTGGCACAAAAGGAGAGAAAGAAGAGATTGTTTTAAACAGTTATCACTTAAAGAATTTCAAAGCTAAAAATGGCTGCCAGCTTCCTGACCTCTAACTAGAAGTTGGGATTTAAGAGGCTCCACACTCCTAGACTCCTTGTATACAACGGCCAAAAGAGCTCACTGCCCATTTTATGCCCAGAGCTGCTGCCTCCTCCCCTGTACTGTTTCCACCTTTACATTATTGTGAACCTTCTTTCTAGGAATGGCTCTTTATCATCTCGTGGAGACTCTACAGAAGGACATGGTGTGCTCTACCGTTCTCAGGTGGAATTCGACGGAAAGATAAAGCAGCACCAAAATGGCAACTGGCTTTACCTTCCTCATCCTGCTCCAGGAAGGGGCTGGCACCAGCCTTGGAGGCAGAACTGCCAGAGTGCAGCGAGTGGTTGGAAGCTCTGGGAGATGGGCTGGGGCTGCTGGTGCCTGAGCTTTCTGAGTAGGGGCCTGATGTGTCCAGGAGCTCGGCATCCTGAGTCAATTCTCCAGGCGGGTGGAAGGGCAGCTGCTGCTGCTGCAAGAGCTGGATTTTCTCTAGTTCCTTTTGGAACTGCTGGTGCTGGAGCTGCTGCTGCTGATGCATGCTCTGCAAACAGAAACACAACCAAGCAGGTGTTGGTATTGCTGCAGGGAAACAAGTCTCAGGAAAGAATTGGCTCCCCAAGGCAGGGGGACAGGTATACTTCATGCGACCCCAGGTATGAGACCAAGGAGAAAGTACAGAGAGGTACACTCTGTCCAAAGACTGGAGGTCGTTCTCCAGTTAGATCCTTCCCAGTCTGGCCATGACCCAATGTTGGAGGGGCTGGTGGAGGCTGAATGGCCACCAGGCAGAAGCAACAGAGGAAGTTCTGCCCTGGTAGAGGACTGACCCACAGGAAGGGGGTTCTATTTAATCCTCAAATTCTAGGGCTTTTATGGAAGTCTGGGAGCTGTTACAAAGGGAATACTGAATGGAGAGGAGGTTCTGAGGTGGAAGGGAATGTGGCTGGTGGGGCAAGGCCAGCTCCCCATAGCTGTGCACTTGATGGAGGTCAGCACCCGAGTGACTGACAGACCAGAAGGCAGTTAGGAAGCTGGGGTTTGGAACCTTGCTGTCACCTGCTCCAGCCACATGTCCATGATGAGGCAGCATAGGGCTTCATCTCTCATGCTGCTTCCCTGGACCCTCGCTCCTCTCAAATATCCTGAGAAGTTCATTCTAGTGTCATGAGAAAAGGCAGTATCTATGATTATTCCTACCCAGGCGCAGGAGGATGACTACAGGCACCAGGGTGCAGCCACAACCCACTGGGAAGTTTTCTAGTTCCCCTTTCTCTTAACCTGGGGTTGAAGTCCTGGAAACCCCATTCACTTGCTAAGACCCTGAGAGAAGGCTTAGCTTCCCAGGGCCTAGTTTCCTCTTTTGCAGACAGAGGAGAAATAACAATGACTTCAAAGAGCTGAGTGAGATAGAAAAAAAATGATTAAACTATCAGGTGAACAGACTGTCCACAGAAAGCAAAGTGTGTGGAGGCTTTGTTGTCCCAGTGCCCTGTGGACATGACCTGCCTGCGCGCTGCTGTTCTGAGGAGGCAACACTTGATGCTCCATCAACTTGCTGGAGGGACCAAGATCTCATCCCACCCACTGCCTGCTCAGTGACAGAATTTTTGCTCAATTATTTCCAACTGGGAAGTCAAAGGAATCACCACACCATCGTTTTTGCTCTAGCTGATCTAACAGGCACTTTCCCCAAGGGAGAAAAAGGTTTCATCTATTATCCCTGTTCTCATCTATTATCTCTGTATAATTAACAACTCAAATGATCTGAGGGCAGGTTTATAAATCAGCTTGTACAGTCTATTTCTTGAAAAACACAAAGATTTAGGTACAAAATTGTCTTTTTCTGAGACACTAGCATCTCTAATTACAAAATTTTTTAAGAAAGGCAAATGTTGACTTTTTCTTTTCTTTCTTTCTTTCTTTTTTCTTTTGTGGTACTGGGGATTGAACCCAGGGGTGTTCTACCACGGAGCTACACCCCTAGGCCTTTTTATTTTGAGTCAGTGTCTCACCAAGTTGCCTAGGCTGGTCTTGAACTTGTGATCCTACTGCCTCGGCCTCCTGAATAGCTGATTATAGATGTGTACCACCACACCTGGTTCAAATACTGACTTGTAAATTTGAAAAGAAACATGTTGACCATTTTTGTCTGATTGAGGAGATGGGTGGAGAAGTTCAGGAATGCATGGGAGGGCAGTGAGGCAGGAGCAGGGGAAAGGAAGGGTGAGCTTTACCAGGGGGTAGGTGATGATGAAGGCTACCCAGCCAACCAGCAGGAAGGTGCTCAGGATGATGGTGGCCATGTCCTTGAGCATGGAGTCCACAGGGGCCTCGGGCTTGGCAGGGGCACGAGCCAACTTCTCTTCCACATCCTGAGACATGGTGGTTGGCGCATTTTCTGAAGTCTGATCAACCAGGTTGATTACCTTGCATAGGAGAGAATCACTATGTCATGGCAGAATTTCTAGCCACAGGTGAGGTGAAAGATCAAGAGAATCCCTATTTGTAACATAGGACTCTTCTCTAATGCACTTGATATTTTTCTGAGCATATCAAAGGTCACACAGTCAGATTAATTGTTGCCTCTTCCCAGGCCATGCCTCTGAAAGACAATGTATTTCTACAGTGATGTTACCATTGCTCAGAAACAGATTTCAAAGCAATACTTTTTTTTTTTTATTGTAAACAAATGGGATACATGCTGTTTCTCTGTTTGTACGTGGAGTCAAGGCATACCATTTGTGTAATCATAAATTTACATAGGGTAATGTTGTTTGATTCATTCTGTTATTTTTTTCCTTCCCGCCACCCCTCCCACCTCTCTTTTCCCTCTATACAGTCCTTCTTCCTTCCTCCATTCTTGCCACCTAACCCTAAACCTAACCCTAACACTAACCCCTCCCACCCCCCATTATGTGTCATTATCCGCTTATCAGCGAGATCATTCGTCCTTTGGTTTTTTGAGATTGGCTTATCTCACTTAGCAAGATATTCTCCAATTTCACCCATTTGCCTGCAAATGCCATAATTTTATCATTCTTTATGGTGGAGTAATATTCCATTGTACATATATGCCACAGTTTCTTTATCCATTCATCAACTGAAGGACATCTAGGTTGGTTCCACAGTCTGGCTATTGTGAATTGAGCAGCTATGAACATTGATGTGGTTGTATCTCTGTAGTGTGCTGATTTTAAGTCCTTTGGGTATAGGCCAAGGAGTGGGATAGCTGGGTCAAGTGGTGGTTCCATTCCAAGCTCAAAGCAATACTTTTACAAATGCCTTTAGACCCTGATTTAGTGCCTTCCTTCCTTTTCTCTCTCTCCCTCCCTCCCTCTCTTCTTTCTTCGTGTAAGTGGTACTAGGCATGGAACCCTAGAGCCTTATACATGCTAGGCGAGTACTCTACCACTGAACTACACCCCCAGCCTCTTTTTAATTTTTTTTCTTTTTTTTTTGAGATAGGGTGTACTAAGTTGCTCAGACTAGACTCAAATGTGATCTTCCTGCCTTAGCCTCCCAAGTTGTTGGGATTACATGTGTCCCACCATATCTGATCTAGTATTCTTTTGAAAATGCTCAATGAGGGCAAAAACTTCCTCCTCTGACCCTAAATTGATGTCTGGGAAAACTGAAATTATCTAACAATGCCTGGTGAAAAGCTGGCAGTCAGTATGATGATACTATTTCACATTGAAAAGGAAAGCTGCACGCAGGTGCCTACAGAGTAACGAGGCTGCCTGCTTGCCTCTTGCTTTCTCTTTCTTTTCTTTTTTCCTCCCTCCCTCCCTCCCTCCCTTCCTTCCTCTTCTGCAGTGTTGAGGATGGAGTTCCTTTCTTACATTGCTTATAAACTTTTGCTGTAACTTCAAAACTAAATTGATTTATTCAAGAAGTCCCATTTTTCCAAAGGTTTTAAAAAGCATCAGAAGTCTTTGTTAAAATTTTTTTTTGCTTAGAAGGCTCAAATCTGATAAAGCTCCAAACCCGTCAGAATCCTGAGACAGGCACTGGTCCGCTCCCACACCCAGTGCTCCAGGTACTTCTTCTGTTTGCCCAACTAGGTAAGCACACGGCCTCCCAGCCCAGTGCACGGATTCCCGGGCACCCCTCCGCCCACTGGCCAGGAGCTTCCCACACCGTTCTCTCCCCTGCAGCTGCTCCCTCAGTCCTCCAGGCACATCCCATTCTGCTCACACCTCCACCCCGTGTCTCCTCTGTATATGGGAGGTGTGGTCTGCCTGGTGTGTGGTGGGCAGCTGAGGAATGTTTGCAGAGCATGTGACCGGCAACCATACTCATTTGGCTACACCTGCTTGAGAATGTTTGTTTAAAAAGTCAGCCTCATTACTGTCTGAGCCAGAGTACTTTGATGGATTTTAAAAGAACTGTTGCTAAAGATCAAATGGTTAAATATATAAGTCTGGACCTTGGCTATCTCTGGGTGTTGGAGTAAGGATATTGTCTTATTTTCTTCTTTACGGTTTTATTTTTAAGTATTCAATAATGAATATGCATGATTTTAATAAACTCAGGGCAATGCATTCAAATTGCTGCCTTAAGAATCAGTATTATTTCTCCATCCTGGGTACCTCCAGAGGTGATGGATAAAGACACTGTGCCCTGAACTCTTAAAAGACCACGATGGCCCTTTGCCTCTTGATAAAACCTAAGTCTCTCAAGGGAGTTTGTTGTGGCCACACTCTCCACATCAGCAGCTGCTCTCATTCCCGACCCTCCCCTAGTCCAGGCCCCTTCTCCATCACTTCCCGCCCCCATGGTAGGGTTGCAGCTTCGAGGTCCAAATGGCTCACTGAGGATTGCAGATACCCACTATCCCCCTTTGCCGGCTGTGTGGGGTCTCTGCTACAGAGTACCTGCTCTGCCTCAGAAGGCTGCCCTGCTCAGGCCAGAGCCATGGTCTTCCACACCTCTGGTTTCTGACTGAGTGAAGCCAATGGGGAGCACCAGCAGATAAGACAGAGGATCGCGAACGAGGCTGAGTTCTGTTGGGTTGAGCATCCCTCCACTGCGGCAATCAGCTCCTGGTCTGGGGCCCTCTCCACTCTCCCCCCTTCGGCTTCGGCAGAGGTATGCCACGAGACCCCCTGGTACTGCCCACACCTGTGTCAACAGTCCCACACTAAATTCTCAAATTACCCTAGTTTGTGCAGGCCATCTGTCTCAGCTGAGACCCTGACTAACATACCCTGTCTCCACAGCCCACGTCAGCACCTCAGGGCAGCTACTACCTGGATAACCTCCCTGTGCCCGAGGTTCTATTCTCCAGGTGCCCTGAGCCTCACCAGACCAAGCCTCTGCCACTTTAAAACCAAACCAGGCCACTTTCAGTAGTCTGCCCTTGGCGTCACAAAACTTCAAGTCTCCCCTAACCCTCCATCAGACTCGTCTGAGCCTTGGGACGTGCGTGCTTCCCGTTTGCCCCTGAGTGCTCACTTCCTGCCGCTCCTTCCCTGGCAGACTTGGATCCAGTCGGGCCTGCCTCCTTCCAGTGAAAGCCCTGGCATTCCAGACTCTTTCCCACCCCGGCTCTCACCTCTGCTCTTCCCTTCCTTCTAAGGCCTTCCTGCTCCCGCTCATCAGGCCAAACCCAACCCATCCATCCAGTCCAGCTCCCTCCTGCTGCCTTTCTTTACTTTCCTTCACGAATTACTTCCTGCTCCTCCCCTGCAGCTTTGAACAGTTATCTCCTTTGCTATGGATTCTGGTGTGTTCCACTTCCCTCCAGATAGACTGTGAGCTCAAGGAGAGGGCAAAGTCTACTGCCTTGTCCCCCAACACCAGGTAGGGAGGGCCAGCAGTGACCAGTTCACTCCTCACTCACATCCTCAAAGCTCTTTTTCTCCGAATCAGCAGGAATCACATTTTCCCGATGTTTGGGCAGATTGTTGGGAAATCTCTCCAGCATCTTGGTAGATGCAGACAACGGGGTTTCATGGTGTCCTACAAGAGGAAACAAACCTTGATTGAGAACAGTTTCCCAAGCAGTGATGACAATACAAACTCAGGCAACAGTCACCACCTGCTGAGTGCGCCACAAGCAAACCCTCACAGCTACAATGAGAGGCAGCTCCAGGAAAGAGTTCATTGAAACAGAAATGTCTTTACTTGGCAGAATATAGTACTGTGAGTCTCACAATGAGAATAAAGATGAGAGGGTTTGAGATGCTTGTGCTGTGTCTCAAAGTGAGGCCCGGGTCACAGGTGAAGCGTTAGGAAGCCCTGTTCCAGGTCCAAGGAGCTCTCCTTTCTATGCGCTACCCAGTACCATCACTACCCAGCGCTCTCCCGAGCGGGCAGCTGATCAGGTGGAGTTCTAGCCCCACTCTTACCTACGTGGGAGTTCTGCCTGAGGAAGTGGTGAGACACTCATAAGACAGCGAGAGGGAACATCAGCCAGAAGAATGTGGGGTGTCGGGTTCTCTCAATGCCCACACCCTGTTCTCCTCACCACTATTTCATGTCTACCTGGGCATTCAACACACATTTATTGAGCATCTACCTGATGCAAATTACCATAAGAAAAGAGAGAGGTTACTAAAATAAGGACCTGGGATTTCACGTGGTTTGATAATCTGCTTATCTCAAATTAAAGGACTCCATATGCAGCCTAACACGGCCAGGCTGCCTCCTCGGCAGGCTGCTGTCAGCTGTCAGGCTCGTTTCGGTTCTCTCACTTGGATCAGGTCTCTCTCACCTTATGACCTCTCCATTATTCTCCCAAACCTATCAGAAGCTGTGACATGAGTGTGAGATGAAAACCAGCAGGATCTAGTTGTGTTTCTTGAACTGGAAAATCCCTCTCAGTCCTTCGTCCAACCTCAATCTCTTTAGGTCAGTTCTCTACCCACAACCTAACATCATCTTTAAGGGAAACCCACTTTTGCTTCAATTACAAGTTTTTCCTTGTCTACCAAGGAGCACTGAGACGTGCTTTTGCTCAGGGGCAGGGTTTTCCACAGTTTGACTACCCACTTCAGACCCCGGAATGGGACTTGCTGGGAAGCTCAGGAATCTAAACATGGATAACTGTGGGTAACTGAGGTCAATGACAGTGAACTACAGCTAAGAGAAGCAGGTTCCACATGCCACTCTGCGCTGCAGCCTCTTACCTGCCCCTTTCCCCAATGCCCACTCTTAGTGTTCAGAGTCCCACCTGTCTACAGGGCACCCACCAAGAGGGTGCCACAGAAGTCTATGAAGTCTCAGACTCCCCATCCCTCCTGCAGTTCTTGATAGTCTTTGTGATTTTTATTTATCTATCAGCATCAATTAGTTCCAGACTCCAGAGAATAAGCACATGGCCAGTCACTACCCTGGACCTTCTGCATCAGGCCCTCCGGGGGTAGTATGTGCCTCTTTGACAAAGCTTTGGGTGACACTGGGACCACAAGGGTCCACTGTTTAGGGCAACCATAGGCTACACCTCTGGAGCTTATGGGGCCATTCTATCTTTAAAATGAAGGTGAACTTGTGTGTCTTTCACAAAAAACAAATTGAAGGACATAAGTGGACATAAAGAGAGACATCCTATGGCCCTACTCTGCAAGAAGACTGCCAAGTACTCCCTCTGCCTTATTTAAAAATGACTAGCTGTGGAGTTTTTCAGAGGGTATCTCAGAATTGTGAGATCCTAATTTAACTACTTCTTTATAATTTGTTAGGTTTCCTAGTTTTTGTTCTTGGAGAATCTATTTTATAGGGATCTAATTTTACAACCTAGCCATAAAGACCATTCCCCCATGTTTTTTTGGTATCCTCACGCACATTTCCTCAGTGTCACTCTTAATCACTGGCAGGCAGTTTATGTACCCTTAATTGGTATATAAAACTGAACAACCTTCTAAGTTTAATGGCCTCTGCTCAATTAGCTATTTTTTTTCACCATGGGCCCACTTGGGCATGCCTCCCAAATTACTTGGGTTAAAAAAAGAAAAAAAGTAGAATTCTTTCATTGTCTCCTTTGCCTATTATTTGATAAAATCAGTAAGATAAAAATGGATATAAGGAATCAGAAGGAACACAAAACAAAACCTGGGCAACCTGCAAAGGGCACCTGAAGGTTTGCGCACACCTGGTTTCCCCACCACAGGTCCTAGGTTCACGGCTCCATCGAGACCCACTGCCTGGTAGGTCATGCTGCTTCCTAGTCCACGGTCTCCCGATTATCCTCATCCCTGTGCCAGAGCCCCAGCCCTGGCCTCTATTTGCAGGTCCCAAGAGGAAGAGAATAGGGAGAAGAAACCTTGTCAACTTCAAGATATTCTGGCAACCCTACAACATTCTGGGCTGCCCCACTGGGATGCATCCCTACCTTCATCTGGGAGGCAGTGCATTTGGAGTGTGAGCGTGAGTGTGAGTGTGTGTGTGTGTGTGTGTGTGTGTGTGTGTGTGTGTGTGAGAGAGAGAGAGAGAGAGAGAGAGAGAGAGAGAGAGAGAGAGAGAGAAGAGGGAGGAGGAACGAGAAGAACAGATGGGATTCAAGAAAACTCCAGCTTGCTCTAACAGCTTGGGATACTCTCTGGGAACACAGAGCCTCTGTCCACTCCTCCTCTAACCATATAAGCTCTGGCAGGGCCCCCAGTTCAACCTCAGGACACTGATGACAGCAGCAATGAGAAAATAAAGGAACTGAGTGGGGGCTTGGGGCAGCCTCTGCCCTTGCTTGGCTTTCAATCCCCCAGGTCTTAACCCTCATCTCTCCTGGCTCCCTACCTACATGAACTCCAAGCCACCTTCCCACAGAAACAGTCTCAATTTTCTAAGTTATAAAACAGAAATAAGCAGGCATCTTCATTATACAAGGTCACCACGAGGAATAAGAAATAGATACTTTTTTTCAGATAATCACAAAAAGTTTATGTCACTTTGAACCTGAATTCTGGAACATTAGATAAACAATTTCTGAGAACTGACTTGGTAACCTGGCTACACTGTTTAATCTCCTTTAGAGTAAAAATGTTCCAAAGTCTAAATGACCACCTTGAAATAACAGCGCAGCGCCTTCAGCCAGGAGCATTAGAAACCAGCAAGGCCAGCTTTTGCCCACCAGGAGGCAGTACGCCATCAGCTAAGGCTGCCCCTGCAGACCAGCTCTTACCTATTAGGAGCCAGTAATTCCTCAAGTAGTTGAGCTTGTTCTTCCCTTTCAGTCCAGGGTCAAACTTGAGGTCCGTGCTGGGTGTGATCACACATTCCCCTTTGTCCCCAATGGTGACACCATCAGTCTGGGGGCCTTCCAGCAAAGGAAGAGTGCTGCCACGGGGCTGTGGAGACACGGCATGGTGAGCCCAGGAGCCCTTGCAGGAGCGGGTTCCCCAGGTCCTGCAGCACACCCACCTCCCCAGCCACTATCCTGAGCCTTGATGGAACGGCCATGCCTCCTGATGAGTAGTTCCAGTGTGGGGCTCTAGTGCAGGGCACTCAGAGTAAGACACAGGGCCCTAGGACCAGGCGAGGGAAGTTTCTCTCTCAGAACAGGACTGCTGCACCGACACCTTTTCAGTTCTCACACCTGGGTTCTGTGAGCCAGGCAGCGTGTTACAGGGCTCCAAGAAGCAATGATGAGAAGATCTAAGTGGAGAGTGAGTGGTTATCTACTAGTCTCAAGGGATGCAACTCATGGGGGGAATCAACTCCAGTTAGGTGCCCAGTCTGGCTCTGGCTCTGGCACTGTTCCTGCTCACGTGAGCAGTGACCAATTCACTAGGAAGACAAGAGACAACCAAGGAGGTCAGACACTGGAAGGTCAGGATGAGCCGCTGGGAACATAATGCCTCAGACATTCAGAGAAAAGACTGCTCACATGAGGCTGGTGAGGTCCACGGAGGCTTGGGGAGGTCATGAAGAATGGAAGAGATTTGAGTAGGGAAAAGGTAGAAGGAAGGGCATTTGAAATGTGATGTCAGTTCCAATAAAGTCTCAGAAGAAAGATGGACAGGGAACTTATGGGAATCCAGGAGAAGTTGCACTTGGCTACACTACACAACTCCCACAGAAACAGGCTGTGCAAATACTTGGTGGGTCTGGCTTGAGGAGGGCCTGGACACCACCTGGGGAGCTTAGATTTGAACATGAGAGTGACATGAAATAACTAGGCTTCCTGGCTTTAGGAGGCTGCTTCTGTTACATATCTTGCTTTCAAAGTAGAATGTGGTATGAGCAGAAGCTGCTCTTGAGACTTTCAGCTGTCTCACATTCATAACCAGCAGGATGTTCTTACATAACTCAAAGTTGTTCTTTGCTAACAAGGACCAGAAGGCTGCATCTGCAAGCCACGCAGCAGACTCACCACAACGGCAACCCCCTCGTGCACCATCGAGGGAGAGGCATAGAGGCTGGTGGAGTACTTCCCAACATACAGGGTGGGCCTGGGAGAAAAAAGACACAGGTGTTCCAACCATCTTGTGTATGGATCCCACAAAAGGGGGCTTTTGGGAAAGCACTGTAAACCCTAAATACCACCCACAGGAATAGCCTCATTAGCCCTGGGCATGGAGGAAAAAGTAGGCGTGTGAGGCACGGGTGCTGCCAAGGAACAGGACCGCAGAACTTCAGATTCCAGCTTTGCTTGCCACCTTCCAAAATACAGATAAGCTGCTGAATGGTAAGCCTCAGTTTCCTCATCTGCAAAATGCCAGGGCTGGCCTACACATTGCTCAGTGTAAAGGACTATATCTGATGACCTTCAGTTTGGCACCCACTGTGTAAGACCCTTGGATGATCCTGATCAGCACATTTTCATACCACTACCCCCAGTGCTATCACTATGCTGTCTTGGGCTTTCCAAGGATTCTAGAGGCTCGGCTGAGGCCTGGAGGAACAGTAGACTGCTCTCCTCCAGATGCACAGAGCAGAGGGATGTACAAACAATTCCAAACCAGGTGAGACTTCCAGTCCCCCAGGTGGGCAGTCTGCCTGTCTGGGGCATGGTGGAGGGGGTGGGGCCCATGGTCAATGGCAGTAACAGTGTGACAACAGTGGGAGTTGCAACTCCAGATGCTTCTGGCTACTAATGTCAAAGCTCTTGTGGAGTCAGTATCTACTAAATCACCCACACCTCTTTCAACAAATACCTTCCATGTGAGCACCATCTTACAGTTTAGATAACACGTTTTCTTTGATATTTCCCACAACTCTGTAAAGCAGGAAACTGAGACCAGGCACAGTTAAGTGACCTAGTGACAGTTTATTAGCTGGTGGGGATGGAGAATACAGCCTACTGAGTCTTTGACATACCATTCCACTTTTTTTCCTTCTGCTTTTTAAAATGAATATAACATAATAAAAATTTAGAAAAACATAAAGTTAAAAAATAAATTTCTAGCCAAGCGCAGTGGTACACACCTATGATACTAGCAACTCAGGTGGTTTCAGCAGGAGGACTGTAAGTTCAAAGCCAGCCTCAGCAACTTAGTGAGGCCCTGTCTCAAAATAAAAAATAAAAAGGGCTGGGGATGTGGCTCAGTGGTCAAGTGCTTCTGGGTTCAATACCTGGTACTAAAAATAAATAAATACATAATTTCTTCTATTTCCATAAGAGACATACTTGAATTTCACTACAGTTATAACAGAAGTTTCCTTCCCATCCTCACCCAAAATTCTGACTTAATATTCAAGGACTCCGATGCATCCAGGGGTTACCCCTGGTTTTTATATTCTGGGGTTTCTGACTGAGACAGTCTTGGCTCATGATGCTCCTCAGGGCCTCAGAGACATCGCCCTGCCTCCTCCAATGTAGGGTACACTAAACGCCAGTGTCACAGCTGCCACCCCCAGCCCTGAGTTCCCTGACTCACGTCAGTTTGCTCTTGGCCTCCGTCTCTTTGGGGAACGGGTACTTCCACTTGGTGATGCGACCCACCTCCCCAGACATGAAGGTCAGGTAGCGCAGAGTCTCCACAGCGACATTGATGTGCATCACCTTCCTCAGACCCTCCCGCTGCCAGATGTAGAAGGCCACCACTGGGGAGGCATAGTTTTGAATCCACAGGACGTCCCCAGATTCACTATCCACAGTCACCACCAGTCCATCACCATTGGACACAAAGTGGGACATCTCTGTAAAGATCAAACAACAAAAGTAAACTCAGTCTCACTCTATCCCACAACCACATCCTCTACTCTCCTGGCAAGCTACAGTCACTCAGAGGAAATGAGACTTCTGAAATATTCTGATATTCTCAGAACAATTTCATGGTTTCCAATGAACTAGTTCAGGATCCCTGATATCAAGACACTGAGGGCTGCCTGGAGTATAAACATAAGATAGGACCATTCTCCCAAAGGCATTTTCTTCAGGGATGTTCTTTGCCATTCTATTTAATAAGTGAGAGTAAATACTGAGCAGAAAGGAGACATTGGAGCTACCCTGTTAATCTGGCCTTTTATAGCATTATTTAAAACCCATGGATCAAGCTGAAAATCAGACTAGGAGCACCTAACTCACAACGGAGCACTCAGAGAGAGACGAAAATATTTTAGGTCCTAAACCAGAAAAGGCAGAGACAGAATTTTGGATACTAAGGTTAAGATGATCAGATTGGTTTTCAGTTATCATCTGAGTTGGAGGAGTATTGACTACAGAAATAACTAGGGGATGAACCACACTTAGAGGAGCCTTCTTGATGAGGCTGTTAATGTCACATACTAAGTCCCCAGTCCCCTGTAGTGGGTATGGAAACTGGGGGGTGCTTTACCACTGAGCTATAATCCCAGACCTTTTTATTTTTTAATTTGAGACATGGTCTCACTAAACTGCTAAGGCTGGCCTCAAACTTGGCCTCAAAGGTTAATGCTCCTGCCTTAACCTTTAAAGAGCTGGGATTACAGGGATGTGCCTGGCTTATGTGCTGATTTTTAATTATTCTGTCCAGGGGTTTGTAAATTTCTTCTGTGGCACACAGGGACTCAACAAGGTATGCCTTCCTTCCTTTCTGTCTAAACTCACTACCATTTTTCTTTGGCTCCCCTCAGACTTCTCACCCAGGCCCCGGCCACACTGACTGTAGGAAGTATTTACTAGGAGCCCACAGCAAACCCAGAACCCGGTGATGAAGGGTGTCTTAACGAAAACCCACTTTCTGGTGAGGTCATTTCCCATAGAGGGAATGTGCCAGCTCAACCTCATGCAGCCCACCAGGAGCACTTACTGTAGTCCATGTCGTCCTCGGGCAGTGAGGCTGCATAGTCAAAGTAGGTGGCGTTCCAGCGGAGCTCGCGGGTTTTGGTGTCATACATGGTGATGGTGTATTCTGAAGAACACAGACCAGTCCATCACCACAAAGGGATCTGGCACCTACTGAAGTGTTGACTGTATCTAGTTACAACAAACAAATCCTCCCTAAATTACATGTTAAAAAGTCCAGGCTACCCATGTGGAAGAAAAGCCACGTGAATGAGAACTACAGTCCCAGAAACACAAGTGAACCAACAGCAAGTGCAGGAGAGATAAGTCACCCTTGCTGTGCCCTGTAACTCACAGCTCACAGAATCATAAGCCATAACAGGTGTGTTTATCCACCAACCTTTGGGGTGATTTATTACACAGTAACATTCAGACGACATTAGAAAGCAGTACCTAGAAGTGGGATGATGCCGTAACAAAAACCTAAAGCATGCAGCATTGACTTGGGACCAGGTGGAGACCGGAGGCTAACAAGAGGACTGAGAGTGGAGACTTGAAAAAGCAGTGAAGAAACCACTTCTAGAACCTGAAAAGGGGAGACCCAGCTCATGAACTTCTGGAGATGTGACACAATTACTAAGACTACTGTTTACAGTAACTTGGAATGAACTCAGGGATCTGGCTGAGATTTCTAGGCAAAAGGCAAAAAATGCTGAAATGTTTCTCTTAGACATGTGTGCTATACTGCAAGACGATGAGCTAAAGAAATCATTCAGCTTTCAAGTAGAATACAGAGAAAACAGAGGGTCCAGGACTGATCCTCCAGTTAGAAAAGACTCTCAATGTAAAAAAAATGGCCTGAAGACAAAGATCAAATCCAGAGCACTAGCAATAAAAAAAAAAAAAAAAAGGGGGCCTCAGGTCAGGGTCAAAATCAAACCCAGGGTGAGTCTATTAAGACCCTTCTTGAAACTTCAGAAAGTAATATCTCACAGACCCTCTGTTAAGTAAAAAGGGGTCTAGGAACCATAAGAGTGTTGTTCCATAGCACTCTCACATTTCAAAGTAGAGATTCACAGCACAGCTTTTATCTAATGGTAGAGACTATAACTTGACACATGAGAAACCTACAAAGTTTTTAAAGGAATAGTATCATCATGGACTATAATAATCAGAGATAATTAAAATGGAAGAAAATCTCTGGACCCCCTACTTTCAATGAACAAAGAACAGATGGAGAAAGTTACAAAAATATCCATTTCTTTTGGAAAGAGGGATATCTTAAAGGACACAACCAAGAGCAACTGAGAACAATATATTAATACACCATCCTGGAGGGCAGAACTAGGCCCTAGTCAAGGAAAAATAGTTCCCTGCTCCCCAGAGTAGGGGAACCTGAACATATGCACCTGGTTGGATTTCAGAATTACTGAGAACCAGTATCTGCTATGTGCATAGCTTTCCTTCCATTTTTGAACAGGAATAATGACAACAGGTATCCTATCTCACCATCATATGTTGGGTTGGGGGAAGGGGTAGGTGGGAGAGAAAGAGAACGATTCTCTTTTCTTCACCTAATCAGAGAAGCCTCCTAGCTTGACGTAGAACCCAAGAATGCTGGATCTTGAAAGTAATGCTGTGACTGGATTTTGGGAATCTTGGGAAGGGTGAGTAGATTCTGTAAGTAGAAAGGATGTAAACTACTGTAGTCTGAGGGAGGACTGCAGTGCAATGTCTGAAGATCACCACCAACAATTCTTCCCAGAAGTATGCAAGTCACTCTTTCCACTAAGAGGCTGAATCTATTTCTCCATCTTGGCTCTGGGCTGGCCTTATGACTTCCTTTCACCAATGGAATGCAGTGGAAGTAAGGTTTGGGGATTTCTGAGCTTAGACCTCATAAGGCATTCCAACACCCATGTTTATCAACTGGGAATTGAGCTGCATGTCAAGAAGTCCAGGCTATTTGTGTGGAGAAAAGTCACATGAAGGTGGACCAGAAATGAGTGAGCTGGGCATGTAGAATAGAGATGACTTATCTTTACCCAGCCCCTCCTGTGTCTCTTACCTAGAGGGTCAGGAATAAAATGGCACTGAGATAGGTGGTTTGCTATGAAGCAACAGATAATGGAAACAATAGCTTTACACAGCAATGCATGTGCATGCCACCTAATGCCAGAGGCACAAATCCCTTAAATGCCCCAGTTCTACTAGGAACCACATGATTTTTATACCTGGGTAAAGCTGGGATCACTGTAAGATTATACCTGATGGAAAAGGTAAGCCAAAAAGTCCCAAGCAGTCACAACAGTTCAAAGTTAGAACACCTGATTTTTATTGGTGGGGTGTGCAAGACAACAGCCCAAGACCTTCCTCCCAGTAACAGGTGAGGCCTGTCAGATACTACAGGGCCCAAGATCAGTTTCACTGATCAATACACTGTTTTCTGTAGCATCTAAAGGAAGGTTCTGTCTCTTTCTTCAAAGCTTAGGCTGCCTGAATGTTTAGACCTAAGTTTAGAGCTCAACTATAAGTGAATTCATCCCAGGTTTAAATTTTTTTTTTTTTTATGTAAGGACCTGCTTTATCTATTTTTTAAAAAATATTATTGACATACAATAATTGTGCATCTTATGAGATTGTAGGTCTTTGGTATATTTTTTTCCTTCTAGATGTTTTCTTGATTCTTCTTTTAACTTTCGTGCAAAATTTTCCTGGAGACCCTGACATATGTGAGGTATGGCACATATGAAAATGAGTAAGACAGGGCTCACCCATTCACTTGTTTCAATATCTGAGCACCTTCTGTGCATCAGGTAATACATCCAGTGTGGAGATAGAGCCAAAATAAAGTCTTACCTAGGAGAACTGATATTCTAGTGAGAGAAGCAGAAAACAAGCACATAAAATTCATAAATATATAGTGACAAGCATTAAGAAGGTGGCTGAAATAAAAGGAAACAAAATGGTGCGAAGTGGGTGCTATTCATGACTGTAAAGGGACAATGACGGGGGTGTGATGCCTGCTATGACAGGCCTGTCAATGGCTACATGTGTCCCCAGAATGTGAGAGCTGAGGTGAGTGTCTCTAGGCTGGGTGGGAGCTTTGAGGCAGGGGAAGAGACTCCACAGAGAAGGGAACTTTTGAGTAATTGTGGAAGAAGAGACATCTTCCTTGTCTACCACATAGGCAAAACTAGGCATGTTCTGGCAAATGGGAAACCCCATTCTGAGTCCTTAGGAACAGCACTGCTATTCTGAGAACTGCAGGTAGTTCACCCCAAATGGAAAATGTTATAATGAGGGAAATGCAGCAGGGAGGGCTGGGAAGTGGCAGCTGTACCAGAGGGGCTCTGTGGGTCCTGCTGCAACTTAGACTGCATCTTTTAGGCAACGGGGCCATTGCAGGGTCTTAGAAAGGGATGCTTAGGCTGTTTGGAAAAGGCAGTCCTGCTCACCTTCTGGAGAACAAGGGCAGGAGCAAGGGCAGGTAGCAGAGTTTTATTAGATTCTTTCTAGAAACAGGCAGGTTGTACAAGATGGAGGTTTCTTTCTTACCTGTCCGTCCAAGATACAGAAGAGAGGTTGATGGGCAGAGACTATCAGCAAAGGCTGATGACAAAGTCTGCTGCTTCTCACCAGTCAAGAGGTCAATGACATACCAAATGTCTTGCTTTTTACCTGAAAGGTCACAGGACACTCTGTCATTTCACTTATTCTCCACAGAAAAAAAATTATCACTGTCAAAGTAGTTGTTCTAGATATTCTACTCTATTCTGAGAAACAGGACTAAATTCTTACAATGTTGAAGACATTTCTATGATGTTCTGAAGGTGACAAAGTAAATGAGAATGTGGAGATAACTTCTTGGGCCACTGGGTCTTACAATAATTTAACAACCTGATCATAGGTATAAAAATTTCTCCAAACCCAATAACCAAGTTATAGTAAAAAAAAATTCTGGGGCCGGGGATATAGCCCAGTTGGTAGAGTGCTTACCTGGCATGCATAAGGCCCTGGGTTCAATCCCCAGCACCACAAAAAAAAAAAAAAAAAAAAAAAAAAAAAATTCTGGGCTGTGGCTCAGTGGTAGAGCACTTGCCTAGCATTAGTGAGGCACTGGGTTCAATCCTCAGCACCACATAAAAATAAAATAAAGGTATTATGTCCACCTACAACTAAAACAAACAAAAAAAGTTCTAACTTTCAAGTTAGATTTTATTGCTTTGATTAGTGGCCTTAAATATGAAAACTCTGGCCTGTAAAAGCAATCTTTTTCCCATGGACTAGGAGCTAAATACTAAAGAGATGTACTCAGGGGTTCATCTCCCTGATAACCGTAATTTCTATTTCTCAACATCCCTACTAATTAGCCCACATGTGAAGAGGATCTATAGTTACTCTTTCTAACTATAATTAGCTAGTACCTGTGACTGGTCAGTGGTGCTGGTTGTAAACTGACGCTAATGAGGACAAAGTTATCTCAGGCTCCACCCCTGGTCAGTAAGTTATTCCCAGGCCACAGTTCATATCCCTCACCTTGGTCAGCTAATTAAAAGACATGAACAGGTGAACAACACAGCCAAACAGCATATGTTTGTTAGGGAAACCCACAGCGTATGTATTCACACCAGGGCATCCTCGGGTCTAAAGGTCAACATATTTATAGAAGCTATGACCTCTGGGCACTCGAATCTTCCTAACATATTAGAAAAGTATTCTACATCCAAGGACTTTTGGAAGCAGAACATGAGATCCTAGGAAGGTTATAGGGCACTGAATTTGCTACAGCTACACTTAGTTCTAACATGTAGCATACATGCTGATTCCACATGTATATATACAACTTGACCATGGAGTGTAAACTCTCTATTCTCAGTTAAGATGTTAATATGAAAAAGTCTGAAGGTAGAATGAGAATGTCACCAAGCAGCTGTGACCATGAATCCTTTCCATATGGCATGCCATATATCTGGTTACTTTAAGGATCACTGCAGTCTGCATAACCCAGCTACTATTTTAATGGGCAGATTGGGGAACTACCGTGCTCTTAAATATGCTTAATAAACTCACTTAAGATGATACCACATAAAGATGATGTAAACACAATGTCCTAAGTAGACCACAAATGACAAATTGCTGGGAAAAGCTAGAAGACCAGATGGGAAACAGTGACATAGATGGTCAGAAAATGGTTGGATGGGCCTGGTATGTCCAGAAGAAAATCCTGGTTAGTCATTTCCTCTGAATCTATAGGCTGGGGATTCCTCATTTCAAAGCGGTGGAAGGAAGCAAGAGCCCCAGTTTCCCTAGCAAAAACCTAAAAGCTGGCCTGCATTTGAGACCCAGAAAATCACATAAAGCTCCTGAGGCAGGAACAGGCAATAAGCACTTTCAGTTCCTCAAAAAGAAAGCTGCTATATAAACACAGGCTATTATTACTACTATGATTTCAAGATAAATACAGCTCTCCTTTGTGTTACAAATGCATTTGTATTGACATTTTGGCAGCAAAATGGTACAGAAAAGCAGGTGAGCTGATGCTTTAAAAGCTGTGACCCCAGAGGTATAAAGGCAGCTTATCTAGGCAAGCTGTTAAGTGCTGTTTCTACCAAATATTCTGATAGCAGGAAATACTAACAAAGCCCTATAATTAATAGGCAGGGTCTCGCTTTCCTTCCTTGGCTCAGACTATTGTATTCACTTTAAATTTCACACAATTGCAGCTGGGTGTGTTGCAATCTTGAAATCACAGGAGTAGGCCAGACCAGCAACTAAAAGCTTGTTAAATGAGTAACCATATTTATGGTGTCAATTTTTCTCCCAGGTGAGGGAACCCTTTCTTAACTGCTCAGCTGATCCTGGCACTTATAGTACAACCAAAGCAAGAAAGGCCTCTCCCAGAAGGACTGGCAAGGGGGTGACAGCAGCCCTCTCTCTCAATTGCCATTTATCCAGATTCCAGGACTCACTGTCAAAGAGATCCAAGTTTCACTGTTGAGAACAGGAATTCTTACCCATGTAGAGGATTCCATCTGAACTTCGGCATGGGGATGCCTGTACCAACTCTGGGATGGTAAAGGGAAGTTTCTTTAAAAAAAAATATTAAAAAGGAAAAAATAAGTTAACCAAGTCTTGTGCAATTATTACAACTTTACTGGGCAGTCTGTTTCTGTTACCCAGTTCTGCTAAAGAAAAGAGCATTTAGCAGGTGGGAGTTTTCCTAACAGGAACCCAAGAAGAGGGGGGTACCCTGTGTTTCCACCCACTTCTGAAAGGGCTTGGGCTTCTGAGCTCTGTAAACACTAACTCCTTTACTTGACACAGGATGCCAGATCTTCTGTCCAGGGCACTTACTGGGTGTGACATAAGCCTTTTCTGACAAGACAACATAAATATGGAGAGTTACACTAACTGCTCTAAGAGTGATAGAAAGGATTCCATCTTGGAACAGTGACCCAGAGCTGGCTAGACTAGGTAGAAGGATGATGGCTTTTAGAGGTGGGAGAAAGTCATGATATTAATGCTGAAGAGAAACAACCTTGCAACCAAGCTTCGAGCTTGGAGAGAATGAGAAAGGCATCATTACGTGGGCAACAGAAAAGCTGGAGGTGGAAAAAGAAATTTTGGTGTTTCCTTCAATAAATCATTCTCTATTGAAAAACAAGAAAAATGAGCTTCTTGGTTAAAAAAGGAAGTTATGGTAGGTGCCAGGAAAAGAAACTAAAAGGAATACAAATGTTTCAACGTGTTTCATCATAAAACGGACTCTTCTGCATCTACAGCTGACATCTGACAAGTCCTTCTGGTCCATGCTCGTTTCAGTGTGCTTTATTTTTGGAACACTCTGTGTTTCTGAAACTGTTCTACAGACACCCGCTGTTATAGAAATGCCAGGCTACAGTGCTGCCACCTTTTTCTCCAAGAAAGAGAAGATTTCTCTGTAGCATTAATAAACAGAACTGCAAATCTAATCAGTAATTTGGATTTTCCTATATTCCAACATTCAAACTAAGCCTCAGAAAAGGCAAAATACCACTATGCGGTAGTAATGCCTGTGTTTGCCAGATGTTTCTGATAATTGGAAAGTGGCTTGCCAGTGCTCCAGTTTGGAGTCCTGGGCCCTGAGCTGCCACAGTCCTCCTGCTTCAAGTCTCAACCTGGGAAACCTACGGTCTCTGGAGTTGCTAAGCCACAGCACACAGGAAGGTGCACCAGGTGGTGTTAAGGGCATCTTCTTCAATCAGACCTCTTTACATCCCAACCCCAGTCCTCAAAGTTTCGGACATATTTCTTAACTTCTCAGGACTCAGGTTCCACATCTCTAAAATGGGGGATAATCCCTATGGGCTGCTGAGAGGTTCAACATCTTCTGACAAACAAGTTGCTTAAGAAATGCTATGGGGCACAGTAGCACACACATGTAATCCCAGTGGCTTGGGAGGCTGAGGCAGGAGGATCTCAAATTCAAAGCCAGTCTCAGCAACTTAGTGAGGCCCTGTCTCTAGATATGAAAAAGGGCTGGGAATGTGGCTCAGTAGTTAAGCACCCCTTGGTTCAATCCCCGGTACCACACACACACACACACACACACACACACACACACACACACACACAAAGAAATGGAGGCTATAATAATATGGAGAAAAATGTGGAAAGTCAGTTATGCACAGCTTTCTACTGGCTTGCCCCTTGCTCATCTGCTTCAGTTCCAGGTATTCAAAAACTTTTTAGATTTTATATTTTTTTGGTGGTACTAGGGACAGGACCCAGAGGCACTTTTACCACTAAGGTACATCCCAAGATCTTTTTATTTTATTTTTTTACATTTTGAGACAGGTCAGGTCTCACTAAGTTCTGAGAGCATCCTCAAATTTGCAATACTCCTGTCTCAACCTCTGAATCACTGGAATTACAGATGTGTGCCAACATGCCTGGCTCAAAAACTAATTTTAAACACCCCAATTAGTGTCCATAATCCACTTACAGTTTAGACCAGTGGTTCTCAGCCTTGGCTGTATGCTAGAATCTCACAAACTTAAAATCTCTTAAACTTTCTATGAAGCATATGATATACAAACAGAAAAATACAATCACACACTCAGTAATTTTTACAAAGTAAATGTTCTCATGTCACCAGCACCTTAAACAACATTTCTAGCACTCCTGAAGATCCCTCTTGTGCCCTTTCTTAGCCATTAACTCTTAGGGTAACTATTGTCCTCACTTCAAAACAACCGAGTAGGTTTTCCTGGTTTTGAACTTTATATAAATAAATCATTTGATGTGTAGCTTTTTGGTGATGTTTTTGTTCCACATTACGTTTGTGAGATAGATCCATATTGCGAAGAGTCACAGACTGTTAGTTCTGTTACAGAGTTCCCTGTACTTATTTATTGAACATTTATTTTGTACTTTTGACTATCCAAGATTCCTGGTGTAACAACTGTGCAAACATTCTCCCTTTAACTCTGTTTTAACCCCTCCCTGTGATACTGGGGATCAAACCCAGGGGCACTTTACCCCTTTTTATTGATTGATTGATTGATTGATTGATTGTGTGGTGAGACAGGATCTTGTTAAGGTGCTGAGGCTGGCCTTGAACAAACTCTTTCTGCAGCAGCCTCCTGGGTCCCAGGGATTACAGGTATGTGCTACCACCTCCGGGTTCCCATGATTTATTTGTCCATTCAACTGTTGATGTTATTTGGCTAGTTTCTCCTTTTTGTTTATTATAAATAGTGTTGCATTACATTTGGGTGCATGTCTTTTTGTGGTATATATACATGCATTTCTGTTGAGTTTATATTCGGGGAAGGTTAGAGGGTTGTAGGGACTCTATGCTGCTAGTTTTCCAAACCAGTTGTGCCCTCTTGTATCTCCACCAGCAGTTCTGGTTGCTCTACATTCCACCAACACATTCCCCCCACCCCCTTTTTTTCAAATGTTCCATTTAATCATGCTGGAGAGCAGTTGTATGCATACTGAGTAGTAACTCAGTACTGTGACTTTAATTTGAATTTCTCTAAAGACTAATAAAATTTAGTGCCCTTTCATATATTTATTCATCATTTAAATGTCCTCTTATATTTTTCTGTTGGATCATCTGTCTTTTTCATCCATAGGAGCTCCTTAGATATTGTGAGTATGAATCCTTCACCAGTTAAGTGGAATGTAAATACTTTGTTGTTTCCTCTCTTCAGGATAAAAAGTTCTTAATCAATGTATCATTTTTTTTTTTTTTTTTGCCTAAATTTGTGGTTAATTTTTTTTATATCTTATTCAAAACACTGTCTACTCTAAGGTCATGAAGATGTTCCACTACTCTTTCCTTAAAGCTTTATTTTTGCATTTTGCATTTAGATGTGCAATCTGTCTGGAACTGATTTTCATATGGACAGTCGGGGGTAGGAGTCAAGCTATTTTTTTCTTTATGGATGTACCAGTTGACTTAGACCATTTACTTATCCTTCTCCACCATACTGTGGTGCCACCTTTGTCTTAAAACAGGTGACCATGTACGTGGGTCTGTTTCTAAATTCTGTTATTGGGAAGTTTAAAAAAAAAAAAATCCTGATGACTTAGATCAGTGAAACTGGGAATTTCTGGGACTGAGACCTAGCTCAGCCATCTTCCAGAGCTTCCCCAGGTTACTACGATATACAGCAAAGGGTGACAAATGGCGATCTAGATTCTCAAATGGAGATGGGGTGAATACTACAAGCCTCCCTGAAGGATGGGATGGGGTTCAGACAGTGTTTCAAACTACAAGCTCCCAAGCTGAAGGTCTCTGGTTGTAGCCAATCTTGTCACTGCAGGGAGCCCTCTATTCTTCCGGTGTGTGGGTAGGGCAACCAGTATCTGCTGGTCTGGGTCTGTTTCTGAACTCTGGATGCATGTTTAAAAACTCGTTTAGGAAGCTGTGAAAATATACTGATGCCCAGGCCCCACTCCAGACTGCCTGAATCCAAATCCCCAGGAGTCTGTTTAAAACTCCCAGGCCTTGGTATACAGACACAGTTAAGAACGTAGTTAAGAACCCCCCAGCGTACACAAAGAAACTAAATATCCTCACCGTTAGGCCTTCATTATTCTTGCCCCCAAGTGTATACAGGCTGCCATCATTGGGATCTGGGAGGAAGGCAGGCCTAGAGATTAAATAAAAAGTATTAGTGAAAATGTGTAGCCCAGGGCACAAGACAGGTATCAAAGCCATGTGAAGTCACCAGTGCAGCAGTAGTGCCATGTGAGGTGTGTGAGTAGAAGACAATTCCACTTATTGCTCTCTCATGTCAGCCACAAAAAAATAAAATACCACTATGGTATGAGTGGAGAGAAACAACTTACAAAGGAAAAATCCTAAGAAACCATAGAAGAGTAAGTATTCATTTGGTCAAAGCACTCTGAATGAGGGAGTGAAAGGACCCAGCATGCTTACTTTCCATCTCCTCAGTTGTGCACAGAATGTCAACAATTAATATTTAATAGTATGTCATGGTATATAAACAAGTAGCATAGATCTAACTTTAGTTTTGAACAAATGTTTATTTTTCAAATGGAGGCAATAAAGGCAGACTTGGAAAGCCTGACGTCAGAGAGCTTGCTAGGGAGATGGACTGAGGTCTGTCAGCAGCTTCCCACTAAGCCAATAGGAGGTGGTCCTCTGTACAGTTAATTTGCTAGAGACTGAGCTATGAGAGTCACCCAGGAACCCTTGGCTGAGTCTCTGTGCACTTAGGACACACTATCATCTGAGGCTCTTACAGGGGATAACTGGATTTCCCTGTAACATATACTCTGGCAGTAGGTCATAGTCCTTTCCCCTGTATGACTTTGAAGAAGGAGAGATCCAAACATTCCTTTTTATTGCAGGACTGGGGATTGACCCCAGTGGTATTCTACCACTGAACTATACCCCCAGCCCTTTTTATATTTTATTTTATTTTGCAAAATTGTCCAGGCTGGCTTCGAACTTGCAGCCCTCCTGCCTCAGCTTTCTGAGTAGTTGGAATTACAGGAGTGTACCACCACACCCGGCAGGAGATACAGACTTTGGAAGTTTAAGTTCAGAACTCAAGTTTCATCTCAAATAAACCCTTTTAATATCATTACCCTCGTCTCCCCAAGGATCACAGCACCCTCTCCCCATCATAGCATCTATAGCATTCTGTATACCTTGCTAATTCTTGTTTATACCTTAAACTTGTGCATGTATATGCTCCCAGTAATTAGCCCCATAAATGCTGATTGAATGAATAAGACAATGAATGAAAGGGAAGTATTGAGCAAATCAGAAAACTTACTCTTCAACATGTGTCGGAACCTGCAGGACTGGGTCTGTGCAAAAGAACAACAAAGGCATCATCAGACAGACTGGAAAATGTCAAGAATCCCAGAGGTTTCCCAGGACCAAGTGACCAGTTGCACTGACAGCGGAGGCTGACCTACATGACCTACATATACGTTGACCTACATGTACGTGAGGGTACTTTAGAAATCATACACGCAAAGACACAAATGTAAGTTCTTATGATGGTCACTGAGACTGGACTGAGAACTGAGACCAAAATGGAACTGTTGTCAAGAAACCTGCATATAACTTGGCGGGCAGACACAGAAGAAAGAACTAGTTATTATCCTCAGCAGGCAGAGTGACAGCACCACTAGGTGAGAACTTCTAAAATCCAAATTATTACCTTGTCAGAAACCTGGAATAGTACTAGAAATTTCCACTAGGAAATGCCGAACTGTGGCTAAAGGACTGATTTTGACCGGATGGTAAATGTACACAATTCTCTGGAGCAGCCTATGGATCCTAGAGCCTTCAAGTATTGATTCCTTTTGGTCCATTAACTAACTGCAGTTCCTTAAAGCCCAATTTAAAAAACATAAAAGATAGTGTTTTTGAACAAAGGTGCTCACAATAATATTACAAATGACCTCACTATTCAATAATATATTTAAATTTTGGAATGTCCTATTTGTAGGAAATTAAGGCTTCTAAAGTGGCTAATAAAAGTTTTAAAACTTGTTCAAATCTTTATGCAATTGTGATACTGCATGTAGAGTAGTAATGTAAGTATGGGGAAAACTTTTAATGCCCACAGAAAAAACTGGATGGAAAGACCAAAATACTAATTGGAAGTTATCTCTGTAAAAGTATAAGCCACCCCCAACCTTTTCTATATTTCTCAAATTTTCTACAAAAGCAGGTATTAATTTTTAAGTTGGGAAAACTTTTTCTTTCCTCTCTCTCTAAATCAATTTCATATTTACAACAGTTAAAAATGGGAATGTCTCCCTAGATTCTCTTGGGCACACATTAAGAGGCGGTTCCTGGTTGGCTGGGGTAGATGGTGGCGGAGGTGAAAGGGCATGAGCAGTAGCACTGTGCTGGAACACATCTGAAATCCTCAGGCAAGAGACCAGAGGAGTTATTGCCAACATTCAAAACCCATGGCTACAGCCGTGCTGTACACAACTTCAGAGAACATTCTAATAGGATTTTGTATGCAGAATCCCAGACCCAGGAGGCTCTGCTTTATGGTGTCAGAGAGCTGTCTAATCCCCCTTGCCAATTGGGATTCTTGATGAAGGAAGCTTTATCAAGCTTTATCACATGTTGACTTTGCTTTGAAAGACCAGCTCCTACACAGAGACATACGGTGCTTACTACGACAGAAGTACACACACCAGATGTGGTCTGTGGGCAGCAAACAAACAATTCACTAAACCAAAAACACTTTAGGAAACAGGATGAACTTTCAGTCAGTAAGCATATGTTTGTCTTTCCCATTAATCACCTCTTGGTACACTCTCACAAACAGACTGATGCAAGAGACAGGAAATAAAGGCGAACGTCACTCACACAACTGACATAAACTAGTCAAGGTGCAATTAGGACTCTGGTTCTCCAACATGGCCCTGAAGTCTTGGGAGCCAGGAAAAGCATGACTGTCATATTCCAAAGAAAGCTGGCAGTAAAAAAGGCATCTTTTTTGTTCATTTCAGTCACTTAACACTATCACAGATAAACACAAATAAAAAGGGCACTGTCAACATCTAGCAATTCACCAGAGACAAAACTTTGAGAGCAACATGACTGGTACTTGCTCATAAGCTGATCTTTGTGTACAATGTTTGCTCAGTCTTATGAACTTGTCTTTAGATGCAGATTTTCCAGGTTTTCTCTAGCCTATCCATGGGTCACCTGACCCTGAGACCTCAGGCCCCAAGATGTGCCCTGTACCATAAGATATAGGACACCAGTGGAAACAAGGAAGGATTCCCAGGACAACCACATTGGCATGTGAGACCCAGGCTTGTTTCCTGGTCTCAGGAGGAGATAAATTCCAGAAGGAGGATCTTAAGGTCACTTAGCATTCCCCATCTACTCAGTGAAAATGGGTACCTAGATAGGCTTTTGTAAATGTGTGAATCAGATAAAAACCCAACAACTAAGATGGCTCTGACAGGGGCAAGCAAGCTGCAGTGTGGCTGTAGAGGTATAACAAGGACCTCGTTGATAGAAAATTGTCTTCTTAAAGAATCATTTGGATCCAAAATTTTCCTGAAAATATTACAGAAAATAAATGTGTGTGGGAACAGATACAAAGTGGGGGACTGGTGGTTACTGTTAAAATGGAAAATGAGAACACAGACTAGTCATTTTTACTATTCTCTGTTCATATGCTGGGAATTTTTCCATCTAAAAAAGGTTAAAGATACTTTGGGAAGTCAGCAAAATTAAAACAAAATGCATCATCTGAAAGTGTACAATCAAAGATCAGCAGGAAAATATGGTGGTTTTGATCTAATAATGAGAACTGGTATCAGGCAAGATTCTTGCTTTAAGAAGTTTTTAACCATGGGAAAAGACACACTGAGCAAACTGTAAGGCTGTAAACAAACACTACTGCAAAATAAGCCACTTATCTATACTGAGCCTGATAAGGATAAAAGCCAACCTCACCACGTTGTTTTACTTTCAGGAAAAAGAAGCGGGGAGGGGTTTCCTTCATAAGTGTGAAAACCAGCGTTATTCAAAGTAAGATGAGGTTACTGGGTAAAGATGGGGGAAAATAGTTGCAATTAAAGTTTGGTCTCCCAGGATCAATTCAGGAGGAGAGCAACCGGCTCACTGCTGCCCTGGGAGGAACAGCCACTGGACTCGACTCCATGTCCCTAGTGTCCAGCTGGGGCCTGAAATGCCACAGCCTTTCCACTCACAGAAACCAAGGTTCTAGCTGCTACTATATCCTGCTAATCTAATCGCCCTTGCTAGTTTAAGAAGTGAGTTTTTGTTCCTGCTCCCTGCTTCAAATCTGGAAGGGCATTTCCATGATCTCCCCCTGACTCTCTTTTCTCTCTCAGGAAATATATCCACTTCTCTAACCCTAACCACCCTGAGAAGTTAGGGTTAGAGAACCACCATGAGCTCTTCCTGCTAGATCAATTAACTGGACATTTCACAATTTCCTACCAGCACCTCAACCTCCACCATCCGGGTTACCCCCTCCAGAATGGCTTCTGCTCTTGATTACCCTATTTAGTTACCAGAACCTAGAAGACAGTCAAGACTCAAATACACTGCTGACACCTATTTCTCCCTAACGCATGCCACTGGTTGTCAAAATCTGTGGTCTATTTCTACAAGGACTGCCATTCTGCTTCCTACTTCCAGTGTCCCTTGTGTCCCAAGTCCTCCCTTTTCTCCTAATCTATCTCTAGGAATCAGACAAATGTAGGCATGGCTCTGCCACTAACCATCTGAGACACTTTGGCAAAGTTGTTTAATTTCTCTTAACCTCAATTTCCTCATCGTAAAGGGGAAAAAAATAGATAACACTGACTTCATGTGGCATCTCTGTGGATTAAATGAGGATTAAATACTTGTTGAAATTTTCAGTCATTGTCTTGACACAGAGAAGAGTGATCCTTTAAAAAACAAATCAGATTATGCTTTCTGGTCATTCAAAATCTTTTGTTAGCTCCTGATCTCAGTCAGCAAAGGCATACGTGAGCCCATAAATCCCACACAATCCCTCCTCTCACCTTCTAAGGACCTCCTATTTCCTCCTCACTCTATTCCAGGCACGTAGGCCTCTTTGCATTCCTTAAATTCTGCTAAGCATGCCCCTGCCTCAGGGCCTTTGCATTTGCTGTTCCTGTCTGCCTAGGTGTTTGACCAAATGTCACTACCTCAGAGAAGTCTTCCACCTCTTATTCCCCTGGGATCTCCTATTCCTCTTCTCTGCTAAATTTTTCTCCATGACACTCACCACCGCTGAAGATCTTTACATTTTGTTACTGACCTGTTTAATGTTCAACTCCACCACTGCAAGCTCCTACAGAGTTGGTTTATCTTCTGTTGTCTGCTATATTCTTAGCATCTGAAATAGTGCCTGGCACACAGAAGGTATTTCATGTACTGTTGACTGGAGAAACTGTTAGTTTCCCTTTTGTTTCCTGTTTAGCCTGCATCCCATCATTGATCCCTTCCAATCATCCAGCAGATATACAATCAACCCTCAACTCAGGATCTATCTCACAATTCCCTTTCCTCCATCCAGGCTCTGAGCACTGTTGAAGAAAATATTGCAATCATTTGTGGAGATACCTAATGCATATATGGCCAGTTGGGTTGCAGGCCAATAGATTTATCAATCTACTTTCTGGTTGGCCTCTGTTCCCATCCCTCTTGGCTGCTATTTCAAACCTTGCCTCCATGCCTCAAGGCCCATTTCTTTCTGTGCCACAGGGGGACTGCATGAGCTCAGTGAGACTTCCTACCTTTTACCTTCTGAGTCTGCCCATTTCACCCTTCCCTTCAAGTCTTTGTAAAGGGACAACGCTTTAACCTTCATGCCCAGATACTTCACATTTTCATCTGCAGCCGCAGGCAGTACCCTGTTTCTGGAATCTCCAGCTCCTCCCTTCTGCTGGCTAACTACCCCTCTGCCTATAAATCCTCTGGTTCTTCCTCTTCTCTGTGCAAGCTCCCCTTCCTCTCCCAAATGCATCCTTTTTAAGCACACAGGTTGAATAATCTTGAAAGCATATTCACCCCTGTAACTACCATCATTGTCAAGATACAGAGTGCTTCCATCACTCCAAACATTTTCTTATACCCCTTTGGTTTCAGTACTCCATCCTCACCCAGACAACCACTGATAGGTTCTTTTTGTTTGTTATAATTCACAAATGGAGATCATATAGTTGGGATTGTGTCTGGCTTCTTTCTCTCAGCAAGATGTTTTTGGAATTCATCCCTGTTGTATATATCACAGTTCGCTCTTTTTTATTGCTGAGTAGTATTTTACTCAAAGAATATGCTACAATTTGTGTATCTATTTACCTGTTGATGGTCACTTGGGTTGTCTACTCTGTTGTTGGTTTTGCTATTGTGAATCAAACTACTATTAACATTTGTGTGCAAGTATTTATTTCAGCCTGTTTCCATTTCTCCTGGGAAAATATCTAAGGAGCAGAATGGCTGAGTCATATTGTTTGCATTTGACTTGATAAGAAACTGCCAAACAGTTGTCCAAATGGTTGTACCATTCACATCTCTCCTTGTCTGAGCATCTGCCTTTCAAATCCACACTCCCCCTGCTGCTAAGAGGGCTTGACAAAGGCAAATCTGCGCATGCCTCTCCCTGAGGTAGAATCCTACAATGACTCCTCTCGCCTACTGAATGCCTTCTATCTTGGTGGCTCAAGTCAGAGGTTCCCAAACTCTCTGGTTTACAGCACCTTTCGTGTCTCTCTACATTTTTTTCCCAGTGCCCAACAGTTCCATTTATTCAATAGTTAGGTCCAAATAACTTAGTAAGTACTTAGGGTCTAGCAACTGAAAAGTCTTATGGGGGAAAAAAGTTAAAACACAAAAATTGAAAGAAAAAATTTTATTTCATTCTTAACCCCAATCACTTACCAATGGGATATGTGTACCTACTGGTACCTGTGCTGCACAACTTCTAAATCTTGTAAGGGACTGGACACTGCCACCCTTGTTAACATTCCACATGCATTTTCATGTGGTATTTGAATTTTGTCACAGAAAATGTCAAAAACTCACCTTCCCAATGATACAATATCACTGAAAGGAATGCAACACAATCTAATGTTAAAATTACAAATTCCCTCAAGTGTGACATTGACACTTGTCAAGTATTACTGTGTTTCTCTCAAAACATTAAAACAAGTACAGTGGTACCTTAGAGCCTCTCCTAGCAACATGGTCTGGCAACTGGGGTCCTTAGTATTCAAGGTTCCCCAAAACGTGGGCCCAATTCTTCTGCATAATTATCTTTCAGAGATGCCCTTTCCCCAAACTCACTCTATGCTTCCATCATGTTGGTCGCTGCACTCACTCTAATCTGTTCCATCTCCATCTATTTAAATCTGTTCAATCACCCCCGCCTCCAGGAAATCAGAAATGCACCATGCACTGCACTTGGAATGTACTTGTGATGCAGGTTTCTCAAGGGACAGGTACTTCATTGCCTGTGGCTTCTCTGGTTCTTAAATATCTGAGGGCTGACTGAATTCTAATCAATCTGGAGGCAGGGCCCATCTATTTTGTTTAATGTGATATATACACAGGAAAGTACAGAAAGCTCACTATACAGCTTAGTGAATGATCAGAGAAGAGCTCTTGGGTGGGGGCTGCCCGAGCCTTTGTGCCCTCATGCAAAGTAGGTACTGCAAATGTAGAATGGAAGGAAATCAGTAAGTTAAGGCAGTCAACATCTCATGTGGCATACAGTCACTAAAATTTTTCCTAAGGTAAAAGGTATTTTCACGAACAAGCCTGCATTATAAAATCCACAAACAGTCTGGGCAGCTGCTTCGAAAAAATGGAGGGGAGTAGAGGGCACTGCCATGTGATGACCATTTCTGCAGCAGGAGCTGCAGGGTTCATGACCCTGTTCTCTTTTCTAAATAAAAAGTTAAAAAAAAAAAAAAAAAGGCAGAAGCTAACAAAAGATGATATTTCAAAAAACACTTTCTAACAGGCTCCTGGAAAGAAAGACCCGTCCTTCCAGCTCCCACCTGCAGGGGCCTGGGGAAGCCTGTCCTCTAGCTTCCCAGGGCACACCGGGAGAAGACCCTGTCAGCACCATGGCTGGTGTCTCGGACCAGCCTAGCCAGAACTGGTACTGACACAGGGGGAATGTGCAGTGGCGAGTCAGCTAAACAGAAAATGTCTTTGATGAAGTCAATCAAGATCTAACGAATTATTTAAACTGGAGTTCAGGATGAATGGCCTCTCTTGGAGTGATTCAGGCAGATTTCTTCCACGTAGGAAGAAATAAGAGCTCTTTGATTACAGAAGCCATGAGAACAGGCTGCTCACTTGACGATAGCTCAAGGAACTTTGCAAGATCGTTCTATTCTTTTCCCCAGATGAGCACCGATATTTCTGGAACATATCGCTTCTCCAGCAGCATCTAGATAAGCACTGGTTGTACTGCCCTAATGCCCCTGGCCTTCCTGCTGACCCCCTATTTGGTCCCAAATGCAGGCATTTAAAACCAGCTTCCTTGACTGAAGACTTCTCCAATGCAACCAAGATGTCACAGCACAGTCAGAAATACTCCAAACTGGCCCCTTCTTAGTGTACCTCTAGCAATAACTTGAAATGTACTGGGCTGGAGCTTTCAAAAGAGATTTAAGGACCTACAGACAAAGTTCCAACAGCTTTGCATTCCCTCTCTCATTCTCTCTTAGGAGAAGGTCAACAACCCAAATACTAGTAATTATCTGTTGAGATTTATCACATACATCTCAAAAACAAATGTCAGGAATCTATTATCAGCTTGGTTCTCTGTAACATACTGCACAGGATAATGAAAAGAAGTGTACAACTGGCTTATAAAGTGATTATACATGAAGTGATACAAAGACCCGTAAAACACGTGGTGTGTGCCACAGGCCCTCCTAGGTACAGTCAGAAGACTTTCACGAAGGTAGCAGGTTCACGGCACAGGGACAACAAGACAACTTGAGTGAGGACTGTTACCCTGTTGTGGGAACGAGGCCAGACCAGTGTGACAAGTTCCTGCTGAGGCATAATAAAATTAAGTCTTAAAGACTGCAATGGGGTATGTGGGCAGCAGAAGCCAACTGGAGGTTTCTGAAAAAAGGAGAATGTGATAGTCTACCAAATGCAGGTAAGACAGGTGGCCATCAGGGCAGAGATGAAGGAAAGGGGAAAGAGGAATCACATAGGTGGGAGGAAGGCAACAGGACAGCCCAGGTATGGCGGGCTTGAGCCAGGGTGGGACAGAGGAGAGACCAGCCAAACAGTCCTGACAGGCAGTAATTAGTGAAAGAAAGGAATGAGAAAAGATGACAGATTTTAATCCTAGCAGAAGGTAACAGTGAAACTAGAGAGGTACAGTCTGAATGTGGTAAACTGCCATTTCCTTATTTAAAAAAATACTGGCAGAAACATAGTCATTCACCTTCTCTTAACTCAAAACTTAACTCTCCCAAATATGTTTCATGCATTTAAGTGACCCAATTAGGGAACATTTCTCCCTAGTGGCAGTTTATTCCTTCCCTCTAGAGGAAAGGTACTTGGCTAATCTAAAACTTAAACTTCCATTAAGGTTGTAAGGTCCCAATAGTAAGTTAAAAAGTCTCAAAAGTTCTTCTAAGTCCAGATTTTATGAGGAAAGCACTTTAAAACAGATGTCTAATCAAAAGCTCCTCAAATCGTAAATCTCATCAGAACTGAGAAAGCACATAACAAGTTTTCTTCAGGAATCATCCCTGCAAATCACACAATGTTGTGTATGACAAAAGTGACCACATGGAAATAACAAAGTAATCAGGAAAACTAGCCATATCAACAGCAACAAAATTCTACTATGTTCACCTTGACAGCAGTAACTCAGGTGGAAAAACGCACATGAAATGTTAAAAATCAGTCCTGAAGGAATTGAAGACCAAAAGCAAACATGCCCAAGTTCCTCTCAGGGTGTCACACATGACTTCGAGAATTCATTTTCAAGTAATGGGGTACCATCAACCACATGAACACTCAAAGGTACATAAAGGGATAGGTAATTAAGTCACAGTCAAACAGGAGCTTTATCCATATACTTCTACAATCACAACTGTATTCCAACACATGCCAACTAACACTAAGAATACTCATTAGAGCTGATATCTTAGCTACTGCATGTGGGGATTGCTGCTAAGAGAACCCCTATGAAATAGGAAAAGTGGCACTTAGAAGCACATCCCAAGCATGAGGAAGGGAAGCCAGTGGGAACGCAGACGAACAAAGCCAAAGTAAGTTGGCATTTACTGGAACTGACCGGTGGGCACAAGGGGTGTATTATATAATAGCTCTATGCTGGAATATTAAACATCTTCCATGTTAAAAAGTAAAACTCAAAGGAAAAAGACAGAACCTAACACCCTTTCAAAATACTCAAAAGCAAAAACAGGCCTCTGTCACATTCCCACTCATAAGACTTACTTTCAATCCTCCACAATAATGGAAGGAAATAAACACTTTTCTTATGCTTGAGCAGTGAGGTGGAAAGGTAGATGATGCATATCCTAAGCCTTGAGAATTCCTTAAGAGAAAACAGGCTAAAAGTATTAATGAAACGTCATCAATTTGCACAATCTCTCCTTCTCATGTTTCCACCACCCTGCTGAAGACAAATCTGACTCTTCCAGAGTAACGTGCACACTGGCTAGGGGTAGACAAGGCAAACAATGGCAAAAGCCATGAAATGCAGGATGACACTCAGGACCAGAAGCTGGAACTGGAAACCACCACCATGATGGTACAAATGACAGAGATGCATCCCAGGAGGCAAGGCAAATCCCATCTGCTTCTCAGGATTCACAGAAATACCAGTCAGAAGGGTCCTGAGAGCAGAATGGGTGTTAGCTGCCTCAGACATTTACTGAGTACCCCAGCTGCCTGGAGGCCCAGTCAAAGGATGTAGAAATCCAGTAGGAAGACAGATGCAGGCAGCTCATAGCACAGTTGGAAGTGCCATGACAGTCTGCAACAATGTGCCTTGGGAAGCCAGGTGAGCAGCCAGGAAAGGGAGTCTATTTAATACTGTAAATGAAGGCCTGAGGGCTCTGAGGCCTGATAAGGAGCCATGTGCCAGGAGGGTGGACAGCCAGGGAACTGAGGCTGAGAAGTGGGTAAGAGGACTGTGAAGGTTTTGTGTACACAGAGCTCAATCTTGACCCCCAGGAGCCAGTGTTTCTCAAACTAGCTGTAGTAAAGGACAAGGGTAGAAGTGTCCAGCCCATGATAGATGATGCGCACTCCCCCTTTTTATATGCCTCTCCTCATGCACAGGTGGGCAGACTGTACTGGCAGCAGCGCCCCTATAGACAACACCAAGTATTTCAGAGACAAGTGCAGCATGGTCCAATTGGTCTTTGTGGAGGGCATTAAGGCAGACAGAAGGATATGGAGCACAGTGATAGTGGTCAGGAAGCTGCCAAGTTCATCTAGGACTGAAAGGAATCAGATTCTGAAGCTGCCTGCTAAGTCACAGGTCCACGTGGTGATCACCTGGACACTGAGGGGCAAGAAGCAGAGTGTCAGTATTTTCCAGACTGGTAGGCTTGACTCTGTCAGCACAGGGAAGAACCAAAACAAGAGGTACACATTTAGAAAGGGTAACACATGGGAATAAGATTATCTTAAAATTTCAAATAACTAATTTTGTTCTCACCCTCCTGAGAAACCTCTAGTATTAACCACTCCAGGGACACCTCAGGAGTCTGGTTGGGAAAGGAGCTAGATTGCACATTTAGCATATTTTTATGATTAGCAAAGAATGGTTCTAAATCAGACCCAGTCCTTAGTGCCTATCATTATTGGAAAGGAGCTAGAAGAGAAAAAGAGTAGGGTTACTAAAAAATAACCAGTAATCTGATGGAGATTTGAGTGTCAAAAACCAGCATCAACTAGTATTTTATGGTGACTATAAGATGCTTTAAACTAGCCCTGGAAATACGAGAGTCCCTTCAACTCAATCAGGTCAAAGCAAGCTTTGTAAAAGCTAATCTGAAACAAAACATGACAACACCATTCTCAGTTTGTTTGGTCTAAAATCGCAGAAATGAAACATACTCAACCTTGTTCATTGGAGAAATTTCAGAGACAGGTGGAATATTGCTACAGTTACAAAATCACACAAAATCGGGCTAAGATCACTCCTAAAGTAAAAAGTCACAATTCCCATTAGTTCCAGAGACCAAATAAGATTAATTTTCCTACTAGGTATAATTGCCACTATGGAACAAGAAACCTCCATTTCTGGGAAGAGCAACAACACATGTTGGGTTGAAGAACAAAAGCACCTGCCAAAACCACTGTGGAAAGGGGCAGAGGGTAGGCTCAACAAACTCATAGTTTGTGGGTTCCTAAAAAAAGTTAACCGTGAGGAAACCACTAAATGGAGTCACAGATTTGTATTCTGAAGAACCCCAGTTGATGAGTTAAAGACATCTGTTTGCATCAGCGAGTTTCTCCCGCTCCCACTGCTGAGACTCAGGCCCACAGCAGTATCCTCCCTTGCCTGGTCGGCACAGTAGACTCCTGACTGGTCTCCCCACTTCTTTCTGGCCCTCTCTTCAGTCTTAAGGCTCCTGCTGATCCCATAAAGTGAGGTACTTCAGTTTCAGTCTGCTCCAGTTGCCTAACAAAATACCAGACACTGAGGACCTTAAACAAAATGTATTCCTCCCAGCTGTGGAGGTTGGGAAGTCTGAGGTCAGAGTGCCAGCATGATTGGGTTCTGGTGAGGGCTCTCCTCCTGGCTTGCAGACAGCTGTCTTCTCACTGTCTCCTCATATGGCAGAGCGGCCATCCTCTGATCTCACCTCCTCTTGTCATAAAGACAATCCTATCATAGGGCCTCACCCTCACAATAATCGCCCAAAGTCCACACCTCCAAATACTGTTACACTGAGGGTTAAAGATTCGTATGTGACAATGGCTCAGGAGGCTGAGGCAGGAGGACTGAAGCCAGCCTCGGCAACTTAGAGAGACCCAGTCTCTAAATAAAATATTTTTAAAAGGGCTGGGAATGTGTCTCGGTAGTTAAGCATCCCTAGGTTCAATCCTTAGTACCAAAAAAAAAAAAAAAAAAAAGATTCAATATGTGAATTTTGTGGGGACATGAACATATGGACGTTTGGTCTGTAACAACAAGACATGTCACCCCTCTGCTCATATTCCTCCAATGACTGAAAAAAAAAATATGTTGAACAGGCTCTATACTAGTGGTCTTCATGGAAAGGGCACAGTCCAATTGGGAATGCTTAGGAAATCTTTAAGGGCCTTTCCTGATGGCCACATGACACAGGCCCTAAGTGTGGGGACCAGGGAGGCTAGGTAGTCCTGCATAATCCAAGACTGAGCTGAATCTGCACACTGTTCTCGTGTTCTGCCAGACACTCACATGGGCCAAAAACCTTTACTAATTACTTAAGCCTGCAATCTGCTTTACATATAAGCACAAAAGTAATTTTGGCATGATTTCATATATGAAATTTTCTCGAATGGTAACTATTATATGCCAGTAAGACTATATTTCCTTGTATGAAACATTACCAAGAAGTTTCCACCTGGGAGAGCCAGTCTCCACAGGTATGGGTCAGCCTTGCTGCTTTAGATCCACCTGCATTAACAGATACAGCATTCTCTAACAGGCGGACCAGTGGTGTAGGCCTGAGTATTTATATGCTGAATTCTGCATATGTGATTAAAAATTACTTTTCTAATATTTCAGTTTTGGATTACCAATTGGGTAATACATTCCTTTGTGAAACTGTGTATAGGTAGGTCCCTGTCTATAAAATTTGTTTCAGGATAATCAAGGGGGGTCCCTTTAAAAAAATTATATGAAGGGAGAACTGGGCCGCTCCTTTCCTGACTGGCCCCATAACCTCTCAGCCTGGCCCATCTCCTACTCCACTGCAGCCACACTGACTTTCAGTGCTCCTCAGCCGAGGACACTTCTGCCCCTAGCTGCTATGCCTTCCCCCTGAATGATGCCCTAGCCTCCTTGAGGACTTGCTTAAAAGACACCTTCCCAGTGGGGTCGTCCCTGTTTGAAACTGCTGTCCTTGCACCCGCCCAACCAGGCACTACCCATTTTGCTTCTCTGCTTTGTCTTTCTCCACAGTTCTTTTCACGATGAGTTTCTTTCCTATCTGTTTCCCTGCTAGAATAAAAACTTTGAGCAAAGGAGAGTTTTCTTTTGTTATTGTTATTTTATTTTATTTTTTGCCTGTTTTGTTTCCTTACTGCATCCTTAGGAACTATAGTAGCATCTGGACACCTTCATAATCCATGTACATATTAATGATTTAGAAATGCTAGTTTTAAAACTTTTACTTATAACTCCCAAATTAAAATTAAATTGCCAACTCAGATTATCAATGCATTACCATCCTTAATCTTTGTAGAGAAATAAAAATTGAGGCTCCTGGTATCAAGGTCAATTGAACTTAACTTTAAAAAGCCAGCTTATTCTTAGCAAAGCAATGAGTCCTAAACGTAATGAATACGACTTGAAACTATTAGACCTTAACAGGATTCCTCTGTGGCCTTTAGCTCCTCTCTGCTCCCCCACCTAATCAGTTGTTGAATTCTACCTCTCGCCCTTCCCAACCCATCTCTTCCCCCTGCCCCTTTTCAGGTCACCTTCCTGTCTCTAGCCACCCTCTTACGCACTGCTGCTGGATTCATCTGAAAGGAGAGCATCAGCTGAGTCATCTGCTGAAGTGCGTTAATGGTTCTCAGCTTCCTGTTGAATCACTAGGCTTGAGACACCCTGTGACCCTCCTGCCTTCCACCTTTAATGTGTCCCTAAGGTCCTGCTGCATGGGGCCTGTCCCTGCACCCCAAACCTGCAGCCTCCTGTGCTCTTTCCAACGCCTCTATCCTGGCTGACACTCATCTTAGCCTCCACGGCTCACCTCCAATACCACAGTTTCACACTGCCTCTCCTATGGCAGATGGTGCGGGCTCACAGCACATTACCAGTACCTCTCTTGCACACTTAAGAACCCGGCTCTGAGTGGAAGTCCTTTGAACTTGTCTTTTCTCCCCATCAGACCACTGCGTGCTTTGAGGACAAAGTTTCTGTTTTTCATCTTTGTGTCCATATAGTATCTCTCCCAGTTTAGGTTCTCTAAATACATGTTAAATGGAGTAAAAAAAAAAAAAAAAAAAAAAAAAAGGCAAGTTCTTTCAGCTCTAAGTTATAGGAGAGAATAGATTAATTTGAATGTGTGACTAAGTAACAGACAACACAGTTTTGCTTGACACAGCTGAAGCTACATAAAGACTTGGAGAAGATCAACTTAAAACTACATGTGCGGAGTAGAGCAGAGCAGAAGGAAGCAGCCTGGGGAAAGGAGCCCTGCCTGCAAACACTGAAACTGAGACAGGGGTCCTAACATGCAACAGCCAATATGTTTCTCCTAATCCCTTTGTGACTTGCTGATTTTCACCTCTGTACAAAATAGGAAATTCTGAAATTTAAAGATTTCTGCTTTCATTTTAATACATTACAAGTCTTAACTACGAAGGACATACAGTACAGATGACATTCTTGAAACCCGAAATGGAAAGTCATCATTATAGTCTTCTTGTGCTCATCACTCCTGAGACAGCCGGTTCTTTTAGTGGCTTAAAGTTCTTGCTGATACAATCAGAGCCCAACCAGGTGAGGCAGGATGCCTGTGATACCCAGGATGGACACACGTTTGCTACTGAACTGACAAGATGATGTGACCTTTTGACACATGCCAATATTTTTTCATCTAGACTACTATTTCAGAAGCTTTCTTCAACAAAGAAAAACTACTGGATGTGCTCATGAAAATAATGAGCACAAAGTAGTGCCAAAAAAACATGCTGGTGAGACAAACTATGGCCAAATGAGAATTATTATTAGACAAGCAGAAATGACACTGAAAGTTCCAAATTCTGAGATTTGCATGGTTTTTATCTGGGAAGATTACCTTGGAAATCAAATACAATTAATTTCCCAGCTATAGGGCTCCACTCTGCTAACTAGCATCAGGAAGATAAGATCATAAGATAGACATGTAAGAGGTTAAACAAAAAAACAAGCCCAGTCTTTTGTTCCCCTCACCACAACAATCCAATAAAGTGGTTAGCTTGGATGAATGTCAAATCTTACAGCCTGACTATAAAAACAAATGAGTAAAAAAAAAAAAAAAAAAAAAAAAAACAAATGAGTAATTTGAGGAGCTGAGGAGACATCTTTTTGTAATTATGATTACAAGATTCTAATCATCAGAACCTGACATATCTAATGCAGCATAAAGACCAACTAGCCAGAGTTATTAATAGAAAAACCCAGAGCTTTTAAAAGTCTGTACAGAAGCAAAGAAGCAAAAAGATAAGAACCGCTTCTTCAACTGATTCACTTAGTGGATAATCACAATTCAGGTTACAGACACGGTTTGAGCAGAACTCATTCCCTCTCTTTATCCCATTCTCTTTTCTTATTTTATTAAATAACATATAACCGTTTTCTCTTTATTTGGAATATGTTTACTTGGAAGCAGCAAAGCAGAAGTCCAAATTACCTTCTTTTAAAGTCCATTTGATGGAGCCTGTCCTCTTGCTGACAGCATGCAAACTCCCATCCAGCGTTGACACGAACAACAAGGTTTCAGGCAGTGTCACAGTGCTGGTGTTTCCAAAAATCTGCAATGGGATGTAAAGATGCTCCACGTCAATATGCTTCTTCCCCTTGGGCATGTACAATCACAGACCCCCACCTCAAGTTATCCTTCATAAAATCCTCCATCTCAAAGATGGAAAAAACTGAGGTGGGAAGGGCCTGTGCTCCCATCAAGTGCACATGTCTGCACAAGAGGTGAAGTCAGGACTGGGACCAGGTCACTTATTCTTTCTCACTGTCAATCCTACCTGCAGAGAAAAAGGTTTATGACCTAACATGACAAGGATAAGAATTCTGAAACCATCTGCTGGCAGCACCCACTGACATGGAGAGGGACGGTAAGCTCAGCCTTCTGACTTCCTTCTCTCGGGTCTATCTGCCTATTTTACACTCTAAAACCTGGGCATCTCATAAGACTCCATGATAAAAAAATAAATACACACACACACACACACACAAACACACACACACACATATACTTGTGAATAAAAGTGTGACTTCAAACTGTTCCTAACAATCAAAATACAACTAGAATATACCTTTTCTGCTCAATGAAAAATACAAAAACATCTTAAAGAAAATATCCAAAGTCTATGGAATTATCTTTCTGATCCACTGCTGGTCATAAGGAAAATTACAAATTAGTATATAATCTTTTTTTTTTTGTTCCCGCCCCACCTGAGGGTCCGGGGATTCAAACCGTGGTTCTTGTGCATGCTAGGTGAGTGCTCTCCAAGAGGAGCTATCTCTTCAGCTCAGTATATAATCTTTCTAGAAAACAAAAGTATTCATATTTCTGAATCCTGTAATTCTATTTCTAGAAACAAATAATTTCAGATATGGAAAAGCTCTGGGTACGATGATACATATTACATCCTATTTATAGACAACAACAACAAAATCCCAGAAAGAACAAAATTTCTAATATCTAAAAGACTAAAATAAATTCAGATACATACACTGAATAAAATGTTACATAAGCATTAACACAGGACTTTGAAAAATCTATAATACAGAAAAATGCTTATATATTATCCAGTGAAAAATACAGAATCCAAAGTGTGATGTACACAGTGGTTATAATTATACTAGACAGATTTTTGTCTGCCTGTCCCCTGGCTTTGCTAGGAACTGGCCCCTCATCCATGATGTCCACAGGAGCAGTTGTGTGCGCGTGCTTGGGTACCCAACAGCTAGCAAGGTTTCCTAGGAAAGTCCCTATTAGATAGGGACCCACTCAGCAATGCAACCCTTGTAATGAGATTTTTCCTTCCTTTGTGACTATACTATTCCACAAATTAGCTGGTTCCTGTATGGGGGGGGGTCTTGAATTAAAAACAGGACAAAGCAATTTGTTTATACTGCAACCACTTGAATTTTGTCATAGATACTATTTTTAAAAAATACTTTAGTTGCAGATGGACACAATATCTTTATTTATTTATTTATTTTTACGTGGTGCTGAGGATCAAATCAAGTGCCTCGCACATGCAAGGCAAGCACTCTACCACTGAGCTACAGCCACAGTCCCATAAATGCTATTTTTAAAAGATAGGAGTATGGCTGACTTTTAGCATTAAACACAAAAGTTCTGGTGAGTTACTTGTGCATGAGAGCCTGACCCCAGAATGCCTGGTCACCCTCATTAAGAACCCAGACGACGTCTAGTTAATCCCTTAAAAGTTTAGGCCCTGATGGCACTCTCCAGATCAGGCTGTTGGTGGGTCAAACACTCCAGTCCTTGAAGTCTTTTTCCCTGGGGCAGGCACCCACTAATGAAGGGGAGGTAGGGTGTTAGGGCTGCTGCACGAACCTTGCTTACTTCCATCTATCTCTTGGGAGTGCCTGGATGGGGAAGGTTCAGTCCTTTGCTCAGTCCAGAGCCAGGCCCACTCCCTGGAGGAGGAGGAACAATAGCGAACTTTACTGCTGCTTGCTGCATCCATTCTCTGTGCAAGGTCTAGAGCCTGAGGAAGAAGAGTCTGCTTTTAATTCTACCTGTGGAACCAGGAAACTAGTCTCAGAGCTAGAATGGATAGGAAAACAGGAATCTCAAAGGTGATGTCTGCTCTATCTGAGGATCCAAAGGACACTGTGTTAGGAATGGTTAAAATTACTTTAGCTCAGAAGGTGATAAGCCACATCTGGACCTGACATGAGAAAGCTGCATGGTCCAGAGCACCAGGCCCTGTGACAAGCCACTGGGGGCTGTTGCTAAATTAGACAGGGCTATCTCTCAGAGAAGAGAAGAGTTTGCAGCTTACTGTGGGGTGTCCAGATCAGCTTATTGGGAGCAATTCCAAGACTGAATAAATGAAAAGGTAGATGTAGGCACAACTGTGGGTTAAATGTGGACACTTCCACCTACTGGTCAACTAGTGACCACAGGAATAACCATTTGTATAACAAGTCTTGGAATCCACATAAGAAATGAGTTGGAAAAAAAAAAAAAAAGAATTGAGTTGGATTCTCTGGGTGGCTGAAGTAGAAAGAAAGAAAACTTGGGAGAACAGGTTCCCTGCCATGTGGTAAAAGCTGGATGAGGGGAACAGAAACAAAAGGAAGCCTAAGGAGAAACACGGTTCACAGACTGAGACAGAACACCTGACTTCCACCATTCTTCCCTGGGACTCAGACATCACAGTCCTTAAGAGTAAATTTCCCTCTTTGCTTAAGCTTGTTGGAATCAGGTTTCCGTCACCTGCAACTGAAACAGTCCATGCCCCCAACACTCCTGTTTTTAAAAACACAAACAGGAGAAAAAAAAAAAAAAAAAAAAAAAAAAAAAAAAGAAAAAATATTGCAAAATTACAGCAATAGTGTTTTTTCTTCTCTATTTTCTGACTTTTCAATAATATGAGGCCATTTACAATGAACCTTTCAAGAAGCAAAAAGGAGATGGCTAAGTTAGGAGATGAGAGAAAAGCTGGAACTTGAGGAGCTGCAGCAAGCACCTGAGTTCCAGATAAGTGCTCTCCATCTCAGGACATTAGGCAACTCGATCACCTTTGACCATCAATACCAACCAGAAAGGGACAAAAACTTGGAAACACAGAAGTCTCCTAATCAGATTGTGTACATCTAAGAATAAGAATTTGTTGCTACTATTTAAACTTGCAGTGTAACAATAATGAACTAAATGTTCCCAAATATATCTTTTCACATAATTAATGTTTAAAAGGGCTGATATTCTCTAAAACATATCAATGCTCTTTTGCTATCAGGGTGGAGACAAAAACCATCTGCCTTGTCTGAGCATAATAAAAACCACAGGAAGAACAACTGTCTATAGTTGACTGGTGAAACAAAATATAACACTAATCACACAACTAATGTGGCCTTCTAAAAGTCTCAAAAAACGCAAGGCTTTGAGAAAAGTCGAACTTAGCAACCTAGAGCTCAGAGAGTAAATCACAACATCCACAGTGATCTCACAACTGGCAGGTTCTTCTCTTTTAAAGTTCTCAACATTTCAAAGCAGGATGCCTGGGGATCCTCTCTCAAGAGTGTCATACTCTCCAAAGGCAAGAAAAAATTACACATTTTCTGGCTCTTCCCCCCACAGCATTTTCTGAAGAATGGAAATGTCTGCCTTCAAATATAGTTGCTATACCTAAAGAATTAAATTGCTCCTAGGTGCCTTTTGCCATACTGAACACAAGTGAGAACTACTTGTACCTGAACATTGAAAAACACTGCTTCATGATAATGAACTTGTCCATTACCTTTGCCCAGCCGGTTCAGTCTTCAGTGCTCCCTTTTCTCTAGCATCAGGCCCTACGGCTATACACGCTAGTTTCCAGAGAGCCTGAAAATAGAAAGAAAAGGCCAATTCTACAGATCTGTTTTGCACTGACTATCTGGAATATGACTTGTGTTTAAAAGTAGTAGAATATATATACCTGGCTTTGGTAATGACTTTCAGGAAGTAATCAATAGTATGAGAATGGTAGTGGCAGGTAATCTAATCTACCCTAAAACTAAATATCCATTAGTTAATTGGTCCCCAGACATCAGCCTCTGTTTATATAGTCCTTCTCATACAAGGTGACTGGAGATCATTCTGGAAGAGCTGAGCCTGAGGACTGTGAAGTCTGGCTACTGGAGGCAGAGAATGCTGGGGAAATAGCTATTAGTAAAACAAGCAGATTTCATTTAATGGGACTGAATGACAGGCGGGTCCTTACTACAGCCCTGCATAGCAAGAATTTCAACAAGCCCCCCGCCACCCCACATAAACAAAAGCAAGGCCCAACATTCTGATTATAAAGCAAGCCTTCCCCAAAGTCCAGCAGCTTCATGAGGCACAACCTCCTCTGTACCACAGATGCGGAAGTAACTCTCTACTGCCAATGCAGAGATAAGTAAAAGGTAAGTCACCAAAAATTTAATTTTTCTCATATTCTGAACTCAGTTCATTTTTAGTTCCTTTTGCATTAATTATTTTATGCTTCAATTAAGAAAGAATACTTTCTAAAATGCCCTCTAAGCCAGGTACAGTGGTGCATGCCTGTAATCCCAACTACTCAGGAGGCTGGGCAGGAGGATTGCAAATTCAAGGCTAGCCTCAGCAACTTAGTGAGACGCTATATCAAAATAAGAAATAAAAAGGGTTGGGGATGTGATTTAGTGGTAGAGTGCCCCTAAATTCAATCCCCAGAACCAAAAAAAAAAAAAAAAAAAAAAAGCCCTCTGAAATAACTTCATTTAGAAAAAAAATTTCAGTGAAGAGAATTATGAACCCAAGGGGCAGGTAAGTGTTTAAACAGCACAAAAACAAATGAAATAGCCTCTAACAAAAACCTACCAATTTCTAAGCAATATCTGAGACCAGTCAGAAGAAAGTGGCTCACCAGTGGCTAGAGAACAGCCAGCAAAGAACCCACTGGCTTGGCTTTGGAGGTCATATCTATTACTAAAGTTGCCACTCCTGGCCCTCAGCAATGAGCACAGCAGGAGGCGCTCAGCAAGCTCCTCCAAGATTCAGAACACAGGATGCTCAGAGTTTCTCATCAGGGTTTCAGAAATGCTGCATTTTCTGAAGAAATAAAATTCAAAAATTGCAGACACATTTCAAAAACAAGCTTCTAGGTTAGGTGACTACCTAATAACAAAGTTCAGAAATAAGATTAATACGATGGTCTCAAGGTCAGTGGGAAGATGCAGTTCCATGCACACATGTGCCTCATACCTGGAGTTTTACAAAGCAATCTATTCTTGATGAGGATTGTAATCACTGTCCCATTTACAAAACTGGAGCATAATAACAGAACTGAAATCTCTGTTCCACTTACAAAACACCCTCAAAAAAGACACACACATACCTGCAGAAGCCCCACCACTGTCCTCAGGCAACAATACCAAACGTCAAGTCTAAATGTCCATCTCTAAGAGTTAAATTCATATGGTACTATCATGGTGCTGATTTAATAGGATGAGTAGGGTTAAAATAAATTATTTTTTTTCTGTGAATCTTCTTCCCTTCCCACTTCCATCCCCATATACTACAGTATTTATGAAATTAGAATATAATGCTGGGCTTGGTGGCACACACCTGTAATACCAGCGGCTCAGGAGGCTGAGGCAGGAGGATCAAGAGTTCAAAGCCAGCCTCAACAAAAGTGAGGCGTTAAGCAACTGAGTGAGACCCTGTCTCTATAAAACACGAAATAGGTCTGAGATGTGGCTCAGTGACCAAGTGCCCCTGAGTTCAATCCCCGGTACCCCCACAAAAAGAATATAATAATCTGGTTAATAACAATTTTTTTTTTCCTTTTAGGAGTATTGTATCAACTGCTAGGATTTGTTCAGAGGCTGATTTTCCCCTGTGTATTGTGTTTGTGCTGTTGTTAATGAATATTCCTGTTATATTGCATAATCCTAACTTTAATTTTGTTTATTTAAAGTTAGGAAAATCATTCCTTCTAATTAAAAATACCAATAGTTGTATAATGCTAGCAAGGATATTGACATGTGTTTTCAACAGAATATTAGTATATATTATTATGTGTACCTAGATTCCTGGAATCTACACCCTGCCATCAACAACCAGGCTACCTTCTGCAGTGAAGGGGCTCCTTGCCAGGGCTCAAATCTACTGGATGGCTGGTCTCAGAGGTAAAGCAAAGGCAAATTGACTTAAGGGTTCACTTGGGGTGGCTAGTCAATACACATCACAGCATTACTGGTTAGTCTTGAAACAGGCAAGTGGGGGAAGGATTACAAAATAAAGACTTCCAAGGTATTTTCATTTTGCCACACAGTTAGGACACATGAAATCTTGAGAACAATTAAAGCTGCATGTTGCCAAATGCAGAATAATAAATTTCAAATGAATCAGAATGTGCTAAAGAATCAGAGGTTGTAATTATTAACTCTATCAATAAAGCTTGGGCTGGGGTTGTGGGTCATGGAAGAGCAGTGTGAGGTACTGGGTTCAATTCTCAGCACCACATATAAATAAATAAAATAAAAATCCATTGACAACTAAAAAAATATTTAAAAAAAATAAAGCTCGAAGGTGGGAAAGGTATTCTCCAAAGGGGGCCATGCCTAAACCAAAGGACCTACGAGTGAAGACACGACTGCGAGTGCCCACCTGTAGATGCAGTGAGGGTGGACGGTTCTGATGGAGAACAAAGCAGAAGTTGGAAACATGTAGCAGCAAATAGACTAGATTGTTTAGCTAGCTCTAACTGGTTGAAAGCCACAGAATGGATCAGCTGATTTTAAGAAAGATACTTTCTGATGTGCCATAACAGGATATCAGTTCTGCAAGCCTTCTTCAAAAAAATTAATATCATACAAAACTTGTGCAGTAGTGTCAATCCAGTAGGAAGTACCTCAAAACAGTATTCTATAACAAAGACTCTTGGCAGGCATTATGTGACATTTAAAAAAAGGAATATCTGTGTCTACCATTCTATTTGCAACAATATTGTCTACTCCAGACTATAAACTCAAATCCAGACTATCAGTGATTCTGGTTGCTCTACACAGTATCCAGCAGAGTACTGTCATTCTAATGCCATCTGATCACATGGTAGTAGACTGTGTCCGGTGAGGGCCAAAAAAACCATTAAAAGCACCAGATGAAATCACCACCAATGAGTGCATAGACTCATTACATGCAGCTCTCTCAATGGTAAAGTAGGCCAAAAGGCCCACAGGTGTGAACTCTCAGCAAAAGGCCTACCTTTGAAGGTATCTTTTTTTTTTTCCCCTACTTGGTGAAGTGGCTCACTATGTTGCCCAGACTGGTCTTTAACTCTAGGGCACAAGTGATTCTCCTGCCTCAGCTTCCCAAGTGCTGAAACTACAGGCGCGTGCCATAGAGCTTGGTTTTAAGGTATTTTAAGTAAAGGCCTGATTAGACAGATATAAATTTTTTAAAATTCTAATCCAACCCTGGTCCCCAAACCCCATCTCATTTATACATCTGACTCAAAAGTAAAATACTCATCTCTACATATGGAGACTTCTATAAAGCCACCTGCACACAGTGACATAGAAATCTCACTGATTTCAGTCTCCTGTCTACTGAAATGATATAAAGACTCAGAACAGAAAAAAAAAAAGCATTGGTGATAGTAAGAGACTCTTCTACTTTGTCTGTTTTAAGGATTTCAGACCACTCCTAAATCATTCCAAATTCTGTTATACTTTGTTTACCTGTGTTCAGGTCAGCAATAATCCATCAACCATGCAGTTCCTTCTAACCAGTCTATCGGCTGTTGTTTCCTGATACTACGTCAATAAAGGTAACCATGACATTTGCTTTGGATGGGAGTCAAGTGTCTATCTGGGATGCAGTAAAGGGCAAGGCCTAATGAACAGTGCCATGTGGTTTCTAAACTAAGCAGCAGAGAGAGTTAAACTAGTATTTGTGGCAATTCTGGGGTGTGATGTAATTAACCACTACCCAAGACAGTTAGAATTCTTCAGTTCAGCCACTCCTCTTTAATGGAACTGATAAAAGGTACTTCATAAGCCTACTTTATTTCTGAGCACAAAGGTATGATAATTTCACAACAAGTGAATGTATTTCCCCCCAGACTGGTTCTAAGGCCCTAGGCTAAATGTCTAAGTTCAGTGAATTGCAGTTTTGTCTTCATGGTCCCCCTGCCACCATGGGAGGATAAAAGACATCTGGGCAAGAAAGGTGCTCCAGGAAACCACACCAGGGTCACGAAAAACCCTGTTCTTATGGTGGTTTCAGATCTTTAAGGTTCCCAAGGATCCTTGGGATGCTGGTCCAATTCCTGCGTTTATAGATATGAAAACTAAAACCCAAGGTGATGTAACCATTTAGTGGCTGAGCTTAGAATACACGTATTGTCACTATTTTTTGTTGTCTTCACTAAAGGGAAATATCTGCAACTTAGATCTAGTTACATTTGAGAAACCTATTAGGTCACTTACTTTGATGGAAAAGCATCCTAACAAGTTTAACTAATAAATTCATAAAGCCATCACCAACTTATAAAAAACCACAATTGATCCATTTTAGGATGGATTCTCATGTGTAGTTAAAATTGTTTTTGAGAAGTCCTCATGTGATATAATCAATGCACAATATATAAAGGCATAGAAATGTTACAGTGAACCCCATTAATCTGTATAATTAATATGTGTTTAAAAATTACATGAAGTAGATAATATCATACTTACGAAGCAGAAGGAGAAGTTGTTGTCCTCATATGGAAACCCAAGGGAAAATCTCAATTAGATATCAGAATGTTCAGTCCTGATAACAGCAATCAATCTGAAACTGTCAATTTTGCTCTTTATATTTTGGCTACAGATTTCTTTGGGGAGTGGAAAGGGAGTGGGTCAAGTAGAAAGTGGATAAAATTACATACAAACAACTGTATTTATGGCATAATTGCCACCTACACTTGCCAAATGTTGCCAAACTTCATATGTTAAATATCAGGAAATACTCCTCTAGTAAAGATACCTGGCCAGACTGACCTCCCCAGCCAAAACCTCCACTGTTTGAAGTACTTAGGATTACCCACTCTCTACCAACCAAGTCCACCATACTCCCTTCTTCTCTCCAATTTATCTGGATCGACGTAAGTCCATGTGGTTCCACACAACACAGATCAAACAGCAACCTGTTTACCACTTCTGGAGTATGTAATTTCAAAGATGAAAAGGGTTGAAGAGATTGCCTTACCAAACCTCTCATTTCACAAGAGGGGAAATCAAGGCCCGAGAGGCGAAGTGACTTGCCCAAGGCACCACAGACAGTTAACGTAGGCACAGGGCTGGCTCAAGGTCTCTGCCTCCCCATCTGGTCTTTTGCCCACTGCACCACACTGTAATTTCACTACTTTAAATCATGGTTCTCTGTAAGTTATAAGTGTAAATTATTTCAAGCCTGAAGCTCCCCTTTGAATCCTACTAGAGTAGATGAAGATCAGCACTCTGCTCTGATATGAGGGTTGGATCTTTTAGATGAGACCAAAACATAATCTGTAGATTCTCTAAAGACATCCAATATACCAAACAACACTGCAAATTATACTGGGGGTGGTCATAAAAAATTATCTAGATGAAAATTCCTCAGATCCCACTATAGATCTAAGTGGGTGGGAATAACACCACAAAAAGTCAGAGGTCACAAGTCTTAACCACCATTAAAAAATTCCTACAATACATACCCATCTGGCCCACTTCTTTAAAATTTTTAGAATTTTATTTTTTGGCATAAAAGTTATATATGCTTATCGTGTACAACATGATGTTTTCTTGTTTTGCAGTACTGTGGATTAAACCCAGGAGCCTTCTACCTCTGAGTATATCTCCAATCCTTACTTTTTAAATCTTATTTTGAGACAGGATCTCACTAAGTTGCTGAGGCTGCCTAAACTTGTGATCCTGATCCTCCTGTCTCAGTCTCCCAAGTAACCAGGATTACAGATGTGTGCCGCTACACCCAACAATGCAGGCCTTTTTTTTTTTTTTTTTTTTTGGTACTGGGGATTGAACTCAGGGGCTCATACATGCTAAGTACAAGGATGTAGGCAGAACTACATCCTCAGCCCAACATGATGTTTCAATGTGTGTGTGTGTGTGTGTGTGTATATATATATATATATATATATATATATATATTACAAGATGGCTAAATCAAATGAGTGAATTACCTCACATATTTATTTTTGTGTGTATGCGTGGTGAGAACATTTAAAATCTACTCTCGGCAATTTTCAAGTATGTAATAGATTGTTATTAACTATAGTCACCATGTTGTAAAATAGATATCCTGACCGGCCCAGTTCTTTTTTTTTTTTATTTATTTTTTTATTGTAAACAAATGGGATACATGTTGTTTCTCTGTTTGTACGTGGCGTAAAGGCATACCATTTGTCGGCCCAGTTCTAATGATCTAAAAAGATGCTCTGTGATGAAGATGATGATGCAGCCACTGACAGGTGTTAACACCTCTGTGACAACATCAGTGCTAAGGAAATGCACCACTGATTAGCACGGGGGAATCCCTTTGAAAGGTAAGGCCCACACAACGTAAGCTATGACTGCTTCACTTAGAAGGAATAAGATGCACACAAAAAAGGAGGTTACTTAGTGACTTTTCCATGCGAAAAAAAAAACTTAAGTCATCAGATTTCTGTAATTTCAGCACATATTCCTGTTTTCTAGACTCATCGAAGAGGCAGTCTTTCTATAATTCTCACATATTTGGACAGAGACAGGAAAGCATAAGAAACTGCTTGGAAGACTGTGTTGGTACAACCAAACCCAGAGCTGTGGCTTGCAAATGGAGGACTCTGAGAAGCAGGCACAAAGCAAGAACTGCCAAGAGGGAACACTGCTTCTTTCTCCAGCTTATCAAGTGGTTGGCAGGAAACAGAAGCAGGAGAGAATTACCAACAAGGAGATAGCAAACCTCTGGGTTTAAGGAAGAGGGCTTTCTATACGTCAAAGCACAAAACTTCTTTCTGAAAAAAGGAAAAATGGCTCTCAGGCCAGGAATGGGGAGGGGACATGTTTTATAGGACATACTCCTATCAATAGGCTCAAATTTCCCAGGAATCTCTATCCTTAATGTCACCATCCTGGTCAGGTTCTGTCTATTCTGGAGGTCATCCAATCTTACTGCCAACTTCTCTGAGTCCAGAAAGTAGATTCATGGGCATGTGGACCATGGGACAAGGTGGCTAAGCTTCCAAATTCATTTTTTCTTTTGAAAACTGAGGAACAGCAACATCTCCCTAAATGCTAAGGAAGCAAAATAAACATTAAGAATTTCAAAAGCAAAAGTTATATAAATAGTAAGGAAGATCACTTAATAAAAGAATTGGTGGTAGCCAAAGATATCACCAGAAAATAAACAAAACTCAAAAAGCTGATCATCCACTCTGTCTCAAAACTCGATTGCTTCTCATCCCTTACCCTCATGGGTAACAGTATATAGATAGTGCTGACAGAGACAAGAGAGAATGATCAAGGAAAGGTTGAAAGAGTTTGCTTTGGGTGTTTAAGAAGGAAGACTAATTACTGAAAAGATTTTCTCCAAACAGCACTACATTTTAATTTCTGGAATTGTATGTTAATCATTTGAAAACTTTTATGTGGCATATCATTTTCTGATGATACTGAACAATTTGACTAGTATTTGTTAAGTTCAATATAGTGCCTGGACAATATGATATGGTTTTTAAAAGACATATTCTGGAGCCAGATCACCTTGGACAGTTACTGACTGACTCATTTATGCCCTGGTTTTCTCATCCATACAGTGGGGATAATAATAATAAAATCTACTTATAAGGGTTGCTAGGAGATTTAAATGAGTTCATATATCCTTAGAACAGTGCTTAGAAATACGGTAGGTGCCACATCAGAGTTATTATTATCAATCATAATTATTACTGTGTGAGACACCACAATCTATCAAAGCAAATGAGATCTGATTCCTGCCCTCACGGAGTTTATTATCTAACAAGGAACCACAGAAGTCAAGTAATCATGCGAATAACCAATTGCTCTAAGTGCTTGGAAAGAGACAGAGGGAACCGTGAGTGTATAACAGAGGACCATCTGGTTTTGTGATGTGTTTGTGGGCAGAGGTCGGGGGGCTACAGTGCCAAAGGTTTTCTTGAAGGAGTAATGTGTGAGTTAAAATCTACAGGAAAAGGGAGAGGAAAGGAAGAATTCCCTAAGCAGAGGGAACAGCTTGTGCAAAGACCCTGAAATTGAAGATAATTTACTGTTTTTCAGGACAAGAGGGACCAGTGTGGCTGGAGAAAGAAAGCAGAAGGGGTAACAGATAAGGTGGGGCTAGGGGAGCAGGGGTACACTAACACACAGCGGGCCACCCAAGCCAGAATTTCCTTTACATGACTGATTTGTTGCCTATGTGGCCCAGAGAGAGAGCAGGAAGGTGTGTGGATCTGTAGGGAAAACCTGAACTCCACTAAGGTGAAGCCTTACATCAACCACACACAATCTATGTGCACATTCTAGCTGAGTCTTCCATACTTTTAATTTAATATTAATTTTAGACTAATACTGCTTAACTGACTTATAGCTGAATATTAGGGTAACACACTAAAACTTGATGGAAATGTTTTAAATGCAGCCTTCAGGACAACCCTGACACAAGCGTCTGGTCTGAAGGTCTGGCCAATCATCTGATATAGGATCAGAAAGCACCTTCTGAAGGCCAAAGTGTTAAACCTACCTCTCCTCTCTTCTTTTTGTTTTTGTATGGGAAACCCAGGAGTGCTTAACTACTGAGCCACATCCCCAGCCCTTTTTATTTTTTATTTGGAGACAGGCTCTCGCTAAGTTGTTTAGGGCCTCGCTGAGTTGCTGAGGCTGGCTTTGAACTCGCGATCTATCCTGTTGCCTCAGCCTCTGAGTTGATGGTATTACAGGCATGCACCACCATGCTCAGCTCTTTCCTCTTCTCAATCTCCACAGTACACTTGGTTATTTCAGTAGGTAGAAATCTTGGGGATGCTAACCTCATAGGATGAGGTTGTCACTGAATCATGGTCTCACATTACTCAAGCAGGTAGGTAAGGACTTGAAGAACTCATCAATCTCGCCCAGGCACTCCCTGCTTCGCCTGTCTTCCTGTTGGCTGACTCTTTGGTTCCTAACTCTTACTTGCTAGTTCACTTATTTCAACCTCACCCCAGACTCTCTATTCTATCCTACATATATAAAGAAGGGTCCTGTTATGTACAAGGCACTGAACACCAAGGCCTACACAAACCCTTGCCTTCAGGGAGCTGACCACTTAGGAGAAGAATTGTGGAAGGAAAGGAAAAAGACTTTAAGTTCTTCATGTTTCCTGCCAGCTGACTTGGCAGCATCCCTAAGCCCTGCCTGGGGCAATCCCTAAGCTTCTGAGCCACACTACCATGCTTGGCCAAGTCATCTTACTTTTCAGCCTAGCCTGTGTCCACATGACTCCAAAATCTGTTGATTATCTCCTTAAAACTCCAAGTTTAAAAAAACAAAGTTCCTCCAATTACCCCCCAAGAACTTGGCACATGCTTAATAGATTTTTTTGGGGGGATGAAGCTGAAAGAAGGTGAAGTGGGGTACACAGGTGTGTGTTCTGGTTTGGGCTCTGGGCTAGTCATTAGATTTCTCCAGGTAACCATTTCTGGTTCTATGAAGGAAGAAGACAGAGTTGGATGAAACCTTTTAGTCCTGAAGCACAATTCTGACCTACCTGGCCTTCATCTCTCTTCAGGCTTTGCTGTAGATTCTTCTAGCCCAAACCAATCAAAACATGCCCAAAACCCACCAAGATAGTTTAGAAGTCTTGATACCTCTGAACATAGTCATTCCCAATCCTGATTTTGCAACATCCTGGTGTCTCCACTTATCTCAAAATATTGCAACACTAGATACTAGTAATAATCTGATTCACTGTAAGGTTCAGGGTGGGTAAAACAAATAACACAGAAATCAGCTAATGTACGTAGAACCAGAAGGCTGACTCCTAGCTACACATACATGCTACAGACTCTAAATCCACCATCACATACACAAAAAGGAAGACCTCTATTCTTCTCCAAGCCACAGATCAGATAAGTGACTGAAACTTTACCAGGCACCAAAAACCCCAAGACTTCCAAGTACTGAAACATCAGATCAAGATGACTTAGGGTTTGTTTCAGAAGCAACTGTGGCTTGGTTCCCAGTCAGTTGAGTACCAAAACTACAGATAAACTTCTTCTTAATCTCTATGTGTAAAGGAACTGTTTTCTTCTTTTCAAAACCAGACCAGGGCAAATGGAAAATGAACCCTAACAGAATGATAGGATAAAATCACTGGATTGTTCAGAGCAAGTAGTACATTTGTGATCAGAGATTCCCTAAATCTGGTCTAACAATTTTCATACAGTATTTCAGTTTATCTGGAGGTGATACAAATACTTCTATAATGGAAAAAATTTAATTTTATTTGCTGTAAAATACGCACACACACACGCACACCCCACACACACACTTGTATTTGGGAGAGGAGCCATCATAAAAATCAAAGAATTGCTGGCTCTGTTCCCTGAGTTTAGGAGCATTCTGAGGTTTCCCTGACAGAATTTTAAACTTTTTCTTCTCAAGTTATAAAATCGGACAATGGTCACACTCGATGCCTCAAATTTGCTCAGGATTTCTGGACATACCTGTGAATTGTCAACACCAGTCCTCTAGAAGATCAGAGGAGAAAGAAACTAGAGTACAGACCTGCACGCTGACCCTGACGCTAAGAGCCATGGCGCTCCCTGGCGCGCAGGGGGCTTTATCTGCAGCAGCACCGTGGTCAGCGTGCAGGCCCACACCTCTGCTGAGGCCTGCAGGGCAGGGGCTGCATCTGATGGAACAGGACAATTGTGGCAACTTGCCAGGCCCCATCTCTCTTGCTCTGCTTTATGTTTTCTGCCTGCTCCTGCCACAGAATTTTCTTACATTCTTTGTGATTTATATATTCACCATGTTATTATTTCTGGCCTGTCTCTACCAAGTAGATATAAGGTCCATGAGGGCTGGGCGACAATGTTTTAGTTCATTAATGTACCAGTGATTGGCCCATGATATGCATTATGGTTTAGATAGGAGGCGTTCTCCAAAAGCTCATGTGTGAGAAAATGCAATTATTTTCAGAGGTGAAATGATAAGATTAGGCGAGGTATAACCTAATTGATGAATTAAACCACTGATATAGATAAACTGTGCGGTAACCGCAGGCAGGTAGGGTGTGGCTAGAAGTTAGGTCACTGGGGGTATGTCTTCGGGGTTTATATTTTGCACTTGGTAAGTGAAGTGCTCTGTTTCCTGGCTGTCCTGTCCTGAGCTGCTTTCGTCCACCACACCCTTCCGCCATGATGTTCTGCCTCATCTTGGGCCCAGAGCCATCAACCTCTGAAACTATGAGCCAAAAAATTTTTTCTTCCTCTCTTTCTCTCTCTCTCTCTCTCTCTCTCTCTCTCTCTCTCTCTCTCTCTCTCTCTCTCTCTCTGGTACCAGGGATTGAACCCAGGGGTGCTTAACCACTGCACCACATCCCCAGCACTTTTTACTTTTTATTTTGACCCAGGGTCTCACTAAATTGCTTAGAGCTTTGCTAAGTTGCTGGGGCTGGCTTTGAACTTACCATCCTCCTGCCTCAGCCTCAGCTGGGACTACAGGCATGCCCCACCATGTCCGGCTGTCCATGTTGTTTTTGTCAGGTCTTCTGGTCAAAGTAGTGCAAAGCTGACTAAACAATGGACTTTTAAAAATCAGTGAGTTTGTGCCCAACCAGGGACAACAAAGACAAAAAAAATCAGTGAGTAAATAAATGGACAAACAGATAGATTAAAGAGAAGTTCACCACATTCAGGAGTGTGGAAGCAGAGGTCAAAACAAAGCAGTCCTCCCATCTTCCATTTCCCTAGGTGAGAACACAACACTGGGCCAAAGAGAAGGTGGCTGGCAACTGTTCACTTTAACGAAAGTGGTGTTTCCAATTTAAGAAGACATTTGGAAATAAGCCCACCAAAGAGATTTTTTTCTGGTTCCATTGCCTTGCTTCACACAGGAGGCAGGGGTAGTTCATTTGCCCAAAGTCTCACAGCTAGCTAGTAGAGAACCCTCCCCTCTGATCCCCATCACTGGAAGAATACATTGTCATTGTGTGGGTCAAAACGTTTATGGAAACAAATGACTGCCTACATTCTAAAACAGCTAAAACGGTCAATGATGCCACCCTATCTACTGAGGGAGTGAAGAACTGGAACTGCTGGCTGGGACTTCTATCTGAAGCATTAATAATTGCATGCATTTATGTACATACGATGTGTTATTTTGATACATATATACAACATAAAATGATCAGAGCAAGGTAACTAGCATATCCATCATCTTAAATATTATTTCTTTGTGTTAAGAACACAGTCACCCTACCATAAGCTACAGAGCTCTTTTCTCCAGTCTAACTATATTTTTGTACCTAATCACCTACCACTATTCCCCTCATCCCCCAGCCCTTCCCAGGTTCTGATAACCACGATTTTACTCTCTATTTCTATTAGATCAATTTCTTTAGATTTCACACGTGAATGAGAACATGGGATATCTGTCTTTCTGTGCCTGGCTTATTTCATTTAACACAAACACCCTCCAGTTCCATCCTTGTTGTTGTTGCAAATGACAGAGTTTCTTTCTTCTTCTTGACTGAATAATATTCCATTGTGTATATATACCACATTTACTTTATCAGTACATGTGTAGTTGGACACCTAGGTTTGATTCCATATCTTGGCTATTGTGAATAGTGCTGCAGTAAACATGGGAGTGCAGCCGTGTCTTTGGCATACTAATTTCTAGGAAAGTTCTTTTTTGTTCAGATGCTTCCTACTTGTGCTTTAACTGTCTAACTTACTCCTTCCATGAATTCCTTTTGTCCACTCCCTAAGCTATTTCACTCTTGCTACAGAGGCTCTTTTAAAACCACAAGGATGACTTTACCTGTCAGGGTACTGTGACAGAACCTGTTTTGATTCTCAGTCTCTTCATATATGGAAAAGGCAGAAATAATAAATAAGCATAAGTGTTTTGGGTAACTTTTAATAAACCTCTAAACCTTGCATAATTCAATAACTAAGTATATTTTAATATAAGGCCAGCACCAATTAAAGAAAAAATGCTTCTAAAAAGCACTACCTGCTCTTTAGAAGTTGAATAATACAGTACAAAAGAAAAAACATAATACTAGATTCTCTATTTCTTTCTTTTTTTTTTTTGCAGTGCTGGGGATTGAACTCAGGAACTTGTGCTTGCAATGCAAGCACTCTACCAACTGAGCTATCTCCCCAGCCCTTTCTCTATTTCTTATTCACCACCAACTAGCAAAATCTTCCAATCCTAGCCTCCCTATAAAATGAGCCAACGCTGCCTCTGCTTTGTCCAGTGCTCTGATATTATTAAGCACACATAGACGCACTGCTTTGCCCAGGATTAAGGCACAGGGTTTACTTGAAGGCTTCAACCTGGTTGCACCTTTGAGTCACTTGGGGTTTAAAACTAAGCCAGGATCCACTTCCTTTGATTCTGATTTCCTTCACTTAGGATGATCTGGGCATAGGGTTTTTAAAAGCTTCCCAGGTGACTAATTTGAGTCAGGGCTGGGAAGCACTGCTTCAAGTAACATGGCCTAAGTGCAGCTGTGGCCTTCTATGCAGATGTTTCTCTCACATCTGTAGGCCCCCAGGAGTCACGGGTCATTGACTTTAAGAGGAAAGAGATCTGATTGACTATAGTCAACAAACGCCTCTGACTCAACCAGAGACCAATGACAATGTCAGGTTCTGGTGAGCTGACAGCACAGTTTGTTCAGAAAACGTATGAAAAAATTTGGTTTCCATGACAAACATTCCCAAGGCCTGCATAAATGATTATTAACCCATCTGAATTAGAAGGGGGAAAATAATCCACTGGAAAATGAGATGGTTTTGAATTATAATTATAAATTAGTCTATTAACTAAGGAAACCATGTTTAACACATAAGAGGATGACCCTGGATCAAGGTTCATTTTTTAACAGTGAAACATCTTGCCAAATGAAAAATGGTACAGGCATGGAATAATAACAAACCATTTATCTAATGGGTTTGGAAATGAAAAAATTGATCTCATTACTGGTATGAATCAAGAGGGTATCACTTGGGTTGTGTCCACCCAAGCAAGACTCCTGGAAGCCTCACTAATGCTGTAGAAACATACACTACTTATGAGACCCCATTAAAGAACACAGAATACAGCTGGGAGGGGTAGCACACACCTGTATCCCAGCAACCCGAGGAGGCTGAGAATTGCAAGTTTGAGGCTAGGCTGGGCAACTTAACAAGTCTCAAAATAAAAAATAAAAGGTGGGGGTACAGCTCAGTGGTACAGTGCCCCTGAATGCAATCCCTAGTTCTGGGAAAAAACAAAAAACCAAATATGACTACAAACAATTAAAACAGCATCTACCCCTATGCTGAAAAATCCACAACCCACTCGTTTGATGATAAAATAGTCCCTTATTTTATTGGTCATAATGAGTCCCAAAGAGGAATTCAATATTTGCTGAGTTCCCCCACAGAGGGGCTGGCCAACACGCCAGGCTAAATGCGACAGGGGATAAACAGAGAAGCAAGGCAGGTCCCTCTTCTCTCTAGCACAGATCAGCAAGATCAGTCTCTCTCTCACACACACACACACACACACACACACACACACACACACACACTCCCCCCTCCAGGGCACACTTCTGGTCCCCTCCTCCCTGCCTCAGGAAGCTGAGTCCCTCCTCTGGGGTCCAGCGATCACATGGCCATGGTCATCATGATTCTCTCTCTTGTCACCCCAGGTCTGCTTCTGGTGTCAGAACTGCTTAGCATGTGGGGGCTTCTGCAAAGGAGAATGCCCAGAACCAGCCTAATGATCAGAAATTCCATCTTTTCAGGATTTCTTGGTGAAGGCTGTGACTGAACTAGAAAAGAACAACTTTGGTTAAAGGCTTCTAAGACATGAACTTTCAGTTTTGCTATTTCAGACATAATAGTGGGTGCGATGTTACTGAAAAACACACACCTGCTTGGATATTATTAGACCCCCCCAAATGGAAAAAATAAATAAATAAATAAAAGCTTAAGCTGTGAACTGGGTTTAGTGGCCTCTTAATCTCCAGTCTCTCCAGAGCTGGCTCTGGAACAGTGAAGATGGTCCGTCTCCCTCGTGGAGCTTCTCAGGTAAAGCAGCATTTCTTTTCAAAGCTGCATCTTTGCATCACTGCAACAAGCAGTAGGAAGCTGTGACTTGCGGCAGGAATAAGCTCTGAGTGCTTTCCAGAAGTCTACAAGTAGCCTCCTTGGGGGCCAGCCTCCTTCTCTAGCCCCCAAGCTCAGGGCAACCCGCGGCGCCTGCTCCTCAGGCTGCAACAGGGGAGCTGGACCCATCTGTCCTAACAAATGCACCAGAACCTGAGCTCTGAAGGGGCTGCTCTCTCGGGGGAGGCAGGGGAATTCGGTTCAAAGTTTGGTTCTGTCATTCACGTATGACCCTGGGCAGGTCACCAGCCCTCTCTGGCCTTGGCTTCCTCATATGTTTGCTCTAGATAGAGTTTCAACTTGGGAGGGAGGGTCATGGCTGAGAGGAGGTGGTATGTGCCCCAAACTCCACTCTCCAAGGCTCTAATATGCACGCACACATGCGCATATGTAAAATATATTTTAAAATATCTAAAAATTCCATTTTCACTCAACTTAAAATCCACAGTGCTAAAAGAAAACAGCATAGCCCTCACTGTCATTAAGGGGTATGTGTCATAGGCCTTGTGTGCACCTTGAGACGCACTGGACCAGACAGCTGAGACCCCCATTGAGCAGTCTACTCTATTCTGACTTCAGTGCACCAGAGAGGCTATCAATTTACTCACATATGCTACTATTTCCGGAATTTTTTTAGAAACTCCCTGCAAAGGATATACTTTTGAATCCCCTGCTCAGTTGAGGATGAATTTCATTTGAACAAACAAGTAAAAATCAAATCCAAGTGTCCTCAATACATTGTGTGATCAAACAAATAAAAAAATTGCAGTGTGATTCATGTAAAAATTGTATTAAGCAAAGACTGGAAGGAATTGGGAAATGTTTTAAGTTGTGTAAGAATAATGGGCCTAAGAATAAATATATGATTTTTTAAGGTTACTTTCTGTTTTAAAGTTGAATTATTAAGTGGGTTAGATAAATTATTAAATGATACAATTCAGGGCTGGGGTTGTGGCTCAGTGGTGGAGTGCTTGCCTAGCATGTGTGAGGCACTGGGTTCAATCCTCAGCACCACATAAAAATAAATAAATAAAGGTATTGTGTCCATCTATAACTGAAAATATTTTTTTAAATGATCAATTCCACATTTTTAAAAAGATGATTTGTATAAAATGTAAGCTGACCCCAAAGGAGTGATTATTTTGAAAGTGACACATTGGTTTGGATGAATAAATTCAGGTATGTTTGTGGGAAAAGCAAAACAAACAAGAAACAACAAAAGGGATGACTGTCATCAAATGGCACTTTAATCTTCCTAGGAAAAACAGCTGTATGGACAAGCCACATGCTTTAAGAAGAGCAGCCTCCAAAGGAACAATCAATACATCAACTCTTGATTGTAAACAGTCTCAAGGCAAAACTTTCAATGGCTTCATAACACAGCATACAAAGAATTTTATCTGTAGGAGATAGGCTGCCCTCAAAACCAGAGTAACAGAATTACTCCAAAATACTTCAGGGTGCTTATGGGGGGGCCACATCTGCTAGAAAGTGATTAGTTTCAGATTCTGAAACCACTGCAGACCAAAGGATGCTGTAGACAAGCTATTTAACACACCAGAATAAAAAATTTTCTCAACAGCTCTTAGGTACGTAGGACGTTATCCAGAGATTGCCATGGTCACCTTCACCTTTAAAACATAAACAAAATCTAGCCAGGCACAGTGGCCCCGAATGTGATCCCAGCTACTGGGGAAGCTAAGGCAGAAAGATGAATAAATGAATGAATGAATAAATAATTAAACAGTAGGTGATGTAGCTCAGGGGTAGAGTGCTTGTCTAGCATGCTTGATCCCCAGTACCATGCATACATGCATATAAAATCTACAAACAAAATCTAAAAATTCCATTTTTATTCAACTTAAAATCTATAGTGCTAAAAGAAAAAAGCTTACCTTTATTTATTATTTTTATTTTTATTTTTTTGTACTGGGGATTGAGCCCCGAGGCATTTAACCACTAAACAACATCCCCAGCTCTTTTTTGTATTTTATTTAGAGACAAAGTCTCACTGATTGCTTAGGCCTTGCTAAATTGCTGAGGCTGGCTTTGAATTCACCATCCTTCTGCCCCAACCTCCCAAGCCACTTTGATTACAGGCATGAGCCACTCAACCTGGCTAAGAGCTTACTTTTCAAATGGCTATCATACTGGATGTGATGGCACATGCTGGGAGTCCCAGAGATTACTGTCTCAAAATTAAAATTAATAAATAGGGTTAGGAATATAGCTTAGTGATAAAGTGAAACTGGGTTTAATTCTGAGTACCACAAAAATAATAATAAAAATAAATAAAATAGCTATAAAACCAATTTGAGATAAGTTTTTTGCTTTTTAAAACATCCAACATTCCTTGGGTGTTTCCAGGGGACTGTAAAACAGTACAAACAGCAAATTTCACCTCAAGGAATTCATTCCAAGCAAATAATTAAGTAGTTAATATACATTCAAGAGTTGAGCAACAAGGAGGTTTGTCACATTGTTTATAGTTCTAAAACTGAAAGAGTCTCAATATCTAAATGGTTGAATAGTCAAATTATGGTCCATCCATTCAGAGAAATTCTATGCAGTTAGTAAGAATGATGTTGCAGAGTTAGTTATGGACAAAGAAAGATCTATTTCAGTTTGGGTTTGGGGAAGACAAAATTATCTCTGTAGACATGTGCACAGAAAAAACTCTCTGGAAGCAAACACATTAAGATGTTAGTAAGTTAGCTATCAGGTAAGTGCAAATCAAAACCATAATGAGCTGGGTGCAGTGGCACAGGCCTATTATACTAGCTACTCTGGAGGCTGGAGTAGGAGGAATTCAAGTTTGAGGCCAGCCTGGGCAACTTAGCAAGACTGTGTCACATGACAAAAAAAGAAAAGGGCTGGGAATGTAGCTCAGTGGTAGAATGCTCCTGGGTTCAATTCCCAGTACTGGTACTGAAGGAAAAAAATAATAAGTTACCATTTTATACCAACTAGGATGGCTACAATAAAAAAAGACAATATAAGTGTTGGTGAGGACACGAGACACTGGAACTCTATAAAACAGCACAGCTGCTTTTTGAAAACAGTCTGGCAGTTCCTTGAAACATTAAACACAGACTTACCAGATGACCCAGCAATTCCATCCTCGGTACTGACCCAGAAATTTCACTCCAAGAAAAGTAAAACTGTATGTGAATTCAAAAACTTGTACATAGCCAGGTGCAGTGGCACACACTTAAAATCCCAGTGACTGAGGAGGCTGAGGCAGGAGGATCCCAAGTTCAAGGTGAGCCTCAAAAATTTAATGAGGCTCTAAGCAACTTATCTCAGTGGTAAAGCACCCTGGGTTTAATCCCCAGTATAAAACAACAAACTTGTACACATATGTGCTTAGTAGCATTATTTATAAGAGCTAAAAAGTAGAAATAACCCAATGTTCACCAACTAATAATGGACTAACAAAATGTGGCATATCCATATAATGGAAGATTATACAGCAAGAAAAAGGAATTAAGTACTGGCACATGTGGTGATGGTTGTATAATTCTGTGAATATATTAAAAAACCACTGATTTAAACATTTTAAATGAGTGGATTGTGATGATGGTTCAATTATGTCTCCATAAAGTTGTTGAAAATATTAACAGAGGCAATGTTTGGGTAGTAGGACTAGAGGAGAGTTTTTTGTTTTGTTTAATTTAGGCTTATCTATCCTAACTTTTCAATAATGAATATGATTACTTTAAGAGATCTTTTAAGAAATCTTTCCACGTTATCATAAAGAAAGCATCAAACATAGAAAATTTTTTGAAAGTTAAAAAGGAAGTACACCTTTCCTTATAACTATGGAAAACTGGTAACAATCCTTATGACACAGCAGGGCAAATGCTCGGCAAAGCATGGTTTATTCCCAAATCAATCCCAATCAGTTAGGACCCCATTCCCCAAGCTGGGCTGGGCACAGAAGCTCAAATGCTTTTACATTGATGATGGTTTACTAAGGTGCTACCAAAGCAACAAATGTATGGCATAATTCCAGAGTTATAAGAAACATTCTGGGGGTTGGGGGAGGAACACATATTTTTATTTGTATGTGAACAAAGATCATAGATAATAAGAAGTGACACAGAGCCTAAAACTAACTTTTAAATTTTTAAAACTTTTTAAATTTTTAAATTAAAAAAAAGAATGTAATCAATGACCTTATGATTATTACTATTATTATGTGGTGCTGGGGACTGAAGTCAGGGCCTCGCTCGTGCTGGGCAAGCGCTCTGCCACTGTGCCACATCCCAGTCCTGATTACTATTTAAGTTCTGCTTTTCCCAATCTATACCTGGTCTGCTGTACTCATCTGAATATCTCTGCATTGTGTTGCTCTGAGGTAGGGAAGTCTGACACCAAACATAGAATGTGGATAAAGATAAAGATAGGAAACAATCTTCAGCTTCTGGGAAATATATCCAACCAGCATGTTTATTATTCACAGACTATGATTCATCATCCCTATTTTTTTAAGCCAGCATCATACTGTAATCATATTGCTAGGTTACAGGCCCCCAAGTTATTTGAAAATAATAAAAGTCGAAATCAATTAAAAGGACACATTAGGCTAAAACCCTATATCATTTCTTTCAATTTTTTAAAATAATTTTTTAGTTGTTGATGGACCTTTATTTTATTCATTCATTTATATATGGTGCTGAGAACCCAGTGCCTCACACATGCTAGGCAAGCACTCTACCACTGAGCCACAAACCCAGGCCCCTCTATTATTTCTTTAAGAAGAATGTTTGATCAATACAAAACAATCAAAATATTGGATGTACAGATTACCTCGGATCCTGAAACCAAAGAGGGTTCCAATGAAAACGACGTAATTATCCAATGATTCTTCATGGAGAAATGGAATAAAAAACCCAAGGCAAACAAATAACCACATCCCCTAGCCCATGCAGGTGATACTATTCTATCCAGGCAACATGAAGAAAGCTTCATGAAGCTCACTGGATTTATATTCAGGAATATGGTATATCATTGAACTTTCTTAAGAGGAACTCTCAGAGCTATGCTCTGAAAAGCTATACTACGGCAGAAAGATGAGTGGTGGGGAGAATCAATGTGCAGCATGACTACAGTTTAACTTCACGATCAACAGTCCTAATAACAGAAACTAATGGCACTAATGGAACATTCTACTCATGGCCAAGGTATGAACAGCTCAGGATTGCCTATTAGGATAATTCATGCAGATAAATGATAAGCAAGGACATTTCTAGTTAAGACTCATCTCTCAGATGTACACTGTGTTTCTGTACACACATGGTCCTCAGTTCTCAGAGACTCTTTTACCCCTGTCTCTAACCAAAGTACTGGCTAAATAAATTTGATATATTTTAGCTAAAAAAAAGTATTTGGCTTCACATGCTACCAATCTTTTTAGCAATTAATAAAATGGCACCAAAACACTATAAAATGAGGACTATGACAGTGATGATGTCACACTACCAACACCAGGTCTAGGAATGAAGTGGGAAAAAAAAAGACAGCCTCAAGTGCTTAATAATACCGAAGTTATTGCAATTTTGGATCTGAAAGCCTTGAGTCACAACCAACAATGAATTAATGCCTGGCTCAATTAGAGATACACTGAAGGAAAAATCACAGTATTGCCTCCAATATATCAGTCACATCATCAATCAAAAAGATATATCATTTAAAAATATCCTGCAGAAGCACAGCGTAACATTCAAAAAGTGATGACTTCAGCAGGGCACGGTGGCGCACACAATGCAATCCCAGAGACTTGGGAGACTGAGGCAGGAGAACTGGAAGCTCAGAGGCCAGCCTCAGGGATTAAGTGAAGCCCTAAGCAATTTAATGAGATCCTGTCTCAAAATAAAAAATGAAAAGGGCTGGGGCTATAGCTCAGTGGTAAATCGCTCCAGCTTTCAATCCCCAATACCAAACAAAAAGTGATGACTGAGTATAAAAGGCACTCTGATGGAGAAGGAAAGAGAATGAACATTTATTATCTATTAGGTACAAGGTGCCTTCTTTCACACATTAACTACAACTGTTTCATGTATCAGGAAACCAAGTTCCTAAAAAGTAAAACAACTTACCTGAGGGCACGGCTAGCAAGTGACCAGTCAGAACTCAGGTTTGTTTTTACAGTCACTGTGTCTTATACAACATGACTGCTACCTAGTTTAAGTAGAAATTGTTATAAACTCCACTTAGAATTTTAACACTATGTTTGGGGGGGGGGGGTCAAAACTTTTACTGCAATAAAATTCTGGGAGTGAAATCCTGACCTTTCACCTAAAAAGCAGTTATAGTGAAACAAAACTTTTTGATAAGGGCTTGAAATATTTTACCCTGAGAAGTATGGATTTCTAAATACAACTTGGAAATATTTACATGAACTAAAACTATAGTTCCAGCCAAAGCTAAATAGTTACTTTCGGCTCCTTAATCTAAGTCACTCAAAAACTAAAACACTACAATCTAGAAAAAAAATAACAAATGTGAAGATGTGGGACAAGAAACTACATACACCTAGGTCCTGACAATATGAAATAATCGATTTCCATGTTAAATGTTTCGTCACACTGTTTATACTCTTACTTGTGAACAATAATCTGCTAATCCAAGGTACAGTGTTCAAGTTTAAACCTTGACCTTAGCTCTGAGTTGTGAAAGTGGATTTTTTAATGATAAAAAAACCCCTTTAACTTATCAAACCCTTTAACTTATCAAAGTTTTATCAAGAAGAAAATGTAAGCCAATTTTCCTTTTAAAGAAACCTGAATTTGAAAATGGTGACCTTATTACTTGGGCAGTTCCCAAATTCTTGTTACTCCAAGAACACAGACAATTATTTACCTAAAATGCATAAAAGTTCAAAGAGTTCACACTGGCTGGCCCGCAGGGTGGCACATGTCAATTCTCCACCTGGACACCTGGTACATGATATGCCATATTAAAAGGAACACGGTACCTTCAAAGAGGTCATTAAACAGAACCTGTACAAATGTGCCATACCCACATCCTGAACAATACGTTTTTTAAAAGGCACTCATTTCTTCCAACCAGAAGATATAAAACCAAGTCTGCCCACAATGTCCTCCTCAGTCACGGTGCCCATGTCCACAGCCTGGGTGAAGGTCGTAAATAGTTAAATAAACAGAAACCAGGCCCTGTCATTCTTCTCCAGGAAAAAAAAAAAAAAAAATGGGAAGACGTTTCTGTTGAACCCACAGTGCTCTCACGTGAGGAGACAGTTTTTGGCACATAGTTTTGAAGTGGCTTCACCTCTGGCCCACGGGGGTCTTAAAAGAGTCCAGTTCCCACAGCTTGACTTGCTTAACGAAGCCTTGGCGCACAATAGGAAGCCTCCTACCTCCGAATACCGAGAAACCTGCAGGGCAGGTAAGCAGAATCCGGCCCTTGGGTGAAAATGCTTCCCTACTCGCTGCTGCATTCGCTTCCCAAAGTCGCATTTTTAAAAGTTCAAACAAGGATTCGAAACTCAAGTCATCCCCTTCCCCTCGATTACAGGGCCCTCTCCGTCCTAGGCCACCGCCAGGCAGAGCTGGCGCCCACCTGTGGGGAGGGTCCGGCAGGTGGGCGGCCTGCTGGAGATAGCCCCAAGTTCGCCCCGGCCCCCCGGCCCCGGGAGCCGCTGCTGGTGACAGCCGCGCTGGCCCCAGAGGCCGGTGGGGTGGCGGACTCCTCGGCGTGGCCACGGCTGACCACGACTCCGGCCGGGAAGGCGCTCGCGGCCCGGCGCCGCCTCCCACGCCCGGGCCACGACTCTGCTGGACGCACGGCCTCGGGCCACCGCCGCTCCACGGCTCGGATTCCAGCCCCGGCGACCGCGCGACCCTCCCCCGGTCACAGCCCGGCTCGCCGCGGGCTGTCCCCACCGCCGCGCTCCCTGGTCACTCACCCTGGGGCCGGGCAATAGCAGCGCCAGCAGCAGCAGCAACAGCCGCCAGGCCGGCATGGCGGGGACTGGGCCCTGGCTCCCGGCCCGGCCGGCCGGCTCCAGGGGCGGTGCGGACGGAGGACTGGGCGGGGGCGCCGCGACAGCGCGGCAGCGGCCGAGCCACAGCGGACGCAGAGCTGACTAGGCGGCGGCGGCACCCCATTCCGGGCCCTATAAGCGCCGGGTGCCGCCACTTCTTCCGGTCGGGGCGGGGCCCCGGGGCGGACCCTGGGCGGGCCCTGAGCAGGGGCGGGCCGAATGTAGCCTGGGGGCGTGGCCTAAGGCGGGGCTAAACGGGAGGGCGGGGCTGCGGGCGGAGCTAGCTGCTGGCTGTCTCGGGTCGCTGGGCCACTGCTGCTGAAGGGAAGGACCGGGTCTTGGTGTCCGGCGTTAGGAGGGTCGGGCTGTCGAGGCGAGAAGCTTGTCTGATGGCGGGGGAAACTGGCAGCGCCCAGTCCTCCGGGCGACCCTACTAACCCTGCCTGGGGACCGCGGCGTCAGACTTCAGGGGAAAGGCCCGGACAGCGGCGGCTCGGTGTACCCAGAAGCCCACTCTTCATCTTCATGGGCGAGAATAGCTGGCAGGGTAATCCAGCAGACACACGCTTCTGTCCTACCCTATAGTCGCAGAGTTTACTGCAGAGGGTCCGCAACAGCTTTGCCTCATCCAGCTGAAAAAGGCCCACTTATTGGGGCCTTCTTTCTTTCTTCCGTTCTTTGCTCTCAAGAATTCCCCTCAAATTGCATCCAGCAGCCATTATTTCCCTTTGGAATGACCCATGGCTAGGTCATTCACTAAAAATTATAGGACGAAAACTATTTGGGATACTTGAGTCTTGTGTGTTTGTTTATGGGACGTTTGTAGACGTGACCTTGTAAAGCTTGACCTCGTGAAGCTTGAGATGACATGTGTCACAACTCATTGCAGGGAGTGGGTGGGTTGAGGACTCCTACAGGTCTAGTTGAGGGTTGTGGACTATTAATCAGAATTAAAGAGCCCAGCAGCTGCTTGGTCACTAGGTCCCAAGCTGCCTTCCACTGAGCTGGGATAGGAAGAAGGACATATTGCTTGTAATAAGATTTGAAATACAAGGAAAAGAATCTTCAGATTATCCTAGAAGGAAAGCAAAAAGGAGTACTAACTTTTCTTATTTTTCCTGACTTACTCAGATGACAGACTTAAGATCTTTTTTTTTCAGATTTGGGGGGAGGAGGGTGGAAGTAAGCAATGCTAGAAAAAAATGGTAAAGAAGTAGCTGAGGACTGACCAAGTGGCTGGTCTGTGTGCACTGTGGGTAAACCTACCCAACTATAACAGACAGAGAAATGATCACAGGAGGCCCAAATCCTGTGGAGTTCCCCATTCCCAACCCCTAACTTGGATCACAGCTAATATACTAATCCTACCCAGGGTGGAGAATCCAATACACTAGTTTAAGAGACAAATTTAGCAACTGTAAAAGCAAGAGAAACATTTGAGAAGTGTTACTGACATGACTAAATGCAGAGAGGTTAGAGATAGGCAGAGAGAAGTTGGTGAAACAGCCTCAGCACTCCTGAGCATGGTAGCCAGGTAGCCAGGGAGGAGCCTACAGTCTTTAAATGGAGGAACTCTTACATGATTACCTGGACAGATGTAAAGTGATAATAAGACCTATAAGACCATGTGCTTGAGTTAAAAAAGCAGATTGACTGAAAAACTTGGCTTTCACATCCCTTCTTTGGTGTATTTTCTCAAACAGTAGAGAAAGTCTGGTAGGAGAACTTGCTGTGCTAGAAACCTAGCAGACCTTTGACAATTCAAAATGTCACTGTGACCCTGTAAATGCAGCAGATGAAACACAAAGGGGTATGCTGACCTCAATCTGACTCATAAATCAATTTTAAAGATCCTGGAAACAAACAAAAATCATGCAAGGAACCTGGGCCAGGTAGGAATATTTGTCCTGTATTTACTTGGACCAAATCCCTAGGCCTTAATTGCACTGTAACATGTTCTCAGAATTTCTTATGCACCACCTAAGAAATTTCTTATGAACCATCTCTAAGCCTAAGAGATGGTTCTTAGGCTTAACCAGTCCACATGCTTCATGAACTTCTTCCCTTGATTGGCAGTTCAGACTGATAAGCACTGGTTTTATTTATGGTGGTGTTGCCCATAATCTTGCTCTTCAGACAAGTACTGCTTTGGACAACTTTGTACTTCTGATAAGACAAAAGCTGGCATGACTGATAAATACAGAAATGAAAATATTTTGTAGGGTGCCTATGAAGTGGACCTGCCCTATTAAAGACCCAAAAATGGAGCCAGATATGGTGGCACACATCAGTAATCCCAGCTACTTGGAAGTTGAGGGAGGAGGATTGCAAGTTTGAGGCTGGTCTCAGCAACTTATCAAAATTTTAAAAAGGGCTGGGGATGTAGCTCAGTGGTAGAGTATCCCTGGATTCAGGCCCCACTCCAGAAACAGAAACACTGAAAATGGACAGAATGAACTTTCTGGATTTAAATAGTATCCACTAATTAGGGCCAAGGTCATGGTCTTAGTGTAAAATAAACCCTCCTTTGCCACCATGGTAAAAAAAAAAAAAAATATATATATATATATATGCATTAGCTTCAACAAGGACTGTAGCAGGATCTAAATGTCAGGGAAGCGGGAGAAAGGGAGTTAGCAAGATCTTATTTCACTTCTCCTTAAAGCAGTGGTTCCCAAAGTTGGAGAGCTTTTAAAAAAACAGATTTCTAACACATTTTCATGGTCCTTTTCTTTACTGATTCAGAATATCCAGGGAGCAGAGCCCAAAAATCTGTGTATTTCCCAGTTTCTGCAGGTATTTCCCAGTTTCTGAGGGACTCCAGTTCATGTTAATTCCTGAGACCATTCATCTTCCTTGTTTATCAAATGTTGCTCTCTAGTGGAAGAAGTTATGAACTCGACTTGAAAGTTTGTGCCTTTTTCATTTGTGTTTAAAAATTTCCTTTTACAATTGTCAAGTTGACAGCCAGATAGCTATTTAGTAAGACAGGAGCTACTTTTGAAGAAGGGGACTTGGAAGAAAAAGTTCCCAAATCCAGAAATGGAGATTATATATCAAAGCTTGAGTAAGTCTCCAGGGAATAACATCTTCATAGGCAGAGTTTGTTTTTTAGTGAACTCCCTGCTGCTGCTGTTTCCAAACAGATTTGAATTTACAGGAATAATGGGATAAATAAAACAATGACACAGGAGGCAGTCTGTAGTGCAAGCTAAATTTTTGTCTCCTTTCTGTTCTATTGTGGTTTTCTTTGTTTCAGTTTTCTTTTGTTATGTTTTTTCTGGTACCAGGGATTGAACCCAAGGGCACTTAACCACTGAGCCACATCCCCAGCCCTTTTTAATATTTTATTTAGAAACAGGGTACTTGCTGAATTGCTTAGGGCCTCACTAAGTTGCTGAGGCTGGCTTTGAACTTGTGATCCTCCTACCTCAGCTTCCTGAGTTGCTGGGATTATAGGCATGCACCACCATGCCAGACTCAATTCCAATATTTAAGGGAAGTTTTAAAAGCTACAGTCACTGGAAGTAGTTTGGTTCTTAGGGAAATAGAATTTTGGCTCTTCCTGTTCAAGGATGACTGAATTTGAAAATATTGTAATACTCATTCTCAGAACTTCTCTTTACAGACCCATATCCACTATGGTACACATTTTCTTACATTGCAAAGTGATCATTTATTATCAAGGTGACTATTGACCGTTGCTGTTGACTGGAAATGTGCAAATACCTGCTGTACAGGGTCATCTTGCACAACTCTTCTGTGGTTACATGTCATTAGCCCCCTTTTGCAGATACACTAAAATTGAGAAATGTGAACAGCTTGGTGGATAACACACAACTATAAACAGACACAATCTGGATTAGAAACCAGAGATCCTGGGCTGGGGATATAGCTCATTTGGTACAGTACTTGTCTTGTCTTGCAAGCCAAAGGCCCTGAGTTTCAATCCCCAGCACCACTAAAAAAAAAAAAAAAAAAAAAAAAAAAAAAAAAGCCAGAGACCTATTTGGAGTCTTCTGAGTTAACCCTAGACACTCTAACATGTTCCACCATTAACTGACTGTTATTTTTGCCTCTCTCAACAGCATTATGACAAGGTATGATTTTAGGACTCGTAAATGTACTTAGACAGTAGTCCAGGCTGGCATTTTTGTGGAACATAGTCATCCCCCCATATCTGTGAGGGATTGGTTTCAGGACACCCCTGCCCCTGCAAATACAAAAATTCCAGGATGCTTAAGTTCCTTATATGAAATGGCATAGCATTTGCATATATCCTACCCCCACCCTCCTGTATACTTTTAACAATCTCTAGATCACTAGTAATACATAATAAAATATAAATGCTATGTCAATAGTTGTTATACTGTATTGTTTGGGGATTAATGACAAAAAAAAAAAAAAAAATCTGTCCATGTTCAGTACAACTGCAGATCTTTCCCAAATATTTTCTATCCACACTTGGTTGAATCCATGGGTATGGAACTCATGGATAGGAAGAGCAGACTGTACTAATAATAACCAAAAGTTTGAACATGTGGTGGTAAGGGACATTGCCATCTGCCTGAGAATAGTGAACTTCCCCCTGCTTCCTCTAGGGGCTAATTCAGGCTTATCCTGACAAGTTATTCGTTCACTAGCTTCTGAGCGGTTGTGTTTCACACCCATTTACGCAAAGTCTAAATGTTATGTGGCAAAGTGTTCAAAGTGTCACTAGTTTATATTAATAATCTCAGAGGGGCAACACAACACCAGTATGAAAATGGCCATCCTCTCAAAGTACCTCCAGTTCCTCACTGCCAGTCCCTCCTAAGCCCCTGGGGTCTGGCCTATTTTTTTTTTTTTTTTTTTTTTTTTTTTTTCAGTGCTGAGGATCGAACCCAGGGCCTTGTGCTTGGAAGCACTCTACCCACTGAACTATATCCCCAGCCCTGTCTGGCCTATTTCCATAGAACTCTCTGGAAACTTCCCTCAAGTAACTCATAAACATTCTTCCTCTTATAAATCCTTTTATCCCCAGGCCTTTCTTCAATTCAGGTATGTTAACAATTCTTTCTTCTTGCACTTTTACATCTTAGATATTTTAATTCCTGGCTTTCCTTCTGTCTCCCTGCTCTTTTTCTTCCTTTCAGACTGAGTGGTTTTTGAGTTGTAATAAGTATGTCTTACATGTTCTCTTTCTCCTTTCTTTCCAGAAGAATTCATCCACCATATTTTATAGATAATTTTTAAATTTTTTTTTTTTTAACTTGTTGATGGACCTTTATTTAATTTTATATGTGGTGCTGAGAATTGAACCCAGTGCTTCCCACATGCTAGGCAAACGTTCCACCACTGAGCCACAACTCCAGCCCTATAGATAAATTTTAAAGCAGCATTAGGTGTGGTGGCACACATCTGTAATCCCAGTGGCTCAGGAGGCCGAGGCAAAGGGATCGCAAGTTCAAAGCCAGCCTCAGCAACTTGGTAAGGCCCTGAGCAACTTACAGAGACACTGTATCTAGATAATTTTTTTTTTTTAAGGGCTGGGAACGTGGCTCAGTCTTTAAGCACTCTTCAGTTCAATCCCTGGTATTGGGGGTGGGGGGCAAAAGGAGATTTTTGCCATAATTCAGTCAGCTTCTTCTTGCAGCTGAAGTCATCTTTGCCCCCTACACAGTTGATTACCACTCATTCTTTTGTTCATGCATTCATTCTTTCAACCAATATCTTTGAGGGCTTCTTAGTACCAAGAATTGATGTCATAAGAGAATGTCAGGGAGTCTGCAAGTTGGTAAAGGTGACGGGACACTATGCACAGAAATGACCAAGGTACAAAGGTGACTGTGAAAGTGCAAGAAGGTGGGAATAAACTCAGAGAAACAGAACTATGTGGTCTAGCGACGGGCCTGGTAGAAGGACGAAGGTGGGATGGGTAGAGCACGGAGGGCTTCATTGAGGCAGTAGTGTCTTCTTCATGGAAGAAGGGATACACCTTTTGCCAGATAGGGGAAAGAACATTCTAAAGGGACAAGGAGGATCTGCACAAAGGCCTGGGGGAAGGGAAGCACTGGGGCTTCTTGTAAACTCAAACGACTCACCAGTGGCTTCTCCACAGAGGAGCAGTGGGAGGTGAAGCTGAGAGGGCAGGCAGGATGGGCCAGGGGCAGAGACCCCAAAGTCAGACTGAGTTTTCATTAGTAAGCAGCAGCGTGAGACAGAACTAAAGTGGAATGGGCATTTTTGACACCATTGGGAGGGTTGGGGACATAGCTCAGTTGGTAGAGCACTTGCCTCACTTGCACTAAGGGCCTAGGTTCAATTCCCCAGCACCACACACACACACACAAAAGACCATCAGGAAACAGTTTTAAAAAGTCAGAGACAGGCTGGGTGCAAGGCCGAATGGAAAGCATTTGACTAGAAATGGAGGCCAGCCTTGCAAGAGAGGCAGATATGTTGAATGGTATGAACACCTTCCCCGGCTGGGCCAACCATATCAATTTTGGGAGTTGCTGGTTTCCAAAGATGGCTCTGAACTTTCTTCCCCTCCTATATGCACATACTGTTCTTCTCATCACAAGGTAGCACCTATTTCTCCTCCTCTTGAATCTGGACTGTCTTATGACTGGCTTTGACCAGAAGTGACATTCTAGGACTTCACAGCTCAGGTCTTAAGAGGCTTAGCATTTCCATTTCCTTCCTCTTAGCGTACTTATTATTGAGGTGTTCCCTCTTGGAGCCTAGCTACCTTGATGGGAGGAGTCCAACCACACAGGAAGAGAATGGAGCTGGTCCAGTCAACAGCTCCAGCTGAGCTCCTAGCTACCAGCCACAGGGGCGAGCCATCGTGGATGCTCCAGCCCAGTTAAGCCCCCAGATTTCATTAGCCACCACATGGAGCAGAAAAGAAGTTCTTGGTAGAACATGGGGCCCACCTTTATTTGGTGTATGGGTAGGTTTGTACCCAATCTGTCTCCAACCACAGCGATGAAAAGACTCATTTCCTTTCTGGTGATAAAGCCTGGAGGTATGAGGCCCAAGAGCTGCCTCTGCCTTGTAGAAGAAAGAAATTCAAAAGAAGAAGTTGACAAAGAAAAGCACAGATGCCATCAGAGGGCCCTGGATACTTTTGGGCTTTTGGTTCTAGGCTGAATCCAGACCAGCCTGCCCAGCTCTCCTTTCCTGGTCAACTAAACCCTCCCTTACCTCCCCTAGCTAGTTTGAGCTGAGTGTTCATCACTTAACCAGTAGACCGCAATTAAAATTCTGGTTCAGGATTTTCAAGAGGACTAAAAAGACACTTTATATGACCACACCTCACCTATGATGGATCCTCAGTAAAGGGTCTTACTTTTTTCCTTTCCTCTTCCTGATGCTCACCCATACCTCAGAAGGGAAAGAAAGAGATACAAAGTTCATAGTTGCAGGTGTTCTCCCCTCAGCTGTACTGTGGACTACTTGAAGATGGGACTGTTTTATTTGTATTCCTGATTTCAGGGCTCAGACAGGATCACACCCAGAAAAGGGACTTTAAAAATGTGCAGTGAATGACCAAATGATGAGACGCTGTGTTTGTGTGAGGCAGGAGGGAGCTGGATAGACAGTTACGTTGAGGCAGAGAGGAGGGAAGTAGAGGGGAACCCCACAGGATGGGGTACATCTCTTCCACTCCTGGCCCTTCGAACTTCCATACAACACCTTCCCCCACCCATATGTACCCAGACCAGGTTGCACACGCCGGCCACCATGCTGGTGGGACAGACGCTCCTGACAAGGTCTCCACCTTCTCCCTCTTTCATCCTCTTTTGCTTGTGCTGCTCCTGCAGCCCAGGACTCCTGCTCCACATGTTTTGGGTCCCTCTAAGTTCAATGTTCTTCTTGATTCTCCTCTTCAAGTGTCAGACTTTGGATTTTTCTATATAATTTTTGGTGCAATCTACTATTTCAGGTTAGGAGTCCCTCGTGCCTCTCCTCCTGGTCCCTTGCTTGGTTCCTTGAGTGGTTCATGGGGTAAGGGATTAAGTTACCTTCCCTCAAGGGTGAAGTGTGTGTGAATGTTAGATGTAGTCAAACTTCTCAAATAACGTGGAATAGTTTTGACTTAAATCGCAGGCAGCCTTCAGGAGGGACCGAGAACCTAACCTTAAAATCAAACTGCTGTGAGTTCAAACCCCATTTGGCCATTTATTAATTTTGCAAATGTAAACACATTGCTTAATCCAAGACTTGGTTCTCTGATTGTTCTGAGAATTTTTTTTTTTTTTGTGGTACTGGGGATCGAACTCAGGGCTTTGTGCTTGCAAGGCAAGCTCTCTACCAGCTGAGCTATCTCCCCAGCCCTGTTCTGAGAATTTGAAGTAAACTATGTAAAATGCCTTATACAGTGTAGATATTCTATAATGAAGTTCTCCATGGGGAGATGACTCTGGAGTGTGGCATGTCACATGAAGGACCTTGAACTTGATCAGACTACATCACTTTCCTGCTTAAAACTCATCAGTGCTTTTCTTTGCTCTTAGAAAACCAGGGCCTTTACTGTGACCCTGTGTGAAGAGCCCCGACCATATTCATTTCATGTACCTCCTTTTCTTCATGCTCCAGCCAATCACCTTCTTTCAGTTCCGGAAAGAGCCGAGTTCCTCCCTGCCGTGGGCTTCCCATATCTAAGAGTAAGCAAAATCTATAATCTTCAACTTGTTTAAATTATTGCTCATAAACTGGGTGTGGTGGCACACATCTGTAATCCCAGTAACTGAGGAGGCTGAAGATTACAAATTCTTGGCCAGCCTCAGTAACTTAACGAGACACTGTCTCAAAATAAAAAAGGCCTGGGATGTAGCTCAATGGTAGAAAGTCCCTGGGTTCAATCCCAATACCAAAACAACAACAACAACAAAAAAAATTATTTTAAATTTCTGTTCATCTGGAATGTGTGTGCAGACATTGAACTGTTCATGGAGTGAGGTGGGGACGGGAGAAAAGTACCTTTCTGGTCTTTGTTCTTGACTTTGAAAAGTAGACTGTACCTTTAAAAATAAGCATTGTGTTCCCAATGGCTCAGGAGGCTGAAGCAGGAGTTCAAAGCCAGCCTCAGCAAAAGTGAGACCCTGTCTCTAAATAAAATATAAAATAGGGCTGGGGATGTGGCTCAGTGGTCGAGTGCCCCTGAGTTGACTCTCCAGTACTTGTCCCCCCCACGATAAAATGCGATCTGGTGGATATACAAGGTGTTTTCTTGCACCCATTTCCTTTATTTCCCTCCCTAAGATTCCCTGATTGTCATTTGGACACAGCCATTGTTTGCATGTGACTAACTTCCAGCTCCAGGAAGGGTTCAGAATAGGTCCACCAATTAGCATTTTCTATTCACTCCCACAATGACTGGTTCCTGGGTGAGCCCATGAAGTTAGAAGTATCCAGTGGGCACGCGTATGAGGGAGCAGGGAGCCCAGGAGCTGCCCGGCCTGCTAAGGAAGAAGCCCACAGAGCCCATGGCACAGAGGGCAGAGTGGCAAAGTGGGGCTATGGGCCACGTCTTGCCTAGGGCCTGGCTCTACTGAGTTTTTACGTCGTGTGAGCTGCTAAGTTATTTTATGGCTTAAACCAACTTGAGTTGTGTTTTCTGTTACTTTAAATAAAAAAAAATATGAGTAAGTTGCAAATTACCTTACAAAACTTGTAAGAAAGCTGGGATGGTTATACTGATATCAGACAAACTGACTTTAGTTCAAGGAATATTACCAAAGATGTAAAGACATCTCACAGTGCTAAAAGGATCTATTTATGAACAAAACGTAACAATCCTAAATGTGTAAATGCCTAAAAACAAAGCTTGAAAATACATGAAGAGAAAACTAACACAACTGATAGGCGAGAAAAAACAAACCCACAATTTATATTAGATTTTAATACTCTTCATCAATTTGCTTATAGAACAAGTAGGCAGAAACTAAACTTATAAGACATCATTTTTTCAACCTTGTACCCCTGACCTTTATGGCCATTTTTTTTTTTTTTTGACCAGATAACTCTGTGTCGTGGGGACTACCCTGAGCACTGGGTAGTGTTCAGCGGCATCCTGCTCTCCACCTGCGTTCACTTTCCTAGGGCTGTCATGACAAAGTGTTGCACATTGAAAGCTTGAAACGACAAAAATTTATCCTTTCACAGCTCTGGAGGCCAAAAGTTGGAAATAAAAGCTCTGGTCAGGCCATACTCCCTGCCAAACCTTTAGGGGAGAATTCTCCCTTACCTCTCCCGGTCCTAGGCGTTTCTCAGCTTGTGGCAGCTTTACTCACATCTCCACCTCTGTCCTCAAATGGCTGTCTACTTGTGCGTCTCCACGCCCAGATTTTTCTTTCTTTCTTTTTTTTTTTTTGGTACCAGGGATTGAACCCAGGGATGTGTAAGCACTGAGCCACATCCCCAGCCCTTTTTAAAACTATATTTAGAGACAGGGTCTTGCTGAGTTGCTCAGGGTCTTGCTAAGTTGCTAAGACTGGCTTTGAACTTTTGATCCTCCTGGTTCAGCCTCTCCAGCTGCTGGGATTCCAAGTGTGCACCACCACACTTGGCTAAATTTTCCTCTTCTTATGAGGATGTCAGTCATATTGGACTAGGGGTCATTCTAATGAACCCATCTGTAAAGACCCTGTTTTAAAATAAGGTCACATTGACAGGTGATGGGAAGTTAGGGCTTCAGCCCTTTTTTTGGGAGGACACAGTTCCATCCACAACACTCCCCAATGGGGGTCAGGGGCACCCCTCCCAGTTGTGAAAAGCAGAAGTGTCTCCAGACATTCCCAAATGTCCCACAGGGGGCAAAACTGCTCCACCGAGAAGCAGAGCTACTGAAGATGTGAACAAAGCATCAGCTACCTTCATCTGCTTGACACTCACAAACATTATAGCCAACAACAAAAGAATACACATTCTCTTCAAGTGCAAAATACACCATGTTGCTGGGCAGCAAAATATCTCATATGGCAGCTTTGGTTTGGATATGAGTCCCCCCCCCCCCCACCCCCCCAAAGCTCCTGTTAATGCAGTAATATTCAGAGGTAAAACGATCACACTATGAGAACTGTAATCTAATCTAGCTTGAATGGATCGATTGGATGGTAACTATAGGCCAGTTGGGTGAGGCTGGACAGTGAGTCACGGGGGTGTGCCCCAGAAGGGTGACTCTTCTCTGGGGCCCCTTTTCCTCCTCCCTTTCTCCTTCTGCTTCCTGACCCCCAGGAGCTGAGCAGCCTTCCTCCCCTGGGCCCTTCCTCCGCGATGTGCTGCCTCACTTTGGGCGCAGAGAATGAGTTAGCCATTTATAGATTGAGACCTCTGAAACGGTGAGCCCCAAATAAACTTTTCCTCTTCTAAGCTGTAGTCAGGTATTTTGGTCACAGTGATGCAAAAGTTGACTAAAATAGCAGCCAAGCTCCAAGAGGACTCCCCCGAATCCTTGCCCCTGGTATTCATATCAGAGTTGATCTTTATGACCCCGCCCATTCCGGCCTATAAAGACCCTGGCAGCCAGGGCCATCTGCGATTTTCTGTGGCTCCCTACCCTGATCTGGGGTAGCTGGGGGTCCCAAGAGCCAAATTTCAATAAAGCTTGCTTCAGCCGCTTTCAGTCTGATTTTATTTGGCACTAGCCGTGCTCCCGAGCTTACAACCATCTAGAGGGTGCTTAACACTTGTCAAAATAGCTACTGCTTTGGATCAAAGAGGAGTATTTTAAATTTAAAGATTACGTAGAAAACAATGAAAATAACGCCCCCATTCAACAGACTCACGGGCTGGAACGCTTTATTATAAGACAAAAAAAAAAAAAAAAAAAAAAAAGGCACGGTAATTTTTCCTTATTAAAAGGAAAAACCATTTCCAAGGAAAACGTACCTTTTATTTTTATTTTTTTTTATTTTGAAACAGGGTCTTGCCAAATTTTCTAGGCTGACCTCGAATTTCCGAGCCTCCTGCCTCAGCCCCCGGAGTGGCTGGGATGGCAGACGAGCGCCACCGCACCCGGTACCAGGGAGTTTTGTTCACATTTACATCCCCCACTCCTAGTTCAGCTCTGGAACAGAATGTCTCAAACAACTTAGTCTCCTGTTTGTAAAGGTTTCTTTTGCGTACTGTAAAGGCAACGCTAATTGCAACTGGCGATCGTGACGTGGAAAAAAAATTAGAATTCTAAGATTGTGCAACGCTTAAGCTTTGATTCGCTTAGACGCCGAGCTCTATGGTGTGTGTGACCACTCTATACTCTGGAGGACCCAGCGAACATGGCCAATCATCAGACAGCTTTACATGCACGTGGTCAGAGGTGTGGTTTTTCTATTGGCTAATAGCGGTAGAGCCCGCCCAACCACTTCCTGTACGCTCCTTTAAGTAAAAGCCACACGGACTTCTCAGTCTTTCGGGCTACAGCAAGGTGAGGTGTTCTGTGATTTTGTGGAGTGTGGTGGGCAGGCCTGGGACTTGGGTGGGAGGCTGTCAGCCAGCCGTGATGACATTCCAATCAAAGCACGTGTTAGACTGCTGACGCGGGTGATGCGAACTGTAGTCTGAGCCGGCTGTCGCCCGGCGGCGGGAGAGAAAGGACCGGCGGGTTCACAGCCTCTAACCCACTGCCGTTGCTCTTGCAGATCGGACCCTGTGGAGGACGTCGGATTTTATCCTTCATTTCAGCGCTTCAGTACTACTTAATCTCCAATCCCCTCAATAAAATGGTTTGACCCCAGCGCTGGTGTGTGTGTGAGTGTCTCTCCTCTGCGACGCGCTGCCTTTGAGCCCCTGATGTGCCTGCGCGTGGCGCCGGGGGTCAGGCTGCAGCGCCAGAGCACGTGCTCGCGCATAACTGGGGCCGCCTGCCTCCCGCTGGCGGCCCTTTTAACCGCGAGCTACATGGCCACAGCCAGAATCGGCATCAGGCTGCTGGAAGTGGGCAGTTTAAAGGGAGGATTCAATCCTTACACCCAAAGGCGAAATGTCCTGGGAGATGACAGAGATGACCATAGGATCCTCTGCGTCAGTTGCATACGTGCACGCCCGTATTTTCCTCTTTCCCAAATTGAGCATAGTTGCTGCTCCACTAAATCCCAGGCTTTCAATGTGGGGTGAGATTAGCAAGTTTAGTTGCACAGTGTGGAATGGCAAGAGGAAACTGACAGAGGCCTTGAGCAACTGGATTTGATGGGAACTGGCTTTGGCCTGGACCTGAATTGAGGTTTAGTTTCTGGCGAAGGTGTGGTCGTGACATAAAACCCATGTAGGTAAGCGAAGCGGCTGGATAAGATGGCTGTGCGACAACAGTGGGCCTAAAATTTTGGGTAAGGTAATTGCCCCAGGTAACCTGAACACCTTAGAGGGTGACTGAAAGATGCATTATTTACAACTGTGCACAACAGGTACCTAAAAGACTACACGACCTCTCAGTCACCGTTCTGCTTTTGGGGAGGTCTTGCTTACTGTGAATGCATCAGTGCTGAAGGGCAGAGATACTGGGTTCTCCAAATGTGGACTGAGGAGGAATGGCACCTACCTCAAGGATGTGACAAGGGCTCTTGCTTTGTTATAGGAGGCCATTGTTGGATTGAGCCACACAAGATCCCAACACCATACAATGCCATGTAATTGTGCTGATGCTTTAGGGAAGCAGATCTGGACCAGTTTTTCCGGAAAAATTCCAGTATACCTGAGTTGTCACCAAAAATCCCCTCTGCTTTAACCTTTCAAAAGGTAACCAGCTGTTACGTTTCCTAGTTCCCATCTTTAAAAACCCACTGTTCTGTTTGCTTCAGGAGAGAGCTCAAAATTGTAGAATGGAGGCTGCCTCAATTATAAATAAAAGCCAGTCAGATCTATCTTTTAACTTTGTTTTCTGATTTAAAAGGGATTGGCACAGTGACCATCCAGTAAATGAAAGCTGCTATTGCCAGATGAGGGCCCAAGTGCCCTGCATTCATTGTTTATTCTGTCCTTATCTAAACAGGATTTAGTAGAAATAACTTAGATGCTTATCTAGTATTTGACATGAGATATTTATTTTGTGAAACAATGCAAGCTATTGTAAGTCCCCACATACTATTTTTAAGTGCAATAGGGTACAGTCCTATAATCTCTTTACACAGTAGTGCATCTAGTCCTTTGCCTTCAGTTATTGCACAAAAATATAGACCAGTGAAAAAGACATGCGGACTCTGACAGGCAAATCAGCCTACACAATGAGAAATTAGAACAGTACACTGACTGGAATGGTCAAATAATTTAAGTCAAATGTTTTAATGGTGCAATAATCAAGGGTTCAAATATATTTTTTCAATATATTAATTTCTTTAAAGTCATATTCAGGCAAGGTGCTGTTTAAAAAAATCACTATTAGCTTTGTCCACAGATGTAAGTTATTAAAAGTTACCCAAGGTAATTTTGACATTGGATGCAGCTTTAAACAATAAAAAATTAAGTACTTTTCAAAGCAAATTATACAATTAAAGAGCCCCCAAACTTGTAAACTAAACATTATGACACAAATGCACAAAATTAAGTTGGCAACATTAAAGAAAGGTCACGTCTGTTTTGAGATATGTAGTGTTTAATGTTGAGCAAATGTTTGGTCTTGCCTCTTGAAATTTATAGAGCAGTTCTCTGGCCATGAGGAAGGAAACTGCCCACAAAACTCCCAAACCAGTTGGATTAGCAAAGCATTCAGATTCCTATATGAAGCTTCCTGGAGCACACAGGAAATGCCAGATGGAAAGAGCATGGCTCTGGCCTTCTGGCCCCACCCTATCTACACTAGGGAGAAACAAGTCATTGTGTGCACTCTTTGACATTGTCACATAAGCTCATCTCTCAAGAAAACAATCAGGATTAGAAGCAAGGTGATTGTACCTCATTGGTAAAGGCTTGGGATGGTTTGATCTCTTGGCTTTGCCTAATGTTCACATAAATCCCACTGTCCACCCCAGCCAAAAGTGTGTTAGCGTGTGTGTTCTATGGCTACTTGCTTCCAAAATGCACATGAAGGAAAAAAAAAGTAAGTTGCTATGCCTGTCTCTACCACCAATGAAATGGCTCACAAAATTCCACTCCACACAATACCATGTTGACATTCTCAGTGGAGGGCTGCGATTTTGTACAAAGTGTAGAGTGAAAAAGTGTTCCATTGTGCACCAGCTGCCTGAGGAAAAGCTTTGGAGGAGTCGAGGAGGCAAGGGGAAGCCTTCCAGTTGAACAGCTTTGCTCTGAATGTGCTTGTTTGCTGCCACAAAAACTGGTAGACATTTTTTTTTAAAAGCCACGGTGTGAGTCACTCAACTTCTGGACCCACCATGATGTTTCTTCTCTCCTTTGCCAAATCAAAGCTTTGCAGCAGGCAATCCAGACACCTGTCACTGGATGCAGGGAATGACACCTCACAGTGGAATGGGCACCAGCAGGCAGAGGGCATAAGCAGTCCTTGAAGAGACAATAGCTGTGGCACAAGTAAAGGCCAGGACCACAGCACAGATGGCAGCCAAGAACCCCACACCTCGAGTTAGGTCTCATAATACTGGGAACATCTCATCTTCACCCGTCACAGCTGGTCGGCAGCCTCCACAGATGGATCTTTCAGGAGGCAGGAAGTAGAGCGAGGGTCCATGGCTGAATGCATTATAGGAATATAAACATCATCCATGTTTGGCATGACAAAAACTTTCTGTAGGGAGATATTAAAGAACAGCCATGTGGAATAATGCTTTGTTAAGCTGGCCCCCTCCTTTGTTCTGATGATAATTTTAGACAAATTAAAAATATATGTATATATGAGAAAACTTTACCCACACATTCCCAACAAATTCCTCCACCATACTTTAATTTAGAAAAAGCTGAGGAATTATACCAGTGCATGAACAGAAGAACCCAATGTCAGTTCTGAAGCAGAAGCATCAGATAAAATAACACATTCAACAACATTAATTTAGGAGAACTAGATTAACTGCTGACAATATTTACAAATTATGTTCAGAACACACACTCCAAGTGAATTTACTTTTTATTCTAAATATCAGCAACAAAACATGAGCTTAGCTTTTTTTTACACACAAAGCTATGTATAAAAGAAATCCTACTACAGTTACTGCTCAAATAATCAGTGATTGATGGTAATAGTTCTTTGCTTGTTTATAAAATAATTTTATACATGAATTTTGTCAGTGCACTTGCTCCTCAATAATACTCCTACAAAAGCACACACACAAAAAAACAAGTGAAGTGCTATTAGGGAATAAAAGCTCTCCTTCCATTTTCCCGACTTGTCTCAAATACATCAGCCATCCCATCTCTGTCCTCTCTGCCCTTCTTTTGCTCCTTGAAGTCCAATACCCTAAAAGGAATGACCCACCTAAATTCTCATGTAGGATCTAGGGATACAAAAGAAAGGAAAAAACTTGATGGCCTGAGATTCGTTCCCCAAACTAGGTTCAAAGTACTTTCCCACTTGGTGATAATAGTAAGCCTTTTCAGAAATGGCTTACCAGTTATATTTAATCTCTAGCTTTTATATAATAACATGGTTTTTGAAAAAACAGTAACTTAAAATATCCCATCATGAAAAGAATGTAGGTCTGCAGAAGGTGAAATTCATCAAAAAATAAACAAATTGTTTGCTAATTCACAAAAACTTGAAAGACAACTGTGCTTCAAATATCTGGTTAAGGTATGGTTCAGTCGTACAGCACTTGCTTAGGATGCATGAGACCCTGGGTTTGATCTGCAACACCACAAAATCAAAATAAAATACAAATATCTGATCAAAATGTGGTGAGAATGGTTCATTCCAAGGCCTCACTCACATTGCATTACATCTGACGGCAGAATGCAGAAAGCAGGCATGGAGAATGAACTCTGGCTGGGCAAACTCCAAGGCTGTAGAAGATAATTGGAGGGGGGCCTGATTCCTCTTGGGCTCTCAGGGTACTTGGTCCCTGATACATGGAAGGGTTTCCACAAATGTTTGTTGAACTGAAAAAACTGAGCAAGCAGGGAGCTTGCTTCAGGGAACTTCCCAGAATGCAGCCAGGTGTTGTCAGCTGGTCAGTTCCAGACTTTACACGGGAAAGACAAAGTCCAGAGAGTCCCAGCAGGCTTACTGGTACAAGGCATCATCATGTGGCTCTCTGACCCACATCTGGGTGTCCTCTGAAGACTACTTAGTAATGTTCTGTGGATATGTCTCAGGGCTTTTGAAATTGCACTTTTGAAATGGTTATCAGTTACTTTTAAATAATAAAATGATTTTTTTGAAAAACAGTAACTTAAAATATACCATCATGAGTAAAGTAGGTCTTTTTCAAAAGGTGAAATTCATCACAAGTAAACAACTTGTTTGCTAGTCCACAAATACCTGAAGAACTACTGTGCTTCTAAGTATTATTGAGAATTGAGTATTACTGAGGATTGAGTGCACTGCCAAAATTCACACATAAAATTATCTTATAAACAAAGCACCACATTTATGCCCATGTTTGATCATATGTGTTCTCTCCTGAGATGAAGGTCCATTTTTTTTTTTTTTTTTCCCCTTTTCTTCTTTTCTCTTTTTGGTACTAGGGATTGAGCCCGGGGGGCTCTTAACCACTGAGCCTATCTCCAGTCCTTTTTTTCTTGAGACAGGGTCTTGCTAAATTGCTTAGGGCCTTGCTAAGTTGCTGAGGCTGGCCTTACACTTGCAATCCTCCTGCCTCAGCCTCCGGAGCTGCTGGGATTACAGGCATGTGTCACCATGCCCAGCAGGTCCATGGTTTTCACAGAATTCCCAAAAAGAGGATCTGTGATCCATATGAAATGAGTTCAGGACCTCTGTTCTACCCAGAGCTTTCATACTTGGAGGGAAACACAGATAACACTATGTGTTTACCTGAAACTCTTGCTCTAGTTTCTTCTCTATCCAGTCTGTCACGTGAACTAAAGTCACTTCTCTCTCTCCAAGTTTTGGCCGAGCTTTCAGCTCCACATATGGCGGCTTCCGGAAACCATACCTTTTTGAAGAAAACAAACAATAGCCACATTTAGAAGCAAAGAAAAGAAGCAGATGAGCACTGATGGCAAGCACTCCTCATTCACATGGGGCATTTTTAGGAATTAAAATGCTCTCTTATTCGGAGAATCCCCTCTAAAGCCAATTCAGCACAGCAAGAGTGGATTGTGAATTCCCTGTGTTCTCTCTGGACAGGGTTGGGGCTCTGATGGGTTTAGACCAGTTCTGACACAATGGGAAAGCCAGGAAGCACAGTATGTCCATGATCTGGGAATTCATTTGTGGTTTTTGTTTTCCCCCAAATGGAAATTTGATGAATTTTGATAAAATTATGTATAGTACAAAAGCCAAAACACAAAGGTATAAACTGGAACTTGAAAGACATAGCCTTTCTTTTAATGTCATCCCCAAGAAAGGACCATTGAAAGAAGTGGGGTCAATTTCTTCACATCATCCTAAGCATGTGTAGACAGAGAACATTCTATAACCTCCTTCTTCTCCCCATACTCCACACTGTGCGCTTTAAGGCCTCCTGGGAAGCAGACTGGCACTCAGAACAGTTAGCAAAGTAGACAAGACACAGGGTGCTATCATTCTACCTAAAGACGTGAATCTGTCATGAGCCAATGTTTTAGAAATACAATGTCAAATTGCAATAAACATTTCTAAGTGCCCTCCGTATCTTCACTTATCTCTGCGGTTCCACAGCACAGGGTTTGGCACTGGAGCACTATCCTAGGGGTCTTTAATTTTGTCTCCTACTGAGGAGTGGCATTTGCTAAACCTAAAAAGCGGGTACTAAGGAGAAAAAAAATTTTATCAACAAGTATTTTAAGAAGACAGTACGGTAAGGTATGACAGGTCATTTCCAAATGATAAGATTATGGGCTTTTTTTTTTTTTGTCTTTTTATCATACTCATTTTCCAATCCATATGATTTTTAGAAAATAAAATCTAAAAAGTGTTATGTTGTCCTGGGAAACACTAGTATCATCATTCCTCCTCTGATAATTTCTACAGAGCCTCCTGGACACAAGCGGATATGCACAGCATGTTGGTTTCCTTCCGTGATGGATCACAGAGTTATACAGTTTTACAATGAGTATAGTTTATGATACAATGAACTCCCTTATGCAGTTGCTGTATATACTATACCTATTTTATAGAATTTGGGTTGCTAATTTTAAACTTAGGTTCATAGAGAGATGCTGGACTCATGAATAATTTATTTAAATGATTCTCAACCCTGAGTTAATCACTGCAGCTCCCCCACCCCAGCTGTTTGGGTATGGGCCAGGCATATCTGTATTTTTTGCAAGTTACCATGTAATTCTCACTTGCAGCTTGAGAAGAGAACCAACTCCTTCCACAAGCACCAAGTGCACATGCTCTAGCCTCCTCAACGTCAAGATCTAACTGAGGGGTCTCCTTAACTGCCCAGACTTTACTTGGATGCATAATCCCCATCTGCCAAGTGGGGATAATGGGCACCTACCTCAGCAGGATGCTGTGAGAATTAACCAGGTGGTACAGTTACAACTGACCAGGCAGAGAATCAGGGCTGGCTACAAATGGCAGCTGTTATTACTGGTGGAAGAGTCAGGTTAGGGTGAGAGAGTTCTGAGAACTGGAATAGCTCATCCCATAAACTTCATGCATTCACCTTAATTTTTCCCGACATGTGAAGATGGATCCTTAAATGTGAATTAATCAATGAGAAGAAAGTACAATCAAATTTACAACTAATATTGAGGTTCCATGAAAATGGCGTGGAAATGCTCCCGTCCATGGTACTTGCCCTAATCCCAGAGTTAAGCAGACTGGGTGGGATGTTTACAGTCATGCATCAAAGGGAATCGCTTGCTGTCCTTGAGGGCCCTCTACGCACCATATTCGGTCGGTTGGGGGTGGTGGAATGTTGACCGCCAGGGTTCCTCGACATTCTTGTACTTCAACAGTTAGCAGCAAGGGGGTATTGGAGACTTCTTCAATCTTCTTTTTAATGAACTCTGTCTCTGTTGCTTTTTGGAAATATTTTGACTTGGTAATTTTATCGACAAATCTCATAATCTTACTTGTTCGATGACCTCCAACGTACCTTCAGACAAGGGAAAAAAAGGGTCTTAGTGTAAACTTTGCTCTTTTACAAACAAAAAACCCTGTGGCTCTGTGTTCGCCTTCATAGCAGCTTCACAACCATGGCACTCCTGACATTTTTGACTAGGTAATTCTGGTTGGAGGGGGCCTGTCCTTTGTACTGTAGGATTTTTAGTAGCCTCTCTGGCCTTACCTGTTTTCAAAGGCAACAGCATACTCACATTTTTGATTTGTAGACAATCAAAAATGTCTACAGATATTGGCAAATGACCCCAAATCTCCCTCAGATGAGAATTAGGAGCCCCTGACTTGACAACAGAGAGCTGGACAAAGTCCTCATATGGAAAAGCCACCCCCTCTTATGCCACTTAAATACTGAATACAAGTTCACATCCTCTTAGTTAAATCCTGCCATCTCCAAACAGCAAATGGCTGCACCAACAGGATACAAAACAGTGACTCACTGCCTGCCTTTAGGTGGTATCATATCAACTTTAAGTGGCAAGTACTTGTCAAAGGGCTTGGAACTTCTTAAAAAATGCTACATCAAGTCGACAAGCTAGGAGATCAAGAAAATAAGCTTCTGTGTCAGGCCATATCTACCTAAGATGCCCTGAGACGAGAGGATATTTGCTTTTCAAAATCCTCCATACTCCAGAGCATCAGGAATACTATGTATATAGGGAAAACTATTTTTCTTTCTTTCTTTCCTTTCTTTTCTGCAGTGTTGGACATCAAATCTAGGGCCTGTGCAGCTGGCCAAGCACTCTATCACTGAATTACACCCCCAGTCCCAAACAATCATTCTTAAGAAGGTCAAGCAGTTAAGATTTAAAACAATGCACACAAACTTTTTTAGCAACAACTTCTCAAAGGTCCACGTTCTCTCCTCATCTTCTATAGGATTTTAAAAGTAAATAGGTAGAGATTTTCTTCTTCTTCTTCTTTTCTTTCAGTACTGGGGATTGAACCCAAGGCCTCATGCATGCAAGTCAAGCACTGTACCAGTGAGCTACATCCCCAGCCCTTTTTAAAATTTTATTTTGAGACAGGGTCTCTTTAAATTGTCCAGGTGGGCCTTGAACTTGCCATCCTGTTGCCTCAGCCTCCCAAGTAGCTTGGGATTACAGATGTGCACCACCATGCCCAGCTAAATTGATATTTTCACACAAGTTTCTAATCACCTGGCTTCTCAGTAATCTTAAGTTTCTTCAGCTCCCTTTAAATAATTCAAAGATCCTTATGGAGAGGCTGTTTAAGCACTCTGATGTTTCCACTGTCCAAGTAACAGGCAAAGACAGTCCCTAAATGAAGTTCATAATCCAGATGATCATTCACATTTAAAAAATTCACCCAGGAAATCATCTGAATGGTTCAACTTTGTAGGACTTGGAAGCTCCAGCACAGCAAGTGGGTACAGCTGCAGGAGAGGGAGGCTCTTCTCTCCACTGGGCACCAGGGGGAGGTGGCGTGCAGTGCAAGCCCCTCTGAAGATCAGGGCAGGCTCTGTGCGGCGAGCATGCAGTTCAACATCTCTATTTATTCCCTCAGCCAGCTGGAGAGAGCCATGGCATCAGGACCCTTAAGAAAGCAAAGCTATACAAGTCTTTTCTTGTTGTGTCTTGGAATTTAAACAAGCCACTGATGCTGGTTATTAATGCAAAAAAACCCTCACTGTGGAGGAAAAGATTATGGAGGAAAGAAGGGGAAAAAAGGCTCACTCTCAACATGCCACCCTGACCCCTGGAATCTCCAGAAGTCCTTATCCACTCACCCCTCGGCCCCTGGGAGGAGCTGTTTGTCTCCCCCACTGGGATCCGGTGCATCATCTTCATCAGAGGAGCCAGCACTGGAGGATTCCTCATCGCTGTCGGCTAGACAGTAAGCCCTGGGCCTGCAACTGAACAGGGGGAAAGTCAGCACTGCTGTGGCCCACTGCCTGAGTTCTGCTTTTAGAGCATATGTATGCATGTCTGCGCATGTGTGGACGGACGGACACACACACACACACACACACACAGGCTCAACCACAAGGGGGTCAAGATGGCACCTCTACTACACACTGTCATTGTCTCCAACCCACCAAGAAAGGGCCCAATCCAAAGGTGCTAGGATTGGTTTGTGACTCAGGAGACTCCAGCACCAAGTCCCCCAACAGAACTGTAGAGGACTTGGGCCCAGAAAAGTTTGCTTTTGAGCATGCGTCAGGACAGGAGGTGGATCGTGATGTGGTCCATGTAAAATGCAGTGATTTTGTCAGTAGTGAAGCGGGAGGCAAGTGGGTGGATGAAGGAAAGTATGGATGGTTGCAGGGGTGAGGTGACAGCTAATGCTGGTGACATGACCACCTCTCAATGATGATGAGGACATGCAGGCAAGTCCCTTGCCTCTGGCTGAGTCAATAACTGTGGTGCTTCCTGATTTCCTTACCTCCCAAATTAGTTTTGATCCAAGACTCCTTCCTAGTGAAACTGCATATCTATCTCACCCCACACCTGCCCCATCTCTTGCGACAGAAAAAGTCTCAAGGGACTTGAGGAAGCAAGCGACATGAGAACCCAAGGACTTTCATGGAGAAGTACAAGTTTAAAGATCTTTCTTTTTACTAAAGTAACAAAGCCTCACCAGAGAGCAACAACCCTCATTAATTTCTCGGGTTGGAACTCCGTTTCTGGAGGCGTGGGCCTGCTAGATCACCAGCAGAGGCGAGGGACCTAGGGTCCCTGCTGAGGGCTACTGGGAAGCCTCCTAGCTGATCTTCAGCCCCACCAAGGCAACTCCCTTCCTGACTGTGGCTTTGCCTCCAATGGTACTGGCAGGGACTTGTCTCTAAGCCTCAGGGACTAAATCAGGATAAAATGGATGAGGGAGAGAGTAGTTTCTGAACAGAATTAAACAACCTAATGGTCACTAAGCTGAGGTTGGGCCTTAAATTGTTGACAAGGGCTACAGCCCTGTGGTTCTCCTCTGACACTGTCCTTGGGCCACCAGAAGTCCACTGGGGCAATTATCTCCTGACCAAAGGGGACCGTGGGCAGAGTACATGCTGTTGTGGCCATGAAGACCCAGTAGCACCCCAGCACCAAGCACGGGAGGGTAGGACTGAGTCTCCACATCTGAAATAGGAGCCTGGCTGTAAGAGGATCCCAAGAATGTCCTCCCTGGAAGGACATGAGGATCTTGCCCAACCCCAGTTCTGAAACGTTAGAACCAGCGCGACAGTCAGCAGACTGGGCTTCCACAGGAAAGGGGAGTTCCCTGCAGAATCGAGGTCCCTCATCCCATCCCCCAGCAGCACCTGATCACCTCTTTCTCCTTCCTCCTATCACAAGCCTGGCTGGTTCAGGAAATGTTTCTGTGCATTTTTTGTTCACAGAGTCATTTCAGACCATTCTGTGGGGTTAGCATCCCTCCTGGTATCAAATGTATAACATAAAATATGATTCGAAAGAAAGTCTGACCTGCATCTTGAGATGAGGACAGTCAGAGATGCACATTGCCAAACAGCACACAGCCACCCTACCTCTCCAGCAGAAGACAGTTCTCAGGCCTTGCTCTGCCTGGCATGCAAGCTGTCTCAACAGCACAGGGTCTGCTCCCCATCCAACAGCACAAAGGGCTGCCTGCAGGACCTAAGATCACAGGGGGCTCTGCTGAGCCACTCCCTTATGTCCCCATCAGTATGTGTCATTTGGCAGCTCCAGACCCTGAGCAGAAGATGCCAAAGACTAAGCACTGCAGTGAGCTCTCAGATTCCCTAATTAATCCTCTGCAGCACAAGGATCAGGACAAATTTTGTGGTCTGGAAGTGAATAAGTTAGATAATGCTATATCAGTTAAAGCAGATCAGATGACATGAAATCTGATTTTGACCAAGTGGTACCTCTAAGGTCTGCACTGGGAGCTGTATTATGCAACACCAATACTTCCAATTACGTGTGTGGCTCAATGTTTGACTGATATTTGTTTATAACTGAACATGCATTTTATGATCTTGACCTCAGGATGCCAAGCAAGAACTTCAGAGAAAGACACACTGCACATCCTCGTGGAAGATGTGCTGGAAGGTGAGTAAGAATTCCATATGAGTGTGCTACCCTCCCAGAGAGCCACCTAAACTGGCTTGTTCCAGTCATGCGGCCTCTGCTGCACATCTTTTTGGAATGTGTTTGCAGAAAAAAAAAAAGTGATTTTTTTTTTTTTTTAAATCACTGATGCTCTGTCTTGAACAAAATGTTTTCTTGGTCTCATAATCACCATCACTTCTGACAATGTCTAGTTATGTCTCAACTACAAAGCAGGATGACTTGCTGTCCCTCAGGATGGTTAAAAGAATGTCAGATTCCTGAGGCAATTCTAAAAAGAAGCTTAAGAAACTCTAAGCAAAGAGTGCATAATTAGATTCTGCAACCCTATGAGGAGATCACACTCATAAAAATGTATTTTCTTTAACTTAAGGGAAATCAGTCCTACACATCTGCTGCAGATACATGTGTGTACATACTCATCAACAAGACCAAGTTACAGTAGAAACTGAGTTCTTGGCTCCTAGAAGGTCAGGGGCCTGGGAGTGGAGGGATGGTACAATAGACTAGTGACCCAACATGGAGGCCAGAGGGGGTTGCCATGTGAGAACTTGCACACTGGCCCAGGCTGTAGTAGTGGGGCAGGAACAGGCCAAAACCTCATAGAAGAGTCCACTCTGATGCCACCTGACATGCAGAATGCTTTCCTCTGACTCTTTCGGGTCCTCTTCAAGTCCTTTCCTAAGGTTTAGTCTGCTCAGCTCACTATCTCAATTCCTTTTTTTATTTGTTTTTTTTTGTAGTGCTGGGGAGCAAACCCAGGGTCTTGGTGTGCTAGGCAAATGCTCTAACTCTGAACTATACTCCCAGCTCTTGAATTCCATTTTCAATACTTACTGATGTTAACTACAATATGTGACAAAAAGGCTATGTGGGAAAGAAGAACCTAGAAGAAAAATGTCTATGAATACACAGTAGGCATACATTTCAAAGGGAAGGGACTCACTAGAAAAAAACAACACAGATTTCAATTTCTCCATCTTGCCCTCAGGTACCACAGGTAAGAGACTTCCTGCCAGGAAGGGGGCTTCTTCTAGGTGGAATAGCATCTCCTCAGAATCTCCCCAAAGTATAATCATTTGCACATTTGAATGGGAACTGAAAAAAGCAGTAAGATAAAGCTTCAGCCCTGCCAGAGCCAGACACCTGGGAACAAACCCTTGTGTGGAGTGAGGCCCTGAACAGGTGATCACAGACTGAAGGGAGGTCAGGGGGAAAGGGCCACTCCTGGCCCATCCCATAGTCTGCTCTTTGGAGGTTTAGTATTAAGGAGGGTGTCAGTGGCAAAGATCACATGCCTATGTATGCTACTGTGTATGCTGACTTCTGTCTCTCCTCTGCCACTTAGCCGCAACGTGATTCCATCTGCTCACGACTGAGGAAGTGAAGAAGTAGATTCTAGAATCACTTCTGGGATTAGTTTCTTAACCACAGATGGGCTTTTAGAAGCTTCCCATGCTCCCAGAAACTGTGAGTCAAATGATGCCCATGGAGGTATCTTCTGAAAGAAGATTCCAGAGTGCTCAGGATCCCCAAGGGGTTTATGCAAAAAAGGATTAAGGGTCCATTTTTCTAGGCCTTTTTCTTCCCACATGAAGTGCTTTCAGACTCTATACTTTGCTTTTTTTGAGGGGATTAAGCCTAGGGGGCACTTTACCACTGAGCTACAATCCCAGTCCTTTTTATTTTTTATTTTGATACAGGGCTTCTAAGTTGCTGAAGCTGCCACCACACCCAGTTTTGCTTTTAAGAATAAATGGAAAGCAATTACACATCAATATATAATTTAACATCCTCACAGGAAGAAACAAAACATTTTATACCAGACTCTTCTAGGAAAAAATGGTACTTTAGAAATAAATTAAAAATTAAATTTGATACCACCACATTCCTAAAGCAGAGGGTTTTTCTCACTCAGTCTGGAGACCATAGCTTGCTGAGGAATATGTGCACCCTCTTCTCAGAGTTTGTGAGCCTGAAACTGTGCCAAGAGACCACATAAATGGCAGTGAACGTGGAATGCCTAAGTGGCCAGGTCCCTGAGGCAACCTGATGCCCAAGAACCCCTTTCCAGGAGGAACCTGAACCTCTGTGCTGGCACAGAGCTGTTTTCTGAAAGGGCTCCTTGAACAAATACTTCTGACTGAAACTTGTGTGATTGCTACCATTTAGTAGACCTCTTTTCTTTCCCTGATTTTTTTTTTTTTTTGGTGGGGTGGTGGTGCTGGGGATGGAATCCAGGGCCTCGTGCTTGCTAGGCAAATGCTCTACCAATGAGCCCTCCAGCCCTGGAGACCTCATTTTCCAGACTGCTTCTGCAACTCTGCTGTCATGAGGCTGGACTGACGGTGCTCAGCTGTGCATGGGGCAGGCTTGGGGCAATGGACAAGAAGTTGTGAGGGCTAGCTCAGGACGCCAGCAATTCTAACTGGGAAAGTCTGTGAGATTTCACGGGTCAGGAAAGCCTTGCCCTTATTCCCAACCCCAGTCCTTACAGGACGCTGGACTGTGCCTTCATGTCTAGGAACACAATGAAAAGACAGGCCTCTTCATGGCTTCACATGGGACCAAACAAGACTCAGCACTTACAGGGTAAGAATGCCACAGGGAGAGTTGATAAGTACCACTCACCAGAAAATACAAATCCACAGATTGCCGAATCCAAATACATTTTAACAAATAGCAGAAAATGAAAGGAAAATAGTAGATATAGGTTAGATTGCATTTAGCAGGTGAAATTCTCCAATTATTAAAACAGGAATATTTTATTACGTAAAACTTGGATAAATCAGGCTAATCGAAGCAAAAGAATATTCTTGAAGGTATAACCCAACTCACCCAGTCTGCTATTACCACATGAGAAGCATGAATGAGAACAGTAAGTCAGTACCGTAGCTAAGCAAAATCCTATAGGCTAGGTCTTAAATTTAGATCCTGTGAAGATGGCTCCTTATGTTATTTCCCTGTCATTGTACTGTTTATTTTATTTAAAGGAACTACAGAGTGAGAAATGCATTTTTAATTTGACAAAAACAATAATATCACTTAAATGCATAGTCAGAGCAGCCACTTTTAAGGTATGTGGGAAAGTAAAAGTTCTAGCTTATTCCCTATGGGAATTAAAGCAAAGATGAAAACAAAACAAAACAAAACAAAACAACAACAACAAAAAAAAAACAGGTTCCCTTAATTATCTCACAACTTTGGAATATTTCTAAATCAGATACCTCTGGACAGCAGATACACTATTTACAAATGAAAGAATTTACTAAGCAAATCCATACTGTATTATTTTAGGAAAATATTTCTCAGAACACTTGCAGAGCACCCTCTTGGTTAAAAAAAACAACTGTCTCACTATAAATAATTCTGACTTGGTGATTAAAGCAATATCTTCCCAAGAGACCTTGGCCTACTCCACACAGTGTTGTCTACGACTGAGAACTGAGCGAGCTTTGGAAGTGATGATTCCATTTGCAGAGCACTTTATCACTCAGAGTCTACCCTGCTTGTCTGAGTCAGTGGTGCTTTCTGGGTAATTGAGACTGTTACCCAGCCCCGTGACTATGACCCCTGCAGTGCTGAGGCAGTAGACACTATCATGGCTGAGCAGGGGGTGAGGACTCACAGTCCCTGGGAATGAAGCTCAGAAACTGTCCCCAACCTGCTCTGTAGCCCACTTACGCTGAAGCTTGCTCGCCATCCGGGGTCTCCCACACCTCAGACCTGCTTCTCAGAGGCTGCAGGGAGAGGCTGGTCCCCCAGGGTTGGGTTAGTAAATTCATATATAGCCCCTTACCCTTCTTTGCCAATTTCTCCAACCTTCAGGGCTTCAACAAGAGGCTCTTTACCTAGTTTGGTCAAATTCATTTTGGTCTCGAGAGTCATCAGAAAGGACCCATTGTAGGACATTTCCAAGTCGATCCAGAGTCCTGGAGAAATAGAGGAAAAACAGGAGGTTTTATTCCCTCCCCTCGAAAACGTGACTATAAATGACAGTATAAAAACTTATATTTTCAAGTATCCAAGTCAGCATCACACTAGCAAGAAGAGGGCTGAGGCACTCTACGATCAATGCTCAGGAGAAAAGGAGGAAATGGCCTGCGCACTTGGCAAGTAGCCAACACTGCAGCCAACATGATGGTCAAGTGAACTCAGCGTGCACATCAGCACTGGAAGGGCCCCATCCTCTGGCTTCTTCTCCTCACAGTTAGTAAGAAAATACGCACCCAGGAGGAAATGGCTTGATGCAGGCAGAGCCAGACGGGTTGCTGATGGGCTGCTGGTTATAAGGCAGAAGGGAAGGGCAGAGACTTCCATGTGAGCTGGGTTGTCTCCAAAAGACCTGGAACTACCACCTTTCCTAAAATTACCTAGTGTTGGAGTGGTGTGCAGAAAAACATGTCAGATTTAGTTTGTTATGAAGTGTGGGGACAAAAACTTTTTGACCCCCTTTCTTCTGGAAATTGCCTCATAATGGAAACAAAAGGATTACCTTCCAGTTCTCAGGACTACTTAGGTAAAGTTGGGTAACCACTTTGTTTCTGAGTTTAAAGTTCTGTTCCTTAGAAAGATACTATCACCACAAACTCAAATCTAAGAGGCATTTAGCTTTGTGGAATTCCACTGGGATGGCCACTGACTAGTGCTGAAAGGCTGGCAGGTAAGGCAGGGCATGCTGTGATTTTTCAGAATCAGTGCTCTGTAGCACACCTTGTGAACTTCCAGTCAAAATGTAATTTTTCAAGTGGGTGTTTAAATGTTAATAAACTTTTATAGATTCCCAAAAGACAAATGACAACATCTAAAAGGAAGCAGGAAACTAATCTAAAACCACTGTTCACACACAGCAGCCTTTTCAAGCAATTACAGTAAATGACCCCTCCCCTACATGGCTACCTCTCAGACAAAAGCACTGCTTAACCCGAGAAGCACTAATGGTGTAATTCCTCACTAAAGGCAGAATAATTTCCATTTTGTGTTCAACAAATTCTCTTTATCATAATTGAAGGTGATTATTTTCCATGAATGACCTGGTTTAATTAAGTGACATGCAGATCAACTGACTATTGCAACACTCACAAAACTGCTTTCTCACCAAGCAGCTAAAGATCATTAACGAGATAACTCTTCAAAATACAGTTACTGGAAATAAAGGGCACTTCTGCTTCAATAAAGACACTCACTCATTAATTACTTCCAATAGAAAAGGGAGTAGGGCAAAAAAGGCTAGTATTAATTTAAACAGAATAAAGAAGAACATCAAAAAGGAAGATTTTCAGTGTTGTATATCTCTGGCTCTTTTAAACTTGAAAATTAACAGATTCAAACTATTGTATTCAAACATAAGCACTTTTAGAAATCCTCAGGCTTCCATAAATATTAACAGCATGAACTGCCTTTGAAAATTGTCACATTAAAGGCACCAGAATTCCACTTCTTCCAAAATGGAAGGTTTTGTTTGTCTGTGTTTTGAATGAGGAATATGGACACAGGCTCAGTAAATAGCCTCAGGTCTCAGTCACTGGGTCATGGGCTGGGTCCCCTGGGGTATGGTCTAGCCCCACTGCCAGGGGCTGAGGCAGGAAGGCCAAAGGAACATCATGGAGCCCAGCTACATGGACTAGGGCTTGGGTATGGTGACCTCTATGCATCAGTCTCTTCAACCACAGAGGGAGATCACATTGCCTCTTTGGGGGAGGGCCGTGGACAGCCAGCTCCTGGCACATCCTGGCTTCCCTTTCTCTGCCATGGCCAGCCTACTCTTACTGCTTGCTCTGGTCTTGCCTACTGCTGCTACCAAGAAAGAGGCTGAACTGGGTGGCCAGAGACCTGATATCACAAGACACGGCCTGGACATCTGACCAGTCCTCTGAAAGGGAGGGATCTGGTTTTTATAGTGCTGGATATGTCCCAGGAAGATTTCGGTCCTGGCATCCAGTGAAAATAGTCAAGAATGGATTGAGAATTTTTAAAAGTAGATATGAATGGAAAATAAATATGTCAACAAATTAATATAATGTGCCTGCACTGAGATGAGGATAGGGAAACTATTTTAGCATTAGTGGCAAAGAAAAACTTCCTTCTGTGACAATGACTGAGCAGGCTACAAGTGCCCAGAAGACCTGGAAGCATGCTCGACTTTCGCAACTGAGTCCAGACCAAATGGCCAAAAGCCCAAGCCTTGCAAGACTGAAAGAAGAAATGAGGTTACCAGGAAGGCTGTGTCCCCTTGGGGAATGTGTAAATGTAGCCACAATGTGAAGATGGAGACACACACTGTTCCATGAGACATTTAACTTGATGCAGCTACTCTGGATGAATGTGGTTACAGGTCTGTCATTTGTGCTCTTGACAGATGTTAGGACTCTGCAGGGAGGCATTCCATCTAAAATGCTGCTTCCTTAATCACCTGCTCTGGGCAGTGCTCAAGGACAAAAACCCAAGTTGAGGAGCAGGACAAATTTTGATGCTTTAAGCAGGATTAAGAGTTGGCCCTGAGAGAGTCTCAGGAAAGGGGGCTAAAGGCCTGACTGTGAAGGGGTGCTCAAGTTGAGAGGCCCTGGGGGATGGTGAGGCCTGATTATCAGTGAGCCCCTATAAAGCTGGCACTTCATTTGGCAACATATGAAACACAGCTGACAGTGAGCAGGACAAGCTTCAGTCAGTCTTTGTGCGAGGACCTGCTGGGTTGTTTTCCACTCTCTAGATTCCAGGGAGCAGGAGCAATCGCCACCACCAGGACCACTTCTCAGAGGGACTGCAGCAGAAACAATAGCTCATTCCACCTGAAGTGCTTACGGAGTTTTTACTACAGGACTTCAGAGTTAAAAAAAAAAAACACTAGGGTGGACCCTGCCCCTAGGAAATACATGCTTAAGGAAGAAAAAAGATGGCATTGGCCACCTGGTGCAGCTCAGACCACAGTTCCCAAGAGACAATAAACATGCCTGTTTGCATGTCCCCAGAGACAAGGGGAGCCACAACCAGCACAGACGTTCTTCTGCTTTCTCCTGGGGTTTCCAGTGAACAAATCCCATGGTTTCAGTAACTCTCCTACCATGGCCATGTACATGTGGTAGTTTCACACAGCAGCTCTTTGTTATTGCTACTGAAGGCCTCAACTTGTCTCTCTGGGACAGGCTTAACAGGACATCTGCTGCTTGAAGACAGTAAAGGACCCTGGAGCCTGGCTCACCTTAGCTGGCCCTCATGTTCGTTTTTCCTCCACTTCCCTCATGAAAAGTCAACATTTAGCATTTAAAAAACAAACTCCGTAAAATGGATCATCCAATAATATGTTATCATGATCAGATGCCGGAGTTTCTTGGCTCTTAGAACGTACCACTGATTGTTCTGTTCCTGCTCAGAAAACTCAGCAATCCCTTAAATCCCTTAAATCTGGTTGTTTTTTATGACAACAGCATTTTTATCTTTCTCTGCTGCCACTGTTCTCTGACAAGGAGCTCCACTTCTTCAAGCCTGACAAAGCCACAAATCACAGTCCCCTCTTCCCCACTCCATCTAACTTCCCCAGCAAGTATTTCTTCCCAATTTCCATACAATCATTTTTTTTCTTTCCCCAACATGATCTGGTCAGGGCACGTGCCACTCCTGCCAGCAAGAGCTCTAGTCTGGCCCTGCGATCATTGCAGCTGTTCCCCTAACACCTGCTCTTGAAGCCAGTGTAGCAGGATGACTCTGGCACATTTTCTGCCGTACTAACTGGGACTGGGTGAAGGATCTGAGCATGACAAGGTAAGGTCCAGAATAGGACTGCAAGGTCCAGAATAGGTGGGTACCTGCAGTCATAGTCGCGACTGGGGCATCTCTCGAGACAGACAAGGACAGCCCATCACTGTGTTTGTTTCAGTTTTGCAGCACTAGGCATTGAACTCAGGGCCCTGTTCATACTAGGTGAGTGCTCTACCATTGAGGTATACTCCTAGCCCAGCACTGTTTATGGAGAACACCCAGTGACACTCTGCAACCTTAAATACGTAAAGCATATTCAAATCCATCTCTGAGGGGTTGCAGTCCACATCCATGGTTCGTTCTGACTTGTTGACACACCTGTGGATGCTGCTCTGCTACCCCTGGTCCCAGGCACAAAAGATGAAACCCTGGTTGACAGAAAAGGGTCCCTACCACACCCCTTCAGGAACTTTACTAATAATAAAGCTTGGCAGTGGCAGCAGCAGCTGCCCCCAGCAGCTCACTAGGGGCCATGCACACTCTCTGAGCCCCTTTATATGTACCATTTCATCTCTACTGCGGCCAAATGAGGCAGACTCCAGCATGTCAGGGGTAAAGAATCTGAGGTGAGGGGCTATTGGTAGCTTCTGTGCTGTCTTGCCACTGGAGGTGATGGTGTAGGAGCAGGGCCCAAACACACAGGCCTGGCTCCCGAGAGCATCTGGCCAGGGCCTGGAAGTGTGAAGCATTCAGAGTGAGGTTGCTGAAGGCCCCTAGTGGGCCACCTCCTCTGGGTTTTGGCTGTACAAACATGGCAGGGCTGGCCAGGGCGACTCTGGTTGACCTTTTGAGCCCACATCATTCATCTGCCTCGTTCTTCAAGGGTTCTTTAAAAAAGAGCTACACATTTTACATTAATTTTTATGGATAAGAAAAATGATTAGGAGAGAATATATTAAAAATACACACAAAAAGTAACCCTGGCTATCTCTCTGAATGATGGGATTTTCCTTTTTACCTTTTCTGGATATTTTATTTCCCCACAAGACTATCTGCTGGATGAATGAGCAACCATCACCCTAACAGTTAATAGCATGACTGGAAAGAGCTTGGCTGAGAGATGGTCTAGTGGGACCCCGAGGGCAGGCCTCAGACACAGCAGCCGGGTGGAGATGAGAGGAACAGGAGAGGCCAATCCAGGAAGGAGGGATAACAGCCTGGGCCTTGCTGTGTGGCTGAAGGGGAGAAGGGAGGCCCACGAGCACCCCACAAAAGGAGGGGCTAGTTTCAGGGTGCATGTGGAGCAGAGGTGAGGTAGGAGGGCACAGCCAGTTTCCAAGGGCAGATCTTGCTCATCTTCTAGTCACCTGCCATTGGTGGGAAGAAAGGATACCCCGGGAAAGAGGGTCATTTACCTTATTCACTACTACACTGAACTCAAATGGGCAGCATGTCATTCAGAGGAAGTACAGACTGCTCCTTTTAGCAGCAGGGCCACAAAAGCTGAGAATGGCATTTTTCTTTTTGCTGATCTAGCAGGACCTGATGGCTTGGAGCTGTAGGGTGGTCACCTGGACACCACAGTAACCCACATCCTAAACTCGCCAACAGCAAGCAATAAAAACAGTAAACTAATGATAGCTAATGTTTATAAAGCACCTGCCTTGCATCAGGTGCTAATGAAAGTGCCTTTCACATGTTAACTCACGTAACTCTCATGACAAGCCGTGAGGTAGGTGCTGTGAGGGTCTCCCTTTGAGCCTGAGGAAGCAGAGGTTCAGAAACCTGCCTAAGAATGTGGTGCTGTGAGCCGAGCAGTCTCGCCCCAGAGTTAGTCCTGGGAACCACACTCTGTGTTGCCCAAGAAGAGCATCCCTAGGACAGAAAAATCCTACCAGCTCTGGCCTAAATATCCCTTCCAAGTCGTGTGCTGCCAACAGGCAAGCATGAGTTAGGAAATATTTTGCAAAAGGGCAGGGTCAGCTCCCATCGGAGACGCCTCTCCTTGGAGCTACTGAAGCCTCCATTGCCTGGGTTACATTTCCCTGGAAGGTTGAGCTCTGCTCTTCAGGGCCAATTCTAGCAAATCATCCCAGATTTCAATCTCCCTAAAGGGAAGGTCCCTCCTAGAGCAATGGAATCCAACACAGTGATATGTCGCATAAAGACCTCTGGTCACTGATGAGTCCCATAAGATCGTCATCTAAAGATGTCACAGTGTCTTAGCTTGTGTAAGCACTCTATAATATCTGCATAACCAGGAAATCAGCTAATGTTCTTGAATGTATCCCCATCACTAAGTGATGTGTGACTATTTCTTTCGTGCTCGTTAATGTTTTATCATCATATATGCATCCTTTGCAAATTCGGAAAAACCTAATTTGATCATATTTAACCCTGTGAGCTTCTTGTCTTTTTTGTTTCTTTCTTTGGTCACATTTTCTCTCTTGTTATACAAGCAGGCAGAGCTCTAAAACTTGCCCTGAAAGGAGTTAAATAAGCTTCAAATGGATTAAGAACCAGCAATGCTTTGATCTGCACAGTGAAATGTCTCACCCTGGCTCCTGCTCCCAAGGAACAGGAAAGAAGCTCAAGATTAGGTCTGGAATTATCCTCAAAGCCTGACCACAGCTGCCCCGTGAGGCTGCAGAGTTCAAAGCCACAGGGACATTTTTTAGATGCTGCAAAGCCCCCTGTGGCCCTGCACCCCTCTCCTTGGAAATTTCTATTAATTCAGCAAAGGACAGTACAGAGATAAGAGATTGCTAAGGCATCAGGAAATAGAGCACATGTATTATTTACTTTATTAAAGTGTGACTCTCAGGAGGTTGTGTCAGCTAATCATTTCCCAGTTCGTTACAGTCAATTCCTGAAGAGGCAAAGAGCAAAGGGCAACAGAGAGGCCACCTGAATCAGAGGAAGGAAGGCAGCTCTTACACACTGAAGGGGTGAAGATCCCAGCTACGGAACCAACACAGCAACAACACCCCTTTTAAAATTGTACACGGGGTTAAAGAACTTTGGTCAGACCATTTGCAAAGAATCCATGTCTCTTCTAGTTTTACTTTCAGTGAACCAGAAGTTACTAAACCCAGGAGCACACTGGTTCATCAAGGTATAGGCAGAATAGAGGGGTTACAGGCAATCTCAACACACAGGTGGACTTCTGGATTTGCAAATGCTTTGGTCTTTCTCTGAATCAATGTGATGCTAAAAACATGAAAATATGGGCTCCCTTTCAATTGAAATATTGCTAGAGAGATATGCAGGGCTGCTAATGATAGTGACAGAGATATCTTTTCGTATTTACATCAAATATACACAAGAGCAGAAAAATGATTTCCTTACATATGACTTACCATCTGACACTGCCATACAGAGACGAGTAGCTTCTATAGCTTACAAATTCTACAAAACATTTACTTGAAAACAAATATCACTCTCTGGAAAAGTTGTAATTATTTTTTTCCTAAACTTGTTCCTGAACCATTTTAAGAATAATATAATTATGGTTTAAGTGGAAAGAGGCTCACTGGCAAGGGATGCTACAGTAAATAAACTGGTAAGACTGGTAAGACTTTTCTCTGAATGCTAATGCCTATCTGGCTAACTCCTCTTTCTTATTTAACTCCTGCATACTAAAATTATCCTTTCAGTTATTTATCTTTTAATCTCTTTTTTTTTTTTGTTTTTCTTTTTATATATACATTACAGTAGAATGTATTTTATTTTGTTCTTTTTTGGGGGGGTGCTGGGGAGTAGAATGTATTTTAATGTATTATACATATGTGGAGTATAACTTATTCTAATTAGGATGCCATTCTCGTGCTTATACATGATGTGGAGTTTCACTGGTGGTGTATTCATATGTGAACACAGGAAAGTTAGGTCCAATTCGTTCTACTGTCTTTCCTATTCCCATCTCTCCTCCCTTCCCTTCATTCCCCTTTGTCTAATCCACTGAACTTCTAATCTTCCCTCCTGACCCCCTTATTGTGTGTTAGCATCCACATATCAGAAAGAACATTCGGCCTTTGATTTTTTTGGGGATTGGCTTAGTTCACTTAGCATGATAGTCTTCAGATCCATCTCTTTACTGGCAAAAGTCATAAAGTCATTCTTTTATATGACTGAGTAATATTCCATTGTGTGTGTGTGCGTGTGTATGTATATATATCACATTTTCTTTATCTATTCATCTGTTGAAGGGCACCTAGGTTTGTTCCATAGCTTAGCTACTGTGAATTGAGCTGCTATAAACATTGATATGGCTGTTTTACTGTTATAGGATGATTTTAAGTCCTTTGGGTATATACTGAGGAGTGGGATAATTGATCAAACAGTGGTTCCATTCCAAGTTTCCAGATCCTTTTAAAACCACATGACACAAATATTCTTTTTGTTGTTGTTATTATAGTACTGGGGATTGAATATAGGGGTGCTCTACCACTGAGCTACATCCCTTCCCACTTTTTTTTTCTTGAGACAAGATTTTATGAAGTTGCCAAGACCGGTCCTGAACTTGTAATACTCATGTCTCAGAGTCTTGAGCAGCTGGGATTACAGATGTGCACCACCATGCCAGGCTCAACATATAAATCATCCTCCTCACAAATATATCTAAACTCTCTGTATTCAAATCAAATTCTTTTTCCTCCATCTACAAAAGTAGCATGAATGCTGAATCCGCAGCATGTTTAAAAAAAAAAAAATCAATTCTGACTTGAGAGTTTGAGGCAGCAGGACTACAAGTTTGAGGCCAGCCTGGGTAACTTAGTGAGAACTTATTTCAAAAAATAAAAATAAAAAGGGCTGGGGTGTAGCTCAGTGGCAGAGCACCTTGCTTTAATCCCCAGTACCACTTAAAAATCAATTCCATGAGCTTCTGTCCAGCAGCAAGCCTTCCTCTCACAGTATCATATTTGAATATATGTCTTTGTCTTTCACTTACTTAGTACCTACTGGGAGTATAAGGACATAAAGAGATAAAACCTGAAGGTCAAAACATTTACAACCTAGAAGGTGGGGGTTGCGGGGAGGAGGAGGTAATGTGAAGAGAGGAAGCTCCTGGTAGGGGGCCAGGGCTGGGGAAGATACCCAGAAGCCTGTGAGAGAAGTCAGCCCACTGCCTCACACCATGGCAAGGGCTGCAGCCCACACAGGAGCTCAGGCCCCTTCAACTGGCATGAGGGCATCTTTGGGCTGGAGGTTGTAACAATCCAAGAGACTGGCAGGGTGGGGAGCTGGAAGTATTCCCCATCAGTGTAAGGCTGTGATTGTTAAGAACCAAAGACATTCAACATGAAATAGGATGGTTCAAAGATTCCAACTTCCTCTAAACACAAAGTCTTGGTATCGAATCGGCAGCAATGGAAACATCTGGACACTCATATAATGATCAATTCCAGTCTAAAGTCAGAGTTACCTTGGTGATCAACATAAGGCTTGAAGGCCTGAAGGATTTTTGGCACAGCCACCCCCATGTCAAGTTCTGTCAGAGTTAGCTCGTTCATAAAGTAGGGGAGCTAGAGAAAAGAAGTAAACAATAAATGAGACACATTAGTAATCTGTAAAAATGCTAAAGTCAGTCAGAGTTCAACAGACTCTCAGAGGGCATGGTAGTCAAGGTTTGGGAGATATGTCACTTATTTAACCAAATTTAATTGTGCACACACCATGTACCAGGCATTGTGCCACAGACAGAACCATGAACAAGGAGGCCGGTTCCTTGCTCTGGGGAGGTTCATACTGGGGAGGTAGAAACAGATGAATAAGTAGACAAATAACATAATCTCATAAAGCAAGTAGATATGGGAGCAGGGAGCTTGGTCAAGGGTGGCTCTCTTAGTCAGAGTCAGGGAAGACAGTCTGTGGAGACAGTCAGCCATGCTGGTGAGATCATAAGACCCAGAGTTGGTGAAGCATGGGCTGTGGAGCTCTCTTAGCTGACAGGGCTCAGTGCAGGTAGGAAAGCACTACACTTCTGATGGGAAAACTTACCATGTGTATTAAAACCCTTGTAGAAAATCACATCTCTCTGGCCCTGTGCTGGATATTTTCTATTTGCCCCCATAGCCAGACTCACCCCTAGGCTGAGGCTAGTCTGTGTGAACTGTATCTCTGGTCTTCTTACTGGACCTGGTCATGGGATGGAGATGTAGAGGGAGGAGTGCTGTCAAACACTTGTCCTCTCTGCTGAAGGACACTGCAGAGGCAGCCCTCTCCACCAGCTACCCTGCCCGATTTCTGGTAATTGATTTCTGCTCCCTGCCTTGCCCTTCAGGAAGAATAACAGCTCCCCACCTCTCCCGGCCCAGGAAGACCATGAAAGATGAGTGGGTCTGAAACTTAGTCCACTGTCTAACCCGCTGGCAAGGGCTGCAGTCCACACAAAAGCTCAGGTCCCATCAACTGGCCTGAGGGCATCTTTGGGCGGGAGGAGGCCCTGTAACAATCCAAGAGACCAGAAGGAGCAGTGTCTGTCTGACCCCTCTGGGTCACTAATCTGACTGAGTATGCCATCTGGTTTCTGTTGGGCCCTGACTAAAACATACCTCATAATCTATCAGCAGAAATTTATTCTAGAGGAAATAACATAAAAGTGTTTTTATCATGCTCAGAAATTCCAACACAATCTCAAGATTATACAATTAATTCATCTGTATTTCCTCCACCTGGATTTTTGTATTTTGTTTTTGTTTCGTGGTACTGGGAACTGAACTACTACTACTGTGCTACTTCCCAGTCTTTTTATTTTGTTAATGTTCAGACAGGATCTCACTTAGTTGCCCAGGCTGGCCTCAAACTTATGATCCTCCAGTCTTGGTCTCCTGAGTAGCTGGGATTATAGGTGTGTGCTACCATACCTGGCTATGTATGTACTTTTTTTTAATCTTCACGCTATTCATTATTTTTGTGTAAGATATAAATTAGGGATTGAATTTAATTTTTTCCCTAAATGGCTAGTCAGCAATCTCAACTACCACCTTCAAATACTAGATACTCAAAACATTGGAGTTCTGTATTGAGCTTTTTGTTTTCTACCACTATCAAAATGTTCTTATTATTTTAGCTTTATAATACACTAATTTTTTTTTCTTTTTCTTTTGGTACCAGGGAATGAAACTAGGAACACATTCTGACACTGAGTCATGCCCCAGCCCTTTTATTTTTTAATTTTTAATTTTGAGATGGGAGCTCACTAAATTGCCAAGGCTGGCCTCAAACTTTCCATCTTCCTGCCTCAGTCCCCTGAGTCGTCATGATTACAGGTGTACACCACTGCACTCAGCTATAATACATTTTTAAATCTGGAAAGTTCTTTTCCTTTTCATTTCCTCCCAGAATTTTCAAAGTTATGAGCATTTTACCAGTTGAACATTGGAATAATTTTGTAAGATTTAAAATAAAATTAAGATTTTTAAAAAATTAAATACAAACAATGTTTCCCATGAAATGAGGTTGCATCTAGTCAGGCATGGACTTAATACCTAACCTGGCTGAGCCTCTTCAGCTGGTTCTATGTAGAAAAGCATAAACTTGTAGGATCCATGAGGAGAACTGCACCTCTGATCTTTCCCAGGGATGGAGGGGTTACGTTAGAGAGACTCTGATGTCTCAATGAGCAATATGTGAGGAGAGGCAGAACTCAAGCGTGCATTTTTGAACTGGTGGTTACTGCATTTGGAAACCTTTCTACAAGCACAGGTGCTGCAAGTGGGGTTGAATCTCTATCAACCTATAGGAATTTACTTGGTGAAAGGCATACCCAAAATCTCACACACCTCACAGTGGTTTTGTGTATATCGTCATCCCAAGTCCCAGCACTTCAGGAGCCTGCTGGGTTAGAGAGTCTTCCAGGGGCTAGCCAAGGAACAGGCCACCTCCATCACTGTTGCTATGGGAATGTAAGTCTGACAATGAACCACAGAGGAATGTAACTGTCCTTCCTTTTCTGTGCCACACCTCCCTCCACTATATCATCCTGTATCCTAGGACAAGTTCTGAGACAAAGGAGGGGCCTGAGGCACTGAGGAGGTGGCAGGGGTGGATGAAGCTTTAGCTATTAGTAAGCACAATGGGGACTGCTGACCATCGGGGCCTTTCTTCCTACTTATTCACCTGTTTACCCAACCTCAAGATCTAAAATATTTATAACCACTCCTCCTCACACCCCTCCTATCCAGCTCTCTGCCCTAGAACAGCCTCCTGCCTATGCTGCAGGACAAGGCAAGAGAAGGTCACTCTGAATTCTCACACAGCTGAATCTAGATCACCCTTCTCCTTTCTAACTTTTTAGTACTTCTGACCTCAAAACGCAAAAGCGAGTTGGTTGTGAACTGCAAGTTCAACCAGAACCTTTTCCTTCATATCCAATAGGCCTGAGTAAGGCAGGAACCCACAGGCACATTCCTGACCCTCCTGAGTAAACTCACTGGTAATAGGGCAGTCATGATAGGCAATGCTCAGCTTGGTGGATGATTAGTCAGAAACTGTGAGCGATGACAGAGTACCTGCTCAAATAGGCAGGAGAGGCCCAGAACCCCTGAGGGCCCCAAGGCTGTATTCAAGCAGCAGCCAAGGCCAAGAGTGCATTTGCTATTAGGACAGAAACCCAGCTTATCTGAAACCCATCCTGGGGTACCAGTGCACACACAGGGCTGCTGTGTTACAGCATGACTTATTGTCATGTGCAAGGGTGACAATCTAAGACTCTAGGATAAGGCCAGCAGAGTTCTCTAAATGTCAGGCCATCAAGTGACACCAGGAGGTGAGAGATATATATCACAGGGAGCTCAGGCTCCTCCAGGCACTCTTCTGGTCCCCTTCTGGCTCTTGACTGGCTGTTAAACAGAACCCACTCACTACTAGGTTGAAGGGTTAGCGCCCTCCAGAGGTACTTGGCTATCTGGTGGTAATGAGTTCTTTTGGCAATTACAGAGAATCTGGTACTTTTCTTCTCCCTTTCTGATCATTCCTATGCCTGCGTTTCCTTTGGTCATCAGGGCACTTCACTATGCAACAGCTTAGGTTGGGGGTGAGCGTGTGGCTGGCAATGGTGGGGATGCAGCCCCCACTCTGAATTCTCACACTACTGGATTAGATCACCCTTCTCCTTTCTAACCTTTTAGTACTCCTTTAGTATTTCTGACCTCAAGATGCAAAAGGAAGTTGGTTGTGAACTGCAAAAGCCTATCTGACCAACAAAAGAGAAAATGAAAACAGAAAACTTTCCCTAACTTACTCTGGTGTGAGGGAACCATCGCACCCCACCACGAGGGTGGTGGCCCCATGAACTTTAGGCTCCAGGGAGAATAGTGGAACAAGTCTCTCAATTGGTCTGAACTGTGCACAAGGAGAGCAGCCTCTGTCTGGAGCTCAAGGAAACCCTATTTGCTTTTTCACATTGCCAGGAAGCAAAAGCCTCCCCTCAGAAAAGTAGACAGATAGGAAAATTGCAGGGGCAGCTCTGACCGTGTGCCTTGTCCTGGGACTACAGCCTCCGTCCTTCCAAGGTGGTGAAGAGGCTGAGTGGGCTCTAGGTTGGCTGTTGATGTCTCATATTCCATCACAGAGGGTCGCAGCTGCTTACACACTGGCAGACGCTTGTCAAAGAGCCCGCCCAAAGCCCTACCCCAAATTCTTTCTGGAAATCTGCTCCTCCTCTACTGGGGTCAGGAAAAGGAATATGCTGGCTTGCTTACAGATTGGCAGGCAGAGCTTACCAGAACTTAACCAAGCTAGAGAAGGCTCTGCTCTTCACCTGGGGGAATGCCTGATACCAAACAGAAGGTCCCCATGCCCACATTTTCCTTTTAATCTATCTTAGTTCATAGCTTCTTAACCTGAAATCCCTAAACTTTCTGAAATCATGGGCAAAATTCTGTGCCAGTGTGCAATTTCTATAGGTTTCTGCTTCTCAACGATATCTATGACTTAAAAGAATTCAGACCCTCCAAAAATTTAGAGCCACTAATACAAGCTCAGACTGTGTTACTCTTCTTGGCTGGGTCTTCATCAGGTCAAAGATATACTTGTAAAGAACCTCCAGAAGGTCTCTTGGTTGGCAAATGTGTCCTTTAATGACCGGCATGAAGAATACTTTTACAGTTTAAACTCACTTCCAAGAGGCTGGCTTAGCACCAGGAATGTTTTTTCAGCCGAGAGCCCAAAATAAAATACCATCTGGCCAAGAAGTAAGGTCCACTGCAGAAACATTCCAAGGCATGGCTCCTAACTTTCCCAGCTGTCGGAAGCAGCGTGGCTTAGGAAGGGGTCTTCAAATAGTTTGGGATTTCCTCTGAGTGTACTGTGCAGCCTGGACCACTGCGAGGTTGGGACCAGGCTCTGACACAATTTAAATTTGTTTCTTACTCAAACATGAGAGAATTATACGAGACAATCAGTTTCAGGAACTCACATTTTCCCTAACAAATTCTGGACTAGCACCTAGAGTGGATAATTATGTGGCAACACAAGAAATAAAGTAAACAGGATAGTTCAATGAGTCCCCAGATACACTTAGTTATAAGATCAAGGTCAGACTGTGATCCAGGTCTGATGTGTTGTTTGAGAACAACTTACTGGCTGATGTGTTAGATGCTTAAAACTAAGTTATTTTTCACTTAGGACACGTAGTACAAAATGTCCACAAATTAAGAAGTGGGAAAATAGAAGTCTCTTATGTGAAAACAAGTACCTTTATTTTGCTGAGTTTCATCTGAATTTTCTTAGACACTAGATCCGACCAGTATTTCTCTCCCAAGAAGTCCCAAAATATTCTTCCAAGCAAAGCATTCACCCAGGCTTCCTGTTCTTCCTCCTCAGAGGGTGGAGCCTCTGGCAACTGGCAAAAGTAAAGGGACCAAAATTAGCTGGAAGGCAACTGGAGAATAAGACAGGTGCTTATTTTCATAAAGTCTCTGAAATTCCCTCCCTTAGAATCAGGGGACTGCATGAGACATACTTCTTCCCCATAAATTACAAGTCTCACATTAACTGGTGAACAGAAAAGGGAGAAACGAAAGCCGCCAGCACAATGGAAACCTCTGTTTTCTTTTTCAACAGTCTCCTAAGAACCAGCTACCAATCTATACAAATAGCTTAGCTACATTGCCCCGCCTCCCACAGTGTCACCGACATATCTGATCCAGTGTCATTTTTTTCAGCCGAGGCTTGGATGCGTACTTGTCTAGCTGGTCCTCCTCCAGGCAGTCTTCAGTTCCCCAGGGGCCATGACTCTTAGGTTCAGCCTAATCCTTACAAGGTCAAGATATTTGGGGGAGGTGCTTCAGAGGCACTGAGTTAGTGGCATCAGGAGTTTTAGAAGCCCTCTCTCCTGAATGAAGAGGTGGGGTTAAGGACCACAGGCTGGGTTAGACAGGTACCTACAGGGCAGCTATTTTCCCCAACCTTAGCCCAGTGAAACCCCCCATCCTCACTTCCACTCTACAATCTGTCTGAAACATTTGCTGTGGCCAGTGTGAACAAATCTGTCTCCAATTTCCTAGGTTAGCCATTAGACTATGGACTCTGGCCTGGCATGGGGATAAAGGGGAGGAGAAGGAACTTTCCAGAGCCCTATGCTAAGCCCTCCCTTGGTGCCAACACCTCCTTTCCCTCTGTCCATCTTCCCTGGAGAAGCCTGGGCCCAGTGTGATTCGGGAAGATTTTCAACACTGCCCTGGGTTCAGCCCGTCACTTCCTTTCTCTACTACAGCAAACATCATCACCACGTTAACCTAGAGAATCAGCCTGAAGGGACTGGGAGAAGAAATTGACACAGTGAGCAAGGAACAAATTCTAGCCAGAAACTCATGCTCTGAGGGTCCATCTTTCTTCATCTTTCCATCAGTGGCTTTGGATTGACCCTTCCATCACCCATGGGGGCAGAATTCTATGAGCACGATTCACTGATCTTTCCCTCAGTTTTACACGCTAATAGTGGATAACATTAATCTTGAATCTCTTGGCATCTCTTCCATTAAATTGGAATTGCTTTCTCATAGTTTAAAAAAAAAAAGGGGGGGGGGGGGAGAAGGATTGGGCTTAGAGCTCAGTGGTAGAGTATTTGCCCAGCATGGGTGAGGCCCTGGATTCAGTCCCCAATACCAAAAACAAAAACAAAAAAAAGAAGAAAGAAGATAGAGGAAAAAAGAAGAGGAGAAGGAGGAGGGGGGAGGAGGGGGAGGAGGAGGAGGAGGAGGAGGAGGAGGGGAGGAGGAGGAGGAGAGGAGGAGGAGGAGGAAGAGGAGGAGGGAGGAGGAGGAGGAGACGGAGGAAGGGTGTGTATGTGTGTTGGTGGGGAGAGCATGCACAACCATGTGAGGTTTAAGTGGTTGTCTGCAGTGGTGAGTTCAGAACTCAGTACCCGGCAGCTTCCACACTGCTGGCCATACACTGGCCCTATGACAGACTCCTCCAACTGCCTCATTCACATTCACCCCCAGAAGATGGGAACCTTGCATCTATTCAAGGGAGGAGAGCAGTGTGTGAGCGATGGGGCTGTGGGGAGTGGAGTAGAAGAGGTAAGTGGTCCTCTGGTGTGACACTTTTCCTTGGGCTGAGGTCTCTAATTAGACTACAGATAGAGACACCAGCTTTGGAAAGTAAAGATCAAAAGACCTTGAAAGGTAGAAATCTGTGAAATGCTCACGCTTTGCTCTCCTCCTGTGGTTTACATGAATGCATCTGTCCTGCCACACACTTGTGCCTCCTACTTGTGCATCTGCACCAGCACTACCATTCTGGGCCCCTATCACAGCTGTGTACACAGGCTACGGTGCTCTGCGGTGCTCATGGGTCCAATACCAGCAGCTCTGACTACCTGTGAGAACCACCAGGGTCTACGTTACCTGACAGCTCTGAAGCCTGCCTGGAGTTGAGGGGCTGGCCCCGGTAGGCCAGACACAGAGCCTGGGCATAGGCCATGTGGACAGTTCAGTACCCATCTGTCCATGACTCTTGTCACTGCTAAGCCATCTCTCTCTTTGGTGGTGGCAGGGTGTTGCTCACATATTCAATCACCTGTTACTGATATATTCTAAGAGACTTCAAATTTGAGTGTTTTTCTAAGTCCCTTGTTAATGTTGTTAACTCTCACTTTTAAAATATTAAACCCTGCGGGGCGTGGTGGCACCTTCTTGTAATCCCAGCAGCTCAGGACGCTGAGGCAGGAGGATCTCAAGTTCAAAGCCAGCCTCAGCAAAAGCGAGGCGCTAAGCAACTCAGTGAGAACCTGTCTCTGAATAAAAAATACAAAATAGGGCTGGGGATGTGGCTCAGTAGTTGAGTGTTCCTGAGTTCAAACCCCCATACCATTCCCTACATCAAAATATTAAATGAATATGTTGGTCCTTCCATTTAAGAAATGAATCTACCTCACTCTTTAATGTCTGTAAAGCATTCTATCAGTGATTTTCTAGTACTGTCACGTCTTTGGACATTAAACAAGACGTTTGCTACCACCAAGTCCTAGACAGAAGGGCAGAAGTTTGCATCAGTGACCACTCAGTCATGCCACAAACTCTACGTGTTTTTTGAATATTTTCTTTCTATCTAAACATCACAGTCCATGGCTTTTGGGTGCAGCTTTTTGAAGGCTGCCATCTTCAAGTCCCATCAGATCATCCACACAGACTTGTGAGCAAAGCACTCACCTGAGGACAATGCCCACTCAAGCTCTTCAGGTGGGACCAAGCTACTAACCACAGAAGGCCCTGCACCTCTTACCTAGATTTATAAATTATATAAGAAAGTGGAAGGGGCTGGGGATATAGCTCAGTTGGTAGAGTGCTTGCCTCACGAGCACAAGGCCCCGGGTTCAAATCCCCAGCACCATTAAAAAAAAAAAAAAAAAAAAAGTGGATTACTTTTTCCCTTAAAAGAGACAGTCTACCCTTTATCAGCTTTTCTTTACAATCTTCATTTTCACAGGAAACAGATTTTACATAAAATCATGAAAAAAAAAAAAGGCTCTTTCACAATGTGTGTCCAAACCAATGGCACATGATGTGGTAAAATTTCTGAAATAACTGACAAGTGGGTTGATTTTCCTCTTCAACAGCTCTTGCTTCTAATGCAGGCTCCTCTCCACAGTTGCACCAGTAACAAAGGAAAACCTGAGAGCAGCACAACACTGACAATGCATCAAAGAAGCTTTATGAACAAAATCTGGACTCAACAGGCTACTGGGAGAACTCATTTCCAATGCTGTCATAAAAATTTAAGAGCTTAGAGAACAAATGTGCACACGCTTCCTAATACTGCTGTTTGGCTGCAGGGAGAGATGTGAGGAGCATATTCATTTCGCCATTTCCATTTCAACTACATACATGCTTTAGAAGTGGTAGCTTCCCAAAGATGGCTGCAAAAAAAAAAAAAAAAAAAAAAAAAAAAGAAAGAAAGAAAGAAAGAAAGAAAGGGGGCGGGGGTTGGAGTTCAATGGTCCAAGGCTGAAGCAAAGCTATCAAGACTGTCTGAGCAGCTCTGAGGATATATTTTATTAAAAACTAATTTCAGAAACCAAACTAACACAGATTTGCTCAGTTTCGTGGTGTAACATTTCCTATTACAAATGGCTGGGCAGCCCGGCTTTTTTACTTAGTGCCTCTGCTCCTACGTTTGGCCACACACAGCTGCAGCCGCAAAGCTGTCACGAGGTGTCACAAGTGGCAGTTTGGTCCAGGAGAGGACCCTTCTCCCACATGTGTTTGCTTCTTTCCCCGATTATAAAAAGAATGCACATTCATTAGAGAAAATTCTTGTAATCTCACTGCCCAGATATAATTATTTAAAACATCTTTGCTATATTTTCTTTCAATCTTTTTAAAATGTGTATAAATACTTTTTAAAATACAGAACTCTTTTTCAAAACAAAATTGGGTCTAGCTATATAGTACTGTATTTTTATTTTATAGCTATATTGAGATATAATTCACAGACTATATAATTCATCCATTTAAAGCATATAATTCAACAGCTGCTGTAGAAAACAGTATGGGAAATCCTTAAACATTTAAACACACAATGACCACATGATGCAGCAATGCCATTCTGGTATAAATCCCAAAGAACTGGAAGCAGGGTCTCAAGGAGATATGTGGGCACCACCTTCATGGTCCCATTATTCAAAATAATCATGTAGACACACTCTACATAACATAGTGACATAGGAAGGGATAAACAAAGTGTGGTACATACATACAACAGAATATTATTCAGTTTTTTAAAGAGGAACAATGTCCTATCTCATGCAACAGCATGGATGCACCTTAAGAACAGAGTGCTGCTGGGCCCGTGGTAGCATGTGCCTGTAATCCCAGCAGCTTGAAAGGCTGAGAGGCAGGAGAATCACAAGTTTTTCAGAACATTTTCATTATCTTCCAAAGAACCCCGCGTCTATTAGCAGGCACTTTACTCCCATACCCCACCCCATTGTCACCAGCCTACAGAACAACATCGTCTTTATGATTCAACTAATCTAGACTTAGCTCATAAATGTAATCATACATGTCCTTTTATGACCAACTTCTTTCAATTAGCATAATGTTTCCAGGATTTATCCACGCTGTGGCAGTACATCATTTCTTTTTAATATAGCACAATATTTTATTGTATCCATATACCACACTTTATTCATTTGTCAGTTGACAGATATTTGGGTTGTTTCTGACTTTCAGTTACTGTGAATAAACTGCTATGAACATTTGTGTACAAGTTTTTATGTGAACTTGTGTTTTCTCTTAGATTTATATCTAAGAGTAGAACTGACGGATCATATGATCAACTCCATGTTTAACTTTTTGGAAACTACCCAACTGTTATTGTTCACAGTGTCACCATCTTACAGTCCAGTCCCACTGCAGCAGAAGTGGCTCCAACTTCTCCACACCCTCACCAACACTTACTATCTGCCTTTCTCATTATGCCCATGCTAGTGGGTGTCCAGTGGCATCTTCCATGGTTATGATGACTAATCTTGCTGAGTACTGTCTTGTGTGCTTAGGTCATTCTCACATCTTTTTTGAAGAAATGTCTATTCAGATCCTTTTTCTATTTCTTAGTTGAGTTATTTACCTCTTTATTATTAAGCAGTAAAACCCCTGTGTATATTTTGGGTCTCAGACCTTCATCAGGAAAGCAATTCACAAATTTTTTTTCCTATCCCATGTTCTTCTTTTCACTCTTAAGGTTTTGATTTTGATGAAGTTCAATTTACTTATTTTTTCTTTGGCTGTTTCTGCTTTTGGTGTCTTTGCTAAGAAGGTTTTACCTAACTTAAGAGTCACAAAGACTTATTCTCCACCCTTACCCCCAAACTACTGGGGTTGAACCAGGGATACTCTGTCCTTGAGCTACATGCCTAGCCCTTTTCATTTTATTCTGAGACAGTGTTTTGCTAAATTACCAGGCTGGCCTCAAACTTGTGATTCTCCTGCCTGTCTCCTGAGTTGCTAGGATTACAAGTGTGCATGCACCACTGTGCCCAGCAGATTTACCTCTTTACTACAGGCATGTAGTTTTAGCTCTTACATTGAGGTTTATGGTCCATTGTGAGTCAATTTTTGAGGCAATGTGAGGTGAGCAACTCAGGAGGCTGAGGTAGTAGGACCACAAGTACAAGTTTGAGGTTAGCCTCAGCAACTTAGCAAGGCACTAAGCAACTTAGGAAGACCCTATCTCAAAATTAAAAATTAAAAGGGCTAGGAATGTGACTCAGTAGGTAAAGCACACCAGGTTCAATCCCCAGTGAGAGAGAGAGAGAGAGAGAGAGAGAGAGAGAGAGAGAGAGAGAGAGAGAGGGACCGAGACCATTCTTTGCCCTGTCAATTTGTCTTGGCACTCCTGTCTCCTTTATAAATTTTATTTTAAAACTGGATGTAATACTTCTTTTTGTTTTGTTTTATTTTTTGATACCAGTCCTTTTTTGTTCTTTGAGACAAGGGCCTATGTTGCTGAGGCTGGCTTTGAACTTGTGATCCTCCTGCCTCAGCCTCCTGAGCCTCTGGGGATTACAACCGTGTGCCATCACATCTGGCTGACTTCATATTTTTTACTTATTATCAGATAAGCATTTCCCATTTCCACTTTTTTAAAACATATCTCCCTTTAAAAATTTTTTATGCCTTTTTATTTATTTTTATGTGGTGCTGAGGATCAAACCCAGTGCCTCTTGAGTGTGAGCCAAGCACTCCATGAGCTACGGCCCCTGCCCCCCATTTCCACTTTTAAGATCTGAAAAGAGGAAAAAGAGAAGCTTTGAAAAAGCTTTGTCCACAATAGATTTCCTAGTTTTAACCTGATTCTTATTTGCTTGTAGAATTTTCATCTGATAATGCCACGTGCGTGGTAACAGCTTGTGATCCAGCTGGTTGACACTGGCTAATGAGTGCAACCTAGAGTAACGAGGACACGACTCTATGCGGGGGCAACTTATACCACCTCTAACATTTCCTAAAACCTTCCACCGAAAAAGAATGGAAATGACTTTGGCGATCCACACTGGCATTTCCCACCTGGAGGAGGGCAATTCCTGCCCCTCCACTATCCTCTCTTCCAGGCAGGCCACCCCAGGGTACACAGAATCAACACCCTTGGTCCCCTGAGCAAGTGCAGTTGGCCTGTGTGGTGTCAATTTCTGACACACACACACTAGTGGAAATACTCCCCCACTATTTGACTTTTACACTTTTTTTTTTTTTTTGGTACTAGGGATTGAACCCAGGTGCACTTAACCACTGAACTACATCCCCAGTCCTTTTTAATATTTTATTAGAGATGATCTCACTGAGTTGCTTAGAGCCTCACTAAGTTGCTGAGGCTGGCTCTGAATTTGTGATCCTCCTGACTCGGCCTCCCAAATTGCTGGGATTACGGGTGTGCGCCACCATGCCTGGCTCATGTTTTTAGTTTCTTTGTTTTCTGAATTATTACTTCAATCCCCTCCCCAACCAAATAGTGATACTATATAATTCAAATTTTGGGCTTAACAACTCTAACGTTGCTTCAACATGCAAAACTCCCTGAACTTTTTTTTTTTTTAAATTGTTATGAGTAAGAATAGCTGCCAATAAAGTTTTAATATTGATTAATATAAACCTAGCCCATAGTTCCTAGTTATATCTCTGGGTGTTTTTAACATTGGTTTGGATCCTGAGTACCAGTGAACTAACAATACCTCATTCATCTCCTGACCAGTGGTTTAACTTGTTTAGCACTGGGCAATATGACAGAAAGGGGGCCAAGTATGTGGACATGGCCATCAAAACCGGAAGCCCTCAGGGAGAGATTCTTTGACTGTGACCCATGAGAGGCAACAGGAGAGTAGGATGGGGAGAGGAAGGGGTGGAGAGGGTGGGGCAAATTCTGGAGCTGTGTCCCAAGCCTTCTCTGTGAAAGAGGGGACATGCGATCTTGAGCAAGTAACCCGGTGGTGGCCAGCACTGAAGACGTGATGGGGCAACTTGGGGAAATGTCAAAGTTTCCTTTGTGCCTCTGACCTCTTTTGAGTCCCTAGGCGTGGACTCATGATACCAGAAGCAACACAACCCCTAAGAAATAACCTGTCTTTGGCAGGAGGAATGAGCACTAACGACATCTGGAAGGTCCATGCTTGGTCAGACTAGGAGAAGCTGGGCACTGGTGGGAATGGACATCAGTGCAACCCTAAGGAGAGGAAGTCGGCAATATCCAGCCAAACTGTAATGTACATTCATCTTCTGACCTCGCAGTCCCACTGCTGAAAATTCATGCTGAAAACACACCCACAACAGCAAAAGCAAAAATTCACCACATTCAGTGCAGCACCGTTTGTAATCGCAAAGTATTGGAAATAACCTCTAAGCCCATATGGGAGAGAGGCTGAATACATCCACACAAGATAAGAAGTCCTCTGTGGCTGTTTCTAAAGAGGGAGGGGAAATTTTATGAACCGAGAGAGTGATTTCCAGAAAAGGAAATGTTCAAAAGAATACCACATACTTATGCTACCCCCTGAGTAAGGCAGAAGAGGAAATAAGAAATACAGAATGGATACACCGGAGACTAAGGAGACCGGTTCCCTCCAGGGTGAGTGGGAGTGGCATGGAGGGACAGAAGGAACAGGGCAGGAAAGAATCTTTTCTGAAAACATCTTTGTACAAGCTCTGTTTTTTAAATTATGTTAATGTTTCACATGAACAAAAACAGAAATATAAAAATCAATAAGGATAGGGGAAAAGGCCTTTATTTGCTCAAATCACAACATTAATACACCCCCATTCCCAGGGCTGGGGATATGGCTGGAAGATAGAGCATCTGCCCAATTGTGCAAGGGCCTGGATTGGATCCCTAGCACCAAAAGAGGAAAAAAAAAAAAAAAAAAAAAAATCAGCATCTCCAACTGACTTGTAAATAAAAGCATGAAAGGTTATACAAGTAGTACTGTGGGGCTGGGGTTGTGGCTCAGGGGTAGAGCGCTCGCCTAGCACGTGGAGGCACTGGGTTCCATCCTCAGCACCACATGGAAATAAATAAATAAAATAAAATAAAGGTATCATGTTCATCTACAACTGAAAATATATTTTTTAAAAGTAGGATTGTGGTCTTATTTACCAAAAATGATGCAATGATATTTCCTAGTCCCCATGCTCTTCCAGGTTCTGTTTCTCCCTTGGGAACAGGAGGAACTCATGCCCCTTTCCTTGATTAACAGAGCAGGATCAACATGGCCCTTGCTTTCCAAGACAGGTCATAAAAGGCACTTAAGATTCTGCCTGATTCTTTCTTGAAGCATGTTTGCCTTGGGAACCCAGTCTCCATGCTAGAGGAAGCCTGGCAACATGGATAGGAAATGAGGTCCCCAACTTTCAGCCCCAGCTGGTTCTAGTCAGTTACTAGCGTCTACTTGCCCTCCATGGGAGTGAGCCATCTGGAAGTGGATCCTCCAGCCCCTAGTGCAGCTTCCCTAGGTGACTCTGCATGAAGCAGATGGAGCCCTCATATGCTAAGCCATGTCCAAATCGCAAATTTGTGAGGAAAATAAATGTCACAGCTTGGAGCCATCACTTTTGAGGTTATTTGTTACAGAGCAATAGACAGCAGAACTAACACCTTTACCTGAATCAAGGGCATCTGCATTACCAGACCACCGAGAGCATGGACACTATCCTCACATGCTTCTGGCAGGCCAAGTGGATGTGGGGGGCCTCACATTAAAGCTCACACAACCTTCCCCAGAGACAATGATTCCTGCCTGCACCACTCTGACTCTAGTTTCAGCCCCTGGCAGACATCAGTCATTAAATTAACTAGGCTGAGCTGGGCACAGTGGTGGCACATGCTACGATCCCAGAGACTCAGGAGGCTGAGGCAAGAGAATCCCAAGGTCAAGGTCAGCCTGGGCAACTCAGTTGAGACCCTGTTTTAAAAAGGGAGGTGGATTAGGGATGTCGCTGCTCAGTGGTAGAGCACTGCTGGGTTCAATCTCCAGTACCACTCCCACCACCAAAAAATTAGCTAGGGTGGAGGATGGGGACAAGGACTCAAGGAAAAACCAACTAGGACAGACATATGGTAACACCAGTCAACTGAAATGCAAGAAAAGACTGCAGAGTTTGCAGTGTGGGGTGGCTCAGTCTAGGGGGCAAAGAGCCTTCTGACCTCAGTAGTCCCTGCACGAGAAAGACAGTTTCAAATTTCCCTTTGTTGTACTAAGTCTTGAAATTATCAAGAAAAAAGAAATCATCCCTGCCTGCTCTGCCTAAGGGGGTCAGGAAATGCAATGTGGTTTTAAAAGATTTCCATCTGACTTAGAAAAGGGAAAAAACAAAAAACAAAAAATAAAAAAAAAAAAACTGTGTATTTAAGGGCTGAGTGCCAAATGGCTGAAAGGAGGTTTGGGGTAGAGACCCCACCCCACCCCAGCAACACTGGGCAGAGGGCTGGGCAGGGACCACGTCACACAACACTACACACAGCACACCCAGAGGAAACAATGCTCTAGAACAGGGTTTGTTTTGCTTTTTAATTTGAGAAAAGCAAACATTTTATTCAATAATCTTCTCTTGTCAGTGTACAGTTCTCCCGATTTTCCTAGGTCTAAAGAGTCCACATAGCTGATGGCCCAGGGAGAAAGAGAATCTGGGAGAGAGAGAACCTGCCAGTGGCAAACAGGACACCTCTAGGAGAGTTAGATCACCCCACTCTAGCCTAGAGGGAGGTTCTGCTTTCACTATCGCTGGCAACTTAGGGCAAAGGGCAGAAGGCAGAGGCAGGGTTGAGGGCCAGCGGAGGCCCATGGTCTTTTTGCACTGATAAGTTCACATGGGTCAGGTCATGGCCTCCTCCACATACAAGGCCTGCTAAGGCACAAGAGGAAGTCACAACATGTTCCATGTTAAGGACAGAAATTCAAGGACTGAACAGAAGAAAGAGGCTGTGTGTTCCATAGGTGGAGACTGTACCCCAAAGCAGTGGGACACAGTGGAGGCAGGAGGCCTCAAGTCCAGTTGGATTTTAGAGTGACTCACTAATGTGACAGTCACAACAAGTTGAGGGCCTCAGGGTCCCAGGTCAGGTTATGCATGCTTGATCACTTAGCAGCTGCAAGTCTAAGCCACCTAAATTCTCTTGAGCTTCATTTCTTCATCTACAAAATGGAAAGAACTCCATCTAGTGTGCTCACAGGATCAGGGTAATTCCATTAAAGTACCTAACCGAGTCTGGCATGTGAAGGCCTATATTATTGATCTTACCTTAGATGATTAATGTCCAGTTTGTTACAAGTTGGAAATCATGCTCATGGTAAACCTTCAAAAGCACTGGACATAGTTAGAAGTCTTAAGAATTTGATTCCCAGTTTGTTTTTGTTTTTGAGACAGGGTCTCCCCAAGCTGGTCTCAAATTTGTGATCCTCCTGCCTCAGGCTCCAGAGTTGCTGGGATTATAAGTGTGCACCACCATGCCCAGCTGAGAATTTGAGACTACAATGGTTACTGAGGAACTAGACCTCTATTATCACCTCTCTGACCTTCCCTACTAATCACCCAGTTGCTCAGGCTCAAAAGCTAGGAGTCACCTCTGCCTCCTCTCCTCCTCTTTACATCCATCTGCAAATTTAGCGAGCTCCTCCCTCAACAGGCATCCTCAGCCTACCATCCCCCACCCATGTGTTGTTACCACCTGCATCTCGGCCCACCCTCCCCTGCACCAGTTCCACCCAGTCCTCTCTAACAGACAATTCTCCATGAAAGCCATTTTTCTTTTCAGAATTAATCAGATCACTGTCACTCCCTACCCAAACACTCTAGGGCCTTCCATTTCCCTTGGAACAGATCTGAGGAGGCCCTGCTGGCCCTCCAACCTGCCTCCCTCTCTTGCCCTTGCTTCTATTCAGCTACCCTGGCCTCACTGCTGTTCCCAACACATGTCTGCTGTGGGGCCTTTGTACTTGCTTCCAGAGGCCTTGTGCCCTCTGGAACGCATTTCCCACGTTTTGCTGTTACCTTATTGCCTCATGCCCCTCAGGCCTCTGCCCAAAGGTCACTTCCTCAGAGGTCCTGAGTTCAGTCCATTTTTTATCCCCCTTATCTGACTTCAATTCTTGTCACCACCTGAAGCTCATTTCTAGCTGTCTCCCTGAGTAGAGCACAAGTTCCCTGCGGGCAGGCCCTTCTCTGTCCCGCTCATCACTCTGTTCCCAGGGCCTAGCACAAAGCAGGTGCTCAATCCTTATGCATGAGGAAATGAGTTTAGGGAGAAGAGCAGAAAGGCGCCAGCCCATGGATCTTTACCTTTTTCCCAGCTGTGGGGCTGCTCTCTGCACTCTGCACAGGGCTCCTGTGGGGGCTTCGGCTTTCCTGCGGCACACATCTGCCCATGTACACACTGTAGTCTAGAAGCATCTTCTGCCGCACACTGCCCACCAGCTCCTTCTGCTTTGGCTGGGACATGATCTCCTCCACACTGCCTTTGCTGCTGCTGCGACTGTGGGTCAGGTGCCCCGAGGGACTGCTGTGTCTGCTGTGGGAGGGCAAAAGCCCTAGAGTGAAGAAGTGACAGCTGTGAATACAATTGAAGAAAGGAACAACCAAGTAAACCAGACCCCCGAGCACAAACTCTCCTGGGTTAAGTAGAAAAGCAGCCAAAATGCCATCAAGTGACTGCTTAAAATAGGTATGCAAGGTGACTTCCGACCCTGAAAAACGCCTTTTGCTCTAATGATATAAAACTGTTTATATTATTCTCTAAGATAATCTCACAATGAGATTATCTTATCTCCCTGACTTGGGGTGTATCAATGCGGACCTGAGGATGCTATCAGGGGCAAAGGAGAGTAGGCAGAAATTTAATTAATTGTTCATCCACAGTTCAGGGCAATTCGAGTCATTCGTGCATAGACACTGGTTCAGACTGGCACCACTGGCTTTGAAGAACAGCACAGGCCTCACCAATTTACCTTTGCTACTAGTTGCATCACATTTTGGGTGGCTTAAATTTATCATAAATATCTCAATTCATAGCTTTTACAGGCAACCCAGACTAACAATGCATTTTTAGTGGTGTGAAAATGCAGTCTTGCTGGCTTTAGTCTGAGTGAGAGTGCTAAGGGCTTGCCCACATCCCTGCCTCTTACCATTAGATTCGTTGTGCTGAGTGGAAGTCTGGGAGCTTACAGCAGATTTCCAAAAATACAAACTTATTGGAAATAATCAAATGCTTTAGCTAAATCTATAAATAACATGCTGCTTTGGAGGCTGCTCTGGGAGGCCCCTGAGTACCTAGGGCAGTGTTTCTGGGTGGTTTCACACACCCCAGGGAGCTGCTTGATTCTCAGCTTCAGTGCTTAGGCCAGTGGACTACGACACTCCCAGTAGAAATACAACGTGAGCCACACATGTGAACCACATACACAATTTTAAACCTTCTGATAGACACATTAAAAAGGTAAAAATAAGCAAATGAAATTAATTTGAATATATTTTATTTGATCCAATATTTCTATAATTCTATCATTTCAACAAGTCCCAATATAAAAATACTTTAATGAGGTATTTCACATTATGCTTTGGACTAAAACACTGAAATCCAGTGCACATCTTACACTTAGAGAATCTCATTTTGGACTGGTTACATTTCAAGGGCTCAAAAGCAACATGGGCTGGTGGCTACTCAGTCAGACTCATCAGGAGAGCTGAGCAGGGCTGGTGCTGAGGGCTCTCACCCATGTCAGTCTTCTTTTATTCAGTGTTATTGGTTGAACTGTGTTCCCTGAAATATATGTTGATATTCTAACCCCCAGTGCCTCAGAATATGACCTTATTTGGAAACAGGATCACTGTAGACAGAATTTGTTATAATGAAGTCATACTGGAGGGAGAAGGACTTTTTATCCAATATGACTGGTGTCCTTATTAAAAGGAGAAGAGACACATAGAAACACCATGTGATGATAGAGGAGGGGTTTGGAAGGATGTAACTGCAAGCCAGGGATGGACAGCCACCACCAAAGCTCGAAAGAAGCAAGAAAGGATTCTGTGTAGTCTCCGAGGGAGCACAGCGCTGGTAACACCTCATTTTTGAACTTCTAGCTTCTAGTACTATGAAAAAGTAAATGTTATAGTTTTAAGCCACCCAGTTTGTGGTACTTTGTTCTGGCAGACCTAGAAAATGAATATATCCAGTTATCTCCCTATTCACCTTGATTTTTAGTGCTTAAGGTGTTTCCAAGGGACTTCTGGGATCTTAGCTCCTCTGGGTCTGGGTAGAAGCTAGTGTTGAAGCACATGTGTTGGGTAAGGACCCAGATTGGCTCCCAGAAAGAAACAAAGCAACCTGAAGCCATATTTGAGACCTATGTGAGCCACAGATTCCCCAATGGACACAAATCCTTGTCAGGGAAAGTTCCAGAGTGGCTCCACTCTAGTCTTACTCCAACCTAGAAAGCTTTCCCTAATAATGCCCATACTGAATTTGTCCTCTGACATCCCACAATTACTGACTGCACCATGTTCACAGTAATTTGCAAACATCTGATTCATGTGAACCAGTTTAGTCTAATGAGCAAGCACCTGAACTGACAGTTTTGTCTCCTGCAGTACCAAGCCCAGCCAGAGCTGAACAGAGTAGTACCACATAGTTACTTGTTTGAATGACCAGGATCCCACCTGAATGGTCAGCAGGTACCACGGAGCCTGCATTTCTATGGTGATCACAGGCTTGGAGCACAGGTTGAGGGTTTAGGAGCACCAGAGCCAGGCTTACCTGGTTTGTTTTGTTTGTTGTGTGTGTTATGTGTGTATGTATAGAATCAAAACCAGGGCTTTGTGCAAGCTAAGTGCACACTCTTTCACTAAGTTACACCCCCAATCCTCACCTGCTTTCTTATAACTTGTGTTTCCTATTGCTGATTCTCTCAGAACATCACAATATGTACATAAGAAATAAAATGCCCCCGGAACCTACCAAAGGCTAACCACATACATTTGCAAATGAACCTATCACTGGTGAAACAACTGAGCACAAAGGATTGTAGTGATCAGTCAAAAAGGCACATGAGTCTTGAGAACACCTTTCAGATAGCAGAGACTAATCAATTCAGGGTAGGCTTTCTTCCTGTCTGCCTGGGTATCTTTCCCAACCTCCCTACAGGCCCTTTAAAATTGCAAGTGCACTTTGCACAAATGCATTACCTTGTTTATTTCCAGAGACACCGGGTGGCTTTTTGAGGTCCGACTTCAGCTTAGATGCCAGAATAAATCTCCTAAACCACTCCTCTTTTTCTCGGCCAGTTCTCCCAAACAGATACAGTATCTGATCTCGCTGGCCAGATCTTGTACCCTCTTGAGGGTGGGGTGGCTTTTTAGTGTCCTCGCTTCCCTTAGGGTCTTCTCTCTCAGCTGGTGGCTTCTCTTCCGAAGTTTCCTTATCAGTCTGAGTCTTAGACATAAAGTCATCTTGCCGACCAAGCTCGATACAAATGGGGTACTTTTTATTCCAGATTCGTTTGCGAGCCAAACTTTTAGGTACAAGATAAATCTAGAGAGAAAGGGAAATGATGATTTATAAGCTAAAGAGTGGCTACATCATGTATTAATATCATACATAGCATAAATGCAAGCCTTGTATAATTTTTTACTAAAATGAAGAATATGAAATAATTTTCACTACCTGTCTACAACATGACTATAGGGACTGGAATAAATTTTTAGAAATTACTTTTTACTCCTCAAGATTTACAAATACCTTTAATTTTCAGGGAGTAGAAGTAAGTAATGTTAAGCTGATAATTATCTACCAAGTTTGGCTATCAATCAAATTAATAACCTTGTGTGAAATCTAAGTTGGGAAAAAAATAAATCAATCTATATGGAAAGCTCAAGTCAATGCTGTGTATCAATTCAAGAATAAACTTTTATAAAAACTACATTCAGGGCTGGGGAGATAGCTCAGTCGGTAGAGTGCTTGCCTTGCAAGCACAAGGCACTGGGTTTGATCCCCAGCACCACAAAAAAAAAAACTACATTTAGTATTTTTGTCATTTTGGGGAAACTTAAAGATCATTCAGATGAGTTGTAAGAATAGAAACAATGGCTTTCTGGAGTAACAATTTACATTTCTCACAATAGAATATACTTTATCAAAATAGTTATTTTGCCTATTCACGATGCACAATGTTCACATTCTACAGAACTTTCACTCATTGTTAGTACCCTCATACTACTACACATAGGTTTTCATTTGACTGAATTTTTTTTTTTAAGCTCTGGGGATCAAACCCAGGGTCTCGCAAGCCAGCCAGCAAGCACTCTACTACTGAGCTTACATCCCCAGCCCTTCGCATTTTATTTTGAGAAGGGTCTTGCTAAATTGCCTAGGCTGGCCTTGAACTTGCAAACTTCCTGCCTCAGCCTCCTGAACAGATGGGATTACAAGTGTGCACCATGATGCCCAGCTAAGAATCAGCTTTTCAAGTCAGAATTCTGAGTGCAGGATGTCCTTGCTTCTCAAGGTGTGAGCCATGAACCTGCAGCACGATTATCACCTGAGAGCTTATAAAAATACAGGCTCTCAGGCCCCACCCAAAGTTGCTGAACCAGAATCTACATTTTCAAAGGTGCCTGGGTAATTTGTATAGGCATTAAAATTTGAGAGGTACTGTCCTAAAGTATACCAGTCCTTAAATAACAAAAAACAAAACCTTTTTAGGGAGAAGGATGTAGTGAAGCTATCAAGACTCCAAATGCTTTTCACTCAGTTATACTCTGCTTCCCAAATCATTCGGGCTTACCTTGCTGTCAGAGAGGTCATAGATCTTCTGGCTGATGTAGGTGACCTCAGGTTTTGTTTCATTGTAGCTCGCCCTCCTGGATATATTTTTATTGGGCTTTGAAAGTCTTAAGGTTCCACCCTCAAGTCGAACAAAGACAGAATGTGTCAGAGTTGCATGGTAAGTTTCTGGATCATAGTTGTAAATCTCATTCATCCATCCCTGGTGGAGAAAAACTTGCATTAGTAAAGCACAGCAAACACACATCCAATTCCATGTGAACATCATGAACACTGTGGTACTCAGCACACTGAAACCAAGCTTGACTTTGGATGCAGGTGTCAATTTAGACTAGACATTGCTAAGACACTGCTAGGTTGGAAGGCTAATTAGTGATGAGGAGTAATTTGGTATGGTTTTGATAATCAAAAACCTAGATCTGTATGGAACCAACCTAGATGCCCTTCAACATATGAATGGATAAAGAAAATGTGGTACACATACATGATGGAATATTATTCAGCCTTAAAGAAGAATGAAATTATGGCATTTGCAGGTAAATGGATGAAACTAAAGAATAATCATGCTAAGTGAAATAAGCCAATCTCCCAAAATCAAAGGCCAAATGTTTTCTCTGATAAGCAGATGCTGATCCACAGTGGGGGGTGTGGGGGGGGTGGGGGGGGATGAAGAAAATGAAGGAAATTTGGATTATGCAAAGGGGAGTGAGAGGAGGGGTGGGGTGGTGGGGATGGGAAGGATGGTAAAGTGAGATAGATATTATTATCCTATATACATGTATGAAAAAAAGTTTTTTTAAATAAATAAACACACACACAAAATCTAGATCTGGGGGAAGAATAGTAATGCCCATTATCCTAAATAAAAGGTTCCTTTTTTTTTTTTTTTTTTTTTTTAAGTTTGACAAGCAAATCTGGAAACTCAAAAGTTTTGTTCATGTAACTGAACAAGTATCTCTGCCAGACTTCCTTTGAGATTGATAATTTCACCCTCTCACCCAGCCAAACTTTTTTTTTTTTTTTTTAACTGGTGATTGAACCCCAGGGTATGCCACCTCCAAGTTACATCCCCAGCTCTTTTTAGTTTTTGAGACAGGATCTCACTAAATTGCCCAGTCTGGCCTCACACTTGTAATCCTCCAGCCTCAGCCTCCTGAGTTGTTACCATTACAAGCTAGGGCCTATGACATATATGTACTTATTGATTTTTTTTAAAAAGCAAACATATTGAAGTGCACAAACAAAACATAAAAGTCTAACACACCATAAAGAGTACTAAAAATTATTTCATAGCTATAATCAATATTTATCATTAAATACTCAGTCTAACCCAAAGTACTGTTTCAGATGACACAGGTGTCCCAGATCTCTTTAAAAGTTCCCTAGGAAATTTTAATTTCTATCTTCTCACTCCCCTCATTTTATAAATGTCTTTGCAATGAGCAGAAAGGGAAAGATCACTACCCTGGAATTGGGTCTGTCATTCTTTGAAGAAATAGACATTTCCATGGGAAGCATCTGAATCTCATACCAAAGTGCTAACCTGAAAGCCTGTGAGACTGAGGAATCCTCAAAATTGTTTTATGTGTTCATCTACCAAAGCATCTGCTGAAACAATGTGCCAAGTTGATACAAAGGAGTTGATACAAAGATTTTTTAAGAAGGGCTATGGATGCAGTTCACTGGTACAGTGCTTGCCTAACATGCACAAGGCCCTGGGTTCAATTCCTAGTTGTAAATTTAAAAAGGCTAGGGGGCTGGGGCTGTAGCTCAGTGGCAGTGCACTTGTCTAGCATGTGTGAGGCAATGGGTTCGATCCTTAGCACCACATTAAAAATAAAATAAAATATAACATAAAATAAAATAACAAAATAAAATAAAATAAAGGCATTCTGTCCATCTACAACTACAAAAAAAAAAAAAAAAAAAAAAAAAGGCCAGGATTCTTGACCCAAGGGTGTCCCAGAAAACTGGGTCTTTATTCCACCGTCCTATAATCCACTAGAACAACTATAAAAAAGTTGTCATAAAAAGAATACCATCAGTGTGAATGGAAATAAAAATGGACAAACATACCTCTCTATCATGGTGTGTTTGGGGGGGGGGGGTTGAAACTTAGGAATCAATACGTAGATTTATACACCTCAAAGGAATTTTTTTTTCTCTCTTTTGGATGAGCTGGGAGGATTTCTCCCTCCTCCCAGTAACGGCCAGTAGCAGCATCTATCTATTCATAAGTACTGAATAAGCAAGCAGTGGCCATGGAAAGGGAGTGTAATTAGGTGTATGAAAAGAAACAGCAGCGATTAGAGCAATGAAGCAAAAGAAGAAGACAAGCAATGCAAATCGGCAGCACCTGGAGTGGACTGGACCATCGGCATCAGTTTGGGTGGTATATCCTGCTAAGTGCAGAACATTCTTACAACACATTCTTTTGTTCGTAGTTTTTTTTTTACTTTTTCTTTAGCCTGTTATTATGCTGAATTATATTCACTGACTTTTTTTGTGTGTTGCTGGGGATGGAACTCAGGGCCTCGTGCAGGCTAGGCAAGCACTCTACCACTGAGCTACATCCCCAGCCCCATCCACAGACTTTTAAATGCTGTCTCAGTCTTATATTTTCAAGACCAATGATGCATTCATCATGACATGAGGAAGGTAAATCATACCAGTTCATGAGAGCTGACTCTATTCACTTCCCAACTTTACGCTCAGTGACTTCATGTTGGTAGCTTGTGCGTGACCATGGTGGAAATTTTTACATGATAAAAACCAGGGAACAGTACAAACTTAAGGCTTTGTGTGTGTGTGTGTGTGTGTGTGGTGCTGAGGCTTGGACTCAGGGCCTTGTGCATGTGAGGCAAGCACTCTACCAACTGAGCTATATCCCCAGTCCCAAGGCTTTTTATTTTATTCTTTTTCTTTTTTCTGAGAAGTCAGTTTAGCAGTACATTATGATGATGATGGTGATGATTTTTTAAATAGTACTGAGGCTTTACCCAGGGCCTTGCCCATGCTAGACAAGTGCCCCACACTGAGCAAACCGCCAGCCCCTTATCTTTTTTATACACAGCTAAATCTGATTTGCTGCTATTTTGTTCATTTGTCCTCTAAGTTCACAAAGGCAAATGGTCTTATTGTTTTCATGCAATCTCTTTTGGTATTTTCTGGAAGAGTGTGTGAAGAATTAAAATATTATTTCTTCTTTAAAGATTTGTTAGAATTTGCCAATGAAGCCATCTGGGTCTGAGTTTTCTTTGTTAAAGGGTTTTAATCCAATTTATTTAATTCCTACTGGGCTCTTCAGGCTATGTATTCCGCTGATAGTCTGTTGCTGGCAGTATTTCCCTCTAACCCTTTCAATGTCTGCCTGTGGTGATGTCCATTTTAGGACCCACAGTAGTAAGCCTCATTAAATGAACTAGGAAGTGTTCTCTCTTCTCTATTTTCTGAAAGAGTTTGGGTAGAATTAATATTACTTCTTTCTTAAGGGTTTGGTAGAATATGCCAATAAAGTCATCTTGGCCTCGGATTTTCTTTGTAGGAAGGTTTTAAACCATAAATTTGTGCTTCTGTTAAATGCTTCTTCCTTTCTAATATAAACTTTTAATGTTATTAATCTCCTCCTAAGCAATGTGTTAGCTGAAATTTCATTCAACTGAAAATATTTTCTAATTTCCTTCAGACTTTATCTTTGGACCCACAAGCTATTTAGAAATAAGTTGTTTAATTTCCAAATATTTGAGAAATTTCCAGTTACCTTTCAGTTATTGATTTCTAGTCTAATTACCATATGATGAGAGAACATTCTCTGTATACTTTCAATTTTTATAATTTTGTTAAGGTTTATTTTATGGCCCAGAGATGGTCTATCTTGGTAACAGGTCTGTGCACACTTGAAAAATATTCATTCTGTTATTGGGTGGCATTTTCTCCAAATGTATTATTCATCTTTTTAAACACAAACATGTTCACTAAACACCTCTACACAGAACCTTGTTTTCTTTTTATCCAATTTGATTGCAGAAAATACTGTCTTACATAAAACAGGTTTCCCAGGGCTAAAGTTGTAAAGGTAATGTAATAAAGAGCTCGAAGCAGATGTGATTTTTCTGGGCTGTTCCAGGTCCCTACTCAAGGCCAGACCATATCTATTTGCAGAGCTACTAAACCCGAGAAGAATCCATGGAGCAAAGGAAGGAGGGGCTGATGCCTGAGAACCTCTTGGGGTCAGGGAATGACGACTGCACTAAACAGCAACTTGCTAGCCATTTGGCCACAGAGTCCCTCCTGGGATTGTTCTTCAGTCACTCTGTGCTGAGTGTATATGTCCTGGCTACAGTAGAGGCTACCTGAGGTACAAAGCGCGTGTGATAGCTCTGTGTTCCACCGTAACACTTTTGCTGAGGTGCTCAGCATTTATTTAATGACTATTTTGAATTACGATCATCATAATTTGATATAGGACAAGCATTACTGCAACAGTATCTCCAGATAAAATATTTTTCATTAATTTCCAGCAATATAATATCACAGAGACAAGGAAAAGAGCCAACAGAATGAACAAAGTACTGGGATGTGGGGCAAAATTCCTAGCATTCTAGCTACCATTCACCAGACTAGAAAGGTTGAAGAAGAAAAACATAGTCATTATACTATGATGTTATTCTCAAATAAAGACTGATTCGGAGTAATGTAAGCTGTGGAGATTTCGGCCTTGGGAAACTCCTGAGATTGGACAGGTTAATCACCTGATTTATGAACAAGAACAACTTAGGAATAAAAGGTTGCTTCTCTCTAATTGTTTTCGTTTTGTCTTTCCTAGCTAAGTCAGAAAATGCAGAATTGCCCAGGGAGGTACAAGTCAATGAGAATATAATGTGAGTCATTAACGTGAGGCATGAAAATGTATAATTATAAATTGCCTAGTAGCCTCATTAAAAATGAAAAAATAAGCAGGTCAAAGTTATTTTAACTATGTATTTTATTCAACCCAATATATCCAAAATATTATTTCACTATGTAATCAGTATCAAAAATGGGTGATATTTTACATTCTTTGTTTTACACTAAGCCTTCAAAATCCAGTGTACATTCCTTCACCTTGAGCGCACCTTGGTTCCAGCTAACTACTCTTAAAGAGCACCGTGGCCACATGTGGCAGGAGGCTTCTGTGTGAGACAACACAGGTCCTCAGACAACTGGAACAACCACAACAGGCGAAAACCTCCAGCTTCTTTCTAATGCTTCCAACGCACGTGGTCTTACAAGAAGCATCTAACTCACTAATGGCAGTTTCATGCTGTGTTTTACTAGGTGTTTTGCATAATTAAATTACAGAATATAATCTCATTTCCAGATGAAATGTTCTGTTGTAGAGATTCAAAACCCTTTTAAAAATGTAAACAGAAAACTACTTGCCATATTAAAAACACAGGAAGAAGAATTTTTTTAAAAATCTAGGTTAAAAAAAACTTAAGCTTTTAAACTCTCAGTTCTTGAGTAACATGAAAAGATGCTCAATTTATGGACAAACCGAGGTCAAGTTTTCAGCTTACTCCTTTGATTTTCAGATTTGGAAGGCAAGACACACAGGTGCATGCATTGGGACGTAAGCGGCACCAGGACAGACACACTCAGGTGATGAGCCATTATTCTGCCCTGTCTAAGAAGCTTCAGGTCAATTACTATACTTAAGAAAATCCTAGTATTAAAAAAAAAAAAAAAAAAAAAAAAAAATCCAAGTATCTGATAAATAAGGGTAAGCTTTTCCACAGTGCTTCAGGGATCTGCTTTTAGCCACAAGGCTGGGCACCCCACCCAACAGCCTGGAGAGCTGGCCCTGCCAGCATGTGTCCTCTCACAGGGCACTCCGAGATGAGTAAGCTGTTACCTTTCTTTGCTGACAACTCTGACAGATACAGGTCACCTTCTACCCCTCACCCAATTCCAGGAATTCTAGAACAACCTGACTCAGAGGAATGTGAAGGAGAGAAGTGTTTGGGGCCCTGCGTACACAGTTCAAAGCACAAAGCCCTACCTGGAGCACTAGGGTAACAGAGGTAAGAAGCCAAAGGGAGCCTACGAGAATCCTGCCCTTGGGAGAGTCCCTGGGGGCTCCAAATGCCCTTCTTCTAGGAGGAGTCTGACTGGCCCTCCTTCTTCCTACCCTATCTTCTCAGACCCCCAGTTGCTGTGGGTTCCTCTTTCCTGAACCTGAACAACAGTGTTTTTTTTTTTTTTTTTGGTTTTGTTTTTTCTGTGATAAAGATCTATTAGACACTAAATTCCACAGTTGTCACCAAAAAAAAAAAAAAAAAAAAAAAAAAAAACCATCCATGAATCAAGATCTCAATTGCACGTCTACCGTGATTAATCATTTGTTAGCCTAGGTGAGATCCTATCCTGCTCTTACTTGATTACACGAAAGACTACTGGTCGAAACACAGGTGCTGACATCAACCACACACCTTGGCAGCTGTGAAGGGTCGGATAGGCTTGGGTCCCAATCCTGCCTTCACCAGTTGCCAACAGGTTGTGCTGGGTGATGCTTGGCCCTTGGACCCCAGTTTTCTCCCCTGTGAAAGGGTCCAGCATGCTTTCCTCACCCAACCTTATCCTATGTATGCCTAAGCCACAATGATTTTTCTCCACGTTGACAGTACTTTTTGAGGAATAATTTACATACCAAATATGAACACATTTTAAGCCTATGCTTTTTAAAGTGCTAATATTAATGTTCACAATAGTAGCTGGCCTTTAAGCATATACTATGTCTCTAGGTATCTCGGGTGCATTATTTTCTTCTGCCAATTCCCTATAACTTCACAAGTGAGCAAAGTGGTAAGAGGAGAAGGGATGTGCCTTCCAAGGTCCAGAGACTGCACATCTGCGACTTGAACCAAATCTCCCTAACTGGAGTCTCGGGCTCCACGCATAACCCCCAGCCCCAGCCTGGCCCGCAGAATGGCTAGTGCCTCATTACCCCTCAGTACCGAGTAGCATTACCCCTACTCCCAGAAAGCTCCCTTCTCTGTCACTCTGCTCCTGTCACTGTACCTGTTAACTGGCTGATTTACTGAACTGAGTTACCAACTCCACAGAACGGGGATCAGTCTATCAATCCCCACAGTAACAAATGTTTACTGAATGAAGCCGGATTAGGAGAGTGGGTGTGGAGAGTACAGGAATCCACGGCAATCACAGGTAGGCAGGGCAGGCTGGCATGCCCCCGCAGCCCCCGCAGCCCCCGCAGCCCGTACGTGGAGTGTGGCTGTGGAACTGGAGACATACGAAGGAACAAGGCCAGCAGTTACTTGCAAGAAGACTTGTCTCTGTTCTTAAAGAGAAAAACCAAGGTAAAACTGCACAAAATTGTACAGAGCAAGAAAAGAAAGAAACAAAGAGTCTTGAGTGAAGTGTTCAGGCTTTTGAGAACAGCATTTAAATGAGCTCCTTATCTGGAGAGAGAGGAGTTGTGGACAGAGCCCAGGTGTCCTGCCTCCTACCCAAGGCTCTCCCCGGAACATTACAAAGGCTGACAGGAAACCCTGAGACAATCACCGGGGCTACTTCACCTGAACCACATCAGACAGGCAGAGTGCAGACTGGTCGTTAGAGGCTCAGGACAAGAGGCTGACCAAGTATGACTTGCTGCCAGCCCTCCTGAATTCTGCCTGAGGTGCCCCTAGTCACCTGAACCAGGCTGCTCTTGCAGAAGGCGATTTCCAGTCAAACCTAATCATCTTTTCATACCATCAACCAGTCAAGTTTTTTCTGGGACTTGAATAACTCCCAGGATTAAGCTACACGTGGAATTTCTAGATTTTTTATGAGTAATCAAATATCCAGTCTTGAAGGCAGCACAGCAACTCCACGGCCTTTGTTCTGCTTCCCATACAGTGCCCACTGTCCACTGCTCACCTGTTTTAAAATTCTTACCAAGTGAGGTTTCTGCACCTTTAGTTTGGTATGAAGCATGGGAATGGGCATGAAGAGAGGACAGACTGTTAGCACCCCATTCTGTTTCAAGAGCTCAACTGGAAAAAAACAAATCAAAAGTGAAATGCCCTCGACCCACACTAAACACATCGCAGACAAGACTCATTTCTTTCTGAAGCTGGGACGATTAAAATGGAGACAGGGCCTGCCACTGGGGACAATGACCCAGTCAGCAGGCTGCAGCTGTCTGGCCCACAGACTGGTCCTGTGATGGTGTCTGTAAAAGGTCAGGGGTTTCTCTTCAATTCTCTACTGGATTTTGATGTCACGTTTGGCTGAAAATACAAACCACAATCTATAAAGGGGCCCTTTTAATACTTGGAGAGATTAAAAGCTACAATTAACCTTTTGCAAAATAATAAAGTCTGGAAGAACTACTGTTGTGCTCACTTTCAGTTTATGGTGCCAACGAGGAGTTCAAAGCCAAAGATCTTACGCAGCTTGATGCTGAGCTGACAGAGAAAAGTGCCAGCCCTCTGGCCCAAGGAAGCAATGGGAATTCCTCTGCCTCCAGAGTGCGGGGAGCCTGAGCTGACACCGTTGCACTACTCGTTTTCACCCTGTGGCTGTGCTTGGCTGTGCTGCCTGGGCGCCTGCCCATCATCCAGATCCCTGCTCATTTTTTCTTTGAGTCTATCAGGGAAGAAGCAAATCCTAAATTGAGACCACTGCTACTAAGAACCACCTCTGAAGCACACGAAAAGGTGATTATTATTCTTTTGTCCCCCAAACTAAAACAAAAGCAGGAGTTCATCTTTACCAGGCTTTTCAATCTACGAACAGTTGAGCACTAGAATCATCAGTTAAAAACAGCATCACAGTCAGCCAGGTGTGCACACCTGTAATCCCAGTGATCTGAGAGGCTGAGGCAGAAGGACTGCAAGTTTGAGGCCAGCCTCAGAAACTCTAAGGTCCCAAGCAACTTAGAGAGACCCTGTCTCAAAATAAAAATAAAAAGGGCTGGGGATATGATTCAGTGATGAAGCAACTTGGTACCAAAAACAAACAACAATAATAAAAACATCATCACAAACCATGTAGAATAGTGAAGAAACAATCTAATAAGCATTAGGTACAAATTCAATTTCACCTATGAAAGATAAGAAATCTACAGACATACAGAATTCATACAAGGAATGAAAGCTTTGAGCAGATAGCCAACATTCAAAACAAATGCTACTCAAAGACACTATGGAGAACATTAAAAACAAAAAAATATTTAAGGGAAGAAAGTGCCAGCATCAATACCACCCACATCTCCCAACTGCCTGTTTCAAGGTCACCTTCACAGATATATCACTAGAATCATAAGAGTCAGGGCTAAAGCCAGAGGCTCTGGGAAAATGGCCTTTATTCCAGCCTTCCCAGCCTCCAGGGGGCACCTCCCAAAGTCAGGTGGGTTTTTAATTCTAATGCCTTGGCAGACAGTAATAAAATAGGAAACAAAAAGCACTTAATTAGTTGGACAAAGAACATAATCTCAGATGAACCACTGTAATAACTAAAGTCTTATTTATGTTAACACATGATAAACCATATTAGTAAGTATTAAAATTATAATAGATCAGTAAGCTAATAAAGTACTAGCCTCCAAACTTTGCAGATTACACACCTCACAATTAAACAAATTTGTTAATCTATACCAACAATACAGACTTTTACTTAAAAATCATATATACGTTCTAATACAGCTTTTTAAAAAATTTTTAATGTTATTGTATTTTCATACTGTTGTTTTATTTATTCATTTATTTTTATGTGGTGCTGAGGATAGAACGCAGTGCCTCACACATGCTGAGCGAGCACTCTACAACTGAGCCACAACTGTAGTCCCTAATACAGTTTTATAAAATGTAAACAGAAATACACAGCAAAAGATGAAGTAATTAGACTTTTTGCTAAGTTTTAGTTTTTCCATTATGATACTGTCTTTAACTGACTTTTTTTTTTTTTTTTTTTGTACTGGGGATTGAACCAGGAGCACTTATCCACTGAGTCACATCCCCAGTCCTTTTTTTGTGTTGTTGTTTTTTGTATTTTATTTAGAGACAGGGTCTCACTGAGTTGCTTAGGACCTCACTAAGTTGCTGAGGCTGGCTTTGAACTCGCAATCCTCCTGCCTCAGCCTCTTGAGCTGCTGGGATTACAGGTGTGCACCACCACGCCCAGTTTTAGCTGACACCTTAAGGTCTAATATATATGCTGAAGGTAAGGCTCACTGTTAATGATAATAGATGTAAATCCATTAGTTCAAATAGTCTTATTAATAATTTCCAAGGTTTTTGGACAAAAGTCTATATGTTAATTATCACTAGGTTTATTTTATTTCTTAACCAGAAAGAACAAAAAAAGAGATAAAAACTTTTAATATTTTCTTACTGGTAGAGTCTTGTAGCAACCCATTTGGATACCACTGAAAGAAAGAAGCATTGGAATAAAACAATGAGTAAAAACAGTGGTGTGGGCACCTACACAAAAACACATGCTCCCTGGGGCTATCTTGTTTGCATATTCATCTTTGAGAAACCTTTTTTTTTTTTTTTTTTTTTTTTTTGGTGATGCTGGGGATCGAACCCAGAGCCTTGAGCTTTCGAGGCAAGCACTCTACCAACTGAGCTCCAACTGAGCTATATCCCCAGCCCAGGGAAAGCTTTTTCTTTTATTGACAGTATTGGGAATTAAACCCAGAGGTACTCTACCACTGAGTTACATTCTCAGGCTTTTTTTTGAGGTTTCCCAGACTGGCTTTGAACTTGCAATCCTCCTGCCTCAGCCTCCAAGTCACTGGGATGAGAGACATGTTAACACAGCGCCAGGCCAAAAGCAAACCTTTTTCTAAAGGTTAATTACTATTTGATAAGGATAGTCTTTCATAGGGCTGTGGCTGTAGCTCAGTGGCAGTATACTTGCCTAGTACGTGTGAGGTACTGGGTTCGATCCTTAGCACCACATAAAAATAAATAAAGGCATTCTGTCCATCTACAAATACAGAAAAAAATTTTTTAAAAACTTATTTAAAAAAAAGAATAGTCCTCAAGGTATTTTGTTCTTTCTTTACATATTAAATATAAACTTGGGGTTGAAAAGATAGCTAGCATTTTTATATAGTTAATACCTTTTTCTTCCACAAAAGCATGATTTGAGAAATCTTAAACCCACAATGCTCACAACCTCTTTCCTCACTCCATACATGACAACTGGAACAAACCTAAAGATGGTCCTGGAATACCTAGCCAGAATTCAGGATACATTTTCAAGATGCCATGAACTGTTCTCATACATGTCATAAGTTTATGAGTTGGATGGAAATTAGAAAAATGCTGATTATTGAACTAAATGTTGGGTACAGGAAGAAAGCATTGTATCAGTTTTCTAACTTTTGCTTTTATTTGAAATATTCTACAATAAAAAGCTGGAAAAGAAGTCAGGTCCAGTGGTGCACACCTATAATCCCAGCAACTCAGGAGGCTGAGGCAGGAGAATCACAAGTTCAAGGTCAGCCTCAGCAACTTGGGGAGGCCCTAAGCAAAACAAAAATTTTTAAAAATCACCAGTACCCACTCCCCCCGCCAAAAAAAAGTCCTGGGATCATCTGTTATCCTAAACCATACATTGTTCCTATGAAATTCCTGGGTCTGATTCCCAGCATAGAAAGAGGGGAAGGCGGGAAGAGGGGGGACAAAAACAGCATGAAAACACCAAACACCACGAGGTCTACCTGCACTGAAACCATCTTACCTGACAGATCTTCTAGCAAGAAGGTGCACTAGGAAATAGCTATGTTTATAAAAATCATACATTAAAAATCAAGTGAGAGCTAGGGCTCAGGGGTAGAGCGCTTGCCGGCATGTGTGAGGCACTGGGTTCCATCCTCAGCACCTCATATAAACAGATAAATAAAATAAAGGAAATAAAGGTTAAAAAAAAAAAAAAAAACTCAAGAGACTCATTCCAGAGGCAGAACATTTTCAGTTAGTACACAGAAGGAATACTTTTATATTTCTTTTACTTATTGCATTGAGGGTTATAAGATACCAACAGAAAGCAACCAGGCCTACCTTGACTGTATATATGAGGCCATTTTCTCCTAACAATTTGTTCACTCTAGTTTATTTTAAAAAAAGAACTTTATGAAATTGAGATAGTTTACAAACTAGAATTTCTTCTCAATATCAGTAATGTCCTCCCTATAAAATTGCTTTTACAAATCAAAACCAAAGCCTGCATTCAGTGAACCTAATTATTGTGAAAAACCTGTGCTTTTTGTAATAAATATCTAACTGTGCTATGATCTAAAGAAAATTCATTTCTACTAGTTTCTGTAATGGTATAAATATAATTCTAGTGAACATTCTAGGCCATATTTTTAAACAGAGACAGATCGTCATTCTGGAAACCAACAGCCTACTGCTGAATTCTGCTGGGTTTATAAGTCTAACATAAAGAACCTGCTCAAGAATATAATTCAAAACTGCATCTGAGTCACACACTCAAATGTAACTCCAAGAACTTTACGAAATCTTCAGGAAGTTTTTCATTACAAACATAGAAAAGTTGGTGTACAGAATGGCACTGAATGAAATATACTCCTGGCCAAGTGACAAGTACATTCTTGGGGAAGAAGAGCCATCCAATCTGATGAAGAATATGTGGCAAACATCCGAAGCACAACATGCTGATCTACTGCCTCCTTCTCCCAGGCCCAACCCATTCCTTCCCAGGGTCTCCAGCTCAGGACATCTAGTTAAGTCACCCCGAAGAACTCCAGAGATTTACCATGCCAGGGCTGTCACTACAGTGACACCCTTGGGCTCTGTGGCACAGGAGACTCTGCCTTAATCTAACTGGCCCAGCCACCAGGTTCTAAGTCCCATGGGCTTCTCCCGAGGCTCCAGTCGTTGCCCTGCTTCCTGGCATTCACTCCTCGCTTGAGCTGGATGCCCAAGGCAACTTTTTCCCAGGCTGGCTTGCTCACTCGCTTGCTTGCTTGCTTTCTTGCTTGTTTGTTTATGGCACTGGCCACATCCCCAGCCCTTTTATTATTTTTTATTTTGAGACAGGGTCTTACTAGCTTGCTTAGGGCCTCATTAAGTTCCTGAAGCTGCCCTGGAACTTGCCCAAGTTGCTGGGATTATGGGTGTGCGCCACCACATTCATCTCTCCTTCTTTACATCGACCATGACCTCCTGCACATGAAGAAGATGCAGGTCAACATTCCTCATTACTTGTATTCTTGATAATTGCCATTCTGACTGGAGTGAGATGGAATCTCAGTGTGGTTTTTAATTTGCTTTTCTCTAAAGAGAAATTGAACATTTTTTTGTATATTTGTTGACTGACTGTATTTCTTCTTCTATAAAGTGCCTATTCAATTCCTCTGCCCATTTATTGAATGGATTATTATTATTTTTTTGGTGTTAAGTTTTTTGAGTTCTTTATATATCCTGGAGATTAATGCTCTAGCTGAAGTGTGGGTCGCAAAAATTTTCTCCCATTCTGTAGGCTCTCTCTTCACACTTTGATTGTTTTCTTTGCTGTGAAGCAAGTAACGATTAAACTTGATAAGGGTGTATGGGAAAAGGTACACTCATACACTGCTGGTGGGAATGCAAATTGGGGCAACAACTCTGGAAAGTGGTATGGATATTCCTCACAAAACTTGGAATGGGACCACCATTTGACCCAGTTATCCTACTCTCATATCCAACAGACTTAAGATCAGCATACTACAGTGATGCAGCCACATCAATGTTTATAGCAGCTCAAATCACAATAGCTATGCTATGGAACCAACCTAGGCACCCTTCAACAGATGAATAATAAAGAAAACATGGTATATATACACAATGGAATATTACTCAGTCATAAAAAAGAATGACTTTATGACTTTTGCCAGTAAATAGATGGATCTGAATACTACCATGCTAAGTGAACTAAGCCAGACCCAAAAAACCAAAGGCTGAATGTTCGCTCTGATATGCAAATGCTAACGCACAATAAGGGGATCAGGAGGGAAGAATAGAAGTTCAGTGGATTAGACAAAGGGGAATGAAGGGAAGGGAGGAGAGATGGGAATAGGAAAGACAGTAGAACGAATTGGACCTAACTTTCCTGTGTTCACATATGAATACACCACCAGTGAAACTCCACGTCATGTACAACCACGAGAATGGGAAGTTATACTGCATGTATGTATGACATGCCAAAATATACTCTACTGTCATGTATATCTAAAAGGAACAAATAAAAAATGTAAAAAAATATATAAACAAATCCTAACAGTGGAAAGAGAAAAAAAATTAAAAAAAAAAAACAAATGGGCCCTGTAATCCCAGCAACTCAGAGGCTGAGGCAGGAGTGTTGCAAGTTCTAGGCAGCCTCAGCCACTTAGGCATTGGAGATGGTTCTGAGGTTCTTCTACGGACATTGTGACAGCTCTTTAGCCACATGGAGGCCCTTCTTGCGTATATTCCAGAGCAGTATATTCTGATCAGCTGTGCTTGTGTGGGAGATGGTAGAGTACAATGTGGCCTCAAAAGCCACATACCAGCCTTTGAGAATAGCCACTTCTTGGCTGCAAATTCATCTCTTTTGGTTTATCATCCCACATACACATCACTGCTACAGCACCATGTTTAAAAACAAATCAGTAGTGTAAACGGAGTATGAAAACTATCCTGATAAGGTAAAAAAAATTTTTTACTTTTCTCTTCCCTGTCCCTCATGTTGTCACAGAGAAGAAAAACTGTATCCGGCATTGTTTTGGGGGCCAATAAAGGATCTAGGCTCTTAGTCCTGTCCAGGCGGCAAGCACTTCCTGGACCCGTCAATGAGAACAGAGGTTTAAAAACACATGGTCTCCCAAAATAGTCCTTGAGCAACCTGGCTCCCTGCTCAACTGGCTCATGGCTCACAGATGGCGCCTACTGAGGGAATGAAGTATGCAGGATCACCATCAGGGGCGTGCCTCTCTATTAGGGAGTTTAGACAAGGCAAGTGTTAAGAGTCTCTAGTAGCAGGGAGGTTTGTTTTGTTTCTTTGGAGGTTTTCATACAGGCCTTCAAAAACTGCAATATCATTTTCTCTACAAACCTCAATAGGATCCAATGCACAAAAACAACCCAAACCGGTGCTTGGCTAGTGTGCATGAGGACCTGGGTACAATCCCCAGCACTACCAAAAAACAAAAAACAACCAACAACAAAAAAAACCCTATTCAAAAAGTAGCTCTTTTGACTCATTCCAGAAACAGGTTTAAAGATGTCTTAATTCTGTTTTCCATTGCTATAATGAAATATTCGAAGTCTGGGGATTTTAAAGGTAAGGTTGATAAAGGTAAGAGGTTGACAGGTCAGCCTTCTGGAGGCCCAAGAGCATGCTGCAGCATCTGCTCAACTTCTTGTAGGGGCAGGCGCTGCTCCGTGGGTGGGGAAAGAGGAAGGGGCAAGCGGGGGCATGAGGAAGAGCAGCGTGTGTGTGTGAGAGAGAAAAAGGGAAGGTACCTAGCTGGCTTTGTAACAATCCACTCTTGTGATAACTAATCCACTTTTACAGAGCTCCATTAATCCTTCCGCAAGGGTGGAGCCCTCCTGACCTAATTACCTCTTAAAGGACCACCACCTCTCAATACTGTTACCCTGGAAATGAGTTTTGGCAGGGACAAACCACTGCCAATCACAGCAAAAGGCCTGTTTTATAAAGAAACTGAGAACTCTCCTGCATCACTTCACAGCCACAAACCTGGGGCAGAGTGAAAACCCAGAACTCACCACCATGCCCAGCTCCCTAACCCTCCCCTGAGCACCCCACCATTCTACTCTCTTCAAAATGCAGGGGGGCTGGGGTTGTGGCTCAGTGCTAATTCACCACTTAGCATACGTGAGGCACTGGGTTTGATCCTCAGCACCACGTAAAATAAGTAAAATAAAAGCATTGCGTCCAACTACAACTAAAAAATATTTTTAAAAAATAAAATAAAATGCAGGAGGGCAGGGCTGGAGATGTAGCTCAGTGGTGGAGTGCTTGCCTGGCATGTGGCAGGCCCTGGGTTCAATCCCTAGCACTACCGAAATCCAGGAGGGCAGCACTGAATGAGTGAGCACTGACTGGCAAGAGATAGCCGACTTAATTGCAGATGGTTTCTAAGCAACAAGCATCAAGTTTCAAAACCTGTCAAAGATGGACAGGATTCTCTATTTCAATGGGAAAAAGAAAAAACCTAAGCTGTATGTTTTAGTAATGTTTTCCTTCATCTTCTTAAAAAGATCTCTCTGACACGGGCATGGTGTGTGCCAGTGATCCCAGTTATTTGGGAGGCTGAGGCAGGAGGATTGCAAATTCAAGTCAGTCCGGGAAACTTAGCAAGACCCTGTCTCAAACTTAAAAAAATAAAAGGGCTGGGGAATGTAGCTCAGTGATAAAGAACCCCTGGGTTCAATCCCCAGTAACCCCCCTCCAACAACAAAAACAACAAATCATTCCTATCTACCAAGACTAGTTTTTTTGTTGTTGTTATTTTAGCAGGCATCAGGATTCCTTTCAAAAAGCAACTCCATCAGGAGATGACAAGGTCAATACTTAAGTCACTGACTAAATTTTCATCTATTCATGGATCCATCCACTCATCCAGCAATGATTTTACCACATGCCCAACACACAGCAGGTGCTGAGGACTTGGCGATGAACAGATGGATGTGGCCTGTGTGCTCACAGAACTGGTGGTATCGGCAGAAGATAAGAAACATGGAACCACAGCTCTGTTAATAATATGAATTCTGGGAACCCTCTCACAGCGTGGGACTGCTGCTGGGAAGAGGCTACTAGCTGCTAGATCTCCCAGGGTGCCTGACATTTTGCAACTGGCTCATTCCAGTGGAATGAGAAAGTGGTATTTAGGTATTTAAGTAGATCTGCCTTGTCTTCGCTTTCTTGTCTGCCAAAGAACTGAATGCAAAGAACTCTTAATACCTAGGACAGGAACTAATTGGCAACAGCATCATGGGCCTACTTCTGTCATGTTTTACTGGAAAATGGGTCCATCCATTCATTTACCTATTATCTATGGCTGCTTTTCTGCTCAGTACAGAGCTGAGTGGCTGCAATGAGACTCTTGTGCCCACAAACCTAAAATATTTACCATCTGGTCCTTTAAAGAAAAATGCTTGCTGAGACACAAGATGGCAAGAGCCTAGGCCCCTGACTCAACACACTCAGGAGGCCACAACCTATTTGGAACACTTATAAAGAAGACACAAAATAAATTTGTAGTGTTTTACAATAACTAGTATCATCCCAATTCACATAGGCCCAGGGAGAAAATATAACAGAAGAAAATAGATGATCAAAGTTAGATTTCAATATACTTTTCTTATCACAAGATTTGAGTCCTAAATTTAATGTTAACACTGCTAAATGTTTTAAGATCGCCTTATTTTTTTTTCATTTATTTATTTATTTTTGGTTCCAGGTATTGAACCCAGGGGAACCTAACCACTGAGCCACATCCCCAGTCCTTTTTATTTTTGTATTTTGAGACAGAGTCTCACTAACTTGCTTAGGTTCTCACTAAGTTGCTGAGGCTGGCTTTGAACTTGTGATTCTCCTGCCTCAGCCTCCCATCGCCAGGATTACAGGCCTGCAACACCATACCTGGCTAAAGTGACATATTTTAAAAATGATTCTCAAGAGCATGCTCTTCTACTCAATAAAATTAATTAGCCCAAAGATCATCTGCATTTGAAATACTCAGTTGGCAAGATACATCATACCCTTCTAACCTAGAGTACTGCCCTCTTCTAAGTAGAGAATGGATTTAGCTAGGTTTCTAAAAATCACCCTGCACATCAAACAAAACACTCAGGCTAAACTGCCTCATTAGCAATGAATCCATTCTAAACAAGTTGACACTAAGAATGAAAAAGAATTACCAAACGATCAGACCTGTTTAAACACCAATCAGCAAGAATACTCGTAAGACAGCCTAAGACAATTTGTTTGGATTACAGGTGTCAGTCCATGAAAGCATTAGAGTACTTGTTCTGTTCAAGGAAGAGTCAGATAAGTTTATCCCGGACACAGCAAAACACCTTCTGTTATGGTTTGAATATGGCTGGTTTGTCCCTTCCAAAACTCACATTGGAGTTTAATCCCAGTTGTGAGATATTAGATATTAAGATGATAAAAACTTAATCTGATTATAGTATTTTGAGGTGAGGCCTTTGGCAGATAATTAGGATTAGAAAAAAGGTTATGGAGTCGGGGGTCCCCCAAATGACTACTGGTGACTTTAAAAGGGAGAGAGACCAGAGGACGGACGGATGGACACACACACACACACACACACACACACACACACACACACACACCCCTGTTTCCTGCCAGATAATGCCCTGTGCTGCCTGGGGCTGGTAAGAACATCATCATCAGATGTGGCCCCTCAACTTTAGGGAAGATCCATGAGCCGAAATAAACCTCTGCTCAACTTATCCAGTCTGTGGTATTGTGTGATTAACAACAGAATATAGACTAAGCTACCTTCCTTAAAAGAAAAGGTTTTAGTCCTACATGGTTCTACCAATCACTAACTATGTGACCGTGAACAAGTAACTTAACCATTTCTTCATGAGCACACACTGTATCTGAATAGGATTGTGATGAGGACTGAGTGAGATAATGAGTGACCTAAGCCTAGCCCACTGCAGGTGTTCAGCTTATAGTGTTGCCTTTACCATTCCAACGATCAAAAGCACCCAAACTGTTACACCATTAAAATCTCACTCCACTGGCATCCTTTGGTTATTGATAAACCACTGACAAAAAGCAGTGATTGGATCAACTCTAAAGACTGGATTAAAATTAAAATCTTCCCAAGACAAGTAAGTGCTCAAACCAGTTTAAAAAGAATGCCAGGCGATCATTAGGCACTGGAATTAATAGAAGCACCATTTTTCTTGGCAAAAGTTAGCACTAACTTACTTAGTGGGCATGTAAATCAGGTAGTCACAGCACCACCCTATCCAAAAAGCTGATCCACCATGCATAATGAGTCACTTCGCTCTGCTTCCGCATCATATATTAATGCTAAGCTTAAGGGTGTCACATCCTTGATTCAACACCACTTCTCTTAAAAAAGAAATCGTCTCATAACATAATGCCATGTGGAAGAAAGAAAAAAGGTCAGCTGTCTAATACTCCATCCCATTAAAGCGAACAAGTATAAACCTGCACACATGAGAACTTAAGAAAGACAGCAACTAAGACTATCTATCAAATCATTAGTTATAATTCCTTTCACGGGTGTGATAAAGAATTTTTTTTAATTCCCTGTGTGTTTTAAACAATGATCATGTATTTCCTCTGAGCAAGGAAAAAAGATTTTTAAATATAAAAATCAAATAGCAGTTTAGACCCTGAAAGAGTTCTTTTCCTTGTGTTTTTTTATCTTGTTGTTGTTGTTTGTTTTTAAGTTTTGTTTTACAATGGAGAGAGGTCACACTGCCATTGTTAGAGCATTCTTATTTACATAGAGAGGAGGAAAAAACCTATTAGTTTAATAGAAAAGCAAACAAGCTTGGAACTTGAAATACTAAAGGTTTAAAATCAATAAGGTCCAAAAATGCTCCAAGAAAACTGAGCTCTTTTTGTTCTTCCATAATGCAAAGGCTTCTTGGGGCAGGTCCAGGCACGAACTTTCTGTAGAAGTGTCATGGGAAAAGTAACAGGGCACACCAGGCTCCAAATTCTACCTCTGATATTTAATTAAATAGCAAAAATACTTGGACAAATAACCACCTCTCAGAGATTCTCTCCTCATGTGTGAAACTGGAAGCAAAAGAATTAGACAACTTTATAGAATAATGGTTTCTAAACATTTTTTTTAATTCTACATCCTATCTGTAAAAACATATATAAATATATATATGGGGGGAACACATATGTTTTATAAACCATATAAGCTACAACTGCTTTTGTACTGGGTATATTAATGAAACACATATAGTAACGAGAAAAACTTCAAATTTGTAAATATAAACAGAAGTTCTAATAGATTCGTCTTGCACCCTGATGAATCGACTCAGGCATCCACAGGAGGCCCAGAGCCTGGCACCTGACATGCACAGGGAGAAGTGACATCTTTCTCCAGCCCATGCCCCGCTGGGCACAAGAGAGAGGATAGCCAGCAAGGGTCACCGGGGGGTATCAATTTGCCTTCTCTCCCTCTTTGCCTTTTCTTACAATTCTAGGAGTCCAGGGTCTCAAGAATATTTAACCCTAATAGACCCAGCAATATCAAAATCCTCCATAAGTAGCAAATCCCTGGCAAGCTGAGAGACAGACTAACATAGGAACTGGGTGTAAGTACTACTTTCTAGAGTCATGGAGATCTTTGAAAAACTACCTGGTAAATCAACAAAACTTGAGCCAGAATGAGCATCCTGGCTGTCTGGAGAATGGAAAGTCCCTCCAAGTCTTGAAACACTGCTTGGGCAAAAATCTTTAACAATGAGCCAGAACAGAGCGGTTTGCTATGAAGGAAAGCTGAGAGTGAGAGCAGGCGCGTACCTGCTGGCGGCTCACAAGAGGCTTACCTTCAATATTTCAGGTTCTTTGATGTCCAGAGAGCTTGTGTGCCAGTGTTGCAGATGTTTATGTGACTTGTGACATTTATGAGCACTTGGTGGTGTAAAAAACCAGATCATGCAAACTGCAGTCATGAATCCAAGGCCAATTCCCAGAAAGAGGCCGCTCATGTAGTAGGGGAGGGGGAGGATGAGGTACGCATAGACACACATTATAAAGAAGGCCAGCGTCTTCACGGGCAACTCCGGATGCTGCGTGGCCAAGTCCGCCTCGTCTTCGCTGTCTGGAGCTACCCCACCATCTGCGAGCACCTCTGGCTTGAGAGTAACATCTGGGGGCTTATCGGCCCTCCCCTCGCCCTCTGTTTCCAAGTCGAAGTCCTCGGTATACAGTTCACAGAACTCTTCGTCTTCTTTGCTCACTAAAGCAGACAAGGAACATTTCTCAAGAACTAGCGAGCTTGTCTTCAGGCCCAAATCCTTCAGACTGCTCGCCTGGGAAACTCGCAGCTCTGCCTCTCTAGCAGGCTCTTCAGAGGCCTTTGGGGGGTCGCTCCTGGGGACGTTGGAGTCACTGCTGTAACCGTCCCCCTCAGAGTCGCACTCCTCCTCCTTGATGCTGTAGTTGTTATTGCTTTCCAAGTGCCCATTCAAGCTGGACAGATTGGAGAGTTCTGAAGCACTTGAAGATAAGGCTTTGGGCCTATGGCTGCCACTTTCTTCCCCTATGATTTTACTAAGGAGCTGAAAAGGCTCGTATATGACTTCTGAAAGGCGTCGTTTAGTGTCTTCGATTTTCGCCTCCATTTCGGGCACTTTAAAAAAGGAGCGAGTATCAGAAGGAGAAGTCAGCGGGGAAGAAGGTGCAGTTTTGGAATCTCCACCTGTGTTTCGCGGCTGTGTGAACTGCTTAAACAGGTGTAAGTTCAGCTTGGAGTCAGGGGGCTTATAGGACACGGTATCTGACTCCTGCCTGGATGTGTCCGTGGACAGAGACTTGACTAATGTCTTCATCAAGTGCCTGTGCCTTGGGGGGTGTGGGGATTCTTTTGGCTCTACCTCGGTCGACAGGGACTTCACCAGGCTCATGAAGGGTTTTGTGCTGGAGAGGGTGGAGGATGAGGCACTGGATGAGAGGACAGGAGACTTGGAAGGAGAGGACAAAGGGGAGGAAGAACTGGTTTTCTGCTCAGAAAGGGACGACACACTGGGAGAGCTAGCTAAGGGCCCTGAAGAAGATGACCCTGGGGAGAGAGCCAATGGCACTGTACTTAATACTTGCACTGTCGGAGCAGGGGACTCCAACAGCTTTACAGTGTTCTCCGAGACAGGCAAAATGGCAGGGGCCTGGGACCCAGACAGTGCATCTGCCAGGACGGGTGAGGTGGCAAGGCCCACGGGGTCATGACCACCTAAGGGTTCAAGATAGAGGTCCTCCTTGGCTTCAAGCCCGGTTACAATGCTTTGGTCATCCAGCCCCTCTTCGAGGTACTCCCGGAACTCCTCCTCCTCTTCCTCCTCCTCCTCCCCGGATGCCGAGAAGTGAATGGCGATGGTGTCTCGGGACACGGACCTCTGCACGTGCACTTTGGGGGCTGATGGTTTTGGCATGTCAATGGTTTTCTCGGCATGGCGACCATTCAGACTTGTCATTGCCGGCTTCACTAGGACTCAGGCTCTGTGAAAACAGTGAGAAAAACAGAAGTCAGAGTGCTCTCTCCACGGAGACACTGCCATTTGTAGACAGGAGCCCAGATGAAGCTCAGTTTAAATGATGATCATTCTTTTATTTGGCAGATGTCTACTGTTTTTTCATTTCAGCAGGTAAATGGTTTAATTTTCACTAGATTAATTCTAGTTAGGCATTCTCTTTTATAAGCAAACCACACCACAGTTATAAATGCCATATAGTCTGTCTTACTTCACAACATCTGAATAACTGTTTCCTCCCTTTTAGCTGGCTCATTTCTATCAGCAATTCTCTACTACAAGGCTTGAAATACCGGAATAATAGACGTTACCAGTATTCAGAAGACCAAGAGGATCAAAGGCAGCATCCTGGTGATTTTAATGAGCTTGGAACAAACACTTCACCAGTGGCCTTCTGGCTGTAAAGTGCTAGCCCAGAATGGGTATTGCTTCCCCTACAATTTTCACAGTAATGCTAACAATTATTTGGCTTGTGTATACCAACACTGTCAATCTTGCCATTGCAGATAAGTGGCAAAGTATCCAAGTGGAAATCTGTAAACTAATCACCATGATTGGCTCCTTTATCCTCCAAATGACAGGCACCACTCAACCAGGGTAACTTTGGCCACTATGAAGACATGACCATGTTCTGAGGCTTCAGGATAAAGCAAACATCTATTTTAAACTGAATCTGTCATTCAAATGGCAAGAAAATGACATATTGATGCTAGAGCCTATCACCAATCCAGAACTTTATTAAGGACTGCAGCAAGAGACACATTCGCCAGGCTCTCTGCCCTTTTGGAGCTAAGCAGTTAGTTGCAGAGAGACCCTTGGAGAGTTGGGCAGCAAAAAAGACACTAAACCACCTCAGGACATCTGGTTCATTATATCTCTCCTTACTCACTTACAGCCTATACAGTTTGGACCTTAAATATCCCACAAAAGCTCATGTGTTGAAGGCTTAGTCCCCAGCACAGCAGAGGCAGGGCTTTTGGGAAATGATTGGATCACAAGAGATTTAACTTCATGAATGGATTAATCCACTTATGGACTCAAAGCTTAATGGGGTTGAGGGGAGGGGCTCTGCTATAAAAGCAAGTATTCTCTTTGCTTCTTGGCTGCCATGAAGTGACAGATTTACTACACCACGTGCTCCCCACCATAATGTTCTGCCTTACCACAGGCTCACAGACAGAAGAGCCTAGGGACCATGGATTGAGACCTCTGAAACCGGGGGCCAAAATAAATCTTTTCTCCTCTAATTTGATTTTCTCAGGTATTTTGTCACAGCAACAGAAAGCTAAGTAACACATGGTCCATTAACTGAGCACCACACATCTTATCAAGCCTCTCAAGATGAAAATTAACACCACAACCTGGGCAGAGACACTATCAAAAAGAGCTAAGACCCAGGGCAGACTTCAGGAGTTCTGAGGAGGGCAAGACAATGTGTAAGGGAGGTAAGACACTCCCTCAGACTTCTAAACTGATGAGTGATGGCAGAATGGGCATAATTAAGTTGAAGGAAGGGACAAGGGCATGAAGATGATGAATATAGGTGTGGTCAGCCAGCAGGGTCTGTTCAGGACAGAGGGTGGATGCTGGAGGTCAGGAGGGGACCACGGGTATGAGAGAGGCTTCATTTGGAAATGAAGATGTTTATGCTGACAGCATACAACCCAATACAATACACGGACAAGAAATCTGCCGCAGAGGTGGGAAACAATGACCCTGGATCACTGGAGTGTGGAAACTCTCTGGCAAGGACAAGAACACAGGGCTAGAGCAGTCACAACATGGACACATCTGAAACTATACCTTTTTTAACCTTTTTTTTCTTTTGCAGTGTTGGGGATTGAACCCAGGACCTTGTGCTTCAAGCACTCTACCAATTGAGCTATATGCCCAGCCCTGGAACTATACCTTTTTAGTATCAAATACTTGAGAGAAATTACTTCACAAGAACTTTCCAGTCAACTTTTACACAAGTTCACTCCTGACCCTCTGGCTGTCCTCTGCTTGTCGAATTCAGGAAAATAGAGCAATCGCCTTCAACAAGATGAAGCCATTTAAATGGAGGAACTGGGGGCAGCTAGGAAAACAGCCTCAGGTCCAGGACGATCCTTCTTCGAAGGCTTGCAAAGAAGAACAATACCAGGAGCAACACAGTTTTCATCTAACTGTCACCTAATTTTACAAGGGTAATTTTAAGAGAAAATTATAGAGGTAATACAAAAAGAAAGTTTGGCACTTGATAATTCCCAGTAAATTGCTTTAATAACATAAAGGACGACGTGGAAGGCTCCATTCTGAGGCTGCTTCAGGCAGACATCGGCTGCCAAGTGAAGGCTACTCTGTCAAGTGCAAAGCACATGATTTTGAGGCTGAAGGGTGTGAGCTGGTCACTGGGAAGCATGGCAAGAGCAAAGAGGCCCATCTGCAATTTGAGGGTGGGTGACCTGGGAATCAAGGCCAAAGTTAGGCCCAGCCCAAGGTCACAGGGTGAAAATAGCAATACATCCAGGAGCCTGTGGTCTCAGCAGCCAGGCAAGGCCCCAGGGGAAAGGCTGGCACAGAAGGCTGTAATTTTTTGTGCAGGGGTCACCAGGGGCCTACTTACCTAACCCCCTCCCCCACATAGTCAGGGGTGGGTGTCCTGACCTGCCAGATCTCTAACCAGTCTCAAGGTCTGTGCCTGGCAACAGGGTCTGAGTTGGGCCCCAGGAGGCCAGATGAGGGCAGGCAGTTTAGCTCACCATGGTCCCTACTATCTCTCCTGGCTTTGAGCTGCAGCTTCAGAGGTTCACACTGACCAAAGTCTGACTCCACTTTCCTAGTTTTTTACTAAAATCAGCCACATGAGGCCAGAGCATCACTACTAAATCTAAATACATGAAAATCTCTGGACCTCTGTTTACTCATCTGCAAAATGAGGCTGATTCTAGGACCAAAATCACTGGATCACTGAGTGACTAGAACTCAACCCCTCAGATGGTCTCCTCCCCTCTATGCTCCCAACGGCTGGCTGCCAGGGCCAATAGAGTCAGCCCTCCTCGCAGTCAGTCCCACAGGACAACAAGGCCAAGAGGAAAGAGTCCGTGGCCAATGCCCCAGAAGATAATGTGGTTTCTCCAAGGGCATGGCACTGACTACAGTGGGAAGACACTGCACACGGGGCTTCCTGGATGTCCTGCCCACATAGCAAGCTGCTTCCTCAAGCATGTCACACACACTCCTTATTCCTGCTTGTCCTGGTCGTGGTACCCGCTCTCCAAGATCAGTCATGGATGGCTCCCCCACGAGCTAAAGACTCGGTTCTCAACCAGTAGCATGTGACCAGCTGCACTGAAAAATGAAGGGCCTCATTATCCATCTGACAATCTAGCACCATAAAAAATGATGAGACTCTGCCCTCTGCTACCAAACTCGATTATGTCTGAACTCAAAAAAGAGATAACCTTTTCAACCCTCAGGAACAGGAGGCAATTTCCTTCCCAACATGTCTTTTTCCAAAGCCACCAGAAAACACCTTGGAGTTTAACACTGACCTCTGAGTCTGGTGAGGGAACAATCTATAGCACATGTTGTCACTATGCTCCCCTAGGGACGATTTCCTGCCAGAGATGTGTGTAAGCAAAAGTCTGATGTGATCATAGTGGTTGCTAAAGATTAATCTTGCCTAGGCCCAGAAGGGATGCAGGCGGCAAAGTCAACATGGAAAAACAGGCCAGGCTCTGATGGCTGGGAGTCGGGCTCCATTATCAGGCCCACCATTGTACTGAAACAACAATGATACAACAAATGTTTTTAAATCCTCTGAAAAGCTCTGAAGCTTTGGCAACTGAGCAAGGAATAACCAGGTAGAAACTAAGGAAAATAAGAACAAGAGAGATAAGATTTTGCCTTCAAAGCATCAGCTGGTCAATCCTGGCAATATGGTACTTTTACTTTAATAACCTCCAAAGTCCAGGGCTGGCTGAGGTGGAGCACTAACTGGAGACTCCCAAACAGAGCAGAAACCTCAAAGGGCTATATCAGCTTATAACTGGTGAACCCAAAGAAACCAATCCTCATGTAGATTGGGTCCCCCTTACCGCCATTGGTCCTTGGAAATGAACCTCCTTTGAGGTGGTCTTGGACCAGGACAGGGTCTGGCAGAAGGAACTAGAAGTCATCTTCCCAGAAAGGTAGTCTTGCCTAGGGCCTCAGAGGTTATTCCTACAAATACTGGCTCATATGCAAATAACAGAACCAAAGGTACCAGGCTGACAAGGAAACAAGCCTGAGGACCAGCAGAAATAAAGATGGTGGGGGACAAAAGACTTCAGATAACCGAATTATCAGACAGACCAACTAGCAAGTGTGCTTCAAGATGAGCTCAAAATATCTGCACAGAGAATTACAGGTAAGCAGATACACTCAACAGCAGACCAAAATGAGGTCAGAAATACCTAACCTAAAGGGCTGGATGTGGGACTAGAAAGAAAGGAACAGATGGAAAAGAAGCACAATGGTCCAGAGGAAGACTGGAGGGGAGTGGAAAACACGAGGAAAAAGCCAGACTGGCTGGGCACAGTGGCGCCCGCCTGTAATTTCAGCAGCTCAGGAGGCTGAGGCAAGAGGATAGAGAGTTCAAAGCCAGCCTTAGCAAAAAGTGAGGCGCTAAGCAACTCAGTGAGACCTTGTCTCTACAAAAAAACATAAAAAAGGGTTAGGCATGTGGCTCAGTGGTTAAGCACCCCTGGGTTTAAGAATCCAGATTGCCTGAGTCTCTAACCAATGAGATGTGCAAAGACAGGCAGGTAGAATAATACCGCCCCCCGCCACACACACCTCAAATATAGTTGCAACCTAATCCCTCAACCCTGTGAATATATTACCTCACATGGCAAAAGGGATTTTGTGAATGTGAATAAGTATCTAGAGATGGGAAGAATCCCCCTGAACTATCCGAGTGGGTTCAACGTAATCACAAGGGTCCTTAAAAAAGGGAAGGGGAGGGCTGGGGAGAGAGCTCAGTTGGTAGAGTGCTTGCCTTGCAAGCACAAGGCCCTGGGTTCAATCCCCAGCACCACGAGGAGAGGAAAAAAAAAAAAAAAAAAAAACGGGAAGGGGAGGCAGAAAAGCCAGAAAAGAAGATGTGAAACAAGCAGGGGTCAGAGTGATGTGAGGAGAAGGCAGAGCCGAGGAATGCTGGTGGCCTCTAGAAGTTGAACAATCTATTTCTTGCACAGACAGATTCCCCACCCCAGTGGAATAAATGGAGGCCTGGCAACATCTTCATTTCAAGACTTCTAACCTCTGGGGTTATGAGAATGAATTTGTGCTGTTTTTAAGTCACTAAATGGGTGATAATTTGTTCCAGGAGCAACAGGAACAGTATACAGGGAGGTACGCAAGATAGTCTGAGTTAGGTGTTAATCTTTCTCCATTAGGTGATAAGACTACATTATTAAAGAGGAGATTTAGTGTTGCTGTGAACTTTGCCACTGTCCCAACTACTTGAAAATACTGTCAGCTTTCCCCATTAATAGGGATCTTGGGCCTCATTCCCTTTGTAATAGGAAGGAAAGCCTTGTACTACTCTCTAAAGTAAATACGGGCGAGTAAGAGGTAGAAAAAGGTCCAAAGGAGACAGAAAACAAGCAGAAAAAACATTTGGTTTATTTTCCAGGATCAAAGTTCACTCCTCAAGTAAAAGAATGAAGTTGAATTACATAACAAAAATAACTCAAAATGAATCAAAGACCTAAACATAGACTTGAGACTATAAAACTTAGGGGAAAAAAGCTTTATGATACTGGATTTGGCAATGATTTTTTGGATATGACACCAAACGAACAGATAGCAAAAGTAAAAATAGATAAAATGGTCTACATCAAAATTTGAAGCATGAAAAAATAACAGAATGAATCAAAACCATTACCCTAGGTAAATGTATGATTACAAAAACAGTGTGCCTCTACTTCATGTACAAACAGAGAAACAAGATATATCCCATTTGTTTACAATAAAAATGAATTTTTAAAAATTTAAAGCACATATGTCTAGGGACACAACAGTGTAAAAAGGTAGCTTACAGGATAGAAGAGAACACCCCAAAATTATGTATCTGATAAGGGGTTAATATCCAGAATATATATAGAACTTTTCCAATTCAACAACAACAACAAATAACCTGATTTTTAAAATGGGCAAAGAATTTTAATAGACATTTCTCTGAGGAAGAGATGCAAATAGCCAATGAATATGTGGAAAGATGCTCAACATCACTAATTCAGGAAATGCTAATTAAAACCACAATGAGATTACCACCTTACACCCATGAGGATGGCTATAATTAAAAAAGAATAGAAGTGTTGGCAAGGATGTAAAGAAATAGAATCCTTGTGTACTGTTGGTGAGATCTGGTCTAACTACTATGGAAAACCTAGTATGAAGTTACTTAAAAAGCTAAAGTAGAATTGCCTCATGATCCTGCAATCCCACCTCTGGGTATATACCTCAAGGAACTGAAGGCAGAATCTTAAAGAGATTTTCTGCACACCCATGTTCAGAGCAGCATCTTTCACAATAGCCAAGAGGTGGAAGCAACAAAAGTCTCTAGGGACAGATGAATGCATGAACAAAAGGTGGCATATACACACAATGGAATATTATTCAACCTTAAAAAGGAAGGAAATCCTATCATGTGTTCCAACATGGATGAACCTTGAGGACACTTATGTGAAGTGAAATAAGCTAGTAATAAAAAGATAAATACTGTATGATTCTGCTTAGATGAGGCATCTATAATAGTCAAAGTCACAGAAACAGAAAGCAGAATGGTGGTCATTACCAGAGGCTGGGAGAAAAGGAAATGGGGAGTTGTTTTTATGGATACAGAGTTTCAGTTTTATAAAATGAAGAAATTCTGGAGATTGCACAAAATGTGAATATACTTAACACTACTAAACTGTACACTTACAAATGGTCACGATGGTAAAATGTGTATTTTAAATTGTAATGTGTATAATTTTTAAAATCTCATCTTTTAAACTTCACACTGAAATAACTTAATACTTTGAACTACTTATTATGCCAACTAACAATTCCATTTAAATTCCCACCAACTCAGGAGGCTAGGCAGGGGAATCGCAAGCTCAAAGGAGATCCTATCTAAAAAAAGAAAGGGCTGAGGATGTGCTCCAGTAGTAATGTACCCCTCAGTCCAAACCCCAGTACAAAAAATAAAATAAAATAAAAAATAAAAACCCTCACATTGTTCTTCAGTTACACTTCGGTGTGGTTGTTCTAAGATAACAGATACAAATGTATTTATGCTCCCATCCTTTAGGTGAAAGCAAAGAGCAAATTTAAAAAAAAACTATTTAAAGGACTGGGGAGATAGCTCAGCTGGTAGAGTGCTCGCCTCCCAAGCACAAGGCCCTGAGTTCGATCCCCAGTACTGCAAAAAAAAAAAAAAAAATTTAAGAATCAAATGTACTCTGAACCTTAGCCTTAGCCAGTCTGTTTCTAGAAAGCAGAATGTCTCCAATCATTCTATTGATGGTCTTTCCTAAAGTATTCACCTAAATTCTCCACTAAAAGTTACTATCCCTATAAAGAAGTTCTCTAACACTGAGAAAGCAAAATAAGGGTTTTTTGCTGCAGAATTTACATAGGATTCTATTCTCCCCAGTAAACAAATAAGAAACAAACCAATGGCTTCTGCCTAACCAGAGTACCCATAAAACTGATTTAATTTCTAGTCACCCAAAAAGGGTTTTTGCTGTTCTAAAAGGGTCAGTATCAGCTGGGTGTGGTGGCATGTGGGTATAATCCCAGGGACCTGAGAGGCTGAGGCAGGAGGAAGGCAAGTTCTAGGCCAACCTCAGCAACTTATTGAGGCCGTCTCAAAATAAACAAAAAGGACTGGGGGTGCAACTCAGTGGTAGAGGCACCCTTAGGTTCAATCTCTAATACTGCTTAAAAAAATTTTTACCCTAGTAATTTTTTTTTTAATTTTTAAATTTTTTGGGGGGGGGGATGGTATTACTGGAAATTGAACCCAGGGCCTCACACAGGCTAGACAAATATTGATATTGTAGATAATGAACTAACTCTAACCTTAATTTCATTTAGAGAAAAAAAAAAAAAACTCGACTTTTTACATAGGCAATCCTCCAAGGCACTTAGATCTTGCTTATTAGAAACTCACAACTCCTTTCCCATTAGTTATTAGGTTTGGAGACCCACAGTCAAGGCCTCTCACCCAGTAGGATCCTGACCACCACCACACAGGGCTTACACCTCATGCATGCTCTACCTCTAAGCTATAACCCCAGACTTTTATTTTTGAGACAGGATTTTGCTAGTAGCCCAGGCTGGCCTTGCATTTACAACCCTCCTACCTCAGACTCCCAAATCCTTGGGATTACAGGCATGTGCTACTATGTCTGGCTAAAAAAGATTATCATCATTAATTAAGCCAGGAAAACAAGTCAACAATTAATTCCAAGACTACATGTTGGCATTCATCAATTCAGAAATAATAAGCTCTCTGAATCTGGTTTTTGTTTTATCTTTTTATTTTTGGTCTAATTTTCTAACAATAACTGCTCTTCCTACCTCCAGCTATATTTGAAACAGTACAATCCTAGAGTCCTACCACCAGGGCCGTAAAAAGATGGTTACTTCCAGGCCACTCTGTTATCACCAACACACATGCTCGGGTCCCCCACACTAGGCTAGACAAATACTAGTGGGGCTATTATAACTACTGTTTCTTTCTAATTCATATGCTAGATTAAGGCAGGAAAGGAAGAAAGCCATACTGATTGAAAATGGAACTAGCTTCCAGATATGGAGAGGACCCTAACACATGTTAGAGACAAGCCTACTTTGGAATACATCTCATCTCTCAGGAGCATCCCTACTCCTTCAAGGTCACTATTAAAACCATCTGTTTTATAAAATTCAGCTTGTTTGGGCTGGGGTTGCAGCTTAGTGGTAGAGTGGTTGCCTGGCATGTGTGAGGCACTGGGTTCAATTCTCAGCACCACATATAAATGAATAAAATAAAGGGTCATCGACAACCACTCACACACAAAAAAACTTAAAACAAAAATTCAGCTTGTTAGATATGTGCTTCCTCTGAGCAAGCTTGCATTTAGACACTTGATGTCTAAGTACCATCACAGTAAGTATCACAGCTTGGCCTGTGTCAGTCAATAGTCTTCATTTGAAAACTTCTCTTGGTAGAGAGAAAAAGGCAAGTTGCCTTCTACTGCAGGGGATATCTTCACACCTCTTAACCTGTGCATTTTTTTGTAGGAGTTGCTTTTATAAAAAGGGGAGAAGGGAGACCGTAAGACTGTATTTTTCTGCCTTGATGCTGCACAGGAAACTGAATCTGGTCAAAACCAACCATGGTAGGAAGATCTGATTTAACCTAAAAATCTCAAGCACATCTTTATAGCTATCCCTTAACTCATTTAAAGTCAATGAAGCAGCTAAGAATCACCAGCAGTCATTCTAATCTGTTAATATTCCACCTTACAAACAAAATCAATATTGACATTGTAGATAATGAACTCGTTCTAACCTTAGTTTCATTTAAAGAAAAGAAAAAGGAAAAGATAAGATGCTACTTTGAGCACAGACAATCCTCCAAGGCACTTAGACCTTACTTGTTAGGAACACACAACTGCTTTCCTGTTAGTTATTAGGTTTGGAGACCACAGTCAAGGTCTCCCACCCAGAAGGGACATGACCACCACACACCACACAAGGCTTATACCACTAATAGTAAACTAGTATCACCCCCTTCCTGCACTGCTGGGTCTTCTAACCACCAAGAGGAAAAGTACCACATCCCTGAGGAAACAGGAGTTCAAAAGCATCAATACAAGTAGAATTGTGCTCTCTACACAATTCTTAATTTGAAGAACTCCTACATTCAAGTCTTCTGCCAAATATTCTTGTTCAAAGTGCTGGCACCTGAAATAAGAGCAAATAGTCCCTAAACGTTAACTGCTCTTGTAAGCATTTCCTCAAGTCCATAAAGATTCTTTCATGTTATTTTAATAGCTGTATAGCAGGAATATTCCATAATGTAGTCATTTCAACACAGGATACTTTGAATATTTTTATTACAAATAATGCTACAATGCTGTGCATGAGGCTATACACAACCTTTGCCTGCCCCTGATGATTTCTTCAGAAAATGCTTCTAGAAATAAAACAGCAGATTGAACGGCATTTTGAAAATTTCAATTACAAAATAGTAATGATAACAATTTGAAACTCATTTGAAAAACTTCAAAATAGAGGTAGGGGAAAAGTGAAATTCTCCTCCTCTCTGGGAAATCTACAATTTAAACAATATCCTTCCAGACATTTTATTTGCATTTAAAAATAGACATGCTCAGCATTGTCCCTGCTTCTACTCTTGAATGAGAGCACACACAACTACTTTGCTCTTTGTTTTCACTTACTGCTTCTTGGACTTCTTATGGTCTAGACAGACTGATGGACACATGCATATACACTTTCTCTACATAATACAGATGTACATTTTACTACATAGACAACTTAACATTCCTTTACTGATAGAACTTCGGGTTTTTTCTAATTTCCACCATTAGAAACAATATTGCCCAGAAAAGCCTCTCTATGGGTTTTGTGCTTATGAGTGAGTCTATGGGCAGCAGGCCTTTTTAGAAGCTGAACAGAGGCAGAGCTGCTGGGTCAAAGGGGACACGCACTTAAAATTTTGAACCAGTCTTGCCAATTGGTTCAATTTAACAACTGCACTCCTACTGACACCATACAGAATGTCCACCTCGAGTCCTCAAGGTTGAACTCATTTTAAATGTCTACTGACCCAGCAGCTGAGGAAAAGGTATCTCACTTGCTGATTTATAGTCACTCCGTATCACAACCCACCCACCTGTCTCTTCCGTTCCTGGCCCTTCATATTTCCTGCCCAAGGGCTTTCATTACCCACCTTATGTATCAGGAATGGCTAACACTTTGTCTACTGTATTGTATTTCCCCCATCTCTGACCTGTCTTTCAATTTTATGTTTGTTTTTAATATTCAGTTTTATATTATGAGGTACTAAAACCCTCACTCTTTCTTTCTTTATAGCTTCTGGGTTTTAGAGCTTCCTGAGGAAGCCTGTCATCCCACTAGCATAAAAGCTGTCTTTGAAATCTTTTTAAACAACATTAAAATAAATGTAAAACATGTATTGCTCTGTTTTCTGGGCATGGGTCAAAAACTGGAATGATTATTTCTGGGCATGGAAAAACTGGTATGATTATTTCTCTGTATTTTCTAGTTACAACAAACAGTTAAGTATTTGGATTTTCTCCTCCTAAATCATTAGTAAGCGAGAAAGCCTAGTTTATGTATCTGAATTCCATTATTATCTATTGTTCATTCAGTTTCTCCATATGAGAGAAGTATTTCAGATTAATTCTTCATAAAATGAGATAACTCTTTGAGAACAAAAAGGCAAAGAAACAGCTTATTTTTCAGACTGAAACACTAGCTTTTATAAGTATCATCAGACTTAACTTTGATATAAGGCAGTAAAATCTGCTAAGTATAATCTTACATCAGAATTCCATTTATAGATCGGAATCTGAGACCCAAGAAGATAATTTTTTAAAAAAACTGGGTTTGAGGATGTGTGTGTGTGTAGGGAAAGTGGTGGAGAGAAAAAGAAAGCGATGGGCGGAGCAGGGAGATACGGCTAGGCTTCGCCCTCGTGGACCTTACAAGCTGGCCAGCAGAGGCAGGGCAGAGAGCGCATTCCAAGTGGAGGATGAAGCATGAGAAAGGAAGGAGGCGAGAAACACAGGCCGCATGGGAGAGGTGAGGTCAGGAGCTACTGTGTTCCTGGCAGAGGCACAGCCCTGCCCTGGCCAGTGGCCTCCTGTTGGTTCCTCTGAGAAGAACTGCTTGCCTGTGGGCCCCATCAGGGGCATTCCTCATCCTCAATCCTGGATGGGGCTGCGGGCAGCCTAGTGATGAAGCCACAGCTCTGCCCTGTGTGAGATTCTGACAACTGTGCAGTTAGTGATAGCGTCAGTCACTGAAAAGACATACCAGTAAGGCCATGGGCAGCAGAGGCGGGAGTGCCAAGGAGGACAAAGCCCCTGAAATGACAGCCAGGGGTGTACCACTTCCCTGAGCTCTACACTCAGGGAATCCGCCTCCATTGTCTTCAGAGAATTTTCCAGAAGGCTCTAAATTCTATCAGAATAGAACACTTATGAGTTCTGCTTTTCCATTTTTCCCAAGAGAAAATTTTGGCAACTGTTAAAGTCAAGCAAAGGAAACCAGGGTGCAGTTCAGCTGACTAATGTTCCTAAGGCAATTAAGCCAAAATATTTTTCGAATAATATTCAAACAGCTCACCTCACATTAACAAATACTTCTAGACCTTCGAGGCTTGACTTGTTTGGTCCAGCTACAGAAACATCCCTTCCATTCTCTGGTCATAGGTAGAGTTGCTAAGTCTACCAGGAAAGAGATGCAGATAATCAGCACTTGCATGTGCAGAGGCACAAGAACAGGCATCAATCTGGCCTCCTCAAGCATCTGCATCCCTCCCGCACCAGCTACCCCTGCTATGGCTATGACACAGGCAGAACTCTCACCAGGCTCTATTCCCCAGCACCCCAGCCATTCCTACTCTGCACAAGCATCAATCCGAGCACAAACACCAAACTTCATCCTCTCCTGGATTCAAACTACCCCACCTCCCTGTTTCCACTATCCTCACTTCTCCCACAGTACCCAGGTAAGCCCCTAATGCCCTCTCACAAAAAGCAAACTGCCTCCTCTTCTGCCAGCCTCTTTTTAAAAATGAGGAGGAGAGCAAGGTAAGATAAAGGCTGGCCTCATTTTAAAGAGCTACTTTCAGACCAAGCCACCCCTGAGTATCACTGTAAGTCATCAGCAGTGCTGTCTGCTGCCCCTCAAAATATCCCTAGTCTCCGTCCTGGGCCTGAGTCACCCCCAAGGCCATGATCTCCAGCCAGCTAAGAAGGTATGGCAAGGTCTCACCCCTGACAGTATGCAGACTATTCCAGTCCTGGTTCATGTAGTTCAACCCTACCCTTGCTGTTTCCAGGAAATTCCTTAATTGTCTCATTGATTTCCTAGATTCCTCACTGGTGTGATTCTGGGCTGTGTCTCTCATCCAGGCCTCCGATTTTTCTCCCTCCTTCCTCCATGTAAACATAAGTCCTTGACTCTAACTCACTGGAAAGATAGTAGGAGTTGCCATCCGTCTCCCATTCCAACTATACATACCTATCACTGTGGTCATCCTCTTAGGAATTGCTCCATTCATTTCTCTCCACCCCCCAACCACACACAGACCTACCCAGCTCCAATCAGGCCTGATTCTAAACTCAATGTACCCATCTGCCCTTCCTTCCTGCCCATCCAAACCTCACCTCCCATTAATTCACACTCATCAATCAGAGAACCGCTGCTCTTCCAGTCACAAAGACCTCTGACTCAAATGGTCATCTCTAGTACACTCTTCCTTATTCTCCAAATGTCTTTAGTTCAGATGCCAGAAAAAGAATTCTGGGTAGGAAGCTGAAGATCCAGTGGGTAAGCCAGATCCTTCTTGAAGTCTGAACTCTGTTTCCAACACAGCCCAAGGACATGAGTCTGCTTTGAGTCATATGTGAAATATGCTCATTCAACAGACTCTGGAAAAGTACAGAAGAACTGCCTATGCTGCCCCCAGACACAGAGGCCCACACCATGCAGAACTGTGGTCACAAAGTCCCTGTGCACAAGAATTGTCCTGGGAATAGCTGAAGATCCAAACACAGTCACAAGGAACCATCAATGACTTCTAGCATCACCATCATCAGGCTGATGATCAGGCATCAGAGAGCACACGGGAAAACATCAGATTTGTCTACAGTGAACAGAGCACACGGATAGCTTCTAGTTAGCATGTATGGAACCAGGTGGTCCCTCCGCAGCGGGGCTTAGGTTGCAAGGTAAGGGAAAAAGCAAGCTACCTATAGCCAAAATTATCCCTGAGATCCTCTTTTTTAAATATTTTTTTAGTTGTAGGTGGACACAATACCTTTATTTTATTTTTATGTGGTACTGGGGATGGAACCCAGGGCCTCACGCATGCTAGGAAAGTCTCTACCACTGAGCCAGAACCCCAGCCCCCTAAGAATCTCTTAAGTCTCCCACGAGGTACCATATAGGTGCTTCAGGCGACCCTGTGAAGTCACTGTTGTGTACACTTAAGTATGAGAAACATGGAGGCAGGCTAGAGGATGGAAGGGAAGGAAAGATTGAATGTAGGCCAGCCATTCACAGTTCTCTGCCCCTGGCAAGACCAACTAACCCCCTGCAGGGGGGATATTCTCTGGGGCTCCTGCTTACTGCAGCATTTACTCTACCTTGTTTTAAGTATTAAGCTTCTATAACTTTAAGACATACTAACAGATGTATTTGTTGTGAAGATTAAGGTAAAAGGTGCTTAGATTTCTGATGTGAAGTGCAACACCACTGCACAGAATACCTAGTTAAGAATTCAGGTTCTAGCTGGCTGTGGTAACACATGCCTATAAATACCCAGTTATTCAGGAGGCTGAGGCAAGAGGATCACAGGCTGGAGGTCAGCCTCAGCAACTTAGCAAGACCCTGTCTCAAAATAAAAAATAAAAATTAAAAAAAAGGAGGGGCTACAGGAGATATAGCTCAGTGGTAGCATGCTTGCCTAGCATTACAAGGTCCTGGTCCAATCACCAGTACTGGGGAAAAAAAAAACAACAACAACTTAAACTCTGAAATTAAACAAGCCAGTTTCAGCTCCCAGCTCATTTATTAGCATGTAACCTTGGACAAGTTTTTGCCCAAAGCCTTTTTCCTCCTACATAAAATGGAGATAATAGTGCCTACTTTATAGGGGCCGCCAGGAGAATTAGGAAACAACACTTAACAGATGTAAGCAATTATTATTATTGGCATCCGCAGCAGGCCCAAGCACATCATTTTTATCCATGCCAGCTTGTCCTGTGGACTCACGGCATGTAATCAAGGATAAAACAGACAGATTGTCTCCAGTCTTCCCTAACCACCAGAACTAGGCTGCCCTGTCTGACTTTAGGTTTAGCTCAGGCAGCTGTGATCATTAAGAATGACAAACAAAAGGACAATGTAGAAACATGGAAAAGTCCATATGTTGTAATACACAATAAAAAAGCAGAACTTGGGATGATGTGTTTACACAGAACACAACTCTGCACAATCAATAGGACCACAGGGAGGCTAAAAAGACCGAACAGAAATAGTTGGTGTTTCTCTGTGTAACAGTTATCTTTGCTTTTAGTGCAAAGTTGTTTAAAAGGATCATTCTGTAAAGGAGGGCACTGTGATCACGCCAACTTCTTTTTCTGTCCCCTCCCCTTGTTGACCACATATTTTGTAAGACTCTGACAATATTTAACAGAAATTAATTAATCCACTATTATTTTTCTATTTCAATACTGGTTCAAATTTTAAACAACAATCCATATTTATAAAGGGTTCATAACATTATGAAATCAAATCAGTGCACAGGTGTGATAAGCACAGCTAAGCAAGCAAGAAACAACCAGTTACTTAATTTTGATAGTCAAGGGCACTCACATTCAAGGTCAATTTCATTCTAAAGGTAGTGACCACATTCAGTGGGTGGAGTGAGACCTGATGCCAGCTCCAGTAACAATGTCTAGAGTTAGACCAATCCTGTCTCAGAAATTCTGATTATGTCATCTGCAGCCAATCATTACTTGGAATCAGCATGAAATCATAGTTGCAATTCCAAAAGGAAGCAAGGAAAGTTGATGGTTTGGGTAACTTCTGTGTCCTTAATCTTAAGTAAAGGTATAAGCCTTCTGAAAAGGCTAAAAATGGTCCCTTGGCCCACATGGGTTCCTTTGCAGATGCTTAGGTCAGCTCCATGTAGCAGACTGCAGGTACTGGGGACTGAGCCCAGGGGCACTTAACCTCTAAGCCACATCCCCACTTCCAGTATTTTTATTTTGAGACAAACTCTTGCTAAATTACCTGGGGCCTTGCTAAGTTGCTGAGGCTGGCTTTGAATTTGCAATCCTCCTACCTCAGTCTCCAATCCACCAGGATTACAGGTGTGTGCCAACGCATCCAGCTTGATTGATCTTTTTTCTTTTTTTTTTTTTTTTTGTGCTGGGGTTTGAACCCAGGGCCTTGTGCCTACGAGGCAAGCACTCTACCAACTGAGCTATATCCCCAGCCCTGATTGATCATTCTTAATCGTTACTTTCTTTCCCTTTTCTTTGTTCTTCTTCTTCTTCTTTTTTTTTTTTTTTTTTTGGGGGTTTTGAACCCAGGGGTGTTTAACCATTGAGCCACATCCACAACCCTTTTTATTTTGAGACAGGGTCTCTCTAAGTTTCTAAGTTGCTTAGGGTGTCACTAAGTTGCTGAGGCTTTGAACTTCCTCCTGCCTCAATCTCCGGAGTTGCTGGGATTACAGGCATGTGTCACCATGCCCAGCTCAATTGTTACTATCTTAATTGTGGTTCTCAAAGTTCAGATGCATTTTGGGATTGGGCAAAGAAGAGGTATACCAAAAAATCCTAGGAAACATTTTAGTACACAGGTGATCCAACCATCTCTCCCCAGTTCAGGGCTTGTCATAATTGAGGAATGGGAACTAAAAGTCACATGATTTGAAAAAAAAATCTCAAGTAATCAAAACCTGTGGTGTGTGAACCACCACACTCTCCCAAAAACACACACCCATGCCCCAGTGACTGCCCTGGAATTGAGACTCACCAGTCAAAAACTACACAGACGGCTGGGGTTGTGGCTTACTGGTAGAGTGTTCACCTAGCACACATGAGGCCCTGGGTTCGATACTCAGCACCACATAAAAAAATAAAAAATAAAAGGCATTATGTTCATCTACAACTAAAAAAATATATTTAAAAAAACTACACAGAGTATCAGGTACACATTATATCTACTTAAAACACAAATATGCATACACAGGAAGAAATGATGGAATCCAGGAATTCAGTAGGAGGTTCAGTACCAACTATTCCTGGTTAATCCAGTCTGCACTCACCCTCAAAGACACCACTTCAGAGGTGACTACTTCATGACAGGATATTGCCCTGGAAGGCACACCTCCCTCAAGGTCAATCATTCAACCACTTCAGGTATTTTAAATGAGGAATCAGAAGTGGGCAGTTTCTACCACTGGCATAGGGCACAGACCGTGCGTGTCTTGCTCCTCATTTTGGTTGTACTTGTCTATACAGTTTGTCTTTTGAGTTATGGCCTCATCTCCTGGGGCCTAGTGCCAGCCCCCAAACCACACCCCAGGTACAGAGGTGATCCGAGCCAGGGCCAGTCCCTGTAGGTCTGTTTCACTGCCGTCTCAAAGGCCAACTGCAAGGAGGAAGGCAGAAATAAGGAGTAAAGAAGAAATGCAAGTGGAATGCAAAAGAAACCTTGATGCATAAAAGAACAAGAAAAAGCTGCTCCTTGGCAGATCAGAGAAAATAAGCACAAGCATTTCATAACTAGAAATATGAGTACACAGCATGGAACCAAACTGTCGGATCTAATTCTGGAGGTGCTATAAACCCAATGGCTGGATTGGGGCTCTAGATGACATTTCAAAGAAATGAACGCTGTAAAATTGTGATCTTGATGTTTTTCTGTTCACAGGTCCAATAACTGCCTAACAGCAGTATCCTGCCCTTTCCAGATGATTAGTGCTGAGTGTCGCTGGGCCATTTTCTTATAGTTTATGAGGGTCCTCAGTGAGTGCTGTCTGCCAAAGCAAAACACCAAACAGGCGGGGAGCTTCCTGGCCAACCATGTGCAATTAGAAGCCCATTAAATACAATTCAGACACCTCAACACTCAGATCATCCTCCATTGGTAGAGCCAACAGTGGAGGCTAACTGAAAAGAGCTGCCCCCAGAACAGCCTCTCTGGGTCTGAATTTTCTGATCTGTCAAATGACAGCCACGATGGCAAAACCCCTCCCCTCCGACCCTTGGGAGAAAGAATAAATGGGACAGCATTTTACAAACTGTGGAGTGTAGGCACAGCACCAGTTACGCCTGGTTCCTACAATCTAACCTACATTGCTTCAGATGCAATGGCAACGACAGAACAGGAAGGTGACAACTAGCCACTACTGCCCTCTCCCCTCAGATCTTTAAGATGGAGTAAAATGTACCACCAAAAAATAACGCCATTTGTTCTCAAAAGACCCTATCGATTTGGCAGTTACTCTATTTAAATAAAGATGTAGGATGGCTTTTTTCTTCAGAAAGTACAGGTTTTTATTTTATTTTCCCAAAAACTTCATGACTGCCATTTTAATTGCTGTGAAGGACACCAGTTATGTCTTGAGCAGCACATGACCTTGCCAACCGAGGCAGCTTGGATCAGTGTACAGAGAAGAGGGCCACAGGCCACTTCACATGTCCAAGTCCAGCACAGTTCTGACTGAACTAAAGGGCCAGCCCCTGAGTGCTATCCCAACACCATCTCACAGAAGCCCCACAACTCTGTGAGTTGTGGAACTACCATCAACTTCACATTTTACAGATGAGGAAAGACCTAAAGTGGTGCAGGCAACTTACCAAGGTATCGAAGCTACGACACAGGGCTAGGGCTCACGCTCCGAGGCTATGTTCTTAGCCACTGTGCTACACTGTCTCATTCAGCTACTTCCATTGACGAATCAGTCTGGAACCAACAGAAACTTTCTACAGGTATTCTGTGCTCCAAGAAAGAGTTCCATCCACTCAACAGTTAGGGGGCACATCACTTCAGATGAAGGCTACCCTATGTACCCAGTGCGAGCATCAAAATTCGGGAGAACTTGAGTCTAAAGAAAACTCAAGAAAGCATCAAAGATGCCAAAAACAAAAGTTGCAGTGATTCACACTGTAGACTCTATTGTCATGGCCCCTCAAAACCTGTCTGGGGCAAACAGCAGCCTAGTGAAGATATGCACCACATTTCAAAGACTTTCATAGAAACCAGAGTTTACAGCAAAAACAAACTGCCCTCCCTACTACCTACTCTATCCTGCCCCTCTAATTCGCTGCATATATTACATCATAAATCTCCCACACACCCTTTTTTGGATTATGGGAACACATTTCCATCCTTAGGGGAGTTGGTAACATTAGCCTGGGGCTTTACTGGGACACTGTGAGAGGCAACCTCAGATGAGGCTCCCCACCAGGTTCCCCAGGTAGCGAGTGTTCCTTCAGACCACCATGATTAGTGACTATTCATGAGTCAGTCTTCCCTCTTGCCCTGGTTCTCTAAGGCAGCTGCCACCACAGATTTTTCCCTATGTAAAGTACTTCATGAAATGTTAATCTAAATGGCTCCAGGCACTCCCACCATACAGGAATTAATTTCAAAAATAACTAGTTAAAAACAAACTCTTCTTTTCCCCTCAATTTATTATGTACATAAAACAAGCATTTGGAGTTGATTATAGATCTAAGGCTCTCTTAATTTCACAATGTATTCACTGCTACAGGTCTGTTTGTACAAACATTTTAATGTCAGCCAAACCTTTCAGTTGGACACATGGAGCTGAAGCTCTGAGAGTGGAAGCAAGGCTTTAACATTCAGCACTTGTCATATATATCCTGCCTCACCTGCCCCACCTGCCCTCGGGGGGACTTAGAGAGAGGTGGAGGGAGAGGATCAAATAATTAATGTCAGAGTCAGAAAGAAACAAGACAAGCTCCAAGAAACCACATCAGTTCCACTCAGTTTGTGTATCTGTCCTGGAAGGCTCCCTCAGCCTCACGTGGAAATGGGCTGAAATCTTAAGGAGTCGGAATTGGCTCACCAATGGTGGTAGTGTGCGCATTCCACAAGAGGGAACCACATCAGCAAGGACCTGTGTCTGGAGAGGGGCAGGACCAGGTCTTGCCAGTCCTTGAAGGCAACGATGAGGATCTGGTCTTTGTCCCAAGAGCAATGAAGAATGACTGAGGGGTTATTGCATGCGATCTGGTGGGAGGTGCGGGGGTGCATGCTCACTCTGGCTATTTCCTCTGCTTTGGAGGGCAAATGTTGGGATGTTTATTTTGAAAAGTTTTTTTGTTATCACCTGCAAATATTTGTTCTTAGTTTCAAGATAATCCTAATTTTTGAAAAGCTGTTTTTGCCAATTCAATTCTGCTTCAACTTCTAAAGAGTTTCCCCTAGTTAGACATATGGTCACCCCCACCAGGTTTTACAAAGTTTAGTTATACTGTAATCAGGGATTGTGTGTATGGTAACAGGAAACTTTCTACCATCCTTACAGATGGCAGGTGCAAGCACTACACAGAAATAGGGGACCATGTAAATGAAATCTTGATAAATGGGGGTGGAGGGGGCACCAACTAGTGGCACACTGATTTTGCACTGTTAAAGGTACCTGTAATAATAGTGCTTCTCAACCTGTCACTGCCCACCCACAGCCCAGCCTGCCCTAGCTCAGACACAGGGCAAGGTGATTGAGGTGGCAGGAGGGTAAAGGCAGGAATCACAAAGGGAAGAAGGAAGCAAGGACCATGTGGCCTTAGGCAGGTCAGACAGGTGGCCTAGTACTGGGGAAAGAGTACACATTTCCAACTCAGATATATCCTGTGCCATCACCAGCTGTGTGACCTCAGGCAAGTTACCTAATCTTTCTGAGTTTCAGTTTCTCATCTGCAAAACTAGAAAAGTAACGTCTACCACAGGGCATCTGTGTGGGCATGAAAGGAGTTCTACAAAAGCCTCCAGTGCGGGCTCCTCTTTGGAGGCACAGTCCCCTTCCTTCCTTGACAGGTTTAATGTCAGTTTCCTGGTCTTCAAAGGGGCAAGAAAGGTGACAATAACAATAGGTGCTGGGGGATTACAGGAAGATATCCAAAGACCTGTCAATTTTGCAGTGTTAAAATATAAGCAAATGCTTGATATGCTGCAGTGACATGGAGCCCTACAAATACTGGTTATTAATGTGCCCTGGGCCTATGGGATAATGGGAATAACTGTGGGGCTGATTAACAGGTCACATGTATGAAAAATGCTTTTCCAACAGAGTCAGCACCACTGGCAGAATTCACTGCTTCATAAGAGACTGGTTAAAATTTTGGGGATTTGGTGCTTTAAAACGACATTCAGAAGGAAAGTAGCTTCAGGCCAACAGCTGCAATCCCTCACCCTGTCCCCAGGCCCTGTGTCTGACATGACACAGGGGCCAAGAGAAAGTGAGGTATAACTTAAACCCCAGATCTACTTGGTAGTCTCCAGAAACACAAGAATACCTAGTTGGGGACTGCAGATGAGGCACAGAACCAGTGTATAATGTTTGTCCTAGGAAAATACATTTCTTTCAGGAAACTGAAATTCCAATCCAGCTACTGTATCAAAGAAAAGGGATCCTTCTGAAAAAAGAGAGGAACTTACCAAGCAGTAGTAACTTATCAGATAAATAAAGCCTTCTCAGCAGGCTACCACCTACCAGGGGTTCAAAGAGCTGCTACTCCCCAGAGAGTTTGGACTCTAGACCTGTGGCTCCATGACCTGCCTGTGCACCGGAATCAACCCTCCCTGCCCCTGAGAGGCCCAAGGGGAGTGTAGCAAAGGACCAGAAAAAAAAAGACGTAAATCTAGTATGTGCAGTTTTCACAAGACACCTTCCTGAAAACATGTATTTTATTCTCAAACAGAAGATTCTGGAACTCGTGTTATGCATAACAAACAAGCCTCCTTCATAACTAATGCAATGCCTCCTTCATAACTCACATAAAAAGCAATTCATCTAACAAATTAATTTCAGACTTTAAATACCCACAAGGTCAAAGGCTGTAATTAGTCTTTCTACTCTACAGGGGAAAAAGCATAAGAATAACCAGGGAAATAAAAGCAGAGTTAGTATTGCTTTTCCAAACACACATATTAAAACTACCCTTAAACAAAAACACCTTCTTCGAAAAGACCCTTACAGGAAATAGCCCCAGCTCCCCAGGTGGGTGGGGAGCTGCACCTTCAGAAAACACTCCTGTCACTGAACAGCTCTCTCAAAATGAGGCCTGGCTGACAGGTTCCATCCCTGCTCCATCTGACTGCCCAAGAAGTCACAAGTTACATTCTCAAGGGAATGCTTTGATTCTCCAATCAAAACACGTCTTTACTATCAGGAAACTCCCTTTCCAACAGTCTCATCAGCCCTCATGGGGTCAGTGTCCCAAAAGAAGCTAAAACATTCTTTTAAAGGGTGGCAGAACTTTATCCATTGAATTATTTCAAGAAACCCAAGTGTTTCACAGCTGCCTGTGATGAGCAAGGGTTCTAACAAGTTGGAAACTAATTGGAGTCAAAATCTATTTCCCAGGAAAAACTCTTATAAAGTAGCAGCTCCCACAGTCCTTTTGTGGGTGCTCACCATTGTCTGCTGGACCTCATGGTCCCAGCCCCAGAAACCAAGATAGCAAGTCTGTAAGTCTTCACTTACAATGTTGATTTTTGAATTTGTTTTGCATTCTTGAATGGTGACATTTTCCACTGCAACTTTTTCTTCTCAGAGATACATCATTTTATCCAGCTTCCCAAGAGAGATCAAAATTAATGCAGTCTTCACTGTTTTAGTATATCACTCAAAATGCAGGACACATCGCCACATCGCCACAGAAACTTTCCTCGTAGGCAAGTTTTTTTTTTTTTTTTTTTTTTTTTCAACTAGTGTTTCAACTTCAAAATGTAACCTTTCAATCATTGTTCCCTGGGTCCATTAACAATCAGGTTCCAGATATTTTTAAAAAATTTAACATCCTATAAGAATATACATGAACATTCCCAGTTTAAAATTTTCACTTTTTATTTTTGTTTTAACAAATCCTTGTTCTCTGTGATTTTTCAAACATGAACATTTAAATATCTAGCCAGGCACAGTGGCTCATGCCTGTAATACCAGCGATTTGGGAAGCTGAGGCAAGAGGATCGCAAATTCAAAGCCAGCCTCAGCAAATTATCAAGACCCAAAGCAACTTAGTGAGACCTTGTCTCAAAATTTAAAAATAAAAATAAAAAAGGGCTGGGGATGTAGATCAGTGGTTAAGCATCCCTGGGTTCAATCTCTGGTACTAAAAAATAAAACAACAAAAAAAGAAAAACTGAAATATACAGACTACCGGAACTCTTCACTGCCACCAACCCTGGCTGCTGGCCTGCTGTGATCACGCCTCCATTTCTATAAGTCACAGAAGAAAGTGACCTTCTTACTCTGAAAATCTCACTTTCATTCCAAGTCTACCCAGTTACCAATATTTTTTTTCCACACATGTGGCAATTCTGGGCCTCTCTTCAAAAATGTGACCAAAGTACAATAAACGAGAGGCTGAAAATGAGTGCTTTTTGCTTATTCTCCTGGGTGACAATCTTTTTCCTCCATTTCCTCCAAACCAAAAGTTATCCTTCTATTTGGAAAATATTCAGTTTTAGAAAAAGGTACCTTTACACTATTATTTCCAGAATGACTAGATGTACAGAAGGAGAAATTACAATCTGCTGAGAAAATTGCAAAATAATTTCTAACTCTATTTGCTATAATTTGACAATTCTATCTTAAGAGTCGAGAAAATGTACCATTGTGAACTGTCTCAAGCCCATTATCCTAATTGAAATCTATTTAAATGGAATAGTTAGTTCCTTTTCAAGTCACATAAAAGCTCATACAGAGCAGAGATCCTTCCTATTAAATCAAGGAATGGTACGCCTATAAAGTCCAGGTCACCAAGGCACTTAAGATTTTAGCCTCAAAATACCTCAACCATTATCATGGCACATGTGAACAGAGATCTAGATATCTTCAAATGCTGATATACATATAATTGAAGTACTGAACAATTCCCCTTTAAAGAAAATCGAAGACAAGACAAGCAGATATATTATTAGTCATGTAGTTGGTTTTCATCACTAAGTTTTCTTCCAAGTTTTATTGTTTTCTTTTCAATACAATGAACCAGCTAGATGTTGTGGAACACAAATGAAGCTACTCAGAAGGCTGAGGCAGGAGAGCTGCTGGAGCCCAGGTATTTGAAGCCAGCCTGGACAACGTGAGGAAAACCTATCTCAAAAAAATAAGACAATACAAACAAACAAACAAAAAAATCACTGGCTGGGTGCAGTGGTGCATACCTCTAATCACCAGTAATCAGGAGGCTGATGCAAGAGGATTGAAAGTTGGGGGCCACAACCTGGGCAATGTGGTGAGGCCCTGTGTCAAAATACAATAAAAAGAGCTAGGATTGGTTCTGTTTGGTAGAGTGCCCTGGGTACAATCCTCAGTACCACAAAAATACTGGAGCTTTCACTCTTTTGTATTCATGGGATGAATAATCCTGAGCATCTGACTTTGTAATATGCTGCACATTTTGGTAACTTCTTATTAAAGTGGGTCTGTATCACAGGAATGTGAACCAACTGGACCAGAGAGGAAAGGCAGCCACAGGACGACAGGACGCAAAGCAAGGCTTACAGACTGCAGCAAGAAATTGTCTCCTCCCGGGACTGGAGGCCAAGCCCTGACTCCCTCTGTATTTAAAGTCCACAGTGCTGACACTTCATTAATCTTAGATGAATTTCACAGTAGGTTTTGTGTAATTACCAACAGCTTGCATTACCAGCTCATGGGATGGCTCCATCAGTGAAGAGATCCAGTTTCTTCAGCAGAGTGTCCAGGATCACATGCCCACCTTTGTGTGAAGGTGAGTGCTGGCAACAGCCTAGGAAATCCTCAGAAGCGATTAGATAAAGAGCCCCTCCTCCAAAACCCCTAGGAAGCCAGCTCCCTGACTTCCTGCAGCACTGGGGGAGAAGGAAGAGATGGGAAGAAGCCTGAAGGGCCAAAGGCAGAAGGTAAATACCTTGACTATAATTTAAATTTCTGTGGCTAGGGGGCATAGTTCAGAGGTAGAGCATTTGCCTAACAAGCAAAAGCCCCTAGGTTGATCCCCAGCATCCAAAAAAAAAAAAAAAAAAAAAAAAATCCTGCAATGTCATTAACTACCAGCCTTGTCTTACATATTGAGCTGCCCCTGTCGGGGTTGAGGGAGCTCTTTCTGAAAGCAACAACTTCTCTCTCTCCTACCTGTGGCAAAATTGGAAAAAGGAATATAAACAAGAACCATACTCCCATGAGCAGAGCTCCCCATCACAGGACACACACCAGGTTAATGAGGAAAGGAAGGAGTGAGTGACCAGCAATGATGGCAGCTGTGTGCTCCCGACTGGTCACAGGCTGCCACAGCAAATGGCCAGACTTCGGCTCAGAGGGGCAGGCTGAAGCCCCAAGGTATTCCAGGAAGGGACAGGCGGAAGGAGGAAGAAGGGGGAGAAGGAGAAACAGCAAGAAGGTGGAGGAGGAATAAGAGATAAATTCAAGAAAAATGAAGAAGGGCCTTGTGAGAAGTCCAGGGGCAGGAAACCAGGAGGGAGAAAACATCCTACGGCCCTGGGTGCCTGGTTAGGAGAACAAGTTCATCCAGTGTTCCCTCTACAAAGGTTTCAAGGATCTGAGAGGGAGATGGCTTGCAGGGAGGGAACAGAGTCTCAGGGTACAAAGACAACCTGGAAGAGCAGTGGGGAAGCCACACCATGAGGAACCTGTATTGTGCTCACTGACCTTACCTATGCTCCAGATTCACTGCCTCCTGGGAAGTGGTCCCTCCATTCTCAAAAGCTGGCTACAGAGCTGCCTGGACAGGAGGTGTGAGACAGAGGGTTTCCTTAACCTGTCTTGGCTGAGGGCTACTTGAAAGCCTGACGAACATCAAAGACCTCAACACAAATGCACACACAACATCCATGAGATTTCTCAATCCATTTTCCAAGAGACAGACTTCCCTTTTCCCTCCCCAAGGATAAAACTCCAGATTAAAGTTTAGAGTAAGAGGGTTACAATTTTGATTTTATCACTCTGGATGGCTGGTGTGTGGTCCTGGGGAGTTTGGGAAGGACAAAAGAGACAGGGAGAACAAAAGTTCCGCCCCAAGAAGATGCTATCTTCTAGGGCCTCTCAAAATTTTACCAGTTATTTTATCCCTGGAACCTAGACCACAGGGGAAAAATAGTTGGTTACTTTGTAGATATTCAAGAACTAACCAAAAAATTGAAAACAAAATTCCAAAACATACTTAAGAACTTAAGTTAAAAAAGAGAGGAAGAGAGGGAGAGAAAACTGGCACACTGACTTATAAGCTATTAATTTGGAAGAAAAGAATTTAATTAACTATTTTATAATTTAAAATTATGTTTAATTCTTTTCAAGGGGTTAAAATACTTAAGATTCTTCAAAGACCTTCCCTAAAAAGAACAGCAAGGTGCATATGGACCTCATTTTAAAGATTCACAGAAGGCTGACTCCCACAGCAAGCATCTGAACTTGCCCAGTCACAGTCCCCAAGCACACTCTTCTGAGCAGCGTAGTTTGCTGAATTCTCAAGGGACTGCTGGATAACCAACCGACATTAACTATGAGGAGCTGCTCTACCTTATCAGTTCTTCATCAGGCTTCAAAGAATTTGGCTTGAACCCACTCCAGTGGTTAGATGAGGGTTCTGAAGCCACTTCTGGACTTCCCACTACTCTGGCAGGGCCCTTCCCTCCTTCAGCACTTGTGTCACACATGCCTGTGATGCTGACATGTACCCTATACTAACAGGCAGGAAGAAAAACTAAAGAGTTGACCCATGAAGCTGCCCCTGACTTACTGCTTATTTTTGTAAGATTAGGAAACTAAAACTTTCCATTCTCAAAATACCAACTCAAGCATTTGTATAAACGATATCCCAAGAAAAAAAAAAACATGGCCAAAAACTACCCTCTTTTCCCTTAGCTTGCCATAAAGCACCATCTCGCTCAACATTAACCAATCAACAGGGCGGCCAGCTGTGTGCTCACTCAGCAGTACGGGGTGCCAGGCCAGAGCCCCACTGCAGCACTGGGGGAGAGAGCCCAGAAGAGTAGGGTGGGCATCCTGGGAGACGGAACTAAAGCTAAGGGGTCAACTCTGGAGATACCACAAGGCAGCTAAACTGCTTATCAGGCCACAGCAGAGTGAGGTTTTAGAAACAGTCATAGCTGCAATTTCTGGAAGACTACTTCAAAACTGTGGTTTAAAAAAAAAAAAAAAAACACATTAAATATGTTTTCAAATTTTATTTTTTGAGACTAACATTCTGGCACTATAAATTCATACAATACTTTAGAAGGGCCCCTTGACCACCCACCACAGGACATTCTGGGTCCTGGACTTGATATGCTTGCTGCCAAAACAATTCTATCACCTAACTTGGAAGCTCAAGATGTGCTGCTTCCCCACCCCACCTTCCCTTAGACTTTGGGACTACAAATCAGATCTGAAATAAAATGCATTTCGGGCTATTAAGCCTCCCATGAACACGCCTCTCAATCACAGTCAAGTCTTTAGACAAAAGCTAAGTCAACCAACTGGGTTTAGTCTCTGGCTCAGAGCATGATCAATAGTCATTTCTGTTGGAAGGTTTAGCCTAAAAAAAGAAAATTAATGTTCCTGCTTTACCATTAACCTAAGCCTTCAGGATCGAATACCACTCATCCTGTCCCCACAGGCTTTAGCTTGCCCTGGGAAATTAAAACAAAAGCAACTCCTTTCCCACGGGCTTTCTACTTCTCTGACTTATTTTCCACTTCAATCTCACCTCTGAACTTAGCCAGAGCAGCAGCTCAACTTTCCCTGGGGACAGCTCCCTCCAGGCTTCATAAAGCAAGTACTGGAGTTTCTGCTCTGAAATCTGTAGGGATGTCAAGGAGACACACAACAGTTTAGTCATTGGTGGGGTCGGGTGTAGCTCAGCGACAGAGCACACAATTAGCATGTGTGAGTCCCTGGGTTCCATCCCCAGCACCAAAGAAAAAGCTGTCTATAGTCACTATTGTGGACCAGTAATATTCAAGAGGTCATCTCTAAAAAGCATCTGAGGACATCAAGATGGCTCCTGTTCCAATTTAGAAAAGTAGGAGTTCCATCATTTTAATCAAAGGAAACAAGTACAGGGTAGGAAATGTTCAGCCCAATGACTTCAGTGGCAGAGCCAAGTCTGTATGTGTTGCAGTCACAGGCTCCCTTGGCCCTCTGATGGCTTTAACCTCATCTATTTTGTCAAATGGCTTTTCCCTATTTGGCATCAAGTCCAAACCCCCCCCCCCCCCCCCCCACACACACACACTTCCCTCTACCTCTCAGAGGCCAAATTAGCAGCAAGATAGGGTTAGAAGTCATCACATGGTCATCTGTAATAGAATTCACCTAAAATACAAAAATCTTCATGGTAGACTTCACCTGCCAGAGGGTCCGTTTTAAAATCTACCTATGGAAAAGAACACTTGCCTTGGCCTGGCAGACTGAGTCCTACAAGGCCAACACCTGCTTTCCTTTACCTTCCTTTCCATCATAATGGCAATGTTTTCCATTAGGTTCCATGATGAGGGTACAGAGTGATCCCTCAGAGGGTTTTCTTTGGGGGCCATGGTACCCATACTTCTTGGCTCTACCTGCACTGCTAACTACCCCCGACCCTCATCATACCTTCCTCGGTATACTCCAAGGTCCCCAGCACTAGGTGGACTGAGCTGCTCACTCTCAGGCATAAGTTTATAGATATCAGAGCCCCCCCACTCAGGGGTGTTCTTAACCACCTTCAGTGCCAGTTTCCACTAGAGAGTTCCTTCCTGGTCACCCCTTTGATGCCAAGCCAGTTGCTAAGCCATACCTATCTCCTTGTTATCTGAATTTTCCTGTACACTTTTCAATTCTGTCTCCTTAATATAAAGCTTGAAGTCCTCATAACCAGACTTGCAAGACTCCCAGAAAATACCTTACCCAGATCTTGTCTGATTATCAGAGGCTCTGGTCTGGGGAACCAACCGCTCCCTTTAAAAAGGACACTATCTAGGAAACCAGCTAGTGACATCTCATCCTAACTTTCTCTTTCAGAGTCACAATCGCAAAAGCTGTCAGAGAAATTTATCCACCATCTTTGCCAGAGTCCTTCAATTTCCTATTCATAACTTCAAAGTTCCAGAGAAGATCATTTCTCCTGTCTCACTACCGCATGGCAGTGGATCTGTGGGTACTGGAAGGCTCCCAGCTAATTTGGAAGTGGGCCTGAGGAAGACAGCAAGTCCCCCTATCTGTAGTGCCAGTGCTAAACATGGCTGCCCCTTCTCTCCAGCAGGGACTGTGTCCCAATAACAGAAGGCCTCTTGTCCCCGGAGGTACAACAAGAATTCACCACTACTACTGCCTGGAGCACCGTCCTGCCTTTTTATTGTTTTAGTTGTAGATGGACACAATACCTTTATTTATTTATTTTGATGTGGTGCTGAGGATTGAGCCCAGCGCCTCACCCATGCTAGGCAAGCATTCTAGCACTGAGCTACAGGCCCTGGCCCCTGCAGCCCTTTTTAGAGTCTATCTGGTATAATTTTTTAGTATACCCGGGGCTACAATCAAATGCTTGTCAAACACCCACAGGTGAAGCACTCTGGTTTGCTGCTGGGAGCAAGGGAGATGGATAAGAGGCAGGAAAGAGGTACAAATATGAGCAGTACAGACCCCGTCTGCTAGGAAGACAACTACATCCTGACCCTGACCATACAGACTGCAATCTTGACCTTGAGGTCTCAAATTAGAGCCCATGCTTGAGAGAAAGATGGCTCCTAAGGCTGGGTACAGAAAGTCCATCCAGATAAGAAGGCCACCCTCATATTTCATCCTTTCACCAAGGCAAGCAAATGTCTTTTAAATGTCTAGGAGAAAGGTGTAGAAAATGTTTCCTCGGACCCGTTTTCATAAGGTGCTTCCTCCAAATCACTGGATAGCTCAATGATGGATCTCTGTGGACTCTTCCTACTTCCCACTTCCCCTCCTGGGTTATTCTACTCTAAAAAGTACTCGACCTCTCCAATAAACCCAAGTTTAAAAAAAAATTCCTAAGTTAAGTTTCTCCTTGTTTTCTAGCACACTTGCACACACTCATTCATTCACCAACAAATGTTTTGAAAGCACAGGCGACGGGAGATACTGCTAGGTCCTAGATACATAATGATGAGTAAAATGGGCCAGTCCTCCTGGAGGAAGGAGAAAAGCAGGAGTCTACTAAACGATACACATAACAAACTATCAGTTGCTGCAAAGGGTAAGAAGAGAAAAGGAGGGTGAGTTAGGGGATGGCGCCATTTCAAGCACAGGGTTCAGTTCCTGAAAGGTCTAGCTCCCTCCCAGCTGGGGATGGGGGCAAAGGTGGCCAGTGTGCCTGGAGTGTAATAAGCCAGGAGAGAGAGAGAGCCAGGTTGAAGAAGGCAGGAGGGCTGGATCCACCCGTTCAGAATGTGGATCTTAACCCAGGAGCAACAAGAAGACTTTGCGGGGTTTGAATGAGGATGTAACAAGATTATGTTGGGAATTTTTTACAGACCACTCTGCCTGAACATGGTGAGTAGATTAAAAAGGAGGAAGAGATACAGGCAGGTCAGTGAGGGGCTGCTGCAGTTTGCCAAGCAAAAAGATTGTTTGTTGTCTGAACTAGAGTGATGGCAGGGAAGCCAGAGAGAAGAGAACCAATCAAGAGATGTTTACAATGTAAAGATCTACAGCATTTGGCAAAGGAATGAGTAAGAGCAAGGGGGAGGGACGTCCAGCTTGTGTCTGCAGTGAGGAGAAATGTTAACCACCCCTAGGAGAAAGCACAGCTGTGCAAAGTCTGTAACTCACTAGGACACTTCTCATAGCACCTGTTATCCAAAATTTCTAGATAAATCTAAAGTCTTTCTTCCTACTTCTTTTAACTGTCATCCATTCTAAACACCTATTTATCAAGCATCTACTATGCGCTGGGGATAAAGAGGTGACCACGAAAGCCTGTGCCCTCTGCACCTGTCACCTCCAAGCCCCTGGGTGCTGCCCTAGAGCAGCCTCTAAATCCTCTTGGCAGGGGACCTAACTTCCAAGGGGGTAGTCCTACTCCTGAAGCTTCAGCTGAGCCACTTCACTCACTCCTTTCTACCTCTTAGAGACACTGAGCAATGAACAGGCAGCAAGTACTTACCATTTGCTCCTCAGTTCATAGATACTGTACCCAGCCACCACAGCACCAAATCTAACCTCTCTGAGTCATTGAGACCTGCAGCTCCCCACCAGGCAGTTTTTCTGTCTACCACAAAATCAAACTCCTTTTCTCTAAGATGTTCTGAGCTTGGGAACTACTGTACTTTTTCATTTGTTGCCCAAATTAGTTTGTGCTGGATTCTATCCTAGCATCAAGACTGGTGATTTTAAACACTGGGGCTGCACTGGCAATATGGAGCTATTTAAATTAAAATTAGATAAAGCTAAAGCTTTGATTTCTTAGTAGAACTACTATCTTTCAAATGTTCAACAGTGGCATGTGGCAAGTGGTACCATGTTAGAGAGCACCAATCTAGAACACCAACGTTATAGAAAGGTCTGTTGGGCAAAGGCCCACAGGGGCACTGCTACTGGATTCTTTGCATGTTTGGTTTGAATTTCTCCTTTAAAAAAATGAAAACAAAAATTTAAAATACAGAGACCCTCAACATTATTTACTTGTGTCTTCTTTGCTTTTATAAGTGAATGTTATATATTTTACTTTAATACATACCACTAAAATAATTTCATAGTTTGGGCTTTGTAAAATCCATCTGAAAATAACCTGTGACTTTGGTAAGAAGGGGGCTATAATTTTATAAGCCACTATAGACACAGACTCTCTTATTTTTGTAAATGTACCTTACACACTGTCCACTACAGTTAATATGTAGTAAACACACTGACTGATCATCTTGAGAGTGCTCTTAATTTTTTATGCCTACTTTACAAAAGTAAGTCTATAAGACACTTCCAAGAAATGCTCATTTCAGATTCTGAATATCAACTACCTAACACAGTCTTATAATTATACAGGATGCAGGACTTTTTTTTCCTCCATGATCATTTTTACCATATGGTTTTTCAGTCCAAAGACATCTCTATACTATGACAAAAAATCCACCAAAATGCTTCAGTGTGAAGCTATCTGCAGGAGTAGGAAAGTGTTGATAATTATTAAAAGTGAGTGATAGATGCATGGGATCCATTATAGTATTTTTACTTTCATTTTTTTTTATTTTCAAGAATAAAATACTTAAAACTAATTCAACTATATACAAATTTGACCAGGTTTAATAAATACTTTGCAAGATAATTATAAATTTGAATACTCTTCTACTGAATATCTCAAGTCAGAGCAAAGAACCAAAGACCGGCCTGCTTTATAATCTCCCATACATAATCCCAGAGTAGCTATTCCTCTGAATGTGGAAACACCACATCAAATCTTGTGAGAGATGGATCTCAGGCAGGTATTGTACACAAGTCAAGAGTTGTCCCATCTGATCACCTAATAATAAGGCCACTGGCCTCTGACTCCTCTTAACAGATTCCTCTTAACAGAAAAAAAGGCTAAAAATCCACCTTCCAAACACTAAAGCCGACAACTGTAGGCAGGAGCAGAAGACAATAGCTTCTAGTCCACCTGACTCCAACCTGAACGCCACACTGGCTGCAGAGGCTCCTACAGGAGGTGCAAGCTCTCCCCAGGAGCAGGTGCACCGCAGAAAGCCCAATACCAGGCTGCCTAGAGGGCCTGCGAGAGACCTGCACGCTGTCCTCCTGCTCCCTCCTGCTCCCGTCAGCCCTGTGGTTACTCCACACTCTGATGAGATGCTCACTCACTCCAGGTCAAGTTCCCCACTGTCCTGAGAGTCAGATCCTCACTCATAGCCCTATCTGTCATATCAGGTACTACTCTTAGGGTTCTTTCACAGTCACTTGGGAGTAGCAAATTGAGACACAAGAGGTTAAGAAACTTCCCAAGGACCCTCCAGTGGTGACCAGCTCCTGGGCCCCTGCCCCACCCCCCGCTGCACTGCCCTCTCCCATTCTCCCCTCTCTGCCCCATCCCTGCAGTTGCTCCCTCTACTGCAAGACTTCCCAACACTTCTAGCTGCGGGCGCCTTCCCTTTCCCTTTTCTCAGTGCCCTGTTCTTCTTCTTCAGAGGAAGATTTTACACTCCCTACAATGTCATATATATGGTGCACACAGAGCTCTGTTGACTTGTTTATTGTCTAGACTAGATAAGGTGCCAAGTGCAGGCAGGGGCCACATCTGTTTTGCTATCTGTCAGATTCCCAAAGCCAAGCACAGTGCTTGTTGGCCCCAGGAGACACTCAAATGCTTGGTGAGTGACTGACAACCATTGTTCAGTAAGTCCTTTTAGAAGAAAAAATTTTAAGTTCTCTACTAGCCCCAAAAGATAAATACACCATCTTCAGGAATACTGCTTAAAAGACAGCATTAGGTTTAGGAAAGGACTGAAAATTGGATAAGAGAACAAGCCAGCTTATGTCGGCTTTAAATAGCAAAAGAGAAAGGAAACTTACAAAATGCAAACTGTGATTCTGAAAGGTATTTTCAGGCTCAATTCAAAGGGTGGGTTTTGATCTCAAATCTTAAATAAGCTTATGACTGAAGACAGTGCCTCTTACCCCTGTGCCAGTCTCAGCTGTTAGAATAAGCTGGGGAGGCCCTCAATGTCTTAGCTCCTATAATCTTCTTAGGGGAAAACCTTAGAGCCAATATTCCAGGCAAATCCAACAGGCAAAGGTTACCTAGCCATTTCAAAGCCCACCCAGGTTTCCCATCCTGTGAGCTTCCATACAGAAAGGTAAGATTTTCCCTCAATAGTCCCATTTATGCTCACAGTGACCGTGGAATGGCTTTTGTTCACCAAAGAAAAACCTCTCCCTTCAAGGACTTAAGTCCCCTGAAATTCCCACAGGAGTTATTCTTTAGGTTTAACAAAGTTCCCCCAGTTTTCACAGACATCCTGAAGGAGAACTCAGAATTTAAATAGTTGTTAGTATGAAATAATAGGCAGGAATCTGTGATTTCAAAGCAGGGGAATCTTATTTTTAACCTGGGAAAGCTCCCAGGGTGCATGGCTTGAGAGGACTCCAAAATGAGGCAGGACCCACTTGAAGCAACCACAGAAATCAAATGGGAGCCAACAGAAGCCTGCATTCTAATCCCAGCTATAAGCCCTTGAACTTTCAGTGATCTTGGCCATGTTATTTAACCTCTCTAAACCTCAGTTTCCCCATTTTAGAATTCACAACAGTATCTATTACTTAAGGTGTTGTGAGGTTTAAAAGAATAGTTGCAGGCACACAGCAATTCTCCCTGAAGTTCAGCTAACCAAACTGCTCTTATCTGCTTGCTGTCTTCTGCTTTGCAAAGCACTATCACAAGCATCCAACCGAGACTTCGAAAGTCCTAAATTTCCTTTCAGTCATTTAATATCTCAGAGCCTATAATTCATATACTCATATAATCTATGAGATTGTGTTAGAAGCGGGTACCTAAGAATGAATCCTCATTTGGGAAGAGAGATCCTATAAAGCCAAGAGTGGTAAAGTGATGTGGCCAGGAACCTGGGATAACAGATGAAATCACCAGGACAATCACCAGGCCTCTTGGCCCCACATCCAGCACACTGTTTACCTCCATCAATGCCAGGCAAGGACTTCTGCACTGTCAGATCTCCTAGCTTCCTTCTCATTAAGTGTCTCATGAACACTTCATGCTTTGTAATTAAGCACTATAAAAGAGTTTGAGAAGGAGCAACACTGAATCTTGTATATAACCTTGAGCAACTTTAAAACTCACACATAAGAATACTCAAATTAGTTTAGGTTCCCCATCCTTTTATACCAGTTTTTATTTTTAACTTGGGATTTAAAGTTGACAAAGACCTTAATGAATAGGCAGGACAAAGGGAGTTGTCTGTCCATGGCTTGTTAGCTCCTGAAGTTAATGCCAAGTCAAGGGACAAGTCAGCCAAAGGGCAGAGCTCCAGGCAATCTGGAAACTGTTCCTGCAGCCCCAGATCATGGGGTACTGCCTGCGCTCTGAGTGGCAAAGCTTTTGGGAGTCTCTGCAGCTTCACCCAAGAGCCACCTATCAGTTAACCATTCATTCTGTCATCTGACAGCATCAACTGCTACTGGGTACTCACTGTATGCCAAGGACATGAGTGACCTCATTCAAACCTCACAACTACCTATAAATAAAGTACTCCCTAGTCCATCTAATCTAAAACCACTGACTGTAAGATACACCATTAGTTTTCACACCAAAAAATGAAGACACTGCCCACTACAACTCTAAGATGGTTATATGTTTTAGGGGTTTTTTAGAAATGTTAAAAAAGAGTACAAATTGCACTGTACTATCATTGTTAAAATGTGAATATTGTCCCACTTTACAGATAAATAAACTGAGATACAGAGAAAGCGACTTACCAAGGTCACAGAAGGGTAAGTAGAAGAACTGGGATTCAGACCCTGTAAGCTTAGCCACCTTTTCACAGTAGTAAACCTGTATTTCTTAATGGCATAGAATACCCAAAACTGCACCTGGCAGAGAAACAGGACACAAGCTACTATCTTGTCTCCACCACAGCACAGAAACACATTAACTGGCAGTCCTCCGAACGTCTCTGAACCTGACAGTTCATATGACTGCTCAAGCAGACTCTATGCTAGATTACTCCTCATGAACTCTATTCCTCTCTCAGGAAAAGAAACATGGTCAATGGAAAAGCACCATAGGAATCAGAAAGTCCTAGACAGAAATTCCTGCTCTGCATCAGTCAGTCTATCACCCTTGAAAGTTACTGAATCACTTTGAGCCTCAGTTTCCTCTTCTCTAAAGAGAGGCCATCACTGCCACCCTCAGAGGCTGGTGCAGGATGGAGCGGATACAGACAAATGGCAGGACATGGTACCTGGCAGAGCTAAAACCTGACAATGCCTTCTTTTTAGTGCTAGTCACCTCAGCTTTGGGTCAGAATCAAAGAACATTCCCTGTAACCACAATAACTGCCAAAGGGGACACTCAAGAGATAACGAAGATGAACAGAAGACAGAAGACCCCGAGGAAGACTGAGGCAAAGAAATTAACTAGAACTACATGGAAGAAAGGGCCGGTTTCTTTAAATGCACTTTGCAACTTCCGAATAAGTGAAATGATAGGCAAAAGGGATTAAAAACAACAGGTGCTTAGCATGAAGACACCAGTCAGCAGACATGAAGACAAATAGTTTTATACCTAGCCTGACACACAAAACTGGTCTTTGAAGATTCTGTTTAATACCAAAGTAATCTACATTGAGAAGAATTGCCTTATTACTTTGTTTTGTTTTTACATTAAATAATATTCTGTGCATTTCTCCTTCTCTATCCTCAAGGGCTTCAGAAAATCCTCAGAAAACAGCTTTTGATTTGAAGGGAAGACCAATCATACAGCATGTAAAAACAAATTCTTCCCCCTTTTTTCCTCCTTCATATTTGTAATGCCTAGCAGTTTCTTATACACCACAGACTCAATAAAAATTAGTTGGATATTTCAACTGTAGGCAACATTTTTTCATATTTTTAAATATATTTTTATAACTATTTATTTTTATGTGGTGCTGAGGATCCAACCCAGTGTCTCACATGTGCCAGACAAGTGCTCTACCACTGAGTCACAAACTCAGCCCCTAGGCAACTTTTTTTTAAACTCTAAAACATCCTACACATTTATTCTATCTAAAAGCCTCATCTCTTCTGCTTCTTCTTCAGAAGCACTCATAATCTCTAATAATAAACAATATGCTTGGCATATGCTGTATTTCTGATCTTAAACAGTGACATTCTACTTGTTCCTCAAACTTTCAACACCTGGCTCCTCAACTGTTCATTCCTCCTCATCTGTCCAATCAGTGGATTCCTTGTCAGTGGACTTGATTACTCATGTTCTGATCTGAATCAGTTTGTTAATCTCCTTCCTCTCAGGCCCCGCACCTTTTCCTGGAGATAAATGCACAAACAAGTTAGTCCTCGGAGCCCTCCACATTCCCTCTCCATGTCTTCACTGACACTCCCAGAGGGGCTCACTCACAAAAACCTGATTCCAGCTTCATCACCTTGAGAGGCTTGTTTTCCATACTACCAGTTTCTGGAAAAATCTAAAAGAGAAGTAAAATCCTTTCACCAGTTGGGTGAGACCTAATAGAAATGGCAGTTTCACTCTACCAACATGGGATAAGTTTTCTGTGTCACCAAATTCCCAAACTCGCAAATTAGTTGTCCCTCCATTTTTCCTTAATGTTGTCCATATAAAACTCGTTCACTGTATCTCTCCACCTTAATCCACCTGGATCCCGAAATGAATGCTCCTTGCGTGAAAAATCATCAAAAACATGTAAAAGGCTCATTCCTTTCAACTCATGTGCAGGGCACTGACAGTGTCAATACGCTGGGACTCCAAACGGTACAACCGGTGCCCTCAGGGAGCCCACGCTTTTCCTTCAACTCTAAAAAGGGTGCATCCTCTCTGTGCAGCGTGTATGAAACGTAGTGACAGAGTACTCCATAGCTTTGGAGAAAGAGGGAGAGTGGAAACAGACTTTGCCCTTATATTTGATGCCCTGTAACCATAACAACCGAGGATTTAAGTAACCATCAACTCGGTGAGAGGCTAAGTTTTCTAAATACCGTTTTCAATGGGGAAAAACTCCCTTGCACCAACTCCAGCGCGGTGAGCGCTCTGGGCAGCGTGTGGTGCAATGGAGCGGACTGTTCCATTCCCACTCCCGGTCCCAGCGTTTGGAGTCTGGGCTCAGCAGCCAGCAGGCAGCGGCCGCCACCGTCAACCCCGCGCTCCCGGCAGGGCAGCTGGCATTAGGCCTCAGCCCAATGTCACTTGTTAACCTTCCGATCCCTCGGGCTTCGGCGCGCCGCCGCCCCCTTCTACAGCACACAAACCACCCCACGGTCACCCACAGCAACCACCACTGGCGTTTTCCCGGAGTTGGAGGAAAAACGAGCGAGACGCAGACAACCTCTAACAGATTCACGTAAAAGTAACTGAGGTCCCTCGACTAACAAGCATTTCGTGACGTGGGCGAGGGGGGCGGCAAGAACCCGGGGCCCCATTCATAAAAGTGCAAGCCTTCTCCTTCAATGTGGTGTGGATACTGCTTTCCTGCCGGCTTCGGCCCGGCGCCCCGGGACGACAGGCTGGGGACAGCCGGCCGGCACCTCCGCCCAGGGTCAAGCCCAAACTGCTCGGCACGGCCCCGAAGGAGGAAGGTTCTCCTGGCCGGCGTCCGGGTCCATACCCGGGCCGTGACAGCGGGGCGGGACCGCAGACCTCGTGCCCCGCCGCGCCAACGGCCGCCAGACCCGGCCGGCACCTCGGACCTGCGGGTCAGGCCGGCACCAGCCCAGGCCTTCTCCTCGGGGCGCTCCCTCCGCCGCCCCACCCGGGCCCGGGCGCGCTCACCCCGGATCCGCTGGCTGCCTCATGGTACTGCGCCGGCGCCCGTGCTCCGCGGCCGCCGCGGCTCGGGCTCCGGCTCGCTCTCCGGCTCTCCAGCCGCCGTCCTGCAGCCCGCCCGCCCCCGGGCACCGGCCGCCCCGCCCCGCCGGCGGACCCGCCCCGCGCCCGCCGCCTCTGCCGCCAACCAGAGGGCGGCGCGGGCGGAGCAAGCCGCGCGCTAGGCCCGACGAATCCATCCCCTACCGCGCGCCGAGGAGCGGCCACGGAAATGGGCGGGCGATTCGTCCGGGCTGTTAAAGGGGCCGCTGCCCTCTGGACCCGAGGAAGGGGTGGCGGCCAGAGGTCCCCGGGTGTGGGATGTTACCTGAAAGAGTCCCGAGTGAGCCTCTCTCTCCTGCTCTTTCCCCAGTTCTTTGCACTTCTAAATTTCGTCTTTCGGCTGCCTAGCAACAAATGCCTCTGACGGAGGGAAACTGAGGCTCCGAGAATCAACTATGTCTAGCTAAGCAAATTCATTCGAATTTGGGTTTTCGAAGTTCGCCGGGCACATCTGTCCCCGTCCAGAAATTGGCTTTAAAAGGCAAATTCCCAGCCTCCCTACCTGTCCACAACATCTAATTCCAAACGGAATCTGTTGTTAGTTGTTTGGTTGGTTAGTTTTTGAACTGGGGATTGAACCCATGGGCATTTTAACCACTGAACTACATACCCATCCCCTTTTTAAAATTTTGAGACAGGGTCTCACTAAGATATCAAGACTGGCCTTGAACTTGCTATCCTGCCTCGTCTCCAGAGTTGCTGGGATTACTGATGTGCACCTCTATACCTGATTTGTGGCTGGGTTTAAGAGCTTAGAACTCATCTGGTATAAACTACTCATTTTAGAGAGGCAATGTCTGAGGCCAGGAGAGGAAAAGTAAATTCTGGAGATAAATTCTCACTTGGAATGAGCTTCCTATGTCACATACTTGTAATCTCAACGATCTGGGAGGCTGAAGCAGGAGGATTGCAAGTTTAAGACCTGCCTCAGCAATTTAGCAAGATCCTTACTGAGACCCTGTCCCAAAATAAAAAGTAAAAGGAACTGGGGATGTAGTTCAGTGGTAAAACACCCTTGGGTTCAACCCCCAGGATCTCCCCCACTCCACCCCCCCAAAAAAGAAAGAAGAAGAATGAACTTTTTGGGCTGGCGATCCAGCCCATTTTGTGTTTATCACTTGAGATCCTGAAGTAGCAGGAAGGGTTGGCATACCACACTGGCATACTTGGAGAGTTCTCCTTCCTTATCCACATTTCATCCTTTGACAGTGGATCCCAAACATTAGTATCAGCATCTGAGAGGAATTTAACATGCAGATCCCTAAATCCTGCCCCAGAATCTTTAATTCACTGTGTCTGGGTGGACCTGGGGAAAATATGCATTCATTTTTCCATCACCTCCCCTCAGTGATTCTGATGAGGTTGCTCCAAGGACCACATTCAGGTGCATATTTCAAGTCTATCATAGTCATGAAATCTAAATTCAACTACCAAAAATAAAGCCAAGCTTCTTTTTATCCTCAAAATTAGTAATATGGTTGGGGAACTTGCTAATACAGCTAGAGGTCACCTACTGGGAAACTTAGAATGGTTCCCTAAATGGGTCTTGCCAAGAACCAAATTTAGAACAGCACTGTATCTGGAAGCAAAAGCCAAAAGCTTCAAATCCTGGGAGAGGGAAGGGCAAGGTCAAAGCCTGGAACTTAAGGAAGTCAGCCTTGTTCTCTGACTAGTGAGATAATGTGTAAATATTGTTAAGGAAAACACACCCTTGCTCATTCTCATCTCTAGGCCCAGTCATAACCCGGGGAGGATGCCCTATCCCTTTAATGCCTCATTCCAAACCATCAAGCCCTGCCCACGCACCAGGCCACATTCCTTTCCCTGTTCCAGTGTCCTAGACACCTCACTATCCTGGACTTGAGGTCAGCCCCTTCCCACACAGATTACCAGCTCTTGGAGTGGCCTCCATACAACCCTTTTTGCTACAATATCTTGTGAACTCTGTATGTGATAGGGATGCCTGCATACCAGGTCAATCCACCTTGTCAGGGTTGAGTCTCCAGGTTACAGACATCACTGACTGAGATCATCACTTGCCTCCCTTGGCCTTCCCAAAAGAAAATGAATTCTTGTCCTGATAAGAGAGGACTCCAGTTGTGGATACCTGGAAATGTACAGCAAGGGCAGTTATCAATGGAGCTACAGCTTGAAGCTCTTTTGGGCCACATCTCCAAACCAGCAACTCAAAAGGTGGTAACTTGACCCCTTCAAGGGCCCTTGGAAGCTGACAATGTGTCCCTCAGAGTGCCCACCTCCCTCCTTGCCCATATCCAGCCTTACACAGATTTTAGATTAATAACACATAGTTGACATGACCTCAAACAAAGGGTTAAAAAAATACAGCATGAACACCAAGAAGGAGCCCTCCCTTTTGAAAAGTGAGGAATTTGGATGCTTTAAAAAAAAATAAATGAACATACAGTAACAAAATATTAAGACTTCCTATTTATTAAGAGGTTACGCTGCTTTAGATCCTGTGCCAACTCCTGTGTACATATTAATTCACTGAAACCTTACAGTAACCCTATGTGGTAGGTATGATTGCTATTTTCTCCATTTTACAGATGCAGAAACTGAAGCTCACAGAGAATTGGTGATATGTCCAAATAGCAGGGCTAGTTAAAGGAAGAACCAGCATTCCTGGCCCTAAGGACCAGGTCCTTCCTAACAGTGCCTGCCAAAATGCCTTCTTGCTGCCAGAAATAGGATGAATAACTTCAAAAAGCAAAAGATCACTAATCTGTATTTTGTCTGTATATAATATAGAACAACCTTGGAGTTGAAGTTCCATTGCTCTTAACTTACCATCAGCTTGACCTTGATTTGACCAAGGCATATAATTAAATCTTGTTGAGTCTCAGATTGCTTATCTATAAAATAGGAACAATAAATTCTGTCTCCTTGGGCTGGCATGAAAATCAAATTAACTGAAGAACATATATGACTATACAGATGGCCTCCAACTTACGATGGTTCGATGTATGATTTCTATTTATTTATTTGGTTCCAGGTATTGAACCCAGGGACACACACTACTGAGCCATATCTCTAGCCCTTTTTATTTTTTGAGACAGGGCTTTGCTGAGTGGCTTAGGGCCTCGCTAAATTGCTGAGACTAGCTTTGAACTTGCAATCCTCCTGCTTCAGCCTCCCGGGCCACTGGGATTACAGGCATGTGCCACTGTACCTAGTGATTATTTTTTTACTTTATGATGGCACGACCAACATTCAGTAGAAGCTACCCTTTGAATTTTTATCTTTTCTCAGAGAAGAAATGTGTAGTAGGATGCTCTCTCGATGCTGGGCCTTGGCAGTGAGCCGCAGCTCCCATGAGCCACATGACCTTGACAGGAATTGGCCAGTACTCTACAATATAGAGCTAAGCTATGATGATCAGTAGGCTAGGTGTATTAAATGCATTTTTGACTTACATGTTTTCCAATAATGATGGGGTTATTATAACTCCATCATAAATCAAGAAGCATATGTGCAGGTACTTTGAACATACAAAGGAAAAGAGTGATTTTAGGGCTTGGTGTCTGTGACTCATTGTAGTGACCTCTAACACAGGTCAAGGGTAATGATGTTAAATTCTGATATCAAGCAAGTTTCCTTACTCTGTCCCCCAAATAGCTGCTCTATGTGCATAGCATGTACAAATTGAACTGATATTTTCTAGTGACAATAGGATTTTTCCTTCTCCTCCTCCTGCTCTTCCTCCTCCTCTTCCTCCTCTTCCTCCTCCTCCTCCTTCTCCTCCTTCTCATGCTAGGGATTAAACCCAGGGCTGCATACATGCTAGGCAAGCACTCTACCACTAAGCTATATCCCTAGACCTAGGATCTTAAATCATAGATATCCACACCCAAGTTATGACTCCGGCTTCTCCCAGCCTCACCCAGCTTTCTCAGTCCAGCTTCAGCTATCCATTAAACCTTTGTGGGTTTTGGTATACTTGAATTATTTCCAATTATGACATTTCAAGGTATATTTGTCTCCTGAATCTCAAAACAAAAAGTACTCTATCATCTTTAATTCCATTTTTGATACTGCATTGCACTTTCAGAGGGAGAAATGGTTAAGAAATACAAAAAAAAAAAAAAGAACAGACACTTCACAGAAGATCTACAATCAACAGATATATGAAAAAATGTTCAACATCTCTAGTAATAAGAGAAGTGCAAATCAAAACCACCCTAAGATTCCATCTCACCCCAATTAGAATGGCGATTATCAAGAACACAAGCAACAAAAGGTGTTGGCGAGGATATGGGGAAAAAGGTACACTCATACATTGCTGGTGGGGATTCAAATTAGTGCAGCCCACTCTGGAAAGCAGTGTGGAGATTCCTTAGAAAACTTGGAATGGAACCACCATTTGACCCAGCTATCCCACTCCTTGGCCTATACCCAAAGGACTTAAAATCAGCATACTACAGAGATACAGCCACATCAATGTTCATAGCTGCTCAATTCACGATAGTCAGATTGTGGAACCAACCTAGATGCCTTCAGTTGATGAATGGATAAAGAAACTGTGGCATACACACACACACACACACACACACACACACACACACACAGTGGAATATTACTCAGCCATAAAGAATAATAAAATTATGGCATTTGCAGGCAAATGGATGAAACTGGAGAATATCGTGCTAAGTGAGATAAGCCAATCTCAAAAATCCAAAGGGCAAATGATCTCCCTGATCAGTGGATGATGACACATAGTGGGGGGTGGGAAGGAGGCAAGAATGGAGGAAAGAGGAACTGTATAGAGGGAAAAGAGGGGTGGGGGGGGAGGAAAAAATAACAGAATGAATCAAACACTATTATCCTATGTAAAAGTATGACTACACAAATGGTATGCTTTTACTTCATGTACAAACAGAGAAATAGTGTGTACCCCATTTGTGTACAATAAAAATAAATTTAAAAAAAAAAAGATAGTCGATCCTCTTGTACGTCTAACAAAGGTTAGGAATCCAGTGCCACAGGCTGTGCTATTAATCACTGATCACCAAGCACTCAGGAAGTACTGGGTGTGTAGAGAACACAGGATAGAGATAAAGCCATCTGCAGCAGGGCCCAGGTAGACTTGTCACACCACCTCTATCAGAGAAAGACTGGCAAGTTGGTAGATCATTAAAGGCTCCCAAGAGGTAAACCCAGGAGCCATAGGGGCAAGTATAGGCCCTTGTAACCCCCGGGGAACTCCAATACCATTTCCAGGGTGGCCAGATAGAGGTTTTTAAGAGGAACCAGAAAAGTAATAAAAACCCAAGTAAGAGTGTTGTCACCAAAGCAAAGGGAGAAGAGATTGGAGGAGAGAGGAGTCAACAGCAACACATGTCTCAGAGGTGTCAAGTCAGAAAGGGTCTAGAAAGTATAGAATTTCTTGGAAATCAGAAAGTTAGGGCTCAGGTGTAGTTCAGTGGATATGTGTTTGTCTAGTATGTGTGAGGCCCTGGGTTTGATCTCCAGCACCAGGAAGACAAAACAAAACAAAAAACAACAGCAACACAGAAGGTTACTTGGGGTCATTGGCAAGATCAGTGCATTTGGGGCTGGGAAGACAGAGGCTCTCTAGAGCCAGAATGAGCAGAACCAAGTGGGGAATAAAAGAATGACTGGGACGGGGCCCAAAGAGGTTCAGGGGGTGGCGTTACTCTGGAGCAGGAAGAGGGTCTTTTCTTCCTGGAGATAAGCTGGGTGTGGGGGCAGAGGCGGGATGCAGAGTCATTCATAGGTGGAAGACAGGAAGCGGAGGAAACTCCTGCCTATAGCATCTGGTTTTTAGCTCATAAGTAGGAAGGAAAGCTATCTCTTGGGAGTGGGTGGAAAGGTGATAACCAGGGGGCTTTGTGGGAAACAGGGAAGGACTGGAAAGGCCACTAAGAAGAATAAAAGAAGGAACTGCCAATGGAGAGGGAGAATTCCAGGCAGCCCCAAGGGCTGGTGCGTTTGAGGCAGCACCAGGGCTGTGGGGTTACATAGATGGCTCTGGGGGATTGGGGTGCTTAGTCCAGGCCTGAAAAAGTCAGAGTTGGGGGTTAACAGGGTCAGGAACACGAGAAATACTAAGCCATTGGACAACAGGGCGATTGAAGTGATGAGTCATGGGTTCTATGTTGGATGGAGAAGGAGGGAAGCCCAAGGAGAGGATGGACAAGAGGGAAGACGGGAAGAACCGGACTCTATGTTCATTCGGGTCATAGGCCAACAATTCTTAGGGATGACAAGGTCCTGTGTGGCCACAGAAGTAGAGTTTCTAACCACACCTGGGTTTCCTGCTCCCTGGTTCCTCTGTGGAGAGACCTCTGAGGCCCAGGATAGCCTCAGCCCTTTCTGCTCCCTTTGTACCACAGAGGGATGACTTTCAAGATGGTGGGGGTAAGGGGAACAGCCACAGCTCTCTGTTGTTTTTCCTTCTAAAATGAAACCTGTTAATCAGAAGGTTTCCCATCAGCTCCAAGAGATGAGCATCTATGGGAAAGACCCCATGAAGCAAGTCTTCAGAAGCCAGACACGGTGGCATTCGCCTGTAATCCCAGCGACTCGGGAGGCTGATGCCGGAGGATGAGAAGTTCAAAGCCAGCCTCAGCAAATTAGCAAGACCCAAAGCAACTTAGTGAGAATCTGTTTCAAAATAAAAAATAAGAAGGGTTGAGGATGTTGCTCAGTGGTTAAATGCCCCAGTTTCAATCCCTGGTAAAGAAAGAAAGAAAGAGAGAGAGAGAGAGAGAGAGAGAGAGAGAGAGAGAGAGAGAGAGAGAGGGAGGGAGGGAGGGAGGGAGGGAGGGAGGGACGGAGAGGGAGAGAGAAAGGAAGAAAGAAAGGAAGAAAGAAAGAAAGAAAGGAAGGAAGGAAGGAAGGAAGGAAGGAAGGAAGGAAGGAAGAAAGGAAGAAAGAAAGAAAGAAAGAAAGTCTTCCAAACTTTAGATACCCTCAACCCAAGGGTTGATGCTCATGTGAATAATTCCTGCCATAAAGGACCAGTGAGAAGTGGATTATTCACTTGGCTCATTAGCATGTGAGACCCAAGGTTATTAAATATAAATTTCTCGAAGTTCTGTCATTCCAAGGTCCACAGGGGAACAATGGCTTTTAATTGATGTGAAGCAGGGCCAGAGTGGAATTTCTAAGGAGAAAAACTAACCAGTCCTCCCCTCCCCTCGTTACTCTGCACCTTGTGTCTCCGGGACTTCCTAACGCTTGGCAGGGAGAAGGGATACACGGATCAGTCAGTGCCCCGACTCTTCCTCAACCACCTCTGCATGGCTATTCCTAAGTGTTCTTTGGTTTTTCTTTCTTTTCACCAGACTGGAGATTGAACTCAGGGGTGTTCTACCACTGAGCGACAGCCCCAGCTCTTTTTGCTTTTTATTTTGATACAAGGTCTCACTAGATTGCTGAGTATCTTGCCAATTTGCCCAGCTTGGCCTCAAACCTGCCATCCTCCTGCCTCGGTCTCTGAGTTGCTGGAATTACAGGCATGTGCCATCACAACTGGGCTATCTCATGGATCTTAAATATTTCCCAAAGGCCCATGTGATAAAGGCTTATTCCCCGCTTTGTGCTTTGGAGAGTTGGCAGAAACGTTAAGAGGGAGGAGGGGGGCCTACTGGGATGTCTTCTAGTCCCTGGGGGTGTGGGACCCCAGCTCCTCCCTCTCCCTCTCTCTGTTTTGCATGGCTATGAGGTGGGCAGTTTTGCTCCACCATATGTTCTAAGATGTATTTCCTCATCACAGGCCCAAAGCAACAAGGCCAATCATGGACTGAAACATCTAAAATGGTGAAACAAAATGAACTTTTTCTCTAAAAGTTGATTCATCTCAGGTATTTGTTATAGTAACGGAAAGCTGACTGATATACCCACTAGCCTTGCTGCCTTCCAACCACCATCCTCCCACCTCTACTGCAGCATGGGAAATCTGATCTTGCGTTTGCCGTGAATCACCCTGGAGCACAGTGCTCACTCCAGGGGTGGAGGGGTCAGCATCACAGCCTACCAGTACTGGCTTCACCCTGCCTCGCTCAACCCTACCTGCTCACATCACAACATAAGTCGCAGAGGTGGGAAGCCTCAACTGGCCACTGCAAGCCACACATACGCACCTAAACACGGAAGAGGACTGGGACATTTTTTGTGTTTTAAACCTTAAAGCGGTGATCAATACATCATGATAAAGAGAAACCAGAAGGGGGAGAGGCTGGCTCCCCACCAGGTTGTTAAGCAGAGTTGAGAACATGAATGGAAGTGGTGGGCTCAATTAGCCTTTGCTCTTTCCATGTGGCTCCTCAGCATCTGTCAGTCCAGAAGACAAGGATGATCTACATTCAGGTGAGAGTTTAAGCCAAGAAAATATTTAAATCTGTTTTGGCCAGGGTTATCTATAAAGAGCTTGAGTCAAACGGGCTCTCTACCACTGAGCTACATCCTCTTTCCCTTTTTAAAATTTTTATTTTATTTTTTATTTTGAGACAGGGTCTTGCTAAGCCACTGAGAGTCTTGTTAAGTTGCTGAGGCTGGTCTCAAGTTTGTGGTCCTCCTGCCTTAGCCTCCCAAATTGCTAGGATCACTGGTGAGTACCACTGGGCCCAACTATAATGTTCTTTTTAAGGAAGCATTAGGTTAGTAGTTGTGGGCCCATCTCAACCTGGGTTGTAGCTCTGTTTGTATCATTCCTGAGTCATGTGACCTTGCACAAGTTATTGAATCTCCCTGACCCCCTGTTTTCTCACCTACAAATTGAAGATGTTCATATTATACATTATCATAAGGATTAATTGTTTGTGGGGAGTAGTGACACATTCCTGTAATCCCAGTGACTCAGGAGGCTGAGGCAGGAGGATTATAAATTTGAGGTCAGCCTCAGCAATTTAGCAAGACCCTGACTCAAAAAGTATCGATTTGGGGATATAACTCAGTGGCAAAGCACACCAGATTCAATCCCCAGTATGGCCAAAAAAAATTTTTTTAAATGTATATAAAATGTATAGTATAGCATCTTTACATAATTAGTACCCACTTAATGGTTGCTATTATTTTTTATTCTAGAGAAAATTACTAATCACAGAATGTGATGCATGCAGGAAGACAATGGGATGATGTGCTTAAGACTCAAAAAATAGAAGTGAAAGATGTCACATGGAGGCAGGAAACCAAAAACACTTCTAATCCTTGAAACAACCAAAGGGTTCCTGTCCTATAGTGACTATAGATCTTGGAGTTTCTAGGATACCATCCTGGAAATAGTCTCTCTCATTGTTCTGGTATATAAACTCGTATTTGAGAGATAGTCACCCTGATCTTGGACCAGAAAACAGAATTATAGATCTAGCCCATCAAAAAGCCCATCAGTGGATGAATGGAAAAAGTAAATACAGTGGAATATTATCCACCCATAAAGAAGAGCAAAATCATGTCGTTTGAAGGAAAAATGATAGAATTGGAGTTTGTCATGTTCAGTAAAATAAGCAAAACTTAAAAAGGCGAGTATTTTATATTTTTTCTCATCTGTGGAATCTAGAAAAAGTACCACATGAAAGCAGAAGGGAGATTACCAGGAAAGGGGAACAGGATGTGGTAGGGGGAATCGGGAGGGTGGACACAGTCAAAGTATGTTATGTGCATATGTGAAATTGTCACAATGAAACCCATTGTTGTGTAGTTAATATACACAAATAATTATAAGTTTTATTTTTTAAAAGGGAAGGAGTTGGGTGTGGTGGTGCATGCCTATAATCCCAGTGATTTGGGAGACTGAGGCAAGGGGATCCCAAGTTCAAGGCCAGCCTCAACAGTTCAACAGAGCCCCTTTCTTAAAATGAAAAATGAAAAGGACTGAAGATGTCACTCTGTGGGAAAGCACCCCTGGGTTCAATCCCCAGTCCAAAGAGGAAGAGGAGAAGGAGGGAAAATGGGGGTGGGGGGTGTGGTTTAGTGACAGAGCAAGTGTCCAGCATGCCAGAGGCCATGGGTTCAATCCCCAGCAGTGCAAATATAACTAAGTAAATAAAGAAAAGAAGGGGAAACATCCTTCCCAGTTTCCTTTGCTTCACTTACCCCGGCAAATCAGGAACACACGCCTCCTCCTCAGGAGGCTCCTCCTCCACACCTCACCCAAAGGACAGCTTTGTTTCCACAGGTGAGCTCAAGAAGCTGGCACAGGAAACACAGCAGAGGAGGAACCAAGCCGGCAGGTGGAGGGCTCCACCCGCCCCTCCAACCCCCAGCAACCGCCTCTCCTGCTGCGCCTCTGTGATCCACCACAGCAGGAAATGGTTTGGGTTCTGTTATGAATGTGATAGAAGCTCGTTTTAGAATATAAAAAGATGAAAAAAAAAATACGGAAACACAGAAGGAAGAAAACACCCATTTTCTTCCAACCTATTAACAATTGTCAAAACATTGTATTCCCTTTTGTTCTTTTACATAACTGGTTTTTTACATTATATACAATCTTATATTCTCTATATAAAATTTAACATCATAACATAATGAACAGCAATATAGCATGAGGCAAAGAAGGGCTTGGCTTGGAGCCAGAAGGGTCTGAGCATTAATTCCATCTCTGCTACTTGCTATCTGATTTACCTTTCCTGAGTCTCAGGTTTGCCATCTGTGTAATGAAGATGAAAGACACGATCATCCTCTACCACTAGTTTTCTGTGGGGTCCTCTAGACTGTAAGCTCTGTGACTGGTTCTCTGTTAAGTCCATCTAGTCTGGCTCTGGTGGATTAAAGATGGCCATTCTTCCCATCTACCAGTACAACTTACTTCTCCACTCTCTGGAATCTTGAATTGGGCTTGTGTGATTGCCAGCTTCCAAAATGGTTCCTCATTGATCCTCACTTCCTGGTCATTCATGCCTTGTCATCATCTCCTCTTGCCATGAACCAAGGTTGATTTGTGTGACAGAGGATGGCAGAAGAGACAATGAGCTATGTCTCAGGCTAGCTCACACAGGGCATTCTGGCTTCTTTGTCTCACATCACTCAATCTGGGCAAAGCAGCTGCCATGTTGTAAAGACACTCAAGCAGCCTGTGGAGAGGCCCACATGCATAAGAGCTGAGGCCTCCCGCCCACAGCCGGCCCCAATTAGTCCACTGTACACGTGCGCCATCTTGGAAATGGGTTCCGTGATATGTACATCCAGCCTTTAGATGAGTGCAACTCCAGTTGACATTTTAACTGTAATCTTCTGAGATTCCCCACCCCATAATGGGTCAGAAAAACTGCTCTTGTACTCCCTGGCCTACAGAAATGGTAAGAGGTAAATACTTATTGTCATCTTAAACCACTAAGTCTGGGGATTATTTGTTATGCAACATAGTGAATGAATACATCCTATGACTGGCTTTGATCAATAAAATGAGGCAGAAATTATATTCTGGGACTTCTAAGCCCAAGCCTCAAGAGGACTGAAGCTTTCATTTCCAGGCTTTTGCAACCTAGCCACCATGTTGTTCAAAGCTCAAGCCACATGGAGAAGCCATGTGGAAGAGAACTGAGGCACTCCAGGAGGAATCTCCAGTTCATCTCCCAGCCAACAGCACAAATGGCCATCCCTGTGGGCAAGCCACTGTGGAGGCCCCAGCAGAGCTGGGCTCTAGACAATGGTGCAGAACACCCAGCTGAACTCTTTCAACTCAGAAATGTGGGAGAAGATATAATGGCTGTTGTTTCAAGCCTCTGAGTTGCGGGGTGATGCTTTATGCAGCAATGTTTAACCCTAACATTGGGCCAGCCCCTGGCATGTAATTACCTCTTAAGAAATATCTGGTGAGTAAATGAATGGCCCTGGTGGGGGCTCAGTTTCCTCTTCTATAAAATAGCAGAAGTTGGGCCATCCCATGCTTTCCATTCTAGGTGCTGTGTCTGCCTAACTGGCTTGCCAAAGCTCTCACTTTATTCTGGTAGGAAGACTACAGTGTCTGTGGCATCTCTGTCCCCCACCCCACCTGGTTCCTCCTTCCATGCTCAACTACCCTGCTTCCTCATGAAGCTGTCCTGGTGATTTCTATCATGCGTCTGTGTAGCTTGTCAGGAAGAAAGTAGCAGATGACCTCTGCCTTACAGGTGGTCCCTGCTCCTTGCATTGGAGGAAACTGGAAATATTCCTAGTAGGTCCCCAGGGCAGATCAATTGCAGGCTATGTTTGCCATTTGGCCTCCTCAAGGCCAATCCTGTTGTTAACCCCTGGTTACAAAATGACTGACCTCTTTCCCAGAGTCCAGGACCTGAGCTAAGTTTCCTAACACAGAGACAAGGTCTCTGCTTCTGCGACAGAATGCTCAGCCCCTGGTTTATTAGGTCTCCTTGTTTGCCACAGAGGCTCCACAATTACTTTTATTAGTGGGCCCTATAGCCACTGGAGGGAGGGGAGATCTCTATCATTCCCATCAAAAAAGAAAGAAAAAGGAAAGGAGATGTCCAGTAGCTAGCCTAAGGTCACAAGGCAAACCCAGCTTACTAGTGGAACTGGAATTGCTTCCCTTCTATTTCCAACCCCTCACCCCACCCTCCTACACCTATTTTGTAGGAGTCACTCTGAGCAATCCTGGTGTGACCCACTTAAATCATTATTGAGAGCAATTGGTCCTTTCTGGTTACAAGTCATCCCCAAACCATCATCATTATTATAATTGGTAAAGCTTCTCTCTTTAGGCTATGAAGGTACCTGTCCCAGACTCAAGAAATCACCCAATTTCTGGAGGCTGGGAGGAACTAAAATGTCATTCATCAACTCAGAAACCTGATTAAACACACGCTGAGCCCTACATGCCTTGCCAGGTGCTGGAGAGACAGCAGGGAGCAAAGCCCAGGCTCTGCCACCAGGAGCCAAAGTCCTTCCTCTGCTTTTGTTTCAATTGTCATGGTAACTGTCATAGACCCCAGGTCCAACTATGGTGTAGTTTTCATACTGTAAAACAGAGAAGCAAATCCCAGCCTCCACCTTAGGCCCCAGACTGACCCCATGGCCTGCTTGGTCTCATCTCTTGAAAGCCAGCTAACATGTCTCAAGGGGAGCTCTCAGCTCCTGCCTACCCCCATCTTGTCATTGGCTCCTCTACCCACCCACTCACTTGGTCACATCAAGGATAGTGAATTGTCCTCGATTTCAACCCTTCTAGGTCACATCCAACCGATGAGCGAGTCCTGGATTGGGCATATCCAAACTTGTTCTCACATCTGTCTGCTTCCTTCTGTCTCCATGGTCACCATCAGGTCTCACATGGTCTGTGTTTGCTCAATGATTCCACTTTAATTTGAAAATCACAAATTTTAATTGGTTGCTCCACCCTGCCCAGCAAGCCTATATTTCCTAAGTAAGTTCATGTCCCCACTCTCTAAGAAAAATGGTGGCTGCTCTTTATGCAGAACCCAGCATCTCGTCTTCCCACCTGACACTCTTGCCTCCCTTTTTTCTGGAAGTGGGGCCCAGAAACTGCCTCACCCCCATGTTCTTGGCCCAAGTCCATACACCTGTGGCCTCTGGGCACAACCTCTCTTTCTTTTCTGTTCTTGATACTGTGAAGGCCTGGCCCTTCTGGCTCCCTGAGAGCTACCTACTGTAGCCATGTCCCTTTCTCCTGCACTCAGCTTCTTCCTGTCTACTGGATCGTTCTCATTAACATACACTCATCTATCTTCCCCTGAAAAATCCCCTCCTGCTCCTCCTGCGGCCCCACTCTGCTGTCCCTGACAGCAAAACATCCAGAGAGCTCTCTCCCTCTCCTCTCCAACCTGTTCCAAAGTGGCTTCAGCCAACATCGCTGCCCAGAACCTGATGCTTTGTCAGACCATAAATGCTCTCTACGCTGCCACACCTGGGAGTCACTTCTCAGTCTCTGTCTTCCTTGGCCCTTTCTCAATCCTTTTACAAACATCGGTTCAACAAGAGTTATGGAAGGCGACTGTGTTGGTCTGAGCTCCTGCGCTAGGCCCGAACAGAGCAGACTAGACCAAAATGGAATCATTCATGCAAAATGCCACATAATCAAACTGAGAATTTAGGGAAGCTGGTAGATGCCAAAAGAGACCAGTTTTTCCTGCAAACTGGACATTCTGGTCCACCAGAGTCAGCCTAATAAGGAAGTTACAAAAAAAAAAGTAACCTGAAATAACCTGATGTTAACCAATCTTTTTTTTTTTTTTCCCTATTGTTCTATTTCCTGGTTCTCACCTTACAAAATCCACTATTCTGCTATTACCCAGGCTGCTCTCATTCTATCCACGAATCACAAATAAAAGCCAGTTAGATCTTTAGATTTGTAGTAATTTTGTCTTTTGACACCTCTGTTAGCCATGTCTCTACTCATCCAAGCCTTGTCGCCTTAGTCTGGCCTCTTGTATTCTCCCTAGGCTGTGGTGGACAGAGTCCCAGGTCACACATTGCTGGTGGTCTGTTTCATATGCTGCAGATCCAACCTGATCGACTGGTGCCAGCAAGTACGAGTGGAGCGTGGACAGAGCAGGCCCCGGGATGTCTGCCACAGTCACCAGACCATGTCCCCACAAGCCTGTTCTCTTCATCTTGTATACAGGACCAGAAATGGAAAAGGAAAAATTGATACAGGGAGTTAGAGGATTTCTGATGTTTTTCTCCTCTCAGTTTCCATGATCACTGTGTTTGAGCAACAGAGGATAGTTGAGTGCCAAAGAAATGAGATTCCTGATAAGAGGATTTGCCCTCACCAGCAGGGAGCTGACCTGTGGGTAAAGAGCAGGGAGGAGATCCGTGGAAATGACGTGCTCACTATTGCCCTGAAGGATGGGACAGCCCAAGACCTAGCTGGCCTTACCCACAGTTCCCAGGCATCTGGGATGGATCTCAGTGACTGTTTCAACAACTTGGCTACAGAATTCACGGTCTGCTGGAATTCTGTTAACCTCTGTGTTGACAAAGACTGCCCCAGGGAACGACTCGAAAACTCTCAGCCTCTTCTCCCTTTCTTGAGATCGGGCCACACAGAATCCCAGCCTTTTCCTCATTACCCACCTCCTGCTTCTCAGACCCCCTCATCTTTGCCAGACTCTGGGGCTTATGTTTTCCTTTCTCCAAGGACAAAAATCAAACTCGTTACCCTGGCAACCACTTTCTTTGGCCCTAGGTTGTAAATTGAAGAGTGGCCTAGGTCCCTCTAGGCTTCTCTTGCCCGCTATGTATCTCCTTTGTGGCCCTTATGGAAAGAGTGATTCAAGTAATTACTGGTCTCTGTCCCTGGACTGTGACCTCCGAGAAGGCAGGGCCAGGTTCTTGTCCTTCCCTCCTTCCCCTAGACCAGGCCATCACAAGCCCCCCAATAAACACTGCTAAAGGAACAATGTCCACCTGGAGATGGCCAAGGCTCCTCTCTGGGCTTGTTTGTCTCTTGCTATATTGATAATAATGAAATTTGGCACCAAATTAAATGGATACACTAGTCGGAGAGTTAAGTCATGGTAATAACCAATGAAATAGGGGTCACCTGACTCACAGATAAAATGTGGTAATAATTGTAACCAACTCATGGGAGAAGCACTATCATTTGAGGATAAGGAAAAATTTACACAAACCAATAACTGGCCTGCCTGGTTCCCAGGAAGCCCTACATCTATAGTCATTGTGAAGTATGCAGCAATAGACTTGTTCGTGAGGAATGTATAATAATGTTGAAAATCACTGTAATATCACGTTTCAGAATGATAATTATACATACCATGTAACAGGCATTAAAGGAAAAGTGTCTAAAGGGAATATCTCAAAATTAGGGTTGAGTGGTGATTTCCTATCATCTCCCTTTCCCCTCGTTCTGCTTTCATAAAAGTTGTGAAATTTCATTGCAGAAATCTAGAAAACACAAGATGGGGAGAAATTTGAGGTTTGATCAATTATGAAAGGGCAGTTTTGAGATTTTTTTGTCTACCATGCCTACCACACCCTCCTTGGTTATTTGCTACCAAGCCCATTAGCGCTACCATGTGGCCAAACTGAGCAACTGTTCTTCAACAAAAACAAAACAAAACCAACCAGGGAAGAATTAAACTGATGATGACATAGCTCTATGAGTAGTGTTAAGGTCACATAGGGCCACCAGCCCTGGGGCTTCGAACCCAAGATCCAGCTCAGTCCACGGCACCAGTGGGTGTCTCAAGGTCCTCATGTAATTGTGTTCAGGTGAGGAATGTGGCTCAAATACTTCACATTGATGCGGAAGAAAAATGTAAACACACCCTCCAGCTTCATTTGCTCTTAGCTGATGTCAAGATCACTCATGTCGGAGGTCACACAGCGGGGCAATGCATTATGAGTGTGCCCCTAGCTTTTGCTCTTGAACTCCTCTGACCTGTGGCTCATGGCAGTAACGGTTGCTTGGTTACTCTTCAAGGATGCGCAGACTGCTTTTGCTGAAAACATGACTCTTTACTTGGTCCTGCAGATGCCCCATGGGTGACTGGAACAGGATGAAGGGGCTTGACATCTCTGCCTGCAGATTGCCCGTCTCCTTTGCTGTCTTAACCTTTGATTCACATTCTACTCAGCTCTGCTTATAGACATGTGGATCATTTGAAAAATATTTTGTACAGAATTATAAAATGAGGTTAACTTGACCTAGGCTTGTCTAGCCTCTCCCCTCCCACCTCAAGGCTAAAGACACCTACCAGCTGGCATGACTGGAAACACCAGACCATGGAAGGAGGGGGCCCCCAAATTCCTGGAAGATCTATGCCCATTCCCAGAAAAGTCGTGAACATTCCTCCCCTTCATAATTCCTACATCTGTAACCCTTCAACTTCCTGGAGTTGGGAGGTTGGTTTGTGACCATGGACTCCCATCATCTCTCCCACATTGGTTTTTCTCTGGGTTGATCTTCCAGACCTGGGTTTGGTAACAACATGAAAGACTAATCCATGACACATTCTCCATTCCTATAGTTCACCTTCCTCAGAGATATTCTCTGTTCAGTGTGAGCCCTTCTGGAAACTTGACTCCATTCTGTCCAACCCTCAGAAAGGACCCCACCTACCCCAGTGTTTATCGCCAGTGCAGAGAAACCCCGATGCCTGCCCACTGGAAAATCACGTGGGACAGGGTGGAGTCCGAGAGAAACCCACACCTGGGTTCCTCAGGGTAACTGTGCCCACATGGGAATCCTTCCCAGGTCACCCCTGTCCTGTAAGGAGCCTAAACAGGGCCTTGTTAAAGTTACTTAGCTTTGCTAGGCTGAGGCTTCTTCTAGGAAGCGGCAGGAATAGACTGGAGGTTACCAGGGGGTGGGGCCCTAGCCACGTGAACCAGAACCCTTTTGGGACCACAGACATGATGAGCTTCCTTGCTTGAGCCCAGAAATTCTGCTGCAGGTGCTGTAGGCATGGCCAAGGAATCTGAAAATGAGAAAAGCTTGCTGGATTTGGGGGTCTGGGAGTCCCTAGATGACGTCCTTTCCAGAATTGCCAGTCTCTGTCCCCTTCCTGATGAGTCTGGAAAACTTCCTCCTGAGTGTGGCATTGTTTCAAGTGCATTTAAGAGTGACATGTGTGTCATGGAAGTGGGGCTCCGGAGGCAGCAGTGGACTTCCTCCCTGCCCTGCCCCTTGACCCTGAGAAGCCTCACTTTCTTCCTCTGTATAATGAAGATAATATTAGTATTTACCTCACAGGGTTATTGTAGACTAATTATCTATTTACATTATGATTACATTGAATCATAATCATTTAATATATGTGAAACTCAAAGCCCTTAAAACTGTGTTTCACCCAGAAGAACTAGCATTTGTAGTGATTCTTTTAACTATTACTGTACACACATGGGTGCCTTTAAATAATTTATGTTTTGTTTTTAAATTTTTTCTGGTGGTGTGGATAGAACCCAGGGCCTGGGGTATGCTAGGCAAGCACTCTACCATGAGTGACACACCCAGCCTAAATAATTTTTAAAGGGTACAACCATGTTATGATTTGAAATGTTTGTGTCCCTTTGAAATTTATCTTGAAACTTAATCCTCAATGAAGGAGTATGAAGAGGTGGGCCTTCAGGAGGCATAAGTAAGAAGAGTGTCCTTGTAAAAGGCATTGAGAGAACTCAAGTGTTTCACTGCATAGCATTTTTCCTCTCTGGAGGATGGACAGGTGACATCTTGGAAGCAGAGAGTGAGCCCTCATCAGATATGAAATCAGCTGGAACCTTGATTTTGGACTTCCTAGACTTCCCAGAAAAATATTTCAATTATTTATAAGCTACCTAGTCTAAGCTATTTTGATATAGTGGCAGGAAGGGACTAAGACAAATCCTTAAATCTTGAAAAAGAACTTATGGGGTGTAATTAAAATACATGGTTCAGACCAGGTGTGGTGGCACGTGCCTTTAATCCCAGCAGCTCAGGAGGCCGAGGCAGGGGGATTGTGAGTTGAAAGCCAGTCTCAGCAATTTAGCAAGGTCCTAAGCAACTCAGTGAGACCCTGTCCCTAATTAAAATACAAAAAGGGGCTGGGGATGTGGCTCAGTGGTTAAGTGGCCCTGGATTCACTCCCCAGTACTTAAAAAAAAAATTCGAGCCAGCCCCTTGCAACCCTCCAGAGTGAATCCAGGTGGAATAACCCAGTGTCACTGCTAAGCAGCACCATCTACAGAAATGAAGCTCCCTGAGAAGGAATGAGTGGCAAATGCTCAGGGGGATTCAGGGATAGGCAAGGACAATTGTAGGAACTGGGTCTAGTATTTTAATGACATAAAGGGGGGTTCCTGCAATGGGGGCTGCTATGGTACTCAGACAGGTCTGGTGGCCCAGGCAGCAAACTGGTCACTGGCTACAGTATCGCTGGCTCTATCCACGAAGAGTCTGTTGATACAAATAATTGTCTGGATTTTTTGTTGTTGTTATTGAAACCAATTGAATGCAAATGAATTCACTAGAGTGCAGTCCTGTGAGGGTGGGGGGGACTTTATCTTTTTCACCACTGGATGCTCAGCCCCGAGAACTGCACCTCACAGTCTGTGCTCCTAAGTGTGAATTGAATGATTAAACAAGTGAATGAATGAATGAATGAATGAATGAATGAATGAATAAAACTGGTCTCTTGGATTATTTATCCAACTCTTGAAGCCTTGATGAATGAAGTATTCTGATAAGGAAGTTGTGGTTTGGATATGGAACAAAGGCTCGCAGGTTCACAAGTGGGGCTTTGGGGAAGTGATGGATCAGGAGAGCTTTGATCTCATCAGTGGATGAATCCATTGATGTCTGAATGGACGACTGGGGCATACTTGGAGGAAGGAGGTCACTGAAGGCCTGCTCTAAGGGTTTGTCTTCTCTCAACTTCTCCGTCTCTCTGCTTCCTGGCTGCCATGAGTTGAGCAGATTTTCTCTCCCACAACCTTCTGCCAGGATGTTCTGCCTCACTGCAGGGCCAAAGAAATGGAACAGGCTGACCAGGGACTCAAACTTCTGAAACCACGAGCCAAAAATCAACCTTTCCTCCTATAAGTTGTTCTTACTGGGTATTTTGGTTATAGTGGTGAAAAGCTGACTAACCCAGAAGTGTATAAGGAAGACCTCTCCTCACCCTGCACCCTGCAGCAAGGAGCACTGGGGTTTGTGGGGGACTCAGACACCTGCCTTCCCAGTGCTTGCTGGGGGACAGGGCGGGCATAGAAGCCAGCTGCCCCCTGCATCCAGCTACTCCATCTCTGCTCTCTCATTTTAAATACTCTTCTGGCACATCCAAATGAGTTCCTAGGTTGTTAAGAAGCCTCAGTGGCAGGTCAAGGGCAGGTTGAGGAGTGGCTTCTGTTTGAAGTTTCATCAAAGAGAGAAAAGTAAAATTTCAGAAACACAGATGAAAGGACTTACTAGGAAGCAGGATTTGACTTTGAAAAGGTCATCGATAGCCCACATCGGATCACCAGGTGTTCTCAAAGGACAGGAGTCAGAACACCTCAGCTATTTCCTACTCTGATGTTCTATCCAGCACCTGGAGCCAGGCAGACACGCAGCAGTTCCATGGCAGCCTATCCTGGAGTGGAGAGGGTTGAACTCCGGGGCTCTGGGGAGGTGAGAGCTCTGTCCACAGCTGTTACCGTCAGGGTCCACTCTGCAAGCTAGCAGTTCTGAGGAAGGACATGTCCTTGTCTTGGAGGGTAGTAGAAAGAGTATTGTCCTGAGAGTCCAAGGCATAGCCCATCCCCACAGTGAGTTCAAGGTGAGCAAGACGGAATCTATCCTAAGGGAGAAATTTCCAGAGCAGAAGAATGATGGACTGACCACTCCCCTGGTGGAGAGAAGATTCTAAGGCCTTCCTGTCCAGTCAGCTTCTGGGGATTACAGAAGACCCAGTAGGCTATTTCCTTAGAGCCACATTCTTTGGGCATGTCAGCCCTGCACCCAGCAAGTTTCCTTTCTCATCCAGTGGGAACACAGAGGGGCCAGGACCCAACAGGGCTTCCACATCAGGCGCCATCTTCCTCAAACTCTGGGCTCATGGATTTCCCAAAAGCCCCAACTGTCACCCTTCAGACACCCTCTGGGCACACAAAACCTCCTCCCTCTCCCTTCTTGTTGAAAACTAAAACTGACCCCCACCCTGATTAGGTCCTTTTTAAAACAAAGCTACTGTAAACAACATCTTTGAAATAATTGGGGAAAATTGAATATAAACTAAAGGACGTTATAGACATATAATGACTTATGTCAGGTGTGACAAGAGTGTCTCCTGTAGGAAAGCTCTTAAAATGTACACTCCAGTATTTGAGGTGTGCCACCACGTCTTCAAGTTCTTCAGAAAAAATTAGGAAAAAAAATCTGGCAAGATGTTAACAATTGTTAAATCCAGATGCTGAGCATTTAATTTTGTATATTTCTGAATTTATGTTTGGGAAGAACAAAGTTCACCCCCACTGGGAAGCCTTCCCTGATCCCCCAGAAGTGGGTTGGGTCTTCCAACTGGTAGGAATGGCAGCTAAATATTTATGTCCATTTTTATGAAAACGTGTAGGAGTGTTTTCTTTTTTTATCAGAAAACAATCCAAATGTTCATCCAGTGGTAAATGGATAAATAAAATGTGACCTGTCTGTCTAGTGGAATATTATTTAGCAATGAAAGTATAAACCTCAAAAAAGTGATATTAGATGAAAGAAGTAAATCACAAAGGACCTCCTATCTGACTCCAGCTGCATGACAAGTTCAGAATAAGCAAATCCACACAGAGAGTTGATCAGTCATTTCCTAGGGCTATGAAAGGGGAAATGGGGGGAGGGGTGATTGCTAATGGACCTGGGATTGCTTTTGGGGCTGATGAAAAGTTCCCAAATTAATTTTGATGGTGGTTGCACAACCCTTGAATATTTCAAAAAACCTCTGAATTGTCGCTTTAAAGGGGTGAATTACACCTTAACCAAGCTATTTCTATAAATTTATACATATATATATTTATGGCCATGACCTTGTCTGTGCTGCTGAGTATTGAGACAGAGATTGACTGCCTTCCCAATTTAAAACAGAGTAATAAAAGATGTGCTGGGGAGGGAGGGACAACATACAACAGGCCTATAAAACAGACCTTGGTTTTTAGCTGACTGATGCAAGGTGCTGGTTAGGGTTGCTGATCTGTGACCTGGCAAGGAGCAAGGTTTGATCTCAATTCATTTACTAAAGAGCCCAGTGTGATGCTATGGAGAAAGGAAGGAAGAAAACTTCTCCCACGATGGCAGAAGGATATAATTAAAGACATGAATTACACTTTCTAGGCTTTGGAGCCCAACACGTAGCTTTGAGCAGGCATTGCACAGACAAGCAGTTTGAAGAATTCTATAAATTATCTTGGGGGAATAATACGAGGCACCTCAAGAATTGTGGTGGGTGGGGAAGGAGGGAAGGCAAGAAGACAGATCAGGAGCAACTAGGAACAGAAAAGTCTAGTGTGAATTCTCAACCTGGTGACCCACAGCCAGGACCGATGTTGGGGACTCAAGCACCATTAGCAATTTTCTTGATCAGTTGCCCCAAGAATGTGACTCTAGGAGGGCAGAATCTTTGTTTTATTCATTGCTGCATCCCTGTGGCTGCTACACCATAATTTTTGTGTGTGTGCACAAGTTATATGTTTACTACTGGGGATTGTTTTATTTTTATTTTCAGACAGGGTCTTACTAAGTTGCCCAGGCTTGCCTTGAGCTTGCAATCTTTCTGCCTCAGCCTCCAGAACAGTTGGGATCACAGGCATGTGCCACTGTGCCTGGATGAATAAACAAATTTTTAAAAATTAGATTTGACTTCCTTGTCCAACCAAGATGGAATAACAGAGCCCAGCCAGAAACAATGGAAAAAAATACTGGGCAAAATATGTGAAACAATTATTTTTAAGATATTGGACATCAGAAAAGTGATCTTTGAGAAAGTAGAAATAAAGGCTATAAACCCTACAATTGCCCCCAGCTAATTGCCTGGTGAGTTTCCAGGCTGGTGGTTAGGACTGGCAAGCAAGAATCCCCCACCAGGGTGCAGACTGGTTGAAATCAGAACATCAACTTCTATGGGGCCTGTGAGATCTACTGAGTATCTGCCCATGGGAGAAGCTGCTGAAACCTCATGGAGTGTCAGTGGGGATACTATTAAAATCTAATGGGGCTAAGGACCATTGACTGTCTCCCACAGTCCATTGGCAACCATGCAATAAGAGCAAGAAACCAACAAAAAACACACCAGATGGAGGAAGAGTAGCCCCTTTGCCTACAGCGTTCCTCCAGCGCCCTCTACTGACAAAGTTTAGCATTGTGCCAGCTGCAAAGAAGAAATGCTTACAAGGTCCAGCTCAATTATCCCAGGGCAGGCAATGAAGGGTAGATTTAGAGATGAGAAGGAATAAATGGAAATGGGTACAGCCATAGTCTGACATCCAATAATAGAACTAGCTACACCTTATTCCACAAGTAGACAAAGCAAAAACTGCTATTATGACAGCTATGTATGTACTCAGTGATTACAAAGAGGAAAGATTGAGCACATTTGTTAATAGAGATACAAAAATATGATAAAAGATCTAAACTGAACTTCTAGAGGTAGAAAACAGAATGCTGGGGTGGAAGATGGAGGTACAATGGATGGGATTAATTACAGATTGTATGTTTCAGAAGAGTAAATTTCAAAATGTAGTATTTTAAACTGTCCAAAATGGAACAAGAAGGATAAAATACTGGGGGTGGGGGTGGGGGTGGGAATGAACAAAGCAATATCCTCCTGCTTCCCCTCCTTCTTTATTGTAGGGATTTGTACCTTAAAGGGACAAATAGTAGCTATTTTAGGCTTGTGGGTCACATGCTTCCAGTTACAACTTCTTAACTCTGTCTATTCAATTTTGTTCAAAATCAACCACAGGGGGCGGGGGTTGTGGCCCAGTTGTAGAGCACTTGCCTGGCATGTGTGAGGCACTGGGTTTGATCCTTGGCACCACATACAAATAAATTAAAAAAAAATAAAGGACCATTGACTACTAAAAAATATTTAAAAAAAAATCAACCACAGATAATATGTAAGCAAATGAGCATACCCGTTTTCCAATAAAACTTTATTTAAAAAGCCAGGTGGACAACCCATGGTCTATATTTTGCTGACCCTAGAGCAGCATTCAGTGAGAGTTCTAAGTGCCCATCCAGCATGCCCAGAACCCAGAAGGACTGCTGAGCTCATGACGAGAGCTCTGCCTAGGCAGTGGCCCTGTGTTCCTCTCCCTCTCCCTGACTGGTATTTTTTCCCCAGATCTCGTTCACCAGGGTCTGGAAGGACAACAGTCATTGCAGTGTGCTGAGAAAAGCTCTCTGAAAGGTGTCCATGTCCTAATCCCTGGAACTTGTTAATGTTTCCTTATACAGAAAAAGGTCTTTGCAGATGTGATAAAGTGAAAGGTCTTGAGACCAGGAGGTTCTGTGGTGGGCCCTGAATACAATCACAAGTGCCTGCGTAAGAGACGAGCGGAGGGAGACTGGACACACAGAGGAAAGAGCATGGAGACAGAGCAGATGATTGAAGGTCCTTGTCTTGACATCCAGAGTGAAGGATTGCCATAGCACCAGAAGCTGGATGAGGTGAGGAACCGATTCCTCCCTACAGCCTTTGGAGGGAGCCTGGCCCCAATGTCAGCTTGACTCCCACCCCATGAAATTACAAATTTTGAACTTCTGGACTCTGGAACTGCAAGAGAAAAATACACGCTGCTTTAAGCCAGGTAAGCTTATCCTAGTTTAGTACAGTAGCCCTAGGAAACAAGTACAGCTCCCAGAAATCAAGTACAATAATTAGCTGTGAGAACAAAGTTGAGCTGGGTGTGGTGGCACACACCTATATTCCCAATGACTTGGGAGGCTGAAGCTGGAGGATCACAAGTTCGAGGCCAGCCTTGACAGCTTAGTGTCTCAAAATAAGCCTGGCACGGTGGCACACACCTGTAATCCCAGGGCCTCGGGAGGCCGAGGCAGGAGGATCACAAGTTCAAAGCCAGCCTCAGCAAAAGCAAGACACTAAGCAACTCCGTGAGACCCTGTCTCTAAATAAAATACAAAAGAGGGCTGGGGATGTGGCTCAGTGGTTGAGTGCTCCTGAGTTCAATCCCCGGTACCCACGCCCCCCCCCCCCCACCAAAATAAAAAGGGCTGGAGTGCAGTTTGGTGGACGTTCAATCCTTGATACTTAAAAGAAAAGAAAATGTAATGACCTTCCCCATCCTAGTTAATAGGTTCAGCATTAGCATAAAGGAGTTTTTCCAGAGTCTGTACCTCAGCCCACAGCAGGTTCTGTGGGAAAGGGAGGACAGCCCAGCCAGGAAGGCAGAGGGGTCCTTGCTTGGGACTCTGGGGGTGGGGGTTTGAGTCCCCTTTTGCTTCCAGGTAGATGCCAGTCTTTGGCCCCCTTACCTGAAAAACTCCTGAATTGGGATAATGAGTTTTTCCTTCATGTTCCAAATTCCAATAAGTTTAAAAGAGCAGTTAACTGGAAATAAGAACAGTTAACAGCCAATAAGAACAGTTAACAGGAAAATGTACCATTACTAACTTTGGGTTTGGGGGAGTGCCAGGTTCTTCACTGCTCTGAGTTTCAGGATTAGCAGTAATGGTAGCAGCTGCCAAATTTGATCACATTGCCTACTATGTGCCAGGTGCTGTGCTAAGCATTTTACATAAGTCCTTCTCCAGAGATGGTGGAAATAGGACAATGGAATTTGCACTATGAAATCAGAAAGACCTGAACTGGCATCTCAGATTTGCCACACTTAACTGTGTGACCTCAGACAAGTGGCTTAACGTCTCTGAGCATCAGTATCCCTACCTACAAAATGGTGACACCTTTACCAGTTTTTCCTGAGATATTATGAGGATCAGATTTACCTTCAACAAAATGCTTGGCACAGTTCTTTACCATTCGTTCTTTGTAACAAGTGGAGGATTTCTGCTGAAGATCATGTTTGCTAAGAGGATAAGCCAGTGTCTCTCAGTTGGAAAACATCTAAGTTCCACCAGTATCCATTCAAAAGGCAACGCTGTCACTCCCAGCCCCGCCCCACGGCTGTGCGACTGCAGAATACTTCTTCTGTGACAGAACCTTGACTCATGCATGCACAGTAATGTTCAGCCAAGAGCCGAGTGACTAATTTTCTTGCCTAAAATTTATCCTTCTTTCTTTTGTTATTACAGGCTGCAGAAAAGACATAATAAATACTCTCTGAGTCTGACAACGAACAACAACATGAAATGCTATTTGAAACTGAAAATAATCATTGTGTCTACAATCCTAAAAAATTAAATAAATCAAGGGGTCGCTATTAGAGTCCGTCTTAAGTCATGCTAGAGGATTGGAGTTATAAAGGGGGATTATATCCAATGATTCATTGGTTTTGCCCCATGAGATGCTGCTCTGCCTGCACCTTCTGCCCTGGTTAAAAACACCCCAGCCCCAGCCTGTTGCCCGTGGCCCATGAGTGTCTCTCACCCAGTCCTGTGGATTTCTCACCTCTCCTGCTGGGGACTTCCTGTGGTCTCATGGCCCCCACCCACCCTGGTGCATTTGGCCTTGGCCTCCGGGCACTTGCACAGCATGATCATCAGTCTCCCCATCTGTAGGCCAAGAGAGTTTTCTGATCATTGTGGCAGCAAGATCAGAGGGGTGACTGCCTGTCACTTGGAACCTGCTGGGTATTCACAGGATTGCTACTGTTCTTCCACTGAGGCTCCAAAAGCCTACTAGGTGACTTTCACTAGTCCCACTTTACTGGTGGAACAATTTTCTAAATGTTGGTCAAAGTTACCAAGCTGGTAAACCATGGGATGAATTTGAACCAAGGGTAGTGGGATTCATAAGTTTGTGTTCTCATTTTGTTGGTTTCCTCCCTGGGCTCCTCACTGCCCACGTCTCAAACTCCGCCCTGAGACATCACCGGATAAGATGTTAACAATAAGTTTTCCTAACCTGGAATGGAACCACCATTTGACCCAGCTATCCCACTCCTTGGTTTATACCCAGAGGATTTAAAATCAGCATACTACAGTGACACAGCCACATCCATGTTTATAGCAGCTCATTCACAATAGCTAAACTTCAGAACCAACCTAGGTGCCCTTCAACAGATGAATGGAGAAAGAAAATGTGGTACACATACACAATTGAATATTACCCATACTTAAAGAAGAATGAAATTATGGCATTTGCTAGTGAATAGATGGAACTGGAGACTATCATGCTAAGTGAAATAAACCAATCCCAAAAACCAATGGCCAAATGTTCTCTCTGATTCTGTCTCACAGTACGGGAGGGGGAGAGAGGAGAGGAGGTTCACCCGACTGGACAATGGGGAGTGGGGAAAGGGGGAGGGGATGGGAATGGGAAAGAGAGTGGGATGAATTGGACATAACTTTCTGATGTTCATATATGAATACAGGACCTGTGTAACTCCACATCATGTACATCCACGAGAATGGGAAGTTATACTCCATATATGCATGATACGTCAAAATATATTCTACTGTCATTCAAAACTAGAAGGAACAAATAAATAATGTGAGTTTTCTTTAAAACTACACAAAATGTGTGTTGGGGGGGGGAGTGCCTATGGTCAAATAAGTTTGGAATCAAATATGCTTCCTGTGATTCTCCCTCTTGGAGACTCCCTGGCATTTCAGAATGGATGACCTTCAATTAAAAACAACAACAAAAACCACTTTCAGCTGGAGTTTTCCAAAGGCTTTTTTTTTTTCTTCCCCCTGGAACCCCTGTGCACTGAGCATGGGTGTTCCTTGGCACACAGTCTGGGAACCACTGACCTCCTGGCTCAGCTTGCAGGTCGTTAGCCCAGTGGGTATGCAGGCTCCTGAGCTGGCCCTGCCTGCTACTCCAGTTTCACCTCCTCTGCCGCCCTAGCTCAGCCTTCTGCTCCAGCCACACCTCTCACTCACGTTTCCTGGACAGAAAAGTGTGTTCAAACCTCCATGCTTTCACACAAGCTGTTTCCGCTGCCTGTGCTTTCCCTCCTTCTGCCCTCTGCACCTCTAGGAAGCATTGTTCAAGCCTCCTAACCAGAGCCGACTGCTCCCTCGATTGAGGTGACTCTGCACCTAGCACTTGCCTTTTGGATCAATGTCTCTGTGAGTGTTGAAGGGTATTTGTGTCCACGGGGCTGTCTTCTTGAGGGGCAGACTGTGCTTTCTTTATTTTGGAATCTTCAATGACCAGCACAGGGCCTGGCGTGTTTGCCAATGAACTTTCTATTGTCTTCTAGTCTCTTTTCTCAGTATATTTTTCTGAGATGAAAAAAAAAAATGTAATAATAAATACCCATTATCCTATTATCCGAGAGGGATCAGGTCAATGATTTTCAGTTTGAGGAGAACATAAGAATGACTGCCGGGCGTGATGGAGCACACCTGTAGTCCCAGGGGCTCGGGAGGCTGAGGCAGGAGGATCGTGAGTTCAAAGTCAGCCTCAGCAACTCAGAGAGGCACTAAGCTGTTGGGAGAAATCCTAGTTCTTGGTCTGCAGCAGTTAATGTCTCAAGTGTATAAACTTACAGAGAGGAGCATTTTGCTCTGACCACCTAGGAATGTAAACAACTGCCCCCAAATTTACCTAGTGTTACCAAGGGAATCTGTATAGGGGCCTGGTGGTCTGATCCCCCGTGGCACATTGTGATTGGGTTAAAAGTCTATAAAATGTATGGTTTTTCCTGCAATAAATGAGTTTACAGGTTGCTTGCCACAAGCCTGCTCTTACCCAACTCCCGGGGTTTGGGTTATGGCTCTGTCGTCTCTTACCTGCGCCTGAACTAGCCTGGCACCCCTACACTAAGCAACTCAGTGAGACCCTGTCTCTAGATAAAAAGTAAAAAAGGCTGGGGATATGGCTCAGTTATTAAGTGCCCCTGGGTTCAATTCCTGGTACCAAAAAAGAAAGAAAGAAATTATGTGAATGAGCTTGTTAAAAATAGAGATGCTCAAACTGCAGCTAGACCACCCAGCCACTGCCCCAGTGTGTGTGTGTGTGTGTGTGTGTGTGTGTGTGTGTGTGTGTACAGGCACATGCATGTCTTTCACAAACTTCCAGTTGATTCTAAAACCCATCCCTGATTAAGGGTCACTGCTTAGGTGATTTCTAACATTTTTGCACCACACACGACGTGGCTGTAGCATCTTTGTACATGAATCTATCTCTTCCCTGCCTCAGGGTAGAGTCCTAGGGATGGAATCCTGAGGGCAGGAGGCTTTCTGAGGCTCTTGGGACAGGTCCCCAGCTACCCTCAGAAGGGTGATGCTGCCTCCCTCTGCCACAGCAGCTTCAGAGGGGGCTTGTCTCATCGGCCCCCACAATTACAGCCACTTTGGACAAAAAAGAATACAAGAATAGTTGCTATTAAATGTGAGAGAAAAATTGCCTAGCTGGGTGGTTTTTCAAGAGAGGCATTTAGCAAGCTTTTGATGCCTAATTACTGTTTAATCAATCCGAGGAACACACAGACTCATTATTTTCCTTTCGCAGAGTCTGAGGATTGGAACGCGGGATTGGGGATTTTGCCAGCGCCATGAGCGCCTGTCACTTCACCAGTTTCCCAGGCTTGGGCTGGGCTGTTTCACTCTCTCTCTCCGCCTCCCAAATGCTCAGCTAAGGGGCAGCTCTCCTCAGCCAAGGACATCTCACCAGCGAGGAGATCCACTTGCAGGCAGGGGCTGGCTGCCCTCACCCAGAATATTCTTAGCTGTCATGTTTTCTCTTCTTTCCTCCTCCACCCCATGCTGGTGAGCAAATGTGCCCCTGGCAGAACCTCTCAGCTTGGACTCCCATGGGGCTGGGGTGTAGCTAGGCGGTAGATGGCATGTGGGTTCCATTTCCAGCCCTGCACTGGGACCCACTTGCCCCAGAGGGAGGAGGCCCCACCGGGCAGCTCGTTCCTGCTCAGAATGGCGAAGGCTGCACTCACTTCCCGGTCCTTCAAGACAGGAGGGTTTCCAGGAGCTACAGTGTAGCCAAGAAGTTTCTAGAAGGAGGTAAACTTGCCATGTCCAAAGGAGAACAATATTCAGTCAGAGGTTCCATGTGATCATCCTCCGACCTGAAGAAGACCCACATATGTGCATGAACCTAGGTGCAATTTTTTTAAAAAAAAGTCTATTAATGGGCAACTGGTTAAATAAATGAGGGTCTTTCCATATTCTGGGGTGGTTCATTGTACCAGGTAGTTAAAAATAACGAGGTTAAAAAAAGAAAGAAAACTACGAGGCAGATGTGTAGGGATGACACGTAAATAAATATCTGCTGTTAAATGGAAACAGAAGAAAATATGTATAAATGATTCCCTTATGCAGGGGAGCAGCTGGGTAGGAGAAATGCCTCTCATGTTCTATGACACAGGAGGGCAGGGGAGCTATGACTGACAACAACTAATTGAACAGTTCAAAAATACCTAATAGAGAGGACTTCAGATGTCCCCAACACAAAAACATGGTCTGTATGGGGTGGGGTGGGGGTGTAGCTCAGCAGACAAGCACTTGACAGTGTGTGCAAGGTCCCAGGTTCTACATCTGGCACTGCAGAAACATGTCACTCACACACACACACACACAGATCTCTGAGGCGATAGATACAGTAATTACCCTCACCTGATCATTGCACATTGTATTCATGCATTGAAATGCTCCACTGTAACTTATAAATATGTATAATCACTGTGTTAATAAAAATATATTGATTAAAAAGAGTCCATTTATGTAAAAAAGAAATACTTATTTTATTCGCCCAATGTTTAATGAGGACCACTTTTATACCTGCCAGGTATGGCTACTGCCAGGGCTTATAACTACCCAGTAAATAATGGAAGGAACCGTTGGTGCTGGTTCTCCGTAGACAGGGTGTAGGGGGCAGGGAGATGGTGGCCATGAGGGTTTTCATGTTTTACTCTTTACTCTCCTTTTTTGGGTGGGGGTACTAGGGATGGTACCCAGAGGCACTTAACCCCTGAACCACAACCCCAGCCCTTTTTATTTTTATTTTTCATTTTGAGGCAGGGTCTTGTTAAATTGTTCCGAGCCTCACTAAGTTGTTAAGGCTGGCTTTGAACTTGTGATCCTCCTGCCTCAGCCTCCAGAGTCGCCAGGATTACAGGTGTGTTGCATCACTGTTGCTATAGTTACCTCCCAGTATTCCATTCAAATTATAAATCCACAGATGGATTAATCCACTGATGAGGCTAGGGCTCTCATAAATTAATCATTTCACCTCTGAAATTGGAGAGATCATGTTTCCAACACAGGGCTTTTGGGGACACTTCATCACATCTCCAGACCACAACAACCTCTAATTACTTGCTGTCTCTTTCCTGTCCCCCCAGGGTGCTTTCTGAGGGCAGGAACCTTTCTGTTAGGCTTACTCGACTCCCAGGACTTGGCCCTGCACATGGCACATAGTAGGGATTCAAGAAAGAAAGGATCTTTTCAGATTAGGAGCTGGGGGAAAAGACAGTGAGGGGGGTCTTGGTCTAGGAGTCCTGAAGTTCAGAATAAACTTACTTACCTGGCTCCCTCTCCTGGGGTTCTCTCCTACCTGACCAGTCTGGTTTGAGGACTCCCAGGTTGAGCTTTGTGACTTTGAGAAGTTTCAGGACAAAAAACTCACCATCCAACATTTCTTGTATTCCTAAAGAGCAAAGAGTGTTGTTCCTTGAGTTTGCCAGGAAAGCCTGAATGGTCTTGGAGGGGCCGTGCTTAGCAGTGGTGCCTGACTCTAGCTGAATATTAGGATCACCTGGGCAACATTCAAAAACCACAGCATCCAATTTCCTCCCAGACCAATTCAATAAGGATCTCTAGGGCTGGAACTCAGGCATCTGAGAGTTGGAAAGCTCCCCCAATGATTCCAATGAGCAGCTAACATTGCAAACCTCTGCTCTAAGCTGTTGGGTATTGGGAAGAGAAGTGGACTGGTTGTGTCTCCCTTAACCAGCCATGTGACTTTGGGCAAATTGCTTGACCTCTCTGAACTTTATTTTCCTCGTTTATAAAATGAAATAATCCTGTCTTCACACAATAGCGTAAGGCTTAATTGAAATCATTATTTGAAAGAGCTCAGTTCATTGTGAACCAGGATACCAATGTAAGTTGTCATTTTCTGATTTGGTTATCGGCTCATCAAAGAGTTGGAGGCTGGGCAGGGCACTGCTGGGTTAACAGGGGGAGGAAAGAAAGGAAACTGAGTGACTAGCATAAGAAGGATAGAGTTAAAGGACCTCCTGAACGTTTGGACTAGGGCAGGGTCCAGCCCTAGGGGAAGCCAGGGTGACAACAGGGTCTGGGTGTATATCTTATTTTGTTCCTAAAGCTCCGTTATTTTCTCATTCTGGGCGTGGCCAGCACGAGGAGCTGGAGGTGTCAATCATCTGAGTTAAAGACCTACAAGATGGGAAGGTGCTGAAGGACAGCGTTAGGCTCTCCTGGGGAGCTTGCCAGCAGACAGGGTCCCTTCATGGGGTCCCCCTTCACATCCACTAAAGAATCAAAGATTCTCCTGGGTTTGTGCACCTGGGCCCAAGCCCGCAAGGACCATCCCCACGGTCACCCCCACCCCCAGAATAAAGAGGACAATCCACAATTGAACAGCAGCCATTCTGCCTGACTCATCCACCTCTAACGGGCCCTCTGCTCTTCTACCTAGACCTTTCCCTTGGCCTACCAGCTGCCCCTCCTTCCACACCGTGCTCAGTAATGCACGTGAGCCTGGCGTTGCCCTGCCCAGTCCCCAGATCGACCGATTCTTGCCAAGAAAATAAGTAAAAGAGAGCTGGGCGTGGTGGCACATGCCTGTGATCCCAGCAACACAGGAGGCTGAGGCAGGAAGATCCCAAGTTCGAGGCCAGACTCAGCAACTTACAACTGGAGATGTAGCTCAGTGGTGGTGAACTCCTGGGATCAATTTGCCATAGCAGAAGAATAAAAAACTCGTAACTGCAATGAACGTCATTCCCTTATAGATATTAACTCTTGATCATGACGATTGTTCCTTTTAAAACAAATAGGGGTCCAGGGTCTGGGAGTGTGGCTTGGTGGTAGAGCGCTTGCCTGGCATGTGTGAGGCACTGGGTTCAATCCTTAGCACTGCATATAAATAAATAAATAAAATAAAGGTATCATGTCCATCTACAACTAAAAAAAATTAGTAATTTAAAAAAAATAGGGGTTCAATCTCCTACCTCCACTCCTTTGTACCCCAGGCAGGCAGGATGCCATCTCTTCCTTTTTCACCTGCCCATGGGCTTGACCTTCCTTCTCTCAGAGAAATAAGCCAGAGAAACAAGAGAACCATTGAGAGGGAGTTCAGGGTTACTGCAGCTATACAGCCCAACTCACAGAGATCTCAAGTCTTTCTTTTTTAAAAAATATTTTTATTAGTTGTTGATGAACCTTATTTTTTCTATGTATTTGGTGCCAAGAATCGAACCCAGCGCCTCACACATGCTAGGCAAGTGCTCTACCACTGAGCCACAACCCCAGCCCCCAAGTCTCTTTCTTAGGCAATTCATTGTGACTTAAAGTGTGCCCAAAGATGGTAGTTCTTCCTTTTTTTAATGTTGGAAAAATTTAAGCTTTTATAAAGGTATGAGGAATAGCACAAAACCACTTGCAAACTTTAATCCAAATTCATTAGTTGTTAACATTTATCCATTTGCTTTCTCTCTCTGTGTGAATACACAGTGCATTTTTAAAAAGTATTTAAATTTTTATTGGATCCTTTGAAAGCTTCAGGCATGATGCTAAATTCCTAAACTTCATGTATTGCTCAAGAATGAGGACATTATGCATACCCACAGTATATTATCACATTGGAGAAATTTAACATGAATACCATGTTTTATCTAATATGCATTCCATACTCATTTTTTCCATTTGGACCAATAATGTCCTTTATTGAATAATTTATTTTTGGGTGCTGGGAATCGAACCCAGGGCCTGTGCTTACAAGGCAAGCACTCTACCGATTGAGCTATCTCCCAACCCCCTAATAATGTCCTTTAATAGCTCCGCCTCCCCCGCCCCCCTCCTTCAGATCTGGGATCTGATCCAGGATTGGGTGTTGCATTTGTGTCTAGATTCTTGCGTCCCTTTTAACCTAGAGAAGTTTCTCAACCGATTTTGGTTTTTCTAACATGAAAATCTTTGAAAAGTCCAAGCCAATTGTGGTAAAAGTATAATTACTTGAAACGATGCTCAAATTCAGCGTGAGAGCTTTTCCCTGAAAACGGAAAGTTCGTCTATGCTGCCGCCAGGTGGCGCTCTCAGCAGGCCGTGGTCCTGAAAAGCCCTTGAGAAAGGATAATTTGAGGGACGCAATCGTGTTTTGTGTCAATCAAGCCTGTGATGTTGGAAGTGCCCATGCCTTTGTAAAGGCACGTGGTGTCCTTTCGAGCGGGGCTTCGAATGTGAGTCGCCTGTGGATCTCCTTAATCAGGATTCTGCTGTGGTAGATGTGCAGTGTCCTAGAGATTGCCTTTCTAACACTGCCACATGATTGCATTTGAAGAAATGTATCTGTCTATAATTAGGCAGCTTTTATTTTTATGTCATAGTCAGCAACAAAGCTGGTCTGATCTATTGCTCTCCTGCTCCTTCCCGACCTTCAGCCTCCTTGCTTCTGTACCACAGGGCCCTTGCTTTAGCTGACCCTCTGCCTGGAAATCGGTTCCCTCATATCCTGTGCCTTGGCTAAACCCCTCAGCAACCTGGAGTCTGCTCAGATCTCATCTTCTTAAGGATGCTTTCCCAGGCCACCCTGTTGAGTACTGCCACCTTCCCCTAACCCTGCCTGCTGTTCTCCCACAGCCTGCTGACTCTTTTTGGGTTAGCCCTTACCTTCTCACATGTCACAATCTATTTATCTGTCTTGTTTATTTCTGTCTCCCTCTGCAGGCAGCTAAGTTCCACCTGGCAAGGGACCTTTGTTTTCTTCACTGCTCTATCCCAAGCATTCAGAAAGGTGTCTGGCACATAGTAGGTGTACAAGAAACATTTGCTGAATGAATGAAGCTTCAAAGGACCTTCAAGAGAATGGAACCAATCCCCTGACTTTATGGACGAAGAAATGAGCTTCAGGTCTTTGGGTTAGAAGAAGACCCGCCCAAGTCCTCACAGACTGCGGGGACATTATTCCTAGTCACCCGAATGAACATGAGTTAAAAGTTGGACTTGTTTCTGCTAGTGAATTTCTAAGCTCTAGTTTTAATTTTTATAGTTGATGCTAGGCCTTTCCCCAACACATCGGAAGCACTGACAAGAGAAAGGTTAGTATAGGACGGAGTAGTGAGGAATCAGATGGGGGGGATGTTATCTAAAGGAAGAGGGAGTTGATGGAACAGGCTCTTGGCGGTTGTTAATTACGCTAATGGGCTGCAGAACTTGGCTCTACATTCTTTGGCAGCTGAAGTTAAACAGGAAGCACGTGGAACTACATAGTGTTTGTTGTCTGACCTAAGAAAACCTGAGGTCTCAGCAGGGACCCATGTCCAGGAGGAATTTAGTGGTAGAAAACCCTGTGTCTATTGGGTCCCAAATTGGATGAGGTTCGCCACCAGAAACCAAAGTCATGGTTTAAGAATATAATCCTTTTATCTGCAAAGACTAAGAGGACTAAGAGAATAGCCAGGTGTGGTGGTGCATACCTATAATTCCAGTGTTTCAGGAGACTGAGGCAGGAGGATTGTAAGTTTGAGGCCAGTCTCAGCAACTTAGTGAGACCTGTCTCAAAATAAAAGATAATTTTAAAAAAGGACTGGAGATGCAGTTCAGTGGTAGGGTACCTCTGGGTTCAATTCCCTATACTGAAAAAAAAAAAAAAAAAGAGAGAGTATAAAGTTAATTCTTTTTTGCTTTGTGGTTCAGGTGAATTATACTGTGATGATCCAAACTAAAAATAAAAATGAGAACTAGAGAATCTAGAGGATAGTTTCAACATATCTAGGAGTATCTTTTACAAATATCTGAAGTCTCAAATTTTTGATAAACATAGAGTCACAGCAGTCCATGAACAGGATTTGCATTTATTCCACAAATATTTATTGAGCTTCCACTGCAGATGTTCTTTTCTACTCTCCTGCCAATGGACCCCATACTGTTCAAGTGTAAGGACTCTAACATAAAGAGTTGGCAAAGACCCTCATGTGAGCTCAATTATCCACTTAGCATTTGTAGGTTGATAAGAATACATTCCCATGCATGGCAAATGGATGAAATTGGAGAATATCATGCTAAGTGAGATAAGCCAATCTCAAAAATCCAAAAGACTAATGATCTCACTGATAAGGGGATGATAATACATAATGGAGGGTGGGAGGGGGGCAAGAAGGGAGGAAGAAGGGACTGTATAGAGGGAAAGAGGGGTGGGAGGGGTGGGGGGGAGGAAAAAATAACAGAATGAATCAAACATCATTGCCCTATGTGAATGTATGATTATGCAAATGGTATGCCTTGACTCCACGTACAAACAGAAACAACATGTATCCCATTTGTTTACAATAAAAAAAAAAAAAAAAAGAATACATTCCCATGCATTTCAGACCTTTTGCAATGAGTTCAAAGTCTCTCAGATCTGGGGATCCACTTTGTAAGTAGATCTTTAACACTAACTGGAGTTAACCCTATAAACATTTGACATTCTAGCAACTTACCCCTGCACAAACATGACTGGAAAATCTGACTTTTCTGAGCAAAGCACCATAAGTTCCAGAGACCATATATTCCAGGTGTTCTGCTGCATCCTCTGCACCTGCTACAGGATCTGGGCTTTAATGGAGACTATAAACTCTTTAAGAAGAATTTCTTGCAAAAATATTCAATAAAATGAGTCCTCTGAGTGCTGGCTAGGCTTGCTTACCAACTCTGCTACCCATTGCTACCTACCAGCCCCCAAGAGTGTGATTCAAGTTTGATTTAGGAGCCATGGCCTACCTACCCCAAACGTGGTGTGCAACAAACATCACATGACTTCATCATCATAATGAAATATAATCTGTCTCTGATTCCTCATTTTTCCAGGCTATTGGGACAATTGACCTCTATTGGAAAATAGCTTCCTCTCCAGGGTTGCAAATGAATTTAAAAGTCTCACCAGGCACGGTGGCATATGCCTATAATCCCAGCGGCTTGGGAGGCTGAGACAGGAGGATCACAAATTCAAAGCCAACCTCAGCAATTTAGAAAGGCCTTGTCTAAAAATAAAAATTTAAAGGGCTGGAGACATGTTTTTTTTTTAAATTTATATTTAGTATTTTATGTTACTGGGGATTGAACCCAGGGGTTTCCACTGAACTAAACCCTTAGTCCTTTTTGTCTTTTATTTTGACATAGGTTCTTGTTAAATAGCTAAAGCTAGCCTTGAATTTGTAATCTTCCTGCCTCCCAAGTAGCTGGGATTATAGCCCAATAATCCCAGTGCAGGGACATACATTTTTAAATCAACATCCTGTGGCATTAGATCCTGCCTTAGGGTCTGTCCTCACTTTGGAAGGCACCAAGATTAACTTTTCTTCCTTTTCCCAGGACCCAGACTCTGTAGAAGTCCCTTACACTGATTTCCTCCTTCTGCAAATTCTGGCCCCAACAACTCAATCCCCGAGGAGGGAGGGTTGGTGTACCAGGAACTAATGGAACAGTTTCTGGCACTAAACCAGATCCTCCCGTGCCAAGAGGTTCCAGGAAAACTAGCACATCCCAGATCAGAAGGAAGTAAGGCAGCAACTGGGGACTTTTTCCTAATGAATCCAATGAGTCCTTGGAAAAATAATCCACCACGGGTCAATTGTATGTAGAAAACAAGTTGGAGGCTTTGGGGGGCTTTTTACCCCCTTTCCTAAAGAGAGAAAAAAAAAAATACAAAATATTCCATGCACTGGTTTTCAAAATAAATCACTGGGAACATAAGGCTCATCCATAAATATTAGCAATGCATAACCTTCGGTCCTGTGCTGGCCAGTTCATGGGAGGGGGCAAAAAAGGGAAATGATGAAATGGAGGAGGAAGAGGAATGGAAAAGAGAGAGCAGAGAAAGAGTCGAAAGTGAGGGAGAACTTTGGAGAAGACCAGAGAGAGAAACTCGGTCGTATCTCAGAGACGTGGCGACAAAGCCCGAGAGACCAAAGTGCAGCTTGAGAAGGTTCCAGAGACAAAGCTGAGATTGTTATTTGAGGGTAAACCACTGACTTCACACCTTCCCACTTACATGAGCTTCTTAGAAACAGAAAGTCCGAGCTGTGAGATGTGAGCTAGGTCCTTCCACTCCTTCCTATCCTGAGTGGGATGATGTCACCCCGCTACCCATTTCATGTCCAAATGGAGGCTCAGAATGAGAGCTTATTTGGAAACAGGGTCTTTTGGATGTAATTTGTTAAAATGGGGTGAGCCCTCGGTTCCATAACTGATGTTCTTTTAAGAAGCCACGTGAAAACAGACACTGGATGATCCGTGGAAGGACATCCCTTGACGACCAAGGCAGGCACCGGAGTGACCGACTAGAAAAAGCCAAGAGCCTGTGTGGGGTGTGTAGCACCACCAGCAGCTCAGTTTAGACTTCTGGTGTCCAGAACCATGCGACAGTAGAGTTCTGCTGTTTTAAGCCACCTAATTGAGATAATTTGTCATGGCAGTCCTTGGGGGAAAGAAAACACACCTTCTTTTGCAGAAGAGGCATCTCCAAGGTCTCTGAGTCAACAGGTGGTCAGCCTCCTATTCCAACTTACCTTTTTCTTTAAGAATTTTATTTGCTTTCCGGCATCCTTCATCTTATCTGAACATAGGAATAATATTTCCCTTCTATTGTCAAAGTTCATTTTGAAATAATGGTCTGTTTTCTGAGTTTTGAAATCCATATGAAGGGACAATTCAGGTTTTTAGAAATACTTTAAACTATGAAGCTTTTCAATAAGTTTATTGCCTGTTCCTTTGGTGTTCTGGGTCAGGCTAAGAGTTCATTACTTTTGAGAGGGGAGGGCTGCCTTTGGAAGGACATTTAGGTTACCACGTGTTTTCTTATGCTGAGCACCTTGGGTGTTTTGTTTTGTTTTGGTACTGGGGATAAAACCCAGGGGTTCACTACCACTGAACCACATCCCTAGATCTTCTTCTTTTTTTTTTTTTTTTTAATTTTGAGATAGGGTTTTGCTAAGTTGCTGAGGCTGGCTTTGAACTCCTACCTCAGCTTCCCAATTTGCTAGGATTACAGGGGTGCATGCACCACCATGCTCAGCTACTCTGAGCAACTTTGTGAAGGCAAGCCAAGTCCTGCTGGGGACATCGGATGAAAGACTGTCTTTGAAGTAGACCTGCCCCCCACCACTTTCTTTTTTTCAGGGCTGGGCATGGAACCCAGGACCTCACACATGCTAGGCAAACACTCTACCACTAAGTGACACCCGCGGCCCCAAAGAACACTCTTTGATAGAAAATGTATCAACCACTATTGTGGAGATTTAAGCTGACATCAAATCACACCGTGTCCATAAGAGGTTTTAATTATTTAGAAGTCCTTAACCCTTTTTTTGGATCATGGCTCCCTCTGAGAAATGGATAAAAGCTATGGATTTTTTTTTTTTTGCCAGAAAACCTCACGCCCTCGCCATTCTTTGCCCCTACTCTCAGGGCATTCCCAGATGCCAGGCCCCACTTGATCCTCCACCCGCTGGACCCTGGGTTGAGGCTCTCAGCTTGCAGCTGTCCTCGCAGCCCGCTGGGGTCTGAGACATCTCCCTCCTGTTCACCTTGTCTTCTGCGATTCACGGCTGAATCCGGCCTCTGCAGCTGGGCCTTTCTTTCCAACCTGCTAATGACCCAGGGGGCATCTTAGAAACAATGGTGCTGGGGAGCCAAGCTCTTGCTGAGCATCTTGGGGCCCTCTCCCTTCTCTCCTCTGAGATGGAGGCAGGCAGGTGGGAGTCTGGCAGAAATTCCCAGGGACTTCACCTGACAGACTGTCCTGCTATTCCTTGAAAGCACCATGTTCTCTCTTGCCTCTGGTTCTTCTAGAACCTTCTCCCTTTGTCTGCTGTGCTCCTCACCCTACCTTTCCCACCTGGTGCCCTTCTGTTGGTTCAGGTCTTTCACTAGACCCAACTTCCTCCTGAACTTTTCCTGACCTCCCTCTGCTCTTCCACGTGCCCCCCCATCTGTACTATTTGGTTCCCTCGAGATCCCTGTCACACTGTGTTGTCATGGGTGTTGCTCATCTGTGTCTGCATGTTCCAGGAGTGTGGGGGCCACATGATCCTTACCATCCTCCTACCCAACACTCAGCTCGGTGTCCCAAGCACAGGGTGTGACAGGTACAAACTTCTTGGGTAAACAGATGAATAACAGGAAGCCTCCATGCAGGGTGGCTCAACTTTGCCACTACTGGCATCTTGGACTTGGTGACTTGTGGGTGACTGTCCTCTCACAGTGGGAGGTAACCTGCATCCTTGGTTTCTACCCACCAACCACCGGTGGCTGGTGGCACATTCACCCGGTCATGACAACAAAACATGTCTCTGGACACTGTTCAGTGACCAATGGGGGACAAAACCACCCTGGTTAAGAACCTTTGCTTTAATGAATGACCATTGACCTTTGGGGTCACATTGCCCATCTTGAGTCTAGTTCAGATAGTCAATCAATGAACATTGATCGGGCCAGTAAATGATGGTGAAATGAGCAACTGACTTCTTGTGGGTCCTCAGAAGAGGGATAAAATTTTACTACACAGAGCTGTAACGAATAGGTCCCCTGCCGAGAAAGCTGCCCGCCTCGCTCCCCCGCCCCTCTGCACACCTACTCAGGCTTGGGTGCTTGGTTATGTCAGCTACTTAGGGAGGCTGAAGTCGGGGTCCTGGGCTGAGATCATTTTTTTAACCATTAAATCAACTCAGGAAGATCCCTGCTGGGGTGATTTTGTCCTCAGAAATAGAGGGAAATAATTAAAACTCATGTACGTTCTATCAACAGGGTGTTCCTGCCAGTGACCTTTCTCTGGTGGCAACAGGGGACTAAAACGTTGATACAGGGACTCTTCTTGACTCTCCCCAAGTGATGGAAATGTCGGACTTGAAGGTCATTCAAGGTTGTGTAATCGTCATCTCGTCCTTTGGTTTGAACCTGAGTCCAGGTCCCCAAACCTTGGGAATGTATAATATTTTTGTGATGGTTTGTGCTGGAGTAGGAATCCCTGACTTTCATCATATTTTCAAAGGAGTTTCAAATCCTCAAATGTATCCTGGCAGGTGACCCATAACTATAATCCCAGTGGTGCGGCTTGGGAGGCTGAGGCAGGAGGATTGCCAGTTCAGAGCCAGCCTCAGCAACTTAGCGAGGCCCGAAGCAACTCAAGTGAGACCCTTTCTCAAAATAAAATATAAAACGGCTGGGGATGTGGCACAGTGGTTAAACTTCCCTGGGTTCAATCCCCACCATCCCCGCCCCCCAAGCCCCTCAAATATGAATAGTCACTAGTCTAATCTCTTCATTTGAGAGTAAAGGAAATGGAAGCTCAGAGTTTAAGCGGCTCCTTCAAGTTTCAGCAGTTGGAATCTGGGAGAGCCCAGATGCACACTCAGACTTCCCACTACCTTTCTGGCCAGCCAGGAGGGGCAGGGGTGTTCTGAAGGAGGACTGGACCTGGCGAGGAAAGAAGTCCGAGGTCACTAGAGAGGATGGTTCCTGAGGACTCGGGGGTTAGGGAGGAGTGTACCCTGCCAAGAGGGTGGCCAAATAAAATAAATGATGGTGTATTACATTTAAAATTCAGGCAGATGAATTATTTTCTGGGTATAAGTATATCCCAACCATTACATGGGATAGACTTACACTAAAAAAACTTATTTGTCATTTCTATGAAATTCAGATTGAACTGGGTACTTGGATTTATGTATCTATTTAAAATTTTTGTGCTGAGTCTTGGGTACTGGGTGCCTGGGATTTATGTATTCATTTAAATTTTCTTGTGCTAAATCTGACAACCCGGTGTGCTAGGGATGGCCCCAGAGTCTTCAGCTGGGAAGTGAACACTAAGCCACGCGCTGACAGGTTTTAATGACTTCCAAGTCTGAGACTCACACTGCCTCTGAGCCTGACCTCCGTTGAAGCCACATGGGCCCTTGGTCTATGCAAGGCACAGCTGGTAATGAGCCCAGCTTGGTCCTCTCTGTGACTCCAGAGGCCTGAGGAGGCTTGGAGTGTGTTACAGGTGTCCCATTTGCATGTGGCCTTTCAGAAGATGACATTTCACAGATCCGTGAAGAGTAAAGATCAAATTTATTTAATACAGCACCCCTCAGGGCCCCCGCCGCTGCGTCACCGAGGCCACCAGGGAAGGCTGTCTTGGTTAGGTGTGTGTACTCCGCAGCACAACGGCCGCGGCCCTGCTTCCACGCTCCCAAGACCCCCTCAAAACCATCTGGAGACCTCAGGAGACCATTTTTTTAAAAGTAAGGAATAAATAAAAAAAAAAATTAGTAAGAAAAATACACATTTCATTTTTCTATTGAAAATACTATCCGCTGTAGGCAACCATCGTCTCGTCTTTTGGCCCTCAGCAAGGTAGAAGAGAAGAGAGCTCAGAAGCCCTGGGCCTGCTCCTCCTTCGTTTTCGGTCGTGAGCGTCGCCAGGATGAACCTCGTCTTCAGGCTGGTGTTTCAAAGGAGATGCTCCCAAGCAGCGGTGTTTCCCCATCATGGCCAGTGAGGTCACAGAGGGGACGGAGAGAAGCTGTATGGCCAGCAGTGTGCACTTCCAGAGGACAAGGACTACCCAGAGCTACGGGCTTTTGAAGGACCACAGGAAGAGAAAGAAAGAAGAAGGAAAAAAAAATACCCCAAACAAGCTGCCCCCAAACCAGGCCATTCTCTAGAAGTGACTGACTATAAAACAAAACCAGTTTCAGTGTAGGAGGGTACATGGGAAAGTTTTTTTTTTTGAATCTCTGTACAAGACAAAATATTCAAGTTTCAGAATATCCCAGTGGCCTGTTTACCCTGAACCTTCTCCTGCTCTTCCAAATTGCAAGGATGCTCCAACTTGGAAGGAGGGCCACTGGGCAAATAAACAGCCCCTCCTAATTTCTTTACACCCAACATTAACGCAGCAGGGTGGATACAAGAACTGGTGGCTCGGCCTGAGGAATTGCTAGGTTGCTGGGAGCAGGGCAGGTCATAAATAAATGCACAGAGCTCTTGGAACACAGGAAGCATCTGCTCCTCTTGGGGACGTGGATGTCCTCTCAGGAATGAGCACCTGTCTTCACGGTCTTAAGTCCCGTCAAGGGAGCCTTCCGTTCTCTGTAGTGACAAGAGACAACACAAGCTATGGTCACACTCCTCAGGATTGAAGATTGATTGCCCTGGGAAGTAGCTCAGTGGTAGAGTCCTCCTGGGTTCGGACCCCGGTACTACCCTGCCACAGATTTGGTTCTGTCTTTAAAAAGTAAAGGAATCCTGATACATTTTGATGAACCTTGAAAAAATTAAGCTAAATGGAATAAGCCAGGCATAAAGGGACAAATGCCAAATGATTCCACTTATATGATGTACAATAATTATCACATTTATAAAGACAGAAGGTGGAACAGCGGTTGCCAGGATCGGGGGTGGGGGCAATGGGGAGTTACAGTTTAATGGGCACACAGTGTCAGTTAGGGATGACGAGAAGTACCTCTTTTTTTTTTTTTTTTTTGCAGTACTGGGGATCAAACCCAGGGCCTCATGCACATGCTAGGCCAGTACTCTGCCATTCAGCCACATCCCCAGCCCTTGAATTATATATATTTATTTTTTCAGTACTGGGAATTGAACCCAGGGGTGTTCTGAGCTGCATCCCCAGTCCTTATTTTCAATTTCCTTTTGAGATAGGGTCTTGCTCAAGTCTGCAATCCTGCCTCAGCTTCCCAAGTCACTGGGTACAGGTGGGTGCCACCATGCCTGGCTGAATTATACATTTTTAAATGTTAAAATAATAAATTTCAGGTTTTGTATATTTCACCATAATAAAAAGTTTTTTTTTTTTTATATATATATAAAAGATTCCTCATGCCTTCTTCTAGTGTTCTTTAACTGATTCAAAGGTACTTGTGTCACTTTCCTGTCTCCCATGTGCCTGGTCCCTTATCTGACCCAGCACTGTTTTCTAAGCTGAGGATGCAAGAACCTGCCCTCAGGAACTTTATATTCTCTCAATTACTGATAAACCACACTACTATGAAGTAGAGCGGCCTTAACGAACCACAAGAATTCAGAGGCAATTAGAGGGCCCCGACCGGGGCAGCAGAGGAATCACAGAAGTGGAAAGATGCTTGCAGGACAAAGGAGCAGAGCATGCTGGGAGATGCTGGAGCAGAGGGCTCCTGGCCGACAGAGGGCCCAGAAGAGCAAGAAGCATCTGTGTCCACTCTTCTGGAACCTTCATGGGCACAGGACTCCTTGCTACTGATGGAATTCAGGAAGCAGGAGCAAGAAAGGATGTAGGGATTGCCTGAGCTTAGGCGCTCCATGGCCAGGCCCACCTGCTCTCTGAGGGTGAGATGGGATAGGGCCTCCATTTTGTTCTGGCCTTGCTAGATCTAAACCTTTTAGAACAGGATACACAGCTGAGGGGCCACAGTTAGAAAGTCAAGGCTCTGGCTCCTCCTGTGCTAGGAGAACCCCGGGCAAGTGGGGCAAAAGAGCTGTGTTGGCCCCAGGGGATTGGAGGTTCACCAGGGCCGGCAGCTACCCTCTACCATTTCCTCCACTCCGCCCCGAGGACCCTGAACGTGACCCTGGCGTTCAGTCTTTCTGCAGCCCCAGACCAAGCCCCTTCCTAGACACCTCCACTCTCCCTCTCTGGGGCAGATAGTGCCCAGGGCACTGCTGCAGGACCAAGACTAGAAACGGAAAGGGCTGGACCACAGTCGGCAGGGCCTCAGAGAAGTAAAAGTTAACATGCTCTTACCTAGGGACTGGACTTGCTGTGCTTGAATCAGAGGCCAGCTGTCAGCCTCCCAAGTACAGCCAGAATGTGATGTGGACCTCCTCAAGGGGCATTTTCCTTTTAACCTCCACTGAGATCTCTAATTTCTACTTCTAGAAAGTACTCTGAGCATTTCCCATCTACTAAGACTGTGCCAGGAGATCATTTAATCCTTGCAACAACTAGGCAAGGAGTTTTTATGTCCTCAGTTTATAGACAAGGAAACAGAGGTCTTGAGAGGTTAAGAAGTTTTCTCAAAGTGACATGGCTACACAGCTTGTTAGGGGGAAGTTGAGTTTGAATGTGAATCTCCAATTCCTAAGTCAAAGCTTGAAAGGTTGCATCCTATGCCTCAGGTAAGCAATTCCCCAAGCATGGCAGGGGCATTACAGGGACCAATAAAGTAAATCCCCTGACCACACTTACTGTTTTCCAGAGTGTTTGATGGAAAGAACTTTAAAGTGGATAATCAATTAGCTCTTATGGTGGTTTGCACTGTTTCTCATTTAGACCTTAAGAAAATCCTAGAGCTGGGCATGGTGGTGCACACCTGTAATCCCAGCTACTCTGGAGGCTGAGGCAGGAGGATCAAAAGTTTGAGGCCAATCTCAGCAGCTTAGTGAGATCTTGTCTCAAAGTAAAAGATAAAAAGGGCTGGGGATGTGACTCAGTGGTAAAGTGTTTGGCTAGCATGCACGAAGCCCTGGGTTTAATCCCTCCCTAGTCCTCCTCCCATGTCCCCCCAAAAGAAAAAAATTTTAATAAGTGGTCATTATTGTTGTTGCTATCATGCTGTTGCTGATCATCTCTACTTTGTAGACAGGGAAACTCAGGTTTGGGGAGCACAGGGTCACCCCAAAGAGGGCTGCAGAGCTGGAGAACCCACTCTCCAGTCTCTTGAACTCTGCTCCTGGGCAAGTTCCAGTGCAGCTCAGTTGCCTGCTGGTCCTGAGAAAGAGGGAAGTGAGATGTCACTGGCAAATGCCATCCTCACCCCAACCCACCATAAAAAAACAGGTTCTCCTCAAGATCCCAAGACCCTTGCAGGTTCAGATTCACCCCTTTTACTCAGGCACAGGGTGTTCTCTTGTACTTATCTGTCTGCATTGGCCACAAACACAATTTATAAACAAGGCAAAAATGGCAGAGGAAAAATGAAGTCAGAATGTGCCATTGAAGCAAGTCAAACAATACCAAATTAGTAGCTGGCTAAGTGGCTGTCTCATTGTTCAGATATTTCCTCCAATATGTTTTCAGAAGCAACGGCCATTAAACAAGAGGGGAATGATCGCCAGGTTTGATTTCAGGAAGGAACTCCCCTCCCATTTCCCTGTTAGGCGATTCAATTAATTTTCTCCTGACCTGCGCGCTCAGGCTGATTATTAGGGAAACTATACCTGCTTCTTTTATAAACAAAATCCACTCGCTTAAAGATTCAAAATTCCATCCCCGATAGCCAGGAGCCCCCTGTCTCCCACCAAACGAGGGGACGGGACCAGCCTGGCTGAACTCTAGGGAGCTTTGTGGGAGCAGAATTTTGGGGCCCACGGAAAAAGAGAAAGTTCTGTCTGAACTGGAGCTTGGAAACTTTGTCCAGGGAGACCCTTTGGATGGAAGACAAAGTAAATATGTTGATCCTGCATTGTGTCTATCACAGCAGAGAACACTTTTTTTTTTTTCAGTGCTGGGGATCGAACCCAGGGCCTCGTGCTTGCAAAGCAAGCACTGTACCAACTGAGCTATCTCCCCAGCCCAAGAACACATTTTTATCAGGGTCCCACACTGGCTAGGGAGCAAAGATCTCACTCTCTAGAGGCCACTATTACTGGGACAGTGACTTTACTTCTTACAGGGAGTCTTATGTTGTGGACAGCACTGGCCAGGAGCCTAAAGACCTGGCCCAGGTGATGCTGGCCAAGCGTTCCATCAATGCAGCCCTCAGGTTCCTCGTCTATAAACAGGGCTCCCTGCTTTTCCAATGCCACTGTCTCTGATTTCAGGAGTCTGGGTGGGTGTAGGCTAGAGAAAGACATCCATTTCATTCCTCTTTTCCTTAAATTGATAGCTTTCCTCCATAAAAAGAATGTCAGTGGCTTCCTGTCTGTCAAAGGCATAATAAGCTCTGTTTTACAAGAATTCAGACTTGGGCAAAACAAAGGAAGCCAGGGGCCCGCTGGAAGGGCTAGCAGAAACCTTGCTGCAAGTTCTTCCCAGACTTAAAGAAGCAGTTTATGAGGCAAATTCCTCATTTCTGAAGAGAATAGCTGCCCAGTTAACTCTTGCTTTGCTGGGTAGCTCGCAAAAAGGTTGAGAGTGGGAAAATAGTAGGAGACAGGTCTCTGCACAGTTTGAACTTGGGTCTCTGTGTCTTTCTTAAAAAAAAAAAAAAAAGTAGCTGGGAATAGTGGCACAAACCTATTATCCCAGCTCCTTGGGAGGCTGAGGCAGGAGGATTGCAAGTTTGAGGCTGGTCTGGGCAATTCAGTGAGCCTCTGTCTCAGAATAAAAAGTAAAAAGGGCTGGGGATATAGCACAGTGACAGAGAGAGAACTTGGGTTCAATTCCCAGTACCAAAAAGGAAGGCAGGGGGAAGCAATAGGTACCCTGGATTCCCAATCTTATTAGATGATTTCCAGGGTCCCCTTTCCTATGTGGGCTGAGATGTAATGATAGAAATAGTGGAAGAAAATATTCAAAATCAGAATTGGCCCCGGCTAATCAGAGGAACTCAGGGTTCCTGGTCTAAAACAGCATGGGCGGGGGAGGGGGATCGGGGAAAGCAGGCCCTGGGAGAGTCAGGAAATATTTCACTGCTCCATGGAGCACTTTTTAAAATGATGTATGTGAAATGCGTACTTACAGAATATCTGTTTTCCATGAAATCTACAAAACAAAGGATAACACATCAGTAAGCATGGCAAAGAGCACACGGGGGCTTCCCCACCAGCTCTCAGGGGCTGGAGCAGATTGGGGAAAGAGGGTGGGGACAATGATACAGAGGGGACACCAGGCCATGTTCTGGCTTGGTGCTCAGGTTCACAGCTCCTTTACCCACAAACAGGCTCCCTGGGACCCGCAAGTTCCATAAGATAGGTCCATAAAGCCCCAGACACCTCTTTTTAACATTTTAAACAGCTTTTTTAAAAAATAGTAACACTTTTTTTTTTTTTAGGGAAAATATTGAAAATCAGAAAGGAGAAAGGAGAAAATGGAAAATGAAAACGATCCCTGGTCTCACTCTCTGAATCCCACTGACATTTTTCCCCTGTAATTTTCTGCTCTTAGTAAGCATTGTTTTTTCAGGGGAGGGGGCAGTTACAGTTGTATGAAATATGACATTTTATATTCTATCTTTTGTATGTAACATGACTTTCTACATATTTTATGGTACTTTCATAAACATAATTGTTAAAGTAGCTACATCACAATTGTTAAGTGGATGTGAAACTGTTTACTTGACGATTACTTTAAAAAGTTAGGTTCTTCCTAGGTTTTTGTTATTTCAAATAATACCATCAGTATCTTCTTTGGGAGTAAAGATATTTCCTCATACGACTTTGTCTGCCTATTCCCAAGAGTGGGATCAACTGAGTGAGACGTACATACAGGGCCAAGGCTCTGGGCATAGAGAGCCATACTATCTGGAAGGCAGGACCCCTGCTTCCCCTTCCCCTGGGGAATCTCATCTCAGTTCCCTGGGAGGCCGCATTGTCTTCTTCCTGGAGGGCAGTTGGCCATGCCAGGACCATCGTGCCAATGGCCCTCACCAAATACCAGGAAGAAGAGAGTGAGAGTGAGAGAATTCAAACATGACAGAAAGCTCCGCAAGGAGGATGAGTGGTCTCTGCCTGCATTTGCTAGCGGTGGTTTTCACTCTAAGAGACAAGTGACTGGTTTGCCACTTTGAGTAGGGCCAGGCCCTAACTCATACCAGAGCTCCTGAATGGTCAGTGGCCCATGGGTTGGGGTGGATTCTCCAGAAAGCCCACTGAGGACAAAGACCTGAAGACAGAGTAGCTTTGGAAACCTCATCAGCTGCCTGGGGAAGGCTCTCGGAGGAGATGTGAGTGCTGGGGACATTTACTGCTCTCGAGAGTGGTAGAGGTAAGAGTGAGAGGGCCATAAGCCCCCTCCAAGTCCTCGATCCTTCTCAAGGGAAGCATCCCAAGGGGGCCTCGGTTCATCCCCAGCCCATCATATCACACTTCTAGAAGGAACAGAAGTTCCTAAGGGGCCCTTCTTCTGTCCTGGCTGGGCCAGAGGCAGACACAATGGCAAGGATGAGTCAGCCCAGCCACCAAGTGGAGTATCGTGTCACCTCCGCACATTGAGCGCGGCCATGGGCAGCACCTCCTGACCCAAGTTTGACTGAGAGGACCCAAAGGAGCTCATGCACTGGCTCTGCCACAGTCACAAGAACTCTGGAATCAGACACTAGGGAGAAAGGGTATCGAGGCCATGTTTCCAAACACGATTTGAGCACAGAACACTAAAAATTCAGATATGCTGATAATACCAATGGAATACCAACTCCATGTCCATGTAGTTTTTGGTAATAGAACCAACAGAAAAATAGAATTTGTGGGGCAGTATTTTTTTGTTTTGTTTTGTTTTGCTGCCAGGTAGTCTACTACTGAGCTATATCCCCAGCCCTTTTTATTTTTAATTCTGAGACAGGCTTGCCCAGGCTGGCCTCAAACTTGGGATCCTCCTGGCTCAGCCTCCCGAGTAGCTGAGATTCCAGGCATGCGCCACCACACCCTGCAGCATCCACGTTTTTTGCAGTTTTTTTTTTTTTTTTCTCTTAATCATCTTGCATGCTGAAGGAGGAAACACCACCCTGGGGGACAGGTTGGCAGTGCCTGCTGACCTGGCTGGCTTGGGGCCTTACAGGATGGGTGGGGACTGACTCTCAAGTGCTCTTCTCTCCCTCCAGGGGGGACTTGGCCCAGAGGCCTCCTTTCTTTGGTTCTTTCCTGATGACCATTTCCTGTTGTGGCTGCTCCTTGCGGTAGGCACTAGCCCTATCTATTGAGTCAGATGGGGTCCCCTCCCCATCTGAGGATCAGCTTGCTCAGCTGTCCACGGCTCACTCTGTGCCTGAAACTCAGACGTTCACAATGCTTCTCAGGGAGGAGAAACCCCTGGTCCTCACCATGTCCCCTGCCATCCCGTATGCCAAGGGTGGCTTTGCTGAGAATAGCCACAACAGGAAATGGCCCCCCAGGGTGGCCAACATGAACGCAGCAGGAACACAGTGAGTTGCTCCTGAGATGCAGAGCTTCATTCAGATTTGAGGGAAAACTTGGGCCTAGGAGAAAATATCTATGGGGTCGTAGAGTCAAGGGGCGGATTAAGGATTAGAATCGGCTCCAAATGACCCACAAACTAACTCTTAGAAGTGATGATCCCCTAGGCAGCCTCGATGTGTTCAGGTAGACAGGTCTGGGGTGACCGAGGCAAAGACAAATGACCCCCACTTCCAGAAGCCAGGACCTTGAGACTTTCTGAATGTTATGACTGGAAGGAATTCAAGATCATTGGTTTGACTACTTCATTTGAAAGGTTAAAAAGTCAAAGGGCTGGGGATGTGGCTCAGTTGGTAGAGTGCTTGCCTCCCAAGCATAGGCCCTGGGTTCAGTCCCCAGCACCAGGGAACTTTGGTGAGTTTGGCCAAATTTAGGCAGACAGAGGGCAGAATGATGGTAGACAGAGGCCAGGGGAGAGCAGAGTCATTGGTTCTGGGGTATAGAGGTTCACTGGGGAGAGATGAAAAGGGTTAGAAATGGTGGTGATGGTCGCCCAAAAATGTGACTGGACTCCATGCCACTGAACGTTGAAAATGGCTAGTGTTGTGCACATTTTAGAACAATTTTTAAAAAGCAAGCAAGCTAAGCTTAGAGCCTAAAGCAAGATTGCAAAGACCAGGTACTTCCCACAGGCTGCGAGCTCCCGGCAAGGACTCCTGCCTCCTCAGTTGTCCCCAAAAGTCTCTCCAGACCCCGCCCTGGGGCTGCTCCTTGGAGGCAGGCTGCCTGTGCCCTTTGGCTTATCTAGGGGAGCGGTTTTCCTTTGTATCACTCAGGAGAAAAGGGGCTTAAGAGTCAGAACTACGCCCTATGAGCCATTTCCCAAAATAACCAATGCTAAAGTCCTGCCACCAGAAGATGGTGCAGAACAAGAAGAAGGGATGTGACCTTGACCTAAGGCCCAGCTGTGCACCGACCCAGCGGGCCCACTGATGTGTCTACCCCGCCAATCACACGGGGCCCTTTATGTTGTTGGGAGTCAGTCCCTGCCACATACACAGGTTGTTTCTGGATTTTTCCTGTCAGTCAACCCTGAGTAATTGCTCCAGGGTTCCGGGAGAACAAGAAAGACCCCACGCCTTCCAACAAGAAGCAGCACCTGTGTGGCACAATCAGAAGGACGAAGGGAGCACAGAGGATCTACAAAATGGTTAGCGTGTTGTTCCCCAGACCAACAGCACCCGCAGCGGTTGAGAACTTGTTAGAAACGCAACCCACTGAATCAGAAATTCAGCAGCGGGGCCAGGGCGGGTTGCCCCACGATCTGTGTTTTAACAAATCTTGAGAACCATGGATTCAGAGTATGGCCCTTCCGCCTCTTTTCACAGAGAAGGTGACCGAGGCCCTGAGAGGGTCTGTGACTTGCCCAGGTTCAACTAGGCCACACAAGGATGTTATTCTTAATTTCTAAAGTAGATAGAGTTGGATTGTCCAGTTAAGCTGGTAACTGGAAATCAAAGGAAGAAAGATGGGCAATGGAGAAGCATGTATGCAGTTGGTTTGGCAGCACAGAGAAGAAACGGGAAGGGTTTGAAGAGTACCACCATAGGCCAGGCTCCACTGGGTTCAATCCCTGCTCTGTCACTGGCTGTGGGACAAGGACACATTACTTAACCATTGGGCTTGTTTTCCCTATCTCTAGAGCAGGAATAATAATCAGGCCCCCATCAACTGTTGGAAGAATGATAATCAGACCCCCACCAACTGTCGGCTGACCTTGAGGATTAAGTGAGGGTTCTGAAGTCTCACGCCCAGGGAGTGCTCAATAAATGTTGCCTGTAACTGTGAAAAGAGGAAGGGGTGCTCCACACCTGAGGGGAGTTGGGGTACAGAGAGCAAAACTCACATGGAACAGAAGACAGATGCAGAGTCGTACCCAGAGCAAGCAGCTGTGGAAGAATTTGAAGAATGATAAAGATGTTGGAGGGGCCATGAGAAAGGATTGTACTTCATAAGCTCTGGGGGGAGCATGAGTAAAGGAATGTTAAAGAAGAGAGTGGGAGAGACCCAAGGTGGGTGGATTATCAGCAACCGAAGGATCTGGCTCCTTGGACAATCATCTGGCTTCCCCCAGGGAAGTGGGGTGGGAAGTGGAGAAAAGGGGATTATAGAGAAGAGAGTTTCACTCAGGGAGTCCCAGGGAACTGAGGAAAGAAATAAGAGGAAGAGAAACAAAAAGGAATCAGTGTGGCCTGTGGTCTTTTCTCCTTGAGCAATGGCTGAGGGGGAACTTGAAACCCGGAAACCCCCTGACTTCCTGGAGCCAAGCCTTCCAGATGAGGTTGGGGGCACCAGCTTCAGGCAGCTGCAGGCCACAGGGCTACAGCCCATGCAAGACTCAGGGCTCTCTCTACCCTTGGCACCTGGGCAGGTTACAGACCTGCCAGGTTAGAGACCAGCCCGCAGAGGGACCGGATCCCACACTGCCTGCTTCTCCCCTGGCTCAGGTGGGGTGATTGGGCACCCTGGTCTGGGAGTCTAGAGACTAGTCCTATTCTGGATGAGGTACTGAACTCTCTAGGACCTGAGTTCCTCCGGCAATTTTAAAGTATTGAATGATGCTCGCCACATGTAGGGGTAACACACTGACTGCTTGGAATAATGAATGCCAGGGCCTAAGATCCCACCTCACTCCCCTTTCTCACTCAATACCACCCTCGTTCAGAAGGTGAAGAATCTGAGCCTCTGGGGGCGGAGACATCTGGGTGGAAGTCACACACCTGGTAAGTGGCAGCACCAGAACAGGGTCTCCCTGTCTCCTTCCCACCTTGAATCCCTACAAGATTTGGTTCTTACAGTGCTGGTGTTACGCCTGAGGGGAGTCAGTTTGTGACAGCCCAGGACTGAGTAATCTAGAACCAGCCATAGGATCCCAAGAGAACCTGCTTGATCAGCTGACTGCCCTAAAGGAGATCAGAATAGGCTACTCCAAAATGTGCCACTTTGGCTTATTTTGAGCTGGAGTCAAAGAAAAATCAACAGATGCAAAAAGGAGCCTCCCCAGGGCTTCCTTGTTGGACTAAAAGAAGGAACTTCTGAGACATGGGGGCTTCCTCCCAGGGAAGTTTCAGGGCCATGAAGATGGAGAAGCTGGTGCCAAGATGAACCTGGACAAGCAAACCTACTCCATTGACTTCCCCAGATATTTACCTTCCCGTTTGTTCCCCTTGGAAGCCTCAAGCCCTTTCCCTTTCTTTTGTCACCTACTTTATAAATTTATTGTTCCTTGTTAGGATGGTATATAAATAGCAAGTTCTAACCACCCCTTTTGTTTCCTCTGCAAAACGGGATTTGTTGTGAGGGTGAAAAGATATGATGTGCACAGGCCACTTAGTACATACAGTAAGTGCTCAGATAGGAGTTTTTGCAATAACTGAAGCAACTGAAAGTGAATACTTCAGCACTGACCCAAGAGCGCGAGCAATCCAGGGAACTATTAGGAAACTGATGAGGCATTTTATGCAACTGACCAATGGGTTCAGCCTTGAACTCTACCTTACCTTTGACTTTTCTGTTTTACTAGACAAATAGAAAAAGCAACCCAAAGGCATAAACACAGCTGGGGATGTAACTCAGTGGTAGAGCATTTATTTCTGAATTTATGTTTTGATAGCTCTGAATATGTTAAAAAAAAAAAAAATAGGCACTTGAACCAAAAATTCTTCAGCAAAGGTTTTCAAAAGTGTTAAGTTCCACAAGTGGTTGTTTCTGCTCTCCTCATGAATATGCTTTAAAAAAAAAAAGATGAATTAATGAATGATCACTTTTTGAGATAAAAAGTAGGCTCTTTAGGTCATTGACTGGTTCCTTTAAAGGCAGTGGTGCATGCCTGTAATCCTGGCAGCTTGAGAAGCTGAGGCAGGAGGATCGTGATTTCAAAGCCAGCCTCGGCAACTTAGCAAAGCATTTAGCAAGTTAGCAAGACTCTGTCTCTAAATAAAATATAAAAAGGACTGGGGATGTGGCTCAGTGGTTAAGGGTCTCTGGAGTCAATCCTTGGTACCAAAAAGAAAAAAAAAAAAAAAATATAAAAGTGCTTCTCAAATGTGGGCAACATCAGGAAACCCTAAGAACTTGAGTTCAGCTTCTGGAGAATCTGATTCAGCAGATGTGGGCCTGGCCAAGATTGCTGCTGCTGCTGCTGCTGCTGCTGCTAGTTCATGGACCACTCTGAATAGCCACATTTTTTTAAAAATACTTTTTTAGTTACAGATGGACACAATATCTTTATTTTTATGTGGTGCTGAGGATCGAATCCTGTGACTCCCATGTGTGAGGGAAGCACTCTACTGTTCAGCTTCAGCCCCAGTCCTGGGTAACCACTTTTAACAGCTGTTCCTCAGCTGTGTTAAAGACTCCATTTCAAAGAATTCACTTACACAGAGGTCTACTGTGCAAAGCAAGAGATTCAGAGCTAAAAGTACATGCCTTTTGTAACTCTGTGGGTTTTTTTCCTTTTTGCAGTGCTGGGGATTGAATCCAGGGCCTTGTCCATGAAAGGCAAACACTCAACCATTGAGTTACATCCCCAGCCCTGTTTATGCCTGTTTATGCTGATTTACTTTCAGAATTTAAAAGAGGTCTTTGTGGATTTCATTTCACCAGAAGTGAATACAATAATTCTATAAAAAGTGCAATTTGGGGGTGCTTCCCTAGCTTCCCCAATTTCAAAGGTGCTCTTCAGGGAGAAGCAGGGGTTGAGGGGGGCTGACTCCAGGCTGGGCAGAAAGCAAAGAAAGTGGAAGAGATGCGTAAGCCCACCCCGGCCCCAAAGCAGTCCACTCCGAGAAAGCCTGGTGCTCCTGAGCAACTTTAAAGCACAGCTCTTGCCTTTGTCAAAGGCCTTGGGGAGCCTCGGCCCCAAAGGGAGCCCACGAGGGAGCAGGGAGGCTCACTGGCCTCACCTGGGCTGTGCAGCGTGGCCTCTCTCAGGGTTGGCAAGCGCTCCCTGACGTCATACACAGCAGTGCAGGTGGCGGGGAGAAAGAGAAAATCTGGTACAAGAGGAGGCACCCTTTTCAACCTCCTTTGCTTCCTCTTTCCCCTGCCCACCTCCACGGCCCCATCTGTGACTCTAGCCCCCCACCTCAAGAGAACCAGGGGCCCTTCACTCACTGGGGTCGGCTTTCCGGATCTCACTGTACACCGTCTCTGTCCCCTTTGTTTCCAGAGCTGAAAAAGGGACCAGGCACAAGTCAGTAGCTGATTCTGGGTCCCAGGCCTGCCCATGGCTGTACCACCACCCACCCCGGCAGTGGCCACAGCCAGAAGCACCAGTGACTTCATTATTCCTTGACTTCAGAAGATCCCAGCCTACCCAGTGTCACTCACAGGCTGGAAGCAGGAGGTCAACAGGCTGTTGTGGGGCAGGGCCACCAGGGCAGAGGATCCCTGGACCTGAGGGGCCAAGGTGAGGGGCTCTGCACAGGCCTGCAGCCCTCAGCTCGGCAACCCACCCTTTCCCTGACACGGCAACCCTGTGCCAGCTGCTCTGCCCCCATCCCCCAGAGCCCAGAGCAGAACCGGGTCCTGAGTTCTGGGGTGCAGCCTGGCATTTTCAGTGACTGTGAGGACTGGCTCACTTCCAATTTGAGCTGACGGGGTAGCTGGAGTCTCACCGAACTGGGTGTGCCCTGGCACTGGTGTCTCTAAGAGTTCCCCAGGGGATTCTAATACGCAACTGGGGCTGAGATCCTCGGGGTTAGATCCTTTCAGAACAGAGGACAAGACCACCAACCTGGGGTGCAGATCAACCAAACATGTACACACACACACACTGTGTCTACACACACTCATGCTCAGTGTGTAGACACACATGGTCACACCCCACAGTGGGTACACACAAACTGTGTACCTATGGGCATGCACACACTCAACCATGATATCCACACTCAGGCACAAAGGGCACACCCAGACACCCAGAAACCCTGAGGAAACAGGATGGAACCTGGCCACTTCCCCCAGCTCATCTTTGCTCAAAAGACCAGGAAGTCTCATTGTAGAAAGGAAGCCCCCTGGAGAGAGGGCCAACACTCTCCTCTCACAGATGGGGAAGGGGAGCCCCGGGCAGAGTAAGATGCTTCCTGCCATCACGGGGGACATTTCTCTCCTAAGGGCAGTGGCTAGGGTGTACCAGAGATTCTAACTGCATTGTGATACCCTCTATGACTCACGCTCTGGGGACAGCCTTCTCCCTTCCTGACCCCACACGTATCCACACTGACACTGTCCTTTCTCTTTGTCCTTTCCTCCAAAACTCTGGGCTAGCTTTGTCCCTGCACCCCTGTGTGCACACCTCGCACACCCACATACCCATTTGCTCGTACCCCTGCCAGCTACCTGGGCCCTTGTGCTCCCACAACACTTTGGGGACATTTACCTACAGCACATTGACTCTGTTCCCACTGTCTCCTCAGGTGGGCCCTGAGCTCCTCCAGGGTGGTGGCTCAGGTCCTGAGCACCTCCCCTTCCCAGGCCTTGCACTGTCACCTGGGGGCACCTGCCATAGTTTGGTATGACAATGCAAGCACTGGTCAATGTCCTGCAGGTGTCTCCACCAGACCCCCTGAGCTTCAGGCAGGTCTTGGCATAATCTGCCCAGTCCCTGAGGTTTTCCATCTACCAGCTAGAGAACATGCTGCCAGAGGAATCTGCGCTCTTTGGGGATGGGTGTTGGGACTGAAATCTCTTTCCTGGACGCTGAGTATGTGTGGCTCCTGAGTGAAGGCCCACATGCCAGGGAAAGGTCCGGGGGTGGCCCAGTCTCCACAGTGGAACTGGGGGGCATTTGGAATGGCAAAGGCCTTGCTGAAGACATTAAAGTGATTCCCCTCGGGCAGGAGCTGGAGGTCAGTACACTGGCAGAGGTACCAGGCCAACTACTACAGGGACACTGCTTCAAAAGAACTCAAGAGGCACAGCAGAGATGCCCACACAACCCTCCACTCTACTTTGGTGGCACAGAGGGAAGTTCTAGGAGCCCCAAATCTGCTGAGCGATTCTCCACACCCCCAAGGGTTCCTCTGTTCAACATCAGGCCTGGTCGAGTCAACCATTCAACATAACCCTGGGTGCCTCTGTGTGCCCTGAACCGTGGAGGAGGAAAAGGTGGTTGGATCTGGTCTTAGCTTTCAGCAGTTCCAGGCTATGAGGTAGGCAGGTGGGCACAGGGTGCTCATGCGCTTAATGCTGTGAAAAATGACAAAGGATGCCGTGCATGGGGGTCACTGCCAGCTCACCTCTGACCCAGACTCACAGTGGAGTTAGGGGAGAAGGGGCACGGCTAGGGGTAGAGAGCTGGGGGCCTGGACACCTTGAGACGCCACTGTCCTGAGCACACAGAAGTGGCCAGGAGACTTTTCTGATCACCCTGGGGACACACTTTCTGGACCTGAGTAACTACACCTGACACCCTCCCTGTCACCTCATAGCTCAGGGCAGCGGGGGTGGTTTCTGTTTCCAGGCTGAGCTGCACCCTGGCCTCTCCTGCTGCCTGCTGCCTCTTCTGCCCAGCTCAGCAGACTGTGGGGTGCAGCTGATGGCTGGCTCCCCTCCTCTTGCAGCCCGTGGCAGCAGCTGCCTGCTAATGACTAAACCAGGCTAGCGGCTGTTTGTCTCTGCTGTCAGCAGTGTTTCCGGATGGTGCTTTATTCTGGCTTCTGTTTTTCTATGTTAACGGAGACAGAGATGGTTCAGCGTCATGGGGTTTTCCCAGCAATCGGCCTCAGAGCAAACATGCAGCAAACCGAGATTTAACGAGTTCCTTCCCGCCCCTCCTCCACCCACTGTGACCACTTGGTCAGCTGCCAGCAAGGATTAGAGCTGGACGAGGTCCCCATTCTTCCTCTATAGCTGGAGGAGGGGAGACCTTGAGAACAGGGGATTGAGTTGGCCAAGACCAGGTCAAGTTTACTTATCACTTGCCTTGGGCCCACTAAGCCCTCACCTAGTCATGCCCCACTCCCTGCCATGGGAAGGCGAGGGGTCCACGCTGGGGGCTCAGGCTGCCTTCTCCACTATCAGTTAGCCTCACAGAGAGGCTGGGACAAGAAAACTCAATTTGAGTCCTCTGGAATCTCCCCACTGGCACCCAGTGACCCTGGTGCCAGCTCTACACAGGTCCCACAATATGCACGAGGCACCTTTGTGCAGGTTGGGAAAGGCAACGACTTGGTTTGACTACAACCTGGAGCTGCACCAATTGGCAGGGAACCCCCAGGGCAATCACCTCTCCCTCACCCCATCTAGAAATCTCCCAAAAGAACAGGAAAAGGACGTTTTCCAAGGGCAGAACACTACTTCCTTCTTCCCTTCAGCTCCTTACACTAAAGCCTCCCAGGCACCACGGTGGCTGTCATAGTTCTACCCACCCTGGCTCAGTAAGCTGTGAAGCAAAGGCAGGACCTGGCCCTCCGTGGGAGGATCTGAGGTCTGGTGCCAGGAGCCCAGGGTGGCAGGGGAGTGTCACTGTTTACTGCAGACAGAAAATGTGCAGAACCCCATCTCCCCTGTCCTCTGGTTTCACTGTCCACTGGAGCACTACCAAGAGGACAGCAGTGTTTTTCCATTTACATTCAAAATCTTTGAATAGCCCTACCTTCTTGTTATCCATTCCCTTTCCTTCCGAGCCTGACATCCCCTTAGGAAGAAGTAAGCTGTCACTCACAGGGCCAACCCAGGATGCAGAGCTACGGAGCTAGCATGCCAGGCTCAGGCTGGACCAAGGGACCCCACAGTCCCACCCTCCCCAGCCCTCACCGGCTCCCTTCTGAACACCAGACCTTATGCTCTCTCCTCTTGGGTGTTTCTTGGGCATGTCAAACTCCACCAACTGAATCGGATGTCACCAGGAACTTGTTCCTCCCAACCTCAGACATCACAACCGTGCCTACAGGTGCTCCATCCAGGAACATTCAGTGATTCTGTCTCTCTGTCCTGACATTAAATTTTCATCACATGCTATGATCTGTCTCCAAACTATATCTAGAGTCCATTCATTGCTAACAGTTTGGTCCCACCCTTGTCTCCTCTGCCTGGTGATTACACACCAGTCTCTCTACTTCCATGCCTGCCCCACTTCCCATGCTGACCAAGAGGATCCTTCTAGAAGAACAGTGGAACCTGCTAAAGCCTTCCAAAGGCGCCTTAATCCTTTTAGAAGAGGATGCAAAGAAAACCTGCGAGGGCCTGCACGTGCCAGCCACAACTCCACCCTCCCCAGCTTCATCCGCATCGTCTGTCTCTCTACAGACACACAGGCCTCCTTACAGATCTTAAATGAGCCAAGCTCTGAGTTGCCATACCCTATGCTATTTCCCGGGTCCCCCTTCTTTTGGGGACCACCTCTTTTGCATCTTTCAGACCCAGCTTAAATGCCAGCCCTCAAAGAGTGTTTCCTTTTATGTCTTCTTGCCCACCCCATTCTGCTCTTTCTCGGCATTTATAATCATCTGATAGGATCTGTTCCTTTGCTTCCTTGTTTTCCTGACTCCCACTTAGGAGATACTTCTGTGAGGGAGAGACTCTGTGCCTTTGCTTCTTGCACAGCGGCAAGATCCCTCATGGGTCTCCATTGCTCTTCAATACGTCAATCACTTTATAAGAAAATGAAAAGGAGGAGAAATTCAAGCCTGCCATGTCCCTCACCCCTCCTGAGTCCATTCGGGACTTGGAAGTGGGATACTTGTAGCTGTGCAGATGGAGCAATCCACAACTCCAGGGACTAGTCTGATGGAAAACCATGGGCAAGGGGCCCAGCCTATGGCATGCAGCCCAGGGGCTACACAGGATAACTTTCTCAGAAAAGTTCTACCCACACACCCATTGACACAGTGCCCAGAATCATGCTAAACAAGAGAAGAAGGAAGGACTCCAAAACTCCTCCCAGATCATAGCACAAGAGATGGCTTCAGGACGCCATGACCACATGGCTCTGGCTAATGACAACAGACCCAGCCTGGAAAACTGCCCAGGCTCGCCTGGCTGAGAACAGCCTGGCTGTAGCCTCAGCAGGAAGGGAGATGGATGGCAACAGTCCTAAGGAGTGCCCCAGCAGGGCCAGAAGGTTCTGGATGGCTATTTCCTTAGAGCATGCAGGAGGCTCTGGGGGAGCTGAGGAGGAGGAGGATTAGGAGAAGCATGTTTTATTAACGGTGCCAAAAGAAACCAAGATTGATGTTCTGGTGTTTGCTATGGACTGGCCCACTTTCTGTCAATCTCCCAGCACTGAAGCAGAGATAGGGACTTCCAGGTGGCCTGCCCAAGACAGATGACAGCGCACATTTTCACTTCATTGGCACTTTACTTTTATTTAAGCTGAGGCATAAATCCAATGCCACCATTCACGCTGGAAGGGATTCTGTGCTTTCAAAAGCGACCCTCTAAAGAGCAAATCTCTAATCCTTAAAACATGCATTGATTGACACCTGTTCGGTCTGCACAGGACACTTTTTTAGGAACACACTCCATGGGGCTACCTGTGGGAGAAATGGAACACTTCACGGTGAGGCTGCCCTCAGGGTCCCTTCCAGAGGAACACCTTGCTCAGCCCTCAGCCATCTCCTGGCACATGCGTAGTGAATGCTCAACGTGGGTTACCTGTTATTAATAGCTTCATAACTCTTCGTAACTAATGGTTATTACAATTTTATAGCTCTGCCTTAGGCACATCCCACAGATCTGCTGACACCTCCCTTCTGAGAGATGCTTCTCACTGGGCACAGCACCCCCACTGTGGTGCCTATACCCAAACCAAGAGCAAAGCATGAGTCTGGCTCCCTCTGTGGGGGGCTTACCTTGATGAGGCTCCACTGAGGACACTTCCACTTCCGTGTACTCCACATCCGAGCTCAGAGAGTCTGTTCAAAGGAACCACAGCACCCTGTTTAGACAGCATCTTCTTTGGGGGTATTGGGCTACCTTAGAGGTTTTCATTCCAGTCATTTAAGTCCTCTGCGGCTGGGGCTGCAGCTCAGTGATAGAGCGCTTGCCTAGCATGTGTGAAGTGCTGGGTTTGATCCTCAGCACCACATAAAAATAAAAATAAAATCCTCTGAATATCGAGGGGGTGGCCAGACACAGGTGGAGTTCCATTTTAGGTGGACAAGAAACCTCCATCTGGGAAGGCAGGAGGAGCCTGGCACTGACCTGGGACACCCCTCTCACAGGGACGTGGATGGAGCCTGCTGCCGAGGTCCCGGTGAGAGGACTTAAAACAGGTCAGTGGTTACAGAAAACAGCCCAAGATCAGCCACGGCAATGAACTCCCACTTGGGCTTCCTCCAAACGCCTCAACCTTCCATGCTGTGATGCTTCCTACACCACCCCCAGCATGCAGGAAAGGATCTCGGGTAGCAGGCTCACCAGCTCCAAAATGCTTTGCGGGTCTGAGGCATACAAGGTAATGAAATCTCTCAGGGTGCTGCAAGAATCGATTTGTCTTCAACTCAGAATATTATTTTTCTTTTAGAAATATTTTTGGCTGTCAATGGACCTTTATTTTATTTATTTACTTACATGCTGAGCATCGAATTCAGTGCCTCACACATGCTAGGCAAGCACTCCACCACTGAGCCACAACCCCAGCCCTATTATTTTGTTTTTAAGGCTTAAAGAATCAGGAATTCTCACCAGCAACTACACAATGACTCTGCAGTCAAGGATACTTTACAAAAACAGGCTTTCCAGGATTCTTTTACATCTTTAGGAGTTTTAGCGACCATGATGGTAGCTTAGTAGGGAAAGCAACTTGATGATTTAGTCTGACTCCTCTGAGTTTAAGCAGAAGCACACTATTGTTAATTGCTTGAAAGAGTTCCAAGTTTGCTAGGCTTGGTAGCATACATCTATAATTCCAGCATCTTGGGAGGCTGAGGCAGGAGGATCATAAGTTCAAGGCCAGCCTTAGCAACTTAGTGAGATCCTGTCTCAAAATAAAAAAAAAAAAACAAAAACAAAAACAAAAAGGGCTGGGGGTATAACTCAGTGGTAAAAGCCACCCCTGGGGTCAATCCCCAGCACCAAAAATAAATAAATAAATAGAATTTCCAAATTGATTACCCAAGAGAAAGGACATCTGCTTCCTTACTCAGTAGTCCACTCTGAATCTGGACATTGCTTTTAGGAATAACCCATTCACCTATTCAGTTGGGTTATCACTAAGGACATTAGATAGCATCTTGGAAGGAAGCAACTAATTATCTCCATCTTACACACCAGTTAGTCACGGGGTCATCAAGAGGGCTGGGAGATTATCTAATCACCTTAAAATTTTAGTTTTCTTTTCTTATGGGTCTTTTTAAATGTGAAAGTTTCTAATAAAACTCTTAGATAATTACCTTTATTTTCATTTAATGGTTTCATTGCATGATTTCCGACATCATCACCATAACCTAGTTGAAAAATAACCATTAATTAGGATGAGTGATAATGGAAATTTGAGTTTTCTCTAATTTTTAAAAAATTCAATGCCTGTAAGTAAGCTTGACTTCTTCAGCGGTATAAGTGACAAACAGTCATGTCTCTGGGCCTCCTGGGTCTCCCTGTGGGCCCCCTCTGACCTGCTATGTGGTCTATCCATAACACCAGTGGGACCCCAACCATCTTAAGGGTAGGATGACAGGTGGGGGAGCGGCACTTTTGTTTGTGATTATTTGGAATTCAGAATTGTTCCATGTGAGCAACAGCCTGATTTCTAAATTATTCCTTTTCTGGAAGGGACCAGTCAGCAACTATAAATATGAAGGATATTGGTTAAGTAACTGGCTCTGGTTAGGGAATTAGATTGGTTAGAGAACAGTCTCTCCAGATATCACCTTAGTGGGCATAGACAAAAAAGTTTGGGGTTGGGAGTATAGCTCAGTGGTGGAGCACTTGCCTAGTATGTGCCACCGGGGTTTGGTCCCCAGCACCACACACACACACACACAGAAAAGGTTTTTGTTTATTTTTATTTTTTTTTAGTGGCCATGATAATCTTCTATCATTTCACTTTTAGCACATGTGCTACCAAAGCTAGTACTTTTGTCTTTTTTTTAGTAAAGTTGGGCACTTAATCCACATTCCCAGCCCTTTTTTATTTTTAATTTTGAGACAGGGTCCCACTAAGTCATTCAGGGCCTCGCTAAGTTGCTGAGGCTGGCCTCAAACTTGCCATCCTCCTGCCTCAGCCTCCTGAGCCACTGGGATCACAGGTGTGTACTACCGTGCCCTGCTATTAAAAGAATTCTTACAAATGTTATAAATACTATTCTTGAAGAACACATGGTTTTCTATAATTAGTATTATGATTATGAAAATCATAAAATCCATGCAGAGACAAGAGAATAAGAATTGGAGTACTTCTGACATTTTGAAAAATTGGAACAAAATCCTATATTTTAATATAAATCAATGTTGACATTTCATTTAAAGCACTGCTGTATTTAGTAGCAATAATACAAATACCAACAGGGCCCCCCTTATACCAAAAAGGTATTATTTTCTCAAGTAAATTATTTCCCTGTAAAATATACATCTTAAAAATACCTTATTTTGTGAGACACTGTTATGGAATTAGAAAAGAACCTGGGCATTCTATTCCCCAAACCGCTGATAAAGACAGAGAATTGTTCCAAATATGATTTAAGACAGAACTTTTGTGTGACATAATTATAGCCTGGCTGGGGTTGCTAAATTGCTTGGGTAACTTTATCATGGACGTAACAGGATTAAGAACTGCTGGAACTAGTCACCCATGCCACTGAGTAGACCTGTAAGCTTGGGATGAGCCTCACAACAAGTATCTTGGGCTGGGGAGATAGCTCAGCTGGAAGAGTGCTTGCCTTGCAAGCACAAGGCCCTGAGTTTGATCCTCAGTACCGCAAAACAAACAAAAAAACACACAAGTATCTTGTGCATCTAATATTCCACCTGAGAAGATGTTTTACCAGGGCTTTAATCTGATATCTGGTCCCTACCTTCCAAGTGCACGCTGTTTTCTCATGGGTAGTATTCAAAGTATCTGAAGGCTACAAGGCATTAGGGTCTTCTCCAGGTTTCATTAACAGGAAGTTTAGAAGGTGGTGAAAACAGAATAAAATGTTCTGCCTTTCCTTTAAAGTTTTTGTTTTGCTTATTAGCTCACCGTCTAATGCCTGATTAGATAAGTACCCCTGCTGGAAGCCAGGTTTCCCTTCTAACTGTAACCCCACCCACTTTGGTTGGTAAAACTCTTGGCAACTGAAGGAAACCAGGACTTTACCATAATGGCTGTTGGCTTCAATATTGGGATCCAACACCTTCTCGTTGTTGGAGTTCAGAAGTGGTGCTGCTGGCCTTGAAATGAAAGTTGAAAATGAGAAGAAAAAGAAAAAAGAAAAAAAATATATAATTTTGTTTTGTTTTGTTTTGTTTTTGCTCTAACCTCAAATTAACAAAATCAGCAAAGGAAGATCACGAGAAAGCAGAAGGAGTTTTCCAAAGGAAAAAAAGCTTCACTCTTCCATTTGGAAAACTAACAAGTTTTTCAGCTCTAAGATTATTTGACCGAACTTTCTGCTGCTAAAATAAGAGTCAGGGCCAAAGAGTTCTGGATCTGTTGCTCTTAACTTCCTGAATCTTCTCCTGTGCTGGCTGCTCTCCACAGCACAGCAATAACTTCTATACCCTTGGATTTCAGTTTTCAATTATAGTAAAGAGGAGAGGAGAGGAGAGTAATAATATTTTTTTAAAGGTCAATTTTATTTTGCCAAGTAAAAATTTTAAATGTCCCTCTACTACCATTATAATTTGGTACAGAAAAGAGGATTTCACAAATAACAGCATAAGAAGGACATAATCTCAGAATAAAGCCATTCTCTCCCATGGAAGGACAGCTGGCAATCTTCTACAGACAGACAGACAGACAGACAGACAGACACACACACACACACACACACACACACACTCACACACACAGCTCTTCTTTTTCTGACCTTGCCAAGAACCACTGAAAACTTCCTAATGACCAGACTCTCCCTACAGACAAAGTCCACCCGTGCCCACAAAATCAGCTTCCCCTCTTACAAGGATACTGACCTGGACATCTCCACGGGCATCTGCTTGGCTTTAAAAGAGAAAGGAAAACCAAAGTCAGGGTAAGGTGCCTGCGTGCACACCAGATAGTAATAGTCATCACAACCACATTTGACTTTCCTGAAGATTACACACCCATTAAAAAAGAGAGAAAAGAAAGCTCAATATTTTCATGCTTTTGAGAGAGAGAAAGAGAGAGAGAAGAAGAGGAGAGGAGAGGAGAGGAGAGGAGAGGAGAGGAGAGGAGAGGAGAGGAGAGGAGAGGAGAGAGAAGGAGGAGGTGTTCTCTTGGTCAAAGAGATTTTGTATCACTTCCCAGATAAACCACATTTTGACTCTTAGCCAGATGTGATTTTCGTTAGTGGGAGTGATGAAGGCGAAGATAATGGTACGAACCAGATCAGTCAGTTAAGTGGGCAGCTGTTTCTTTGGTTCAAGGCAATTTCAAAAAGTAAAGGCTAAATCAATCCCGTGCTTTTAATTCCAAGCTGACTTGAGACCAAGGCCAGTGTCAGCCTTGGAATGGAATTTGTTTAGGAGCCTGTCTCTTGCAGTTTTCCTGCCTGAGAAAAGACCCAGGACCCCTGCTCATCCCAGGCAGAAACCCCAGAGTCTCCCCCAAAGAACCCACCTTAGCCCATGAAAATATTTCTTTGCAGAAATCATTGATTCTGTGCCCTTTTCCTTGAGTCTGGGCTAGCTGACCTGAGTCCTGAATGCCAGCAGGTGTTCCTGGCTCCCCATCCACGCCTGACTAACCCCAAGCACAGGGCAGAAATCATTGCACAATTGGCAGATTAATTGGGAAGCTCTCAGTGTGTGTGTGTCCTTGACACTCTACCGGTTAGAAGACTGGAAGTGGCCAAACCCCACAGAAACAGCTTCTCCAACCACATGAAGATGCAACTCCCCACCACGTCCCCTTGTCAACCTGCCCAACAAGGAAAGCAGCCCCTTTCATTTTGTCTAGCTACATCCAGGGGCGACAGGAGCCCCACCCCGGCGAAGGTTAGATCTGTGGTTAGCAAGGTAACACCCCAAGGAGAAAAACCAGGTGCATCTCCCCAGCTCCCTCCAGGGCACCACACATCAGCAAGGACAACCTGTCACAACAGAAGGAAACGACTGTGCTCACCCTTGGCTTTCCTCAGAAAATAGCATTTGGCCCCAACAATCAAGGTGGCAATGATCACTCCAATGACGACAACTGCAATGAGTCCTTTCTTCCATGGGGCAAGGAAAACTGGAAATGGAAAGAAAAAAAAAAAAAAAAAAGAAATACGTAAATAGGTTCTTCCTGGGCCAGCAGGAAATAATCTCTGGTTTAAGCATCGAATAGAGACTGATTTTTACAATTCTGTAACTGGCATCTTTTCTTAGCATCTTTTGAGGGATGCTGAACTCATAGCTGGTGGGGAAACGGTTGCTTCTGTTATAATCCAAAGCCAGCTGTGATCTTCAAGGAGGGATCAAACTGAGTTTGCTGGAGTAGACTCCATTTTGGGGTGTCTGTTCAGCCCTCCATCCTTCATAGTGGATTCCCCAACCAAGTCCTTTCTGCATGACTCCATCCCCTTGACCACAGGTGGTCCATGGGCAGATGTTTGACCCAAGGTGAGTCACTTAGTGTCTCTCTACTAAGAATTTGGAATTGGGACTCTATGAAATCTTCTGACTTCTTATAATAACTAATTCCTCTTTTTTACCCAAGTTAATTTGAATGGGTTTCTGTCACTTGAACCGTAGAGCTCAAGGACATTGTTTTTTTAACCTTCAGTTACGTGAGCTGACATCCCACCTGACCTCACACCCACTCCCTCTTACAAGGGGTGTGATTTTTGTCCTTGCCCCTCCGAGCCCACACACACCTGCTGCTGAGACCCCGACCTACCTCTGACTGTCAGAGTGTTGCTTTGGGAGCTGCCTCTCATGGAGCTGGCTCTGTTGGAAGCCGTGCAGTAGTACTGTCCCTCATGCTCCTTGCTAACCTGTGTCTTGTGCCAGTATGTGTGGGTGTCATTTGTGACAACTTGATGGAAGGGTTTGTCCTCCTTTTCTTTGTAAAACTTATATGTGATGGGACCGGTCCCTTCAGTCACTGAGCATAGAAGCACAATCTCCTCCCCAGATTCCACCTCCTCACTCGCCAGGATAGAAAGCTTGACCTCCTCCACTGGGGCTGGAAAGCAGGAAAAGGATTAGTACTGAGTGAAGAAGGGAGGCAGAGAAGGAACCTGAAGTGGCCACAGCCCATGGCCATCCTCCTTCCCAGGCTGTGACTTGGACTTGGTTCACGTCTTTCATTTAAGTTGCTCTTCTCATCCTACCTTCCTCATGGTCCCTTCCCTGATGAACCCAGAAGGGCAGTAATGGACATTTTCTCTCCTCACTCATTGATTAACACTAGACACTAGGGACAACTCCATTCACTTACTACCTTGAGCATTACTGACTAGTCAGCTCAACTATCAGGCTAACTTGTATGTTCTGTTGGGATGTTTTGAGTGTGTGTGTGTGTGTGTGTGTGCAAGATGGAAAGACTTCTGGAAAAGGACAGTGGTGATGGCCGACCAACAACTGGAATGTGCTTCATGCCACCAAACTCTACACCAAAAATTTGTTAAGAAGGTAAATTCACCGTGTACATGTTTTATCACAACTTAAAAAACAAAAGCAAACAATAAGACAAGTCATAAAGTGGTTGAGAAACTCCCAGTTCAGACTCCAAGGACACCCCCAGGTGAGCATGAAAAACATCCACAAATCAATTGCAGCTTTCAGGGATAGGAAACCAAGATGGCAGCTCTACCACCCATCAGCTCTTTGCTCTAACCCTTAGTTGCTGCATCACAAAAAAGGAATACTATCCCTACCAGTCTCACCTGGTGATCATAGTCTTAATTAGAATAATTCACTATAAAACTTCACACAGGGTTAGACGCATGGTCAGAGGTCAGTAAGTGTTAGCCACTAATATCAACCCAAATCACACCAACAGCTTCACAGGGACTTCAGCATTTGCCTCTGAACATATCCTGAGACTGAAAACTCGACTTCTCAGTGGTGCAGTGATTAGGTTAATCTTCCCAAGAACCCATTCTTATCATGTCCTTCTCTCTTCTGGCTCTTTTTTGTAAGGTTAATCCATGCATAATATGCAATTAATAAGCTGTGTTAATGATCTCGTGCAGTCATTAAACAAAAGGAGACAAAGGATGGAGAGGAGGATGCCTTATTCAACTTTTTACATGGGTTGGGGAGATAGCTCGGTTGTTAGGGTGCTTGCCTTGCAAGCACAAGGCCCTGGGTTTGATCCCCAGCACCGCGAAAAAAAAAAAAAAAAAATCAACTTCTTACAACTGGATGCAGAGTATCTAAGATATTCAAGCAATGGTGCTCCTAAGGTCTTCTAAGAGGCACAAGATAGAGGCTTAGGAAAAATACCCATCCCTGAGACAATGGTACATTTCTCTTGAGCATGAGAATCCCAGGTACACACTGGCAATTCCCATGAGATCAAACCTGTAGCTCTGATTGCTACAGGTTCTACACATGACAGAATTGCTCCACCAGGGTCAACCACAGAGAAGAGCTCTGCCCTATGATTCTCAGGGATGGCTCTCAGTTCATCTGAAAAAGAGCAAGAGTTAAGGAAGCCCAAACTCACAACTTCAGGCTTCCTGAAGTCCCATGTATGATGTTTTTGCAGTTCACTTGAAACGTCTGAAAAGATCTTATACTGGCTACATCTTATTTTCCAGGCCCATTACGAGGTCTTGCTTTGATGTATTTTTGGTTTATGGTTTTCACACAAATAACACCCATTTTTCTTCTTCTCCCTACAATCCTGGGCAACTCCAAACCCTCCAAAATGTTACCTAAGGCCCCACCCCTCAACATGATTTCTTCCCCTAACACAGCAACTTACCTATCACCTTGACCCTCAGAACCTCGCTGACCATTCCAGGGTGGGAATGGCAATTATCCGCGGCACACTGGTATTCGACATCTTTGGTTGGTTTATCTTGGAATACTGCAGGATCATTTGAGAACTTTTTCTGTATTTCTGAAGTACTAGTTGCTTTCAAAAGGTGATAAGAAATAGGTGAAGTTCCATTTATCGACTGGCAACTGACTCTTATGGTCTGTCCTTTTATGATCTCAGACTTGGCATCGTGGGAAATCCTGGGCCTGGAGAGCATTTCTAGAATGACAGAAAGAAATCATAAAAATGGGACTGAAGGGGCTGGGGATATAGCTCAGTTGGTAGAGTGCTTGCCTCGAGTTCACTAGGCCCTGGGTTCAATCCCTAGCACCACCAAAAAATAAAAAATAAATAAATAAATGGGACTGAAGCAATGAATCTAGCCCCAAAAATTCCTTCTTCAAACTCTGAATTTTGTTTTGTCATATTGTAATTTCAAAAGTCTGCCTGCTTACTGATTTTTCTATTTATTATTTTTTTATTGCTGAGGATTGAACCCAGTGCCTCATAAGTGCTAGGAAAGTGTTCTACCACTGAGCCACAACCCCAGCCCTGCTCAATGACTTTTAAGGGACTTCTACAAGACAAGACTGCCATGCAGAGGTGTGTTTGTGTGTGTGTGTGTGAATAAGGGAGAGGGAAAAAGACAGGCCCTAGGCAAAATAAAAAATTACACAAATTCAAATAAATGTCCATGCTTATATTTTTAAACTTGTCACATACACACATATATATATTTTTCCATGTGTTACCTAAAGACACCAAAAAAGCATATTGAGTACCCAAACAGAATATATTTTGAAACAAATTCCTTTTGGTGCCTCAGACATTCTGGACATGTAAATCACATGCCTCAAGAGATAAGAGTTCTTCTACGTCATTTTTGGAAGTTAACTTCTTGATAACCTTATGAGATGAAATGACCAGTGACCTCCTCCCAAGAGCAATGATGACAAAAATTAAAACATAATGGCCCACCTTTGTCTCTTACATTCCTGCCTTGGAGTTGGACGTTTAGAGAACTGAAAACAGGCTAAGTACCTGGTTCAACTGAAACTAAAATCTTAGATGGATAAGCCACAACCACAAATGAAATGGAAGGACTGTGACTGAGTAACAGTGACAGTGACAGCTGACTGGGATTCCATATTCACAGTGTGGTCCAAGGGTCAGCAGCTTCAGCATCACCAAAGCACTAGCTGGACAGGTAGTGACGGGCCCCATCCTGACCTACTGAATCAGAGCTTGTGTGTGTTTAAATATTTTGTCTTAGTTGCAGGTGGACACAATACCTTTATTTTATTTTGATGTGGTGCTGAGGATGGAACCCAGGGCCTCACGCATGCTAGGCGAGCACGCTACCGCTGAGCCCCAGCCCCAGCCCCAGAGGTCTCCCGTGCACATTCAAGTCTGAGAAGTCCAGCTCTGTCTTCTTCCCACTGGAAGACCTGCCCCTTCTGGTGAGCTGGGATATGAGTCAATTCTGGAACTTAGATCTTTTTAGTATTTAGTGTTGACGGAGCAGTGTTTCCTCCCTGGCCTTTCCAGTGACCAGAATCTTGCAAGGCCACACCATCAGTGTGAAGTCACAACAAAGCCCTGAACTTGATCCTGGCCAACGAATGACACTGTCCTTGTATTGCCTTTCTCGTGGACTCTGGGCAGGAACACCCTGTTGCTCTGTCTGGACTCTCCATTTTCCACCTCTCTCTTTCCCTTGAATTCTTGCCCTGCCTAAGTCTGATCTGCCTTCAGACTGGAAGCATGGCAGCAGGCGATCCGCTCCCTTCCTCCCACACTCCAAGCTGGCGAGGACCTACTCACCACACACGGTGATCTGGACAGTGTTGCTTTTCTTGACCACTTTGCCGATACCTGCGGTGCAGGTGTACATGCCGCTGTCCCACTCTGAGGCGATCTTGGTGAAGTTCTGGTCCCGCGACACAATCATGTCTTCCCTCTGGATAGTGAAGTTGGCTGGGGGCGCTCCTGGGATGGAGCATGACAGGTGCAGCATTTCACCTTGGTCTAGACGGACGGAGGAAGATTCCAGCTTCGGCTTGGAAAACAGTTCTGAAAAACAGCCAGGAGGAAGGAGAGGATGTGTCTGGGCACCAGCCGGACCCCTGCCTGGAAAGAGCAGCGTGAGCCTGGCAGAACCAACTCCACCTTCCTGTAGAAGGTCTTCGCTTCTCATTTACCTGATGAGCACACCTTCACAGGGATAGACTCTCTGTGCCTGGGTCTCCATGACAGGCTCTCCTGGCCTGCTCACCCAATTATTTCATAGACATGAATAAGAAAAATTTTGCCATTTATAATGCAGCAAGTCATGATTCATGCATTTCCCGTTATTTGTTTAGTCACGCATTTCATCCCACAAGTACTTATTGCAGGCTATCTCACTAGGTGCAGGGGAGACAGCGGCACACAAAGAGCAATTCTTGACTTGAAAGCATTTACATCTAGTGGGTGATTCCAACAAGGTGTCGGCAGCAGAGCCCATAGAAGGGACACCGAACTCCACCTTGGGAAATCAGGGAATGGTCTCTAGGAGGAAGTTATCCAGGGAAAGTGTCCTAGGCAGCGTGTGTTTGTCCATTAGGACTGTAACAAACTGCCACAGACTGGTCTGCCTGGGTCTGGGTCGTCTTCAAAGGCAAAACCAGGACTCAGGCAGCTTCTATTCTCAACAATGCCCAGCATACAGAAGGAGTTCCATATATGTTGACTCAATACTTTTCTCTAAGGAGATAATATAAATCTCATCAGTGAAAAATGTCAGGAGCCATCAAAGAAGTATTTGTCATTCTCAATAGTTCACTAAATTTCTAGCACACACTGGAGGTCAGGAGGTCAGGCTGCTGGTGTAACATATATGCCAATCACCCAGATGGGTGACTGGTGGCCTCTGACCTAGGACACCGGGGACTGTGGCTGTGCCGGGGCACGCAGCGCTTGCACATGGTGGGGCAGAAGGGCTTAGTGAAAGAGCGAAGGATCGAACACGAGCAAGCACGAATAGACACTTTCATGGAGGGACCAAGAAGAGCTGATCCTCTCTGTCTCTGTCAAGCAGTAATGTAATGAATTCCTACTACAGCCAGGTGTTGTTCCAGGTGTTAAGGAGACAGCACTGGCTAGGGATGTAGCTCAGTGGTAGCGTGCTTGCCTAGTGTGCATCAGGCCCTGGATTCAATCCCTAGCACCACCAAAAAGAAAAAAAAAAAAAATTAAAGATAAAAGCACTGGTTAAAATGATTAACGGTCTGCTCTCAGCAGCTTACATTCTAATGGCTGAATACATCCCATAACAAGAGAAACAGAGTCGATACTTTTGGTAATAAGTTCTTCAGAGAAAAATGAAGCCAGGTAAGGAGGTAGGAATCAGAGGGAACTTTCAAGCACATGGGTTTGGAAATCAAACGGGCTGAGGGTGACCCTGGTTCTGCCACATGGTGACACTTCTAATCCTTAGGTGAGTCACTACTCTCCCAGTCTCAGTTTTCAAATCCATAAAATGGCTGTCACGATAACTACCTCCTAGAATAGTTATAGGCACTAAATAAAAATGGGTATAAACCTATCACAGTGCTCCACCATGGGAAACTGTTACTATTATTTTTCCTCACCTGTTGGAGGAACTACCTGGGATCTAGCACAGTGCTTGGCACAGAAGAAAGATAAATGCAGAATGACCATCGAAACATAGTATTCTATGAGGGCTTATTCTGAAGGAGGGATTGTGCAAACCCTTTGGAGCGTAGTTATTCAGTCATTTCAACAGTCCTGTAAGGTGAGTGCCATCATCTCCATCTCTCAGAGCTGAGGCAAGGTCAGTAACTCACCCAAGGTCACAGAAGTAGTGAGTGGCAGGGTTGGGTTTGGCACGAGAGCCTGAAGACTCAACCGAGGAGGCAGACTGCATGCCGTCTGTGCATGGCTTTTCCCCACGAGCACCGAAGCCCGGCCTGAGCACGTGCATTCAGACAAGGAGGGGCAGAAAACGTCTGGGCTCTCATTGGCCATCCTGGATGGCAGCACACTTGCTTCGGGGGCCCGCCATCTGCAAACTCCCTCCTGCGGCAGCCCTACCTGTTATGTTGACCACGATGCTGCTGACCTTGGATATGCGGCTGGACTCCACCTTGCAGGTGTAGTTGCCGTTGTGCTCCACCATGGCCATTACCGAGTACATAGCCTCGGAGCCGCGTCTGCTGGTGGCCACGATTGCCTTGTCCTTCTGGATTATGATTTCTGGAATTTCGTGGGCCAAGTGTGTCACCTGAATGGTGCACTTGATGTGGAGCTGTTCTCCTTCTGTGATCACTCCAGAGGGGCTGACGTGGAACTTGGGCATGGAGAAGGACTCTACGAGAAAAGTGGACCAGCCAGTCAGACTCAGGTTCAACCCAGGCACTTCCCACCCTTCTGCTTTTTGCTGCTCCCCATGTTTTCCCACTTGTTTCTCCAAACTGATTTTAAAAACTCAACCTTTCCTCTCAGTTCCTCCGCCTGGGCTGCAGAAGCTCCTTTCTATCTCACTTGCATGCATCCTCAGCTGCGATGCTCTCTCTGACTTTCTAGAGTTTCCCAAAGGCCAAAGGCCTTCTCTAGGTCTTGTCTACAGACCTCAGAAATAACTGCAGCAGGTGAACGGGACCGTGCTCCCCACCCACCAAGGATTTTCAAGACTATTCTCATACCATTTCAGGAACCTTGGCATCTCATCATGAATATGCTGCAGGTTCAAAAGTGGCAGCTATGCAGACTCTGCTGCCCCATAGAAATACATTATTTGAATAACCACAGGCCCCCACAGTGACTTCTCCACTAATCTATTTAATTTTTTGAAACACTGGCTACGGCTTACCGAATTGATTTTATGACTCACACGGTTTGAAAAACACTGTGTTAATAAAATCTCAGATACCAGGATGTGGTATCTTCAAGGACGTAGGGCTGTCCTCAGCTCTGGTTCCCAGACACACACAAGAACCAAACTCACAGGGCTGGGGTTGTGGCTCAGTGGTGGAGTACTTGCCAGGCACTGGGTTTGGTCCTCAGTACCACATAAAAATAAATAAAATAAAGGTATAAAAATATTTAAAAAAATAAACCCATGGCATGTACTACATTATACACACAGATCTCAACTATGTAAAATAAAATGCAAAAATTGAATTTAGAGTCATATAACACTCATCGGGAACTTTTTTTTTTACTATAGTTGTTAAAATTCATAATAAAACTAAGATTAAAAAATAACCTCCTTTTCCAAGCAAAAATTTATACAGGGTAGGCATCTTTTAGAACATTCAACTTTTTGGTTCTCTGGGGGAGATATTTGCAGAGTACCTCTGACAAACAACTAATTTCTTTCATTTATTATGTATTTATTTTCTGGTACTGGGGATTGAGCTATATCCCCAGTCCTTTTTGGTTTTTGTTTAGACACACAGTCTCACTCAGTTGCCCACGCCGGCCTTGAGCTTGTGATCCTCCTGCCTCAGTCTCCCAAGGTGCTGGGATTACAGGTGTGCACCACCTCACCTGGCTTAATTCCTTTAATTTATAAAGAACTCAAATAAATGAATAAGAAACAATAAAATGGACGACATATATAGATAAGCAGTTGATGGGGAAAATATAATAGGCTTACAAGCATAAAGAACGTACTCTCAACCTCACAGAAAACTAAAAAAATACAAATTGGCACATGTGTCTATCGTGCACAAGGCGCCCACTACATCCCAATGTCCTCCAGACCCCACCGATGTCTGACCCACAAGGGCTTAACACAGTGGCTTCCAAACTGCAGGTCACACACTGAATCAGTGTAGTGAGTCACAGCCAGTATTTAAAAAAACTGAAATAGAATAGAAAACATCAAAGTTCATCATGTATCTTAAAGATAAATATCGTCTATGAAACTTTTGTTTAGGAAATGCTCTCATATAATTAAATAAATATTATATGAACTGTGTCCCAGTCAAAAAGTTTGAAAAACACTAACACGTTGATCAGGATCAGGTCTTCAGTCCTGAGAACGCAGCCCAGACAGAAGGGACAGCCCCTTCCCAGTTCTGGGTTCCCTCTCTACACCCAACCACAAACCACAAAGAACAAGGAGAGCAGGACTCTGACCCCTCACGGTGACCAGTTCGCTCCGGGTGGACTCTGAGATCTCTATGTGGATCCCAGAAATGATCCTGGCTTGACAGCGGAATACTAAAACATGGTCCTGCTCCTCAATTGGGAATTCCAACGTCACAAAATTCTGGTCCCGAGAAGTCTTCTCCCTTTTTTGCTTGACAATTTTTGTATGTAGTTCTAGTTTTTCAATTGTGAAATGTATTGGGGCCTTTTCCTCTAGGACAGAACAAGTGACTGTCACAAGCCCGCCTTCGATGGCCTCCTTCTTATCCAGTGTCACTTTGGGACTGGGAACTCCTTTGGAGAATGAGAAAGTTCAGTTAGCTCCAGTTTAACCTAGTAGCATAAGCCTCCCTCAGCTGTCATTATGGCCAGCCCATCTGAGATTTCTCCCCGACTCCCAGACACCCATGCTAATTTCCTGGGAGGCTTCCCAGGTATGTGTCTAGCAGGTATGAGTCTGGCACTGTGCCAGGTACTTTGAAAAATACAAAATATGCAGCCCTGGGTGTGTTGGTGTTTTCAATGGCTTACAATCCCTTTGAGAAGGTGGTACAATCAGATTCCCAACTGATACAGCTTAAAGAGGAGAAAAAAAAAAAAAAAAAACCCCAGCCAGTGTATATTAATATTACTGTGGTGGTGGTTGTAATTTATTGAATACCAACCACAGGTGAGGGTTGATTTGAATTTAGCCCATAAATATTTATCGAGTACGTACTACGAGCCAGATTCTTTGGGATCTAAAAACTGGTCAAACATTATCTCTGTTCTCACAATTTCAGAACAGAAAAGTCAAGAGATGTTTGAGAAAGTCACGTGTCGCTCGGCCCAGGGGCATATTCTGATAAATGCGCTGTTGAGTGATTTTGTCACACAAATGCAGAGTGATTTATCCAAAGTAAGATGGCTGTGGCAAGGCAAGGTGGCATCATCGAGGGGACCACCATGACCTATGCAGTCCATCCTTGACCGAAATGTTTATGCAGTGCCTGATGGTAGACGCAATGGAACCTGAGCTGGAAATTATGCTCAGCACTCTACCTACATCAAACTTTTTTTTTTTTTCACAGTACCAGGAATGGAACCCAGGGTCTTGCCCATGTAAAGCAAGCACTGTGCTCCTGAGCGACATCCCCAGGCCTTATTATTTTATTTTGAGTCAGGGTCTTGCTTAATAGCCCAGTCTGGCCTTCACTTGTGATCCTCCTGCCTCAGCCTTCCAAGGACCTAGGATCGCAAGTGTGCACCCAGGTACACGATACCTTTCAACCCTCTTAGTAACTCTGTGAGCTGGGAATCATTGCTATCTTCATTTTACCAATGAGGACTTTGACCTTTAGAATGGATTTGCCCAGATGGGACCCCAAACAGAAAGACGATAGAATTCAGCATCTTAACACAAACCTGTGGCCTTTCTATCAACAATCCCATTGACAGTGGAGAGAACATAAGAGATATAAGGACTGGGCCTCTGGGGGTGGCGGGGTCAGTTTTGTATGGGAAAGTGTCAAAGAAGAAATCCCTGAGTTGATCCTGGAGGAAAAGCATGGTTTTTGAGATGAGATGAAGAAAGGAATTCTTGGGAGAGGGATTCTCAAAATAATAATAATAAAAAAGGAACGGTTGGTAGAATGCTTGCAAAAAAAAAGAAAATAAAAGAAAGAAAGAATAGCCTGACCTAATGCCTACATTTTCAGGTTAAGGGTGACAGATGGGCAGTTAAGTGGTCCTATTCATTCACAATTGCTCTTCAGGTCACTGTGTGTGTGATGCTTCATCTGCTGCCCACGTTGAAATTCCAGGACTCACCTTTCACGGAGACCTTATACTCCTGAGTGGTTTTCTCTTTGTTGTTCAGAACCACCATGCATTTGTATGTCCCTGAGTCATACACCCGGGCTTCGGGAATAAAAAAGCTCTCCACATTCTCCATGGAGGAGACGTTATAAAGCAGCGTGTCATCCTTGTAGAACAGCATCAGGTGCTGAGGCTTGACCTGCAAGGTGGTGCTGATGTCCACGACGCACTTCAGGGTCAGGTTCTGCCCGTTTTGCACCGTCCAGTCTGGCAGGCTCTCCATCTGGATGGTGTTGATGGTGAAAGCTAAATGCAAATTCAGGGAGGGCAGACAGGCCTGTTAGCTCGGAAACCACACTGTCCTGGCGGCCTTTGCCATCAGGAATCACCAGATGAGGTACCATCACAGTATCACCATATCCCATGTAGTACAGTGTCCCAGGACCCACAAGGATCAAGTGGATAATGCCTTTGGGTAGTGGGTCAAATAAGAGGCCATTGATACTAAGTTGCTCCTATTCATACCAAGATAAGGTGGCAGAGTAGACAGAGGGCACAGCTTGCCAACTGCCACACTGTGGCCCCTGGAGGAAGCACAGATGTCCAAGTCCTGGTTTGAATTCACTGTGTGACCTTAGGCAGCTACACTCTCTGAGCTCAGTTCCTTATCTCTAAAATAATAATAGCCCATGAGGGTTGTTAGAGCAGATTTACAAGAGAGCAGCCGGAAAGCACCCAGCTCAGAGCCTGGCACATAAATGTGTTTAATAAATGGCAGCTACCTCTATTCTGAAGCTAGACAGTCACGCTCAGGAATGCTCCTTCCCCACCCTGGCCTAATCTAATAAATGCAGTCCCAGCTGTCATTTTCTTAATTATTTGTCTGTTTTGTGGTGCTGGGGATTGAACCTAAGAGCACTTTACCAGCGAACTACATCCCTAGTCATATTTATTTTTTTTTTATCTTGAGAGAGGGTCTCGTTAAATTATCCAGGCTGGCCTTGACTTGGTGATCCTTCTGCTTCAGTCTCCTGAGTTCCCTGGATGACAGAGATGTACCACCATGCCTGGCCATTTTCTTTCTTTCTAAAACATTTTTTAAATTTAAGATCTTTATGAACAGGGACCTCACAATTTGTTGACTCTTGAAAGAGTCGAGTGGTGAACTTTTATTACGAATTGAAAACAAAGTTCTGAACAATTTAGAAGCCTTTAAAGATGTCTCTAGATAAAAGTAGTAAGACCCCCATGCTTCAGCCAGCTGGTGTTTTCTGTATAATGGCTCCGAGGTGTCACCAGATCTTGAAGATCAAAAACCACTTCTGAGGCAGCCACTTACATACCCCCACCCGGGGCCATGCCGTCAGCCTCTCAGAAGCAAAGAGCACACGTTAGGCACCCGAAGCACAGGCTGCACTCAACCACCAACCACTGTTCACAGAAACCAGGCTCTGCAGATTGACTTGCCAAATGCGCCATTTCCGGCCCATGCACTCCAGTGCTGAATTGACTTATATCCAGCCACCATAGGCTATCAATAGAATTCAGTTAACTAGAGGTCACGTCAGGAGACTGATTTACAGTGGTGGGCTGATGGGAAGATGGATTGTTCAAAACTGCATACTCTCTGGCTATTTTAATAAATATTTTTTGTCAGATGGTTCGTAATGAGCCTCTGCTCTGAAAATTTTCCAGGCTAGAAGGTTCCAGTCTGTGCTCATCAGTCAGGACTTTTGTCTATGCTTCTGAGCAGAGTAGGGCAAGTCTGTTTTTTGAGGATCCTCTTGGTCCTTCTGCAGCCCATCTGGGATTCTGGATAGATCCCTCGTTCTATCTCAAAGAACCTCACACAGCTGTACCTTCCCTGTGGTTTTCTTTTCTAAAACCATGGATTTGGGGTTAATGAGGACTGTAAAAATATTAACTCTTCAAATTCACATGTTGATCCCAGTGGCTCAGGAGGCTGAGGCAGGAGGATCGTGAGTTCAAAGTCAGCCTCAGCAAAAGCGAGGCGCAAAGCAATTCAGTGAGACCCTGTCTCTAAGTAAAATACAAAATAGGGCTAGGGATGTGGCTCAGTGGTCAAGTGACCCTGAGTTCAATCCCTGGTAGCCCCCCCGTTCCCCAAAAATTCACATGTTGAAGCCCTAACTCCCATTATGTGACTGTAATTGGAGACCAGATCAGACCCAAAAAGAAAAGATTATATTAACATGAGGCTGTTGGGGTGGGCCCTAATGCAATCAAATTTATATCTGTAGGAGGAAATTTGAACACAGATTTGAGGGATGGACATGCATGCACACACATGTACACACACACACACACACACACACACACACACACACACACACAAAGACCATGTGAGGACAGAGGGAGAAGGTGGCCATCTCCAGGTGGAGGAGAGGCCTCAGAAGACCAAACCTGTCCATAAGTTGATCTTGGACTTCTAGCTTCCAGAACTGAGAAAATAAATTTCTGTTGTTTAAGCCACCTAGCCTTCGATTTATTTAAAAAAATTTTTTTTTGTCTTGTTTTGTTCTTTAGATAGACTCTTGCTGTTTGCCTAAGCTGCTCTCAGACTCCTGGGCTCAAGTGAGTCTCCCATGCTAACCTCCCAAGTAGCGGGTACTACAGGTGCACACCACCTCGCCCGACTGTCTGTGATGCTTTTTATGGCAGCTTGAGCAGACTAGTACAGATGCTGTCAAGAAACTGCCTTAGGGAGTGGGGTGCAGTGGCACACGCCTATAGTTCCAGCGACTTGGGAGACTGAGGCAGGAGGATGGCTGAAGCCAGCCTCAGCAATTTAGCAAGGCCCTCAGCAACTTAGTGAGACCCTATCTGGACATAAAAAATAAAAAGGGCTGGGATGTAGTTCAGTGGCAAAGCACCCCTGGGTTTGATGATCCCCAGTACCAAAAAAGAAGCAAAAAGAAATAGTTTTATGGAGGGACTGGGGGCATGGCTCAGTGGTGGAGCACTTGCCTAGCACATTCCTGGCTCTGGGTTCAATTCCCAGCACCACACACACACAAAAGTTTTCTGGAACCTGAGAGTCTGGAATGACGTTGGGATGCTGTTCTGCCGGCTCCAGGCACAGCTGTGTTGGTGCGGAGCAAGGGTTCCTTTCCATCTTGTGGATCCTGAGAATTTCCTAGGGGATCATGTTCTCCTTTTTGCTTTGGCTGCTAAAAGGTACAAAGGTAAATTCTACTCAGCTTCCAGCAGTCTTTGTGACACATTTTGGTGTGCTAAAGAGGCCACAGCTGCATTTGCCGACCTATACTTTCCTCTCATTCTGATTTCCCCCTTAAGCACAGCTTATTAAACATAATTTACATAAATGGTCCCAAATCGCTTTTGGCTTACTGGCCAGAATACCACCAAACCCATCTATCCCTCTTTAAACAAAGTTAAGTCTTCTTTGAGTCATTGGAAACTTACTTTGTCTATAACACGTCTCAGATTTTTCAATGAGTACGAAAGTCTATATCAAACCCTTTCTTCTGAGAATAGATTTAACAACAACAACAACAAAAATGACATTTAAGTGGTCCATGAGATGAAACGAGGTGGTTATTTAAATTTGACTCATTTCCTACAGCAAATCTTCAGAATTCCCTTTTCTCTACAACTTCTTTGCTGGGCGAGCTCTCAACGCTGAAGTTTTCTTTGTACCCTATTTAGTTCCCCCCAACTAATACAGTCCCAACCCAAGCAGATCTCCTTCCTACCTCTCAGTGCCTCCTCCTTCATTTAAGCCAGGTTGTTTAGTTTAGTGGTTTTCCCAGGAGAAAATAAAGAGTAGAAGTCAAGTGCATCAAGCCAGACTACCTGGACCAAATCCCATCTTTGCTATTAACAAGTTGTGTGACCTTTGGCTAGTTACTAAACTTCTCTGAGCCTCAGTATGCTTATCCATACAATGGGCAAAATAAGTGTAAATAAGAATATGAGTTTAAGTACTAGAAGCACATTTCCCAGCACCTGTGAAGTGTTTTAGAAATGTTAGCTGGATCCTACCAATCACAGAAATAAAAAATGCCATGCGCGGTGGTACACGCCTGTAAACCCAGAGACTTGGGAGGCTGAGGCAGGAGGAGTGCAAGTTCAAAGTCAGCCTCAACAACTTATGCAACTTAGCAGGACCCTGTTTCAAAATAAAAAAATAAAAGGACTGGGGATGTGGCTCAGTGGTTAAGCACCCCTGGGTTCAATCTCTGGTACAAAAAAAAAAAAAAAAACCACCTTGGAGCTTTACACCTGTCACTCCTGTCCATGTTTCTAGAGAATTGTTCCAAATAAAAACCACTTTTAAGTTTTTATTTTTCATTTTCAGGTTGATTGACAGTGACTCTCCATACTCCCAGCTTTGCTGGGCCCACTGTGGGACAATCCACCTGGATCACGGCCACTTCACTCTTCCACCCTGAATGAGCTGCCCACAGTGGCCCCACGGTCAGGCCCCAGGCCAGGGTACAGCACTGGTATGAAAGAGGGGAGCATGCCTGAGTTCAGGCCCTGAGCCCACAGTCCTTTGCTGTGTGGTCTTTGAGTTACATACCCTCTCTGGGCCACTGCTTGTCCTGCAAAAACAAGACTGCCAGTCCCTGCCTTCCCTGCTGTTTCCCCTCACCTCTCTCTCTACAGTGCTGGGGAGGGAACCCAGGGCCTCACCTATGCTGGACAAGCAGTTGGCCAGGAGCTGCACCCTGGCCCCTGGCATTTTTCATCCTGACCCTCCTGACCAAGATGGCTGAGGGCATTGAAGGAGCTGCGCTTTCAGTTCCTGGCCCTGGGTGACCTTCCCTTCCTTCCTCCTGAGCACCGGAGCACAAGAGGCTCCTCTGTGTCAGCACTGTCCCTACCAGGCTGTTGCACAGAGGAGAGCAAGCCGGGCCGCGGCTGCCACGGGGACTCAGGCAGTGTTCGCGGCTCCTCCTGCCCTGGACCTTCCAGTCTCAGCACCCCCCACCCCCCCCCCCCCCCCCCCCCCCCCCCCCCCCCCCCCCCCCCCCCCCCCCCCCCCCCCCGCTTCCTACTGGCTAGGCCTCATTTACCTCCTCTGTACACAAACCCTACCACTTCTTAGCGAGTTTAAAGCACAGGGCAGCAGCTTAGTGGGGATGGTCTCCACGAGCTCGGGACACTCCGCCAGCTTGCTTTTCTAAATACTCTAACGCTCTCTGCTTAAAGAAATGGACTCCAGGGATTCCCTGGTGGAAGAGCAAAAGGCTGTGGCCAGGGACAGACAAGGGGGAAAGGAAGGCCACTTGGACAAAGGAAAAGCTTTCTTTCTTTCTTTTCTGTTGGTACCAGGGATTGAACCCAGGGGTGCTTAACCACTGAGCCACATCCCAGCCCTTTTTTATATTTTATTTAGAGACAGGGTCTCGCTGAGTTGCTTGGGGCCTCACTAAGTTGCTGAGGCTGGTTTTGAACCACAATCCTCCTGCCTCAGCCTCCCACGCTGCTGGGATTACAGGCCTGGGCCACCACATCTGGCAGGAAAAGTGTTTCTAAAAATTCATTAAAATGAGTCCCAGTTTCACCAGGGAGGCTGAGACAGGAGGATTGTAAGCTGGTGGCCAGTCTGTGCAAATTACTGAGATCCTGTCTCCAAATAAAAAATAAAAAGAGCTGGAGATATAGCTCAGTGGTAGAGCTACATGGGTTCAATCCCCAGTGCTGCAAAAAAATTAAAAACTTAAAAATTAAAAAATTAAAGTTAAAAAAAAAGTTGGCGCTCTCCATCCTAATACACAACAGCATTTGCTGATGACCCCTTACCCTGCTAGTAGCCCTGTGGTGGTCACTAGGACTGGTCTTTGTGACCAGCATAATGCTCCAGATGTGCTGGGATGGGGTCACCGAGCAGCCTAAGGAGGTCAGATCGTTTCAACCAGGAGAGAGGGAGGTTGATGGACAGGGATCCAAGCTTACAGAGTCACCACAGCACAGATAAGGCACCCAGGAACCACCAAGCCAAATCCCCAAATACCCAAACGATGGGCCTACTCCCCTTGATCCCGAGGTCACCAGTCAGCGGATGCTGATGCTCTCTGGAAAGATAAAGTGGCATGACTCAGCTGGCCACCTGGCCCTCAACCTGGAAATGACTCAGAAAGAAGGGGGACTGGAGAAGGAGGGGTCACCCGCTGTGGTCAGGAAAATTACCGAGCGCCCCTGAGCCTGAGCCTGGCATCCCGATGAACTTCTGTGCTCAGCAGAGAACAAGCCAACCCGTCTTCCCACCTGAATCTTAAGCACGTCCAAGTTCAATTCAAGTTCCCACCCACGAGAACAGATGGAACGCTTACAATCCAGGGTGAATAAGAGTCATTCTGCCGCCCAGGGCCGTGTTGACTGTGGAGACCCCGCTCGCTGCAGCTCAGTGCTGCCCGGGACTCTGAGAGGAAGGGTGGCCCAGGAGAGTCCAAGGACAGTCTGAAGAAGTGCCCCCTGGACTGGGCCTGGCAGGCCGCGGGCAGGCGATGGGTGCTGCAGGAGGACAGCGTGCAGGAGGGCACCTGGGTGTGAGAAATCGCTGCACGTAGACCCTGCAGTTACAGGAAGCCGGGTGTGGGGCTGGAGGGCCGGGTCAGCAGGGCCAGAATGAAATGCCTACTCGGCCATGTGCACAGGCTGGGCTCTGACCTGAGGGTCTTCAGCAGGGGCGTGCCAGCTGAGACGAGCACTTCAGAAAGGTCATTGACCCAAGACCGGAGGCTGGCTCGCAGCCTGATGGTTCAGGGGACAGCTTCTGAGGCCTGAGCGGGGGCAGATGTGGGACTCGCAAGGCGACTCAAAAGGATTTGTTCTGTGGACCAATGACCGTGCTCTAGAATGAAATGATGCTGATGGTTGCCAACACCGTGAGTGTCCTAAATGTCACCCATAATACATTTTATAGTATTTTTATTTTACCACGATTTCAGAAAGATTTGATTGGATATGGAAGTTGAAAAAGTAGAAGATAAAATTCCCAGATCATGAGGTTCCCAGGAGGATATGGGTGGCATCAATTAAAATAGAGAGCATCAGAAAACAATAAGGAAGGAAGACAAAGTCCCCTGGTACAGCTGGGTCTGAGGAGAAGAAGGCAACAGTTGTTGGTCCCAGGTTAAGTCTGACGCTCAGGGAACAGGCCAGGGCTAGAAGAAGATCAGAGGGGCTTGTGGAGGAAGGAAGGACTGAGTTCCCCAAAGAACAAGACCTGGAACCTGCAGAGACCAGGGGGTGGGGTACAGACTCAGGGAAAAATCAAATTCTCCCCTGGGGAGAAGGAGGGTGGCTTGTTAAGAGGGAGGAGAAAAACCAGGAAAGAGGATCTAGAAGGTCAGAGAAGGAGGCTTCAGGGCATGATCAACCTGCAAGGCAGCAGAGTATTCCAGTCCTGGAAGGGCCGGAAGTGTCCGCTGCATTTGGCATGGGGTGGTTTTTGGAGACCCTTAGGGAAGGGATTCCGGGTAGGGAGGAGTGGGGCCCAAGCCACACGGCTGTCTGTGTGGAGGGGCTGGGAGGCCTGGAGGCAGAGGCAGCGCTTCTAGACTAGCCTCACAGTGCCCCTAAGAAAGGAAGAGGGACCCAAAGTGAATGGAGGGGGACAGTTGTTTGTGTTTGATTTTTCTTTTTCCTAAAAACAAGACAAGACAAAGCAAGAGTTCCCAATTGGGTTTGTAGACTGAGAAGAGCAGAGGCAAGGAGGAGACTCTCCAAGTAGGGATGGGGAGGAGGCCAGGAATTCATGTGTAAGTGAGGTCCTGGAGCGAGGGAGGGAAGAGCTCCGGCCCAGGTGAAGGCCGGCTCTGACGACCAGGGGGCGGATGTGTCCCCTGAAGCCAGGAGGGAAGCGGAGGATGGGTGGGGAGGCAGATAAGCCTGCAGCCAGGGCCGGGAGGGAAGTCCAGGGAGTTCCCTCCAGATGACTGTGTGCTAGGTGAAGATGGAGCGAGGTCATCTCCTGAGGCAAGGGAGGCGGCTGAGGTTGGGTGGGGGTTGGAGGGGCACAGAAGCCCTGAGATAAGAGGAGGGCAAGGGCCAGGGGTGCAGAGTGGGACCCACGAGCAAGCTGGGCATCCTGTGGGTCTTGGGGACTCAAGAAGTAGAGGCCGGTCACAGCCCCCAAGCTCTAACCCCCATGTGGACCCGCCAGTGCCCTGTGGCCACCGAGTCTCTTCCCTCTAGTGTAGGACAAAGCAGGAGGAAGCCTGGGAGAGCCGCCGGCTCCAGCTCCAGAGTCTACCCGGAAGGCACAAAGGGCGTTCCCGAGGACCCCAGGGAAGGGGGTGGCTGACCTCCGCCTAAGGTGGGGAAAGGGACCTGAGGGTGGCCGAGCTGGGAAACAGGATGTGTGGATGGAGAGAAGCAGGAGCCCAGGCCCCGGCGTGTGCAGGGCAGGGTCTGGACAGAGCAGGCGAGTGTGGCTGGAGTGGACAGAGGTGAGCGGGTGCCACAGGAGGCGGGCTGGCGCCTCTCCTTCAACATCACGGAGTATCCGTCGCTGCACTACGTGCGGATGGATGCAGCCCAACCTCACGTGGCTGCATGCCACAGGCTGTGGCCATCACCAGTTCACAGACTGGGGGGAAAATCTCCAAGAGGCAAAATGCAACTGGTCTTAAAGACAGAAGTCAGACCTTGGTGGAGGAGGGGTCCTGTGGCTGTCGCCTGTTGACTGGCTCTTGCCTGGACTAGTCGTCACTTCTGAGGCTCAATGACACCATTGCCCAAGGGAGATGATTTGAAGAGAAGGGATCTCTGCCTCCATGGACTGCCCTGGAGGCCAAGGCCCAAGGAAGAACACAGACACTGGAATGGAGACTCCGCAGACTGTCCCTTCTGGTGGCCACGCCCGCTCCCCCATCCTGGAGCCACCACCTCAGCCTTGGCTTAACCCAGCATCACCCACTTTCTTCATCTCCAAAGAGCCGTGCAAGGGCCAGGTTGTGGCTCAGTGGTGGAGCACTTGCCTAGTGCCTGTGAGGCCCTGGGTTCGATTCTCAGCACCACATTTAAATAAATGAATTAAATAAAGGTCCATCGAAAACTAGAAAAAAATATTAAAAAAAAAAAGAAGCTGTGCGACTTGCCAGTCACCCTTTGTCTCCATTCTTTGCAGCAGAAGTGATTTCTGACAGAAGGATTCTGTTCTGTGGACTGTCTCTCCGTGCACAGTCCCTAAACCCAGCTCAGACCCTTCCCTCACCTGTTCCCAGGCAACGCAGAACAAAACCCACTTCGCTCAAGACGAAGGTCCACGATCGGCTGCAAAGCAGCTGACAAACCCTGCAAACATCACATGCTTGCTTCCCTGTGTGCCTGTGTGGCAGCCCCGAGTGATGCAGATAAAATCGTAGCCTCACCACGGATGGAAAATGAAAGCCAGTGTTCTTTTTTTTTTTTTTTTTTTTTTTTAAATCATTTAGGAGAAAGAGAGTTATCATACCAATCTAAACTATGTTCTGTCTGCATGAGTCTGACATCAAATTGTATTCCATTTGTGAATGAAAACAATTGAGAGGAAATAAAGGGGGAAAAAAGATGGAAAATTTTAAAATAATTGGGGATGGGGCAGGATATGAAAAAAAGCAATTTATGGTAGAAGAACCTCCACCACATTATGGAATCACTCACTGTTTTATCACCTCCCCAACTAGAAGCAGCCCAGCAGGATCCAGAAACACCCTTAAGAGTCTGCTTCCAAAACACATTGATTAGAACTTGCCTGCGCGCAAGCGCTCTGGTCTGAGCTCTTCTAAAACTGACCACATGGACTGAGCTTTAGCTTTCCAACCGGGATGGTTTTCTCAATTGTTATCAAACCCAAGCAAGCGGAGGCGAGTTTTGAGAGCAAAGCTAGGTAGAAACGAACGGTGGGACTTACAGTTCTCTTCACCACCCAGGCTCCAACCTGGAAGAGACAGGAGAAATAGGTTGGTTTCAGGAGCTGCAGTTCTCATGAAGTTTAAGTGAAGCGGGAAGAGAAGAAAAACTCACAGAACAGGAGCGTCAGCAGGACTCCCAGCCACATCTTGTCCCCTCGGGCCCACCTCAGCTGCATCCTGAGAGCCGGGGACTGTTGAAGCACAGTCAGTGCGGCCTCTGGGCCATGCCTCCAGGGCAGAAAACACTTCCCCCTCGCCACAGATGAGAAACTTGTCCTGTGAAGAGCAGAAACCACTCTGGTAACTAAGAGACTGGCCGTGGGACTGGTCAGGTAATGGCGGCCATTGCTGGAAACCCAGAACAATGAGGCCTGGGCTGGCCTGATATCTCCTCAGGAAATGACTGGCCTTCCTGAGGGACCACTGAATGCGGCCGCTTTGTATAGGTGGAAAAAAAAAAAAAAAAGGCACCATGATATTTGCCTCCACGTTCTTGACCCTCCCTGTCTCCTCTGAATTTGGGGACCCCCCTTTCTGGTGGCAGGGTGACCGAGTCTTCCCTCTCTCCAGCTCTACCCTTCTCTCACTGGGCACATGCCCGGTCTCTGCTTTTCCTGTGGGTCCCCCAGAGCATAAATCGGGTCTCCTGCCTTTCCTGGGCTGACTTTTTCCAAAAAACAGCAGTGTTTGTCAGAGAGAGCAGCCATCAAGGCAGCTGGGCTTGAAATTTAGGAAACTAGGACGCTTCCTCCGGCCTCCGCAGTGGGCTTTGGTGTGGAGGACAGGGGCCACCCTATGAGGTGCCCACAACTCCTAGAGGCCTCTCCAGCCTGCATCCCCAAACACACCCACTTTACTGGGTCCAGAGAGAATTTTCCAAGATTTAAACCAGTTTCTTCCACTTTACCTGTTTCTGGTTTCCGGTAAAAAAAAAAAAAAAAAAAAATCAGTTTCTTTTAAAAAAAATTTTTTTTTTTTTTTTTTTTTTTAACAGGACTGGGATTGAACCCAGGGGCACACTATCACTGAGTGACACTCCCATCCCTGTTTATTTTACTTTGAGACAAGATCTCATTTGCCCAGGCTGGCCTCCAATCTGTGTTCCTCCTGCTTTGGCCTCCCTAGTCACTGGGATTACACCACACCCAGCCTAAAAGCCAGTTTGTGATCCTCTTCCTCCACCCCTTTGTGACCTCTCTGACCTGAACTCTCTCCATCTTCCTTGCTCTACGTTTTGGTTGGTGAAATGAATAATTCCCACAATGTATTGTGTGTCCCCTCCCTGCCTAGGTACCCTTCCCCCTCCCTGCTGGCTCATTGCTACACATCCTTCCTAACTCATTTCAGGCACCAAAGCCTCCAGAAATTTCCTGTCTTGCCCAGACCGAGCTGCCTCTCCTCGGTGCCCTCTCCCTCATCTTCCCTCTGTCAGACCCTGTCTGCAGCCTTCGGTAATGGAACCCCCGCCCCATGGACGGCTGGCTCCTTGATGGCAGGGACAATGCCTGGTACCCAGTAGATGATCCAGGAAGTTAGTCAGATGGACGACTGTCTAGGTGACATTACAGTGTTGTCAGAATTGGATCCTCTCTGCCTCCAGGGTGCCATGCTGAATGGCGCTCACTAGGACTTCCACACGGTCAGGGAAGACACTTCGACTGGGGACAATAGGAGCCAGACTTCTCTGCCTCCCAGCAGGAACCAGGAAGTAATGGCTTCCAGCTAGAAGACGATTTCCCTCTCTGGGGTTCAAGGAAGGTTTTTGCTTTTCGTCGTCGTTGTTTGGGTGCTAGGTATTGAACCAGGGCCTCAAACGAGCTAGGCAAGTGCTCTACCCCTGAGCTACAGCCCCAGCATTTTTTAAAATTTTTATTTTGAGATAGGGCCTTGTTAAGTCTCTGGCCTTGAACTTGTGATCCTCTGCCTCAGCTTCCCAATAACTGGGATTACAGGCGTGCACCCCTGTGCTCGTCTTCAATGGAAGTTATTTTTTCATTTGTTCTCTTTAAATGTACATGACAGTAGAGTGTATTTGGACATATTATATATACATGGAGTATAACACATTCTAATTAGGATCCCATTCTTGTGGTTGTACATGATGTGGAGTTACACTGGTCGTATATTCATATATGAACACAGGAAAGTCACATCCGATTCCTTCTACTCTCTTTCCTATTCCCATTCCCCCTCCCTTCCCTTTATTCCCCTATGTCTAATCCACTGAACTTCTATTCTACCCCACCCAACCTTATTTTGTGTTAGCATCCACATATCAGAGAGAACATTTGGCCTTTGGTTTTTCTGGGTTTGGTTTATTTCATTTAGCATGATAGTCTTCAGATCCTCTATTTACTGGCAAATGCCATAATTTCATTCTTATTTAAGGCTGAGTAATATTCCATGGTGTATATATTTCATGTTTACTTTATCCATTCATCTGTTGAAGGGCACCTAGGTTGGTTCCAAATCTTAGCTATTGTGAATTAATCTGCTATAAACATTGGTGTGGCTGTGTCACTGTAGCAGCTGATTTTAAGTTCTTTGGACATATACCAAAGAGTGGGATAATTGGGTCAAATGGTGGTTCCATTCCAAGTTTTCTGGGGAATTTCTGTACTGCTTTCTGGAGTGGTTGCCCCAATTTGCAGTCCCACCAGCAATGTATAAGTGTACCTTTTCCCCTATATTCTCACCAACATTTATTGTTACTTATATTTTTGATAATTGCCATTCTGACTGGAATGAGATGAAATCTCAGTGTAGTTTTAATTTGCATTCTCTAATTGCTAGAGAAATTGAACATTTTTTCATATATTTGTTGACCATTTGTATTTCTTCTTCTGAGAAGTGCCTGTTCAGTTCCTTTGCCCATTTATTGATTGGTTTATTTGGAGTTTTTTGGTGATAAGTTTTTTGAGATCTTTACATATCCTGGAGATTAATGCTCTGAGTTGTAGGTGACAAAGATTTTCTCCCATTCAATAGGCTCTCTCTTCACGCTCGTTTCCTTTGCTGTGAAGAAACTTTTTAGTTTGATACCATCCCATTTATTGATTATTGAGTTTACTTCTTGCACTTTAGGAGTCTTAGGACATGATGGAAAGGTGGGTCTACATTTTCTTCTAATAGGTTCGGGGTCTCTGGTCTAATGCCTAGGTCCTTGATTCACTTTGAGTTTTGTGCTGGGTGAGAGAGAGGGGTTCAATTTCATTCTGCTACATGTGGATTTCCAGTTTTCCCAGCACCATTTGTTGAAGAGGATATCTTTCCTCCAATTTATGTTTATGGTACCTTTGTCTACTATGAGATAATTGTATTTATGTGAGTTTGTCTCTGTGTCCTCTATTCTATTCTATTGGTCTTCAGGTCTGTTTTGGTGCCAGTACCATGCTGTTTTTGTTACTATAGCTCTGTAGTATAGTTTGAGATCTGGTATTGTGATGTCTCCTGCTTTGCTTTTCTTGCTAAGAATTGCTTTGGCTATTCTGGGCCTCTTATTTTTCCAAATGAATTTGATGACTGCTTTTACTATTTCTATGAAGAGCATCATTGAAATTTAATAGGAATTGCATTAAATCTGAATAGCACTTTTGGTAGTATGGCCATTTTGACAATATTAATTCTGCCTATCCAAGAACATGGGAGATCTTTCCAACTTCTAAGGTCTTCTTTAATTTCTTCCTCTAGTGTTCTGTAGTTTTCATTGTAGAGGTCTTTCACCTCTTTTGTTAGATTGATTCCCAAGTTTTTTTTCTTTTTTTCTTTTTTAAGACTACTATAAATGGGATAATTTCTCTTTCAGCTGATTCAGAACAATGTATAGGAATGCAATTGCTTTATGGGTGTTAATTTTATATCCTGTTACTTCGCTGAATTCACTTGTGAGTTCTAGAGGTTTACTGGTGGTTTTTTTTTTTTTTTTTTTTTTTTGGTCTTCTAAATATAGAATCGTGTTGTTAGCAAATAGTGATAGTTTGAGTTTTTCTTTTCTTTTCATATTCTTTAATTTCTTTCTTTTGCCTAATTGCTCTAGCTAGAGTTTCAAGGACAATGTTGAATAGAAGTGCTGAAAGAGGGCATCCCTGTCTTGTTCCAATTTTTAGGGGGAATACTTTCAATTTTTCTCAATTTAGAATGATGTTGGGTAAAACTATGTTTGTTTGTGTTTAGCAAACATAGTTTTACAATGTTGAGGTACGTCCCTACTATTCCTAGTTTTTCTAGTGTTTTGAACATGAAGAGGTGTTGTATTTTGTCAAATGCTTTTTCTGCCTCTATTGAGATAATCATGTGGTTCTTGTGTTAAGTCTATTGATAATAGACTTGGTGAAATACATTCATTAATTTCCATACGTTGAACCAACCTTGCATCCCTGGGATGAACCTCACTTGATCATGTTGCACTATCTTTTAAATATGTTTTTGTATGCAATTTGCCAGAATTTTATTAAGAATTTTTGCATCTATGTTCATCAGGGATATTGGTCTGAAGCTTTCTTTCCTTGATGTGTCTTTGGTTTTGGTATAAGGGTGATACTAACTTTATAAAATGAGTTTGGAGAGGTTCCCTCCATTTCTATTTCATGGAATAATTTGAGGAGGATTGGTGTTAGTTCTCTGAAGTTCTGGTAAAACTCAGCTGAGGCTCCATCTGGTCCTGGACTTTATCTTTGTTGATAGGCTTTTGATGTGTCTTCAATTTCATTTCTATTTAATTGCTTGAAATTGAAATTTCATTACTTGAACTTTTCTATGTCTTCCTGATTCAATTTGGGTAGGTCATAAGTCTCTAGAAGTTTGTTGATGTCTTTGATATTTTCTATTTTATTGAAGTATAAATTTTCAAAGTAGTTTCTGATTATCTTCTCTATTTCAGTAGTGTCTGTGGTGATATTTCCTCTGTCATCACAAATTTTCATATTTTGAGTTTTTTCCTCTTAGTTAGCTTGGCTAAGGATTTATCAATTTTATTTATTTTTTTCTAAGAATCAACTTTTTGTTTCATTGATTTTTTGAAATTTTTTCGTTTGTTTCAATTTCGATTTCAACTCTGATTTTAATTCCTGTTTCTACTGCTTTTGGTGTTGATTTGTTCTTGTTTTTCTAGGGCTTTCAGAGGTAATATTAGGTCATTTGTTGACTTTTTATTCTTTTAACAAATGAGCTCACTGCAATGAACTTTCCTCTTAGAACCACCTTCATAGTGTCCCAGAGATTTTGATATTCTGCGTTGCTATTCTTATTTACCTTTAAATATTTTTTTATTTCATCCCCAATTTCTTCTGCTATCCATTGGTCATTCAATAGCATATTATTTAGTCTTCAGGTGTTAGAGCAATTTCTATTTTTTTTTTTTTACTTTTTCTTTGATTTCTAATTTCAGTACATTATGATATGATAGGATATTATCTCTATTTTTTGTATTTGCTAAGAGTTACTTTGTGTCCTAAGATATAGTCTATTTTACAGAAGGATTCATGTGCTGCTGAGAGGAGAATATATTCAGTCATTGGTGGATAAAATATTCTATATACATCTGTTAAGTCTAAATTATTCATTGTGTTTTATATAACTTCTTTAATTTTTGTTTGGAGGATCTCTCCAGTGATGAGAGAGACATGTTAAAGTCACCCACCATTATTGTGTTGTAGTTCATTTGATTCTTGAAATCCAGAAGAGTTTGTTTGATGCATGTAGATGCTTAATTGTTTGGCATATAAATATCTGATTGTTATGTCTTATTCATGTATAATTCACTTAATAAGAAATGACCTTCTTTGTCCCTTCTGGTTAACTTTAGCTTGAAGTCCACTTTATCTGATATGAGAATAGAAACACTTGCTTGTTTAAAATATCCATGTGAATGATATTTTTTTTCACATCCTTTTACCTTCAATCTGTGAATGTCTTTGCCTATGAGGGGAGTCTCTTGGAGACAGCATATTGTTGGGTCTTGTATTTTAATACAGTCTGCCTGTTTATGTCTTGATTGATGAATTTAGGCCATTTACATTCACTGTTATTCTTGAGAAATTATTTTTATTCCTTGTCATTTTGGTTTATTTCAGGTTTTTTATTTTAATTCATTTCTCCTTTGATTGACTATTCTTCTAGTGTAGTTCCTCATTTTGCTGGTTTTTAACTTCATTTTTCATTTCTTCATGAAATATTTTATTGAATATGCTTTGAAGTGCATGCAGGCTTTCTAGTTGTGAATTCTTCTAACTTTTTGTTTATCATGGAAGATTTTTATGATGAAATAAAAAATTCTGAAGCTTAATTTTGCTGGGTATAGTATTCTTGGTTGGATACATTTTCTTTTGGAACTTTGTATATATTATTCCAATACCTCCTAGCTTTGAGGGTCTGGGATGAGAAGTCAACGGTGATCTGGATTGGTTTCCCTCTAAATATGACCTGTAATTTTTCCCTGGCAGCCTTTAAAATTCTATCCTTATTCTGTATATTAGGCATTTTCATAATAATGTGGCTTAGTGTGGGCCTATTGTAATTTTGTATATTTGCAGGATCCTGTAAGCCTCCTGTATTTGATTTTTCCATTTCATTCTTAAGTTTTGAGAAATTTTCATATATTATTTCATTGAAAAGATTGTGCATTCCTTTGGTTTGTATCTCCAAGCCTTCATCTATCCTGATACGTCTTACATTTGATCTTTTCATGTTATCCTATATTTCTGGGAAGTTCTGTTCATGGTATGTTAACATCTTTTCTCCATAGTCAACTTTATTTTCAACATTATATATTTTGTTTTCATTGCCCGAAACTCTTTCTTCCAGGTTTTCTATTCTGCTGGTGATGTGTTCCATTGAATTTTTAATTTTGTTTATTGATTCCTTCATTTTGAGGATTTCTACTTTTTTTTTTTTCAGAATCCTCTCTTTGCTGAAATAATCTCTCACTTCCTGTATTTTCTTTCTGATTTCACTCCTTATATTGTCCTTTACCTCACAGATCAGTTTAAGTGTTAACATTCTAAACTCCTTCTCTGATATTTCTTCCACTATGGTGTCAATGGATTTCGTTATTGAAGTATTTTGGTTTGTTTGGGGCAATTTGTTCCCTTGCTTTTTCATGTTGTTTGTGTGTCTACCCATCTAACAGTATGGATCTGAGGCAATAGAGTTTCTACCCTGTAGACTACAGTGTTCCTGAAGGTTTCCAGTGCCTCACAATTTATGGGGAGACAAAAAATAACAACAACCAGTGCAAATAATATACAGCATTAAACCAAATAGTTCCTGCTATGATATCTACAATATTAATTGTCACAATAAACAGAAACAATGAGATCAATTATTGCCCACAGTAAAAACAGTAAATTTGCAAAAGGGCTTATAATTTCAAACAGTGGACAGGGAGAGAACAGAAGTGGTATTGGATGTGATAATTATGAGGGAGGAGAGAAAATAGAAGTAAAAAATTAATGGAAAAGTGAAAGAGAGAACAATAGATATTGACTTAGCAGAAGAAAAGAGAGAAAGAGGATCAAGGGAAACAGGTAAGTGAGAAAGAAAAATATATATATAATAAAAATTGAAATAATACAAAACAAAACTGAAATATGCTAATCAAAGTACTGATCCATGAAAAATAACCGCTTTCAAAAAATGCTAGAAATGAGAAAAAAGAAACAAATATGAGTATGTATAAGTGTCCATGAACCATTCAGGTCACAACTGGACAAAGAAAAAAGAAATTTAAAAAAATTTTAAATTAAAATTAAAAATAAAAATCTCAATGAAAAGTCAAAGAATTGTTTCTGTTGGAGTTCAAAAGATTCTGGATTTCCCTTCTCAGCAGGGGTAGGTGGGGTGTGAGAGGAAATTCCATAGGCGGAGCTCCTGGAGGTGGGGTTTAGGCTTAGGTAGGCGCCAGGTTCTTCATTGAATGGCAACTGGTCTGAAGATTTTAAATCAGTGTTCCTCCAGTGCCCAGCAGTTACCAGTCCACCCTGGGAGACTGCACCCCAGGGATCTCCTCTGGGATTCACTCATGCAGTGGAGGACCCAATCCTTAGTCTCCTCCATTACCTGCGGACCCCATGTTTCCTGGTCTCTCTGGTTCAGTCTCCAAACTTCACCTCTTCTGTCTCCACTCTTTTGAAATCTGGGCCAGGTTTGTCTCTCCCAGCCGGTCCTGCGAGCAGCTGGTCTGGAGGGGGAGGAGGGCAGCGGGTGGGTTTCCCCTGTGTAAACTGCTCTCCATGTTTGATTTTCTCCTGGTCACTTAGGCACATTCTGTGTCATGCAGTGTGGGTTTGCCAGGCCTGTATATTAGGCACAGTTCAGGCTTTCCAGGAATCAGTTTCTCCAGCTGCTGGCCACCTCATCTCAGCTGCAAAATGGTTCCTTTTCTGTCCTGTGCAGGCAGCCAGGAGAGATGTGGCTTCTTTCTTGCACAAGGATATTGTGTAGTGTGACTTTCAGGTTAATTGCAGTGTCTTTGATCTCTGATCTACATGTACCCAGGCATGCCTCCAGACCTCCTAAAAATGTGAATGCCTTTCATTCCCATCCCTCCACTCTGTTCCTGGGAGGGACCACTCAGGCAGGTACCACCGATGGTGGTGGCGGTTGCACTAGTGCTGGGGATTTCTTCCTTATTGTATCCAACCTCCTGAGTCCCTGATCTGCTTTGAATGTCCAGAACTAATTCTCAGTAAAGTCCCCTCTCTTTTTTATGGTTCATCCACCATACCAAGAAACTGCCTGTCTGCTTTCTTGCTTTCACACCACAGAGCAGCCTCTGTTCTGCCATCTTGAAACCCAATGGAAGTTTTGACAGGAGCGACTGAAGAGCAGTACACACTTAATCCACTTATTTCTGAAGGAATTTTTTCTGTTGTACTGTTTATGTTTTGTTGCTGTGGTTTTATGTCCCCTTCTCCTACTAAAATCTATCTTCTTTGGCAATCTACTAGAAATTGTCCCCACCCACTTATTGGAATGTTGACTTGGGAGGAAAATGGGAAACACCATGAGTAATAAATATTGGCTTCAAATGGTGATTTTTAGATATTGTAGAGTAAGCAACTTCTGTATCTCAGAGTAACAGTCAAGCCATAGCAATAAATATCCATACTCCAGTATGTCCTCTAAGTTCCAAAGCAAGCTTCTAAAACATAATACTTGTTTCATGCACGATTCTAATACTTTCAGAATATTATGAGAAAATAGGCTTTATTTAAAAAACAAATGTTAATATTTTAAAAGAAAAGTAGAAGCAGGTACTGTGTTACACATCTGTAATCCCAGCCACTCAGGAGGCTGAGACCAGAGGATTGAAAGTCTGAGGCCAGCCTCAGTGACTTAGCAATACCCTGCCTTAGAATAAAAGGGACTGGGGATGTATTTCAGTAGTAGAGCACCCCTGGGTTCAATCCCCAGGAGAGAGAGAGAGAGAGAGAGAGAGAGAGAGAGAGAGAGAGAGAGAGAGAGAGAGAGAGAGAGAGAGAGAAAGAAAGAAAGAGAGAGAGAGAGAGAGAAAGAGAGAAAGAGAGAGAGAGAGAAAGGGGGAGGAGGGAGGGAAGGAAGGAAGAAAGAAGGAAGAAAAGGGGCGTGGGAGGGAGGAAATAAAGAAGCATAAGGTCTATATCCCACAACTCACACCATGCACTAGAATGATTTCTACATAGATCAATTAACTGAATGTACAAATGAAACCATAGACGTTTTAGAAGAAAACATGAAAGAACATCTAATACACTTGGGTTGGTGGAAACTGGTGTAAGTATAAATTAAAATCCAGAAACCCTAAAATAAAAAATTGATAAATTAGGCAAAAAAATTTGTAACTCACATCATAGGTGAAGAACCCTCCTTAATAGATAAAGAACACTCAGGAATTAAAAAGATCAGTAGAACAATAGAGAAATGAGAAAAGGATTTGAATAGTTTCCATGATATAAGAAAAAGTATCTAAAATTGTAAAAAGACTAAATTACCTGACTGTTTAAAGGTAGAAAATGCCTATGTTCATATATGAAAACATGACCAATATAACTTCACATCATGCACAACCACAAAAATGGGAAGTTATATTCCATGTACACATTTCAAAATACATTCTTTCGTGTAACTAAAAATAAATAGCAAATATAAAAGGATACTGAACTTTTTCTTTTTTTTTCTTTTTTTTTTTTTTGCAGTGCTGGGGATTAAACCCAGGGCCCCCTGCTTGACAGGCAAGCACTCTACAAACTTAGCTATATCCCCAGCCCTGGTATTGACATTTTATAGTCAGTAGTTGTAAACTTTTTTTTTTCTTTCTTTGTTTTTTTGCAGGGTGTTCTGAGGATTGAATCTAGGGGCACTTTACCACTGAACCATATCCCCAAGGCTTTTTACTTTTTATTTTGAGACAGTGTCTTACTAAGCTGCTGAGGCTGGCCTCAAACTTGCAATCCTCCTGCCTCAGGCTCCCAAACTGCTCGGATTACAGGCAGGTACCACCACACCCAGAAGTAAGTATACATCGGGGTGGTAGAAACTGGGCACCCAAGGACTTTTCCTGGTAAACCTTTCTTCACTTTTGTTTTTTACATCATGAAACTGCATTATCTTTTAAATTTTTAATCTTTGGTCCAATTTTTCATTAGGTCAGTTGTTTTCTTAGTATCACATTTTTAGATATATTTCTCTAATTTTTAAATTTATTTATTTATTGTTTACAGTTCTGGGAATTTAACCCGGGGCCTCTCACGTGCTACCCAACTTTTCTATCACTGAGCTACATCCCTGGCCCTTTTTATTTGATTTTGAGACAGGGCCTCTCTAAACCTAGGCTGCTGTTTTCTGAGCAGCTGGGGTGGGGTGGGGTGAGGGAGGGAAGGTGGGGTAGGCAGGTAACCGACGAACTGCAGGCACCAGGTGAGGCAGGCCTCCATCTATTTCAAGACTGTGATGATCAGAAATGAGATACACACGTTTCCCTCCACCTATGGCTGTGGATTTGATTGACTTTTGAGATGAAGAGCAGGACTCATCTCCTGTCCGCTGGGCTTAGGACACACCCCAACTAGGGAACATGCCAATCAGAAGCCTGAGGTTCCTGTCTCTTCTCTGCAGTTTGACAGCTGAACTGTCTTGAGGCTCATGCATGTTCCTTGATGATAAAATAGGAATAGAACACCCATCTACCCACTGCACAGGTTTGTTGGGAAAGTTCCAACAAAAGCAAGCATTTGGAAGCAGGTTTAAACAGCAGAGCCCAATTCAAATTCGGAAACCACAAAAGTAAAAGGGCTTTATTTGAGGTCTTAGGCATTGCAATTCAGGAGTCACAGGTCATATTGCCCTCAGTGTCCCATAGAAGACACAGAGAGGGGAAACCTCAATGGGCAAGCAATCAAAGCAATAAAAATTCCTGGGCAGAAAAACTGAGAAAGAACAGGTGCCATAGGACAGGGCCACGGGACATCAGAAGGCCAAGAAGAGGACGTCTATACTTAGGAAGACTCATCGGTGGGATAGGAGTCTGCTGACCTCCGGATACAGATGCAGTTATCTGTTCTGGATGCTCTGAGATGGGGGTGACCCAACTCACTTTCCTCAGTAGCATTTTGAACAGGGTAAGCATCCTGCTCCTAACAGCCTCCTGGCTCCATTTGGAAAAGCTCTTTGAATATTGTTTTTATCATGATTTTTCCTTTCTTTTTCACAGCAATAAGAATATAACAACAATAAAAATAAAAGCAAGGGTAATAATACTAGTTGGTGGTCTGGTTTGGGCCCAGCCTGCTCCATCTGAACTGCTGCTCCTAGGCCAGGGGTGTTGAGATACACCTGTGGTCCCAGCTACTCTGGAGGCTGAGGCAGGAGGATTGCCTGAGCTCTGAGTTCAAGACCAGCCTGGGCAATGTAGTGAGACCCTACCAAAAAAAACAAAGACCTGCTCAAGACCTGCTCATGTAAGGCAGGCATTTTAATGAACTCAAAGGGAAGGACTCAGTGTTTTCTTTGAGGCCCTCTCAATCTAGCCCCTCACAAAGATGGGCAATTGAACAAAAAGGAGGCAGGGCAGGCTGGACAGAGTAGAGGGGTCCACAGTGCTGGAGAGCTCTCCAGGAACAGGGGACAGGATTGTATCATAGCCCATGGCCATGGGCATTTGGTCTTTGTAGGCCCCTTCCTCCAAAAAAGTAAAAATATACATATATATATTCTACAACTGTATTGATTTAAATAAGAACATATATACATTACATTTAAAACTTTTTTCGATCTAAAAGTTCTATTTTATTCTCCTGACTTAAAAACAAATTGTGTGTGTGTGTGTGTGTGTGTGTGTGTGTGTGTGTGTGTTTTCCATGGGCCCCTTAAAGTATGATGGGCCTAGATATGTGCCTCCTGGGCCTAATGGAGAAGCTGGCCCTGACAGCAGATCAGCTGCACAACAGCCTCAGGGGCCAAAGACCTGTTCTCTTCCAGCCTGAGTGGCCCAGGCACTGGACTGGGAAAAAGAAGAGTTTCACTATGTCCCAGGCACTGAAGCCAAAACAGGCAATTGTGCAGTCTGTTCTCAAAACTATGAAATTACAAGTGACAATATAAAAATAAATCGACACACTGGAGTTCATTAGAATTTTAAAAAATATTGCGTCGCAAAGGACACCGTCAGGAAAGTAAGAGGTAATCACAGAATGGGAGAAAATATTTTGAAATCTTATATTTGGTGAGGGTCTAGGATCCAGAATATATAAAGAGAGTCTTACGATTCAACAACAAAAGGACAACTATTGTAAAAAGTGGGCAAAGGATTGCAATAGACATTTTTCCAAAGAAAACACACAAATGGCTAATAAACATGTGAAAAGTTGACTTGACATTATTCATCACTGGGGAAACGAAAATCAAAACCACAGTCAAATACCACTTCCCACGCACGAGGATGACTCTGAGAAGAAAAGACGGATGGGGAGGGGGGATGCAGAACACTTCCCAGCACTTGCGAGATCCTGGGTTGGATACCTCGCATCACACAAAAAACGGCCAGCGTCGGTGAGGATGGGGAGAAACTGGAAGCCCATGCACCGCTGGTGGGATTATAAATGTCGCTTCCAAAGCCACTTTGGAAGGGAGTCTGGCAGCTTCCCAGAAGGTTAAAAATAGAGTTACCAAATGACCCAGCAGCAATTCCACTCTTAGGCAATCAATGACCACACAGAAATTTGGACACTGATGTTGACAGTAGCATCATGCATAGTAACCAAACAAGAGGCGATAAGTCCATACAAACAGTGGCGTGCCAACACATGCTACAAATGTGGGGGACCTTGAAAGCACTATGCCAAGTGAAAGAAGTGTAGTGTGAAAAAAAAAGCCACGTCTTTTCTGATTCCATTTACATGAAATATCCAGAAGAAGCGAAAGCAGATTTGTGGATGCCTGAGGCTGGGGCTTCCGGCATGATAGCTAAACCCTGATATCTTTTGGGGGGGCAATGGGAAAATGTTCTAAAATTGATTCTGGAGCTGGTTTCGCAATCTGGTAAATATACTAAAACCACTGCATTTGACACTTATTTTTTCAGCTTGGTGGTTTCCTCTTTATGATGTGCCTCCTACCTTCCCCCCACAATTCCAGGCCCTTCCATCTACCCCCTCCAAAAGAAGGTAATGAAAGGAAGGGATTGTTAGGGCTCTGAGCCCCCTGGGCAGTTAGAAAGGAAGAGAAACCAAATCAATCACTGGAGGTGACAGAGATTGACAATCAAGAAGTCTAAAGTGAGTGGCAAGGGAGGACAAAGAAAGTTGGGGAAAGGGGAGGAAGGAGAGGTACAAGAGGCCATGCCCACCATTACCCCTCCTAAGAGGGGCTGGAGAGAAAGCCTCAAACTGCAAAAGTGCAGGTCCTGAAGAGGGGAGGTGGTGGTCAAGAAAAGGTGCCACCTCTCTCTTTGTGGAATGGGACCCGCCACCTCAGGGGCAGCAGCTCCACAGAACGTCGATGCTTCCACCACTGCAGGCAATGAATAGAAAGAGGCCTTCTTCCTGGTGTTCCTGGTATGGCTGACCCATAGTGGCACTAGTGGGTGGAATGACATTGTTGACAAGGAAAAGCAAAGCATCCTCAGCTCGGAGATGAAATCGCTTCCGGATCAAGAAGTAGAACTGACCAGCTGTGAGATCAGAAGGCACAAGTATTTCTTCTTGTCCAGATCTCCGCTCCGAGCTTTCTACTATCACCAGGACCTGAACCGGGTATTTCTTTCAGATCCTCTCGCCTTCAGAGTGGCGCTTCTCCAACGGATGCTCCTCTTTGTCCACAAACTTCATCCTCCCGGGAAACGGGCTGGACCAAGCTGGGCTGAGGGAACCCATGGGGGGGGGGCACATTTGACACTTTAAATAAATGGACGGGGGCTGGGGAGATAGCTCAGCTGGTAGAGTACCTGCCTTGCAAGCACAAGGCCCTGAGTTTGATCCCCAGCACCAAAAAAAAAAAAAAAAAAAAAAAAAAAAAAGATGGATGGTATCATGTGTGAAATTTATCTCAGTAAAGCTGCTACTTAAACAAACTCAGGAGGGAGGCTTCTCTCAGCTTCCTGTGGCTTTGGTAGACAATTTCCATAACAGAACAGTGACTTATTCTCCCAAAGCTCTGGATCCAAAATGAGGATGACTGGACTAAAATCAAGGTACCCACGGAGAGGTCCTAGGGGATAACCGGCTCCTTGCCGCTTCTGGTTTCTGGTGGCTGCTGGCATTCCTTGGCTAGTGGCTTCATCGCTCCTGACTTCCAGGTCAGCATCTTCGATTCTCCGCTCCGTCTTCGCATTGGCTTCTCTGGCTGCCTGTCAAATCCCCCTTTGCCTCTTTCTTTATAAGGATAGTTGTGATTGCAATTAGGGCCCTTCTAGATGATCCAGGATAATCTCCCTACGTCAGGAGCTTTAACTTCACCACATCTGCCAAAACCCTTCTTCCACATGCTGTTGACTGGATGTTGACATCTCCCCAAAACTCATACGTTGAAATCTAATCGCCAAAGTGATGGTATTTGGAGGCGGGTCCTTTGGGAGTGATTAGGTCATGTGGGTAGAGCCATGGATGGGATTAGGGCCCAACCACAAAAGGGACCCCAAAGAACTCCCCAGTCCCTACCATCAAGTAAGCACACCACAAAAAGATAGCCAGAAGGTAAAGGATCAACCAGGTGCTCAGAGTCACATCTGCCTGCCTGGCTTGCTGTGAGGCAGCTGACCTTGTACAGCAGCTTCCTTGGTCAGAAGACACAGACCTAGCTCCTGACCCAATGCACACACAACTCATGAGACCAGGGCCAGTTTCTCAGGCCCGTGACCTGTGACAAAAGTCCTGGCTCAGAAGCCCCCACACGTTCGTGCCTTGTGATTACATCAGGAAATTCTTAAGAATTTTTGAAAAAGGGCCCTGTGTTTTCATTTATACTAGATTTGCAAATTCTATTTGGTCCCACCCTGTGACTTTGGAGAAAGGAACAGATGAGATGAGCGGAAAGGCTGTCCCTGTACACTGGCCTCCCCTCAGCCTGGAAAACGACCAGCCTCCTGACGCAGCCCCTCTGCAGTCAAGGTCCCGCCATCCCCTCTGCCTGGAAAGCTCTTCCTAAACCCCCATGTAGTTAACTCCTTCCCTCCAGGCCCAGCTCCAAGGAGACTCCTAGACCACACCAGACCATCTGCGGTACCCCTCTTGGCTCTCTGTGGCCTCCATTATTGTGTGACTGACAGTCTATGGGGACGGCTGGGCTCACTGCTGTGCCCCTATCATCTATACAGCACCCAGGACAGAGCCAGCCCTTGGGAAGTACTTGTTGGATAGGTGAATGAGCCAGAAGCACAGCCCATACATAAATGGTCATCGTGAACCATTGACCCAGCAGCAGTGTTGCATGGCCACACTGTCAGACTTGCTGTGGATGGCCGGCCTTAGCACTGAGCTCAGCTCCTTGGGCCAGATAGAAAGCCGGTGTTAGCCACTAACCTTGTGAGGCAGGATTCGCCCTGAAGGGAGGGCAGCCCTGAGGCCAGCAGAGACGACCAGGACCTGAGGAGACCCCAGGGGTGAAGGCAGAAGTGAGCGTTTGGAGGTCTGAAGGGGCCTGGCCAGGCAGCAGCAGCCAACAGGGCACACAGCTGGCCCCTGCCTGTCCCTTCTCTTAGATGAGAGGTGATACAGACGAATAGTAGGCCAGGCCAAGCCAAGCCAGGGCTCCTTGGGAGGCCCCTGACCATCACTCTGACCTGTCTTGGATGTGCTTGGGCTGCTGGATTTAGCAAATGAAAATACCTGATACACAGTGTCACTTGTTTTTTCAGATAAACATCAAGTAATTTTTTTTTTTTTTTTTTTTTTTTACTATAAGCACATTCCACATCTTGCATGAGACATACTAAAACATGATTTGTTGTTTATCTGGAATTCCAATGTAACGGCATCCTTTGTTTATCTGACAGTCCCTCTCTCAGGACAGCAGCCTGTCACAGGAACGCCTTGTGCAGAAACGCCAGATCTTTCGGGGGCTGAACAATCTGTGGCTGGATTTTTTTTTTTCTTTCTTTTTTTCTTTTTCTTCTTTCTTTCAAGTCAGGTGACCGAGAGGCCACAAGGGGAAACAGCACAGATCAAGGGAGCTGAAATGCTCTCTCAGGTCAAGCAGGCCAATGTCCCCCAGGGAGAAAGCAGCCAGAGGAAAGTCCTGCGTGCACCCAGCTGGGCCCCCTGGGATGAGAGGCAAATACCTGGGCCTGCCCTCCAGGGCGCTCGCTGCGCTGTCAGCTGGCCGGTCCGCAGATCCCTCCGCACCGTGTCACCGTGCCAGGTGAAGCTCCTCCTGCAGAGTGAAGAACCCGGACGCTCCATGTGAGAGGTGGCCTTCTGCGACGCCCCTCTCCAGGGTTGCTCTTCTCTCTGGTGTGGGGAACAAGGCGGTGCCTTGGCTGATCTTCTTGATGATGGATTCTGACCTCTGGCTTCTCCCTCCCAGCTTCGTGTCATCCACCGATTGAATCAGACGCTTGCCAGAGTCCTCATCCAAGTCACTAAAGAAATACTCAATAGCAGAAGAATGCGAGAGCGCTGTGCACCCTACCAGAGCCTCAGCCCAGGCCGACCTGCGTCAGCATCCTTTCCATACCAGTGTCAACTTGCCGCAGATCTCCTTATTGTACCAGCAATGGCCCCTGCGTTTCTCCAGGAAGATTCTGGAACTCTTCATGGGATGCATTAGATGTCTTGATAAAAACCCCAAAATAAAAAAAAAAATAAATAAAAAATAAAAAAAAACCCAAAATACTGGTGGGGACTTTATATCCATTAGATGGTGGCTACTCTTGCTGCTTCGGTAGCAGTAGTAGTAATAATCATTAGCATCATTATCATCAGCAGCGGGATATATATATATATTTAATCCTCATTCTCCCTTTCCTCTCCTTCTATCAAGGATGAAACGAACTTTGCTAAAATAACAGGAAACCCTAATTGGTTTATTACAAGTTCATGAAGAAATTTCCTGGGCCAGGAACAACTCTTCAGGGGGAAAAAAATGGTCAAGATGTATCTAGAGATCAGCAAAACTGATGTCAGATACAAACAGGGCCTTTGGCTTCAAGAACAGGCAGTTTCCAGCTTATCATCCAGTTTTGATCCAGAAGTTTAAGTTGGTGCTTGAGCAAATGCTAAATGTACTCAAAAGCAATCTGACAAATGCTGATTAAGCCCCCTGCAAGCCACTTATCCACAGTGAAGTTGGCAGTCAAGCCCCAAGTTTCTTCAGGCTCCTGGCTTTGAACCCCTTTAATCCAGGGACAGAGAGAGGTTCCCTCCCCAGCAGGTGGGAGCCGGCAGCTGCCTGTGCACAGGGATTACTTTGAAGTCCAAAGTCTGTAATTTAAAGGCATTTATAACAGAGCCTAGTCCCCTTTTCTGGGGAGCTTTGCAGCAGACAGAGGGTTCCCATTCCTTACGAGGCCCCCATCAGTGCCTGTGGACCCCCACCTCTGAGAGGGTCAGAGCCTTTCCTGGCGGATCAGGAAAGGCTGTGGCCATTTCTCCAGTTGGTTCCTAAAGTCCAGATCAGCTGGACTGCTGAATCTGTCCTTCTAATAGTTTAAAAAAAGGGACTGGGGAGAAATAGCAAAAAAACACAGAATCTGAGACAGGACATTGACTGGTGGCTGGCACTTACGTCACCCTCTATGTTTTAACCACTTCTGTGGATCTGCTCTGGGAATTTAAGGGAGAAGGGACATTAAATATTTAAGACAGTCCCCACCAGCATGGTTCTGAGCAAGACACCCGCCCAGCACTGTCCCGGGTCCCCATGGAGAATGGTAACCGAAGAGGGATGAGATTCCGCTTGTGGAATGATTTTTTGTTTTCTTTCTGTATTTGCAGTGCTGGGGATGGGACCCAGGGCCTCACGCTCTGGGGCTGTCCCACTGCGCTACACCCAGGCCTTCTGTGCAGTAATTATATCAAAAGCGTTTTGATCATGGTCTCCAGCAGAATGCACATAGCTCTGTCCTCCCTCTCCTGGGAACATGCTGGCCACTGGCTCAGATGGCGGCCCCCCGAGAGCATAGACTCTTTGGCTGGCTGTTACAGCCCTGGGAAGAACGTGCAAAGGGCCAAATGACAATTCAGTGGTCAAAAAATACTCCCAGGAGCGGGGGAAATGGGCCCAGTGATGACACGTAATAGAAAATGAAGTTCCCGGCTTCATTCCTCAAAAGCTGACCACGGCAGTGCCTAACAGCAGAACGCATGGGAACACTGATGGGTTGGGAAGTGAGGTGGCCGCCATCACTGTCCGAGGCATCAGCGGAAGCCAAACGTTCCCAAGAGAGGGAATTAGCACTTGCTTGGTGGGCAGGATGGTGAAACCCCAAAGCAAGTAGAAACACAGGGAAAATACTGAGATAGGGACCTTCCATCTGCACTGTGAGAGGAGCTTTCGACGGAAGTCGGATGTTAAGACTCAAAAAAGAAGATGCCTGGCAGATCCGATTATGACCTTCGAATAACTGCAATGCTTTGACAGGAAGGAGTTCTCTGACTTTTTTCCTACCTTTGGGTAGGAATGACAGGGAGGCGTAGTCAACTAGAACTTGGCAGCACAACGGGTAAGGAAAGTTTTGCAAAGATTTTTAAAGGCAGCTGAGAGAGAAGGAGACGATTCCAGAAGCTGTGGAGGGTACTCCAGACCTTCACTGTGTACCTGTAACGTCTGCCAAGAGGCAGGGTTAGGGCCAGTTCCTGAGGTCCCCAGAAGCCACGGATGCCATGCCTTTTCACTCCAGGGTGGGGAAGGAATGTCTATCAAAACCTTTCCTACTGACGGAACTACTAAGGAAGCAAATATCTGCAAAGCCAATGCCATGGGTACGGTGGCGTTCCTGTGGCTGCTGGGGATGCAGACAAAGGAAAAGGAGGGAAGGCTGTTGTCCTCTGAGGTGGCCACTGCAGCAGGGATCAGAGGCCTCTTTTGTGGGCCAGGATCACAGTTCAGGCCATGAAGGAGTATTAGGGCTCCAAATGACCATCCAGACAACACTAAAAATGTCTCTGCATCCTCCTGGTGGAAGTCTAAGCAGACCAGCTGAACTCACCAAGGAGTGACAGGGGCCAGAACTCAAAACAGACAGCAAAATGCAGCCTCCAATCCCGGCTGGCAGTACCACTGGGTGACAAAATGACGCAGGCCCAGAGTGTTCATGAAAGGGTGACAGGCCCTGGCTTCCTCAGGCTCCTTCGACAGGGGCCCCGCACTGACCCTATGTTGCCTGGAGCACCCAGCAAGGGTGGGGGCGGGAGGTGCGGCCATGGCAGAGGGAGGACTGAAAAGCCAGGGAAGCCCAGAGGAGAGCTGGGACCCCTGGGCTCGGGGAGCTCCTTCCCGCTGCCCTGCCCTTCGCTCTCTGAGACAGTGATCTTGCTGGGTTGTTTTTGTTGTTGGCCACACTGGGATGGAACCCAGGACCTCACTCCCTCTAGGCAAGTGCCCTACCCCTGAGCCACATCCCCAGACCTAAGTGTGCATGAAACAAATTCACTTCAACATCCCTGACAGCAGATGCCCACTTATCAATCAACTGATCAACAAATCAACTTATCTATCTAATCGTGTATAGAGAGAGATTCAGATACGCTCTTCAACTCTTCCCTGAACCACTTATACCCTCTCACTTTCTCCATCATTTAGTTAGATAAAATAGTTGACCTCATTTTATTTTATATTTGTATGAGACTTATGATTTTCCTCTTTAAAAATATCATTTTTTCCAGGCGTGGTGGCACACACCTGTAATCCCAGTGACTCAGGAGGCTGAGACAGGAGGATCACAAGTTCGAGGCCAGTCTAGCCTAGACAACTCAGCAAGACGCTGTCCCAAAACAAAAAATAAAAAGGGCTCAGTAATAGTGTCCTTGGGTTCAGTCCCCAGTACAATAGACACACATACACACACACATACACACACAATTTATTCAGGATTCTCCTGTGGACCTTACATTTCTCTAATAATAGCTGGTATTTACTGAGTGCTTTTAACACTTCTAATGGGTTGTCTCATTTAATCCTATGAGTTAGATGCTATGATTACCATTTTTCTTAAATCAGAGAAATCAGACTCTCAGAGAGGTTAGTACACTTGCCCAAAATCCCACAGCTAGTGGAAGTGGGAAAGTCAATCAGACTGCTGGCTGCCTGGCTCCTGCTCAGAGCCCTTAATTCCTCATACCATGCTCATAGAAGAAAAACATTTCAAAACTTCTTGAAATGCCCCACAACAGAAAAATCTTTGGCCTAGAACAAAGACGGAAGGAGGAGGTCAGAGTCTAAAAAGTCAAAGATGCAGAATATGAAATATTTATTCACCAAGGTTATTCTAGGATGCAATTCTTCACTTTGCTCTATACAATTGTCTTAACGCTTCCTGTTTCTTTACAGCTTCGTTACCTGGTTTAACAGAATTAAAATAAATCAATACACATCAAAAAGGCAGCCAAGCTGGGGTAGAAGAATGTGTACAGGAAGTGGTGCTTCTAGACAGAAATGAGACTCTCATGATTTAGGACCAAGCCTGGAGACTGTGTAAACATTCCTAATACTAGCAATGTCGGAACACATCTGGGTCTTGGAGCTGTACCCCTCCCAAATGTCAAGGGCCTGCTTTAATTAGACTGTTTAAAAATGGACCAGTTGCCCAGACAAATAAAAACATGCACACACAAAGAACCTGCACATGAATGTTCATAGCAACTGTATTTGCAATTCCAGCTTTCCTGAAAAACTGAATCAGGCTAGATGCTCTTCAGTGGGTGGATGGTTGGATAAGCAGTATTACGTCCATATCATGGAATATTACTCAGTAATAAAAAAGAACAAACTGTAGATAAACATAGGAGCTTGGATGAAGCCAGGCAGGTTGGTGCACACCTGTATACCCTGCAACCTGGGAGGCTGAGGCAGGAGGATTGCAAGTTTAAAGCCAGTCTCAGCAACTTAGTGAGGCCCTCAGCAACTTGGCAAGATCCTGTCACAAATTAAAAAATAAAAGGCTGGAGAGGTGACTCAGTGGTAGAGCCCCATAGGGTTAATCCCCAGTACAGAAAAGAAAAGAGCAAGAGCGAGAGACAGAAAAGAAATTGGATGAATCTCTAGGGAATTATTCTGAGTGGGAAAAAAAAAAATCCCCCAAACTATGATTCTATCTATAAAACATTTTTGAAATAAGAAAATTTAAAAGGAGGACAAATGCCAAGTTGAGCATCCCTAATCTGAAATTGCAAGACTTGAAAATGCTCCAAAATTGGAAATATTTTGAGTGCGGTGTGATGCCGCAAGTGGAAAAATCCCACCCTGTGAAATTTTGTTTCATGCACAAAATTAATTAAAATATTTGTTAAGGAAACAAAAAACAAAAAAACCCGCCTTCCAGTTGGGTACCTATGCATCAAATGAATCTCATGTTTAGACTCGGCCCCGTCTCTGAGCTACCTCATGTATGTGTACAATATTCCAAATCCTGAAAGAAAAAATAAAACCCCAATCCAAACACTTCTGCTCCCAAGCGTTTTGGAGAAGGGATACTCAGCCTGTAGTGGTTTCCAGAGGCTAGGGTGGAGGTTGGGAAAGAAGTGGGTGTCCCGCCACAGGGACAAGAGGAGGGATCCTGGCGGTGTTGGAACTATTCAGCATCTCGACCCTGACCTTGGATATGGGGATGGACACAGGTGCTGAGACCATAGGGAGCTCCGCCCACACGCAGACACACCTGCGCATGCGTAACAGGGGAGACATTCCGTGAGCTCTACGGATCAACCAACGTGAATATCTTGACTGGAATATTATACTGTAGTTTCACAAAACGTTACCATCAGGGGAAAACGGGGCAAAGTGGGCAGCTCTCTGTATTATTTACCGCACATGCTCGTGAAGCTACTGTTATCTCAATAAAAATATCTATTTAAAAACAAAGGGGGCCAGGCACAGTGGCCTGCACCTGTAATCCCAGTGACTCCGGAGGCTGAGACAGGAGGCTCTCAAGTTCAAGGCCAGCCTCAGTCACTTAGCAAGACTCTCAGCAACTTAGTGAGACCCTGTCTTAAAATTTAAAAAAATTAAAAATGCTGGGATGTAGCTCAGTGGTAAAGCACCCCTGGGTTAGATCCCTGGTATCCAAAATAAAAAATAAAAATGGCTAGGGATGTGGTTCAGTGGTACAGTACCCCTGGGAATCCCTAGTACAAAACAAAACACAACAAAAATTTAAAAGGACTAGTTTCCTGTCCTGAGGGAAATGAGTACTGTGGGATGGTCCCTGGGTGGATGTCCTCAGGGATCACTGCCTTGGGGCCCCCACAGCAGTGAGACCCTCCAGACTGCTTCTGCTGCGGGGGAGCATGCAGAGACATAGCTCCTGTGTCAGGAGGAAGAGGTGAAGTGGGCTGTCTCCCATCCCTTACTGCCGCCATCTGCTCTCCCTAAGCCTAGCATTTCCTTGGGATTTGGGGTCCAGACCACTCAAAAGGAAACTTGACTTTTCACACTGCTACTTAGAATGTGTAAGAAACACGGAATCTTCTCCAGGGGCGGGAAGGAGCGGACATGCTCCAAACCAAGGGCAATTCCAGCTACAGAGAACGCAGGGCTGCGTCATGCCTCGGAACCATCCTGGGTGTCCGAGGCAGAATGTTCTAGAGAAGACCCGAAATGCCCCAGGTCCTGGATGAAATGTTTCCCTCAGGGCCACATCACCATCGGTGTACCAGAAAATGCTTCCTCCCGTGGGAGACGGTCTAGAGAGGGATCCCTTAGTCATCTTACGAGAAGGAGCCCAGGGCCCGGGCTGGCCATGACGTGCTGGTGTGCCCAGCAAGGGGACCTCCGGCCTGGCACTGCCTCGGGATGGCCTGGCCAGAGAGCCTCCGTCATTGTCTCTGGGACCCTCTTACCACTTGCCTCGTGTCCTGCCACTCCAGGTCCTGGCACAGGTATGCGGAATGTCACCTGTGCGTTGGACCAACCCGGGGCAGAGACAGCGCTGATCAGGCCTCCAGCTGATGACCCCCCAGTTTTCCCTGAACGCAGAAGTGACCGACAGGGCCCAGGTGTGTGGCCTCTGGGCAACCTCCCTCCTGGGCCTGCCTCCCCACACCTTAGGCCTCCTGAGCCAGGGGCCTCGCCCCTGCAGGAGCCTTTGCCCACACAAAGGGACTTTGCATTTCAGTTTTCTGCCACCTAACACAATACTACCTGCAACCGCCTGTTGATCCATTTTTAAACCCTGACTAGGAAGGCCTGGGAGGAAGGGGAAAGTGGGGCCACCCGTTCAGCCCCATTGTTCTCCCTCCTGCATTGTTCTGCCTCTCCGCTGACCCCGATCCCTGGAGCCCTGGGGAATCCAGCCGATTGTTTTTCCCAAGCCCGGGCTCTTCAGGTGTGAGCTGCAGCTCTTGGACCTCGTAAGTGGCTGTGACATTTCTGCAGCAGGAAAGAGGAACTGTGGACTGTTCAGCTATGGCATCAACAATGCACCCCACCAGCCCAGCCACAGAGGAAGAGAGCCCAGTTTCCATAGTGATAAGTCACCAGGAAGGGAGCGAGCAGGGACAGGCAGCCGCTGGATTTCTGCCTTCTCCTGGCTGCCCACAAACGCATTCCCCATTCCCCAGGACCGCACTGGAGTTGGCAGGATGCTGGGCAGCTCCAGGCTGAGCCTTCAGAGCTGCAGTTAGAGGGAGGAGGACGAGGGGCTGCCAGATGAATACGGAGATTCATGCCAGAGAGAGCTCACCAAGTTAACAGAGGAGCTCTAAGTCACTCCTAAAGTTCCTCCAGGCTCTTCTCAGCAACTTCTTCCCTTGCCAAAATCAGACTATTTCCCCCAGAAAATATTCAAGTTCTTTACTGAAAGGTCATTCGCCCCAGTTCTCAGACCTCTAATCTTTGCATATGCTGTTCCCTCTGCTTGGAATGCTGTTCCTTGCTTCTCTGGTCAGCAACTCTCCTTCCCCAGGGCTCAGATGCCTTGCTTTTGGGGCTCCCACAGAAATTGTCACCCCATAGCCTGAGGCAACACAGAATGGTGGTAAGAGAAAAGGCTTTCCTAAGTCCAGAGTAGCTATATGACCTTGGGGGACTTACCCTTTGCACCTCAGTTTCCTCATAGGCAAGGTGCAGAGAATGATAGGTGCTTTGTGGTGTGCTTGTCAGATGTCAATACACATAAAGTACTCAGAAAACGCAGGCACATAGTCAGTGCTTGATAAATGTTAGTGTCTAAAGAATTAACTTCCCTTTTTTTGGTACCAGGGATTGAACCCAGGGGCACTTTACCACTAAGCCACAACCCCAGCACATTTTTGTTTTTTTTTTATTTTGAGACAGAGTCTTCTTAAGCTGCTGAGGCTGGCTTTGAACTTGCAATCCTCCTGCCTCAGCCTCCCAAGCCACCAGGATTACCTGCAGGCATGCACCACTGCTCCTGGCTAAGAATTAACTTTATTAAGCAGGTACTGTCTCTCATGAGTGTCCCTAGATCCAAAGGCTTTGGCCTTTAGTGGATTTTGAGCAAAGATGTAATTCTGAATCTCTGGGTGGCTATTTTCCAGCCACCAGGCACAGGGCTTGGCCCCTTGACCCCTGTAGGATCTCCCTTAGTTAACTCACCCCAAGACTAGACCCAGGCAGCCAAGGACAAACATTTCATGGGCATAGTATGCAGTGTGCTTTAATGTCCCCTCTGTTGGTCTGATGTCCCCTCCCATCCTACCCTGCCCCGGATGGGCCCAGAAAGGACCCACACTTGAAATGCTAAGCCAAGAGGCTCTCACCCTTGCCACAACTGGGTGACCCGGGTGGTCTGCAAATACCAAGAGATTCAAATAATCCACATACCTGTAACCGGAGGCCACTCAGATGCAACAGACAAGCCCCACATTGGAAAGTCAGTCTGTTCTGTGGTTTCACTTCAAAAAATGAAACCAAACTCTTCATGCAAATACTTAGGTTTTAACTAAGTTATGTAACAGTCAGTTCTCTCCACTTAAAAATACAGCCTTCTACCAATCTATAGAGACAGACTGCAAACCAGTGATTGTCTGGGACTGAGGAGGGATCAGGGACTGGTGGCCAGTGGGCAAGAGGGGACTTGGCGGGTGATGGAAATGTTCTAAAACTGCATTGTAATGTAGGCTGAACCACTGTAAATGTCTACAACATAGGGGGTCCCAGATCTAGTAAATAAAAGCACAGGACGTTCAGTTAAATTTGAATTTCAGATAAGCAAAGAATCATATTCTTAGTATAAGTATGTCCCATGTAATATGCTTACAAAAACCATAAAACTGCCTCAAACAGTGGAAGCTTCAATAATCTTTATTAACCTAAGAAACCTGATCGTTGGCGTCCAAAGTAAGCCTAGACTACCGCAGCCACGGTTCTCAGGGCAGTGACGGGCAGGTAGGCCCAGGAGAGATTCCTGGTGGGTCCCAGTGGGTGGGTGGCACACACACAGGACAAAATGGCAAGGACAGTAACTAGATATTGTAGTGCACGTGGTTTACATGCACCCTGGCTGAGTGCTAGGGGGTTGGTACAGCAACGCTAAGTCCCACAGTGCCACAGACCGTCAGGGGTGTCCTGGGTCCAAACCCCAGGATCCTTGAATGAGTCCAGCAAGAACGTCCCTTGTCCACTGGGAACTTTAATTCATCAACTTTTTAAGTTGTTGTTTTGGTTCTGGGGATCAAACCAGAGTCTCACACACGCTAAGCACAAGTGACAGACCTACCACTGAGTGACACACCCAGCCTTTAGTGAATCAAATACACATTTAAATACAAGGTAGAAAAATTATCAAGTGCTTCGTCAAGGCCATGGGGATAAAATCTTTCCAAATGAAGTAAAAATAAGGGAGAGAACGTTGACGGTAAAAAGGAAGGAGACTCACCTGCTCAGAATCATGAACCCACGCCAGAGCTGACAGCACTTTTCACTTTAGATAATCAGAATAGCGGGATGATTTTTGTTGTTGTTGTTGTTCTGGGGAATCGAATCCAGGGGTGCCCTACCATTGAACCACATCCCGACCCTTTATGTTTTTTATTTTGCTAAATTGCCCAGATTGGCCTTAACTTGAGAACCTCCTGCCTTGGCCTCTGAACGTCCTGGGATCACAGGTATGGCCACCATGCCCGGTAGAGGGTAAATTTTTAGGAGAGTTAAAGAGCAGCTCGTTGCCGAGCACCCGTCTTTACGCGCCTTTTTTCACCTCGGGATCGAATTCCTTTAAAAAGCACCCATTTTAGTGTGCTCATATTGGCCTAAAAAAGTAATTTCTAAAAAGATCTCTAACTTTTGTTTTGTTTTGTTCTCAAGTGACTCAAAACAACAAAACAAAACAAAAAAACCGCCAGACATTCAGGGCAGAAAGTTAGTGGGCAGTGGTTCCTTCCCCAGCCCATGGGAAACTACAGGAACTTGACAATGGTGCCATCTTGTGGTGGGACGGAAAAAACCCAGCTCAAGTCAATCAGCAACGTCTTCTCCTAAACATCTCTCTGGCTGCTTTGGACGCTCGTTGCTATTTAACTTTTAAGTTGTTATTTCTAACAGAGATATGTTAAAAGTATATAAAATACATAACATAGAAATAGTATATACACATATATATTTTTTATCTTTATTTATTTTTCTGCAGTGCTGAGCATCAAACCCAGGGCCTCACACATGCTAGGCGAGTGCTCCACCACTGAGCCACAGCCCCAACCTGACATAATATATTTAAAAGTATAAAAAATACAATTTTTCCATTCCTTTCTGCAGACATGATACTCCAGGCATACACAAATTAATACATAAATAAATATATATACAAATACGCGATAAATGTTTTAAGTGTGCTAAAGAAAAATTTCCATTGAGGTTTAGGCCCTTGTTCCCCTCAGTGGCCACTGGCAGGGCAGAAAGGACAGTGTGTGGGTCAGCTGTCCATCACTATGACAAAATACCTGAGATAATCAACTTACAAAGAGAAAAGGGTTGGTTTTTGGCTTAGTTCCAGAGATTTTTTTTGACACATTGTTTTGGGCCTGTGGTGGCACATTGTGGAGGGAGCATATGACAGAACAAAGCCACTCACCTGTCCGTGGGAGAGTGAGAGAGGGAAAGAGGAAGAGACCGGGGTCCCACAATGCCCTTTGAGGACAAACCCTCAGTGATTTAAGGATCGCCCATTAGGCCCCACCTGTTTCCACCACATTCCAATAGCATGAGGCTGGGGACCAAACCTTTAACAGGTGAGCCTTTGAGGGACACCTAAGAGCCAAACCATAGCAAGGTGGTTTCAATTTTTGTTAGTCTTCCACAGGGGAGCGTGGCTGGGCATGGAGTTAGTATCCCGGCTCTGCCTCTGTGTAGCAGTGGGAGCCTGTGCTGTTCCTTAGTGGTTCTTTAAACTGTGAAACCTCACGACAGCTCACAGCTGTCCTGATGGTGCTCAGTAAGTGCTAGGTCTTTCTCTTTGGTCCTTGAAAGACCTAGGTGAGAGCACAGTGAACGTGGAGGGGCGGAGAGATCCTGCAGATCCATTAGCTGATGTCATTCTTTTTTTTGTTGTTGCCTTTTTAAAATTCTTTTTTAATTTGTTCTTTTTAGTCCTACAGGACAGTAGAATGTGTCTTGATGTATCATACATGCATGGAGTATGACTTCCCATTCTTGTGGTTGTACATGACATGGAGTTACTGAGGGTGTCATTCTTGGGTAGTGATGCCCACAATCGGGAGGTCACCAGCCCGCTCCAGGGATGGGCACCAAAACTCACTCACGACAGTGTGTGGCGGAGCAAGTTCCAGGAAGAGAGAGGAGAAAGGGGATGAGGCCAGCAGCTGGCCTGCATGCACTGACCCTGTCTTCCCAGAATCCTCAGCACCCTCTTCCCTGGGAGGGGGCAGAGTCCAGTGGGCGTTTCTACAGGCCCAGGAACAGGGCCTCCTCGCCACGGCTCCCAGGGCCGACCTGGATAGAGGAGAACAGGCAAAGTGACCCGAGCCCCTGCCAGCCTCTGCCCCTATAAGGAATCCATGTGGCCTAAATTTGTGGTCCTGCTTGTTGTAAAACATAACTGTTGAAAAAAAGGAAAGGAATTTTGGAAAATTTATAAATGAAGGCGATGGAATGGTCATCATTACCAAAGCTTCAACTGTGTGTAACCTGTATCTTAAAATACCGTAACCTGCAAAAAAAAAAAAAAAAATCAACACTTTGAAATAGGTTATTGGTTTTGGTTGAACTCCTAAAAGCGAAGAGAATTCCAAAATACTAAATCCAACTTTGACTGTCAGTGCTTGGGAAATAAAATTTTTATGATAAGCATTTTATGAAAACCATATTGGATGGTGTACAAAGAGAAGTGCTGGAGCAGAATAGAGAGGAAACGTGAAGTTTCAACTCTAATTTTAGAAAGTGTCTCTAGAACTCTGGGTTTGCTGGTGGGGTGGATGCTGCTAGAGCCTGCCAAGTTCCCCTGGGTCAGGCTCCTCTCCAGAGAACAGGTGGCCTTCCCCTGAGAAGCCAGAGTGGTTTCATGCACCCGCCCAGCCAGGCCCAGCTGCACAGCCCGGGTGGGGTAAAGGCCCAGCTCCCTCCCTGCAACCTGGTTCAAACTCTGGCATATATTTCTGCCCCTGTCCTGTCCTACCTCCCAGCCACCTCCCTTCCCCTTAGGTCACTCCCTCAATAAATCACATACTCCAGAAGTCCATTTCAGGTTCTGCTGCTCAGGAACCCAACCTCAGACAGGAGGAGTCTAACTCTCTATCCATCTGGATGATGTAATTCAAGATGTGACTCGCCTCAACCACTTAAAATAACTTCCTGATGAGCTTTTCTATTTACCACATTTTATTAATGAGCAGAGAGAATTAAAGACTGTATCTTAAGACTTGGGCACTGACATAATGGGAATTGGAAGGGTATTTGAAGCTCAAGGGCACTTGGAGCTGAAGCTGAAGTTATGCAGACAACTTGGTAACTATTGAGTCCTGCATTATTACATCAATGGAAATGGGAGACTCTTCAGAAAATGAAACATTTTAGGGAATGTTATCCTTACTTGGTGATATTCTAACAGAGACTGAATGCCTTTAGATTTACAAGATTAATTCAACGAGTGAAAAAGAAGACATAAAAATGAAGAAATATGGCCTTTTTTTGTTTGAAACAAAGCATCAACTCCAAGAGGAAAACTTATGAGATCTTTAAATAAATTATGATATGAAAATGCATTTGTTGTTGAAGGGCAAAAGTGAACATAAAAGAATTCCGAAGTCACTTAAATGTATTAAATCCTCATGCTTTGCCTTTGTTAAAGTTCTATGGAAGGCTAAATAAAAGTAAAGCAATGAACTAAATTATTTTTGTTATGTAGAAATGTTAGATAACAAAAATACTGAATATAAATTTTTTGAATAGCATTATGAAAGCTATAACTTTGAGAGGCCACGCTGGCCCCAAACTCCTGGACGCCTAGGATCTCCACTTCTGGTAGCTGGGACTGCAGGTTCACACCACTGCACCCAGCTGGAACGTTTTTTTTCCTTCAAAAATTTTTTTTCATTATTATTATTTTGATTCATTGTACACAAATGGGGTACAACCTTAATTTCTCTGCTATACATGAAGTAGAGTCACACTGTTTGTGTAATCATACATATACATAGGGTACCAACTGGAACTTTTTAAATTTTGTAATTGTTAATGTCCATCAGAGGTTAATGTCCATGCAGAACTTAAAACCACGAACGACATGGTTAGTGTGAAGAGAAATTCTCAGTTTTCTGAGTGTACCCATTACCCGACGGTCAACCATTTCAAGGAAAATGGTTGGAAAAATGGTTTTTCGTTGGAAAAGTTCAAGGCAGTTTCCTGGGGCCAAACTGTCCCAGACAGTAAGGGCTGACCAAATCGTGGTCAGGAAGACCAAGCTGACCACTTCTAAACATCAACAAATCCTTGGTAATTATACAAATGATTCAATTAACTACTGGCATGGAAAAGTCTCACTTGATGAGCCGTTTCCTAACAGGTTAGTCTAGAGACAAAGCAAGGGTGGGGTGGCATCTATTTTTAAGTTTTCGATCCATGTGCTGGTTTACAGATTTGTATTCCTCTACTGGTTAAGTATTTTTCTAATACTTCCCCATTCCCCATTACAGGTTTTCTAAGGATTAAATGAGATTCTCAGTGTAAAGTTCTTAGCGCAACAGAAAGGGATATACTGACTGTATTGGGCTTATGGTTCTCAATCTTACCAACCTAACAAATTACTGTGGATAGTGATTGCATGGATTTGGCATGATCTGGGGCCCCAAAGGATGTGCCAGGTTCATGGGTGAACGTCTCCTTTTTCAATTTGAGATTTCATCTCAGATTTATTGTGCCACCAGTGACATTTTTCATTCGTTTTCCGGGGCCTGGCTAACATGTTCCTAGTAACGTTTGCTAACAGTTGTGAGTAGTATTTTCCCTGGTTTCATCCGCTGTCCTTGTGTGTCATCTGTGGTCAGCAAGCTTCCTGCCTGTCACTGAGGGTTTCACCCTGAGAAATGCCGCTGACCTACCCATACCCGATGCTTCCCAGGGACCCAGCTGCGCCCTCTGCCCAAGCACAGACGGAGGACAAACTCCTGAGAGAGCATCAAACCTGTCACACCTGCCAAACCTCCACTTCCCTTTAGCAGAAATTCTAGCACTGGACGGGGAGTGAGCGGTCATCCCACCAGAAATTCAACTCGTGGAACTCTTTCTATGCCCCTTTCTTGAGCGAGAAAAATTGCTGCTATCACAGTACAGATGGAGCAGCTCTAATCTGAAAATCCAAAACTTTTTGAGCCCTGACGTGATGTCCACTGGTGGAAGTTTCACCCCTGACTTCACGTGAGGGGTTGCAGTTGAAACACCATGCACGACACGGTTTATTCGGTATTCCCAAGGAGAAATAGGCCCTCCCGTCCCCTTCAGCTGTGATGTACCTTTTCCAGTTTCCCTCAGCTTTCTCCACACAAGCGCGCCCACCGATAAACCAACACCCAGAGGCCAGACGCCTCTACAACAGGTTCTTCACGGTGCCCACCCTGGGCCACCACTTCTGCGTTACTATATGTGGTTTTGCTTATTCTCTGCTCAGCAGGGTGATGATATTGTCGAAAATGTCAAAAAGGTCAGCAGATACCCCTACGGGTAGCAGCCATAAGAAAAAGGGGAAGGATTTACGTCCATCTGTAGCCCAGGAAGCCACACTGTCGGAAAAAACTGGACAGGGGTGAGTGAGGAACGTCACACCGAGGGGGCGAGGTGCACTGACCAGCATCCAGGGCCCAAAGAAACTGAAGGACATACTTGGCATTCCAGGCTGAGTGCCAGGCACAGAAGATAATGAAAAACAAGAAAATGCAGCTCAAGGCTAAAAAACGAGGCTCTCGACTGTGTTTGAAGAGCGGCCTGGTGACTCTTGACGGTGTGCTGATTTATGAAATAAGCCAAGAGCCATCGCAGTGAGCTGAAATGGAAGGGAGCTGGAAGTGTTCAACAGGCAGGTTGTGGCTCTCCAGGGACAGACGTGGCACCCTGTATTTGATGATTTGTGATGATGAAGCAAGGGCTGATCACAAAGCGGTGGGAGAATCCATTGACGGGTTAGCCGACCTCACAGCTGATGGAAACCCAATGCCAGAACCAGTCTGTAATGCTGGCAAAATGCCGGTGTTTTGATGTCGTTGTCCATAAAGGCACTGACTACGGCTGACGAAGCATCCCAGGAATCAAGGATGCCAAGAACAGGATAACTGCGCTGGGATGGGCTATTCACCGCTTATAGGAGTGTGGTTTTTTGTTTGTTTGTTTTGTTTTTGCTACCTGGCTCCAGTAGAAGTGAACCCAGGGGGCTGAACCACTGAGCCCACTTCCCCAGCCCATTTTTATATTTTATTTAGGGACAGGGTCTTGCTGATTTGCTTAGGGCCTCACTAAGTTGCTGAGGCTGGCTTTGAACTTACGATCCTCCTGCCTCAGCCTCCTGAGTCACTGGGATTACAGGCATGCACCACTATGCCTGGCAGTTCTAACCAGTCCATTAATTCTAACAAAGGGCAAGATGGCCAAGGATATCTGTTCTGATTGGTTTCCCAAACATTTTGTACGAGTGGTTGGTGTTGACTGCAGGGAAGCTGAATTGGCTGATGACTACAAAATTTTGTTATTGCTCAACAACTGTTCTGCTCGTCCTGCAGCTGAAATTCTTATCAAAAATAATCTGTATGGACTGGGGATGCAGCTCAGTTGGTAGAGTGCTTGCCTTGCATGCACAAGGTCCTGGGTTCAATCCCCAGTACCCCCCCCCCACACACACACACACAAGTAATATTCTTTATGCCATGTCTTTCCCCCAAAATGTAACTTCATCAATTCAGCCACATGGTCAGGGTATCTTTAGATCAATAGAGAGTAAACATAAAAACGTGTTCTTGAACAACATTCTAGCAGCAGTGATCAGAAGTGAGGGCGTGGAAGTTTTTCTCAAGGAGTTTAGCATCAGGACTGTGCCTGCTGTTGCCAAAGCTTAGAACACATTGACTAAAGACACACCCGTGAATTCTGACACCACCTCAGACCCGCTCGGTGTTCAGTGATGACACTGAACCAGGTGCTGACCTTGAAGGATGCTGTATGCTGAGTGAGGACTAATATGATAGCTGACTTTCTTACGTATGTACAAGATACTCTTCAGCATCCTTCAGTAAGCCGAAGTCTTTAACATTGACAACGAGGCTCTAGTTTTTCGTACATTGACTGATGGTGAAATAGACAAAGTGGTCATGATATCAACCAAGGTGTCATGATAATGGGAAAAAAAGAAATCCTCAGATGACATGGTGGAAAATGTGTGATGGGTTTCTGAAGGACTAGAGCAGCAGGCCCGGTAACAGAACAAGATATCACGTCCCCTCGTAAAATCAGATAATGATTTCTAAGACAATGATCACTGTACTGAGGCAGATGACTTGCAGGAAACGTTTCTTTGTGGGTTTTTTGTTTTTGTTTTTGGTTTTTTTTTTTTTTTTTTGTGGTGCTGAGGATTGAACCCAGGGCCTTGTGCTTGCAAGGCAAACACTCTACCAACTGAGCTACATCCCCAGCCCCAGGAAACATTTTTAAAAGTCATCCAACAGAATGCGTCCTCATCCTAGAGGACCCTCTTCCTGGTCCCTCAACTGCATCAGATAGCTCCTCTTACCTAAAACATTAAATGAGGGGTACAGTAGACTTTTAATGGAAGCACAGCCTGGGGGCTGGGGCTGGGGCTCAGTGGAAGAACACTTGCCTCACACGTATGCGGCACTGGATTCGATTCTCAGCACCACATATAAATAAATGAATAATTAAAAAAAGACTTCACATTCAAAAAAATTAAAAAACTAAAAAAATAAAAAACACAGCCTGGTTGCGGGGATGCGGGGGGAGGGAAATGAAAGCTGCCCTTGTTTTTGTTTGTCAGCTGATATAGACCTTCTGGGGATGCCCCTGCTCTGCACACCCTGAACATTGATTCAGTTTTTGACTATATTAATGGCATGTGATTTTTTTTTTTTTTTACCACTAAGTACTTATGTGTGAATAAGTGTAAGAAAATGATTGCTTATTGGAAGTGTATAAATTCAGAGCCAGGAATGATAGAGAGTGACACCTCTGCTTTCTGAAGGTTCAGCATACAAACTTTATTTCATGCACAAAACAATTTATAATATCATATAAAATTACCTTCAGACTGTGTGTGTGTATAAATCCCCAAGATCTCTCATTATGTACATTGCAAATATTCCAAAGTCTGAACCTTCTGGTCCCAAGCATTTGGGATAAGGGATGCTCAAAAAGCAGCATAAATCACTGAGTGTCACACTTTTTAAGAAGAGCATGTAACTTAAGACTTTCTATAAACTGAGGGTTAGAGACATTTTCTTTCCACACCCTGGTGGTCACACCAGGAGGATGTGGGACGATTCCACTCTGCCCTGGCTCTGCTCAGATCCCCCAGAGGTGACAGGGTATGGGCCCTGAAATGACAACTGTGGGCTGGGGGCTGGGAGCCCAAGCTGTGTGTGTGACACTGGAGAGGGATGCTGGCCTAGAAGAGCCTGTTCCTGGGCAGGGACCTGGCTTCTCCACGGATAGGGCACCTGACATGGGAACATGGGACAAGAACCAGCACCTCAGGTGGCCCTTAGCTCTCTCCCCTGGGAAGCCCCTTGTCACACATCCACTCTTTTCAGACCTGTGAGAGCTGAATCCATGGCCTTACTTCTGTGTATGCTTCAGGGAGTCTGGAGAATTCTGGATCCAGTAGAAGTGAACCACAAGCCCCTCAGGGTTGAACTAAGAGACTCTGAGGCCTGAGGTCAAGAGGATTCTGATGGTGAGTGAGGATTCTGGCAGTGGAGAAGGCTTAGGAGCCCACCTTTGGCTCAGAGAGATCAGGGGTTGAATCCCAGCTTGCTAATCACTAGCTGAGATTTCCTCCATGTAAAATGGGGATGGTAATCCTCCAGACGATGGGAGGACATCATGTGGGAAAAGCATTCCACCCAAGGACACGAGGCTGTAAACAGCCGCCATAGCTAATTGCCATTGATGATAAACTGTCCCTAAGGATGAATGTTATCCATGGCAAGGAATTTCATGGAAACTGAAGGGCAGGGAGGGCTGAAGACCTTCCTGAGAGCGAGAACAATATGTGGAAATGAATTACACTCATACCTACTGGGTACTTTCTTTGTTGAGTGTGCTGTTTCCATTTTTGTAGTTTACCAGGACTCAAAACAGGTATTTTTTCTTAAGAAAATTGGGGCTATTGTTCGCAAGAGGTTAGGTTGACAGAGGACAGGCTGGACCCCAGGTGAGTCCTTCCAGCAAGAAATATTATTTTCACCTTTCATGTAAAACTTACTTTTCCCTTCTCAGTGACTGCGGTTTGGAGTCCTGGCCTCTGGGGAAGTGGCCCTGACTTCCTGCCCTTGCAGAGTGGTGCCTACTACCAGGCTTGACTGAGGACAGGGAAAAGTGTCAAGTGTCCCTTTCCTTCCCCTTCTATATAATAAGAATATTAATTCAGAAAAGAATTCCAAAAATGCTAAAAATACACTCTTCTAAATACACTCTTCCCCATAACTCTAACAGCCAGATAGGGCCAATATGGACATTTTGAGAAAGCATTCCTCCAGTTTTTCCCTATGCATTTAAGTTACGTACTACCTTACAACTGTTTATAACAGGGTTTTCTGTTTCATTGACCATATTGTGATTCTCTTCACACATCATGAAATAGTCTACAACATCATTAAAAAAATTCTTTGTCATATACACTGGAAAGTATGAGCAGTAGTTACAAACTAGCACGGCATTTTATTTTTTTTATTTATTTGTGGTGCTAGGGATTTAACTCAGGGGTGCTTCACCACTGAGCTATAGCCCCAGCCCTTTCTGTTTTCTCTTTTGAGACAGGGTCTCACTAAATTGCCCAGGCTGGCCTTGAACTTGTGATCCTCCTGCATCAACCTCCCCAGCCACTGGGATTACAGGCATGCACGACCATGCCCAGCAAAATGTTCAAGATTTTCTTTTCTGTTCTACAAAACAAGTGATAGTAATTTGGATATTGTTACTCACTTTCAGTCACTGTATTGCTGTAGACATACTTCATTCAGGAAAAGTTTTTAGCTTGCATTTTTTGGAGTGAAGATTTTTTCAAATAATGTAACTCCGGTTTCAAAAAAATACATATGCTCTCTTAAACAGGTGATTTGATGACTCTTGACATTATTTTTTTAAAGTAAAATTAAATCCCTTTTCTTGTAGCTATAAATCAATGTTGCACAAATAGACGTTTAAGACAAGAGCATCCTGCTACTCTAAAGTAGCGGATGGTGGGAAAAGAAAAAGTTGAGGGTTATATTGGAGCCGGTCACCGGTACAAAGGCCTGCTTACAGACACACATGGATTTGTATGTGCAAACACAGTTGTGGTCCGTTATACTTTATTTCATTTCACTGATCATTTTCTTCCGACTATAACTGAAAGCAGCAGCCTGCAATGTTTTGTAAACCTTGCTCCTCTTCAGTTACTTATGAACAAGCAGTACTTAATCTTCCATTGCCACATTTCCCTGATCTGACAACGTCTTCTTCAGATTCGTTCTCTACTCACTGAGATTCACTGTCCAACAACTGGACTTGTGATTCACTAAGCGATTCATTAGGAAAGAGTTCATCTGATCCATCACGGTCATTTCCCAAGTTTTGTGTCATTTCCACCTTTGCCATTTAGATCTTCTGATGTATTTATTTTGTCCTGAAATGGAGGTTTGTCCTGGATCTTTTCTTACAAGGTGAGTAGGAAAATGACAACTATTAATCTTGAAAATAATAAAAGTTTCCAAGGTCTTCTCCTTGCCTGAGTCTTGTCTCCGATTTGTATTGTATCTGAGAGAGAAACCTTTGCCACAGTTGTACGTAAAAATGTGGGTACCCCAAATGAATCTCTTGTTATTCTGGATTTGGTTTTGTTTTTCCAACTAGCCAGCAGTGGTAACTGAAAGGTGACGGGATGCTGGTGAAGATTGCCAACACGAAGAAAAGAGGAAGCTGAATTTTGTGCATGCATCTGACAGCAGTACACCCATTCAAGTTTTTGGGCAAGGTGGTACATGCCTATAATCTCCATGCTTTGGGAGGCTGAGACAGGAGGATCACAAGTTCAAGGCCAGCTTCGGCAACTTAGTAAGGCGCTGAGCAATTTAATGAGACCCTATCTCTAAATAAAAAAATAAAAAAGGGCTGGGGATGTGACTCAGTGGTTAAGCAGCTCTGGGTTATCCCTGGTGCCAAAAAGAAGGGAGAAAAAAAACAAACTTTTATAAAGTACTGTAAAACTATTATAGCCACAAACTGGCAAAGGAAGCGCCATTTAAAAAGCAGGCGTGATTCGGAATTAGAGAATTGCACACAGTTATTCAGGTCATTTTGGGAGCAGAGACAATCAGGTGTGTTTACATATATAACAATATAACCCGCAGGGCACGGTGGCGCACACCTGTAAACCCAGCTGCTCGGGAGGCTGAGGCAGGAGGATGGCAAGTTCAAAGTCAACCTCAGCAAAAGTGAGGTGCTAAGCAACTCAGTGAGACCCTGTCTCTGAATAAATACAAAATAGGGCTGGGGGATGTGGCTCAGTGGTCAAGTGCCCCTGAGTTCAATCCCTGGGACCACCCCTCCAAAAAAAAAAAAAATGTAACAGCCAGATTTTTCTTTTTCTTTATCCCACTGTCCAAGGCCCCAGCCAGTTGGAGGCAGGGCCACCCTGCCCTGTGAGAACTTGTGTAGTAACATAGGACGTTACTACACAATGGTGAAACCAACCCATCGGATTGTGCAAAGCTCATGGAGATCCTCTGATTTCCTCAATATGGTCAAGAAAAGGAGGAAGTTCTCGAAGCAGCTCATCAGCATCGAGAGCACCTCTACCATAATCTCTGCTCCACACTCCTCTCTGTTCCACTTAAGAGAATGTGGAGACATTTGAACGTGCTCTTCTGGGGCATTTTTTCTTCTGTTACCTGTAAGCCCACACGTCTTCTTGAGACTCGACTCTCCACACCGAAGCATTGTGTGGAAATTGAGCTTTCTCATGTTCCTTTTCTCTCTTTCAGTTCAAAAAGCCGTTCTGACTTGCAGTAGCATGAGAACAAATGGTAAGTTTCATTTTCTTCTCACTGAAGCTATTTTAATTAAAATGGGAAGATGGTCAGCTTTAAACATGAGTGCTCGTTTATAAGGTTTTAGTTCGTTTGCTTTTAGATGAACAATCAAAGAACAAAGTCTTTTCAGCTACATAAACGGTTTAAATAAACTGATTTTAGGGAGGGGGTTGGAACATTTTTTCCTGGACTCAGAGACAAAGTATTGAGATTACTTTTACAATGAACTGTTTCTAACTTTCTGTTGTTGTTCAACTAGGAAACCAATACATAATCATTGCAAAATAATTCAAGCAACACTAGAAATATATATATATCAGAAGGCAGGTCCGGTGTAGTGGCCTGTAATCAATCCTAGCTACTTGGGGGACTGAGGCAGGAGGATCGCAAGATCAAGGCCAGCCCCAGCAATTTATTGAGACGTTGTCTCAAAAATCAAAAACTAAAAAGGGCTGGGGATGTGGCTCAATGGTTAAGGAACCCTGGGTTCCATCCCCAGTACCAAAAAAAAAAAAAAGACAATCTATACCGCGTTAGATCCTCACCCTGGCTCTGCTGTTGCCCAGCTGTCAGCCTGGGCCAGACATAACTAGCCTAATTTAATGTCTCTCAACTATGAAGTGGAGTACTAAAAGTACCTACCAAGGAGGGTCGTGTGGGGGTGGAATGAGACAGTCTTTGTTCCTCTGAACAGCTCCTGGCAAACAGAAGGCTATTGGTATGTGCTAACCCTATTCCATATGCATTCTTTATTCCTGTATAAAATAAAACTGTGGTCACATTTCCTCTAATCCCTTTCCACTCTCTATTTCTAGAAGCAACCACTATCAATCATGTTTTTCTATTCAGTATCATTGTTAAAATTTTTTTTTCCTCCAGGGCTGGGGATTGAACCCAAGGCCTCGTGCATGCGAATCAAGCACTCTATCTAGCACTTAGCTACACCCCAGCCCTAAATACACTCATGTACAACTTTTCCTTTTAATAGAAGTTATAGATTTATCTCATTTTTTTCCCCAAGAGTTGCATGGTATTTAATTTATTTATTTTTTGCAGTACTGGGGATTGAACCCAGGGGTATTCTACCACTGAGCTACATCCTCAGTTCTTTTTATTTTTTAAATTTTGAAACAGGTCTTACTAAATTGTTGAAGCTGGCCTCAAACTTGTGGTCCTCCTGCTTCAGCCTTCCAAATAGCTGGGATTACAGGTGTACACCACTGTACCTTGACTACATGGTATTTTATAATATGATCCAGCCATAGTTCATTTTTATTGATTATTCCACTTTTTTTTTTTTTTTTTTTTTTGTGGTGCTGGGGATTGAACCCAGGGCCCTGTGTTTGCGAGGTAAGCACTCTACCAACTGAGCTACATCCCCAGCCGATTATTCTACTTTTTTCATAATATAAACAATACTGTAATAGCACTATACAAAATATCTTTTGTGGGCAAATGGGAGTTTGAGAGCATCTCTGTAGGATAAAATCCTAAGAATTGAAATTTGCCAGGTCAAAGGGAATATCATTTAAATTATTACAGATTCTCAGTGTCGCCCTCCCACCAGGCTGAACCTACCCATGGTCACCAGCTGGGGTAAGTGTGAGCTCATCACACTGGCCCCAGTGGTGGATATAATTGTTTATAAAATGTGTGCCAATCTAATGAGAGCAAAGTGATATCCCAGTATTTTAATTTGAAGTTGTCTCATCACTTAGAAAGCTGCACATCTGTTTCATGTTTATTGGCCATTAAGGTTCCAGCATTCCCATATAAAGGAAATGTAGGGATGGCTATCGGGTTGGAAAGGGAAGTGAGGTCTTGTTTTGAAGTTGAGCAGATGCATGACTGAGAAAAATGTTAATTATGCAGATCAAAGAGTGGGAGGGAGCTGACGGTATTTTCCAGGCATATAAATCTGTCTTCCACCCAAGCTGAATCTTTGGTCCCAGTGGTATCTAGTGGCCATCTGCATCTCTTCTTCTAGAAATTACCTATTTATATTACTTGCCTGCTAACTGGATTGTTGGCCTTTTTCTGGTTGATCTGAAGTTGACTTCTGTATGTTTAAAAATCCTTTGGTTGTACTGACTCTTTAAGCATTTTGTTCACTTGACTTTTAATTTTGTCATAGAGGAGTTTGAAGTTCTCAGGTAGTTCAGGTTTTTAATCTTTTCTTTATGGCTCCTAATTTTTTTTTTTTCCTTATTTGGAAGACCTAATCTGACCTAACAATGTAAAAATATTTCCCTGTATTTCTCTTCATTCTTTCATAGTTGTTTTTGTTTCATTTTGTCCGTTTGATTTTCTGAAGGGGGTTCTTTTTTTCTTTGGCATTTCTAAATAAGGACAAACAATCAAGCTATCAAAAACACTGGAACCAGATCCAAAAACCTCAAAAGCCAACTTGAAAATCAATAAAAAAGTGACAGTAAGAATAATAACTGTAATGAATCAAAACACATCAAATATGTTCAAATGCATTTTTAAAAGATTCTGAAAGAAAAATATGTCACTGCTATAAGATGCTAAGAACCAACTTTTTTTTTTTTTTTCAAAACTGGTCAATAAAAGGACAGAGTCAAACTTTACCCTGACTTTCTATATAAATCATATTTCAATGTAACCAAACAATTGACCAGGAAAAGCTTCTCTTTATAGAATTATTTCAGATAATAAATAAAAAGAAATGAAAGAAGTAGGATATTCCACTTACCAACTCTGAATGAACTCGTTATTCCGAAGGCTACTAAAAAAAAAAAAGGAAAAAAACAGATCAGCAGATAGTATATGCTTCCTATGGAACTGCACACTTCCTACTATGATGCTTTCTTGCTAAATAAAAGCATCAACAAAGGATCTCGAGTAGATAGGAGGTGGAGGAAAACACAGAGAAAAAGAAAACACAGAGACAATTTTAAGCAAAACTGGGGCCAGGTGGGACACTGCACTTGGATGGAGGAACATTGACCCAGGACTAGCTCCACAAGTTTATTATATAGGGTCTCATAATCAGGAAGTTAAGATATAGGGGTATTATAAATTGTTCAAGACTTGTGAGTTATCAAGAGGCTTTTTTATTTACAGAACTAGAAACATTTTTGTAGCTATCTTACTGATGCAATGCTAAGAACATCTTGCTATTATCCTGCTGCACCCAGGAAGCCCATTGTACTGGAATGTCTGATAACTGTTAGTATCAGAGCTGAGTGTCAAGGCTGTTCACATCAACTTTGGGCAAGGAATGTTTCCCAGGCTTGGCTTTTGTCAACCCCACAGGATCAGCCAATGACTGGGGGTTCATCTGCTCTCTACAAATCTGAATTTCATTAATTCCATACCTTTAATAACTGATTTATCAGGAATATAGGGGACAGGGGATACCATAGAATCAGCAAAATCCTTATCATAGAACACTCAGAAAAAACGACTTGCTTTCTCAACAAATACATTACAAGGAAAAAATAGGCAGAAAGGTCCAAGGCCTATAGTTTTTGTTTATTTTCAGTGCTAGGGTTGAACCCAGGGCCTCACACAAGCCAGACAAGCGCTGTACCACTGAGTTACCTCCCCAGGCCTCAAACTGGTCTTAGTCATAGCAGCTGTTTCAGAGTAGTGGCTAAGTAGAATTAGTCTTGACAATATGGCAGCCTGTTTCATTGATTTGGCTTGGGAGAGTTCTTGCAGCAGCCCATTGTAAGGAATCCCACAGAGACCATGAGGGACACGGGAAATCACGTAAGGGAGTTTATTAAGCAAACAGAGTGTCTCCCTGCAGGGTAAGAGAGAAAATGAGAGGAAAAGAAAGGGAAAGAGAAAGGGTACGTGCTAGAGAGAGTGGAAAGCCAGAAGGAGAGAGAAAGCAAGTGTGTAGGAAAGAAAAGCAAGAGAGAAGATGGCGGTGAAGCTATCTTTAAGAATCCCGTGGGCCTAACAGGGCACCAATAATGGAGCAGGATACTTGCAAGCTGACTGATGAACCAATAGCTAGCTAGAATGTTCACAGATTGACAGTAGTTGGGAGGCGGGGAAAATGGCTACACCGGAAAGGGCGGGGAGAGCAGCTTTCAGACTGACAAGCTAGGTTGTGATGACTCGAAAAGGGTGGGGGGGAGCAGCTTTGTATTACACCCATGACCTGAGCATTCATCCCTGTGGCCCTGCCATGCCATTTAAGTGGGGTGAGACGGAAATGACTCCATTTTGCGTAGTAATTTTCACACTGCAATTGGTAAAGCAGCCATCATTCATATTGGCCGTTTAGGGGGCTGCTGGGTCATTCTTGTGGTTTGGACAGTGTTTGTGTTCTTATCTGTGGATGTGACTATGGAGCGGTCTCGTTTCTGTCTAGAGTGGCTTCAACCGGTGTCAGTGTTCTATGAAACCATTCATGTCCGATAGCAGAACACCAAGGCCTTGCCCGGGACAGGTCACTTTCTGGCCAGGTCAGTCCGCGATTGTCAGAGCCTCCTCGTCTCTTTCTCAATACAGAAATTTGTGAACAAAACAATAAGTGGTCAGATACTTGCTTTAAAAATAGTCTGTTTTCTGTTGACGATAGCACAATACTACAAACTAAGTCAAGGCAGCTCTTTAGGAACATATATGTGCATGTCCTGGTTCCTCTCCCTCCTCCCCCTCTCTCTCTCTCTCTCTCTCTCTCTCTCTCTCTCTCTCTCTCTCTCTCTCTCTCTCTCTCCTTTCTTTTTACTCACTGAGATTGAACCCAGGGCCTCACACATGCTAAGCAACAGCTCTTCCTCTTCCTCTTCTTATAGAGCCACCCATATTCAGTCATGGGACTCCACCCTGATGACCTTATCCAATCCTCATCACCTCCCAAAGGACCCGCCTTACACCACAGTGTGTTTGCTCTCTCTTCATACCTCACAATAGGGATTAAATTCCAACTTGAGTTTGGAAGGGGAAAAATCATATTCAGACCCCAACAATCCTAGGAGGGGTCGGAGGCAGACAATGGGATGGGTCACAAGTCGTTTATTGTTGAAGTTGGGTGGTGGGTCCCTGGGGGTTCTTGATGCTGTCGTCTGTACTATTTTGTTTGAAATTTTCCAAGATAAAAACAAACATGAAAATAACTGATGGACCACACGAGCCATCAGACAGAAAGTGTGTCCTGGAAGCTGGAGCTGTGGAGAGATTTCCAAGTCAGCAGAGCCAGTCCTGCTGGAGCCCCTTTTCAGATCCTCCCTGGCAAGAGAGGCGGCAACCACAAAAAGAGTTCACCGGCTCACATCCACCTGCCAGTCACTGCGAGGAGGCTCTGGGCGTGCTGAGCTTCTTCATGCACGTGGTCTGCCTCTGCAGGCAAGGAATACCTGCCTTAGGAAAGCTGGCCAGGACCCAGTGTCCCCATCACTCAACCCATAAAACATGGCTAGAGGCCCACTGAGTTCTTATGAAGGGATTTTAACAAGGACACTTTTGTCATGTGATTTTTGTTTTCCAGAATTCTCTTCTCCAAGTTTGAACTCAAATACGAGTTCGGTTGTGATGGGTCAGAATGTATCTCTGCTTTGCTCCCACAAGAACAGATCACTGGACATCGCCTATTTCTTGTTTTTGAATAAGAAATTCCTGGTCAACAAGACAGGAAGAGGCGAACCTGTGACTTTTAACCTAACCATCTCCAGTGCGGATGATTTGGGCCCCTACAAATGCAAAGCCACAGTTGTCAACTGTTCATTCTACAGTGCCCAATTCAACTTCACAGTCATCGGTAAGTAGGTCACCTGACACTTGGAGGTCCTGCGATGTGGGGGATTTGTACCTGTTCCACCAAGGGCTCCTGTGCCCCTGGCCAACACTCAAGATCCTTGTCACTGAGGTCTTTTTTTTTTTTTGGGGGGGGGGTGGGGGCAGGTAACTAGCGATTGAACTCAGGGAACTCATTCGCTGAGCCACATCCCCAGCCCTATTTTGTGTTTTATTTAGAGACAGCGCCTCACTTTTGCTGAAGCTGGCTTTGAACTCAAGCTCCTCCTGCCTGAACCCCCAAGCTGCTGGGATTACAGGCTTGTGCCATGGCGCCCAGCAAGGTCTTTATTCTTTTTTTAAAATATTTTTTCAGTTGTAGACGGACACGATATCTTTATTTATTTACATGTGGTGCTGAGGATGGAACCCAATGCCTCACACATGAGAGGCAAGCACTCTACCACCGAGCTACAGTGCCAGCCCCTAAGTCTTTATTCTTAATAATCCCAGTTCACTTTCTCTTTCAAAGACCTTGGACTGTTTCAGATAATAGTCTTAGATCTTTAGGCAAACGTCATAGATCTCAGATGCTTTATTTCATGATTCTCAGCATGTGGGCAAAACCCCCTTCTTTCTGAGGACTCAAGAAGTCTTGGAATCAGGGCACAAACTGAGCAGAAATTATAATTTTAAAAGGAATATGCATAAGAAGGAAAGCCCCAATAAACACACGGTGGGCAGGGTGAGGGCAGTAGCTAGAGGATAATATTTCCTAGTAGGGCCAGTGGACCCATGAATACATGTTTTCTGTGCATGTATGTTTTCTTCAAGTTGTTACACTGCCCTGGAGACAGTGTAATTTACCTGTTCCGGTAAATTCTAAAACTACGCCAGTCGCAGTGGTCCACAACTGTAATCCCAGCAACTTGGGAGGTTGGGGTGCCGGGAGCAGCCCCAGCAACTCGCGGGGTCCCCAGAGGACGGGTGGAGTCTGTGCAGAGGAGCGACTCGAAGCCCTGGAGCAGCCGGAAGCGAGTGCTGCTCAGATTTATTTTAGCTCTTCTTTTACAATATTAAGTAAAGCAGGATTAAACAAGATACAAGTTATAGAGAAATTACCACAAGGTTTGTCATTAACTTTCCAGCAGGTGTCTAACGCAGAGCGGGTACATTAAGGTCAACTTTCTATATTTACTTGAAGTTACTCGCCTGAGCATATTACAGTGAAAGGTACTTTCCTCTTTTCACCCTACTGGCCTTTATTTACCCTCCGGGGTCAGACCTATTGTCAGCATAATGACTCTATTTTGTTTTAAGCTAATTTTACCAAACTGCTAAGCAAAACATGCGCTAATCTTTAGCTCATATTATTATGTTTTTGATTTAACCTTAAAGGTCTACTCTATTACCTAAACAAGCTCAGGTAAAACTAAGTTAGGTTGTTTACTGCCGAACAATCAGTGTGAGTGCTTGATTTTTATCCTAATGTTCTTTATGTTATTGATTTGTCCTCTACCTACTATAATACATATGTGAGACCTAAGCCAGCATAAACTACTCATAACCAGTTAACATGCAATAAGGGATTTGATCTTAAAATATTTTTCTAGTTGTTTGCCTATGCGGTTTCTTTGTTCTTTAGTCCTACATTTCCAGGATGGCCCTTGACATCCAAACCTTTGAAGGAAGGACAAACATTGGACATTTGTTCATTTACCATTAATATTAATTATTCATTCACCATTTTCATTGTACACTCCTGTACAGGGAAGAGGTGGATCTGTGGGAGGTGGGTCCTTATATTTATTCATTTGTTTCCCTCTAGGTGGCTATCACAAAGTCCCCCAATCTAGTAAGCTCAGTAGGGTGGTCCTTGTACTGTGGGGACAACAAGTCTCCTGTTTGTCAGGCTGTTTTTCTGGTCAAGCATTAACTGGGGCAGGTGTGATCAGCATATGAGCAAGCTATTCCTGTAACTAGTTTTCTGAAGAACTCCTCACACTCTGTACCCTCAGACTTATTATGTGTGATGTTGGTACATTTTTTTAAAGCACTCCTCATCCTCCCCCAAGCTCCGCAGACTCATTGAGGTTAAATTCTTATCACGACAATCAGGAAATATGTTTTGCAGTTGCACAGTTATAAGTATGATAATTATAAGAAAACACCCAATTCCTAGGAGAGGTGACAGGCAATTTCCTGGAATGGGGGCCTTGCCAAGCCCTTCCCCGTGCTTGGACCTTGTCAAGCAGCATGGCGGAAACAGTCCCCGCCATTGAGGCAGGAGGATGGAAATGTCAAGGCCAGGTTCAGCAACTTAGCAAGGCCCTAAACAACTTAGCAAGACCCTGTCTCAAAAGCAAAAAAATAAAAAGACCTGGGGATGTAGGTCAGTGATAGAGAGCCCTTGGGTTCAATTCCCATTATCAAAAAATAAATAAATAAATTTATGCCATCTTTAATTAAGGCCTATCAATTAAGTGCCTGCTCTGAGCATGCAGCTGTGCTCCTGGGATCTCAGTGATACCTAAGACGTGGTCATGTTCCCAACCCAGTAAGAGGTGAAGGTATGAGCCATACACACAAATTCATTGATCGCTGATTGACTCATCAAATATTTCATGAGAATCCAGATATGCCTAGCCCATCTGGTTCCGGGCCTGCTGGAGCTTCCGGTCTAGTGGGGGATACACAAACACAGCTACTCACACAAAGAAATCACACGTTTCGGGGTTGCTGCAAAGGAGAGGCAAGCGGGATGAGGAGGCGGGACCCGCCTAGGCAGCGCTCTAGGGAAGGCCCCTCGCACAGGCGCGGATACTGAGGTAGGGCCGGGAGGAGAGACTGGGAAAGAGGGCGCCAGCCCAGGACCATCGTGCTCAGAGCTCCCACTCGGGGAGGCTGGTAAAGCTGAAGGTCAGCTGAGGGGGTGCGTGACCCCAGCTGAGGCTGGAGAGAGAGGGGACCAAGGTAGGAGGGGCTTGGAGCATGGGAAGAGTCCTCCATGTGCAAGGACAGGAAGGAAAACATTAGGACGCCACTTGTCACCTTGGCAGCTAATTCAAAGCGTATACCAGGCAGGAGTTGCAAGCTGGGGACTGGTGGGGGGGGGCGGGGGGTGTCTTGCCATCACCCAGGAAAGAAGCCATAGGGAGATGGACAGATACGGATGGATTCAAGAACTGTTACAGAAGCCAGCAGGACTTGCTCACTGGTTCGAGTCACAGATAGTGCAGGTCAGGAAAGAAGCAGAATAACTTCTGGGTGTCCAGCTTGATGAGCCAACGAAGAGGGGACCGGCCTCTGCTATGGGGAAGAATGGAAGAATAGGAATTTTTTTTTTTAAAATGGTACAAGGGAATTGAACCCAGGGGTGTTTTACCACTGAGTTGCATCCCCAGCCCTTTTAATAGCTGAATTCTTCTCCAAAATAGAGCGTGAGTTAACAGAGCACACCAGACCCCTATATTTCCTGTTGAGAGTTTCCCTTGAATCTATTTGGCAGGATTACTTCTGCTTTTTGGAGGAAGTAGAAGATTACTGTGCAACTGAATTCTATAAATGAAAATACAGATAGGATATTTCTGGATGGAGAATAAAAGTCACTCTCAACCTCACACTTAGAGCTGGATCATTGATAAAACTATACTCATTATTGATGATAAGCAGATAACCAGAATTGAGAGCCAAATAAACCTCTTTTCTTTACACATTACCTGGTGTCAAGCATTTTGTTACAGCCGCACAAAAATGGACTAAGATGGTTAGTGAATCCAATTTGCTTAGCCTTTAACATGTCCTTTCATCCTTCTAGAACTGGTGACTGCCCCAGTGCTAACCTCAGATCAATGAAGCAGAAACAGACCAACATGTAACACTACGCTGCATCTTTTTCAATGGCTTGCATAATTGTACTTTCTTTTCCTGAGTTGCTTCCAGAAATTGCAGCTGTTTCTGTACCCACCCACTTCCCACTTTGGCCACCTAAATGCAGAGTCCCTCTGGTAGGGTCCACGCAAACTCTGATGGAATTGCTTTCTCCCATAAAGGACTAATGAGTTAACTGGTGGGTTGTGGGTACCCGCTATGCCTTAGGGATCAGCTGCACAGTATATTGGTTGCCTTGGGAGAGAGGGTGATTGTCCTTCCTGCCAGGTCAGTGTCACTGGGGAAGAAGGCTGTGCACTGACCAGGGAATGCTGTATTCTTCCAGAAGGAGACAGCTGTCCTATATGCCCACTGCTGCCTCTGCTGCTTCCAGGGTTACTACTGGTGTTCCTGGCAATAATCCTAGTTCTGGTTTTTTGGCTACAACAAAAATACAAAGCAAGTAAGTTCTTCACCATTCCTACCCCTGGGTTTGGGATATAGACAGCAGAGTGGAGGGTGAGGAGGGTCAGAATAGAATGGGGAAGGGCTGGGGTGTGGCCCAGTGGCCGCACACTTGTCTAGCATTCATGAGGCCCTGGATTCTACCCCTGCACCTCAAAAACAACAACAACAAAAAACAACAAAAACAATTCCCAAGCAATGGAATGGGGAGAAAATGAAAAGAGGAGACGGGGGTGGGGAAGGTGAATAATCGAGCTTCCCAAATGGCCCTCATCTGCCCCCGAAATCCACTCGGGCCTGCAGCTTGTGTGGTCACCTGGCCTCTCCCCAGAGGAGCCCCATGGGAGGCCTAAAGCTCTGCTGTCACTGGCTCACAGTTCCTAATAATTCCTGCACTCTTTCTAAAGTCATTATTTTGAGAATATTTTGTAGTTGTAGATGGGCAGAATGCCTTTATTTTATTTATTTATTTCTATGCGGTGCTGAGGATGGAACCCAGGGCCTCACACGTGCTAGGCGAGCGCCCTGCCACTGAGCCACAACCCCAGCCCTAAAGTCATTTTTTAATAATGGCAAAATACTTATAACATGATATTTGCCCATTTAACTGTACTTTTTTTTCTTTCTGTTTCGCTCTGCTGGGGATGCACCCCAGGGCCACCACCCGGCTTCCTCCCGGGGCCCCTCCTTAGCCATTTTAAGCACACAGTTCAGTGACTTTGCTGTGCAGCCCTCGCCACTTCCCCATCCCTGTCCTGTCCTCCCCGGCTGGGTGTTTCTGCCGGTGCGACTCCTCCAGGTGCCTCCTGAGTGGAATCACGCAGTGGCTGTCCTTGTCCGGCTGATTTCACGGGCGTGGCCTCGGGGTTCTCGCGTGTGGCAGCGCAGGGCAGAACGTCCTCCCTGGTCGGGGCAGAAGAACGCTGCGCTGTAGGCACGTCCCACATTTTCCCGCCCCTGCACGGCAGCCTGGGGAACTTACCGTGAATTGCGCTGCTGCGAACCTGGGTGGACGGACGCTGGCACTTGAACGAGCGGCCCGCCTGTCCATCGGCCCGGGCGCTGCACACTGCCGAGCTCACCCTGGCGGTCCTCCTGGCACAGCTCCGTGCCTCCGGGCTCTCCCTCGCTAGGGGCAGCTCCGCCGGCCGAGCCATGAGAACGGCATCCTCCCTTCCCCACCCCAGGGCCGCATCCGGCAGAAAACTCACTAATGTCCCCAGTAAAAGGCCTCGGTTACCGGTTTTCACTAGTTCCCTCTTTGGACCTCCTCTGGTTCAGCTTTGGAAGTGGTCTTTTCATGGGGGGAATATCAAGATTTGCACAAGACACTTGGTGTCTGGGCACACAAACCAGCAAGCTGAGTTGTGCGGGGCAGGCTCCTCTGCCTCTGAGCCTCAGTGTTCTGGCCGGTAGGATGGGGCTGGGCAGATGCTGTCAGAGAGAACTAGACACTGGTGAGAGAACTAAATATAAATGGGAGGCCCCTGTGCCTGCTTCCACTCTAGAGGGTCAGGGACGCAACTGAAAATAGGCTGAGGTGTCACTCGGCATGTGGAGCATGTGGTCAGAACACACAAGGCTCTGGGTTCAATTCCAGGATCAAAAAAAAAAAAAAAAAAACAACCAAACAAGTTGAAAATAAATGTCCTAACTTATACTTCTAATTTATTTTTTTTGGGGGGGGGTACTGGGGATTGAATCTAGGGGTGCTTAACCACTGAGCCACATCCTCAGTCCATTTTATTTTGAGACAGGGTCTTCTTGTTAAGTTGCTGAGGACCTCAATATATTACTGAGGCTGGCCTCAAAACTGCAATCCTCCTGTCTTAGCCTCCTAGGGTGCTGGGATTACAGGTGTGTGCCACCATACCCAGCGACATTGCACACATTTTGAAAGCACATCTCACTTTCCTATGAAAAACCAGGTTCTTGTAAGAGTTCTTCATTATTACTGTCATAGAACTTGCCCCTGTCATTGAATATCTCTTGAAGATGTGCCAAATATTCTTATGACTCTTCTCTTCAGGAAGGAAAGAAAATGTGACCTGCCTTTTCTAATGTAATCTCTTTTTTTTTTTTTTGGTATCAGGGACTGAACCCAGGGGCACTTATAACAAGTAAGCCACATCACCAGCCCTTTTTACTTTTTATTTTGAGACAGGGTCTCACTGAGTTGCTTAGGGCCTCACTAAGTGGCTGAGGCTGGCTTTGAACTCTTCATCCTCCTACCTGAGCCTCCCAAGCTGCTAGGATCACAGGTGTGCGCCACTCACTGGCCTCTAATGCAATCTTATAGGCAAAGAATGTTCCTCTCAGGGCCAGGGTTGGGGGAGTACAACAGGAGGGACCCTAGCTTGGAGAATAGGTGCTTTGGACACATATAGGGTTTCCCCTCATTAGACATCAGTGTAGGCCACTGGAGAAGCCAGCTGCTCTTTCTTTCAGAACTTAGGAGAATTCTGCTCCTTGGCAGAAGAGACAAGGAGAAGGGAAATGTGACCAAATCCGTCCAGTTGAATGATTCTGTACCCACTTATGTAGGAAAAGCCATGAGACAGAATGTGCCCAAGGATTCTGGAGACATACCCATGGAAGGTGACTTGTACGTAAACATCTATAAAACTCCAGCAGGTGAGAGAACTTTGTTGAGTGCTTTAGTAGGTTTGGTTGGTGGGTTTTGGGTTCTTTTTGCTTTCGAAGGTCTATCAGACACATGGGTAAAAATGGAACCAAAGGAACAGAGCGCAACGTCTCCCTCCTGCCCGACATCCTGTCTCACCCCAGGGGCCATGACCAGGTTAAAATCCTCCCACAGATATCCTCTTGAATCTGCTGGTATCTAAACCAATGGCAATGGTAGCATGTGACAGAGAGGCCATTCTATACCTTGGGATTTGTTTTTTTTTTTCCACTTTAAGATATCTTGGAGAATTTTTTGTACAAGTTCAGAATGATACACACTGTGTTCCAAAGTCCTTCATGATTATTTATTTATTCATTTGTTTATTGGCACCAGGGATTGAACCCAGGGTTGTTTTACCCCTGAGTTACACCCCAGCCCTTTTTGGTTTTTTTCTTTTTTTTCTTTTTAATTGTAAACAAATGGGATACATGTTGTTTCTCTGTTTGTACATGGCATAAAGGCATACCATTTGTGTAATCATAAATTTACATACAGTAATGTTGTTTGATTCATTCTGTTATTTTTCCCTTCCCCCCACCCCTCCCACCCCTCTCTACCCTCTATACAGTACTTTCTTCCTCCATACTTGCCCCCCTCCCTAACCCTAACCCTAACCCTAACACTAACCCTTCCCTCCCCGCATTATGTGTCATCATCCACTTATTAGTGATATCATTCGTCCTTTGGCTTTTTGAGATTGGCTTATCTCACTTAGCATGATATTCTCCAATTTCATCCATTTGCCTGCAAATGCCATAATTTTATCATTCTTTATGGCTGAGTAATATTCCATTGTATATATATACCACAGTTTCTTTATCCATTCATCAACTGAAGGCCATCTAGGTTGGTTCCACAGTCTGGCTATTGTGAATTGAGCAGCTATGAACGTTGATGTGGCTGTATCTCTGTAGTATGCTGATTTTAAGTCCTTTGGGTATAGGCCAAGGAGTGGGATAGCTGGGTCAAATGGTGGTTCCATTCCAAGTTTTCTAAGGAATCTCCACACTGCTTTCCAGAGTGGCTGCACTAATTTGCAGCCCCACCAGCAATGTATGAGTGTACCTTTCTCCCCACATCCTCGCCAACACCTGTTGTTGCTTGTATTCTTGATAATCGCCATTCTAATTGGGGTGAGATGGAATCTTAGGGTGGTTTTGATTTGCATTTCTCTTATTACTAGAGATGTTGAACATTTTTCATATGTTTGTTGATTGCTTGTAGATCTTCTTCTGTGAAGTGTCTATTCATTTCCTTAGCCCATTTGTTGATTGGATTATTTGTATTCTTGGTGTAGAGTTTTTTGAGTTCTTTATAGATTCTGGAAATTAGTGCTCTATCTGAAGTATGATTGGCAAAGATTTTCTCCCATTCTGTAGGCTCTTTCTTCACATTGCTGATAGTTTCCTTTGCTGAGAGAAAGCTTTTTAGTTTGAATCTATCCCAGTTATTGATTCTTGCTTTTATTTCTTGTGCTATGGGAGTCCTGTTAAGGAAGTCTGGTCCTAAGCTGACATGTTGAAGATCTGGACCTACTTTTTCTTCTATAATCTGCAGGGTCTCTGGTCTGATTCCGAGGTCCTTAATCCATTTTGAGTTTTGTTTCGTGCATTGTGAGAGATAGGGGTTTAGTTTCATTCTGTTGCATATGGTTTTCCAGTTTTCCTAGCACCATTTGTTGACGAGGCTATCTTTTCTCCAGTGCATATTTTTGGCCCCTTTGTCTAGTATGAGAAAATTGTATCCCTTTTTGTTTTTTGAGACGGGTTCTAGCTAAGTTGCTTAGGGTCTCCCTAAGTTGCCGAGGCTGCCCTCGAACTTACAATACTCCTGCCTCAGCCTTCCAAGCAGCTTGGATTATAGGCTTGTGCCACCGTGCCTAGCTGCCTCTTAAAAAAAAAAAAAAAATATATATATATATATATATATATATATTAATTGACCAATAAAAATCACATATATTTCTCATGCACCACATGTTGTTTTGAAAGACCTACATTACTTGGTGTTGGTGTTTTTGCAGGATGGACATGGAACCCCTGGGCCACACACGCACTCCATTGAGCTGCACCCCAGCCCGGGTACACACTGTGAAATGGCTAAATGCAGCTAGTAAGCGTGAGAGCACTTCACATGCTGTCATTTTTGTGTGGAGAGAACACTTGAATCCTGCTCCCTTAGTGATTTTCGGGAAGCCGGTACCTTGCTGTTACCCATATTCTGCACGCTGTGAGATACACGTCACCTCCCGGGGGAGGCAGGACAGGCTGCGTTTCACGGTGGAGGAGACCCAAGGCCAGGAGCTCCACCCTCCCTGCGCCCCGGCACTGGGCTGGGCGTGGTGCTAAGCAATTTACCCACCCTAACGCAGCACCACCAACTCCCCGCGTAGGTCTTTCCCTTTCGCGAATGAGGAATCCGTGCCAGACCTGGAGTCAGGCGGGGAACCCATGGTCCCAAATGGCAAGAGCTTTCCACCAAGCCCATGAGCTCCACACCACTGCCCCCGTGTGGCCAGAGGGTCAGACAACTGGCCCAATAACTCCCACGCCTTGTCTTTTGCCCAGGGACAGGATACACCCAGGAGATCCATTATGCTACCCCAGTGTTCCAGAAGGTGGCGCCAGGGAAGACAGGTGGGCCACGGGGTTGGGGGATAAGAGCTGCTGTTGACAGATCAGGGTCCCTGTGACATCGCCACAACCAGGGGCTTTGGACCCAAGGCTGGGGTGGTTGGGGACCACGGGTACACCCCAGGAAGCGAGGGTACTCACTATAACTGCTCTTAACAAATCTCATCAGGAGATGGAACAGTGGGAAAGGGGGAAGGACAGGGCAGGGAGTGTCCTATAAAAAGTCCCCAAAACATTTTCAGGAATAAATGTTTTGCTGGGTGCAGTGACACAGGTTCATAATTCTAGAGACTCAGGAGGCTGAGGCAGGAGGATCACAAGTTTGAGGTTAGCCTCAGTAATTTACCAAGACCCTCAGCAACTTAGAAAGACCCTGTCTCAAAATAAAAAGGGGGTGTAGCTCAGTGCTAAAGTGTCCCTGGGTTCAATCTCCAGTACCAAATAAATAAATAAATGATTTAACACAGTTTGGGAAAAACCAGTCAATGCTTGGTTCTAACAGGCCACCTACCTCCTAGAAACAGGATTTTAGAGCCCCTCTGTTCACATATCCTACATTTCCTGAATTACCCGTATCTTCCCTTCTGTATTTCAGAAGCCTGTCGTGATCACAACACCGATTACACCTATTCTGAACTCTCCTTCTGAAATTTAAAGAAGCCAACTTCATCTCAGCATAAGACGCTTTCTAGGAAAGCGGATTTAAATGAAGCAAAAGGAGCCGCGTTTGGCCTCTTGGAATGTCTGACCCTGTGAATCCCTGTTTCTCAAGGCTAAGCGCTATTTCTTTGAGTCGCTTGGGTTTGTCCCATGGTGGCACCAGACAGCAGTGGTTAGGTGGACCCCCTGGGCCCTTCTGTGAAGTCCTTCTGCTCTTCGTGGGCGTGGACCGTCCTCCCTATTCCCTGGGTCATTTTCGTTTTGACTTTTTCCCCAGATTATTTTTAAAACGACAATTCTTAGGCCGCGATGCTCTGCACTATGTATCCTGGAGCCCTCACAGTGACCAACATTCCAGTTTCCCTGTCCCTGTGCCCACCAAGGTTCCTTGGAAGTGGATCTAAAGACCCACTGGGGGCAGGGAAGAGGAAGGAAAAGAAGAAAACGGGAGAAGACAGGGGCAACTGGATAGTCCAGGATGATTTCACTTCAAGATCCTTCACTGACCCGAGCACAGTGGCACATGCCTGTAATCCCAGCAGCTCGGGAGGCTGAGACAGGAGGATCGAAAGTTCAAAGCCAGCCTCAGCAACTTAGCAAGGCTCTGTCTCAAAATTTTAAAAAAGGTGATGGGGGGGCTGGGATGTAGCTCAGTGGTTAAGCACCCTGGGTTCAATCGCTGGTACTCCTCCCCCTCAAAAAAAGATCCTTAACTTAATTACATCTACAAAGACCTTTGTACCAAATAAAGTCCTGTTCACAAGTTCCAGGAGTTAGGACACAGACTTATGTTCTTGGGCTGCCACCATTCAAGCCATCACGGGGCACAAAATGATTTCTAGCCTGAGTGTCTTCTTCTAGGAGTTATAAGAAAAGGAAAATAAAAGTCAACAGATATATCTAGGATCCCAAACAAGCAGCTCGACCAAAGTTATCGATGCTCTCTTCTTCGTTTCGGGGCTGCCTGAACCTCAGTCCTGATTGTTCCTAGCAATGAACCTCCGACCAGATGGCCACGGCCTCTGTTACGTGGACGCTCACAGGGATGGTGTTACTAACTTGCTCTTGTAAGTGAGGAGACTCAGAAGAGTGAAGCTATCTTGCAAGGTCACCAGGGCCTGGTAAGGATTGAACCAGGAGCTCAATCCTAGCCAACAGCAACAGGGTGGGCAGGAGTGAATTTAAAGATTCCACTGCCATGAAGCAGCACGCATGAGCATCATTCCTCACTTTCTCTGTTGATATTTTTATTTATGGAAATCAGTATATTATAGAGGCTAAGCATATGCAGTTTCAGAGTCAGATCCGATCTGAACCTAGGCTGAGTCATGTGCCGTGTGACTCTGGATAAGTTACTTAACCTCTCTGGGCTTCACTGTCCTCATTGGTAAGGAAGTGGATGGGAATAATACCCACATTGTTGTGAGAATGAATGTAAAGAGCCCAGGGTATGATCAGGTATCTAATAGAACCTCAAAATGCCAGCCAATCTGAGGGTGATGGCGCTTACTCGAGACAGGCTAGTTGGCTGCCACCCTTAGGAACACTTAAGCCTTCGGCATCATAAACTTGGTGACTTGGCCGTCACTGGCTTCCTTGTCTGCCTTAACTTGAGCTCCTCTGAAGCAGAGCCAGAGACGAGGACCAGGGAGCAGGGAGTCTACTGGAGGTGATCCTGGGGAGGAGGCGTGAGGGACCGAGGAGTGAGACAGGGAAGGAGGGAAAAAGTCCAGGATCACCGGCCGGGGGCCACGGGGGAAGCTGAGCCGGGGCCTGAAGACCCTCCGAGGTCTGCAAGTCCAGACTGCCTGTGTCGGAGGACGGGCCAGGAGAGGCTTCACCCTCGGTGGCCACCCCCTCCTAGCTGAGGGTCACACAAGGTGGCCTGCACCAAAAGAACCAGTCCACCAGCCGGCGCCAGGGCCAGGCAGGCAACCACAGCTGCGTGCCCTGCTTGGCTGCGACTGTGACGGTGCCACGCGGCCCCCGGCGGGCACGAGGTGGTGCCCCTGCCCCAGTCCTGGCACCACTCAGCTGTCCCCGTGCCCACCATGGAGCTGAACCTGCCACTGAGGACGCCAGCTGGTGCCAGTCACGACCTCCCCAGGGGACTTCCCACAGGAAGGTGGACCAGGGCAGGTCCTGGGGTCCTCAGTGATGCTCCTGACCTCCCTCCCCATCACCCGTGCTTGGTTCCCACCCCCTCACTGCAGCTGTCCAGGTGGCTGGGGTCACCCAGATCTCCAGCCCCACAAGGTCTGAGCCCCTGGCTGCCGGGCCCTCCTGGGGCTGTGCCGGCTGCCTTGTCACCCGCACGGAAGCATCAAACGATGCCCCCTCCCCAGGGGAACCCTGGACATACTCCTCCCTGCCATGGCGGCCACTCCAGGGGGGGGTCACTTGGCGTCACCCAACAAGGGGTTCTCTCCGCTGGCACGTGAACTGCCTCTTCCTGCGTGCGTGGCTCTCTGTGGGCATGGACGAGGGACACAAAGGTGCCCAGCTTTCTGCTCACTGCCACGAGTTCACCCACCCTGTCTCCCCCGCATCTTCTGGTCCCTGATCTTCTGATCTCGCTCCTTCCGGTCACCTGTGGGTCGACCGCCCACCTGAGCGTTTGCTGCTGTCTGGGCATCTGAGTACGTTCTTATGGCAGACGCTTCTGCCTCTGCACAAAGCGGAAGACCCCACGCGCTGCCAGGAGCTGTGCCTGCTGGGAAGATCTTCCTTCCCTTCTGCCTGCAGGACAGTCTGACTGGGTCCAGCAGTGGTCCGGTTCTGATTCTCACCAGAATATCAAGCTGACCAAGTCAAACCAGCTCTGAGTTTCCTTTGGCAGGTCATAGGTGTGAGCTAACGAGGCCTTAGAGCCACAGAGGCCGGTGACAGGGGACTCTATGCTCCCGCTCTTGTGCCTTGTTTTCTACCCGTGGACCTGCTCAGGCCCAGTGCTGAACGTCCCACTTCCCTCATGTGTGGGCCATGAGTTTCCCACCTGGCAGTCTCCCACTCCTGATAGACATCTCTGGTCACACAGTCACTTGTCCTGTGCTCAGGCACTTGGTCTCTTTGAAAACTCAATGGCAGGCCAGGAGCAGCATTGTGAACGGTGAGCTGTTCTTTGGGGTAGAAATCACGGCCTTGCTGTCGTACCCAGGTGACTCTGCTGGATGTCCCTAACTGCTTGAGAGGCACTAGATCTGCCAGATCAAATGGCCTGAGGAGCAGGGAAGCTGGGTTCCACTCAAAACTAGCAGCCTCCCAACTCGCCTGCATTTAAATGCATGGGGGCAGTACACCCAAGTGTGGCCAGCGTGAGAAAGCTTGGACCAGCGCTCCGCTTATCAGTGGCTTCCGTGCATTCCCACTGAAACAGGCATTCTGGGCCCCCGGTATCAAGCCTCAGCTCAGACCCGGTATCTGACAGCACCTGCAGTCCCCTGAATGGACCGATGGGCTCCTTTCATCAGTGTATAATTTGTCTGCTCAAGAACTATAAAAGCTGGGTGCAGTGGTGCACACCTGTAACCCCAGCAGTTCAGGAGGCTGAGGCAGGAGGATCATAAGTTCAAATCCAACCTTAGCAACTTAGTGAGACCCTGTCTCTAAGGAAAAAATATAAAAAGGGCTGGGGATGTGGCTCAGTGGTTAAGCACCCCTAGGTTCAATCCCTACTCCAACCCCATCCCCCCAAAAAAGAGCTCTCAGAAGCTTTGGGGAAGGACTGAGAGAATACTTACCATTTATACTTGCTATTTATCAACAGAGTCTTTTTTCTAAGCGACCTAATAGCTCTGTCACTGGATGGGTCTGAGATGTGGTTCAAGTCCGGAAACTGGGTAGGAATTTACAATTTTCCACTTCAGTGCTGACACCAGTCTCTCTCCCGTTCAGTTGCTTTGGATCTTTTTTTTTTTTTTTTTTTTGGTAGAAATATTGTTCTTGGCCACCTATGGCTCTTACTTCTAGAAACACCTGGGTCTCTCGGCCTAGGTCTCATCATGAGTCACAACCACTTTGGCCTTGTCACCCACAGAGGCCCTCACATTCACCTGGGTGCCACCAGCTATCCTCTGCTGTTCCAGAATCCTGTTATCCCAGTGGGCACCAGGCCAGCCAGGGCCATGGTAGCATCTCTGGCTGACAGGGGGCAGCCACTACTTAGGTTTTCCCTAGTTCCAGTGCATTTGGATTGCTTCGATGAAGGAAATGTCCCTGTGTACAGGCCCTCCTGAAGAGCTGGTCCGCTGGTGTGTATTCCAGTCTCCCCTAATAAATCCCTTCTACATGCCTCCTTCTCTGAGCCTTCTGACTCTGCCACAGAATTTCCCATAGCCTGGCACTGTCCAGTGGAAATAAAATGTGATCCACGTAGGCACTTTTGCATTTTTCCAGTAGCTATAATAAAAAAAAAAAAAGAAAAGAAACAGGTAAAATAATAGTAATAATATTATAATTAATAGTATTTAAGTTATTATTATATTATTATTATTTTGGTACTGGGGATTGAACACAGTCACTAAGCTGCATTCCCAGTCCTTGTTTGTTTTTTATTTTGAGACAGAGTCTCCCTTAGTGGCTGTGGGTCTTAGTGGCTGAGGCTGGCCTCGAACTTGCAATCCTCCTGCCTCAGCCTCCTAAGTCACTGGGATTACAGATGTGTGCCACCATGCCCAGCAAAACAGGTGAAATTAATTGGAATCATTATATGTTATTTAAGCCACTATATATCTAAAATATTATCATTTTAACATGTGCCCCAAGCCCTCTTTCACCCAGAATGCACCATTGCTTCCAACTTCCTGTGGCTGCTATGTTGGGCTGCTTGGCTCTAGGATCCAACTGGGCCCAAGCTTCAGGAAGACATCCCTGCGGCAGGTTCTGGACCAGCTCCAGGTGTCCTTGGCATGACACGAACTCCAGTTCCCTGATCCAGTCTTATGCTGAGCACTCTCAGCCACCCTCTGCCCTGGGACCCGCTGGCTCCTGGCACCCCTGCAGCCCTTGGGGAGGTAAACGGTGGCTCCCGCAGCAGGACTGTCCTTCCCTGCTGAGGCTCTGCTGAGACACGACCCTGCTCCATGGGGAGACAGGGATGGGTCTTAAAGAATTCTGTGAAGCAAATAGAGTGGGGGCTGCCAGGGGCCGGGCAGAGGTTAGGAGTGACTGTCTAACGGGCCCAGACCTTCAGTTTGGAAGATGGAGAAGTCCTGTCGACGGGGGTGTTATGGTGCCCAACCACACAACCGCGTTTAATGCCACTGAATCGTGGGCCTAAACCTGGTCAGGAGGATAAATTCTATATCATGTGCATTTTAGCACAACAGTGAATAAAGGTATGAGCCTTCTGCCTCGCACGAGGCTTCTAATGGCGGGGGGAGGGTTCTGTCCCAGAGGGCTCAAGGGAATTAGGGATTTCACAGTCCCAAATGTCCATGTCTCGAGGCCCGCTCCTTCCCTGTCCATGCCCGAGGAGAGAACTGCTGTGTGTGCCCATGTGCTTCCCTGGTGGCACTACCTTTGGTCAAATCCTGGGCTTGCTGTGGGCACCGCCTACCCCCTGGCTTTGGGAGATGAGGGCAGCTTTAAGTGTGCTGAGGAAGTCCTCTAGGTTTCCCGGTTTGCCCCGAGTCAACAGCCTCTCATTTTCTCCTTGCAAAGCTTCTAATGCGGATGAGAGAAGCAACCAGCGCCCCGTAATTACTGTCGCTGCAAACGTAACTACTGCAGCTCTTGCCCAACCCTGTGCTCCTCCTTCCCGGCACCTCGCTCTCCACCGCAGGGGAAAATCCTAGGACTTGTGAAGCCTTGGCATGCTAGGGACCTCGCCGCCCCACTCACCACCCTCTACAGAGCCCCTTGGGGCATCTGTCCACCGAGGCTGCTTCCTAGGCCCTCCTGACCCCTCTGTTCCTGAACTCGACTGAAAGCAGAGCTGGAGATAAGGCCCTCTGTGCATATAGCTTATCTGGGAGGTGGACCCAGGAATGGGCCTCAGTGACTGCAGGAAAAGCCAACAGAAGGGTCTGTTGAGTTGGGCACTGCGGGGGGCACCTGGGCTGGATCCCACTAGAACCTTCTGTGAAGCACAAAAGAGGCTCTCAGAAGTGTCCACTTGAGCATCAGTGGTGAGAGGCATTGATTAGTCAGTTTCCGAACCCTGTTGTCTGAAGGGAGCCCCAGGAGGGGACACCCTCCTCCGTCTCTAGTCTGCACGGGGGCAGCCCCAGCAGGCCTCCTTTGGTGTCTTACTCCATGGCACCGGCAAGGGCTCAGGACAGAAAAAAATGATGTGTTTTGTGTATTTGAAGTAAGAAGTTGTAGGTACAGAGTGGGGGGAGTCCTAGAGGCCGCTGGAATCAGAGGTGAGGCCCAGAGGATGTGACACAGGGCAAGAGGTGTCCGACATGCCTCTCAAAATCGCCTTTATAACAACTTTCTTTCTCCTTTTTTTTTTTTTTTAAATCATGCAAGAGATTTTATTAAGCAGACAGGCAGAGTGTCTGCCTGCAGGATGAGAGAGAGAGAGAGAGAGAGAGAGAGAGAGAACGTGCAAGAGCAAGAACGAGTGAGAGAGTTTTATAAAAACTTTATAATGACAATAATAATACTTGATACCTACTGACCCCGTAGCTGCTCTAAGTGCTTTGGTGTATGTCCTCTTGTCATCCCTGTGACCGCTCCTTGAGGCAGGCACTTGTATTTCCCTCTTTTCATACAAAAAGAAACTAAGGCACAAGGTCACTCAGTCAAGCCTGGTAGAGGCCTGAAAGAAACTCGCGGTAGAGCCCGCATTTCTAACCACGACGTCTTTACTTTTCTAAGATGTACACTTGGATGCTCAGAGTGAGGATTGTGGAATCTGGTCACCAGAGGGACAGTGGAGGTCAGAAAGGAAGCAGGGAAAGGCCGGGCTGTAGCTCAGCGGTAGGGCACCTGCCTGGCATGAGGTCCTGGGTTCCCTCCTCAGTCCTACAAAGAGAGAGACAGAGAGGGGGAGAGAGAAGAAGGGCACAGGGACCTGGGGACCACACACACTCACTGAAGGTCAGTCACGGGCACAATCAGTGGGAGGAGACGGTGGGAGAGACGGCGGGCAAGCAGGCAGAACCAGGTCTGGGAAATAGATTCCTATAGACGTGGAGGTGGATGGAGTAGGTCAGGTAGGCGGGGGGGAGGTCAGGATTGTGGCAGACCCACAGTCTGCAGCCAGGCACCAGGACACATGCCTGCAGGTAGCAGACCCTCGTTGGGTAGCAGGATGCTCGCTTCTAGAGAGTTCTGACCAAAGAATAAAATAAAATCATCTTGAAACAACAATATCCACCACTCTGAAGAAAACGTTCTCTGTTCACAGCACTGCTGACAACAAATGTGTGGGATTTTTCCCACGTCAACAACCAGTTTTCCAACTCTTGAGGCCCGCTGGTGCCTAGTGATTCAAAGCACTTCCGACGCTCACCTCTGGGAGTTAACAGCAGCCCCCAGGTTACAGGGCTCAGGCCCACAAGGCTGCCCTTGCTTCAGAAGCCAGTTCAAAGTCTGGACCTCATGTACTTCTGACCAAATGGCTATAAATTGGGGGTTCCTACCATCCCTTCCCAAGGCTGGGTAATTTGCTAGAATGGCTATAAAACTCAGCACAAGTTTACTTCCTATGCTGATTTATTATAAAGAATATCAGAAAAGATGAGTCCCTGGGTAGCTAGCTGCAAAGGCCAAGGTCCAGGAGGGTCCTGAGTGTGGGAGTTTCTGTCCATGGATTCATTCACCAAGACAATCCATATCCTTTAGTGTCGAAAAGCCTCTCAGCCTCTCCTGAAGACAATCATGCCAATATGGTGGATTTTTTTTTGTTTGTTTATTTGTTTTTTTGGTACCAGGGATTGAACCCAGAGGCTCTTAACCACTGAGCCTTTTAACCAGCCCTTTTTTATTTTTAATTTTGAGACAGGGTCTTGCTAAGTTGCTGAGCCTGGCTTTGAACTTGCAGTCCTCCTGCCTCGGCCTCCAGAGTCTGAGAGCAATTACATTTTAATGTCTCTCACTTTGAGTTTACCTGATATGACTGTGATCGAGACTCGGGGTGCATTTATGACAGAATGTCACAGAGGATGCCTGGTTCTTCCCATGTGTCCTCTGAGGCAGTGCGTGGTGTCAATTTCTCCTGTAACTGGTGATTCCTTTGATCACTTGCTTACAGGGATGTCTGCTGGGTTTCTCAGATGAACACACCACATTACATTATTAATTATAGTATTTTGTAATAATTAATATTTTGTGGATAGGCTCTTTGAAATTACGTGAACATGCTATTTATCAGTTTGGAATCTGATATCCTTTGTTGCATATATCTTTATGGAGTCATGGATTCCTATTTTTATTCAGTAAGTTGTCATCCATTACCATCATGATTTATTATTTATATCTTTATGGAGTTATGAATTTCTATTTTATCCAATAAATTATCATCCATCATTCCCGTGGTGTATCATGATGCTCAGATTGCCCTAGATCAACCAGCAGGGTCCCCTCCAAGCTGGCTCTGTGCTCTTTTGACATGCTCCCATCATTTTCCTTACTTTCAGATTCATCTTGCACTTGTCCTGACCTTACTCTGGAGTGATCCATTTTTCTCGAGTGCTGGTTTATTCCAGGTGAGCTCTATATTTAGAAACCAGATTTTGAGCTCTAACTGTGATCATGACGCTCAGGGTGTTGCTGCTTCTAGACCCTTTCTAAGGGTCAGAGCTTAGGAACCTATTTGTGTACATACTTACGTTTACATCTGTATGCATTTCTACGTCTCTGACTTGTAGTGAAATCCACGAGTTTACACTGACATCACCCATTCCAAGCCAAGGCCACAGCGATTCTAGTTTTCTCCCTCATCTGTAGCAATCTGGACTATGAGGCATGGGGCTCCCAGTGCCCTCAGTGGATGTCTGGACCTTCGTCAGTCCCCCTGTGTATAATAAATCTCCAGCCAGACACCCTCTGCCTACCTCTTGGACTGGACGCCCCACGCCCCCACACCAATGTCCCCTTCTGCAGAAGTCCCTCCACTCTCTCAGGGACCTACCACCACCCTCACCCTGCCTGGGCTCTGTCACAGCAAAGCCCTCCGCACCCCACTCAGAATCCATCACTCAGCAGGCCTCCGTCACCACCAGGGCCCTGCACCTGGACACCCCTCCTGGCTGCCCCTCCGTGACAACACCCTTGTCACCCCATCTGGGCTCTGGCACCCGCCTCCTCCCTGCCCACTTGCAGAGCTCGGTGCCACTCAAGGGCTCCAACCCCACAGGGGGCTGACCCTCCGCTGTGTGGACACCCAGCTCTCTGCTCCATCACGCCCTGTGCGGCCGCCCGCCTCCCCCAGAAGACCCTAACACCCAGCTCCGGGCTACTGTGGTTCCACTCCTCCTCCTGCCACCCAGAGGCCCCGCCCCACCTGACGACCTCTGGATTGACTCCAGGAAGGGAAGAGGAAGAGGTCAACTGCGTTTTTCATTCGATAGCCCTGTTTCTCATGTTGGTTCCTTTGCACATCCTACATTCTCTACACATACCATCTGAGAACGCAGACAGATGTGCGTACAGGTCGTGAGTTCTATCAAGGAAGCGCTAGTGAGCCCCGCGTGGTGGGGGTGGAATGTCGTTGGGACCCTCCGCCCCCAACCTGTTCCAGCCCCATCTCCCAGGTCAGCTCCTGGTCGTGGGAGTCACTTCCTTGCTTTCCTTTATATATATATATATATTTTATTCTTAATGGTGCTTTTTGTTGAAAAGTTTTAATTTTAAGAACTTAAAATGCACAGTGTATGTGGGTCCAGATGAAATATGTTCTTCACCTGAGGTCATAAAAGTAGGATCCTCTATCACTATCTTATAAAAGCTTTTTACATCTGCTTTTCTTTGTTTGATACTGGAGATCAAACCCAGGGGCATTTTACCAGAACCGCATCCCCAGCCCTTTTTATTTTAAGACTGCTGAGGCTGGCCTCAAACTTGGAATCCTCCTGCCTCAGCCTCCGGAGTAGCTGGGCTCACAGGTGTGCTCCACAGTGCCTGGCTACTTTCACCCTTCAGTCTGCGTCCAGCTGGAAGTGCTTCTGTGGCGAGGCCAGGTTGGCTCCAGTTCCTTCCTCCTCCCCACAAACATGCCCAGTTGCTCCAGCACTATTTACGGAAAACACCGTCCTTCCTCCACTAAACCACTGCGTCATCTTCTCCACAGTCCAGTGTCCATGTCCACGTGGGTTCCTTCCAGGATTTTAGACTCTGCTTCATCACTTCACTAACTGCTTGGAAATGAGTCTTGCCGCCTGTGCGAGCAAACCTCTCCACCTCGTTCTCAGGCACTGTCTTCGCTCTCCCTGGCTTCTTGTATGGCCACATGCACTTCAGAGTCAGCCTGTCATTTTCCTAAAAGTAGACTGACCCTGGTGGGGATTTCAACGGACATTTGGGGCTCACCACCATGTCCATGGTACCGAGTCTTCCAACCTACAAATATGACACACCTGACCTTTTGTGTATGTCTCCTTCCCTTCTCTCAAGAGCATTTTATCATTTTCTGCATGAATATCTCACACATCTTTTGTTAGCTGCGTTCCTAGGCGTTCAGTATTTTGACATGATGGGAAATAGTATTTTTATTTCATGTGATTGACATAGAGAAACACAGGATTTGGGAGGTTGACTTTGTATTCAGCATCCTTGCTAAATTCTCCTTTTAATTGTAATCCTCTGCAGATTTTCTTACACCACCGTTGCCGCCTGGGCCTCAGCTGCCTCCCATGGAGGAACTGGAGGCCGGAGTGGAGGGCAGAGCTTTGCCAGGACAGCATCTTGCTTCTCTGCCAGCCACCCCTCCCTCCTGCCCTTCACTGGTGGAGAAGAGCCCTGCCCCAGTGGTAAGGCAACGGTAATTTCCTAGACTTCTGAGCTCACCCAACAGGAGGAAGGCTATGATGCGGTTTATTTTTATTCTGTTGGTGCTGGGGATGGAACCCAGGGCCTCCCGCATGCCAGGCAAGCACTCTACCATGGAGTCACAGCCACAGCCTGTAACGTGGTTCAAGAGTGCCAATTAGCAGGTCCAATGGCCTGTGCCTATAGTCCCAGCTACTCAGGAGCTGAGGTTGGAGAATTATGTGAGCCTCAAAATTTGAGACCATTTGGGCAACATATCAAGACCCCATCTCAATAAATACATAAACAAACAAGGCTGAGACAGGAGGATCTCAAGTTCAAGGCTAACCTCAGCAATTTAGCAAGGACCTGTCCCAACCAAGAAATACAAAGGACTGGGGATGTAGCTCAGTGGTAAAGTGCCCCTGGATTCAATCCCCAGTGTTAAAAACAAACAAAACCATAAAAATTGTATGACTACATCATTCTTTATAACAAAATCAACTCAGATCAATTAATTATTAAAATATTTTAAATGAAGTCATAGAAATATGAGACAAAAACAAGGAGGATTGAAAAAGCATCTTAAACCGGGTGTGGTGGCACACTCCTACAATCCCAGTGGCTCAGGAGGCTGAGGCAGGAGGATTGCAGTTCGAGGCCAGCCTCAGCAATTTAGCAATGCCCTAACCAACTTAGTGAGAACCTGTCTTAAAATAAGAAATGAAAAGGACTGGGGTAAATTGAACGCAGTGGTAAATTACCTCTCGGTTCAATCCATAGTACCAAAAATAATTTAAAAATGAAAATAATCTTAAAACAGAGAAGGCTTTCCTTGGCATGACTCATAATCCAGAAGACATGAAGGACATTTGATTAGATAAACTATTTACAAATTATATTTAAAATAAAAACCCAAATTAAGTCAAAGAATAAGTAGGGGGAAACATTTTGAACTCAGGGCTCAGGTAAGTGCAGGTCCGTAATGCATAATGAGCTCTAACCGCTCATTAAGAAAAAGACCAATGTGTTAGTCCCGTTTCTGTTTCTGTGACAAAATACCCGGGGAAAGAACGGTTTTGGAGGTTTCGGTCCATGGCAGAACATCTTGGCAGGGGCACAGAGCAGGGCAGGGCTGCTCACCTCGTGGTAGCAGAAAGGGAGAGAGAAAGCGCTGGTGATGAAACAAACCCTTCCAAGGCACGTCCCCAGGTCCGCCTCGCTCCCGCTGGGCTCGCCTCCTAATGCTTTCATCATCTCCCAATCCCCATCAGCTGGGGAACCAGTCTTTGGGGGCACATTTAAGATCCAAATGATAACAACCAACAATCTATAGGACTCTGGGGAGGGTAGTGCCCAGGCAGCACAGAGCTTGCGGGGCTGAGGAGTGGCAGGCGGGTGTGGTCCCCAGGGCCCTCCACCTCCCCCTGCTCCCGCTCCCAGGGCTGGAGATCGGAGCCCGAGGAGGCTCTTGCTCTCGGTGCTGCCGCTCCCTAAGGCTGTCAAGGGGAGGGCTCGCCTGAGGGGTGATCAGTGGATTCCTGCGCCCTCCTGGATCCCGTCGTCCACCTGTCTCCCCGCTCGCTCTGCTCCAGTCTTCCTGGCTGGCTTTCTGCTCCTTGGCCCTTCCAGGCCTTCCCCCCACTTAATAAAGCAGGGCCTGGTGTGTCAGTCCCTCTGTCCAGAAGGCACCCCGTCCTCGGAAGCCTTCCCTGACCACCTGCATAGGGCTCCCTGCCCAGTTGTCACCCAGTAAGTCACCCGCTCCACTTCCTTCTGTCACTCATCCAAAATTGTCCTCAAGCCCCTCCTGGGAGGCCCTTGTCTGTTTTGTTCACTAAGACGTCCGGGTACTTAAACAAGTCTTTGTGAATGAACAAAAATGCAGCTGCCCCTCAGTATCCGTGGGGATTGGATCCACAGATGCTCAAGTCCCTCACCAACAACAAGACGTGTGCACATGCTCCCCTGTGCTTTAAGTCAGCTCTAGAGTATGGACACCTGAGACAACGTTAATACTCTCAAATAGTTGTTATTTAGGGAATAAGAACAAGGGGCGGGCAGAGTAGGTTTAGGATAGATGCAAGGCTTTTTGTTTTTTCCTGAGTACTTTTAATCCACGTTTGGTTGAACCCACAGATAGAATTCAACCTGTGAATACAGAGGGGCAACGTCACAGGTCAGTGACTCAGAGCACACAGTCCCTGGTATTTAAGTCGGAGAAATTTCTATGCTTCTTCACACGAGGACATACCATAAACACAGCAGGCCACTGTCTTCAAGAACATTCTATGGCAAAATCAACAATGAGTTTCATAGGACTGTTTTTCTGTCCCCACCTCCAGTACTGGAGATTGAACTCAGGGGTACTCTACCACTGAGCTGCACCCCCAGTTCTTTTTATTCTGGGGACACGGTCTTGGGTAGGTTGTCCAGGTTGATCTCAAACTTGTGATCCACCTGCCTCAGCCGAGTAGCTGGGGTTACAGGCGGGCACCACTGCACCCAGCCTCATAGAAGGGTTTCTAATAGCAGTGTGGAATAATGCACCAATATGACACAATTCTAAAGTTCATCCATTTTTACTTTGTGAAAATATTTAAGAGCATAAAATATATTAAAAGCATCTGGGTGAGGGAAGTTCTGTTAAGGTAAGTAATTCTCAATCTCATAAGGTTTACTTACTACTAAGGCAGTCTAAAATGACATGAGGGGACATTCTGGGGTGATGAAAATGTCCTATTGTCATTGTGATGGTAGTCACTCATCAAAACTCATCAATCACTTGAAATAGGTAAGTTTATTTTATGGAAATTACACCCCTCCTCTGTACTTGGGCTTGAACCGAGGGCGCTCTGCCATTGAGTCAGCACTAGCCCTTCTTATTTTCTATCTTAAGACAACAACTCAAGAGGCTGAGGCAGGAGGATTGGAAGTTTCAGGCCGGACTCAGCAACTGAGCAAGACCTCATCTCAAAATAAAATAAAAAGGGCTTGGGATGTAGCTCAGTGGTAAGAACTTCTGGGTTCAATCCCTAGGACTGCAAACAAACAACAAACACCCTCCTTTCCCGATAACAAAACCCATTTCAGTCAGGTACTACTGCACCCAAAGGATAAGTCACACTTTACTAAACCAGTGCATTCCCATTTCCTTAGATAGTGCCTGGTCCCAGACCAACTGCCACGTGGCCTAGTTCTCATCAGTGAGACGTACAGAGATCTTCTGATTGGAATGGCTTGGAAAGCTCTTATTTTCTTAACTAAAGTGGGAAGAATCTTCACTGGCTAGCTCCTGTCTCCTTGACTTTCCTCATTAGAAGGTGGAAAGGCTGGAAATGCAGCAGTCGCCTGTGATCATGAGGCAACAAGCAAAGATAAAAGTCAACACACTGCAGATGGTGGTCCACCCAGTGCCTGGGTCCCTAGCTATCAAGAGGTGCACTAGCTTTGGACGGTCTGTCCCCTGCATTGCATGTTATATGAGAAAAACAAACCTCAATTTGCTTAAACTAGTGTAGCAGGATTTTTGTTTCTTGTAGCTTAACATATTCTTGGTATGATGGAACACATCAAAAGTATAACACCGAATGAGTCAAAGCACCAAAAAATGTTCACTTCTGAGTACAAAGGGACTGAAAACAATCCAAATGAACATAAGACAACCAAATTAGGAGTATTTATCATACAAATGTGAAAACCTATATGTTCTTAGCTGATGATATATACTTTTTTAAAAAGTCTTTTAATTTGGATATATGCATCATTTCCTTCATTGTGGTGTCCCTGCTTCTCAGATGTATTAATCCATTCTCCAAAGTAGTTTCAGTAATCAAAACTGTGAAGAGGATACTCATTTCGTCATACCTAAGAAAAGAGCAGAGCAACAAAACACATGAGCACAAACCCACAAATCTACACTACCAGCTGCAACCACAGCCGTGCCACCCCCAAACTCAAGGTCAGGGCTTGGGAGCTGAAGCCGAAAAACACAACATTTTTTGTTTCTGAATCATATTCAAAGCAAAATTCCTAGAGTTTGTAATTTATTATAATAGGGGAAGTCTTAAGTCTTAAGAGACTAAAACTCTCCATAAACACTGACGCCTCAACACATCCTTTGGGGTGATACTATGGACAAACCTCATAATAACCGCAGCCTTTCGGAACTTGGCTGTAATTCAAGAACAATGATTTTAAAGTCTAGTATAATAAACAAGGTTATAATAAAGATCAGTTATATAGCAAATTATACCAAATACATGCATTCTTTATAACTTAGCATGCTAATAGTTTCTAATTCAGCAATCACTGAACATATCTAGACTGGCCTTTCTGCTTACCAAGTCACACTATCTCATTAAATGCTTCTTTTCTTTGTAGGATCCCATCAAAAACTATTTAGTTGTTTGTTATCTATCTTGTCCTACTAGAATATTAGCTTCACAAGACCAGGAAACTTTGTCTTGTTCAGTACTACATCAAAGTGCATAAGACACAGTAGGTGTTTAATTATAAATATATGGATAAAAATATGTGGGAACAATAAAGCCTGAACCATATAAATAATAACTATAACTTGCTACAACCACATGACTCAAAAGATAAGATTTTTAGAACCCATGAGGATTGGGAAGTTCAAGTAACATCTCTTCATTTGATATACAATAAAACCATTAGTTGTTCTATTTCTGTTTGGAGAAAGCTATTTTTCTGCAGACATTATTCAAAAGGTAAATTTTAACAAGTTCAGAATACAAATTTTCAGAATACTTTACCCAAAAGACCTGAATTCAATACCCAAAGGTAAAATATATATATATATATATATATATATATATATATATACCCAAAGGAAAAGAATGAATCACTTTTATTAATGAAATAGCAGAACTAGCAAGATTAGATAAAGGGAGATCAGTTAGGAGATGATTTCAATAATCTATTAGACAAAAGATACTGGTGACCTTAACTTGGGTGATAACTGTGAAGACAGAGATGTGGACTTGACATGTACGTAGGAGGCAGGCTGACATCTCTTTGGTGCACCTGCGTTTTGGCCACAACCTGTTGCATGAGGTCAGATGTGGAATTTTCCACGTGCAAAACGTCAGAAAGTTTCAGATTTCAGAGCATTTCAGGTTTTGAAAGTTCAGGTTGGGGGTGATTGACCAGTAGCCAGTTTCAGTCTTGAGCAATCTGGTGAGCAGAGGTGCCAAATCCTGAGAGGCCTAGTGCTCTGTGCTTGGCTAGAATTCTCTTCCACTTAATCTCAGAATGAGCCAAAACGACATCAAGGAAAGGCATCCCGTAAATGTTCTTTGAGTTCTGACTCAACGAATGCATCTAATATACATAACACCATCCCTGTTTGACAAACTAAGGTGCACATACTTTATGACATGAAGTTTTGGAACTGCACACAGCATGCACTCAAATACACCTGCTGTTCCCTGCTACAGCAATCAACCCATTTTGACCCATCATCCCAGAGGTGAAACTTAAATTGAGCAACAGATGTACCACATATGGGAACTTTTAAATAATTATTATGTTTTTAGAGGTCTATATAGTCTTTTGAGAAAAGTAAATGATTACAGTGTTTAAAAAATATAATTTCCATATATATATATGTGAAAATATATATAAAAGATAAATTCTAGGTTATGACTCCAACCTATTTTAGTACACCTGTGTCAATTTTGTTGAAATATTTTCAGAATTGAAAACTTGGGACTTAATGGGTTGACTAAAGGGCACATGGCTCTATAAAAGGGACAGTAAGAAATAATTTTGTTATACATATGCTTAAAGATTGATTTAAATTATCATTAACTAAAGACACATACACTCACTGGAAAAAACATGTTTATTAGTGCAAGGAAAATAACTCTTACTTTGAATAAAGTTGTTCCAATGAAGATGGCATGGTTTCCAAATATCCAGGCCACACAGAAATTCCACTTTCTAGCAATTCATTATATAGCCCTTGACAAACCTGAAGAAAAATATAAAGACTTCCAATATGAAAAAAATAGTGTCCTATTCTTGTGAAACCACAAATCATCTTCTTTAATCTCTAAAATGGGTAGTAAGCCAGGTGTGGTGACACACACCTGTGATCCAGCCACTTGGGAGGCTGAAGCAGGAGGACCACAAGTTGAAGTCAGTCTAGACAATTTAGCAAGACCCTGTCTCAAAATAAAATAAAATAAAAAGGGGTGTAGCTCAGTGGTGGAGCACGTGCCCAGCATGTGCAAGGCCCTGAGTTCAATCCATAGTACTGCAAAAATAAACAAATAAAGAGGCATTAATATCACATATTTTAAAAAAATCTTTATAGATTTATTTAGGGTTGATTTGAGGATGCAAAGAAGCATTGATCTCACCCCTAGAGAACTTTCCACCTTTGGAGAAGCCCTGCAGGGTCGGTGGGGAGATAAAAACTCTAGAGTCAGGTTTATTCCATTCTAATCCCACTTTTGCCACTGTGTGGAGTTATTTTCTTTTTGCCTTTCTGGATCAGTTCTCTGTCCTTTCTTGTGTCCTTTCTGTGTCTAGGCAAGGCTGACCTCTTTGGACTGTGTTACTCTAGCTCTCTTGCCCTCTGGCTTCTGTTGGGTTCACATATTAATGTTTATAAGTTACATATTGTGTACATATTGTATACTTTATAAGGTGTATTTTCCTTTGAAAATGAAATTAAGCATTACAAACTGCATATTAAATACAAATCTTCTGAAAGATATTTTATATCAAATAAGAATTTTAAATCATTATCATTCAAAACAAACCCAATTAAACTAAAACTGATTCTATCAGACAAAATACAGGTCCAAAGAGCAATATTAACTCTAAACTCACAAGAGAGTTGAGAACTGAGCCCTAGGATTATGCTACTATTATCAAGGCAAGGGAAGAGCCAGGGGGGAAAATGTGAGAAAAATCAGCAGCATGGAATTCCAGAAGCCAGCTACAAAAAATGTTCCAAGAGAAGGCACTAGTTTTAGTGGAATGCTGGAAACAAAGTCTGACTGGAAATGGAAAAGTCATGATAATTAAATGACATAAGTAAACCTTACTGATTTCTCAACATGCAGTAGCAAAGCAAAACAAAGGAAAATTTGTAACAGCCAGAGGGTGCCTTGTCACCTGGGCACTTCAGACACAGGGCTAAGCCACACCCCACCTCCCCTCCCGTGATAATCAAAAATGCCTCCAGATATTACCAAATGTGGTCCCTGAGAGCAGTTTCTCAAACCCCAGGAACTTGAGGCTACAAGGGCCTGGGGACAAGCCATTGTCCTCTTTGCTTAGTTCACTACTGCCACTTCACAGACCTCACCAGGGTGGGTCTTAGTATCCACAGAAATGATGACAGCTGAAGGAATCTCAGGAAAAAACTAAAAACCAATGCCCTGATTTTCACAATAATACTTAATCATTAAACCAGATAGATTAGGAAAATCAAAATCACTGATCTAGAGCCTTTGCTTACAACACCAACAAGTATTAAGTTAAAAGGGAAAGAAATAATTCACTAGACATCTGTACACATTTTTAATTGCTAAAATTGTGTGGGGGTTTTTAAAATTTATTTTTATTTTTACTTTTTATTTTTTTTATATTTTGTGATGCTGGGGATTGAATCCAGGGCCTTGTGCCGGCAAGCACTCTACCACTGAGCTCCGTCCCCCCAGCCCCAGAATTATAAAAATCATTAAGATATGAAACTTAGTGGGCATGACTTTAATAGGTAAAAGACACTGAATTGAACTCAGCTTTCTTTACACCACAGTTCAACTGTCTACAATAAACCACAGTACTTACCCAGAGTTCATTGTTTAATTAAAACATTTTCAAAAGTAAATAAAAATAAAATTCCAAGTGGCAAGCCCCAAGTTTACTTGGAGTAAGAGTCATAATGAAAATCACAGCACGTGTATGAACTTGCCTGTCTTAGCTCCGCGGCGGGGCCTCTTCCCACATCCAGAGCAACCTTCATAGGGACCAAGCAAGGGTGGAGTTTAAGGACCTAGGGCAATCAAGGGGTGAAGGGAGGAAAACACAATCAACACCAAAGGAAAAGTCCCCAGGGTTAGTTTCCCAAGTCCAGCTCTGAAACACCAAAAGCACCTTTCTATGACGGATGTTCTTCCTCACAAAGGAGCTCCCTGCAAGCTGGAGAGAATCGTAGAGGTAAGCCAGCACGCCCCGGTCCAGATCCCCACTCACAGACAGGACCCAAGGAACCACGTTTTTCCGTCCATCTCGGCCCTTCACAGAAAAATGGAGTTATCATGTTAGCTGGACTCTTTGTTAAAATTATGTATTTCAGAATGATACAATCAGAATACAAGTTATGCATTCATTTTACGAAGCACCCAGTCTAGGCCAGGCCTGTGCTAGGCATGGGGCACATTCTGTGCTCAGGGAGTTCAGACTTCATGAGTGGGTCCCAGGCTGCCAGGTTACAGTCAGCTGTGAACCTGCACCACAGCAGTGCCGGGCTCTGCTCCCAGAGCGGGGGGACTCCGCTGCGGTGGGAGCAAGTGTTTTCAGTGCTTCCCAGGTGAGAATGATATTTAGAAAGGGAACACTCTAAGGAAAATCTGTTTGAAGAGTATTAAAAAGGTCGGAAGAGCTCTTGCAAGGGGTGTTGGTGTGCTTAGGAAAAGGAATTTAGAGTGTGATTTTCTGGAAATATAATTTCATAATATATATAATTTAAGATTTATATTTAAAATATAATTTTCATAATAAACATCTCTTGAGAACTTGACTTTTGGGTTAAAGCTATAATTATTAATATCAAATATAATAAATACATCACATACATCAAGTATTGATAAACATTTCTTTTAAACTGAAGAATCACCTCAAATATTAAAATATTTCAATTTAAAAAGTTTTAAAGTTTTACAAAATAGCAGTTCTTTTTTCTTTTCTTCCTATTATCACTGTTTATCTGAATATTTGTGATTTCTTTCTTTTTTTTTTTTTCCTGCAGTGCTGGGTATTGATCCCAGGTCCTCGTACAAGTTAGGTAAGTGCTTTACCACTAACATACATCCCAAACCCTTTATATTTTTTATTTTGAGACAGTCTTGTTAAATTGCTCAAACAGGTCTTGAACTTGCCATTCTCCTGCCTCAGCCTCCTGAGTAGATAAACTCGGCTGTGATTATTTTTGAATGCTTAAAAAACAACTGAAACCCTCAACTTCTTTTAATTATCCATGATCAGTCTTCATTAATACATACATATATATACTGACATTTGAACTGCATATGATACTTCAAAGATTAAAAACTTGCCCTCAAAGAGCAGTGTACTTTCTGATACCTGGGATTCTAATCTAATTCCATTAACAGCTGATATCTGTCACACATTTATAGAACTGATAATGAGTATGATAATTCTGAGGCACTGTAAGACTCTGTGGTGCCATCTGAGTCAAAGAAACATTATTAAGTATTAAGAATACTTTGTTTTCCAACATTTTAAAATTGAATATCCATGGATGTCAAGCTATCCAATGGCAACTGGTCTTAGCTAGAATATCTGGTATCTGATTTCTCACATCTTCCAGAATGAATTTCTTTCTATCTTAGCTCTTCTTCAGCCATTACTAATTGCTAGACTATTTTGCTTTTTGCAGAGCTGGGGGTCGAAGCCTGAGTCTCACACACACTAGGCAAGTGCTCTACCCCTGAGCTACATTCCCAGCTCTCAAAGCCAAACACTAAATGGCAGAAATTCTATTTAATAATTTACAATATATTCAATGAATAATGAATAATTCTGTGAACTATGGAAAGAGAAGAACAATTTTGTGGAAGAGCAAAAATTGTGCAGTAGAAAATGTTCCATTTGTGAAAATTACTCCGATAAAGAATTTCATGAGCTGGGCACAAAGGCACACACTGATAATCCAAGCAACTTGGGAGGCTGAGGCAAGAGGATTGCAAGTTTGAGGCCAGCCTCAGCAACTTAGAGACATCCTCTCGAAATAATTAAAAGCGGGGCTGGGGTTATAGCTCAGTTGGTAGAGTGCTTGCCTCACAAGCACAAGGCCCGGGGTTCAATCTCCAGTACCCCCCCCCCCAAAAAAAAATTAAAAGGACTGGGGATGTAGCTCAGTGGTTAGGCACTCCTGGGTTCAATCCCCAGACCAAAATAAAGACCATCATATGACTAATAGCCATGATATAGAATCATCATTAAATCACTATTCACAAGTTTGAACTGGTCTTTATAATAATTAATGAAGTAAGTTTCATTTGAAAGCCGAAAATGAAGTGTGATCTTCATGGAATTATGGAAAATGTTCTCGAATAAGCTAATTATTTATAGGTATTTTATTCACATTTCAAATTTAATCAGTTTTCTATTCATTGTACACAAACTATAGGTTGAGCATTTCTAATGTGAAAATAAAAAAATCCAAAATGTTTTGAGTACTGACACCCACAAGTAGAAAATTCCACACCTGGCCTCATGTGATGGCTCAAAGTCAAAACACAGGCACATGAAAATTGTCTAAAATGATCTGCAGGCTGCGTGAATAAGATGAATGTGAAACAGAAATTAATCTCATGCCTAGACTTGGGTCCCACTCCCAAGATATCTCATTATGTATATGGCAAATATTCCAAAAACTAAAAAAGTCAGAATTCAGAACATTTCTAGTCAACCTGTACTACATTTTTATTATTATAGCATCTTCAGGTCTCAGGCACCTTTTTTCACTGGAAGACTGCATTAGCCACCCAAAGCACATACAACTCCCACCTGTACACTGCAGAAAATTGTGCGTTCAAAACTGCAACCACTTGCACAGGGTGAAGTTTCGGAAGGCAGGGTCCCTTCTCTTTAGGGATTATGTCATATGTTTAAATTTTAGAAAATTTTGTTTTACTTTATCAAGTATAAGAAGCATTGTTTTTTTTTCCCCTTGCCAGGGCTGAGCTTTTAAAGCTGCTTGGTACATCCAGCTCAGGAGGTCAAGGGTCAAACTTACTGGCAGAGAAGGGAGAAGGCCAAGTGGACAGGGCCACGCTTTCTCCTTCCCTGTGTTCTGTTGAGAGCATTGGGTGAGGGGGTTTTCACAGAGAGAAAGCACATTCAGGATATAGTTTTCCAACCAGCCTCTCCTCCTTCTTCCTTCACCTAGATGAAACATCCATCCAGAGTGTAGTGGTGGGAGGACTGGTATATCTGGGGCTGAGCTTTGTCTAAACATGGTAGGAAGTATAGTTACATACAACAAATGAAAAATAAGTAAATACACTGAAAATACTTGGAGCCAGGTTGCTCACTGTCAGAGAAGAGAATTATACATTTGCAGAGAGATCACGATAGCAAAACTATGGAACCAACCTAGATGCCCTTCAACAGATGAATGGATAAAGAAAATGTGGTACATATACACAATGGAATATTACTCAGCCTTAAAAAAGAATGAAATTATGGCATTTGCAGGTAAATGGATGGAACTGGAGAATATCATACTAAGTGAAATAAGCCAATCCCAAAAAACCAAAGGCCAAATGTTTTCTCTGATAAGCAGATGCTGATCCATAATGGAGGGTGGGTAGGGAAGAATGAACTTTGGATTGTGCAAAGGACAGTGAGGGGAAGGGAGGGGTAGGTGTGGATAGGAAGGACAGTGGATTGAGACAGACATTATTAACCCATATACATGTATGGAAAAAAATAAGAATGAAATATATAAAATGTTAAAAAACATTTAAATAATGTTTAAATAAAAAAAAAAAGAAAGAAATATATAAAAACAAATTTGCAGAGGGAAACTAAAATAACCTCTAAAGCACTGGACTGCAATTTGAAGAACTGATATGAACTCCTAGATTTTAAGAGATACAAACATAGAGGTTAAGTGTGTAAACACATTCATATGCAATCATCTACAACACTTCCTACATGTACCCATGGGAGAGCCCAAAAGCAATGATATCTGGTTATAAGGAATATACCTCATGGCAAAGTCTGTTTTTAAATACATTTTCCTTTTAATAGGAAATGGCTGACTCTATAGCCAGGTGAAGAAAATCTAAGATGATCTTCATATTTTAGGACAATTTGTTATAAAAAGTAAGAAAGTGCTAACACGTCAAAAGGACACTGGAAGGCTGGGGATGTGGCTCAGTGGTAAAGAGCTTGTCTCACATGCCTAAGGACCTGGGTTCGATTCCCAGCACAGGGGGAAAAGAAAAGGACACTGGAAATGTCTAGGACAATCTGGGAATCAAAATAAATAATCACAGTAATAAATTGGACCCATGGGGAAAAACAGAAATTTGTGAATCCATACCAATACAAGAAAATGAATAAATGGGGAAGGAGGAAAAGTTCTACCCTATAGTATATTGCTGACCAATAAATGTAGAAGTAATAATGAAAGTATAAAAAAATTTGACAAACCTCATAGTGTTAGCTTATTTGGGCAAAAATCATCAATGGATGCTGTAAAATTTAGGGACAAAGAATTTATGTATAAAAAAAGTATCTGCCACTAAAGACTTTTTAATACTCATCAATGAACATGAAATGTGTAGTGGCATTAGAGAAACCTGGTAGATACCACCTGAACCAAGAGATTGATGCCATGTGCCTTCCAATATGATGCACTGGGAGGAGGCAGCACAGCTTCTGTGGTAAATCAGACGAATCCACACCAAGGTCATTCTGCAAAGCAACTAGCCCATACACCTTTAAAGTGCCAAGGTCATGAAAGATCAGGAGACATAGAGTCATGTGAAGCAGACTATAGGAAATACGTGATCCAGGATTAGATCCTGGGCCTATAAAGGTCATTCCAAGGCCTTTCAATTAAATCCAAAGGGTTGTGTGGAATGGATAGTAACAATGGATTCCTGCTAATCCTCACTCTGATGGCTGCACAGTGGTTATATAGGTATCACCTGAAAAATACACACTGAAATATTAAGGGGTCTTGGGATACCCGGTCTGCAATCATTCTCAAATGGTTCAAAATTGATCCCAGAGAATCTGGGTAAAGAACATACAGGAGCTCAAGTTAAAACGTACGTGTAATTTAGACACATTTCCAGGATACATGTGTAAAAGTTCTTGATCCCCTAGATTCCACAGGGTTTCTATTGGCTCCTTTCCCCAGGGAAAATTGTAGTAAAGTTTGTTTCCTTTTCGTCCCTCTTCATCCTGACAATCACTGCTGCTGAAGTTAGATGGACTCATGGCAAACTGGAAAAGAAAGTTGGTCTTGTTAACTTTTTACCACTAATCCCCTAATTAATCCTAAGAATTAAAGTTACCTAAGACTCTATCCAGCAACTGACTGAAATCAGTCAAGACTCAAGTAAAACTTCTGAAATTTAACTAAGTATGCATGAGTATACTGCTAAATATATTGGTTTTCAGTCTGTAAGAACTGTTGAGAAAAACTATTGACGCTACTTAGGCTTTTTGTGCCAATGAATAAGAGGGGAATTTAAACATGAACTAAACAGGATAAAGAAAAAAGTATTAGATGGTCACTATTCTTATCCTTCTGTAAAGTGCTTGGTTATCTGTGATTTTCCCATTTAGTTTAGGTCAGAGTTTGGGATTTTTAAAAGTTGGGAAAAGGTAAGACAATAACAATACAAAAGTCCTTCAACTCCTCTCTTCATTAGATAATAAAACTTGGTTTTAAACTATAAAGTCATTTTGACTAACGTGGAACATTCAGAAAAAAAGTTGAGGCTGTGAAAGAGGAAAGGGTTGAGGTCTACCCAGCAAGGAATGCCAGGAGAGGGGTCTGAATTCTACCTTGTCTTGTTTTCTCAGTACTAAGGATTGAACCTAGGGTCCCAAGCATGCTAGGAAAAGTGCTCTGCCACTGAGTACCCCACTTCCTCAAGTTCTTCTTATTTTTTATTTTGAGATAGTGTTTGCTAAGGTGCCTAGGCTGAACTTTATTTTTGTGGTGCTGGGGATTGAACCAGGGCCTTGTGCATGCAAGGCAAGCACTCTACCAACTGAGCTATATCCCCAGCCCCAGGCTGAACTTTAACTTGCAGCCCTCCTGCCTCAGTCTTCTGAGTAGCTGGGACTGGAGTGCAACACCATTCCTGGCTTGAACTCTATCTTCTTATTAACAACAACATTTGAGCTCAAAAAGTGTCTTTACCAAAGTAAGCCTATAATCTGGAGCAATGAAAGTCATTACAAAAGTTTTTATTTGTATTTGCTCATTTATTATAGCTATTTCTTATATATATATATATAATGCAGCTACATCAAATCCAAGTTCATCACACAGAAGTATTATTTCTGACAATTAAAATAATTTACTTATTAACTATAAAGTTGTTATTGTAGTACCTTTCTCCACCACAGGAGTCGATGACGCAACCAGAAATCAAGCCACTGACTTGAAGTCCTTGCAGAGGTAAACCATACTAGCGAAGCTTCAGTCCTCTCACCAATTCTTTAGACATCAAAAATATCAGTTAGTTCATCTGAAAATTATATAATTTATCCCAAAGTGGAAATAACTGGTTCTTGACTATTTAAATACAAGGCTAAGTTATTTGCCATATTTTGTACCTTTTAACACCACTAGGAATCTGCTTTGTATCAGAAACAGGATGAAAACAAATTCCAATCTGAGCAAGGCCATAAGGCAGCCTCTTGTTTACCAGATCCAGGCAATTAACATATTGCTCCAAGGCACCTGTCAAAAAACACACCAGTCATGTACAAATCCATTCTGGAAACCCAAATTATTTTCATCAATCTACAGACAAACTAACAGTATAATGCTAACACAGCAGGGTAAGTACCATGGAGTTAATAGACAGATCTTAATTACCACTTAATTTTAGGTAGTTCCCCCCAACCTGTTAGTTTGAAGAGTTTCAAATCTGAAGAAAGTTGAAATAGTAGACACTTGGATATAATAAACACCTGCATATCCTTCACCAGTATTCATCAATTATCAACATTTTGCCAGGTTTTCTTTTTCTTGTTCTCTCCCAAACATTTCAACATGCAACTCCTAAAAATAGTAAAAAAAAAATATTCTCCGGGCTGGGGTTGTGGCCTAGCGGGTGAGGCACTGGGTTTAATCCTCAGCATCACTAAAAGTAAAGGTTCACTGACAACTAAAAAAAAAATTTTAAATCTCTGCATACCTTTATTACACCTAAAACTTAACCACAGTATCTTTTAGCATATGGTGGATATTTTGTTCTGTTACCCAAAATATCGTTTTTTGCTCTTCTCTTTCTTAAGGTTCATGTACTGCATTTTGGGGTTCTTCAATCTTTCCACTGAGAAGACTTCCTGACTCAACTTTGCTTTCTTTTTTGGGGGGGGCAGGGGAACTGGGGATTGAAATCAGGGGCACTCCACCACTGAGCCACATCCCCAGCCCTATTTTGTATTTTATTTAGAGACAGGGTCTCACGGAGTTGCTTAGCGCCTCGCTGTTGCTGAGGCTGCCTGCCTCAGCCTCCTGAGCTGCAGGATTAAATATGTGCGCCACCACGCCCGGCTTCAACTTTACTGGACAATAACTGAGTCCAGACTGTCATACATTACCTTACATTTGTGATTTGTCTACTGTTTTCTTAAAACTAAATTTGAGCTAATTATATTTTAGCAGGAATGCACAAATTATTCCAATACTGACAAAACCAAATATGATTATTTAGTTAAGGTAGTAAATATCTACTCCCCAACAATATCCTGCTTCCCAATCATCTCCCATCTGATATTTTAGAATTCACTGATGATTCTTGCTTGAATCAACTATACTGGGAACTATATGATTATTAAATGGTGATTTTTCTCAGCTACTTTTCCTTTTACATTTATTGTATAGCTTCTGTAAAAACAAATGCTTCCTCTGCCCCTTCTTCACCCTTGGCCTCATTACTTATTATTATTATTTTTTAATTAACACTATGGACTTTCAGATTTATTTTACCTGGTATGTTATGATCCATTGTGATTATTTTTTTAAATGCTCAAATTGTGCAAAATCAAACCAGTCTCTAAGTCCTCTGACATGACCCACTAGTCTTCAGGCCAGTCTTTGCTTTCTAGTCCCATTAAGTGTACTTTCCCTGCCATTTCCCCAAGCACTATTCATTTCAGAAACCAAGACCTGGGAGCTAGGTATGCTCACTGCTATGGAATGTCATTGCTTTCTATGCTCTTTCAATGAAGAAAGTCAGGAAATATGTATTTTCACAAGAGTTCATGCTGATATTCCCAGTTCACATTTAACATTACCATTTATTCTTGCCTTCCTTTTTATTTTTGCCTTTTCTCTTACAGTGAAAATCTTGGTTCCAATAACATTTGCCTATTTGTTTTATCCTCTAATGCACATAAAATAGTTTCAGAGTTCAAATTATAATATTCCTACTTAGAATTGTAAGAAGTTCAAAATAAACATCTTTGTTGTTCTTTGTGCATTCAGACTATAGCTCAGTAAATTACAACACTGTATGTTACTTGATTTAGTAAATTGTAATGAGAGATTCTGGTCAAAAATTACGTTAAAATCTGGGTAAAGACAGGACAGTTACCAAGGCAGAAGGGAACATGAGGGTCCAAGATCTGGAAAGTAGGGAAGAACAGAGAGGTGAACTCAGTATTTAGTTAGTGCTGCTTTTCAAATTCCCAAGTAACAGAGCATCCTGCTAAATGCTGGGACTGGAAAGTACAAAATTTATCGTTTTTCATCCACCAAGGAGGATCAGGCCTTGTAAACACTTTAGCTTTCACTGGGGACACTAATAAGACTACACTCTAGAACAGAGGTGAAGATCTAGAAGAGAAGGAGAAGAAGATGATATGCATCCCACCTTCTCCCCATTACTTGCCACAGCATAAGTATATCCTCCTCCACCTATAACTTCAAATTATCTCTAAAACTTTTTATGCATGAATTACCTTGAATAACAGGAGAAAATTCCAAATGGCCAAAAGCTCAGAGAAAAACAAATACCAGAAACAGACACATTAGAGTTATTATATACGAACTTCAAAACATGATTAATGTGTTGAAGAAAACTGATGACAAGATGGGGAAAAGGTCTAGCACATAATTAGTCACAGACAGACATAAAAATAGGGCAGGGCAGTATTTGGAGATAGAATGGCTAAGAATTTTTTAAAAGTTATAAGTAGAGGCAGTCACAACAGTTCTGACATGGGACAGACAGAAGAGCACAAGGGCACTTGGAACAGAAAAAGAGGCAAACTAGGTAAGTCTAAGCTAAAAAACACTAAACCACCAAGGGATTCACAATTAAATCAATTTAAGTTTCCTAAAGGCAAGAAAATGTCTGGCACATAACTAAATAGATGCTCAAATGAATGGATATCTAAGGAAGCCATGTCTCATTTTCTGAGTCTAAACCTGGAAGGATAGTGTTTTCATTTAACAAAGATAGGAAGAAAAATGATTTGTTTTGTGGTCAAGGTAAATGAGCAGATAATGATTCAACATCCCAAAGTAAAGCCAACATGGAATAAAGTATTATAAACTGAAATCATCATATTGATGATCAGTTTGTTTTTATTCGCTTTATTTCATTAAGGAAATTTTTAAAAGGATACAATATGGGCACAACTATGGATGTTTAGGATATTTTAAGTTACTCTATAGTACTAAGATGGCAAGTGCAGCATTTCACAAAAACGAGACCAAATGGCAACAAGTCTGTCCTGTAAAGAACCGGAGGTCTTCTTTTTACTTTTAGAATCTTGGCATTGTGTTTGATTTTAAAGGCCAGTGATATCCCACAAGTTAATGTGTGTAGACTCAACAATCACTTATAAAGTTCAATTAGTCTTAATAGTTGGCAAACGCAAACATTACCTAATGGGTCAAAACAGTTTGGCGATCAGTTTTCAGTAAGATTAATTTGGGGAGAAGGGAGGAATTTTTCCTTTTGCTTAAAAAAACAAAACAAAACAAAACAAAACAAAACACTCTTGATTAGTCAATTAGGTAACTGTGGAAATATTTGTAAACATTTTGTTAACAATGAGCAAATGGTTCAAACACTTGATTGAAATGAGGTCTTAATTCTAGGGCTGTTCAACTGAGCTGTAAAAATCTATGGGGTTGCTTGGTGAGGCTAACAGCCTGACTAGCTTCCTCCGTACAAATTCTTTAGGAAACAGTAATAAGTCATGGACCAATTCATTCCACGGACCACTTCAGAGAAACGAGACCCAGATAACTTCCTTTGCATGGAAAAAAAAGGACCAGATGCAATCTCCAAACTCGAGCGAGATTGCCTTTCTACCCCAAACTTGTTTTTGAAGCATGAAATCGTGAAGAACCATACCGTGAAGCAGATTCTCCCGTAGTTTCCCAGAAGTTTTTAATAAGTTCTCAAGATATGCTACTAGCTGTTCCTTACTCAGTTCTTTGTCTTGCAAGATTTCTCGTAGAGTTCCTGCAGAAACTAACCTGAAGGCGCCGTCTCCAGGCGGTGAAGGACCTGGTTGGTGGTGGGGGGCGTCCACCGCGAAGACCTGCTCCCTGGACACCACCACCGAGGACCACCATTCTGCCGCCAGGTTCTTCCGCAGCTCTATGCCCAAAGTTCCAAAACCGGGGTGGCACCCGCTCAGAAGAGAATCTCGGCTAAGCTGCTGCTTAGTTCCGCTAAGAAAATGCCTTCTCTGACAAACCTCCAACAGCGCCTCACTCTCTGCAGACTCCGGCGCTTCTGTCTGCTCGCAGCCCCGGGGGAGCTCCGCGTGGGAGTTCAGGTGCGCTGGGAGGGAGTCACTCCTTTCCGTCAACCGCTCGGCTTGCCCCCCTTCTATTCGGTCCCCAAACCCAGAAAACAGACACCTGCAGACTTTCCGGCAGGTCCTGATGGCTGCACTAGACCGCATCTCCTTCAAGAGTTAAAAAGCACGATACTCCACCACTGTGAAGAACCCAATAAACGGCCACAAACTGGCAAAGCACGGGGACCTACAGCGTTAGCGATGGAAGTGAGCATGCGCTGGAAGGGCCCACCTCCGGAAGTACACCACCACACTGACAGCCACTTCCGGCTTGCCCCGCCCGTTGTGGCTCTTCAGCCCCTTACCTTCTATCAACTCTCGGTAGCTTAGTCGCGCCCCCTCCCCCAGCCCCCCGCCGGCAATTGCTGGTCTTTTGGTCCTTCATCGGTACCGTTGTCCTCATCCACTTTTCACCAGCGTCCTGTAGTCGCTTGAGTCACCTTTAACTTCTAAACTTAGAAACCCGGAAAAACGACCAAAATTTATGTTCTCCAAATCACCAAATAAGCTTCTTGATCTTAGGGTGTCTACAAAAATAAAATTTGGTTTCCATTTTTAAAAAGGTTTTAACCACATATGATCGTTTAGACCCAGGCTTTCAGGGCAAATGCTACCGGTGCTCCTGTTTTTTTTTTTTTTTTTTCCTCCGGGGTGGGGGGCGGGCGGTGTACCGGGGATTGAACTCGGGGGCCCTCAACCACTGATCCACATCCCCAGCCCTATTTTGCATTTTATTTAGAGACAGGGTCTCACGGAGTTAGCTAAGCGCCTCGCCCTTGCTGAGGCTGGCTTTGAACTCGCGACCCAGCCAGCCTCCTGAGCCTCTGGACTAGTTGTCTTTTAGTAACTTTTTCTGAGGGTGCTGTGGTGCATGTGAAGGCGAAAGGGCAGTTACTTCCAAAGGGCAGTCCCACACCAGCAGAACCTGTAACACATTGTATGCCTTAGGAACTGAGCGTGTCCAGCGATGTTTTAAACAAGCCCTTCCTGATGCAGAACCCCTAATGTACAAGCCAACTTTTTAACCAAGGACTTTTGCCTGGGTTTGCCAAAACATGCAACGAGATTCCCAAGAACAGACCCATGGACCACCTACCTAGCAGACTTGTGATGACTTTACAACCTCCTTTTGAACAGGAAGTGACTTTAATTGCCCAGATAGTGGCAAAGTACAGCCAGAGAAAATGGTCGATTCCAAAGTCCATTTCCCAACAGCTTTCCTTAGGGTGGTTCTGGAAACCTTGTAGAGATTAATAGGCCCAGTAGACAGGAACAAGCTACATTATAATAGGCTCCAAGGAAGAGGGTGTTAAAGGTTAATAACTTGGCAATTCAATTGCATTTGGTTGTTGCTGGGCACAGTGGCACATAACTAAGGAATCGAGGCAGATGTGTTTTGAGGCCAACGGGCCAGACCATGTCTCCAAAGGGCGCAGAACGTGGCTCAGTGGTCAAGTGCTCCTGGGGACATTTGATCATGGGAAAGTTGTACGGCAGGCTCAGGAAATAGTTCAAGTGGGTGTAACAAAAGATGGGTGGGGGAAGAAGGAAAACAATTGTAATGTTTTTCTACACTAATTCACACTCAGGAAGAGGCTTCTTCGCAAATAAATAAAGGAAGAGAATGGGGAGGAAAAAAGATCATTTATTAAAGACAACCACAGGCTGGACACAACACACATGCTAAAAAGTGGACTGTCTTAAAATTTCAAAGGTAAATAAAGGTATTTTTCCACAGTCCCACAATCATTTCCATTGTTTACAAATTAAAAAGGCCCATGTTGACATTAAACAATAAAATATGTAATAGAAGCTCCAACCTGTCCTGAAAACTTTAAGTTAAAAATCATGAATAAAACTAACCATGCCATTGAAAACTATTCAGGGTACTAGCAGCTGAATTGTTTTCAATGTTTATTAGTCCTAGAAATACCACTTCCTATCACAGGCCCCACCCCAAGCATATTCTCTTTTTACATTTTGAAGATAAGGCATTAACATCAAAGCCTCAATTTAATCCTCAGAAATTTAATGAAGACTCCTTCAGACTTCCCTCATCTTGGGGTAAACATACATCAGACTCTATGGGAAGAACTAGTTCTAGTCACTGGTAAAATTAGAAAGGTCAGTGAACCAAAGTTGAATCTAAAGTTATCCCCCGGATCTTTTTTTTTTTTTTAGCAATAAACCCATGAAGATCTATATTGTACAATTCACTGTGCTTTTGGTGCCTCATGATTAACCATTAATTTTGATGAGGTTTTTCCCCTTATAGTTTGAAGACCTCTAGAACTCCCTGAATTATGAAGACATTCACGACTCCCAGTATGACTGAGAGACCGGAAAGTCTCTGAAGACAAAAATCTAAGTAACCTGAACTAAGGACATTATGCAAATTCAATTAGTAAAGATTCAAACTCAGCTTTCAAGCGTAATTTTGGTAGTTCACAATACAGCCGAGAGCATGAATGTCATCTTTTGAAAAGGCAAGTTATTTGAAGCTCTCTATAAATTTCCCAAAGGAACAGTCAGTCATCCATGTTGTTCTGATTCCAGATAGGTGCTTCTACTATCTTACTGGTTTTCATTCTAATAAGGAAAATAGATTATTAAAAAATGACCCCCTGATGTTGGAAGCTTACAGAAAGCTTTTAAGCAATTTAGTCTAAAAAAATCAAAAATTTATCTAAATTAATCCCATTTTTAAAGGGGCCTCCTGATTCTCATTTCCCAAGTGTCACTTAAAAAAAACAAAAAAAAACCACAAAACCCCAAAACCCCATACCATCTAAGCCAAGTTTAACATGACATGTGTAAAATAAAGTACAATTTCCACTTGATTCAGTCTTCAAATATCTTTTATTGGAAGGCCATGCATTGCCTTCATTTATTGTATTTCAAATCACTGTACAGTTACTTTTGTGAAAACACTGCCTGCATTTTCTAGTACAAAAAAAACCTAAAAATTGTTTCAGGAATGTAGAGAAATATCCAACTTAAATAGCGAAAAAGTGCACCATAATTACTGCTGCACTGCAGTCATTTCTGCATTTCCCATGTTTCTTAAATAACTATCGTCTGATAACACACAATATAAAGAGCAATTATGAAAAACAGACATTTACATATACTTCTAAAGTCTTATTGAGAATATCCTGTTGGCATTGGATAGCCAATCATAGGTGCAGCTGCAGTAGCAGGATATGCATATGCCTGTTGGTTCATACCATTGTGCATATTTGGAACATTACTTCCATATTGCTGAGTGCTGTCATAACCATTCTGGTAAGTCCCTGTTGGATTACCAGTCCTAAAACTGGTCTGTATACCAGCAGACACAAAATTACTTCCAAAGCTCCCATTGGTATAATTTGCAGCACTGTAAACACCATTCTGAGTTTTTGCCCCAAAATCTCTCTTAAGCAGACTAGAGTAACCTCTGTCGTAATTTTCCCTGTCTCTAAAGGTATTAAATCCACCCCTTTTGCCCGCAGAGTATCTGTCCCGACGGTCATCCTTCATGCCTCCTCTACCCCTGGAACGACCTGTTAAGAAAATAATTGCAAATTGATCAATTAGGTCTATGGCACAAATTATTGCTAACAGAAGGAACTGGGTAGCTCTATTCATGCCAGGTTTGCAGGGAGTTTTACAATTTCCCGAGAAATTTCGAAATTTTACTCACCCTCCAGTTCCACTTAAGTGGATTTGTAGATAATGATGTGACCCCCAAACTACCCATATTTCTTATTGAGGGTTGGCCTTACCTGAACCTCTGTCTTCGACCAATTGAAGCAACTTGGGATTAATTGCTTGATTAGCTTCACGAAGCACAGAGATAAGGTCGCTCACTTGCTTTATGTTATTAGGTGTAAAGAAAGTGTATGCTGTGCCTGTTTTGGTACTGCGAGCAGTTCTTCCAATTCGATGAATATAATCCTCTGAGGAGTTAGGGTAGTCATAATTGATGACAAATTTCACATCTTCCACATCTGTAAGGTGTTGCAGTGTGGCAAAATAGCAATGTACGGAGTTTTGCACACCACAACAGCCAGACCAAAAATAAAAAGTTAGACAATTGTATTCCCAAGAAGGTACGGGCTGCAAAAAATACAGTTAAAATGGTTATCCATTCTCTGTAGGAATACCATTGAGGTTGAAAAAAAAAAAAAAAAAGAAAAAAAAAAAAAAAAGAGGAAAAAAAAAAAAAAAAAAAAAAAAAAGAAAAAAGCACATGTCATCTGTATAGGTCATCGCCCACCCAGTGATAGCACCTGTTGAAAGGAATATGTATTCTCCCTAGCACGTTCCCAAATCAGCAAGTCCCCTTACAGATCATCAAGTGACATCTGAATGCTTCTGCGCAGTAGGGCCACTTATAGTTTCACAGCAACCTCTTCATGTGCTCATTTTGAGGACCTTTGAATAAAAACGTACAAGGTCCTTTGCATTACACACTCATCAGAAGTTCAAAATTCTGGCCACACTGCTTGTCTTGCCAAGACCTTACAACCGCAGCTGCAAGAAAAACATACCTGTCCCCCAAAAGTTGTTTTTATGCACTGTGTCTCGTCTAGGCAAGCGCTTCCAAGAAGCCAGGATTCACTTGAGAATGTGTCTCTCTCTGGCAGGTCTCGACATGACGACTACTGTGTAGGTGAGGGAGGAACTTTCAAAGCACTGCTTTCTTTTCCCACTGACTAAGTGTGAGAAGTTGCTCCTGCTCTAGGTCTCATGTGCCAGTACTCACCAATTTGTAAAAGGCTTAGTACCTTTTAAAGCTGCTCTCTCCATTTCAAACTTGAACAAAAATTTCATTGAACATTGAAGTTTGGAAATATTTCTTCGACATTTCAGCAAACTCACTGAAACTCAAAGACCCACAGATCACAGTAAACAGTTTGAAACAATGCTGTACCATGGCAATCATGCAAAGCATGGGACAGAAGAAATACCACGGCAGTGAACTGTGAGGGTAACTTCCATTTTTTTCCCCCGGAGAGAACAGTTTATGGGGCAGAGGTGGTATGTTCTGCCCTTTGAAGATTACTGGCACACTTTCAGCTTTTCACCTCTCTAATCGACTGGAAGCAGCCAGCCGATCACTAGTCCTCCATCCCCCTCGAGTCCTCCGATTGTCATGCCTAGGCCTTGCCACAAAGACTGCACCTTTATGTGAAAAAAACTTAGAAAAAATGCAGAGGTTAAAGAAAGCAATAAACTTTCTTTAAAAAAACTACATGGAGATCTTCTGGGAAACCAAGCCATGAATGCGAGTTTGTACTAACCTAGCCCTCTGGAGGCCACATCTGTAGCAATCAGAATAGGAGCTTTTCCGTGTTTGAATTCTACAAAGGAAGGCATATATATATGTGTGACCATTAATCTGAGCAAAAAAATCCAAATAACAATAAAATTTTCATATTTTAAATACTTACCATTTAGAACCCAGTCACGTTCCTGTTGACTCTTGTCACCATGGATACCCATGGCAGGCCACCTAGATTAAAAAGCTACATTAGTAGACTAACATTTATATCTGAGAGGGCGGGGGTTATGGCTCAGTGGTAGACTGCTTGGCCTAGCATGTGAGACACTGGGTTTGATCCTCAGCACCACATAAAAATAAATACAGGTGTTGTGTCTATCTACAAATAAATATTTTTTAAAAAATCTGAGACAATTCTATTGTTTCTGGTAGCACACCTCTCATTTCACTTGAAATAGCATGTAATTTAACCTATCATGTGAACAGAGGAAGCCCACATACCCATCTCTCCTCATTTTTCTAGTAAGCTCATCACATCTTCTTTTGGTTTCAACAAAAACAATGGTTTTATTCTCCTTCTCACTCATAATCTCTTCCATCAGGCGAATAAGTCTAGAGATAAAAGAAAAATTTTGAGTTCAATACGTACACATTTACATTCTATAATTAAATTAAATGTACATGTATACATATCAAAAAGGAAACATCTACTAAACCACTTATGTAATTCTGCCCTTGGGATACATTACTTTCCTTTTCCTTTAGAAATATTAAATGATCAACTTAAAATCACTTTTAAGAGGATCCATGAAACAATGATTCCTACACCATATAAGATTTTTAAAAAATTAAACATAAAATGCTTACTTTTCATCCTTTTCTACATCATGACATACATCCACAATCTGAAGAATGTTATGGTTTGCACTTAGTTCCAGTGCTCCAATATTTATATGAATATAGTCTTTGAGGAAATCTTCAGCAAGTTGTCTTACTTCTTTAGGCCAAGTCGCACTCCACATTAGGGTTTGCCTATCAGGCTGAAAGATGAGGAAGGAGAGATGAAATTGTACCCTTAAAAGAATTTAAAATTGAGTTTGAAAGGCAACATATACAACTGCACTTACTCTTATTTGATCCACAATCTTCCTTATTTGGGGTTCAAAGCCCATATCAAGCATCCTATCTGCTTCATCAAGGACAAGGTAGGTTGTTCTTCTCAGATTGGTTTTCCCACATTCTAAAAAGTCAATCAGTCTTCCAGGTGTTGCAATACAGATTTCCACGCCTTCAATTAAAATGGATAAAAATAACTTAATATCTAGAACTTATGTCACTGCTAGAGATGAAGAGAACCTTATAAATTACATACCTCTCTCCAAATCACGTATCTGTGGTCCCTTGGGAGCACCACCATAGATGCAAGTAGACTTTAAGCGACAAGCTCTGCAGTATTCAGCAGCTACCTGCTGCACCTGCTGGGCCAGTTCCCGAGTTGGTGCCAGCACCAAACACTAAGGAAAAATGAACAGCTTTTTAAGCAGACCTAGATACTAGCTTTGTCTGTGAAGTTTTTTCTGGGTGGAGGGGTACTGGGGATTGAACCAGGTGGATACTAGCTTTAAATTGCTAAATTTACACTGGCAGATTATTTATGCTGTATAATACTCAAGGTAGCTCTAGCTAAATTGGACGAGAATATTAACATCTCTATATTAAAGCATCACAAATTAAATCGTTTGCTACATAGCCTATAATCTCCACAGTATCAATCTGGTCAAATATTTTTAAAAAATGTACTTACAATAGGCCCATCACCTCTCTCTAGGAATGGCTGATGATTGATGTGGACGATGGCAGGCAACAAATACTATTGGAAAGGGAGAAACGCAAGAGGTAATTTTAAAATGCTATTTTTCCTTTCACTACATCTTCTTTGGCATATATCATCCACTTAACCCAAAAGTTACAATGTAATCCATGTAGAGGTAATTTTAAAATGCTATTTTTCCTTTCACTACATCTTCTTTGGCATATATCATCCACTTAACCCAAAAGTTACAATGTAATCCAATCAAAACTTACAGACAATGTCTTTCCAGATCCAGTCTGCGCTACTCCAACCATATCCAATCCACTTAGAGCAACTGGCCATCCCTGAGCTTGAATTGCAGTGGGTTCCGTGAAGTTTTGCCTTGCAATCACGTCCATGACGTTTGCTGCCATCAACACAGTCATTTTAGTAAAAAAAAAATTTAAGGCCAAGACAAAGAAGGGAACATAAAAGGGGGAGGAATTTGAAAACTAGCACTACCAGGGAAGTTTGCTTCATAGAAATTCAGAACTGGCTTTGGACAGTTGTGACCTCTAACCGTAATTTCCTTGCTTCTTCTGTATGTCTCTACTTCTTGCTACAAAACAAATCAGGGGAATTAGTTAAGATTCTAAGTTTAAACAAAACAACCCCCCCCATAAAAACCCACCACCAATTAAAAAAAAACTTTATAACTGACCAAAGTGAACTTTATCTATATTCACATATGAAAACCCAACACAGCATTAAACCACCTGTTCTATTATACTCACCCATTTTAAGAAGAAAAATTCAAAGCCACCTGTTTCCAAGTCATCTCTCTCCCTCAAGTCAAAGAACTAATTCTCTCCAAATTGGAGCTATTTTCAAGATACACATCAAATTGTCATTTACTAGAAACCATAAGAAATTACTCACTGCTGTGCGCCTAGCCAAATCAGGGTGTTCCTGATAAAAATTCTTCTCAAACTTGGGCAACTCATCAAGATTCCACTTCTTTTTAACTAGTTTCTCCCCAGGATTTCCAAACTTCTTTCCAGATAGGGGCCCTGCCCTACTCCCTCCAAACCGAGGTGCACCAAACCTGAAATTAGGGAAAAAAAGTTTTATAATTTCCAAATGTCCATAGGTTCACATATACATTCACTTACTATCCCTTAACATCAGCGAGAGTGAACTTCTACAAATATACAACTTTGAGTCCTTAAAGATAGGCTCATCACCTCTCCTTAGAGATAGTCATTCTCTTGACAGCCACAATTGGCATTCCCATAGTCCCAAGTACACGCTATTGAGGCCTAACTGCCAGCCTGGAATTTATCAGGTCGGAAACTGGCTGCCCAAAAGACAGAAGTTCAGATTACAAGGGCAGACAAGAGCTTGCAGCTACTATTAGTCTTTCCCGTGAGCTTAGGCATTAAGTAGGAGAGACAAGAAAGGCGCAACCTAACAACGATGTTATTTTTACGGCTGTTTTCAAGCAAATCAGCTTTGGTGTTTATAGATAACGGGACAGCAATGGCAGTGAAAGCAGCCAAACAACGAGGATGTTCGAGGGGGCACTCATGCAAGCGAATCGAATTGGGGGAAACCCTCAGAAGAGCTCCTGATCAAGGTAGCAAAATTATATAACGCGAGGAAAAAGAGAAGGAGGAGCCGGCGACTACCGGGGGAGGAGTCCCGGCCCGGGCGGAGCCGGCCGGGCGGCGTTCCCGCTGGGGCGGCGCTTCCCCCTTTGTCTCGCATTTCTCTCTGCGCCACATTTTCTCGACGCTGCCATTTTGAGCTCCTCCGCCGGGCGGGGTAACAAAGGCGCCGCCGCCATGTCCAAGGCCGGCATTTTGTGTCCGCGGCTCTGCCACATGGCCGATTCCCCCGCGCCGGCCACCCTCCCGCGCATCGACGGCCTCAGAAGCGGCCCCCCAACTCCCACACAACACCCGGTACCCCTAAAACCCCTCCCGAAAGGCTGCACCTATCGGCGGCGCCTTGGCCTCGACGCGTCGCGCTTTCCTCCCCTCGCAGAACGATCCCCTGGATTTCCAACTGCTGCTAAATCTGGGGCCCGACGACTCCCTGCCCACTGCCACCGCCCCCCAGCAAAAAAGCCAGCTTGAGGCCAATTAACTGGCAAATCTCTCCTAACGGCTTTTACCTGAATATCAAAATGGCGCAAGCCTTCCACTGAGGCCCCAGACGGACCGAAAAGGCCGAGTTTCCACCCCGCCGCCCCCGCGCGCCGCCCCCCTCACCCGCCCTCCCATCCCCCACCCGCCGGGCCTGACAGGTCTGTTCCCACACTCACCCTCGATCCCGGCCGCGGTCTCGGTCACTCGAATAACCCGACATGGCGTCAATGGTTGCGGTTGGCGGGGAACGAAGAGAAGAGAATCGGGTGCGACGAGTCGCTGTTACTGGCCTCGGCTACGACGAAGCCTTGCGGGGGCGGCAGCGGCGGAGGAACCGCGATGACAACAACTGGAGCTAAACGACCAGAGACCGGTGGAAATGAATGAGGTGCCGGCCGCGTCCCGGCAGCCGGTTTTATAGTCTGGACCGCCTCCTCCACCGCAAAGAATGCTGGGAGCCGCTCTATGACCTAATCACCCCGCCCCCCGCGCAAAGGCCGCAACGCCCGCTGGCGTTCCGGAATCCGCCATGTTCTCACCCCTCCCCCCGCGACCGCTCCCTCACAGTCGCCCGGCTTTCGCCTCTTTGACGTCTGGGCCCATTAATCATTACGATGCCTCATCTCGCAGTCTCTTAATTTCACCTTTTTTCTTGTCTTTCCACACCTCAAGCAAACTACTCTGCCCTTTTTCAGGCCCAGCAAGGCAATAAAAAAAGCCAGCGCAAGCCAACCCACTCGCCCCACTTGGTGATGTTTACGTCTCCACAAGAGTCCCCACGCCCATAACCAAATGAAGCGAGAAGGCGGAGCCTGACATTGTCACGTGACTGCCTCATGGGGCGAGCGGACCGCACTACTTCCTCAGTTGGCGTCGGCGGAGGAACACAAATCAACAGATCTCACCGGAAGTGCCGTTCTGATGCCCCCGGGAGACGGGCCAGGGCTGCTGGGTGACCTGGCTTGCCCAGCCCGGCTCCCTGAGAACACTTTAGCGGGATTTTGCCCGCGGGGAATGGTTTCTAGAGCCCGCAAACTGCCGCCTAGGCGCGTGCTGCGAAAGGAAGTGCTCCTGTAATGACCAATCAGCGGCGAGGAGCCGTTTTAACGTCCCTCCCTCATTCACCCCTCCTTCCCCGCAGTGTGGTCCGTACCCCCTCCTGTCCGCCCCAGGTCTGCGCGGTGCGGCCCTAACAGGACGCCGTCGCCCGCGAGCCCGCCTCGAAGTCCGGCGGCGACCTGCCTCTACGACATGTCTGGCTCAGAGGCTGGTGAGTCTCGGCCTGGAGCCCCGGTTTGTGGACTTCAGATGTCCACTATCCCGACGGCCTCGGGCGGTCCTGAACTGGGTCTGGGCTGCCGGCGGAGCTCGTGACTGTGCGGCACACGGTCGCAGTCGCGGGTTCTCCAGATGAGGGGCTCAGCCTTGCTACCTCTGGGCTTCCGGGCACTCAGACAGCGACGTGGGTTGTGAAAAGGGCCTGGTGGTAAGGCTGGTAGGACACCTGCGTCCTGGCTGCCAAAGAACGGTCGGCAGGATCTTTCCCGGACTTGAATCTCTCTGGAATGTCCCGCCACTGTCTCTGTGTTCTCCGCTCTTGTATTGTGGGGACTGAGGCCAAACCTACATTTGTATTGATCTTGAGAGGCATGACACTTTTTAAGATATGTCGATGCCCCGCCAAAGTAAAGTAGCGGTGTGTGGTGTTGTTTTAGTGCCCTCTGGAGTTAGGGTTTGTCTGGCATCCCTTTTGAAAAGCGAATTGATTTGGTTGTCTAGGACGCTCTGCTCTATTCTCCAGGACAGCATACAAAACGGTTGTCATGGTTTGGTCTGCTGCGAGAAGTGGGCATAAGGAGGGAAACAGGTGTATGGAAGATATTTGCTTCCAAAACATGCGTCCATAACTTACTGGAGATGCATCTGATATTAACGTGCTTTCCTTTTAATCAGCAGTAATTTCGGTGAACAAATGTTTTAGGCTTTCTACATTATCTTTAGTCAAGACATCCTTAACCTTGGTAATCCCAGCCCTGGGGGAGGGCAGGTTGTCATACAACACCCAAAGAACTTAAACAGTATTGTTAAGATGCTAGTTCTGAGTTTAGGAACAGCCTAAATTAATCCCCACCCTTTGGGCGCCAGATAGACCCTGACTTGCACAAGATAATTGGGTAAAAACATAACTAATACTATTGGGAATTTGAAGCATCCTTCATTAATTTGTTTCTAGTAACTTGAGATTGTCATTTACAAACCTTTTTTGTGGTATGATAGTTCTGTTTACTTATATTTTTAAGTAAAAACACCTATTTAAGTCTTCTGTAAAATAAAAACTAGTATATAAGTGAAGATTTTGGGTTGCAACAGTAAAAATTGAATTTGCATTATAGCTTTGACTACATTGAAATTATAGCACTCTAGAAATCATCCCAATACATCTTTTCAAAAATCTTGACTAGGAGGGTCTTTGAAATTTTATAACAAATTCCTTGTTTTGTATAGAGTTCAGTGTCTGTTTGTTTTGTGGGTTTTTTTTTTTTTTTTTTAAATGTGTGCTTGACTTTTCCTAGTGCTAGTAGAGACTGATTTTCTTCTTTTTCCCCAACAGAGTGGGTAACTGTTGCCAATAACCTTCTTTTTAAATGTCACATACACCTGAGGATACACACACTTGAAGATTGTGATTCTAATGTTTTTATTGCTCTTTATCAATCCATTTTGGGAGAAAAAGTACCAGGTAAGTTTACTGAAAAATGGTACTAATTGTGTCTATATCTTAGGCCAAAAGTTTCTAGTGCCTTTAGTTAGATCCCTTGGTATTTATAAAATTTTATTTTGTTGGTCTGCATCTTATTTCTATCCAAATAAGCATTCTTACCCTAATGAATATCTTAGGAGACCCTTTCATAATCAAATCAGTTTGATGGCCAGCCCCATTTAATCTAATCATATGTAATGCTTTGTGAAAGTCATACCATTTCTGTAAATAAAATTTCAAAGTTTATAAAATTGAGTGGAACTTGGAAATTTATTGGGTTCTGCTGCTTAGCCAGTATTACAGATAAGAATTGATGTTTATTCTATGAATCTAACTTATTAAGAAGACAGTAAATTTACATTTTAAGTTGTGATTTGCACATTTCTTTAAAAGGTGCCACATTTTGCTGTGTCCTTGGCTAAAGAGCTCAGGATTCTTATCCATAGACTCCTTTACTGCCTCTATATCTTTGTAAAGTCTCAGCCCATGTCTTGCCTTCCTCATTAGACCATTTGCATCCCCTTGAATTTTGGTGCCTCTGTATCTTCTTTTACATGGTACTTATGTAGAACATGTGTATATTAGGTGTTGGGTATAATATCAACAATTAAAATAATATTGAAAAATAAATATTCAACTGAAAAGATCCTACTTTGTGTTTAGGTTTACTCATAAGCCAGGTCAGAGACAAATAGGTGAAAACTTGAATCCTCATAGATGCAAAAAAAATGTGACTTTTGCCCCACAGACCTCATAGCTATTCCCAAGAGTCAAGAGGATGATGCTCACAATGTACAAGCAGTGATTGACTCATTGGCTTTGGATTACCTGCAGGTTAGCTTGTCTCACATAACAGGTTAGTATGAATTTAATTATGTAATTATGCATTTTAGTAAAATAACATTAGGTAGAACCTTAGACATTGTTTAATTCGCCAAATGAGGGAGCTTATAGAACAGACAAACTAAGACTAAACCAAGACAACTGATATAGTTAGGGCAACCATACATGAAAGCTTTTCAGGAGAGTTTAACATTGATCTGGATCTGAAATATAGTTCACGTTAAAGCATACCAATACTGCATGTTTATAGCAGCTTAAAGTTAGAAACACCTACATGCCAATTAATAGGAACTGCTTTGATAAATAATAATAGTTCCAGACAGTGCAACTGCTCAATAGATTTGAAAGATGATTGCTAATGCATAGTGTCTCATTTTAGGGGAACTATCCCCAATGTTTATTGTGAGAAAAATGTAGTGGAGTTATAATGTAGAGTATGCTACAGTTTGTTAAAACAAGGGTGGAGAGGATATATATGCAGATAGAGCCAATTGAGTACAGTTAGAAAGACTCTAGAAAAATAGATTAAAAAATAATAATGATTCCCTGCAACAAGGGGAACTTCAGGGCTACAGGAAAGGGAACCCAGATATTCACCATATTTCTCTTACATTTTTTGAATTTTGAACCATACTACATATTCAAAACCTTTTTAAAATGTAACCTGTTTTTAAGACTTTTTTCTAAAATAAAATGAATTGTAGTTTGCTGTATTCCAAAACCAAACATACAAAATACATTTAAAAATTCTTACATTTGTTAATAGTAATAAAAAAGAATTTTTCCAGTAAATTATTTCAAACTAATGAACAGAGGGAATCCTAGGGACTTGAAACTATATTTCAGTCACAAAAAGAAGGCTTCTACTTTTGATGTATTTTTTGACATTTGTTAAAGAAGATAAATGTTAATCATGGTAGGAAATTTACATTTCTTAATATTGACGAGAACAAATTTTTGCAAAAGATACACTGTCATAAGTATTTGAGTTCATTTCTAGGGGAGTAAATGTGGTAAATCAGTTTGAAGATAATTCATTTTGAGAAATGATCCCAGTTTCCCTGTTTGTTTATAGTTTGGAATTGCTTTATCACCTGAATACATTGGACAGTTTCTGATATTTGTACTTTTAAAATATACTGTAGCAAGATTATAAACATTTGTGTTTGTAGAACTTTTTATCGCGAAGTTGCCCCTGACAAACTACAGTCACCCATGAAATACTGCACACTGCTTACCTCCTCCTGTGGATTGCAGAGCAGCTTTTTACTCCTTGTGTTGTGTTTAAAGCAGTTTCTTTTCTGCCACAAAGCACTGCATTCTGGCCAGCAGTCTTAGTTGCTGGGTTGGCAGAGTTTGCTCCCCATCCTGGAAACTGAGAAGTCTTGAGTATGCCCATGGGGTACGTATGTATTTTAAGCCAGAAAAACACAGGGCTTAAAAACAAGATTTCACGTTCATTATTTTAAACAGAAAAAAATGTTCCAACATAGCATGTTTTTACTAGAAGTGGTGTAAAACATCAGAGTTCTGGTATAGGTTTGTTTTGCATCGTAGCTAAAGTTAAGAGTGGTCAAATTTTCTCAAATATCAAATTTGTACTCTGCCTCTCCCTTTCTGGTTTGAATTCATGAGAATGCATGATATCCCAAAGGGATCACCAGAGCATCACAAAGGCTAAGTTCCATCCATATCTGATGTTGATTGGATTCCATTTTAGGTGACATTAAACATGTCAAGTAGCCACGCTTTTGCCAGTCCTTTTTTTTTTTTTTTAATGGAGAATAACTTTTTATTCCTTTTTCTTTTTTTTTTCTTCAAATTTTCAATTTTGATGAAACAGGTACCTATTACACTGTATGCATCTGAAGCCCACGTTTCAAAGACATAAAAGCAAATTTCAGGATTATAATACTGAAAAAGATTGACATATTGATAATCTTCCTCTGCTACTTCATAATAACTCACAAGTTGCAATTCTCCCATTAGCCACTTCTGCACACACATTTCAAGTCTTTTTCAAGATAAAGAACCATATTTAGGGACTGGGGTTGGGACTGAGTGGCACAGCGCTTGCCTAGCATGAGCAAGGCACTATGTTTAATCCTTAGCACCGCATACAAATAAAGGCCCATGCACAACTAAAATAAAGATTTTTTAAAAGCCATATTTATTGTAGTATTTATATACTTATAAATTATTTAACATGTACAGAATTGTGCTCCCATTTTTATTTGACTTCTATTTTTATATCACTGACAGTTTTCAGGTACTATTTCCTGGCCCCATTTTTCTCTAAACCCTATGGTTGGTTTTGTTTTTTTCATTTTGTTTTATTTTGTGGTACTGGAAATTGAACCCAGGGACATTCTACCACTGAGCAACACCCCAGTCTTTTTTATTACATTTTGAATTTTGAGACAGGGTCTGCTAATTTGCCCAGACTTGCCTGAATTGAGATCCTCCTGCCTCAGTCTCCTGAGTAGCTTTGCCAATCCATTTTTATTCAACATTTCAACTTAACATTTATTAATCATCTGTTAGGGGCCAGGTACTGTGCTAGGAATTGTTTAAAGACTAACTTCTGAGTGTTATGTGAATATAGTAGGAGATGAGACTGAAGAGGTTGAGGATGGGGTGAAATTAAAAAGGGATTTAGCCAGGCATGGTGGTTGTGACTCAGGAAGCTGAGGCAAGAGGAAAGAGGATCACAAGTTTGAGGCCAGCTTCAGCAATTTAACAAGACCCTGTTTCAAAATAAAAAATAAAGTACAGGGGATGTAGCTCAGTGGTAAAGCACTCCTGGTTTAAAGCCGCAGTACCAAAAAAAAAAAAAAAAGAAAGAAAAAAAAAGGAGAGGATTTATAGATTAAGATTTAGAAAGGGAGCCTGGATGAGGTTTTGGGGTGTTTTTTGTGGTTGTCGTTGTTTTTGCACTGCTGGGTATCAAACCCCATGGATGAGATTTTAATCAGAAATATGATTCGATCTGTACAATATGAATAGAAGTTAATAGGAGAAAAGAATCACGAATTCCTAAAGAAAGTATTGAGTTTTTTGTTTTGGTATAATTCTACTACTATTATTTTTAGAGTAAGCCAACCTGTAGAAATAGGATCCCACAATCTGAAAGTGTTTTCTTCTGTCATTTTTTCCACCAGTCTGATAAAGTTCTGCTTTGCTGCTTTACTGCTTTGTATTATGGTATAAATCTTACCAGAAGATGTTTTCTTAAACCAGTTACTTTGCTTCTTGAGAAAAAGAAGGAATATACCAGTGAATTATTCAACATCATATTCAAGCTTACTATCTTAATTTTTTTGGATATAATTAAACAACAGGAAATTGATGTTTTTAGTATTTATAATATTATTTGTTCTGAGTTTGTATTCCATATATTCTTTCAAAATGTTATATCTATTTCAAGGTTATGAGGCTTTCAAGGCAGGTGTTGTTGTGCATCACAATGCTGGGAGGTTGAGACAGGAGGATTGTAAGATTGAGGACAGCCTGGGTAATTTAGCTAGACCCTGTCTCAAAATATCAAAAGGTCTGGGGATATAGCTCAGAGGTGAAGTTCCCCTGGGCTCAATTCCTAGTACCAAAATAAAAAACTAAAATGGATTATGAGGCTTTCATTATCTTCATTAAATTTTTTAATAGTTTTATATTCTGTGTTCAGGAGAAAATATAGTGAAAGGAGACAAAGAATCTATCAGGAATCTCCTAGAAATATTTGATGGATTGCTGGAGTATCTTACAGAACACATCAGTGAAACATCTCATGAGAAAAGTAAGTTTAAGAATGGAGGGGCTGGGGATCAGAATTCTGGTAGAGTGCATACTTAAGTGTGGATGAGGCCCTGGGTTCAAACCCCTAGCACCAAAAAAGAAAGTAAGAAGAGTGGAAATTTGTTTTGGTCTACAACTGTGTTACGTCCCTTTTGCCTTTTATCTCTTTGGTTATTTTTCTTAGGAAGCAGAATCACCAATACAATATGCCTGAAAAAGTTAATTGTACATTTGTAATTGTAATTGTTTCTGTTTCAGGTGGTTGGAAACTGTATCATCAACTCCTTTGTTAGTTTGGATTGTTACTTATAAATAACTTTAAAGCTAATCTATAATGGGAAGCTAAATTTCTGCCTGAATTGTTTATTGTTCTATTATTGCATAAATTTCTTATTCCAAAATTTCCTATGTCAGAATCACCTTTTTATATTACAAATCTGGATGATACTAAGACATTAGCAGGAAGAATTTGTGGATCTCTACCCATGCTGATATTTCGTGATGGCCAGCTTTTTTTTTTTTTTTTTTTCCTTCTTCATTCCTTCCTTTCTTTCTTTGCTTTTTTTGAGACAGATCCTTGTAAGTTGCCAGGCTGTCTTCCAACTTGTGATCCTCTTGCCTCAGCCTCCTGAGCAGCTGGGATTATAGGCATGCACCACTGCATCTGGCTACCAATCTGAATATATATATTTTTCTTTTTGGTATCAGAGATTGAACCCAGGAGCACTAAGCCACATCCTTGGCTCTTCCCCCCCATGCACACCCCCAGGCTGGCTTTGAACTTGCAGTCTTCCTGCCTCAGCCTTCTGAGCTACTGGAATTACAGGCATGCACTACCATTCCCAGCTGAATATTTATTTTAGTTTTTACTCTTTAATTCCCCAAATTATAAAAATTTGTTGTGTGAGGTTTCTGTTTTAGGAAGATCAGTATTGCCTTATTTTTATCTAAAAGAGTTATGGTTATTTAAACTCAATCAGCAATACTTAAGGACTGTTTATCATCTTTAATAAATAAACCTCATATCTAGAAATTTATTCTAAGGAAATAATACAGAAAAAATTAGGCACTTGAAAGTCTTAAGTATATTGATATTTATCATTGCACAAAAAACCTGTATTTTAAAAGTTGGATGTGAATAATACTGTTGATCTTGGATGGAATAATATATAATCTGTTCTTATGTTGCATATGTACCCAAAAAATTATCAGCACAATAATTAACATAAAATTTTAATACAAGTTACAAAAAAATTTGGGTGGGCTCATCTTCCCTAATTCTGCCATCATGGACAGAACTATGCTATAATTATAACATTTAAAATTAATCTTAAAGTCTTTAGTTAGAGATACTTCCCTACCTTTAACCAATTTATGCTAAAACAAATTAGAAGCCAGAGGGAAGATTGAAAAGTATACATTAGAAATTTATTTTTCTTAAAATTCTAAAATTTTGGGTGTAGTTATGTGTTAAATGCTAATCTGGGTACTTTGGGAGGATTCAAAGCTGTATATCATTGATTTTTTTCAAAACAAAAATAACACCTGTATTTAAGTCAGGGAGACAGCCTTAAATACATAAAATAGAAATGAAGGAGGGGAGTTAGAGGAGAGTACTGAAAGTGAATAATGTGGAATTCACCTAATGCAAGGTTACCAGTAAGTATTTGGATGCTCTGTATCCCTTGTCTTTTGAGCAGCAAAATTTAAGAGACAGAAAACTACCTTCAAGTAAGTTGAAATTAATTTAAAGTGTTGTAAAGGCAGCGACAGTTTTTACAATTCAGTACTTGATTGCAGGAAGAGGAGGGAAGATAGTGCCTACTGATAGAGTGGTGGGGATGAGGGAGGAAGACATGCCCTCATGTGAGTCTGGTGGTAACGAAAAGCTGAGGGATACTACCTCCCAGAAAGGTTGGTATTATGTGGTGAGCTGAGCTGTGATAGGTGGAAGTTGTTAAGTTGGACACTGTCCCTCAGTGACAGTTGGACAGTGTTTTCTAAGATTTGAGTCTCACTTAGGCAGGTCCAAAATATACTTAATTGGCAGTGTTATCTAGAGCTGATCAGATTCTTCACAATGCTACTTAACAAAATAGAAAGCAAATCTTTGTTAGCATTAGTTGTAACAGCAGTGCAGGGCAACTTCTGCCTGGGACCTGAGTTAGCATTATCATTTACCATTGAAGAATGAGGGATTTGAAGGAAAACCATGGGTGTTCTACCCCTCACTGTCTGAGAAACTCTCCAGACTTGTTTTCTCATATGAAAGTTGTTGTAAAGGTCAAATAAGGAGATATGTTGAGCACAGAGCCTAGCTCAGAGTAAATGCACAGTGTTGACAGATGTTATTAAAATGTTGCTTGGTGAATACAGAAATAGAAAATAATGAGTTGGATGTTTGAACAGGAAATGTCTAGAATTGGGCATGGGAATATCCAGAGAGGTAAATCTGAATTAGGTTTTACCCACAATAGCTCCTGAAATCATGGCCCTAGTGAATTAGTGCTACTGGCAAACATGTGTATTCATTGGGTATTTGGGGTTGGAGAAAAGTGAGTGATCATAAGGAAAATTTCATCTAAACCATGATATGGTCTGAATCTCACCTAAGGCATGGTTGTCTTGGAACTTGAATTAGGTTGATAGAATTATGTTTTTCCTGCTATCTTGATTACCTCAGACATCCCTTACAGATGGAGAAGTGTAAAGAATGATAAGTGAACCTACCCCTAGCCTCACTTAAAAAAGAAAATATTATTATATACATGGTAGGCCTTGCTTTGAAAGCAACATGCTTCTTGTTTCTTTGTTACTCAAGTAACTCATTGCAGGTGGTGATTTGATTTTTTTCTAATTTCACTGTCGTGGGAGCCTAGGTTACCAGGATGGGTTGGGGGTTGTCTCACTGTACTTACCTCTTCTGGCCTCATTTAAAAAAAAAAAAAAAAAGTGATATTAACTTAGATTTTTTTTTTGTTTGTGTGTTGTTGTTTTTAATCTGTTTAAAACAGGTGAAACTGAACAGTATTTTAAAGAATCCCACCAAGGAGAACCTTTGGAAGAGTTAGAAAGCACTAAGGAGTCCAAATCATCATGGAAGAGAGTTTCTTTTGGGAGGTATCCCACAATGTCTGTGTATTTCATTAAAACAAATTATGCTTTCTCATCTACTGATAATTAATATGCACACAATATACCAGAATGGTACCAAAAAAACTAATGTTAACATTTTACTAACTTCTCCTATTTTTTTACCTTTTAGAGGGAGTTTTAAGAACATGAGCTACATATAATACTAATTCTGAGTCTTTATTACCTACTCAGTTTTCATTTGTCCCTTGATCATGAAAGGATTATCATTTTTCCCTTGTTCATCCACCTTGCAGGAAACTTGGAAAGCACAGAGATATTCCTTAACAGCAGAAAATAAGATGAAATCTATCATTTAAAACTAAGTACTACTGTTAACATTTTGTTATATTTTAGTCCTTTATACTTTTTTTTTCTTTTTTGGATTAAGTCATACTGTCTCTATCATTTTATTTCTTGTATTTTTAAAAATTTAACATCAAGTATTTTCCCAAGTATTCATAATATTTTTTTCCCCAGTTCTTAGTATTGAACCCAGGGCATAATGCATGCTAGACTTCTTATTTTGGAACACATCTTGCTAAGTTGCCTAGGATGATCCTGAACTTGATATCTTCCTTCCTTAGCCTTTAGAATAGCCGGGATTATAATGACTATATATCATATGATTCATGTAGGTATATCATAGTTTACTAACCCATTCTTCTAATATGGAGGTTTGTTATGATGATAATGACGACAACAACAATTATAAAAAAGCAAGCTGGGCAAGATTTTGTAAATTTGAGGCCTGCCTGGGCAACTTAGTAAGACCCCGTCTCAAAATAAAAAGGGCTGAGGATGTAGCTTAGTGGGTAGAGTGACCCTGGGTTTAACTCCTTTACTGGGGGAGACAGGGAAAAAAAAAAAAAAAAAAAAAAGCCTTTTTTATTCTCCCTTCCTCTCATGTCTTTAGGCTAAATTCAGAATAGAAGAGTATGAATGTTTTAAGGCTATTAATAAAAGTTGCCAAGTTGTTTTTCAAGAAGGCCATGACTAATTTACATCCTCCAGCAGCATGAAAGAGCAGGTACTTCATGAGCCATTTTCATTGACCAATTATCATTTTTAAAATTTATGCTACTCTCATAGACAAAACATATTGTTGTTACAGATTTGATTGTACTTCTTGCTAACTAAAAGTTGAACGTGATGCTGTGATTTTCTTTTAAATATTTAACTTGATTTTTTATGGAGTATGTCATGGTTTGAAAAACATAGGCAATACCTTTTTTACATAAAGTACACTGTGAAAAATGTCTCAAAGGAGACCCATCACCAGGTAAAATTCTTGATTTTTACATTTCATTATATTTTTTAAAACAAGTGCAAAAGTGAGACAATTCAAGGATACTTAGTGCAAAATTAATGCTCTACCACACTCCCTCCACTTCTACACCTTTAGATTCACTCATGTCTGCTGTTCTTTGTATTCTGTCCATTTAATTCTTGACAATTTATACACAGTTCTTTTCACTATATATGTCAACACAAAACAAACAAGCAGCAAACAAGTGATAAAGTACTAAAAGGAAGATCATACAATATTGTTTGTTTTGAACATCTCAGGGCCTCAGGCATGCTCAGCAAGTCCCTTACTGCTGAGTTACTTCGCGGCTCTGGTTTTTTTCAGTTTTTCTGCACCTAGCAAGTGAGCATTCTGAATACCTGCAGTCTGGAAGTTGGAAGCAGGAGGGCCTTCTATGGTCAGGCTGGGCCCTGAGTGAGTGAGAATTTCTTTCAGGTGCTCCTCCTCACCTGAGCCTCTGGGCCCCTCTTGGGATGAAGATGAAGCAGAATCCACTGGTGAAATAATTAGACTTGGAGACACAGCACACACCTTTTCTCTAAGAAGTAATGGTGAATATTTAACTTTTAAATATCAGTTATTATTTGGTATATAGTTATAACAATGTTATATTGTTATGCTCTTTAAAATTGAGAAGAATAGAGCCCTGATTGAACCTCAGTGTTGAAATTCCAGAATAACACCATTATGCATTAAATATGAATAGTTGTCTGAAATCACAGGCAAGTGGGAGTCACAAGCAGATGGGCACAAAAGATCTAGGCAAATCAGTGGGTATGAGGTTGTCATGTAATTTGTGGGACCTGATATCCTAAGAAGAGAATTCTGGATGTGTCTTTATAGTCTAGTCACACTTCTGGAGTACTCCTTAATTATAGTTTCCCAAGTAGGAATTTTTACATCATTTCAACTAACAAGTTCATACTCCCAGTAGCAAATTTCCTCCCAGGATTTAGGTCACATTTCCAATAATCTGCTTACACACAGTAGAACTGAATATCTCTCATCCCCAGTTTAAGGCCCTCCAACCGTCCTACCCACCTTGCATGCCATGTTCATCTTTGACATATATTGTTCCATTTGCTGGGATGCTCTTTCTTCCAGTTCTTGACAAACTCACTCTCCATAGCCCAACCTCCCCTACCTGCCTCAGTCTGTTGAAACTGTGTTCTCTCTTCCTTTCTGTAACACCATTCCCACAATGCTTGGTGACTTATAGTTATGTAAACTGTGAATTCCTGGGAAAGTGGCCATCATACCCATTCAGCAAATACTTGGTGCCTTTCCTATACTAGGCAATGGTGAGAGAGTTGGGAACAAAACAGATACAAATCCCTGCCTTTATGGAGCTTACATTCCACCTCTGAAAGCTGCTGATAAATAAGTAAGATAAGTAAAATTATTCTTGTTCATCATAGTTTTTCAAAACTTAGGAAAACACTGATACACGGTGAAGATTTTTGAATGGAAGGACAAGAATGCTACTGTGTAATTAGGTACTTAAAATTGTGAATCAGACTCTCATCCAGACTTTGCTACTGGCTGTGTGACTTTGGACGTGGTGCTTATCTTTTTTTCACATTTTAAATAAGAGAATTGGAGAATTGGATTAAACCACCTCTGAAGTCCCTGTAAGCACCAGTACCCTAATTCCAAGGAGTAGATGCTGCACTCCCAAGAAATTTTGTTCAAAGACCTAAGTCTGAACATCACAGTAGACCAAAGATATGTGCTTGTCATCGATAGAGGCAAAGTAATGGAATGATCAAAGTCAAGTGTACTTAATACAAAAATGTTTCTTGAAGGAAGTCAGATAGATTGATAGTGGAGGGAATGAATGGTGACTTTAGAAATGGGTCCTCCGATATTAAGCGCCATGTAAATTAAGTACAGCAGTAAAAGATGAGTCAAGCATCTCTAATCCAAAAATCTGAAGTACTGCAAAATCTGAAACTCTATGAGCCACTGACATGGCATCACGAGTGGAAAATTCTACACGTGACTTCATATAACCGATCACAGTCAAAATGCCAGAATACTAGAAATAGTTTATAAAATTACCTTCAGCTGTGTATATGAAACAAATGAGTTGGTTCCCATTCCAAAGATCTTACTATGTATATGCAAATATTCCAAAATCCAAACCACTTCTCATCCCAAGCATTTTGAAAAGGGAACTCAACCTGTACTTGTTTTCAAATTATAGAGAGCAGAATTTGGTTTAATGTAATAAAGGAGAAAAGGTCGAAAGGGAGGCCTCACACTGATAATTGGGATTGATTTGATGAAAGGGCTTATGGCAGCTTCCTTTTTCTTTAAGATGTCAGACAAGTGTCATACACATTCACAGGCATCTAATTTAGGTTTCAATTTCTGAACTCTTAACTCTTTGATTATGGTACTAGCCACAACCCCTAATTCATTTAATATCTGTATACCTAGAGATACCTGCATAACAATCAGCATTTCTACAACTCTAGCACCTATTTTTCTAAAGCAGAGTAATAAAACATTGAGTAAGTTGTATAAGTGATCCTGGACTATAGAACTGCCTCTTACTATGTGATAGTTATTAAAAATAATTGATATTATTTAACCAACTTTGTTCTGTCAACATTATTTTATTCCTCTTGGCATTTAGTATAATATTTAGCAAATATTTTGATAGGTAAAAAAATTCACCTTTATTTTCTTTCCTAGGTGCTCAAAGTCCTGTTCACAAGCAGTCTAAAAGAATGTCACCCTCACCAAGTGCAAAACCACACAGAGATATGTTAAATCCTCCCTCATCTAGTTTCCTAGTCAAGAATAGGACATCCTTCATTGAAGATAGTGAGTTATGTGTTGTTGGTTCATTAGACTGTTCCTGGGTTGAGAGACAGTTCATTGCCCTGGATATTTGTCTTTTTACTTAGTTGCACTATATAAGAATCTTTTTGGTTTTACAATTTTATTTATAATTTGTGCTCTTAATTGTGAGCTCTCATTTCTGCTTAATATGGTCTAGCCATGTATTTTTGCTTCTACAATTTTATTATCTAAGTTATCTTCTCAGAATATTTGGGGGTTTTAGTTTTTTTTCTTCTTTAAAGGACAATACAGTCTGATTCATTTGTATATCAGTTGATGGTCTTCAACTTATAAATAACAGAATATAGTAATAATATATGAATATAGTAATAGTAATGAATAACAGAATATAGTAACTTGAAAAATATTCTCATTCCTACTTAATACAAAATTTTTATATGGTAGTATTACATAAAATCATTGTTAATGACTAACTGGTTTTCTAACAGGTGGATGAACCATAATTTACATAGCCATTCTTTAAACCATTAGGTTGCCTCTAATTTTTCATTATTTTTATTTCTTTGGGGATTGAACCCAGGAGTGCTTTACCACTGAGCTATATCCCCACTCCATTATTTTTTGAAACAGGGTCTCACTGAGTTGCCCAGGCTGGCCTCAAATTTGTGAACCTCTTGCCTGAGCCTCCCAAGTTGCTGGAATTACAGGTGTACATCACCTTGCCCAGCTCATTATTTTAAAATAACTTTCAGGATCGATTTTTATGCTAAATAAGATTATGTTCATTCTCATTTAATTAAATTTCTGCTTGTTGGCTAAGGATGCATCACTTTTTGTATATTTTTAATGAAGTTTAAAAGATTTATTAGTGTGTGCGTGAATGTGTTTGTATAGTTGTAGGTATATGCAAAATAATTTATGTCTTAGAATTTTATCCTTGATCCATGTTAATTTGTCCTGCCAGCGGAAACCCCTTCTGTGAGTACAGTTCCAAGCGCTAGAAAGCTAGGGGAGCCTATCAGAGCCGCTATTCCTTTACATCCACCCTACCACCCTTCAGAGCCTCGAGCACCCTGCCCTATAGGAAAAGAATACCTGCGTTCAAGTCACTGCTCCCCTGCCATGAATTCATCTGGAGAGCACACAGCATTTTCTGTAAGTGGAAAAATTTGCTTCCATTTGGTTAGAAAGCCCATATTTTTAAAAAATTATGTATCATACTGGATATCAAACCCCAGGGCCTTGCTTATGCTAGGCAAGTGCTCTTCTACCACTGAGCTCGTCCCCAACACTAGAAGCCTATCTACTTAGAGGTCTCTTGTTAGAATGACAGTCAAGCATATTGCATTGTGCTTCTTAAAATTTACTTCCACATACCCCTGCATGTTCTTGTTATAGGAAGGTTGGAATAAGATAAGTGTATAAAAAGGGAAATAAGAAACAACACATATGGAACTTTTGTTTATTTTTGCCAGGCATTTTTGGGTATTTTACAGGAATTGAATAATTTATTCTTCCAAACATTTCTGGAGAAATCAGTATATTTTCCATGGAATCTAATGTAGAGAGGTCAGTATCTGGTCTGAGGTTATACAACAATTGTTAGAGGCAGGATTTGAACTCATGTATTCTGACTTCAGAACACATGTTGTGTATCCGATCTAATAAATTCTTGAAAACCTTTAAAATGTGAAAAAGCAAATTGCCACTGGGCACAGTGATGCATGCCTACAATCCCAGCTATTCAGGAAGCTGAGCTTGACAAGTTTTAAGGCCAGCCTGTAATTTAGTGAGACCCTGTCTCTAAATAAAAAGGTCTGAAATGTTCTCAATGGTAGAGCACCCCTAGGTTCAATGCCCACTACTGCTTTAAAAAAAAAAGTGACTATTCATCCATATTTCTATTATCCAGCATGAACACCTATTAATATCTTTGGCTTTTACTCTTCCCTTTGGTGGGGGGTGGGAGGGAGTTCTTTTTAAATAAAAAAATTCTCTTATTCTGTCCATATGTCCATACTTTCCTAGAAAGAATAGGCAGATATGTGCCAGGGTAAATTTGTAAACAATGACACATTCAATTCTCATTATTAAAAAGTTCAAGCAGTGCAGAAAAGGTACAAAGATGAAATAAGCATCATTAGCATTAGGTGACCATCATTTTAAACATTCTCTGTGTTTATTCAGATAGGAGGGTAGACAGATTAAAAAAAGAGGGAAAGAGGTCATAAGATAATGGTTACCTTTGGGGAAGTCTTGCTGGGGATGGTGTAAGGGCTTCTGAGTTATTGGTAATCTGTTTCTTCACCTCGGTGGCAGTGAATGGGAATATTCATTTTGAAATAATTCACTGAGCTGGACATTTAAATTTCATTTTTAAAATATTTTTAAATTTGATTAAATATATTGCTATTTACTAAACTGTACTAAATTTAATAGAAGAAAAGGATTCTGAAGTGTAATTGAGGATATCATTAAACACCAAATAATGTTTATCACAAATATTTTCTGAAATTCCCTCTAGGAGACAGGTGTATAGTTCAGTGGTAGAGTGTATGCTTAGCATGCTCAAGGCCCTGGGTTTAATCTGTAGCACCAAAACAAACAAGCAGAAAAAGATTCCCTCTAAGGTTAAGAAAATATTGAAAATCTTGGGTTTATATTTATATTCTGAGAAGTTTTATGATTGTTTTAAGTGTTTCACTTTTGGACAGTTCTAGTTGATTCCTCAATAGATGAGATAAAATTTGTGATTTGAGCACTTTTTAATTGTCTAGTTGTAGCCATTACCTCTGAAATTCATGTTTGAGAACCCCTCACCTGCCTTTATATTAGAATGGCATTCTAAGCCACACTGTTTCTCTGAGCAAAAATGATAGACATAGCTCTACCCCTTTGACATTGAGTGTCAATATGGTATTTTGACAAATGCATTTAAAAATAAACATGGAAATTGAAGAACGTAGCTTTATGCCACAGATTCACCCTTGCCCACCCTCAAAAGGGTTCTGCATGTCTTCTTTGTAGCTTTTTCAAATTAACTTTGTTCTATGTTAATAGGAACCAGATGATAAAGTTATCTTAACTTCCAAGGTGCCTGATGATAGTGAACAGGAAACCTATCCAACTCAGGTCCCCAGCCCCAGGGCAAGGAAGATTCCCAAGGGAAAAAGGTAACATTACTCCAGGCTTTCATGTTTATAGTCTGTTTGCAAATGGTGAAAAGTGAAGGGTACACTCTACAAATTTAGCTGTGGAAACCAGCATGAAATATGTATTAAAGCATGTATTACATGGTTATTTTTGAACTAAGTAATGTATAACTGGCTACTTAAATATGTCACATAGTCACTTTCATTATAGAAATGAAAATAGAGCTGCAGTCTCATCATGGGATTCACCCCAGAGGTCAAGAAAGAGGTTAACAGAACAAGAACTACATGCAGTGTCAGAGAAACTCTCTCAACGGCTCTCTGAACTAGATTGGGCAAGTTTTGTTTTTTAATCTTTAATTACTATGAGTAGTAAGCATTTCAGTGATCTTTGGAGGAAGGTGAAAGCTAAAGCGTAGGTATTAGAAAATCAGTTGTGTCTGCCTTAACTGTAAAAATGTTCCAAAAGTCAAGCAGATAAGAAATGAACAAAGATCTCTTAGCCTTTCTTGATATAACCAAGTATGACACAGATTTATCCAAATTGTATTGGCTTCTGATGAAAACAGAATCATTTAATGTACATGATAATGTTAAACCATTTATCTTTAATTTCCCTTTGTCAATAAAGATGGATTTGATATAAAATTGGGTGGATCACTGATTCCCACAAAATGCAATGAGACAACATTGAATTAATTAAACCCTATTTGACTTACTATAAAGTTTACTGAAACCGAGTAGTCATTAGTATTGATACCAACCTTTTAAAAGCTAAAGATGTATAAGCATCTGAAAACTTGTTATTATTAACTATCAGAGGAAACTTTAAAGGTCTGCTTTCTACTTCTAATTTACGTTTTGCTGAAATCAATAAAAGATGTTGAAAAAAATTTTCTCAATAGATGTTAAGAAGTGCTCTAGGTGATCGAATTAAAGACAAGACTAAGCGTGAAGAAGATATTGGAAACAAAGAGATGGAAAATGGAAATGAGGAGACACTGTCTCAGCATAGTGACAGCATCATGGAATATGAGCCAAAGAAGCTAAGACCAGGTACTTGCCCAGAGGGACCTAGAATGGTGGTGTCCATGTGAATTACTTAGGTAGTTCTCTGTGTTTTTAATGACTTTCTCATTTTAAAAATTTCAGAAATATACAAAAGGATCAAAAATAAGAGCAAACTGAAGTTGGTAGTGTTTCCTCTTACCACTTTTTTTTTTTTTTTGGTTTTTGTTTTTGGTACTAGGCATTGAACCCAGGGACACTCTATCATTGAGCTACCAACCCTCTTTATTTTTTTGATACAGGGTCTTTTAAGTTGCCAGGGCTGGCCTTGAACTTGCATTCCTCCTGCGTCAGCTTGGGGATTACAGGGGTGTGCCACCAGGTTGGGTTTATGACTATTTTCATACTTTGACAGTTTATATATTACTTGTCTGAACATTTGTCTTATGTTCTTTAAAATTTTACATAGGACTGGAAATACAGCTCAGTAGTAGAGCTCTTGTCTAGCATGCATGAGGCCCTGGGTTTGATCTCCCATCTCCCTCAAAAAACAAAAATTTAAAAAAATTTACAGATACTCTATATATCATTCTGCAGTCTGCTTTTTTTGTGTTAACATCGTGTTGGAAATCTATCTATTTTGATACTTAAAGGTCCAGCTAATTCATTTTAGCTGCTGTATAACTAAGTTCACACAATGTATCCCACTGGTATGGGAATATACGTCACTATTCATTAGGGAAGAATCTGCACTGCTTAGACGATGCTTACCCATGTTGCTTATAAGCATTCTACTTTGTAAGTATTCATAAGCTATGTATAAGTGTTTTCATCTCCTCCTTAGGACCTTGATGGAAAAGGATGCAGAACACAACCCAGATAATTTACCTTTTCTCCCTCCTCATTGCCAAGAGCACTCCATAGGACTTAGTGTATAACAAGCATTCCACATGTTGAATTCAATCCAAAATTGAATATACAACCTAAATGCTTGAGATAGTTCACATTTGTGTTCATTTGTCTACCTGGTGTGACTAAATACAAATTAGTTATAAAAAAGAACACATTTAGCACATTCATTCTTCTCTTGGATTTGGTGAGAACCAACTAATTGGTTTCCAGCTTAATATTTCTGGCTGTCAGGAACTAATGGTAAATGGCCCTTCTGTTTTGCAGGATTTCCCAAGCACAAAAAGCCGCCTTATAGATCCCATTCGCTTTCTCCATCTCCAGTTAACAAACACAAACAGTTCCAGATAGAGAGGAGGAGGCAGCGTAAGCCAAAAGAAACAGATATCCGCCAGTTTCAAGCAAAGGTATTTCCCCATTCCTTGATTGCTGTTGGGTAGCAGGCCATTTCCCCTCAGCCAGATGGTACCATGGATTAAATTAGCATGCCATTGATTAAAGGTCTAAAATACACTTAATATGCTTTGAGTTAAGTGGATGATAGGGAATTATGTGATATAGTTTATGTCCATCGTAAGGAGCATAAAATTACTCATGAAATTCTCAAGAAAATTAGCTCATTGTTTCAGTGGATTAAGAAAGAGTATGAGTTGGTATTTTTGGAGAGAACTTGAGAGATGAAGGGAAGTTGAGGTGGATTAAACATGATAGGTCACTTTAATTACATGGTGGGTCATTGATCAGAATGAGAATGTAGCCTTTAGAGGAGGCGGTTGGGCTCCAAGAAGGAGACTGGTATGATTAAGATTGCTGAGGACTTTCTGCTATAGAACAGAGATTCTGAAATGTTCATAAATGTAGGACACTTAGTTGTTTGCTGTAGTAGGTTCCATAATCTCTTCCCTCCCTCTTTTTTTTTTTTTGAGGGGGGCACTACTGGGGATTGAATCCAAGACCTCACAGAAATGAGGTAAATGCTCTACTACTGAACCCTTTTTAATTTTATTTTGAGACAGGGTCTCACTAAGTTGCCCAGTCCTCCTGAGTAGCTGGAATTACAGGTATATACTACCATACTTTCTCTTTTTGTGGTACTGGGGACTGAACCCAGTGGCACTCTACCACTGAGCTACATTCCCAGCCCTTTTTATTTTTTGTTTTGAAACAGGAACTCACTAAGTTTTTTAGATTGGTTTGAGCTTGAGATCCTCCTACCTCAGCCTTCTGAGTAGCTAGGACTACAGGCATTTGCCACAGTGCCCAGTTGTATTTATAATAGTGAAGACTAAAATTAATTGAAGTGTCTTACAGTAGTTATATTCAGTATGTAATTCAGCATGTAACTTCCATTTAGGGGAGTATCAAAATAATTACAAAACCTGTGGGAACAAAAAAATGCATAATATGAAATTTCATTTTATGTGCCCCAATTACATATCTTTAAAAACAATATGAAAGGAACTGTTTTAAAAAAGGTGGGAGGGACTGAGCTTGATATTTTGGGGGTGAACGGTTTCCTAGGTGAATTGTTTCCATATATATATATATATATATATATTTCCATATTTATTTATTTATTTTTTTGGTGGTGGTGCTGGGATTTGAACCCAGGGCCTTGTGTTTGCGAGGCAAGCACTCTACCAACTGAGCTATATCCCCAACCCCCATGTATATGTTTTTAACAACTATAATATTATATAACTTTTCCCCCTTTAGGCATTAACTGAAGCATTTGAAAGGGAACTAAGAAGAAATAAAATTCAGGAGAATATTGGACCTCAAAGGATAAATGAGGAGGAGGAGGAAACAGTGGGTAAAAAGTCTCCACTATAATAAATGCACTTGATCAGATCAGTGGGAAGTACTAATTTTTTTTTTTTTTTTTTTAAAGAAAGAAAGAAAAAGGATCAACAGGGCCTTAATCATTAGCTCTTTAGGAAAAGGCAGGATTTCATTTCATAATGTAGGATTTTTTTTCCTTATTCATGAGGTAGTCAAGTTGCTAAATTACAGAAAGACATGTTACCAGAGAAAGCTACTGTTTTCCTTCTGCCTAAAATTTGCATTAGTTTTTAAGGGTTTCTACTTCTAGTAAACCAGGGAGATAAAAAATGGCATAGGCTGACCAAGTAAATGGGGAGTAAGAGAAGACAGAGAAGCCCAGTTACTTTATTGAATGGGAGAAAACCAAAGCATGTTTGATGCCTTTCAAAAGGTTAATACAGAAACTAAGTAAAAGCATGGGGAAAAGCTTATATTAAAATGTTACTCAACAAAATAGTTTATGAAGTACAATATGGTCACAACTAAACATAATACATAGTTGCTTGGGAATTTTTTTAATCCATGTAGGAAAAGTTGTGAAAGAAGCATATCCAAAGCATTAATAGTGGTTATATTTAGAGTGTGGAATGAGGTGACTAAAACTTGAAAAATTCCAAGGGATACCAGGGGCCAAAAGATGCCTTTACCTTAGAATAAATGAATATTAACCAGATTTTTAGAAATTTAAAAGAAAAGTGGGTTGTCTAGGGATTGGTTAGCTATTTTTGTCAATATAGAATGCTTAAGGTGATGTATGAAAGAGTTATACTTCTCTTACTTCCATTCTGTTCTATATCTGCTTTGAAGGGAAAAATATACAGAGAAGCCATTCATACAAGAACTCCAAAACGTAATCAGTCCTGGAAGATTTACTCCAGAAAATCCATAACTCCAAGTCCAAGAGGTGGCTTCCTAAAGCCAAATAAAGCAGCTCCAAGTAAGAACCATAAAATTGTACTTCATGGAAAACTGGCCACCTTTGAAAGTATGCACTTCACACCAAGGACAGCTTTAAAAACTAACATCCACCAGTTAGCAGCAGAAAGTTCCTTCTTTTATCACTGCCATATGACTGGTTTTCTGTAAAGAGAGCTAAAACTCTTAAGAATTGCCTTAGGGAGGCCTGTATAGTGGCACCGAGAGAGAGCCAGGGCTACTGTTTGCAGCTCCAGCTTGAGCCTCACTCTGGTTGCCTTTTTTTGTTTTTGTTGCTGGGAAGTTGGTAGAATGCAGGGGATGCTTGAAGGCAAGCAGATGGCCTGTCCTGCCTCTGTATATTGATAGTTAATGCCTTTTTATTTTTTGTGAGTATTAAGAGTCTTGTTACAAGCAAACAAGGTCATGTGAAATGTCCGATTTTTAACTATTCCCCAAAGACTGCTGGCCTTCCAGCTACATCCCATTAAACAGTTTTTTTTGTAAGCACATGCCTACCAGGAGGGCTGAGGAGTCTTCTGTTTAAACACATAGGAAGCATCCACCTACAGGTGCTGAGGCAGCTGCAGCTGAACAGTTAGTATGGACTTCTCAGGCCAGCATGTCATCCTAAGAATGTTGAGCTATCCTCATTCCTAACAAGTAGTTGGCTTACTCTGATCAGAGAAAGAATGCAAAAGTGATAAGTACATTTAGAATGGCCTTTTTTCAGGATCATCACATCAATTAGATGAGATTTGGTCTACCAGGAAGATGGGGTAAGAGTTCTTGTTGGCAAGTCTCCCAGATTAAGAGCATCTCGTTTGTCCCTGCAGTGAAAGTAAATGAACACAGTCTCTTGCCCCTAATGCTGGAGCAGTTTCCATTTCTCTATGTTTCTGGCCCAACACTAAGCAAAATGTGGAAACAACAAATTGCACAGGTTGAACAGCTCAACAAAGAGGTACATGGGGAGAGCCGATCAAAGAAGAAACTGCAGGATGAAGTAAGTTACCATCAACTTGAAGTGTAGGAATATAAACCAGAAAGGGGAAGAGCTTGTACTTGAACATCACTATTAACTTGCCTTGTATCCCCCTTACAGATAGAAGAAGCCCTGAGGAGGCATGATCTCCTCACTTCCCTTGTGAAGAAAGAATATGAACATAACAAGAGACTGGTATGTCAAGAACAAGTTGGGTATTCTAATTTTGAAACTTAGAAAAGTTTATTCATTTCCTTTTATCTGTATAGCGGGGGCAGCACAGATTCTTCTAACACTTGCCTGCAGAAGCAGTTAAAGCTTTATCCAAAATTGATGAGGGAGAAATGCTATAGAAATGTTATATACAATTTTTTTTTTCTAGTGCTGGAAATTGAACCCAGGGGTTCTCTATCACTGAGCTACCTCCCCAGTGCTTTTTAGTTTTCATTTGAGACAGGGTCTCACTGAGTTGCTTAGGATCTCGAAGAGTTGCTAAAGCTGGCTTTGAACTTGCCATCCCTTCCTCAGCCTCCTGAGGTTCTGGGATTACAGGTGTGCACCATCATATCCAGCTTTAGTGCTGTATACTTTATATCCAGTTTCATTTAGCCTTTATAGTAACAATTTGAGATGTTTTCTATGAAATGTAAAACCTGAGACTTTAGATGGTAACTTGCTCTGGGGGCAAGGGGTGCAGCTGAGATTGTGATGCAGTTTCTTTCTCTCCCTTCACAGCCCCTTCTAGGTGCAAGGCAGTTGTAGCTTATTGCTTTTTGCCCTCCCATCTTTCTCTGTTCCCATGTAGAGAGCTGAAGTGGTTTTCCAGCTTCCATTTTAATTTTGATTCTTTTTCTTTTTTTTTTTTTTTTTTTTTGGTACTAGGAATTGAACCCAAGGGTGCTTTACCACTAAACTAGTCCTTTTTATTTTTTGAGACAGGGGTCTCACTAAGTTGAAAAGGCTGGCCTTGAACTTGATCTTCCTGCCTCAACTTCCTAAGGTTCCTAAGTTGTGCCACCATGCCCAGCTGCTTCCATTGTAATTTGGATTGGGATTCATACCTAGCACAACATAGTCCCTTTTAAGTATAGTGAAGGAAGAGGTCAGAGGTCAGTCCGCCAAAGGAAGCGATTTTAAAACCTTTGATTGGGGGGCTCAGTGGTAGAGCGCTTGCCTAGAACACACAAGGCCCTGGGATAGATCTAAGCCCTGACAAAAATAAAGGGGGAGAAAAACACCTTTGGTTGAATGTAGAGTTGAGATAAGCCATTAGAACTATAATCCTAAACAGTTCAAAATGCTACCTAAGAACTGCTTAGGTTGCCTTGGTATGGGAAAAAACAATATCTGAACATTTGAGTTGGAGGCTTTGGGCACAGGACCTCATTTCATCCTAACTGCTTTGATATTGTCTGATTTCCTAGTTTGAGCCTAATTACTCTTGACAACTCAAGCTTGAAAGTCCAGATTGCCATTTTTCTTGCTCTTGTTAAGTTGGCATTGGCTGTGACACTTGGTGACCCCTAGTGGAGTGAGGAGGTGAGACCCTCAAATTTGGGGGTGCTCAGGTCCTGGCTGCTCTCTGCATGATTGAGGCTCATTTCAGATTGTGCTACATTTCAGATCAAGGTGATGAAGCTGCAAAGGCTGAGGGCTTCTGGGAGCTGATGGTTTTCCACACACTGTCCAGGATACAGGGCCACTGTTCCTGCATGGCTGCCTTTCTGCTCAAAGGCATGAGGGACTGTCGGGGGATAAGAAAGCTCATATCTGCCTTCCTCTTACCCTTATATCCTCTTCTCCTTTCCCAGCAAGACTTCAAGGACTGCATTTATAGACAGAGGTTGACCCAATCGAAAATAAAAGAAAATCGTCAGCAAATTATTCGTGCCCGAAAGTATTATGATGATTATAGAGTTCAGTTGCGTGCAAAAATGATGAGAATGAGAACCCGAGAAGAAATGGTAAGTATGCTCTTTCTGTCCAGCCCTGTTAAGGTGAATTTTGTCTACAAAGAAAGACTACTTTCTTTGTTGTAATTCTTGCCTCAGTTTAAATCTGAAATCCAAGCCAGGCATGGTGGCACACACCTATAATCCCAGTGACTCAGGAGGCAGAGGCAAGAAAATCACAAGTTCAAAACCATCCTCAGCAACTTAGCAAGACCCTGTCTCAAAATGAAAATAAAAAGGTCAGGGGATATAGCTCAGGGGTTCAATCCCAGTACCAAAAAAAAAAAAAAAAAAAACCAAAACAAAAAACGGAGAACACGTGGCATATTCAAACCCCCTGAACTGTTTTCTTTTCCAAGGCTCCTCAAATGCTAACCACCTAACATTGTGCCGCACAATGCAGGGCAGCATGTTCTGCTCTGGGGTTCCTGCCATATACAAATGGCTGCTTGAAGATGCTGAACACTGTTAATCAAATACATATCAAAACGATATACCACTAACACAAGAATGGGAAAACAAAAGATGAGTTGATAAGGATGAGAAGAAGTCAGAACTCCCATGCAGGGCTAGTGAGGTTGTAAACGTATGATTGCTTTGGAAAACAATTTGGCAGGTCTTCAAGAAGACCATAGAGTTAATTATGACCCAGTAATTTCATCCCTAGATATGAACCTGCATACAAACGTACACGCATATTCATAGCAGCATTATTTCTAATAGCCAGAAAGGGGAAATAGCTAATATGTCCATCAGCTGATGAATGGATGAACAAAATGTATATTCACATAGTATAATATTTGACAAGAAGGAATGAAGTACTGATACATACTGTAATATAGATAAAACTTGAAAACATAATGCTCAGTGAAAGAAGTGTCCAGAATAGGTAAATCCATAGAGACAAAAAGTAGATTAAGGGTGCCAGCTAAAAGAGGGGAGCATGGGGAATGACTGCCAACAGAGATGAGGTTTCTTTCTGGGGTGATGAAAATGTTCTGAAACTAGTGGTAATAGTGGCAGTTCTGAATTATCAAAACCTACCAAAGTGTACAGTTTTAAGAGGGAGGGTTAGTTTAATGGTATGTGAATAATATCCTAATAAAGCTGCTATTTTAAAAAAATCTGAGAAAAATATTATTGGTATTTACCTCTAGTTGAGCAAAATGATATTCCTAAATGAATACATCTTTATCATCAAATGACAGATATTTAAGAAACTGTTTGAGGAAGGTTTACAAATTCAGAAACAAAGATTACAAGACCTGAGAAACTATGCCAAAGAAAAGCGAGATGAAGAAAAGAGACAGCATCAGAATGAACTAGACTCGATGGAGAACTACTATAAGGACCAGGTGAGCTCACTGTCACTCTTAGTAGAATGCGCTGGATCCTGACCACCTGTGTCAAAAGTTGGCTTGTATACCAACAAGAAACCTCCATGTTAATTCAGAACTTTGCAGCACTATATAGATTATAGTAACTCCATTTTCAAGACAAATTTAAAATAAAATAAGCCAGTGCTTTGCCATACTATATAATATATATTGCTTTTTTCATTAAGACAAGCTCTTAAGCCTGCAAACATTTGTATAAGAATTTCTACATTTAGACTACAAACATTTTGTTGGTTTTTCTTCTTCCCTCTAACAGTTTTCATTGCTGGCAGAAGCCATATCACAGGAACGTCAGGAACTCAAAGCCCGAGAGAAATTCCAGGCTCAGGTAATAATTAACAGGTCAGAAATTTTGTAGGAAATAGAAAACTGTATTGTACCTTTTTAGGGAATGGAGAAAATGCTAATGAGATGAGCCATCTGCAGTCCAAGATATTTGTCCTGTGAGTTTAACTTTACTCATTCAGGTCTCTGTAAGAGCTGATGCTGAATTATAAAATTGTTCGAGGAGCTTAAAGATGGAGAGATACTAAAAATAGACAAGGGCCTAGATAAATGTTTTGAGTAGCCGGATGACATGAATTCTCTTTTAGACATTACATAAGGTGAAGAGGGAGCTGAGATCTAAGATGGAGAAGGAAATTCAGCAACTACAGAACATGATAACGCAGAATGACGATGATGCTTTCTTCCGGGAACTGGAAGCTGAGCGCTTCAGAGCTCGGCTGCAGCTGGCTTCTTTTCAGTACAGTCGAAATCCCTTCTCACGGGGTCAGACCTCATAGGTGAGGTTTCTGGAGGCCTTTACCAGGACAGAGCTAGAACTGAGCCAGTAAACAGTCTGAAACAGAAGAATTTTTTAAATGCCTTATCTGTGTATTCATTCCAATACTCATAATTTTTTTAAAAAAAATAAAAGTGTTTTCTTTATAAAGCTTATTGCTTTTCTCTCTCTTTTTGGGTACTGGGGATTGAATCCAGAGGCAGTTTACCATTAAGCAGCATTCCCAGGCCTTTTCATTTTTTATTTGAAGACAGGGTCTCACTAAGTCACTAAGTTGCTTTAGAGCCAAAGTTGCAGGGGCTGGCTTCAAACCTGGCATCCTCCTGCCTCAGCCTCCTGAGTCTCTGTTGATTACAGTCATGTGCCACCACACCCAGCTTACTTTTGAATTTGACTTCAACCTGGAAAGGGGAAATAAAGGCACACATTCTTCATCACTCAGATTTGTGCTAAAGCAATTATTATTAACTGAGCAGCCAGCCCATGAAGCCTGTTGCTGCATGTCAACAAGAAGTTTTAAAACACACACACACACACACACACACACTTGAGGATTCTCCCCAAATTGGAGAAAAGCTAGACTACTGGCTGGTCATCAGAGGTAGATCTTTGGGTTGAACCTTTACTGTAACTGTATGTGCAGGTTTCTCACAACACGTTGGAAGATGAGAAAGAATAAGCATTGTGGCTTTTTCTGGGTGGGAGAAGACAACAGTGAGAAGCAGCAAAGGTATAAAGCCAGAGGTTTGCACCTCAAAGGAGCACGGGTAATTGCAGATGGGAGGAAGCATAATGGGCTCAATGTGAGCAACAGCACACCAACCCCCACTGTGGTTGGGGTATATGAGGAAAGAGAACCCATGCAGAGATAGTGTCCTTCATTGACGAGGAGGCATTAAAGAAAGCCAAGAGCAGAAAGCTTCAGATCAGTTATGGATATGGGACCTTGCTGGTCAAAGCCAGGGAGGGGCATAGGGCACCACAGCAGGGATGCCAGGAGAAGAGGTGGCCGTGAAGGCACGTAGAAGAGCATGGGGAGGAGCTTATCAGTGAAGCAGTGCCCAAGGAGACATCAAAGGGCGAGAGCTGACTGTCCTAGAGAAAAGCAGGCAACTGGATCAAAAGCTGGTGTCTTAAGTGCTGCCCTCACAGAATGGCAGCTGATAAAACAGTGAGCTACCAGGCAAAGTCCTTTTTTACTCCCGGAGCAAAATCAACTGCTCTATCAGCCACATTTGGGAAATTTGCTGAGCGAAGTGAGGTTTAACCATGTGCTCCTCCCATCAGGACTGACTCCTTCGCTGTAGCAAACCTTGGCCTTCACTGAGACACAGGCTGGAAGTTCAATTTTCTAACAGCCATCCACAGCTATGACAGCGAGCCTTGCACACAGGAGGAATACAGTAAATATCTGCTGAATGAACAAAAAAGTCACATTTAGGGCAAATAACTTCCATGTAAAGTTTAACCTACCGTGTGTCTAGTTGCTAAGAGTGCTACCACAGGAAGGTAACCCTTCTGTGTAATTGCCTCGTCTATTCTGGTGCTAGGCTCCTATCCTGTTACATCTGGGATATAAAGTACAAATAAATGTAGTGGGAAACAGTTAACCTTGATTATAAACAGCAAAGGGTCTCAGGTTACCACACAGCAGAAAAACTTCCAACAAACATTAGTTAAATCAAAATTTCAGGTAACTACAGACTATTAAAAATCTGTACTAAAACCTTACAAATTTTAGCTAAAAGCAGTTCATGTGGCAATGAGTACAAAGCAAAAAATAAATTTCAAATGAATATTAAAAGCACAGCATGTCCATTCCTAGAATTCTTAATACACTGCTGCTACTTACAGGTTCCCCAGGTGGTCCATTCTGTTGTAGCCTGTGCTGTGTAGAGACTCACATAGACCATATTCTAGATGAAAAATAAATATGCCACATGCATGTCCTCTCCCACCTATGTATCTTAGCTGGACTTTCATCTACTAGCATTTATAGAGTTGTAAATCATACACCTTATAAGTCCTTCGCTTCTAGGGAAAGTAAAACTAATTTCTTCTTTTCATTTTGACGATTTTCTTGCAACACTAAGGCAGGGCTGGCAAATGTGAGGTCCCTACCACAGCTCTGCCCTTCAGGCCCAACAGTCCTAGGTACAGATGGGTTTCAGGACCACATCACTCTTCCCTCCACTAAACCCAGGTAGACCTCACGGCCCCCAGCAGGCATGGGTAACTCATCAAGTTGCCATGGCAGGAGAAAACATGCAACTTCCTGCTCTACCGGAGAAAGAGAAGGGGTCCTGAGCTCTCTAATGGGATAAAGAGTCAACTAAGAAAAGGCATGCATTCTTATCACCTTTTGTAGAGCCAATCAAATTTTTTCAAGACAATTCATTACAAACAACATTCTTTAAAAACGTTGATGCTGTGACAGTGCAAACAGCATTCATTTTATTGCTCAACTTCGGCATGGGCACATACATAGTTAATTTTTAAAAACCATTTATGTAGATGTTATTGATAAAGCTCATGTAACAACTGAGTGAAAATGAAAATACAAAGAATATCAAAGCTAAAACACTCTGTAATAAATACAAATACAATGAAAATGATAAAACTTTGTTTTTAAAGTCAGTTCAAAGAGAAGGAAGAAAATTACATAAAGTGAACTAATTACACCTAAAGATAAAACAACTCAGCATTTGGTACAATCATCATCCTAATGTAAGAATGTTAAATATCACAAATGGCATCCGTTGACTGCACGGCAGCTTAAACTCAGAAGCAGAGGGAGCTAGCTGCTCTACCAGACCATAGAGGTGGCTGGAACCATCTCTAACTCTGGCCAGCGCCATCAGTCCAATGCACCGCAAGTTTAAAGCAGATTTAGTGTTGTAAAATAAAACAAATTACATTGTACTTAAAAGAAGAGAAACTTGTGCTCTGGACTGTAAATACAAAAAAGAAAAAAAGGACTTGATAAAAATTAAACCCATTCGGGGCAACAAACTATGTGCAAAACAAAATATACACTATACAACAGCACTATTCAAGAATAAGAACTCTTTACACCATGAAACAAGGCCTTTGAATCAAAACGCACTGTGGTACTGCAATATAAGCTCTACAAAGTAATCACTGTTCAAAATAAAAAATTCATGAGGGAAAGGCAACAGTATGGACCAGGTGACACCTACATATCTCAAATAACAGCTAGATAAAGGACAGGGAAGAAGAACAGTGTGGAAATAAATATTCACATTAAACATGAGGTGCAAGTCCAAGTTTCAATGACACACTGGGCGGGGGGAATTGTTTGCTTAGCACCCATTTGGAAGTAATCAGTTGATGTAATCTTGAAATCTAAATAATGTTTTCATTTATCATGTTGGTGATGCCATGTGTAGGATGATTTCTTAAAGCTCCACTAAGTCATTATTATAAAGTTAAAAGGCACTCAAGGAGATGGTATTTGCCTGCTTTATTTTTACTTATTTTTTATTTTTTAATTATTTTTTTATGTGTGCGGTACTGGGGATTGAGCCCAGGGGGTGCTCTACCACTAAGCTATATCCCTAGCCCCTTTTATTTTTTGAGACAGGGTCTCAGTAAGTTGCTGAGGCTGAACTCAAACTTGTGATCATCTTGCCTCAGCCTCCCAAGTAACAGATTACAGGTGTGCACCACCATGTCAGCTTTGCCTTCTTCATACTGTACGTGAAAACTGTTAATATCATTTCATTGTTACTGCATCCCTGTCAATTACCATTTTAGGAAGTACTCATCGTGTATTTTCTTTTTACTTAAGTATCTTAAGAGTAGGCACAACTACAACTGCACTCAGGCTTTATTATAAGAGAGATGGACCTGTAACCAATGTATTATCACAAAAGCTAAAAAAATCACTGACAATCAAACAGCATTTCTGTACATTTCAAGATAGTCTTTAGTACTAAAGAATGCAGTAGGAAAAACCGTGGGAAAAAAGGCTGGCATAAGCACATTACTGCTGCACAGTTATGATTATGACTAGCTTTTGTAGCAGTCAAATTTGGCCAAATAAAATACGTTAAAATACTCAGAAACTACACAGGTAGTTCTCCAACTGTTTTTAAAGCAGCAAAGTCTCTGCTTCTTTTATCCTACTTATTTCCCTACCCCCACCCCAACACACCCCAGGAAAGCTTACTTAGAATTCCAATATATAAAAGAAAAACACAGAAGCTGCTCTGAGTCAAGGGAGAAGGGACAGGGATAGAGGTTCCTACCAATACCAGCTAGGCTTTCCCTCCCTCTCTAAACTGTCACTCATCAGGCACCTGTGAGGAGCCCTTTGGCTTCAAGAACACAGACTGGAACCCACTGTATCACATAAAACAACACAAATGTTCTATGCGCTCGATATTTAAACTGCAAAATCCAAAAGTTGTCCAAATTTCACACTGATGTTTTTAAAAACAGAAGAGTACATATTTTTGATGGTTGAATTTAAAAATCCACCTGTGATTTCAGATTTTTCCAATCCCTCACCCCCAGAGTTTTGGTTGCCTTCTGGATTGAGTGATAAGCCACACACCTTGAAAGCTCAGATGCAGATTTTCAACATTGAGGGAACTGGGATTCCTTTACTTCCAAAATTAACTCTTCAGTTTTAAAGTGATTTGTACCATGGAATTTAAGCTTGCTAAATAATCTTTAGAAGAAAATTTTCATTTCTGATCATTTTAGTTGATTGAAGTTATGAGTGGCTAAACAAAGCTCCAGTGTGGTTTACTTGATAGCAACTTAACACTGTAATTAAAATATAAATTAGGTGCACTTATTAGAGGCTTTGGTTTACAAGAGTAGTATATATACTAAATACAAGCTGACCCAGCAGAAGAATGAAAATCCTAACCCTTCCACATGCTCTGAGAAACTATAAAAATGCAGTATTCCCATTTAAGGTGAAAAGTAATTTCAAAAAGTCCTGATCATATTGATTCAAGATTAAAAACATCATGTCTTTTAAAAACGTCTTCTTAAAAACAGGAACCCCTGAACATATCTTACAGTAAGAAACTACTAAGTTCAGACTGAATGGTTGCATTAGGAATTTGATAACCAAAATTATATAGCTGTATTTCCAGGAAAATCATGCTTGAAAAATATAAAAAACAACCCACATAGGCTAGGCTGAACCACATAATGCAAAATACAATGCTCTATAGAAAAAACATGATTAAACATGTAAATGGCTTAATTTCTTAAAGATAATGATTAGCCAATTTAGCCAATTGTTTACAAAGGTAGAATAATTCAAAATAACTTTATTTTTTTTTTTTTTACAAAGAGCAAGTACAGGAGCTGTTCAAAATCATGTATTCAATCGAAATGAAATGTGACTTGTACCGACTGCTGAAGTTGTCTTGATGTGTGAAAGACTTGAAATCTGTGAAGCGTTCTGAATAGATTACCTTTTATAAAAATAGTAGTAGTCTTTAAGTGTAGAATACTGCCTAACTCTGGAAATGCAGGAAAAGTCAGCATTCTGTAAGGTTCAAGATATTAATTTTAAATAGCAGCTGAATGTGTCCTCATGGCAAAGCATAAAGACTTTTTTTCCTTGAAAAGGAATTTCAAAATTGTCCTTTCCCCTCACAGTGTCCTAAAATTTAGGGGGGGTGGGGGCACTTTCCTGTATTTCAGCATTCTTTGAAACTCTGCTGAAGGGAGGCTGTCAGTCAGGGGTATAAATAGAGTCTGGGTAAGTCCTTGAAGTTCATCATTCCACAGCAAATCCACATGTTTCTTCAATGGCTGTTAGCAGCTTTTCATAGAGCTTTTCATAGCTTTCATAGGGCGGAATGTCTATTCGATTGAAGCTGTGAATAAGTAAATCAGATTTTACACAGTTCATTTAAATTGACCTATATGTTAAGTGTATACTAATACAACCACATCAATCTTAGTGTCACACAGAAAGTTAAAGACTGTATTTTTTCTAAAGTATAGATTACCAGTTTGGGGTTTTCCTACAATTTCTGAATAATATTTACTTTTAAATCTCTTAATTCTCTTATTTATCATTCCTTTTAAATGTGATTTAGAACAATAAATGAAAAATTTGTTAGGAACTAACACACACCTACATGGGACAGGGAGGAAAGTTACAAAAATAACATACCAGGTATGGGCTTTTGGCAGGTTGTTAGTACAGGCATCGATCTGGTGTATGGTAAAGAGGCGTGGGCCTGCAGCACCTGCAAAGAAAAAAATGGGTCAAATCACCACAGGTGCATGTCTCCATCTCTAAAATCTTAGATTAAAACTGGTACATAAGCCACAAGATCTAGGGATAGGAGAATGCTGTAAATCCACACATGCTACCTCAGGGTAGCAGGAAAAGAATCTGGGTTTTTAAAGTTGGTTTGGATAAGGCTGGATGCCTTAATATGCTAGAATTTCATTTTTGGAAAGAGTTGAGAATTGAAATCCTTTTGTCAACTTCTTTTAAGATCAATAGTCCAAAGAATGGGCAAATCCAAGATAAAACACATATGCAAACATTTTTAAAAAATGATAACCTAATGCAAATTCAGATTTCAAGACTCAAAATGGGCTAAGCAGATTAGTAGTCTATCATATACCATTTTACCACAGATGCCCCATACAAATATCTGGAGGACAAATACAATTTTGAGCTCTCCAAACCAGGAAGGTAAACACAACTCAAAGGCAGCTTTGTCTACGGAATTACAAGGTATGCACTGTGGTGGCACTGATATTATGTACCAGTCTTGCTTTGTGTATCCTCCCTCATCACTCAGCAGCTTTAAAATGAAGAGCTTAAGGGGTAAAGAAAGCACATGAAGTACCACAATCACTAGCAATATTATCAACTCATCCAAAATTAAACAGCTCATTCCACAGAAAACAATCCTTAAAAAATGGAATATGGTTATACATCAATGGTCTGAAGCCATGCAATAATTGATGTGCTCTGACCAAACAGATGGCTTCCATGACTCATGCTGCCTCTTTCTATTAAAGGAAAGAGTAGAGGGGGAAGTCATCCCAGGTAGGTAAATGTTCTGCCAGGTTGAAACGTGAACATGGAAATGAACAACTTCTACTATAGGAATGTGCAACGGAAGTAAAAGCAACGACCAGAAAACAAAAGGCAGTCCACAAACAGTCCAGTCTAGCATGCGGCACTCACTACAATCACAGAGAACCCCGCAGAAAAGTCTCTTGGGAGGGGAACAAGAGAAGGGAGGAGAAGAAGGTTTCACAGTGTGTGAGTTCCAGATAAGAAACAGTGACTAGAGAATCTGTTTATAAGTACATGGTTTGTAAAAGATCTGTACAAACCAAATATTGCCACCCCAACCCCACCTCCAGAAGCTTAGATGCCATGTGCCTGTCTCTCCCTGGGTTTTTACCTTGTAGTGCTTTGAAGCCCTGCAGAGGCACTCTAGATGATCCTGTCACAAACTGAAGCAATCGTGCTCGTCGCTCTTCATCAAAAAACTCCACAGCTTTCCAGAACCACTTGACGACATTGCTGTCTGGTGTACAGTGTTTTAACCGGGTGTTTACCTTCCAGTCACTGACATCTATCTTTCCAAGTCCACAAATAATGAGCTGTTAAAATATTGCCCAAGCAGATGAGTCAGTGAAAACCAAGCCACACTCAAAATTCCTCAAAACAGAACTTTAGATTTGTGATGTATTCTCACTTGGTGGCTCTTAATTAAAGGTGCACATGAGAAAGCTTCTAAAAATATACACACCAGGTCCTGTCTGTGCTCAGACATTCTAATTCTTTGCATCTGGATGAAAGGATCTGTAGTTTAGAAACCAACAGAGGTTTCTATTCAATGTAGGTTCCCTCTCCGGAATCTGAAAAGCACCACTGTGATGAACTCAACAAGACTAAAGAATTGTGCACATTCCATAGTTTTATAATAGAATTCTACTTTTTAAAAAAATGGACAGAAATGAGACACATACAGTTTATTTGTGCCTTCCTCAGACCCACATCACATTCTATTGGTTTCAACACTATTAGCTTTGTCATTGGGGGACATTTCAATTCCCTCCATCAACCAACAGTTTCCTCTGTTGTAAAATGACAGTCCCCACAACATTACTCTATGTAAATTTATGATTACACAAATGGTATGCCTTTACGCCATGTACAAACAGAGAAACAACATGTATCCCATTTGTTTACAATAAAAATAAATAAATAAAAAATAAAATGACAGTCCCCATGAAAGGGACTCACAGTACACAGCAACTCATGAAATGTTGAGAATAAGTGATTAACACAACTTGTTTAATTATCTTAAAATTATATTAAAATATGAAATACATGAACACATTGATATAGACCCCTGCTTGGCATCCTGATGCAGAGTTAGTAGAGATGAACTACATCAAAATCATTTTGGCACTACTAATACATCTCTTTAGGATCCAAGACTAACTCATTTTGTTACTCTAACATGTTTAAAACAGTGAATTATGAAATTATGAAAGTGTATAATATAAAACATAATGTAACTTGTGTATCCTAGATCTTATATAATTAATCCTACTAATCCAGGGTAACTCTAAAAAATTTTAACAATTTCATTAGTAGCTGAAACTATATAGTAAATCCTACCCCTACTGAACAAGATCTCCAACAAAGTTTGTATAGGCTTCTAAAAGACTACTTAATATAAGCCACACTAAACTGGGAAGAGGCTATCCTAAAAGGATTATGGATGCATTCAGAACACAAAAGACACCTTCCAAATTCTTTACTTCAGAGGAGTGGCAATTAGAAAGCAAACTCCTCATTTGTTTCATAAACAGATGAAAAGGTCCTGTATTTCAACTTTAGTGTCCCTCCTCTTCCTGACCACCTCCTCCTGGCCATATTACTGTGAATAATTCAGTTGCAGAACGAATGGGGATAGCACTAAGTCAAATGAATCTTTTTAGATTTATTTGCTAACAGCTGTTAGTACATTTAATTAGAACACTGCTATTAATGAATACAATCATGTTTAAGTTAGCTGCAGACTTCTAATATTTATGTGATCTCTAACCACTAAATAAATTTGGGATGTTTGGTAGAATAAAACCTCATTAATTTTTCAAAGTAGTTCAGAAGAAAATTCAAATGTGTTTGTTAGATGTTCATTATAACTTTAACCAGATAGTTAAACTTTAACCTATTAAAGATGTTAATTTTAACCTTAACCATCTTTAACCAGACCTGAGGTGCTGTAAGGACTAACTTTAAACAGAAACAAGAAATGTTTAATTGCTGAGTAGAGTTACTATTAGTATATGAATGTTTCTAAAGGTCTAAGGATGATTAGATACTGTAAAGTTTTCCCAAGTGTTTTATTTCCCCTAATGATCTACTAAATGTTTTCTAGCAAAGTTTAGTACAAACCTAACTGAGATTAAACCTTTACCTAAGTAAATTTCAATATGGTAGAGACCAATTGATAAGGTTTTGTTTGGTTTGGTTTGATTTGGTACTGGGGATTGAACTCGGGGGCACTTAAACCACTGAGCCACATTCCCACCCCTATTTTATATTTTATTTAGAGAGAGGGTCTCACTGATTTGCTTAGTCCTTAGTGCCTCATCATTGTTGAGGCTGGCTTTGAACTGGAGATCCTCCTGCCTCAGCCTCCCAAGATACTGGGATTATAGGTATGCACCACTGCACTCAGCATGATAAGGTATCAAAAAATAGCCTTGATAAGGTTCAGTTAAATCAATCACTAAATTGTGGAATAGAAAAAACACTGGAAAAACATACACAGAAACATAAAATCTATTTAAGGGAAGATAGGACAATAAGGAAATACAAATTAAGAATGCGCACAATGTGCCAGGCACAGTGGTACCTGGACCAGGAGGCCGAGATAGAAAAATATCAAATTCAAGGTTAGCGTCAGGAATTTTGTGAGACCCTGTGTTGAAATAAAAAATAAGAAGTGCTAGGGATTATGGCTCAGTGGTAAAGTGCCTCTAGGTCCCAGTACCAAAAGGGGGGGGGGGGGGGGGGGGAAGGTACATAATGTAAGAGACATTGCTCACTCAAAGAAATTCCAAGTATAAAAGACTTCCTGTAAATAAAAATTCTCACAGTATTGAACCATAAAACTTTAAAAGCATTAGAAATACAACTTACCTCTAAAACTAAGAAACAAAATAATTTCTCATCTTTTCTTATCATACTAGATGACACCATAACATGGATGTACTGACCTCTAACTCTTTCTCATCAAATGTCTTCAGTAGGTGCTGGGGAATCACTTCATTAAACCCTTTCTGCAGAGCCAGGAACTGAGCCTCGATGCCTCGTAAAAACCTCCAATTCACATAGAGCCTGTAAACATTGGACAGGGGTTTCATATGATCAGATATTCAGATTTGGTAATTACTGTGAATCACTTCTTTAGCAACATTGTACTTTATAAACATCTAGCATCAAGAATTTATTCTAGGGCTGGGGAGATAGCTCAGTCGGTAAAGTGCTTGCCTTGCAAACACAAGGCCCTGGGTTCGATCCCCAGCACTGCAAAAAAACAAGAACAAAAAAAAAAAAAAAAAAAGAATTTATTCTAGGAATGGGGTTGTGCCTCCATGGTAGGGAGGCCTGCCTGGCATGTGTGAGGCACTGAGTTTGATTCTCGGTACCACATATAAATAAATAAATAAAGGTTCAAAAAAATGTTTAAAAATTTATTCTAAAGTCTTAAAAAAATCTCAAACTAATGGGGACAGATAGATCCTGAGCTGTGAGGCAGTTCAAAGTAGATACAATGTAAAATTCCATAAATAAAAGCAGTATCAATGAAGCAATTCTTCAAATCAGAGAAACTACTGGTAAACAGGAAGTCTATTAGAACTTAGATGGTCTGAGGTTCACCTTCTATTGGCTGAGGTGTACATGGTGTATGTGCTTCTTAATGTGTACATGGCCCTGGGTTCAATTCCCAGCATGCATACACAAAAAACTTGATAAAAATTCTTTCTTTTAACAAAATTCCAACAAACCAGATAAAAGAGCCCAGTGACTAAGATGATGACCATTTTTTCTGGCTGTATTTGAAAATATTATCAGAATGTGTTGCTGTGTATTCTGTTTATATTTAAGGCAGGAAAATAAAAGAGGAGATAGAAAATCCTCATATCCAAAATGAGAAGAAACTAGCCAATAGCACTTTTTGAATACTCATTGTTCCTGGAAGCTATAAAAAAGTCTGGAAGATGACATTTTATATTTTTTTGAAAAGTACACTAAACTATATACACTGTTGTGTAACTTGTGCTAACTGGAGTTTGTCATTTATAAATGAATTGCTTTTATTTACCTGTCTACCCAGGAAACGGTTCCATCTAATACATCATGACTACTCATCTGTCAAATTTGTTATCAACATTTTCTTTTCCAAACTTGGATAACTAGTTCTCTAATAAATAAGTGATTTAATATCACATTGTTTGGAGGACCTGTTTGATGGTTTAAAGTGGCAGCAAAACTATATAACTCTTGTCCCTGTTTATCTCATTTGGGCAGTTGTACAGGGATTATTACTGTGTCGGTAAACACATGAGCCCTGGAGAAAGTAAATCTAGGAACTGAGGACACACTGGATCCTAGAACTGATTTGCTCCTGAGATGAGGGAAATTACCAGTCACTCTTACAGTTTTTACCAGAAATATAACAGAGTTGTCACCAATATACACAAAAATCAAACATTAACCATGTAGACCAAGTGAAACCTCAAAGTCCATTCTTCTACCCTCTTAACCCTCCCCATTCCCAGGCCACTACCTTTGCTCCCTCCTTCTAGGCAAATACTATATTTGATATACAGCCATATAATTATAAAACACAACTTTGTCCCTAAGTAATTCTTCTAGAACTTGCTTCTTAAACCTTACTGCTTATACAATCTCTCTTTCAAACATACACATAATATTCTACTGAATGTATTCATAATCATATTACTCTAAAAACATTTTGGTAATTTTTTACAAGCATTCATTAATTGAACATCCTTATTCATATTTCTTTAATTATATGTGTTTTTCTGTAGGGGAGTCCTAAAAACAGAACTGCTAGTTAAAGGGCATATACATGTTCACTTTGGTAACTGTTATAAAACTGCTTTCCAAAAATCCCATCAACAGTATGAAACTGATTTTGAAAGAAGGAAAATTTTAGCTAATAAGATTTGGGGACATAAGATATACAAAATAGCACAGCGTTCATGTTTCCGTGTACATACGAAGTTCAAACTCCTAAATCTGATTATCAGTTTTTTACTTAGAAGACTTTAGTTACCATAATAAGTATTAAATCGATATTTCAAATTTCTTCAATTTATATTTTATAAAACTTGGAGAATATTTTTTCTTGTATTTCTCCCTCAAACTATGTACTCATTTATACGTCGGCAAAGTGCTAGCGATATAGCCCAAAGTAGCTCTGCACTGTTCCCTGAGATAGCTACACTGCACATGGCTTTGATGCTCCCTGTCTCCTGGGTTCCCAACTTTGTACAGCCCCTCCTCCACAATGAATCTAGGCTGGCATGTGACTCACTTCAACCAAAAGAATACAGCAGAAACTGTGTTGACCAGTGCCAGACTTGGGTCTTAAAAAGATCTGGCAGCTTTCTCTCCTCCTCGCTGTCACGCTCTCTCCTCCATTTCACTCTCTCAGGCAATCTCGATCTTCTCTGTCTCTGTCTCTGTCTGTCTGTCTGTCTGTCTGTCTCTGTCTCTGTCTCTCTCTCTCTCTCTCTCTCTCTCTCTCTCTCTCTCTTCCTCTCATTTTCTCTCTTACCCTGCAGGGAGACACTCTGCCTCTGTGCTTAATAAAAAAAGATCTGGCAGCTTCTGCTTTTCTGCTCTGGGAAACCAGCACAAAAGGAATCTGACTATCTTCTGGGAGAGAGACAGAGGTCTTTCATACTATGAAGGGAGTACCAAGGAGCCCAGTGACAATGAGGCCCCAGACAATGCCCCCAGATGAGAGTTGTTCCTGCCAGCCCTCAGCCATTTCAGCTATCCTAGCTGAGTTCTCATTTATATGAATGAAGAGACAGACCACTTTGGCCCCTTAGTCCAACTGACATCTTGTGGAATAGCAGTATGCCATCCCTGATATTCTTTGCTCAAATCACTGACCCCTGGAATTGTGAAAAACAATAAACAGTGATTGTTTTTAAGTGACTAAATTCTATGAAAGCATATTTTATAGCAATAAAACGACTTAAATGTTTTTCCATACTGACATTCTACAACATTAAAAAAAATTCTCAACCTTGAGAACAGAGAAATGTTTACCTGACATATTCTTTTTTATTTTCTTCAGTAACAGGGATACTTTTGCCATTTGGTTTGAGTTCATGCTGAATAATTTCACCATATGCATTATGTTCAACACAGAAGGTATGATCCAAAACACCTGTAATATCATTTTCACTGGACGGGAAACAGAGAAAGAGATACATAACTAGAAAACCAGTCCTATAGGTTTATTAACTGGTAAGACAGACAGAGCTAAGATAGTTTATGATATGACAAACACAAGAAGGTCAAGATTTGTCTTCTAGTTCTTATGCTATTATACTACCTTTTCTTGGGCAGAAAAGTCAAAAAGCTTTAATATAAACACAAGTAACATCTCACTTCCTTAGTAATGAGAAAGAACCCTGGTCAAAGCTGACCTTTTGCTAGAACCACAACATAAGAAAATTTCATTTATGTTTTGACATCCAGATAAGAGGCCTCAGGGAATCTCGGAACCCCCCCCCCACTGACCTGAGTAATCCAGAGAAAGCCATCTGTATATTTCATAAAAGGATGTAATACCAGCACATCTTCCTAAACAGAATTTTTATTATCTTAAATAGGATTAGTTCTTATTTTAAATTTATGATTCCAACAATTAGCACTTCATTAAAAAACAACAGCTTCAAAAATTGCTATTCTGACTAACACATGCAGGACTGGACTGAGGAACTCATTATGCATAGTACTGTACATGTACATTGTACAGGATATACAAATTGAGCATCCCTGAATCAAAAATCCTAAATCCAGTATGTTCCAAAATCCAAAACTTTTTCAGTGCCAACATGACACCCTAAATGGAAAATTCCACACCTGACCTCATAGGAGGGGTTAAAGTAAAAACACAGGTGCACTAAAAAATAATGTAAAATATTACCTGTAGGTAATGTAGATAAGGTATACCCAAAACATAAATGAATTGTGTGTTTAGACTTGGGTTCATCCCCAAGATAACTCAAGTATATGCAAATATTTCAAAATCTAAAACAAAACCAAAATGTGAAACAATGCCAGTCCCAAACATTCTGGATAAGGAACACTCAATCTGTATTAGTTTGTTTTTCCTTTTTAAAGTAATAACACCTGCTAACTTTAAGGAATTTGAAATGTATAGGAAAGCAGCAGAAAGGGGAAAGTCTTATGTGGGCCTATCACTCATGTAACCACACTTAATATGTTTTCAGTGCATTTTTTAAAAAAAAATTTTTCAGTTGTAGATAGACACAATGTCTTTATTTATTTATGTGGTGCTGAAGATCAAACCCAGTGCCCAACATTTGTGAGGCAAGCACTCTATCACTGAGCCACAACCCCAGCCCTATATTTTTTGAGTTTTAAAATACACAGTTCAGAAACAATTCTTTTTTAAAGCTCATATTCTAACCATAATAAACAGATATAAGAGTCCATACGTACAGTATCCACACCAAACTGTTATGAAGATCTGGATCAACTAACTCCATGTCATCCAAAGTAATTGACTTCCCAAGCAACTGTTTATAAAAAGGCAATGTAAAACCACCATCAATATAATGTCCATGAAACACAGCCATTCCCATTATTCGTCCAACGAAGTGGAAATATGATAAATGTTCCTGAAATTGAAAAAAGTTAATATGAATACTTAAGCTAGAAACTATCCAGGAAGTTTTTTAATAAAAAGTAAATATGTAAGTAGCATTAAGATTTCTGGTGACGCCTTGACGATTTGGAAATGCAGGGAAAAGTCTCTGTGCTGTATAGGTACTAAGAATGGACACCCAGAAGGGCATTCAACCCCCAAAGCAGCAGCCAATGATACCTATCTGTGGAGAAAATGAAAGAAAATCCAGGTATGCAATCAGATGCAGAGAATGTGGATACAGTATAATGCACAAGAAAAGAACCAAAAGATTGATTTCCACCCCCCAACAGATAGTTTGTTTTTATTTCAAGGACTGAGACCACTATGTACAGACAAAGAGGGAAGCTTTATTTCCTGGTCTCTTCCTCCTGGGACAGTCTTGATGATCTCTTCCTTCTTGGTCTAGAGGCGCTCCTCACGGCACTTGTATGCCTCCTTGGTCTTTGACCTGTGGTCCTCAGCCTGGTCAGCCAGGAGCTTCTTGCCGGTCTTACCTGCCTTCAACTTGTGGATGTGTTCCATGAGAATCCGCTTGTTTTTGAACACATTGCCCTTTACCTTCAGGTAGAGGCTGTGATACCTGTGACGGTCAATCTTCTCAGATTCATGGTATCTCCTGAGCAGCCTATGCAGAATCTGCATCCTCCTCATCCAGGTTTTCTCTGGCATTCGAGAATTAGCTGTACCCTTTAGCTGACACCTATGCCCATATGCCTGCCTTTCCGCAAGGCAATATATTTTTCCGGCGCCAAGCCCGGGAATGGACAGTCACTGGTTGAGGATGATCAGCCATCTTTGATCAGCTTCCTGATCTGCTGACGAGAGTTGGCACTGGCGATTTCATTGGTCTCACTGGGGTACAACCAGACCTTTTTTTTCCCCACAGCGGAGGACGCTGGAGGCAAGCCTCTTCTGAAGCCTAAGCATACTCATGGCTGCAGCTGTGGCCAGATTGATGGTTTCTGATGCTCGATGAAACATGGGAATCCTGACAAGTGTCTTCCTTTGTACTTGGATTCAACCCTTAGTTTCTCATTATTATACAGCTTTTCATTTAGCAACACTTATCTTATGAATACAACTATATACACATAATTTCATTTTATTTCATTTCCAAACCAAATTGTGTTTAGGTATCAATAATTTGTATAGATTTTTTTTGTTTAATTAAATGACTTAATTTAATTTTATTGTATTATGTGATCTGAAACAAAATGAGAGTTAAAATTGCTTCCCCAAATCACACTTTTAATAAAAGGCTTATAAGAAATACAGGTTTCTAGAGTCCTGTAAAATTCTAATTAAATAAGTTCCTTGGGGGAGAAAAAAGATTTTTGATAAGTACCAAATTTGTACTCTGCAACTATTTAAATAGAATCAATCATCACATCAAAGTTCAATAAAATTCAGGGAATGTTTCTATAGGGCATGCTAAAGCTTTTCTTCATTACTATAAAATACACAGTTGATGCCTCTCTCACAGGGTAAGGGCACTTTGTAAAATTTATCTTTTAGAAGTCAGTCCACATCACAATCCCACTGCAGCTTCATTCAAGCATTTGTGGATAGGTTCTGTTCCTTTCCTCTCACCTCCTACTGAGTCTTTTGTCCTGTCTTAAATCCTGAACATTGTTTTCCTGACCTAACCAGAAATTGAACCTCAAATGACCATAGATTTAAAAGCAGTTTGGTGTCCAACGTGGATGAAAGTCACAATCTTGCCAGTTACTGGCTGTGCACACTTGTTCAAATTAATTAAACCCTGTAAGACTAACTGTCTAGACCTAGGAACATGAGGATAATGAAAGTATCTAAAAAGAGTTTCTATAAGGAGTACAATAAGGTGATGAAACCCATGGCACTAGGCCCAGCATACAGGCAGCACTCAACAAATGTGAGTTGGTTATTACTCCAATGGTAGTAGTGGGCTCCCCAAAAAGCTGCACCTACAAATCTTCCTTTCATAGAGAATTACCTTCAATGAATCTAACACTTCTATCATGTTTTGATATATTGTTTTTTTCATTATGGATTGTTTTGTTAATCGAAAATTTGTATTTTAAAATTCATTCACTTCTCTCTTTGATAAGTAATGTTTAAGCTCATCTTTAAAATTCCCTTTGATCTTAAAAAGTTGTTTCTTTTTTAAAAGTAGCATACGTTCACTACAAAATATTCAGATAAAACACAGACAAGCAAAACAGGAACTAAAAATCACCTATTATCTAATACCCAGAGATAACACTGTCAGTATTATAGTGTAGAGCTTTGCCATGTTTACACTTACATGTATTTACCAAAGTTGTTTCATACTGATGTATAAACTACTTTTCACTTTACATATCATGAACACCATCTTTATCCCACATTATCATTTTAGTGGTTGTGCAGAATGCACTCCTATGAAAAGATAACAGAGTTACTACAAATCAATAAATTAATAACTGCTAACTTCTCCTAAGCTCATAATAAGGAATAATAGGGCTTACAAGGCATAGCACTGTACTAAATTCATAATGTTCAAGGTCCCACTTAACTCTCACACTCTTCTCTGAGACAAACTGTACTTATTATTTTTAGCAATTAAAATACTAAGGCATAAGTCAATGAACTTGCTCATATCACACAGCTAAGTATATGATGAGAAAAGGATATGATTCCATGTATTCCCAATACCAGAATCTGTGTTCTTAACCATTTCTATTATTCTGCTTTATGTCACAATTTAATCAATCTTCCCTCTTATGGATAACTTTTTTTTGTTGTTCTTTTTAAATATAAATGACAGTAGAGTGTATTTTGACATATTATACATACATACAACTTATTCTAATTAGGATCCCATTCTTGTGGTTATATATGATATAGAGTTACTGGTCGTGTATTCATATATGAACATAGGAAAGTTATGTCTGATTGATTCATTCTACTCTTTCCTATTCCCACCACCCCATCTCTTTCCTTCATTCCCCTTTGTCTAATCCAATGAACTTCTATTCTCTCCCCACCCCCATTGTGTGTTAGTATCTGCATATCAGAGAGAATTTGTGGCCTTTGTTTTTTGGGGATTGGCTTATTTCACTTCGAATGATAGTCTCCAGATCCACCCATTTACCGATAAAAGACATAAAGTCATTCTTTTTTATATATAACACAGTTTCTTTATTGTTCATCTGTTGAAGGGCACCTAAGTTGGTTCCACAGCTTAGATATTGTAAATTGAGGTGCTACAAACATTAATGTGCTTGTATCACTGTAGGATGCTAATTTTAAGTCCTTTGGGTATAAACCGAGAAGTGGGATAACTGAGTCAAATGGTGGTCTAAGGAATCTCCACACTGCTTTCCAAAGTGGTTGCACCAATTTGCAGTCCCACCAGCAATGTATGAGTGTACCTTTTTCCACACATCCTTAACAATCATGGATAACTGTTGTTTTCAATTGGGGCTACTATAAATAATAAACATCCCTGTGCCCAATTGTTTCATGTATCCATAATCATTTACTTGAGAAAATTTTCTCGAAGAATTGCTGAGTCAAAGAATATGATTAGGGCATGAAAAAGTAATTCCTATTATAATAAACTATATTGAGCCAGGCATAGAGGCATATGCCTATAATCCCAGCTACTCTTAAAGCTGAGACAGAAGGATCCTAAATTTTGAGCCTGCCTCAGAAATTTAGTGAGACTGTTAAAAATTTAAAAGGATAGTAAGGGCTGAGGATGTAGCTCAGTGGTAGAGTACCCCTGGGTTCCATCCCAAGTACCACAATCAATCAATGTAATAAACTACACTGATATTTAGTGACAACAAGGACTATAGGTCCCAATGTACATCATTAAACTATAAATCATACCGGATTAACTGCAGAATCAGGGTTGATCTGCAAAGTATAGATGTCATCTCTTGAGTACTGGAAGAGGCCATAGTATGGATTCAACATTTCATGTGACAGAAGATACAACCATTCCCTAGAAAACAAGATATGACAAAAAAATTTTTGTTAATCAGTTTTTATTAAGATGTACCATTAATCATTTTAGCAAAAATTTTTTTAATTAAGAAAGGAAAACAAAGTTTTAAGTCTCTGCTCATGCAATTTTGGGTACTATTATTACATTTAGCATCACAGAGTATAAAAGCATTATGTAGCAGTTCAGCTACTCAGGAAATGCTACAGCTCCATAGTTTGCTACTTTAAATGCTAAATAAATTTGTAACCCATGATAAATATAAAATGAAGGGAAAAAGTTTTATTTCAAAGTATCTATGTCATGTAGTCTATCCTAGTCCATTCCCATTATGTCAGATTTATACTAGTTTATGTGGCTATATAATATAACATTAATTTACTTTTACTTTTGGACAATGGAGTGTTTTGTTGATGGACAATGGGGTATCTTGTTGATGGCATTGTTTTAGTAAGGAAAGTTCATCATTTATCTCATTATATTTCATTGAATAGAGCCTAAAACATACCATGATAAGAATATAAGAAATCAGAAATTCCAAGGCACTTGGCATAGGTGTAGATACAAGGGCCAGTCTGCATTCTCTGGTTATAATTCACACTACTTCTTGGTTTCAAGTATACTACATCCATGTTTTCAAAAACCTCACAATAAAAAGTACTACTGTCCCCAACTTAATAAATCCTTCATAGTTTTCAGAGTATAAAAGATAACCTGTCACTAATCTTGGTGGAAATGAAATAAAATCACCAGTCTAAAACTTGAGACAGTTCTAGTCTCAATTATTATTCCTGAGCTACAGAAAATTATTTAAATGATATGTTTTGATATTATGTATTGAACAGCTTAAATGCTACATTTTTAGCAAATGGGGTACAATTCCCAAATAGTTAAAGGAAAATATTTCAAAATTCTATAATATGATGGAGTCTAAATCAAATTACCATCACTATGTAGCAATTAAAAAAATTACCATAGAGAAAAAAAGAAGTGAAGTCTCCACATATGCAGCATCCCTACACACAACACTTACTGATGTGCCTTGCACATGAATCTGTGTATTTTTGTCAGAGAAAATCCAAATTTTGTTTGGTTTTCCCAAGTTTTTAGAATATGTATAAGAGAAGAACTTGAACTATTTGGGGGTTCTACTATAGAATAAAGTTCAAAAAAAGCAGTTCACTGGCAATCCCATTTATATTGTCAGAATCTTGACAGTATAAAGTTAAAAAAGATTGCTGAGGAAGGATCCGCGGATGCTCGGTTGCCTGCCAGCGGCAGAGGCAGAAGCAAAGGTGGATATCTGGGGTCCAGGCACCAACCAGCCTCCCACCCCCAGCCCACCCGCTTGCTCTGTGCTCAACGCACAGGTGGCGCACAGGATTGTCACCTGCTGCAAAGCGAAAGCCAATGTTTACCAGACGTGCTGCTGCAGATCAAAAGTAAATAAAAAGTTCTGTTGTTTTGAAAAAAAAAAAAAAAAAATTTCTGAGACTATTAATTCCATATATAGATGCCACTAGCATATAAAGTTTTCCTACAAACATGAATTCTATTTGAGTAAATCATAATTCCGTAAGAACTACTAAGTCCTAAATATGATGTACAAGAGAACATTTTATAAAAACCTTAAGAAATTAACCATTTGCAATAAGGTGACAGAATGAAAATAAGTCTACGAATCAATACAACTGATGTTAAATAACAGCTGTAGGACTTAGTGGAAGCACTATTTAAGGTAGGTTGGCTTTAGAATAGGGAAGCAGAGTTATTTTGATAGTCCTTTCAATATTTCGATTCAGAGATATACTGTTTCTCCTACATTTACATAAAGTGAATTTTCACACGTGGAAAAAAATTATGATAGTGTATATGCTATCAGAAATAAATCAATTGGATTTGATGTATAATTATGAATGTAGCAGAAACACTATATCTTCTGTACTGAAACATTCAAAGGACCATCATGAGACCTGCGCATATACACTATTATTTCGAAAGGAAAAAAATGGGGCAATGGAAGCAAAGGGAAACAGTATTTAGATAATAAATCATTAAAGTCTCAAGATTGTTCCTGACAATGTAAAGCAGAGGAAATAAGTGCTAAACAAGAGAGATGGTGAAAACAAAGGGCCAACAAGTACAACAAGTCCATAAAGTTGCAGCTATTTTCAGGAAAAGTCTCACTGAGCTATGTCATTCAATAGAATAACTCTTATGGAAGCAGTAATGTCCTGAACTCATTATGAATGTATCTACAGACTGTCCTTGTTTTGCAAATATCAGAGAATATAACACTAGAAAATAAATCTCCATAAGAAAGTTACATCACAGGCAGTGTCTTAAATTTGTAAGTATAAAGATCCACACGTCATTAAGTGACAAGCAAGTCTTTACCTGGCAACCCCTCCATAATCAAGGCCTTCTTCTCCACGAAATTTTATCATTAATCGCTTCCAGAGATCTTTTGGTCTCATTTTCATGACCTGTCGATATGACTCCTGAAAAAAATTAATATATATTATTATTAGGTGATTTTAACCTACTAAACTCTCCCTCCCATCCCACTAACAAAACACAGTTTGTTTGTTTGTTTATTTTGTGGTGCTGGGGATCAAACCCAGGGTGTTGTGCATGCAAGGCAAGCCCTTTACCAACTGAGCTATATCCCCAGCCACAATTTAAATAAAGTAAAATTTGTCCATCAAATCAATGAATAAATTTCAAATGTTTTCAACTGCACAGAATTTTTAAAAACAAAAATGGATGTAGTTTAATCCTTCTGAAAGCAATTTATTTGATAAATACTATATGAAAAGCCTACTAGGTACTATGAACCATAGTAATGTTTCCACTCACAAGAAAAAGAGAATTTGGTAGAACAGCAAATTTTTAAAAGTTGGTTGACCTAATTTTAGGTTACAGGTACCAGTAAAGTAAGTGTAAGAAAAACAGTTCCAAAAGAACACAAGCAATCATAAAGTGGTTCACTACATGGGTAGCTTTATATCCTTTTAAAATATGAACAGTAGACTACAAATAAGGTCAGAAGTGCTCTGAAAGAAAAAAGTTCATCCTTTAGGAAAAGGATAATTGGGGTTCCAAACATATTTTGTACAGGAATCCTCTAATGAATGGGAAACCCCTACCTTTGGCCTCTACTACCTATTATGACAAGAATTTTGAAGCTGGTATTAGGGCTATCCTCCAATGATAAAAGTATATAACTGAAAGATTTTCAATAAATTAAGGAAGTAGTCCAACAGTAATCAGACAAAATAATATTTTTTAATTAGAGTCTCTTAACTTTCAGAAGCATCAGAAATAGAGGAATGGATAATATTTGTGGCCTTTTAAAATTCACTTACAGGCTGGGCACAGTGGTACACACCTATAATCCCACCAGCTTGGGAGGCTGAGGCAGGAGGATCATGAGTTCAAAGTCAGCCTCAGCAACATAGCGAGGTCCAAAGCAACTCCTAATACAAAAATGGGCTGGAGATGTAGCTCAGTGGTTAAGTGGCCCTGGTTTCAATTCCCAATACCAAAAATTAAATAAAATTTTTTAAAAAATAATATTCATTAACAAATAAGAATTTGCAATGCAGAGATCAAACTGAACCAAGGCACTCTTGAATATGTGGCACGCTTCATCCCATTTAATGCCTACCTCACATACTGAATATCTCCAATATTACTGGCTTTACTCCCCACAATTAAAAAAGAATTAAGAGAATGCTTTCACTCAAGAGGGATATGAATCCCAAAAAAGTATTTTTGAAAAAGGAATAATAAAACACTAAATTTAACTTTCCTCTATTTTAAAATAACACTTGTAAAAAAATAAAAGACTTCTAAGTTTACCTCAAAAATCTCTTCCCTGGAAACCTCAATGCGGCAGTGGCCAGCCTGAGGCTGTTGTTGAGAAAGTTCTTGCCTCAAGACTTTTAGTTTCTGAACCAGATCTCGTTTGTACCTTGGCACTGTCAGACACTCTGTGTCATCAGGGCATAATGACACCACTTGCTGTTGCTGTTGGTCTTTCAACTGGTTCTGCCGACTGGAAGTAACAGAAATGTTACTATGAAAGTATTTTAAATTTAAAAGATTGCAAATACATTTAAAATACCATCAGACTATAAATCAAGTCTAGCAATATATCATTTGCCAAGCCTTATTAGGACATATGGTTAGCCTCTTTTTGGGGGGTGGGGGAGCAACAATAAGCCAGCTCCAAAGTTTATTTCTCATAGTCCACATGAACTAGAATGAACAGAATTAGAAACAGAACATAGTCCACATGAACAGAATTAGAAAATGGAGTTTTATCCATGAAGCTTTATACTGCTCCTGGGAACAAATTTGTCAAGTACTATTTCCATTTTCCTCTACATTGTTCCATCACCTATGTTAAAATTCAGGCATATGCCAAACACTACTTGTTATCTAGGGTCTGTCTTTCTGGAAGAGCCAATCGGAAGTTCAAATTGGCAGCTTGGCAGAAACCCTTCCTGTTTATCTTTTATAATCTACACTACAACAATTTGGGAAATCATGTGTAAGTTACTGTCACAGAGAAACAAGCACTTTACAAAGAAGTCTAAGTGCATTATAAAAATGACTTTATCTCTGTGTCTATACATGGTAAAATAAATATAAAATTTACCATTTTAACCATTTTTAAGTGTATAATTCAGAGACACTAAGAAAATTCACTGTTGGACCTAATTACACATACAATACCACAACATGAAAATAATGTCCCAAGTACATCATAAATATAACAATAGTAGTAGTAATAATAATAATAATAATAATAATTTTAAGAGACACTTTGCCTAGATATTGTTTTATTCTCCTGGCATAAAATAAGTTGCATTTAAGATATTTTAAAAAGAACTCTATAATGTAATGAAGTAGTTAATTCCAATAATTTGTCAGGAAATAAAGTTACATAATTTATTACTGATGTCTATGCAGATACTGAGCGACAGGGTTGAAGTTTAAAATTAATTTTATACGAAATAGATAAGCAAATAATCTCCTAACCTGAAGGAAAAGAGTAATGGAAGCTCTGATAAAAATACATGAAAATAACTCAGTTCATTAACAGATCATCCTAATTTACATTACATATCATGATTCTCATACCAGGCCAAATTTATGTCTGAAACATAACCATACAGAGAAAATACAGCATTTTTGAAAATGTCAATATTAACTATTCTTCTAAACATAATAATAAAGGTGTTTTTACACACACACACACACAATGTTATAAAAAGTACTTCATAAATAATTATGAAATCCTATTTTTAAAAAATGAACTTGGGGGACTAGGGACATAGCCCAGTGGTAGAAAACTGCTTAGTGTATGTGACGCCCTGGGCTTAAGTCCCAGTACTATAGGGTGAGGTGACGAAAACTTGGGTATACAAAATATACCAGATACAAAAATCAACTCAAAATGGATCACAGACCTCAATGTAAAATCTAAAACCATAAAACTTGGAAACAGAGGAAAACATATTTATAACCTGTGTGAGACCATGATTTCTTAGATATAACAATAAAAGCATAGTCCATGAAAGAATAAATGGAGAAATTAAACTTTAACAAAATTTTAAAGAAAATTTCTGCTTTACAAAATGCACCAATAAGAAAATGAAAAGATAAGTCACAGACTAGGAGAAAATCTTTGGAAAGCATATATCTGACATATATGTAAATATCCCAGAACTCTCAAAAACTCAACAAAATAAAAACTAAACAGCTTAATTAAATATTAATTAAAGGTATTGTGTCCATCTATAAAAAAATTTTTTAAAAAAGAATGAGATACCACTGCACACCAATTAGAATGTCTAAAACTAACCAGGTTAATCATACCAAGAGTTAGCAAGGATGCAGAGCAAGACCTCATGCACATGGCTGGTGGGAATGTAAAATGGTACAACACTATGAAAAGCAACCTGGCAATTTCTTTAAAAGTTATACATAAATCTACCAAATGTCTTAGCCTTTTTACTCTTAAGTACTTATTTACCCAAGAAAAGTTAGAGCATATATTCATATAAAAACTTGTATATAAATGCTTATTTAATAGTTTCATCTGTTATAGCCAAACACTGGAAACAACTCAGATGATATTTCATTGTAACAATAAAGAGAAATGAACTATACATGCAACAGAGACAGAGCTCAAAATTATGTTGGGGAAAAGAAACCAAACAAAAATACTGTTATGATTCCATTTACCTAAAATCCAAAAGGGAGTTTTGTGGGTTGTCCCCTCCAAAAACATGTTGAAGTCCCAACTCTTTGGACCTGTGAATGTGACCTTATTTGGAAATAGGATCTTTGCAGATAAAATCAGGCTACGATGAGAAAACAATGCATTGGGTTGGTCCTAAATGCAACTGTTATCTTTGTAAGAGGAGGGAAATTTAGATGTAGACACAAAGGAAAGAAACCTATAAGATGACTGGAAGATAAACATTAGAGTGAAATGTGTACAAGCCGAAAAACACAAGGTTTCCAGAAACCGCCAGAAGCAAGAAAGGGACATGTACCAGATTCCGTCAGAGATTCCAGAAGGAACCAACCCAGCTGACTCCCTCAGTATGGACTTCAAGCCTCAGAACTGTGAGGGAATTAGTTTCTGTTGTTCACCCAATTTGTGGTATTCTGTTGCAGTAGCCTTGGGAAACTAATACAAGGTGAAAGCAGCACAGGGAGGGAGAGGAGGAGAAATTACAACGGGACATGAAGAAACCTTTGGAGTGATATGTTTGGATATGTTCACTTTCAAGTGGTGAGATATTTGGGTATATAACAAGTTAAATATGTTAAACTGTATAAAAATTTACAGTTGATTGTATGTCAATTATATTTCAATAAACCTTTATTTTTTAAATCCAGAGAGAGCAAGCTCATGCACAAAGCCTTGTGTGAAAGACAAAAAAGACCTGCAAACGGAAAAGGTTTAAAACTGAAATAGTAAACAATCCCAGATTCAGCCACCATAAGTTATTATTTCTCATATACGTAGGGAAAAGAAACACACAATTACCCAGTAAAGCAGTCTATCTCTTCAACTATACTAGGGTGCAAAGGGCAGTTATGTAAAGACTGATGTCAGTGCTAGTCAAGAAACACTGCAGGTGCCAATCCTCTACCCTTCAAGGTGTTTGACAATGTCTAGAGACTTAATCAGGAAATCAAACAATTTTCCTGAAATAAGTGAACCTGACATGTAGAGAAGACTCAAATTGTAAAACCCTTGCCCACAGTCATCTTTAAAAAGAAAAAACAGAAAAGCTTCCTTTACAGTAATAACTTCCTGCAATGCCAATCAAAGGAAGGGAAACAGTGTTAAAAGAATAAAGTCAGGAAGAAAAAAAAATACCTGTCTACAGTCAAACTGGATGGATTCAAATCCCAGCTCTCACACTTTTTCTACACCTCTAAACAAGTTAGGTGACTAAGGCTCCATTTTTCTCATTGGTGAGAGGGAGACAGCATAGAGTTACAAAAAGAACGACGTAAGATAGTGCTTAAACTGTGCTCAGAGCACACTAAGCAGAGTATATGTTAGTCATTTTAACTGCAATGAATATAGTTATTGGGTTAAAAAATCTATAAAGTGTTTTCAAGCAAGGAAAATTTTTTTAAAAGATTAAAAATGATTTCTTAGAAGAATGTGACCTTTGACAAGTTATTTACTGAATCCCAATGACAATGTTCTGCAATAGTCTATCAACACTGTACCATCACTAACAGATTATGTGCTGAGGCCTCACAGGAACTGCATAATCTTCAGAATATAAAAAACTTCCCTTTAAAAAGAATAACACCAAAAGTATTATAGAAGGGGTTTGGGGGAGATTAAAGTACCGCATAAAAAAGGACTTAAATAATATCCTCCTGAACATTTTATATAAAATAGGCCTAATACATATTTCTAAGAGGTAACATCACTTCCTCTCAAAATAATAGATTCCCAATTCTTCTTAGTTTGAATAGGAGATTCCTCTCTAAAATATAACTTGCCCCACTATCTTATTTTCTGGCTCAGATAAAGTACCCTTTCTATGATTTTATTGCAATCAGTTCTTACTTCCTAAATGCTGAAACAAGTTACAAAAAAACTAATTAAAAATCAAAATCATCTAAAAATATTTATGAAAGTTATATAACAATAAAATCCATATATCAGAGCTTCTTCTAAAATTCAGACTAAAGGTTAAACTACTTTCAGCAATTCATGATTAGTCAGATAACAATAGCCTGACAGCAATAGCCATACTCCAATAACATTTTTTGGAAAAAGAAAAATTCCAAAGAGAAAATAAGAACCATATCAGATCTACCAAGTAACTAGATAACAATGTATTTGACAGCTCATATATTTAGATCCAAAATTCCTTTAACAGACTTTCTTATTTATTCATTTATTTCTGATTCCAGGGATTGAATCCAGTGGTTCTTAACCACTGAGCTACAGCCCCATCCCTTATTTTTTATTTTGAGGCAGGGTCTCCATTGCTTAGGACTTAGCTAAGTTGCTGAGGCTAGCTTTGAACTTGTGATCCTCCTGCCTCAGCCTCCCAAATTGCAGGGATTATAAAAATGTGCCACCATAACTGGCTTTTAACACATATTTAAAACACATTCCAAAGGTCTTTAAAAATAGAAATAAAGCATTAATGTTAAAAGAGTCTTCTACCCAACATATCCTAAGATATATAAGGATTAATATAACAACGTTAAATTTTAAAACTGATGCCTTAAGAATATCCTTTTTTTTTTTTTTTTTTTTTAAATTACTGGTGATTGAACCCAGGGACACTTAACCACTGAGTCACATCCCTAGCCTTTTTTTGTATTTTATTTAGAGACAGGGTCTCAGTGAGTTGCTTAGAGCCTGGTTAAGTTGCTAAGGCTGGATTTTTTTTTTTTTTAATATTTGTAGTTAAAGATGAACATAATGCCCTTATTTTATTTGTCCATTTTTTTATATGGTGCTGAGGATCGAACCCAGTGCTTCACTCACATGTGCTCAGCAAGCACTCTACCACTAAGTCACAACCACAGCCCCTCAGGCTGGCTTTTGAACTCACAATCCTCCTGCCTCAGCCTCCTGAGATACTAGTATTACAGGCATGCACCACTGCTCCCAGATGAATATCCTTTTTAAAACCATCAATTTGAGGTTAAAATTGTTTCTTATACCTCAACATAATAAATTCACTTTCACATACGAATTAGGTTTTACATTTTATATCTATATAAAAACTAAGTCCTTTCTCAATTTTAAGTTAACTTCTGATAGAAATTTAAATTCTGTGAATAATTTTTACATATTTTGTCTAATATAACAGGACTATAAATTCCAGAGAAGATTTATCAGGTTGGAGACTTTACGGATGACACTGTCAACTGGATTTCTGAAATTCTGCCCTTCTTAAAAACAAAAAAAATAAAAGATACACAAACGCTTAAGCTTTTTCACAGCACAATTATTCAGAGATACTGGAGAGAGGATACCAAAAAAAAAAAAAGAAAACACTTTCAGGTCAGGAGTGGTGGTGCCTGCTTATAATCCCCAGGGATTCAGGAGGCTGAGGCAGGAGAATTACAAGTTTAAGGTCAGTCTCAGCAATTTAACTAGGGATGTAGCTCAATGGCCAAGTTCCCCTTAGTTCAACCCCCAGTGCAAAACGAAAATTTCACATGAGAACTATCTACTGGGAATGACCATAAAACTTTGAGATACAGAAATGTTGATGATATTAATGCAAGCTAATAAACAGAATTGGAAAAATAATCACCATCAGAAGAGCAGTCAATTGTTCTTCAAATTACTTCCTGTAATCTACTCAAACGGAAAAGACAACCAACATTTCTAATCATCCCCTCTAGTCCTTCCTTCAGAACACTACTTTTAATTCAGTTATTTGATACAACTAACTATTCAGTCAAAAGACAGAGGACCTATAACTATTCTACTGAAATGTTCCACTGGCAACATCAAGTCAAACTCCAAACTCCTGAGGAAAGAAGATAAAATAAAACTAACCTCTTAGGACTTTTCTGGGCCTCCTAAAGAGTCAGAAGTCTGAGTCTTTAATAAATATACATTTATCAAACACTTGGGTATGCTACATACTGAAGAAGGAAAAATGCGTAGATTATGGGCCCTCTTTTTAAATAAGTCTGAGTCCAGTGGGGTGGGGGAAGCAGGAAGATATCAAATAGTGATAATACTAAAACAAAATAAAAACTTTCAGTAGAGAATGTCACTATCTTAGAGATTCCTTATCATCTCACCAATCCCAGTTAATTGCCCCCACATGCCACTTAAATCCACACACAAAGGAAAAAGTTCCAATGGATTAAAGACTTCCCTAGTAAAGACAAAACTATAAATGCATCAAAAAATTGATCTACAGTTCAAATTTTTAAATATAAAGGGCACATTATAAAAGTAAGCAAAGGATGTAAACAATTTATATAAAACATCATAAAACTGATCAACAGGCCAACAAAAAACTCTGATCTCAATAGACAATGGTCATAAGATGTGAAGAGGATCTCTACCAAAAAAAGGAAATCCAAGTGGTCAATAAACCTAATAACAGCCAACTACAGCCAAGATGTCTGGTATGAATCACCTATGAAAAGGTGCTCAACCACATTAATAATTAGGAAAATGCAAATTAAAGTCACATTGAGATAAAGCATCAGACTGTCAAATTATAATTACAAAGTACTAGTAAGTAAATACCAAGTACTAGTAAGGTTCTCATGCAACCAGAACTCATATAATGCTGGTAAAAGACTAAAGTAGAATAGCTACTCTAGAAAAGTTGTGCTTCCATACTAAGAGGTGAAGAAAAAAAATACTTTATGATGTTGCAATTCAACCACCAGGCAAGTGCCCCAGAGCAGTGCTACTTAAAGGGCAGACTATAGATTCTAATGCACAGAAACAGCCCAGAATTCTCAGTATTTCCTCAAGTGCTTACAAACTGTAAACCTGCCAAATACTTGTGAATTTAATTTGAAACCAAAATTTTAGAATCTTCTATCCACAATAAAGATCTACTGGCATAATAAGATTACATATTTTGAAAAAGAAACCATGGATAGATATTTCAAATGCTTTATTCTGTTATCCTAAACAACTGGTAGGTAGCTCTTGTGTAAATGTTTTGCTTTATGAAACCTAGTCCAAAAAGATTAATGAAACAGATAATTTCCAAAGTCATTCCGAATTAGCTTTAACTATGGTAGTGGGGGGGTGAGCTGGGTATAAGCTAGACAAATGCATTACCACTGAGCTATATCCCCAATATTTAAAAAAAATTTTATTATGAGATAGGGTCTTGCTACGCTGCCCAAAGGCTGGTCTCAAACTTTCTTTTTTCCTCAGCTTCCCAAAGCAGTGATTACAAGAGTGTGACAACATGCCCAGTTTAACATTTTAACATTCATCATAAGCACTTCACTTCTGAGTACTTATTATGTAAGTAAGGAATGATGAAGATAGACCAGGTAATATCATTTGTTTAGAGGTGCTAGATGCTAAGGTATTCTGGAGTCACAGAGAACCTTGTTTTTCGAAGTCTAAGGCCAAGAACCTTATTGATATGCCACTGTCAAAGTGTTTTTACCAGGGCTGGGGATATAGCTCAGAAGCAGAGTCAGTCCCCACCACCACTGCCACCACACACAGAGTTTCATTAGAATTCTTGAAAAAGACCCTTTGGTACTTCGCTTAGTGATGAAGTTTCCTTTTCTCTCTTTTCCTTATCTATCCCCTTACTCAGAAGGCAATGCCAGCAAAACAACAAAGTTAGGAAAAAACTGGACAACTAGAGGGAAAAGAAAAGCAAAGGATGCAAATAACATTTTCAAACAATGCTCAGTGTAAGAGTTAACAGCCAACTAAAGCCAGGATGTCTGGTATGAATCTCTGGGCATGGCCACTTACTGCCTAACAACCTACAGAAAATCAACCTCTATATTTCAGTTTCCTTGTCCATGTAAAGGGTAGTAACTACCTTGAGGAATTTCTGGGGAAGAAACTGCTAATACATATAAAGTAAAAGAACAATACTTTGCACACAATAAGCTACTAAAGTTTTAGTCACTAATATTAGCCTCAACTTCTGTGAAGTTACTGCCTCTGGGGAAAAGTCCTCTCACTTGAGTACTTCCAATACATACCTTTTACCTATATTTCAAGATCAGTTCCTACTTAAGCACTGTAGCAGAATTAAAATACTCAGGTCAGTATAAACTCTGTCACACTCTTACATAAAATTTGATAAATAAAAATAACTCATAAATTGAAGAGATCAGACATTCTCTCACATTTATTATAAAAAGTACCTATCAATTCCCTCTTGTTCCAACTGGCATTTTTACATGTATTGTTTCAAAAACTTACTTTAAAACTAAATGCAAGTTAGCAGAGAGTCGAGGATCTGTAAATTGTGTTGTTCTGTTGTTATGGTCAACGAAATAAACTCTGCCTGTTGCAGTATTACGGATCTCCCATCCAGGAGGCAAAGGACCAAGCTCTTCACAATTGATGTTGCTAAGATCCCTGCAAAAACAAATATAAAGTAAAAAATACCTCATTGCTGTGCCTGCCGAGCCAAGCAAGTGTAAATGACACAGAACAATTCCATGAAGTCTGAGAAAATGTATTGTTTCAGAAACTTGAGATGTTGAGCTGGAATATTTAATTCCCAGTGGTTTAACAAACTGCATATTCAAAACCCAATCCATAAACAGCTCAGAAGAACTTATCACAAAGCCTACATTTTTAGTAAGTTAGTTTCTGGACTTTAATGTAACACAGATTTTAAATTAAAATAAAAGCAATCACAACATTTGCCAACATAAACTATACTTCAATATTTGTTTGACAGAAAATACTGTGTTAAAAGTATCAGTGATAAAAGGAATTAAATGTTTTCTAAAATTTCACTTCAACTATTTCTTTCTTTACTACATCACAAAATCTGTGTAAATAAATGTCCATTCCATGAGTAATTTCAAGCTTTCAAAAAAGCAAAACTGGAAATGTTATTGAAATTATGATCCTGTCACAAGTTCAAAGCTAGCGAGATCCTGTCTCAAAATAAAAAATATAAAGGGCTGGGGATATGGCTCAGTGGTAAAGTACCTGAGTTCAATTCCCAGTACCAAAAATAAAAATAAAAAAGAAGTTTATGATCCTGAAAATAATCATGGCATTTTTTTTTAAAGGATAACTACTTCTTTTTGACTTCTGAAATCTATAAACTTGTGAATAAAGACTCTAAAACACCTAAGGAAGAATGCACTAAGGCTTAATGCTGCAATGAAAAAAGCTAAAAGGCTTTTAATGGATCAAAGGCCACTGTTGTTATACTGTACACACTTAAAATACTATTACATACAGATAAGAATTTATAGGACCTTAAAGAATGAGATAAGGAGCTTCATTATTAAAAACATTAAGGTGCTAGGGAGGTGATATCCCCAGAGTGGGCATGGAAGCTCCTTACCACTCTCCTATACCTGACCCTAGGCATTGCTTCCCTTTGGCTATTCATAATGAAACCAGGATTATAAAATTCTATCCTCTATACTGTTAGAACAAAAATCTTTCGGAGTGAAGATCCCAAAGTCGCTGTCATCATCCATGGGGACAAGGAGGTCACTGTCTTCCATGACCCCACTTAGGCCTCACATAACAATGAGTAACATACTCAGGTCATTTCAAGCCCAAGTAACACTTCAGGCTACTGGAATTGCCTGTAAATGCTAAAGAAATGCCACTCTTTGAAAGTGACCCAGAAAGCTCAGGCATCTAGACACTAAGGCTGTTTGCCTTTGTGGGGAGAGGAGAAAAAGATAACAGCAGCATGCCTACTGTAGATTTAAACTAGAACATAATTATAGTGACAAGATTCTTTAAAATCATGTTTTAAAAGTTAAAGTAGACAAAGACTTTTTTTTTCCCCCCTCAAATAATGGCTTGGTCTCAGTGACACATGATAATAGGCACATAGAGGCCCTCATAGCTTTGTTGAAATGATGGTTTTGAGTTCGGTTTAGAGGCGCTCCAAGAGATCCTCTTGACCTGCAGCTCAGGATGCTGAGGCAGGAGGATGGTGAGTTCAAAGCCAAACTCAGCCAGGCACTAAGCAACTTTGTGAGAACCTGTCTCTGAATAAAATTAAAAAAGGGCTGGGGATGTGGATCAGTAGTTGAGCACCCCTAGGTTCAATCCCCAGTACCAAAAAAAAAAAAAAAAAAAAAAAAAAAGAGAGAGAGAGAGAGAGAGAAAGAGATCCCCCTGCTACAGAACAACTAAAGTTTAAAGAGAAACATATTTGAAGACACAGCTAGTCACAAAAGAGGCAAAGGAAAACTCCAAGAATTCTACTAAAAAAGGAGTGGGGGTGGAGGGAGAAAAAAAGGGAAGAGAGGGAGGAAACGGAGGTAGAGCTGGTACCTGAGAGGCCAGTGGGGAGAGAGGAAGCCAGCTGCAAAGTTGGGAAAGGAAACTAAAAACTTCCTCAGAAACTAAGTACTCAGAAGGATGAAGTGATTCCAGGAAAACTACCTAAATTCCCACTTCAGGTTCAGAGAACCCCATTAATCAAGAACAAATAATAAAATCACAGTCTAAAATCACCAAACACTTCAGAAAAGAACACCACTGTCAAAGTCAGTAGAAACAATAAACCTCAGAATCAGATACCCAAGCATTGTCAGAGACCAAAATGAGAACAGCTATGATATGCAGTTTTTTAAAGGTACCACTGAACTATCGATGAAACAGTATTAAAAATAAATGGTGATTTTTTTAATGGAACTTTTAGAAGTGAAAATCAATGATGAAAATATAAAGGAGGAGGAATTCTACCAATATAATACAGAAACTAATTTTGTATTATTTTATTTAGAATTTTACTAATCTGTAGTCATACGCAGGAGAGCTCTAAAGCCTCTACCTTCTATAAAAGTAGAAAACTGGAAATAATTTTTATGTCCAACTAGGAACTGATTACAGAAAAATGGAATGCTATGTAGCCATAAATATACAAATGTGAGCAAGGCATGGTGGTGCACAACTGTAATCTCAGTGACTTGGGAAGCTGAGGCAGGAGGATCACAAATTCAAAGCCATCCTCAGCAATTTAGCAAGGCCCTAAGCAACCCTGCAAGACCCTGTCCTAAATAAAATACCAAAAAGGGCTAGGGATGTGGCTCACTGGTAGAACACCCCTGGGTTAATCCTCAATACAATCAATCAATCAACCAATCAATCTAAACTTCAAGACTACAGCCAGCATGCAATAAAATGAATAATTAGATCTTAATCAGTACTTTAAACAGAAATGCAAAGCATGATGAAATGGGACATCTCAGATAAATTTAAGTATACTGGGTATTTTTAAATGAAGTTATTTTCATATTTTCTGGTTTATACAGTTTTATAAATGCCTTTAAATAGTGATGGCATTTAAATAAATATAGTCTGCTTTAATAAAGGATCCTCCATAGAAAAGGCATTTGCTAAAAAAATTTTCAAAACAAAAGATAAAATATAAAATTTTAAGATAATTTGAGGCACATAGACTAATAAAAAGAAAAATAATACAGGGCATAATTTCATGAAGTGTTCAAAACAGGTGCCAATATTCTTAAAACTTTATAGAAACCTCTCATTCATTCATGGAAAATGTTTCCTTAAAAATAAGGGTATAGCACAGTGATACACGCCTGTAATCCCTGCAGCTCAGGAGGCTGAGGCAGGAGGATTTCAAGTTCAAAGCCAGGCTCAGCAAAAACAAGGGACTAAGCAACTCAGTGAGACCCTGTCTCTAAATAAAATACAAAACAGGGATAGGGATGTGGCTCAGTGGTCAAGTGCCTCCGAGTTCAATCCCTGGTACCCACCTCCCCCAACCCCCCAAAATAGAGCACAGAATGGGATCCTAATTATCTAAGTCATATTCCATGTACGTATGTCAAAATACATGGTATTATGTATATCTAAATAGAACAAATTTAAAAAGATATTTAAAAAGACTCAAAAAAAAAAGAATAAGACCATATTCCCAATCCCCAACAGTGATGCTGAAATCTCTTTAAATGTCAACTTCCACTGTCAGCTTATATTATACTCTTTCAACAGATAACTCAAGTTCATCTTTCTTGCTACTACAAAATAATTTTTCTTTATATTTCTTATTAATGACTAAATAATTTTAAAGAAAAGCTTATTCTTTATCTTCAATTTGATAAACAGAATCCAAAACATTTCTTTTCATAATTTAACAAAACTCTGATTTCTAAAAGTTAGGACCTTGGATTTTTTTCACAAGCTTAATTGAAAAGATAGAAAATACCCTCTCTACTACTTCTTAAAAATTAACATTTTATAGTGCCAAGAAATGGCAACCTTGATACAGTAATTAGTGACAGCATATTTCCCTGGCTGCCACTCTCAAAAGATTCTAATTAAATTATATAACCAAATAAAATATTTTCATTATAATCGTTTTATTTATGAAATACCAAGTATCAAAGCAACCCAACAACAGCTAGTCACATCTGTTTTTTGATTCAGTTACAGAGAGAAGTCTGAGTCAGTTTTAGGAAGGAAAGTTCTCTTGACACTCCATGGGTTTTTTTATGTTTGTGTGTTGACGTACAAAACATCCTCATCCTACAAAGGAACACATGTACAATAGAAACTTGATTTAGAACTTGAAATTCAAGGTTTTTGGCAGGGTAGACTGCACTACTTGGTACTTTGCACTTGTTCATTAGAAAACAAGTCAAGCTGGCAATGAAAAATGTCTATAATCCCAGCTACTAGGGAGGCTGAGGAAGGAGAATTGCAAATTCAAGGACAGCCTGGGCAACTCAGCAGGACCGTGTCTCAAAATAAAATATAAAAAGGGTTGGGGATGTAGCTTGGTGGTAAAGTGCCTCTGGGTTCAATCTCCAGTTCCAAAAAAAAAAGAAAACTTAAGAAAACTAAATGTTTGAAAAACTCATTATTTAATACCAGCATGTATTTAAAATTATACTAAATTACTGAACCTATTTGTGTCATTCCATCTTCTTTTTCTAAATTTTTTTACTTGAAAATGACACAATACCTTTATTTTATTTACTTATTTATTTATTTTATGTGGTGCTAAGGATAAACCCAATGCCTTACACATGCAAGGCAAGCACTGTACCACTGAGTTACAGCCCCAGTCCTTCATTCCTTCTTCTTGAAAATAAGAAGATAATTGACATTTTGGTTAGCGAATGCAATGCCTATAGTTCAAATGTATAAGTTTTGATATTTACATACAATGGAACTGAATTAACCCAAGTTGTCTTCTTTATTCTTTTTTGGTACGAGAGACTGAAGCTGGGGCACTCTACAACTAAGTTAGATCCTCAGCCCTTTTTAGTGAGTTTGTTCCTTTATTTGTTTACTTATTCATTTGCAGTACTGGAGGTCAAACTCAGGGCCCTGTACATGCTAAGCAAGTGCTCTTCCACTGACTTATAACTCCAGCCCTTTATTTTTCATATTGAGACAAGGTCTTACTAAATTGTAGAGGGTGGCCTTGAACTTGCCATGATCCTGCCTCAGCCTCCGGAATTGTGATTATAGCTGTGGGCCACCATGCCCAGCCCCTTGTTTTCCTTTCTACATCAAAATGAAACTTCATTAAGGAACATATAAAAGATCACTGAATAATTTATATGAGATTAATTTTTTGAACTTAAAAAAAAAAAAAAAAAAAAAAAAAGCCTAACCAGAAAGAATAATAATCAATCACCTACCTATTTCAAAGGGAATATTTTAGCCCATGTTTTGCCCTGCCCTTTTTTTTTTTTTTTTTTTTTGATACCAGGTATTGAACCCAGTGGTGCTTTACCACTGAGCCACATGCTCAGCTCAACCTCTTTCTTTCCCTTTTGAGACAGGGCCCTTCTAAATTTCTGAGGCTGCACTTGAACTTGATCCTCCTGCCTAGTTTACAATGGGATTGCAGGCATATGCAACCATGACCAGCTGTCTTGCTTTTTTTAAGAGAATCAGAAAAGGGAACTGTACACTGGTGCAGGGAACCGGTGGGACTGCAGAGAAATAGGTTAAGATTATCTACTGAATGTTAAACTGAAATGACTGTCAGAGTCAAACATTTATATAAACTACTTTTAAAAGTTAAATATTTTTTTAAAAATGCAAGAAATCCAAAGTAAAATGTATACTCATGGTATGAGGAGTACTTAAAATATGTTCTTACCTAGGTACTCTTGGATCATGCCATGTGCTCACACCGGTTTGAGTATGTAAGAAATATACCTGACCTTGCTGTGTTGTCCTCTGTTCTGTAAAATAAAGAAAACTAATACTAAAAACACATTCAGAATGTCCAAATCAAACACCGTTACATACACTAGGTTGACATATTAATAGGGGAAAATTTCCAAATTACCACTTTATTTCATTATGAATAACAGCTTCACAAATCACTTTTCTGTTCCCTAGAAACAATTATATGGGGGTTACAGGCCAGCTATCTAAAACCTAACTAAACTTATAATGTAGTGCAAATACTAAACACTGCAATGGAAAACAGAAAATAAGATTGTCACAATATTAATTTAAAGAAGTGATTTTTTTTTTTTTAAAACTAGAGATTGATCCCAGGAGCACTTAATCACCGAGTCAATCCCCAGTCCTTTTTATTTTTTATTTTAAAACAGTGTGTCGCTATGTTTCTTAGGACCCATGTTGCTAAGGCTGGCTTGGAATTTGTGATCCTCCTCCTCAGCCTCTGAATTAGTAGGATTGCAGGCACACGCCACAATACTGGGCCAGAAATGTATTCTTTAGACTAGAATTAGGCTAACACAGTCACAAAAAAGATGAGCTATAAGAGACACATTATATAGTGATAAACAGGTAAAGATGGAAAAATAATCAAGTTGGAAAGAAGAGAAGTTAACATCAAGTGTGCATACTAGGGAGAGAGAAGTCAAAGATGAAATGAGCTCAAAGCCACTGAGTATAAAGTAAGGAAACCAGGTTGAAGAAGAATTCTGTAAAAGGGTTCCTTCAGTTTTTGTTTTCTTAAGCAACAAAATCAGTTTTCTTTTAAAAATCTAATGAGAAAATTCAATATACAAGACAACAAAACTACTGTTAATATTTATTAGCAGAAACTTCTTTATAAGTTTCTAAGTCTATACTCTTAAATTCCAAACTTTAAAAAACTATAAACATAAAAATGATTAAAATCAGTTAAAGATAACAGCTGTAATAATTTCAGTCTTGGTATCTACTTTATTTCTATGTTTTAGTTGTACGAAAAAATTTCAATCTAGATCACACAAATATTGTAAAAGTATAACCTCTCCTACTCCAAATAGCTTGCCTTATAATCTCAAAGAGAAATGGCAGGAGATACTTTATTCTAAGATCTGTACATTGACAATAACAGTTAAATTTTATTGAGTACTTTCTATGCCACTCTGTCAGATATTTCACATAAAATTGTATCATTACAATGATACAAACAAACCTAGTGTAGTGTAGGGCAACAAACCTACACTACTGGTACTATTGGTTCCCCATTTTATAGAAGATAAAACTGAGGTTCACAGAGGTTAAATACTATGCTCAATGTAATATGGCAAACCTGGGATGTGAACTGACATTTGTCTATTTCACACACTCTAAAGTAAGTAACCTATGAGGCATAGCACAGTTAGCAGATAGTTAATTTCTTTTCCAAATTAAAGAGCTAAATATGGCCCGGTACAGTGGTGTATGCTTACAGTCTCAGTGACTCGGGAGGCTGAAGCAGAGGATCACAAGTTCAAGGCCAACCTCAGCAACCAAGTGAGGTCTTAAGCAACTCAGTGAGACCCTGTCTCGAAATAAAAATAACAAGGGTTAGGGATGTGGCTCAGTGGTAAAGCACCTCTGGTTTCAATGACCAGTGCCAAAAGGGGGAAAAAAAAAAAAAAAAGCTAAACTTTATGGTTTTTGGTATCAGGGATTGAACCCAGGGGCACTTAACCACTGAACCATACTCCCAACCCTTTTTCATTTTGAGATAGGATCTCGCCAAGTTGCAATTTGTTGAAGATGGCTATGCACTTGCAATCTTTCTGCCTCAGCTTCCCAAGTTGTTGCCTTCCGTAAGATATGTTTTAAAATAAAATTAGAATCACGAATTTGCAGAATAGTTTTTTAAAATACTCCAGTTTAAAAAAAAACTTAGATCATGTAATTTCCAATCTTGGTCAGTAGGTGTCACTATCAGTCCAAAGTAATTTACCTAACAGTCAGTGCTAAGAGGGCAAGGAATGCCAGCCAAATGCATAACATGTTATTGTTTGCAAGTAGTGATTTAGAAAAGTTGATTCAACTAGAAGATTCATGTTATCTTCCACATGAAATTCTACAATTCCATGAAACTGTATAAGAGTAAAATCATCTTATACAAAGATGAGACTAAATCATTTATAATAATCCAGTCACTCAGATATGAAAAATTATAGAAAAAACAAATACATTGAATGCCATAAGAAATATGCCTTTGAAGTTATTCCTAAATATGTTTATCTAAAATCAAAAATCACACTGTATGTTTACTTCAGATGACCTTTATCAATAATAATGCTACCTTATCTTTATACAGTGCCTATTTGCAAAGTTGTTTATGATTCAGTTTTCTCACAATACTTGTGATAAGATATTAGTCACATTTCATTTTAAAAGAGCAAAAAAGCTAAAGTGATTCATCAAACACTGGTTAGGTCGTCTTCTAAAAGTTAGAAGGCTTTTCAAAGTTGGGAGGTTTTACAATTACGTTTATTTTCATGCAAAATCCGAAAACCCAGATTAATAATTTTTAAGTTAATTTTCTTTCTTAGCAAACTAAAATTAGTAAGCCACTCTTTAATTTTCCTCAGCTAGTGGTCGGTCATACCATAGCCTTCTGGCAGGTCTGGAGGAGTGTGTAAATGTGTCCTGCTCATGTAATTTCTATGTCGCTGAGATCTGACTCTCCTCTCCGCCAGCCTGGGATCTGAAGACTGTCCACACGTTGCACCATTTGTTCCACTAATTGGAGTATTCTCATCAACAAAGCAGCTAAGAGGTCTGCCAGGACTAGAATATTCAGATGCCGGTCTATTTAAAAGTAGCAAGGAAAAAAGTTATCAATTTAAATATCAAAAGTAGAGTTCTCTACAATAACAATCACCTATCATATAAGAAAATGAAAGGACTAATACAAACACAATGATTTAAGAACTGTGGCAAAAGCAAGCTCTTAGGCACCAAAGAAATTCAAGTTATGTCAATTATATATTTAAATAATGATTTTAATTGCTTTTTATATAAAGTCCATATATTTGTAGATCTGAATACTGGATTACAAAGAGAACTTGACAAACTACCTCTCAGACCTGATTTCCCATCATTCTCCCTCCCAACTTGGCTTCTGCCATACTGATACTGATACTCTTCCTGTTTCTTCAACTTTCCAAAGTCCATTTTACCTTTAGTCTTTGAGAAGAGTATCTTTTCCTTCCACCTAGAATACTCATTTCTCCTATTCTCCCTAGGCTTAGTTCTTTTTTATCATTCAAATCATAGTTTACACTTGATGCCTCCTTAAGGCGTCCTTCCAATCTTCCAACCTAGAAAAATCCAGACAGACCCCCAACCTACGATAGTTCACCATTTGATTTTCTGACTTTACAACAGTGCAAAAGCAAACAATGTTTAATAGAAACAGTACTTCAAATTTCTACCTTTTCCTGGGCTAGCAAGTGATACACAAGAGAATACTGTCAAAATGCTAGACAATTAGCAGGGAACTGCAGCTGCCAGTCAGGTATATGATCACTAGGTAAATGACAGATACTGTACAGCACACTATGTTGCTAAGTTATGTGTGGTAAGCTAAGTATTCAATGATTTTCTGACTTAAGGTATTTTCAACTTATGACAGGTTTATCAGATATAATCCCAATCAAGTTGAGGAGCATGCATACATTGCTTTAGTTTCTCAACACAGTAGTTATCTCTGATATACATCATTTCTTACACTCCTGGTTTTGTCCGTCTTCCCCCACTAGAATATTTACTGAAAAGAAAGGGGTGGGTCTACTGATTTTATTCCGTATTATCATCTAGTGCTTGTCATGTTAGTACAAGTAGCTCAGTAAGTACTTATTGAATGAATAAAGAAGTCATTTGTCTCTTCAAGGAATTTTCAGACTACTGTAGGTCTTCCAAAACAAAATAATCAAGAATTCATTTTTAGAATAACATTTATATGAATCCACATTTTATACATAAGGAAATCAATTCTATCAGTTAAATAAGTTAGAAGGAAATAGGCTTCCTTTAAACACTAATACAAGTACACATTCATTTATGCTCAGATATAACTTCAACAACTTCAACAAAATCCTTGAAAGGTTATACTAGAAATGCAACTGTGAAATCCACATTTTTAAAAATGGCAACATGAACTAAGCGTTTACCTGACAATCATAATATAATAGAGAAACTTTATGATTCCAATGAACTAAGCAATTAATTCCCAATAAGTAAAAGATGTAAAGCTAACAAGAAGCATTTGATAATCTATTCCTGGTGCTAGTTCTGCCCAGTAGGGAAAAAAAGGCAAACAAAACATTGAGCAGAGATGACAAATAAACTTTGCTTTTACTTTTAAAAAGAGGAGAAGGGGAATTAAATCTCTTACCTATTCATTTTCAGTTACTTTAAAAGCATGTCTTCACAGTTTTAAAAAATGACCTTGCATCCTGATGTCTTTATACACTGAGCTCCATAAAAAAGGGACTACATGTCTACCGCTCTTCAAGGTTTAATTCAGAGTCACCTCTTTCAGAGTTTTCCTTTGCAACTTTGACAAGTTCCTTACTGCCCACTCTAAGGTAGGTGTTCTTATCTTGACCACAGACCTTACTTGGACATGATATAATATGATCATCTCCTTATGTGACTAAAAGAATGGAAACCCTGTATGCATATTTTATAATAACCATTCAATAACAGATACAAACACAAGCTCAAAAAAAACAAAAACAAAAAAAAAAAACCCCAGATACTGAACCCAGAGTCACTTTTCCACGGAGCCACATCCCAGCCCTTTTTATTTTTTATTTTGAGTCAGGGTCTCACTAAGTTGTTTAGAGTCTTGTTTATTTGCTGCAGCTGGCCTCGAACCTGTGTGCTCCTCCTGCCTCAGCCTCCAGAGTCAATGGGATTACAGGCGTGCACCACCAAGTCCAGATCAATTAATGTTTATTAAGTAATACTATAGGACCTGGAGCTCTAATATAATTTTTGTTGATGATTACTTTTTTTTTTGGTACTGGGGATTGAACCCAGAGGTGCTTACCCACAGAGCCACAACCCAGCCCTTTTTAAAATATTTTATTTAGAAACAGTGTCTCCATGAGTTGCTTAGGGCCTCACTGCTGAGGCTGGCTTTGAACTCATGATGCTCCTGCCTCAGTCTCCCGAGCTGCTGGGATCACAGGTATGTGCCATGCACCCAGTTATTGATGATTACTTTTTAAAAATAAAAGCACCTGCTCTAAGATCTACTGATCCATGGCAGTATAAAACCAAGGGAAAACAATCTAGAAAAGATAAGAGATAAAAAAGAAAGTGACTAGCAAAAACCATTGGAAATATCTGTATGATCTTACCGAGTTGGGCGTTCCCACTGTGTTGTTCTTGTTATGTGGTTTAGATATTGGATTCTTCCAGAAGCAGTTCGCCTTTCTTCCCAGCTTAAATAAAAATATTGAAAGATAAGGCATTAATAGGAATTAATAGGAAATTAGGACACAGAACATTTTCACTACAATCACAAAGGTTATCTACTATCCCAAATCAGGCCAAACAGAAAGATCAAGTCACAGAATAAAGGGTTTTTTCAATTTATTTTAGAACTACACGATACATTTTTGTGAAATTCTGAGCTTCTAAAATATTTACACTGAGATGTGACAAATATTTTTCCATCAGCTAAACTGAGAATTTTTCAATTACATAATGCTCAAATTATGCTAATTTCTCCATAACTGTGTGAAAAATGACACCACCAAAAATATATTTAACCATAAATTAATCAAGGTCTCATAGCTAGTAAGCACAAAACTAAACAATGGAATCCAGGTGGTCTAAAAATAAAAATCACTCTCAATTTTTTAAAGTCAATTGTGTGCCCAGCACAATTTTTAATAGTTTAAATAAAATAAGCAAATGCCATAGCTTGGATGTAAAAATGTACGTCAAAAGTCGGATGCAGTGGCACACACCTGTGATCCTATTGGCTGGGAGGCTGAGGCAGGAAGACTGAGAGTTCAAAGCCAACCTCAGCAACTCAGCAAGGCACCAAGCAACTCAGCAAGACCCTGTCTCTAAATAAAATACAACAAAGGGCTGGGGATGTGGCTCAGTGGTTGAGTGTCCCTGGGTTTAATCAAAAAAAAAAAAAAAATTCCGTCAGAAATAATTTGAGTTGAAGCAAAATCAATTATATACTTCAAATGGATCCAATTTATTGTATATAAATTATATCTCTTTAAAGTTAACTAAAAAACTTTGAAAGTTAAAAAAATTTAAAGACAAAATCAGTATAAAAGAGAGTAGTGATAAAGATCAAGAGCTTGAGAATCAAGACCTGGGTTTGTGCTCCAGCTCTGCCACTTACTATGTGGCCTTAGTTAGACAAGTTACTTTACTTCTGTGGGCCTCAGTTTTTTTATGTGTAAAATCAAAGAGTGACAATAATAGTAGTAACAGAAATGATAGTAGCTAAAATTAAACACTGTATGTAAGATACTAAGTGCCTTAAGTAAATGATTTCACTTAATTTTCTCAACAATTTATAGGGTATGGTCTATTATCAATCATCCTTCTTAATAAATAAATATAAACTGAAGCTTACAGAAGTTAAATAAATCAGTTACGGTCATAAAGCCAGTAAGCAGAAAAGTAAGGACTGGAACCCAAGTGATCAAATGGCCAGAATCGTATGTTCTACACTACCTTCCAAGAGGTTTTGAGAGTTAAATGATATGTCTATAAAGTGCTTATATGTTGGGGGCTGTGCCATGCAGACGGCGCCAGAACGGCATCAGCAGCAAGGAGGTTAATTGACATAAGCACACTCAGGTGATTTATCGTCCACGCACACAATGCATGCGCATGTGTTCTAGCATCTTGCTTAATCTTTGCATAAGAGGTGTGGCCCTGCTCTCTGCCTCCTGGAGGTGATATAAGCGGGCTGTAGGAGAGGGTGACAGAAAAGCAGCAGCAGCTAGCAGAAAGAAGCTGCAAGCAGAAAGAGCGCGACAGCGAAAGCAGCAGCTAGCAGCAAGAGGTGGAGAGAAGCCATTAGCAGAAAGGAAGAAGAAAAGGCAGCAAGCAGATAGAAGCAGCGAGTAGGGGCAGCGGCGGAAGGCAGATCGTAGAGTGGAGAACTGAGAACACATCTTTAGGTTGCAGATCACAGATCGCAGTAAGCGGGACGCACCACTAAAGCACCTTAGGTAGACGCACCCTTAGTTCACAGGATGCAGGATGCATCTCTGAAAGTGTAGTCTCTCTCTCTTAAGCAAAGTCTCTCTTTCTCTCCGATAAGCAAAGCCTCTTTCTCTTTCTCCTCTCAAAGCAAGTAAGCTTCATTTCCTCTATCCTCTATAAACAAGCAAGCAAGCAAGGAAGCAGCCCAGAGATAGAAGTAGCTCAGTTTCCAGTCCACCACCCATAAGACCTGCGCAAAATGTTGCTGCAGGCGGTGACAAATACCCGTGGATTTGGTACCACAAAGAGCCAGTGACACTTATAATAGTATTTGACCCATACATGTTCAATAAATGCTACTTTGTCAAAATTTCTATTACCCAAATTCTCTTTCCCAACCCTCTAAATAGAACAATGTTTCAAATTCAGTATCTATAAGGCCTCTTTGGAATTTAATCAAGCAAAAAAATTTTTCTTTTAAATTGATGTATGTATAGAAGAATTATATTTAGCAAATTTTCACCTGCATCCTTGTCAAAACTCTTTTTTAGAAAAAATCAAATTTAACAGACCTAACTTGTGGCTTATTTTATAAATTTATTATGACAAGATCCTTCTAATTTTCCAAGTAGAAGGAAATTTCTTTATTATGGAATTGATCAAGCAAATTTCTAAAGCATGTAGTAAATATCAACTTTTTTTAAAATTATTTTAAGGATATTCTCTATATACTGCTCTAATGATTTTAGCGATATTAGCTTACCCGTCTGGTAAATCATTATCAAACAAACGACTGCAGTCCACGACTTGTCCTCCTGTGCCTATTCGGTCTCTGGACTGAAGACTTACTATTAAATAACAGAAACATTACTAAAATTCACAGACAGAAAGAACTATTACAATCTAAAATATCTATCTTTAGAAGGCATCTGGCTTAGCTTTTTTTAATACCTCAGAATAAACTCTTTGGTTTCTATTAAAATCTGTAGCTTATTTTCCCAGAATTTTTCTCTTTAGAAGTGATGTTAAAATATTAAGGTTTTAGGGCTGGGGTTGTGGCTCAGTGGTAGAGCACTCACCTAGCATGCATGAGGCCCTGGGTTCGATCCCCAGCACCACGTAAAAAATGTTTTCTACTTTTTCATGTTCCTGGCTACAGTCTAATTTATTGTAACAGGGCAATCCAAGGTCACTGCTGTACTTAAGAGACTTAACACATTAATGGTATATTCATGTATAAATTAGTTAGAAAAGTTCACATTAACTTGGGTTTAAATTCTTGATAATCTGATCATCTTTTAAAAATACACTAAATTTGGCAATATGGCAATCCTTAGACTCCATGAGCTTTAACAATATAAACTAAAAGATCATGGATGAGTCCAGCCTGCCTCTCATTGATTCACATAAAACCTTTTAATAAAATGCATACAACACCCACACACAGTAAAATATTTGATGCCTGCATATAAACCCAGCTACTGGGAAGGCTGAGGCAGGAAGATTCCAAGTTCAAGATCTACTGGGGTAACTTAATGAGACCCAGTCTCAAAATAAAAAAGTCTGGGGATATAGCCAAATAGTATAGCACTCCTGGGTTTGATCTCCAGTACTGGGGGGAAAAAAGTAAGACATTTGTTTTTTATGTAGTATACTCCAGTATTTCTAATGTAAAACAAAATATCCTATTTGTATATGTGAATTTTCACCTAGTAAAACTATTTTGTTACTCCTAGATATTAGTTGGCAAGCATTACCTAACATCAAATCAAATACAGTAAAAGCAATTACATGTAAAAGACTTGTATGCTGGTATTTATTTTTGACATTTTTTTTGATCTCTTTTCAATCAAAGAATGACAGGAATTGTCAATAATTCTGTAATGCAAATACCTCCCTGGGATAAACCCCAAAGAGTTCTGTTATGTGGCCACTCTGGCATTTCCCCAACTATGAAACTTAATTCATTGTCTTGTAAAATGAAGTCTTCCAAATACTTTCAGGAACTAAAATCTCTCTGATAGACTCATAATAAAATCTGTTTATTCTATATTCTGCTCTATCAAGAAGTGTAAGATTCCAACTGCATTTATCTTGTTTTAATTAAAGAGTTTCAAAAGTGCCTTCCTGAGTGTCCTAGTACACTATGCATCTTCATCAAATCTCAGTATACCAATTCTTAAGAAAAGTCTCAGGAAATTTTATATGAAGACTTTTCCTCTAGGTCAATTCAAGATAGCCTATTAGCCCATGTCTAATTGAGTGCCTTATGAGTGAGGTAACGATTTCACCCTTATTTCCAGTTAGTGTGACACCACTATTGCTCATTGTATTTTTTTCTCAATTAGCACAATTTTCAAAACTGTAAAGCATTCAACATTAAACAAAGCAGTAAATTTTAAAGTTCAATATTTTTTTCTTACTCAAAAACTAGTTCAAGAATTTTCAGAAAATTTTAATAACCGTCTACAAAGTTTACCTCAGTGCTTTACCTTATTTGAGTACTTTGAAAGAATCCCTGCCTAAAGGATCAATAGTTCTATACAACACTAAAAACTGAAAATTTTTTCTTATATTAAAAATTTTTTAAATTAAGTTAATCTGGATCCTAGATACACTGTCTGTAGCATTTTACATAACTCATCTTTAGTTAATGCCAATACAGTCAAACTATATTTATTATATTTTGAATTAGAAGGCTTTAATCTTTATGTCAGTTTGAATGAGGTCAAAATTCACATCAATTTAAATTTCACACTTACCTACTATCTGTCCTCTAACTGTATCATTGTCATTTGGCCCAAGTTTGCATAGATCCAATCTCTGATCTACTCCGAATCAATAAGAAAAAATTTTACTTAGCTGGTATCAGAAATTCTAACTTCTATTAAGTGACAGTATATTTACATAATCCACTGGAAATCGGATCATTTAGATAATTAATCATTTTAATTATAAAACAAATGTTTAAAATTCTCTTAACTGTATATAAAATTAATATAAATATCTCAACAGACTTCAAAAATCATGCAACCCTGGTGTATTACAATAACAGGCAGTTATTTTCTTTCCAAAGCTTTCAGACCACTTCAGTCTTAGTCATGGCTTACATCTTAACAGCTGCTGGTCTTAAACAACCTAAGCCTTGGTTTTCTCTCATATCATAAAATTTACCTTAGATTTTTTTTTTAAGGACTAAATAAGATAATTACAAATCTCAGCACAGTATCTGACACTTATGTGTTCAATAAATGTTAGTTGCCATTATCATTATTTTTTATGCAACCATTCCAAATGACATATACACACAATAAATATTAATAAGAAGCCAAGGGAAAAACTAAGATCTGGGTTTGATTTAATTTTGCCACTAATCATTTAGGAGCAACTCATTTATTCTCTCAGATACCTCATTTGTAAAATAAATATAACATTGACCTAGCCCTCTAAGTTACCATAAGAACAATGTCACCCACAGCGTGTTGGTTTTACTTTGATTATAGCACATATAGCTGAATTACTCTGAAACTTGCTTCTTAAATAATCATGAATTGGTAAAAGGAGGAAATCAAATCTTAGTCTTTGTGTTCTTAAATTCAATCTGGTAGAACACTACATCAGGTGCTCAATAATGGTTGATAATATTATCACACATCAAAAAGCTCAAATAAATTAATGCCATTAAACATTTACAAGCAGCAGAAAGAAAATTCTATGCCCCCAGACTACAGCCCCTGGCTATCCAGACAAAAACATAAAAGATGTTTTTTCTCTGCAACATAAATGCATGCTACTGGGTTGGCTATATAGTGGATGCCTGCAGGGCATTTTCCTCTTCTCCTATTCACTTCTTCCAATGTGGCAAACTCCCTTTGTCAGCAGCTTTTATCCTTACTTCTCAGACAACAGCATCCATGTCTTTTTCATCTTTGTATCACCAAGGTTCAATGAACATTGTGTAATGTGAACTAGGGATAATGTCAGACATTTGATCTATAAGTTTTAAGTTTGCTGCTGGATTGGGAAATAAAAGTTTATTTTTACATGTAGATCTCTTCCAACCCCAACCTCTCTCTCCTGTTGGTCATCACCTGTGAACCCAGAAATATAAGAATTTCTCAGATTCCTTTAAATTCCTCTGACTCAATTTCTAGCTCAATTTTCTCCCTTTGTCTTAACAGGTGAATATTTGAGTATCTGGGCTGTGGTATTACACTCCACTAAAAGGGATCATCTCGTAATATATGTAGCATTCAATGTTAAATTTACTCTGTTTTTTATTTAAGTTCCTAAGCTAAATTTTATGAGTTTATTAGCATAGGCATCTGAGCTAAAATCCCATGATAACAGCTAACAATATTTTTTGTATATTGTATAAAAAATGTAGAAATAACAAAAAAAAAAATTTGTTGAAAAAGATATTTCCATCTATGTCCCAATGGAAAGACATATCAAAAGGATGCTTTGTCAACTGTCAATCTGTCCATCTGTTATAGAAATAACTTCTAACATCTTGATCTTGGTATACCTCCTCAAGGCCAGGAGGGTGATAAACTGAGCCTAGTCTATAGTTAAGTAATTAATACAATTGTCATATACTCAAAATAATGTCATATCTTTAACTTTTAACTTTGTTCAGTTTTATATGTCTTATCTACTAATCATTCTCCTTAACTGCCACCTTACACTCCAATCACCTAAATAAAAAATCACTTTCATCTCACAGATCCACCAAAACAGAAAAAGTTGCTAAGAAATTTAAAAAGGCATATATACTTTTAACACCTTTCTTTTCACCCTTCTGAAGTCCACAAAATAAATATAGATCAGGAATTTTCACCAATGTTTCAGCCATAGAGAAGCTAATTTTCTGAACCCCTAATAACATAAATATAATAAAATCATTATAACAATTAAAATAACACAATAACATTATATTTTTTTTAATTCAAAAAGGACTAGAATCTACTCACAACCAGTGTCTTTGAGGCGGTTGATAGCATTGGAAAGAAGACGAACACAACCAAGAAATCCAGCACCTTGTTTTTTATGAATCTTCTTGTGATTCCATACACTGATTGTAACCGAATCAGACTTTCCAATATACCTAAAAAACAAAATGGCTACATGGGTAACTTGGTAGTTACAAGTGTTATAAAAATTTTATTTTGTCCTTTTTATATTCTAAAGTTACACATATATTTCAAAGTATAGCTAGGTCATGCAAAATTTCAATCTCCAGGACTGAATTTAAATTTTTAAAAATCTTTAAATATATAGAAATAACTTTTAATATATCCTTATCATATCTTCCACTCTCACAGTAGGCAACAATGCTTATTAGTTAAAAAAAAATTCTAGCAGCTAGTGTCTAATAACAATAAAAGAGTTTATAATTACTATTGTTTTCTAAGAACAAAAATCCTAAAAGAACTTCTGTCAGACACACTTAAAATATATTTCAATCACATGACCTACTACTCAAAGAGGACTTAGTTCACTTTCAAGGGACATTGTCAAGGCTGACAGACCAAAAATCTGACCTACCTGTTATATTTTTAAATGCTGTAGAACAAAAGCTGTTTGTAACGCTTTTCCCCTGCTTCTTCCCTGTATGCAGGCCTTGAGCGAGCAGGACTCTTGTAGATTTCACTTCACTGCCTGCAGACAAGCAGAGCAGGGAAAAGCGTTACTGTACTTGTCTATGCATATGTCTGAAATTATGTGAAAGCTCCACCACAGCCAATTGTTAACATGGAATCAACCCATGCAAAAACATGTAACATAATTATATCAGTAGAACCTAACTCCATTTCAAGACTCTACGATGTCAAATTTTTGGTCCAGCAACCTTGATCTTAAAAGTATCATTAAGTAAAACAAAACAAAAAGAAAGTTTACTTACTATATAAAAAAGTCTAAACCACTTAAATGAGGGCTAAAACTTTTAAATAAGAAACATGGAAAGCATACTTGAGTCCCAGGATCCAGCTATGCCTAAAGAATGTTCACCCAGGGCTCTAATTATGCAAACCAATACATTTCTTTTTAAAAAAATGAAGCCAAGTTGAATTTGGCCTCCAATGCTTAAAAATGAAAAGACATGAACTAAAATATCAATCAAGATGCACACAACAATTTTCCAACAAGTGACCTATCATATGTATCGTGGTATATATCTACTGCATGCTATGTCAAAATTCCAGAACCAGGATCAAGCATTAAACAAATAAATCACTTCAAACCAAACCTTTTCTTTTCTTTTCTTTTCTTTTTTTTTTTTTTGCGGTGCGGGGATTTGAACCCAGGGTCTTGTGCTTGCGAGGCCAACACTCTACCAACTGAGCTATATCCCCAGCCCAAACCAGACATTTTTTTAAAAAGCACATTCAATCAGTTTCCCAACTAGCTGGCCTAAACTGTACATATGCTAAAATACTGATTCTTAAGGTCTCAGAAATTCCATCTGTTTTTAGTGCAGTGTGCCATTTTTTTTTAAAGTTTTTGAGTTTTTTTTTATTAGAGCATTATACACAGTAGTTGGGTTCATTTTGAGAAAAATCATACATGCAAGGAATTTGATTTCAATCCTTATTTCCCACCACCCTGGCTTTTCTTCCCCTTCTCTCCCCCATTCTCCTTCTTCTACTCTACTGATCTTCCTTTCGCATCTTATTTATTTTTGATTGGTACTTTCCCAATATGCATAATGGCAAAATGCCCTTTATTACCTTTATATATGCATGTAACATGATGTTAAACCCATTCTGTATTTCCTTCCCTTTCTTTTCCTCCCTCTTCATTCTCTACCTTCTACTCCACTGATCTTTCCCTATACATTTATGATATCCACTTCCCCCTGCCCACCACCTTCTTTCCCTTATTTTGCTCTAGCATCTACATATAGGAGAATACATTCTGCCCCTGATTTTCAGGATTAATTCATTTAGTATGATGTTCTCCATTTCCATTCATTTACCAGCAAATGCCATCAATTCATTCTTCTTTACAGCTGAGTAAAACTACATTTTATATATATATTTTATATATGTTTATATATTATATATAAATTATATATATTTTATTATATATTATATATTTATATATATAAATATATATTTTATATATATTTATATATATATATATATAAAAACTCACACACCATATTTTCTTGATCCATTCATCCACTGATAGGCATCTGGGGCTGATTCCATAATTTGACTATTGTGGACTGTGTTGTTATAAACACTGAAGTGGCTGTATCACTGAAGTATGCTGATTTTAGTTCTTTTGGATAAATACAAAGGAGGAGGATAGCTGGGTCATATGGTGGTTCCATTTCTAGGTTTTTTTGTTTTTAAACTTACAACTCTTTTTTTTTTTTTTTTTTTTTTTTTTTGGCAGTCGCAGATGGACAGAATGCCTTCATTTTATTTGTTTATTTTTACGTGGTGCTGAGGATTGAACCCAGTGCCTCATCTGCCTCTGAGCCACAGCCCCAGCCCCCATTCCTACTTTTCTGAGGAATCTCCACACTGTTTTCTAGAGTGGTTGTACTAATTTGCAGTCCCACCAACAATGTATCAGTGTATCTTTTTCACCACATCCTGGCAAGCTTGTGATCTTGATGTGTCCTTGATAACCGCCATTCTGACTGAAGTCTGACTGAAGGAAGACGAAATCTTTGTGATGTTTTGATTTGCATTCCCCTGATTGCTAGAGATACTGAACCTTTTTTCACATATTTGCTGGCCTTTTGTGTTTCTTCTTTTGAAAAATACCTTTTTGGGTTTTTTTGCCCATGTACCACCATACTTTTTATATATACCATGATGTGAAAAGGTCGGAAAGCTCTACATTAAGCTGTAACATACATTTGATAATTATGGACCTCTGGAAAATAGTCAAACTGTGAATTACTCAAAATTATTAATTGTACTGTACTGTTTAAGTGTATCCATTGCAAACATTCTGTCCAAATAGCCTGAGCCAGAAATTAATCAGAAATATTAAAATTTTTTTACACCTAGCAAAGTATTCCTAATTTAAGAAAACTTCACTTCATAGAACATACAACACATAGAAGTCAATTATTTTATAACCAAAAGTTAAACAGAGGGCTGTATTTTCTACTAAAACTTCATCAAAATATATATGATTTATAAACAAGCCTCAAGATATTCTATCATGAGGGATACTGCTATATGAAAATATAACATTATCATACAGACCAAAATATGACACATACATTAAAGTCTTTGTAGACTTAGCCAATTTAAGGCAAAGATTTTGCAAAATGTATTTCCCTGATCTTTTTCCTTCCAATGTATATCTATCCTGGAAAAAAGCAAGGGAGAAGTCCCTACATAGTCAGTAAATATTAACTATAAAATGAAATCTAGGGCTGGGGATATGGCTCAATGGTGAGATGCTTATCTGATATGTGTGAGGCCTTGGGTTCAATCACCAGCACGAGGGAAAAAAAAAAAAAAAAAAAAAGGCATCTAAGAAGTACATGAAAAGATGATCAATACTGCAGTCACACACAGTGGCACACAACTGTAATCCCAGCAACTGGGGAAGCTGAGGCAAGAGGATCCCAAGTTCAAGGTTAGCCTCAGCAACTTAGTAAGGCCCTAATCAACTCTGCAAGACCCTGTCTCAAAATAAAAAGTAAAAAGGGCTGGTGATGTATGGATGTAGCTCAGTGGTAACGCATCCCTGGATTCAGTCTCCAATACCAAAATAAAAAGAAAAAAGAAAAAAAAGTTGCTCAACATTGTTAGCTGAAACCACAATGAAGTATTAATTTATACCCACTAGGGTGGCTATAATTTTTTAAGAAAAATAGTAAGCATTAGCAACAGAGAAAGAGAAAATGCCCTGAAATCTTTCATATGAAAAACAATAATCATGAAAGACCAAAATTAGGATGCCATTAGAAATACTATAAACCTGCACCATCTAAAACCTGCACTGTTTCAGCCACATGGGATTACTAAATATTTCAAATGTGGTTAGACCAAATTCAAGTGAGTTGTTAAGTGCAAACCTCTGATTTCAAAGACAATATGTGATAAAATAGCTCAATATTTTACAATGAGTATATGTCAAAATGTCAATATTTTAGACACTGAAATAAATAAAATATATTATGCTTAATTTCATCTGCTTTTTTTAAGTGTTGCTACTAGAAAATTTAAAATTACAGATGAACTCCCATTGGTGGCTCACATATTTCTATTGATGCTAATCTAGACCTCAAAGATAATGGAGCAATATATTCAAAATTTTGAACAAAAGTGATGTCTGACCTCACAGTCTATATCGGAAGGTGAAATATATTATTAGATCAGATTCCAAAAAATTTTTTCCATCTTGTACTCTTTCTCAAAATGATACACTTCACCAAAACAGAAAGTCAATGGAGCTAGAAGAAACAAAGGCAATTCCTGACATGATGATAAAGACAAGTCCCAGGACTATTGCATAGCAATTCTTAGAAAACTACCAAGCTAGACTGGAGTAAAAGCACAGAGGGTCCTGGAAAGATGTCTCCAAGAAGAAAAAGCCAATGGAATGTCTGATATGACTGAATGTATGGAAAGAATGTTTAGTTCCATAGGAGAATTTGGGAATTAATGAGACAGAAAACAAGAGAAATGACAGAGATAACTATTAACTTCAGAAACAAAAGTGGTCAAGACAGGAAAATTCTTATACACCATGTGATCCAGCTCTGAATATTTACATAATCATAATCATGTAATCACAGAACAATGATTTAACTACAAAGGTTCACATAACTATATTACAGGGCTAAGAGAAAGGAAGGGGCAAATAAGTATTATGGGGATGAAATGAGGGGTATTAGTTTTAAAAGCTGAATCACCTTCTCAGGTAGAAATTTTAAAATATCTTAAACCAGAAACAAAAAAATAATGGAGATGTATAAAATATTTTTAAATAGAAGAAAATATCAGAATAAATTTCCAAATTTATTAAAGCAGTTACCTTGAGAATGAGAATCAGGAATGAGAATGGGTCAAGGAATAAATACCATTTTCCATTAAAAACCTTATAGTACCATGTGCCTTTTAAAAAAAGTTACATATATTACTATGTTTAAAATATAATTTAAAGAGAAGCAATTTTGATTCCTAGTTCTATACTTAAACTTGGCCTAGAGTGAATTAATACATTTATTTCATTGAAAATGGAAGGGGGTGCTCTATACTATGAGCCAGTTTTACTTTTTTTGTTGGTACTAGGGATTAAACCCAGGGGTGCTTTACCAGTGAGCTATACCCCCAGTCCTTTTTATTTTTTTTTACTTTGACACAGGCTCTCACTAAGTTGCTGAACATCTCACCAATCTGCAATGCTCCTACCTCAGTATTCCCAGTAGCCAGTATTATAGGCCACCATGCCTGGCCACTTTTCTTTGCAGGCTTTTTAGGGGTACTACATCTTTCAAAACCAGGTTAATGGGCCAAACCACCTTTCCACTAGGTTTTGTACCTTTTCTGTGAATACCAAATTATACCACATCTAACTCGGATCATTTTCTACTATGCTTTTCAGATACTATATCAAAGTAATATTAATTCTATATTTTATTTCAAATTAATCATTTAAACCTACAGGTCATAATGCTGATTCCACTTTGGATCGAGTGTATTCTTCACAGTATCTGTAGAATGGCATTGCCCAGATCCATCAACCACCACTTTAGCAAATGGATCAGGAAGGCCTGTGAAGAAAGAGGAAGATTAGTGCTATAAAGAATATTTTACCATGTAAGACAGAAGATTAATTACATAAAGATTACTATTTGCTACAAAACAAATGTTTTTAAAAAGTTTAACATTCAGCTCCAAATGAAAGTGGCCTACTTTAAGTCAAATATAAAGTCACTTTCACATCAAATACCAAAACTAATTTTTTTTCTTGTTCTTGCCTCAAAACATTCTCGGTTAAAGTACCAAAGTATAAGGCTACCTCGTAATGTGGAAGTTTTTAAGGATTGTTACTAGCCCTTTGACCTCAGGAAGGTGAATACCTAAAACATTCACGGCTCACTCTTTCCAAATGGCTTCCTTAGTAGCTCATTTAAAGAACATAATAAATATAGATTTTCCACACAAGAACATGGGCTACAGATAATTAAATTAACTAATAAATTTTATTGGATAACTAACCATGAGCAATGACAGAACAAAAAGGGTAAAATCTGCCATAATAGAGTTTACTGTCATAGAAGAGAGAGAAAACATAACCATACCTGGAGGGAAAATTAATAATAATAATAACCCTATGAGGTTATTACTATCCCTATTTTACTGATAAAGAAACTGAGGCACAAAGAGATTAACTAATGAGCCTAAGATCACACAGTAGTAAGTGGCAGAATCAGAGTCTGAAGTTTTGATTTTAAACCCATGCTCATGGGCTGGGGATATAGCTTAGTTGGTAGAGTGCCCGCCTCACAAGCGCAAGGGTCTGGGTTCAATCCCCAGCACTGCCAAAAAAAAAAAAAAAAAAAAAAAAAAAAAAACAAAAAACAAAACAAACAAAATCCATGTTCATGCAAGCTGGCTCTCAAATTCTTGTTCTCAACCACTATACTCCCATTCACTACATGGTTTAACAGTAATTACAACAAATAAGAGTTCAGGAAATCAGGAGAACAGTTCAAATTTAAATAGTATATAAAGAGTAATGGGGATTTATTATTTAAATAGTAAATTAAGAATGCCAAGGAGCATGTAATAATATTTGAAGGGCTTAGAGGAGTCTAACCAAGATATTTGTGCTAAGGTACAAAAGTAAATACTGCTGGAGAAATAAGACTGATATAGGTTTGGAAAGATTCAGCTTATCAGCAAGTCTACAAATTCTTGAGCATGGCTGGAAATACAGTCTTATTTTTCTGTTAGTGGTATTCAGGATAGACTAGGGAAAGGAGAGATCACAGGCACAGAGATTCCTGTGAAATTATTATGTAATCCTACAGCTGGATGAGAAGCAAGGAATTAGGGAAGTCACATGAAAAAAAGAAATGACTGTTAAAAAAAGACCTACTTTATTAATAAGAAACTAGTGTCAAAGATGTCACTACAAGTTTTTTCAGCTCAAAGCAATAATAAAAAAGGTGGTCCTTTTCAACAAAAATTAAAAAATCAGGAGAAGGAACTAAAAGCATTTAAGAGACAAAAATGATAATTTAGATGTTAGATACAGGGATAGAATGCTTCATGAAAAAGGCTGAAAACACTAGAATGAAATGTTGGTGGGTGTTCATAACTGGAAAAATTTTGCATCTCAAGATCCACAGTAATTTTTTTAAGTCAAGATCTAATTTTTCAAGATTCACAGACAGAGAGAAATCCCTTATCCAAAGTCAGGCGCAATGGTGCACACCTGTAATCTCAATAGCTTTTGGGAGGCTGAAGCAGGAGGATGGAGAGTTCAAAGCCAGGCTCAGCAACTTAGTGAGGCACTTAGCAAATCAGCGAGAACCTGTCTCTAAATAAAATATAAAAAAGGGCTGGGGATGTGGCTCAGTGGTTAAACACCCCTGGGTTCAATACTCAGTGCACCCCAAAAAAGAAAAAAAAATCGCTTATCTAGTTCCCCAACTCTATGATTCTATGATGTCACCTCTGAATAAATAATAAGGGAAAACCAAATTTAATACTGAAAGTTTTAAAGAAACAAGTTAGGATACCAAATCTATTTAATTAAATTACTTTTAAAGTTTAATGCTATTCATATTACTTCAGTAATACTTAACCATTTGTAAAAAGTGTTTCATGGAAGAGTATTTTTTTTACCTCTTCCTTCAAAAATAATAAGTATTTTCTGGGAAGAATCCACTCTAACTTGTTCTCTTGATTCTACTATTTAAGTAAACATAAATGTATACATTTATGTAAGCAAAAGCAAACAAAAAACACTTTTGTGGCTTTTCCTTTGTATGTTACTTAATTAGTTAAAGAATTAAGGATTAAGAGAAATAACTATTTCCACACAAACCTCCAGGTGTGGCATCCAGATTCTTAATAAAATAGGAAAGTCTGAGTCCCTGGCACCTAGGTTTTTCTTTTAAGTGACACAACAAACCAAAATATAAGCTCTATACACACACCACAAAAAAAAGAAAGAAAGAAAAGAAAAAGAAATACCTGGGTTTCAACCTGATTATGTTATTCTACAAAAATTTAACTTGAGAGTCAAGTTACTCTAACATGGTCGAAAGTGATCAAGTTTTCCAACACTAGTGAGACCTCTAGCGGTAAATATAAAGTGGCTAAAGCGTTAACTGTATTTTTAAATTTCTCAGTTCTCCCCATAATTTCCAAGTCAAATAGAATAGTTAAAGCTCAAGAACCTCCTTATTACACAAATGTACTCAGGGAATGGAGAGAATAATGAAATAGATACTTTAACTTAAAATTGAGTCACTTTCCAAAGGAAACAAAACTTTATTTTTGATTACATAAAGACAAAAAGAAAACATTTAACCAATACATCTTGCTTCTGAGTGACTCTGATTTGGCCTCTATAAAATATTTCAATATACTATCTTACACAAAAATCTTTTTTAAATGTTTCATTAAAGAGAAAAAAAAATAGCCAGGCATGATGGCACAGGCCTACAATGCCAGCACATCAGGAGGCTGAGGCAGGAGGATCGTGAGATCAAAGCCAACCTAAGCAACTTAGCAAGGGCCTAAGCAGCTCAAAAGACTCTGTCTCTAAAGAAAATATAAAAAAGGGCTAGGGATGTAGCTCAGTAGTTAAGCAACCCTGGGTTCAATCCCTGGTACCAAAAAACAGAGAGAGGAGAAAAAAATGACACTATCTTTTTAAAGAAAACACAGATGATGGATATATGAACAGATGTGTGATAAAACTAACAATAGTAGAATTTACATGTTTCCTCGTGGTTGAAAATTTTCTTGCTGAAATTTTGGGAAAATGGGTAAGAATTTTTTAAGAGATGTGGTTCCCCAGGGTTCAATCCCTGGTACCAAAAAAATAAAAATATATCAAGAAGTTTTTTTTTGTTTTGTTTTGTTTTAAAACATTCAAAACACCTAAAAATTACATCATACCAAATCTGTGCATACAGCATGTTTTTCCTGGGTGGTAGGACCCGAATTTTAAAATCTAATGAATCATCTGTTTCTAACTTCAAATATTTGACATATAAAATTTTGTTGACTAAGCAGTTTTTACTAAAAATTGTGTAATTTTTACTCAACTTAAAACTATTGTAAAGCATAAATTACAAGGGTAAGATTTTTAACACACGAAGGCTACTACCCAATCCTCTCTCACAAAACTTAATCCTAAAGAAAGCCACAAAAAATTTTACAACCCCTTGGTTCCCATATTCATAGTCTATTCACTATACCTCTGCTTTGGAATTTGAGACATAAGCATATTTACAATCGAACATGACAGAGATTTCTTTCCTACAACTCTGTAAATTCTAAGAAGGCTCAAAAACTTTTTTTAACTCCCAATAAATTCTGAATGCATAGATAAAATTTCCTATAAAATGTTAAAAAGGTCTTTACAAAATATTAAATATTTTCTAAAAATCTAGTAGTATCTGCAACTTCCACATGTATTACACTCATCTGCATACACACATTCATATAAATATGTATGAGGGTGAATAAAAGGAATGGGGTTAAGCTGAAAAAGTACAAAATTTCCTAGAAAAATGTGATGCTGAATGGCTCTGAACCAAAGCATTCATAAAATAACACTGACATATTCTGAATAGAGAAATTCCTAAACCAGACAATTCTGAAAATGTTATCCAAAAAAATTTACACAGGGTAGGCAAGATTTATATTTAAAGTTAATTTACTTACGGAAAAAATCCTTTTTCACCAAGTTTTTTGCACAGAGTACTGTAAAGGAAACAAAAAAAAAATACATGGGAAAAATTAAAATAAAATGGTAAGATTGCACTGTTTCATTTTAAAACACTGAAAACAACAGTGGATAATTAAACCCTTACTGCAGTGCCTATATGAAATATGATCATAAACGTTCATTAAAGAATAACAAACAAAAGACAGCTGAACAGCAATGGTTGCAACTTTAGCAATGATCACCAATAACAGTTGAGGGCAAGAAATGTATAAATCCTATAATCTAATCAGGACCCAATTCCTATCTTCCATAGAGATATTCTTAGAGAAACCCATCAGCAATTGGAAAAATAATTCTAAGGACAAGATACACAAATTCAGGTTGTCATGTCTATTTGAAGGATGAAATAATTTTACACTTAAAAAGGATCATGCACAAGACAAGTGTGACGTTTTTAAAATAACATGCTATTATTATCAAAATGCCATAGAAATTTTATAGGAAAAATAAATTACCGTCCCCTAAATCATTACCTCAATGACACAAATGAGTCTACTGTGTCTTTTAAACTTTAAAGTTAATATAAAGCTAGAGATAACAAGTCTGAGTTTTCCTGCATTAAAGAATTACTTACATGGATGTATGTTAATATACTAAAAAATCACTGCACTGCACACTATAAGAGGATAAATTTAACAGTATATAAATTGTATTTCAATTTAAAAATTACTAGTTATATAGTTATAAACTTACACTTCTTTAAATCAAACCCAATTAGTGAAAAGATTCATTTTCACATATTCTTAATTAAATCTATAAAATATGTATGTAATGTTTGGCTAATTTGTACCCACTTCTATTTCCAGTTTTAGTGATCTGTTTAATTAATTACAATTACCGAAAGTTTAGAGTATAAAACGCATTTGACAAAAGAAACAGGAAGAAGTCTAAATATAAGTAAATCACTTTAGAAATAGAGTAAAAATTATTTTGAAAACAGACATTATTAGTAATTAAATGAAATAGTAAGTAAGCACAATGATTTACTTGTCAGAATCTCTCAGACCACGTCTTTAAAAAGTTTTGTTTTTAAAAACATAAAAAATCATGGAAACCATGGCCATAACTAAGAAATATCAAATTACAAACTGAATCTCTCCCCAAACTTTTATAAACTTCATATAAACTGAACAGAATACTCAGGATCAATACATATACAACACACATACAAACCCGAAATTATAATCCTGGTATTAATGAGGTAATGATTTTTTTAAACCACAACCCATCCTACAATTCATTAAGTGAAACCATTTCAAATCCTATTTTAGAGAACAAAAAAACATGAGAATTTCTCTAACATCTTGCCACAAACTCATTCTTTTCATACTCATTTTTTTCTTTTTCCTGCCACTTACAATATCCACTCTCCTGCCTCTGGATCTCACACACAATCTACCATGTTACCAGGGAACTTGAGCGCCATCTTACACATCTACCTCGTCTCCACTTTGTCAGCATTTAAACATACTCAAGTCTTAAGTAAGTGTCCCTCTAGCAACCTGTTCCCTTCCTAATGACACATCTTCAAAAGAACTGTCTATGGGCTGGAGTAGTGGCTCAGTGGTAGAGCATTTGCCTAGCATGTGTGAGGCATTGGGTTCGATTTCAGCACCACATATAAATAAAGTCCATTGGCAACTAAAAAAAAAAAAAAAAAAAAAAAAGAATTGTCTACACTTTGACTCCACTTCTTTACCTCCTTCTAATACCTCAGTCCACTTAATTTGGCTTGTTCCCTCATCACAGTCCCTCAACTATTTTTCTCCAGAGACCTAGGGATCTAATATTAAATCCATCCAAAGGACATTTGCATTCGCTACACTTGACCCTCAGAGGCATTTACCAATATTGACTACTACCTCTTCTGGAAGCTCTCTCTTCTTTTGGTTCTGTTTTAAAGCACATTCACATAGGGCATAAAATTCATTCTAAGTCTTCCTTGCCAGATTTTCTTATACTCCATCCATAAGAGTTGAGTTTCTTTAGGGTTTTGTCCTAGGTCCTCCTCTTTTACTCTATAACCTGAGCATTACAGATACCCTTTTTTTTTGGTAACTCTTGAAATTATATGTAAATTGCTATCAGTATGTATATTTTTCTGGGGAAAGAGCTATCTTTCCTGGGAGAGAATTCATAGATTGACAAGACTCTTCCTCCCTCTAGAAATAAGACTTTGAAGAGTCACTTTTCCATATACTCCCCTGGTCTTAACCATTTTACTCTATGGTTTTGATGATACCTCAATCTCTAAAACCCAAATCTTAGCTATAACCTGAACTCCAGGTCCACAAAACTAAGTATGTTCACAAATGAAATCACCATCTTCCTTTTGCCCCCAAACCTGCTCCTCCCTCCAGTTTCCTTCAATAAATAGCCTTGCTTTCCTCTCTATTGCCCAAGTCAGAAACTGTCACAGCAACCACCTTTCCTCTCCCTACCCATCTGTGTTGGCAATTATCGATTCTAATCAATTCTCTCTGATATATCCCTCATCTGTTCACTTCTCTCTAGGATCAGTACCACAGCACCTTAGTTCAGGTCACTATCAACTACTGTTAGAAAATTGCCACCGCCTCCTAATTAAGTCTCCTGCCTCAAGGCTCACCCCACCAGCTGTACACTCACCCATTTCCCTCTCTCCCATCCTTAAAAAAGGTCTTCTGACCCAAACATATTTTGACTTCAATGCCTTCAAAAGCCTTGGCTTCTATTTACCTCATTGTCCTCATTTTTTATCATCAAAACTTCCCATAAGCCCCTAAGTATAAAATTCAGCCATACTAAACTTTCACTTTCTCAGAGGCATTCCCCACATCTCACATGACCACAGCCTTGAGGCGCCATTTCCTCTGCTTCAAACATTCTTCCAAGCTTCTTCACCTACTCATCTTTAAAGTCTCAAAAAGGGAAGGAAGTCTTTTAGAACATGTTTCTCTTAAGCCTCCACAGACTTGTATTTTGCCCATACTTACCACAAGCACTTTTCACATTTCATTATAACTGTTTAAGTTTAGAATGCTGCTTATAACTATGGTGGGAGCAAACTCCATACAGCACAAATCATGTCTCCCGTCTGTCTGTCTGTTTCTCTCTGTCTCTCTGTCTCTCTGTCTCTCTCTCTCTCTCTCTCTCTCTCTCTCTCTCTCTCTCTTTTTGCAGAGCGGGTACCAGGGATTGAACTCAGAGGTACTCAACCACTGAGCCACATCCCCAGCCTTATTTTGTATCTTATTTAGAGACTGGGCCTCAGTCTCACTGAGTCGCTTAGCATCTCACTGTTGCTGAGGATGGCTTTGAACTCATGATCCTCCTACCTCAGGATCCCAAGCCACTGGGATTACAGGTGTGCACTCCCTTATCTCTTTTTATCTAGCATCTGATGGGCGCTCAGTATCTGCTGAATAAATGAAAGAGATCTCAAAATAACCTAAAATAATTTCATTAAACAGGATATTTTTTCAACTATATAGCAGATAAAATTATCAATCCTGATATAATCATGATTTTGACTTATGAAATATTCTATTTATCATTATTTTAAACACTTTATTTTAAACACACTTCTCAGGTCATGTTTAATACTTTCTTTTAAAAATCACAAATCAGATGCTATTATAAAGGGTAACTAAAAAATTAAAATAGCAAAGAATGTTAAGAAAAGGTTGAAAGTTTATGAAAAAAATTGCATTTTAGTAATTAAGAGACTAGAAAAGATAACATCAGGGTCATAGAAGAAACAAGACTTAATTTAAAATAATTATTAGAATTGTCAAATTGCTATCCTTAATGCTGAATTCTCATCAACTCCAGCCAGTTTTTGCATAATTATTTTATGCCCTGGAAGTAAAAACTCTTATTTGCAATTTTTTAAAGGAAGATTACTAAACGTGATTTGAGAACGGGTAATTTTATTTGTATAAATAAATTATTTTCACACACTAGAGCCTTTATTGCACTGTTCTAATTTCTTGGGAATTTATCTCAAAGAAGACTGTAATTTTATTAATAAACATCCCTTTTTTTTATAATGGAAAGTAAAACTAAGATTGGGAGTTCTGAAGCTCAGGCGGAGTGGCAGTCTGGAGGAGATTTCATTTGTTTTCTAAATGTTTCTTAAAGAAGACAAATAAAAATAAAGTTAAGAAACGCTGCCAAGCCAGGTATGGTGCCTATAAGCCTAATGGCTTGGGGAACTGAGGCAGGAGGACTTCAAGTTCAAAGCCAGGCTCAACAACTGAGCAAGGCCCTAAGCAATTCAATGAGAGCCTGTCTCTAAATAAAATATAAAAGAAATCTGAGGGGCTGGGGTCATAACTCAGTAGTAGAGTGCTTACCTAGCATGTGTGAGGCACTGGGTTTGATTCTCAACACCACATATAAATAAATGAATAAAATAAAGTCCATCAACATCTTAAAAAAATTCTTTAAAAAAATGTCTGAGATGTGGCTCAGTGGTTAAGAATACCTGGGCTCAATCTGAAGGAGAAGGAAGAAGAGGAAGAAGGGAAAGAAGAAAATAAATGCTGCCAAATTAGAAAAGATTTCTTGTAAAGTAGGCAGGGCCAGAACAAAGGCTACGGTATAGAGTCTTTCTCATAGACAGTTATTAGTATCACAGTATTTTAATACTTAGTAAGCTTTCTGTAGTTCTTATATATACAGAAGGGCACAGAAGCCTTAAGTATATAATTTAATGAACATTATATTGACTCCAGATATTTAGTAATCATGTCAAATTTTGATTAACACTAACTACAACTGTAACATTTCACCAGCACAGTACTACTGCTACAGTTCATTAGGGACAATGTCTCAAACCACCTGTAGATGTACAGATTAAATTTACAATACTACTTTTAAAAAAAATTTTTTTAGTTGTTGATGGACCTTTATGTATTTATTTATATGCAGTGCTGAGAATCAAACCCAGTGCCTCACGAATGCTAGACAAGAACTCTTACCGCTGAACCACAATCCCAGCCCTACAATACTTTGATCTTGTTACTACCCTTCTTGAATTCCTTTAAAGTACTTCTCATTCTTAGGTCTACATCCCTAAAACCTATCATGTTCTAGTTACTCCACTTGCCCATTCTTCAGATAAATGATTTGAAATGATTAGAGGAGATGATCAAAATAAACTAAGGTAAGCTATGCTAGGGTATACTGATAATGCCTATTTCACATGGATACAGCTGTAAGCATCTTAAGATACTTAATGAGAAGGGGATACTTCCTACATCATTCTTTTTTTTTTTTTTCATCCAAGATTTCCTGAGCATTCACTTTGTGCCAAGTACTAGAATAGATTCTGCAGCTACATAGATAAGTAAGACATGGTCCTTTGCCCTCAGAACTCACAGGTCAACTATAATTCAAATATTAGGTCATAAATAACTTTTTTTTCTCAAGAAATGTTTTATAATTCTGTAAAAATCTGTTTTGTGTGTTTTATTTGAGGCAGCAATTACAGAAAACCGTTTGCAGAAGTACAGATGACAATAAATATTATCACTTAGCCAATAATTTATTTTTTGGTCAGAAAGGAATTATCTATATGTAGCATACCAGGTCATAGTATCAGAGTAAATTCCAGCTGTAGGGATAGAATAGTATGCTTGTTTTCGATTGAGCTGGATTCATAATGAATGACTGTCTATGCTTAATGTGAATAAAGCTCACAACTGCTTGGCATCTCCTTGCCAAAAATTTCCCTTCCTCCTCCAGAATGGAGTTGCATTCCAATTACATTGCTGATTGGAATGAGACTGCCTGAGAGAAAGGAAAAAAGAAGGGGAGGGGGGAGCTCGGACATCCCATTTTCCTTTGCCCCACAAAAAGAGATTGTATAACACTTTCTGCAACTCAAAAGTTGTACAGACTATTTTTGTATAGAGTAAACTTCTCCAGATTTCTCTGGATGTTCTTTGAACTTACGTTATCATTGCAAAATAAAACCGAAATCCAGAATCACATTTTATATGAACGTCAGCAAGTTACCTCAGTGATTTACAAATGTCTACTAGTATGCACCATTCCTGATCACTCACACAAAAGGTTAGATATTTCTGTTCCAACAAACAACCTCTAACTGGACCCCAGCATGAAATAAAAATGAAATTTAAGTTCTATAGAAAACTTACAGACAATATAATTTTTACACATTTAAGTTTTTATTTTTCTTGAAACGAGCACTACACGAAGATTCCCATATAAAAGTATTATTACAAAATGTTGCAGTGAGCTTAAGTATCAGATACAACCCTATAAGCCTAACAATAATGAAGCCATAAATAAATTATGGCAAACAGCATGCTAAAATACTATTAGTCATTAAAAATTATGTAAAAATATTCATAAGTAGCTGGGTGTAGTGGTACACATCTCCAAGCCTAGCAACTTGGAAGGCTGAGGCAAGAGGACTGTTTTCTAGGTCAGCTTCAATAACTTAATGAGACCCTCAACAACTTGACGAGACCCTGTCTCAAAATAAAAAATAAAAAGGTCTGGGGATGTAGCTCAGTGGTAAAGTACCCCTAGGTTCAATCAGTAATTTTAAAAAAAAAATTTTTTTTCCACAAGAAAATATTTTCTTATGCTTTTTAAAAATGTCTATTTAAATAATATATTTAATAAAATGCAATTGTAGCAGGGAATATAAAGACACTGGATAACAATTATCAAATAGTTACTATATGCAAGTGTATATCAAACATTTGTGAAGTTAGCAGAGATATTATATCTACATTTTCAGAGATGAAGAAACTGAGCGTCAGGTACAGATTTACTAAAAAATTATACTGTAAGTGACAGAGTTGAAATTCCAACTCAAGTAGTCTAACAGAACCCAAACCCACCATATGAATGAAGCATACTCTCCCAAGTTTGATCTTCCTTCTCACAGGATCCTACTTAGGTTAAAGCAATTATTGATGACAGATATTCATAAAATAGTTCATTGAAACCTAGGTTATAGAAAGGTCTTCTCCAAAAAATTAGGAATTCTCCTCTTTCAATACATATAGCAGTTTATCTCTATAAACACAGTAGCCGTGCTTTAACTCAATGTCATTCTATGGCTATTGTTTTTTTTACAGCTATATTTAATCATTTAGGCAATTTCTTTCATGCATGTTGCAGAATAATCTAGGCCTCTTAAGTTTAACTTAGTACCTGACAGTTATGTAATTGGTATGTTGAATGACACATTAAAAGATAACAGGTTCTTTCATAATAAGGTAAACTTGACAAAAATAAACAATATCAACATTTAAATGTTTCACCAAAGGCAAAATTGGTTCTGATTTAAATTTTTTAATTTTTAAAAAGGTAATTTAAAACTTACCTTTTTAAACCGTTCATATCAACTTTTTAAAATTTTTTTTTATTTCAATAAACATGAATATTTGGGCTTAAAAAAACTTCCCAAACAAGTTTGGTTTTTATTTTTAATTTTTTTTTTATTTTTAATTTTTTTTTTGTAATTGCAGGGTTAAATTTTAAGACAGGGTCTCATGAAATTGCCCGGGCTGGTTTCAACTTGCCATCCTCCTGACTCAGTCTCCCAAGAAGCAAGGATTACAGGCACCCACCATGCCTAGCACAATTTAAATGAATAAAACAAGACTAGGGCCGGAGAGATAGCTCAGTCAGTAGAGTGCTTGCCTCACAAGCACAAGGCCCTGGGTTCAATCCCCAGCACTGCTAAATAAACAAACAAACAAACAAATAAATATATAAATAAAACAAGACTAGGGTATACATATGCTTTTTTTAAAAATCAGGTACAAGTTGAACTTTTTCAATACAAAAATAATAATCTACTTTGACATAATAAATGCAGATACTATTTGTTCTAGTCACAGTTAAAAATGTTTCCTAATAGTAATTTTAAAGTAATCTGTCTTTCAACCAGCATAATAATCAAGATCTGATCTAAGTTCACATCTTAAAAATTAAAAAAAAGTCAAGCAGTACGTTCAGCAAGAGACAAATACAAAGTATGTAATCTAGATACCTAGCGCATAGCAAGCACACTATAGAAGCTATATTTTGAGAACCCATCTGAAAGCATTTTAGCTATGTATCTTAAACCAGTATTTCTGTGGATTATTTTCTCTAACTTGAGAATGAAAATTCATAAAGGTATCATCTTTCATTTATAATTCACAATGTTTTAAGCATCTCCTATGCTGTTTGCAGACTAAACATTATCCTGAAGGGCCTGGGGTTGTGGCTCAGTGGTAGAACACTTGCCTTGCATGTGTGGGGCACTGGGTTCTATCCTCAGCACCACATAAGCATTATTCTGAGACTCAGTCACCACCTCCTTTAAGGGACACCTTCATTCCAACAGACCCACTCAGGCCAGCCTGTAATTCCAGAGACTACTGAGGTTAAAGTAAGACAATGGCAAGTTCAAGGCAGCCTTGAACTCAGAAAAGAAAAAAGAAAGAAAGAGAAAACAATAAATCAAACAGACCCACTCCTAACTGCTGGTTGTCCAAGAGGTTGAAAGAGAATACCTAAATTATGCCAAATAATAAGAGAAGCTGCATTCCAAGGGAAGAAAACCTTACTGTAAAGTTTGTGTACACAGTCCTTTCCATAATGCCTAAATACTTATTTTATATGTAGGGAAAGATTCAAAACACTTTCTAGCCACTCCCAAGTTTTTCTCCTTTTTCTTTCTCTCTCTTTTTAATTTCTTTTTTCTTACTTTTTTTTTGAGACAGTATGATACAGTCTTAAACTGTAAACACCATAAACACTGAGGATCAGAATGCCCTGAAAACTACTTAATGTCACTTTGCTTCAGATGCCCCATCTGAAAATAGGGATAAAATGAGGACACTGTCACCTCAGTGTCGATTTAAAGATTAAACAAACTGAAACACACAGAACACTGAGTACCTACTACATAGGGCTCAAATATTAGCTGTCATTCTTCCTACTCTAAAATTTCTAAAGAAATTCTCTCAGACTTCAGGTACCTTAAAAAAGAAAGGGGTTTGGCAAGAAATCTGTCTTAGCTTGGGCTGCCAAACAAATACCATAGTCTGGGTAGCTTAAACAACAAACACTTATTTCTCATAGTTCTGCAAGATGGAAAGTCCAAGATCAGGTGCCAGTAAGATTAAATGTCTAATGAGGACCTTCTTCCTGGATAGGAGACAGGTGTCTTCTTGCTGTTTTCTTGCATGGTGGAGAGGAGAATCGTCTCTCTTTTGTCTACTGAGTAGTGCTCCAACCTCATAACCTAATTTCCTCCCATTCTTTAAATAACATCACATTGGACATTAAGCTCCAACATAATAATTTGTGGAGATATATTTAATCCATAAAAACGCTTATGTACCTAAATAAGCTTTCAGTAAATAAGTGAATTCCAATCTATATGTCTAGCCTCATTTCACTACCAATTTCATCAGTCTACCAAACATACACACTTAAGATACTTCACCAGAACTTCAAATAATTCTATTTACTCCAAATGGAATTCATCAGTTTCCCTACTGAAGCTGTTTATATTTTTAAAATCTTTATGGGTTTTTTGTTTTCTTTTGTTTTGTTTTGTTTTGCGGTGCTGGGGATTGAACCCAGGGCCTTATGCTTGCAAGGGAAGCACTCTACCAACTGAGCTATATCCCCAGTCCCTTTATGGCCATTTTTTTTTTTTTTTTTTAACAGTACTGAGGATTGAACCCAGGGATTGGTGTGTGTGTGTGTATCTAAGTGGGCAACTCAGAGAGACCTTGTCTCAAAATTAAAAAGACTGGAGATGCAGCTTAGTGGCAGAGAGCCCTTGCATTCAATCCCCAGTACCAAAACAAAACCAAAACACTTTCTTTTTCTACTGTTCCTCCTTCTTACTCCACTGAAAGCCAAAAGTTTTAAGTATTTCCTAGTAAAATTTCCAATGCAAAGGAATATGCTTTTCATTTCCCAGATTCTTCCTATAATGAAATATTGCCATGTGCATCATCCTTATCCAAGTTATAGTCAAATGACAGTTTTAAGTTGCTACAGAAAGTTTGAATGAAGAAAAAATTACTGACAATTAAAGTGGCAAAAATTTTACTGATTCAAATTTGCACATAATGGTCCCAAAACATCTAGCTAATAAATATATAAAATAAGGCACTGGAAACCTACCAGTACCTTTTTGTTAAATCTACAAGACATAGAAAGGAAAGAGTTTAAACTAAGAAAAGCTGTCTTAACTGTACAGTTTGATAATTTCAAGGCATATTTCCATATCCCTCTCCCCAATAAATGCAAAAATAAGTCAGAGCCAGGTGTGGTGTGCACATCTATAATCCCAGAGGCTCCAGAGGCTGAGGCAGGAGGATTGCCAGTTCAAAGCCATCCTCAGCAGAGTGAGGTGCTAAGCAACTCAGTGAGACCCTGTCTCTAAATAAAATACAAAACTGGGCTGGGGATGTGGCTCAGTGGTCGAGTGCCACTGAGTTCTATCTCCAACACCAGAAAATAAATAAATAAGTAAGTCAAATTATAATAGGGTGGTTCTACTAAACAACTTAAAATCTACAATGTAATTACAATAGTCACCAAAAAATTTGTGATGAGTTGTTTTGGGAAAAGTTGAAACAGAAAGCTTAAAACGAACAACTCACTACTAAAAAGCAAATCAAGTAATTCTACAAATAAAGAGTCCTACTTAACTTTAAAAAGCTATCAAAATACTATAAATTATACTACCTCAATAAAATATAATCTATAGCTAGAGCAAAAGTCATAAACCAAAAGGATAGGTGACCTGTGAACATACGTGCAGTATGTGACCCTGATATACTGGCCACAGCTTACTGGATAACAAGAAGGCACCAGTGGTATAAGCCAGTCAGATCCTCTCTCCTAGGAAGTTAGCACTGAGAGTCAGAGACACTATGGAGGAGGAGTTAGCTAGGCACCTAGAAAGATGATTGTTATAAATGGGCTCTAAATGGCAACTGGAAATAGCAGTCTCAGTTCCTGAGGTTCACCAGTCCCTGGATCCTTTCTCTTCTTAAAGCCAGGCTGCACTTTCCCTTTTTGGTACCAAAACTGGGTCCTCTCACAATTTATCTTTTTGCTTAAGTTGGTCTGAGTGGGTTTTTTCACTTGCAACCAAAAATGCCTTCTTTAAGATAAAAGTAATCCACAATGTTTACCAAAGCACTGTCATATTCAAAAACACAATGAAGAGTACAAATACGTTAAACTAAAAAATCATTCTATAGGGCTGGGATTGTAGCTCAGCAGTGGAGCAGTTGCCTAGCATGTATGAAGCACTGGGTTTGATCCTCAGCACCACATAAAAAAATAAATAAATAAAGGTATTGCACTCATATACAACTAAAAATATTAAAAAAAAATAATTCTAGGACTGGGGATATGGCTCAGTTGGTAGAGTGCTTGCCTTCTAAGCACAAGGCCCTGGGTTCAATCCCCAGGACTGCAAAAATAATAATAATAATAATAATAATTCTATAACAACACCAGTAAATTAATATCAGTATATATATTATAGGATTAAGAGGTTCTATCTTGAGGGTTTCTAAATTCCCAGGTGATGCTGATGCTGCTATTCTCTGCACCCACACTTCAAGAACCATGGTCTTGGGTAAAGATTCTTAATTTGGGGGGAAATGAGATGGTAGTGATAAGGGCCCCCTTGGAAATCTGATGAAAACTGTACCAACACACACACAAATATACACCTTATAGAGTTTATAGCAATGCAAAAGCTCATCCACATACCAGGTATTTCTAGATTAAGAACCTCAGTAAAGAATAACATAAAGGAGGCTGGGATGTAAGCTCAGTTTGGTAGAGTGCTTGCCTCACATGCACAAGCTCCGGGTTCAATCCCCAGTACCATAAAAAAAAAAAAAAGAACATAAAGGGCTGGAGTCACTAAATTGCCCACGCTGGCCTTAAACTCGCAATCCTCCTGAGTGGTTTTTGTTTTGTTTTGTTTGGTACTGGGGATTGAACCCAGGGGTGCTTAACCACTAAGCCACATCCCCAGACCTTTTTATTTTTTGAGACAGGGTCTTGCAAGTTGCTTAGGACCTCGCTAAATTGCTGAGGCTGGCTTTGAACTTTCGATCCTCCTGCCTCAGCCTCCCAAGCCACTGGATTATAAGCACGTGCCACCACATCCAGCGGTAAATTGTTCTTACGAGGTATTTGGTCATAGCAACACAAAAATGACTAACACATGTCTTCATATATAAATGACTACTAAACCCTAGCCTGACCCCCTAGTCCACTGATGGCAATGCAAATATGACTAGGTGACATAATCCTAACTCAGACATATCACATATATGGACAGTTAGATGTCATAATTTCATATCATACATACAGTACGAACCATCTCCAGTCAGCTCTGTGCTACCAACAAAAAAATCCAGATACCACCTGCCGATCAAGAACACTCATAGATATGGGATGGTTTTTCTCATATGAAACAAAGACAGTTTACTGTCTTTTGGCATAAAGGATTTATCCCATTTCTCCATCCCCGAGTACCTGCCCAGATTCTAAGATCCAGGTTCCCTGCTTGGCAATGAAGTTTTGGGTTTTTTGTTGTTGTTGTTGTTGTTTTGGGGGGGGAGGGGTTGTTTTTGGTACCAGGGACTGAACCCTGGGGAACTTAACCCCTGAGCCACATACCCAGCCCTTTTTGTTTTAAGACAGGGTCTCACTAAGTTAATGCTTAGGGCATCACTAAACTGCTGAGGCTAGCCTGAAACTTGCAATCCTCCTGCTTCAGTCTCCCAAGTTGCTGGGATTACAGGAGTGTGCCACTACCCCACCCTGGCAATAAAATTTTTTCGTTGAGTACACAATCTTCAGACCTTGATAGCCTATGTTCTTTAAACGGTTTTGGGGGGTCTCAAAAAAATCGTAAGATTAAGCCACCCAGTGGAGCCAACAGACTACCAACACTTGAGAACCTACAGAATGATTCTGTTCTGGCTAATTTGCCAGGTTTTGCTCTGTTGACACTATCATCAAACTAAATGTTCTACACAAGACACACATTTAGAGATTCTAGATGTAAAGTATACACAAAACAAATTACAACACTCTAAACACTTTTGTTTCTTGCATATACTGGCCTCCTAACTCACTGTTGGATCAGATAACCACACTCTTTAGCCTAAACATTCTATCACAGACCAAATATATAATGCTAATAAGAATTAAAAGTGAAGCCAGGTATGGTGATACACACCTCTAAGTCCAGCAACTGGGGAGGCTGAGCAGGAGAATCACCAGTTCAAAGCCAACCTCAGCAACGGTATAAGCAGCTCGTGAGACCTGTCTCTAAATAAAATACAAAACAGGGCTGGAGATGTGGCTAAGTGGTCAAGTGCCCCTGAAGTTCAATCCCTGGTCCCAACCACCCAAAAAAAAGAGTTCAAATTGATTCTTCAGCTCTATCCCTACCAAAATTCCCCCTTTTGTCAACTCTGGTTTAATACTGTTGTTGCATATGGTTTAATCTTAAAAATGACAAAGACATTCCTCATGCAAGACACAGTGTAACCACTGCACATACAGGCACTGAAGTAGGTTCACTATAACAAATATGGGGAATCCCTGTTTTTCTTTTAAATGATCAGAGAATTTATTTCACTGGAAGAGTGAAACATAAACTCTATAACATCCTCTTAACACAGAAACCCCACTATTGATATTGTCTCTAGTTTTCCTAGCCTAAATGTCAGTTGCATTAATGGCTATACCATCGTTCCAAACCTGATATACTCAGTATTATGCCCAAAAAGTATGCTAAATTTCCTCACTGGAAAGGACCACACTTAAGAGGGCCATTTCAGGTCCTTTTCTCAATAGCTACAAAAGCCAAGCTTCAAGGTCCTAATACATGAGTTTATGTTAAAACAAGCTACCAGCCTGAAACAGTGGATTTCTATGCCCTTGAATGGTCTTCTTAAACTGAGTCTAATTAAAAGGTCTTCAAAAGCAAATGACCCAAGAATCACAGAACTTGCCCCATAATCCCAGATAAAAACAGCTCCTGTACATCATGTTAGAAAACAGAATCATCTGTTCTTTTTTTTTTTTAATGATTATTACAGTATTATTCTGGTGAGTTAATTCAAACAAGAAGTAACCATTATTTTCTCTTAGCACAGAAGTACTGAGCTTAAATTTATTTAATTCCTGTTTAGCCTGCGCACTGGCAACTAGCTACACCTTATAATTTCATGACAGGCACATTCAATTAAGACACATACACAGGCCACTGCCTTATCTGGTCAACAGATATGTATCACCAGCCTATCAAAACATGCAGAGATTTTGCTTTCCAAACAGGAAACAGAGACGTTTTGTGGTTGTTTAGTTTTAAAAGACCTACTCCATCTCTCTCTCCTAGAAACTACTCTGTTAGACTAGGTTCCCAGATGGGCAGTAAAACTTCTTTACTCAGTGCTCAATTTTTGTTCTTTAATACTATTTTCTCTTCAGTAGCTGTTTCTAAGGTTTTCCCCATTATTAAATTCTAACTCATCTTTCCTTCTTCCCCTCAAGTTTAACAGCATCATCAATTCATACAGTCATTAAGGAAACCTGAAAGTTAATTTTTATCCTTAATCATCCATGCACCTTCTAAAAGCTTTCTAAAACAGAACTTGGACTGTATTACTTACTTACTTGCTTAAAAACCCTCAAAGGGGGCTAGGGTTGTGGCTCAGTGGTAGAACCCTTGCCTAGCATGTGTGAGGCACTGGGTTTGATTCTCAGCACCACATATAAATAAATGAATAAAATAAAGGTCTATCAACATCTAAAAAAAAATTTTAAAAAGACCCTCAAGGCTTTCTAACACACCTAAACACATCCTGATCTCCAATACAATCTCTCACTATATCCTCCAAAAGTACCTTTCATCTACCATATTCCTTCAATGCAAAATGCCTCCTTCATTATTCCTCAGCTTATACACCCAGATAAATCCTATTATCCTTAAAAACTGAGCACAATCATCGCTTCACCTTTACTCAAAAAGTCGTCTTAACATCTATTCAGATCTCTACTAACCTGGTCAAATTAGGTTTTCCTTTCCGAGTCTTCTTAGGGTACTGTGTTTACCTCTACCATAGCACTTAACAAAGTACAGTGAAACACCATACTGTAAGCTACTTTACAAATAATGCCTTAACATACCTTCTACCATAATGCCTGACATACATCAAGTACTCAATACTCCTTAACTAAATGAATGAAGCTCTCAGCATGTTGGACTGTCATAATGGTCTGAGGTCTATTTCTTAAGTAGGAAACAAAAGCTTTAGTGAATAGATAAGATACTATCTTCTACATACCACCTTTGATATAAACTGGGCTTTTAAAAATCACATCAACTAAATGAGGTGGATACAGCTTTTCTCATAAGAAAACTAAGTATTTCAAAACTACCAGGTTGAGGCTGGGGTTGTAGCTCAGTGGTAGAGTGCTTGCCTTGCATGTGTGAGGCACTGGGTTCGATTCTCAGCACTGCATATAAATAAATAAAATAAAGGTCCGGTGACAACCAAAGAATTTTTTTTAAAAAAACTACCAAGAAGAAAAGGGATTAAAATCCAAATTTCTTACTTCAAAATTCATACTCTTTCCACTGCACTTTTTCAATAATTTTTAGGTGTACTTGGCAATACATTTCACATATTTAAAGTGTGTAATTTTTTAATCTGGACATGGTGACATAGGCCAGCGATTCCAGTAACTCTGAATATTGAAGAAGGAGATCACAAGTTCAATGCCAGTCTGGGCAACTTAATGAGACCATGTCTCAAAATAAAATTACTTTTAAAAAGGGATGGGGTGTGGCTCAATGGGAGAGGGTCTCTGGAATCAATCCCCAGTATCACCAAAAATTAATAATAAATTATAAAAATTTTAAATATAAAAAATATATAGCACAATTAACTCTTTTCACTACATTTTGCTATTTACTTATGAGTAAAATCTAGAGAGAACAGAGCTCCCCTCATCTGCTGCGGCAACTTCACCTCTCCCCAAAACCTGATTATAAATTGTAAAGATTATACAAGAATTCTTAAGGCAAGTTAAAGCAACTATTGCTGCATTAGAATTAAAAGAGACAACCAGTTCCACAGTAAACCCTGTTTCCAAAGAGATAAATTTCCCAGGGGAACCAACTGACATCCTCAGAAGGAATCAGAGATGGAGACTTATGTCCAAGGGGAAAATCTGGAAGATAACTTTTTAATAATACTGTAGTATAAAGAAAAGTCCATCAGGTAAATCAATGTTAAAAAAAGAGGTTAAAATGAACATCATGTTAACAAAATTTTAAGAATAATAAAAAGAGACAGAAAGCAAACTAAAAAGCAGAACTAAGAAAAACAAAGGCTAGGAGAATCAATCATAGTAATAAAAAGGTAAACTTTCCACAACAAAAGAAAGCCTATTCAGAACTACAGAAACAGCTGCATTGAGAAGTTTTGACCTGAAGTCTATAAAAAATGAATTTGGTGACATGACTGAAAGAAAAATGTTTACCCTGAAATCTAGGCTGCTGGAAGACAAAGTAATCTTAAGCCCTGAGGAAAATATAGAGAAAACTTACAAATAGTTAGGTTTAGAATAATGACCTGGGAATCACAAAAACAAATGACAAAAAGGACCTAGAAGGAGCTGTTTAATCAAGTGTCAAGTTAAGTTACATGAAACTATGTTTCAATTACATACACAGAGTAACACTCTCAACATGAAGATTAGTTATAAATCTGACCTCAGTAAATGGAGTGGATTTATGAGAGGACAATAAAATGACAGGCTGGCCACCTGAAGTGAATGGAAGAAATAAGCACCTGCTTTTGCCCCAAGAAGAAGAAATATAAAGTTAATGCAGATGAAGCAGTTAGCAAAAATCCTAGAAGAGGTTGTGTGTGTGTTTTGTTTTGTTTACAAGATGCTTCCAAAGTCTTCATGCCTACATCAAGTAGAAAATCATTTCATTTGAGAGATTATCAGCCTTTTGGGAATTTCTAAAAATATATGATCCTGCTCAAATTAAATACCACAAAAGAAAGAGAGCCACTTACTCTGTAAGTGTACAGAGGGCTTACTGGCCAAAACACAAGAAATTAGTTCCTGCCACCACACCCAAACTGGTGCAACAGGTTAGATGTGAGCAGTAAAGCAAGAGAACTGTCTGTTAATATTGTCAAACTAAAAATTTATATTTAAAGCCACAAGAACAACTATGGTGGGGGAAAAGGGAAACACAAATATCAGTCCATGCAGAGTTTTAACAAGTTTATTAGCACAAATAGATTTTTTAAAACTGTTTTTAGAAAATTATAAGAGCTACCCAGAGTCTGCCTCTCATTAACTGAACTGATGATGAGTACAGTTGCCTTTACAGGATTTTTACAGGTCCCAGCTAAGGGCTTTCTCTGCATGACTTGAGAGAACTTACAACATGTATCCAAAGGCCCTACTTTCACCAGCACTCAATTAGGTCTTGGGTGCCCCTGAAAAAGCAACTGTTAGTTAAATGAAGTACTGAGATACAGGCAAGTAAAATTTTTAAAAAATCTGTTTAATCACTTAGAGGACCAGCATCTTCACCAAGAACAGTTTCAAAAGAGTAACGGGCCAAAATCTGAGTTGCTACTTAAATGAAAGGTGAAAACACAGAAAGAAGAGCAAGACTATTCTTTTCTCAAAGTCAACCTGAAAAAAAGGAGGGAATTGAAGAAAATGGACTAAGGCAGGAATTTTAAAGATGAGAGACACATAGATATTTAAATTCTGAAAGAAGAAGAAAGGAGTATTTGATAGAACCAGACAGGAGCTCTAGAACTAAATTACTTAAACTTTGACAGATAAGGAACGAGTCTTGACTGATATGTGAAAATAAGCTTGGCTCCTATGATACACTTTCAGAACACAAAATGTACTTAATCACCTCCCTCCCCCAAAACAAAAAAACATGAAATAAAGTAAACAAAACAGAGAAACTGGAAAACACCCTAAATTCAACTCCTACAACTTATGATCACACACTCTTTTTATTGGACATAAGAAGCATGTGCACAATATTAACTAACATTCATTGAGTGTCTTCTACTTCTCAGGTACTTTATATGGGTTAGCTCATTAATTCCTTTGGATTAATATTATTATTCCCATTCTATAGAAGGAAATTATAGATTAGAGAAGATCAGCACTTTAGTATCATACCAGACCTCTCATCATCTCTTGGCCATTCCATCCTGTTATTCTAAGACTCTCTCTTTATAAAAGGGAAAAAAGGCAAAGCTCTTAATCTCCAGAAGTTTATACTGTTGGCACATTAATCACAAATTTCTCCATTAGCTCAGAGGCCTGAAGTTAGACTAGCGGAAGTGTCCTGTGTAATCCACACCACATGGCTAAAAACTGAGCATGCATACCCCAACATACTCCTTGCCTCACAATCCTCCCACAGAATGTGTACAGATTAAATCAAATGAATCTCCAACTGATTTAGGCTTAAGCAGCTGTGAAAAAGAGACACAGGAGAAAAGAAAAAGGGAAAAAGACTATCTGACCTAAAACCTGGTTCTAAAGAAATTTAGAAACATTTTATCTGCTTTTTTTTTTTTTAAGGGAAAAATAAGACAAACAGTAACTGCTTAAGGGGAAAAACAAAAACAAAGGCTTCCAGACCTCTGTCAAAAGAACTAAACAATTCAGGACCACAGTATACACAGAGCTTAGAGATGGGAGTGAAACATATTTGGGTTCAAATCCCATCTCCCCCAACACATAACTCACTGTGAGCTCTTGAACAAATTATTTAACCTCTGAAATCAGTGTTTTCTGGTGACATGCCATATGTCTACCCAACTACTTCACATTGCTTTGAAGATTGAGATGATTTCAGTTAATCATTTCCTAAAATATGGCAATTAATACATACATAAGGGGACAGGGATGTAGATCAGTAGTAAAGCACATACTTAGCACACAAGAGTCCCTGGGGGGCTGGGATCATGGCTCAGTGGCAGAGCACTTGCCTAGCATATGTGAGGCAGTGAGTTCGATTCTCAGCGCCACATACAAATAAATAAATAAAGGTTCATCAACAACAAATAAAAATATTTTTTAAAAAAGGCCCTGAGTTTGATCCCTAGCAACAATAGGGAGCTACTGTAATTGATGGATAATTTATGTAATAAATACACAGGTGGAATCCCTAGTGATAATAACAGATTTCCCTATACCCAGGTACCCAGGTACGAAGAGTTGATATGAAAGTTGATCCGGGTTCCTTGAAACAGAGGAAACACAACTTCAAAGAAAAGGTAACATATACAAACAGAAGCAGAGAAAGAAACTCTCTTCTCACTAACCCCTCAATGACCTACCCTAGTATCATTCCATTGTAGGTAAAATGTATTAACTGAGTAAAAATAATAAATATAGTTGTTATAAAAAGCATTTAGTATATATTTACCATGCAACACAAGAATAACCATTAAATGTGTAATATCTGCTTTGTTGCAAGTTCCAAAATCTCTACCTTCATTGGTCTATTTTGTTCTCATAACATGAATGATCTCACAATTCCAATTATTTAGAGGAATTATAGGTATCAGTAAAATTCTAGTCCCTACAATTCTGAGGCTTCAGGTATATACTTAAAACACCAAAAAAAATCTCAATGCTAAACTTTAGTTAGAATTAACTTAAGAAATAAGCAACTAGCCAAAAAAAGACTGTGCAGAATTTATACTCTCCATACAAAGCCCTCATATTAAGCAAGAAACAGTAGCATGCACCTGTCGTCCCAGCTATTTAGAAGGATAAGGAAGGAGCATCACAAGAGCCCATGGATTAAAGGACAGGATGGGCAACACAGTGAGGCCCTATCTCAAGGGCAGGCGGGGCATCAGTATGTGTGTGTGTGTGTGTGTGTGTGTGTGTGTGTGTGTGTGTGTGTGTGTGTGTGTGTGTGTGTGGAAAAAAAAGACTATTTGAACCTCTGTTTCTAGGAAACGGGTTTTAAAACTTTTTAACAGAATTAAGCTACAAACCCAAATAGGTAATACTAGACAGGAACATCTCAGCACTATTTTAAAAAACTAAAAACAATGTATACACTCTACAGGATTTCTGGAACTATATATTTGATGTATTTCCTGTCTTTGAGAATTCTAGCATGTTCAGTTGGAAAGCCATGGATAAGAAACAAAATAGCTTAAAACAAAGTAATGTTAAACAAACAGTACTAAATTGAATTACCAAAACATTTATAGTCAGTACAAAATGTAGTTCAAAATAGGAAAATTGAATTAATAGGACAAAAAAAATTTATCAAGCATATAATTATATGAAAGCACTGTGTTTGGAAAATAAACACTGTTAAGTTATATCACCTAGCAATATCATCTAGCAAGGTAGTTAAGACAAATACAGCAGAAACCATTATGTGACAAGTACCCTAAGTACAAAGAGTTTTACTGAGAATTCAGAGGTAAGAGCTCAAATTAGCTTCCAAATTATTTGAAAAGGCTCCACAAGGGAGGTACAATTTTAACTGAACTCTAAGAACAATGAACCAGTAGAGATGAAACCAGAGAAAGGACAACCCAGAAGAAAGAAAGAAACAAAATTAAAAAAAAAAAAAAAGGGTAGGATTATATGAGAGGGTTAAAAGAAACATTTCAAGATTGCTAGAACCTATTAAATAAAGGAAAAAAGGCTTAAAAGGTAGAATGGGGTTAAATTTTGGAATGGCTTGCTTCAATGATAGGCTAAGGACCCTAAATCTGATCTTGTCAACAACAGGGAGCTACTAAAAATTTCTGAGGGGACATGATCAGAGCGATGCTTCCAAGTAAAATAATCTGGGGACGTTCAGAATGGGCTGCAAGAGAAAGGATTTACAGTTGAGAAAACATGTTCGTTAATTACGACAACAATCTCAAACTGATGTCAAATGGACTGAATTACTATAGTAAAATGAGTTTAAGACTGGAAACAATAGGATGGGTCAAGAGAAATTTCAAAGGAGAAATAGTAGGGATGGGGCCTAGAGACATGGCTCAGTGGAGCAATGGTGAAGCAATTATAAACCCCTTGCTTAGAAACATTACACTAATCCTATCTGCTGGATAAAATCCAGACTCCTCAACCTCTCATTTAAGTCACTGTACAATCTGACTCGGGTGTTCTTTTTCTTCCCTTCCCCACACATAACCTTGCACTTTCTACTTTTTGATGTTGCTTACACTTCTCTCTCCACCAGGAGATTAAGACCAGTGTAGCTCTAAGGAGTGAGCTTAGACCAAGAGTATTACTTGTGCTGATAGGACAGGAGACATTTTCAAAAGGAAAAATAGGAGAAAAGTTACCAGAAGAAGTGGGAATGGATATGCAGGTAAAAACCAGAAAGCATCCTCTACTTAAGTATTTGCAGTTTACAAGGTAAGGGAAGACACTGGTAACTGATTATATCTGGGACCACATTAAGAAAGGAGAGAAAAATTAATGTTTTCATCGTACTCTCCTTTGTACAAGCCAAATTCATCATATATACACATTTAGCTTATCTGATTTTTTTAAACTTTTAAAATCATGTGCAAAAGACAAAAAACTGGTTAACAACTGATTTCTTCAAGTCATTTCAAATCAATCATACCATCAGAATAAATCACAAGTCTTGTTCTTCACAGCTCAAGCCAAATAACACTACCTCAGGGTAACTCTGATTTTTTTCCCATTTTACTGTGTAACAAAATTTAAAATTTTTTAAAGAGGAAAAAAAGCAAAAAAAAAAAAAAAAAATGTCCTTGACTTCATAAATCCACTTTTAAACTTAGAGAAAGCAAATTCCCTATTAAGGCATAATTCTGAGCCAGAGACTATTCAAAAAATAAAGGGTTCCAATATATTCCAAAATACAAGGTTATCTTTCAGTAATGATTTATTTTTCTAGCACTTTATGCTAATATTCAAAATTTCTAAAATGTACTATGTATATTATGTTATAATCAAGTTTGTTTTTAATTTCACATAAATGCCTTTCAACCTTTAAATATAATCAGTCTTCCACCTCAGCAGGTTCTGTATCTAAGGATTCAACTAACCACAAAGTAAAAATATTCAGGGGAAAAAAACTGCATCATGGAACATGTGTAAATTTTTGTAAATTTTTCTCGCCATTATTCCCTAAACAATAAACTATTTACACAGTATTCACATTGTATTAGATATTATAAGTAATCTATAGATGATTTATAATAAATGGGAGGATGTGTGTATGTTACACATAAATACTACACCATTTTACATGAGAAGCTTGAGAATCCATGGATTTGGGTATCTACAAAAAGTCCTAGACCCAATCCCCCACAGATACTAAGGGAAAACTATACATTCTATTAACTTTCATTATTTAATAATAACCTTAGAATTCCCCTTATATACCTGGCATGGCAGCACAGCCTGCAATTCCTGCGACTCAGGAGACTGAGACAGGAGGATCACAAGTTCAAGGTCTGCCTCAGCAACTTAGTGAGACCATCTCAAAAAAAAAAGAAAGAAAAAAGAAAAAAAAAAAAAAGTGGTAGGGTGCTAGGGATGAGAACAGACTCAGTGGTAAAGCACCCCTGGGTTAGATTCCCAAAAAAAAAAAAAAAAAAAGAAACAAGAAACATGAAAGAAAAAGAATTCCCTTATAAACTTGATACAAATTACATAAAATAAATCCCTGCCCCCAAGTAAGTTTCTATTCTCTATAGTAAAAGAGACAAAACACAACACTAAGCACAGTAACAGCTCAAGGCACGAGTTACAGAAAGGTATAATAGTCCTTAAATTTCATTTCCAAAATTAACTAAAAGCTTGAGAGTTTGTAATATATACCCAATCTACACTATTTAAGGTTTCCATGCTAAAATGTATTCCAGGACAAACTGCAAAACTGTGAGATCCTGAAAAAGTCAATAGATGTGACTAACTAGGATGGAGATTAATATTTTAGAAAATTCAACCTCATAGGAAAAAAATGCCAAAGTTGTCTCTAACATCAATCTTCAACAATTACAAAAATTAATGTAAAGTTTGTAAGGATTGGGTAAGAAGAAAGATAGGCAGAGATGCAGACTTAAAGAATCTTTCCAGGACTGAGGCATAACTCAGTGGTAGAGCACTTGCCTAGTGAACACAAGGTCTTGAGTTCAATCCCCATAACTGAGAAAGAAAAAAAAAAGACAAAATTTTTCTGTAATTTTTTCACAGTTTTTTCCTATCAAACAGAAAAAAATAAAAATCTTATTCTCTAAAATGCTCAGGACTATTTTAAGTTAGTCATTTTTTAAAAACATTTATTTTTAGTTGTAGACAGACACAATACCTTTGTTTATTTAGTTTTTTATGTCGTGCTGGGGATCAAACCCAATGCCTCATGTTCTAGGCAAGTGCTCTACTGAGCCACAACCCAGCCCTAAACCATTTTTAATATAGTATATTACCCAAAAGAAACTCTTGCTGGGAACTGTGGCATATACCTGTAATCCCAGCTACTCAGGAGGCTAAGACAGGAGGATTGCAAGTTCAAGGCTGACCTCAGCAACTTAGTGAGATCCAGTCTTAAAAAATAAAAAGCTCTGGGATGTAGCTCAATGATAGAGCACCCTTGGCTTCAATCCCCAGTTATCACCAGAGTGAGAGAAAGAAACTCTTATTAGTTCCTAGATTCATCCTAATTATTATACACATTGTTCAAGAAATTTTAAAGTGATCACATAACCAAAACCAAACCAATTCAGGACTCTGAAGACAGCATGATCTAAGAGAGGAATGCACATCAAAACATGATTAAAGAGACCACTGCTGAGTAAGTCTCTTAACTTCTCTGAGCTTCTTTTTCTGTAATATGAAGAAGTTGGGCACCAGGCCACAGGGGGGAAACTATCCACATAAACAATTTTACACTCAACCCGAGGGATTCACAAAAACCACCTGGAGCCAATCTGCAAGCTTCTTAAAGATTTACAAAGCACAGACTCAGGTAATTTCCCAGATCTCAGCCAGCTCAAAGTTTCAATGTTTCTATAAAAGCGTAGTTTAGCAATAAAGCCATAGGTAAATGACAAAGCAGATAAAAAGAAAAATTCCCAACAGTAAATAAAAATGATATTCACTAATAATAAGACTTCCAAATTCAAAAGTGAGGGGAGGGGAGTAAGCTCAGTAGTACAGCTCTTGTGTAGCAGGCACAAGGACCTGGTTTCTATTCCACGCACCAAAAAACAAATCAACTTCAAAAAAATTTAAACACACTGCTTCTCTTATGTACAAATTTCTCTTATCTAAAATATGGATAATGTTCATTGCTGGCAATACATTTGGGTTTTAGTCATTTGTAAACAAGAATCCTAATGCAGACCCTCTCCCAAAAAAAACCTCAAGACTATAGAATTCCAGTCTCCTAACCTAGATGATCAGTTGTTTTTTAGGTTTATTATCCCTGGGCTTCCCTTTGCTTCCATCTTTCCCTTTGTATACAAGGATCCAGTCATCCTTGTATTCCTCTTCCACAGTATGGTCCCTCATTTTGGTTAGTATACCCCTTCAACAGTTTCCTAAGAAGGGATGGTTGGCAATAATTTCCTGAAATGTAGCATGTTCCAAAATGCCCTTATGCTGCCTTAACCCTTGACCAAATATGTGGTTAAGTTTCTAGGCTAGAAATTATCTCCCCTCAGAATTCTGAAGGCATTGCTCCATCATCTTCCCCTTTCTAGAACTGCTGTTGAGAAGTTGATGCCATTTCTAATTCTTACATGTGCAAGTGAAAAGTCTAATGCCTGGGTGGTAAGACCCCTCCTCCCCAACTTGGCAACTGTTGGCTTCCATTACAGAGTGTAAGGCAAGGTGACCTGTTTCAATGGGAAACTTCAGTGTTTCCTCTGGGGCTGTCCAATTTTTTATGGGAGGGTGGGGGTGGGGGGTCAAAAAAAAACTTTGTAAAGGTTAAAAGACATACTTGGCTGCTAGTGGTCTTGGAGCTACTCAGTGTAAGGGGCTGAGAGTTTCACCATGTAAGATGTAGCCAGTCTCCTCATTTTTCTCTCTCTTCTACAATGCCAAGAATCTCTAGGGTCTGGAGCCCAGTATCTTTCTCCACAAGATAAGTCTTGAGCTTTTTGTGAGGGAGGGAGAACAGTCACCAGCCTGACCTGGACAAAGTATATACAGAACCTTCCACAGACTTTAAACCACTTCCAGCTTTCAGTCACATATCTCACCTGCACCCTCAGAGATAGCTATTGTCTCCCATTCTTAGGTCTTTCTAGAGATTTGTGATATGAACTAGTTGGAATTCTCTAAGGACTCTGTATCTTAGTCTACAGATATTTTATATTCCACTTTCTCAGCTAAATAGCCTACTGTAACCATATTCCTAAAATTTTTTGACATTACTTATTTACTGTCTCCCGTTCTTCTTCGCTCGTTTTTGTTTTTGTTGTTTTGTTTTCTTGGTTTTTTGGGTTTTTTGTTTAGACAGGGCCTTGCTATGTTGCCCAAGCTGGTCTTGAACTTCGGGACTCAAGTGATCCTCCCACCACAGCAGCCCAAGAAGCTGGCTTTCTCCTGTAGGTTTATACTGTTTTTAATCTCTTTATCTCATTAAATGGGGTTTTGAGTGAGAGTAGAAATAAACATGGCTACTTAATCCCCCATGCTTAAAAATAAGACACAGTTCTTCAACAATTTTTATATGATGCTAATATACATCTTGGGGTACATCCAAGTATGTGAAGACTGGAGTTTATACAGTTGGAGGACCCTACTTTAATAAGAACACAGAATTAGGCATGAGAGTAGATATTCAATTTAGAATAAGACAATAAGTCATAAATTTTTAAATGCTGACAAAAATTATAAAAGCCAGAAAATAACCATATTTTTGTTATGATAGGTTTTTTGAAATTCATTGAGATAAAACTTACATTAACATGAAATCTACCATTTTAAACTATAAAATTCAATAGCTTTTTTTTTTTTTTTTTGGGTGCTGGGGATCGAACCCAGGGCCTTGTGCTTGCAAGGCAAGCACTCTACCGACTGAGCTATCTCCCCAGCCCCTAAAATTCAATAGCTTTTAATGTATTCACAATGCTATACAATCTTCACCATTACCTAATTCCAGAACACTTCTATTACTTCAAGAAGAAACTACACCCATTAGCAATGACTCTTCCTACCCATCCTTTGGCAACCACAAATTTACTTTCTGTCTCTAGGGATTTGCCAGGTGGAACCATGTAACACATGGCCTGTGTGTCTTATGTCTTTCAATCAGTTCCATCAGGTAGCATATATTGGTACTCTACTCCTTGTTACATACAGCTAAGTAAAATTCAACTGCATAGATAAGGCTGCATAGATATGCCACTTTTTTTTTATCCATTCAACAGTTACTGTATATTTGGGTTGTTTCCACCCAACTATTTTGGCTTTTATGAATAAAGCTACTATGCACAAGTTTTTATGTGAACATGTCTCCAATTCTTACATATATACCTAGGAATGGAACTAATAAGTCATATAGTGATTCTGTGTTTAACTTTCTGAGGAACTACCAAACTGTTTACCACAATAATTGAACCATTTTACATTCCCACCAACAATGTATGAGGGTTCTAATTTCGCCACATCTGTGAGAATACTTATTTTCATATTTTTTTAATTATAGACTTTATTTTTTTCACATTTTTATTGGTGCATTATTGTTGTACATAATGATGGGATTTATAGCTACATATTCATACATGCACACAATTTAACAATTTAGTCAATATCACTCCCTAGCACTGCCCCACCTCCCACACCTTAGTCCCTTTCCTATGATGATCTCCCTTTGATATGAGATCCGCCCTCTTTTACTTTTTCCTCTATATCTTTTGCACATGAGAGAAAACATTTGTTCCTTGACCTTCTGAGTTTGACTTATCTTGCTTAATAATCTCTAGTTTTATTTAGTGTAAACTAGTTATCTCATTGTAATTTTAATTTGCATTTCCCTAAGGGGCGTGTGTATATACACTTTTTTGGGGGGTGGGGTGTGTACCAGGGACTGAACGCTGGGGCACTTAGTCACTGAGCCACATCCCCAGCCCTTTTTTTGGTATTTTATTTAGAGACAGGGTCTCACTGAGTTGTTTAGTGCCTCACTAAGTTGCTGAAGCTGGCTTTTAACTCCTGATCCTCTTGCCTCAGTCTCCAGAGTTGCTGGGATTACAGGCGTACACCACCAAGTCCAGCTAAGGTTCACAGTATTTGGGCATCTTTTCACATGTTTATTGTCACTGAAATATCTTCTTTGGAGAAATTGCTATTCAAATCCTTTGCCTTTTTTAAAAAATATTTTTTTAAATGTTGATGAACCTTTATTTTATTCATTTATTTTTATGTTGTGCTGAGAACGGAACCCAGTGCCTCACACCTGCTAGGCAAGCACTCTTCCACTGAGCCACAACCCCAGCCCCTTTTGCCATTTTTTAATTGGGTCATTTTTCCTTTTATTCTTCAGCTGTAAAAGTTCTTTATATATTCTGTATACTAGATACTTATCAAATAAATGATTTGCAAATATTTTCCCCCATTCTGTAAATTGTTTTTCACTTTTTTGATGGTTTCCTTTGGGGAATAAGATTTTTAATTTTGATGAAACACAATTGTCTACTTTGTTCTTTGGTTGCTTGTGCTTTTAGGGTCATGTTTTAGAAATCATTTCCTATCCAAGGTCTTGTATTTCCAGCTAAGAGTTTTGTGGATTTAGTTGTTATGTTTTATCTGTAACCCATTTTGAGTTAATTTTTGCATATGGTATGAGAGAGGGATTTAATTTTTTTCTTTTATGTGAGAGTATCTAGTTATTCTAACACTGTTGATAAAGGTAATCTTTCTCCACTGAATCTTGGCACCCTCATCAAAAATCAATTGACCACTGTGTTAGCCAGCTTTCTGTCACTGCAACAAAATACCGGAGATAAACAAGGATAGAGTTATTCTGGCTCATGGCTTGAGAGTTTCAGTCCATGGTCATCTGGTCCCATCACTATAGACCTGTGGTGAGAACATCATGGCAGGGAGCACCTGGCAGAGCAGAGCTCCTTACCTCATGTTGTCTGCAAAGTAAAGTGTGTGTGAGACAGAGAAAAGGGGCTGGGGACAAGTTATACCCTTCAAGGGCACATCCGAATGACCTACTTCCTCCAATTAGATTCCAACTCCAAACGTTTCCATCTTCCATTGCTGCTTGCTACCCATTAAGTTAGGAACCTATCATTGAATTAATCCATTAACGAGGTCAGAGACCTCATGATCCAACCGCTTCCCAAAAGTCCTACCTCTAAACAGTAATGTTAGGACCACATCTTCAACACATGAGTTTTTGGAGGACATTTAAAATTCAAACCATAACGACCACAGATGAATAAATTTCTTTCTGTACTCGATTCTACTCCACTGATTTATATGACAATCTTTATGTCAGTACCACATTTTTTTCATGAGTTTTATGTCATTTTCTATTGAGATAACAAAAATAATTGTCTTTCCTCTAGCATAGTTTAATGTATTTTTGTTGTTAATTGATGACTTGAAATTTCTTTTACAAAGGGTAATTTTCTGTACTGTTATGTAAACTTGGGAGAACTCTTAAGTCTCTTTCTTTAATAAAGCTACAAGATTTGGAATAATTTTCCACTGACTGGTTTTTGGTATCAAACCTTGCTTTCCCTGTACTCATCACACTTCAGGTGCCAGAGGACATAGGGCACATTCACATCGTTATATTACCTCTAGTTCTGCAGGTTTATGCCACAATACCAAATGGAGTCACACAACAGGTAGTACTTTTAGAAACCATCCCTATACTAGGACGGCTAGCAATGCCTTGATTATACACAGAGATTGTGAACCACAGAAATATAACCTGCTAAAACCCAACTAAACGTATTCCCAAATCACTTTCCTCACAGTCAGATACCAATGCCCACAGTCATTCATTCCACTGCCACCTGACACAAGAAGTGTAATGAAGGGGAAGTTGGGGTAAAAAGATAGCAATCTTAGCTGACTATGGTTAAAATAATGTACATTTTCAAACTTCAAAAATCTGTAATCACATATTGGCAATGTTATGTTTCTTGACCTATATGCTGGTTATATAAATGTGTTCAGTTTCTGAAAAATTTTAAACTACAAACTTAAAATTTTTATACTTTTTCTATGCAAGTACTGCACACCAAGAAAATATTATTTTAAAAAGGACCATGTGACCAGATTGCTAGAGTACTTCCCAGGCCCTCAGATCAGGTCCTAAAATCAAACTTCATTATTTTCACAATAAACCCACCTCTGCACTTAGCAAACTGGATATCACAAGATATGGTTTCCAGTACCAACTGAAAATGAATCTGCCATGGGACTTGGAGAATTCATTTGTGACCTCCCTAAACAATTTTCTCACCTAGAATGAGGAAGAAGTTCTAGTAGTCATTCAAGAAATATTTTCTGAGTACCTTGTAAGTGTTCAGACACTAGGTGAATGAGAAACACATACACACTTCTGCCACGCAAGAAGTTCCAATCTATTAGGGATAAAAAACAATGAGCATTAGGGAAAAATTAATCTGAATAATGTATGGATTTCAGTTAATAATATTATACCATTACCAATTCATTAACTGTGACAAATGCACCATATTAATGCAAGATTAGTTAATAAAAGGGGAAACTAGGCATGGGAAATATAGGAATTCTCTGTGATATCTTCAATCATTCTGTAAATCTTAATTCTAAAATTTAAAGTTTATTTTTTTAAAAAGACTAACAAAGCTGGGCATGGTGGCACATGCCTGTAATCCCAGCAGGCTCCTCAGGAGGCTCAGGCAGGAGGACAGCAAGTTCAAGGCCAGCTTCAGCAACTTAGCAAGACCTTGAGGTGGGAAAGAAAATTAATATGACTAAAGCACAATGAGCAAAGGAAAAACCAATTAAAGGGGTCAGATTATACAGGGTCTTTGGCAAATAATATCTATTTCATTCAAAATACAATGAAAAGCCACTGGAAGGTTAAAGCAAAATAAAAATCATGCAACTTTTCTTTTTTTTATGAAACTGCTCTATGGAGAATGGCTTACAGAAAGGTTAGAGAAAAATATTCTATAGGGAAGCACTAACAATCTATGATTCTTACCCCTGCATTATATTTTTTCAATATAAAAATCATCCGAGAACTAATTAAATTCACATATTTACATAAATTGTTTTATTCAGACAGTATCTGTCTTCTTTCTCTTTGCAGTTTGTTTTTCTTTCCATTGAGTATCTTTTTAATTCTTTACGAAAATAACTTTGGATTTTTATGCTTTAATAACAATGCTTCTAGAAGCTGTTGGAAATTTTTATGCTATTTATTAATTATCCATAGTAAATTTCCTGAAAATCTCAAAGAAAGAACACAAAATAAATTACAAAAGCTGGAAAATGGCATCTACAGGTTAGTATACCAAAGAATATATATAACCCAACCTAAAAAACAAAAATAGCAGCCTAATTTATGTAGTCCATAAAGGTTCCTTTGCCCTCTGGCTTCAAATTGGGTTCAGTAAACAAAAACCACAGCAGTTGCTTGCCCTTGCTAGCCTGACTTCCCATCCCTCCTAGTCCCTAAATGCTGCACTAGTCCTTTACCCTCCTCATAACATTTTAAGCAGCCCCTTCATTATATTCCTCCACCTACCATGAAAGTCCTGCCAGTTTCATACCAGGACCTGATAGCAAGGGACACCAACTCACTCTGGGAAGTCCACCAAGAGTTTAGAGGAGATAATGCTCCAGCTATGTCTTAAACTGAGATTAGGCAAGAAAACCAGGTGAGTAAGGAGGATAGCAGAATCTAAGGAAACAGCACCACCAAAATTGTGGAGATACAGACGGGGGTGGTGGGGCACACCTGTAATCCAAGCAGCTGGAGAGGCTGAGGCAGGAGGGATCATAAGTTTGAAGCTAGACAGCAATTTAGGGAGACCCTGTCTCAAAAAGATAAAAATAATAAGGGTTAGGGATGCAGCTCAGTGGTAAAAGCACTCTGGGTTCAATTCCCAGTACAAGAATTTTTAAAGCTGGGATATACAGGAGAACCAAGATTTAAGAAAAGATGAGTTCCAAGTCATGGAACATAAGGGTATGATGGGAAGGCTAGAGAGGAATCATAAAGAGCTTTAAGATGCTGCAGGTATTTAATAGGCCTGGTTTCTTTAATAAATAAATTTGGAAAAAAGATAATGAAATTTAAAGGAAAAAAAACGAAGAGGTCTAATAGTTTAATAAGACTTAAGAGATATACAAACCAAATACAATCGTCGAGTGTAGGCCTCTTCTGGATTCTGATTAGAACAAATATTTGAAAGCAGTAGAGGAAGATGAAAAAGGAAAGAACTGAAAATGCATTTCTTAATGAGATGGGTGGAGTGTTCTTATTTTTAGTTAGTTTATGACTCTAGGAGTGAAATATTATTGCTGGAATGAATCAGTATATGGCATAAATTCTATTCTTTTTTTCATTTATATAAATATAAATGCTAAGAAAACTTATTTACATAAATAAGTTGTTTTAGTCAGCTTTCTTCGCTGCTGTGACTGAAAGATCTGACCAGAACAATTTTAAAGGAGGAAAAGTGTATTTGAGGGCTCACGATTTTTGGGGTCTTAGTCCATAGAAGGTCAGCTCCATTCCTCCAGGCTTGAGGTGAGGCTGAACATCGTGGCAGAAAGAAACAGCTCACAAGTCAATCAGAAAGCAGAGAAAGTCCACTCGCCAGATACAAATATATACCCAAAGCCATGCCCCAATTTCCACCTCCTCCAGCCACCAGTTCAGTTACCACTCAGTTAACCCCTATCAGGGGATTAAATCATTGACTGGGTTAAGACTCTTACAACCCAATCATTTCTCCTCTGAACCTTCTTGCACTGTCTCACACGTGAGCTTTCTCACACATCCAAACCATAATATAAGTAGATAGGAATGAAAGGAGTTTTGTTGTAACAATGCAATTAAATCATTTTAATTGAGTTACATATGTCAAAAAATAACAAAAATCTGTAATTATTTAAAATTTTATGGAGAATTATGGCATCTGACTTCCCTAACAACTTAATCAAGTTCTCCATTTTGTTGAAAATTAAAGAATAGAAATTACCTGTCTTGTGAAAAGCTGTTACCCAGGATTGGGGGTACAGGTAGAGTGCTTGCCTAGCAAGCATGAGGCCTGAGCTCAATCCCCAGTACCACCAAAAAAAAAAAGTTTACCCAATCATTGGAGCCACCACCTTCTCAACCCATGTCACCAATATTCAGATTTGTCTCTGGTGGCCTGGAAGGCCCTCTCGCCACAGGACAATGTACCATTTGAGATAGCTGAGCAAGGCACCTTTCTTTTACAAAAATAAAGGTAGAAAACAGACTGCTCAATTTTTAGATATTGGAAACTAAGTCCTCCTGAAAATATCCAGGAGCTTTCATTCTTTTATTCCACTCCCACTGTATATTCCACTAACTGTAACACTATTTAGTTATTTCATCCATCAAGTCCTCTCAATTCATTCTGTTCCCACTCCGTGTCCTGACAGCAACATCAGTGAGTGTCCTGACCTCTTCTTCTAATCTCAGAGCCTACACCTCAGCATTAGATGCATGTAAGACTTTTAGCAAATGTTTACTGAATGACATGAAAACACGAAAATATTCCATCCTAGTCCAAGTCTTCTTTCTGGCTAGGGAAAAAAAAGAGTTAGGAGCTAACTAAATTGGAAATCAGAAGAAATTTAAACTAACATCACCAACCCTTAAAGTAATGAAAAGATGGGCTGGGGAGATAGCTCAGTCAGTAGAGTGTTTGCCTTGCAAGCACAAGGCCCTGGGTTCGATCCCCAGTACCGCAAAAAAAAAAAAAAAAAAAAAGTAATAAAAAGATCAGTTTCCTACCTAAGCTAAAATTTGTTTAAAAATATAAAACAACTAGGAAATATAAAAAAGAATTCAAACTTCATTACAAAGATACATCTATCCTAATTTTTAAAAATTGGAAGTTATACCAATTATTTCCTTCATAAGATTTTTAAAAACCCTTTTCTTCAAATTAAAGGTGTCCATTTCACTATTTTCAGTTCAGAATACATACAAAGATAAGATCTGAAGTAAATTAGAAATTTAAAAAAGAAACACTTTAAAATCATAGAGCTCTGAGCCAAGCATGGTGGTGCACACTGGCAAGGCTGAGGCAGAAGGATCATAACTTCGAGGCCAGACTGGTTAATTTAGCAAGACTCTGCTTCAAAATAAAATTTTCAAAAGCACTAGGGATGTAGCTCAGTGGTACAGTATTTGCCCAGCATGCATGAGGTCCTGAATTCAACCCCCAGTACCACAAACAAAAACAAAAAAACCCACAGAGCTCTGAAATAATTATTAAATTACTAAATCATCTTCCTAACATTGACAGACTCCTCATGCAAGTGAAATTTTTTAGGTGATACTCTACAGATTTATGTCAAGTGTATGTCAATATCAGTCTGATCTTTATTTTGTTAAGAAGCAAAATTTGTAGAGCATGGTAAAGGAGTTTTGTAAATCAAACCAAATACTAACAAAAGAACTCCTCAGTCCTCTTTTTACCTTACTGTCATCAAAATTACTAAGATACAGATGTTAGTTAATTCAATCATGACATCACAAAGAGAAATCCTATTACTTGTTTTAAGTGAGGTCTTGATGACCACAAAAGCCTTTTTCAATTTCATCACTCTGTAATTCATATATACTGAGAATGTACTATATATCAAGTACTATGTTAGAGACAGTATTTTCAATGTATCAAATGTCACATTACTTTTCTTAAATTTTAAAAAAGGATTTTTCCATCCTTTCCTTACAAAATTGCCAATCCAACCAACATGTTTTATTCCTCACTGGAAGAAGAAAGTTATATTCAAAGCCCAATAACACAGGATCATACAAAAATGAAATAATTAGTTTTATAATTCTGATATAATTAAATATTTTTTGTTTCTTCTTCTACAATATGCAGCATTTAAAGAATTTATGTAAGAAAACTATACTGAAGGGCTCGGGTTGTGGCTCAGTGGTCACGCACTTGCCTAGCACACGTGAAGCACTGGGTTCAACCCTCCGCACCACATAAAAATAAATAAAGGCGTATGTCCATCTATAACTAATAAAATTTTTTAAAATGAGTTATATTTATACCAGTTGAACCAGAGAGATTTTCAGATGGTTGAGGAAAACAATGTGGGCAAATGTATATAATAAAATAAATTTTAAAACTATACTTAAGTATGAATTTTCATTAGAAGCCTGGGTCACCTTTCACAGTTCTATTCCTTCAACTCAATTTATTCCAAATACACTGATAATAGACTTTGGGTTCAGGCCTTCCCCACGTTTTACATCTACCTACCTCCGCAGAAATAGCTCCACCTACTGGCAAGAGGTGGAACTTCAGGCTATTTTTGAAAGTGCTAGCTGCTGCACGGAAATAAATCAAGTCATAAAGACTTGCTCCATACTCCACAAATCCTAACGTCTAATTCTTACCAAAAATTTGGGGAGGGAAGGAAGAGAAAGTACAGTTGTTTAATTGTTTGCTACAGTACTTTAAGGTATGGTATTTAGCTGGGTGCGGTGGCACGTGCCTGTAATCCCAGAGACTCAGGAGGCCCAGGCAGGAAGATCACAAGCTCCAGTCCGGCCTCAGCAATTTCGCGAGACACTATCTCAAAATAAAAAAAAAATAAAAAGGACTGGGGATATAGCCCAGGGGTAAAGCGTCCCTGGGTGAAATATCTAGCGATGAAAAGAAAAAAATATATATATATACTACTTAAAATATATATATACACACACATCGTATTTCACCACATAATCATTACCACTGCATAGTCATTACCACTGCATTAATGTGTGTCCATAAGTATTTCATACATCCTACTCTTGCTCCAAAATGTTAACAAAAGAAATTTTATGCCTATCTTAAAAGATAATTTATTTTCTTAAATTTTAAATTTTTTATTTGTTCTTTTTAGCTATATATGACAGTAGAATGTATTTTGGCATATCATACATACACAGAGTATAACCTCTCATTCTTGTGGATGTACATGATGTGGAGTTACACTGGTCGTGTATTCATATACGAACATAGGAAAGTTATGTCCAATTCATCCTACTGTCTTTCCCACTGCCATCCTCAATTCACCCCTGTCCAATCTGGTGAACCTTCACTCCCGACCCCCCTCAACCCCCCACTGTGAGTGAGCATCCACATATCAGAGAGAACATATTCAGCCTTTTGTTTTTTGGGACTGACTTATTTCACTTAGCATGATAGTCTCTAGTTCCATTCAATTACTGGCAAATGCCAAAATTTCATTTTTCTTTATGGCTGAGTAATATTCCATTGTATATATGTACCACATTTTCTTTATCCATTCATCTGTTGGAGGGCACCTAGATTGGTTCCATAGCTTAGCTATTGTGAATTGAACTGCTGTAAGCATTGATGTGGCTGTGTCACTATAGTATGCTGATTTTAAGTTTTTTGGGTATATGCCAAGGAGTGGAATAACTGGGTCAAATGGTGGTTCCATTCCAAGTTTTCTGAGGAATCTCTATACTGCTTTCCAGAGTCATCATACCAATTTGCAATCCCACCAGCAATGCATATCATTTAAATCAATATCTACATTACTCATTGTTAATTTTGTACGTGCTCACATAAAATAGAAAACTGGTTTTGATTAATTCATTTAAACATAATCTTTGGTCAAAAATAAAATATATTTATAAAAAACTTTACAGATTAAACAGTATTTTTCACATACATTATTTCTTATCTTAAATATTTCTAAAATAACACTGTCATTTTAAACTTGCATTTATAACTAAAGACACAGGCACAGAGAAAATGGGTGAATTGCTTAAAGGCACAAAACTTATTAAGTAGCATAACTAGAATCTGAACCCAAATTTTCTGTCTCCAAGTTCTACAATCTTTCTACAACATTCTGACTGCCTTCCATAAAATTACTAAGTATATCTTACAGAGAAAATACAATCTCCATTATGGATTTCTGTTTTGAGACAGTTCTCAGGAATGCAGTCATCAAAATGGTCTAGTTAGATTTTAATATAATTTTCTTCCTTTGTCTTGTAGGGAAAAAAAGTAAAAGCAGTACATACTCATAATTCAACCCACATTTAACAGAACAACCCTGTCTTTGGTCACATTTTAGATTTTTTTAAATTTTTTTTTATAATTGTAGATGGACACAACATCTTTATTCACTTTTTTGTGTGTAGTGCTAAGGATCGAACCCGGTGCCTCACATTATAGATATTTACTTTTTTAACTGACACCTAATAATTGTACATATTTATGGGGTATAGCATGATGTTTTAATACAAGTGTATAATGTGTAATGATCTAGATATGTTTATTCTTTATATCCCACCTTTTCCAAATATGATTTGAAGGGGCTGCTGGCTGGTAAACCTTATTAAAGTTAAGTTTGCTGCATTCCACCTTCATCAGTAAGAAATGAAAACTAATTTAAAAATTTGATGCATGCAATAAAAATTTTAAAAACAAAAATGTAGGGCCCAACCTAGCCTTATTCTGATTTCTTATATCTCCATTCATGGTACTGTAATAAAAATTATCAGCTGGGCATGTGGCCCAAACCTATAATCCCAGCTACTCAGGAGGCTGAGGCAGGAGGATTTCAAGTTCAAGGCCAGTGTGGTCAACTCAGTAAGACTCTGTCTCAAAACAAAAAGTAAAAGATAAAGGGCTGGGGATGCAGCTCAGTGATAGAGCATTTGCCTACCATGTGCAAGGCTATGGGTTCAACCTCCACTATTGCCAGAAAAATTTATTAATGCCCAACACAGGTCAAAAGCAATACATATCTGATGGCTGAATAAATGAAATAGTAGTTCTAATGTATTATGAGATCCTAAGTCAAAAACTCAAATATGCTTACTAAACTGTTCATATGAAAATGTTTATGAAAAGTTTTTATTAATGTTTCAAACGAGAAGACTTAACAATTTTAAACCTGTAGCAATCAAGACAATATGGTATTATAAAGGATAAATTTATAAAGGGCAGAATTATATATAGATAAAGAAAACAGTGAACTCCAGATATAGAATTACATGTATATTGCAAACTTTTTCAATCAAGATGTCAAGACAATTCAATGAAGGAAACAAAAGTATTTTCAACAAATAGTGCTGGGAAAAAATGTATACCCATATTTAAAAAGAAAGAAAACAAGAAATCTCAATCTTTATTTCATATTTTAAAAATTAACTTGAAAATGGTAAAAGATTTAAATGTAAGGCTAAAATTACAAATAATTTTGCAGGAGAAAAAATCTTTAGAAGCATGGAAAGAATCTTTAGAAAAGATTTCCTAGGACACAAAAAGCAGGAACAATAATAGATAAAAATCAATAAACAAGGGTTTCATTAACATTCAAAATTGCTCTGTGAAACATCATCCGATGGTACACAGACCAGGAGAAAATACCTGCAAAACACATCTAATAAAGGTTTTGTATGCAGAATCCATAAACAAATAATTCCCAAAACTCAATATCAACCCAATTTTAAAACTATGAGCCAAATATTCCAACAGATATTTACCAAGAAATATAAATAATACAAATAAGTATTTCCAGTCATTAAGGAAAAGAAAATTAAAGTGAAATGCCTGTACATACCAATTATTAAATGACTAAAATCAAAGACTGGCAACATGAAATGTTGAACAGAACAAGGACCAACGGGAACTCTCATACACTGTCAGGGGAAATGCGAAATAATACAACTGAGAAAAAAGTTTTGCAAATTTTTTAAAAGTTAAAACATATACCCAATTAAAAAAAAATGTTCAAAAAACCATATACTCAAATGTTCACAGCACTTTATTTGTATTGACTAAAGACTGGAAACAACAATTGACTGTGGGTATTTGTGAATGAATAAACATAGTAGGGTATATCTACACAATGCAATACTCATCAGGGATTTTAAACAACTGTAGTGGTACACAATATAGATGGATCACAAAAGCATATACTAAATGAAAGAAACCTGACTCAGGAGATGCAGACTATATGATTCCATTTATAGAATTCTACAGAAAGCAAAATCATAATGACAGAAAGCAGACTGGTAGTTGACAAAGCCTGGGGATGGGAAGAGACCTGAATGGGCACAAGGAAACATTTTGGGAAGAAAGAAATGCCCTTTGTGTATCACCACTAAGCTCAATGTCAACTGTCAATTTTTCCTACAAAACTAAACTGGAATGCCAATCAAATTTGTTTGGATACCTTTTAATACAATATCAAATGTGGTTTTAAAAACAGAAGTAAGGGGCTAGGGTTGTGGGTCAGTGGTAGTGCCCAGCACGTGTGAGGTCCTGGGTTCAATCCTCAGCACCACATAAAAATATAAATAAATAATATAAAGGTACTGTGTCCATCCACCAAAAAATAAAAATAAAAAAAAAAAAACGAAGTAAATGCCTTCAGAAAGTTATTCTAAAACAAACTTCCTTACTTTGTTCAACTAAACATTAGGAGGAATATTCTAGAGAGAAAAAAAAAAATGTGTTGGGGTGGGGTACTGAACCCAGGGCACTCTACCACTGAGCCACATCCCCAGCCCTTTTTATTTTTTATTTTTGAGACAGGGTCTCACTAAGTTGTCAGGGTTGGTCTCGAACTTGTGATACTCTTGCCACAGCCTCCTAAATCACTGGGATTAAAAGTGCTACTATGTGCTACTATGCCCAACAAAAATATTTTTAGATGTTTACAGTCAATTGTAAAAAGTGCCAAAAACTGAAGCGGGATGTGGTGGTGCACGCCTGTAATCCCAGCCGCTGGAGAGGCGAAGGCAGGAGCCAAGAGTTCAAAGCCAGCCTTAGCAAAAGCGAGGCGCTAAGCAACTCAGTAAGACCCCTATCTCTAAATAAAATATTTTTAAAAGGCTGGGGATGTGTTTCAGTGGTTAAGCCCCTCTGGGTTCAATCCCCAGTAACCAAAAAAAAAACAAAAATAAAAAATAAAAAAGTGCCAAAAACTGATTACTAGAAAAACTAGCATCAAGTGAAATACTAATAAGCTCAATGTCTAGGAAAATTGCTCAATAAAGCAAGAAACATGTAACTGCATTCCTAAATACAGGTTATAACTAAAATACAAAATAAATAAAATACAACCTAAGTACCAGAAATATAAATTAGCTGAAGTTAAGTTAAAATACAGAAATAAAATTATAAAACTATCCCGATCAAAATGGATCAAATCTTGAATAAATGTAAAAAAACAGCAAGTTCCTGGATGAGAAAACTAAGTACACATAAATACCTCTTTTTCCCAAACTAGTGCAATTCTCATCACAGTCCAAATAAAATTTTAAAGTTCCATATTTATGCCAAAGAGCAAATAAGTGAACCAGTCACAGTGGTATACACCCATAATCCAGCCACTCTGGAAGCTGAGGCAGGAGGATCTCAAGTTCAAGGACAGCCTGGACAAGTTAGGGAGACCCTGTTTCAAACCAAAAAATAAAGAGTTGGGAATGTGGAATAGTAGTGGAGCCCCTGGGTTCTATCCCCAGTAAAGCACACATACATACACACACACACAACAAATGAGTAGAAAAAACATTTTGGCCCAATGGGATTTTGGGGTTATTTTTTGGTGGTGGGGAGGAGCTGGTGATTTAAACACAGGATGCACTCAAGCATGCACTCTACCACTAACCTACACTCCTATGCCATAGTGAGAATATTAAATTATAATGCTATAATAATAAAAACACTAGCACTGGTCAACAGACTGATTTGACTCTACCGTAAATAATTAACAAAACTGAAAAGATATCAAAACACTGTAGAAGGGAAGAATGGTTTCTTAAACCTCTTGGGGGAGAGGTACTTGGGACTGAACACTAAGAAGTGTTTTACTGCCAAGCTATATGCCCAGTCCTTAATTATTATTATTATTATTATTATTATTATTATTATTTATTTCAAAATAGGGTCTCACTAAAATACGAAGTCTGGCCTCAAACTTGAGATCCTCCTGCCTCAGCCTCCTGAGTCACTGGGATTACAGGTATGCATCACCACTCCCAGCTTCTTAAACCATTTTTTAAAGACACTAAAATAAAATAAATTTAAATACGAAGTTTCTCAAATAAAAGGGCATTCCTAAGTTTAGAAATAACAACAACAACAAAAAAGAAAAACCCACAAAAGTTGGACAGATTTGACTCCTAAAATAACAAATTTCTGCACGTCCAAACATGGTCAAAATTAAAAGACAAAAAATAGACCACAGAAATGTTTGTATCAAATATGACAACAGATTAATATATTTTCAAGTCTCAGGCAGATCAATAAGAAAAACACTGAGTCCCTAACAGTTAACTAGGACAAGACTAAACAACTCAACAACGAAAAATACAATTAGTAAACAGAAAATATTTAACTTCATAAATAAATGTTTATATACTATGTAACATAAAACTAGCAAAGAATTTTAAAAATAAAAGCCAATGCTTATGGTGGAATAGTTTTGTTTTTTTAAAGACACTTATTTATTCATTATTGCTCTAAACAGGCAAAACTCTTTTAGGAAGCAGCCTAAAGAAAAATTAGTCAAAAACCTTAAAAAGTATCAACACACCTGAATCCAGTAACATACTTTCTATGGAACTATAATATAATATAATACGTTTTTAAAAGTTAATTTTTTCTACACCAAGATGTTTACAGCAATTATTTGTAATAACAAAACTTGGAAATAAATGTTAAAACAAAAAAAAAATCTGAACAATGGCCACTGTCAAACCCTCTTAACTGATTATCTTAAAAGTCATTTTTTTACAAATCCTAACTAATCAAGACCATCTTCCATGTCATCCCCAGACTGCTTTTTTTTTTTTTTTTAGATGCTGAGGGTCCTTTATTTTATTCACTTATTTATACATGGTGCTGAGAATCGAACCCAGTGCCTCACACATGCAAGGCAAGTGCTCTACCACTGAGCCACAACCCCAGTTCTATTTTTTTTAATAAACCTTTCTTTTTTAAAAAAATATTTTTATTAGTTGTTGATGAACCTTTATTTTATTTATTTACATTCATTACTGAGAACTGAACCCAGTGCCTCACACATGCTAGGCAAGGGCTTAACCACTGAGCTACAACCCCAGCCCCACCTTTTCTCTTTAAAAAAAAAAAAAAATTTTTTTTTAATAGTTATAGATGGACAGAATGTCTTTATTTTACTTGTTTATTTTTATGTGGTGCTGAGGATTGAACCCAGTGCCTCACTTGCATGCTAGGCAAGCACTCTGCCACTGAGCTACAATCCCAGCACTCCCCCTCAGACTGTTTTTAATATTTTATTTATGTATATGCGGTGCTGAGGATGGAACCTAGGGTATCACACATACCAGGCAAGTGCTCTACCACTGAGCCACGACCCCAGCCCCACCCAGACTGTTTTTAATTAGAAAATATACCAAAGCTTCAAATACTTTTTTAAGGTACCCACCACCTTAAAATAAGCTTTTTTTGTTTTTGAATCAAACTTCTTGGCAAACTATAGTAATAGCCTAAATGGGCTAGTCTTTGCCTATAGCTTCATCTTTTTGTCACTCATACTCAGTGCATTAGCCATAACAAAAACATGTAGAACAATATACAGAACTACATGTATCTCTGCATTCATTCAATATAACACTAAAAAGCTCCTAAACCATGCTGACACAAGGATTCTGCCTTCATGGAGTTTATAGCATACATATTTACAATAAATGCCTGTCAGTGAGTTAGGTTTGATAATGGAGAAAAAGCTTCTAAAGAGACAAAGGAGTCAATTCAGGTCAGGAAAAGTTCTAGGGATACTGGTAATCCTTGAGTTGAGCCTTAAAAGGTAAGCAAGGATTCCAAGGGGTGAGGGTAATTCCAAATGAATGCAATTATTTTTTTTTATTTTTTCACACAACTTATAATTCATTTGAAAGAGGCTTTCTATATAGACAGATAACTTGGGTTCTGACATGTACTTAATCTCCTATTTCACAGAGCTATTGTGAGAACTAAAAGTGATAACAGATATAAACATGACAATGTCTTGCACTTAATACATTTCTGTCATAAACATGTAACAATAATGATTACAACAGTGTATTTCAAGAGTCCAGCGTTCTTAAACATGAGAGTAACAGTTAACAAAAAAATGAGGTCAAGAGAGAAAAACCAATATGAACAAAGTTAAACAACCTATCATATTTAGCCAGGGCCAAATAGTACTCTCTGCAGACCATGATAATATTCTCACTCCACCCTATTACAATTATACAACAATTTATATTCATAATAATGAATCACAAGGAGAACATTATAGTCTGTTAAGTATAGTCTACTTTAAAAGAGTAGGACATACTACATCTTTAAAAGGTTCACACCAAAAATGAGAAACCTTGTGTTCCTTAAGTGTGACCCTTCGCTTTACCTTGAAAATTGAATTCTATGCTAAATAAATGTTAGTAGGTGGTAACAGTAATAACCAACTAACAAAAAAAAAAGTAGAAGCCCTGATTAAAATACACACACACACATGCACACAGACTTTACTCACCAAGAAAACCAAACTGTGTGAAGCACCTAGGCATGTTCTACTCCCTGTCCGAAGGAGGTTAGACAAGAGAGAACTTAAGAGAAAAGGAAAGAGCTAAGCCACATTGGCTTCCTCCTCAGAAACCAAAGAAACAGAATGAACCTCGGTCATTCAAATCAATCACTAACATCCCTAAAAGTCATTATGGTGTACAGAAACCTGCAAGGTGCAATCAAGTTGTAATTTTTAAAGGTTTGTTATAAATAAAATATGAAATTAAATAATATTAAGTAACCAGCATAAAGTAGGATTTTCAAATTAATTTCCTTAATTTATAGATCAGTAAGGTTGATCGTACTGCCAAGAATTTTTATAAACTAGTAAGATGAGAAATTGCATACAAAAACATCAAATTTACAAAAAGTCTTGAAATAAATGTTCTGGAGAAATAATTTGCTATTTCTCCATACCTAATAATTTAAAATATTAGAAATTACATTAAACTGCTTTTTCCGGCCTTTGGTTTTCAAAAATAATAATGGTCTTTAAACAACCCCCCCCCCTTTTTTTTTTTTTACTATAACCAAACATAAAGAGTACTTTCTATACAAACCATTTCTTACAATTGTAAGAAAACCTTATATCAGATAAGCATACTATACCTATTACACATTGAAATACTAGTGGAAAATTGATAGTATTACCACACAGACCATTTTAATGATCAAGTGTTAATGTGTCATAAAGAACAGAAGTAATTTGATGGATCAAATCAGATTTTAACCACCAATGTCCTGAGGAAGCTCAAATTTTGGATTAGCCCCACTTTTTTAGCATCAAAAAAATACCACAGTCCATTAATTGATTGTGGTTTTAGGAACAACATGTGGAAAACTCTAATATCTGTTATGGGCAGAGATATCATGACAAATATTTATCCTTCAGAGTGTGTGTGTTCCACAAGAATTGTTAGCATCTCAAAAATAATAATAATAATAATAATAATTGTTACCACCTTTCAGTAAATTAGCAATTCTACATTGAGTAGCTACAGTTCATAAAGCACGTTGGAATCAAAGGCACTCTGTAAATTTAAAATATTAGTATATTAACTGAAAGCAAAGAACAATAATTTCAAAACATCTTATAGCCCAAGTGTATTGTAACCAAACAAAATTCACTGTGGGATCTGCTGTTTTCTGGGTATTTTAGTGATTTCTTTTTTCCTCTGTTAGGAAACCCAGATCTAAATGAACTGTTAAACACTTAGTCTAAAGGTATGCCAAACATTTCTTAAGGTCTTAACAAAGAATCAACTTTAAAAAAAATAAAATAAAATAAAATGAGGCCTAGGTTAAATATTTTATTTGGCTTCTCAAGATGGACTGAGAAGTTGGGCACCAGCTCCAGACCAATTTCTGGACGAACATCAAACACAGCCCTGTCATTTATCCAGTCAGTCAAAACAATCTTTTCCATCTAACTCTTTAATGTTTATGTCCTAAAAAGCTGCTAATTGAATCCAGCTCTTGAGATCTATTTGTTAAAATCTATACCATTTAATTTTTAAATTATGAACAAAAATGAAAAAATATAAGTTAACTTTCCTGGCAAAACAGGAAAGATTCCATCATATGTAACCAAAAGGCATGAGGGGGGGTTGTTAATGTTTGTTGAACTTAAAAACAAAACGATTCAAAGGCAAATTCCCAATGGCTTTAAGGAACTATCAGAGTATGTCAAACTGTTTTTACAATTGTATTTAAAATTCTTCAGAAAAATCTAAATATGGGGCTGTGGCTCAGTGGCTCAGTGGCAGAGCGACTGCCTAGCATGTGTGAGGCACTAGGTTTAATCCTTAGCACCACACACAAAAATAAGCAAATAAAGGCATACTGTCCATCTACAAATACAAAAAAAAAATCTAAATATACAAAATCACTCTATTTAGTTCAATGTTTTCTTTCCCTGCCCCCCAAAATAGTGTAATCCTTCCTAACAAACTTTGCTTGTGAATTTTTATAATGAATCACAAGCAGTAAGGAAACCTCAGATAATATGTCAAGATCTACTGAATCACGCTAAAAGTCTCAAAACTCATTTTATCTGCGGAAAATCAAAATCCCAGTTTTCTCCCTCATTTTCTCTGTATGTATATAGCCTAGAGGGAAATAAATGACTACAGCCTGTTCCGATGGTTTTTGCACACCTAGGATCACAGTTTCCTTCCAGGATTGCTGGCACAGAACTGACTCCTGATAAGAACAGCAAGAGATAAACTAAAGCAACAAAGATCCCTTATAAAGGTTTCCACTGACTTCCCCAAAATAAGGAAACTGAAAGGGAGGTAAAGACAAGCATCCCCCAATGTAAGGTTTCTATTAAGAACCACTCAGTTAATGATTCTTCGCAATTTTCCCCTGGGAAGGCAAAACTGTAATGAAAATAAAATTTTTAATTGCAGGCAACATACATTCAAGCTGAATTCTCAAATACCAAACTCAAATCAAGTTTTTATCCAGAAAGTTCAGCCAGTGGACTGGGATGTGCTATGAGTATGCAACTACAAAATGTGTCCATAAAAATCTCAGGGTCTAGTGTGGACAAACATAATTACAGTTTATTCTTACACTCCAGCACATACACACAAATCCTCTAAAGAAAATTTACTCAACACACATCCGAATAGAAAAGGTGACAATTTATTAATGGTAAATGATGATACTACTATAACCAGACTGATTTCAACTACACTTTCAAACCAAATATAATTTTACCTTAAAATGAAGGTGACATGTTCTTATAATACCAAAAATGGCAACGTAAGCAAAAACATACCTGGTAACGTCAAAGATTTCATGCACATGGAATCGTAAACACTGTAAAAATAGTCTTCTATCTAGCAAACCCCACTGGACATTCTTTTCCATTTAGAAAAGCGAAGGGGGAGAGGGGAGAAATGAGAGAAAGTTTGCTTGGAAGTTTGTATGAGCACATACTTAGAAATGCACACCCCCCCCCAAAAAAAAAAAAAAAGTGTTTCTACAGCAGATCTAGAGTCAGACGTGAGCCACATTCTGCGGCCTACAAGGAACAACCCAAAACATGCTACCCTACAATCAAACACTTCCAAAACACAGAGCGCACAATAAGCCCGAGTCGTGGGATCAGGCAGACACACCGGAAAAGTCAACCTCAGTCTCCTTCCCTTCCTCCCAAAGACGGGCGTTGAAGGTGTGTGGCACCGGCCACAGTGGCCGGCAGCACAGAGTCAAGGTTTTGCACGCGGGCAGAAGTGGGTGTCCAAGTTAACAACCCGGGAACACACACACACGCCCTCCCGTTAAGCACTCCATCTTTAAGGAGTGTTTACTGCGCGCAGTCAGCAACCGGATTCAATAATCCCCTTCACAACCCCACCTGGGCAGCAGCCCAGGGGCTGCTCCCGGTGGCCGTGGGGGAGTCGAGCTCCTCTGCCCAGACGTCCCGACCTCAGATCCGCCACGGACCCGGCCCGGCGTTCGCTTCCCCTCCACAAAAGACCTCCAGGCTCTTTTAAGAATTTCCCACCCCGCGCGAGTGGTCCTCCCACGACTCTCCCAGAACTAGGCCTTCCCACGCCGCGACCCCGAGCCACCATTGATCGCGACTCTGGCCCTGCCCAAGGCCACAGGCACCCCCCGCCGGCCGGCCCTCCCGGCCGCCCGCCGCCCCCCTCACCTGTCAGGCGCAGCTTGACGGGCCCGTTCCTCCGGCCTCCGGGGTTAGACATGTCCCCGGCGGCGGGGGCGGCGGCGGCGGCGGCGCTCCGGGCCGGCGGGCGGGGCGGGGGCGACGGCGAGGCGCGGCGGAGTCACCACAGCGGCCGGGGCTGGGGCCCGAGCAGCCGGCGCCGCGGCCGCCTCGGCCGGAGGGTCCCGGATGTGCCGAGCGTCGTCGCCATGAGCCGCGGAGGGAGCGGGACGCCTAGCTCCCCCCTCCTCCCACTTCTCCTTCCCCGGCCCGGGCCGCACAACAAAGCGGCAGCGGCGGCCGCGCCGCCTCCGCCCGCGCCCCCGCCGCCGCACCCGCCGCCTCGCGGCCGCCGCGGCCTTTTCCCTCCGCCCGGCTCGGCGAGCCCCGGAGCCGACGGGGCTAGTCGGCTGAGGCGGGCGGTGCTCGGCGCGCCGGAGCAGGACTCGGGGCTCGGCCGCTTCCTCCTCCACCCGCCCTCTTGTCTGAGGGAACCGGGTCCTGGGGCCGCCGCCGCCACTCGTCGGCTCGGGGGGCGGAGAGGAGACGGGAGGCGGGGCCGGCGGGGCGGGGCCTGGGCGGGGCGCGGGCGCGCGCCGGGTGTCCCTGGGCGCGGGCCCGCGGGGACCGAGTGCTCTGCTGCCCAGGGTCCCGCCCAGGGTCCCGTTCTGGGCTTAGAGCAGGAACCGGCAAAAGCGCAAAGCTGCGGCGCCCGGGGGCACCTGGAGAGATTGTGTCCAGCCCATCCAAGGGAGAGTTTGTGTCGGTGCCGGAAAGACCGCATTTACTAGATGCCCACTTGCGTGCAGAGCGCTCTGAAGGGCCAAGGCGAGCAAAGTTAGAACCGAGTCCATTGCCCACCCCACCCCGCAATTTATCGTCAATCAGGCGAGGGAAGGGGCTCCATCCCATACCCAGTGTCATAGCAAATCCCCTAGAGTGCTTTGCTGCTGGTATTGTAGTTGCCGCCTCCACCCTGGACTCACCTGGTGGACGAGATCAGGTTACCTGCCTACTCCAGCTCTTTTTCCAACTGGAGCACAAGAGTAGGAAGATGATACTAAGACCATAAACGATTGTTAATAAGATAAGCCTTGGAGAGACTGTGTGAAAAGCTTTTTGTACAGTATTGTGTCTCGTTATCTCGGAAGGAAAAAGTAGAAAATGAAATAAAAATAAATGTGACTTACACTTTGACCCTATAATTGCACTGCTAGCAATTTATTCTTGACAAATAATACAGAAGATGTTCTTTGCAAAGTTTGGCTAATAACAAAAGGGGGTGGGAAGTGAGCCTAATGGTGAATTACGTCAACTGCATGGATTTTTTATAGTCATTTAAACGGCAATTAGGACGATCATGTAACATGGAAGAGTTTATATATAATGCAATTTAAAAGCAGAATAAAAGTCGTATGTATACACACCAAAGTAGTACAATGAAAACTACAGTGTGAGGAATTTTATGTATGTGTGCTTTCTTAGTTTTGCTTAAGGCTGTTATACCTAATGAAATATAAAATATTGCCAGGCACAGTGGAGCATGCCTGTAATCCCAGTGGCCTCCTAGGGAGACTGAGGCAGGAAGATTCCAAGTTCAAAGCCAGCCTCAGCAAAAGCAAGACACTAAGCAACTCAGTGAGACCCTGTCTCAAAATAAAATACAAAATAGGGCTGGGGATGTGGTTCAGTGGTTGAGTGCCCCTGAGTTCAATCCCTAACACCCCCACAAAAATTGTAAAATGTTTAATATAGTCTAATATATTTTAATTCTAATCAATGTAAGTTGTTGCATTTAATTCATCAGAGAAGTCACTTCATTATCTCCAGTTGAAGTTACCTCCAAGAGCATTTCATCGGTCTGGATATACCCCTACAATTAAAGTGATCCCAAAATTATATAATGTTCCAGAAGCTCAGACTAAAAATACAAGGGATGGCACTAGAAATTCATTCAACAAATGCTGAGTACCTATTATGTGCAAAGCAGTGCACAAGGTTCTTTAGAAATGCTTCTTGTACTACAGAAGATGTGATGATATAAGAATCAATTTAAACAATAGGTGCTCTCACTATGTAAGAGGCTGAACAGTGACAATGAGCTTAGCAAACTGATGAATGCATGCACATTTGCCTTATGGCACACACTGTGTTCCAAACCACCCACTGACATAATTTGTAGCTTTGTATTAGGTAATAGAAGTTAGTATTTCAGGTGACAGGGAGCCTGGGGGAAGACTGCTTGTGAAATTTAAAGCAGTACATTCAAATGTGTAAATGACAGTGCAGGGAAATGGATACAGACGTGATATGCAAAGGAGGACTCCGTTTAGGCTTGCTTGTAAGTTTAAATCTTATTGTTTAAACAAAAATTCAGATAAGAATAATACTTTAAAATCATTCAATATATTGGGAGTACTCTTTTTGAAAGATGATTTTATTATTGTTGTTTTCCTTACAATGCTAAATGTTATTTGACATTGATTTTAAATATTTAATGGAAAATAAGTAACCAAAGGTTTATAGTAAAGTAACATAAATGACAAAATAAAGTGGAATAGTACTAATAGGAAAGTCATTTTGAATTCATCTCTTAATTCAGTATCCTCAACTATTACAGGTCCAGACTACAGAGATGCTGGGTCAGAAGCCTTTAAACCAACCACCTAACAAACAAAACAACATGTTTATATAAATATCCTGGAGATTAATGCTCTATCTGAGGTGCAGGTGAAAAAGATTTTCTTGCATTCCATAGGCTCTCTTCACGTTCGTGATTTGCTGTGAAGGAGCTTTTTTGTTTGATATCACTCCATTTACTGATTCTTGATTTTACTTCTTGCGCTTTAGGAGTTTTGTTGAGGAATTCGGTTTGTAGGTCAACATGATGGACATTTGGGCCCGCTTTTCTTCTAGCAAGCTCAGGGTCTCTGGTCTAATGGCTACGTCTTTGATCCACTTTAAGTTGAGTTTTGTGCTGGGCGAGAGTAGAATGAATCAAACATAACTTTCCTATGTTCATATATGAATACTTGACCAATGTAACTCCACATCATGTATAACCACAAGAATGGGAAGTTATACTCCATGTATGTATAATATGTCAAAATACATTATACTATTATGTATAACTAAAAAGAACAAAAAATAATAATAAGGATGTCTAATGAAAGAATAAAGAAAAAAACACAGGGTTGGGGATATGGCTCAGTTGGTAAAGTGCTTGCCTTGCATGCCCAAGGCCCTGGGTTCAATCCCCAACACTGCAAAAATAAATAAATAAATAAAAATAAAAAGTATTTATATGCCCCCCCTCCTTTAAGATTATTTAAAAGTGTACATTATAATGAAAATATGCAGGAAACTATCAATTGATAGCTGAAACAAAAAAGAAAATTAACTAGGAGTTGAGAATCTTATATAATATTGATTAAATTAATTCAAGCAGAAAATTCTTCCAGAAAAGGAAAATAGCACTGAAACATAAAGACAGGGCCATACAGTAAACTATTCTGTGATGGAAAAAAATAATAATTAAAGCTCAGACTAGTAGAGGAGAATTTTTGGAAGGAAAGGATGGAAGGGAATAAGGATGGGGAAGGGAAGGAGGGAGAGAAGAACTTGTATTGACATATTTAATTTGACTAAAAGTGCTTTTTAATCAGTGGCACCCTAAGTCATTTGTTGATGAAAATACACGTTCCTAAGCCCATCCCAGGCTTTCTGAATCAGAATTTTTTGAAGCTGGTTTCAGGAGTGTTTGTAAAAGCTTCAGAGGGGACTCTGACCCACAACCAAATTCAGGAACAACTACTCTAGTGGTTCTCAAAGGTCAGCATGCATCAGAATCCCCTGGAGAGCTTGCAAAGCACAGATTGGTGCATCCCACCCCAGAGAGAATGCTTAAGGAGTGGAACTCTGGTGTTTGCATTTCTAATAATTTTTCAGGTGATGCTGCTTCTCAGGGTACCACATGTTGAAAACAACTGCAGCATCCTGAGTTACACTGTTAAGGAAAGCTCAACTTTCATCAGATTAAATTTCAGCATTGGACATACCATCTTACTTCATCATAGCAACACTTTTAGATGTGTTTTGTAGAGGGAAAAAATGGAGGAATTACAATTCTTAGGAAATTCATACTTTGCTTTCTCCCTAAAATAGAAATCCACCTGGAACATAAATTGTGCCTGTACATACCTTTGGTTAGGGGAAATGCAGAAAATCTTTTCAAAGGCATTTTATTCCCTTATGGCTTTTAATTTGCTCTGGGGAAGAATTGTACGCCTTTCATCAAATCATTATTTCAGGCATCGTCTCAAGTATACTAACATCACCTATTTCATACCAATAAAATCAATTTTTTTTCACAAATGCCACTTAATAAGAAACTTCCAATGAAAACGCTGTAACAGCATTGACTAAATATCATTTTTGAGCAAAAGCTTTATGCTTTTTCATTAATATATTTTACTAATCACTTAAAATGGTACTCTTAATGGTACTCTTATTCTGGACCACAGGTGAAAACCTACACACAGTTATGAGACTATTTAAAATCTTTTGTTTTAAAGATTGTTTTAAACATGTTCCTGTTTTTCAGGGCTAATGTTAAATTTGATGTGACTTTGCAAGAAAATGCTTACCATCTGTAGTTGGTATTTCTTCTGTTCCAGACGTTAATATGTTTTTTTTATGTAGAAGAGTTGTCTCCAGCAATAAAAAATCTGTCTGAGGTAAGGTTATGTTAATAATGGTACTCAGTGAAGCTATTTTTATAGTGTAAATTTCAAATTTAATACAGTGTATGCACCATGGAAAAAGCAAGCCTTGGGCACTCAGCAGTTTATACCATTGTGTAAAAGTCGACTTTTTTTTTTTTTTTTTTCATGTTTAAAATATCGTGAATTTAACTTAAGGTCTAGTTTCTTACAATTGAGCTTGGAACTGATAAAGCAGTACCCCATGCAGTTACTGCCATCAACCTAACCCTCCCTCCCCCTTCTGTACTCCGTTTTATCCCCTGCCTCTGCCTGTCCCAGTTTTTATGAACTCAGATTTGGGTTCATAAAAACTGTCATGAACAGTCCTGTTCTGACAGGGTTTAGGATTAACTCACATTCTGAGCTGTTCTCCAGGGTCACTTCTATGACCCCCACCTCCCAGTATACCTGGTCTCCAATGATAGAAGCTGAGGTTGTGTCTCCTTTCCTATGTCTCTCCAGTTCTGGGTTCCCCCTTGCCACTTGCCTCTTGCCCTCTATCTTGGCCATACCAACTGGCAGTCCCTACACACATCCCCTTCTAAGGAAATCTGCCTTCACCTATGACTCCGAAACAGCATCCTACGTTCCAACCCCAGAGGTTTCCCATCTACTTGGTTGGGAAGAGGCCCATGAATTTGCTTTCTAATGCTGCTGGTGCAGATAACCCACTCTGAGAACAGCTGCCTTCCACCAGGACAAAGCTGAGTAACCATGTTTGTCATAGGCAAGCTTGACCTCAATTGAGCCAAGGGTGGACAGCTAACCAAGAAGCCAAACATCATGATGATGATGATGATGATGATTCTTTTTCCTTTTTTCTATTTTCAGTACTGGGGATCAAACTCAGGGATATTCTACCACCAAACTACATCCCCAGCCTTTTTAAATTTTCTATTCTGAGACATGGTCTTGCTAAAGCTGCCTAGGCTGACCTCACATTTACTATCCTGCTTCAGCCTCCTGAGTAGCTGGGATTACAGGCATGCACCATCATGCCTGGTATCAAACAGAGTTTTCTTTCCTTGGAATGTGCAACGGGTCCCCCTGGAAGACTGAGCCTTGGGGAGGTGAGTTGACAGGGTATAGTTATCAGCTGAGGAAACCTCTTTAAGGTCTTTCAAATAGACCAATAAAAGAGGAAATGAGTCTCTCCAAAGAGACTGATAAAGTAGACTGAGAGAAGCTGGTACCAAGTTACCCTGAAGAAGGAGACACAGAACGATGAACAAATTCCCTGCCAGCATTTCTGGTCAGGTGTACTTATTATACTTCATCTCCAAGGGATTCCAAGTTTCAGTGTGCCCTGTTCTTTACATGCACTTTATCTCCATTTGGAACCCCTTCCCTCTTCAGGCTTACTTGTTCTTCCCCAGAACTGGAGTCTCATCTACAACCATCCTGTGGTCTGAACCTTACCACCAACAGGCAGCATTTCTAGAATCTCCATCAGTGTAACATATATGGCTATTGCGCACTTGAAATATGGCGAGAGATACGCTGCTACTAGTATAAAGTACACATTGGATTTAAAGACTTGTGGAAAAAAGCAAAATATCTTATTAACATTTTTTTAATTGATGACAAGTTGAAATAATATTTTGGTTTTTTGTTTGTTTGTTTGTTTGTTTGTTTGTACCAGGGATTGAACTCAGAGACACCTTACCACTGAGCCACACCCCCAGCCGTTTTATTTTTTGAGACAGGTCTCACTAAATTGCTTAGGGACTTGAACTTATGATCCTCCTGCTTCAGTCTCCAGAGGCACTGGGATTATAGGCATGCCATCGGAAATATTGAGTTAAATAAAATTTAACATTCAAGTTAAATTCCCTATTTTTACTTTTTGCAATATGGCTATTAGATAATTCAAAATTACAAACACGATTTGCTTCCTATGTCTTTTGCGCAGTGCAGATCTGAAGGGGCTGACCATCCACCATGTACCTCCAGAATGTTCATCACGCACTGGATTCCCCACCAGTGTTCTTTGTGCTTTGTGCCAGACTTTGCCTGCATTACCCTTTAGACCTTTCCTTACCCAACCAGTTCTCCAACCAATTTCTATGGCTGTCATCTCAACAGTTCATCCCACCTTCATGAGAATAGAAAGATCTTATGCCACAGGACACTCTTCCAACTCTCCCACAAGTACCTGGTTTTGCCTTCAGATGACCACCATGTCCTATGCCTAAGTATCAAAATTGGACAGATCTTGTATCACAAATTCATGTTTCTAATAGATAGTGAGCAAGACAACCTCTGTTATGGGTTGATTGCTCCCCAACCCCCCAAGACATGTTGATGTCCTAACCCCTGGGTTCCTATGAATGTGACCTTATTTGGAAATAGGATCTTTGCAGATGTAATCAAGTTACAATGAGGCCATCAGAATGGTCCTACTTCAATGAGTGGTGTCTTTATAAGATGAGGAACATGCCATGTAAAGACAGGGGTACACAGGAAGAACACTGAGTGATGACAGAACAGAGATTGGAGAGATATAGCTGGAAGCCAAGGATCCCCAAGGACAGTAGAAGCTAGGAAAGGACAAGGAAAAAATCTACCCAGAGTCCCAGAGTCTCAGATGGAGCACCTTGGCTTTGGACTTCAAGCCTTCAGAATGGTGGGAGGATAAATTTCCATTGTTTTAAACCCACCCCACTTGTGGTACCTTGTCATGGGAGTCCTAGGAAACTAATCCAACCTCTAAGTTCCTTACAAACCTTGTCATATACAATGCAGGTGGCAAAGCACATTTCCCAGCTGATTTTCATTACTTGTCCCATGTGCAATGCTCTGCTTTCTTACAAACAGAAAATCATGTAACACTAGGTCACTTGTATGGACCCATTTTCAAATGTCTTAAGTATACAAACTAGCCTGTTATACTGTGAATTCTGAGTTAAAAGAGAATGTAATTTGAAGAGATTGCATATTTTCCAAAGCCAGTTTGGTGATTTAAGCATGGAAGTATTACAATTAAATGTTTGAAAAGTTATCTGTGCGTGTTTTGCTGTAAGCTGATATCATGAAGCAACACATCTTTTCGGGATGAGGTAGCAGCCTCAGCCCCCGGGGAAAGGGAGGTGGGGGATCACTCCCCTGCAACTACTTTGGACAACTGAGCAACATGAGCAGGCTCAGGGAAAAAAAAAAGTCATCTCCAATCATCTTCAAAATACAAAACTGTAGTAGCTACAACACGATTCTCTAAGGGCGGGATGGGAGGAGATGTGGAAATATTTGTACGATGCAGTCTTGATGGGTAATGCAGAGAATATGGGCCAGAATGAGATCAACCTGACTTGTAAACCCATGGGTCAATGTCAATCCGTTACTTAAAATCCCTCAGTGGTTGCTCGTTTCCTTTAGGATCCAGTCCAAATGGCTTTGAGTGACATTCCTGGTGCTACCAGGGCCCTGCATACCTCCTCAGCCTCATTTCCTCCTTCTCTGTCCTACCTGTGCCCAAGGACTCAAGGCTGTCACCTTTCAGGTTTCCATAATGACCAATTTCTTTCTCCACTCGCCTTCAGATACCCAATCAGCACCTGATTTCCAGACTTCTCATCACATCAAAATGTAAGAGCATCTAATATGAACCTTCTACAAAATGTGATTAACTACTTGATTGATTAATAAGTAAATTATATTGATCAGTCATGTGTCTGTTAATAAATTACTTAGAGTTAGGTCATTCTGGTTAATTATAGATCATTGAACAGGAGAACCACTTGAAATCACTTAACAGGTTCGACTCCCTCTAGCTGAAGAAAGGCTGTTTCACAACTTCTTAAAAGACAATCACGTCTCCAACAGTGTGTATACTTTTGATCGGCACAGACTCTGACCATATAATCAATTGCTGGAATACATCCTCTTTGTTATTCAGGTATTCAAGGTAGCAACCCCAAAATGCCAAACCAAAACCCCATCATGGTGAGGGGGGACTGTCCCAAAAAGATTGATAGCATGAAGGACCAGAAAAGCAAATGTCCTGCAGGCAACTGAATTCCAAGAGAATCTCGAAACTCCAGAGTGAGGGGAGTTGGTCCACCTTTCCAAAGCTTGAATGAATTTTAAAAAGATGGGGAAGTCAGGAGCATCACATTAATTTATTCTCTTCCATAGGGAAGGAAACATCAAGGATTGAGTCGGAAGCAAAGTGCCCTGCGGTTCATTCAGAGTAGACTCAATACATTTTTCAAGATCCCTCCAAAGCATTGTCATTTTGAATCTTCCAAATGATGACGGAGGAAACTGTTTAAATGTATCCATTTCCTGGGAAAGCTGTTACGGTAACTGTGAAGATATTTATGGAGCAAGAAGAGTCCTTTACCTACAGAGATGCATAAAGACAGTAGAACTTGCTCAGCATGGTGGCGCATATTTGTAGTGTCACTTACTTTAGAGCCTGAGGTGGGAGGATAGCTTGAACCCATATGTTCAAGACCAGCCTGGGCAACAAGGCGAGACCCCATTTTAGGAAAAGGGAAAATGTATATATACTAGAACTAGAATTTCTCTGTAATTGTTTTTGGTTAGACCCTCAGTGGTCATTCCTTTTTTATAACTTGTTATTGTGGGTTTAAAATCTTACCCACTGAATTGATTTTAACCGTACTGAAAAGGAATTTACAAATAAATATCAAAACACATGTTACACCCTGTAATTCCATTCCTAGGAATCTATTCTAAGGAAATAATCAGAGGTATGCATAAAGACATATGCAAGATTATTCATCCCAATACTATTTATGAGAACAACAAATTGAAAGCAATTTAAATGTACAAAAGGAGATTGGCTTAAAAATAATTGGTATAGTCATATGATAAACCATTATGTAACCATGGAAAATTGTGTTCCCAAAGACTTTATTTTTTTTCTTCAGATGTTTTTATATTTAAAAAACATGAAAATTCTCCTTCCTCCCTCCCTTTCTCCCGAGAGGAAACAACCATCATGAATTTGGCATACATGCTTTCTGCACAGGTTTTCATACTTCATTTACTTAGTGACATAAAGGAATGTTTATAATATAAATATGTATAAATTTTAAAAAGCAAAAACCAAAAAATATGTATGAGGAATAACCCCAATCCCAATTGTCAAATAAAACATATTTCGAGGGTCATTTGTTCCAAATAATATAAGCTCAGAATATACCAGGTGACTGCACACTGCTCCTAGAGTGTATTATCTGGAGAAGGAGGACAGGTAACCAACAAGGACATGTTTTGTATACACTATACGAAGCATAAGAAAAGAACTATTCATTGCTTTGTAGAGTGGCTTTTTAGTACCAAGATCGTCAATTCTAGTGATCCTCCACTTTTACTGAATATGTTGAAACAAAGATTTTACCTCTTTTCCACTGGACACGAACCAAGGACAGATACAACTGGGTCAAATTGTGTCCCACAATGGCAGACGCTCTTGGACCTGAGATTCAACACAGAGAGACCAAGAGACAGAGAATTCCAATCTTGATTATCCTATGTGAGGCCCTGTATCCAGCCATTTCTAAACCACCACCTGGCTTGGGTCAGACTTTCAGTAACTTGCCCACAAGTGTCCTAATTAATCATTCAGTGAAGCAAAATCTATGTTGTGGAAGTTACAGTCTGCACTATTAACAAGGTCCCATGTGAATTTTCTCTGAGAAGTGAAGCATTGGCTTCAGACAGGCAAGATTGGCAAACTTTTGCTGTAAAGGGTTAGATGAGAAATACTGTAGGCTTTGGGGGCCATAGAATATCCATTACTACTACTCAATTTTAGGGTTTTAATGCAGAAGCAGCCATAGATGAATAGGCATGGCTATGTTCTAATGCAATGTTATTTACAAAAGCATGCAGTGGGGCTAGTTTTGGCTCACTGGCCATAGTGCCTACCCCTGCTCCAAAATTAGAGACAGAAGTAAAAAGGAAAGTACTAAATCTGAGAATGTGGATAGGAGTCAGTAAGTCATTTTTTTCTAAGAGCTGTGAAATCTGAAACCATTTAGTAGTGGAAGGAAAGAATCCAAAGCAACCAGGCTAGGGATGTAGCTCAGTGGTAGAGCACTTGCGTAGCATGAGCAATGCCCTGGGATCAATCCTCAATACGACATTCAACGCCAAAAGAACACCAATATAACCATAAAAAGAGCTATATTCATAGAGGGCTTACTATGTGCTAGATGCTACACTGAGGAAGATCACGTAGGGTACTTAGGTAAACAAGGACTAAAAAACCTGACTCAGGCTTAAACAATAAAGAAGATTAATCACCTTTGGTAACTAGTAGTTTTGAGATAGGGTAGATTGAATGATTGGAATTTCAGTGGATTAATAATTTTTTCAGGGTCACAGGTTCTTTCTGTCTCATGCTTCTGCCTTCTTCATGGCTTGGCTTTGACCCCAAGTAACTCTCCCCATGATCACAAGATGGCGGCTCCTATCCCAAGATACTCACACTGAGACAAAAAAAACCTTAAGAAATAGCATCTTGAGCTAGGGCTATAACTGAATTGGTAGAGTGCTTGCCTTACATGCACTAAGGCCCTGAGTTCAATCCCCAGAACCACAAAAAAAAACTCTTCCTCTATCATCTTCAAGGGAGTAAAGAAATTTTTTGCCAGAAGCATCCATAGCAGTATGTTTCTTTTCATCAGACTTTGAGAAATGCTCACTCTTAAACTAAACATTAGACAAGAGAATGAACTTCAACCGAAGAAGGAGGAGAAAAATAAAGAAAAAGAAATGGAATTTTCAAGATTAGTTGAGACTAACCAGGAACAACCTCCCAGTCTTGACCATGAATTAATACCTGAGTGAAATCAGAGGTGTGTTAAGGAAGTATGGGGACCAGGAGTGGATATTGGATAAGTAACCACACGTGATAGTGTGAGGCAATGTTAGTTTCCATATTTTACAGATGAGAAAATAAAAAGTCAGAGAGGGAAAAGGGATTTATCCAAGGTCACACAAAGCTAATAAGGGAAGAGACTGGATTCAGGTTCAGGTCTGTGACTACATGCCCAAGAGCTTGACCACTACAGTTAAGTGCTGTGCTAGGGAAGCTGAGGATGTTAGGGAAGAGTAAGACAGCTCCACAATTTGTCTTATCAAGTAAAACTGAGCCAGTTAGGAAACCTGTGATGTGACCAGGCCTCCCTTGCAGGGTGTACCACTCAGCTTTGCTATATAACAAACCACCTCAAAATTCAATGAGTAAACCCACAATAACTTATTTAGCTCACAATTATATGGGTCAGAAAGTTGGGCCGGGTTTCTGATCTCAGCTGGACTCGCTCATGCCTCTTTAGTCAGCTGGCAAGTCATCTGGGGATGAGCTGGTCTAAGATGGCCTCAGCTGGGGTGGCTTGCCTTTGTTCCTTGTGGTCCCTTATCCTCCAGCCCTCCAGCATGGGTTTGTTCACACAGAGGCCAGGCAGGGTGCCAAAAGGGAGGGAAGAAATTCAAAAGGCCTCTTGAGACCTAGCTAGGATCTAGAAAGGTGTGACTTTTTGAATAGGAACTGAAAAAAAAAAAATTTTTTTTTAAAAAAAAAGGTTTTATTTTCTCCTTCCACAGAAAGACTGATGTTCTAACACCCCATTCCTACATTTGAATTTAGGGGAAAGGTTGGTTTCTTTCATGGCCAACATCACCTAGGTTCCTCAAAGACGAGAACTCAGCCAGAGCTAACAAGTAAGGACAAGAGGTAGGACATGAAGGCAGAGTTTAAAAAGCAGCACTATGGTCAACAGATGAAGGCTAGGCAAAGACCAGACCACATGAGAAGAGCACCTGAAAACCAAATATTTAAACCCAAAGACAAAATTCCACCCAGACTGTGTCCTGCCTCAAAACATACTCCATATGGAATCATTCAGACCCAATAGTTTCTACAAACCTGGCAAAATAAATATAAGCTACACATTCATTCAACAAATATTTATTGTGCCAAACCCCATAAACTTGAAATGAATGGAATTCTTTCTTAATTATCAAGTAGCTGTCTTTAAAAATACCCTTCAAATGACTTATGATATCTTTATAGGGGCCCAAGGGTGTTTCCCCTCCATATTAGAATCTTTTACTTACAAAATTATTAAAACATTGTGGTCTAATTCATCTGAAAAGACCCATAGGTTTTTGTTCTGAATTCATCTGAACTCATTCACTGTTGCCATTAAGAATTTAAATCTGTGACTGTATGTAGGCACTGAAAACATTCTAGAGTTAATGTTAAAGAAAGGCAGTGAGTTATGAGCCCATTCATAAATGTAGTCTTTAGGTATGAACTTACCCAGCACAGAGCCTGGCCCACAGCATTTCAGAACGTGAAATCTGAATCATGTGAATCCTCATAACAAGAGAGCGGTTGCCAAAACAAGCAAATTTCTCTAAATACAGGTGAAATAATATTCTTCCAGAGTAAATCCTCACAATGTGAAAACATACAGAGTCAGTTCACTCAACACTTTCCAAAATAGTTTTCCATAGAACTGAAGCCATGGAAAGCAAGTGAGCCAGTCAAGAAAGAAGAGGGAATTCCTGTCCTGCGGAGCTGTGCAAGGACATCTCTCCAAGCATTCCCTTATCTCAGGATCTTCTTGGGGAGAGGCATGAATATGGAAATCTTCATGAGTATGAATACAAAAAATACATAGAATACAGAAATACAGACAATAAAAACAAACTATCTGCTGGATTGTTTACTGTTCATTGTGAAGTTTTCTTGTTGGAAATATCAATTTCTAATGTGCCATTTTTAATTACATATAGCTAAGCAATCTGCAATAAATTCAATTTTTTTTCTTTTCTTTAGGTGTTGGGGATGGATTCTGGGGCAGTTTATCATTGAACTATATATCCCAGTTCTACAATAAATTCAATTTTTTGGGGGGGTACTGGGGATTGAACCCAGGGGTGCTTTACCACTGAGCCACATCCCAAGCCCTTTTTATTTTTTATTTTGAGACAGGGTCTCACTAAGTCACTTAGCACCTCACTAAATTGCTGAGGCTGACCTCGAATTTGCTATCCTCCTGCCTCAACACCCACCCTCTCCCAGTTGCTGGGATTCCTGAAGTGCACCACCATGCCCAACTGCAATACATTCAATTTTATAGAATATCACAGGGCCACTAAAAGTACCAAGCAAAGAAACTATATCAATGTATTGAAATGTATATTTGTAATGAAATTAAGTTTAAGGGTTAGGCATCATTGAATAGCACATGTTTACAATGAGGTTAAGAACATGTGGGCTGGGGGGATAGCTCAGTCGGTAGAGTGCTTGCCTTGCAAGGCCCTGGGTTCGAGCCCCAGCACCGCAAAAAAAAAAAAAAAAAAAAAAAAAAAAAAGAACAAAAGAACATGTGACCCAGGTTGGAGCCGTAGCTCAGTGCTAGAGTGCTTGTTCCACATTCACAAGGCCCTGGGTTTGACCCTCAGTCTCTACCTGCCCCCCCAAAAAATAATACATTACTGAGTGGAGTGATTTTGTTTGAAATAAACAGCAAAATATTCTAAGCTAACTTTACGTCTGATCATAGGAGATCAGTTAAATAGATTATGGTACTTTCATACTATGGAGTATACATAATCATTAAAATAATATAAAAATATATTTATTAAATACATAAAATGTTTATATATTTAATTATATGGAATATACAAATATTTATATTTCTTGACATGGGAAAAATACTTCTAACGTGTCAAGTTAAAAAACCTTTATGATATAGTGCTAGTGTATAAATCCATTTCTATTATTTAATGCTTTTAGTAGTCATATAAATTGATTTCTTAAAAAAATAATCTATATGCAAGCTTAAATATCTTAAAGGAAACATATCACAATGTAACTAGAAATAGTTTCTAGATAATGAGACTGTAGGGATTTTTATTTCTTCTTTGACAATTTTGTATTTTCCACTTTTTCTATAATAAACATTGTGGTTTTGTACTAGGAAATGAACTCAGGGCCTCATGCATGCTAGGCAAGTGTTCTCTACTACTGAACTATATCCCTGGCCCTTTATATTTCTATTTTGAGACAGGATCTTGCTAACTTGACCAGGCTGGTCTTGAACTGTGGTCTTTCTGCCTCAGCTTCTTGAGCAGCTGGGATTATAGGTGCATACTACCACACCCAGTTATAATGGCTATTTACTGTTCATGTAATAAAACAGTTAAAATACTGAGTTTTGCCAGGCATGTGACACATGCCTTTAATCCCAGCTACTTGGGAGCCTGGGCAAATTTAGTGAGACCCTGTCTCAAAATATAAGACAATAAAGGACTGGAGATATAGCCCAGAGGTAGAGGGCCCTGGGCTCAATTTCGAGTACTGAAAAAAAATTTAAGTTTTAGCAAATAAAATATGCAAATAAGAAAGAAATAAAGAAAAGATATCAAATGTACAGAATTTTCATTTTCTTCAACTTCGATGTGTTCTCCATTTTCTACTAAGAGGGTACGTTAGAGTCATATTGCATATATTAGTAGTGTCACATATTACTAATTCATATTTCACCCCATGTTGGATGAATGGGCAGAGGAAGAGGAGTAGTTACACAGGAGAAAGGTCACTTTGATAAGCTAAAAATAAAAACTTCATTATCATCAACTCTAGATTCTATAAAATTCTTTCTTCAGAAACATTTGAGTGTCAATAGCAGGATTCCTAAATGAAACAGATAAAGGTACAATTTGCAATTATCAGTGACACCTTCACACTGGTCCAAATAGTGAAGGGATTCCCTAACTCAACACTGCCCCCTTCCTGTGGTCACGGTACCCCTCTCTTGAGTCAGTTGCAAAAAAAAAAAATGTGAGAAAACTGACGTTTAACAGGGGTCCGTTGGGGGTCTTGGGTCCAAAGAGTCAACTGCTCAAGCAGAAGTTGAGGGAGGTGCTAGTCAACAGCCGCCGCTGTGGAAATGACTTCAGGCCTTTAGTTGACAATGCGCTCAGTCTGAGTCATTGCTCTGGCATGGACTTTTGGCTGAAACCATAGCAGAATTCCATGGAGGATGAAAAGCAGCATGGTCCCCCGCTACTCAGCCTGTCAGCCCCACACTGCAAGAAACATTTAAAGCCCCAGGTATTACACTGTCCAAAGGACAGTGGGAGAAGAATCAAAGTGCTAAGGGACTTCAAGTCATGTCCAAGGAAGAAGGTTCCAAGAAGCTGAGAAAAAAAAAAAAAAAAAAAAAAAATTTCAGGGGAACCTAACATCTGCCTTAAAAGTCCTGGTAAACTGTCAAGTTCAAGGGAATTAAAGTTCCATGTGGTTCTGCAGGAAGGATCCAGAACCAATGTAGTAAGGCTGGGATTGGAATTATGTTGAGACAGACCTTGAGACAAGAGAAAGGGCTTTTGAGTTTTGAATCCACAGAGGACAGACTGGCCATGGATTTCAGGGGAAGTCCATCACAACAGTGCTAGACCACAGGCCCCGCTCAGACCTGCCCAACCAGAACCTGCAGTTTAAAAAGATGTCCATGTGATCACATGCACGTTCAAGTTGGAGGGCACTGGCCAACTGCCTGCCTGGGGAGGGAATAAATGCCCTATTGTTCTGGAGAGAAACTCAACACTGCTTATACTTACTGAGGAGATGTGGAGAACTCAAAAATTGGATGAATTTCTGAAAATTAGCTGTGAGCAAGAATGTTCACTGGAGCAGAGTATGAATTTAAAAAATAAAAATAAAATCTTCTGAAGATGACAAAAGCTATAAGAAATATTATGCAATCATTAAAACGGTGTTTGGGTGAATGTTTAACAACATAAAGTGCTCATAACATTAAAGGACATTAAATAAATTATAAAAAAAATGTACAATGTAATAGTTTATGTACTAATGAAGTATCATCTAGCCAATGGAGACTGATGTTGTTAAATATTTATTATAAAAGCAATAATTGCTTATTATAAAATTTGGAAAATGGTGAACACTCTAAAGGAGAAACTAAAAATAGCCTATTATCTACCACCCAAAGATAAACTTTCTTATCATTTTGTTGTATTTCCTTTTTCCCTTATGCTATGCAAACTTAGATGTTTTTAGTAAATTTTTGTCTGATTATAAAAGTAATACAAGTTCAATATAGAAAATTTGAACTGAAACAACATGTATCCCATTTGTTTACAATAAAAATAAATTAAAAAAAGAAAATTTGGAAAATCAGAAAAGTACAAGAAAGAAAATTTTAAATGCTCAGATGCAATCACTATTAATATATGATTTCTAACTACCACGTGCTTTTTGTCAAAAGGGAAAAAATATGGTAAAATCAGTTTTATATTTAGATTTTTTACTTATCATGAGACCTTTTCCATATCATTAAATATTATTTGAATATGAATTAGTATCAGTGTCACATTTTATTCTATAAATATACATGATTTATCATCCACTCTAAAATTACTTAATATTTACATTGTATCCAGCTTTTCATTAGTAAACATCTATCATGAATATTCTTTTTTTAAATTTTTTTTGGTTGTTGATGGATCTTTATTTCATTCATTTATTTATATGTGGCGCTGAGGATCAAACCCAGTGCCTCACACACACACTAAGCAAGCACTCTACCACTGAGCCACAACCCCAGCCCTGAATGTTCTTTTTTTTTTTTAATATTTTTTTAGTTGTCAATGGACCTTTATTTTATTTATTTATGTGGTGCTGACAATCAAACCCAGTGCCTCACATATGCTAGGCAAGTGCTCTACCACTGAACTAGAGCCCCAGCCCTATCATGAATATTCTTATTTATGAATCCCTAGTTACTTTATTAGAATGAATACTAGAATTGGAATTACCTGGAGGTCAAAGGGCATTAACTCTTTCAAAGTATAATCCCTTTTTCAGAAAAATGAGATTCTCCCTCGCTGCATGCTATTGGTACAGACTAGCAGATTCTCTGAATTCAGATTTTTCTCTGATCTAATTTTTTAAAAATCACATGTTCAGTTTCTTCCATATCTGTTTGGGTACCCTGATATTTCTTCATGCATCAATTTGGTCATTTATATTTTCCCAGAAAAATCTTCCACTTCTTCAGGAATTGCAGATTTACTATGATAGAACTGTAAATCATATGCTGGTTTTTTGGTTTTTTTTTTTCCCCCTTTGGAGGTGCTGGGGATTGAACCCAGGGCCCTGTGCTTCCAAGGCAAGCACTCTACCAACTGAGCTATCTCCCCAGCCCCATATGCTGTTTTTTGTTTTTGTTTTTTCAAGATAGGGTTTCGCTATGTTGCTCAGGTTGGTCTCCAGCTCCTGCCTTCGCCTCCCAGGTAGCCTGGACTACAGGCACATGCTACCTCAACCTGGCTTAAGGGGTTTCTCTTCTTATGATATTTATTTCCTATCTCATTATTTGTTAGGGCTCTTAAAATTCTTAATTAGATCATGAGATTATTTTAATACTTCCAAAAAAATCAAACCTTCAACTTATTTATCACTGCAACCTTGTTTCTGACTCTTCATTTTTGTATTATTTCCTTCAGAAAATAATAAAAAAAGAGATCACAAAGGGAAAAATTATTAATTTAACCATATAAAATTGTTTCTTACACCTTTTTGTGGTACTAGGGATTAAACCCAGGGGCACTTTATCACTGAGTCACACCCCCAGTCCTTTTGTTTTTTGAGACAGGGTCTCATTCTAAGTTGCTGAATCTGGCCTGGAACTTATGACCCTTTTGCCTCAGCCTCCTGAGTCTCTGGGGTTATAGGAATGTTCTGAGGCTATTCTTTACAGTCTTGCCTATCCAAGATAAATGGATATAGAGAAAAAGAAACAGACTGTATTCTGTTCTCAAATGTAGCTGGGAAAACTTTTTTTTTTTTTGGTAACAGGGATTGAACCCAGAGGTTCCTAACCACCAAGTCACATCCCCAGCCCTTTCTATTTTTTTATTTTCAAGACAGTGTCTTGCTAATTGTTTAAGGCCTTGCTAAATTGCTGAGGCTGGCCTTGAACTCTTGCTCCTCCTGCCTCAGTCTCCTGAGTCACTGGGATTACAGGTGTGCCCCACCACACCCTGCTAGGAAAACTTTTATATTTGTATTATGTAGAGAATTTAAACAAACTTGGCAGAAAAAGACCCACTAATCCAAATGATTAGTGGACAAAGTATTTATACATAAAGTTTATCAAAAAATATTTTAACAAATTAAAGTCTTCAAATATTAACTTAACCAGGAAAAAATCAATAAATAAAAACTTTATATTGGTCAGTTTCATAGACTTTTTAAAAAAGTTTTATTGAGATGTATTTCATGCTCCATATAATTAATAATTTTTAAGTTCATAATTTAGTGGTTTTTAGTTTACTTAACAGTTGTATGCACATACTATTAATTTTAGAATATTTTCATCACCCCAAAAAGAACCCCATCCCTCTCTCCTGGGCTGTAGATAATTACTCTTCTGCCTTCTGTCTCTATGGATTTGCTTAGTCTGAGCCTTTCATATAAACATCATCATACAACACAAAGATTTTTGTATCTGGCTTCTTTTACTTAGTATCATGTTTTCAGGGTTTTCCCTATTGTAAAATGTATCATCAGTATTTTGTTTCTTTTTATGACTGAGTAATAATCATTTTGTTTATCCATTCATCAGTTATTGGACATGTGAGTGATTTTCATTTGGGGGTTGTTTTAAAACTGCTGTCACGAACGTTTGTGTGTACATGGTTTCATGTGAGAGAACTCACTGTCTTTTCCATGGGTAGAAATAATAAATGTGATGCAACCCTTTGACAAATTCATATATAAAATGACTATTCTTTTCTTTGTTTGCAGGGCTGGGGGGTGAAATCCAGGGCCTCAAACATGCTAGGCAAATGCTCTACCACTGACAGCTAAGCTCCCAACCCCCATACTTTAAAACTCCACTTCTCAGAATCTGACTCAAATAAATAAATAACATACAACGCAGGAAAACACTGAGTTGCTAATCAGGGCTGGGCACAGTCGCACACACCTGTATTCCCAGTGACGCGGTGGGTGGCTGAGGCAGGAGGATCACAAATTCAAGGCCAGCCTCAGCAACTTAGCAAGGCCCTAAGCAATTTAGCAAAACCCCTGTCTGAAAATAAAACATGGAAGGGGCTGGGGATGTGGCTTAGTGGTTAAGAATCCCTGGGTTCAGTCCCTGGTACAAAAACAAAAAGAAAAAAAGTTGAAGGCCAGCCTCAGCAAGTTACTGAGACCCTGTCTCAAAATAAAATTTTAAAGAGGGCTGGGGATGTGACTAGGTGGTAAAGCACCCCTAGGTCCAATCTCCAGTACTGGGGGGAAGTTGCTAATTGTGACATTATTTAAGCATAACTGATCTTTCTTGTCCCTCCAGTAAAAGGTACACAAATAAGGACCCATCTTCCTAATGGTTGAAATGACTCTTGGGACACCTTGCTTAGGTTTTGTTTGTTTGTTTATCCCAAGAGGTTTTTCCAAAGGGAATCATTCAGTCTCTAAAAGGGCCCACCTTTGAGACAGTTGCCAAGGGGTTCACCCTGGGGTCCCTCTGGAAGGAGACTGTCAGGAACTTGGCTGTAGGCTGGCCACCCAGGCTCCAAGGAGTTCCAACTTCAATCCTTCCAAGCTTACCTCAATGAGTCCTGTCTCCAGGCTCCAGGTCCTTCAGATGACAGGGAAGATCAGCTCAGGCAGCCAGGGAGACCATAAAGCATTAAGCCTCATAGGGCAGATTCCCCACCCCTTCCCCAACCACCTCCGAGCTTTACCCTCCAGGGCATATGGGTAGGGGGGCCTCACACTCTCTCCCTAGGACAGGGGTGCTCTTTGCCTTCCACCTAACTACAAGGAGCCACTGAAGGCGGCTCCTAAAGATCAGTCCCATGGCTGACAGCTTCTACTTTTAATTTTTAAAATGTAAATCGTTTACTTGTCCAGCAATCGATTTCACTTAAAAATTGAAAAAACACAAAGAGGAATACATCAAAGAGGCATCCTTCAACCTGCCCCAGCCCCATCCTTAGAGAGTAACTGGTATCAGATACAGAAACAGACAATATGCAATCTTTTCTCCAAGTTGCGTTCCTTATCATTTCATATAAGTGCACAGTAAGTTTCTGCATATTGTTTGGATATATTCTAATTTACTTAACCACTCCCTTAATAGGTTGTTTCTGATCTTTTGCTAATTAATCTACCCTGCAACAAATATACTTAATAAGTCACTGCACAGGGCTGGGGTTGTGGTTTGGTAATAGAGTGCTTGTCTCACATGTGTGAGGCACTGGGTTCCAGCCTCAGCACTACATAAAAATAAATAAAGGTATTGTGCCCATCTACAACTAAAATTTTTTTAAAAACTAACTGCACAAGACAAATTGAATTCAAAGTAGTGTACTTTTTGTTTTTGTTTGTTTTGTAGCAGGGATTGAACTCAGGGACACTTAACCACTGAGTCACATCCCCAACCCTTTTTTTTTATTTTGAGAAGTTGTTTAGGGCCTCACTAAGTTGCTGAGGCTAGTCTTGAATTTGCAATCCTCCTGCCTCAGCCTCCTGCAAAGCTGGGATAATAGGCATGTGCCACCACACCTGGCCAATGTTGTGTACTTTAAATTTGGGTAGATATCACCAGTTTGGTCTCCACAGAGATTTAAGGGACAACTTACAGGGAGTGGAGCTGGAATTCAAACCCAGGTCCTCTAAGTCCAATTTTAGGCCCTTAACACTAAGTTAAACTTTTTTGATCTTTGCCAATCTGATCTATAAAGACTAGTCCTGTCTAGTAGTTTTCATCTGAGTTTATTATGAGAGAGGATGAGCATGTTTCTTGTGTTTAAAGACAGTATGTGTTTCCTTCCCTGTGAATGGTTTATACATAGTCTGTGCTCATTTTCCTACTAGGCTGTTGGCTTGTTTTCTTACCAGTTTGTAGAGTTCTTCGTATAAAAGGGAAATTAGTCCTTTCTGTATGCAGAACTGAAAATACATTTCCTAGTTTGTCTCTTGACTTCACTTATGATGGTTTCTACCATGAAGAAAATATATTTTTATATAATCATTTCATTCTTTTTTTTAAATTTTATGGATTCTGGGCCTAGTTTCAGACTTGGATGAAATTTCCATTTATTAACTAGTAAAATATTCTCCAATGAATTTTTCAAGTATTTTTATAGTTTCTCTCCCTTATTTTTCAACATCTAAATATTTGGCACATTTGGAATTTTTCCCAGTGAAAGATATGAGTCCGAGTTTTGTCTCCTTAGCAGGCAACTCATTTGTCTCCACACCATTTTTTAAATTATGAATATCTTCCCATTAATTTATACTAGTCTTATAATATATTAAGTTCCACTGGCCACATTCAAATGATATTTTTTGTGTGTGTGGCACTTGGGAATGGATCTAGGGGTGCTTTACCACTGAACCACATCCCTAGCCCTTTTTATTTTTTTATTTTGAGACAGGGTCTCGCTAAGTTGCTGAGGGTCTTGCTCGGTTGCTGAGGCTGGCCTTGAACTTGTGATCCTCCTGCCTCAGCCTTCAGGGTTGCTAGGATGACAGGACGGTTTCGAATGATACTTCTTTACAAAAACAAAATAAAACAGAATATTCTGGGTGCAACCGGCCTTCTTCATTCCTTTTCTACACTACATTTTTGAACCCATGCCAGGAACACCTTGAATATTTAGCAAGAGACCAACAATAGGATTCTGGTTAAAGTGTATCCTTGTAAATCTTCTTGGTGGAATATTACACAACCTTGTAAGTAATGATGATAAAAAATATGTCAAAACATGAGGGAATTACTTCCAATGAAGATGTCAAGTGAAAAAAGAAGGATATAAACTTTATGCAAACCAAGAAGATGACCACACTCTGAAAACATTCAGAGAAAAGAATCACATGAGCAATACCCCAGAAGGATGCGAGTGATTTGGTTGGAATGTGGGATGAGTGATTCCTCCCACTCTCCTGCCACCCCCGCAACCTTTCGCTGAAATGATGATATCGGCGTCATTATCGAATTTTCACTTTTTAATATGGCAGCTGTCCCTATGTGTTTTTCTCCTCTGCCTCAAGATTGCATGAAAATGATAGTCAAGAAATGAAAAAGATTACCAACCCACAAGTACAAAAAAAAAAAAAAAAAAAAAAAAAAAACAAAAAAAAAAAAGAAAGGAAGAAAAGATCTCATGGTTGGAAAATTCCAATATGTTTTCAGGAGACAGGGAGCTGATGGAAGAGTGGGAACAGCTACCACAGAACTGTGAAGGAAGCAACCAGGAGGACAGGGTGGGGTGGTGATTACAGTCAAGCATGTCACTTGTGGACAGGACTCCAGACTCCTCCTGGGCGACATCGCTGACTCACTGTGTGTGCCCTCGGGCCAAGACGCTGAGAGTGTTCCTGCCTCTTTTCTCCCAACTGAACAAGGGACACTGTGTTCAACTTTTCTAGCTTCCACTTGGAGCCGGCGGGAGAGTTAATTACTGTTTGAGAAGGTATGTGAGCTGCGGAACAAAAGCCCCCCCCAGGCTGGAGGAGGGTTTTTACCAGTGAAGTAACTCTTTAAACCCTGTGGGGCTGTCCTGCACCGGGAGACCAGCTCTCAGGTGCAGGGCTGGGGGCTGCAGGTGCAGCCTCGGGCAGGCTTTGGCCAAATGTCCTTGTCAGGCAGGGAGGGCCAATTGGGAAGACCAGAACGGTGGCGAGAGGACCAGCCAAGATTCCAGCCCAGGCACTTCCTCCAGAGCTGGTGACACAGCCTCCTTTGTCCCCTACCCAGGAACCCATTCCTCTCCAGATCTGGAGCCCTGTCTTCAGGTCTCATCGTGTCCCTTGCTGTTCTCTTTTGCTCCTGCCTATAAAGACAAGTCCAGAGTCTACATCTGGGAGCGGCAGTGCCCTAGAGTGGCTGCTCTGAATAAACAGGTGGTGTTGGCATACACACGGGCTCAGAAGGGACACACAATCTCTCACTCACACCAGGACCTGATTTTCAGGAACTTGTTGGTAGGCTTGGATCCAGGCTTATTTCTATGGATGGGAAACCAAATGGGGCTAAAAACATTCCTTCATTCAATTGATCGTACTCATTCCTTCTTTGAGAGAATGAATTTCTAAAGCCTAGAAATAAATGTAGCTTTCAAGTTCACAATAGCCATGTATTGAAAATCCACTCTAGCTCTGTCCCCATCCACGACCATAAGAAAATATGAAGATATATAACCTCTAGGGCTGGAGGTGCAGCTCAGTTGTAGAACATATGCTTAACATGCTCAAAGATCTAGGTTCAATCTCCAATACCAAAAGAAAAAAACATATACCTCAGAGCTAGCTAGACTATTTATACTCCTTTTAAAGACTCAAGCTTTCTTTTCTCCATGAGAGCAGGAATCACATCTGTCTTATTTACTGCTATTTCTTTCATTCAGTCATCCAGGAACTATTTAGTGAGCACCTCTTCTGTGCCAGACCTGATTCAGGCACTGGGCTATATCAGGGAACAAAAACAGAGCAGCAGTTGGGCACAGGGGCACGCACCTGTAATCCTAGCAGCTTGGGAGGCTGAGGCAGGAGGATTGCAAGTTCAAAGCCAGCCTCAGCAAAATCAGAGGTGCTAAGCCACTCAGTGAAACCCTGTCTTGAAATAAAATACAAAATAGGGCTGGGAATGTGGCTCAGTGACTGAGTACCCCTGTGTTTAATCCCTGGCACCCCCCCCATCAAAAAAATCTATATCTATATATCTATATACATCTACATATATATAACAGAGTAGCTATTTTCATGGACCTTAGATTCTAATAAGAGACAGACAAGAAATAAATGAATAAATAAATTTAGAATATATAAAATGATGATAAATGCTTAGGAAAAATAAAGAAGGGCCCTTCTGGGCTGGGGAGATAGCTCAGTCAGTAGAGTGCTTGCCTTGCAAGCACAAGGCCCTGGGTTCGATCCCCAGCACCACAAAAAAAAAAAAAAAAAAAGAAAGAAGGGTCCTTCTTCCATGTGAGGATGTGGTAAGAAGGTGCCATCTATGAAGCAGAAAGCTGCTATCACCAGACACCAAATCAGCTGCACCTTGTTCTTGGGTTTCCCAGCCTTCAGAACTGTAAGCAATACATTTCTACTGTGCTATATGGTTAGAGTGTGTCCCCCAGGGTTTCATGTGTTAGGAGCTTGATCCCCAGTATGGTGATAATAAGAAGTTAATAAGACCTTTAAGAGGTGGAGCATAGGCTGGAGATGTGGCTCAGTCTAGCATGCAGGAGGCCCTGGGTTCAATCCCCAGCACTGCCAAAAAAAATAAATAAATAAATTAAGAGGTAGAGCCTAGTGGGAGGTGGTTGTTGTTGGTCTTTTCCTGACTCTAGTTTCTGGCTTCGTGCCATGTGATCTCTCCCTCTGGCACATGATCCCACCATGATGCCACCCACTTCTGGTCCTTGACAGAAACTAAACCAATGGGGCTATATATTCTTGACCTTTCAGATAAAACTATGAGCTGAAACATCTTTTCTTCATAAGTATTCAGTTTCAAGTATTTTATTATAGTAATAGAAAACTGACTAGTTGTTTACAACTTTTTATAAAAATAGAAGAAAAAGAAAAAATAAGGGGACAATAGTGAAGAAAGAGGTTATTTCACATAGGTTAGTTAGGGAGACTTCCCTAATTAGGGGAACGTCAAGGAGAGACTTGAATTAGGCGAGGGAGTGGACATCTGGAATAAGATAGAACTGTAAATGCAAAGTCCTCAAGGGAGGAACAACCAGGGGGGTATGTTGGAGAAGAGCAATGAGAAAAGCGTCACAAGAGCAGAGTGAGAAAAGTTGGGGTGCGACCAGAAATGGAGGTTGGGAAGAGGGTGTGACAATATGGTGGAGGGCCTTTTAGATAAGGGCTGTGTTTATGGAAATACAATGCATGCAGAGAAAGTCCTTGTACAATTCACAAATTCTTACCAAATGGACCCACCTGTTTAAACCACCTTCTACACTCCACTACAGAGCCTTCCCAGTGACCCTGAAGCCTTCCCCTTCCTTCCTCTCTCCTTGCCTACCCACTGGCCAAGGACAGACACCATTACAACTTCCATCACTGCAGACCAGCTTTGCCTGCTCTGAACTTTGCACAAACAGAATCACACAGCTTTACCCTTTGGTATCTGGCTTTATTTGCTCAATGATATGTTCATGAAATTTGTCCCTGCTGTGAATAGCCATGGTTTGTTTTCATGTCATGTAGTATTATATTGTATAAATATATCACAATTTATCCATTCTTCCATTGGTTAGCAGTTGGACTGTCTCCAATTTGGGGACTATTTTAAATAATGCCACTATGAGCATTGTCATTTGGATCTCCTGTGACACATGAGTGTGACTTGCAGCTGAGTAGACTTTCAGGAGTGGGATTATGAGGTTTATGTCTTGCTTCAGTAACACTACCAAACTGTCTTCAGACTGTTTTTTTAGCTTGAGTGAAAAGAGCAATAATTTAAAGGTTTGAAATGGAGAAATCACATCATTTGACTTACCTCATTTAAAAAATCACATACTGGAAATTTTAAAAGATTACATTTTCAAAACACTTACCATAGGAAATAAAATCCACACTGAAGCTGGCAAGGTGGCACAAGCTTGTAATCCCAGAGGCTCAGAGGGCTGAGGCAGGAGGATTGCAAGTTCAAAATGAGCCTCAGCAACTTAGCGAGGCCCTGAACAACTTATTGAGACCCTGCAAAAAATAAAATAAAATAAAAGGGCTAGAGGTGTGGCTAGTAGGTTAGTACCCCTGGGTTCAATTCCTAGTAACAAAAACAACAACAACAACAAAAAATCTGAACAGAAAGGATAATTCCAAATTTATATCTCCCCCCAAGGACCTTTCCTCTGAACTCAGATCTGTGTCTCCAAAGTCTACCTGATAATTCACAAGATTGCATAATGAGCATCTCAAATTTTCCAAAGCCACAGCTTCTGCCATTCTGCCCTGGTTCAGTTCTTCCTATAGAATTTCTCATCTTGACTAACAGCAGCTCCCTCTCTCCAATTACTTGGACTGTAAACACAGGTGTTTTGTCTCCTTGTATGTTCTCATACCCACACTTGGCCTACCAGCGGATGCTGTGAGCGCTGTCTTCAGAATACTCCAGAACCACTGCCCATCAGTGCCCCTGCCCCACCAGTCCACACTTTCATCCTCTCTTCCTTAGACTGTTGGAGTCCCCTCCTAAGGGGTCTCCCCGTTTGCACATCCTGCGCTCACCCTCTTCAGGCTACTATCGCTGTTCCCAGTGATCCTGTTAAAACATAAGTTGCAGACATAAGTTGTATACAGTTACTTCTCTGTTAAAACCCAGTAGCTTCCCATATCATGATAGGGCAATCATGACAGGAAGCTGCTCCTTTTAACCTCTGATTTTAACTCCTCTGACTCTCCTGCCTCGCTCCACTCCAACCACACTGGCCTTTCTCCTGTTCATCAACCTATTAGGACCTTGGAACTTGCTCTTTTCCTGTGCGTAGAATCCTCTAGCCCCCAGCTAACTGCCAGCTCTATCCCTGGCCTCCTCCCAGCCTTTACTCAAAATTCAATTTCCCAGCCACTTTGTTTAATTTAAATTCACCCTTCCCCAGGACCCCGCATTTGTATTTGCTTTCCCAGCTTTGTTCTCTCTGCTTAACATTTATCACTCTCTTAACGTGCTATAATTTTTCATATTTTTATCTTGTTTATCAGCTGTCCATCCCGGTGGAACATAATTGCCATGAGGACATTGATTTCTATGTCTTGTTTACCACTGTGTCTCAGCATCTAGAACAGGGCTTGGCACATAGTAGGCACTCAATAAATATTTATTGAATGAATGAATGAATGGATCCTCGCCCTAGATCCTTTTCTGATTACCTGTGCCTGAGAAGCTGGTGACGAATCAGGGGTGGTTTCTGAGCACCTCTGATAAGTTGGAGTTGCCAAGGGAAACAAGCTCCTTCTCTACTCTCCTTCCTGGGAAAAGCGGAGATGCTGATCGATATCTCCAACTGGAAAGGAAGATGGGATCAGGTACTAGAAATAAGAGGAAGGATGTCTCCGCCCGTCTGTTCAGAGGCTGTGATCTGCCTGGCAGGCTGCCTGTTCCCAGAAACAGGATGTGTCCAGAGAGGAAGTGACTGCAGACGTGGGGCAGGAGAAAATGCCCTGTGCCTGAGACAGAACACTTGAGGCTAGTCATTCTGGAGTCTTCCAAGGGTCCATTCCTGGGGGATGAGTAAAATCCGCTCCATGGTGCTGCAGTGACTCATTCTATATGGCAGAGAATCGTAGCCTCAAGACAGGACCAGCAGGTGCTTCCTCCTCTGGGACACCCAGCTGAGCTGACGGGAGGCTGAAGGGGAGAAGATGCCATGCCAACCCTGTGACAGCGAGACGGTTGGTACCGCAGGCTTGCTCCCATGCCAGCACCTTCCCAGGGATAGAGGGTGAGGAAGCATACCCTTGGCAAAGCCGCGGGTGTTGGTGCTGCTTCTGCCGCAGTGGGGAGAAATGACCGAGTCCTGAGTGAGAAAGGAACACCTGCATTTAAGGTCTGAAGGACACATCCACGGAAGTAGCTTTGAGGCAAGACGTTTTACTTATCTAGTCTTCCTCTACTTGAGGTCAGAGATAGACAGTCTAGAAAGCAATTGCCTGGGGGTCTCTTAGGAAACCTGCTTTTTGTACCCTCCCCAGGAGTGGAGAAAGAAGCAAGCTTGTCCCTACCCAGCCTTGGAACTGGGTGCTCAGCATCCCCACAGAGGGAACCTCCCAACCTTAGTGAGATGGTCCAGAGACTGTGGCCTGAAGTCTTATTTTGCAGCCCAAAGCAAGAAAAATCTATAGACCTTTCGTAGTAGTTCTGACTTGGCGGGCTCTAAAATTTGGGTTTGGCTTTTTGACCAAAGGGCACTAATGTCATAAAACCCATATCAGAAAACTTGGTGCAAAACAATGTGACCGTTTAAGGAAAGACCTGCAAACACAGTGCTCAGCATGGAAACAGGCAGCAACATCAATTCAAGTTTCCAGAAGAGCAGAAAAACCACTCTGCATAAACCACAGAGATCTACAGACAAAGCTCTGGGCCTTGTGTTTATAGTAAAATGGAGTGGGCAGCTCAAAGCTTGGAATGTTATTATGAGTGTTAAAATAATGCTAATAAAAGCTGCAGTATTTTTTTTCTCCCTCTCTGAAAATCAAAACAAGCATCTTTAAGTTTGTTCTCTGATAAAAGCTTAAAGATAATAGGAGGCATCATTCTGGCATGTGGCTTCTAACTTATTTATTTACTGAACAGCTCATACATTAATAATTGCAAAGCATTCTACAGCCTGCTTGTCTTGCTTGAGCAATTAATTGTGAACATCTTTTCATGGCAGGATACATCTGTACCCTTCTGTGTGCTTCCTGTAAACTAAGAAAGTAGGAGTTTTCCTCCATGGAAGAGATGGAGCAATCCTAGGAGATGGCCTGGAGGTGGCTTTGACCATAGAGATCTCTGGGCCCCAAAGCATGCATCCATTCTTTCTCTAGTCCTCAATAAACAATCCATGACAAGGAGCTCACTGCCTGTGTCCCTCCTCATCTTTAGCACAAACTGGTCCACCTTCCAGGCGACCCACTCCTTTTGGCTATCTTGAGTTCCTTCTCTCCCTACAATTTCCTCACATTGCCCCAACCTCAGATTTTCCTTTCTAGAACCTGGAGGTGAAAGCGAAGCAGCTACCATCCCAGTTTGCCTGAGACTTGGGTCTGCCAGGGTGTGGTACTTTGACTTTGAAAACCAGGATGGTCCCAGGAAAACCAGAACAATTGAACGCTCTAGTCCAAGAATTGGGGTGCATGGTCAGTCCTAAATGAATTGCTGGAGAGCACTTCTTCACAGTTCTACCAAGGTCAGGTTGGAATTTTCTAGAATGTACACTTAGGTCTCACGCCCACTGCAGAGACAATTGCTAGAACAGGAAATGGGTATGAGGGAGGTAGTTAAGAACCATCTACCCAGGTCAAGCCAGCTGAGAACACGGACCACTTCCCATTCCCATTCTGGGGCCTTCACGTGCCCCAAACCACCCTCTACCTCTCCCTAGTTTCTCCAATTTGTCTTCACATTAAGGGCTTCCCAGATCCCTCTCCTGTGGGATCAGGGAGAGGCTCACCCTGGGAGGAGACCTGAGGCTTTACTTCCACCTGAGCACCAATATCCTTGAAGAAGTGAATCTGGGAACAAGACAGTCACCCAGAGAGAAGCTGTGAATGATGGACAGCCCTTCGAGGGCAAAAACCACAGTCCCCGCTCCACTGCTGTGGGAGACACCGTCCAGGGACCAGCAGAGACAGGCAACCAGGATCAACTAGTGTTTAAACAATATGTCAGTAACACTTTCAAAGAATTAGCTCCATTTGTTATAATTCAGCCTCCCAACACACTATTTTCCTTGTGTTTTTAGGTATTCTTTGGCACATTTATGGTATTTTATTTTTCATTTGACAATTGGACCCATTAATTTCAATGCAAAGGTATTTCACCTGAAAATATAATGAGCAAATTATTTGAAAGTGTCAGTAGTGTACACTTATAAAAATACATGAGATAGGGCGCGGTGGCACATGCCTGTAATCCCAGTGGGTTGGGAGGCTGAGAAAGGAGGATCGAGAGTTCAAAGCCAGCCTCAGCAAAAGCAAGGCCCTAAGCAACTCAGTGAGACCCTATCTCTAAATAAAATACAAAATAGGGCTGGGGGTGCGGCTCAGTGGTCAAGTGCCCCTGAGTTCAATCCCTGCACCCTGCCAAAGAAAATACATGATTGAGGACCTGGTAATGTAGTGCAGTGATAGAGGGGGTACTTAGCATGCATGAGGCTTTGGTTCAATATACAGTACAAACACACACACACACACACACACACACACACACACACCAAAGTTGAATAAATGAGGGGACAAACTCTCCTCACTTCTCCATGCAGAAGTATTCCAAATAATTTCCATAGGCGTTCCACTCTCAAGGAGGTTGATCATAACTCTGCACTTCTGAAGTGTGGGTTGTTTGTAGTGACTTCCATCCAGAGAGTACAGGATGGAAAGAGGCAGGGGGAAGTGGAGAGACCTAACAAACCTACCTCAGTCAGGTAACTAAAAAAGAGCTTGTCCAATGGCTCCTGACTTTGCAGACGCCGCAAGCTGTTGAAACAGAAAGGTCTCTCTTAGCTCTGTAGTCGACCCGCTCTGAGTTCCAGTCCTGTGTCGGTGTGCTCTCGGGCAGCCACAACCTCACCAAGCCTCAGTTTCTCCATCTGTAAGGGAGAAGAGGAGCAGAATGCAGTGCCCTATGCATGGCTCGCAGCAATAGCGAGTGCTGGAGAAATTTCTGAAGGTGGCCCTGAGGTGCTAGAGCAGGGGCGGGAGAGTTCTGTGGTCACCAATCCCCCACCTGGGCAGTTCCCCTCTTCCTCCAACATCCATCCATTCATTCGTTTTTTGCTAAAGACAGCAAGGTCAAGGGTCTTTTGGACCCCGTAGGTCAGTTTGGTTAGGGGCTGTTTTGCACAAAGCTTTGCCGGCTCACTTTATGAGACCCGGAGGGCACACTTTATAGAACACAATGTTCATACCAGTGTCTCTAACCACAAACCCCAAGAGTCTGAATGTTGAGACACTCAGGAAGTCTAAAGGATCCTCTCATCTTCAGAGGCCCAACCCAGCTCACGGCAATGGCATGCATCAAAGGCAGGAAGTCCCTGACAAGTCTGTCACATTAGCCACCAGACACTGGCTACCTTTGTGTGGCTGCACAAGAGGCTGAGCTCTCAGGGAGGGGCGAGGGCGTCTGGGGCCTTCACCGTCAGGGTGGAACCCAAGCCTGAGAAGAGAGGCCTGAGCTCCCACCACAGGAAGCCTGGCTGCCCACTGCCCAAAGAAGGACCCACAGTTGGGCCTCAGCTCCCTTGTGGGATAAGTGGCATTTGAGTTCCCGTTTCCTTCCCTCTCTGTTTTTCTTTCCTCGTCTTTTTTCCCCCCACAGATTCCCTAAGGAAATATTAAGCATGTACTGCAAATCCTGGGGATAAGACCACAGGGAAACACGGAGAAGAGCAAGGGGGCAGCCTCCTTCCAAGATCTGACTTATCAGAGGTCTGAGACAGTCCTGGCTGACTTCGTGGCTCAGGGTGCCAGCTCCCTGTCTCAGGCCTCAGGGGGAAGGAGGACTCTAAAGGAAAACACAGGAATGGCTGCAGGGGGCAGGGGGTGGGGTCTGGCAGGTCACAGGGGTCTGACTTAGTCCTGATTGTCTGTGGGGATGTCCCTGCAGCTGATGGCCCCATGGGAGAAAAGAGGACACAGGTCTCTTGATTGACAGAAGAAGCATCTTTGGAGAAGGGAGATTAAATAACAGACCAACTATGAAGCCCTGCTGGCCGCTTAAAGACCATTTATGCTAAACCCACCTTGGTTTCAGGAACCCAGCTTGAGGTAGAAGCAAACCAGAAAATGCAAGGAAAGGAAGAACAGAAAGCAAGAAATGGAAGGGGAGGAAACTGAGGCAGAGAGACAAAAGGCATCCTAGGGACAGAGGGCGGCTCCCATTTGCAAATAGGAGCTCTGGGTTGCTAAACCCTGCTAGGACATTTAACTAGCATCCTCACAGTCTCTTACAAAGAAGGAAGTCCACCCTGGGCTCACAGCTGGGGATAAGCTAAATCAGGATTTGAACCCAGGACTGCCTGATCCAACATCCAGGTTTTCAACACAACTCTATGCTTCGCCAGTCATTGCCTCAGAGCTGCAGGCTGCCCACCTTAGCGTTGCACTTGACCATGGCTGTTTTTCTTTGCTCATATTTTTCAAAATACCATGTAAGACAAAATCTTAAGTGATACAGTTAAGACCCAGGACTGTGAAAATGATGATAAGACAATAATAAGACTATAACACTAAAGTTAAACCCAGAAGTGCTGACATGGTAGAGGAAGTGGGTTTGGCTGCGCGAGAACCCAAACCAAGATGTCTCAACAAAGCGACATGTCTGTCTCTGTTTTAGCAGTTCTTAGCTGCTAGGGATCCGGGCTCTTTTTATCTTATTACCTCTCTTTCCAAGGGTGTAGTTCAAGCGATCACCCCAGCAAGGGCACATTCCAGACAGCAGAAAGGGGAGAAAATGGAGGAGAGGCACCCGTTTCCTTTAAGGGCATAGCCCGGAGTCCACCATCATTTCTGCTCATATGTTACAGACTAGAACCCAGTCATGGTACCTACATCCAGGGACCGATGGATTACAGGTGAGCCTGAGACGGTGCTCCCCTCGGCCTTAGTGGCAAGCCTGGCTCATGTCCCCAGCACAGCCTTCACAGATGACCTGTTCTATGTGCAGTTGGGTTCCACTTAACATCCTCATGGTATGGGGGGTGGGGCAGAAATGACTTTCAAGGATAGAGTGTTAGGACAGAACGCATCAGCCTTCACAGAAAGAAGAATCATTAATGCGAGGACCTTTCTCCCCAGACTCTTTGCACCTTGGGCAAACTTTTCATTAGATGGCTAGGAAAATAACAGAGATTTTAAAATCCTAAAAAATATATTTATAAACCTAAACAATCCTAATAAGCATATGTAAAATGAATTTATGGGGCAATAAAAATGATCTAGTAATATTTATCTCAGAAATCCAAGGATTATTAAACATCAAAAATTATAATGATAATAATAGCTCGTCTAGCTGGCATGGTAGCGCACACCTTTAACCCCAGCAACATGGGAGGCTGAGGCTGGAGAATCACAAGCTCAAGGCTAGCCTCAGCAACTTAGTGAGACCTGGCTTAAAATGAAAACTACAAAGGGGTGGAGATGTGGCTGGGTGGAGGAGCCCTGGTTTAGCATGTGCAAGACCCTGGGTTTTGCCATACTGCAAACTAGTAACAACTTTAATTATAGAGGCTTCACTAGACATCTTGCCCAGCAAGTTTCAGGTTGAGATATTGAAAATTCTCTGGAATACCAAGTGTTAAAGGAAGGGATCTGAAAGGTCAAAGATATGAGAATATTTAAATGGATCAACTATATATGACCTCTCAGTCATCCCTACCCATTTCTCCCTTCTTCTACTGTCAAGGCCTGAAGGACATTCCCTTTATCAAGACTTCAAAAAACACGTTGTGACAAGGACACCAGTACCTTTCAGCTCTGGGGGGACTGACACTGTGGGCTGGAGACGAAGCTGGGGATGTGGCAAAGAAATTGGCAACCTTGATCTCGAGAAGAATATCCAAATTCCAGAAGGGTAGATACCAGGTGGGTGCCTGTCAGACACCAGGTGGCACAGTTAATAAATGACAGGGAGCATATGCAGACTTCTCTGTGTCATAGGGATCTGGGGTGATGGCCAAGTGATCACAGGGATCCTAGGAAGCACCTACTAAGATGCAACTTAGGCTGGGTTGTGGCTCAGTGGTACAGCACCTGCCTAGCATGTGTGAGGCACTGGGTTCTCAGCATCATATAAAAATAAATAAAATATGGGCCGGAGACATAGCTCAGTTGGTAGAGTGCCTGCCTTGAGTGCACAAGACCCTGGGTTCAATCCCCAGCACCACAAGAAAAATAAATAAATAAATAAACAAATAAATAAATAATTAAAATAAAGGTCCATCAACAACTAAAAAAAAAAAAAAGATATGACTTAACAAGTAAGGAGGAAACATTGCAGGTCTGCTCGGCAGAAATCAAACTTGATCCCATATGGGGATTATGGCCTCCTCTGCAGCTCTCAGACCTACCAGCTCAGAGGCCCATGACCCATTGACTGAGGGGGAGGCCAAGACCCACTGAGAAGGGTCTGCAATGCTCTGAGGCATAACAGCATATCTCACCCCCAGCCCTCTGTACTGGATAGCTGTACAAAATAAATATCTAGACCTTCTAGGGTTCTTAGATATTACCTCTGAATTGACATTTCCTGTGACTCGAAACACCACTGTAGATTACTGATGGGAACTAGAGTTTTTGGAGAGCAGGAGTAAGTAGAATCTGAGGCAAGGCAAGACTCCTGTGGTTGCTTAAAAAAAAAAAATAACAGACATGCACCTAGTGTATAGTGCAGTAGGCAGAGGATGCCACCCCAGAGGTCCACTTCCCAATCCCAGGACCTGCGCATACACTGTGTGATGTGGCAAAGGGGAACTCAGGTTGCAGATGGAATTCAATTGGCTAATCAGATTATCTTAAAATAGGGAGATTATCTTGGATCATGTGGTCCACTGTGATCACAAGTGTCCTAAAATGTGGAAGAGAGAGGCGGGAGCAATCTCGGGGTGGTACGATGTGAGGGACTCAAACAAACAAGCCTGGCTTTGAAGATGGAGGAAGGAGCCATGAACCGAGAAACGTGTGCAGCCCTGGAGAGCTGGAGAGGGCATGAAAATGCTTCCTCCCCTCCAGCCTCTGAAATCATGGGCTGTCGGTACCATGATTTCGGCTCAGTGAGAACAACTTCAGACTTCTGACCTCCTTAACTGTAAGGCAATAAATGTGTTGTGTTAAGCCACTAAGTCTAGGGACTGAACCTGGGGCCTCGCACATGCTAGGTGAGTGCTCTATCACTGAGCTACCTCCCCGGCCCTAGGATATTGACACACTTCGTAAAGGGCAGAATCCCCGTGATGGTGCTCAGAGAGAGGATGTGATGGTGGGAATGGTCAAACAGGAGGCCTGAATCTTCTCCCACCCCAAATGTCCTGCCAGGACAGCAAGTCAAAAACAGCACCAAACTCATGGGAAACCGCAGTATTTCATGCCACCATCAAACCCCTGAAAGAGGCAGGGACAGCTGCTCCCATCTCTTGCCCATATAATGTGCCTATTTGAATGATTTAAGCCACAGAAAATGTCAAGTGATGACCCCAGACTTAATCAGGTCTCAGCTGTGCCAATCATAGCTACAATTCTAGGGACTAACATACAACTACTCACCAGAAAACAGTTTGGCCTGTGCCATCGGTAAAGAAATCAGAAGAAGGAGCCAATACAGATGATCTTTGCTGTTTTGCCTTAAGGATCTGTCCACTTCCATTTCTTCCATCACATTCTAGTCCAGAAGACTTTGCTCATCCCAATAGCCCCCAGAATACCACGTTGGTCCACTGCATTGATGAGTTGTAAGTAATAATCACCTTACATATCTCAATAAGCCACACGTGTGCTAGAAGGTGGGCAAAAAATCCCACAGATTTTCAAAGTCTGTCTCCTTGTGAAGTTTTACGGTCCAGCAGTCTGGCGAATACCAGAACATTCCTTCTAAGGTAAGAGACAAATTCTTGCACCTTGTACTGCTCACCCTGAAGAAAAAGCCACAACCCTGGTGAGTTTTGGAATTGACAATATTACATGGGGACATGCTACTCTGGGTGACCTGCAAAGTCAATGCAGCCAGAAACATCTCTGGCCTACAGAGAGGCTCTATGAAGTGTTGGCAAGCCCCGCCAGGAGGACAGACTAGTGAAAGGTCATGCCCTTTTTTTATTTTTATTTTTTTAACCAATAAACTACTCTTCCTTTGAAAAGCAGCCCCTGGTTTGCTCCTGGGCCCAGGTAAGGTGTGAACACCTGGTCGTGATCAAGTGACAAGCATGGCAGAACTCCATTTCAAAGTGCAAGTGGTATATCCCGCCTGGGAGGATCTGGAAGGCACAAGTAAACCGACTGAGCAGGTGACAAGGAGCTCCTGTTGCTTCATCACCTCTCCCTCAACCCACACTGTGGGCTCGTGGAAATTTCTTTATGAGTTTGTAGAGAAGGAAGAAGAACTGGCAGCCTGGCTTTTGGAGAAATCAGTATTAAGACTAACATCACTAAGATTCCATCTCACCCCAATTAGAATGGCTATTATCAAGAATACAAGCAACAACAGGTGTTGGCGAGGATGTGGGGAGAAAGGTACACTCATACATTGCTGGTGGGACTGCAAATTAGTGCAGCCACTCTGGAAAGCAGTGTGGAGATTCCTTAGAAAACTTGGAATGGAACCACCATTTGACCCACCTATCCCACTCCTTGGCCTATATCCAAAGGACTTAAAATCAGCATACTACAGAGATACAGCCACATCAATGTTCATAGCTGCTCGATTCACCATAGCCAGACTGTGGAACCAACCTAGATGTCCTTCAATTGATGAATGGATAAAGAAACTGTGGTGTGTATATATATATATATACACACAATGGAATATTACTCAGCCATAAAGAATGATAAAATTATGGCATTTGCAGGTAAATGGATGAAATTGGAGAATATCATGCTAAGTGAGACAAGCCAATCTCAAAAAGCCAAAGGATGAATGATATCGCTAATAAGTGGATGATGATACATAATGGGGGGAGGGAAGGGTTAGTGTTAGGGTTAGAGTTAGGGTTAGGGAGGGGGGCAAGAATGGAGGAAGGAAGGACTGTATAGAGGGAAAAGAGGGGTGGGAGGGGTAGGGGGAAGGGAAAAAATAACAATGAATCAAACAACATTACTCTATGTAAATTTATGATTACACAAATGGTATGCCTTTACGCCATGTACAAACAGAGGAACAACATGTATCCCATTTGTTTACAATTTAAAAAAAAAAAAGACTAACATCAACTGGAAGCAGATGACCGTGACACTACATCCCACTCGGGCATGGCCCTGAATGACACTGGTGAAAGGAAATCTTCCCAGAGGCAGAACTTTAGATCAAATAATTGGTCGTCCACTTCCACACTGATTCATTGGCAGCTCATGGGTTGGCTGACTGATTAGTGGCTTGGAAAGAACAAGACTGGAAAACTGGTAGCAGGGAAATTCTGGAGGTGAGACATATGGATGGATCCCTTGGACTGGGCCCGGGTGTGAAGACATTTGTGTATCAAATAAATGCCCAACCAAGAACACCCAGGCAGAGGAGGCTCTCTGTGATCAGGTGGCCAGGATGCCTCAGCTTGTGGATATCAGTTGGGTCCTTTTCCCAGGCACCCCCGTGCTTCCTCGATAGGTCATGGCACAAAGTGGCCATGGCAGCTGGGAGGGAGTCTGTGCATGAACTAGACCACACAGACTTCTGGCCTAGGCTGATGCAGCTACAGACACCGCTGAGGGCCCTTTCCACAAGCAGAGATCAACACTGCTACCTCGGTCTGACATTATTCCTGGGGTCTGGGGGTGGAGTGGAACTCTCCAGCCACCTGGTATCATTAATTACCAAGAATCCCTTCCTTCACGGACAGGGTTTAGCCTTGTCCTCACAGGAATACAGATTCCAGGTTCAGGTATGTCCCCTGCTTGCAGTGCTTCTGCCAACACCATTATTTGCAGATTTACCCATCACTCTATACTTCAGACAACATTATCTGCAACCAGGGAACACTTAATGCAAAAGAAGTAAGCAATAGGCTCACAACCACAGAAGACACTGGTCTTAGCTCATGTGCCACTCACTGCCCCAAAGCAGCTGACTCCGAAAGGGATGGAACAGCCTCCTGAACACACATTTGCATGGTTAATTAGGAGATGACACCCTTCAGGCTTGACGTGTTGGACTATAAGATGCAATTTATGTGGATAAGAAGCTGCCAATATTTGGAGTTGACCCATTCAAAACTAGAAAGTTCATGGGTCTAGGAAGCATAGGGTGGAGGTAGGGGTGGTCACTCTCACTCTTGCATCTAAGGACACACTTGAAGAATTCTTATTTTTCATCCCTGACCTTGAGTTTGGGGGTTTGGATGTTCTAATGCCTAAGGTGGGTGTTATGGTGCCAATCTGAGGTATCCCTTAAAAAGTCCTGTGTGACATGATGCAAGAAAGTTTAAAGGTGAAATGAGTGGGTCATGAGAGGCTTAACCTAATCCGTGCATGAATCCATTTGAATGGATTAACTGGTCGGTGACAGTAGGAAGGTGGGGGTATGGCTAGAGGAGGTGGGTCACTGGGGGCCTGTCTTTGGGGTATATATTTTATCCCTGGTGAATTGAACTGTCTCTCTCTGCTTCCTGGTGGCCATGTCCTGAGCTGCTTTCCTCCTTTACACCCTTCCACCATGATGTTCTGCCTCACCTTGGGCCCAGAGCAATGGAATTGGCCATATATGGACTGAAATCTCTGAAACTATGAGTATCAAATAATCTTTTCCTCCCCTAAAATTGTTCTTGTTAGACCTTTTGGTCACAGTGATGAAAAAGCTGACTAAAACAGTGTTGATTTTTTTCTACCCAAAACAGTCATGGTTCTGATGAATTGGAAGCTTGGACTTCCCCCTGGGCATTTGAGGATCCTCATGCCACTAACGCAGCAGGCAGAGAAGGGGATCCTTGTACTGACGGGTGGCCAATACTTGTTCTGGGAAAAAATTCTACTACATAATAAAGGAAGAGAAGGACCATGTCTGAAACCCAGGAGATCCATTGAGGTGATTCTCTGTTCTTCCATCCTCAAAAGTACTGTCAATGGAAACCCAATGAAGACTGAACCAAGGACTCCAATTTCCTCAAGCAAAGACTCCATCCCACCAAATCAGTAGAAGGTGAGGGGAACATGGAATGAGTGGCAGATGAATGCAACTCTGTTAGCGACTTGGGCCTCATGACCTGTTACCAAGTGTTATGGTTTGGATATGTGGTGTCTCCCAAAAGCTCACATGTGAGACAATCTAAGAACTTTGAGAGGTGAAACAATTAATTAGGAGAGCTACAACCTAATCAGTGGATTAATCCCTTAACCAAATGTTCTACAAGGAGTTCTGTCCACACAGCCTTCTGTGTCTAGATTCCAGGAACCACCCATCTCCTTGCCTCTTCGGGTCTGAAGCTACACATCCTGGGCTACTCAACAATAAAACCACACCTTACGGGGCCGGGGTCATGGCTCAGTGGTAGAGTCCTTTCCTAGCATGCGTGAGGCACTGGGTTTGATTCTCAGTACCACATATAAATAAATAAAAGGTCCATTTAAAAAGAAAAGCCATACCTTCGTAAACAATCCCCTTTTAAACACAAATCACCCATTTTGAGTGTCATCTGTTTCCAGATGGGACCCAAACCAATAACATAGCTATTATTTATAAAGCACATCTTATATGCTAGTCATCAGTATCAGAATTTTACTCTACCACCTCATTTAATCATCCCAAGAATCCCACAAGGTAACTACTGTTATTATTATATTTTGCATATAGGGAACAGAAGTACAGAACAGTGAAGTAACTTCCTCCAGAGCACACAGCTACTGATCCGTGGAATATGGATCTAGAATCTATGCTTGCAACCATTGCACTAAACTGCCTTCCTTCATGATCATGCTAGTTGCTGAGTGCATAGGTGTTAATGACCATTTTCTCTTCCTTTGGGTTGCCCAACATCTGAATTATCTTCCTGTGTGTCCAGGGTATAAGCCTAGGACCTGGGTGTGGCTCTTCAGAATCAGCCCTGTGCTATGTGGCCATGAGTAACTCCACTTCTGGAAGCTCAGGCATCAGTCTCCTGGGATAGCTGCCCCATGCTACTGGTGGAGTCTCCAGGGTTGAGTGATGGAGGAATTGGCTGTGGGAGCTGCAGCATTTTGAGTTCAAAGTGTTCCCTGCAATTCTGAGAGTTGCCACTTTCCTTTTAGGAATTGTTCTTCTACCTAAACCAGCTGAAGTTGACTCCCGTGGCCTATAACTCTGATTAACGCAGCTATACTGCCTGCCCCTCTCCCTCTTTCTTATACTGGGGGTTTGAAATCAGGGCTACACCCTGAGTCCTTTTTATTCAATTTTGAGACAAGGTTTTGGTAAGTTGCTGAGGAGTCTGACCTTGAAGTTGCAATCCTCCTACCTCAGCCTCTGGAGTCATGGGATTATAGGCACGTGGTTTCCATTTCTCTATTTTTAAGGTATTTCATAATAAAGAAAATTGATGATTAAAAAGGAAATATATATGATCTTCTTACTAAAAGCAGAAAAAACATGCAAGAATGATACACATTTGTAACTAATAGTAATAATAAACTCAGGAAACTAGATGAGGGGCCAGCTTCCTCAACCTGGTGAAAAGTTTTATGAAAACATACAGAAATACAAAGAAATTGTGGAAGCCTTCTCTTTAAGATTAGAAAAAAGAAATGAAAAACCCCGTAACTACTTCTATTTAATATTGTATTGGAAGGCCTAAGCTATGCAATAAAGACAAGAAAAATAAATTAAGTGGTATTAAAAATTAGGAAGGAAAACGTCAAGCAAATGCCAAGAGAATCTTTGGACAAAATACTAGATTTAAAAGAGTTCAGAATGGTGTCTGAATATAATATTGGCATATGAAAACCTTATAGCTCAGTGGGTTATAGTGCTTGCCTCGAGGCCCAAGGCCCTGGGTTCAATTCCCAGCGCTGCAAAAGAAAAAAGGAAAAAGAAAAAGACAAACCTGATAGCATTCCTAAACACTGTAATAACCAATTAGAAAAAAAGTCCCATTTATGCCAGGCACAGTGGCACATGCCTGTAATCCCAGTAATGCAGGAGGCTGAGGCAGGAGGATCACAATTTGAGGTCTGCCTGGGCAATGGAGTAAGACCACGTCTCAAAATTTGAAAAAAGGGTTAGGGATGTAGCTAAGTAGTAGAGCATCCCCGGGCTCAATCCCCTGTACTACACACATACACAAAAATCCTATTTACAGGGGCTGGAGATGTGGCTCAGGGGTAGAGTGCTCGCTGGGCATGTGTGAGGCCCTGGTTCAATCCTCAACACCATATACAAATAAATAAATAAAATAAAATAAGATCCATTCACAACTGAAAAAATATTTTTAAAAAAAATCCTATTTACTCCAGCAACAAGCGTTTTATGATGTTTAAGAATACATCTTAACAAAATACATGTAAAACCTCTATGGAAAAAGTTCCAAGAATTAGTGAAAGACATAGAACTATATACCGTTAATGTAGAAATAAAACCTCCATTAGAGATGGAAGGCTGAATTTTGTAAAGATATCATTTCTCATCCAAATTAACTATACTATAATTTATAATCTATAATGTGTCTTCAGTAAAAATCCAAATAGGTTTTCTTGTGGAACTTGATAAAGAAGAACAAAAGCTAAGAGAGCTTTGAAGAACATATCCTTCTGAAGGCTCTAATAATATTATAATTGAGGTAGGGTAATATTTGTGCAAGGACAAATAGATATAGAGACCAGTGGAAGAGAATATAGAAGCCAGAAAATTACCCTCGCCATGTGAAAACAATATTTAACTAAGAGGACATCCCACTCAGTGGAGTGACAATGCTGGATCACTCCAAAATAGTGGCACTGGCACAATTAGTAACCCACATGGGAGAAGATAATTGGATCTTTACCTCAAACACACACAATAATAAATTCCAGGTGGATTAATACCAAAATATGAAAGCGAATCTTTAACACATTTAGAAAGGGCTGGGGGCTTAGCTCAGTGGCAGAGCGCTTGCCTAGAATGCCCAAGGTCCAGGGTTCCATCCCCAGAACCAAAAATAATTAAAAATAAAATAAAAAAAAACATTTAGAAAAAAAGTAGGGAATTTCTTCATAACATTGGGTAGAAAAAGGTTTCTCAAGTAAGACCCAAGACAGAAACTCAAATTTTTTAAAAAATGAAAAATTTGTGTTCCAAAAGAAAGAAAGAAAGAAAGAAAGAAAGAAAGAAAGAAAGAAAGAAAGAAAGAAAGAAAGAAAGAAGAAAAACAAGATACCATAACCACACTGAAAATAAAGTGACAGACTTTAGGATTCATTTTTAGAAAAGTTAAAAGAACTTCTGTTAAATCCAGAAAATAACAAATAACCCAAGTGGAAAAAGGATGAAGGATAGAGAAAACTCACACAAAGTCAGCCAGGGTAGTGCCTGCCTGCAACCCCAGCTACTCAGGAGGCTGAGGCAGGAAAATCACAAGTTCAAGTCCAGCCTGGGCAATTTAGCCAAGACCCTGTCTCAAAACACAGTTAAGAAAAGGATGTTGCAAGGACTGAGAATATAGCTCAGTTGGTACAGTGCCTGTCTCATATGTACAAGGCCCTGGGTTCAATCCCCAGTACCACAAAAAAGAAGGATATTGCAGCTGGGTGTGGTGGTGTGCACAGAGGCAGGAGGATCACCAGTTCAAAGTCAGCCTCAGCAAAAGCAAGGCACTAGGCAACTCAGTGAGACCCTGTCTCTAAATAAAATACAAAATAAGGCTGGGGATGTGACTCCGTGGTTGAGTGTCCATAAGTTCAATCCCTGGTGTTCAAAAAAAAAAAAAAAAATTATGTGTGGCTTTATATTTAATTGATTTTGACAGCAAACAATGGGGGAAGATTAACAAATTCACAAAGCATGGATAAATTATTAATTTAACCATAATCATTGGTAATTCATTATAGAGAATTAATGTCTTAATAAATGTTGTTGAGACAACTAAATATCCACATGCAAAAAAGTGAAGTGGAACTCCCTGCCTTACATCATATACAAAAATTAACTGATAAATGGATCACAAACCTAACTAGACACAATAGTTCAATTCAGATCAGACAATGATTTCTTAGATGCAACAACAAACACAAAAGCAACAAAAGACAAAATAGAAAAGTTGGACTTCATCATCATTTAAAACTTTTGTGCTTCAATGGACACTACCAAGAAAGTGAACTCAGAGCAGTTCATTATAGGAGCTTGCCTATAATCCAAGTGACTCAGGAGGCTGAGGCAGGAGGATTGCAAGTTTAAGACCAGCCTCCACAATTTAGCAAGGCTGTAAACAACTTAGTGAAACCCTGTCTCGAAATAAAAAATAAAAAGGACTGGGGATGTGACTCAGTGTTACAGCACCTCTGGGTTCAATCCTCAGAACCAAAAAAGAAAAAAAACAGGGAAAAGACAACCCATGGAATGGGAGAAAACATTTGCTAATCATATATCTGATAAAAGTCTACTATCCAGAACACAGGAAGGCCTCTCACACCTCAACAAATTATTATCCATAAAATGACAACAAATCTAAAAATGGGCAAAGAACCTATGCAGACAATCCTCCAAGAGGATAGACAAATGGCCAATAAGTGCATGAAAAATTGCCCAACATCAGTAGCCTTTAGGGAAATGCAAATCGAATCCATAACAAGATTGCACTGTGCATGCACTAGGACGGTTACAATAAGAAAATACAAATAAGGAAGGGTTGGTGGGGATATGGAAAAATTGGAACCTCATGTTTTGCTAGTGGGAATGTAAAAATCACAGTCACTTTGGAAAGTAGTGGACACTTTCTCAAAATCTTAAACAGGTGTTGGTTTATATTGCTCTAGAACCCAGCAATTCTACTCCTGGCTATCCATCCAAAGAACTGGAAACATATCCACACAAATACTTGCATGTAAATGTTTATAGCAGCATTATTCATACAATAGTCAAAGTGTGGATAGAACCAAAATGTCCATCAGTAATGAATAGATAAACAAAAGGTGTTATTGTTACAGCTCAGTTGGTAGAGTGCTTGCCGCAGAAGCACAAGGCCCTGGGTTCAATCCCCAGCACCGCAAAAAAGGAAAAAAAAAAGTGTTATTGCCACCCAACATATTATCTGGCAATAAGAATGAATGAAGTGCTCGCTTTGGCAGCACATATACTAAAATCAGAACCACACAAAGAAGATCGGCATGACCCCTGCGCAAGGATGACATGCAAATTTGTCATTTGTGAAGAGTTCCATGTTTTGCAGGACTGGTGTCTATGGGGTCTGGTGTCCTCTGGTGCTGTTTGTATAAATAAATCCATAGGCAGGAAAAAAAGAATGAATGAAGTAGTGATTTATTCTATGGCATTTATGAACCTTGAAAACATATTGTGTGATTTCATGTACAGACATGTAATGTACAGAATAAGAAAAAGTCATAGAAACAGAACAGGTGCTTGCTTTGGAGGTAAGCAGGGAATGACAGAGTTTCATTTGGAGGTGATGAAAGTTCTAAAATTAGATGGTGGTAATGGTTCCGTAACTGAATTTACTAAAAATACCAAAGTGTACATTTTAAAGGAATCAGTTTTATGGTCCACGAATTACGACTTAATTAATTAAATTATGACTTAATTAATTAAAAAGTCGAAGATCCTACCTTGCAGTGTAGGGGCTCTCCTGTTCATCCCCGCCCACCTCCACCGCTCACCCCCACGAGGGGGTTTGGGATAGCGTAATGGGAGAGTGACTTGGGAGTTGTTCAGATGCATGCCCTCCTGAAAAGACCTGAGGAAATGAACTGGAGCCCAGCGACAGAAAACCAGTTTTATAGGCTACAGTGTCCTCACCGAGGGTATTGGCCATTTTATCCAAGAGCCAGGGAAAACACACCTTTTGTGGTAGGAAATGAATGAGCTGAGGGGTGACTGGGATGGCTTCCAGTGTCACTTCATATCCTAGACCTGTATAATTGCCTAGAAGGTACTTATAAGATTGTGATAGTCACAATCTTATAAGTCATTTTTCATTCATGCTGCAAGCAGATCTGAATAGTCATATTTCCGATGTGTAAGACATTTGCAAATAAAAACATGTGTGCTTTACATATGTATTAATTCATTTATCCACCCACCTAACCTGTAGATGCAGCTAACAAATGAGTATCTTTTGCCAGATGCTGTTCTGGGCATTGGGGAGGGAGAGAAGATGAACAAAATAGAGAACGTCTAACTCCAGTGGAGTCAAGGAGATTGAAAATGAACACATAGCAGGACAGGGGCCGATAAATGCTCTACTGACAAAGTCAGCAGGATGAGGGAATTAAGGATCTGGGGAGAAATAGGACGTTTGGTCCAGGGATCTGAAGAGAGGGAGGGGAAAGAGGTCAGCGGTCACCAGCCCTGCATACAGAAGCAGGGTCATGCAAAGATGGGAGCAAGCGTGGTTGGTCTGAACTACAGCAGGGAAACTTGTGTGGTGGCAAAAGAGTGAATGAGGTCATCCCTGTGATGCAGGAGAATGAGACAGGAGGATCGCAAGTTTGAGGCCAGTCTGGGCAATTTAGCAGGATAAGGTCTCAAGAGAAAACGAAAATGACTGGAGATGTAGCTCAGGGGTAAAGGGAGCCTGGGTTTAATTCCCAGAACCACGAGAGAGAGAGAGAGAGAGAGAGAGAGAGAGAGAGAGAGAGAGAGAGGGGTTCCAGGCAGGCGAGTGATGTGTTCTCTTTGTTGATCATACAGAGAACGAGGTATCTGGGCAGCAATGGAGGCAGAGAGATGCAGCAAACACAGATAAAAATCAGGTGGAGAGGCAGCCAGCTCAGTAAGTCACCTCGGAGTGACTTTTAACTTTACATCCATATGTACAGTTTGACCTTGTTGTAACGGGTGTGCTTTCACTTGGGACTTAGAACATCCGTGTTCCAGAAGAGAGCCACTCATTTGGAACATGTGTGCCTTGCCGGTGGGAATGTAAAATGGCATAGCCACCGTGGAAAAGACTACGTCAGCTCTTCAATAGGCGTAGAATCGCCATGAGCTCCAGCAATCCCCCGCTAGGTCCAGACCCAGAGGAACTGAAAGCAGGGGGCCAAAGAGATGTCTGTGCACCTCCATTCCTAGCAGCAGGATTACCAATAGCCAAAAGCTGGATCAACACGAAGAAGCAATGAGTGAATAAACCAAGTGCGGTGTATACATAAAATGGAGTATCATTTAACCTTGAAAAGGAATGGAAAGGCCAGTGTGGTAGGACATGCCTGTAATCCCAGTGGCTCAGGAGGCTGAGGCAGGAGGATCGTGAGTTCAAAGCCAGCCTCAGCAGAAGTGAGGCATTGAGCAACTTAGGGAGACCCTGTCTCTAAATAAAAAACAAAATAGGGCTGGGATGTGGCTCAGTGGTCGGGTGCCCCTGAGTTCAATCCCTGGTACATCCCCCCGCCAAAAAAAAAAAAGAAAAGGAATGGAGAGCTGGGGATGTGACTCCGTGGGAGAATGCTTGCCTAGCACGCCTACAGTCCTGGGTTCAATGCACAGCACTACTAAATTATTAATTAATTGATTGATGGATTGAACTTCTGACATATGCAGCAATGTGGATGAATTCAAAAAGCATTATTCTAAGTGAAATAAATCAGATGTGAAAGGCACCAGTGTGATTCCACTTACTTGGGTACCCAGAGTAGGCACATTCATGGGATAGAAGTATCACAGAGGCTGGCCAAGGCCAGCGGAATAGAAGGCACAGAATTCGTTTGGGATAACAAAAACATTCTAGAAATGGATGATGTCGATGGTTGCACAAGGCTATGAGTGTGCCTACTGCTGCTGAATTACACTCTTAAAATGGTTAAAATACTAAGTGTTACGTGTATTTTAGCACAACAAAAAGAACCCAGGGGCACTTTACCACTGAGCTACATCTCCAGTCCTTTTTATTGTTTTTGTTTTGAGACAGGATCTTACTGAGTTGCTGATGGTCTTGCTACATTGCTGAGGCTGGCCTTGAACTTGGAATCTTCTTGCCTCAGTCTCTCGTGTCACTGGAATTACAAGTGTGGACCAGTATGTCCAGCCCATTTTATATATCTTTGGAATGGACACAGATAACATTTACTTTTATAAAAATGTTTTATTTAGCCTAACAGATCCAAAATATCATTTTGGCCTGTAAACAATATTTTTTTCTTTTAAAAAATTTTTTTTTAGGGCTGGGGAGATAGCTCAGTCGGTAGAGTGCTTGCCTTGTAAGCACAAGGCCCTGGGTTCGATCCCCAGCACCCAAAAAAAAAAAAAAAATTTTTTTTTAGTTGTAGATGGAAGCAATATTTTTAAATCATGAATGAGCGATTCTATCTCCATTGTTTTTTTCACACCAAGTCATCTTCATCCCACCTCAGTTCAGACTAGCCACATCTCATGTGCTCAAGGGCCACCTATGTGGCTCCTGGCTTTTACAAGGCAAGAGTGAGGGGCAAGGCCTAGAACCAGCCCTTGGTTCCCTGGTCCAACCCCAGAGCCACCACATACCACCATGGGGGCTTTGTAAAGTGCTGTAACAATTGAGAATCTCTAGCGCCTATCATGGGAATTTCCTAATAAAATGAAGTCCATAGTTCACCTGTGCTATAAGGTGTATTGACAGACTTAGGTGAGATGATATAAATCCATAAAGGTCCTTACCGAGACATCTGACTGAATCTATTTATTGACACCAGAATGCAACATGTTAAAAAATTCTATTGGGGCTGGGGATATAGCTCCGTTGGTAGATTGCTTGCCTGTCAAGCATAAGGCCCTGGGTTCAATCCCTAGCACCACATCAAAAAAAATTCTATCATTATAAAATAATAACCAAAAGCAAGGTAAGAAATACTTCTGCACAAGTGGTAAGGATGCAGGGAAGCGGGAAGAAGGTCGTGTTATCAGGCATCAGTAGATAATCCACAGTAGCCTTCTTCAGGAAAAGAACTCCCAAGCCCACCTGCCACGGACAGGGGTGTGTGAAGCCCCAGGAACACAGAGCCATAATTCCTCTGCACATCAATTTTGTTCCTGGCTGTATGATACTATTTCTCTAAAGATGGAGCTTGGCACTTCCTTGTTGGTGAATTTTATTTTTCAGGGGTGGGGTCATTTTAAGAGCCTGGGCCATTTCCTGATGGTGCACACTGAGCCAGCCTAGAGACCTCAGGCTCCAGCAGGAGTGACCGAGTGACCGCAGCCAGAGGTGGAGTAAGCTTCGCCCCACGCTTCCTGTCGGGTCCAGGCAGCCTGAGTTTCCTGGTGACGCTTCCCCGCACCCAGCTGATTCAAAAGCCTGGCCAGACCTTTCACCAGTCAGAAAATCTCAGGCAGCAGGTTTGTTATTTCAAATTTATAAGCCTGCAGACTCTGCTTGACTTATATATGTGAAAGTTAAAACCAGGCCTGTTGTGGTAGCACACCTGTAATCCCAGCGGCTCTGGAGGCTGAGGCAGGAGGACTCTAAGTAGAAGGCCAACCTGGGCAACATAGTGAGGCCCTGTTTCAACCTTCTAAAAAGTGCTGGGGATGGAGTTCAGTGGTAGAAGGCCCCTGGGTTCAATCCCCAGAACTGGGGGGTAGGGGGGGACAAGATATGTGGCAGTTGTGACAGCCATGATTATAATACAAGTGGGCAAACATCTCTGAAAGAGCAGCCTTCAAAATGCCAACCCACTTCAAAGTTAACTAGTTAAAAAAAAAAAGTTAACTAGTTCAATTAGCATAATAAAGATGATACACTGTAATGTAAAATGGTTACAGCCATTCTAGAAAACAGTTCGGCAATTTCTTATAAAGTTAAATATACACCTGCCAAAAGACCTAGCAGTGGCCCTCCTGGATGTTTATTCCAAAAAAATGAAAACTTAAAGTTCATACAAAATCTTGGTTGGGCGCAGAGGCCCACGGCCACAGTCCTAGCTACAGGACCATAGCTACGTAGGACTAGATAGGTTGAGGCCGTGGGATCACTTGGGCCCACAAGTCTGAGACCAGTCTGTGCAACTAGGTGAGACACTGTCTCAAAAATCATAACAAAACAAAATCTTACACACAAATGTCTACAACAGCTTTATTTGCAATAGCTGTGTATTAGTCAGAGAAACAGAATCAAATGGAGGTTTGTAAGGCATTGACTTGGGCCAGAGGTGTGGCCAAGGGGTAGTGTGGGCTCTTAATCCCCATCAAAAAACAGTAGTAGGGGCTGGGGAGATAGCTCAGGTGGTAGAGTGCTTGCCTTGCAAGCCCAAGGCCCTGGGTTTGATCCCCAACACCACCAAAAAAAAAAAAAAAAAAAAAGAAAGAAAGAAAGAAACAGCTGGAGGCTGACAATTGTGAGACCTGCCATCAGTATTTGGGAAACCCAAGAGAGAAAAGTACAATTCTAGGTCAAAAGTCAGTAGGCTGGATTCCCAGGAAGGGCAGGTATTTTTTGTTTAAGTCCAAAGACAGGAAAAAAAAAAAATGTATACCCAGCTCAAAGGCAATTAGGCAGAAGGGATTCTCTTTTACCCAGGGAAGGGAGATTTTTGTTCTTTTCAGTTCTTCAACTGAGTGTATGATACTCACCTACATGAGGAAGATGGATCTGGTTTATTCAGTTTATCAACTTAAATGTTTAGCTCATCCAAAAGCACTCTCACAGAAACAGCCAGAATAATGTTTAACCAACAACCAGGGCATCCCATGATCCAGCCAAGTTGACACACAAAATTGACCATTGCAAGTAAAAAACCAGAAACAAGCCAAAAGCCCTTCAACAGGTGAATGGATAAACATATTATAATACATCCATAAAATGGAATACTACTCAACGAGGAAGGGGAAGGAGCTGTTGATACCTGCAACCACTCGGATGGGTCTCAGGGCTTGACGTGGAAGGAAAAAATCCAATCTCAAAAAAGGCAGCGTGATTCCAGTTGAATGACATTCTGAAGCAACAAAATTATAGCGATGGAGACCAGAGCAGGGGTTAGGAGAGGGGGAAGGCCGTGGCTGGCTGAGGGGTAAGATGAAGGAGCTGCCTAGAGGTGATGGGACGCTTGCGTGTCCTGACAGTGGTGAGGGATACTCAAATCTATGCAGGGGATGAAATTTCGTGGATCATACACCTCAAAGTGATGACGGGGACCTGCTGGGTGAGCGTTCCCAAGGCTGCTGTGTGTGGTGCTGGAGATGGAACCCGGGGCCTCAGATATGCCAGGCAAGTGTTTTGCCACTGCTCTCACCCGAGCCCTCCCTGTGTTACTCATGAGACTTTACACGCGTTACATGGCAGGTTGACAGTCACCTTGTGAACACACCCTATTAATCCCATTTTATAGACAAGGAAACACGCTCAGAGAGTATCACGCAGCCTCTGAGGAGCGAAACCAGGACTCCGGCCAAAGCCGGCTGACTCCAAGGTTCCTGCTCTTTCAAACTCCAAAGAACGGGGCCTCCGTGATCCCCATGAGAGATCCTCCCGGCCCTGATGTCATCTCACGGCATAGCCCAAAGAATTCGACTTGTCCTTCTGCCACTCCCTGACCACTCACAGCTCTGAAGGGCCCCAAGATGAACTGAAAGTCCTGGAAGAGAATTAGCAGAGAGAGGAGGCAGTGGAGGGCATACCACAGGGGAAGCCCAGACAGGCAGGTGCCCAGCCCAAGGTCAGGGGACCCCTTAAAACCTCACTTGAATTTAGATGGCGACCAACTTTTCCTGGGCACGTGTCTCTGCAGGATGCCTACCTGTCTCCGTCTAGACTGCGCTAGGGACCCCTCTTCCGTGCTCCCCCATTAGCAAGGTTTACCTTTATCAGGGACTCACCATATAAATTCTGGAATCGCCAACATAGACATGGTTAATCTGGGAGTCTAGCTCAGAACCTGACCTGGGAGGAGGCTCAGAGTTTGTTGAGTGAATGAATGAACTAGAAGAATCTAACACTAAGGTTGTGGACTCAAACACCTTAAGAGGCCTGGAAGGGCTGGGGCTGGGGCTCAGTGGTAGAGCGCTCACCTGGCATGTGTGAGGCACTGGGTTCGATTCTCAGTGCCACATAAAAATAAATAAATAAAATGAAAGTCCATCAACAACTAAAAAATATATTTAAAAAAAAAGAGGCCAGGAAGACCATCCCAAGAGGTGAGGCTAGGACAGTGTCAGTAACAAGGACTGGAGGAGAATGAACAGGAGTGTCACAGCCAAGGGGGCAGCTGTCCTTCAGCTCCGGCCACGTGCTGCCATGCAAGAACGTGGGCCACTTATTGCCACATCTGATTTTTCAAGAGAAGCCAAAATCCAGGCTTTTCTGATGAGCTCCTGATTTTTTCATGTTGTGAACTAATTTTAACTTTTTTTTTTTCTAATTAAGTGAAGACCAAATAAAACACACATGCTGGTTGGATACTGCCCTGGGGACGTGGTTTGGAACATCAGGATGTTCCAGAGTCTCCAAAGCGGTGACGCTGATGTTGCTGTTAATTTAGGCAAAGAGGCTGATAGCAGGCAAAGGAGGGTCAGCATGTCCAATACCCATAAGCCATTCGGATGGCCTGTTCTGTGGCGTTCCACTGGGGGAGGCTCAGAGGACAGGGAGAAGTCAGAAGACTGCAGGGACAGGGCACAGAGGACCTTAGGACTGAAGGCTGCTTTAGTGGTAGCATTGACTTGAACCCTCGAGGAAAATGCATTTTTTTAAATGATCATATTAGATTATTTTTAGTCCCAGCACTAGAGGCACAAGGACCAGACAATCCCATCTGGTGGACAAAAGATGGTCCTAACAGATCTATTTAAAGAGAAGCCTGCTTTGCTACTTGTACCGGGGGAATTTTTTTTTTTTTTGGTGGTGGGGCGCAGTATCGGAGATTGAACCCAGGGGTGCTTAACCACTGAGCCACATCCCCAGCTCTTCTTATATTTTATTTAGAGCAGGTCTCACTGAGTTGCTGAGGCTGGCTTTGAACTCAAGATCCTCCTGCCTCAGCCTCCTAAGCCACCAGGATTACAGGTTTGTATCATCACACCTGGCCAGACAGACAGGGCCCCAGGAAGAGGTCAGGGGTGGATGGTAACTGAACCCTGGCTGAAGGCCCTCATCTGTGGGTAAAATCTCCCACCTTCTGCCCTTTGCTTCATTTCTTTGACCAGCTAGCTGTCCTTCTCAAACTAGAGAAATGGTACAGCCAGATGCAATAGCACTCGCCTAGAATCCCAGCAACTTGGGAGGCTGAGGCAGGAGGATCACAAGTCTCGGGCCAGCCTCAGTATCTTAGTGAGGCCTCAGCAACTCAGTGAGACCCTGTCTCAAAATTTAAAAATAATAATAATTATAAATAGAAGGGCTGGGGATATGGTTCAGTGGTAAAACATCCCTGGGTTCAATCCCCAATAGCATAAAAGAAAAAGAAATGGGTACAAAATTCATATGACCTAGGCTCAAATTTTCCCTGAGCCATTTGCTGGCTGTGTGACCTTAGGCAGATGGCAGCTTTGGAATCCCACTTTCTTGGTCTTTAAAACGTGACTATGGTGTGTTGATACAACACATCCCTTGCTGTGACGTGAGGAGAAGAGCATTTCATCTCTTCCACCTTCTTCCCCAAAATCTGCATCCCCAGTCTCACCAGAAGACACCAGGAAAGAACAAGACGACGTCACCAGCCAGAAGAGACCAAGGAGATGGGACAACGGGATACAACAGAGTGTCCTGGATCAGAAGCTGGAGTGGGAGAAGCCCAGCCACTGCCGAGATCCGGATGCAGCTGCAGTCTAGTTTAAAACCATGGGGTTAGGAGTCCTTCTACCACCTCGTTCCCAACCCTCTTCCTTTCCTGGACAATTCAGCCTGAAGGGTCAGTGGCCAGGACGAGGCAAGTGACCCACAGTGCCAGGAGCGGGAGCCCATAGAGAGCTGTCTGACGGCACGGCTCAGCCCATGCAGGGAGAGAGGGACGTCCACGCAGGACGTGGCCCGGAATGGGGTGTTGGATCCCAAGCAGGGATAGGAAGACATTGTTGTCAGAGAGAAATCTAGAACGACCCCCATGGTATTGGGTAAGACATATCAGGATAAACTCACGGTTTTTCGAATAGAAATAAAAAAAAAATATGGGCTGGGATTGTGACTCAGTGGCTGAGCACTTGCCTAGCATCCGTGAGGCACTGGGTTCCATCCCAGCACCTCAAAATAAGTAAATTAGAGCTAGACACAGTGGCACACACCTGAGATCCCAGCTATTCAGGAGGCCAAGACAGGAGGATCCCAAGTTTGAGGCCAGTTTCAGCAACTTAACGAGACCTTGTTTCAAAATAAAACTTGAAAGGAGAGAGGCTGAGGATGTAACTCAGAGGGTGAACGCTCTTGGGTTCAGTACTGAGGAAAAAAAAGTTAACTAAATAAATAGGTCAATCAATCTTTGACAAATAGGTATAGAGTTTTAGTTTTGCAGATAAAAAGTTATGTGAGTAGATTGTGATGATAGTTGACCACGTGACTATTTAATATCACTGAACTCTACATTTACTCATGGCCAAGATGCTAAATTCTGTTATGTATATAATAAATATATATGTAATATAAAATAAATATTAGGGCTGGGGAGATAGCTCAGCTGGTAGAGTGCTTGCCTCACAAACACAAGGCCCTGAGTTCAATCCCCAGTACCGCAAAAAAAAAAATAAGAAAAAAAGAAAAGAAAAGAAATATTCATAACATACATATTATATATGTGTGTGTGTATATATATATGTATAGTACAATTTTGGCAGGAGCTAGGGGTGGGACCAAAGACCTCACAAGTGCTGAACACGTACTCTACCACTGAGCTAACCATCTCCACATTCCCACAATCTTTGAAAATAATATAATAAATAAATACAGGCATGAATGTTTGTGTGCTTGTACCTACCTTCCCTCGCTCTGACACTGAAAGGGGCAGGGAATAACCTCACCCTAGTAGCAACGAGCACACTTAGCATCCAGATCTTGACTTCTAAATGCCACTTCACCAAAAAGAACCAGGGTCCTTGGAGAGCCAGCTAATTCCAGGACTAGGGCAAGAAAGGAGAGGTTGGAACAGCTTGTACTAGAAAGCTCAGAGAATGATGGGTCATAACAAAAAAGTCCAGCGACTAGCTGAAATGGGCCCCCCGGGGACTTAGACTGGAAATAGTTTAATCATTAAAATAAATAGGGAGGCCTGTAAATCCCAGTGACTTGGGAGGCTGAGGCAGGAGGATCACAAGTTTAAAGCCAGCCTCAGCAACTTAGTGAGGCCCTGTCTCAAGAGAATAAAATAAAAAGGGCTGGAGATGTGGCTCAGGGGTTAAGTGCCCCTGGGTTCAACCCTCGGTACCAAAATAAATAAATTAATAAATTAAATAAATAGTAACGGATTACAGCCCATTGAAGCCATGCGTCCATGCAGACATGAGTTCCTTGCCCAAGATCACCAGGGGTGAGGCAGCACAGATGAAGTATGCCCACCCTCATTCTCCTTTTGCACTTTTCCTTTATATGTTTTTTTCAAACACTGTGAGTGGAAAAGACATGACACATGGAACTATGGGCCCAGAAAGTTCCTAGAGAGACTGTTCAGGACATATGGGCTTTTGAGATCTGTCCAGTCATTTCCTGCTTCACATCATGCTGGGGGTGAGGGAAGATGCAGGGGGAGCCAGTGAGGACTGGGATGGGGTGGGTGAGGGAGAGAAGGGAGAGCCTGGCCCACCAGCCGCAGCTTCCTGTGTACCCCCTGGCCAGACGCTGAGGGCCGGGGGCCCGGGGCCTCCTGCAGAGTCAGGTGCCCCACATCTGGTTCACATCGAAGGGTAGAAACAAATGGGTTTCTGAGCTGGAAGAAGCCCAGCAGACTTGGCCAAGCCATGTGGTTTAGACACCAGGGCACAGCGTCACCTCTTCCATGGGTCACCAGGCCTGGACTGCGCCCAAGGGCTTACAGAGGGGACGCGGTTGGAATGTGGCGTCTTCTCTGCTTAGAACTACATTATCTGGGCCCAGCTCTGTGTAATGGACAGAACAGCCTCATCATGTGTCCAGGGGCTGGTTCCTTGACTTGCAGATGACTCACTTCAGACTGAGGCTGTGCACAGTGAACAAACCCGCGTCTGCCCAGGGAGCTTGTTTGTGCTTTGTGTGGTGCCTCCCTTGACTGGGCAGGGACAACGGCTTGCTGTGGAATCTTCGGCAACCATCACACCGTCTCTGAGCCACGGTTTCCCCACTGGCAAAATGGGAACAGTTCCCTCTTCACCGGGCCACAGTTGTCCTGTGGAAGTGACTGAGCATAAGACACAGCCCAGCACCAGAGGACTGTCCATCCTGCCCCCATCCCAGTTGGTCCTGTGGATACCCAGCTCATCCCTTCTATTATTAAAGTCTCGAGGGGCGGAGGACTTTTAGTACCACCCCTGGCCTATGAGGCAGGGTGCAGACTGAGTAGAGCTCACTTTTCCAATCTTGCTATTTGGTGGCTGGGAACCTTCCTTAACCTCCCTAACCTTCCGTTTCTTCTTCTGTAAAGGTGGCATCTGTGTCCCCAGATCCCAAGTATTCGTGAGACTTGAGAGGTAAGTGCACACTGGGGATGGAGTGGTTTGTGGTAAATATGATTTTCCTCCTTAGACTCAGATTGAAGGCTCAAAGAATAGCTCTTGGGTTAAAAGGAAGCACTTTGGGGAAAAGTCTCTTAGAACTGTCCGGCTGTGGACCTTCTTCTGCCCAGCATTGGTTCCTCCCTTTTCCATACCTCAGTGGCAGTCAGAGAAGAGTCAGGCATTGTGGAGAGAACCCTGAGGCCGGATATTCTATCCAGAGCCTCTTGGAGGCCCCAGCTTCTCCCGCCCCTGTGGCCCCTCCACCAGATGAAACCAGTTTGCCCTCCCTGGGGCTCTTCAGGGTGTTCTTGGGGAACCTGCTTCCCAAGTGGGAACCCTTGTCCATGACCAAAAGCCCAAGTGGCCTCTGCAGAGCCAGAGTCTGGGACACTCTCCCTGGGTCCCCTGGAGAAGATGGTGAAATCAGAAAAGCTGGTCACACGGTGGCAAGCCACTAGACCTCAGAGTTTCTCCGAGTTGTCGTCTGGAGAGAGGGCTGTGGCCACCAGTCTCTCACAATGAGGTAACAAGGCTTTCCTGAGAGGTCTGTGTGGATGGGGGCCATGCATGGGGCAGGGCCTGCACCCCAAGTGCTCAGGAAATGCTCCCCGTGAAGTCTAGCTGCCGTTCGGAATCTCGCAGTCCCTAAATGATGGCTGCTGACCGGTTCAGAAACCACAGAGCTTCAAGCCCACCTCTGACTTCCAGGGGCTGCTAGGAATAGGGACCACCTCCCTCTCGGTTTCTCTCCCTGCCTCTGTAAAAATTGAGCAGTCTGATATTCCACTGAGACTCAGCCACTCCCATGAGCCAGCCGGATCAGCCCCCCTGAAGCACCAGCGTCCAGTCCAGTGATGAGCTCTAAATTCCTCCCATCTGATCACCAGGATCCTGACACAGACATTTAACCCCTACTCTGAAATTTGCTGCCCCCTCAATCTCTCATTTTTCAGACTAACATTAATTGAGAACTTATTTGTTGAACTCTAACATTTAAAACTTCTCTTAGGCATTAGGTCCTAGTTTTATCTCCATTTTGCCAACTTGGACAGTCAGGCCCAGAGCAGTTAAGCAACTTGCTGGTGATCACACAGCTATTAGGTGTCGGAACCTGGATTGAAACTCCAATCTGTCTCAGTCTAGAGCCAGGCTACTAGCTACTAAGCTCTACTGCCTCCTTGTGGCGGTTTTCCCAGCGAAGAGGGAGATTTCACCCACTCTGACAAACACCTGCAGACCCGGATCAACAACTCAGCCTCCCCTACGTAACTTTTCATAGTGAACCCCCTGCCCCTCGTTCACGTTTCCAAAATGCATGAAATATTGACCCACCATTAAAAAAAATACTTTGTTGGATTTGTTTCATTTTACCAATAACTTCCATTTTCTGTCTCTAGACCACTACTATAAGGAAAACGCTGTTTCTCCCCTTCCTGTGTAAAACCAGAATAACTCACTCACTAGGCACTCACAGCACACGTTGCTTATGATCCACCAAATCAAACTTCACGTCATTGTGGCAGAACAGCCACAGAAAGGGCAAAGGAGAGAAGTAGGAATGACCAGCTCCTGGGCCCAGAGGCGTTGGGAGAAGCACATGTGAACTTGCAAATAATCACAGTTTTATTAAAATAAAAAAGGAGATTGTGTTTCCTTTCACTTGCCCAGACATCTCTGCCTCCAAACCCAGGCTGAACGCATTTGCTGAGACGTGTCCGGAGAGGCAGAGCACACCTGGAGACCACGGCCTGCTGCTTCCTGGATGCTGTTTCAATCATGGTATCTGGGGGCCAGGTAAGTCTCACAACAACCCTGTGAGGGGAGGAAACTGAAGTACAAAAAGGTTAAATAACTTACCCAAGATCCCAGCAAGTAGGTGGCTAAGATGGAGCCCGCACGCACGCTCCAGGCCTCTGCCCAAGATGCCAATGAGGGGAATTTCTTCTTTGAAGAGGGAAATTAAAAACCAAGGTCTAGCTGGGCGTGGTGGCACAGGCCTGTAATCTCAGCAGCTCGGGGAGGCTGAGACAGGAGGATCACAAGTTCAAGGCCAGCCTCAGCAATTTAGCAAGGTCCTAAGCAATTGAGTGAGACCCTGTCTCAAAATAAAAAATAAAATGAGCCTGGGGTATAGCTCAGTGGTTAAGCACCCCTAGGTTCCATCCCCAGTACCAAACCAAACCAAACCAGCCTCTTCCCTTGCTGTGTGGGCTGGAGGGAGAGGAGGAGGCGGCAGCAGGAAGACCAGAGCCTGCTGCTACGTTGCCCACGCTTCGTCAACTGTCAGACAGACAGGGAGGAGCACAGGAAGCATGTCCTTGCCATTGTCACCAGTTGTACTTGTGCCTTTTCTTTCTTTCTTTGTGGTGCTGGGGATTGAGCTCGTCCATGCTAGGCAAGCACTCCAGCACTGAGCCACGTCCCCAGCCCCACTTACGCTTTTTAGAGGTAAATTGGTTTCATATTCTTCTTTCTCCCACACTCATCTCAGAATGATTGCTTCTTATTTTCACATCCTGCTCCATCTCTGGTCTCCCACACCCTTGGCCTCGATGGGACGTCCTGGAAGGCATCATTAATTCAGGGGACCAGGGCAGGAGAGGTGACCAGGGTGGCCCAGGCCAAGACTGAGACCCGCCCCCCTGATAGGAATCTACAGGAAAGGCTGAACCTGCGGTGCTGCCATAGGGTTGTGGGCAGGAGAGGAGGCAAGGAGCTGCCCACACCGCCTGTAGCTTCCCTCGACTTCCCCATGCATGACCCCAAAGCTGTTTTGCAAATAAACGTTCCTGAATCAACCAGTGTGTCCTCCCACTGAGAGTGGCCCCTTTTGATATCCCAGATCCTCTTGGCCAAGATTACAGCCAGGTGTGCTCGTCAGTGTTCCATTGCTGTGACAAACACCTGAGGCAAATCAACTTAAAGGGAGGAAAGGTTTATTTTGGCTCACAGTTTCACAGGTTTCAGCCCATGGTCAGTTGGTTCTGTTGTCTGGGGGCCTGTGGCAGCATAGCATTTTGGCAGGCAGCATGTGGCAGGGCAGAGCAGCTCCCCTCCAGGGAGGCCCCCTCTGAGAGGTTCCCCCACCTCCCCATAGCGCCACAGGCTGGAGACCAGGCCTGTCGGCCTTTGGGGACATTTAAGAACCACACCATAAGACTTGGAGAACCATCACCACTTGGAAGTTCACCCAAGGAATGAGGATCAACCTCCCACTGCCTATGCCTCATCAGAGAAGGCTGCTGTGCAGGTCACTGTCACCTGAATGTAGGAAGGGTCATACTGACCCAGCTGCGTCCTGACTGGTCAGGAACCCACGCTACGGGTGGCAACTGTCTTCCCCCGAGGGAGACGCCCTGGGCATATCCCTCACCTCCCAAAGTAGGTGGTGTGAGGGCCCCGCCGGAGCCCAGGCAGCCGCTCAGAGCTGTGCATCCTGTCCTCTGTCCACACCTCACAATGGCGACTAGAGGTTTTCCCTTTCAGAAGCAAAGCTGTGGACTTGAGAATCCATAGACTCCTCCTCACATTCTACCTGCAGAGAGCAGGGAATAATCTGGAGAAGAGAAAAGATCTAACCTCCATAAAGTATATCAACTACACAACGGCTGTGTTAGCTTTTTAAAATTTAAGCTTGGAATCACTTTAAACTTCAAAGAATAATACAAAGAACATTTTGCCACATCAGCCCTTCGGCTCTTTCCCTCCCTGCTACATTTTTCTTTTAATTTTTGCAATACTGTGGATTGACCCTGGGGATTGAACTTTACCACTGAGCCACATCCCCAGCCTTTCTTTATTATTTATTTTGAGACAGGGTCTTGCTAAGTTGCCTAAGGCCTCACTAAATTGCTGAGGCTGCCTCAGCCTCCTGAATCTCTGGAATTACAGAACACCCGGCCTGCCCTCTACATTTTTAATTTTTGCTGAACTACGGAGTGTAAATTCTATGCCCCTTTACACCTGAACGCTTTTATGTTATCTCCTAAGAGTAAGGCTTTTCTTTTTTCTTTTTAATATTTTTTTAGTTGTTGATGGGCCTTTATGTTATTCATTTATATTTATCTTTATTCATTTGTTTATATGGTGCTGAGAATCAAACCCAATGTCTCACACATGCTAGGCAAAGTGCTTTACCACTGAGTCAGAACTCCAGCTGCAGGGTAAGACTCTTCTATGTGACTATAGTATCATTTTCATATTCAAGAAATTTAACATTGCTATCATATTATTATTTACAGCTCATATGCAAATATTGCCAATAGCCCAAGTAATCTCTCTTTTTGATTCTTTTGATTATAGATGGACATAATACCTTAATTTTATTTATTTATTTTTATGTGGTGCTGAGGATTGAGCCCAGTGCCTTATATGTGCTAGGCAAGCGCTCTACCACTGAGCCACAACCCCAGTCCCCAAGTAATCTCGTAATGTAATTTTATTTCCCAAAGATCCAATTCCAGGTCAGGCACTTGTGGAAGCCAAGTTAGGAGGATCCCTTGAGCCCAGGAGTTTGAGACCCGCGTGGGCAATGTGGCAAGACCCCACTTCAAGGAAAAAAAGAAAGCGCAACCTCAGATTATGAATTGAATTTGGTTGTTACAGTTTGAATTGCTTTCCCCCAAAAAAGATCCGTTGCCATCATAACCCCCCGACCCCCGCTACCTTGCCACTTGACCTTATTTCAAAATCGGATCTTAACAATCAAGTTAAAATGAGGTCGTTAAAGTGGGCACTAATCCAATATGACTGGCGTCCATATAAGAAGGGAGATTTGGACAGAGACAGAGGAGAATAGCCGGAAGTCAATGTGGAGAGACACAGGGACAAGGCGGTCACTGATGAGCCCAGGAGAGCGGCCTGGAAGGGACCTTTCCCTTGCGGCCCTGAGACCTGACACCCCCAGGACCAGGAGCCTCCAGACCCGAGGCAGCAGCTTCCATCGTCCTGACTGCCCAGCCTGTTGCAGTCAGCCCGTCTGATACAATGAACAAGTAACCCAGGGCCCCGCACAGCCACCCAGGGAAAGAGTTCCTTGTCCAGGACCAGCAGGCGTCTGGCTTTCGAGTGAGTTCGCAGCATCCCAGCTCCAGAGAAGTGAGATCTGCATGGATTTCTCCTTTTATTTATTTATTTTTTTCTTTTCATTCTCCTGGTGCCAGGGATGAACCCAGGGCCTCTCACACACTAGGTGAGGGCTCACCACTGAGCCACCCCAGCCCAACTTTCTCTCTTTAAATGCCTGCCAGGGGGATGGGCTAGGCCAGTGCCCTGTGCTGGGCCCAGAGAGAACAAGACATGGAGCAAGGGCAGACAGGTGGACACCATCACCTCAGGAAAGAGGTGGACACAGTGTGGGAGGGTAGCAGCCGGTGGAGGCTGCAGGGGCTCTTAGAGAGGAGGGTGGGGCTGCCTGGGGTCTCCAGGAGCCCTCACGGTGAGCTGAAGGAGACCCAGGTCTTCTCAAAGAGTACCATTTTTAAGTTTGCAAAAGGAAGGGTTGGAATTAAACCTCTCGGCATCTTTCTATGAGCCGCATGCCCCCTGCGGCTGCCTCTGGCTGAAGCCTGGGGCCTCCCTGGCAGTTGGGCCTTAAAGAGGCTGGAAAGAAAGAGCCGCTTTCTGAATAAGCTGTCAGAGGAGCGGGAATGCCTGCTTGGTTCACCGCAGGACCTCTGCAAGTGCTTCCTCTCTGGGAGGGCCCCTCCCCAGACACAGGGGGCACGGGCTGCCAGGGACCCATGGTGCAGGGAGAGGTGCGTCTCCGCCAGGGGCCTCAGGAGAATGTATCCAAGGGGACTGAGCCTGGGACCCCACGAGACTTAGCCTGCCGTCATATGAGAGTTGATTCCAAAGCTGAACAGGCTACAAGGTCACAAACATAAGATTCAAGATGAAGTGTGGACACCCGCCAATATTGAGTCCCTGGGAGCCTTTAAACCAGGGTTTTCAGCCTCCACGCTGTGGACGTTTTGGACCAGATAGTTCTTTACTGTGGGGTGTTCTGTGCACTACAAGATATTTAGCTGTGTCCCTGACCCACTAGGAGACAGCAACGTTCCCCCTTCCCCAGATGTGACAACAAAAAATGTCTCCATGTTTTATTGGATATCCCCTAGCGGGGAGGGTGTGAGCCAAGTTTGCCTTGACCGAGGACGACTGCTTTAGATAAAAGATTTTTATTTATTTTTTAACTACTACCTGAAATCTTACCAAAGGCCTAAATGACCCAGATAAAAATGCCAGTATCCGAGGCCCACGGAAGCAAAACGAGGAGGCAATTAATGACGTCTTGCTTAGCCTGCTTCTTCCTTGCAGTTTCGACTGCATTAGGCGATAGGCTTCCCTTCCTCTGACTGCCTGAATTGTTGCTGTCAGGGCAAAACAGCGGCTGGTCCACCTCAGAGCTGGCTGCATTTCAATAACGGCCCAGAGGATTCTCATGGGGCTTTCCAGGCTTAATTAGCTGAGATTTGTACAGTTCCTTAGGAAGCTCAGGCCAGGATGTGATGGGAAGTCCAAGTTACTAGGATTCTCGCCACATTCTTAAAAAGAACATTCCCACATAAAAAGGCTGCCGGAGCCAGAAAAGAGCCGAAGGAGTGGGTATGTGAATGGTGAAGGGTCCTTGTGAACGGCATTTGAGACCGTAAAGAAAGAGAGTAATACTTTCCAACTCTCTGGCCCTCCTCCTATTCTCTAGAGCAGGAAATTATTTAAAGTATTTCCTGAACAGCTGAAGTATGTCAGAAACCTGCTTGCATTTTCTCCATTATCTCAGGAAATGGACACTGAAGAATTTCTTTGCAACAAGAAACTATTTGAGCTCTGTCGCCCATTTTTACCTGAGAGGCACAGACACTGGCAACTGTGGGAGCTAGAGAATACATTCTTGGATCATTTTGATGGTGAACTCAGTTTCGTAAACGACACACCATGGAAGAGAAGATTTTTTTTGTATATGTACATATCTGAGGAATATACATGTATATATATGTATACTCTTTATATGTGTATATACACACTGACATATATTCAGAGAGAGGAAGAGACAGAGAAACAGAAAATGAAGAAATTTCTTTGCTAGGTCATTTAGCAATATCAATAATAGCTTGCTAGTTATCTAGTTCTTCTCACTTAATCTTTGGGTGGGGTAAGAATGAGGTCAGCCTCTTCTGTTTTAGGCAGAATTCTAGGACATGCAACAAAAGTAAACCGCTTGGCCACATCTCACCTCTAGAGATTTGTTTTCTCCACGGCCTGCCCATAAATCTCCTGGTTTGGGAATTGGGAAGCAACGTACCCCAGTGAGCCAAGTTTGAACCTTCCAAGCCAATCGGTGTTGGGGTGTTGGTGCGGTCACAGGACTGAGAGCCACCTGGGAGTCAGCTGTGACTTTGGCTGGCAAATTCCTCAGGTCTTCGATGAGAAGAGCAAGTCAGACTACCACTGCAGAAATACCAACGAAAAATGACAATTGTTACCTCTGGAGCAAAAGAACCAGGCCCACAAAGGGACTGATTCCTGAAGAGAACGACATCCCTGATCATGCTGGGGAAGACCAGGCCAGCTCTGTGCTTCCTAACCAGTTACGAACCATTCCTTCTGCAGTGGCAGAGCTTGGATCAGCACTTGGGAAGTGTGTGACTTCCCTCTCTGAGACCTGGCTGTCAGGGATTGAATGAGGAGTCAGATGAGTACCATTGTTATTACCACCGACTGGGACCTGAGGAAAACCAGACTGGAGGCCAAGAACTCAAGGCCAATGGAGAAATGCAAATCCTTGCTGTCTTCTTTTTCTGGGGGCAAAGGAACACAGAGTTTTCATGTGTTTCCTTTGCTTTGGGAATGAATGTCTGTGTTGGTCAGCTTTCCATCACTATGAGAAAATACCTGAGGTAATTATAAAGAGAAAAGTTGTCCTGGGGATGTAACTCAGTGGCGCAGTACTTACCTATCGTGTGCAAGGTTCTGGGTTCCATCCTCGGCACTAAGGGGCGAGAAAAAGAAGATAAAGCTTTACTTTGGTTCCTAGTTTTAGAGTTTCCAGTCCATAATCAGGGGATTCACTGCTTTTAGGTCTCTTAGTGGCAATGGCAAGGACGTGGGACAGAAGCAAAAGAGAAAGATGAAGGAGCCGAAGCCCAACAATTCCCTTTGAGGACATGCCCCTAGTGACCTATTAGGCCCACTTCCTAAAGTTTTCACCACCTCCCAATAGTGCCACTCTGGGGATCAAGCCTTTAAACATATGGACTTTTATGGGACATTCAGATCCAAATTACAAAAGTGTCAACAAAACGCATCTTGTGCACTCGTGTGTGCGCGTATGTTGCTAGGACTGAACACATGCCAGGAAAGCTCTCTGCACTGAGCTATACCCCATACCCACAAATCCGCCTTTTCAGGACCATGGTTAAAAGACCTGTTCCACCGAGCAATGTAGCACATTTCTGTAATCCCAGCTATTCCGGAAGCTGAGACAGGAGGACTGTAAGTTTGAGACCAGCCTGGGTAGCATAACAAGACCTATCTCAAAATCAAACAGGGCTGGGGTTGTAGCTCAGTGGTAGAGTACTTGCCTGGCACTCGTGAGGCACTGGGTTTGATCCTCAGCACCACATAAATATAAAATAAAGGTATTGTTTCCATCTACAACTAAAGAATAATAAAAATTAAAAAATAAAAAAGCAGCTTCTGCTCAACTAGAGTTCTTTAATCAAATTATAGCTAAACTCATTGGTCAGAAGTCTTAAACTATTGCATGAAGCAATCTTTGATAGTGACATAAGAAAAGAAAGCACATTACAATACAAATATGTAGAAAATAAATTGTAAAAAAGCTTGTGATAGTTTGAAAACCTAATCATGCATGAGCCCCTTTCTTAGACAAGCACATGCATGCTGTGTAGTTGGTACACACCTGTAATCCCAGCTACTTGGGAGGTTGAGGCAGGAGGATTGTAAGCTTGAGAACAGACTTGGCAACCTTGTGAGCCCATCTCAAAAATTTAAAACTAAAAAATAAAAAGGACTGGGGATGTAGCTCAGTGGTAGAGTATCCCTGGGTTCAGTCCCCAGTAAAACACACACACAGACACACACACACACACACGTGAAAGAAAAGCACATGCAATGTATTGAACAGTAAATGCTGTGTACAATTTCAGAGGTTCTTGGGCTCACAGCCTGTTTTGGATCTCAGGTTACTCAAGTTAAATATTCCTATCTGTGCCAAATTATACAATCCAATGCTGGAACTTTAGGTTATTATTATTTCTGGGGATGGAACCCAGGGCCTTGCACATGCTAGGCAAGCACTCTATCTCTGAACTACTCCCCCAGCCCCAGCTATTATTTTAATCTTTGTGGTGTTCTGTTTTTTACATTTAAAAATATTAGTATCATTTCTATAAATAGGAAGTTATTTTAGAAAGTTACCTTGCACTAGGTATGTGACTCAGTGGTAGAACACCTGCCTAATGTGTGAGGCCCTGGGTATTTAAAAAAAAAAAAAAAGTTACATGGAAGGAAAAAGGGGAGGTGCAGGGGACAGGTGGAAAAGGGAGGAGAGGGGACAAACTTCTTTGCGTTTACTAAATTAATGTCTGCTCCAAGAGACTGAGACATTGCTTGAGAGGATAGACAGGAATAGAGGGGGTAAATGTTATTGATCCCCTTAAACTTTGGTATCAGGCAAAGGGTTAAAAAAATAGTTCTCTGTTTCCACATGTTTTCCACATTTCTCTTGTATGACAACAGTTGTCCTAAAAAGAATGATATGCATGTTTTGCAGCTACAATCAGTAGCTGCCTTCTGTATATCACACCTTGGCTCTTTATCAATTTTAAATGAACTCAAAAGTTTTTGTACTCATCTAATCCTTCATGATCCCCCTTTTTATGGACAAACTTCTAATATTTCTACCTAAATGTGTTGAAGTTCTAAACATTAAAACTTCTTCAGACTAGAAAATATGGCTTTGTTGTTGCCACCTCAAAAGGGCAATTCTGGGGGCTGGGGATATAGCTCTGGGAAAGTACTTGCCTCACATGCACAAGGCCCTAGATTTGATCCCCAGCAAACTCATTCCTGAGTGACACTAGTAGAAGCTTATGTTTTTTTCTGACAGATCTCAAGCAAACCATAACCTGCTGGACTTGGGTCTCATGCATGGCCAATGAAGTGTTAGATGAGGAAATGCTCCCATTACTCTAATATTAGAATTGCAAGAGAGAGAAACAGTGGATTCACAAAGAACAGGAGCTGTCACTGGGATATCTATAAAAGGTGAAAGCTTATCCATGAACTTGGTGGGCCTTCTTTGGCCCCTATAATACCTAAAGGCTGAAAAACATTGAACATTTGGATAGAATACTATCACTGAGTACAGGTATAATCATATACTCAACAATCTATCATCATGATGATGATTTTTGGATTTTTTTTTTTTTTTGCTGGAAATCAAACACAGGGCCTCAAGCATGTTAGGCAACTGTTCTACCACTGATCGTACCACCAGCCCCTTAAATTGATTTTAATCTGTGATTGACACAGTAACAATACTCAGCCTAGTGGGTAAATATATGAAAATAGGGGTCTGTGGAAGAACTAAATATTTTCTGATAAAAGACTGGGAATATTGGTAGTACTTATCTGGGATATTTATACCATGTAATCATTTGTATCTGCTCCTTTTACTCCAGGGGATGTGTCCTGTAACAGCCTAAATGTTACCCACAGACCTATGGGAGAAGCAGAATTTGAACTCGGGCAGATCTGGCTCCTTCATTTGCTTATTTTTGTTGTGCTAGGGATGGATAGTAGGCAAGCACTCTACCACTAAGCTACATCCCCAGCCCTTTGGCTTCTAAATACTAGTCCATTCCACAGCACCACACCACCTCCCAGAACAAGGATAGGGAAAGACATTTATGACCGTGCGAAGCCTTGGAGGAATGCATGAACTGATGGGTTTAAGAGGGTTTGGTGTGTACAACTCCTACACAGTGTTATGAAACTCTCCCAAATATTTAGGAGGAACTGGGTGTGGAGAGACACCAGAATTATGCTTTCAAACTATGCCAACAAGATGCCATTTAACATACAAATGCTCAAAATTAAATTATACCTCTGCCCTCATAAGACCCTACTTGATAGCTTGGGTGTTTTTCTCATCTTTATGAGCTGAGGTTATGAAACTTAAATCAGTGATGTTGCTGAAACCCTTCGCAACCCTGCCCCTTCGGCGGGGGGGGGGGGGGGGGTGCTGCACGATTTGGCCAGGTTTTGTCCATCACAAATTAGGTCAACAGCCCAATTTCAAAGGAAAGCACCATTAGTGACATGTTTTAGGCCTTTCCAAATTCAGTCAGCAGGGTTTTGGCAAACTTCAATAGGGCGGAGGGAAGTAAGTAGCCAGCTACACTTCCCTTAATGACCTTCTGAACTTGGTCTGCATTTCACAAGGTCTCCAACTGGCCATACAAACAAAATTGAGGGTTTTTCTCCTACTTTAAAGGCAGGATGGAAAGGAATATATCCTTTTGGTGAACAGTATTTGATTTGAGTTGAATTAGTTCTATTAAAAAGAGAGAGACCAAGTGCTGAAGCAAATATCCTTTTGACAGTGAGGATTTACAATAACCATATTGTCCAAGATTTGAAATCCTTTCAATTAATGATGCAGTTACAGAAACGTGGAAGGTAAAGGGGGGGAAATCAACTTTAGCAGTTTATTTCACTTTGTCCAAAAAGGAGTTAAGTAACTTGATACTAAAACAAAGATATAATGTAACAACATAAAGAACCAAAACTTTCTAAAATGTTTTAACACTGATATTCCTTTTTTTTTTTTTGCGGGGGCGGGGGGGGGGCAGTTGGGTGATCAACCCAGGGTCTTGGGCATGCTAAGAAAGCACTGAACCACTGAGCTACACCCTCCAGCCCAATAGCCAATCTTTTTATGATAGTTACCCTTCAAAGACTACTGCAACAACCAAAGTGCTAACAGTTTTAACTGTGGTAATTGCCTCATACAATTAGAAGTGTTCCTTCACAAACTTACTATAGTGCAGAAATGAAAGTTATGGGCAAAGATATATAATTTATTAAAGTACTGAATGAGATTTGAAACTGCTAGGGAAAAAAGAAATTTGGTACATCAGTAAATCATTAGCCATGAGAAAGGGGAAAGTTGGTGGCTATCTAGGGCATTGTTACTCTTTAAAAATCAAGTCATTCTCAAAGATACAAAATTTGGCCCACAGATGAGTTCAATGAAAACATCCCTGCTTCTATGGATTTCTGACACTCCGAGGAAACTAGTATGTTAAGAATTTTATCTAAAGTTATGAAGTGTATTTTTGGAAATTAGCTAGCTCCTGTCCATAACCTCACCGTTGAGTCATGCCTTTAACAAATTCAGACCTTACACTTGAAGTGTGTCTACTAGGCCCCCTGAAGTAGTAAGCTCCTGTCTTAAAGCAGAAGCCTGGAGTGTAAAGGTTTACATTACCTTTTCTCAAGTTGAAGATCCAGCTTCTAGAAAGGACTCAGGGTGGGGAAAGGAAAGAGGAGAGAGTGAGAAGTAGGTAGCAAGGTACAGCCATGGTTTGTCACTTCTCTTCCCCTCCCTTTATGGGAGACTTTGTACAGGAAAAGCTGAAAGTAACCCAAGGCTCCAAACAAAATGCTCAGGACCATGCGTACCACGGAGGCTGTGTTCCATGCTGGGAACTTGGCTTTAGGAAGTGTTTTAAATAAGCATTAGCCAGTGTGCTCTAGTTTTGTACCCAAACACGATAAGTATTAAACATTTTGTTCCATCGAAGGAACTTAAAACCTTGTTATCTGCAAAAGACAAAATGTTATTTATGTGCATGTTGATGAACTTGGGGAGAATATCCTCATGTGCAGTCAAGAGAAGGTATGAGGAGATCTGTGGCAGTACACTAACAACTTTTAAAAAATGTCTTCTTTACTGAATACAGTAGCTCTGCAGGTCATAAACCACTTTTTGGTGTTACATCCACATCCCCACCTCCACATGCACAGGTTCCATCGGGAAAAGCAGTTGTCAGTGCTCCACATTTCAGCAGTGGAGACTTGGTTTACTCTTTTCCACAAATCAAACGAGCAGAAAACTGATCACAGTACTTAAAAGATGCACTATATTTTTTTTCCTAAGGATTACAGGATACTGTAGTTAACACTTTTTTGTGGTTCTTTCTCAGAACAGGTGAGCACGAGCCTTGAAAAAGAAGACAAACCACCCACCCTTCATAAATTAGAACTTCCAGGTAAACTTTCCCACATATGCAAATATGCAGCTGGGTTTCACCTGGAACTACTTTTGTGCCAGAACTTTAGGAGGAATAAATTCCACTTATAGCTCCAGGAGATATTTGTGATTAATTTTAAGATTCAGCAGGGTACAGTAGAGCACGCCTATAATCCCAGTTACCTGGGAGGCTGAGGCAAGAGGATCACAAGTTCTAGAACAGCCATGACAACCAATAGGACCAAGAGGAGAAGAATCCTTGACAAAAGCCAGGAGGCTCAAAATCTGGCATGAAAAAAAAGGGGTGTCTCCTTGATGACATCACAAATCTGCATCAAATGATTTTTGCAACCAGGAACCACCTCGGGTTAGTTACATCAGTCACCTTAGGTTACTCTTCTTTTACAATTAGGAGTCCCAAGTTATAAAGCAACACACAAGCATGGTGAAGTAAAGAAGAAAAGGGTGGAATTTAATCTTTATTTACAGGACACTGTAAGATATGAAATTCCACATAGAAATAAGAAACCCATTTAGAGGACAAGTTTCATACAGTATGTACAGTTTGGAACTGTTCAAGTATAGTTTTGTTGTAAAAAGTGCTACAATAACAAACCACATTTAAAAAGAGCTCTTAGTAGAGAAACAGTAAGACAAACTTATACCGAACACAGTACACAACAAACTTTATGCCTCAGCTGTACAGCCTAGAAGTTAAAGGTCCCAGGAGTCCCATCTTGAACTTGGAAGGTATAGCCCTCAGAGGTAGTTTCTGGCACAACATTTTGATCTTCCTCTTCCTGGAAAGATTTAAAAACAACAATACTATAAACCACAAACATGGCACACTTCTAAGCAATAGCCTGCCTAGCAGTCTGCATTTATTCTTTTGTTTCTGTGGTACTGGGGTTGAACCCAGGGGTGCTCTGCAATTGAGCTAGATCCCCAGTCCTTTTCATTTGTATTTTGAGGCAGGGTCTCACTAAGTTGCCCAGGCTGGCCTTGAACTTGCAATCCTGCCTCAGCCTCCTAAGGATCTGGGATTATAGGTGTGTACCACCACACTGAGCAAATCAGTGTGCATTTATTCCTAAGAGCTTCATCTGCATATTTCACCTTTATTTGTGCACCATATTCTAGTATCTGACATAGGGAGGAAGAGAAAGAGGGCTGCTAACACTTGGTCAATTTATTAGTGCCTAAGAAAAGGTTCTGAATGGGTTAAGGAATGCTACTACACTGACAGAAAAGTTGAATTTTTTCTTCTCCACCTATCACTTTTCAGTAGGAAAGGAAGCAACACTTATTAATCAACACACAGAACGATCCTAAGCTTAGCCCACTTCTCCATCAACTTCCACAGACATCCATAAACAGCCTTGGGATACTCTTAAGATGTCCCCAAGGCTGTTCATTAAAGTAATCTCTTGGGTTAAATACCACCATCAGGCCAAATGTTAGAGGAGCAAATAAATACAGTAAATCCTACAAACACTGATAAGTTTGCTCTACTTAACAAGAACACAGGACTCATTTTAAAAAGTACAAAGGCAAAAATTTCATGAGCTTGACTTTACATGTGTATTTTCCAAGTTAATATTACCATCCGTTACTCACCTCTACTGAAAAATACTTCTCAATCAAGTTTAATGAGGCCTTGTACACAGACTCATTTTCGTGGTTCTGTAGAGCTTCAATTTTGTCCAAACCTCCACATTCTTCAATCATTATACTCAGTTTCTCAGTTTCACCTAGTTTCTCAGCAGCCTAAAAAAAAATTTCCAAGTTTACTTGCCTGTACTCTGAATGTTGTTTCAATGACAAAGACATCCATATTTTCATATTAATATCCAGCAGACAAAAATAAATCCTTAACAGTTGCTTCAATAACCCTTGATAATTTTATGTCCATTTTACATTTTCTTGAAATTTTCAAGGTGCTCAAATCTCTAGCAACTACTATTTATTATAGTTGTCAACCACAGAGATCTTAGATCTCAACCTTTTCCACGCATCAAAATCACATAGGCAATTAGTAAAGTAACACTACATTCAAGTTCAATTGATCTGCCCTGAAAACAGAATTATTCCTCTGTAAAAACATCTTAGATAATCTCAAAGTGTAGTGAAGGTGAAGAATCACTGATTAGGGCCAAACATGGCTTATGATGTGCTAAAAATACATTTCTCTGGACTATTTATTTATATTAGTAAGAATTTATTAAGTAGGGGCTGGGGAGATAGCTCAGTCGGTAGAGTGCTTGCCTTGTAAGCACAAGGTCCTGGGTTCGATCCCCAGCACCCAAAAAAAAAAAAAAGAATTTATTAAGTATAAGAATTGTATGGAATTTAGAGTGGTTACGAGGGAATGAACTTAAGGGTGCTACTACTGAACTACATCCCTAGCCCCTTTACAAAATTTCTGAATATCTTACCAAGCTGGCCAAGCTGGCCTCAAACTTGGCAATCCTCTTGCCTCAGCCTCCTTCCAAGTAGCTGGGTAGGGCATACCACCACATCAGGTGAAAATTATATTTTTTTAAAAGGCCTCAGTTTTTAGGAGATACATAAATATACAGATGACATAACTGATTTGCCTCAAAATAATTTTGGGGTTTTAGATGAGGGGAATAGGAACACTCCACATCTACAGTAACACTAGCATTCCTCATTCCAGACTGCACTCTATATGTAAAAATCTCCAGAATCCCAAGTGTAGAAGTCGATGAGTAGGACTTATCAACCACCAATCACTATGACAAACTGTCAGATGCTGGCATGCTTGGTTAAATTAGAGATGGAATCAAAAGAAAAATAATTAGATAAATGAGTCATTCAAATTTAATTTCACCAAAATTTGGTATGGGTAATCTCCACTGAAGGACCTGACTTTAAGACACATACATCATCCACTTCCCATCTCCTTTGTATCACTTGTAATCCCACTGGATCTTTTATCAGGTGTGGTCCAGCTGGGCACGATGAGTAGTCCCAGCTATTCAAAAGGATGAAGCAGGAGGATGGCTTAAACCTAGGAATTCAAGAGTAGCACTGGCAAGAGACCCCATTCTTCAAAAAAGAGAATGTGGTTCCACCTCAACGGACTTCCTGATTCAGATTCTATGGCCTACTGAGTACACTTAACTGCCCCCACCAAGTCTAAATAGTAAAATGATTATGACAAATGAAAATTGAAACAAATGCTACCTTGTTAGGACTTACCTGAAAGATATTTGAAATGGCATCCAGAATAACCAGAATAATTTTGGTATCTTTCGCAGTTAAAAGGTTCATCAATGGTTCTATTATGCCACAATGAACAAGGTATACAATCTGTTCAACTGTCCCACCACTTGTATAATTGGTCACAGCCCATACAGCTTCCTTTTGTGTCTTAAAGTCTGCCTGATAAGCATAAGAAAATGGTTTTGCTTCAGAAAAGTCATACAAATGATATCCCAAAGGTACTATCTCACAAGAAAAATGAGTAAAACTACCCAACTGGTTTTATCCAACCTTGAATGAAAGGGGTTAATAGCTATTATGCACTATACAACAATGTCCTTTAAGAATCTTGCTGGGGGGGGGGCTTGCCTAGCATGTACGAGGCACTGGGTTTGATCCTCACTACAACATAAAAATAAACAAGTAAAAATAAAAGTATTTGGTCCATCTACAAATAAAGAAAAAAATTAAAGAATCTTGTTGGACATGGTGGGGCACACTCACAATTCCAACAGCTTTGGAGGCTGAGGCAGGAGGATCACAAGTTCAAGGCCAGCCATAGCAACTTAGTGAGACCCTATGTCCCCAGTTTAAAAAAAAAAAAAAAAAGAGCCAGCAGGGCAAAGCACCTCTGGGTTCAATCCCTAGTACTGGAAAAAAATCTTACCAGGCAAGCCTCCCCATAAATACCAAAGGTCATCTGATTAAATCCTAAGATTTTGTTACCTTAGAGAGCACACCAACAAGGAATGGGACTAATCCATGATTGACAACTTGCTGTATCTGGTCCTGTCGGCCAGCTGTGATGTTTGACATTGTCCATGTAGCTTCCTTCTGAATATTAGTTTTGGGGTTAGTTAGCAGGCTTGGAAAGACTGCAAGTGCACCTGCATCTATCACAACTTGAGTCTGTTCATCTGTTCCAGTCACAATATTCCCTATAGCTCGTAAAGCAGGAGTCTGAAAAGAAAAAAAAAAAAAATTATGCTGATGGTTACACCTTTTACTTTTTCTAGCATTGTCCAAAAGTTCTCTATCCTAAAAGTTTTGACAAGCAAGAGGCCCATCATTGCCTGAAAATAAATAATATTTCAACATTATCAATCCTACTTTTATTCTGTAATCTAATGATTAACTTACCACAATTGGCAATTCAGAAGCTCCCAGAAGCTTCACAAGTTGGGGCACAACTCCTGTTTTCACAACCATTTCAATGCGTTCATTTGGACCATCAGTAAGGTAGGAAATAGCCCAGCAGGTATCAGCTAGTACTTCTGGATCATCATGATGCAGGAGACGAACTAAAGTGGGAAGAATTTGCTCAACAGCATCTAATGGGGGTGCAGGATTCTTGTTGCGACAAAGGTTTGAAAGTGTCCAGGTGAGATTACGTAAGTAACCACACTAGGGAGAAAGAAAAAAGGAATGATGGCCTGTCCTACGAAGGTAGGAGAAATCAGAATAAAAACACAAGTAGCTTTACTTATGTCAGTAACTTACTGCTAAAGTTGACATATCAGGAACTGCAAGAAGAGCCAGCAGTGGGTCCACTGCGCCATATTTGATAACCAAGTCTCGGAAAACTGAACCATCACCTGAAAACAAAAGCAAGATTAGGCCTGGGGTTGTGGTTCAGTGGTACAGTGCTTGCCTCAAGTGCATGGGGCACTGGGTTCGATCCTCAGTACCACATAAATAAATAAAATATAGGTATTGTATCCATCTACAACTAAAAGAATTTTTTAAAAAAAGATTAATTGCATTTACTTGTCCAGCACCATCATTGTTCAGTGACTGAATACACCATCAGAAATTCCCTAACTTACTTAGATGCCTCTCTGGTGCCTTTTTTAGATGCCTCTCTCATCCATAATAAGGGCCTAAAGCAAGATTAAAACGTGACACAAAGGTCACTATTAATTGTAACACAGCCCTTTTCCCACCTCATTATGATTAGATACATTCAGTCAAAAGAATTTTAAGTGCGCATACCTGCAATGTTTCCTAGAGCCCACACAGCTTGTTCACTGATGTGAGCGTGTGGAGATGCCAAGAGAGAAATGAATGCTGGGATAGCACCTCCATCCACCACAGCCTTGGTCTGTTCTGATGTTCCAGAAGCAATGTTAGTGAGAGCCCATGCAGACTCAAACTGAATGGGACTACAATCAGTTCGGCCCAAAAAGGACACAAATTTCGGAATCAAACCAGCCCGGATTATGTTGTCTATGGGGGGCTGTTTCTCCCGAGAAAGCAATTTCCTAAGAGGATAAAAAGAGAAACAAAAGTTGAAGGTGATTAACATTTATGAGAAAACCAATTTAAAATGGTTGAACGTTTAGAACTTTAGACAATCTTTTTAAATGGAGCACTACATGCTGAAGACAATGTGATAAGCTGCTGAAGAGATGACATACAGTGCTATATACTTGGGACAGCTAACTACCTTTTTCCCCAAAACTGAAAATATTGACCGTAACGTAGATTGCTTCCCTTTGCATCCTCACAAAAATCTATAATATACTTTGACTTGAAGTGCCACTTTGACAAAAAATTTGTTTTTAAAGTATACCAAAAAATTAATAGTAATTATCACTCAGGGTGAAACTTTAGGGAACTATACAAAAGTATAGTTTAAAATGTCACCTACAGAAAAAACTTTTTTTTTTTTTTTTGCTTTGAGACAGGGTCTAAGTTGCTGAGGCTTGAATTTGATTCTCCTGCCTCAGTCTCCTGAGGTGCTAGGATTAGAGATGTGTGCCACCACACCTGGTTTCACCTCAGGAGAAATTCTAAGCCTAAGGCTGGCTTAAACTTACCCACACCATCTGTCTGTTCTTCCCAGCCAAAAAATTCTAATAAGTCTAATTTTGTAGGTTGCCCATGCTAGAGAACATAAGACTTACCTAGCAGCTTGAGTAGCTTGGAGTTGGCTTTCCAAATTGTTGCTGTTTATGCCTTTGACAATGTCATCAACAGACCAATTTACAGTGCCCTGAAAGAAAAGTGGAAATTTACAAATTATTTTTAAGACCAAATATAAACAAAATAATCCATGCTTGCCATTGTTTAGACACTTAGATTTATAGTCAGTTACTAAAAGTTTAGCCCTACATTTAACTTTGCCTGCTAAATATTATTTTATATGTAAAACAGTTTTGGTCCTTCACTGGAGTCTCAAGTTATTTAAGCACTCTGACTTCAAAAATTTAGAGCAGGGGCTAGGGTTGTGGCTCAGGGATGGAGCACTTCCTAGCATGCACAAGGTACTGGGTTTGATTTTCAGCACCACACATAAATAAATGAATAAGATAAAGGTTTATCAATATTAATTTTTTTTTTTAAAATTTAGAGCAGACAGGTTATTACTACATTGGTCTCAATCACTTGCATACAGATATGCTTTGCGGGAGAAAGAGACAGGAGCTATAGGCAATGTACTGGGTATTTTCATAACTAAGCATGTAATGTATATAATTTCCAAGTTCGAGTTCTACAAACATAAAAGTTGTATGCTGAGTCACAGCAGAAGGATTTGAGAACCAATGCTTCCATTAATTAAAAAATAAGACAGTGTCAGCTGGGTGCCACTGCTCCCGCCAGTAATCCCAGTGGCTCAAGAGGCTGAGGCCCTAAGCAACTTAGCAAGTCTCAAAATAAAAATTTTTAAAAAGGGTTGGGGATGTGGCTCAGTGGTTAAGTGCCCCTGGGTTCAATACCAGGTACCAAAACCCAAAAGGAGTGTCCCTTTCTCTAGGAGCTCACAACTTAACAGTAAATGTGACAGGAAGACAAATATAAGTATTACAGGCCAGGCACAGTGGCACACACCTATAATCCCAGAAGCTCAGGAGGCTGAGGCAGGAGGATCATGAGTTCAAAGTCAGCCTCAGCAACTCAGTGAGGACCTAAGCAACTCAATGAGACCCTGTCTCTAAATAAAATACCAAAAAAAGGGCTGCGGAGGGGATTCAGTGGTTAAGTGCCCCTGAGTTCAATCCCTGGTACAAAAAATAAATGAACGAATCAACGAATAAATATTTCTAGACAACATTCATTCTGTATTTTCTGTAGAAACAGGAACTATAGAATCCTGAGAATGGTGTGTCTCCTGTTAGGAGATAGTATTTGAGTAATAGTACCCTAGAAAAAGCACACAGGAGTCAGGAGTTGTGTTGCACACCTGTAATTACAACTACTCAGGGGCCTGAGGGAGGAGGATCACAAAGTGGAGACCAGCCTCAGCAACTTAGTGAGACCCTGGGGTATGGGTATATCTCAGGGTAGAGTACCTATAGGTTAAATAAAATACCAACAAACAAAGAAAAAAGCTCACAGGAAGAGCTGGAGGTACAGTTCAGTGGTAGAGCTCATGCCTAGAACGCGAAAAGCCCTGAATTAGATCCCCAGAACTTAGGAAATGGAAAAAAAAAAAAAAAAAAAAAAAACAGCATTCAATGGGAATAAAATAAAGGTAAATGTAGAGTGCTAAAGGAGAACATAATGTGGAGGGAAAAAAAAATGTAGGCCTGTGCCCAGTATTTTTTAAGATGAAAGGGATACATCCAAAGATCTAAACTGGGTCTAATTTATTGAGGTCCTTCATATAGAGTACTGATTTAGAGCAGAGAGAACATGCCTGAAACAGTAATCAGACATCATTTAATGCTGGGGATACAGTCTGAGAAATGGCGTTGTTTGGTGATTTTTATCCTTGTACAAACATCTCAGGATGTATTTACACAAACCTGGACAGTACAGTCTACAACACTCCTAGGCTAAAGGTATATGAACTATTGCTCCTGGGTTACAAACCTATACAGCATGTTATTGTACCTATAGGCAATTCTAGCACAATGTCAAGTATTTGTGTATCCAGCATATTTAAATGTAAAAAAGGTATAGTAGAAATACAGTAAAAAGATTTAATCCTCATTTTATTAGTTCTTTTTCATCTTGAACTTTATATACTTTTTAAATTAAAAACTAAGATATGAGTATACACATCAGCCTAGGCCGGTACAGGGTTAGCACTACATGTGTCACCCTCTTCCACCTCCCCATCTCAGCCCACCAGAGGTCTACAGAGGCAGTATTGCACATGAATCTGGCACTTCCTATAACAGTGCCTTCTGAAACACCTCCTGAAGGATCTGCCTCAAGCTCTTTTTAAGAAGGAATCATTCTTTTTAGAAATGTGCCCATGGTGGTTTGCTTTTGTTGTTTTCATCACAGTTTTGCTTATTAAGGAGAAAATGTACTATGAACATATTCTATTCATGAAAACACTTTCAGTCCATGTTTTGGACTCCCATACTGAAGATTGAACCTGGTGACACTGAGCTACATCCCCACACCTTTTCATTTTTTGGGGGGCAGGTTCTAGATAAGTTGCTCAAACTATCCCTGAACTTATGATCCTCCTGCCTCAGTCTCCCAAATAGCTAGGATTACAGGCTGGCAGTCCAATGCTCAGCTTAAATATTTTAAGAAGCTTATTGAGGCTACAAAACCTTCTGTTCAATCCTTCACTTCTTGAGGAGTTTTTTTTTTTTTTTTTTTTTTTTCCTGCAGTTTTCTTTTTCTCTTGTCTCTTCTTTAGCTAAGCATTCCTATTCCAGTTCCATTATAATCCTATGGGAGCACCATATTTACAGTCTGTATTTAAAGTAAACAGTGTGGCACACAACTGTAGTTTTGGAAAATTTTAAGAAAAGAGTATATGACACGGAATTCAGGGAATAAGATAAATTAGGACATTACCATAAATATTTCAGGAGGAAAAAGACTTGAACACTGATGATAAAGAATACCAAAAAAATTAAAAATAAAAAAAATAGAGAACATCAAAAATGTCTGAATTAAGTTGCAAAGTGGTTAGTTCTGAACACAGTTAACACTGAAACAGTTAGGTCAAGGTACCAGCTAGCAGCTAGAAATGCAGAGAACCTGCAGCAAGGTCAGAACCCAAAGACTTTGGAATCAGCTTCAGTAGATTATAGAGGATGAGTAGAAAAGAAGACAATAAGAACTGCTGATTGGGAACAGAAAATAATCTTCACTAATTGATAGTCAAAACCATAATACTATGGAATATTATTTAAATTTCCAAGAAACATTCATACTGATTTTCTGGATTTACTATAATTCATAAACTAAACTATATTTACCTGGTTGTTGCGGTTTTCCTGTAGTGGCGAAGTAGCATCATCAGGAAAGGAGCTTACATTTCTCCTTTTCAGCATCTGGTCATCCTTCTTAGCTTTCCTCAGCTCCACATTAACTTCTATTCGGCGCCGCCTCATTTCCTTGAGAAAAGATAATGGATCATTTCACCTACCACATCAATTTTTGTTGCCAAGTAAGGGCATTTTAATTAAAAAAAAAAAAAAAAAAAATCCTTCTAAGTCTTCCCTCCTTCTCAAGTATCCTCTCATTTGAAAAGTACTACAAAAAAACAACAGAAGGTACTCACTGTACTGTCTTTTCCCTTGTTCTTGAATCTGTTAAGCCGGGCAGCTGGTGAATTAGCATTCTCATTGGTGGACATGGTTATGAGACAAAGGGAGAAAGCTAAAAGATGGGAGAGAAAAAACTTCCCTTTTATCATTTTGCTTTGTCAATAATGAAACCAAATAAGAATAGAATTATCAAGCAAAAATTGAATCCACCTCTATACCAAGAAGGAACTTCAAGTTTTCCAGTGCTATGGATACAGTTTTAATCAAAGGATAATTGTCTCCTGCTCTCTAAAAGGAAACTGTGCATCAGAAATATAATTCAAGCCATACAAATTTAAAATCTCCTGTAACCACATGAAAACAAAAAGCAAAATTAATTTTGATATTTTAACAACACATCCATCCAAAATATTTCTCAAAATGGTATCAATATAAAAAATCGGGATTTTTACATTTTTTTTTTTTTTACACATTTTGGAAATCCAGTGTGTATTTCACATAGCACACAGTGTGTCTTACACAGAATACTGCTATTTCATTTTGAACTAGTCACTTTTTAAGTGCTCAGAAGCCACAAGCTCTGGTCACCACATCATTGGCACTCTAGAGTTCATTATAGTTAATGGAACACAAAGTAGGGGACCCCGGTTCACTTAAAAAAAAAAAAAATGTCCTTAGGGCACTAAATCCAGATCCTCTGAAGGCGCTCCCTGCCTTACTGTCTTTTAAAATGACCAAAATGAGCCCACTGTCCAGACTTGAAAGTTAAATAAAAATCGGTGCATCGTGCCAACACTGCAAACTTGTGACACTGGGCTGCATCTTCAGCATCTCGCACACATTTTCATTTTCAAAGATTTCCAGTGAATGTATCCAATTAGAATGACATCAATTGTGCGTCAGACTGTCACTTAAAAGCATACTCCAGAAGATGACAAAAGCCAAAGCCCTCCTCACAATTTGCTATCTTTTAATTCCACTATGCTCGTTCACTGTGCTGTGACACTGTGACAAGTCTACCTAGGGCCTATGTGTTGGGGAGAGCCTTCTCCAACTGCCACCTCTACCCTCATCTCCAGCCTCTCTGCCCTTGTGTCCCCAGCCCCTTCCCCGAGAAGATACAGCGGGGAATGGGTGGAGAGGCCAGGGACACCGTGCCCACCCTGGGACATTCGCCCTCGGTCCTGTCTCCTGGATTCTCCGGGCCGCGACGCGCTGCGGTTGGCAGCGCCTAGGTCCCGAGAGCCCCCACCCCGCATTGCGAAATTAACCCGCCTGGTCAACGACCGACGCCCCAAGGCCGCGTCAACCTGGGAGGCCAAGGCCAGGCCCAGAGTAAACCCCGGGCCTCCCTCCCGCCGTCCACAAACCGAGGGCCGACCGCTGGCCAACAGTTCCCTCGGACACCGGCTGTGGTCTGAGTCTGTACCTGCACAGCGGGCTCAGGCTTCCACAGGAGGCGGCTCGCAGGTTGCGGATCAGCTGCCCTCGAAACGTCCACCGCGGCTCAGCCCAGAGACGGTGTGCCTCGTGCAGCCGGCCGGCGCGATTTAAATTTCCCGGTGACTCCGCACTCCGATTGGCTGGTTCGAGCCTAAGCTGTGCACCCATTGGTGGATTTGAAAAACACGTTAGGCGGGGAGTGGGGGGGCGGGATAGGGCCTAGAAGAAGGGGAGCACAACATCGCGAGATGAGGGAGTGGCCCGGCGATCCCAGAGCACTTTGCAGGCTGGAGTGGGCGGACTCCAGGACCCGGCATGCAGCGCGAAGGGGCGGTTCACAGCCCCTTCTGGCCCCAGCTTAGGGGTGCTCCGCGTTTGTGCGGTGTTTGTGGTCCTGTTTCTTGTTTCTGCGCTGGTGCCTTAAATAATACAAAATGATCCTAAAACTCATTATATTAAGAAAAAATCAATATTTTTTTTTCTCATAGGAAGGGACTTGGCAGGAGTTTCTGGACGCGGTGGAGCAGATTTGTTGCATTTTTCAGTTTCGATTTTTTTTTTTTTTTTTTTATTGTGCATGAGACCATGTAGAAGCTGCAAATTTGGTAACAAAATTTATATTATGACTCTTTCTCCAAACTCTTTTTTAACTTTACAGTTTAAAATAATTTCAAATACAGAATCGCAAAATCTTACCTAGATTTGCCAAATATTTTGTCACTTTTGCTATTTCGATGTAGACGTGTATACGTGCATACATATATCTGATTTTTATACATCTTTGAGCCTTTTCAGTGTTTCAGAAATATGTCCCTTTATCCCTGAATATTTCAAAATGTGTCAAGGCGGGTGGGAGACCTTCCCTTATATAATCACACAGCAAATCATCAAAGTTTTGCCATGTATTTCTTTTTAAAATACATCAAAGATGGTTTTGAGCATCTGAATCACGGGTCGTTTTTGTTTTCGTTCTGCAGTTTTCCTGTGTCCCCAAAAGGGAGTATTGTAGGAAAATTATATTGGTTTATTTTTTACTACAAGTAAATTCAAACTGAACTTTGTCCTCCCTTGCAGGCATTCATGCCAGCCTCACTTGGTGTGTCCCTGCCAAGGAGCTCATAGGGGGTTGCTCTTACTAGCACTTGGCATAATCCCATCCCCCTAAATGGAAGAATGTGGAAAGAATTCATTCCTAAGCCAATCACTGCAAAGCATTTTCTTGGCTACTGTGAATGGTTCAGGGGCAGGCACATGACCTAAATTCATCCATTTGGGAAGCCTATCCCTTTTGTTTAGTGGTTGAAGGAAAGCAGGCACTGTTCTTTAAAACAAGAATGTGAGTCCTTAGAAATTGAGTAAGAAAATTTGTAGAAAAATCTTGAGAGCTCTGACCAACAGTCTGCCCTATGCCTGAAGGTTGCAGTGATACTTCTGAAGGTTTGCACACTTATGTGATCCAATGCATTTCCTTTATTGTTAAATTGGTTTCTCTTTTGCTTGAGAAGATGTTCCCAGAAGTATTCTGAGCCGGGCATGGGTGGTACACACCTGTAATTCCAGTAGCTTGGGAGGCAGAGGCAGGAGGATTGCAAGTTCAAAGCCAGCCTCAGCAACTTAGGACCTGTTTCAAAAAAATTAAAATTTAAAAAAGGGCTGGGGATGTAGCTTAGTAGTAAAGCACCCCTGGGTTTGATCCCCAGGACAAAAAAAAAAAAAAGTATTCTGAGTGTAGTAAATTAATTAATATATTTGTCACATTTCTCTGAGGTAGAACTATTATCTCAACAGATGAGAAGACAATCTTGAGTGCTTAAGTAATTGCCTAGGCTTATGTGGCCAAAATATGACAGAGACAGGATTTGGACCCAGACATTATATTTCCATGATCCTTGTTCTCATTCTCTATTCTGTACTGCAACTTGAAAATGACCTGAAACAGAAGTATAATGTGAAAGTTGCAGTTGAAGAAAAGATAGTGTTGTTCTGAGGAACCATACTCTACCACTCCTGGTGTTGTAGTTTAGATGGAAATACAGGAAGGGCCTTATCTGGCCTAGGCCAATGGGAACATTCCATTCCCCAAACACAGAAGTTGGTACGGTGGTTGTGATGGTGTGGTTTGACTATGGCTTGAGAGTATCCCCAATGGAAGCCTGGTCCCCAATGTGGCAGAGTTTGAGAGACTGTGGAATCTTCAAGAAATGTGGCCTAATGGGAAGTAGTTAGGTCATTGGAGGCTTGCCTCAGAAGGGACCAGTGTCATATGATGGGACTTGCGTCAGTTCCTGAGAGAGTGGGTTGTTATAAAAAGAGCAAGTCTGCCGACATAGTGGCACATGCCTGTAGTCCCAGCTACTTATAGGCTAAGGTAGGAGGATTGCAAGATGGAGACCAGCCTGGGCAATTTGGCAAGATCCTGTCTCAAAAATAAAAATATGTGGGTTGGGGCTGTAGCTTGGTGGCTGAGTGCTTACCTGGCATATGTGAGGCACTGGGTTCGATCCTTAGCACCACATAAAAATAAATATATAAAATAAAGGCATTCTGTTCATCTACAACTGCAAAAAAAATTTAAAATAAATAAAAATAAAAAGAGGGTCTGTGGTGGTAGCTCAGTGGTAGAGTGCTTGCCTACCATGTGTGAGGCAGTGGGTTCAATCCTCAGCACCACATAAAAAATAAATAACTAAATAAAATAAAGGTATTGTGTCCATCTACACCGAAATAAAATAAAAGATGTAACTCAGTGGTAAAGGACCCTTGGGTTCAATCCCCAAAACCACTAAATAAATAAATTGAACTAAATTAAATAAGCTTGGCCCTGAATGTTTCTTGCCTCCTATCTCACCTTGTGATATTTCTATTGTTCCTTCTCAAAAGTGCTTCTGCCATGATGCCATATGCCAAGTTGTGATGTAGCCAAGATGGCCCTTGTCAGAGCTGAACAGGTGCCAGCATCATGCTCTTTGGACCTCCAAATCTATTAAGCTAAATAAACCTCTTTTCTTTGTACAATAGCTAAAACCTCGTATTTTGTTATAGCAATGTAAAATAGTCCAAGACAGTGATAAAGATGTAACAATGAGATCAAATGTTCACTGAAACCTTTGACAGTAAGATGTTCTTCCACTGGACTGTGTGCTGTGATTATGTGAACCTGAGAATGGAACTGTTCCAGAGAAGCAAATCCAAAAGGTAGATCCTAGAGACAAAGCTGAATCAGCTCAAGCCTGAAGCTGGTTGTATTCGTGAACTCTGATTACAGCTCAATAAATCCCCTTTTTCACTAAGACAAATAAAGCTGAGTGTTGTGTGACTTGCATTGGAAGGATTCCTTAAGTGAGATTTTAATCCCCTTACCAACTCCACTAGAATGGAAGTTCAATGAGAGCAAGAGTCTTGATCTATTTTTTTTTTTTTTTTTTTTTTTTTTTTTTTTTTGGTGCTGGGGATCAAACCCAGGGCCTTGTGCTTACAAGGCAAGCACTCTACCAACTGAGCTATCTCCCCAGCCCCAGTTTTGATCTATTTTGTCCACTACTTGGAACAGTGTCTGGCAGGTGGTAGGTAGACAATAAATTTTCATTAGATGAATGAATGATACAGGTGCTTCTGAGACTTCAGTTAGGCTGAAATTTAACTTATATAGGCCTGAATTTCTAAGATGCTATCAGGAGATTTAAAACTGAGAATAGATGGCATAAACAGTAGCTTAAAGTCAGGAACATGAATAAATTATCTAACAGAGGGTAAGTACAAGTATATCCAGAAAAAGGCCGACCAAGCCATAATTCAATGGATTGGATGGCTTATATGATTGGTAAGAGACATGGCCGGAGCTGGGGAGATAGCTCAGTTGGTAGAGTGCTTGCCTCCCATGCACAAGGCCCTGGGTTCAAGACACATGGCCAATGACATTCGAACACTGAGACTCTAGATCTAACCATATCTGTAATCAGAATACCCTTGGTACTACCATTTAATAAGCCCAGGTATTCTTTGTATGTTCCAGATAAACCATCTTAAGTTTCTGTCCCAAGTGGAAGATTTCTAACTAATGACTAATAATGATCTTGTTACTTGCACCCAAGAGTTCTAGTATTTCCATAGTCTGCTAGACTGCCGCAACAAAATATCACAGGCCAACAGATTTAAAGAACAGAAAGTTATTTTCTTAAAATTGCAAAAGCTTTCTGGTATCTCCTCTTATTAGGGCACTTACCCAATGTGAGGGTCCTACCTTCAGAACCCCAGCTAGCCCTAATTACCATGCAAACCCCCCATCTCCAAATATTATACTGGGGCTCAGGGATTCAACTTATGAGTTGGGCTGGGGGAGACAAACATTCAGTCCATAACATCCATTCAGATTTGCTGTCTTATAAACCTGAATATTGAGCAGAAACATGCAGAGAAATAATGGGACTAGAGCTGAGCGGTCAGAAAGCAGCAGCCTAGAGAAAGACAGGGCCCACGTGCTGCTGAGGTTGACATCCTTTGGTTTCTGCCTTCCTTCTAGGCCTTCTTGTTAACTCATCTTTCAGTTCTGTGAATTACACATTTTTCAAATTCCCTTTCTGAGGCAGAAATTGCTAATTCTCCACTGAAGCTCACATTCCACTCTCCATTTGGAATAATCATTGTTGGAAAGTGACTGCCTAGCCATCTATTTCCCAGTCTCCTTAGATCTGGTGGGACCATTCATCTAGTTCACATGAACATGATGTTTGTCTTCTGAATCTTAGGAAGTTATTATGTCTTTATCTCCTTTTTCTTGGCTTGAAGCAGATGAGCATGACCACAGTGGGGCCATATGTGGAAGATGTTGGAGCTGCATATGGAAGTATTCTGGGTCCCTGTATCACCTGCCACTCAGAAACTCCTATCTTAGGTTTTCCATGAAGCGGGGGGGAGTCTTTTGTGAAAAGTCACAGATATATTGTAGGGTTTATCTTTTATAGCAGCTAGAGTGACTCTTTAAGTAACACAGTTCAAAGTTGGCTTTTGTCGCTAGTAACCCAAATCCCCAAATTGAATGAAGAATTAGTACTGGGATTAAGAAGTTGGCAAAAGACTCACAGAAAAAGAGGCATTTTTGAACTGTTTAGATCAGGACTGAGATCGTATGAAAGGTGGGGATTTCATTGATATTCGGATGTGAGAGATGGCAGTCCATGGATCGCTTTAGTGCAAATGACCTACTTAAGCTATCAGTCACTGAAAGGGAAGTGCTGGGGACAGAACAGTTGTAGTGATAAACACATTTAAAGGGGTTGAGGAAAGCCGAGGGGGGCTCAGCTGGCATGCTCATGTTGAATGATTTCCAATGACTTTTCCCCTCTTGGGGAACATATGGTAATGTCTAGGGACATTTTTGGTTGTAACTTGAGAGGTGGATGCCACTGGTATCCAGTGACTATGGTGTTGCTTAACATCTTACAGACGCACTGAACAACCCCTGACAAGAAAGAATTGTTCAGATTGTGGCCAAGAAACCCTGAATTAGCTAATAGGAACTAAGAAAACTCAAATTCAGAATTTTTGCCTCAAGGAACTGAGAGTCATTTGCTCTTCAGCCATAAAGTTGGGTGGACACAACAGCACTCCATGATGAATTAGAAGCAGGGAAGGAGGGAGAAGAAAATCATATGAGCAAGAGATTGACTTTTCCAGCTGCCCCCTTCTTACCTTAATAGACATTCGGGTCATGCAATGACCACTTTGGTGGGCAAGACAAAGACACATCTGCATGATGTGTTGGCATTAGCTGAAGAAGATTGCTCCCAGTCGATGGCCTCAGGTGGAGGTGATCCTGAAGAGGAGTAAACACTAAAACCCTGATGGGCAGAACTTTGAGCAGCACCCTTTCTGATACACCACTTTCCTAAAAGGACAGATAGCTTGAGGGGAGGACCTACACTAGAGAACTAAAAACCAGCTTGGCTAGCTGGTTGGCAGAATGGACATAAACTGTTTACACTGCCCAGCAGATAATTACTCTTCTGCCATAAGAGTAATTTCTGAATTTCCTGAGGGAACCAGTGCTCACTCAAATCAGTCCTTGTAATTGGGCAAGATGGACTTCACCCCAGGATGGACTCCAACTGGCATAAGTCAAGGAGAGTAATCCTACAGTAAATCACAGTGGTTGATTCAGAGCCTGTGACAATTTGGATAAATAGAGCTGGACATGGGACTTCTCAGACAAATAGGAGACAGATGCCCCCCTCTACAACTGAGAATTATGATAATATATGCAAAGTCTGGAGCTGTTGTAAATCTCTCCTTATGAGGAAAGAACTTGCTTGAGAATGGAACAATATATCTGTATAGAATAAGAAACAAGAGAATAACCAGATTCTGGTGACACTTTTAAACCCCTGATCAAGACACACCTGAAGGAAAACCTATTTTTAGATTTAGTTGTATAAGTTGGTAAATTCGTGTTTGAGTCAGCTTTTTCTCTGCTGTGACCAAAAGACCTGACAAGAACAATTTTAGAGGAGGAAAAGTTTATTTGCAATCACGGTTTCAGAGGTCTCAGTCCACAGTCGGCCAACATCTGTGCCCTAGATGAGGCAGAACGTCAAGGCAGCAGGTGTGACAGAGGGCAGAAGGACGTGATGGAGGAAAGTAGCTCAGAACATGACAATCAGGAAGTGGAGAGAGTGAGTCCTACTCACCAGGGAAAAAATATAAACCCCAAAACATGCCCCCAGTGATCAACCTCCTGAAGCCACACTCCACCTGCCTGCAGTTACCACCCAGTTAATTCATCCAAGTGAATCCCTCTGTTGATGAGGTTGTCTTCCATAACCCAGTCGTTGCACCTCTAGACTTTCTTGCATTGCCTGACACATGAGATTTGGGGGGACACTTCATATTTAAGCCATAACAATTCTCTATTGCTTTAAGCCAATTTTGGATTGGATTTTCTACCTCTGGCAACTGAAAGACAGTCCCAGACTTACAGTGGTTCACTTCATGACTTTGGAGCTTTAACACGGTACCAAAAGCAAAAGGCATTCAGTAGAAACTTTACTTTCACATTTGAATTTTGATCTTTTCCTAGTGTGAGGTCAACTTTCCATTACGTCACAAATGCCGGATAATCAACTTAGAAGGGGGAAAGATTTACTTGACTCAGTTTCAGGCCATGTCTGCTTGGCCTCATCAGCTGTGGTAGGGACAGCATGTCATGACAGGAGCACATGTTGGAGGAAGCTACTCACTTCATGGTAACTGGGAATCCAAATGAGAGAGGAAGGGGCAGGGTCCCCTTGAGGGCATGCCCCCAGCAATATAACCTCCTCCCATAAGGCCCCACCTCTTTAAGGTTCCAGCACCTCCCCAAACTGCCATAGATAGTGGATCAAGCCTTTAACACACAGGCCTTTGGGAGACATTTCAGTGCCCAACAGTAGCTCCTGTTAAGCATTATGATAAGCATTATGATACTGATAAGCATTATGATACTTTCTACCAGTTGGGCTATATGGCCTGCACTCATTATGATACTTTCTCACAATGCTGGGCGCTGCAGGAAGCCGTAGCTTCCAGTCAGCCATGTGACCCCATCAACAGACTCTGTAGTGTCCTGTGGCCAGCATGGTGTTGGATGTCGTGTTTTGTGTTTTTGCATCCATCGTGGCTTCCAGTGTCCATTTGGGTGGGTACATGAGATAGTTAACACTCTCTTATCAAATGGGCTTTTGTTGGATGATTTCGCCCAACAGTGAGCTGCTTTGTTCTGAGCAGGTTTGAGGTATGTTAGGTATACTAGTGCATTTTCCACTTACAATCTCTTCCATCTGTGACTGGTTCATCAGGATATAACCCCATCATTAGGCTGAGGAACGTCTACAGTCCTGGATTCCGAGGAGTGTGGTGGGAGTACTGATGATACATGTGCTTTGGGGAAGGGGCACGTGTCTGGGTCTCTTGGAATGAATTTAGAAGGCACATGTATGTAAGTTACATGAATAGTCACTCAAAGCTCTTAATATCCATGTGGCCATTGCCGATCTCTTTGGTGGAGATCATCTCCTTGCCTAGCCAGGCCAGAGCTTGATTAATGAGATCATAAAATACACGGCCAAGGCAGCAGAGACTAAGGGTCAGGAACACGCACCTCCTGCCACTGAGACTGGTCTGGCTACCTCTCCTGCTGGGTGTCCACCCAGTCCTGTTTTTGACTTCACACCTTGAAGGGACGACTCAATGACTTAGGGGTCAAGACACTTACAATTGATCCTTTCCCTTATGGATGAGGCAGGAGAGACACTGAGTTGGACTGGATCATGTTCACTTTCTGGTGTGTCACTCTGCTGTCAGCACATCTGCAGGTCCTTTGTGTATGTGTGTGTGTGTGTTACTGGGGACTGAATTCAAGGACACTTTACCACATCGTCAGCCTTTTGCAATTTTTATTTGAGATAGGGTCTCCCTAGGTTGCCCAGGCTGGCCTTAAACTTGCTATCCTCCTGCCTCACCCTCCCAGATCAACCTGGCTTCTGCAAGGGTTACTCTCACAGATCTTCACACAACATTTCTCCAACCAAGATATTGCACAGTGAAATTAGGGAATTGCAAATTAAAACAATGGAATATCAGCTAGGCACAGTGGTGCATGCCAGTAATCCTAGCTACTCAGGAGGCTGAGGCAAGGGGACTGTAAATTTGAGGCCAGCCATGGCAAATTAGCAAGGATCTATCTCAAAATAAACAAAATAAAAGGATTGGGGATATAGCTCTGTGATAGAATGCCTGCCTAGCACCTGTGAGGCCCTGGGCTCAATCCCCAGTACCACACATCATCATCATCATCCTCATCATTATCATCATCATCAGAAGAAGAAGAAGAAGAAGAAGAAAAAGAAGAAGACATGATTACATACCATGAGAGACTAGAATGGCTAAAATCCAAAACACCAATAATGCACAAATGCTGGTGAGTATGTGGACCAACAGGAACTCTCATTGCTGGTGAGACTGAATCATGATGTTTGTCATTTACCCAAAATTAGCCAAAAACTTGTATACCCCAAAAGTTGCACACAAATGTGCAGCTTAATTGCCCAAATTTGAAAGCCACCCAGATGTTCTTCAATAGATGAATAAACTGTAGTATATCCATAAAATGGAATATTATTGGGCTGGGGATGTAGCTCAGTTGGTAGAGTGCCTGCCTCGCATGCATAAGGCCCTGGGTTCAATGGGTTCAATTCCCAGCACCACCAAAAAAAAAAAAAAAAAAAAAAAAAAAAGGAATTAAAAAAAAGGAATATTATTCAATGATAAAGCACAAAAAGACAAGAAGTAACCTTAAATGTAGATAGCTGAGTGAAAGAAGCCAATCTGCAAAGCCTACATACTCATGATTCCAACTACAGTATGTGAAACTTTCTAGAAAAGGCCAAAAGGCAAAACTATGGAGACTGTATGGGAGGCTGAGGCAGGAGGATCACAAATTCATGAACTTAGCAAGACCCTAAGACACTTAGGAAGATCCTGTCTCAAAACAAGAAGGACTAGGGATGTGGCTCAGTGGTTGAGTGCCCCTGGGTTTAATCCCAGGTACCAAAACAAAAAACAACTATGGAGACTACAAAAGGATTAATGTGGTTGGAAAGGGATTGTGAGGGAGGAGGAAAGAACCGGTAAAATGCAGAGCCTTTTTAAGGCAGTGAAACTGTTCTGTATGGTACTGTACCCATGCATTGTCTAACCCATGCATAATTTTCTAATATACATTTGGAATATGCTGGACTATGAGTTGTGCAGATCTTCCAAGTGTTCACAAACCACACTGTACATCAAAAAATGATACTCACAGGCTGGGGTTGTAGCTCAGTGGTAGAGCACTTGCCTAGCACGTGTGAGACACTGGATTTGATTCTTAGCACTACATAAAAATAAATAAATTAAATAAAGGTATTGTGCTCATCTAAACTAAAAAAAAAATCTTTTTTAAAAAAAATCACACTCATTGTATAACCTAAGTCATCAGGAAAATGTTTATTTGAAAACTGCCAAGCTCCTGGTGGTGCACACAAAGTATCAATGTTTAAAATGTTTTCTTGAAAGTTTGTTTCATTCACAACAAAGAGTGTCCATTATTTTCTTGGAGTGACATGCTTATTCTTTTCACTTTCTAAAAAATACCTAGAAAATGCCCGAGTTCAAACAATCATACTTCCCTTTAACAAATCAGCTAGTTCAGCCTACGCTCAAACATCCCACTAATGTTTTCGAGACAACCATCATATTTTAGGATGGGGTAGAAGTGGCTTATGAATACTTTCCAGTTTCTTAAACATATGTGCTTGAGAGTTAAGACTCAATACAATTAATCATTTTTTTTTTATTTTAGTTGTCAATGGACCTTTATTTATTTTTTTTATTTATATGTGGTGCTGAGAATTGAACCCAGCGCCTGCTGCGTGCTAAGCACTTTATCACTGAGCTATAACCCCAGCCCCAAATAATTATTCTTATAGCTTCACCTACCACATTGCTAAGTGAAGCTGTTTTTCCCCTCTTCCCATGTCATGAAGGTGAAGAGTTTGACTACCAGTAGCCCACTGCCTCAATTTGCTGTGCCAGTTTTTCACATTATTGCTTCTGCCACATCATCAATACAAATGTCAACCAACAAATAACGTCTTAGCTTTCATGAAAAGCAATTCCTGAACGTCCCATGGTTCACAGGCCACAGGTAATAAAAAGAGTGACATACCATACACAAAAAAAGTAAAAATATACACAAAAATGTCAATAGTGTTTAACTCCAAATGATAGAACTAGGGCTACGTTCAATTTCTTATTATTTTTTTTAAGTTGCAAAGGACAAATATTACACGTCCAAGAAGAAAACAAGTATTTTTAAATCCTACAAATGCAGCATCTACATGCAGCAAGCGTAGAGATATTGTGCATGGAATCGGGAAGTCTCTAAATTCTTATCCAAGATCTAGTTTTAAAATGAAGAGAAAAACCTTTCATCTGGAGGCAAAGAGGAGACGATGAGGTAAACGGATCTAGGTAAGTGGTGCGTGAGAAAGGGCACATTAACAAGTTCTGTTGGGGTGAAAAAGCCTGTTCGCCCTGGAATCGGCCGACGGTCCCCAGCACAGTCCCCGTATATAGCAGATTAATAAATTCATCTTTGTTGAGTAAAAGCAGGAAAGAAAGGGAGAGGGCGGCGAGCTTCAGGAAGTTTAGGGCTGGGGCTCGTGTAAAGCGGAGGACCTGAAGATCTGCGAGTGCTTCCTTGCAACAGCATTAAGGACCGTCTTTCATTGCAGAGTCCCAGGGGACATTGGGAAATGCAAACGCCGGGGCCTGCCCAGGACAAATGAATTCGTATTTGAGAAGGGCAGGCATTGGGATTTTGCTGAGAGTTCACTGTAGCGCCTAGCGTACAGCCACTGTTCAGAACCTTTCACGAAAAACTCAACGGAAAGGAGACCGCTCAGCTGCGGCCCGCGTGCAGCACACGAAGTTCCCGCGGCTAGGGAACTCAAACGCAGGCGCGCGGAGCGGTGAGTGACAGCTACGAGCCGAGAGCGTGGCTAAGGGCCGACTGCGCAGGCGCATGCGATGCCAGGACGACAGCTCAGTAGGGCGCAGGCGCGCGTTGCAGCCGCTGGGGGCAGCCTCAAATCATACGCCACCCTTACGCAAGACGTTGGTGCGCGGGGGCGGTACCGCGATGATGGCATCACGTAAGGAGAAGGTGTGAGAACCCGGATTCTGTGGTGACCCAGTGGCCTAATGGATAAGGCATCAGCCTCCGGAGCTGGGGATTGTGGGTTCGAGTCCCATCTGGGTCGCACGGAGAATAATTTTGGTGGAAAGGTGATTATAAACCCAAAAGTCGACTTTGCAATCGTTATTTCGCTTCTCTGCAGCGATTTTGAGATCTATTGTCATACAAAGTGAGAGAAGTATCGGAGTGTTTTGAAACCACTGTAACTTTGAGGGGAATACTAAATCTGCCCCCAAAGAGGGGCATTTACTCTCCTTTTAAAAGAATTTCCTCCAACCTTAAACTTAATTTTTTCCCATTTGTACAGGAGTAGCACTGCAATATGTAAAGTCTCATTTACAGAATGATTACAGAAACTGATAAATTTATTCTCTAAATACTGAGAAAAATGTATTTCCCCCAGCTTTATTGAGTGATAATTGACAAATATAAATTGTATATATTTACGAAGAATTTACTCTTGCTTCGTTCATACAATTTATTTGTTTCTTTTGTTTTTTGCGTTGCTGGGGATCACACCCAGGGTCGATACTGATTTCGAAAGAAAAAAAATTCTTAGGAAACATAAACTGATAACTGGACAAACCTCTTTTACCGTCTAGCTTTTCTGGCTGAGCTTCGCCCTGGGCAGCTACACTTGCAGGACTTTCTCCTCACCCTAATCCCAAGGGACGTGGGACAAGATCCAACTGGGCTGCCTCCAGGTTTCCACTGCTAAACGGATTTTATAGAAAAGCAACTGTGCTGTTACAACACACAAATATAATAAACATAATTTATGGTTTCTTTTCCACAAGTATTATGAATAATAAATTGTAATTAGAATATGGGGGTTTGGGTGTGCATTCGTGCATGTGTTTTCTACAAATTATTGAAATAAATAGAGTTCAGACTGTTAAAGACTGGTTCAGCTAACTAACATGAACAGTTTAAACTCTTCTTGCAAACTTATACAAAAAGAATGTCACTGAGTTAAGTCCTACTCTGAAAACAACTAAACACTAAAGTCACGGTGGTAAACCGGATTTGAGTCTCAAACAGAAAAAGGGTCTTTGGTGGAAAAATTAGTGGAATCTGAATACAGTATGAAATGTAGTTGCTACTAATGTGCAATGTTGATTTCTTAGTTTTGACCAAGGATCATGATACGGTCACATGTCAAATCCAGAGAAACTGGATATAGGAGAACTCTGCACTATCTTGTAACTTTTCTGCAAATCTGAAATTATTCCAAAATAAAAAAACCGTATTAAGACGACAATAACAACTAGACAACCAAGGGAGAATTTTAACTGACACCCTTGTCCTCCTTTTTAAGATTAGGAATTAGGAAGACCAGAGGATAATTTCCATCACATTCCTCCTAACTCAGAGTTGGGAGCTGGTGATCACATTAGGACTATACATGCAGTAGGCGTTTGAAAAAATCTGAACCGCACTGACTCCTGCCTGTCATCTGTAGACAGCATCTGGGAGAAAATGGTGACAGTGTAACCCTGGTTCCCTAAATGCAAGTATTGCTCACAGATCTTGGCGTGTGCAGATTCACCAGGCACTCTGCGCTGGGTGGCTCAGTCCTCCATGGTGCTCACCTGGCCTGCCTCAATCCTCCCTTGGCACTCCCCAGCCCAGCAACTCTCTGGAAGATGTTTCTCACTCACCCACCGTAGCTCATTCAGCTGAGGTCAGCAAACATTGATGGAGTGCCTCCTGAATACCCCGGATTCAGATCACTCAATGCAAATTCCAAATTTCTCTTCCCTCCATCTCTGGTCTGTTCCTGATTCCTTCCCTCTCCTGTCTCATGAGGAGAAAATGTCCCTTCCCACGCCCAGGTCAGTCCTTCCCACTGCCTTTGCTCTGAACCCACCCCTTTCTCTTTGGGAAACTTAGCTGTCACTTAGCAGTCACTGGAAAGGTGCAAGGCATTAACTCCCCCAGCCGCCTGGGTCTTCGCCTTGCTACTCTGCTGGCTATTTCTTCTGAGCCCCAAGGTATTTTGCAGCGTCTCCATTCCTGAAAAGCTCATCTCTGGCCCTGTGGCGCCTCTTGAGAGTCCTGGTTGCCCTCTTTCCATGCAGCCAGGCTGCCTCAAGGACAATCTCCATGTGTCCAGTGGCTTCTCCACACCCTGTCCTCACTCCCTGCCACCCATCACGCTCCTTCCCAATTGTGACCTGTTAGTTGGAAATTTAAAGAAATACCTCTCAGTCCTCGTCTTGCTTTTGTCTTGCCCTTGCCTTTGGTCCTTGCCCCAGTTTTCAAATTCTTGGCCCAGGCTTCCAGGAGCTCTCTTTTTTTTGTTTCTGCGAACAACTGCTCAGTAGTTCCAGTTTCCTCTTGTTGCCAATGGTGGCGGCAAATCAGGCCTGAAGCAAAGCACCTGATAACTCACCGGAAAGACAAGAGGGGAGGGGCACCCAGTAAAGAGAAGGGGAGGTAGAGCCGGAGGACGCAATCTGGGGACCACAGTGGGAATCAAGGATACACCAGAGGACCCCAAAGTGCAAGAAGCTGGAATCGCTATGACTCTCAGAGCCAGAGGGTCATCACCAAAATAAGCACCTCTGGTGATTTTCTTCATCCCAGAGAGACGTCACTCTCTCTAGAATTTAAGTTTCCAGGGGAGAGTTATGATTGGTCCAGCTTGGGTCACAGATGTTTCTTTATGTTGATTCATGAGACCACCCAGGAACTACCCTCCTACCCACTCTTCCTACAAATAGGAAAAGCTAATTTCTTACACAGAAATTTGAGTCGAGTGGCATCGACGCTTGCCATGGTGAACACCCTTACTGTTCCTTTACACAAATCTTGTACATTTCATTTTCATATTCTGCATAGTTATTCTATCACCACCGTGAATTTCAGATGATGTAAACTGCAAAAGTTTCACAGGCTCCCATTTTATTTTGCAATATAAAGTGTATGCCCTTTGACACGATTGGGAGACAGAGAGCAAAAGAGACCTTGGAACAAAGTTAACAAGTTTTAACGAATGGCAGCGCATCAGATTTATTACATCAAGACCGAGAAGAGTGCTCAATTCAGCAGCACATATACTAAAATTGGAACGACACAGAGAAAATTAGCAGGGCCCCTGTGCAAGGATGACACACAAATTTGTGGAGCGTTCCATATTTTTAAGCTGGTTAGAGTTTGGCTTGAGAAAAAAAAAAAAAAAAAGACAGAAGAAAGATAAAACTAAGATATGTTATATAATATGGTTAAAAGTGGTTTAAAATCAACTTGAAGATTTAAAAATGCTCTGCTGTGGTAAAGGTCAATCATCTCTTTTAGCCAAATGGTTTGGTCTACTGTAGACAGTTTTACTTCCCAGGGGACATTGGGCCATGTCTGGACACATTTTTAATAATCACAAGTGGGAGGCACCCAGTGGGAGAAGTCATGGACGTTCTTCAACATCTTATAACACACAGGACGTTCCCCAAATGAAAAAGGATCCAGGACAAAATGCCCACAATGCCAAGATTGCCTGAGCGGTGTGGCAAGCAGGCATTGTACAGCTATATTATCGATGGGCCACATTAAAATATTTTAGGGCCTCATCCATGCCCCCATTTTTGAGATTTCTTCCAGTTCACCACACAGGCTCAGGGGTAAAATGAAAGAGGAAGTCAAAGATGTTTCCCACCTGAGACACTTGGGGTGAGCAGGGGGAAGCCCTGCCTCCCACAGGTCTTTCTTGAGCTTCTTGAGCCTAAGGCCTAGTTCTGAAACCCTAATATTGCTGCGCAGGACAGGCTGGCCTGTGAAGGGATAAATGTTGGAATAGGTCAGAATTCATTTGACAGTATGGAGACTGGGGTGATTGTGCCCATTAGCATTATATGACCATGGATCCAATTGTTTGGAGAAATTAAATTATTTGAACTTTTCACTTAAAATGATCTTTTTTTAATTGAGTCAGATAAATAGTATTTATTAGGGTCATGATTTATTTTTAATTATAGGCTGTTCTACTTATGAATTTTTTAAAAATAATTGTTATCAACATGTAACTAACATACATTCAGAAAAACTCACCCGTGTGTGCAGATTAGTGCTCACAAACTGAACACATTTGTATAATCTGCACTCAGACCATGAAACTAGTCTGGTAGTAGTGGTGCTCGCCTGTAATCCTAGCAACTGGGAAGGTTGAGATAGGAGGATCCCAAGTTGGAAGCCAGCCAGCCTGGGTAATTTAGCGAGACTGTCTCAAAATAAAAATTAAAAAATGAAGGTTTGGGGTTGTAGCATGGTGGTACAGAGCCCACGAGTTCAATCCCCATACCGCAGTAAAGCACAGGTCTTGCTTAGCTCACTATTGACTCCCCTTCAATTACTACCTCGTACTTCTAACAATATCGATTAGTTTGGCCTATTTTTAAGACTTGGTTACATTGGAATTTTAATGTTTGCAACGAACATTTGAGTAAATACAAATCTTTATTAGTATTGTATTAGTGCAGGTTTCCAAAACTCATTTAGGAATGCCAGAAACTTACAGCAGAATCCATATGAAAATACAATGCAATAGCATTAATTTTCAAATTTTTGCTTTTTAAGTTGCACCAGACTCCAGCCTTAAAAATGGGTAATGATGCTAGTTTTTCCTACTCTCGGGAATTCCGCGGCGGCAGCACGTGGGATGAGAATCAGAGCCTCAAGCAACACCTTCAGTGGAGGGAGGTTGAAAACTCCAACCTCAAGGGGAAAAGGATTGGCGGAGGCTCCTGGCCGCGAATCTCAGGAGCGACCAGCAGAGGGCGCCTCTCCAAGGTGAGGGTCGCACCCTGCGGGGCTGAACAATAATCCCTTGTTCGTCAGGACAGGCTGGGGTGTGCGCACTGCGCCTCTTTCTCTCAGGGCCAGACTCAGGTTCTGCGTCTGCATCTGCCTCCCTTGCCTGCAAGGCTTCTGCAAACCCTACCTCCCTGGATCTAGACAACGCCAGAATGCGCGGGTCCAGAATGCGGAGGCGGGAGGTGGGCGTGGCCCTTCTCCAGCCACTCGCAGCTGGCCCGCCCCCAGAAAGGGCGGAGTGACAAAGGTTTATTGTTTCAAGCCGCTGAATGTTGGGATGATTTGTCATGCAGTAATAGATAACCAATACACCGTGGAAGGCCTCTAATAATTAGATAATAAATAACAAGAAGAAAGTTTTGCTTCTCTTGCCAGAGATCTGGAGCACAGTGGGTGCGGAGGTCCTAGTGTCCGAGGGAAAAATGCTGAGAGCAGGAAACGGTGAGGGTTCCATTCAGGTGGAGGCTGAGGCTGCCCACCCTGGTCATCCAGGGCTTGTCCTGCTGCTGCATTAACAGGCAAAGAAGGGGACCACTGAATACGGGCTCAGTGTATGCCCCCTCAAATTCACATGGCGAAACCCTAACCCTCAGGGTGATGGCATTGGAGACCCCGCCTTTGAAAGGTGCTTAGGTTCGGATGAGGTTAGAGCCCCCGAAAGGATCAGTGTCTTTACAAGAAGAGATGTATACAACGATAGAAATGAAAAGTTGTACCCCATTTGTGTACAATGAATCAAAATGCAGTCTGTAAAAATAAAAGATTGTCATAATTTAAAAAAAGAGCCGTATACAAGAAATACCTATTAATTGCAGAATAATTGGATATTACAAATAAGCAAAAAAAAAAAAAAAAAAAAAAAACCTCAACTATAATCCTGTTTAGAAATAACTAAATAGTTTCACATATCAATTTCCAAACCTTTTCTATGCAGGTATGTACATGTAAATATGTTACATAATTTCTGGATCTAAACGTGGGATGATGGTATACAAGTAATTTTTTGTTTAAAGATACATTTTTATGACATGGTTTTTAAAACTTTAATACCTATTAACCTATTTATAATTCAGTAATTACAGTATTCCATGATAATTTTAAATGACCAAGTTCCTGGATGCTGTATTGTTGGGTCAAAGCCTATGACCATTTCCATATTTTTGCTACATATTGCTGACTGGACGCCCAGATGCATCACATCAGTTCACACGGAGCAGCAGTTAGTATAGGAATGTTATAATACCTATTTCCCCACATTTGGAAGTTTTGTTTTGTTTTTTTTTCCTTAAGATTTCTTTTGTCTTATGTGGCTTTTCTTTGATCACTGATAATACTACACATTTCCCCCACAGGTTTACTGTCCATTTGTATTTCTTCTTTTGCTAATTGCCTGTTCATATGATTTGTCTATATATGTTGTAAATATTTTATCAGAATATTTTAATTTTTAACTTCTTACTGATTTTTTTTTTTCCACAGAACTTTTAAATTTTGTACACTAAAATCCATCAGTCTTTTGTTTATCAATGTCCCTGGTGTCTTTTGGGCTATTCTTAGAAGACTTTCTTCAGGCCAGCTCAGTGGTGCACACCTGTAATCCCAGCGGCTTAGGGAAGCTGAGACAGGAGGATGGAGAGTTCAAAGCCAGCCTCAGCAACTGTGAGGCACTAAGCAACTCAATGAGACCTGGTCTCTACACAAAAAATACAAAATAGGGCTGGGGATGTGGCTCAGTGGTTGAGTTCCCCTGAGTTCAGTTCCCGATAAACCCCCTCCCCCCCCACACACAAAAAGACTTTCTTCAATTTAAAAAAAAAAAAATCACACACGCATACATAAAATTATACGTATACATATGGAGAGACAGAGAGAGAGAAAGAGAGAGAATTATGGGGGGGGGTCCCCCACTAGCAAGGACTTCAGTCTTCTTCCAAAACCCAGCAGGAGTCCACAGCTGCCAGCCAGTGCATGAACTATGAACTGGAAAGCAGACCCTCCCCCAGCTGAGCCTGCAGGTCAGACTACAGCCCCAGCCCGCAGACCGACTAAACGTCCTGGGCAGAACACCAGCTAAGCCAGTGCCAAATTGCCAGCCTACTGAAAGTATGAAATAGCATGCTTATTGTTTTAATCTGCAGAATGTTGGGATAATGTGTTCTGTAGCAATAAATGACTAACACAGAATGGAAGGCCTCTCAAACCCTTCCTTCTCCAATTTCCTGCCTTCCCCGAGGACCAGTTCATTATCCTGAACCTGGAGCTTCTACCAATTTCTTGGATATTTTTTTTCCTATTGTGACTATTCCAACTACTATTATAAAAATAGCTTAGAAATGAATTTTGAAGGTTTTTGTTTGTTTATTTTGTTTTTATTTTTGGTACTGGAGATTAAACCTGGGGGAACTTTACCACTGAGTTATATCCCCAGTCCTTTTTATTTTTATTTATTTGTTTGTTTATTTATTGTCGTGTTGGGGATTGAACCCAGGGCCTTGTGCATGTAAGGCAAGCACTCTGCCAACTAAGCTATATTCCCAGGTCTTATTTTTATCCTTTCCTTTCCTTTTTTTTTTTTTCCTGTGGTGCTGGGGACTGAACCCAGGGCTTTGTGCTTACAAGGCAAGAACTCTATCAACCGAGCTATCCCCCCAATTCCACAGTCCTTATTTTTATTTTTTTTTATTTTTTAATTTCAAGGTGGGGTCTCACTAAGTTGCTGAGGTTGGCCTCAAACTTGTGATCCTTCTGCCTCAGCCTCCCAAAAAGCTGGAATTACAGGCATATGCCACTGTGCCTGGTTTGAAAGTTTTGTTTTGTTGAAAACTCTAATTTCAAATTTTTGGAGTATTTAATATAAATACGTGATGTTTTCCCTCAGTATCCCTGGGAGATTGGTTCCAGGATGCCCTCAGATACCAAAATCTGTAGATACTCAAGTGCCTCATATAAAGTGGAGTAGTATTTGCAACAACATACACACCTTCTCTTGTGGACTTTACATCATGTCCATACCAGGCATGGTGGTGCACGCCTGTAATCCCAGAAGCTTGGGAGGCTGTGGCAGGAGGATCACAAGTTCAAGGCCAACCTCAACAATTTAGCGAGGACCTAAGCAACTTAGTGAGACCCTGTCTCCAAATAAAAAAATAAAAAGGTCTGGGGGTGTGGCTCAGTGGTTAAGTACCTCTGGGTTAAATTCCCAATACCAAAAGAAAAAAAAAATCTTAGATTATTTGTAATACACAACACAATGTAAATCCTGTGTAAACAGTTGTTCTACTGTATTGTTTAGGGAATAATGAATGACAAGAAAAAGTCTGGATATGTTCAGTACGGACACAATTTTAAAAATATATTTTATCAGAGGTTGCTTGAATTCACAGATGCAGTACCCATGGCTCTGGATGGTCAACCCCACATATGTGATGTCTCCCAGCAACCTTTACTTGGCCTCCACCTCCTATGAACCACTTTCTCTCTAGCAGGTACTATCATGTTGCACTTAACATAATGTATTAAATGTTATTTCCCCATAATAGTCTTTGAGCCACTTAGGGGAGGAGAATTATGCTTTCATAATCCAGGACTTAGACTAGTGCTTGTGGGAATTAAGTTTAGGGGTTGTCTGTGAAAGTCTGAAGAATTCTGGGGACACACTGGCCCCAATCAAGATGTTCCTGAAACAGAACTAAAATGGGATTGTAATTTACATAAGGGAAACCAAAGCCATGGTATTATACTCTTTTTGAAGAGCAGTATGCATAGTATTTCTGGCTTCCAAGACAGTGCTTGGTACGTAGGATTCTGATACCAACTTGTATATTGTAATTCAATTATGGCACTGACACTCAGAGTTAGCACAGACACTACGGATGCAGGAGTGTGGTCCATAAGGAGATTGCCCTTATTTCAGGTCAACTGGCTACAAATCTTGGGGATCCTCATGACCTGCTCAGGTTTCATAATTCTCTTGAATTCCCTTGCAGAACCTGGAAAGGTGCTACACTTGAGATTACAGTTTAATTTAAAGGATGCAAATTAGGGCCAGCCTAATTAATAAGCACCTATGGCGAGTTCTGGCAGGGTCTCAAATGCATCCTCTCTCTGTGCAACAAGGCATACCATCTTCCTAGCACACCAACTTCCCAACCAGTCAGGAAGTTTCAGAGTCCACAGTTTCCAGTTGGACTTTCATTGGAAAGATATGATTGACCATGGAAGTGAACTCAAGCTTTAGAGTTCCTCTTACCTAGAGATTGTTGGCCTCACGCAAAGTCCCAACCTCCTGACCATATCATGGTCTTACTGGTATCTATCCTCATCCTGAAGTATCAGGAGACCCTCCAAGAGCCACCTTAACTAGCATGAACTCAGGTATGATTCGGGAAGCTCATGAATAACAAAAGCATTTCTATCACTTGAAAAATTCCAACACGTACATAGTAGATGCTCAGTGAGTATCTGCAAAGCAGAAAGTTACACTCAAAATACCAGAAATGGTCAAGAAAGGGGATGCCAATTAGGTTCTTGGAATCTTCCACATGAGGCTAGGATAAACCAATACCTGAAGCATTCTAATCACATGATGGAGTCCCTATACTCTGGTTTCTATTAGGAAGCACACTGATGATAACTTGGTTTCCCATGTGGCTTGTTTATAAGAGGATGCTAGGCAGGTTGACATGAGCATGTGCATCTGCCTGAGTCAACTATCCCTTGTACATTAATAAGTAGACTTTCTGGCTACATAGAAAAATTCCTTTGAACTCTCTGTGCTTTCCACCCTAGTTTGGTTTCTGAACCTGCAAGGCAGATGCTGCTCAAGACCTAGTCCTGAACCCTGGCAAATTCTTCCAGCTGTTGCCATCCTGGGAGCTACTCACTCTTTGCCACTGTATTTCAGGGAGTGGGTTCAGGGCATTCATAACATCCCTGCCACAGAAGAGTTTCAGGAACACCCCACATTGAATCTGGGTGACTTGAATATAATCACTTGAAGTTACTAAGATATAGTTGTAACTGAGAAAGTTTAGACCTAATTGCTTTTATTCCATTTGGCTTAAAAAAGAGCATTTGGATGACTGGAATCTGAGAATATTGATAATCTGGGCCTCCAGAGCATGAAGGGGCCTGTGTTTATCTGGTCCTCTATGGAGTGTGGACAGACTCTGGTGTACACGGGACTTGCAGTAATGACATTCTTTTGGAAGAAATAGAAAATTTGCTCCTCTGCATTTGAATGAGGAAATAATCTTCATTCAAATCTTCATTCACTCCTCATTCAGGTATGATCTGATTTAGTGCTCCATAGGCAAGTTTCTGATTCATAATTATACCTGTGACTCACTTTGTAGACTCTCCATGCCAAATTAATAAATGGTAGTCTAGGCTGGGCAAAGTGGCACTCATCTGTAATCCCAGCAGCTCAGGAGGCTGAGACAGGAAGATGGAGAGTTCAAAACCAGCCTTAGCAACTGTGAGGTGCTAAGCAACTCAGTGAGACCCTGTCTCTAAAAAAATACAAATAGGGTTGGGGATGTGGCTCAGTGGTTGAGGGCCCTTGAGTTCAATCCCAGATACACCAAAAACAAACAAACAAAAATGATAGTTTAGTTTATGCATCTGTTTTTTTAGAGTTTGGGCCCTTGATCAGTCAGTCCCTTAACAAAATTGAGTTGAGCTGCAGAAAGCAGCCAGCCTCTTCTATTTTTATTTATTTATTTGTGCTGGGAATTGAACCCAGGGCCTTTGTGTGTGCTAGGCAAGTCCTCTACCACTGAACTCCACCCCCAGGTCCCCAGCCTTTCTCTAGGTGACCTTACTGAACACACTATACCCTCAAACCGCAACACACACACTAGGAACCTGCTTGCTCTGCGTGAGCCCTGAGGTTCTCCTCTTTGGATGCCCCTGGCAGCAGGCAGTTCATTGCCACAACCCCTTTAAGCAGTCTGCTTTCTTGGAGACCTTGACGGTAAGATTTTTCTTTTCTTTTCTTTCTTTCTTTTTTTGTTTTTTAGTGGCACTGGACCACTAAAATCCAGGACCTTGTTTATGCTAAGCAAGTGCTCTACTACTGAGCTACATCTCCAGCTCTAGAACATCCTTTCTGAAGCTAACATTAAGCCAGTGACTTCCTAACTCCTGTCTTCTGGTACTTTCACAGCACAAAGCCAATGCTTTTGTGTGGCCCAGCTGCCTATCCTCAGTCCCTCCAGAAGAACTTGAACATGATGGAGTCCTGCCCTCTCACCAGCCCCTGGCTCTCCCTCTAGCTTCCCAGTGCCTTTTTTGAGGACATGGTCCCCAGAATCTGCTCGGTCCACTAGCACTATTATTCTGAGACAAAAGCTCGTGGTGCAGCAAGTTTGTTATTTCCTTTAGCAGCTGCCCCTCTCTGTTGGCTCTTGCACTTCAGATAAAGTTCCTTCATCTCTTCTGCAATTTGAAGCTGTGGACACCCCGGATGAGGTTGGGGACTTACTCTGGTGAACTTATTTCCCTTTGGGTTTCTGTCCAATCCAAGGCAAAAAAGTCCCTTTAGCTCAGGACCAACTTGCAGTGCTGTCTAATTACATCAGACCTAAGATGTGAAGGAAGCTTTTTCTTAGAAAGAATAAAAAAGCCTACCTTTCTCCAGGTGAGGAGCCCTTCCCTGGGCTCAGAGAAGGTGTTTTGCTCAGCTTTGTCTCCTAGAACTTAGCAGGTAAAAGCCACTCAGCAAGCACTTGATAGATCTGAAATACCAATTTCAATGGAGGGAAATAGGGAGGGAGGGCGGGAGGGGGATGGGAGCTATTTTGTGGAGGGCTTTCCCCCTCTGGTTCTGAAACAGCAATGTTGCATATACAGTGAAATAGTTTTACCAGACCAGAGGTATTGACTTGGTTTTCTTGGAACGGTCGCACACATTCTGGTGTGGATTTTCTGTCCTCTGGCATCTCTTCCCTTCCACAAGCCATGGTTGTCTTGAGCACTAATTTTCTATTTGTTGTTGATTTAAATCTAGAAAAACGTTCCCATTGCTCATGCTCCCCCGCCCTGTCCCTCGGCCCCTTAGTACCTTTATTCTCTTCACTTGTCACCCCATCCCAACCTGCAAACCACTCGGGTTCAAAGTTCAGGATGTGATGTTATCCTTGCCCACAGATCCCAGGACAGACCTTGCCAGGGAGAACTTCGAGAGGCCATGTGCTCGTCCCCCTTAGGAAGAGGGGGAGATCCCTGCCGCTCGGTTTTGTTCCAATGGTCTGTTCAGCCGGCGATGCCCGTTTCCCCAAAGGCTGCCCCTCATTAGCATGAACGGGGGTGGGGGTGTGGAGCAGGGGTGGGGGGAGAGAAAGCCAGCCAAAGCCCTGGCTCATGTTAGAGCCTGCGAACCCTGTCTACAAAAATGACAGCTAGAGCCCTCTGGCTTCTCTGTTTGATCGTGGGATCATCCCCCGAAGCCCCGGTGGCGGAGAGAAAAGGTAGGATCGCTGAAATGCAGACCCTGAGAGAGGAGCGGGGATCCGGCGGGGACTGGCGAGAGGACTTGATGAAGGGCGGGACGAGGCAGGGGTCGGAGCCTGCCAGAGGGGGAGACTCCGGATCTGTGTGCGTGTTAGAAAGGGGTAAAACGGGTCCCCAGGATTTTGTGTCTCTTGGCGGCCTTTTCGGAGAGAAGCCGGTTCAACTACTGAAGCGATCCCGGGCGAGCCAGGCAGGCTGGAGAAAACTTTGCATGTTAAGTAGTTGCTCTGTCCCGGAGGAGGGAAAGTGTCAAAAGGGGTCGTGGCGCGCCTTTTGGGAGCCGTGCCCGGGGCCGGGCGCGCAGGGCGCCCAGGAGCGCGGGGTCCGCCTTGTCGGCGCCCGGGTGCCGCGGGTGGGCACCGCGCCGGGTGCGCGCAGGAGGGCTGGGGTGTCGGTGAAGGCGAGCGGAGATCCGACAGCCCCGGGCACTGCTCCCCGCAGCCCCAGCGAACAGCCTTGGGACACCTGAGCCAGGATCTGTTTTTAAGACACAATACGCACATTTCATGCATGACATGAAATTGTTACCGAGGGAAATTAAGAAATCAGGCGTTCTCTGCAGAATCGTGTTTTTGTTTTGCTTTTATCTGGATGCTCTATTCTCTTCATTATCTCTGGGAAAAATAGCTTCCGTACCTCATAGGGCAATTTACTTTGGGCTATTTTTCCAATGGAAATGAATGACTTCAGTGGCATTTAACCCAAATATCAGATCATCATTTCCATGACAACAGATGGTGATATCAACGGGGAAGTAGTTGCGAGGTCAACAGTTGACAGTCAGGAACTGGATATCCACCAGAACTTTATTCAGCTGTGGAGGATACACCCTTCCAATATAGTGAGTCAGAATCAACCTCTTTGCAAAACATGAACTGTAACCAACCATTATTGTTGGGCAAAACCTGATTTTAAAGGAGATTATCAATTTGGCAAGATAAATCACTTTAAATGAAGTATTGCCAGAGTTCCAAATAGGCAGATCAAGCTCTTTAATGCAAAGGGAGCGAAAAATTAAGACCGCTTCCCAGTTCTTGTGTCTGATTGGAGGGCACTGGGACCAAGGCAAAAGGCGGGGGCTGGGGGCGGGTGATGTTGTGTAACTGGGCATGGAAAGTTGCCCAGCTTCCAAGCTGGCTGAGGTTTGCTCACCAACCTGTCTGCAGAGCTAGAAAAAAATCATTAATAATTTTAAAAATGTGTCGTCATGCCATACCACTTAGGAGATTTTCTCCACCATCTAATGGGGAGAAAATTGGAAGCAATGTGTGCTTTTATACTTAACTAGGGGCCTCTGCCTCCCAGTCAAGCTTTTAAAACCCTTTCTAAGCTGCGGTTTACCAGTAAGTGGTGTCCAAGAAGCCAGATAAAAATCCACTCACAAATGCTTGATTCTGCAGAGACCAAGAGGACAGTGTAAATACGGATGGGAAAGCCAAATAGTTCTGTTGTCAGGGGCGCTTAAACAATTAGGAGAACCTGTAACATGAGACTTTCCCCCTGGGGCTTGCTCTTGGTACTGTCTCAACAAACTGTAAATAGCAAAAAGCCGGATGTTTACACACACACACACACACATATATATACATGTATATATGGGAAAAAATTGGTTAACTAATGTTATAAAAAATGTTGAGTCCTAGGATAGAGAACTGTAATTTGAAAAGCTATAGATTTGAAATGGTTCCTTAACAGAATAAAACGTTACAATCAGGCCTCTGATTTCCCCATACGGTACTTGCAAAATTTTCTTAGTTGGCCCCATTCTTAGAGGGCAAGACCCCCATTTCCTTCCTTGGGGGTTGGGAAACGTGTCCCGCCCCTCACCACAGGGGCGGCCCCCTGGTTCTCGTTCCTTCACTTCCAGGTCTCTCGGCCTCCCGCCTCCGCTCTTGCAGGTGCTCCTTGAATCCCCCTCGTCCCCAGTCTCCTCTCCCACAGCCCTTTCTTTGGCTGCCCCCAGGGGCCTCCCTCCCCTCCAGGCCATCTCCTCTCCTCCCTTCCCGCGGTCCCCGGCCCCCTCCTCACTACTTCTCCCCTTCCCCACCCCCGCAGCATCGCCGCCACACAACAGAAAGCCCGACCCCAGCGGCGGCGCGAGAGCGGAGGAGACTCCCGGACCCCAGGTGCAGCAGGTCCCGGAGGCCCCGCGACGGCCGCGCGCGGCGGAGGCCACTCCGCGCGCCTGGCCGGATCCCCGGCGCCGGAAGCCCCCGCCGTCCGCCGAGAACCGGGCGGGCTTCCGGGAGGCCGCGCGCGCGCCTGCCGGGCCGCCGGGGCCGCGCCTCGGGCAGGCAGAGAACCGCGCATCGCCGCGCCGCGCGCCCGAGGATTCCCCACGCACCCGCGCCCGCGCCCGGGCCCTGCGCTTCCCGGCCGCGCGGGCAGCCGAGACCCCTGTCGGCCCCACCCACCCCAACAGGCCGCGCGCCGCCGCCCCGCCCCCCGGGCCCGCGCCCGCGCCGCCGCCGCCGCTGCCGCCGAGGGAAGCGGAACCCGGCGCGGAGCCCTGCGCGCGCGCCTGCAGGGCGGACCTGGACGAGCGCGAGTCGTATTGCGAGAGCGAATTCGGTGAGCCTGTCCCCGGCCGACGCGAGCCTTTCCGAGCCCAGAGAAACCCACCCTCTCCATCCTAGAGGCCCCGCCCGGCCCCCTGGGCTATTGCGTGATTTGCTAAAGTCCCGCGGGGCAGTGGAGAGGAAGTCACTGTAATGCTTTTCTCCACACTGTTTTGAAAGCAGCCGTGAACGGGATCGTGCATGATGTGGACGTGCTCGGCACGGGGATCCGGCTGGTGACTCTGCTGGTGGACCAGGACGGGCTGTACAAGATGAACCGCCTGTACATCGCTCCGGACGGGTTTTTCTTCAGGGTCCACATATTAGCCCTAGACTCCTCCAGTTGCAATAAGCCATGTCCAGAATTTAAACCTGGTATTGAAACTGACCTAAATGACCGCTTCATAGACTTACTCTATTCCGCCATTTGTACCTTCTTCTGGGAATACTGTTAACCAATAGCATTTAAATGACAGGTTATAATTTCGACCCCTTGTGAGTTAAACCACCCTCACCCCCGCCCCCGCAAAGGTGAGATCACCAGGGATAGGCACGAAGTAGGCACTTAACTACATTAACAAGTGGAGTGGTTAACACTGTTCCCAGAAGGAGTAAGAGTTCTGTACAGAACTGAGAAAGGCGTATTTTGGCACCATACGTTGGGATTAGGACCTCTGTTGTGTAACGTCCGCTGTTTACAGGTTACCTGGCTATTTCCTAAAAGTATTAGATTGTCCCCACCTGTAGCCTACAGGTTGGTTTGCATGAGTTTTAACATGTGCAGCAAGATAATAAAATTCAAATTCAGGCATCTTAAAGGTTTCACATATTTTCATTGTCTTATGGCACGTAAAGACACCATTAATTGATGTTCTGATTGTTTTGTTCAGGCAGCAGGTATATTGTGATGGGCCACATCTACCACAAGAGACGGCAGCTCCCTACAGCTCTGCTCCAGGTTCTCAGAGGGCGCCTGCGGCCAGGAGATGGACTGCTCAGGAGCAGCAGCAGCTATGTGAAAAGATTTAACCGGAAAAGGGACCGGCAAGTTCAGAGTGCAGTTCACACCCAATGCATTTAAAACAACCCATCCCGCCATTGATGTTGGACAGGAGACTTGAACAAGACATGAAAGATCTATCTTTAAAAATGGGGTCTTTAGGATTTTGGCCCACCACTGCTTTATGAACGACTTGTACATTTCCAGCTCTAATCTTGACATTGCCACTATTATTTACAAAATGCCTCTTAAGTGACATCCTCGGGAGCTCAATGGCGGTTATTCAACTGTAGTCCCAGTAAACTGTTGTCCCAGACAGTGATTCACGTAGCTCAGATACCTGACCTGTCCAGTTAACAGATCACTGCTTCATGTTAGGTTTTTAAATTATTTTAATTTAATACATTCTTCAGTAGAAATAGTTCACAAAAAACATTTCTTGAATTTAAATATACAACTTTTGAATAGTTTATATCATATATCAAACCAAATTTTATATACTCAAACCATCACATTTATAACTGTACATAACAGTAAGCACGCGAGTCAGAAGACATTTACGTATGAAATGTCATTTAGATCAAACACTAGGTCAGAGCTCAGGACAAGTATTAAAATTTTACATATGCAGAGTACTAAAGGGCTTACTTCAAGCAAAACAGTATTCAAAGCAAGTGTTCCTGATGTACCAAAATGTAAGGTATACTATATTTTCATGCCTCCCTGCTCCCAATAACTTATGTTTTGTGCTGAACTGACAGCTATTCCACTGCTAAATGTATATTGGGTGTATCTGATGTCATTTTTCTATTAAGACCAAGTATCATGTTTGTGTTTGTAAAGCAGTAAATCTTGCCTTGAAATCAGATCTTGGACGCACCTGGGTTTTTTAGCCTTACTGAGCCAAAAAGTTTTGAGAAAACAAAAATTTCAAACTTGGTCCCCAAACCCTGGAACCGATATTCATCAATGACAGCTCACAAGCAAGTGAATTTTAAATATTTTCTGGATGGCCTGAAAAAGGCTTAATTTAATAATGATTTTATATTTGAGTTCAATGGCATTTTCTTTTTAGAAGATTAAGCTGTCCTTCAGTCAACTTGAAGCATTGTGAACAGAGTCGCCAATATGCATGAAGATTCCCGCCAAAAAAAACAGAGAACAGCAGCTTATTTGGTCTCAAGGTGACATATTCAGGGAGTTCACAATGTTAATGGCCACAGAGAAGAACTACATTATCTAAAGGATGTCCAAGATGGGACACTAGAGAACTGACGGGGAGGCAAGAAGCAATTGCATAAAACAAAACATTTGATACTTTTGCCTCAAAGATAGGCATAGAGGTGAAAAGAGGTTCTGACATTACTGAGGGACTTTTAGATAATTTTCCCAAAATATGTCCTACCCAAATTTATTAAAAAAATTCTACCAGAATTTCTTGGGAACAACTTCCTTATGACATAAACTACTGGCCATAGAGTAAGCAGCTGATGAATTGTTTTTTTAAATATAAAATTAACTAACTCAGTCATAAGATAGTGTCAGTAAAATGTCAAAATTTTAATTGTCAGAAGGCTAAGCGGCGATTTAAGGAACATGATGGGAAGATTCCAATATAGCTAAATAGATAAATTATTAGTAGGACGGTCAGATGTTAAAGCATAAGACAGAACTTATAAGTGGGCCTAGTCTGAGAGAGAAAAAGCCCAGCATGGTGGCTCACACTATAATCCCAGCTGCTCAGGAGGCTGAGATGGAAGGATCACAAATTGGAGGCCAGTATGAGCAACTTAGAAAGACACTGACTCAAACAAACACAATAATAAATAAAACAGATAAAAATCACTTTTACATAAACCTGAGAGTTAGGTTTTGACTTGGTTTGATTTGATAACACTTTATATGAAAAATTTTGGAAATACAAAAAAAAGCCAGAGCCCTGATATCTGTGACATTTGGAGGTCACACAGGTAACATGTACATCCCAGAAAAACATGCAGGCCAGATTTTTAGAGACTGCCTGGATAAAAACTAAGGCCATCATTCAAGGAATAGTGAGGAGCAGCTGAGGTAGAATGGCAGAGGGCTGGGGACATGAACAGGAGACAGTGAAGAACAGACTGGGAATTCCAGGTTAGGCAAAATTTAAAGTGGAATTTCTCTTTCAATATTCAGTTAGGACCTTGAATACAATCTTTTTAATTTGATGGAAAATTTTAGTCAATTCATTGTAGTTTCTAATCCTCTTATCCCATTGATAAGGATTTTTCTTAGCACATGGCTTTGTGCTCTGAAGACTGAAGAGCCCTTTGTGCCTATGTGCACACATAATAGTCCCTCATCAATAAAATACTCAGTTGCCTTCAAGAGTAATTCAATGGCGACCCTCCTCCAAATTAAACTTACTTTAGAATTCAAGGGGGAAAAAAGTACTTGTTTTTCTTTCTGTAGGGAAAGGTCTATGAGACATGGATTTTTTTTTTCAGGGGTTACTAGTTTTTTCAAAACTATACTTTGAAGGTATCATTTGGCACTGTTCAACTTTCTCTTAAAATTTTTTTTTTCAGGTTGACTAAGCACACATATGTGCAAACATTTGAAAACTGACTTGCCACCTACAGTGCAAAAACCTCAATTGCAGGACATATTTGAGCATGCATGAAGTATGTTAGATGAAGCAGACCTTTATCATTTTAAAATATGGCATATTTCTTTCGTAGAATTTGGTTCAAACTGCATCAAGTGGTGTGATCTTCTGAGAAATGTCTTTTTCGGTATATCATTCTAAGTATTTAGAAGTGCCTCACACTATTTCAAACTATTAACAATACTTCAGCTGGCCTTTCCCCACTAAGTACTTAGCAGTCATTACTTTGCCCATGAGGTATCACCATTCACAATTGAAGGACACAGTTCTGAGACCTCTGGGGAACAGCCTCAATCAGAGAAGAGTGACTGCTGTAACAACAGGTAGGTCTGCTCAACTCTGTCACATGGAGACATTCTAAAAGGCCACCAGGTTGGCTTTTTCTTTTTTTGGCAGTACTGGGGGATTGAACCCAGGGGTGCTCTACCACTGAGCTTCACCCACCATAGCCCTTTTTATTTTGAGACAGGGTCTTGCTAAGTTGCTGAGGCTGCCCTTGATCTTGAGATTTCCTGCCTCGGCCTCCCAAGTCTCTGGGATTACAAGTGTATGCCAAAGTGCCTAGCATCAGGTTGGCTCTTAAATATGGGATACACAACAAAGAAGCCAGGAATTTGCCTAACAGGAATGAACAGAAATTGGGAAAGAACGTTTATTCGCAGATTCTAGGAAGGTGGGTTACAAACAACGGCATATCTCAGGGTCTCTACATAACACTCCAGGCCACTTGAAATACAAAAAGCTAATTAACTGTTCTACTTTAGAAAGTATCTCCAAAAGTTCACGATTTTTTTTTTTAAACATACTGTAGGACACTAAATACAAATCCCACAGAATTAGGATAGGAGAAAAAAGCATTAGCAATATTATGAAAATACATTTTGTGAAATGGTTTCCAGGACTGTAAACTTGGCAGATAAAGCATAACATTGAAAATACTTTTAGCCAAAGAAATCTGTTGATGCAAATTTAGTATATTTACAGGCCTAAAGACTGGGATAGAAACATCCTAACAGTATCACAAATATGCATTATACTACTTTGAATACTGAAAGCAAAATAGTTTAATATCTTATTGAGTAGTAGAAGCTTGTCAAAGAATACTCATAGAAAAGCAGCTTTTGAAATAAGAATGTATGTTTTTCAAAAATTACTTTTGAAAGACTAAAGCTCTATAGTTGATAAAACTATAAAATGTCTATGTATTTATATGGTGATAGAAATTGCAAAAGGCTTTATATTATACACATATGAAATTAACATCTTCCTGGTCTCAGGATTTTCATAAAATTTACCTTTTTTTGTACAATATGGCAATGCCAACAGCTTTAGAAAATATATCAACCAACCAATCAACCAACCAACCATTGTTTCATTAGAAACGGCACCAAATCCAATGTCAAAAACATTACTTTATTTTTCTAGGATGAAATGTCCTATTACGTACAAAAAGAACTGCTGTTTAGAATTTGCCACAATTTGTTAAAAACATAGCAATCTATTGCCTATAGGTAGGAAAGTTCTTGCTGTAACAAGTTTTAAATGATTAAGCTCATATATATTTATATATATGTATATGAATAAATATTACAGAAATACTGTGACATGATGAGATGCAGAATAATTTTATAATTCATTAAAATGTAGAATTCTTGCATCGGCACAGTGCATACATATGTAACATTTTTTAAAAACTAAAAGGACAAAATAACCTGTATTTAACTACTTCCATCTTAATACTTTAAGCAAAAACGTTGTTTTCCTGTTTCCATATTGAGCAGTTAGTTTCTTTAGTTTGTAAGCATAGGTTTAAGTGATATCTTTATGCACAAAAAGGAATGGGCTTCATCAGACAAAATTAACCCAGAACAACCCGTACACCTGAGCCTATAATAAGAAAGAACTGGGAACTGTAGCAACATCGTTCTTTTAAGAAACTGGTCTGGGGGAGGTTTTGCATAGCAGGGCAATATTAAACAGATGGAAACTTTTAAAGAGCAATAACTAGGTAAATTCCAGAATTCAATGGGACAAAGCTAATATGAATTAGTGCAAAACTAGGAAAAGTTTTGCAAAGCTGCATAATCCAACTCTGCCAGACTTTAGAGAAGCCATTATTACAACGCAGTAATACCATGTGTAAGGTTAGAACACTGAAAGGAAAAACATGCAAAATACACCTAACTCTCAAGTTTCCGCAGGCTGTATAGCCCATCTGGTAGAGTGCCTGCCTTGCATGCTCGAGGCCCGGGTTCGAGTCCCCAGCACTGTGGGATTGTGGAAATAACAAAGGAAAACAAATCTGAGTCTATCAAGTTTCCATTTTTTCCCTACTCCTGCCACTACTTTTCCTTACAAGGAACAAATCAACCCAACCAACAAACAAAAAATACAGAGGGTGAGGTCACCTACAAATGCCCTTCGTACAATATAAGTAGCTGTCTGGTAGTTTGACTGGAATCATAGAAAGTACAGAGGAAGGCAATTTGTACTGTGTCGTATCCCCCTTATCACTGGTGCAATGCAACAGCTGCAGATTTTCTGAGATGGTGACAACAAATTGGGAATTACACAACTAAGGGCTACTACTGTCCTGGAGAAACCCACCTGAGTAGAGCCTTCTGCCTTTCTCGACTGGCAGCCCTCCCTCTCCCACAAAGGCTTATAGACAATCATTAGCGCACATTCAAGGACACCTTCGTCTGTGGGAGAAAAATTATCTCCATTTATTTTGTTTCATATACATCCATAGTTGAATTTTAATACAAAAAGAAAAAATTAGAATCTGACAAATGTTTACAAACAAGATACCTTCAAATAGATTTTGCTCATTTTAGCCTGGTGCGGAGTAAATGACAAACTGTACTGGTATATTCAAGGCAACAGAGTCTGTAGTCCAGGACCACTCGGTCCAACCTTTCTGCAAGCTTAATGTTTGTCTACCATGAATAATAAACTCATTGTTGATTCCCAGTTGTGTGTGTGTGCACATGTGTACATAGCAGCTCCTTTCATAGAAAGAAAAGACATCTAGAGGTCGTCTTGTACTTTTACCTTCAGGAATCATGATAAGATACAGGATGGATTACATGGAACCGGGGCTGGATTTTATAAGAAAAAATAATTAGCTGACAAATGAGGGCAGCAATAAAAAAGCGTCTTTTTTGCAACAATAAATAAATACAGTCAAAAGTTTTCTGTGAGACTCTAAACCAGCTTCTTCACTGAAGAGCAGACGTGGCATTTCCATGGAGTTACACTTGACCCCATAGTATCTTTTTTCTTGCTTTCTTTTTCTTTTTTTTTTTTTTTTTTTCAATAAACAGTTTTCCCGCTTCTGCCACAATAGTAAAACCATTTGATCTTGACAAGATAATGGTGTCGTTGACTTTGCTTTTCCCTTGACCGTTGGACAAAATTGGCCAAGAATATAATTGGACTGTTATGACCAATAAAAATGAAGTTTAGGTCAAGTCTTGTCAGGATAACCTGACTAAAAACATCTGGCTCCTTAATTTAAAATAGTTCAGACAACCAGATTCTTGCTGTGTTTTATGTTAGGTTAACACGCTGAACTTTAAGAAGCTGTAGACTGCAGTTTGTTGTTATGAGACCTACAGAATACAGAGAAAAGGGAACAATTAAGCACCCTTCATTTTTGGAAACAAATCTGATGTTTACGTGGATGCCAAGGCAGTCAGTCTGGGGGAAGCAGCCATGTTCTTTCACTCATCCTTGGCAAGCAAATAGAAGAGAACAATTAAATTTTTAACCTATAATATTAAAACTTTTCACTGTACACTAAACATGATAGCTCACTGGAAAAAGCCAATATTTTAAAAAATATATATATTTGTCTAATAAAGATTACAACATTTTTAGCCAACGGGACAAATAGAGACATTTACAGAAGCTTTACCATTATAGAAAAAGGAGTGTGTGTGTGCACTGTGTGTGTGTGTGTGTGTGTGTGTGTCTATTTACATTGATTTGGGAAATATAAAGGAAAAATTATATTAAAAGAAGAGAAATAGTAATATTAAAATCACATTTTTCTATTAAAGTCCAGAAAGTCTTCTTTCTAGTTTCACAGTTTTATTCACAACTTTCGTTAGTAAACCAAATTACTGTACAGTTACCAGGACTAAGTCAAAGTACTTTATATTGCAATAGCAGATAAATACAGTATTCCAAGAGTTTACAATTTTTAAATACATTGTTCAACATGGCTGCTAGAATAAATTTTTTACCACTATACATCTTTTTTAACATTAAAAAATTATATTAACTAATCTCAACTTTTAGGGGGACAATTTTGAATTAGGTAATCACGTGGTACAATAAAACAGTGACCCCAACATCCAGTTCTGATTCCAGTTAAAAATTCAGACTAAAGATATCACAATCTGTAAGAAAAGAAAGAACATGGATGGTATAAATGATGAATTATATAACAAAGTGCAGTAATGAAAATGATGTGCAAACTATATTGGAGATCATAAATTAAAAATGGGGAAATGGCAAAGGAAATACTGGAAATGCATAAATCACGTTTCAATGATTGATAAATTTACTTATGTTTCACTCAGCCTCAAACCTTGCAATAACAGAAACTCCCTGAAAAGGCAGTAGTGAGTGGCCTTTATACAACTTTTTATTTAAGTGGAACTGAGCAAATGTCTCAATTTGGTTTCCATATTTTTAAATGAAAATTATGTTAACTTGAGTATATAAAAAGCTGCATTAAATAACTAGGGAACAAGACTTCCTAAGTAGACCCTTTGGGCTGGGGTGTAGCCTGGTGGTGTAGGAGCACAGAGCAAAGGCCTGGGTTTGAGCCCCAGGACAGCAATGACAACAACAATTTAAAAAAAAAAAAAAAAAAAAAAGGAAAAAGTACTAGTGGCCCTTTTGTTGCACAGACTCGGCCACTAGGCCTCCTCTCCTTCCTCAAATTTCTCTGCTTTGCCACTCAGTTCAGGAACACTAGGCACTTTCCTCTCCATCAGCAGCTGCAACTGTTCATCTCAGGGTTCTGCCTGCAAGCTTGGCAGCAAGAGTGGGATTCAAATATCCCAGCTTCTGCCTTCTGAAGGTCTTTCAATTTAAAACTGCAATTTTAGAAATTTTAATCAGAGGAATAACTGCATGAGGCACAAAGCTGAAAGCATGAGAGCAGAGGCTTGTGATGAGAAGTCACCTTCCTCTGCCCTATCTTCACTCAGCCTGACTCCAGGCTCCCTGAGGCCAAGTCCTTCCATCTCTTAGCTCTTTGGGTAGTCAGATTTCTTACACTGCTCTTTCTTGCTTTATCAACTTTATTTTATTTAAACCCTACTATGCCAAAAGAGAACATTTTCTCACCCTACTTTTTAAAAATTTTATCTTTTTAGTGTAGATGGACATGATACCTTTTATCTACTTTTATGTGGTGCTGAGGATGGAACCCAGTGCCTCACATGTGCTAGGCAAGCGCTCTACCACTGAGTTACAACCCCAGCCCCTCACTCTACTTTTATTTTTCCCAGGGTGGGAGGGTGTGTCCTGGGGATTGAACTCAGGGGCACTCAACCACTAAGCCACATCCCCAGCCCTATTTCACACTTTATTTAGACAGAGGTCTCACTGAGTTGGCTTGGCGCCTCATTTTTGCTGAGGCTGGCTTTGAACTCGTGATCCTCCTGACTTAGCCCCGAGCCACTGGGATTACAGATGTGTGCCATGGCACCTGGCCTCACCCTACTTATTGAGCCAAGTCTTATTTCCCTGTAATCATTATATCTTTCTCTGCTTTGTCTATAGGTTGATTCTAAAAGCTGAAAAGCAACGCAGCAGTTGTATTATCGTCTGTGCATATCTTTCTTTGTTGCATTTCGTTTTTTGCTAAGGAGGCATTCTTCTATAGCTTTTTGTTTTTCATGGAGTTTCTAATGGACTTTCTTTTTATTCCTTACATTTTTTGGGGCTTAATCACCATCTTTTAAAATTTAATACATAAAACCATTTTCTTCCCCCATACACCCCTGTCTTGGGAGAGTTCCATTCTCTTGCTCTAATTAGATGCTTGCTAACAGGCCTGCTGTACAAATGTCACCCCAGTTTAGAATTCTTGTACCTCTGCTTTGATTTGCTTCCTTATTTCCGCTAATGCACATATCTTAAAATAACTTGCTAAGACATAACTAAAATTGTATTTATTCTGCCTCTACATTTGATTGTTTGGCTGTACATAGATATCTAAGCTGAAAATGATTTTTCTTCAAACTTTTGGATGTATTCCTCCATAACCTTTTAGAGTCCCATACTGTAGTAGAAAAGTCTGGTGTCATTCTAGCTAGTATTTTTTATAGATTGCCTTCTGTAGAAGAATTTTTTTCATCCTAGGTATTTAGAAATTTTACAGTGAGGATAGATCTTTTTCTAATTGTCCTCCTGTTTTATGATATTTTTAATTGTTCTCCACTGACCTCAAGAATGTAGTTCCATAGAGGAAAGGGCTTTACTTCATTCACTGATAAATTCTGGGTTATTAGCAGGTTCTCAATAATTATTTGCTGAATAGATTTGCTTGGATTTAAAGTGAATGGGGTATAGTAAGTAACAATTTATATTAGACTTGATAACTTCCTTTATCTGTTTTTTTTTTTTTTTTTTTTTTTTTTTTTTTTTTTTTTTTTTTTAATACTATAGATTGAACCCAGGGGTGCGCCACCACTGAGCTACGTCCCTAGACCTTCCCATTTTTTAGTGTGAGATAGGGTCTCACTAAGTTGCCCAGTCTGGCCTGAGCTTGAGATTCTTCCTGCCTTGGCCTCCTGAGTAGCTGGGATTACAGGCACCCAGCTTCATAATGTTGATTTTTATACTGGGTATAGAATCCCTTAGGAGTTCATCAGATAATATATAGATGCCCAGGCCCCAACCCCAGTCCAGGTCTACCAATCTGAAATATCTAGGGACGAGTAAGCTGGCAGCTTTGTGAATGGGGTATAGTAAGTAATGAATCTCTATAGAATGGTAGCAGTTATCATAGGAAAGGAAACAAGGTCTCCATGGGAAGGAAGAAAATCATGGGCTTGAGAAAGGGATTGAGGTTCAGAAACAGATGGGCATGAAGATAACAGTAAGTGACTTTCACACAAAGTTGCTCAATGATTTTATGTCATCAGATGTTCAAGGAGAGGCCTATGAATTTAAAGTCTAGTTTTACCTCAGAACACATATCCAGAGAACAGAACATTTTATGATTTCAAAGACAAAGCACACATCAATCAAGGAGAATACCCCTCAGGTCTTCCCCTTAAGAAGAGGCATTTCTATCTCTTCAATCCCTTATAGGAGACAAACGTAAGAAGAGCAAGAGCTCTGCCTACCTGTGCACACACCCCTTGACCTTAGGGTGGCAGCTTGCATTCTGGGAGCATGAGATAAATACTTTTGAATTTAAAAATTCTAATTTTTAAGCACACTAAAAACAGACCAGCAATTTCTCACTGCTGAGCCTGTCCACTTGTCCTAACAGTATAATGTGGAGTCTTGATTTTTTTTTTTTTTAAGCTTTTGACTTTAAGGTTCAAATTTACCATAAACTAAATTAGATGGATTCCTTGGATGGGACAGTATAGAGTTTGAGGAGATGAGTTAATTCAGAACCCGAACATATGCGCTTACCTGCTAGCCTTGAATCCTTTCAATTTTTGTACAAAGAATGATTCAAGAACTTCTGCACACTGGTAAAAAGGGGAGTCACTTGGATTGTAGTAACGACAGTTATCAAAAATTTTGGTCATATCTGCCACAAATTCCGTCAGCTTTTCATAATATCGTCTTTGTACTCTTTCCTCCATGGTGGCAAGGTCTTCAAAACATAAAATGGAAACCATTTTCAAAGTTTTAAGGTTTTTTCCAATATGAATATGTCCTGCAGTTCTGATCAACTAGAATATACATTTACTGTTCAAACAGTCCTGGAGCCAAGCTGCTTTAACACTGGAGACTATTTTGCAATTCATGAAGAACATACCAGCATCTTTTCAAAATTTTGTTTTTTACTGGGGTTTTAAAATAGAAATCCTGGTTGTTGTTAAGAAGGTTCTTATACTTTTAATTAACTACACAGAACAACAACTCTTCATTCAGCTGGTTTGAGGTAAAGGAAACCACATCAACAGGATCTATGCATGTCTAAGTACAATAAATTTTCACATGTAAACAATTAAATACAGTACAGAAAGAAGTGGGAATCTAGAATTATGAGCAAAATCTCTGTACTAGTGATTTTGTGATCCTGTATTAGACCTAAATATCATTTTCTTTATTCACTTTCATTGCTGCCTGCCTTATATTTATAAAAAGTGATACTAACTTACCATTCATAGCAGTAGTAATATAAATTATCTACTAAAAATGAATGCAAGGGAACATATTAGCCAATATGAATAAAAATAACTGGTTTTTAATAGTTCAGGCAGGATGCAGAAACAACAAAAATCATTACAGTGGTAGATAGGTATAATATTTAGTTTCAGGATGGGAGCTGGTCACCAGAGACACCAAGGAATGATTAGAGGGCTGGAACTTTCACCCCCACTTGTGACGTCAAGGGAGGGGAAAGGGGCTGAAGAATTAAGTTGATCACCAATGGTCAATGATGCCTATGCGATAAAGCATTCATAAAAATCTAAAAGGACTAGGTTCCAGGAGAATCCAGATAGCCGAGGATGTGAAGGTTCCCAGAAGATGGTGCCCCATACTTCCCCATACTGTGTCCTATCCATTTTTTTAAGCTGATGTTCATCTCTATCCCTTGTAATATCCTTTAAAATAAACCAGTAAACATAAATGTTTCCTTGAGTTCTAAGAATCACTGTAGCAAAGTAAGGGAAGTGAGGAAGGGGTTGTGGGAACCCCAATTTATAGTCTGAAATGTAATATCCTGAATGATCTCTGGTAAAGAGCCAATGTTACAATTTAAAAAAAAAAAAAGTCTTTTTTTTAGGTGTAAATGGACACAATACCTTTAACTGATTAATTTTTTTATGTGGTTCTGAGAATCGAACCCAGTACCTCACACATGCTAAGCAAGCGCTCTACCACTGAACTACATCCCCAGACCCCAATGTTACAATTTTTAATTTCTGCTGTTAGGAGAATGAAAGTGTTTCTGTAACTCTTCATGTCTTTACTACCAGTTTGAATTTTTTTCTATTTGTTCCCTATTCATGTATTTTGCCCATTTTTCTCTTGAGATATTCATATTACTGTCATTGTTACTTAAGAGTTATTTATAGCTCTTATTACAGGCTGCACACACCAGTAATCCCAGCAACTTGAGAGGCTGAGGCAGGAGGATTGCATGTTCAAGACTAGCCTCAACAACTTCAAGACCCTGCCTCAAAATAAAAATAAAAAGGGTTGGGGGCGTGGCTCAGTGGTAAAGCACCACTGGGTTTGATCCCCAGTACCAACAAACAAAAAGCTACTGTTAATTTTTCCTGTTAGTTCCTGCATAACTCCAGAGGAAACAACTTTCAATTTAGTCTGTATCAGTCCATACTTTTTTTTTTTTTTTTTTTGTGGTGCTGTGGATTGAACCCAGGGCCTCGTGTTTGCAAGGCAAGCACTCTACCAACTGAGCCAAATCCCCAGCCCAGTCCATACATTTTCTATGCATTTCTAAACACATTCACATACTCTAAATACACAACTGTTTACTGCAAGGTACTGTTTGGTAATGTTCATTTCTCTTCCTCTAACAACATGTCTTAGAGATCTATGTTATCTTCCTCCATCTACAGAAGAGGTACACACGATGTTTACCTTCATGATATTAACAAAATTTTGAGAAAGGGAAAGAACAGAAAAACAACCTAGTTCTTCAAGAAAAGAATTGTGGTTAAAAAATTAAAATATATTTAATTACTAAACTATAAAATACCACTGACAATGTTTTGAACATGACTGACTTAGGAACATGTTTGTATTTACTATAGGATTTCCTGTCTCTCTTTCCATCTCCTAAATTTTCTACAATTAATAAGTATAATTTTTATTAGAGTTTATTAATTTATTTTAACAAACAACTCTCGTTCCTTCTCAAAGACTACATGAACCTGAAATATGTTCAATATTTAATTCCTTTGATCTTCCACAAGAGGAGCACAAAGGTAATCAGCAGAGTGGCCTCGGCCAACTGTGGCCCCACGCAGGTGGCAGTCCCGTAAGACCACATTCCCAGGGGTGTCAGTCATTTTAGCTTGTGCAACACGGTGCTCATGCCATGGCAAAATTGTCTAAGCACCTCGTCATTAAGCAACAGGTGATGCCGCTTGTTTATCAGACAGCTCCAACCAAGTCCCCTTACTTCTTTATGATGTCCCCTCGATTAAGTTGCCACCACACACAAATTCTCCCCACTTAAAAAATGCTTTGCTGGTTTTTGGAGCACAATTCTTTTATCAGCTGAAACTAATCCTTTAGCAGCTTTGGTAGCTTTTATCTGTTTTAATTTTTGTAATCTTTTTTAGAAATACATTATTTTTTAATATAATCACTTGTAGTTGTTCATCTTAATATAGTCAGTTATAGCTACTACTTATTATCATTTTTTTCTAGAAAATGAATCTGTATTCTCTTGCAGGTCTATCAGCTTTGCTCTCCTCAGGAAAATATGAGGAAGAGGTAATAGCAGTGGAGGAGAGGGTCAGACATTTATCCTTCATACAGCTGAGTAATACTCCACTCACATCATTTAATTTAGTCACTCCTCTGCTGATGGTCATTCATTTCATTTCCAGTGCTTTTGGAATTATAAGCACTGTTGCAATGAATACATACTTGTGCACACATGACGCCTAAGAAATGAAATTGCTGGGTTCAGGGATAAGCACATTTAAGGTTTACCAGATACTTTCAATTTACCTCTCAGAGTGACCATACCAATTTACACTCCCATCAGTCTTGCTCAAGATATCCTCATGATGTAAAAATTTTATATGGCTATTGAGACTTCCAGAAAAAACTTCGTCTTCAACTCAAGTACTTACCCATAGGTTCCTTAATAACACCATAATAATCTGGTGCATCATTAGGGTCTACTGGTTCAAGGAAAGGCCAGGCCATCTTATGAGCCTATGATAAAAAACAGGTATCATTACTATCAGTAGGAATACTAATTCTATTTCAGTTTCTCAGGTGAATTACCATACCAAGAAACCCTTAAACTCTAAAAGTCAGCTTTAAATTTGAGATGAAATTATTAATACTAGACGATTTCTGCTCTAGTTACAAGTTACCTAAGGTGAGTGCACTCTACAATAATGGCTCTCACAAGGCTGGTCTGAGGACCTTGGTGTGGGGGGAGGAGCACTGGTTTAGGAGTCACGACATCTGCGCTCTGGTTTCTGCATGAATGACCTGCCAACTGAGTGAAGCTGGCATGCAATCACTTCTGTAAAGCTGGTGTGGATGGGTTCAAAGTGTCGAATGGTTACCACTGCCGTAATGAGGTGGCAAAGATGTGACGTTAAACAACATTCAACCACATATCGAGTCTCTGGTTCTCCTTTCAGCTCCTCCCATTTCTGTGATTCTGATTACAACAGAAGAAAAGTTTCAGTCTGCTGCTCTGTGTCTTGCATACTTCTCTAATACTCCCTAATCTTGTAAACCACGTAAACCACGTAGATCCCCTCACTTTTTTTTTTTTTTTAACAAGAGAATAGCTAAAATTTAATCAAATTCTTCCCAACCTATGGCCATGAGATAAAATTTTAAGAATAGAATTTAAGTCAAAAACAAGTGAGCTGTTTTAACTCAGAGTGTTAGCTAAACGACAGCTGAGGTGGGATGTGGACATGGGAAGCCCCTCACTTATCAGGCTCTTCACTCCAACAGCTGGGATTCAGCAAACAGCCACGAACTGGAAGATCTAAAGTTCAAACCCTAGAAATGTTTCCAAAGTCAGGCAGGTTGGTTTCTTTTTCCCAAGCTGGGCACAGTGGCTTCTCACCTGTAAGGAACGCAGCACCCTTTTCAAGCCCTCATAATCTTTCTCGGTGAGTGGCGTGAGCACTGTCATGGCATCCTCTGTCGACTGGCACTGTGGACAGACATACTCATCAATGAGCTCTGCCTCACTTTGCAAGATGCCAACACAGCGCCCATGGTACCAATTCTGACACCGATCACAGCCAATATAAAATCTGCAAGATCCGAAATGGAAATGTGAGTCCAAAACACATGGGATAACATTGGTTATAATTTACTTTTAAAAACAATAAAACATGCAAGCGAGAATTTGCTATACCCTGGGGTATAATTTTAGTACTATGGTTGTTTAAAAACTCTTGAGATTGACATTCCAATGTGTTAATTTAGTATTTTTGATGTTAAGAACAAGCAGTAAAAGTTTAAGAGAACTGTGTAATATTGGAGAACCAATCTGAAGAAAAATATAAAACATTTCATTGATTTTAAAGCTCAAAACAAAATAAAGCCAGAAATCTTTCAACTAGTACCATATCAAATGGGAGTTCAGAATCCTATAAGCTAATAACAGAGTCTCAGAGCTTGTACCCAAATTAGCAGTTTCTAACCTACAATAAAGCACCATTTCAAACACTGATAAAGTCCAAACAAATCAGGCTATTTTAATCTCATTAATTTCTATGTTACATATTAAAGAATCAAATCTGCCATTAATCCAAATTTTTCCCAAAGCATCTCAAGCATTCACTATGAAGCAACATAAGTTTCGAAGGGGAGGTAAAGAGGGAAAAAGAGAAAAAAAATTGGAAAGAAATTTGTATTGTAAGTGTATAATATATGCAGAAAAATATCTTGCTTTTTATTTAAAAATAAATAAGTAACCAGTCAGAGCAATTTGGCTTCCTAAATTATTAAATATGATGGTCTTATCAGAACTCACTGTGACTCATCATAAGGTGTTCTGCAGATACAGTACAATTCCTCACTGCTGCCCTCTTGTGCCCGTTTACAATCATTACAGATGTACACATCCATTTTCTTAGCCTCCTTTTCTGTGATGCCAACACATTCTCCATGATACCAGTTAGTACAAAGATCACAGCCAATATAGAACCTAAAAGTATTCACAATGAAAATGACAATGTAATTGTCATTTTGAGCTGCATGGTACTTAAATCTGTCTTCCCGGCCCTGATTCACTTTTCTTACAGGATAACTTTCTGCAGTAAGTCAGCTAAACACCCTGAATCCAACCATGCTAACCCTAGCAAACTACAGCATCTGACACTGTATCAAATGTGGAAACATAAGGTCACTCACATCAATTTCAACAAACACACTGTTTAGTGAAATATGGGTCTTTAAAAAACATACTGGAATTTGAAAAAATAAACAACACACTGATGGTAATGTCTTCCTCTTAATGAATGTGTGTAAAACTGTAACAGGCACAAAAACCAAAGCCAAAGAATCGAAGACTTACATCTGTCAAACCTATTCCACAAAAGCCATTTCAATATCAGGGCTATTTCTTAGATAGGTTTGAAAATGTATCTCACAATTTAAATTTGAAAACAAAGCAGAAAGCGCAAACACCAAGTAGAAGTTACACTACAAGGAACATGCAAGGTCAGCCAGGTGCAGAAGATAAATGGTCAAAACATGATATGAATAAGAAAACTAAAAAGGTACATGTAGTAATTCACTTTCTACCAAGTTTCCTACATAAACACTGGCATTTAATCTAACCTTTCATAAAGGAGCATGACGTGGGCCAGTTCTGCAGTTCATACAATGTGACAATGTGGAGAGCACCTGCTTAGCTAACTGGTAAGGAGTGCTGAAGGAACTGCTTCAACTCAAACCGGGGACACACGGCGGGGAGAACGATGTAAAACAGTTCTGTGGAACTCCAAGAGGTTCTACCGCGTTGGCAGGGTGAGGCTGTGCGGGTGTGGAATGGTGTGCGACCTCAAGGAGTTTGTGATTAGGCACCCTAATGACAAACATCAAAGTGTCTCTAACAAAGTGTCAACAGGCCCTCTGCTGAAACCACGCCGAGTCAAAGTCAGTCAATGTGAGTCACAGAGACTCAGACTGGCCTTGCCGACACCGCTGACACCTTCTTTCTACCAAGACATTTCTTGGTAAATCCACCTGGAAGAATGGAATGGGTCCTCAAGCTTCAAACGGACCTGCTTCACAAATATGAGGGAATAACACATAGTCACGTGGTTTATCCTGTTACCAGTAATGTTTTCTTTTGAACTATGAGGTTAGTCACATGAAATTCCCTGTCACGGGTGGGGAATTTTCTGAGGTATTTCTCTACGTTGCCTCTTCAGTGTGGTAGGCCGTGTGTTCTCCGAGAAAGAGCAGGACTTGAATTCCAACTTTCTTTCCAATAACGGGGACTGAACCCAGGGGTGCTTTACCACTGAGCTACCTCCCCAGCTCTTTTAATGTTTTATTTTGAGACAAGGTCTGGCTAAATTGCCAGGCTGTTCTATAAATTGCCACTGTCTTGCCTCAGACTCCTGAGTAGCTGGGATTACAGGCCATGCACCACCATGCCCGGCTTGAATTTCAATTTTTAGTCACTTTCACTAGATTCTCAAACCAGGATGGTTTGGTATGAGAGATTAGGAAATACTCCTAAAAAAATACTAACTCATTCCAACTAGAACAGGGAATGAATGAACCGGGAATACTGAAATGTTAATGATGACAAACTGAAAAATATGAAATAGCCACAAAATAATGAGGCAACCTCAGTAGAATGAGCACACATACATGTGCACCTCATTTTATGCAACTCAGATATTCCAAAAAAGTTGTGTACGAAATGAATTTCTATGATTTGAATACTTTTAACAGGCCAAAGAACCCTTATTATTAAAAGAAATTCCACAATAAGATCTTTTTATAAAGAAAGTAACTCATGTTCTGATTTGTTTAAGGAATCATTTAGTAGGTCTTGCTTAAAGTGAGGCACACTTATACCAAACTGAGGGACAAATCAGTTAAAAGGGTTCCACTCTTTATGCTATGTATAATTTCTAATGTAAGACAATGAAAAGTGAAGCTGCCTAAACTGATCTGTGTTTAATTCAACACAAAAAGTGTTCGTCTGGCATCTGCAGACAGATGATAGTGCAGCCCTGCAGCGTGGGAGCAGCCACTACACTGCCACTCAGACATCATTAAGAGACAGCTGTCTATCCTATGTAGTGGTCATGCACCCCCTTAATGTTAGAATGTTTCATGTCAACATTCTAATTCTAAATGATCATTTTTTTAAAAGCACAGACTTTTTGGCACTGTAAAAAAAAAATATTGTGGTTAATTGCAGCTTTAAAAACTGACTTATGCTTGAATGTTCAAAATAAAAATTAAATATTTAATGATAGTAATGACAAAAAAAAGAAAAGAAACTACATTTATGGATTACTGTTTCTAAAGTCTTGTTTATATCACCAAATACAAGTCACAACTGTCAAAAACAGCTTCCAGCTGCCAAGGTTATTAAATTTTTGAGTCTTATACTTGAGAAATGGGTAAAAGAAAAAAAAGTTTGTTTTTTTTTCCCCCTGAGACAGGGTCTCCTTTGCCCAGGCTGGTCTTGAACTCAAGGACTCAAGGGATTTTCCCACCTCAGCCTCCTGAGTGCTGGGTGCAGGCAAGTACCACCATGATCAGTTTTTAAAGATACTTTTATTTTATAAAATTTTCTGATTTTTGTTCTCATTAAGATGTTTGAAACTTTGACAAAAAATATTAAGTTGCAGGATTTCAATACAAAAAAGAATTGCTTAAAACAAAACAATAAAAAAGGGAATCACTCAAATTTGAAGCCTCTTGAACCAGTCTCATTCAGATGGATTCTAGGATTTGGAGACCCCAGAAGGGACCATCTTGGTTCTAGGCATCGATGGTAATACACTTCCTCCAGAAGATTACTGATGGATTTGGAGTTAATTCAGAGAGAACAGGAGGAAGCAAAGGAGCAAAAGAAAGCTTGCTTTTGACAGAAAAGAATATAACGAAGGACACAAGACTCGTAACTATGTGAAATGGCAATTTTTACTTTACAAGTGTTAAGAACACCATATGCAAGATCAGAGATGTAACATTACTATCCTCCCAATGGATGATTTTTGCTTATACTGTTACTAATACACACATTTTCTTTAAAACTGTTAATTTAACAGCTAAAACTTTAAAGAATATGAACTAGAGTTAAAAAATCTACTCACTTAGATTCATCATAAGGCGTTTTACAAATACAGTAAAGCTTTGTGTCCTTCTTCGTTTCCTTTGAGGTAGTAGAAATCATTTTCTTCTTCTTGGACTTTGAGCTGGAGTCTTTCTCCTCTTCCCGCTTCCTTTTCTGGGAAGCTGCAGGCAGTGGGGGCGTGGGGAGGAGGGCCAAGTGCTGGGGAGGGGGCGCTGCAGGAGGTGAGGGTGGAGGGGGTGGGGGGGCTGTCGCCACAGATGCTGGGGGAGAGGGTGCTGCCACTGCACTGGCCTGCACCGCCTGCACCAGGTCCTTCTCCTTCTTCATTTTCAGATCTCTCCTGAGCTCTTCCTGTTGTCAATTAAAGACAATGTAAGAGGATCATCAGAAATACGTACCAGCACGACCTGGCCAGGTGGGGCTACATGACCCCCGCTTCCTGCCATAGTTCAATTTTGGTCTGATGAGAGTTTTAGTAATTCTAAGAGTTTTATTGCTATATCTTAAGCCCAATTAAAACAATCAGAAATAGAAAATGAAAAAACTGTTAGATCTCTTTGAGGAAGATCAGAGAGAAAGATGAGCAAATGCCTAGAAAGAACACCCCTGCCAGACAGCCCTTGTCCTGTCCGGGTTATTTCAGTGGTTGCTTAGGGTACTGTTTTTGTAGCTGTTCGCATTCTTGTCCTTACAGGGAGACAGGACGTGGACTGAACATGAGACTCAAATGCGTTCTGACCCGCACAAAGTGAATGAGACAGATGGGCCCTCAATCAAGACTGGGGGCAGCTAGCACCAAAACACATGGTTTTCTCAGTATGAGTTTTGCCATAAGTTAAAATCTGACTTTTTCACATGAAATACTCCTTAGACAGAACTCTGCTCTCCAGAACTTCAACTTACTGTTGGAAATAATGAGTAAAGCAAACTAGGTTACTTCTGAGAAAAACCACTGCGATCAGTAACTATGAACACAGTGCAAATAACCACCACCATGAACAAGAGAATCTCTTAAAATCTGAGGTATTTATAAACTTCCACAATAAATCAAAATACCAAACATGTTTTTTCAATCATTGTTAATTTCCTTCCAAAAATTTTTAGGCTTTCAGGTCAACCATTTATAGCTCACATTTCCTTTGAAGAATTTTCTACAGGCTTCTGAATAATTTCCCACCCCCTTAAAAAAAGAAAACTATCCCACTGATCTTAGAGTTATACTGAGAATTATTCTTTTAAAAATACTAATAAACATTTGAAGTTATTCTAGGTATTAAAGGTTTACAGAGGGGGAGACTTTTGAATCTCTCATTCATATGATGGAATAACTGAGTACACTGTTCACTACTTCTGATCCCATTTTTGCTATTATGGTAGTTTTGCTTAAATTCTAAAGACACAGAATAGCTTCCCCATAGCAAAATGAATAAAAGAAGCTGCTCTAACTGGTAATTTAAATGAATTCCTGGACCTACAGGAGTTACACAGGTTTTAAAGCAGACACTTAGCCACGTGTGGCGGTGCACACCTGCAATCCCACTAACTCAGGAGGCTGAGGCAGAAGAATTCAAAGTTCGAGGCCAAACTTAGCAACTTAGGGATACCCTGTCTCAAAAGCAAAAAAAAAAAAAAAAAAAGGGGTTGGGGGAGTAGATCAGTTGTGTAAGTGCCTCTGGGTTAAATCCTCAGTACCACTCAAACAAACAAACAAAATATGAAAAAATAAAGCAGAGAGGTCTATGAAAAGATAAGGGAGGGAGGAAGTTCGTTTCAAGGATTTGTCTGAAGAAAAGGTCCATGAATTTGGGAAAAACAACACAGCAGTTTACCCTGTATCTTTCACCTCTGCCACCACGCCCTAAGGTACCTTAGTAACAATCATGATTTTAGTACCTTGGGAAGCTAACATACATCAGAAAAATTCTATCAAACAAACCTGAATGGCTTACTTAATGAATCCATTATCTCTGTAAGAGCCTAGAGACAGTCTGGAAGTGAGAAGGTTAGTGGTGTGACTAACTCAACAGACAGAAAGAATGGACTTGTGCTTAATTTTCTGAACTTATATACACACAGCAACAAAATATTACAAAAAGCAAAGAGAGAAGATAAGCCTGAATAAAATATAAATAACTCTCTGGAATGGGGACACAAAACTAAGCAGGGATAACACTGCAGGCCTGCTGGGCTCCAGGTTCAGAACCAGAAAGTGGCAGCCAACCCACAGCAGGGGACAGGCCCAAGAAATGCCTCCTGGGACTGGAGGCTGTGAACAGGCTTCCTGCTGGAAGCTAAGGTTGACTGAGCAACACTGGGCTTCAAGAGAAGAAGCAAAAATCCCTTCAAGACGAGCTTGCAACACTCAAATGCCGAAAAATGAAAACACATAATGTGAAAAAAGGCAACCAACAAAATCAATAGCAGAAGCTGAATGTACTACAAATGAAATTTTATAAAGTAAACTGACAAAATTTACATGTGTCTACCATGATCAAAGAGCTAAATAAATATGTGTCAAAAGACGAACAAGAAATATTTTATCAAAAACACAAGCAGGGGCTGGAGTTGCAGCTCAGTGGCTGGGTGCTTGCCTAGCATGTGTGAGGCACTGGGTTCTATCCTTAGCACCACATAAAAATAAAGGTATTGTGTCCATCTCAACTAAAACAGAAAAAGGCAGGGAGAAAGGCAGAGGGATAAAAAGACAAAGCACAAGATTTGTAGGATGGCAGAACTATTCTGTATAATACTGTGATGGAGGACAGAAAACATACATTTATACAAGTTTATAATAGAACACAGTGAAACAATGTAAACTATGACTTTGGTCAATACTGGCTCATCAATTGTAACAAAAGTACCACACTAATGCAAGATAATAATAAGAGTGACTGTATGGGGGTTGTGGGGACTGATAAGGAAATTCTCTGTACCTTCTGCACAAATGTACGATTGCTCTAGAAAATAAAGTTCAACCCTCCCCCACCACTTTTTCTGGTGGTCCCAGGGATTGAACCTAGAGTCACTTTGCCACTGAGTTACATCTCCAGGCTTTTTAAAAAATTCTCAGACAAGGTCTCGCTAAATTGCCAAGGCTAGCTTTAAATCTAAGATCCTCCTGCCTCAGCCTCCAAACTCGCTGGGATTACAGACATGCACCACCACACCCAGCTGCAACTTAAATTTCAAATATTTGCTGAATGAATCAACATCACACTACATATACTATTTTATAACCTATATTTTTTGTTTGAGCATTTACCACTGATAACTTCTCAAGATTAATAAACAAATACCAATCCCTTACTGTTTTGTTAAAATGGAATTCTACTTTGTGCAGACACTAGTTGTTCTCAACTGGGGATGGTCCTGAAACAGCCTAGAATAGGTGGAGGGGGCTGGGCCACCTTTTCAGTAGTTAAAATAAGGGGGATGCTACAGGCATTTGGTACCCAGGGTTGAAGATACTAAACTTCCAACAGTATAAAAACTAGCCTAGTCAAAGGGTCATACTGTTCTTGCTGAGAAAGGTTAAATTACCAGTCTCCACTTTGCAGACCTGACAGTGATTATAATTTTTTGTTGTTATTAACACTTTAACGAATGACCCTGTCCAGACAAACCTCTTGTCCAGATGATTTAGATGAATTTCTAGAAGTTAAATTATGGATTAGATGACATCTACATTTTAGACACGCACTGATGAAATGAGGTTTAGAAATAGTATTTTCTCCAAAAAAATGGTGTTTTCTCTTTCATTAGTAGTTATGCTGAGTATCTTTGTTTATGTTTACCAGGAACTAGACTTTCTACCACATTGTTTATCTTTCTCTTATTGACATGAGCACTATAAACTTTAGGAATACCAATTCTGTTGTACGCAGAAATTATTTTTTTCTTATTTGTTATAATTTTTAATACTGTTTACAGTATTTTTCCTTCTTATAACACTAAATCTGTTTTTCCAAGGGTTAGGAGTGATCTCCCTCCTCATTAAAACAACAATTGTGTTCTTGTAGTATTTTTGTGATTTTTTTTTTTTTTTTTTCCAGTGCTGGGGTTTGAACCCAGAGCCTTTTGCTTGCAAGATAGGCACTCTACCAACTGAGCTATATCCCCAGCCCTGTGATTTTCTTTTATACATTTAAATTCTTGATCTATATGAAGAGTATCTTAATCTATAAGGTAAGAGGGCAGTATTTTAGATTTTCTTTTGCTACTGTGAATTGGCACTTTTATGCATGACATACTGACAATGGTCACAGTTTCAATGTTTAATTGTAGTTGAATGCTTTGCTGAATTTTCTCATAAATTTTAATCATTTTCTCAGCCAAGTACAGAGGCACACACCTGTAGTTCTAGCCACTTGGGAGGCTGAGCCAGGAGGAGGATCTTAAGTTCAACGCCAGCCTTGGCAATTTAATGAGAGAGATACTGCCTCACAAGGGGGTGGTGGTGCCTGGGGCATAGCTCAGTGGTACAGACCCCTGGGTTCAATCACCAGTATGAAAAAAGAAAAAAAAAAAAAAAAAAAAAAAAATTTAAGAAACTTGGGGTTTCAATGTAATAATCATATCACACATAATAACGATTTTGTCTTCTTTCTTTCAATTTTTGCCTCTTTTTCTTTCTCTTGGCCTAACACATTAGGCAGAACTTCCCAAGATGCTAACTAATAATGTTGCCTGTTGGCACTGTTGCCTGGTTTCTGACTTCAGTGGGAAGATCTCCAGCACTGTAGTTATGTAATGTTGCCCACTGGTCTGGTTGATATTTTCTTTGTATTTCTCACCTAAAACTGTACAAGACATTTTTTAAAAAATTTTTGTTTTTAGTTGTAGATGGACACAATACCTTTATTTTATTTATTTATGTGGTGCTGAGGATGGAACCCAGTGACTCACACATGTGAGGCAAGCACTCCACCACTGAGCTACAACCCCAGCCCCTGTACAAGACATTTTATAAGAAGTTTTCAATCACCTACTGTCTTTAAAAAAGTCACGCATGACTGCTCCCCCGTCATGAGAGTGCAACGAGAGGGAGGAAACAGCTGTGTCAATATGCACAAGTATTCAAATGCCTTCTTCCATTTTCCAATAAATCCCCCAAGAAAGTAGTAGATTAGCAACATTTTCAGAAATAGTTGTAAGTTACGGGAAAATTTGTCTTTTAAAGGACACACTTTATTTTTCATACTCATAACATTATTTTGCAGTACTGTCATCTTTCTTGTGGGACTTGGCTCCTGGTAACTTTTGGCAGGATGATGTCACAGAGAATAAGTTACTCCCAACAGAGTTCTAAAATATTAATCAGTGGATTAATCTCTCAGAGTGGCTAGTTCAGAGAATATGGTATAAAAATACACTTAGAAAAGCTCTGTTGTTTCAAAAGATATGTATGCCTTTTTTACTCTATGTACACCATATACACAACTGTAAATTTGAGAAAATAAAGCTAACATTTTAGGCTTAATCAGAAATTCAAGGCAAAAAAGAATAACCTGAGACACTAAATACTGACAGAAGTAAAAGACACACCCTCTTACCTGCACTTCGATTTGCAGATCTTTGTCTAGGAGCGCTCTCTTTTTCAGGATTTCGGCTTTGAGTTGCTCTTTGTGTTTGAAGAGCAGAGCAGAGAGCTTGGTAGCATTCTGCTTGCTACGTTTCTGTTCCACGCTCTCCTCACGCTTCCGTTTTTTGGCTGCCTGTTTTTCTTCTTTATCTATCTTATCCAAAATATACTTCATCACCTGGTTACAGACAATCATTCTAGAGAAAAATATACAACCTATGTAATGCTGGGTGTTTCAATCTGCAAGGTTTAAGACATGAGTCTCCTATGTCCCTACAGATGATATGCAAACTTTCTGCGACTGTAAAGCTTCAAAGAGTGACTCAAACCCAGTAAGAGCAACTATTAGTGCCAAGTGTTCTCAGTTTATGAACTTCAATCAAGACAAATACAAAATCAGAATTCTGGTGCACGTACAGGCTAAAGAGAAGAGACCAACACAGAAGGAGGCCCTGTGTTTCTCCCTACCTTTGATTCTCTTCTCTTTCAGCTGGAGTCATGGTCTTTTTCTGTTTTAAATGTTCTATTACAGCATTATGCTTCATCACCACCTTTAGAACAGAACAAATCCAAAAGTGCACATTTTATAATGACCACAGGTTAGTTACTACACAGACAACAGCAGTAGAAATCAGAGCACACGTTTTCCAAAAAATGCAAAGAATTTTATATCATTAACACAAATAAAATTAACAGTTACCAGAAGGGCTACATGTGGGGTATCATGTTAAGGTAGGCACTTGACAATACTTTTTTTATTCCTTATAACAACACTGACCATAGGTATAATTTCATAAGTAAATAAATTTTGAAACATAAAGAAATTAACCAAGTAGTATGAGATTAAATAATAAGTAATAAAGCCAGAATTTTCACCCAACTGTCATGCCCCAAAGGCCATATTTTTAACATTATGCTTCCTTCCCAGGCATATATTTTAAAGAATTGTGTTCCAACCCCCCACTTATATAAAGATTAGGAAGAAAGATACTGGAAAAAATTTCAATTTGAAGATCACAGAGTACTGAGAGCTGTACTAAAGGCATATAAACAAATTACATGACTTCATTTTTATAGGAATATTACCTTACATCTTTAAAATCACATACATGACCTCATTTAATCATTTAATAATCCTCTGTGGCTGCAAAGAAAGGAGTTTTAATGAGATAGCTCAGGGTTAAGAGAGTTTCATGACTTAGTAACACTTGGAACCCACACTCAAATTCCTGCCTCATGCTAAATAGAGTGCACTATAGGCAAAAAGCAAAGTTTTCTCCAGTAATGTTACAGGATGCTGTATGTGTGACTGCATTTTAGTGGAATAATTCTAAATCATCTAAATTGCCTTGCTTTACTAAAATGCTAGTGCGAGATGTCTTTACATGGTGCCACTTTTTATTTAAGCTATGGAACAGTATTCAAAACACTTTTTACAAAGGTGTGGCTAGAAATGCAAAAGAATTTAATCTCTCTACAATTTGTGTAGTGTCTATGTAAACTAAGGAATGACAACTGTAAATAACTTCAATGAATTACTATAATGCCTGAAGTAGCTTTAAGGCTTAAATTTTCAAGTTTTGTATTAATGATATTTTAACTCAGAATTCTTCTTCCCCTCCTAGTTCTCCCCAAATATAGGAAGTTTCTCATAGGCACTGACTCCAGAGCCAAGGAAAGAGTTCCAAACCATTGCAGTCATTTACTGCCTTTGGTCCACCCAGTGCTGCTTCTATTTGAACACCAATGATTTTGTCTCCTTTAGGAAACCTAATACCACCAAACACTAAGTCTACTGCACAGCACAATATTTCAAGCTACCGAACATGCTGCTTTGACTTAATAACTTTACCTGTTTCTGAATGATTTCACTTTGGTTAGAAGCTTGGAGGGTGTGTTCACGCTTAATTTCTATCTGTTGCTGCTTCTTCTTTTGCTGCTGATCCCTGAGTTGCTGAACCCTTTGCAACTGCTCTTGCACACTGGCTGCCTGCACTGTAACCACATTCTGAATCTGGTGAGTCTGCACAGCACTGCTTTGCTGAATTTGAATAGGTAACTGGAGTTTGATTTGCTGGGGCACACCACCTTGCTGAGCCTGTATCTGAGCCACAACCTGTGACTGGATCTGAGAGAGAACCTGGACTTGTTGTTGCAGCTGAGGCACAGCAATGACTTGGGGCTGTGGCTGCTGTATTTGTAGCTGAGGACGGGATGGGGATGAAACAGTAACTTGATTTAACGTTTGTCCTGACGAAAGAGTTTGAGTTGAAGACTGTACCTGGGGTTGTGATTGTGGCTGGCCTTGGGAAGGAATCTGAAGAGATGTATGTGGTTGAATTGGAATCGGTTGTGAGGTTGTAGTCTGAACCTGGGATTGCTGTCCAGGAGACACTTGGGATGGAGTTGACGGACGTATTCGAGTCTGTGGTGGACTTTGGACACGAACAGGAGACTGTCCTTGGGCATTAGTTTGAGGCTGGCACTGTGCTGCAACTTGGGGTTTGGATGACTGTGCTTGGGTGGGTTGTGCTTCAGAAGGGACATGGGATGCAACAGTTGTTTGGGTCTGAACTTCAGGCTGAGTCTGAACTTCAGGCTGAGTTGGGGTTGGGGGTGGGGGCGGGGGCTGGGGCTGGGGCTGGGGCTGTGCTGAAGGCTGAGCAGTCTGTGGCTGGGCTTCTGCAGGACTCACACTCGATGACTGAGCTGGTGGCAGGGTTTTGGCTTGTTGCACCTGTGTCTGGGGTGATGATTTACTCTGTTTTTGTTCACCTGAACCTGTGAAAAAAAAGACAAAGCATTTCTATTCTTCTAGAACATATGGTTGTGGTTAAAGAAGAATGTGAAAGGGATTTTCTAAAGTTGATAATTCTAGATTTTGGTATAAAGACGTCAATCTTTGAAGAGGTCCACTTAGACATGCTCACATTAGGACTCTCCTGAACTGGGAGAGGGAGACCTGCTTCTTGGCGGCCTCTTAACTTTTCTAACTTTCCAGAGTGCAGGCTTCTAAAGCAAGACGCAGCCTCTGGAAATCAATCAAGTCTTCTGGGCCAGGGTAGTACCAAGTCTCACATTTCTCCTATGGGTGGTGGCAGTTAATGATAGTGCCCTGCAATTACAGAATCTGAACTGGATATAGGTACCCTTCCTGAGATCACCTCTGTGACAGCCTTCAGCACCTACAAGGCTCAATAAAGAGGAAGCGTGGGCACAGTTATCGTGATATCTGTTATTTTGCCCCTTTCTGTTTGTGGGTATGTTTGTTTTTTAATGGGCGCAAAGGGTAGTATAGACAGGAAGTCTATAAGAACAAACCATCAAAGCACTGAAATGTTCTGAGGCTATGTCAACTACTTAGCTCACTGGCTCGAAGAGTAACCTGCTAAGGGTAAGTATCAATACTCTCATCCCCATCAGCCCAGCAACAAGTGGTAATAACACATGGCCTTCTCAAGAAGCCCAGAGTTCTACCTGTTGCGGCACTGGACACTGTGGTGGTGGTGGTGGTACTGGCTGCCGTGGCCGTTGTTGCCAATGGGGTAAAGAGGAACCGCTGAACTGTACCATTTGGCATTGCAGCTTGCATGAGCTGCTGTCCTGGACCTGGAAGTATAGTCACCCCTTGAGGTATTAACTGCAACTGTCCAGTAGTTTGACCTTGTCCTTGAATTACCACGGTCAAACCTTGATTGCCACCCTGTGGAAAAAACACACAGCATGTAAACAGTGTTCAAAATATCAATCTGTAAAGCATTTTTACTACATCATTTCTATGTTGTGAAGATCCCTCATTATAATGGAAAAATATATTTGAATAACTAAGGAATGTCATCTCCAAGAATTTAGATAAGCTCAAATAAGGATATTTGGATTGTTTGGTGGAAAAAACATGAACAATCCAGAATTCCAGTTCAAGCACTTCAAATGGACAGTCAGATATCTACCTATAAGCAACATCAATCCTCCAGATCCAAGCTTCCCCATCTATAAGATAAGGCACTGGAGTAAGTATGGTCTCAATAAAATTTTGAATTTAAATCACCTGACATTCATATTAATTCATAATTTTCAAAGTACCTTCACATATAATACCTCATCTGATACAATGGTCAGGTTAGAAAGGTCAAGTCCCCTGCCCAAGTTAAAGGTGAGATAAAATGAGAAACCCAGGTCTACTGAGTTTTGCTTTTTTCAATGTGTATCAAATTTTTACCTACAGTGTGTTTGAGTATCTATGTGTACACAAGTACAAAAATCTTAGGGTTCCAGGTATCAATTGCAAACCCCAACTAAGAAGGGTCACAAAGGTATGAGCAGTTATCCAGATGAGAACAAGGAACCAAAAACTATGGATGTACTTCCTCTTCTGTCAAGAAACTAGCAACCTTGGGGGCTGGGGCTGTAGCTCAGCAGCAAAGCACTTGCCTAGCATGTGTGAGGCACTAGGTTCAATCCTCAGCAGCACCACATAAAAATAAAAAAATAAAAGTATTCTTTCCATCTACAACAACAATAAAAAAGAAAAAAAGAAGAACCTAGCAACCTTAATCTAGCAAACTTTGACTGCCAGGAACATGGCAAAGAATTAGAAAGTAAAAAATAATCCCATAAATTCCCAGTGGACAAAACTGATGCCACAAAGTCTATGTACTGAGCTCACTACACTCATGAGTCTCTCAAAGCTTATTTACTCTTGCTTTCCAAGGGGGAAAAAGAAATCTCTCTATATACATAGATATTCCCCCCTTGGTCCTGGGGATTGACCACAGAGGTGCTTAACTACTGAGCCACATCCCCAGCCCTTTTATTTTTTTTTTATTTTTCTAATTTTTATAGTTATAGATGGCTTTATTTTATGTGTTTATTTTTATGTGGTGCTAAGGATTGAACCCAATGCCTCACACATGCTAGGCAAGCACCTCTACCACTGAGCCACAACCCCAGATCCCCTTTTATTTTTTAATTAGAGACAGGGTCTCACTAAATTGCTAAGGATGGTCTCCAACTTGTGATCCTCCTGCCTCAGCTTTCCCAAGCCTAGCCACTGAGATTACAGGTATGTGCTACTGCACCCCTCCTAAAATTTATATATTTTGGGCAAGCTCAAAAATATACAAAAGACCAAGTATAACTTAAGGAACAATTATAAAGTAAACATCTATAAAACCACCCCTCTAGCCATTGTTGTGAATATTCAGGAAGACCCCTGTAATGCGCCCTGATCTCAATTCTCTCCCTTTCCCCTAGAGGTAACCACCACCTGCATTTGTTGAAAACACTTATCTTCTTGGAGTATTACTAATGAGGTCTCTATAGGACTACGGCAGTTCATGACTTCAAGAACACACTTCATGAATAATACAATGGAAATGGTTCCCATTCCAGGTAGAATAAAGCAGCTCTGTACCCTATGCAGTATAGCTTAGTGTTGCCCATTTCTGAATTTCATATATAGATATATATGTATGTATGTGGTTTTTTTTTTTTTTTTTTTTTTTTTTTTGCAGTGCTGGGGATTTGAACCCAGGGCCTTCTGCTTGCGAGGCAAGTGCTCTACCAACTGAGCTATATCCCCAGCCCCTGTATTTGTTACTTGCATCTTTAACTCAATATTTGTGAGAGTCATCTATGCATTTCTGAGTAGCTGCAATTTGTGCACTTTTAATTTTTGTAGGAATATACAATTTATCTATAGGTTGACAGGAGGGTATTATATAATGCTGCTATATATATTATATTCATGCATTCTGGAGCTCAAAGGAACAAGGATTTCCACAAGGACATAAATAGCAGAACTACTACGGCCTGGAAAATGCACATCTTTAACTGTACTAGGTAACATCTAGGTTTTTTTCCAAAATGGCTAAACTAAATGACACTCCAATGAACCGTGCCAGAGTTCACTGAGCTCCACCACTTTGTTAATTCTTGGTTCTGCTGAACATTTAACTTAGACCCATCTCTTAGGCATATAGTCATAATGTGCATTTCCTTCATCATTAATAAAGTTCATCAGTTTTTAAAAAATTTTACACATGTGAATTTCCTCTTTCCTCATCAAGTTTGTTTATTCTGTTTTCTACTGACCTATTTTTCCATTTTGGGGTTGGGAGGGGGCTGGTTTGGTACCAGGGATTGAACTCAGGGGCGCTTAACCACTGAGCCACATCCCCAGTCCTTTTTTATATTTTATTAGAGACACAGTTCTGAGACTGGGTTTGAACTCGAAATCCTCCTGCCTCAACCACCCAAATTGCTGGGATTACAGGTGTATATCACCATGCTCAGCTCTTATTTTTATAAAGTTGAATTTATTAAATGTTTTCCTTTACAGTGAGTGTCTCTTTGTGGGTTTAGAGAAAGTTATAGGGCTGGGGATGTGGCCTGGTAGTAGAATACTTGCGTAAGTTGCATGAAGCCCTGGGTTCAATCTCCAGTACTGCAATAAATCAAACTAAATCAAATAGAGAAAGCTATGAAAAATACCTTATTCTATCTTATCTTTCATGGTTAGGACTTCCATCTTCCTGGAATTAAGTTTATTCACAGAATAAGGGAGTGGTCCAATTCTGTGGTTATACATTATATATAATATACATATTATATACATAACACACACGCACACCATTTACTCAAAAATCTTTCCTTACCTCAGTGATTTGTAAAGTGACCTGTGGTATAACAAGTGTCCACAGAGGTGGAGATTACATTCTGGATTCTACTGTTCTGTTAAGTCTCTTTATCCCTGCCTTGGTAACTCGATTTATGAATTGGTAAAGGACTATAGTTAATATGGATATCAGGATATCACAAGGCGAATACTCCCATTCTTTAATAGCATCATAATTATTTTTGATCCTTTGTACTTTCATTTAAATCTTAAAAATCAGCTAGTGCTGATTCTTTTTAAAAAAAAAATCTCTTGGGATTTTGATGGAAACTTCATTCAATCTATTGATCAATATTGGATGACTTGCTGGGGACAGTGGTGCATACCTGCAATCCCAGCAGCTTGGGAGGATGAGGCAGGAGGATCTCGAGTTCAAAGCCAGCCTCAGCAATGGTGAGGCGCTAAGCAACTCAGTGAGACCCTGTCTCCAAATAAAATACAAAATAGGGCTGGAGGTGTAGCTCAGTGATCGTGTGTCCCGGAGTTCAATTCCTGGTACCACTCCACCCCTGCCCTTCTCCCCCGCCACCAAAAACGGATGACCTGATTACAATATTGTATCTTCCAAGGAACCAGTTTAATGTGCTCAAAATTTGGTTTTCCCATGGAAACTGGCCAACTAATAAACCTTTGGCAGGTAAAAGGGTTATCCATTTCACTAGTATACCTCCCCACCTAGGGACTATATAGTGGGGTTTATTGTGTCTTGCATTATAAGAAGTACACTTTTTTTTTTGTTTTTCTTCCTTTCTTTTTCAGTACTAGGGATTGAACCTAATGGTGCTTTACCACTGAGTTACATGCCCAGCATTTACTTTTTTTTTTTTTTTTTTGAGATAGGGTCTTGCTAAGTTGCTAAGGCTGGCCTTGAACTTGTGCTCTTCCTGCCTTAACCTCTCACGGAGCTGGGATTACAGGCGTGCACCATGGCACCTGGTTAAGCACCCTTGTTGGTACTCTAGGAAAAATCCTTCTTAAAATAAGTACATTTTTTAACTTATCAAAATTAAGGGCATGTTTTCAAACTTATAGCAAGAATAAATAAGATCACCTCTAAAGTTAAATTACTTACGTGGCCCTGAGTTAACTGAGTGAGCTGAGCCATGGTAAGCTTCACCTGCCCTTGCTGGGGGCGAGGGGACTGTGGAGTTGGAGACTGTAGATTTGCAGTTGACGTTCCTTTCTGCCCAGGTGTTGAGGAAGCTGTGCCTGGGGCAGAAATTGCAGTGGAAACAGGCTGACCTCTGATGATCTGAGTCACCACTTGTTGGGGAGTGCCTGCACAAACAGCAAAATATCCCAGATGCTCACGTGCCCTTACAATTATTTTGAATTCAAATAACTCAACACTTTAGCAGCAAACATTTTCCAGTTTCTGCTATCTGAAGTACTAGAGTATGAAAATAATATTCTTTGATACAAGCCAAAATGACAGCAGGGAAGACAAAAGAGAACATGTAAAAATAAGACATTTATAAGGTTGTTTATTTCTAATATTTTTCATTTTTCTAAATATAATCTTCTCCTTTTCCCTTGGCAGTACTGGTGATTAAAACAAGGGGTATTCTATCACTGTGCTATGACCCAGCCCTTTTTGTTTCTTTTTATTTACAGACAGGGTCTTGTTCAGTTGCCCAGGCTGGTCTGACCTTGAAATTCTCTGCCTCTGCCTCCAGAGTAGCTGGGACTACAGGTGTGCGCCTGGCTCTAACAGTTACTTGACATAGCTGGGAGAACCATGAGGGCAAGTACCATTTTATGTCCTCAAAACTAGGGCAAAGTCTTCAAAGAATGCTTTCATCGTAATTGTTCAATAAAAGTTCATTGAATGAATGCATTTAACTGAAATGGCTCTATAGTTTTCTACAAATCTCGTTTAATTTGGTAAAACTAGAAGAAATAGGCGAGTGGAATTTCCCCCCTGTTGTTAAAGATAATTATTTGGTAGCTATTTTGACATTTACAGATTCATTACTAGTAAATGACATCAGATTTTTGAAGTTTTTATATTTATTCTCTTTTTTTCCTTCTATGAATATATGTGTATACACATACATGCATTTTAATAGCTAAATAATATTTCATATTACTGTACATGGATAAACTACATGAACGTATTTGAAAATTCAGAGTACTTCCCATTTTTCTTTGTTAAAATACAGTAAAAAGCCAGGTGTGGTGACACACTTGTAATTTCAGCAGCTTGGAAGGCTGAGGCAGGAGGATTGAGAGTTCAAAGCCAGCTTCAGCAACTTAGCAAGACTCTAAGCAACTCAGTGGAACCCTGTCTCTAAATTAAAAATAAAAAGAGGGGCTGGGGAGATAGCTCAGTTGGTAGAGTGCTTGCCTTGTAAGCACAAGGCCCTGGGTTCGATCCCCTGCACCCAAAAGAGAAAAAAAAAAAAAAAGAAAAAAGAAAAAGGACTGGGGATGTGGCTCAGTGGTTAAGCACCCCTGGGTTCAATCCCAGGTATCCAAAAAAATAAACAAATAAAAATAGAAAGAAAGAAAAGAAAAGAAAAAGAGTAAAATCCTTCATTACAAATTTCTGTGTGTTTCTGGTGATTTCCTTAGAATAAACCCCAAAATATTCCTGGGTTCACAATAGGAACATAATGCTGTTTGAGTTTTAAGAAAGGATATGCAAATTCACACTCCCACCTCACCTCCGAGTGCCCATCTCTTCAAACCCTAGAATATTCCAGTAATCAAAAGTATCATAGTTTCACAGTGCCTGAACTGCCTCAAGCACCACAGAAAGTCAGCATCTCAAAGTACTTCACTCGTGAACTCCCTCTCATATTTTGTCCATTTCTCTACTTTTCCCACTTTAAATAATGTCTTTTTCCCACTTTGCCTTCAATTTTATTTATTTCTAAACCTATAAATATTTTTTAATGCAGTCAAGTAGGCTAGGTTTTTTTTTTTTTTTTTTTTTTTTTTTGTGCAAGAGATTGAATCCAGGGCCTCAAGCACTCTACCAACTTAGCTATATCCCCAACCTAAGCTTTTTAATTTAGGTTTTTTGTTATTGTTTTTGCTTTAATTTTTGCTCAAGAAGTTTTCCTACATTCATGCAGTCGCTGACTAGACATACATTCACTGGCGTGTTCTTACTTCACCCCCCAAACTATAAGCCAATTACAACAGCAGAATTCACTGATTCAAAATGACACTTTTGTCATAAAGTAAATGTTCATATACAACACCTTTTGAATTACAATATCTGTGTAGTTTCCTCTGGTATCATGCCACCAACTCTGGTGAATTTATGTTTTAACAACTGGCAGTTCAAGTTTTCTATTATTACTGCTAAATGTTTCTTAGTTGTTCTCATCTATTTACTCAAGATGAATTAAAAGACATAGTGTGGTCAAGTGCTTTAAATCTGAGAGCTTTTGGACCCCAATACCCATGTCCTTGTTCACTGCTGTTTGAGGAACAATTTATGAAAAGTTATTTCAAGTGATGACCTGGTACTAATAAATTGCTATAATAAACACAGATAAAAGGACTGGTACTGGTGAATTCTATGAATCTCATTATAATCCAATATGTACCTGTTATTTTTAGACTATCATCAAAATCTAAACTCAAAAATTGAATAATGACAATTAGACCTTGCAAGATTGTGAATCCCACTTTAAGACAGATTAGTGTGGTAGAGGGAAGAGGGATCGTGAAGTTCCAGTGCGATCTGGAGACAGGCATGGAATATGCCCACCCACCCACCCTTCTCTGCCTCACCCAGCGCCTGTCCTCTTTAGGCCTCTTCACCACAAGGGCCACCTTGTCTCCCTTGAAGGAATCATGCCCACTTTCACCTCAGGGCCTTCACCTTTGCTGTTCCTTTTGCATGAAACTCTTTTCCTGAGACGTGCTCAGTTCTCTTACTTCCTCAGGTCGGTAAATTCTAATTTTCAACTTTCTCCAGCTGTCTTTTCTAAAATTCAACCCTCCCTGAAAATCACACCCAAACCCCAACTCTTCAACATTCCTATCAACCTCATTTCCATTTTCCAAGGTACTGATCATTAATTTATTGTTTATAAAAGTTTATATATCATTATATACAATTACATTTTAAACACATATACAATATTATGTACATGTAATTTATTTATCTGGTTATTATCTATTTTATACTTTCAGTTACATGAGGGTAGTAATTTTGGCTAATTAGTTCAAAGTATAATCATCTGGGTCTGGAACAGTGTCTGGCACATAAGTAGTACTGTATATTTGTTGAATGAATAAATTAATATATGGACTTGGAAATCAGACAAATCCAAAATGAGTCCATCCAGCTTAATAATTTGAGAAATTACTCAACATGCTGAGTTTCAGTTTCTTCATGTATAAAATGGGGTAATATTAGTACTTATTTTATATAAAGATTAAATGAGAACTTATGAATGAAGAGAATATATCCTGGCACAGAGTAAGTGATCAGTATATGAGAGTTGCTACTATTATCACTACTAAGAATCAGTATGTAAAGGCAAACTTTGTCTAACAGACAATCAATGAGCACTGCACAGCTGGATGGCAAGGTTGAGCAGTTTATCAAACTCTACCCTATCCGGCATTTAAGACTTCAGGGAAGAAAAATGGTAAAACCCCAGGTATGGGCAGTTTGGAAGCTCTAGATTCACATATGCGGGTCAGATAAACATGACTGCATCTGGATAAGGCATCAAGGAGAAACAGTTAATCTGCAAATTAACTAAAATCTCAGCACTCTACCACTGAGCTATATTCCCAGCCCTTTTTACTTCTTATTTTGAGACAGGGTATTGCTAATAGCCCAGGCTAGGCTTTGAAGTAGCTGGGATTACAGGGATACAACATTATGCCCTGTCAGAAGACTGCTTTTTATTAAAAAAGCAAAAATTATAAAACTGGTCTGTTTAACATTAGAATTGTGCTAAATTTACATAACCATTATAAACTATTTTGTGAATCTTTCCTTCTGTGCCCTGGAACTATGTTTTATAATAAGGAAATTATTTCATAACCATTTAGAAGAATTTTACCAATGAAACCATGTTGTCTGGAATTCCTTTTTGTAGGTAAAATGTGGCAACTTTCCAAATTTCTTCCTTGGACATGAATCACTGATGCTTTCATTTTATAAGCACAGTATTTAATTACATCATATTATTCAAATAGATTTCATTCCAAAGGCTGGAGACTGAGAATTCTGCAAGTCTTACCATAAAGGTACCTATTTGGAATTCTCTTTTGATTTAAAAAAATTCCTCTGATTTTATTATACTTTCTCAAACTTCCCAATTTTGTGAATTGGCATTTTCCTTCCATTTCTCAAGATTAGACTTGCAACAGATCTGTCTGATTTAATTTTCCCCCCTTTCTGTTTCCCAATCATTGGTACATGTGCTTTTATTTTCTCCCTTTTATTCTCTTTTGAGACTTGTTCTCTACATTTTATTAACTTCTGATTAAGACCTAAGACGTATTTTAACACCTAGAGCAGGTGCTCAAATACTTAATGAATAAACTGAATATGTCTGAGTTCAGCTTTGGTGGAAAGGCTTGAATTTGCTTTTGACGATTTATAATTACATAATTGATGTTTCTATAACTTAAAAGTTACTTATAGGTTTTGAAAATTTTCCAAGCAAATAAAGGTCATTAGTAGATCATCTTATTAACTTCTAGCTTTATTACCAAGAACATAGCCTACACACATTCTACTTTTGGGAATTTATTTGTGGCTCAAAACCATTTTTCCACTAAGTAGTCAATAAATATTTAAAATGAATGTGCATTCCTGAAAACATAAAGGTTGGTAGACAGTGGTCCATTTGTGGTCTACTATGCTCTTGCTGGTGCCTCCTTGACTTTGAATAGTTTTGAAATACTTTTTATTTATAAGGACTCCAGTTACAGCTTTGTTGCAATTCTTATCTTTAAGCCAATACAAAATAAAATTTTTTGTCTTAATTGGTTTTTTTTCCCCTTCTTTTTGTAAATACTGAATATTATGCAGGGTTATCCTTGTTTCTTTCTTTGGCCTTTATGTCAAATGTCTTTGTGAATCTTTTTATTTTGTACCTTTTCTGGAAATTTGATTTTAGGTATATTTCTCATAAGTGTATAGGGGTGGGTTTTTTGGTTGTTTTTTACTCCATCTTTACAGACTCCAATTTTAATATGGCAGTTTTAAGGCATTCACATTAATTCTGATAAATGAAGTTCTAGTACTGCCTTCATATTTTTGATTTTTGCTGTTTTATGTTTCTTAGCTGTTTTCTTGATTGTCCTTTGTCATACAAACTTCAGTGCAATCTTTTTTTACTTCAATGATTTTTAACCTATATAATTCCTTTCATTAGCAGTTTCTTTAACATTTTTAGTAAGCATACTTGAACCCATTTTTTTTCTTAATGGCAAGACCAAGACTGACATAATATCTATGATAGATGTATCCCATAATGGATTCAAAATTTAGTATGCTCTGAGGTATTAATCCAAATTGGTAGTTTCTAATATGCACAGTGCCAAATACAGAGTATCACAGACTTCTTAGACTGGCTGCGTAGATGTAAAATGGTAACACGGGATGGATGAGTACCTGGCTGTACCATCACAGGTGTTCGGATAATTGCCTTTCCTAGTGCTGGCTGTTGGAGTGGGGTTCTAATCACCGTCATACCAGGGCGGATCTGAGGCCCTGTGATAACCTATAAATGACACAAAGGACAATGAATTAAAATGTTTTTAAATTACTAAAGCAGGATGGTCTTAGAACACAAGATGTTTAAACACTCTATATTGATAAACATGCCTACAGAAATGATAGAGGCTCCTGGACACTGCATTTTAATTATGTTAAGCATTGGAATAAAGATGAATTTTTAAGAAGAGAAAATTTTATTTAACTCAAATAAGATAGTATAAAATCCCTTGCCATTGATACCAAGAACAGTCTACAGCCTGAAAGGAGGGAAAAGAACCAGCAAGACCCTGCTCTGTAACTACTGCTCACAGGAAAATGTTGAGTCCTATTTATCTACGCTCCAATCTATACCTGTAACCCAGACCATTTAAGAGTCAGATGAGAAACTAAAAAAAGTTCTTTCATAGTTTTAAAAGGGCAATTAGATAGCGAATTATTCCAGTTTTACTTATAGAAAGAACATTTTCAAGTCTGCAAAATGTTAAACCTTTGCCATAATACTAGAAATAACGTGTCCTTTATGTTTACAGAACAGCTGAGAACCGAGTACTCATAGTGCCGCAGACTATTTTTCTTTCTAGCTCTTAACTAGGCTGCACAGCATGTTTCTTTGTTGAGGGGAAGAGAGGTCCAGTGATTAATGCAGGTTTCTTTATAAAATCCTTGAAGTAATTACTATTATTCATAAACTACACTAATGTGCTATTAACAAATATTAAAATTAACACTTCATGTATCAGTTTTACTTATCAGAAATAAATGGAATTTTTACAAATAAGTACCTGATGACAGATTAAAAGTAAAGGAAAATCAGCTACACTCATGTGGGAAGAGGCCATTCTAAACCCTTCAACCTGAAACATTCGATGCTTCCAAAGAGAATGAGCCCATGAAGAACTCTTACTTGTGATGTGCTGGTGGTTCCTCCAGAGCCTGAGGTATTAGGCCTAATTGTGACTGTTGCTGTCCTGGGCTGGAATGAAGTAAAGGTTTGCTGACTTGTACCTGTACTTGATGGAATGATACCCAGGACTTTCTGCTGTACTTGAACAACGCCTTAAAAAAAGATGAAGAAGTAATTAAGGACTGCCCCTCTACAGAAAAGCATTGAGTGCTGCTTTGTTTCTAAGGAGAAACTATGTGTGGCAGGGTTTTATAGTGGGCTACATAAAATGTGAGATCTGAGGACTGAAATCAGTGAAAAGGAAATGAAAAATAATGGCAACAGTATGATCTGGCAAATGTGAATTAAAACTTCACATTTCCCTTACCTCCTTGTGTTGCTGGCACATTTACAGCGACAATCTTGCTGTTTGCAGGAAGTGGCAGTTTGGTAATTACTTTTCCTGCCATAGTGACTGGATTGCCTGTAATTTGGAACGTCTGACCTGTGCTGGCAATGGTTGTAGCAGATGTGGCAGCTGTGCTGGTGGCTAATGGGGTATAAGACATTTAATAAGCTTTAGATTTAAAATAACCAGCAACGTAGTGACTTCTAGGTAGTGTACCAATGCATGAAATGTATTGGCTCATCTTGTATTTTTAATAAAAACACTCCTCTCCACTCAAGGTGAACGATGTAGATGTTGCAAGTGAAATAATGTAAGAGAGGAACTTTGCTAATGTAATATTATCTGTAACAAACCAAATGTTACAGCTTGTTTTTTCAACCAGCCAAAGAAGAAAACAATTTTCTAAAGAAATGTTTCATTTTAGTAGGCAAAGAACTGAAAATGCTTTTTCCTGAATGAATGCAATGTTTGATTTCATTATAGCTATGTACCTGAATTTGACTGGCCTTGCTTAACCCATGTAGCGAAGGTTTGATGGAAGTTCTTGTTTTGCTGGAATGTGACTGTAGCTGGAGATCCAACTTTAGTAGTTAATACCATTTTCGTTCCAGTGGTAACTGAGCCACTTATGGGGGCCACCATCACTTTCTGAGCTGGAGAGATGGTGCTGGTTGTACTATTTGTTGGGGAAGTAGTAGAAGCTGCAATGACTGTAGGCTTCTGCTGCTCCAATCGTTTCTAAGACAGTCCGGAAAGAAAACATGAACCAAAATCATTCTAAATAAAAATTCCATTCTGCAAGAAGTTTAGCCACAATGTTTCTTATGCTAAGAAACTACACTAAATTTCTAAGATATTTTACTCGTGGAAATATGCCCATGTAAATATGACCTTAAATTTAATTTCTTAAAAGAAGACAATATTTTCACATCTCCACATCACATATATTTCAAGTACTAAGGAGTTCATAACAGAAAATAACACATCTTCTAATTTTTCTGGCGTGTACAAATATCCAAACTTTTAAAGGAGATATGAGTAATCCTACTGGAGAAAGAAAAACTTTATTGCTTAGCAGTGAAATTTAGAGCAAAGAACAAAAGCTGGGAGCTGTAAAAGGTTTCTGTTTTACTACGGTATATTAACGTACCCAAGTGAGAAGGAGCATGTTAATATTTAAGATTATTATTCAAGTGGACAAACCTGCAATCGAGCAAACTGAAAATTATAAGAGAATTGTTTCTAGACTTCTTATACTATTCGGTTCAAACAACTTCACAGAAAAATATTTTTGACTATATAGAATAGTACAATCTGGTCTTTAAAAGTACACGATTGAAGATGAATTTTATATCTGTCTCGTTACAGATTGCTGACATTTTCCAATAGTATAAGTGTACACATGTAAAAACAAGAGATGAAATTTACTGCCAATTTAGTGACAGATGCTTTACCTCCATTAACTTACTTAACACTCCTGATAAGGTTGCTCATATTGTGACTTTAAAGATGAGGAAACTAAGACTCAGAGAGGTTGTGTAATTGGTCCAAAGCCACAGAGCTAGTTCATAATGGAGCTGGGATGTCTACCAAGATCAAATTCCAATGCTTCACTGCTATTGCAAACTGCTTGCCTATGACATTCTGTTCAATTTTCCTGAATCTATTTTGCACACACTTTATATACCTGAATATAATGTGAGGTACTCTGCATAATTTTTCATTCCTTAGAACAGAAGTTGAGTCTCGGATACTTAAGAAGTTCATCTTACTGAACTAGTTTAAGACAAAAAAAAAAAAAACAAGGCAAAGAAACTGAACACATTTAATAGTAATTTACTGGGGGTTACTGCCTTCAAAACTGGAAGTATTGGCTATTTGAAAACATGCATTTTACTAAAATTTAAAAATGTAATACACTGTTACATTGTAGAGATAACAAAATAAACCCATAAAATGAAAACCAAAACCACTCGGCAGTTGCTATGTGAATAGATAACTGATTTTCGGATAAACTTCCTATGAAAGGTAACATCCAAATATGCTGTTTTTCCAAACTTTAAGTGAAGATAAGGATATACAATAAATTAAGAATTTGAAAAAAAAAAAAAAAAAAGTTTTACAGAAAGTGAGAGAAAACAGCAGTTTGAAACAAACACTGATTTATATGATTAATTTTTAAGTAGTTATGTGTAATAATGTTAATACTACTTACTATAAATATATGTAGATTTACCGTATATTCCAAAAGTTTATTCATTCATGTTGGCTAAAATCTTAACATATCTTCTCAATAGAAATAAGCACCTTTTCTTAGGGTATCAAATATCTAGGTGTCTACATTACATTTATTATAGTATGGAAATGCTAAGAAACCATTAGTAGCTTTACGATCAACAAACTCTTATACAGTCTTAGTACAGTTTGCTTTATCATGGACTATAGAAATTTTCCAGATTGGAATTTTGCAGGAAAAACTGTTTCTAGAAACTATTCATGGCATTATAAAGATAATTTAAAAAATTATTTCAATGCTCTCCAAATATGTATACGATGTAAAACCACAGCTTGGTATTATCCCAAAGTTCTTTTCTGCAGTGTTGGGGACTGAACCCTGAGCCTTCTATTGTGCATGTGAGGCAAGCACTCTACTGCTGAGCTTCATCACCAACCCCACAGAGTTATTGTCACATAATAAAATTAAGATACAGATGAGGTCCACATGAATATACGGTTACTGTGCTTTCGGTGTGCATGAGTTTATCGCAAAATGCAAATTTGTGTCGGGTGGGAATTTTCCTGGGTGGCCAGTGGCTGCTGTCTTAGGGAAGCCTCCACCTGAGCCTGAGGTCCTGTGACACCTTCTAGATACTAACCTTAGCCTGCTGCTCAACTGCTTGTGCCTTTTCCTTCTCCACTCTGTAGGGAAAAGAAGGAGAAATTTGTCAGAAATTCTTCTGTCAGACATCTGGAATCTAATGTACATGAAATCTGGCTGACCTTCATTTTATATAAAGGCATGAAATTATTTCTATTTAAAAGTAAACATTTTCCATCTCCACCAAAAATAAATAAAAAAAATTTCAGACAAACAGAAACAAATGAATAAGATATTAAAAATTAGAAATGGGGGCTGGGGAGATAGCTCAGTCGGTAGAGTGCTTGCCTTGCAAGCACAAGGCCCTGGGTTCGATCCCCAGCACCGCAAAAAAAAAAAAAAAAAAAAAAAAAAAAATTAGAAATGGGACCTTAATAAACTATTCACAGCACTTAAAATCAAAAGGTGGAGTAAAATTAATGGGGGGATGTGTTGAAGAAACTATTAAAATCAAGGTTCTTTAATTCTGAAGTGACAAAAATCTTCAAATACCTAATGAGGTGGTAACCATTTCCTTACCTCTCAGCAAATGCCCTGATTTCCCATAGTTCCAACTCTTCTTCTGCAACCCAGGTTTCAATAATGACAGGGCCAGTTTGCTTGGGTGTTTCTGGTCTCTTTGGTCGCAATGCACTTGATCGAAGACCTTTCCGCTGAGGTGTAGGTGTTTCTGTGGCAAAGAAATGAGAATATTTTAAGCAATACAGCTACTAAAATTAGAGTACTTCTGGCATAACCTCTCATATCATGAAAAGCAATGGTTGGCAAACATTTTTCTTCTTAAAGGGCCAGATGGTGTAAATACTTAAGACTGTGCAGGGCCAGATGGTTTCTGTTGCAATTACTCAACTTTGCCTTTGTATCGTGATAAGAGCCAAAGCCGATGCATAACTAAGTGTGGCTGGGTTCCAATCAAATTTCACATCAAAGGTAGGTGGTCCGACAGGCATGGTGGCATACACCTATAATCCCAGTGGCTCAGGAGGCTGAGACAGAAGGATCGAAAGATCAAGGCAAGTGCTCAGCAAATTAGCAAGGTCCTAAGCAACTTAGTGAAACCTGCCTCAAAATAAAAAGTTAATAAAGGGGGTGGGGTGGGGTGGAGTATTGGGGGTTGAAGAGGTAGCTCAGTGGTGAATTGCTCTGAGGTTAAATCCCCAGTATCTCCTCCCACCCCCAAAAAGTAGGCAATCCAACCCCTCTACCACGCCTTTTCTCTGTGCTTTGAATTCCATTCCAAGTCCCCTCCCTACATCTCACTGAAACCAAATTATCCTTCAGGGATCAATATGGATTCAACTTCCTTCAAAAAACCTAGCATGTTCCTCTCACAGGTTCAGTGGTATACAACTATGGCTATATGTATTTCTCCATCACAGCACTGAGAGGAGGATTCACTATATTTACCTAACATAAAGGAGAGATCTGAATCTACTAAGAATAGATAAAGCAGGGTGTGGTTGTGCGGGCTGGTGATCTCAGTGACTCGGGAGGCTGAGACAGGAAGAACGCAAATTTAAGGCCAGCCTCAGCAACTTGGTGAGATACTGTTTCGAAATAAAAAATAAAGACTAGAGATGTAGTTCAGTAGTAAAGCACCCTGGATTCAATCCCCAGTATCAAAATCAGATCAGATCTTCTAAGGCTAAGATTAAAACAAAATAAAAACGGGAAAGATGAGCACAGAACCTTCTTGCACATTCAGGGACAGAGAAGCAATATAATCACAGGGGAGCAACAGAAGGAAACTGAGACAGCAGTAGGTCCTGGACTATACAAAGTGATGTAGGACAAAGAAAAGGGAACTGCACTGAAAGCTGTGGGGTCCAGGCAATGGAAGACCTGTCAGGAACATCTACTCCCATCTGTAGCTTGGCCTATTTGAAATGTCTATTTCTTGCCAGGACAATGCTGTTTTAATTATGTTAATATTTCATCATCTACCAGGACAGGTGCCGCCTTGTCGGTGTTCTTTCAAAAAAGCCATTCTTGTAATTTACTCACAAAGATGAATTTTAAGTTAATTTAATCGATTTTCAAAAATTAAATGTGTGCACAAGGGTAGAATCAATGTTTATAAGTTTCAATCTAAAGACATTTTCCTTTCATACTTTTCTTAACATATTTTTCCTAAACATATTTCCTGTTCATATAGAATTACTGACTCATATATCTACAATCTGAACTATCCATTAATCTTTCTTATTTGCAGCACATTAACACATAATGATGATACATAACCTTTTCTTTAGTTCCTTGAGAATAGGGCCAGATCGCCTTCTATTCATTTTCCAAACAGTATCTCTCATGGAAGTCTGTATGAATCTTGAATATGCCTCTTAAATTATTTCTATACTGCGCGTTGGAATATTTTGCAATAGCTTTAACCTTTGAGCCCACAAACCTTTACATCAACTCTATTCATGGTGCCAGGACCCAGATGACCCAGACAGAATGGTGGCTCCCTTTCTGGAGCTAACAATCTGGCATAAAGCCACATCCCTTATCTTCATTACATGAGGTATTATTATAGTGCTTTGAACCCTGTGGTTGCCTGCACAATACCTGTAGTCATCAATGTGTGCCTAATGGAATCCTGATATGTGAGCAAAGAATACTTTTTTCAAAAGCTGAATAGGTAAGGAAATAATTATCATCAAATTTCATAAAACATATGGCTAATAGGTCACTAACAAAAGGACAGAAGTCCTATTCCTTACCTTTTGGTGCTTCTGGAACTCCAATGGGGCAAATTATTTTCCTGATACAATATTCAGAACGAATACCATAAGGACCAACATCTCGCCGCTTAATTATTTCTGTTGTTGTAATTTCCGTTTCAGATGTTTCTATGGTGATTTAATTCACACAGTATTAATAACCACCTAAAAAACTCAAGAGACCAAAAAGGTACAACATCTGGTGCTTTCAAAAAGAGACACATATGGAGTAAACTTTCAGAAACATTTGATTAATTAATGACTACAGGATTACTGCTAGACTGCAATGATACTGAGATTCATCCACATGGAGAATTTTTAAATGCTTCTGGGTGCCACTTAGCTATGGTTGGTAGCACTCAGTCAGAGTAATAAACACCCTAGAACCAAAGCAACAAGCACAGGGTTCCAGAAGTTTCAGTTTAAATGACTTACACTGAACAGTAATAAATATTACTTTGAAATTAGAATGGTTCACCTATCATGACTCACCTTATAATCTTGCCTTTCTTCCTGACCCCTGGGATTTTATGGCATATGCCAAACTTAAGCAAAGCTGTTTTTTATAAATTACAGAGGTGCTTAAAATTAAGTGAATGGTCAAGTGATTTCATCTTTTGAACTTAAACAGAGTATCGAACCCCTTTACCTGTCCGCGTAGTCCCTCCTCCTGGAGGTGCCTTGGCGGCCATGTCATCCCATCTCAAACTGGCCCACAGTAACCGTAACATCAGGCTCACTCCTGCTAAGGACTTCACAGTCTGAAGTCTATACCTGAAAGAACAACCCAAATAAAGCCACATGTATACACATACACATACACCACACACACACTCTGCTCTCTATACAAACTGAAAGATTGTGTTTCTTATCCTTATTGTGACTTCAGTATTTATAATGTGGTTTTATAAGACTGTGACATTACATGTCCCTTAGAAGAACTTTCTGTTTCTAGGCATAACATGCATCTAACAACTTTAAATGCCATATAAATATGTAAAGAGTGCATGTTTCATTGGAAGGTTGACATATCAACAATTTATGAAGATTTTATAAATTAATTAAAAAATGTTAGAAAAGTTATGGAGAGCAAATAAGAGAAAAATCAAAGACTATTACTGATACAGAAGTTTTGAAGGATAAAATCGTGACTAATTAGATTTTGCTGAAACAAAATAACTTAGTATGTTCACATTTTCTCAAAAAGCAAAGCAAAACTAAAAACCCTCTGGAAATCTAGTAAGACCTTCCCAAACAGAAAGAAAATTTTGTATCCAAATAGATTCTTCAAAACACAAACTACAGTATGATGAATACTGCAAATACCAACAACATTTTAACCAAGTTAGTGTAGTCTGGGTATCCCACAAAAAACAATAAAACATCATTAGAAAAAGAACTAATCAGAAGAGAAAAGAATCTCTATCCATACTTTCCCCTAAACATTGTGCATGGAGTTATTGAATACTTTTATAATACTAAAGACGTGTTTCAAAATGAAATTACTCAATTGTAGTGACTATCATGCCCTAAAATGTAATTTATCATAAAATGCTTTAAAGCAATTCTGGGTTATCACTTCTCCATCAGGATCTCTGGATAATTAAATATTCTTTGGACATTTTCAAACTATGTAAATAAATATATTGGTTGACTGCAATGTAGAAGAAGCCTATAAAATGAAAATCATTTCCTCCCACTAACAGACTTAGACAGTAAATCTTCAGATAACTTTGTATTTGAAAGGCAATATTTTCTACTGTTAGCATTAGCTGGAAAAATGAACAATGTAAGAAAGGGAAAGTTCTAGCTAAAAAAGTTGCTACAGTTTCCTAACGTCGTCCCATCTCTGCATGCATATCCCATTCTTTTCATTTTGTTACCACCCGGTGAATCTTCTAAGCTGGACAGATCATCTTTTTTTTTTTTTTTTTTTTTTTTTTTTGGTGGTACTGGGGATTGAACCCAGGGCCTCCTGCAAGCACTCTACCAACTGAGCTATATCCCCAGCCCAGGACAGATCATCTTTAAATCATCAGGGAAATGCTAACTAGTGCAGGGATGTCCTGAGAGGGGGAAAGTGTCTGTCACTTTCCCCTGTAAAATCACCTAAGGAACTGTTCTCATGGAAGAAAGCAAATGAAAAGTTCACTCTCATTCTCTCTTCTTTTCCCACTAACTGTCTACAGCCAAATAATAGCTTCAAAGCACTCTATTTTGAAATGCATATAACATCAGAAGAGAAACACACCTCATGGATTATTAGCCTGCTCGATCACTCATTCAGAAAATAGTTGACATAGCTCTGTGATACAGCACTTGCCTAGCACATGCCAGGGCCTGGGTTTGATGCCCAGACCGGGGGGGGGGGGGGGGGGGGGGGAGTTGAGTGCCTTTTAGGTTGTTGGACTATGTGAAAGGACTGGTGACACAGAAGTGAACTCTAACCTGTCCTTGTATTCTCAAGGAGCTGCAGAGAGGAAGTACCAGGGAGGGATACCTGACTGGGCTCAGGGAAGGTCAGCAGTTTGCTGACTTCTCAAAGGACAAATTAAGGGTATGAGAGTGGCTGACTGAAGGCAAGGGGCACACATAACGCTAAAGAGGAAAGTGTGCAAGAGCACGCACTTCTTCCCAGATACCACATCCAATGTGTTATGGCTCTGGGGAGGGTATGGAGATGCAGAGTGAGGCTGGCATGGAAGAAGAAGGTGGAAAGAAGAGCATGAAAAGCCAATGTATTAAGGGCCTCCAGCGCTGGGCAGGGTGAAGTTCTGCTCACAGATCTGATCTACAGGTGACAGCGGCTCTCCCTCTTCTCCCTGCAATAGTCAGCAAGTCCCTCAGCTCACTAGGAATATTCCTGGGAGAGACTGGCATTTTAGGAAAAAGCCTCTGGCAGCACTATGGAAGACAACTACCAGCTCAAAGTGATAACGAAACACAACATCAGGGCCTGGGGGAAAGGAAATAAGGGAATGGACAGTGTAGGAGGGAGAAGTGACGCTCCGGCATTTATGAGACAAGTTTTCCTTCTTCCATACTGTTCAGCCTTAACATTAAATAAACAGAGATCATACATGCACTGCTGGCATTCTTAGCTCCTACTCTAAACAACAAACATATCTGATTCAAGTGTTAGTATAAAAATGCATTTCACATGCATGGTTTTATTTTGGTTTTAAAAATGCATTCTAAAATCAAGAATAACTTACATCTGTACCCATGACTCCATTAGACAGAGGGATTATGTTTGTCCCAACTGCAGTGAATTAAGATGTCAGCATATATTTGAAGGCAATTATTTATAAATAATGTACAGGAAGGTATTTCCTTCTACTAAAAAATGAGAAATCAACTACAAATATACAAATTGTGTCACAATGCATATTAAAACATAATATAAGGCTCCTGAAACCCAGCCGTGCAGAGAAGGGCCCTGAGAACCACATGATTAGGATTGGTGACTATTTCTTCTTGAGAGTTCAGAGAAAAGTGCTTCCCAGTTGAGCCTACCTTCCACTTCAGAATAGACAAGAGCAGAAAGGCCAGCCTCCGCAACTGCCAGGTCATTTTAATTAACGTATTTGTACACAGTAACTTTTCCAGTGGGAAAGAAGTTACCTGCAGGACAGTCAAGGATACATTTTGGGACCGCTCTCAATGAAGAAAGCAGAAAAGTGCAGAGTAATCCTACAAATCCATGAACTGTAATGAAGAGTTCCTTGATTCCCTGCAGGATTCTGCAAATCCTTCATTGCAGGCCCTGCAGAGAAATTGTACTTTTCAGCTGTCTCTATTGAATGTGTAATGGAGTGATGATATTTTACTTCAAATCAAAAGATGATTTATAAAAAACTTGGTCATACAAACTCTGACTGCTTGTATCAGTAAATTAATTCTTTTATAGAGAGCACTTATTTACATTCCTTTTTGGTCGTTTCTGACACTAGCTGACTGTAATATAAAGGACACAAAAAAGTGTGATTTTAAAGAAATTGGAAACATTAAAAGACACACAGAAATGAAACCTTAAGAGAAATGAAATCTGCTTAGTAACTTACTGAAATAATACTTTCAGGAATCTAGCAAAATCTAATCGCTACTAAGATTAGCATACTCCCAATTTTTTTTCAATGTTTATGTTTCATCATTCTCAATTTTAAGAGTGAAAAGATAAGAAACAAAGACATGAAAAAGGAAAAAGCAAGGACAAATATGTGAAATGTGATACAGAAGATAAAATACTAGAATGGGATTTAGGAAAACCAGGCACTAATTCCTAATATTGCCTTTCTGTAGTCAGAGACAAATCACTATACATCTGTAAAAGAATTTCTAAGATCTCTTCCCAATATAAAAACTACACAACTTTATAACTGCCAATACTACATACTTATGATTTGTCCCCAAAGCCTAAAGTGCCCAGAAATTTTTAAATTAGAACTATTTCCGGGTTTCAAACTTTCCTAAGGAATATTAGGGTATACTTTTTCTCATATAAATAGCAGAGAACTCTAGAACATGTTTCTCATGCAAATAAATTACATTAGGAAGATTTCCACATTACAATGAACTTTATAAAATTTTATAGTCGTGTTTCCTTAAGTCTTATGTTTTTATGAATCACCTAATAGCAACACAATACAAACATTCCAGAAAGGTGGTGATTATCCACTTCTGTGGGTATCTTGCTCCCAGAATAAACAATATGGCAATAACTTGGAAGTTAGACATAAAAACAATCAGCTTCAACATGTTCTTTTTGTCATGTGAAAGTTAAAACTGAAAGTCATGTTAAAGAATTCCCTTACATTTTAAGACTTTTTTTTTTTTTTTTTTTTTTTGTGGTACTGGGGATTGAACTCAGGGCCTTATGCTTGCAAGGCAAGCACTCTACCAGCTGAGCTATCTCCCCAGCCCACGTTTTAAGTCTTTAAACATTTTTTTTTCCTAAGTAACTGTTATTACCTAACTAAGCTGGCTGAGTTAGAAGTTTCCTGTGTTTTACTACCAGTTACTACCTTTGGCCATTAAACAGACGCTTCCTTGTCTTATTTCTATTATCCCATTTTATTAGAAAATGAAATACTTTTATGAGGTAATTCTTTTAAATCTTTATCCCACCCCCAAATACATTCTAAAGCACATACCTCCATGTGATACCAAAGGTCGGTCTAGGAGAAGGATACGGCCATATATCCAAGGCAGGTTTGGCATTATAATTAAAATAAGGGACTTCTCGGATTCCTCCTTTTCTTGCCAACTTTTTTAAGTCATCATTAGGCAAAACAAATATGCTCTTCTTGCTGCTCTTGGTAATAAACTTTCTGTAGGATGGCAGAGCGGTACCTGAGCGAGTCTTCTTCGGTCTTGAAAACTTCATCAGTTTCACTTTGTCTCTTGTGGAGTACTCTTTGCTCACAGTCATGGATGTTACCAGTGTGCCTCCTGCAGTGGTCAGTGAGTCTGTCACTGTTGTGGTGACCACAGTTTTGCTTTGCTCCTTTACAGAGATGATGTCTACATTGCTGCCCGTGGAGGGTGTGGACAGCTTTGTTACTGTCGTAGTAGTGGTTGTGACAGTGGACTTGGCACAATTTTCTGTGGAAGAGACAACGGTTTGCTTATCACCTTTTGCTACCTTGATTACAGTTTTTGACTCTGTGGCCACTGTGGATGTCATTGTGGTAACTTCTGTGATGACTGTTTTTCTTTTAGATTCTCCATTGACATTTTCATCTTTGTTGGTGGGCAGCCCATTTTCATCAATAAAATCACTACTGAGATTAGATTCCTCTTCAGATGTGATGGGTGATGGAGTACCCTTCTTAACTTCTGAGGCTTCAATTTCCATATCTTCTACCTGATTAAATGAACTACTGCCTGGACAAGATGGTGGAGGCGTGGTGGGTTCTGTACTGTCAGACTCTTTGGTTGATGGTAGCGCCTCAAGACTATCTTGGTAATTACCTTCACCAGCTGAAGAACTCAGTACATGTGACTTTGAATCTGAATTATTTTTTTCATTAAAATCTTCCATAACAACATCACCATTAATGAATGGCTTTACACCTGACTGTTTAACAGTCAATGACTTAATATCATTTTCCGGGACTATTTTATTTATATTATTAACCTTTGGTTCAACATTACCACTTATGATTTTACTTTCGGAGATTTCTTTCAAGCATTCACCTTTCAAATACACTTTAGGTTTATTATCTTTTCCATTTATTTGAAATGCACTTGCTTTCTGGTTTTTCTTTTCAGACTCTCGATTTTCATTATTCCTTTTGTCAGTGATATTTTTTAGACTTACTTGATCAATACATTTATTAACTGGTCTCTCCTCTAACTTGTACTGTTGACTTGGTCTTTTACCATTCGTTTCAGTTACCTTACCCTGCAGCCTGTCATCGCAGTTTCCAGTGGACTTAGTAGAAACAAACTCGCACTTCAATGGCTCCAAGCTTTCAATACCTTGTTCTGGAGTCATGAACTGTTCAGAAATACTTTCGTTGCTATTCTGAACAATCATATCTTCTTCACTGCTATCTTGCACAGACATAGTATCAGAACTATTTTCCAAAGTGCTATTATATTCAGAGTCACATCCCAGTTTTCCATCAAAGTCTGATGCTTTTGACAGAGATGGGGCACTCCTGGTGTCACTGGTACTCTTAGGTACTGATGGAAGTAGAGCACTCTTAGAAGAAGAAACAATGGTGTCATTATCCTCCTGTATGAGTGGTTTTTTGTTCTTATAGATCAAAGTATCGATATCATCTGTGCTGGCTGGTTTAGAGTCATCAATGAAAAAATCACTTCCTTTTGTTTTAATCTTACCGAGTTCCTGGCCTTTACTGGCAGGTTCAGAGACACTCTCATCTATGTCATTTTCAACTGAAGTTTGTTTGCCATAGTTCATCCGAGGACTCTGAATGGAGACATCATCTAACACTTGATCTTTTGGATAGAGTTTGTCTGTGTTAAGACTAGGACCACTGATTCCAAGAACTGAGGAATCACTTTGTGAACACCCCTGAATCAAGTCCTCTGATTTATCATTACCTGCACTGGGGCTCTGTTCTTGTCTAAGCAGGTCACTATGACACCCTTCTTTTGCTTTTGTTATTACTGGTGACTCAGAAATACTTTTCAAAGAACTTGGAGATGACTTCCCTGCTCCCTTCATGCCACCCTCCAACTTCATTTTCTCGTGGCGCTGTTTTTCTTCCAGTGTAAACTGTTTAATTCTCCTTTCAAGAAGTCCATCTAGTTTGGAAGTTTTTATTTTCTTTTTGTAACTAGTCCTTAGATGAAAACCCTCACTGACATTGACCACATCTACTTGAGAACTTTCCTGACAATTTATATGGGACTCTGTTTTCACATCATCATCTATTTCCATTGGTTCTTCCTTGAAGGATTTATCAATGTCAGAATCTAAAAGTTCTTTTACATCTGTGAAATAAAGACATTTATATAAGTGTAATTTCTATTCTAAAACGAGAAATTTACGAGACTTATTTTTAAAAGTGCCCATTTTTCTTCTTTTCACATTAGGGCTTAAAAAGAAGTATATATTTCAAAGTTCTTGATACATGATTAAAGTATGAACAGGGCTAAACTTGATAAAAGGTTAAAAAACACAAAATCTATATTTCTGAATTCACAAATTTACAAATATATAAATATTCTGATTCTTAGTATTTCTTAGTATCTAAAAAGATGGAATGCTATAATGAAAAATTATTTAGTATGTGCTACGCTATCGCACACATTAATGAAAAGATTCTGTATTTTTAAAATATCTTTAGACGCATGCATTGTCTAGCTCATATCATTTTTCAAAAAACCACTTTTTACGAAAGACAATGAAAATTTTTCAAAAGGTTAAACACAGAGTTACCATATGATCCAGCAATTCCAGTCCTAGGTATACCTCTAAGAAGTGAAAACGTGTCTACAAAAAAACTTGTACATAAAAGTTCAGAGTAGCATTATTCATAATAGTTAAAAAGTGGAAACAGCCCAAAGTCCATCAAGCAATGACTGCATAAACAAAATGTGGCCAATCAATGTAATCCTTATTTGGAAATAAAATACTGAAATATACAATATGGATGAACCTTGAAAACGTTATGCTAAGTTAAAGAAGCCAGTCATAAAGGAAAGCATATTATCTGATTCCACTTACATGAAATATCTCAAACAGTCAAATCCACAGAGACAGAAACAGACTGGTGGGCTGGGGCCATCCAAGAAAGGATTGGGAAGTGACTGCTAATGAGCATGAGACTTCCTTTCCAGATGATGAAAATGTTCTAAAATTGATGTGATAATGGTTGAACTACTCTGGAAATATACTAAAACCACTGTATTTACACATTAATAGGAGGAACTGTAAGATGTATGAATTATGTTTCAATAAAGCTGTTATCTACCACACAGACACACTGTGGTGTGAACCTGACCCTCTGTACTCTCGCCACGCCCAGGTTGCCTCCCCTCCACTCTGGCCTCTTTACCTAGGTCTTTCTTCTCAGTAATCTTTGAGATCTCCATTTCGCTTTGGTCTGTTCCTTTTGCAGCATCTCCATCTTTCACTTCAGCTTTCTCAGAATCAAGCTCTGCTTTTATTTTTTTTGGACTCCGTGGACTTTTCCTTTTATCTGATTCATCCATATTTTCATCCATACTATTTTTGGCTAAAAAAACCCACATTTATGTCAGTTACAATTATTTCCAATATTGGAAATATACTTTAATATATCCAGTTTAGTAGAAATAACCAAGTATTTTCCAGTCAGTCATATTTCATTAAAACAAAACAAAAGCTGAAGGTACATTACACTTTCTTACATTCAAGTTGCTCAGAAAATTTTTACAAGCCAGTAGGAGACCCTTTACAAGTTGTAAGAACACTGACATTTAAAATAGACAACTATAAATGTTTGGATTTTTTTCCTGCATTAAAGATCTTCATGGGCTGGTAATGCAGTTCTGTGACAGAGCCCCTGTCTGGCACACATGAGGCCCTGAGTTCCATATCATCATCACATTTTTAAAAAAAAGTCTTTACATAAAGAGTATCTCAAACCTAATCTTTACTGAAGATTTAAAAATGGTGTGCAAATACAAATGCCCAGTTTTAACGTGATGCCAGAAGTCAGAGATAAACAGCCAGACACATTCAACACTCTGGTCTTCTTGGGTCAAGTCAAGTTTCCCAAATGCATTTTTCTGTTTTTCAACATAAATGTGCCTCCCTCACCCTATCAGCCTAGGTTAGCTATTATTATAGCAACAGTTGTTCTGCCATCATTAATTACAGTTTCTACTGCCTTCACTATGGTTCCTATTTTGTAGTTAGGCCCAGAGCCAGGGACAGTGTGCACTGCTGCTTTCTTCCCTACTACCACCTGGGAAGAAAGTCTTAAAAAGACCCAAACTTCCTGGGTCAGGGTGTAGCTCATGGTACAGCACTTGCCTAGCATGCACAAGGCTCTGGGCTCAACCCCTGTATGGCAGAAAAAAAAAAAAAAAAAAAAATCAACTTGGTACCAGATTAGATAAAGTCTGGCATCTGAATATGAGAAACTCTATATTAAGGAAAGTGGATACAAAGTAAATCTGCAAAAGTATAAATAATTTGTACATTGATCATCTGTATTTTACTACACATATCAAAGCAGTTCAGATACAATTAAAGAGCTCAATACATTTTAAGTCCTAAGTAGATAAGTGGAGCAACAAAAAGGTAATAAAAGAACCTTACGATAATCAGCTGGAATTTATTATAAAGGATAGAATAATAATAGAACTGAGTATTGACTGTTGCTATTTACCAAATAGAAATATTCATTGAGCAACTACCATTTTCAAGATACTGTCAGACCTGACAAAATAAATACCAGTGATATTTATAAAACATGTATTTTTCCTGTACAAAAATAAAACAAGGACTGGAGTTGTGGCTCAGTGGTACAATGCATGCCAGGCATGTGTGAGGCCCTGGGTTCAATTCTCAGCACCACATATAAATAAATAAATAAAGGGTCCACTGACAACTAAGAAAAAAAAAAAAAAAGATAAAACAATACTAACTTTCCTACATTAACAACAGCACAAATCTACCAGTCCAGTTTTCATCAGTATTCACAAAGAAGCCAAGTTGATTAACTAGGTAAGTACACACTATTGTGCAATACATGTAAGTTTCACAGCACACATCACAACATAAATCAGCACAGTGGTTGTTGAAAATTGCTTAGGTAACAAAGGGGAGAGACTACATGGCAAACAGGAAATAGGACTACAGAAGCCAAGAGTCACAGAACATTTTGGTCACGGACTTCTCACTCCTGCTGGTGTGAAGGTTGACACACCATCTAGTCTCTACAAAGGAAAGTTTATCTCTAGAACTCTGATTTCTAGATGCTAAAGTTTGTTAGCCAGTAGTAAATCAAATGAACACCTCATTTACATGCCTGGTACAGGATAGACTTGCTATGTGCAGTATGTTGAGGTTACCAGATATGTAACTACTCCTGAAGTCAACTAGTAGTGAGTTTAAGATTTTGAAAAGCAATATTATAATTAGGTGGCTGTGGCTTTAAAGAAAAAAAAATTTTTTTATACTGCATTTCTTTAACTGAAATTCTAGATAGTAAAATCTTGTGAATATAGATCTCTTTTTTTTCCTTTCTTTCTTTGCGGTGCTTGGGATTGAACAATCCAGGGCCTTGTGCTTGTGAGGCAAGCACTCTGCCAACTAAGCTCTAGTCCCAGCCCATGGTAATTTTTAAAATTTAAGAGTTTATAATTAGTAAATGACAACAGTAATTTTGCACATACTATCAAAAATTTCAGAAAAATGGTTTAATCCAAACTATGGCCAATATACTATCAATTTATAAGAAAATAAGACAAATCAAACGTGGTTATTCAGAAAGAAATATAATTATTACTAGTGAAAAATTAAACATTTAAAATATTTCATATTAAGCATAACTATTCAAAGACTCAATTACTTACTTCCTTCTAACGACTTCCTGTAATTCACATTAGTATTGCCAGGCAATTTAGGAACAAACCTATAAACATGAGTCTTACTAATCCAGCTCCAACCACCATATCCTGTTACTCTATACTCCTCTCCTTTTTGTTTCCAAACCTGGTATAAATAAAAACAAGTTAATTAAACAACACAGTATATTATCAAACAAAAGTAAGAATCAGGAAAATTAAATTTCTCAATCAACTGAATTTTCACTGGGAATCAGATTTATGAAAGAACTTAAAATTCTTCCTAAAATACAAAATTTAACAAAGTTTTAGTTTTATAACAATTTCTACAAATTAGTCTCAAACACTCCCTAGTAAGAGGAATCTATGCTTATAAAATTATCAGACAGATGTACTTCATCCCAACTGTATCAATTAAAAGGTTATGTGAAAAGTGAAAATTATAAGGTATTCAAAGTTGTAGAATAAATGTCTCAGAAATGGGTAACACTATTTAGAAGGATTACAGTAAAAATTACCTGATGTTTAACTGGAAATGTGTATTTTACCCACGTAGCTTGCTGCATTGTTTCTTCCTCTTCTTGCTTTTTCTCTTTTTTTTTTACTTTCTCCTTTTCTTCTCTTTCAATTGATGTCATTCTATGTAACCTAAAAACACACAGATATGAAAACAGAAATACACTTAACTTTAAAAGGTAAAAATGCAATTCTGAAAATGAGGCACAAAACCAAAGTCTGTTTAGTTGTAATCCCACAAACCCAGTCCCAACTGACAAAAATAAATAGATTTAGAATTTTGTTAACAAGAAAAATCAGAGTAGAAAATGGCAAAACTGGGGCCTGGGGCTGTAGCTCAGTGGCAGAGCGCTTGCCTAGCACTTGTGAAGCCCTGGGTTAGATCCTTAGCACCACATAAAAATAAACAAATACAATAAAGGCACACTGTCCATTTGCAACTACAAAAAAAAAATAAAAATTTTTTAAAAAAAGAGAAAATGGCAAAACCAAAAAATGTTATCTTTTCCATATCCCTTCCTGAAAGAAATACTTCTGTTTTATTCCTGAAAGATTTCACACATAATACCATTTATGTGTCTCTTTATACAGTCCATCACGCATACTTTGGTTTCTCTTCAGATCTTACAAATCTTTCACCTTTTAGTCTATTATGCATTTACACAAAAGAACTGGTAGTACACACTACGGTTTTTAAACAGTGAATAATTGTACTAGAAGATCTTTCTGTATCAGAGTAAAAGATCTTTTTAAAAGAACTAAAAAATATGCCACTGCAGGGAGAAACTATCTTACTGAATTAGTTCACTATGAAAATATGTTTCACAGGGCTGGAGTTGTGGCTCAGTGGTAGAGCACTTGCCTACCATGTGTGAGGCACAGGTTCAATTCTCAGTAATGCATATAAAGAAAAGGTTCATCAACAAACAAACAAAAAAAATTTTTAAGTGTATTTTCAGTGTTTTGTTTTTTTTTTTTTTTTCCTTCCTACAAAGTCCAAATCCAAAAGCTTTTATTTTTACATCAACCAATAATTCTGTTTCTTTCTCACTAGCACTGGAGATTTTGAAGACTTCACAAGGTCCACTAACAAAGAATTCTGGCTTACTATACATGCACAGAAAAAGGGGCCCTTTTGGATTAGAGGAGGAATCAGGAAAGGAGGTTTACAATGAACTCAATCATAAGACCCAAGTAAAGCACAGCCACCCTCTAATATCAGGCAGAACAGGCACCTATGCACCAGTAATGTGCAGGCCTATGTGGGATTCTACATTAAGGTGGTTAGTCCAGATTTTCATGAGTGGGAATATTTCTCATAAACAGACATGAACCAAAATCTACAAAGAGAGGAAAGAACTCCTGTCTCTACGAGCCCCAGTGGTAGAATCGCTTTCATCCCAACCAAACCAAAGGAAGTCAATTTTTCATGCATTGTTATATGGGACCTTTAGTCAACTTAGTTTAGTGATGCTACAAAGATGGGTGTGGGAGGACCCGACGACTGGATTCTTTTTACCTTCATCTTGCATCAAACACTCCCCATTTCTCTCCCTTTCTCTCTGCCCTCCTTCCTTTCCCTCTTTTTAAGAAGTCTTTGTGTTCCTACGATCATAGGACCTCAGCACACTGGCTCCCCCAGGTTGAGAGTTCATGACTATTAACTGCACACAACTACAATAGAGAACATACTCCATAAGCTCCCAGGTTCTCCTCACGTGATGGCTGGAGAGGAAAGGTTTCTCATTAGGAACTGACTCACTCAAATACCATCTATTCACCAATACTCTCAGAGGCATAGCATGGCGGATACCCTGAGGAAGGGATGCCAATGCCAGAACCCAATAGTAGTTGCCACAGTTTTTGTTACCTTGGTTTCTTCCGCCTCTAAAAGGCCAGGTCCACCATACTAACTGAGCTATCTTCTGAGAGAGGCCTGGAATGGAGCACTGTGTAGAGAATGCTAGCACCATGACACTCTGGGGCTCTTGGTCTCTGTCCCCAAATTCAAAGGATTTATACTTTACTGAGGTTGCTAGGCCATTAAGTGTTATAGATACAACTAATAGTTATATTATTATAGTATTACAGTTAATCTGTGATGTTTTCCCAATAAAAAAACCACTGCCACCAAGATGATCTTATTCGGGAGAGGCAGAAGCATAGGGAGCTTGGTAGGACTTCTATCCTTTTTGTTAGGGAGAAATCTTTGGCACTACTGGTGGCCTAGAGGCCACAGGAAGGAAGACCTATCAGACTGGTAACATGCAGGCTTCAGCAGCCACTCCACTGTGGTGGGCACAGTGGGTGGCAGACTTTCCTTCCACATATACAGAGTCATCTGAGAGCTGGAATAGACTGAGCATCAACTCCACTCCTGACGGCCTGCAGTGCTCAGGATTCTGTTGTGGTTGTTTTGCTATTATACTAAAACTACTACATACAGCATTTCATGTAGCGTATCTTTCATGGTAAAGTTGGAGAATATCCTTCTAGATTCCTTAGTGATGGGATGGCTGAGACCAAAATTTCCTGCACTTAACCAATCAAGACAGTGCCAAACTGCTCCTCAGAACTGTGCCCTCCAGCCTCCCATCCATTACAAAGATAACCTGCTGTCCCGTACATCCATATGAGCTGAGTTAGTATCAAACTTCCAAATTGTTAGCCCAACTGAGCAGTAAGAGACACTATCCCATGGATCTTTAATTATGAGAGAAGTAATCATTTTTTATGTCTACTGGCCTTTCATATTTATTTTTCTGCACAATGCCTGTTCAATTCCTTTGTCTTGTCTGTACTGGACTATTAGTCCTTTTCATTTATAAAAGGTCTTTGTCAATTAAGGACATTTTCCATTTGTAGTGCAAATATTTTTCCTCAGTTTTTCATCTGTCTTTTGAATATGATTATAATATTTTTCCACACAATTTTAAATACATGTATCCACTTTTCTCCTGTATGCCATCTGGGGTTTTTATCTGTTTAAAAAGAAAGTATCACAACAAAAATATAAATTAATGCATGCTTTCTTATTGCAATTTTCTTTGTTTTAGGGTTTTTTTTGTTTTTTTTTTTTTAATCTTCATTAATCTGAATGTTTTTGCTAAGGCAGGATCTACGTAACATTTTCCCCAAACATGCCCTCTTTGATTTCTGACATGTAACGCTACCACTTGCTAAATGCCTACATGCATTTATATCTATTTCTAGATTTCCTAATCTACTCCATTTCTCTCCTTCTTCAGCAGGACAAATTATTATCTTAATTATGTTAGCTTCAAAATATGCTGTAACACCTATTCTAAATATCCAATTTCCTTTAAGACTAGTCTTGCACATTAATTTTTCTAGATGAACTATTAATATCATTTTGGTCAAGCCACCCATGGCCTCAGGAGAGCAAATCCTATTCACAAGGCAGAGTATCTTTTAAGACTACTGAAGTTTTAAAGATTCCTTTATGCAGGGCCTGAATATTTCGTATTAAAACTTATTCCTAGCTGTTTGACAGCTTTTCTGGTTGTTGCTGGCATCTTTTCACTTAAAATTTTTATGAATATATAAAATGCAACATAGTTCAAAAAATTGAGCTTTATCAATAAGCAATGTATCAGAAGCTTGTGTCTCCTAACCCTTGGCAATTACTACTCTGACTTTTGTGTTAAAAAAATTCCCTGGTTTGTCCTTCAGTTTTACTACTTATGTGTATATCCCAAATAGTAAAAAAAAGTTTGGCTTTTGAAAACTCAGTAGCATGCATAAAACTGGCTGCATGAGAGAAAGGGTAATATTGTCAATATGAAAAGTGTCCAATAAAATATGACCTTGTTCCTGTGCCACACAGTCTGGCTGTAGCTTTGTAAGAGCCTCTTTTGGTGAATTAGCAGGCGAGGTTATGAGCAAGCCCAAGATGACAGAGGGCCCACCACAATCACAGTACCTGGCACGTTGCAGTGTAAAATAGGCCCGTTATAAAGAGACAGTCCAGAGTGGACTGCTCTTGACTTCTGCCTTTGTGCTTTTTGAGGGTTCAGTGGTGTGACATGGGAACATTTCCATTGAGCAGTGGCCTTGTTAAATAGGTTACCAATGTCCATTTCAATTACTGCTTCCATAATTTTACTACTGCTATATGCTGTGCTATTCCTTGCCCCTCTGGGTTCACAACTTCAAAATAGCTCTTGGGGTCTGGGGAATGCAGCTCAGTGGTAGAGACTAACGTAGTACACAAGAGGCCTTGAGTTCAATCCATAACACCACTGAAAAATCACCACCACCACCACCACCACCATCATCCCTTTGTCAGTTCTGATGGAAGTCAGGGAAGAACAAAATTAAATGTGTTTATTTAATTTGCTATTTTAACTCAGAAGTCCCCTGGTGTTTTCTACATGGTTATTTTTTTGTTTACATGAAAGCTCTTATTCAGTATGCCACAAATCTTATTTAATTTTCATATTGTTTCTGATGGTATTTCAGCCATGGGGGGATTTCTGAAGTACGTAATTAGATCAATTATAATAACTGTGCCTATATCTTGGCAATGTTAACATATTATTTCTCTTGGCAAGTTGCACTGGCTGTTATTTTTAGTTAAAGTCAAAATATAGTAGTGAGGGCTGGAGCTGGAGCTCAGGCAGAGCACTTGCCTGGCATGTGTGAGGCACTGGGGAGGATTCTTAACACCACATAAAAACAAACAAATAAAATCAAGGCATGCTGTCCATCTACATCTTTGAAAAATAAAAATGAAAATAAAAATAGTAGAGATAGTGGGCATCTTTGTTTCGTTCCACCTGAAGGGGAATACTTTAAGGGTTTTAGAAAAAAGGACAATGATTTTGTTTGAAATATATCTTTACCACAAAAAAAGAGAACAATATATTATTAAGCTTTTTTTTTTTTTTTAATTGACAATGAACTAACAAAACCAAAACTTTTCTGCCATCTAATGAACTGATCATAAAATTTCTTTGGTTTCTCAAAATAATCTAATATTAGAACAAGTTATCCATGCCTAGCAAGAAGTCAATTTGCTATTCTTTGAATTTATTCTGGAATATATTTGCTAATAGTTTATATAAGATTTCCTACGTGCACGTCTATTATTAATTACTGATCAATGATAAATATTAATAAAAGAAACAGGGCCATTATTTTCTATTTGCCTGCTTCTTTTTATCAAGTTTTTTCCAACTATTTTTGGGAAGTGAGTATTGAGAATTGAGCCTAGGGATGCTTTACCACTGAGACACACTGCCAGTTCCCAGCCCTTTTTATTTTGAGACAGGGTCTTGCTAAGTTGCAATTTGCAATCCTCCTGCCTCAGCCTCCTGAGTCACTAGAATCACAGATATGCACCACAGGTACGCATGCAGTGCTTTGTTTGTCAAGTTTTATATACTAACAAAAATTAAGATCTACAAGATTTCCTTCATTTTCTACTTTGGTAGAAGACTTAAAATTTCTCATTCCTGAAATTTCCACAACTTACTTAAAAAATCATAGATGCAGTAATATAACCAGAAATCCTTTTTCTAAGTGTGGCCTATAACCTGCTGTCTAAGGATAAGATCACTCTAGCATCTCCTTTCCAACTCCCCCTCCAACCCCAAATTAGCCAAGGTGGCTGCTTTCTCTATGGATGTAGGGAGCCTGGGTATTTGTCAGAGGACCTGTAGGGACTTTAAAATCCCCAGTGCTAGTACTAGATAATCAGAAATATTGGTTAGTAAGTTCCTTTCTTTATTCTTGATATCAGTTATTTGTGTTTTCTGGCTTTTCATTTTCCTTGATAATTTCATCAGAATTTTGTAAATTATAGTTTTACACATCTTTGCTATTTCAATAAATCTGTTCTTACCTTCAACGTTTCTTTCCTTTACATTGCCTCTTTGGATGTATATGTAGCTAATTAATTTGCAGTTTTTCTTTTCTAATACAAACATTGAGGACTACCAATTTCATCTAGGAACTTTTTAATTGCATCCTACAAATTTCAATATATATAATGCTTTCATTAACATTCAAATCAAAATTGCTTGTTTTCACAATGACTTTTTTTTTTTGGTACCTGGTATTAAACTCAGGGACACTCAACCACTGAGCCATGTCCCCAGCCCTACTTTGTATTTTATTTAGAGACAGGGTCCTACTGAGTTGCTTAGCACCTCATCTTTACTGAGGATGGCTTTGAACTTGAGATCCTCCTGCCTCAGCTTCTCCAGCTGCTGGGACTACAGGCATGCATCACTGTACCTGACTCATGACTTCTTGATCATATTTTACTTAAGTATTACTTCTTTTATTTTTTTCAATATTTTTTAGTTGTCAATGGACCTTTTTATTTTTACTTATTCATATGTGGTGCTAAGAATCGAACCCAGTATGTTGCACATGCCAAGCAAGCGCTCTCCCATTGAACTACAACCCCAGCCCTTAAGTATTACTTCTTAAGCTCAAAGCATACAGTCCTTGAATTTCTTTAAGCATTAACTATAAACATCTACATTTCCTTAATAATATTGTAGTATATTAGCATATATGCTTTAAAACTTAACACAAATAATATCAAACTACATGTATTTTTAGTGATAGAACTCTTTTCATTACCTTCTATATTTATAGATCCAATCTCATTAAAATTGTTGCTCTATTTGACTTTTGCTATTACACAGTAATCTATTATAAGACAATGTCATAGTTTAAATGTGCCCAATGATGACTATTTGGGGACTATTTTCATATCTTACCATTAAATATAAAATTCTAAGGAACATTCTTCTAACATGCGTCCTCGTGTATACATGTAATAGCTCCTCTCTGGTATGAAACACAAGAACTGCCTTAACTTTTTCACCAAACTTCACTTTTTATACCACTCCTTCCACTACTGAGCTTTTATCAGAAATGTATTAGGGCTGTCTTACTCGTATGTTATCTCTTTGTTAATAGTCTTTCTTTAAACTTTTGTCAATCTGGTGGATGTGGAACAGTAGCCTATGGTTTTGATGAGCATTTCCCAACTTACCATGAAAGTTAAGCACCTTTTCATCCTTCCTGGCTAGTTGTGTCTCTTCTTGAGTAAATTATATTTATATTTTTAGCTTTTTTCCCACTACTAAATGGCTTCATTTTTTGTATTACTGAAGTGTAAGAGTTCTTGAATATACTATAGATACTAACCTTCTTTTGATTATATTACAATAAAACAACAAAAATAAATTCAACCAGTTCATGACCCAGTCTTTTAGGACAATACTTTATTACAAGGCAGCTCAAATCCAACAAAAAACAAACTACTATTATAAAGGAAGCATATAATAAAACACAAACTTAAAGGTTGTGGTGATCTAGTCAAGTGTGGTGGCCCATGCCTATAATCTCGGCTACTTAGGAGGTTGATGCAGGAGGATCACAAGATTGAAACCAGCTAGGCAAGTTTGTGAGACCCTGTCTCAAAATAAAATACAAAAAACTAGGAATGTAGCTCAACAGTAGACTGCTTACCTAGCATACACATGACCCTGGGTTCAATACCCAATACCCCCCACACCCCACACACAAAAAAAGTAGTTTTCTCAGGAGAAATAAGATAATGTGAGTGAAAAGCAAATGCAATCATGGTAATGTCCTCATTTTAAAGTTGGGTGGTGAATGCATAGATGCTTATTTTGGGGGGGTACTGGGGATTGAACCTAAGTGTGCTTAACACCTGAACCACATCTCCAGCCCTTTTTATTTTGACACAGGATTTCAATAGGATACTTAGGACCTCACTAAATTGCTGAGGCTGGCCTTGAACTTGCAATCCTCCTGCCTCAGCCTCCTGAGTTGCAGGGGTTACAGGTGTGCACCATTGCATATGGCTTCACTTTTATTATTATCCATTACAGCTTACATTACACAGAATCTTACATTTGTATCACTTATAAACATAGGAACTCATTGCAGTGTATACAGACATACACACTCTTTTACACTTACTTTCATCTGGCAACATGCTTGTAAATGAAAAAGGTGGGGGAAGAGACAAGTGGGAAGTTTCTTACAGGGTCATAAAGAAAATGTTCCATAATTTCTACTTGGAGTTTTGTTAAAGTGTTGCTTTTCGCATTTAGGATTTGCTCAATCTGGAAATGACTTCTTTATAGCATAAAGCAGGGAACCCATGTTCCACCAACATGGATAACTCATTGACCACTCCCCTTTCCCTGAACATCATGCCTTACCTTTCCACTCATGTGTGGACTCTTTATGGTGTACCATTGGTCTATGTTTATCTTTGCGTCTGTACTACTGTATTATCATAGCTTTAAAAGAAGTCTTGTGGGGCTTGAGTTGTGGCTCAGTGGTAGAGTGTCTACCTAGCATATGAGGCACTGGGTTCAATGCTCAGCACTGCATATAAAGATCTATCAACAACTAAAATTATATTTAAAAAAAAAAAAGAAAAAAACCTTTAAAAAGGTTTGAAAAAAAGAAGTCATCTTGTAACCTGGCAGAGCAAGTCCTTCCCACCTTGTCCTTAAAATTTGCCTTTTCTGTCATTAGTCTTTTCTCCTGTCATCTTACCAATTCTACAGGAAATCCAACTAAAACTTTGTTTGGGGGGCAAGGGGCTGCTAGGGATTGAACTCAGGGGCAGTCAACCACTGAGCCACATCCCCAGCCCTATTTTGTATTTTATTTAGAGTCAGGGTCCCACTGAGTTGCTTGGTACCTTGCTTTTGCTGAGGCTGGCTTTCAATTAGCAGTCCTCCTGCCTCGGTCTCCTGAGTGGCTGGGATTATAGGCATGCGCCACCACACCCAGCCCAACTAAAACTTTTAATGTTATTCAAATCAATTTATATATTAACAGGAGAAAACCTAAAACTGTCAAGATACTGTACATAAACACAAGAGAAACTTTTCTGCTTTTTCTGTATTTTTGTTTTCATCAAAAATTTTCATGAATTTCTCCATAAAGATCATTTATAAATATTTAAAAAATACTGTTACTAAAAGTTTTTTATTGATTATCACAATAAAAAATCTTTTTGAATAAAATATTAGTTTGAATTTCTAGGTATGTCTTTAGGATCTAGTTTTAGAAATTTGTGACCTATTTAGTTAACCATACCATTACCAAAAGAGGAAGTCCTATTTTTAATTTCTAATTTTCTTAAATCATGGCCCCTAATTTTTTAAAAAAATTTTATTCTATTTTATTTCCCTTCATCATTATATTAAACAAGAGTTCCTATGTATATATTACCAGATGCTATACTAATACAATTCACAGCAGAATTTTATAAGTCTAAAGAACATTTTGAAAAGACCAGTCATGCTGACAAAGCATGATGAAAAAAATGGATTAAAAAAAGTCTGAATTCTATCTTCTACTAGAATATTCAGTGCTTGAAAACAAATCTATAAAAGGTACAATTAATTTTACATTACATCTAATAATGGAGGTTTACTTAGTAACAATTAACATAGTTCTTGAAGCTTTGTTCTGACACTAGACATATGGCTTCTTGGCCCGCCAACACAAGTTTCAGGATGATCACCTCCTAAAAGAATGGTTTTGGGCAAGGCTGGAGGTATATGAAGAAGGAGCAACAGAAACAGGGCACTACCTCCCAGTTACTTTGGCTCTTTCCTGGCTTGGCCTTGATAAAAGAGAGCTAGAAAAAATATAACAGATGCATGACACCCACTGAGCTCTCTTGTCCCCTGGTGCACAGTTCTGCAGCACCTTAGTTTAACCTTGTTTTTCAGTTGCTAGGAAAAATTAAGTCCATCCATTTGTGGAGGACTCTACAAATAGCAGCAATTATATTCAAAATGGGAAGGAAAAGGGGGCCAGGGAGAAGACAGGAGCATCAATAAGATTATGTGGGGGGAAACACCAAAGAAAACTGGAAGCAGTTTTTAGCACATGAAAATGTTTAGTAGGTATAAATTTACCTAAAAGTTAATTCATTATAAAATAAAACAAATGTGGAAAGTAATAGCATACTGTAATCCCAGATGGGGGTGTGACTCAATGTAGCAGGAGGTCTCTGGGTTCATCCCCACTACCACAAAAAATAAAAAATTAAAATTAAAATTAAGGGGTTAGACAAATGGTAGAAGCCCCATAGGGAAGCAGGGAAGATAGAATGAATCTTATTTTTTGCTTTATACTCTTGGGTAATATTTGCATTTTTTACCATAAGCGTATAATAATTTTGAAATAACTTTTTAAAGACTATATAAGTTTTGTTTTGTTTTTCTTTTCTAAGTCTATCAGGGCTAAGCAGATTCAAGTTTCAAAATTTATCTGTCCAAGTTACACAGTTCTGGGTCTCCTTGGGAGCTATAAGATCTTCAGTCACTCAAGTCTCAAAAAGGGTATAAGGCAGATCCTTAGCATAGTACCTGGAACATTCTAGTACAGATACTCAAAAAACATGAGTATTCTTCCTATTCCAAGAAAAATACTTTTTACTTTAAAAAAATTTCCGTATCTGATCTCTTTTGATCTTTATTACAGTACTGTATTACAAATAAGAACTAAAGGTGGCCAAGAGGTGTGACATCTTTAGTGTGACTCTTAACCACATTAACTTTCATTTTTGATCAATAAGTACTTCCAAAACAGTACCCAACATTCATCATTCACAAGGGTCAGAGTTCACTCACCTGGTATGTCCTAAGGATTCCCGCCATATTGGTAGCATCACAACCGGTTTAACTGCGCACTCCAAAATAGCCAAAGCCAACGCAAATTCTCTGGGTTTGCTACACATCTGAACTGCCTTGATCCAATTTGCCCTATATTTCAGAAGAAAAATTATTTCATTTGGTTGATTTTAAGTTAAAAGCATAATAGTTGTTGATTTATGGTAACTCCATCTTAGAGTGCATGTGAGCAAAGATTCTAGGTGGCAGAGAAAAATGTACTGCTACTCGAAGTTTCAAGTTCACAGAATCAGACTTTAAACATTAGAGGAAATTTCAGAAATCATTTAGTCCTCACGATTCCTTGACCTTCTACAATGTCCTGGAACTTGATGGCCTATACTTTCTAGGCATAAACACTGGTTCCTAAAATAATCACTGAACTGCTAGTGCTGATTCAACAATTTAAAAGTACACCCACACCTCTAGGTTCTTTACTGACTGACCAAACTAACTTCATTTAATTCACTAGCAATGACATTTTAAGGCATATCAATCACTTTGTAAGTGCTTAGTAATTAACAGCAAAAAATGATCCTTAGTTTCCTTTACCTGTGTGAAGCCCAATTGGGGTGAAGAAAGGATGAAGGGATGTTGTTTTCTAATTGGGTGATGGTCAGTCTCAGAGTAGATATGGTAAGGACTTTGGACCCATGGACAGAACCATTCCATTTGAACTCTCCTGCTGGAGTCAGACAGAACTTATGTGCAAGATGCCTTCTCTTATCATGGTCTTCCCTGTGCTGATGCTTATTCAAAGCAAATGAATTGGTGGAGTACTGATTGTGGTAGACGCGATACTTCCCTTCTTGACCCAATTTAAAATAATTGTTGATATTTCCTTTCATGACCACTTCCTTTTTGGTGCTCAACCGTGAAATTTCTCCTTGAGAGTTAACTACCAGTACCTGACAAAGAAAATAAAAAATCTTCATTATTCACAGCAAAGATGCAAATTTTGTTTTATCAACTGCCTTTTAATAAGTGTAATTAAACATTTCTATGAGTTAAGATGCATCTTATAATTGAACTGTTGAGGTTTAAAAGTAAAAGTGAAAGCTAATAATTTACAATTAAACAACCAAGATATGACCATGAAAAGAAAGAAAACTAACATTAAGTGTGTGTTAGACACTAGTGACTACTTTCATGATCTCAAATATACACGAGACTGTATGTGCAAGTATTCACCAACCACAATATCAAATTTGTAACATTAGAGGGCATTACATGTTATTAACATCTAAAATAAATTCTCCAAAACATATCTTTCTTTCTGCATTTTTATTATTCCAGTTTTAGTAGAAGAAATGTATGGATAATATAAAACAGTGCTTTCAAAAAGTTGATTCCACTGCAATAGCATGTGAGAGGTCCTGAGTTTGATCCCCAGGACTGACAAAAAAGTTGATCCCCAGGTTGGGGTGTAGCTCAGTTGGTAGGGTGCTTACCTAGCATACACAAGTCCCAAGTTTGACTACCAGCACCACAAGGCAAGGGAAAATAAAGTTGATCCTAACCTTTTGGTGGATTATGAAATGATGGTGGGTCTTATTCAACTTTTAAAATAATAAAATATAATAAAATGCACTAGACGACAAGAAAAAAATATCAGATTGCTTCTGGCACAGTAAGATAAATACTCCCTCAGGAAGCTTTTAGATGTGTGTAAAGAATTACTAGGAAAAAAATGTTTATCTTACTAAGGGTCTGGGTCAAAAAGAAGTTTGAAACTTATTGCCTGAAAGCAACTGTTGTGATGTTAAAGAAGAAAAAGAACATCGTCTATTCTCGTTTACTTACAAGTAATTCTAGGAGACAACAGTTGTGGTCACTGTTCTGTCACCACAGCTAGGTGGGGACAGAGACACTGAGTCCCACCTTTGATCCCATTACCAGAGCTGGCGCTGTCTATCCTGTGCACTGTTTTCTGCTTTTGGTTAGGTATATCCTCTCCTGTAGCTGCAGCTCACTCAAAGTGATTAAATAATCTAAAGTTCTTTGTAAAGCTCTCACATGCCATATGTGTAAAAGGTTGTAATCTCTTTAGAATTACATTAAAAAAAAAAAAAAAAAAGATCATCTAGTATCACCCTCTTACAACATCTTTGGGCATGCAAACACACTTATCATAATGTAAGCCTAAGGCTTTTATACTTGTTACCCACTACATTCTTGAAAATAGTGAAAATATAATTCAAAAATACATCTATAAACCTCTGCACCTATTTTTAAGGTATAATAAATATAATTATTCATACTCCAGAGATTTTTTTTTTTTTTTTTTTTTTTTTTTAAATAAGAAAGAATATACCTCTTTCCCCTCCTTAAACAATTTATTTGCTTCATGGGCTGCGGCTGCCACCTGCTGGCTCTTCAGCTGACTCAGTTTGCTGTCTGGATTCCGCAATCTGGTGATAATGCGAGTTGAGCCAGATGCTCCTCTTCCAGCTCCAAAAGATTCACTCATCTCCCCATTAGATTTCTCTGATCTGAAGTCACCTGTTACCAATGAAAAAGCCACAAAGTAATTGCTGACAATAAGTATAAGAACAATGCCTCATTTATTCAAAATGCATCTCAGATCCAGAAAGTAAATAAAGTTCTTGACTAGTCAAAGCAAATGTCACTAATTCTTTAATGTAGTTAAAAGAAAACGTGTCAGAATTTTATTGTGAGTCGTTTATTATTTTAAAGAAAATATATATGGGCAAGGTTACCTGTTTTGAAACTCATCTATTAGAACAGGAGGGGCTGTTACAAAATTTACAAGTAATGAACATAACGACACAAAATGCACACTAACAAAACATTGTTCAATATAGATTTCTGTATTAAAAGGACATGATTGATTTTAGATTTTCAAGGAAACTGTCTGAATACCTAATAGTTTTGAACTTGGTATTTAGAAATACCAAGTGATTTTTTTTCTCCTGGGAAGCTAGATGTGTAAGCTTATTATCATAAAAATCAACTAAATTAGTTTTCTTAATATAACAAAGATCTCTCAACATATTCATAGTAAAAATTTTAAAGTGATGGACTAAACTGCCTAGGAGCAATTTCTGCTTTGGTATCTATGTAATCTCACTTCGGCTGAATATTTCTCTTCTATATTAAAACTACTGCATCATGTTCCAACATCCATGTTGGCCAGACAACTGAATTTAAGATAGGAATTTTCTAATTTAAAGTTTGTTTTTTTTTTTTAATTAGGACAGTGTGGCATTGGTAATTAAAAGGACAAGAATTTATCACATTATATATTCTAAAGATGGCATTTAAAGTAAGTAGAGACAAAGATAGGATTGGGAAAACTGCTGTGCATGTTGGAGGGGAAAAAAGTTAAGACAGTTTAGCCAACATTTATTCTTTTAATCTGTTCCACATCTCTTCTTTCCTTTGGAAAAATGCTTTCTTCCCCACTTCAATCATATGATACAGCCAGTGCTACAAATCAAGTATCTTCCTCCTTTGGGTTGAACAACAGGCTCAGCCTGGCCAGACAGAGAGCACCACTACTGGCCACAGTGACTCTCCCAGGAACTGGCTAGGTGGTCCAATCACTAGTCAGCTTTCTACTCCAGTTCTTTTAATCTGGAGATGGAGAAAGGATCTCTGCTTTTTCTTTTTGTGAGCTGGAGGGATTTTACATTAGTGGCGAGCTGATTTTACTCCTACAAATGGAAAAAACTGACACTGGTAGAAAACAATAAGCCCATCACAGAGAAGAAAGAGAGGAATATGAGAAGGGAAAACTGAGAGAAGACCATGATAATCTCATTCAGCTATCTGGACCCCTAACAAACTTGAGGCTGCCAGCAGCCCTGAACCTGCTGACTACTCAACTGTGCCAATAAAATTCCCTTCTTGTTTTAAGCAAGTTTGATGGGTTTCTGTCAAAACCAGCTAGTCCTAAATAATGCAGAGGAGTATTTTAAGATTTTGGCTCCAAAATTTGGCACTGACTAAATCAAGATGGAGTGAAGAAACCGAGTTATCTTCTGATGTGGAGCTTGAAAGCTGGTAACCCTGAATATAAAACCATTAGTCTTCTCTTGGGTCTCAAATCCTTACTCCCCACATGCTGAAGCTTTATGCCACGATGCTGAGCTATGGCGGCTACTTCCAAGAACCATCTATACCACCCTATGAGACCTTATTCACAACATCTGGTGTAGACTGGACTTCCCAGAAACAGAAAGGGAATGACTGGCACAGTGCTTTTTAAAGGAAGCTCCTCAATTTGGAGCCAACAATCCAATATTGCTCAGAATTAATACTTTGCCACTTGCTTAGGAGGAGATAACTGATCCCCTGGGGAAGACCTGAAAGAGCAAAGGAAGCAAGGCTGAGGCAAACGTTCTTACCCAACACATTGTACCCAAGGGCCATATTCTTTCTATTATAAAGGAGTGAGTCATTCCCATGCAGCCTGTGGCAGAGTACAGATCTGCTCTCCCCCAGTCTCTAAAGTTCATTGTTGAATGGTTTCAGGAGGCAGAAGCCTAAACAAACTCTATTCACCTGAGGGCTAGGGCTACTGACCTACTAAACAGACAAAATGAGGAGGCAGGGGGGGATTCACCTTCAGGGACCTTGACACATTATTATTAATCATTAATTATCATTAATAAGTTATCAGCAGAATATCTAATGATCTGTAAGGGAGTGCTATTGCCAGGGAAAAAAATTCCAAACCTGCCAAATTGGAGTATGAGACTGTTGAATCCTACAGCAATCCCCAGAAATCCATTCCCAGCAGGAACCAGGCTGCTACAACAGAATGGCCTCCAGAAGGAGAATTTTCTCATATACTTCTCACCTCTCATGCACATTTATCCTCCCAGACTTACTGAAGAGCACCCTCTACTATCAGGATAATGAATGCTACAGGCAGTTAAATTCATAATTTGACTCACAGACTGCAAAATCAAGATAAGCCATGATAAGACCTGTCAAAATTAATGCACAGCACAGAAATCTAGATTTGGATCTAGATACAATTACAATTACTGTAACAATTACAGTTACTGAATGTAACTGTGGGACAGAGGTTTTGGAATTTTTCACTTATGGGTGAGATTTTTGCATTATGTTAGGCAGAGGTATTTTTAACTGTATGTATGGGAACAAATGTGAGTAAACATGTATATGCTGAGCTACCACAGGGTGGAGTTGCAGGTATTTACGCGTTTTATCTTTGTAGTACCCCTCTTTCTTTGGAAAACCATTCCTACCCCACTCTAATCACATACTTTTGCTGGAGTCATCAATCATAATACCTTGCCTGCCCTGGCCACAGGGGTGGGAACAATATGATCCAAGATAGGCCACTCAAATTCCTTCCTCAAGGACTTTTGATTTGGAGCAGGAGTAGGGGCCTTGTCTTTGGGTCACAGACCTTGCTTGGAAAGATAGGAATACAAATTGCTGGTGCCATCTTCCCTGCCACTTGGAAAAAGCCTGTTTGTATTAGGAGAGAATGAAATTAACATACAAACATATGTAGATTCAAAAGGTGAGAGAGAAAGAGAGGAAGACAGAAAGAGTCATTATACCTGGGGGTCCAGTTATGCCTGATGATGGCTCAGAAGTCCCAACTGCATAAGCTAATTAAATTTCTCTTCAATTAAGCTAGTTTAAACTGCTTTGATTATTTGCAATTGAAAATGTCCTAATTAAAACAGGTTTCTCACCTTATACAATATACCAAATTATATTCGATAGATTAAAAACAGTTATATAAGTGTCATAAGAAATCTGCTGTGAGACACGTTATTCTCCTTGATAATACATAAAATTCAGAGAAACACCGAAGATTAAAAAATTTAACTACATAAAAATGTAAAAATTTCCAGATGAACATACAGCAGTCTAAAATGAGAAACTACTATATAAACATATATATGTAAAAATCGAAGATTAATAGCCATAATATGTAAAGCAGTCCAAAAATGCACTAAGGAAAAATATCAAAATTCAATAGGAAAAAATGAGCACATAAGACTAATCAAGTCGCAGAAAGTTCAACACACATGTGAAATTCAACCACATGAATAAGGAAGGATGTGCAAATTTTGAAATGAAATACTTTTTACTGTTGGTAAAAATGTAGAATTGATAATACTGAATTTAAGGTTTAAGAATGGGGGAAAATAGATGTATGAATTATAGGTATAAATTCCTTTGACATACAATTAAGCAATAGCTATCATTATTTTTAAATATGCCTACCATTTAACAAACAATTCCATTTAGTGTTTCTATACTGCCAGATATACTTGCCCACGTATACAAAGATAAATGCTGAGAATGTTAAAAAGCACCACAATTTATAATAATCAAACATCATGCAGCAGTTAAAAATAGTGCATTTGACATGAAAAAAAAAAAAACCAAGATGCAGAATGATACATGCAGAATGATCCCATTTGTGTGAAAAAAAAAAAAAAAAAAAAAACAAAAAAAACCGAACAACTTCATAAACACACATACACGAATGTAACTGCAGGGAGAAAGACCTAAAATGGTACACATCAAATCGCTGATGGTGGTTACACTTGGGGAAAGGGTATAAAAAGGGTCATTTATTTTATTCCTCTGTATGCTTTTTGTTTTGAGACAGGTTCTCTCACAAAACTGCCAGGCCTTGAACTCCTGATTCTCCTGCCTCAGCCTCCCCAGTAGCTGGGATTACAGGCGTGTACCACCACACCCAGCTTGCTTTTCTGCTTAAAAAAAAAGGCGGGGGGGGGCGCTACTTATGTTTAAAAAAATAAGAATAAACTTTAAAAAGAAAAAGGAAAACAAAATGGGTAAAGAAAAATTTAAATCTTCCCACCCCCACTAAAATTTTATTCTAAAAAATTGAAAAATGTAAAAAAAAAAAAAAAACTCCCTTTAATGGATGAAGTATATTCTTACCTATCTCTTCCTGAATAGAGACAGGTGTATGGGATTCTCTTTCTCCATTTTCAGGATCATCAGCTGCCTTAGCAGATTCACTCTGGGAAGAATTTAGTTCACTGCTGCTGTTACTGTTTTCCAGATTAGGCTGGATGGAGGTAGTGGTACCACTAGTGTTACTGCTGTCACATGTCTTGTTAGATTCTTCTAGAAAAATAGAATATCTGATTTTTAAATTGGAAATCACAAAAAAAAAAACTAGTTGTCAGAAAAGGCATTTAACTTTCAGGATTTCATTACAAAGCTTTAGTATCTTTTTAAAAAGTTGATCATGTGTGAATAAAGCACTGTATGAAAAGAAATGGATAAGCATCACCCTATGAGTTATTTTTTGTCTACTGTCTATTAACTAACAAACTCTTACCATTTCAGTCTATAGTGCAAGGCAGACAATCTGTCAGATACCCCAGAGCTGAAGGAAAAAAACAACTGATATAACTACTTCACATAACGTAGGGTACACCAGATACAGCCAAAGTGGTTTTGCTGAGATAATATGTCAAAATCTGAAGTTTATATTCTTACTTTTCAAAAGTATTCCATCATACTAGGAAGAGATTTAAACAGGATTATTTGCCTCTAAGGTTCTGCCTGAGTTCTACATCCCCCAGGTAATGCCTAAAGGCAATTCACTTTCCACGACAACTGAACCATAACCACTAAACTAAGAGGTTGATTCCTAAAAGTGTATTAAAATTAACACAAACATGGGCTGGGGTTGTAGCTCAGTAGTAGAGCACTTGCCTTGCATGTGTAAGGCACTGAGTTCGAGCCTCAGCACCACATACAAATAAGTAAAATAAAGGTCCATTGGCAACTAAAAAAATATTAAAAAAAAAAAATTAACACAATCATGAACTGAAAGCCCAAGTCTTTCCAGAACCATTCAGAAATTAAGAGTCTCCCTCTGCATTCAGATTTGCCAATAGTAAGATAGTATTTGAATCAGTTAAAGTAAAAGGTGGTTAACAGAATGTCACAATGACTATCTCGAATGTTCAACGAGCGCCTAAAATATTTTTCATGAAAAAAACCAACAACCTGACAGAAAATAGGAATAATTATGAAAGAAATGAAGTAGCCTTTAAACTTAAAGAAGAATGCTCACTTTGTTCAAGCTAAAAGAAATGCAAAATAAAACTACATGGAGAGGGCTGGGGTTGTGGCTCAGTGGCAGAGTGCTTGCCTAGCACATGCGAGGCACTGGATTCCATCCTCAGCACCACATAAAAATAAATAAAGGCACTGTATCCATCTACAACTAAAAACATATTAAAAAAATAAAAACTATATGGAAAGAACATATAGTTATAAGCCTAGCAGAAATCCACCCCTCCCAATAAACTCAGGTGGAGTGGTGCTGGTTCTGGACACTCGCTACACTGCTGCAGGTGTGGAAAATGGGCCACAGTAGATAAAAGGGAACTGACAGTATCTAGAAAAACTACACAGACTTTACTCTGTTTGTTTGTTTGTTTGATTGGTTGGTTGGGTTTTTATTTGGTACCAAGGACTGAACTCAGGGGCACTAGACCACTGAACCACAGCCTTTTTCTATTTTATTTAGAGACAGAGTCTGAGTGACTTAGCACCTTGCTTTTGCAGAGGCTGGCTTTGAACTTGCAACCCTCCTGCCTCAGCCTCCAAAGCCAAGGGGATTTCAGGTGCACCTGCTACTCTTTTTGTTTTTGTTTTGTTTTGTAGCACTAAGGACTGAACCCAGGTGTGTTCTACTGGCAAGCTACATCCCCAACAACTTTCTATTTTTTGAGACAGGATCTCACTAAGTTGCCAGGGCTGTCCCAGAACCTGCTGTTCTGTTTAAGCCTCAGTTGCTGCGATTACAGTTGTGAACAACCATGGCCAGCACATGCATTCACTTTTTTTTTTTTTTTTCCTTTTCTAATCATATTTATTCACAGAACTTATATTATTTGGGATAACCAAAGTAAATGTATCATACAGAATGTTAAATAACATGAAAATAAGTACCTTCAAGAATGAGCAACGCATTTACTCTTAACCTAGTAATCCTGTGTGCAGAAAATTACTGCAAAAAAAAAATCTGAATTACTTAGCTGTAAAACTATTCAATGAAGCATTATTTATAACAGCAAAATGCCAAAAGCAAACTGTCCATCAATGGGGCTCTGGCTGAATAAAAGAGTACATAAAAGGAAATACCATGCACTTAAGCAAGGAGAATTACTATACTCACACAAGAAATGATCTCCAAGGTTAAAAGAAAGTTGCAGAATAGTATTTGTAGTACGTTAACTTTCATGTAAGGGGAAACTTTCAACGCTAGGCATAGTGGTATAGACCTACAATCCCAGGTACTCAGGAGGCCAAGGCAGGAAGATTACACATTTGAGGCCAGCCTGAGCAATTTAGCAAGACCCTGTCTCAAAATAAAAACCAAATAGGAAAAAACAAAACAAAATTAAAAAAAAAAAAAACAGGTGCAGTGAGGCACACTTGAAATCCCAGCAACTCAGGAGGCTAAAGCAGGAGGATTACAAGTTCAAGGCCAGCCTCAGCAACTTAGTAAGGCCCTAAGCAACTCTGAGACCCTATCTCTAAATTTAAAATAATAATAATAATAATAAAGGGCTTGGGGTATAGCTCAGTGGTAAAGAGCCCCTGGGTTCAATTGTCAGTACTAGCGGTGGGAAAAAAAAAAAAAAGTGGGGACTTTTCATGTCAGAAGGGGAGGGAAATATTTTATGTTCTAACTGGAAATATAGGACAAATAAATATATAAACAAATAAAGAGTTACAAAAAATCTTAAGTGCTGTTAAGCACAGTGGCCCACACCTATAATCCCTACTACTCATGAAGCTGAGGCAGGAGGCTCAAAGTTTGAAAGGCCAGTCTCATCAACTTAGTGAGACCCTCTCTCAAAAATAAAAAGGGTTAGGGATGCAGCTCAAGAGGGAAAGCATCTCTGGGTTCTATATCCAATACCAAAAAATGAATAATTTTTATAAGTAAGTTAATAAACTTAAAAGTCATTTGGAATGTTTACTGTCAACAGCAATATTGATTTTATGAAAATACTGATATATATAAAATCACTTCCTTATTAATGCACATTAGCACATATTCTATATAAAAATGAATACATAACTGAGTTACTAGTTTAAGAATTAACACTTTTCATGTAAGAAAAAGAGCTACATGTGTGAAAACCAACTAAGCAGAAAATCCTATCTGATTTTGAAAAATCAATACAGACTGATGGTCTTTTTCTCTTCAAAAATATTTTTCATTTTCACCATGCATTTCCTATTACTCACCAAAAAAACCATAGAGTAAATGCTAGCATAATAGCATAAAGTATCCCTCGGTCTGAACTGTGGTCTGTGAATATGGTTCCCCACCAAAGGAACTGAAACTTCTTGGAGCAGGGTGGGGGAGATCCCCAGTCAAGGATAGGAAAGGTATAAGACAAGTCTCAGACATCCTACTTTACCAAAAAGTGAGGAAGTCATCTATCTAAAACGTCATGAATGGGTTAAAAGGACTTGAGAGTCACCATGAAGAGGCTTCCACTGTTGAAAAGAAACAAAATGAATGACAGCTGCAAGTGAATGAAACCAGCTAAATATGTATTTTTTAAAAACCTCCCAAACATAAATTGATACTTTAAAAAACAAGAGAAGACCCTAACTCATGAATCACCACTGAAAACAAAGGAAACATCAACTTCTGATTCTGAAAATAACAATTTAAGAGAAATAACTAGCCAAGCACAATGCGCTTGTAATTCCAGCAGGTCCAGAGGCTGAAGCAGGAGGACTGTAAAGTTTGAGGCCAGCCTCAGCACCTCATCGAGTCCCTAAGCAACTTAGTGAGAACCTGCCTCAAAATAAAAAATAATAAAGGGCTAGAGATGTAGCTCAGGGTTAGAGCACCCCCAAAGAACAATCCCCAGCTCCATAAACAAACAAAAAACCTAAGCATTTATTTCACCATTCCTGTTCTAGCAAGGTTTCAGTGTGTTCAAACAGCCTGAATAGTCTTTACACAAAAACTCTTTACAGGAGAATTTCAGTTTAAAAAATACAGAAATAAATGATAGAATTAGGATCCATATTATAACGTCCAAATAGATAACCGATTCTGGAAAGATCACCACTGAATTAGAAGTTATCAGAGAACTTTACAATCTCATTACATGAACTCACTGATCGATCTTACCATTTGTGAAGGCAGAACAACCAAGCACCATGAGCCATTTGACATGATACAAAATACCCAGCACATTGCTTGTAAAGTATTCATGCCAAGAACAGCTGAAACTAAATCTAATTAAACCTTTAGGACAAATTAAAAACACAATTAGAAAAGAAATAGACAAATCCTGAATATGGAACAATCCATAGGACAGACTGGAATTCATTAACCAGTTCAATAGCATGTGTAAATAAAAAGTCAGAGGAGAGAGTGCTCTAGACCAAGAGACTCAAGAGATGGAAAACCAAATGTCATGTCATGTCATGTCATGTCACATGCGAACCATCTTATTTGCAAATAATCAACTATTTGGAAAAAAAATAAGTGAAAAAATCTGAACATGGACAGAATATTAGGTGATATTAAGGAACTGTCAGTTTTATTAAAATGACACAGTAATTATGTAAGAAAATGTCCATATTCTTTAATTCTTTAGACATATGCAGGATTGATATGACATGGTGACTGGAATTTTAAAAGCATTCCTCAGTAGAACACAACACAAATTCACACAAACAGAAAAGAGAATAAACAAGCAAGTAGTTACAGTGAGGAAAATTAAAATTATAAAGCATGAATACAAAAGGCCTCCAGCAACATAATGTCAGTATATAATATGAAGTGAAAAATGAAATTTCAAGTTACATTTAACACAATATTCTTGAACCGAGAACAGAAATATGTAGTTATTTGTTTCATTTTGTTTTGTTTTGATACTGGGAATGGAACCCCACAGTGCTTTAGCACTGGGTCTCATCGCCAGTCCTTTCATTTTTTTATTTTGAGGCAGAGTCTCACTAAGTTGTGAAGGGTCTCACAAAATTGCCAGCCTGGGCAATTTAGTGAGACCCTGTCTCAAAACAAAATAAAAAGGGCTGGGGATGCAGCTAATCGTAAAGCACCACTGGGTTCAATCTCTAGTACCAAAAACAGAAGAAGGAAAGGAAGCCTCGTAACTGGTGGATTCCCTTTGTAATAAAATTCAAAACTAAATAAAGTATTCTTTTAAGGTGTCCTTCTCCCAAGAAATTAAGAAATAGGTTAAAACCATACGTTTCTGTAGTTCAATGTAACAGATGTGAAAGCTTAACCATGTCTAAGAACATTTTTTCAAAGCCATTAAAAATAGTTATGGGAATAGTTTTATTTAATACTGATACTTTCCTATTTTCAGTTTCATCTTCAATCTGAGCCATATGAAACATTTCAGATCACTGATTATACCTAAAATAATGGGTGGGTATCATGAAACCTATCCATTCTTATTTTTGAGTTCACTTGCTACAGTTCTAGGCTACAAACTTGTCATTTTTGCTTTGTATAATATCTTCTATCAAACTGCAAGAAAATGATAGTATCTTTGATGAGATTTTATCTCCAGGTTAATCTTGAAATAAAATATACACACTTCTATTAGAATTCCTGAAGTGAACATTAAAGTAGATTTTAAACCTCATACGACTAAAAGAAAAGACAAATTCCCATGCTTGTAATTCCACTGACTCAAAAGGATGAGGCAAGAGAATAGCAAGTTCCAAGCCAACCCGGGCAACTTAGCATGACCCTGACGCAAAAAACAAAAACACATAACGAAAAATCTCTACTACAGAAAATATACAAAATGTAATAAATACAAACTGAAAGAAAGGTAGTATAGCCTGGAAATGTTATTAAACATTAAGGACAGGCTGGGGTTGTGGCTCAGTGGTAGAGCACTTGCCTAGCATGCGTGAGGCACTGGGTTCAATTCTTAGCACCACATATAAATAAATGAATAAAGATCCATCAAAAACTAAAATAGATATAAAAATAATTTTTAAAAAACACTAAGGACATTTCACAATAATAAAAAGTTAAATTAATAAGAAAATATAAAAATTAGGTGTATCTAACACAGCCTCAAACTAATACAAAAAAAAAACTTAAAAAGAGAGGGAACTTGGGGTATAGTTCAGTGTTCCCAGTAGGAGCAAGTTCCCTGAGTTCAATCCTCAGCACCACAAATAATAAAAAAAAGAAAGAAAGAAAGAAGCAATTCCACAATAAATAGTTGTTAAGTAGTATTTAAAATCATTCAGTGGGGACTGTGGTTGTAGCTCAGTGGTGGAGCACTTGCCTCACATGTGTGAAGCACTGGGTTCTATCCTCAGCATCGCATAAAAAATAAAGGTATTGTGTCCATCTACAACTAATTTGTGTGTGTGTGTGTGTGTGTGTGTGTGTGTGTGTATCATTCAATGGGGGAGGAAAACACAATAAGGAAAATAGATTAATTCAACACAATTAAAACCTTTGACCTGGTGCACACCTGTAATCCCAGTAATTAAGGAGGCTGAGGCAGGAGGATTCCAAGTTTAAAGCCAGCTTCAGCAATTTAGCAAGGCCTGTCTCAAAAAATAAAAAGGGCTGGGAACTTAACTCAGTGGTAAAGCTCCCGAGTTCAATCCTCATTACCCACTGCCCAAAACAACAACAAAAACAACTTTGACCTAATTGTCTTACACTGCATTCAATAGCTGAAAGTGCACGTATGTGTTATTCAAATACACACAGGGCATTTATCAGCATTAACCAAATGCTGGACCAAAAAGCAAAGAAAGGAGGGAGGCAAAGAGAAAGCGGGTGGAGTGGGGTAGAGGGTGCGGGTTGGGGTGCAGAAGAGTCATCGCTGAGGTCAGAACTTCGACAATGAGTCTGTCTACTATCCACTAGAATGCAGAGTTACATGTTACTTTAGTCACTGATTTATCCCCACTAGTATATTAAGTCAGAAACGACTTATAATGCTTTTTCACTTTACAAAAATAAACAAATTCTTCTTTAAAACCTGGCATGAGGGAGAGGGTGTGTGACTCAGTGGTAGAGTGCTTGCTGAGTGTGCCTGTGTCCCTGGGCTTGATCCCCAGCACTGGGGGAGGAATGGTGTGACATGTTCAATACGAGTCTAAAAATATTTTTCATGTTCTGGAAACAGGTATGAGAATAGAGATTCCAGGGTTGGTTTTTTGTTTTGTTTTAAGAGAATTATGAGTTGATAACTGGTCAGGTTTTGAATTTATTATAGAGATAGCAATAATATTTCTATTAATATACAGAAAGCGATAATGTAGAGATAGCAATCTCTGGCCACACAGCACTCTCATCCTGATAATGACCCCAACTCCATTCTAATGCCAGCTACTGACAACCGCTGTTCACCCCCATTCCACCTTCCTTTAAAATTTCTGGTTTAGGTTCAAAAATAAGTATTTTTTTTTTTTTTTACTTATACATGAAAATACCGTTTAAACTGCCAAGTTTAACTATAAGCAATCTCACAATCAATTATGTTGATTAATAAATACTGAATCAGTGTATAATACAAGTCACTCATTTTTATTATTTTCTTGCTAGGCCTTCTCACTCATCAAAAGAGCTGATTTATAATAGCAGTAATGATAATAATAATACCCAACTTTTATTGCGCAGTTAATGTGTTAGACACAATCCTAAATGCTTTTTATATATTATTCATTTTGCATTCTTCAAAAGTATGTCAGATATCAGGATAATAGTTTTTCCAAAAAACCATTCTAGTAACATGACAAAGCATATTACAAATAAATAAATAAATAAATTGATAATAAAAAACTTAAAAAGCAAATGTAGTTGGATGTGATGGCACACACCCAAGTCCCATGGACTTGGAACCATTGTCTTAAGGTAAAAAGGGCTGGGGAATATAGCTCAATGGCAGAGTGATTGTCTAGCATGTGTGAGACCCTGGGTTTAATCCACAATACTGCAAAAACAAAACAAAAAACACAACTGCTAAATCATATATGAATCCGCTACTAAGTCTGACGTTGACATTAAGTATTCCAATCTTAAAAAACATAATATTTTTAAAGTGTTTACTAAAATATAACTATGATTCCAATAAAAATGCAATTTTTTCCACATCATAGCAGTAGTACTCCACTATCAAACTTTTAACCCTGTAAAAACTGGACAGTACTTAGAGATCTAACTATCAAATTACAGAATCAAATTACAGACTTGTTAGTTTCTCCAATTCCTTCACTAAAAGACTCACTGAAATAATATGATAGGAATTTATTGAATGCCTATAGTGAAAGGGAACTTATTATTTCTATGTTATAAACACCTTTAATTTTAAGAATATGGCAAATATTTAATCAAAATACTCTTCACTAGGCTGGGGATATAGCTCAGTTGGTAGAGTGCATGCCTTGCAAGCACAAGGCCCTGGGTTCAATCCCCAGTACCACAAAATAAAAAAAATAAAAAAATACTCTTTACTATAATTTCTATAACAAAACACCCTATATTTCAAAGAACATTTTTAACCATCAAGTATTTGAGAACAATTATATTACTTCCAACTGCCATGCCTATTATTTTCTAGGCTAAACAAATTTCTTTATTAGTTTTACCAGATGGCAGAATTTTCAGATTCTTTTTCTCTCTTTTTTTTTTTTTTGCGGGGGGGGGGGGGGTGCGCCAGGGATTGATCCCAGGGGCACTTAACCACTGAGCCACATCCCCAGAACCTTTTTATATTTTTATTTAGAGACAGGGTCTTGCTGAGTGCTTAGGTCCTCAATAAGTTGCTGAGGCTGGCTTTGAACTCACAATCCTCCTGGCCTCAGCCTCCCAAGCTGCTGGAATTACAGGTGTGCACCACCACACCAGATCAGGCTTTTCTCATCTTTTTATTTTTTTTTTGGGGGGGTGGGGGGGTGCTGGGGATCGAACCCAGGGCCTTATGCTTACAAGGCAAGCACTCTACCGACTGAGCTATCTCCCCAGCCCCGGCTTTTCTCATCTTAACGATCACTCTCTAATCAGTATAATGTCCAGTGAACTTTCTGCTGACAGCTGTGACTCATGAAGTCTGCATGTACAGCCTGATGCACAGCCTAATCTTAAAACTATTATTTTCAGCAACAACTCATTGTTGACAAGTACTCAAGTAAATAGCCCCCAAAAGAACAACTGCTGTTTGTTAAAATCCTTCATGTCATAAAATAGAAACACAGACATCTTGGAAGATTAAATGACATTAACTTAATGGCAGTAGACCCAGAATGCAGGTCTTTCAAATATTAATCTTCCAACACAGCAAATTCACAACTTGGCAAAAGGTGCAGTAACAAAATTACTAAAGTTTGAAAATAGGTAACATTCTTATACACATACAAAAAGATCTTTAAGGATTTCCTTCAACTACAATTCTTGGTATTTTTGTGAAGTTATCAGTACTAACTTGTTTTACTCATCTGAATTTTTTTGAAAAACATATATATGCTACTACAATAAAAATACATTTTCATTTTCAAAAAAGCAAAAAGACATAATGACATTCTTGGTACAATATAACTTACTTTGAATATAATTTTAAACAGCTTAAAATGAGTTACTGGTTAACATAAATTACATAAAAATGTACCTTACAAAAATGTTTTTTGAGGATGGATTTTCTGTCATAACATTATGATTTGAAATGAGCACATGCAAACATAAAATTAATTTGTTAGTATATACAAAGCTGAAGGGTCAAATCATTCAACACCAAGCCATTAATATGTAAGTAATTAAAATCAAAGTATCTGCCACTATGGCCTGGTGATAAAATATACAAATAAGTATTAAATAAAAACAGCTAAATGAAGTTTTAAAAGCATGAGGATTATGATGAGTTTCAAGCACTAACTGCAAGAACATTTATCAAACTTCCAATGTTAGATGACAATTTAGCAATCAGGGATGGCACTGGAAGCAAGCAGCATGAATGAACACATACTTTAGAGTTCTAGGTGACATTCAGCTTTTACTACAAAGGGAAGGATTCCCCCCATTACAGAGGCACTGATACACTGCCCTCTGTACCTGGCACATCCTGGGGGAGCTCAGATGCCACCTTCTTCTCTGCCATGTTGCAGCTATCATGGGTTTCTGAGAGACACCCCACGGGGCTCCTCCCTTCAGAGGGACTAGTCTCTTCTGAAGAAGCATTTGTTGTGTTGTCGCCAAGATTTGCTGACACAGAGTTACCTTTATCCCCAACTTCTGTTGGCTCTACAGTAAAATGCACAACAAAACTTTAAAGATATTCTTTAAAACTGCTTTTGGACAAATGGCCACATTCAATCAACTACTAAAAATGATCAATCACCAAAAAACCTGCCTCTATTTGATGGCCATTTTAAAGCAATTAGATTCTGGGATACGTTTGCAATAGGTAATTCAAAAATTATTTAAGATTATTTACTATATTAAGAATGTTTAAGTAATATAAAAATAAACAGTTTGTCACAAAAGTGTGTATTCTGGTACAAAAATAGTAATTTTTCATCAAGAAATCTCAGGGAATGGAAACTACCTAGGAAGTGTAAGTAGAAACATGAGTGTCACATCATGGTAAATCATCAACACATAGAATAACTATTATGTATGTTACAAGGGAAGAGGGTACCCTAACCTCTTTAGAAATAAAAAGTAGTTGTTTGCAATAAAATTTTCCATTATTTTGCAAATGAACTAGAGGTTTTATAAATCATACTGATAAAAATATTTCTTTTTAACCAAGTAATTCTTTTACCCTCAGATTTTCCTTGCTCAGGATCATCATCTGGTATTCTGTCATCGTTGTCTTTTTCAAGGGACTGGTCTTCAAACTCCTCTCTGCTTTTCTCAGCATCTTTAGAGTTGTTATTCTCATTCTCATGCTTCTCTTTTTCTGTTTCTTCTGGGCTTTTAACATTATCAATTTCTCCCTTTTTGGCCCTTATGCATTCCAAAATTTCTTCTGTAAACAAAAATCAAATTTTAAAATTTTTATTTTCAGTTTAATCATATAAAAGTACTACTAATGCCACTTAAGAGTTTTAATGCTAAAGAAAAAATTAAATATTTTTAAATCATTTGAACTATGAAATAAGCAGATTTCAAGCAAAATTTTGTATTGAGCACACCACCAATTAACTTCTAGAAAACATGTTGATTAAAGGTTCTATTTTCTTTAAAAAAAAAAAAAAAAAGTAAAATTAGTCTACTTTTGAAATTGAGACTTCATATAGATTTACTGTCATATCCTCTGCCATAGGACAGAAACCAGAAGCTGACATAAATTCAGTCTGAGCAGTACAGTGCAAGGATCAAAACCTAGAGGCCTGGGACTCAACAGAGACTGACTTGAATCCGGTCTGTGACTCAGGCAAGCTAACCTAACCTCTCCAGACCTCTTACTTCCTCAAGTGCAAAATAAGCAGAGGTCAAGGGCTAGGGTGTAGATCAGGGGTAGAGCACTTGCCTAGTATGAACAAGATCTTGGGTTCCATGCCCAGCACTGTGAAACAAACAAAATAAGCAGAGGCCCATGTGGAAATGACTTCTCTCTAAAACCCCAAAACTATTCTGAGAGTCACTAAGTCTCTAAGAGTGAACTCTAACCATCTTTCAACTTGTGCAGAGTGATAATACAGCAGGGCACAGGCAACAGAGCACAGAAAGTACCACAGGGTGTAGACCCATGGTAAATCAGTATGGACAAATGGGTATTAACGACAGTATTTAGGTTACAACTCAACACTTTTTTTTTTCCCCCCTGAAAATATTCCAACTTTGACCACTAGGAGCTTTTCTGAAGTTCTTTTTTCACATCTCATCCATTCATACACTCAACAAGCATCTGCTTACATTCCACCACTACAAGATACTACTCCGAGATACCGTGTATTTTTCTCTGCCCCAGTCCTACAATCTGCTCTCTCTTCGAGCAGCCTTAGTTCTTTTTTTAAGATTGGAAAATAAACATGCAGGTATACCTGATGCTGCTAGAGTACTGTTGCTTCTAGGTTCTTTTTTTTTGTTTGTTTTCTTCCAGTACTAGGGACTGAATGCAGGTTACATCCCCAGCCCTTTTTATGTTTTACTTTGAGACAGGGTCTTACTAAATTGCTGGGGCTGATCTTGAACCTGTGATCCTCCTGCCTCAGCCTCCCCAGCGGCTGGGAATACAGGTGTGCATCACTGCACCCTGCTTGCTTCTAGGTTCTCTTCACCAACACAGGTAGGCAGTGTATTCTGTGTCCTAAGCCATGTACACAGATATTATTTTCCCCCATGTTCACTATTTCTATATTTATTTGTGTCCATGTATGAAAGTGTATCTGCGACTCACTCTAGCACTGCCACCTTGCTTATTTGCAACTTGTCAACGGTGAGAAAACTGGCTCTCGTTATCTATAAGATATCCAGTTATTTGTTTAATCCTGGTACACATGATAAAGTAGGTTCTGAACTGTTACATTGTATCCCCATGAGAAATAAGCTTACCAATTAGAGTATAATGTTTATGAAGAAAAAACATTTGCAATGTCATGTGTACCCATGATACTCCTTTTCAGAATTTTAAATTTCTTTGTTTATCTTTCCTTTCCTTTCCTTAAATGTTTTCGATCTTCATTTTGGCCAATATTTCTTAAACTGTTAGGTATCTCACCTGTTTTGACAGGATTAGAAAAAACCCTGCAGAGGGAGAGAGGGTTAGGTCATGGGGAAATGCTCCATGAGTACCTCAAAAAAACCGAACAACCCAATCTTGTAAAGAACAGTGACTTTTCCCTGTAATCTTATTGGTGCAGGAGGCTGAGGGAGGAGGATACAAATTTGAGGTCATCCAAGGCAACCAAGCAAGAGAGACTCAGTCTCAAAATAAAAAATAAAAAGGACTGGAGATGTAGCTCAGATGTAGAGCAGCCTTGGGTTCAATTCCTAGTATCCCCAACTCAAAAAAAAAAAAAAAAAAAAAAAAAAAAAAAAAAGAAAAAGAAAAAGAAAAAGACTTTTCTAGTAAAGTGATTATATTGAGTTGACTGGAGTTAATTCCCCACACACTCATCTTTTCTAATCCTAACTGCTATAAGAATTCAGAGCCGATGATTAAATTAACACCTATAATAGTTACAGGAAAATAATTTCAAGTTGTAGGAAACATAACTGCTTCTTATTCTTTCTCCAAGCCATTCCCAGATCCCCTTTCACATAATTTGTATTTATCTTTTTTTTCTTATGGGGGATTGGGGTACTGGGGATTGAGCTCAGGGGCACTTGACCACTGAGCCACATCCCCAGCCCTATTTTGTATTTTATTTAGAGACAGGGTCTCACTGAGTTGCTTAGCACCTCACACTTTTGCTGAGGCTGCCTATGAACTTGCAATCCTCCTGCCTCAGCCTCCCAAGCCACTGGGATTACAGGTGCCCAGCTGTTTTTATCTTTTTACCTACCTACACAGACTGCCTTTGAGTTCTAATCTACCCAAGTTTCAACTACTCTTGCTAAACTACCAATGAGAGTATCTCAATGATTGTTTTTAAAGAACTCTTTATGTGGAAAATGAAAATTTGATTACTAATTACCTTTTTTCTTAAAGGCACATAACTGTTGATCCTCCACTGTAACTGTCTCCCAACCAAACCACTGTGTATCTCCCTACTTGACAAAGCACCATTCGGTAAGAACAACAAAAACTTTTTAAAGACTTACTATGCTTAGATCATTTAAAATACAAAAGTATAGGGAGACTAATCATATTTCTCTGATGATTGATGAACATCAAAATTGGTTATCTTTTAATGATAAAATTGATTATTCAGAGGAAGTGAATCTGAGTACCTCTTTATCCACGCACTATTTTTAATTCTCCCATAGTCTTCTATCACATGATAATCCTTTATTCAATTCCCCTACTTAAGATTTTAGTTTTTGACATTCCCCCAAAACAGACCACTAACCATTTGTGATTATCCATTGTTTTGGAATGGATAATTAACTAATAATGGATAATATTGCATATACCATTGTTTAAACAGGTAAGCTCATTCTGAAACATTAATAATTCAACCTACTTTATAAAAACATACTTTTCTGTCTGAGACTGGTTCTCTATTACTCTACTAAAGGTAGAAAGCCTTCATGAAAATAAATTAAGAGGGGAAGTAACCTGGCTGAAATAAAACTTTCTGTGACATAATCAATAGCATGGAGGAGAGGGAAAGAGGGATTATATTACTGAAGACTGAAACTTTTCTGATTAAAAAAAAACTAACAGAAAAATGCTTCCAACTATCAGATATGAATAAATTTAATTTGTGGTAGCTAAATGTTTCTGAAGACAGTATATTTGTGGGCAACAGTATCTATATGTGACAGCATGATTACCATTCTCTAAAATCATGAACTGAAGAGAACACTGATGCAAAGTGTGTAAAGAAGAGTGGATATAACTGAACTGAATACATTTATTAAATCTAAACATTTTATTTGTAAGCAAATGGAGAATGGGGAAAATAAACAGGATTATACATACAGCAGATAATATAAAGAGAAGAACAGAGTGAGGCAGGTAAATGTGTATTTACAGAATCTTACCTCGTATTTATCTAAGTTAAAATTAAAAGGCACTATTAGAAAAGACAAGTGGTATCTAGTAAACATGCACAAAATACAGCCGGCAAAACGCAAAACAGGCAACGAGCTAGGCAAGTGGTGCACACATGTAATTCCAGGAACTCAGAAAGGCTGGGGAAGGAAGAGCCCAAGCTCAAGACCAGCCTGGGTAACTTTTAAGATCCAGTTCCAAATTATAATAAGGAAAGGGCTGGGGGTGTAGCTCAATGGTAAGCCCTGGGTTCCATCCCCAGTACTGCAGGGAGGAAAAAACAAAAGAGCAATCTGTCTGCCTCTGTAAAAAGCAAGTGAGACTATGGTTACCAAGGGGAGTCACTTTTCCCTGCACACTCTTCTGTATTTTGTAGACTTTTTAAGAAAAAAATCATATGTATTTTTTACTTTAAAACTTGGAAATTTTGTTCAAAGAGTTAAGTAACAAAATAAATAAGGCAGTAATGAATTACAACCTAAAGTCTAAAACAAATACACAAGTCTATCCTGCTATCCTGATAACAGTAAATGACTGAATAAATACAAAACAGACAAGTCTAGTAGGCAGAAAAAATTCCACATAATTTGTATAGCTATTGCTCTCTCAAGGAGGTAGAACATACTCCCCATCACGCGGCTCCACCGCGTGACTTGCTTGGATAAAGCATGTACTAAGGTCTAAGGTGTAGAGGTGGGGGCAATTTTACAATGGAGAAGCCTGACAAACACCACTTCAACCAGGTGCTAGAGGTGAACATCATCAGTGATGGTAAGTGGTCATGGAGAGAGCACGGACCCCTGAACTGATGATGGCAATGGCCCTCTGACTCTTCCCTCTTCTCTCCCAAATCCATAACCCTACTTAACCATCGAAGCAATACGAGAAAAATTCACACTGAGGGCATTCTCCAAAATCCCTGATTTATACTCATCAAAACTGTCAGTCTTAAGATGGGCACAGTGGTGAACGTCTGTAATCCCAGCAGCTCGGGAGGCTGAGGCAGGAGGATGAGAGTTCAAAGTCAGTCTCAGCAACTTTGGGATGCATGTAGCAACTCAATGAGACCCTGTTTCTAAATTTTAAAAAAGGGTGGATGTGCTGGGGATGTTACTCAGTGGTTAAGCATCCAGGGGTTCAATCCCCAGTACCAAAAAAAAAACAAACCTGTCAGTCTTCAAAAATAAGTAAAAAATCTGAGAAGCTACAGTCTAGAGAAAAACACAGTACCTAAATATGATGTGGTATATCCTAGATAAGAACATGAGACCAAAAAAACAGGAGAGTAAGTAAAAACTAAGGAAATTTGAATAAAAACTTTAGTTAATAACAATGTATCAATACTGATTCATTAACAAATGTATTATACTAATGGAAAACAGTAAGATGAACATGGGAACTGTCTGTACTATCTTTGAAACTTTTTTCCATATTTTTTTGTGGAAGGAGGGGGAAATGGGGATTAAACCCAGGGCCTTGTACATGCTAGGCAAATGCTCTACCACTGAGGGTTACCCCCAGGAGCCCCTCTTTATAACTTTCTATAAATCTAAAACTATTCCAAAATTAGTTTTATTTTGAAAAACAAAAGCAAAGAATGATTCAAAGAGAATATCATTTCTTATATTTAAAAGGACTGGGGACAGGTGTGATGACACATTCCTGTTAACTCCCAGCAACTCAAGAGGCTGAGGCACAAGAATGGGGGGTGGGGGAGGTGCCACAAAGGTTTAATAAGACATAAATGGTTTGTGGAGTACTAGGAATGACCAGGGCTGGGGTTGTGGCTCAGTGGTATAGCACTTGCCTAGCATGTGTGAGGCACTGGGTTCGATTCTTAGCACTGCATATAAATAAATGAATAAAATAAAGGTCCATCAGCAACTAAAGTAAAAATAAAAAAAATTAAAAAAAAAACTTTTTTATAAAAAAGAAACAAAATCTCTGATAAGTGGAGAATGATATATAATAGGGGTGGGGGGTGGGGAGTGAGAGAAGAATGGGGAAACTTTAGAAGGAAATGAGAGGTAGGAGGTATGAAAAATGATGGAATGAGACAGACATCATTACCCTCTGTCCGTGTATGATTACAAGAATGGTATGAATCTACATCGTGTGCAACCATAGAAACGAAATGATGCACTCCATTTGTATACAATGAATCAAAATGCAGTCTGTAAAAAATTAAAAGATGAATAAAAATAATAAAAAAGAAAGTATTCAAGCAAAAAAATAATCTAAAAAAAGAAATAAAATAATACAATACATAGCATATCTAATTTATGTTAGAGTAAATGAGGTTATCTTGGAGAAAGGAACTATAAATACTTAATGAGAAAAACCCCGCTTACCATTAGCTGCCGCTAGAAAGGATTTGTTACTGCCCCGAGCCTTATTGGTCAGGTCTTCAGTTATGTCCATGTGCCGGTGGATTTCTTCACGCATTTCTTCTAAAATTTTGCAAAGTTCTGCTTCCCAATAATCCTTGTCTAGACAGTCTATTAATTCTGCAAGCTGGACCTTCGTGCTATAGTACCAAATTTTCTTTTCATTTTCATTTTCTGTATCTTCTTCTCTGTTGTAGAAGGGGGAGAAACACATTAGACACTTGCCACTCATCTGACAACTTCATCTATCCAATGAAAAGTTAAAATATGTTAACACAAAGATATGTGCTCACTATATGAGCACTATACATTCACATTTTATGAGTGTTCCAGGCACAGTGGTGCGTGCCTATAATCCCAGCTACTAGGGAGTTGAAGTAGGAGGACTGCAAGTTGAAGGACAACTCAGCAAGTTAGCAAGACTTTCTCAAAATAAAATAAAGGTTTGGGGATGCAGTTCAGTGGTAGAGCATTCCTGGATGCAAACCCTATCACTGCAAAAAAATAAATGTTTTTTCGAAATCTTATGAACTCATTATATGAGATTATGAGAGATTCCCTTGGGTCTTATTCAAATACAATGCACTTTTATTTCATTTAGCCACCCTCCACTAATTTTTATTTCATAACCCACAGCATCTTAGGATAAAATAATTTGGGACTAATGGTGGGAAGAGAGGTTATCAGCAAACAAAGATATCTAAAAATAGGACACACAGAAAGATGAACTCACAATTTGGAGCCATGAGAGAGCAACTGATAGAGACAGTTCAGTTTTACCTTAATCAACTAACTACATCATCAATATAACAAACTGATAAAACTTTAACCACTGAGCCATCAGAAATGTTATTAAACTATGATCAGTACATGGGAGGTAGAGAATAGGTTCACATTTTAATATAGTTTAGATTTATTTTCATCAGGCAGTATAAACGCTTTGCTAAGTTCTGGTCCTTCCGGTTGAAGGAGTCATCTCAATGGAGCAACAATGTCTCATCTCTCTTCTTAAGAATAATCAAAGCTAGTGGGGCGTGCTGGCAGCTCAGGAGGCTGGGGCAGGAGGATCACGAGTTCAAAATCAGCCTCAGCAAAAGAGAGGCATTAAGTCACTCAGTGAGACCCTGTCTCTAAATAAAATATAAAACAGGCCTGGGGATGTGACTCAGTGGCTAAGTGCCCCTGAGTTCATTCCCTAGTACCAAAAAAAAAAAAAGAATAATCAAAGCTCTAAAACTGGAGAAAAGCACAGCTTTCTTTCCTGACAAATCTCTTCTGAGATTCCCTTCACTTTATTTTTTTTTCTAGTTGCTGATGGACCTTTATTTATTTTATTTATATGTGGTGCTAAACCCAGTGCCTCACACAAGGTAGGGAAGCACTCTGCCACTGAGCCACAACCCCAGCCCCTCCCTCCATTTTTTTTTTTATATATTTTTTTAGTTGTAGATGGACACAATACCTTTATCTGTTTTTATGTGGTGCTGAAGATTGAACCCAATGCCCAGCATGTGCTAGGCAAACACTCCACCACTGAGCTATAACCCCAGTCCCTTCCTTTCACTTTTAAGGGAGTTGGAGACTTCAAAAAAGATCGTCAGCCAAGCACGGTGGCACAAGCACGGTGGCAAATGCATCACCACATAATGATATTTCAGTCAACAATGGACCACATGGATGATGGCAGTCCCATACAAGCATACTGCCTAGTGACATCATACCCGATGCAGTTTCTGTGATGGTCATAAGAACAAGCTCACCTGACAGTGCATTTCACTGAACACACCCCCAACATATGAGGTTCTATCGAACTAGTTTTTTTTGTTTGTTTGTTTTTGTCATACTGGGGATTTAACCCAGAGGCACTTGCCACTGGGATCCATCACCCAGCCATTTTTATTTTATTTTGAGACTGGGTCTCACTAAGTTGCTAAAGCCTCCCTGAGTTGCCCAGGCTGACCTTGAACTTGTGATCCTCCTGCCTCGGCCTACTAAGTCGCTGGAATTATAGGCACGCACCACTGCACCCAGCCTCTGTTTACATATTTCAATGGAATAAGAAAAACACTCTACATTAAACATTTTTGGGATAGAAAATGTAACTTGTGTTATGATTACATTATAAAAATGAGATGCTATAGGAACAACTTTCACTAAAGACATTCCGTCGATTTGTTCAAGCAACTCAAGGACTATGGAAAGGGGCCGGGCCCTAAGAGCTGATGTCATGTGAGGTCCATGCTGGCATCTGCAGAAATCTCCTATCCACAACAGAGAACTCACTTCATCATATGGCATTCCATTCTACACTAGAATTGTTTTTAGTAAGTTTTTTCTTATAATGAGATGACTCAAATTCCTAGTATTTCCACCAATTAGTCCTGGTTCTGCCTGCTAGCGGTGTACAAAATAAATCTAACACCTCCTCCACACATCATCATTCAAATCACTCACAGCATCTATAATTTTACTGCTTTTCTGTCTCAGGCTAGATATGCTCGAATACTTAATAACTCTTTACACGGCAAGTCTTCCAGACTTCACTAACCCCGTATTTTCCTCCAAAAGTATAGTTTGTTGATGTCCCTCTAAAACTGTGATGCTAGTAACTGTTTTTCCTCTTTGCTGCTCATCTAAGACAATATTTACACTGACTACACTTTCTCTTCTTGAGGCTGAAGGATAAATTCATTACAAGCACAAAGTAGCAAAACAATAATTGCTAGTGCTTTCAAAGAGAAGTTACTTGTTTATCGTTAGGTACTTGGGCTTATTTACACAGTTTATATAATCAAAATTATCTGTCCTAATTTTAAAAGTGACAACAGCAACTTTCCTGTATAAACACCCCCTGCTTTTTGTGTATAGCTGGTTCTGGAGTTACACCATGGTTTCCACAGAGGCTCTGTTCCTACAGGCCTACGAAGTTCCTGTAGAAAACATTTGCCAAAAATATAATTTAGGGTGAACATAAACATTTTAAAGTTTCTTTAAATTTTTCTAGTTAGTCTTACCAGGCTAGACAGTAAGTTTGACAGTGTGACTGACAATATGTTTCAAGTTTCATTTCTAAACAAATCCATAGAAATGAACCGTAAGAAACTCTATAATGGGTTGAATGGTGTCCCCCCAAATTCAGTTCCACCTAAAACCTTAGAGTGTGGCCTTTTTTGGAAATAAGGTCTTTGCAGATATAATTACTTACAGGTCTGAGATGAAATCATCCCTTACAAGAGAAGAAACAGAAACTAGGGTAGTGTGAAGATGGAGGCAGAGGCTGAAGAGATGTATCTGTCTCCAAGCCAAGAAAGAGCCAACGACTGCCAGAAGATAGCAGAGAGGCAGGGAACAGTCTCCCCAAAAGCCTCCAAAAAGAGCCACCCCACAGACATGTGATTTCAGATTTCTGGCCTCCAGCACTGTGAGACAGTAAGTTTCCTGTTGTTTCAAACCACTCAGTAGGTGGTGCTTTGTTACAGCAGTCCTGGGAAACTCCCAAAGTTTGGTATCAAGACACAGAGTGCTGCTGTAACACACACCTAAAAATGTGGAATAACTTCGGAAATGGATATTGAAAAGAGGCTGGAAAAACTGAGGGACAGGGCTGGGACTATAGCTCAGTGGCCGTGTGCTTGCCTAGCATGTGTGAGGCACTGGGTTTGAACCCCAGTACCACATTAAAAATAAACAAATGAAGGCATTCTATTCATCTACAACTACAAATTTTTTTTTTTTTTTTAATTGAGGGACATTGATAGAAAAGGCCCAGTCTGAGTGAAGAGATGGAGGTAGGCACATAGAATTATGCTGCCAACAAGCCAACAAGCTTCTAGTTGGGGAACTTGAAGCTGGGACAAGGAGAAAGGATCCTTTCCAGAGCCTGCAGAGTAGGTAGGGTCTGATTAGCACCTTGAGTTTTACACTTCTAGCCTTCATAACTATTTGACCATAAAATTCTGTTTTAAGCCACCTTGTTTGCGGAACTTAATTACAGCAGACTAAGAAACTAAAACAACTAACTAGCAGTTCAGCAATTAAAGACAACACCAAGTCAAGTGGCCAAGGTGGTGGCTAGGAGTTCACATTCTGCAACCAGACTGTCTGGGATCAAATTCTAATTCCACCACTTACTAGTTGAGTGATCTTAAATAAATTACTTAAACTTTCTATGCCTTCTCCATCTGCAAAACAAGGTGGCAGTTCTAGTATGGATATGCTTTAGGAGTAAATGAGTTCAGATATGTAAAGTGCTTAGAATAGAGCCAACAACTCATGAATAATATGCAGATGCCACTATTTCCCCACCTTTGGCTGGGTATCAAAGTATTTCAGAACACCAGAAGGGTTCAGAAAAGTAAGCCCTAAGAAATGGCATAAATAAGGCTGAGCCCTGAAGAACAGGTGATCCAAGAATTTTTAAGGTATTTTGGTTGGCTTTTTATTTATTGTTTTGGATATGGAAGAGATTTAAATATACAAAGTTAGGGACCTGTGTTAAAACCTGTTAAAAGCAAATGAAAGTAACTGAAAGGTTTTTCAATTTATGGGGAAAGAGACCTTACAAAAATCCAAATTTTTTGTTTTAAAAATCATTCAGCTGGGCATAGTGGTACACACCTGTAATCCCAGTGATTTGGGAGGCTGACGCAGGAGAATCTCAAGTTTGAGCCCAGCCTCATCTATTTAGTGAGATCCTGTCTCAAAAACACAAAAATTTAAAAAAACTAGGGGTACAGCTTAGTGTGGAGCACCCCTCAATTCAATCCCAAGTACCACCAGAACTAACTAAATAAATAAAGACAACAGTAATAATAAATAAAAGGTATAACAAATATATCACAAAAGATTATTCCCAGGTTTCCAGCTTCTCTGGATGAGAAGAATGCATGAAGAGCAGATAATAGGGGAACTGATGAGTTCCAGTTTAGATGTGTTGCTATCTTTGAGGCACCTGTGGTGTGGAAATATCCAGGAGGTTGCTGAATATACACAACTGCATGTGGGCAGAAGGGATTCAGGCACAGGTTTGACGGCAATCTAAACCATTAAGTAAGTAGCTAGAATGGGGAGTTGTGGGTAGAAAGCTGTATAATTTTTTTAAATGTAATTTAGTTCATTTGGGAAATTAAAAAACAAAGTTTTAAATGCTATGTCCAAGATAATTTTATTCAGAATGGAGATTGAAAGAAGGTACTAATCCAATCTGGTAACTTCTATAGTACCAAAGTTCCAGTATCAGAGCAAGGGACTGTCAGGATGAAAGCAGCATTTAAGAAAGATACGTCATCTTACACTTTGAATTAAAACCAACCTCTAAGTTGTTTGCTGAAAATCTCAGCTCCTTAGGTAGATTACTTAGGTAGACTTTCTTTTATTGTACGCATCACTAACTTTTATGCAAATAATATTTTAAAACTTATTAAAAGCAATAAAGAAAACAATGGAAATTTTTCTATGACCTGTTAAAATTACAATTAAAAAATTGTTCACTGACAGAGACTTTGTTTTGGGCACCCCCTTCCAGTTGGGTCAACAGGGCCACTGAGATTCATCATTTTAAGTTTCTGGGCTTCCAAGGAAAGCATATACTAAACCTCCACATACTGTAAAATTTTATGTGGGTTTAAAACTTTCACAAGAGTTCACATATAATCTACTACAAGGGGACACATAACTTGAAATTGTTTTAATCTAATTTTCATTAAAGATGTATAATCTGGGCTGGGGCTACAGCTCAGTGGTAGAGCACTTGCCTCACATGTGTAAAGCCCTGGGTTTAATCCTCAGCACCACATAAAAATAAATAAATAAATAAAACAAAGGTATTATGTGTCTATCTACAACTAAAAAAATTTTTTTAATTAAAAAAATGATGTATGATCTTCCAGGTGTACTAAAATTATTGCAAGAGAACACTTAGTTATCACTAACTATAATGTTAGATTTCCTATTTGACTTTACACAGAAAATATTCACTATATCACAGCATGAAAAGAAATATCCTTATTTGTCTGAAATCATCATTAAATTCTGTGCACTTCACTACGCATCAAGAAAGGTCATTTGAGTGGGGGTTCTGTGGTGCATGTCTATAATCCCAGTGACTCAGGAAGCCGAAGATGGAGGATCACAAGTTCAAGCCCAGCCTGAGTAATTTAGTGAGACCCTGTCTCAAGATTTTAAAAAGGGTTGGTGGGGGAAAGGGGTGGCGGTAGAGAGGCACAGTTCAGTGGTAAACACCATTGGGTTCAAGTTCCAGTACTGAAAAAAGAGAAAGGAAGGAAGGTAAGCAATTTGAGGGACTAATTTTGAGGTTTTTAAACAAATTTAAATTAATGAATAATTTTATTATGAAACAGATGAATAATTTTACTGTTCAATTTAGAAGAGTAGAAATTTAACTTTATTAATCATGTACCAAAAATTCATCCACAGGTGGTTAAAAGGTTAAAAAAAAATTTTTTTTTTTTTTTAAACTGAAGATTGAATCAGGGGTCTCTTTACCATTGAGCTACATTCCCAGTCTTTTTATTTTTTATTTTGAGACAGGGTTTCACTAAGTTGCTTAGAGCCTCACTAAGTTGCCAAGGCTGGCCTCAACCTTGCAATCCTCCTGTCTCAGCTTCCCGAGTCTCTGGGATTAAAGGCATGGCCACAAAAACCCAACAAAAGGTAGCTTCTTTTTCTTTTCTTTTTTTTTTTTTTTAAGTTGTATATGAACACAATGCCTTTACGTAAATTTTATGTGGTGCTGAGGATTGAATCCAGTGACTCACACAAGCTAGTCAATCACTCTACCACTGAACTACAACCCCAAAAGGGAGCTTAAGTCCTTTCTTTCAAAAGCTCACACTTACTTAACTACTTTCAAAGTAGTACATAATTTTCTTTCCGACATACTGTTTTACTTTTTTAATTGTTGATGGACATTTATTTTATTTATTTTATGTGGTGCTGAGAATCAAACCCAGGGACTCACATATGCCAGGCAAGCAATCTACCACTGAGCCACAACCCCAGCTCTATATGCTTCTTGATATATCAAGAAGGAGAATTTGTCTAGAATACCAGTTCATTTAGTTTATATTTTCTAAAAATGCCTTTATTTTTAGATTAAAAGCTGTCAGAAATACTCAGGGGATATACATAACAAAAACCACTACAGTAGTCTCCCCCAGGTATAAGCTTTGGTTTCAACAGCTAAAACAATACAAGTTACAGACTTTTCAAAGTGGCCATTTGGAAACTAAATGCAGTATAAAATTAGGTATTAAAAGTATTCTTATGGGGCTGGGCGGGGCTCAGCGGCAGAGCACTTGCCTAACACATGAGGCACTGGATTCGATCCTTAGAGACACACATGAAAATAAGCAAATAAAATAAAGGCATGCTGTCCATCTATAAAAACAAATTTTTTTTTTTTAAATATTCTTACAGGCTCTGAAAAAAATGTCCAGTCCCACCTCCTAATTGCCACAGGATCTTGGACAAATCCAAGAGCAAGTTATTTAACTTGCTCCAAGCTTTACTAACTCCATCTATAAAATGCAGACTAATATAGCACCTACATTATTGGACTATGTGAAGATGAGCGAGAAAAGTACATAAAATGTTTAGGACACTGTGACACATATATCAAGTGCCCAATAAATATTGCTTTGGGGTATTATTATCAGTAAACACCACCAACTAATTCTACTTCCAGTTCTCTAAAACTAAGGAAGGCCTCAACCACTGCTTACTGTGTAATAAGCCTTAAAACGATTTCAAGGCTTATGAGGACAAAGCACCTTTGGTCACTATTTGGCCAAAAAGGGCAGCTGTGGAAAAGAAAGAGGCAGTAAAAATGAAAATCCAGAAGGCTGAGGAAGGCAGGCATGAAAGAAAAGCAAGCACAGGACAGGAGAAGAGCAGCATGGACTGTTTCACTTCCTAATCTATCTGTTCACAGCAACCCTGATGCCTATGAGCATTTGAGACGGAGTGGGCACCACTGTCAACTGCCGGAGGGACACAGAGAGGCTGACAAGCACCAGGCTCCCTGATGTACAATATGACTCAATTTTCACTTGCAATGACAATTCAGCATTAAATTTCAACCCAAAATGTGGTTATAGTTATCTCATCATTGGTAATCACTGTTAACAAAGGTCTGTTGCTGTGCTACCATCTCCACAGCAAGATGCCGCCTCGAAACAACAAAAAAGAAAAGAAAAAAAAAAGACACAATGAACACAAGACCAAATACTTGGGCAATAAAGAAGGCAAGAAAAAAAAAATTATACATATTTAAAAAAAAAAAAAAAAAAAAAACTGATCCAAACCAAAAGAGACAAAATATTCATTTAAAAGTTGATACAGCGCTGAGGATATAGCTCAGTTGGTACAGTGCTTGCCTTGCAAGCACAAGGCTCCCTGGTATGGACAAAAAAAAAATAAATGTTGATATACTGTTTCTTATAGCAGTTTCTGGATAACAGTGACAGATCTAATTCTGCTCCCTCCTGAAACCCTCTTAAAACTATGCTAAAGAAATCTTTTCAAACACATAAACTCTCAGGGCCCAGAGGCACAGGCCCACTATCCCAGCTACTCAGAAGGCTGAGGCAGGAGGATTCCAAGTTCAATGCCAGCCTGGACATCTTAATAAAACCTGTCTCAAAATAGAAAACAAAAAAAGAGCTGAGGATACAGTTCTGTGGTACAGAGTTCCTGGGTTCAACCCCTACTGGGGGTCAGGGGAGAAAAACTCCTAAGGACAGGGAAAAAAGGAGAGAGAAAAAAAATTTTTTATTTTTGAAAGCAGATGGACAAGTGATTACTGCCAAAGTGCAGAGCCAAGAGTGTCCAATCCCAAACTAGCCCAATTTACATTTCCAGTCCCTCAAAGGGCACTGCACATGCACAGAATACTGGGTGCAAGCGGTTTAAGGAGATCTCTAGACCATCCCTCCTTTTATATCCACTAAGGGTCTGAATCCATAGGAGGCAAAAAGGAGGTTCTCTGAAAAACTGAAAGCATTCCCTCTAAAAGCCGTAACGAGACAGGGATGCCCTCTTTCACCACTTCTATTCAACATCGTCCTTGAAACTCTAGCCAGAGCTATTAGACAAAAGAAATTAAAGGGATACAAATAGGAAAAGAAGAACTCAAACTAACACCATTTGCCAGCGACATGATTCTATATTTAGAGGATCCTAAAAATTCCACCAAAAAACTTCTAGAATTGATAAATGAGTTCAGCAAAGTAGCAGGATATAAAATCAACACTCATAAATCAAGTGCACTCCTATTCATAAGTGATGAATACCCTGAAGAAGAAATTAGGAAAACTACCCCATTCACAACAGTCTCAAAAAAATAAAATAAAGTACTTGGGAATCAATCTAACAAAAGAGATGAAAGACCTTTACAATGAAAACTACACAAGACTAAAGAAAGAAATTAAAGAAAACCTTAGAAGATGGAAAGATCTCCCATATTCCTGGATAGGCAGAATTAATATTGCCAAAGTGGCCATAACTACCAAAAGTTACAAAGATTCAATGCAATTCCAATTAAAATCCCAATGAGGTTCCTCAAAGAAATAGAGAAAGCAATCATGAAATCCATTTGGAAATATAAGAGACCCAGAATAGCCAAAGCAATCCTTACCAGGAAAAGTGAAGCAGGGGGCATCAAAATACCAGACCTTAAACTATACTACAGAGCAATAGTGATAAAAAAGGCATGGTACTGGCACCAAAATAGGCAACGGTGCAGGACAGAGGACACAGAGACAAACCCACATAAATACAGTTATCTCATACTAGACAGGGCATCAAAAATATACCTTGGAAAAAAGATAGCCTCTTAACAAATGGTGAGGAAAACTGGAAATGATACGCAGCAAAAGAAATTAAACCCCTATCTCTCACACTGCACAAAATTCAACTCAAAATGGATCAAGGACCTAGCAATTACACCAGAGACCCTGCACCTAATATAAGAAAAAGCAGACCCAAATCTTCATCATGTTGGTTTAGGACCAAACTTCCTTAAAAGACTCTCAAAGTACAAGAAGTAAAATCAAGATCAATAAATGGGATGGATTCAATCGCAAAAGCTTTTCCTCAGCAAAAGAAGCAATAATTTGAAGAGAGAGCCTACAGAGTGGGAGAAAATCTTTACCACACGCACTTCAGACAGAACATTAATCTCCAAAATTTATAACACCAAAAATACAAATAACACAATCAATAAATAAGCTAAGAATCTGAGCAGACATTTCACAGAAGATATGCAATCGATCAACAAACATATGAAAAAATGTTCAACCTCTCTAGTAATTACAGAAATGCAAATCAAAATTAAGATTTCATCTCACTCCAATTAGAATGGCAATTATCTAGACTACAAGCAACAATAAATGTTGGCGAGGATACGGGTGAAAAATTACACTGGTACATTGCTGGTGGGGTTGCAAATTGGTACAACCACTCTGGAAAGCAGTATGGAAATTCCTTAGAAAACTTGGAATGGACCCACCCCATCTGACCCAGCTATCCCACTCCTCGGTTTATACCCAAAGGACTTAAAATCAGCTTACTATAGGGATGCAGTCACATCAATGTTTATAGCAGCTCAATTCACAATAGCTAGATTGTGGAACCAACCTAGATGCCTGCCTTTCAGTAGATGAATGAATAAAGAAACTGTGGTATATAAACAAAATGGAATATTATTCAGCCTTAAGAACAAAATTATGGCATTTGCAGGTAAATAGATAGAGTTGGAGAATATCATGCTAAGTGAGATAAGCCAATCCCAAAAAACAAAAGATCAAATGTTTTCTCTGGTAAGTGGATGCTGACACATAAGGGGGGGGGGGGGGGATGGAGGAACTTTGGATTGTGCAGAGGGGAATGAGGGGAGGGGAATGGGCAGGGAGTGGGAAAGATGTTGGACTGAGACAAACATCATTACCCTATGAACACATATGATTACACAAATGGTGTGACTCTACATCATGTACAACCAGAGGGAAATGAAAAGTCATACTCCATTTGTGTACAATGGATTTAAATTCATTCTGCTATCATGTATAACTAAATAGAACAAGTATTTAAAAAAAAAAAAAAATGGTTTCTCTGGACCAGGAGACACTAGGCTCAGATGAACAAAGGTACTGGTTAGAAAATTGGGCTTTAAGTGTGACAAAAAGTGTACAGGCACCATAAAGCAACCTGCTTTCACCCCTCAACTACCAGAATGCCACCAGGCACACCTGTCTGCTCCAATGAGCACACTAGAAAAGGCTCTCTGGGTCACCAACCAGCTCCAGAGAAAGAGGCTAAAGATACGGACACCAGGGATTCACCAACAAAAGGAACTAGGAAAGTCATCCTGTGGCCAAAACAAAAATTGTTAAGTCCTACCCACTTGTTCAGAGCTTCCCCAATTAGCTGTACAGTTGCACAATGTTAATCAGGAACAGAAAACATCTATTTTTTATCCTTATATACAGACATCTGTGGATGAAAGAGCTCTACCAAATCAATAATAGAAGCAATTTAGAAGAAACGGATTATTCAAAGGTGGAGGGCCATGATTAACATCCTGACGAAAGTTAAGAGAAAATACTCTATGAAACAAAAACTGGACTTATTTTTCTTAAATAGGAAGACTAACAACAAAAGAGCTATTAACGTAAAAACATGGAAAACCATGGTAGCAGAAAAGAAAAACTAAATAGTAGGATTGGGGGAACATAAGGAAATCTGGAAATATTGATCAACACACACCTACTCCAAGGAGGGGAGAGGAAAAAAAAAAAAAAGAAAGAGAAAAACTGGAAAGACTTAAAAAAAAAAATCAGAAAAGTAAAATAGAAGTCTAACATTCAATGAAATAATAGCTCAAGGCAAATACAACAGGGAAAAGGAGAGGAAGAAGTCATCAGAAGAGCTCTCAGAACCAAGGACATGACTGCCCGGTGGAAAATGCCCACCAAGCGGCCACAGGATGAACACAAACCCACAAAAGGGCACATCAATGCACACAAGCAGAACACGGGGCACAGAAGATTCCGCAGCCTTCAGCTAAGTCCAAACCAGTCACCCACAAAAAGATCAAGAACCAGAATGGGGCCGAGTGCGGCGCACACCTGTGATCCCAGAAGCTCGGGAGGCTGAGGCAGGAGGATCACAAGTTCAAAGCCAGCCTCAGCAAAAGAAAGGACCTAAGCAACACAGTGAGACTCTGTCTCTATAAAGAAAATACAAAATAGGGCTGGGGATGTGGCTCAGGGTCAAGTGCCCCTGAGTTCAATCCCCTATACCCACCCTCCCCCCGCCCAAAAAAAAAAAGGGAGAACAGAACAGTTCATATTTCTCAACAGCACAGTTGGTGAAGTTCAGGTTCTCTATGCGCTACTCTGACATTCATTTCATTCCATCACAGATTTTCAGATCTGATCTATTCCTGAGAAATGGAAGAAGGCTTTGCAGACTTCAGAAGCCAAAACTACTCAACCCTGCCAAATGCCCTGCAGAAAACCCACCAGTGTTTTCCCGACCTTGCCCAATGATACCCAAAAGAGCTTTAGAACCTTGAGGCCAGACTAGGATTCTCTCTCCTGGAAGACTACAACAACAGCAAAGCTGATCTTCCCTTAGACAGTGAGGTTTGCTTGTGCTGCTCCATTTAACACAGATACGGTAATGATAAGAGAGCCAAAAAAACTCCTCGCGGCAATGTTAAGGTACAATTACCTCAACAGGCCCCAAGGAAAGGCCCACAGTGGCATTCCACCCAGGAACATTCTATTTCCAAGCCTAGGCTTCTAAACCAACAGTATGCATTTTGTAACTTTATACACTGTTTTTAATAATTTTTAACTGTGTGAATGCATTACAACTACAAATGAACTACAATTCTCTATTGATAAAAGTTTAGACCACATCAGCATATAGCTCTGCTGCATCAATGATGAAGGAAAATGGTTTAATTGTAAATACACATAAACATTAGAACCAGATTTACTTACATTATGAGTCTTCGATTTAAGAACCAGTATTTCCTCCGGCTTCTGTCATATCCAATAGGTTCGTGTCGAATATATGGTTTATTTTTTTGGATTTCAGCAACACAGTCAGTCACACCAGGCACCTTGTGTGCTACACAGACTTCACACTGCCATTCGTCCTCTGGCACCTCCTCAAGAGGTGGCTTCACACATTCCAAATGGTATACCGCCGAACACGTCTCGCAGCAAAGCAAATCCCCAAGTTTGTGACAAACCCTACAATGGTCATCATACTGGATCACCCCTTCAGACATCAGCTCCTCACGGGCAATATTTGTCGTAAGAAACTGATCGACTAAAAACTGCAGAACTTTGATTTTGTTCTCTACTGGTCCGTAGGGATAGTCCTCGGCTTCTTGGTAGGGAAGAACATGATGGTACTCCTTATCACTCTCACAGTACACACGCAGCACCTCCGGCCACGTCATCCCATCTATGAAATACAGCGTGGAATTGACGCTATCTTTCAGGTCAGCAGGTCCAAAGGTAGTATTGGAAGTGTCTTCTTCACGCAGAACTGCTTTCAAAAGCACAACGTGCATCTCTGCCATGAGTGTGCACTGCTCTTGGCTCACCAGAGCTGCACAGAAGTCCTCAAAGCGAAAAGGAGATAATCTTAGAACAGTGCCAAAGTTCCGCAGTACCTCATAAATGGCAATAACATTCATTATATGCTCATTAGGCACCATTAAATCCTCAGAGGACTTGGGAAATTCAAGGGGCGGGATGTCTTTTTCTTCTAAGATTGGAGAACGAGGCCGGTGTACTCTTGGTTTTCGCCTACCTGTAAATAAAAAAAATGGTACCATTATAAATTAGTACATTAGCACAACTTAAGGGCTCTCCAGTTTTTCCTCTTTGAACATAAACACCTCAAAAAATAGATAAGCATGCTTCTATTATGACACTAATTCTCAAAATACCAAGAGCAGGGTTTGGAGGTGGACCTCAGTATTATAGAACTTGCCTAGTATCACAAGGTCCTGGGTTCAATCCCCACCACCAACAGTAAGAATACCAGAAGTTCTAATTTTAGCTCTAATTCTTAAGTCTATAGAAAATCTAGATTAACATTCCCACTAGATTCCAAACCAGACAAAATAATTTTTATTATAACCCACTCTCAGTTACCCGAAGGGATTAACTAGTTTATAGGTAACAATAACAACAAAAGGAACTGTTATTTGTGAAAGATACAACAGCATAAAGGAGAAAAAACATCTACATACAAGATGACAGGCACAGGGGACAAGAGAGCTCAGAGAGCATCAAGTACAACACAGAAACACCCCTCAGCCTGACAGCAAGGTCACCAGGTAGACTGCCAGAAGTACTTCCAGACAGGAATCCCGAAGTGAGGCAGAGCCTCAGGGCAGAGGCAGAAAGGAAAGCAAAAAGGAGGAAAGAGAGAACAGGACTTCCAACACTGGGAGGAAAAGGTATCCTGCCTAGGAAACGGGCAGTTAAGGAACCAGCTAACTTTTAGTCACCTAGTCCCCAGTTTAGAAGCTGTGAGGCCCAGCCACACATATGTAGGTACATAAATGTATCACGACATAAACACTGAGAGCTTAGTCATAAACATATTTTATGTAAGCTTCTGAACAAGTCCAAGTGAAGTATTATAATCAGCCCTGTTTTACAAATGTGAAAAGTTGTGGAAAGTAACAAGTTATTCTTAAACTGCCTGTATTATTAAAATTGTTTTATTATTTGCTTATTTATCTTGCAGCACTGGTTACTGAACCCAGGGGTGCTCCATCACTGAACTACATCTCCAACTGAACTACATCTCCAGTTTGTTTCTGTTGGTGGTCGTGGTTGTTGTTGTTTTTTAAAGACAAGGGTCTCACTAAGTTGCTGATGCTGGCCTCAAACTTTTGATCATCCTGCCTCAGCCTCCTAAGTTACTTGTTATTACACTTTCTGATGTCTTCTGTGGAATAGTAAATGTATTCCTAATTTTCAGGAGTAATTTTAAAGACCTCAATTAACATTAAATACATTCTTGTACAATAAAGTTTTATGAACCACAATTCTGGGTTGCCTCTTAACTACTCTCTTTTAACACGCTCTCCTCACCTCCAGGTTTCTTTTACTATCTGCAAATTAAGTTGGTACATTGTACCACAGAAAAAAAGGCATGCTAAAGGATATAAAAAGTCAAAATCTTTAAATACATACAATGCACCCCAACATTCATTACACTGGAGAGCAGATTTTCCAAGAATGTACCCATTATTTTTTGTGATCACCCTGGACCAGAACTGGCTGGTGAGCCATATATAGTGTAAAAGGAGCTGCTTCCATCTTGGCAAACTTAGCAAAATGACAACTACATCTACAGAAATGCATTTGTCACACAGCCATCAAATCATAGAATCACCATGCTAGTTAATGTGAGGACTGGCACAGTGACACACACCTGTAATCCCAGTGACTCAGGAGGCTGAGGCAGGAGGATCACAAGTTTGAGGATGGCCTCAGCAGCTTAGCAAGGCCCTAAGCAACTTAGCAAGACTGTCCAAAATAAAAAATAAAAGGGGCTGGGGATGTGGCTCAGTGGTTAAGCATCCTTGGGTTCAATCCCTGGTAACCCAAAATAACAACAACAAAAGTCAGGCTGGGCAGTCTCACAATCTTTGAGAAATAACATCAGGGACTCATCTACATAAGTATGACTGAGAAAAGGAGTAGGAAGGGAAGACTGGGCCTAGATGAATCTCCCAAATGTAGAGAACAGAAGAAAAAAGCATGAGACAAAACTGCTTACAGAGCCAGCCCCTGTGTCCCTCTCAGTCATTCATGTACAATGTCTGTCAGAATCCTTGAAGCTGAAGTCAGTTTTCTGTTGGTTTTAAAGGTAAAGAAAGCCAAAGGACATCCATAAATTGTACAATATATTATCTAGCTGGAAACCAGAAAAATAGCTTCCAATCAAGCAGTTTTTGTATACATACTGAATGGTATAAGCACTTCTCACAGTATTAAATTAAATGTGAATACATTTTTAGAAGAGTATAAATGGGTTCAAATTTTTAGAAGATTATCTGGCAAAAGATCTATTAAAAGCACTTCCTGGGGCTGGGGAGATAGCTCAGTCGGTAGAGTGTTTGCCTTGTAAGCACAAGGCCCTGGGTTCGATCTCCAGCACCCCAAAAAAAAAAAAAAAAAAAAACTTCCTTTTGACCCACTCTGCCTCTTGGAATTTATCCTGCAGATATATCCATATAGGTATTTAATGTATAACATTGGCCATGGTGATAGATGTGTATACTTTCAACTAGGGAGGCTAAGGCAGGAGGATGACAAGTTTGAGGCCAGCCTCAGCAATTTATGAGACCCTTAGCAATTAGCAAGATCCTGTCTCAAAATAATAAATAAAAAGTTAAAAAAAAAAAATTCAACATGGTTCATAAAAGATAAAGTTTTGTGGCTTTTTCTTTTTAACCTAAATATGCATCAGTAGTTAAATGAATTCTAATGAACTACATAAGGAAATCAAATCTAGCAGTCGAAAAGTATTAACAAAATGTTAATCTTCTATTTTTATTTTTTGGTACTGACGACTGAAGGCAGGGCACTTTACCACTGAGCAACATTCCCCAACCCTTTTTATTTTTATCTTGAGACAGGTTCTCCCTAAATTGCCAAGGGAGGGCCTCAAACTCTCAAGGCTAAGTAGCTGGCATTACAGACGTGTACCACCATTCCCAGCTACTAGTTTAACTTGTTGTACTGGAAACCGTGGTGTCCTGTGCCCACTTGGACAGGACACCCCCAAACCAGTCCCAATTCTCTTGCTCAGAGGGTGGGTCAGGACCACATGGAGAGGACCCAGTCCTGGTGAGCAGCCATGAAACAATCTAAGATAAGTGGAGGAAACAGCCAGTTACAGAAAATTAATAGAATGATGTCATCTGAGTAAAGAGGGGCAGGGAAGAAAAGAAGATGGGAACAGTGATAGGAGGTCACGTAAGAATCTTTTTTGCGGGGGATGACTGGGGATTCAACCTAGAGGCACTTTACCATTCAGTCACATCCTCAGTCCCTTTTATTCTTTTGTTTTGAGACAGGGTCTCATTAAGTTGCTTAGAGCCTCGCTAAGTTACTGATGCTACTCTCGAACTTGTGACCCTCCTGCCTCAACCTCCCAAGTCACTGGGATAACAGTATGTGCCACCATGCCTAGCAGAATCACTTAAAAGTATTTGTTTCTGGGGAGAAATGGGGGACAGGAAAAGAACAAAGACTAAATTTTTAACCCTTTTATACTTTTAAAAATATCTCATGAATGTGTTTTTATTATAATAATTTAAAAGAAAATACTGGGCAAGTATCTATGTAAATATGTAAGAATATTAACGTTCAGGTACAGGAGATAAGCTCAGTGGTATAGTGCATGCAACCACCCTCAAGGCCCCGAGTTTGATCTCCAGGACCATAAAAAAGGGATGGAAAGAGAAAAAAAAAAAAAAGGAGTATTAATATTTAAATCAATAATATGCTCCCAGTAGTGACTTTTGATGATCCTGTATGAATACAAGGTGATTATAGCAAATTCAAAGGTTCAGACTTATAGAACTCATAAAATTAAGCCACTTAACGCCCTCCACTCCTAATAATTAGCAAGTGAAGTCATTTTGACTAGTCACAGAAGTACTTTTAAATAAGTGTTAGAGATGTTACTGTTTTTATCACTAATCTAATTATATTAATTTTCCTTAGTTTAAAAAAAATTTGAGTTCAAAGTCAGCCTCAGCAACTTAGGGAGGCCCTAAGCAACTTAGTGATACCGTCTCAAAATAAAAAATAAATAGGGGCTGGGGATGTGGCTCAGTGATTACATGTACCTAGTATTTAAAAAAAAAAAAAAAAAGCGGGAGCTGGGGAGATAGCTCAGTTGGTAGAGTACCTACCTTGCAAGCACAAGGCCCTGGGTTCGAATCCCCAGCACGGCAAAAAAAAAAACAAAAACAAAAACAAAAAACCACTACCTCACTAGTTAGCAGGAAACAGCAAAATAAAATACAACAAACAAAGAAATACTTACCAAGGGACAAAAATGTTAAAGCAACATTGTTGCTTTAACAAAAATGTTAAAGCAAATAAACTATTGGAAAGGATGGAGAACACCAGAAACATCAGTAAATACCAGTTTACATTATAAACTGGTAACACAACTTCAGCTAATCAGGTATAAGGCTGTATATATAACCCTGAGAAAAGAGCCTGCAAACTTGTTTGCCCATGACCACAGTAGGAAGTATAGTTCACATCTTAATCCAGTATAAATACCCCTGAAAACAAAAGTTCTACAAAACACTATTTATTTTTGCATTACTGGGAACTGAACCAAGGACTTTACACTTGCTAGGCAAGTATTCTTCAGTTGAGCTACATTCTGAGGTACCTTTAAAAATTTTGCAGAGTCTTGCAAATTGCCCAGGTTGGTTTCTAACATGCAATCTTCCTGCCTCAGCCTCCCAAATAGTTGAGATTAAAGAAGTATGCCACCACACCCAGACAGAACACTATTCTTACAACATGCCGTTTCTTTCTTTTCTTTTTTTTTTTTTTTGGGTACTGAGGATTGAACCCAGAGGTGCTTTACACTGGGCTACATACTCAGTTCTTCTTTAATTTTTATTTTGCTTAGGGCTTTGCTAGGTTGCTGACGTTGGCCTTGAATTTGTGATCCTCCTGACTCAGGTTCCTGAATTGCTGGAATTACAGGACTGTGACACCGTGCCTGGCTCACTACATGCCTTATAAGTCTACTCCACCTCCACTATTTTTTAAAAAGCTTGTTGCAGCCCACAGTTTGAAAAACACCTCTGAAGAAACTCTCCTTATGCATGCATATGCAGAACGTTTGATATTTCTAAAACCAAAGGAAAAAAATCAAACTGAAAACAATCAAAATGTCCATCAGCAAGAAAATGGTTAAAATGTGGCACATTAATCTGACAGAATTCTACTGAGCAGTCCAGAGGGATTTAGTGCTACTTATATTTTTTTTCTTTTCATTTTTTGTAGGTGTAGATAGACAGAATGCCTTTTTTTGATCTGTTATGGGGTGCTGAGGATGGACCCCAGTGCCTCACACCTGCTAGGCAAGTGATGTGCCACTGAGCCACGCCCCAGCACCAGTGCTACTTATATTAACATGGATCAATCTTAAAAACATTGAAACAAAAGGTGAAACAATTTAAAACCATGTAAACAGTTTTTCTACTGCTTGTGGGTGGATACATATATGAACTGGTAGCTAACATCACCACTAGAATATAATCTCCTTAAAGGCAGGGAGTTTTATGTTGTTTGTTTAAATTAAAAAGTGGCCATCATATAGTAAATTACTTAAACACTGAAAGAATCAGTAGTTTTGAACTGCTAGTCCACACAATTACACAGAAATGGTGCCTTTTACATTACTTGCAAACGTTAGCAATGTGTTTTGACTTCTGTGTAAGGAAATAGAGGACTATAGTAAGAAACCCAGGAAGAGTGGTCCTCAAACTTTAGAGTGCATCAGGATCACTGGAGGGCTGACTGATTAAAACAGATGAAGGAAGGAGTCTAAGAATCCGCATTTCTAAAAATTCTCAGGTGATGTTAACTTTGCTGTTCTGGGGACCACACTTTTCTTTTTTAAGTGCTGGGGATGGAACCCAGGGCCTTGGCCATGCTAGGCAAGCAAGCACTCTACCTCTGAGCTACACCCCCAACCCTGGGGACCACACTTTGAAGAAACTCCCTATGACGTAGAAAATTTATTCCCTCTTGAGATCCAGATGTGTAAAAAAACCAATGTGTTAGCTGAAATTCCAGGAATTCCCTTCAAGCCTTTCTATTTGAAATGATGTTGAGACAGATTCAGAATTTCAGGTCCCACACAGATCTACTAATTGGATCTGATTTCTCAAAATCTTCAGGTGATTCATGCACTCATTAAAATTTGAGAAGCTGCCTTAAAAACAATCCTAAGTCTGAAGTACAGAGGCTGTAAAGTCATCCTTCAAGCATTCTCCGAATGCAACCCAAAATTTACACAACCCAGGAGGAGCAGCTTAGCAAACTGTATTTCCATCCTTCTCCCCAGATAATTCTGATGTGCAGCCAAATTTGAAAACTGCTTCTTTAAAGAAATTGGATATTCCCCATACCAAGCAGAAAGTAGGGCTTTCGTGGAAACTCAAGCAAGGGAAGGAAAAGGTTGCCTCAGGAGGCATGATTAGAATAAGACTGATGTAAAAGGAAGTTTAAGTTTAATCAAAGACATTAATAAGCCTACAAAAAGAAAAGGAAAGAATGTGGTCTGCATGAAAGAATGAAAGAGCAACAATCTGTCAATGAATTTCCAGCACATTCAGTTGAGGGAATGAACTTAGCCTGAATGGCAAGGACTTTGGAGCAGCTAACAGGTGGTCTTAGAGAGGAATTATGTTGCTATGCACAGATGCTTTAATTTAAAGGACCTAGCAGTTTGCGGGGCAAAACTGTCTGCAGTTTTGTATTTTGTAACAGAAAAGTCTTTCACCGGGGTGCCCTCTTCTGAACTCTGGATGACAGGGCTCACCATGTGTTGACTGCTGCAGAGTTTTCTACATGCCTGAGTATTTAAAATAAGCACTGTAGTGACAATCTGTATTTGTTTAATTAATTTCTCTAAAAAAACTGTGTATGTGTGTGTGTGTACAAGTTCACATATATAGATATATAGATATATTGTACCAGGAATTGAACCCAGGGGTGTTTAACCACTGAATCACATCACCCCAGTCCTTTTTATTTATTTATTTTGAAATGGGATCTCACTAAATTGCTTAGTACCTCGCTAAGTTGCTAAAGCTGGCCTCAAATTTGTGATCCATCTGCCTCAGCCTCCCAAATCACTGAGATTACAGGGTATGCCACCACAACCACCCTGTCTATACATTTTAAATAAATATTTCCTTACATCGCTAAAGCTTTGAGAAACTTGAGGCAGTTTTCAAAGCTGCACTCAAATGTCACCTCCACTGAGGCAAGAGTATCAAAAGTTGGAGACCAGCCTCAGCAACTGGCAAGGCCCAGTCTAAAAAGAAAAAATGGCCGGGAATGGTGGCACACACCTGTAATCCCAGAAGCTCACGAGGCGGAGGCAGAAGGATCATGAGTTCAAAGCCATCCTCAGCAAAAGCAAGGCACTAAGCAACTCAGTGAGACCCTGTCTCTAAATAAAATACAAAAAATAGGGCTGGGGCTGGGGCTCAGTGGTCAAGTGCCCCTGAGTTCATGGTCTTGTGCTGTTGTATGCCGGCTGGCATTGTGCTTCTCTGACCAAGATGTACAGCCCTCCAACATACTACAATCACTCATGTGCCCCGGTCTCATTTGTTAACTTCTTTAGAACACAGATTGTCACTTTAGTACTGTAGAACTAAAAATATGTTTTGAACTAGTGACACCCATGAACAAAATGCTTGCAGAGGGTGGAGACCTAGGAATGACGTCATGCAGGATTAACTGCCAGAAGTCACTGATGATTTTTCAGAGTCAACACCTAAAATTTTTATTTTTAACTCTGAATATTTTTACTTCTAGACTTCTTAAGACAATTCTAAATACGATGTATGTTTCTAAAGGGGAAATAATATGCTCCCCTATTTCTAACTGGTATTTAAAGAAAGAGGGACAACTCAGTATTGGTAGAGGGATGAGGGAATTTCACTTACAGCATAAATTTTATAAAATGTAATTCTCTAATCTACTATTACATATACATAAGCCATGATTGGCATAGCAAAAATAATCTGGATGAATTTAATAGTAATGTTTAAAATATTACAAAACCAGTCGAGCATCTTGGTGCATGTGTGTAATCCCAGAGACTCAGGAAGTTAAGGCACAAAGACTGAAAATTCACTGCTAAACTCAGAAACGCAGCAAGACCTGTTCTCAAGATAAAAAATAAAAAGGACTGGGGATGTAGTTCAGTGACAAAGTGCCCCTGAATTCAATCCCTAGTACCAAAAAGTTAAAATAAAATTAAATAAAAATATATGGAGGAGCTGAAGAAATAACTCCTATTGGAGAGCACTCGCCTAGCATGCGCACGGGTCATGGTTCAAGTCCCTAACGCCTGAGGGGAGGAAGAGGGAAAAAAAAACTCAGAAATAAAAATATATGGGGGCTGGGGTTGTAACTCAGTGGTAGAGCACTTGCCTTGTATACATGGGGCACTGGGTTCGATTCTCAGTAATACATAAATAAAATAAAGACACTGCGTCCATCTACAACTAAAAAAATTAATATATATATACGTATATATAATATATATATATATACACGTATATATGAAACAATGATTGGCAGTGTAGGTCAGTGGTAGAGTGCCTTACCACGCATGAGGTCCTGGGTAGATCTCCAGAAGGAAGAAGGAAATGAATTTGCCAAAAATAACAAGGCTAAATTTACCCTTTGATCTGGAATAGTGTCCCAATCCAGCATGAGGTTACTTACTCACAAGGCTGTGCTTTTCTCTTCAAGTACATTCCATCTGCACCCATTCCCTATCCTTTCACACCAGTGATAATACAAAAGCTGCTAGCTTTCACAGAGTGCCTTCTATATGCTAGGAATTATGCTGGGCACTTTTAAATACATTATCTCATTTTATCCTCAGATAAACTCCATGAAGTAGGTACTATTATTACTTCCTCTCAAAGATGCTCATAGAGCCTACATGCCTTGTATAAGGTAACAGCCAGTTCCATAAAGTTATAGCTAAAACACAAACCCAACCTGTCTTCTAAGTTTACGCTACTACCACACTGCCCTTCCTCCCCTAGTGTTAAAAACCCTGATCAGGTGTGGTGGCACACATCTGTAATTCCAATCCCAGCAACTTGGGAGGTTGAGGTAGGAGGATCATAAGTTCGAGGATAGCCTTGCCAAACTAGTGAGACCCTATCTCAAAATTTAAAAAGGGCTGGGGATGTACATCAATGGTAAAGTACCCCTGGGTTCCATCCCCAGTACCAAAAAGGGAGAAGGGAGCTTTAAAGGAAGAAATTTGGCTGATGCTACCTTTAGCATGTGATCAAACTTATCACCATCATTAACGGGACAAATCAATGGTGTGCCTCCTAATAAGATGTGCTGCCAAAAGTATGTAAACTAAATCTATGCATGTAGAAAACAACCAGACAAATCCCAACAGTCAGACATTTGATAAGACACTGGCCTAGACAATTAGAAAATGTCACTGTCACAAAGAAACCTCCCAGGAGAAGGTGACAGAACCGCTTTAAATTAAAGGCATGGGCTGGGGTTATGGTTCAGTGGTAGACAGCTTGCAGAGCACGTGTGAGGCACTGGGTTCTATCTTCAGCACCACATAAAATAAATAAATAAAATAGGGCTGGGGATATAGCTCAGTCGGTAGAGGGCTTGCCTTGCAAGCACAAGGCCCTGGGTTCCATCCCCAGCACCGCAAAAAAAATAAGTAAAATAAAAATTTAAAAAAATAAAATAAAGGTAACATACCACCTACTTTTAAAAACTCTGTCACCTCTGATTACTATGTCCTTTTTTTTTTTTTTTTTTTAGTACCAGGGATTGAACCCAGGGTACTTAACCACTGAGCCACATTCCTGCTCCCCCCCCCCCCCCCTTTTTAAATTTATTTAGAGAGAGTCTGGCTGAGTTGCTCAGGGCCTCACTAAATTGCTGAGGCTGGCTTCGAACTTGAGATCCTCCTGCCTCAGCCTCCTGAGCCACTGGAATTAAAGACATGTGCCACAACACCCAGCTACCATGTCCTTGAGCTTCCCACTGCTCACTCATGACAATCTCATTCACACATCCCTCTGGCACATGCCAGTTCTTCCCAACCAGCTGCCCTCACTTTCCCCCAGGTATCATATGACTCAAAACCATCAAAATATCAATGATTTCTAAGTGCATTTCTCTACCCAGACCTCTCTCTTATAAATTTCAAACACACATTTCATTTTTTTCTTTTTGCGGTACTGGGGATCAAACTCAGGGCCTTGTGCACTCTACCAGCTAAGCTATCTCCCCAGCCCCTCAAACACACATTTTTAACTGCCTATTCTATCCCCAGATAAACGTCACCTTATAGAAAATAAAAAAGAAGCGAGTTATAAAGATTTACTTCAAAGCAAACTTTAAAAACTGTTACAAATGATTCGTACTGATAAAGAATACAGTCTACAATGAGGATATAAAAGTAATGAACCTCCCTATAAAACATATATGTGACTGTACCAGCCTTAACTTTAAGCATCTCAGAGACTTAAACTGCAGCACTGTCTTTAAAGTACTTAGAGAAATGTCAACTTAGAATTCAATATCCAGCAAAAATATCCTTCGACAATTAAAGCAAAATGAAGATATTTCAGATGAAGAAAACCTTAGAAAATTTACCTTAAAAAAGCAAATGCTAAAATGGTAAACAGTCTTTAGGATGAAGGAAAATGCAACCAGAGGGAAAACTAAAACTACAAGAATGAAGAAAGAGGGCTGGGCTGAGGCTCAGTGGTAGAGCGCTTGCCTAGCACATGTGAGGCACTGGGTTCCATCCTCAGCACCACATACAAATAAACAAAATAAAGGGATTCTGTCCATCTACGACTATAAAATTTTTTTTTTTTTTTTTAATTTAGAAAGAAAGAAGAGATGGTGAGTAGATGAGCTGGGTAAATTAAAAAGCAAAACAAGAGCCAGATGCAATGATGCACCCTTGTAATTCCAGTGATTCAGGAGGCTGAGGCAAGAGGACCGCAAGTTCAAGACCAGGCTGTCACTTAGCAAGCTCCTAAGCAGCAGCAAGACCCCATCTCAAAATTTAAAAAAATAAAAATGGCTAAAGATGTGGTTCAATGGCCCTAGGTTCAAAACCCAGAACAACAACAACAACAACAAAGCAAAAAAGGAAAAAATACTATTTCTCCTCTTAAACTTTTTAAAGTACGTATAATGGTTGAAAGCAAACACTGTAACACTGATTATAGGGTTTTCAATGTAGATAGATAGATAGATAACAAGTATACCATGGGGGTAGATAAAAGGGGCCTATATGGTTGTGATGTTTTTACATTTTATTTAAAGTGGTAAAATGCTAACTCTAAGTAATGAGGTATATATTTTGAAATTCCGAGAGCAATCACTAAAAAAGAGATATTAAAGCCAATAAATTAAAAGTGAACATGAAAAAACATTCAATTAGTCCAAAAATAGACATAAAAGGGAAATGGGGGTGAGGGAATATATAAAGAAAACAAAGTAACAAACTAGCAAATCTATACCCAACCATATCCATTATATTAATTGTAAATGGTCCAAATACACCAACTCAAAAAAAGAGATATGAAGAAATGAAAGAATGGCTTTTTTTTCTTTTTTTCTTTTTTTTTTTTTTTTCTTTCGTAGTACTGGAGATTAAACCCAGGGGCACTGTACTACTGAGCTACATCCACAGTCTTATATTTTGAGACAAGGTCTTGCTAAATTGCCCAGGTTGGCCTTGAATTTGGAATCCTCCAGTCTCTGCCTCCCCAGTCACTGGGATTGCAGGAAGAGTGAATTTTAAATCAGGGCTAGAGGATATTTCACAATGATAAAGGGATTAAATAACCATGAGGAAAAAACAACTGTAAATGTTCATACACCTAGAACAGAGCATCAAAATATATGTAGCATAAACCTATGAAACTGCAAGGAGAAAGAACAAAACCCTAATGGTAGTTGCAGACTTCAACAACCTCTCTCAGCAACCAACGGAACAAGCAGACTACAAATCAGTCCAGATTCAGAAACCTTAACACTATCAACCAACTTGGTCTCAATGACATTTATGGAAACTTTTCAACAGCAACAGAATACACCTTTTTTCCAATTGCAAATGGAACATTCACCCAAACAAACTTTCAGGCCAAAAAGCAAATTTCAATTTCTTTTTTTAATTAATCATACTAAGTTCTCTGACCATAATGGAATTAAATTATTCTGTTAAACTATTAATAGAAGGACACCTGGGAAATCCAAAATATTTGAAAGTTATTCCACTTTAAAAACCCATGGCTCAGAAGTAGTTAATGAAGTCCAGCAGAAGGAACTTAAAAATATGTTTACACAATGCCAGACACGAATAATTCAGATTTAGGTTTTTGGCCACCAAGAAGCCTGTGGCTTTTATTTGGAAGTTCAAAAAGGAGTTTTCACATATTAGGCTACTTTTAACTTATATTGTCTTAATCTACGGATTACAAATTGTTTTATCAGGAAGGGTTTTAAAGGAGTCTGGACCTGAGGTTTCCAAATTGGAGAGTCAAGAGTAGAAATCCACCGTCCTAGACGCTAGACCCCAACAGCTTATATTCTGTAACAGGTCACTTTTAGGACAACCTGAGCTGGATTTTGGAGGGAAGAGGGGGATGGAATATCGGGAGCAGACACAAAGGGGTAGACCCATTTAAAGGTTTAGCAGCTTTCCGTTGTCAGTTCATTCCTGTGTATTACCTCTACAAGGAGGATTATACACTTTAGTTTTTAATGACTTTAGTGTTACCAGTACGGAGAAACATCAAATAATAAAAAATTTTATGTTTAGTTCTGGTGGCTATTAACCACTTTGTATGAAGTTGAGGATTTTTGACACTGGTCAAGAAATGTATTCTCATTTGGTCCTAATAGTCCCCACATTCTAACTTGAATACATTTTGCTGCCTGTACTCCCCAAAATGTAGACTTACCAAGTTTATATAAACCTCCTCCATCAGATACAAATGGCAATATCTATTAAATTTCATTTTGCTCTGTTTTCAGGGATGTAAGAATATATTGGCTACTGGAAATTCTAGAAGGAAGGTTTCAAACTTTAACCTTTTTCCAGGGGGGCATTTCTCAACATCTTGTGCAGACTGTCACAACTATTGAAAATTTAGTTTGAAGCACAGTTGTGCTCAAACTGGTTTTATGACCATAACCCTGACCACAAAGAACTGGGACCTCTATAACCCAAACTGTAAGAAAGCGCACAGCGTATTCCAGCAAATACTGACTTCTCTGGTATCTTGAAGCAATTCTCAGCTGAACATTATGTCTACTGTGACTTTAATAAGCATTCCACTTCTGTTATCTATTAGTGGTTTTTTTTTTTTTTTTTGAAGTGTAAAATCTTGCGCCTATTAAAATAAAGTACCATTGTAATTAAAAAAAAAAAAAAAAAAAAATGGCTCAAAGCAATCTTGGGAGGAAGAATGATGCAAGATGAATCACAATATCAGACCTTAAACTCTACTGTAGAGCAGTAGTAACAAAAACAGCATGGTATTGGCACCAAAATAGACAGGTAGACCAATGGTTCAGGATAGAAGACACGGAGACACACCCAAGTACAGTAACCTCATATTAAACAAAGGTGCCAAAAGCATACAATGGAGAAAATGGTGCTGGCAAAACTGGAAATCCATATGCAATAAAATGAAATTAAACCCCTATCTCTCAACCTGTACAAAACTCAACTCACAATGGATCAAGGACCTAGGAATCAGTCCTGAGACCTTCACCAAACAGAAGAAAAAGTAGGCCCGAATCTCCATCACGTTGACTTAGGACCAGGCTTCCTTAATAAGACCCTCATGGCACAAGAAATAAAAACCAAGAATCAATAAATGGGATAGATTCAAACTAAAGAGCTTTTTCTCAGCAAAGGAAACAATAATGTGAAAAGAGAGTCTACACAGAGTGGGAGAAAATCTTTTCCACACACGCACTTCAGACAGAACACTAATCTCCAAAGTTTATAAAGAACTTAAAAACTTTACACCAAAAAATACAAAGAACCGGGGCTGTAGCTCAGTGGTAGAGCACCTGCCTCAAACATGTGAGGCACTGGATTTGATCCTCAGCACCACATAAAAAAATAAATAAATAAATAAATAAAAAAATACAAAGAACCCAATCTATAAATAGGCTAAGGAGTTGAGTTGGGTAGATACTTCACAGAAGAAGATATACAGGTGATCAACAAATATATGAAAAACTGCTCATCTTCCCTAGTAATTAGAGAAATGCAAATTAAAACCACCCTAAGATTTCATCTAACTCCAATCAGAAAGGCTATTATCAAGAACACAAGCAATAATAAGTGTTGGCGTGGATGTGGGGAAAGAGGCACACTCACACATTGCTGGTAGAGTTGCAAATTGGTGCAGCCACTCTGGAAACCAATATGGAGATTCCTCAGAAAGCCTGGAATGGACCCACCATTTGACCCAGCTATCCCACTCCTCAGTTTACCCAAAGGACTTAAAATCAGTATACTACAATAATGCAGTCACATCAATGTTCATAGTTGCTCAATTCACAATCGCTAGATTGTGGAACCAATCAAGATGCCCTTCAATTGATGAATGGATAAAGAAACTGTGGTATATATACACAATGGAATACTACTCAGTCATAAAGAAGAATAAAATTACAGCATTTGCTGGTAAATGGATGAAGTTGGAAAATATCATGCTAAGTGAAATAGGCCAAGCCCAAAAAATCAAAGGCCGAATGTTTTCTCTGATAAGTAGATGACAATACATAACAAGTCGGCGGGTGACAGGAGAGGGAAGAGGAGATTGAAGGAACTTTGGATGGTGTAGAGGAAATGGGGCAGGAGTGGGTGGGGGAAGGAAAGACAGTAGAATGAGACAGACAGTATTACCCTAAGTATATGTATGACTACAAGAATGGTGTGAATCTACATTGTGTACAACCATAGAAATGAAAAGTTGTACCCCATTTGTGTACAATGAATCAAAATGCAGTCTGTAAAAATTTTTAAATGTTTTAATTAAAAAAAAAAAAAAAAAAAAAAAAAACATGGCTTACCAAGTGCAGTGACATATGCCTGTAATCCCAGCAGCTTGGGAAGCTAAAACAGGAGGCTGTCAAGTTCAAAGCCAGCCTCAGCAAAAGCGAGGCACTAAGCAACTCAGTGAGACCCTGTCTCTAAATAAAATAAAAAATAGGACTAGGGATGTGACTCATTAGTCGAATCCCCTGAGTTCAATCCCCAGTACCCAATTAAAAAAAAAAAAAAAAAAAAAAAAATCCACGGGTCAACCCCAGTGTCTCGGAACACACCTTTAACTCCAGCAGTTCAGAAGGCTAGGCAGGAAGCCCACACACCCAAGGCCAGCCTCAGCTTTTAGTGAGACATATCAGAAGTTGCAAAACACAACCAAAACACTGTGTGAGGGACATTTATAGTAATTAATGCTTATATTAGAAAAGAAAGGTCTTAAATCAATATTCAAACTGCTTTCAGAAACTAGAAGTAAAAAAAAGTTTATTAAACCCAAAGCAAGTGGAAGGAAAACAATAAAGAGCAGGAATCAAAAAAATAAAAGAAACTATATAGACAGTTGGGCATGGTAGTTCATGCCTATGATCCCAGGGACTCAGGAGGCTGAGGCAGAAGGCTCAAGATCAAGGCCAGACGCAGCAACTTAGCAATGCAATAAACTTAGCAAGATTCTGTCTCAAAAAATAAAAAGGACTGGGACTGGGGATGTGGCTCAGTGGTAGAGCACTTGCCTAGCAAGTAAGGCACTGGCTTCAATTCTCAGCATGACATAAAAATGAATAAATAAAATAAAGGTATTGTGTCCATCTACAATTTAGAAATATATATATATATTTTTTAAAAAGTGCTGGGGAGGGCCTGAGGTTATGGCTCAGTGGTAGAGCACTTCCTAGCATGTGTGAGGCACTCGGTTCGATCCTTAGCACCACATAAAAACAAATAAAAAATTTAAAAAAAAAAAAAGGTATTGTGTTCATCTACAACTAAAAAAAAAATTAAAAAAATTAAAAAAGTGCTGGGGATGTGGCTCAGTGGTTGAGCTCCTCTGAGTTCAATCCCTGGTACCAGAACTATATATAAAAAATAAAATAAATCACTGAACTCCAAAATTGCTTCTTTTGAGATCAACTAAATCAATAAACCTCTGACGGTTTGGCCAGAGAGAAAACGCAAATTTCAATGAGAGAGTACATTACTATAGATTATATAGATATTAAAAGAATAATAAGGAATTTATTATGAACTGCATATTCATAAACTGGACCTCTCAAATAAAAGGAACCAATTTCATAAGAGAGAAAAACAAAGTCCATTCAAAAGGAATTTATAACTGCAATAAACTATCAGAAACTGAATTCACAGTAAGAAAATTTTCCTTCCAGCAAAGAAAACTCCAAGCCCAGATGGCTTCACTGGTATATCCTACCAAACCGTTAAAGAGTGAGTCATTCCAATTCGACACAATCATCTGCAAAAGCAGAAAAAGCAGCAAACTTTCCAACTCATTGTGATACCAGCAGTACTCTGATACCAAAATCAGATGAAGACATTACAAGGAAACTACAGACCAATATCTTTCATAAACACAAACACAAACATACTTCAGGACTGGGGATACAGCTCAGTAGGTAAAGTACCTGCCTCACATGCACAAGGCCCTGGGTTCAATCCCCTGGCACCACAAGAAAAAAAAAAAAAAAACACTTTAAAAACACCATGTGTGAGAATTCAGCAATATATTTAAAGGATAATACATCACAATCAAGTGGGATTTAACTTGTGGAATACAAAGCTGGTTCAACATTTAAAAACAAAACAAATCTATATAATTTGCTACATCAACAGACTAAGAAAAAAAAAACAACAAAAAAAAAACCACACGAACGTTTCAACAGCTGCCAAAAAGAGCACTGAACAAAATTCAGCAACTATTACTGATAACTCTCAGTAAAATAGAAAAAGACTAAACAGGAACTTTCTTCAATCTGAAAAGCAACAGCTAAATCTAAGTAATGTGAAAGATTGAAAGCTTTAAGTCAAATACCAGGAACAAAACAAAGGCATCCACCTCACCACTCGTGTTCAACATATTAAAAGTCCTAGCCAGTGCAATAAAGGGGGTGATCCATATTAGACAAGAAGAAATAAAATGAGCTCCAGCTCCCACACAAGATGATTTGCCTATGCAGAAGAATCCTAACAAATCTACAGAAACATAAAGCTACAAATTCATGAGTTCAAGTTGACAAATTCCAAATACGAAAAACCAATTGCATTTCTATTATTAATAAAAAATAAATGGAAATTCAAATTTTTTAAAAAAGTACAGTGGTAGTGGATATACACTCAGTGGTGGAGGGCTTGCATGCCATGTCCAAAAACCTGGACTTGATCCCCAGAACCACATGCCAAAAAAAAGGAGTACCAATTATAATAGCACCAAAAATCACAAAATACTTAGGTATCAATGTAGCAATACATGAAGGACCAGCTGGAAACTAAAAAGAAACTGATGAAAAAGGCATAAATTAAGGGATTGCAAGATTCAATATTATTAAGATGTCAATTTTCCACAAACCGATCTATAGATTCAACATAATCCCAATCAAAAATCCCAGTGCTGGGAGCTGGGGAGATAGCTCAGTCGGTAGAATGCTTGCCTTGCAAGCACAAGGCCCTGGGTTCCATCCCCAGCACCCAAAAAAATCCCAGTAGGAAACCGGGCAAAGTGGCTCACACGCATAGCCCCAGCAATTTGGGAGGTTGAGACAAAAGGATTCCAGGTTTGAGGACAGCCTTGGTAACTTATTAAGACCCTGTGTCAAAATAAAAACTAAAAAGAAAAAAAAAAAAAACCCCAGTAGAATAATTTGTAGCTATGGATAAATCAATTAAAAAACATAAATGGAAAGTCACAAGACGCAGAATAGCCAAACTGAGTAAGAATAAAGTTGGACATATCCACCTTATTTCAAAGTTTAACTATAAAACAGTAATCAAGATTACTGCAGCAAAAAGATAGAGAGAGGGCTGGGCATGGTGGCGCACACTTGTAATCCCAGCCACTCAGAGAAGGCTGAGGCAGGAGGACTCCAAGTGCAGGGCTGAGGAGGTAGCCAGTGGTAGAGCGCATGCCTAGCATGCACAAGGCCCTAGGTTCAATAGTCACTGCCACAAAAAAATAGTTATCAGAACAACAGACATCTATATGCCCCCAAAAAAGAACCTCAACCCCTATCTCTCTCCTTACAGAAAAAAATAACTCCCCTAGCTCACATCTTATTAAAAAAAACTACAAATGAATCATAGACCTAAATATAAAATGTAAAACTATAAAACACTTGGAAGAAATCAAAGAAAATCTTTGGGAATTTAGGTCAGTTAGGCTAGAGATGAGAAAATTAGGGCCAGACCATCACCTGTTATTCTTAGGCCCATGAGAGCTAAAGGAGTGGGAAAATAATCAATAGAATATTAGGTGATGTGAAAATCAGGTAAAATTCACAGCTGAGACTGTGGCTTGGTGGTGGAGTGCTTGCCTAGCATGCATGAGGCCCTGGGTTCAATTCTCAGCACCTCATACAAAACTAAATAAGGTTATTATTTTTTAAAAAAAGAAAAATTAGGTAAAATTCAAATTGCAGTGTCCATAAAATTTTATTAGAACATCACTCATTTACATATTGTCTATGGCTGCTCTGTTCCACAACCATAGCGTTGTGACAGGGACTACGAGCCTAAGATATTCACTATGTGGCCCTTTACCAAAAAAAAAAAAAAGGTTAAAACAAACAAGCAAAGGGAGTATAACCTGGTCCAGACTTTCAAAACAGCACACACTCATCACCATCTAGGAATCTACTCGACAGAAAAAAACACCAGCGTTCACGACTAAAGATACATGGCCAGCACACTTAGGACAGCACTGGCTGTAAACGCAAACGGGGACTGAAATTTTTTTTTTTTTTGTCAGGAGAGTGTGGTGCTGGGGTAGAACCCAGATCCCTTTTTAAGTGAGGCGAGCACTGTAGCAGTGATTTCCATTCCCAGTCCTTCAATACAACTAATTTTTCAGACAATTTAAGACAAATAACAAATGCAGTTATATGTTAACAAAGTTAAGAAAGGACACTTCACCTCTTTACACACTAGGACTGATTTTGTGAGTTTATGACGCCTGTCACAATCAATCTCCACTTTGGAGACAGCAACTCAAACTATCCAGAAGGAAGCAAGCGTCCAAGTTTACACAGGATCAGTAATCTAAGGCCTTTTACCTGGAAAATTCAAACTCAAAAATTTGAATATGTATCCAAAATTACAGAAAAATCACATTAAATTGTGCATTATTTACAATACTCTGAAAAATGAGTATGGTCATGGTTGAAGAAAAATGAAGGTACGAAGACTTTAAGAAGTATGTGAAATAATTTGATGTCTAAAACAGAAAAGTGAACTGATGGGAGGGGCTAAAATTTTATCACCTATTTTAAATGTTGGATTATTTCTTCAGACAAGTCTCAATATAGTTGTGCACACATTAGAAAGGAAAAAGGACAAGAAAAATTCCACACTGATTAATATGTGCATTTCTGAAATACTTTTTAAGTTCCATAAATAGAATACACTATAAACAGACCTCAAAGGAGGTAATATGAACATATTGAAATTAAGCAGGAAGCCATGTTTCTAGTAAAATATAGAAACCGCACCTACTGAACAGTGCCATTCAGTGTGAATCACTTGGCCAGGCTGTCTCCAGTGTGTGAATTACAGAACATATCCATGAGTGGAGAGGAGGCTAAACATTAACTTTCTTAGCAAACTTCAGAAGGTTCCAGGGCTGCAACTTAACCATTTAAGTCACAAAAGCATTTTCCTTGAAAACCGTTAAATAATTTGGCAGTTACCATTTATTTATCTTTGTGTGGTACCAGGAAATGAACCCAATGGCCTTTTACCACTAAGCTACATCCCCAGTCCTTTTTATTTTTCATTTTGAGACAGGTTCTTACTAAATTGCTGAGGCTAGTCTCAAATTCGTGATTCTCCTACCTCAGCCTCCCAAGTGACTTAGATTACAGGATTACATAAACCACACCCAGCTTGGCAGTAACTCTTGAGAAAGAGGTTTCACATATGAAAGAGTCCACAAATATTGGCATACTAGGACACACTAGTATTTCACAATTTGGTTTATATACTGTAACTTTTAATTTTACAACATAGGAAGGAATTCTCTCATCTTTTTCTGTGTGTGTGGGCAGGCTGGGGAGTGTGGGGGTGTGGGGGTGTGGGGGTGTGGGTGTGTGCTGGGGATTGAACACAGTGGCACTTTATCACTGAGCTACATCCCCAGTCCTTTTTACTTTGAGACAGAGTCTCACTAAATTGCTGAGGGTCTTGCTAAATTGCCAAGGCAGGCCTCAAATTTACAATCCTTCTGCTTCAGCCTCCGGGAGTCACTGGGATTAACCGGGAGTCACTGGGATTATAGACATCCACCACCACGATGGTTTGAGTTATCACATTAAATTCTTCAACCAAGTCTGAGTTGTAATCCTTCCTGTCTTCTGTTCTGTATATAAGATCTTAAGAAGAAGATTTTAACACTACCAAATCTGCCTTAATTTTACCAGGACTGTGGCAGGCTTTCTAACATCATTAACTGCCTCTTCGCCCACCTGACCCCTACCACCAAGAACAACAAATAATGTACATGCATCTCAAAGACCCCCAACACTTACCACAGAAATGTGATACCATCATATACACAAAACTGGGCCAACAATCTTGACAGAGGACCACAGCCAGAATGCTGAGGCTACCCAGGTAGCACAAGATTTGAGGCAAAGAAAAGCCCAAAGGAAAAGAGATGTCAGGTAAATTCTTACAGGACCAACAGAGGCCAGTGACTACCACAATCGGTCTAAGAGAACTTTCTGCACCATATGAAATGATTCAAATGTGTGGTGAAACAGAAGCCACTAGCCACATGTGGCCACTGAGTACTTGCAACATACATAATGCCACTGAGGAAACAGAAGCTTAATTTCATTTTAATTAACTTAAATAGTTAGAACTAGAGGGTGAAAAGAATCCAGAGGCTTTCTTTGACCCAGTAAACAGTTACCCGATGCTGTCTGCATACTAGAGACTGCCAGGCACTAAGCGGGGATCTTGGGTGAGACCCTCCAGCCCTAAAGAAGGTTCCAAGGAAGAAGGTGCCAGATAATCAACAGCTACTTCACAGTCTAATGTCTTAAACATATTAAGACAAAACAATAAAGGGGTCAAGTAATCAAGAGGATGAAACAAACCTTTCTAAAGGTTTATGACCTTGATAACAGTTTCAAAATACCTGCACACTGATAGAACTCCAAGGAGAAAGACATAAATCCTTAACAGCAGCTGTGGACCTTAACACTACTCTCTCCAGGAATCAATAAAACAAGTTGAAAATCTGCAAGACACAGAAGATCTTAACACTACCAAAGAACCTGGCCTAATTAACTTTAATGGACTATTCCACCCAATGACAGAATACACTCTCTTTTCAAGTGCATATGGAACATTCCACTGGACTGACAATATTTCAGCATGCAAAACAAAGCTCTAAAAATGTTGAACAAAACTAAGGGCAATGAAGTATGCTATCTGAACATAATGAAACCAAACTGGAAATCAGTACCAGAAAGACACCTGGAAAAACCCCAGACATACGGGAACTAAACAACATATAAATGCACACATGATCCTGGGGAACGGCGCAGTGGGATAGAACGCAACTCAGCCCCACGATGAGACTAAGGGAATGACAGAGAAGGCAAGCAGAAGGTGAGTGACCGGTGGCAAGGAGGCAGTTATCACAGCAGAGAATAACTACAGTTTGTGAGAACTACGAAGAATTCAGTCTTACCTGAAGATCAGACTTGAAGTGATGAGAAATAAGAACAAGGAAACATAAATGCAGGAGAGCCAGAAGTCAGTTCTTCCTTGTCTTCTTCCTCCCCGCTCACCACACCCCAGTCCAGTCAGTGCATCACTAAGAAGCCATTCCAACTCCTGAATGATTTTCTGAATTAGTTCCCTCCATTCTCACCAATATCAACCTACAACAGTCTAGCTCCCTTAATCCTTTATAATCTGAACCACTCCAATTCAATCTCTATTTCACAGACAGACAGACTTGGGGGTCACCACCCCCACCCCCACCTCCACCCCAAGGGGAGATTGAACCCAGGGGCACTTTATCACTGAGCTATATCCTCAGACCCTTTTAGGCCTTTTTATTTTTTATTTTGAGATAGGGTCTCACTAAATTGCTGAGGTTGGCCTCATACTTGTGATCCTCCTGTCTTAGCCTCCCAATTTGCTGGGAGGAATGCACTACCACACCTGGCTCAAAGACATTTTTTAAAGAACATAAATCTGATCACATGATGCCTACTTAGTACTCATGCCTTCCCCTCCCATCGACTGCACATGTTGATCCCAGAGTATAGAACCCTCTCTCCCCTCCTTTAACCTGGTTACTCTAATTTTGAGTTTAACTATCACTTCTTCAGGGAAGCCTTCTCTCCAAGCCCTGCTGACTCCATTATATTTACTTGTCCCCTTTTGAAACATTTCTCTTGCTGACACCCAGGCTGCCTGTCCTGCTTCTGGAGAAACTTCATTAAAGAAGGGGCCAAATCTGAGGTACTCACTGTTGTATCTGAGACAGCACCTGGAACACAGTGTGTACTCAATAGGTATTTTTTTAATAAATGAACAAATCAATGAAGTAGTCAAAGAAATACAAATTCTAACAGAACTTTTAACCTATTAAATGCAAAGCTGGGTTTGTTTTTTGTTTTCAGCAGCACTGGGGATTGAACCCTGGAGGATTCTGAGCTACAATCCCAGTCCCACCCCCTTTTTTTTCTTTTTAAATTTTCAGACAGGGTCTCACTAAGTGACCCAGAGGACCTCGAATCTGTAATTCTGCTGCCTCACCACCTCCTCACTGTAGCTGGGATTACAGGCATGTGCCCACACACATGGCCAGAGATGGTTTTTAAACAATCAATTCTGGGTGAAATGGGCTTTCATATATTACTGGCATAAACACATTCATTATATGTAAAATACCTTATGATGATACATGAAAACCATAATGAAACATAACACTACACACCTATAAGAATGGCTGGAATTCTCATATATTGCTGTTGCTAATATAAGATGGTAAAACTATTCTGGTAAACAGTTTGCCAACTTCTTTTTGGGGGGATGGGAGTGTATCCAAGGGCGCTTTACTACTAAGCTACTTCCCCAACCCTTTTCATTTTGAGACAGGGTCCCTTCAATTTACTGAGGGTCTCACTAAGTTGTTGAGGTTGACTTCCAATTTATGATCCTCCTGCCTCAGCCTCCAGGGTTGCTGGGATTACAGGCATGTTCACCACACCCAGGACCAATTTCTTAAGAGACTCTAGTCTTGAAATAAAAAAACTAAAAAAAAGGACTGGGGATATAGCTGAACACTTGCCTAGAATGTGTGAGGCTCTAGGCACCACAATTAAAAAAAAAAAAAAAAAAAAAAAACACAAGGGAATTTGGAAGTGTGTCGTGATGGGACCTAGTGTTTACATAACTGTTTGCCAAAACTTAAAATCATACGCTAACAAGATGAATTTTAAGTATGTGTAAATTGAACTTCACTAGTTTTTGAAAATTATCATTGGTGTCCCCAGACAAATATAAGATGAACAGGATGCTAAAAAAGAGGAGCAGAGAAAACAGCTTTTGGAAATTAAATACCTAGTAGCTGAAATAAAAATTGATTCAAAAGAAGGAATAGCAATGCCCTAAGTTCAATCCCCAGCACCACAAAGAAAATTTTAAAAAGGAAGGCTTAGACTATAAAGGGAAATTTTTCAGAAAGCAGACCAAAAAGACAAATATAAAAAGAATAAAAAAGATCCAAACTAAAGAACAGTCTAGATGATCCAACATCTAACTAGGAGCTCCAGAACTAAGCAAATTTGAGGGAAAATATTATCAAATAATAGAAGTAGGCCACAAATGTCCAGATCCAAACAACCCAGCACAACAACAACAAAAAAAGCAAAAAGCCACACGATAGAATATAAAATTACGGTACCATTACCACGAAAAGAGCCTGCAGGTCAGACATGAAAGAAGTAATGAGATAGCTGTGGACTTGTCCACAGCAATATGCAATGCTGGAACACAATAAAGCAAACCCCCAACTGAAACTGATTTTTAAAATTTAAGATGCAATACCCAGCCAAACTATCCATTAAGTAATAGAGTAAAAAAGGAAGTTTGCGCACATGTAATGTAATGATAGAAGTTAACTTCTTGTGCCACCATTCTGAAGAAGGCACTGGGGGTTGTGCAAAAAAAGGAATGTAAACCAAAAAAGAAATTATGAGACCAAAGACAAGGGATCAACATGGGAGAGAAGCAATAAGAATTCCCAGGGCAATGTTCAACAGACCCAGAGAGCAAACAGTTCAGGCAAAAGGAGAAACTGGGGACTGCACAAGGGAAATCAATAAATAAAAACAGAATTATCACATTTGAAAGTTTGAGAAATAATAAGCAATGACATTTTACAGACTTGAAAGCAAACTGGGCTAACACAGAACATTAAGCAAATGAAAAAAAGAAAAGAAAAGGAAAATAGCTTTTAAAAAAAAATACAATCTCATACATTACTTGATTCAAAAGGTCATATGGGTATAATCAGTTAGGGTTTGTTTTTTTTGTTTTTAGTACCAGGGATTGAACCCAGGGGCACTTATCCAGTGAGCCACATCCCCGGCTTTTTTAATAATTTATTTTAAGACAGGGTCTCACTGAGTAGCTTAGTGCCTCACTAAACTACTAAGGCTGGCTTTGAACTTGTGATCCTCCTGCCTCAGCCTCCCAAGTCACTGGGATTACAGATATGTGCCACGGTGCACAGCTAAAATCAATTCTTCATGATTTATCCAAAACTCAACACTATCCCCATTAAAGGAGGATAAGGAGAGAGTGAAGGGAACTATATTACGGTTAAATCTTCATCTACCATAACAAAGTTAAAGAAATAAATGTCTGGGCCGGGTATGGTGGCACACACCTGTAATCCCAGCGGCTCAGTGTATAAGTGCCCCTGGGTTCAATCTCTGGTACTAAACAAATAAGAAATAAATTTCTAAAATCAATAAATCAAATGAGCATAGTGTTTTTTTTTAAATTCTATAGCAAAAACCGCAGAAAAACAGAACAGAACAAAACAGCTGCAGGAGAGAAAGCCCTGGCCTCTGGAGAAGCCTCAGGGGAGAAGAGGTACAACAGGGAATTACTTTTGTTTGCCATAAACTTTTTTTATTTTTATTTTTTATTTATTTATATATATATATATATATATTTTTTTTTTTTTTTTTTTTTTTTTTTGGGTGCTGGGGATTGAACCCAGGGCCTTGTGCTTGCAATGCAAGCACTCTACCAACTGAGTTATATCCCCAGCCCCTATAAACTTTTTTTATAAATTTTTTTTAGTTGTCAAAGGACATTTATTTTATTCATTTATTTGTATGTGGTGCTGAGAATCAAACCCATGCCTCACACATGCCAGGCAAGAGCTCTACCACTGAGCACAACCCCAGCTCCTATCGTAAACTTTAAGTTTTATTTAATCTATATTCATGTACTACTTTGACAAATAAAAAATGATATAGGAAACATTTTGCCATATATTAAGTAAAAACAATCAGTTTACTATGATCCAGATTATCTTTTTTAACTACGTAGATAAAAACTTTATTAAAAAATAGAACAATTATATAAACCCATTTCTAGTGGTCACCTCATTGTTATAGTTGAGCAATAAACCTGATGTCAGGTGAACTAAAATTTTTAAATGAGCAACATTTAACATTTCTATTAAAGTGGGGGAGAAATAAAGCTCTACTTTAACCTGCAATTTTACTTAAAGGTGTTCCTCGAAATATTTTGTAACATCTTATGAGTCAGTTGACAGCATTTGAGAGAATAAAATACTACTTCGCTACCATACAGTAAACAATCTTCAAAGAATTGCCATCTGCAGTTCAGGAGGGCGGGGGGGTCAAGACAATAATAGCTAACATTGACTCTGCCAGGCACAGTTCTAGGCATTTCAATTATTATTAATCCACTTAATACTCATAAAACATTGAATTCAGTACTATATTTCTATTTTACAAATAAAAAAAAATAAAGCACAGAAAATTAAGCAACTGCAAGGCACAGTGGCATATGCCTGTAATCCCAGCAACTCGGGAAGCTGAGGCAGGAAGATCACAAATTCAAGACCAGGTTCAGCAAATTGACAAGGTCTTAAACAACTCAGTGAGACACTATCTCAAAAAAAAAAAAAAAAAGGCCTGGGGATGTGGCTCAGTGGTTAAGGACCCCTAAGTACTGGCACCAGTACTTAAAAAAAAAAAAAAAAAGATCCCAGATTTAAACTCATGATATGTGGTTCCAGTTTCTATCCTAAATCATTATGCCACAAATCACCTCTCTAGATCCCTGAAAATCCAAAAAGACTCATCTAGAATCCCCAAATTCTCATAAATTATGACAGACTAAATTACATGATATGCTTATATATTACAGGTGCCCCTGATACCTGCCACACACAAGTGTGGACATCAGCAGTATGATCCCACTTATACTGGTCCTTAATCAGGCAAATTCTTCTAGAATAAATTCCCCAAGCTGACTGAAGGCAATCCAATAATCATAGACCTTTAGGAAGACTTAAAATCCGGCTGCCTTTTGTCCTAAGAGAATTCTGTTTAAAAACAATTATAAACAGAGCTGCAGATACAGCTCAGTGGTAGTGCACTTGCCTAGCATGAGTGAGGTCCTGGGTTCCATTCCCAGCACCAGGATAGAAAAAAAGGAAAGAAACTATTGTTAACAAATGAAACAAGCCTGGTTGAAGTAAGTCTAACAAATTGAATTTGTGGGCTGGGGTTGTGGCTCCAAGGTACAGCACTTGCCTAGCATGTGTGAGGCACTGGATTTGATTCTCAGCACCACATATAAATAAATGAAGAAAATAAAGGTCCATCAACATCTAAAAAAATATTTTAAAAAAATATTGAATTTGCAGCCAGGTATGGTGGCACACATCTGTAATTTCAGCATCTAGGAAGGCTGAGGCAGGGGGGCTGCAAATTGAGGCCAACCTCAACAATTTACCAAGACCCTATCTCAAAATAAAAAATAAAAAGGGAATGTGACTGTAGCTCAGTGGTACTGAATTCAATCCCCAGTACAGAAAGCAAAGTTGTTTTTTTTTTTTAATTTGTAATGATCCAACAACTCCACACCTAAGTAAATATATACACATATATATGTATACACACGTGTGTATGTGTGTATAGAGAAATGAAAATGTACAACTAGACAAAAACCTATACATGAATGTTCATAGTGGCATTTTTCGTAGTCAAAAACTGAAAACAAACGACCATGAACTGATGAAACAGAAAAGCACAACATATATTCATATAAAATGAAAATACTATTTAAACGTAGTACTGATACTTGCTATAACATGCACAAATCTTGACAGGCATGCACCCCATTCACTATGATTCCATTTCTAAGAAATGTCCAGAAGAAGCAAATCAATAGAAAATGGAAGTAGATTAGTGGCTAAAGAGAAGTGGGAAGAGGAAAGAACAAGGAGTAACTTCTGGAAGTGTGGGTTTCTTTTGGGTAACAGAAATGTTCTGGAAGCAGGCAGTGTTGATGGTTATTTATTCTTGTGACTATACCAAAACCACACACTTTGGGGGTTTTTGGTATATTCACAAGAGTTAATATACATATAAAGGATAAAGTTTGTTATAATATGCAAGTTATATATAATAAAGTTGTTATTTTAAAAATTAATTTGGGGGCTGGGTATGGTGGCACAAACCTAGAATTCCAGTGACTTGAGAGGTTGAAGTAGGAGGATCACAAGTTGGAGGTCAGCTTCAGCAACTTAGGGAAGACACCCTAAATAACTTAGTGAGAACCTGTTTCAAAATAAAAAGGACTAGGAATAGCTCAATGACAAAATGCCCCTGAATTCAATCCCCAGTACCGAAAAACAAAAGAAAAAAAATTCAATTTGGGGATTGGGAATGTAGCTCAGTAGTAAAGCACTTATCTAGCATGCATAAGACTCTGGGTTTCAACTCCCAGCATCAAAAAAATTGTTTTAAAAATCAGCAATTTAGAAGATGTCCAATAAATGTTAGCTATTACTGTTACTGTGTTTATAATTTTTCAGCAAACTATGGGCTATCAAAAATGTTTCTGAGGACGTGTAGGGGCAGAGGGGGCACACCTGTAATTCCAGCAGCTTTGGAAGCCGAGACTCAAGAATCAATCAATCAAGAATCAAGAGTTCAAAGTCAGCCTCAGCAACAGCAAGGTGCTAAGAAACTCAGTGAGACCCTGTCAATACAAAATAGGGCTGGGGATGTGGTTCAGTGGTTGAGTGCCCCGGAGTTCAATATCCTGGGTACCCAAAAAAAAAAAAAAAAAAAAAAAAAAAAAAGTTATTTGAATAATATAACAAAAAGAAATAAAAAATTTTACATATATAACAACAAACAACTGAACCATAACAATATCTAATAATGTGCATTTTAATTCTTTCTTTATTATCTTCCTTTAGTCTTTGAAGTGCCTTTTCCATGTGTAAGCTTTTTGCCTTTTTTCTTTGTAAATTCAAAAATATTCTGCCTTCAACTGGGCACAGTGGCACAGGTCTATAATTCCAGCAATTTGGGAGGGAGGCTGTGGCAGGATGATCACAAGTTCAAGTTAAAGCCAATCTGGGCAACTTAGTGAGACTCGTCTCAAAATTAAAAAAAGAAAAAGAAGTGGGAATGTAGTTCAGTGGCAAAGCAACTCTGGTTGAATCCCCATTACCAAAAAAAAAAAAAAAAAAAACTTCCAAGGTTTGTCCGTTTAGAGAACCAAAAATGTGAAAAAAAGTTAGAATAACGAGGGTCTCTACTTAGCTAGAGACAAAGGAAAAAACTAAGACTATAATCACCTCAATAAACAGACATTCAAGGGGAAGAGACCAAGGTGAGCAAGAAGAATCCAAGAAGACTTCTCACAGCAAGAGGGATTTGAGCCCAAGCAACAGAGAAGAAAGAGGGCATCAGCTAGGACTTGGTCCTGCTGTCACCCAGCTGTCACTGGCCATCACTACCCACCAATCTCTCACTCCCATATACTCACCTGCAAGGGGCTATAGTCACTGAGAGGACAACAGGGTCTTGAGGAGTGAGGAAAGGAAGACCTAACAGGAGAGACCAGATCACCTAGCCTTAACTCCCCCAATCCTGCTGCACACGTTTTAATACACAGACCCATTTCCAAACATGCCTATGGGCAAGTACCAGAAGAGCAAGCGAGCAAACCTATTTATTATCACAAACCTAGGACACGCCTCTATACGACTCATAGATCATGTTGCCCAACTTTTTAATGACTCTTCCAGCCCTCATTTCCTTTCTTTTAATTCTCACGTTTAACCTCTTCAGGTGCTCATACCTGGAAAGAGATGGTGTTCGTTCCCCTTATAATCTTGACCTGCCTGCTGGTACTGCACATGCTGCTTTTCAGAGGCACATGTGAAGCTTCCACTCTCACTCTACACTTCTGACAGATTAAGACCCAGAGAATTCTGAAGTGCCTTCTGGATAGATGTTCCACCCAAGGCTACAAAACCCATCCAGATCCCACCCATTATCACATCCTCTTCTGATCCATCCTGTTGCACAGAAACCAACCTAAATTTCCTAGCAGACCACTGACATCTTATCCCCCTGCTGTCAGATCTTCTGACTGATTCTCAGTACTCAAAATTAGACATATGAAATGGATTGCGGGGGGTTTGGTTTCAGATGACCTCACAGGTAGTTCTCAGTCTGGGGGAAAGGGCTACACCAGGGCTCAATAGTATCTTTGGGAAGTGAAGTGATGTGGGTGTGATTCACACTTGTGCATGGTGCTGATGGGAATACAGCCTATCCCTTGGGTGTTCCAGGAGGTGAAAAAAAGCCTGACATCACCAATCTGGCACAAGCCTTACTTGACAAACGAGGGAGGAAATAAATTGCTCTGGACTGCTTCTCTAGGAACTGCCCAACATGACATACAATGGAGCTTTACAGTTTATTTCCTATTCACATACTTAGGCTCTTCCAACTGCCCACACGTTACTATCAGTGCCTGAGCTCATGCTGTTCACTCCCTCCCTCAGTCTGTCCTTAAATCCACAAACCCATCCAGGAAGCATCTGCCCACACCATCCCCCTTAACCCAGTATGATACTGCCTTCCTTTAAATCACCACTGCACTTTGTACCTCACTTGTAGCAATCAGGAATTACATGTATACTGAAAAGATATTTAGCTGACACTGCTGGGAATAAATATTGCCAAACCAGTAACAAGTTCTATTTCAGATGAATCTACAGTTCCTTCAAGGCATGTCTGTCACTGATCTCCACTGTGGACATAATCTTTAAGTCTTCCAGTATAATGGCAGGTGTTTTGCTTTCTGACATTATCAGAGATTTCAAATTTCAAAACTGCAGGTAGGTATTCTTAGAAATTTTGCACAAGTTAAATTCAAGAAGCAATGTTTCAAGTAGAACATTTAAATTAGCAAATGCTTAATTTCAGAGTGCTAAGAAAACTTTAGCAAATGCCTATTCAAAATAGATTTTCTATATAATCTTTCTCAATGCATTAGCAAAGTATGACTATTGGCCAAAATAAATTTTATAAATAAAAATAATAAAAGTTTTATTTATTCAAATGTCTCTAGTTTAAGCAAAATAAGATGATTTCCAAGTTGACATTCCTACAATAACGTTTATCATGGGAATACCTTAGGTATCCATTTAAATTGTTTTCTTCTCTAAGGAAAACATTTAATCTCCAGTGAATATACTTTTTTTAAATCTATGGCTTTTGCAATGTCAACCAATGTCTTTGTATCAATAAATATTCAAAGTACTCGATACACAGTACTACAAAGTGCCCGACAGATGAATAGATGAATAAGCTATTTTTATACAAGAATTTAATAGTGCTTATGCCAACATTCTAAAATACAAAAACTAACCCACTTATTCTAAATTATCAATAAAATATATTCCTTTTAGCCTTAATAGTACAACAGAATTCATATCCACCAACTCTATTTCTTTGTGATATGTTAAACCACACGCATATACATGTACCTGACAGCCTTCCTCCCAGAAAATACAGATAATGAAACTAATCCTTAGCCTGAACAACTCACTGCCCTGCATTATTACTCATTGTAGGCCAGTGGACATATTCTAAAAGTTCAGAACACAAAATGTAACATACATTTTTACCATAATATGTTCCAAAAGGCAAAACATTCAAGTTAACGCCACATCCAATAAAAGGAAAATGCCTAGCAAGCAATATGAAATAGCAGCTCAAAACAGTTAACTCTGCTATTAGAAACATTCACTAGTCAAAATGTCTATCAAAATTTAATGAGATTGGGCTGGGGTCGTGGCTGAGTGGTCAAGCACTGGTTGAGCATGTGTGAGGCACTGGGTTCGATTCTCAGCACCGCATATAAACAAATGAATAAAATAAAGGTCCATCAACATCTAAAAAAAAAAATTAATGAGATTAACTGTTAGTTTCCTCAATTCAAAATATTTAAGCAATGGCATAATAATGTAATAAGTGACTTATCAAAACTTCACTCACTACAAATTCTCAGCTACTAACAATAATTTGTCCAACCAATCTTTGGTGGGTACCTGCTATGTGTAAAACACGCCCTCAGGAGATGCTGAGTATATACAAACGTCTACCCCTAAGAAATTAACAATTTCCTATAAGCACAGGACAAGTTTATAAAGTAGGTCACAACTGTCACTAAAAACAAAATATCACAGAAGTATCAGAAATACACAAGTATTTTTTTTAAGAAAACTAGCCACAATAATTTAATTCAGCATATGCACAGCCATCACTCAAATATTATTTAATTCCTTCAGGTAGGAATTAAAGTTAGCTGAACTTCTCTGCCAAAATGCCTCAATTCTAACTTGAAAAAAACTTTTTCCCTCGTGTCTGTAATTCAGTCTCCATGTTTCAATTCCAGATTCTTGGTACAACGAGGATCGACATGTGATTTCTTAAAGTTAAACCTATTACTATAAAAGACATACTAGAACTAAATTGGCAATAAATGAAACCTTGCAAACAGTCCCTTGTACATACAAGACATAAACCCTTGACACTTGATACGGTTTTCTTCCTTCTCCTGGCCAGCATCTCCACACAAGACAAGAAACTATTCTTCTCAGTCAAAAATCACCTTGTCTCATTTGATGTTAGGACAATCTAAATGGGTTTACATCTGGTTTAATACTAATACCCACACTTACCCCAGTAAGAATTTAAGCATTATTAAAAATGTTTCAAAGTAACCATTTCTACTACCCTAGTCTCAGAAAATGACAGGACACACATTAATTGCCTTCTTAAGACCCTCCCATTTCCTCAAAAACTATTTTGTAAATGCTCTTAAAGCTGGATTCCAATTTAGTTAATCCAGGTTAACAAAAATATAAAGGAAAAGTCTGGGAGGTTGTTGCTACAAGTTGTTTTTTTCACAATTTAGTAAACCACAACTATGTGTTTAAAACAAAGCAGTAATTGTGCGTGGCTTTTTTTTTTTCTTTTTCTTTTTTTTTTTTTTTTTTTTTTTTTAACAAAATGCATCTCAACACCAGCCTGAAAAACTTTCCTGTGAGAAAACAGGAGCGAATTCACCATGGAGAAATTCATTACAGTTCCAGGGAAGACTTTTTACTCAGAAACAGAGTGAAAAGAAAGTCATTTTGTAATAAATCTGACACTTCTGCTGTGACTTCAAAAGTTCATCTTCAACAATTATGTCTGGATGATCAACCGCACATCTTCTGCAACAGGTGCCACAGAACTTGCATTTCCCAAACAAAGCAAGGATCACATCCGGATGCACGTTTCTGCGGTTTTGTATTTTACTTTAGATTTAACCAAAATGATTTTGAATCGAATGGATTACCACATTAGGTTTGGTTTGGTTTTCAACTTTGTTTTTTAATCAACCATTTACTAACAACTGTTGCACACGCCCATTAGCACTTGAATACACACACACACACACACACACACACACACACACCACACCACACCAGATAAGAATCCCCTACCAACTCAACTGATCATTTCCTTAACATAATTTTTAAACCGCACAGTCAGGGGTGAGAAGGGAAGCATGTTTTGTGTGTTTGGGTGCCACAAACCGTCTAAATCCTTAATACCCTTTTAAGGAACAGATAGACAATAAAAATCTACAAGAAACGACATAAGAAATGCAAAGAGGTTTGCAAAACAAGAGGCTTCCTTCATTCCAAAAAGCCCACACCAAAACAAGGGGAGAAAAATGAACGCAATGGATGTGTGTGTGCCAAAGTTTCAATCCTGCCCGGTGGAGACACTGCACTGGCACAAATTTTGAAGAGGAAAAGGGGGGGCTGGGGGTGAGAAAGAGAGCGAGCGAGTGTGTGGCCTGCAAACTGCAACAATGCAATCTCCATTTTGAACAATGCGCCTCTTTCCTCTTGTAAATCTAGTTTTTTGCCACTTGATGTGTCGTCGCATTTCCCCTCCGTTTGGGGGGCGGGCGGGGGTGGGGGGAGACCGGAGCAGGATGCACTCACTGCACACGAGAGGGAGTGAGCGAGGGGGAGGGGGAGGAGGTGAGGAAGGAGTCTGCAGCGCCCGGCCGGGGTGGGTACCTGGAGTGCTGCTGTAGGTGCTATGGCTCCTGAAGCTGCTTTCCGTGCAGTAACTGGCGTCGTCGTCGTCGTCTTCCATCTCCTCCGGATAATCGGAGTCATCGTCGTCCTCCTCCATCTCATCTTCCTCGTCGTCCTCGGAATCCTGGGTCTCCTCGGCGTCGCCGTCCTCCTCCTCCTCTTCCTCCTCCTCCTCGGAGACCATGTCCTCCTCCTCCTCCTCCTCCTCGCTCTCGTGGTCATCGTACACCACTTTGTTGACGGCCCTGCGGGCCGGGGTGGTCCGGGCCAGGTGGCCGCCGCCGCCCCCGCCCCCCGTCCTGCCGCCCCCGCCTCCTCGCCCCCCCCGGCCCGGGGCGCTGGTGCTGGGGGGGGCCGGCGGCGGCGGCGGCGGCGGCTTCCTCCGGCTACTGCTGCCCCCCCTGGGCGAGCTCAGCCGCGTCTTGGGCGCCACCTCAGCCTGGGCGGCGGCCCACCTGCCCCGGCTGCTGCCGCGGTGCCGCGAGCGGAGCCCCCCGATGGGTCCGGACGTGGGCGGCGGCGGCGGCGGCGGCGGCGGGGCCGGGGCGCAGCGCTCCGCAGCGGGAGCCGCGGGCTGCTTGGGCGGCCTGCCCCGCCGGCCCCTCATGTCGGAGCCGCGGCGGGGGGAGAAGGGAAGGCGGAGGGGGGAGGGGCGGGCGCAGGGGGCGGTGGGGGGCGCCGGGGCCGGGTGGGGAGGCCGGCGCGGCCGGGCGGGAGGGGCCCGGCCGGCGGAAGCGGGTGGAGGGAGAAGGCTCAGTCCGAATTGCTGGGGCCCCACTCCGGATCGCCTTCAGCCGCCATCTTGTTTCTTCCCTCTCGCTCGGTGACTGGGGGAACCGACAGCGGCCGCAGGCCCGGAGCGCGGTCACGTGAGCTGCGCCGCCGACGAGCCTGGGACGGAGCGAGGGCGCGCGGCGGCCGCTAGGGGGAGCGCGGGAGCCCCGAGTCGGGGGCGGGGAGCCGGGGAGCCGGGGAGCCGGGGAGCCGGGAACCAGGCGCCGGGGCTCGGCTGGGAGAGGGGCGCGCCGCTCGCGAGCTGCCCCAGCCGGAAGCCTCGGGGACCATAGTCCCCACCCGGTCCCGGCTGGAGCCCGAACGCTGCACAGCCTCCTCCCGGACTCGAACCGGAGGGCAGGAGAGTCCCCAGATAATCATGCCCCTCGCGCCCCCGTGGGGAAACCGGAGCCCTAGAAGGTGTCGCGGAGGGGTCGAGCTAGCGACTTGCCGTGCTAGGCAGCGCCGGCGACCGAGGGAAATTGGGGGCCGGGAGGCTAGCCCCCGGAAATGTGAACTCCGAAGGCTTGGTGGTAGAGCCCTGAAATTGGTTCCAATGACCACTGCTGGGGGACTGCCAGGAACCACGCCCGGGGCTGCCGGCCCGAGGGAGGGTCACTCAGGATCGCGGCATAGGGTCCCCTTCCCGAAAGCCTGGGATAACCTTCTGAACGCAGCTGCGTTCCGCCCTCCCCTCCCCTTTCCCGAAGTCCCAGCTAGGAACTCTGCTACTCGGCCAGAACTTGCCTCGCTCTCCCGCCTCGAGTCGACTTCGAGGTGTTGTATGTTTGTAATAATCGGAAAATAGCTCTAATTTATTTACTTGACAAGTCACTAGGTCTCAACTTGGTCCCTGGAACGAACCATGTTGACGAAATTGCAGGCTCACACCTCGAATCTGTAGGACTCAACCCAGGGGGCCAAGGTTAGCTCCGGGGATCAGAGAAAGGTTTTATAAACACGTACTAATATCTATTGAAATATGAGACAGCCAGAAAGCAAATTAAAGAAAAATACTTAATAGGGTTCAGTCCACTAATTGGCTTCCTACAGTCTACTTAGGAGAATAGAACACGTACATGAAGTGAAAATTAAGCCGGGCACGCCGCACCCACCTATAATCCCAGCGGCTAGGGAGGCTGAGACAGGAGGATCAGGAGTTCAAAGCCAACCTCAGCAATTTATCAAGGCTCTAAGTAACTCAGTGAGATCCTGTCTCTAAATTTAAAAATTACAAGGGCTGAGGTTGTGGCTTAGTGGTTAAACGCCCCTGGATTCAATCCCCGGTTACAACAAAAAAATTTTATAATACATATATATATATAACATACATATATACAAAATACATATATATATGAAACACATATATATGAAATGTAAATTGAAATGCAAGCAACAGCCAGGCGCAACACTCGGCAACTGCTGAGGGTTAGACAGGAGGCCCGAAATTTCTCCAGACCACCCTCAGCAACTTGGATCCTGTCTTAAAATAAAAAGGACCAAGGATGTAGCTTACTGGTAAAGCACCCTGGATTCAATTCCCAGTACCAATAAATAAATAAAATACAAGGACTGATTGCCAAATGCATTCACTGTAATTCGGTTGAGCACCAACCAGATAAGTAATGAAAATACATAAAGCAGGCAAGGTGATGGCTTTGGCAAACGGAAGTGCCCGTGTTTTGTTTAATGAAGACATCTATGGGAATGCAGCCCTAAATGGGGAGAGAATATCAGAGTGTGGTTTTCATAAGAAATCTCTTGATTTTTAGATGTTGGCAAAAGTCAACTTCTTTAAAACCCTTCAGATTGGTTAAAATAGTGTGGTACAAGTAGGGTGCCGTGGCGCACACTGGTAACCCCAGAGGCTCGGGAGACTGAGGCAGGAGGATTGCCAGTTCAAAGCCAAACTCAGCAATTTAGTAGGCCCTATGTTAACTTAGCAAGACCAAATGTAACAAAACAAAATATAAAAAGGACTGGGGAATGTGACTCAGAAGTGCCCCTGGGTTCAATTCCTTATAAAAAAATAAATAAATAAATAAAAAATTAGAACAGTTACAACCCAGAGTCTGTAAGTTTACTTATAGACTTTCAAATGGAATCCAAGCTCTCAAGCTGTTGCCTTCCATCTGGCTCAGATTCTTGATATTTCATAGGCCTTTCCACTGTTCCAAGAAGCTAGCTACTTTGGTTGTTGGTGTGCACAATAAGGTTAGTGAGGGCTGGGGATATAGCTCAGTCGGTAGAGTGCTTGCCTCGCAAGCCCAAGGCCCTGGGTTCAAATCCCCAGCACTGCAAAAAAAAAAAAAAAAAAAGTAAGGTTAGTGAATCTAATAGGACAGTCTTCTTTCACTGTGAAGTTAGCTCCTTAAGCAGATACCATGATGAATAAGATACCATGTTATTGAGTTAGGTATTCAGAAAACTCACATAGATGTTGATAAAAGCTTGGCTAGCAGAAAAAGCAGATCCAAATTCAGTATAAACACTTTCCCAAGATAACTGACTCACTGTCCCTCCATGATAGAAAGAGTCCATTGTAATGATTCCTTTTAAAATGGTCACTTGACAGTGGCAATAGCCAGGTCATCCTGGTGTGGAGAAACCCATGATGAGCCTGTCATAACCTCAGTCCCAGCCTTATTGCCATTTTGTTCAGGTCCCCAGTAAACAGGCACTGGCTTGACTAGAGGAGAAGCTTGATTTGCATCACAGGTGGCTCTTCTCATCTACTTGCTTCCTTTTTATTTCCTTCTTTTTTTAGTTGTAGATGGACACAATACCTTTATCTTATGTATTTATTTTTATGTGGTGCTGAGGATCGAACCCAGGACCTCCTGCATGCGAGGCAAGCGTTCCACTGCTCAGCCCCAGCCCCAGCCCCCAACTTGCTTCTTAAAACTTCCTTAGCAATGAGAACATTTTGATAAGTGTTCAATATGAGACACAAATAGTCTCTAGGTCTACTCGGAGATGTTCTTCTACATCCTCATTCCCAAACCTCCTTGTCACCAATCTAGTTTCATGACACCTGGTCCCTGGGTTGAATAGTCTTTCTCATGGCAAAGAGAATCAAAGAGTACAACTCAAACCTCCATCCACTAGGAAGGTTTCTTTTTGTCTCTGTCTTTCAAGAACACATAGTGCAGTTCTACCCTGTCCAGCTGATGCCATCCTTAAATCAAATATTCACCTCAGTCCCCTGGTCCAGAAGGACATGGCATGAATTGAGGGAGTGGTGACAACGAGATAATGAGGTGAGAAAAAGCATGCTTGGCGTTGCACTGCATCTGTGCTTCACTGGAACCTGTTCAGACCCGCTCACATATACCATGCTTCCTGGGGAAAGGAGTGCTACTGGGCACTTTACGGCTAAGTGGAACAGATACTCAGTACACAGTAAGCTACGCAGTATGTGGTCATCTGACTTTTCATCTTTGTTAGGGCCCAGGGGCAAATTAAAAGCAGTTTCCAAAAAGAATAGTTATTAGCCAAAGAGCAAGACTTGGTTCCAAAACTCTAAGCAGATGCATGGTGATGTTCCTTTGGGGGTTTGTCAACCCAGAGTTCGACTGTGCATGGAGGATCATGGGATACCCTGGATCGTGGGGCTCCTTGCACAGCAGTCTGGATCTGCTGAAGAACCTCCTGCTCTGCCTTGTGGCTCAACATTAGCAAGCTTCGGGTCACTTCCAAAATGGGATGAAGTGTTATATGCAGATGAGGTATATATAAATCCAGAGCACCCAGTACTGTCAAGAGGAACCACACCAGCTTTGGCCACAACCACTTATCTAGAGACTTGCCTTTAATTCCAAGTGACACGGGTGATTTTGTTGAATTGTTTCCACTGTTTGCCAACAGTGAGGTGTGAATGGCACTCATCTGGCTGTCAGTCTCATACCTTAATAATATATGCATCGTCTTTACCCTCAGCCTCAAAAATTAGACTGACAATCACAGACCATGCCAGCCCATTTCTCCGAGAAGATGCCCTACAACCACTCTGATACCAATTTGTCAGTAAAGCCCTTGGTTGTTAGCAACAGAAACCAGCACTGCCTGCTTCCATTCACAGAATCACTGAGAGTATCCAAGAACTAGGCTCTGAGGCTTTGCATCCAGGAAGGGTCCAAAATCAGGCTACAGAATTGAACCCGGAAGACAGCAAGGCTGCTGCCACCTGGCACCAGGCCCAGCTTGCCCTGGTAACAGTGCCAAGGCTGCATGCTGGCCACTGATTCTTAGCAGCACTCACTTCCAGTTAAAAGGTTGAGGTTGAGGCTGGGAGAGTAGCTCAGTGGTACAGCATGTGCTTAGCATGTATGAGGCCTTGGTTCAATGCCCAGCACCACAAAAATAAAAAGCATAAAAATAAAAGGCTGTGGCCTGTGTGCCTGAGTCCAGGGTCTAGCCGTGGACAGTCCAGACCCAGCATCTCTGCTCCCTTAACTGACTGCAGGCTTTACCTCCTAATGGGAGGAATGCCTTAAACCTGGGGGAAGGATGAGATTGGATGGAAAATTAGGAGGTGATTAGTACTGTGACCTTAAGTCATTGAATGCTGAGCCCTGGGATCCTCACCAATCAGGAGGCTGGATTAGAACGGTAGTTTCCAACACTTTTCACATTAAAGCACCCAATGAAAATTAGAGAAGCATATGGAATGTGGTTTTTAAAATACTTTATAGAATGTAATTATAATAAAAATTAAAATATAGCATGAGAAGATTTATATATATATATATATATATTTTTTTTTTTAGTGGTAGATGGACACAATACCTTCATTTTATTTTATTTATTTTTATGTGGTGCTAAGGATAGAACCCAGGGCCTCACATGTGCTAGGCAAGCCTAGAGAAGATATTAAATGCTAAAAAGGTAGCACTTTGGGGTAGGGAGGGGGCGGGGGAAGGAAAGATAATAGAATGAGACAAACATCATTACCCTATGTACATGCACGATTACACAAATGGTGTGACTGACTCTACTTTGTGTACGACCAGAGAAATGCAAGGTTGTGTACGGTGAATCAAAAAATAAAAAATAAAAACAAAGCTCAATGCAAATGAGACCATGAGAAAGATTAGTTGCTATTGGCATTGTAAGTTGGTAGAATTGTATTATATAAAATTTAACAGTATACATCAAAGGTGATAGGAATGGAAAGTCTCTTCCCCTGTTCCACAAATTCCTTAGGGTGAATTTTGGGGAAAATAATTTGATAGTAAGAGAACATGAGTTCATTAGAGGTGTTTTATAATAAAATTTAACCAGACCAAAAAAAAAAAAAAAGGTAACACTTTGCAAAAAGCTCTCCCTGCCACCACTCCCCAGTGGGGATTAACACCAGAGCTATGTCCCCAGCCCTTTTTATGTTTTTGTTTTATTTTGAGACAGGGTCTTGCTAAGTTGCCTCTGACTTGTGGTTATCTTGTTTCAGCCTCCTAATAACTGGGTTCACGGGTGTGTGCCAGCATGCCTGGCCTGATCAAGATTTTTTTTTAATTTTTTTTATTTTGGCGGTGCTGGAGATTGAACCCAGGACCTTGTGCTTGCAAGGCGAGCACTCTACCAACTGAGCTATCTCCCCAGCCCAAGATTCTTTTAACAGTGATTTCTTTAAATAACAATTAACTATTTGCAACAGTAGATGATCAAGGAAAGAAAAAAAAAAAAAAATCAAACTGGCTTTTATAATTATTCACACATTTACAGCAGTAGGAATTATATTTAAGTTATGCTTAGACTGGGGAAGTGGTTCAGTGGTAGGGCACTTGCCTGGCATGCAGGATACTATGAGTTTGAGTCTCAGAACTGAGAGAGAGAGAGAGAGAGAGGGACAAAGAGAGAGAAAGAAAGAAGAGAGAGAAAATAAAAGAAGGAAGGAAGGGAAGGAAAGGAGGAGGGAGAGAGAAAAACAGCTAGATTACTTGGTGCAGTGGCACATGCCTATAATCCCAATGACTTGGGAGGTTGAAACAGGAAGATCACAAATTTGAGGCCAGTCTCAGCAATTTAGTGAGACCTTATATCAAAATAAAAATAAAATTAAAAAACTGAGCCAGGCAGGGTGGCACACACTTTTATTCCTAGTGGCTCTGGAGGCTGAGACAGGAGGATCACAAATTCAAAGCCAGCCTCAGCAACCAGCAAAGTCCTAGGCAATTTAGTGAGACCCTGTCTCAAAATAAAATATAAAAAGGGCTGGGAATGTGGCTCAGTGGTTAAGCACCCTTGGGTTCCATCCCTGGTACCATAAATAAATAAATAAATGACTTGGATGTAACTCAGTGGTAAAGTACCCTTGGGTTTTAATTCCCATTGCCCCCCACAAAATTATATTTAATCCTCCTTCATTGACAAACACACTTAGAAAATTTCTTGAGGATTTTAGATCGAATCACATTTTTTCCTAGCTAATATTTCGATATAATGATGAAACTCTCATTTATAGAGCACAAACACATTATCAGAACAGTCACCTGCCTGCACTATTAGTGAATGCTTCATAACGGCAAACAAATTATCCAATATAAAAGTGTGCAAATAGAGTTTTTGAGTTGCCTGCCCCAGAACCCCATCACATACGCCACTCACACCCATGCACACTTGTATCTTCCTGCACATTGGCTTGTGCCTCATACCCTTTGGACACCTCACAAACTCTTGCAGCATCTGTATGAGCCTCTTGTCCATGCAGTCAATGATGTGCTGGGCACCTGACTGCCGATGGTTGCCTCCTGCTTACCCAGTGACCCTACTCTGTGATTCTTCAGAGAATGAGGCTGTAATCAATAGAAGTGACTGGTCTACATGGTCCAGGCGCTCTAAGGTCTCCACCTATCCATTTCCCATCCACTGGGCACTGTGGGTGCTACACCTCCCTGGTCGGCAAGATCTGGGTGAGATCGTCTCCAAGCTTCCTTCCAATGATTGCGATCCTGTGTGGCTCCTACTGGGATGTACTGAATTTGGCTTACTGATAGGAGGTAAGGAGGTAGAAATGTCCTGAAGATGGTTTGAAATGTGGACTGGAGCTCTAGAAGGATTGAGACTGTAGTGCAATTTGGGAATCAACCTCACTGAAGTGAAAATGGCAGCCAGGCCGGATGTGGCGGTGCACTCCCGTAATCCCAGCGATTTGCTAGGCTAAAACAAGGATTTTAAATTCAAGGCCAGCCTCTGCAATTGAGCAAGATTCTGGCTCAAAATTTAAAAAAATGAAAGAGAGGTTGGGGATGTTGCTCAACTGTGAAGCACCCCTGGGTTAAATCCCCCGGACCAAAAAAGAAATGGGGGCCAGGTGGATTAAAGGAAGTATTAGAGAAGACAGTGCAGAGAGAGAAAGAGCACCTCATGTAAACCCTGTGGAATCGCCTGCATCTGGGAGCTAGAAGAAGAGGAAGCGCAGTCTATTTGATGAGATAGGGAATGATCACTCAGTATCAATACTGGCTTTGGGATAAGTCACTGCCAAATTGAAAATCAAAGACAGATTGTATAAACTATGCCCCCAAACTTGCAAACCTCAAATCCTGGTTTTCCTCTGTCTTATGTCTTTGGCCACTCCCTCAGTTTTGTTTGTTTGTGTGTTTGTGGTGGGTAGTGGACTTGTTTGCATCTACCTGTTGGTTCATTTAGGCTTCCCTCCCCCTTATAGTTCCCCTGGACCCGCTGGTTCCCTCTGATAGCTGCTGTAGTTGCCAATCAATGCACTCATGGGTCCCAAACCAGCATCTCTTGTCTGGGACTGTGCTCAGATCATTTGTTTCTCAAGCTATTTTTTCACAAGTTTTCTCACTTCTATGGTGCCGGGGATAAAAGTCCCACTATTCTGCTTGCTCCATCTTCTGGGTAGTCCATCACTACCTGTTTGGGGAGGAATACAGCTTGACTCCAGCTGAGAAAACAAACCTGATGTACCTAAAGATGAGGCCACTCTGGAAGTACCCTGCACAGGGAAACAGTGATTGGTGACCAACTGAACCCACATTGCCAAGGACATCCCCAGTTTTAGCACTAAAATTTTTGCATCCCAGACAAACTGAGTGGTTGGGCACCCCACCTGAAGGTATCCTTTGTGAGGTATGGAAAGAGAAAAGGTTTGGCAAAAGGGTGACTGTGCCGATCAAGCACAGACATTTTAGGAATGCTTGGGAGGTCCCCAGGGACTTTGCAGAGATCTATGAGAGCAGGTGGGAGCAATGAGGCAGAGAAATTTGAGTAAAGGTTAAGTTGACTTCACTGAAACCCACAGACTGGAGAGGCCCAGGGTCTTTTTTGGATATATTTACATAACCAAGACCACACCAGAGACCACCAGACACACAATTTTCTCTAGTGTGTTTTGTATCTGTTACTTTTTCAAACATTTTTTTTTTGTACTGGGGATTGAACCCAGAGGAGCTTAACCACTGAGCCACACCTCCAGCCCTTTTTTGTATTTTATTTAGAGACGGGGTCTCCCTGAGTTGCTTAGGACCTTGCTAAGTTGCTCAGGCTGGCTTTGAACTTGAGATCTTGCTGCCTCAGCCCCTGAACCACTGGAATTACAGGCATGTATGCACCCGGCACTATCAAACATTCTTTCATCTTATCAGCTGCATAATATTCCCTCGAGATCCTTATTATGTTTCAGAAATTTTCCCATTATAAATACATCTTTGTGCTGTTATAAAATTACCAAAAAAATTTATAGCAATTTAAAGATTTTAATTGGCGTTAGGTATTTATTTAGTATACTGGTGATTTAATCCAGGGGCACTCTACCACTGAGCTACATCGTCAGCCTTTTTAAGGTTTTGTAGAGATAGGACCTTGCTAAGTTGCTGAGGCTGGCCTTGAACTTGTGAACTTTCTGTCTCACCCTCCAGAGTTGCAGGGATTACAGGAGTGCCCCACTGTGCCTGGCTTGAAATCAGCATCACTGTACACCTTTTAAAAGACATTGATGGTTAATTTGTATTAGTTCATCACCACATCTTTTGCCTGGCTTGCTCTACTGAGTGTCCTCTCAGAGAAGTATCTATGTATGTCTTTATTTTTGGTTACATGTGCTGCTCCAGTGACCATCCGTGTCTCTCATCTGTACCTCTCTTACTATGTTGGATTTACACATCCAGTCCACCTGAAAGTAAAGGTTGAACTTTATCTTGTCCATGTCCTTCCAGGCAGCCCGTGTTCATGGTCAAGGTGCAAGAAAAGCTTGTTGAATGTACAAAAGGAGAACACAGCTCAGTGAGAGTGAAAGGAAGGATTATTTCAGGATCGAGCAGACTAGGACCCCCTGACAGGTAAGGACAGACAGTCTTGAAGGTACTCAAAGAAGGTAGTATCCTCAGGAGTTGGGGAGGACTTGAGCCAGGAAAGCATGCTGTTCTGGACTTCGCAAATAAAGGACCCATGAGATCCTTTTTCACTCACTCAAGCAATATTTTTGAATGCCTACTGGGTGCTGATAGGCCTACAGTGCTGCTTTGGATAAGGTAGAGAGAGAGGATTTGTATGAAGTGACATCTGAGTCACAACCTGAACATTCAAGCAGTGGTCCATGTGAAGAGCTGGGGAAGAACATTCTAGACAGAATGGACCCAACATGCTTGGGAAACAATAAAAACATGAAATTAGTTGGGGGCAACTATGTGATCCTGGGCAGTTTTCTTAACCTCATCCATAAAATAGGAATGACTCTCATACCCACCTTATAGGGTTGTTACAAAGAGTCAAAGAAATAATGCGTATAAAGAGTCTACTCTGGGGCGGAGAGTGTAGTTCAGTGACAGAGCACTTGCTTAGCATGTACGAGGGGCTGGGTTCAATTCCCAGCAGCAGGGCAAAAAAAAAAGCCTGTCATGGTGCCTGAAACCTAGTGAACACTAAATAAAGGTTGGCAGTAATAGTAATTATCATGAGTTTATTGGTATTTACTATTTTATTAATAAAACACTGAGAATTCATGGACTGCAACATGGTATCGTCCAATGTAATTACTCCGGCCTCAGGTTTGGATTCATTCCCAGGACTATCAAATAATAGCATAGTTCTTTACTTCTCTAAGCATTAGTTTTTTTAGTTGTGAAATAAAGATAAAAATAGAACTTATTGCATAGGATTATTTTAAGGATCGAATGAAATAATACACATGGAGTATTTAACAGAGGGCCTTGGTAATATGGGAAATTCACCATTTTTATCTTTGGGCTGGGGATTTAGCTCAGTACCAAAGTGCTTACCAAACACTAATTGTCTTTTAAGCTTGTGGAGGTTATTTGTTTGTTTGTTTGTTTGTTTGTTCACTGTGGAGTGGGGAAGGACTAGAGATTGAACCCAGAAGCTTGGACAAGCTTGGACGTTCTAGGCAAGCAGGGGATTACAGATGTGCACCACCATGACCAGCTTTGTGAAGGTTTTAAATCTGTACCATTCCTTCTTCCTCCTGAGAATACCATCAGTTAAGCCAGGAACGGTGGCACACCCCTGTAATCCCAGCAATTTGGGGGATTGAGGCAGGAGGGTTTCAAGTCTGAGGACAGCTTCAGCAACTAAGCCAAACCCTCAGCAATTAGACCCTGAAGCAAAAAATTTAAAAGGCTGGGAATGTAGCTCAGTGGTAAAGTGCCCCTGGGTTCTAAAAAAGAAAAGAATACCATCAATCTTGCTAGCCTGAGCCCATCTCCCATTTACCCTTTAATGCTCTGTTAGCTATGTGAATAATTCTCCTATTTGCATTCATATGAACTTAGATGAGTTTTGGGCCTCACACACAAGCATGTTTTAGTAACACGTTTCTTCTAAATTTATTAATTACATAAGAAAAGGATCACTGTATTCTTCTGATTTTAAAAATCAAAATATTGTTAAGATTACAATCTAAATCACAATAAGATGCCATTTCACATCCACTGTTAATTATTTTTTAAATGAAAAGAACACGTTTTGGAGCTAGGGCTGTGCTCAGTGGTAGAACACTTGGCCTGGCATGCCTGAGATATGGTTCTGTCCCCAGAGCTGCAAAAAAAGAAAAGAAAAAGAAAAAAGAAAGAAAGAGGAAGAAAATAAGAGTTGTTCGCAATGATCTGGGGAAACAGCCACCTTATATATTGTTGGTGAGAATGGAGAAAGGTACCAACTACACTCTGGAAAACGTTTTGGCAGATCCTCAAAATATTAAACCTAAACCAGGTGCCATGTTGTGCACCTGTCCTCCCGGTTACTATGAAGGCTGAGGCAGAACAATGGTAAGTTTGAGGCCAGCCTCAGCAAGATAGGAAGATCCTGTTTCAAAATAAAAAAATAAAAAGGCCTGGGGACGTAGTTCAGTGGTAGATCACCTCGGTTCAATCCTCAGTACTGAAAAAAAAAAAAATTTAAGACAGTAAATTTTATGTTCTATGTATAATACACACACACACACACACACACACACATACATCTATATATATCTTTCTGCAATATTTTTTTAAAGTGTGCTTAAGTGAAAGAAGCCAGACATAAAAGGCTTCTCTTGTGGAATCACATATTGTATGATTCAGTAGTTTATATGAAATGTCCAGAATAGGCAAATCCGTGGAGACAGGAAGTAGATAAATGGTTGCCACGGGCTGGAGAGGGGAAAATGGGAGTGACCGCTACTGATTCCAGGGCTGCTTTTTGCAGTAATGAAAATGTTCTGGAATCAGATAGCAGTGATATTTGCACAGCCTTGTAAATATACTAACCCACTGAACTGGGTACTTTTTGAAAAGGGCGAATTTTATGGTATATGAAATATATTTAAGTAGAAATTGATAAAAAATAAGTTTTATGAGAAATGAGGGGAGGTTACAGATTTGCCTTCTTTTCTTTAATTAGTATCCCTTAAACAGGGCATGGTGGCACACTGCCTGAAATCCCCAAGACTCCAGAAGCTGAGACAGGAGGATGGTACCAGCCTTAGCTACTTATTGAGATCCTGTCTCAAAGTAAAATTTTAAAAGGGGGCAGGGATGTAGCTCAGTGGTAGAATGCCCCTCAGGTCAATTCCCAGTACCAAAAAATAAAATAAAATAAAATAAAATAAATAATCAGTACTCCTTGCCTTGTGGCCACGAAGTTTCTGGTCTTTTTTGTAACTATATATATACATATATATATTTATTTATTTTGGTGCTGAGGAATCGAATCCAGGGCCTTGTGCTTGCAAGGCAAGCACTCTACCGAATGAGCTATCTCCCCAGCCCTTTTGTAACATATATAGACATAGATATCTAGATATTTCTGTATCTATATTTACATATCTCCAGAGAAAATATGCAAGATGTTTTGGCAATTTGTTTTCCTTTTTGATTTTTACACTTAAAATTTTTTTTTCATTGACTGAGTCTATGATTCCACAATCCTCCCTTCCCCCATGGACTTTATACCTCATTTGGACTCTGCTTAGATTGACCTAGTTTTCTCTTTAATCAAATCTTCAGGAACCATTTATTACCATTAAAAATGATCCAACAGGCTTTATTTTTATCACCGTCAAAAATCCCCTTTTCTGGATGATGCAGTTGCAAAATAAAGAATGTTATCACTTACCTAATCAGCAAAAGACCACGTTTACAAATAAAATTTGAAAAGTGCACGCCAACAGGCTTACCTGATGCTAAAAATGACTGCAGCTGGAAGCTGCCAGTCCACCAGACAATGGTCTTAGATTTTCTGTGTGCCCCGAAAGCCTTGACAAATGTACCGCCCCGCCTCTTGATAAGGAAATCAATTACCACATTCTGAGTGAAGAGAATGGAATGATTAAGAATCAAAATGGAGAGAGTGAACCAAACTGGCAAGAGACATTCATCTCAAGCCAGTGTTGCTTTGCCTGAAATGAAAGTCTTTCTGTCTTCAGATAGTCCTGACTCTTGTGCTGTCTTTCTTGAGGCCTCCGAAGCTCCTGGGAACACCCACTTAGAAGCAGCTGCCAGGCTGCGGCCACACCCGCTGTCGTTTTTCTCAGTTTGTCAGGACGGTTACTATACTACAGAGAGAGATGCCTCTGATCCTCCTTGCCACAGACATCCCATTCAAGAATCTGCAGCCCTGTTGGCCTGACGGTGCAAAACAAATTTCGTTTCCAGGGGGAAGTTACACACTATCTTTTTTTTTCTGAGCTGGATTTCCATCACCCTTGAGCTGCTTCTTTTGGCCCTCCCTGCTTTCTGAACAGGCCTGGCTGAGAGACAGGGAGGCAAGTACCGATTTTTCAAAGCCCCATTTAGTCTTCTTAATGGGTCATTCACACGGAGCAATGGAGGGACAGAATATTTTTATTTCCCGATCAGCTAAAGCTGCCTGGAGTAATTTCAGCCATTTCGTTATCCTCTCACCCTCCCAAATGCTGCTTTCTCAGCCAGGAAGCTATAAAGTCAACATCTTAGGAGATTCAGAATTTTATTAAACATTTATTTGCATTACACAAAAGTGAATGTATGTTAGCTTGATCATCAAATGAATGACCTTTTTTTAGAAGAAGGAAAGTGATAAATTAAACACACTGCACATTTGCCAGCCAATGCTGAAGGCATATAGGATTTTCTTTCTTCTCTCTCTATATTTATCTTTTCCCAGTAAAGGGAATCCAGGGGCACTTAACCACTGACCTACATCCCCAGTCTTTTTTTATTTTTTATTTTGAGACAGGGTCTTGCTAAATTGCTGAGGCTGGCCTTGAATTTATGATCCTCCTGCCTCAGCCTCCTGAGTTGCACCATTGCACCCTGGCAGGATTTTCTTTTCTCCTAAAATAAGTAAGAGGTTGGGGGAAAGCTCCCCACACCTTGGCTGCTGGGATAGCGTACCCATAAATTGAGACTGGAAGGAATGGGTCTGCTTTGCACTGCCCTGGGAATACACACACACACACGCACACACGTCCTCCAGACCAAGCATGACCAGGCTGACCTAATGTAAAGCAGTCTCCTCCCAGACTGTGCCTCATTCTCCGGCTTCTCTTTTATTCAGAAAACTAGACCCGAATGTTAGAGGGAAGGACTGGTTGGTGGTCTTCCAGACATGCCTCAGCCTGTTTGCATCATCAAATCCTTGGTCAGAATAGTGGCTCAGAAAAGAACAAATGGAATCCCTCAGATCACCTGCAGCTCTGCCACCTCCCTGACCACTCTGTTAGGGAAGGCTCTCCATAACTGAGAAGGGGCCAGCCAGCCTGCAGGACACAGGGTGATGAAAGTCTTACCAACTCCTCGATCCAACCCTGCTTGCAATTATTTTATTAAAGGTGTCATATGCATCTTTGTCCTAGAAACACTCAGAGCGCATTGTGATCAGAAAAGCTTTTAGGCTGTGTCATGGAAGGATTCTGTGGTAAGGCTGGATTTGGAGTGCTTTATGAGAAAATTGGAGTGTAGTATTTAAAACCCAGGTCCCTCTGAATCTGAGGACATGGGAGTTAAAAAGAAATTTAAGGACATGGGAGTGCTGTTAGGCATGGCAAAACCCCTGCTCTCCTCCAGGTCTGATGAGAGGGTCCAGCCCAACTTTCTGAGTTGTGGCATCCTCTTCTACTGGGTGACATCCTCATTCATGTGCAGAAGGACCTGAGCCTTGGTCCAGCATTTCCAGATTAACTGCAGGGGCGCCACCTCCAGGTCAGTCCTCCAAAGTGCAGTTTTGTGAACCAGAGTTGTTCCCGGCGGTGCATCCTCAAGATGAGGGGTGAAGGGTCTGTGCTACTGAATTGAAGACACCCCGCAAAAAACCCACAACATTCGAGAATGGGTTCTTAGGGGTCAAGGCTTTAAGTGGTCTATCCCTTTTTCCTCCACCTTGTTTGCCCCAAGTGACCTCAGAAGAGAGATGTGATTCCTTTGGTAATGTCCTTAAGTGTTTTATTTCAGGAATGAACGATTCTTTATTTCTTTCATCTTTTTGTGGGGGTGGGTACCAGGGATTGAATGCAGGGGCACTCGACCACTGAGCCACATCCCCAACCCTATTTTGTATTTTATTTAGAGACAGGGTGTCACTGAATTGCTCAGTGCCTGGCTTTTGCTGAGGCTGGCTTTGAACTTGTGATCCTCTTGCCTCAGCCTCCTGAGCCGCTGGGATTACAGGTGTGTACCACTGCCCCTTTTTTTAAAAAGATTTAAGTCAAGGTTCAGTATGTTGCCCAGGTTGCAAATGATCCTTCCATCTTGATATCCCAAGTGCTGAGACTTCAGATGCATACCATTACACCTGGCTATAACTTTTTGTTCTTTTTTAAAAAAAATATTTTTAATTGTAGATGGATACATTATCTTCATTTATTTTTTTTATGTGGCACTGAGAATCGAACTCAGCGCCTCACACGTATTAAGCAAGTGCTCTACCACTGAGCCACAACCCCAGTCCTCTCTGTTCTTATTCTCCCTCAAATCAGCCTATCCTTAATCCTCAAGGCCAATCCTTCCAAATGATCTCAAACCATACACAAAAGTTAATCCAAGAGATCCAAGATGGCGGACTAGAGGGAAGCTGCATTCCTTGTCGCTCCGTAACTCTGGTTTCAAGCAGAGGATATCTGTTTCTAGGTGAGGCAGTTTTTGCTGCTTATTGATCCCCTGGTGTTTACCCCATTTGTCTGCTGTGATCACCTGCAGTCTGCCAGCATATCAACGCCTTTTTTGAGTGCAGATTGCTCACTGTCAGGCGCCTATCATGCGCTATTTGCCTGCCTCTCGCCGGTCCATCGCCTGCCTTATACCTACCTATCCATCACCCAACGCACGAGGTTCACCTCTCGATGGTCCGACAACATCAGCAAACTGATCGCCAACCGCCAATGGAGCACCAGCTGCCTGCTGTTGCCTGGAAGTTCACTGTTGTAGTACCTGCAGGTTTGATTACACGTGGCTGCTGCCAATTTGAGACAACAGCCAGGCCCTGTAGAACCCCTGGCCGGACTGACTGAAACTTGTCTCTAGGATACCTCAGCCCGACCGATCACTCCCTGCCTCTGGGGCCCTCACATCGACTGACTGCTCCCTGCCGCCAGGACCCCCAGACCAACTGACTGCGCCCTATCACTGGGACCCCAGACCAACTGATTGCACCTGGCCTCCAGGACCCCACAACCACACCAAACACACCCGACCTCCAGGACCCCTGCCGGACCAACCGCATCCCACCTCCAGGACCTCCAGCTGACCACATCCACCCCTGAGCTGCAGCTCCCATTTGCCAACACATTTCAAAGCCAGGCCATCTTGGATAATCCTGGAAGCAGTAGCTCCGATCTTTGGGTGGGGCAAATCCCATCCTGAGATGCCTGCTGGAGGCTTGAAGCTCATTGTCAGGTACCTCTCATGCACCAGGCTACTAAACACTTGGAGGTTTCATTAGTATATGACTGTTATACAGTAGATTTTCTTTTTTAAAAAATTTAAGTTTTTATTTCTTTACTTTTCTTGCTCTCTTTTCCTTTTGTTTACCTGTTCCCTCAGAGTCTCTTTCTCCCTTTTTTGCATGCTAACATCCAATTTCTTTTGATTACACTCTCACCCTTTCTATTTTCTAGAACTTCTGTATATTCTTTTCTTATCCCATTAACAGCCACATTCTACACCCCTCTGCATCCTCTTTGTCCTCCATTAGAAACTGCAGACCTTATTTCAAACCTGTTTGTTTTACTGAAGATAATATTTGAACTCATTTTGTTTACTATGACAATTTTGTTATTGTCCCCATAGGGGCTATTTGGTCTAGGATTGCAGTGTCTGATTTGGGCACTGCTAATATTGATCTCCCCTTAAAGAAAGGGTTTTGGAAACCTATAGGGCCACTATAAGCCTATAGGGGGAAATCTGCAATACCCCAGATCTGCACTGCTAGAGGGGAAGATACATGAACAACATGAAAAAACAAGGGAAGAAAATGATCCAAACAAATCTAGATTCTATATTAATAGAATCCAATGACAGTATGTTAGAAGAAATGTCAGAAAAGGACTTCAGATTATACATGATTAAGATAATTCACGAAGCAAAGGATGAGATAAGAGAGCAAATGCAGGCAATGAATGATAATACCAATAAGCTGAAAGAGCACCTGCAGGAAGCAAAAGATCATTTCAACAAAGAGATAGAGATTCTAAAAAACAAAACAAAAAAACCCCCGGAAATCCTTGAAATGAAGGAGACAATAAACCAAATAAAAAACTCAATGGAAAGCATCACCAAAAGACTAGACCACTTGGAAGACAGAACCTCAGACAATGAAGACAAAATATTTAATCTTGAAAATAAAGTTGCCCAAACAGAGAATATGGTAAGAAATCATGAACAGAATCTCCAAGAACTATGGGACATCATGAAAAGACCAAATTTAAGAATTATTGGGATTGAGGAAAGCACAGAGATACAAACCAAAGGAATGAACAACCTATTCAATGAAATAATATCAGAAAATTTCCCAAACCTGAAGAATGAAATGGAAAATCAAATACAAGAGGCTTATAGAACACCAAATGCACAGAATCACAACAGATCTACACCAAGGCACATTATAATGAAAATGCCTAACATTCAAAATAAAGATAGGATTTTGAAGGCCGTGAGAGAAAAGCATCAGATTATATATAGGGGGAGACCAATACAGATAGCAGCCGACTTCTCAACCCAGACTCTAAAAGCTAGAAGGGCCTGGAACAACATATTTCAAGCTCTGCAAGAACATGGTTGCCAACCAAGAATCCTATACCCAGCAAAACTAACCTTCAGATTTGAAGATGAAATAAAATCCTTCCATGATAAACAAAAGTTAAAAGAATTTACAAATAGAAAGCCTGCACTACAGAATGTTCTCAACAAAATATTCCATGAGGAGGAAATGAAAAACAACAATGGAGGTCAGCAAAGGGAGGAACTACCTTAGAGAAAAACCACTCAAAGGAGAAACCAAGCAAACTTAAAAACCAAAAATAAGCCAAATGACTGGGAATACAAATCATATCTCAATAATAACCCTGAACGTTAATGGCCTAAACTCATCAATCAAAAGACATAGACTAGCAGAATGGATTAAAAAGAAAGACCCAACAATATGCTGACTGCAAGAGACTCATCTCATAGAAAAAGACATCCACAGACTAAAGGTGAAAGGATGGGAAAAAACCTACCACACACATGGACTCAGTAAAAAAGCGGGGGTTTCCATCCTTATATCAGATAAAGTGGACTTCAAGCCAAAGTTAGTCAGAAGGGATAAAGAAGGACATTTCATACTGCTTAAGGGAACCATAAATCAGGAAGACATAACGATAGTAAATATTTATGCCCCAAGCAATGGTGCATCCCTGTACATCAGACAAATCCTTCTCAATTTCAGGAATCACATAGACCACAACACAATAATTCTGGGTGACTTTCACGCACCGCTGTCACCACTAGATAGATCTTCCAAACAAAATCCAACCAAAGAAACCATAGAACTCAATAACACAATCAATAACCTAGACTTAATAGACATATATAGAATATTCCATCCAGCAATGAGTGGATTTACTTTCTTCTCAGCAGCACATGAAACCTTCTGGAAAATAGACCATATGTTATGCCATAAAGCAGCCCTTAGGAAATGCAAAAAAATAGAGATACAGCCTTGTGTTCTATCAAATCATAATGGACTGAGAGTAGAAATCAATGACAAAATAAAAAAGAGAAATTACTCCAACACCTGGAGACTAAATAATATGCTATTGAATGAAACATGGATAACAAAAAACATCAGGGAGGAGATTAAAAAATTCTTAGATGTCAATGAGAATGACGATACAACATATCAAAATCTCTGGGACACTATGAAAGCGGTATTAAGAGAAAAATTCATTGCATGGAGCGCATTCCAGAAAAGAATGAAAAGTCAACAACTAAATGACCTAACATTACAGCTCAAAGCCCTAGAAAAAGAAGAACAGAATAACAGCAAAAGTAGTAGAAGACAGGAAATAATTAAAATCAGAGCTGAAATCAATGAAATTGAAACAAAAGAAACTATTCAAAAAATTGACAAAACAAAAAGTTGGTTCTTTGAGAAAGTAAACAAAATAGACAAACCCTTAGCCACACTAACAAAGAGAAGGAGAGAGAAGACTCAAATTACTAAAATACATGATGCAAAAGGAAATATCATGACAGACACCACTGAGATACAGAACATAATGAGAAGCTACTTTGAAAATCTGTATTCCAACAAAATAGAAAGTACCGAAGACATTGACAAATTTTAGAGACATATGCTCCTCCCAAACTGAACCAGGAGGATATACACAATTTAAACAGATCAATATCAAGCAATGAAATAGAAGAAGGCTTTAAAAATCTACCATACCATCCAAGAAAAGCTCAGGACCAGATAGATTTTCAGCTGAGTTCTACAAGATCTTCAAAGAAGAACTCATTCCAATACTTCTCAAAGTATTCCAGGAAATAGAAAAGGAGGGTACCCTACCGAACTCATTCTATGAAGCTAATATCACCCTCATACCCAAACCAGGAAAAGACACATCAAGGAAAGAAAATTTTAGACCAATATCCTTGATGAATATAGATGCAAAGATCCTTAACAAAATATTGGCAAACCGTATCCAAAAACATATTAAGAAAATTGTGCACCACGAACTAGTGGGGTTCATCCCTGGAATGCAAGGATGGTTCAACATTCGTAAATCAATAAATGTAATCCATCATGTCAATAGACTTAAGGATAAGAATCATATGGTTATTTCAATTGACGCAGAAAAAGCGTTCGACAAAATACAACACCCCTTCATGCTCAAAACACTAGAAAAAATAGGGATAGTAGGAACATACCTGAACATTGTAAAGGCTATTTGTGCTAAGCCCATGGCCAACATCATTCTTAATGGAGAAAAACTGAAACCATTCCCTTTAAAAACGGGAACAAGACAGGGATGTCCTCTTTCACCACTTCTATTCAACATTGTCCTTGAAACTCTAGCCAGAGCAATTAGGCAGACCAAAGAAATTAAAGGGATACGAATAGGAAAAGAGGAACTTCAGCTGTCACTATTTGCGGATGACATGATTCTATATTTAGAGGATCCAAAAACCTCTTCCAGAAAACTTCTAGACCTCATCAATGAATTCAGCAAAATAGCAGGCTATAAAATCAACACGCATAAATATAAAGCATTTTTATACGCAAGCGACAAAACAGCTGAAAGGGAAATGAGGAAAACAACCCCATTTGCCATAGCCTCGTAAAAGATCTCTACAATGAAAACTACAAAACATTGAAGAAAGAAATTGAGGAAGACCTTAGAATATGGAAAGATCTCCCATGTTCTTGGATAGGCAGAATTAATATTGTCAAAATGGCCATACTACCAAAAGTGCTATACAGATTCAATACAATTCCAATTAAAATCCCAATAATGTACTGTACATAAATAGAGCAAGCAATCATGAAATTCATCTGGAAGAAGAAGAAACCCAGAATAGCTAAAGCCATCCTTAGCAGGAAGAATGAAACAGGGGGTATCGAAATACCAGAACTTCAACTATACTACAAAGCAATAGTAACAAAAACAGCATAGTATTGGCACCAAAATAGACAGGTAGATCAATGGTACAGAATAGAGGACACGGACACAAACCCAAATAAATAAAATTTTCTCATACTAGACAAAGAGGCCAAAAATATGCAATGGAGAAAAGATAGCCTCTTTAACCAATGGTGTTGGGAAAACTGGAAATCCATATACAACAGAATGAAACTAAACCCCTATCTCTCACCCTGCACAAAACTCAACTCACAATGGATCAAGGATCTTGAAATCAGACCAGAGACCCTGCATCTTATAGAAGAAAAAGTAGGTCCAAATCTTCACCTTGTTGGCTTCGGATCAGACTTTCTTAACAGGACTCCCATAGCACAAGAAATAAAAGCAAGAATCAATAACTGGGATAGATTCAAACTAAATAGCTTTCTCTCAGCAAAGGAAACTATCAGCAATGCGAAGAGAGAGCCTACAGAGTGGGAGAATATATTTGCCACTCATACTTCAGATAGAGCACTAATTTCCAAAATATATAAAGAACTCAAAAAACTCTACACGAAGAAAGAAATAACCCAATCAACAAATGGGCTAAGGAAATGAACAGACACTTCACAGAAGAAGATGTACAAGCAATCAACAAACATATGAAAAAAATGTTCACCATCTTTAGTAATAAGAGAAATGCAAATCAAAACTACACTAAGAAAAAAAAAAAAAAACTACACTAAGATTCCATCTCACCCCAATTAGAATGGCGATTATCAAGAATACAAGCAACAATAGGTGTTGGAGAGGATGTGGGAAAAAGGTACACTCATACATTGCTGGAAATGTAGTGCAGCCACTCTGGAAAGCAGTGTGGAAATTCCTTAGAAAATTTGGAATGGACCCACCATTTGACCCAGCTATCCCACTCCTTGGCCTATACCCAAAGGACTTAAAATCAGCATACTACAGAGATACAGCCACATCAATGTTCATAGCGGCTCAATTCACAATAGCCAGACTATGGAACCAACCTCGATGCCCTTCAATTGATGAATGGATAAAGAAACTGTGGTATATATATATACAATGGAATATTACTCAGCTATAAAGAATAATAAAATTATGGCATTTGCAGGCAAATGGATGAAATTGGAGAATATGTTAAGTGAGATAAGCCAATCTCAAAAATCCAAAAGACGAATGATCTCACTGATAAGCGGATGATGACACATAATGGAGGGTGGGAGGGGGGCAAGAATGGAGGAAGGAGGGACTGTATAGAGGGAAAATAGAGTTGGGAGGGGTGGGGGGAAGGAAAAAAATAACAGAATGAATCAAACATCGTTACCCTATGAAAATGTATGAATATTCAAATGGTATGCTGTTACTCCATGTACAAAAACAACATGTATCCCTTTTGTTTACAATAAAAATAAATTAAAAAAAAACAAAACATGGAAACAGAAAAGTCCCTGAATAGCCAAAGTAATATTGAACAAAAAGAATGAAGGAGATATCAGAATACTTCATTCAAGACATATTACAGAGCATAGTAACAAAAGTACTGGCATAAAAAGACCTGTAAAGCGGATGTGCTGGCTCATGCATGCCTGTGATCCCAGTGACTCAGGGGCTGAGGCAGGAGGATCATGAGTTCAAAGCCAGCCTCAGCAGAAGCAAAGTGGTAAGCAACTCAGTGAGACCCCATTTTTTAAAAAATACAAAATATGACTGAAGATATGACTCAGTGGTCAAGTGCCTCTGAATTCAATCCCCAGTACCCTGCTGAAAAAGAATTATTTCCAGTGTTCCTTCTTTGAAAAACTACTTTTTGCTCTATAGTAACTAATAAGCATTTGAGTATATATTTTATGAAAGTTAATGCCTAATTTTATTTTACTGTATTTGTTAATTCTTAAATTGGCAAAATTATATGTATTTATCATATCCTAAAAAAAAAAAGTTAATTCAAGATGGATCTCAGACCTACGTATAAAAGGGGCTGGGAGATAGCTCAGCTGGTAGAGTGCTTGCCTTGCAAGCCCAAGGCCCTGAGTTTGATCCCCAGTACCGCAAAAAAAATAAATAAATAAATAAATAAAAGGAAAATCTGTAAGGCTTTGGAAGGAAACTGGATGATTTGGTTATGGACAAAGATTTCTTAGGATACCAATAGTAATAACCATAAAAATAAATTGATAAGTTAGACATCAGAATTTGAAACATTGGCTCATCCAGAGATGCATTTCTTCTACTGAGTAGCAATCCCAGCACTGACAGTTTCCTATTTCCAGGACGTGGATGGCTATTCTAGTGCAGGAGGATCCTGTGCAGTTCTTTTAGCTGTGGATGGACTGGGATCTTAACCACATCTAAAACATTATTTTCTTTGCTTAATAAAATAAATTGAGGGCTGGGGAGATAGCTCAGCTGGTAGAGTGCTTGCCTTGCAAGCACAAGGCCCTAAGTTCGATCCCCAGTACCGTAAAAAAATAAATAAATAAATAAATAAATAAAATAAATTGATATGCCAACAACTAAGTGAAAGTATTCTTGACGTATTTAACTGACAAAAGAGGAATATCTGAACTATATAAAGAACTCAACTCAAAAAGAAGATAAAGGAGGAGGAGGAGGAGAGAAAGAAGAAAAACTTTTAATTATAAAAACCATCCACTTTTAAAAACAGGCAAAGGACTTCAGAAGATAATTCAATAAATGGCCAATTAAGCACATCAAAAACTTTCACATCATTTAGTCATCAGGGGAAAATGCCTACTAAAACCACAAGGAAATACTTTGCCGCTCTCACTAGAAAGAATGGAAACACCCCATTGACAAGGATGTAGAATAAGCAGAACTCTCAAACATTTTTGGTGGGAATTTTAAATGATACAACTACTGTGGGAAAATATCTGAGAGTTTCTGGTTAGATTAAACACACACCTTTCCTTAAGACCCAGCAAATCTACTCTTAAGAATTTATCCAGGGGGCTGGGGAGATAGCTCAGTCGGTAGAGTGCTTGCCTTGAAAGCACAAGGCCCTGGGTTCGATCCCCAGCACCCAAAAAAAAAAAAAAGAATTTATCCATTTATCCAAAGAAGTGAAAACATGTGAACACACACACACACACAATTGTACAACTATGTTTATGAGCCGGGTGTGGAGGTGCATCCCTGTAATTCCAACTTCTTGGAAGACCTAGGCAGAAGGATCACAAATTTAAGGGCAACCTTGACAATTTAGCGAGACCCTGTTTCAAAATAAAAGGGCTAGGGATGTGGCTCAGTGGTAGAGCACTTCCTTAGTATGTCTACAGCCTTTGGATGCAATCTCCAGTATTGCAAGAATGAAAATTTATGGAAGTTTTATTTGTAATAGCTCAAGACTTGAAATAGCCCTCTGTCCATCAACAGAAAAATGGCTAAATGAGCTGGTATTTCCCACCATGGAATGTCACTCAGCAACACCAAGGGACAACTACTGATACAAACAACAAATAGGAAAAAAATCCCAGAAACTATGCTGAGTAAAGAAAGCCAGATACAAAGGGATACTTACTATATTACTCCATTTATGTAAAAGTTCTAGAACAGGCAAATCTATGGTGGGTAAATTACCAGAACAGTGATTGCCTCTGGGGAGAAGGTGGAAAGATTGACTGGGAAAGAACACGGCATGATGTCCCATATTTCATGAGCACAGCATTTGTAGAACTCACCAAATAGCATGTCTAATATCTGTACATTTCATTTTATATAATTTTTTTTTTGGTAGTGCTGGGGATTGAACCCAGGGCCTTGCGCATGCAAGGCAAGCACTCTACCGACTGAGCTATCTATCCAGCCCTCATTTTACATGAATTTGATGCCTCAAAAAATCAAAACCCGGGACTAGGGTTGTGGCTCAGTGATAGAGCACTTGCCTAGCACGTGAGGCACTGGGTTCGATCCTTAGCACCACATAAAAATAAAATAAAGACACTAAAAACAAAAAAAATCAAAATCCATCAACAAACACTGGAAAAGTTAGTGATAAGAATGATAAAGTACATTGATGTTTGAAACTTACTTTTGAAATGCATAAAAAAATTAAATGAGCCAGGTTTGGTGACACACACCTATAATTGCAGCGATATAAAGGATGTTCGAAAGAATAAGGAGCATGCAGATGAAGGAGAAAGGGCCAGGTCCTGAAGGATCCGGAGCTCGGGAGTCTCATGGAGTTGAGGAGAACCACCCTCCCAGAACATGGATGCATTCGCCAGAAATTCCCCAAACCCCTCAGCAGTCACCAGCTTTTATGGAAGTCTCATCTCTTGGGAATGACTGATAACTACAGCTCCTCTCCTTCGGGTGGTGGGGCAGTGGGCTGTAAGTCCCAGGCTTCTTCTTTTTTTTTTTTTTTTTCTTCAGTGCTGGGGATCGAACCCAGGGCCTTGTGCTTGCAAGGCAAAGCACTCTACCAACTGAGCCATCTCCCCAGCCCAAGTTCCAGGCTTCTAATCAAGGTATGGATATTTCTTCTTGGGTGTGTAGAATTCAGGATTGAACCCAGGGGCACTCTACCACTGAACTACACCCTCAGCCGTCTTTATTTTGAGAAGTGGTCTTACTAGGTATTGAGATTGGCCTCGAACTTGCCATCCTTCTGACTCAGCCTCTAGAGTCACTAGGATCATAGGCATGGGCCACTGTGTCTGACTCAGGCATGGTATTTAAGAAAGGCTCAGCCCCACCCTAACCCTATCTTGAAGCCTTAGTCAAGTCATTAGGATAAACTCGGGTGCCATCAAAAAGGGGCTCCTTGGGCTGGGGAGATAGCTCATTGGTAGAGTGCTTGCCTTGCAAGCACAAGGCCCTGGGTTCGATCCCCAGCACCCAAAAAAAATAAAGGGGGGGGGGGGGGGGGGGGGCTCCTTATTAATAACAGAGGACACTCCTGTCAGGAAGTTCCAATAGTTTCAGAAACCCTGTGTCAGGGACAGGAATGAAGATGAAACATATTTCATATTGTATGGTAAACCTTAATGCCATTTGCAACCTTGATCCTCCCTTGCTGCACAATGACACCTTCGCAGGTTGTGGATGTCTTTGGGGAACCATTTTTCTTCTTCCTATGGGGTTCTTCTCTGCCATCACTGGTTCCCCAAGTAAGGAGAGGTACTGTGAATCCCTCCTGATATACATATATCACCTGACTTTGGTTTTTGTTTTGTTTTGTTTTGTTTCCCTCCTGTTCTGAGAATGGAATTCACTGCTTGGCACAAGCTAGGCAAGCCCTTTACTACTGAACTACATTCCAGACCTTTTTATTTTGAGTCAGGATCTTGCTTAAGTTGCTAAGGCTGGCTTGGAATTTGGGATCCTTCTGTCTCGGCCTCCCAAGTGACTGGGATAAGAGGCGTGTGCCTCTGCACCTGGCATATCACCCAGTCGTGATAAAAATGGACATTCAGCTTCTTGCAGAGCCGTGGTAAGGCCTTCCATTTATATGCACCTACACTCGTGTGTCGTGGGGTGCAGGAGGTACTAAGCTCCGCTGAACTAGCCCCAGCATTGGCACTATTGAAATGGAATGGGCTGCTGGGTGGTGGCACTCGCCTGTAATCCTAGCAACTTGGGAGGCTGAGGCAGGAGGATCGCAAGTCCAAAACCAGCCTCAGCAACTTACCAAGGCCCTAAGCAATTTAGTGAGACCATGTCTCAAAATTTAAAAAAAAAATATATATGAAGGGCTGGGGATGTAGGTCAGTGGTTAAGAGCCCTGGGTTCAATCCCTGGTATTAAAGAAAAAAAGAATGGAATCGGCTAATGAGTGGATTATTGGCTTCCATCTCCCCTTGTAGAAGCTGAAGAGTGAAGACCTTCCACCAGGTGAGTGAAGGGATGCACCGCCCACCCTGCCCAGGAGGACTTAGAAGGGCTTGGTGCCTGCCCCAGTTCTGGCCCTGTCTTGCCCAGACAAGCCACCCTCAAAACGCAGTCCTAAGTATCATTTGACAGCCCAAGCACCTGTAAGGCCCCCAAAAAAGGAAACCCCAACTCTGTCCCATGGATGGACGGCAACCCCAATCAACCGCAGGAGGCGTCACTTGATGCAAACCGCAAGAGGTGTTTATTCCAGCGCGCTGGGACCCAACTCCAGGAGTCGAGTCCCTAGCAGAAAATCTTGTAGGTTTATAAAGGCAGAAACCACACATCGGGAGGAGTCACACATGAAAGGGGGAAAAGGGGGACAAAGCTGCCGGGAAATTTCAAAGGGGGTCTGGGTTTGCTGATAACATACAACATGTTTCACAATGTTTTACAACAGGGCGTAGATTCTGGTCAATAGTTTCTGGTAATCATTCTGTTTGATCACTATCTGGCTATCTGGCTCAATTTACCCTTTTATTCTCTGTTTGGGGCTGTTTCTTGGAACAGTTTTAAGGGCTTTGTTCCCATTCCTGGGAGGGTGACCTTAGGGAGTTGAGATGACTGGGAGGGTGACCTTAGGGGGTTAAGATAACTGGGAGGGTGACCTCAGACAGCTTAAAAAAACGTCCATTCTTTCATTTCCCCATTTTCTTTTCTGGTAAGTTCTAATCATGGAACTTCTGTCTCTATATACTCTTCTCCAAAGCTATTTCCATGGCAGAGGGACTGGTATTGTTGCCTGAGCATTAGTACCTGTACAGCACTTATTCTTTCCCTGATGAAGGTGACTAGGCGATTTTAGGCAGGCAAGAGCCGAGGGGGCGGGCCACCAATTAGCAGCCCCTTGTTTGCAGTCCTTGATAAACAGTCCTTGATAAAGGCAGGTAAATTTGGTAATCATTGGCCTCCGGAGATCCTTGACATTCCATTCTTCCAGGGGCAGTCTCCAACTTGCAGAGGCAGATGACCTCATGGCTTCATTTCCTCGATTTGACCCGATCCCCTATTTCTACACTAACTGCCTATTCCCAATTCTGTCTTCATTCCCCGCTTTAGCTTTAGGAACCCATAACTGCTTGTTAAGGAAATGAAAAGGGGCGTCGGTCATTCTGGCTGCTTCGAAGCTGAATGGGGGCAGCGAGGGGCAAGCAGTTTGGAGTTCCTTCTTTTTAAAAATCGGGTCAATCGAGGGGTCCCAGGAAGAAGCCTGGTTGGGGAAGAGCAGGTTGTAAAGTCATCTGGGGGTGGCTGCTTCTATGATAGAAGAACAAAAAGACATGAGTACTGAAATGAGATTAGCACAAAGTAAATGTTGCAGCATCTGAAACATGCCACTGAGTATCATGAAAATGACAGAAGTTAATCTCTTACCAGGAGGTGAAAGAACTGAGAAATTGTTCCCATAACTAGGCCTAGCAAAGGCTGGAGAGAACAAGGCCTTTATTTGGGGACTTTAACATTGCCATAGATGTCCCCAAAAAATATAGTTAAGCTACTTAATGTCATCTGATTTTGTAAAATATCCCTTTATTGGTATAACCTGTGTTTAGTAGAGATCTCTATACTTCTGTTACTTAGAAATAGATAATCATACTGGCAAACATAGATTAAGTCTACCTGTGTAGCTTAGGAAGGTCTGCAGGCCTTAAACTGACTAAAAACTTCTGACTCTGGCAGTTTCTCTGATAGTTATCAGGCTACATCTAAAGTTACATTTAACTATTATTTCCTTTAAATGCCCAAGAATGGCTATACTTTAGTTTTAACTGTTTTGCTGGGTGTCTAAGATCAAGCTGGTCAAATTGACCTGGTTCCTGTCTTGTTAAAGAGTCAGCTGAGTCCCACAGGGGTCACTCGTACAGAACTTAAGAGCGGCTCCTTAGCTCCACCAGTGACTTTGGTTAGGCAGGGTCTCTTGATGGGGTGACTTCCTTTAGAAACATCAAGGGATGTTTCCCCTTTTCCATGACCCTCCTCTGCAGCAGATGCACTGGATGATTTTTCATCCTCTAGTCAACAATCTCCTTGATCAGGAGGTTGTGTGACCCAGAGTTGCAACGCTCCTTAGAGAAGTTCTCTTACTCCCTGGGTTCAGGCTAATGTTGAGGGCAAGACCCAAATATGGACTTTTCTTGACCTCTGTATTTAACTCCAATTTCTAAGTTTGATCTTAATTATCCAGCAAGCCAGTCTCACCAGTCATAAATTAAGAGTAATGGGCTTTAACTTTGATGTCCATAACTTTACAGTTATTTACCCTTTTATCTAACTGGAGTCTGCATTAGTACTGGAAGTTACCACTATCTATTCTATAGGTGATGGCTTATTATCACAAGTTACCTAGGTTGTATATTCTTGAAGCAGCTACTTCTGCAAAACATTAACAGGTAACAGTTTTACAAAATGAAATTAGCAAGAGTAAAAATATATTCAGCTTGTATAATAGCTATCTTGAATTTTGATTGAGAACTATATTCTATCCCCTATTTGAGATCACAGTACTTTTACAACAAGAACCAATCTTTTGACTATAACTTTAAATAAGCTGAAGTCTGGCTTATTTTGGAGTCACTCTAACATGCAGTAAGGTGGGAGGCAGAGCCTTATCTCAGGTAAGGCAGGGCTCTTTACAGATCTTAAGTGTTCTAATTCTGATGTTGATCTTTGCTTCTTCCTTAAATATCATTAAGTAGTTTACATATACTGTTTCCTGAGTCTATATAAACTTTATAATTAACACAATTTAACATAGTATCTAAAACATGAATCAAAGAAAGGCTGAAAGAACTTTTGTTATTTCCACAATCCGAGAGTGCTGGGACTCGAACCCAGGCCTCCCGCTTGAGAGTCAGGAACTCTACGTACGAGATGAGCTAAATGGCCTGCACTGAGAGAGCTTTTAACTTTCCTTTTGTGATTAAATGGCAAAATGTTTTCATGTTTCTTTCATGTTTCACAATATTAACCTTTAAACAATCAGACTCTAATGTTTAGAAATACATTTACATTTGAAATTCTTTATCCCAGTGTAAAAAGTAACAAATTTTACACATACCCTATTGATAGCAGGTCCTATAATAGAACATTAAATGATAGAAATAAATCCCCAATAAAATTTACTCTTTATAAGATTAAGATTACCATTACAGACAAGTTTAATCTGGAGGATAGCAGAGCTTAATAAATTAGTTGCTTTAAAAACTTGTGGTCCTGAAAAATATGAACACATTTAATATACAACTAGTGACCATTTCACAAATACCTTGACACTTTTATCTTACCAAATTGAGTTTTTAAAGAGAAATGTATACTCTGTAACAAAGTACAATACTCTATAATAGTTGTTTAATCATAATTGTATACACCCCAATTTTTAAGACTAATTGTTCTAAAGAATAAAACTTAATAGACACAAAGTTAAGAGTAAATTAGTGTTTCAAATCCTTGTCATTTTACCATGTCATTCTACCATATAGATTAAACTTTGGTTTATATCAGAACGTTAGTATTTCACCTTAGGAAAAACCTTCAATAGTTTTAGCTGTCTCACATACATATAACCAACTTAGTTACACACAAACTTGTTGAAACTTGCCCTTTACTTACATAGACTTTCTTAGCACTTACTTAGACCCTCATGTATTTCATCACACAAGCACTTTCTTACCCAGAAACATTTCCTTTTTCCTTTTACTAAATATATTTCCATACCCAGAACCTTTTATTTTCTCTTTCCTACTCGTTGACCCCTTTTTGTTCACATTCTGAAACAACTCTTATGAAATTTCTGAATTTAGATAAATTACTCTATTTTAATAAGATTAAATATTCTGTTGTTTATAGTACTCTAATTGAAACACAGTTGAAACTTTTGGGACCCTTTGTATATAGAATTGCACTTGTTAGGACATACTCTTAGTAACCTTGTTTTTAGTTTAGTGATGACACAAAGCAAGTTTAAACCCTTTTATTTACCAACCTATGAAAACACCAATAATGTTTAAGTATGATACCCCATGGAATTCAAGGAGTTAAAAGTACTCGATGTTATTTAACAATTAGCATTTTAACTTTGTAAATTAATCAGATGTCTCTACAAACACATTAGAGTAATCCCATACATGTTAACTCTAATTCACTTATTCTGTAAAAACCAAGATATCAGACAAGTGTCCTGAACAGTATTTGCTGTCTCTTCCCTGTTGAAGAAAAGTCCTAGAAACAATTGATATTAGACATTTTATTAACATCAATATTTTATTAGCTTGACCACCTAGAGACTTGCAAGTTATTTTCAAAGACATTTTACTCTTATTAGTTTACCCAATTTGAACCTTTTTAAATCACGTGAATTAAAAGTATCTGGATCCATTTTTAAATCTTAATTTTAGGAGCGCTCAGTTTTGATACAGACAAAACATGACATCAGACAGCACAACATACAAATAACACAAAATCAAGCCCTTGTAACTTCATAGGTGAATCTCCATTGCAGTGTAACAGATGTTCAAAAACTCTAGTTGAATAAAAAATAGAACTGGTCAAAAAAATCATGAGCTCAAAAAAACATATAATTAAAAAAAAACCAAGAGTCCTGGAAAAAAATCATACGGCCGTTAATTACTTTAGTAAAGTACCATAAAATTTACTTTGCTGGAGTTTTAAAGACTCTTTTTACCTTTTCTTTCCCTGGGTTTGAGACCGGTCTCCTACTGAGCCTTTAGGCTTCTTTTATTTATATTGCAATGTAAGCCTTGACTGAGATCTGGAAGGATCTAACAGGTTTTAACAGAAACTCTGTGTCTAAGGCATTTTAGCCATCTCATCCAGACAGGTTGGATGTTAAAATTATGAGACCTTATTTTTCATTACTTTTGAGACTGAAGCTACTTTGCTAAGTTATCCTTCAGGGCTGTTGGGAGCGGGAGTCCAGAGAAGGAACCTTTGGGGTCCACCCGAGAGTAGCCCGGGCCGAGAACCCCCCAGTTGTTCCAACCCTTCCTCCACCTCTGCTACAAACACACAACAGAACCAGAACCAGATACAGACGGGCGCCAATCTCTGATCCACCAATTGAACCCCATCAGCGCCCTTACCGACGGAGACTACCAGGCGTCCCTGGCTCTCCTTCCACCCTTAGGGCGTCCCCCAGGGCTGCAACCTGTGGCCCCCCAGGCACGTCTGCCGGCCACTGTTCGGCCACCCTCACGGGTCACCGAACGGCTGCCACCGAAACCGAAAGCGCGCTCGCAGAACCAGATCAACTAACAAAACAAAACACAAGACAACGACAGACAACTTCGGGGTACCCCTTCTTACCTCCAAGGTCGACTCCGCGGATGAGGGGGGGCCATCTTATCCCGGACGAGCCCCCAAATGTAAGGCCCCCAAAAAAGGAAACCCCAACTCTGTCCCATGGATGGACGGCAACCCCAATCAACCGCAGGAGGCGTCACTTGATGCAAACCGCAAGAGGTGTTTATTCCAGCGCGCTGGGACCCAACTCCAGGAGTCGAGTCCCTAGCAGAAAATCTTGTAGGTTTATAAAGGCAGAAACCACACATCGGGAGGAGTCACACATGAAAGGGGGAAAAGGGGGACAAAGCTGCCGGGAAATTTCAAAGGGGGTCTGGGTTTGCTGATAACATACAACATGTTTCACAATGTTTTACAACAGGGCGTAGATTCTGGTCAATAGTTTCTGGTAATCATTCTGTTTGATCACTATCTGGCTATCTGGCTCAATTTACCCTTTTATTCTCTGTTTGGGGCTGTTTCTTGGAACAGTTTTAAGGGCTTTGTTCCCATTCCTGGGAGGGTGACCTTAGGGAGTTGAGATGACTGGGAGGGTGACCTTAGGGGGTTAAGATAACTGGGAGGGTGACCTCAGACAGCTTAAAAAAACGTCCATTCTTTCACACCCTCTGACGCCCTCAGAGCACTTGGCCTCCTTTCCTCCCACTTTGATCCCCACCTACCTGAACGCACAATCCTCCTGCCTCAGTCTCCCCAGCTGCAGAAATACAGGCATGCGCCACCATGCCCAGCTTTTCATTCTTACACCCCCTAGCCCTGGAAGAGTATTTTCTAGTGATACATTGTATTTACAGTTTTCTTCCTTCTGGCCTTTCTCAAGCAAGGGCAGTGATATCCTTCCAGGGGCCAATGGAAATGTCAGGGGATGGTTTCTTTTTTCTCCAGTTGTCTCAGTAATTAGGGGCACAATTGGTACCTTGTGGGTGGAAGCTAGGGTGCTAAATGTTTTGCAACAGTGAAGAAGAGTCTTCAAGAATGAAGAAGTTCCCTGTCCAAAGTGCTGATAGAGACCCTTTTTTTTTGAGGTGGGGGGCAGAGATTGAACTCAGGGGCACTCAACCACTGAGTCACATCCTCAGCCTCATTTTGTATTTTATTTAGAGACAGAGTCTCACTGAGTTGCTTAGGGCGTTGCTAAATTGCTGAGGCTGGCTTTGAACTCCCAATCCACCTGCCTCGGCCTCCTGATCTGTTGGGATTACAGGAATGTGCCACCACGCCCAGCTGAAACCTTTTGAAAGCCCTGGAGTTTCCTGGCAGTTCCTAAATCCAATGAGGGTTGAGGGAAGGATGGGCTCAACCAGTTGAAGGCAGCAGAGAACACTGGGCTTGAACTGGGGCGTATGGAAGAAAGGATCTTGGAATGCATGCAAATGCACAGGCAGTTTGAAAGGGGCACAATTTGTGGTGGTGCTTGGTCAGAGAACAAGGCCAAGACAAGTACGCATTGAATTTACAGGGAAAATATTTATGGGCCTAGTAAACAAGACATTAGAAGTCCAAAATCAGGGCTGGGTCTGTAGCTCAGTGGCAGACCCTAGCATGTGTGAGGCACTGGGTTTGAGCCTTAGCACTGCATAAAAATAAATAAATAAATAAATAAATAAATAAATAAATAAATAAATAAATAAATATGATTATTTTTAAAAGTCCAAAATCAGGATCTGGGTAGTGGCGCATGCCAGTAGTCCCAGCAACTAAGGAGGCTGAGACAGGAAGATCACAAGTTTGAGGCCAGCCTCAGCAACAGTGAGACCCTGTTTCAAAATTAAAAATTAAAAAAATTTTTAAAAGGGTCGGAATGTAGTTTGGTGGTAAAACCCATGGGTTCAATTGCCAGTACTTCCTCCTCACCAAAAAAGAATATCTGCAGATAGGTATGCCTACAGGTTCCCAGGGGAGGTAGGCAGAAGCCAGAACTCCACAGTTGAATCCAGGTTAACCAATGTACTCTGGGTTCATATGGCAACAGCAGGAATGGATGTTGCATGGGCTGGGACAGGACCCCAGCAGTTTTTGACTATGCCCTCTTTCCTGAATTCCCGTAGGGCTGACTATCAGGTGGATTCAGGTAAGATGAGTACAAAACCTGACAAGGCAGGCAGTGATGAGGAGGGTCAGAGATTGCAGGAACCACTACAACTGAAGAGCCACCACCATCACTGCTGCTCCATCATGTGGCTCTAACTGGGCAGGGCATAGTGACTAGATGGCATCCAGGGGAGCTACTGGCCCAGCTACTGGTGGGAAGTTGGAGAAGTCACAGAAAAGGCTTGGGTTTATGCATGCAGTTCGCCCTCCTCATCCACAGGTTCCACATCCCAGGACTCAACCATGGATAAATTTTTTTTTTTTTTTTTTTGGTACTGGGGATTGAACCCAGGGGGCCTACCTAGAGAGCCACATCCTCAATCCTTTTTATTTTTTATTTTGAGACAGGGTTTCACTAAGTTGCTTGGGGCCTCGCTAAATTGCTGAGGCTGGCTTTGAACTTGTAATCCTCCTGTCTCAGCCTCCGAGCTACTGGATTACAGGTAGGTGACACCAGGCCTGGCTTTCATGTCACCAAAAAAGGACATGAGAATCCATTGATTTTGGTATCCACAGGAGTCCTGGGACCAATCCCATGCAATACTGAGGAAGGACTACAATGAATACAGGGTGCCATTTATCACAAGGTGCATCCCAATTTTAGAGATGTTATGTGGAGGGGGGGAAAAAAAAGGAATGTCAGGGCTGGCGGGTAGCTCAGTGGTAGAGTGTTTGCCCAGCAGGCATGAGTTCAAGCCCCAGTGTCAGAAAAAAAAAAAAAAAAAAAAAGTTTGTAAACAAAACAAAACAGGAGTGTCTGAATCAATGAAATGCTCAAATCTCTATACTCCATTCTCTCAATAGCCCTAGGAAATATAGGTAATATTACCTTCAAATTACCAACAAGGAAAATGGAGGTACAGAGAGAGTGGCTAACTTTTCCCAAACATAAGCCTTAAATCCAGTAGATACGTTTTTCTCTCTGCTCCTCTCCCGGAGCCAGTGATAGCCCTTAATTTCTAGGGGGGATTTGGGAGACACAGTGGGTTGGGAAGAGATGAGAGCCAGCTTGTCTTTAAAACTCTCTGGGAGGGCTGGGGATATAGCTCAGCTGGTAGAGTGCTTGCCTTGCAAGCACAAGGCCCTGGGTTCAATCCCCAGCACCACCAAAAAAAAAAAACTCTCTGGGAAAGATTAGAGTGTACTTGGGATGACTTTGGGGGAACCAATGGAGATTACGGAGGGGTTCAAGTCTCTAGGTTCCTTCTTTGGTGCTGTCTCTGCTCAGAGCCATGAACAGCATAGGTGAGTCTTATCTGCCAGATGTGATCAGTAATGGTTGGGGACCCAATCCTTGTCTTCTCTCCTATGATCCATGTTCTGCTCTGCCCCAAACCCCTAGATGACCCCAGCCTGTCTGATACCATTGATTCCTTCAGCTTTCCTGGAAGCAGGTTCCCAGATCCCTCAGTGCTACCTCTGAAATGCTGAGGTTTTGTGAGGACTCTACAAAGGCCAGGTACCCCATCATTGCCTGGGGCCACTGAGACATTTCTTTACAAGACCACTGCAAGCACTCTGTCACTGAGTCCCACTTCCAGTTCCTAAAATGGATTTCAAAAACACTAAATAGTGGGCCAGGTGTGGTAGCAAAAGCTTGTAATCTCAGTGGCTCTGGAGTCTGAGGCGGGAGGATTGCCTTAGCAACTTAGTGAGGCCCTAAGCAATTTAGGGAGACCCTGTCTCTAAATAAAATGTAAAAAGGGCTGGGGAGGCTCAGTGGCAGAGCATTTGCCTAGCACATGTGTGGTACTGGGTTTGATCCTTAGTACCACAGAAAAATGAACAAATAAAGGCATTATGTCCATATACAACTATAAATTTTTTTTTTTTTTAAAGGGCTGGGGAGGGCTGGGGAGATAGCTCAGTTGGTAGAGTGCTTGCCTCTCAAGCACAAGGCCCTGAGTTTGATCCCCAGCACTGCAAAAAAATAAATAAATAAAAAAAATAAAAAGAGCTGGGGGTATGGCTCAGTGGTTAACTGCCCCTGGGTTCAATCCCTGGCACAAAAAATAAAAAAATAGGGCTGGGGTTGCGGCTCAGTGGTAGAGCACTTCCCTAACACGTGTGAGGCCCTGGGTTTGATTCTCAGCACCACATAAAAATACAATAAAGGTATTGTGTCCACCGACAACTACAAAATATATACAAAAAGAAAGCAAACTGTGAAAATAAATAAATATATCACTAGCTCCTTTTTTTCTCTTTTGGTACTTAATGAGTCCCAAAACAATTTAGCGAGACCCTATCTCAAAATAAAAAAATAAAAATGGCTAGAGATGTAACTCATTGTAAAGCCCCCCAAGTTCAATTCCCAGTATCACAAAGGGGAAAAAAAAAAAAAGCTAGGGTATAACTCAGTGCATGGCACTTGCCCAGAGGCCCTGAAATCCATCGTTGCACATGTGCACCTGTGCACACACATGAAGAGAGCTAGAATTGCATTGTGATATTGAGGCGCCCTGATGTGACTGTTAAGAGATATTTTTATTTCATTAGCCATTTTTTTTCCTTTTTCTTTATTATTATTATTTTTTTTGGTACCAGGGATTGAACCCAGGGGCACTTAACCACTGAGCCACATCCCCAGCCCTTTACACACACACACACACACACACACACACACACACACACACGTGTGTATATGTATATTTTATTATATACATATGTGTATATGTATATTTTATTAGAGACAGGGTCTGAATGAGTTGCTTAGGGCCTTGCTAAATTGCTGAGGCTGGGTTTGAACTCATGATCCTCCTGCCTCAGCCTCCTGTGTCACTGGGATTATAGACGTGTGCCACTGTGCCTGGTTTATAAGCCAATGTTTTAAGTGGCCTAAAATCTGCAGAATTACTTGTCTTCGTGATGATTTCTAAAAGGAAAAGTAAAATCACTGTTCTTTCCACGGGGAAGGGCAGGGTCTATGGCTTCTGCAAAGGGAAATATCCAGGGCACAGGGCAGAGAGTGTTCTCTTATGGATAAGAATGTGAAAGTGTGGTTAAGATTGACTGCTCTGGGGCTGGGGTTGTGGCTCAGTGGTAAAGCACTCACCTAGAATGTGTGAGGCCTTGGGCTTGAACCTCAGCACCACAACAAAAACATAAAAAAAAAAAAAAATTAGCTGCTCCCTATTAAGAGGCTGGCTACTTTCAGGCACATGAAAGTTTAAAGACATCTGGTTACTATGGTTATGTAGGAAAAATAGATAATAGAGATATCCTCCATCCTTGTTTGTCAACAATGTAAAGAAGGACTTGGGGAGAAGCCAGGCTCAGTGTGCATGGATGTAACCCAAGTGACTAGGGAGGCTGAGGTAGGAGGATCACAAGTTCAAGGCCCCCCTCAGCAACTCAGCAAGGCTTTGTCTCAAAAATAATATAAATGAGGCTGGGGATATACCTGAGAGGAAGAGTGTCCCTGGTTTCTATGGCTAGTACCCTCCCTGCTAAAAAAAGGAGTTAGGGGCAGCTTCATCTCCAAAACTGTTTTAATTTACCTCCATCCATTGCAGTGTTGGGTGAGCAGAGCCTTGGTCTTGGGGCAGGGCTGTCCAGGTGGTAGCAGAGATTGAACTCAGGGGCACTTATTCACTGAGCCACATCCCCAGCCTTTTTATTTTTTATTTAGAGACAGGGTCTAGCGGAGTTGCTTAGGGTTTCGCCAAGTTGTTGAGGCTGTCTTTGAACTCACAATCCTTCTGCCTCAGCCTCCTTCCTTCCTCCCTTTTCTGAGCCTTTTCACCCCTGTTCTTTGAGTCTTGTCAGTGTATACTATGTCCCAAGAAAGGGTGATTCAGTGAGAGTAGCAGTGTGGCTGGGTGGTCAGAGCGTGCCTGGGTGTGGACTTGGGTCAGGAAGACACTGGGAACGCCTGGCCCTGGGAATGTTGCCAGGCTAGATTATTTTTCTGTCTATGGTGAACCTCAATGTACATTCCTTTCCCCTATCCGAGCTGGAAATTCCACTGTACAAGTATCTGTTTGTGGTTTTTCTGGTCCTGAGTTCCCAGCCCTCAACTCTTGGACCTTTTGGAAACTTGGATGCTGAGCAGAGGGAAGGGGTCACCACTCCCCCTTGGTCTATCGTGGGCCACCTTGACAGGGCATAAATGGCACAATCACAACAATAGCACTTCTAGACTGAGGGCTTATGACTAGGGCCTGTCTCTTTCTATGCATCAGTTCATGTAATTCACACTGCAATCCCCCAGGCAGGTGGGAAAGGATGGGAGGGAAGAAAAGAACAGGAGGCTTAATGAAGCCAGGCAACTTGCTCAAAGTTAAGTAGGCTATCAACACAGATGGCCTAACCTTGGGCAAATCATTTGTCCTCCTCGAACCTGTTTCCCATCTGCAAAATGGAAATGTGAAGTAGCTAGTCAGTCGTGAACAAGTGGATGGAGGAGGGTCAATGAAGGGTGGTAACTTACAGGGAGGACATCAGACATATCCAGCAAAGAGAGGCCACAGTCCAGGACAGGGTATCACAGGGAACCTTATTAAAACAGACAAACATCTGGAAAATGGAACAGATATACCAAACCTTCCCCAGCCATAGTTAATTAGAACTCCTTAAGAGAACTGTTTTTTCAAAATCAGTTCACACCCACCCCTGCAGCCAGGTCCTCACAACATTCCCTTTGTGACTGGATCATTACAGACAGACTCTAACAAAGGAAATTTGCTGAGGGCTATACAAAGGGTAACAAACCACTTAAAAGGGGGATGAGCCTTAGCTGTTCCTCACTGTGACCAAAACACCTGGAAAAAACAACTTAGAGGGGGAAAAGTTTATTTTGGCTCACAGTTTCAGAGGTTCAGTCCATGGCTGGTTGACTCCATTGCTCTAGGCCGAAGGTAAGACAGAACATCATGGCGGAAAGCTTGGCAGAGGAGCACTGCTCACCTTGTGGCATCCAGGAAGCAGAGAGATGGGGGAAGGGACCACAGGGGAGATGCACCCTTGCAGGGTACACCCCCAGGACCCACCTTCTTCCACCACACCCCACCTGCCCACAGTTACCACCTAGGTAATCCATTCTAATTAGGATGTACTGATTACGTTATGGCTTTCGTAATCCGATCATTAAACCTCCAGAAGTAACACAGGAGCTTTTGGGGGACACTCCATATCCAAAACATAACAATGGCAAGAACGAATAAACTACAACACTTAAAAATCCAGACTCTGTATGAGTCACACCATCCTCTCTGGAGTGGTCCACACAGCACCTACATTGTTCCTTATCCTCACTTCTCAGCTAATAAACACCACTTGTTAATCTGTGAAACTCATTTGAAATTCTTCCTGCAGGATCACAAGAGCCTGTGACTGTGGACATACTGCATTTGCTTGGCTCCACCGGCAGCCTCTTTTGCAGAAGTAATAGTAATGCTTACTTGGAGAGGTTAATTAAAAAAAAAAAAAAAAGATGAACAAATTCATGGAAGATCACTTGATAAACTAAAGCCCTATCAAAAACAAGAAAGTTATTTGCTCAGGACAGATGTAAATGCCTTATTAGTAACAATTTCTTTTTTTCTTTTTTTGGTGGTGGTACTGGGATACCATTGAGATACATCCTCAGCCCTTTTTATCAGTTTAAATTTTGAGGCAGGATCAGCTTGCTGAATTGCCAAGTCTGGCCTGGAACTTGAGCTCCTCCTGCCTTAACCTCCCGTCTAGCTGGGATTACAAGTGTGTGCCTGGTAACAATTTCTTGGATGAAATTTTTTTGTGGTGCTGGGGATTAAACCTGGGACCTTGCACATACTAGACAAGTGCCCTACCACTGAGCCACATCCCCAGCCCTGATGAAATTCTTTTATTCAATAAACTAGGTCATCTTATTGTAAGAATACCTGTCTTGCTGAGTTGGCAACGTAACTCAGTGGTGAAGCACTGGCCTAGCACTTGTGACACTCTGGGTTTGATTCCCAGCACTGACAAAAACGGAGAAGGAGGAGAAGGAGGAGGAGGAGGAGGAGGAGGAGGAGAACAAGGAGGAGGAGAATAAGAAACAACCAGGCCACAGTGTACACATCTGTAATTCCAGCAACTTGGTAGGCTAAAACAAGCTGGAGGCTAGCCTTGGCGATTTAGGAAGACCCTGTCTCAAAATAAAAAACAAAAAAAGGGCTAGGTTGCGGCCCAGTGGTACAGGAACCCTGGTTCAATCATGAGTACTGAAAAAAAAAAAAAATCAATAATTAAAAAAAAGAACAATAGGGCTGGGTTTGCGGCTCAGTGGGAGAGCGCTTGTTTGGCATGACACACTGGGTTCCATTCTCAGCACCGCATATAAATAAGTAAAATAAAGATCCATTGACAACTAAAAAATATTTTTAAAAAATAGCAACAATAAAAATATCTGTCTCTTTTCTTTCTTCTGAGTAACTGAGGATTGAACCTAAGGCCTCACATGCTAGGCAAGTGCTGTACCACTGAGGTACACCCCAGCTCCTATCTCCTTTCACAGGACAAAAATAAAGCTCATTTAATCTAAGGGGGTAAAAATTAAATTTGCAAACATTTGTATTTTTCCTGAATTAACTCTTTTATTTTATTTATTGGTACTGGGGATTAAACCCAGAGGTGCTTTACCATTGAGTTACATCCCCAGCCCTTTTTAGTTTTTATTTTGACACAGGGTCTTGCTAAATTACTTAGGACCTTGCTAAATTGCGGACACTGGTCTTGAACTTGTGATCCTCCTGTCTCAGTCTCCCATGTTGCTGAGATTACAGGTGTAGGCCACTGGGCTTAGCTCTGAATTAACTCTTGTGCTAAAAGAGGTCTGCTTGCTATCAGAGAGATTGTCCATTCCTCAGAAGAAGGCCAGAATTGACACTGTGTGTCGCCAACAGCTCTGGGTCAAGTGCTGAGCATGAGTTAATGTTTGGCCCACCATCTGTTGACACACATTTTTTCCAACTCCTGGCCAAATACAGAAAATGGCTAATAGATTTAAGATGCCTTACGTAGGAAATGTATATATTTGTATATATTTTTCTCCAATTAAAGGTGCAAAGAAACTATTTGAGTCTGAGATGGGAGAATCACTCAAGAGAGGCCAGGGGTTGGGGCTGTAGCTCAGTGGCAGAGTATTTGCCTAGCATGTGTGAGGCACTGGGTTCAATCCTTAGCACTGCATAAAAATAAACAAAATAGGGCTGGGGATATAGCTTGGTTGGTAGAGTGCTTGTCTTGCAAGCACAAGGCCAAAAAAGCATACTGTCCATATACAACTACAAAAAAGAATTTAAAAGAGAGAGAGAGGTCAAGAATTTGAGAACAGCAGCCTGGGCAACATGGTAAGCCTCCTTGTAAAAATAAATAAATAAATAAATAAAAATAATAATAATAATAAAATAAGATTTTTTTTTTTAAAGAAAATGTACTGCATTCTTAACTTTCCAAGTTTCATTCTACTATTCTACACAGAAATCTGTAAATTGTACATGTGGCATGGTCTGGATTCTAAGAATACAGAGCAGACATGATCCCATCCTCACTTAGTCCACAGCCTAGCAGGAAGTGAGTGAGTAAGCAAGTACCATGATCACTGCTGGGAAGGAAGCAAAGAACTGAGGCAGAGAGGGGATGTTCAGGAAAGGCCTTTCCAAGATGGAAACCAAAATGCTAAGGAGGAGCCAGCCCTGTGGGGGGCTAGAGAGAGAACTTCCTGCAGAGGGAACAGCTCCAACAAAGCAGTGAAGGTGCCTTGGGAGTCTGTCTGGGGCAGATAGTGCTGGGAAGAACTAGACGGGGTCAGATCAAGCATGCTTTGCCAGCTATAGGAAGGAATCTGGCTCCTATTTTAAAACAAGAAGTGAGAAGCCATTAAAGCCCATTTTTATTTTTTAAAACACAGTCATTTTCAGTCTGACTCTACATCATGTACAACCAGAGAAATGAAAAGTTGTACCCTATTTGTGTACAATGAATGAATCAAAAAATAAAAAATAAAGTAAAATAAACCAATCATTTTAATATTTCAAGCCCACTTTGAGAAATGTTTGGTAACATTCACGAAACATAAAATTCATCATTTTAAGATATACTATTCAGTGATATTTAGTACAATTACAGTGCCGGGCAACCAACATCATTACCCAGTTCCAGAACATTTTCATCACCCCAAAAGGAAACACATGCCCTTGATCCAGTGTCACTTCCCATTCTTCCCCCGCCTTCACCCTTAACTCTGTCCCCTGGCAACCATAAATCCACTTTCTGTCTCAGGATTTCCCTCTTCAGGACATTTTAGATAAATGGTATTTTGTGACTGGCTTCTTTCCCTTAGTATCATGTTTTCCAAATCCATTTATTGTAGCATGCATTGATACAACCAAATTGTGAGTGTGTGTGTGTGTGTGTGTACAGGAGATTTAACCCGGGGCACTTTGCCACTAAGCCACATTCCCAGCACTTCAGCACTTTTTATATCTTATTTTGAAACAGGGTCTCCCTAAATTGCTTAGGGTCTTGCTAAATTGCTGAGGCTGGCCTCGAATTTGGCAATCTTCCTCCCTCAGCTGGGATCCAGGTGGCTGGGATTACAGGTGTGTGCCACCACAACCGGTGCATCAAAACTTTTTAAAGCCAGGCGTCATGGTGTGCGCCTGCAATCCCAGTGACTGGGGAGTCTGAAGTAGACAGATCATGAGTTCGAGGCCAGCCTGGGCAATTTAGCAAGACCCTGTCTCAAAATAAAATATAAAGGTATGGGAGTGAAGCTCAGTGGTAGAAAGCGCCCCTGGGTTCAATCCCCAGTACTGCAAAACAAACAAACAAACAAACTGTTTAAAGGGCTAAATGAACTGATCACTCACCACCATGAAGAGGATACCTGGGTAGGAGAGAAGCCAGAGTGAAAGTGGGTAGATCAGTTGAGGGCGGTTGAGTGGGGAGGGTTAGAGATGCCAGTGGAGATGGCCGCAGTGGAAATGGAGAGAGGGACATGTGGGAAATATGTGCCAAGCAGGGTGGACAGGACCTGCTGATGGAGGAGGGGGGAGGGAAGCATGGACACAAGTACCTGGGGAATCTGGGGCCGAGCAGGGAGCTGAAGGTGTAGGGGAATCGAGAACTCATTTTGGGCACCTACGCTTGAGATATTTAATTGAAAATGTTATTTAGGAAGAGGAAATTTGATTCTAGGAATATAAAGATGGAGATACGAAGGTAAGGATCACCAGGCAGATTAAAAAATTTAGAAATCTAAATCCAGAACAAGTTTTGAATTATATGCATTACAATAAAGGGACTTCCACCCTCAAGGGTGACCAGGAGGAAGAGGTCTGTGAACCTAGTAGCATACTTTTCTCAGTGCCAGGCAAAGTGCATCTGAATGAGTACTCAGCATTTACAAAGCCTGGAGCCAGCTCCCCCAGGACTGTATTCAGAATTCCCAGGCACTCGGCCCTCCTCTTTGTATCTCTGTTGCAACTAATGTCAGCCCACCCAGCAACCAGGTAGTGCCCTGGGAGGGTGCAAGTCACAGCATTTGCCTTTCAATAAGGAAACTACCAGGGGCTGGGGTTGTAGGTCGGTGGGAGAGTGTTTGCCTAGCACGTGTGAGGCACTGGGTTCGATCCTCAGCACCACATTAAAAAAATAATAATAAAATATTGTGTCCATCTACAACTAAAAAAAAAAGTAAAGCTGACAAGGTGGGGTTAGGGACTTGTCTGTGGTTAAAAATGAATCCATTAAAATCAAAATTAATTAAAAATGAATGCTATGTTCCTGGAACTAACTTACATTAAAGAAATTAAGCTTTTTTTTTTTGAGTACAGGGAATTGATCACTCAAGACACTTGACCCCTGAGCCACATCCCCAGTTCTATTTTTTTCTTTTTTTTTTTTTTTTATTTAGAGACAGGTTCTCACTGAGTTGCTTAGCGCCTCGCTGTTGCTGAGGCTGGCTTTGAACTCCCTATTCTCCTACCTCAGCCTCCCAAGCTACAGGGATTATAGGCCTGTGCCACTGCACCTGGCTAACCTTTTATTTTTTAATTTTTTTTAGTTGTAGGTGGACATAATACCTTTATTTTACTTATTTTTATGTGGTGCTGAGAATCGAACCCAGGGCCTCACATATGCTCTTTTTTTTTTTTTTTTTTTTTCGGTACTGGGGATCGAACTCGGCCTTGTGCTTGCGAGGCAAGCACTCTACCAGCTGAGCTATCTCCCCAGCCCTCACATATGCTCTTTGAGCACTCTGCCACTGAGTCACAATCCCAGCCTACCTTTTTTTTTTGGTCCTGGGGATTGAACCCAGGGCCTTGTAATTGCGAGGCAAGCACTCTATCAACTGAGCTATATCCCCAGCCCCTACCATTTGTTTTAATAGAAGAAAAACATATAGTTGGGTGCACTTAGAAATTATTATTTAAAAAACATTTTTAGATGTTAGTAGACCTTTAGTTTATTCATTTATTTGTATGTGGTGCTGAGAATTGAATGCAGTGCCTCACACATGCTAGTCAAGTGCTCTACCACTGAGCCCCAGCCCCAGCCCAGAAATTATTTTTTTGGTGCATGTGATATACATATGTACACACACACTGTGTGAAGGGTTATGGAAAATAATATTCCTGTAAAGCAGTCCCCGAAGAAAATTGGAGAGAGGTGTGGCTCAGGAGGAGGAAGGGGAAACTAGCCAAGGAACAATGGGCCCTGGGGGAAAGGGGCGGATACTGAATGTTGGGCCCTAAACCATGACTTTCCCCCATGGCTAATTAGTCCTAAATGGAGGCACAGCAAATACCCATGGGCAAGATTTGAGTACTCATCCCTGACATCTGGACTCTTATCTCCCCAGACAACAATGAGTTTCAACCATTTTACAACTACCCTCCTAATTAAAGTTTTAACCTTTTCAACTAGCCCCTGACCTTCAAAGCTGCAGGAACACAGCTTCCAATGGTTATATCATTGTATCCTATGAAACCCAAATCCCCTCTGTAACTGACGGTCTTTTTCCCATTTGGAAAATGGATTCGAATGGTGTCTGAATCTGTGAAGGAATAAAGGCTTCTCTGAATCTGTGGAGGTCTGCTTCTGGCCGTTTGTGCTGACACTATGGAATGGTTAAAACGAACTAACATATGCATCCCCTCAGATACCCATTTCATTTATTTATTTATTTGGTACTAGGGATTGAACACAGAGGCGCTTTACCACTGAGCCACATCTCCAGCCTTTTTTATTTATTTTTATTTTGAGACAGGGTCTTGCTAAGTTGCTTAGGGCTTCATTAAGTTGTTGAGGCTGGTCTTGAACTTTTGATCTTCTGAGTTGCTGGGATGACAGGTTTGTGCCACTGTGCTGGGCCTACACTTTTTTATTTGTGTGTGTGAAAGGGGAGAAATGAAGGAAGTTAAAATAGGAAATTATGCATATTTCACAACGTTATGCATATTTCACAACAATTTTTTAAAAGCAATGTTTAATCCATTATAAGATAAAGTGGCTCAGAAATCACTTAAAATTCATTTGGAGTGGGGATGGACTGTAAAAATTCCTAAGAAACAAAAGGGTAAATGAAAAGTTACACTATCAACTCAAGCCTGTTTTCATGCCTGTTCTCCAAAGGCAATTACTGTGTCCTCCCATCAATCAACAAGTGTAAACATGTCCCACAGCTATTGAGTCACAACACATCCATCCACTGTTTTGTACCTTGCTTATTTTCATTGATTTTATACACACACACACACACACCACACACACACACATATATATATATATATTTTTTTGTGTGTGTGTGTGTGTGTGTGAGGTGCTGGGGCACTTGACCACTGAGCTACATCCCCAGTCCTCCTGAGTGGCTGGGTTACAGGAATGCACCATCGCATCGGTTTTAGCTGTTATATTCTTGAGATTGTTTCATATCAATACATGTTGAGCTGCCCTTTTTTCCGCACTCCAGTACTGGGGATCAAACCCAGGACCTCACATATGCTAGGCAACTGATCTACCACTGAGTTACATCCCCAGTGTTGTTTTAATTTTTATTTATTTATTTATTTTTTTCAATTATTGTCTTTTTTTTTTTTTCTTGGTGATGCTGGGGATTGAACCCAGGGCCTTGTGCATGCGAGGCATGCACTCTACCAACTGAGTTATATCCCCAGCCCTGTTTTTATTTTTTGAGACAGGGTCTCACTAAGTTGCTTAGACTGGTCTGAAACTTGCAATTCCTGTCTCAGTCTCCTGAGTCCATGGGAATACCAGCAAGTGTCACTGTGCCTGACTCTCTTTTCTTTTAAATTCTGCTATATTAAACCATTCAATGAATAGGTCCTATTTATTTAAACCAGTATTCTTTTGGGCATTTATTTTCAAATGTTTCCTATTGCAAAAAGACAGAAATGAAGTCGGGTATGGTGGTGCATGCCTGTAAACCCAGTGACTCAGGAGGCTGAGGTGAGGATTGTAAGTTTGAGGCCAGCCTCAATAATTTAGTGAGGTCCTAAGCAACTTAGCAAGAGCTTGTCTCAAAATAAAAACCAAAAAGGGCTGGAGATGTAACTCAGGGGTAAAACACCCCTGGGTTCGATGCCTGGAACCAAAAAGAAAAAAATAAAAAGATAGAAATGAATATACTTATATATACTTCTGTGGCCATATTTCTGCAGATAAATTTGTAGTAATACACTTGAATTGGACTGGGAGTGTAGTACTTATCTAACATTTGTCAGACCCTAGGCTTAATCTCTAGCACCACCAAGAGGAGAAAAAAGATATTTTAAGGGGCTGGGGTTGTTGCTCAGTGGTAGAGCACAGGCCTTGAATGGGTTCAATCCTTAGCAAAACATGAAAATAAATAAAGATATTGTGTACATCTATGATTAAAAAATATTTAAGATTTTAAACCTTACGGATCTTGCTAAATTGTTTTAAAAAGGTTTGGTGGTGGTACATAAGAACAGCAAGATAGGATAAGTCTGTAAGAGGAAATGAAATTCACATTAACATTACTGATTCAATAACACATGAGAGTCAAATATTTTCCTCAAAGTAACTTCTAAATGATGCAACAAATAATCGTAAGCTTTAACCATCTCTTTTTGTTTTTAAGGCAATGTTTGTAAATTTGCCTGAGCAAACCTCTCTTCACTCTCTATATATTTTTACTGTCACCAGTTGTAACACATCTTAGCAGATTCCACTTCAGACCATTTTAAAGTAGTGTTTCTTCATTTTGTTTTTTTTTTAGTTGTAGATGGACACAATACCATTATTTTATTTATTTTTATGTAGTGCTGAGGATTAAAACCAGTGCTAAGTAAGTGCTCTACCACTGCCACATTCTTTGGATTTTTTTTGGTGGTACTGCGGTTGAACCTTGGAGCTCTTTACTACTGAGTTACATGCTTAGACCTATTTTAAAATTTTGAGACAGGGTCTAAGTTGCAGAGTCCGTTTTCAAAGTTTCAATCCTCATGCCTCAGCCTCCTGAGTAGCTGGGATTTTACGTGTGCACCACCCTCCTTAACTTTGGGCACGGTTTTGAAAAATAGTATCGCCTATAGTTATTCCACACATCTAATCATAGAGGCTAATTATTTATTCACTGCAACCTCAGCAGTGACTTCTCAAACTGAGCAGTTTGAGTAGCATCTGTGGACTCAATTAAGAATTAAGAAATTGGGCTGGGGAGATAGCTCAGTTGGTAGAGTGCTCACCTTGCAAGCACAAGGCCCTGGGTTCGATCCCCAGCACCGCAAAAAAAAAAAAAAGAAAAAAAAGAATCAAGTAATGGGGATCTGAGGGTATATGCTTAAGTATGTACAATGCCCTGAGTTCTCCAGCACCAAACCAAACCAAACCAAAAAAAACAATCACCTGGACAAAACCAAACTGTTTTTGGTTTGATTAAACAACAGAAAACACCAAAGAAATCAAGAAAACCTGCCGAAACTTATGTTACCATATTTCTCCTGATTTATTTTTGTTGAGCATGTCTTCAGATCTTTAAGCAATTGTTCTTGCCAAAAGGCTGGCCTTTTTTTTTTTGGGGGGGGGGCGGTTAGAGATAGTATGCCTTTATTTTATTTATCTTTATGTAGTGCTAAGGATTGAACACAGTGCCTCACACATGCTAGGCAAGTGCTCTGACACTGAGCTACCTCCCCAGCCTCGTGGCTGACAGTCTTAAAGCTGATTAACTCATCATTGCTCCATGGCTTTCTCTGGCTAACAAGCTACTTGGAAACTTATTTTGGTTGCAGCTTCATTTAAAATTTTTGTAAAGAAATTGTAGTGTGATGAGAAAGCCCATTTCTAATTTCTTTTGTTTTTCTTTGTGGTGCTGGGGATTGAACCCAGGACCTCACACGTGCTAAGCATGTGTCTGCCACTAAGTTACAGCTCCACCTCAGATTTTCTAAATTTTCTGACAGTTGCTTTACCATGAACTGAGATTGTGTTGTGTGCTTAGTCTGGCAATGCTGATGCCTATATTGTGTTCTTTCAGCAATGTATGATGTTACCTCAGAACAAATACAGTGCATTTGCACCTAAGTCAAGAACAAAACAAGTCATATTCCACTATGCCTTAAAGGTGTGACAGTGGAATATTAGAAGTTTTGAGAGAGGGATAGGCATGGCCTGGAGCTCCTGTTGAATCCAAGCCTTTGTCCTGAGTAAAGCAACTCTGGAGCAGCAGCCCCCATGGGTTGGAGCACAGGCAGTGAGCACATGTTGTGCACCCACAGAGCCCACCATGCCCAGTGGATTTCTGAGGCATGGTGAGCCAGGGCTGAGGCAAGCCAGGGCACCCGGACCAGATGAGTGGCAGGAAAACAGGTGGTGGCAGACTCGAAAGTTCGGACGCAAGGGTTAACCAATAGCATCAACACCTTCCAAGAACTGATTAGCAAAAATTTAGACCAGTAGGATTGGTACTTTTTCAAAACCTGATTGGCGTAAATTTGGACCAGTAGCATTCTCCCAAGAGCTATATAAATCCCTAGCTCACTCAAGTAGCAACCAACAATTGGGTCCCCTCTTACCCTGTAAATTTCTCGTTTCATTCCACTTGAATTAAACCTACTTCTTACACTATTGCCTTTCTGCCTTTCAGTGGCCATGAATTTTATTGTTCAGATTTTCAAGGCAAGAATCTGGCAAGAAGTTGACAGTTGAACTGCTAGGGTCTGCTGTGACATTGGAGGGCACAGCCCACTATTGGGATGCAACATGCTACTTGACAGTAGTGGAGAGAATCCATCTTTGCTGGCTGAGACCCTTGGATCTGACGCTGGCGGGCATCCCCTGCCTTGGTCAGCTGCTAACACTGAAACAAGCTTCCTAGGCTGCAGAGGCTCTATCCTCCTGCAGGAGTGAAGAAACTCCGGTTTCACTCTCAAGTAAAATCTGCTCACTGCAACGTGTACTGTTGCATGTGGAGTGTGAAGAATGTGTCCTTGCACTTTCTCACACGGTGGTGAGTTCAAGGGTTCCTGCCACTTATCTCACCTTTGAAAATAATTGCAATTTGGGGGCCCTCAAGAACTCCTACAGGTTTCATAATTTACTAGGACTCAGAACTCTCGTATTATGGCTTAGATATTAGGTATCCCCCAAAAGCTCAGGTGTCAAACAATGCAAGATTTAGAGGTGAAATGAATGGGTTATGAGAGCCTTAACCCAATCAGTGCATTAGTCCCCTGATAGGGATTAATGTGGTGGCAGTACGTGGCTGAGGGAGGTGGGTCCCTGGGGTGTATATTTTGTCCTTGTTGAGTGGAGCTCTCTCTACTTCTTGATTGTTATGTCCTAAGCCAATTTCTTCCACCACACTCTTCAGCCATGATGTTCTGCCTCAGCGGGAGCTCCAAGGAATGGAGCCAGCTATCTGTAGACTGAGATCCTTGAAAAACACAAAGGAACCTGGGCCTACCAGTAACATATGAGGCCCCAAATAAACTTTGCCTCCTCAAATTTTTCATCAGCTCTTTTGGTCACAGCAGCTAAAAAGCTGAATAAAACATGGAAAGTTTTGATACTCATGGTTACAGTTTATTACAGTACAAGGAAACAGGTTAAAATCAGCCTATGGATGAGTTCCATGGGACAGAGTCCAGAAAGTTCCAAGTTTGCAGAGGCCAGTGGTCTTGTCCTAGTAGTCATGAATAGCACCAACTTTTTCCGCTAGTGATGTAAGACAATACATGTGGAACACTGCCCATCAGATCAGGGAAACTCAACAGGGCTTTGGTGTCCAGTTTTGACTGGGGCTCACTCCTGTAGACAGTGAGCAACCATGTGGTTATTATTCTTCACCCTCCCCAGAGGGCGACCCAAAGCCCTCACCTAAATCAGTTACTATCTGATGTGGTGCGAAGTTCCAGGTACGCAAAGACACGAGAGGGCACTGCTGGGGCTTAAAGATCATCTCCTAGGAGCCAAGGGCAAAGGCCAGACCTGTCCTTGGGTGAGGTTAGCCTAATTTTTTGCTACACTCCCCATCCCAAACACTCAATTCTGCCACTGTAGTGTGAAGGTAGCCAAGGACAAAATTGAAACTTTTTTCAATCAGTGAAACTTTTTTTTTTTTGTAAATGGGCACAATGCCTTTACTTTATTTACCCCTATGTGGTGCTGAGGACTGAACCCAGTGCCTCACACATGCTAGGCAAGTGCTCTACCACTGAGCCACAACTCCAGCCCCTTCAGTGAACTTTATTCATGGAGAATGAATGTGAACTTTTTTTATTTTGGTATCGGGGACTGAACTGAGGGGCACTTTGCCACTGAGCTACATCCCCAGTCCCTTTTATATTTTTTGAGACATGGTCTTGCTAAATTACGTAGGGCCTCACTAAGTTTCCAAGGCTGGCGTCAGCCTTCCAAGTCACTGGGATTACAGGCATGAGTCACCGTGCCTGGCTTCATACATAATTTTCATGTTTCATGAAGTGCTCCTCCTGGATTTTTTCCCCTTTTGTGTGCGAGAGCTGGGGATTGAACCCAGAGCTTTGAGTTCTGCTAGTCATGTCCCTGCTCTACCATGAGCAACAACCAACAGTCCTTTCTCTAACCTTTTAAAATATAAATACCATTCTTAGCTTATGAGCCATATAAAAACTGTAGTCAGCTGGGTTTAGCCCACTATGGTGTGCTAAGCTCTGACGTCAGTGAAAATGTTGTCATGGTACATAATCAAAGAGTAAAATAGGACCTGAGTATTGTGTGCTTTTCAGTAATGTAGATCAAACTACACTCAAAGGAACCTGGGCCATACCAGTAACATAAAATCTGATCCATCGTTTCAAATTACTGGTGCTGATTTCAATTTTACTTTGTAGTTTTGAATTTTTTTTTTTTTTTTTTTTGTGGTACTAGGGATAGAACCTAGGGCTTTGTGTGTACCAGCTGAGTACTCTGCCACTGAGCTATGTCCCCAGGCCTTTATATTTAGAGACAGGTTCTTGCTAAGTTGGCCTTGAACTTGTGATCCTCCAGCCTCTAACTCCCAAGTAGCTGTTAGTATAGGCATGTGCCACCTGGCCTCACTATATTGAATATATATATATATTTTTTTGCGGTGCTGGGGATTGAACCCAGGGCCTTATGCTTGCAAGGCAAGCATTCTACCAACTGAGCTATATCCCCAGCCCTATATTGAATATTTTTAATACTTACCTTTCTATCCACATAAATCTTCCCCATTCAAAGCCTAGTCCCCAATTCTTCTTGTTCTCTAACAATAGTCTTAGACCTAGGCTCCAAATAGAAATAAAACGATTGTGACATACAGTATCAGGACAGGTTTAAGTTGAACTGTGAAAAAGTACGGGAGTTCTTTTTTGGTGCTGGGGTTTGAATCCAGTCTCACCTGTGCTAGGTAAACATTCTACCACCGAGCTCATCCTGGTCCCAAGAGTTCTTCAAGGTTAATGAGCAAAAATAAAACCTTGGCAATCTCATGTCAGATCCCCATGTTTTGGAAATTTTGCTGGTTCATGAAGTCAGGTCTGGGAAGCACTCTTACAGACCTCTCCTTTACAGAGTTCCAGAAGCACAGACTGTCACTGATCTTTATTTGGTATACAAGTATAAATGTGTACTATGATTTGATTTTGCTGTATGGTCTCTTCTAGATAATAATCACAAGGCAAGAATTTTTCTCCTACTTTTTTGTATAACCCTTAGCAGGCCTTCGATATATATATATTTTTTCGTTGTAGATGAACATAATGCCTTTATTTAATTTATTTATTTATTTTGCAGTACTGGGGATTGAACTCAGGGCCCTGCACTTGCGAGGCAAGCACTCTACCAGCTGAGCTATCTCCCCAGCCCTTATTAATTAATTTTTATGCGGTGCTGAGGATTGAAACCCAGTGCTGCAGGCATGGCAGACAAACACTGTACCACTGAGCCACAACAATATAGTTTATATAGTCTTAGGAGGAATAAGGAGAACCACTTTCCACCTTTCTTTCCTTTTTAAAAAATCTGTTTTCTATGTTCCCTAAAAAATTCTATGGATTTGCAACACAGCCTTGTTTTTGGATTTGCTTGCTGATGACACCTGTGGAGAAAGTAGTTGGGCTGAGCCACTGACTTTCCCAAGGGCAGGGTAGAGTGGAGAAGACTCTTCTCTGGTAAGTTCCCTCTTTTCAGATGTTGGTCTTCTGCTTCTGGGACTAACCAACTCCTTGATTCTTCACTTATTCTTTGTGGAAACTCTTCCTCCATCTCATGTTTGTAGTTATTACTAGAGAGCGCAGATCCCATCCAGGGAGGAAGAGGCTAGGCCATCATGTTCACTGCTCAAGAAATATTTGGAGTCAAACTGGGAGGAAAACAGGTTCTACTGAAATCCAGCTTTGAAGGAAGATGGAAGGAATTTCATTGTTTCAAAAGTTCCATCTCTGAAATAATGGAAGGTGAGCAGAACTTTTAAAGAAAAGGCTGGGAAATGAAATAAAAGACAGGTGATAGACATGTGGAGTTAGTTGGTCAGGCTGAGTGCAGGCCTTTCTCCAGAGGTAGAGGCTTTCTTGTTCTCAGTTTCTTCCGCAACTTGTCAGGGTAGGTATTAGCAGCCCTTTACCTTCCCTCCATTCTATTTTACAGATTTGGACTCCTTCTGAGTCTGGGAGACTTCCTTATCACATCGAAAGGAGTCAGTCGGGACATCTGGGGCCAGATCTGCACCTTCCTACTTTCCAGTCTGTTTCGCTTCCAACCCAAGCTATCTTCTCTAATCACTTGAAAATCATTCAATGAGCACATCCTCTGTGCCATCTTCATATTTCATCTCCTAAGAGCTCTCTGCCTCATCTCCTTGATCTCTTGCCTCTTCCTGAACCATATACAGGGGCTCAGCAAGGAGATCCTAAGTCCCTTGGCCAAACACCATCCTAACTGACATTTTCTCTGGGTCACAGTAAACTTGTTTCCTAAAAAAAGAAGCATTTGAATTTGAGAACAAACACCACTTGCAATAAGTAGCAAGGAAGAATGTGCAAATTTTCAGCTTCTCTCTACAGACAGTATGGGCTGAACTCAACAACGAGGCACTTCTAGCACTGTACTCAAACTGACAAACCTTATAATTCCAGCAACTCCAAAGGCGGAGGCAGAAGGATCACAAGTTCAAGGCCAGCCTCAGCAATGTAGTGAGACCCTGCCTCAAAATATAATTTTTAAAAAAGGGATGTAATTCAGTGGTAGAGTGTCCCTGGGTTCAAACCCCAGTACCTCAAAAAACCCAGTTAAATGAACACACAAATGGATGCTATATAAACATTTCCAGGCTTACTATGACTAGAAAGACGACTTTATATTCTTGACTAATTAAAACATGTCTTCTGATGGCAGTGCATGTATAGTGGTACACCTGTAATCCCAGCAACTGGAGACTGAGGCAGGAGCTTCACAAGTTTGAGGCCAGTCTCAGCAACTTAGTGAGACCCTGTCTCAAAATAAAAAATAAAAAGGGCTAGGATATAGCTCAATGGTAAAGCATCCCTGAGTTTGATCCCCAGTCCAAAAATACATAGAACAGAATATGGTGCATATTTCATTTTGTAGAGCTTACACTATTGCCCCATATTATATACAATTACACAATCTAGTAACAAAACAGGGATGATACGTGTTGTATGTGCAAATCCAAGAGTGCTTTTCTTCAAATACATTAAAGTCCAAGTTCATTTTAAAGCAAAATAAAACATTTAAACACTAACCATATCTTATCAAATGTTAAACCAGAAGAAATAGATCTTATCAGTCCAGGGGTCTGAGCATATTATTATTAATTTTCTTTTTGTGGTACTAGCAATTGAACCCAGGGCACTCTACTGCTGAGTTATATCCCCAGCCCTTATCATATTTATTTTGAGACAAGGTCTCCCTAAGTTGTCCAGGCTGGCCTTGAACCTGTGATCCTTCAGTTAGAAATCTCCAGAGTAGCTGGGATTATAGGTGTGCACCACCAGGCCCAACAGCCTAAGCATATTATAACAATGCATGACATATTTGACACTAATAGTCTAAAAGATACAAATTCATTCGGACACAAAAAAACAAAAAAGGACAGAAGGATCACTTAAGTCCGTGAGTTTGAGACCAGCATGGGCAATATACTGAGACACCATCTACAAAAACAAACAGAAACAAACAACAAACAAACAAAAAAAGGAAGGCAAGGATAATTAGACTTAGATGAAATTAAATTTTAGATAAGAGTTTCATTTTGTTAATTTCTATATACCAATATAGGAAACTGCAATCACCACTCACATAGGCCCTTCCTTTCCTGGTATTTGCATTTCTGGCAAAGTAAATCAGTGTCAGTTGTTTGGCAAGAGAGGAACAATAATCCCTCTCCAAAAAAAGAATTTCATTATGGCAACAATGTGCACCTGTCATAAAGACACCCTACTCTCTAAAGGGGCATGTTTTATGGTTCCTCACTTAATTGTCCATTATTGCTAACCTGTTCAACATAAATAGTAAAAATTTTTTTTTTTTTCTTTCCAGTGCAAATACTTTTGTCCTTAGACAAATTTCTATCATTCCAGACTTTGGACCACTGCATTTTTAGATGAAATATCCTAATCTTAATTCTATGCCTTGCAGAGTCACCAGATACCATACAATTTCAAGGAATCTTCTGTTTAATTAGACTGTTGATATGTTACGGGATAATAATACTTCCTGCTAATTTGCATACTCATTCCATAGATATTAAGATCTATTAGACAATCTCTTTATTTTTTTGGTTCTGGGGATTAAACCCAGGGGTGCTCTATGGCTGAGTTAGAACCCTAGCCCTCTTACTTTTTACTTTGAGACAGATTCTCACTAAGTTGCTGAGGCTGGCCTTGACTTGCAATCCCCCTGCCTCAGCCTTCAGAGTCACTGGGATTATAGGCATCTGCCACTGTGCCCAGCCAGTTTTCTATTTTAAAGTGAAATTTATGCCAAAAACAGTTTAATAATCTGTAGCCACAATCACCAAATAATCAACTGATTCTGGTAAGAATTCAACAGATCAGGGTTGTGTCTCTTTCGGGAGATGGGTCCATATTCCTCCTTGAAATTATGCTCCTTTCTTTATCTCAAATACTTTTCACTCTCAAAATAGCCCACATTCTCTCTTGAATATGCCTTGCTTTCCTAAATACACCTTTGTCTATGCCTCTGAATAGTACTGCTGAAATTCTTTTCTATCACATATGCCAAAAACCCTGAGTACTGAGTTGAGCTGCTGGCTCTTTGGGATACCTTAGATATCTCTTCTCCTGTGACATTTCTTTGTCGCTCACATAGGGGTACTCTGAGGCATAATTTCATGTTAAGGGGATAGAAAGGAATAATTCCAACCCACCTCCACAACTGAGACCAGTGTCTATCTCCTTTAGGATCAGTCCCGGATGAGACTTTTTATCTCAAATTAAAGCAGGATCATTGCCCCTTGCCAGTCTAAAGTTATAAAAAGGCAGATCTTCACCCCTAAACCAACCCTTAAGATTAAGGGATCAGGTTGGGGGTTGGGGCTCAGTGCTAGAGCACTTGACTAGCACGTGTGAGGCACTGGGTTCAATCTTAGCACCACATAAAAAAATATAAACAAAATTATTGTGTCCATCTTCAACTAAAATTAAAAAAAAAAAAAAAAAAAAGATTAAGGGATCAAAGTATCAGGGGAAGGGGAATGAGCAGGGTATACAAAAAAGATAGTCCTCAAAAAAAAAAAAAAAAAAAAAAAAAAAAAAAAAAAAAAGATAGTCTCAAAATAAGTACCCAGGACCCCACTGAAAAGCAGAAAAACACCCATGAATATTTGGCCTGCACCCCAGATCCATGCCCTTGCCAGAAAAAAATAACATGAGGGTACTGTACAAGTATTGGGAAAAACTGGTATGAATTCCATAATCCTGTCCTGAGCGCTACCTCGAATCCAACCCACACCCCACACAAACCGGTTGCTGTTTCTTCCTCTGTAAATTATAGATTGAACCCAGGAGTATTTTCCCACTGAGCCACATTCACAGCCCTTTTATTCAAAAGCAGGGTCACCTAAGTTGCTTAGCACCTCCCTGATTTGTTGAGGTTGGCCTCGAACTTGTGATTCTCCTGCCTCAACCTTCTGAGTTGCTGAGACTATAGATGTGTGTCATTGTGCCCAGCTCTATAGCATCATCAAAGAAGTTTAATGTGAATCTAATCAAGTGGTGACAACTAGACAAAATCCAAATGAAGGAATAATCTGCAAAGTAACTGGCCTAAATTCTTCAACAAGGCAATAACTGGGAAATTATTCCAGTTTAAAAACAATCAACAAGAACAAGAATATTAAAAGCAGGGACTGAGGAAATAGTTGAATGCTAAGTGCTTGCTTGGCATGCAGGAGGTGCAATGCATGATCCTTGAATGGATCTGAGAGGGGCAAAAAAGTCCAGCTGTAAATGGCATTATTGGGACTATGTGGAAATATGAGTAAAGATAGTAATCATACTAGATAATAGCCATGCATAAATACTAGTTTTCTGAATTTGTTCACTGCTTTGTAGTACTGTAGAAAAATGCTGGTGTTTTAATTAGAGTATTAAGGGTTAAGAATGTATGGGATTAAGCTGAAGTGTCTGGATGTCTGCAAACAACTCTCAAATAGTTCAGGAACACAATTAAAAAAAAAAATGAAAAGAAAAGAAAAAGAAAAAAATGTATAGCATAGTACAGCAAACATGAAAACATGCAACCAGAAAGCAAATCTGAGCTGGGTGAGGTGGTGCATGCTTATAATTCCAGCGGCTTGGGAGGCTGAGGCAGGAGGATCAAGCCAGCCTCAGCAACTTAGCGAGGCCCTAAGACTGAATCAGCAAGATTCAGTCTTCAATAAAATACAAAAAGGAGCTGGGAATGTTGCTCAGTGGTTAAGTGTCCCCAGTTCAATTCCCGCTACAAAAACCAATCAACCAACCAAACAAACAAAATACAACAACAAATCTGGGTGAAGGGTACTTGGGTGTTCCCCTTTTCTTTTTCTTTTTCTTTTCTTTTTTTTTTTTTTTTTTTTTTGAGATACTAGGGATTGAGCCCAGGAGTGTTTACCACTGTTTACATCCCCCAGCCCTTTTTATTTCCAGAGGATTTTTTTTTTTTTTTTTTTTTTTTGTACCAAGGATTGAACCCAGGAATGCTTTACTAGTGAGCCACATCCCCAGTCCTTTTATTTCTTATTTTGAGACAGGTCTCTTGCTGAGTTGCTTAAGGCCTTGCTAAGTTGCTAAGGCTGGGCTTTGGACTTGTAATCTTCCTGCCTCAATCCCCTGAGCCTCTGGGATTAAAGGTGTATGCCACTGAGTCTGACACAGTTGACAAGGCTGGCCTTTAACATCAAATCCTCCTGCCTCAGCCTCCTGAGTCACTTGGATTATATGTATGCATCACTATACCTGGACCACTGTTTTTGCTTTTTTTTTTTCCCCTTCCAACATTTTTAGAATTAAGCTGTTCAAAAAATGAGGTGGAAAAAAATCTATCTTCACTTTGCAGTTCTACACATGACTCATAATGGACCTTACTATTGCTAGAGTCAGCAAACATTTACAAATAGAAGGCTAAGGAAGCAAAAAGCAAACAAAATTACCTAAACTTAAAAAGCAATGAATGCTGTTAGCCCACATTTCCTTTAGAAAACAAATAAGGTTCACAGCAGGAAATTGTTTCCTAGAAGGAGAACTTCAGTTTAAAGTATAACTATTTTATTATTATACAGATAACTATATTAAGTCAGCTTTTATTGCTGTGACCAAAATACCTGGTAAGAACAACTTCATAGAGGAAAGAATTACATTGGTTCATGGTTTCAGAGGTTTAAGTCCAGGTGGGTTAACTCCAAAGCAGAAACATCATGGTGAAAGGGTGTGGTGGTTAAATCGTGTGGTGGAGGAAGGCTGTCAGTTCATGGCGGCTGGAAAGGAGGGAGAGGAAGATAGGAGGAAGGGACCAGCAACAAAATGCAGTTCCCAAGAGCATGCCAGTATGGTCCTACTTTCTTCAATCATGCCCTACCTGCTTAGTTTCCATATCCTCCCAGCAGTGCATTCAAATTATTAATCTGTCAAATGGATTAATCTACTGATTAGATCAGATCCTTCATTCTCCAGTGATTTCCCAAAGCCAAACCTTTGGACACTGCTGTGTTGGGGACCAAGTCTTCACATATGAGCTTTTTTTGGGGATATTCCAAAACCAAGCAGAAACAAATCTTTGATACAATTTAGGGTTATTAGAAAAAAAAAAAAAAAAAAAAAAAGTCCAGATTCAGGTGCAATGGTGCATGCCTGTACTCCCAGGGACTTGGAAGGCTGAGGAAAGAGAACTGCAAGCTCGAGGGCAGCCTCAGCAACTTAGTGAGACTCTCTCAAAATAAAATAAAAAGGACTGAGAATGTAGCTCAGTGTTAAAGCATTCCTGGGATTTTCGTAGTACCAAAAAACAAAACAAAATAAAGCAACAAAAACACAAAAAGGAGACATTGCTTGTACGCACATGCAAATGATTTACTTTCCAGAACATGAAACTACTGAAAACCCTCAAAATTATTAGTCTTTAGTTAGAGATGATCTATTATTATTATTATTGTTATTTTAAAATTTTTTAGTTGTAGATGGACACAATATCTTTATTTTATTTATTTTTATGTGGTGCTGAAGACTGAACCCTGGGCCTTATGTGTGCTAAGTGAGCATTCTATCACTGAGCCACAACCCCAGCCTGAGATGATTATTGAATAAACATTTACTACATACCTGTTGTACACCTATGGTTTTGTGTTAAGTGTGCAGAAAAGGGTAAAACACAGTCCTTCCTGCCTGGAAGAATTCTACATATCAATCAGAGTCTCTGTATGTCATTATAAAATCTTAATTTCTAAATTTAGTATTTTATATCACAGGCAACCTAGAAATAATTTGTAAACAGTATTTAAAGGTGATTAAAATTTTCTACTAATTTAGGGCTGGGGTTGTGGCTCAGTGGTAGAGCACTTGCCTAGCATATGTGAGGCACTGGGTTTGATTCTCAACACTGCATATAAATAAATGAATAAAATACAGGTCAATCAACAATAAAAAAAAAAAAAGCAAATATTATAAAAAAATTTCTACTAAATTAAAATGGTAGTCATTCTGTGAGTTCTGTTTTTGGAGGGACAGAGTGGGGACTGAACTTGAGGGTACTTTATCACTGAATTTTTTATCCCAGTCCTTTTTATTCATTTTCATTTTGAGACAGGTCTTGCTAAATTGCCAAGGCTGCCTCAAACTCCCTTAGCTGTCAAGTCACTGGGATTATAGGTGTGTGCCACCATGCCTGGCACTGACCTCTTACACCAAAAGCACAGATGCGCTGGGGCAGCTTGAGACTTTCATCATAAAGCTAACCTTCCTAGAATCACTGCTTCAATGGTGATTTTTTATTCAAAGAAAAACTATTCAAAACACAAAATAAGAAAATAGACTTTTATCAATACACAAATAAGTTTACTTAAAATCAGGTAAGCCACATATTTAAAAAACTTTCAGACCTTCTCCCAGCACTGTCCACAATCTAGAGTAGGCTCATGTGAAACCTGTAGTCCTGCCAAGGAGCAATATGTGATCGTCCAGATACTCACTGACACCGTTTCTTGACACTGAGAGATGGTCACAAACAAACCTTTTTTGCTTGGATGAACATGAAGAGTTCACATAAAAACAGCTTCATAAAATGCCTATGAAGGAAAAACTGCTAATATCAGAAGAGTTCCAACACTTCAATTGAATATAATCCTCTATTATTCTTCTCTTGATTTAATTTCTGTAGCTCTCGAAAACTTACTTCGATCTTGTTGAGTTCGGAATAAACACATATCTAAAAAAAGAATAATTCAGAGTAATTTTTATAATAATTTCTAGATAAATAAGCAAGTTTTCCATGATTACTTATGAATTTTCCATGAGTAAAAAATTTGTGGGGGAGGGGGTGCCGGGGATTGAATCCAGGACCTCGAACATGTTATCCACACTCCAAGCTACTCCATGAACACATTTTAAGAATAAATTGTAATATAAGTACAAACAGAATTAGTACATATCAAAAAGTCACAAACCTGGGATTTCACAAACTTATAAAGATTTATCAGGAGCCTTTTTGCTTCTGGTATCATTACCACAACAGTAAAATTAGCATCCAGAAGTAGACATATCCAATCCATGATCTGAAGATAAATAGAAAAAGGAAACTTAAGATTATAAATTAAATTTTTTTTTTTTTTTTTTTTGGCGGTGCTGGGGATTGAACCCAGGGCCTTGTGCTTGCAATGTAAGCACTCTACCAACTGAGCTATATCCCCAGTCCTATAAATTTAATTTTAATTCATGTATCAAATTCATAATTATATCAGTTACAAGAAAAATAAGTTCTGATCTTCCTGCCTCAGACTCCCGATTTTCTGGGATTACAGTCCCACACCACCACACCCAGTTAAGAATGTAAATTTTTTTTTTTCTTTTGCAGGGTAAGAGAGAAAATGAGAGGAAAAGAGAACGGAAAGAGAAAGGGAGCACGCTAGAGAGAGTGGAAATCGAGGAGGAGGAAAAGCAAGTGTGTAGGAGAGAGAAGCAAGGAATATAAATTTTTGATAGGAAAGCTAGATTGATATTTTTTTCCAAGGGGGAGTTAATACTAATCTTTTTATTTTATTTTATTTTTTAGTTGTTGATGGACTTTATTTTATTCATTATTTATATGTGTGCCGAGAACTGAACCCAGTGCCTTGCACATGTTAGGCAAGTACTCTACCACTGAGCCACAACCCCCAGCCCCTGATCATTTTTATTAAAACAAATTTAAGTTCACTTTTTTTTTTGGCAGTACTGGGGATTAGACCCAGGGTCTTGTACATGCTACACAAGTAGACTACACTGGGCTACAATTTCCAGGCTTTTAAATTTACTTTTAAGTAATTATCTGTAGTCACAAAAAAAAAAGGACCCATTCATCTTCATTTCTTACTTGTTTGTATTTTGTGGTACTAGGATCAAACCAAGACTTTCACAAGATAGGCAAGCACTCTACCACTGAGCGGTAGCCCAAACCCCTCAATTTCTATTCTGAAAGACACATTACACATTATGCCCAAAGGATAGGGTATTGTGTATCACAGGTGAGTTACCATGAACTAAAATAAAGTTATTAATATACATTTATAAAAATATTCTGTGGGGCTGGGGAGATAGCTCAGTTGGTACAGTGCTTACCTTGCATGCACAAGGCCCTGGGTTCTATCCCCAGTACTGCAAAAAAAAAAAAAAAAAAAAATTCTGTGTAGTTCTACATCCTCAAATGGTATAGAAACACACAGAAATCACTCTCATAAAAAGCATTAAGGAAACTGGTTATTCACTTGTGAAGGGGAAGCTGATCCCTACAAAACTCTTACAATAAAATAAATACTATGTCAGGCGCAGTGGCGCAACACCTACAATCCCAGCAACTTAGGAGACTAAGGAAGGAGGACTACAAGTTCAAAGCCAGCCTCAGCAACTTAGCAAGGCCCTAAGGATATAGCTTAGATGAACGAGTGCTTGCCTCCCTTGCACCAGGCCCTGGGTTCAATCCCCAGTACCACCAAAAAAAAAAAAAAAAAAAGGGCTGGGGATGTAGTTCAGTGGTTGAGCACACCTGGGTTCAATGCCTATACCAATACAAACAAACAAAGAAATAAATTAATTAGGGGGCTGGGGAGATAGCTCAGTTGGTAGAGCGCTTGCCTTGTAAGCACAAGGCCTGGGGTTCAATCCCCAGCACTGCAAAAAAAAAAAAAAAAAAAAAATTAAATAAAACCATGAAGTATTAAGAAAACAGGATGACTATAATCTTACTGTGGAAGGGCCTTAAACATCACATGAACCTTTAAGAAGTTATTAAAGGAGCAGGGGTGTGGCTCAGTGGTAACACACTTGCCTAGCACCTGTGAGGCACTGGGTTCAATCCTTAGCACTACATTAAAAAAAAAAAATAAAGGCACATTATGTCCATCTATAGCAAATATATATATATTTTTTGATTCATTGTACACAAATGTGGTACAATTTTTCACTTCTCTGTACACGATGTAGTCACACCATTTGTGTAATCATACATGTAAAGGATCATGATGTTTGTCTCGTTCCATTTTCTTCCCCCCCCCCCCCCCTCCCCACCCATTTCCCTTTACACAATCCAACATTCCTCCATTCTTCCCTTACCCTCTCCCCGCTTAAATTTAATTTTTTAAAAAAGAAGCTATTAAGGAAAATCTTAGAACTTTTTAAAAAAATTTTTATTAGTTGTTGATGAAACTTTATTTATTTGTATGTGGTGCTAAGAATTGAACCCAGTGCCTTGCACCATGCTATGCAAGCGTTCTACCACTGAGTCACAATCCCAGACCAGCAGAGTACTTTTGTAACAACATAAAAATAAACATAAAAATAATAAAAAATAAAACTTTTCTATGTCAAAAACTGCTGAAAAGAGTAAAAAGATAATGACAGAGAAAGAGGCTTATAATGTATCTGACAGGAAAAGGCTAATTACTTTAATATACAAAGAAAAAAAAGATTGGAAATGCAATAGAAAAATGACAAAGAACCTGACTTAGCAGGTTGTTAAAAAGATTTATATTTCATAAAAGAAATATAAATGGATAATAGAAATAATAGTGTACCTCTTCCATTATCAAAGAAATGAAATTAAAATAGGTAACGTTTTATTAACTTTATGATGGGCAAAGAATAAAAAGTTTGACATATAGGTATCAGTAAGAATGTGGAAACCGAAGGCCTGGAACCTTGATGGCAGGAGGTAGCAATATCACACTCTGCAAAGATAACTGGGCACTGACAAAATGAGAGAAGGATGTCTGTGTCTATTCCAAACATAAAAGAAAGTTCTTGGGCCAGGTTGAAGCTCAGTGGTAAGGTACCTGCCCAGCACGCACAAGGACCTAAGTTTAATCCCTAGCACTCAAAAATACATAAACAAGCTCAGGCCATATAGCCCATCTCGTAGAGTGCCTGCCTCTCATGTTGGAGGCCTGGGTTCGAGTCCCAGCACTCTGGATTGTGGAAATAACAAACAAACAAAAATACATAAACGAATAATCAGAATATTTTAAAAATTATTTCTAGACATGAAGGAAAATATATTGGCAGGATTGAACTCAGTGAATGTATTCCCAGTCCTTTTTATTTTTTATTTTGAGATAGGGTTTCAAAAAGGTGTTAAGACTATCTCAAACTTGTGATCCTGCTGACTCAGCCTCCTGAGTTGTTTGGATGACAGGTGTATACTACCATGCCCGGCGCTAAGAAAATTATTGGCAAGTCTCATAAGTAAGAATCAGGAACTTAAGATGAATTTAGGGCTGGGGATACAGCTCAGTTGGTCAGGGTAGAATGCTTGCTTTGCATGCACTAGGCCCTGAGTTCAATCCCCAGCACCACTGGAAAAGTAAATAAATAAATAAATAAATAAATAAATAAATAAATGAATAAAGTTGTGTAATATAGAATTGTGACCTAATCTATTTACTTAATTAAGAGTTCCTATTCCAACTCCAGTGATCTGTATATACGACGAGGGAGGAGATTCACATGATCTCCCTAATTCGGAGGAGACAAGGAAAAATCAGTTACTGATTTCCAGATGCTGAGACTGCATAAAATACAACCTGTCTGAAAAAGTAAAAAGTTTTCTGACCTGGCTTAAGGTTGGTGGGTGTATTCCAGGAAGAGTCATAGTAGCATTTTCACTACACTTCAAATAAAGGAAATACAAATATTGCAGAAATAGCTGGGTGGAAAGAAAAAAAGCCAAGTTATCATCTTGATAAAACAAATTTTCTATAGACATACTGGAAGAAATTCTCAGAAGCTGTCCAATCAAATCATATATCACACAAATAAGCTAGCTATCTGGGGACAAAGAAATGAATAAAATGTCACTGCCATCACTGAGGAACTCATGTGGTTTAGGACCAGTGGGTGATAAATTTATTCTGTTTATAAATAACACGCAGAGAAAAGAGAATTCTTCTTTAAGCAATTCTTAGTGTACTTATTTATAACTTGTATGGCTTAATGTGGGCTTTGAGCGTGGCACAAATAAAATGCCAAGGTCTATCACCCAAAAATCACTCTATTCCCTAGGCACAATTCCTTCACCATGAAAGAACTTGATAACCTTTAGAATGTCTTAATAGCTGGTCAATAGCTGGTCAAAGTTAAGCAGAACAACTTAAGACAATTATTTCTGTTTATATTCTATGGGACTTGCATGAATACTTACAGTGGTATGCTGTGCGGGGATGTCCTTCAAGTGAGGCAGAAGAAATATTTCACTATATGCTGAATGAAGAATTGCATTTCTACTCAGGACTAAAGGAAAAAAATCTTACTTCAACAAATAAAGTTTACTCTATTTAGAATATAAGCAATTCCCTTCCTAAATTTATATGAAAGTGTTACCTATCTAGAAAGAATTCATCACCCAAATACTATCCCAGTCGAGACACTGGGTTTGAGCCTTAGCACTGCATAAAAATAAATAAATAAATAAATAAATAAATAAATAAATAAATAAATAAATAAATATGATTATTTTTAAAAGTCCAAAATCAGGATCTGGGTAGTGGCGCATGCCAGTAGTCCCAGCAACTAAGGAGGCTGAGACAGGAAGATCACAAGTTTGAGGCCAGCCTCAGCAACAGTGAGACCCTGTTTCAAAATTAAAAATTAAAAAAATTTTTAAAAGGGTCGGAATGTAGTTTGGTGGTAAAACCCATGGGTTCAATTGCCAGTACTTCCTCCTCACCAAAAAAGAATATCTGCAGATAGGTATGCCTACAGGTTCCCAGGGGAGGTAGGCAGAAGCCAGAACTCCACAGTTGAATCCAGGTTAACCAATGTACTCTGGGTTCATATGGCAACAGCAGGAATGGATGTTGCATGGGCTGGGACAGGACCCCAGCAGTTTTTGACTATGCCCTCTTTCCTGAATTCCCGTAGGGCTGACTATCAGGTGGATTCAGGTAAGATGAGTACAAAACCTGACAAGGCAGGCAGTGATGAGGAGGGTCAGAGATTGCAGGAACCACTACAACTGAAGAGCCACCACCATCACTGCTGCTCCATCATGTGGCTCTAACTGGGCAGGGCATAGTGACTAGATGGCATCCAGGGGAGCTACTGGCCCAGCTACTGGTGGGAAGTTGGAGAAGTCACAGAAAAGGCTTGGGTTTATGCATGCAGTTCGCCCTCCTCATCCACAGGTTCCACATCCCAGGACTCAACCATGGATAAATTTTTTTTTTTTTTTTTTGGTACTGGGGATTGAACCCAGGGGGCCTACCTAGAGAGCCACATCCTCAATCCTTTTTATTTTTTATTTTGAGACAGGGTTTCACTAAGTTGCTTGGGGCCTCGCTAAATTGCTGAGGCTGGCTTTGAACTTGTAATCCTCCTGTCTCAGCCTCCGAGCTACTGGATTACAGGTAGGTGACACCAGGCCTGGCTTTCATGTCACCAAAAAAGGACATGAGAATCCATTGATTTTGGTATCCACAGGAGTCCTGGGACCAATCCCATGCAATACTGAGGAAGGACTACAATGAATACAGGGTGCCATTTATCACAAGGTGCATCCCAATTTTAGAGATGTTATGTGGAGGGGGGGAAAAAAAGGAATGTCAGGGCTGGCGGGTAGCTCAGTGGTAGAGTGTTTGCCCAGCAGGCATGAGTTCAAGCCCCAGTGTCAGAAAAAAAAAAAAAAAAAAAGTTTGTAAACAAAACAAAACAGGAGTGTCTGAATCAATGAAATGCTCAAATCTCTATACTCCATTCTCTCAATAGCCCTAGGAAATATAGGTAATATTACCTTCAAATTACCAACAAGGAAAATGGAGGTACAGAGAGTGGCTAACTTTTCCCAAACATAAGCCTTAAATCCAGTAGATACGTTTTTCTCTCTGCTCCTCTCCCGGAGCCAGTGATAGCCCTTAATTTCTAGGGGGGATTTGGGAGACACAGTGGGTTGGGAAGAGATGAGAGCCAGCTTGTCTTTAAAACTCTCTGGGAGGGCTGGGGATATAGCTCAGCTGGTAGAGTGCTTGCCTTGCAAGCACAAGGCCCTGGGTTCAATCCCCCACCACCAAAAAAAAAAACTCTCTGGGAAAGATTAGAGTGTACTTGGGATGACTTTGGGGGAACCAATGGAGATTACGGAGGGGTTCAAGTCTCTAGGTTCCTTCTTTGGTGCTGTCTCTGCTCAGAGCCATGAACAGCATAGGTGAGTCTTATCTGCCAGATGTGATCAGTAATGGTTGGGGACCCAATCCTTGTCTTCTCTCCTATGATCCATGTTCTGCTCTGCCCCAAACCCCTAGATGACCCCAGCCTGTCTGATACCATTGATTCCTTCAGCTTTCCTGGAAGCAGGTTCCCAGATCCCTCAGTGCTACCTCTGAAATGCTGAGGTTTTGTGAGGACTCTACAAAGGCCAGGTACCCCATCATTGCCTGGGGCCACTGAGACATTTCTTTACAAGACCACTGCAAGCACTCTGTCACTGAGTCCCACTTCCAGTTCCTAAAATGGATTTCAAAAACACTAAATAGTGGGCCAGGTGTGGTAGCAAAAGCTTGTAATCTCAGTGGCTCTGGAGTCTGAGGCGGGAGGATTGCCTTAGCAACTTAGTGAGGCCCTAAGCAATTTAGGGAGACCCTGTCTCTAAATAAAATGTAAAAAGGGCTGGGGAGGCTCAGTGGCAGAGCATTTGCCTAGCACATGTGTGGTACTGGGTTTGATCCTTAGTACCACAGAAAAATGAACAAATAAAGGCATTATGTCCATATACAACTATAAATTTTTTTTTTTTTAAAGGGCTGGGGAGGGCTGGGGAGATAGCTCAGTTGGTAGAGTGCTTGCCTCTCAAGCACAAGGCCCTGAGTTTGATCCCCAGCACTGCAAAAAAATAAATAAATAAAAAAATAAAAAGAGCTGGGGGTATGGCTCAGTGGTTAACTGCCCCTGGGTTCAATCCCTGGCACAAAAAATAAAAAATAGGGCTGGGGTTGCGGCTCAGTGGTAGAGCACTTCCCTAACACGTGTGAGGCCCTGGGTTTGATTCTCAGCACCACATAAAAATACAATAAAGGTATTGTGTCCACCGACAACTACAAAATATATACAAAAAGAAAGCAAACTGTGAAAAAATAAATATATCACTAGCTCCTTTTTTCTCTTTTGGTACTTAATGAGTCCCAAAACAATTTAGCGAGACCCTATCTCAAAATAAAAAAATAAAAATGGCTAGAGATGTAACTCATTGTAAAGCCCCCCAAGTTCAATTCCCAGTATCACAAAGGGGAAAAAAAAAAAAAGCTAGGGTATAACTCAGTGCATGGCACTTGCCCAGAGGCCCTGAAATCCATCGTTGCACATGTGCACCTGTGCACACACATGAAGAGAGCTAGAATTGCATTGTGATATTGAGGCGCCCTGATGTGACTGTTAAGAGATATTTTTATTTCATTAGCCATTTTTTTTCCTTTTTCTTTATTATTATTATTTTTTTGGTACCAGGGATTGAACCCAGGGGCACTTAACCACTGAGCCACATCCCCAGCCCTTTACACACACACACACACACACCCACACACACACGTGTGTATATGTATATTTTATTATATACATATGTGTATATGTATATTTTATTAGAGACAGGGTCTGAATGAGTTGCTTAGGGCCTTGCTAAATTGCTGAGGCTGGGTTTGAACTCATGATCCTCCTGCCTCAGCCTCCTGTGTCACTGGGATTATAGACGTGTGCCACTGTGCCTGGTTTATAAGCCAATGTTTTAAGTGGCCTAAAATCTGCAGAATTACTTGTCTTCGTGATGATTTCTAAAAGGAAAAGTAAAATCACTGTTCTTTCCACGGGGAAGGGCAGGGTCTATGGCTTCTGCAAAGGGAAATATCCAGGGCACAGGGCAGAGAGTGTTCTCTTATGGATAAGAATGTGAAAGTGTGGTTAAGATTGACTGCTCTGGGGCTGGGGTTGTGGCTCAGTGGTAAAGCACTCACCTAGAATGTGTGAGGCCTTGGGCTTGAACCTCAGCACCACAACAAAAACATAAAAAAAAAAAAAAATTAGCTGCTCCCTATTAAGAGGCTGGCTACTTTCAGGCACATGAAAGTTTAAAGACATCTGGTTACTATGGTTATGTAGGAAAAATAGATAATAGAGATATCCTCCATCCTTGTTTGTCAACAATGTAAAGAAGGACTTGGGGAGAAGCCAGGCTCAGTGTGCATGGATGTAACCCAAGTGACTAGGGAGGCTGAGGTAGGAGGATCACAAGTTCAAGGCCCCCCTCAGCAACTCAGCAAGGCTTTGTCTCAAAAATAATATAAATGAGGCTGGGGATATACCTGAGAGGAAGAGTGTCCCTGGTTTCTATGGCTAGTACCCTCCCTGCTAAAAAAAGGAGTTAGGGGCAGCTTCATCTCCAAAACTGTTTTAATTTACCTCCATCCATTGCAGTGTTGGGTGAGCAGAGCCTTGGTCTTGGGGCAGGGCTGTCCAGGTGGTAGCAGAGATTGAACTCAGGGGCACTTATTCACTGAGCCACATCCCCAGCCTTTTTATTTTTTATTTAGAGACAGGGTCTAGCGGAGTTGCTTAGGGTTTCGCCAAGTTGTTGAGGCTGTCTTTGAACTCACAATCCTTCTGCCTCAGCCTCCTTCCTTCCTCCCTTTTCTGAGCCTTTTCACCCCTGTTCTTTGAGTCTTGTCAGTGTATACTATGTCCCAAGAAAGGGTGATTCAGTGAGAGTAGCAGTGTGGCTGGGTGGTCAGAGCGTGCCTGGGTGTGGACTTGGGTCAGGAAGACACTGGGAACGCCTGGCCCTGGGAATGTTGCCAGGCTAGATTATTTTTCTGTCTATGGTGAACCTCAATGTACATTCCTTTCCCCTATCCGAGCTGGAAATTCCACTGTACAAGTATCTGTTTGTGGTTTTTCTGGTCCTGAGTTCCCAGCCCTCAACTCTTGGACCTTTTGGAAACTTGGATGCTGAGCAGAGGGAAGGGTCACCACCCCCTTGGTCTATCGTGGGCCACCTTGACAGGGCATAAATGGCACAATCACAACAATAGCACTTCTAGACTGAGGGCTTATGACTAGGGCCTGTCTCTTTCTATGCATCAGTTCATGTAATTCACACTGCAATCCCCCAGGCAGGTGGGAAAGGATGGGAGGGAAGAAAAGAACAGGAGGCTTAATGAAGCCAGGCAACTTGCTCAAAGTTAAGTAGGCTATCAACACAGATGGCCTAACCTTGGGCAAATCATTTGTCCTCCTCGAACCTGTTTCCCATCTGCAAAATGGAAATGTGAAGTAGCTAGTCAGTCGTGAACAAGTGGATGGAGGAGGGTCAATGAAGGGTGGTAACTTACAGGGAGGACATCAGACATATCCAGCAAAGAGAGGCCACAGTCCAGGACAGGGTATCACAGGGAACCTTATTAAAACAGACAAACATCTGGAAAATGGAACAGATATACCAAACCTTCCCCAGCCATAGTTAATTAGAACTCCTTAAGAGAACTGTTTTTTCAAAATCAGTTCACACCCACCCCTGCAGCCAGGTCCTCACAACATTCCCTTTGTGACTGGATCATTACAGACAGACTCTAACAAAGGAAATTTGCTGAGGGCTATACAAAGGGTAACAAACCACTTAAAAGGGGGATGAGCCTTAGCTGTTCCTCACTGTGACCAAAACACCTGGAAAAAACAACTTAGAGGGGGAAAAGTTTATTTTGGCTCACAGTTTCAGAGGTTCAGTCCATGGCTGGTTGACTCCATTGCTCTAGGCCGAAGGTAAGACAGAACATCATGGCGGAAAGCTTGGCAGAGGAGCTGCTCACCTTGTGGCATCCAGGAAGCAGAGAGGGGGGAAGGGACCACAGGGGAGATGCACCCTTGCAGGGTACACCCCAGGACCCACCTTCTTCCACCACACCCCACCTGCCCACAGTTACCACCTAGGTAATCCATTCTAATTAGGATGTACTGATTACGTTATGGCTTTCGTAATCCGATCATTAAACCTCCAGAAGTAACACAGGAGCTTTTGGGGGACACTCCATATCCAAAACATAACAATGGCAAGAACGAATAAACTACAACACTTAAAAATCCAGACTCTGTATGAGTCACACCATCCTCTCTGGAGTGGTCCACACAGCACCTACATTGTTCCTTATCCTCACTTCTCAGCTAATAAACACCACTTGTTAATCTGTGAAACTCATTTGAAATTCTTCCTGCAGGATCACAAGAGCCTGTGACTGTGGACATACTGCATTTGCTTGGCTCCACCGGCAGCCTCTTTTGCAGAAGTAATAGTAATGCTTACTTGGAGAGGTTAATTAAAAAAAAAAAAAAAAGATGAACAAATTCATGGAAGATCACTTGATAAACTAAAGCCCTATAAAAACAAGAAAGTTATTTGCTCAGGACAGATGTAAATGCCTTATTAGTAACAATTTCTTTTTTTCTTTTTTGGTGGTGGTACTGGGATACCATTGAGATACATCCTCAGCCCTTTTTATCAGTTTAAATTTTGAGGCAGGATCAGCTTGCTGAATTGCCAAGTCTGGCCTGGAACTTGAGCTCCTCCTGCCTTAACCTCCCGTCTAGCTGGGATTACAAGTGTGTGCCTGGTAACAATTTCTTGGATGAAATTTTTTTGTGGTGCTGGGGATTAAACCTGGGACCTTGCACATACTAGACAAGTGCCCTACCACTGAGCCACATCCCCAGCCCTGATGAAATTCTTTTATTCAATAAACTAGGTCATCTTATTGTAAGAATACCTGTCTTGCTGAGTTGGCAACGTAACTCAGTGGTGAAGCACTGGCCTAGCACTTGTGACACTCTGGGTTTGATTCCCAGCACTGACAAAAACGGAGAAGGAGGAGAAGGAGGAGGAGGAGGAGGAGGAGGAGGAGAACAAGGAGGAGGAGAATAAGAAACAACCAGGCCACAGTGTACACATCTGTAATTCCAGCAACTTGGTAGGCTAAAACAAGCTGGAGGCTAGCCTTGGCGATTTAGGAAGACCCTGTCTCAAATAAAAAAAACAAAAAAAGGGCTAGGTTGCGGCCCAGTGGTACAGGAACCCTGGTTCAATCATGAGTACTGAAAAAAAAAAAAAATCAATAATTAAAAAAAGAACAATAGGGCTGGGTTTGCGGCTCAGTGGGAGAGCGCTTGTTTGGCATGACACACTGGGTTCCATTCTCAGCACCGCATATAAATAAGTAAAATAAAGATCCATTGACAACTAAAAAATATTTTTAAAAAATAGCAAAAAAATATCTGTCTCTTTTCTTTCTTCTGAGTAACTGAGGATTGAACCTAAGGCCTCACATGCTAGGCAAGTGCTGTACCACTGAGGTACACCCCAGCTCCTATCTCCTTTCACAGGACAAAAATAAAGCTCATTTAATCTAAGGGGGTAAAAATTAAATTTGCAAACATTTGTATTTTTCCTGAATTAACTCTATTTTATTTATTGGTACTGGGGATTAAACCCAGAGGTGCTTTACCATTGAGTTACATCCCCAGCCCTTTTTAGTTTTTATTTTGACACAGGGTCTTGCTAAATTACTTAGGACCTTGCTAAATTGCGGACACTGGTCTTGAACTTGTGATCCTCCTGTCTCAGTCTCCCATGTTGCTGAGATTACAGGTGTAGGCCACTGGGCTTAGCTCTGAATTAACTCTTGTGCTAAAAGAGGTCTGCTTGCTATCAGAGAGATTGTCCATTCCTCAGAAGAAGGCCAGAATTGACACTGTGTGTCGCCAACAGCTCTGGGTCAAGTGCTGAGCATGAGTTAATGTTTGGCCCACCATCTGTTGACACACATTTTTTCCAACTCCTGGCCAAATACAGAAAATGGCTAATAGATTTAAGATGCCTTACGTAGGAAATGTATATATTTGTATATATTTTTCTCCAATTAAAGGTGCAAAAAAACTATTTGAGTCTGAGAGGAGAATCACTCAAGAGAGGCCAGGGGTTGGGGCTGTAGCTCAGTGGCAGAGTATTTGCCTAGCATGTGTGAGGCACTGGGTTCAATCCTTAGCACTGCATAAAAATAAACAAAATAGGGCTGGGGATATAGCTTGGTTGGTAGAGTGCTTGTCTTGCAAGCACAAGGCCAAAAAAGCATACTGTCCATATACAACTACAAAAAAGAATTTAAAAGAGAGAGAGAGGTCAAGAATTTGAGAACAGCAGCCTGGGCAACATGGTAAGCCTCCTTGTAAAAATAAATAAATAAATAATAAAAATAATAATAATAATAAAAATAAGATTTTTTTTTTTAAAGAAAATGTACTGCATTCTTAACTTTCCAAGTTTCATTCTACTATTCTACACAGAAATCTGTAAATTGTACATGTGGCATGGTCTGGATTCTAAGAATACAGAGCAGACATGATCCCATCCTCACTTAGTCCACAGCCTAGCAGGAAGTGAGTGAGTAAGCAAGTACCATGATCACTGCTGGGAAGGAAGCAAAGAACTGAGGCAGAGAGGGGATGTTCAGGAAAGGCCTTTCCAAGATGGAAACCAAAATGCTAAGGAGGAGCCAGCCCTGTGGGGGGCTAGAGAGAGAACTTCCTGCAGAGGGAACAGCTCCACAAAGCAGTGAAGGTGCCTTGGGAGTCTGTCTGGGGCAGATAGTGCTGGGAAGAACTAGACGGGGTCAGATCAAGCATGCTTTGCCAGCTATAGGAAGGAATCTGGCTCCTATTTTAAAACAAGAAGTGAGAAGCCATTAAAGCCCATTTTTATTTTTTAAAACACAGTCATTTTCAGTCTGACTCTACATCATGTACAACCAGAGAAATGAAAAGTTGTACCCTATTTGTGTACAATGAATGAATCAAAAATAAAAAATAAAGTAAAATAAACCAATCATTTTAATATTTCAAGCCCACTTTGAGAAATGTTTGGTAACATTCACGAAACATAAAATTCATCATTTTAAGATATACTATTCAGTGATATTTAGTACAATTACAGTGCCGGGCAACCAACATCATTACCCAGTTCCAGAACATTTTCATCACCCCAAAAGGAAACACATGCCCTTGATCCAGTGTCACTTCCCATTCTTCCCCCGCCTTCACCCTTAACTCTGTCCCCTGGCAACCATAAATCCACTTTCTGTCTCAGGATTTCCCTCTTCAGGACATTTTAGATAAATGGTATTTTGTGACTGGCTTCTTTCCCTTAGTATCATGTTTTCCAAATCCATTTATTGTAGCATGCATTGATACAACCAAATTGTGAGTGTGTGTGTGTGTGTGTGTACAGGAGATTTAACCCGGGGCACTTTGCCACTAAGCCACATTCCCAGCACTTCAGCACTTTTTATATCTTATTTGAAACAGGGTCTCCCTAAATTGCTTAGGGTCTTGCTAAATTGCTGAGGCTGGCCTCGAATTTGGCAATCTTCCTCCCTCAGCTGGGATCCAGGTGGCTGGGATTACAGGTGTGTGCCACCACAACCGGTGCATCAAAACTTTTTAAAGCCAGGCGTCATGGTGTGCGCCTGCAATCCCAGTGACTGGGGAGTCTGAAGTAGACAGATCATGAGTTCGAGGCCAGCCTGGGCAATTTAGCAAGACCCTGTCTCAAAAAAATATAAAGGTATGGGAGTGAAGCTCAGTGGTAGAAAGCGCCCCTGGGTTCAATCCCCAGTACTGCAAAACAAACAAACAAACAAACTGTTTAAAGGGCTAAATGAACTGATCACTCACCACCATGAAGAGGATACCTGGGTAGGAGAGAAGCCAGAGTGAAAGTGGGTAGATCAGTTGAGGGCGGTTGAGTGGGAGGGTTAGAGATGCCAGTGGAGATGGCCGCAGTGGAAATGGAGAGAGGGACATGTGGGAAATATGTGCCAAGCAGGGTGGACAGGACCTGCTGATGGAGGAGGGGGGAGGGAAGCATGGACACAAGTACCTGGGGAATCTGGGGCCGAGCAGGAGCTGAAGGTGTAGGGGAATCGAGAACTCATTTTGGGCACCTACGCTTGAGATATTTAATTGAAAATGTTATTTAGGAAGAGGAAATTTGATTCTAGGAATATAAAGATGGAGATACGAAGGTAAGGATCACCAGGCAGATTAAAAATTTAGAAATCTAAATCCAGAACAAGTTTTGAATTATATGCATTACAATAAGGGACTTCCACCCTCAAGGGTGACCAGGAGGAAGAGGTCTGTGAACCTAGTAGCATACTTTTCTCAGTGCCAGGCAAAGTGCATCTGAATGAGTACTCAGCATTTACAAAGCCTGGAGCCAGCTCCCCCAGGACTGTATTCAGAATTCCCAGGCACTCGGCCCTCCTCTTTTGTATCTCTGTTGCAACTAATGTCAGCCCACCCAGCAACCAGGTAGTGCCCTGGGAGGGTGCAAGTCACAGCATTTGCCTTTCAATAAGGAAACTACCAGGGGCTGGGTTGTAGGTCGGTGGGAGAGTGTTTGCCTAGCACGTGTGAGGCACTGGGTTCGATCCTCAGCACCACATTAAAAAATAATAATAAAATATTGTGTCCATCTACAACTAAAAAAAAAAGTAAAGCTGACAAGGTGGGGTTAGGGACTTGTCTGTGGTTAAAAATGAATCCATTAAATCAAAATTAATTAAAAATGAATGCTATGTTCCTGGAACTAACTTACATTAAAGAAATTAAGCTTTTTTTTTTTTGAGTACAGGGAATTGATCACTCAAGACACTTGACCCCTGAGCCACATCCCCAGTTCTATTTTTTTCTTTTTTTTTTTTTTTTTTATTTAGAGACAGGTTCTCACTGAGTTGCTTAGCGCCTCGCTGTTGCTGAGGCTGGCTTTGAACTCCCTATTCTCCTACCTCAGCCTCCCAAGCTACAGGGATTATAGGCCTGTGCACTGCACCTGGCTAACCTTTTATTTTTAATTTTTTTTTAGTTGTAGGTGGACATAATACCTTTATTTTACTTATTTTTATGTGGTGCTGAGAATCGAACCCAGGGCCTCACATATGCTCTTTTTTTTTTTTTTTTTTTTGCGGTACTGGGGATCGAACTCGGCCTTGTGCTTGCGAGGCAAGCACTCTACCAGCTGAGCTATCTCCCCAGCCCTCACATATGCTCTTTGAGCACTCTGCCACTGAGTCACAATCCCAGCCTACCTTTTTTTTTTGGTCCTGGGGATTGAACCCAGGGCCTTGTAATTGCGAGGCAAGCACTCTATCAAACTGAGCTATATCCCCAGCCCCTACCATTTGTTTTAATAGAAGAAAAACATATAGTTGGGTGCACTTAGAAATTATTATTTAAAAAACATTTTTTAGATGTTAGTAGACCTTTAGTTTTATTCATTTATTTGTATGTGGTGCTGAGAATTGAATGCAGTGCCTCACACATGCTAGTCAAGTGCTCTACCACTGAGCCCCAAGCCCCAGCCCAGAAATTATTTTTTTGGTGCATGTGAGATACATATGTACACACACCACTGTGTGAAAGGGTTATGGAAAATAATATTCCTGTAAAGCAGGTCCCCGAAGAAAATTGGAGAGAGGTGTGGCTCAGGAGGAGGAAGGGGAAACTAGCCAAGGAACAATGGGCCCTGGGGGAAAGGGGCGGGATACTGAATGTTGGGCCCTAAACCATGACTTTTCCCCCATGGCTAATTAGTCCTAAATGGAGGCACAGCAAAATACCCATGGGCAAGATTTGAGTACTCATCCCTGACATCTGGACTCTTATCTCCCCAGACAACAATGAGTTTCAACCATTTTTACAACTACCCTCCTAATTAAAGTTTTAACCTTTTCAACTAGCCCCTGACCTTCAAAGCTGCAGGAACACAGCTTCCAATGGTTATACATTGTATCCTATGAAACCCAAATCCCCTCTGTAACTGACGGTCTTTTCCCATTTGGAAAATGGATTCGAATGGTGTCTGAATCTGTGAAGGAATAAAGGCTTCTCTGAATCTGTGGAGGTCTGCTTCTGGCCGTTTGTGCTGACACTATGGAATGGTTAAAACGAACTAACATATGCATCCCCTCAGATACCCATTTCATTTATTATTATTTGGTACTAGGGATTGAACACAGAGGCGCTTTACCACTGAGCCACATCTCCAGCCTTTTTATTTATTTTTTATTTTGAGACAGGGTCTTGCTAAGTTGCTTAGGGCTTCATTAAGTTGTTGAGGCTGGTCTTGAACTTTTGATCTTCTGAGTTGCTGGGATGACAGGTTTGTGCCACTGTGCTGGGCCTACACTTTTTTATTTGTGTGTGTGAAAGGGGAGAAATGAAGGAAGTTAAAATAGGAAATTATGCATATTTCACAACGTTATGCATATTTCACAACAATTTTTTAAAAGCAATGTTTAATCCATTAAAGATAAAGTGGCTCAGAAATCACTTAAATTCATTTGGAGTGGGGATGGACTGTAAAAATTCCTAAGAAACAAAAGGGTAAATGAAAAGTTACACTATCAACTCAAGCCTGTTTTCATGCCTGTTCTCCAAAGGCAATTACTGTGTCCTCCATCAATCAACAAGTGTAAACATGTCCCACAGCTATTGAGTCACAACACATCCATCCACTGTTTTGTACCTTGCTTATTTTCATTGATTTTATACACACACACACACACACCACACACACACACATATATATATATATATTTTTTTGTGTGTGTGTGTGTGTGTGAGGTGCTGGGGCACTTGACCACTGAGCTACATCCCCAGCCTCCTGAGTGGCGGGTTACAGGAATGCACCATCGCATCGGTTTTAGCTGTTATATTCTTGAGATTGTTTCATATCAATACATGTTGAGCTGCCCTTTTTTCCGCACTCCAGTACTGGGGATCAAACCCAGGACCTCACATATGCTAGGCAACTGATCTACCACTGAGTTACATCCCCCAGTGTTGTTTTAATTTTTATTTATTTATTTATTTTTTTCAATTATTGTCTTTTTTTTTTTTTCTTGGTGATGCTGGGGATTGAACCCAGGGCCTTGTGCATGCGAGGCATGCACTCTACCAACTGAGTTATATCCCCCAGCCCTGTTTTTATTTTTTGAGACAGGGTCTCACTAAGTTGCTTAGACTGGTCTGAAACTTGCAATTCCTGTCTCAGTCTCCTGAGTCCATGGGAATACCAGCAAGTGTCACTGTGCCTGACTCTCTTTTCTTTTAAATTCTGCTATATTAAACCATTCAATGAATAGGTCCTATTTATTTAAACCAGTATTCTTTTGGGCATTTATTTTCAAATGTTTCCTATGCAAAAAGACAGAAATGAAGTCGGGTATGGTGGTGCATGCCTGTAAACCCAGGTGACTCAGGAGGCTGAGGTGAGGATTGTAAGTTGAGGCCAGCCTCAATAATTTAGTGAGGTCCTAAGCAACTTAGCAAGAGCTTTGTCTCAAAATAAAAACCCAAAAAGGGCTGGAGATGTAACTCAGGGGTAAAACACCCTGGGTTCGATGCCTGGAACCCAAAAGAAAAAAATAAAAAGATAGAAATGAATATACTTATATATACTTCTGTGGCCATATTTCTGCAGATAAATTTGTAGTAATACACTTGAATTGGACTGGGAGTGTAGTACTTATCTAACATTTGTCAGACCCTAGGCTTAATCTCTAGCACCACCAAGAGGAGAAAAAAGATATTTTAAGGGGCTGGGGTTGTTGCTCAGTGGTAGAGCACAGGCCTTGAATGGGTTCAATCCTTAGCAAAAACATGAAAATAAATAAAGATATTGTGTACATCTATGATTAAAAAATATTTTAAGATTTTAAACCTTACGGATCTTGCTAAATTGTTTTTAAAAAGGTTTGGTGGTGGTACATAAGAACAGCAAGATAGGATAAGTCTGTAAGAGGAAATGAAATTCACATTAACATTACTGATTCAATAACACATGAGAGTCAAATATTTTCCTCAAAGTAACTTCTAAATGATGCAACAAATAATCGTAAGCTTTAACCATCTCTTTTTGTTTTTAAGGCAATGTTTTTGTAAATTTGCCTGAGCAAACCTCTCTTCACTCCTCTATATATTTTTACTGTCACCAGTTGTAACACATCTTAGCAGATTCCACTTCAGACCATTTTAAAGTAGTGTTTCTTCATTTTGTTTTTTTTTTAGTTGTAGATGGACACAATACCATTATTTTATTTATTTTTTATGTAGTGCTGAGGATTAAACACCAGTGCTAAGTAAGTGCTCTACCACTGCCACATTCTTTGGATTTTTTTTGGTGGTACTGCGGTTGAACCTTGGAGCTCTTTACTACTGAGTTACATGCTTAGACCTATTTTAAAATTTTGAGACAGGGTCTAAGTGCAGAGTCCGTTTTCAAAGTTTCAATCCTCATGCCTCAGCCTCCTGAGTAGCTGGGATTTTACGTGTGCACCACCCTCCTTAACTTTGGGCACGGTTTGAAAAATAGTATCGCCTATAGTTATTCCACACATCTAATCATAGAGGCTAATATTTATTCACTGCAACCTCAGCAGTGACTTCTCAAACTGAGCAGTTTGAGTAGCATCTGTGGACTCAATTAAGAATAAGAAATTGGGCTGGGAGATAGCTCAGTTGGTAGAGTGCTCACCTTGCAAGCACAAGGCCCTGGGTTCGATCCCCAGCACCGCAAAAAAAAAAAAAAGAAAAAAAAGAATCAAGTAATGGGGATCTGAGGGTATATGCTAAGTATGTACAATGCCCTGAGTTCTCCAGCACCAAACCAAACCAACCAAAAAAACAATCACCTGGACAAACCAAACTGTTTTTGGTTTGATTAAACAACAGAAAACACCAAAGAAATCAAGAAAACCTGCCGAAACTTATGTTACCATATTTCTCCTGATTTATTTTTGTTGAGCATGTCTTCAGATCTTTAAGCAATTGTTCTTGCCAAAGGCTGGCCTTTTTTTTTTTTGGGGGGGGGGAGGTTAGAGATAGTATGCCTTTATTTATTTATCTTTATGTAGTGCTAAGGATTGAACACAGTGCCTCACACATGCTAGGCAAGTGCTCTGACACTGAGCTACCTCCCCCAGCCTCGTGGCTGACAGTCTTAAAGCTGATAACTCATCATTGCTCCATGGCTTTCTCTGGCTAACAAGCTACTTGGAAACTTATTTTGGTTGCAGCTTCATTTAAAATTTTTGTAAAGAAATTGTAGTGTGATGAGAAAGCCCATTTCTAATTTCTTTTGTTTTTCTTTGTGGTTGCTGGGGATTGAACCCAGGACCTCACACGTGCTAAGCATGTGTCTGCCACTAAGTTACAGCTCCACCTCAGATTTTCTAAATTTTCTGACAGTTGCTTTACCATGAACTGAGATTGTGTTGTGTGCTTAGTCTGGCAATGCTGATGCCTATATTGTGTTCTTTCAGCAATGTATGATGTTACCTCAGAACAAATACAGTGCATTTGCACCTAAGTCAAGAACAAAACAAGTCATATTCACTATGCCTTAAAGGTGTGACAGTGGAATATTAGAAGTTTTGAGAGAGGGATAGGCATGGCCTGGAGCTCCTGTTGAATCCAAGCCTTTGTCCTGAGTAAAGCAACTCTGGAGCAGCAGCCCCCATGGGTTGGAGCACAGGCAGTGAGCACATGTTGTGCACCCACAGAGCCCACCATGCCCAGTGGATTTCTGAGGCATGGTGAGCCAGGGCTGAGGCAAGCCAGGGCACCCGGACCAGATGAGTGGCAGGAAAACAGGTGGTGGCAGACTCGAAAGTTCGGACGCAAGGGTTAACCAATAGCATCAACACCTTCCAAGAACTGATTAGCAAAAATTTAGACCAGTAGGATTGGTACTTTTTCAAAACCTGATTGGCGTAAATTTGGACCAGTAGCATTCTCCCAAGAGCTATATAAATCCCTAGCTCACTCAAGTAGCAACCAACAATTGGGTCCCCTCTTACCCTGTAAATTTCTCGTTTCATTCCACTTGAATTAAACCTACTTCTTACACTATTGCCTTTCTGCCTTTCAGTGGCCATGAATTTTATTGTTCAGATTTTCAAGGCAAGAATCTGGCAAGAAGTTGACAGTTGAACTGCTAGGGTCTGCTGTGACATTGGAGGGCACAGCCCACTATTGGGATGCAACATGCTACTTGACAGTAGTGGAGAGAATCCATCTTTGCTGGCTGAGACCCTTGGATCTGACGCTGGCGGGCATCCCCTGCCTTGGTCAGCTGCTAACACTGAAACAAGCTTCCTAGGCTGCAGAGGCTCTATCCTCCTGCAGGAGTGAAGAAACTCCGGTTTCACTCTCAAGTAAAATCTGCTCACTGCAACGTGTACTGTTGCATGTGGAGTGTGAAGAATGTGTCCTTGCACTTTCTCACACGGTGGTGAGTTCAAGGGTTCCTGCCACTTATCTCACCTTTGAAAATAATTGCAATTTGGGGGCCCTCAAGAACTCCTACAGGTTTCATAATTTACTAGGACTCAGAACTCTCGTATTATGGCTTAGATATTAGGTATCCCCAAAAGCTCAGGTGTCAAACAATGCAAGATTTAGAGGTGAAATGAATGGGTTATGAGAGCCTTAACCCAATCAGTGCATTAGTCCCCTGATAGGGATTAATGTGGTGGCAGTACGTGGCTGAGGGAGGTGGGTCCCTGGGGTGTATATTTTGTCCTTGTTGAGTGGAGCTCTCTTACTTCTTGATTGTTATGTCCTAAGCCAATTTCTTCCACCACACTCTTCAGCCATGATGTTCTGCCTCAGCGGGAGCTCCAAGGAATGGAGCCAGCTATCTGTAGACTGAGATCCTTGAAAACACAAAGGAACCTGGGCCTACCAGTAACATATGAGGCCCCAAATAAACTTTGCCTCCTCAAATTTTTCATCAGCTCTTTTGGTCACAGCAGCTAAAAAGCTGAATAAAACATGGAAAGTTTTGATACTCATGGTTACAGTTTATTACAGTACAAGGAAACAGGTTAAAATCAGCCTATGGATGAGTTCCATGGGACAGAGTCCAGAAAGTTCCAAGTTTGCAGAGGCCAGTGGTCTTGTCCTAGTAGTCATGAATAGCACCAACTTTTTCCGCTAGTGATGTAAGACAATACATGTGGAACACTGCCCATCAGATCAGGGAAACTCAACAGGGCTTTGGTGTCCAGTTTTGACTGGGGCTCACTCCTGTAGACAGTGAGCAACCATGTGGTTATTATTCTTCACCCTCCCCAGAGGGCGACCCAAAGCCCTCACCTAAATCAGTTACTATCTGATGTGGTGCGAAGTTCCAGGTACGCAAAGACACGAGAGGGCACTGCTGGGGCTTAAAGATCATCTCCTAGGAGCCAAGGGCAAAGGCCAGACCTGTCCTTGGGTGAGGTTAGCCTAATTTTTTGCTACACTCCCCATCCCAAACACTCAATTCTGCCACTGTAGTGTGAAGGTAGCCAAGGACAAAATTGAAACTTTTTTCAATCAGTGAAACTTTTTTTTTTTGTAAATGGGCACAATGCCTTTACTTTATTTACCCCTATGTGGTGCTGAGGACTGAACCCAGTGCCTCACACATGCTAGGCAAGTGCTCTACCACTGAGCCACAACTCCAGCCCCTTCAGTGAACTTTATTCATGGAGAATGAATGTGAACTTTTTTTATTTTGGTATCGGGGACTGAACTGAGGGGCACTTTGCCACTGAGCTACATCCCCAGTCCCTTTTATATTTTTTGAGACATGGTCTTGCTAAATTACGTAGGGCCTCACTAAGTTTCCAAGGCTGGCGTCAGCCTTCCAAGTCACTGGGATTACAGGCATGAGTCACCGTGCCTGGCTTCATACATAATTTTCATGTTTCATGAAGTGCTCCTCCTGGATTTTTTCCCCTTTTGTGTGCGAGAGCTGGGGATTGAACCCAGAGCTTTGAGTTCTGCTAGTCATGTCCCTGCTCTACCATGAGCAACAACCAACAGTCCTTTCTCTAACCTTTTAAAATATAAATACCATTCTTAGCTTATGAGCCATATAAAAACTGTAGTCAGCTGGGTTTAGCCCACTATGGTGTGCTAAGCTCTGACGTCAGTGAAAATGTTGTCATGGTACATAATCAAAGAGTAAAATAGGACCTGAGTATTGTGTGCTTTTCAGTAATGTAGATCAAACTACACTCAAAGGAACCTGGGCCATACCAGTAACATAAAATCTGATCCATCGTTTCAAATTACTGGTGCTGATTTCAATTTTACTTTGTAGTTTTGAATTTTTTTTTTTTTTTTTTTTTGTGGTACTAGGGATAGAACCTAGGGCTTTGTGTGTACCAGCTGAGTACTCTGCCACTGAGCTATGTCCCCAGGCCTTTATATTTAGAGACAGGTTCTTGCTAAGTTGGCCTTGAACTTGTGATCCTCCAGCCTCTAACTCCCAAGTAGCTGTTAGTATAGGCATGTGCCACCTGGCCTCACTATATTGAATATATATATATATTTTTTTGCGGTGCTGGGGATTGAACCCAGGGCCTTATGCTTGCAAGGCAAGCATTCTACCAACTGAGCTATATCCCCAGCCCTATATTGAATATTTTTAATACTTACCTTTCTATCCACATAAATCTTCCCCATTCAAAGCCTAGTCCCCAATTCTTCTTGTTCTCTAACAATAGTCTTAGACCTAGGCTCCAAATAGAAATAAAACGATTGTGACATACAGTATCAGGACAGGTTTAAGTTGAACTGTGAAAAAGTACGGGAGTTCTTTTTTTGGTGCTGGGGTTTGAATCCAGTCTCACCTGTGCTAGGTAAACATTCTACCACCGAGCTCATCCTGGTCCCAAGAGTTCTTCAAGGTTAATGAGCAAAAATAAAACCTTGGCAATCTCATGTCAGATCCCCATGTTTTGGAAATTTTGCTGGTTCATGAAGTCAGGTCTGGGAAGCACTCTTACAGACCTCTCCTTTACAGAGTTCCAGAAGCACAGACTGTCACTGATCTTTATTTGGTATACAAGTATAAATGTGTACTATGATTTGATTTTGCTGTATGGTCTCTTCTAGATAATAATCACAAGGCAAGAATTTTTCTCCTACTTTTTTGTATAACCCTTAGCAGGCCTTCGATATATATATATTTTTTCGTTGTAGATGAACATAATGCCTTTATTTAATTTATTTATTTATTTTGCAGTACTGGGGATTGAACTCAGGGCCCTGCACTTGCGAGGCAAGCACTCTACCAGCTGAGCTATCTCCCCAGCCCTTATTAATTAATTTTTATGCGGTGCTGAGGATTGAAACCCAGTGCTGCAGGCATGGCAGACAAACACTGTACCACTGAGCCACAACAATATAGTTTATATAGTCTTAGGAGGAATAAGGAGAACCACTTTCCACCTTTCTTTCCTTTTTAAAAAATCTGTTTTCTATGTTCCCTAAAAAATTTCTATGGATTTGCAACACAGCCTTGTTTTTGGATTTGCTTGCTGATGACACCTGTGGAGAAAGTAGTTGGGCTGAGCCACTGACTTTCCCAAGGGCAGGGTAGAGTGGAGAAGACTCTTCTCTGGTAAGTTCCCTCTTTTCAGATGTTGGTCTTCTGCTTCTGGGACTAACCAACTCCTTGATTCTTCACTTATTCTTTGTGGAAACTCTTCCTCCATCTCATGTTTGTAGTTATTACTAGAGAGCGCAGATCCCATCCAGGGAGGAAGAGGCTAGGCCATCATGTTCACTGCTCAAGAAATATTTGGAGTCAAACTGGGAGGAAAACAGGTTCTACTGAAATCCAGCTTTGAAGGAAGATGGAAGGAATTTCATTGTTTCAAAAGTTCCATCTCTGAAATAATGGAAGGTGAGCAGAACTTTTAAAGAAAAGGCTGGGAAATGAAATAAAAGACAGGTGATAGACATGTGGAGTTAGTTGGTCAGGCTGAGTGCAGGCCTTTCTCCAGAGGTAGAGGCTTTCTTGTTCTCAGTTTCTTCCGCAACTTGTCAGGGTAGGTATTAGCAGCCCTTTACCTTCCCTCCATTCTATTTTACAGATTTGGACTCCTTCTGAGTCTGGGAGACTTCCTTATCACATCGAAAGGAGTCAGTCGGGACATCTGGGGCCAGATCTGCACCTTCCTACTTTCCAGTCTGTTTCGCTTCCAACCCAAGCTATCTTCTCTAATCACTTGAAAATCATTCAATGAGCACATCCTCTGTGCCATCTTCATATTTCATCTCCTAAGAGCTCTCTGCCTCATCTCCTTGATCTCTTGCCTCTTCCTGAACCATATACAGGGGCTCAGCAAGGAGATCCTAAGTCCCTTGGCCAAACACCATCCTAACTGACATTTTCTCTGGGTCACAGTAAACTTGTTTCCTAAAAAAAGAAGCATTTGAATTTGAGAACAAACACCACTTGCAATAAGTAGCAAGGAAGAATGTGCAAATTTTCAGCTTCTCTCTACAGACAGTATGGGCTGAACTCAACAACGAGGCACTTCTAGCACTGTACTCAAACTGACAAACCTTATAATTCCAGCAACTCCAAAGGCGGAGGCAGAAGGATCACAAGTTCAAGGCCAGCCTCAGCAATGTAGTGAGACCCTGCCTCAAAATATAATTTTTAAAAAAGGGATGTAATTCAGTGGTAGAGTGTCCCTGGGTTCAAACCCCAGTACCTCAAAAAACCAGTTAAATGAACACACAAATGGATGCTATATAAACATTTCCAGGCTTACTATGACTAGAAAGACGACTTTTATATTCTTGACTAATTAAAACATGTCTTCTGATGGCAGTGCATGTATAGTGGTACACCTGTAATCCCAGCAACTGGAGACTGAGGCAGGAGCTTCACAAGTTTGAGGCCAGTCTCAGCAACTTAGTGAGACCCTGTCTCAAAATAAAAAATAAAAAGGGCTAGGAATATAGCTCAATGGTAAAGCATCCCTGAGTTTGATCCCCAGTCCAAAAATACATAGAACAGAATATGGTGCATATTTCATTTTGTAGAGCTTACACTATTGCCCCATATTATATACAATTACACAATCTAGTAACAAAACAGGGATGATACGTGTTGTATGTGCAAATCCAAGAGTGCTTTTCTTCAAATACATTAAAGTCCAAGTTCATTTTAAAGCAAAATAAAACATTTAAACACTAACCATATCTTATCAAATGTTAAACCAGAAGAAATAGATCTTATCAGTCCAGGGGTCTGAGCATATTATTATTAATTTTCTTTTTGTGGTACTAGCAATTGAACCCAGGGCACTCTACTGCTGAGTTATATCCCCAGCCCTTATCATATTTATTTTGAGACAAGGTCTCCCTAAGTTGTCCAGGCTGGCCTTGAACCTGTGATCCTTCAGTTAGAAATCTCCAGAGTAGCTGGGATTATAGGTGTGCACCACCAGGCCCAACAGCCTAAGCATATTATAACAATGCATGACATATTTGACACTAATAGTCTAAAAGATACAAATTCATTCGGACACAAAAAACAAAAAAGGACAGAAGGATCACTTAAGTCCGTGAGTTTGAGACCAGCATGGGCAATATACTGAGACACCATCTACAAAACAAACAGAAACAAACAAACAAACAAACAAAAAAAGGAAGGCAAGGATAATTAGACTTAGATGAAATTAAATTTTAGATAAGAGTTTCATTTTGTTAATTTCTATATACCAATATAGGAAACTGCAATCACCACTCACATAGGCCCTTCCTTTCCTGGTATTTGCATTTCTGGCAAAGTAAATCAGTGTCAGTTGTTTGGCAAGAGAGGAACAATAATCCCCTCTCCAAAAAAAGAATTTCATTATGGCAACAATGTGCACCTGTCATAAAGACACCCTACTCTCTAAAGGGGCATGTTTTATGGTTCCTCACTTAATTGTCCATTATTTCTAACCTGTTCAACATAAATATAGTAAAAATTTTTTTTTTTTTTCTTTCCAGTGCAAATACTTTTGTCCTTAGACAAATTTCTATCAATTCCAGACTTTGGACCACTGCATTTTTTAGATGAAATATCCTAATCTTAATTCTATGCCTTGCAGAGTCACCAGATACCATACAATTTCAAGGAATCTTCTGTTTAATTAGACTGTTTGATATGTTACGGGATAATAATACTTCCTGCTAATTTGCATACTCATTCCATAGATATTAAGATCTATTAGACAATCTCTTTATTTTTTTGGTTCTGGGGATTAAACCCAGGGGTGCTCTATTGCTGAGTTAGAACCCTAGCCCTCTTTACTTTTTACTTTGAGACAGATTCTCACTAAGTTGCTGAGGCTGGCCTTGAACTTGCAATCCCCCTGCCTCAGCCTTCAGAGTCACTGGGATTATAGGCATCTGCCACTGTGCCCAGCCAGTTTTCTATTTTAAAGTGAAATTTATGCCAAAAACAGTTTAATAATCTGTAGCCACAATCACCAAAATAATCAACTGATTCTGGTAAGAATTCAACAGATCAGGGTTGTGTCTCTTTCGGGAGATGGTCCATATTCTCCTTGAAATTATGCTCCTTTCTTTATCTCAAATACTTTTCACTCTCAAAATAGCCCACATTCTCTCTTGAATATGCCTTGCTTTCCTAAATACACCTTTGTCTATGCCTCTGAATAGTACTGCTGAAATTCTTTTCTATCACATATGCCAAAAACCCTGAGTACTGAGTTGAGCTGCTGGCTCTTTGGGATACCTTAGATATCTCTTCTCCTGTGACATTTCTTTGTCGCTCACATAGGGGTCTCTGATGGCATAATTTCATGTTAAGGGGATAGAAAAGGAATAATTCCAACCCACCTCCACAACTGAGACCAGTGTCTATCTCCTTTAGATCAGTCCAGGATGAGACTTTTTATCTCAAATTAAAGCAGGATCATTGCCCCTTGCCAGTCTAAAGTTATAAAAGGCAGATCTTCACCCCTAACCAACCCTTAAGATTAAGGGATCAGGTTTGGGGTTGGGGCTCAGTGCTAGAGCACTTGACTAGCACGTGTGAGGCACTGGGTTCAATCTTCAGCACCACATAAAAAAATATAAACAAAATTATTGTGTCCATCTTCAACTAAAATTAAAAAAAAAAAAAAAAAGATTAAGGGATCAAAGTATCAGGGGAAGGGGAATGAGCAGGGTATACAAAAAAGATAGTCTCAAAAAAAAAAAAAAAAAAAAAAAAAAAAAAAAAAAAAAAAAAAAAGATAGTCTCAAAATAAGTACCCAGGACCCACTGAAAAGCAGAAAACACCCATGAATATTTGGCCTGCACCCCAGATCCATGCCCTTGCCAGAAAAAAATAACATGAGGGTACTGTACAAGTACTGGGAAAAACTGGTATGAATTCCATAATCCTGTCCTGAGCGCTACCTCGAATCCAACCCAACACCCCACACAAACCGGTTGCTGTTTCTTCCTCTGTAAATATAGATTGAACCCAGGAGTATTTTCCCACTGAGCCACATTCACAGCCCTTTTTATTTCAAAGCAGGGTCACACTAAGTTGCTTAGCACCTCCCTGATTTGTTGAGGTTGGCCTCGAACTTGTGATTCTCCTGCCTCAACCTTCTGAGTTGCTGAGACTATAGATGTGTGTCATTGTGCCCAGCTCTATAGCATCATCAAAGAAGTTTAATGTGAATCTAATCAAGTGGTGACAACTAGACAAATCCAAATGAAGGAATAATCTGCAAAGTAACTGGCCTAAATTCTTCAACAATGCAATAACTGGGAAATTATTCCAGTTTAAAAACAATCAACAAGAACAAGAATATTAAAAGCAGGGACTGAGGAAATAGTTGAATGCTAAGTGCTTGCTTGGCATGCAGGAGGTGCAATGCATGATCCTTGAATGGATCTGAGAGGGGCAAAAAAGTCCAGCTGTAAATGGCATTATTGGGACTATTGTGGAAATATGAGTAAAGATAGTAATCATACTAGATAATAGCACTGCATAAATACTAGTTTTCTGAATTTGTTCACTGCTTTGTAGTACTGTAGAAAAATGCTGGTGTTTTAATTAGAGTATTAAGGTTAAGAATGTATGGGATTAAGCTGAAGTGTCTGGATGTCTGCAAACAACTCTCAAATAGTTCAGGAACACAATTAAAAAAAAAAATGAAAGAAAAGAAAAGAAAAAAATGTATAGCATAGTACAGCAAACATGAAAACATGCAACCAGAAAGCAAATCTGAGCTGGGTGAGGTGGTGCATGCTTATAATTCCAGCGGCTTGGGAGGCTGAGGCAGGAGGATCAAAGCCAGCCTCAGCAACTTAGCGAGGCCCTAAGACTGAATCAGCAAGATTCAGTCTTCAATAAAATACAAAAAGGAGCTGGGAATGTTGCTCAGTGGTTAAGTGTCCCCAGGTTCAATTCCCGCTACAAAAACCAATCAACCAACCAAACAAACAAAATACAACAACAAATCTGGGTGAAGGGTACTTGGGTGTTCCCCTTTTCTTTTTCTTTTCTTTTCTTTTTTTTTTTTTTTTTTTTTTTGAGATACTAGGGATTGAGCCCAGGAGTGGTTTACCACTGTTTTACATCCCCAGCCCTTTTTATTTCCAGAGGATTTTTTTTTTTTTTTTTTTTTTTTGTACCAAGGATTGAACCCAGGAATGCTTTACTAGTGAGCCACATCCCCAGTCCTTTTATTTCTTATTTTGAGACAGGTCTCTTGCTGAGTTGCTTAAGGCCTTGCTAAGTTGCTAAGGCTGGCTTTGGACTTGTAATCTTCCTGCCTCAATCCCCTGAGCCTCTGGGATTAAAGGTGTATGCCACTGAGTCTGACACAGTTGACAAGGCTGGCCTTTAACATCAAATCCTCCTGCCTCAGCCTCCTGAGTCACTTGGATTATATGTATGCATCACTATACCTGGACCACTGTTTTTGCTTTTTTTTTTCCCCTTCCAACATTTTTAGAATTAAGCTGTTCAAAAAATGAGGTGGAAAAAAATCTATCTTCACTTTGCAGTTCTACACATGACTCATAATGGACCTTACTATTGCTAGAGTCAGCAAACATTTACAAATAGAAGGCTAAGGAAGCAAAAAGCAAACAAAATTACCTAAACTTAAAAAGCAATGAATGCTGTTAGCCCACATTTCCTTTAGAAAACAAATAAGGTTCACAGCAGGAAATTGTTTCCTAGAAGGAGAACTTCAGTTTAAAGTATAACTATTTTATTATTATACAGATAACTATATTAAGTCAGCTTTTATTGCTGTGACCAAAATACCTGGTAAGAACAACTTCATAGAGGAAAGAATTACATTGGTTCATGGTTTCAGAGGTTTAAGTCCAGGTGGGTTAACTCCAAAGCAGAAACATCATGGTGAAAGGGTGTGGTGGTTAAATCGTGTGGTGGAGGAAGGCTGTCAGTTCATGGCGGCTGGAAAGGAGGGAGAGGAAGATAGGAGGAAGGGACCAGCAACAAAATGCAGTTCCCAAGAGCATGCCAGTATGGTCCTACTTTCTTCAATCATGCCCTACCTGCTTAGTTTCCATATCCTCCCAGCAGTGCATTCAAATTATTAATCTGTCAAATGGATTAATCTACTGATTAGATCAGATCCTTCATTCTCCAGTGATTTCCCAAAGCCAAACCTTTGGACACTGCTGTGTTGGGGACCAAGTCTTCACATATGAGCTTTTTTTGGGGGATATTCCAAAACCAAGCAGAAACAAATCTTTGATACAATTTAGGGTTATTAGAAAAAAAAAAAAAAAAAAAAAAAGTCCAGATTCAGGTGCAATGGTGCATGCCTGTACTCCCAGGGACTTGGAAGGCTGAGGAAAGAGAACTGCAAGCTCGAGGGCAGCCTCAGCAACTTAGTGAGACTCTCTCAAAATAAAAATAAAAAGGACTGAGAATGTAGCTCAGTGTTAAAGCATTCCTGGGATTTTCGTAGTACCAAAAAACAAAACAAAATAAAGCAACAAAAACACAAAAAGGAGACATTGCTTGTACGCACATGCAAATGATTTACTTTCCAGAACATGAAACTACTGAAAACCCTCAAAATTATTAGTCTTTAGTTAGAGATGATCTATTATTATTATTATTGTTATTTTAAAATTTTTTAGTTGTAGATGGACACAATATCTTTATTTTATTTATTTTTATGTGGTGCTGAAGACTGAACCCTGGGCCTTATGTGTGCTAAGTGAGCATTCTATCACTGAGCCACAACCCCAGCCTGAGATGATTATTGAATAAACATTTACTACATACCTGTTGTACACCTATGGTTTTGTGTTAAGTGTGCAGAAAAGGGTAAAACACAGTCCTTCCTGCCTGGAAGAATTCTACATATCAATCAGAGTCTCTGTATGTCATTATAAAATCTTAATTTCTAAATTTAGTATTTTATATCACAGGCAACCTAGAAATAATTTGTAAACAGTATTTAAAGGTGATTAAAATTTTCTACTAATTTAGGGCTGGGGTTGTGGCTCAGTGGTAGAGCACTTGCCTAGCATATGTGAGGCACTGGGTTTGATTCTCAACACTGCATATAAATAAATGAATAAAATACAGGTCAATCAACAATAAAAAAAAAAAAAAGCAAATATTATAAAAAAATTTCTACTAAATTAAAATGGTAGTCATTCTGTGAGTTCTGTTTTTGGAGGGACAGAGTGGGGACTGAACTTGAGGGTACTTTATCACTGAATTTTTTATCCCAGTCCTTTTTATTCATTTTCATTTTGAGACAGGTCTTGCTAAATTGCCAAGGCTGCCTCAAACTCCCTTAGCTGTCAAGTCACTGGGATTATAGGTGTGTGCCACCATGCCTGGCACTGACCTCTTACACCAAAAGCACAGATGCGCTGGGGCAGCTTGAGACTTTCATCATAAAGCTAACCTTCCTAGAATCACTGCTTCAATGGTGATTTTTTATTCAAAGAAAAACTATTCAAAACACAAAATAAGAAAATAGACTTTTATCAATACACAAATAAGTTTACTTAAAATCAGGTAAGCCACATATTTAAAAAACTTTCAGACCTTCTCCCAGCACTGTCCACAATCTAGAGTAGGCTCATGTGAAACCTGTAGTCCTGCCAAGGAGCAATATGTGATCGTCCAGATACTCACTGACACCGTTTTCTTGACACTGAGAGATGGTCACAAACAAAACCTTTTTTGCTTGGATGAACATGAAGAGTTCACATAAAACAGCTTCATAAAATGCCTATGAAGGAAAACTGCTAATATCAGAAGAGTTCCAACACTTCAATTGAATATAATCCTCTATTATTCTTCTCTTGATTTAATTTCTGTAGCTCTCGAAAACTTACTTCGATCTTGTTGAGTTCGGAATAAACACATATCTAAAAAAAGAATAATTCAGAGTAATTTTTATAATAATTTCTAGATAAATAAGCAAGTTTTCCATGATTACTTATGAATTTTCCATGAGTAAAAAAATTTGTGGGGGAGGGGGTGCCGGGGATTGAATCCAGGACCTCGAACATGTTATCCACACTCCAAGCTACTCCATGAACACATTTTAAGAATAAATTGTAATATAAGTACAAACAGAATTAGTACATATCAAAAAGTCACAAACCTGGGATTTCACAAACTTATAAAGATTTATCAGGAGCCTTTTTGCTTCTGGTATCATTACCACAACAGTAAAATTAGCATCCAGAAGTAGACATATCCAATCCATGATCTGAAGATAAATAGAAAAAGGAAACTTAAGATTATAAATTAAATTTTTTTTTTTTTTTTTTTTTGGCGGTGCTGGGGATTGAACCCAGGGCCTTGTGCTTGCAATGTAAGCACTCTACCAACTGAGCTATATCCCCAGTCCTATAAATTTAATTTTAATTCATGTATCAAATTCATAATTATATCAGTTACAAGAAAAATAAGTTCTGATCTTCCTGCCTCAGACTCCCGATTTTCTGGGATTACAGTCCCACACCACCACACCCAGTTAAGAATGTAAATTTTTTTTTTTCTTTTGCAGGGTAAGAGAGAAAATGAGAGGAAAAGAGAAAGGAAAGAGAAAGGGAGCACGCTAGAGAGAGTGGAAATCGAGGAGGAGGAAAAGCAAGTGTGTAGGAGAGAGAAGCAAGGAATATAAATTTTTGATAGGAAAGCTAGATTGATATTTTTTCCAAGGGGGAGTTAATACTAATCTTTTTATTTTATTTTATTTTTTAGTTGTTGATGGACTTTTATTTTATTCATTATTTATATGTGGTGCCGAGAACTGAACCCAGTGCCTTGCACATGTTAGGCAAGTACTCTACCACTGAGCCACAACCCCCAGCCCCTGATCATTTTTATTAAAACAAATTTAAGTTCACTTTTTTTTTTGGCAGTACTGGGGATTAGACCCAGGGTCTTGTACATGCTACACAAGTAGACTACACTGGGCTACAATTTCCAGGCTTTAAATTTACTTTTAAGTAATTATCTGTAGTCACAAAAAAAAAGGACCCATTCATCTTCATTTCTTACTTGTTTGTATTTTGTGGTACTAGGGATCAAACCAAGGACTTTCACAAGATAGGCAAGCACTCTACCACTGAGCGGTAGCCCAAACCCCTCAATTTCTATTCTGAAAGACACATTACACATTATGCCCCAAGGATAGGGTATTGTGTATCACAGGTGAGTTACCATGAACTAAAATAAAGTTATTAATATACATTTATAAAAATATTCTGTGGGGCTGGGGAGATAGCTCAGTTGGTACAGTGCTTACCTTGCATGCACAAGGCCCTGGGTTCTATCCCCAGTACTGCAAAAAAAAAAAAAAAAAAAAATTCTGTGTAGTTCTACATCCTCAAATGGTATAGAAACACACAGAAATCACTCTCATAAAAAAGCATTAAGGAAACTGGTTATTCACTTGTGAAGGGGAAGCTGATCCCTACAAAACTCTTTACAATAAAATAAATACTATGTCAGGCGCAGTGGCGCAACACCTACAATCCCAGCAACTTAGGAGACTAAGGAAGGAGGACTACAAGTTCAAAGCCAGCCTCAGCAACTTAGCAAGGCCCTAAGGATATAGCTTAGATGAACGAGTGCTTGCCTCCCTTGCACCAGGCCCTGGGTTCAATCCCCAGTACCACCAAAAAAAAAAAAAAAAAAAGGGCTGGGGATGTAGTTCAGTGGTTGAGCACACCTGGGTTCAATGCCTATACCAAATACAAACAAACAAAGAAATAAATTAATTAGGGGGCTGGGGAGATAGCTCAGTTGGTAGAGCGCTTGCCTTGTAAGCACAAGGCCTGGGGTTCAATCCCCAGCACTGCAAAAAAAAAAAAAAAAAAAAAATTAAATAAAACCATGAAAGTATTAAGAAAACAGGATGACTATAATCTTACTGTGGGAAGGGCCTTAAACATCACATGAACCTTTAAGAAGTTATTAAAGGAGCAGGGGTGTGGCTCAGTGGTAACACACTTGCCTAGCACCTGTGAGGCACTGGGTTCAATCCTTAGCACTACATTAAAAAAAAAAAATAAAGGCACATTATGTCCATCTATAGCAAATATATATATATTTTTTTGATTCATTGTACACAAATGTGGTACAATTTTTCACTTCTCTGTACACGATGTAGTCACACCATTTGTGTAATCATACATGTAAAGGATCATGATGTTTGTCTCGTTCCATTTTCTTCCCCCCCCCCGCCTCCTCCCCACCCATTTCCCTTTACACAATCCAACATTCCTCCATTCTTCCCTTACCCTCTCCCCGCTTAAATTTAATTTTTTAAAAAAGAAGCTATTAAAGGAAAATCTTAGAACTTTTTAAAAAAATTTTTATTAGTTGTTGATGAAACTTTATTTATTTGTATGTGGTGCTAAGAATTGAACCCAGTGCCTTGCACATGCTATGCAAGCGTTCTACCACTGAGTCACAATCCCAGCCCAGCAGAGTACTTTTGTAACAACATAAAAATAAAATAAAAATAAATAAAAAATAAAAACTTTTCTATGTCAAAAACTGCTGAAAAGAGTAAAAAGATAAATGACAGAGAAAAGAGGCTTATAATGTATCTGACAGGAAAAGGCTAATTACTTTAATATACAAAGAAAAAAAAGATTGGAAATGCAATAGAAAAATGAACAAAGAACCTGACTTAGCAGGTTGTTAAAAAAGATTTATATTTCATAAAAAGAAATATAAATGGATAATAGAAATAATAGTGTACCTCTTCCATTATCAAAGAAATGAAAATTAAAATAAGGTAACGTTTTATTAACTTTATGATGGGCAAAGAATAAAAAGTTTGACATATTAGGTATCAGTAAGAATGTGGAAACCAAGGCCTGGAACCTTGATGGCAGGAGTAGCAATATCACACTCTGCAAAGATAACTGGGCACTGACAAAATGAGAGAAGGATGTCTGTGTCTATTCCAAACATAAAAGAAAGTTCTTGGGCCAGGTTGAAGCTCAGTGGTAAGGTACCTGCCCAGCAAGCACAAGGACCTAAGTTTAATCCCTAGCACTCAAAAATACATAAACAAGCTCAGGCCATATAGCCCATCTCGTAGAGTGCCTGCCTCTCATGTTGGAGGCCTGGGTTCGAGTCCCCAGCACTCTGGGATTGTGGAAATAACAAACAAACAAAAATACATAAACGAATAATCAGAAATATTTTAAAAATTATTTCTAGACATGAAGGAAACTATATATTGGCAGGATTGAACTCAGTGAATGTATTCCCAGTCCTTTTTATTTTTTATTTTGAGATAGGGTTTCAAAAAGGTGTTAAGACTATCTCAAACTTGTGATCCTGCTGACTCAGCCTCCTGAGTTGTTTGGATGACAGGTGTATACTACCATGCCCGGCGCTAAGAAAATTATTGGCAAGTCTCATAAGTAAGAATCAGGAACTTAAGATGAATTTAGGGCTGGGGATACAGCTCAGTTGGTCAGGGTAGAATGCTTGCTTTGCATGCACTAGGCCCTGAGTTCAATCCCCAGCACCACTGGAAAAGTAAATAAATAAATAAATAAATAAATAAATAAATAAATGAATAAAGTTGTGTAATATAGAATTGTGACCTAATCTATTTACTTAATTAAGAGTTCCTATTCCAACTCCAGTGATCTGTATATACGACGAGGGAGGAGATTCACATGATCTCCCTAATTTCGGAGGAGACAAGGAAAAATCAGTTACTGATTTCCAGATGCTGAGACTGCATAAAATACAACCTGTCTGAAAAAGTAAAAAGTTTTCTGACCTGGCTTAAGGTTGGTGGGTGTATTCCAGGAAGAGTCATAGTAGCATTTTCACTACACTTCAAATAAAGGAAATACAAATATTGCAGAAATAGCTGGGTGGAAAGAAAAAAAGCCAAGTTATCATCTTGATAAAACAAATTTTCTATAGACATACTGGAAGAAATTCTCAGAAGCTGTCCAATCAAATCATATATCACACAAATAAGCTAGCTATCTGGGGACAAAGAAATGAATAAAATGTCACTGCCATCACTGAGGAACTCATGTGGTTTAGGACCAGTGGGTGATAAATTTATTCTGTTTATAAATAACACGCAGAGAAAAGAGAATTCTTCTTTAAGCAATTCTTAGTGTCTACTTATTTATAACTTGTATGGCTTAATGTGGGCTTTGAGCGTGGCACAAATAAAATGCCAAGGTCTATCACCCAAAAATCACTCTATTCCCTAGGCACAATTCCTTCACCATGAAAGAACTTGATAACCTTTAGAATGTCTTAATAGCTGGTCAATAGCTGGTCAAAGTTAAGCAGAACAACTTAAGTCACAATTATTTCTGTTTATATTCTATGGGACTTGCATGAATACTTACAGTGGTATGCTGTGCGGGGATGTCCTTCAAGTGAGGCAGAAGAAATATTTCACTATATGCTGAATGAAGAATTGCATTTCTACTCAGGACTAAAGGAAAAAAATCTTACTTCAACAAATAAAGTTTACTCTATTTAGAATATAAGCAATTCCCTTCCTAAATTTATATGAAAGTGTTACCTATCTAGAAAGAATTCATCACCAAATACTATCCCAGTCGAGAGATCATCTGGAATACTTAATTAATATAAATACTAGTTTTTAGAACGGATCGCTTGTAACTCAGTAGGGTTTCTCATTCTTTCTCCCCCTCACTCCTCTCTTTTTTGCATTAGTGAGGATTGAACCTCAGGAAGCTCTATCCCCAGCCCTTTGTAAAATTTTTTACTTTGAGGGAGAGTCTCACTAAGTTGCTTAGGTTGGCCTCAAAATTGTGATCCTCTTGCCTCAGCCTCCCGAGTATCTGGGATTATAGGCATGACCATCTTGCTAGCCACAGCATATCTTTTAAATTAAGAAAACGGATTTAAATTATTCAAATATAGCATTTAATATAATCCATTTTCAAGGGCAGACTCAAAAAATAAGTTATCTTATGTAATTACTCCTTAGTTACGGCTAAGCATACAACTGTATCCCTAGAAAGAGATCATGCAAGGGAAAATTGTTTCAAAGGATACAACAGAGCTGCTCTTTTTGGTGTCACAGGGCATGAGGCAGTCTCCTCCATTGCATTCTGAGGCTTTTCATTTACCTCTTGATTACAGTTACCGCAGTTACCATTTTCAGGATTGAAGCCATTTTGAAGAATTTCAGTTTGCTCTTCCATTTTCTCATCTTGTTTGGTATCACTATAATCAAAAACTGACTCCATATTGATATTAATTTCTTGAAGACTGTCATCACCAATGCTATGATGTTAATTGAAAGCAAGAGGTTAATTCTTATCATTACTTGAACATTTGGATACAAATTCATTTTCTTTTTTCTTTTTTTTTTCTGGTACTGGGAGTTGAACCCACAAGTGCATTATGACTGAACTACATCCTCAGTCCTTTTTATTTTTAAGTTTGAGTTATGGTCTTACTAAGTTGTTTAGGGTTTCAATAAGTTGTTGAGGGTGGCCTTAAACTTGTGATCCTTCTGCCTCAGTCTCCCAAATCACTGAGATTACAGGTGTATGTCACCACAATGAGTTTTACTTTTTATTTTGAAACAAGGTCTCTCTAAGCAGCTTAAGGTCTCACTAACTTGCTGAGGCTGGCCTTGAACTCATGATCTTCTTATCTCAGCCTGACAAGTTGCTGGAATTATAGACATGTGTCATGGCACCTGGCTAGCAAATTCATTTTCTAAGTACTTCAACACTTAGAAATCAAATAATTTAAGAGATCAAAAATGTAGTGAAGGAAAAGACCACTAGGTTCTAACTTACCTCAAGAAAAGTTTTAAGCAAGCGCAGGTGACTGACTCAGGAATATCAGGAAACTGTTGCAGACAAAGCTGTAACATCTGTACATCTGTTTTTTCTAAGGCAATTTCCATTAAGCCAGGGCATAAGCTAAGAAAAAAAAATTGAAATAATTTTTATGTATTAAGAAAAATCTCAACTATAAAAAACAAGGTCAAAAGAGTTATGCACATAAAGTTAGGTGTATATAAACACCTACCTGTAGGAAAGTGTGTGTGTTTGAATAAGCTGCATGAGACAGTTCCTGGGATAAAATGATGGTTCTGCTTTACATCTTCCCAGAAGTCCTGATACAATGTCCCCAACTAGTGTATGAAAGTCAGGTGTCCATTTGACAGCCAAAAACTTACGTAGTTCTACTTCAATGTGTTTTTCTGAATCTTTCTGAAAGGACAGAATTAAAAAGTTTGGTCTGGCACATTAATAAATGTCACTCTGAACTTAAAATTTCCTAGCACAACATTTTTTCAAGTCACTAACAGTATTCATGCATTCCTATGAAAAGAACTGACACTACAATTTAGTACAAAAAGCTGTACAGTAAAAAAATTCCAGAGTTTAGAAAGCTAAATCTTTACAAGCAAGGCTAAATAATAAATGACCAATAAAAGTTCAATGAGATAATTATGAGGCCAATACCAGAACACTGACCTAACAAGATGATAGTAAAGAAGCTATCAACCTTAATACCAAATGTAGCTATAGCTATAAAAAATGTTCATTAAAAAAAGGTAGAATGAATGGGTATGGCTGAGGCAGAAGGACTGCAAGTTCAAAGCCAGTCTTAGCAACTTAGAGAGACCCTGTCTCAAAATAAAAAATAAAAAGGGGTGGGAATGTGGCTCAGTGTTTACCCCTAGGTTCAATACCAGGTATCAAGAACAAAAACAAAAACACTCAAACATATTAGTACAGACACCAACTTTCATAACAAGACACCTAAAGCTCAAGAAATAAAAACATGAATCAATAAGTGAGACAGCATCAAGTTAAGAACCTTCTTTACAGCAAAGGAAATAAGAATGGAAAGACAGACCTACAGAATGGGAGAAAATCTTAGCAAGCTACTCCTTCAACAGGAGATTAGTATCCAGAATGTATAAAGAACTCAAAAACTTACCCTAAACAAACAAAACAACAACAACAATAACCCATCAATAAGTTAGCAAAAAAACTACACAGACATTTCTCAAAAGAAATACAAATGGCCGGTGAGCGTTGCACACGTGTAATCCTAGTGACTTGGGAGGCCAAGGGGCAGGAGAATCACAATACTACACAAGCATGCATGCATGCATAAATAAATAAATAAATAAATAAATGGTAGAATAAAGAGTAGATGCAATTTATTTTTATCCATTTGGGTTGATTTTTCCTATTTCCAGTATTTTTTCTTTACCTTTATGATTGATAGAAGTTGTTCAGATGCTGGAACTTCTGGCTGTGAACTCACTTCAACTTTTTTTCTCCTTAACTGGAATTAAGTAAACTGATTAGGATCTCAATCACACAGTGTCAAAAGTAAACTGTTACAGGGAAAGACGGTTTTATTTCAGTTTTGAAATAAAGTATGTGAAGGTTTTTAAGGTTTTTGTCCATTTTCACAGCTGGACCTTAGCACCACAGACACGACAATAAAAACTGGTAGTCCCCCCTCATCATTTTTGGATGAAGGCTACGAGGATACTGGGTTAAAGCATCAAAGTGCACTCTCAGATCAAAGCTGTAAGAGTTGTATAGTTGTGAATCATTAAAATAATTTAGCATTATCTGTTTCCCAATATTTGTTGTAACATTTCTCTTTTAACGACTAAACTTACAATTCTCCTTGATGGCTCTGAGTTCTGTGATCCAAGTCCATATCCCTGAGATGTTTCCCAGTTAACAAAATGGGGTATGGTGTGAGTGCCTAAGAAAACATAAAATATAATATTTCTGTAATATTTTGACCTACAATTATTTACCCAACCAAACAAAGAACAATAAACAACAACCATTCATGCAATTTAAGAGAGGTTTTTAGCTAGGCACAGTCGCCTATAATCCCAGTGACTCAGGAGGCTGAGGTGAGAGGATCGGAAGTTCAAAGTTGGCCTTAGCAACTCTGCAAGGCTTTAAGCAACTCAGTGAGACTCAGTGTCTCAAAATAAAAAAATAAAGGGCTGGGGAGATAGTTCAGTTGGTAGAGTGCTTGCCTTGCAAGCACAAGGCCCTGGGTTCAATCCTCAGCCCAGCAAAATAAATAAATAAATAAATAAGGACTGGGGGTGTGGTTCAGTGGTTAACAGTCACTGAATTCAATCCCTGGTGCCCTCCTCAAAAAAAAAGAAAGAAAGAGGTTTTAAAGTCCATGTAATTCTACTAACAACCTCAAATCAGTGAATTATAGTATACTTAAAGGGCAGATGCCCATACTAGCAACATTAAACTATCAGTTGATCCTGACAGTAAACAAGGGAGTAATGGTAGTACTAATTCTGCTGTGAGGAATCTTTCAACTTCCCATAGCCTGTGAAAGTCAGAAAAACACTGGCATTAAAAAGTGTATCAGGATCATGAGTTCAAAGCCAGCCTCAGAATTTAGCAAGGCCCTAGGCAACTTAGGAAGACCCTGTCTCTGAATAAAATATTAAAAAAAAAAAAAAAAAAAGGGGGGGGGGGTTGGGGATGTGGCTCAGTGGTTTAAGTACTCCTGGGTTCATTCCCCAGTGCTGAAAGAATGTATCTCCAGTCTGTAGCAGCTCTTGCAATGTGGACTATTCCCACAGTAGTTGCCTTGGTCAAGGAAGTTTCAAATTTCAACATTAAGAATAGGCAGGGGTCTGGGGATATAGCTCAGTTAATAGAATGCTTATCTTGCAAACACAAGGCCCTGGGTTCAATCCCCAGCACTGAGAAAGGGGGGGGGGGGGGGAGAACAGGCTATGTGGGCTGGGAATGGAGCTCAGTGGCGGAGCACTGGCCTAGTATGTTTGAGACCATGGGTTCAATAACCAGGTACCATTTACGCATATAAAAATAATAAATTAAGTCAATAAGAGGTTATGGGCATCTATATATGAAACTTGTAGTTATAAAATACCTTTATTAATAAAATGTGTACACACACACACACACACACACACATGTAAGTTTCTACCTGGATCTTGACTATGCTTGAGTTTTCCAAGAGCACCAGCTAATGATGACACTTCACACTTGTATGGAATCACAGTTAGAACTTTTCCATGCAGCATGAACAAATTTTCACCATAATACCACAGCTGCAAAAACAATAATCAAAACTATGTGCAAATTTCTCTCTAATATCTAACTCAATAAAGTCTTACATCTTATTACACTGTCTTACTATATAAGCTATCTCAATATAACAATAAACAAGGCAAAGTCAAGAAACTTTCAAAAAGAATATCCTATGTATACCTTATTAGTTGGAGTAAGGTCAAGGGTAAATAAAGCATAACTAAATGGCATTTTTAAATCAGAAAAATCTGACCAATATATACATTTAAAATAACTGGGCGGGTATGAGACTCTGTCTCTAAAATTCTAGCAACTTGGAAAGCTGAAGTAGCACTGCAAGTTGGAGACCACCCTCAGCAACTTAGTAAAACCATTTCAAAATAAAAAGGGTTGGGGATATAGCTCGGAAGTAGAGTGCCCCAGTTCAATCCCCTGTACTGGAAAATAAATAAATAATGGATTGTTCAAAATCAAGTCACTATTACATATTTACTAATATGATAATTTCCAAGGTTATTGTAACACAAAGTGTAATAATGTCGTAAATGAAACATGCAGAATTGAACACTCTTTATATCTTATGATTTCAATTTTAAGATCATAAAAATAAGATAGGTACATGAACAAAAAGCTTGTAGACAGAAATCAAACAAGTTCGTTAGAGTGGTGAAATTGTGAGTAGTTAATTTTGTTGAAATCATTTGTTTATAAACAAATTAATGCTGAGAAACCTAATTTCTTTTTTAAAAAAATTTTTTAGTTGTCAGTGGATCTTTTATTTTATTTATTTATATATATGTGGTGCTAAGGATTGAACCCAGGGCCTCACACACCCCAGGCAAGCACTCTACCACTGAGTCACAACTCCAGTCCCATAAGAAACCTAATTTCTTTGTCCTATAAAATTATCAATAACATCCTATTGCTCTGACATTTTGTTTGCATGTCTAAACAATGTTCATCAATGTTGGTAGGTACAAAAAGTACAACCAAGTACAAAATAGACAAGGACTTTGTTTTAGGAAGTTTGGTCAACTGTAATTATTTAATTAGTTCCATATAACCTAAAAGATGAATTTCTTAGGAAAATAACACCCTTGGGTGTAGTACAAAATAAACTAAAAAGACCAAATTAAAGAGCAGCTAAAAACAGAAGTTATTTTATTAACTAGCTAATTCTTCTCCCTTGATTTAGTAGTAGCTACAATTGAGTCTTTTTTAAAAATGATGAAACGGGCTGGGGATATAGCTCAGCTAGTAGAGTGCTTGCCTCACACGCACAAGGCCGTGGGTTCAATCTCCAGCACCCCCCCCCCCCCCCAAAAAAAAGATGAAACATACAGAAACTATTAAAACAATAGCCAAATAAAATGTATTCTTTCAGGTAAAAAAGAATTTAATTATATTTAGCTCTAAAGAGATTTTTTCCCCTCCAGAATATTTATCAGTTACAAAAATAAGTAAATTTGAAAAAGTCCTTGTGAAAAAACTTACTTGACCACTGCTCCCTTGTGGTAACTCTTTTGAAGTCTGCAGTGTTTGAAATTTTATGTTCCATATGGAGAGGCAGTCTATAAAATAGGACACACAAGCTCAGATGTAGTCATAGTGTAAATAGAGGATACACTGGGGTGGGGAAAGGAGTCATAGGCAAATATACAAGTTCATTTTATTAAGTACAAGAACGGGTAATAAAGAAATGAGACACATGGCAAGAAGTGGACCAGAAAGATGAGCTCTGAAGAAGGGAGGTCTTAATGGTTGGTTATAAATCTGTAATTTAAAAAAAAAAAAAAAAAAAAAAAAAAACAGCCCAGAGTGGTAGTGTATGCCTGTAAACCCAGTGGTTTGGGAGGCTGAGACAAGAGGCCTATGAGTTCAAAGCCAATCTCAACAACTCAGCAAGGCCCTAAACAAGAAAAATAAAGGGTTGGGGATGTGGCTCAGTGGTTAAGTGCCCCGGGTTCAATCTCTAGTACCAAAAAAACAAAACAAAATAAGGAAAAAATACACCCAACAAAGAGAAGCCCGCGACCAGATGGCTTCATTGATGAATTTTATCAAACGTTTAAAGAATTAACACCAAACTCTCAAAATACAAAAGAGAAGGGAACACTTTCTCACTCATCACATGAGGCTTATATTATCCTGAAACCAAAGTGAGACAAAGACACCACACAAAAAAATCTATAGATCAATATCCCTTATGAGTTCGGATACAAAAAATTTTCAACAAAATACCAACTATATGAATTTGAAAACATGTTAAAATTCATGACCAAGTGAGCTTTATTCTAGGGATGCAAGGTATGTTCAACAAGAAAATCAACCAGGGTAGCATACCACATTAATAGAACAAAGAAAAAAAGTCATTCGATCATCTCAGCTGGCACAAAAAAAAATTCAACAATTCAATACTCTTTCATGATAAAAACACTTAGAAAACTAGAAATAGAAAGGGAGTTCCTCAATAAGATAAAGGGTATCTGTGAAATATCTATGGCTATCATCATACTCAATGGTCAAAGACTGAAACTTATTTATTTATTTATTTATTTATTTATTTTAAGACTTTCTAAGATATGGAACGAGACAAGGATTCCCATTTGCCTACGCTACTCAATACTGTACTGGAAGTTCCATGGATTAGTCAGGCAAGGAAAGAAAAAAATGTATCCAAATTTAAAATGAAGTAAATTTATTATTTATATTTATAGTTGATATGACTCTGTATAGAGAAAATGCCAAAGACTATGCCCAGGTATATACAAAGACTATCATTAATAAATGCAGTTAGAAAATTTTAGGGTAGAAAATCAACACACACAATTCAGCTGTTTCTACAGAAGAGAAGTAAAAAAATCTAAAAATGAAATTAACAAAAAAACTTCAAGGGGCTGGTAATGTAAAACACTTGCTTAATTAGCTTGAAGTTTGAGTCATAGGGAAACCAAAAAAATAGAAAGAAAAGGATGAAAAACATTTCCATTTACATTAGCATCCAAAATAATGAATTTAGCTAAGGAGGTAAAAGCTTAGGAAAATAGATGGACAGACATCCTGTATTCATGAATTGGAAGACTTAACATTGCGAAGATAACACTGCACGAAGCAATCTACAGATTCAATGCAATACCTATCAAAATTATAATTGTTTCTTTTTGCAGATATGGAAAAGCCAAGTCAGGTGTAATCCATAGTCCCAACTACTTGAGAAGCTGAGGAAGAATCACAAACTTGAGGCCAGCCTGGGCAACTTAGTGAGACACTTTCTCAAAATGAAAACAAAAAAGTCTGGGGATGTAGCTCAGCAGTACAGCATTAGCCTAGTGAGCATGAAATCATAGGTTCAATCCCGAGTATGGCAAAAGAGAAAGAAAGAAATGGGAAAGCCAATCCTCAAACTCATAGGGAACTGCAAGCCAAACAATCCTGAAAAGAAAAAGAAAAAAAAAAAAAAAAAAATAGCCAAAATAATCCTAAAAAAGAATAAAGTTGGAGGACTCATATTTCCTGATCTTAAAATTTACTATAAAGTTGCATTGCATAATCTAAACAGTATGAAATAGAATAGTCATCTACGGCCAAATGATTTTTCAACAAGGATTCCAAGACCATTCAAAACGATGCTGGGACAACTGATTAACCTCATGCAAAGGAATGAGATTGGACTCTCAGTTCATACTGTACACAAAAATTAACTGAAAATGGATTAATAACTATAAGAGCTAAAATCATAAAACTTAGAAGAGTTTTATGGGATCAATCTTTGTGACTCTATTTGGTAATGTAGAAATGACACCAAAATCCCATGGAACAAAAGAAAAATATAGATAAGTTGGACTTCAACAAAATTAAAAATCTTATCTTCAGAATGGGAAAAAAAGTATCTGGAAATCACGTCTTGATAAGGGCCATAATATATAAAGAACTCTTACAAATGAACAAAAAGACAAATTACCTGATTAAGAAACAGAAAAAGGACTTAAGTAGGCATTTCTCCAAAAAAGATAATATAAATGGCCAACAAGCATATGCGAAAAAAATGGGAAATGCAAATCAAAACCATAAGGAAGTAGTACTGTATAACCACTATGATGATAACAGAAAATATGAAAAATAGCAAACATTGCTGAACATGTGGAGAAATTGGAAAGAACCCTTGTACAATATTAGTGGGAATGTAAAATAATTCAATCATTATGGAATTCAGTGGTTCTTCAAAAAGTCAAACACTGAATTACCATATGATCCAGCAATTCCATTGTTAGGTATATATCCCAAAGAATCAAAAATTGGTACTCAAACAAATATACATGTACATACACGTTCATTCCATTCTCACAATAACCCAAAGGTGGAAATAGCTAAAATATCCATCAATGGATGAATAAATAGTGGTATACACATGCAACGGAACGTTGTTTTGCCAAAAAATGAAAGGAAGAAACATCAAAAGAAATAAAGAGAGAGAAAGAGAGAGAGAGAGAGAAAAGAAATACTGATACATACACAATGTAGATGACACTGGAAAACATTATGCTAAGTGAAAGATGTCAGACACAAAAGGTACTGAATGATCCTAGAATGGGGAGCAACTGCTTAATGGGTATATGTGTTTTTTTTTTGTTGTTGTTGTTGTTTTTGCATGGTACTAGGAATTCAATCCAGTGACACCAAGTTACATCTACAGCCCTTTTTACTTTTGGGAAAGGGTCTCTCTAATTGACCAGGCTGCTTGGAACTTGTGATCCTCCTGCCTCAATTTCCTGAGCAGCTCAGACTGCAGGCATGTAGCAATGTGCCTGCCAGTCAGGTTTCTTTTTAGGGTGATAAAAATTTCTTAAAACTAAGAGATGGTAGTTATACAACACGAAAAGAACCATAAAAGCAAAATCAATCTACTAAATGACACTGAATTGTTCACTTCAAAATGGTTATTTTACATTATGTGACTTTTACCTCAATTATCATAAAAAAGGGTGAATGATTAATATGCAGCTAGAAGGATAAATGCACTGCAGAATATCCATTCAATTAAATATACAGCTGTTTAAGGAGGAGAAAAAAAGCAAGGAAGCTAAAATAAGTGGAGACATGGGGACCTCTAAAATGTATCTAGTAGGCGAATAAAGTATACAACAGTATATATGGCATGTTACCATTTGTCCAAAAAAGGAAAATAGTAGTATTAGCTTGTACATATACAAGAAAGAAAAGCAGCAGCAACAACAACAAAAAATCCCTCCAAATCTCTAGAAAGCGACACAGAAAACTAGTATTAATGACTGCTTTTTGGAGGAGGAGGAGGGTAGGGGAGGTGGGTAGAGCAAGATTAAGAAAGAAGAGGGAGAGCACAGAGAGAAACACAGATAAGCTGGTTAATATTCAGGACTCGAGTGGCAGGGAACACGGCATAACAGAATTAACTTGCTTGAGTTAAATCCTAGTTCTAGTACTTAGTTACTAAACACCTCAATTTCCTTATCTGTAACATACTGATAACTACTTTCTCTCACAGGGTTTTTAGAGAAATAAATGATAAAAATAATGAGAAAGTACATACAAAATTTTCAGCAGATGATAGTTTTGCTATAACAAGTAGCTCCTATTAAATCAGTTTTATTTTTCATTCTTTTTTTTTTTTTGCAGTGCTGGGGATTGAACTCGAACAGGCTAGGCTCAACCACTAAGCTACACACCCAGTCCTGTAGCTCCCGTCTTAATAATAAAGGAAACACAACAAGTACACAGGTGAGGATGGCCTGAATATAGAAGAGGATTCTTGTCCAGAAATTACAAGACAAGGCAGGAAAAAGTACATGGGGTATACATTATGGAGAGACCCAAATTCTGAGTTTTAGAGTACAGGCTGGGAGTCCCCCAGTCTTGTACAGACAAGAAGCAACTGTGTTATTCATGATAGAGGGATAGAAGACTGGAGGGTGAAGAGATGACAGCCCTGCTTAGAAGTCCCAGAGATCAAAAGCATACCAGTAAACCCCAAGATGTACACTGTCCAAGTCCAGTGGATTTCCAGACTGTGAAATGTCACTAAGAATTCAATCTGCTAATGCAAAGCTTTCCAGGATTTCTAATGCTATAGGCTGATGGATCGTCATTTTACTTCTTTAAGACATCATAGTCATAAGCAAGGGAGTAATACAAACAAGTGTTTTACAAAGATTAATCAATGCTGAATGAAATCAAAGGCTTATTCAAGAATTAGAAAGTTACACAAATAACTTGAGTGAGTATGGTGATAAAGAGAATGAATTAGGGTAGTAATAAAGAAATTTAAAAAGAACAGGAAGACTAAAAGCTATAATAAATTTGAAGGAAAAAGGTAAAGGACTTCTTAACTGATTGAAGTTTAGTTACCTTTAGAAGCTGGCACTGGAGGTCCCAGGACTGCTATGTGATCTTGATCCAGGACAGTGAGTGCGACACCAGTCCGAGAACTACCAGACACAACAGCTTTAAGCAACTGTGATCTAACTACCCTCTGATTTTTTTCTGTGTCACTTGGATATACTGGTATCAAGCTTTCATATATACATCCATCAGAGCCTGTTGGAAAAAAGTATTAGTGGTTCATTAGTGGGTAAAGGATGTTTCTTCATCTATTATAGTTAAATGTAATGGGTTGTTTCTAACATTTTAACAATCTAATAAATAATCCAATCGGAAAAAGAAACAACAATCACATCAATCTGGGCTTTCCCTTAAAGAATACACTACAACTTTCAAATGGGGAGAGGGTTATAGTAATAAAAATCACAGTAAAAATGAAGAAATAAAACTGAAAATATATGTAATAATTTAAACACTTGTTATAATAATTGGGAGAGGTCTACCAGCACTAAAGGCAATCTACTCAATAGAGATATCCCTGATTAGAAAAAAAAAATTTTTTTTTTTTTTTTTTAAATTTTGTCCTGGGAAATAAACCCAGTGCTTCACCATCAAGAGATTAATTACACCAGGCACGGTGGCACATGCGTATAATCCCAGTGGCTCCGGAGGCTGAGGCAGGAGGATCACAAGTTCAAAGACAGCCTCAGCAAGTTAGTGAGGCCCTAAGCTATTCAGTGAGACCTTGCCTCAAACCAAAAAATAAAAAAGGCTGGGAATATGGCTCAGTGGTGAAGCATTCCTGGTTTCAATCCCAGACATAGACACAGACACACACACACTCTCTCTCACATTAATTTTAATATGGATGTTTCTGAAATATTGCTCTCCCCAGCACCATTACCTTTTCAAAACAACTTGAAAAGAAGCCATAAAGGACTTGAGGAGAGAATACCACAAAAGGTTTTTCTGTTTTTACCCTAGAGGCATAAAACTATGGTTATACTTCAAACCATTACATAGAGGTAGATTCCAAGGTATTAAAAAATCTTTAAAAAAGAAAAAAAAAAATCGACAAAAAGCAGGTGACACAGGCCAAAGCTTCTCTGTTAAGTCTCCTTTTGATCCACCTGTCTCAGTCATTGTTCAAAGAAAGGTACACTGAATTTAATGGCTGGAAAAGAGTAATAGACCATTCAATGCCACACAGATTATATGGTCCCCTAATTTCTCTATCAAAGAACCTGGGCCTTATTGTAAGAATAAAAGGAGGCTTTTCTTTTATTATAGATATTATATCATTACACATTGCTTATGGTAAATTTTAAGACATAAAAGTCACAGAAAAAATGTTTGAAAACTCTGCTGTACCTGAAGTATTTCAGTACCCCCTCAGAACACAGCACCAACTGATCTAATGCATGGGCAAATTTGGCCACATACAAAACAAAAAGACATAATGTGTTAAAGAAGCATGAAAAGGAAAGTGCTATAAAAAGAAAATTGCAAGATTGAAAACTATACACTAACCTATTCTGTCCTTCTATTTACAATTGTTGCAAGTTTAAGGAAAACTCACTTATTGACATCAAAGAGATGAATTTCCGATCCACGTATGCAGTAAAATTCGGTGTAATACATTTTTCTTCTTTTCCAAGTGAAAGTGTGTATTTGCTTAAGTTTTGTGAGTTGAACATTTGTACATAAGCAAAATAACTTCCATGCTGCAATGAAAGGGTAATTTTAATTTATAAATATTCTTATTTCAACCAACTATATTTAAATGTTAAAACTAGGATTTGTGGGCTTGGCTGTAGCTCAATGGTAGAAGCGCTTGCTTTGTACATGTGAGGCACTGGGTTAGATCCTCAGCACATTAAAAAAATAAAGATATTTTGTCCATCTACAACTAAAAAAAAAATACATATATAAAAAAAAAATAGAAGTTATTGCTCCATTTTTTGGGGTGGGGTACTGGAGATTGAAACTAGGGATGGTTCATCCCCCCAGCCCCCCCCTTTTTTTTTTTTTTGCGGTGCTGGGGATCGAACTCAGGGCCTTGTGCTTGCAAGGCAAGCACTCTACCAGCTGAGCTATCTCCCCAGCCCGCCCTTTTTGGTTTTGAGACAGGGTCTCAATAAGTTGCTGAAGTTGGCTTTGAACTTTCAATAATCTTGCTTCAGCCTCCTGAGTTGCTGGAATTATAGGTGCTCACCACGATGTCTGGCAGTTGCTCCATTCTAATGACTTTAATGATACTTAAAAACTTCCTGTCCAGTTAAATTAATTATAGTAAGATAGCATAGTATAGTAAATAAGTATAGAAATAATTGGAACTAGTATACTTTTTTTTTGTACTGGAGATATAACCAAGCAGAGTTCTACCACTGAGCTATATCCCCAGTACACTTTTTAGTGTTTTCACTGTAGTATGCTGATTTTAAGTCCTTTGTGTATAAATCGAGGTGTGGGATAGCTGGGTCAAATGGTGGGTCCATTCCAAGTTTTCTGAGGAATCTCCATACTGGTTTCCAGAGTGGCTGCACCAATTTGCAACTCCACCAGCAATGAATGAGTGTGAGATAGTGGAACCAACCTAGATGCCCTTCGATTGACAAATGGATAAAGAAACTGTGGTTATATATGCACAATGGAATATTACTCATCCATAAAGAAGAATAAAATTATGACATTTGCTGATAAATGGATGAAGTTGGAGAATATCATGCTAAGTGAAATTGGCCAAGCCCCCAAAACCAAAGGCCGAATGTTTTCTCTGATAAGTGCATAACAATAAATAGCGAGGGGGGTTGGGGGGGGGAAGAGAAGAATGAAGGAAATTTGGATGGTGAAGAGGAAAATGGGGTGGGAGGGGGTGAGGGACAGAAAGATAATAGAATGAGACAGACAGCATTACCCTATGTATATGTTTGATTACATGAATGGTGTGAATCTACATTGTGCACAACCATAGAAATGAAAAGTTGTACCCCATTTGTGTACAATGAATCGAAATGCAGTCTGTAACTCCTGTCTTACATAGGTTTGATCACATTCAAGGATTATTATACTTGTGCTTCAACCAATCTAAATTGGATTCTTTAATGTTGTTTCACCATAACACAAAAAGCATGAACTTGTATTAATCCTATATAATAGATTGATCATGCACCGCATCCACAGGTTGGAAAACCATGCCATTTTCTGGAATTTAAGGTGTTGCATTATTTCATCAATCATTTGTTTACAAAAAAAAACCTAAAAAATAAATTAAAAATGTGAACCTGTCGGGTATGGAGTAACACCTGTATCTTGGTATAGAATTGATCTTTTTTTGTTTGATTTTGAAATATCTGATATTAATTTGGAATGAGGTGTAAGCTTCTGTTAAAATGTATTCGAAGACCCTTTAAACCAGTGGATCTGAAACAATTTTCACACCATTAGTGGTTGAAACATACCTTTTTAGGTATTTTGAGGTATTTACTATTAACTAAATTTAGAAAGTTTTTAGGTTCACTCTAAGTGCAGTAAATATTACAGACGTTGGATACAGTGGGATTTTCTGTAGATTTTACTTAAGAGGAGGTGAGTATAAAGCAATTTGCAGTCATTATTGTAATGACAATACTGTTCAAGTGCAAACCCAAAACAGTACAGCTTTTAAATTTCCAAGCATTTGGTAAACTCGCTGTTTTTTTCTGTTGCCAATAGCACACTGCTTTTCCATTAATGGAGATTTCATGCCTTTCAAGCATTTTAAATATGACAATATTTATAAATGTGCGATTTAGAGGAATTGTTTAAATTCTTTTTCCTAATTTTCTTTCTCTTCAGAATAGATTCTTTCAACAAGTAATTTGTAGTAATGACTGTGTTGACTTCAATTTTTGGAGTGTAGTAGCTATGTTAAAGATTAACTATTTGGTCTTATTGAAGCCAACACAGAACTTGCTGCTGTTTTTTCTTCAGTGATAAATAAAATACAGAATTAAAAAAAAAAAAAAAAGAAATGCAGTCTGTAAAAATAAAAAGGTTTTAATAAAAAAATAAATAAAATATTTAAGTCTTCTTAGAAAATCACTAACATATCATTTTAGTTTCAAAAATAATACAGATGACTTTAAAAATTTCACACAATGGACAAGAAACTAAAGAGGTCACTTACTTTTTCAGTAATAAAAATTAAAGCAGGATGCCTAAATACCATGAAAAACTTTGTCCACCTAAAAAAAATTACAAAATGAAATAATCAGTTGAAACATATTATGCATAAAATTTAAGAAAATATCTATTATTAATTATCTTTGGAGCCAAAAAGGCACCAAAGAACACTTAATGCAATGTTTCAAAATATCACAGGCCATGAATAGGCATTTCTGTCAAATGCATTTCTGGTTTAAATGCAGGTTGAACTTCTCAGGTGACAATCTTTTTTTTTGTACTGGGGATTATACCCAGGGCCACTCTGAGCTACATCCCCAGCCGCTTTAAAAATTTCTTTTTTATGTTAAGACAGGGTCTCATCAAGTTGCTTAGGGACTCTTAAGTAGCTAAGACTGGCACTTCAGATCCTCCTACCTTAGCCTCCTCAGTCGCTGGGTGATAGGTGTGACGCTACACCTAGCCCTCAGGTGACAATGTGAATTGTAAAGTTTCAAGAGAGAGATGACAGTACGCAGGGCTTCCCAAACCTAAATCAACTTCCCCCATCCCCTTTTCTTCAGAATTACTTTTGGGACTAGTGTTCTGAGGAAAACATTTGGATGTCATCTGCCTTCAAGTAACAGAGGGAACTAAGTTGCAGGTAGGCTAAATATGGCTCATAACTAAAGCAGGCTAGGTAGTTTTTTGGCACCCAAAGATTTTCCCCAAATACAGATGCTCACACCTCAGAGGCATGCAGTCTAAAATCAAGCTAGTCATTGTCCACTTACTAAGAAAAAGTCTTTGCTTTGAGTAGAAATTTAGTTTCCACCAGGTGGACCTGGAAAGGCAGCAAGTCAACTGAACAGGAAATGTGATGAAATAATGAGGATCAGAGAGATGTGAAATCAAGAAATGTCCTTCTATCACTTGGGCGAGTCATATTTCCAGTTTTATTCCAGAATCTGGGAAAGCAGAGGTCTTAAAGCACTATCATGTGTGCATGTATGAATATGTAGCAACAAATTCCATCATTACATATAACAATAATGCACCAATAAAAAAATGAAAACAAAAAGATTCAAAAGAGAATAAATAAATGAATAAATAAAATTAAATTAAAAAAAAAAAAAAAAAAAAAAAACCAAAGAATACTATCATGACTTCACTTAACAATCTGTACCTTCCTCCAGAGGAAAAGGTTGTGACCTGGCAGTCAGGGAATATGAAAGAAAAAGATTTTGGTCTTTGGGATTATTCATTTCATGATCAAATAACTGACTATCCAAGTTCTCTGTCATTAGAACTGGACGCATATGACTATGGTTTCCTCAATCATCTATATTACCCTAGAGGATTTTGGGGATGTTAGTTTAGTCAGTGTCTTACAAATGGTTTTTAATTAGGTTTTTGTTTTTTGGGTTTTTTTTTTTTTTGTGGCGCTGGGAACCAAACCCAGGGCTTAGTGCATACTAGTACCAATGAGCTCTAATCACAGACTTAGTTTACTTTTATTATGTATATAACCAAATATACTTTTTTGTTGTCGGTTTTTTTTTTTTTTTTTTGCGGTGCTGGGGATCGAACCCAGGGCCTTGTACTTGCAAGGCAAGCACTCTACCAGCTGAGCTATCTCCCCAGCCCCGCAAATATACTTTTTGAACATGGCAAAGAGTGTAATAAAAAAATGCTTGGGCTGGGGCTGTGGCTCGACGGTAGAGCACCTGCCTAGCATGTGTGAGGCACTAGGTTCAACCCTCAGCACCACATAAAAATAAACAAATAAAATAAAGTTATTGTGTCCATTACAACTAAAAATATTTTTTTTAAAATGCTTAGTACATTTCGCTTTGGTAAAAAATTCACTTATAAATATTGTAACTTACTTAATCACTTCTTCATCAGAGATTACAGTTTCAATTTTCTGTTGGGGCTCTGCAAGCAAGGCCTCTAAACCACGAACGGCACCTTCTTTGAACTGCACTACTGGTTCTGTCCCTTGTATTGAGTGTATCCTATATACCTCAGCTGACAACTAGAAAAATATTAAGAATATTTCAATTTTTATTCTAAGACAATTTACACCTGATATACTAGGATAAAACATTATTTTTAAGCTACTGGTTTTCATTTTGATTTAATTTTGTTATACGAGTATGTATAATTCTAATATCAAGTCTACTCAAAATACAATCAGAAGTCTAACTTCTCTGTTCTTAATCTTTCTACCCTGTCCCCTTCTCTCCTCCATAAGTAACCATTTTTATTTGTTTTTTGGCTTACCCACTGTGAATATGGGAGGCTGGGCTAAAATATGAGCTCCTAAAACCACAGGTGAAAGGAGATACAAATAACACCACTAATACAGTTCTGGTGTTAAAGACTGATGCTCCAATTATGACTACAGCCTGAAACCCCAAGAAAAGAACTTAATACCCATATGTGGGGTTAAAAAAACCCACTGAGCAAAATTCAGGATTATTTTACTGCAAAGTAAACAGAAAAATTAGAGTCAAGTCAGAGGATAGCACAACTAGCAGGACAGAAGTTTCAAGGGTCTAGGCAACAAAAGCAATACATCTTAATTAGCCCTATAGAAAGTCACTCTAAAAATGTGTCAATCATATTTAGATTAAACATTTAGAATTGGAAGGAAGTTTTGAGATCAACCTCATTTGAGAGCCTCCTCATTTTATCAGTAAGAAAACTTAATTTAATATACTTTAGGTCATTGGTAGGTAAGATATATCTAGTCATGGTTTTTTTACAGGTCACTCTTAAAGGTCTATTCTATATATTCTAAGAAAGGGCAAAGGAAGTATTTGTTCTCATGAAAGACACACCCAAACATCCAGACTCATGGATAATCATTCATGAATTAAATTTTCAATCTCATGGGATAATAAGGTTTATATTTTCTAGTCTATTAACATATGAATTGGAGTATGTTATCAAGACATATTATAAGATAACTAAAATGAAAACTGATTATAACCTTAGGCTCACTTTCCCAGAGGCATTAATATAAATAACATATACTACATTATGAAGATTCAGTGTCACCAATAAGCTAAGTAAATATTTAGGAAAATCCAAAGACTTACTGTAGCTTTAAACACTTTATCCAGGTTTACATCTTCATTATTCCATATTCTCAAAACCTTAAATAAAAGCATACAGTTAAAAAGTATCCTATTCTCTTTTTACATAATATAATAACCACAAATATTAATGTATCAATATTTGTCTTGTGTTGTATATGTAATATGCAAGTTTTTAAACTCACCTTGTTATCATGTACAACAATATACTCTCCAGTTTGAAAGTTGCACACAGCAGGACATGTTATAATTTGACCTTGTTTCACTGACCAGCTCCCCAAGGGCTTCTGATCTGAAACCTAATGAAAGTAAGATAAAACACTATTCAAGAAGTTAATTTTCAGACATTAAAAGCAATTAGACTTACAATAAAAGAAGTCTTTTTTTTTTTTGGGTGCTGGGAATCGAACCCAGGGCCTTGTGCTTGCAAGGCAAACACTCTACCAACTGAGCTATCTCCCCAGCCCCTAAAAGAAGTCATTGTAATGACAACATTTAACAAATTTCTTAAGATAAAAAAAATAAAAAGTCACAGACAAATACTGTAGGATTTCACTCATCTGAAGTATCTAATGTAGTCCAAATTGATAAAGACAGAGGAATGGTGGTTGCCAGGGGCTGGTGCAGTGGGGAGAGGAATAAAACTACTATTTATTATTTAATGGGTGCAGAGTTTCAGTTTTGTCTTTGTGGACTGAACCCAGGGACACTTTTTCCACTGAGCTATATCACCAGACCTTTTTATTTTTTATTTTGAGACAGGGTCTCACTTTGCTTAGGGCCTCACTCAATTGCTCAGGTTGACCTTGAACTTTCAATCCTCCTGTCTCAGCTTCCCAAATGGGGGAAAATTACAAGCCTGTGTCATTCTGCTCGGACAGATGATAAATTCTATGTTTTTTTTTTTTTTAATATAGTTGTTAATGGACCTGTATTTTATTTATTTATATGTGGGGCTGAGACATGAACCCAGTGCCTCACACATGCTAGGCAAGTGCTCTGCCACTGAGCCACAACCCCAACCCCAATTTTATGTCTTTTACCACAATTAAAAATTAAATGAAAACATAAAAACAACTACTTTACTAAAGTGAAAAATCAAGTACATTAACACTGTTAATTAACACTAGTACCTTTAAAAAATTGATTTCATTATGGGTCTGAGCAGGGACGTTAAATTAAGCAGGGATAACTAGAATCGAGTCCATTCAATTCCAACCAGTCAGTATTATTCCCATTACAAATCCACTGGACAGCCGAGGTAAAGACCAATAGAGTCACCAGATGAGTCTCAACCAACAGTACAGGGAATTGTTGGCACCCCGCCTCCCAAACTTTGAAGTAGGTGGCTAACTTTTAAATGACAGGGAAAACTATGTTCAGCAGCCTACATAAAAATAACTACTTTCGGGCTGGGGAGATAACTCAGTTGGTAGAGCGCTTGCCTGGCAAGCACAAGGCCCTGGGTTCAATCCCCAGCACCGCATAACAAAACAAAACAAAAAACTACTTTCTACGGACCACCAAAACCAAGGTTAAGAGTGTTGAGAATCAGGGGGAAAAAGGTGGCGGGACGTGCGATTTCCTGGGACTCATCTCTAGGATTAGTAGCGTGAACCAGTTGCCCCCATACAAATGACGCGAAATCAAGTTTCTGACCAGGCTACCAAGAAACCTCGGCCTCTCCAATGGCCAAAAGAACCCCTCCTCCCAACGAATGGGGGCTGAAGTGGACAGACAGAGGCCTAATCCATGTTCCCAGCCTGCCAATGTCCTCCTTTGAAGCCCAATCTCCACTGGACCCCTCTGCGGGCAGCAGGGTGACAGACTCCCCGGGAGAGACCCTTAGCAGGGACATCTCCGGGAGACTCCAAGGGAAAACAGGTTCCTTTTCCTTTCGCAGTGTCTCCCACGTGCATTGAGACGCTCCGCCACTCACAACTCGGAAATATGCCTTTCTCTACAAAAAAATAAACAATCCAGCCCGATTCTGACCCCGTTCAGCGTCCCAGACAGAGACCAAGACTGGCCTGGTCTCTGCTAAGGCGCCTCCCAATCTTTTTCTGAAGCTGAGAAACCCGAGCTTAAGGCTCCTTGCTCAGAAAGGGGAGAGACAGCAGTCGGGGCTCTCCTGCCGCCCTCACCTTATAGAGGATGACGGTCCTGCTGCTGTCCGTCACCAGAAACTGGTCTGTTTTGTCGCTCGGCTCCACACCTAGGACTCCGTCAGGCCCGGCGCCCAGGGCTACCGCAGACAACGTGAATTCTTCTTCCAGGGCTGCCATTTTGGCCAGACCTAAGGACAGCGGCGCATCTCTCCCGGCAGGCCTCGCGCTTTCTCTCGCGACAACGAAAGTGGCTAAAGGGGCGGGCGCTCGTCACGGCTCGCGCGGCCTGCGACCCCTAGCGGGCCAAGCCGGCGCTCGGAGCCGAAGGACGCCGGTGGGCGGGGCCTGGGCTTCGTGCCAGGGCCACGCCCCCAGAGGCACGCCTCTTCGAGTCCCGGATGTGCTCTAGGCTCTCGTGGAGACCGGAAGTTTAGAAAGTGGCTGAATGTGAATAAACTAGATTAGGAAAGAAAACTCCGAAGTGAACTCTCAATAACGTGCTGTTCCTGATTGCCTCAAGATTGCCCAGTCTTGGCGAGTTTATAGGCCTCTAGATTGGCTGTGTCTCACCTTGTTTCCTTGACTGGGCGAGTTTACGAGCTTTAAAAACTAATTTGAGGAAAAAAAGTGAGATCGAAAGGCCCCTGGGCAAATTTTGTTATTTGTTTGTTGGTATTTTTTTCGTTTTTATTGATGCATTATAATCTCCCATAATTCTGGAATTTGATTACATATTCATACATGAACACACTATATAATTTGATTCATTTCATTACCCAGTACCTCCCTTTTCCCTCCCTCCCTCACCCTGGCCCCCTTCCTCTACTGGTCTTCCTTCTATTTTCGGGAGATCCCAATTCCCCACCCACCTCGCCTTTCTTGCGAGAGAAAACCTATAACCCTTGACTCTCTGAGTTTGGCTTATTTTACTTAGCATGATGTTCTCCAGTTCCATCTGTTTACCAACAAATGACTTAATTTCATTCTTCTTTGTGGCTAGATTAAACACTATTGTGTATATATACCACATTTTCTTTTATCCATTCATTTGTTGGTGGACACCTAGGCTGATGCAATAATTTGGTTATGTGAACTCTGCCAATATAAACATAGGTCTGCATGTATTACTATAATATGCTGACGTTAATTCTTTAGAATAAATATAGCTCTGTCATATAGTTATTCCATTCCTAGTCTTTTGGGAAATCTTCATACCGATTTGCATAGTGGTCATACTAATTTTTAACCCCACCAACAGTCTTAAGTGTTCTGGTTTCCCTACATCCTCTCCAGCATTTACTTGTATACTTAATGGCTTCCATTCCAACTGGAGAAAGATGAAATCTTGGTGTAGATACTTTTTAAAAATATTTTTTAGTTATCAATGGATTTTTATTTATTTATTTATATGTGGTGCTGAGAATCGACCCCAGTTCCTCACACCACTGAGCTACTACCCCAGCTCTCTTGGTGTAGTTTTGACTTGCATTTCCCTAATTATTAAAGATGTTGAACATTTTAATATAATGTTTTTTGACTGTTTATGTTTATTTCTTTTTTTGAGACGTGTCTGTTTACTTCTTTTGCCTGTTTATTGATTGTTATTTGTTTTTTGTGGTGGTAAGTTTTTTAAGTGTTTTATATATTCTGACTATTACTCCTTTGTAAGAAGAGTAGCTTGCAAATATTTTCTCTCATTCTGTAGGTTCTGTCTTCACACTCTTTGCTATACTATGCAGTAGCTTTTTAATTTGATGCCCTGGGCAGTTTTTGGCCAGGAGAAATTTGTGTTTTTAAGATAAACTTCGATGTGTCCCAAAATAAAGAATCTTGCTAAGGTAAGCATGGGTAATTCAATCAATTATGCAAAAAATAAAAATAGAAAAAATAAATTGTGGCAGGGTATAGTGGTACACATCTATAATCCCAGCAACTCAAGATTATTTTGAGACAGACTCTCATAAATTGCCCAGACTGGCCTCAAACTTGCACTTGCAATTCTCTTGCCTCAGCTACCAGAGTTGCTCACATTTTAGAAGTGTTCCACTGAGTCCAGCTAAGTCATTTTTTTTTTTAAAGAGACAAAGGAATTTGATGTTGAAATTTGTGGTCCCTTTGTTAGTGGAAAAGCAATTCTATCTGCACTGAGGTTTAGCACAGACATCTCGATCTCTGTGAAATCTTCCTTTTCCTCCCAGCACAATCAGGCCCTCTATTGAACCTATTTGGTACATACTTCCCTTATTTGGGGGTTCAGTCTAGTAGCCTTCTCCTCTAGGAGTCTTCCTGGACTCTCTGAGACAATTTAATATCTGACTTTGGGAAACAGTGCTAATGTAACATGCATCATCTGGTACTGGTGCTAATGATAGTAAAAGCTTAGGCTTAATATTGGATTTATGCTTTCCTTCTCCAGCTGGAAGACACTGAAAAAGGGGTTCTCAGATTTAGTGGTTCAGAACTTTTTTACAGTCTTTTTTTTTTTTTTTTTTCTCTCTCTTATACCGAAGATTGAACCCAGAGGTACTTTACCACTGCACTACATCCCTAGTTCTTTTAATTTTTTATTTTGAGATGAAAGAATGGACATTTTTTTAAGCTGTCTGAGGTCACCCTCCCAGTTATCTTAACTCCCTAAGGTCACCCTCCCAGTCATCTCAACTCCCTAAGGTCACCCTCCCAGGAATGGGAACAAAGCCCTTAAAGCTGCTCTAAGAAACAGCCCCAAACAGAGAATAAAAGGGTAAATTGAGCCAGATAGCCAGATAGTGCTCAAACAGTATGATTACCAGAAACTATTGACCAGAATCTATGCCCTGTTGTAAAACATTGTGAAACATGTTGTATGTTATCAGCAAACCCAGACCCCCTTTAAAATTTCCCGGCAGCTTTGTCCCCCTTTTCCCTTTCATGTGCGACCCCTCCTGATGTGTGGTTTTTGCCTTTATAAACCTACAAGATTTTCTGCTAGGGACTTGACTCCTCGAGTCGGGTCCCAGCGCGCTGGAATAAACACCTCTTGCGGTTTGCATCAAGTGACGCCTCCTGCGGTTGATTGGGGTTGCCGTGGATCCATGGGACAGAGTTGGGGTTTCCTTTTTTGGGGGCCTTACAGAGACAGGTCTCATGAAGTTTCTGAGAGTCTCACTAAATTGCTGAGGCTGGCCTTGAACTTGAGGTCCTCCTGCCTCAGTCTCTTGAGTTGCTGGAATTACAGGGTTGTGCCACCAAGCCCAGTTCTTAGAAATTACTGACTATTGCAAAGAGCTTTTGTTTATATGATTTGTATCTCTAGATATTTACTATATTACAAATCAAAGCTAAAACAAGTGAATATATTTAAAATAATAAACTCTATATGTTAACATAAACACCACTTATTAATGAAAAAATACTTTAAAAAACAATGTAGGGTTTATGTTTTAAAAACTCTCTTCAATGTCTGACTTAAAGAAGATAACCAGATTCTCTCATCTACTTAGGTGTCCAATCCATTTTGCTATCATGTTGGTAGCTTCTGGACAGCTTCATGGCACATAAAGGTGAATAACATCTTTAAAAAAATATTTTTTAGTTGTAGATGGACACAATATCTTTTTTTATTTTTATGTGGTGCTGAAGATCGAACCCAGCACCCTGCACGTGTGAGGTAAGTGCTTTACCACTCAGCCCCAGTCCCGGCCCCAAACGATACCTTAATGTTATCATGAAAACAGTTTGTCTTCGTGGACCCTCCGAAAGTGCCTCTGGACTCCCAGGGGTTCCTGTACACTTGGAGAAGTGCTATGCAATTACGTGCTCTGAAGAGTAGTACAGGGATCAAAGTGACCTACCAGGAAAGGGAGGGTTCAAAGCTCCCTGGTTTGCAAAAGAGGCAAACAGCAACCTTTCTTGAGTCTCTGAACTGAGTCAGGTGCCAGGTTCCTGAAGGAGTCTAGTGGAAAGAAGTGGGAAGGCTCCCGCCCCAGAAGAGAAGGCTGAGCCGGGACCTCTGATGCTTGGAGATCTTAGGACAAGGAACAGAAGAGCTGCGTGAAGCCCGCAACAGAACATCTTATGGTTGCTGAGAATTCTTGCGACCCTCGGTTAGTCTCTAGCCCTAGAAAAGGTTACAGGAGGTGAATTTAGACATTTTCCTTCTTTCTTTTCCTCATTTATATTCATATTCCCTCTCTCTTTCCCCCATTCACATTCATTCTCTCTCTCTCTCTCTCTCTCTCTCTCTCTCTCTCTCTCTCTCTCTCTCTCTCTCTCTCTCTCTCTCTCCCTCTTTCTCAATAGGTGTTAAGGGCTGAATTCTCTCCCTCTCCTGAAAATTCTTATGTTGAGGTTCTAATCCCCAATAAAGTCAGGGCCATTAAAGAATGATGAAGGCAAATGAGGTCATTAGGTGAGCCCTAGTGCAGTATGGCTGGTTTTGTTATAATGAGAGCATTAGGATGCAGACACTCACAGAAAGGAGACCACGTGAAGATAGGAAGAAGGCACCCAGGTACAAGCCAAGGAGAGGAGCTTCAGAAGAAACCAACCCGATGATGTCTCTATCTCAGACTTTTAGCCTTCAGAATTCTGAGAAAATACATTTTTATATTTTAAGCCACCCAGTCTGTGGCACTTTGTTTTGGCACCTGGGCACACGAATACAATAGGTTACACATTCACAACATTCCTGACATGAAAAAGAGTGCACAACACCCTCCTACCCTACCTGTAGCCACCCTGTTCTCCCCAGAGAGGATCATTTTAAGTAGATTTTCCACACGCACAAGTCATACACTTGTGTGTTTTCCCGGCACTCCCTTTATGTAAATGGCAGCATAGCGTATCCATTGTTCTGCTCTCTGCTCTTTTTTCACTTTATGGACTAAAAGAGATATGAATGATGTAGATCATCCCATCCGAACATGAAGAATTTTCTCATTCTTTTTTACTTGTGAATAATAGGAAATTGATTTTTGGTAGTTTTGGGATTTCGTGAAATATTCAGATTAGATACTGATTAGGTGATGGGTTCAGGAAGATGTGGGTTGTTATGCTTCATAACATAAGGAGGAAAAAAATAAAGCTCAAAAGGGAAAATAAAGTATGTATGTGTGAACAGGCAGTGTGTGTATATGCAAAATTGAATTAGGATGGCCAAGGTATCTTTTTTGTTCATACATGGTACTGGGGGTTGAACTCACGGCTTGACACTGCTAGGCAAGCAGTCCACCACTGAGCTACATCCCGAACCTGTTTTTTGAAAATCTGAGACAGGGGCTTGCTAAGTTGCTGAGGTCAGCCTTGAACTTGCAGACCTTCTGTCTCAGCCTCCTGAGTAGCTGAGATTACAGGTGTGCACCACCACACCCAGATGAGAGAATGTCTTTTGAGTAATGACGTGAAGGAGGTGAGGGAGTTTATCACGTGGTTAGCTGGGTCAAGAGCATCCTTAGCAACCAGCACAAATGCCTTGGGGTGCAAATAGATTCATTAGAAGGTTATTGAAGTTATTCAGGTAAAAGGTGATGAGGACACCATCCTTCTACCTTGTCTAAGTGAGTCTTGTCCATCATTCTTTTAACTTAGTCTACTTGTTTCTTTTACCATAGTTTGTATTTGTTCACTCACATATCTAGTCTCCCACTCTATGTCATAAGCTTCTTTGGGGTAGGGGACCCCTGTCTGCCTTACATATCTGCACATCTCCATTACCTAGCATTTACTACATACCCAGCAAAAATATATTCTCTGGATATGTGTGTGTGTTTCTGAGGATGGAACCTACGGCCTTGTACTTGCTAGGTAAGTGCTCTACCACGGAGTTACATCTTCAGCTCCCCAAATGTACTTTTTGATCTCAGGAATGACCTTACATTTTTGTATTCACGGCACCAGATTTTTTTGCCTGACCCAAACAAGGAATTGAATGTGTTCGTTGGATAAATCACCCTTCCCTTGCAAGCCGTGGTAATGGATCTGTTAGGGTACAGTGGACTTTCTGGTTGAGAAAGCTGGAACGGCATCTGCATATTCTTCTGTGAATTTGAGTCTAAGTTTGGTAAACTATTAAAGGAGATCATAATCTTTTCTGGAAAGGACACCAGCTGTAATAAGGGAACGGGGAGTTTTCTGAAAGCCAAATTAGGAACAGGTCAAAGTGTTCCATTTCCAGTGTGTGTCCATCAGGTTCAAAGAGCAAGAACAGGGCTTGACTATTCATCACTGGTGAAAGACAATTAAGGGCTAGTCTTCAAAGGCAGCTGGGACCCTGGACATTTAACTCCGTGCTATGGATGTTCTGTCTCAATTATTTGTCATGTTTATGCTACGTGGCTGCCTAGCTGTGAAGACTGTGGGAAGGTACTCCCTTTCACATTCATTTCCTAGAATAGAATCAGGTGATAAATATACAATGAACAGACTAATTATATAATGGATAGGAAGGGATGTCTGCCCATATTCAAGAGGGAGGATGTTCCCCATTACGGATTTGTCGTGGAAAGTGGAGTGATGTTTACCATTGTGCGTGTGGGGTACAATAAGTGTTTTGTCAAAGGAGTATTTATAGAGGATCATTCTGCGAAGAAAGTGGAGGGTAGCTACGTGTATCTCATCAAGTCTTCCTATTATGTGAAAGTTGTCATGATTCTTAAAATAAGGTCTAAGATGCTCTGAGATATGGTTTTTAGTTTTAGAATCTCAAAACGGAATGTTCAGTCCACAGCAAGGAATGGAGCAAAATTATCAAAATTTAGGCAGACACCTCTGATGGTGGTTTCTCTCTTACCAAAAGCTCAGTCCTTCTTCCCAGGGCCAATCCAAATAATGAGGGCAAGGTTTTTGAGAAGAAGGAAAAAGAAGTTTAATTGATTGACTAGCAAATAAGGAGAGTAGCAGAGGAGGGTCTCAAGAGCTACGGTTCCCCTTCGAAGGGGAACCAGGGGCTTTTATAGGGGAAATGTAGGACTGGGCTCTGGGTGTGCCTTTCAGAAGACTAGGTGCATGTTCAGATGGTGTGCTTGCGATGCCCATTTCCTCAGACCTGCTGACCACAGCAAGGTCTGCTTGCCTTGGGGACACAGATTCCTTCACTCTTGTGGTCCGTGAGTGGAGGGACTGGCATGGAATGGGGAGAAAATTAATCTCATTTCCCCTGTGGTTGGGGAGGTGGGGAAGGAGAAGAGGAAGAAAAAGAAGCGGTGGGGAGCACGGGTCAGTTTAAAAATAAACTGCCAGCAGAGGAGCAGTGGGGTCACACTCAAAACATGAAGGGCCGGGCTGGGGATGTAGCTCAGTTGGTAGAGTGCTGGCCTCACAGGCACAAGGCCCTGGGCTCAATCCCAGCACCCCCCAAAAAAAAAAAAAAAAAAAAAAAAAAAAGGAACCCTGTTACATCTCCACAGCAAAAATTAGAACCTAAGATCTTTTCTCATACTTTGGGGCACACATTTCAACCTCATGCTAGTGCCCTTCCAATCATGACAACCCCCAATAGCTGTATCTAGATTTTTTTTCCTTTCTGTTTTGGGGATTGAACCCAGGACCTTATGCATGCTAAGCAAGCACTCTATCCCTAAGTTGCATCCCAGACCCTTTTAAAAAATTCTATTTTGACCCAGGGGTCTGGTGCACACCTGCAATTCCAGTGACTCAGGAGACTGAGGCAGGAGGATGACAAGTTCAAGGTCAGCTTAGGTAACTTAGTAAGAGACTGTCTCAAAATCAAAAGTAAAATTAAAAGTGACTGGGATGTGGCTCATTGGCAGAGTGCTCCTGGGTTAAATCCCCAGTACAACAATAAAAGAAAAATTTATTTTGAGACAAGCTCTTGCTAAGTTGCCCAGACTGGCCAACTTGTGATCCTCCTGCCTCAGCCTCTGGAGCAGCTGGGGTTACAGGCGTGCACCCCTGATGCAGCTCATTTTAACGATTTTTACACACACATTAACTATATTTACATATTTGTACAATCATCACCACCATCCATCTCCAGAACATTTTTTTTTTTTTTTTTTGGTGGTGCTGGGGATTGAACCCAGAGCCTTGTGCATGTGAGGCAAGCACTTTACCGACTGAGCTATATGCCCAGTCCCAGAACTTCTTTTTAGAAAAACTTTTTTTCGTAGTGTAGATGGACAGAATGCCTTTATTTTATTTGTTTATTTCTATGTGGTGCTGAGGATTAAACCCAGCGCCTCACACATGCTAGGCAAGCGCTCCGCCACTGAACCACAGACCCAACCCCAGATTTCTTATTCCCAAACTGAACTCCTGAAATGATTACCTCTATTTCCTCCCCACCAGCCCCTGGCAAACCACCGTTCTATTTTGCTCTATAAACCGGACTCCTCTGTATACTCATATAAGTAGACTCATAGGATGTTCATCCCTTGGTGAATGTCTTATTTCACTTACCAGGTCTTCAAGGTTCGTCTGTGTTGTGGTGTGTGTGAGAATTCATCCTTCTACACCTGGTGGTGTCCACCTTTTGCCTCTTGTGCATGATGCTACAGGAAGCATGGGCACACAAATATCTCCTTGAGACCATGCCTTCAAGTCCTCAATCACCAAAGTGGAATAGCTGGATCATACGGTAAGTCTGTGTTTCTTTTTCTTTCTTTCTTTTTTTTTTAATACCGGAAAATGAACCTAGGGCCACTTAACCACTGAGCCACATCCCCAACCCTTTTTATTTTGAATCTGGGTCTCACTAAGGACCTCGCTAAATGGCTGAGGGTGGCTTCAAATTCCTGATCCTCCTGCCTCAGCCTCCTGAGCTGCTGGGATTACAGGCGTGTGCCTCCTCACCTGGCTGTTTCAGTTTCTGAGGAAATGCCGTACTGTTTTGCACAACAGTTGCACTATTTTATGTTCCTCTTGGTAGTGCACAAGGGTTCCAATAGCTTCACATCCTTGCCAGCATTTGATATTTTCTGGTTATTTTTGTTTTGTATTTGCTTAATAACAGCCAACCTAATGGGTGTGGATTTGGAGTTTGAAGTCAGGCAGATGTTTTGTTTTCACTGGAGGAAAGCAAACCTGGGGCTTCGTGCATGCTAGCCAAGCACTTGACTTCTGAGAGGTGTCCCCAGCCCTCAAGATTTAATTGTAACAGGAGAGGTATGAGGGAGAAGACCCCTTGGCTGAAGAGTTGGGGTGTGGGGGGGGGTGGGCAGAGTATTGTGTCTGCAAGAGCCCTGAGATCTTCAGGAACAATTTGGGCAACCTGTCATCTTGGGGGTGTCCAGCCTGGATTTTGAAGGTCCCTGAGCAGTGACCAGAGCTCTGGAAAGATGAGTGCTGGCAGGAGAAGGAGCAGCTCGCTCCAGAGAGCACTGGCTATAGGAAGTGTTCCCAGCTGAGGACTAGGGTGAAGTCAGCAGAAGCAGAAACCACTGGTACTTCCTCACCTTAACTCCCAGGCCCCCACTTTCCAAAGCCCTCATTTCTTTCACAAATAATGATTAGTACTTCTGAGCCACGATCTCTGCAGAGGACACAGCCAGGTCCCTATTCCCAGAGCGCTCTCTGGGAGCGCTCTCAGTGGGATCGGGGAGGTAGTGTGAGACCGGAGGATGAGACCTTTCCCCTGAGATTTGATGGTCAAGGAGGAGATAGGTGTGTGTGGGGGGGAGAATGGAAGGTCACGTGCTGAGATGGGGAGGGACCTTGATCTTCCAGGAATCTCTACAAGACAGGGTGAGGAGTAGGCATTTTATTCTAAATGAGTAAAAAGCCAATTGAAGGGTTTTTGTTTTGTTTTGTTTTATTAAAACCTTTTTTTATTTTTACAGACTGCATTTTGATTCATTGTACACAATTGGAGTACAACTTTTCATTTCTATGGTTGTACACAATGTAGATTCAACCATTCATGTAATCATACATGAATATAGGGTAATACTGTCTGTCTCATTCTACTAAGGGCAGAACATTAGTTTTTTTTTTTTTTTTTTTTTTTTTTTGCGGTGCTGGGGATTGAACTCAGGGCCTTGTGCTTGTGAGGCAAGCACTTTACCAACTGAGCTATCTCCCCAGCCCCTGTCTCATTCTACTATCTTTCCATCCCCGCCCCCTCCCACCCCATTTTCCTCTATACCATCCAAAGTTCCTTCACTCTTCTCTTCCTCCTGCCACCCCCCCCCCGCCCCCCGCATTATATATTGTCATGCACTTATCAGAGAAAACATTTGGCCTTTGGTTTTTTGGGCTTGGCCTATTTCTCTTAGCATGATATTCTCCAACTCTATCCATTTACCTGCAAATGCCATTATTTTATTCTTTAGGCTGAGTAATATTCCATTGTGTTTATATACCACAGTTTCTTTATCCATTCATCTACTGAAAGGCATCTAGGTTGGTTCCACAATCTAGCTATTGTGAATTGAGCTGCTATGAACATTGATGTGGCTGTATCTCTGTAGTGTGCTGATTTTAAGTCCTTTGGGTATAGGCTGAGGAGTGGGATAGCTGGGTCAGATGGTGGTTCCATTCAAAGCTTTCTGAGGAATCTCCATACTGGTTTCTAGAGTGGCTGCTCCAATTTGCAACTCCATCAGCAATGTGTGAGTGTGCCTTTTCCCCCACATTCACACCAACACTTATTGTTGCTTGTGTTCCTAGTAATAGCCATTCTAATTGGAGTGAGATGAAATCTTAGGGTGGTTTTTATTTGCATTTCTGTAATTACTAGGGAAGATGAGCACTTTTTCATATATTTGTTCATCACCTGTATATCTTCTTCTGTGAAGTGTCTGCCCATTCTTTAGCCCATTTATTGATTGGGTTCTTTGTATTTTGGGTGTAAAGTTTTTTGAGTTCTTCATAAACTTTGGAGATGAGTGCTCTGTCCGAAGTGTGTGTGGAAAAGATTTTCTCCCACTCTGTAGGCTCTCTTTAATTGAAGGGTTTTAACTACAGCTTTGAAAAGATGACCCTGGCTCCCGAGTGAAGGACAGTTCACAGAGGATAAAGGTGGAAACAGAGCAAGTTGTAGGCTCTAGCATTCATGTGCATGAAGAGGTGGTGGTTCCTGGCAGGTGACAATAGTGGGGATGGGAAAAGGTGGGCTGATTCAGGAAGTGATCTGAAAGTGATGTCAACAGGATGGTGAATGGATCCAGTGTGGTGGTGAGAGTGGAATCAAGGACCAGTTCTGTGCTTTTGCCTTGAGTGAGCAGGTGGATCTGAGTGTTTAGTTTTTTTTTTTTTTTTTAATTGAAATGAGAAGTCAGGGCAGGTGAGGAACGTTTGCAAAGAATGGTTTGGAGAGGTCAGCATCAGATTTCTGTTTTGGTTGTGTTAAGTTTGAAATATCAAAGCAATTGGTAGCCTATATGATTCTAGAATTTTATATATCCAGGCAGGTGACATAGATCTGGGTATCATAGGCTCACGGAAGGCATTTAAAATAGGAAAGCAGGATACTCTGTCTTCTAGGCCTAGCGCAGCCTATCTGCCTTTCTCCTTGGCTGGTATTCCAAGCCATTTCTCTTACTTAGACCACGGTAGTTGCTTCCTGGTATCCCTGAACTGGTCTTGCTTCCTTGTCATCTGTGGCCTTTGTGATCCAGTGGAAGTTCTAATGAGATTAGGCCACTTCCTGCTTACAACCCTTTAATACCTTGTTCTCAGGATGAGCAAAGTCAAATCCTTACCTTGATCCACAAGTAGGGTTGCCAGACAAATTACAGGCTGCCCAGTTAAATCTGAGTTTTGGATAACAATTTTTTTTTTTTTTTTTTTTTTTTTTTTTTTTTTTTTTTCTTTCTAGGTAGGTTCCATGTAATTATACACTGTTTATCTGGAATTAAAGTGGAACTGGCATCCTGTATTTTTATTTGCTAAGTCACAAGACCTGGGGAAGATTCAGCCCCTATCACTCTTTTCTGGCTCATCACTCAACATATCCCTTGTCTTCTGACTCAAGCTGTATTCTTCAGAGTGTGGAATAGGTTATACCTCCTCTTGCCCCAGGGCCTTTGCACATGCCATGTCCTTTGCTAGGGATGCTTTTAGCTCCTCCTGATTTGTCTAATTGTCACTTGCCTTTCAGATCTGCTAAACAGTCCTCTTCTGGGCTGGGGATATAGCTCAGTTGGTAGAGTGCTTGCCTTGCAAGCCCAAGGCCCTGGGTTTAATCCCCAGCACTGCAAAAAAACAAAACAAGAAAAACAGTCCTCTTCTTTGTGTTACATGCTCTCCTAACATGATATGACTTTCCTTCATTGATCCTGCCTCAAATTGTAATTACACATTTGTGTGACTGTATAAATACTATATATTTTTTTTCTGCCAGACTATAGGGTCAGATATCAGATTTATTTTTGCTTACTTTTGCACTGTTTTTCCTCTCCTAGTGTCTGGTATATATTAGGTACTTGGAAGGAAGGAGCAAAGGCAGGAAGAACAGGAGGAAGAAAAGAAAAAAGAGGAAAGAAAGTTCTAGATTTTAGAATAAAAATGAGGGCTAAAGCAGAAATTGACGCTGTGAACCAATTCACAGGGAGGGCAGGGAGAAAATGCAGGTGAAGGCAAAGCACCAGGTCAGCTGAGAAGAGGGGCAGCTCATTTGTCTCAATATGTTGGGGCAGGGCTGAGGAAGAGGTCTGAGGCTGCTATTAGGTATGACAAGGGGTGTTGGGCAGGGGTCTGTACTGGTAATGCCTCTTGGTGGCATTGCTGCCTCAGGGAAAGACCCAGTGTTGAGCGAGGCTCCCTGTTTGCCTATGTGGAAATTGTTCTTATCTACTCTCCACAGATTCTCACTCTGTAAGCGCAGCATGAGTAAGTATGAGGGTATGTATGGATGAAGGACAAAATGCCCCCAAATCCCTCTTCCTCAACCAGCTTTGCAAATAAATCAGTCCTTTTTTTTTGCAGTACTGGGGATTGAACTTAGGGCCTTGTACTTGCAAGGCAAGCACTCTACCAGCTGAGCTATCTCCCCAGCCTGGTCCGATTCTTAACTTGAACTTTGAGTTGACTATTTTTTTGTATAATTACAGATTTATAAATTGGTTAAATTTTGTCTTAGCGATTGAATAGGAAAGAAACAAGACATTAGGTGCCATCGATACAAATATTTTCATTTTTCTGTTAAAAAATTTTTTGAAGACAGTACTGTCTTTATGGCAAGTGTTGGCTACATCTAGATTTTTAAAATCCAAATGCTAATATTCAGAAATAAAGACAAATGGCAAGTTTTGTTTTTTAGTGCTTTGCAATTTACATAGTGTTTTCATATCAAGAAATTATTTTTTCTGAAATTAGATTTGATTATGATAAAATTAAGTTTATTATTTTCCCTGAAACATATGGATGACTTCTTGCTTCAGGTACATCTAATTAGTAGCTATCAAGCAGACATGCAAGCTGTACCCAAGTTTCAAAAGAGCTACGTTCCAGAAGGTTGTTTAAGAGTTGATTGTTTTGAACTCAGACCCTATTTCCTTAGGGTAACAGTGTTGTGCACAGAACCAGATTTGCACCTGCCTGACGAACATGCCCTGTGCAGCTGAGGTTGATCAATGTGGACTTTTTAGCATTTGAAACCCCAGTGGCCATGGCTCAGCCAGAAGACATTTTTAGAGCCTCACCTTGAGATATTGGTGGAAAATCTTCCCTTGCTGGAAACTGGAAGAGAAGTGGGAGCTGCCACTGTCTAGGGGAGGTGAGGATGCCTGCCCAGGAGGGAAGATGGGAGCGGGGTTTCTGGGGTGTGGAGATGCGGGTTTGGCCGCAGGCATGGAGCCACAGTGGAGGGCATATGGCGGCTGGGCCAGGGGGGAAGGAGCCAGTTTGCATACAGGTCATTAATAACTCTGATGTGTGAGTTGGAGACCACTTATCAGTGGAAAGCCAAAACACAAAGGCCAGAAATTGGGAGAGGAGAGAATTCCATGTGGAATCTCAGAAGTATAAACCAAGATATCATAAATGGGGTTAAATAAAACAAAAGCAAAGGCCATTGTACTTGAGTATAGAACCCATTTGCCAATCAGGAGACACAGGTACAGTAAGAAGTCAAGGGTCCCATCAAGGGAAAGAAGGATGGAGTTTTAAAGGGGAAAAAAGAGACGGGCGGGTGAGGGGGGTAAGGTGGTCGTGACCATTTTTCAGCTGGCCTTGGTAGGTACACACGTTGGACTTGGACGTGTCTGTTCATGGGTGAAGCTGCACATCGCTGTCACTAGGGAGCTATCCCAGAGGGCTGTCAGGAAAGCAAGTCAGCAGAAGTCCCTGAGGTAGGAAACTGTTAAAACCTGTCATCTTATTTGCAGGCAAATGGATGAAATTGGAGAATATCATGCTAAGTGAGATAAGCCAATCTCAAAATACCAAAGGACGAATGATCTCACTGATAAGCGGATGATGACACATAATGAGGGGTGGGAGGGGGGCAAGAATGGAGGAAGGAGGGACTGTATAGAGGGAAAAGAGGTGTGGGAGGGGTGGGGGGAAAGAAAAAATAACAGAATGAATCAAACATCATTGCCCTATGTAAATGTATGATTATGCCAATGGTATGCTGTTACTCCACGTACAAACAGAAACAACATGTATCCCATTTGTTTACAATAAAAATAAATTAAAAAACAAAAACAAACAAACAAACAAAAACCTGTCGTCTTGTGTGCTTTCGGGACAGCCACCTTCCTCCAGAAGTTTAACACAGACTGTGTGTAACGGGATCTCAGGCTCACGGGAAACCCCCTGGGATGAAAGGCTCCCAGGTTGTCCCCTCTACATTTTAAACCATCTTTCCTTGGTTTTCATCTGAAGTGCCCAGAAAGGTGCAGCGGGGACGAAAAGGACAGAATCTCCCCCAAAACACTTAAAATAATTGATTTGTGTTTGGTTCCAAATTTGAAAAGGCTAGTTTTGAAGACACGCATGCTTCTCTGCGTGCCTTCGGCTTAATTTTATGTAAAAAGGGATCGATGAAGAGTTTCAGCTGAGGCAAAGGTATTGCTCAGCAAATCCAATTAACAAAATGTTGGCCTTTCTAGTTTAACTTCTGCGTACTAATCAGATCTGTCTCAAAAGTCATTCCTCAAGCGTGGAGGGGTGTCTTATCACACTAAAAAGCTTTTTCATTTAGATGTAAATGAGACCCACTATATCAGAAAAAAAGCTTTTGACATTTTTATATTCTGACAATGGCGGGTCATGTTGCTCAGTGGGAGCTGAATGTAACACCCAGTTGACCCACCAGGCAGTTACAATGCACTAGGGAGGGACCCAGGCCTCACACAGGCTGGGCAGGGGCTCTACCACTGAGCCACATCCCCAGCCCTTTTTTTTTCTCCTTTTGAGACAACTTACTTAGTTGCCCAGCTGGCCTTGGACTTGCCATCTTCCTGCCTCAGCCTCAAGTAGTCGAGAGGACAGGTGTGCCTCATTGTGCCTGACCACTATTTTCCATGTTTTTTGTTGTTGTTGTTGTTGTTGTTTTGGGTGCTGGGGATCGAACCCAGGGTCTTGTTCTTGCAAGGCAAACACTCTACTGACAGAGCTATCTCATTTTTAAATGATCCAAGCACCCTCACTGAATTTACAGGAGTAAAGCATAATTGTTTTGATAACTTGCATGCATGAAAATGAAGCAGGTTTCACAGGTCTGACTTCCTCTCTGTAGGTACTTTCAAGTAGACACACAATGCACTTTATTCTTAAAGTATCTTTCTTTTCTTACTACTTGGGATTAAGGTTTTTTGAAATCCCAAAAAAGTGCTCAAAAATTGTATTTCCTATGTTTTCTCTGCAGATGTGTTTCTAGAAAGGACATTTTAGTGTAATTCCTGACTACTATTGTTCAGATCTGGAATGTCTACCAAGGCCCAAGTGTTACAGGCTTGGACTTCCACCGGAGCTGCTATTGGGAGTTGTGGAATCTTTAAGAGGTGGGGCCTACTTGAAGGAAGTTAGGTCAAGGGGTGAGGGGCATGCCTTTAAAGGAGACTTTGGGGCTGTGACCCCTTCCTCCATGTTTTCTGGCCACAATGAGGTGAGTAAGCTTCCTCCTCCCTGTACTCCCACCATGGTACACCTTGTCATCACAGGCCCAAAGCAACAGTGACCTTGGATTAAAATCTATGAAAATAAACCTTTTTACCTTATGCATTGACTACCTCAGGTATTCTGTCACAGTAGCAGAAAGATGACTAATACATTATTTTTAGTTAGCTCCTGTGGTTGAAAGGGACAGAGATTTATTCAAAATAAACCCCAAATAAAAGAAGTTTCATGTATTGGTGGTGTTCCAGGTAATGTCTTCCTCTCTGTCTTGTGAGTTACCTGCTATGTACATGGACCTTCTGTTTTAATTGCTTGTGTGGAGGCTGGGGAGATAGCTCAGTTGGTAGAGTGCTTGTCTTGTAAGCACAAGGCCCTGGGTTCAATCCCCAGCACCCCCCCCAAAAAAAAAATTGCTTGTGTGCTCTGTCTCTGTTTTTCTCATGATTCTTCAGCAGCAGCTTCCACCATCAGCTGGCAATCTTATTTTTACATACTTACCATTCAGAATTTTTTATATGCTCTTTTTTATTTTTATTTTTTAGTTGTTGATGGACCTTTATTTATTTATTTATATGTGGTGCTGAAAATCAAACCCAGTGCCTCACATGTGCTGGCAAGTGCTCTACCACTGAGCCACGACCCCAGCCCCCACCATTCAGATTTAATAAGTGACACTTGCTATTATTGGCAGCATTGCTACACTTGAAGAAAGAAGGATCAGAAAGGTGAAGTGACTTGCCCAATATCACACGACCTTATAAAATGTCTCTTTTCTAGTAATTAGACAATGTCTGCTTATTAATGCAGCACAGAGTAGATATGTTTGTTGGCACATCAGATTTTCCCCTTGTAAAATAAGTCTTTAAAATGTTGGATATCTGCTGTAGTGTGGGCAACCCTTAAAAACATTATGCTAAATGAAATAAGCCAGACACAAAAGGACTGATGTGTATGATTCCATGTATAGGACCTAAAATAGGCAAATTCTAGAGAAAGTAGAATGGAGGCTGTCAGGGCTGGTGGAGTGAGTGTTTGTTCTGGGATTGTTTTTCATTGGTAACTTTCTGCCTGGGATCATGAAAAGGTTTTGGAAATGGATGGTGGCTCCAGTTGTCCAACACTGGGAATGTATTTAATGCTACTGACTTGTGCACTGAAATGGCTAATATGGTAAATTTTGTATTATGCACACTTCACTGCAATGAAAAATAGCCAAAAAGTTTTGAGAGAAGTCATGAGTATGTTGGAACAGAAAAAACAACTGAGATGACTGTTTGTCTCAGTGAATATTTTCTTTGAATTTTTTTGGGGGGGAGTGTGTACTGGAGATTGACCTGAGGGCACTTAGCCACAGAGTCACATCCCCAGCCTTTTTTTATATTTTATTTAGAGACTGGGTCTTACTAAATTGCTTAGGGCCTCACTAAGTAGCTGAGGCTGACTTTGAACTTGCGATCCTCCTGCCTCAGCCTCTCGAGTTGCTGGGATTACAGGCATGCAACACCATGCTTGACTTCCTTTGATTTTGAAGGTGAAAGTTTTGGGGAGTTGGAATGTTTGGAAACATTCAGATTCCAAACCAACATGGGTAGATTTTATACCTTGAGCCTGTCATGCATGAGAAATGACCATAGCGCTTCCCTGTGGTGGATTCTCTATTTCCAGGGGTGGCACTTGCATGGCTCTGGAGAGCAGGATATGCAGCCTGTTCTCTTCCATCTGGGGGCACATATACAATCTAGCTTTACATTCTTTCCAAGAAGTTAAATGGGAGCAGAACCCTGGCGTAGCTCAGTGGTAGAGCTCTGGCCTAGGATGCTGAGGTCCGGGGTGCAGTCCTCAGACTCAGGAAGAACTGGGCCTGGTCCTTACCAAGGTTCTGCTCCAATGAGGGGATCACACGGCCTACAATAACCGTGAGCTCCAGTTTGTACTCTGATTCTCTCTTGGTAGGGAGGACAATAAACCCCCTAGTTGGTGGTACTCAATATGGCGGGTTCCAGGAAATCCTCAAGTAAAGATGCATTCAATGCTTCTTTGCACTGAAAACGTGAAAGACAGATGACTTAGAATGAAAAGAAAATAACTTATTCAATGAAACGTAGTTCCTTATGCTCCAGTGAGGCTCTTGTGTCTGTGGTAGCTAGTCAGTTTCTACAGCTTAGGTAGCCGGAGAAGTCACTTACTGGTTGAAGGAACCAGAGCATTTCATTTTGCCTGGGCTCTGTGTAACATGAATACCAAAATACCCAATCACGGTATTTGACCTATTGATACATTAAACCAGCAAAGGACTTACATGGGAATGGGAGGCTGGCAATTGCTCAACGGGTGGAGGATGGGAACTTGTAAAAGTACACATACTTGCTATATTATATGTTTTTTTGCTGTGCTGGGGATTCAACCCGGGTCCTGTCTCACAAATGCTAATTAAAAGAGGCACATGTTCTGGCTCATATGCTGTTGGTGGAATTGTAAATTAATTCAATTTTCTTTGGAGGAGATGTTGGTGGTAAGTAACCAAAGTCACAAAAATATCCTTTGATCCAGTAACTTGATTTCTGGGAATATATCCAAAACAAATAACTAGAAAAACTCATAAACTATGTTAAAAGAGGTTCCTAGTAGCACTCCACATAATGACAAAATCCAGAAAACAATCTACATACTAAATAGTAAAGGAGTGTTTAAATAAATCATGGAGTTTTCAATGCTGTGGAATATTACGGAGCTACAAAAAGGACTGTCATGTCATGTGCCAAATTCAAACAATTTAAAATCCTCAAAGCACTTTGTTGAAAGTTAAGTATCCATGAGTTATGATCCCCCAAAGAAAGAGCTAATTATTTTGAGGGGAGGTGTAGGGATTTTGAACCCAGGGCCTTGAGCATGCTAGGCAAGACTTCTCCCACTGAGCTCCATATCCAGTCTCAAAAGAGCAAATTCTAAAATTTTTAAGGATGATGAAACGTCACATCCTTGGGTTTGTATCACAGATTTTCACAAAACACAAGGAAACAGAACAACTCCAAGATGACGGTGGGAATATTCAAACTTGTATAAGCCGTTCTATGTTTTCGAGTGGTGTTTTGAGAAGAGACAAAATATACTTTTAGCACCGAGGGGCGACCTCAAGCACATCCTGCACATAGGGAGCAGCCAGCTGTCTCTGGAATGCTCTGAGGAGAGCGGCTTGAGCTGAAAGGTATAAAAGGATTCTAAGGGTTGCCAAGGAGCAGTAGACCGCCTGCATCTTCCTTGCGATAGCCCTTGGGAACAGGAAAATTATTTTGGAACAAGATTTAAAAATCATAAAAGTGCAAATTTGGCTGCCCTCAAACCCCCTCCACTGACAATGGTCAAAATGTCCTCTAAGTCAAAGGAGGCTCAGCATCTAGTAAGGCTGTAGTGGTCAGTGTTGCCCTCTGAGCTTGGCCATGCCACCCAAGGACAACCAAAGACAGACAGACTCTGGAAAATTGGCCAAGAAAGACAAAAAGACTCAAAGAACAAATTTTGGGGACAGACCAAAAAGGAATGTTCCAGAGGCAAAGTTTGGGGCAAGTTTAATAACTGAGTCTTGTTTGACAAAGCTACTTGTGACAAATGATCAGTTTCTTGAGAGAATGAAGATCCAAGGTTCCCTGGGATTGTCCTTAGTAAAGGGTTTATCACACTGGTTTCCAGGCACAGAGTTCAAGTTATTTACACCATGAATACCGAAGGGCAGATGCATAAACAGGTCCAACTGACTTTACATTTGGAAAAATGAAACTTTATTAAGTTAAAGGAGGGGAAGGGATGATCCTGTCTTTTGTGTTTGCCTTAGAGCAGGTAGTGGGTACTAATAGTTTAAAGTGAATTATCCCTTGAATTCCAGGTGCTTAATGCAGCTGATCAATGTTGCTGCACTGAATGGCTGGATGCAGGAGGTCCTCAGGCCACATCTGGTTTCTCTGGCTACACATTAGCTCAATTCTTCCATGCTGGAAACAGACCAAGAGCATTAAGGCATAAGACCATCCTGTCCTCAACTTTCTCAGGAGCACGGGAGTAGCTGTATACTTTGAATGGGGTATCATATTAGGTTGCACACCACGGATGAGGGACAATTTATGGGAGTGTAGAATGTCAGAGGGCCAGAGCGGTAAGCAGAGAGTCAATCTGCAAACCTGAGAACAGGATCTGCTTGGACCACCACACCGAGTCACACCCCCTACTTCAATGCACACCCAGGTTATTGTTGTTCCAAACGCAAAAAAACTTCAGGTTCGACAGTGACATTTTCACATTCAGATATTTCAGAACAGGGTTTGGAAAAGAAACACAAAATGTAGTCTGAACTTGAGGCTAAGGTGTAGTTGGAGGTTGGAGGCAAGAAATGTGATGAACGAAACAAGGAAATTTTAGAAAAGAATGTGGCCATTCAGAAATCTAAGCGTCATGCTCTCAGGAGGGAAAGCCTCGAGGAAAGCTTACCAGGGAAGTGGGGGCGTTGCAAACATCTACACATTAGGCACCCCAATGTTTAACAACCCCGGGTGGTTCGGCCACAGGAACAAACACCCTGCTGGGCTGTACCAAGGATATCAGGCTGAAAGTCAGCCAGCAACTGTGTGGGAAGTTGGTGTGTTTTGAACAGAGAATTGGAAGGCAGGGTGGGGGTGTGATGGTGAAGTTGGAGCTACAGAAGCACGACTGTTTTTGTTAATTGGATCAATATCATAGGATTTTGGGAAATATTTCCATGGAGAAGGCTGACTGATCACACAGTTACAGGAGGCCCTGTGCCTGATCCCAGGCACGTGCGATGTGGACTTGCTTTCAGCACTGAGTTGGAGTCTGGTGTGAGGGTGGGCTGCTGCTTAGGCGCCACGGAGCCTACCAGGAGGGGCAGTAAAGCAAAGCTGTTCTCCTACCACTGGGCCGGGAGGACACTTTTGTAAACAGGAGCTATTTGAGATGGAGAAACAGCATATGCCATATGATGCCCTCTGGGTGGCCTTCCCATAGATGCCCTTGGGGTATGTGGCTCTGCATTGGCTGAGGGGGAATCAGGTGCTCCATAGATGGATGTGTGCGTTCCATTGGCTCCAGACTCACCTCAGGTACTTTTTGGCTGGACAATGAGGGCAGACACCCAGGCTTTTCCCACCCAGGGTCCATGCCCATCAGCAGGCCAAGCTCACACGAGGCTCTAGGGCAAGGCACAAGCAGCAGCCACAGGCTTGTCCCCTCTTCCTCCATATCTTCTTGTCCATCATTCCGCAAGTTAAGGGCCAACAATCCCTTGACATCAGCTGAGAACGAAAGAGGGGAAGCTACACTTGGAAAGAAGATTGCTTTTTACTTTATTTACAAGAGAATGTAAGAAAAAGTAAGTTATTAACAATAATAAATAACTGGGGGTGGGGATGACACCGTACAGCCATAAAACGATACAGGATGGCACATGTGAGTGTCAACTTCCGATTGCCTTGCTTGTCACCTGTAACACTTGGTCCTTCGGCAGTGGCAGTGGTATTTTGACTAATGTAACCAATCAGGATCCCAGCTCAAAATGTAAGCACTAAAAATTACACTTGAAGTTACACAAGTGGCACAGGAGAACATAAAAGGAGAGGGCCTCTTCTCAGAGATACAAAGAAACTGAAGGGAGTGTCCAGTGCAACAGACACAATTGAACCGAAACAGGCAGAGGCATTGAGAGGTTACCCCAAAGCATTAGTTAACATCACAACATTACAATTAACAATGGCATCTGAAAAACTCTCTCAACACACTCACATTCTGTTACTGCACTAGCCCCTACAAAGCTTAAACACATTTCAAATGCAAACAGATGATTTTTAAGGTAGAAGCCAGTATGTTCTGCCTCAGCATTGCCAACGCTGTGCTATTGTGTGATACTTGAGTTTCAGCAAGAACAGTGATGATCAGGTTATAGTCACTGGACAGCAAATTTTCTTTTCTTTTCTTTTTTTTTTTTTTTAATTCCAAGAACTATGGCTCAGATGGCAGATTGTCACCTAGCCTGAGTCAGATGATCAGAAAAGTACTAAAACCATTCAGACAATTCCTCTCTATTGAATTATCTGATTACACATTTTATTTAGAGTTAGTTACGTTCTGGCTACTCTCAAGCATCAAATTCCTATTGTCCTAAGCCAATTCCTATTGACCTATTATTTTGTTGTCTCTAAGCCAGGGGGAGACACTAAAGAATTTTCTTATTTATTTGTTATTTTTATGTAGTGCTGGGGATTGAACCTAGGGCCTTGCACTCGTTAGGCAAGTGCTCTCCCATTGAGCAGCATCTCCAGACCAGCAAGAAAGTAGGATTAAAAATATTCATAAATACAATCATTCTGAAACTTTCACTGAAAATGATTTATCAAGAGGTGTCAGCATCTATTTTCTTAGTTCACTGTTTTGCCTTGAAAGAAAATCACATAATTACTTTTAGGAGTATTGCTGAGTTGTTTTATAAGTGTCTTCATTATATATCCACCACTGTGGTACTTATTTTCACAACCCAAAACATGGCTAATACATACCTCCAAAACTAATCAAAACCCTTTCCCTCACACATAGATGCAAAACCTTAACAGAAGCATTTATAAATTGGTTCACCAATGAGCTCCTATTGTTTCAGGGATAATGGGGGCAAATAAAAACGTCACAGCCTCCTCATTGTTATCCATTTTCTTTGCTTTGTCTTTCTACAGTTCAAAATGAAATGATCTTCAGAGGTGATTTCTGACAGTTTATACAATAAAAACATGGAGACCTCTTTCTCCCAGGAAAGCACAGCCAATGAAAGAATGGTGTGCTACAGTCAACAAAAAGTACAGAGACGCTTCGGACTCAAACCTACTCAACGTAACAGAACTTATGGCCATTTTCATAGTCTCCGCTAACTCAGAGATGAAGAGGAGTGAACATGTGTGTTATCCTATGGATTATTTGTTTCCATTTGGCTACCAGAGACTTAAAATTGGTGGTATGGAACTCACTACCCTATATTTATATATATACAGGTATAATACAATTTTGGTGAATAAAGTTGAAGGTTTCCACATTGCAGACAGAGGCACTGAGTTAAGATTCTAGTTTTCCTCAAACATGCTCAGCAAATTCAAGTTTCTGCTTTTTTTTCTTGTAAATTTCCATCATGCAGCCAATTAATTTCCATCCTTGTAAGAATTATTAATGTTCTATGTACACATTCATCGCAGGCTTGTATCCCACAATAACAAATCCGCACATGTATGGAGAAGGTAAAATGACACTTGGAAACCAAGAATGTAAAATACTGAAGTCATTTGTGCCATGTGGCAACTGGAGTAAATATTCAAAGCAGCTAAAGGAATACCTGCACCCCCCCATTTTGTACTGCACACAAGTCATATGTAGACAGAAAAACTGAACGTATTTTAAGAGCACACCCACTTTGTTACTTAAGAACCACATTGTCATGGGTAGCTTTGCAGTTGATGTCTGTGGTATCATACTGACTATAAAAGAAGGAAAATTCACAAAAGGAAATCAGAAATTAGCTTTCTAAAGTATATTGAATTATTGACTTTGACAGCAGAAGCTATTTTATAAAAAGGGAAAACAGCAATGGGATTAATGGACAAACTAGGGCCAGATGTGTTAACAACCTGCACAGAATAAATTTGTTTTACGTGAAAATAATGATCCCGCCCCTACCCTGATTTCAGCTCAAAAATAAGCAAATACATACACTATTTCCTTGTCTTCTGAAAGTAGACTTTTGCTTTCTAAAGCCAAACATTCTCATTAAGTACTACCGCATGGAGAGGGAGCCCCTGAAAAGTCCAAGGGGTCTGATAAAAGATTAAGTTTTCCCACAAGCAAAATTCATGCTTCCATACCATGCAAAGAGGTTTTCTTACTCAATACTATCGTTCTTAAGGGAGAGACGCACTGTTGATCTAATATATCTGTGACTGGTTTCCTTTGAGTACTGGGTCTACTTTTCCTTTAAGCTAAATGTCAGACTATAGATAAACGATGGTGCTGGGCTCATGGGTCCAGCGCCTGCACCTTGGGGGAAGAGTGTCAACCTGCAAGAGACTACCGGGAGTGCTGAGCACTGACAGAGGGAAGCAGGCACTGTCCCTGAGAGGCTGAGGGAAGGAGAATCTGCTCCTTGGTCTATGTTGTTCCTTTGGAATCTGTGTTTTAGGAAGGCCCCTTTGAGGTTGGAGGTTATGGTCAGGAAGGCTTGCTAGGGCGTGGGCTCTGGAGTTGCCTAGTTACCTTTTCTTCCTCCCTTGGAGGACAAATATCAATGCTGAGATTCTGCTTGCCCTTCCTTCTGTGTTTAAAGGCAGTGAGGTGCAACAGTGACAGATTTCTCTTTGGACCAAAGGAGAATTCTTTCTGCCACTTTGATGAATGATCTTGCCTCCTGTCAATCTCAGTTTGAATCGTGCATTCCCACTACTTGCAGAAATGGAAGTGAGACAAATGAACATTCATTATCATTCATTCTTTTTACAAATAGGAGCCAGCAATTCTGCTCATGCTCTCCTCTCCCTTGGCAGTATTTACTTGATTTCTGCAACATTCCTAATAACTGGATCTTTCTTTCTGCAGTGCTGGGGATCAAACCCAGGGCCCCCACATGCTAGGCAAGTGCTCTACCACTAAGCTACACCCCCAGGCTCCAAAATTTGGATTTCAAGGAAGGAGCAAGAGAATGATCTTTTCTAAGGGCTGGTGATGGGCGATTCATTCCAGGGATGCCTGGATGACTAAGAGTAAAACCAGGAGAGGAATGGGAGACAATTTTCTTTCTCATGGTCTGCACACCAGACACTCTGTGTTAACGCCCAGATAGCTTACTCTACCCTTGGATGTCTTCAAATGGGCAAATAGTCAATGAATTCTATTCAGGTAATTGCAAATTCTGAGAATCTTAATGGATGATGGTAGCTGACAGGTCAAGGTTTGTTGGTACCTGTACAGAAAAAAGATGCTTGTTTCACCTGGGTCTCTTGGTTCTTAAACTAAACCATTCCAAAATAAATTGGTTACAGTCACATTTATTCATGCAATTCTGAAAGATTTCGGAGGCCACAAGGGCACAAAGGGGAGAGTTATTAAAAGACAGAAACAAGTGGAATCTTTATTATTAAATTCTGTGAAAGGTATAAATATGTTATCATCAATTGCACTTGGAGCCTCTATAAGTTGATAATGAAAATTTTCAAAAATTTAAGGAGTTAACTAGGCCCCAAATCCTGAGTCAGACTAATCAAAATCTCAGTAACTATTGGTATTCAAGTATTGGTGGTCAGCAGTTCAAAATTTAACAATTAGGTTTGTGATGCCTGAGAGTATTTTTTGAGAATTTCAGGTTTGATGGGAGGAAATCGACTTCACTATTTTACCACACTTGGCAACAAAGTGGTGTGAAGTTTTCATATATTTACCCTTGAAGTCCATGACAGCCTCACCAAATGCCCAATACTAAGGTTTCCTCCCTGGCTTACAAGATTCCTTCTGGTTTTTTAGAAAGTCTTACATTTTAAATCTACTATGATGCTGTGTGGCATACTTAGGATTCATATTATTTGTGAAATTACTTAACCCCATGCACACTCAGAGATAAAAGGAACATGTTTGAGTGACAAAGCAGTCTTTCCCTATATCAGAAGATTCTTAAAAAAAACAACAACAACAAAATGAAAATATAAAACCCCATGAGATATTCATATGAAGTTACTCTGACTTGGGCCGACATGGCTTATCTGAAGAGTGCATGCCAGGTAAATTCAGGGTGGCTTTTTTCTCAGGGTCTGGAAGCGTGAGAGTTTCTGGAGCTGACTTTTTCCGGGGCCGATCTTTGGGGACTGACAGAAATTCTGGTGCGTCTGTGGAGAGAGGGGTGGATGGAGCGCTGGACGGGGCGCTGCGCACTGACGAAGGCAGCAGGGGAATGCTGGAGATAGAAATGGCAGGTGGGAAAGCGCCAATTTTCTTGTTGGTGGCTTCCTGAGTGGCTCGTTCAAATTCTCGGACTTCATCCATTGTCATGTCTTCAAAGGGAAAAAAGAAAGAAAACTGAGTTGTCACTTAGAAGAGATGCAAACAGATTCATCATCACACCTGTCTTCAGAGGAACTATGGAAACCCTACCGTTAAGAGGGCTCTTACTGATCACAAACCCAAATTGTCCTCGAAATACTAAATCCTCAGTTATTTTCCATTATACCAAGACATATCCCTGAAAACAATATTCCTTTATGAATACCCATCTAGGATTTCCAGAGCACTATTTAGCCAGTATTTTAAGTATTCTGGATAAAGACTTAACAGGAGAGCATACAACCAGACTGAGGAGGTGTGTGTGTTGTGTGGGTGTTGTGGTTATGGTGTAAATACATGGAGCTATTATTAGATCTGGTCATCTCTTTCATAAAGAAATAGAAATTAAAACAATCAATGGCCCTGAAATGATACATATTATTGTAAATTTAAGATCACAAAACAAAAACAAAACCCTGATATATCTTTATAGGGTAAATTTAGGTAAATCATCAGAATTTCTCAACATGCTGTCTTCTTATTTAATAAATACTTATTTTTTTCTTGTTCTTTATTTTTTTTTTTTTTTGGGTATTCTGAAGGGGCACAGAGGTGCTGTTGTTCCTGGTTTCCTGGGTGTGTATCTACTCTGAGACTGTTTAGACACTATATTTTAATTCAGCTTAAAAAATCAAATAAGAAGACAACAATTAACCCTGAAAATTACCCCAAAGCCAAGAAAATAAAACCATTTCTCAAAGCAACTTGGAAGAAAAATAATAGAGAATGAAAAGAGAGGATCATTTAGTGAGCAAGGATTGTTTTTAAGAGGAAAATAGCATTATTTGTAATTCAACAGGTAAATCAGTAATGCTTCATTTAACAGGCATTGTCAGATGATGTAGATTTTCCAAATACCTGAAAAGTTCTTAAGTGAGAAACTAAAAGTAACATTTTAAAAGATAAATCTTTCCCTGATGTATTTAGTGTATATAAGCACACACACACACACACACACACACACACACACACAAACACACTTATTACCTTTGAGACATAATATATCCCTGTACAACTACCCAGGGATGATTTCCTTCTCTGGATCTGTTTGCTCTTTATAGCTTACTATCTCTTTTCTCATTTTCAGAAACTATTAACAGTATTATTATTTATTTATTGCACGGCTGGGGATGGAACCCAGGGCCTTGCACATGCCGAGCAAGCACTCTACCACTGGGCCACACCCCCAGTCCTCTCAGTGTTGCTGTTAACTACTGCCAGTCTGGTATCCTTTGACATTTTATTTACCAGGAAGAGGGCAACAGGTAACTGGGCTTATTAGAACAGGCACCAAGTGAAGGTCTAAGGGCTTGTCTCTGAGTGAAATGTGAAATCTGCTGCCCGTGGATTTTCATCTATTTTGACTTTCCAGAGTCCCATTTTTCATTCTCTCTTGTCCTCTGTCATGAACTTAGTAATTGAAACTTCTTTAGGTAATACTGAATGACTAAACTACTGTGAAACCACATAGCCACTCTAGAAATATTAAGTATGGAATGAACATTCATGATACACTATTAATCATTAGGTTTTATAACATCTGAGCAAACCAGAAACATTTTCCATAAAATGAAATCCTTAAGAGGGCTTCCCTCTGAGTAATTATTAAAATTTCCTGAAAGGGAAAAGTTTTTACAAAAATAAAAAATAACAACTGTGTTGATGTAATATAAAATTCACGATATATCCTATTAACTTACCACTTTCTTTTCTTTTTCTTTTTTTTGGCGGTACTAGGGACTGAACCCAAGGGTGTTCATGACTGAGCTACATCCCCAACCCTTTTTATTTCTTATTGAGACAGGATATCACTAAATTACTGAGGCTGGTCTCTAACTTGTGATCCTCCAGTCTCGGCCTCTGGAGTTGCTGGGATTGCAGGCATGCACCACTATGCTTGGCAACTTACCACTTCTGAAAAATACTAAGGCAATTAGCTAAGAAATGAGATTAGGGTTTAAAAAAGGAGTTATTTAAGTCGAGACTCTCAGAAAAATTTTAGTGAATTGGACTATGGTGTGTTTTTGCAAGAATAAATAAATAACATCTTTAAAAAATTAGATTTTCTAACCAGTGGCTGTGTACGATGCTCTACTTCATGCATCCACCAGGGGGCAGAAATCGTCCAAAGCACAGAATTTTAATTTTCCATTCTCAGTCTCTTTAAAGTTCCCTTCCTTGAAGGCTTTGAAAACCCTCAATTGAAAATGAGTCTGTTATTTCCTTATGCTGGCTTCGTGGGTGTTAATTTTGCATACTTTTAAACTAATTTATCCTTGCTCAGGTGGATGATTTAAATTTCATTTATCACCCATGCAGGTTTTATTTGTAATGCACGGCAGCCTCTTGATTTTAACTTCTAAAAAAATTTCTTTTATTATCATAGTGAAGAGAGACTGTGGGAAAAATAAATGATCCCCAATTTCATGGAATTCCAAAGAATAAAGGAAAAGTCACAAGCTTTCAAAATAATCAACTTATCAAGGGGTAGGGCATCTTTCATGCTGAAGTCACAACTGATTTGCAGCCAGAGAATGCGTGGGACTTCTAGCTTATCACCTTCTATATAGTAAACTGACTTTAAAATACTCAGAGTAAAACTGAAAGAAAACCAAGCAAAGAGCCTTAAGCTGCAAACTTCAAGAACTGAGAAGGTGAAAAGCACTGGTTTGGTGCCCTTGAGACATCCCCAGTGACCCCCTTCCCTGTGGCTTCCTTTGTCAGGTCATATTTATGGTGATTGGCTTTCAGATCTGTTGAGAGGGAACTGGTATCTAACATTCCAAAAGGAAAGGCAGTTGAAAGTGAGGAAAATTCAAGAATAGTTTCCTTAAAGACATTTCTATCTTTAGAACAGGGAAAGAGGAGTGGGGACTCTTATCGGAATGGGTCCATTTGTGGAGGGGAAACACTTCAGGTGAGTCTTGCCCCATCCGTTTTCTGCAAATCCAATCACTGCATGCAAAGCAGGGCAGGAAGAGTTGGGGGCCCTTGCAGACTCAAGGGCAGTTACATGCAGCCAATGGCAGCCTGTAAGCTTTTCAGGGCACATTCCAAAGACATGCTCTAAATCTTAACTAAAATTTCCAAAGTGCACAGAAGGTCTTCACGATTCTAAAACATCCATTTACAATGATGGCCTCCTTTGTTTTCTCTACTTTCTTTTTTTTTTTTTAAATCTAATATGTATTATTCCGGGCCCTGGGCTAACAGACAACTCAAGCTGGACCCCAAAGAGATTCCAGCTCTTTGTATGGCTGAAGACCTATACAAATGGTTTGGTGATTACTTTTTTCTTTGTTAACGGTTTTTCCTTTCACTAGTATAAAGGATTGAGAGATGACTATATTTAAGATGCTTACATATACCATACGCTCTCAATTTCCCATGTGCGACCTAAACCTCAGGCTCTGAGGCTTTTGCTAAGCCCCAGGCTGGATCGTCTATGCAGCTCAGCACATTTCCCATCATCAGCCCTTCATTGCTCAGCCTGTGTATGCAGACTGCAGTTCCGTCTTGAGATTACCCTAAGTAAAAAAGAACTGATTGGGTAAAACAGCTATAAAGAGCCTTAGAAAGTATTTCAAAGCACATGTAAAGAAACCTAAAATAGCAGATGAGCCAGAAGCCTTCCTCTGAATGAACAAGTAAGTGTTAACTGTTTTGAAAAGTTACTGACATATCGTTCTAGTTTACATACGACACCCATTTTTAATCCTGTGCTCTTTTTATGTTTGGTGCAGGCCATTTCACTAGTACCATAATACGTTTCCACTTCCATGTTCTTGGCTTTATGACCAACACAACCCCCAAGTCAAGCAACTTTAAAGAATGGAAATGTCTGGAAGAGAGAGGTGACACTGCCACTTTAGACCCAGCTCAGCATCTTCACCAACAGCCTCTTGGGCAATGACATGATTTTGTGGAAGGTTGGGAAAAGAGCATTTGCAGTATTTCAAAGATCAATTTACGTGTTTGTTTCATACAGGGTGGGCAACATGTTTTAAAAATTCTACATACACTTGTTTGGGCATGGCTCTCTATGTCATCCACAGTGGAGGAATGCTGATTGCAAACTTTTATGTTGGTTTGTTCATGCATGTTTTTCTCGTATTCCCGAACATCATCCATTGTCATATCTGAAAGAGGTCAAGATGTTGGCAACTTCCGTTATTAAATGCAAACTTTCCATGGGGAGACTTTAGGGAAAGATGGTAGCTTAGCAGTAGCCAGATAGGTTTTATAAAGCAGGGAACTGACTAACTTTATGAGGAATAAATCATAAAGTTAGCTAAACTAGCCAAAGGGGAAGTAAGGGCAAGGAAGTTAAGTCAACATAGATTTAGAATAGAGAAGAGTGGAAATTATTTAGGGGTGATTCTTGTGAAGTGAGCTTGGTGGTAGAAAGTATTAGCATGTGGCCAGTGCATAGCCTGAGATCTCCTAAAGCTCTGTTAGAAGATCCCTTTTGGGACAGAGGGTCAGGATTATTTGATTTAATACTTACCTTCCATATGCCTTTCCAAGTACACTGGGAGTCTTTCAATCAATGCATTCAACCACAGAAAGGCACTTTCACTGCTATCATAGGAGACGTAGAAGGCAGAGCAGTGACACTCCCAGGTACAAGAGTGCCATTCTCACACGGATGCATATTTGCACAGATACATGGTGTCAAAGAGCGCAGGTCTACACTGAGCTTTGAGTCTAGCCTAACAGCTTGAAGATGGCTGGCACTACTTCCACCCACACTGATCTATAAATAAAATGGCACATGACATGATTTTTGGCCTGAGTCTGCAGTGTTTCAGGATAATGATCTCTTAATCTAGTAATTCTCAATAGGGGACAATCCTGTGACATTTTTGGTTGTCATAACTGTGGAAGGGGTTCTACTGGCATCTATAAGAGAGGGTAGAGGCCAGGGATGTGGGGGAACATTTCACAATGCACAGGATCCCCCCAGCCTCCAAAAAAGAATGATCTGATCTAAAATGTCCACAGTGCTGAGGTTGAGAAATCCTGTCTTAATTCAACTGATAAAAAAACTGAGAAGGAACCCTTCCATCTAGATGAAATGCACAAAATTGATAGTCTCACTTTAAACATTTCCTTGATTTTATTCCCCACCCTCACCCCACTCCTCAGTTATTTTACATTTTATCAGCAGTTTCTCCAGTTAGGCATTCTGCTGTTGCTGCCTTAGCAGAATTTAATTTCGTACCTCTTAAACAATGAAGGTATGCCCGAGGATTGCTTCATCTACCACACCCCAATCACTAACTGGCTTGGTGGGGGATTTGCAGTGGATATTCACAGTTGGAATTTTTCCTTAAGTATTTCCTGTGTCATGTGGTTTAGTGTCTTTTTACATCAATCCAAGTGTCATGTGAAATTTCTCTTCATTTCCAAAGGGCAGACATGCAGAACTTATGATTTAATTCCTGTGGTCTAGGGCCAAGATGGAGAATGGCTCTAAATCCAGACCTGGGCTATTTTATTTAGCTGATAATCCCCCTCCTGCCCTGAAATCATTAATCAAAAATGCTGTCATTATGCAATGTAAGTATCAAGAATGCTAAGCAGCAGTCTAACGAGGCAAAGAGCATGCTTTTTTTTTTTTTTTTTAAGAAAATAGATGTAACTGAGATGCAATAAGGAGAGGCTGCTTCATTATTAGAACAAATGCACTTACTTAACAACAACCAACAACACATTCTTCAATACAATCACATTAATTTCAATAACTGATTTTTCAAAATATCTTAAACACACCTGTAATGAATATTAAGCTGTTGGTTTTACCTGAAAATTTAAAATTTAAATAAGTTTCTCTATACAAATGTCATTAGACACCTATTTGGAAAACGAAAGCAAGTAAGTTTTAGTTTTATTTGCTCTAGGGAATCCCAAAAGAAATCGTTCTTTATCTCTAATTAGCTCAATGTTAAAAGAAGGGCCTAAATGGTGTGACTATGCGCTTTCAAAGATATAACAGCTTTGTGAATGTGAAAAAGGATTTAACAACAAAGATGTTCATTACTGTATTTTTTTTTTTTTGTACTAAGGATTGAACCCAGGGACTATATCACTGAACTACATCCCCAGTTCTTTTTATTTTTTATTTTGAGAGTCTCACTAAGTTTTTTAGGGCCTGGCTAAGTTGCTAAGGCTGGCCTTGAACTTGTGATCCTTCTGTCTCAGCTTCCTGAATTGCTGGAATTACAGGCATGCACTACAGTGGCCAGATTTGCCTTGTTCTTTTTTTTTTTTTTTTTTTTTTTTTTTTTTTTTTGCAGTGCTGGGGATTGAACCGGGGCCTTGTGCTTGCGAGGCAAGGAGGCAAGCACTCTACAAACTGAGCTATATCCCCAGCCCTTACCTTACCTTTTTCTTAATAGTGAAAACCCAAAAACTATTACAGGGACTGATTGTACTATGCAATCATTAAAAATGAGGTAGAAGAATATTTAACACTAATATGTATAGATGCTCTTTTTTGTTTTGTTTTGTTTTTGGTACTGGGGATTGAACTCAGGGGCACTTAAACACTGAGTCACACCCCTAGCTCTTTTTTGAACTTTATTTAGAGACAGGGTCTCGTTGAATTGCTTAGGACCTCGCTAAGTTGCTGGGGCTGGCTTTGAACTTGTGAGCCTCCTGCTGTAGCTTCCCAAGCTGCTGGGATTACAGGTGTGTGCCACTCTGTTTGGTTTATACTCGAGTTATTGTTAAATAAAAAATATGAGGGAAAAACTGAATACATTATATAATTTTAGTATGAAAAGTGTCATCTACATTTTAAAACAATGAAAGCATACATTTCATAATGTTAACAGTGATTGAGTTGGAATTACACATAATTTTCATAGGCTTTCTTTTTTGTATCTATGTTTTCTAAATTGTCTACATTATGCTTTAAATTATGCATTACATAAGAAAGAGCGTAACATTATTTAAAAATCGATTCTTTGGAAATCACTAGAAGATGAATTTCATCAATTTGGAACTGGTAAGAAGAACAAAATCCCCTGATTTTTTTAAAAAACGAAGAGTTAAGAAACACAACTTCAGTGTGTGACGGTAGAGGGCTTGCCTAATAGGTTTAAGGCTGTAGGTTCAATCCTAGCACTGTGAAAACAAGCAAATGAACAAACACCAACTACCAAAATTTCAGAAAATTCCATGTAAAAGAAAAAAAAAAGCCAATTGCTTTATGTAAGGACGAACACTTATAGTGTATTTCTCTAAAGGATGATGATAACTTGGTCCCTGCTGATGCCGAAGGAAAATACCTTTATCTAAGTCCTTAAATATCTCCACATACAATACATGTGTATGTAAATATTTTCAGCATACCTTGGTAATTTATGGAAATCCTAATCAAGTGAAAATGTTCCAGTTTATTTGGCAAAGTGCATTTTTTTTTTGCTTTTGCAATATATATTACCTCGAGATCTATATCTGAATCAATTTAATTACATATGCCTAAAGACAGATTATACTTTCAGAGATGATTCATCTTCATTATTGATTGATTTTCAATGATCAGAACAGCTTCTCACAATTTAGTTCCAGCATTTGTAGCAAACAAATACTTATGTGCATCAGACAAACTCTTAATGAAAGGAACCCTATGTCAGTTATGCTGCAAGTAAATTGGTAAATAACCACCCCTTAACTTAGATTTTGAAAGGTTATAATTTGCTTTTCCTAAGTAAGGTTTCTTAAACCAAGGCTTCTGAAACAAGTAACACTGGAGTTAATTGTCTGATTCAAGAGCATTGGAACCAGTACAGTATTTCTTCAGATAAGGCAAATGCATCTAGTATCTTCAGAGCTTTGCTACCAGAGTTTCACTGACATGATCAGCACTAGGAAGTATTCCAGTGTAGTTCCAGTATTCTTTCACTGTACCTTAAGGGGACAAAATTTATTTTCCTTGCCCTCTGAAAAAGCCATTTCTTTCCTTATCAGCTCCTTCTTGTCCTGTGTTAGGTGAGGAGAGAGCAACCTGGGTTGCATTTCCCAGGATGTGAAGGTCACACAGCAGTGGAATCCTCTCCTTTGACAGGTGACCCAGCTGAGGTCCTGGCAAAGAGTGCTCTGGTACTGGGGATTTGTGAATTGAGGAATCTTCTTAGGTTTCCTGAACTGTCAACTAAAAGCTCACATTAAGCAGCAAAATAGACCTCAACTATGTGAGCCTTCCATGCTTCAACCATTTGTTTAAATAAGATGTTTTAAGTTATTATGTATTTATTTGCTCACTCAAGTAACACATGAATTTTGTTCCTAAAGAAGATTTCAAAGAGTACTGGATTGAACAGAGAAAAGTATTTAATTCCTATTAATCTCTTCCAATCTTATTGCTTCTCCTCGAGAGACTGCTTCTCCTTAAGAGACTGAGGAATGTGTTGGAGGATATTTATTCTATGAAGTTACGTCTCTCTCCCTCTCTCTCTCTCACACACACACACAAAGACTTATTTACTTTTATGTATATGGAATCATACTGTAGTTACTATGTTTTTCTATACCATCAAGTAGTAGTTTTGATTTCCTCTTTCTACTAATGGAAAATGTACATACTTCCATATTGGTACAACAGAACGCTCTATTTTTCTTCTTTTTCTTTGTGCTGCTGAGAACCCTGGGCTCTGAACACCACAGGCAGCTGCTTCACGACTGAACCATACCCTAGCCCTGACCTTATTCTTTTTAATGGTTTTGTGCAATATTCATAGTATGGGCAGGCCAGAATTCCTTTGCCCATAGTTCTGTTTATGGACTTTACATTGAGACTAATTTTTAACTCTGATAAACATTATCACACAGAATGGCTTTGTACATATATTCAGGAACACAGGTATATTTCTTTTCTGTGTGTGTGTTTTTTTTTGTGCTCTATCACTGAACTACACCCCTGCCTGCACATGTATATTTATTTATTTTCTAGGGTACTGGGTATTGGAACTCAGGGACACTTGACCACTGAACCACACCCCCGCCCTATTTAGTGACAGGGGCTTATTGCGTTGTTTGGCACCTCACTTTGCTGAGGCTGGCTTTGAACTTGTGATCCTCCTGTCTCAGCCTCCCAAGCCGCTGCAATTATAGGCATGTGCCACTGCACCCGGCTTGCACATGTATATTTCTTTTTTTTTTTCTTTGGAGCTGGGGATTGAACCCACGGCCTTGTACTTGCAAGGCAAGCACTTTACTGACTGAGCTATATACCCAGCCATATATTTCTTAAGAATAAAGTTCTCAGGCTAGGTGTGGTGCCACACACCTGTAATCCCAGTGGCTCAGGAGGCTGAGGCAGGAGGATTGCAAGTTCAAAGCCAGCCTCAACAATTTACCAAGGTCGTAAGCAGATTAGTGGGACCCTGTCTCTAATTAAAATACAAAAAAGGACTGGGCACCGGTTCAGTGGTTGAGTGCCCCTGCGTTCAATCCCCAGTGCCAAAAAAAGGAATTTCTTAAAGTGAAATGATTGGATCATAGGTTATTTATAATTACTATTTTTATAGTACATATTGTAATTTGTCACTTTATATCCCAAACTGGATATTATCACTCTCTTAAACTTTTGCTACCAGATAGGCCAATGTAATATCTTCTTGTTTTCTTACATTCCTTGTGATTGGTAGTGAGTTTATTGGCCACTTGCATTTCTTCTGTGATTTACCTATTCATATTCTTTACTGTTTTTCTATTGAGGCATTATATTTCCAATTTATAGAACTTCTTTGTATACTATAGATATTAATCCTCTTTGACTACATATGTTGCAAACATTTTCTCCTAGTCTTACAAATTTGTTTATGGTGGCAATTTTCTTTCAATTACTTTATTTATGTTTTGAGTGGAGCTGGGGTTTGGACCCATGAACGTGCGCATGCTAAGCACATGTTTTCTCACTGAGCTACAACCTCGGCACAATCATTAATTTTTTTTCCTATTCGGTACAGGGGATCGAACCCAGGGACATTCTACCTCTGGCCTACAACAACAATCCTTTGAATTTTATTTTTGAGACAGGGTATCACTAAGTGTCTTAGGCTGGCCTTGATCTTTTGATCCTCCTACTTCAGCCTCCTAAGTGGCTGGGATTACAGATGTGCACCACTGTGCTGGCCACTCATTTTATTTTTATTTTTATTTATTTTTTATTTTTTTGGTGCTGGGGATTGAACCCAGGGCCTTGTGCTTACAAGGCAAGCACTCTACCGACTGAGCATCTCTCCGGCCCCTCATTTTATTTTTAAAGAAGGGAGGTTGATTTGATAGGAAGAGGAGGTGAGATCATATATTTGAAAGGCCTTTAGGACACAGATCTTTGAACATACAGAGATGCTACAGATGCCCTGGAACAAAGTATCTGCAAGCATGAATTCTTCTCCATTGTACTGAACAGTTGCAGCAGGTAAAATTGAAAAAAGGAAAGTCTCGTACTTGAATTCAATGACTTGTTCTGTTCAATGGCACATTATACTTCACTTTTTTCTACAAACATTATCTCTCCACTTCCAGGCTCTTCAGCTAAAATAGAGGTCTTTTTTCTCTCATGCTAGTTCAAAACTGAAGTCTTGAACAGGTAGTTGGGTTGGGGACGATCCAACAATCATGAATTAGATGGGATACTCCTTTGGCTCCAGTAAAATGTTGGTCATGCTCTGGGAAGTGCCATTGTTTAATCCTTTAAAATGATTATAGAGTCAGTACATGCTTATTACAAAAAGTTTAGGGTGCCTCCACTTGCTTGTACTGAAAGGCCTGGTGCATAACCTTCCCAAATAATTCAGACCACTAAGAACTGGAAGTATAAAGTTGTGATTTTTTTTCCCCTATAGCATGTAACTAGGGGTAGAGGAGAAGGGTTCAGTGATTTCCTCTGAAAATCTGTTGGAAAGCTATGAGTTGTCTCATTAGCAAAATGAGTCTGAGCACACACACCTGAATGTCGCATAAGAGCCATGGTGCTCAAGTTCATATTTCAGGGAACTTGGGGACATTGGAAAATGTTGGCTTAGGGAACTCAACCAGCTGATGCTAGCCTCTCTTAGGCTTCTGTCTCTGCCTTGAACCTGCTGCACGCAGGAGGAGGCCTGCTCCAGGGACTCCAGGACTCACTTCCATGAGGGCTGTTTCATCTATATCAGTCTAAACTTCTCATATATCCCTCCTACTTTTTGGGAAGAGTTTGGTTTTCAAAGACATTTGTTAGGTTTCAATCAGTCACAGGCTCCCTCTGGCAATCTTTAGTGTTCCTCTCTCAAAATACTGTCAGATTTGTGAAGCAAAAACATGCTCTTGTGAAGCTGGGCTGTCTATTTTTATCCACCTCTCCTCTCACCCCATCTCCTGAAATGCGTTGTTGTTGCTTCTCTGATTAGTGTTCTAGTCATGCAGAGAGACCCAAGGCTCATGGGTAAAGACCAATCAGGGCTCTGAAAGATGAACTCAACTCCTCCGACATGGAAACCGATACATCTCACAATGAACATGAGCAGAATAAAATCTGTTTAGGGAAATAGTTTCGTGACAGACAAATGCTGGAATTCAGAAAAGATGCAAAATTAATCCTTGGGTGTGAAAAGATCACCATCCTCTACAATGTCTCTTTTCTTGGTTCTTAATTAAGCATTGGAGGTGGTGAGTCTAATTAGATAGCCAGGGCTTCCACCACGTAAGGGTGAATGGTGTGTGCACCAGTCTCAAACCCATGGAACCCACTGGGTCTGCCCAGAAGGGGCATCTTTTTCTAATTTATCTGTTTAAAAGGGGTGTTTTTTCCTAATTCTCACAAGGCACCAGAGTCTAGAAGTTGGCCCTGAAGACAGCTATGATTCTCCAATTTAACCTATTTGGAACTGAACTAATTAAACTGTGTTTGCAATCCAATCTGGAGTACAGCCCATGCTACAGGCCAATAGTTTGGAATTATCTGGAGGGCCTATTAAAACAGATTGCTGGGTTAGATCCCACCAAAGTTTCTGAATTGGCAGATTTGGCTGGGGACAGGGGTCCTGAGAATATGTGTTTCTAACAAATATCCAGGGGATGATGATATTGCAGGCCCACGGACCTCACTTTGAGAACCAGTGCTATGAATTATACCTGTAGGCAAGGGATTCATTACTTTAGGCCTTTTCCATGTTTATTAATGAGAGCCTCATGGACCAAAGGAAAAAAAAGCAACTTCTGGTACCCCAAACTGCAGGGTTAACCTGGCATGCACTTGGCCTTGGTAACAGAGACAAACACATTTACCTGAAATCCCAGAGTCTTCAGCATTTCTTGAATAAGCAACTGACTGTGGGCATGGGCTGCTTCCATTCATTTGATTTCCCAAGTGTCTGCATCAGGTAATGAAGGAGCCACTATACCTGTGGCTGGCAGCTCAGCTGGCTGCTGGTGCCTGTGGTAGTTGATGTGAAATTGATGGTGTGGTTCTCGGACCCCTTACTGAGTGAATATGCTGCTTGTTTATGGTTGGGGCTGTGCATGTGGATATAGGGGGTAGAGACCTACTCTGGGGAGAAGAAGGGGCCCTGATCATCTACATCCACTGGTCTGTACTCCTTTTATTTTTTGCACTCAGGTACAGAAAGGACTTTTTGAGTAATAAGGTTCCTTAAGCTGTTAACTGCCCTCACCTAACCCACCCTAAGTAGGAAGGCAGGTATTCTATTCCTGAAGGTCTCCAGGCTGGAGACCTCCCATTTCCCTTGATGTGCTGTTCTAGATTTGGGCTTCTGTAATAATCTGAGAATTTTCTGTTTCCCTTTCACTCTCCCCCCACCACCTCCCCAACTGTGCAGTGCTGGGGATTCAAATTAGGTCCTTACGCATTCTAGGCAAGCCTCTCTCTCTTTCAACTAAATGCCTTTAAGTCTCTTCCATGCCCTAGGCACAGCTGAGATAGGAAAGAATCAGCCCTATTCTCTGTACTCAGCCATTTACTTACTATCCACTCATGATTTTTTTTCCTGCTTATATCCTGTCTCTAATCAAACCCTTTTCCCTGATTAACAGCTTTGCTGTGCTTATTCATTTTTTTTTTTTTTTGCAGTAGTGAGGATTGAACTCAAGGCTTTGAGAATGCTAGACAAGCTATCACAGAGTTACACCCCAAGCCCTGTTTTGTCCTCTTGATCAGAGATGGGCTACTCTTTTTTTTGTGTGTGTGTGGTGCTGGGGATTGAACCCAGGGCCTTGTGCATGAAAGGCAAGCGCTCTACCCACTAAGCTGCATCCCCAGCCCAGCTACTCTTTTTAATGTTGCCTTTTCTGGAAAGTCCTCAGTGGCATTCTGGTGCCCTGTCTCTTGGTCTTCACAGTGGCAGATTTGGGGCCTTCAAGTTCTGTCCTCTTGCCAATCAGTTCAAGCCTATTATTCTTTGAATATTCTTTTGATATTCCCTTGGAGCTTGTAACAAGGAAACCATGAGCTCCCAGGAGCACAAGTCAGGAGAGGCCAGAAGTTCCTAATCTTTGTTGATGTCTGTGCTCTGTCTGAGAATCTAAGAAAAGGTTCCCAGGACAAAGAACACCCAGAAAGAGCTGTTTAAGGATCAGAGGAGACTCTCTATCCACCTGCCTCAAAAAAGACAACAAACAGGTCTTTGGAAGAATCAGGACAACTTGCTGCAAAAAGTAGCATCCTGGAGATGTGTCAGGTGAGAGAGTAAATGATGATCTGCATTTGGACAAACCCAGGTAGATGCCTTTCCTCTTCAACTGGTATAGATCCAAGAAGATTAAAACAAAACAAAAGCCCACAGCCGCCAGAACCATGCCTTTTCAAATGTGGCTAAGAAACAGTTACCAACATGAATAACCATCACTGTCTGCCCATTCTATCCTGCGATATATCCTCTTACTTTAAATCTGCTGCCTTGCGCTAAGAAAATGGAGGGAATTGGTGGAACAATGATGGAAAAAGATCAAAACACAATCTAGGTTACACTCAGAGCAAATGCAATGTGACTTAGGAAAAGGCCAAGGAGGAGGGCATTTCATTAGACGATCAATCTGAGAGTCAGATCTAACCTAAGTCACTGGGCATGTGCCTTTCTATTTATAGCCAGGGACAGAAGCCATCTTCTGATGACTGATTTTGGGATGCAGAGGATTCTCGTGGACAGAAGGAGAGGGCTGAGGATTTGGGGAGGGTGGTCCATCCGTCTTGGAATGAAGCAAGTCTTGTTTTGATTTACTGGAAACGTGCAGCACTTGTTTAACCTTCCCACATCATGAAAAAAAGCCAGAATGATTAGGATTAACGGGTACCTATGCCTTTGTCTGCCCTTGAATTCTTACAGAACCTGTATGTATTTGGTGAGGGATTGTTTCAAGTGTTCTCTGAATCAAAGGACTGCTTTTACTTGACATGATGCTTCAGAAAGCTTTGATCTTAAAGTCTGGGATAAATCAGGATGGGTTTGAACTCCGTCCAACAGAACGATAGAGCCCTGCATATCAACTATGTATGCATCAAACATACCAAGGTCCTACTTAGTCAATATCTCTGTGGTTATTTTAGACCAAGCTTCTATAATTACATCTTTATTATGCTTGGTGGATAGTGTTTCAAGACAGGAAGCTGCAGCCTGCCTTTGTTGTCCTTTTAGGTAAGAGCTGAAGCCAGAGGGATTCAAAGTTCAAGTCAACATGTCATGAAATTGTTCTACAAATTATTTTGGGGAAAATGACTTACCGTACCACTCATCAACCCATGCAAAAGCCTGTCTATGTCCAATCAGCAGGATGTCTCGGACCACCTGGAAAGGAAAAGAAGGAGGTTGAAGTAATACCAGGTTGGATCAAAACTGTCAGGAAAATAGGTTGTTTCCCAATTCTGGGAGTCTTGGCAATTATGGATTTCTGCAATTCCTCTGTCCACAGGTGATGACAACTGCAGGCTGCCACACAGGTGTGGTGGCCGCTTGTCCCAGCCCTTCCCAGGGCATGCATACACTTGCTGTGAATCAACTGCTTTGTGGCATTTGAGAATTGAGCCCGGTGTTTGCACAAACTGACAACACACGACAGTTGCACAGCAGTGACTCAAATGCATCTCTGGGAGCTGTGGCCTGAGAGTTTCCTTTTCATTTCTCTCTAACCAGAACAGTGTCTACTTTCCTACTTTTGTCTGTCTCTGGTGCCAGGAAGTTAAAGCTGGTAAATCAAGAGCCCTTTTCTAGGTGGCAAGTGACCTGCCAGCACGGTGTTCTTAACCTTCCCTCTTCTCTGATGAAACATGTTAAATAAGGAGTCAATTTTTAGAAGTAAATCAAGGTGGCATACAAGGCAGGTAAATATCCTTCTAGGCCTGACTCTCATGTAATAGAAGGAAAAAACCCAGCTTAGTCAACTATTATTGAAAGAGATGAAATAAGAGCCCAAATTAGAAGATAACAGGAATGATAGCGCCACTGGTGATAAAGGAATGAACCTGATTCCTGCGGGACGTGTGTGGAATAGAAGGCTGAGGAAAATAATGTACACCCTTTGCGTATGTGTGCAACACTGTTCACATACTTTTACTTCATGACACTCTTTTGCTTCCTGTATAAATATGCTTTTTTACATTTCTTGGATACCCACAGTCTCCTTCCAACATTCCTTTCTTCCAGTCAAACAAATCTGGTGGTTGTCAAAAACCTCTCATGGAAGGTTTAGGCATGTTTTAATAAATAAAGGATTTTAATTTGGTGAATTTGTAGAAACAAGGGAAGCATTTATAACGAAGTGTTTACTCCCCCAGGTCTCTGGAGATCTAGTTGGACTTCTATGACTGGGAAATAGGAAACACGAAAGAACATAAGAAACAACACCCAGCCATGCACACACTGAGTGCTGAGTGGGTAGAATTCATGGAACTCAAAAGAACAGCATGGAGGCACCAGTAAATATACCCTATTACATTTAGCACAACACAGCTGTTGGATGGAAACAAGAATTCAATAATGTGCTAATGGTTCGCTTTGAACATCCCCCCACCCTTAACTGTGAATACAGTCTTGGAAAAAACAAAAACAAAAACAAAGGTGTTCAGAGAAAAGCATCCCTGGTGCTTTAAGCCCATGCAAATGCTACCCTCAGATTCTCATTAGCAACTCATGTGCCAGAGCAGGTGTGTTCTGGAGGTGTCCTAGACACTGCATTTTATTTGGAAATGGGTAATGGAATGCCGTGAATAAAGCAGCACTCTTATAGTTTTTTTTTTTTTTTCTTAAAAATAGTTTTAATTGTAGATGGACATAATACCTTTATTTATTTATATGTGGTACTGAGACTCAAACCCAGTGCCTCTCACATGCTGGGCATATGCCCTGCCCCGAGCTACAGCCCCAGCCCCTCCTTACAGGTTTTTAATTTTTAAATTTTATTTGTTTGTTTTTGTGGGTACTAGAGATGGAAAACCCGGTGCCTCACACATGTGAGGGAAGTGCTCCACCACCAAGCTGCATCCCCACCTCCTCTTAAAAGATTTAAAAACTCCAATTCTCAGAACTGGCCACTCATCCCTGAGAAAAAAAATGCATGAGCCCTGCTACAATCTAAACACACACTGTGAAAAGAAATAAAATGCACTATGAAAACAGCTCTTTAGTAAGAGGAGATCATTTGGGGTTAAAAAAACTACCAGAGGCAGTGTCACATGAGGGTAATCCCAGCAGCTTGGGAGGCTGAGGCAGGAGGATCACAAGTTTGAGGCTAGCCTCAACAACTTAGTAATGTCCTGTCTCAAAAAAAAAAAAAAAAAGGAGCTGGGGATGTAGTTCAGTGGCACAGTGCCACTGGGTTCAATCCCCAGTACCACAAAACCAAAACCAAACTTCTCCCATCAATTGGCCCCCTACTCAGCAGAAAAATCCATCTAAGTAACAAGCTCGGTGCTTTTAGGAGAAATCCCGGTACCCGCAACAGAATTCTGTAAAGCTAGTGTTTATCAGTTTTCAAGTGGAAAAATAAATAGCTACCTATCTGGAATATAGAGACAACTTGGGGAGTATTTATTTTTATGAAAATGAGAGCAGCTACAAAGGGCAACGCTCAACACTGCATTTTCCATTATTTTTTCCCAGACGGAAAAAACGTCGTTAAAAACCAAGAGAATATTGGTCTGAAATTTTCTTTCCTTGATGAGTCTCTGTCTGGCTTAGGTATCAGTGTGATATTGGCTTCATAGAATGAGTTTGGGAGGGTTCCCTCCTCTTCTATTTTATGGAATACTTTGAGAAGTATTGGAATGAGCTCTTCTTTAAAGGTTTTGTAGAACTCGGCTGAGAACCCATCTGGTCCCGGACTTTTCTTTGTTGGCAGGCTTTTGATGACTTCTTCAATTTCAGTACTTGAAATTGGTCTATTTAAATTGTGTATGTCCTCCTCGTTCAGTTTAGGCAATTCATATGTCTCTAGAAACCTGTTGATGTCTTCGAAATTTTCTATTTTGTTGGAGTATAGATTTTCAAAATAGCTTCTAATTATGTTTTGTATTTCAATCCTGTCTCTTGTGATATTTCCTTGTTCATTCCGAATTTTAGTGATTTGGGTTTTCTCTCGTCTTCTCTTTGTTAGTGTGGCTAAAGGTTTATCCTTAATGAACATCGATGCAAAAATTCTCAACAAAATTTTAGCAAATCGCATACAAAAACATATTAAAAAGATAGTGCACCATGATCAAGTGGGTTTCATCCCAGGGATGCAAGGTTGGTTCAACATCAGGAAATCAATAAATGTAATTCACCATATCAATAGACTTAAAGTCAAGAATCACATGATTATTTCAATAGATGCAGAAAAAGCATTTGATAAAATACAGCACCCCTTCATGCTCAAAACACTAGAAAAAATAGGGGTAGTGGGAACATTCCTTAACATTGTAAAGGCCATTTATGCTAAGCCCATGGCTAATATCATTCTAAATGGTGAAAAACTGAAAGCATTCCCCCTAAAAACTGGAACAAGGCAGGGATGCTCTCTTTCACCACTTCTATTTAACATTGTTCTTGAGACTCTAGCCAGAGCAATTAGACAAACCAAAGAAATTAAAGGGATACGAATTGGAAAAGAAGAACTCAAACTATCCCTGTTCGCTGATGACATGATTATATATTTAGAGGAATCTGGAAATTCCACCAGAAAACTCTTAGAACTCATAAGTGAATTTAGTAAAGTAGCAGGTTACAAGATCAATGCTCATAAATCCAATGCATTTTTATACATAAGTGATGAATCTTCAGAAAGAGAAATTAGGAAAACTACCCCATTCACAATAGCCTCGAAAAAAATAAAATACTTGGGAATCAATCTCACGAAAGAGGTGAAAGACCTCTACAATGAGAACTATACAACACTAAAGAAAGAAATTAAAGAACACCTTAGAAGATGGAAAGATCTTCCATGTTCTTGGATAGGAAGAATTAATATTGTCAAAATGGCCATACTACCTAAAGTGCTACACAAATTCAATGCAATTCCAATTAAAATCCCAATGACGTACCTTACAGAAATAGAGCAAGCAATTATGAAATTCATCTGGAAGAATAAGAAACCCAGAATAGCTAAAGCAATCCTTAGCAGGAAAAGTGAAACAGGGGGTATTGCAATACCAGATCTTCAACTCTACTACAAAGTAATAGTAACAAAAACGGCATGGTATTGGTACCAAAATAGAAAGGTAGATCAATGGTACAGAATAGAGGACACGGACACAAACCCAAATAAATACAATTTTCTCATACTAGACAAAGGGGCCAAAAATATGCAATGGAGAAAAGATAGCCTCTTCAACAAATGGTGCTGGGAGAATTGGAAATCCATATGCAACAGAATGAAACTAAACCCATATCTCTCACCATGCACGAAACTAAACTCAAAATGGATTAAGGACCTCGGAATCAGACCAGAGACCCTGCAGATTATAGAAGAAAAAGTAGGTCCAAATCTTCACCTTGTTGGTCTAGGATCAGACTTCCTTAACAGGACTCCCATAGCACAAGAAATAAAAGCTAGAATCAATAACTGGGATAGATTCAAACTAAAAAGCTTTCTCTCAGCAAAGAAACTATCTCATCAAAGAAATGTGATGAGAGAGCCTACAGAGTGGGAGAATATCTTTGCCAATCATACTTCAGATAGAGCACTAATCTCCAGAATCTATAAAGAACTCAAAAAACTCTACTCCAAGAATTCAAATAATCCAGTTGACAAATGGGCCAAGGAAATGAATAGACAGTTCACAGAAGAAGATCTACAAGCAATCAACAAACATATGGAAAAATGTTCAACATCTCTAGTAATAAGAGAAATGCAAATCAAAACCACCCTAAGATTCCATCTCACCCCAATTAGAATGGCGATTATCAAGAATACGAGCAACAACAGGTGTTGGTGAGGATGTGGGGAGAAAAGTACACTCATACATTGCTGGTGGGGCTGCAAATTAGTGCAGCCACTCTGGAAAGCAGTGTGGAGATTCCTTAGAAAACTTGGAATGGACCCTCCATTTGACCCAGCTATCCCACTCCTTGGCCTATACCCAAAGGACTTAAAATCAGCATACTACAGAGATACAGCCACATCAATGTTCATAGCTGCTCAATTCACAATAGCCAGACTGTGGAACCAACCTAGATGCCCTTCAATTGATGAGTGGATAAAGAAACTGTGGTATATATATACAATGGAATATTACTCATCCATAAAGAATGATAAAATTATGGCATTTGCAGGCAAATGGATGAAATTGGAGAATATCATGCTAAGTGAGAGAAGCCAATCTCAAAAAGCCAAAGGACGAATGATATTGCTAATAAGTGGATGATGACACATAATGGGGGGAGGGAAGGGTTAGTGTTAGGGTTAGAGTTAGGGTTAGGGAGGGGGGCAAGTATGGAGGAAGGAAGTACTGTATAGAGGGAAAAGAGGGGTGGGAGGGGTGGGGGGAAGGGAAAAAATAACAGAATGAATCAAACAACATTACTCTATGTAAATTTATGATTACACAAATGGTATGCCTTTACGCCATGTACAAACACAGAAGCAACATGTATCTCATTTGTTTACAATAAAAAAAAAAAAAAGTTAAAAAAAAAAAAAAAAAAAAAAAAACCAAGAGAAAACGGAAATCTCCAAGTGGGTTTCTGCTACAAAATTAATATGTCAAGCCAAAGTGAGCACAGAACTGAAATCCGCATTTCGAGGCTGCTGATGGTTCTTCAGGAGGAGAATCATCAGGTAGCAGCAGGCTGCAACGCCCTCCAGCAGGACCACCGGATGGCCCACCTCTCGGGCTCCGTCCGCCTCAGGCACCTACAGGTGCAGATCTTCTGAGGACTATCCTCAGGCCTGTGCACACAGATAAGCCCTGCAGCCCCATTTCCCAAATAAGCTCATCCAATGGATGTGGAAGACACGGACTGAGAGACGAAGCGTAGAATAGCTACGTCTGGTGGTGGAGCACAATCAAATCCATATGTAAAATGCTGTGAAGGTGCCTGCCCTGCCTAGCCCTTGGCTGGGGTTGTGCGGTGCGCAACCCTGCCCACAGCCCAGGGACTGTTGTGGGATCACTTACCTTGTGCACAAATTGTTCCACTCTGGTCTGAAGTCCCCAGACCTCGAACTTCACGGTCACCAGCTTGTAGGAGCACATGATGGGCTGATGACTATCTCTCCAGCCTTCCCTTAACTGTCCCCGTCCTGTCTTTTCTGACTTGAAGTGTTTAGGATCCTAGAAAAAAAAATGTCAAAGAAATTGATATATTAAAAATTTAACCATCTATATGAAATGTCCAGAACGGGCAAATCCAGAGACAGAAAGTAGATGAGGGGTTGCCAGGGGAGAGGAAGGGATATGGGGTGACTACTAAAGGAACTGGCATTTCTTATAGGAAGATGAAAATGTGCTGAGTTTGACAGAGGTGGTATTACACATCTGTGTGGACACACTAAAACACCACTGAATGGCACACTTACTTCAAAGGGTGAGGCTGAGGGGTAGCTCAGTGGTAGAGCATGTATGAAGCCCTAGGTTCCATCCCCAGTACTGGAGGGAAGAGAGAGAGAGAGAGAGAGAGAGAGAGAGAGGGAGGGAGGGAGAGAGAGAGAGGGAAGAAAAGGAGGGAGGAAGGAAGAAAGGTGGATTACATGGTTGTTTTGTTTTGTGGTGCTGGGGATCAAACCCAGGGCCTTGTGTTTGCAAGGCAAGCACTCTACCGACTGAGCGATCTCCCCAGCCCTACATAGTTTTTTGATTAGAAAAAAGGGAGGGATTATAATATAAATAATTGGCAAAAATGTAGCTTGACTATTTAAATGTAAAAAAAAAAAAAAAAAAAAAAAAGGCTGGGGAAATAGCTCAGCGATAAGGCACCCCAGTACGGGTAGAAAAATAAAGTTAGATTTGAGGCATTGTATCATATATTTTCCTTGATTTTAGTGTCAATAAACTTTACCTTAAAAAAAAAAGAGTCCAGGGCATTGACGGGAGTGAAAAATGGGTCCATAACTTTGGGTAATTGCTCAGTAACATTTACAAAGCCAAGCACATGCATATTTATGACCCAGTAATTTCATTTCTGAGTGTAATGAGTACAGATGGCCACCAAAGGACTATACTAGAATATTCATACCAGTTTAATATATAACAGGTAAAAATTGGAAACAGCCCAATTGTTCACAACAGGAAACCAGGTGAATAAGCCGTGGTATCTTCACACAACAGAATACTATACAGCAATGAAAAAGAACAAATGTTGGCAGATACCTGCAAGAACATCTATGACTCTCATAGATATGCTGAGCAAAAGTAGCCAGAGGCAACAGCATATCTACACTGTGTAATTCAAACTGAAGTCCACAAGAAAGCACAACTTATCTGTGGTGATGAAAGGTAGAAGAGAGGCAACCCCTTGGTGCAGGGTTAAGATGATTATATGTTGATCTGGATATAAAATGTAAAAACCCACTGAGTTTTACACAAAAGATTTGTGTTAACTTTCAGTTTAAGAATGAAACAAGAAAGGCAAAAAAGGTGTTTGAAAAAATGTCTAACCACTTAATATTTGCTTAATGATTGCCATGTGGAAATTGGCTACTGATTATGTACTTAGAGGATTATATTTTCTGAGGTATTTCAAAAGGAACGTGTAAACTAATAAAGCACAAAAATGCCAGTAAGGATGTTTAAAATGTTTTTATAAGATTATTTTCATTATTGTAAAAAAGACTGGCAGCTGCATTGGGGCTGCTGTACAGTCTTGGGCCTGGATCCTGCTACAACCCAACCCTGTCTACGTGACGTAGGCCCCAGGAGGCAAAGGGCCTCAAGCAGAGGCCACAGGGTGAAGCAGAAAATGAAGGCTTCCCTTCCCAGGAGAGTAGAAAGGTAGATGAGCTGTGATGGCCCAGCCCTTGTAACTCAGGCCAGACCCTGCCTCTGTGGGGGGTGAAGAGGCAAAAGCAGGCCTCTCACAAAGACTTAGGTTCTCACTCAGGTCTGGCTGAGGCTCTGGGGCCGCCTGGTACTAGCCTCTGAAGAGGGCTTTCTAGCTGCCCTTGACTCCCGCTGTGGGTCAGCTTCGTCTGTGAGGACTTTGCACTGGTGACACAGGATAACCCCAGGAGCAATTCCCACAGGAGGCCAATGCCAGGCCTTCATGGAAGCTGAGGCAGAGCCTTATCCTCCCACCTCGTCTCGATCCCTCTATTCACCATTCCCCACTCTGCAGCCAAGCTGATCCCCCAGGAAAAACCGACGGTATCACTCCCTGCTCAGAACCCATTCATGGCACCATGAGTTGAGGATAAAGTTAAAACACCTGGCATGAAGTGCTAGGCCCCTTATGTAATTGTTTACCTTTCCGACATCTTTTCTGGACCACCATCCCAATGCCATGCTGTCCCTCTAGCCTCTGGAAGCTCCCAGCAGCCCCATTCTCCAAAGTCCCAGAACTCTTGAACGCCTAAGCAGGTGCTGGTCTCTCTTCCTGAACTTCCTTCTCCCAGGTAACCCTCCACTCTGCCTACCTGTCCTTTTCTTTCTTCCAGACTGAACTCAAGTGTCACTACCCCAAGACCCTTTCCTGTGTAGCTCCTCCCTTACGGTCCAAAGCCTCCTGTCCTAGTCCAGCAGGTGGATGATCTGTAAAGGCATTTGCTCATCAACCTCCCCTGGAGCCAGGCTGACCCCCCAAGAAAAATCGGCTGCATTGCTCCCTGCCTACTGTATTTCCCTATCTGCCTACTGATTTTTCCACAGTCCTGGCACACCACAGATGTTGAGTAAATGCCTGAGTTCTCTTTGAACCCATCTTCCAGATGTGGGTGGTGCACTGGTATCTCAGCCAAAATTGAGTAGATATTTAAGTGAAAGACTAAGTAAAATACTATCTGCACAACAATAAGTGCTGGCAAAGATGGGCAGAGATTGGAACTCTCATACGTTGCCAATGGGAATGTAAAGTAGTGTGACGACCTTGGAAAACACTTGAGGAGTTCCACAATATGTCAAACATGGACCCATCAGTTCTACTCCCAGGTATCTACTGGAAAGAACCAAAAGCATATATCTCCAAAAAAACTTGTCCATGGACGTTCAAATTTGTAATAGACAAAACAAAACCTTAAAGCTCTATCAACTTATGACTGGATACCCAAAACATGGCATAGCCATTCAATGGAATATTATTTATCTATAACAAAAAATGAAGTATGATACATGTTTCTTTCCCTATCTGCCTACTGATTTTTCCACAGCAGAGGCAAATAATCAGTATTATTAACTGTACATGGGTAGCCATCGTGAGGCTTAGAAGACATGGTTTCCACTCTGGTTGGCCAGAATACAGATAGGCAAACCCTCTTGAACCTGAGTGGAGGTTGTTCTACTGAGGAAGTAAAGGATGGTCATGGAGCCAGCCAGCAGAAAGCCGAAGGCCAAAACTCCCAGCAACCCAGAGTTGCAGGAGACAAAGGACCCAGTGAACTGAGCAAGATGGGCAGGTACCAGGGGCAGGGAAATGAAATTAAACCAGGTCCATGGCCTGAGGGGCCTTCCAATTCCTTGGATCCTGTCCCATGGTTGGGCAAGAGGCCTGCAACTGGCAGCACCTGGACCAGCTAACCCTGCTCCACCTTCCCACCCTGTCACAGGGACTGCCCTCGGCTGGTGTCTTTAGCCCACAACCTCTGAGTCTGCAATGGTACCGAATCCAGAATCTTCATGGTACATCCAAGGTCCACACCTTTCAAGAATAAAACAAGACTGCAACATGGAACCCAGATGGACTGTAGCTGAAACTGCAAGGCCTCACAGCAAACTTCAGTTCAGAAAAGACGGGACAAGTATTGTTAGCAGAGTCCAAACTATGGAGATGCTTAAATCAATGTGTGGTTCCTGACTGCATCACAAATTATAAAATTACATTAGACTAATTGCAGAATAAAGTTGTGGGAAAAGGCCAGGTGGAAATAAGAAGTACATTGTATTTTCAAGATTCAGAATAGCATTTAAAAAACTTTTTTTTTTTTAAAGTTGTAGATGGACACAATACCTTTATTTTATTAATTTATTTTTATGTGGTGCTGAGGACTAAACTCAGTGCCTTATAGGTGCTAGGCAAGCACTCCACCACTGAACTACAACCACAGTGCCCAGAATAGAATTTTTAACCTGAAAGTGATAATTTGTTTTCATGTCCTCAATATTGTGGACAGGGACACTAAGACCTGAGAGAAATAAAATATTTTGCACCCAAAAAGGCAAATAGGTGATAGGCAGCCTTCCCTAATTCTAGCCCGGGGCTCGTTCCACGACTTACTTTTAGTATTAAACAGCAAAAGGGTGTTTTTGTCATAGCCAGATGCCAAAGAAGCAATTAACAATTAGGTTTTTTATGGCAACAGTGAGTCGATTTTTTGCAAGACTGGTGTCATATCTACAGCTGCTGATTTCATCTAGGAAATCTCAAACGGGGCCTATAATTAGAGATTCACTTTCAAAGAGCTGGAGGGAGGTGAGGGAGAAGGGTTTACCAAAGGACGCCTTTAATCAAAACTCTAGATCAGAAATGAACATCCCGCTGAAGGCGTTTGAATGGAAATGAGTTAAAAAAAAAAAAAAAAAAAAAAAGGCAGGGGCAGGGGATGGAGCACGAGGCCTCACCTGCAACAAGCTGGCCACTGCGAGCTTCTCTTTCCTCCCGCTCCCGCTCCCTCTAACCCCCTCCCTGCCACCTCCAAATGCCCATTCCTTTGTTCCTCTTGGAATCTTTCCCTCTTTTTTTCTCACTTGGTTTCGAAATTGCTCCATTTATCTTTCTTTTCTGTACTGGGGGTTTAATGCAGGGGCACTTTACCACTGAGTTACACCCCCAGCCCTTTTTTATTTTGAGATAGAATCTTGCTAAGTCGCTGAGGCTGGCCTAGAATTTGCAATCTTCCTGCCTCGGCCTCCCAAATCTCTGGGATTACAGGCGTGCACCATCGCGCCCAGCTCTGTTCAACTTCTTACAACTTCTTAGTTTGCTTTTTAAATATATTTCTGAGTTGTGTTTCTACAGCTTCTGGAGTATTCTGGTCCTGATTCAAACTCAATTATATCACTTGTATCAGTCTTTATAAAAGAACGGGACTATTTTACATTTTAAATGATCATTTCGGAGTTTCCTTATTTTAATAACAAGGTTTATAAATCTCAACCTTCACCTCTGATATCTGGGCCTTTCCATGTGTCAGGGTTTAGCCTATTATAAAAGGACACAAGCTTGCTTTCAGTGTAAACAAAATATTTTGTGTCTCAAAACTCCTGGTGGAGCCAAACTCAGAACAATACAGTGAAAGTTCTCTGCAGTGGGGAGAATGGTGATCCCCAAAAGCTATGCTCAGGTCATCACCTCTGGAACCTATGCATACTTGGGAACAAATATCTTTGTAGCTATAATTAAGGATCTCAATATGAGTTCTTCCTGGATTAAACGGATGGGCCCTAAATCCAATGACAAGTGTCTTTATGAGAGGAGATGACACAAAGAGAAGGTCACTTGAGGGCAGAGGAAGAGATTGGAATGACTCAGTCACAAACCAAGCAACTCCTGGAGCCACAGAAGATGGAAGAGGAAAGGAAGAACGGATTTCTGGAGCCTCACCTTGATCCTGGACTTTCAGCTTCCAGAACTGTGAGAGGAACCTCTACGGAGAAGGCATACACAGCAAGGTCAAAGTCCCAGGGCTCGAATCCCATTGGACTTGAGTGGCGCCTGGAAACCTAGGTTTCCAAAAGCTTCCCTGATAATCTGTATGTACAGCCAAGATGCAACCACTGCTATTAGGTATGAATGTTATCTGTGTGCTAGGTGAGGAACCTGAAGTTCAGAAATGATTCATGACTTAGTCACAGTCCTCTCAGACCTGCGCTCCTAGCCTGCTATGGTTTGAATATTTGTGCATGCCCAGTACCCAGATTCTATGTTCAGATTTAATCACAAATGTGACGGCATTAGGAGGTGGGCCTACGGGGAGTGACTAGGGGCTGTGGAGAGCCCCTTATCCCTTCTGCCTTGTGAACACACAACGGGAAGGCGCATCTGAACCAGGAACCAGACACTGAATCTGCCAGAACCTCAATCTTGGATTTCCCAGCCTCTGGGACTGTGAGATAAATGTTTGTTGTTACAATACTACCCAGTCAGTGGTATTTGGTTACAGAATTCTGAATAGACAGAGACATCCTTATAACATGAGGACAGGATGTGATCATCTGAAATTCTGGAACATCCACCAGGAGAGAGCCTCAATGAGCCTCAATTTCCTCAACCTAAAATGGTGTTAATTAATCAGGAGCAGTGGCACATGCCTGTAATCCTAGTGACTGGGGAGGCTGAGGCAGGAGGACCATGAGTTGGAGGCCAGCCTTAATAACTTCAAGGCAAGACCGTTGACAACTTAATGAGACTAAATAAAAAGGGCTGGGGATGGCAATGTCCCCAGCCCAGCACGAATGTACAAGGTGCGTAATGCACAGAAAGCATACCAGATTGATACACACAGGAAACAAAAAAACCCTTAGAGAAGTTGTAATGTTCCCTCAACTCTCATTAATTTCTTCAGAAGAAAGTCACTAGGTATATCCCAGACGTTGTAGGATTATTCTGCATTATAATTGTTATTCCTGTGGTTGAATTGATGAGAAAATGCTGATAAGTTCTAATATGAATTCGACCACCTGTCGTCATGCAGGTGTAAGTGAAAGGCTGGGCGGGCATTTCCATTTTCTGGAAGCTCTGACCTGTCAGTGTCCATCAGTGCAGTGGACAAAGGAATTGCAAGAGAAGAGTTCTTGCTAGTGAGACACGTCTTGAGCCAAGGACATGAGATAGTCTTCAGTCGGAAGCAATTTATTTCCCTTTCTCTTTGGTTTCATGGCAGGAACATCCTGTTCAAAGTTAACAAAAGTAGAAATCAAGGTAGACTGCATCTACTGTGGGCTATCCCTCTCCTGAAGGAGGGGACTTCACCTGGGTCTCAGGAACCACCCAGGCACAGAGCTTCCCTGGCATGGGGAACCCACTGGGCAGCCTCTTCCCAGAGCAGACGTGCTCTGAGCTTATTAAAGGTGACTTAGAAACTCTCTTTTGAAGTTGAGAGCCACTCCTAGACATGTGTTGGTCTTTCCTTTGGGCAACTGACCAGGCTGGGGGTGGTTCAACTACTTTTCCTAATGGCGAACTTGGGGATATTCAGCTTTGGTTGTCCCTTTTCTGGCTTCTGGTGTTTTGCTGGGAATCACTGGTGCTCTGTGACTTAGAGAAGTGAACTCTGGAGGGATCACATGACATTCTTCTTGTGTGTCTTCACATTGTCATCCCTCTGTGCCAGTTGTGTCCAATTTCCCCCCTTTAAAAGGACACCTGTCACAGGAGATTAGGGTTCACCCTAATGACCTCACTTAATCTCAATTACCTGTGTAAAGACCCTGTCTCATAAGTAGGAACTTCAACATATCATTTTGGATGGGCACGATTATACTGAGGACATGGGTTGGAGAGGTTTTCTCACAGAAAGTCTTCCTGGTACTTCCTCCACGGCTCGCTAACTCAGTATGGAGCACAATGCACGCTATGGTAGTACAGCTGGATCCACTGAGTGACCCAGAAGTTCCCTGAGAGCAATATTTTTGCCCTGAGGCCCTGAGGGGCCTGCACAGCTACTCTGGCCGGGGAGCAGGCTGGCTGGGAACATGGGGGGCTGTGTTCTGGCTGCAATGAGGTTTCTTGCTCTGAATGCTGCTGGTACTCCCTGAGCGTGGCTAATGCAATAGGACCCTTGCAGTTAAAACCCATTTGTATGGAGGGGGCTGACCCCGGGCCAGAAAGGCAGCTAGCGAGCTCTCTCCTTTGGCACATCCTCTTTAGAGGACTGTCCCTCCACAGGGTCAGCTGTGCCTGTGGGCTTCCCCATCTTACACTAGGACAAAGCAGACCTGGGGTGATCTGAGGCCTGCTTCTTTAGTGCAGCCCACGTGAACCATGTTCCCATGTGGGTTACAGTCAATCTCACACCTGGAAGGTGTGAAGAGAAGCCCACAGGAGCTCTTGGACCAGCTGGAGCAGAGTTTGCATCTCAGAGGCAATATTATTAGCTGATGTTCACTGAGATATAGTTTCCAAGATTAATTACACTTTCAATTTGAACCACAAAGGACAATAACCAACAGGGGCTTGCCCTGTTAATTGAAATTAGAAATTTTTGATAAATGTTAAATGAAAAAGGGCTAAGCAAGAACCCCAGCCAAGAACTGCAACATTATGTAACCAAAGTGCTCAGCCCTAATATAGGGAGGAGCTGATAGGGCATACCACACATTAGATTTTTTTTCCTGCTTTCTGGAACTTTTCCTAAAGACTCCAAGATGTTGCAGATATTATTCTCATTTTGCTATGAAGAATGGTCATTTAGTCCTGACTTTAGTGTAGGATTTCTTTTCTTATTGGCACCAGGGACTGAATCTATAGGCACTCAACCACTGAGCCCCAATCCTGGCCCCTTTTATTTTTTATTTTGAGACAGGGTCTTGCTAAGTTGCTTATGCCCTCACTAAATCGCTGAGGCTTGATTTGAACTTGCAATCCTCCTGCCTCAGCCACCAGAGCTGCTGGGATTAAAGGTGTGCTTCACTGCACCTGGCTAGTGTAGGATTTCTTGAAATTGAATTCTAAGAGGGATATACATAAAAACCAAGGGGCTTTCACAGAAGTCAGTTTCCAAAGACCACATATTAATAAGAGATCCTATATGTATGAAATATCCAGAACAGGGAAATCTACAGAGAGAAAGTAGATTAGCGCTCTTCTAGGGTTAGGGTAGAGGTGAGAGTAATGACAGGCAGGCGACAGCACAGCGTGTGGGCTTTCTTTCTGGGGTGATGAAAATATTTAAAAGTTGATTTCAGGGATGACTGCATATACCTGTAAATATAACTGTACACTCAAGATGGCTGGCTTGAAAGGTATGTGACTAATAGCTCAATTAAGTTGTTAAAAAACAAAAGCACAAACTCAGGAGCTTGAAGCATGTACTTGAGGACTGACCTAACACTTTCTGTAAAAAGTCCATTATGATGCATCAGTATAAACAGGAAAAAAAAAAAAAAAAAAGAAACCTTAAATGCAAATCTTGGCCAGATGAGTCAATTCTTGCTTTGTTAGCAGTTAATACAGTTAATACACAAAGTGCTATTTTTAAAGCCTTTGCCCTTGGCACTAGAATGTCCTGCAAACAGTGATTTGTACTATTCCTCTGCAAAGTGACTATTAAAGGACTCTGGCTCCTAAGGTGCATGTGACACAGGAAGGCAGAGAAAAGGCAGGGTGTGATTCAGTGTGTGCACCATGCCTGTCTTGGCTATAATTTAGGTACAGAAACACTATGAGAAGAGGAAGTAAGAAAATGGGAAATTTGAGCACATGCTGTGGTTTCTAGCCCCGGATGACCACTGAGGATGCCTTGTAGGGGCCAGGGCTAAAGGCACAGGGAATCCCAAGAGAGGTGTCAGAATAAAGCCAAGGATGGGAGGTGGGAAAGCAACCCTATGAACGAATGCTTACTAAAGGTTTGCTCTGTACAGAGTTGGTGTCAGGCACTTTAGACCTATTTGCTTTTTTAGTCCTGTGGTGCAAAGAGAAGTATATTTGGTCTTTGTCCCTGGTTCCTGGAACAGAGCTCCTAAAGTCCTTGGATTTTCCTGAGCCTAGAGCGATTTTCCTAGCCTTTGCTACTCACAAGGAGCCCCTTCCATCACACCTGAGCTATGCTCATGAGATGACATGGGTGGAGCCCTTAGATAGCCTCGGATGAGGCTTGTCATCAGAACAAGGAAATGATTAGAAGGTGGGAACTCTCAATCCAACCCACTGACCTCTGTGGAAAAGAAGGGAATATTGGTGATCAAGCTCCACAAAAACTTAGGAATAAGAAGTTTAGTGATTTGGAGGGCTTCTGAGTTGACGAACACATTGACTTCCTGGGAGGGCAAGTATTTGTCAGCTTTCTGTTACTGTCATAAAATACCTGAGATAAACAATGTACAAGGAGGAAAGGTTTATTTTGGCTAAGCTTTCAGTTTGTGGTGGCTTGGTCCTGTTACTTTGGGCCTGTGGCAGGAGGGGGAGCATGTGGCAGAAGAAGCCTGTTCACTTATTTTTTTGTTTTTGTTTTTTGGGGATGGGTACTGGGGACTGAATGCAGGGGCACAGCCCTATTTTATATTTTATTTTGAGATAGGGTCTCACTGAGTTTAGTGCCTCGCTTTTGCTGAGGTTGGCTTTGAACTTGTGATCCTCCTGCTTCAGCCTCCTGAGCTGCTGAGATTACAGGCGTGTGCCATCACACCTGGATAAGCCTGCTCAATTTATGGTGCCCAGAAAGCAAAAAAAGAGAGAGGAAAGGGCCAGGGTCCCAACCTCCCCATCATGGCCATGCCCCTAATTTCCTCTCCTGGAAGGGCCCAGGAGAGGAAAGCTGCTCAGCTCATGGCAGGGTCAGGAAGCAGGGGTGGTGGGTGGAGGACAGGAAGAGGCCGCAGGGAAGACGCAACCTTCCAGGAAATACCCCCAGAAATCCACCTCCTGCAATCATACCCTGCCTGCCCACAGTTACCAAGTTAGTCAGTGCATTCAAACTAGGATGGACCAATTAGGTTACAGATCTCATAACCTAGTCATTTCACTCTGCATATTCCTGTATTAACATGGAAGCTTTTGGGGTGCACCTCACATCCAAACCATAACACCAATCTCTGTGTTCTCCTATAAACTCCTGGAGACATTTGCCAGTCTACTCAGTCTTATAAGATGGTGGCATCAAGGAAGGTCCTGCATGTTCCTGTTCCACAAACAGCATTTGTGCAGATCCCCACCAATTTCTGTATTAGACAGTCTTAGAAGACTCTTACTGCATGGTTTTAGGGTTAGGCAAGAAGTGTACAGGCAATGACTCTGGGAACTCACCTCCTTCATCTCCATATATAGCTTATGAAGGGGGAAGGGACCAATGGCCCAAGTGGAGATGAGAGGTCATCTCACAGGCTCCAGGAAATACCTGCTCCCAGTGATTAGCAGCAGCCTGAAGAACATAGGGTCATAACTCCTCTTTGTTCCCAGCTTTGGGCCTGGTTCCCAATTCCAGTGTAATAGAAGGCGACTCCCAAACTTCCTGTTACACAATGCTAACTGGTTCTTTTGGCACTAACAAATATCAAGATCACCTCTAATTGGAGTCAATAAGGTGAGTCAAGGGCACACTGGAAAGCAATCTGCCTTAATATAAGTGACAGAGAGAGGCCATGAAGCAGCACTCCTAAAGCCATTGAGCCTAGCTCCTCCCATGAAAGAGCTTGGTGGGAGATGGCTCATTGGTGGGAGCGCCTCACCCACTCTGATTTTAGCAGTGTTCTTTGGACACAGGTTATAAAGTAGCCTTGATCCATACCAAGAATGGACGATTTGGCCCATAGATAGCTTAAGTTTATGAAATCAAAAGCTGATAATAGACTCACAAATATTCTTCATGAGTTGCAATAGGGCAACAGTGATCTGTACTGGATTAACTGTGCCTTGATCCAGCCAGATCTTCATGTACCGTATTATTCTGGGAAACTTGGACCTCCAACCTGTTGAACAGAAACTAAGATAGAAATGTTCAATAAACCAATCAATCTTTGTAATTTGAAGACAATAAAGAGTTTCCATTTTTACAACTGGATGAGATTGCAAACTTATTTTAGCTTTAGAGCTCATTTTGCTTGTCATATTGCTTAGAATCTTAAAATATAAGGCAGGTGAAGCAATGAGTGGATTCCAACCTTCCCTTTACAATCAAATTCATTTTTGACCATGCTGAGGAGCACCTCTGCGGGGTTCTAAGTTTTGGGAGCAGAACTGAAGAGGAAATGGAAAAAGCTTTGGAATGAGACACCCTGGGTTTGAATTTCTTTCTTTCTTTCTTTTTTTCCCCCTCTCCTTTTTCTGCGGAGGTAGGAACTGAAGATTGGTATTCTACCACTGAGTTACATTCCAGCTCTTTTTATTTATTTTGACACAGGGTCTTGCTAAGTTTTGAGGTTGGCCTTGGACTTGCTGTTCTTCTACCTCGGCCTCCTAAGTCACTGGGATTATAAGTGTGTGCCACCATGCCTGGCTCTGGGTTTGAATTTCTGTTTCAGCAACAATTGTGTGAACCAAGGTAAGTTATTTAGCTCCAAAACTACTGTGGGATGATAAAATGAGAGGAGTATTTCCCCAATGGGTCTGTGGATGTATTCTCTCGCTACTGTATCTATTTTTTTCTTTTTGGAATGGGTTCCTGTATTACTCAGTTGTTGGATGGCCAGTTTCTGTTTTTTTCCAGACCCAAGTATGCTTTGCCCAATCTAATGCTTTCTGGAATGTTCATAGAGACCAAAAAATTTCCCCAGAGATAGGGAGTGGAGTTCCATCAGATCAGGTCATCAAGAGACAGCAAGGGCCTGTATTATCTGTCTTTCCCCAAGACCATCCATTCCTATGGTCATGAGACTTGAGTTTAACTAGAACATTTAAAGAAGAAATGATCTCTTGGAGTGACTTTTCAAGGACAACAGTTGTTTGTTTCTCCAGCTTTACCTGAAAGAGCCAGCTAGGTGTAGGGAAAATGGTTTTTGGGGTCAAACTGAGGTTTGAATCCAGGCTATCTGAAACTTCCAGTAAGCATACTTAGATTCTCTGAGCCTCAAAAAAGATTCTCTGAGCCTCAGATTCCCTATTATAAAATGGAGACAGTATTATTTTTTCATATATTAGGAGTAAATATACAACTGAAAAAAATGACAACATTGGCATTTATTTTTCTCAAAAGTTAGTTCCTGACCCTCTAAAGCTAGGTTTAGCACGTTTGTGAGGAATTGTTGAAAAAACCTAAGACCCAAGTTAGTGAGCTAGTAATTGTACGTCTTTCTCTGGGCCCCTTAAAAATAAAAGTCTAAGACAAGTACCTTAATAGCATCTCTTCTTTCTTGGATATTTTTGGAATTAAGGCTGGACCGTTGTACTTGGGAGTCTGAATAAACAGGAGTGGAGGATACAATCACTGGTCAGGTCTTATAACACAAAGGGAAAAATATCATTTCCAGTGTCACAGAATCCTAGTTGTAGACTGGAGGAAATAAACTTAGATGAGGGTCAATCTTAAACTACCCCAAATTCCAAAGAAACAGGAGAAAAAGTGCACAAATGTGTATCATGATTAATATTGGTAACTGGCAAGGAAGGTATTGGTTCTCACTCCATGAGGGTATCAGATTCCCAACAGATGGAATGAAATTCAGTCACTGACCCCTGTCTTAGTGGAGGAATGGGCAGTCTTTGTCTTAAAAGCTACTGCCCTCTCCCAAACAAAGTATCAATAAAACCATTCAAAAACTTGAACACAGTAAATGGAGTTCCCTTAGGCAAAGCTCCCTTCCCTGGAATGGATAACAGATATGACAAGGCACTGTGCCCTTGGCCCTCAGGCAACCAGACTAAGCCTCTGAATCCCATGAGCTCCTCCCCAATGTCAATTAATACCGATCATTTTCTACATGGCATGAAAAATGTTGGGGAGCTCTGGCCTGAGGCCATTTCCCAAACCTGATGCGTTCACACAGATTCTTGCGTCCCATCCTAGCGAGTTTGGTATGGCTGGCCTAAAGTGAAGCCTAGGTATCTCCATTTTTCAAAAAAGCTCCCTAGGTGATTCTGACATGATTTGGAAACTCCTTGAAGGGCCAAGGAGTTCTGGTGCTTTAAAAACAGCAGGGGCCAATGCAGCTGGCCCAAGTCTGGAGTAACTTGTAGATTCACTGCTTGTTTTCTGGAAAGCACAGATGGAGGTTCTCTACTGGATAGACTTGAGGAAAAGCTTGGTGGCAAGTGTTCATTACCCTGAGAGTCTGTGGCCCTTTGGTTCCTGCTTCTTTTAAAGTTTTTAAAATGTTATTTTTTTCCCCTAAAATGTATCAGGCAAGAAGGTGCATAGCAGACTGATAGAAAGATGACTCTGGGGCTGGGGTTGTGGCTTAGTGGCAGAGCACTTGCCTAGCACGTGCAAGGCACTGGGTTCGATTCTCAGCACCACATAAAAATAAAGAAAATAAAGGTCCATTGCCAACAAAAAAAAAAAAAAAAAAAAGAAAAAAAAAAGAAAGCTGACTCTGTCTTGGGCGTTGCTGTGGTTCAAATGTCCCTTCAAACACTGCCATTGTATGAGATGGAACCATTCAGAGGTGATTAATGTCATTACTGCATGAATAGGTTAGTAATGACAAGTGGGTCTGTTACAAATTCAGCCTCCTTTGCCCCTTTTGTTTTACAATGACTCTCTTGCCCTTCCATCATGTTATCCCACGGCATGGAGCCCGCACCAGGGGCCAGTGCCATGTTCCTGGACGTCCTAGCCTGCAGCACCATATAAATTTCTACAAATTACCCAGGCTGTGATATTGTGTTATAGCAGCAGACAAAGGACAGGTACTGTCCTGGGACTCCATTGGCACAGACTGCTCAAACTTGGCACAAGAGTGAATGTAACTTCTAAGGTTTCATAGAGGTTAAGTATCAGACACAAGCCATTTGGAAATTTAGGTTAAACAACAACAGAAGTTTTAGCACACTTTTTTTGGTAAGTTTTAGCAACACAAACGGCTTTAGTTTCAGAAAGATCTTGCTGAGCCTGCAGAGGATTTCGAGAAGCCGAGGATGGGAGCTGTTAGCATCATATCTCTGCTGCTCCTCTGCACTCATGCTGTCAGGTAAAAAATAACATGCAAACCAGCTCCCAGAGTGCTTCTCATGGCAGCCAAAGGCACATGGCTACCACTGAGCCACTGTCCCTGCCACCCATTTGCATATCTCAATGGCATTCAAATCACAAATGCTTACTGTATACCAGGGACTGTGCATTTTATATGCCTTGGCTTGCCTTCAATATCATCTCATCTTTTCTTCACCCAACCATTCTTTTGAAGGGAAGAAAGGATTCAAGACACTGAATTGATGATAATGAAATGCAATGACTATGATCACCTGGGAGCCCTCCCTGAGCCAGGGTCCCTCATCTTAGAGTGAGTCACGCAGACATGGAGCATGGGCTGGGAACCCTGATGCATAGGTTCTACAAGTTATCTTTGCAGAGACAACAAGCCCAATGGTCTCTCTGTCCCATAGATGTTTTGCTCCAATAATTCCTTCCCTCTTTGGTCTGTTCCTTCTGGGAGTCTGCTGGGGGTCAAACCCAGGGCTTTGTGCACACACTCTACCACTGAGTCAGACTCTATCCCCAAAGGTTCTTTCTAGTGGATTCAATGACCCAGTGCTATAGTCAGCAATTCCATTCCTGACTTAGAGTCTCTGGTTTTCATTTGGTCTTTAGCAATTCATTTCCCTTTATTTTGTTTGACTTACTTGGTCTGGTATTTCACTACCAAATTTAACTGGTAAGATTTGCAACTGTTGTTCTGGGTACTGAATTTGGGGGGAACTCATTCATGCAAATTATTATAGCAATTTAAATTATTTTGCTTTTCCTTTGGAAAATTATGAAGCAAAAACACTTTCTCTAGGATGAAGTTGGGCACTACCAATCCCCTGGCTCTGCTCAAAACATTGCTGTAGTTTTACATTATTAGTTCTATTTCTTCTCAAACAGGAGAAGTGGTTTTAAAACCCAGCACTAGGCAAGACTTCACCAAGTCTTGGGTCCCAGCTTCCTCTCTTTTGGAAGGAATGAGGTCTGAAAAAGAACACCTATTTATTCCTTGAGGAAGTGAGCTGCTAATTATTCATCTAAGCTACCATTTTAAAGCCCCTTTATTTCTAAATTGTTCTACTCATTAACAAAATATTATTGCTGTCAGGATGAGAGAGGGCAATTTGTTCATGGAAGAGAAAAGCAAGAGGGGGGACTAGGTTGATGGATTTGGAGGGTCCTAAGCTTTTGGTGGCCAGGAGCCTGCCTTCATGATCTGCAGGAGAGCCATCTTTCTGGAGAGGTCAAAAATGCAATCATTTATACGGTTGCTGGTGACTCCTGCTTTGAAAGCCCTCTGCTACCTGCAGAATAAAGTCTAAACTCCTTGGCTTGGCATTCCAGGTTTTCTCCTTCTGCTTCAGGCAAGTAGTTTCCTCACTGACCCTTGAGTATATGCTGAGATTTCCTATCCTTGTCTCCATTTTGCTACACTGCCTATCAATCTCATTCATACAAGTGTGGGTCAGAGGGCAATCTGGCTCTTTATCTAGGAGGAATTAAACCTACTTACCCATTGACTCAACAATTTCACTATTAGAATGTCCTCTATGGATGCACTATGAATATCCAAAAGATATGTTTCTTGTAGTACCATAAGAGCAAAAGGATGGAAACACACCAAGTGTCCATCAAATGGGGAACGATACACATGGCATATTATATAACCACTTACCTGCTAGAGAGGTGTGTGCTGTCACAGAAAGGTGGCATGCTTACGTAGTCAGTGTGTTAATGTGTGTTGTAGAGTGCATACCATGTGCTTACTTTAAGAAAATAATTGCTACCTATGCATTACGTTTAGGTATAAACTCTACACCAACTCTAATGATAGCTCTCTCCATGATGAGAGCTAAGCATGGGTTCTATCACTGAGCTACACTCTTGCCCCTTATTTTTCTTTTGATGTTTTCCAACATCTCTTGATTTTTTAAAAATAAAGATCATGATCCATTTGTGAGCAAATAATAAAGACAATCTTTATTTCCCAAAGGCGCACTCAGATTCCACCTCCCCAGTAGAGCCTGCCCTGCCAGCTTTCCCATTTCCAGAACTGCTTCCTCCCTAGAGTCCTCTGTTGGTTGAGAGGTTTCAGGAGAGCAGAGCTCACCTGGCAGTGGGTATATATCTCTCCGCTGCCTTATGCCAAACTGTCATCTAGCCCTTTATCTTTCAACCAGATTACGAGCTGTCTTAAGGTGAGCCGTGTCTTTCCTGTCATTTTACCCCTGCGTTCTCCCAGCCAATGTCCTGCCCTGAGTCCTCAAGAAGGACCTGTTCTGGAAGATGAGAGAAATGGCAGTTTTCTTCCAACTTTCCTGGCCAGGCTGCTCAGATCCTGGCTTGCAAACACAGGCAGCCACTCAAACACACACTAGGAGCTCTGAGACCCACTGCCTCTTATTAATGTTGTGGCCCCGGGTAGATGTACCAGAAGTCATCCAACTTGTAAAGGGGCAGAGGAGAGCAGGGAAAAAAAAAAAAAAAACAAAGCCAGTTTCCTGAGAGATTACCCAGGCTCTCCTCATACACAGGATGATGCTGTAGGTACCATGCTGTGCTGCCCTGGGGCCACCAGAGAGTAGGCCCCTGGGGAGATGACATCTGCACTAGAGCTCCAGCTCCTGAGGATGCAAAACTTGCATGGAAATTGTTCCCCATGGCTGTCCCTAGGATTTTCTGCTCCTGGCCACTTCCAGAGGCATCAACCAAGGGTTTCCCCATTGACTTGTAAGAGCACCAGCATCTCCAGACCCTGCGAAAGGGAGGGATCGGGGGCCACTTTGGATAGAGACGTCTCTTTTCTCCATGCCGAGGCTGTAGTGAGTCCTCTTGTTATCCAGGAGGCACCCAGACCCCAGTAAGTAAGTAGGAACCCATCACAAAACAGCTGTGTTCCTCTCAGAAAGAAACAGATGGACTGGGGAGGGGGGTTTGAGGGGAATGACAATAACGGCACAACAAATTGAACTTAACTATGTACCCCAGCATGAGGCAGCTGTGTCAAATCTGGCCATTTGGAGATAATTGAAAATCCTTACCACCCTAAACTGCCAAGATGCAGATCAAAATGAAAATATTTTTAATTTGAGGGTGATGAATGGTTTGGAGGAAGCACTTTTGTGCTGAAGGATAGAGCTAAGGGCGACAATATTTACTCATTTGGCCTCTCTGTTCCCTTTCTGGGGACCCACCGTCCTTAGCAAACAGCATTTAATCTCTCACCCTTGACAGTTATTGGAAAAGTTAGATGTATCTCTTTTTGTTTTGCTCTTTTCCCTCAAGAGAGAATTCAATAGACATTTAGTGGAGTGACCAGTGAACTGGCTGCCAAGGATTTCTTGGCCCAGGAAGACGATAATCCAGGGACCTAGAGGCTTGCTCAGTTTTAAGAGATACTCCAGTTACCCAAGCCAAGGAGAAAGCTCTAAATCAAATTCTGTCCCCAAATCCCCTCTGCACTGTCAGACATTCAATTATGGGTCCTTTTCAATTTTGAGGACAGCTCCTGTTAGTCTTTTTTTCTCGATTACTGCCCAAGTTCAAAATACTGTACAATTTCCCCAATGAAATTACTGTGCTCTGTTTACCACCTGTAAGACGAAGACCCCTTTACATCTGGGGGAGAGAAGTTTCCTTCATCTATAACGATTAGATCACATTCAAAAAGCAGCAGAGAGTAATCTTTCCCAGGGCTGATACCATCTTGTTTTTGTACTCTCAGGGCCTGGCACAGAGCCTGGCACACAGTAAGTGCTTACTAAGTGCTAACTATAGAAATTCATTCATGAGTCTTGCCACTGATAGGTCTTACTGAGTGTCCTTTCCTTGGGTAGGTTAAAATCAGGGTTTCTTTTGGTCTTGACAATTGGGGCTGGGTGACTGTGTTGTGGGTCTGTTCTGGGCCTTGTAGGATGTGTGGTGGCATTCCTGACCTCAACCCACTAGCTGCATAGTCCCAGTTGTGACAATCAAAAATGCCTTCAGATACTGCCAGGTGTCTTTGGGGGTGCTGAACTGTCCCCAGAGGAGAATCTTTGGCCTAGAGACTGCTTTACATTTATACAATCAATGAAGATAAAAAAAAAAAAAAAACAAAAACAAAACAAAAAAAAAAAAACCTAGCACATACCCACAAAAATCCTCTACTTCTAAACTTTCTCCATTAGGGAATTACATTTCTTTTTTCTTTCCCCACCTTTGTCTGGAGGCAGGTCTGAAAATATAGAAGCTGTAAATTCCTACCAAGTGCTGTGTCTCTGGGAAAAAGCTGCAGGGGGGACACCTCAGAGGCTCATGAAGACCCTATTTTCTCTGGTCACACCCCATCCTATCATGGAAGGCAAAGCTCACGCAGGACCACAGTAAACCAGGGAGCACCAGCCAATGGCCTCTAAGGAGATCACTCTGAGCTTGACTTTTGGAGGTTGTCTGGGGTGGACAAGTCCTGCAGGCTGGATGTGGAGATTTGTTCTTGCACCCCCCCAAACTGCCAACTCAGCTTTAGAGAAACAGTCTCCGCCTGTGCCCTCTGCAGGCGTGCTGTGACTTACTGTGCCAAGTTCCTGGTTCCTCCGCTGGGATCTTCACCTTGAAATCTTGGCAAAGCATCAAAGAGTCGGATGGGAATCTTGGCAGAAGCAAGAAGCTACTTATCAACTGCATAACAAGTACAACCTGCTTGGCGTTCAGCTTCACTCTCTCTGCTGCTTTGGAGGTGCCGATGAGAACTGTCCCTGTGACTAGGTGCAAACATCCTTCTGACTTTCAGCGAGGGGACACAGGTCTTGGTGCCTAATGGAGGTGTTCTCCCTGCCTGAGAAATCACACTCATTTTTTTTTTTTTTTTTTTTTAACATTAGAACATGCCCTGCAGGGTTGTATGCTGGATATGAGAATAAAACTTGAGGCTAAGAGGCTCCTGGGAGCTGAAACACAGCTCTTGATTTGGACAAAAAAACAGCAGCACTGCAAAAATGAGAATATGGAGAGCTCTGGACTGGGCTATCAGCTGATCCGGAGTCCCCAGAGTGTCCTCTGAATCCCTGGTTAGTAGTGGCATGAGGACTGTGAGGCAGAGGGCAGCCGGTGGAAAATTCCTTGCTCTGGTCACCTTAATGAGACAGGCATTCTTGACTGTGTGGCTCAGGTTTCCAGGGAGAAATGGGAAGAAAAAAGAAAGGGCTTTGATCCCCTCCTTTGGCCTGGGTGGCAGTGTGTGTGGCTGTAGCTGGGTAGAGAGAAGTGCCCAGCTAACCTTGGTCTAGATTCATCAGCATCAAAATATCTTGGAACGGACTGTGCCCACCAGCTCGCTGGCTTTCCGCACAGAAAGTGTGTTGCTCTTTACCATGCCGATATAGTCAACTCACAAGAATGAATGGGAAGAAAAAGCCCATAAGGCAGTAAGCCTCAGATTAAACAAAAAGGAACTCTGATTCACAACTGCTAGCTTAATGGCAGCAAATTCATTTCCTTTGATAGCACTTGCTCTGAAATTGTCACTGCTGGAAGAAAAAAACAAAGCCCCTGGCCTTCACTCGTGCTCATTCACCAACTGTTGAGGAGCAGCATCTGCTAAGAGCTGGTGCTTCAGTAGCTGCTGAATACGGGAGGGAGGAGGATGCGGCTCTTGTCTTGGTGTTGCTCATGCTGTGGCTGTGAGCTAGCATGAGGTGGAATGATCTAGAAGCCACAGACCAGGGAAGGGCTAGGGGAGCAAGCTCAGGAAAGCTCCCTAAGGGGAAGTTGTGCTTGAGTAGAACTCTAAAGGTGGCCCAGAGAGGGGTTTTAAGCAGAGTGACAAGGTCAGATTTCCTATTAGAAGAAAACTTTTAGGGCGGGGAGGAGGGTGTTAATGATTTACAATGTGCTAAATAGAAATAAATTTGGAAATGTTTTGCCTACTGAACTGGTTGCTTCTCTTATTCTCTGTCCCTGTCACATTCACAGTACACACAACAACCAAAACAGTCTATAGAACACACTGCTGGTGAGTTCAGACTGCAGCCAGGGATTCTGAGAATCAGATGATGGTGGGGTTGGGGTCACTGGGAGTCCCACACATTCTCTTCCTTAGAATTTATTGCAGGCTCTGGATTATGCCTGTAGCCCTTTGTGGTCTGACTGCCAACAGAGGAGGAATTTTCCCTGTGACGAAGGCAGCAGATCCTCTGGAAGCAAAACTGGGGAGTACACAGGGCTGAGCCCCAGGAGGCCCATTTCTTCCACATTCATTAAGCCACCCTAAGACTCCTTTTTTTAAAGAAATACTGTAGTTGTAGGTGGACACAATATCTTTATTTTATTTTTTTTAATGTGTGCTGAGGATCGAACCCAGTGCCTCTCAGGTGCTAGGCAAACACTGCCCCTGAGCCACAACCCCAGCCCCAGCCTGACTCTTGGCAGGCAGTGCTGGCTCTGAGTGAGCGGGCTTGACCCAGAGTTGGTTCACCTGCAGTGACCTCTGCTCTAGAGCACACTGCCCAGCCTTGGCGCTACTGACATTTAGGGCCAGATAACTACTGTAAAGGGTGGTCCTTTGCTTTACAGGATAATTAGCAGCACCCCAGCCTTGGCTTACTGGATGCCAGCAGTGCTCCTCAGGTTGTGACAACCAAAAGTGTGGGGCAAGCACCCATGCAGGGCAGAACTGTCCCCAGTTTGGAACTGTTCTGGGGAACAGTTTTCCACTCTTCTTTATTTCCGTTCTGTTTCTTGACACCCTCCCTGTGTTCTTCCTTATTCTCTGGTCAGTTCTTTGTAGATTCCAGGTGCCTCCTCATCCTCTTCCTGGTCTTCTTAAAGGCTCCATCCTGAACCCACTCCCATTATACTTTATGCCTTCCCTCTCTCATCCATTCCCAGGAGTCTAAATATTTTCTACTCACCAGACACTCTGATTGGTCTCCAGGCCAGATCTCTTACCTAAAGCTCCAGACTGATTTCTCTTCATTCTAGATGTCTCACTGGCATCAAAATCCACCCAGTTTTCTCAAAACTCATTCCTCTTCTCATCTTCCTATCTCAGTAAATGGAACCCCATCTATCTGCTGCCCATGCCAGCATCCTTTGGGCCATTTTGACTCCTCTTTCTCTCTCACCCCTGTATCCCATCCATGACTGATTCCTGTCAATTCTATCTTCAAGATTTATCTCAAAATCTCTGTCCTTATGCCTGCTGTTGGTCCTCCAGTTCAAGTCAGCATTTAACCTAAGTAATTAATAATGCAAACAACTCTACTGACCTCAGGGGTCTCTTGATCTCCATTCTGCCCTCCTCAATGTATTTTCCATCCAGAGCTATCTTTGGAAAGCATAAATCAGACCCTATGGTGCTCTAGCTTCCATATCTTCAAAGGGATTAATTGCACTTGAATAAAATCTCAGTGTGTTAAACGGTCCCTTCCTCCATCATCCCATTCTTCCTCTTGTTTCTGCCATGGCCACCATGTTTGCCTTCTATACACATCATCATGGGATCCTGTACATGTTCTGCCTTCCACCTGGAAGCAAATCTTTCATCATTGTTGTTATTTCTTTCAGGACATCTCTCCTGAGAGTACTCTCTACTTATGTGTTTATGCAACTTTCCTTTACTGTTTGGCTCCTCTGCTACATCAGAAGTGTCATGAGGGAGGGCCACTGAGTCTCTTTTGTTCACTGTCTTAACTCAGTGAGTATTCCGTCAATAGTTATTAGATGAGTGACCATCTCTCATTTCCTTGGTCAAACTACATCCAGGAAAGAATGCTTTATGGTCCATGAATGTGTCCGTGAATGACTCCGTCAAGCATGACAACAGTAGTCCACCAGTGTGAATGGAAAGCAGCTTTCCGGTGGTGGTTCTTAGGAGCACAAAGCACAGGGAAGTGAGTCAGGCACCCAATGACCTTAAACGAGACCTGCTGATTTCTTCATTAATATTCCCTATTTGTCCCAAGACTTTCCACTAAATCAGAAAAGTGCTCCCTGAGGAATAGGCAGGACCACACCAAAGTACTCTAGGAGGAAGGGCTGAAATTAGTTCAGTTTTCTGGCAACACTGCCTTCCTGGAAGGCAGAGCTGCCAGAGAGGACAAGCTGTCCAGAGGACAGTAGACCCTACACGAAGGAGCCACAGAAGTGATGGGGCAACGGCTTCTCCCAATGCTTTGTGTAACGTCATCAAAGCCCCATTAAGAACCTTGGACTTGGTATGGAACCACAGAAGTATCTTTATAGAGGGAGACAATGGAAGGCTGATGGAGTTCTGCTTTGTCCTTCTTCTCAGTAGGTCCACAGTTAAGCAGAGAATATTTAACTTACTTTTCTTAAAATGCACAGGTGTGGATGGCTGCAGAGTGTAATATAAGCTGATGACATTAACATGCCCATCCTTTGTGCTGATGTGTATGACAAGAATGATTCACATCAGCCCTTTAAGGGACAGCAGCTGGAGAGCCATGAGCCTGCAATTAAGCAGCTACACATCTGCCAGGATCAGGTAAGACTTTTCTATCCAAATATATCCCAAAATGTGGAGGTAAACAAATCTGAACCACACCAGAGACCAGTTTGTGTGTGACCTGGTGGAATTCTCTTTTAACAGGATTATTTATTATGTCTTCTATGAACCTTAATGAATCTAAGAGTTTCAAGGTCCATGTGTTACAGCTCAAGGACAAGCCTGGGGCCCTGATTCCAAACATATTGTGATTGGTTGCATGTTGCTAAACAACAAAAATAGCCCTGCATCTGTTGTCATTGCAGGGCCGGGACGTTATTTACAGGCGGGTCACTCAAGTTCCGTCAGCAGCCATTAATAAAATACTAAGAGGATATAAATGGTGACTTGCACCAACAATAAAATAAAGAGGGAGAACTGGGCAAAGGGAGGATTCTGGCAGGGTGGAAACCAGAGGGAAAGTCTCTTAAATGTATTTCTGGCCAAGAAGAAAAGAGAAGGCCTTCTGAAGGTGCTTGCTATTTTGAGAGAAAGGTTCTGGGTCATCATGAGTGGTCAAAGTTTTAAGGATTGTTTGAGGATTTTTAAAAAATGTTAAAACTCAAAGCTACAAATAAAATATAGTTCCTGCTCTGGCAGAGTATGTAGCTGGGGATTCAAGCTGTTGTTCTTCAGAGAGGCCATTGTGTTAGATGGCTCAGCCCTGTGAACATCAATGTGGCAAAAAGTGATGGCAGAGCTGGGCAGAGAGGAAAGCTAATGGATTGACAGGTAGGCCAGTGATGGGCCCTGAGGAGCAGGGACTTAATTTTGAGACCCACGTTAAAGAACCCAGCAAGATGGGAGAACAAACTGAAGCAACACAAAGACGGATGGAAGGATCCCAGGAGAGGAGGCACTTGAATCCCTGTTGAATGAATGAACGAATGAGTGAGTCTATCACTTACCTCGGATTCTTTGTAGTAGCGTTCTGGAATTTCATCACAGGCAATATCAATAAAGCAAACTTCTCTCTCTAGGTCTTTGGCTTCATTGTCAAAAATCTGAAAGGACAGAGCAACATATCAAAGGTTAGCAATGCCAGCTGAAATCCCCCAAGGTGCCTGTGGGTCAGTACAGCCATGCCTGAGGCAGAATAACACTCCACAAAGCATCTTCACATGGCTCAGTGTCCCTAGCTAGTGCTTTCGCCTGCCACAGAATGTGCAAGAATCATAAAAGGCTTTTATTCATCACTTAGGTTTTGTCACATCAGAGGCAGGTGTGGCATCCATCACTGCTTGGTGAGGGGTAGAAGAAAAAGTGGTCTGTTTTTAGAAGTTCAAAAGTGAGGAAATAAATCTCTTCCAAAAACCTCTTCCAAAACTGCAGTCTGCTGATTTTTTTTGGCAGTTAATCTGAACAGGGAGAGTGAAGAGGCTGGGAAGGGGCTGGTTAGATTTGAGACAAAGAGCAGTGATATATCCAGATTTTTAGAGAAGAAAAATGTGCATGTGTTTTCATTAAAATTTTTACATATAGCTAATTTACAAATAATACATGCTTGTTTGCAGAAAATACAGATGAGCAAAAAGATAAAACATAATCCCACTGCCCAAGGATAAGTAAGTGTATTTTTCTTGATCATTAAGAGCACGATTTCCTTGGTACATGTAGGGGTAACATGGTGTAACTTGGTAAGATACTAACATGGCTCCCTGCCAGTCTAATTGGGTTCCAATTAATATCCATTAATTGGAGGAGGAGGAGGAGGGGGAGCAGGAAGGAGAGGAGGGGGAGGAGGAGGGGGAGGAGAAGAAAAAAGACAATATACAGATAAAAATTTTGGCAGAAAGATTAAGTTCCTCCAGTTTTCCCCCTTGCTACTTTTTTAGTCTAAAGGGATGAGCATGCTTCTGAAGGACAGTAAACAGATTATGCATGGAAAACCACTTCATCCTTAGAGGAAGTTGTAACTGCACCCCCATCTCACTGCTGAGCTAGCACCTGCAGGGAACCATCAGTTAACACTAATTATGTCAGACTCTTCAGAGGAGAATGGAATATTTGGGAAGAACAGGATGGTCGATGCCTAAGTGTACTGTCTTGAAATTTGGTGCCTGTTAATCACATGATCTCCCACAAGACAGCACCTGAAGCTCCCTTCACTGCGATATTATTCTTGGTTTGCTTTGCTTAAGATGAAAGTATTGGTCCTTTCAGAAAGTTTTCTGAATAATATTTGTGTTGATAATTATTCCCCAACTCTGCTGTTTGCTCTCTCACTTCTTTTCTTCTAAAATGTTTGGAAGCTACTTGGACAAATCTCTTCAGACAACCCAGTCTGACCTGATATGAACACTGCCTTTTCTTTAAAGGCAGAGAAAGCTCATGTCTTACCAGCCCTGATTCCTTCCACTGCCACTTCAAGTGTTTTGGGACACTCCTAAAGTGTTTGGGAGGGACAAGTGGATTGCTCGAAATGAAACAGGAAGCAAACAAGTTCAAGGTTGAGTACAGAAATAAGTTGTCCTAGATGTTTTTCTTTTTCCTCTCTTGTTCTCTTTCATCTTTTCAAGGGTGATCCAAGAGAAGGAAGGCATGTGCCTCATTAAGAACAAAAAAACAGAACACCCCGAAGGGAATAAGCTCGTAGAGAGTAAATCACAAAAGAAGTTAAACAGGTTTGATATTTATGGGTAAAATGTATGGGATTCTGCTAGGTGTGGTAATGCATGCCTGTCATCCCAGCTACTCAGGAGGCTGAGGCAGGAGAATGGCAAGCTTGAGGCCAGTCTCAGCAACTTGGCGAGACCCTGTCTCAAAATAAAAAATAAAAAGGGATAGGGTGTGGCTCAGTGGTAGAGTAACCCTGAGTTCAGTCCTCAGTACTAGAAAAAAATAAAAACAAAAACTATGGAATTCAAAGAAAGGGAATAAGCAGATGTTAAGGGTTAAGGATGTTGATAGATTTTTACCTAATTTAATTCAAACTTTTGATCACACATTGTAATGGTGATCACATTACTGCCTCTCAGGGTCTAAACCCACCTTCAGTCTCTGATCTGCCATAACCAGCTGGAATCTAATAATGTTCTCTCCCCTCTAGAGTGCACATTACCATAAGCCTTGTCAGTAGAGGGTGCTGGAGGGACACTGGAGGAAGAAAGGGACTCTTCAGGTTTGGATCCTGGAGGCCAGGGAGTCTGTATGTGGGGACAATCAGTGATGCTCTGCCTTAGCTGTGTGCCTAGAGGGCAGAGTTAGCCAGGGACCCTGCAGCCTGGCGTGGGTCTGGGAACCACTTGACCATGGCCCTCCTGTCCAGGCCTCGCACTGGCAGTGTGTCCCAACTTCTATACCCCTGTCCACCTGTCTCAGCTTGCCTATGACCGGGAAGGCTTTTTGCTGCCCAGTGAGTACGAACCAGTTCTGGTTCAGGTGACCTGGTGAACTTCCCCACCATCCTGTGGGCTACAACTACAACTTCTTCAGTGAAGCCCCAACCATGGAAAGGGGCCCCTTTCACCTCTGTCCTTCCTTGGGTATTCTCTCTTAGCTATAGGGTACTGGTTAGAGTTCTCTTGACATTTCCATAGCTCCTCCTATCAAAGGTTAATAATTACTTATATTCCTCCTGTTGAATTTATTGTGTGGCCTCTGTCTCCTGGTTGGGCCCAGATTGACATACTCATTGCATACAAGTGCCACCCTAGGCTTTAAGGACTAGAAAGACAGTGAGGGCTGAGTTCCTCTCCTTAAAAAGTTACCACCGTATGGGAGAGAAAGTCTAGGAGGCTATCACCAAAAATGTAAGGCAGCCTGGATGCAGTGGCACATGCCTGTAATCCCAGTGACTAGGGAGGCTGGGCAGGAGCATCGCAAGTTCAAAACCAGTCTCAGCAACTTAGCGAGGTCCTAAGCCACTTAGAAAGGCCCTGTCTCAAATAAAATATAACAAGGGCTGGGGATGTGGCTCAGTGGTTAAGCATCCCTGGGTTCAATCCCTGGTTAAACAAAACACAACAAAACAAAAAGCAGAATAAAGTACATTCTGCAAAAGAAAAAGAATAAGCTGCAAAGCTAGGGAGATGAGCCAGTAGAGAAGCTCAGAATGGAGGGAAGTCTCCAGGCTCCAGGCTTCAGAACAAGGCTCCTCCCATAATAAAAGGCTGTATCTTAGTATCCAACTGAAGAGACAATTATCGGTTCACCGTGCTTTTCCTGCTTCTTTCTAGAAAGATGAAATCTGAATCTGGTTTTCCTCCTGCTACTTATAAAATATATATTCTGGGCAGCTATTGCTTAGCATGGCCCTCAAACTTGGGGTTCTTCTGCTTTTGTTTCCTTCTTGAACAACTAAGGTTGCAGCTGACTCAACTTAGGCACTACATCTGCACAACCTGGTCTCCTTTGTTAATATGATCTTAAACTTGTGCCAAAGTCCATGAAACACCAGGCAAGGGAAAGTTGCATGAGTTAAAACTCTGCAGAGCCCACTTTAGGATAGGGTTCCACCACCTGAACAAAGCCCCCCCACCACAATCACTTTGAGGACCTCAACATCCTCTTCGGGTGAGAGATTACAAAGGATCTAAATTTCCAATAAATTATGAATCTCCTAGTTAGTTATAGATTTTTAGGAGATGCTCCTAGGTGCTTAATAAATAGTTGCTGAAGGGTGGAAAGAATTTTTCTTCAGCTTCCCAAAGTAGGAATATTGGTTACAGATTGATCTTGGTTTCCTCTTATAAGTTTAAGCTCCATTTCCTTAGTTGTAAGCATTATAATTTTCCATAATTCCCAATACAGGGCTTAATACAGAGTGGAGCCCTGATAGTACGGGCTTATGGGTCATACGTTGGGAATTGGGAGAGTAGAGTTTGAATTCAGTTTTCTTTTCTGTGTAATCTTGGCTAAGTCCCTGCATCATCTTTGGATTTTTATGTCCATGTCTGTCAAATAAAAAGCTTAGTCTATAGGCTGGGGACAGAGCACTTGACTGGCATGTGTGAGGTCCTGGGTTCAATCCCTAACTCCAGGGGTGGTGGTAGGGGAAGCTAAGTTTAGCTGGATGGTTTTGAGGTGTATCTCTCTCTAGAGGATTCAACCACTTTCATCTGATTCTCAAACAATCTGTGGCCCTAATGAAGTTGAAATCAAGTGACCCAGATGACTACTAAAATTTCTTCCAGTTAAGTCTATGATATTGAGCGATACCTGGGTCCTATGTCTTGCTCCATGGCTTGTTCCCTTCCTGCTCCCTCAACTCACAAGCAGCCAACTTGGGTGATGGGGCTGCAGGGAGGAAATGGGAAGTGGGGGTGGTCATGGCGTGGTGTGACTGGAAGGCACAGCTGGGTGATATAGTCTAATCTTCACGCCCAGTTGAGGACAGGATCCAGAATGAAGCCAATACTGTCACGGAGGCTTAACCAGGCTTCAAAGAAAAACACTTAGCCAAAGTATTCATTTGAACTTCCCCAATGGTGAGAGCAGCAGCTGTCAGAGTTCTGGTCCACTACTAGCTCTTCGAGGTGGAGTAAAAGATCTGCTGAGTTAGTTTTAGGACAAGAAGCACCTTGTTGGTTCATCAAACCAAAACTCTGGGTTGCACCTGAATGGGAGAGTTGTGCACCTCTATAGCCTTGTTGGCTTTGTGGGAAGAATTTGTCTTTCGAGATGGGACTTGATTTGATAGTTAATTGAGGTACTTCTCTATATCAATTGTAGTAACATTCCCATCTTTGTGTATTTGTCACAGATATTCTTTTAGTATTTTTTTCATTGCTATAACGAAATATCTGATGCAGGTTAACTTTACAAAGAAAAGTGTTCCTTTAGCCACAGTTCTAGAGATTCAAGGTCATGGCTCTGGTGAGGACTTCATGGTAGATGGTAGGAATAGGTGTGAGAAGGAGAGATCACATTATCAAACTAAATCAGAGGGAGAGACTGAAGTCTTTCAGGACATGGCCCCAGTTGACTTAAGGACCTCTTTTATAGGTTCCACCCTTTATCAACACTGCCACCCGGGGGTTAAGCTTCCAACAAGGGACACATTGAAGCCATCACTAAAGTGTTTATTCCTCTTCCCTTCTTCTTTCTTCCCACACATCATCTGTAGTGGATTTTGATGCCCATCTGGTTGACTACCCTGACCTCTATGCCCTCCAGGGAGTGAACGCTCAAGAAGACAAACTCCTTTTAATGTGAACTCAGCAATACTACAATGAGAAAGCAAATCTGAGGAAATATTATCTTATAGACTTTTTTAAAAAGGGAGCAATTTTCCTTTTTTTGTAAAGCATTATGAACAGTAACTATCAAATATCTTAAAAAAATCTTCATATATATTGGTCTAATAAGTTTGAGGATTTATTATAAGGAAAGAAACTTGAATAAAGGAAAGCCTTCATGCACAAAGATTTTCATTGTGATATTATTATAATGGCAAAGGGGAGGGGCAAGGGAAGGGAGGGAGAGAGAGAGAAAAGCTTAAACATTCCACTATGGGAAAATGGCCATGGAAATTAGGATAAATCCATCTGATGAACTATTATGTGCTATGTGATCATTAGGAGAAAAACACTGATAAATATGGAATGTGTTTCTAGATTTCTACTTGAACAGAGGTGTCTTTGTAGATTTTGAAATCTCTTGTTTTATTTCTAGGTTGTTTTCTAGATTTTGTAATTTCTCTCATTACAGTCCATCTATCTGGGATGGCTCTTATAAGTCCACAATGCACAATTCTGACAATCACAGATTCTGCAGTCCTTTTCTCTACAACAGTTAACTTTCATGGTTTAAGATCCAATCTTAGATGAGAATTCTCTGTATGTTCACACAATTTCGCTCTGAACATAAAAGTGCTCTAAAAAATAAAGCCTATTGTTTCTAAAAAATTGAGGTGGAAAAAAAAATGGTCCAAGCTTATAGTGGTGTGAATTTTATCCTCTTGCCATATGCCTGAGCAGATGAAGATGCAGGGTGGAGGTGACTGATTAGCAGGGATTTTGAGAAATACCTACCACTTTGTTTTATGCTTCAGATATGATAAAAGGACAAAGAAGCCTAGCTAAGCGGCTGTTCTCCTCTATGATAACTTTATTTTCAGCACTCAAGAAGCAATTAACTAAGACATACCAAGAAAGGACAGGGTCAGTGAGAAGACACACTGGCAGCAGAGTTGTTGCTTTTGACACTGCTTTCGTTCTAATGCTCTGGATTTGCAAAGTGACCATTGGTTTGGTAGAGCAAAGGGGATGCTCGTACCTGGCTAATGTTTTAAACCTACAGGGCTAGAACTGGTTCATGGTTTATGGATTCTTATCTAACAGTCACATATCCAGTTGGAAAGAGCCTGAAAAATACTTCAGCTATGGGGAAAAGGGAGGGAGGGAGGGAGGGAAGGAAGGAAGGAAGGAAGGAAGGAAGGAAGGAAAGAAAAGAAAAGAAAAAAGTCCAGGTTATCAACAAAAACCACTATCTCATGACCCTGTTACTACTGGCATTTTCATGGCTAAGCAATTCAATGGTTACTGTTCCCTAAGTATGCACACTCTAGGATCCAACCAGAGAACATTTCAACCTGCCTTCCATGTGGCCATTAAGCCAGGATGAAAAAGACAGTCATCCTTGACCTCTTCCAAAACATTTTCTGCTTTCCAGAACATTGAGTAATTGCTACTTGTTCTGAAGATCGAATTACTTAAAGACAGTGCTCTGAAGAAAGGAAGAAGCTGGGTGCCCTGCAATCAATAAGTTTGCAATTATGTATTAAGTACCTACTAAGGGTTCAACGCTGTGTGCCTCTTAAATGTGTAAGATAAAGTCTGCTCTCACAAGGGTTTAAGATTTTGTAAAGACTAGATTTAATATGAGATGTAACAACCAGGTGTGGGTCCAGCTACTCAGGAGGCAGGAGAATCACAAGTTCAAGGCCAGCCTGAGCAACTAAGTCAAAAAAAAAAAGGGGGGGGGAATAAAAGGAAAAGATATAAGTAACAACACTATATAAAATAAAATATAATCTATGTTATTAAAGTAGCCCAGATAGCCCATGGGTTGGTTCCAGGACCCCCTTTGGTGCTTAAGTCCCTCATATAATATTTTTTTAATACCTACTACAATGTAAATGCCACACAAATAGTTTTTATATTATATTGTTAGAGAATAATGACAAGAAAAAAATCTGTACATGTTCAGGGCAGATGTAATTTTTTTCCCAAATGTTTTCAACCTGCAGTTGGTTTCTTGGCAGATAGAGAGCTCACAGACACAGAGGGTCAATGCACTAGCACTAAAAGGTGTGCTTCAGACAGAAGTGCTCTAGTGCAAATTCAGAGAGGCAGGAAAATCAACACAGGCCCATAGTGGCCTGGTCCCAGGATACTTCTGATTATTGGTGCTGGGAGTTCTGGGAGTACCTGGGAAGAAATGGCCCCAGACCCATTCCGGAATTGACCTTGGTTTTGGAGCAGAATGAGAGCCCCATCTGGCAATCCAGTGGGAGGTGAACTGCTTTTATTTAATCCTCATCAAATGTTCCACTCGCCAAAGGCTTTAGGGGTATTAAGGCTGAGTAAGGAAACTCATCCCCAGGGCTCTGCTGGATTGACTCAGAGGCTGGGTAAACGTCGGTGCCTCTCTGGAGAGTGCCCAGGTGGGCATCATCATTAGGCCTTTGGTACAGAAGGGAAAACTGGTTTCTAGATGCCAGCAGGGAGTGTCAAAGCAGACTGAAGTCCTGAGAGTGTCAGAGAAAACCCTGCCTGAGGTGGTGGTGAGGAGCTGCAGGCCCAGCAGGGTGGGGGGCTACTGGGATCTGTGTTTTGCTTGTGCTGCCCCTGTCCTTCATGGACAGCTCAATTACCTTCCAGTGGATTAGGTTTAAGGGACATTTTTTATTTTACCTTTTTTTTGGGGGTGGTGGTGCTGTAGATCAAACCCAGGCCTCCTGCATGCTAGGCAAGTGTTCTACCACTGGGCCACACCCGCAGCCCCAATTTTTAAAAATACATATTTTTAATTGACAGATAATGACTGTACTTGGTTATGGGGCACAGTGTGACATTTCAATATATGTATACATGTATACAGTGTGTAATGATCATATCAGGGTAACTAGCACATCCATCCTCTTTATCATTTCTTTGTGTTGGGGACATTCAAAACCTTCTCTACTAGCTATTTTGAAATATTCAATTAATTGTTTTCAACCATAGCTACCCTACTGTGTGCTACAGAACATGAGAAGTCATTCCTCCTATTCAACTTGGGGTTTGCATTTTAACAAGCACTAAACAGACCGTGGGAGGAAGGGGCTTCACAAGAGTCCTCTCTCCAGAGAGCTATCTTTAGGCCGAAGTTACCTTCTAGGCTGTTCCAGTAATGGGATTAAGGAAGAAGGCAGAGGCTGTGAGGGTGGGGTAAAGTTCTTGGGGTATAAGCTGGTCATATGAACACCCCTGAGGAGTCATAGAACCAGGCTGAACCAGGAAGTGGAATAATGGCCCAACAGTCCCACCATACATGAGATTCCACAAGGGAGGATTGATTAGGGGAGTGGGAGGGGAGGGGAATTAAGAACTTTCCAGGGAAGGCTGGAGCCCCTGAGGGAGGGACAGGGTGGAAATCTGAGAGGAGCATGGAGTAAGTGGCTACCCTTGGCGAGGCTGCGGGCATTCTAGGTGTCCTCTTCAGCTCTCTGACGTAACCAAGGCAGGCTCACACACAGTCGGGATGGCCAGGGTTGCCCAGAGGGATGCTGAAGTCCCAGGCGAGCAACTAACTGGCAGTGAAGTGAGGATATGGGGGTGGGGTGTCCTCGGAAGACCAAGAAGCAAGTGTAGAAAAGAACTCCCACATTTGAGTCACCAGGAGGAAGCAGATTTTAAAAACTGGGGTAGTCACGGGCAGGAAAGGAGGCTTGCCTGCCTGTTTCAACAGTCATTGCCGCCGCCACTCTCTATCCGTTTAAACTAATTTAACACCCGAATAGAACTCTGTGCCAAGAAGGTTGGGGCACTCAGAAACCAGTACTGGGCCCCAAATTGCTCAGTCTGGCCACCTCTGGGTGAAACCACACAGAAAGGACCTCCTAAAGTTCTTCCCCTGCTTCCCTTTTTGAAAAAAAGTTTCTTGGGAACTAGATGTTTTTAACTTCAAAAAATACAATCAAGTACAGGAAAGAAATTAGCAACCACCCATAATAGTTACATATATCATAACCCATTACTCCTCTGAGTGTGGGACAGATAAAATTATTGAAAAATGAACTGTATACAAAATCAAGTGCCATTTTGTCATTCACCAAATACAAATGACAACTCAACACCTTTAGTAAGATACGGTGATCTGTCCCTGCCCCAGAAACATTACTTTTTTAATTGATTTTTTTTGGATGTGTATGGATTCATGAATTTTAATGCACGTATGGATCCTGTAACCACTACTACAATGAGGATACAGAACTGTTCTATCACCCAAGAAACTCATTTGTAGTCATACCCTCCTCCCACCCCAATCCCTGGCAACCACAGATCTGTTTTTCTAGCTCAATGGTTTTATCTTTTTTTTTTTTTTAAATTGATTTTTATTGTAAACAAATGGGATACATGTTGTTTCTGTTTGTACATGGAGTAATACCATTTGCATAATCATACATTTACGTAGGGTAATGATGTTTGATTCATTGTTATTTTTTCCTCTCCCCCACCCCTCCCATCTCTCTTTCCCCTCTATACAGTCCCTCTGGTTTTGTCTTTTTAAGAATCTCAGGGGCTTGGGAGATAGCTCAGTTGGTAAAGTGCTTGCCTTGCAAGCACAAGGCCCTGGGTTCAATCCCCAGCACCGCAAAAAAAAAAAAAAAAAAAAAAAAAAAAGAGAGAGAGACAAATGCAGACACAATGAAGACACAAGGCAGTTGGCACAGGGAGAAGAGGGTTGTGTAAAGACAGAGGCAGAGGTTGGAGTGATGCAGCCACAATCTGGGAAGTTCCTAGGGCCATCAAAAGGTGGGAGAGGAAAGGAAAAGCCACTGCCACCCCACCCTGCTGACACCTCGAGTTCCACTTCTAGCCTCTAGCTATCGTTTCAAGCCTCCTGGCTGGTGTCATTTTTCATGGTAGCTTAGGAAATGATGAGGACCCTGTCTTCATTCCCTGGGTCAAGTTGGGTCTCTCCGGGCTCTGAAGCCAGGGAGGCTGCTTTACCCAGAGGCCTCACCATCCTAGACATTCACTAGTAAAGAAAACTAGGCCTTTTGCTGTAAGGTGTGCAGGCAGAAGACAGGGTTAGAGAACTCGAGAAGAACACATGAAATGTGGTGTTCAGAGGAACCACTGGTAGGTGTGTCCTTTCCCTTTCTCCACCCCCTCCTCTGCAAGGTCTCGAAAATTCAAAACAGACAAACATCTGACAACAACAATACATCCGAGAGACAGGACAGGAATAACTTAGGCCATGGCTCATGGGTGAAGTTAAAAAAAAAAAAAAAAAAAAAAAAAACTCCAATAGCGGTACCTGGGGGAGTATGGGGACAATAAGATAAAAGAGGAAAGAATGTCTGGGAAAGTGCCGAGGCAGAGACCCAAGGGTAAGAGAGGAGAACAGTGGGTCTAAAACCACAGCATGGTTCCTTTGAGGGAAGGAACACTTCTGTTCCAGCGTCGGTGTCTAAAATGAGTTTCAGCAAACCAGGGGGAGGACTGAGAACTATCTCATGCCATGACCTGAAGCCCCATGCAGGGCACGGTGGTGATCTGGAGATCACTGAGCTGAGATGAAAAGGGGAGAAAGAAGGTTCCAGACAGTAATCAAAGTGACATAGTGACCGATGGGAAAAAGATTCTGTTTGGAAAAACAATGCTCTAATCAGGTGCTCTAGGTCATGGCAACTAATTATGAGGACAGAGAAGTACATTAAAGCAATATAGCAGGGTCACAAATGGTACGATTCCATTCATTTACTAAATAGGCTTTTAAACTAAAAACACTTTTAAGTTTCGGTTCCTAGGGCAGCTGTGACAAGGCTCCTTTCAGAAGCTTGGTCTAATTTTGGTGCAGAGTTGTCTCAATCCAAATTCCTCCTCTGGGCTGCAGCCTTCTTTGGACATGGACTTTCTCAGGAGATCCAGTCAACACCTCCCACATGTGGATGCAGATATTGGCACCAAAGCGGGTGCACGGTTTCCCCGCAGTAGGATCAATAATTCCTCCAAAAATAAGTCTCAGAAGCTGTGCTTAAAATAGTTCCAATTTCTCCCCGTTCTTTCTTATTTTGATTCACAAGGTGGTCTTTGGGAACCAGAACTACTGGTTTCCTCTACAGTTGACAGATCGATATTGAATCTGGAAGTGCTCTCAGGCCCATGTGGGGCCAGCCTTTAATGGTTCCATGTTTGGTGTCTGCCTCATCCAGGTGACTTTGATCCCCTCCTTCCAAAAATTTTATTTTGGAGCCTAAACAAGGAATCCTTTGCTCAAAGAGGTAGAATTCCTGACAGAAAAATTACATGATTTTCCCTACCTCAATATGAGGGAGAAGGAGGAGGATAACATGGGACAGATGGCTTGCTGAGGTCCGTGGGTAATGCAGCCAGAGCTGAAGGGCAATGAGGCCAGCGGCCGGCTTGCTAGAAGCCAGAGGACTTCCTTCTCTTGTTTGCCAAACAACCATCCTGAGGTCTTTTGGGGCCCGAGTCACCTTCCAGCTCATTCCTGGCGAACCTTTCTGGACAAAACAATGCAACAGGTGCTGGCCCAAAACCACTTAAGAACTATAAAAGATTGCATCTACTGTCAGAAAAAACAAATCAAGGAACAAACGATTACGCTTTCCTGGTAGGTTGTGTTTTGTTTGGTTTTCCCTTCCATGTGCATGGGTTGTAAATACCTCTGGAGTCAAACTTGCGAACTATGAAAGACCTCTTGGCAGAGTTACACAATCCGCCCCCATCCTGGGTAACTGAGGAAGGTTCCAGAAGGAGCTTCCCAGCATGTGGAAGACAGACTTGGGTCAGCAGGTGGGAAGGTGGTTGAGCTCTTCCCAGGGTTGTGATATGGTGAGGTCCCAGGCTCCTGCCCTGGCCTGTCAATTTTGTCCCCCCACAAACCCTGTGGGTAGGACCCTGCCACTACTTCAGTGGGCCAGCTCTCAAATCTGCTTTTGTGAATCTACTTTGGGCTGTTTCCTATGTCATTCTTAAAGATTAGTTTTTCTTCTCTCTTTTTTCCTTATGAAAATCAAACCTCTATTATGGAAAAATAAAGTAAGAAAACTGTATAGAGCAAATAACAATGTGGCAGCCACAAGTCTACAGACCTGGGTTTGAGAACAGCTCTGCTGTGTGGCTGGGTGACCTGGACACCCTACAGAGGTTACTTATTCTGACCTGTACAGTGAGAGCAGAACTGGCTCTACCCTACATGGGCAGTAGTGCAGATTCAGTGACATAAAGCAGGGCAAGTCCACTTCATTTTGGCCTGGACTCAGTAAGTGCCAGACAATGTTAGTGTCATAATGGGGAAAGTCACCTACAAGTTCAGGACTCAATTTTGGGGTGGGGTGTGTGTACCAGGGATTGAACTCAGGGGCACTTAACCACTGAGACACATCCCCAGCACTTTTTTGTATTTTTTATTTAGAGACAGAGTCTGAGTTGCTTAGGGCCTTGCTAAATTGCTGAGCCTGGCTTTGAACTTGCGATCCTCCTGCCTCAGCCTCCCAAGCTGCTAGGATTATAGGCATGTGCCACTGCACCTGGCCCCAGGACTCACTTTAAAAGTCTGAATTGCTTTTCACTATATTGTTCTAACAAAAATGAACCAATTTTCCCACTGTTTAAGATCTTTCTTTCTTTCCTGCTATGTTATTAATAATACTACAGTGAACACCTGTAATAAAATGTTACTCTTTGGTTGCTAATGACCTACTAAAGTTCTTGAATATCTAAGACACTTTCCCTGAAGTCCAGGCCTGTTGATGTCAAATGACTACACCAATCTCTGGTTTGACTCAAAATTAACACATTCAAAACTACATTTATCATCCCCATCTCAACCCTTTGACTATAAGATTTTAGGCTGTGCCTCCTTGTAGTCCTTTAATCCTACAAGGCAGAAATCTGGGAATCATCTTGTGCTCTTATTTCTTCCTCATTCTCCTATCTGGTCAAGCACTAAGTTCTATTTATTCCACTGCTTCTACATCTCACCAATCCATCTTCCTGACAGTCCTTTAATCTTCATCTCACCCAGACAACTGCAGACTTCTAACTTTCTTTCCCTTGAGACTTTCTCCATCCATCCATCTATTATCCACCTATCCATGCAATCCACACACCTGCTCATGAATTTTCTTTCCAATAAACTAGCCTAGTTTCTTCAATGCTCCTGGAACACATCGGTTTATGGTGGAAATCTTGGCTCCATGACCTAGGAGTTGTGTGACCCTAGAAACAACTTCCAGCTTCCATTTCATCATCTGAAAGTGGGCACTCTGCGTGTCCCATCTCCTCACTGAGCAGTCAGGACCTGGTGAGATAATGGTGTGCAGGTGCTCTGCAAAGTCCCAGATACGACACAAATGCCTGGACTGAGTGTACCTGCCTCCATGCATCAACTCATCTAGAAAGTTCTCCTTTCTCACTTCCTTGTTCTGGGTAGGCTTCCCTTCCCCTTCAGAGCCCCAAGCTGTATCACCATGCCCTGTGCCCTGGTTCTTGCTCCTCCTTTGCCCTATGCCTCTTCCCACCCCATTTGCCTGGAACACACCACCTCATCTGTCAAGATCACAATGACTTTCTGGATCACCTTTTATAAAGCAATGATGTATACCATGAATTCACTTTGGTGGCAACATGTGGTTATAGTTTAATTCTTGGGTTCCCAAAGGACCCAATTCATATCTCCCTGATGGCAACACCAGGAGAAGGCAACTTTGTTAGGAGGTTTGTCTCAACAGGCGCTACTCTTGTTAAATTAAGGGGTCATATATTATTAACATTCCAGGAAAGGCTGAACAATTAGTCTGTCAACTACAAGTTTTTTGTTGTTGTAAGGTTTTTTGTGCTGGGGATTGAACCCAGGGCCTAATACCTAATAAGCATGGGCTGTACCACTGGGCTACATATCCGGAGCTCCAATGCCAAGTTTTTAAATAAGGTCAAAGGTAGCAAGTAGTAACAGGTCCATTGTGAATTTTGTTTTAAAAAACACTCATCCTTCAACCTTGGGATCCCAAATAAATGTCATGGTTATATTGGTTTAGATAGGTGTCTGAACATGGGAGATGAAATAAATTTAATGGGTGTCAGCTAAAGTCTTTGATTTTGCTGAATTCTCCAAGTCTAGACAGCTAGCATCCCAGATTCCAGTAAGATGACAGTCACTGCCAAAGTGACATTAAGTGCCCACAAGCACACGTGACCTTGGGGTCCTAGGGAACATGCTACACACCAGGTGTATCACTCATTTAGTATCTCACATGTAAATAAAAGCTTAACACTTACTTTTTGTTTTTTATTTTTTGCTGATGTTGAACTGAACTGTTAAATACCATGAGCTTCAAATCTTAACACTGGCATTTGTTGGCTGGTAATTAATTCATTGTTATCTGCCAGCAGACGACATCTTGTGAGCCAACAAGTAGCAGCAGTCATCAAAGTTCAGAAAAAAAATTGTGAAGGAAAAAAGTGAAGTTCAGATAAAGCCAATCCATTATATCTCAAAGTAAGGAAAAAAACAGAACAAAAAACTAGGAGTGGAACCACCATATAACCCAACTATCCCACTCCTCAGTATATATCCAAAAGATCTAAAACCAGCATTCTGTAGGGATGCAGCCACACTGATGTTTATGGAAGCACAATTCACAATAGCCCAGTTACGAAGCCAACCTAGGCATGCTTCAAGAGTTGAATGGATAAAGAAAATGTGGTGTATATACACAGGGGAGTATTACTCAGTCAAAAAGAAGAATGAAATTATGGCATTTGCTGATAAATGGATGGAACTGGAGACCATCATACTAAGTGAAATAAGCCAGACTCAGAAAGCCAAAGGTCAAGTGTTTTCTCTGATCTGGTGAAGACAGTCCAAAATAAGGGGGGTGGGGATATAAAAAGAAAGTGAGAAAGGGAAAAGGGAGGGGACGCCATCAAAATAGAAGAAAGATTGGTGAACTAGATGAAGGGAACTGAGCAGGAGGAAGAAGGGATGGGATAAGGAAAGAACAGCAGAATGAATCTGACCTGATTCTCCTAAGTACCTATGTGAATATACCACAGTGAATCTTACCACCATGTATGTCGGCAAGATAATAACAATTAAAAAAAAAAACTATAGTACCAGAAAAATCAGTAGAGTAGAGGGAAAGGAACAGAGGGAGGGAGGAGGGAAGGGAAAGGCAAAACAATTGAGACTGAAACAGAGCAAATTATATTCCACGCTTTTATAATTATATCAAAATGAATCCTAATGTTATATATAACTAAAAAGAATCAGTTAAAAACTCAAAAAATACTTCCAAATTGAATTTCAGTGGCTGAATCTATTGAATCAGAAGAGTTTGAGAATCACATCCTAACCAAGGACCACAGAGTCCGAGGGGCAACTGAAGTTCCTCACAGAGGACAAGCCCTTCCAGCATGTTCTAAATAGTATGCCCCTGTTTATGTGCACACAAATTGCCTGGGGAATCTTGGCTCACTTAAGTGCAGGTTCTGATTCAGTGGGTCTGGGGTAGAGTTCTCAAGTAATGCTGATGCTGAAGATTCTGGAAACATCCAATATTTCAGGAATATAGTTTGAGGGTAGGAAATGGAATAGTGGAAGGACAGAGGAAAGTGGTGGCCAGATGACAAGGGTCTTTGGGACCAGGTTCTAGAATTTTATCCTGGCAATAGCAGCTACTGTGAAAGGGATTGTTTTGTGGTCTAAATGGATGGCACAGCTCCTGGTAGCTGTGCAGGAGATGGGTTTACTGAGACTGTCCTAGAAAAGAGATGAGGGCCTTACACAGGGCCTCAGGGGGCTGGGGATGTGGCTCAGTGGTAGAGTGCTCATCTAGCATGCTGGGTTTGATTCTCAGCACCACATATAAATAAGTGAATAAAGGTTCATCAACCACAAATAAGAAAATATTTTTTAAAATAGGGTCTCAGTAGTTGAATGGAGAAGTAGGAATGATACACTATTTAAGAGGTCAAACCATCTGAAAGCAATGTCCAAACTTGGCTACATAAGGTAAACTTGGGGGGCTACAGTTATAGCTCAGTAGTAGAGCCATGCCTATCATGTCTGAGGCATTGGGTTTGATCCTCAGCACCACGTAAAAATAAAGGTATAAAAAACCCCACAGAAGTATTATTTAAAAAAGAGGTAAACTTGGAGCCAAGGAATATGGCCTGTTTTTACTAATCCAGTCAAATTCACATCTTTTCTGAATAACCCAGGAAGGCTTCATCAGGCACTCTGCAGGAGTTAACAGTGAACCCAGTTAGGAGTCTAGAGAGGCCCTACTTCAGGATTCTTCCTGCTCTTCCTTTCCTTCTCCAGGGCTCTGAGGAACATGGCAGCCTGAGCCCCAGTAGACACTGACCCCTCCCACCACTCCTCAATACCATGTCCAGGATGAACACAGTGTGGAAAACCAAAGGAGGCCAAAGTCTTCTCAAAGTCCTGAAGTTAAAATGAAGGGAAGCTATCATGTTGGAGAAAGGGCATTGGGGAAGTTCACAAAGACCCAATATTACTACTACAGAACTCCCACTGAGGATGCGCAGCCTGAATTTAATAATGAGAACACAATGAGGAAGACCTGAGAATGAAGGGCAGCCACAAAACAGTGAGTGCTTTTCGCAAAAGGAAAGACAAAGAAAGGCTAAGAAACTGTTCCACACTAAAGGACAGTCAAGAAAGCGACAACCTAAATGCAATGTGCAAGCATGATTTGGAACATGAAAGGATCAGAAGGGTTTTACTGTTGGTTGCTCTAAAAAGACATTCCTGGGACAATTGGTGAAATGTCAACATGCCTCTGTATCAGGCAGCAATACTATGTCAATGTTAAACTTGCAGAATTTCATCACTGCCCTATGATTACATAAGGAAAGTCCTTATTCCTAGGACATGCACACTGCCATGTTCAAGGGCAGAGGGTCTTGATGTCTGTAACTTACAAAGGTTCTGGGGAAAAGCAATGTGTAAATATTTATGGAGAGAAACAGACAAAGGGAATGAACAAAAACATTAATTACTGATGAATCTTGAATCTTGGTACTATTTGTGCAAACTTCTCAGAAGGTTTGCCATTTTTCTAAAGAAAAAAGTTTAAAAGAAAGTCAGAACACATCCTGTTCTGGTTTGGAGACAGCAGGATCACCAGGCACATCATCCAGTCCCTGAGACTTGCTTCCAACAGAGGAGTCCTTCCCAGGTTTGATGGTCAGGCTGTGGGCAGCTGGGCTGCATGCCCTGATGGAGGGGTGAGGGGGATGGTCCCAGCGCTCTCTTGGAAAATGCCACCTTGGCTCTTTTGCATGATACAACTCTCAGGGCTGACTCCTCTCCAGGTTACACCCAGAAGGGAGCAGACTTTTAGAAAAGGATTGTTTTAAACATGTCTTGCTGTGTGCTGGAATGATGCAGTGCCAGTAAGGAGCAGGTGCCACAAGCAGGCAACCATTGCACAGTTCTTCCTTGGAGCAGCATGGCACAAGAAGGGAGCAACCCAAACTTCTGCTCATATGAGGGCTCCTCCAACTGCAAGTGGAAAACGGGCCTTGCTAGTTGCAATTTCCCCGGTGCTGGAGGTAACACACTCCCTGTGCATTTGGGCCACCCAAGGGCAGCAGAGTGGGGCAACTTAGAATGGTCTGTTATTGCAGAGACCATTTTAAGGTCAGGCAGCTGCCAATGTTTCAGACTGGCTGTGGTCCTTTTCCATGCTTGTCTGTATGTCCAAGGAGAATAGTCTGAGGGCTGCTAAACAAAAATTCTTTTGCACCTTTCCTTCTTTCTTTCTACCATTTTATTATTAATTTTTAATGAAAAGGGAAAAAATTCTTCTGGCCCTGAGCCTAAAATCTTGTGATGCTAATCTCTCCTCACTGGCTCTGTGCCATTGCTGTTGGCTCTGTGCCAGTTTAATATCACAGTTGCTGATAGCAGGTTGTGGCAGGGTTTCCATTATGAAGCTCAGCTTTAAAAATGTTCCTGAGATGGAGACATAGGCTTCCAGGCAAAGGGGGCCTCGCCCAGGGCCTGGTCATCCAGGCGTGGGTCAGCAGTCTCCAGCCTGCATGTGCAGACCTCCTCTTAGTCGAATTTAATCATGGTTCTAAAAGTTCTTTGGAAAAGCCAGTTGTCAGTGTGATGCTTCATGTTCTCAATCTCATGCTATCTCTCTGAAGGCACTTGAATCTGGTTGGGGCAAAATGGGTCACTTGATGGCTCAGGGACTAGCTCAGTGGTAGAGTGCTTGATTAGCATGTGCCAGGTGCTGTGTTTGATCCCCAGCATGACCACAAAATAAAAAAGGGTCAAGCAACAAGAACAACAAAGGTAAATGCTACAGTAGGTATTTGAGGAAGGGGTGGTTTTCTTTAAGGTTCAGTAAAGAAAATATCTTTTTTTTTTTAACTATCGTTTTTCATTTCTCTCAATCTCATCTTTTATGTGTGTGTGTGTGTGTATGAGAGAGAGAGAGAGAGAGAGAGAGAGAAAGAGATAGAAAGATAGATAGATAGATAGATAGACAGACAGAAGCAGGGATGTGTGTGAGATATGAACCCAGGGTTTCATTCATGCTAGGCAAGGCCTCTACCACTGAGCTACATCCCCAACCCCTGAAGATCTTTTAAACCAAACTACTGAATAACAGTCTCATTTATCACCCACTGCTCAGTGTTCCATCAACTCAGTCACCCAGAAAGCTTCCATTCCTGAGGATTCACTGAGGTCCACTCTGGCCACGCATCTGCTTCTGGGCAGGTGAGGTTAAATGTGGAAAAAAACTGAGAACTTTGGTTTTGTCAGTTATTAATTTTGTAGCCCTCAGCAATTTATTGAAAATTTTCTCAACAGCAGCGCCTTCATCTGCAAACTCAACATTTCCCTTATGTGTTGTTATGAATGTTAACTGAGATATTACACAGTCCTATGAGTATTACGTATTATCCTTTGGTGCTGTACCTACTGTGGGCTCTGTGAGTGCCCCTTGAATCCACTGGATTTCCTGACAACCATGCAGGAAGATTTTCTCTGTCTGGTACCACAGGAGTTTTCCAACCTGGTTTGAAAAGTGGTCTTCCTGTCCACTAGTTATTATTTTGTTGTTCATTATGATTTCCAGGAATAGTCCACAACAAATACAAGGACTTACAGTACTGACTTCCCTTACAACTAACATAATTTAGAAGACTGGCAGAAGTACATGAGTGGCTAATGCAATTTCCCCTAGCTAAAATCTTCATTAAGAAAAGGTCGAGAGGTTTTCAGGATGAAGATGCAAAACCGAGGAATTCACAACGCACCCGGTGAGCACTCAGGAGTTAAGAACAAGATTTGTTCCCAGGCGGGGCAGAGGCTGCCATTTGGCAGGCGGCATGTGTCCAAGGTCTTGCCCGGACTATGGAAAATTCATAAGTGGTTCAGGACAAAAGCCTTTTGCAGTGCTGTCCTTCTCCACATGGGGAGATATGCTGAGCAGAGCTGGCTGTGGGTATTTTGAGATGTCCTTTGGCACTTGATCTCAGCTGAGGGAGGCACATGGGGACTAAGAGGCAGGAAAAATAAATTGTTCAGACATCAGGCTCTAGGAATAGAGTTCTCTGTTCAACTGTGCTCCTGCCAAGGAGCCCTTGGGCTTATCATTAGCTTTGTGTTATTTTTAACTTGTTTCCTTTGCCTTTGGGTCTCTGGGGCAGTCTTTCTCCTATCATGGTGTTCCCACCCAGATCCTCCTTCAATCTGCTCCTTTTCATGAGAAACATCCCCCTTTCAAGTATCAGCAGCATCCTGCTACTAGCACACTGGCATAACCTTTTGTCTTAGTTTTGTTACTGTAATAAAATACCTGAAATCGGGTAAGCTTAGAAAGAAAGGATTTTTACTTTGGTTCACTGTTCTGGGGAAACAAGGCTGAGGACCCACATTGGGTGATAGCCTTGCTGGCAGTCCCAAGATGGTGCAAGGCATCATATGGCAAGAGACAGGAGTGCATATATACATGTGTGTGGTGTCTCCTGGTCTTTCTCCTAATAAGGCCCTAGGACTTAATCATTGGGCCTCACCCTGGTGACCTTATCTAATCCTAGTCACCTCTGAGAGGCCCCACCTATAAACTCCATGGTTGGATTGTTTTCATCCTCTTAATACCTCACAGAGAGGATAAAATCACAAAACACAAGCCCTTTGGGGGGACATACTAAAACCCTAACCACACCACAGCACCTTCTAATCCTGGGGAATCCCACCTAAGTCAAGTTTCAGGTGACCTACCTCTGTTCTCCTTCCATGTTTGAAGATGTGCAAAAACCAAAGACATGGTTGGAAAGTCATTTTCCTGAATATTCCAGTTGATAAACACCCCTAATAAGGGTAGAGCATCTCTGAGAAAATTCTTAACAAAGAGTTACTGAAAACATACGATGATAAGGATATTATTACCAGCACAATTCTTTTCTGGAGTATTTGCTGTCCTCTAAGACTTGGGAGGAGAAAAAAAAATTTTTTTTCTTTCTACATTTTTTTTTTTTTTAAGATGGAAGGGAATTATTTCCCTTTCCTCACTATAAGCACTTAAACCTTCAACCAGGCTTTAAAAACTCAGGCAGCAGATCCCACATATGGTCTTATAATTTCATTTTTTGGAGCCAAATATAGCACATTCGTTACCTAAGAGCTGGTGCTCTGAGGCCACACTGACCCAGAATGGAGCCCAGTCTGCAAGCTGCTTGCTCTGATCTTATACAGACCACTGGTTCTCACTCGGCCCTGGTGTCAGCTGCAATATGAGAATATTAATAGTTGTAAGGGTCTAATGAGACTAACTATAGACTGGTTAGCAGGTTGCTGGGTTCATGCTTGGTAAACATTATTGCCAATATCCATGTCACTGTCATTATTACTGGGCCACATGTGTGGGGCCTCCATTGTGGTTACTTTTCCCTTGAAGAAGTTACTTCCTTGCTGGAGCCGCTGGTTTACCTTCTGCCCTCTGCATCTTCACACACTGAGAAAGGGATGGTGGTGAGCCTGGTGGCTCCATCTGCACTTTGCAAAAGGGCCATTAGGTGGGGCCCTGTCATCATTGCCCAAGTTAGTAAGTGGCTCTGGCTTTGGACTTTGAAACCTGGGGAAAAGGTGTGAGAGGACTATTGAATTTTGTGATTACTGCTCAGATTGATCAAAGGAACCCACTAGCTGTGGTGTAAGAGGCAGCCCAGAGTCTGCAGTGGCACCTACCTGGTAATTCAGCAACACCACAGCCCCGGAGGGTGGACACTGTGGGCAGCAAGCAAGCCTCACAGAGGGAGTGGAGGACCATATGTCCTCCTTGGAACACTGAGTTCACTATTGAAAAGGCAGTGTGTTTGGAACTACTAATCCATTTCCAGAAAATGATTTCAAAGACTCCTTGGGAGAAAACTTAAAAACACATTAAAATTCCTAGAGATTAGCAGCCAGTGATAGAATAAGTGGCTGTTCTTCCTAAGGTCTCCTCCTCCTCCTAGGCTCAGGCTTTCTAGCTACATGGCTCATTGATGAACCTTGTTGTTCACTGACCACCTCACCTAGCTCCACTAAACGCTACAGACCACACTCAGATTTGACTTTACCCACCCTGTGATTTCAGTGTCTATCTGGTAGTGCACCAGTGCTACAGGTCCAGCCTCTTGATTCCTTTTCCAGGTTTCCTCCAAGACTCTGACTTCCATTCCACTTCAGCTAACCACTCCCCAGCAAGCTCCGCTGTGGTCTTGAGTCTCCCAGAATTACTCCTCTTTTGAAATCTGAAAATGAATTACTTTTTCTCCAACCCCTTGGTCCTTCTCTTCCTTTTGGTCCCAGGCCACCTTCCCCTTCTCACCTCACTGAACTCTCCAATCCCCAAGAGCTTCTGCTGGACTCCAAGGCTCATTTTGACCTTTATTTGCTCAATTTTTCCATACCCTATAAAACCCACCCTGAAAATAAATCCTGAATCAACTCAATGACTTCCTGTGTTGCTGCATGCAGGCTGCAAAGCGCAGCTGGGAAAGAGATGCTGCTATGTGGGCTGGTGGCACTACTCGATCAGAATTTCCCAAATTGCCAGGCTGCCAAGACTGCCAAGCAATCAGCTAGCTCTTCTCACCTATTTCTCACAAAGGTTTCTTTGACCTTCATTTACCCTCTTTCCTGTCTCTTTCCATCCCACTGCATGGCCTTTCTTCCCCAGTTACAGGAAGCTAGAGGCCAGTAGGTTCCTGCTCCACCCTCTGCTTCTTCCTCTTGCCTGGAGGCTCAGCAGGACCATTTCTCTCTGGTTCAGTCTAGAGTTAATATTACTTGATGGACCCCCACTTGCTCCTTAGGTCCCATGCTCTCCCTGAGTTTACTTTTAAAATATAACCCTCCACTGACTTCTTCCAGCCATTGATACTAATGTAATAAGAACCCAACCATGTCATGGCTTAAATGTTCCCACCCAAACTCATGCTGAAATTTAATCCCTTGTTGCAAGGCATTAAAAGAGTGAAAACTTAATCCAACTATGGTATTTGGAGATGGGACCTTTGGGAGGTAATTAAGTTTAAATGAGGACTTAGAGGTGGGGCTCTAATCCAAAGGTTGTTGGCTTCATAAGTAAAGGGGAAATCCAAGCTAGGTCAGTCTGTGTCAATAAGTGATGTCCTGCACTTCTCTGGGACTTGGCAGAGTGTCCCCACCATCAAAAGGACTGCCCAGATGTGCCTCACAATCTTGACATTTCCAACCTTAGGAACAGCAAGCTTATAAACCTCTATTCTTTATAGATCACTCAATTTATAGTATTCAGTTATAGCTACAGAAAATGGAGTTGGACATACCATTAGGTCTGTTGCTTTGTACATGATTTCTTGAGAGTTAAAAAAAAAAAAAAAAACTTTGACAATCTGTAGTTTTCATTACAATGTGTCCAGTCATGGATTTATTTTTTGCTTATCCCCTTAGCATTTAGAGAGGGATTAAAGGGTAGGCAGGCTGCTCGGGGTTAAATCCTACCACCCAGCTGGTTGACCTTGGGTAAGTTACACACATTCTCTCTCTTTTCGAGTTACTGATGTGTAAATGCACAGATCCCAGGGTTATAAGAACATTAATGAGTTAATTCACAGGAAGAATACAGAATGGAATCTAGAAAATAAGTGCTCAATAAGTGTTATTATTATTATTGCTCTAAGTATACTTTGATCTAAGGATCTGTGTCCCTGATTCTAGAAAATTTTTAGTTTTTATTATTTCAAATATTGGTAGCTTTTCTGCCCACTTTCTCCATTATATTTTTCTGCTCCTATAAGACAACTATGTAGCAACTCTATCTTCCCACCTAATTTAACTCTTTCTTGCCCTTCAGTAGTGTGCTGATGGGGACTGAACTCAGGACTCAGACATGCTAGGCAAGTGCTCTACCACTGAGCTACAGCCCCAGCTCTTAACTATTTATATATAAAAATAATTATTAGGGCTGTTAGTATAGCTCAGTGGTAGAGTACATGCTTGCTATGTGTGAGGCCCTGCATTCAATCCTCAGCAAACAAACAAGCCCAAACCCATACAAAAATCTTTCTCTTTTTGTGCAGTGAAAGGGGTTTGTATTCCTCAATACTATCTTCCAGTTCACTAATTATCTCTTCAGTTGTATCTAGCCTCGGGTTTATCATATCTACAGAGTCTCCCATTTTAATCACTCAATCTCCCAATTTCTAACTGATTCTTTTTCAAATCCTTCTTGTTTCTTTTTTCTTCTTTATTTTGCATTCTTTAAAAATGGACATTTTTTATTTTTCCTTCAAGCCACCCAACATACTATTTCAACCAGATTCATCTACAAAATTTTTTTCTTCTCTAGCAAATTCATGTTCCAACCATTGGTCATCTTGGCTATATTTATTAATACTAGGCTTGCAGGGTCTTTTGTTTTTGCTGCTTCTGTCTGTATTTTCCATCTTCAGTCTTCTCATTCCTTATGCCAGTCTGCAGGTTTCACTGTTGCCCTCCATAAGCAAAATCCCAACTTCAAGCTATAGCGCAGGCTGAAACCCTAGGGGCTTATCACCTCCTTCCACCAGTGGGGAGCCCACCCCTGCCTCCTTTATACAGTGAGCCTGGCTCTGCTCTCCCATTTTGCACAGTCACTTTTAGTCCCATTACTTATAAGACTCACATCAATGCCTGCCACTGCCCATCCCCAGAGTCCTGTCACTCTACATCCACCTCTGCCCTCCTAGGCTTCTGACCTATGTAGCTCTATCAATCTGGCTTCCTCTTTTGATATTTTATCTATAACTGCTGTTTGGAACACAGGAGATGCATTAGAACATAAGCCTGTTTCCCATTGAGACAGGATGTCCTGCAAAGGCTTCTCCCTTCCCTGAGTCCCTTTCAGATCCAATTCTTTTCCTTCCGTTCACAGCCAAACATCTGGGAATTCCTCTCTGGTACAGTGCAAGCTGGCTTCTGTCCCCACCATTTCAAAAAAGGTCACCAATGACCTTCTTATTGCTCAATCCCTCAGGACCTTTAAATTTTGTGTTCACTGGACTTGGTTGATGTTATCATTTGCTGACAATGTCTTCCTTGGTGTTCTCACTCTCCTGGGTCTTGGTGACCCTCAAGCATCCCAACTCTCCTGCTATCTCTCAGAGCACTCTTCTTACTCATCCTCATGAAATGCTCTTTTATTTCTCTCTTTAAATATTGGTCTTCCCACAGTTTCCATTCCATTCACGTGTTCTTGGGGAAATATCCTCCATTTCTATGATTTCAAAATTATCTTTATTTTTAACCCAAATTATATCTCTAGGTCTTGGCTTTACATTTCCTACTGGTTATTTTCACTAAAATTTCCATGAGTATTTCAAGTTCAACTGGACGAAAACTGAACTGCTCAAACTCTCTTGTCTTGGTCTTCTCTTGCTATAATAAAATACCCTAGACTGGCAGCTTATGAACAACAGAAATTCATTTCTTACAGTTCTAGAGGCTGGGAAGTCCAAGATCAAGGCAGTTTTGGTGTTTGGCAAAGGCATACTCTGTGGCTCATGGATGGTACTTTCTTGCTGAGTCCGCACATGGTGGAATGAGTAAGGATCTCTATAGCCTTTTTTATAAGGGCACCAATTGTTTTCATGAGGGCTCCACCCTTAAGGCTATCACCTCCCAAAGGCCCTGCCTCCTAATACCATCACTGTATGTGTGTGTGTGTGTGTGTGTGTGTGTGTGGTGGGGGTAGGATTTCAATAGGAAATTGGTGGGGGAAAGGGGAACCAGCATTCAGACCATTGTATCTCCTAAGCCACTTGAAAATATTCCTTGTTATAGTTGGTGACACCAATACCAATCCATGACAAAAACTTGAATTAAAACTAGCTAGGCATGATGGTGCTTGCTTGTAATCCCAGCAGCTTGGGAGGCTGAGGCAGGAGGATCGAAAGTTCAAAGATAGTCTCAGCAATTTAGCAAGGCCCTGAGCAACTCAGCGAGACCTTGTCTCTAAATAAAATACAAAAAAGTGCTGGGGATGTGGCTCAGTGGTTAAGTGTCCCTGGGTTCAATCCCTAGTACAAACAAACAAAATACCCAAAAAACTAAACAGTTGACTCTGGAGTCAGCTACTGTATCCCATTTTCTAATTAATCCTCTCCATTTCTACAGTCAATGTTTTAAATCTTGGGACAACCTCCCCCTCATCTGAGAGGCTGTCAAAGTCACCTGTGTTCTCATTAACCTCTCCCTGTACCATAACCCTCCCTGTCCTTCCAGTCTCAAACTCCTTCCTATGGACCAAATTAGGCTGCAATGAATAACAACATTTGCCTCCCTATCAGACTGATAACTCCTGGTGTTAAATAGAGGCTCCACAAATGTTTCTTGTACAATGAATTAATGCACCATTGAGACAATTCTCTACTTTCAATATAAAACAAAGGACAACTCAGATTCTCACCCTGAAATGAGGACAAGGTATGGAATATAATGGTTATTTAGTAAATATCTATGATCTGTCAGAAAGGACAAATGGCTTACATCCATTATTTGATTCAGAACATTCTTTGTCATTTAAAAAACTAACCCAAGGGAATAAGGAAAATTAAGGGGGAAGAGTCTTTAAGCCACAAGAATTTACTAGACCTCTACAGAATACAGAACACCCAAGGGAATAGTCTTCAAACCAGAACACTTTACAGTCTTGTCATTTCAGAACACTGAGTGGGAAAACCATGAGCCTATCTAGGTCTGTTGCAAACAGGTCTGACTCCATCTCTCCAGCCAGTGTTGCCAGCCCTTGAGACACTGTAGGCCTCCTCAAGTACATCAGCTGACCTCACAGCATGAGAAACTGTTCAAGCACAGGAACGTTTCTGCCCAATAAATCCACTTCTAGGTTTCATTCAATGTAATTAAACATTCATTACCTGTAGGGACACTGGTGTGGTATAAGATAAAACAGGAAGAGTTGGAAAGTCCTTTACTCTGGGTATTCCTAGTTGCGTAAGGGTATAATATGATTTTTACCTATTGTACATTCTGTTCCTTGACATCCCACAGTACAAATGTATAAAAGTGGGTTCTACAAGCTACAATCTTTAGGGCAATTAGGGAATACATCTGGCAAAAAACATAGCTCTCAAAAATCTGTACTCAGAAGAAGTCATGTGTGTGGCTAGTAAATCATCCATTCCAAGACACCCAGATGGCTCTAAGCAAATTTAGTTGGGTGCTAAAAAGAAGGTTTCCCCCACAGATCAAAATTAAGTTACTAGAAAAAGTAAATCTTTCCAGTGTCCTTCATTTCCAAGGACCTTTCTCATTGTTTCATATTTCATTTCAATATTTCACTCTAGTTTTAACATGCTAATCAAGGTGAAGGTGAGTCCGTAACAAACTCATGAGAGGTTTCTGAACCTAGATATGATAATAAACCATTTCAGCACTGAGTGATCAATTATGTGGTTTCACCCAGGAGTATCTATTCCGTGATGGCATTTAGCTGTGCTTTTCAACATCTATTTGCTACTAATCTGATGGGCATAACTTGAGATAATTAAAATTACTCCAGATAATGGTTTTCCTATTCCAAAGGCATTTATGACCATCTCTTTAAAGGGCTGGGAACAACATAAAATATTTTCTGATGCAGTTCCATAAAGTTTATATTTAATAAGTTTATGTACCAAATCTCCATAAAATCTGATGGAATATAAATAGTCCTTCAATAGGTGTTAGTGGGGAAATATGATTTAAATACGATCTAATAGCTTAATATTGTTCAGATAGCACTGTTATCAGTCTCAGAAGATCAGGTACAGGATTTGGTGAGTAACAGCTGCCACGCTGGTTGGGTACCAAGCAGAGCCTGTGTGAAAGCAAAGGAGCAGATAGAAGTAGCACTTTCAGTGAATCAAAAATAAAAACTTGCTTTGAAAATGCATTCATTGGAAATCATTAACTTCTTTTCCCTAAATTCAGCTTTCACAATCCTCTGACCCCACATTTTTTAAGAGACTAAAATACTAGCCAAGACTTTGTCCTTGAAGGTGTGTTTATCAGATAGATGCCACCCAGGGATTTTGGAGAGCAATCTATCTTACAAAGATGATGGCTCTGAACCTACAAAGGAAAGACGATTCAAGGAAAGACATTCAACTGTTCCCCTTTCAGACCTCTGTCAAGTCATTTGCATTACTAGGAAGCCTGGCAGTGTCTTGGAAGAAGTTAACAAACAACTTTTCAGGACTGAACGATGGAATAGCTTATTCTTCAGTGATTTTTCTATGGCAGAATCCAGATCAGTGTGCACATTTTGTACGCAAACACCCTACAGTGCTTAAGTTCACTTATGACGGACATCTCGACATCCTGGGCAGGAGGAGGTATCACGCTGAATTAACTCATTATGTCACTGAATCTAAGATGCCACCAGTTATACCACCACCACCACAAAAAAAAAAAAAAAAAAAAGTGCCATCACGTATGCATGGTAAGATGCCATCAACTCTAATGTGCTCCACTTTCAGGTTGCTAAAACATGAAAATCAAGGGCGGCATTAGAATTGGTGAAATATGGAAATACCAGTCATGGCAAATGTTGACCACCTACTATGGGTACCAAATAGGGTTCTGTGTACTTTTCATGATTCACATAGCTAATCCTTGTAAGTATCTTATGAGTAGGAATCGACATGATACCTGTCACACAGAGATGAAGGAACATGTCTGAACCAGCTGCTAAGTGGCTGATCTGGGAATGAAATCCCACTGGTCAGCCTCCTTTATCCATCACACCTTTATCCTATTGATTACTAACTTGACTGACAGGACAGGGTGCTCTCACCTCTTGAGGTAGAGCTGTGCCATGCAGGATCCCCTCCAGGAGACTGAGACTCAAGGAAGGACGGTCTCTGAAACCCAAACTCCCAATCTCCAGGTAAGAGGCCACTAAGTAAAGAGTCTGGTGCTTGGTCTAGTGGCCACTCCCCTTCTCCACCTTGGAAAAGAACAAGAGCCTCCAGGGACATGTGACTTATCAACTCAAGTCTCATGATGCCTATGGATGGTGGAAAAATAAGTAGGAATTGTGGACTTCAGCCAAGGATCATATTAAAAGCAGCCACTCACCTCAACTCAAGAACATATGCAAACATTTGGTCATTTTCATTCCAATTCTGCCCCCTTTCTAAAAAAAGAAAGTTTCACACCTGACAGTTGAAAGCCCTTCATCCACTCCAGACTGACATTTATTGTGAATTAGTGAATTTGGTTCACATTTTTTGGAAACTTTATATTTATAAATATGTAAATATACCCATAAACAATATGGACTTAAATTATTTAAATGGTTTCCATACTTAGGTTTGTAAACTCCTTTTAGAGTTTATCCTTGAATATAGGGTAATATAGCTAAGGATCTATTATTTTATTTTTCCATATGAAATGTCAATTGAACCCAGGTTACTTTAGAAATCCACTGATTTGAGACACCTTATTTATTATTATCAAACTCCCATTATTGGCTGAGGTTTATTTCTGTCTTTGTGCTTATAGCACTCTATGATTTTGTTATCTAATAAGATGAATCTCCCTTCTTTGTTTAAAATTTGTCCTGGTTATTTTATTCATCTACTTGATTTTATAATCAATTTATGACAATCCTGCAGAGATTCTGCTTGGAATTGTGTTTCATTTGGAGATTAATTTAGGAAATAATTTATTTTTTAATAACTTATTTTTCAATACTATTAGTCTTCCTATCCATGAGAATGAGGTACTTACATTAACTCAGTTCTTTGTTATTCCCTCTAATAAGAATTTTGTTTAGAGTCATCTTCTTTTCACATTGCCACCATAGTTACCTTTTTTTTTCTAGTTATGGGGATTGAACCAGAGGTACTTAACCACTGAGCCACATCTCCAGCCCTTTTTATATTTTATTTTGAGACAGGGTCTCACTAAGTTGCTTGGGCCTCACTAAGTTGCTGAGGCTGGCTCTGAACTCAAAATCCTCCTGCCTCAGCCTCCAGAGCTGCTTGGATTGTAGGCATGCACCACCATGCCTGGCAAGAATTAATATTTTGTAATTAATTATTACTCACATCTGGAATAACAGTGATATTTATAAGTATCTGTTATCTAGCACCCTGCTGAACTCATTTTAAATTATTTAATATTTTAACAATTAAAGAGAATTTGTAAATTCTCTTAGGTTTTCAATTTAGACACATCATCTACAAATGAGAAAAATTTTAATCTTTAGTTATATTCTTTATGTCATTTGTTTCAATTTCAATAATTCATTGTAATTTTAAATTTTAATATAATTTCAAATTTAGCGAAAAATTTTGAAGATTGTAAAAAGCAAAAGAAAACCCTGAACACCCTTTACTCTGATTCTTGAATCGTTAATATTTGTCTTTTTCACACTGGAGAGTATGTTGCAGATATCATGTCCCTTCACTCCTAAATATTTCAGGATAAACTTCCTAACAAAAGGTAATTTTCTTACGTTACTACAGTACAATAATCAAAATGAGGGAGTTTAGAACTGGTGAGATAGCTCAGTCAGTGGAGTGCTTGCCTTGTAAGCACAAGGCCCTGAGTTCGAACCCCAGCACTGCAAAAAAAAAAAAAAAAAAAAAAAAGGGAGTTTAACACTGACATAATACTAACACTATCATCTAAGCCACAGTCCACATTCAAATTTTGCCAATGACCCAGTAACCTTCAGTTCAGGGACCAGTCCAAGATCAGATGTTGCATTTAGCTGTCTGGTCTTTCTAGTCTTCTTACCTAAAATGATTTGTCAGCCTTTGTCTTTAAGATGTGGACTGGGGAAGCATTGGCCAGTTATTTCATAAAATCCTATCAGTTTGTCTGTGTGTGAAATTTTCTTATGATTTGATTTCAGTTATGCATTTTGAAGCAAAAACACCACAGAAGTAATAGTGTGTGTTTTTTAGTACATCATTCCTGATACTGACTGATAATGTTATGGACATTTGGTTGAAATTTAACTTTCTATTTTTTAATTTTAATTTTTACTTCTTTGTGGTGGTGGTGCTGGGGATAGAACCCAGGGGTACTCAACCATTGAGCTACATTCGTGGCACATTTTTTTGTTTGTTTTGTTTTAATTTTGTGAAAACAGGTTTTGCTAAGTTTCTAAGGCTGGCCTTGAACTCGGGGGATTCTCCTGCCTCTACCTCTCAAGTAGCTGGTATTATAGGCATTATACCAGGCTTCTCTTTTGTAAAATTACTTATATTGCTCATCCCATAAATAATTTGCAGAGAAATACTTTAAGATTACATAAAAAATCTTGTTTCTTATCAAAATTTTGTGCAAGTTTCAGCATCCAATGATGTTTACTGCATAAATCAATTACGATGTTTGCAAATGGTGATTTTCTTCTCTATTTTTCATCTTTCTTCTACATTTGTTTATTTCCTCAAACTTACATTACACAGAAAATAGCTTCAGTATTGTTAGCCCATACTATGGTAAGAAACAAACTTATGATTAGGAATTCAATGTTTATTTACAATTCTTATTGTACTTAGAGTGAGGATACAGAGTCAACATTCTGTGTAATTAAGGACTACTTAGGGTAGATATTTCCCCCTCCCCTTCATTGTGGTTATTTTATTAATTTAAAATATATTTAGACTCACATATTTCTGTTTATATTCTATTTTAGAGTGTCTCTCCACCCCCTTTCCCATCCTTGTTGATTTGATTTTATTATTTTCAGTGTGGGAGACATTAACATGACTTCAAAAGTTGACCTATTCAAAAAGGCACATGCCCCCAGAATAGTGCTTCCCTCTCTCTCCTCCGTTCCCACCCACCCACTGCAAGTGGCCAAACTCATTAGTTTTCATTTCCTTTTATAAAACCAGTGGATAATGTGCACATTTTCTTTTCTTCCAAAAAGGAAAACCATGAAGTTTCCACAAATTTGTATGCCATTATCATGCAGGGACTTTATTTTCTCTGCATCATACCAGTTTTAGAACATTTTTACCATCAAAGCAGATATTCTTTTTCTTTTCATATTGTTTATCTAGTTTCTTTCTAAAACATTGAATAGTAGGGGTAATAGCAGGCATCCTTGTCTTGTTCCCGACTTGGTTTAATGACTTATGTTCCAATACAAACTTATTTGAGCATCCACCACATACCACAAGAAAGATGTGGTGTCTGCCCTCACAGAACTCTAACTTAGTTGGAAAGAGAGACAGTTAAATAAGCAACTCAATACAGCCTAAGTACTGTGGTTGGGGAGGTACTAATTTGTTGTTGTAGAAATACACAGGTGAGGTGCCTACCCATACTCTAGCCCTTAGTACAGTTGTATACTTACAAGTCTAGTCTGAAACATCCCAGATGGCTGCAAAACTCTAGGGCACAGCTGGGAGTGCAAAATTAGTAAGAACCTAGGGTTCTTAAATTCAAAAAACCCTCCTCTTCATAAATACATTTTGGGTAAATAGAAAACAGTGATGATCAGGCTTTTTTTTCTGTTTCATTAATGAAATATGGACATAACAAATGAGAGAGAAGATGTAAAACTTGCTACACTGCACCAAAAGGAAAATTAAAGATTTTGTGACCTTGTGTAAATTATTTAACATCTGTTGCAATAGGTGAATAGCTCTTTGATATTATAAGACATTTTTCTTCTCTCTTTTTTTTTTTTGTACTGAGGATTGAACCCAGAGGACACTTAACCACCGAGCCACATCCCTAGCCCTTTTTTATTTTTTATTTCAAGACATGGTCTTGTTGAACTGCTTAGGAGCTCACTAAGTTGCTGAGGCTGGCCTCAAACTTGTGATCCTCCTGCCTAAGCCTCCCAAGTTGCTGGGATTACAGGCATGTATCACTATGCCTGGCTATTAGACATTTTTTTTTTTTTTTTTTTATTGTAAACAAATGGGATACATGTTGTTTCTCTGTTTGTACATGGCGTAAAGGCATACCATTTGTGTAATCATAAATTTACATAGAGCAATGTTGTTTGATTCATTCTGTTATTTTTTCCCTTCCCCCCACCCCTCTTTACCCTCTATACAGTAGTTCCTTCCTCCATACTTGCCCCCCTCCCTAACCCTAACTCTAACCCTTCCCTCCCCCCCCATTATGTGTCATCCTCCACTTATCAGCGATATCATTCGTCCTTTGGCTTTTTGAGATCGGCCTATCTCACTTAGCATGATATTCTCCAATTTCATCCATTTGCCTGCAAATGTCATAATTTTATCATTCTTTATGGCTGAGTAATATTCCATTGTATATATATACCACAGTTTCTTTATCCACTCATCAATTGAAGGGCATCTAGGTTGGTTCCACAGTCTGGCTATTGTGAATTGAGCAGCTATGAACATTGATGTGGCTGTATTTCTGTAGTATGCAGATTTTAAGTCCTTTGGGTATAGGCCAAGGAGTGGGATAGCTGGGTCAAATGGTGGTTCCATTCCAAGTTTTCTAAGGAATCTCCACACTGCTTTCCAGAGTGGCTGCACTAATTTGCAGCCCCACCAGCAGTGTATGAGTGTACCTTTCTCCCCACATCCTCGCCAACACCTGTTGTTGCTCGTATTCTTGATAATCGCCATTCTAATTGGGGTGAGATGGAATCTTAGGGTGGTTTTGATTTGCATTTCTCTTATTACTAGAGATGTTGAACATTTTTCCATATGTTTGTTGATTGCTTGTAGATCTTCTTCTGTGAAGTGTCTATTCATTTCCTTAGCCCATTTGTTGACCGGACTATTTGAATTCTTGGAGTAGAGTTTTTTGAGTTCTTTATAGATTCTGGAGATTAGTGCTCTATCTGAAGTATGATTGGCAAAGATATTCTCCCACTCTGTAGGCTCTTTCTTCGCATTGCTGATAGTTTCCGTTGCTGAGAGAAAGCTTTTTAGTTTGAATCTATCCCAGTGGTTGATTCTAGCTTTTATTTCTTGTGCTATGGGAAAGGAAGTCTGGTCCTAGACCAACAAGGTGAAGATTTGGACCTACTTTTTCTTCTATAATCTGCAGGGTCTCTGGTCTGATTCCGAGGTCCTTAATCCATTTTGAGTTTAGTTTCGTGCATGGTGAGAGATATGGGTTTAGTTTCATTCTGTTGCATATGGATTTCCAATTCTCCCAGCACCATTTGTTGAAGAGGCTATCTTTTCTCCATTGCATATTTTTGGCCCCTTTGTCTAGTATGAGAAAATTGTATTTATTTGGGTTTGTGTCCGTGTCCTCTATTCTGTACCATTGATCTACCTTTCTATTTTGGTACCAATACCATGCCGTTTTTGTTACTATTGCTTTGTAGTAGAGTTGAAGATCTGGTATTGCGATACCCCCTGTTTCACTCTTCCTGCTAAGGATTGCTTTAGCTATTCTGGGTTTCTTATTCTTCCAGATGAATTTCATAATTGCTTGCTCTATTTCTGTAAGGTACACAATTGGGATTTTAATTGGAATTGCATTGAATTTGTATAGCACTTTAGGTAGTATGGCCATTTTGACAATATTAATTCTTCCTATCCAAGAACATGGAAGATCTTTCCATCTTCTAAGGTGTTCTTTAATTTCTTTCTTTAGTGTTGTATAGTTCTCATTGTAGAGGTCTTTCACCTCTTTTGTGAGATTGATTCCCAAGTATTTTATTTTTTTCGAGGCTATTGTGAATGGGGTAGTTTTCCTAATTTCTCTTTCTGAAGATTCATCACTTATGTATAAAAATGCGTTGGATTTATGGGCATTGATCTTGTAACCTGCTACTTTACTGAAATCACTTATGAGTTCTAAGAGTTTTCTGGTGGAATTTCCAGGTTCCTCTAAATATATAATCATGTCATCAGCGAACAGGGATAGTTTGAGTTCTTCTTTTCCAATTCGTATCCCTTTAATTTCTTTGGTTTGTCTAATTGCTCTGGCCAGAGTCTCAAGAACGATGTTGAATAGAAGTGGTGAAAGAGGGCATCCCTGCCTTGTTCCAGTTTTTAGGGGGAATGCTTTCAGTTTTTCACCATTTAGAATGATATTAGCCATGGGCTTAGCATAAATGGCCTTTACAATGTTAAGGAATGTTCCCACTATCCCTATTTTTTCTAGTGTTTTGAGCATGAAGGGGTGCTGTATTTTATCAAATGCTTTTTCTGCATCTATTGAAATAATCATGTGATTCTTGACTTTAAGTCTATTAATATGGTGAATTACGTTTATTGATTTCCTGATGTTGAACCAACCTTGCATCCCTGGGATGAAACCCACTTGATCATGGTGCACTATCTTTTTAATATGTTTTTGTATGCGATTTGCTAAAATTTTGTTGAGAATTTTTGCGTCGATGTTCATTAAGGATATTGGTCTGAAATTTTCTTTCCTTGATGAGTCTCTGTCTGGTTTAGGTATCAGTGTGATATTGGCTTCATAGAATGAGTTTGGGAGGGTTCCCTCCTCTTCTATTTTATGGAATACTTTGAGAAGTATTGGAATGAGCTCTTCCTTAAAGGTTTTGTAGAACTCGGCTGAGAACCCATCTGGTCCCGGACTTTTCTTTGTTGGTAGGCTTTTGATGACTTCTTCTATTTCAGTACTTGAAATTGGTCTATTTAAATTGTTTATGTCCTCCTCATTCAGTTTAGGCAATTCATATGTCTCTAGAAACCTGTTGATGTCTTCGAAATTTTCTATTTTGTTGGAGTATAGATTTTCAAAATAGCTTCTAATTATGTTTTGTATTTCCATCCTGTCTGTTGTGATATTTCCTTGTTCATTCCGAATTTTAGTGATTTGGGTTTTCTCTCGTCTTCTCTTTGTTAGTGTGGCTAAAGGTTTATCAATTTTGTTTATTTTTTCGAAGAACCAACTATTTATTTTGTCAATTTTTTGTATTGTTTCTTTTGTTTCAATTTCATTGATTTCAGCTCTGAGTTTAACTATTTCCTGTCTTCTACTACTTTTGGTGCTGTTCTGTTCTTCTTTTTCTAAGGCTTTGAGTTGTAGTGTTAGGTTGTTTATTTGTTGAGTTTTACTTCTTTTATTAAATGCGCTCCATGAAATAAATTTCCCTCTAAGTACTGCTTTCATAGTGTCCCAGAGATTTTGATGTTTCTTTGTTCTCATTTACCTCTAAGAATTTTTTAATTTCCTTCCTAATATCTTCTGTTATCCATTCATCATATAATAGCATATTGTTTAATCTCCAGATGTTGGAATAGTTTCTGTGTTTTACTCTTTCATTTATTTCTAACTTCAATCCATTATGATCTGATAGAATACATGCTAGTGTCTCTATCTTCTTGTATTTGCTAACATTAGCTTTGTGGCATAATATATGGTCTATTTTAGAGAAGGATCCATGTGCTGCTGAGAAGAAAGTGTATTCACTCTTGGTTGGATGGAATATTCTATAAATGTCCGTTAAGTCTAAATTATTGATTGTGTTGTTGAGATCTATGGTTTCTTTGTTCAATTTTTGTCTGGAAGATCTGTCCAGTGGTGAGAGCGGCGTGTTAAAATCACCTAGTATTATTGTGTTGTGGTCTATTTGGTTTCTGAAATTGAGAAGGATTTGTTTGACATACATAGATGAGCCACTGTTTGGGGCATAGATGTTTATGATTGTTATATCTTGCTGATTTATGCTTCCCTTAAGCAGTATGAAATGACCTTCTTTATCCCTTCTGACTAACTTTGGCTTGAAGTCCACATTATCGGAAATGAGGATGGATACTCCAGCTTTTTTGCTGAGTCCATGTGCATGGTATGTTTTTCCCCATCCTTTCACCTTTAATCTATGGGTATCTTTTTCTATGAGGTGAGTCTCTTGCAGGCAACATATTGTTGGATCTTTCTTTTTAATCCAGTCTGCCAGTCTATGTCTTTTGATTGATGAATTCAGGCCATTAACATTCAGGGTTATTATAGAGAAATGATTTGGTTTCCCGGTCATTTGGTTCATTTTTAAAATTTTGTTTATTTATTTGTTTGACACAACTTGTTTCCTCCTTTATTTGACAATTCCTTTAGGATAATTCCTCCCTTTGCTGATTTGCTTCTTTGTTTTTCATCTCTTCCTCATGGAATATTTTGTTGAGAATGTTCTGTAATGCTGGCTTTCTTTTTGTAAATTCTTTTAGCTTTTGTTTATCATGGAAGGATTTTATTTCATCGTCAAATTTGAAGGTAAGTTTTGCTGGGTATAAGATTCTTGGTTGGCATCCATTTTCTTTCAGGGCTTGAAAAATGTTGTTCCAGGACCTTCTAGCTTTTAGGGTCTGGATTGAAAAATCTGCTGATATGCGTATTGGTTTCCCCCTGAATGTAATTTGGTTCCTTTCTCTCACAGCCTTTAAAATTCTGTCTTTATTTTGTATGTTAGGTATTTTCATTATAATGTGCCTCGGTGTGGGTCTGTTGTAATTTTGTGTATTTGGAGTCCTGTAAGCCTCTTGAACTTGATTTTCCATTTCATTCTTCAGATTTGGGAAATTTTCTGATATTATTTCATTGAATAGGTTGTTCATTCCTTTGGCTTGTTTCTCTAGACCTTCCTCAATCCCAATAATTCTCAAATTTGGCCTTTTCATGATATCCCATAGTTCTTGTAGATTCTGTTCATGATTTCTTACCATCTTCTCTGTTTGTTCAACTTTGTTTTCAAGGTTAAATATTTTGTCTTCAATGTCTGATGTTCTGTCTTCCAGGTGTTCTATCCTATTGGATATGCTTTCTATGGAGTTCTTAATTTGGTTTATTGTTTCCTTCATGTCAAGGATTTCTGTTTGGTTTTTTTTCAATATCTCTAACTCTTTATTGAAATGATCTTTTGCTTCCTGTATTTGCTCTTTTAACTGTCGATTGGTGCGATCATTCAATGCTTGCATTTGCTCTTTCATCTCATCGTTTGCTTCTCTGATCATTTTAATTATGTACATTCTGAACTCCTTTTCTGTCATTTCTTCTGCCATGCTGTCATTGGGTTTTATTGATGTAACATCTAGATTTGTTTGCAGCATTTTCTTTCCTTGTTTTCTCATATTGTTCAGATATCAGTGGACCGCTGAGATATTGCAGATTTCCTCTGTTGATTTACAATGTCTCTGAAGATTTCTATATATATCCCCTCTTAGCCTTCAGTAGGCTGAAGTCTTGGAGGAAGTTGATAATGCGGTGCTCCACAAGGAAGCTGCCTCTCTAGGAGTGGTGGCCTTCAGGTGGGGTATATTCCCTGCTAGTGGGCAGAGGTGCCTCCACTTGTTGACCAATGGTCATCCAAAGGGGACCTAGGCTGTGGGCTGAGGCAAGGCCTGTTTGGGCCTGTGTCTCTGGTTTTACCGTCCTTGTGGGGAAACCTCACCAGGCAGGGAAGACTCACCCAGTGGGGAGGTCTCGCTGGTCAGTTTCCTCCTAGAGGTTCCCCTCAATTTACAGCTACTGCCTGGGCTGGGCTGCCTTCCTCTGCAAAGTTTCCAGGGGCCCAGCCCTACCTCCTGGGCCTGGGAGCCTCACCCTTCGCAGATGAATCTCCTTAGGCTGCCCCTCCTCAGAGAATTTGCCCATAGGCCTGGAACCTTCTCTCCGCCCTAAGCCTGTCTCTGTGCGGCTCTTCCACCCAGAAGCCTCCTAGATCCTGGGACCCTGTTCTGCACCTAATCGCCTGGCTGCGTGGCCCCTCCTCTGAGCAGCCACCTGTGGCCCCGAACAATCGCTCTGAGTCCCAGAGACCCGCCACAGGCCTCTTCCTCCAGACAGCCGCCTAGTATGCCGGTGCGGTCACTAGGAGTCCAAGAAACTCACTTCGTGCCTCCTCCTCCCACCAACCACCCGTAGCCCGGGGCAATCAATCACTCCGAGTCGAAGTGACCCTCCCCGTTCCTCCTTCTTCTCCAGATAACCCCCCGGGTGTTCAGGAGCAGTCCCTCTGAGTGGCTCTGAATCCACGTGACCCGCTGCATGGGTCCTCTGGGCACCGCCCGGAGCTCTGGTGCGGCCACTCAAGACCAAGCGTCCCACCACGCTTCTCCTCCAGGCAGCCCCCCTGTGTTCAGGAGCTGTCACTTTAAGACCAAACAACTCACCACTCGCCTTCTCCTCTGAGCAGCCGCCTGGAGCGCTAATGCAGTCACTGCGAGTCCAAAGGACCCGCCGCGCTCCTTCTCCTCCTTCTCCTACTCCTCCGGGCAGGCCCCGGGGTTCAGAAGTGGTCAGAGTCCAAACAGCTCGCCACGCAGCCCCTTCTCTGGCAACCGCCTGTAGCTCCCATGTAGTCACCCGAATCCAAGCGGCCGCTCCTCTTCCTCCTCGTCCTCAGGGCAGGCCCCGGTGTTCAGAAGCGTCGTTCTGATTCCAAACAGCTCGCCGCGCAGCTTCTCCTCTGGCAACCGCCTGCAGCTCTGGCGCAGTCTCTCCGAATCCAAGTGGCCACGCTCCTCTCCTCCTCCTCAGGGCAGGCCCCGGTGTCCTGAGTCCACACAGTTCTCCCCGCCACTCCTCCCCCGGGCAGCCGCCGGAGCCCCAGTGGCTGCTCCGAGTCCCAGCGCTGTGCCGAGCGGCCTCCTCTACGGCGCTCCCAGCTATCCGAGTTCACTGCTCCAGCGAGGGGAGGGGCGTCTCGCCGGCAGTTCTATTTCACAAAGTTTCCTGCGTTCCGGGACCCCCGTCCCATCCGGGATGCCCCCCCAGGGAGTGAGAGTCACCCGGCTGCTTTGAGTTGGTCCTAAGCGTCCCAATATCTCCTCTCTTGAATCCTGAGTCCTGGAGCAACACGAAATGCAGCCACCCTCTAGGCCGCCATCTTGAAAACCCCCGACATTTTTTTTTTTTTTGAAGAAAAAAAATACATGTATGAATATTTTTTTTTGAAACATATGAGAGTAAGAGAATGCTACATAATACTTCATTCCTAAATATGTCAACATGTATCTTCTAAGACTGAAGACATTCTCCTGCCTACTCACTACATAATGATCACAGGCAAGAAATTTAACATTGATTCAGTAGTAGACCACACTGTTACCCAATATATGGTCCATATGCAAATATCTCCAGTTGTCTCAATAACATCTTTTCTTGCTTGATACATGCTCTCTACCCCAGTCCAGGACTGAATCAAATTCCTTTAGTGTTACTTAATTTAGGACAGTTCTTGTTTTGCTTTAGTTTTATTTTTTTATGATATACTTATTTTAAGAGTTTGGACAGTTGTGTTGTAGAGTGTCCCTTATTTTGTAGAGTGTCTGATTATTTCCTTACGATTGCATCCAGGTTAAACATTTTGGCAAGGGTAATCATAGGTAAGGCTGTGTCCGCTGTATGTCACAATGACAGGCTTTATTATGACAATGTGTCCCATTATAAGTGATGCAAAATTTGCTTCTTGAGGTATCCACTAGACTTCTCCATGTTTATTATTAGTATACAATGTCTGTAATGGTACTTTGAAACAGTATGAATGTCCTATTCTCTAATACTTGTTTCATTCAGTGGTTTAGTGTCCATTAATGACTCAATTATTACTATGGTCGTTGCAAAATGGTCATCCAGACCTGGACACTTGGTCTTCCTTTTCTAGCTCTGATCTCTAGTTTCCCAACCATAATTCTGCCCCATCTCTTTGATTATGCTGCCTCTGACCAGCCAGGTTAAGTGTCTTCTTAACCTTTGGTACTAACGTGTTAATATGTGGGGCTTTCTGAATTTATCACAGCCTGGGTGAACCAGGCCCAGAGAGAAAGCGAATACCTCTTTAAGCTGTATCTGTTCATAATAATGGGTACTAGCAACAATTCTAGGTCCTCTGAATGTCCAGGTAAGCTGCATTGTGATGATGTCTCTGAGCATCAGAAAGCCAATCAGCATGCTGGACAGAAATTCCTTGTGCTTATGTTTTTTTTAGCATCCAGCTCTCAGATCACAAATTGTACCACAAATAGCAATGGCCAGATCTTAAGGAATCAAACATGATCTGCTTTCTATTGTCCTCAAAATGATACCATTAGACACAGATTGAGTAATGACATTGACTTTCCACTTCACAGGCCAAAGTGGATAATAATCCTTCCAAACTCAAATGGGGGTGGTTTTGTGCAGCCTTCTTTTTGCCGTGCACTGACATTAGAGAAAATTGCAGATTTTGTAGGTGGCTGGTTATAATAATCTAAGGTTAAAAACAGAACCATAAAAGTTGAAGACATCAGAGATCAGAGATGTCTAAAAATAAAGTAAATGCTTTCTTCTTTCTATAATCCTCAATTAGAAGCCATTTAAGGAAAAGATAATCAACTCCAGAGACTTGTAAATATGATTCTACAGTTCTCTCTGGCATGACTACTTCACAAATTAATTTTAGTACATTTGGAGATGTGCTAATAAATTATTTTACCCTACTTCTATCCGTGTTGCCCTCTGGATGTCATAAATGTTAATAATGAAGCAAACTTCATGATGACTAGTGGAGTAGTAAATCCTTGATCAATATGGCTCTCCTAAAATGATGGTGACATGCCCTTTTTGTCAGCTAGTAATTTCCAGGGGAAGATATTGGAGTCAGTGGGAGAACATTTCTGGCCAGTTCTCCAAGGCAATGCAAATTGAGCCCTGTCAACTCATTCAGATGTTTACGCAGTTCATTTAAAAGAATCTCTACTTTTTCTGGTAAACGTCTGTAGTCACTAAATGAAAGAGTCTCATTTCCTAAAACCAAGAACAATTCCATGATTGAAAATGAGTCTTAACCAAGCTAATAATCAGAAACTGGATTTGAAAGCCATGGGAAGATCTTTCTCAGGACCTGAGAGCTTGCCAAAGTGGAACATCTGGAACCTTCTGTTTTTTGTCACTCACTCCATGGATAATCTAGTCCATTTCTATCCATGAATCATGACTTATGTGTTCTCTGAATTCCAGGTTCAAGTATCCAACTGCCTACCTGCCATTTCTCTGGAAAGTCTCACTGGAAACTCAAACATTATGTCTAAGATGGTGCTCCTGGTTTTCCTCTCACATCTGCTTCTGCACTGTTCCAGGGAGGGCAAGGGTACCACTACTCACTCAGTCAACAGACTAAGTTAGAAATCCTGAGGCCTTCCTAATTTTGTCCACCTCTCATGGCCTGCAACAATTACACCAGAAAGTCAGTCTGCTTCCAAAATCTATCCATCCCTTCCTTTTACATCCGCTGTCATCACTCCAGCCCAATCTATCATTTAGGTCTGGATTATTGCAGCAGCCTGTCAGCTAGACTCCTGCAAGCTTCCATTCTTACTCACTGTCTATAGAATGGTAAGGAAAACCACCCCCACAAATGTAAAAGCATATATCACCCAATATAACATAGGATCCTAATCTGGATTCTGGAATGGAAGAAAGAGGATGTTGGGCATCAGTGGGAAAACTGGTAAAATCCCAATAGTCTTTTGCTTTGATAAGGCCATCATGGTTAGGGAAAATGTTGACATTGGTGGAAGCTGGGGAGAGGGTATGCAGGAACTTGATGCATGCATTATTTTCACAAACAGTGTAAATTAAAGATGATTCCAAAATAAAAAGTTTATTTAAAAACTTCATACACAATATCATGTCACTTTTCTGTTTAAAAGCCTTTAAATACTCCTACTGCGTCAAAATCCAAACTTTTTGCCATGGCCCCAGAGGTCTCTGACCATCTAGCTTCCACTATGTTTTCAACATCATCTGCTTTCTCTCACTCTAAATGTTCTGGTCAGTGATTTTCTATCAATTTCTGGAAATGTTAGGCTGTGTCAGAGGCCAGGACCTTTGGCCTTCCAGTCTCTGTGTTTGTTTGTTGGGGTTGCCCTAACCTACTCAACAGAATTTAATGGTTTCACAGCTCTGGAGGCTGGCCGAGGTCAAGGTGTTAGTGGATTGGTTTCTACTGAGGACATTCTCCTAGGCTTGAAGATGGACAGCTCCTTGTTGTGTCCTCACATGGTCTTTCCTCTGTGTGTGCACCCTTAGTGCCAATTTTTTGGGGGTTACCAGGATTGAACCCAGGGATATTTAACCAACTGAGTCACATCCCCACCCCCCCCTTTTTTTATATTTTATTTAGAGACAGAGTTTTGGTAAGTTGCTTAGAGCCTCATTAAATTGCTGAGGCTGGCTTTGAACATGCAATCCTCCTGCCTCAGCCTCCAGAGTTGCTGGGATTACAGGTGTGCACCACTCATCCAGCTACCCTAGTGCCTCTTTGTGTGTCCAAATTTTTCTCTCTTTATAAAGACACCAGTTAAGTTGGTTTAGGGCCCACCCTAATGGCCTTATTTTAACTTAATCTAAGTCTATCTCCAAACACAATCACATTGAGAGGTAACATGACTTTGGTGTGTGCATGTGTGGAGATGTGACTTAAACCATAACTGTCCTCTTGGCCTGGAAAGTCCTTCAAATGGCTGGCTCTGTCCTGCACTCAGGTCCCACATGAACTCCTCATCTTTTCTGAGAGACTTCCTAATCACATGGTTTTAAGCTGATTTCTCCCTATTCTTTTTATTGCCTTATTAGTATTTAACTACAGCTGTAACTTTTTTCTTTAACTTATGATCTGCTTCCCCGACTCCATAAGCAATGGAAGAGTGATCTCTTATTTCTGTATCCTCGATACCTCTCCTAGTGCTCAGCAGAGTTGGTGCTCAGAACTTGTCAAACAACAAATGGCTTATTGATAATTCAGACAAAATCTGAGTCTCATTAGGAAAAGATTATGACACAGCTAACCCAAGGTATTGCCATCACAGTAGCAATATCTAATATCGGTATAGTTCCTTACAGCTTGTATATAAATCAACCTCTGGGAATCTGCACACTCTGTTGCAAGCATTATTTATTCTGTTTTCTTGATAAAGAAATAAAGACTGATTGGTTAAGGGAATTGCTTAAGGTCATATAGCTGGAACTTTGATACTGATCTTTTATATAGATGAACTAGAAACTAAATACTAATTATGAATCTTTCTTTCAGGCAACCTCCAGGGAGAGCTCTGTGAAAGACAGAACTTAGTTTCCAGGAACTGGAAAAGAACTAGACATTCTTTCCATCTAATCAGAGGAGTTTCCTAGCTGTGGAATAATGTCCTTGACAATATGTGGCTAACCAGAATATATGTGTTACCCTAGGGCTATGGGGTGAGGTGACGGTGACAGAGTTTTTCTAAACTGTTTTCTGATGTATGAAGGCATTTGTAGAACCTGGTTTCCTAATTGTTTATTCCTTATATCTGTTTCTCAGTCTTCTTGTCCCTTAGATTCACCTAGGGGTGCTTTAAAAAAATCCCATTGCCTGGATCCTACCCCAAATGAATGAACAGAACCATGGGGGTAGGACGGTGGCATCCATGACTGCCACGGGTTCCAGATGATTTTAATATGCAGTCATGATGGAGAACCACTTGTCCAGCTCCCTACAGTGGGTGAATAGAGTTGCCATGTCCTGTATCCTGCCAAGGGAACATAATCAGGCTCCACCAGAGGGTAGACTAAAACCACGCTCACTACCATTTAGAGAATTCAGCTTTCTGGAAGGGAGTGTTACATCCTTCATGCGTGTTGGCTGGTTTTCTACAGTCTGCACCTGGGACCTAGTAAATCACTAGGACCCAGACACTAGCCATTAAAACTTCTCAGGTGAGTCCAGCCTGCAGACAAGGCTCAGATCCACTGCTTTAAATGGTGCCTATTTTGTTTGGAAGCAGAAGCAAAGGCCAGACTGCCCCCATTAACCTCATGGAATACCAGTAACCTGGCAGCAGGTGTCCCAGGAGCGGCCTCTCCTCCAGCTGAACCAGGCTGTGCTAAGCACTGACTCTTAGATCAAGATTTATGGCCTTGGATAAACAACAGAACTGTAGCTTGGCACGGTGCCATTCTCCCCAACACTAATTAAGGCTTAAATAATTCTCATCAGTATGTGCATAAAATAAGTGGGCCTCAATTTAAGACAACTTCCCCATTGTGTCCTGGCTAATGTAATCACAGTTTGCAGCTTTTCACAATCATAAATTTACTAATAATATTTTTAACAAGGATGAGAAGATATTTCCATCTAGTCATCCTGGCCCCCCCCCCACCTTTTTTTTAAACTAGAGTTTAGGTCATGTTAAAAAAATTACTTATATGATAATTGATAATAGGATAACAACATGGACTCTATTCAACCACTAATCAATATGATTATCACTAGCATCTTTCAATTATTGCTTCTTATCATCATCCATTTCATTACATTTTTGGCAGGTAAGGGAGGAAACAGGGTGCAGATAGTAGCATGAAGGATGGGAACTGAATGATAAGACCAGACATTCAGAAAATGCCAAGAGATGAACTGAGTTTATTAAATAACTTGGCAATGAAGTGAGACAAGACCAATACCCACTATAGCACTGCTTTCTGAACTGATCCCACCCAAACCTCCACAATCAACCCTTAGCAGAAAAGCTTGCAAGCACATGCCATTGGCTTAGGGCTCGGTTTTGAAATCCTGGGCTGAACAAAGCTGTCTTTTCATAATTAAAGTGTTATTAGATAAATATTTATATTTCTTGTGTTCTGATTTGAAGCATCAGCAATTATGAATGTAAACCTATGGAGTCTCCCTTTTCTGCCTCCCTGGGACCAACCTTGAACCAGCTGGATGATCAACTGCTGCTGCTGAATATGGAAATCAGAGGACAGTGACTTGGCAAAGAAGGCTAATCCAGCAGGGGTGGGGTTGTCTGGTCTGATGGCCTGGGCACCAAGACCTGGAAATGGAGGATGCAGAACCAGACAGAGGCCAGGACGGGGACTCAGACACATGGTGGCCTATTCAATGAAACAAGGCAGCAGGACATGGACTTGGAAAAGGTGAGCGCCATGACAGAGAGTTAAGGAGCAGGCCCACAGGCAGGCTCAGGGTCAGGGTGTTGGGGAGAAAGTGGCAGTGAAGGTAACAATAGCTGGCATTTTCCCCAGAGTCAGCCACTTAAGTCCTCAGGGTCTGCATATGAGTTCTCTGGGGGTTAGTGCTTCTCTTGCAGGCCAGTATGAGGCTCAAAGAGGTCCAGTCCTTGGCATGGGCAGGGGATGCTGACTCTAAGGTGGAAAATTTGATATTTTAAAAATACTTAAAAGTCCTGGGGTGCCTTATGTCTATCATCCCAGTGACTTGGGAGGCTGAAGAAAAGGATTCTAAATCTGAGGCCAGCCTCAGCAACCAAGTGAGGCCCTACGCAATTTAGCAAAAACCTGTCTCAAAAGAAAAAATACAATGGAGGAAGGAGGGACTGTATAGAGGGAAAAGAGGGAAGGGGGGAAGGAAAAAATAACAGAATGAATCAAACACCATTACCCTATGTAAATGTATAATTACACAAATGGTATGCCTCTACTTCATAAAGAGAAACAAGATGTATTCCATTTGTTTACTATAAAAATAAATTAAAAAAAAAAAGGGACTGGGGATGTGGACAGGGGTTAAGCAAGCTGGGTTCAATCTCTAGAACCCCCCCAAATATTTAGAAGTTTTAATTGATACATAATTGTACATATTAATGGGGTGTGGTATGATATTTTGGTATGTGTATACAATGTGTTATGATCAGATCAGGTTAACTGGCACATCCATCACCTGAAATGTTTATCATTTCCTTGTGTTGGAAACATCTGAAAGGGTAACCTGCTATTTTAAAGTCCTAGAAAGGGAAAGTAAAACAGCTAAGTTCTAAGGGAGTAGGAAGAAGAACTTAGCACTTGCCAAAAGGGGATACAAGAAAATAAATGATAATTACGTGAGTTTTTTGGACTGCTTGAAATGAAGAGAGGATAAAGCAGAAGATTATAGGGGTCCTATCAACCTACAAAAGTCATCACGTCCTCCTCTCCACACCTCTACACCTAGAGAGATGATCTGGAGAGGTATAAAGAAAGAGAGAGAAAGCAGAGGAATTTGTTTAGAAAGACTAAAGATAATCTAAAGCAAAATTTCCCCTCATATTTTCTGATTGTGCCAGGAAAAGCAACTCAGGTGCCTGACCTGATTTTATCAACCTTTTCCTGATAGTGCACATTTATATCAGAATGGTCAGGCCTACTTTGCTATCCAATGAGCAGAGCTTAGAGGCAGTGCAATCATTAAATAGCATATGGGGAAGGGCACATCATGCCTTGTTAAAAACAGCATATTGTATGATTTGATTTTGGAGGAATTGATTAAAGAATAAATTCTCTAATAACCAGCAATGCAAACCAAAATGTTAACAGCAGTCATCTCTGAATTGTGGGATTACTACTCATTTTTCCTTCAAGTTTTTCTCAAGTTTTTGCATTTTTTAAGTTTTAGTAACTGTATATTAATTTTCCAGTCAGAAAAAAGTCATTATTTTACAAAAGTTCAAGTTTAAACACTTAGTGATGCTGTTGTGGTTTTGAGGAGGTTGGCAAGGAAATTGCCTTTAATTTCAGGCTGCTGCTGAGTGGTCCTAAAAGTTTCTGTTTGGGTCACCATCTTGAGGAAATGCCAAATATAGGGTTCACAAATTTAGTGGGAGGAGAGTGCTCAAACCATCAATGTTCTTTCATCTGGAAAGTTCCCAAAATTCTGGATAAGGCATATGGCTGCAACAGCTGGCAGGGAGTTGGATTAAGTGGTCCAGTTTTGAGATCTGGTGGATGCTTTTCTGATGTGAGTTTTTCTGACCCAGGAGTTGGTGATCTTTTTTTCTGGAAAGCACCAGGTAGGAGACATTTCAGGCTTTGCAGCCATATGATCTCTCTTGCAACTACTCAACCCTGCTGCTGAGAAGCAGCTGGGACAATATTACAGTGGATGAGCCTGGCTGTGTTCCAATAAAGCTTTATTTACAAAGAAAGCAGTATGTCAATCCCTGAAAAACTCAGTTTCCCCAGCACAGTTCAAGAAGTAAAGTGACCTGGTACAAGCTAGGTCAGTCCCTGTTAATAGGTGAGTTATTACAAAAGACCCCCTCCTCAAAGGCCTCCCATTCTAGGGGTTGACTAGAGATGACTTCACACAAAAGGAAGTTCATTATTGTACTTATGGTCTTGGTCATTTAATATGTTGGTCTTTGTCCCCTACATAAACTCTGAGTATCAAAGTTTGGAAAATGAGTCTGCAGGTTTCCTAGTTTCTCAGTGACTGATTTGAAGTTGATGGAATGTGAGAACTTAGCTCTTGTTTGATGGTTCTTTGGTACCTCCACAACTCCTGCCTCCTGTTTTGCCTCACCTCAGACAATGCACCAAAAGGTCACCTTGTCAAGAAACTCTTTTCTTGCCCATTTTGACAGAGCTCCAATCTTTATCACTTCTACAAATGCAAAACATGTCAATGAGGTAGGAATGAATGGGTGAATTTCTGCAGCCTCTCGATCCAGACTCTTTCCCTGACAGGTCTTCGTGGATTCCACATCCCATCTCAGGAGAGCCTCCAGGCTACATCAAAATGTTCACCCTCAAGAAGGGAATTTAGAATCATTTCACCCCAATCAAAAGAATAAAAACCAGGTTAGATGATGGATTTTTGCAATACTAATAAACAAAGTACTTCTAATTCAGAGTGTGACTACCTCCTGAGGTAAACATTTTGCAGAGGTTCTCCCTAGTTTTCATGACATATGTGTGTGAATGCACATACATGAGAACACAAGCACCGACCAGCCAACAGACACAGCATGCACATAAGTGCACATTTTTCTAAGTAAATATTTAATAGTCATTGAGAAGATGTGTGCTAAATCTAATGGTTAGGAACCAGATCCTGGAGTTCTGAGTTCCCCATTGTCCTTTCCAGGTCACAAAGATTTATGCAGAAGCCCATGGAAGGAACATACAGATGGAAAGAAAGAAAAGCTAGGCCACAAAGTAGTTCTGGAAGAAATCCCAGGGAAATAACCTTCAGAGGTCTTAAGCCAGAATACTTCTGGGGTTCCAGTTCCAGATCCCGCTGCAGGCCCTGGCCATATGAGGGACTCTCAGAGATCAAGAGGCAAGCATAGCACAGAATGAGGTGGCTACTCACGCTGTCATTGCTTCCTTTGTTGTCCTCGTACTTGGTTTCTATATGAATGGAGAATTTCGGCAGAAAGGAACACTATGGAGAAAAAGCAAACATATATTAAAGCAAGCTCTCTCTTCTGCACACGCTCAGTACAGCCTCTGCTTTCTTCTCACCATTTGGTTGGGAGCATGGTTCTAGAGCAGAAGTGTTGAACTACTATGACAATATCCATATTCACTTAGGAAAAGCCACCTTTGGGAGCATGAACACAATTTCTTCCAAAGTCAGGCCAGAGAGAGAACGCAACAGAAATACGTTCTGTGGGTCCTGCCACCAGCTTTGGAAAAGAAAACTCTGGTCTGGAGAACTTACCTTGGGGAGTGACTGCCACTGCTGGATAAATGGGGACCTGCCTTACCTTGAATATAAATATTCACATAAAGTTAGGGAGGTAGTGCAGAACTTTAAAAGCAGAGATAACTGAAGTTAGACAGACCTGGCTTTTAACATGACTTTGGATAAATCATTCAACTTCTCTGAACCCTAGCAGTATTAAAACAGGAATAATAATTATTACCTTAAGAGTGGCATTGTGAAGGTTAAATAAAATGATGTGCATAAATATACTGTGCTAAGAGTCAGTGTAAGAGTGTGTGCTTAGCATGTGTAAAGCCCTACGTTTAATTTTTGAAACAAAACAACAAAAATATCATACATATGTAAATAATGCTGAGCACTGAGGAAGCAGTCAACAAACTTAGTGATCCGTATGAGGCTGCAGCTGAGCTTGAACAGAAAAGGCAGCCCCTCTTGCTGGCTGCATGAAGGACACCACAAACCTGGAATACAACTTGGCCCTAGTGTTCCAGACTTCTCATTCTGTATATCTGGTAGATCTTAAGAGTTAAGGCAGCTTGAGAAGAGGATTTTGACAGATGATGGTGTAAACCACACTCCTTCTGGCACTGAGGTAGCATTACTTTCTGGGCCTCCAGATAGGATTAAAAGCTAATGGGTAAAATGACCCAGCGACTCCACTGGGAGCTGCAGGTGTTGGGAAAGGAGACTTGGCTTGATCTGATCACAGTCCCAAGAGGCTGGGTCCTTTTAGTATTTATCCACCACTTAGGAAATGTGCTTTCTGCATCAGCATAGTCTGAATACTTTCACGTTCTCTCTCACGTATTCTCTATTCTCTGCATCAACCCCAAGGGGTGGGTACTATTATCATCATCATCCCTGCTTTCAAGATGAGGAATGGAGGCACAGAAAGGTTAAGTAAAAGGCCCACAATCACAGTTAGTGCTTCATAGAGTCAGGTCTGAAAGCAAGGTGGCTAGTCCCAGTGTCCACGCTCTTGACTACTACCTCAATGCTTCTCAAAGTGGGTAACTAGTCTAGCAACAGCAGCATCACTCTCGAACTAGTTAAAAATGCAAATTCTTGGGCCTCACCCCAGACCAATTGAATTAAAAACCCTAGAGTAGGGTCCAGCAATTTAAATTTCATTTGTTCAAGTTGGAAAATCAGCTCACCCTCCTATGTATGGGAAGGAAACAGAGCGTATTGTCTAAAATCCAAAAGTCCACAAATACCTACCCTCACCTCTTGGGCTTCATCCCCACAATGACTATGCTCCCCTTTTGGCCCAGCTTAGAGCCCCAGGGGGCATCTGTACAAGAAGGCAGAGGCCTTGAACATGCCAGGGATAATTCTCCTGGCGTCACATGCCTGTGTACATCCTGTATCCATCTGTCTGAATCTAAGCGAAATAAGCATTCTGAACTGTGACTAAGGAAACATGGAAACAATCAATTCCAGTGATTGCCTTTATGGAGAATGAGGCCCTGTGATTATTCATTAACACTTTCTCTGCTGTCTTTTCTTCAACCTCTCACCTGGGTAAGTGCTGCCCTCACGCCCTGTTCCACAGGGTTCCAGGAGGGGCTGCTTATTGAGACCCTGGCGAACTAAAGCCCCCTGCAGAGCTTTGAGAGACTCATGAACATGGGGAGATGCCCTGGCCTAGAGACCCTCTTAAAAATAACAAGCTTTCAAGTGAATCAATTCTGTACTTGTAAACTCATAATTCATCCGAGACCAATCCAATGAGTGCAGGACAAGAGGGCCATGCAGGGTATGAGTAGGCCTGGGGATGCCATGTAGAAAAACCACAAGAAGTTTGTATCAGTTGAACCTCTAAAACCACTTAACTAGGTCAAACAAATGAATTTTAGCATTTGGGGTATTAAACCCAGATATGAAATGCAAAACTCCTATGCAAATTAGCAGGTGCTGTTATTTTGGAGTCAAAGACTCAGGTTATTTTCATGTCAGAATAGCAACCCTGCCCTGAGGCTGGGAGCGCACCTGCCTGTGGCAGCAGGAGGATGGGGACTGGATGGGCCAACTCCAGGATGGTCAGTGCTTTCTTTGTAGGCAGGTGGACTGGGACTGCTAATCCCTTTGGGATACCTGACAGCTGGTTCTCGGAGTCATGGAGTGTGCAAATGTCTAAAGTTAAAATCAGAAGTCTGTGGCTCAGAATTGTCATTAACCTCTTTCCGGAAAGATATCCATCTTAAGATAAACTTCCTCCTGCCCCATGCAGGCTAGTGGCTGTAAAAATTCCAGCGCACAAATCCTAGCAATCTATAAGTGTTAGGCAAGGCCTGTTATTTTTTCCTGTTGGTACCTCAACCACGAACTTATCCTAAACTCCTTTCCTTCTCCAGCCCTAGCACTTGGCTTTGCCCTTCCTATCTCACAGATGATCATTTTGATTCAGGCTTTGATGAGAACATAGATGCTGTGACAGAAACACCTACAACTTCCCTTTCATCTACTGCAAATCTTCTGCTTATTATGTTATGCTCCTTGTTCTTGGTGAATCAGAGAAAGGTGTCACTGTTTTTTTCCCAATGCAAAATAATATAATGAAAGTCCTGACACATTTGAACCAATTGACTTGGGCTCAAATCCAAGACATACTGCCTTGGGCAAATTCTTTTAACAGCTCCAGCCTCAGTTTCTCCATTTATAGAATGAGGATGATCCTTCTGTTCTCTGTTGAGAAGATCAATAAGATCATGCAGGTAAGGCCCAGCATAGTACTTGGCACGTCACAGGTGCACAACAATAAACATTCCCAAGGCTTTTCTCTGGAACCTGTCTGATAATTCACATCTTTTCCCTGCCTATCTCCACAGCCTAAAAATATATTCTTAAAAACAAATGATCACAAAGTTTTTTGTTTCTTCCTCTATCTATAATTAACTCCAATTCTATCTTTACAATCAAATATATTAAGAGTAGTCAGTGCTGGCCAGTTCTACTCTTTCAATCGTTTACCTCTTCTCAGCCAGTACAATATGGTATGGAGATGACTGATTCTCAAAGCATTTCTAAACCAGCACCCTTCTTTCAACTGCATCCTGGAGACCTCCACAGAGGTCAAAATGACCCAGCAACTCCTGTCCCTAACCTGCTCAAACCTCTTCAGCCTTCAATGGAAGTGATCCCTCCAAACCTTTGCCCCTAGTCATCTCATCTGCTTCTGATTTTCCCATGACCATTCCATTCTTTGTAGGTACTCTAATGGACATCTCTAATTCCAACCTCTTTTTACATTTCAGTTGCCCCAAGGATATCCCAAAATGTCTTACAGTTACATCTGACCTGAAATGTCTATACTGAATTCAAATGTTCTCGTTCCCTGTATTAATTTCCTAGGGGGTGTGGGGGGGCAGTCAAATTACCACAAATTCAGTGCTTAAAACCAAAGACATGTGTTCTCTCATAGTTCTGGGGGTTAGAAATAGAAATCAAGATACCTGAAATGTTAGCTCCCTCTGAAGATTCTAGGGCCTAGAAGCATTGCCTTTTCTAGCTCCCAGCATGCTGTCTGCAGCTATACAGCTCTAGCTATCATCTTCAGCTTCCCATCACCAACCAGATGAGGAGCTCCAATCCTGTCACTATCCGACAGGAGGGTCCTCACCACATCCCATCACCATAGGAATAATGTCTGTCAGTTTCCCCCAGTTTTCAGCCCTCTAAGCATTCTTTGAATTAAAGTTTGCTCAAATAATACTTTTGCTACAACCAGGAATATACCATCTATCCTAGACATTCTCAAATATGAAGGGGGAGAAGGGAGACCCTCGACTTCCAATCCTGAACTTCCTCAAAATATATGCAATCCCCTAAAGATTCTGACATTTCCTTGAGTGAAAGGGATTCCATGCCACTGAGGGACCTGTCAGAAGTGTGGGAGTGGAAAAGAAGTCGGGAACTCTGATATAACCACACTTGAAACTTCTCCAAGAGGGATAACAGGAATGTCAGCCATTATCTAAAACTGGAAGATGGCGAAAGAATTTGGAATATTCTCATGTTCTCTGTGTCTCAGTCATCTGAAAACACAGGATGCTTTAAGTTCCATGAGCCCCACAGAATGCAATAGAGAGTTCTGAGATGACCCCAGAACCCTACCCCATGGTGCACACAAGCTATGAGGGGACACTGCACCCTGGATTGGTCCCTCAAGTCTTCAAAGGGAGTGCAGACTTTGCTACCAAGGAGATGAGATGTTCACTCCTGAGCGTCTGTTATAGTATCTATGACCTCTTTTTTAAAAAGCAGAGATTTCTTTTGTTGGCTTTTAAACTATGAGGGGGCCACGTGGCTAGGACCTGAGGAAGGTCTATGGGAGCCACGGGGACAGCCAGCTGGAAAAGGAGACCTCTGTGCTACGGCCAGAAGGAAGTACATCCTACCAGCAACCAGTGGGCTTGCTTGGAAGAGGACCCCAGGAGAGACGAGAGCATTGGATGAGACCCCAGTATCCACCTAGCCCAGGATTCAGTTAAACTGGGCCTAAACTCCTAACCTATGGAGACTTTGAGATAATAAATTTGTGTCATTTTAAGTTGCTAAGTTTGTGAGAAATTTGTTACATGGCAATAGAAAACCAAACACACTCAACTTGCCTACTGTTTCCCTTCTGAATCACCCCTCTGGCCTTCATCTGATTAAGCATCACTTACTGTGAGCTCTGAACAGTCCAGGGCATTGGGAATTCATACTCTTTCTGACTTAGTCATTTCACCTATGATATTATCTGCTCTGTCATCAGCCATTGCTTATTGCCCAGGGAGATATTTATGAGTAACTGATGCCAGTAAGATCATCATTAGCTGGTACCCACATATAGCAGTGTGCCCCTGACCCACACAAAGGAAGTGTGGTGGATCAGGAGCAAAAACAGGTTTTGCAGTGAAACATACTTTATTTCAAATCCTAGCTTCATTTCTCACAAACTCTGTGATTTGGGGCAAATTCCCCAACCCTCCTGAGCTTTGATTTCCTAATCTATAAAACGGAGACAAAGCCAAACTCACAGCTGGGAATGAGGGATTAATGAGATGATGAATGTTCAAGGTTAGATAGTATCTGGCAGAAGAGGGACTGGAGAAAGGCTGGCCCACTCCATGGCACCCCTCTCCTGAAACTCCCACAAGTGATGGAAGAGCAAGCCCACAATGCTGCAGTGGTGCCCACAGATAGGTCACCTGACTGGTTTTCCCATGGTGTGGGTGGTGGCTGAGCCATGGAGCAGATCTAGCCTCCCCTGACCCTCTAGTCTGCTCTGCTGCCCAGGGCATGTGGCACGTCGTCCCATCTTCTAGGATCTGTCCTTGGTGGCTCCTTCTGGGCAGAAGCTCTTTCCCTTCCCCCCTTCTCTTAGCTGCTTTCGACCTCCTACCAGCTTCATGCTGAGAAAGAAGAACCCTACCAGGACTTTAGTTCACTCAGCTAAATTACAAAGACTGAGACTCAAGAAATTAAGAAACAGCATAAAAAAAGCAGAAGTCAGGAGCTCTAGGGTCCACAATGAGTGACTGCTTACAGAAACAGGAAAGGGCAGTGACTTTCAAGCTCCTGTCTCAGAGCCTGGGAGCCATCAGGGAAGCATGTCTGCTCCTCCCAACATGTCCTTCTTCCCCAGGCTCACTCCAGATCTTGAATCCTTTTTCTCATGAAGCATGTTTCTTCTCTCTTCTGGACTAGAGGTATAGCTTGGAAGAGAGAATAAAGAAGAGAAACACAGAAAATGTTCCCTAGCCAGGTGCAGTGGTGCACACCTGTATCTGCAGCTCAGGAAGCTGAGGCAGGAGGACCGCAATTTCAAAGCCAGCCTCAGCAATTTAGTGAGGGACTAAGTAACTATCTCAAAAGAAAAAAGAAAAAGTTCCCGTAATTATGGCCAGTGTTTGTTTTGCTTTCAACCCCCTTAAAACAGCAGCAGAGTCATGAAGAGATCAGTGCAGCAGGGCAGAAGCTCTCCTGTCACCTCATCTTTGATTTTCTAGCTTGGATTCTCCCAGGTCAGAAGAATCTACTAGTGTCACTGTCCTCTGCTTGCTGCCCTCACCGGCTTCCTGTATATCTGGTATCTGCATCTTTCATTGGCCTTCCAAACCCAGTAGAATCCATCAGGATGAAGCTCTTATTGAGAAAGGATCCTTAGGTACCCACAGAATCTCCAGCACCTAAAACTGAATGTTTAGGGAATGGTTCTTTGTTGAATATTTAAATGTGTCTATTTGGTGCTTTTAGACCTGAAGGGGGCATCTGTGGGCAGGAAGAAGAATGCCAGGAAAGATTCAAGCTGTCTGGGCCTCCCCAAGAATAATTTCCAGACAGTTCTCCCAGGTTCAGTGTCGGGAAATGAAAGTGGCGTATTCAAAACACAAGGCAAAGCTGCATCCCCAATTCACTACAGATAGGCTCAGGGAAAAATGATAGAGCTATTTTTGGTCCTGTGATTGATTAGGGTTGCTATGGCAGTAAGAAACAGTTATGAGAACAAAACTAACTGTAAGCAAACCAAAGTCTTAAAGAGAAAGGGTCAGATGCGTGGGGAGTTTCAGTCAGTTTCTGGGTGGCACTGGAAACCCTAGCTGTTTCCACACTTGCTCAGGGAGAGGGGATTGGTGGCTGCTGAGAAAGAGGGCCATGGGGTATGAGTCTGAGGCTTGACAGGGCCCAGGCCCACAGAAGCAGAGTGTTGAAACTTGGAGAATCTGCACCATTCATTTTGAAGACTGTCGTCCAAGAATATTGTGCTCCCACAAGAAGAACTATAAGTGTGCAGGGCATGGTGGTGCACCCCTGTAAACCCATTGGCTTGGGAGGCTGAGGCAGGAGGATCACAAGTTTAAAGCCAGCCTCAGCAACAGTGAGGACATAAGGAAGATCTTGTCTCAAAATAAAAAATAAAAAGGACTGGGAATGTTGTGGATCAGTGGAAAAGTACCCTTGGGTTCAATCCCTAGTACAAAAACAAACAAAACAAAAACAAAAAAGAAAAAACTGTAAGTGACACCAGTTGGCAATATAAAACAAAAACAATATTCTCTTCAACAGTTCACTTCCAAGACCTACTTCATAATGCCTCATCTGTTGGGCTTGTTAAAATCAGGTATCAGGCCTCTGCAGATTCTTATGGTGAAGTCCCAGACTGCACCCCCAAATGCAGGAGTTGATTCCCCCTACCCTTTTTTAAAAATTGCTTTACTTAGAGGCTGGGGCTGTAGCTCAGTGGTAAAGCAAGTGCTCAGCATGTGAAAGGCCCTGGGTTCGATCCCCAGAACCAGAATAAATAAATACTTTTATTCACACAATTCGCCCATTTCAAGTATACAAGTTAATGGTTCTTAGTGTACTGACAGAGTTGTGTGCCCACTGCCATGGTCTAATTTTAGGACATTTCCATCTCCCCCACTGGCTATCACTTCCCTGTTCCTGCCTCCCCTCAACACCATACTGTAAGCAACCACTACTCTCTGTCTCTATGACTTGTTTATTGTAGACAACTCACATGAATGAAATCGTATACAAGTGGCTTTTTGTTTCTGGTTTCTTTCATACAGCATGTTTTTAAGGTTTATCAATGTGATTACATGTTCTGGTACTTTGTTCCTTTTTTCTAAAAGAATAATATTCCATTGCATGGATATCACTTTTTATTCATCAGTTGATGGATATTTGTTTCTGCATTTTGGTTATTAGGAATTATGTTGTCATGGGCATTCTTGCACAAGTTCTGGTAGAGGCAATTCATTTCTTTTGGGTATATACCTAGAGTAAAACTGCTGGATCCTGTAGTAACTAACCTTTTCAGGAACTGCCAGATGGCTATGGTATTCCAAAGCAGCTGCCACATTTTGTGTGCCCACCAGCAGCATATGAGGGTTCCAATTTCTCTACATCCTTGATAACACTTGTTATTGCCCATGTTTCTTTATCCTTAGGAGTTCTAGAATTTCTCTGGCTCAAAACGATGATCCAAAGTAAAATTTTGTTCAACATGCCACATGCCCAGATGTGACCCAACACTGAGGCAACAATGACATTTTATTTCTACAGGACTACTATCATTAGGCATTTTTCAAGTGTTTGCTACATATGAATCCACCCATTAACGCATCAACCCTCATATAACTACATGAAGATCTACTATCAGTACCCCCATGTTACAGAGGAAGAAACCACGGCACCAAGAAGTCTAGCAGCTCGCCCAGAGTCACACGACAAATATACAAGGCTGTCTGGCTCTGGAGTTCAGACACCCTTTTAAGAATCAGGAAAGCATGCAAGGGTTTCCAGGAGAGCAGAGCTTGAAGTTCAGTGGAGCTGCAGGTTTTGCTTCTCAATATAGCCAGTGGCTACTAACAGCAGAAAAATTACGTGTGTGTACTTCTCACATGATAGACGTAGCCTGCTTCAGACAAACCCAAAGGAGGAAAAACAAGTTATCGGTTTTCTCCAATATTTCTGACAGATATATATTGGAGAAATAATTACTCATTTATTATAAAATATCCTAGCACCTTTAAAATTTAATAAGTTCTAAAACTGAACTTAAGTATGATAGTTTAGGTTAATTTACATTGTGGAACTGCTTTTAAAACCATTTCCAGAACTCCAGGGAGGGCACAATTATCAGATGAAAGAAAAAAGCTCATTAACTGCATTATTAGTCCTATAAAAAAAATGTGAAGCCAGGCATGGGGGTACACCCCTGTAATTCAGCTACACAGGAGGCTGAGGCAGGAGGATCACAGGTTCAAAGCTAACCTCAGCACCGAATGGGACTCTGACTCAAAATAAAAAATAAAAAGGGGAACGTAAGTCAGTGGTAGGGCAACCCTGGGTTCAATCCCCATTAGTGCACAAAACAAAACACAGAATACACACCTATAATTCCAGTGACTAGAAAAACTGCAGGCCAACTTAATGAGACCCTGGCTCAAAATGAAATTAAAAAGGGCTGAGGATGTAGCTCAGTGGTAAAGCACTTGACAGCATGCATCAGGTCCTATGTTCAATCCCTAGTACCATGATAAACTTTTTGATAATGGTTGGATTTTATAATAAACATCATCCTTTTCAATAAGTAGAAAATATTCAAATCCCATAAAGAGTTAACGAGCACATCAATGATATCCCCAATAACTACACTATCACTAAAGAAAGTCGCAAAATTACCCAAAAGTTCTTAAAGTTTTAGTTCACTATCTTGAAAAGTACGTTATAAAGAACACCATTACATAGATGAAGGAGAAGTAAATCCGCAAGTCTAGAAACTGCTATTTCTGGGGGTTCCTGCCTCACATCACTCCTATTCATGAACTTTTAGAACAGGGCAGGATCAAGCAGTGCTACACTCAATAGTTTTCAAACCACTTTTAAATTTTATTTCTTAATTTACTTTGTGGTGCTGGGGATCACACCCAGGGTCTCGGGTGTGCATGGCAGTGCTCTAGCACTGAACTACAGCTCCAGCCTCAAAAAATATTATGCAGGGACAAGACAGCTACTGAGGCACATGCGCAGACTGTTCCAGGCCAAGAGAAGGACAATTTGAAAACTACTCGTTAAGAAGAACCCTCAGCCCAAACACTCAGTGCCTTATTCACCAACTCAAATTCTCCCATGTCTGAGATCAGCACTTTACAAGGGGGTTTGGAGTCCAGAAAGTTAAATGGAATATTTGAGAAGCTGGTTTGGGGTTGATGAAGTACTTATAAACTTTTAAAAGATCATTTACTTTTAGCTTTCCTTCCTTCTGCTGTTTCTCTATGTTGTCAAGGCTGGTCTCAAATTAGTGAGCTCTAGCGATTCTCCTGCCTCAGCTCTTAAGTAGCTGGGACTAGAGGCATGTGTCACCACACCCAGATGCTCCTTCTAACTTTTACCTGGAAATGCACACATTCTTCTCTTGCCACCTTGTTCTGTTAGCACAAAGCACATGTTGCTGTCAGCGAACATGAAACTCCACACAAGGGCTGGGGATATGGCTCAGTTGGTAGAGTGCTTGCCTTGCAAGCACAAGGCCCTGGGTTTGGTCCCCAGTACCGCAAAAAAAAAAAAAAAAAAAAGAAACTCCACATGGATTCTACCTTCTCTCCGGTGGAGTTCTCCTGAAGATGACTTGGCTCTCTGGCACTATAGTCCACATTATCATGTTAAATTTCCTCCAAGGCCCTATGGGGAACTTCAACTTGAGATGGAATCATTACTAAAATTGGATTTGAAAATGTTCCTACCTTTCACCAACAGGGGACTCACACCAAAATGTTCCACAAAGCTAGTGAGATCAGGTGGAGAGAGTTTAGGGTTTCTTGGATGCTGGGGCTGGAGTTACTACTAGAAAGTAAGTGAGAAAGGTCACTGTTCCTTGTAAAATAGGAGACTGGTGATGAATGAGTGTGACAGGATAATTTGTATCTAGATCTATTTTGGTTTTGTTTCTTTGGTATCTCAGTCTTTTGGGATGGGGAGTAGAGGGACAGAAGAACTGGAGATTGAACTCGGATGCTCTATTAATGAACTACACCCCCAACCCTTTTTGTTTTGAGACAGGGTCTCACTAAGTTGCTGAGGGTCTTGCTAAGTTGCCCAGACTGGCTTTGAACTTGTGATCCTCCTGCCTCAGACTCCTGAATAGTTGGGATTACATTGTGCCAGGCTGTTATTTAAATCTGAAAGTAACTTTCCACTTTCTTCATCTTAATCAGGAAATTTTTATCCTGCATCCACAGAAATGTTACCCATACTTAGAAGGCAAAATTTAAACTCCTGTTGCGTGTATGGAAGATCTTTAATACACACATCAATTTCAAGAAGGTGTGTCTGCCACTTGCCCATTTGCTAATAATCTCAGTCATTATTCAGGCAAAGATGAAAACAAAATAAGGGGGAAATTTTTTTGGGTCCTTTTGCTGTTCTCGCTTTGTGTGATTTTATCCACAGATAGGATGAGTGGCAGTGTAGTTGGGGGAAAAAAATGCAAAGAAGGCAGTTCCAGAAATTGAGGAGAGGAAGTAAGTGGAGAAAAAAGTTGAGAATTTTAAAGCAAAGAGGAGAGGGAGGCAAGGAATTGCATGTAAATAAGGGAGATGAGGATGAATCAGAGTAACTCCCCAAATATATGCTATATAGGAAGAAGACTGTGGCCAAGAAGAATAGTGGAATCCAAAGGAGAAGTGGAGGAGGGTGAGAGGAAGGGAGTGTGTGGCAGGCAGAGCACTGAAACAGCCGGAAAACAGCTGCTGCCTCTCAGCCCACAGCAAGGAGAGGCAGCTCGGCCTCTCCATGCTTCCCGGCAGCCGGAGCCCCACGCGGAGACTCCTGTGCATTCATTAGTTCAGCCATTGATGGAGCCTCGTCCTGTCCTCTGACATGCTGAGTCAACAGCAACTCACTGGAGAAGCAAGGCCGGGAGAGAGACAGGGCCGAATACATGAATGAAAGCATATTTTCTGAATGGACGATGGTCTGCTACTGGCACTTCTAGGAAAACTGAGCAGGCACACAAAATACAGTCTCCTACAATCTAGGGCTGGACTTGTTGAGGCAGAAATAAACAGAGGATGCTCATGAATAGTGATGGCTAAGCTCAATAAAGGCAAGGCACAGATGTAGAGAGACAGGCTGACCATATCAAATGCGAGTGAACTGCACATAAATAACAGGATGGGAATGAGTACGTGTGACTCCCCAGATAGAGACAGTATATGGCCAGGTAGGAAACTTTCAAATGACAAGGTTTCTCAGCTAAAACCTGCAAGCATCACCTCCCCTTTTTTTAACTTTGTTTAATTCATTTTTTTTAATGTAGTACTAAGGATCAAAGCCAGTGCCTGACACATGCTAGGCAAGTGCTCTGCCACTGAGCCACAACCCCAGGCCAAGAATCACTCCTTTTAATCAGCTGGGCAAATCTGTTGTTGTTACAACTGGAAGTGAAAACATAGTTACATTGTTTCAGCAACACTTATCTGGATAGCAAAGTTATATACTATCATGAAATTCAGAATATCTTAGTGATTACAAAGGCCAACAGATATGGGGGCAATTTTACATTTGCTTTATTTAATCACTGAAATACTCTATTTTAGTTTGCCAACAGTCATTTGTATTTTATTTTATTGGTACCAGGGATTGAACCCAGATGCTTAACCACTTCCCCAGCCCTTTTGAATTTTTATTCTGAGACAGGGTCTTGCTAAGTTGCTTAGAGCCTCACTAAGTTGCTAAGGCTGACTTTGAACTTGTGATCCTCCTGCCTCAATCTCCCAAGTTGCTGGGATTACAGGCATGTTGCCACTGCACTGGGCTTGTATTTTTTTTTTTTTTTTTTAACAGAAATAACTCTTCCCTGCAAAATCTTTCCAATTGTGTCATTACGATCTCACCAACTTGAATTGAACACAACTCCATAGGTATTAGTAAATTTTGGGAAAGAAATCAAATTTTCTAGTAGAGTAAGTAGAAAATAAACAACAAAGAAAAGGAGAATTTCCTAGTACAATCTTCTATTGAACATCCCTACAAAAATTTTCTCTCTATGCAATGTCATCCTGAGTGACAATTTTGCAACATTATGTTAAAGAAGCACATCTTCTATTCTCTCCCCTCAAAATGGCTGGATTAGTTTTCTCTGAAGAACAAAGAAGTGCTTGGGAGCAGCCAGCACAATGGAAGTGGGGTAAACTGAACACACAAACTGGCTGTCCCAAGCTCCTGCTGCACCATGTGTTAATTTGCTGAGTTGCTAAGATGTGGAGACAAGCTCCAGGTCCACACAAGGGCCCTGGCACATCTGTGAATAAGCTGTTTTGTAGGTCCACATGTTAAAACGACTGGACCCCAAGGTGGGTCTATTGGGAGGTACTAGGACTTTGGGGGAGGCCTAGTGAGAGGATCCTAGCTCATTGGAGGGTAGAGTGCTCCCCAAGGAGAGAGTGGGCTCCAGGTTTCCTCCTCCCTCTTTCATATCCTGGCCATCAGGTTAGCAGGTTCCCTCAGCCCCCATGTACTCCAGCCACGATGTGCTGTCTCACCACGGGTCTAGTGACAGACCAATCATCATAGACTGAAACCTCCAAAACTGTGAGCCAAAATAAACCTCCTCTCTTAAAAGTTAATCACCCCAGGTAATCTGTTACAGTGACAGAACACTGACTAACACAGGAACGTCACTGAATGCATCAAATCCCCGCATCCCAGCATACTGCTGCCTTTGCTGTGTGGCTTAACAGAATTGACTAGGAATGAAAAGGAACTTAAAGGTTCTGTGTCACCTGATTCTAAAACAACAAAACATTTTCATTACTATTGGGCATTCTTCAAAAAGCTTTGGTATTTGAATAATTATAACCTTCAGGCAACATATAACTAAAATTTAAAAAAGAATAGTATTTACTGAAAGAGAAGTTTATGGAACTTCCCTTCTATTTTACTATTTTTTTTTGGTAGTGCTGGGGATCAAACCCAGGGCCTTGTGCATGTGAGGCAAGCATTCTACCAACTGAGCTATACCTCCGGCCCTCCCCTACATTTTAAAGACTGATTTTACAAAATCTATGCATATTTACTCAAAATCCATGGATAAATAAGTGTGGGAGGTATTGCACACCACAGCTCCCTTTGGAGATCCAGAATGTACATTAGACTAGTAAAGGCTTGGAGAAGCCCTGGAATAAAAAATCTGTTGACTCTGTATATTTCTTCCCTTACTTAATTGGCTGTGTACCATCTTAAATGGTAGTTATAAATGGTTCTAGATTACTTCCATTCAAATTCTCTAGAACCCTGAGGATTTCTGAACTGGGTCATTTGACTTACTAATTATGACACCCGTCTACGACTTATGTCTCCACCATCTTCTCCATGAGGGTCCTCTTCAGGCCTGTGTCTATTGCTTCCTTGCTCATCAGCGCCCTCAACTGGAGGACTGTTCCCTAACATGTCCCTGCTTACATGGCTCTGTTCCTTAGGATCAGAAATTTTCCCTTGTCCAAAAATTTATGTACTACATTGGATATGAAGGCTAGTTGTGATGGAGATGAAAGTTATCTCCTAATCAGCTAACTTGTGCCTACATGCCCCACAGAAGGGACGCTTGGAGATGGTCAAATGGTTCTCTATAATTAGTCTGGGATGATAAAGGTATTCTTCCCTGGACATGTCCCTGATTTCCTAGTTAATGTAGTTTAGTAGCTACTATTCCTCTTTGGATGGAAGGTTGGGAGAGGAGACTTAAGAAGGGTGAGAGGGCCGAAGAAGGACGGAGGTCATCAGTCTATATCAGGGCACCCATCTGCTACTGGATTACTGGGGAAGCTGATAAGGTCCAGATTGTGAGTGAAATTTCCACCCAAGACAGTTAGTTACTTCCTGAAAAATAACCCAATCTCCCTATTGCCACTCCTGGGAAGATAACCTGAGTTTACGTTGGGTGACTGTTGACAGATTCTCAACTGTGAACAGCTTCTGCTCTCTTCCCCAAGCTTGTCTAAGCCAGCCCTCAACACTGCATCTCTCACGGTGGCTCAATACTGTTTGAGGCTCTCATTAAAGTCATTTCACCCCCGCACCCAGGTCTCTTCCAACTTTTTTTCCTACCTCTTCAATCTAAATAAAATTGGTAGGTAACAGTGGACTGTCCCTCATGGCCTTTTCTCCCTGTGGAATAGTCACTGTTTTAACTAATAGAAAGGTGCATTCCATTTGTCCTCGCCTCTTCCATGGATTCTTTTTTTTTTTTTTTTTTTTGGTATGAGGGATTGAACCCTCAGGGGTGCTTACCACTGAGCCACATTCCTAGCCCCCCTTTAAAAAATATTTTCTTTAGAGACAGGGTCTCCCTGAGTTGCTTAGGGCCTCACTAATTTGATGAGACTGGCTTTGAATTCACAATCCTCTTGCCTCGGCCTCCCAAACTGCTGGGATTATAGGTGTGCGCCACAACGCCTGGCTTCCATGGATTCTTTTTAAAAAACAAACAAACAAACAAACAAACAAACAAAAAACAGGGATTGAACTCAGGGGCACTTGGCCACCGAACCACATCCCTAGCCCTATTTTTTTTTTTTTTTTAAATTTAGAGACAGGGTCTCACTGAGTTGCTTAGTGCCTTGTTTTTGCTGAGGCTGGCTTTGAACTCTCAATCCTCCTGCCTCAGCCTCCTGAGCTGCTGGGTTCTATGGATTCTTAATAAAGAATATAGTGATGGAGAGGTGTGTGGTCATGGCAGTGATGTATTTATACACACATATATATACTGTTATCAACTCACTATAACTAAGGTCTTCAAATTCCTACAAAAGAAAAAAAATCCTTTCTCCTTTATTACTATTAAGGCCGAACTGATGCCACTGAGTTATGTTCATCTTCAAGGGAAGATTTTTAATATTATTATTATTATTATTATTATTATTTTAGCTCTAGTAAAAAACAAAGTCAACTATTTTGGAAGGCAGTCAGTCTCCTTAGGCACCTTGCTTTGTGCCTTTTGAAACTTCAGAAGAGCCTGCACATTTTGACAAACTGGTTAAACATCAGCCTTCTGGAAAACTTGTCGTTGTGTTGTTCTTTGTTTACTGTATAATTAAGATTTTTCCCATAATCAGGTTAAAGATATTTTTCCACTTCCTGGCCAAATGGCATTTCCACAGAATTCTAAACACACACAATCATTCACAATAATGAAAAAGTTTTCCTGCATTGATGATGAGGATAATGTCAAGGTCCTAGATGACCCTAAGTACAAAGTTCTCTTGCCTGGGTTTTATCACAAATGGGGTTAGTACCAGGTCTAAGTAACAGGCAGGATGGTCAGATACAGACCTAGTTATCCCAGGTATTGCTCTGGAAGAGACACTGATCAAGAGTTTCAGAGCCCTGGGGCTGCCTGTCTGAGAGAGGGAGGGCACAGTGACCCTACTTGGGAATCTGGCATTGGGGAAGTTTTTCTTTTGGGTGGAGAGCAGGAAATAAGGAGATTGAGAAAGACATCAAAAAGAGGAATTTAGGATTAAAGGATTGAGGGATAAAGAGCGCAATTAAAATGCACTCAAAATAGGAAGGAAGATGAAGGCCATTGAAAGGATCTGTCATAAATCCTGGGCATAGACCTGCACTCAGAGCACAGGGTGGGCTCTTTAGCCCAAGCTCTTGTGGGCAGAGAGTGTGAGAACATAGCTGAGTCTGAGTCAGGGGGTGGCAGCTTCAAAATGTGCACTGTAAGCCTAAAGGAGTAAACCTGGGGCAGAGAGAAAAATCCAGATCCCTAGTCACTGGGGAGTTGGAAAAAAAAAAAAGCTGTCCTATATTTGGGCTGGAAAATAAAAGCAAACTAGTCAGCAACAAAGTGGAGTCCCTAAGGAGAACTGAATCCAGACCTTGACCTGACTTTCCAAGCACAACGATCTGTCCTCCAGGTGGCCAGGATCCAGCACCTGTCCCCTAGGCTGGCATGCTATGGACTGAACTGTCATTATATGCTGAGGCCCTAAACCCCCAGTGTGACAGTGTCCAGAGAGGGAGCCTGGGGGAACTAGTGAGGTTCAGATGGGGTCATGAGGGTGGAGTCCTTCTAAGGGGATTAGTACCCTTAAAAGAAAAAACTGAAAGCTTGCTTTCTCTCCTCACCATGTGAGAACAGAGATCCTCGCCAGGAACGAATCAACCTGCACCTTGATTTGGGACTTCCAGCCTCCACGACTGTGGGAAATAAATGTCTGCTGTTTAAGTCTTCAGTCTACAGTACTTTGCTCAGCCCAAGGTGACAAAGGACAGCAGGTGTTTGCAGGGGGGGCGTCACTGTCCCTCAGGAAATGCCTCCTACTCCTAGGAATCTTACCATATTTCACTGGATGGCACTTCTCTCCTTTTTCTAACTCTCTATGCTTCATCCATAACACTGACATGTGGCACTGGTCTTCCTTGAAACACTGATAGTTCATCTGATCCTATTTAACTTCCCCAACTCTGCCCACTAAGTCCACTTCCTGGAACCAATCATAATGGAGGTAGGAGGTCCCTCCCAGTTGTTCCCACAGGGCATTTGACTTACTGTGCATGCCAACTGCAGGACAGTTTCCTGGCCTATATAATTCCTGTCCCTCCTCTTCCCTTGGCCCACTGGAATCCCCTGTTCTCATAACATGATTGCCATACTTGGGTCTCTAAGACCAGTTCTACCACACGGCTGCCTCTTATCCATTGGGTTGCCAGATACAATATAAGAAAATAGTCTTTCAGTGTAACCATGTCCTATGCAATATTTGGGACATACTTATGCTGAAAAATGTTCATCTGAAAATTTAAATTAAGCTAAATGTTTTCTACTTTTAAAATTTTTATTTGTTCTTTTTGTTATACATAATAGTAGCAGCCATTTTGATATATTTATACAAGCCTGGACTATACCTTATTCTAATTAGAATTCCAGTCTTGTGATGTAAGACTCACTGTGGTGTATTCATATATGTACATAGGAAATATGTTGGATTCATTCCAGTGTCTTTTCTTTTCCTATCCTCCTTCCTTCCCTCCATTCCCCATTGTCTAACCCACTGAACTTCTATTCTTCCCCTACCCCTTATTTTGGATTAACTTTCACAAATCAGAGAGAGAGCATTCAACTTTTGGTTTTTGGCACTGGCTTATTTCACTTAGCATGATATTCTCCAGGTCCATTCATCTACTGGTCAATGTCATAAAGTCATTCTTCTTTATGGCTGAGTAATATTCCACTGGGTATATATACCACACTATCCATTCATCTGTTGAAGGGCACCTAGGTTGGTCCATAGCTTAGCTATTGTGAACTGAGTTACTAATATGGTGTGTCACTGCAGTACTTTGATTTTAACTACTTTGGTATAAACTGAGGAGTGGGATAACCAGGTCAAATGGTTCCATTTGTAGTTTTTTTGAGGAATCACCACACTACTTTCCAGAGTGGCTACATTAATTTGCAGTTCCACTGACATTTTGTATTTCTGCTTACTAACTCTCCAAGCACCACTTGATTAGATAACATGCCTAATACTGCTGCGTTCTGCCCTTGCCTGGCTCTGGCCCTGGGGACCAGAGCCCTGTGCCTAAAACCCAAAGCCCCAGTCCAGAGCCCAGGGCCTTGCTTTCACATTGCCCCTGCTTGTCTGGTAGGATTTCCCAGAACTATTCTTCTGCCCTCCAGTCAGGACCTCTGCTGGCAGCTCAGTCTGGAGTTTGTCCAGCGCAGTGGACAGGTCTTCTGCCAGCCTGCCCCCAGCTGAGTCCCCCCCTCTTGGCTTCCATAAACCCCATGACTTGCTGATGACTCCTAGGCTTTGACTGGAATGTCCAGATTATGACCCCAAAGGGCAGGAAGACTTTCCTCAATGATGCCATGATGTTCTACATATCATGGGTACTTAATAAATGATGGCTAACCTCAGACTGAAATACACAGAGCAGTGAACTGGGAAAGAGTTTGTAAAAATAGGGGCAGAATAATGAGAAAGCAGATAAAAGAGGCCAGGTAATATTTTGAGTCAATAGAAAAGAGAGTATGAGATGGTACAACTGGAAATAACTTCCTCTTTATATGTTTTGATCCAAAATTTTCTCCAAAAGGAATAAAAAATTTTATGTATCTTTAAAAGTCTAATTATCTGGACCCCATGGCACATGCCTGTAATTCCAGCTACTGGAAAGGCTGAAGCAGGAGGATCACAAGTTTGAGGTCAGGCTCAGCAACTTAGTGAAATACCGTCTCAAAATAAAATAAGTAGGGCTGAGGATATAGCTCAGTGGTACAACACTTGGTAGCATGTGTGAGGCCCTGGGTTCAATCCCAAGTATTGCAAAATAATAATAAAGAAATGGAAGTCTTACTGGAGGTACAAGAATACCCTGGGGCAGAAGTTGGACAGAAGTAAAGGCCACAAGCCCCTGGGAAGTCCTCAAAAGTGACCAAGGTTTATAGAAATGGAGCTGGCCCAGAGTACTGCCTTGGGACTGGGTGGCCCTGTAGGGATAGCACTATCCAGTGACATGTATTCAATCTGTTTCCAGAACCTCAGACCTTTATGTAATATATTCTTACAAGGTATTTTGGTCACAGTGACAAAAAACTAACACCATGTACACTCCCGTAGAGCTTCCATTTTTAAGGATGGCATGTGTTGAATATTTACCATGCATCAAGCACTAGGCTAGGTTTTCAAAGAATTATGTAATGTAACTTTACATCCCCTTTAGTTATTACATTTTCTCACGTACAAGTGAGGAAATGGAGGCTTAAAGGAAGGTAATCTACACAGCCCCTAATGGGCACCAGAGGCAGGATTCAACCCATTCCAAAGTCTGTCTCTTGACGACTGTGCAATGGCAACAAGCAGCAGATCTGGGGACGCTGGTGTGGGGAAGCGTCAAGCTGCCTGTGGCCACAGACAGTGCACTGACAGCCTTCCCTGCCTTAGATTTGGGGCTGGCCTACTTGCCTGAGGACCAAAGCTGGCCCAATGCCTGGGTGAGTTTACACGCTGACCATGCCAAGTGGTTTACACGCTGTCAATGGCTGCTTCTGCTGTGATAGGAACTGTGTGGCCCACAAAGCAGAAATTATTTACAACATGACTCTCGACAAAACATATTTTCCAACCCTTAGGTCAGGTCACTGAAGCCTCTGTTAATTGCTCTAGAAAAGAAGGATTTTCCCAATTTAAAAAAAAAAAAAACAGGAAGAGAGAACAGTGGTCCCCTAATTTCTAAAATTAAAAATTTGTATTTTACTAAAAAATTGCTACTTTTTTTGAAGTTAGGGACATTGGGCAAAATATGCTATATATATTACTATCATTTCATAAAAGAGAAGATTTTAATACTTAAGCATAAGGGGATATAATTACCAATAGTACTTTGGATGAAATAAATTTAAATGTGTGAAAAACTTTGATAGCATTTGTATATTTGTTTTTTAACTCCGCAGAGGATAGGAGAGAATGTAGCAATGGTCGGCATGAGCTCAACTCACTAAGGGCTACTTGCTGAGGACGTCCAGACGGTAAGTGGCAGAGCCAGAGGACACCCAGGCCTAGTTGACTCCAAGGCACCTGTCAGTCCTCTATACCTGTGCATCTATCATTCATTCACGCATTCACTCTGTCAGTCCATAATGATTTATTGAACACCTACTATGTGCCAGGCACTATGCTCACACCAAAGGCATGATGAATCACTTCCCTCCATTTCTTTTACCTTCTCTCTTTCCTTGGGTTGTTTTGATTGAAATTTAAAAAAAAACAAAAAACAAAAAAACAAAAAACTTTTATCACAATTCAGTTAACCATTTTCTTGTTATGCTAGCTTGATTGTGCAGCACTAGAGAAAATGAACAAATGAAAATACCACAACACAATAATATGGGGTCTTTCTCTTTCTCTTTTAGTGTAAGTAATGACTCGAGAGCCTTAGGGCAGGAAGATATTTATCAAGCCACAGAGACTGTCCACTTCAGATCTTTGAGGATAATTGTTCGCATATGTATCTTTCCAGTTTCAAAGTTCTCCAACATAAAAACTACACCTTCCAACAATTCCGCAAATCCCTTTAATATCACGTTGCTAGAAATTGTTCTTCTATGATAGTGAATGTATCACCAATAAAGCAGTCATTTGAAAATTATAAGCAAAGTTAATTATATAAAGTGACCATCCAGGTACTTCAAATTAACACTTACATTCTTGAACAAATGAGACCATTCAAATTGTTGCATTACATATAACTATGTAATAGTTTAAATATTTCTGATTTTGAATTATTCCTTTTTTAAAAAACTCACATTGATAAGACAAATATAAGGAATGTTCCAATTACTCCACTGATCATAGGATATTTTAAAAAATTTAATGATACTTACTGTGTATTCTGATTCGAGATGTTCATTTGGAGAAAAGGGAAAAAAAAAAAAAGAGATAAGGATGATTTAGACCATACTTATATGTAATATACACCCACAGAATTAATAAATATTGAGTTATAATTATAATTGTTAAAAAATAAGCTATAATTATTAAAAATGTAGTAAAGAAACCTTTCAAAAATTAGATTTTCATAAATACTAATGTCTCCATATTTGCTCTGAAATTCTTTTAATAGCTCTGTGGCTGGGCAGATAAGGACAAGAAAACGAGATTCAATTAGCCTATAGGTTTGTGGCTAATTAAAAACCCAAGAGTTGGCATTCTACGAGCAGAATTAAAGACTAATAATTCCAGTAAAGCATTTCATTAACCACAAAGCAAATCTTTTAAGTGGAAAAGTAGCTTTTATAACCAATACAAAGAGCTTGTTATGAGCATGTGCAAGCAGGATCCTGGATTTTAGTGTGTTCAAGTGCAGGAACCAAACCTAAATTTTGGGACCACAGTTTCTGATATAGTATTCAGTGCAGAAAGTTTATGAGCATTGCTTTAGAGGGAAGGTGATCTTAAAGATTTTCATATTTTCCAATAACAAAGGAAGGCATTTGGAGCGAGAGACTCAACAGAAATCTTGACACAAATTATAATCAATTGGGGTGGGGCTGTAATTCAAACAAGCCAAAATAAACCACTTCACAGATGAATCATAGGGAGAAATAAAGATAATAAAACCTCTAGAGATGTCACTAAGTTTTACCTCCCTGTTCCATAGTTGTTCATTACAGTCACTCCTGGGAGGAAGATGAAATGGCTTAGATGGACCCCATCCTCTGCCAGTCCTGTATGGATTATCATTTCTAACTCAGTGAAATTCCACTACTGCTGTGTCCTGGCATTTGTTATGTGTGGCACACTGGTTGTGCTAAGGCCTTACCTGTAATTGTGTAGGGATAGTAGTTCCAGGCCTTCTCTGTCACATAAAATATTTTGGGGACAACAGCTCTAGCCCAACTTGGCAGTTTGCTGAGAAAAGAAAAAAAAAATAGATAAAAATTAGACATGTTACCACATCTTTCTGGATAAACTGCTAGAGAAATACAGGGATCCTGAAGTATCTCTTCTCTTTATGTCCATCACTTCCCCATCCCTGCAGTCTTTCCCACAGTTGAGCATTTTCAGTGCACATTCATATCCTCTCAAAATGCATAAAGGCAGGAGGCTATAGCCTCATTTGGGGGAGGAAGGCTCTGAGGGCTGTAAGCCTGGCCTCTTTAATTGGAGAATTTAGAGTCTGGGAGGTGCCATGTTTGGAGAAACCAGTCAACCGGCCTTGGTCTCTTAGGGATAGTGTGGATGAGGTGGTATAAGGGGGTGTTTAAGCCCAAGGTGGGGGAAACAGGCAAATCTTAGCGATCAGCTTCAACCTAGCAACCTGTATGTGTGGCCTTTCAAAAATGGATGATAGTAGTAGAGAGAAGAAACTTGGAGACATGAAGAGAAACAAAACGTGGTCCCTTGATGGCTACAGTGGGTTGAATGGTGTCCCTCAAAATGTCAAGTAAACTCATACTGTGACCATGATCTCATACGAAAGTGGGGTCTTTGCAGAGGCAATTAAGGATCTCAAGATGAAATAATTTTGCATTTGGATTGAGCTCTAACTCCCATGAGAAGCATCCTACAGGAAAGGAAGAGGGAAATTTGAGACTCAGTCACCAGAGGGGAAGGCCATGTGAAGACGGCAGCAGAAAGTAGAGAGGTGCAGCTATGGCCCAAGGAACGTCGAGGACTGCTGCAGACACCAGAAGCCAGCGGAAGGCATGGGACAGATGCCCTGCAGAGTCCCTGAAGGATCCGACACTTCTATCACCTTGATTTCGGACTTCTGGCCCCCAGAACCCTGAGAGGATAAATTTATATTGTTGTAAGCCACTCGGTTTGTGGCAATTTGTTGTGTCAGCACTAGGAAATTTATCCAGCAACAGAGCCATTCCTCTGGAGTAAGGGCCTGGACTGTCATTTGCAAAAACACATTCTCAAAAGGCACAGGTCCTAAGGTCTTTTGTAAACCCAACACTAATTAACTTCTGTTGTGTTTTCCCTCAGAGGCAAGCCCTACAGCATAGCACAGGCCCGAAGAATTCCTCGAATATCCCTTATAATATTTCAGGAATACGTAAGGCAATCAAGTCTTTAAAGTACATCTACATGATTCTACCCCCCTCCCCCCACAGCAATATAACCAGGATTTTTCTGTCTTCCCAGAGGCCACTGTTCTGCTTCTTTCCTGTTCTGGTGCCTACAGCTATGTCTGGGATGCTAACATCTCTCAGTGGATCAAACCTAGGGAGATGACGTAGACACTCAGCCCCTGAGGCCTGCATGTTGGCAGTAAAGAACATCAAGAAGCAGTTCTGAATTCCAAGCTGATAAAACCGAGAAAGGGAAGACATCAAACCAGTAGACCCCAAATCCCAAACCCCTCTCAGATGTGAAACCTAAATGACAACCAGGGACTGTCAAATACTGTGTACCTTGTGTGTCTTCTCAAATTGTTTCTCTTATTTCTGACAGTAGCCAGACCTGGCTTTTGAAAAGACAAATATGCATTTTCAATGGTTGGCCGGACCTATCTCAAAGCTCTGGGCTGTTTATCAAGGGTTGAAACAGATGGGTGAGTGTCAGTCGACGGCCCTGGCTCTCGGGTGGGCTGCAAGAGATAGCTGAAGCTGCTTTAAAATTCACCTGATACTTCTTGCTGCTGTAATGCAGAATTTCTCACTCCTATAAAATCATCTCCACAGTAACTGCTCATTTACCTCACACTCACGCTTCTCAAAGGATTGGCTGCTCCCTGGCAGGGGTTTTTATAGCTTTTGCTGATGACTGATTCCATCAGTGACTTTGGAGGGCAACTGAGGTTGACATCGAGTGGGAAAATCCCACAGGCTTGCTTGCAGGAAATGGTCTTGAACAAAACTTCCCCTGGGGTCCTTCCTGTTTGTACCCACACCCCGGGGCAATGCGCCAATGAATAATGTAGGAAGACATGGATTTGAGTCTTGGGTGCATATGCTCTTACGCTTTTAATGGAGTGAAACGGGGTTGGAAATTCTTCTCAAAGTAAGCAAGGCATTGTTTAGCTTAGACAAAGTACATACATCTCTTTCAAGCCCAAATCCCGCCTCCCAAAATCCTCTTGTGTGGAGAGGTTCCATCTCTGCTGCACACTTCCTCAAATGCACTAGGCTCCTCCTATGCAGCACTCTGGAGCCCAGGTACCCTCTACCTCCACAATTCATTCCCTCTAGCATTTAAAAAGCCTCCAAGCAGAACCATATTCCTAAGTAAAAATCATTTTCTGGAAGGAAGATGAAACCATTGACAGTTTTCCATTTGTAAACAGTTATGACTCCGGAATCTAGAAACTTCATTTTAGCTGTGCAACCACAACTCATGCAGGATAGGCAGCACTACTGTCAACCACCTTTTCCAATGAGATGCCCTAAAAAAACAAGCATCTAGCCAAGATGGCTGCTACAATTTTGTATATTTGGTATAAGACACTTACTGGGTCAAGTGCAGCAGGTTGGGCCTACTTCTTTGCAACAAGTTCTGTGATGTGCTTGCTATAGTCTGGATGTTAAATGGCCCCCAGAGGAGCTATTTGTTAAAGGCTTGGTCCCCAGAGTGGTGCTATTGGGATGTGGTGGAACCTTTAGAATGTGGGGTCCTTAGATCATCAGGGACATGCATTTTAAAAGGGACTGGGGGACCCCAGCCCTTTCCTCTTCCTCTTTTGCTTCCTGGCCATGAGGTGAGCAGTTCAGTCTGCCATGTGCTCCCCTTTCCCCCATTGTTATGTGAAACCTCCAACAAAGGCCTAAAAGCAATCGGTCTGCCCAATCATGAACTGGGACTTTTAAAACAGTGTGAGCCAAAATAAACCTGATCTCTTTATAAGTACATTTTCTCAGGTATTTTGTTATGCTGACAGAAAGCTGACTAACACAATGCTATTTCAGTATTTCTAAACCCACTAACAGACCTCCTTTCAGTTTCCCTTTCCCCAGAACACATCATTATTTGAATCATTTATGTCTGAGAAAGTAAAACTTATTTTTCCCTGTAGCAGTGATTTATCGGGACCTGCAAAGGAAAATGGAATTAAATTAGTCCCCACTGTTGCTGTCACTTTCACGATGTACATTGTCACACAGCCTACAATTCTAAGAAAAAGCCTGTCATTCAAACTCACTACAAGGTGTCAAACAAAAGCTTCTGTTCTAGAAAGACAGTGAGTTTGAATCAAGTCCTTAGTCCATGCTCAGGCCAGGATCAAATTTCCCAATAGAACATCTCTCCAACACTCAGGATTTAGAGACATTTAAATTCTAAAGCTTTTCTAAAATCTGAAAACATGCTACTGTGACAAGATAGTCAACTGCTTCATATTCCCCAAAAGATGTCTTTGTCAATGCCTCTCAGACAGACTTCAAAATGTTGGTTTTCTTACTTTCTTTAGTATGAAAGAAACATAATCCAGCCAGGTGGCCAACTCATCCTGGCTTACCTGTGACTTTCCTGGTTTTAGCACTGAAATTCCCATATGCCAGAAGATCACTCAACCCCAGGCAAATCAGGACACTTAGTTACCCTAGAGGACTGGTTCTCAATAGTCGGTATTTTTGTCTCCCTCCATAACAAATGGTTATCTGGTCCCCAAATTCAACAGAAACAAGGTTAAGGAACTTGGTACATCATCTCTCAACTCATGTAGTCCCAAGATTTCCTATATCACAACTGACCAGATAAAAAGGCCTGGGCAAGGTAGGTTCTGAACTGGTCTAAAGTTCAAAGTGTTCAGCTGCTTCACAGAGCTTCTGGAAATGAAGCATAATAGTCCATTAGAAGCTTCTGTTGCTTTACCATCCAGATAGTCTCAGTTTCCTCTAGTATCTAATCTCACATTGCAGTATACACTTATTTGGGACCTGATCCAGGAGGTAGTGAACATCATTAGGCTAAATGTGGTCTAAATGGAATCTAATTTCATTTTCTCAACAGGGGTCAGAACTGTGACAGTCTTAACTGGAAATCTGGAACTTAAACATTCCCAGCAGAAAAGATGGACCGGAGATTTTCTCCTAAACTGACACCTAAATCCTGTATCTTTCTGCACTGAGATTATGCCCAAATGACAGGAGCTCATTTTAAATAGGACCCCATTACCCTTTCCCTCTGATCCAGGAGGAATATTCTGACCTATCATTTCCTCTTTGTGCTGAAATTGGTATTTGACAATGATTTGATAATAATCAATGGTCCCTATCCAGTTGTACGAACAGTGATTTCTGAGGTCTTTCTTCTTCAGTTATTCTAATTCATTCACTTACTCTTCTAAATGGTTGTTTTGGCTGGTCTTTCAATTGTACTCTTAATATAATTGTTTATATAGCAATTAGGAGATGCACAGAGTTCTGGACCAGAGCTATCACCTGCAGGAGGCGGAGTTGCTGCTACTGCACCCACAGGAACTGCCCAGAAACCTTGGACACAGACCCCACTTACTTACACTCTGGGTTGAGTTTGGGGAAAGAGGGCCTGTATCGTGCAGGTTCTTTGAAGGCTCTGCTTGAATGGCACTAGGGTAACATGGTCAGCAGGCTGGGAGCTCCCAGGAAACAGTTGCTCATGTCAACATCATCTTTCAGGGGTACAGCAGAGCCAAGGTGGAAAAACGCTCAGCTGGATGCTCTCTAAGACCCCAATTAGGCCAAAACTTTCTATCTCTATAACTTCCTGTGAGAATAGTTGAGGGAGCAGAAGGAAGAAGAGGGCCTGGTACTAGAAGAACTTCTGGAATGTTCTTAAGTATTGAGATGGTAACAGTACAGAATGGCTTAGGCAGAAAGGTATGTAAGGAGGAAACTCTTCACATGCTCTAGAACTTTTCCATAGCTCTCTCACATTCACATGTATATCCTTACATGTTAATGATATGTAATAGAAATTTTGTAAAACCTAGAATGTTCTTCTCTGTTATGTCTGTAATGAACTCTTGGTCACTCCCACCGACAAGTACAAGTCCCACCAGGGCAAGGACCTGTGTTCTGTTTACTGTAGCATTCCCAGCATCTAGAATGGTGCTCCATGAATATTTTTTGAAAGAATGAAGATGGTCTCTGTATATCAAGAAGTCGGAAAGGATCATGAAGATTCTTAGAAAACAGCATGGAAACAAGCTATTAGGCCAGAATCTATGACTAGGACACTATCTCCACCACCTGGGTAGCAGGCTCTCCCAAAGCCACATGAGCTCTAAGCATTAAGCTGACTTTGGGGACAATCTGGGAAATGGCAATGATTTGCTCAGCAGATCTGGTAGAATGTGCTGGTAGAATAGGAGGAGGAAATGGTACTGCTAGCACAGAGCCATGGCAGCAAAGCTCCACAACTATACTGTTAGGTAAAAGGACCAGCTGGTGGCTTTGCATGCCCTGCCAAAAAAGGATCCATGACTTCTAGAAGCTTCATCTTCTCCTACTAATCCACCAGAGACCGAGAGAGTGCAATGGAAGGTGAGGTCACAGAGCGGGGAGAATGCTATTCTCTCTGTGCAAATCAATTGAGCATTAGTTAGGATCACTATTAGAAGCTGGAGAGGCTCCCTGACTGGCAGCTGCCAGCACAGCCTAATAATCCAGGAGCCATGGTGGTAAGGGATATGATACTCATGAGTAAAAAACAAGTCTAAAAATAGGCTCCATCTTTTCTCCAATTCCCCCCTCTCCTTCCTCCCATGGGCTTCAGTGGGAAGGGACTAGAAAAGTGCAATGGATGGAGTGAAAAATAAAAGGTGACAAAAGAAAAGTCCACCATCAAGTGTTTCTGGGAGACAGTTTTATTTACAATTACTATTCCACATCCGATTAATGTCTTGCCTATTTTTTCTGAATGTCAATTGAAACCAAAAGTTTTAAAGACAAGATAAGAAATACCACTTATTTGGTCAACTAAACTGGATCAAAGGACCAAGGACAACCATCAAATGTACTATAGTATTAGTGTCCATGTAAATGGACGATGTGTTAGTGCTAATATACTAAACATATTAGGCAACCACCAAAGCATATGGTGAACCCAATCATGTATCAGATGCTGTGGGAAGTGCTGGAGGGCGGAGCAACTCCAGAGTCCCTGGGAAATGTGCAAGATGTATGGTGTTTTAAAGGGACATTTGATCCACTTATAAAATGGGCAAAGGATTTGAATGGACATCTCAAATGAAGACATGTACATGGCCAATAAATACACCAAGTGATGCTCAGCATTATTCATGATTAGAGAAATACAAACTAAAACAACCACCAGATACCACTTCACACCCAGTGGGATGGCTATGATCAAAGAGACACACAATAGCCAGCTTCAACTACTATGTGGGAAGAATGGATCCTTCATGCATTGCTAGCAGAAATATAAATTGTCCAGCGCCTTTGGAAAACAGTCTGGAAGTTCCTTTCCCTTCTCATTGGTATTCAAGGCTAGGTCTGGAAACCCATAGGATGCTTATATTTAAGAGTTTGAAACAAGGAATAGGAAGAACAAGGGGGCAATTGGGGTCCATCCACAGAACCCTGGTAGTGATGGCTGGAGGTGGCAGAGGTGGCAGAAGGAAGCAGTCTGGTTCTGCTTGGAGATGATGGTCATCATTGTGTTCTTGGCCCTTTGGAGCCAGCTGATTCCTGCCCATTTTTTTCACCTTCAGATAATTCTGTGGGTCCCTAATATTATTCTGTGAAATACCCTTTCTGCTTATATGACAGACTCCATTTCTGCCTTTCAGCTTGTCTTCCACTAATTCCCATAAGTAACTTATGCTTCAGCCAGAGAGAACCACTCACTGAAACACAGATGTTTGGGCTTTACTTGGTGATAATAATTATTGTTGAATCTAACTCCCCTTTGTGCAGTTTTCTTCTTTCCACATTAACTGGAGAGTAGGTTGTGATTATACAGCCTTTGAATATTTCCAGTGCCTCTAATAGTTACCTTGGGTACACAGCAGTTTCTGAATGTGATTTGACTTCTCACATAGACTGATGTAAGGAAGAGATTCCATTCACTTCACCAGCTCATGAATTCAGGTCCAAAGAAGATTATGTTTAATAATGTGAATTATTAAGTGAGTACTGGGAACATCTTAGCTACTGCCAACACATTCTTTAGGACCTGCTCCCCTGTGGACATTCACAAGATGGACAGGTAGACTCATGAATGTGGAAACCAAGCAGCCTTGGACCCTACCTCAATCAGGAGATAAGGAGCATGCCTAAATCATTAAGAGCTTCCCTCTAAAACCTGCATGATTTGTTGTACATTGTAAGTTTTAATAAAACTTTAGTGAATTATGATTACAGTGTTGTTTTGCCAACACGGCAGTCAAATGACTTTGCATGTAGGACAGGAGCTAGTTTGAGGAGGCACTAGATTGTGACTTCCAAGTAATAAGTTTGGTTTTGGTTTTCTTTTATGACTATGAAAATTCATCTTATTAATTCTTGGTTCTACCACATATTAATTTTTCTTTCCCTATTGCTAAACCACAATCTCCCTGGTTCTAAAATGTATGCCTATTCTCTTCCAAATGAGTCAAAAGTCTTTCTGATTATAAAATGATGGACCCAGTTTAGACTTGTGTAAAGGAAACTAAAAATACTTTTTTCTTTTGCCTCTTTGGTTACTCATTATGCTGAGAGGCAGGTAATGTCTAATAAATACTTTGAATGTAGAAAAGGAGAGTTCTGAAGGATCTTCCAGATTGTCCACTGAACCAGCCATCTACTGTGTTTAACCACCTATTTTGGTGTTTGAATCTGTGAAGGCACCCTATGAGTGTCCTAATCATGCCTGGGTGAACCCACAACAGCATAATTGACTATAAGGCACCAATCACATCCTCAGATGACTTGTGTGTTTGAAAATGTCTTCTATAAATGGAGCCTAAATCTCTCTGCTGGCATTCCCACCTGCTGGTCTTGGTTCTATTAATCTTACAGTATAATAGGTTCAATTCTCAAAGTACCATGATACATTCCACATCTGTCCTTTCCAGGTTAAGCCTCCTTGGTTTCATCAGTCAATGTTCATATGCCCTGAGTTCTTTCAACTCACCATTGTGTCTACATTCATGTTCAATGTGCCACCCAGGAACAGACAAATCTCCAGGTATGTCCTGACTAGTGTAAAATTAGGCAAGGTTATCAAACATATGGCTTTAGAAATCCTTCTGTTTGCTGGATGCAGCTGAATAATAATGTTGGTAGCTGTATGTTTATTACATACACATGTGTACATGTATATATACATACAAAAATTACTATGTATGTGTTTATACACATAAATTGCATAATATTAAATTGTCAACTAAAAGCAGTATACTTCTTTCACACATGCTATTACAAGATTATAAATCCTTCATCCGGTACCTGTACAATTGGTATTTTGGGATCCAAAGAAAAGACCATATACTTGTCCCTATTTAATCTCATCTTCATAAAAAATGGTCCACGATTTCAAACTACATCCTTTTCAACCCCTAGTATTTTTAGAATTCATTTTTGCCAATCTGGTATGTTGTAAAAGGGGATGCTACTGCAGTTCCAATTTGTGTTTTCCTACCTTCTTATTTGGATGGGCACTTTTCATATATATATTGGCCATTTATGTTTGCTCTTCTCTGAATTGCGTGTTCAATCTCTGTCCATTTTTTGACTGGGTTACTGTGTGTGTGTTAATTATTTTTTTAAAAAATTGATATATTTTTGTTTTTGTAGGGGGAGGGTTGTTTCTTTGTATTTTTAAATTTTAAATATCAGTACCTTGTCTATAGATAGTTCTTTAAATTTTGGTGTTTTTTGCTATGCAAAATGTTTTAATTTTTTTTTTTAAGTATTGGTTTTTGGGTTTTTTTTTCCTATACGGAAGTTCTTAATTTTAATGGAGTAAATGAGTCCATTTCTTTGTCTTAATTAATCAGTCCTACCTTGTTTTTCAAAAAATGTAAATATTAACCTATGCTTTTTTTCTATCTTTTTGGTTCACATTTAGGTCTCTAATCAATCTATAATTTATTTTTCTCTGTACGTTGTGATACTGAAAATATAACTGTTTTTCTATTAATTTCTATTAAATACCAGATACTAATAAAGGCTTGGATCTACTTGGGGGCTGTTTTGTTTAACTCTGCTGTAGTACCCGCTGCCTCCATTACTATAACTTTATCAAAAGTCAGAATACCTGATAGAGCAAGTCCCTCCTTTCTACTTACTCAACTTTTCAAAATTGTTCTTAAAAATTTTGGAATTATTTTTTTCTACTTCTATTTATTAAAAACCCTATTGAAATTTTAATCAGATTTATATTAAATTAATAGACTGATTTGGAAATTAATGCTATTTTTATAATAAAGCAATTATAATCCATAAACATGGTATACTTCACCACATGTTTTGAAAATATTCTCTAAAATGTTTTGTATTTTTTTCTCCAAAAAGGTTTTGTTTAGCTTATAGATTACTGAGTACTTTTAAGTTTCTTTTTCTTTAGAAATGAAATGTGTAAAAATTATATTTGTGCAATTACTCTTTCTGCTATATAATAATGCTGGTGATTTTTGAATATGGATTTATCTTGCTAAATTCCTATATTGATGCTAACAGCTGTCTGGGATGTCTGAAATTTCCATTACTCAATAGTATCTGCAATTGGAAATTTATTTCTTCTACTCCTCTTTATCTTTGTATTGCTTTGTGTGTGGGAGGGTGCTAGGAAATCAAACCCAGGGTCTTACATATGCTGAGCACCCCCTGAGCCACATCCCTAGCTCTTCCGTTCTGTTTTATTGCACTGGACAGGAACTTCACATTAGAAAGAAGTCGTGATAACAAGGATCCTTATTTTGTTCCTGACTATTGTGGACAAATACACGAAAAGATTTATTAAATGTTAATTTATTAATTTATTTTTTATTTTCATTTTTGGTACCTGGGATTAAACCTTAGGGCACTCAACCACTGCCCTTTTTTCATTCCAGCCCTTTTTTATTTTTTATTTTGAGACAGGATCTTGCTAAGTTGCTTAGGGCCTTGCTAAGTTATTGAGGTTGGCCTGGAACTTGTGATCCTCATGCTTCAGACTCCCAAGTCACTTGGATTACAGGCATGCTCCACCACACCTGGCTAAATGTTAAATCAATTTCAGGGATAAATCTAAGTGGGTCATGATTTATTATTATTATTATTATTATTATTCTGACTTGCTAATGTTTTACACAGAAATTTCATGTTTATGGTCTTAGCTGAGATTCACCTACAGATCTCCTTTTTGTCCTATTATTTTTTGGTTTTGTTATCAAGGTTCATATGGTAGGTATTATCAATTATTTTCCCAGGAGTCACCCTCCATTCCCTCTCCCTCTTCTTCACTTTCCTTCCTGAAGTCTGTATTATTATAAAATAATAAACAAAATACTAACATGAAATCATTTAACCAACTGATCCTCTGTGTTAAAAGGAATTTATTTGGCCTTGGCATCAACTGGAAACAGCACTGCAAGAATTCAGAGGATCCTGCTCCCTTTCTCAAAATGTACATTTTCTATTTAGCATACTTTTTTCTTTCTATTTTATGATGATGGAGATTGAACCCAGGGGCACATGCCTATAAGCCTAATGTTCTAACACTGGGCTACATCCACAGCTGGTTTCTCTTTTTCACTCCCCCACATTCTAAGGATTGACTGTGCTTTCTTTCAGAAGTTATTTATTGCTTCACTAGTCCCTCAGAGTTACCTTTACGTTCTGAAAGTGTATACTTGCCTTAACAAAACCAGAATAAACATTTCTCTGCCATTCCTAAACATTATTAGCACCTTAGAGGGTTTTTGTTACTATAATTACTACCTTTTATCTTCTGTTATTACTGTCTATTGCTTAGATTCTACAAGTACACCCCCAATTTGTCATTTTTAGTATTTTAAAGACATTCTCTACTCATTCAGATTTGCTCAGATGTTTACCAATTTATTTGCTTATTCTTACTTCTAGATAACCCTTTGTGTCCCAGATTCAGTTTCCTCTTATTTAAGTACATCCTTTAGTAGTTCTTTCAATGTGGATCTCTAGGTAGTAACCCCTCTCAGTTCTTGACTGTCAGAAGCCATTTTTATGCTCAATCCTCAGTTCTAACTCCCCATTTGTGTGGTCCTGAGGTCACACTTCCTGCCCCCTTATGAGATGACACCCCTGGCCCCAAGACATCATGAACTACACTGGATTCTGATGTCCCATGGCTTTCTCATCACTCACTGGTATGCCTCCCACTGTGGTTCAAGTCTCCCCCATTCTCTATTACCTGAGGATTTCCCCTTCTTTGTTTTGAGCTCAGCTTTATATTGTTAAATTTCATCCTGTGTTTGTCATAGGAAGTGGGGGAGGGTCTACATTAATCTGTTTAGTTACCATTACTGGAAGTCCCGCATATTCTATTTATAACAAATTTCCCTCTTACTGATGTTTATGACTCTCCTTTAAAATAAATACCATATATTTTGATAGAGAAAACAGACAATGACAGAGACAGCTGGATACTTCTTATTCTGTTTCAGCAAAAGTTACAAAGTTTCTAAAATTTTTCTTGATTTTGGTGCACAGAGAACATTCCCCAGGCAATAACTTAAGAGAATGTAATCGCCTGCCAAGAAATGGAATTTTCCATAGTTTCTATTTTCCTGTATCTCCCTCACTTCTTCTTGCTCTACAGAGGTGATCCCGAAGGGGAAAACTGTTCAATATTTGCTTCACACCCTCCACACTGAGAATGCCAAAGCTCATATTAAGAAATATGTCTCTGTAAGAAAGTGTTCTTCGGACCAGACCCAGAGCTCAGAGACTCCTTGTAAATCAACAGCTGGCTGGAGGCTGAACTGGTTCCAAATCCTGGGAATTCACAGCTTCTAATAAATGAATGGGATTGATCTCATTTGCATTTCATTATGACTCAGGAATTCCCTGCTACTGCATCCCTGGGCAGATTAAAAGGCACTGGTTATATCAGCCCAAGAACTTCCTGGCCTGGAACTTCCACTCACCCTGGTGACAGGACCCAGATTCTCCCATCAAGGCAGAATGGCCGATGTAAGTCTGCCAGAGAGTAAAGCCAATGATGGAATGGTGAAATCCAAATATGGCTCCTCTGAGAATCGTATGTACACATACAAGGCACCAAGAATGAATGAATGAATATTCGCAGGGTCAGTGAATAAAGTGGGGGTACTGCTCAGCCAGTTAGTTGGAAATGCTTCTGAATAATCACAAATAGGTCAACTGGAGAGGCCATGGTGGGCATAAAGCCAGTCATGGAAAAGTTAATAACAGACTGGTTTACTGGGGCTGACAGGTAACTTCAATACAACGTATTTCACATGCCCTAGAAAAGAAGTGAAGGATGTCTGGATGCGGGTATTGGGGGGGGGGAGAACTCAAGAGAGGCCCTAATAATCAATCGTGCCACCAGTGATAAGAAAACAGTAAGAGTAAAGAATACATTTTGCAAAACGAATGATATTTTTGCATTAGAAAATGCTTGTTTCTGATTCTTGAAGTTTTACCCTCCCAAATGCAGAGTGACAGCTTCCATTTGGGGAGGTTGGGTTCTCATGAGAAGTGGAAGAAGCCACCTTTGCCATTACTATCCCTCTGGTCACAGGTGCCTGTTCGTTTTGTCATTTCTCTTTGTGACACCTGATTAGCTCCTTGATAGTAAATAGAAATCTTCCTAAATCAAGACCACCGCCACCCTCAGCTCTTCCCTAAAATTTATAGGCATCTCTTTTCCTACAGTTGATCAAAAACAATGATACAAGACTAAGTTGTTTGATTCTTTTTGTTTTGTTTTGTTTTTGCGGTGCTGGGGATCAAACCCAGGGCCTTCACTCTACCAACTGAGCTATCTCCCCAGCCCAGTTATTTGATTCTTAAGATCAGATTTCATCTTGTGTCATCCAAAGGGAGGGAAAGGGAAGATGTAAGTTCTAATGAAAATGCAGCTGAGGTCCATTTCACAGAATGCAAAGGGGGTGGAGTCTTTTTTGGAAACAATGAGATTGCTGGCTGCAATGAGAGTGGCTGGCTCTCTAAGTGACCTTTCTCTCCCAGACATCCACACCCTTTACCTCAATGGTGCTGTGGGCTCAGGTGCAAGGGGCTCCTGTGTGTATCACCCACTGCCATGACTTACCTGTTGAGATACACTCGTTTCTCAGTGAACTGCCCGTTGCCATGGTGAGGGTCCTCGAAGGGCTCATTCTGGACGACCTCCACCCCTTCTCCTCGGTCGCTCTGTTCATGGCTGTGCTTGCTGATCATGTACAGCTGTCCAATTTTGTACTACAAAGCACACAGACACAGAGACAAAGAGGTCAGCCCCCCAGTTTGCCTCTGACGAATCCCCCTCCCGCCATGGCGCCGGAGCAACTAATGACATCAGCACCTTCTGCTGAGAAAAGAAAGCAGCCACTTGTGCCTAATGTGACTTTTCTCTGGGAGTTAGGAAGAGAACCAGTTGTGAGCAGAATGCAGAAACGGCCTGTTCCTGCGAATGTTCCACATCACCTTGGCAAATGGTCCCTGGGGTGGCTGGCAGTCTTTAAGGTTCAGCGATGACCCACCCTTCCACGGCAGCAGGGAAAGGGAGTGCTGGAGTCTCACTTTCCATTCTGGCCCTAAGGGTTACATGGAGCTAATGTCTTTTTTGGCTTGGTCAAACGTTTCCTAGGGTATGTTGTTTCTGTCCCTGCTTTCTGCCTAATTAGCAGGATTGCTGGATGCGGACAATTATGTGTCACCTGCCTCTACTAACCCTGGAGGTGCTCACTTCTACTGGAGGTCCTAGAATAGCAGATCTCACAGGCAGCTGGACATCACCCAGAAACTTTTTTTCCCAGTTCAGAATTAAACCCAGGGAAGCTTAACCACTGAACCACATCCCAGCTCCTTTTTTATTTTTAGACAGGTTCTCTCTAAGTTGCTTTGGGCCTCACTAAATTACTAAAGCTGGCTTCAAATCTGTGATTCTCCTGCCTCAGCCTCCAGAGTTGCTGGGATTACAAATGTGTGCCACCATGTCTGGCTTCCTGGAAGTTTTCTTTTTAGGTACTGCGTATTTAACCTAGGGGTGCTTAACCACTGAGCTACATCCCCAGCCCTTTTCACTTTGAGACAGGGTCTCACTAACTTGCTGAGGCTGGCTTTCAACTTGTGATCCTCCTGCCTCAGCCTCCCCAGCCTCTGGGATCCTGGAAGTTTTTAAAAGCTCCAAATATCCAGGCCAACCATGGTTGAAACCAAGCTCCAGAAGAGGACATCACACCAAGAACCATACTCAGTATCTTTAACTCCTTTTCACTCAACTACACTGTGGGTGTGGCCTCTCAGTTCCAGTCCCAGAAGTCACATGTCCTACCCTAAAAATGACAAAATGGAGCAACATACAATAGGAACATTTTCTGTTCTTCAGGATGTTTCACTCTCCTTTCTGCTTATCTGAAAATGCTGGGCAGCCAGCATTTCTTTCCCCAGTGCACTTTCAAAGTGACAAAATTAATTTGATGGGGAGAAGAGACTGGAAGCAGGAAAACAATGTTCGCATGAGAAACTAGTCTGCTCAGGGTCCAAGGCAGAATGATGTGACCCTGCTCAGTCCCTCCTGCAGATCACATGTGAGCCAACACAGACAGAAGTCATTGCCACCAGGACTCTGGGACTGGGGAGAGGGGCCTGAGTCTGCAGCAAGTTAATGACAATCCTAGTTTGTTCTTGAAAAGGCTCTGGCCAGTTGGGATGCAGGTCCCTGGTCTATGTGCGTAAGAGAGAGAGAAATGGCGATTATCAAGAATACGAGCAACAACAGGTGTTGGCGAGGATGTGGGGAGAAAGGTACACTCATACACTGCTGGTGGGGCTGCAAATTAGTGCAGCCACTATGGAAAGCAGTGTGGAGATTCCTTAGAAAACTTGGAATGGACCCTCCATTTGACCCAGCTATCCCACTCCTTGGCCTATACCCAAAGGACTTAAAATCTGCATACTACAGAAATACAGCCACATCAATGTTCATAGCTGCTCAATTCACAATAGCCAGACTGTGGAACCAACCTAGATGCCCTTCAATTGATGAGTGGATAAAGAAACTGTGGTATATATATACTATGGAATATTACTCAGCCATAAAGAATGATAAAATTATGACATTTGCAGGCAAATGGATGAAATTGGAGAATATCATGCTAAGTGAGATAAGCCAATCTCAAAAAGCCAAAGGACGAATGATATCGCTAATAAGTGGAGGTTGACACATAATGGGGGGGAGGGAAGGGTTAGAGCTAGGGTTAGGGAGGGGGGCAAGTATGGAGGAAGGAACTACTGTATAGAGGGTAAAGAGGGGTGGGAGGGGTGGGGGGAAGGGAAAAAAATAACAGAATGAATCAAACAACATTGCTCTATGTAAATTTATGATTACACAAATGGTATGCCTTTACGCCATGTACAAACAGAGAAACAACATGTATCCCATTTGTTTACAATAAAAAAAAAAAGAAAAAAAAAAAAAAAGAGAGAGAGAAATGAACAAGACAGCAGTGCACATGGGTGGAAGGTCCCTCTCATGCTGAGGCAGGTGCAGGGAGGGGAGTGCGAAGAAGCTCCAAGCTGAGGGACCAGGCCCAGTAACCATGACAACAGCAGTGGGCTGGCGCTGGCTGGGTCTTTTCTAAGGATTATGCTTCTCATCTGGGCCACACCTCTCTTCAGAAAGGCCTGTATTTAAAAAAGCTTTCAGTGTGAGTGCATTTGAGCAGTTGCAGGGAGAAGAGAGCGCTGAGGATAAGAGCAGGAAGAGGAAGAAGAAACTGGAAGAGCAAATCCATTTTAAAGATGAATTAGGATCAGGATCAGAAGCTTGGCCTGGCTTCCCAGAGGCCCAGTTCTGTTTTTACTTTTACTTCCAAAGACTATCGTGCTCAGGGCTGGGGTGGTGGCTCAGTGGTAGAGTGCCTGCTTAGGTGGGTGAGGCACTGAGTTCAATTCCCAGCACCACATATAAATAAATAAAACTAAAGATCCCAAAATAAAAATAATAATAAGAAAAGACTATAATGCTCTTTCAAAGTGGGGCAATAAGAACAAGTGGGGCATTAAGAACAAGTTCACAGATTGGAGATTAGGAAGCTATACCTTGAGATCAATGTTCCACCTTACCCTGACAGGGACAGAATCCTGGTACAGGGTACAAGGTGTTCAGCTGCTCAGGGGTGTAGCTTTCACTCGTAGGTGCTTTGGACTTGATGTTGAAAAAAATGTTATGTTTGTTCGATGGAAAATTATTCAGCCATAAAAAAGAATGATGTACTGATATTGAAATTGCTTAGTGGGCATTGTGAGTTGAAGCAGGTCACCCAAAGTTCACATGGTTAAAAATCTTAACCTCAAAAAAAAAGTCTTAACCTCAGAATATGACCTTATTTGGAGATAGGGTCTATACAGAGGTAATCCAGTTAAAGTGTTATAAGGACAGACCCTAATCCAATGTGACTGGTATCCTTATAAAAAGAGGAATTTGGACAGAGACAGAGAGGCCAGAGGAAGGTGATATGAAGAAATGAAGGCCATGTACAAGGAACGTACTCTCCCTCACAACCTCCAGAAAGCAGCCCTGCTAACACCTTGACTTTGGACTTCTGTCCTCCAGGATTGTGAGACAATACATGTCTTTGGTTGTTAGCCACTGAGCATGTGGTGCTTGTCATGCAGACTTAGAAAACTAGTACAATGAGTACAAGGGTTCTTTTTGGGGTGATAAGTGTTCTAGATGGTGATGGAGGTCGCATAATATTATGAAAGTTCTGGATGCTGCTGTTACGTTATGTGACTTTCATCTCGACTTTTTACAAAGTGTAGACTTGATTCAGAAATAGACACCTAAAAACCCAAAGTCCTCTCTTCAGTGGGGTGGGGTCTGCAGAAGAGCTGAGCCAACACAAGACTATCTTCAAAAGCTCCAACCCACTCAGATATAAAAAAATGTATAGGACCAAGGTCAATGCATGACACAAAAAAGCCATTAGCCAGAAGCGAGTCAGCCCTGGCTGGGCTCAGTTCAAGTGCTTCCTGCTCTGTGGGGACAAAAACAGAACAGGAAGGCAGCGCAGGCTGATTCACGGGTGGTCAGTGGAGGGCCCAGCCTCACTGATCATTCCAGCTTCTCCAATGCAGGGCAGCCGCCAGCCTTAGCTCACTGTGACAGCATCAGTCTGGGGGTGACCCACAGGTGCTGGGGGTGGCAGGACACTCAAGTCCAGACACCCTGATGAGCAAGGCTGTCCTCTCTGTCCCTCCCAAGAAAATCAAGCTGGCTTTGCTGTTTGTGGTCACTGGAGCTGGGCCATCCAGAAGCAGTTTATGATGTTGTTTTGATTTTAAAGCACAAATTGATTTGCAGATACAAGCAGCAAACAATTTGGCCCTGAAACCACTTGTTTTCCACATCACTGAGGATCCTCCTAAAAATGCCAAATTCCAGGGCATTCCAGAACTACATTCAGCATTGGGTGTGTGTTTGAGCAAGAGGGGAATTCAGAGCTGAATTCCGAGGCAGAGTGTGGTGAGGGCATTCATCAGCACTTGCTCAGGACTAAGGGGTGCCAGGCTGGAGTGTCCCATCTTAAGGATAGCCTATTTTTTTTCTTTCCTTTTCTCCCTGCCCTCAAACCACTGGTACTGAGAAACAAACCCAGAGGAGTTTTACCACTGAGCCACATCCCCAGCTCTTTTTATTTATTTTTTTATTTTGAGACAGGGTGTCGTGAAGTTGCTTAGGACCTTGCTAAGTTGCTGAGGCTAGCCTCAAAGTTGCCATTCTCCAGCCTCAACCTCTGAGTTGCTGGGATTTGGTCAGGAGGTCTTTTTTTTTTTTTTTTTTTTTGCCTCTTTCATACTAATGTCTTGCAAAGTTCCACCCCTAACTGAGCGAAAATACCACCTCTCTGATCACTACTGCAAATAAACTAGTATGCTGAATGAAGGCTACAAAATCCAAAGACCAGAAGGGTTCTGAAGACCTCAGACTTGGTAACAGAATCAATGATGATGATGATGATAGAGATGATGGCATTGCATAACTTTACTGACTGCCCATTAGCAAGAAGTACTGATTGTTTTGTATTCATTTAGAATACAATGATTAAACCAGGTAGATCTTGACAACTGAGGAAACTGAGTCTCAGAGAAGACAAAGACTTTCTGTAGTTTCTAGACAACAGAGTTGGGATCTGAGCACCACAGATTGGTATTCTTTCTACTCCACTAGATTTTAGTCCTTATATCTTTAACTGGTGAACTTATTTAACAAATCTGGTTTAAATCACTATGATCTAAAAGGACGGGGTGGGGGGAGGTGGCAGAAAGTCACGCCTTTGAACTTTGCTATTTTGTAAGTTGAGTAACAGAAGTCTTACTGAAAGATCAAAGTTGCTTAATCTGTGATCACATATGGAATGCAGGAGCAATTAGGTTCTAACTTTGTAAAATCTATTGTTATAATTCCAGAGTTTGGGTAATCATCATTACAGGCAATCATGATTAGAGACAGCTCTGTGCTGCAGGCTGAGCTTCCATGTGAGCTATCCTCAGAATAGCTATCCCAAATAATTATCAAAAAATTGTCAAAAAACATCATGGGGATTCAGATCTTTCCCACTTGTGCACAGAGCTGTGTGCTTCAAAGTGCTGCAGAATTTGCACCAGGTAGAGTTACAGAATGTGTCTGGAGAAGGAGAGCTGGTTCATCAGTTTGTGCTTTTGCGAACGATAGTGCTGAGCACCATCGAGTCACTTCACAGTTCAGCCATAAACTTTGATTTTAAAAAGGTGACCAATTCCAAGCCCCAATTCTGAATATGGTAAGGGATTATGAACTGAGCACCAAAAATACCTTCAACCTCATCCTTGCCTGAAGAAGTACGGGACCCAAAGTCCTAGGTTCAACAGAATTCCAAGCTACAAATGAAGTTCACTTACTGCTTTTCCAACTGCTGGCCTTTGAAGTTCTGGCATGGCCCATTTCTCATCTCCCCCACCCTAGAAAACCAATGGGTGTTATCTTCCTCCCAACCAACCCGTGTCCTTCCATCTTGTCTCCTTTCTCTTCCTCCATTAATCCCACATTCATTTCCAAACATTAGGATGTGACAAATGTGAGCCACTGCTTTCTAGTAAACATGACCTTTTCTAGGAGGACTTACTCCCTGAGGATATAATTTGACGCAATGAGGCCCCAAGTCAGAAATCAGAATTTATATTCACTTAGGCCTTTACAATCAATATGAATGAATGTCACATAACCTAACGGCAAAGAAACACCTGTGCCTCTGACTTAACATGAAATTATGTTATTTTTCCATCTGTGAAATGTGTCTGATTCTTGCCACTCTGTCTGGCTATGTGTCTAAAGGAAAAAGCAGAGGGTGATATAATTTGGCATTCTGGCAAGGTTCTCATATTACCCATATAACCCCTGTTGCATTTGTTGAAAACTTTCTTCTAGTTCTTTCCATCTCAATACATGAACCTCAAAGCACAGTGAAGCAATTGCTTCATGGTGTGCAAGGAACGCATCGAAGAGAACATTTGAAAGGTAGAACACACAGGGTTCAGATTCAGTGCCAACTTCACGCCAGGTGGTGTCAAAACTGTAATTACACACAGGGAAGAAGATGCAAAGGGCCCATGTTTTAATAACCTCATCTCAAAAAGCTAGAGGTTAGAGCAGTTTTCTGTAATCCCACAGCACAGCTAAAGTACCAGGACAAATGTTCTGCTTTAGTGGCTGCCAAACTACGTGCACTGGTGCCTGCTTTTTAAATAAAGTTTTATTGGAACACAGTCATGCTCACTCAGTCTGTGGCTGCTTTCACACTCAGCAACAGAGTAGAGAAGTTTTCACAGAGGATGTATGTATGGCTCACAAAGCTGTAACAATTTACTATCTGGCCCTTTACAGAAAAAGTTTGCTAAACCCTGTTCTATTCCATGGGTACTAGGTCCAGTCTGGACCAGACTCAGCTGTTCACCTAGTAGCTAACTGGAGTATAGTAGCTACTTGCTATATGTCACTAGTGAGCATCTGAAATGTGACCTGTGTAATGGAGGGACTTCGTGTTAACTTTTCTTCAATTTTAATTTAAAGACAGATGCTTGACTCATTTATTTAAAAATCTTTATGTCTAAAACATCTTGGGTATGTGACTTTACTCTTTCAACAGGAAATTTTATGAAATCTAAAGACAGATAGGGTATCTCCATTGAAAATTTAGCATGTGACATGAGACTGCTATAATTGTGAAATGTACCCTAGATTTTGAAGATTAAATACCAAAGGAGGAGAAGAAAGAGATGAAATTAGCTTATTAATAATTTTATAATGATTACATATTAAAATAGTAGCATTTTGGATATACCAGGCTAACTAGAATATATTCTTTTTTTTTGGGGGGGGGGGTGTTCTGGGGGTTGAAACCAGGAGCACTTTACCACCAAGTTACATTCTCAGTACTTTCTATTTATTATTTTGAGATACAGGGTCTCATTAAATTGCTGAAGGTCTTGCTGAGTTGCCCAGACTGGCCTCAGCCTCCCAAGTCACTGTGATTACAGGTGTGCACCACCACGCCCAGTTACAGCATGTCCTTGACATTAACTTTAACCTGTGTTTTTTTTAAATGTTTTTAAAAGTGTGACTATTAAACAATTTAAAACTCCATACATAGCTGTTTATTTACAACTCAAATTCCTACTGGGGGCTGGGGTTGTAGCTTAGTGGTGGAGTGCTTACCCTGCTGCACATGTGAGACACTGGATTTGGTCCTCAGCACCACATAAAAATAAACAGCAGAATAAAGATATTTTTAAAATATTTTTTAAAAATTTCTATCGGATGGTGCTGGCCTAGACCTTAATCTAGACCAGCTAGGATTCAATATGCCTCATCAAGACTCCACTCCGAAGCTGGCTAGTCAGGAGTTAGAGCCAGGCCACAAGTTTCTAGTTTTTTCAAGCCAGCGAGGTGGTGATTAGGGATGTGCCTAGAGAAGCCCTCCCTTCCCTGCTATTTACTTGGGCCTCCAGAGAGGTGATAATTGTTCACAGTGTGCTACAGCAGAGAGCACTGGGGTTTTAGAAATGAAAACATGGAGCCAGTGTCCTGCCCCTGCCCTTCTCTTGGCTTTGTAACCTTAGACAATTTACTTATCCAAACCACATTGTGTTAACATTAAAAATGGGACTAATAAAATAACCACAGGACATGGTGAGAATAACGTGAGAAAATCCACAAATGCAACTGCTTCCTAAATTATCAAACTGTCTATAAACTGCCATCGCTATCACTCTTCCTATTTGATACCATATCTGGACTTGAAGATCTGTTCCATACACATCCCTCTTATGCTGTAGTTCCAAGAAGTGAAAGAAAGGGAGGCAACCGCCATGATTTATAATGCAGGAACCAAAGAAAACCTGAACTGAGCACTGTGGTGCATGTTTGTAGAACCAATTACTTGGGAGGCTGAGCTGAGAGATTTGCCTGAGCCCAGGAGTTTGGGACCAGCAAGGATAACACGGTAAAACTCCATCCAAAAAAGAAATCAAAGGAAAACTATGACCGTCTGCCCAAGACCATCTTTTCTTTCTGCAGAAGTTTTATTTGATGGTAGTGACATCAAACACTTTCAGAAACACTCTCAAGGGTGTTAGAACTTCACAGATATGAGACGCCTGGAGTTGTCAAATTCATAGAGATAGAAAGTTGAATGGTGTATTGTCAGGACTGGAAAAGCAGTGGACTAGGCAGTCCATATTTAATGGGTACAGAGTTTTGGTCTGTGCTGACTGATGTGTGGCAGCCAACGATCCTAGCAGAAGGGGAAAACACATTCTGATTCTTCTGACTTTAATGCCTGTCTACAAGGACATTTTCCTCATTGACCTTGACCTCCCCTTAGGTTGCTTCTCAGTCTTGGATTCAATCTGAGACTGCTACAGCAAGAGCAACTCCAATTCCTTTGGGGAAAGGGTGTGTTTTACCTCCAGGAACTGATTTGGGCTCTGCCCAGGGTAAGGACATGATTAGCTAACCCCTCAGCTTCCAAGCTCTGTGATTAAACGTGCAGATTTCTCCATGCAGACAGGGAAGTGTGGGGGGAGACATAAAGTTCTTGGGTATTTCGTCAGATGTCACTCTGCCAGGTCAATAAACCACAAAAACCAATATCCGATCCCACAAAGAAATACAAACCTGCAGCTCATATTTCAGGATATCAGCACATCATCACATATTTCTTTTCTCCTGGATTTTTATAAGCAGCCCTCTGAGGTGTCTTGTTTACGTAATACCTGGGTCATTATGCCAGGGTGTAGGAATGAAAAAGCTGATAAAAGAATCTAAAAAGGAGTTGGGTTATTGATATTGAATTTTTTTTTTAAATCCCCCTTTTGTGACAGACTAATAAAAGCAACACTGTACAGTGATGCTTGACCTGTCCAAGGTTTCACTGAACTGAATAGAAATCAAGCAACTCACTTTAAGGGAAGGGCCCCAATATGCCTCATACAGGTACAAACACACCATTACCCCTTGATGTCTGCAAGACTGCAGATTATATGCTCAGTCCCCTAGGAGAATCATCTACTCAAAAGCAGAGGAGAGTTACCTTGCACTTTATAGCATGTTACAAATAAAAGCACACATTTATTCACATCTTCCAAAGCTGATTGCATTAGGGGGTGGTAGTCTTGCCTCAAGGATTCATTTGACTCAAACTGAAAAACCAAAATGGTATCATGCAGCACTTACAGGGATTCTATAACATAAAATAGGCAGTAGGTGTATGTCATGCTTTGTATTTATAAATGAGAAGCTGAACAAATTGGCCAGTAGTGGGCAGCCTGAAGAATCATTAGGAGAACAAAGAGGAACTTGTAGAACTCAACTCAAAGTCACTAGGGGAGTTGGCTCTAGGGGCAGGACAAGGGATTTCTCCATACATTGGTCCTGAGATTGTCTTAAGGCTTGTGCATTCTGGATCATTGTTTCAACAAGCATGTCTTATACGCCAGGCCCCATAGACACTGGAAGCAGAGATGTGAACAACACAGCTGGTGTCTGGCCAAGAAGAGGGTTTCGCCTGGAAGACAGAAGGCTGCCAGCTGCAAGAATCAGAGCTCTCTAACAATTTTGCCAGGAAAAGTGAAACTGAATGCAATTCAAGTAAATGGAGAGGTCTGGTGACCGGTCTGACCTCTGCAAGCAATCCAGACTCTGGCATTTACTGTGGAACATAAGTCCATAGCCAATACCAGACCTAAAAGCGGGAGAATGAAGACAAAACTTTGCTGGGACACAGACTCTGCACCATCTACTTCCGACTTCTTTGTCAGTACCTTGGCCTCATGATCAAGGTGTTCCCAGGACAGAGGTTCATCTATCAGAGTAGCAGGGTCTTTCCAGAATGAGAGAACTCTCTGTTTGGGTGCTGCTGACTTCATGTCAACCCTTCATGAAATCAATTATGAAAATGACCCAAAGTATCATGGGGAGCGAAAGTACAGGTTCAAAGGAGAAATCCACTGAGAAATGGTAGTAGTCAGCTGTGGTATCTTTGAGACCCTCCCGAGAGCAAAATGCAAAGCAGAGCACTTGCTGCTTTGAGCACAAGTGAGCAGTGGCCATCCTCAATGTTTTCAGTCATTCAAGTCACTTCAAGCCTAGCAAAACAAGATCTCAAGAGAATTTCAACCGGAAGGTCACCAAACTCCTTTGCTTGCTTTAGTGTTAGCTGGTACAGCAAGACATTTGGGGATAACTATCTAACAATGCTGGGAGAGAGGCAGAACCAAGTCATATCTATGGATGTAAGCTTGGAAGGTTCCAGCAGATTTTCTCACCCCACTTTGGGGGAAGTGCAGGGGTTCCACAGGTCTCTGCTTATAGCCAGAGAGTGTGTGGCTGGCTGTAGGGAAGCACTGTTCTTTTAAGGAAAGGCAGCCTAAGAGTCTCTTCCTTGTTAGAAAACAAACAGAAAAGCAGAATGAAGAGCAAACGATTGACAAGTCCTGCTCTCCAGAGACAGCTAACAAAGATAGGCAAAATAGAGTAAATTGGGTACATTTCCAGGAATTGCTACATTTAAAAATCTTTCTTCTGAGCTTCTATTGCACTTTGGACTCATTCTAATGATCTGGAGAGATTCTATCAATGGTTAAGTTTGAGTGGTGGCCTGTCCTTCACTGCATCAACAGGAGGCAGTCACTCTGTCTCTGCATGTCCTCCTGAGGGAGGGTGTGAACAGGTCCCCTAGGCAACACCATGGTGAAATATATTTACCGTGGTTTCGAAGAGTTGGGAGGGAGGAAAAAAGCAGATGAACTGACCAACAGGAACTACTGTTTGTTTTTTTTTAATAGAACTATTTTCTTCTTTCTTTGCAATGCAAATATATATAACATGAAATTTACTTTTTTTTTTTTTGGGGGGGGGGGGCGATGCTGGAGATTGAAACCAGGGCCTTGTACCACATGCTAAGCATGTACTCTACCTCTGAACTACATCCCCAGTCATTTTAACCTTTTTTTTTTTTTTTTTAATGTACTAGGGATTGAGCCCAGGGCTGTTTAACCACTAAGTCATATCCCAGCCCTTTTTATTTTTCATTTTGAGACAGGCTCTCACTAAGTTGCTTAGGGCCTCGCGTGCTTGTTCTAAGTTGCTTGCTCCTGAGTCACTGGGATTACAGGCATGTGCCACCACACTTAGCCATTTTAACCATTTTTGAGCATTTGATTTAGTAGCATTAGGTGCACTCACAAGGTTATAAAAGAATCTCACTGTTGATTTCTAGAACACTTAGATCAACTCGAACAGAACCCCTGTTAAAACCATTAAACAACTCCCTATTTCTCCCACTCTCTAGTAGCCTGTTTCCTCTACTAGTTTGTCTATTTTAGAGACCTCATAAAGTAGAATCATACAATATGTGTTCTCTGGCATCTGGTGTATTTCACTGCGTAGCATGTTTTCAAATTTCAAGTTTCACAATGTTTATCTATGTTACATCATATGTCAGAATTTCACTCTTTTCTGAGGCTGAATGATATTCCATTGTATGGATAGACCACATGTGGTTATCCATTTATATGATTCTGCCTTTTGGCTTATGTGAATAATGATGCTAGGGGAATCAGCATACAAGAATCTGAGTTTCTGCTTCCAATTGTTTTGAACATAGACCTAGAAGTGGAATGGTTGGATCGTATGGTAATCCCACGTTTAATTTTTTTTTTTTAATGATGCTGGGGATTGAACCCAGGGTCTCACACTTACTAGGCAAATACTCTTACCACATAGTTACATCCCCAGTCCTTTAAAATTTTTACTTAACACAGGGTCCTGCTCAAGTTGCTGAGGGAACCTTGAACTTGCAATCCTCCTGCCTCAGTCTCCTGAGTGGTTAGGATTATAGGTGTACACTATGGGCACTAGATTTAGCTCTTTGAGGAACCACTGATCTGTCTCCCACAAGGGCACTGAGTTCTCTATAGCCTCACCAACACCCATTTCTCATTTTTTGGATAACGGCCATCCTAATGGATTAGTAGTGATCACAGGACATTTTAAGGTCAACTGTAGATTTTCTCCAGGGTCTCCTATTCTTATAAAGCCCATTTGAGGCAAAGCTTGGGCATCAAATCTTCCAAATAAGTACCAAGACAGACCTGGGAGAGATTTCAACCCTAGTACTTATTTAAACCAGCAGGGCCAATCAGTAGACTCCTGATGAAACACCAATGAACTTAGATGGTTATTTTTCAAGGGGTTGGAGGGTGTTCCCTGGAAATGCTCCGGTGCAAACTCAATGCATCAAATCCCTTTAAGGTCGAAAAGGCCCAAACACATTTGCAAACAGTTCAGACTCTCTTTGTAAGGGCACCACAAAGAGCAGTTGTGAATTATTACCATGAAGCCTGGGGGTGGTAGAGGTGGGCCTGACCTGAAAGGGCACTTCTATTTCTGTTACAGAAGCTGCTTTCAGTGTTATTTTGGTGGCCCAGCCAGTAGCACAGTAAATTAAAGAACTTTAATATAGAAAGCAGCAGAGTCCTACAGAACTCACTTATGAATCATGTGTATGTAACTTATACTCCAAGATTTGGGATAAAAAACCATACTTCTTTTTTTGTCCCCTGCAGTGCTGGGGACAGAACCCAGGACCTGGCACAAACTATGGAAGCACTCTACCACCAAGCTACATCCCCAGCCCTCAAAAACAATCTTGATAATTTGCATTTTTCATATGAATTAAGTCACTCTATTCTATTTTAGATAACAGCTACTCTTGAAAAAGACCTTAAACTTGCAGTAGACTATATGGATGTTGCTCAGACTTTTTCCCTCTCAGTGGTTTTTTAATACATACACAAAGCTATGCAACCATTTTCACTACCTAATTCCAGAACATTTTCATCACACCAAATGAAGCCCTATACTCATGAAGGGTGACTCCCCTTTCTCCTTCCTCCCAGTCTCTGACAACCACTAAACTATTTCCTGTCTCTATGAATGTGCTTATAAGTGAAACATACATAGATGGCCTTTTGTGACTGGTTTCTTTTCTTTTATTATTTATTTATTGGTTTGCTCATTTTTTTGTAGTGCTGAGGATTGAACTCATGGTCTTATACATGCTACGTAAGCATTCTACCACTGAGCTACATCCCAGCCCTTATTTAAAATGTTTTCAAGGTTCGCCCATGTTGTCCAAAAATCAATGCTTCATTTTTTTTTTTTTTTTTTTTTTTTTTTAAACAGAGTAGCTGTACCACTTTACCCACCTGCAATGTCTCCTACCTACTTCAGGTTTTTAAGTTACCTATAGAAGTATAAAAGCCAAACAAGTGGCTTCAAAGGCCAACAGTAAGCTATGGGACAAGTCTGGCCTTGGTCACTCACATCATTGTCTTAGGCTTGGGCAATCATCCATTGAACAAACAGCCCAGGCCATTCTCTGGCCTCAGGGCATCTTTACACTACTCTAGAAGAACCTCAACACACAAACTTCATGCTATGGACAAGCAGGCAATGTGCAGAGACAGCATAACAAAGTGTGCTAACCAGGCAGCAGACTGCAAGGAGCTAGAGACAGAGTAGCACCAGCTACTGCTGTGGGGGAGGGGTATCACATAGATGGTGGGACTCGATCTCTGCACAGATAGGAAGTCATTCGACAAGAAGGAACTGGGAGCTCACAGCCTGCAAGCGCATCCTGGAAATTTACTCGCTAACAGCAAAAGTTTACTGCTTCACCTGGATCCCTGCAGATGCCTGACAGAAGTCATCATACAAGCTGCCACACAGAGCTGACTTCTCTAGGCTCAGCCTGGTTCTATATTTTTTTTATTTTTTGTTCTTGTTAGTTATACAGGACAGCAGAATGCATTTCAACTCATTCTACACAAATGGAGCACACCTTCTCATTTCTCTGGCTGTACGGATGCAGTCACACCATTCGTGCAATCATACATGTACATAGGATAATAATGACCATCTCATTCCACCGTCCTTTCCACCCTTAAAATTTTTACACTGTTCTTATTTAATCTTCACAATTATATAAAGTAGGTAGTGTTTTTATGCTTAGCTGGCAAATGAGGAAATTGATGCATAGAGAGGTTAGGTAACTTGCCCAAGGGTCACCAGCTAGTAAGTAGTAGTGCCAGGATGTGAACCCAAGCAGCCTGGCTCTAGGATCTGGTCAGGCATCAATTTCCTGGCCACATGCTTGACATCCAGAGAAAAGGCTTTTTATAATGCTGGGTGAGATTTTCCTGAGAAGTAAAAGGACCTTCTTCACTCTGGCATGCTGCTGACAGTTTTAAGATGATGCCAGGAAGAGGGTTGTTTTTTTTTGTTGTTGTTGTTGTTGTTTTTTTTTTTTTGAGGTGGGAAAAGAGAGAAGAGGCCACAGGGAAAGTCAGTCACTAGAAGTAAGAGTCGAGGTCCTTGTTTCTGCTCCTGGAAAGTCATCCTCCCACATAAATTCCAACACAGAGACAGTAAAGGAAGCTCACCCACCCATGGATGTCCTTGAGATTTGAAAATTAAAATTAAAATTAATGAGTCCACCTAATTTGGACTCACCAAATGTGTGGGTGGGACAGATTCCTGCAACTGACAGCTGATGTGACAGTTATTGCATGAAAAAGAACAGCAGAACATCCTTGCCTTCGGGGGTTGAATGTTTCTAAATGTGATGCTAAACCCCAGCCTGAGACAATACACAGGACAAGAGCTGAATATAGATGCTCTGTGGGAGAAAAAAAATCCCTTGGTTTATCCAGCCAACCTGATGTGCAGGAGAAAGAGGCAGAGGATCCCCATCATTTTATCCTTCTTCAAAGCCCACCCTATCAGGACAGCTGGCTCTGTGTCTAGCTCACACTTATCAGTTGGAAAATAGATTCCTAATGGCCTTTGGGGAGGCAGGAATCGCATGGTCAAAGTCTTCATTAAGCTATTTCAATTATCTGGATCTAAGTGTTTTGGTGACCCACTGGAGAGATATATATACACATACATACATATGCATCACCTTTTGCTCCCTCTACCAGAAGAAATGTGAAATTCAAGCTTGGCGTGTACACCCCTAATGATAGACCTTCAGGGTTGTCCTTAAGGCAGCCCAAACTCCTCAGTGAGGAAAGCATGAATAGGTTCCAGAAATGAAGCATCACTTCGCCTCCCCTGGTTTGGGCTCTCTTCAGCAAGCCCTCTTCCCCATTCCCAGAGGGAGACATTTCCAGAATTGCTGACAGCCCCTGGAGGAGCAAGGCCTTTCCTGCTTTCTCCTCCTGGGCAGATGGTATTTGCATACTGACATATTGTAAATCTAGTCACCCAGGTAACAGGGCTCCGGTTAGCAACAGCGGAATGAAGGTCAGCCCAGTTCCTTCTAAAATTAGAAGTCAGACAAATCTGATTTTAACTGTTCAAGGTAGGATGCCCAGCTAGATGGCAAATTCAATTCTGAAAATGAATTTCCAGACAGGAGGACTCAGCACTAGTTAATAAAGGCATGTTGGGGCATTTGACATGATCACTACATGGGTTTACATGACATGCTAAAGTTGTCAATCCGTGGCTTTGCTGTTTCTGTAAATAATTCCACTATGGCTCCAGGCTCTGTTAGTAAAGTCATCCTTGGCCCCAGCACCTGCCTTGATTTTCACAGTCAATCAATTTCTAGGATCTGCTAATTCTACCTCAAGCATTTAAAGCATTCCACATGGCTTCCCCCAACTCAGCCCTGGTCCCTCCTCCTCAAAAGATCTCTTCATCAGAGTCAAACTGATCAGCACCAACAGCCCCATCTCTTCCAGCTTTCTTCTGTCTTGGCCCATGTAGATCCCCTCATACCTGAAATTTCCTACTTTCTGTTCTTTCCCTGACCATGGAGGGATGTCTTGGGTGGGCTTCAGGGGTACCTGAACTGTGCACCATCCTCCTCAACCACACATTTTCTAAAAGGTCCATGACCCCCCAAAAGGTAAAGAGCCTTCAACTATCTACTAATAAATGGTCTCTACCCAGAATGAGTGTAAGTGCAAGGAATGACAGTTCTATAGGAGGTTAAAGAGCTCCATCGTCAAGTAAGTGTGGGAATGATTGAGCTCATCCCCCCGCTAAATAACAAGCCCCTTCAGGATGTGAGCAACATTTCGAACTAACTTTCTTGTTAATTTTTTTTGGTGGGAGTGGTATTTCTATAGCATCTAGAAAACAACTATTCTTACAGTAAAGGAGTTGGCAGGATTCTTAAAAATCAAATGCATTAGAAAATTGTTATTAAACACCAATTATGTCTCAGGCACCACAAATACGAGAACGATGGAGTACAGTTCTTTGAAACAAGGAGCTTAGATTCTAGTAACAGAAATAGACAAATAAACAACAAATGATACTGAAATAATATAAAGACTCTAAAAGGAAGTGCAAAGTGCCTGAGAACACAGAATAGAGCACTGAACTCTGCTATGTTAGAATCCAGGAAAGTCAGAGCCATCATGTTGAGATTTGATGGTGGGACCAGATACCAAGGCCTGAGCACCTCAACTGGCCACAATGAACCATGCTGTTGGGGGGAAGTGGTGAAAAGACCACCCTAGTGAAGGCAGTGCTCACACTAGTGGAGCTTTGGCTGCAAACCCCAAGGTGGATGCAGAGCTCTGAAGAGGGGCTTCTGCTACCAAAACTGACAGGCCCAGTTGCCCAGGGAAAGCTGACTGAGGTCTCAGAGCCAGGCAAGCAGCATGCTTCCCTGTCTCCAAGTCCACGGTCAAAGTCTGATCCTATAGGTCTTTGGATGGGGAGTCCAAGAAAGAACACACCAGGAGAATACTGGAAACATTTCTATCCTAAGAATTACCAGCCCAGATGGTTTCATTCACCCACTTGGCCTTCCTGGGTAGGTCAGCTCCAAGGCAGCAGAATCCCAGGACTCATCTGACTTTCAATTTTGTGTGAAAACCTGGAGATTCTAAGAAGCAACATGTCAATAATGATGCCCCTACACACAAGTCCAATAAATGTCCCTCTTCTTCACCCATTCAGAAAAGTTCTCTTGCTCTTTGGGGGTTGAATTTCTCAACCCAAGCTGCACAGAGGAGAGCTTTTTAAAAAAATAAATAAACAAACCCGTCTAACACCCAAACATTACTTCATGCTAACTGAATCCTACCTCTGAGGTGAGGCCCAGGCAACAGTATATTCTAACCCATTATATCCCACCATTCTATAGTACAGCTATGAAATTTGATACAAAATCTATAAAATTGTTCAATTTAAATTTTATATGTGTCCTATGTGTATACGATGGGTTGCTCCCCAGGCTAAGGTCCAGAACCCTTGGGATAAAGGAAGTAGAGATGGCCCTGGAGGCAGAAGGAGTGATTTATTCAAGGTGTCTCCGCTGGCTCCAGGGATTTGTCAGGTCAGGCCAATGAATGAAGTCAATGGCTAAAATTAACATACACACTTTCTTGGTCAATTAAATACATGGAGATATCTTTTACTTATCCAAATAAATATGGTCCCTTTTACTTTATTTTTTGTCTTAGTTTCCCACTTTAGTAGTGACATGGATACCAAGAAGTATAAGCCTAACATAAGCAATCAACAGGGCAAGTGTGACTCTGGGTTAAAAGTGGGGTCCAGGTGAACATGACTGGGAGGAGAGTGGGGAGCAAGCAAGCCTGGAGAGACCCTTTCAGAGCACGTAGCAGCAAACCAGTTCTATAGGACAACTGCCTATTTATTGTTTCTCCAGAAAAGCCAGGCATCTAGATTTTTATGTTTAATGACTCAGTTTCTAAATATCAGCTCAAATAGAAAAAGGAGAAAGAGGAGGAGGAGGAGGAAGGGAAGGGAGAATAAGAATAAGAAACATACATAAAGTACCATGATACTCTGTAAACATGAGATATCTGTGAGCTGCCCTTAGCCAGGCAGTTTGCAACCTACAATTACATATAAGTCAGTAATAAAAGAGTGAACAGAGGTGTACTCTCAGAATAACACTGAAAAGTGATATATTCAAAGCCAGGTCACACATCATTAATTGCTCATGCACCATACAATCATGGGAACAGAGAAGATAAAAGAACACAGCTCCAGTTCCAGGTATTTGACTTGCCCTGTACCCTTGGCCATCTCAATACTGCTGTTGCTCTGAAAGCAATATTGATACTGCTCAGAAAGTACTGTCTCAGGGTTGATAATGCACAGAAGCAGAGGATGGAAAAGAACTTGTATAGCTATAACAACAATAGCATTTCCTGAACATTTGTACCATGAGAGGCCTGACCCAAGTACTTCCTATAAAATCATTCCATTTAATTCTGAAGACAACCTATGGGATAGGCAAAATTACCACCTCAGTGTTCAAGCAAGGAAACTGAGGACCTAGAGAAATCAAAGGTCACAGTCTGTGGAGGCAGCTGGGAGTAAACCTGGGTCCTTCCTAGCAAAAATCCTGAGCTGGATGTTACTGCCCAGCCTTGAGGCAGGGTACAGTCATCTGCACAGGGTTCTGGAGACAGGAAATGGATTTTCCTCCTGGCAGGCAAAAGCAATGAGGAATCAAGTGCATCAGCAATAGCAGCTCAGGCAGGAACTTACAGAGAAATACAAATGACCAACAAAAATTAGAAAGTCCAATCTCAAGTAATCAGTATCCTCCCTGGAGCCGTTCAAGAGGAGGACATATAAAAAACTGGTTTCCTTCTAATTTAAACTACAGAATTTTTACCAGTTAGAGTCATTAAGATTAAGAAAGATAGCCAGTGTCCGAGTTGACACAAAGAGAAACTTTAGGAAGATGACTTGGCAAGGTCTATGAAAATGTAAGATGTTTGTGGGCTGGATAAATAGCTCAGTGGTAGAGCACTTGCCCAGCAAGCCTGAGACCCTGGGATCAATCCCCAGGACCTGAAAACAAGATGCTCATACCATAGGAATTTATCCTAAAGAAACCCTTTTGCAATTATGCAAAGATCTATCTGCTTAGATATTCATGTCTACATTATAGGCAATAGTCAAAAGTTGGAAAGAGTCCAGTAGTCCATCAAGGGGAACATTTAGATAAATCATGGTACATCCAAATAATGAAATACAATATAGCCATTATATCATGAAATAGGGGGTTGCGGTTGTGGCTCAGTGGTAGAGCACCTGCCTGGCACATGTGAGGCACTGGGTTTAATCCTCAACACCACATAAAAATAAATAAAATAAAATAAAATAAAATAAATAAAGGCACTGTGCTCACATGAAAAAAATATTTTTTAAGAATCATGAAATAGGTGTCTAGTTGCCAAAATGCAAAGATGCCCCAGATGTATAGTTAAGTTGGGGAAAAAAAAGGCAAGCTGTGAAACAGTAGGTAGAACAGGAGTTTTGTTAAAATGCAACACTTGTACTCGTATATGAGTAGAGAAAAAAAAATTAAAAAAAAAAAAAAAACAGAGTCCATCATTAATGGTGATCACCTAAGAGAAGATTATGGGAAATGTGTTTCTATAAGGTTTGAAGTTTTTGATACTTTTGTTTTTGTGGTTCTTGGGGGATGTTATTTTCCATATCCTTCAGTACTGGTAATTGAACCAAGGTCTCATGCATGCTAGGCAAGCACTCCACCAGTGAGCTACACTCCCAGCCCACGTTTAAAGTTTTTATGAGTGTGTAATTTTTTATGCATAAGAAATAAGTCAGCAAGGAAAGTGAGCCCTTACTGAAATTTCAGGGAAGAGGACAGACAGAATGAGAAAAAAAACAGGAGTCTTCATTGACATGGGTGTGTCCAAGATTGTACATAGAAAAAGGGCACCTTCTCAGGCTGTACAGGATTTGGGCGTTAGACTGGCTCCTGCTACAGAAGCCACGCTGCCATTTCACTCACCTTATTCCCTGCATTTAGCCTGGAGTGTCAACATTCATAGATCTGGGATAGTGACAGAAAGTTAACCAAGAGACTGAGAGCAGAACTTCCCACCTTTCCCAAATAATTTACAATCCTCTGCAAAAGTGAGCAGATACTATGCTTAAACTTGGCAAAGTTAATCAATCTCCAGTCTGGGGGAATGATATTCTAGAAGTTCCATTCCATGCTATAGTGTTTTAAAGTCCCAAGTCCACTCTCCCATAGAAACAACATCATGAGGTGGTTCCAGAGAAGACTAACTGACCAACCACTATTCCAATAATGCTTCCACAGGGCCCTCTGGGTCCTGTGAGTGAGTGCCCTTCACCCAGCAGTGCTCAGTATTCTCAGTGTCCCTGGGTCTGCACCCTACTCCCGCCGAGTTCAGTTTCCACTCAAGTCCTGTTTGTGAGGGTCTGTTGGCTCATTCTTGTTCCTTCTGCACTGGGGCCTGCAGGTGAGCCCCCCCTTGCCCAGCAGTGCTCAGTCTCCTCTGGGTCCTGCGGGTGAGACGGCCCTGGTCCACACTGCTCTGGATTCTCTGAGGGCCTGTGGGTGAGTGTCCTTCACCCACCAGTACTCAGTGTCTCTGGGTCTGGTGCTTGAGCTCCCCTCACCCTCCAGGGCTTAGTGTTCCTCTGAGCCTGATGGTCACCTGGCTCCTTTAATGACCTGAGTGGGTAAGTGCCTTTCCCTTCAAGGCAAGGACAACTTCTTGGGCCTTAGAAGACTGAGTTCCAGAAGGGGCAGAGCAGGTTTTCTCTTCCTGCCCCAACACCATGCAGGAATGCTCCCAAAGTGGGTCCCTTCGGTAGGATGTGAACACATCACACTTTCCAATCTTATTTGTTTTTTTTTTTTTGTATTTTTGACCAGAATTTCCATGGTCAAATAAGTATGGGAGAAATTGGGAACTGGGGTCCAACCAAGGTGAACAGGTTTTCATTATAATGAAAATGATAATACTAAAAAATAATTTATTATATCATGAGGGGGTACGGGGATTAAACTCGAAGGCACTTAACCCCAGGCACATCCCCAGCCCTTTTATTCATTTTCAAATTTTGAGACAGGATCTTGCTTAGGACCTCATTAAGTTGTTAGGCTGGCTTTGAACTTGTGATCCTGCTGCCTCAGCCTTCATTCATTGAGCAACCATCACTAGAACTGAAATTCTATGCTTTGTAAATGTTCTCTCCCAGTTCCCCCTCTCCAAGCAGCCACATTTGCCTACTTTTAGGTACTTTGTATAAAGAGAACCACACAGTACTTGCATGTGTCTTTGAGAGGATGTTCCAGTTTCTGGTTTGTGTAACTGATAGGGTGGGAAAATAAAGACTATCAAGGACAAGGTATTAGAAAGAGAAACAGGTTTGGAAAGAAAGATAGAAAATTTTCTGTGAGGTGGTGAGAAGTCACAGGACAACTGGATGAAGGTGACCTGAACATCATTCACATACTGAGTTTGAAACCCTGGAAGGAAGGAGATCTGGGCTGGAGCTCTGGACTGAAGACACAGCCTGCAGACGGTTAGTAGGGAAGCTGTGGCCTGACGAGAATGGGAACAGTACTCAGAAGCCCCCTGTATGGAGGGGCGAAGGCACAAGAAAACCCAGAAGGCAACCGAGAAGGACCAACCAAAGAGAAGAACCCAGGAGTGGCGTCCCTCCTGTTTTTTCTGTCTCTCATCTCCTGGATCCAACTTCCTCCTTATTACTCCTTCCATGAATCACCCATCTAAAACACAAATCTACCATTCCTAGGATTCTCTCACCTCAAATCTAAACCTTTCGTAACTTCCTCCAGTGTATGCGCAAAATCAGACTCCTCCCCGAATTCCCCACTCTTCCCCCAGCGCCCATGTACCACCTGCCAGGCCCTGCATCTCAGTCCAGCCTCCCAGTCCATTTACTGGGTTCCTGCTCTGTTCTGCACATTTTTCCCAGTGTGACTCCTTTCAGTGTGTCCGTCCTTCTTTTTGCCTGTATCTCTTAACCTTCCATTCTCCCTTTAAGGTCTGGCTTTGAGCCACTTTTCCAAGAGGTTAAAATAGATCCATGAAATGGGGATTAATGTGCCCATTCCCTAATCCTAAGAGCAGGGTTCTATCCCTAAAAAACCACCATCGCCCTTATACTATCATCGGATCATAAAATCAACTTGTTTTCATTACAGAAAAATTAAAATATGGTAAAATTTTTTTTAAACTAATCCAGAAATAAACAATTTTAACATTTAAGAACATATTCTTTCTAGTTTTGAATTCTACTTTTTGAATTTTTTTAGATGAAATGGAAATTACACTGAATATATCACTTTGTAATGTGCTTTTTCTAACTGAATATATTATCAGCTTTTTCCATATTCTTAAATATTCTTCAAAATTTTCAATGATTTTGTAAAACATCCCTTAATGTGGATGTGATTAATCAATTCCCAATTCTGAATGAGAACTTAAAATATTTTTTTATCACTAGTATATTGACATGATAAATATCAGATGTTTATTGAACTGAATTTTTATCGGTATGAGAAAATAATGGTAGGTGTTGGTTCTGAATTTACCATTCACATAGCAAATAAATTATTTCAATGGGAAAATAATTTATTTTCAGTTAGTGTGAGATATATATATATATATATATATATATGCAGAATTTATAAATTTTGTCAATTAAATCTGAAGTACTGATGCTTCCCCTAGCCTATGTGAGCCACGTCTTCTAAAATTCATGACTGGGGCAATACTATGGTTTGAATCTGGACTGTCCCCCAAAAGATCTTGTGTCTCAGATATGTCCTAAGGTGGGGCTTTCAGGAAATGAGTGATTCCTGAGGGCTCTCACCTCATTGGTGGACTAATCCATTTGCTGGATTAATAAATTGCATGGATTACTGGGAGGTAGGGCCTCGCTAGAGGAAGCAGGTGGGAGGGAGGAAGGCCAGAGGATTTATCTTGTCCTCCCTTCCTCTCCTTCCTGGTTGCCAGGAGCTGGGCAGCTTTCCTCCAACAGACTGTCCCACCATGATGTTCTGCTGCACCTCAGGCCCACAGCAAAGGAGGCAGTCCACTGTAAACTGCAACCTCTGAAACCAAATAAATCTTTTTTCCTCTACATCAGTTATTCTGGTCACAGGGAAAAAAAAAAAAAAATCAGACTAGAACAGGCAAACATTTGAACAAACAAACACAAAAAAAGGAAAAAAGAAAAATCTAAACTAAAAACAATATCTTAAATTTACAGGGAGATTGTACACCAAAAAAAAAAAAAAAAATTAGTGTCACCTAATCTCAAAAGGTATATAAAATCTTACTTCACTTTTTCTTGCTTGTCCTTTTCTTCCACATTTTCATTTCACATTAAATACACTAAAAACTTTTCAGATGGTATAAAACAGGCATAAACATGATTTATGTGCTTACCTAAAATAAACTGACCTTTCTGAATTCACTAATTAATATCTACACACTTTCATCTCTCAACCATGATGATTTGAGGGAAGAAGGACAGAAAAGGAAAGGGCCTGAAGAGGGCTGAGATTTGCCGGTACTCCTGAAAACAAGAAAGGGGCTTCAAGGCTGCAGAATGACAGAGTCAATAACGGGACAAAGACGACTTCTTACAAAGCATGCTGGCAAGCTCCAAGGCAATTTAGGTAAAGAGGAAGAAGTGAGTGTTGCCACCCACAACTCAAAAGAAATGCCATCTGAAGAATTCTGAGAAAGAGAGTTACTATGAAATTGTGCACCTGGTCAAACTATTTTTTGCATGCAACGCAAGAACTGGAAAACATGCCACCAGTCAGGTGTTGTCAAAAACAACTACAGACTGAAGATCTGCTCTAGATATCTGAGTATCAAAACAAAGAGCTTGAGATATGGAAAAACCAAGGTAGGGAAGACTTTACAGTATGCATTGGCTCCAGCAAAAGAGCTCATGTCCAATAATCATGGTAAATATGATGTAATACTGACTGAGCATCAAAATTTAAGCAAAATAAATGATGCAAAAGGAGTACTAATAGCATTCAGAGTTGCACACATTATCATAGAAGGTAAGGAGGCCAAAGAGCATAAAGGGGGAAAGGGAAGGTATCGTTCCAAGTACTAATGACCTTGACCTAATAATCAGAAAAGGCAAAGGCCGAAAATGCTTCTAGTACCTAAAGGTGACAGCAAGAATTTAAAATAGTATGTGAATTGTCACAGAACTAGAGAGACACAGTGCACAAAGCAACCACAGAAGTTGAAGGAGAAGTAAAGAAATTAAAAATAAAGTAAAATGGCAGAAGTAAGATCATAGTCTAAGTTATAATAATGGAAAAAAACTGAATTGTTCTTTTCATATTTAAAGTACTATTTCATACTGGGTTGGAAAAAATTTAAATGTAGTGACATTTGCTTGTGAAAGACACAACCATAACAAAATGACTACAAAGGGTCACAGTCAGAGGATGATCAAAGTCTTAGCAAACAAGAACAAACGAAAACTGCTGTCAGTTCACAATAACAAGCTATTCTTTCTTTGTATGTGTTCTTGAAACATTAATAAAAATAGTACATAATAAAAGCCTAACTAAATTCCATGAAGAAATTATATAATCATTGTCACCTCCTCACTGATAAAAAAACTCATTAGGTGCATCAGAAGTCTAAATCCAAACCCCAACACTGGGAAATTTAAAAGAACTTTCTGTACAAACTTTTGGTCACAGTGGAAATAAAAACTAAAGTCACAAACAATTTTTAAAAAGAAAGTAACAACAAAAGACAGGATACATATTAAGTCTTCCATGATATAAGCGAAACAAAACTCTCACTGTTATATAATTCTTAGGCACAAAATGAATGAACTCCAAATGAATGCCACTTAAATATTATATCTCCATATAGACACAAACACTACAGGAGAAGGAGAGCATGCTCTCCAAAATATTAAAGAGTAGTTATCTTTGGGTTATAAAATTTCTATTTTCTTTTGAAGTTTCCAAATAGTATCCATGAACATATAGTACTTTTATAATCACAGTAGATTAAACAAAGCACAACAAAACATAATTTACAGTCATAAGAGGTTAGAAGGAAAAAAAAAATATATCATCTTGCCAAAATGATAGAGGCAATTAAAATTCTCTCCTCTGCTTTGACTTGCAGACTCTAGCCTAGTGATGGTTATTACAAGCCTGTTGTCACCGAGTCTCCGCACTGTTCTGTCTTTCTGGTCTTATGCCAGAAGATCAGGCATGGTTTGCACTGGCTATCAACATATAAGCATCATTGTCTCCCTTTCTAGGGGGAAGGAAAAAAAAAAAAAATCAAGCTTTGAAACAGGTGGGAAACCACAGATCACTACTATGGCACTGCTATAATGTTTTAATCTTAATGTTAACTTCATATAATAGTATTTATGTTACAGAACTAATGGGGAATATCAAAAGGACTAAAGAGACTTTCCTTTTTTGCTATTGTATGCTGTTTTGCTTTTATTTAAAAAATAAACAAAGGTAGGCAATGACATAAATGGCACTTCAATATCACAAAGTAACCCTAGAACACTAATCCAATTCAAATGAAAACAAAAATAAAAACAAAATAGTGTCAATAACAGAATTAACTAGCTGGGGACTAGTTAGTTAACTAGCTTCATTCCTAAATGAAGCCCAGTGGTAATCTGCTTGCTTTGCATGAATAAGGCCTTGGGTACAATTCCCAGCACTGGGGGGAAAAAAAATGCTGTAACAGAGGATATTTCCTTAATACAAAAGAAAACGGTAAAGGTAGAAGAGAGAGGACAAAAAAGATAGGAGACATTTAGAAAGCAAGAAGTAAAATGGCAGTTGTAAATCCAACTATACAATAATAAATTAAATTTAACAAATGAAATCTAACTAAGAGTTGATTAAGCAATCCAATTAGAAAGCTGAGATTATTATTTCAACTTTAAAAGCAAGATACAACTGGGCATGGTGGTGCATCCCTGTAATTCAGTCACTCAGGAAGCTGAGGTAGGAGGATCACAAGTTTGAGACCAGCCTGGGCAACTTAGTGAGATCCCAAGCAACTAGCAAGATCCTGTCTCAAATAAAAAGGAATGGGTGTGTAATTCAGGGGTACAGCACCCCAAGTTCCCTCCCCAGTACAAAAATTAAAAAAACAAAAAAAACAGGATCCAACAATATACTGTCTACAGGATACAATTTAGATTCTAAGTTATAAACAGGTTTGACATAAAAGGGTGGAAAAAATATCAGGCAAACAGTAAACATGGGAAAACTGGTTTAGCTATATTAATATCAGAGGAAGTAGATTTTAAAAGCAAAAAGTGTTGCAAGAGCTACAGAGGGCACTTCATAATGAAAGGGTCATTGTTTAGAAGAAACAATTATAAACATGTATGCACCCAACAGAGCCCTGAAATACATAAAGCAAAAACTGATAGAATTAATGGTAGAAATACACAATTAAATTAAAAATAGTTGCAGATTTCCTTATCCCACTTTCAATAATGGGATAGAACAACTAGGCAGAGGAGGCTGGAGTAACATTATAAACCAAGTAGACCTAACACATTTATAGAACATGCCATTCAACACAGCAGAATCATAAACTCTTCTCAGTGTACTTGGAAGTCTTTAGAATACACTATATCCTAGACCATAAAACAAATCTCAATAAACTGAAAAGAACTGAATTCATATAAAACACATTCTTCAACAACAATGGAATGAACTTAGAAATTTTGGAAAGTCAGATTATAGCCATACTACACTGAATGTGCCCAGTCTAGTCTGATCTCAGAAGCTAAGCAGGGTCAGGTTTGGTCTTTGAAGGGAAAAATTGGGGAAATTCATAAATACATTGAAATTAACAAACTGAAATAGCCAATGAGTCAAAGAAAAAAAAATCACAAGGAAAAGTGGAAAATACTTTGAGATGAATAAAGACACACATCCTAAAACATGGAGTGCAGGGAAAGCAGTGCCTTACTACAGAGACACGTACAGTGGTAAATACATGTATTAAAAAAAAGATCTCAAAACAACAACCTCATCTTCCACCAGAAGACACTAGAAAATGAAAAACTAAACTAAATCCAAAGCAAGCTGGAAAAAAGGAAATAATGTGGAGTGGAAATTAATGAACTAGAGAATAGAAAATCAATAAGACCAAAAGTTGGTTCTTTGAAATGATCAACAAAATGGACAAAACTTTAGCAAGACTGTCCAAGCAAAGAGAAAATTCAAATTAGAAATATCATAAGAATTGCTTTGTTAAACCGTTTCCCAGGACTTCCCTTTGCCTCAGGAAGGAATGAATTCCAGAAAGACTTCCGCTATTTCCATGTAGATTTTCAGCAGCAAGTTAAAAACTTCACTACGTTGCCCAGGTGACTGCCTGCTCCTGGAGGAGCTGAGCCTTGGTGGCTTCTGCACCTTTTCAGTTGCTTTAGATAAGAGCTGTTCCTACAGCTACCTGAGTGAACAGGATGATGAGAATAACAATATAGGTATTATACTGTTGTCAGGGTTTTTTGTTTTGTTTTGCTTTGTTTTTGTTTTTTACAGCCCTTGGGAACTGAACCACTGAACCTGGGGCACTTTACCACATCCCCAGCACTTTTTGTTTTTATTTTGAGACAGGGTCTCACTAAATTGCTTAGGGCCTCAAACTTGGAATCCTCCTGCCTCAGCCTCCACAGTCACTGGAATTACAGGCATGTGCTGTCATGGTTTTACTTGCTCTAGATTCAAGGCAGAAACAAAACGAAAACATCTTATGTTCAATAGTGTGGTAAAGTGGTTGCTTTGGGGGAAGGATGTTCCACAGGTTGCTGGAAGGCTGGAGAAAAAAACCGGGGCTACAAAAAAGTTAACCAAAAGTGCGGTGCTGGGTGGACAACGCAGCCCACTTTTCCCTTCAGGACAGACCAGGCACCTGGACTCCACCACCAGTTCAGGGAGCCACAGCAGGTCCCCTTTGCTACACTTGGGCAAACTCGTTTGTGAGACAAATGGTTCCATGGTTGTTCCCAGTTCTTACCACCTTTCCCCCAGCTCCACCCGAGGGAAGTCCGGGGCCATCCTCCTTGGGCTTCCCTGTCCCCTGCACCGCCTGCGTGTCCCTAGATTGCGTTCTCAGCAACTCACCTCCACTGGCTTGTCTCCGTCCTACAGCTGCCCAGGTCTACGCCCACTTCCCTCTGGGCCCTGGAAGGCCTTCCAAGGCGGAGTGGCCAAATCCACTGGGTTCCCTTCTCCTCACTGTAAACCTGACTTTGGTGCTTCCAACACGAGCCAGGTCCTCTCACTAGCGCAGGGTTGTTTCCTTCATGAGAAGAGGCCAAGATGAGGCCAGGAACCCGCGCTCCAACGCCACCGCAGACCCGGCTTTCTGACTGGCCCGGATGCTGCTGTCCATCGATGAGACTGAGGCTTTCAGGCTTTTCTGCTTTTATACTTGGGCCAGCCTCTTCCTCCAATCTTCACTATCCTGAATCCCCCACTTCTCCTTAAGCAGCTTGTATGGTTACTCTCCCAAATACTTCCATTAATTTGCATTACAATTTAAATCCCTTTCCTGGAAATGACTGCTCTACTTAAAATCTAGAGGGCTTAGAACAGCCTAGTGACCTTCTCCCCCAAAAAAGCACATAGTCACTGATTATAATTTTATGAAAGCAGAAAAGAGTGCTAAGGAATTGTTCATAAACCTATGGCACAACTCAGGTAAAAGGATTATTAACATCATCACACTGACTTTCGTCTTATTTACTGTTAATCCACGTGATGTTTTCAGAGTGTGGAACGCTCTAATGTGCCTCAACTTGCAACATCGACGGTTGAAGCTTCCCAAGTAAATTTAAGATGTACCAGAAGCTAAGAGTATGGCCCACCATAACTCACTTAATACTCACTGATAACTCAGATGGGGAAACGGAGGCACTGACGGTACAGATGGCAAAGTGGAAAACGAAAATGAAGATCATTCTGGGCATGCTAAGATGCAGAAATCTTACTTCCGCCTTACTACATTCTTAATGCAGAATTCGCAAAACGGTTTACAAATTCAAAAGACTACAAAGAGAACAAAATGAAGAAGGAAGAAAGAAAATGTTGAGTTAAGGCAGCAAAGGAGAGAGGACTGTGGCTGGAGGGTTGGAACAAGACGATGACAGACTGAGACAGGTGAAGTAGGAGGGGACAACGTCATCTAGGTGAAGAAAATGTGTTATGGTTTTGTTATGTTGCTGTTTTGTCCATATGGGAAAAAAGAAAGAAAGAACAGCAGCTTTGGTTGATGGTACATAAGGAAAAAAGATTCATTTCAAAGTTGCTGCTTGAAATATTGGTCTTTGGAAGATCTGGGGACCTTGACATTGATTCTACAGAGAAGGCACGAAGAACTGAGCACCTAGACCTGAGTGACATTGTTCAACCGGCAGGAATCACATCAATGGGCCTTAACCAGTGTCCAACTTTTATAAACTGCCTAAAGATATTAGGATTAGAAAACAAAATGTTATTGTCAAGAATCTGTTTTAAAAATTGAGGTGTAATTTACAGTCCATAAAATGTGAAAGCACCTGGATACCACCCCAGACTCGGGAACTCACATAAGAGATTTTATTAAGTGGTCAGGCAGTGTCTCCCTGCAGGGTGAGAAAGAAAAAGAGAGAGAGTGAAAACCAGGAGGAGAGAGCATGAAAGAGGAGGAGGAGAGAGAGAAAATGAAGGGGGAGCTCTTCTTAAGCAGTGGAATTTCGCGGGCTAATAACACCGGACCAATGGCTGGTGAAGAAGTTCTGGGGCTAACCACCTGGGTTGTAAAGTGGTTGGGGGGGAGAATAATGGCAGCAGCAAAATAGCAAATCTGAGCCAACAAAATTCACCCTCACAAAGTATAAGATTCAGTGGTTTTCAGGATAGTCTCAAGGTTACACAACCAATGCTCTCTAATTTAAAAATGAGTTCATCGTCCCCCAAAGAAATCCAGTAGCCCCAAGCAGTTTGTCTCCATCCTCCCGCGTCTCCAGCAAGTCAGTGGGTTTAGCTCCCTGCATGGTACACAGGAGAAAACCGTGTGCCGCCTGTCCTGTCTGGCTTCTCTCACTTGGCATGAAGTTTTCAAGGTTCATCCACGTCGGGGCTTGTATCAGCACTTCATAGTTTTTATTGCCAAATAACATCCCATTGTACAGACATGTCATGTTTGTTTATCCAGAACCTTGACGACATCAAAGTAAAAGTAAACAAGGGAGAACAATGGAGGGAAACACAAGGCTTGGAATGGAAAGAGAATATTCCCTAAAATTGAAAGAAAAAAAAAAAAAGATAGAAAGAAAAACCAGAAATGTATTACTCAGAGTAACAAATGTCGCCAAGAACTAAGATAATAATTTAAAATTACTAACTATTAGGAAGGGCTGGAGAATTGAGGGATAGCAAAAGCAAATTAAACCCTCGGTAACTCTCTCACACATTAGTGGGGAAAATAGATAGGTCTAGATTGCTGAGTGGATAAACAGCATAAAAGCATTTATTCAAAACAACGGAGGCCAGGGTTCAATCCCCAGCACTGAGGTCCCACCACTGAACTATGCCACCAGTCCAGCCATTTTAAAATACATACTATACCGCTGTTAACCGTAGGTACAATATTATACATCAGCTTTTTCATTCTGCTGACCACGATCATCAAGCAAGGCCATCTCGCCATGTTTCCCTGTGTCCTCCGTCCCTGAAGGCCACCATTCTACTTTTGATTACTTCAGATACCTCACCTAAGTGAAATTTTACTCTATTTGTCTTGTCGCGATTGACTTATTTATGTATCCCATTACTGAGCATAATGTTCTCAAGGTTCATCCATGTTATAGCATGTGCCAAGATTTCCCTCCTCTTCCCCCGACACCCCAGTGCTAGAAATTGAACCCACGGTCTCAAGCATGCAAAGCAAGCATTCTGCCATTGAGCTACATTCTTAGTCCCTGCATGAGGCCCTGGGTTCAGTCCAGGACTGCAAAACAACAAACAAAAAAAACAATTGTTAAGAGGGTAAATTGATGTTGCATTTTTTTTTTTTAAATCACAATTTAAAAGAGTAAAGATGACATAAAAAGGCAGGAGGATGAAGTGGCCTTGGCTGCTAGCTGTGGGAAATGAGCCTGGCAGGGATCAGGCCTGGGAGAGGGTTCACCTTATGAGGAAAGCCTGGGATCTGGTTGGAAAACTCTGCAGGCAACAATAAGGTTTTCCCAGCAGACTTTCTCCATTCCAAAAGGTAAGTTTCTGGAGGGTAGGGTTCTTGTCTCTAAGATTAGGATTTAACAAATACATAGGGCACCCAGTTACATATGAATTCAGATCAACGTTGAATAATGTTTTAGGACACCTAAGTCTCAAGTGGGACATCTTAAATTCAGATTTCACTGCATCCTGTATTTATCTAGCAACTCTACTGACAACCAGTAAATATGGCAGAAGAGAAGAAGATAAAAGGAACTGGAAAGAAACACATTCAGATTGGGAGATGAACCCACTCAGCATTCCTTAGTAAGATCACAGTTCCCATTACTGAGCAATGCTTCCTTGCTGGAAATATCTATTAAACAGAATCAAGGGGAGCCATGAACAAGGCTCAGGTCAGCAGACACACAAAGCCAAGGTCCTGCCCCACCCACTGCCTCCATCATCACCACCAGCCCCACTACCCACCACCTGCCTCTGACCACAACACACAGGGTGGGCTGCTCAGGGACTGCTGGTATTCAGACTAGTGTGACAGTGAAACATCAGCAAAATATATTGTCCATTTATTTGCTGAATGAATCTGGGCAAATCATCAGACTTCTCTGGAAAAGATCCCATCCACAGTAGCAACCAAAAGCACAAAATGCCTACAAATACATTTACAAAAAATGTGCCAGACCTATATGAAGAGAGGAATAAAGTTTTACTGAAAGACATTAAAAAATAAAGACCTGGGATAAATGGAAAAACTTGGGAATTATATCTTATTTAGAGTCAGAGTCTAAAGTCACTATGTGAAAAAATAGAGGAAAATATCTTTATTGTCTTAGGATGTGGAAGGAATTTTGAAACAAAACATGAGCTGGGCGTAGTGGCACATACCTGTGATCCCAGCAGCTGGGGGAGCGGGTTGGAGGTCAGGCAGGAGGATCACAAGTTCAAAGCCAGCCTCAGGAACTTAGTGAGGCCCTAAGCAATTTAGCAAGACCCTGTGTCTAAATAAAAAAATAAGAGCTGGGGTAGAGTGCTCGCCTAGCATGTATGAGGCACTGGGTTTCATTCTCAACACCACAAATAAATAAAACAAAGGTTCATCAACAAAAAAATTTTTTTAAATAAAAAAATAAAAAGGGGGTTGGGGATGTGGCTCAGTGGTTAAGCATACCTGGGTTTCATCCCTGGCACCAAAAAAAAAAAAAAAAAAAACATGAAATTCTGGAGACACAAAAATGAAAATTGACAGATACTATAAAACAACTTAAAATTCATCTACTATAAAAGACACTATAAAACACATGCACTTTCATACCACAACAGCAACAGTCCAGGATAAAATATTTATGACAAAATACCCAATATTAATACTATTACATGTAAAGAGTTCCTAAAATCAGTTAAAAAGATAAACAACCCAAAAGGAAACAGTGAGCAAGAGAAATTAGGAGACAATTTACACATGCCTAATGAACACAAGATACCTGACCTCAACTAGGAATCAGGGACGTGCAAATTAAATCAACCCTGAGATTTTTCTAGTCAACAGGTTGGCAAAATTTAAAAAGACTAAAAGGTGAAATTGGAAAAGATGTGGAGAAACAGGTAACCACCCACTGTTGATAGAACTATAAACTGATATACCTTAAGAAAGGTGAGCCAGCAATGTCTATCAAAATTAAGAACATGCCTAATTTTGACGAGCAATGCCACATAAGGAATCCAACCTGGGAAAAGATTCACACAAATGCACAAAAACATAAAGAAACAAAGATGAGTTTATGGAGGCAACGACTTACTTGCATGTCCGTCATTAAGGGAATAAAGTTTTATGCATCTATTCAATGAGCTGCTGCTAAAAAGAATACAGTAGATGTAAGAATACCTGCACACAGAGACTTCTGTTCTAAATCAAGTGCATGATTTGGTCTGGTTTGGTTTAAAGTCAGGGTCATGCTTTGTTGCCCAGCTGGCCCAGAACTCCTGGGCTCAAGCAATCCTCCTACATCAACCTCCCTAGCAGCTGGGACTACAGATACACACTACCAAGTCCAGCTATAAATTAAGTTTTTAAAAAGGGAGTTTATAGTAAGGTGTTTTAATGTGACCATTTATATATTTTTAAAAAATACAAAAAACCTAGATAAGTCTTTCTATCATGTTTGTAATTGCACAGAATAAGGTCTGAAAAAATAAATAGCACATTTTTTACTATGGTAAACTTGGCAGAGAGGGGCAAAACTAAAAAAGCTCAAAAAAGACCTCTTACTCTAATATTTGGAATAGTTGTGTATTACTTTAGAATTTAAAAATCTACTGTTCTGTGTTTAAAAGCATCTCTTTGATTTTTTGTGGTGCCGCGGATTGAACCCAGGGCCTAGAGCATGCTAGGTGAGCGCTCTGCCACTGAGCCACATCCCAGTCCACCTTCAACCTTCTTATCTCTATTCAAAACAGAAATAATGCTTTAACCTCCTGTGATCATAGTCTTTTGCATCACTACATTTGTGTCTGAGGTTGAAATCCTAAAGAGCTCTGACGCGCAAACCCATTCTTTCTAGAAAATGGTGGTGCTCAGGAGGCCTCCGCCAGCGTGGATCAGCGGGTGTCTCCACTTCCCAGTCAAGCGCAATCTGAACAGGAGCAGAATGTTGACTCAACTCTTCCATAGCAACCCTGGGAGACTGGGACTTGGGATCCGAGTGACACTCACAAATGGGCCCAATGCAATGTGGTTTTCACCAAGACGAGCAATAACCTTGAAATGACTCAACTCAAAGACAGCCACACAAGGGACTCAAAGGCCGCTTGGAACCAGTTTAAAAGCTGCATATTTGGTAATGAAGCTAGAGTACTAAAAATATTTTTCATATAATTTACAAGGGGAATTATTGTACAAAAGACTTTGTACTTAAATACTGGGAGGAAATAAGAAGAAAAATAATGGGGAAAGGGAAGCTCTCCCTTACGCACACATTTGTTAGAGGGGTGATATTTTGAAAGTTGGCTCCTTTCTCCAGCAAGTTGTGCTCCCTGGCATTTTTTTTCCTCTAAGGACAAGTACTACATGTGGCACTCTTCCAGAAGTGCTCTCTATAATTCCAGCAACATTTGCTGCTCAGAATTCAATTCCCAGCAACACCAAAAACTCATTTATATTTTAGCATTTCCAAAACTGTAAGCGTAGGAGTAGGAAATAATCAAATAAAAGACGGTCAAATACAGATAAACCATCCCACACTCAAGGACATTTCTATGTACCTCAAGTTCAAGGCCTGGACTTAATCTCTCTCCCTCCCCAAGCCAGAGACATGGGTGACTCCTTCATACCTTCTTCAATGCGTTTTGTTTATTTTTTGGTTTTGTTGTAGTAAAAGCGGGCACTATGGTCTCTCACCTGATTTCCTTAGCTCTTCTGAACGCAGTTGGTTGTGTGAATAGTCACCTGGCTCAGTGTGTCTGTGGCGGAGAGATCACCTGGACGATCTTACTCAACCACCATCTTGCTCTGCCTCCCCTCAATAGTACCTTTTAAATGCCAATGATATGTGATGATATGTCTTGGGTTTAAACACACAAAAAACCCCTCTCTATTAACACCAGTGTGATGACACAATAGAGCTAGCTAAATGTTTTCCACCCTTAAGATACTTTATATGTTTCACACGTAGCTCCATCAGATAGGACAGGCCACTAAATGCTCGGTAACCATGACCCCAAGGTTTCTGCTATGGGGTTTTGGTGTAGTTTGTCCTCCAAGGATCCAGGTGTTGAAGGGTTGGTCACCAACGTGGCTATGTTGGGAGGTGGGGTCTTTAAGAGTTGGAGCCAAGTAGGAGGTCCTGAGGTCACTGGGGCACTGACCTTGGAAGGGACTATTAATAACTTGGAGTGAGTTCTACTGAGAGTGAGTTTCAAAAAAGCCTGAGCTTGACCCTGAGTTTTTGTACCAAGATGCTATCACTTGGTCCCCCACAGGCTCTCACAATTACCATCCACCATGATGTGACACAGCTGGAAGGGCCCTACCCAGACCTGAGCTGATGAAGGCACCATACCCTTGAACCTCCAAATCTGTGAGCTAGAGAATTCTATTTCTTTACAAAGTCAGCCACCTCGGTTATTTCATTACGACAACAACAACAACAAAAAACTGAATAGTACATCCTCCACAGTCAAAGCAGCCAAAGTGACTACTTGCAAATAAACAGGGATACTCTGATTCTCACAGGCACTCAGGAACCCAGGTAGATGGAGCAGTCACCATCTTGGACTTTGCTGGTCACCACCAACATGCAAAACCATTAGAGAAGCCATGTGCAGTAGGTGGCACATGTCTGTAATCCCAGCAACTTGGAGGCTGAGACAGGAGGATCACAAGTTCAAAGGCAGTCTCAGCAACTTAGTGGGACCCTCAGCAATTTAGTGAGACCCTGCCTCCAAAAATTAAAAAGGGCCAGGGATATAGCTTAGTGGTAAAGCAACCCTGGGTCCCAAAAACAAAACAACACCCCACGAGGGATTTAGTTCTGGCTTTGTTCACTGATAAATCTATAGAAGTTGTGTCAGACTATCAGTTGCAATGGAAAGAGGTGACATGTAGTTTAGTGGAAGAAAGTAGTGGTTAATAAGCATGTGCCATTAAGATCTCACTTTAGTACCATACTTACTGTATATGTAAGCTCCCCTTGGAAGGTCAGTACCAGGCAGGGGACAGTTGTGTCCCCTTTATTCATGCTATATCCCTAGGGAATGGCACATAATAGGCATCAAGGAATAGTTAACTGCAGACATAAAATGTTTGCACAGGAAGAAAGGTTGCATATGAATTGTATATGTGAATATATTCAATGATGGTTAACTGAGGGTGTCAACTTGGTGGATATTTTCTGGGGGACCTGAGATTTTCCCAATCTGCAAAGAAGGTGCATTGCTTTTGTCTTAGGAAAACAAAGATTTATCTTTCACAATGAAGGCTAGATTGCTACCACCATCCACCCACCTCAGGTCTGTAGGGAAAACAGCTCTTGCAGGTGAGATCACCACACCCATCCTCCTCCACCTCCATGAAGGTTTGGGGGCATCAGGCAAATCAGAAGCAGTTTCTCTTTAGACAGATGGAGACCCTGGATTTTAATCTAGTTCTCCACACATCAGCACTATTTCCACATACTCACCGAAGCAGGATATTTAGAAATGTTACAGATCATGTGGGTGCCTTCTAAGTTACAGAACATAAAACTTGAAAGCTGGAAAGGAGAATTAAAACTGGAGCTCCTAAAAGATGCAAATTTATTTCTGAGACTGGAGATGAAGGATACAACAGCTGTGCCATTCATCTTTCCAGTGATGGGTTAAGAATATTTAAAATTCACAATCAGCAGCCCAGACTCTGATTCCCAGAGACTGGTGTGCTCTGCTTGCTCAGCCCTGTAATGGGCTTTTCCAAGACATGGGGTTCAGCAGCCCCCACCCTCATCTGTAGGGAATTTGTTCCAAGATGCTTGAAATTGTGGTCAGTACTAAATCCTATATATGCTATGTTTTTTCTATATATACATTCATACTTATGATAAAAGTTTAATTTATAAATGAGGCATGGTAAGAGCATAACCATAATAGCTAATAATAAAAGAGAACAATTATAATACTACTACTCTAATGAAAGTTATTTAAAACTTACGAATTGTTTACTTCTGGAATTTTCCATGTCATATTTTCAGAAAACACTTGACTATGGGTAACTGAAACCACACATAAGGAGGGGCTACTGTATACAGCAAGAAGATGATCAAACACACCTGAAGCCACAGATAAGGAGGGGCTACTGTATACAGCAAGAAGATGATCAAACACACCGTACTATAACACATCTCACTAAGTGCTGAGGGAGAGAAGTCCGACAGCCTGGGCGGGTACTGAATGCTTCCATCCAATCACACTCAAAGGGCATGAAATCTGGGCTGGGGCGGTAGCTCAGTTGGCAGAGTGCCTGCCTCACAAGCACAAGGTCCTGGGTTCAATCCCAGCACCAGAAAAAAAAAAGGGCATAAAACCTGCCCATGGGGTGGGAAGTCACCCCACTGGGTATCCTGGGCTGGTGTCAAGCAGGGATGGTTTTGAGGTATGTCTCCCAGGTATTGGGATACATTCCGTATCTTGACCTGGGTGTATAAATTTCCATAGCAAATACCAAATGGCCACAGTGGTGGGGAATGTACACCACAGACATTATCCTCTCACAGCTCTGAAAGTCTAAGTCAAGGTGTCAGCAGGGTCACACTCCCTCCGAAGGCTCCAGGAGACAATCGTTACTCTCCTCTTCCAGTTTCCGGTGGCTTCAGGAGTCAGTCCAGTCCCGCCTCGTCCTTCACGCCGTCTTCTCCTCGGTGCGTCTGTTCTCTTCTTCTGGCTCTTTTAAGGACATTGGGATTAGATTTAGGGTCTACTCCTGGCGATCTAGATAATCTCATCTTGAGGTTCTAAAGTGAATCAAGTCTGCAAAGACCTCCTTCCAAATAAGATAACATTCACAACTTTGGGGGCCATCTCTTTTGAGGGAGAATCATTCAACCCACGACGGTTACCTGGGTGTGAAATTTACCCAGTAATGTACGCACACGTTTTTCTGACTGTATGTTATAGTTAATAAGGAGTTGACTTTTTTTTTTTTTTGGAGGGGCAGGTTCTGGGGCGGGAGGTGGGGTGGGGAATGAGAGGGAGACAAGGATTGAATGCAGGGGCACTTATCCCAGTCCTTTTTATTTCTACTTTGAGACAGTGTCTCACTGAGTTGCTTAGGGTCTCGCTAAGTTGCCCAGGCTGGCCTGATCTTGCCATCCTCCTGCCTCACCTTCCTGAGTAGCTGGGATTACAGGCATTCACCACTGAGACCCAACCTGGTAGGGAGTTTTTTTAAATGTCAGCTTACAACACTTGTTAGTCCCCATGAGGTATCTATACACATCTAACAAAAAGGACAATTCCTGGCATTTCACTGGCACAGTGCCAGAGAGGTTCTGCCTCCTCACAATGACCCACCCCATCTCTGATCTCACTAGGTTGTATGGAAACCTCACAGCAACCTAACACATGTGTTTTATTATCCGATTTCCCCCCGCTACCCAAAGAGGTAAAAGCCTTTAACGAATTACAAGCCAGAGACCATCAAGCGCCTGGGCTCTGCACCGTATCAGAAGCTTGGCCTGGCTTCCCAGAGGCCCAGTTCTGTTTTTACTTTTACTTCCAAAGACTATCGTGCTCAGGGCTGGGGTGGTGGCTCAGTGGTAGAGTGCCTGCCTAGGTGGGTGAGGCACTGAGTTCAATTCCCAGCACCACATATAAATAAATAAAACTAAAGATCCCAAAATAAAAATAATAATAAGAAAAGACTATAATGCTCTTTCAAAGTGGGGCAATAAGAACAAGTGGGGCATTAAGAACAAGTTCACAGATTGGAGATTAGGAAGCTATACCTTGAGATCAATGTTCCACCTTACCCTGACAGGGACAGAATCCTGGTACAGGGTACAAGGTGTTCAGCTGCTCAGGGGTGTAGCTTTCACTCGTAGGTGCTTTTTGACTTGATGTTGAAAAAATGTTATGTTTGTTCGATGGAAAATTATTCAGCCATAAAAAAGAATGATGTACTGATATTGAAATTGCTTAGTGGGCATTGTGAGTTGAAGCAGGTCACCCAAAGTTCACATGGTTAAAAATCTTAACCTCAAAAAAAAAGTCTTAACCTCAGAATATGACCTTATTTGGAGATAGGGTCTATACAGAGGTAATCCAGTTAAAGTGTTATAAGGACAGACCCTAATCCAATGTGACTGGTATCCTTATAAAAAGAGGAATTTGGACAGAGACAGAGAGGCCAGAGGAAGGTGATATGAAGAAATGAAGGCCATGTACAAGGAACGTACTCTCCCTCACAACCTCCAGAAAGCAGCCCTGCTAACACCTTGACTTTGGACTTCTGTCCTCCAGATTGTGAGACAATACATGTCTTTGGTTGTTAGCCACTGAGCATGTGGTGCTTGTCATGCAGACTTAGAAAACTAGTACAATGAGTACAAGGGTTCTTTTTGGGGTGATAAGTGTTCTAGATGGTGATGGAGGTCGCATAATATTATGAAAGTTCTGGATGCTGCTGTTACGTTATGTGACTTTCATCTCGACTTTTTACAAAGTGTAGACTTGATTCAGAAATAGACACCTAAAAACCCAAAGTCCTCTCTTCAGTGGGGTGGGGTCTGCAGAAGAGCTGAGCCAACACAAGACTATCTTCAAAAGCTCCAACCCACTCAGATATAAAAAAATGTATAGGACCAAGGTCAATGCATGACACAAAAAAGCCATTAGCCAGAAGCGAGTCAGCCCTGGCTGGGCTCAGTTCAAGTGCTTCCTGCTCTGTGGGGACAAAAACAGAACAGGAAGGCAGCGCAGGCTGATTCACGGGTGGTCAGTGGAGGGCCCAGCCTCACTGATCATTCCAGCTTCTCCAATGCAGGGCAGCCGCCAGCCTTAGCTCACTGTGACAGCATCAGTCTGGGGGTGACCCACAGGTGCTGGGGGTGGCAGGACACTCAAGTCCAGACACCCTGATGAGCAAGGCTGTCCTCTCTGTCCCTCCCAAGAAAATCAAGCTGGCTTTGCTGTTTGTGGTCACTGGAGCTGGGCCATCCAGAAGCAGTTTATGATGTTGTTTGATTTTAAAGCACAAATTGATTTGCAGATACAAGCAGCAAACAATTTGGCCCTGAAACCACTTGTTTTCCACATCACTGAGGATCCTCCTAAAAATGCCAAATTCCAGGGCATTCCAGAACTACATTCAGCATTGGGTGTGTGTTTGAGCAAGAGGGGAATTCAGAGCTGAATTCCGAGGCAGAGTGTGGTGAGGGCATTCATCAGCACTTGCTCAGGACTAAGGGGTGCCAGGCTGGAGTGTCCCATCTTAAGGATAGCCTATTTTTTTTCTTTCCTTTTCTCCCTGCCCTCAAACCACTGGTACTGAGAAACAAACCCAGAGGAGTTTTACCACTGAGCCACATCCCCAGCTCTTTTATTTATTTTTTATTTTGAGACAGGGTGTCGTGAAGTTGCTTAGGACCTTGCTAAGTTGCTGAGGCTAGCCTCAAAGTTGCCATTCTCCAGCCTCAACCTCTGAGTTGCTGGGATTTGGTCAGGAGGTCTTTTTTTTTTTTTTTTTTTGCCTCTTTCATACTAATGTCTTGCAAAGTTCCACCCCTAACTGAGCGAAAATACCACCTCTCTGATCACTACTGCAAATAAACTAGTATGCTGAATGAAGGCTACAAAATCCAAAGACCAGAAGGGTTCTGAAGACCTCAGACTTGGTAACAGAATCAATGATGATGATGATAGAGATGATGGCATTGCATAACTTTACTGACTGCCCATTAGCAAGAAGTACTGATTGTTTTGTATTCATTTAGAATACAATGATTAAACCAGGTAGATCTTGACAACTGAGGAAACTGAGTCTCAGAGAAGTCAAAGACTTTCTGTAGTTTCTAGACAACAGAGTTGGGATCTGAGCACCACAGATTGGTATTCTTTCTACTCCACTAGATTTTAGTCCTTATATCTTTAACTGGTGAACTTATTTAACAAATCTGGTTTAAATCACTATGATCTAAAAGGACGGGGGGGGGAGGTAGCAGAAAGTCACGCCTTGAACTTTGCTATTTTGTAAGTTGAGTAACAGAAGTCTTACTGAAAGATCAAAGTTGCTTAATCTGTGATCACATATGGAATGCAGGAGCAATTAGGTTCTAACTTTGTAAAATCTATTGTTATAATTCCAGAGTTTGGGTAATCATCATTACAGGCAATCATGATTAGAGACAGCTCTGTGCTGCAGGCTGAGCTTCCATGTGAGCTATCCTCAGAATAGCTATCCCAAATAATTATCAAAAAATTGTCAAAAAACATCATGGGGATTCAGATCTTTCCCACTTGTGCACAGAGCTGTGTGCTTCAAAGTGCTGCAGAATTTGCACCAGGTAGAGTTACAGAATGTGTCTGGAGAAGGAGAGCTGGTTCATCAGTTTGTGCTTTTGCGAACGATAGTGCTGAGCACCATCGAGTCACTTCACAGTTCAGCCATAAACTTTGATTTTAAAAAGGTGACCAATTCCAAGCCCCAATTCTGAATATGGTAAGGGATTATGAACTGAGCACCAAAAATACCTTCAACCTCATCCTTGCCTGAAGAAGTACGGGACCCAAAGTCCTAGGTTCAACAGAATTCCAAGCTACAAATGAAGTTCACTTACTGCTTTTCCAACTGCTGGCCTTTGAAGTTCTGGCATGGCCCATTTCTCATCTCCCCCACCCTAGAAAACCAATGGGTGTTATCTTCCTCCAACCAACCCGTGTCCTTCCATCTTGTCTCCTTTCTCTTCCTCCATTAATCCCACATTCATTTCCAAACATTAGGATGTGACAAATGTGAGCCACTGCTTTCTAGTAAACATGACCTTTTCTAGGAGGACTTACTCCCTGAGGATATAATTTGACGCAATGAGGCCCCAAGTCAGAAATCAGAATTTATATTCACTTAGGCCTTTACAATCAATATGAATGAATGTCACATAACCTAACGGCAAAGAAACACCTGTGCCTCTGACTTAACATGAAATTATGTTATTTTTCCATCTGTGAAATGTGTCTGATTCTTGCCACTCTGTCTGGCTATGTGTCTAAAGGAAAAAGCAGAGGGTGATATAATTTGGCATTCTGGCAAGGTTCTCATATTACCCATATAACCCCTGTTGCATTTGTTGAAAACTTTCTTCTAGTTCTTTCCATCTCAATACATGAACCTCAAAGCACAGTGAAGCAATTGCTTCATGGTGTGCAAGGAACGCATCGAAGAGAACATTTGAAAGGTAGAACACACAGGGTTCAGATTCAGTGCCAACTTCACGCCAGGTGGTGTCAAAACTGTAATTACACACAGGGAAGAAGATGCAAAGGGCCCATGTTTTAATAACCTCATCTCAAAAAGCTAGAGGTTAGAGCAGTTTTCTGTAATCCCACAGCACAGCTAAAGTACCAGGACAAATGTTCTGCTTTAGTGGCTGCCAAACTACGTGCACTGGTGCCTGCTTTTTAAATAAAGTTTTATTGGAACACAGTCATGCTCACTCAGTCTGTGGCTGCTTTCACACTCAGCAACAGAGTAGAGAAGTTTTCACAGAGGATGTATGTATGGCTCACAAAGCTGTAACAATTTACTATCTGGCCCTTTACAGAAAAAGTTTGCTAAACCCTGTTCTATTCCATGGGTACTAGGTCCAGTCTGGACCAGACTCAGCTGTTCACCTAGTAGCTAACTGGAGTATAGTAGCTACTTGCTATATGTCACTAGTGAGCATCTGAAATGTGACCTGTGTAATGGAGGGACTTCGTGTTAACTTTTCTTCAATTTTAATTTAAAGACAGATGCTTGACTCATTTATTTAAAAATCTTTATGTCTAAAACATCTTGGGTATGTGACTTTACTCTTTCAACAGGAAATTTTATGAAATCTAAAGACAGATAGGGTATCTCCATTGAAAATTTAGCATGTGACATGAGACTGCTATAATTGTGAAATGTACCCTAGATTTTGAAGATTAAATACCAAAGGAGGAGAAGAAAGAGATGAAATTAGCTTATTAATAATTTTATAATGATTACATATTAAAATAGTAGCATTTTGGATATACCAGGCTAACTAGAATATATCTTTTTTTTTGGGGGGGGGGTGTTCTGGGGGTTGAAACCAGGAGCACTTTACCACCAAGTTACATTCTCAGTACTTTCTATTTATTATTTTGAGATACAGGGTCTCATTAAATTGCTGAAGGTCTTGCTGAGTTGCCCAGACTGGCCTCAGCCTCCCAAGTCACTGTGATTACAGGTGTGCACCACCACGCCCAGTTACAGCATGTCCTTGACATTAACTTTAACCTGTGTTTTTTTTAAATGTTTTAAAAGTGTGACTATTAAACAATTTAAAACTCCATACATAGCTGTTTATTTACAACTCAAATTCCTACTGGGGGCTGGGGTTGTAGCTTAGTGGTGGAGTGCTTACCCTGCTGCACATGTGAGACACTGGATTTGGTCCTCAGCACCACATAAAAATAAACAGCAGAATAAAGATATTTTTAAAATATTTTTTAAAAATTTCTATCGGATGGTGCTGGCCTAGACCTTAATCTAGACCAGCTAGGATTCAATATGCCTCATCAAGACTCCACTCCGAAGCTGGCTAGTCAGGAGTTAGAGCCAGGCCACAAGTTTCTAGTTTTTTCAAGCCAGCGAGGTGGTGATTAGGGATGTGCCTAGAGAAGCCCTCCCTTCCCTGCTATTTACTTGGGCCTCCAGAGAGGTGATAATTGTTCACAGTGTGCTACAGCAGAGAGCACTGGGTTTTAGAAATGAAAACATGGAGCCAGTGTCCTGCCCCTGCCCTTCTCTTGGCTTTGTAACCTTAGACAATTTACTTATCCAAACCACATTGTGTTAACATTAAAAATGGGACTAATAAAATAACCACAAGGACATGGTGAGAATAACGTGAGAAAATCCACAAATGCAACTGCTTCCTAAATTATCAAACTGTCTATAAACTGCCATCGCTATCACTCTTCCTATTTGATACATATCTGGACTTGAAGATCTGTTCCATACACATCCCTCTTATGCTGTAGTTCCAAGAAGTGAAAGAAAGGGAGGCAACCGCCATGATTTATAATGCAGGAACCAAAGAAAACCTGAACTGAGCACTGTGGTGCATGTTTGTAGAACCAATTACTTGGGAGGGCTGAGCTGAGAGATTTGCCTGAGCCCAGGAGTTTGGGACCAGCAAGGATAACACGGTAAAACTCCATCCAAAAAGAAATCAAAGGAAAACTATGACCGTCTGCCCAAGACCATCTTTTCTTTCTGCAGAAGTTTTATTTGATGGTAGTGACATCAAACACTTTCAGAAACACTCTCAAGGGTGTTAGAACTTCACAGATATGAGACGCCTGGAGTTGTCAATTCATAGAGATAGAAAGTTGAATGGTGTATTGTCAGGACTGGAAAAGCAGTGGACTAGGCAGTCCATATTTAATGGGTACAGAGTTTTGGTCTGTGCTGACTGATGTGTGGCAGCCAACGATCCTATCAGAAGGGGAAAACACATTCTGATTCTTCTGACTTTAATGCCTGTCTACAAGGACATTTTCCTCATTGACCTTGGACCTCCCCTTAGGTTGCTTCTCAGTCTTGGATTCAATCTGAGACTGCTACAGCAAGAGCAACTCCAATTCCTTTGGGGAAAGGGTGTGTTTTACCTCCAGGAACTGATTTGGGCTCTGCCCAGGGTAAGGACATGATAGCTAACCCTCAGCTTCCAAGCTCTGTGATTAACGTGCAGATTTCTCCATGCAGACAGGAAGTGTGGGGGGAGACATAAAGTTCTTGGGTATTTCGTCAGATGTCACTCTGCCAGGTCAATAAACCACAAAAAACCAATATCCGATCCCACAAAGAAATACAAAACCTGCAGCTCATATTTCAGGATATCAGCACATCATCACATATTTCTTTTCTCCTGGATTTTTATAAGCAGCCCTCTGAGGTGTCTTGTTTACGTAATACCTGGTCATTATGCCAGGTGTAGGAATGAAAAAGCTGATAAAAGAATCTAAAAAGGAGTTGGGTTATTGATATTGAATTTTTTTTTTAAATCCCCTTTTGTGACAGACTAATAAAAGCACACTGTACAGTGATGCTTGACCTGTCCAAGGTTTCACTGAACTGAATAGAAATCAAGCAACTCACTTTAAGGGAAGGGCCCCAATATGCCTCATACAGGTACAAACACACCATTACCCCTTGATGTCTGCAAGACTGCAGATTATATGCTCAGTCCCCTAGGAGAATCATCTACTCAAAAAGCAGAGGAGAGTTACCTTGCACTTTATAGCATGTTACAAATAAAAGCACACATTTATTCACATCTCCAAAGCTGATTGCATTAGGGGTGGTAGTCTTGCCTCAAGGATTCATTTGACTCAAACTGAAAAACCAAATGGTATCATGCAGCACTTACAGGGATTCTATAACATAAAATAGGCAGTAGGTGTATGTCATGCTTGTATTTATAAATGAGAAGCTGAACAAATTGGCCAGTAGTGGGCAGCCTGAAAGAATCATTAGGAGAACAAAGAGGAACTTGTAGAACTCAACTCAAAGGTCACTAGGGGAGTTGGCTCTAGGGGCAGGACAAGGGATTTCTCCATACATTGGTCCTGAGATTGTCTTAAGGCTTGTGCATTCTGGATCATTGTTTTCAACAAGCATGTCTTATACGCCAGGCCCCATAGACACTGGAAGCAGAGATGTGAACAACACAGCTGGTGTCTGGCCAAGAAGAGGGTTTCGCCTGGAAGACAGAAGGCTGCCAGCTGCAAGAATCAGAGCTCTCTAACAATTTGCCAGGAAAAGTGAAACTGAATGCAATTCAAGTAAATGGAGAGGTCTGGTGACCGGTCTGACCTCTGCAAGCAATCCAGACTCTGGCATTTACTGTGGAACATAAGTCCATAGCCAATACCAGACCTAAAAGCGGGAGAATGAAGACAAAACTTTGCTGGGACACAGACTCTGCACCATCTACTTCCGACTTCTTTGTCAGTACCTTGGCCTCATGATCAAGGTGTTCCCAGGACAGAGGTTCATCTATCAGAGTAGCAGGGGTCTTTCCAGAATGAGAGAACTCTCTGTTTGGGTGCTTGCTGACTTCATGTCAACCCTTCATGAAATCAATTATGAAAATGACCCAAAGTATCATGGGGAGCGAAAGTACAGGTTCAAAGGAGAAATCCACTGAGAAATGGTAGTAGTCAGCTGTGGTATCTTTGAGACCCTCCCGAGAGCAAAATGCAAAGCAGAGCACTTGCTGCTTTGAGCACAAGTGAGCAGTGGCCATCCTCAATGTTTTCAGTCATTCAAGTCACTTCAAGCCTAGCAAAACAAGATCTCAAGAGAATTTCAACCGGAAGGTCACCAAACTCCTTTGCTTGCTTTAGTGTTAGCTGGTACAGCAAGACATTTGGGGATAACTATCTAACAATGCTGGGAGAGAGGCAGAACCAAGTCATATCTATGGATGTAAGCTTGGAAGGTTCCAGCAGATTTTCTCACCCCACTTTGGGGGAAGTGCAGGGGGTTCCACAGGTCTCTGCTTATAGCCAGAGAGTGTGTGGCTGGCTGTAGGGAAGCACTGTTCTTTTAAGGAAAGGCAGCCTAAGAGTCTCTTCCTTGTTAGAAAACAAACAGAAAAGCAGAATGAAGAGCAAACGATTGACAAGTCCTGCTCTCCAGAGACAGCTAACAAAGATAGGCAAAATAGAGTAAATTGGGTACATTTCCAGGAATTGCTACATTTAAAAATCTTTCTTCTGAGCTTCTATTGCACTTTGGACTCATTCTAATGATCTGGAGAGATTCTATCAATGGTTAAGTTTGAGTGGTGGCCTGTCCTTCACTGCATCAACAGGAGGCAGTCACTCTGTCTCTGCATGTCCTCCTGAGGGAGGGTGTGAACAGGTCCCCTAGGCAACACCATGGTGAAATATATTTACCGTGGTTTCGAAGAGTTGGGAGGGAGGAAAAAAGCAGATGAACTGACCAACAGGAACTACTGTTTGTTTTTTTTTAATAGAACTATTTTCTTCTTTCTTTGCAATGCAAATATATATAACATGAAATTTACTTTTTTTTTTTTTGGGGGGGGGGGGGGCGATGCTGGAGATTGAAACCAGGGCCTTGTACCACATGCTAAGCATGTACTCTACCTCTGAACTACATCCCCAGTCATTTTAACCTTTTTTTTTTTTTTTTAATGTACTAGGGATTGAGCCCAGGGCTGTTTAACCACTAAGTCATATCCCAGCCCTTTTTATTTTTCATTTTGAGACAGGCTCTCACTAAGTTGCTTAGGGCCTCGCGTGCTTGTTCTAAGTTGCTTGCTCCTGAGTCACTGGGATTACAGGCATGTGCCACCACACTTAGCCATTTTAACCATTTTTGAGCATTTGATTTAGTAGCATTAGGTGCACTCACAAGGTTATAAAAGAATCTCACTGTTGATTTCTAGAACACTTAGATCAACTCGAACAGACCCCTGTTAAAACCATTAAACAACTCCCTATTTCTCCCACTCTCTAGTAGCCTGTTTCCTCTACTAGTTTGTCTATTTTAGAGACCTCATAAAGTAGAATCATTACAATATGTGTTCTCTGGCATCTGGTGTATTTCACTGCGTAGCATGTTTTCAAATTTCAAGTTTCACAATGTTTATCTATGTTACATCATATGTCAGAATTTCACTCTTTTCTGAGGCTGAATGATATTCCATTGTATGGATAGACCACATGTGGTTATCCATTTATATGATTCTGCCTTTTGGCTTATGTGAATAATGATGCTAGGGGAATCAGCATACAAGAATCTGAGTTCTGCTTCCAATTGTTTTGAACATAGACCTAGAAGTGGAATGGTTGGATCGTATGGTAATCCCACGTTAATTTTTTTTTTTTAATGATGCTGGGGATTGAACCCAGGGTCTCACACTTACTAGGCAAATACTCTACCACATAGTTACATCCCCAGTCCTTTAAAATTTTTACTTAACACAGGGTCCTGCTCAAGTTGCTGAGGGAACCTTGAACTTGCAATCCTCCGGCCTCAGTCTCCTGAGTGGTTAGGATTATAGGTGTACACTATGGCACTAGATTTAGCTCTTTGAGGAACCACTGATCTGTCTCCCACAAGGGCACTGAGTTCTCTATAGCCTCACCAACACCCATTTCTCATTTTTTGGATAACGGCCATCCTAATGGATGAGTAGTGATCACAGGACATTTAAGGTCAACTGTAGATTTTCTCCAGGGTCTCCTATTCTTATAAAGCCCATTTGAGGCAAAGCTTGGGCATCAAATCTTCCAAATAAGTACCAAGACAGACCTGGGAGAGATTTCAACCCTAGTACTTATTTAAACCAGCAGGGCCAATCAGTAGACTCCTGATGAAACACCAATGAACTTAGATGGTTATTTTTCAAGGGGTTGGAGGGTGTTCCCTGGAAATGCTCCGGTGCAAACTCAATGCATCAAATCCCTTTAAGGTCGAAAAGGCCCAAACACATTTGCAAACAGTTCAGACTCTCTTGTAAGGCACCACAAAGAGCAGTTGTGAATTATTACCATGAAGCCTGGGGGTGGTAGAGGTGGGCCTGACCTGAAAGGGCACTTCTATTTCTGTTACAGAAGCTGCTTTCAGTGTTATTTTGGTGGCCCAGCCAGTAGCACAGTAAATTAAAGAACTTTAATATAGAAAGCAGCAGAGTCCTACAGAACTCACTTATGAATCATGTGTATGTAACTTATACTCCAAGATTTGGGATAAAAAACCATACTTCTTTTTTTGTCCCCTGCAGTGCTGGGGACAGAACCCAGGACCTGGCACAAACTATGGAAGCACTCTACCACCAAGCTACATCCCCAGCCCTCAAAAACAATCTTGATAATTTGCATTTTTCATATGAATTAAGTCACTCTATTCTATTTTAGATAACAGCTACTCTTGAAAAAGACCTTAAACTTGCAGTAGACTATATGGATGTTGCTCAGACTTTTTCCCTCTCAGTGGTTTTTTAATACATACACAAAGCTATGCAACCATTTTCACTACCTAATTCCAGAACATTTCATCACACCAAATGAAGCCCTATACTCATGAAGGGTGACTCCCCTTTCTCCTTCCTCCCAGTCTCTGACAACCACTAAACTATTTCCTGTCTCTATGAATGTGCTTATAAGTGAAACATACAATAGATGGCCTTTTGTGACTGGTTTCTTTTCTTTTATTATTTATTTATTGGTTTGCTCATTTTTTTGTAGTGCTGAGGATTGAACTCATGGTCTTATACATGCTACGTAAGCATTCTACCACTGAGCTACATCCCAGCCCTTATTTAAAATGTTTTCAAGGTTCGCCCATGTTGTCCAAAAATCAATGCTTCATTTTTTTTTTTTTTTTTTTTTTTTTTAAACAGAGTAGCTGTACCACTTTACCCACCTGCAATGTCTCCTACCTACTTCAGGTTTTTAAGTTACCTATAGAAGTATAAAAGCCAAACAAGTGGCTTCAAAGGCCAACAGTAAGCTATGGGACAAGTCTGGCCTTGGTCACTCACATCATTGTCTTAGGCTTGGGCAATCATCCATTGAACAAACAGCCCAGGCCATTCTCTGGCCTCAGGGCATCTTTACACTACTCTAGAAGAACCTCAACACACAAACTTCATGCTATGGACAAGCAGGCAATGTGCAGAGACAGCATAACAAAGTGTGCTAACCAGGCAGCAGACTGCAAGGAGCTAGAGACAGAGTAGCACCAGCTACTGCTGTGGGGGAGGGGTATCACATAGATGGTGGGACTCGATCTCTGCACAGATAGGAAGTCATTCGACAAGAAGGAACTGGGAGCTCACAGCCTGCAAGCGCATCCTGGAAATTTACTCGCTAACAGCAAAAAGTTTACTGCTTCACCCTGGATCCCTGCAGATGCCTGACAGAAGTCATCATACAAGCTGCCACACAGAGCTGACTTCTCTAGGCTCAGCCTGGTTCTATATTTTTTTTATTTTTTGTTCTTGTTAGTTATACAGGACAGCAGAATGCATTTCAACTCATTCTACACAAATGGAGCACACCTTCTCATTTCTCTGGCTGTACGGATGCAGTCACACCATTCGTGCAATCATACATGTACATAGGATAATAATGACCATCTCATTCCCACCGTCCTTTCCACCCTTAAATTTTTTACCACTGTTCTTATTTAATCTTCACAATTATATAAGTAGGTAGTGTTTTTATGCTGAGCTGGCAAATGAGGAAATTGATGCATAGAGGAGGTTAGGTAACTTGCCCAAGGGTCACCAGCTAGTAAGTAGTAGTGCCAGGATGTGAACCCAAGCAGCCTGGCTCTAGGATCTGGTCAGGCATCAATTTCCTGGCCACATGCTTGACATCCAGAGAAAAGGCTTTTATAATGCTGGGTGAGATTTTCCTGAGAAGTAAAAGGACCTTCTTCACTCTGGCATGCTGCTGACAGTTTTAAGATGATGCCAGGAAGAGGGTTGTTTTTTTTGTTGTTGTGTTGTTGTTGTTTTTTTTTTTTTGAGGTGGGAAAAGAGAGAAGAGGCCACAGGGAAAGTCAGTCACTAGAAGTAAGAGTCGAGGGTCCTTGTTTCTGCTCCTGGAAAGTCATCCTCCCACATAAATTCCAACACAGAGACAGTAAAGGGAAGCTCACCCACCCATGGATGTCCTTGAGATTTGAAAATTAAAATTAAAAATTAATGAGTCCACCTAATTTGGACTCACCAAATGTGTGGGTGGGACAGATTCCTGCAACTGACAGCTGATGTGACAGTTATTGCATGAAAAAGAACAGCAGAACATCCTTGCCTTCGGGGGTTGAATGTTTCTAAATGTGATGCTAAACCCCAGCCTGAGACAATACACAGGACAAGAGCTGAATATAGATGCTCTGGGGAGAAAAAATCCCTTGGTTTATCCAGCCAACCTGATGTGCAGGAGAAAGAGGCAGAGGATCCCCATCATTTTATCCTTCTTCAAAGCCCACCCTATCAGGACAGCTGGCTCTGTGTCTAGCTCACACTTATCAGTTGGAAAATAGATTCCTAATGGCCTTTGGGGAGGCAGGAATCGCATGGTCAAAGTCTTCATTAAGCTATTTCAATTATCTGGATCTAAGTGTTTTGTGACCCACTGGAGAGATATATATACACATACATACATATGCATCACCTTTTGCTCCCTCTACCAGAAGAAATGTGAAATTCAAGCTTGGCGTGTACACCCCTAATGATAGACCTTCAGGGTTGTCCTTAAGGCAGCCCAAACTCCTCAGTGAGGAAAGCATGAATAGGTTCCAGAAATGAAGCATCACTTCGCCTCCCCTGGTTTGGGCTCTCTTCAGCAAGCCCTCTTCCCCATTCCCAGAGGGAGACATTTCCAGAATTGCTGACAGCCCCTGGAGGAGCAAGGCCTTTCCTGCTTTCTCCTCCTGGGCAGATGGTATTTGCATACTGACATATTGTAAATCTAGTCACCCAGGTAACAGGGCTCCGGTTAGCAACAGCGGAATGAAGGTCAGCCCAGTTCCTTCTAAAATTAGAAGTCAGACAAATCTGATTTTTAACTGTTCAAGGTAGGATGCCCAGCTAGATGGCAAATTCAATTCTGAAAATGAATTTCCAGACAGGAGACTCAGCACTAGTTAATAAAGGCATGTTGGGGCATTTTGACATGATCACTACATGGGTTTACATGACATGCTAAAGTTGTCAATCCGTGGCTTTGCTGTTTCTGTAAATAATTCCACTATGGCTCCAGGCTCTGTTAGTAAAGTCATCCTTGGCCCCAGCACCTGCCTTGATTTTCACAGTCAATCAATTTCTAGGATCTGCTAATTCTACCTCAAGCATTTAAAGCATTCCACATGGCTTCCCCCAACTCAGCCCTGGTCCCTCCTCCTCAAAAGATCTCTTCATCAGAGTCAAACTGATCAGCACCAACAGCCCCATCTCTTCCAGCTTTCTTCTGTCTTGGCCCATGTAGATCCCCTCATACCTGAAATTTCCTACTTTCTGTTCTTTCCCTGACCATGGAGGGATGTCTTGGGTGGGCTTCAGGGGTACCTGAACTGTGCACCATCCTCCTCAACCACACATTTCTAAAAGGTCCATGACCCCCCAAAAGGTAAAGAGCCTTCAACTATCTACTAATAAATGGTCTCTACCCAGAATGAGTGTAAGTGCAAGGAATGACAGTTCTATAGGAGGTTAAAGAGCTCCATCGTCAAGTAAGTGTGGGAATGATTGAGCTCATCCCCCCGCTAAATAACAAGCCCCTTCAGGATGTGAGCAACATTTCGAACTAACTTTCTTGTTAATTTTTTTGGTGGGAGTGGTATTTCTATAGCATCTAGAAAACAACTATTCTTACAGTAAAGGAGTTGGCAGGATTCTTAAAAATCAAATGCATTAGAAAAATTGTTATTAAACACCAATTATGTCTCAGGCACCACAAATACGAGAACGATGGAGTACAGTTCTTTGAAACAAGGAGCTTAGATTCTAGTAACAGAAATAGACAAATAAACAACAAATGATACTGAAATAATATAAAGACTCTAAAAGGAAGTGCAAAGTGCCTGAGAACACAGAATAGAGCACTGAACTCTGCTATGTTTAGAATCCAGGAAAGTCAGAGCCATCATGTTGAGATTTGATGGTGGGACCAGATACCAAGGCCTGAGCACCTCAACTGGCCACAATGAACCATGCTGTTGGGGGGAAGTGGTGAAAAGACCACCCTAGTGAAGGCAGTGCTCACACTAGTGGAGCTTTGGCTGCAAACCCCAAGGTGGATGCAGAGCTCTGAAGAGGGGCTTCTGCTACCAAAACTGACAGGCCCAGTTGCCCAGGGAAAGCTGACTGAGGTCTCAGAGCCAGGCAAGCAGCATGCTTCCCTGTCTCCAAGTCCACGGTCAAAGTCTGATCCTATAGGTCTTTGGATGGGGAGTCCAAGAAAAGAACACACCAGGGAGAATACTGGAAACATTTCTATCCTAAGAATTACCAGCCCAGATGGTTTCATTCACCCACTTGGCCTTCCTGGGTAGGTCAGCTCCAAGGCAGCAGAATCCCAGGACTCATCTGACTTTCAATTTTTGTGTGAAAACCTGGAGATTCTAAGAAGCAACATGTCAATAATGATGCCCCTACACACAAGTCCAATAAATGTCCCTCTTCTTCACCCATTCAGAAAAGTTCTCTTGCTCTTTGGGGGTTGAATTTCTCAACCCAAGCTGCACAGAGGAGAGCTTTTTAAAAAAAATAAATAAACAAACCCGTCTAACACCCAAACATTACTTCATGCTAACTGAATCCTACCTCTGAGGTGAGGCCCAGGCAACAGTATATTCTAACCCATTATATCCCACCATTCTATAGTACAGCTATGAAATTTGATACAAAATCTATAAAATTGTTCAATTTAAATTTTTATATGTGTCCTATGTGTATACGATGGGTTGCTCCCCAGGCTAAGGTCCAGAACCCTTGGGATAAAGGAAGTAGAGATGGCCCTGGAGGCAGAAGGGAGTGATTTATTCAAGGTGTCTCCGCTGGCTCCAGGGATTTGTCAGGTCAGGCCAATGAATGAAGTCAATGGCTAAAATTAACATACACACTTTCTTGGTCAATTAAATACATGGAGATATCTTTTACTTATCCAAATAAATATGGTCCTTTTACTTTATTTTTTGTCTTAGTTTCCCACTTTTAGTAGTGACATGGATACCAAGAAGTATAAGCCTAACATAAGCAATCAACAGGGCAAGTGTGACTCTGGGTTAAAAGTGGGGTCCAGGTGAACATGACTGGGAGGAGAGTGGGGAGCAAGCAAGCCTGGAGAGACCCTTTCAGAGCACGTAGCAGCAAACCAGTTCTATAGGACAACTGCCTATTTATTGTTTCTCCAGAAAAGCCAGGCATCTAGATTTTTATGTTTAATGACTCAGTTTCTAAATATCAGCTCAAATAGAAAAAGGAGAAAGAGGAGGAGGAGGAGGAAGGGAAGGAGAATAAGAATAAGAAACATACATAAAGTACCATGATACTCTGTAAACATGAGATATCTGTGAGCTGCCCTTAGCCAGGCAGTTTGCAACCTACAATTACATATAAGTCAGTAATAAAAGAGTGAACAGAGGTGTACTCTCAGAATAACACTGAAAAGTGATATATTCAAAGCCAGGTCACACATCATTAATGCTCATGCACCATACAATCATGGGAACAGAGAAGATAAAAGAACACAGCTCCAGTTCCAGGTATTTGACTTGCCCTGTACCCTTGGCCATCTCAATACTGCTGTTGCTCTGAAAGCAATATTGATACTGCTCAGAAAGTACTGTCTCAGGGTTGATAATGCACAGAAGGCAGAGGATGGAAAAGAACTTGTTATAGCTATAACAACAATAGCATTTCCTGAACATTTGTACCATGAGAGGCCTGACCCAAGTACTTCCTATAAAAATCATTCCATTTAATTCTGAAGACAACCCTATGGGATAGGCAAAATTACCACCTCAGTGTTCAAGCAAGGAAACTGAGGACTAGAGAAATCAAAGGTCACAGTCTGTGGAGCAGCTGGGAGTAAACCTGGGTCCTTCCTAGCAAAAATCCTGAGCTGGATGTTACTGCCCAGCCTTGAGGCAGGGTACAGTCATCTGCACAGGGTTCTGGAGACAGGAAATGGATTTTCCCTCCTGGCAGGCAAAAGCAATGAGGAATTCAAGTGCATCAGCAATAGCAGCTCAGGCAGGAACTTACAGAGAAATACAAATGACCAACAAAAATTAGAAAGTCCAATCTCAAGTAATCAGTATCTCCCTGGAGCCGTTCAAGAGGAGGACATATAAAAAACTGTTTTCCTTCTAATTTAAACTACAGAATTTTTACCAGTTAGAGTCATTAAGATTAAGAAAGATAGCCAGTGTCCGAGTGACACAAAGAGAAACTTTAGGGAAGATGACTTGGCAAGGTCTATGAAAATGTAAGATGTTTGTGGGCTGGATAAATAGCTCAGTGGTAGAGCACTTGCCCAGCAAGCCTGAGACCCTGGGATCAATCCCCAGGACTGAAAACAAGATGCTCATACCATAGGAATTTATCCTAAAGAAACCCTTTTGCAATTATGCAAAGATCTATCTGCTTAAGATTATTCATGTCTACATTATAGGCAATAGTCAAAAGTTGGAAAGAGTCCAGTAGTCCATCAAGGGGAACATTTAGATAAATCATGGTACATCCAAATAATGAAATACAATATAGCCATTATATCATGAAATAGGGGGTTGCGGTTGTGGCTCAGTGGTAGAGCACCTGCCTGGCACATGTGAGGCACTGGGTTTAATCCTCAACACCACATAAAAATAAATAAAATAAAATAAAATAAAATAAAATAAAGGCACTGTGCTCACAATGAAAAAAATATTTTTTAAGAAATCATGAAATAGGTGTCTAGTTGCCAAAATGCAAAGATGCCCCAGATGTATAGTTAAGTTGGGGGAAAAAAAGGCAAGCTGTGAAACAGTAGGTAGAGCAGGAGTTTTGTTAAAATGCAACACTTGTACTCGTATATGAGTAGAGAAAGAAAAATTAAAAAAAAAAAAAAAACAGAGTCCATCATTAATGGTGATCACCTAAGAGAAGATTATGGGAAATGTGTTTCTATAAGGTTTGAAGTTTTTGATACTTTTGTTTTTGTGGTTCTTGGGGGATGTTATTTTCCATATCCTTCAGTACTGGTAAATTGAACCCAAGGTCTCATGCATGCTAGGCAAGCACTCCACCAGTGAGCTACACTCCCAGCCCACGTTTAAAGTTTTTATGAGTGTGTAATTTTTTATGCATAAGAAATAAGTCAGCAAGGAAAGTGAGCCCTTACTGAAATTTCAGGGAAGAGGACAGACAGAATGAGAAAAAAACAGGAGTCTTCATTGACATGGGTGGTCCAAGATTGTACATAGAAAAAGGGCACCTTCTCAGGCTGTACAGGATTTGGGGCGTTAGACTGGCTCCTGCTACAGAAGCCACGCTGCCATTTCACTCACCTTATTCCCTGCATTTAGCCTGGAGTGTCAACATTCATAGATCTGGGATAGTGACAGAAAGTTAACCAAGAGACTGAGAGCAGAACTTCCCACCTTTCCCAAATAATTTACAATCCTCTGCAAAAAGTGAGCAGATACTATGCTTAAACTTGGCAAAGTTAATCAATCTCCAGTCTGGGGGAATGATATTCTAGAAGTTCCATTCCATGCTATAGTGTTTTAAAGTCCCAAGTCCACTCTCCCATAGAAACAACATCATGAGGTGGTTCCAGAGAAGACTAACTGACCAACCACTATTTCCAATAATGCTTCCACAGGGCCCTCTGGGTCCTGTGAGTGAGTGCCCTTCACCCAGCAGTGCTCAGTATTCTCAGTGTCCCTGGGTCTGCACCCTACTCCCGCCGAGTTCAGTTTCCTCAAAGTCCTGTTTGTGAGGGTCTGTTGGCTCATTCTTGTTCCTTCTGCACTGGGGCCTGCAGGTGAGCCCCCCCTTGCCCAGCAGTGCTCAGTCTCCTCTGGGTCCTGCGGGTGAGCGCCCCTGGTCCACCACTGCTCTGGATTCTCTGAGGCCTGTGGGTGAGTGTCCTTCACCCACCAGTACTCAGTGTCTCTGGGTCTGGTGCTTGAGCTCCCTCACCCTCCAGGGCTTAGTGTTCTCTGAGCCTGATGTCACCTGGCTCCTTTAATGACCTGAGTGGGTAAGTGCCTTTCCCTTCAAGGCAAGGACAACTTCTTGGGCCTTAGAAGACTGAGTTCCAGAAGGGGCAGAGCAGGTTTTCTCTTCCTTGCCCCAACACATGCAGGAATGCTCCCAAAGTGGGTCCCTTCGGTAGGATGTGAACACATCACACTTTCCAATCTTATTTGTTTTTTTTTTTTTGTATTTTGACCAGAATTCCATGGTCAAATAAGTATGGGAGAAATTGGGAACTGGGGTCCAACCAAGGTGAACAGGTTTTCATTATAATGAAAATGATAATACTAAAAAATAATTTATTATAATCATGAGGGGGTACTGGGGATTAAACTCGAAGGCACTTAACCCCAGGCACATCCCCAGCCCTTTTTATTCATTTTCAAATTTTGAGACAGGATCTTGCTTAGGACCTCATTAAGTTGTTGAGGCTGGCTTTGAACTTGTGATCCTGCTGCCTCAGCCTTCATTCATTGAGCAACCATCACTAGAACTGAAATTCTATGCTTTGTAAATGTTCTCTCCCAGTTCCCCCTCTCCAAGCAGCCACATTTGCCTACTTTTAGGTACTTTGTATAAAGAGAACCACACAGTACTTGCATGTGTCTTTTGAGAGGATGTTCAAGTTTCTGGTTTGTGTAACTGATAGGGTGGGAAAATAAAGACTATCAAGGACAAGGTATAGAAAGAGAAACAGGTTTGGAAAGAAAGATAGAAATTTCTGTGAGGTTGAGAAGTCACAGGACAACTGGATGAAGGTGACCTGAACATCATTCACATACTTGAGTTTGAAACCCTGGAAGGAAGGAGATCTGGGCTGGAGCTCTGGACTGAAGACACAGCCTGCAGACGGTAGAGGAAGCTGTGGCCTGACGAGAATGGGAACAGTACTCAGAAGCCCCCTGTATGGAGGGGCGAAGGCACAAAGAAAAACCCAGAAGGCAACCGAGAAGGACCAACCAAAGAGAAGAAACCAGGAGTGGCGTCCCTCCTGTTTTTTCTGTCTCTCATCTCCTGGATCCAACTTCCTCCTTATTACTCCTTCCAGAATCACCCATCTAAAACACAAATCTACCATTCCTAGGATTCTCTCACCTCAAATCTAAACCTTTCGTAACTTCCTCCAGTGTATGCGCAAAATCAGACTCCTCCCCGAATTCCCCACTCTTCCCCCAGCGCCCATGTACCACCTGCCCAGGCCCTGCATCTCAGTCCAGCCTCCCAGTCCATTTACTGGGTTCCTGCTCTGTTCTGCACATTTTCCCAGTGTGACTCCTTTCAGTGTGTCCGTCCTTCTTTTTGCCTGTTATCTCTTAACATTCCATTCTCCCTTTAAGGTCTGGCTTTGAGCCCACTTTTCCAAGAGGTTAAAATAGATCCATGAAATGGGGATTAATGTGCCCATTCCCTAATCCTAAAGAGCAGGGTTCTATCCCTAAAAAAACCACCATCGCCCTTATACTATCATCGGATCATAAAATCAACTTGTTTTCATTACAGAAAAATTAAAATATGGTAAAATTTTTTTTAACTAATCCAGAAATAAACAATTTTAACATTTAAGAACATATTCTTTCTAGTTTTGAATTCTACTTTTGAATTTTTTTAGATGAAATGGAAATTACACTGAATATATCACTTTGTAATGTGCTTTTTCTAACTGAATATATTATCAGCTTTTTCCATATTCTTAAATATTCTTCAAAAATTTTCAATGATTTTGTAAAACATCCCTTAATGTGGATGTGATTTAATCAATTCCCAATTCTTGAATGAGAACTTAAAAATATTTTTTTATCACTAGTATATTGCACATGATAAATATTCAGATGTTTATTGAACTGAATTTTTATCGGTATGAGAAAATAATGGTAGGTGTTGGTTCTGAATTTACCATTCACATAGCAAATAAATTATTTCAATGGGAAAATAATTTATTTTCAGTTAGTGTGAGATATATATATATATATATATATATATGCAGAATTTATAAATTTTGTCAATTAAATCTGAAGTACTGATGCTTCCCCTAGCCTATGTGAGCCACGTCTTCTAAAATTCATGACTGGGGCAATACTATGGTTTGAATCTGGACTGTCCCCCAAAAGATCTTGTGTCTCAGATATGTCCTAAGGTGGGGCTTTCAGGAAATGAGTGATTCCTGAGGGCTCTCACCTCATTGGTGGACTAATCCATTTGCTGGATTAATAAATTGCATGGATTACTGGGAGGTAGGGCCTCGCTAGAGGAAGCAGGTGGGAGGGAGGAAGGCCAGAGGATTTATCTTGTCCTCCCTTCCTCTCCTTCCTGGTTGCCAGGAGCTGGGCAGCTTTCCTCCAACAGACTGTCCCACCATGATGTTCTGCTGCACCTCAGGCCCACAGCAAAGGAGGCAGTCCACTGTAAACTGCAACCTCTGAAACCAAATAAATCTTTTTTCCTCTACATCAGTTATTCTGGTCACAGGGAAAAAAAAAAAAAATCAGACTAGAACAGGCAAACATTTGAACAAACAAACACAAAAAAAGGAAAAAAGAAAAATCTAAACTAAAAACAATATCTTAAATTTACAGGGAGATTGTACACCAAAAAAAAAAAAAAAAAATTAGTGTCACCTAATCTCAAAAGGTATATAAAATCTTACTTCACTTTTTCTTGCTTGTCCTTTTCTTCCACATTTTCATTTCACATTAAATACACTAAAAACTTTTCAGATGGTATAAAACAGGCATAAACATGATTTATGTGCTTACCTAAAATAAACTGACCTTTCTGAATCACTAATTAATATCTACACACTTTCATCTCTCAACCATGATGATTTGAGGGAAGAAGGACAGAAAAGGAAAGGGCCTGAAGAGGGCTGAGATTTGCCGGTACTCCTGAAAACAAGAAAGGGGCTTCAAGGCTGCAGAATGACAGAGTCAATAACGGGACAAAGACGACTTCTTACAAAGCATGCTGGCAAGCTCCAAGGCAATTTAGGTAAAGAGGAAGAAGTGAGTGTTGCCACCCACAACTCAAAAGAAATGCCATCTGAAGAATTCTGAGAAAGAGAGTTACTATGAAATTGTGCACCTGGTCAAACTATTTTTTGCATGCAACGCAAGAACTGGAAAACATGCCACCAGTCAGGTGTTGTCAAAAACAACTACAGACTGAAGATCTGCTCTAGATATCTGAGTATCAAAACAAAGAGCTTGAGATATGGAAAACCAAGGTAGGGAAGACTTTACAGTATGCATTGGCTCCAGCAAAAGAGCTCATGTCCAAATAATCATGGTAAATATGATGTAATACTGACTGAGCATCAAAATTTAAGCAAAATAAATGATGCAAAAGGAGTACTAATAGCATTCAGAGTTGCACACATTATCATAGAAGGTAAGGAGGCCAAAGAGCATAAAGGGGGAAAGGGAAGGTATCGTTCCAAGTACTAATGACCTTGACCTTAATAATCAGAAAAGGCAAAGGCCGAAAATGCTTTCTAGTACCTAAAGGTGACAGCAAGAATTTAAAATAGTATGTGAATTGTCACAGAACTAGAGAAGACACAGTGCACAAAGCAAACCACAGAAGTTGAAGGAGAAGTAAAGAAATTAAAAAATAAAGTAAAATGGCAGAAGTAAGATCATAGTCTAAGTTATAATAATGGAAAAAAACTGAATTGTTCTTTTCATATTTAAAGTACATATTTCATACTGGGTTGGAAAAAATTTAAATGTAGTGACATTTTGCTTGTGAAAGACACAACCATAACAAAATGACTTACAAATGGTCACAGTCAGAGGATGATCAAAGTCTTAGCAAACAAGAACAAACGAAAACTGCTGTCAGTTCACAATAACAAGCTATTCTTTCTTTGTATGTGTTCTTGAAACATTAATAAAAATAGTACATAATAAAAGCCTAACTAAATTCCATGAAGAAATTATATAATTCATTGTCACCTCCTCACTGATAAAAAAACTCATTAGGTGCATCAGAAGTCTAAATCCAAACCCCAACACTGGGAAATTTAAAAGAACTTTCTGTACAAACTTTTGGTCACAGTGGAAATAAAAACTAAAGTCACAAACAATTTTTAAAAAGAAAGTAACAACAAAAGACAGGATACATATTAAGTCTTCCATGATATAAGCGAAACAAAACTCTCACTGTTATATAATTCTTAGGCACAAAATGAATGAACTCCAAATGAATGCCACTTAAATATTATATCTCCATATAGACACAAACACTACAGGAGAAGGAGAGCATGCTCTCCAAAATATTAAAGAGTAGTTATCTTTGGGTTATAAAATTTCTATTTTCTTTTGAAGTTTCCAAATAGTATCCATGAACATATAGTACTTTTATAATCACAGTAGATTAAACAAAGCACAACAAAACATAATTTACAGTCATAAGAGGTTAGAAGGAAAAAAAATATATATATCATCTTGCCAAAATGATAGAGGCAATTAAAATTCTCTCCTCTGCTTTGACTTGCAGACTCTAGCCTAGTGATGGTTATTACAAGCCTGTTGTCACCGAGTCTCCGCACTGTTCTGTCTTTCTGGTCTTATGCCAGAAGATCAGGCATGGTTTGCACTGGCTATCAACATATAAGCATCATTGTCTCCCTTTCTAGGGGGAAGGAAAAAAAAAAAAAAATCAAGCTTTGAAACAGGTGGGAAACCACAGATCACTACTATGGCACTGCTATAATGTTTTAATCTTAATGTTAACTTCATATAATAGTATTTATGTTACAGAACTAATGGGGAATATCAAAAGGACTAAAGAGACTTTCCTTTTTTGCTATTGTATGCTGTTTTGCTTTTTATTTAAAAAATAAACAAAGGTAGGCAATGACATAAATGGCACTTCAAATATCACAAAGTAACCCTAGAACACTAATTCCAATTCAAATGAAAACAAAAATAAAAACAAAATAGTGTCAATAACAGAATTAACTAGCTGGGACTAGTTAGTTAACTAGCTTCATTCCTAAATGAAGCCCAGTGGTAATCTGCTTGCTTTGCATGAATAAGGCCTTGGGTACAATTCCCAGCACTGGGGGGAAAAAAAATGCTGTAACAGAGGATATTTCCTTAATACAAAAGAAAACGGTAAAGGTAGAAGAGAGAGGAACAAAAAAGATAGGAGACATTTAGAAAGCAAGAAGTAAAATGGCAGTTGTAAATCCAACTATACAATAATAAAATTAAATTTAACAAAATGAAATCTAACTAATGAGTTGATTAAGCAATCCAATTAGAAAGCTGAGATTATTATTCAACTTTAAAAGCAAGATACAACTGGGCATGGTGGTGCATCCCTGTAATTCCAGTCACTCAGGAAGCTGAGGTAGGAGGATCACAAGTTTGAGACCAGCCTGGGCAACTTAGTGAGATCCCAAGCAACTTAGCAAGATCCTGTCTCAAAATAAAAAGGAATGGGTGTGTAATTCAGGGGTACAGCACCCCAAGTTCCCTCCCCAGTACAAAAATTAAAACAAACAAAATAAACAGGATCCAACAATATACTGTCTACAGGATACAATTTAGATTCTAAGTTATAAACAGGTTTGACATAAAAGGGTGGAAAAAATATCAGGCAAACAGTAAACATGGGAAAACTGGTTTAGCTATATTAATATCAGAGGAAGTAGATTTTAAAAGCAAAAAGTGTTGCAAGAGCTACAGAGGGCACTTCATAATGAAAGGGTCATTGTTTAGAAGAAACAATTATAAACATGTATGCACCCAACAGAGCCCTGAAATACATAAAGCAAAAACTGATAGAATTAATGGTAGAAATACACAATTAAATTATAAAAATAGTTGCAGATTTCCTTATCCCACTTTCAATAATGGGATAGAACAACTAGGCAGAGGAGGCTGGAGTAACATTATAAACCAAGTAGACCTAACACATTTATAGAACATGCCATTCAACACAGCAGAATCATAAACTCTTCTCAGTGTACTTGGAAGTCTTTAGAATACACTATATCCTAGACCATAAAACAAATCTCAATAAACTGAAAAGAACTGAATTCATATAAAACACATTCTTCAACAACAATGGAATGAACTTAGAAATTTTGGAAAGTCAGATTATAGCCATACTACACTGAATGTGCCCAGTCTAGTCTGATCTCAGAAGCTAAGCAGGGTCAGGTTTGGTCTTTGAAGGGAAAAATTGGGGAAATTCATAAATACATTGAAATTAACAAACTGAAATAGCCAATGAGTCAAAGAAAAAAAAATCACAAGGAAAAGTGGAAAATACTTTGAGATGAATAAAGACACACATCCTAAAACATGGAGTGCAGGGAAAGCAGTGCCTTACTACAGAGACACGTACAGTGGTAAATACATGTATTAAAAAAAAGATCTCAAAACAACAACCTCATCTTCCACCAGAAGACACTAGAAAATGAAAAACTAAACTAAATCCAAAGCAAGCTGGAAAAAAGGAAATAATGTGGAGTGGAAATTAATGAACTAGAGAATAGAAAATCAATAAGACCAAAAGTTGGTTCTTTGAAATGATCAACAAAATGGACAAAACTTTAGCAAGACTGTCCAAGCAAAGAGAAAATTCAAATTAGAAATATCATAAGAATTGCTTTGTTAAACCGTTTCCCAGGACTTCCCTTTGCCTCAGGAAGGAATGAATTCCAGAAAGACTTCCGCTATTTCCATGTAGATTTTCAGCAGCAAGTTAAAAACTTCACTACGTTGCCCAGGTGACTGCCTGCTCCTGGAGGAGCTGAGCCTTGGTGGCTTCTGCACCTTTTCAGTTGCTTTAGATAAGAGCTGTTCCTACAGCTACCTGGGTGAACAGGATGATGAGAATAACAATATAGGTATTATACTGTTGTCAGGGTTTTTTGTTTTGTTTTGCTTTGTTTTTGTTTTTTACAGCCCTTGGGAACTGAACCACTGAACCTGGGGCACTTTACCACATCCCCAGCACTTTTTGTTTTTTATTTTGAGACAGGGTCTCACTAAATTGCTTAGGGCCTCAAACTTGGAATCCTCCTGCCTCAGCCTCCACAGTCACTGGAATTACAGGCATGTGCTGTCATGGTTTTACTTGCTCTAGATTCAAGGCAGAAACAAAACGAAAACATCTTATGTTCAATAGTGTGGTAAAGTGGTTGCTTTGGGGGAAGGATGTTCCACAGGTTGCTGGAAGGCTGGAGAAAAAAACCGGGGCTACAAAAAAGTTAACCAAAAGTGCGGTGCTGGGTGGACAACGCAGCCCACTTTTCCCTTCAGGACAGACCAGGCACCTGGACTCCACCACCAGTTCAGGGAGCCACAGCAGGTCCCCTTTGCTACACTTGGGCAAACTCGTTTGTGAGACAAATGGTTCCATGGTTTGTTCCAGTTCTTACCACCTTTCCCCCAGCTCCACCCGAGGGAAGTCCGGGGCCATCCTCCTTGGGCTTCCCTGTCCCCTGCACCGCCTGCGTGTCCCTAGATTGCGTTCTCAGCAACTCACCTCCACTGGCTTGTCTCCGTCCTACAGCTGCCCAGGTCTACGCCCACTTCCCTCTGGGCCCTGGAAGGCCTTCCAAGGCGGAGTGGCCAAATCCACTGGGTTCCCTTCTCCTCACTGTAAACCTGACTTTGGTGCTTCCAACACGAGCCAGGTCCTCTCACTAGCGCAGGGTTGTTTCCTTCATGAGAAGAGGCCAAGATGAGGCCAGGAACCCGCGCTCCAACGCCACCGCAGACCCGGCTTTCTGACTGGCCCGGATGCTGCTGTCCATCGATGAGACTGAGGCTTTCAGGCTTTTCTGCTTTTATACTTGGGCCAGCCTCTTCCTCCAATCTTCACTATCCTGAATCCCCCACTTCTCCTTAAGCAGCTTGTATGGTTACTCTCCCAAATACTTCCATTAATTTGCATTACAATTTAAATCCCTTTCCTGAAAATGACTGCTCTACTTAAAATCTAGAGGGCTTAGAACAGCCTAGTGACCTTCTCCCCCAAAAAAGCACATAGTCACTGATTATAATTTTATGAAAGCAGAAAAGAGTGCTAAGGAATTGTTCATAAACCTATGGCACAACTCAGGTAAAAGGATTATTAACATCATCACACTGACTTTCGTCTTATTTACTGTTAATCCACGTGATGTTTTCGGAGTGTGGAACGCTGTGGTCCATCTAATGTGCCTCAACTTGCGACATCGACGGTTGAAGCTTCCCAAGTAAATTTAAGATGTACCAGAAGCTAAGAGTATGGCCCACCATAACGCACTTAATACTCACTGATAACTCAGATGGGGAAACGGAGGCACTGACGGTACAGATGGCAAAGTGGAAAACGAAAATGAAGATCATTCTGGGCATGCTAAGATGCAGAAATCTTACTTCCGCCTTACTACATTCTTAATGCAGAATTCGCAAAACGGTTTACAAATTCAAAAGACTACAAAGAGAACAAAAATGAAGAAGGAAGAAAGAAAATGTTGAGTTAAGGCAGCAAAGGAGAGAGGACTGTGGCTGGAGGGTTGGAACAAGACGATGACAGACTGAGACAGGTGAAGTAGGAGGGGACAACGTCATCTAGGTGAAGAAAATGTGTTATGGTTTTGTTATGTTGCTGTTTTGTCCATATGGGAAAAAAGAAAGAAAAGAACAGCAGCTTTGGTTGATGGTACATAAGGAAAAAAGATTCATTTCAAAGTTGCTGCTTGAAATATTGGTCTTTGGAAGATCTGGGGACCTTGACATTGATTCTACAGAGAAGGCACGAAGAACTGAGCACCTAGACCTGAGTGACATTGTTCAACCGGCAGGAATCACATCAATGGGCCTTAACCAGTGTCCAACTTTTATAAACTGCCTAAAGATATTAGGATTAGAAAACAAAATGTTATTGTCAAGAATCTGTTTTAAAAATTGAGGTGTAATTTACAGTCCATAAAATGTGAAAGCACCTGGATACCACCCCAGACTCGGGAACTCACATAAGAGATTTTATTAAGTGGTCAGGCAGTGTCTCCCTGCAGGGTGAGAAAGAAAAAGAGAGAGAGTGAAAACCAGGAGGAGAGAGCATGAAAGAGGAGGAGGAGAGAGAGAAAATGAAGGGGGAGCTCTTCTTAAGCAGTGGAATTTCGCGGGCTAATAACACCGGACCAATGGCTGGTGAAGAAGTTCTGGGGCTAACCACCTGGGTTGTAAAGTGGTTGGGGGAGGGAGAATAATGGCAGCAGCAAAATAGCAAATCTGAGCCAACAAAATTCACCCTCACAAAGTATAAGATTCAGTGGTTTTCAGGATAGTCTCAAGGTTACACAACCAATGCTATCTAATTTAAAAATGAGTTCATCGTCCCCCAAAGAAATCCAGTAGCCCCAAGCAGTTTGTCTCCATCCTCCCGCGTCTCCAGCAAGTCAGTGGGTTTAGCTCTCCCGCATGGTACACAGGAGAAAACCGTGTGCCGCCTGTCCTGTCTGGCTTCTCTCACTTGGCATGAAGTTTTCAAGGTTCATCCACGTCGGGGCTTGTATCAGCACTTCATAGTTTTTATTGCCAAATAACATCCCATTGTACAGACATGTCATGTTTGTTTATCCAGAACCTTGACGACATCAAAGTAAAAGTAAACAAGGGAGAACAATGGAGGGAAACACAAGGCTTGGAATGGAAAGAGAATATTCCCTAAAATTGAAAGAAAAAAAAAAAAAAAGATAGAAAGAAGAAAACCAGAAATGTATTACTCAGAGTAACAAATGTCGCCAAGAACTAAGATAATAATTTAAAATTACTAACTATTAGGAAGGGCTGGAGAATTGAGGGATAGCAAAAGCAAATTAAACCCTCGGTAACTCTCTCACACATTAGTGGGGAGAAAATAGATAGGTCTAGATTGCTGAGTGGATAAACAGCATAAAAGCATTTATTCAAAACAACGGAGGCCAGGGTTCAATCCCCAGCACTGAGGTCCCACCACTGAACTATGCCACCAGTCCAGCCATTTTAAAATACATACTATACCGCTGTTAACCGTAGGTACAATATTATACATCAGCTTTTTCATTCTGCTGACCACGATCATCAAGCAAGGCCATCTCGCCATGTTTCCCTGTGTCCTCCGTCCCTGAAGGCCACCATTCTACTTTTGATTACTTCAGATACCTCACCTAAGTGAAATTTTACTCTATTTGTCTTGTCGCGATTGACTTATTTATGTATCCCATTACTGAGCATAATGTTCTCAAGGTTCATCCATGTTATAGCATGTGCCAAGATTTCCCTCCTCTTCCCCCGACACCCCAGTGCTAGAAATTGAACCCACGGTCTCAAGCATGCAAAGCAAGCATTCTGCCATTGAGCTACATTCTTAGTCCCTGCATGAGGCCCTGGGTTCAGTCCAGGACTGCAAAACAAACAAACAAAAAAAACAATTGTTAAGAGGGTAAATTGATGTTGCATTTTTTTTTTTTTAAATCACAATTTAAAAGAGTAAAGATGACATAAAAAGGCAGGAGGATGAAGTGGCCTTGGCTGCTAGCTGTGGGAAATGAGCCTGGCAGGGATCAGGCCATGTGGGAGAGGGTTCACCTTATGAGGAAAGCCTGGGATCTGGTTGGAAAACTCTGCAGGCAACAATAAGGTTTTCCCAGCAGACTTTCTCCATTCCAAAAGGTAAGTTTCTGGAGGGTAGGGTTCTTGTCTCTAAGATTAGGATTTAACAAATACATAGGGCACCCAGTTACATATGAATTCAGATCAACGTTGAATAATGTTTTAGGACACCTAAGTCTCAAGTGGGACATCTTAAATTCAGATTTCACTGTGCATCCTGTATTTTATCTAGCAACTCTACTGACAACCAGTAAATATGGCAGAAGAGAAGAAGATAAAAGGAACTGGAAAGAAACACATTCAGATTGGGAGATGAACCCACTCAGCATTCCTTAGTAAGATCACAGTTCCCATTACTGAGCAATGCTTCCTTGCTGGAAATATCTACTATTAAACAGAATCAAGGGGAGCCATGAACAAGGCTCAGGTCAGCAGACACACAAAGCCAAGGTCCTGCTCCCCCACCCACTGCCTCCATCATCACCAGCCCAGCACCAACTACCCACCACCTGCCTCTGACCACAACACACAGGGTGGGCTGCTCAGGGACTGCTGGTATTCAGACTAGTGTGACAGTGAAACATCAGCAAAATATATATTGTCCATTTATTTGCTGAATGAATCTGGGCAAATCATCAGACTTCTCTGGAAAAGATCCCATCCACAGTAGCAACCAAAAGCACAAAATGCCTACAAATACATTTACAAAAAATGTGCCAGACCTATATGAAGAGAGGAATAAAGTTTTACTGAAAGACATTAAAAAATAAAGACCTGGGATAAATGGAAAAACTTGGGAATTATATCTTATTTAGAGTCAGAGTCTAAAGTCACTATGTGAAAAAATAGAGGAAAATATCTTTATTGTCTTAGGATGTGGAAGGAATTTTGAAACAAAACATGAGCTGGGCGTAGTGGCACATACCTGTGATCCCAGCAGCTGGGGGAGCGGGTTGGAGGTCAGGCAGGAGGATCACAAGTTAAAAGCCAGCCTCAGGAACTTAGTGAGGCCCTAAGCAATTTAGCAAGACCCTGTGTCTAAATAAAAAAATAAGAGCTGGGGTAGAGTGCTCGCCTAGCATGTATGAGGCACTGGGTTTCATTCTCAACACCACAAATAAATAATAAAACAAAGGTTCATCAACAACTAAAAAAAAATTTTTTTAAATAAATAAAAAAATAAAAAGGGGGTTGGGGATGTGGCTCAGTGGTTAAGCATACCTGGGTTTCATCCCTGGCACCAAAAAAAAAAAAAAAAAAAACATGAAATTCTGGAGACACAAAAATGAAAATTGACAGATTGACTATAAAACAACTTAAAATTCATCTACTATAAAAGACACTATAAAACACATGCACTTTCATACCACAACAGCAACAGTCCAGGATAAAATATTTATGACAAAATACCCAATATTAATACTATTACATGTAAAGAGTTCCTAAAATCAGTTAAAAAGATAAACAACCCAAAAGGAAACAGTGAGCAAGAGAAATTAGGAGACAATTTACACATGCCTAATGAACACAAGATACCTGACCTCAACTAGGAATCAGGGACGTGCAAATTAAATCAACCCTGAGATTTTTCTAGTCAACAGGTTGGCAAAATTTAAAAAGACTAAAAGGTGAAATTGGAAAAGATGTGGAGAAACAGGTAACCACCCACTGTTGATAGAACTATAAACTGATATACCTTAAGAAAGGTGAGCCAGCAATGTCTATCAAAATTAAGAACATGCCTAATTTTGACGAGCAATGCCACATAAGGAATCCAACCTGGGAAAAGATTCACACAAATGCACAAAAACATAAAGAAACAAAGATGAGTTTATGGAGGCAACGACTTACTTGCATGTCCGTCATTAAGGGAATAAAGTTTTATGCATCTATTCAATGAGCTGCTGCTAAAAAGAATACAGTAGATGTAAGAATACCTGCACACAGAGACTTCTGTTCTAAATCAAGTGCATGATTTGGTCTGGTTTGGTTTAAAGTCAGGGTCATGCTTTGTTGCCCAGCTGGCCCAGAACTCCTGGGCTCAAGCAATCCTCCTACATCAACCTCCCTAGCAGCTGGGACTACAGATACACACTACCAAGTCCAGCTATAAATTAAGTTTTTAAAAAGGGAGTTTATAGTAAGGTGTTTTAATGTGACCATTTATATATTTTTAAAAAATACAAAAAACCTAGATAAGTCTTTCTATCATGTTTGTAATTGCACAGAATAAGGTCTGAAAAAATAAATAGCACATTTTTTACTATGGTAAACTTGGCAGAGAGGGGCAAAACTAAAAAAGCTCAAAAAAGACCTCTTACTCTAATATATTTGGAATAGTTGTGTATTACTTTAGAATTTAAAAATCTACTGTTCTGTGTTTAAAAGCATCTCTTTGATTTTTTTGTGGTGCCGCGGATTGAACCCAGGGCCTAGAGCATGCTAGGTGAGCGCTCTGCCACTGAGCCACATCCCAGTCCACCTTCAACCTTCTTATCTCTATTCAAAACAGAAATAATGCTTTAACCTCCTGTGATCATAGTCTTTTGCATCACTACATTTGTGTCTGAGGTTGAAATCCTAAAGAGCTCTGACGCGCAAACCCATTCTTTCTAGAAAATGGTGGTGCTCAGGAGGCCTCCGCCAGCGTGGATCAGCGGGTGTCTCCACTTCCCAGTCAAGCGCAATCTGAACAGGAGCAGAATGTTGACTCAACTCTTCCATAGCAACCCTGGGAGACTGGGACTTGGGATCCGAGTGACACTCATCACAAATGGGCCCAATGCAATGTGGTTTTCACCAAGACGAGCAATAACCTTGAAATGACTCAACTCAAAGACAGCCACACAAGGGACTCAAAGGCCGCTTGGAACCAGTTTAAAAGCTGCATATTTGGTAATGAAGCTAGAGTACTAAAAATATTTTTCATATAATTTACAAGGGGGAATTATTGTACAAAAGACTTTGTACTTAAATACTGGGAGGAAATAAGAAGAAAAATAATGGGGAAAGGGAAGCTCTCCCTTACGCACACATTTGTTAGAGGGGTGATATTTTGAAAGTTGGCTCCTTTCTCCAGCAAGTTGTGCTCCCTGGCATTTTTTTTCCTCTAAGGACAAGTACTACATGTGGCACTCTTCCAGAAGTGCTCTCTATAATTCCAGCAACATTTGCTGCTCAGAATTCAATTCCCAGCAACACCAAAAACTCATTTATATTTTAGCATTTCCAAAACTGTAAGCGTAGGAGTAGGAAATAATCAAATAAAAGACGGTCAAATACAGATAAACCATCCCACACTCAAGGACATTTCTATGTACCTCAAGTTCAAGGCCTGGACTTAATCTCTCTCCCTCCCCAAGCCAGAGACATGGGTGACTCCTTCATACCTTCTTCAATGCGTTTTGTTTATTTTTTGGTTTTGTTGTAGTAAAAGCGGGCACTATGGTCTCTCACCTGATTTCCTTAGCTCTTCTGAACGCAGTTGGTTGTGTGAATAGTCACCTGGCTCAGTGTGTCTGTGGCGGAGAGATCACCTGGACGATCTTACTCAACCACCATCTTGCTCTGCCTCCCCTCAATAGTACCTTTTAAATGCCAATGATATGTGATGATATGTCTTGGGTTTAAACACACAAACAAAACCCCTCTCTATTAACACCAGTGTGATGACACAATAGAGCTAGCTAAATGTTTTCCACCCTTAAGATACTTTATATGTTTCACACGTAGCTCCATCAGATAGGACAGGCCACTAAATGCTCGGTAACCATGACCCCAAGGTTTCTGCTATGGGGTTTTGGTGTAGTTTGTCCTCCAAGGATCCAGGTGTTGAAGGGTTGGTCACCAACGTGGCTATGTTGGGAGGTGGGGTCTTTAAGAGTTGGAGCCAAGTAGGAGGTCCTGAGGTCACTGGGGCACTGACCTTGGAAGGGACTATTAATAACTTGGAGTGAGTTCTACTGAGAGTGAGTTTCAAAAAAGCCTGAGCTTGACCCTGAGTTTTTGTACCAAGATGCTATCACTTGGTCCCCCACAGGCTCTCACAATTACCATCCACCATGATGTGACACAGCTGGAAGGGCCCTACCCAGACCTGAGCTGATGAAGGCACCATACCCTTGAACCTCCAAATCTGTGAGCTAGAGAATTCTATTTTCTTTACAAAGTCAGCCACCTCGGTTATTTCATTACGACAACAACAACAACAAAAAACTGAATAGTACATCCTCCACAGTCAAAGCAGCCAAAGTGACTACTTGCAAATAAACAGGGATACTCTGATTCTCACAGGCACTCAGGAACCCAGGTAGATGGAGCAGTCACCATCTTGGACTTTGCTGGTCACCACCAACATGCAAAACCATTAGAGAAGCCATGTGCAGTAGGTGGCACATGTCTGTAATCCCAGCAACTTGGGAGGCTGAGACAGGAGGATCACAAGTTCAAAGGCAGTCTCAGCAACTTAGTGGGACCCTCAGCAATTTAGTGAGACCCTGCCTCCAAAAATTAAAAAGGGCCAGGGATATAGCTTAGTGGTAAAGCAACCCTGGGTCCCAAAAACAAAACAACACCCCACGAGGGATTTAGTTCTGGCTTTGTTCACTGATAAATCTATAGAAGTTGTGTCAGACTATCAGTTGCAATGGAAAGAGGTGACATGTAGTTTAGTGGAAGAAAGTAGTGGTTAATAAGCATGTGCCATTAAGATCTCACTTTAGTACCATACTTACTGTATATGTAAGCTCCCCTTGGAAGGTCAGTACCAGGCAGGGGACAGTTGTGTCCCCTTTATTCATGCTATATCCCTAGGGAATGGCACATAATAGGCATCAAGGAATAGTTAACTGCAGACATAAAATGTTTGCACAGGAAGAAAGGTTGCATATGAATTGTATATGTGAATATATTCAATGATGGTTAACTGAGGGTGTCAACTTGGTGGATATTTTCTGGGGGACCTGAGATTTTCCCAATCTGCAAAGAAGGTGCATTGCTTTTGTCTTAGGAAAACAAAGATTTATCTTTCACAATGAAGGCTAGATTGCTACCACCATCCACCCACCTCAGGTCTGTAGGGAAAACAGCTCTTGCAGGTGAGATCACCACACCCATCCTCCTCCACCTCCATGAAGGTTTGGGGGCATCAGGCAAATCAGAAGCAGTTTCTCTTTAGACAGATGGAGACCCTGGATTTTAATCTAGTTCTCCACACATCAGCACTATTTCCACATACTCACCGAAGCAGGATATTTAGAAATGTTACAGATCATGTGGGTGCCTTCTAAGTTACAGAACATAAAACTTGAAAGCTGGAAAGGAGAATTAAAACTGGAGCTCCTAAAAGATGCAAATTTATTTCTGAGACTGGAGATGAAGGATACAACAGCTGTGCCATTCATCTTTCCAGTGATGGGTTAAGAATATTTAAAATTCACAATCAGCAGCCCAGACTCTGATTCCCAGAGACTGGTGTGCTCTGCTTGCTCAGCCCTGTAATGGGCTTTTCCAAGACATGGGGTTCAGCAGCCCCCACCCTCATCTGTAGGGAATTTGTTCCAAGATGCTTGAAATTGTGGTCAGTACTAAATCCTATATATGCTATGTTTTTTCTATATATACATTCATACTTATGATAAAAGTTTAATTTATAAATGAGGCATGGTAAGAGCATAACCATAATAGCTAATAATAAAAGAGAACAATTATAATACTACTACTCTAATGAAAGTTATTTAAAACTTACGAATTGTTTACTTCTGGAATTTTCCATGTCATATTTTCAGAAAACACTTGACTATGGGTAACTGAAACCACACATAAGGAGGGGCTACTGTATACAGCAAGAAGATGATCAAACACACCTGAAGCCACAGATAAGGAGGGGCTACTGTATACAGCAAGAAGATGATCAAACACACCGTACTATAACACATCTCACTAAGTGCTGAGGGAGAGAAGTCCGACAGCCTGGGCGGGTACTGAATGCTTCCATCCAATCACACTCAAAGGGCATGAAATCTGGGCTGGGGCGGTAGCTCAGTTGGCAGAGTGCCTGCCTCACAAGCACAAGGTCCTGGGTTCAATCCCCAGCACCAGAAAAAAAAAAGGGCATAAAACCTGCCCATGGGGTGGGAAGTCACCCCACTGGGTATCCTGGGCTGGTGTCAAGCAGGGATGGTTTTGAGGTATGTCTCCCAGGTATTGGGATACATTCCGTATCTTGACCTGGGTGTATAAATTTCCATAGCAAATACCAAATGGCCACAGTGGTGGGGAATGTACACCACAGACATTTATCCTCTCACAGCTCTGAAAGTCTAAGTCAAGGTGTCAGCAGGGTCACACTCCCTCCGAAGGCTCCAGGAGACAATCCGTTACTCTCCTCTTCCAGTTTCCGGTGGCTTCAGGAGTCAGTCCAGTCCCGCCTCGTCCTTCACGCCGTCTTCTCCTCGGTGCGTCTGTCTTCTCTTCTTCTGGCTCTTTTAAGGACACTTGGGATTAGATTTAGGGTCTACTCCTGGCGATCTAGATAATCTCATCTTGAGGTTCTAAAGTGAATCAAGTCTGCAAAGACCTCCTTCCAAATAAGATAACATTCACAACTTTGGGGGCCATCTCTTTTGAGGGAGAATCATTCAACCCACGACGGTTACCTGGGTGTGAAATTTACCCAGTAATGTACGCACACGTTTTTCTGACTGTATGTTATATGTTAATAAGGAGTTGACTTTTTTTTTTTTTTGGAGGGGCAGGTTCTGGGGCGGGAGGTGGGGTGGGGAATGAGAGGGAGACAAGGATTGAATGCAGGGGCACTTATCCCAGTCCTTTTTATTTCTACTTTGAGACAGTGTCTCACTGAGTTGCTTAGGGTCTCGCTAAGTTGCCCAGGCTGGCCTTGATCTTGCCATCCTCCTGCCTCACCTTCCTGAGTAGCTGGGATTACAGGCATTCACCACTGAGACCCAACCTGGTAGGGAGTTTTTTTAAATGTCAGCTTACAACACTTGTTAGTCCCCATGAGGTATCTATACACATCTAACAAAAAGGACAATTCCTGGCATTTCACTGGCACAGTGCCAGAGAGGTTCTGCCTCCTCACAATGACCCACCCCATCTCTGATCTCACTAGGTTGTATGGAAACCTCACAGCAACCTAACACATGTGTTTTTATTATCCGATTTCCCCCCGCTACCCAAAGAGGTAAAAGCCTTTAACGAATTACAAGCCAGAGACCATCAAGCGCCTGGGCTCTGCACCGTGTTAGCTCTAAGAACCAAGCTGTAATTTTTGACAGATGTTAGTGAACCTGGGGATTCCTAGTGTGTGGAGGTGGTGCCTCCAAGCCCAGATGGCAAGGGAGGCAGACCATGCTTTGCGTCCAGATGACCCAGAAAACATTTCTTAATGAATCGCCGGGCATGACTCATGCTGGCTCCCACATCTGGCAGATCTGGGTTACATCACGGTCCTTAGTGTCCTGTGGGTTCCTGGGAACAGGCTGCCCAGAGTCAAGTGCAGCAGCTGCAGCAGCCGGCTATATTCACACGCTGCTCTGCGTCATCCTGACAGCTCCAAGCTACAGGGCTGGCTTAGGCTCCCACATCCAGAGGCTGAGCTGAGAGGAGGTCACCTCCCTCTCTCTTTCCCAGGGGCCTAACAAGTCCCTATGGAAATAAAATTTTGCACCCAGGGCAAGTCTGTATTCTCTGGTTTTCTACACCAACATGGCTCCTGGCACGACAAATCAACCACATTGGCCTTGTTAATCTGGAGAGAAGAAACTCAACAAAACAAAACAAAACCCTGAACCATTCACACACTCCTTGAAAAGGATCAGTGGGGGAAAGAAGTAAGTATAAAGTCTCAAAGAATCCTGGAAGAAATGTTGGTTTCAACAGTTCCTGGGGCACCATGTGGACAGTGGCCCAGTGGTGACAATATTCCTGGAAACAAAGACCTGTGCCCTAGTGGAACCAAATTGTTGCTGTGTCCCCCCCATCACTTAAAGAAATCCCAACACTTTCCAACTGTCTCCCTGTTGTGACATTGACTACAGATCCTCCAAGATCTTTATTTCATATCTTTTTATTTACTGAAGAGAACAGCCCTACAGGCAGCTTCTGGGCATCAAAAACTTCCAGGTAGCACCCTTGGGGAGCCTCTTATCCGGGTGCTCAGTGGCACTAGAACATGATGACGTTCATACCATGGACTCTCTTCAAGCCTCCCTCATTCCCCATCATCTCCACCTGTTCATTCACACAAGCATATTAGAGCTGGAGGGGATACTTTTAAAATGTCATTAATCTCATTGTCCTAACTGACTTTCTGATCTGTGTTGTAATATTAAAGCCACAATTAAAAACAAAAACTGAGATCCTGTCAAGTAATTCATCATTTCTTGTTAGCTAATGACATACCCAAGAGTATGACTCAGGTTTCCTTGTTCTTGGTTTCAAATTATATCATGCAGCCTTGATAATTAGAACAAGAACCAAAAGAACAGGATTGAGGGTATATCTGAATGGTAGAGTGCTTACCTAGCATGCACCGGGCACTCACTGGGTGCCATCCCAGTACTGCAAAAACAAAAGAAGAAATAAAAACAACCAAAAGAGCTATTTCAATGTCTTTAAAATTGAGACTGAAATTTTTCAAATTTATAGATATGTTCCAAAGAAATAACCAAAAGAACAGAAAGAGAGGGAGAAAATCTTGTGGCTCAATCATTCACCTGAGTGCTATGGAACTCAGGTAAAGACACATCAGGTAAATATAACCTGGAGGTCTTCAAAAATCCCCATGCCCAAGCCAGGCCACAAACCAATTAAAGCAGAATGGCTAGAGGTGAGATTCAAACATCAGTGAACAACAGGTGATTCCTGTATGCAGATCATGTGAAGCATCATTGATTTCAGAATTTAAACTACAGTAGCTATGTAATCTAGACCCAGATTATGGTCTTCAAAGGAGAAATAAGAAAAACAAAGAATAGAAAGAGCAGAGAGTTGCTTGCATGACATGATCTTCAGTTCACTCTGTCATCTTCCCTGTGCCTTGGTTGGAGTTGGGGGTGGGGTGGGTGTATGAGTGATAGAGGTTTACACCAGTGACTTCAGCCTAAGAAGAGGTCACTCTTTCCCACCAAAACCTTGAGGGAGAAGGAAACAGAATAAGCAATCTGATCTTAGGGCAGTACCAGGCTCCTGCGATACTCTTCTTTCTTGGGGGGGTGTGGGTGGGAGCCCAATTTCCATATGACCTAGCAATTCCAATAATGGACATATACCCCAAAGCATTGAAAGTGGGGGCTCAGACAACGATTTGCACACTCATGTTCACAGCAAGCGTGATTGACAATAGCCAAAAGGAAGTAGCCCAAGTGTGTCCACTGAGGGATGAATGGACAAACAAAATGTGGTAGAGACATCCAACCAAATATTACTTAAAAAGGAACAAAATCCCCAAATCCCAAATAATTTCTGCCTCAATTTCAAAAATTAGTTAAAAAGAAAGAGAGGGTTGTAGGGTTGTGGTTCAGTGGTAGAGCACTTCCCTAGCATGTGTGCGGCACTGGGTTCGATCCTCAGCTCCACAAACAAATAAATAAAGTTTTAAAAAGTCCATGGCTTTTAAGAAAAAGAAAAAGAAAAGAAATAGAGAGAGAGAGAGAGACTCTTAACTTCTCTCAGATTTGATGAAGATTACTGAGGACAAAGTCCCCAAGGTATCTATAGATGTGTCATCTATAAAATTGTGAGGCCTGATTTCTGTGCCCAACATACCCCAAGCCAGTGGAATCTGTCTGGCAGAACTGGCTGACTTGAGAAAGACTTAAGAGAACTGCACAGCTCCGGGGGCACACTGAAGGTGGCTGGCAGGCCTCCGCCTCCCATTGTGTAACAACCAGGCTGCCAGTTTCCACAAGGTACATTCCAATGCAACCCATGCCTGGGATGTGCCAGCCAATGCTTAGTTTCCAAAGAACCTGATTGTGGAGCCTTCTAATTCCCCGATGCAGTAAAGCCCCTTATTTGTGAGTTGAGAAATCTCCAATTTTTTTCTTGGACGGGCCCACTCAAAAATATTTTTAAAGAGGGGCTTATCTTTCATCTTACCCTCCCTTTTTCCTCAGTATCCTCAGTGCAAAGAAAAACTTCAGCAAGGATGAAATCCTGCCTGCAACAGTTCTTGGGAGCTGCGGCTCAGTAATCCAAACCTTCTTTCTGAGCAAGCGTTCTCCCTCCCTGATGCCCCTGCGACAGATAGGGAAAAACCTGCAGCCTCGCTTTCCCCTGTCAGCAGTGCGTGAGGATCTGTAGTGGGATGAGAGGGGAAGACGTTTCCTGGGGGTACTGTGCAGGCTCCGGAGGCCCATGTGTCTGAGCCCTTGCCAGGCATCTAAATAAACTTGTCACGCTCCTCCACCCCAAGACGGTCAGCCCCAATCAGTGCTCACTCACACTTGGCCTAGAAAGTCTGTCCTGATGATTCACCATGAAGTCCAAAGTTTGGCAGCTGGAAAAATTTAAACTTTCCCCTTTCTAGAGTTTGCAAATTAACAGTTCCATCAGAAGTAGATCTTTGGACAAGTGTTGAATAAAGCACCTCTCACTTAGGCATCCTGCTGAGCTCAGATGGACACAGAAATGTTTCATTCTTTCAGATTATTATGCGAAAGGAAAGAACTTTCTCAAATCTGAACAATAACGAAAAATGGGAATGGTTCTTGTCTGTGGTGGTGGAGAGGGATCTAACTTAAATGGTGTGAGTTTTGTGTGTGTGATAAAGGTCTAACCAGTACTCGTATCTTATACCATTGGTTTTCTTTCTCATATAGCGTTTTTTTTTTTTTTTTTTTTTCTAGAGGGGTTGGGGGGTGCTGGGGATTGAACCCAAAGGCACTTTACCACTGAGTCACATCCCCAGCCCCTTTTATTTTTTTATTTTGAGACAGGGTCTTGCTAAGTTGCTGAAACTGGTTTTGAACTTGGGATCCTCGAGCCTCCTGCCTCAGCCTCCTGAGTCACTGAGGGTACAGGCATGCACTCTCGCATGGGCTTATATAACTTTTGACAATAATTTCTATAGTTGGGCATGGTGGTGCATGCATAGAATCTCAACTATTAAGGAAGCTGAGGCAGGAGGATCACAAGTTCAAGGCTATCCTAGGCAACTTAGCAAGACCATACCTCAAAATAAAATAAAAAGAGTTGGGGTTAGCTCAGTGATAGAGCACTTACCTAGCATGTGCAAGGCCCTGGGTTCTATCCTCAGTACCCAAAAAAAATATAATAATAATAATAATAATAATAATAAAACATACCACTTATAGGACTCCAAAAGACTACCTGAGGAGCAAGAGGGAAGCAGGTTTCTGGAATGTTCCTAAATGCCTGCCCCCACCACGCTAAATGCTTAGACACTGTTCAGTCGCCTATATTCCTCCTTGCTTCTCCCCACCCTCAAAGTTGTACCATCTGCTATCCTTATATAGAAGTGGTGCATGACTATAATCCCAGTGACTCAGTAGTATGGCAAGTTTGAGGCCAGCCTCAGCAAACTTAGTGAGGACTAAGCAACGTAGAAAGCCCCTGTCTCAAAACAACAAAAAAAAAAGGTTGGTAATGTAGCTTAGTGGTTAAGTTGCCCTGAGTTCCATCCCTAGCACCAAAAAAAGAAGGGAAAGAAGGAAGGAGGGAGGGAAGGAAGGAAGGAAGGAAGGAAGGAAGGAAGGGAGGGAGGAAGGAAGGAAGGGAGGGAGGGAGGGAGGGAGGGAGGAGAGAAGGAAGGAGGAAAGGAAGGAAGGAAGGGAGCGAGGGAGGGAGGGCTGGAGGGTATAGCTCAGTGGTAGAATACCTGCCTATGAAACATGAGGGCCTGAGTTTGATCCTCAGCACCAAAAGAAAAAAAGAAAGTAAAAACAAGACCTCTTTCTAATAATTACCTCCCACTTCATGATTCCACAGGCTCTCTGGAGCCCCTGGAATGTAAGGAGGCCCATAGAACAGGAGGCTGCAGAATCCCAGAGGAACATCTGCACAGTCTCAGATCAATGTCATCCTCTCGTTAGGACTTCGTGGGCAGACACAAGCTTAGTAAAACTACAGACAGACTCTCCACGGGAGCAGAAGAAAAAAGTGTACTTTCCAACCATTATTCATGCAAGGCATGCTGGGCATCACATGTTGTACATCAGCCTGTTCTTTCCTTCACAAAAAGGGAGAAGACAGCTCATAAAACCCAGCCATCAACATATAGAGTGTTCATTATATAGAGAGCCCAAGACTAAGGTTATATACTATATTCCAAAATCCTGCCAAGACTCTGAGAACATTTTTTGGCACATTTAAACAGCAACATGACCATAAATTACATAACAGGAGAATTTTCTTAGTACATTTCAGAAAAAAAAATTACAATAAAAACTGCTACGAACAGAATTTAGTGCTTATCAACCTTCACATGGTGAAGTTTCCATTTAATCAATCGTGACTTTTGTTATTTTATTTGCTGCATCTCCGAAGCATCACCAAAAGAATAATTTTAATATTGGGTCTAAATTCAATTAGAGTGGTTACATGTTTATGGCAGAGTAACATTTGCAGGGCTGTTCTTTACTACAAAGTTATTAAATCCCACAGTCCCTTAATCCACAATGCAGACTAATCTAATGCACTTAAACCACCCTCAAGAAGCTAGCCTTCAGCTCACAGTACCACAGCATGTGCTATTGTATGCGTGTGTGTGTGATGTAAGAAGTCATTTGTTTTTCTCTTGACATCTTAAGAGTCATCTTTAGTAATGTCTCCCTGTAGCTCCAATGTCCCTCACCTTCTGATGATTAAGACTGACTTGGCAGGTCACTCCTTCTCTCTTAGAAACGCCCACTACTACAGGGACCCGATGCCTCCCAGGCACACGATTCTAGCTCATGGCCTGGCAGAGGCTGTAGGACTAAATCCTCAAATCCAGATGAAACTGTAAGCATCTACAGTTTCCAGTGTGCTCCACACAGTTCCCACTGTACTCATAACAAATACTCCCAATGGTGTGGCCACTAGGAAATGACTACCTGCAAATGCATAATGGGGCAGTCCAGTCAAGTGGTCGGGAGCCAGGACCCCAGGGCTGTACTACCTGGGTTCAAATACTGACCCTGCCACTCCCCTCCAGCCTCTCTGAGTTTTCTATTTCTCTATGTGTAAGATGGAAATACTAGATATAACCAGCTTTTTTGTCACAAGAGCCAAAAGAATGTCTAACTGGGCCTGGTTGTACACACCTGTAATCCAAGCGGCTCAGGAGGCTGGGGCAGGAGGATCTAGAGTTCAAAGCCAGCCTGAGCAACTTCACAAGGCCCTAGGCAACTCAGTGAGAACTGTCTCTAAATAAAATTTTTAAAAGGCCAGAGATGTAGCTCAGTGGTTCAGATGTAGCCCTGGGTTCAATCCCAGGATGTAAATAAATAAATAAATAAATAAATAAATAAATAAATCTAGTATTTCAGGGAGGTATCTGAAGTTTACATAAAATCTATAGTCCTCCCCCACTTCCCTAGTTCTCCTATTTGTCTCCCCTATTTCTTAGGTTATTTGGACTAACATTTTCACAAGTCTAGGCTAATTGGTAAAGCCAGAGCCAGCATGTTCTAAATTAGGGCTCCACTGCCTCAAATATTTTTCAGCATAAGGTCAGATGTAAATTAACAATGATAAGCAGCCCCGGGAGAATTATGCCAGTTTATGTGGTGACTGAATGATTCGATGTCAAGACAGGATGGTCCCAATTTAGAACAATGAAAACATTTCAACAAAGGCTAATGTTTTTAATCTGGAGAAAAGTTGGCTACAAATGACCTCAAATTTTAACAGAAATCTAATTAGGCAAAGTTAAGAGTGGGAATCATCCACAGCTCTCAGAGCTGGGTATTATGCCCATCACACGGAAAGAGAATGGATGAGGACATGGCAACCACATGGCCACCAACAGGACTGTCTGCATCACAGACCTTCATCAGAGCTGACTGAAGTTATGGAGCTGTATTTTGAAAATTAAGATCTATGTGCCACAGTAGGAACCCCTGGGGACTTGACAGCCTGCCATCCTAGCTGTTGGTCCTTCTTCAGAGGAAACATCCCCTTCTGCACTCATGAGTAAGTGGATGATGGATAGACAGGCAGATGGATTTATAGTCTTTGGAAATCAATGAACCTGTAGGTCATGAAACATTAAAAAAAAAAAAACAAAAACAAAAAAACTGCTACAATTAAACCAAAGCCAAGCCCCCAAAGTGAAAATTCATCTTAATGTTGATCAAAAAAGAGCAAGAAATTTTTTAAAAGATAGGATTGCTTTTCAGCCCTTTGACCACTTTATGAAAAGGAAATATTTTATTTTTGTTGTCATTGTGAGATACCAATTCTCAGCATTCTGAAGAACAGTTAGAAATTTTTTTTTTTTTTTTTTTTTTAATCTAGAGATGTTTGGGCTACAAATCTTTTACAAAATTGGCTGGAAGTCCAGGAATGGGGTTTTTTATTACTAATTTGAATCAAGAGATGTCCCTCATTATCTCTGCAGATGTTCTGCAAGCAAAGCATCCAGAAAGGAGCAGGGTCTCTCCCTCCAGGTTCTCCCTGGTCCAAAACCATCACCCCTTCAGATGAGCAGCAGTGAGAGGAGATTCTACCTGAGGTTCCCTTCATTGGTAGAAAGGAGGCTGCGTTATCACCAGAGCCATCACATAAAGAGAGGACCTCCAGGGTTGTGGGTGTGGGGACCAGAGAACTGAAGTCAGCACTATGGTCTTTAATTTTGCCACAGATGAACTCTGTGACCCCAAATGACTCGACCTCTTCATGTCTCAGGTCCTCATCTGCAAAATCAAGCAACTAGATCAATTTTTGAAGTTCTTCCCAGCTATAGAAATCTTTCTTCCTGGAATAAGCATAAGTTACAAATAGTAATTTTCAAATCTGAGCCTCATTTGCAATAATTCTTGACTTATAGAGCTCCCAAAACCTGATTTTTCCAGAAAAGACTACCAAAGCACCACATGATTCTGCCTCCCTTCAAATATTTTGTTGCACGGCCTGGAATATCAGAGAAACAGCAATTTAGAGGGCATGTGTGTTCACTGTGTTTAAAGGGACCAGAATCAGGGTGAGTCCAGATTGTAATCTGCCATTTGACTTCGGGAGACTTTGTGCATAAAAATCAGAGTATGTTCTAGTTTTATTAGTCTAAACTGCAGACTAAAAACTTTAGACAGAAGGCTAAAGATATGCAAAGTTTGATCCTACTATGAAGAAGATAATGTATCATAGTATTCCTATAACTCTATGTTTTTGGTTTGCCTTTGCAATAAATCTAGAAACATCTGACTTGAAATAACCTTAGTAAAAACTTTTAAGCCCATATTTATAAACTTACTTAAAAGATAGTTTTTACATAGAACAGTTTCCTTTAAATTGTAGCTTTTCCAAGCTCTTTTATGTTAAAGATCATTTATGTTAAATTTTCTTGTATTCAAACAAGAATTACAATAGGGGCTAGGGATGTAGCTTACTGATTGAGAAAACACTTGCCCAGTCTGGGTGAAGCCCTGGGGTCCATCCCCAGCACTGGAAAAAAAAAAAAAAAAATTAAATGTGCAAAGTGTGTAAATAAGGATCCTTTAATATAAAAAGTAGAGTTTGGTGCAGTGGTGCAAGCCTGTAATCCCAGCCACTCAGGAGGCTGAAGCAGGAGGATTGCAAGTTCAAAGTCAACCTTAGCAACTTTGTGAGGCCCGAAGCAAGATAGCAAGACCCTGTCTCAAAATAAAAAATTAAAAAAGGTCTGGGGATGTGATTCATTGGTTAAGAGCCTCTGGGTTCAATTCCCAGTGGTGGGGCAGGGAATATATATATTAATATAATATATAATAAGAATTAGAATAAACAATAGTTATGAAGGACAATTAAGACTTTATTGCTAGGTCAGTAGGCAAATACAACTCAGTTGCTCTATGGTATAATAGGATGTCACGCTACCCTAAAATGACACAAAACAGAGTTTTACTTCTTTCAAAAGTCCACATAATTCTGGTAGATCAATGAAATAAAATTGCAAGCTTTTCAAATCTCAGCCTTATTTGGTGACCCTAGACCACTTTCTCCTCTGTACTCTGAACATTTTTCAGGCCCTTTGCATATGCCTCTTTTAATTTTTATTGGTCTGGTTTCTCAACCAGACTGTCACTCCCTGGAAAGATAGTGATCCAATTGCATACCTCTGTGTATAATTAATTCCTAAAGGAAATGCCCTCTGAAGTCATCTAATCCAAAACTCTATTTCCTTTAAATTTTTCGTATTAGTTCTTATTGCACGGGCAATACATTTAGCAGCAACTGAAAGCTGTCAGCAGAATTCATTTCCTCCTTCTTCCTTGACATAGTGTGCTGCAGATGGTCACACAGATGACCATGAGGGTTTTATTCCCAGCCTGCCTTGCAGCTGGCCATGGGGTACAACCACAGGACTGTGTCCCTGCCAAAGGATGGCAGCAGAAGTGAAACAGATCACGTTGGGACCAGGACAAGGAGACAGCTTCTGCGTATCTCTTGCACCCATTCTTCCTCTTCATAACAGCCTTGGCCATTTAGGTCTTGGGGAATGGAAAAGCCAGAGGGTGGAAGGAACCAAGGTCCATGTGTATCTGAATGGAACAGAGCCACCTGCCCCCTGGAACTCTCCTACCTCAAACTGTTAAAAGAGAGAAATTCCCTTCTGTAAATCACCATACTGGTGGATGTCTCCTTTCAGCAGCTTGACCTTTACGATGACTAATACATGCATATTTATAGCAGAGACAATGAGAAAATGTGAAGCAGAAGAAAAGTCACCCTGTCTCCTACTACTCCTAACTAACCACTATTAATATTTTGGGGTAATAGCTGCTTCTAGACTTTTCTCCATGCCTATGAAAAACCACATGCACATTTTTTTCTATAGAAATGAAACCATATTGGTTTATAGCGTTTCTCACTTAATATCATCATCTACCTACTATGCTGATATTTTTCCAAATCAAAAATGAATATGTATGCTGGGCATGGTGGCACATGCCTGTGATCCCAGTGGTTCAGGAGGCTGAGGCAGGAGGATCGTGAGTTCAAAGTCAGCCTCAGCAACACAGTGAGGTCCTAAGCAACTCAGTGAGACCCTGTCTCTAAATAAAATATTTAAAAAATGGCTGGGGATGTGGCTCAGTGGAAAAGCACCCCTGAATTCAATCCCTGGTACCCCCCCCAAAAAAGAGTACATGTATATATATATACATACACACACACACACATATATGTGCACACACATATATAACTTTAATGCCTATATAATATTCCATGGCTTAGATCTACCAGAATTTATTTAACTAATGATTCATTGTTGGACTTTTTCTTTTTACAATGCTGTCATTAAACAACATTGCAGAGAACACTCTTACACATAAATTTGTAGACATCTGATAGATTGTTTCTCTATTCTAGGTCTCTAGCCTCTTCGCAGCAGGGACCAGGGGGAGTCCCTACACTTAATATATACTTGCAAACAAAGATGCCTTCTCTTTCTGGGTACCTGTGTTAAGTCATTACGTCTGAGAGCTATCTGCAAGGCCACATTGGCTTTGTGTTTCTGGATGAGTTCCCTTTTTGTTTCATCATGCATAGGCAACCCGGAAGTCAAGCTCGTCTGCATAAATGGCTCTCTGAGCAGGGGTACAACTCCCCTTCTCCAATGTAGTCCTGGCACAGAAGGGGAAGATGGAGGAGACCTCGCTGCCTGCTGACAAACCTTGATCTACATCTGTGTTGCCAATTACTTGTTCAACAAACCTGTTACTTTTTTGGAAATAATAAATAATTCAGGGAAAGTCATTTTGAATCCTCTGACATCTGTTGCTTGTATGACTCTGAATTATTCATCAGTGAGCATAAACAGTATTAATTAAAGAAAAGTACCGAGGCAAACCATTGAAATAAAAATGAACATTGCAGGAGAAAATGCCTTCGCTCAGCACACGCTTCACATGTCATTGACAAATATCTCAAAGGACATGCCGGTCCTTGGCATCTAAAGGAGCTGTGTGTTTTGGAAATCAGGAGGCAGGATGAATGGTGAGCATTATTTTGTGTTTCCAAATTTATGTTTTTCTTCTCCCCTTTAAAAAAAAAAAGTTATCTTTGATTTGGTCTCTTTCTGTGTTCAAAGGAGTGTTATGGTATTCAAACAGAAAGTCTTCCAAATGAGGCTCTAAAGAATCACAAGAATGAGTTTCAGGAATCAGACCATGTGCTCATTTGCAGACTGAGATTCAGATATCTTAATGGAAGACTGGGCCAGTTCCACTCCCCCTGCTTAAAGATGGCTCAATTACTCTAGCTAATGATTTATCTCCATGACAACTTTGGCACTTCCTTTTTCTTTTATGGTAAAGGGCAAAAGAGAAAAACCTTACAGCCTGGCCGTCTAGTCCACACAGAGGACAGCCACGGGGGAATCATTTAGTCCTCCCTGTCGCCTGGCTGTCTCCATGGGAGCACTTCCCATGCAGTCACACCCTGCACCCTACTAAGAGGTGACCAGTGTGAACATAAGGGAATGTGTTAAAGAGTTTACAAAGCACTGTTGGTAAACAGACACCTCTAAAGGTGTGGCCAGGCAGAGTCTCAGCTTTGGGGGGTGGGGGGGTGGGAGGCATGATGCAGAGCTACTGGCTAGATGCTAAAGATGGTTTGATTCAGCAGACTTTCAGAAAAACCTGCTTCTTTGTGTGGCTCCAGTGAATAAAAACTCAGTAACCTTCCACTCTGAGGTAGCAGCTGCTGGGGTTGCTGTGGGCAACAGAAGAGAAGCGCTGGGGGTGGAGAGTAGCAGAGAAGAGGAGATGGAAGAAATAAAAAACATTTTTTTCTTTTTTTAAAGAAGGTCACAAGTCCAGTTTGGGGCCCTTTCCAAACCTCTGAATTCAGAGGATTGACAGGCACTGGCAAGGTCTAAGGACCTGTGGTGACTAATGAAGGGGGCTTCTGTGCACATAACTAGCACCCTGGGTCTCTCCAGGTCGGGTCCTCAGAGACCTCCCAAAGTTTCCAGAAGAAAAGGGGCCACAGAAACCATTTTTCAGTGACATCCTTTCAAGAGACTTCACCCATGGGGACAAGCCTGCCTTGTTCCTCCAAGTTTGGTTTGTTGTTTTCTTTGGGGGAGAAAGTTTGGAAGCAGTACAGGAGATCGGTGGAGGGAAGCCTGGAGAAAGGAAGAAACAGAAAAGGAAACTGCTCTGCCCCTCTCGGAAGGGTCTTCCATCAAAAGGGGCTTGTTGTCGAGAACAGCAGAGAAGGGGTAGAAAGGAAGCCAAGGCTCTGGGCTCCCCAAAATGAGTTTGAACAGGGACCACTGTGTCTCTTTTAGGCACTACCCAAAAGGGAACTGCAGATTTAGAAAAGATTTGACTGGCTCTCCTAGGTCACTGGATTTCAAGAAATGAACTTAAAAGATCTCTTTTAGAAGGACGGTGGTGGACTTTGCTGAGAAAGGGGGCTGTCCAGCAACAGGAGCCTGCAAATGGCACCAAGGCCAACTGGGACAGAGCTTGAGTACAATGCTCAATGTGTCCCAGGTACCCACACAGACTGAAATTCACTCAAATCTTCAAAAACAAACATTGACTGAGGACCTTCTATTAAAAAAAAAAAAAAAAAAAAAAAAAAAAAAAAAAAAAAAACTACCTCCAATACCAGCAGAATCTGAGCTGGAGTGTCTTGGGAGCTGAATAAAATGTGAGCCCCTGGTGGTGGGTTAATCCAGCACTGGTGCACCATCTTTCTCACCAGGAGGAACCTGGAGGCAGCCCACAGCCCTGGCTCAGTGACTACGCAGTGACGCACCCAGAAATCAGGGACTGTGAAGCACTCCACTGCTGGCGATAACCAAGACCAAGGAGGAGGGGGGTCCCCAGGCTCTCTCGTGGCTTCAATCGGAGACACACGAAACTCGAAGGGCAGTGGGTAGCCCCAGGCCTTCGAGGGGAGCCATCCAAAGCACACCTTGAATGGCACATGGTAAAAATAAAACGATCGCAGACAACTTCAAAGAAGATGGGCAGCTCTGTAAGAGCACAAGCATCACCTGAGAACCACAGCACAGCGCGATTCCGCTGGTCCGCAGACCCCTTCTTCAGTGGCAATACTTAGACCCAGGCAGCTGAGAACCGCCAGAGGTTCAAAAGGAGAACCCGGACCAGGGTCTGCTCAGCCCAATTAACTCAGTGCATCTGGCAGAAAGGTCAAGCACTGGGGCTTTTGGAGTTTCCCAGGGGATTCTAATGTGCAGCCAGTCTTGAGGACCCCCCCCAGATGGACTAATTCCGGTTCTCATCATCAACTAGCTATATCGGACCTACAAAACAGTCTCTAGGAATCTCAGTGTTGTCATCAGAAACATGGGGATACACTGGCCTAAATGGATTTCCATAGAAACAAACACCCAGCATTTGCATTTTGAGAGAAGATAGAATGTAAGCTCTTTTGCAAGTGATTTTCTTAGTTTCATGGATGAGAGTGAGTTAGTTGCATCCCTCAATAATCGAATTTGACAAATAATGACTTCATGTGAACTCTGCAGATGACACCATGGTTTTTTTAGCTTAGAGAGATCTTTCTTGCTCTGTTAACTCCCCAAAGCACAATTCCTTAACTGACAATTGGCTCCTAAATGGATTTCAGGTCCCAAAGGCATCTCAGTCAGTACCTTGAAAAATCCTCCTAAAATTATTTCAGCTTTGGATTTCTGGCACCATCTGATTCCTGATACAGACCTGCAAAGCAAACCCACGTTCCCTCCCCTTCCACTCTCCCTAATCCTGCCAATCCTATGCTCCCAGGTGGAAAGAAGGTTCTTGGCTGCCAACTTTCAACTTTCTGTGCAATCAACAAAGCTCCATCACAGCAAAGGGCATCAGTTCTGCCAGCCGCCAACAGATGGCACCGGCAGCTGTGCAAGGACACTCAGGCCTGAACCTTGGCCCTGTTCCTCAACCTCTATCACCTTTGCTAGGTTGGAAATAGTCAAAGTCTTGTTAAAAACTTATCAAAGGTTTAAAAAAAAAAAAAGTCAGGGGGCTGGGGTTGAGCGCTTGCCTGGCAGGGGTGAGGCCCTAGGTTCGAGTCTCAGCACCACATATAAATAAGTTAAATAAAGGTCTACTGACAACTAAAAAACAAAACAAAACAAAAAAAATGTTAGGCTAAAATGCAAGCATCTCTGGATAATAAGACAAGAGGTGTAAAGGGGATACAGTACCCAAAGTTCCCCTGCTGCCTTAGGAGAGAACTGGACTAGGAACCAATGTGCACCCAGCTCAGTAGGTATCCTGCTGGGTCCCAAACAAATGGGCTTTCAGGAACTAACCTGTGAGAAGAGCTTGTGTGTGTCCCCCAACTGTCATAACGACCAAGCTGCTTCTCACGGCCCACACAGAAACCACAGGGAGAGCAAAACAACCCTCTACCACAAGGTGAGGCAGGGCTATGAACACCACAACCTTGCAGAACCACTTCAGAGGCTCTGCCAACCAGAACTCCATTTCCTCCTGCTTCGGCAGCTTGCATACTAAGGACCATCAGCCATCCCCGAGAAGAGACGTGCCTTTCCCCACTGCTTCTGGCCGGGGTAGAGTTTGTCTGCAGGAAACAGCAGGCAAATACCATGGCCCTAGCCTTCAAAGGCGATGGTCGGGGGATCTTGTGGATCACCAGGATTGTCGACATTATTTTGGATCAGTGGTTCTCAGCAAGGGGTGACTTTGCTCCCCAGGGTAAATGGGACACGGGATGCTGGGCAAGCAGGAGAGGACATTCTCTGCATCTAGGAGGTAAAGGCCAGGGATGCTGTTGACCATCCTCCAGTGCCCACGACTGCTCCCACCACAGTCGATGTATCCCAGTGCTGATGGGGGAAACGCTGCTCCAGGGGCCAGGAGGGTTGGCCAGTGAAATTAAGATTCCAAAAGCCAGTTCCCCATCTCTTCACAGAAGACATCTTGACTGAGACAGCAAAAGCTAATTAACTTGGGCTTCTTCGGGTTCTCCTTCCTGACATGGAAGCTTCCTTTGTGTCTGCTTTTGAGGACCTTGTTTCTGCCACGGCCTCCCTTCTACATCTCAATCTTGCTGACCATTCTCTTCACCATGGACTCTCCCCTGAATCTATGTCTTCCTCACTCCCCATGATCCTCCCTGTGATTCAGAGAAGCTGTTTTATTTTTTTTTTTTCTATTTTATAAACACCTCTCACCCAGAGAACAAAATAAATATTTCTGAGTCCATACTGATATAAATAAATGATGGGATAGAGAAATAAACTGAGAAGGGGAAAATTCCATGTAATAAACACAGAAGGATTGAGAGAAATAGAAAATCCTGAGTAGAACATTATTAATGATAGAGGAAGGCAGGATCCGCTGATGAAAGTTAAAATTAGTGGGAAAACTTTAGAGTGTAAACAGGATACTGGCATAGGCCTGAAGCATCTCTCTAAAAATATGTATGCATGACTGGGGTGGTTTTAGCTACATCTACAAATTCTTCAATAGTCCTCCCTCTAGGAGGTAAAGCTTAATTACTCTCGCCTTAATGTTAGCTGGGTCGAGTGACTCACTTCTAATGAACAGAGTGTGGAAAGGGAAATTAGTGACTTTACAGTGGAAAACTGTGACAGACAGTGTGCAACCAAGCGATCAAGGTTAGCTTCAACAGCATCATGAAATTATAATCACCTACAGCCTGATATTATAGGTTGAGGGCTGTGGGTGTATTCTTTCCCAAAACCCAGACTCCAGTCCGATAATCAGAAAACATCAAATACAATTTGAGGGACAGTCTGCAAACATGCAACCAGTATGCTTCAACAATGTCAAGGTTATGAAAAAGAAGGAAAGACAAAGAAATTGCCAAAGTTTGGAGACACTACAGAGATGTGATGATAAAGTGCAATTTGATATAGTAATAAGACCCTGGAATGGAGAAAGGACACTCATGGAAAAACTGATGGAATCTGAATAAAATTTGGAATTGATAATATTGTACTAATGTTAAGTTTCTTGGTTCTCATGCTTGTATCATAATTAGTCATGATATTAACATTAAAGGAAGCTAGATAAAGGGGTTTATAGGAGTACGCTGTATAATCTTTGCAACTCCTCTATAAATCTAAAATTATTTTAAAATAAAAAACTTAAAAAGAAAAAAAATCGCATATTTATGTCAACTCTTCTTATCATTACAAACTGGAAACAGTCCAAATGTCCATCCAGTGATAAATGAGTACACAGATTGTGGTATATCCATTCAGAGAAATACTACCAAGCCAAAAAAAAAAAAAAAAAAAACAGGAACAAAGTACTCAGACATTCAGTAGCTGCTTAGGTCAGTGACTGCTTAGAGCTAGGGATAGGAGAGGGACCTGATGACACAAGGTCAAGGGGAAACTTTTTTTTTTTTTTAAAGATTTTTAGTTGCGGATGGACAAAATGCCTTTCTTTCTTTCTTTCTTTATTTTATTTTATTTTATTTTTTGCGGTTCTGGAGATTGAACCCAGGGCCTTGTGCTTGCAAGGTGAGCATTCTACCAACTGAGCTATCTCCCCAGCCCATATTTATTTATTTTTATGTGCTGCTGAGAATTGAACCCAGTGTCTCATACATGCTAGGCAAACACTCTGCCACTGAGCTACAATCCCAGTCCCATGGGGAAACTTTTTACAGAGATAAAATGTTCTATATCTTGATGGCAGGGATGGTAGCATGACTATACTTTGTTGTACATTTAAAATTGGAAAATTCACTTAAAATCAGTGTAAATCGTATGGCAATGAGAACTGATTAAAAAAAAAAATCTCAGTCCTGCTGTTGCTTTGTCCTGTCCTCCTTTTTCTTGATGGCCTTTTTCTACTTTATTTTTCTGAGGTTTCTTCTAAGTCCCTAAACATGGGTACAGATAGTGAACCAGAGAAGAAGGGGGCAATGTGTTAATTCCATGGAGGAACTCCGGGTCCAGCCCTGAGCAGAATCTCTGACCAAGGTACCCAGAGAAGCAAGGTACCCAGCAGTCCCCAGCTGTCTGCCATGGTGCCCACCTTGACTTCAACTCCCATGGGGGGGAAACGCTGCCAGAAGAATCTGGGGAGTCTGCCTGGGTGTGCCAGGGCCCCAGCCAGCCTCGGGATGCTGAGGAGGTAGTTGGTAATCAGATCAGTGCTTCTCACCCTTCCACAGGCAGGGGAGCCCTGGATAGCTTGTTAAATGCAGAGCCTGATAACTTTAGGTTGGCAGGGTGGAGTCTGTGCTTCTGACAGGCCCTGGGTGGTGTGATGTGATGGCCAGAGGCCCACACTGTGAGTCCAGGATGGAGAGCACAGGTATGTTCAGTGTGTGCTGAAGCAGGAGGCTGCACATGTCACGCCAGCAGCTACATGTTACAGTGTTGATGAGGTGTCCCCCAGAGCTCACGTGTGAGACGATCAAGAAAGTACATTCGATGATGAGAGCCATCTAATCATTAATTAATCCCTGGATAGCAATTAAATGGATGAAGGTAAATAAAGTGTGGTAGGTGAGGTGTGGCTGGAGGAGGTAGGTCACTCAGGGTGTGCTTTGGGGTTTATATTTTTGTCCCTGGTGAGCAGAGTGATCCCTGTGCTTCCTGTGGTCACATCCTGAGCTGCTTTCCTTGGACACACCCTTCTGCCATGATGTTCTGCCTCACCTCTGGCCCAGAGCAATGGAGTTGGCTGTCTATGGACTGAGACCTCTGAAACTGAGCACCGAATAAACTTTGCCTCCTCTAACGTTGTTCTTGTTAGATTTTTTGGTCACAGAGACTAAAACACTTTCCTTGGGAAGGGAATTCTCATAGACTGCAGACGGTTCCAGAGTCATCCTGGGGCACCTGCAGGGACTGGTGCAGTGGCAGTGCTGGAGGAACAAACTACTAACAGTGGTCTCCTCAGTTATTACAGCCTTACGGCCTGCAAGTGACAGGCCTGAAGGGAGGCTTGGCCCAGGCAGCCTCCCAGAGCCCAGCCTCTTGCCTCCTCTTGGTCCTCTCCAAAGGCTCTTAAGGAAGCCACCTCATCATTCCTGTGGCTTCACCATCACCTGCCTGAGCAGCTCCCAAAGCTGGCCTGATGCTGTGCCTCTGACCTCAGCGTGTCTAACAGCTGGTAAGTAACTCCAGCATGACTACCGAACCTGCAAATGACCGTGACCAAAACAAATCTGGTTTCTACATTCTCCTCCCCAGCTGGAGGTTGTACCGGGACCATTTCTACAACTCTAAACCACCTTTCCCTAAGCATTACCTGACAACCTACACCAAGTGACATGCCCCTCTCGCTGCCTTCTGTAGTTTCTGTTTTAATGGTTATTCCAAGTACAGTGAAATGTAGGTCAATGGGATTAGTTATCAATGTACATTTTCCTCACAGGATAACATATGGACAGAAGCCTCTCTGCCTAGTAGCGTTTGCCCCAGCACCGAGCCCATGCAGCATGACGTGCAATGTGTGCCACTGCACCATAGGAATCAAGCTCATTTCTGACCCACTAGGAGTCTCTAAACATTACTAGTTAAGGACCATCTCAGCTGGGCATGGTGGTGCACATCTGTAATCCCAGACACTCCAGAGGTTGAGGCAGGGGGATGGCAAGTTCAAGGGCAGCCTCAGAAACTCATTGAGACCCTGTCTCAAAATAAAAATGTTTGTTAAAAGGCCTGGGGGTGTAGCTCAGTGGTAGAGCACTTGGCTAGCATGTGCGAGGCCTTGGGTTCAATCCCCAGAACTGGGGGAAGGGGGAGCAATCCCAGAGGTCTAAAATGCCCTTGTTTACTGATTTTTAATCACTGGCCTAGGGACAACTTTCTAGAAGATCAGGTTGACCCTTTGGAGGTTTTATTCTTAGCTCATGAAAATATTCTGACACAATATAAGGTAGCATGTACCTGGTCGAGGCTGGCAGGTGACTTTGCTTTTCAGATACAGAGTGCGGTGTTTGCCCTGAGTAAAGATAACCCGTAAAGCAAATCTGGCTGGGGGCACAAGCAAAGCAAAACACATTCGATTCCTAAAGGGACAAGTTAGCAGAGCAGAGAGTGACACCTGGGCCCCAAATTCAGAATTTCATAACAGCCACTCAGTCACCAAGCAGGCCCCTTTCAAAAGCCTGTGACAACTTCCATTAAGTTAATAATCAATCATCTAGGTCAGAATAAAGATGAAAAAGGGACAAATGAAATCTCTCACCAGTCCACACCAGCCCCCTCCAAACCTTGTAACTGGAAAGAATTTGAGTTCAGAAAAATATGTCCTAGGTCGCTCAGAGCCCTTTTCAGCTAACAGGGAACAAAAGCAGGCTCAGGAAGGAATCAAGGCACAAGAAGGGCTGGTTATTATTTTGCAAAAAGCCAAGGTCACAGCCTTGTTAATAGGAGGAACATACTTTTATAAAACCAAATTGGTGGCTGGATTGTTTGGGAGTGGTGAAGTTAATACTCGCTGCTGAGGCTTATTAGCCTCCAGTTGGCTCTGGAAGAAAGTGGTTAGAAGACAGACAGGGATTAAAGTGTTCGTCATCTCTCCTGCCAGCACCAGGGCCCACAGAGCCTCCGGTTACCCTGGTTAGGTACACTAAAGCCACACACGCAGAAGACACAGGCGCCTGACTCTCCGTTCCTGTGACCAGGAGTAGAGCTTTTCAAGGGAGAGGGCTGACAACATTGAATGAGGAGGTAAGAGGGGCACTTTGAGGAGGGACCCCTGCAGGACAGGTGAGCTGTGTAAAATAGGATGTGCTGTGAAAAGACCAAGGCTTGGCCCTATTCTCTTTGCTGTCATGGGTGGTGCCAAAGGGCCTTGTCTGGATCCCTATATGAGGCACGAAGCACAGGTTGCTCTGAGTGTCGGCTGCTGATGGGTGCCATCTGCCAATGGGAGCCACTCTGTGGCCCAAAACCAATCGCTGGCTGATATGGGAGCAGGGCACTAAAGACTGCCCTTGTCCAGGTGCCCGGACACCAGTTCTGCATGCCAGTCATGCTTCCAAGTTCCCCAAGAACAACAGGGGTCTAGCTTTCCCCCCTCCTGCCACCCTTCCAACTCCACCTCCAACCCCATACACATCAGCTCCAGGAGAACCCCTTAACTTCCAGGGGACCTGACCCAAGACACTGGGAGTTAAGCTTCTGTGAAGTTTTGGAGCATTTGGTAGATCCTGAGAAGAGAACTTCTAGTTTGAAGACCCCAGCCCTCCCATGAGGACAAGGAGGAAGAGAGGAGAGGCCCCAACACCAGAGATGAGGCTTATTTCCCTGTTCTGCCTCATACAAAGGTGGGGAAAGACAGCTCAGGGAGGGGTTCTGCCTTGCTGGGTGACAGACTGTCTTCTAAAAAGATCCTGTTATAAATGGTTGATTTTGCTAGTTTCTGAACACCCAGGTCCCAAGTTGGGAGCATGTCAGCAACAGCAAGTCAAATCTCCCAGGCCACCGACAAGGTAGGAAGATCTATGTCAAACACCAAGTCTCTCTCAACCAGGGGCTAATAGGGCTTCACACTGGCACTGCCAACACTGTACACACGCCTTCCTTAGAACTTTTCAAGACCATCCTTCGCAGCTGGAGGTGTAGCTCAGTGGTGGAGTACTTGCCTAGCAAGCACCAGGCCCTGAGTTCCATCCTTAGCACTGCCAAAAAATTTGTATATATAATTAGTTAATTAATAATAATATAATATACATAATACATAAGATAGTCTCACAGTTAATAGTCCATTTTGCAAAGCATACCTCTGTGACCTAACTAGCAGCAACTTGTTACTCAGAGTACTTGATTCTTGGGCAAAGTAACTTCCTTAACAACCAGAGAGTTGTAAAATAATGGTCGAAAACAGCACAAGAATTTTATTAAACTCATAACACCGTGCTTCTTTTGTGCAGTTTTAAATTAGCTTTTTAAATGAGCTTTCATAAATCTTCACCAGGTCCATTGTGTTTCAGATGTTGAATTTAGGACAGCGTTCAAAGATTTTTATGGGGCCAGTTCTACGATTCCAATTCCAATTTACCATTTCTCCTTTTCTGACTTCCTTTTGGAGTTTGCCAGCCTATGAGTCCTTAAGGACCAAAAAAAAAAAAAAAAAAAAAAAAACCAATGAATTAATCAAAGGAAAAATGTTCTGTTTCCCCCATTTAGAAATTTGTTGAAATATAGATGAAGTCCATCACGAACAGCAGGACGTTCTGGGAAAGCCATCAGCCTAAATGCCTTCATGAATAACTATTATGTTAGAAGCTCAAAAGATCTTACATCTCAGCTAGATGAATGATCGAACCACCAAGGAACTCTGGGAAGCAAATGAATATAACACAGGTTTATATGTTTTTCTCTGTTTATGTGAACATATAGAATATCTTTTAATTTTTACCAGTACAGTCACACTCAAGCAGCCTCTCCTGATGTAGGTGATGATTCTTAACTCTAAGTTAAGGACTTTCTGGAAACTGAATTTGCTTCTTCAGAGCACCAGCATGCTATGTGACATACAAAATGATCATACCATAAAGTCAAAACCCTGCTTGACTTGTGAGAACCACTGGTTTCGGCTCAGAGAAAACTGAATCAATGTTGTCACAAATGCACATTATGGAAATATATTCCATGAATTTAACTAAGGGATCAATCAGTATTACAAATAAGAAGTTAAGGGCTGGAGATAAAGCTCAGTTGGTAGAGAGCTTGCCTCACATGCACTAAGGCCCTGGGTTCAATCCCCAGCACCACCCAAAAAAAAAAAAAGTTAAAAAAGAAATTTTACATTGGCCAAAACCAAGCTTTCAATCCCCGCACCTGCCAATCAGAGGTGCAAAGAAAGAAATAATATCCATATCCATCTCTCTTTAGCAACTATATTTTGATACTTGCTAAGCACCACTATTTCTATTTGAATTACTACAGGATGCTGACACTTTTACAGAATACAAATGCTAAATAGCATCAGTATATTATATGTGCACAGATTATAAATACAATCTTTGTATTTGTCTATGATTATTTAGCAATCAAACTAAGAAGACTTCTTAAAAAATTTACCAATTATGAAATATCATTACTTCATGTAAATAATTTCTCCAGCTCCATCTCATTTACATGAAGGCAGTCTTTTTACCTAGCACAAAATGTACTTGGAAAATGCCTAAAAAGAGATATTCTTGGGTAGATTATTATACTTGAAACACACAACAGAGAAAAGAAAAAAAAAAAATCATAGCTAAGTCTACTCCTCCTCCAACAAACAGAACTCCCTTCCTGACCAAAGGACCACGCAATGAAATACAAACCAAGAAAGTCATCAGCAGCACGGTTTTCTTTAAATTCGAGGGGTAGGTTGTGAAAGAACATGGAACATTTGTTACCCAGGAGAGAAATGAAACAGAAGCCTTCCCAGAAACAGTGCCGGGCAGGAACTGGAGAGACCCAGGTTGCCATGCGGCCTGTGGGACTGACTGGTTCTGTGACCCTGAGTAAGTCAGGGAATACCCTCAGCCTTCAGATTCCTCCAGTGTAAAGTCAGAACACTGGATTAAAAGATCTAAGTTCTCGCCAGTTCAAAATGCTAAGGCTTTGGTACCAGAAATTGAACCCACAGGTGCTTAACCCTGGTCCATTGTTTAATTTTTCATTTTGACCCAGGGTCTCCCTAAATTGCTTAGGGTCTCAAAAAAAATGTTGAGGATGGCTTTAAACTGGTGATCCTCCCAAGCTGCTGGGATTGTAGGTGTGTGCCACAGCACCCAGCTAAAAATGCTAAGATTTTTTTAAGATGATCTTTTCACTATCTGGATATTGAAGAAGCTCAAAGGCCATGTGATATTTGCTGGAAAATTTTTGCTTCATCATTTTACAACACAATGGGATGAGTTGAGGGGAAAAAAGAAAAAAAAAACAGGAAAGACATATCCTGTGTGATAAGTGTATGGTCCCCTGAAGTGACAGGAGACTCTCTCTTTCATAAGTTCCCACAGCATGCTCAATATCTTTTATCTAACACACCGGACCTACTCAGGTCTTATCCCCAGAGCTGCACTATTATTATCCTGTGCTATTCTCTTGAGACCCACTATCGATTTGAATCAAGTAAGAAGATTCTAGAGACATTTTTCCAAACTTATAGAATACATCTCATTTCTCATTTGAGGCATTCGAAGTAGCAATGAAAAGTTCTGTTTTCATACTCACAGCAGAAGGCAAAAGGCAGAAGGAGTTCTGGGCACTGGAATATGAATGGAGGCCTGAGAGTCTAGCAGGGAGAACACTCTGCCACCTTTCACTGCTTAGCACCTCCAACGAACAATGGCAACCCAGAATCTGACAGGGAAGGTATGGAAAATCAATAAGCACTCACTTTGACAGACAATCCTGGGAGCAGAATACCTGCCACCAGTAATAAATCACTTCATTTGGGTTTATCTTTTTAGCAGAGCACGGTGGATTATACCCATACATCACTTCAACCTCTCTTTTCTGCCTTATTGACAAAGGACAAATTGAGAAGGATGGTGGGAAAGCTGAGAAAAAGAAAGGGGTGGGGTGGGAAAAAAGAGGAGTTCTGCTACCAGGCCTGTGTGGTAGAAGAAACAATAACGATGAAGCAATTATTATTTTTGCTTTCTAGATGTTATTTGAAAAATCTTACAGAACCATCTGAATTTACCAACCAAGTTACCATGGACTGGAAAATAAATGTGGCTTTCTTTTCAAACCCCTCAGGACATACATGCATCTATATATATGTACCCCCCACACTCTGCTCTTCCACTGATGGGCGAGCTTAATGGATTTCACTAATGACACAGCTTAGAAACTGGCCCGCTAAGAACTCTGAAGCCCAGAAGTCAATGTGGCAAGCATATTCTGGTTCTGGAATATGGCAGCAAACTAAGATGATGTGCAGGCAGTGAGGAGACCAAAATCCTCCCATTACAAACACCTAGGAATCCAGATCAAGTGTAACCTGAAGAAGAAAGAGAAAATAGTGAAAGTGTGAATTGTGAAGGGGTCTGAGACTTTTTTTTTTTTAAACCAGAGATTGAACCCTGGGGCGCTTAACCACTGAACAACGTCCCCAGCCCTCTTTATTTTTGTATTTTCAGACAGTCTCACTAAGTTGCTCAGGACCTTGTTAAATTGCTGAGGCTGGCTTTAAACCTGTGATCCTCTTGACTCAGCCTTCAGAGCCACAGGGATTACAGGTGTGCGCCTCTGCAACCAGTGTTCTGAGGCTGTCTGGTAACTTCCAGGCTTGCATTTTTAAATACAAGCGGACAAAGGAAGCGAAATGCTGAGCCACCCTGAGGTAGGGAGTTGGAACTAAAAACCTGAAGACACTTGGCCCTCCAAGAGTTGCTTCCTCCGTGGAAAGAAAGACCAAAGGGGAAAGCTTATCCCCCAGAACATAAGACAATTTTGTGTCCTTGGGCTCTATCTGGAAAAAACCCTCCCCTGAGAAATGGATCTGAGCCATAAGCAGGATCATTTAGGAAGCTCCAAATTAAGACATTAGCAGAAACATTGGCTCCAAGCTAGTGGCACTCCTAGAATCTCTAGATGAAGCAATGCAAATTGTCCTGGAAGGGTCCCACCATCAAACCTCATGAGATTCCCACAGAAAAAAATATCCCCGCTAGCGATCAGTTCAGAAAATTTAAAATTAGAATGTACCATCAGCAGAAAATAGCAAACACAACAAACAAGATTCTTAAAGCAGGGAACTTGAGATAATAAAATAATCATTTGAAAAAGAATACAAAATATGTTCAAAAATATTAAAGACAAGGCTGGACACAGTGGCACATGCCTATAATCCCAGTGACTTGGGAGGCTGAGGCAGGAGGATCGCGAATTCAAAATCAACCTCAGCAAGTTAGCGAGGCTCTAAGCAACTTAGGGAGATCGTTTCAAAATAAAATATAAAAAGGACTGGGGATGTGGCTCAGTGGTAAAGTGCCCCTAGGTTCAATACCCAGTGACAAAAAACAAGACAGAAAAGGAGGAACTAAAATACTGCAAAAAAAAAAAAAAAGAGAGACAATAATAAATAACTGATATAAAAAATACATTATATATAATGAAAAATATAATATGTGAAAATAAGCCAAATAATACTCCTAGAAATAAATATTCATCACCGGAATTGCAAAGTTAATAGGCTAAATACCAGATTAGACACAAATGAAGAGAAAATTGAGTAAAATGGAAGACAAATCTGAAGAAGTTACTCAAAGGGCATCAGACAGAAAAAAAGAAGTGAAATAGATAAATGATAGGGCTGGGGCTATAGCTCAGTGGTAGAGCATTTACCTAACGTGTGAGGCACTGGGTTCGATCCTCAGGACCACATAAGAATAAATAAAATAAAGGTACTGTGTCCATCTACAAAAAGAAATATTTTAAAAAAATAGATAAATGGTAGAAATAAAATAGATAAAAGAGAAATAAATTAAGGAATGAAAGAATAGGTAAGGGCATAGAGAGTATAATGAGAAGGTCCATATACACAGTCCTAGAATCAAATGATATAAATGGGGATATTGTGTGAATTTGGATTCTCCAAGAAGCAGATGCCAAGAGAAGATGTTGGGGAAACAGCTACGAAGGGAAAGGAGGAGGAAGCAGGGGAGACAGGGAGAGCCTTCAGATCACGTCGCAGGAAGAAATAGCAAGTTGGAAGAGACTCGGCGAAATGTAATTGTAAGAGTTTTGGGGGCTGGGAGCATAGCTCAGCAGTGGAACCCCTGCCTAGTATATCCAAGGCACTGGGTTCAATCCCCAGCACGGCAAAAGAAAAAAAAGAAAGAAGTAAAAGCTTTGGCCATTCTGATGGGGAATCCTTGCGTCAAAGTCAATTGTTATAACAGTCCTGCATCCTGCACCCACGGACAAGCTCAGGCACCCGCGTCTGTTCAGACATCGGCCCAGGGAAAGTGTGCCTTTGGAGTGATCCCTGAAAGGTGGCATCTGGGGCCGTCAGTCAACTCTGCTTCCCAGAACAGGAGAGCTGAGCTGCACTGTTTAATGACTGTCACAAAGAAACAGCGGCAACATTTTAAAAGATAATAGTCGAGAAAGCCATGGGGACCCTCCATGGAAAGAATACTGAGTTCTGAGCAGAATTAATAAAAATAAATTCATACACACAGAGTGAGACTGCAGAATATTCAAGACAAAGAGCAACCCTTCAAGAACTGTCAGAGGGACATGGAAGATGACCCACAAAGGAAAGACAGACTTCTCGGCAATAAAAGAGCACTCAGAAGACAAATGGAATACTGTGTTTTCAGAGTCAAGGGCAGACTCTCCCTACAGAGGCATTGAAAGATGGGGGCAGAGGAAGTTGCTTTCAAACAAGAGCTCAGAGTGTCTACCATTCACAGGCACTTGCTGAAAAAGGCACTGCAAGATATATTTCTAGAAAATAAATTCTGTGCATATTAATTAGACTAATTAGAAGTGATGAGCAGAGACGGAGGGGAACAAATAAAATACAAAGATACAATAAATACCCACAAGGGAAAGAAATTAGTACATTAAATTAAAAAAAAAACTGAGGTGAGTGTGATAGGAGTTAATTCTGGACTGCCATTTCAGTACACACATTAAACATTTAAGGACAAAAAAGCCAGTAGAAGAAAAAGAAAGAGGGGGACAATTAATAAACCATAGTCCAAAGAAGAGAGAGAAAGAGAAAAAGAAAATGAAGGAAAAGAATAGGAAATAGCATGAAATCAGACAAATGATTTTAAAACACCAACAATAACTATAAACACGAACACTGAAAAAACACTGGTTACCAAAAAACAGACTTGGACCAGGTGCAGGGGTCCACACCTGTAATTTCAGCAGATTGGGAGGCTGAGGCAGGAGGGTCCCAAATTCCAGGCCAGCCTCAGCAACTGAGCCAGGCCCTATGCAACTCAGTGAGACCCTGTCTCTAAATGAAATACAAAAAGAGCTGGGGACGTGGCTCAGTGGTTGAGTGCCTTTGATTCAATCCCGGGTACCAAAAACACCTCTTGGACTTGGGATTTTGTTTTAATTAAGCTATATGCTACTTGCAAAAGGCACATCTAAAATACAACATAAAAAAACTTAAAAGAAATGGCATTAGAAAATGAATAGCAGGCAAATGCTGACCAGAGGGGAAAAGACTGGAATGGCCATATTAATATCACCAACATGATAAAAAGCATTCTTAGGATTGCCTACTTATCTGTTCTTACTAATTAAACAGGTAACGTAACCATTCCGAATCAGCTTCCTCGTCTATAAAATGGGATGACAATAATAGACTTGGTTTTGAATTTATAACATGTTTTTCTTAAAACAACAGAAGGCAATAAGGCAAAATGTACACACCTGTTTAATCTTTCTCGTGGGCACATAATGCAAGTTCCATTTTTGTTGGTACATCTTAAAATATATGAGTTGTCAAAACAAGACTGTTTTGATTTTTTTTAATTCATAAAATCAGTAATGAAGCAAAAATACGACCAGGGTCAAGAACAGTGTTCATACATACCAAATAGGAAGAGGATAAACTATTTGACTTTCCTGGAGGAAAAATCATAAGGTCCACCAAACCATTAAAAAAATGTAGGTATTCTTTTTTGGTTTTCTCTCTCTCTCTTTTTTTTTTTGATACCATAAAGGGATTGAACCCAGGAACACTTAACCACTAAGTGGTATTCCCAGCCCTTTTTTGAATCTTATTTAGAGACAGGGTCTCAACGAGTTGCTTAGGGCCTCACTAAGTTGCTGAGGCTGGCTTTGAACTCTCGATGCTCCTCCCTCAGCCTCCTGAGCCACTGAGATTACAGGTGTGCACCACCATGCCCAGCAAAAAAAAAAAAAAAAAAAAGTAGGTATTCTTTAACCTACTGATACAGTTTTATAATTTATCTCAAGGAATCGATCAGAGATGTGTACAAACATGTATGTACTAATTTATAGTTAAGTCTAATGGTGAAAATGCAAAACAATTTTAATGCCATTGGAAATTGCTTTAGTACATCTGAGTAACAGAATAAGTAGTCACTAAAATTTTAGCAGTCACTAAAATTTAGGGTATAGAAAAATATTAGCAACACTATGATTTATTAATAAGTGAAAAGAATACCAGGCAACATGCAGAACCTGGAGCTGGCGGGTTTTATTTCAAAACAAATGTGTATTACAGATGATAAGCTGGAAGGATCCAGAGCAACATGCAAACGGGGAAGCATCTCGGGGTGGTGTTGATTCTGAATAACTTTTGTTTTATTGTGCTTTTCTGTGTTTTCCAAGTTTCCTGAGGTGAGCATATGGTGCTTTGCAATTAGGGAATAAAAGCAATTGTTGTTCCAAAAGTAAGTGGCAATAATTCCAGTGTACACTCTAATGCAGGGATCCAAGACTATCTGCAGGGCAAATTCAGACTGCCACCCATTCTCATGCTGCCTGTGAATTAAGAAAGGTTTTACACTTGTAAAAGGCTGAAAAAAATTAGAAGAATAAAGCTCACCACATAACATTGTAAGTCTTTGTGTTCAATCTTTACACGATCCTGTGAAACAGGTACTATTACTCTTTTATTTTGGAAGAAGGGTGATTGAACCCAGGGGCGTTCTACCACTGAGCTCCATCCCCAGCCCTTTTAATTTTTGTATTTTGAGACCAGATCTTGGTAAGTTACTTACGTCCTTACTAAGTTGCTGAGGCCGGCCTTGAAACTATGATCCTCCTGCCCCAGCCTCTTGAGTCGCTGGGATTGCAGGTGTGCATCACCTCACCCAGGGGTTATTCATTTTATAGATGAGGGAACAGAAGCTTCCAGATAGCTGGTGGAAATAATCAGAGCCAGGGACAGCGGAACACGCCTGTGATCCCAGCAACCTGGGAGGCTGAGGCAAGAGAATGGCAATCTGGAGGTGAGCTGGAATTCAAACCCAAGGAGGGCCCCACAGCCTATACTCCTGACCTGCTTCCTCCTATGAAAAGTTCTCCAACATTATAAAGGAAAATCCAGACAACACATGCTGGTGAATTCTCAGGAAGGCAGGTCCTTTGTTCCAGCGAGGCTCTAAAGGAGAATGGGCCTACATTTCTACCAAGATGATAGGAGACACTAACGTTGAACTTCCAATTACGAGAAATGTTATCTTCCCCAAAAGAATCCCATTCTTCTCATTAGTAGACCTGTATTACTGAAAACTGTACTCAATTATTATGATTATGTCTTGAATTTCAATAAAAGCATGGATACTTGTTTGGTCTCTCATTACATAAACACCTACACGGTATCATTCATATTGTCTCTTGGCCCACAGAGTCTGAGATATTTACTCTCTGGCCCTTTATAGGAAATGTTAGTGGAATCCCTGCTGTCATGGATAGAGATGGGGGCTGGGCCTGGAGAGGAAGTCACAATGTGGGTGGAATCCCCCACACCTGGAACCACAGGGTAACCCAAAACCCACATGGCTCTAACCCGAGCTATTCCACAAGCACTTAGTCAGCGAGAGAGAGGTTCTTTCCTCCTCCTGTGCTGTCTCTATTGTATTTATTTGCCTCTCACCATGTGTGAACAAAGCAAAGGGTGGTGGGGAAAAGTAAAATTTAATTCTGTCAAGTTTATAACTTTGCGTGTGTGTGTGTGTGTGTGTGTGTGTGTGTGTGTGTTGCCAGGAATTGAACACAGGACCTCATGCACGTGGCAAGCACTGTACCACTGAGTTATACTTCCAGCCAAGTTTACAACTTCTGAGAAACTTTGGCAAAGAGTTTGTTCAGGAGAAATGATTAGACTTTTATATCATCTCTGGAATCACTTTATCAATGTTTTCTGTTACTGAAAATATGTAAGGATTGGTCGCTCATTATTGTTTCAGATTGCTTATTCTTTCAACAAACCCTAAATCCTTACCATATCCCCTACCCAATGGCACAGTGCTCCATCAGCTGCTTAGACCAACTCCCAGATTATCAGAAGATAAATAGATATCTCCACAGATTAAAAAAAAAAAAAAAAGTACAACACATCTATAATTGAAAGCAGCCAGTCAATCTTAAAGAGTACAGGAAATGAGGAAATTAAAACCACAGTGAGATACAACCACACACTGTTAGAACAATCATCAGACAGAAAATACCAAGTACCGGCAAGGATGCAGAAAAGCCAAAACTCTCATACACTGCTGGTCAGAATGTACAAATGCAACAGCTACTTTGGAAGATAGTTTGGAAGTTTCTCTAAAAGTTAAATGTACATTTAACACAAGACCCAGCAATTCTAACCAAGGAAAGAAAAATATCCATCCACGCCAAGACTTGCAAAAGATCATAGAATCTCCATTCACAAGAGCCCCAAGCTGGAAACAACCCAAATAGCCATCAACAGATGATTGGGCAAACAAACTGTGGTATATCCATACAACGGAATACTACTTAGCTATAAAAAAGAACCCATTACTGATACATTTAGCAATGTGGCTGAATATAAAAACATTGTGTGGACTGAAAGAAGCCAGACTTAAATGACTGCTTATTATATGATTTTTAAAAAAAGTTTTGTAGACCTTTATTTACTTATTTTTATGTGGTGCTGAAGATCGAACCCAGTGCCTCACATGTGCTAGGCTAGCACTTTACCACTGAGCCACAACCCCAGTTCAATTATATGATTTTTTTTTTAAATAAAATTACTGAAAAAATAAAACTATAGATATAAAGAAGACCACTGGGGTTGGGGTGAGAACAGGAACTAACTACAATGAGGGCTAATGAGATGTCCTAAAACTGGATTGTGATGATGGTTGCACATATATATGGATTTATATGGATTTAATGAAACTCATCAGTGCAGCTAAAATGGGTGAGTTCATGATATGCAAATTATCTTTCAATAAAGTTGTTTAAAATAAAACTACAGGGGGCTGGAGTTATGGCTCAGTGGTAGAGTGCTTGCCTAGCATGTGTGAAGCCCTGGGTTCGATCCTCAGTGCCACATATAAATAAATGAATAAAATAAAGATCTATCAACATCTAAAAATATTAAAAAAAAAAAAAAAACTACAGGAGCCAAGGTCAGCCTGAGGTGGAGGAAAGGAAAGGGAAGGCTTTAGTAGAAAGAGAAATGGTGAGTTGAGGTGATAATATCTGGGACCTTTAGTGGAATCAGAGATTTGACAGTGTAAGGGCAAGAAGGCATGAATATCCCTCCGTCCGGTGTATCCATGCTGTATATACCATCCACCTATTGGTCACTTGGCAGCCTAAGACAGATCAGTCGTCCCGATATTGCAATGCTTGTGTTTTAGTAAACTTTATTTTTCTTACTGGCCCCAAAGAACAAGAGAAGTGACACTGGCAATGTTATTACAGCAGAAAGTTATAACTGTTCTCTACTATTATTACATGTTGTTGATTATCCCTTACTGTGCCTAATTTATAAATTAAACTTAATGATAGGTATGTGTGTACAGGAAAATATGTAGGATACGTGGAATTCTGCACTACCTGTGGTTTCAGGCATGCACTGGGGATCTTGAAGAATACCACCTATGGATAAGGAGGGACAGTTGTACTTAGTTTCTAATTGGTGGTGGGAAAGGGTGGGGACAGAGCTTCTATTTTCTTCTGGTCTTAGTGACTCAGAAGACAGTGATGTCCTGAAGGGAGATAAGGGTCAAGCAGCAGGAGCAGGTTTGGGAGAGGAGGTTGCAATAAATTGTGGTTTTGGGGGACTTTAAGGTGCTGTAGGATATTCAAGTACAATTATCCTGAATACCGTTGAAGATTGGAAGGAGTCTAAGGCTGGAGCTATGATATGAGGGTATCATTTGCAAAAAGACAGTCATTGAAATGACTAAAGTGAATTCAGATTCTTTCAGACCCAGTTGAATGTGGGGGTGCACACCTGCCATCCCAGCAATTTGGTAGTCCGAGGCAGGAGGATTACAGATTCCAGGCCAGCTTTAGTCACTTAGTGAGACCCTGTCTCAAAACAAAACAAACAGCTAGGAACTTAGCTCAGTGGTAAGACTCCACTGTGTTCAATCCCCATTGGGCGGGGGGGTCGGGGGGGGGAGTAGATTCTTTTGGACCCAGATTCAAATAAAGAGTAAGAAATTAGGGCTCAAGATTGAAAAGGTAAAGAAGAGTCCGCCTCCATGGACATCAAAGGACATGTCTGCAAAGGCCGGGAGCAAATGCCTTTTTCTCTGTTGCTGCTCTTCTGTCGGTTTCTTCAAAGCAGACGATCGCCAGATGTTACCAAGAGCTGGAGATTACCAAAACAAACATGCCACCGATGATGATCTAACTAGGGACAAATACACAGACTGGAGAGCAGAACGTAACAGAGGCAATTTAGGCTACAGAGACGGAGTATCTAGAAAGCAAGACACATCCTTTAGCTGTCTTTGAAACTCTCGAGTGGCCAATATGGGCATTCGTCTGTTCTTTCAAGTTAAGGGGGGGCCAGATGCCTCATACTGTCTTTGGCCTGTCTACGACCCTCCAAACGCACATAGATTCTACCATTCTAGTCAATAATAAACCACACAAATCAGTCCCCTGCCCTGAGGACCTTCCCAGCGTCCCGTGGTGTCCGACACATGGAAAAGCCAAGCAATTTTGTACAGTATCATATACAGAGCAACAAGAAACACAGACAGAAGAGCAGCTGGCTAAATGTCAGGCGTTCAGATCCCACACTCTTCTTCCACCACAAGTTAATTATATTCTACCATTTCCCTGTATGTACAAATGGGAATATAACAGATTTTGAGAATTTAAGTACTATACTGTGGATGAGAATACTGCTTAAAAGTTGGCCCACATCACACACACGCGCCCGTGTGTTTATAGACGAATGAGTTAGGAAGTTTGTGCTGTGTGGTTTTGGGCGGAGAAGTCTTCTACAGTAAGCCCTGAGAAGAACTGACAGGAGGCAGTGTGGAGAGATGGCAGCACAGCTCCAGAGTCTTTCGGGAGACTTCCACAGCCTTTTAAATTGAGTCACACTTGGACAGGCACTGTGTGTGTACTCCCGGCTACCTGGAAGGCTGAGGTGGGCCAGGAGTTGAAGGCCAGCTTGGATAACATAGCAAGACCCTCACTATCTTGAAAAAAAAAAAAAAAAATCTGCCCACACCTATTTCTAGCCTTTGAGGTAAGAGAACTTAGTACATGAGCAACGGCCTCCTTTCTCAGATTCCCCTGCCTACCTGCAGAGACGGGTCCTCCTGGGCCTTCTGCTTGGGTGGCCACCCACCAAGCCAAGGTTGCCAATTTTCTTGTCTGTCGGCCCCACCAGAAGAGAAGTTCCCTGAAAGCTAGGTGAGCTCATCCATCGCTGCATTCTTTCTTTTTTTTTTTTTTTTTCTATTTTTTTTGCGGTGCTGGGGATTGAACCCAGGGCCTTGTGATTGCGAGGCAGGCACTCTACCAACTGAGCTATATCCCCAGCCCCGTTGCTGCATTCTTAACACCTGGCACCACGCAAGACTGGCTTCAGAGCCAAAGAACAGCAGGAAAATAGAAAACAGACTTTTCGATGGCCAATTTTTTCTTTCCCCCTTCAGTACTGGGGACTGAACCTAGGGCCCAGTATATCCTAAGGAAGAGCTCTATACCCCCCAGTCCCCTTAAAAACAAAATTTTTAAAGTCGCCTCTGCTCCAGGTGCAAGGAGGCTGAGGCAGGAGGATCAGATCAAAAGTTCAAGTCCAGCCTGGGCAGCTTGGTGAGGCCCTGTCTCAATAATTTTTTTTCTAAAAGGGTGGGAGGGAAAGCGGCATAGCTCAATGGCAAAGGACTTGTGTAGCACGTGGGACCTTGGGTTCTATCCCCAACACTGAAAAAAATAGAAAACAGGTGTCTCCTGAGCATCTATCAGCAGATGAATGGGTAAACAAAATGCAGTATATACATAAAAAGGAACATGATTCAAGCTTAAAAAGAAAATCCTGAACACACTCCCACATGGAAGAAAGTGGAAAACACTGTGCTAAGTGGAGGAAAGGCCAGCCAGTGGGGCACCAGGGTGATTCCACTAATGAGCTCCTGGGGAGAGGGGAGCAGAGGGGAGGGGCCCTGGGCCTGATCCTGGAGTGGGCACAGCTCCGTGCGGGATGAGGAGAAAGTGCTGAAAACGGATCAGGATGCCGGCAGGCAACATGGTGAAAGCCTTTAATGCCAGTAAATGGCGGACTTAAAAATGGCCTACATGGTGCATGTTCATGTCGTGTGTGTTTTACCACAACTTTTTAGGAAGTCTCCAGACTGTAGAGCAGCCCATGGTAGAGCACTGGCTTGGCACCCATGGAGCCCTGGGTTCCATCCCTAGCACCACCACAATTTTTTAAAAGTCTCCTTTGCACCCTTTGGCCTGAGGAAGACAGGCATGGCGTGACCTCTACCCCTCTCAGGTGGCTACTTCCTTCTTAAACACCTAATGGGCAGCAAAGGCAAGAAAACACAAGCTCCTGTTCAAACAGCTAAAGTAGCCAATTAAAAAAATATATATACCACACAAATCAGGAAACAGATTCTAAATTTACTTCTCAGTCATGAAAGCAAACATGAGGTGTGATTTCCCCCTTCGCCCCACCCTGCTGCTGGGATTGAACCAGGGATGCTTTACCACTGAGCCACACCCCTGGTCTCACTAAATTGCCAAGGCTGGCCTCAAACTTGTGATCCTTCTGCCTCAGCCTCCAGGGTAGCTGGGATTACAGGTGTGGGACAATGCACCCTGTTTGAAGTGCGACTTTAGTTGGGTGTGCTAGAGATGTGAGTGCCGCTGTGTGTGACTTAATTTGTTTAGCTCTTAGTGATCCCCAACTACCACACTAATCTCATCTCTAGAAAGAGAAACAATTAAGCAAAACCTGGGCCAACAGAGAATACAGTAGCTTATTGGTTGTTTTGTGACACAGATCCTTGTTTTTAAGAAACAAGTGTTCTACCACTGCACTACACACACAGCCCAAAAGTTTGTTTTCTAACATCATTTTAGCACCGATTGTGAAAGACCTACCAAAGGATTAACCTTTCTTTTTATTTGGGATGGGGGGGGGGTACCAGGGATTTAATTCAGGGGCACACGACCACTGAGCCATATCCCCAGCCCTATTTTGTATTTTATTTAGAGACAGAGTCTCACTGAGTTGCTTAACACTTCACTTTTGCTGAGGCTGGCTTTGAACTCCCTATCCTCCTGCCCCAGCCTCCCGAGCCACTGGGATTACAGGTGTGTGCCACCACCCCAGCAAAGGATTATCCTTTTAAAAAGAGATGCATTAGCTTTCCTATTTGATTATTTTAGCAACTAGTTGTACATAATTATTTTATTGTTCCTACTCCCCATCCCCAGAGAAAATTGTTGAGTTTTAATTCTCCCAGATGTCTAGGTTATAGGGTTGATGTTCTCGTACAACCAAATATCCACAACAAGGCTAGATGTCTTGTCAAAGTAAAGACAGAAGTTTTGTTTTGTTTTTTGCTATCTGCCAATAAAATATAGGGGGGTGTGCATATTACATTTTTTCCCCTTTAAAAGAAAGTGTTACACCTTTTATGGGGGGGTGGGGGCAGTACTAGGGAATCGAACTCAGGGCCTTGTGCTTGCAAGGAAGCACTCTACCAGCTGAGCTATCTCCCCAGCCCATGTTATGCTCATTTTAATGGCAGTTTAACAAATAACCTCAACAAGGCTCCAAAATGAGAGATTAGAACATGACAAGCTGACAAATTCCAGGTTACATTGACAACGCCTGAGCTGAGGTTTTAAAGGGATGTGTGAATCAGCATCACCAAAAGCCCTTCCCTGGGTCACTTTTAACTTTTTCCAAAAGCAGAGACTTTCCAAAGTGGAGGAAAAAACACAAGACAAGGGACTTTGCTCTCTCACCCCTTGGAAAGCCCGTGCAAATTAAGTAAGTGCAACTGAATGGTCTTAATTGCTTGGGTGACAATGCACAGGTGACAGGGTGGAAGAGCAAAGAGATAAAATGTCAGGCACTAAATAGGGAACAGAGCAATAAGTGCTTTGAAGATTGACGCACCTGCCTGGGCAGCTTAAGCAACGTCTCTGGCTAGGTAGCTGCTTCTCCTACCTCGTGCCATCTGTAAGCAACCAAACAGTTCTAGCAGGCAGGAAGTTTTGTTCAATGGCCAAGAAATAGAGAAGGACGGCTCATGTGCTAAAGGCACCTTCTACCAGGCAGGCCTGGGGCCTGGGTTCTAGGACTGGGTGATAAGGCTGCATGGTAACATGCTGTCATCAGAGTTCTTCAGAGAAAAGGAGGTAGTCTCCAGGAATCAGGGTGCCATCTTTTCTTCCCTAATTTGGGCAGGGTCAGATCTGTCATGGCGTCAGTGGGTGTGTTTGTTATCATTATAATGACGCCAAGGTAATCCAGAGTGTCAGCAAGGCCTTGGAACCAGGGGGAGCCAGTCTGGAGTTCCCTTGGCGGGCAATAACTGGGTCGTCCACAACTGGAAGCTTGCGGTAATCGCACCTGAAGCAACCAGAGCTGACAGGACAACAGGCTGATCAATAATTTGGGGATTCAGGCTGGTGACAAAATATGATAAACTGGATGGAGACAAAAGACTTTGTGCCAGAAAATAGCTCTCAGGATGGACTAGAAGCACAGGGCCATGAAAAAGAGAGAGTAGAATGGCCCAGTGGTTCTAGAAAGACCCAATGAGGGTAGAAATGCAGCTGAGATGAATGAGGGTGGAGAGCAGAGTAATGCATGCAGCACCATAAGGGCAGGTTCCCGAACCAGGCCCCCCCTGGGCTTCCCACACCCCAGGCAGAGGTCACTACCCTCTCCTGCAGGTCAGGAAAGCTGCTCAGTTCTTTTTGTTTTCTTTTCTTTGGGTGCTGGGGATCGAACCCCCAGGCCTTGTGCATGCTAGACTAGTGCTCTACCACGGAGCTGACCCACGGTCCTTTTTTTTAAAAAAAAAAAAAAAAACTTCTTGGAAGCTGTTGCATTCTGAGAGACAATTCCTTATGATAAAATCACCTTTCTCTGGGTAGAAGATCCACAGACATCCACATGCCCAGTGACACATGTAGACGAAGGAGACAAAAGCAAACGTAACACCTGGATTAAGCTGCCAAATTCATTTTAAGTATGCCTCGACAGAAAAGCAATGTGCTAGCTAGGATCCCAGTTAAAAACCTCAGGAAAACAAAAACCTTTGCAGCAGGCTACAGATCGTGTGTGTCTGTATGTGTGTGTGTTTCGGTACTGCGGATCAAACTCAGAGGTGTTTTACCACCAAGCCACCTCCCCAGCCCCTTTCACTTTTTATTCTGAGACAGGGTCTCACTAAGTTGCTGAAGCTGGCCTCTATCTTGTGATCCTTCTGCCTCAGCCTCCCAAGCTGCTGAGATTACAAGCATGCACCACCATACCTCGTTAGATCAAATATTTTTTTAAAATATAAATAAATTTTAATCAGAAACAAAGTTATTTCTTTACCATATCCCTAAGAACTCTATTTCTGTCAGTTATCCTGGCTGAGCTTGCATATATTTTCATTTTCCATTTCATTTCTTTGGGTACAGAGGAATTGCTTCCCTCTCCGAGCAGAAAAGTCTCCAGTTAAAGGGTTGGTTATGCCCTAGTTTTGGGAAGTGCTGAAGAGGCAGAAACTAAAACAATTTGGAGGGGGAAAAGGGAAGGGAAAAAAAACCAAAATCAGCCAAAGATACCTGGAGTCTGATTGGAACTTCGGGAGCAACTTAAGCCTTATGCTCCAAATGCCCGAACAAAGGCCCTTATTTATGCACAGTTCAAAAGACCTTGTTGCATCAGAAGGCACCTTCTGAATAAGATTGCAGCTAATTCTCCCAGCAGCAGAAATCCACTCCCTGCCTAACAAAGCTCCTCTCTGTTATTCATAATAAGGATTAAGCCCAGTGGGAAGAAATGCCAGGTCACCCTGGTATAGCACTGTGCATGGACAACTTGAGTTCTCATTTCTCCCCCACTAGAGCCTGGTGCAGGGACCAGTTTCTTTAAATGTGCCTGTCACAATTTCTCCGGCTGTTCAAGGAGAAATTAGTTAACAAGGAAAGCGCTTGGAAAGCCAGAGCTGAAGGGCATTACGTAAGTAGTACTACTGTCCTCAGCCCACATCACAATTGTGAATGCAACTCTTCAAAACACACGTTGTTACATAAAACTAAAAGGTTACCAGAGTCTCTCTTTACCCAAAAAGCCACCCTACTGTTCCAGGCCCGGGTTTCCCTTCCCATTCGCTCTCCCTGCCCCGCCCCCCTTCCCACTAAAACAATCTGCTGATAATCTGCTGACACATAAGACTGCTGCTTCCCAGTTACAAACTTTTGCTGCCAAAATCCACATCTGTCTTCTGTGATTTGCTTCAAAGGGCTTCCCCATGATCTGAGTTCATGGTGACCTCTTCTTTGCACATGGATCGTGTTGAGTTTGCAATCAATTAAAATCGCCATGTTCTTGTTGAACTAATAATAGATGAAGTGGTACCCAGTGCCTAGGAGTTGCTTCAAAATAATCCAGGGGGCAAAAAGGGGGCAGGTTGGGTTTTTTTTTGTTTTGGTTTGGTTTTTTGCTACTGGAGATTGAACCCTGGTGTACTTTACCATTGAGCTATATCCCCAGATCTTTTAACTTTTTGAGAAAGGGTCTCTCTAAATTGCTGAGGCTGGCCTCTAATTTGCCATCCTCCTGCTTCAGCCCTCCAGAGTCTCTGGGATGACAGGTGTGCCCCCACACTTCTGGTAAGGGGAACAGTTCTACCAGAAACAAGATTGACCGGTGAGTTGACTGGTCTACTTTTGCTTTCATTTGAAGTTTCCACAGCAAAAAAAATCTAAAAATAATGACAGCATTGCAAAGTCGGATCCTGACTGGACTAAAACTCGAACCGAGGATCTCCTGGCTGTAAGACCAGAGTCCTCTTGGCCATGCTTTTGTTTTTTAATGGGTTATTTTGTAGCTGCTGCTTTTTTTCACTATAGCAAACTGTATTCATTTGCCACAAAAAGCCCTGTTGCTCTCCTCCAGGAGCGGGCAGTGGAACTGAGGACAAAGGTAAACAGATAAATCACATTCAGCGAGCTAGCGCATTGACCAACAGGTGAAGTGAGTGGAAACAGTGTCCTCTGGGGAAACAGAGCAATTAAGGGTGATTGGGGGGAGCCCCGCCAGGAGCGGGTATCTGAGGTGGAACAAGAGCTTAGCAGGGCCACTTTGGTGAAGAGATTTGGGGACAGGCGACAATCCGGGCAGCAGTTACAGTGTGAGCCAGGTTACACTTTTTTTTTTTTTCTTTTTAGCTGTTGATGAACCTTTATTTTATTTATTTCTATGTGGTGCTAAGAATCAAACCCAGTGCCTCACACATGCTAGGCAAGCGCTCTACCACTGAGCCACAACCCAACCCCAACCCCAGCCAGGGTTACACTCTTGAAGAGGCTGGGTGAGAACAGAAAGGAAGGAACAGGACCAGACTGGGCAGCTGCCCTCGTGAGTTGTTTAGGGACCAATGGTGAAGAGACTGGAATGCCAAGCCACAGGGCTGGGTTTTAGTTCTTGGGCAATCAGAAGCCGCCCAGGAGACAGGATCACTAGTAGTCTATTAGAAAGGCGACCTGGGATGGCCTTTTGTAATAGACAAGAGACAGGCTTGGGGAGAGAGATGGAGGTACTGACCTCGGGTGCAAAATTTAAGGCGACACCAAAAGTCTCAGACCTTCAGACAAATATCATTTTAGTGCAATATTTTTATTTATTTATTTTGGTGCTGGGGATGGATTGCACATGCTAGGCAAATGCACTACCACTGAGCTGCACCCCAGCTCTAATGCAATATATTTTTAAAAATCAAATGAATGGGGGGGATCCACAATGGGGAAAAATAAATTGTAAACAAAGACAAGCTGCTGCTGTTTGTTCTGGGGGCCCATCTTTATCTTTTGCTACCGTCCGTGGAATGCCCACTCAATACTCTACCCACCACATGAGGTGGTTCATGAGGATTGGCAATGACATGGATCAGACTGGACCACATATGGCTTTACACGTAGTCATTGTTTTTTATTTTATTTATTTATTTATTTATTTTTGGTACTGGGGATTGAACCCAGGGGCGCTTCACCACTGAGCCACAACCCCAGCCCTTTTTAATATTTTTCCTCAGAGATAGGGTCTCACAGAGTTGCTCAGGGTCTCACTAAGTTGCTGAGGCTGGCTTTGATCCTCCAGCCTCTCCCTCCCAAGCAGCTGGGATTACAGGTGTGCACCACTGTGCCTGCCCGGCCTCAGAGGTTCTTAACCCAGGAGAAGCCAGCCATATTGCTGGGACAGAAATAAGAGAACACGGAAAAACAGCAGAAGTGGGAAACTAAGGCTCCCCTCGGGATCCCCTCAATTCTACCCAACTAAACCATCAACACTTCAGAGACAAAAATCCCATTCTCTTATTCTTCAGTACCATTTTGCACCCAGTTCAATAAGTTCCTGTGGACTGATTAAGTGGCCAAGCAGAGCTTAACTCTGAAGAGCGCTCATGGAGGCAGCCAGATGTGTGAAGCCCCCCACAGCTCACAACCCCCCTCTCTGAGCAGCAGGCTCCTGATGAATATTCAGACACTAACGAAGATCGATGATGACTAAGACTCCCAAAGTCTAATAAGTTATCTTAGCGAAGGTCTTCTGTCATTTCCCCCATCTCATTTCACATTCACAGGACCAGGGAGAAGAAGAATTGAAGTGAGGGCTCAGCTTTCTGGTCTCTGATCCGATTAGAAGAAAAGCGGCCAAAACTATTGCTTCCATCTGCCTGGGACAGCTTTAGAGAACAAATGAGATGCTTTCCAGTTTTCTGTATCCAAGACTAGCTGGGTCCCCATGTCCCCCTCCTGTGATTTCCACTCTGCCTGTCTTAGCTTCAGGCTTTCGTGATAGGAGCATGAACCCATCTCCACGGAGCATGGGAGGCTGCAAACAGTGTCAATGACGATGAGGTGACATGCCATCCATCTGAAGCAATGCCTTAGAGAAACTCAGAATGACTGGGAACTTGCTGCCAGCCCAGAGTGAGGCGCAGGCAAGAAGCTGTGACTAAACAGGAAGTGGGTTACTTAGCTGTTGAGCGGATGTACAAAGCCCAGGCAGAAGAGCTGTACTCTGATACAACCTGTGAACTTGCAACGAAGCCCCATTAACTCTGACCGATGCGTGATGCACTTAGGTTGGACCTGGTTATATCTCCTGAGGATCTTAATTTGCTGTGAATAATCATGAATTATTTAAACCTGTTGTTTATTGGGTGTCCCTACGCACCCAGTGCCTCACAAGGCATCATTTTCAAATCACCCAAAAGCCCTAAAAGCAAAAGCATTTTCTGTTTTACAAAAGGAAGTTCAGAGAGGTGAAGCTGTTTGCCTGAGGTCACAGAGAAGATTATAATGGAGTTTGAATTCAAGCCCAAAGCAAATCCAGGTTTAGAGGAACTAGCAATTTTTCCTTTTGAGATCCCCATGAACTTACTCTTGGTTACTCAAGGTCATGACCGAGGATTAGAGGGAAGCAAGTGAGGTTGAGATGGCCAATGCAGGGTCAGGTCCTATCTTTAACATCTCGATATTTGTTCATCAGGAGGATTTCGTATTAATCTGATATTTTAAAATATTATGTGCGTTTTGGTGTGTCCTCTTGAATTTTTCACACCAGGGGCACGTCTCACCAATCTCACCCTCCTTCCGCTGAGACAGGTCTCCTCTCAGCAGACTTTTGTTCTCTTCCTGCCTGCCTCATACGTTTTATATACAAAATTACTTCCTACGGGGAAAGATTGTTTGGTATTGCTAACTTGTTCGTTTGCGTCTTTTTTGTGCTGTTCCGTTGGGTTTTTTTTTTTTTTTTTTCTTTTCTTTTTCCCCTTTATCATCTTTCTGTCTTTCTTTTAATATTGCAAGTCCTCACGGTGGGGTATTGGGAAAAGTTTTCAATTAGCAATAATCACATCTCAGATAAACCTCATTGGCTACGATACTGCCACTGCACAAAGCTTTTTATCATCTTTCTTTATTCATCACCAGCTAGATTCTGTACAAGCAAGGAGTGTGGCAAAAGATGCTAAATCAGAAAACAGGGTGTCTAAGTTTCCCACAATCCATGAATGCACCCAAGCATGTTTAAGAAAATATATGTCTGTCTCATCTAAGATGAATGATAGTTAGCTTCATTTACTTGTTCCCCCAGGTGGGCTGGAGGTGTGGCTTAGGCACTTTCATGAGGACTTCGGTTTGATCCCCAGCACCACAAAGAACAAAACAGTTAATTAATTTTTTTTAAAATCATGCCACAATATGTATGTATAAAAATACCCAGTAGAAGCGCATGTGGTGGTGCACACCTATAAGCGGGTCAGGAGGCTGAGACATGAGGATGTGAGTTCAAAGCCAGCCTCAGCAAAAGAGAGGTGCTAAGCAACTCAGTGAGACTCTGTCCCTAATTAAAAATACAAAATAGGACTGGGGATGTGGCTCAGTGGTCCAGTGCCCCTGAGTTCAATCCCAGTACCCCCAAAAAACACCATGTAGTACATCATAAATATATATGATGTTTCATTTGTCAATAGATGAATCAATGAAATGTCCAAGAGTAATGTTATATACCCCTGCCCAAGCTGGAGAATATATTTATTTCTATGAGAAATAAGCTTCCATAATTATCAAACCTTCAAACATCTGCTTTACAGAATAGGTTCTCACCAGTAGCTGGAGGGACAAAAGTCATCCTATTATTTCTAAACTTTTGTTCCTGTGAATGTGGTGCTATAATGGTCATGCCAACAGCAAATACAGCTGCTTTGACTCTTATTCTGTACTTCCTTTATTAACTATATAAAGTGCTTGATTAAAAAAAAAAAATCAACATTAGGCGGCAGATCAATTACAAGAAAAAATATGACATAGAAATTGATACCTTTTATGTATCAGTTTAAAAAATAAATTTAAACTTAAATCAATGACAATAGCTAACAGGAAATATCAGATCAAAGAGGGTTGAGTCAAGAAACAATGATTTGGGCTGGGGATGTAGCTCAGTGGCATAGTACTTGCCTAGCATGACCAGGACCCTAGGTGTGATGCCCAGCACAAAGAAAGAAAAAGAAAAGAAAGAAATGATGGGTTAGGAGAGTCGAATGGTTGCACTGGTGAAGCACAAGGTTTGACATACTTTGGTGTGATATTAAGCTGGTCATTGGATAGAGGGGATCAGTGGATCACTTAAGGATAAATGCTCATATAGCTCAAGAAAGTAGAAAAACACAAATCTGGGTAATTATGTAGGAATGATACCCAGAGAGAGAATTCTCATTTTGGAACAAATCAGAATTAGACCAGGAATCAAGAAATACAGAAAGAGAGGTAAGAAACCCATACCCTTGAGTACTTGGACATTGGCCTAACCACTCACTGTCTACCTATGGATGACCTTTCTAAGGCGTTTCAAAGTGGTTAAGCTGCTTCCCAGATTACTCCTTTATTATGCAGCAGATCTAAAATTCAAACTCCCTTCTGTTTGGCTCCAAGTAGAATATTCTTTCCCCTACACAGTGACTAAAAAGGGTGAGAGTGGAGGTGGGGTGGGGAGAACAGGAATATGTGGAGCAGGGTTTGGGTAGCATTAGAAAGCAAAGAACATTTGGATATAAGTGGAGACTCTGGATATAAGCAGAGACTCTTTTTAGGAAGAAAAAGCAGGATGATATGGAAATACTGCAAGCTTCCAGCAATAAAATGGCAAGAAAAAATAAAAGTAAAAAAAGAAGAATGAAAGAAACTGATACCATCCAGGTAATATACACCTGATCAATTTCCTAGGAAAATCAGATTCTTTTTGAACCTACGGTCAAACTCGAGATGCTCCTGGGCTGACAAGGGGGTTACATCCTGATAACCCCATCAAAGCCAAAAACATTGTAAGTGGGATGTTCTCATCATCTGGTGGTCCTGTGGTTGGTTGGAAGCTGCCTGCCGCTGCCCAGCATCTTAAGACAATACCTGACCACATATTGCTGGCGCAGGAAAAATCAAAATTCAAAGTCCCACACCACTGTAAAATAGAAAAATCATAAGTCAAAAACCATGCTCGGTCTTGGACCATGTGTATTGCCATTTTGGTCCTGATTGCAGTTACAGAAACATTCAGCTCCTACTGTGTGTCCAAACCCAACCAGGTGCTATGTCACCAAGATAAAGGGCTGGGTTTCCTGGGAGAGACCCAGGCTCTGTGGAGCCCTGCCATTTGGACCTGAGTTTTATGGAGAGTGCAGTTCATTAATCTAATTGGAAAAAAGTGCTCCATCACTGTCCCTGTGCTCTCTGCACAGGACGGGCCAGAAGAAATTTATAGGAACACAGTGGGTGGGCCTCTGGCAGCATTACGATACAATTAAATATCAGTGGCCTCTTGTTTCCTCTCCCGTCTCAGCACTTTCTACTATGAACAAAAGAGAACAGTGCCCACAGGCCTGTTCTTTGCTGCTGGGGCCCAGGGTGAGGCTCCTGGGCTGTAGCTCCGGTTCTTCTAACTGGCCGGAGGAACATCTGAAAGGAGGAAGGAACCATCACTTCTGAGCCCAGAAAAAAAATCACCGGTACAAAGTCCTTATTCTAAAACCTGCACCTTCTATGCATCAGGCCCCTTGCTCAGGAAGCTTGTCCTCCTTACAGAAATCATAACGAAGATCTTAATCTGGTTTCTCAGTCCAGAGGGGCTTAGAAGGCACATAGCCGAGGGGTGGTGACCCTGTCCACGCTCAGCACGTGGCCAATCACAGTTATGGCTGAGGCTCCAGAGTGACCCAGAGGCCAGGTTCAGCCCAGGCTCAGGAGCATCTGTTCATTCAGCAGGCATTCAGTGGGGGCCTCCTCTGGACTCCCGGTGCTTCTGTGAGTTCCTGGTATGATCAGCTTCCAGGGCCAAAGGGAGGTCTACCGAGTGGCCATTGATCCTGCTCAGACCACCTCCTGTGTTCCCCCAACCCAGTGCAGATTTTCTGTTTCCTGAGGGCACAGTAACAAAGCACCACAAACTGGATACTTAAAGCAACATAAATGTATCCCCATAGTTCTGGGGTAGGGCTAAGTGAAAAAGCAAGGTGTCCGTCCGCAGGGTTGAACTCCTTCCAGAGGTTGTAGGGAAGGGACCTTTCTTGCCACTTCCAGCTTCTGGTGGCCCCAGATGCTTCTTGGCTTACGGCTGCATCACTCCCGCCTCCACTCTGTCTTCATGTGGCCTCTCCGTGTCTCTGTGCCTTCCCCTTATGAGGACGTCAGTCACTAGGTGTAGGACCCGCTCTAAATCCAGGATGATCTCATCTTGAGGTGCTTATTACATCTACAAAGACCTTATTTCCAAATAAGATCTGATTGTTAGGTTCTAGATGGACATGAATTGGGGGGGACACTATTCAACCCGTGACAGAAGGCCATCATTAAAACTGAAAACTGATTACCACCTTTCCAGCAAAGGCCATCAGGATGCGTCTGTCTCCTGGTCTTTTACCCCTGCTTCCAAATCTTGCAAAGTTCACACTGCAAAGACTCATACATTGGAATATATCCCTCCTGGGCTGATAACTCTCTACGGCTCCCATTGCAAGAGGGACAGATTCCAAACTCCCAGCCAGGTCCCAGGGCTCTGCTCGGCTGCCCAGTGCATTCCTGGATGATCCTCCTTCCCCTCTCTTGCCTCCCACCTTCTGCTCTCCTCCTGGCTCCCTCAGCTTACCTTACTTGATCCAACACACCAAGGTCACTCCAGCACTTGCTGCTCGCTGGAGTACTCTCCCCCAGACTGTCACTTGAGTCTGACCATTATTCATACGTGAAGCCCTTGCCAAAGCCTTCTCTGTCTGAAGATCTTCCACACATTCGCACCCATCTTAGGTCAGTGGATCACGTTACCCCAACTTATTTTTTCTTTATAGCTCTTATCGCTATCTGAAATTGAATTATTTATATCTGTGTTCACCAGCTTACAGTCTGTCTCCACGGCAGAATGTCAGCCCCCAAAAGGGCAGCAACTTGGCTGTGTCCTTGTCCTTAGTGGCTGCAACCCCTGCAGGGTCTGGAAGTAGGCATTACTAAGTGTTTGTTGAATGAATATATGAATCCATGTGTCAACCCTGGGACTACAAAACTGTGGACTGCTTAGAGGACTGGCAGTTCAGTGAGGGAAACCAACATATTAAAACCAGCAACGTCAGACGCAGGCCTGTGATCCCAGCTGCTTGGGAGCCTGAGGTAGGAGGAGCGCAAGTTCAAAGCCAGCCTTGGCAACTTAGCAAGGCACTAAGCAACTCAGTGAGACTCTGTCTTTAATAAAATACAAAAAAGGGCTGGGGATGTGGCTCAGTGGTAGGTGCCTCTGAGTTCAATTCCTGCTACAAAAAAAATAAATAAATAAATAAATAAATAAATAACAGCAATGCTTCTGGGGCCAGAGACTTTTATCTTCACAAGAATCCTAGGCTATAGGGTACATTAATAAATTACATTTTACAGATGAGTTACCGAGGGTGCTTAACTTGCCCAAAGAGATTCAGAGTCAAACCAGGCAGTCTGACTCTAGATCCTGAGCTCAGGCTTTCTAACCCTTGGCCAGCCTCCCTAACAGACTCCAGCACCGAGCACAAGGCTCAATGATGATACCATGGAACAGGCCCCTGGGAGCCGGCAGAGGAAACTGCCTGCTGAGGAGTGAAGACATTTCCCTTGGCAGCTGGGTTCCCAGGCAGAAGAGCCACATGCAAACGGTCAGGCTTTACCAGACAGAAAGACAGAGGCACGCTTCATTCACTGTACTGCAGAGTGGCTTCTGAAAATGCTCTATGGGCATAGGACAGGCAGCCACAGAGCCCTGCGGCTCCCTGGCTAAGGCATCAACATCAAGTCCCAAGCTAGAGTCTCCCTCCCAGTTGGCTGCCCGACTTCTAAGCACTGGGCTCTTGCCTCCTTAATCATTCGTCAGCAAGGCTCTCTAAAGCCACCGCCTCTGATTCTGAGCCCCAGCCTGGCTCTGCTCCATCTCTCTGGAGAGCCAGGTCCTTTTCTAAACTCCAGGAGCAGCATCCTCTGTGGTCTCAGCCCCTTGATCCTGCCTGACCACCCTCCCATCCAGCCTGGACCTCTGCTTATGCCAATACCAGCAACTCTTGGCTGTACCCCCTGCAAAGGGCAGGATGCTCCCATCGCACAGGTGACTGGCCCCAGTGCACCTGCCCATAAACATGTGTGGGCTTGGCGCAGGCACGAGACTCCTGATGCAGGTCTCCCCGCGTCCACACTTGCTCCCACAGCCTGCGGCTAAGACCACTGCTATCTCTACTCCCCATCTGTAGCTCCACCTCCCTTCCAGCTCCGGCTTCCCTTGATCTGGCTCAGCGAAGTCCCTATTTGAGGCTGACAGCAAGGAGGAGACAGGGAAACTACTTTTTAAAAACCAGAGAGGGGAAAACCACTTAGAGCAGGAGCAAATGACTTTTTTTGCCAAATGCTACAAACGCTGCTGCTGCCATGCAGTCAGGTCTCAGCTTGAATGGTGGTGCATCAAAGACCTTGCCCACCACTTGCCCATCTTTACTCTCAGGTCCTTCTTCCCACCTTAACTCTGACATTATTGGTTTTCTGTATTCATATGTCATCGTCAGGGTTCTCCTACAACCCTCAGAATATAAGCACCATGAACACATGGAGATTTTTAGCGTCATTGCTATGTGTCTGTGTCCAGACAACTGTCTGGCACATAATAATCACTCAATAAATAGGGGTAAGATGAATGAGTACAACAGCTTTCAGTACAACCTGAAATCCATACAAAAAAGCCTCTGGCAGTTACAAAGATCTCTGAAGAAGCCAAACTAGGGGAAGGTGTTTTGTTTCTTATGTTTTTTTTTTTTTTTTTTTTTAAGAATTAAATGAAATCATGTTCTTCAAGCTTGTAACAAAGTTTCTAGAACATGGCAAGCCCACAAAAATGTTAGCTATTATTATAGAAAACATCTTACAGCTAAAAGATCGTCCTCTTCAGGAACACCCAGCTCAGTTTCCCGAAAGCTGAAGAGGGCTGAGTTCTCCTGGGGGCGAATCTACTGGGGAAATAGGAGGTGGGGTGGGTGTGGTCAGGGAAGAGCAGAAGCTGATGGGGTTTGAGGGTGCTCAGGAGACTTTAAGGTCCTGCCGAAATGCACTTACGGCTGTCAGGAAAGCCATGGCTTAAGACAAAGGAAGGGAAGTTTTTCAGAGGGATTCATCTTGCAGAATGACAAATCTTCCTTGGAGATAGCAAATGTGTGGAGATGTGGGAATCCAGCCTTTCTACACGTTTATGATTCTAACATAAGTTGTAGTCAGGGAGAAGTGGATGTTAGCATTCAAGGCGACAGAAAATTCTTTTAGAGGCTGGGGATGTGGCTCAGTGGTGGAGTGCCCGGCTAGAACGTGTGAGGCCCTGGGCTCCCCACCCGGTTTTACAGATTACCATGTAACCCCACAGAAGCACACGAGATCTATTTTAAGCATATCCTTTTCTTATTTTTAGTATTCTGCTCAGTGTCCAAGTCTTTATTAATAACTCTAGCCAAAACCACAACTCAGAAACAGCAAGCTCACCCCTGCAAACTCATTGTACTACTATCAAGGAATATTTTCCGTTTAACTATACCCTAAAGCCAAACTGCCAGGCGAGGTAGGCCCCTGTCCTGAAGAGGGCAGCACAGAGGCCAAAGGGACATTATAAGATGGGGGTGAATTGAAGCTTGAGGTAAGACCAGGGATGTGTTAATGTGAGAATACCCCCGAATCACAAAATTCATAGAAACAAATTGGTAACATGACAAATGAATAAAAGAACAATGATGAGAGAAATGACTACTTTGGAGTCTTAAAATATCCTGACTTTACCATATAAATAGTGGATGGTCTTATATCAAGTCCGTTTTGTTTTGTTTTGTTTTTTAATTTCATTGACTCATGAAATATAAGACTAGCAATCAGGGCTGGGGATATAGCTCAGTTGGTAGAGTGCTTGCTTTGCCTGGGTTCAATCTCCAGTACTGCAAAAAAAAAAAAAAAAAAGACTAGCAATCAATGCACTAAAATCAGTCTTTTTTGTCCAAGCTGGTTGGTACACACCTGTAATCCCTGTTACTCAGGAGGCTGGGGCAAGAGTCACAAGTTCAAGTCCCATCTTGGCAACTTAGTGAGACCATGTCCCAAAATAAAATAAAAAGGGCTGGGGATATAGCTCAGTGGTAGAGCATTTGCCTAGCACGTGTGAGGCCCTGGGTTCAATCCCCAGTATGGTTAAAAAAAAAAAAAATGTTTTCAACAGTTCATGAAATCATTTCAGTTGATTAATACCTGAATTCTGAATTCTGTCCTTCCTTTTTTCCCTCCTTCCTTTCTTTCTCTTCAATAAAATAGGATTTAAAAAGTAAGAAACATCAAGGACAAGTACAAAAAGGTTAACTAATATTTCATGAAACTCTTGTCTTAATTTTATAAATACATAAAGGCATGTGTGTTCTGGGTCAGGATTTAACATATACTTACTTAGGTTACTGTCAAAAAACTTTAAAAGCTTTTGCATTGTTTTCTTTTTTAAATTTTCTTATGTTTTGAAAACTTTTTAAAAAATTTTTCAGTTGTAGATGGACACAATACCTTTATTTTATTTATTTTTATGTAGTGCTGAGGATTGAACCTAGTGCCTCACACCTGCTAGGCAAGTGCTCTACCACTGAGCTACAACCTCAGCCCTCTGTTTTCTTAAAGTACTATATATTCATTATTGAACTTACTTACGTGTTTGTTTGTTTATTTATTTATTTATGTATTTATTTCCAGTGCTGGGGACCTAACTCAGGACCTCTAGGGTACATGCTAGGCAAGTGCTATACCACTAAGCTACCCCTCCAACCCGGAAGAAAATCGTCTATAATCATCTCTCAGGGGTAACTATCACTAATATCTGCATATCTTAGGCAGTATGTTTTCATATTACACAGAAACTAGGTGCAAACACTAAATATTCCTAAATCCTTAAAGGAGCTTCACAGTTTAAGTAGAAGACGGATCCTCAATGACAGTGTGCCACAAATGGGGGGAAATGCCCATGCCAAGATGACCTACTGTCATTTCAGATGCATACACATCTACCGACCTCTCTGATTACAGTCCTTTTTGGGTGGAACTGATTTCTATCCATCCACCTTATCACAGGAAGGAAGGAATCAATCTTTCATCTTCAAGGTAAGTATTTGATTTCAACATTAACATTTTCAACAAAGACTCAATCAAATCAGATTATATATTTGCCTGGAATTTTGCTTCCAAGTGTTAAATATGGTTTATTTTTAGCTGTGGGAGTGATGGAATTTGCGTTAACAGGCCCTGGTGAGAATCATCAGTTCACAGCCAAGTTCGAGGTGCAGCCAATATTCGTGTGTAATGAAGGATGACTTTGAAAAGAGACAAATCCAGATCCCACTCTCGTGAGGAGGAGGTTTTAGTAATGAGAAAGTGCCCGATGTATCAAAGGTATAAAGTAGCCAGAGTCTGGCAAAGCCCAGAGCCCTGAGATTAGCCTGGGCTCATCCCAAGCAACCAGACTCCTCCCAGGTGAATCATGGACTGTCCATCATGATTAGGAGAGGGCACTTCTGAGCCATTAAGGACTCATAGGGACCTCAGAGCTTCCTGTTGCTACAAAGAGATGGGTGTGCACACCTGGTGCTGGGAACTCACCACATATAAAAAGAAACTTCAAAGTGAATACAAATTCAGTCACCAATCAATGAATTTGTTTTATCTTAAACATAGGTACCCTTACTAAGCCTTTAGGAAGAACCCACTTTTCAGGAAATAAATGTGTGACATTTATATACAAATAAAATATATTTTAGATTTTAGGAAAATGTTGTCATATGTAAATATGGAATCTTGTTTTTTTCTGAAATATATATCATTTCTATTCAAATGAACTTCTTACTCCAAATGATGGTTTTCATACTCAAAAAGGTCTAGGAAGTTTATGATGGTCCATGAAGGGGTGAGCAAACCAGGGACTGTAGGCCGGTGGCCTATTTGTTAGGTTTTTAATCAACGTGGTCACACGCATTCCTCCACCACCTAGTCTCTGAAGTCACTTTTGAACAACTATTCACTGGCATTCAGCAGGGTCAAGTGATCACAATATAATTGGCAAAGTTAAAAGCATTTACTGTCTGACACTTTGAGAAATGTTTGCATTTGCATGGCTCCTGGGGCCCATCCCTAACACCTGCAGAAGGAAAGACAGGAGGGCAGGGAGGGAGGAGAGGAAGGGAGGAGAAGGAAAAGTTTGCCACCTGCAGCCTCCAGCAAGGATTTGAGGGTGGGGAGAAAACAATGGGCCCCCTGAACCAGTGGCATACCTTGAATAAGCTGTGACCATTTCTGAGGGTCTCATGGTCCCATACCATGAAATAGTCATTCTCTTCTCTAGAAAGTTTACTTTTCGAGGGGCACATAAAGACCTGTAAAATGTAACAGGAACACCAAAAGGCTTAGGATTGGTGTTAAACCAATTTTAGGGAAGTGTGGCTTTCATGGCTGCAAGAAATCCACTCAACATCTCTTCTGTGAAATGGTTCCAGATGCTTCTGCACTGAATCAAATTGAGGATGAAGAGGCTGTGGAAGGAGCACCATCACTGCCTGCACGAGGGATGTGGGCAACATTTTCCTGGCTGGAGGACAGAAATCTGGAACTCACCAGGTGCAGTGGTACACACCTGTAATCCCAGGAGCTTGGGAGGCTGAGGCAGGAGAATTGGGAGTTTAAAGTCAGCCTCAGCAACTTAGCAAGGTCCTAAGCAACTCAGTGACACCCTGTCTCTAAATAAAATACAAAAAAAAAAAAGGGCTGGGGAGGTGGCTCAGTGGTTGAGTGTCCCTGGGTTCAATTCTTGGTACCAAAAAAAAAAATTGGAATTCACTTTGCAAGAAGCCACAGAAATACTATTCTTTTTTTTTTTTTTTGAACTGGGGGTTGAACCCAGGGCTTTGCAAGTGCAAGGCAGAGGCTTTGCCACTGAGCTATATCCCAGCCCATGAATTACTATTCTTAGGCACCCTTCTCCTGTATGTTTCCCCATGATCCATTGCACAGAAACCCACAGACCAACCTGACTACCTACCCTCACTCAAATGCCGACAGACCTTGTAAGTTGGAAATACTGGTAACAGATTTTGTTAAACCCAAGTCCTTATCTGTGGAAAAGAAAGCTCTACAAGCAAGGTGAGGTCACAAGATGCTCAGAGCAAATATCACAACCCCAGGGGCCAGGACCCACTACCACAGACCCTCTAGCTGCAGGTTGTATCTGCAGATCCAACCAATCACGGATAGAAAATACTCTTAGATTAAATGATTTGAAAATAAAACTCAAATCTCAATGCCATCCTGACAATATTTCTATTAAATGAAATCCTCTATTTTGTTGGGAGCTTTTAAAATCAATCTGGCACAAAAAGCTCTGAGCAAGTTAATAACGCAGACGGGCTGACTTGGCTCAGTAACACACGTTCCTCCGCAAAGATCAATGGACTTCATTCAACACGGCAAAACAGAGAGCAGCTCGGCAATAATATAATTAAAACACAGCTCTTCCTCACCTGATTCTGTCTCATATTTAAAAAATAAATAAAGCTAGGTCAGGCGCAGTGGCACACGCCTGTGATCCCAGCAGCTCAGGAGGTTGAGGCAAGAGGATCGCCAGCCTCAGCAACTTAGTGAGGCCCTAAGCAACTTAGTGAGGCCCTAAGCAACTTAGTGAGATCCTGTCTCAAAATACAACATAGAAAGGGCTGGGGATGTGGCTCAGGGGTTAAGTGCCCTGGGTTCGATCCCCAGTATCAAAAAATTTTTTAAATACTAAACAAAAAACAAAGCTAGCACAATGAAGTCTTAGGAGTAAGAGAATCAAGACATGCTCGGTTCAGATCTCAGCTAGGTCCAGATCTCAGCTGGGTCCCTACCAGCAGAGGTAACATTTCCTGAGTGCTTAGAGTGGCATATGCACACATCCACCCTGCAAAGTAGGTAGTGTTTTTGATTTTCCTCCAGTACTGGGGATTGAACCCAGGGGTGCTTTACCACTGAGCCACATCTGCAGCCTTTTTTTTTTTTTTTTTTTCTGGTTTGCTTTAGTATATTGGACATCTTTCTAATATAAACTTTGTCTTGAGATAGGGTCTAGCTAAGTTGCTGAGGCTGACCTCGAACTCAAGATCCTCCTTGCTCAGAGGCCTGAGTGGCTGGGATTACAGGCATGCTCCGCTCAGAGGAGACAGTTTGAGCAAGCTGAAGCTGAGAGAGGTGAAGTGACTTGTCTAAGTTAAATGCCTAATAAATGGCAAAACTGGAATTCAAACTCAGTTTCTCTCCAAATCCCTGCTCCACCCCACTTCCACCTGCCTCTTCCAGGGCTCTGCATGGGCATCAGGCCTCCCCTCTCCCTGGGACAGGCCCCGGATGTGCTGCTATGTTTTCCTCGCTGCCTCTCCTTTTTTCTTTGGCAGCCTGTGCTGGCACACCTTTCTTCAGATAATATGGTTTACGCCTTCTCGGTGACAGTCACCACTGAGTCATACTTCCTGAGAGTTCCACCAGCTCACCTTGCCTGGTTCTAAGTGTTCACAGGTTCTTGGCTTCATCTGTCACACTGTGAATCTTAACTTCAACTTGAGGTCATTTCCTGTTGGCCTCATGTATCACCGACATGTGGAATTAGCTTCTCAATATTATTTCTAGAAGGTCTCTAATTGCCTTGGCCCTGTTAGACTGTGAGCCCCAGTCAGGGAAGGATCCGCTGGCTCATTCAACACTGTCTTCCCAGAAGTCGATAAATAATTACTAGACGAGTGGACACTGTGTCTTTGCCACAGTTCAAGGAGGCAAAGAAACTAAGGCATGGGAAAATGAAGGTAACTTCCCTGACACCGTTGAAGAGCGGAACTCCGTACAAAGCAACTTAACAGCCATGATCTGAGCAGAGGTGCCCAGCTGGTATAGCAACCTGACTTTTCCTAGCACCACAGAGTAAAAAGAGATTTGGAACAACAAAGAAGGTTTCCAAAAGTTACTGTTCTTCATTCCCAAGTCTTTGGCATGGAGGGAAAAGCTGTATGAGTGGAGGAATCCAAACGGGTGAAAAACGAACAGAGCTTGCCACTCCTGCCAAGTTCTCACTAGCACCAGACGGAAGAACGCCTTCTCCAAGCCTACCTGCTAGGAGTGGTGTGCAGAGGTCTCCTGAAGTGTTACCTTCCCCTCTGCACATAGAAAGACTCTCCAGAGCCTCAAAAGGGACTGGAGCCCAGTATCTTCTAGTTAACAACATGGATAATGCATTATTCATGGCTGGTGCAATTCTTAGTGGCTTCTTAATCAATTAGGCACCCACATTAGGCATTTCTGATTTCCCTTCCATCACATAGCGACCATATAAGTAGAGAGTTATTGATTTGACCAGAGGAAATACTGGAAAATAACTCTGAGTGCCAAGACACTAAGTGCTTCTAGGAGGAGAAGACATTAAAAGTAAGGAAATAAAAAAACACAAGTAGAAAATCGAAGTGACTAATTTCTATGCATCCCCAAGAATTTAGCCACATGTTGAGACTCACTTCTGGCCTGATGGGTGACTTAGTAATTCCTGAGAATGTTCCGCTGAAGGTTTTCAAATCATATTTAATACAAAGCAGGTCATAAAAAAGATTTCCTAATCATTGATCAATAAAATATATTCCTTTCCATGGAATGCCTTTTTTTAGTTCTGATCTGAAAAGCGTTGCTATTTCTGCCACCTCTAGGGGATCAAAGATGGACTCTTGTCAGGCCCAGAGAACTCAAGCAAAATGAGGACATGATTTGTCTCCTGATAACTCTGTGCCTTATGGATCGCCAGATGTGGGTGGTTCTGGAGCAAAAGGTTGTTTGTTTTAATGAGTCGATGTACCATCTCCTTCAGGGAAAAGAGGGTCTTCCCTTTCCCAGAAATTCCCTGACTACCACATTGAAGGTCAGAACTAGAAACTGTACAAAAGATTGGCTGGATCTAAAGCACAACACGGAGGCCAAGACAGAGAAGGATCCAGGCGCCTGGCACAGCCATTCGAGATGATAGTTGCTGGCTATAAATCTGTCTTCGTACGAGATGCACCACGTCTGTGCTCCATCCCAGAAATAGGAAATGTCTAGATTCTGTGCTGGTGAGCCGGACCAGAGGGAACCATCTAGAGCTTCCACTCTTCCACTCTGGGCTCCTTTCTCCTGTCCTTTCCAATCTCCTACTGTCTTCTTCTCCCCCTCAGCATGCTTTTTCTTACAGAACCACAGTCTGAGTATCACTGAACGACCAATCCAATGGTAACCTGCACCAAGAGGCTGCTGTCCTCTGTCCCTTACCTGGTAAGCTTGCATAAAATCACCTAAACTAATATACTAACCCAATGCCACACAAATTGCTCACAGGATTGGGAGATCTCTGGACATGACCCATGGCATCACCAGCCCCTGATGTCTCTGGTCAAGGGCACTGGTTTTCATCATGGCTCTGTTAGGAAAAAGTCCTACGTTGACATCTTCCCCAGTTGCTGATTTCTTCCTTTTTTGCTTCCTTCCCTCCAGCAAGTTTCCAGAAACATGAAGAAATCTGCCTACCTGCCCAAAGAATTGGAAAAAAAAAAAATGCAATTCTCTTGTGATAGGAACTTTTTGCATGAAATTCCATTTTCCTGCAGTGTAATTTTTTAGGTCACTACTTAGTAAGCAAAGTTAGAATGTGCTGCTTAAATTAAATAGCTTCTCCCATGACAGGCAGAGCAATGCGGTCATAAACAGACCAACTGAACAAGTTAGAAATTCTGCCTTCAGTACAAAGTGTGTTGGAGCCAGGCATAGCAGTGCACACCTGTAATCCCAGCTACCCCAACCTGAAGCAGAAGGAGGAAAATGCAGGCCCAGGCTGGTCAACTACCCACTTGGTGGTACAGTGCTTGTGCAAAGGTCCTGCATTTGATCCCCAGTAGCAAAGAGAGAGGAGAGAGAGAAAGAAAGAGAGAGAGAGAGAGAGACAGATTAAATGATTTAGAATTTAGAACTTTAAATACTTAGGTTTGTAGGACAATAAGCTTTAGGAGATCCAAGGCTGGCAAACAAGAAATTATATGTAGATCAAATCAGGTCTGTCTCTGCTTTCCTTACTGACATTACACTGGGCTCAAGAACCAGGAGTGTACAGAATGTCGTGACAATTTCCTTTTAAGGACATAGATCACTGATGTAAGTTGTTCTTGAATGGTGATGTAGGTGTCAAGCTGAAAAGAGGAGGACGGTACAGCAAAAATTAAACTTCTCAGACATGACAGGATTAAACCAAGTACCTCTGTATCCTGGAAACCAGGACAAGAGGAAGAAGCAGAGGAGCCTCAGCAGAAACACACCTCATGGGCCCTAGGCCCGCATGACCACCTTGTTTTTCTTAGGTTTATGTATACTTAGCTAAATAGACAGGATCACCATCTAATCTCACAGAGGCAATATTCTGCAAAAATAACTGTAAATAAAATAATGGTATATGCTGTCTGTTTTCTGTTGCTGTAACAAAGTACCCAAGGCTGAGTACTTTATAAAGAATAGAAGCTGATTTGGCTGATGATTCTGGAGGCTGGGAAGCCCAAGAGCATGGTGCTGCATCTGCTGCATCATAATATGGTGGAGGGCACCACATGTGGACAGAGCAAGTGTGCCAGTTCCAGTCCCTCTTCCTCTTCTTATAAAGCCACTAATGCCATCAAGAGGGCCTCACTTCAATTCCGCAATTATTTTCCAACAGATGAGCAATAAAGAATGGCAGTATATTTTTAGGCATATAATAAATACAAAGGATATCCAAATTTGACTTTTAAAAAATCATGCTTGCCTGAATAACCATGTTTCCATCCTGAAAGACATGACTCTTGCATATCTGAGGTGTCTACACTGGGACTTTATCGCTCTTGACCAAAATTCTCTGCACATCATCCGGAAGAAAGAAGAGTACAACATGATCTTTGAAAAATGTTATAAAACATGAGACAGAACAATGTTGGAATGAATTTCTGGGTTCAACAGATGTAAGACTGTAGATCTCATTTATTAAGGGCATCACGGAGCCGTTATATAACCATGTCCGTGTAATTGTAATAGCCAACATTTCATTAGCACTGATTTTTGAGAGAGCTAAGGCAATAAAATGAAGAGATATTAAAAGTTAACTACATAGTACATTTGGGGAACTGTAATTAGTTTGATTTGGCCAAAGCAGAAGATATAGCAAAAAGCAGAGTATACTGATGGGCAAAGTCAGCCCAGGGGGACTTCATTTAATTTTTTAATTTTTTTTTGCAGTCCTGGAAACTGAACCCAGAGCCTCGCACATGCTAGGCAACCGGGAGGACTTTAAATGTCACACAAGAGGGCTTAGATTCATGTTGTAAATGAGGCTGTGCTAACCCCAGGGATTTGGATCTTATTATTAGGAAACTTCTAATCTAATGGGAGTGACCTAATCTAATGGGAGTGACCGTAGGAGAAGTGATGGAATAAAGTGTGGTCGGGGAGGTGAGAAACCACTTAGTGACTAACGGGCAGGTAGCACATACAGCATGGACACACAGCAAAGGAACGATTCACACCCCAAGAGGGATGGAATGGGACAGCGTGAGACTTCATTGCACCACTCAGGACAGCCTGTAGTTTAAAACTTATGAATTGTGCATTTCTGGATATTTCTATTTAATATTTTCAGACCACAGATGATTGCAGCTAACTGCAACCTCAGAAAGCAAAACAGTGAAAAAGGGGAGACTTCCATTTTACTATCTGTAAAAACCTCCATGACCTCAACTAGCCAAAGATCTATTTAAGCCATATACTCATGTTTATTTTATTGTTTATTGAATTCAGGGGTGCTTTACCGCTGAGCCACATCCCCAGAATTTTTGATCGATTAATTGAGACCGGGTCTTGCTAAATTGCTTCAGGCCTCACAAGTTGCTGAGGCTGGCCTCAAACTTGAGATCCTCCCACCTCAGCCTCCCAAGTCGCTGGGATTATAGGCATGCACTACCATGCCAGGCTCACACACCACTATTCTAAAATTTAAAGACATATTAATTAGATACTAGGTATTTTAGCTATTGGCCTTTTGCTTGTTTAACATAATTCTTACTAATAAGCTATCAGAAGCCTAACAGGCAAATTATTTGCAAATACCACTTCTTTCTTCTTAGTAATGACTTTTTTCACAGAGACACAAAACAAACAGAATGCTTAAAACTTAAGTTTTCCCAAATGTAATTTAACACATCGCCGATAGCAGCATAAATATTGCAATCGCTTCGGAAAGCGTGTGCATACTCTGTGCTCTTCAGCATACCCTAGAGAGCATCTCACACACAAGTAGTAAAAGACACATTCAAGTAGGCTCACAGCAACAGAGTTCATGAGAGCAACCCCTGGGAACAACCCAATGTACACGAACAAAGAACAGATAAGTACATCATGGTACTTTCAAATATAGGATGAAACATAATCATAAAAAAAAGGAATGGGCTGGGGAGATAGCTCAGCTGGTAGAGTGCTTGTCTCACAAGCACAAGGCCCTGAGTTGGATACCCAGTACCGCAAAAAAAAAAAAAAAAAAAAAAAGAATGATTTGTGGTTTATGCATCAGTCTTAGATCAAAATGCTGAGTGAAAAATAAGAAGCTTTTCACTTGGGGGGAAATGGTCTTTTTGGCAAATGGTGCTTGGAGGGCTGGGGATGTAGCTCAGTGGTACAGGGCTTGCCTTGCATGCGGAAGGCCCTGAGTTCAAGTGGTGCTTAGACAAATGGATATCCGCCTGCAGAAGAGTGGATCTGGCCACAACCCCATACTGCACACAAAAATTAACTCAGAAGAGGTCAAAGACCAACGTGGAATGGCTAAAGTTATAAAACCCTTAGAAGAAAATAGGTATAAATTTTTGTGACCTTGGACTACAGAATGGTTTCTTAGCTGTCAAACCCAAAACCCAAGGAAGCAAAGTGAAAATAGATACAACGGACTTCATCGAAATTTAAAACTTGTGCTTCTAAGATCACTAAGGAGAAAATGAGAAGACAACACACAGAGTGGGAGGAAATATTTGAAAATCACATGTCTGACAAGGGTCTAGCGTCCAGAATACACAAAAACTCTTGTAACCATAAAAAAACATGTGACTGGACAAGGGATTTGAGTAGAAATTTCTTCAAAGAAGATATATAAATTGACAATAGGCACGTGGAAAAGGTGCTCAACATTACTAGTCCATAGGGAAATCAAAACCACTTCACACCCTCTAGGTCGGCTAGGATGAAAAAGACAGAAAGTAACAAGAGTTGGCAAACAGGAATCCTCAGACACAATGGGTGAGGACATAAAATAGCACAGTCAGTATGGAAGAGTCTGGCACTTCCTCAAAAAGTTAGACCTAGAATTTTTTACTGACCCAGCAATTTCACCCCTTGGATATATCCAAAAGAATCGAAAACAAGTTTAAACAAAAGCTCATAAATGGAAGCTAGGGCTATAGTTCAGTGGCAGAGCACTTGCCTGGTAGCCTGCATGAGGTACTAGGTTTGATCCTTAGCACTGCATAAATAAACAAATAAAATAAAGGCATGCTGACCATCTACAACTGCAAATTTTTTTTTTTAATTTAGAAAAAGGTCATAAATGAATGTTATAGCACCATTGTTCACAGGATCCAAAAAATGGAAACCACCCAAAGGTCCATCCAACGAAAAATAAACAAAATATTATACATCAATACAATGAAACACTATGCAGCCATGAAAAGGAATGAACATAGCTTTACTCCTTCATGCTCCAACATAGAGCTTGGAATTATTATGCTGAGCAAAAGAAGCCTAACACGAAAGGTCACATACTGCATGATTCCACTTATATGAAATGTTCAAAACAGGCAAATCCATAGAGATAGAAAGTACATTAGCAGCTGACAGCGTTGGGGAAAGAAGGAAATGGAAAGTGACTACCAGTGGGTACAGCATTTCTTTTAAAGGCGATAAAAATGTTCTGTAATTAGATAACGGTAATGGTTGCACAACTTCGGGAATATGCAAAAAACACAGCCTATCTACTTAAAAATGCAAACTTTGTGGTATGGGGATTATATATCTCAATGAGGATAAATAAAACCTAGCCATCTATTGAAGACTGCATTTCCTATGCTCCATATGTATACAGGGTTTGGAATCAGGGAGGGGCATATAGAGAATGTTAAATGAACTTTGTCTTCCTACTTATTAAGCAGGACAATGGGTTTATGGATGTGTCACTTCATATTTATTTACTATGCAATTTTAAGAAACCAAAATTTTTAAAAGAGCAACACGTTTTTCCCATTTTTCGAGCCACAATCGATACAAAATTCAATCTGAGTTTTAATGGCCATACACTCTTAGTCAACCTGAACCAAGCAACCAGTAAGGGCAATGCTCTGTGAGTCACTGTGAGAAGATCAAAGAGGCGACAAGGGAGGGGGGATGTGGCTCAGTGGTGGAGCACTTGCCCAGCAGGCACAGGGCCAGGCTCAAGCCCCCGCACTGCCCACCCCACATTAGAGGAACGGTTGACTGCCATCCTTCGAGGACCCCCAAATCTAAACCATGAGTAGCCACCCACCTGCTCCAGGAGGCCACAAACCAGCTTCCCCCTAGAATACTCTCAGCAAGGGTTACGCCATTCCCAGCACCGATTTGTTCACTGGATCTATTTCTTACACTTAAACAATTATTAACTACATTTTACCTTGAGCTTCAGTTGCCAATCTATTTCATGTCCCTTGGATCCATCTGCTGTGAGGCCTTGGGATACAGGTGGGGTCACAGGGCGCTTAACGAAGTGCAGAGAACCTGTTGAAGTCCTGTATTGGTGACGCTCTGGTTTCAATACCATCCTCAGGTTACCGCCCATTCCCACCTAGGCTCTGTCACATCTGAGTTGGTGGCTACTTAGCATGGCATCTTGAACCGCCTTTTTGCAAGATACAGTTTAGACAGGCTTAGATGCTTTCCTCTCAAGATTTAAAACAGCCTTAAGGTAATCTGAAATTGTACCTGTTTTACCCGAGAATGGCAAGTTCAGAGTTTTGACTTGGATGGTTCCATCCCATTGAGGTCAATAGGCTTAATTTACATAATTTCCTCAGATGTATGACCTAGAAACCTATCATTCCAGCAAATGCTTCAGGAACATATATCTATTTTAGGATATTTAGTGTATGAATCCCATTTTTTGGTAGGGCTGGGAATCAAACCCAGAGTCTCATGCATGCTAAGGCAAGCGCCCCATGGCTAAGCTACATGCCCAGCCAATTCTTTTCCCTTGATAACCAACTAATGTCCACTTCCCTTTGACTATGGAAATCAATGGTGGTTTGGAGAAAGTAAATGGATTTATAACCAAAGACCCCTGGGTTTGAACCCAGCTCTACCACTGACTATCTGGGTGACTTTTGGCAAAAACCTCTGCACATCTATTTCCACCTCCATAAAAAGAAGACGGCAGGATCCACCTTGAAGACTGACTTCCAAGGAGAAAAGATCATCAACACTAGAATGTTCCTCAGACGTGGGCCCTCTGAGTTTTCCCTTCCCCTGAAAGCCAAGCCTTGCTAAGTTAATGTCCACAAAGATAAATATATCACTTTAATTAAATGTTTATACACTTAAAAATAAATTGGCTTCTTCTCTTTCTAAATTTTCTCCTCTGCATGCTAAATTATAATCTGAGTTAAACTGTTCCACAAAATATCTAATAAGAACCTCATTTTTAAAATTAAAACTAATGAGGAAGTAGGGAATAATCCAGTCTTAAGCTTATTAATATAATTGACAGTTTAATTTTCTACACCCAAATGCCTACTGGTTTCTGTAACAAAGGTAAACAGTAATGACCTGCATCTTGTGATTTAGATGTTTTTGAATAGTCAGTGGCATACATACCTCATCTGCCACCGAGCAGCTAATACAACAGGTAACAGAAGCAAGAATCAAAACTAGTCAGTAAATTGGACACAATGGGGCATGCTTATAATCCCAGTCACTCGGGAGGCTAAGGCAGAAGGATGGCAAGTTTCAAGGCCAGCCTCAGCAATTTAGGGAGGCCCTAAGCAACTTAGCAGGAAACTGTCTCAAAGAATAAAAAGGCCTGGGGATACTGGCCAAATTATATTGTTACACTGTGTGCTTATGTGGATATGTAATGACAAACTCCACCATTGTGTACGATTATAATGCACTAATTTTAAAAAATACAGGAGAGAGCTGGGGAGATAGCTCAGTTGGTAAAGTGCTTGCCTTGCAAGCACAGGGCCCTGGGTTCGATCCCCAGCACCACAAAAAAAAGAAAAAAAAAAAAAAAATACAGGAGAAAAACAAAGGGGCTGGAGATGGAGCTCAGATGTCCCAGATTCAATCCCCTAGTACTACAAAAAAAAAAAAATTAAGTACAAAAAAAAGGGTCACAGTTGCAACCAATGGATGCCACTCACCAGGTTTAGATATCAAAGACCTGTGTTACGGCTGCTGGCAACATGCTTGGTTGTGCTGACTCTCATACACACAGGACGGAGATACTGAGCTTCACTGGGAGATCCACGAAGTCCAAGTGCAGCTGCCTGCCCCCTCAAGAGCGGTCAGCAATTTGAGGCAGCTTTGGACTATGACCACGCTCACACTGAAGTATCAACATAGAATAAGTTGCTGAAGGTTAATGGCTCCAAAGAACTCAGCACTATCCTCCAGCACCTACTCTGGAGCAGGGGTAAGCCAACTCTGGCCCAGAGGCCAAACCGAGTCCACTACCTGTTTCTCTATAGCCCTTGAACCACAAATGGGTTTTGCATTTTTAAATAATTTTTAAAAAATCAAAGATGAATACTATTGTGTGGCACGTGAAAATTCCAGTGTTAGTAACTAAAATGTTTTTAGAATGCAGCCGTGCTTGTATTTCTGAATTGCCTGTGCCTGCACCCTATTACAAACCCAGAAGGAGGTAGTTACAACAGGGACGTCACAGCCTGCAAGTCTAAGGGGTTTCCAGCCCTTTACAGAAAAAGTGGGCTGACCCCTACTCAAGAGCATTGTGGTCAGTATTTTTGAAAGGGCAGTAACAAAGAAGGGCCAAGAACGGTGAGGGAGACTCAAAGCCATTTCGTAAATAGAATCACTAAAGGAATGGTGGATAGGAAGCCAGTGCCAGAGAGGATTGAAGGACGATATGATAGATTTCTTTAAATATTTAAAGAGCCAGGATGTGGAAGAGGCTTGTGTTTGTGTTGGCGGCAAAGTGGGGCAAAGGACCATGAGAATTCTGGGGAGTCAGATGTCAACTCAACAGAGGGAAGTACCCGTGAACAAATCAGAGTGGACGGTCTCATAGAAAAGGTTCTACCACACAAGAGCCAGCACCTACCACGGCCTCCATGTAAGCCGAAAGGCAACATGATCACCAAGAGCGTTAAAGAAACAAGTTTTACAGTAGGAAGGCTTAGGAAGTTGAATTGGCTTAACGCTCAGGTTCTCTTAAGGCCATTTGTTTGGCACCGGGGATTGAACCCAGGGACACTTAATCTCTGAACTACATCCTCAGCCCTTTTTATTTTTTATTTTATTTTATTTTATTTTTTTATACCAGCGATTGAATTCTGAGGCGCTTAACCACTGAGCCACATTCCCCAGTCCTTTTAATTTATTCATTTATCTAGAGACAGGGTCTCGCTAAGTTGCTTAGGGCCTCCCTAAATTGCTGAGGCTGGCCTCCAACTTGCCATCCTCCTGCCTTGGCCTCCTGAGTTGCTGAGATTACAGGTGTGCACCACCATGCCCTGCTGTTACAGGTATTTTATGTGTGTATTTTATCTATTGTATGTTTATGTAGAAAACAAATGCATATCAATTAAAATAGGCATGCTAAGAGGAGGTCTTCCGCTTTAAATAAAGAATACATCAGCTATAATGAGAATCACCTTAGGAAAAGAAGGGCTATTTTTAGAAGGAGGGCTCCAATTACGCAAAGTCAGGAAAGGAGATCTGCTGCTGAATGGAAGAAGCTGAAATCTTCTGGTGTTACTACAGAAAATTGGCATGGCACCGCTTGAAGGAGAAAAGAGTCTATAAATAAAACGGAAAGGCGGGAGGAATGTGTTAAAGGAAAAGAAAAAAAGAAAAAGAAAAGGAAAACCCACGCTAAACTATAAAATGCAGTGAAGGCCACAGTTTGTGATTTCTTTGCCCTGGACTTCTTTACCAAATAGTTTTACAAACAAGTTCACAGGGCCCGGACACCTGTTAAGCCGTTATTTTGGCCTATCTATTTTCAATGGCCATCTTGACACCAAGCAACAGACACACTACCATGGCAACGTAAACATCAGGGCGCTGGAGCGCAAAGTTAAATTAGAACGTATGGTCCTGCAGGCTGCGACGCGGAAGCTAAGGCATGATGACTGTGCCACATAGCAAACTCTGATCCTAGGGACACCTCCGTCTTCCCACAGGGCCTCTTGGAAAACAGAGCCTACAAAATGGGGATTGACGAGGGCGCATGCCTGTAATCCCAGCTACTCAGGAGCCTGAGACAATGAGTGTGAGGCCAGCCTGGGCAATTTGGTAAGGCTGACTTGAAATCCCAACTTAGGGCCATTTATGGTTACTTTGGCTCAGGCAGACAAAACTCAAAGGTGATTAATTAAATAAAAGAATAGAGAAAAGTGGAAGAAACATCACATTTGAAAGTGATGTTCTCTCTTTCCAGAGATGATACTTCCTGTGGGAAGCAGGGGCCATTGGCAGGACTTACAGTGTCAACCTCCTGAGGTGTGGCCAATTTGCAATCCAAAGAGACCCAATGAAAACAGAGAAATCTCTCCTGCTTGCAGACAGCCACACCCACAGGCGTGTCTTGAGGTGACTGGAGAAGCCCTCCAATCTGCATCAGGGTGGGCAGATCTCCCCAGCCTGAGACTCTTGAGAGGTGCCCAGGGCGACAGATCCTGAGCCCTGTGGCCTTCAGCACGGGTCTGGGCTCCAGCCCCCAAACCACAATCCATGAATCCTGGCTTACTTCCCCCATACTTCTTCTTACTTTGTTCTTAACTCTTCTCCAAAAATAAAAAGAGGCCTGGAAGGCCCTGGGGGCAGTTCCTCCTCCAGGACTCCAGCAAAAGCTGCAGGCCAGGCCGACCCTGAGGAAGGCCTTAGCGTGAGTCTATGAGAAAACTGCCCTCGGTCAGGTGATGTGGCTGCTTTGGATCTCAGAACCAGACCTGAACCTCCTCCTTAAAAAATAAGATGGTTCCTGACAGATGGAGCCAACAACATTTTAAAAAGAGAAAGAACACCTTGAAGAATGTAGGTAAGGGGCTGAGCACGTTGGTGAATAATGGCTGATTTTAAACACACTTGACCCTGTAGAAGTGCTTTCCTTGAAAAGGCTTAAGGGGATTATTCCATTTGGACAACTAATAGCCTAATTATTATTTTTAAAGAAAACAACACCCAAGCTCCTTTTCAGCCAGATCTTGGCAAGAGCGTGTGTCTAAATGCATCCCTATCTGCAGCGAGTAGTCATCCCGCCCCAAAACCATAATTACTCTCAGCCATGTCCAAGTTTCCGACAAGTACGATCCAGAAGAGGTGAGCAATTCAATCTTGAATCTAAAGATTTTTCATTTGGACACGGTACTTCTTTCTGAGGGGCAAAAGCATCCCATCAAAAAATAAGCATTCATCACGGCCTTCAAGAGGCCAGGGTTGGAGTCTCCAGCCTGCCAGGTACAATGTGTACCCCGAAGACCAAATGCAATTCTAGCTACCACACTCTTTGCCCTTGGGGGTGGGAGGATTAAGTAACCCCTTTCATATCTTTAAACCTGTCTTCATTAAATGAAAGAACCATCTATTTTCATAGCAATTTTTAAGGACTGAAAACCACTCTGGGTCACCGCAGAGTTTTTGTGGAGGATAAAATCATCCAGAATGGTGATGCATGTATGATGTCAAGGTCACATGAGGCTCTTCATCAGCATCAGATCAGGACGAACTCGGGAACATCTTCCTGATGAAGGGTTACGTCCCCAGAGAACTAACCATAGTGAATTTCAGATTTCTGAAGACATACCAGAAATGAGCTCAAGCACAAAATTCTTTACTGAGGACTCCTGTCTTCAAGAAAATCACCTGTCCAAGATGTAGCCCCCGCTACTCGGGAGTCTGAGGCAGGGGGGATTGCCTGAGTCCAGGAGTTCGAGACCAGGGAGGGGAAACAGGGAGACTAACTCAAAAAAAAAAAGAAGAAAGAAAGAAAGAAAAAAAAATCTAATGAAATCTAGGCCATTAGCTGGTGAGTTTAGCGAACTGAAAGCTCTATTTGTAGACATCGCTAGGAGAATTGACAAGAACGAAAATGTTACAAAGTTAATTTATTAATAAGCCATCAGGCTGACTTAAATTCTTTTTTTCTCCTAGGTTAAACATTTATAAAATTCTAAGAAAATAAGCTAACATTTTAACTGTACTTCCTTCCTCAGAGAAAGAGTCCAATTAATGTCTTCTACCTTGTACAGGAATAAAGCATTATCTTTCATCAAATATTCTGTCTTTTACTTCAGTAGAACATTTGTCTATGCCAACCATGCTCATATGAAATGCTTCTAAAAGGCATCAGTATTTTTTCCTGCTTTAGTAAATATTCTGAACAAAATGCGTTTGCTCTGTTAAATCACAGGATAGTAGTTCTTCTGAATTAAAATTGTCAATCACTTCAGCTATTGCGGCAGAGGTGTGGGTCACTCATTGATTCATTAATGCCACCCAAAACACATATATGGGCCCATCTTGTCATTTTCCTTCTTTGAAAGAAGGCAGAATTCGGGGGGGGGGGGGGGGGTGCGGAATCTAGTTAAATTCTTTCATTTAGGTTTTTTTAGTTTGTTTCGAGATGTACAAGTTGAACGATAAAATTATGGAGCCAACGCTTAAAAAAAAAAACAGTGACCACCTAGGTAGGAGTCTAACTCTTAACACAGAAAGTGGATTAGTGGTTGCCAGAGGCATAGGAGACGGGAATGAGGAGTCAATGTTTAATGCACAAGGAGTTTTAGTTTTGCAAGTAGAAAAATGTTCTGAAGGTGGGTGGTCCCGATGGTTTAGATATGTGTTCCCCAAAGGCCCATGTATATAAAGACTTGGTCACCAAACTAAGACACCATTGGGAGATGGTGGAAACTTTAAGAGGTGGGGCCTGTTGGGAGAAAGTTAGGTCCCTGGGAGAGTGCCCTGGAGGAGATCATGGGGTCTGTGCCCTTCCTCTCTTTGCTTCCTAGCTGCCTCGAAGTGAACAGCTTCCTTGCCACATGCTCCCACCATGAAGTACTGCCCCCCAACAGGCCCAAAGCAACAAGTCAACTGAGCAGGGATTGAAAAACCTCCCAATCTGTGAGATGAAATAAACCTTTCGTCTTTTTAAGTTGGTTATCTCAGATACTTGGTTACAGTGACACAAAACAGACTAACACAATGGTGGCAATGGTTGCCCAACAAAGTGAGTGCACTTAAGGACACTAAAATGTACACTTGTGGAGGAAGAAACCCTTCCTCAGATTCCTCGGGGGAGAGTCACAGGTGTTACCAGCAATGGAAATAAACATGTTGAAACCTAAACTATTGGAAGGGGACCACACTTAATTGTACATGTACACCCTTGCCACTTTCTGCTTGATTTTTTTTTTTATTTATGAAAATTGTGGTCAAGGGCCGGACCTGATGGCACCCATCTGTAATCCCAGGAGCTTGGGAGGCTGAGGCAGGAGGATTTCGAGTTCAAAGCCAGCCTCAGCAACTTATCGAGGTCTTAAGCAACTCATCGAGACCCTGTCTCAAAATAAAATATAAAAAAGGGCTGGAGATGTGGATCAGTGGTTAAGTGCCCCTGGATTCAATCCCCAGTACCAAAAAAAAAAAGAAAGAAAGAAAAGAAAATCGCAGTCAAATACATATGACATAAAATTTGCCACCCTAACCATTATTAACATTCTCTCCATCATGGTAAATGTCTTTCCCGAGATTTCTCAAATTTTGAAAAATGTCTTTTAGAGCTCCATTTTCAAAATATACATACATATATTTTTTTAACTTTTTAAAATTTTCATTTCCATTTATTTATTTGTGGTGCTGGGGATTGAAGCCAGGGCCTTGAGATGCTGAGCAATGCCCCACCACTGAGCCACAGCTCCTCAAAATAACAGTCTTATCAAGAGAACGTTTATTTTTGTCCACACACAGTGTGACTGTGAGAGAATGATATTAACTTGTAAACTGGCTCAGGATGCCAGGCTAGTAAATAAAGGTGAGCCGGAAACTTCCAAGGAGCATCATCTCAGCTGGAATGGTTAGCTACATGGCTGTGAGTGATACATCTTGATCATTTTAATACCTCCCAATTTGCTTGCTCCCCGTCAAGTTTTAAGTTTTCCACTAAACACATTGAAGCACGGTGCGCTTTTCTGCTCCCAGACACTAATTTGAAGTAACTCACAAGAGCTCATGAGCTAACGTCTCTGTGGATGAGGCCAAGGGTTTTTACTGCCATTAAAAGGAGTAATTTAAGAGTGTAGAGGTGGTTCTCTTTTTGAAGCATGAACTATCAAAGTTATTTTCAAAGAGGAATATGATTCATTAATTGAAGTTGAACAGAGGAATGTCGCTTGGTTTAATACTTAGGTTAAATGCAATTTTTTTTTTTTTTCTATATTTTCCCCCCTTCTGGTGCTGGGGATCAAACAAACCCAGGTCCTCTCTGCCACAGCTGCATCCCAAATTGATCTTTTAATATGAGATTAAACTTATGAACCACTCTTTTCCTCTTGCTGTAACATAATTATTCCTTTGGTAATCCTGAACAAGTTACTTATTTATTCTCTATGAAATTGAGTTTTTTGATTGTGAAAGGATTAGATGATCTTGAAAGGTCCTTTCTACCTTTAGGAATCTCAGAAAGACAGAACTACATAGAGCAGAGACCTGGGACATTTTTAGCTAAGGAGCTGGATGAGCAGAGGTATATCAATCAAGGTCTACCATTGACTAGCCATGATCCCCATCTGTAAAATGGGTATGATAATATCTAACTCATAAGACTCTTCCGAGGTCCAAGGGAAACAGGAAGTCTCTCAACAAATGCAATTTCTCACTTTCCTCCCTTTGCATATGAAAAGTGACTTCTAACAGTCCAAGCACACAAAATGGAAACCAAATTTTTTTTCTTTCCTCTTTTTTTTTTTTTTTTTGTTTTTGTGCTGCTGGGAATTGAATTCAAGGTCCCGTGCATGCTCAGAAAATTCAAGGTCCCGTGCATGCTTAGAAAACAAATTTAAGCCAGGCACATTGGCACATGCCCATAAACCCAGAGCCCAGAGGCTCTGAAGACTGAGGCAGGAGGATCACAAATTAGCCTTGGCAACTTAGCAAGGTACTGAGCAGCTTGGTCACATCCTGTCCCAAAATTAAAAATAAAAAGGGCTGGGGATGTGGTTCAGTGGTTAAGCACCCCTGAGTTTAATCCTGGTGCCAAAGGAAAAAAAAAAAAAAACACAAGTTTTAACACCCACAGTTTCCAAACAGAACCTTTATAAGATGCACTGCCAAAGCATACAGAGTTATTTCATTACGAACACAAGAGCAAAACTGCTGCCAGGCCACACTTGATGAAGACTTGTGACACAGGACAACTGTCTAGCTTCTCACCATTGCAATTGAGAGCAAGGCAAGTGACTTTCACAATGCACATTACATAAGACACAGCAGCAAAGATGGCTCAGAAATGCAGGATGAGGTGTGCATCCCTCAGCTCTTGGGACACTCGAGTCCTGCACAAGACTTTTCAGGAAATCCAGCACAAGACTCATGAGCAGGTCATATCACTACTGTCTCTGTAAACTTCCATGCAAGTTTTAAGCATTTTTCTCTAGAGACAAGAGATAAATGAAACTTTAAGTTTAAATTTTAAGAATAAATAAATAGAGCTGGGGATGTAGCTCAGTGGTGGAACACTTGCCTAGCATGCACAAAGCCCTGCATTCAAAGGCCAGCACCTTAAAAGAAAGGAAAAGAATAAGTAAATAAGCTCTGTTACAACAGTTAAAACTAGAACATAAGGGAGAGATGTTGAGAAATATGAAGAATCCAGCCTGGCATGCCCAGCAGCAGCGGGGAGGTGAGGCAGGAGGATCCAAGTTCAAAACCAGCCTCAGCAACTTAGCGAGGTTCTAAGCAACTTAATAAGACCCTGCCTCTCCCCACTGCCAAAAAAAATCCAGTAACGAGACATTGTGTATTTGAAAGTTTAAACAACTTAATTATAGTAGCACCCAAGTTAATAGGGATTTCTCATTCCTCAGTTAATAAATTTTCTTTTAAATAAGCATTCAGAGTAGTGCTCAGAAACACTGGGATCTTAATAAGCAAATATAATCAGACCTGTGTGGGGTGGGTGTGTCTGTGTGTGTGCCTGCGTGTACATGTATGAATGACATGGGGTAGGTGAGCAATCTTGGGAGATTAGCTGCTAGATTAGGTACTTAAACAACATTATTATTATAGGTTGTCATCAAATTATATCAGTTTGGCCTCTCCTCTCTAGATGATTTGGTCTGGTAGAGAAACAATATCCTATAGATGGTTTGATAGCACACTAAAGGAATAAAAGATGACGATGAATTTTAGAAGGTCACGCTTCACCCAAACTTAAAAGGAACAAATAAAAAAGAGAGAAAAGATCCAAAGTCATTAGATAAATGTGAGCAAGAACTTAGGTGGCTTCATGTGTAGATATATGAGTCAACTTCCATTCACGTCCAAATCGGGGTTTAAGAGCGGGCTCTTTAGGTCAAAGTGCTGGGAAATGAAAGAATGAGTCACTTTAATACTTGATGTCAAAATCTTGGTGAGCTCCAATTTCAGTGTTTCTAAGTCAATAAACAGCCTTACATGACGTTGCTCAGGCAGACAGCCAGGAAGTGGTGGGTGACCCCAGAATCCTTCCTCTGTCATCAATTTAAGGCCAGTGCCTACGACAGTGTGTCCCCTGCCATCCTGGAAGATGAGCCCAGCCTAACCTGGGTACTGAGAGACAATTTAAGTAGCCAATCGGCCACCTTTGGAATAATCCCACAATTGGAAGTCTGAAGGTCCTCTATCAGACATGAGTACAGCAGACTCCCCTCCCCTGGAGAGGCATCTCTTCACTGTGTATTCCAGGATTCATCCCGCCATCCCATCCAATGCACATGTGGAGCAGAGATGCCGCTGGAGTCATCCCAGGATGGTCCTGAGGTTCCAAGGGGTTGTTCCTCTCAGGATGGACAGCAGCCTCTGTCCCCTTCTGACCCCTAGGGTGCAGGAGGGGTGCCCTGTCAAGGAAGGCCCCCCTGGTGCCCCACAGTCCTGCTGTTGGCCATAAGGGCAGCTTTCAAGCTGTGATTATTTTTTTCCCCTAAGTATTATGTTCTGACCTAAATTGCGGTCATTCTGGTCCAAATCTGGCAGATATTTTTTCCCACACTGCTGTGGAAGAGGGCAAGCTCCTTTCAGAAGGCCCTTTAAATTCAGGACAACCAGAGCCATCTCCTTGAGGACAGGGATCATAACTTTTCAATTCACTCATATCCCAGCTCAGCACTTTCTGTCAATGACTCTGTGATCATAGGTGTCTATGCTGCTAAAACAAATTTATAAACATCTCTATTAAAAAAAAAAAGCTTTATTGAGATGTATTTTAAATACCAATTCAAAGTTTTTGATATAGATACAGAGTTGTGCAACTATCTCCAAAATCTATTTTTAAATAGCAACAATCTTCTCCAATGTCCTTTGGCCTATGAGCTCCAGAAGGCCATCAGGTCTGCCTTCTTGCTATGCCATCCCTAGCGTAGCAGGCACCTAGCAGGAGTTTCAAGAAAGTATCTGTGGAATGAATACTTTCAGGATGCCAAAGGGCCAACCTAGAACTTCCATATTCCTAAGTTTTCTAGGTTGAAGAAATAACCGGACTAGGGATATAGCTCAGTTGGTAGAGTGCTTGCCTCGCATGCACAAGGACCTAGGTTCAATCCCCAGCACCACCAAGAAAAAAAAGAGAAAGAACTACTTCTGTCCTTCAAGGAAAAAAAACGTTCCACTTCACTAATCTCCCTGTGGTGAATATCAATGGCCCCCAGGATTCCTACTGCCTGGTGAGCACATCCTGCATATGCAAAATCTCCCTCCCTTGAATATGGTGAGCCTAGCCTAACCAGGAGAGTTCTTACAGAAAAAGAGACAAGAGATTCAAAACTGCAGAAGCTCAACTATTGGCCTTGAAAGAATAAAACACCATGCGTGGGGGAGGCCACATAGCAGGAAATGGCAGGTGGCCTCTAGAAGCCAGTCTCTGATGGCCAGCACCTTAGTTCTACAACCACAAGAAACTGAATTCTGCCAACAACCACGCAGGCTTGGAAGATGCTCCAAGCTCCAGAAAGAGAGGCAGCGGGAGAGGCACCTTGATTTTGGCCTTGGGACCCTGAGCAGAGAATCCGGCCATGCCATACCCAGACAGAAACTGGGCGATGACAAACTGTGTTGTTCTTTTAAACCACTGATCTGTTACATAGTAATAATAAAACAAACAAACAAACAAAAACTAACATATTCCTCTGGGAGTTAGAAGGAAAGAAGCCAGATTCCCTAACTCTTTGGAATGACGGACTTCAAGCCTCTCCGAGTGTCACTAAGGAATTGTTAAAGGAGGATGTTTTTAATATAAAAGAATCTCTAGTTGGTAAAATTTTAGGTGGTTGAAACTTTTTAAACAGAAAAATTTTAGACAGTATAAAGAAAGATATTTAAAGTCAGATTTCCTAAAGGGTTCCTGGCTTTCCCAGTTTCCTCCCATCCATCCATCCAGCAGTATTTACCATGTGCAGGACCCTCCACTGAAGCAGAACTGTGTTGTTCATTGTGACAACCACAGGGCCACACGTGGAACCTGGGCCCTGCAAGTGACTAGTTCTGACTGAGATGGGCTGTGATTGGAAAATGCACAGCAGGTTTCAAAGACTGAGTACGGAAGAAAAATTAGTTAAAAGACTGTATGGGTGTTCTCCCATGTGGATGACATGTTAAAAAGATAACAATGGAGATGAGTAACAAAATAAGAAGGAGTTGTGGTCAATGCCAAGAAGGAAATAGCACATGTGGAAACAGAGATAGAAAATAACAGGGGACGCTATTTTACTTTATTCATTGATTTCAGAGTTGGGAATGGAACCCATATTTGCACATGGTAGGCAAGTGCTCTATCCTGAGCTACATCCCCAGCCCAGGATAGAATGATCTAGAAAGATGATTCTGAGATGACATTCCCCTTACAGACTCACAAGCTTGCTTAGAGTGTCAAGCTGAAGCATATGACAGTGGCAGGGGTTGGGCCAGTGGTGAGGCAGACAAGAACAGCTGGTCCATTACCAGGCTCTGTTCCTACTGGGTTCCATGCAAAGGGTGCCCCTGGAGGTGCACCCCTGAAACCCTGTTTGTATGAATAGTACCCTTGTGTAAACTGGAGTTTGTGTGGTACAAAAAGTAATATTTCCAAGATCCTTTCTTCCAACAACTTTACATTTAAGACTGATTTTGTCGTTGTAATATTTATCACATACTTGGTCTTCACTGGCTTCCTGACCTAGGAAAACATCTCCACTCGGGAATCCCACAACATTCCTGATTTCCAAGACGAGATGGGGTGGGGCAGTTGGCAAGTCTGCACTCTGCAATCTGCCTTTTCCTCTCCAGGGATGGAATTTGCCAAAGATGCACACGACTTTCTCGACTTCTCTATAAATCGGCTGTTTTTCAGAACTCAGTCCTTTTCCCCTAACAGGGGCAGAAGTGTCGCCTAGTTTTCATAATAGTTTTGAGAGACGCCTGAGCCACGCAGACCTCCAAGCAACAGAAATCAGGCCAGAACCCCGCAGGCCTGCCAGGGCACCTGTGCCCTCACTCAGGTGACTACAGCAAAAAAAAAACCCGGACATGTTTTTTCCAGTAATTTCTGCTCCTGAAAAACACATCAACTGCCCCCATCACTGTGCACATACTTTCATATTTTTAAAAAACAAAAACAAGCACGGGAGACTGAGGCGGGAAGATCACAGGTTCAAGACCAACCTCTGCAACCTAAGCAACTGAGGGTCAAAACAAGAAACTAAAACACAAGAAATGGGGAATGTAGCCCAGTGATAAAGCAGCCTTGGGTTCAATCTCCAGTTCCAAAACAAAACAAAACAAAACACTTTGTGATCCCCGCCCCTTGCACACACTACCTGGGCGCTCTAGGGTGCCAGGGAGAGACCCTAGATGTATTGATTTGTTTTGCAGCTGTCTAGAGGAGATGGGAGTGTAGTTCAGAGTTAGAGTTCAAGCCCATGCTTAGCACACACAAGGCCCTGGGTTAGATTCCCAGCACCAAAGTGGGAAAAAAAAAAAAAAAAAAACAACTGCCTGCAAAAAAGTATTCTTCATTCAGTTGAAATAACAGCCTTCCTGAAATGAAAACTACTTGCTTTTCTCTGAATATCAATAATATTCATTCAATCAGATGCAGGGTTTCTAATTTGACTTTTAAAAACCTTAGGGACTTGCTCGCTGTCTTTGTAATCAAAAGCAAAAGTTAATTACTACCACTTTTAACTGGGGTTTCATTAAGGACAATGTGGGTTTTTTTTTTTTTTTTTTTCTCTCAAGGCCCAGAATCTGTTTCATGTGACAGTCATGCACACCCAAAGCGCAGGGAAAACACGGCGTCCTTCATGCACAAAGTCAACTTGGCCGACCCGCCAGCAGGACAGCATCTGTCCCTCGCTGTTCCATTAGTGGCGAAAGGTTTACACTCATCCATTAACCTGCCCTCCTTTCCCTCCCTGCCACTCACCACTAAGAACTGAGCCTTGCAATATAGCTGGGTGGCATGAGGAATATTGTCCCCTGGCTGTGGAACAGGCCAAAAAGCTACCTGGGTCACCCAGAAATCAAAGTCATGATGCTGGCATCAGTCCCTTTCAACTAAGCTAACAGGAAAAGGAAAAAAAAAAAAAAGGAAAAAGTCCAGTACTGAAAAAAAAAAGGGGGGGGGGGGCTTAATGGCTGGGAATGTGGCTCATGCCTCACACGCGTGAGGCCCTGGGTTTGATCCCCAGCACCACAAAATAAATAAATAGTGCTCAGGCTTAAAAAAAGCGTTTTCCAAAATACGTTGACGAGGAGCCCTGAGCAAACAACTTTACATTTAAGGGTACCTTAATGTAAAGGTACCTCTTTGTACAAGAAGCAAAGTCAGTGCCACTCTGGAACTTAAAACCTCGTTCCTTCAAGAATTTCTGCTCCGATGACGTTTCCAGGTGCATTGCACAATAAATTGTTTAAACTGAGAAGAAGGAGCACTGTGAGCTTTCTGGCATCTCCATTCATGTCTCTCTGGAGGTGGCACCACCCCAATCCCAAATCTGTTCTCAGAAACGTACGTAAGAAAACTCTCCAGGGGCCTGGAGGAGCCTGGGTAAAGTGCGCTGGCTCCCTGCCAGGGCAAAGAACAAAATAATATTCTGTATGAAAAAGTTGTTTTTCTTTTCTTCTTTCTCTTTCCTCTTGTCTTGAACGGGAGGGGAAAGTTTCTGTTTTCCTTCATTGTGCATCAAATCCCTAAAGACCACAAATCCCTCAAAGTACACACATTAATGCTAATGCAATCACAATAGGAACTGTTAAAACAGCAAAGATAGAGAAGGAAAAGAAAGTATTAAAAATTGAAGGATTCCTGTCTTGGGTAGTTTTAGGGTGTGTTTAGCTCTTGGGAGGCACTTAACTTTTTTTTTTTTTTTTTTTTTTTTTTTTTGGTACTGGGTATTGAACCCAGGGATGTTTAACCACTGACCCACACCCCCAGCCCTTTGTTATTTTGAGACAGGGTCTCACTAAGTTGCTTAGGGCCTCACTAAATTGCTGAGGCTGGCCTTGAACTGTGATCCTCCTGCCTCAGCCTCCCTAGCTGCTGGGATTACAGGTGTGCTCCACTCCATCAGTTGTGCCTGGTGGGGGGTACTTATCTTGCTAATAAGTACCCTTCTCAGGAAGGGATGATCATCCACAGTGCTCCAGAGAGTCCTGAGGATGCTAAGTGGGATGCTGGGACCAGTGGTAACCCAAAGGAATGGCTGGGGCGGGGGGTTGTGAAGAGGTCCCAAACTCCACTATTACCTCTCCTCAAGCTACACATCCAAATGCTACCCCCCAAAAACATACCATCTAAGGACAACCAGTGGGCTTGTTATACAAAAGCAGTTCCAGATACAGCCCCTAGCCACCCTTCCAGTTCCAAGCACTGCTTGCTATATGTCCCTTAGGTAGACACAAGGTCAGAGTCCTCAAAGCACCTTCATCTAGGGACTGCCCAGCGTAGCTGCTGTACACATAGGACTTAGGGATTAACACTGTCTTCCAACAAGGACTCCCGGAGGAGGGACCACTGTAGACACGGTGACCTAACACTTAAACAGCCTCCCACCAGAAATAGGAAGGCCCAGGTTCCAACCTGAATTCTGTCCTTAGCCTTGAGATGGACAAGTGACGGTGCCTTCTATTGGCCTAGAATTCTAGGTGAAATGAAGTGGCTCAACTACAAACCACCTCTGCTAAACAGCTCTTCCCAGTCTAAAATTCTAGAATCTATGTCACCAAATGCTTCAAATGTAGACAATGACAACTTTCTCTTTATAGCAACCATCGGCCCCTAGGGATCTTCCTGTTCATAACTTTCCAAAAGGTTTATATTTAGTTCAGAGAAGACTACATTTAACATAAATGAGACTACCCCAATGAATTTTTTTATTAAAATTAATCTATGGAATGTTACATCTTGTAATTTTTTTTCTTTTCTTTTTTTTTTTTTGGGGGGGGGGTGTTTACTGGGGATTGAACCCAGGGGCACTTAACCACTGAGCCACATACTCAGCCCCTTTTATTTTTTATTTTGAGATAAAGAGTCTTGCTAAGTTGCTTAGGATCTTGCTAAGTTGCTTAGGGCCTTGCTAAGTTGCTGAAGCTAACCCTGAACTTGGGATCCTACTGCCTCAGTTTCCCAAGTCCCTGGGAATACAGGCATGTGCCACCATGCCCAGCTGTAATTCTTTATTCTAAAATTTATATATATATATATATATAAACAAATATGTATATTTATTGTTGTCATTATTGTGCTGGGGAGCGTACCCAGGGCCTTGTGCATGCTAAGCAAATGTTCTACTACTGAGCTACATCCCCAGCTCTGAAATTAATGTTTACACTCACATACACACCAACGCCTGATCTAGGCTGTGTTTCAGCTTTATTTTCTTTTATCTCTCATAGCTATTCTTTTTTCTTAGAATTGGAGGACATTTTTATGTGGTAAAATAAGGCTAGAGAAATAGTAGAAGTCAGTATGATCTATAACAATTCAAAGCCCTCTGATTTTTTTATTTAGCTGAGTGCACTGAAACTATCTGTTTCCACGGAATGGTTTTTCCCTTTCCTGGATTCAATGCTACTGACAGGCAAAGAGCAGAGTAAGGAAAAATAAATAATGTGCTTTCCCAGGGCTCTCCTGGCTTGGCTGTTAACTAGTTATGTGGCTTGGAGCACATCACTTAGACTTTCTGAACCTCTGTAAACTCATCTGCAAAATGTGAATAATCATACAGAAGCCCCCTAACTCCCAAGCACCAGCAGGGGGTTAAGTGAGCAAATGATAAAGCCAGAGACAAAGAACGGACACTGACTGGACACTGCTACTAATTAACTGTGGTAGTTAAACAGAAGCAAGATCCAGAAGTTCCAGGTAGGTTGAATCAGGTCCAAGGCCAATCAGGATTGGAAGCACAGGTTAGGCCTCCCAAAATCTACCTAAGCTGATGATGAAGGTCTTTAAAGGCACCTAAACTGCCTCCCAGTATCCAGTGGTAAGATCAGCAGGACATGGAGCCAGGAATGGTGGTGGAGACCGGGAGATCTGCTACCAGCTCAGGCTCTAGGGACCTGACCTGTAGCAAGCTAGGCCTACTTTCCTCATCCATGATCTGATTTGGTTAATCTGAATTCTTGCCCTCCTGTGTAAATTGCCCCTTGCTTCTCTTACAAAGTAGAAAATGACATCAGAATATGACCTCACAGAAACTGAATCATGCTTGTTTTAATCCAAATGAATTATACATTAAATAATTTATAATTATACATTATAGTTCAGGTGGAGTCTGATTTTGTGGGCCAATTAAGAAAGGGCCTCCACCTATATCACTCAAACGTGATTACTTCACTGGGTACTTGTGGAAGCACTCTGCCTGAAGGTTTTTAAGAAAGCCTGAGGAAAAACACCAGGCTAGCCGGGCGTGGTGGGCACGCCTGCAATCCCAGCCACTCAGAAGGCTGAGGCAGGAGAATGGCAACTTGGAGACCAGCCTCAGCAACTTGGCAAGACCCCATCTCAAAATAAAAAATTAAAAGGGTTGGAATGTAACTCAGTTGCAGAGTGCCCCTGGGTTTAATCCCTAGCACCACAAAAATAAATAAACAAATAAATATGTAAATAAACCAGGATAAAGAGATTTTGTTGCTAAAAGAGAAGATTCTAGAACTGGTTCTTTTCTTGACTATCACCTGCAATTTTTGTGCAATTCATGCAGTCCCAACACTGTTCTAGATTCCAAACTCCTATCCACCCTCCGGAGACTGAGTACACATACACACCTCCACTCTAAGGGTTCCCTGGAGGTGCGAAGAGCCCCACCTTTTCAGACACTTCCCCGGTATTCTGTTCATTCATTTGCCTTCCTCATTCCCCACAAAGCTGTGCTGATTCCATTTACAAGATCAGATTCACGGCCCCCACCCCAAATAAAACCTTTGCCTACCCACATGGCCTCCACCCTTCATGACCCTCCTCAAATGCCAGCCAACTCCAAAGCTTGGTTGGTCATGCTGGTGGGAGCTGGGCTCTCCCTCCCAGGCAGTCAGTGTCCCTGTTTTGTAAACTCCGGGCTACTTTGATCATGCCTTGGATTGTATTAGGACTTTGCCTTAATATTTGTTCTAGATGACTAACGAAGAGAGTCCCTTCACAAAATGCACCTCTCCTTTCACAAAGCAGTGACTCAATGACATATTTGATCGCTTAAATGCATTGTATTTAAATACGAATACAGTTTGGGTCGCTGATTTCATTTGTGTTGCCACACCAAACCACACTTGTGAGTTTCAAATTGCTTCAAGCTCCCTCGCTGTCCCTGGACAGACGCTAAGCAGTTGTGAAATCACCAAAAAGGTGGGGAGGGGAATGAAAGGGAAGACCGGGCCAGAATAACCCTCACTTGAGTCACCATTTCCTGGATGATGGAGATCACTGCTTTGGGGGATCTGAAGAATGGAACCCAAGCAGCGCTTGGAGGCCGAGTCCCCGCCCGGCAGCTGCAGGACCTGGAGCTGGGACCCTGGCCGGGCACTGCGTGCTCCAGCGCCCTCCTGTGGTAGCGCCGCAGCCCCCGCGGCTCCGGGTTCGCCCGCAGACCACGCTCCCCGCGGCGGAAGAAACAAGAGACGCAGAAAGTTTCCCAGCCAGGCGGTTTGCAGAAGGACAAGCCAGATCCCCGAGGCTTGATGCGCGGTTATGGCGGGAGAGGCGCCCAGGCCAGAGCGACCACCGGAAGCCCAGACGGCCCCCAGAGCTCTGAGATGCCCCCTCAAGGGGTTGGGAGGCTGTAGATCCCGAGGGCACCCCGCGCGCCAACCTTACAGCGGAAGGCGGGCAGGAGTGGCCGGGCCCACCTCCAGAGCAGGGGGCTCCCGACACCCTAGCTACGGAGCGCGCTTGGGTTCTTGGGTTTGCTGTATTCGTTTTCTTAATTGGAGGGAGGGGGCGCACCATCTCCTTTTGGCGCATTGTGATCCCCAGCAATCTGGTTTCTGGGTGCCTCCAAAGAGCCCACCTGGAGTCCACCGCCCCACCCAACGCCGCCCTCCCCCGCTAGGGTGACAAGTGGAAACGGCAAATCCTCTGTCTCCTCCCCCTCCAGCCTTCTGGTTTGGGAGGTAGAGTTCCACCCGGGTTTCCCTGCCGCCCGCTGTGGACCTCCGGCCGAGAGGCGACAGCGGGAGACCCGCGCCCCGGGGCTGGGGGTGGGCGGGCGGGAACGAGCGAGGCCCGGCGCGGCGCCTACCTCGTCCACGGTGAGCGGCATGCAGATCCGGTACTCCTTCAGCAGCATGGTCCTGCCGGCCGCGGACCTCCGGGGCGGGAAGCGGGGACGTCCCCCCAGACCAACAAGGCTGCTGCCCAGGCGCAAGGCAGGGCGCTCGGAACCTGCGGCGAAGCAACCTCCGCGGTGCGCTCAGCTCCTGGCTTCCTCCTGTCCTCCCGAGAGCATGTCAAGGTTTGAGTCCGGTGTTCGTGTCTCCCCCGCCTCCTTCCTCGCCGAGGTCGGTCCTCCCGGAACGCGGTGTTGCAAAGTCAGGAGTGAGGGAGGGAGACCCGCTGGAGGCGCTACGATCGGCAGCCTGGGGCGGTAGGAGCGGCCGCCAGATCAGGACATGCCCGGCAGCGAGCGAGGGAGGGAAAGAAAGAGATTTCTACAAATTAAAACAAATGCACAAAAGTCACTCACTCGATCCGCCTTCGAGAGCAGAGCAGACCCTGGCTACCTCCTCTTCCGACCGGTCTGCCCAGTGCTAATGTCACCAGGAACACATCGCAGCCGGATCCGGAGATGCAGACTTTCCAGACAAAGGCTCGAACGGCTCCTCTCCCCGGGAGGTAAACAAGATTTCCTGCTCTTTTTAGGGCCAGTCCCTGAGTCGCTCCAGGGCTCGGCTGGAGAAAAGGGAAGCAACCGCCGCCGCCGCCGCTCTGCTCTGCGGTGCTGGGGCCCCGGGTGCCTCCAACCTCGACTGGCTGCTGCTAGGGGCGGGCGAGAGGAAGCTGGCGCCTTCCGCGCGCGTCCCCTCCCTCTTGGCTCCCCGAGCGCCGTGCGTGCCCGCGAGTTTGCAGCCACCTCGCCGGGGCCGGAGAGTCCGCGCAGAGCTGCAGTGTGCCTGGGGCCGGGGAGGTGGGTGCGGGAGGAGCGAACGCGACGAGGCTGACATCAGCAGCGGCCGCGGCGGGGAGGGTAGCCCCATCCGGCCAATGGGGAAATGGCAAAGAATGTGGAGGATTTAAACAAAACAGCATGTCTCTCCCGGGCTGCTGCCAGACTGCAGGACTGCCCCGGATCCGAGCCTGGCGGGCTCCGGGGAGCATCGGAAAAAGGGACTTTGAGTCTGTTTTCAAATGTACCCTGGGTGCCACAGTACCCTACCCAGCCACTCTGGGAAGCTTCTGGACCCACGGTACACAAGTGTCCCTTGACCTTAGGAAAGTCTTTACAAATACCCACCATCACCGTTTTCACATTGATCCGGTAGGCAAGGCCAATGCTACAGCAACGATGAGATTCGGGAGCTCTTCCTAGTGTCCTAACTGGTTCCAGAGACGGAATCCCAAGAAATTGGGAGTGCAGTAGTGTGAATGAAAATTAAGTACAAATAGAAAAAATAGGCATGAACCCGATGTCGCCTGGTCCTCTTCTGTCCTGGCTTTGCAATCTGACTGCAGGCTTTGGCGAGCAGAAAGAATAGGTTTTCGTGTCAGCACTCTTAAGTTCAGAAAGTCACAGTGAAATGTCAATGAAAACGCCTGGAGTGTTGGTATTTCATCCATATTAAGCAGATCCTTCATTTTAACCACAAGAAGCACATTCTTCCGTTACTCAGGAAGCAGCAAGTTGCTGCTGAAGTCTGTTTTTCATTTGTCTGGTATTCTGGAGCTTGTTTTTCTGAAAAGTTGCTAGATGAAAAATGCATCCGTTGCCTGTATGAGAATTACTGTAAGCATCATCTTTTCTCCAAAAAATATTCACGAAGTAAAAGTTCTGCAGCTACTCAAAGAACTTGGATAGCATTACAGATGGCCTCAATAGTGTAATATTATAAATTATGATTAATAAGCCATTCACCAGTCTAACGATGATGGGCTTGTGGCTAAGGTCATGAGATGACTACAGTGAATTTAGAACTTTGAACATCATACAAAGCCTGCTCGAAAAATGACACCCTGTATCCAGCTTATATTTAAATGAAAACTATTTTCTAGATAAATGCTTCCCAGAGTTGGCTCAGAAATATTCACAGCAACTAATTAAAGCTAAACCAAATTCCTCGAGGTGGAAAAATCTAAATCTGACACTGTAGTGTTGAATAATAACACATTGAAAGTCTGTGATTCGAAGCAGCTCAAGCTGTTTTTCTTTTTTCTACTTCTTACTTGAAAACAAGTGTAGTGGCGTTTGCTCTGGGCACCTAATCATCTTTACAGACACAGTGAGGCAATGTATTGGCTAGCCCCCATCCAGGTGCACACTGGACATCACAGCCAGGTGTGTGGGCTCTATTTCTGTCTTCCTAGGTGTTTGCTGACATTGGTTCTGGAATGAAGTGTTCTGATGGAGTGAAGGAACTACTTCTCTGAATTTCCCAAATTGTAAATGGTCACGTACACTTGTACTTCTGTATCCATAGGAGGACTGGTTCCAGGACCCTCTTGGCTACCAAAATCCAAGAATGTTCAACTCCCTTTATAAAATAGCATATTTGCACACAGTCTACAAACATCCTCTTGTATATCTTAAATTATCTCTAAATTATTTATAATACCTAATACAATCTACTATATAAATAGATATTATACTATAGGGAAGAATGACAAGGGAAAACATCTGTATGTGTTCACATTTTTTCCCAGTATTTTAATTAATTAATTTATTTATTTATTTATTTATTTATTTATTTTATTTTATTTATTTATTTTTTTTTTTGGTGCTGGGGATTGAACCCAGGGGCTCTTTACCACTAAGCTACAGCTACAGCCCTTTTTTATTTTTTATTTTGAGACAGGCTCCATATGCTGCCCATGCTGGCCTCAAACTTGTGATCCTCCTGCCTGGGTCTCCCCAGTCACTTGTGTCCCTTGACAGGTGTGCACCACTGCACCAGCTTTTCTGCAAATATTTTTACAGAAAAGCACCACTGCACCAGCTTTTCTGCAAATATTTTCCATGTGCAATAGGTTGAATCTGCAGATAGGAAACCCACAAAGACTGCCAGCAGTATGTTTCTTCCCCCAATCCTTCTGTTGTAAGGTGACTTCTTTGGATTCTCTCCTCCTTTACCCATCCGCATGCCTGGTCGCCTGGTCACATTAATCTTGTGCAAGCACAGCTCTAACCCCACCACCTTCATAATCTTTTAGTGATTCTCTGTGGTCTACTTGGCAGAAGGCTGAAGACACAGAATCCCTTTCCCACAATTAGCTCATTACCCTTCCTTATCCCTACTCCAGCCAAATAAGACAAATCTGGTGGCTGGAGAAAGCCTTACAGTCTTGGCTTTACCCTTCTGCTTCATCTCATTGCCTTCATCGAGAATCCCTCTCCCCAACCCATCCCCCAACTGTGGACTGTCTATATTTTTGAAAAAACGATTCTGACGGCAATGTGCTGGATTGGGTTAGGACAGGTAGCAGAGGCAGGAGGTCATTATGTTATTATAATACTACAGGAGACGTGGGGAGAACTAAACAAAGACTGAAGAGGATGAATTCAAAAGATCTGGACAGGAATTGGGACAGATTAGTATTCACTACAACCATGCCTGCAGGTGGAGGGCGTAGGGAGAGTATTCATTCACAACTCACTCACATTAAGGGAGAGAGCGCCACCTACTGGCCAATAGCGAGCGTTTAAAAATGTGTAAGTCGTCAACTGTGGCAGGAGAGTTGTATCTTTGTTTCTTTTCAACAGATGCTATCATACTTACCAAGGGCCTTGAAGGTGTTGCTGTCATCATATGGTTAGTAAGAAAGCTCTATTAACAATGTGCAATTTGCGGTTAGTGATCATCACGTATAAAAACAATAAGGATGGGGCACAAAGAGCAAAAAAGAGGAACAAAGAGTGGTTACCAGAGAGGGATGCTATGACCAAAAGGAAAAGAAGAGTATGCTGTGGGTGTTTGTGACAGCACCTAGTCCACATAAATGACAACCTCTGGAGGCAGGTGTACTCAGAACACAGGGTGGGGGGAAGGTGCACATCAAAATCAAAGTCAGGAGGAGTTTTCCAACCTATTGTCTTTGAGTTGCATTCTGATGAAGCCCTCCTTGTTGAAACCTCCTAGTTTGTGTGCAAAATAAACCCTTTGAAGGGTTTAACTCACCTCTACGTAGTTCCTGAAAAAGAGTGTAGCTTTTGGAACGCTACTCACATTGTGTTTTATTCCTAGAATATCACTGGTACTTCCAAACAAAATGTTATGGCTCTTCTTCCCATCTTCCCTTTTTCCTACCCATAATGTTTACGGGTTAGTCAAGGCCCATGGCAAGTCCTATCTCTAAAGGACTCCAAAACATTTTGCGGGACTAGTCGTTTGATTCTTGTTTATATGCAAGTGTGGTCCTCATGTATACTATTGTAACCTACTCTCTGGTGTTTGATCTGTTCTCCAACACCCAACATGGTGGTGGGCCTCTGAGGAGACAGATTTGCCTCCGTCATCTGGAAAATGAAGCATGCTGCGAGGGACATTGTGGGCACTCAGGAAACATCTACTAGATGTATGCACGTAATACTGCAGGGTTCTTAACATCAGTACTGTGGACATGCTGGGACAGGTAATTCTTTTGTCGTGGAGGTCACTGTAGGACGTTTGGCGGTATTCCTGCCTTTCCCACTAAAGGTAGCACCCCCAAAGGTGCTCACTCGCGCGTGCACACACACACATTGGGCCTGTTGGGGTGGGGGTGATGGGTGATCAGTGTAACATTTGTTAATCCTGTCTAATGTTTAGCTACACCGAGAGGAAGCTTTTGAGACCGCCTTTCAGATCGTCAAAGTAAGGGTTAAGGAAAGAAGAAATAAAAATTGTTATGCCACAGTGACATAAAGATGTCTCTTTGTTCTTATCCGCATTTTCAGCTTTACATGACTGAAGTGTCTAAGGGTCTGGATAAAGACCCTTCTGTGTTTGTCGTAACCTTATCTTTGATCACTTGGTTAAGGTAATATCTGCCAGGTTTTTTCCACAGTAAAGTTACTATTTCCTTTCCATGCTCGATTCTGAGTCATTAAGTCCCACCCACACTAAGGGAGTGCAGTGTAGTCCCAGTGTAGGGGAGAGTGTCTATACAGTCATAATGAGGAATTCTGCAAGATTCGTTATTATTTATTTATTTATTCATTCACTTAATATTGTGTGTGTGTGTGTGTGTGTGTGTGTATAGTGCTGGGGATGGAACCAGGGGCCTTGCACATGCTAGGTAAATGCTCCACCACTGAGCTACACCCCAGCAATTATTTATTTATTTGGTATGGACTTATGCACATGTATTTCATATTTTGAGTTACAATCAATACAATACCATCAGTTATTAATTTTGTTGCTCAGATTGTATGACTTGGCCACAGATAACTCTTTCAGGATGGCTGCTAGGTTCCTTTTGGCCTGCACCCCATTTTTATTGGGCAGGTCTAGAAAATCAAATGTTTTTCTTTGCAATTAATTTTTGTTTTATTCAATATTAATTGCTTAATTCCAACAAAGTATAACTGTGTGTGTTTAAATCCCTCTATTATCTATTCTTGTTTGGTTGATAAGCATATGTTAAAATACTTTCTTATTAACTATACAAAACAAGTCCCAAGGCAATTCTCACATGTAGACCCATTTATCAGGCCTCTATTAAATACAGAGAATGTCTTTGATGTGGAATTGCTTGTAGCTGTGTAGTAAATGCTCATAAAATAAAAATGAATTGACAATGATGTGGTAAAAATTGTTTCCCATAGAAAAAACCTGGAGATTCTAATTCAAAGGTGCAGGTGTTCTTTTTCTTCTTTTTAATAAATAAGCTGGTGAGAAATTCATCAAAATTTGACTTTTTATTGAATAACCTGTTTTTTTCCAGATAGTGGCAACACATTGGAATATTCTGATGAATAAAAACCTAAATTTCCTTTGTAAGTCTTTACCTACAGAACCACCTAGGAAAAATTCAGTGTTCAGACCATTGTACTTTTTTGTTATATTTCCTCATTTCACACATATGAAGAAAATCTAGCATTGTGACATTCTTTGGAGAGGAAAACCCAATCCAGGGGCTGGGGGTATAGCTGGAAGTTAGAATGTATATTAGCATGCTTGAGGCCCTGGGTTCAATCTTCAGCATCCTCTCCCACCAAAAAAAAAAAAAGAAAAAGAAAAAGAAAAAAGTCCAATCCAGTATTCTGTTCACACCTATGAGGCAGTACATAACCTTAACCCACTGGAGAGAATTTGGGGTTTTTTTTGTAGTTTTTTTGTTGCTGAGGATTGAACCCAGAGCCTTGTGCATGCAAGGCAAGCATTCTACCAACTGAGCTACATCCCCAGCCCTGGAGAAATTTTAATGATGAAAGAAGATATGATTTTGATCATGATTGTTCTTTAATAAAGGCGACTATGCAATCATAACTTTTTTTTAATTTCAAAGTTTTTTGGTTTTTTTTCCAATATTAGGGATTGAACCGAGGGCCTGATGCAGGGTAGGCAAGCACTGTACCACTAAGCTACATTCCCCAGCCCTTTTTAATATTTTTTTAAATTTTGAGACAGGGTCTTGCTAAGTTGCTGAGTCTGGCATTGAACATGGGATCCTCCTACCTCAGCCTCCCACCTAGCTGTATTAAAGGTATGCACCATGCCTGGCTTAATGTCAAAGTGTATTTAACCTGGTACCATTAATTGGTGTCAGTACAGATCCAGAAATAATATTTTTTAACTACAGAGTGCCATAGAAACATCATGTAATTTCACTTTATGTGGAACATTTTAGATGCTGCCAGAGAAAAAAAGAGGGAATTATTTGCTATTAAGAGTATATAAGGAAAAAAAAAAAAAGAGTATATAAGGGAGGCGAGGGTTGTGGCTCAGTGGTACAGCACTCACCTTGCCTGTGTGAGGCACTGGGTTCGATTTCTCAGCACCACGTAAAAAAATAAATAAATAAAAATATTGTGTCCATCTTTTTTGTATAAAAACATATACAAAAAAGAAAAGAGTATATAAGGGACTTTAGTATAGCTCAGTGGTAAAGATCATCCCAACATGTGTGACACCCTGCATTCGATCCCCAGTACCAAAAAAAAAAAAAAAAAAAAAAAATATATATATATATATATATATATAATTTAAATCAATATTCCAGCTTAAAAATTGTTTAGGTAGCTGTAGTAAGCCAAAGATATCAGATTCTTATCCCTGGAACCTAGAAATGTTGCTTTATATGGATAAAGGGACTTTGCAGGTGTGAGGCAATTATGAAATTTGAGATGAGGTGATTATTCTGGGTTATCTGTGTGGGCCCTAAAAATGATGACAAATGTCTCTGAAAGAGAGTGCTGGAGGGAGATCTGACACTCACAGGAAGAGGTAATGTGCTCATGAACGCGTCATTCAGCTACAAACCAAGGGAGGCTGGCAGCCACCAGCAGCCAGGTAAGGAAAGGAATGGGTCGCCCCCTAGGGCTCTTGGAGGGCATGGTCGCACCACACCTCAATCTTGCTCACTGGTACTGATGTTGGACTTCTGGACTCCAGGTCACGAGAGAATAAATTTCTGTTGTTTTAAGGCACTGATTTGTTACAGCAACAATAGGAAACAAATATAGTAACTTTGACTTGTTATACAGATGCTCCTTGATTTCTGATGGGGTTATGTCCCAATCAACCCATAATCAGTTGAAAATATCTTAAGTTGAAAATGCATTTACACACCTAACGTCCCAAACATCATACAGTAGCAATACAGCCCACTGTAGACTATGGGTCTTCGGCCTTGTGATCTCAGGCCTGACTAGGAGCTGGGTTTCCCAGAATCACAAGAAAAGATAAAGGAAAAGATAGACTCGAAATTCGAAGTATGATTCCTACTGAGTGCCTATTGCTTTTACATCATTGCAAAGTGAAGAAAAAAAATCAAGTTGAAACATCGTCAGTCTGGGACTCTAACTGCATCTGGCAGGAACTAATTCCAACACAGGACCAAGAGATTTACTCCAAAGATAAAATACACTGTAATTTTTCATACAAATGATTCACAACAGTCTAGAAAACAGCAATTCCCCTAACTACCTTTAAAATAGGCAATTTATAAAAACATTTTATACACAACATCTCAGGATCGTTTCTGTAATGTTAGCTTCATAGCTTTAGATACCATCCATACAGCAATGACTGCCAACTTCAAATCTCTAGTCCCTTAACTTGAAACTGAAATATAACTGCTTGCCTTTTTTGTTCCGTTCTGTTTTCAGTACTATTCCTTGAATTCCCTACCAGTGAATTACATCTCCAGCCCTTTCTTTTTTATTTTAGTGTTTTTTGTTTTCGTAAGACAAGATCTCACTAAATTGCCCAGGCTGGCCCTGAACTTGCAATCCTCCTGGGTAAGTGGTATAACAAGCATGCACCACCTTATCTGGCTCTACGGGCTTTCTTAAAACAGTTACTTAAGGACACCTCAAACATATCCCGAACCGAACTTTTTGATTTTTCCTTCCAGCCTTAATTCTCCCTCATCTGGTGCATCATGGTAACTTCCAGATGCTAGGCCAAAATCTTGCAGACATGTTTAACCTTCTCCTCTCATGTCTATCAGAAAATCCCATCCTCGCTCTATCTTTAGCTATGTCCAGAATTCAGCCACTTCTTAACACTGCCTCCGCCCTGGTCCATACCACCGTCATTTCCCTTCTGGATTATTGTAATAACCTGGAGACTAGTCTCCCGAGTTCTGGGCCAATCTGATCACCACACAGCAGCCAGACTGAGTATTTGAATATGTTAAGTCAGCTCGTGTCTCTCCTTTGCCCCAAGCCCCCACAGGCTTCTCTTCTCACTCAGACTGAAAACCAATTCCTTCTAATGGCGAAACCACCTTGTGCAAGCGAGGCAAGCACTCCACTAACTGAGCTATATCCCCAGCTCTCTCAGGGTTCTTGCACCTGCTTGCTGTAACCTCTCTTGGCATCGTCATCTTCCAGATGTCTGCGAGACACGCCCCCTTACTTCCGGTCTTGGCTCACTGGCAAGGCTTTCCTCGACCACCTCCCAAATGCTTACCAAATCCCCACGCAGCACATATTTACAGGTGTTTTTTCTGTCTTCCCATGGGAATGTTCACTTCCCAAAGGCAGGAACCTTGGGTCAGCCAATAAGCTGAATGTGCCTGAAATGTCAAATACGAAAAAATATACCAAACATAGTCATTAATATATGGGCACATTATTTTTTTTAAATGGACTCAATATCTTTTTATTTTATTTTTATGTGGTGCTAAGAATCAAACCCAGTGCCTCATACATGGGAGGCAAGCGCTCTGCCACTGAGCTACAGCCCTAGCCCTTAGGTCACATCATTTCATTGTTTTTTCCTGAATAAACTGCTTGTTTCAATCAGCACTTCCCCCTTGTCTTTTAGATACCTTATTCCTCCATTGCCAATTTTTCTCTTCTGAAACCAACTCCTTCCTCACAAAGCCACAAATTTAATCAGACTCATTCAAATAAAGAATTCAATTCACAAAGCATCTATCATATAGTACTCTCAATCTCTGACCATTGGTCAGATTTCTACTGAGCTCCCTCTTTATCTACTTAACGATTTCAACTTCTTGTTTTCTTAGATTTCAACTTGCTTTTCTTTTCTGTTACCTCTAAGCCTAGGAAGGAAGAACTTGGGTTTGGGAGCCAACTAGAGTTTTCTCAATATCCTATTTGCCTCTTAGTCCTCCCACCCACTCTTATTTTTTGAGTTCTGGAAACCATAAATCTGCTGACTCCATCTCATCTTTGTTATTTTTTGACTTCTCAAAACTTTCACACAAAAATCATACTACTAGATCCTTTTGTCTACTTTAGTTCAAACCAATTTCACCCAGCAGTGGTGTTGTACACCTATGATCCCAGCTGCTCTGGAGATTGAGACAGGGGGACGGGAAGTTCAAGAACAGCCTGGGCAATTTAACAAGACCCAGTCTCAAAAATTAATTTTTTTTATTTTTTTAAAAAAGGTATGAGGATGTAGCTCAGTGGTAGAGCACTTGTCTAGCATGTGCACGGCTATGGGATTTGTTCTCAATACAGAAAAAAAGGAAAGAAAATCAACACAGAAAATCTAGGTAGCATCTTAGCCTCGTATGTCTCAACAACACAGGCCCCCAGAATGTGTTGTAGGGGAACGTGGAGGTGACACAATCATTAGGGAGAAAAGGGAAATAGCATGTAACTGAGATGCTAGGCAGCCTGCAATGCAACAAACCTACACAATAGCATATTCTCCTTAGAGAGGCACAGTGTTACACGCCTGTGATCCCAGCTACTTGGGAGGCTAAGGCAGGAGGATCGCAAGCTCAAAACCAGCTTGGGTGACTTAGCAAGAATCTGTCTCAAAATTTTAAAAAGGTCTGGGGAAGTACGCCCCTAGGTTCAATCCCCAGAACTACACACACACATACACACACACACACACACTTAATAAAAAATATTGTCCTACACACTTAATAAAAATATTATCAGACTTTTAAATGTCCTGCCAGGCACTTAATGTCTAATTTGATGTTACACATGCTATGATATTTATTAATATGAACTAAGATTTCTTCTATGTGAAAAACAATTGAAGATTGAAGATTATCCTTTTTTATTCCATATAGTCAGAGTTTATGAAGAAGTTATTCAGCATTTTGGAAGAATCATATTTCCAACTGCAAGCCTTTATGATGCTTGAGGCACATATAAGCAACTTCTAAAGGTATTGTTCTTGGGTAGGGGTCCAAGTAGATGACTACCTCTTTGAATTTTCTTTTCTTTTGTCTTTTTTGTTGTTCTGAGGACTGAACCCAGGGCCTTCTATATGCCAGGCAAGTACTCTACCAATGAGTTATATCCTCAGTTAGGGAGAAGCAAAGCCAGAGGGAAAGAAAAGCAGTTTTGGATGTATGTTTAAGGTGTCTCTTGGATATCCAAGTAACCACTTTAAGAAGGCAAGTTGAGACAGGTAAGGTGGCGCATGCCTGTAATCCCACTTACCAGCATTATTGTTTTGTTTTATTCTGCAGTGCTGGAGGTGGAACCCAGAGCCTTGGACATATTTTGGTACTTTAAAATTTGTTTCTCTTTATATCACTGCTACAGTATTATGTTGTTTTGTTTATAGGTGGGTCATATTATTCATGATTGTGATAGCAAGAGAGTAAATTGAGTTCTATTCAGACTGAGAATCAGTCGTGTAAGAAAATATGGGCCAGGGTTGTGGCTCAGCGGTAGTAGGGTGCTTGCCTAGAATGCATGAAGCACTAGGTTCGATTCCCAGCTCTCCATATAAATAAATAAATAAATATTTATCAACAACTAAAAACATATTTTAAAAGATACTTTAAAAAAAATACCCCCAAATTTCTCGTTTGTTTCCCAGGCTACTGTTGACCATATGACCATAGCCTCTACAACCTCATTAAAATTTTTTAGGATCCTAAGCTATTTTATATGGACCCTGGGAATGCAGCCGATAACAAATAAAACTTGTACGGCCCTTAAGAACTGAAATGGACTAACGTTATCTGGTTTGATGTTCATAAGAGGGATAACAAATAAAACGGCTGATTCTTCTTACCTAGTGTGTTAGAGTGAAAACGAAAACAAAAAGCACGTAATATTACCGAGCCGCTGCCATATCCTCCCCTATGAGCAATCAGAAATCCCAGATTAAGTCGCCAAGATTCTCGACCAGATACAACCTTAGCACTTTTTTTCTGAGTGTTCATTTCAGGCTCCTCACGCACAAATGACAAAACCGAGATTCAAGAAAAGCTAAATGTCTTGCCCGCGATTCTAAGAAATTTATAATTCGAAGCAGGGGTGTAAGAAAACCTGGGATGTGCCACTCTGCTACACTCGCTTTTCTACCCACGAATTTTAGATGAAAAGTTTGACTTTACCAAGCACAAAATCGGACGTGGGCGGTGGGGGCGAGCGGTGAGCCCCGCCCCACGCCCCGCCCCACGCCCCGCCCCACGCCCCGCCCTACGTCCTAGGGCTGTCCGCGGTAGCGCCTGACTGGCGGTCGGCTCAGGGGGCCTCGCGGGGTCCTTCGCGAGGGCTCCCAGCGCACTGCCTGAGTGTGTGCGCGGGCGGCTTCCGGTGTGGGTGACGAGTGGTGGCCGAAGCAGGGGGACAGCAGGGGACGCTTAGGCTGGAACCATGGCGGACGGCGGCTCGGAGCGGGCTGATGGGCGCATCGTCAAGATGGAGGTGGACTACAGCGCCACGGTGGATCAGCGCCTGCCCGAGTGCGAGAAGCTGGCCAAGGTGAGGGGAGGCCGGCTGGTTGTTGGCGGGCGCCAGGGGCTGAGTCACGGCGCGGAGCTTGCTTAGGCCTCAGGGGGCCTGCGGGCTGGAGCGCACATCCCCCATTGCCTGCCCAGCCCGGGTGAGGCCTGTATGGGTGGGAGACCCCAGGTCGACTCGGTCGGTAGCCGGAGGACGCTAATGCTTGCAGCTTCCCAGACTCTCCCCGACAGGTGGTCACTTCTTCCCTGTAGAAGTTGGGGCCGCGTTGTACTCTGCCTTTTCTTGGATGTTCTTTTTAAGTAACGTTTAGTTTAGAATTTTCCAGAGATGAAGGCCGCTTCAGCTTTCAGACTGGATCAGAGAGTTGGGTTCTATTGCTGTTACCTAATGAATTTGTGTCGTTCAATCGTTTATGAATCCTGGTAACGTGCCCGGTGTTTGACCGGAAGAAGGAAAGTGATAGTGCAAAAATAATTAACCCAAGACCCTGTTCTTTAGGCGATCTTATATATAACTAATTAGTCAAGGCATGCATGGTGGTGAACTCTACAAATGTAAAGTGTCATTGGAACGCACAGAAGGAAGCTGTTCATTCTTACTAGGGAGAAGCAGACATTTGTATCGAGCCTTAGTAAATAGTAAGATCGGGATAGGGAGGAGTCATTCTTAGGAAAGTATAGGAAGAAAAGTAGGGACTAAAGGGCTGGGGATGTAGCTCAGTGGTGGAGTGCCCATTAGGGGAGGTAATGAACAATAGCTCACCTGCTTATCTACCACGGAATTACATGTTGGTTTTTGTGTTTGTTTTGCTGTACTGGGGATTGAACCCAGGGCCTTTCATATGCTAGGTCTCTGATCTGCACCTTGAGCCCCTCTACCATGGAATAGAAACTAAGTTAGCCCAAACATTTCGAGGTCCTGTGCAGCGTCATACAACTTTGTGTATCATTTTTCACATAAAGAAAGGAAGACTCAAAAGTTAGATGCCCAAGGTTAGTAATAGGCAGAATCTAGGATTCAGAACTAGGTGTGCCTCATTAGGGATTGGCTGCTGCAGAATCAACTCCATCAGGGGCTGTTGCTAAGACTTACACCCAGGCCTCATTAAATTCCATGATCAATTTAGCTGCACACATGTATTACTATTCATCTGGGATGTGTTCACTAAGAATTGTTTTTGTTCCTTAAGGAACTTATTGTATAAGTGTGTTACAGTGTAGTGAATTCATAGGCAAGAGGAGTGTCAAGAAATGCATCACGTTTAGTTCTTAGAGAAGACTTTTTTACTGGTTTTCTTAAAAAAAGGATTTTAATGGGACTTTTAAAAAGCAAGTGTGGAGAAAGATAATGAAGTTGATACACCTGTATTTCTTAGGTTTGGTATGCTTGCTGACGGGTAGCCATAAATTCATCCCTAAGCTTTCCATCAGGTAAAGAAACATCAATTACGTAAGGGTGGAGAAATTCAGTGTCTACATTTTCAGGCAGATAGGAGTAGCCAGCAATTAGCAATTATTAGGTGCTTTCTGTAGTGCTGGTCACTACATGAACCCATTTGATCCTCACTTCAGTCCTATTTGATAGGTGTTACTATTATTCTTATTTTACAGACAAGGAAACTGAGGCTAGGGAAAGTTGAGTCACATGCCCCAAGATCATACAGCTAGTAAAGTAGTGGGCCAGGATACAAACCTACAAACCAATTCTAAAGCTGTGCTCTTGCCTAGCTTGTTTCACCTATTGAGCCAAGTGTAATGGGAACCTGAACTAATGAGCACCTCCCAGGGAAGCAACTTTCCATCTCCAGTTAATGTTTGCCATTTGAGGATGAAGATGGAGCTTTACCAATGCTGATAATTTGAGGGAGAAACCAGGAATATGTGAAATACCTTAATATGTAAAACTGGATAGCTGAGTGGTGGCACATGCCTTTAATCCCAGCTACTCAGGAGGCTGAGGCAGGAGGATTGAAAAGTTCCAGGCTAACCTGGCAAGTTAGTGAGACATTGTCTCAAATCAGCTCTTGCATCTCTGCTTGGAATTCATAGAATTATAGTGTCCATAAATAAGAAACAAATTATTTGCTTTAGGAGAAGTACAAGTAAATATTCTTAGAATTGAGACCTGGGAAGGGATAAAAATCTCTTTACCAATTTCTTCTGGTAATGGCCTGCTCTATGCAATACCTAGCAGTATTAGACACTCTGGGAAGAATAAAGATTATTAGAGCTCTTGTCATAGAGCTTTTAGACTGGTAAGAAAGAAAAAGCCTTCACTGTCACAGTTGTTCTAGTGATCATAGATGTAGCCTTCATTTAGGACATTGTTAGGTTCAAGACAGTGGAAAAGACTTGCACACTCAAATGCCAGATGCCTTTGGGGTGTTAGATGAGTAATGGAATCTTTTTTAACGAAGGATGTTTGGCCCTATTACACTAGATACAATTAAAGGCGTAAATTAAGTTTTACATGTTATCCATTTTATGTTAATTTTTAATGATTCTGCCAAACTTTAAAAATTTTTATTTATTTATTTTTTTAACCAGGTGTGGGCATGCATTGTTTGTAATCTCAGCTACTGGGGAGGCTAAGGCAGGAGTATTGCAAATTCGAGGCCAGGGTCTCAAAAATAAAATAAAAAGAACTGGGAATGTAGCTCAGTGGTAGAGCACTTGCCTAACATGCATAGGGTCCTGGGTTCAGTCCCCAGTACTGCCAAAGTAAAGAAAGAAGGAAGGAAGGAAAGAAAGAAAAGTAATATTGCTTTTCTACTCTGGAATGTGTGGAGCATTTTAACATACATTCTTTTTGTTTTTATTTAGAATCCATCAATAAAACTCTGAAGGAATTTTTTTTTTTTTTTTTTTTTTTTCCCCCTACTTGTAAGAAAACAAGAGTTCAGTTTATGGGAGCTCAGGTCTCCTAGCGACAGGAATAGTGTTCTTTTTGCTACATTTCACACCTTTTTAAGGGATTATCAATTTGCACTTAATTTCCTTCAGTTTTAATTGCAGAAGACATTTGAAGGTAAAAATTGTTGGTTTAGCTTAATAAGAATATATAAGGTGAGAAAACCTTATATAGTGGAAGCCTTAAAAAAACAGACCTGAGTAGTAAAATTGCCAAATGTAGGCCATTTGATTCTAGTACAATTTTGTATCTATATACTGACCACCCACCTAGCAAATAACAATAATAACTGGTATTTATTCTGTATAAGTTCTCTAAAAATGTTAGCTATGATATTGATGTATATACTATGTTCCAGGCATATCTTTATAACTATTGATTTAATCCTTATACCAGTCCTTTGGGGTGGGTAGTCTCATTTCTCTGAAGAGGAAAAATTGAGGGTCAGGAGTTACAAATACAACGTAGTATTAGATAAGTGATTTAGATCAAAGCATTATTTTTAACAATTTCATTCTAGTGATTGTATGATTGGCATGTGAGGAACACTGTGTCAGGTTGATAAGATAATAAAAGTGATAGTAGGGTCTGGGGTTGTGGCTCAGTGGTGGAGTACTTTCCTCCCATGGATGAGGCACTGGGTTTGATCCTCACACCACATAAAATAAATAAATAAATAAAATAAAGGTACTGTATCTATCTACACAAAAAAAAAAAAAAAAAAAAGTGATACTAGTTCTGATGGTTCTCCCTTCACCTTATATTGAGGAGTTTAAAATTAAAGAGGGCCTTTTCTGTACTATAAAGGTTTGGCAGCTCTTTCTACACAAAGGGTTTTCTATTCTCTTTTTGATTATGGTATATTTGATATGATTATCTGGGGACTACTTACATTCTTAAGTTGAATACTATATCCTTTGATTCTCCTTCCTCTTAATGACTTATCATTTCTTTGGTTACAGCTTCTCAAGGTTAATATTAACAATAAAGAGAAGGTGAAATATTAAACAGTTTACTAATTGTAGAAATAGGACATTTAGAAGCTTTGGATTAACTTAAGTTTCGACTGTTTGTGGGAACTTGCTATTAGCCCTTTTATTGTTTAGGTTGTTTAACAAATCATTAACAGATTGGATCCATTTAGGAGTTAAGGAGGCAGACATACAACACTTACAGATACCCAACATGCATTGATGTTCAACAGACTATTAGTCATTTACCTAATTTACAAGGACTATTTTAATGAGAAGAATGAGTCACAGAAGCAGCGTGTTCTAACAAGTTGGTGTTGGATGGTCTAACCTTTTTGTTCCCTGTGAGTTGAAAGGCAGCATCAAGGAAGTAGAATTTCAGGATCTTTGTGAATAGACAGGGAGGAGGAAGATGTTTAACCACAGGACTGAATAATGAAAATTAGAAGAAAAATGTAGGATGACTTGAGAATTGGAAGTTGCATTTAAAGGTATTGTTGGAGGTCTCCCTCAAATATCACTAAATTAACAGCCACATAATTTGTTATATCCCCCTTTTTTGATAGTAAAAATAAAAAGTTGTAAGCCATAAAGATCAACTGAATAGGGACTGGGGATATAGCTCAGCTGGTAGAGAGGCTCTGGGTTCAATCCCCAGCACTGCAAAAAAAAAAAAAAAAAGAAAGAAAGAAAGAAAAGAAAAAAGATCAACTGAATAGTTCAGGTCAGTGTCCATCCATTCAACCAACACATACTATATGCAAGTTGATGTGAGGGAAGCAACAATTTTTTTTTTTTTAAAGAACATTTTTTAGATGTTGATGGACCTTTATTATATTCATTTATTTATATGTGGTGCTAAGGATCAAACCCAGTGCCTCACACATGCTAGGCAAGCGCTCCCCACTGAGCCACAACCCCAGTCCCGGGAAGCAACAATTTAAGCAAGGATCCAGGCCTAATGAAACTTATAAACCACTAAGTTGGTAAGATATGTACATTAGTAATTCTGCTAAGAGGTATAAAAGGTTGACCAGTCACTTGGGAGGCTGAGGCAGGAGGATCACAAATTTCAGGCCTGCCTTAGCAACTTAGTGAGACCTTGTCCCAAAATAAAATAAAAAATTAAAAAGGTCTGGGGATGTAGCTTAGTGGTTAGAGTATCCGTAGGTTCAGTCCCCTGTACTACCTGCCCCACCAAAAGTATAAAAGGATATACCACAGTATCTGCTGAAGCAACATTATGTGCTTGGGCTGGGGAGATAGCTCAGTTGGTAGAGTGCTTGCCTTGCAAGCACAAGGCCCTGGGTTCAATCCCCAGCACCGCAAAAAAAAAAAAAAAAATGCAGCAACATTATGTGCTTGGTGTGTGATGCAGCAGCTCTCTGAGCTGCAACAACAGTGTCTTGGTCACTGCTCTTAGAATTTACATTCTAGTGAGAGTACTAAGATAGTAAACATTAAAATAGAGTATAATTTGGGGGTAATTGCAAAGTAGGAAGTCAGTAGGGTTCGGTGTTAAAGGAGGCGCTACATAACTGCTGATTTTACAGTCTTAGCCAGGAACACCTTTCTGAATGATGACATTTAATTCCCTGTTGATGCTGCAGTCTGACTCCCTCCCATGTAGGGTGCAGTTCTTTAATATGCATGCTTTTGTGTGTATTTGAGGTACTGGGAATTGAACCCAAGACCTTGTGCATGCTAGGCAAGGGCTCTAGTACTTAGTTACGTCCCTGCTCCTTTTTATTTTTTAAATTTTGAGACAGGGTATCATTAAGTTGCTGAGGCCAGCCTCAGACTTGCAGTCCTCCTGTGCCCCCCACGTAGCTGGGATTACAGGCCTGTGCCAGGGGACCTGGCAGTACCCATGCTTCTGAATTAGAATACCATATAATAAAGTATACTACTCTTTATGTCATAGTCACATAATCACAGCAATTGTAAATATGACAGATGACTATCACAGTAAACAAGCAGTCTTTTGCATTTGAACTTTTTACACTTTGTTTTCCAGATATCAACCATTTCCCTGTGGAGCTTACTTTAATCAAAACAAAGAGCATGATTTCAACTAGTGTGGTAGCGAGCACTGCAATGTAGTAGAGGGAACGTTGGGCTGGGAGGGAAGAGCCTGGCAATCTGGTTCTGCTAATACACTTGTGGCTGAACCGACTCACTTAAACTGTTTGGTTCTCAGTCTTTTTAATTTCTGAAGTGAAGTGACGGCTTTAAGTAATCTCTAGCAGTCCTTCTAGTCCTTTCTTCTGATGAACATTTGGCCAGTGTTTATTGTGTATATGAATCTTTAGGGCTTCCAGAATCTTTGCATAGGAAATATTGTTAAAATATGTTAATATGCATGTTTTGGATTTAATTAAAGTAAGTTCATACAGCGGCTGTGCTGTACATACTCCTTGCTGCATGGAAAATACAGTTTAGCCTGGCAGTGTGGCTCAGCAGGGCAGTGGAGTGTGCTTAGTGTGTACAAGGCCCGTGTTCCATTCCCCACACCACTAAAAACAAGAAGAGAAAATACATAGTTTAAAACTTGTCAACAGTATTTTGGAAACATCATTTAGGCCCTTAATTCAAAAACTATTATTAGTTTCTTTCATCATTAAAGAAAGGATAGTACTCAGGTCCTTTATGAATGTCATTAAAAGTTTTTGGGGCTAGGAATATAGCTCAGTTGGTAGTGCTTGCCTCACAAGCCCAAATCCCTGGGTTCAATCTCCAGCCCCACAAAGAAGGGAAAAAAAAAAGCTTTTCATTTATTGTTTGAAAAAAAAAAATTTTTAAGTCAAGAATTCTAAAAAACTTTTAACAACTCTCCTCGTTGTTTCCAGTTCATTGGCAGAGTTGTGTACATGATTGTTATTGATCTTAATCAATACAGTTTTTGTGCTGTGGATTTTTTTGTTTGTTTGTTTGTTTTAATCAAAATGTATGGTTCCTAATAGGATGATCTCTTTTAGTCGTGGTGTATATTATTTGAACTTTTAATTGCTGTCCCTTAAAGTAAGTCCCAGGGAAAATGTTCTGTTTTTGTATGGGGGGAGGTACGGAGAGGTTATTATCAGTTGACATAAAGAGGTGTATTCAGTTGTGTCAATATCTGCTTGAGAGCATGACTTTCACTATAGCATGTATGAGTATTCTTAGGTGGTCTTTTTTTTTTTTTTTTTTTCCTGTAAGTATGATTACTAATTTATTTTAAAAATCATTGAAGCCAGGCATGGTAGTGCATGCCTATAATTCCAATGACTCAGAAGGCTGAGGCAGGAGGATCATGAATTCCAGGCCAGCCTGGCCAATTTTGTAAGACCTTGCCTCAAAATAAAAAGTAGAAAAGGCTGGGGATGTAGCTCAGTGGTAGAATACCCCTTGGTTCAATCCCCAGTACTGCCAGTACTGGAGGGAAAATTCTTGAAAAATTAAGCCAGAGCTTCCTATCTTTGTGGCACCAATATAACTTTTTATTCTCCTGGCTCCTATTGTAAACCATCTATATATGGTAAATTTGTAAAGAAAACAATTATTTTCCCATTTTTATTCTTCAAAGTTGTTTGCAATTACCAGCTAAAGTCTCAATGCAAAATAAGATAAACAGGTGTTACCACTCTTGAGTTTGATAAATTAGAATCCAGAACAAAGACTTGGCATTTTTCTCAGGTGAGGCATCATTGTTGTTATATGTTCAGTTTTTTTAGGCTTCTCTACATATTAAGGAAAACTTTTGGGCCTCAGGTGGGGAACCACTGCCTTAAGGAATTCACTGGAGAAGCAAACATTATCTTGAAGTTGGGAAAAACATGAGTAATTATAGATTTCTTTTTCCCCCTCTAGAATAGGCCTTTGGGTTTTTTTCGTTTTTTTTTTTTTTTTTTTTTCGTTTCTGTTTCAGAAACATCTCTGTTCAGGTCAGATATTTGGTTTGTGTTGGTGGTGTCATCATTTTTCATTGTTATCTTCATGTTTTTCATTTTTATCTTTTGTTTTAGGAAGGAAGACTTCAAGAAGTCATTGAAACCCTTCTCTCTTTAGAAAAACAAACACGTACTGTGAGTAGATTATATTGAAAATCTCAATTACCATTAGTGTCACTTATATTGTTCTGTTTACTTTTAACATTTTCATTCTTACAGGCTTCTGATATGGTGTCTACATCCCGAATCTTAGTTGCAGTGGTGAAGATGTGCTATGAGGCTAAAGAATGGGATTTACTTAATGAAAATATTATGCTTCTGTCAAAAAGGCGGAGTCAGTTAAAACAAGTGAGTTCTTGATTGCTCAAAAAGCAAATATATTTGCATTTTAATAAGGAATTTTAGAAAACTATTCTGTGACTCTGTTGAAAATCTGTTAAGTCAACATTACAACATTCTAGAGAGTATTTTAAAATTCTAGCCATATTCTCATGACTTCTGTTTTTTCTTGTCTTTAGTTGAATATTTTTATGCAGTTTTACTTAAAGATGCAGCTTTGTTCTATTGGTTGCTTTTTATTTAATGATTGCTGTAATCTGTCATTGATTTTCTAATTTATTATGTGTTTAACTGAATCTTTTGTTTGTTTTGCGGTACTGGGGATTGGACCCTGGAACACTTTGTTGCTGAGCTGCATCTCCATCCCTTTTTATTTGTTGACACAGGGTCTCACTAAGTTGTTGAGGCTGTCCTTGAACTTGTGATTCTCCTGCTTCAGCCTCCCGAGAAGCTGGGATTACAGGCGTGAGCCACTGTATCCTTACAGTGCTGTTGCCTTGAATAGCTTCTGGGTGTTTTGTTTTGTTTTGTTTTGTTTTGTTTTGTTTTTAAGAAATATGAAACTATTGACCTCCACCAGGATTTAAAGTAAAGAATATACAGTTGGATAATATTCTGATTACTACACAGTTATTTTCCTGGCCTGAGTTGAACCAATAATCCAGATACTGAAAAGATTGAGCCTACGTGTAAGGAATGAGTTGGGGTAAAGAAGAAACATGCAGGTCAATAATTAAGATTATAAAAATTTGCACGGCCATTTATGTCAATAGGTTGTAAATTGCCAATATTTTTAGCCATCTGATTAGGTTTCCATGAGCCAAATCTTAGGCATACCATGAATAATGACCTTTCAGTAAACAGATTTCAACTTCTTAAGAAAGGAATGGCTCACTAGAGGAACCCTTAAATGTCTACTTAACAAGTCTTGCTTAACGAATTACAACAAACTAGGATTTGTCTAGTTTCTCTGCATGTGGAAGTTTTTGGTAGTGGTAGCATTTTTCTTTTCAGGAATTTTGCAAATAAAACTGTTTCCTTTATGTAACTATAGATTTTATGTAGGTATAGATTTTAATGTGGCTGTTTTTAATTATCCAGATTAAACAATTAGCAAAGTTTTAGTTTGAGGGGGTCCAATATATATGAATGTTAAATTCATTGAAATATACTTTTTGGTGCTCAGTTCTTTTGTTTAAGAGATAATCATTTTCCAGTTTTCTAGAAGACTTGACTTTCTCTGGGACAGTTTTGAAAGAGCTACTTAATTAGAAGTGTTAGAGCAACCAGGGTTGAAAGAAACAAAAACATATATTTATGTAGTTTTTGAGCAGTTCAAAACCTACATCCTAGCTGGGTGCAATGGTTCATGCCTATATTCGCAGCTACTGGGGAGGTTGAGAAGTTTGCAAGTTGGAAACCAGCCTGGGCAACTGAGCAAGACCCTGTCTTCAAGATAAAAATAAAAAGAACTGGGGAGCTATACCCCCCGGTATTTATCCTAAAGAACTAAAGTAATTATAGCACATGATACAGGCATACCCATGTTTATAGAACAACAACCAAACTATGGAACCAGCCTAGGTGTCCATCAGTGGATGAATGGATAAAGAAAATGTGGTATATATGCACAATATAGTTTTATTCAGTGATAAATAAAAGCGAAATTGTTATTTGCAGGAAAATGGATTATATTAAGCAAAATAGACAAACTCAGAAGGTCAAGGGGTGTGTTTTTTTATGTCATGTGGAAGCGAGAGAGGAAAAGGAAAAAGAAAGGTGGGATAGATCTCAAGGAAGTCAAAGGAAGACAGTAAAGGAGCCAAGGGCTGAGAGGTGGGGAGTTAGGGGGAAGTGTTGAGGGTGATACTAGTCAAATCATATTGTTTATATGTGTACACGTTTGAATATGGAACAATAAATCCCATCATTATGTGCAACCATAAGGCACCAATAAAAAAATGTCGGGTCGGGAGCTTTCCTCATCCCAGAACTCTTTGGAGATGGAACTTTGGAAACAACAGTTTGATCCGTCTTCCTTCAGAACTGGCTTTGAATGAAACCTATTTTCCTACCCAAAAAGAAAGGGCCGTGCATGTACCTCACTGATTGATCATTCATCCACCATGCCAGAGACCCTGGGCTCAGTACACAGTGCATACACAAAAGCACCTGTCCTAAAATACAGATTTAGTTTTATAGTGTCATATAATCTGAACTAATGGAGGTATTATTTACTTTAACTTTTTGCTTTTTGGATGGAGAAATTAAACTTTATGTTTAAGGCTCTTGGAATGTGATAACATGAAGAAACATGCAAGCTATTTGCTCTTGATCTCAAGTAGCCTGTAGTTTAGTGAGGACTCTAAATCACAAGTATCAGTGTATACATTTAGTATGTATCCTTAAGATTGATAAAACATTACACACATAAGTGGGGCAGTATTTAATAAGTGACACAAGTATATAATAAATGACCCAAGAGTAGTGGGCGATATAATAGGCAAGTAGGGAGAGAAAATGTGTGGTTAGGTGTGTTAGGGAGGGCTTCCTGGAGAAAGGAATGGAGTCACTCTTACAGCTAGCTAATGACACCAGAACTGGAACTGGGCTGCTCTTTTCCCTGTGATGTGTTTGTATCTTCATAGATAGGGCAAGTGCTTAGGGACTCATCCTATAATTATTTTTTACCTAAAATTTTTCTTTTTTTGCATAAGCAGGCTCAGAAAGTAGCCTTTTCTACATTGCTCCTTTAAGGGTATCTTACTTGTAATCACCTGAACTCAGGGGTCACTCCAACCATAACTTCCCTAAAGACTTACTGACATAACTACATTTTTTCAGAAAGCAGCAGAATATTCACTTCAAATTAGAATATTGATAATAGTTTTATCTTTAACCCAATTGATTTTTTGTTGTTGTCGCTTTTTTCTTTTGTTTTTGCATTGTTATTCAATGCAAATAAAACCTTAACTTTAGCTGGGCAAGTACTAGGTATGCTCCTATAGTCCCAGCTAGTCAGGGGGCTAAGGCAGGAGGATCATCAGCCTAGGAATTCAAGGCCATGCTAGGCAACATAGTGAAACTCTTTTAAAACAAAAACAAAACAACCTTAGCCTTCTGGAACCCTTGGTCTAATTTTTCAGTTAGGTAAAAGTTTAACCTAAGCTACTTGAACATTGATTATTTTTCATGGAATTCTTTCCAAGATATGCTGTTTATTTTTCTGCTGTCTTGCAGGACACTTAATGTAATTTAACATTTTCTTGATGGCTTTAGTGTTCTAGTTACTAGCAGTGATTATGTGATATTTAAAATGTAGATTAGGGATTGACACGCGATGAACCACAGACCAGATGCTACCTGCCTCCTGTTCTTTTAAATAAACTTATTGAAACACAGCCACATCCATTTGTTGATATGTTGTCTGTGAGCTTTGAGTTAAAAAGGCAGAGTTGAATATTTGCCACAGAGACTATATGGTCCACAAACAATTACTTGGTAAACATTCACATAAATTTACAGAAAATATTTACTAACCTTCGACCTAGGTCTTGGGGTATTAGAACTAGAGGGAATGTAGTCCAGGCCTCTCATACTATCTTTGAGGAAACCAGGGGCAGGAGATTCTGACGTTGAGTGCCGTGTTTTACTGAGGCGAGTATGGGTGACTGGCTCCTCTCCACCCAGAGGATGGAACTGTTTACTGTCTGCTCTTGCACTGACACTTGCCCTCCATCACAGCGTCTGCTGCTCATGGCTTCCAGCCACTGTGGAACTCTTCTTCTCTCATCCCTTTCCCCCCCTTCAGTATGCTACCATGTTTTTCATGCTTTCTGCCAGGCTGATCTTTGCATCTAAGGTTTTCTAAACTTTATGATTTGTTACTAGACATTCAGTACTTCTTAGGTATAAGATTTTGATGTGATTTAATATTTTTTATGGACATTTCAGTGTCTAGAGTTACCCCTTGGGAAGATGAAATTTGACCAAAGTTACACATTTAGCCTTTCCATCATTAGAATACATTTTTCCTACTTGTATGAGGAATGAATTTCACTTATGAATAAATATTAATTTTAGGCTGTTGCAAAAATGGTTCAGCAGTGCTGTACTTATGTTGAAGAAATCACAGACCTCCCAGTCAAACTTCGATTAATTGATACTCTACGAATGGTTACAGAAGGAAAGGTGAGTTTTAAGTATCTATGTATGTGTGTATGTTTATTTTTATAAGAAATTGATTATGCTATCAGCTTGATACAGCTCTTATTATTTTTATACATTCCTTTCTAGTATCTTCCCATATGCAAATGAATATATTTAAATAATATCAGTCTTGGTATGACTAGATTTTCCTAGGAATTAGTGAACTTATTCCAGATTTTATGTAGCCTTTTAAAATGAATAGAAATTCTGTAGGACCAGGGTGTGGGGAGAAGGGTATTTTATACATGGGGGGAAATTATATACAAAGATAACCTAAGTAAAGGCACATGGTATATTTCAGAAACTTTAAGTATTTCAATGTTATTGAAAATTAAGATTTTGGGGAGTAGGGTGTGGAAGGGATTGCTACAGAGTGTCAAAATTCATTCAGTTGACTCTTTAGGTGATAGCTGTTTTTAATGTTTATTTTCTTAAAAATTATAAGTGTACTAACATTAGTTATTTACAAAAAATGCTCACAACTTTAATACTTAGTAAGGTCAGATATTTTTAAAGTAGTCTTATATATAAAGATGAATTGGGCTGGAGGTGTAGCTCACATGGTGGTAGAGCACATGCTTAGCTCGCATGATGTCCTGAGTTCAGTCCTCAGCACCAAAAAAAAGAAAAGAAAAAATAGATAGATAAATCAGACTTAGAGCATTGGTGACATTGTTGACATTGATCTGCATTTCTTCTTTATGAAGTATGTTATTTTTCAAATAATCAATTCTTTTAAAGCCATTTTCCATTTTTTATGCCATTTATATAGCTTGTTAAAACATAGTAATTTCGTATTTGGGTTCTGAAAGCAAAGCTGAAAAATAGTTTCATAGAGACATTTTCTTAAAATTGCATTTATGAAATGTGAAATGTCTCATAGCTTTATACAGGGCAGATAGAGTGCACAATAGCAGCAAGGTAAGTACTCTTATACCTAGTTTAATAATGGTTCAATTCAGCCTTTTAAATTTTAACACATTTTGGCTGTGGGTATCTCTTTGTGGTAGAGCATTTACTTGGCACATATGAGACCCTTGGTTCCATTCCCAGTGCTACAAAAAATAAAAAGCAAAACTCGATAAATTTTAACATTTTTCTACAAAAATTTTGATAATGTAAATTTCTTTTATTTGTAGATTTATGTTGAAATTGAACGTGCTCGACTGACTAAAACATTAGCAACTATAAAAGAGCAAAATGGTGACGTGAAAGAGGCAGCCTCCATTTTACAAGAATTACAGGTAAGATGCTGCATTTTGGAGTTTGTAAAGCGACTTGTTGAGTTGGCAGTGTCTTGTGCAAGTAGCTGACTTGGATGCCACATCACTTTTTGTTGAACCATCAAGAGTAAGAGTGAAAAATAGATAATTTGCTGACATCCTATCTAAAAATAAAAAGGTAAATTAAAAGGGATTGGGATGTGGCTTAGTGGTAAAGTGCCTCTGGGTTAAATTTCTAAGACAGAAAAAAATAGTTAATTCATGTACTGTTTACTTATGCCTTAGGAATATGGTATTAATTATTTTCTTTTTTGTTGTTGTTTTTTGTTTTGGGTACCAGGGCATAACCACTGAGCCATGTCCCCAGTCCTTTTTACTTTTTGACAGGCTTACTAAATTGTATAGGGCCTCAATAAATTGCTGAGGCTGGTCTCAAACTTGGAATCCTCCTGTCTCAGCCTCCTGTGTCACTGGGATTGCAGGTGTACACCACCACACCTGACTCATTATCTTCGTTCTTAATGAGTGTTTGATATCTGATAAATTTCTAGACCAAATTGGTTTTGAGGTATGTATGTCCCCCTATGTCTCTACCAACCACGGATGCTTTACCACTGAGTTACTATGTCCCTAGCCCTTTGAATTTTAATTTTATTTTGAGACCACTGGCAGGATCCTCTTGCCTCAGTCTCCCGAGTAGCTGGAATTATAGGCATGTGCCATGAACCAAATTAGTTTTAACAAAAAAAGAAAAATAACCAGGGCTTGTGGGTATGTCTCAGTAATAAAGCACTTGCTACTCTTCAGAAAGCCCAGGGATCAGTCCTTAGCACACAAAAAAAAAAGGAAATGAAAATCACTTTATAATTTGCCACATTTCAGAACAGTATTTTAAGAGAGGCCTTAAAAATGAGACAACAAAGAGCAAAAAAGTAATGAGAAAAGCTGTGGACTCTCTTAGTTGAAAAATGTGTGTATACTGTGACCACATTTTTTTAAGTCATTTTAATGAATTCAGACTCTGTCTCCAGTGTAATCTAGGACTCCCCAGATAAGAAACCTGTCTAGGGATGGGGTTGTGGCTCAATGGTAGAGTGCTTGTGTTGCACAGGTGAGGCACTGGGTTCAATCCTATAAATAAATAAAATAAAGGCATTGTGTTCACCTACAACTAAAAAAAAAAAAAATTTTTTTTTTAAAGAAAGAAAAAAAAAGTCATTGCCAAGAAGTGATAGAGCTTGGATTCATACTGGACCTGTTTGACTTCAAACTGTAGTTAGATTTTTATTAGTAGACTTTTAGAGTTTTAGGTTCACAGCAAAATTGAACACGAAGTACAGACAATTCCTGTGTATCTGCTGCCCCCCACCGCGGGGTATTCAACCTCCTCCACTATTGTGCTCCCCCACCAGAGTGATACATTGGTTACAGTCAGTCAGCCTCCACTGACTCATCATTATTACTCAAAGTCCATACGTTTGTTACGTTAGGGTTCACACTTGGTGTTGCATGTTCTGTGGGTTTTCAGAAATGTATACCACATATCACCTGTGGTCGTATCATTCAGCATAGGTTCTTTGTCCTAAAAATCTGCTCTTCCTATTCATCCCTTCCTCCCCAAGACCTTAGCAAACAAATGAGTTCTGTTTTGTTTTGTTTTTTAACATAGATGGACACAATGCATTTATTTTTATGTGGTGCTGAGGATCGAACCGAGTGCCTCATATGTGGTAGGTCAGTGCTCTACCACTGAGCCACAACCCCAGCCCAATGAGTTTTTTTTTTTTTTTTTTTTTTTTTTTAATTGTCTCATTTTGCCTTCCAGGTTCTGTTTTTCAACTAGGAGGGTCATGTGACAACATGATGCAACATCCTCTCTGATGTTTTTGTTTTGCCCACAAAAATCTCAAGCCTCCCCTAAAAGCTTCTAGGTTTAACTATCAGTTTACAGAATGGATATGGTAGGGACAGAGGAGCTTGTTAAATGATACCACAGGGATGCAATCAACAATATCTAGACTCTAGAAAAATATAAGATGATTGACCTGATTTCTTCATCAAGTAAAGGACAAAGAAAAAAGGAGGACTATAGCTACCAATTACAAATCTGAATCTATCTGGATTTTAATCCACCTTTTTAAAACATGAGACTCGGGACTGGGGTTGTGGCTCAGTGGTAGAGCACTTGCCTTCACATGTGAGGCACTGGGTTTGATCACCAACACCACGTTAAAAAAATAAATAAATAAATAAAAGGTATTATGTCCATCTACAACTAAAAATATTTAAAAAAATATATGTATATGATACTTGGACAATGACTAGATACTCAGTGATATAATGAATCTTATGTAAGTCTACATTTTACATCCATTTGCTGCATAAAGATTATTTAAATTGTAATTTCCCGAAGGTAATTAGCTTTTTATGTAATTGTCATTATTGTATGTTATTATTTGACAGACTATTTACTTTTGTTGCAATTCATAAAAATTCCTAAATATAAACTTATTTGGGGAATTACTCTGCTAGGTGGAAACCTATGGGTCAATGGAAAAAAAAGAGCGAGTGGAATTTATTCTAGAGCAAATGAGGCTCTGCCTTGCCGTGAAGGATTATATTCGGACACAAATTATCAGCAAGAAAATTAACACCAAATTTTTCCAGGAGGAAAACACAGAGGTGAGCATATCTGTGACTATGTGTTTATTTTAGAATTTGAGTAAGACCCATGAACCCCAATTTATTTTGTCAAATTTTTTTCAGAAATTAAAGTTGAAATACTATAATTTAATGATTCAGCTGGATCAGCATGAGGGATCTTATTTGTCTATTTGTAAACACTACAGAGCAATATATGATACTCCCTGTATACAGGCAGAAAGTGAAAAGTGGCAGCAGGTAAGATATTCTAATAATTGACATTGACAATTAATTGTCATTAGTTAATTGACATTAGTTAGAAGATCTTGGATTTTTTTTTTCAAGACATTGTAACTGTAGCTTATGTGCAGTTCTGTGGTGCTTCTTTCTATTCATTGTGTGATATTCAGTATATCTATTAGACTAAGTGGGCAATAATTTAAATCACATATCACTTTTGAAGAACTGTAGGCTTAATGTTTCTTTTTTGTTTTTTTGTTTTGTTTTGTTTTTTGTAGCACTGGGAATTGAACCCAGGGCCTCTGCCACTGAGCTGTATCCCCGTCCTTATTTTTCATTTTGAGAGAGGCTCTCCTTACTTAGGCTTGCCCTTGGGACCCCAGCCTCCTGAGTTGCTGAGATTATAGGTGTGCATCATGGTATCCAGTTTAAAGTTTCTTATGTACAGCTAAACACTTACTAACAAAGGTCACAAATAAGTTTCAGTATTATTTTGGAAATTTCTTTTACAAAGGCTGTTTTAAATAGCTTGTGTGTATATTCCATGTTTATGTTGCCAGTTTACTTTAAGAATTTTTCCTGCGTACATTTGTCAAAAGTGAATGTTAAAAAAAATGTTAGTTGGGTTGGGGATATAGCTCAATTTGGTAGAGTGCTTGCCTTCCATGTATAAGGCCCTGGGTTCAATCCCCAGCACCACAAAAAATAAAATAAAATAAAAAACAAAAAATGTTAGTTGAGGTAGTAATTTAAGTTAGCAAATATTTATTATAATGGATTTATAAAAATTAAATGTTACCGAAAGAAATGAAAAATGCAGCCTGGTAAGAATTTTTTCCTCTAGTACTTTTTGTGTTTGTGTGTATGTGAGGATTGAATTCCTTAGTTCTTAGCCACTGAGCCACATCAGCAGCCCTTTTTATTTTTTATTTTGAGACCACATTTGGTAAGTCCTAGGCCTTGCTACGTTACTAAAGCTAACCTTGAATTTGAGATCCTCCTGCCTCAGCCTCCTGAGTCACTGAGATTATAGGCATGTGCTACTGGGCCCGGCTCCCCTTAGTACTTTTGGAGTGCAAAATTAAAAATTTATGTATGATGATTCCATAATTTTTCAGTTCTTGCCAAAATTTCCATTACATTTTTAGTCTTGCATATAACCTGTTGTGTTCAACATTTTTAGGCTCTGAAAAGTGTTGTTCTCTATGTTATCCTGGCTCCCTTTGACAATGAACAGTCAGATTTGGTTCACCGAATAAGTGGTGACAAGAAGTTAGAAGAAATTCCCAAGTACAAGTAAGTGCTTTTGTAATTAGCATAGTGTGTCTCATTAGAAACATCATTTTGAAAGAAAATTGTCTCACCTGAGTGTATATGTCTTTCTTGGTTGCTGACAGATTGTACTAGAGCATTATGTTAAGCAAAATAAGCCAAACTCACAAAGTTAATGGTTCTGTTTTTTCTCATGTGTGGAAGCTAGAGATAATTAAGTGATGGGATGTTTTTAGTATTGCATTAGAAATTAACATAATGAGATTATAACAGTTTATTCTGAACTACTTATTTAGAAGTTTTGTATCAAGCTGACTTGATCAGCTTTTGATTAATTAGGCCCCCCCCCCTTTTTTTTTTACACAATACCTTTTGTTTGCTTATTTGTATGTGGTGCTGAGGATTGAACCCAGTGACTCACACATGCTAGGCAAGTGCTCTACCACTGAGCAACAACCCCAGCCCCTAATTAGCCCTTTTTATAAAGTTGTCATTAATAGTTCAGGACTTAGGTTTTTTGGAAGTACACATTTCTGATAATCTATCAAATATAAAATAGACAGGCTTCACAAGAAGCATGATGGGGGCTGGGGATATAGCTCAGTTGGTAAAGTGCTTGCCTTGCAAACACAAGGCCCTGGGTTCAATCCCCAGCACCGCAAAAAAAAAAAAAAAAAAAAAGCAGCAGCAGCATGATGGGCTTTTACAGTTTAAGAGGTTTTTATATCTGTTTCATTGTGTTTGTTTACAGTTACTTCAGAGATTGACAGGCAAGAGCAGAATGTTAAGTAGGGGAATGCTCTGTTATCTGAAATGCTTCAGATGAGAAATGTTTCCAAGTTCAGCCTGTCACATACCTGTAATCCCAGAGACTCAGGAGGTTGAGGCAGGATTGTGAGTTCAAAGCCAGACTCTGCAACTTATTGAAAACTGCCTCAGAATAAAAAATAAAAAGACTTGGAGGTGTAACTCAGTGAAAAAGTGTCCCTGGGTTCAGTCTCCAGGACCACAAAAAAAAACAAAAAAAAAAAAAGTTTCTGATTTCAGAGTTTATTGTTTTTGAAATATCTGCCTATACATAATGTGATATCTTGGGGAATGGGACCTAAGTCTAAATACAAAATTTGCTTGTTTCATGGATACCTCATAAACGTAGCCTGAAGGTAATTTCAGCAGTGCTTTTCCCCCTTATTTTCTATTATTTTTCTGTAATTACACATAATGGCGTCATTATTACATATTCATACGTGCACATGTTATAACAGTATAATTTGGTCAGTGTCATTCCCTAGTATTTCCTTTCCCTCCCCTTCACCCTTTCTGTGGTCCCTTTACTCTGTTTTCCCTTCCATTTTCATGAAGTCCATACCACTGCCTTTTTTTTTCCTTTTTCCTCTCTGTCTTCCACATCTGAGAGAAAACAGAACCCTTGACTTTGTTTGGTTTATTTTGCTTAACATAATGCTTTCACGCTCCATCCACTTTCCTCCAAATAACATAATTTTATTCTTTATGACTGAATGATATTCCATTATGTATATATCCACATTTTCTTTTTCCATTCCTCTGTTGATGGACACCTCGGCTCCTAGGCTGGTTCTATAGTTTGGCTATTATGAATTGTGCTGCTATAAACATGGTATGCATGTGTCATTGTAGTATAATGACTTTCTTTAGGATAGATATTGAGGAGTGGTATATCTGGGTCATATGGTGGTTCCATTCCTAGTCTTTTGGGTTTTGTTTTGTTTTGGTGCTGAGATTGAACCCAGGGACACTTAACCACTGAGCCAAATTGCCAGCCCTCTTTTATATTTTATTTAGAGACAGGATCTCACTGAGTTGCTTAGCACTTCACTTTTGCTGAGGCTGGCTTTGAACTCGTGATTCTCTTGCCTCAGCCTCCCAAGCCTCTGGGATTACAGGTGTGCAACATCATGCCTGGCTTTTATTTATTTATTTATTTTTAATACTGAGGATTGAACCTACCACTGAGCTACATCCCCAGCCTATTTTTTATTTTGAGACAGGATCTCACTGAGCTGCTGAGCCTGGCCTTGAACTTGGCAGTCTCTTGTCTCAGCCTCACAAGCAAGCTAGGATTATAGGTGTGCATGTACCACACATGGCTTCCCTTCCTGGTCTATTGAGGAAACCCCATACTGATTTCCATAGTGGTTGTATTATTTTACAATCTCACCAACAGTGTAAGTGTTCCTTTTTTTCCCACATCCTCTCCAGTGTTTATTATGTTCATATTCTTCCCCTCCCCGCTTTAGTACTAGAAATTGAACCTGGGGGTACTCTATCACTGAGCTACGTCTCCAGGCCTTCTTAAATTTTAAGACAGGGTCTCATTAAATTGCCAAGACTGGCCTTGAGCTTGTGATACTCCTCTCCACGCTTCTGAGTAGCTGGGATTTATTGGCCTGTGCCACCACACTGGGTTTATTGTTTGTATACTTGATGGCTGCCTTTTTAACTGGAGTGAGATGAAATCACAGTGCAGTTTTGATTTGCATTTCCATGATTGCTAAAGATGTTGAGCATATTTTCATGTGTTTTTTTGTCCATTTGTATTTCTTCCTTAGAGACGTGTCTGTTCAATTCATTTGCCTATTTACTAATTAGGTTATTTGAGTTTTTTGTTGAAAGTTTGAGTTCTTTATATATTCTGGATATTAATCCTGTTTTAGAAGATTAGCTAATAAAGATTTCCTCCCAATCTGTAGGTTCTCATTTTACATTCTTGTTTCTTTTGCTGTGCATAAGCTTTTTAATTTGATGCCATACCATTTATTAATTCTTGATATTATTTTTGGAACTTTAAGGGTTCTATGAAGAAATCCTTGCCTGCACCTATATGTTGGAATGTTGACCCTCTTTTTTTTTTGGGGTACTGGGGATTAAACCCAGGGCCTTGTGCTTGCGAGGCAAACACTTTACCAACTGAGCTATATCCCCAGCCCAACCCTCTGTTTTCTTGAAGGAGTTGGAAAGATTCTGACTTAATTCCTAAATCTTCGATCCATTTTGAGTTAATTCTTTGTGCAAGATGTGAGAGAGGGATCAAGTCTCATTCTTTTCCATATGGATAACATCAGTTTTCCCAGCACCATTTGTTAAACAGGCTTTTTTGCCAACATATATTTTTGGCGCCTTTGTCAAGAATCACTGTATCTATGCATGTTTGTCTCTGTGTCTTTTCTGTTACCTGCTCTGTGTCTGTTTTATGCCAGTAAAGTTTACTATACTTCTGTAGTTTAATTTGAAATAAGGTATAATGTGATGCCTCCAATATTGTTTTGCTTAGAGTTGCTTTGGCTATTCTGGGTCTTTTATTCTTCAATGAATTTTAGGACTTTTTTTTTTTTCCTAATTCTGTAAAAAATGTCATTGATACATTGTTGGATATTGCATTGAATCTGTATTTTTGGTATTATGGCTATTTTAATAATCTTATATGCCTGTCCATAAACATGGGAGTTCTTTCCATCTTCTGTTGTGTTCTTCAGTTTCTTCAGTGTTCTAAAGTTTTTGTTATAGATGTCTTTCATCTCCTTGGTTAAATTTATTCCTAGGTTATTGTTGCTTTTTTTGTTTTGTTTTGAGGCTATTGTGAATGGTATTTTCCTGATTTCATTCGCAACAGATTCATGATTGATGTATAGGATAGCTATTGATTTTTGTGTGTAGATTTTTGTATCCTGCTATTTTGTTGAATTTATTATTTAACTCTAGCAGTCTTCTGGTGGAGCTTTTTGGATCTTCTCAGTATAGGATCACCTGTATCATCTATGATAATTTGACTTCTTCCTTTCTTATTTTTATCCTTTTTATTTTCTTCTCTTGCCTAATTGCTTTGGCTAGAATGTTGGTTTGGTGTTTTTTTTGTTTTTTTTGTTTTTTTTTTTGGATACTGAATCTCACTAAGTTACTAAGGCTTACGATCCTCCTGCCTCAACTTCCTGGTCACTGGGATTACAGGTGTGCACTGACTGTGGCTAGAATTTCTAGTATTATATTGAATAGGAGTGGTAAGAGTGAATGTCCTGTCTTCTTGCAGTTTTAGGGGAAATACTTTCAGTTTTCCCCATTCACTGTGATGCTGGCTTTCTATTTGTCATATGATATTGAGGTAGAGTCCTTCTCTCCCTAGTTTTTATCATGAGTAGGTGGTGAATTTTGTTGAAGTCTTTCTTTGCATCTATTCAAATGATTGTGTCATTTTTCTTAATTTTTCTAAATGATGAATTACATTTATTGATTTGAATATGTTAAACTCATACTTTTTAAGGGAGTTACTGGAGATTGAAATGAGGGACACTTTACCACTGAGCTAAATCCCTAGCTCTTTTTCTTTTTTTTTTTTTTTTTTTTTTTGCCGTACTGGCGATCGAACTCAGGGCCTTGTGCTTGCAAGGCAAGCACTCTACCAGCTGAGCTGTCTCCCCAGCCCTATTTTTTTTCTTTTGAGACAGGGTCTAGCTAAGTTGCCAAGGCTGGCCTTGAACTTGTGACCTTCCTGACCCAGCCTCCTGAGTCACTGACATTACAGGTGTATGCCACCATGCCCGGCTCATATAATTTTTTTTTTTTTTTTTTTTCTGGTGCTGGGGATTGAACCCAGGGCCTTGTGCTTGCGAGGCAGGCACTCTACCAACTGAGCTATATCCCCAGCCCCTCATATAATATTTTTAATAATTTTGTACATGAGACAAAGTTTATGTATATTGAACCATCAGAAAGCAAAAGTAGGGCTGGGATTGTGGTTCAGTGGTAGAGCACTTGTCTAGCGTATTTGATGCACAGGGTTCGATTCTTAGCACAGCATATAAATAAAATAAAGGTCCACTGACAACTAAAAATAAATAAATAAATAAATAAAGCAAAAGTGTCACTATTACATCATTATTCCTGTGACTTTCTGTGCCACCAAAAATCAAGTCATTTTCTTATACTTATTTACACCTAAGTTCAGCATTTTAAAATTAATCACAGACTACCTTCAAATTTATGAAATCCAGTGTAGAATTTCTAATTGGCATTACGTCAGCTCTCAAGATTTCAGACTTCAGAGCATTTTGGATTTTTGGATTAGGGATGATAAAGCTGTGTTAGATGATACTTCATTTCAATAGATTTGGAATATTAAATTATATGTAATTTACAGGGATCTTTTAAAGCTTTTTACTACAATGGAGTTGATGCGGTGGTCCACACTTGTTGAAGACTATGGGATGGAATTAAGGAAAGGTTCTCTTGAGAGTCCGGCAACTGATGTTTTTGGTTCTACAGAAGAAGGTGAAAAAAGGTGGAAAGACTTGAAGAACAGAGTTGTCGAACATGTAAGAATCTGCATGATAGAGATGCCAGTTTTTATTTTAACCTTTAACTAATGAATTTACATTTCTGTATCATCTTAGAATTAAATGTTGGTAAATTTAAGCTTTTTTTTTTTTTTTTTTTTTTTTTTTTTTTTGAGACCAGGGTGCCAGGGATAAAACTCAGGGACACTCGACCACTGAGCCACATCCCCAGCCCTATTTTGTATTTTATTTAGAGACAGGGTCTCACTGAGTTGCTTAGCGCCTCACTTTTGCTGAGGCTGGCTTTGAACTCAAGATCCTCCTGCCTCAGCCTCCCAAGCTGCTGAGATAACAGGTGTGCATCATCACATCCAGCTAAACTATTGTTTTTTAAATTTGGTAATCAAATGATTCTTTAGGATGTTATTTTTTTATTCTAATTAGTAGGATATTATATTTTTAATTCTTCACTTAAGATTTGCTTCCCCTTTATACCCTAGGTAGTAGTAATGTAAAGTCTTGTTCAAATGTGTGCTCTGTATTTCCCATAGTGTTCAGAGCTTAACTCATCTATCTTGTCTTTTTTTTCCTCTTAATTTTGACTTTTCAGAAAAGGTAACTATATTTTAGAATATTTTATTTGGGGAAGACCTCTCAAGAATACAAAATATTGTAGTGTATAAACTACAAAGAGAGCTGGGTGTGATGGACCACACCTATAATCCTAGTTACTCAGGACACTAGAGCAGGTGGGTCAAAGGTTCGAGCCCAGCCCAGGCAGCATAGCAAGACCCTGTCTCAAAAGTCAAACACCAGAAGGCTTTTCCTAAGAAGGGAAGAAGATATGTTTTCACTCTAATGCTTACTTGCTCATCGTGAAAATGGGTAATATGTCTTAAACTTGAACTTTGATCTTCACAGTATTACTACACTGAATGTGTCAATATTGATTCATTCACATAAGAAATATTTCTTGTGAGCTGTCTGTGTAGCAGATGCTATATAAAGTGTTGGGGCACATAGGAGAATAAGAGACCATCCCCTACATCAAGAAGCTTGAAAGTCAACTGGACATGGTAGTTCATGCCTGTAACCCCAGCATCTCAGGAGGCTGAGGCAGGAGAATCTCAAGTTTAAGGCCAGCCTCTACAACTTAGCAAGTTTCTCTCACAAAATAAAATTTTAAAAAGTTTAAATATGAGGCTCAGTGGTAGAGATACCTAGTACTAGGAGGTGGGATGGGAAGAAGCTTCTTAAAAATCTTAAGTAAACCATTTGTGTACAGTGTGTCAAAATGTATTCTGTCATGTATAACTAGAACAAATTTTGAAAAAATCTTAAAATGTGTTTATAAGTAAAAATATGATATTGTGGTACAAGTATGTAGCAAGTAGATTGGGGCATAAGGAGAGAATTGACTGGTTCTACCTGGAGGAAAGGTCACACTAGATAACGTGTGAATTGATGACTGTGATAAGATTCGCAAAAGGAAGTAGTGGTCATAAAACAAGGGAGAGCAGCCGTTTAAGCAGACGCAGTAGTCCGAGCAAAAGTATGGGGGCATCAGGGCATTTAGAAGGAAGGAAGGAGCCATGGGAAGGGTCTGGATCATGCACATTTTGTGCATCTACTAGTGAAAACTTTTGACTAAGAATATAATGTCCAGGCTTATATTTTACAGGTCCCTCTGTGCATATGGAAAGTAGATTTAAAGATACAAAACTAGAAATTGGGCACCATGACACAAACCTGTAATCCCAGCTACTCAGGAGGCTAAGTCAAGAGGATTGAAAAGTTTGAGGCCAATCTGGGCAACCTAGGGAGACATTATCTCAAAGTATAAAATAAAAAAGGTTGGGGATGTGGCTCAGTGGTAGAGCACCCCCAGTACAATCCTACAATCCCCAGTTCCAAAATAAAGATAGAATACAGAAGATGAGAAGATTAGTTAAGTCAAGGGCTATATGGATGTGAATAAAGGTGGTAGCCAAGTGATTCCCAGGGGACGTGTGCAGTGGAATTGTTTGAAGGAAGAGAATGAATAGAATGTGGCCACTGGTGCAATTTAAAGGGTGATGGGAAAGATGGAGCCTAGAGTGCATCTTGGCTCCCAGGGAGGTTGGTGTTGCTGTCAGCCCTGGTGCCAACGCAGGTGTAACTGCTTCAGAGATGAGTCCATTCTGCTCTGCACTCTGCCCCGTTTTTCCTTCAAGTGTTGGTGTTTTGTTGAGAACACTAAATATTAATCACAGGGAGTCTCTGTGTCTTAATTCCAGTGTCATTTCCATGGAAATTAGAAAACTTAAGTCACCTTTAAGTAGTCAGACTGGTGTAAAGTGATGGATTTCTAAGTTGCCCCCCCCCCCTTTTTTTTTTTTTAGTTTTAACCATTAAAACATTTGTGTCATAATTAGTAAAGCTTAATTTTAGATTCTTGGGCTTAGCAAAAATATTTTAGTACAGTTATAATTTGTAATCACTAATGAAAGCAAGCATAGATTTTTAACTGTATATTTATTGAGTTGTATAATGTACTAAATAATTCACAAATAACTACAGACATCAAAGGATCGCCACATTTATTTTTGTTTTTAAAGTTTAGAACCAGCCTCCTTCTGGAGGCAGGCTATCGAAAAAATAAAAGTTTTGAGTCTGACATTGTAAGTAAACTTACTTGAATATGAAAATAAATAGACTTTCAACCTTACTAACAGCTACTATGTGTCCCCCTGCCCTCTGTCCTGTATCTAGAATATTAGAATAATGGCCAAATATTATACTCGGATAACAATGAAAAGGATGGCACAACTCCTCGATCTGTCTGTGGATGTAAGTAGGAAACATCTTCCTCTGCGTTATCTAACCATTTTGATTATCAGTCACCTTGTAAACATTAAATGAGAAAAATATTTTTTTTTATTAATTTTAAGTTTTGATTAAAGAAAGTTTCTCAACCTTGAGCACCAAAAAATAGACTAAGTAATAATTTTATACTGATATTATTTATGCTAATTAAAATATTCACTTAAGAGATGAGGGCTATGGCCCAGTGGTCTGGGTTCAATCCCCAGAATACTCCTCAGCCCACCCACTAAAAATCCTTCACTTAAAAAATACTTGTTTTACATTGATTAATTTGAAGTCCAACATGTATAGATAATAAATATGTTTCAGTTTCCACAAAAATGAACTTCACAAATAGAATATGTGAGTAGGGGCTGGGGCTGGGGCTGGGGCTGCAGCTCAGTGATGGAACGCTTTCCGAGTGTGCACAGTCCCTGAGTTCAGTCCCCAGCATCTCAAAAAGAGGGGGAAATCTGAGGAAGACTTGACTACCTTCTACCTGAAAAGGACTTTTTAGAGGAGTACTGCATTCAGGTTTGCATTTTATGCTGACGGAATGTACACTAGCACCCATAGACATGGCAGTGTGTGGAAATGGCCTGGGAAGCCCTTTCTGTAGGAGGATCGGGGAACACAAGGCTTGGTTATCTGGTTGCTCACGGATGAGGATGCTAAGTCTTAGAAGCAATATGTCTTATCCATGGCTGGGTGCCAGGGGGTAGAGCAAGTATTCTAAACTGGCAACAAACTGTGCTGAAGTACCTCTCAAGGGGAAATACAGAGACGGGAATAAACTGACTTGCTGGTGGCCCTGGCTCTGTTCCCCTGCACCAGTGGTCCTGCGCCTGGAGGGATGCACTGCACTCGGCCTGGACCCTGGAACTCAGGTTCCCTTCATTCCTTTGACTGTCATACCATAAGTACATTAGTTATGATAAGTACATTATCTTTTTACAGTCGGCAGCTCCTGTTAGTAATGGATTTTAACTTTGCATATTCTTGGATGAAGAATTTAGAAAATGCTTTCCTTGAGTTTTGTTTATCATGTGTGATTATTCTGTCTTAATCCAATTTGTCTTTCTCTTGCAGGAGTCAGAGGCTTTTCTCTCAAATCTAGTAGTTAACAAGACCATCTTTGCTAAAGTAGATAGGTTGGCAGGAATCATCAACTTCCAGAGACCCAAGGATCCCAATAATTTATTAAATGACTGGTCTCAGAAACTGAACTCATTGATGTCTCTGGTTAACAAAACTACACACCTTATAGCCAAAGAGGAGATGATACATAATCTACAATAAGGATCCCATTGCTTTTAGAAAAGAGATGAAATAGGAAGTCATTAAAAAAAAAAACAAAGACTGTTATCATGGTGTATATGTTGGTTTCTTTTTTTTCTTTCTTTTTTTTTTTTCCTATTCTCTGCTTCTTTATCTAAAATTTTAAAATAGTGAATGTGTTTGAGGCTCTTTTGACCTTTTGTTTCCCTAGTTTCATTAACTCTGCATTTGCGATTGGTGCAAAAATACACGTTTCTGTTGTCTGAATACACAAAGAATTGTGCCATAACTTACCCAAGTATGTTTTTCTGTCATTGAAAAACTTTTTAGCTATTTGTTTTCATTCAACTAACAACTATATAATAATAAAAGCAGTATATGTGTGTTTACTTTCTATGGTTACCTCTGCTTCTAAATGTTTTGTGGGGTAGTGATTTCACAAGTGTTTTTGTTGTTGTTTTGGTCCTGGGCATGGAACCCAGGGCCTTGGGCATGCTAGCCAAGTGCTCTGCCACTGAGTTACATCCTCAGCCCCTTTGACGAGCAGTTTTTATTTTGGGTCCTTTATTTTATTTTTTTATTTTTTGCCAGTACAGAGAATTAAACCTAGGACCTTACACATGCTAGGCAAGTGCTCTCCCACTAAGCTATAAGCTGTGTCCCCAGCCACCAGCCACTTTTTAAAATTTGAGACAGGATCTTTCAGATTGCCCAAGCTGTCTTCAAACTTGGCCTTCCTCCTGCCTCAGCCTCCCAAGTAGCTGGAATTACAGGTGTGTGTAATCATACCCGTATGACAAGTATTTCTTAAATAAATTGTTGTGAAGCTAAAAGTGACTTAGGAAATTGAAAAGGTTCCATAGAGTACACAAGAACATTTGGGAACATTTGGGATAGAGTTTTGATTTTTATTGGTATTATTTAGTACCATGACAGGAAGTCACTAGATGGAGTATATATGAAGTGATCTAGTGGGCTGTAGACATTTTTATCTTTAATCAAGCTGTTTTCAATCACAGTAGTTTGCTTATTTTTATCTCTCTTCCCATGACCAGTTATTTAACAAAATCAATTGACATCATGTTAACATAGGCTGTTGGGTTTATCCTATGTAAAAGTAGTGACTTTTTTTTTTTTTTTTTTTTTGTTCTATTCCTTTGTCACCACCTTCTTTGTAATGGACTTAAAGTAACAAAGTTATTTTTATAAGGCTTCTTTATGGTTTTTATTTATAGGTCTAATTATGTCATTAAAATTACAAATTCACTATCTCTTTAGGAACTTCAGTTCCATTGTATGATGCTGAATAATCTAATTTTTTCATGCTTAAATGACAAAAATACTTTCAGGCCACCCTCATAGAAAATGGTATGGTCATTTTTTTTCCCCACAGAATTAAAAATTTTACTGTCAAAAGAAACATCTGAAATCAATTAGCATCAGCAAAATTTGGACTTTTTAAAAAATCTGATTTATTTCAGAGAAAATAGGAAAATAAAACACTGTCAAAAAGTTACTGAAAATGATGTTTAAGTGAAGAAAGTGTGAGGTCTACTTTTTTAAAAAAATGAAAGGAAAACTAAGCATTCTAGAAATGACATTTCTCATAATTTCCCATTTAATGATCACTAAATTATCCTATTTCATGATCCCCAAGGCTTGGGACGGTTGTAGGACCTCTGAAATATTTATGTTCTGAGTCATTGTGAATAATGACATATAGAGGAATTTTTATTCTTGTGAAATTTAATGCATTAGTCACATTAATAGCATCAACATCTGCTCTCACTTATCTTTAAAAAACTAACCAAAATTATGGCAAGTTTAGAAACAGAAGTTCACACCAGCAATAAGAATATGGTTCTAATTTTCTTTTGAATGAAAAGGGCAGAAAAAATCATTTTGCATTGTTGATTTATAAGTGAACTTGGAGCTAATGTGAATCTACATCTTGGGACTCATTACCTCTGGGCCTGCCAAACCTAGACTGGCTAAATGGTACTATAGAGATCCCGAATATTCCTCTTTGGTTTTCACTAAACATGAATACTCTCAAACTGGGCTCTTCCTGGGTTATGATTTGGTGCCATTTGTAACTGCCCTGGTGACCAAATCTCACTTGTATTAATAAGCTGCTCATCCATTTATTGCCCTTTTCAAAAATTCAAAAGTCAATCAAGAAGATTTATTATTTACCAGATTCTTAGTCTTAAAAAAAATTCCATTATAAGGTAGTCAGAATTTGAGATATTCAAAACCTACATGAATCTTGTTTACATTTCAGACCTAAAGTTCATGACAGCTACTTTGTTTTAGATGTGAGGAAGATTATACTTGATTCATTATAATTTTCATTAATTTACTAATCAGCAGTCAGGTGATGAAGCTTTTTTTTTTAATGAATCACCTTAGATTTCCAAATAATGTTTTTATTTTAAAATCCAGTAGCTGTTTCTGTAATTACCTTCATTTTCCATATGTTTATTGTTGAGTCATTGAGAAACATATTTAAAATTTATATAGTTCATTCTGTGTAAGTTAAATGTATTATAAAAGTACATGTTTTTGATTGTTTTTAGCTTCTGGATATAGCAGCAATAAAAATACAAATTTGTGAGTATTAAAACCTAGAGAATAAACTCATACTTGAAAAGGTCAGTTCTCTTTTCAATTCTCTTTCTTCTAAAACAAACAAAAAACCATAGATAATTTTCATGTTTTTATTTTCCTAAAGTCATCTCTCTGCAACCCTTTGTTTTGATTTTTATTAAGACTTTGTTTTTTAGGTCAGTTTTAGGTTTATGTGGAACTGAGTGGAAGGTGCCCCATGTCCCAAGTAGCCCTTCCACATGTGTGCAGCCTCCATCTTCAGCGTCCCAACAGAGGATGCATTAGTTACAGTCCACCAACCTGCACTGACACATCATCACCCAAGGTCCACAGTTACTGGAAGTCATTCTTGGTGTATATTCTGTGGTTTCAGAGAAATGTACAGTGGCACGCATCCACCATTACCATATCAGCATTATTTTCAATGCCACCAAAAGTCTCTGTTCACACCTCCCCCAGTCCTTGGCAACCACTGATTTTTTTTTTTTTTTTTTTGGTACTGGGGATTGAACCAGGGGTGTTTGAACACTGAGCCACATCCCTGACCCTCCCACCCCCTGCCTTTTTTTTTTTTTTTAAGTGACAGGGTCTCACAAAGTTGCTAAGGCTGGCTTTGAACTCACTATCCTCCTGCCTCCGCCTCCAGAGCTGCTGGGATTACGGGTGTAGGCCACTGAACCCAGCCCACTGATGTTTTTACCGTTTCCATACCTGTCTTCACAATGCCACATAATTGGAGTCATAGTATATGGGCTTTTTCATATTGGCTTCTTAATGTGCATTTAAATTTTCTCTTTTTCCCTCAAGTACTGGGGAGTTAGCACAGTGGCGCTCTACTTCAGAGCTGTAGTCCCAGCCCTGGTATTTTGAGAGCCAGTGCTGCTAAGTTGCCAGGGCTGTCTTCAAACCTGTGATCTTCCTACTTCAGCTTCCCCAGGTGCCACCACACCTGGTTCCTCCATGTCTTACGGCTTCATAGCTTTTTTTGCACTGAACAATAGTACGTTGTTGATGGTACTCGGTTTATCCACTCACCTACAGATGGACATCTTGATTTCTTGCAAACTTTGATGATTATAAATAAAGCTGCTATAAACATTTGTGTGCAGGTTTTTCTGGGTATATACATCTTCAGTTCTTCTGGATAATCTAACCCTATTTCAAGCAGTGGGAAAACATTACATGTTTTTTTCAAAAGTCAACTAATTTACTTTCTTCCTAAATTCTCACAGGGTTGATGACTTAGATCGCACCTTATTATGCCCTTGACCAGTGGTTCTCCAAATTAACACATCAGAGCACCAACAGGACTTGTTAAAACACCTATTTGGGGCTTCAAACTGGGTTTGACTGCAGGTCTGGGATGAGGTCCTGGAGTTTTCCACCAAGTTCTCAGATGATACTTAAGCAGTCTGGTTCATGGACCACTCTTTGAGAACTATTCCTCCTAAGAACACTAAATGTAAAGTGCTACCAAAAAAAAAAAAAAAAACTTTTTAAAATTTATTTTGTCACGGTGTGGTGGCACACACCTGTAATCCCAGCTACTCGGGAGGCTGAGGCAGGAGGATCATAAACGAGCTCAGCCTCAATAATTTGGCAAGACCCTATCTCAAAAAGAGGGGTAGAGATAGGGTTTTTAAAAAAAAAAGAAAAAAGTTCCTGGCTCAATCCCTGTCCGAGCCCTCGCCCGACCCTGCCTTGCCACGTGTGGAGCTAAGATGGCGCCTGCGGACGCTGGGGGCCAGCCTCCTGCACCGGCGGCTGCCAGCACTGTCCGCTCCACCGCATGACGCCCAGGCATGCCTCCTGGCTCCTGCTCTCTGCGCCCACCGCATCAGTCGCCATAGAGCTCTGGCGCCCTTGCCCTGATTGGCTTTTGTACTTGATATCAACTGGACTCACCTCCCTAATAAACGAGGCTTCACCGGGCCGCCGACTCGTCTCCATTCCTCTGGCTCCTGCCTCCCAATCCCGGCTCCCCCTCCAGGTTCCCGTTGTAGTGCTGCGGGTCGCACGGTTGGCGCCCAGCTTGGGGCTGGCCGGGGAATTCGGAGGGAAGAGGCGTCTAATCCATCGGCTGAACAAAGCGAAAGTCAGTCCAAGAAGGATCGCGGGGGAGCCTGTCGTGCTGCTCACAAAGGTGCAGAACCGCCTAATTATGGGGCAAGAATTAAGTGGGCATGAAATTTTTGTTAAGCAATTAAAAGAAGCCTTAAAGACTCGAGGAGTAAAGGTTAAGAGTGATGATCTTTTTAAGTTTTTTGACCTTATTAAGGACACCTGTCCTTGCTTCCCACAAGAAGAAAACATTGATATAAAAAGATGGAATAGGGTAGGAGATGCCTTGGGGGACTTTCATAAAACATTTGGCCCAGATAAGGTTCCTATTACAGCTTTTGCTTACTGGAATCTCATAAAGGATCTTTTAGAACATACAACAGATAATTCTGACATAGCGGCAGCTGTCCCTCAGACAGAAGGCATTTTAAAAACAGCATCAAAAGAGGATCTTCGGGGAGAGCCCTCCGAGGATAAGGGGGCATAAATCTTATTTCCCTTGAGAGTGAAGTTGAGGAAGTTACAAGTCCCTTTCCAGATGCAGGCGGCACAGACGTTAAAAAGAAAGCTCAACATCAGGTGGAAGCTCCACCTAAAATGTATCCTTTACTGGCTCATTTTAAAGAGCCTTCAAACGAGAATAAAATAGACAATGAGGAAGTTGATTGGGACCTCATAAATGAGGAAGCCTCAAAATATCATAATCCCGACTGGCCGCCTAAACAAGGACAGTCCGTTTTCTCACACCCACCTCCCTATCGCACGCCCTCTGCTCCTATGGCAATGGCAGTAATAGATCCAAAGGAAGACCTTAAAGAAAAAATTAAACATTTAGAGGAACAACTAAAACTAGAGGAACAATATCAAGTTCTGATGACTAGGTTACAAAAATTAAAGACGAGCAATGAGTCAGCGCCCACTCCTGATGGATTTAAAAGGGATATTCGCCCCCAAATTCTACCTGGACAACAGTGTCCAAGAGGAGTTCCCTTAACAGAGATTTCAAACCCCCTCCTCTAAGTGCTTCCCCTGTTACTGAGACCAGGGATAATCAGGGACAACCCTGGAGGCACCACACTGGCTTTGATTTTACTGTCATAAAAGAATTAAAAATTGCTGTTTCTCAGTACCGGGCTACAGCGCCATACACCCTTGCTATTTTAGACTCCATAGGAGAAAATTGGTTAACACCACAGGATTGGAATACTTTAGTCAGAGCCACCCTGACTGGAGGTGCCTTCTTGCTTTGGAAGTCTGAATATTTTGAAAATTGCAAAGAGACAGCTAAAAGAAATCAACAGGCGGGAAATGGGTGGACTTTTGATATGCTCACTGGAGTAGGTGATTTTGAAACCACGGACAATCATATGCAGTATGACCCTGGAGTATATGCTCAGATACAGGCGGCAGCCACTAAGGCCTGGAAAATTGCCTGTTAAGGGAGACATCAGCATGTCCCTTACAGGAGTCAAACAAGGCCCCAATGAGCCTTTGTGACTTTGTTCATAGACTTATAACAACGGCTGGCCGTATTTTTGGCAGTTCGGATGCAGGCCTTGACTATGTCAAGCAACTTGCTTATGAAAATGCCAGTCCCGCTATAAGACCATACAGAAAGAAGACAGATTTAACCGGATATATTCATCTGTGCTCAGATATAGGACCTTCTTATCAAGAGGGTTTAGCAATGGCGGCTGCCTTTAGTGGGCAGACAGTGAGAGACTTTCTTAATAATAAACACAAAGACAAAAGGGCCTGCTTTAAATGTGGCAAGGGCGGACCCTTTGCCAAAGACTGCAGATCAGACTTACAAAAAACTCTTGAGGCCAAGACACCTGGTCTCTGCCCTAGATGCAAAAGAGGAAAACATTGGGCTAATGAATGCAAGTCCAAAAGAGACAATCAGGGAAAAGAGAGGAGGGGCCAGCCTCAGGTCCCGAAACAAGCAATATGGGGCAATCAGTTTCATTCCAGCCAACAGCAACAACAACAATCCATTTCAGACCTCAGCAGAGCAACCCCAGGGAGCGCAGGATTGGACCTCAGTTCCACCTCCTATGTCGTATTAACTCCTGAAATGGGCCCTCAAGCCTTGAATACTGGAATTCTTGGCCCATTGCCCCCAGGTTATTTTGGCTTAATTTTAGGAAGAAGTCGCTCCACCATGAAAGGTTTAGAAGTACTACCAGGGGTTGTAGATCAAGATTTCTTGGGAGAAATTAAGATCATGGCTAAAACAGAGAACAACATTGTTACTGTTACTCAGGGAGAAAGAATAGCACAGCTGATACTGTTATCATTAGTAACAACCAAACACCCAGTTCAAAATCCTAGGAGAGGAAATGAAGGCTTTGGATCCTCTAATGTATATTGGGTACAACACATAACTGATCAAAAACCTTCTTTGACCTTATGGCTAGATGGCAAATCCTTAACAGGTCTAATAGATACAGGAGCAGATGTGACCATAATTAAACAAGAGGATTGGCCTTCTTCTTGGCCTACCACAGAAACTATGACTAATCTTCGGGGTATTGGTCAAAGTACAAATCCCAAGCGGAGTTCTAAATACCTCACTTGGAGAGACAAAGAAAACAACACAGGCCTCATTAAGTCTTGTATCATACCTCATTTGCCTGTTAATTTGTGGGGACGAGACCTACTCTCTCAGATGAAAGTAATCATGTGCAGCCCCAATGAAACGGTTGCTGCCCAAATGCTATCTCAGGGATATACACCAGGCAAAGGGCTAGGAAAGGCTGAAAATGGTATTTTACATCCCATTCCCAATGTGGGACAGATAGACAGAAAAGTCTTGGGAAATTTTTGATTTCGGCCATTGACATGCCTGCACCCCAACTGTGTGCAGATCCAATAACTTGGAAATCAAATGAACCAGTTTGGGTTGATCAATGGCCGCTAACTTCTGAAAAACTTGAAGCTGCTCAAATGTTAGTGCAGGAACAGCTAACAGCTGGACATATCATAGAGAGTAACTCTCCTTGGAATACTCCTATATTTGTAATTAAGAAAAAATCTGGTAAATGGAGATTACTACAGGACTTAAGGGCTGTCAATGTCACTATGGTGCTCATGGGAGCCCTACAACCAGGGCTGCCATCTCCAGTAGCCATTCCTCAAGGGTATTTTAAGGTAGTTATTGACCTCAAAGATTGTTTTTTCACTATCCCTGTACATGTAGATGATCAAAAAAGATTTGCTTTTAGTCTATCATCAATAAATTTTAGAGAACCTATGAAAAGATATTAGTGGAAAGTATTGCCACAAGGGATGGCTAATAGTCCAACCTTGTGCCAAAAATTTGTCGCTCGTGCCTTACAACCTACTAGAGATTCTTGGAAACAAATGTATATTATTCATTATATGGATGATATACTCATAGCAGGATAATCAGGAGAACAGGTATTACTATGTCTCACACAGCTTAAACAGCAGCTGACTGCAGTAGGGTTACAAATTGCTCCAGAAAAGTTCAGCTACAAGACCCTTATACTTACCTAGGTTTCCTGCTCAATGGTCCTAGAATTATTAATCAAAAGGCAACCATCAGGAGAGATCATTTAAATACCCTTAATGACTTTCAGAAGCTTCTAGGTGATATAAATTGGCTTTGACCATACCTTAAATTAACCACAGGGGAGTTAAAACCATTGTTCGAGATATTAAAAGGAGACCCTAATCCACAATCATCCAGGGCTATATCCCCTGACGCATTAGCTGCTCTTAAAAGGGTGGAGGATGCTATTGCAGGTCAATTTGTTACCAATATTGATTATTCTCACCCCTCGACACTCATTATATTTAACACTTCCATCACTCCAACGGGCCTTTTCTGGCAAGATAATCCTATTATGTGGATTCATCTTCCTTCCTCACCCAAAAAGGTGCTATTGCCTTATTATAATGCAGTAGCTGAACTGATTATCAAGGGGAGAGAAGATTCTAGAAAATATTTTGGAATAGAACCATATAAAATTATTCAACCCTACACCTGATCTCAGGTCAATTGGCTGTTACAAAATACTGACACGTGGCCTATTGCTTGTGCCTCATTCACAGGTGATATAGACAATCATTATCCACCAAATAAATTGGTTCAATTTTGCAAACTACATCCTTTTGTGTTCCCTCATACAGAAGGGAGCCCTTACACAACGCTCTCGTTGTCGTCACTGATGGGTCATCCACAGGAACAGCTGCTTACACCTACCTTGATAGGACTGTCACTTTCTGGACAAAATGCACATCTGCCCAACTCGTTGAATTACAGGCTCTTATTGCAGCTTTATCTGCCTTTCCCAATCGACCCCTTAATATCTACACAGACAGTGCCTACTTAGCGCACTGGGTGCCACTCCTTGAAACTGTCTCTCAGATCAGACATGTTTCTGAAACAGCATCACTGTTCCTTCAATGCCAGACACTCATCCATAACAGAAGGGAGCCTTTGTTTATTGGACACATCAGAGCTCACTCTGGCCTTCCGGGGCCATTGGTCAAGGGCAATAAAATTGCTGACACAGCCACCAAAGTGGTTGCGGTAGCCTTTTCAGATAATATTAGGTAAGCTCAAGACACTCATAACCTACATCATTTAAATGCCCACTCTCTTAGGTTACTCTACAAGATCACTAGGGAACAAGCAGGACAAATAGTAAAAGGCTGTACCACATGTGCTATTCATCTACCGGTTCCACATCTAGGAGTTAATCCTAAAGGCCTTGTTCCTAATATGATGTGGCAAATGGATGTTACCCATTTCTTAGAGTTTGGTAATCTAAAGTTTATTCATGTCTGCATAGATACATTTAGTGGGTTTATATTGGCTACCCTTCAGGCTGGAGAAGCAACGAAACACGTAATCGCTCATCTATTACATTGCTTCTCAGTCTTGGGCATACCTAAACAAATTAAAACAGATAACGGACCTGGGTATACAGCCAAAACCCTCCAAAAATTTTGTGAAAAATTACAAATTCAACATGTCACCAGAATTCCTTATGATACTCTTGAGGCCACTCACACCTTGCTTAACCAGTCCAACTCTCCCTTGACTGTAGATTGTTGGCTTTGTCTGCAGCAAGGATATCCTGTTCCACTGGCTATCCCAATTGATTATAGAAATAACTCTGCTACCAACCTCACAATGATAAGTTATAAGACTATGACCAATCTTCATGCATCATGGTCCAGTTTCACCAGTGGAAATTGTTTACCGACTCCACTACTTTTGGTGCAGCCATTCATGTACTCCAGTACTACTTGCTTTTTCTCACCTGGCTATAATAATACCTGGGATTTGGATATAGGGACTATAACATTTAGTGATTGCTCCGAGACATTCAATCTTTCACAGCCATTGTGCTCCCCTAATGGCACTGTATTCGTTTGTGGAGGTAATAAGGCTTTTACTCAACTGCCAATCAACCGGACTGGACTATGTGTCCTAGCTGCCTTGCTCCCAGACGTAGACATTATTCCAGGAGATGAGCCTGTTCCTATACCAACAATTGATCACATTGCAGGGCGACCTAAACGGCTGTCACTTTCATCCCTTTACTTTCAGGACTTGGAATAACTACAGCAGTGGCCTCAGGTACTGCTGGTTTGGGGGTCTCTCTTACTCAATATACTAAATTATCCAAACAATTGATTTCCGATGTACAAATACTCTCCAGCACCATACAAGATCTTCAAGATCAGATAGATTCCTTAGCAGAAGTGGTCCTACAAAACAGAGAGTAGTTAGACCTTCTAACTGCCGAACAGGGAGGCATTTGTTTGGCTTTACAGGAAAAATGCTGTTTCTATGCTAACAAATCAGGAATCGTAAAGAACAAGATCAAACAACTGCAAGAAGACCTAGAAAAATGTCGACGAGCATTGGCTGATAATCCACTATGGACTGGATTCAGTGGACTCCTTCCCTATCTCCTTCCCTTCTTAGGTCCCCTCCTTTGCTTGCTGCTCGTAGTATCTATAGGTCCTGTTAGGTCCTGTGATATTCAATAAGGTTATGGCTTTTTTTTTTTTTTTTTTTTTTTTTTTTTTTTTGCAGTACTGGGGATTGAACCCAGGGCCTTGTGCTTGCGAGGCAAACACTCTACCAACTGAGCTATATCCCCAGCCCCCAAGATTATGGCTTTTATCAGAGCTCAAATTGAGGCTATACAGGCAAAACCTATTCAGGTTCATTACCATCGACTGGAGAGATGGATCGTGATGGTGTAACATCTGATCAATATATAGATCTTAATAGACCATCACTGGACAGCCAATGACGGGTAAGAGAACGCTATCCTATAGATTCTAACAAGATAGGCCTAAAACAGGAAAGTCGCCTGTGCTGCGGTCTTCTCCAACTACGGGCTATGTGACTAGGATGGTGCGTTCCAACCTAAGACAGACGCAATTCCGGAGGGATTGACACTCCAGCTCTATAAAATAAAAAAGGGGGACCTGTCCGGAGCCATCCAGCCATGGACCCTGCCTTGCCACATGTTTAGCTAAGATGGCACCTGCCGGATGCTGGCGGACGTGCCTCCTGCACCAACAACTGTCAGACAATACTATGTGTGTATCGGGCTAGATTGCGCGGTGCTTTATGATGGCCAAGCATGCTTCCTTGCTCGTGCTCTCTGCATGGACTGCATTAGTCACCATAGAGTGCTCTGGCACGTGGACAAGTTTTGCCTACGCGCCCTTCCCCTGATTGGCTTTTGTACTTGATATCAACTGGACTTACCTCCCTAATAAATGAGACTTGATCAGACTGCTGTCTTGGCTCCATTTCTCGTGTCTCTTGTCTCTCCCAATGCCTGCTACCCCCTCCATGTTCCCGTTGTAGTCCTGCGGGTCGGGACAAATCCCCAGTACCACCAATAACTAATGATCCTGAGTAAAGTAAATGTGACAGTGAAGCCACAGTGTGAGTCTTGAGTACCAATTTTGTGTGTGAGTGTGTGTGTGTGTGTGTGTGTGTGTGTGTGTGTCGGGATTGGGTGTACCAGGGATTGAACTCCGGCACGGAGCCACATCCCCAGCCCTATGTGGTATTTTTATTTAGAGACAGGGTCTGACTGAGTTGCTTAGTGTCTTGCTCTTGCTGAGGCTGGCTTTGAACTAATGGTCCTCCTGCCTCAGCCTCCTGAGCCCTTGGTGCCACCACTCCCAGCTTTCAGCACCAATTTTTTTTCATCTTTAAAATTTATCCTAATTAGTTTGACATGACAGTAGAATGCATTTTGACACATTGTACACAAGTGGAGCATTACTTTTTCCTCTGGTGTGTTGAGTCACACCAGTAGTGTGATCATACATGTATACAGGGTAACGGTGTCTGTCTCAGTCCATCCCCACTGCCCCCCCCTCCCCTCAGTACCAGTTTTTGAGTATAGTGATTTGAAAGTCTGGATTTATGCTGCCTCCTAAGCTGTAGAAAAATGTTCTTAATTTTTTGAGTGACTATAAAACAATGTTAATGTGGAACTCGATTTTTTTTTAAAGATTGTAAAATATTTCTATTTCCTTTTTTTCATAAAGTTGGGAATGTGTTTATCTTTGTATCTGTCACATAGTGGATACTCAAATGCCTATTGAGTTCAATTATTATGCAACCTATTAACTGTTTTGAACCTTTATCATTCCTTGCTAGAATTTTGTTTAATCCTCAACTTCCAATTTTACATTACCCAGGAATTTTTCCCTCATAAGAGTAAGTAACATAAGATTTAAGCAAAGTTGCTAGAACAAACCCGGTGTGGCTGCACACACCTATAGTCCCAGCTAGCCAGGAGGCTGAGGCCAGAGGATCACTTGAGCCCAGAAGTTTGAGGCCAGCCCCAGCAACATAGCAAGATCACTGTCTCAAAAATTATAAAAATAATGAATTTCTAAGCCGGGCATGGTGGCATATGCGTGTAATCCCTGTGGCTAGGGAGGCTGAGGCAGCAGGGTGGAGAGTTCAAAGCCAGCCTCAGCAATGGCAAGGTGCTGAGCAACTAGCTCAGTGAGACCCTGTCTCTAAATAAAATACAAAATAGGGCTGGCGATGTGGCTCAGCGGTCGAGTGCCCCTGAGTTCAATCCCTGGTACCCCTCCAAAATAATAATAATAATAATAATGAAGTTAAGTTCTTAAATACTTTCCAAGTTGTAGCTGCCCAGATTCCATTAGTTTCTTCAAATACGAAGAATTTCAACAACAGTCTGAATTGCCCCATTTGTAAGAAACAGATCAGGGATTCAGCTCCCCTTTGTAATTCACTTCCACCCTTCTGGCCCTTTACTTTCCCTTAGTTTGTAATTCTTTTTTTACCAGAAATTGAACCCGGGTCCTGAGCATGCTATACAAGTGCTGTATCACTGAACCACATGCCCAGATCTTTTTTAAAAATGTTGCTTTAAAATAGAAGACACAGAGACAAATCCACATAAATACAGTTATCTCATACTAGACAAAGTTGCCATAAACAAATTATAGAAAAGATGTCCCCTTCAACTAATGGTGCTGGGAAAACTGGAAATCCATATGTAATGAAACGAAATTAGACCCCTATCTCCCACCTGCATAAAACTCAAAGTGGATCAAGGACCTAGAAATTAGACCAGAGACCCTGCCCCTCCTAGAAGAAAAAGTAGACCCAGGGCTGGGGAGATAGCTCAGTTGGTAGAGTGATTGATTGCCTTGCAAGCACAAGGCCCTGGGTTTGATCCCCAGCACCGCAAAAAAAAAAAAAAAAAAAAAAAAAAAAGTAGACCCAAATCTCCATCATTTCGGTTTACAAATTCCTCAGCAAGACTCCTAAAGCACAAAAAATAAAATCAAGAATCAATAAATGGGATATTATCAAACTAAAGAGTTTCTTCGCCTCAAAGTAAACAATCAAGAACATGAAGAGAGAACCTACAGAATGGGAGAAAATGTTTGCCACCTGCACCTCAGAGCATTAATCTCCAGGATATATAAAGAACTCAAAAAACTTTCCAAAAAATCAAATAACCCAATCAATAAATAAGCAAAGGAACTGAACAGATAGTTCACAGAAGAAATAGGAATGGTCAACAAATACATGAAAAAATGTTCAACATCACCAGCAATTAGAGAAATGCAAATTAAAACTTCATCTCACTCCAATCAGAATGGCAGTTATCAAGAATACAAGTAACAAGTAACAACAGATGTTGCCAAGGATGTGGGGAAAAGGTCCACTCATACATTGCTGGTGGGACTGCAGATTGGTGCAGCCACTCTGGAAAGCAGTATGGAGATTCCTCAGAAAACTTGGAATGGAACCATCATTTGACTCAGCTATCCCACTCCTCGGCCTATACCCAAAGGACTTAAAATCAGCATACTACAGTGATGCAGCCACATCAATGTTCACAGTAGCTCAATTCACAATAGCTAAACTGTGCCCTTCAACAGATGAATGGATAAAGAAAATTTGGCACATACACACAATGGAATATTACTCAGCCATAAAGAAAAATTAAATTATGACATTTGCCAGTAATTGGATGGAACTAGAGACTATCATGCTGAGTGAAATTAGTCCCCCAAAAACAAAGGCTGAATATGTTCTCTCTGATATGCAGATGCTGACTCACGATGGGGTGTGAGGCAGTGGTGGGTGAAGTTTCACCAGACTGGACAGGGGGGAAAAGGGGAAGGGAGGGGAGATGGCAATGGGAAAGACAGTAGAACAAATCAAAGACATCACTTTCCTATGTCATATATGCATACATGACCAGTGTAACTCCACATCATGTGCAACCACAAGAATGGGAAGTTATACGCTATGTATGTATGATATGCCAAAGTACATTCTACTGTCCTGTAAAGCTAAAAAGAACAAATTTTTATAATAATTTAGATTTCTCTTTGAGTCTTGCTAAGTTGTCCAGACTGACCTTGAACTTGAAATCTTCCTGCCTCAACCTCCTAAGCAGCTGGGATACAGGCATGCACCATGGCACTGGGCTCCCTTGCTTTTTTGTTGTTCTGTTTGTTGGCTTTATTTAGTGGACACTGGGACATTGCCCAGCTTGTCACCGTCGTCAGGACTGAACTGCTTATTCCTGGAGGGTTGGTGCCACAGCTGTCTACCTTGCCTGCTCCCTGGGGTCACCTTCAGCTCTAAGAGCTGCCTATTAGCCAATGACTAGGTGATGTAAGGATAGAAGTCCTGGTCCTCTTGCTGCAATCTGGGACAAGCCTGAAGGATCATTTCAGCTCCGGAGAAACACCCCGAAGCATCCATGGGGCCTCTGTCACACAACCTCCATGTGGTTCCACTTCTCCCTCTTTCCAAGCCCCCTCCTTGGCTTGCTCACATGTGCTGACCTCCCAGGCGAGCCTTTGTAAGCTCCCTTGGTGCAAATATCTATCTCAGAGTCTGCTTTGCGGGGAACTGGACCTACTTCATTTGATGCTGGAAGTGACCCAAGAATGCTGACTCGACAATGGGCTTTTGTAACCAGATGGCCCTGTGGCTAGCTGGCAGTGAGAACCATGGCTGGTAGCAGATGGGGATGGAGCACCGATGGCCCCTGGTGAACTGCAAGGATGCAGTGGTTCAGACCAACTGGTGGCGAACTAGGATGACCCTTGCAGGGGAACACCCGGGCCCTCAAGAAAAGCTGTGGAGATAGAAGAAATGGAAGTGAGCGGCTGTTTCTGGGGGCAGTCAGTACTGGAGAGAAACAGAGACTCGGAGTACTTACTTAGCCATTGGGGGTTAAGTGTGAAATCCAGAGGACACCCCTCGGCAGCCTATGGAGACTCATCTACAGTATGCAAACGGTTTTGAAGATCAGGCCTCAGAAGTATCAAGAGTGAAGTTTCAGAGAAAGTTGGAGAGTCAACTTCAGCTAGTTCCTTACGCTACTGTCAACTCCCTGATGGATTGAAAACGTGGGAGACAGGGAACAGCGGGGACTTCTGGATTCATGTTCTCAAGAGTCTGGTGACCCTGGATTCCCTCGGACTCTTTGATCTTACAGGAATGGCCTACTTTTGGCGGGGGGCGGGGGTTACCAGGGATTGAACCCAGGGGTGCTTAAATACCAAGCCATGTCCCCAGTCCATTTTTGTATTTTATTTAGTGACAGAGTCTCACTGAGTTACTCAGGGCCTCACTAAATTGCTGAGGCTGGATTTGAACTCACGATCCTCCTGCCTTAGCCTCCCAAGCCACTGGGATTAGAGGCGTGTGCCACCATGCCCAGCAGCTCATTCCTTCTTAAAGAATACACTTAGAGATGATGCAGAGGATCAGGGGAATGCAAATCAAAAGCACACTAAGCATTCATCCCACTCTAGTCAGATTGGCAATTATCAAGAACACAAACAATAGTAAATGCTAGTGAGGATGTGACAAAAGATACGCTTACATTTTTGGTGGGATTAATACAACCACTCTGGAAAGCATTATGGGAATTCCTCAAAAAAGTAGGACTTGAACCATCACATGACCCAGCTACACACTTCTTGGTATTTATCCAAAAGAATTAAAAGCAGCATACCCTAGTGGTACAGCTTCTTCAATGTTTTTGCAGCACACTTCACAATAGCCAAATTAGGGAAAGTGTCTAGAAGCCCATCAATAGATGAGTGGATCAAGAAAATGCAGTATATACACACAATGGAGTTTTACTGAGCTATAAATAAGAATGAAATTGTGGCATTTGCCAGTAAATGATGGACACAGAGAGCATCATGCTAAATGAAATAAACCAGACAGAAAATCAAGGGTCAAATGTTTCTCTCATATGTGGAAGCTAGAGCATAAGGAAAGAAGGAAGGCATGGGGTAGGAGGTGAGGGATAGGATATCAGACCCTATAGGGAAGATCAATGGAATAGAAGATTGAGAGGGAGGGAGGGAGGAGGAATGGAAAAGGGGTGGAAATCCAGAATCAATTTAATGAGATCTATAAATATACGACAGAGAATTTCACCTTTATGTGTATGTAGAAAGCACCAATCAAAAATAAATGAGTAAAAAAATAAAAAATAAAAAAAAATTTTTAAAAATGAGTGAGGGGCTGGGGAGATAGCACAGTCGGTAGAGTGCTTGCCTTGCAAGCACAAGGCCCTGGGTTCGATCCTCAGCACCCAAAAAAATAAAAAATAAAAAAAATAAATGAGTGAAAGGAAGATCAGTAGAGTAGAAGGAGAATGGGGAAGGGAAGAGAGGAGGGAAAGGGGAGATGGAAATGGAGTAAATTAAATTCCATGCACATATGATTTTGTCCAAATCAGCCCAACTTCTATGTATAACTATAATGCTCTAATAAAAAAATCTAAAGATGTTGCAGAGGTTTCTGCATTTTAAGATGTGTGAGCTTTTTGTCACTCTGACCAAAATACCTAACAAGAATGAGATAGAGGAGAAAAGTTAATTTGGGGCTTAAAGGGTTTTTTAGAGGTCTGAATTCATGAGACAGAGAGAGAGAGAGAGAGAGAGAGAGAGAGAAAGAGAGAGAGAGAGAGAGAGAGAGAGAGAGAGAGAGAGAGAGAGAGAGAGAGACAAAGAGAGATGATCCAGGGACAGAATATAGTCCAAGGGCAAACCCCCAGTGACCTACTTCTTCCAACCATACCCCATCTGCCTAGATACCACCCAGTAATCCATTTTCATTATTAATCCATAAAGTGGATTAATCCACTTATAGGGTTACAGTTCTCATAATCTTATCATTTCACCTCTGAACATTCCTGCATTAACATGTGAGTTTTTCAGAGGACATTAAAAATCCAAACCATAACATACAACAACAATGGCTCCCCCTTGGGATCTTCCTCTTCTTCTTCTCCTAACCACAAGACCAACAACTAGGGTTAAGTTACAAAATAACCTAGCTAGGGAAGCCTACTTCTGAAAGAGACAAGATTCTAAAGGAACTGCAGGACCCAGCCAGCAAGAGCCAGGAGAATACATGTGGGCATGGATCTGGAGGGTGCTGGAATAGGGCTGGAAACATAAAATTAGAGAAGGAAGAGCTTATCAATATGGAAACACTCTCCTGAGATACAGGACTTAATACTACTGTGGTTTGGATATGGCTTGAGTGTGTCCCTTAAGGGTTCATGTGTTGGAAATGTATTCCTCAGTGTGATAAGATTGGGAGTTGGTGGAACCTTTAAGAGGTGGTCTTAGAGGGAAGTAGTTAATGTCACTAGGGGTGCTGCCCTTAGAATGGATTATTGAAGTTCTTATGGGACCACTATCACTTCTTGAGAAAGAGGTTCACAAAAAAGAACAAGGGTTGTTCCCACCATTATGCCATCTGCCATGTTGTGATATGACCATGAAGCCCTCACCGGGGGCCAAACAAATGATGCTCCCCAATCTTGGACTTTCTATCTTCCAAAACTATGAGTGAGGCCAGGCATGGTGGCATACACCTGTAATCCCAGGTACTTGGGAGGCTGAGGCAGGAGAATCACTTGAGCCCAGAGGTTTGAGGTCAGCCTGACACAAAGTGAGACTTTGCCTCAAAACAAACAAAGAAACAAAAAACTGTGAGCTAAACAGCCTCTTTTCTTTATACATTACCCAGCCTCAGGTATTTTGTTACAGCAATGAAAAACTAACACAAACATCCTGACAGATAGCCACACTAACAAAGAGGAGAGAGAAAACTCAAATTACTAAAATTAGTGATGAAAAAGGAATATCATGACAGACACCACTGAAATACATAACATAATGAGAAGCTATTTTGAAAATCTATACTCCGACAAAATAGAAAATATTAAAGAGATCGACAAATTTCTAGAGACATATGATCCTCCCAAACTGAACCAGGAGGACATACACATACACAATTTAAACAGATCAATATCAAGCAATGAAATAGAAGAAACCATCAAAAGACTACCAACCAAGAAAAGCCCAGGACCAGACGGATTCTTAGCCGAGTTCTACAAGACCTTCAAAGAAGAACTCATTCCAATACTTCTCAAAGTATTCTAGAAAATAGAAAAGGGAACCCTACCAAACTCATTTATTGAGGCTAATATCACCCTCATACCCAAACCAGACAAAGATACAACAAGGAAAGAAAATTTTAGACCAATATCTTTGATGAATATAGACGCAAAAATCCTTAAAATACTGACAAGCCGGCCCTCCATCTTTCTCCTCCTCCCCGCCCAGCGGCGGCCACTCAGGCCGGCTCTGGGTTATAACATGGCAGCGCTGAGCGGAGGCGGAGGCGAGGAGCGGGGCCAGGCTCTGTTCAACCCGGACATGGAGTCGGAGGCCGGTGCTGCGGCCTCTTGGACTGCGGATCTGGCCATTCCCGAGGGGGACTCCAACTACACAGGCAAAGAAAAATATAGACAAATGGGATCACGTCAAACGAAGACTCTTGTGCACAGCAAAGGAAACAAGAGTGATGAGATGATCAGTAAAATGGGAGGAAATATTTACAAAATATTTATTCTATGAAAATTCACATCAAGAATATACACGGAACTCAATAAACTCAACAGAAAGAAATTCAGTAAAATGAACACATGATCTGATTAGGCACTCCTCAAAAGAAGAGAAAGTAATGGCCATGAAGTTTATGAAAAATCACTCAACATCACCACTCATCAAGGAAATTCAAATAAAAATCACAATGAGACAATATCTGACCCCATTTGGAATGTGTATAATCAAAAAGACAAACCAACTCCCTCCCCCCCCAAAAAAAATGCTATCAAGGATGTGGAGAAAGTGGAAATTTTACATATTGTTTGTGGGAATGTAAATTAGTACAGTCTTTATGAGAAACTGGAAGTTCCTCAAAAAACTAAAAATAAAACTAACATGAAGTCCAGCTATTCTACTACTGAGTAGCCAATGGAAAGGAAATCAACATATTAAAGAGATACCTACATGTTCATGTTTATTGCAGCACTATTCTCAGAAGCTAAGATTTGAAGTCAATTTAATTATTTGTTGGTGGTTGAATGGAAAGAGAGAATGTGGTAATACATACATATATATTAATAATAAGATATTATTCAGCCATTAAAAATAATGAAAACCGGTGGGAGGGGTGGGGGTAAGGGAAAAAATAACAGAATGAGTCAAACAACATTACCCTATGTAAATTTATGATTACACAAATGGTACGCCTTTACGCCATGTACAAACAGAGAAGCAACATGTATCCCATTTGTTTACAATAAAAAAAAAATAATGAAAACCTGTCATATGCAGCAACATAAACAGAATGGAGGACATTATTTTAAATGAAATACATCAGACACAGGAAGACAAATGTCACATGAATTTTGCTACATGGAAACTAAAAACGTGGATTCTATAGATGTAAAGAATAGAATCACAGTCAGTAGAGGTCAGAAAGAGTTTGAAGGAGGTTTGGTATAGGGGGTTAGTCCTAATGTTCTACAGCACAGTAGGGGGACTGTACTTCCCAACAAGTTATCACATATTTATAAAGAGATTTTTAAAGGAAGTGTTGAAGTTTCCTAATACAAGTAATTGCTAAATATATAAGGAGATGAAAATGCTAAATTATCCTAGTTTGATCATTAGGTATTGTTTACAGGTGTTGAATTGTCACAATTTGTCTTATAAACATGTACAACTAATAATGTCAAAAAGAAATTTTCTTGAAAAAATCAATATAATCTCTTTTGAGACATTTTCTATCTAATATTTTAAAATATTCAGAATCATGAAAATGATAAAATTTACTTGTAGATATTCCTAAATTCAAAACCTTCAGTCATCCTAGAGTTGTTTTTGTTGTTGTTGTTTCTGTCCTCTGAGGTGCCAGGGACTCGAGCGCTGTCCAATATGAGCTATTTCTTCAGCTCCCCTTCAATCATTTTATTTTTTTATTTTTTTATTATTATTTTTTTTAGCCTTAAGTAGATATGCTTATACTTAAATTTAAAACAGTCTTGTATATAGTTGTATCACAAACCATAACAGCTCTCATGGACAACTTTCATTCAGGTGTTGTCATGAGAGGAATCACTTAAGAATATGAAAGCTCAAGTATATAAAAAACTTTAATATTGCTATATAACTCCTTCAGTTCAGTAGTGAGCAACAGAGATGTTTATCCTATGACTAGATTTGGCTTTGCAAGAAACCAGGTCCTATAAGGCAGCTGGTCTTCAAAATTCTTCCTGGGACTAGAACTGTAGGAAGTCATTCAATCATTTTTCCTTTTTAAATGAGCAAAGGTAAGTACAGGTGAAAGGAACTTTTGTAGCAAAGATCCTAATACATTGTTGACTCTTGGTGCCAATGGGGACTATTTAAGTTCTTTATTTTGCTTCTGTGTCCTCAGACTGTTGGCTTCTTTGATCTACTTTCCTAATTGTTCTTTGTGAGTGACTCATTACAGTTTTATATAGATGATTTGTCACCAATGTTGATGATGCCTATGGTGCTACTGTTTGCTCATCTTTTACCTACATGCACTCCTTGGGCAATCTCATCTACATCTTCCACAATTACATAAACATCAATTCTGGCCTAGATCACTATGCTGAACTCTTATCCCTGTTTCTAAATCATCTGGAATTTATCTAGCTACACCACACACCATAACTGCCTCAAATTAAACTTGTTAAACTGAATGCATCACTTTCATTACCACCTTGATTTATCCTCATTTCCTGCCACTCTAAAAAGCTATCTTCCTACTATATTTTCTGACTTTGTAAATGGCACCACTGTTGAGCAACACAGGTCAAAACCATGATTGTTACTACTTTCCTTTCCATCAAATCTTTTCCAGTTCTCTAGACCTACTGCTACTGACTAGTACTCATAGAATAAAAGCTAAGGATCTGAACCTGGAATTCAAGGCTTTTGGGGGACAATAAATGGCACTGTACAGGAATGTGCTGTCAAAGGGTGTCAAGTGCTACTATTGAACTATTTGATGAAACTGGATTGATGATCCAAAGCATTATGTTTGAATGTATTCTAATCCTGCAGAACTGCTGCTAACCAGTCAATTTTCAGCTCTATTACCACTTTCTACCACTGGAAAAAGACTATATTTTACTGATTTGACATTTGAATAACACCAACAGCATACATCTCAGGACTCCCAAAGCAGTTCTAATCACAGAACAAACCAGAAACTAAACTAAAAAAAAAAAAAAAAAAAAAAAAAAGGAAATGGTTATGTCGAGTTTAATAACAAAAAAGGGAAAGGGTCACTCGCCAGGTAGCCAGATCCTTCCTTTCTCATTCATATTCTCAACCCCCAGACCCTTTCTTACCATCATAAGTTTGTAAGTTTGAATGCAGTTATAGTTAGTTGGGTCAACATCTGACCAAAGAAACATCATCCCTCAAAGATATTGATTACAATATTTAAAAAAGAGAAAACCTAGCACCGTTTCGTTTAAAAAAAAAAGGGGGGGGGGGTGGAGAAACTTGGTAAAAAAAACTAAAATACTCTTAAAGCTGCCTGGAAAGCAGATCGTAATCCTTCCACATGGAGATACCCTCATAATCACAGGAGGCATTTGGACTGAAACCAAGCTGAATTCTCTACTCATTCCCTCTCCGGCTCTTCTTGTGGCTTTTCTTAGATCTTTCAGGAGATTTTGAATGGCTCCTATGTCTGTGACTACGGTGATGACCTGGGGACTTGGAGCGAGATCTGTGTCGTCGATCTCGGGACCTGCTCCGGTGACGTCTTGGACTTTTGCTTCGATGCCTTTCTCGGCGAGGGGAAGGGCTTCTTCTTCTGGGAGACCGACTCTTACTCCTCCTATAGCGCAGTGTGGGAGAGCGACGGGGCTTGTCCACGTCTCTGTAGCTTCTCCTGCGGTGGGTGGTCAGGAGATGGCACTCTTTCCAACTTCTCATCTTCTTCCTCCTCCTCACTGGACTCCACATCATCCATGTCCTCTTCTAGAGCACTAACTCGAGGCTCTAGTTGCTCAGCTTCTTCTAGCACATAGCGTTTCTGTAGCCGGGGCAGAATGATATCACAGACTTTCTCACTGTGCAATAGTTCATCAATAAACTCATCTACATGCATCAGTTCAAACTCCCCATTTCTATTCTGGCTCTTAATTTTTCGATAGTCGTTGTACAAAGGTTCCAAGTACTTGTAGCACTCAATTGCAGTGCCTGTCAGTCTCATGTAAAGTGCCCCCAACATGCGGACATACTTGAAGTCTTCATTTTTTATAAATTCTACAATGATATCCTTCTCAGGTTGAATCTGAAGCATCTTCAAGGTTAAACACAAAAAGGGAGTTGGTTTTATGTTTCCACCATAGACGCCACCCACAAACCTTAACTCCATGGCTTTATCAACTACAAGTTCAGCGGTAAGTCCAAAACACTCTTCTTTCCAGTACTTAGATTCATAGATCCGTGTCCGAATGATCTTCTCCACTAAATATTGAGGGTTGGTGCCATGGATGCTATGCGCATCCTTTACCGTACGGTTCACCATTTTAGAATCCCTTCAATCATTTTAAATGCGGCACCTCATACCAGATTTAAAATTATACCAAGGAAATTCTGGAAGCTCCTTTGCAGTGACAAATAACATATTCCCTTTCATTATTTTATCTTTTTCTCTGTATATAAAGCATGAGGGTTTTTATCTTGTCTTTCATAGTAACAGGTACTTCATTGACTGGAATTATGAAAGTTTTCTTTTTCTAGAATGCTTTCCTTTCCACAAAATTCAAAAGAAATTGCTTATTTTATCTCATCTTATTTGACTGAAATTACACTGTAAAAGTGCTGACAGACCACTTCTGAGAGAACACTGCAACCTCTCCTTTTATTTATTATTTTTCTTTTTTGGGAAAGTACTTAAGGAAAACGGGGTTTCACTCTTGAAAAATTAATTGTTCTGAAGTAACTAAACAGAAAGAATTAGCGAGTAACTTTTGGAACAGTCATAAAATTTACACATGAATCCAGATTGCTAGAAATATTTCATGCAGACACAGTTTGTAAGACAATTTTAATGCATTCTGTAAATACTAATGCAAAAATGTAGTGTGTTTTATCTGTGAAAAAGTAAGTAAAGCGCCTATGTTAATAAACATGTGCTATTTGAAGAACTTAAAAAAAAAAAAAAAAAAACTGACAAACCACATCCAAAAACATATTAAGAAAATAGTGCACCAAGTGAGGTTCATCCCAGGAAAGCAAGGTTGGTTCAACATCCAGAAATCAATAACAGTAATTCATCACATCGACAGACTTAAGGTTAAGAATCATATGGTTATTTCAATTGATGCAGATAAAGTGTTCAACAAAATACAACATCCCTTCATGCTCAAAACACTAGAAAAAATAGGGATAGTAGGAACATACCTCAACATTGTGAAGGCTATTTATGCTAAGCCCATGGCCAGCATCATTCTTAATGGAGAAAAACTGAAAGCATTCCCTTTAAAAACTGGAATAAAACAGCGATGCCCTCCCTCACCACTTCTATTGATCATCGTCCTTGAAATACTAGCCAGAGCAATTAGACAGACTAAAGAAATTAAAGGGATATGAACAGGAAAAGAGGAACTCAAGCTGTCACTATTGCTGATGACATGATTCTATATTTAGAGGATCCAAAAACTTCACCAGAAAACTCAAGACCTCATAAATGAATTCAGCAAAATAGCAGGCTATAAAATCAACACGCATAAATCTAAAGCATTTTTATACATAAGCAATGAAATACCTGAAAGGGAAATGAGGAAAACAACTCCGTTCACAATAGCCTCAAAAAAAAAAAAAAAAAAAAAAAAAAAAAAAAAAAAAACTTGGGAATCTAACCAAAGAATCTCTACAATGAAAACTACAGAACATTAAAGAAGGAAATTGAAGAAGATCTTAGAAGATAGAAAGATCTCCCATGTTCTTGGGTAGGCAGAATTAATATTATCAAAATGGCCATAGTTCCAAAGGTGCTATACAGATTTAATGCAATTTCAATTAAAATCCCTATTATATTTCTCATAGAAAGAGAGAAAGCAATCATGAAATTCATCTGGAAGGAGAAAAGACCCAGAATAGCCAAAGCAATCCTGGGCAGGAAGAGTGATGCAGGAGGTTTCACAAGGAGGTATTGTGATACCAGGCCTTAAACTGTACCATAGAGCAATAGTAACAAAAACGGCATGGTATTGGCACCAAAATAGGTAGACCAATGGTACAGAATAGGAGACACAGAGACATATCCACATAAGTACATTTATCTCATACTAGACAAAGGTGCCAAAAACTTACAATGGAGAAAAGATAGCCTCTTCAACAAATGGTGCTGGGAAAACTGGAAATCCATATGCAGTAAAATAAAAGTAAACCCCTATCTCTCATGCTGTATAAAATCAACTCAAAATGGATAACAGATCTAGGAATTAGGCCAGAGACCCTACAACAAATAAAAGAAAAAAGAGGCCTGAATCTCCATCACATTGGCTTAGGACCAGACTTCCTTAACAAGACCCCCATAGCACAAGAAATAAAAGCAAAAATCAATAAATGGGATAGATTCAAACTAAAAAGTTTTTTTCTCAGCACAGGAAACAATCAATAATGTGAAAAGAGAGCCTACAGAGTGGGAGAAAATCTTTTCCACACACACTTCAGACAGAGCACTCATCTCCAAAGTTTATAAAGAACTTTCAAAACTTTACACCCAAAATACAAAGAACTCAATCAATAAATGGGCCAAGGAAATAGGCAGACATTTCACAGAAGAAGATATTCAGGTGATCAACAAATATATGAAAAAGTGCTCATCATCCCTAGTAATTAGAGAAATGCAAATTAAAACCACCCTAAGATTTCTCACCCCAATTAGAATGGCTATTATCAAGAACACAAGCAATAATAAGTGTTGGCATGGATGTGGAGGAAAAGGTACATTCATACATTACTGGTGGAGTTGCGAATTGGTGCACCCACTCTGGAAAGCAGTATGGAGATTCCTCAGAAAGCTTGGAATGGACCCACCATTTTGTCGGGATCTTAAGCCCCCTTGCTCTTCTCAACCAGTGGCAAGGGAAGGGGGCACTCCCCAACAAGGCCAGACCAGGATAGGTAGGGCCAACTGACCGCCTGCACCCAGCCCTCCAGGCGGAGGACAAGCAGACGCAATCAGAGTCACAGCAGGAACTTGTTTATTGAGGAAGTCACACAGCTTTTATGTAGGGTGGAGGCTAGGTGGGAACCAATCAGCTTAAAGTCAGCAAGGGGGGGGGGGTGCTATTCGCGCAGGCGAGAGTCCTATAGGACTATATGGCAAGCAAGAGCTGATCACATTTGCGGAACTGTTGTTAACCAATCCCTGATGGTGGTCCGATTTATTGTCACTAACTATTGAAACCGCCTTTGAGGGGCTGGGGAGATAGCTCAGTTGGTAGAGTGCTTGCCTTGTAAGCACAAGGCCCTGGGTTCGATCCCCAGTACCCCCCCCAAAAAAAAAATTCCACGAAACCGCCTTTGAGGCCTTGATCTTGCTCACCTGCCAGGGAGTAAGGAGTCAGCCTGAGTTAGTTAATGTGTCATTAGTCCCAACACCATTTGACTCAGCTATCCCACTCCTCGGTTTATATCCAAAGGACTTAAAATCAGCTTACTACAGTGACGCAGCCACATCAATGTTCATAGCAGCTCAATTCACAATAGATATACTATGGAACCAACCTAGATGCCCTTCAATTGACGAATGGATAAAGAAACTATGGTATATATGTACAATGGAATATTACTCATCCATAAAGAAGAAAATTATGGCATTTGCTGATAAATGGATGAAGTTGGAAAATATCATGCTAAGTGAAATAGACCAAGCCCAAAACACCAAAGGCCGAATGTTTTCTCTAATAAGTGCATGACAATATATAACATAACGAGGGAGGATGGCGGGGGAGAAGAGAAGAAAGAAGGAACTTTGGGTAGTGTAGAGGAAAATGGGGTGGGAGCGGGTGGGGGACAGAAAGATAGTAGAATGAAACAGTATTATCTATGTATATGTATGATTACATGAATGGTATGAATCTACCTTGTGCACAACCATAGAAATGAAAAGTTGTACCCCATTTGTGTACAGTGAATCAAAATGCAGTCTGTAAAAATAAAAAATATTTTAATTAAAGAAATGGCCTTTAGACATTTAGAGGAACCAACAACTCATACTAAGTGAAGTAGAAATACTAGAGGACTGAGGCAAAGGGTGGAAGAAGGACTCACAGGGTGGACTGAGGGTATAGCTCAGGGGCAGAGTGCTTGCTACAATGGGATTTTGTAACTAGATCACCCACTGGCTAGCTGGCAATGAAAAAGCCTCATTGCTAGTAAGAAGAGGTGGAGCAGACAGGGTTCAAGTCCCAGCAAAAAAGAAAAGACTCATACAAGTGGCTGTGCTAGAATGGATATACCGTATAGAATCAGAAGAATCCATCAGATGGCTGTTCCACAGGAGGGCCCCGAGGACACTCCATTTGTCAAAGCAATAGGAAATGTAACTGTGTTGTGTCAGTGTAACAAGTGAAATGTAACTGTGCTTTTCAAAAGCTCGAGGAGGCTGAACTCGCAGGTCAGGACTTGCAGGAGCAGATCTGCCTGCAGAACTTGGCTCTGCGGTAGCAGTGGAGATGACAGGATCCAGAACAAGATGGGCACAAAAACTATACTGAGAAGCAAGTTCAGAGTGGTAGGAAAGGGGGCCCGATGCCAGAGAAGTCCAGAGATGGTCAAGGAAGCATGGCTTCTCTACGGGTAAGATAAACGGGCAATCGTGGAGGTGCTAATCCACACAACAGGAAGAAAGCGCGAATACTTTCTTGACACTAAATAGTCATGACTCCTTGACCAGTTTCTGGACCTGACTCTGTTTTCATTCCCTGATTGGAGGAGAATCTGGGTCTCAGGAGAAAGGAACCTGTGTCACACAGTAACAGCAGGTGCTCACAGTAAAACATTGCGGTCCCCATAACGTAAGTCTCCAAAGGGGCCATGTATATACACTTGGGTGAGTCTGAGTGTGTCCCCTAAGTTCACGTGTTCAAAACTTAATACTCAAATTCATATGTTGATGGCATTTGGTGGCGGGGCCTATGGGAGATCCTCAGGATTAGATCAGGCTTCCATCCTGAGGCTGGTGGCTGTACAAGAAGAAGAAGAAAAGGACTGGGGATGTAGCTCAGAGGCAGAGCACTTGCCCAGCAAGCATGAGGTTCTGGGTTCCATCCCTAGCACCAAAAAGAAAAAAGAAATGGAAGGAAGGAAGGAAGGAAGGAAGGAAGGAAGGACGGAAGGAAGGAAGGAGAAGCAATCTGAGTTGACATGTGGCCTTCTGCCTTACTATGTGTTGCCCTCCACCATATTTTGATGAAGCAAGAAGGCCCTCACTGGATACTGGCTTTTGCACTTTCCAACCTTCAGAACTTTTGAGTAAATAAACTTCTATTCTTTATCAATTGTCTGGTCTCAGGTATTTTGTTATAGTAACAAAGAACAGACTAAAATGTTCCCAAGGCTTCCAAGGACTGTTGGTCACAGTGTCTGAGTTGACATTGACATCCTAGGACCCAAACTGTCCTCACCACAACTTCCTCTTCATTAGAGGTTAGCGTATGGAGGCAGGTAATACCTGACCAGCTTGCAGTGTGTCTGTGGGTCTGTGGTCATTTCCAAAGCCTCAAATATAGCATTTACTTATTTATTTATTTATTTATTTACTTATTTATTTATTTATTTATTTTGCGGTACTGGGGATTGAACCCAGGGCCTCGTGCTTACAAGGCAAGCACTCTACCGACTGAGCTATCTCCCCAGCCCTTCAAATATAGCATTTAAGTGGACCTTCCTGGAGCTGGCAAGACTTCACAGCCATTCCTTGACCTGTGACATAACTGTCATAGTGTGGAAGGCTAAATGGAGACCTCTGACTCTCTTCTTGCCCCTTACTGGCCAAAGTAGAAAATTAAAGGCAACATTACATCCTAGTGATGGGTAGAGATAGGTGGCACACTGAAGGACACCATGGGGTGGCGGTGGCAGTGGCAGTGCACAGTCTTAATTTTCCAATCTGTTCTCCATGAAAACCAGGCAGGGGCTGGAGAGAGACCATGGATTACCAAAAACACCAAGCTGCAGCCGAGATCCCACTTGTGTTATTTCTCTTGAGGTGACAACTAACATGTCCCATTCATCCAGGATGGAACACTAATTGTCTGTGATCGCAGTCTTGCCCCAAGGCTACATTAATTCTCACCCGCTGTCAGAATATAGTCCACAGCTAAGTGGACCAGCTGGACATCCTGTGGAGCGTCCCATTGGGTCATAATAGTGATAATAGCACACTTGTCAGACAAATTGAGCAAGAGTGACAGGTGTTTTGGAGGTCTTATTAAGATAAGGGGGCTGGGGAGATAGCTCAGTCGGTAGAGTGCTTGCCTCGCATGCACAAGGCCCTGGGTTCAATCCCCAGCACCGAAAAAAAAAAAAAAAGATAAGGGGGCATGCCTCAGAAATGAGCATTTGCCCACCATAGGGTGACCTAGGTTCCATCCCCAGCAAAAAAAAAAAAAAGGAAAAAAAAAGTTGAAATTAAAGAACTTGGAAATCTGAGCTATACTAAAGTGCTTCCTTTCCTCCCACCCCTTCAATGGTTTGAGATAGAAGTTGAAGGGTTATGGAAAATAATATTCCTACAGCTCCCCAAGAAAAACAGAGGGACAGTGTGGCTCAGGAAGAGGGAGGGGCACTTGGCCAAACATTAAACCTCCCAGGGCACCCTTTCCCAATAACAATGGGCCCTGAAGGAAAGGGGCGGATGCTGAATGCTGGGCCCTAAACTTTGACCTTCCCCCATGCAGATTAGTCCTAAGTGGAGGCACAGCAAATATCACCACTCTGGGAAAAAATGGATCCCAGAGAAAGAAAAGCAAAGGGCAAGATTCGAGCTCTCACCCCTGGGGACCTGGACTCCTGTCCCCGCAGATAACAATGAGTTCCAGCCTTCTTGCAGCTGCCTTCCTGAGGTAAAGTCTCAACCTGCACGACTAGCCCCTGACCGACCGAAGCACGTCCGCAGTCTCCAGGGAGACCAAAACCCAACTCCTCTGAAACCCGGGGCCAGCTCCATACCCAGAAAACGGGCCCTCCCGCGCCTGATCCGTGGGCCTCGCTGCAGAGGCAAGGAAGGCCGGCTGATCGAGGTTTGCTTGGCTCCCTCATTCATGGGCCATGAGCTTACAGAAGTGGTCTTGATATTATGAAGAAAAAAAAAAAAAATCATTTTAGCCAGGTTAGCATTAATATAGTAAAAGGAGGACTAAAAAAATCTATGCAGACAACTTTCCGTTGAATCATGTACGCAGAAACCTGGGTATAAATGGTTTCTCTGCCAAGGCAGCATTCCGTGTGAACCAGCAACCGAGTGGACAGAGAAGTGCTGGAAACTCACCGCACAAGAGGCCCCTACGTTGGAAATAAAACACGGGAATCCTTTGAAATGGAATCCCTTCATTCTTCATTTAAATGTAATTATTCATGATCAGATCAGCCTAAATTGGGGCTAACATGAGAGAAATACTCTATGAGTGATGGGTTTTCTGTCCTGCCCGAGTCAGTATGTGATACAAGGAAAGGCTGAACTTCAGACTCGGGAGTGGAGGGTACAATTGCATATTCTGCAGGCTCCTAAAGGGGCACAGTTTGGAGGGCGGTACCATGGATGAACCGTGAAGGTGTTCTGTGCAGAGGAACCCAGTCACAGCGGGCCTGCGACAGGATCCCTCCCACTCACTCAGGCCCCTAGAGCAGTCGAATTCCCAAAGAGAAAAGTAGACTGGTGGTGGCCAGGGGCTGGGGAGGGAAGGAAGGAGTTAATGTTTATGGGGACAGAGTTTCTGTGGGGGGCAATGAAAAGTTTTGAACATAGATAGCAGTGACGGCTGCACAATATTGCAAATGTAATTAATGCCATCAAGCTGTGTACTTAAAAAAGATTAAAATGTCCAGGGGTTGGGGTTAGTGCAGAGGTAGACTGTGTGCATAGCACATCCAAGGAGCTGGGCTCAATCCCTGGCACCAAAAATACAAAGAAAAAAAAAAAAAAAATATATATATATATATATGTAAAAGAAAACTTTCTGGTTTCATAAATATATATATACACACAAAATATATATATATACACACAATATATATACATATACATATATATGTGTGTATATATATATATATATATATATATATATATATATATACACACACACACCCTGTGGTACTGGGGATTGAACTCAGGGGTGCTCTACCACTGGGCTATAGCCCCAGCACCCACCCCACCATTTTTTTTTGGAAGGGGGACAGTCTCACTGAATTACTGAGGCTGGCCTCAAACTTTCAAACCTCCTGCCTCAGCCTCTGTAGTAGCTGGGATTACAGCTGTATGCCACCATGCCCAGCTACCACAGTTTTTAAAAAGGCCAAAATGCAGGGCTGGGTTTGTAGCTTAGAGTTAGAGCACTTATCTGGTATGTGCAAGGTCCAGGGTTTAATCCCTAGCACCACAAACAAATAAATAAATAAAAGCCAATATATAGATACTATTGATGACAATGTAAGAAAAAAAGAGGGGCTGGGGCTGTAGCTCAGTGGTAGAGTGCCTAGCATGTGGGAGGCACTGGGTTCCATCCTCAGCACCACATGAAAATAAGTGAATAAAATAAAGGCATTATGTCCATCTACAACTAAAAATATTAAAAAAGAAAAGAAAAGAAAAGAAGATAGATGGTAGTAAACATCTGTTTATCTGTTGATCATCATTGGGTTGTGTTCAAATTTTTGGCTACCATGACTACTGCCTCTCTGAACATGACTGCCCAAGTGTCTATCTGGGGTCCTATTTTCAATTATTTTGGGCTTATCTACATATTGGCTTCCTGTTAATTTTGGAAATAATTACAGAGTTGGAGGAAATTGCAAAGATAGTGCAGAGAGCTTCTGTGTGCCATCCGTTTCCATTTTGACTTTGAAAACCAAAAGGATGGGTTTATACAAAGGAGGGATGTGGTGGCCCACAGAGGGATCATCCCATGGCAAAGCTTTTATTATTTTAATTTTTATCCCACCAACCACAGACAATTCCACGAGAACTTCTGTCCTTTTGTGCCTGCCATTGAGGGAGCTGAGAGCCAGTGACCTAGGAATGACTCCGGATGACCCTCACCAGGTAATTTCAGCCAGGCTGGGTGTGTTTGGTGCGCTAAACCATTGGGGAACCACTACCATTAAATAAGGCAATCCTTGTCTTCGCAATAGGTGGTCTTGTGTCTGAAATCCATTAAGGACTTTTTAGGGCTTTAGAATCATAAAAAAACAACAAGAACAAAAAAAAATCTAAAGCATACCTGGCATTTCTGAAGACAAATACAAAGAAGATTATTCAGTATGAATAATAAAAATAGCTAAATAAACACAGATTATTTATACAGCCGCAGAAACACATCTGGGCCAAGTTTTCTGGAACTTTATTTGGAGCACAGAAATAATGTTCTCAACTGGGAGCTTTATCTCCCAGGAGGAGCTGAGTTGTCACAGTAGCACCTTCTCTTGGTTTTCCTGTATTGCCATTTTTATGACTTTATCGCTATTTAACATGTAATGAAATCCATTAAGGATTCTGAGTCTACAGTAAAATCATCTTTGCCTTAAGTAATTTAATATTTCTAAATTTAGGACTTGATTCAGTTTCATACCTTAATTTGAACTTTGGACATTTTTCTTTGAACTGTAAAAGAAAACTTTCTGGTTTCATAATGATTTTTTTTTTTTTTTTTAATGCTTCACTGTCATTTTCAGCGCAGAAACTAAAAAGGTTAAAGCAGTAAGATGAGGTTTATTTGATCAAGGCTTTACCATAGTACTCATTTAGAATTTGTAAGAGTTTGAAGAATTAAATACCTCTAACCAAGCAAACTCAGCTGAAAGAAAGAGCAAAACGATAATGCTGGGAAGAAATGAGATGCTTCCTAAAACACAGATCCAAGCTGGACGTAGTGGCGCACACCTGCAATCCTAACAATTTGGGAGGCTGAGCCAGGAGGATCACAAGTTCAAGGCCAACCTCAGCAGTTTAGCAAGGTCCTAAGTCATTTAATAATACCCTGTCTTGGAATAAAAAAGGAAAGGGCTAGGGATACAGTACAGCAGTAGAGCATCCCTGGGTTTAATCTCTGGTACCGAAAACAAACAAATAACAACAAAAATCCCACACATCCTATCTGCTACTGAATGCTAAGAAGCTGATTTTCTGATATTTCTCCATTGATTTCCATTATATGTAGATGGTAGAGTAGATCTTTCATGCCAAGTGTTTCTACTTCATGGAAAGACCACATTTCCTTTACATTTTAGAATGAAAATCTTGAAGCAGAATTATTATAATGTGGTTTTCTTCTGCTCTCAGTATTTAGGGATTGCAGTCAGTTTGGAAATATGTTCTTCCACTGACAATTAAATTATGGCAGCAACATATTCCGTCTGTACCAGAGTGAATAGGCAGATCTGACTGCAAGAAGGTGAGCTGCCTATGCCAATTTTCACAAGGAGTTGGCAACTGGAGTCCCAACATCTAGAATAGTCCTTGTTACATGTCACAAAACACACAGACTTTGAAGAAGAACCAACTAACTTTAACTTGACTAGTTTTAAAATTATATGTTATATAGGTGGGTGCAGTGGTGCACTGCTATAATCTCAGCCACTCAGGAGGCTGAGGCAGGGGGCTCACAAGTTCAAAGCCAACCTCAGCAATTTAGCGAGACCCTAAGTAACTCAGTGAGAGCCTGTCTCTAAATAAAAATACAGAAAAGGGCTGGGGGTGTGGCTCACTGGATGAGTGTCCCTGGATTCACTCCCGAATACAAAAAAAAAAAATAAATAAATAAATAACACCAGCCTTAGCAACTTAGCAAGCCCATCTCAAAATAAAATATAATGAAAGGTCTGGGGATGTGGCTCAGTGGTTAAGCACCACTGGGTTCAATCCCCAGTATATAAAAAAGCATATGTTATGTAAGTACAGTACTATGAAGAAAGAATGTGACAATCAGGCAGTTAACCATGAAAGCTGAAAAAAATAAGAGCCCCAGAAGCACACATTGATGAGCGGAGGAGTGTGTGGGAGGGACCCTCAGCTATGTGACTCACCTGAATGGACCCGGAGACAAGGCTGTCCTAAGTATGGAAATGGACAAGGAATTACTGCCCCAAACTCACGATCCCCTTATAGGAATCACTTCTATTACGAGATCAAGACAGCATGCAAAAATATCTTCAAATCACACAGTGAGCTCACTCTGATCTACCTCCATGCTCAATGGCAAGCTCTCCCCACCCCCAGTGGTGGGGATTAGAACCCAGGGCCTTGGCTTGCAAGGCAAGCACTCTACCAACTGAGCTATCTCCCCAGCCCAAAAGCAACCTTTTTATTTAAACTATCATTGAGGCACTAAGACCAGGCATACAAGTCTGTAATCCCAGTGATTTGGGAGGCTGAGGCAGGAGGATCACGAACTCTAGGCTAGCCTGAGCAATTTGGCGAGACCCTCTCTCAGAAAATGAAAAGGGTTAGGGATATAGCTCAGTGGTACAGAGGCCCTGGGTTCAATCTCTAGTTCCCACCCCTCCAGACATACTACTAAGTTAATGATAACATGCTGGATATTACTTGGTAATTTACCAAGTATTATTTTCTTTTTTTTTTTAAATATATTTTAGTTGGCAATGGACTTGTAATTAATTAATTAATTAATTAATTTATATGGGTGCTGAGAATCAAACCCAGTGCCTGGCACATGCTAGGCAAGTGCTCTGCCACTGAGCCACAACCCTAGCCCCCAAGTATTATTTTCAAAAATGCCAAATTAAATGTCAACTGGTTTAGCCATGGTGGAGAATAGTTTGATGGATCCTTGAATAGTTAAACACAGAACTACCATATGACCTAGCAATTGCACTCTGAGATACATACCCAAAGGAATTGCAGATGATATTCAAGGATTGGGGTGTAGCTCAGTGGTAGAGTGCTTGCCTACCACGCCTGAGACCCTGGGTTCAATCCCCAGCACTGGGGTGGGGGTGGTATTCAAGGCAATGCTTGGATACAAATGTTCACAGCAACATAATTCATAATTGCCAAGAGGTAGAAAGAAGCCAAATGTCCATCAAAGGATGAATGAATAAATAAGTTGTAGGTCCATATCCATATCCTAGAACATCACTCAGATATAAAAAGGAAACTCAGAAATGCTGATATGTCCTCATATGTTATAATGAGGATGAAACTTGCAACATGATTCTAAGTGAAAGAAGGCAGACAGGAAAGAGCACATAGGGTCTAATTCCATTTATACGAAATATCCAGAACAGGTAGATCCAGAGAGACCAAAAGCAGACTGGCAGTTCTCAGGTGCTGCGGGGGAGGAAAGAATGGAATAAAAGTAGCTGCTGAAGGAACAGTCACTTCATTTTGAGGAGATGAAAATATTTCAGAACTAGACAGAAGTGGTGGTTGTAGTAGATTCCACTTAATTGATCACTTTAAAGTGGTCAATTTTATTAAGTTTTTCTATACTGGGGATTGAACCCAGGGTTTGGGTACGCTAGGCAAGTGATCTGCCATTGAGCTACATGGAGCCACATCCCTAGCCCTCTTTATTTTTTGTTTTGAGACAGGATCTCCCTAAGTTGCCTAGGGCCATGCAAAGTTGCTGAGACTGGTCTCAGACTTGAGATCCTCCTGCCTCAGCTGCCTAAGTAGCTCGGATTACAGGTGCGTGCCGCTGGGCCCCCCAATTTTTTTTTTACAAAGGTAAAACCATGACTCTTATAAATGTACACATACTAATATAAAATGACTTCAAATCACATATTTTCACCTTATTAGTTAATAAGGAAATCAGTAAGATGTTAAAACCAATTCAGAGGGTATTTGAGAATGTAGGATATTTAAATGAGTATAACTGCTACTTAGGCAGAAAATGAATTAATGTTCAACAAGGCCACACACTGTAATGTCATAGGGTTATCTGTTTTACCACATAGAAATTCCCTGAATCTCCAGTGGACAAAAATCTACAGATGAATCCATGCTCCAATCGTATTTTAACATAGTCAACAATGGAAAGTCAAGCCTATTGCTACACTGAAAGAAAACTCACTATTTTTTTTACTTATTTCCAAGTTCTCTATACTTTTTGTGATATCATTTATGTCTGCCTGCCTACCAGGCCAGTAGGGGTTAATCAAGTGGTTTCCTGGGTGACAGCTAAATTTCTCTTTACTTATCAGTAAACTGTCATTCTGATTTTGTAGTCCAGTACTGCAATGGATAGACAATCTGTGTCCATCCCTGAAAAATGGATCTGCTCTTAATGAGCTGGGTTCCTCTAAGGCCAGAGGTCAGATGGTCTGCAGAAAATTCATCAGGGGAACAATTTGATCTGGTGAACTCTTTGTTGATAGCTTTTTGGTCTCTCCCCAAAGACCCTCACTCAGAGAAAAGAGAGCACTTTTCTTATTTTGGGCTTAACTTCATTTTGGGCCTACACCATTTTTTTTTTTTTTTCCTGAACTTGAACTTATATATTTAATCATGTAGGTGCTCTCTGGCTTTTGAGATGAATTGTATTGTCAGAGGAAGTTTGCTAAACCCCACTTACGACTGAATGCCTTGAGATGTAGTCAGGTCAGTTATTCAGACCAACTGAACAGTTTGTCTCTCAGATGTATTCAATGGAAGAATCTGTCCCTGGATATTAGTACTGAAACCAAAAATCAAAACATCGCATTTGGTAACAAAAAATTGTTCTGATAGAGAAGGTAAAAGGGAATGGAAAGTATGGTTTCCCAATCAATCATGCCACTTAAAACTCCACCAAACATGAGACCAGCATATTGCAACGAACCCCTCTCTTGGTCTTGCATCTTGCTCTCCATGTGTTCCAATGGGACTCAGCATATGCACGCCAAGAGGTGACCCAGGATGGAGGCTGGGGTCATTGTCACCTTGAGCATGTTGAAAACCAGGGACTGGCCAAAAATTATCATCCACAGCTCATGAATTGGAGCAAATGGTAGAAACTGGCTCTACTACACATTGCAAAATAAGATGCAAGGCCTGGACAGAGCAGTTGCCCCAAATTTCCAAATAACCAACAGCTGATTGGTAGGTAGAACCTATGATACCAAAAATCCATATTTCCCTCTTCAGGAATTTGACCCACACAAGGGACAAACTGTTCAACTGAAGAATCAGTTGAAGGATTTGATCTGCAGGGACAAATTGTTCAGCTGACGCAATTACTACTTAAAATCATTCTAAGTAAACTGAATCGCTAGGCCCAAGTTGGATGGGATATAAGTGACTACAGAACACTCGTGTCTTGGTAAGGAAGCTGTGTTCCTTCCCATGAGCTAACTATCACTCACTTCCTTCCTGGTTTTTAAATTCTCCTGCTATTTGTGAATGTTTATGGCAAGGATGTTATGTTGAGGAAAACATTGGCTGGTATTTCGTTCAAGGGCTCCTTCTGGGAAAGGCATTTTCAATCTGGATTAAAAATCTTCATTATTTGACATAGTTAGACCACCACTTGATAGAGATGTATTAGATGCTACACATTTTAAGATGGTATCATGCTGAACTGTGTATGTTTATGAATCACCTGTTTCATCTATAAGCAATGAGATGTCGAATCTGTTTCCTTGGAATCCTGGGGTTTGGAACAGGATCAGCCAGCTCTGCTACTCAAAGTGAATTTAAATGAAGAGAACTACTAAGAGCTGTTTTCATCTGCTTCTTTCAGATGTACCTGGAAGCTCCCAGTGACCCTGTTGTTTTCAAAAAACTTGCATCCTGGAATATTCTATGTTGAGCAAGAAAACATTTGGGGCCCTATTCAGACAAACTGAATCCCGATGACATCATTGTGTATCTATCCATCCAGAAAATATCTGGCTCAGGGAACCAGGACTCAAGGACTTGCTCTTTCATTTACTAATTGGAACATGATTTATTGAGCTGATTATTCAGTGTTCCTGCTACTGTGGGAGATTAAAAAACAGACTGGACATGTATTTTTCCCTCTGTGGTTCCAAGAAGCCTTGGTGTTTGTGTGTCCCACCTCTCTCAAAGGGCTACGCAGTGAGGGCAGGAAAGTCATGGATGCTCTCTCCTCTACCCCTAGATTTGAGGCATGAGTAGTTGATTAAAGGAGTCTGGAACTGGGCTGGGGATATAGCTCAGCTGTTAGAGTGCTTGCTGCACATGCCCGAGGCCCTGGGTTCAATCCCCAGCACCCCCCCCCCCGCCCCCAAAAAAGGAGTTGGGAACTACTTGGGGCTGAGGAGAAAGAGGCTGACCTCAGCTGGAAAGAAAGCAGGGAACTGCTGACTCCCCCAAGTCTGGGGAAGGGGTCAGGTTGGCACCTTCGAGGTATCACGGGACATCTGTGCTGTTTACCCATGTGGCAGGTGTGAGGAGGGGCTGTGGAGCTTCTGATGGGGTAAGGGGAGCACGTGGGCCTCAGAAGCAGCAGGCCAGGCTCACAGGCACGGAGCCCCAGAGACCCAGGGCTGACCGTGTCCACACAGCCTGCAGGCTGGGTCCCTTCCTGGTTTTTGAATTGAGCAAGTCCAAGTTCTGATATGAATCAGACAACGGGGGAAGAAGTCCCCAGAATTGACTAGTGTGGGAATTCCTCACTTACTCTGTGGAGTGTAGAGGCCTAATTGAATGTCATTCGACTTAGAAAACTGATCAAGTAGTAAGATGAGTTCCGACCTGAGCGAGAGACTGAACCTGTCCTCATCGTGTTAGGCAAGGCTATGCCTGGCCAGCTCTGCTTCCCAGCTCCAAGATCCAGAATTCTCTGAACAGTTTACCAAATCATTGGTGATTCTCAAGGTTCTTTCTAAATACATTTTCTGGGTCATCAAAGGGAATACTTCTTCCAGACTTAAAAACCCACTGCCCCCCTCATTCACATTCAGACTTCTGACCTGGCCTTGGAGCACCAGTGAGCTAGTGCTACCAGTGTGTTCCTGTGGCCAGGAAAACAGGCCTGCGTGCTGCTTACACAGTCCTCCTGGGGCTCTTTCCTAGGGCTGCCATAAACAGATTATCACAAACTTGGTGACCTAACACAACACAGGTTTATTCTGTCACAGTTCTGGAGTGCAGAAGTCCAAAATCAAGGTGTTGGCAGAACCACGCTCCCTCTGAAGGCCCGAGGCGGGGGGGGGGGTCCTTCCTTTCTTCTGAACTTCCTAGTGGCCCCAGGAGTTCCGTGGCTTCTGCCTCCACCTTCCACGGCCGCCCTCCTCGTGTCTCCTCGAGGCTCTGAGCCTGTGTGCGCTCTCCTGGTCTTTTAAGGACACCAGGCATTGATCCAGTCAGGCCTCATCTTAACTGGATTACATCTTCTAGACTCCCCCCTCCAACCCCAGAAGAGCTGGGTGGAACCCAGGGCCTCCCACATGCTAGGCAAGCACTCTGCCACTGAGCTGTGTCCCCAGCCCTGCATATCTTTTTAGTCTCTACTTTTTCATCTTACTATCTCGCTTGATTTTTCATAAGTCATTATGAAATTGCCTCCTATTATCCTTTCAGTGTCTGCCAGTCTCTCTCTCTGGGCTGCCAGTATGAAGTTTTATTTTCCCCATCAGATCATTCACTTCTGGAGGACCAGAATGGCCATATGCCTCCTTTGTTTCATGACGATGTATATCAGGCAGGCACAGTGGTACACACCTGTGATCCCTGAGGCTCCCGAGGCTGAGGCAGGAGGACTGCTGGCTCAAAGCCAGCCTCAGTCACTTAGCGAGGCCCGGAGCAACTCAGTGAGACCCTGTCTCTAAATAAAAAAATAAAAAGGGCTGGGGATGGGGCTCACTGGTTGAGTGTCCCTGGGTTCAATCCCTAGTACCAAAACAAAAAGCAAAAACAAAAACCATATATCACATACATGTATGGCCATATTTCTTCCCCGCTCCCCCCTGAACTGGGGACTGAATGCAGAGGTTTCCACGACTGAGCTACATCGTCAACCCTTTTTATTTTGGGACAGGGTCTCACTAAGTTACCCAGGTGGCCTTGAATTTGAGACCCTCCTGTCTCAGCTTCTGGGATTACAGGTGTGCACCGCTACCTTTTCTCCTTCCCTGTGTTCTCGGCGGGGAGTCAAAGGGAGTGACCGGTTTGGATCTGATTAACTCCAATGGGCATTTCGTCTCCACTCTCCATGTTGCTCATATAGGAAGCCATCAACGTGGGGCCACAAAGAAGACATTCTGCCTCTGGCCTGAAATATTGTTAACTCCTAGCTGTTGATCTCTGGGACACTGGATGTAGCGTTTAGAATTTCTTTAGTGTTTTGGAAATTTTTTTTCCTTTCAGTGTTCATTATGTAAATTTGCTTTAAACTGCTCATTATACCACGTGCTTGGTTATGACACAAATTGAATTATGCTGTCTGAACAAAGGATTTGTTCAACAATTAAATAGAGCATAATTTTAAAAAAGTCTTCCAAAACTTTCTCCTTTGTTCAAGAAACATTTCTTAAAGTGGATCAGAGGAGTAGTAGCAATCATAGTAATGATGACCCCCAACCCCACGGAATCAGATCTAGGGAATCTGCGCCTCTGGGTAGGCCACGCCCACATTATCTCCGGCCTTGGTCACGTGTTTTTTTAGCCAATGGGACAACAGAAAGCGCCCCGCGCGCAGCATGGGCGGGGCCTGCGTGGGGCTGGTCCTCTTGGAACACGGCCAGGCTGTCCTGCTGGAAGGGCAGCTCCGTACCGTTCCACCGACCCGGCCGGAGCTGACCTACAGCTGAATGTAGCCTAGTGGGTGAACCCAGGCCAGACCAGGGGAGGAGAAATGATTACTGCTGCTGAAACAAGAAGTTGGTCATGTCGTTTATTATGTGGCAGAAACTAACTGAAGTATTAAACTTATTGGATAAACTCATTAAGGGCATAACTCGGATACTAATTTTGGAAAAATTGCACACCTATCTTTGCCTCTGAACCTTTTCTTTAATCGCATTCATGAGACCTCGTTTTTTGGGGGGCGGGGGTGGGTGGCAGTGGTACCAGGGACCCAACTCAGGGGCACTTGACCACTGAGCCACATCCCCAGCCCTATTTTGTATTTTATTTAGAGACAGGGTCTCACTGAGTTGCGTAGAGCCTCGCTTTTGCTGAGGCTGCCTTTGAACTGGCGATCCTCCCGCCTCAGCCTCCAGAGCCGCTGGAATTACAGGCGTGCACCACCACATCTGGTTAATGAGGTTTCTTTCTACAGGACTTTCTCTCTCTTTTTTTCAAGGCAAAAGACATGAATGAATGAAAATTAAACCGGCCTGGAGTGCTGGGGTGCGGCTCAGAGGTGGAGCCCTGGCTTTGGTCCCCCAAACATAAATGAATAAAAAAATAAAATGGCCTAAGCCCCAGGCATTTAACACTTGGAATTGAAAACAACAACAAACCCTAACCATTGTAAAACAAATGAGGTGATATATAAGTATATAAAACTAAAACTTTCCCATCCCTTACCCTTGCCCCAAAGCCCTCTCCCCAAAAGAAATTCCTTAGCATGTTCCTGAAAATTTCTCCACCCCCCCCCTCCCCTCTCTCTTCCTCCTCCTCCTCCCCCTTCTCCTTCTTTTCTTTGTTTTGGAACTGGGGATTGAACCCAGAGGCACTTAACTGCTGAGCCACATCTTCAGCCCATTTTTATTCTTAATTTTGAGACAGGGTCTCACTAGTTGCTTAGTCTTGCTAAATTGCTGAGGCTGACTTCAAACTTGCAATCCTCCTGCCTCAGCCTCCCAAGTCACTGGAATTACAGGCATGCCCCGCCATGCTTGACCCGTATCTTCTTTTTTTAAGAGACAAGTTCTCGTGCTGCCCAGGCTGGCCCAGAACTCCTACGCTCAAGGGATCCTGCTGTCTCAGCCTCCCGAGTAGCAGGAACTATAGATGCATGTCACCATACAGAGTTAGATTTTTTTTTTTTCTTTAAGTACTGGGGATCAACCCACAGTGTCACATGCTAGGCAAGCACTCCACTACTGAGCTACACTCCCAGCCCTTGAGCGTCTTCATAGAAAAAATTTAGCTACATACCAATAGTAGATTTTGTTCGTTGCCTGTCTAACATCCTTTCTCCTTTCACAAGAAATGCGATCCTGTTGGGACTCGCCTGTAATCCCTGTTACTCAGGAGGCTGAGAAAGGAGGATTGCAAGTTCAAGGCTAGCCTCACCAAATCAGCGAGATCTTGTCTCAAAATTCCAAAATTGAAAAAGGGGGGCGGGGCTGGGAATGGGCCCAGTGGTAAATTCCCCCTGGGGTTCAAGTCCCTATCTCACAAAATAAATAAATAAATGGCAAGACCAACTCAACATGGCCAAGATACAGAACTGGACTTCTCCATCGGCCTGCCCCTTTGTGGTCCTCCACCTTTCAGGAAATGACACTGCTGTTGCCACAGTGGCTCACGCTGACATCCTCAGCTGCTCTGCCTCTCTTCATCCCGTCCATCAATCCTGTGGGGGCCACTGTCACATCTTACCCAGACCACAAAGACCTCTCTAACTTCTTGTCCTCTGTAAAATTTAAGTCATCATAACTCATCACTGCTAATAAATCTGACAGCATCCCTTGCAAAAAGAATAATATCCAAGCCCCTGTCCTCCCTGCTGACCTGCCTGCCCTTCCAGCTGTTCCCCTTCTCTTCTTTCTGACCCTTGAACACATCAGCTTGTTCCTGGGGCAGCATCTGTGCGCTCCATGCTAATCTCTCTCTTCCTTAATACTCCTTTCCCAGAACTCAACATGGCTCTTCTTAATACCTGATTCTCAGCTCCAATGACACTTCTTTAAGTGGGCTTTCTAGGACCAGGAACATAGGCAGGGTGCTAACCTAGTGTGTGCAAGGGCCTGGGTTTGATCCCCAGCACTGGGAAAAGAAAAAGAGAAAGAATGGACTTCCTGACCTCTCTGGTTCAGGTGAAGCCTGAACCAGATCATCTCTCCTAATGTCCAGCTTTACTTGAACCATGTTGCTTATCACTGTCTAAAGTGATCCCATTACTTATTTTCCTATTCTTGTGTGTAGATCTGACTTTCTCCTTCTCCTGGGCCACCTAAGCTCAGATCATTGTCCTACTTCCTGCAGTAAACAGTGCCAGGACCACAGCGGGAACGCTTGTTGAATGTGAGATCCCTGGTGGCTGAATTGAATGGTGGGGTAGAACTCTGCGCTCATCCTTTCCCTTGATGAGGGGCAGAATGACTTGGAGCAAAAGACACCTGCCTAGGGGTTTTTATAAGGATTAAATCAATGTATCTATCTCAGTAAAATATTTGGTACAATTACCAGGCTGGGCTCCTAGCTCATTGGCTACAGGGGGCCTGGCTTAAGGTGGCAATGGGCAGATGACCTTGGGGTTCTTTTAGGGGAATATTTAACTTTGCTTTATTTTTTTCGGGCAGGATTAGCCTCCCTGCTTCCCTCCCCCCTTGCTTCTTTCTTCTCTCTTGACTTTTTCCTCTCTTCCTCAGAACTCTAGAGAGAGAGAGGAGAAGAGACAGTAATTAGCACTTCTTCCAGCAGTTCATATCTTTAAACAATTCGTTTGGTTTTGTTTTTTAATTAATTGGTTCTGCTGGACAAGGTGGCTCACATCTGTTATCCCAGCGACTTAGGAGGCTGAGGCAGGAGGATCACAACTTCAAAGCCAGCCTCAGCAACTTAGCGAGACCCTGTCTCAAAATAAAAAATAAAAAGGGTTGGGGAGGTGACTTGGTGGTAAAGCACCCCTGGGTTCAATCTCTAGTATTGATTAAATAGAAACTGGTTCTAATACCTGGTCCTCAGAGAGACCTGCATGGCTCCTTATAGCCACCAGGGGGCGACTGTTCGCGGTCTCCGCCGCGCTCCCGCGCAGGCTCCTCTCCTCAAGGGAAGACCGGCTTGTGCTGGGCAGACTCTCTAAGGTCTCAGAGGGCAGCAGGAAACAGCTGCTGTCTCATTGCGGCAATGGCCGGTGGACCAGGTGACCGGCGTGCTGCCAGCCGCCCGGGGCCCTGGTGCAGATCCCATGAATTCTCTCCTGCTAAGGATCATTAGTTTGCTGGGGCTGCCCTCGCAAACTACTACTGGCTGGGTGCCTTAAAGATAGAAACGTGTTTCACTGTTCTGGAGGCTGGAAGTTCAAGGTCAAGGTGGTGGCGGTGCTGGTTCTTCTGAGGCCGCTCTTCTTGGCTTCTGTAGGGCAGCCCTCTTCCTGCCTGGTGTCTCTTCCTCTTCTTATAAAGGCACCTGTCATCCTGTATCCCATACCCTGGGAATTAGGGACGCACCCCAATGGCCTCACTTTGACTTAATCACCTCTTTAAAGACTCGAAGGAACTTGCTTTCAAATACTTTACATCCTGAGGTCCAGGGCTTAGGGCATCAACACAGGGATGGCGGGGCCAATTTAGATGGTGACGCACTGGATTCAGTTCCCTTCACTGACAAGGACAGCTAAACATACCATCAGAGCTCATGCAGTCAGGAGATGACAGAGGCCAGGAGAGGGGCCAGAGAAGGGGAGGGAATCCCAGTGAGGAAGGGGATGTCATTTCCCGGGGTTTGGTGGAAAGACTGAGTATAATCCTGAAGAGCCAGCGGTGTGAGGAGGGTTGGTGTGGATCTGACTGGGCATCACATGGTCTGTGACCTGCTGTTGTTGGACAGAGCTGGGTCGTCCCTCTGCTCTTCCGGGAGAGGACTGGGCATGGGAGGACACCACCTGCACTGACCATCTGGTCACTCGAGTGAGGACCACAGTGCTAAGCTTAGTCACCTCCAGGATAAAGCTGCTCTGTGCCTGGGGTGATGAAAAGAGCAAAGCTAATTCAGGGACCAGGTCAGGCCAACGGGGCTCATCAGAACAGGGCCGGTTGTTGTACTGCTCAGGAAGATCATTAAAGGTTCGGCGGTGGGGAACTGGGGACCCTCTTAAGTCTAATCCCCTCTCTGATCCTCCCTTTTTTTTTTTTTTTTTTTTTTTTTTTTTGCTGCAGTGCTGGGGATTGAACCCAGGGCCTTGTGCTTGCGAGGCAAGCACTCTACCAACTGAGCTTTCTCCCCAGCCCCTGATCCTCCCTTCTTTGCTCTGGTCTCTGGAGACTTTGCTCCTCCTCAAGAGACTGTAGCAGCAGGGCAGCCTCCACCGTGAGGGTCAGAAGGTGCCCCCTCCTCCCATCTGCCATGCCCCACCTGTCCCACCTGGGTGTAGTAATAGCTGCTGCCTGCAGATCTTCTGACTCCTCTCAGCTGCTACTTCCCTCAAGCAGGACACCTCCCCGCGTGTCCTCCCCGTGTTCTCAAACATCAGTCCATCTCCCGAAGCAACTGGAAGATGTCCCTGGCTCCATCCTGGGGCTCCACGCAGCCTTCTTAGATTCTCAGATTCTTAGAAAGTGACTTGAAACCGAGCAAGGATGGGGCATGATTTTGCTCTTCTGAGGTGCCTGGGATACGACTTCTCTGTAGTGCTTATATGAAGAAAGCTCATTCTTTGGGAATCCAGGGGCTACAAAAATCTAGTCTAGTCGGAGTTAAAAAAAAAAAAAAAGCCAAGAAATAGATTCTTGCGGAATCCAGGGAAGACTGTACTGCCTCTCTCTTCTGTTTCTTGGGATGAGCTCAGTTTTTCCTTCCAAGAAACATGCCAAGTGTTTCCAAAGGACAAACTCTGTCTATGTCATTATCCAGGGCAGCAGCTGGTGCTATCAACGTGGTCCCAACATGGCTGAGGAGGCAGTCGGGGTGGTTTAAATGGAAGCAGAGAGCTGGAGCCAGCAAACAGCCAGGCCCCCAGGAACTTGGGCCCTGCTCTCTGAAGTGTCAAAGGAGATCTCCATGACTGAGAGACACTTGTAGACAGGAAAGACAGAGTCTCTCTGAATATCAGGTGAGGGACGTGGGGACAGGGAGCAGAGGGGAGTTTGGACTACATTTTCTTGGGAAAAATAACATCTGCTACTGTGTTTCTTCTGAACAGACCAAAAATCAGGGAACTGGAGTAACTTGGAGGAAACTCTGAGGCAAATAGGCAGAGGGTGGACCCTTGCTCTGGCCTTCCAGACGTGTGCCCCGCCCCGCCGCCCCCCGCAGCCAACATTTTGCAACTGCCAAGTATTTCTGAAGCACATTCCCCACCCATTTTTCCATAGCCCACACCTTCCCTTCCCCCAGGCTGAGGGGCCGCTGGGTTGGTGGAGTTTGGGGTGATGTGCTTCATTATAAAATGTGTTTATGGTGATCAAATAACACATCCTAGCTGTCTGAAATTTTTAAAACACAGAGAGACGCAAAGAAGACCTGAAAAATGTCCTGTTATCCAAACACCCAGAGAACATCACTGATAATATTGTAATGCATTTCCTTCTGGTCTTGTTTTTCAATGCCTGCTTTGGGAAGAAAAAAAAAAAAAAAAAAATTCCGGGGCTGGGGGCTGGGGGTGGGGGTGTAGCTCTGTGGTAGAGTGCATGTTTAGCATATGCAAGGCCCTGGGCTTAATCCCCAGCACCAAAGGGGGGATGGGGGGGGATTAAAAAAAAAAAACCTAACGGGTCAAATTAGAAAGAAAGCAAAATAGGAAAGAAAAAAGAAAAGAATTAACATAGGAAATCTATCTGTCTATCTTGACTTTTCCATCTGACATGATATCATGAGCATTTTTTCCTTGGGTGGTGTTCCTTTGAGAAAATTCCTCAGACACCAGGGAAACCTACCAGGCAGGCGGGCTCTCAGAAAGCAAAGGGTGTAAACAGTCGGGGGCTGATCCGAGGGCTGGATCTTGCCCCCGCCTGGTGCTCCCTTCCCAGCTCCGTCAGAGCTGTGTGCCCGCTCACGCCATGCTTCCTCGCCTGCCCTTCTGAAGCTTTCCACAGCTTCGACATCAACGGCACTTTTGTCTGCTCCACTTGGGGGAGAGGGCCGGATAGTCTGGTTTTTGTGTCCTTGATGGATCCAACCCAAGGGCGATGGACCCATGTACTTGCTCAGTTTCCCTAGATGGCCCCACTCCAAGAACAGCTCAGAAGCCAAGGAAACCAAAATCCCTGCCTCTGCAGCCAAAATGGACAGGCAGCCAAAATGGACAGGCCGTTTCCTGATACTGCGTGAATGTGTGTGTGCGTGTGTGTGTGTGTGTGTGTGAGAGAGACAGAAGTGAGACTTGACCTGAGATTTCATTTGATAGTAAGAAAAGTTCAGTGCCTACAGTAGCAGCTTTCCTCCTGCTTGCATGTGATTCAGTTTTTTTTTTTTTTTAGTGGTGCCGTGGATGGAACCCAGTGCCTCACACATGCTAGGGCAAGCACACTACCAACGAGCCACGACCCCGGCCCCTCACATGATTCATTTTTGCTAAAGAATCTGCTCATCAGCTGGACCATGATTTTTTTTTTTTTTTTTTTTTTTTGGTACCAGGGATTGAATCCAGGGGTGCTTAACCACTGAGCCAGATCTCTAGCCCTTTTTTATATTTCATCAGAGAAAGGTTCACAGAGTTGCTCAGGGCCTTGGTAAGTTGCAGAGGCTGGGTTTGAACTCTTGATCCTCCTGCCTCAGCCTCCGAGCCTCTGGGATTACAGGTGTGCGCCACCATGCCCGGCTGGACCAGAATTTTGTTGACAATGAAAGTAAATTGCATTTTTTTGCTTGTTGGCTTTTCGGCACTTGGGATTGAACTGAGGCTTCCATCTTCAGTCCTTTTTATGTTTTATTTTGAGACAGAGTCTTACTGAGTGGGAGTCTTGAATTTGCAATCCTCCTGCCTTCTCCTCCTGATTCGCTGGGATTACAGGTGTGCGCCACCGCGCCCAGCTCATAGTGTCTTAGTAGATATAGATGTGTAGCCTCCTCAGCTATGAGCAACATCACAGGTGACCTGTTATGAGGTGCTACAGTTTGGGGATGTTTTGAGTGTACTCAGAGGGTCCATTGTAATGGAAGGCCTGGTCCACAGGGTGGCACTATGGGGAGGTGGTGGTACCCTTGGGAGGTGGATCACGTGGACTGTCCTTAGGTTTTTGTGGGTGGGTGTGCCCTTGAAGGGGGATGTGGGACCCCAGTCCCTTTCTGGCTTCCTGATTGAGATGTGACCACTAGCTTCAACTTCCCTAACTGAATATATATATTTTTATTTATATATATAGTTAATATATAAACAATATATTAATTAAATATTAATAACTATATATCATAAATCATAATTAATTTATAATATATTAATTTATACATATTCATAATATATTATTTATAATTATAAATTATAAATAATAATATATATTATTATTAAAATATACAAATATTTTGGTGGGTTTTTTTTTTTTTTTTTTGCAGTACTGGGGATTGAACCCAGGGCCCTGTGCTTGCAAGGCAAGCACTTTACCAACTGAGCTATCGCCCCAGCCCAGTGCTGGGGATTGAACCCAGGGTAAGCACTCTGCAAGCTGAGCTATATCCCCAGTTGCCCTAACTGAACTTTTGTGCCAATTAAATAAGTTGCCATTACCCCTATCTACAGCCCCCATCAACCGCCGTTCTAACAACTGACTTAACTTTTAATAAATTAGAGCATGCTCTAGGTTTTCCTTATGTCATCACTCATATTAATTAATTCAACACAAAATTATTGAACAGGGCGCAGTAGCACATGCCTATGATCCCATCTACTCAGGAGGCGGAGGCAGGAGGATCCCAAGTTCAATGCCAGGCCCTGCAACTTAGTGAGCCACTCAACAACTTAGCAAGACTTAGTATTTTGTCTCAAAATACAAAAAAATAGGGGTTGGGGAGATAGCTCAGTTGGTAGAGTGCTTGCCCTGTAAGCACAAGGCCCTGGGTTTGATTCCCAGCACCCTCCCCCCTCCAAAAAAAAAGAGAGAACTGGGGATGTGGCTCAGTGGTAAACACCCTTAAGTTCAATCCCCAGTACAAAAATAAATAATTTTTTTGAGTGCCCTCACCCATGAACAAGCAAAACACCTTCCCATATGAAGCTTAAGTTCTTAAAAATTAAGTGGTTAAGGGGGCTGGGGATATAGCTCAGTTGGTAGAGTGCTTGCCTCGCATGCATAAGGTCCTCGGTTCAATCCAAAAAAAAAATTACAATCTCGCCCAGGATGGCAATAAGACTCTAAGACTCGTAAAGTGAGAGGGGATTTATGCAAAAATTTGAGGCAGGGGCATTGCCAGAGCAGGAAACAGGCACACCAACCCTGAGGTGTCATGTCAGGAGGACTTTTGTTCCAGGTAGTGGAATACCTGATCCAGAATGGCTTGAGGCTGGCTCAGTGGTGCACGCCTGCACTTCCAGTGGCTCAGGAGGATCATGAGTTCAAAGCCAGCCTCAGCAATTCAGTGAGACGCTGTCACTGAAATACAGGGGCTGGGGATGTAGCTCAGTTGGTAGAGTGCTATCTGTGTAAGCATAAGTCCCTGGGTTCTGATCCCCAGCACCACAAAAACAAAAAACAAAATAGGCCTGGGGATGTGGCTCAGTGGCTCAGTGGTTGAGTGCCCCTGAGTTCAATCCCCGGTTCCCCATCCTTGACCCTCCTCAAAAAAAGGCTGAGACCAACATTCTCAAAGTGTGACCTGGGGAACCCTTGGAATCCCCAGGACCTTTTCAAGGCATTCGAAGGCTTCAAGTATTTTCACAGGAACCCCCCAAGACCACCCTCATCCTTTCATGATTATAAACTAGGATCATTCAGGTAGTGAAATATGATATTACGACAGATCAAATGCTAAAGCAACAGGAAAATCCCGCTGCCTCCTCTGAATTCAGATGTCCAAGAGGTCTGCAGAAAAGTAAAATAACTGTTCTTCTTACTAATTTTCTTATTTTGGAAAATATAACAATCTTTCACAAAAACATGTTGTTTATATTAACCTGTGAATAGCACGCACGAACCAAATCTCTTTGGGATCCTTAAAAATTTTTCAGGGCATATAGGGCTCCCGAGAGCTGCTGGCCTCACCCATGGAGCTGTGCGTCACTTCACCTGACAAGTTCAGAGGCATAGCAGTGAGTTCCTGGAGAGATGCAGCGGCACAGCTGTGATGCTGGAGGCCCGGGTACGCCATCTTTCCATGTGGCTCTGCCATCTTTTCATGCCATCTTTTCATGCGGCTCAATGGCAAAGGGCTCCAGATTCAATCCCCAACACAAAAGGAAAAGGGCCCATAACCCTGTTTACATTTTTTTTTTTTTTTTTTTTTTGTGGTGCTGGGAGTCGAACCACTCTACCAACTGAGCTATATCCCCAGCTCCCATTTACACCATTTTACAAGAAACCCTAAAATTGGTGGCTACCGATGCCCATGACTGTTCATCTTCCATAGAGAAGGGGCACCATTGTCTGAGTGCAGCCTTCCCAGCCTTTCTGTGTTGGCTCTGGCCTTCAAGAAGTTCTCTGACCCACCTTGTCTGACAGTCAGTCACAGACCAGCCTCATTCCAGAGGGGTCCTGCCACACACCTGCGAGATGGAAATACTCCAACCCAATGCTAAGACGAGTGTCCCTGGGCCTGGCTGGGTTTTCCCTCGTCATCTACCACCACGAGGTCATACCCTGCAGTCCAGAGGCATTTCTACCCAGCTGTCCAGAGAACCTGACCATAGAAACAGTTTCCTCTGCCCAAGCCTTTGGGTCTTCATTCAGAAGCCTTCTGTGTCACGAAAAGCTTTGCTGGAGTAAATGTTATGATCCTCTCCTGCAAACCTGTCTTTTGTCATAGGAGTGATCCTTAGGGTGGCAGTGGGGGTGGGGCCGAGGGAAACATGTCACCCACCTTCTCTGCCTGCATTGTTATCGCTGTTGTTCTGTAACCTATTTATGCCATATGCTGCTAAGTTTTTTTTTTTTTTTTGGGTGCTGGGGATTGAACCCAGGGCCTTGTGCTTACAAGGCAAGCACTCTACCGACTGAGCTATCTCCCCAGCCCCCTAAGTTTTTAAAAATTAGCAAACACTGCTTCCTGAGGCTCTCCCCTCCTAGGGTGGGGCACCAAGGCATGAATAAAGAGGTTGGGTACCCCCTCCGAGGGTACCTGTCCTGGGGGTGCAGCTCAGAGGTAGAGTGTTTGCCCAGCATGTATGTGCAAGGCCCTGGGTTCCATCCTCAGCACTGCCAATAAATATATCAGTAAATAAATAAAAAGAAAAGGAAAAAAAGAGAGAAAGAAAAGGAAAAAGAGAGAGGGAAAAAAAAGATGACAAAAGAAAAAAAAAGAAAAAAACACAAAAAAAAACGCCTGGGAAGAATCTGCCTAACAATTTGGGCCTTCCGTCATTGTCATTTGAGATAGGTTGCTTTGTCAAGGCAAGGGAAATGTGCCTGTTCGCCAAGGGGCTTCATAGATTAGTTTGCCAGGTGCTCATGTCCATAATCCCACCTACTTGGGAGGCTGAGGCAGGAGGATGGCAAGTTTGAGGCCAGCCTGGACAAATGAGTGAGACCCTGTCTCCCAAAATTAAAACAGCCAGGGATGTAGCTCAGAGGTAGAGTGCTCCTGGGTTCAATCCCCAGTGCTGCAAACAAACAAACGAGCCGAGTTATTAAAAGGAATACAAATCCCCATGTCATCCAGACAGGAGAGGGTTTGGGGGGAAGAAAAGGAAGGCAAGGCGTGCTCGATTTTAAATACACTCGGGCAAGCACCACGTGGCACCTCCCCCTGCCCTGCGATGGCGCTCAGTCTTTGAAACCGGAGATGGTTCTTCTCAAGTCCCTGGGGGAGCCAGGAAGTGTGCAGTAACCCGCCAGAGCAAAGCCATCGACACCCTTTGACATCAGAGGCTTGTGAAATTTGCAAGACACAGACAGAGAATGCCGGGGACTGTGACTTGGCCCTTGCTGCAGGGACTGCAGATGCCTGGAGAAGAAAGGGGAAGGGCCTGGGAGGGGAGGGGCCGAAGGGCACGGCTGCCCCGAGAAGGGAGGCATTTGCAAGAAGAGAATTTTCTTTCTAGTAGGATACAGAACATTCCAGATACTTTCCAAATTACTGACAGAAGCAAAATTGAATCCTATTCAGAATTCCAGTGGATTTAGGTTTTACCAGGTACACAGAGCCGGGTGTCGGTCTGGATGTGGAGGTGCAGGGAAGGAGAGATCATCTGAGCCTGTCTGGTATAACCTGGGACGCTCTGGAAACCACTGGCTACTTGGTACGAACCTGAGAAGGGCCCTGAGAGGACACTGTGAAGCACAAGCCAGGAGGCCCAGGAAACCTGGGAATGTCAAGTCCGAAGCCGGGATTCGAAGGGGTGGTTGGCAGTCCTGGACTGACAAGACCAGGCTGAGATCAGGAAGGTCCCTGGCGGAAATACATGGCAAGCGAGTGTTTTTATGGCATGAAGGGGAGAGTCCCCATTGCCAAGAGACTGTGGAAACTAGGACCCGCAGTGGCCTTCTTGGCGAGGGGACTCTGCTGAGATGCTTCTCAGGGAAAAGGGGGAAGCCACGCATTCTGCCCCTCCCCCTCGGGCAGGCCTGTCCCCCTCAGCTCCATAGTGTCTGGCTGTCCCTGGTGGAGGATTTTTTTTTTTTTAATTTATTTTTATTGTAAACAAATGGGATACATGTTGTTTCTGTTTGTACATGAAGTAAAGGCATAGCATTTGTGTAATCATACATTTACGTAGGGTAATGATGTTTGATTCATTGTTATTTTTTCCTTCCCCCATCCCTCCCACCCCTCTTTTCCCTCTATACAGTCCTTTCTTCCTCCATTCTTGCCCCCCTCCCACCCACCATTATGTGTCATCATCCACTGATCAGCGAGATCATTCTTCCTTTGGATTTTTGAGATTGGCTTATCTCACTTAGCATGATATTCTCCAATTTCATCCATTTGCCTGCAAATGTCATAATTTTATTATTCTTTATAGCTGAGTAATATTCCATATATTCCATTGTGTGTGTGTATATATATATATATATATATATATATATCCCACAGTTTCTTTATCCATTCATCAATTGAAGGACATCTAGGTTGGTTCCACAGTCTGGCTATTGTGAATTGAGCAGCTATGAACACTGATGTGGCTGTATCTCTGTAGTATGCTGATTTTAAGTCCTTTGGGTATAGGCCGAGGAGTGGGATAGCTGGGTCAAATGGTGGGTCCATTCCAAGTTTTCTAAGGAATCTCCACACTGCTTTCCAGAGTGGCTGCACAAATTTGCAGCCCCATCTGGTGGAGGATTTTTGCCTGGCTGGGTGCCCCTGCAGCCAATGGCCCAAAAAGAGGGAGCTGCTGATGCCTGAAGAAGATCTTGGACAAAAGAGTGACCCTCTTCCTGCCCTGGATTAAATTTTTTTTTTTTTTTTAAATTTGCTTTTAGATGTAGATGGACCTTTATTTTACTCACTTATTTACATGTGGTACTGAGAATCGAACTCAGGGCTTCCCACATGCATGAGCGGCAACTCCAGCTGGATAAAATTTGTTTGCTAGCCTTTTTTCTAAAACCAAATACATAGTGGGTGCTAATTAGGGTGTAAACAGCTCTTTTCTACAGAGCTTAAGAGTTGATCCAAAGCCATAGTGAGTGAGAAGGGGAGGGTGTCCTTGTCTGCCTCAGCCATCCTCAACAGGATTATACTCATTAAACCTTCTTTCAACCAAATATTTGTAATACCTGCTGTGTTTTCCTGAAGTAAAACCTATCTATTAAACAAGCTCCCTACATCATAATTAAAAAAAAAAAAAAAAGTGGGCGTGGCATCACATACCTGGAATTCCTGCAACAAGGGAGACTGAGGCAGGAGGATCACAAGTTGGAGGCCAGCCTTTGCAACCTGGCAAGACTGTCTCAAAATAAGAAAGAAAAAGGGCTGGGGTGTGTCTCAGTGGTAGAGCGTTGCCTAGCATTTGTGAGGCCCTGTTTAATCCCAATTACTATCAACAAGAATAGAAACAATGGAATAGATGGAAAGCGATTTATAATAAAATCATATAAATAAAAACATTCAGTCTGTAAATGCTGGGGCATGACTACACTAGAGGACCTAAGAAGTAACCAGGTGCTTGTGCCAAGATACGGGAACAATTGCCAGGATTGGGACACTCAAGGCAGGCTGGTGCAGGTGGATGATGTCACTGACTTAAATACCACAGATGGTGTGGCCAGTAGTGAAGGCCTTTCCAGAAAAGTCAGTAACTTTGGGGACAGTCCTGCATAGAGCCAAGCTCAATCATTACTGAATCAATGATTGTTGGATCCCAAAAGCTTCCATGATTAATTAAAATATGATAAAATACTCTGTGCTTATCTGTAAAGTGGAGTTAGGTTCAGGGCTGTGGATTAGAGTTCTCCAGAAAATCAGAACCAATGGGAGATGTATATGTAAAGGGATTTATTATGGAGCTGGCTCACGTGATACGCCAACTGCAAGCTGCGTGACTAGCGGTGTAGTTCAGCGCATGTGCCAAGGTCTGAGAACAGGCGGATCTGAAAAATCAACTCAAGGTGGACCGTCGACCCACATGTGAGAACTAAATTACAAAACTCTTATTACTAAACATAGGCGTAAGTCTTCATGATCTGGGCTTAGGCAATGATTTCTTAGCTATGACACCAAAATCACAAATACCAAAAGGAAGAATTCATCACCTGGAATCATTAACATTTGCAATGTGTGAAACTTTTGCACTTAGAAAACTAAAAAAAAAAAAAAAAAAAAAAAACAAAAAACTTTTGCATTTCAAATGACATCATCAAGAAAGTGAAAAGAAAACCACAGAATGGGAAAAAAAATCCTAGCATAGCTTATATATGATGAGGGATTGGTGTCCAAAATATATAAAGAACTCTTATCACTCAATAACAAAACAAATCACCCGACTGAAAGTGGGCAAAGGATTTGAATAGATATTTTCTGGAGGTTCAAATGGCCAGTTAGCACGTGAGAAGATGTTCAACCTCATCAGTCATTAGGGAAACGGAAATGGAAACACAGGCTGATACCACTTCGCAGCCCGTGGGACCGCTGTGCTGAAAATGACAGATGAGAACGGTTGTTGGTCCCCATGTCGAGAAAGCAGGACCCTTGATCACTGTCGCTGGAATGGGAAGTGGTCCAGTCCCTGCGGGCAACAGCTGGGCAATTTCTCAAAATGTTAAACATGGAGTTCCCATGCGATCCTGCAATTCCACTCCTAGAGAGGTAAAATTACGTGTTCAGAGATGCCCATAGAATGTTCGAAGGGCTTGAATCAGATCACAACAACCCCAGAGTTATCACCACCCCATTGCCATCAGTTGGCGAATATAGAAACAAAATGTGGTCTATCTGTACAGTTTATTCATTCATAAAAATGACTGGAGAGTTGGGTGGCTGCAGCAGGTGTGGTCCTCAAGAACATCTGGGTAGGGGTTGGGGATATAGCTCAGTTGGTAGAGTGCTTGTCTCACAAGCACAAGGCCCTGGGTTCAAATCCCCAACACTGCAAAAAAAAGAATATCCGGGTGGACAGCGGTCAGCATGTCTGAAGCCCTGGGTTTGTTCCCTGTGTCACAAGCAAATAAACAAACAAAAACCACATTAGGCCCAGCAAGGGATTGGGAGATAGCTCAGTCGGTAGAGTGCTTGCCTTGCACGCACAAGGCCCTGGGTTTGATCCCCAGCAGCGCAAAAAAAAAAAAAAAAAGTCAGCCACAAAAGACCACATATTGTACAATTCCATCTATCTATCTATCTTTGGTACTGGGTGCTTAACCCCTGAGTCACATCCCCAGCCCTTTTTATTTATTTATTTTTTCCAGTTCTGGATTGAACTCAGGGCCCTGTGTTCCTGTGTTTGCAAGGCAAGCACTCTGCCTACTGTGCTATATCCCCAGCCCTTTACTTTTTATTTTGAGACAGGGTCTTATTAAGTTGCTTAGGCCCTTGCAAGGTTGCTGAGGCTGGCCTCGAACTTATGATCCTCCTGCCTCAGCCTCCTGGGCTGCTAGGATTACAGGTATGCACCACCACACCCCGCTACAGGTTCCATTTATTTATATGGACAGATGGAAACGGCTGGGGTGCCTCAGTAGTGGAATGTTTGTCTAGTATGCCCAAGAATCTGAGTTCCATCCCCAGAACTACTAAAAGCAAACAAACATAAAATAGATTAGTGATTAGGGGCTGGAGGAAGGATGGGAGTGACTTTCAATGGGCACAAGGTTTTTTTTCAAGTGATGAAATGTTCTAAAATTAGTGGTGATGGTTGCACAATTCTTTTTTTTGTTTGTTTGTTTTTTTTAAGTTTTCAAAATTTTTTGGTACTGAGGATTGAGCCCAGGGGATGCAGGAGTGCTTTACCACTGAGCTGCATCTCTAGCCCTATTTATTTATTTATTTATTTATTTTGCGGTGCTGGGGATCGAACCCAGGGCCTTGTGCTTGAGAGGCAAGCACTCTACCAACTGAGCTATCTCCCCAGCCCTATTTATTTATTTATTTACTTTTGGTACTGGGGATTGAACCCAGGCGCACTTAGCCACTGAGTCACATCCTCAGTCCTTCTAAAATATTTCATTTAGAGACAGGGTCTCGCCAAATTGCTTAGGGCCTCACTATGTTGCTGAGGCTGGTCTCAAAGTTGTAAACCTGCTGCTTCAGCTTCCTCAGTCACTGGGATTAGAGGCACCCAACCAGTTCTCAATTCTTTAAATATACTAGACATCACTGAATTGTGTACTTTAAATGGGTAACTTTTATGGTATATAACTATATCTCAATGAAGAAGTGTTTTTTTTTTTTTTTTTTTTTTAAGAAGTTTGATTAGCTAAGAGGCATTTTTCTCTGAGATAAAGTAAATGAGAATTCTTGCAACTTAAAAAAATTCCCTGGGCACATCAGGCACTGTTGCTGGGGCCTATGAGGTTTGTAAGAATCTACAAAAAGTTTTATGTTTGAAGTCTAAAAAGTGCATTTGATTTAAACTATAAAACACTACAAAATCAAAATTAAATGCTACCTGGGTGTGTGGTAGCGCTCACCTGTAATTCCAGCAACTCCAAAGTCTGGGATCTCAGAGGATTGCAAGTTCCAGGCCAGCCTGGGCAATTTAGAGAGAGACCCTGTCTCAAAAAAAAAAAAAAAGGCTAGGGATGTGACTCAGTGGTAGTGAGCGCCCCTGGGTTCGATCCCCCGTGCTGCAAAGTAACAACAGTCCAATGCCAACAAATTATAATGTCAACTCACTGATTAAAACCAACTTACATTAAACTAATAGAAATCCAGGGGCTGCGGTGTCACTCAGTGCTAGCGTGCTTGCCTAGCATGTGCAGGGCCCTGGGTTCAATCTTAAGGTCACCCTCCTCCCTTTTATACCACCCCATGAAAACAAAAACAAAAACAAAAACAAAACAAAAACCCAGGTTGCATTTTATCTTTGGGAAGCTATCAGCTGAGACCCCCACGGGCCCCTGCGTCCAAGGCCAGTGTGACTGCCCCACCCGGGCAATTCTTCCTTAGAGAGAGATCTTTCTCCAGGTTTCTGTGTTTCTTGCCCCTGTCTGGCACCCAAATTCCTTAGACATAAGATAAATAGAGTTCAAGTTTGCAGTTCCCAGAGAGGGTTATCCTTCAAAGAAATCAGCGTAGGGAAATGGTCTTATGGCAGAGGAAGGAATGTCATCTCACAGTTCTGGGCAGAGGAACCAAAGCAGCCCCTTCTTCCAAGGCACCCAGGCCTTAACAGCCCAGGAGTAACCCCTACTGTGCTGGAGAGCATTTGTTCACATGTAGCCACCTATTCACTGAGTGCACCCCCTGATGATTAGATAGATTGCTTTGCTTTTGAATCCTAGGACCTGGCATGATTTCCGGCCCATGCTCTGTGTTCAAAACTAGCATTCCTTTTTTCTTTTTCTTTTTTTGGTACGGGGATTGAACCCAAGGGCATTCTACCACTGGGCTCCATCCCCAGTCTTTTCAAATTTTTTTTTTTTTTTTTTGAGACTGTGTTTCACCAAGTTGCTGAGGGTCTCACCAAGTTGAGACTGACCTTGAACTTGTGATCCTCCTGCCTCAGCTTCCTGAGTCACTGGGATTACAGGTGTGTGTCATGGTGCCTGGTCAAAATGCGATTTCCTTTTCCTTTTTTTTTTTTTTTTTTCTTTTTTGGTACCAGGGATTTAACCCAGGGGCACTTTTATCGCTGAGCCACATCCACAGCATTTTTTTTTTTTTCTTTTTAATTTTCCAGACAGGGTTTCGCTAAATCGTTTAGGGCCTCAGCTAAATTGCCAATGCTGGCCTTAAACTTGTGATCCTCTTGCCTCAGCCTCCCAAGTCGCTGCGATTACAGGCATGTGCCACCATGCCTGGCTAAAATGGGATTTCTTAATAGGTAAATTATTTTTATTTACAGTGTCCATGGAGACAAGTACCTGGGCCTGAGTTTTTGCTAAAATTCAATCCTCCTTGGAAAAAGAAAATGTTGTAATATCATGATTAACCACAAATCTTCACAGTAAATAATTCAGATGAGACTCATCAATCTCAAAGTAGTTCCCCACAAGGTACTTACTAATTTTATAGAGAGAAAACAGTAACTTTACAATGGAGAAAGCTGGTGGACACCATCTTAACCAATAATCCAAGTGAACATCACCAGCTACAGGACAAATTGACATCGGTGCCTCCCTCTATGGAGAGGAGTATTGCATTTACTTCCGGGACATTCCTGCCCCGAAGGCACACATGGAATCTAACCATGAGAAAAGGATCCGATGTTCCCAGGCTGAGAGACATTCTACAAAATAACAAACTCCTCAAAAATGTCAAGGCTATGAAAAGCAGGAAAAGAAAGTTTGCCAGATTTAAGAAGAAAAAAATAAAAAATAAAAAAAGACAGGGGCTGGGGGTGCAGCTGGTTGACAGAGTGCTTGCCCAGCATGCACCGGTTCTGGGTTCCATCCCCAGCATGTCAGAAAAGCCAAACAAAAGCGGACATCAGAGTGCAACATATGATTTGGGATTTTCTTGTATCCTAAAGGACATTACTGGAGCACTTGGCAAAATCTGGAAAATGTCTCTAGGTAAGCCACATGTATTATATGAGGATTTTCTGATTTGGAGAATCTTACTGCGGTTATGTTTCCACAGAAATTCTTGTTTGCAGGAAATACACACTTGAAATGTTTGGGGAAAAAAGGGAATGTGTCTGTGCCTTACTGTCAAATGTTTCAAAAAACAGAGAGATAGAGGGCGACTGATAAAGCCCATGCGGTGGGTGAAATGTTAAAATCTGGGGAATGTGGGTGAAGGCCATATGGGAACTTCCTTACTGATCTCCCAACTTCTGGGTAATTAGTGATTATGCAAAATAAGAGAAATGAAAGTTACAAAACATATCTCCCGCCTTGGTACACTAAGGCTATTATGCGATGTGGCGCAGAGGGGGTCAACAGGACTGGGTGATGTTGGGATGGATCCCGGGGCCTCCTGTACACCAAGTGCGTGTTCTATGACTGAGCTACACCCCAACCCCAAAAGTCTGAGTCATTAGAATTTCCCAATATCTGTTCTCTTTGTTCCTTATATCTGTTCCCTCTGAAAGGCCAGCTTGGGCCTAATAACCTTTGTTTGCAAGAGTTAGGTAAAGTTTACTTATATGCAATGTGACTTTACAAATTTCACGTTAGGATACATGTTTCGCTACTCATATTTCAAAAATAATAGTGGCTTATTATGTGACAGAATTTACTTTTGGGGCTGGGGAGATAGCTCAGTCGGTAGAGTGCTTGCCTTGTAAGCACAAGGCCCTGGGTTCGATCCCCAGCACCCCCCCTCCCCCCCCCCCCCCCCCCCCCCCCGGACCAAAAAAAAAAAGAAGTTTACTTTCTCAAATAACAGAATTTGGATAGTCACTGCAGGGCTGGTAGGGAGGCCCTCTAATCACCAGAGACCCCAGACAGCTTCCAGTCTGGCTGCTCTGATGTGCTTACCACGGAGCTTCATGATCCAAGCTGATTGCTCAAGCTCCAGACGGCACATCCTTATTCCAAGCCAAGAGAAGTAGGAAGGACCCACCCCCCCTCCCCTACATACACTTACAGATGTTTTCTGACAATGTGCACAACAGTTTTTGTTACAGTTCTTTGTTCCTGGGCAACTTCTCGCTGCAAGTGAGGCTGGGAACTGCCGTCTGGGCGTCAAATGCCATCTGAAAACTAGGGACGAAGAGAATGGATTTTGAGGTTTGCAACAAATGCGTATTCCAATGCTAGATCAAAGGGCTCACTTGGGGAAAACTTTGCAATTGTGACTGCCGTGACGGTATATCATCACCTGGAGGCGTCAGGATATTAGATTTGGGGTAGGTGGTCTAGGACAGTGGTCAGTGGAGACAGGAGGCGTTTCCATAGAGGTGAAGAAAGTGGGAACAACTGTAAGGACGCTCTAGAAAATAGGGATGAAAGACAGGTACGAACTCTGGGTAGGAGCTGTGGTTGGGCAAGTATTCAAGACTAGCTGAACAGGGGGAAAGAGAAGGGAAGGAAAAGCAGCCATAGGGGGAAGAAAGGGAGGGGCCAAGTGGGGGGGTAGAGCAGAAATGGCCGGAGGGTCCAGGTCAGCGCTGCCACCCTGGCCTGCTGGATGTTGGCTCTTGGCTTGCTGGGGCTGTGGCCTCTTCGTTGTCTTCCAGGAGAGTTCTGGTAAGGGCAGCTTTATTTGGTGTCAGAAACCATCATCCACTTCCAATTGTCATTTGTAGAGTTGGAAACTCTCCTGCCTTCAAATAAAACCTTTAAATAACTCAATCAGGCGGGCAGGCAAGCGTGGTTCAAGGACCAGAAAAAAAAAAAAAAAAAAAAAAATTAGGCTGCATTAAAAGAAATCCAACTGTGTGCTAGGAGGAATTTTAATACCTCCTGATCAACCAACCCATGGTGCTGGGCTGTCTTCTGGGACAGCAGACTGACTATTATGGGAAGGCCTGCTGAGGCTCAGAGGAGGTCTTCTGACCACTGCGAAAGCCACTCACAGGCCTTTTGAGTCAATAGATTATTTTTTTTTTAATTTTTTATTTTTGAGACTTCTTAAAAAAAAACAACTGGCTTACATCCAATAAACACTTAACTTCTTTCTTTTGTGGGGATGCATAAATGATATTTACCTTTTGGTCAAGCACATGAGGCAAAAAGATGTGTTTGGGTGAACTATGTACTTGAAGATGATTCTGAAGTTGGTTCATGAAGCATTTCATTAATGATCAAAAAGCAAAAAAATAAAAAATAAGACTTTCCATGACAGCATCCTAGAGCCGGAGAGGACCCCTTCCCTGGGTAGAAACATTTCTGTGGGAGGCTAGAGAGGTCAGAGCTTGCTTTGTTTGTAGAAATCTGTTCCACCCCACTCAGGAGAACTTCAGGATCGTAAGCACTTGCCTGTGCCAATAACTTCAAAATCTAAAAGTCGTGGGATTTTGTAAGTTTTGCAAAACATGATACAAATCTGAATCTGAATTCCTTTGAACAGAGTGAGACAGGGGTGCTTAGTAGAGGGCCTGTAGTCACCCCCAGGAAATGACACCTCTGAGCCCCCAAACTGTCCTGTAGCGTGGGGATGGCTGCAAAGAAAGCAAGATATTAACTGAAGCAGAGAAAGCGCGAGGAGAATGCTCCAGAGTCTCTGCATCTAGACCAGAGCACAGTGATCCAACACGCTGCTCGACCTATTAAAATCACACTGAGGCAACACATTTTTGTTTTGCAACATGTGAGGGGCAGCTTGCCAAGAGCTGGGTTATGAATGTGGAATCCATAAAAGAAAAAAAAAAAGAGAGAGAGAAAAGAAAATCCTGCACTTTGTCACTCTCTTCAGATTGGTTTAACCCTACAGTGTCAGACAGGACCCCAAAGGACGACTCAAGTCACTTGAACTGGGAATGCTCTTTCTCTGCTCTTTCTTCTTAGTGACTTTATCTAAGAATGACAGATCTGCTTTCAGGGTGTCCTCTTCGGATATAACTGGCCCGTAGGGAGAAAGTGTGAGAAGCTTTATTGGAGGCTTTCTGCCGAAGAGTTACCTGTTAGAGACAAAAATTAAAGTTAAAACTAAATAGAACAGAAAATGCCTATGGGTTATTTTCTTCCCTCAAAGTGAAATTTGACTTATAATTAAAACACACTTGGTTTTTTTAAGAAGGACCTTAGGGGGCCTGTTTTGTTTTTTTTTTTTAATTTTTCCCTAGCTGATTCTTAACCAAAATGCTCACATCTCTCTCACTCTCCCTCTCTCTTTTTCTGATATTAAAATGGTATCCTTACTCATTGAGTTGCAGGAAATCTTTTGTGTGTGTGTGTGTGTGTGTGTGTGTGTGTGTGTGCGCGCGCGCGCACGCGCTTGGGGATTGAACCCAGGGCTTTGTGCCTGCAAGGCAAGCACTCTACCAACTGAGCTATACCCCCAGCCCTGAGTTGCAGGAAATTTAAAAGACTATTTAGTCCAACACTTCAATTTGATGGATAAGGACCAGGGTCTCAGGATGGACCAAAGTCTAAGTCAACCATCTCTTCCCATCACATCTAGGCTTCCACAGGAGGCTCACCACGGGACTCTGCTTCTTGGTGCCTTTACTGATTGAAAAGCTCTACTCTAACCAGATGTGTTGGTGCATGCCTATATTTCCAGCTACTAGGGAGGTTGAGGCAGGAAGATCGAAATTTCCAGGCTGGCCTTGGCAATCTAGAGAGACCTTGTCTCAATGTAAAATTTTAGAAGGAGCTGGGGATATGGCTCACTGGTGGATCACCTGCAGGAGACCCTAAGTTTGATCCCCAGCACACAAAATAAATATATAAAACTCTACTCTGAACCTTCCATTACCTAGAAATATGGGAGCTGGTCTTTGTGGACCATGTATTCGTCCATATTTCCTATTGTAATGAAATACCTGAGGCTGGGTAACTTTATAGAAAAGAGACTCATTTAGCTCACAGTTCTAGAGGTTCAAGGATCTGCATCTGGTGATGTCTTTCTTGCTGACAGAGTCCCAAGGCATTGGAGGGCATCATGTGGCAAGAGACAGGGACATTCTGTCTTCTGGTCGCTCTCTTCTTATGAAGGCACTAGAATTCAGTCTTGGGGCTTGGTCTTGATGGTTTTAATCCTAATCACCCCTCAAAGACCCCGCCTCTACACTCCACAGATTGTTTCCACACTAATACCTCACCATGGGATTCAATCTCTACACGTGAACCCTTGGGGACACACTCAAGTGATATCTACTGGCCCTAAGTGCCATTTCCAGTTGCAAATAGGATCTAGGATGGAGATTTCCTCAAACACATTATCCCATTTCAATGCTGATTACTTATAAAGGAAATCTTGGTTCTCTTCACACTTGCCAAAAATTGGCTACCAGGATATTTCTGATTCATTTCGTTTGCTTTTTTGGATATTAGTTATTAGCTGGCCCGTGGAAGATGAAAGTCAGGAAGAAAATAAATGGCATTTTAAAATTCCTTTTGTGTTGTTATTGAGACAGGGTCTTACCCTTGCCCAGGCTGGTGGCCAATTCTTGGGCTTAAGTGATCCCCCTCCTTAGCCTCCTGAGTGTCGGGACGATAGTCACATGCCACCTTGCCCAGCGTGATTCCTTTTTTAAGATCTGAACACTTTGAAGTAATGAGGACTTCGAGGATTCCCTCTGTCCAAGCCATGGTGAAAGACACCTGCAATTCATCACAACGGATAGAAGGCTATTTTGCCATTCCCATTTCCCAGGTGAGGAAACTGCAGCACAGTGTGGCCAAGGGCCCAGAGTCTCTTAGGTCAGGGGAAACAGCACAATGCAGAGCTTGTGCTTCTGTTAATAGGGTATGGAAATCCTTTTCAGACCAGTCCTGAGAGGTATGGATTCTGCCTTTAAGTTGGTTTCTTCCTCTTCGTCAGTTCTGTGGCCTTTATTTCCTTCCTGCCCTGCTGATTCAAGACCCCAGGAAGCCTGGCTTCCTGTCCAGGACAGTTTGAGGACAGCCTGCAGAAATGCAGAGTCAGCATTCTCTGCAGAGCCTGCAGAGGGCCAGAGAGCCTGCAGAGGGCCAGAGGCAGAGATGCAGGCCCACTCCGGTGGCCCAGCACACACACTGAACACGCTCACACACACTCACACCCACCCACACACACACACACACACTCTGATCTGGCATGCATGCACACACTACACACTGAACTCACACACTCACACACTGACTGGGAGAATGTTGAACGGTGGATACAAGCAAGAACCGAAAAGAAAGGAACAGCAAGAGGATAAGTTTGGAGATACCAGAAATTCTTTAAAATTCTATTTCCTTTAAGAAGGTTCCTGCCTTCTTTAGCAAGAGGAAAATACAGAAATTCTTTGGCCTGTGTCTTGTTCTATCTTCCTTACCGCTCTGTGGCATTCCATTGACTGGATAGGGAAGTCTACCTAATCTACTGCTGAGGTATATGTGGGTTTCTTCCAACTTTTGGCTGTTACAAGTAATGCTGTTGTGAGCACCCTGGTATGTGTCTTTGTTGTTGCTGCTGTTTTGCAGTGCTGGGGATTGAATCCAGAGCCTTGTACGTAGAAGGTAAGCCCCAAGGAGCTGAAGGCAGGAGGCTGTGCTCTTCCTACAGCTAGGTGACTGGCCTTCCTCTGAAGGAAGATCAGAGTGGATCTGGCTACTCCTGTGTTTATACACTCCAGCCCTGTTCCACCTGGATTCACTTGCTCTCTGCATTCCCAGAACAGCTCTCAGATTCCAGGGGGAGCATTCCTTCTTCCAGAGGGGAAATTTAGAAGAGGGAGGTTAGCGGGGTGGATTGGGGCTTCTTCATTGCAGTTAGTCTTGGGCTGTAATTCTCTTCTAGTTGTAGATTACTTCTCAGGTATTACCTTTGCTGGTGTCAGTGGCTGATGTAGTAGAATGATTCAGATCCCCATTGGGGGGCCTGGCTTCCTGGTCATACAGGTCCTTCTCAAACTTGGTTGTCGCTTTTGTCCATTTATAGTCACAATTGGGCAAGGAAGTACCCAAAAGTGCCAAAGAGACCCCCCTCTGGGTTCTATAATGTTCTTCTACCTCTTCATAATAATCAGGGTCAAGTACCACCACAAAAATGGTGATTCTTCTTTCCTGCTGACCCTGGACACAAGGAACTTAAAAGTGTCCAAACAATAGCCATAGTTTTAATTCAGTAGGACTCTCACTGTGTCCTCTAGCATAAGTGTATCCCTTTTGGGGAACAGGACCACAATTCTATATGGTATCTTTTTCCACCACTGATACCTCCAACAATATAGGTACAAGATATTTTCTCTTGGGGGGATATCCTTGTACACCCTTGACCATTAGACCCCTAAATATTTTATAAATGCAGCCCTGAGTCTTCTCAAGGCCCCTAAGTCTTCTCGACCTTCATCACCAACCCTATATTGTGTGGGTGTCTTATCAGCTTTCCAGCCATCTCTTGTTCATCCAGACCATTCAACATGATGTCATCAACATAATGGAGTCACAGAATGTTCTACAGAATGTCAGGATGATCTAGACCTCTTTGGACTATGATAGAGGATGGAATGTTAGGAGGGCCTGGGCGGCACTGTAAATGTTTATTTTCTATCCATTTCACATGAATGTGAGTGGTTTCTGATCTTTACTGGACAGAAAAGATCACATTTGGCAAAACAGGGACCCCACACGATATTCATAAATCTGTATTAACCAGTTTTGGCAAAGATGCTGTATCTGGCATGGTGGTTGCAACTAGGGCTACTGCCTGGCTCTAGTGAATCTGTGAGTATACATCTACCTTCAAGGATCCCTTTGGTTTCTACAGGAGTAACAGCAGAGACCATCAAACTTGCATTCTTCAGATCTTTAAGAGTGACATAAACTTATCCTGTCTACTTTGGGAGATCAAACTACTTTTGATGTGGAAGCTTGGTCGGGGGAAGGTTAATTTCAGAGACTTGCACTTGGTCTTCCCATTTGTGATAGTTCTTACCCCTAGGGTAAGGACCAAGCATGAGGTGGTTAAGACTACCAACAGGCCTGTATTGTCTCAGGATGCCGACACCCACTGCAATCAATAAGCCAAGTTCCGTAACCGCCTACCCTTTGTCCACACTGGCCTATGTGGAAACCCCACTAAACTTCTTAGTGGACTTGTTGTCCCTCTCCCCAGCATAGTCCTTAAGGCTATGTATGGGGTGTCTTGCTTTCTGTGGGATGTATTATCTGGTGGATCTTCTGTTCAGTATTCTTACTACCATAAACCTTTTAGTTCCTCCACCTTCTATCATGGAAAATCTGGAATTCCAACTTTGCTTCCTGGGCCATCCCATTTCCATGCTCCTGGCGATAAGTTTGCCCTGGGGGTCCTCGGGGGGGGGATCCTCGCCGGGATGTTAAATGCTCTGACTTTGGAGAGCACTCCTAAGTCAATAGATTCCTCCTTACCTCATCTTATAGTTTAGCCTTCTTGATCAAGCACCCTCAGAATCCAGTCCATGGTTCTTAGCAGTGTCCTCTGGCTGAGCCTTGCAGCTTCCTCATGGGCAATAGTCCCTCTCTTCCCTCATTATGCCTAGCACGTCCCTCGCTGGCTATGCTGCGATTTAAGCTGGTTATAGGCACAGTAGCGGAGAAAGGGGAATTCGGAGAGGAACCGGTATTCTTGCAGAAGTTTCTGCATTGTGTTCCAGTAAATGGGAATGCTAGTTCTTCCTAGGGGGTACTGGGATCATGGGCCACTTCTGCAGGTTCCGAAAGTTCATAAAAGTGTTGGAAGTCACTTCTTTGGAGCCATCACCCATATGTTCCTATTTCATATGTTAGGGATCTGACCTTGACATATCAGATCTGCCTTTGCTGGGTATTTAACCTTCATTGAAATCCAGCTACTATTAGGTGTGGACTTGGTCTTTTTTTTTTAAATTTTTTTATTTTTTTGCCTTACACTACGGGACATGAGAGTTTCATTGTATGCAATGAGTGAAACCTCTGATTTCACACCTGGCTTCCTTCCTTCCTCCTTTCTTCTTTTTTTTCTTTTTCCAGTGCTGAGGATTGAACCCAGAGACTTGTGCATGGTAAGAAAGTGCTCGACCACTGATCTACATCCCCAGCCCTATGTCTGGTTTCCAATTACTTATTACCTTTAGCAGTTAATCATCTTTCTGTAGAACATTAATGATGCTTATCACTAATCACCTAAATCTATTATCTCTGTATCTCCTAGTCACAGGCATGGTATCCAACATCTGCTAGAGCATTCACTTCCACCTGGACACCTTATTTATTTGCCAATAGCTAAAAAGTTGAAACGACTGAAGCACCACCTTGTGCCAGGGCCCAGATCCCCCTACTGACCATCGGTGATGGCAACCCCAGCGCCAGCCAGTTCCAAATCCCATCTCATCACCTGCTTTCTTAGACCACTCCTGATATCGACTGGCAGGCTTAGAATCTCTTGAGGCAGATACAAAGTTTGAGAAGCAAGATGTTCAATAGGGATCAACACTGGTGAAAGGAAGGAGAGGAAGCATGAACGGAAGAGGAAGGAATCAGAAAGTGATGCTGAAGAAACTGCAACAAGGCAAGAAGTTGCCTTCCGTCTGCAGAATGTCTTGTATTAGTGGGGATGGCAGGCTTTTGTGTCCTGGTCTCACTCAGTCACTGGATGTTTGCTGCCCTGGGCCCATGTAACCTCTAGCAAGGCAGCTATCTGTAGCTGCAGCAGATCCTGAAGGAGCTGGCAGCTTGGGGACTGTCAGCTGACCACATCTGCATAGCTGAGCAGGAAGTTCTTTCCTGAAGAGCATCTAGGTGACACATTTCCATGTCTACCATGCATGGTGCACTTCCCATTTGTTTAGATTTTCCTTTTGTAATGTTGAGTTTTGCATGGAGGTCTGGCACAAGTTTCCTTAGATTGATCCCTGTCTACTCAATATTTTGAAAGTTAACTTTTAAATCTTTTCGTATTCTTCTTGAAGAAAATAATTTTTGAGTACCAATTGAATCCGGGGGTGCTTTACCACTGAGCTACAGCCCCAGCTCTTTTCATTATTATTATTTTTTGGTACGAGGATTAAACCCAGGGGTGCTTAAACACTGAGCCACATTCCCAACCCTTTTTATTTTTTATTTAGAGACAGGGTCTTGCTGAGTTGCTTAGGGCCTCGTTAAGTTGCTGAGGTTGGATTTGAACTCACGATCATCCTGCCTCAGCCTTCCAAATTGCTGGGATTAAAGGTGTGTGCCACCACGGCCAACTGGGCCTTTTTATTTTGTTTTGAGACAAAGTCTCACCAAATTACCCAGGCTGGCCTCAAACTTGAGATCCTTCTGCCTCAGTCTTCTGAATAGCTGGGATTATAAGCATATACCTCCAGACCCAGTTTATATTTTGTTTATTCTTATTTCCATGTTTTGTATTTTCTAACATATGCATTAAAAATATAGCTTTACATTTAAGCATAGCTTTAGCTACATTCCAATTTTTAGATTACAATTTTAGGATGTAATCTCTTCTTTTTTTTTCTGGTGCTGGGTCCTGTGCATGCTAGGCAAGTGCTCTACCCCTGAGCTACATACACTCCCAGGGGATGCAATACTTTTTAAAATTAACTTTTAGTTTAAAATATTTTCTAATGTCTGCTGTGATTTTATTAAAACCATGAGTTATTTAAGAATATTATTATTTATAGTTATTTCTGAACATGTAGACATTTTCTTACCTACCATTTTTTTAAATTCTTATTTTCTAGCTTTGTTGCATCATTGTCTGAGAATGTTCTCTGTATGATTTGGAGCATTTGAAATTTGTTGGGACTTGCTATATTGCCTAGCATTTTATAAACATTCCATGTATACTTGAAAAGAATTTGTGATCTGCAGTTGTGAGTGCACTATTCTATATATGTCCTTTGGTTCAAGTTTGCTTATCCAGTTGTTCAGATCTATTTCTTACTAATTTTGTATCTGCTTGTTCTAACAGTTACTGATACACATAACTTCCACCACAACTGCAGATTTGTATATATCTCTTGCAATTCCATCCTTTTCTTTTTTTTTTTTTTTTTTTTTTTTTGCTTTATATATTTTGAGGCTATGTGTATTGGACACATACAAATTTAGAATTGCTATATTTCTTGGTGAATTGAGCACATTATCATGCTGTGTCTCTATTTCTAGTAATGCTTTCTGCTCTAAAGATTTTCTTTCGGTTAACTTTTGCATAGTTAGTCTTTTTTATTTTTTAAAATTATGTAAAATACATATAACATAAAATTCATCATCTCGACAATTTTTGTGTATACAGGACTTGCTTTTGCAATTGATTTCCAGAACTCTTTTAATCTTGCAAAACTGAAACATGGCACCCATTGAACATCTCCCCTTTCTCTTCTTCCACCAGCCCCTGGCAATGCCCTTTGTATTCGTCAGCTTTTCGTCACTGTGACCAAAATACCTCACAAGAATAATTTAGAGGAGGAAAAGTTTATTTTGAGCTCACGGTTTCAGAGGTTCAGTCCATGGTTGGCTGACTCCATTGCTTTGGGCCTGAGTGAGACAGAACATCATGGCAGAAGGGGATGGTGGATACTGGGTGCGGTGGCGCATGCCTATAATACCAGCGGCTTGGGAGGCTGAGGTGGGAGGATCACGAGGTCAAAGCCAGCCTCAGCAAAAGCGAGGTGATAAGTAACTCAGTGAGACCCTGTCTCTAAATAAAAAATACAAAATAGGGCTGGAGATGTGGCTCAGCAAGGTGATAAGCAACTCAGTGAGACCCTGTCTCTAAATAAAAAGTACAAAATAGGGCTGGAGATGTGGTTCAGTGGTTGAGTGCCCCTGAGTTTAATCCCTGACACCCACCCCCCCCAAAAAAAAGGGGAAGGTGGAGGAAGGTTGCTCAGCTCTAGGTGGCCAGGAAGGGGAGAGATAAAGATAGAAAGAGATAGAGATAGAGATAGAGATAGAGATAGAGATAGAGATAGAGATAGATAGAGAGAGAGAGAGAGAGAGAGAGAGGGAGACAGGTATGTCAGGGGCACAAGATTAAATCTCCAAGGGCATGCTCCTAGAAATCCATTTCTTCTAGTAATCTCCCACCAGCCTACAGTTACCACCCAGTATAGTATTTCTTCCAAATCCATCAAATGGACTAATCCATCAGTTAGGTTATAAGTTCCATAATCTAATAATTTCACCTTTGAATGTTCTTGCATTGTCTATCGCCTGAGTTTATTGGGGCACACTTCACATTCAACCTAACGCCCTCCCAGTGTCTGTTTCAGTGAATTTGACTAACCCAGAAACCTCATGTAAGTGTAATCACACAGCTTTTGTTCTTTTGTGTCTGGCTTATTTCACTACCATACTGGCCTGAAGTTTTCTCCATCTTGTGTCCCTTTTAAGGTTGATAATATTCCATTCTATGGACATATCACATTTTGATTATGCACTTGTCTGTTGATGGACAATTGCAATACTGTTTTCCACAATGACCATACATGCCATTTGGTATTCCCATTAGCAGTGCACAGGGGTTCTGATTTCTCTGCATCCTTGCCAATCCTAATGGGTATGGAGTAGCCTATTGTGGTTTTGATTTGTATTTCTTTAATGATTGGTGATGCTCAACATCTTTCCACGTGCTTGTCGATCACTTGTATTATCTTCTTTGGAGATATCTGTTCGAGTATTTTGCTCACTTTAAAACAACAATTTCAAAAAAAACAACAACAAAAAAATTTCTCCTCCGCCTCATTAGTGTTTTTAGTTGAAGTTCTGTATGTATTCTGGATATTGACTTTTTTTTTTTTTTTGTGGTGCTGGGGATTGAACCCAGGGCCTTGTGCTTGCGAGGCAAGCACTCTACCAACTGAGCAGTATCCCCAACCCCTTTTCTTCCTTTCTTTAGGTTGCTTTTTACTTTGTTTGCATGGTTTGTCTTTGTCTATGCTAATTTTTTATTAATTTAAAAAATGTGTTCTAATTAATTGTACATGACAGTAGAATGCATTTATACATTTTGATAAATCATACATAAATGGAGTGTAACTCACACTTTTCTGATTGTACATATTGTAGGATCATATTGGTCATGCAGTCACCCATGTATATGAGGTAATAATGTCTGTTTCACTCTACTATCCTTCCTACCCCCCAACCCCTTCCCCTCCCTTCATTCCCTTGTCTATACTATTATTTTAAACACTTTTTTATCCTTACATTTTAGGTTTTTTTAATAGCATAAAATTAGCTTTAGCTTATAATTAGAACAATTAGTTTACTTAGTAATATATTTAAAGTAACTTCTGACTTATGTGGTTTTAAATTCCACCTATGATTTTTTTTTTTTTTTTGCCATCTTTTGGATTAGGTTTTTTTTTTTTTTTTTTTTTTGGTACTGGGAGATGAACCCAGGGGTGCTTTACCATTGAGCCACATCCCCAGACCTTTTTATTTTTTCTTTTGAGACAGGGTCTTGCTAAGTTGCTGAGGGTCTCGCTAAATTGCTAAGATTGTCCTTATATTTGCCCTTCTCCTGCCTCAGCCTTCTAGGTTGCTGGGATTAGGATGTGCGTCACTGGCTGGCTGGATTGAATATTTTTATTCAGTCTCCTGCTACCATTGGCTTGGACACCATTTGCTCTTTTCTTCTTCTTCTAGTGATCATCCTACGTAGTACAATATTCATCCTTTGCTTTATTGATGCCTAATATTAATTGGTACTTGAACCTCATTTCCAGATAATTTAAGAAGCTTGGAGTACTTTATCAATCCTTGCTCAAGTGCGCCTCCCACCTTAGCCTCCTAAGTGGTTGAAACTGCAGGGTGTGCCATGGAGAAAGGTTTTATTTTTTCTTTATAGCCAATGGACATATATATATTCCCCTATATTTACCTTATTTGTTTCTTTTCATTCTGTTTGAGATCATTTTCCTCATACTCAGAGAACATTCTTTCGTGCTTCCTGTAGTACACTTTTGCTGGGGACAATTTTTCTTAGTTGTGTGTGTGTCTAAAAAAATGTCTTCAGTTTTCATTCTTGGAGCGTATTTTTGCCGAGTTGAGAATTTTTTAGGTTGGATGAATTTTTGGAAAGTTAAAACACATCTCAATTTTCCTATGTCCTTTATTTTTGTAGAAAAGTTGTCTTTCTAGTTGCTGTGATTTTGATGGTATTCTGGCCAGTTTGAAGGTTTCTCTCCTTCTACTGTTTTTTTATTTTCAATAGTTGAGTTGTGAGGCTGGGGTTGTGGCTCAGTAGTGGAGCGGTAACCTTGCATGCGTGAGGCCCTGGGTTCAATCCTCATTACCACATAAAACTAAAATAAACATTTTGTGTCCACCTACAACTAAATATATATATATACACACATATATATGTATATATATATATTAAAAAATAGTTGTGCTGTATCAGCATTAGCATAAATTGGATTTTTTAAAAATGGACCCTCACAGGGTTGTGGTTGTCTTTCATTATTTTTTTTTTAATTTTTTTTTTTTTTTGGGGTACCGGGGATTGAACTCAGGGGCACTTGACCACTGAGTCACGTCACTAGCTCTATTTTGTATTTTACTTAGAGACCGAGTCTCTAAAAAAAGAGTCTCTCTCTCTCTTTTTTTTTTTGCGGCGCTGAGGATCGGACTCGGCCTTGTGCTTGTGAGGCGAGCACTCTACCAGCTGAGCTCTCTCCCCAGCCCGAGACAGAGTCTCAACTGAGTTGTTTAGCACAGGCTGGCTTTGAACTCCCAATCCTCCTGCCTCAGCCTCTGGGATTGCAGCCACTGGGATTATGGGCGTGTGCCACCAGGCCTAGCTCTCATTAGTTTTTAAAAGTTCTTAAGCTACTATCTGAAATTAGCTTTGGCCCTATTCTCTCCTCTCCGTGACTCTAATTGCATTTAGACCTTTACAAGTATCCTTTATGCCATTTACTTTTCCTCTTGTGTTTTCTGTCCTTTTACCACTTTTGACTTGACTTTGGATGTTTGCTTTTGTTATAACTTCCCATTCACTAATTTCCTCTTCAGCTGTGTCTAAGCTGCTGTTAAATCTAATCCTATAATTTCATTCTTTGTTTATTGTATTTTCAAATTTAACAATTTTCATCTGGAATTTAAATTTTTCTCATTTGGTTCTTGTGTGTGTGTGTTACTGGGATAGAACCCAGGGATGCTTTACCACTGAGCTCTATCCCCAACCCTTATTTTATTTTTTTTTAATTTTGAGACATGATCTGGCTAAGTTGTTGAGGCTGAACTTGAACTTGAGATCCTTTTTGTCTTATTCTCCTGAGTAACTGGGATTATAGGTGTGTATTATGTCTAGCCATCTGGTTCTTCCTCTTCCTCTCCTTCTCCTTCTTTTTTAACTACTGGGGATGGAACCCAGTGCCTCAACATTCCAGACAAGCACTCTATCACTAAGCCACATCCCCAGACCATTTTGTTCTTTTTAAAAGACATTTTGGTTCTTTGTTGAAATTTCCAATCATGTATTTTGCCTCTTTGGGCTTTTTAAGTATAGTTGTTTTGGTTTGTCTGATGATTCCAACATTTGATCCTCTCCTGGAGCCGATTCTGCTGTCATTTGTTTTCTTCATGTTATCTTATTCCTTATTTGCCTGGTATGTTTAATTTGTGTTGGATCTTATATTGGCAAACTTCTTTGTGGAAACCACTTCCTCCACAGATGATTTATATTTGTTTCTCTTGGGCTCTAGGTAACATTAAAAGCAGTTATTTTAACCAAACTCATTTCACTGTTTTATTTTTATTGTTGCAGTGCTGGGGGTAACACCCAGGACCTTGGACATGCTAGGCAAGAGCTCTTATCACTGCACTATATCCCTCGATCCGATTTCATAAATTGAGAGAATTTTAAAACTCTTTGTGAGGGCCTAATACTTATGCTTTGTTCTTACTTCTAGGATCAGTGACTTACCCAGGCTAAGAGGTTGCCCTGGATGGCGGCAGTAAGGGGTATATTTTCTGTAAAGAATGACAGTGATATAAGAAAGTAAAAGCTGGTCTTCTTTATGTCACCATATTCCAGTACTTCTTTCTCTGTTTTTGGTGATGAGGAGCAGAGTCTGGAGCAGCTACTACTGAGCCACACCGTTAGCCATTACCGTACTTCCAACCATCAATAATAAACCATTCCTCCCTGTTGGGTCTGACCCCTCCCATGATCACCTTAGCATATCACTGGATGCCAATAACTGTTCCAGGAGACAATGGGTTGGCAAAGGACAGCCTCTGGGCCAAATTCTGCTATCAGCCTGTTTTTTCAGCTTTCTTCCACATTTTTTTTTTTTTTTTTTTACTGGTGCATTATATCATACATATCAATGGGATCTGTTGTTACATAGTACATACAAATAATATAACAATATAATTTGGCCAATATTCCTCCCTAGCACTTCTCAGCCCTTTTTTTGGGACATTAGTGTAAAAAAGAGTATATATAAATTTTTGGAAACCTTTTTTACTGTGGTCAAATATACATTAACAAAAATATTTTCCATTTTAGCCATTTTAAGTGTGTAAGGCAGTAGTAACAAATAGATTCACAAAGTTGTGAAATCATCATCACTATTTCCACAGTTTTTACATTTTCAAAGGACTGCTAAAAACACCAGAAACCAACAAATAACATTCTGGCACAGAGACCTAAAATGTTTAGTATCTGGCCCTTTACATAAAATGTTTGCTGACATTTGCTATAGACCCAGAGCGCTGCAAAAGCAAATGCCCACAGGGCCAAAAGACCCCGAATGTCAGAACTGCCTCCCTTTCCTGCCCATAGTTGATAGTCTTTTTTCCCCTCTTTTATTCAGATGTGTTCAAGTAGATGCTTCTAAAAACATACATTGTCTACTTTTTTTAAAGTTGTTCTCAGTGGGAGAGTTGGTCTAACCTGTGTGATCTCTCATTTGTTCTCTACATCTCAAGTAGAAATGAAGCTGGCCTAAAAGTAGTTTTGAAAAGTTCTCTTACTATCTTCAAATTTAGCTTTTGCCCTAAAAAGGAGAAGTATATAAGAGTCCAAGAAATTAGGGGTGGGAGTGTAGTTCAGTGACAGCACATGCATAGCATGTTTGAGGTTCTGGGTTCAATTCCCACCACAAACACACATGCGCGCACGTGCGCCTGTATACACATGTCCAAGGATTTAACATTTCTTTATAGTTTTAAACCCATGTTGTCTCCCCCTGCTATATTTTTAAATGACTTAGAGAAGAACCTGGCTAAGCAATGAGTGTTTCAAATTAATAGACAATAAATACTTGTTAGATTACGTGGAAAGTAAAAGAAGATGATTCATAAGAGAATGGGGAAAGGGAAAAGGAGAGAAGACTGAAAGAATTTGGGTGGTGTATTAGTCCACTTTCTGTTGCTATAACAAGATACCTGAACCTGACTAATTTATGAAGAAAAGAGGTTTATTTAGTCATAGTTTTGGAGGCTGAAAGTCCAAGATTAGGTGGCTCTATCTGCAGTTTCAGGTGAGGACCCCTTGGCTGAAGTACAAGATGGTGAATAGAATCTTGGCAGGAGAAAGAGAAAGATGGGTATGTGTGTGTGGCGGGGAAGGGCAGGGGTCCATAATACAGTAAGAAAGGAAGACAGAGTGTGGGAGAGGCCACCCACACTCTTTTCTTTTTTTTTTTTTTATTATTTTTGTATTTATTTATTTATTTATCTATCTATCTATTTATTTATTTATTTTTATGTGGTGCTGAGGATCAAACCCAGTGCCCACAAATGCTAGGCAAGCGCTCTGCCACTGAGCCACAGTCCCAGCCTCCACTCTTTCTCCTTTTATAGCAACTCCCCTCTGGTAAGAACTCTGACAGGCCAGCATCAATCGCCTTCCAGAGTGACGCCCTGATGGCCTAATGGCTGAATTACCTCCCCACAAGGCCCTGCCTCTTAAAGTTTTCTTAACATGGTAACTTCACCGCAGCAGGATGAAGCTTACAGTACATGAACCTATGGGGGACAAATCACATCCAAACCACAGCAGGTGAGTAGAGAAAAGGTGGAGAAGGGGGAGGAAGAAAAGGAGGAGAAACAGGGAAGGTCAAACAGGGAAGAATAAAACTTAATGTTATTTTTACCAAAGCCTACCAGTCAATCATCTCTGCAAACCCAGTTTGTAGTTTTTTTTTTTTAAGTATTGAAGAATTGAACCCAGGGTCCAGCATATTAGGCAAACACTGACCTACACCCTCAACCCTTTTAAAGTGTGTTTATTTTTATTTTTTTGTGGGACTGGGGTTTGAACTCAGGGCCTCCTGCATGGTAGGCAAGTGCTGTACCACAGAGATAGTTCCGGCTCTTGTTTTACTTTTCATTTTGAGACAGGGTCTTGCTAAGTTACCCAGGCTGGCCTGGAACTTGTGATCTTACTGCCTCAGCCTCTCCAGCAGCTGGGATTACCAGCATGCACCAGTGGCCTGGCTTCAGTTTCTATTTTTTCAAATATACCCATTCCAATTAATCCTATTCCATTTTCCATTCCTTTCTAATCATTCACTTATTTTCCTTGATGGTGGTGAGAAAGGAATTTGTTCATGGCTTCGTTTGTTCACTCACTTGACAAAAATCTGTAAATATTTACAAAGTGCCAAGCCGTGTGGGGCCCTGAAGATAGACATATTAGCGAAACATAAGCCCTTCCCTTCCTCCAGCTTCCATTCTAGTGAAAGAAAGTAATCAAGGTGTAGTGATGGATGCTATAACAGAGATCTCAGTGGGTTAAGCTTAGAGTGTTTTTGGCCAGGCCAATTTCTGAGTGCTCATTTAGAGTTATACTTCTGCTCTGGCAACCGCTAGTCACATGGCCCTCGCTAAATGCAAGGGCATTTCTGGAAAACAGTTCCCAGCATGGAGAATGAGTCTTTGGTGATTAGCAAGCTGACTGTCACATGGGGAGAGAAAGACAGCAATTAAATAAACAAATTACTTAAGATGTTAGAAGGCGATAAGTGCTTTGGAGTAAAATAAAGAAGGGAAAGAAATACAGAGTGTGTAGAAATAATTCTAATTTTAAATAGAATGGGACAGAGGGGCTCACTGGAGTGACTGAAGAGTTGAAGGTCACAAAAGTGTGAGTTGTATATCTTAAAAATGAGGTCACTGTGGCTGCAGCAGAGCACAGGGGACAGAGGTAGGAGATGTCAGAGAGAGGACAGGAGGCTGACTATGTAGGACTCTGGTTTCTCCTCTAAGCGGAAGTCAGAGGGTTGTGCAGAGGTGTGATATGATTGAATTTACATTTTTTTCAAGACAGTGTGGCAGCAACCTTGAGCATAGACTGGAGTGGGGCAGAAGGAAGCAGAATTTAGTGAACTGGACCATACTGGCAGTGAGGAAGGAGATGTGGCTCAGTGGTTAAGTGCCCTGGGTTTAATCCCTGGAACCAAAAAAAAAAAAAAAAAAAAAAAAAAGAGAGAGAGAGACAGATGACTAGAGTGTAATTAAAAATGAGACACAAGAACTGAGCCTTTGGAATTTCAAGTAGTGGTCATGGGTAACAGGGGAGAGAGAAGGAGAGAAGAGGGACGTGATAGGAGAATTAGCTGTGTCCATCAGATTAGAAGCAGAATACATCTAAGTTAATGGCAGCTGAGCTGCTGCTTTCCTATGTGCCCACCTCTAGTTGTACATGGTCAGAGTAGCCTGAAGAGATGAAGGTCAGTTAATTTCAGGTGTCAGCACCCCCTTCCCCCAACATCCACCTGCCCTGATAGCAGCTTGGTCATTCACTCAACAAACACTTGCTAAGCATCTCTGGATGCCAGGTCCTGGTGTAGGCCCTGGGAGCAGCGTGTTAGAGGAGCCCGGTGCCTTCAGGGACCTTGTGCTCTAGTGGGCAGATAATAAACAGCAAAGACATCAGCAGGATACCTTCTAATACGAGGTAGGACTGTAGAGAGTGACCTGCTTTACTTAAGGGATCACAAAGGTTCTCCTTGAGAAGGTAATATTTGAGCTGAACCTGAATGGTGAAAAGATGGTTGGCAGGAGATCTGGGGGAATAGGATTCTGGCTGGAAGGAAGTGTGGGGAAGTGCAGAGGAAGACAGAAGGTCAGCTGGCTCCATCCTGCAGAGAGATCTTGTAGGCCACTGGGGTTTATTCTATGCACGATGGAAAGACTTTGATAGGTTTAAGGGAAAAGAGTCACAAGATCTGACTTACATTTCACTAACGTCACTGGGTTGGTCACAGGGTCAACAGACTGTAAGGGGTGGGGAGGCAGGGAAAGAGGCACAGGTAACATGTAGGGTCTTAAGACAAGGATGAGCTGAAGGCAGTAAATGGGTCAGGGGGTCACATGAATGAGTATTTCTTTGGGTCAAGGCCTTTGCTAGCAAAGGAAGGTTACCAAACAAATAAGCATGCTTGAGAGGCACAGTCCTTGCCCTGATTTTGTTAATGTTTACTTATAAGGAAGCTCAGATCTTACACTTAAAGGTGACTTGTAAATAGAAGACAGTCATTAAATCAGTGCATACTAGTGGCTAAATAAGTGCGAAATGGGGTACCAAGGAAAGAGCACTTTGGCGCCTTCCTTAGACCGGAGAGGCATTACATCTTCCAGCAGGAGCAGAGGTCTGGGTAGAGGGGGCGCTGCCTTCCCCTTCCCTAGTGGTTACAGGAGCTTGAAACTAAAAATTTGGCTCCAGGCTTCAGTTTCTCAACTCATTCTGGAGCTTCTCAGCTCTGAGAAGCAGTGACTCAGGGGAGGTCCCTCCTCGGCAAGCCGGTTCTCAGTGGCTGGGAGTGACTCACCTGCTCCCTCCCTCATGAGTGACCCCGGGCCAATCCCTTAATGAGTCCACACCTCACTCTTCTCATTTGGCCGAGAAAATTGCCCGGTGGAGTTTTTGGCTCCCTGGGGGCAGGGCTCTTGTCTGCAACCATACAGGTTCCTAGAGATGCTTCTGGTAGGATCCAGAGGAGTGCAGAACTCTGGGGTCAACCTGAGAGCCTCTCCAGGCACACAAACGGGAGCGGGGAGGGGGCGGGGTTAACGCTGGTACCCGCGATTTCTTCTAATTGAGGAGCCATTCAACATTTTGTACCGAATACTTTGATGCCTTGAAGGATTTCTTTGTATTCATTTATTTTTGGTTCTGGGGATAGAATCCAGCGCCTCGAGACAAACTAAATACGCGCTCTACCACTGAGCTGCACCCTGGGTCCAAGTCTTGGGAGAATATCTTTTGGGCATCTTTTGGAACTTGCTTGGGAAAACGAAAAGGGGAAAAACAGAAACCAGAGCAGGACCCCAAAGTTAGCAAAGCGGGCACCAGAGGCTCTGGGAAGACAGCGTGCTGCGATTGACCAACAAACCTCCCTTTCTGGGGAACCTGGGCCGTTGGATGGATGCGACCCTAGCAGGCGAGAGTGGCGAGCGTCCGGGATCCTCCCGGATCGGGTCCCCTCCTACTACCAGCGCTCCGGGTCGCCACAGGGCGACTCTGCATCCCTCTCCCTTCCCCTCCCCCAAGCCAGAGTGGAGCCCGCGCTCCACCCCCGGCCCCGCCGCCTGGGTTCGCCGCCCTGTAGGAACCAGGCAGGTGGACCGCTGCAGGAACACCCTTCTCCTAGACCCTCCCGGGGACCCTCCCCCGGGCCCTGGCGCGCCTCCGCGCCCCGCCCCGCGCCAGCAGCGGGCGACCCGAGTTACCTGCACCGGGAAGTCACAGTCCGCCAGCCCGGACTCCTAACGGGGTGGGTCCCGCGGAGTCCAAAGCCACATTCCTAGGGGAGGGGTCCTCTCCTCTTTAGAGGGTCGCGGATCACATTACTGGCCGAGAGGAGGAGACGGCGAGAGGCAGAGTAAACAGGGGGTAAAAGTTGCATTTAGCTTATTCTTGTTTTTTTTTTTTTTCGGTTTTCCCCCAATCGCGCTTCGACGGCTGGTTGACCCGGGGATCCGGTGTCCGCCCAGTTCCCGCAGCCCGATGGCCCCGGCACGGCTTGCCAGCACCGAGGCCCCTTCCTGCCGCGCGGGTGCGGGAGCGGTGAGCGGGGCGGCGGGGCGGCCCCGGGCGACCCCCGCGCGGCTGCCCCAGGGGCGGGAAGCGCGGCGGCCGGAGCCCGCGCGACGCTCGGAGCACCGGGAGCGGGACGCTCACATGCGTGCGCATAAATCAGTCAGCGAGCGGTCGCCGCCGCCTGCGCCAGGGAAACCTCGGGCTGATTGAATGCAGACGTGGGGTGTCTGCCAGGGCAGGAGGGCGGCGGGGCAAAGGGAACCGGCGTGGAGGCCACGGTGGGGGAAGGGAGGCCAGGGCCAGGAGACAAGAGAAAACCCCGAAGCCACATTTTTACCGTGGAGCTGAATTTGAAATGCAAACTCCCGCGGGCGGGGAGGGGGCCGGGCCGCGGGAGCGGGGCCGACGGGCCACCCGCGGCAACTTTCCGGCGGGAGGTGCGGCCGGAGGGGGCGGCGCCGGCGGCGGGAGGCGGGAGTCGGGGGCCGAGGGGGGGAGTCACTTTAAAGGCTCTTTCTTACCCATAATGCTTTGTGGGGACGTTGACAAGTGGATCCAAGATGGCGTAGAAAGTAATGACAGGTAAGTCCTGACTTCCCCCTTCTCTGCTGCCGGGGCCGCTCCGCGAGCCGCCCGAGCCCTCTGGGGAGGGGCCCCGACTCCCCTCCGGTGCCCCGGGCCCCGGGCGGCGCGGCCCCAGGGCTGGCCGGGGGCCTGGGCGGCCCGCGGCGGGGCCTGGGAAGCGGGGCTCTTCGAGGCGAGGCCCGGACGCTGGGGCTGTTTACAGCTTCTTCCCCTCCTCGGTCCCCGTCCCCTCCGCTGGGGGCCGCGGCGCCCGGGGCCCGGGCCGAGGCGGGGCCCTTGCACCGCGGGGCCGGGAGCCTGCGGGAGGCTGCTCCCGCACGGGCCACTCCGGGCGGGGGAGCCGAGCCTCGGTGCACGCTCCGCGCCTCCGGGTCGCGGCGGGGGGTGGGGAGCGTGCGGGCCTCCCACGCCCCGCTCGATTCCGCCCTCGGGCTCGGACTTCCACCCGGCCGGGGCGGGGGTCGCGGGGAGGGGGCGTCGGGAAAAGTGGGTCAGGGGTGCGCCCCTTCCCCCGCGGAGGGCGCTCAGCGCCTGGGGTTCACTTTGCCCCCCCCGCCCCCTCCTCGGAAATGCTGTCTGGCCCACAGGCGCATCAACAAGAATAAGAACTGGCTCTCCCTTCCTGGAGATTCCTCCAGAGTCCCCCTTTCAAGGGCTCTGAAGACTGCAGTCTTTCTGGAACTTTGATTCCTCTCCCCCAATGTTTTTGAGCTTTCTGTCCTCTGGCCTTTTTGCTGAGGGAGCCTTCCGAGAGGGCTGGAAGCCAGGTCTTCGGAGACTTCTTGAATTGGGATATTTGAGTTTTGTTTGCAACTCAAAAATTGCCATTCTTTCTCCCTTCCAACTTTTCAGGCAAATCATTAATATGATAAAAAGTATAACTCTTTAGGTAGTGAATTCCTGGAATGGGGGCAGGAGGCAGGCATTGTCTTAGCTAGTTTGTACTTAATTTTGCCCTCACTTAAACTCATATTAATGAGGTCTCTTCTCTTTAATTCCTTTAAAAAAATTTTTTTTTTGAAAGTAAGATCAGTCAGTGCTGGACAAAAGATGACTTTATGTTTTAGGTTTTCAGAACATTTTATAATCTTTTCTTTTATCATACTAAAAGGAAATGTTTTCATTTTAAGGCAAAAGAAACATTCATTTGCAAAGCTGCATACTGTACCATTTTTGTAACTTTCCATTTGAAATTTAGATGCCCTTTCACTTCAGACTGATAAAATGTTTGCCACTGATAATGTCTATTACTGGTATTGTATAGACACATTTTACTTTTCTATTTGCCTCAGGAATTGGATGAAGTAATTGATCACTAATGAACTACAGTGCTGGTGAGATGTGTAAGGTGAGACCACACAATTAAATATGATTTCACTTATTTCCATCTTTATTTTAATCAACTTGGAAGAGTAAGACTGAAACTAAGTAATTTGATGGGGCCATCTTCATTTCCCAAATATATCACTCAGTCAAATGGGGTATGGGCAGGGCTAGATTTAGAAAGGAAAAATGTGTCAAATATACCAATCTTTTTTATGGCTCCAACATACTCAAACATAGCAGAGCTTATCCAGAGCCAAATGTTATTTGCAGCTATCCTTGATCAGTGTCTTCTCCAGGGGTAATTATAGTTTGCCTCTTCAAATTTCCTGTGTAACTTTAATTGGATGTCTTAATTTTGTCTGTTTTGATGTCCATTGCTTACTGTACATTGAGTATAAGTGATTGTAAGGGATTTGTGTTTCCACAGTTTGTGGGACTTTGGTGAAGTATACCCTTTCCATTGGAAAGAATTATCTTAGGCAAGCCAATCACTTACTTTATTTATTTTTATTTTCTTGTGATATTGTGGATGGACTCCAGGGCCTTACACATGGTAGGCAAGTGTTCTACCACTGAACTATATCCCTAACCCCTTGCTCTTATTTTCTGAAAAATGGAATAGTAATTGTCTAATAATTGTTAATAATTATTTTGAAATCAAAATGATAATGGTGAATACCACCCAGCTTATTAGGGATAAGACTAGTTTGTTATTATTTTCTGGTCATACATGGTGTGTGAATTCAGAGTATTGTTGTCCTTAATTTAACCTGTAATGCTTTGACTTTAAAGGACATTAACATAGTGAATGAACAGTTTGTATTCAGTGCTATGGAGAGGGAGAGAAGTTTGGTGGTTTTACATTTTTCACAACCAGTTTTCTTAACTTTAAAAATATCTTAATATATTTCATTTAGAAAAATATAAGTAATTTTGGTTAATTAATTGGTTATTGCAGGACTCCGCCCCCTCCATTAACACATGTGGGCTCTGGACTTCGAAAGCCTTTCATGAACTTTTCATGCCTATTATAACATCTGTTTAAGAAGAATAAGCTGTGTTTTATTTTATTTTTCTAGATTGAGATATATAATTGACATTTTGCCTTACACATACATGTGCACTCACACACACAATCTTGGGAAAGGAAGGTGGACCTAGACCCAGATGCTTTTGTAAGTGCACATGCCACATTAACTTGTGTTTGAAACTCAGCAATACTTATGTGTATTACATATAATATTAATTTTTTTATTCTCAGCAGAGCAAGTGTGGATTTTGGAATTTACTTTCAGCTCAGTTGGAGGCATATTCATGTCTTAGACTTCCCAATTTGAAATTTTCATCTCACTTTTTGGAAACCTATTATTATTCTGTGGAAAGGAACCAGTGATGTGCTTTTGTCTATGGAGATGTTCCTCTGTAGTCTGAAACTGAATATTCAGTATTTGGTAATCTTCTATGGCTAGTGTTGAACTGTAATGAGCCTTCACACATGCAGACTGGTGTTAGTATTCACTTCAAAGTGAAGCTAATGTTTGGCCAGGAAACAACTTGTTACACAAAGTATTCTAGAATGGGAAATACCGTAGTATTGAAGGTTGTGGTGGAGTAGAAGTCTGTGTCTTTGAGCTGAATAAAGACATAGCTTTTTTAGTCTGTCCTTTTGGCTGGTAAGCTAGGACACTATTTTTAGGTAAGGTCGTATTTTTTGAGTTAGTAAATACAGTCCTGTACTTCTATCAGCTGGCAAACTTTAATTTTGCAATTATTAGCAAGAAATTTCATTTTCTTTTAGCACAACTATCCAGTCTACCTGGTCTTATTTTCTGTATACATTCATGAACTGCCTAGTTTTCACTGGAGAGGGGAATGATACCAAAATAACAGGAGAAATCATTTCTGCTTGCAAAGGGCTTTGTGTAACTTAAAAATTTACAGAATATTCATGAAAGGCTAAAAATAGTGCAGAAGGACCCACAAGTAAGTGGACTAGATCTTATAAATGCATCTGTTTTCTCTGTTTAAGTAGTAGGGTTGGCATTAATATTGAATGCAGATTAGTCCATAATTGTCTGTCAGACTATAGTTAAGTCCAAATACAGGCCCAGTACAAGGAATAAGGTCCTCTTCCTGTTCCAAATGTATAGAAAAATTGGGGCCAAGTTTTTTAGCAAAAATTCCTCAAGAGTGGGAAGAACTGCCTATAAGCAAATTAAGATTGCTTATTTTCATAAACCTAGGTGAGTATACTTGAAAATGTAATTAGATTTCTAAGTAGTATTTTGAAATATTTTACAGAAGTGTAACATGAGTGGAGAGAATGGCCATGCTAGCTTACGACTGATCTCAATTCATGGCTGTGTCAGGGTTCCTTCTGTAGCATTGGCTACAAGAAGCACTAAACACGATGGTCTTACCACTTTCAGGGTGACTGGAGTCATCCCTGAATCTAATACAGTTAATATTCCTCTTGTTAAGACTATTGTAACATGAAGACTTTGTATATTTATATAAATGTTTACATGTGTAATATATGTAAACACATATATATAAAATAATTATTTTTTAAGTTTTTAGTTATCTAAAAGAAATTGAAAGTTTTCCATCCTAAACCAATAGTCAGGGGGCTGGGGAGATAGCTCAGTCGGTAGAGTGCTTGCCTTGCAAGCACAAGGCCCTGGGTTCAATCCCCAGCACCCAAAAAAAACAAAACAAAACAAAAAAAACACCTAAACCAATAGTCATCCAACTTGTTTAGTTTTGTAAGTTGTATTGGGTCAGTTTCTCTACCCAAGAGCAGGAAGTGGGTAAAACAAAGTTTCCAGAGAAGAAAGCAAACAGGCAAATTCAGATGTGCCAGAAGCACCTAATATTTAGCCCAGAAATAAAAATCAGAAACGTTCATGCTTCAGAATGGATTGGTCAAAAAATATGCCATGCATTCTTTGAAGAATCTGATGATTAATCAGGTTTTTTTTAAACCCAAAAGCAAAATGAAATGAATGTATAAACTTTGTGATTTTTATTTCTGTGCTGTATTTTAGGTGTTTCTGGCACACCTGAATTTGCTTGTTTGCTTTCTTCTGTGAAAAATTTTCTTGTTATGGTAGAAATATTCTTGTCAGTAGGCAATATATATAACTAATATAGTTAATTTTTTTTTTTTTTTTTTTTTTTGGGTGGTGGGGATCAAACTCAGGGCCTTGCACATGCTAGTAAGGGAAGTGCTCTACCACTGAGTTACAACCCCAGCCCTTAAAAATTATTTTTATGCAAAAATCATGCATGTACTTAGGTGTGAGACTGAGGTATGAGGATTACAAGTTGGAGACTAGCCTCAGCAATTTAGTGAGGCCCTGCCTCAAAATAAAAAAAAAAGACCAGAAATGTAGCTCAGTGATAAAGTACATAGTACCAAAAAAGAGGGAAAAACAAAAACAACTAATCAACAAAAACCCTCATGCATGCAATGGTAAAATAAGTTGAGTGTACCTAATTATATAAAGTAAGAAAGCGCGCGCACACACACACACACACACACACACACACACACACGCCTTTGTTCTCTGTCTTCTAGTCCTGCTGCCTTGTGCTGACTGTGTAAGTAGCTGGGTATCATTTAGCTTTTGGAAGACCTCTGTTCTGAATATATACTGCAGTAGTAAATGTAAAGTGAGAAGTCTGTAGAGACATGGTCACTGAACTAAGAGTGGGGTGTTTTGCAGGGACTTTTCTGTTCTTCCTTATTGTGATGTTAAATTATAGTGCTAATTGAGCTGTCAGTTTAAGATAACTAATTGAATTATTAAATACCCAAGCAATTAACTTTGTGGTCAGACTGGTAAAGTTTTGATTTTTTGATCTTTAAAGAAATATTTGTGAGTTAAATCTGTGTAATCTTGAGGGGATGGGTACTCGTGTAATGAGCTACCATCTGTTGAATTTTGTGATAAGCTGCACAGTATATTTACTATGTTCTTTTTATAACTCATTATCTCCTTTAGTTCTAGTAACAACTCATAAGACAGTTGTTATTTATATTTTGCAAAGGAGGAAATTTAGACTTACATGAAAACTAACTAATGTAACATCACAAGACCAATAAAGTAGTGGAGGTGGTGCTCTTCTGGAACGTCTGTGCTCTGCTGTCTCTAGGTAGTCTATCTTTCTTATTTTCCAGAATTCAGGAAAATGTAGACCTGGAGAAATTGACGGCTCAGGGTTACACAGCTCCGTAGTAGCAGGGTTAAAGCAAGCTTTTATCTCCAGAAGCTTATCTTAGGACTTTTGGTCCTCTGCTGGTTATGCTACATTTGATTGACTTACTATGGACTTAAAGACCAGATGCTGTGAATAGTGGACAGTAATGTTTCAGAACTGTTAGAGCAACTAGTGTTGTTTTCTACCAAATATTTAAAAGCTTCCTTCTCTCTCTTTCAGAAATTATAAAGAGCTCTGATGGGCTATTTGGGTGATACCCAGTGCAGTGAACTGCAGGTGAGTAAGGATTAGGAGAACATTATTTAGATAAGAAAAACTTGGTAATGCCTGAAAAAGGGCGAGACTTCATCTTGTCCAGCATGTCTGACCAGCTGGGTGGTGTGTAGACAGTAATCCCAGCCTACTGACACTGTGGCAGGGGGATCATAAGTTCAAGGCCAGCCTCAGCAACTTAGCAAGACCCTGTCTCAAAACAAAAAATAAAAAGGACTGGGGATGTAGTTTAGTGATGAGTCCCCTGCGTTCAACCCCCAGACAACAAGAAAAAACAACAATGGCCAGAAATGATGAGGTGGAGCCGGGTGGAGTGACACAGGGCTTAGTGAAGCTGTGGTAACCTGGGACGTGGGACTAACTGACTGGATGGTGAACAAGCCTTGAAGCCTGCTGCCTTGTCAGACTAGTTGGAAGGGAAGTGTGAGTCGGTTAATCTTCCACTTCTGTTCTGAATGAGTAACTGCGCTGAGGCTCAGTCTGTCTGCATGTGATTGGAACTAGAAAGGTCCTTCAGCTTTTATGTCAACATTCTTGAGTGCTAATCACTCTCCTCTGTCGAACTTGGTTAAGTGTTTAATTGTTTTCCTTGTTATCTGCCGAGTGCCTTGGGTCATGAATGACTATATGTGCACATTTTTGAGGCTCTAAACACTGAGAAGATATCTCTAGAAACTAAAACTTGGCCTTTTTTACCAATGGTTGCGCTGCCTTCATCTCGGCTATCAGCACCTTAACTTATCTTTTCCCGAAATACCTGCTAATTTAAGACAGTTTATTATGTCACAGTAATTAATCTTCTTGGTTTATTATAATCTTAGTCTATCCGTATTAAGAATATAAAACGGTAACACTGCAGGAAAACAATTAGAAGCCGTTTAATATTTTCCTTGCGGGCACCAGTGCTGAATTTTGGCACTGGGGCTCATGCTGTACCACTGTGCAAGCCCCAAACATTTCTTACAGTGTATCCAACACTGGTCTTTTGTTAGACATTGCCATCTTCAGAACGCTTCAGGTCTTAGTAAAATAACTTGCCATCTTGCCTTTTGGACTCTGGCTGGTGAGAGTTACAAGAACCTCACTACTACTGGCTGCTGAGGTCTGGGTAGTCAGGTCATCATGACCAAGGGGAGTGTGAACGTTCTCCGTGGAGGCCAGAGGGAGCAGTAGAAGGGATGGGTAGTTCTCTTCTTGAGGCCAAGTCAAACTTGGATCCTGGTGGCTCTGTTTCCTAAGTATGCTAGAACTTTGGAACTTTCTTTTTTGGGGGGTGGGCAGTGGTAGAGATTGAACTTAGGGCCTTGTGCATATTAAACAAGTGCTTGAGCACTGAGCTACATCTCTAGCTCCTGCTGGACTTTCTTAATGTTAAATACGTTGATATTAAATAAATTGTTTAATATTGATTAAACAGTCGATTTCCTTCCTGGGATTCCATTTTAAAATGTACATATTTTAAATTCATTTTTAATTATGGTATATAATAATTTGATATTTAAAAAACATTAGATTATGAACCATTTTCATGTTATAGGTTTTAAAGTTTTAATTTATGTGGAAAAGTTTCAGGAATAATCACATCAAATCATGCTCCCATATTTTACCCAAATCTTTTTTTTTTTTTCGGGTGCTGGGGATTGAACTCAGGGCCTTGTGCTTATAAGGCAAGCACTCTACCAACTGAGCTATTTCCCCAGCCCCTACCCAAATCTTTTTGTATTAGTTATTTATGTTGCTGGATGGTTTTCAGTTAACATCATTAAAGATATTACTTTTTTTTTTTTTCTTTTTGGTACTGAGGGTTGAACCCAGGGCCTGGTGCATATGAGGCAAGCACTTTATCAACTGAGGTATATCCCCAGCCCCTGTATTTTTGTATCTGTAGGATAAATTTTTGGATTGCATTATTAAAGGATATTTTTAAAAAGGATATGAATATTTTTATGGCTTTTGATGTATATTGTCATACTGTTTTCAAGGGTGCTGTATCAGTTTGTAATCCTAGCAGACATATCAGTGTACCTATTTTACTGTGATGGGTAGAAATTCATTATTTTCCATCAAAAGTTTTTTGCTAATTTAATAGTGTAAAATGGTCCTTGAATTTCATTCAATAATGAAATAATGTTGAATTTAACTATTTTGAGTCTTGTTTATTTATATCCTTTGCTATATTACGCAATAAACCATTGACGTGGGTTTGGATGGTAAGGCAGATATAACCAGCTAATGGATAGGGAATTATTAGAAAGATAACTATAGAATGTTCAGTGAAAATGTTAGTAAGAGATGGGCTCAATGGTAAGTGATCTTGGGGATGTAGTTGAAGGGGAAGAGATGGATTATTCCACGATTGAATTCAGCAAGTACTTTTTGGGCATTCACTGACCTCCATATGCTGTGTTGTGTCCTCTGAGTGCTTCTCAAGTTGTTGTCAAGGCATGTGTTGGGTTGAAGGAGGGGACTGCCTGAGTCTTAACCCGTTAGGGGTTCTGGCTTCTATTGTCTTTTGTGGCTGCTTGGAGGGCTGAGAAGACCACTGCTGTCTAGGACGTCTTTAACTCACGGCACACTCTTTGAGAAGCTCTGTTCTGAGGGATGCAAAGAGAAATAAAACACAGGTTCTCCTGATAAGGAACTAATCATCTTGTAGAGAGAATAAGTGTACCCCAAAATGAAACAACAAATAGGAATTTGGTATGTGCTGTAAAAGGGTTCAAACAAGGCATTTAGGGATTAAGTGAGGGGAGCGATACTGCTCCCTTGGAGATATTAGGAAACCCTTCAACTGAAGAGGTCACATATAAGTTGCATGAAAATGAGAAGCAGTAAAAAGAAGAGGGTACTCTAGAGGGATATCTACGGGTGGTGTGGGAAATGTGGGTGTCAGGAAGCTGCATATCCAAATTACCTGGATCCTGAGATACATAAAGGAACCAAATGGATGGTGAAACCGCCTGTGGGTCAGGACTGGATCAGGGTCTTAAATGTCAGACTAAGGGTGAGTTTGATGAATCTAGGGAGGAGTTGAGGGACAGGGACTTTAGTTGGGTTCATAGTAGTAGATGGGGAGCAGTCAGTTCTGTGCCTCAAGTAGGGATGAGATTGCGGTTGTGAGGTTTGGGGAGTCTGAAAGCATGGGACATCAGAGATTAGGAAGTCAGGAGAAAGAACAGGCCTTAGGGGTTTCAGATAGAGAGATAATGAATCTGGGTGTTGCATTTTAAGGAGCTAGGGCAAAGTTGAAATCAGAATTTTTTTTATAGGGTTTTTTTTTTCTTTGTACCTGGGTGCTTAACCACTGAGCCACATCCCTAGCCCTTTTTATTTTTTATTCTGAGACAGGGCCTCACTAAGTTGCTGAGGTTGGCTTTGAACTTATGATCCTCCTGCCTCAGCTCCCAAGTCGCTGGGATTGCAGGCGGGTGCCACTGTACCCGACTCAGAATTTTTTTTCTTTTAATAAATATATTTTTTAGTTGTAGATGGACATAGTACCTTTATTTAATTTATTTATTTATATTTTATGTGGTGCTGAGGATCGAACCCAGTGCCTCACACATGCTGGGCGAGCCCTCTACCACTGAGTTTACAACCCCAGCCCCATTCAGAATTTTAATCCTAGAAAAAACTCAAGTGATTTGTTAGGGCAATAGCTAAGAAAGTTGGGGCCCCTGGAGTTTGAGGAATCAGTGAAGTCTCAGTCAGTTAAGGCAGTCTGGAGGCAGGCCTCCTGATAACCAGTCCAAGTAGAGGTAATTTGATGACCCTAAATTTTGCGTATTTGTAAGCAAGGAGAGTTGAATGGTTTCGTGGGGTATGTTCCTAGGCTTCTGTAAAGGGTTTACAATGAAGAGAAGCAGGATTAACTCCAGAATTCCTGTGCTGCCATAGCTTTGTGTCTTTGGGTTAATTAAGTCTCTTGAGACTTAATTCTTTTTGTTACTTGTGACAGTAAAACTTGTTGCTTGTTGGAAATTATAAAAAACAGATGAATATTTATAATAATAAAATTATAATCCTACCACCCAGAGATGTCCACTTCATTATTTTTATTATTTTTGTAATACTGGGGATTGAACCTAGTGGTGCTCTAACGCTGAGCTACATTCCCAACCCTTAAAATTAAAAAAAAAAAAAAAAAAAAAAAAAAATTTTTTTTTTTTTTTTTTGATACAAGGTCTTACCAGGGTGCACAGATTGCCCTTAAATTTGGGATTCTCCTGTCTCAGTCTCCTTAGAAGCTGGGACTACAGGTATCACCATGCTCAGCTTCTACTTTTATTTTGTAATAATTTTAGATTTGTGGAGAAAGCTTTTAATGTAGGACAGAGTTTTCTTACACACTTTATATCCTGTTTCTCCCATTGTTTATTAAATCTGGGAAACCATCATGTGACACATTACTATTAACTAATTTTCAAACTTTCATTTAGGTTTAACCAGTTTTTCCACTAATGTCCTTTGCTCCAGAATCTATCCAGATCCCACATTGTAGTTGTCATGTCTTGATCTCTTCTGTGCTGTGACAGTTTCTTCACATTTCTCTGGTGTTTATGACTGTACAGGAGTACTAGTCAGGTATTTCCCAAAATGCCCCTCCATTTAGGTTTGTCTGATATTTTCCTTATGATTAGATTTTTGGGAAAGAAATACTTTTTCTGTTTTTTTTTTTTTTTTTTTTTTCCCCTTTTTTTTGGTATCAGGGATTGATCTCTGAGGCACTTGGCCACTGAGCCACATCCCCAGCCCTATTTTGTATTTTATCTAGAGGCAGGGTCTCATTGGGTTGCTTAGTGCCTTGTCATTGCTGAGGCTGGCTTTGAACTCACGATCCTCCTGCCTCAGCCTCCCTAGTGGCTGGGATTATGGGTGTGCACCTTCGCACCTGGCATCTTTTCTGTTTTTTCAATGTAAAATATTTAATACATAGTTCTATATTTTACAAAAATGAAATTACAGACCATATATTTTATAATCTGCTTTTAAAAACTTACCCACAGGATTTTATATATGTAATATTGTAACTTATTTTTCACTTCATATCTTCTCAATGACCCCTATTCTTCCACACTCTGTAGGAAACTTTTGTTCTGAGTTTCAAACATTAATCTAAAAGTGTAGTTCTCTAAAGCAATCTGTTGGTAGGTTGAAGTGGCTTTTAAGGGTGGGTGGTGGTGTACTTGTTTTAATTATGTAGTTGGCTCTTTTATACTGGTTTATGTTTTATTTAAAACTCAACTGTTTTGAATTGTGATGTGATTACTTGTCTACACAGATGATCTGGGACAGAAAATGAAGACATCCAAAGAATAGAAAATGTTTTATAATAGTAAAATTTTCTTGGCAAGTAGGAACCTTTTCTGGATTTCATTCTCTTAGTATAATTTGCTTACTTCTCAAATATGAGTTTTTTGTTTATTTATGAATAGATATTTACCAATCTCTATTGATTAATAAACATGTTGAATGATTTATAGGGAAACTCAAATTCTTTAGGAAATAGTTTGGAATTAACTACAACTAAGAAGGCTTTCTTCAGAATTTTGGAATTTCTGAAAAATGAGTCAAGAAAAATCAAAGTGATAGATGAAAAAAATCTCAAATTTAGTTGATGAAAATTTATTTTTTCTTGTTATTAGTTTAATCACTAAAACAGATGGTAGAAGATCCACCAGGATATTTCTTTCATGTTTATACATCATTTTGCTTTGCCATACTGAAGTCACCTTATTTTGGGATTTAGGGAGAATTTGCCTCTTTATGAAAGATTATACAAGGTAGAAAGTGGTTGGTGATCTTAGTTTCTAATTTCTTTCAGTAGGCTTAGTCTCTTAATCTTATTGCATCCTCAGTGATTTTATGTTTTAGAGAAAAGTGCAAGTCTAGCTGAATGTTAAGTACAGTACAGTAAATAAAACTTTGCAGAATATTTTGCCTGTATAGCCCATAGAATCATCGTAAAGGCAGTTGAATTTAAAGATGATACAGCATTCCTTCTTATGGCTTAGCATTCTAATGGGACTGAATTTGGTATAGGACAGTTCTTGGAATGCTTGGCATTCTGGTTATTTTTGGTCATCTATTTGGGAAATTCAATTAAAGTCCTTATTGAATGGTTTAAATGAGTTGGATGGTTGTCATGGGGATAAAAATGGCATGAAATAGGCATCTTATACAATACATTTAATCCAAGATGGTAGATGATTTAAGAGGCCCAATAATTCTGTAGGCTGTACTTCTGGTTTTGGAAGAAGGGTGTTTTAGAGAAGTAGGCCTTGAGAGTTTCACTAAAAGCTGGGTAGGATGTAGGTCCAAGAAGGGAGGAAAGGATGTTCTGGGCAGAGGGAGCAGTATTGTTAGAGTGTAAGAGGCTTGACTATATTGGGGGTCTGTGTGGGGGAGTGGTGGGAAAGTTAGGTTGTAGCAAGATTGTGGATGGCCCAGATACCTGGTAATAAGCTTGAACGCTATTTTGTAGGTGTTTTGTAATCATAGTGTCATATGTAGAGTAATCCTCTTAACCATTTTTCCCCCAGAGGAAGCATGACACTTTGGCCACATTGTCTCACCATGGCCCCGCTGCTTGATGGGGAGGGGCCAAGTTCTGATAAGCTTTCCTCACTCTGCGGGGCTAGGTCATGTGGGTTATTTTAGCAGTTGATCAACCTGGCTTTTCTTTTCCTTGGTTGTAACACACTTACTTTCTAGTATAATCATGTTTCACGATAATAATTGAGTTTCTACAGGGAAAATAATAATATAGCTGGACATAGTGTACACCTATAATCCCAGCAATTTGGGAGGTTAAGGCGGGATTGGAAGTTCAAGGCCAAACTCAGCAACTTAGTGGGACCCTGTCTTAAAATAAAAAAGGGCTGGGCATGTAGCTCATGATAAAGCTTCTTTGAATTCAATATGTAGTCCCCGCCTCCAAAAAAAACCTTAGAAAATAATTACATATTAGGCAGATTAAAGGCAAAACACTAACTGTTAAAAACATGAATCTCTAGCTTTTTCAGTAGTTCTTCTCTTTTACATTTTTGTTAGTTATGTAAAGAGACATTTTATTTGTATTTTAAGTTTTTTAAATGTTTTGTTGTTTATATAGTCTAATAAGTAAAGATTGTTTGGGATCTGATCAAGAACTAGTTATGGCTGGGCATGATGGTACATGCCTGTAATATCTGCTACTCAGGAGACTTGAGGCAGGTGAATTCCCAGGTTCAAGTCCAGCTATGGATGTTAGTAATTTCTGTCAAAGGATAAAGGAAAGTGGTGATATTTAGCACAAAAATGTTTGCAAATGCAGTCTGATTCATTTGACATAAGTTAATTATGAGATAGATAATTTTTGTCCTAATAGAAATAAACATGTAAGACTGAGATCCAGAGATTCTTGTTTTAGATTGAAGAAATTTTAGTTCCTACTGTTGGCTTCAGCTATTAGATCACTTTTCATTCATGTTCTCTGAAACTTTTCTCTAATCAAATAAAGGATTTAAATCTTTTGAAATCAAAGAGGACCATGATTGCATTAATAAGAAAAGTTAAGGAACATAACTGCTTTTTATATAAAAACACATTTCATGACTTAGTTTCTAGGTGGTCTGGTGGTTATTCTCTCTGTCCTAGACAGAGGGTCGTGATGGGAAGGGAATGATACCTTCTCCTCTTCTGTCACTGAAAATGCCGTGGTCCAGCCAGTCTGCCTCCCGCCTCTGTGGTACACTATTGATTTCATTTTTCTTCCAGTATTTACATTTGTCCTGGACCAAACATCTGGCTATGATGGCATTCTTCAAAAGTATCCTAAGTTTTGTGCCAAATGAACTCATTTATTGTTCTGTTTGGAAAAGTTCTTTCTGAGGCTTGATTCTTGCCTTTAAAACTTACATATGAGGAAGGGAATTGCTTGGATTTACCATTTATTAGTAACACTTATTCTTCAATATCTTCTTTCAAAAATTGAAAACCCACACCAGTTGTGACACTGAAATTTATATTTAAAAAATGATTTTAAGCTGGGCGCCTTGGTGCACGTCTGTAATCCCAGCGGCTCCAGAGGTTGGGGCAGGAGGATCTTGAGTTCAAATCCAGCCTCAGCCAAAAGTGAGGCACTAAGCAACTCAGTGAGACCCTGATTCTAAATAAAATACAAAACAGGGTTGGGGATGTGGCTCAGTGGCCGAGTGCCCCTGAGTTCAACCCTCCATACCCACCCCCCCAAAAAAAATTTAAAATTTTCATTTTAAAAATTGATGTGGGCTGGGGAGATAGCTTAACTGGTAGAGTGCTTTCCTCACAAGTACAAGGCCCTGAGTTCGATCCCCAGTACCACAAAAAAAAAAAAAAAAAAAATTGACGTGGTAAAATTGACTTTCTTTTGGTGACCAGTTTTATTTAATGTGTAGTTTGTACAGCCATTCATCACAATCACAGAAGAGTATTTCGCCCCAAAATCTTCCCTCATGTTACACCTCTTTAGCAAACCACTGATCTGATTTCTAGCCCTATAGTTTTTCTTTTCGAGACTGTCATATATATGGGGTCATACAGTATGTAGAATTTTGGGATCAGTTTCTTTTACTCAGAATAATGTTTTTGAGATTGATCCATGTAATTACATGTATTGCAAAGTTATTTCTTTTTATTGCTGAGTAATTTTCCATTGTGTAGAGGTACCACGGCTTTTTTGCCCAGTTTCTTCTTAAATTATGTTTCCAGTTTTTAGCAATTATGAATGAAGTGCCTATAAACATTCATTTACAGTTTTTAGCAATTATGAGTAAAGTGCCTATAAACATTCGTTTACAGGTTTTTGTGTGAGCATAGTTTCATTTCTCTATGATAACTGGTTATCAAGAGGGATTGCTGGGTAGTATGGTGAGTGCGTTAACTTAAAAAGAAACTGCAGGTGGGCACAGTGGCACATGCCTGTAATCCCAGTAACTTGGGCGGCTGAGGCAGGAGGATCGTAAATTCAAGGCCAACCTTAGCAATTTAATGAGACCTTAAGCAACTTAGCATGACCCTGTCTCAAAATAAAAAATAAAAAGTGCTGGGGATGTGGCTCACTGGTAAAGTGTCTGTGAGTTCAATCCCTGTGAGACACACACACACCAAAAAAAAAAAGGGGGGGGGGGGGCGGGGAAGAAACTGAAAATCTTGAGTGACTGTATTATTTCCTGTTTCCCCTAGTAATACATGAGAACCAGGCACTTGGTTCATCATTTGCTGTTACAAGTATTTTATTGTTTTTTAGCATTGCTATGGATTGAATCCCAGGGCCTTGTGCATGCTAGACAAATGTTCTACAACAGAGTGACCCCCACAGCCCAACAACATTTTAAATTTATTTATTCTAATAAGTATGTAGTGGTATTAAATTATGGCTTTAATTTGCATTTCCCTGATGGTTAATGATGTTGAATATCCTAGTGTGTGTGGAATTTTTGTTTTGAACGTCTTTTTACTTGCATATTTGCCATCGTTATATCCTCTTGGTGGAGTGTTAAAGTCTTTGCCCAATTTTTGACTGCTTTTTTTTTTTTATTGTCCTGTTATGAGAGTTCTATTTTATTTTTTGGTACTAGTGATTGAACCCAGGAGCACTCTAGCACTGAGTTGTATCCCCATACCTTTTTTATTTTTTACTTTGAGACAGGGTCTTACTAAGTTGCTGAGGCTGACCTTGAACTTGGGATTATCCTGCCTAAGCCTCCCAAGTTGGGGGAGTTCTTTATATATTCAGATACAAGTCCTTTTTCAGGTGTGTAATTTGCAAATACTGTCTTGCTTTAACTTGTCTTTTCATTCTCTTAACAGTGCGGTTCATAGTGTAAAAGTGTTTAATTTTGATAAAGTTCAATATATCAATTTTGTTCTTTTGTTGGATTGTGTTAAAAATGCATTGATTTTAAAACAAGTTTCTATTCTACAAAAGTGATAAAGAATAATTTAATAATGGTAATGTTCTCATAAGTTGACTTTTGTGGAATGGTGCAAAAATGATCAAGTGTTATCCTTTGTGGAAAGATGGTACTAATTAATATACTTAATAGACTTTGGGGCACGTAGGATTTTTACTTAACCGAAGGAGATGATTAGCTTAGAGGGGTGTGTGTGTCTTATCATTTTAGAATGGTGATCACTAATAATATGGTTAACATAGGTATGCTTTTATAAAGTGGAACTGTCTGGGAAATTAGTCTTTAACTCTGTTCCAGAATTAAAATAGTGCCATGTTACAGTCACCTTTGGTGCTTTTGGGACTGCCTGAGTTTGTTTTCTTTCGTTGGAACAATGGTAGGTTGTTTGCATAGGGTCTCAGAATTGTGTGATGCATAAGAGTGGGAGCTGCATCAGAGCATCCGAATTTGCATACTGCCCCTTTCAGTTACAGTGCAATTGTGAGTCAGTATCTTAACTCTGCTTTAGTTTCCTCATCTGTGTATGGGAACGATGACAATAACAACAGCAATAATAATAGGGTCATTTTAAGGTTGAAGTTAGATTTCATAAATGCAGTCTTTTCATCAGCATCTGGCACACTATAAATTTTAAGTAAATGCTTGTTGTTATGACTGAGGTAGCTTTATAATGAAGTTGGTAAGACAAATGCATTGGGATTATGTTCTCGAGGTAGAATAACAAAATATCACACTAAGTTATTTGTTTTCCAATGCCCACTTATTTTTCTCTCAATACTTATTATTAGTAATCAGTGAATCATGACCGATACTGTTAATAATCATGTGTATACACTGTTATACAGGACCATTACCAGCTCATTTAGAACTAATCAAATTCTACCTATCTCAGTGAGTTAGGACTCTCTTGATTCCAGTGGCCTGAAATATCAACCTAAGCTGGTAAGCTGGTTTAAGATGGAAAGAAATTTCTTGGTTCACCTAACTGTAAAGTCTAGATAACTGGATTCAGGGCTCAAGTAATATCATCAGGACCCAGTTTCTTCCTATGAGTAAACTGTTGTTTCCTCTATAGACTTCGGTTGCAGGCATGTTGTTAGAAAGATGGCTGTAGTATTTTAACCCTTGTAGCTTCTAAGATTTTAGATTCAGAACAAAAGAGCACCTGTCTGTTTCCCAGAAACCTTAGCAAAAGTTTCATGCTGTCTCATTGACTCTTATGGGGTCTTATGGGGGTCACATGTCTACTCTGAACCAGTCCCTGTGTTGAGGACTATGAGGCTCTGGTTGACCAGTTTTGGTGACATGCCACTCCTGCAATCCTGGTGAAGTTAGCTCCTCTGGAACCACATGGATTGAATCAGAGAGAGGTGAATTCCCAAGGGGAAGTCCTGGGCTTTTATTACCAGGAAAGGGAATGGATACTGGACTGTAAAACAACTAATGTCCATTGCATGGTATTAGTCTCTTTTTTATAGGTCAGCAACAGATCAGAGGAGTTAATGGATTTGGATTAGTGTCTTGGTTTCTGATTCCAGCTTTCTTGCCCATGAAGTCACATTTCTCCAAGTAAATATTTCACACAAGGGTAGGATTTTCAGATAGCTACAGTATTTTATTATGATTCTGGTGAAGTTTAGATAATTTTTAATAGGAAGAGAAATAATCAAGATAGATGGGGTAGACATCAGTAATGGGCAAATGTGTGCTTCTTCCTATAGTGTTCTTATTGTGACTGTCATTCTCTGCGCCTCTCTGTCCCCATTGGAGGGGCTTATAGGTGCGGCTTGGTTGGCGTCTGGCAGTTACTTCGAGGTAGCAGGATCCCATGCTGTAGCTATGGCTTTATCTGTGTATCCCTAGAGGAGGATGTCAACTCCACAGTTTATCTGGAGTTGTCCTCATGGGGAAGCAGTTCTGGACCTCTCACTGCTTACTGTGTATAGGCCATTTTAGCATAGCCCAAGATATTTTCTCACTTTGATTTTGACTGGCAGATTTTATTTTCTGTTAGAGAAAGCACTTTAGCTTCTTCAGAGTGTGTGTAGCAAGGTCATGCTGTGTTCTGAAAAACCAGAAGAAGCAGATGGACAGAGACCTGCCTTGTACTAAGATCCATGCTATAGCAAACTATTTGTGGAACTAATTATTAGGGCCTGATTAACAAAGATAATTGTGGTAAGACCTTTTATCACTAATTCTGAGGTAGGCACCTGAACCTAATATATCAGAGACATTAACTCTGTAAATAACATCATTTCCCTTCAAAGATCCTGAAATTAATAAATAAATTAATAACAATTCTGCCTCTAATTTCTGCTTATGTATTAAAGTTATTGAGCCCTCCCTGGCTAATATTTGGTGAAATGTTGACAGTTGTCTTTTAAAGTGCCAGTTTTAGGGTTAAGCTCATCTTTATCTGTGGCATATAAATGCATGTAATGGCTCTTCTTGCCATAATCATTGCCTGTTTATTGAGATAGAGAAAATAGGTGAAAACAACTTTTTTCAAGTAGGTAAAGTAGATACATAGGATGATATTTTCTAAATACAGTATTATGTGTTGAGATTTGTAAAGTGACTTCCACTTTATGTAAATTGAAGATATGGAAGCTTAGGGAAATAACAATTGCTAGCATTTACTGAGCACCTATTATGTGCAAAGCATTCTTTTAAGCACTTTATACATATTCATTCACTTAATCCTTACACTAACCCTAGGAGATAGGTATTTGTTGTCTCCTCACATTTTTAGAAGTGAGAAGTGGAAATACTCAAGGTTAAGTCATTTCCCCCAGGCCGTGTCCCTGATGAGTGGTGTGACTGGGGAGTTCTCTGGACAGGTCCTTTGGCTCCAAGCCTGCACTTTGCATCATCGTGTTGCATTCTTTCCCAAGCAAAGATTTTAGCCTGTGCAATGTTAGTTTTTCTTACTACTTTTTGTAATACTTGTCTAGGTGTGGGCTGGGAACTTCATGGGGAAGATTTGCTAATGGCAGGGCCATTGGTATCTGTGAATTTGTCCATCTACTATTGCTGTTCTCTGGAGAGCAAACACTGTGTGCTTGTCTTTATCAGCAGTTCTCAGCTAGTACTGAGTTTGTTCCTTACAGAGACATTTGTTAATGTCTGAAGATGTTTTTGATTTGTCATAGTCAGGATGTGCTACTGGTATCAACTGGGTGGAGGCCAGGGATGCCACTGAACACATCCTACAATGCCCAGGACAGCCCCCCACAACGAAGAGTTATGTAGCCCAGAATGTCACTGGTGTCAACTCTGGTCTGTATCCTAACTTAGTAATTATCTTGTAATGCCTTTCTCATGTGTAATGGGCAAAGTTGCTGTAGTAATACAGAAATTATTTTATATTTTTGTTTGATAATTGTACCCAAAGCAATACATGTTTTTATAAGGGGTGTAAATATGAGCTATAGCTTGAATATTTGAATTCTCTTAAACACAACTGGGAATTATAGCACACCAAGGTAGAGCTAAGCACATTTAAAGGGTAAGAATATAGTATCTAAATATTTGTTGGATTATCCTGTTAATAAAACAATTGGATTTATTCTGTTAAAAGTATTAATTTGTTAAATGTAAACATTTAAAATATACTAGTCTTTAAAATTACGAGTTGTTTTTATTTAAAATTTTCAAACTGAGAAGAGTGGAGAATATTTTATGAACCCATGTATATACTGCCTAATTCTTCTATTTGTTTGTTTGTTTTTGTGGTGCTAGGGATGGAACCCAGGGCCTTGAAAATGTAGGCAAGTGCTCCATCAATGAGCTGCACCCCTGCTGTGTACCACTCATATTCAACAAATCCTAACAAATACTGTTGAAGTCCTTTTTGAATGTTTCATTTTCCCATTCCTTCAGTATTTCTACATTTTTCGGTATACAGCAATCTCCAAAGGTGAAGGGGCCAGACCACTTCTGTCATCTTGTTTACTTACTGCTGCTGTCCTTTGGCTGCTGGCCAGCAACTCTTTCCCCTCATCCCCCACTGCAATTTTAGGCCACAGAGGACTGCAGAATAGTGAGGGGAGGGTAGAACTAGTGCCAGAGTCAAAGCTGGGGAGCCCCGCAGAGAGCATTTATGTAGGCTGGCGAGAGGTGGATGGGACAGGTGAGGAGGCCAGTGGGTAGAGTGAAAGATAGGCAAGAGCAGGAGAGTGGGAAAGGAGAAAGCAGCAGCAAACTGAGTCTGTGAGCTTAACAGAGGTGGTGGCTACGGGCCAGCTAGAGTGAGTCTTTGTTTTTTATTCTTGGTACTGGGGATTGGACCCAGGCATGCCTTACCCTGAGCTGTATCCCCAACCCTTTCTACTTTTTATTTTGAGTCAGTCTTACTAAATTGTCCAGGCTGACCTTGAATTTGCCATCCTCCTGCCTCAGCCTCCCAAGTCACTGGGACTAAGTCATGTGCCATTTTGCCTGGCAAGATTGATCGTTGAAGCATTATTATGACTGTCAACTCAGGTTTTAGTAGGTCTTTGTCCAGGATTTCTCCTGCTGTCTGGGCAACAGAGCTAGGAAAAAGCATGCTTGGATTCTCACTGTCTCTTCAGTGAGACTCTTACTGGTCTCCTTATTATAGTGGCAGTGCCTGTCATTTCTTCCCCTTCTATCTAGGTCTTCATAGGCTTCATATGTGATAGATCCTTCTTTGTTTAAAAACTTTTGGTCATGCTCCTTTGCCTATGAAACAAGCTCTTACTTCTTGTGGCATTTGACGTCACCCATGGCTTCTCTTCGTCCTCCATACCTTAAGTCTAAACTGCGATTTTTTTTCTCCCCTTGGTGACTTTGCTTGGATCCTTCTCCCTGGAAGGCTCATGTTTGCTCTCCCTGTCATTTTCATGGTGAACTCTCGTTCACCCTTGAGGCCAGCTCATGTCTTTAGGCAGATGGCATAAGTCTTATTTGTAATTGTTCACTTGTGCTTTGCCTCTCTTGCTACAATCTGACTTTCTTGAAGGCAGTGACCTCATGCTTCATTTTTGCCTTTGGGGCTGTTAGCACAGGGCCTGGAAATGTTTGCTGAATTGAAGTAATGGACATGTCTAACTTTGGTTTTAGCCAGTTTCTTAATAGGTGGAAAAAAATTCCACACTACATAGATTTTGATTTTTTGCAGTCACAGTTATTGGAAGATTGAAATTCGGAGACTGGAATTTAAAAGTTTGGATATGAAACATTTCTTCACCTTTGGTTAAAAGAAGGAAATCCTTTAAGATTTGTTTTACTTTGTAATATTCAAAGTCATGTTTCATTTATAAATTTGCCTCATTTATAAATTTGATATATCACTGATATGATCCTGGCTTATGGTTGACATTTTGACTTGGATCTTATTACAGAAGTCATAAAATATAAAAGAGAAATTTAGATTTTGTAGCATCAATAACTGCTGCTTCGTTGTAACCTTGAGCAGGAGACTAGTTGAAAGAAACTATTAAGATAGAAAATTAAACTGGTTGAAATAGGAATGGGCCTAGAATTTATAATTGCTAAGTCTTTAAAATTTCTTTCCTGTTCTTTTCTCCTTGTCTTTAGGATTTTTGTCCCTGAGTCATGGAAGACAGAAGAGCTGAAAAGTCATGTGAACAAGCATGTGAGTCACTGAAGAGGCAGGACTATGACATGGCCCTCAAGCACTGCACCGAGGCCCTCCTTTCTCTTGGCCAGTACTCCATGGCAGACTTCACAGGGCCATGTCCACTGGAGATAGAACGCATCAAAATCGAGAGTCTTCTTTACAGAATTGCCTCATTTTTGCAACTGGTGAGTTAACACTGTTGGTATGCCAATCCGGAACTGGGTAAAACAGCCCTTTTTGTCCAGTGGGGACTGCGACTTGTTATTTCTGTACAAATCAGCTAATTTTGACCTGAAGAGAGATGAGTGATGTGCCTGGTAATTGTGGAATATCTTTGATGGCAGACAACTATGTTCTTTTTTTTTTTTGGGTACTTGGAATTGAACTCAGGGGCACTTGATCACTGAGCCACATCCCCGGCCCTGTTTTGTATTTTGGAATTGAACTCAGGGGCACTTGATCACTGAGCCACATCCCCGGCCCTGTTTTGTATTTTATTTAGAGACAGGGTCTCAATGAGTTGCTAAGCACCTTGCTTTTGCTGAGACTGGATTGGAACTCAAGATCCTCCTGTCTCAGCCTCCCTAGCTGCTGGGATTACAGGTGTGCGCCACTGTGACCGGCTACAACTGTGTTCTTAAACTTGGAAAATAGTACTCATGGTGCAGCATTTTGAATTATTCACTCAAGTTAATTCCACAAGTACTTATTGAGTGTATACCATGTACTAGATACTTCCCTAGGAACTTGGTGTATGTACTGATGAAAGAGAAAGATTCCTTCTTCATGATACTTTTTCTAGTAGGGGATTAGACAAATAATAGCTACTATAAATTAAACACTGGATTAACTGCATGAAAAAAGAACAGGTCAAGGAAGATTGGGAGTAGCAGGGTTGGAGGTGGGGTTTTAATTTGAAACGTTCCGTGGTCAAGGCAGGCCTCACTGAGAAGGAGGAGGAAGGGCTGACCACGCGGAAAAGCCGGGGAAGAGCAGTACAGGCAAAGGGAACAGTCAGGCAAAGGCCCTGAGGCAGAAGCATGCCTGCCCTGTTTGAGAAACAGCTGGGAGGCCATTGTGGCTGGAGGAGGGTGTGTGTAGGGGAGAGAAAACTGTTGCTCATTCTCTGTGAGGCGCGGAGCTGTGGCAGCACTTTGAGGGGAGGCGTGGCATGATATGATTCAGTGGGAATTGTGTGACTTAGGTTGACAATAGACTGTTAAGGAGCAAGAATACATGCAAGGAGACTAGTTTGGAGACTGTTGGAGTGATCCAGGCCAAAGATGACACTCAGCCCCAAATGGTAACAGTGGTGTTAGTGAGAAGTTGTTCTTTCTGGTTGATAAGTGGAAGGTAGACAACGGTCAGATTTGCTGGGTGTGGGAGCGAGAGAACTGTCAGTCACTTGCTTCAATTGGAAGAATGGAGTTTCCTTCAGCTGAGGTGAGAAGGCGGTAGAGGGGAGCAGGTTTTGTGAGCTCGGTTTTGGACTTCTGGAGTTGGATGTGTCATTTGCTGTCCAGTGGGAGGTGTTGAGCATGCATTCAGATGTGAAGCATAGAGTTTGGGAGAGAGAATCTGTGGGATACAGGTACTAAGTAGAGTCTAGAGCCTGGGTGAGCAGAGTGTGGATAGAGGAGAGAGGACCAGGGCTTTGGTCTTGTGGTACCACAGTCTCAAGAGGTCTGGCACAAGAGGAGCCAGCAGAGCCCTCTGAAGAGTAACCGTGAGGAAAAGGAAAAGCGAGAAAGCCAGGTGTCCTGGGAGCTGCATGAAGAAAGTACCACTGTCAGAGTGGGGTGTTCACCAGGAGCAGTGGCTACCCCTGGGCATGTGGCAGTATAGCTCAGTGGGCTCATGTGAACGTAGCTGTATATCTGACTGGAGTAGGCAGAGGAGCCGGTCTACACCACAGTAGGACTAACTTCAGGAGCGGGGTAGTTCGTTTGAAACAGGTGGAACAAACAGGGTGCTGGGAAGCAGGTGGATGAGGTGATGACAGTCTGGAAATTCTCTCCTCATGGCTCCAGTTTTCTCAGTCAGGCTGTTGGCTGAGGAAGGAACCTATGGCAAGCTGAGGCAAGAGAAGGTAAGAAGTCTGTGGGGGTCTGTGGTCGAGGGAATGGTGCCAGGTGTGTGTGTGTAGGGTGTTGTGTGATCCCCCCGAGCACAACCTTAGTTCTGCTCTGCAACAAATGGATTAAATTTACAACCTGCACAACTCAACTTTGAGACAAAGCTGAGCTTCTCTTTGGTAACATCTGTGTTAAAAGCTGTCCTTGAACTACTTAATTTTATCTTGTCTCTTTTTATTTTGCAGAAAAACTATGGACAAGCTGATGAAGATTGTAGGCACGGTATGTTTAAAAATAGGACTCTTTTCTGATTGGAAGATTTTGAATTATTATTTAATTGAGCAAAATTAAGGTTTGATTTTTTTTTTCATTTGCTTATTTTAAAAAGCATTTGTAATATTAAAAACTCCCACCTTACCTAGAGACTGATGTGGATGATGCTTTCCTGCTCCTATTTATGAATGTTGATGTTTTCTGTCACCTCCCTGAGCTTTGATGATGTGTGCTTTTAAATTTTGTGTGAGTAGTTACAGTTAATAAGAGCCCACCTTAAGAACTATAGCTCGTATTGATTAAAGTATTAAGCCTGGATACATTGAAAAGGAGGACTATCCCTCCTGAAATGTTTTCATTACTCAGTAGATTTTCCTTAGAGAGAGAATGGCTAGAATGCTCTTTAGTACTTTTTCCTGTTTTCTTTTGGGCAGGAAATTGAGATTAATAAGATTCTTGTTCTCTGAATACTCACAGTGTAGGAACCCTGTCCTTCATGCTGCCATCTCACTAGAATGAGTGTAGGAGCTAGTGGGAGAGGAGTTCTGTGCCCGTTCTCACACACACTTGGTGGAATTTTTTGCACAGCTCACTGACTTGGATAATATGATGTTTCATTTATCCAGATTTGGGAGTTTGGGCTGAGGTGTTTGACATAAGTTAATTTTTTCTCTTCTTACTCTGTGTATCAACACTTTAAAAAGTATTAAGTATTTTTGTTGTAAATCTTAAAAAACTATATTAAGTGTTCCTGTGGTATATTGAACATAATTCAGCCATTCATTAAAGATCAGCGACCTCTTAGTGAACCTTGCTTTGTAGAATTGTAATGGTTTGGGAGTTGAGTAAAAGTTAGAGATGTCCTGTACAATTTTCCTTTTAAAAAAATCCCTGCTATCTTTGGACATTTAAAAAAATATCAATAGGCAAATAAAAATAATTCAAATAGAGAATTATGAATAAGGGAATGATTTCCCTTTTTTCCCTCCATGGAAGAAATCTTATTATTAGTTTGCTGTATCTTTTGCAGCTTTCTCTGTAGTGATAAACACAAATGCTTATAATACATAAATAGGGCTTTTCCTTTAAAAGTTAAAAAAAAATAATTTGTACCCTGATCACAAAGCTGCTGGCTTGCTTATATGCCAGTATATCCTGGATCCCTTTTGAAGTAAATATACTACCTCTTGTTCCTGCTTGATATTCCCTAGTGTGGGGCTGGGCTATAACTCAATGGTGTAGCACTTGTCTGTAGTGTGGGAGGCCCTGGGTTTGATTCCCTAGCACTGAGAAAGAAAAAAAAAAATCCTTTGTGGATGAGTTGTAACTCGTGAGCTTTAACTATTTTTCCACAATGATGAGCTTTTAGATGGTTCCAGTTTTCTAGTTTGTCATTATAAACCATCTTGTAATAAACATAAATTCTTTTGTATTGTTACCTTTGTTTTTGTAGTATAGTCCTAAAAGTGGGATTCCTGGGTTAAGGTGAAATACACTTACAATTTTTATAGATACATTAGATCAGTGTCAAATATACACGCCCTCAGCAATAAATGAGAATGCCCATTCCTTATAATTTCACTAACACTGAAACCTACCAATCTTGAAATGTTGCCATCCCATCCATGTCTGAGAAACAGTCCCTCTTTCTTTAATTTTCTCTTTCCTGACTAGTGAAGTTGTTACAACCTTCTCATTTTAGAGTCAAAGTTGCAGAAAGTTGACAACATGAAAAGTCACAGAAAATTAAATGCTTTTTAAAGGAACATATGGAAAAGGGTTTTGTTTTTGTGCTAATTGTATTACTGAGTATGTTAAAATTAGGTACTACTTTATAACAAGTGAATTACCAATATAGAAGTTGAATCATTTCTAAGATGAAGTGGTCATGACAAGCCTGGTCTGTGGTGTTGGAGTGTGCTGTGGAATGCAGTTTGGTAATACATTCACCCTTTTGACCCACTAATCTCATTTCTGGGATACTATCCCAAGTAAATAATCTGAAAGAAGGAAAAAATTCTACGTAGAGTGGTGTTCATTGAAATGCTGTGTGTAAAAGTGAAAAATAGGTTAGCTTACAGTAAGGGAGGAGGTTATTAATTACTTTCTATGTACTTCTTGTTCATGAAAATGTGTTAAGAAGTTGGAAAGGGGTCAGTTTTTAAAAATACAAAGCCATGTATACAGAATTGGTTGTTTGAAATAGACATGGGAATATTGGCCAAGATTGTTTTTGTAGTTGTAGAGTTGTGATAATATATGTAGTTTTTTCTTTTTAACTTTCAGTAAGATTATTTTTGTGTAAGAAAAAAATGCTAAATGGTTAGTTAGTAATAAAAAGCAAGACAAGAATCTTGGTCTCTGTTAATTATTGTACTGCTTTGTTGCACGGAGGTGCTTCCAGGGATTGCTGTGGATAGCTCATATCTTAAGTGCCCAGACCACTGACTTCCTTTGCATTTTATGTGTGGCTGGGTCTGGGGAGTGTTTTCTTACCACAGGGCTGAGGTTGCACGTTCAACACAGCTCTCGGCATGCCTCGTGGCAGCTGCCCTCTGCCTTCCTCCCTTCCTGCTTCTGACCTACTCCAGGTTAGGAAATCAGACCCGCAATCTTTGTTGTGGAATTCAAAAAATGCTTTTTAAAAGTGAAAAATTTTAAATATACAGGAAAGCAGAGGAACTAGTATCATAAGCATTCATATTCTCAAAACTAAGATTGAACAATTAATGTTTTGTCCATATTTCTTTCATTGTTTTCTTAAATAATTGTAAAGTAATCATAGACATTGACATCTACCTCTAAATACTTTTTAAAATTTATCTCTTAAAAAAATAAGGCCATTACTACATAGCTACAATATTTTGTTAACCTAATAAAATTGACAATAATTCCCTGATATTATCTAAAACCCAGTCCATAATCAGATTTACCTGATTGACCCCCAAATACTTTTATGGCTGATTTGTTTAGCCAGGAACTAATCACAGTCATAAATTTTTGAAGTTGAAATTCTACTTCAGTAAGGGAAAACAGACTCTGATACCCCAGAAAAGATGTACAAATATCATGTCTTTTTAAAAAATACTTTTATTTATTCACTTTTATGTGGTGCTTAGGATCAAACTCAGTGCCTCACATATGCTAGGCAAGTGCTGTACCACTGAGCTATAATCCCAGCCCTAACTATCGTCTTTTTTTTTTTTTTTTTTTTTTTTTTCGTGGTGCTGGGGATCGAACCCAGGGTCTTGTGCTTGGGAGGCAAGCACTCTACCAACTGAGCTATCTCCCCAGCCCAACTATCGTCTTAATTAAACAAAAAAAAAAAAAAAAAAAAAAAAAGAATATTGCTCTACATGTAATATATAGGTGAAACTTCAGCATAAACATTGGTCTTTAATAGTTTATGAAATCCATCATTAAAGTTTATTGCAGTGATACTTGACCTGTGAGGTAAATGATTCAAAATAACCAGTAGCCCCTAATAAGAGGCTAACTTATGACCTATTAAATTGATAGGTGATTGAATAAGCCTGTACTCTCCTTGAGAGAAAAAGTGTAATCTTCAATTACCTTTCTTCTCAGAAGAGTTTTGATTAAATACAGATAGTCCTAGTCTTACATTCTTGTTAAATTTTTGACTTTATGATGATATGAAAGCAGTAGACATTTAATAGAAACTGTACCTCAAATTTTGAATTTCATTTTGTTTTGGTGGTACTGGGAAACAGACCCAGGGCCTTGCAGGAGTAGGGGCACACAGCTGTAACCCTAGTGACTTGGGAGGCTGAGGAAGGAGGATTGTAAGTTCAAAGCTAGCCTCAGCAACTTAGTGAGGGCTTAAGTAACTTTGAGGAACCCTGCTTCAAAATAAACAATAAAAAGGACTGGGGATATGGCTCAGTGGTAAAGCACCCCTGGTTTAAATCCCCAGTACCTGTTCCCCCACACCCCCAAAACAAACCCGTACAGCAAAAACAACAAACCCCATGGCCTTGTGCATGTTAGCCAAGCACTCTGCCACTGAGCTACATCCCCAGCCTTAAATTTCAATTTTGATCTTTCCCTGAGCAAGAAATGTCTGGTCCACTACTGTCTGATGATGCTGGCCAGTCACAGTGAGCCTTAGCTCCCAGTCAGCTTTGGGATCATGAGTATGAGCAGTCAGTACTGTGCAGAGTGCTGTGATGTTAGGCTGTGATGTTGGGTAGGTTAGGTGTAATAAATACATATTTTCCATGATGCTGGGGATGGAACCCAGCCTTCAGTATTAGGCAGGGGTTCTACACTGGTCTGCACTCCTAGCCCTTAAATGCCTTTTGACTTAACATTATTTTCAGTTTAAAATGGGTTCATCAGGATATAACCCCTTTATTAGTCAATGAACGTCTGTAGTTTTAATGATAATTAAAAAGCTTCTTTCTGGAAAAATATTTAGTTAATGGGATAACAGTATTTAGATTATCTCAGGCTTAGGTCCCCTTAAATGTGTTATTTTATTTAATCACCTTTTGTTTCTAGATTTACAGGTGAGGAAACAGGCTTTGTGAGATTAAGTGACTGGTTGAAGAGCACAGAGCCAGTCCAGGGTGGACATGTGGTTCCCGAGTGAGGACTTTCTGCTCTGCAATGCTAGCCTGCTCCTCTTTGCCCTCCGTTGCTGCCTGTGTGTGCCTCAGGGTTTTGCAGACATAACAAATTTTGAAAATATGCAGAAAAGAGCTGTTCATTTATTTTAGAAATGAAAAAGTTGAGGTGCAGAATCACTTAATCATTAATGAGGTGGAGACAAGAATTTGTCTTCACAGTCTTGGTCCATTAAGTGTTTTATCTATTCACCAGGCTTCTGTGATATTTATGTGATACTTTTGTGATACTGGTTCAGTTCAGGGCCTTGCTCATGCCACTGAGCTACATCCCTAATCCTTTTCATTTTTTATTTTGAGACAGGGTTTATTTTTTATTTTGAGATGGGGTTTCACTAAGTTGTTCAGACTGAAGTTGAACTTGTAAACCTCATGCCTCAGTCTCCTGAGGAACTGAGATTATAGATGTACACCACCATGCCTGGCTCACCAGACTTTTAAAAGTACAGATACAGTCTGTTTACATTTCTTAATTCACTGTCTTTTAGATACAGGTACCATAACCGTTCTTTTTAGGAAATTCCCTGTGTACAAGCTTTATTTCTCCAACAAGAATTTAAACATTTTATTTTCAAATAACTATAGATTCATAGGAAGTTGCAGAGATAGCACATGTATCCTTCCTACTTTTCTCCGATTGATTATGTCTTATATGACTGTAGAATAGCATCAGAACCAGGACATTCACATTAGTACAATGAGCATGTTTGTTCTGTGTCACTTTAGCATATGTAGAGTCATGAGGCCATGAAGAATCAAGGTACGAAGCTGCTTCATCACCATGATTATCTCCCTTGTTGCTTCCCTTTATAGTCACACCCACCACCCTCCCTACCTCTACTGACCCTTGGCAACCTCTGATCTGTTCTTTATCATTTTGTGAATGTTCTATAAAAGGAAATCATACAGTATGTGGCCTTTGAAGATGACTGTTTTCACTCACTGTAGTACATCCAAGTTGTTCATGTCAGTAATTCACAGTTTTGTTCTCTAGTAGGAATTTATGGAATGGGATCGTGACTTTTACTCATTATTTCCCATCATGCTTTAAATGTTTTTTGTTTTGTTTTACCTGTGTGGGGGGTTGAACTCGGGGTCTCGTGCATGCTTGGGAAGTGTTCTACCACTGAGTTATGTCTCCAACTCTATTAATTTTAAGTAAAGTTCTTTTGTTTAAATCGATAGGAACAGGAAGTTAAATTATAGAATATTGATATTGGGATAGAATATAAAATCAGAGAAATGAAAGTTTGATATTTGAGTTAAGTTTGAGGATGATTGTCCTTTCTGTAAACTAACTTTTTTTTTTTTTTTTCCCAGTATGAGTAGATGTTTAAGGAATAGTCTTTGAACTTACGTGGACTCAGCTGTAGGAGTTTTATCTTGGTTGTATGACTAACTTTGAAATGCCTCAAAAATGTTTTAGGCATTTTCTAATTATGCAGTTACAATCATGAATGATTGCTTTTCATATATTTTGTGTTGTTTTTGACTCACGGAACACTTATTAGTGTTAATTTTATATTAACATTATATTTTTACAAGAAAGAAAATTTAAAATAAATGATACTTTGCCTTATGAATCTCATTAAATTGTACTAAAGGGCAAACTGAAAGATGATTGTAAACACTTGGAAACAGTGCTCTCGCACTTGCCTAGTGTGTGTGAGGTCCTGGGTTTGATCCCTAGCACTGCAAAAACCAAAACAAAACTGAAAAGGAAAAACCAGAGCTTTCTCCCATGGGGCAAAGAAAATAGTCAGAAGAGTAGCAAAATGCTTGTGCTTTTCTCAGTAAGCAAATTAGTGGGAAAAAGAAAAATTAGCAACTTAACCATGGAAACAATGAAGTAAGGGAGCGCCTGAGCAGAGGGTTTGAAAACGCCTTGCTTTTTCACAATCAGGATTTCTCTTGAGGGCTTACAACAGAGATGGCAAAATCTTCGCTTCTGAAACTGAGAGGGAGGCATTGAAGGAATTTTAAGATAGAAAAATACAGTTAAACAGATTTTGTTCTATGGAACAACCTTCTTAATCCAGTTACTGAACAGTTACCAGAGGTTAACTTTGCTATAATCACACAGTAAATGAATCTCCGAAGTTAGGTTCTTTATGAAGAAGTCAGAAGCACTCCAAGTAGCAAATTCTTTTTTTTTTTTTTTTTTTTGCACACACAGGCAAATATCATTTTAACAGTGCAGTAAGTAAAAAGTTTGTTCAAGCATGGCAACGAAATAAAACCCTTTTATGATATTCTGTGGAACCAGGTTTCAGTTGTTTTTATGCTTATGTCGTCAGTGTTTTAGTCTGTGATTATTTTATACAATGAGGAAATTGAGGAACACTGAAAGAAATTAGTGTTAACATTTAAACCAGAGCACTGAAAATAAACCAAGAGAAATGACCTGTGTTTCTGTAGAACGAAAGCATCCAGCAAGAAGGCACCCTCGAGTCTTCCTAGTGACCTGGAGGTGAAGGAAAGGGGACTTCCAAAAATAAGCAGATTTTAACACTAAAGCTCTCTGTGCACCCAAGGGGACTGTGAGATCATGAAGATGTGTGACAGATTGAAGAACAAATACTGAAAGGAGGAAAGTAGTAGGGATTTACAAAACAGTTTTGTTAAGGTATTTAAAGCTAGAGATAAATATTTAGAAGAGGTCTAGATAATTAATACCTAATTTTGAGTAGTGTTAGGTCTTTTCATTTTCATATGCTTTTTTCTTCCCCCCAGTACTGGGGATTGAACCCAGGGCTTAAGGGATGCTAGGCAGTCTCTACCGCTTTGCTACATCCCCAGTTTTTCCGCATGCATGTTTTAAAGGAAACATTTTTATCTGCAAAAGACCTTGGTAGGAAGGACATCAAATGCACAAAAGCTATAACCCACATGTCCAAAAGCATCTATTACAGTTAGAAGAAAGGAGAGGACAAGGGAAAGGAATGAGGTAGACAAGAATCATGTAACAAAAAAATTAGCAACAAGGACACTTGGTGAGATACTAGTATTTGCCACTGTGTTCTTATTTATGTTACACTTTTCCATACTTGTAACAAATGGCCATTTTAACCTTCAGTTAATAACTTGATTTAGGCCTTCTACTCTTTTGGAGTCTGTTTGTATACTTTTCTTTGGTGTGTGTTGTGGTGCTGGGGAGTGAACCCAGGGCCTTGTGCTTGTGAGGCAAGCACTACACCAACTGAGCTGTATCCCCAGCACCCCTGCCCCCTTTTTGTTTTGTTTTGTTTTGTTTTGTTTGGTACTGGGGATTGAATTCAGGGGCACTTGACCACTGAGCCACATCCCCAGCCCTGTTTTGTATTTTTATTTAGACACAGGGTCTAACTGAGTTGCTTAGCGCCTAGCCATTGCTGAGCCTGGCTTTGAATTCATAATCCTTCTGTCTCAGCCTCCCTAGCTGAGCTGCTGGGATTACAGGTGTGCTCCACTGCACCCGGCCTGTTTATATACTTCTATCCCCTTTCCCAATTGTATACTAGTCCTTGTGTGATGAATGAGTTCATTATAAAAAATTAAATAGGTGATATTTAGGAAAGGAATTTCAGTTTTGATTCAGTTCCTTAAGTGTTGGTTCTGAGAGTGATTTTGTCTAAGTAGTGACTGATTACACTTCATTAATAATTAAAGTATTTAGTTTTTATGATAATTAAAAAAATTCTTTTGAGAAATTTTGGAAAAATGCCTTGAATAGACTAAGCTTTTCAATAAAAAACTTTGGAAAGAACTAAGGATTTGATAAAAGAAATAACCTAATATGGGTCATGTTGCTGAAAATAATAATAAAGAATAACATTCAATATTTACTGTACTTTTAAGCTTAAGATTACCTTTCTCATTACAGGTTTTTCTACAAGCAAAAAGAATTGCATTTTAATTATTTTTTTTTCCTTGGGGGAATAGCCAAATGGCTATCTAACTGTAACTGAGGCTATTTTTTTTTTGAATGGATACTTCTTTTACTTTACTCAAGCTTTAGTACAAAGCGTTTCAATTAAGACATATTTCAAATATTAGAAAATATTCTAAAAGTTCAGAATGAAAGGGAATAAGGGACTTGAATGCAAAAACACAACTGAGGTGTAAGGTGTGCACATTTCCTCTTTTGTAACTCCTAGTAGTCAGCAGACCAGGTGTGTGCTTACAGTAGAATCTCACAGATAGTTGGTGGGAAGAGAATTTATCTGCATGAAAAAAAATTTTTTTTTGGTATTGGGTATTGAACCTAGGGGTGCTATACCCATCCCTTTTTGTTTTTTATTTTTAAAATAGGGTCTTGATAAGTTGCTGAGACTGGCCTTGAATTTACAGTCTCTTGCCTCAGCCTCCTAAGTTGCTATATTACAGATGTGTGCCACATCACCCAGTTATCTGCAAGGAATTTTAACTTTTTTTGTGTGTTTGGCACTGGGGATAGAATCCAGGGTCACTTTAACACCGAATTTTAGCCCTTTTTATTTTTTGAGACAGAGTCTTGCTAATTTGCTGAGGCTGGTCTTGAACTTGAGACCCTTCTGTCTCAGCTTCCTAAGTAGCTGAGATTACTGCTGTGTACTACCATGCCCAGTTTAATGTTCTTAAATACAGAGATACTTCAATTTTAAATTTAGTGATTCAATAAAGGATATATACATAAAAATATTTTTTGCTGTAATATTTTTAAAAGTTACAAATTGGAATCCTGGAGCAAAGGAATAGTTAATAAATGGATGAATCTACTTGTCATATAACCAATAATATGATAAATAAAAACACCCTAATAACAAGAAAAGTAATTGTATTTGCTGGGAGGAAAGAGCACAATAAAAACTGTCCTATTTCTATCAGTTACAGTCATGTAATAATTATGTAGATATTGATAGAAATTGGAGGAAAGTATGAATAATAAGTGAAAACTGTTTAGTTGAATGGTGAGATCATGATGAAATTAAAAAAAAATTTTGATATGTCAATGGACCATTAATTTATTTATGTGCGGTGCTGAGAATCAAACCCAGTGCCTCACACATGCTATACAAGTGCTCTACCACTGAGCTACAACCCCAGCCCATGATGAACTTTTATGTAGGATTTTATTAGTGTTATAATGTTATTTGTCTTTAAAAGTGAACAATACAATGAAATGACATTCAGTACAACCAAAATAAACATTCTGAACAAATCTAGTGGACTTTATTAGTCTTCTACTAATGTATAAAGGGAACATTACTTTGAAAATACAATTTCCAAAATATTTTTTTTTCAGCAAATTATTATTATTTTACAAAAGAAGTTAAAGTATGTACAAACTAATAATGGACTCTTGGACTTGGTAGTAAAGAGAAGGATGAAGATTGCCCTTTTACTCGAACCATTAGCAGTTGCTGTGAGAAGTAATCTCAAATGACAAAGCATAAAAATAAGTATATTCTATTTAGTTAGAAATGTGTGAGCCTTGTGTTATTGCATTAACTAAATATACAGATGTGCACACAATTGGGGGCATTTTTCGTGACCATTGGACAATTGGATTCTTAGTTAATCTTGCTGGTTTTGGTCAAGGCTAATTCTTAATTGCTTGGGAATATCTAATGTTGAGATTTGCAGTTTCTATTCTTCATTTTAATGGCACAGAATCTTTCGTCACTGGCAAAAATGTGAGAATTTTATTCAGCTAATAAATCTGTAATTTTAAAAGCCCTTAAGTAGCCAGGAATCATAGGTCAAACAGTAGTTTTCACTGGAGCACTTTTGTCTTTCTCTTTTTTAGCTGTAGATGGACACAATACCTTTATTTTATTTATTTATTTTTATGTGGTGCTGAGGATTGAACCCAGTGCCTCACATGTGCTAGGCAAATGCTTCACCACTGGCTACAACTTAGCCCACTTTTTTCTTTCTTTAGAGATAGTGTCTCACTTTGTTGTCTTGACTGGTCTCAAAATAACGGGCTCAGATTATCCTCTTGCCTCAGCCTCCTGGAATACCTGTGACTACAGGCATGTTCCACCATGCCTGCTTTGAGCCTTTAAAAAAAAATTACTTAAATTTTTTTCTTTTTTAATTGACAGTGCACATATTTATAAGGTACAATGTAATATTTCAAGACGTGGGATACGATATGTATATATCAGGGCAATTGGTATATCTGTTATTTCAAACATTATCCTTTCTTTGTGTTGGAAATACTAAAAATTCTCTCTGATAGCTATTTTGAAATGTACAATTTATTGTTGCCAGAAGTAGTTATCGTACTGTGCTATAGAACATGAAAAGTTTTTCCTCCTATCCGGCTGTACACTGGAGAGTTCCAGTTCTCCCCATGATCTTGATGTGATCTTAACTGGCTATAGGTTGTAGTAGGTTTGATATGTTCTTGGCACAAATTTTCTGTGTCCTTCATGTCTTGGACAGACATGAAACACCACTGCTTTCCTCATATATTTGTAGTTATTCTTTCATGTATGGAAGCCATGCTTGTGTTAACATTATAATAAAAAATATATCAAATGTCACATGGTTAATGATGCTATTCTTTGATGGCAGTGCTGGGAGAAGGACTGGCCAAGGGAGAGGGTGCCTTTCGGACAGTGCTTTGCTGCATGCAGCTGAAAGGAAAGCTCCAGCCTGTATCCACCATCCTTGCCAGGTCACTGACGGGAGAGTCCCTGGTACGTTGATAGGCTTGAAGTTTAAATGCCCGAAAACACATTTGGCTCCTTAGTTGTATTATGGGAAAAAATAGTGTGCATTTTTCCTCTTAAGTCTTTCAGAAATCAAAATTCATGAGACTCTTGAGGAACTCTCTTCAGAAGCTCATTTTTTTTAAACAAAATTATGTTTAATTATTGGATTCTATTAACTTGCAATAATATATTTTAGTATCACGGTACTTATAAAATACTTTAAAGTATAGGATCACTAAATGATTTTCTTTAAAAATATAATTTAATATAGCCTCTAAGTATCTTTGGGTTTTAAAATGCTAGATATTTATATAAATCATATATATATTTATATATCTTTTCACGGCAAAGATATATATTGGGAATTGGGAAAGTACTTGATAGATTGTAAGTTATTGACCCCTTCTCAGGGTAATTTAGTCATTTTCTAAGGGAGTATGTGGTGAATTGTTTTTTTCATTTGTCAATGCTGATTTCACATGCTTTACAACTGATTTTAAAAGTAAAATGTATTATTAATATAGCAAAATTACTTATTTAGTTCTAGATACATAGTTAAGAGTATCTTCTTTAAATCAAGAATCCTATGCTTAAAGGGCTTTTCTGCATAAGCTAAACATTTTACAGTTGTATCCACTGGGCTTTTAAATTTATAACTAATAAAAAGTAATTTGCTTATAAATCTGAAGTGAAATTTGAATTTCAGAAAGGTGAATATTTTCCTTCAATAACCTCATTATTGCCATTTTTAAAGCAGTATGATCATTTTATGTGAATTTATTGGAGTCATGGATAACTGAGTTTACCATTTTTCTCATATAAAACCATTAATTCTAGGAAAAAAAGTAAAATTTTAGGTTTTTTTAAATTAACATCATATTTTGCTGTACAGGGATACCTGTGATGAATTTTTTATTGAATTAATTTCAAACTCTTTTTTTAGAAGGCTTCAGAGTTTTACTTACCAGGACATGCATGCTGAATTAGTTTTTCCTGTTAACCTTCTTACCTTACCCCTTATATGTGTAGTTCTGTTACCAGCATTAGTGACAGTCTGAACGAGGGATGAGGATAATGTTTTTTACATAAACTTAAGAAATGATGGAGGAATTCGGAGCTCGGTTGCCATAGTAAAGAATGAATATTCTGATTTGTCTGTGGCTGTGGCTCAGTGGTAGAGGGCTTTCTTGGTGTGTGTGTGAGGGTCCTAGGTTCAGTCCTCAGCACTACAACCAACCAATCAACCAAATAAACAAAAAGAAAAAGAAAAAGAAAACAAAAAAATAATCTTGTGCTTAGTTTTCTCTTTTTTATTTCACCCTTGCAGAATGGGATGGTAACAAAAGATTTGACAAGATTAAAAACTCTTCTCATGGAAACAGAGGTAAGTCAGTTTCAGGAATCTCTTTGGAAGAGTCTGACTCTGGCTGGTGAGCATTGGGTATTAAAATTTGGAAAATCACTGTGGCATCAGCCAAGCAGGCAGGACTATAAAGGGGCACGGTGGGACCTTCCATCTCCCTGTAACTCAACTGAGTCCTGTCCTAGGAATGTTGCTTTTTCTTATGTCTACTGCATTGCATGTCTTCTGTTGTGTTCCTAATTCTTATTGACTGTCTGGTCCCCAAATAGAAAAGATGTTTGGGAAATTTTAATTTTTAAGTACTTCTGGCTGTTAGAAAATGCTACATTAAAAAATGTGATACTATAAAAATAAAATAAGATAATCTATATACTAAAAGCAGAGAAATTCTATGACTTAATGGATTAGTTTTAGAGATTGACTTTAGGAGACAAAAATGATGTGTATCAAAGTAAATGGTGAACAAAAATGTGCTTCAGTGAAGGACTTGAAACAGTGAAGGACCTGTCCCTGTTGTTGACAGGCACATAGTTTTATTAGTCCCACATTTCTATTCCTCATCCAAGTATATAAAAGCATTTTTATTTATATATCATTTTAAAAATAGCCATTTTGTCAGCTTTTATCATAAGTGGAAGCCCATGCAAAGTGAGTATTTGATTTGGCATATTTTTTCGGGAATTGAGTACCTGTTATGTGCTAGGTACTATATGCACGGTGCTGGGGATACAGCCTTAAATAAGACACCCATGATCCTTGCTGTCTGGGAAGTTGAAGTCTTGGGGAGGAGATTGACAACAAGTGAATTAATTAAACAATTGTAGGTATAGTTCACATCAAGGGGAAAGAATTAGCTTTTCTGTTGGAAAAAAAATCACTGAAGCAGGTGGCCAGGAACTGAGACAGTTAAGCTGAGGTGTTGGTCTCCAGGAGGGTGCTACATCCAGGGGAGAAGGTATGCAGATGGGCACCAGCCTAGGCCCCTGTGGTTTCCTTTCTCGTTGCAAATCTAATAACACATCCCAGCTAAAACCAGCAGCCAGCAAAGAAGACAGTTACGAATTTAAAAGCTGAATGAAGAAACTGTTTCTCTGTCAGACATTTTTTAAAAAAAAAGTCACTTTTTTTGTCTTATGTTACCTTACTATGAATTAATCAAGAATTAGGTCTTATTAATTTCAAAGCCATTTCCTTTGTTATATATCTGTAAGTCTTTAATTTCTAAGAAATAACAAGATAGTTATAAATGTTTGAGACTTTGAGAATATAAAATAAAATGACTTTTCATTTTATCAAGATGTTTGGCTTTGCTCTTCTCTTTCATTGCCTTAACTGAATTAACAGCTTTATATCTGGTAATAACCCATACATATATTAAAAATTTTATTTTTAAGCCAGGTATGGTAGTGCATGCTTGTAATTCCAGTGACTTGGGAGACTGAGGCAGGAGAATCACAAGTTCAAGGCCAGCCTCAAACTTAGCAAGATTCTGTCTCAAAAATAAATAAAAGAAAAAGGACTGGAGATGTACTTCAATGGTAAAGAACCTTTGGGTTCTATCCCCAGTACCAAAAAGCAAAATAATTTTTACTTTTAATGTTTATAATCCTGTTATATGTAAGGACACAAATATCACTTGACTCCTTTATGTTATGACTATACCATTAGAAGAAGGGACTTGAGTTTTGTTTGTAATTTCTTTTCTATCTAAGCAGAGTAATATTCTTTTTGGTTGGTGAACTGATAATAAAAAAAAAAAAAACCCATCTTGAAAAAAAAATGAATGCACCCTGCTTCCCTTACGAATATTTGCACATAACACATTTAGAAATAACAGCAATTTATTACTTAAAGATTGGCCCGAGCTGTTATTTAACTTGTAATTGCTAGTGGATAAGGATCAATTCTTGGAACAAAAGCCTGATTCATAAGAATAAAAACAATAAACATTCCTTAGTGAAATTTGAAGTGTCTAATCAATAGATTTGATTGTGAGTTTGAAAGAGGTCTAGCAGTATAATCTTTGGCTGCTTTCCCTGAAGTGTCAGTAAAAACTGAAGATCATAAACTAACTGATAATTGCCCATCTGTTTGGGGGGTCTAAGCACATAAAAAGACTGTTTAAAAAACAAACCTCGGAACCTAAAAGCCAGGATAGCCAATAGTCAGTCAGGCCAAGCTTCATTTTACCGGTGCTCCTGGTGAGGATGTTCCCTTCTCCCATGAGCACCCGCTGCATCAGCACAGGCTCAACTGCTGGCTCATGGTTGTCTCATGTGCTAAGTGGAATGCACCATGTGTTTGTCCTTTTCAGCAGTTACAAATGTTTTAGATTTATTTTATGGCCCATTCATTGCCATTGTTTCTTTATGCATTTGGTAAAGTAATATTGATAAATTTTAAAGAAGAGGTCTTAATTGCCAACATGGTATGTGTTTTGTACATGTACTGTGGAGAGGTTTTAAGTGTGTGCTAAGGTACATGGAATACTGATTTATTAGCACAAGGTACTGAGATTTTTTTTTTCTTCCAAGAAATAGCTGTCAAATCTCAAAGTTAAGATCTAAATGTGAAGTTTACTAATGCATTATTGAACCTTAAATCTGCAGCACAATCAGTGTAAACATGGGGTTTGTCTATATTTCCCTAAATTGATTTCTGCCTTGTGATCTGTAATTATTGGAAAACTATTCCCATTTTTGCCTATTTCCAAGTTTTGGTATAAAATCATTTAAATTTAAAATGCCTCTAATTTTAATGCCAATAAAATGGATTGTAACCAAATTTTACATTAAAAATAATTTGCCCCACTCCTTAAAAATAAGAAGGGATCTTAAAATTTTTCATGTTTGAAGTAAATTAACTTATATTTATTTATTTTATTAAAAAGAATCATATTTTAAGGGTTATTGGGGGATTGTACACATAGACCTGGTTTGTAACATTTAAAGAGATCTTTTAGTGTATCTTTTTCATGGAAACACGGAGAGTGTGTAATAGGAATAATTATTCCTGTTTTATGTTTATGTATTTTTATATTCAATTTCTCATTTTACAAAAAAATAATAGTTTATTGTTAAAACCTCATTAGTAAGTAGCTTGTTGGAAAATCAGAAGGCCCTTTCCTGTGGAAATAGTATTATAGTGATTTTGTTCCAGCCCAATCTAAAAAGTTCAATTTGATTACCCACATATAAAGGACAGTGACATTATTATTTTAGATATACCCGATTGACATTTTTGACATTCTTTCTATAAGACATTCCAAATTTCATTTTAGGATACTGAGTTTCCTGCTTTTGATTCAGTTTAACACTTACTGAGCACCTGGGCTATTAAGGCTCTGGAAGCTGAGCTGTGTGTGGAAAGCTGTCTAAAGGACCACTGGAAGATGTACACAGCCGAAGTGAACCCAGAGCAGCCCATGGTCATTCTAAGTGTGGTGATAGAAAAACAAGCAGGGAAAGGAGAGGTTAACACTGCAGAGCAGAGCATAGCATAGACACTGAATTTATAGGATGGGGGCAGCTAAGTGAAGACCCAGAAGTGACTTGGTATAGGGTAATTGGCACTCAGTTGGTTCAGGGACAGAGGAGACAGGTGGTAGGACAGTGGACTGATAGGAGAGATATTCTAGACCTGCTTGGGTAAGATTTGGAGAATACTCAGGATAGAAGAGGGTAGTGTTTAAGATGACTTTTAAAATTTCAGTCTGACTTTCTATGGGAAGGAAGACTCCATTAACTTGAGATAAAGAGCACTGGAGAAGTGGGGTTCAGGTTTGGGGTAAAGCTGATGAATTTTGCTTTGGGCATACTATGTTTGAAGCGCTGAGGTGATCATTTATCCATGCATCTACCCACCTGGCACTTATTGACCACTCATTATGTGCCAGTACTCTGGAGGTATGAGAATGCAGAAAGGCAGTTGTGTACTATCAGCAGCACATAAAAATAATAAATAAAATGAACAACTAAAAAAAATATAAAAACGTGTTTGAAATTGAGGGTGTGGAGCTTTAGGGTAAAGTTAGAGCCCAAAGTTCTAATTGGGCATTTATCTACAGCAGTTAGAGTGAGTGGATCCCCAACTTTTGACTCCATTGTGGAAGAAGGATTTATCCCAGATTGAGAGGAACTTGGTAGAAACTGCTCCCAGGCCCTGAGGTGGTAGCATGCCATTAGCTGCAGGAGAAAACATACCTCCCTCATGGGTCATTCTCTAGGTATTATAGGTATGATGACAGAGAAATGAACAAAGGGATGGGAGGTGCTACCCGCATCGGGTTCAGAACTTAGACTTTTTTCTTCTGCTACCAGGTGTTTCATATAGGGAGTTCTCTATCAGTTTCCTGAAAGAGGGCCCGGCAAGTGCTTCTTTTCTATATTTAATTATAATTTAACAGAACAAACAGCACAAAATATCCCTTGCAACATATTAGTGTTATTAAAAATTTTTAAGTATTCAAACTGCAGTTTTTTGTGTTAGAAATATCCAAACTTAATTCAGCATCTACTTGTTACTTCTTGTTTGTCTTACCTGTCTTTCATTTGAAAAATTACAGACAGCAACTAGTAACGTCCTCTCTGGATATCATGTGGAAGACTTCGATGAAGGTAAATACCAAATTTTGTGTAACTTCTGATAGCTTTGAGTCTGGGCTTTGCTTTTTTACTGCTTATTGGGAGGAGGTTTACTGAGTTATAGTACATGCAAGTGGAGATGTAGGAGAGGATATAAGAATTTAAGAAGTAGGTATGGGTGAAAGCCATTTTCTCTTGGCACCCTTTTATGGAATAATGGGGCAGTGGAGGTAGAAGATAACTCTAGAGGCCATCTATCTAGTTGTCCTCTAGCCTCCATGTAGGACTAAATTTAAAGCTCATCCTTATCTCTCTTCCTCCTCACCTCCTTCTTCTTCCCTCTCTCCCTCCCCGATTGGCTAGTATAATCTTTACTTTTTTTTGGAAGTTCCGATCTGTAAGCTGAGTTCTTCCTGCCCTAATTAAAATGAATGATCTCCTTTCCTCTCCTTTTACCAGAGGAAAGGGAAGAGAGACCAACAATTATTGGTGTTTGCCACATACTGGCTTTCACAGAACATATGCTGATTTCTTAGGGTCCTTCTCCATCTTTTTGATAGGTTGATGAAGTGGACATTTGTTAAGGTTTAGTAGTTTCCCCAAAGTCACCCAGCTAGTAAGGGGTGAAGCACACCTTTAAACTCAACTTGGCTGAATTTTTAATCCCCGGTGGGGGCGGGGAGGGGGGGGAGGCACAGTGACATGGGAGGAAGTAGAAAATGACTGCTCGGTCTTGAGAGCCCTCATCTTTTCCCTTTTAAGCTTTATTTTTATTGGCTTATTTGGACCCTCATCTACAATTGAAGTTCATTGTATTCAGAATTAAACAAATGCTGTTTTTTAGCTCTTATCTCAGAAATCAACTTTTAGAACTTTATTTCAGTTATAAAAGAGGTTTACAGCATACAGTGACATGTGTCAGACAAATCCCAAGGAACATGGATGATGATGTGGAGCTTCTTATTCAGGGTGCAGTAGTGGAATTTGTTATGTAAGATTTCTTTCCAGGATAAAACCATTTTTTCCCTTTTTGAAGGAATTCCTGATAGATATCTCATGCTTAAGAAATGACAAGCATGCCAACTGCCTCCCCTTGTTCTTAGGGATAGATCATACTGATGCAGGTCCATCAGTTGATAGGACAGGGTCAGGACCACCAACTTGATTTAAGTGCTGGTTTAACTGCCTCTTCAGTGATTGTTGTTTTCACTCGTTGATTGATTTAGCTCATTTGATTTGTAGGTAACATTTTGGTAGAAGTCATGTCCTTTTTACATCATCTGGGATGATGTGTGTGGAGGGATTGTAGTGTTTCTTACACATTAAAATATCAGAATTACTAGGTAGCCTTAAATGATAAGACTATATCCTGATTACTCCCTAGGGTCTTGTAATGGTTGGCATTTCCGCCCACCACCTAGGGGAATCACAAGCAGCGAGGAATATACTTTGTGTAAAAGGTAATGTGAATTTTTTTTTTTTTTTTTAAACCAATTACATGTCTTTGTTGAAAGGATAGATTATTTTCCTTCACTTTTTGAGAAGTAGAAATTCAGATTCAAAGAGGATAATATGTGAAGGAAGAAAAAGTATAATGATTGAGTAAAAGGGTTTATTTTCCATATGAAACAGTGCCATAAAGGTCATTGTCATTAAAGTCAAAACCATATCCATGAGCCTACTTTTAATTACAAACAACAATGATCTAAATGTAGGTTGTTAAGACTGTTCCAAAATCTTTTATGAGGCCAGTTGTATTATTATGGTCGAGCTTAATTGCTGGTCTCTTATTAATATGAAATTTACCTAGGTTTGGTGATTGAAATTCAAATTACTTTTCATAAACTGAAGTAGAGCATAAAATAGAGATATTAAATTATATTAAAACTTTCCTGAAAAATTTTAATTTTCATGTAATCCTTATATAGAATTTAAGAGTAATTTATATTTGAAGGGCTAACCTTTCAAAATTTATTAGTTACATATTCATGTAGAAAGAATTATTAAAGTTACATTTAAAAAGGTGAACTTTTCAGTTCTTTTTATAAGAACGAGTTATTAGTGGAATTTTAGAAATTCTCACTCATCTTGATTGTTTTTGATAATAAGAAAACTTGATATGTGGTTTTAATGATTGACTAGTCAAGGTGTCAGATTTAATTTTGCAGTAGAAATAAGGAAACTAAGTAGTAAATATTGAAAATCCTAGTGGCGTTGTATTGTAGGACAGGTTGAACAGAGTCCAATGGGGAGGAAAGATTTATAGTCGAGATGAGAATATAAAACCCTCTTTCTTTTAGGGAAAAGAATACTTTAAAGCAACCAGAAGAATGAGAAATTATAGATGATGTATCAAAGTGCATTGTACTGTCATGTATAACTAATTAAAATGAATAAAAAAATTTTAAAAAGTACTTTAAAGCAAACAATGACAAAGATATTTTTGGCTCATGAAGACATGTTATGCTTAAAAGATACATAAATATTTGATTTTAAATGTGTTTTCTGAAGCATAAGATAATTTAATAAAGAGCATAATTTTATGTTCAAGTGCTTCGTTGTATAGGAGAAGCTGTAGATACCCTCAGCTTTCTAGTGTGGTGAGCCACTGGATGACTTTTTCCATGCTGTGGTTCATTTTGTATTTTTTTTATTTTTTATTTTTTATTTTTAAATTGTCACTGGACCTTTTTTTATTTATTTATATGTGGTGCTGAGAATTGAACCCAGTGCCTCACACATGCTAGGCAAGTGCTCTACCACTGAGCCACAAACCCAGACTCCATTTTGTATTTCTTACCAGCTATATACTTTTTCTAGTTGAAAATTATTTATCTTTTTTGTTTCTATTTTGATATTTATAGATTTTCATTTTTTATTCAAAGATCTATCAATTTTTAAATGTTTTCATTGATTTACAAACTGTCTACCCATCATTTTATAGCATATTTGAAACTTCTTTTCAAAAAATTAGTGGTCAAAGCCTTTTCTTTTTATGTTTTTAACTACAAAATTATCAGTTGATTTCTTTTAAAACAATTATCTTTGGTTGACACACAATTGAAAATATTTATGGGGTATAATATAATATTTTGATATTTGCATTCATTGTGTAGTGATCAAATCAGTGTAATTAGCATATTCATTACCTTAAACATTTATCTTTTCTTTGTGGTTTGAACACTCAATCCTCTATTCTAGCTTTATGGACTATATACTACATTATTGTTAACTGTAATCACCGTAGTGTCCCAAGTCACAAACACTGAAAAATCATTAACTCTCTTATCTTTAAAGTTAACATTTATGTATTTACTCCTTGAAGAATTGAATATGACAATTGAATAAATTTGGGACTCTGTAATATAAAACTCTTGTCCTGAATTTACTTGAAACTTAAATTAATACCATCCAATATTTTCAGTGAAGCATAAGGAATAGTAATATATATTAAAAAAAGAATAAAACCATTATATTTGAAAGTGAAAAGCAGTAGCATTAAAATGATAATTTAATATAATATTAATTTTTTTCAGAATGGAATTCCTAGTATATGGAGCATTTTCTTCAGTTCATATAATTTCAGGAAGTAGAACTTTACCTGTGTGTAAGCAGCTAATCCACTTGATGTCAGTGTTGCTTTAAAAACAAACCTTAAGAGGAATTGTTTAATAGAGCACTTGTATCACAGAGGAAGTGACTTTTTGGTGTTATTTCTGGGGAGGGAAGGATCATGACTATATTGTGGTTTAGGATCCCCTATTCCAGAGAAAGAAGTCAGTGAATGTGGGGTTGGTGTTTTGATTGTTACAAGTATTCTATAGTTATTCAAACCTCTTCTCCCTCCTTTGTAGTGTGATAAGTATGGCCTTCCAGAAGATTTTTGTTTTTGATCTTGAGGAGGCAGAGGGCAAATACTGGAACTTTATCTTGAAATGGTTAAACAAAGTGTATGATAAAACAGTCTTTCCTATTCCACTTAGATTTTTAGAGCAAGGAATCTGTAGGTATGGTGCCCAGTGTACTTCAGCACATTCCCAGGAAGAACTAGCAGAATGGCAGAAAAGATATGCTTCACGGTTGATAAAATTGAAACAGCAAAATGAGAATAAACAGCTCTCAGGCAGTTACATGGAAACCTTGATAGAAAAGTGGATGAATTCATTATCTCCTGAGAAAGTGGTGAGGAAAATAAACGACTTTTTTTTGTCTTTCTTAAACAATGAACTTGTTTGAATCTTGACGTTTTTGTATACTGTTTTGTTTTATTTCCTTATCTAATACATGAATAACTTCTTGATAAAATGATGCTTTTAGTAGCAAAAGTAGACTCATTTGTTAAAATAAGGGGCAACACTAAACTACTTGTTTAGAGATTTGCAGGTGTTGTATTAATTACCTTCTTTCAGGCCGTTTTGATTGCTTTTTTTGGTTAATTTTACTTTGAATTTTAGCTCTATTATATTTTGTCCTTATAAAAATAACTGGAAATGAATGTATAAAATATACCTTGCTTGATAAACAATTCCATGAATGTCTTTACTGTTGACATGTATTTATCATGCAAAAAGTTTATATTTGTGTTTTTAGTGATAGAAATCATATGATCAATTCGCTTTATTTTCAGCTTAGTGAATGTATAGAAGGAGTAAAGGTGGAACATAGTCCTGACCTGTCAGTTACTGTCAACACCAAAAAGTCTCACCAGACGTGGACCTTTGCTCTCACTTGTAAGGTATGAGTTTTGTGCTTATTTAAGAATTTAAGTTTTGTTCAGTTTCTCCAAGCTTTTTTGGATCTTTAAATCTCTGTTAAGAGAGCACCAAAAAATCTAAGTACATCTCGTGTAGGTTCTATATTGTGCTGAAGTGGAGTTCTGTATTTCAGTCATTAAAAGTACAATTTATTTTGACTTTGAGATACAATCTTTATAGTTATTTAGGATTCTTTCTTATTTGTTTATTTGGTAAAGAAGTTTTTGACATCTTAAAAAATTGAAATGTAGGATGGGGTTCATGGCTTACAATTAACTATTTAAAAATTGAATTATTTAATCTGGCAGTTTTAAGATTTTTAAACCACTTGTTTTTTATATTTGACTTGATGAGATTGCAAATTCTGTAATAAAATTTTTACTATGTGATATTTTCTGTAGTGTTTCTTATCTTAAACTGTAGTAATCGAAGTTTAAGATTGAAGCAGAGTCAAAAATTTCTGTGACTATATTCAGTGGAAAAGTTTTGTGTTCATTTTGGTGGTGTTTCTTCCACTGGACCATCTGTATCTTGAGATGAAAAATCTAAGAATATTTAGCTTCAGCTCTGAACCCAATCCAGGGCTTTCAGAGGCAACTGCCCTCTTATGAAGGCTTCCTGTTTGAGGCTACATCAAACTTTTTTAGGCAAAGAGTATGGAAAGTTGAAGGTTGAGGGTGATAAAAAGTAATAGATTTTGCCACAGGGAAAGATGAACATATCACAGAAGAAGTAGGGAGGCTAGTGATGTAACATAAATATATCATTTTAACAACTGTTTTTTTAACCATTCTGATTTTTTTCTTAAATCACTTATGAGCAATATGTATTTTGAGCATAGTATCTTAGAAGCATGGGAAAGTAACAGTCCCTTATGGAAATATTTTCATTGAAGAGCCCAATTACAATTGGATTTTTCACCCCCTTGTACTCAATGCATTATTTTAACTTCCTTGTAGCCTGCAAGAATGCTGTATCGTGTAGCATTGCTTTATGATGCTCATCGTCCTCATTTTAGTATCATTGCAATATCTGCCGGAGATAGTACTACCCAGGTATCACAAGAAGTCCCAGAAAACTGTCAAGAATGGATAGGAGGAAAGATGGCCCAAAATGGATTAGATCATTACGTGTATAAAGTCGGGATAGCATTTAACACAGAAATATTTGGAACTTTTCGCCAAACCATAGTTTTCGACTTTGGATTGGAACCAGTACTCATGCAAAGAGTAATGATTGATGCAGCTTCTACAGAAGGTAATATTTAGACTTTTTTCCCCTGATATGATGTATTAAAAGGCAAAAGTAAAAGATATGTATTGGCCCCTAAATATTCCCTGGATAGGGAGGAAACAATGGGAAAAAATGTCCCAAGTGAATCTGCTCATTTCTTGTGTAATGGTTCTTTAGAATGGTTCACACTGTTCCCTGCTCTTCATTCAGTCACCAGGCAACCATTGCTTTGAGCTTCCCTCAACTTGTCTGAGTAGTTTATCAGGTCTGTTTTGGTGGTTTATAATTTAACTTTCAAGTAAGGCAAATTTTAGCACAGTAAAATCTTTTAATATTAGTTTGGCCAGAATATCATTTTAATGGCAATCACGTACACATCTGCAGTGTCCAGTTCTGTGTCATGCTGACTGTCCAAGGGAGCTTTGCTGGTGTTAGTCCATTATCTCTCAATGTAAAGTCCTCCTGTGTAATTGTCTTCAGAAGTCAGTTTTGCACATTCACTAGTGTTAGGAGTCCAAAGTGCCTTCAGTAGGATGTGCTCTGTGTTTTGGGGGAGAGGCCCTTGATTTTTTACCATGTAAGCACCAGCAGAATATGGTGAATTACTTTGTATGTTGTTATGCTATTGCTGAGACCTAAATTTTATTCCTAGTTCTAATAGGACAGGGGAAGAACACATTAGCCCCGACTTCTGTGGCTTTTGGTTAGATTTAGAGGTGCTTTGTTTTATTTAACACTGAATATTTTTTTAGTGGCTCTTCAAATAGCACAGCTGTATGAAACTTGCTATTGTGTTGAGTGTAACTAACCATATCGTGGAGGATGTTTTTCACTGTGTACCACAGTGCCCCCCTCACGGGAACCTAGAGAGTAAAACCCTCTTCATGAGCAAATGCTAGGATTTTGTTTTGGACACAGTGAACAGGTAGAATTGATCTGTCTCCTCTCCTTTTGCTTCTAGATGAGGTTAAAAAAACATTTATGCCTGAATTTTATAGTTAGGTGACCTGCTTGCTAAGCTGACTGAGACTTCATTTTACCTGCATTTCCCACTTACTTTGATTCCTTTTACCTATTTTTGTTCTGGTTATCTGTATTTTTGTCATACTCTTAATACTCTTGGGAATCAGAATAAGTTATATTATAGCCAAATAGATGATGGTAATTGATCAAATAAAAATAGAAGCATAGATTGGGCAAATTCCTTTTGCAAAGGACGAGATAATAAGTTGTTTAGGTGTTACAGGGCGGATGGTTTCTGTTGCAACTGCACTGCTCTGCGTTGTAGTGCAAAAGCACTCATACACCATACACGAACCTGTTCTGGTAAACTTATTCTTCAAAAGCAACAGTGGGCTAGGTTTGGCTTGCATGTTGTAGTTTGCCTACCTCTCTACTAGGAAGTTGCTTTAGAGACCAGAAATTCAGGACTACTAAGAAGCATTCCTTTTAAAAATCCTAAGGAGACTTAAATCATAAAAAGAGACCAACATGCACCCCCTACTCTCAAATGTAACCATAAAGGAGTGGTTTTTTTTTCTTCTTCTTTTTAACATGTAGGTTGTATTTTAAAAGTTTGCTTTTATATTGGTGATTTGTAACTCATGACTTGTTTTCCCATAAGAATAGGTTTGTAATGGTTGTCAAGAATTCACACTAGTTAATAAAATCCTTTGTTGTTAATAACAAATAAAATGTTAAATGTCTGCTGTGAAAAGTAAAAGATACTAACTTAAACAAATGCCAGTAAGAACAATGGTGATAAGGAGGATTGCAGGGGACTTACAGGCTTGCCTGTTTTGCCTCAGATAGGTGCTGCTTTTCTCACTGGAAGAGCAGTGGACAAGATGTAGAGTGAAGGAACAGTGGGGTTTGAATGCTGATCTCTGCTCCTCACTTGAGTGGCCCTTGAGGAGTACTCCACACCTCTGGGCTTTGTGCTGAAACCTAGGTAAAAGGGAGCCAATGGTACTTGTTCAGAGGATTGCGAGGGCTAGAAATCAGCCTGGCACAGTATCTGGCATTTAGTAAACAGTCCTTATTTTTACCATAAACCATGATTAGGATAATTTCTGGCTTACCCTCAGAATGAAGAAAGTAGAAAAAAGAGGGGAACTTTGTTTTTTAACTTGGGATTGGGTGTAGGGAGCTAGCAGAGGGACAAAAAAGCAGAGATAAAGACTGGGGCTATTAAGGCTGTGGTACCTGCAGATCTCCTTGACTGGAGAGTGCACTGTTTTTTGAGTCAGGCAACTCTTAGAAACGGTTTTCTCTCTGATGGTCCAGATGCATCAGTTTGTAGATATAGTAAATTTTATATTTCATTAAGATATGGTAGAGGGAGTGAATACAAGGATACTCTCCCCCCCTTTTAATAATATAGGTGCTATATCTATTTGGTGACTGCTTTGTAGCAGTCTGCTTTGTAGTTTGATATCTTTACTTATTTTCCTTTAAGACTACTTTCAAGTAGTTATGTTATGGGAAATAATTGAAAAAAATCATTCAATTTTCTTGAATTTTGGAAACATTGAAGTAATTTCACATAGTGAAATTTGTTTTTCAAGGACCAAGGAAAAATGAGTATAACAAGATAATAATATAAAATGTACAAACATAGCTTTTGATATAAGATTTTGAACATTATAAAAACAAAAATTTACATGTAGATTTACATCAGATAGATGACAATTAGACTAACTTTCTTGGATCCTTACTCATATTAGCTGACCTGTTGTGCTGATTTTACTTCTGTCTTTGATGAAAGTCTCTAAAGTTGATGCTGTTGAATACGTTACCATTTTTTGTTAAGTTCCTAAACACTTTTATTGCATGACTGCATTTGTTTCAGTGCGATTGTGTATAGAGTTCTGACAGAATTCTGAAGAAGCTAAAGCAAGATATAAATAGTATAATATTTATTTCCTGTTTCTTTCTTAGTAGTATAAATCAGTATTTTTGATTAGCAGAGCAGAGTTCTTGTCAGCAAAAAATTAGAGGGCAAATAATTTTTTATGTACATTTACAATTTTATAAACATTCTGAGACAATAAAATTATAAAGTGGCAGTGCCATATTTTGTATCATTTCCTGGAATACTGTGTGGACAACATTTATGGACATTGAGAGCAAGATGACTACTTCGTTAAGTTGGTGACAATATGAGAGCCTGTCTCCTTTGACCTCCAGTCTCATCTAAGGCATTCTTGGGTGTTTCTTGGTTTCCAGTTAGGAGAAAAATCTCCTTCCAGGGTATAGTTGGCCAAATACAGTTGGGAATTGAATTAGATCTGGGCTTTATCATGTTTCTATACAGTTTTTTTTTTTTTTTTTGGGTGCTGGGGATTGAACCAGGGCCTTGTGCTTACGAGGCAAGCACTCTACCGACTGAGCTATCTCCCCAGCCCTTCTATACAGTTTTGATTGTAAATTGTAATGAATTTGATTTCTGTATACAGAAACTGGAATTTGTATGGGAAATATCTTTTATCACTTTTTCACTTGTTCATTGTTTAAGCAATGCTGGAAACACACTTCTCTTCCATCAAATTATAAATTTGGGCCCTGCTGGGCCATCTATTAGCTCAGTGTTTCCTAAACTATGTTCCATTGGAATGAATGGTAACACAGTGAAGAGTTCTGAGTATAAATAAGTGTGGACATGTTGCATGCCTCCTTTCCTCTTGGTCTCACAGTGTGCCTCAGCGATTAAAGGCTCTCTGTTGGCCAAAGTGATTTAGGTACATTAATGTATTACTCATTGAAACTTGAAATCAGGTTATATAGCAGATTGAACTTCTCTAATTCACTTTTTAGTATTGAATTAAAAATCCTCCTTACTTTAGTTAATTCAAGTTTGAGCTGGGGGAACCTGTAGTTTTTTGTTTTTTTATTTTTGTCTTGATACATATCTGTCCCCCCCTTCCCTTTCTCTTTCTCTCTCAGCAGCTCTGGGGATTGAACCCTGGGCCTCATGCTTGCAAGGCAAGTACTCAGCCACTGAGCTATACCCCCAGCAGTGTTTTCATGATATCTAAACTGTGCAGACCTTTTCTGTTTATAGGTTATAAATGGATTTTTTCCCCACTTTAGTCATCATATTGTAGACAAGAAATACATATAACTTTAACCCCCCCCCCCAATTTTTTTTTCTTTGTCGTGAGATTCAGGCTCATAAAAAAACCACTGTGTATTAAAAAAATATTTTTTTTTGGACTAAAATTGAATATATACTTTTCAAAATGTGCAGCAAAGACATCCACAAGGGAAAGAATTTAGTGAATTTTCCCCTTGCTTAGAAAGTAAAGTGCATTATATACTTCATACCACAACTTTGATTAATGGAAAACTTGTACTTAGAAATACTGATTTGGAATCATATTTTGAATATCTGGAAGCAGCAAGTTGAAAGTAATACTTATTTTTAAATCTGAAAGCTTGGTAGTATACATTTTTCTACTTTGAGTTTAGCATGATATGTTAATATTAACCTAAAATTTAGCATGACTGAAATATTATTTCCAGTTGCCAAAGTTGTTGGAAATTAAGAACATTTTCCTTTCTAACCTCCCTTCATCCTTCCCTCCCCGCCTGCCTTCCTCCCTTTTCAGGGCTGAGGACTGCTAAACCCCCAACCCCTGAGAACATATTTTTTACCTGTCTCTATATTATGTGATTAGAAAAACAGGAGAAAAATAAGTTTTAAAAGATAGTTTATCAATGAAAGATAAATGAGCCTGAGTTGAAGTGTGCACAGAGTGTGGTATTCCTGCTGTCACTCTGCCATTTTAACTTTTTATCAGCCTTGTTAAGAGAAAGAAAATAGGGCTGGGGATGTAGCTTAGTGGTAGAGCAGTTGCCTGCATGTCTGAGGCCCTGGGTTTCATCCCAAACAAAGAGAGAAAGAATAGGGAGAGTCAGCATGGGTAAGCTAAGAGATACTCCTCTTGATTCTAGATTTCCTTTTGGGGAAAGGAAGGATATTGGAATGAATAGTGGAAGTGATAATTGGGATTACTCTGGGATTTTATTTTATTGTGAATTTGGGCAGTCAGAGTTTGTTAGGTCACAGACCAAACTACTTTCTAAGCAAGAGTCTCATTTCTGAATTTGAAATTAGGAAGCATTTCATTTTATCTACAAGTCCTAGATAAATGTAGCTGTTTTTAATAAATTTCATATTTAAAACCCACTTATCACATGTCTCTGTGTGTCTACCCTTATGCTGGCTACTTAGAACATGGGTTTCCACTCACCCCCCCGCCCCTTATTGTCCCCCCCCCCACCCCGCCCCTTATTGTCTTCTTACCCACTCTCCAAGCCCTGTTAAAGATATTTTTTTTTAAGTTGGCTGCATTAGATATTTCAAAACAAAGTAAACCTTTGGATGCTGTCTTAGAATAGCAACTTTGTGGCTGAAAGGAGTGCCAGCTGCTATTCTCAGTATCACAAGAGCTAGGGAAGTTGGGAAATATATCTCCCGCCAGACTAGATATTTCCAGACTTATATTCTGTTTTTGATGGTGGAAGCCCTTCCCTTAAGTTATCTTTGAAAGTTTAGGTATATTCTAATTATCTTTTTAAGTTTTTCTTATGGATTTCTCTTAAAATGTATTTATAGTTTCTGCTTACTTCATCTCAGTGGAAGAAATTCTATAGGTTTGTAATTTCTGTCAGGTTTGAGATTTATTGTGCTAGGTGTTGGTTAATGAGTTAGTGATAAACTCTCCCTAAATGGTTTTATGAATTTGGATCCTAACTTGTTCACTTTACATCTCTCCAGTCTGTTTTTCATTTCAGCCTAATGTAAGTTGAAGAAAAGTGCATACCCAGGAGGAACTGGCTCAGGAGGAGCTGGCTCAGGCTGCCCTGAGCGTGCTTAGGTCTGGTTTCTGTGTTAGCAGGTGCACATGTGCTGCAGGAGGGGATGATAGTGAGCCCAGTAGAGGCCATGTCCCATGCCCATGGCCTTGCCTCCCTCTCTTTCCTTTACAGAGGCACTCTCGGCACCTACTGACCATTAAGCACTATTAAGTTTAGGTCATTAAATGGGTGAAAATCCACACATTCTTTTATGACGATAGTGAGCATCTGACATTTAGTGATGGTCTCATCTGTTTTAGGATTGTTCACATTTGTATAATTTAAGTTCTTTTTGCAGTTATGTTGTAATGAGTGTTCAATTTTAGTGTGATTTAGGAAGAAGACATAGTTAATTTTAGGAAACTTCTGCTTGTGAGGCTACTACAAAAACAGACCATCCATCCAGAGCACTTTTAAAATTAATGAGCAGACAATCTTTACATCTTGACAATGATTGTTATGTTTATGTTGACATTTAAGAAGTTATAAAGCTGTCATATAAAAATGCCTTTTAAGGGAACAAAGATTAGAAATCAGGGCCTTCATAGTTTTATTACGATGGGCTATTTGTAACTATTTGGAAATTTCTCTCGGTGAAGGACTATACTTATACATTTATAATGTATATGTAATACTTAAAATTTGCACACCTGCTCACCTAGCAAGATGTTGCCAGTTGCACCTATGTTCTCATTTAATAGAGCTTTAGGATAGTTTCTCTTTGTGCTTTGGAGACTCACTGATCTTTTGTCAGAACTTTTTATTTCTTACTCAAATTTTAACTTGAACTGTGAAACCCTATTTCCCATTTTATTTTACTAAAACTGGATCTTGGCCTAGTTAGTCAAATTGTTTTTTTTTCTTTTGGTTAAGTTTCATTTTCATAGGTATACATACATTTCTCCCAGTAACAGAAATCTGTGTGCACTGCAGATTGAGCATGTGGTCCATGTACTCAGCAGAAATCTGTGTGCACTGCAGATTGAGCATGTGGTCCATGTACTCCTAGTTTATTGTGATGTGCTGGTTGTAGGCCACATTTCTTTGAGAGATGTCAGAAGTTGAACCTTTTTTCATTTTGATATTGTGCTCTACTTACTTAAATTACTTATAATTTAACTGAGGCTAAACTGGACTGTTCACAAATGGCATTTGAATGGCATTGTGTCCCATTGTAATGAAGAATCAGTAGTATTATACATGTGTCTCTTCTAAAAGATTTTTGTTTGTAGTAAGTTGATTTTCAGATAGTTTCACTGCCTTGTCACATAAGTCAAATTTTAACCTTTCAGCTTTTTCATCTTCTTTTTCTATAATGGGGCACGTATTGGTAGGAGGAGGAAAGTGATTATACCTTATAAAATTATCTTATGAGGAATTTATCATTTTTCCTGCAGATCAGATTTCTCTTGACTGGAAAGTTCTAAGTGTTAATCTGCATTTTAAAAATGTTAACAACTATTTGTGGTATGTCCTAATCTTTGTTAAAAAAAGATGTTATTTTCATAGATTCTTTATTAATGTTATTTTGTTAAAATAGATAAAAGAAATTTCTGAAATGGGGAAAGTACTTTCTCAAAGGGTTTTGCATTGTTTTATTTTTAAGAATTTTAGCTCTAGCCTGTTATATTCTCTTATCAAAATGTGTATTATTTGTGAATTTTAATGTTGTGTTCCTTTATAAATGTGTTTTTTGTTTCCATTTAGATCTTGAATATCTGATGCATGCAAAACAACAGCTAGTAACCACAGCTAAGCGTTGGGATTCTTCTTCTAAGACTATTATAGATTTTGAACCTAATGAAACTACTGATTTGGAGAAGAGCCTTCTTATCAGATACCAAATTCCTCTGTCTGCTGACCAGCTATTTACCCAGTCGGTTTTAGACAAATCATTGACCAAGACCAACTATCAGTCCCGTTTGCATGATCTTCTTTATATTGAGGAGATAGCCCAGTATAAAGAAGTCAGCAAGTAAGTTACTTTTGAAGTATGTTCTTTCTTTTTTTCTTTTAATTTCCCCTTTGGGTGGTATTTTAATTTTTAAAATGGAGGTATGCCTGCGTGAAGACAGGAAGTAAGGTGACTGTTCTTCAATAGCTGTGTCTATCTTTAGTAGCTGTTATGTGTGTGTGTTAGGGCAGGAACTGTGTTGAGGACGTTGTCCATCTCCACAAGACTTTACTGAGCATCCATCTACGAGGGCACCAGCTCTTTCTCACATGCTGGGTGTAAATCTAGTCCCTGTTCCTAGGAGCTTTCAGAGAATTGTAGTCATAGTGAGCACACTCAATGAGTAAATGTACAAAAACGGGAGGAAATCACATATTTTTAAAGTTATTAAGAATGAAATGATTTAGATCTTCAGAACAGTGGATAATAAAACAGCTTTATCTCAATTTATGAACACTTTAACGTATTTGATATTCGATCCATGTGCCACAGGCTAAGACCAAATGCTTAAATCAAAAACTTTTTTGGTTATTTTAGGAAAAATAATCTTTTATAAATATTTTTACTTTTGAGTATAGACTAGCCAACATGCTTTTCTTTGTCAAGCTGCCTTTTCACTGTCTTATCATTAATATTCTTAATAGATTCTGAACACTTACTGTTATGATTTGGATACGAGGTGTCCCCCAAAAGTGCCTGTTAAGTGCAGGACTATTCAGAGATGAAATGATCAAATTAGGGGAGCTGTAACCTATCAGTCCATCCTAGTTTAGTGTAGTGACTGGTGACTGTAAGCTAGGGGGTGTGTGTGGTTGAAGGAGGTGGGTCACTGGGGGCATGAATTAAAAAAAAAATTAATTTGCATGCAGTTATCACCCACTCAGTTCATTCAAACTGGGGTGGACTGATCAGATCGCAAGTCTCAAAAATTAATCATTTTACCTCTAAATCTTCCTGCATTAATAGGCACTTTTGGGGAGACACCTCATATCTGAACTATAACACTTACTAAGTCTATAGGCAGAAAAGAAAAACTGAAAACTTAAAGATAATTCAGTTACTTTATAGGTCAAATATGATCTAACTTTCAAAAAAATCTAGTTTTGGATTATGTACATGTACAAAGTCAGTCTAATTTATTTTTATGAAATCTTATTCTAAGTCTTTATATCATGTTTCATTTATAGTCTCTTAAAAGATTTTTATTGATTCTGCTTACAGACTGTTCTAATGAACTCATTAGTAAAAAACAGGGACAATAGCTTCTATTTTGTACATTATTCACATTATTTATATGCCTCCATTTTGTTTACATTATTATAAATTCCTTTCCTTTAGGAAAGAACACTGTGGTAAATCACAAATAATGGAAGGGAAATAGAGATTAGAAGCTTAAAATCTTTGAGACCATTTTTGAGTAATGTACTAGAAATTCAGAAAAAATTATAATTTATGTAATATTTAATATTTTATTAATGTTTGTACATCATTTCATTGCTTAGAACTTACAGCTAAAGACTAGAATGCTTATGGATTATTACATTTAAAATAATCTTTTCAAAATGGAAATTTGAGTGGAAAAAAGAAACCCTTTAAAACTATGGAGGTCAGATATTGATCGAGAAGCTCAGTGGTTGCAAGTTCACACTAGAGCAGTTTGTGAGGGCTTCTAAAGCCATGACAAGAGGGTCCTGAAAGTGACAGGAATATGAAAGAAACTGATGATGAACTAAGTTGTCATGATAATTCTGGAAGACTATTTGGCAGTTTGTGGATTTTTTAATAAGTTGAATCCTTTTGCTGTAATAATCAGGGAATCATCTTGAAGCAGTAATTAGAGATGAAGATGAAGATGTCTATAAACGTCTTTCAAAAAGTAGTGAAGAGTAAGTTAACTCATTTAGGGGTTAGCCATAAGATTATTAGGTTCTTGTAGAATTTTCAATGTAGAGAAGATGTTCATGATGTAACACCAAGGGAGAAAATATGGTAGTTATAAACCCTTACCTGCTGCCATTGTAATTTTGTGTGTGTGTACATATTTATAAACACATGCATACATCTACATATATTTATAAAAATTCTGAAAAGAGTTAAGACAGTATTTTGGTTGGTGGAATTGCAGGTGACTTTTGTGCTCTAATAGTTTTCTTTACTTGTCAACTGTTATTCAAGATCACATATTAATCTTATAATAAGAAAAAGGGAGCATAGAAATATAAAGGAAACTGCACCTCATCAATTGCAATAGTTGATGCGTATCTTCTTTGTTTTGTTTTAAAATCCACTCTTAGTTAAGGTGTAAAAATGTCCTTAAGTATGAGAAGAAGAGATTGTGGTGAGAGAGAACATAGACATTGTGGTAGGACAGTATAATATAGTATATAGCCTTTTTCTAGGAACATTTGAGCTTTATTTTTTAATCTTTAAGGTTAGATCATAGTTATTGACTCAAATAGGGATACCTGTAAGTTGAATATAAAGCAGTAGGATCACTTTTGATGTCTTATATATGCTAAGTGTACAAGAATGTAGAGGTATCTAGAAATGAGAATTCAATGTCCAGGTCTAACACGTGACAAGTAGGTAGTCATGTGCCAGAGGATTCTGGAAAATTTCCAGTGATACTGTCACTCAAAGGTAGCCCCGAAAGTGAAAGTTAGTAAATTACACTTCTGAATTTGGCATGCTTATAAAATCAGTGTAGTACAGTATAGAATTGGCCCACATACAAACAAGCAAATGCTTTTTACTAATCAGAGTTCTTAGCATGCATGAGCTCGTGGACAAGGGACAAACAATAGATTGTACAGATTTTCAAAGGTCTTTGACAATTTCATGTTGCTTATATTTTGTTTTCTCAAATCATTTTAAAATAGTGTTTATAAGCATTTTAATGTTGCCTCAAATTCAATAAACATTTGATTGTTAATTCTTTTTATATTCTTATTTTTTGTGGTACTGGGGGTTGATCCCAGGACCTTACACTCTACCAGTGAGCTGTATCCCAGCCCTTTTTCTTTTTTATTTTGAGACATGGTCTTGCTAAGTTGTCCAGATTGGCATTAAAATTGTGTTCCTCCTGTCTTCAGCCTCCTGAGTAGTTGGGGTTATACTGTGCCCAGATAATTTACTAATTCCTTAGGCACAAATAATATAATCAATACATTTTTTAAAAACGAATTTGGGGAGGTCTATAAGCAATTACTAAATTGTGGTGTAGTGCAGAGCTCAGACTTTTGTGGCAAAGGGCCAAATTACAAATATTTCAGGCTTTGTGGATCCCCCTAAAGTCTGGGTTATATATCTTCTTTGTAAAATACATTCCTAATCAGGGGTTGTATAAAAACAATCTGAATATTGAATTTGGTCCTTGGACCATGCTCTATTGTGTCTCATTATTTTGCTTGTCCAATCGGTTCTAGTCATCAGAGCAACTCAAAGTCAATATTAGAATTGTTCTCTTAGAGTTTGAGATCCAGTTTAAAGATAGAAAACAATGGAGTGGTTGAATGGATTCATCTTTTGAAATGCTTGGATATATATTGACAGTAATAAGTGTATTGTGTATGCACTGAAATATGCTTCTGTGTGACATTGTAGTCAGACCAACCACATGATTGATAGAATATTTCCCAAGGTCCCACAGAATGTATCACTCATTTGTGAAAGAACTTTAAATGGAATGTTACTAATTATGAAAGTAGTATCAAGGGACTCCATACTTTTTTAAAGAAAATTATTATTGATAAGGATGGTACTGTACCTTTAATGTGGTCATGCTAGCATTCCTTTCTTGAAAATAGATTGAATGCTCTCAAGATTAGGCAAAATGTATTTTGGCATGAGTATGGATTATTTTGTCAATTTATCTTTTATTTATTTAATTTATTATATGTGGGGCTGAGTATCAAACCCAGGGCCTCACACATGCCAGGCAAGCACTTTACCACTGATCCAGAACTCTAGCTCTAGTATTATTATTATTTTTTTAAAAGAGGTGATATTTTAAAGCAGCCCAGAAATTAAGATTATGTTAAGTTTTAGAGAGCTGTGTGTAGGTGTAAGGATAATGCATTTCACTTAAGTTTGGAGAAATGTTTCACCTATCCTCAGCCTCATGTCGCTGTTCGTTCAGTGATCCTACCTGGAAGTGAAAATCTATTTGATTTTAAGAGACATATTTTCAAAAGAAATTGACTTTAGCTGAAGCTCTTGTGTCCAGCAGCCTGCTTACTGGGTCATTGTGTCTGCTTCTCAATGCCTCCAGGTGGCATGACAGCCTCATGGGGGGGCGGTGTTTCATCATGAAGATGGTGCAGCTTCTGTTGGTTATACCTCAGTCTGTTGCTCTGCTTCAGTAAACCCAGGGATTGTCTTTTCACTTAGGATGACTTTTGTTGTTCATATAGTCAGAAATTACATGAGATGAAATTTACTATCTAGCTTTGATTTTTTTTTTTTTTTTTTTTTGGAAATGAATATATCACTTGAGGGGTATAATGGTTGCCAGGGTTGACAGAACCATGGTTTTTATTAGCTGCAAGTATGGTTTTAAGTTTGTTGAAAATTCTGTTGTCTGTTATTCTGCTCTCATCTAAAGGTTAGGAGTTATGTAAACTTCGTAAGGTTGATTTCAAAATGTGGCATGCAACAATGAAAAGATGGTTTTTCTTTATAATAAATATCTTTGTTATAAACTATATTCCATATTATAAGTTACTAAATTCCATATTATAAGTCTGAGTTACTAAATTTTAGAAATGCATATATTAATTCCTAAAAGAGATTACTGTTGGAAGTTTAGTTTTAGTCTGTTAATCTTTTAGAAAAATTAAATATTAGCATCTATAACTACTAGACATCATTATCCCTATGTACATGATTATATGAGTGGTATGAATCTACATTGTGCGCAACCATAGAAATGAAAAAATGTACTCCATTTATGTACAATGAATCAAAATGCAATCTGTAAAACAAAAAAAAATTTTTAAAAAGTCTATAATATTTTTATCTTGAATATATGATAAATCTTCTGCAGGAGAAGCTGTTTTTCTTAGTATTTTTATTTTCTAGTGACTCTACCTCAAGAGTTTTGCTGCAACACACAACTAAATATCACAAGAGGATTCTCTTGTTGCTCTCAAACTGAGAGATTAATTTTTTATGCCTGCTAAATTGTGATCAAGTGTTTTGGGATGACAGATTCTAGATACGGCAGTGAAAATTTTTAATATATTACCTAAGATCATTGACAAATATATTTCAATAATTTGTTAGGGAATAATGTGAAGTGTTTGAAATGAGAATATGGTGCATGGCAAAAATTTAGATTGTTACAGAAATATAAAATTAATTCAATGAACAGAATTTCTTGAATATTCCAAGTGTTAGGTTCTGGGCTAGTTACTAGAAGACAAACAGGATAGACTTTCTTGTGTCCTACAAGTTATAGTTTGGTACAGAGACAGACCATAAATGTAGGGGTATCATACAGTGTGATCAGCATTGTGGTGGAGGAATGCACAGGGCCCCAGGAGAGGCAGATGGTATTTAAACCAAATTGTTTAAAAGAAAAAAACTGCACTGAATCTCACTTATGGCTATAGATCTGTGAAGAAGTAGGACAAAAGAATTGAGTTAAAGGAAACAGGATATGAGAATAAGAGCATAGAGTTTTGGGGGAACCTGCAAGTTGATCATTTATAGTTGCAGTGGAGGGCACTTGGGTGGGGCCAGAGAGAGAGAGAACTTTTTAACTTTATCCTCAGACCTGAAGGATACTGCTTTTTTATCAGACTTGAACATTTTATAAAGATGTTTAATGGTGGTGTAGAAAATAGATTTGGAAAAAGAAGTCATTCTGTAATTTTGTTGTAATAATCCAAGTTGAAGATATTGAGATGCAGATGAATTGGAGGAGGAAGAACTTAAGGGCCGCTGGGAACTACCAGGCCTTGATGATATGATGGAACACAGGTTGGTGAGAGAGGCAAGGTCAAGGATGAGTTTATTTCTGGCTTGGACACCTGGGTAGATGTTAATGCCATTCTCTAAGTTGTTTCATGCACGGGAGGATTGATTTGGGGGGCATCTTGGAGAGGTCTCCTGCTGATTTTGGTTTGCAGAGTATGTGAGGAAAGATGTCTACTTGCCTGGTGCTGTAGATCTGGGAGAGGGCAACCTTACCTAGGAGAACTAGTGCACAAGGAAGAAGTAGGTGGGTGGAGCTTTGAGAAGGTGGCTGATCTGAGATGGAAGATGGAGGAATAGGTGGTGAGGTAGTGAGAGAACTAGGAGGGTATGTCTATGTTGAAGTCAGGGGAAGAGGGAGTTTAAAGAGAGAGGAGAGTGGTTACAAAGTGAAGCAGGGGAAAAAGAATTTGAAACTGTTGTACAACACCTTTAGCAACAAAGAGGTCCCTGTGAGTCAAGAATGCACTAGAAGTATTTAATCTCTTGCCTCTGAGGAAGTCTTAATGACCCCAGATCTTTCTTGTTATATGGGTGGTAAAAGGGAAACAAAATTTTAGCCTCATTTAAGGAAGCATGCATAACATAAAGGTTTTTTTCTAAAAAAAAAAAAAAAAATAGTATGTTTTATTATTAAAAAAAAAACAGGTGAACAGAGGTTATATGTAAATGGAGAAATGTTTCATTTCATTTTGAAGCTTATTTTTATGTGACTCCCAGGTACTAATTTCAGTCTTCAGAGTCACACATAACTAGATAACATATAATCTGCATTTCTTCAAATTACCACCTTTCTATTTAGAGAATGAGAGAAATATAACATGATTTTTAGAGATTCCATATATTGCATATATATTCAGCTGTAATTTATTTGATCCTCATATAAATCCATGTTATTAAATATTAATTTCAGTATGTTTTTATGTCTTTTTGAAGTGTTAAGTATTCTGTTTTAAAATGTTTTAAAATTACCAATGGAACCTATGAATTTAGATGATTTATTAAATATCTCAGTAAATATCCTTTTAATTTAGGACTTTATAATATATAAATGGATGGTCATAATTTTAATATAATTTTAATTACAGTATTTTATTTTCTAATTTTTTAATATACATATTTCTGATAAAGAAATTTATTTTTAAAAATTTTATTTTCTTTTAGAGATTTATTTATTTATTTATTTATTCTTGATGTCATGTATACAAAGGAAGATCTAAAAAACATAATTCAGTAGTACTATTAAAAAGTAGCCTTTTCCTTAACTGGATATATAGATTTTCAAAACAGTGTAATTTTTTCATTCAGATGTTTTAAGCATTCTAAGAAAGAGTAGAAAATATTTCCCTTGCTTTTTAGTGCATTGTCAGTAATTTTTCAGAATGGCAAAGAACTGTCTTTAACCTTTCTCTTGAGTCACATTTCTTGACTGTGTAGATTAATTATAGTTCTCTCCTGTTTTCACACTTACATTCTCTCTGTGCTCATGTACACATGCAAGTGTGAGTATTCCAACTATTTTCTAGAAAGATGGGTTTTAACTTGTTTTGTCATGATTCCTACAATTTATTATGCTTGTTATTCATTAATATTATTGAAAGACAAATTTTTTTAAACTTTATTTTTATATATATATAATTATTATTTTTTTTTAGGTGACATAATACCTTTATTTTTAGGTGGTGCTGAGGATCGAACCCATGGCCTCACACATGCTAGGCAAGCGCTCTACCATTGAGCCACAACCCTAGACCGAAAGACAGATTTTGTAGTTAGAATATTTTGGTCTAATTTGCTTGGAAAGCAATCAAAGTTCATTGTAGTTTTTTTTTGTTTTTTTTTTTTTTTTTTTTTTTTTTTTTTTTTTTTTGATGCAGTGCCTGTCCTGGTCCCAGCTGATTTTAATGTCTTTTATTCCAATGGTGTGTTTAAACTGACTTTCATATTAATTACTACATAGTATACCATTTTATTTAAAAATCACCTTTAGTTTCATTTTCAATACTCAGGCTTTTCTGAATGTGGGTGTTCTTCACCATAACTAGGTTACGCCTTCCTATAACTTGTGTGGAAGTGTGTTCACTTTTAAAAAGTTTTGATGTCTCCAACTTGCATTACAGTCAGAAAGATGGTATATAGTTTTTAACTCAATAGAGTGAAGTTGATAGAAAATTTTTTAATTTTTAGTATGTTTGATTTATTTTCTTTTACTCTTCTGGTTTTTATGGTTTTGATGTAAAATATTCAAACCAGTTTTCTACTTCTAATTTAGGTTCAACCTTAAAGTGCAATTGCAGATTCTAGCAAGCTTCATGCTCACTGGAGTTTCTGGAGGTGCAAAGTATGCTCAGAATGGACAACTTTTTGGTCGTTTTAAGCTTACCGAAACACTTTCTGAAGATACTTTGGCTGGACGACTGGTGATGACCAAAGTCAATGCTGTTTATTTATTACCAGTCCCTAAAGAGAAGTTAGCACAGACCCAGGGAACCAAAGAGAAGGTTTATGAAGCTACTATTGAAGAAAAAACAAAAGAATATATATTTTTAAGGATATCCAGGGAATGCTGTGAAGAACTTAACCTTCGACCTGACTGTGACACACAGGTATGTTTGAAAGTGACACAGTATTTACATGTCTGAAGTCCCATTGTCAGCAGATAGCCTTCTGGTTTCGTTTTCCTTCTTCCACAATAACCAGAAATACAGTTGACTTATTTTGGTGGATTGAGGATTGGACCTCTGATAACTCCCAGAGAAAATTAGTTCTTTTTAATTTACATAACATGTAGTTTGTTCCAGTTTTATATAAGGTTGAGCTTTCTGATTAGTTTTAAATCAGCAAAGAAGAACAAAGAAAAACTGCTTTAAGCTACATGCTGGAATAGCTCTCATCTGCAGTTGTATGTGTTCCTGTTCTCTTTATTTTTGTGCATTTTTAGGTGAATGTGTGTTCAGGCTGCCATGTTTAACTGGAAAGCTAACCTTTTCCTTTCTTTTTTTAAAAATCAAACTTGGTGAATATTATTCATAGTAAATTGGAACAGTGTCGTAGGGCTGGTTGTCACTTAAGACAAGATATTTCCCTGATGTTTTACTGATTTTATCAAATGCATTGTTTGTAAGAATGGTTGTATCAAATAACGTTTATCTAGAGATTAAGTGATTTATAAGTGCCTAGGTGTCTTAATATGTAAAATGATGTAAGTAACAGTATATACACCATTAAGACTGTTAATTGAGATAATCTGTATAAAGTGCTCATTACAGTGTCTAATGCTAAAGAAATGAAGCATATATTAAACATAATAATTGCTATTAGAACATGATTACACTTTAAAAAATAATCTCTGAACTTGTCTCCCTAAATTGTCTCCACGAAGTCATCTAGTGAGCTGCCAGCACTGATCATTGATGTTTGCAGTATCATTCTAGGTGAAATAAACCAGATTCAGAAAGTCAAGGGTCTGGTGTTTTTTTTTTCCCACATGTGGAAGCTACAGAGGGGCAATGTGGCGGTGGTGGTAGAAGGATCTCATGGCAATAGAAGGGAGAGCAGTAGAGTAGAGGAAGGACATCAAGAGGGAGAGAGAAGGAAGAGGGCATGGGGCAGTACTGGGGAACAAAATCTACCAGATTATGCTATGTCCATATACAAATATACCACAGTGAATATGTGTGTGTGTGTGTGTGTACATACATGTGATATATATTTGTATGTAATTATGATGTGCGAATTAAAATAATAATAGGGAGATCAGTAGAGGACAGTGAGCAGATGGGGGAGGGAGGAGGCAAGGGAAAGGGAAGGTACTGGAGAATGAGGTTGATCAAATTATGTTTTATAAATGTGTGAATATGATATAATGAATCCCACTATTATGTGTAATTATAATGCACCAATGAAAATAATTAAAAAATTCATTTGATCTTTCAGGTTGAACTCCAGTTCCAGTTGAATCGATTACCCCTCTGTGAAATGCACTATGCACTAGACAGGATCAAGGACAATGGCGTCTTGTTTCCAGACATCAGCATGACTCCCACCATCCCGTGGAGTCCCAACAGGTACAGGAATGAAGTGCCCTAGACAGGGATGTATGTTAATATTAAATGGAATGTCTGTAACAAGTAACTCCAATATGCTTTTATAAGAAAGATTGCCTGTGTTCCTCAGGAGGATTTTAGTTGCAAAGAAAGGAAAGGAAGCTCTGGGGCTGCAGCTCACGGTAAAGTGCTTGCCTACTGTGCGTGCTTGCGGTCCTGGGTTCCACCCCCAGCACTGCAGAAACAAAACAAAACAAAAAACCAATCAAACAAACAAACAAAAAACTCCAAAAGAGTAAAAGAGACCTTAGAATAAAACATTTGGGGTTCATCATTTATTTTCTTGTCTAAGATTCCTCTGTTGTTATTCTTTTTTTTATTTATTTTTTATTATTTTTTTAAATTTTATTGTAAACAAATGGGATACATGTTGTTTCTCTGTTTGTACATGCGTAAAGGCATACCATTTGTGTAATCATAAATAGGGTAATGTTGTTTGATTCATTCTGTTATTTTTTCCCTTCCCCCACCCCTCCCACCCCTCTTTTCCCTCTATACAGTGCTTCCTTCCTCCATACTTGCCCCCCTCCCTAACCCTAACTCTAACCCTAACACTAACCCTTCCCTCCCCCCATTATGTGTCATCATCCACTTATTAGCGATATCATTCGTCCTTTGGCTTTTTGAGATTGGCTTATCTCACTTAGCATGATATTCTCCAGTTTTATCCATTTGCCTGCAAATGCCATAATTTTATCATTCTTTATGGCTGAGTAATATTTCATTGTATATATATATATATATACCACAGTTTCTTTATCCACTCATCAATTGAAGGGCATCTAGGTTGGTTCCCCAGTCTGGCTATTGTGAATTGAGCAGCTATGAACATTGATGTGGCTGTATCTCTGTAGTATGCTGATTTTAAGTCCTTTGGGTATAGGCCAAGGAGTGGGATAGCTGGGTCAAATGGAGGGTCCATTCCAAGTTTTCTAAGGAATCTCCACACTGCTTTCCAGAGTGGCTGCACTAATTTGCAGCCCCACCAGCAATGTATGAGTGTACCTTTCTCCCCACATCCTCGCCAACACCTGTTGTTGCTTGTATTCTTGATAATCGCCATTCTAATTGGGGTGAGATGGAATCTTAGGGTGGTTTTGATTTGCATTTCTCTTTTATTACTAGAGATGTTGAACATTTTTCCATATGTTTGTTGATTGCTTGTAGATCTTCTTCTGTGAACTGTCTATTCATTTCCTTGGCCCATTTGTCCACTGGATTATTTGAATTCTTGGAGTAGAGTTTTTTGAGTTCTTCATAGATTCTGGAGATTAGTGCTCTATCTGAAGTATGATTGGCAAAGATATTCTCCCACTCTGTAGGCTCTTTCTTCGCATTGCTGATAGTTTCCTTTGCTGAGAGAAAACTTTTTAGTTTGAATCTATCCCAGTGGTTGATTCTAGCTTTTATTTCTTGTGCTATGGGAGTCCTGTTAAGGAAGTCTGGTCCTAAGCCGACATGTTGAAGATCTGGACCTACTTTTTCTTCTATAATCTGCAGGGTCTCTGGTCTGATTCCGAGGTCCTTAATCCATTTCGAGTTTAGTTTCGTGCATGGTGAGAGATATGTGTTTAGTTTCATTCTGTTGCATATGGATTTCCAATTCTCCCAGCACCATTTGTTGAAGAGGCTATCTTTTCTCCATTGCATATTTTTGGCACCTTTGTCTAGTATGAGAAAATTGTATTTATTTGGGTTTGTGTCCGTGTCCTCTATTCTGTACCATTGATCTACCTTTCTATTTTGGTACCAATACCATGCCGTTTTTGTTACTATTGCTTTGTAGTAGAGTTGAAAATCTGGTATTGCAATACCCCCTGTTTCACTCTTCCTGCTAAGGATTGCTTTAGCTATTCTGGGTTTCTTATTCTTCCAGATGAATTTCATAATTGCTTGCTCTATTTCTGTAAGGTACGTCATTGGGATTTTAATTGGAATTGCATTGAATTTGTATAGCACTTTAGGTAGTATGGCCATTTTGACAATATTAATTCTTCCTATCCAAGATCATGGAAGATCTTTCCATCTTCTGAGGTATTCTTTAATTTCTTTCTTTAGTGTTGTATAGTTCTCATTGTAGAGGTCTTTCACCTCTTTTGTGAGATTGATTCCCAAGTATTTTATTTTTTTCGAGGCTATTGTGAATTCTGTTGTTATTCTTTTGTTTTCATTGCTGGGGATTGAACCCAGGGTCTTTTTTTTTTTTTCCTGTGGTGCTGGGGATTTGAACCCAGGACCTTGTGCTTGTAAGGCAAGCACTCTACCAGCTGAGCTATATCCCCAGCCCTGTTATTCTTAACAGCCATAATTTGCTAAGATGCCAAGCAGTTTAGGGATATTTCCAAGTACAAGGTTAATGGAAAAATCAGGGCCTTTCTAAATTAAATAATTAATTTAAAATCTAAAATTTTTAATTTTCGAATGTGGACAATATTGTGATTTCAGCAACATGGAGAAAGTATGATAGAAGATACTACCTTAGAAACTGCTTTCAAGTTATTGGTTGTGTAAATGGGGTTCTGCTTAAATTCTCTTTGGCACTTTGCATGCAGTTAAATAAGATACTCTTTTGTTGCAAGAATAGATAGCAGCACTAGCTGTGTGACTGAATTGTTCTTTTTAGTCTCTACAGGTTTTGTCTCATTGGCTCATACTCCACTTTTTTCTTTTTCTTTTTCTTTTCTTTTTTTAAGTCTACTGGCTCTACACAATGGACTTTTATTTATCACTTGTGTCAGTCTAGCCATGGTAGAGTGAACCTGTTCCATAGCATTGGAGTTCCTGGCATGTTCAATAATTAGTGTTCAAGGTCACCCTGGGTGTTGACAGGGGAGAATGAGCACAGAGGACCACATGGGACATTTTTATGGGCTAGACCTTGAAGTGGCACATATCAATCCCCCTCAACATTCCATTTTCTTCTGGTCCTAAAACAAAACAAAATACACCATGCCTTACAACACAAAACCCAAGTCATTTCTGCTGTTTTTGCTTGCCCTTGCTGCCCTATCTCCTTTCTTCTTTTTCCTGCCCAAATTTTTGAGAGAGAATGTTTTGCATGTTTCTAGTATTGTGTTCGCTGTGGCCTCTATTTCCCACTTGTTCACACTCCTGAGAGTACTTGGTGAGCTCCTCAGTGTAAAACTCCAGTGACATCTCCTTACCTTTCTGTATCTGTCCCTTTCTTTCCATTCTCACAGCCAGTGCTTAGTTTAAGCCTGGACTGTTTCCTCAGCATGCTGGTTGGTCTTCTGTCCTGTGTCCCTGTTGCCTGGGCCAACCCTTATATTTCTTTCAGAGTTAGTTTTCTAAAACAATCATGTCAAATCTCTGAAGGCTTCTCCTTGACTTGTGGATAAAGTGTGAGAGCCTAATGGAAAGTTTTATTAGCTCTTTGTTGCAAAGCATGTTGATTGTGCTTACCAACAATGTCTTTCAGAGTTTATTCACTGTTGTCGCTTGACACCGCCTTCCTCCCTCCAAGTCCCCAGTACTCCAGCTATATTGAATTGTCTTTTGACGTTTATTTCATTTGCCCTATGCTAATTTGCTTGTTATTCTTTAAAAATTTTTAAATTTTTAATGGTTACCATCTTAACCATTTTAAGTGCATAGTTCAGTAGTGTTAAATATGTTCATATTGTTGCAGAATCTCTAGACCTTTTTCATCTTGCAGAACTGAAACTAAATGTCCATTAAAGAACTCCCTCTCCCCCCAGCCTTGGTTTTTTGGTTTTTTTGTTTTGTTTTGTTTTTTAATCTTTATGGGAGTTTCTCACTTTGAGAGAATCTTTGCCCAGTTTCAGCCTGTTGAGGATCTTCCTATCCTGTAAGTCTTCTTCCAGACCCTTCTATTTCATTGTTTCAACAAATAACTGCTGATGGGCTGGGACTATAACTCAGTGGTAGAGTTCTTGTCTTATACTTGTGAGACCCTGGGTTCCATCCTCAGCACCACATAAAAATAAATAAAATAAAGTTATTGTGTCCATCTACAACTAAAACTATTAAGAAAATAACTACTGAGCACCTGCTATATAAAAGGTTCAGTTTTGTGCTTTCAAGCATAGTTATCCAATTACTTTTTGTCAGTTGCGTATATTTTATTTTTCTCACTAGACTCTGAGCTCTGTAAATTGAGAGACTATGTCTTATTTATTTTGAACACTAACAGGGTCTTTCCCATTATTAATATTTGACACATTTAAGTTAATAAGAATTTCAGGTTTAAAGAGGAAAAGTAGATTAAACTTTTAGGCATTTTTACTGGACATACTCATATCTGAAAATTCTTTTACATATATCATATTCAAACACTACTGACTGTTAACTGCAAAAGTTAAATGAAAATGTCTTGTAGTAGAAAACTTTCTAGCAGGAAAAGACTACATATCACTGTAATACAAATAGTAATTAAAAGGTTCTTGATTTAGAAACACTCAGAAACCATTAACTGAAGTCTTTTCTGGGTATGATAGTACATGCTTATAATCCCAGCAACTCAGGAAGCTCAGACAGGAAGATTGCAAGTTCAAAGTGAACCTTAGCAAAAAATGCAACTTAGCAAGACTTTGTCCTAAAATAAAAAATTAAAAAGATCTGGGAATGTGCCTCAGTGGTTAAGCGCTTGTAGGTTCAATCTCTGGTACCCCACCTCCCAAAAAATATCTTTTGTGTAATATTGATAGATAAATGAAGTTGGGAAATTATTCTTGAGCATGTAGCCTCTAAATTAACTATAACAATGTATTAGGCCAAGGAAGGACTTTGAATTAATTTGATTCTGGGAATAAAAGAATTTTTATTTTATTTCATTCAGAATAAATTGCAGAGACTTCATATCGTTTCAGATTGTGAAAATCAAAGTTGACTAATCACATATTTAATGTACATCTTTCCCTCATGAAATAGGGGTATAATAAACAAGTGCACTTTGTTTTAGTCATTGGCCTTCTTCACATATTCACTATTCATCGACAGAAATTACAGAGATAATTGACATTGATAAAGTTTCCAGTTTGCTCTGAAGTGCTTATTTACACTAAAATAATTGATAGGTAGAATGTGTTACATAAACAAAGAGATATTGATATATTTTATACCTATAAGTTTGTCATTAATCTCTTAGATTTGTATTTACATATATAATCTATATCTCCCTCATTTTAAAATTGACAAAAATCCCCAGATTTGAAAGATTAGTTTTTTTTTTTTTTTTTTTTTTGATACCAGGGATTGAACTCAGGGGTGTGTAACCACTGAGCCACATCCACAGCCCTTTTTAAATGTTTTATTTTGAGACAGGGTCTTGCTAAATTGCTGGGACTGGCTTTGAATTTGTGATCCGTCTACCTCAGCCTCCCAAGCTGCTGGGATTATAGGCATGTGTCACTGCACCTGGCAAGATTAGGATGTTTTTAAGTTTTTTTCTTTTAAATGTATGTACTAATCATTTTTCTGAAATCCTCAGAAAATATAATAAAGGAAACTAAAACTTGTATTGCCCAATTATTTTTCCATACAGCTTTCAGTAAATGTTTTAATTTATAAAAATGTATGTATCTATTATCTCATTTGCTCTTTTTCTAGGGAAGGGGATGTACTGGGAATTGAACTCAGGAGCACTCAACCACTGAGCCACATCCCCAGCCCCATTTTGTATTTTATTTAGAGACAGGGTCTCACTGAGTTGCTCAGTGCCTTGCTTTTGCTGAACCTGGCTTTGAACTCTGGATCCTCCTGCCTCAGTCTCATTTGATCTTTAAAGTAACCATCTGATGGAAGTATCATTATCTCCATGTACAAGTGAAGGAAGCACGAGAGGCAGATATCATAGAATCATAGTGGTCAGGCATGGATGCAAGTAACTTTTTCTGAACTAACTGGCAAAACATGTTGAGTTATGAGCCTAGAGATAGGTGGTCCAGGCTAGCGCAGGGGTGCAGCAGTGCCATCAAGGACCAGGGTCACCCTTTCTTGTCATAGAGCGAACGGGTTTTCTTCTTGATGCTTATTGTAGCCTCATGGTTCCCAGTGACTGCTATAGATTTATTTACTGCATGCTCTTTCCTGCCAGCTGAACAAGGAAGACAGTGGAGCAAGGAGGACTTGCTTCTAGTTTAAGGAAAAAAATAAGAAATCTGTACCTAGAATAATTAGCTAGCTAGATAGTTAGCGAGACTTTGTTTTTACTTTATTGACTACGAAAGTCATTCTGCATTTAATTCACCAGAATTGGGTATCCAGCAAAGGAAGCTGGGAAATGGAATATTACAACTGGCATGGTCTTGTAGTTGAGGAAGGCGGGAGAGAACGGTGTTTTGAATGGTTTTGGAGTAACCATTAATGCCACAGAGTCTTCCACATTTCGGATCTGGACTTAGTGGTCACCTAAAACCCATTCTTCATTTATAGAAGATAGACTATTACTAGGCACTGGCAGAATTAGGAGTAAATAAGCTGGTAAATGCAGAGGGACTGTGAAGTAAAATACTTGAAATTTAGCAAGTGGCTTCCAAGGAATTCAGCATCACTGCTCAGCATTCTTTTTCTTTCTTTCTTTTTTTAACTTAAAATCTTGTAGTTCAGAAAAACAGGTGATGGCGTGTTCACGTGATCAGTTTGTTTTCTAAGAATTTACATTTTTTTTAAGTACCATGAGCTAACTGATTGTACTACTGGAGCTCCGATTTATATTTTCTTTACAGAGAATTTTTTTGGTTTGAGATTATCTGTTGTAATGCAACATTTGTTGTAATTTTTTAAGAAACTAGAAGTGTTAAGATGATTTTCCATATGTAACTAACTTCTGATTTTGAGTGTAGCCTCACAGAGAGGAAATTTTCCTGTCTAAACTCTGTCCTACTATTTCAGGATTATTCTGCAGGCACTTTGCACATTTTCAAAGTGTCTCTTTACACACCCTTCCTATTTTGGTTTACATCCCTATCATTTTTACCATAGTTGTTGTGATATTTAGTGTTTCAGTTGTGACTGTGAGAAAGAATGCTGTTGGGTCTCCATTTGGTTTGATCTATTTCAGCATCTGCTGTTCATTTAAATCTTCGAAACTTCGCCAAGTCATAGAAGGGATACTAGTAAGATAGATCTCATTACATGGGCCATCTGTGCTACATGGCAGGTGTTCTTGACCCTGAAAAGTAGGATATATGTGGTTGATTTGTGTGTGAAAATTTAAGAAAATATTTCATATAGTTTAGCTTTTGGTACCTTTTTTCTAATACTATTTTCTAAGTTAAGGTTTTATAAAAAATTGCTGTCTTAACCAGAGACACAAATCTTTTCTTTTTCCCTTTTTGAAACCTTAAGTGACCTTTCAGTGGATTAGAATTTGAAATTCTTTTAGGGTCTGTTTTGCATTTTATTTGCTATGCAATGAAACGACAACTTCATTATTACCAGAAAAAATTTTCTGATGCATTTTTTTGTCATGGAGGGAAACATTGCCATTATTACTTAATGAACTCAGCAGCAGCTAGACTAGAAGTGCTTTGTTTTCCTTGGATTAGTTGTCAAAAATATTTTTTGTGTTTGAAATAGGACAAGATAAAGTATGACTTACATGGTCAGACACTCTTAAGTGACTCTGTTGGGTAATTTTCCTAAAAAGTGGTTTTAGAACAAGCGTTAGTTGTTATAGGTGCTGTAATTTTAGTAGTTCTTAGTGGTTCAGTAAAATTCAAGATACTTTTGTGTCATATTTAAGTTGTATTTAAAATAACATTTTTATTTTCCATAGACAATGGGATGAACAGTTGGATCCTCGACTAAATGCAAAACAGAAAGAAGCTGTTCTGGCCATTACCACTCCACTTTCCATCCAGCTGCCACCTGTCCTCATCATCGGACCCTATGGGACAGGCAAAACGTTCACGCTAGCTCAGGCCGTGAAGCACATACTGCAGCAGCATGAGACTAGGTGAGGAGCTGGGATGTATACTGGTTTGTCAGGAGCAGGGCACTACCTTTCTTCTTGTTTTAATTACAAAATGAGTGCCAGCAAGACAATTTTCATCTATCTCTTAAAGATTGAAAAAGAAAAAAGATAAAAAACCTAAAACTGAAGCACTAAAATTTGAATTCTCTACAAACACTGTTTTTAAAAATTAGCAATATAGAAAATGGTAGTTTTTCAATAGCCATCAAAACTTGACGTCTGCTAAGGATTTGTAATGTATGTTGAAACCCAAAAAACTGGGTTTAGAAAATTTAGAATTTATATGATAGATTTTAAAATACTTTTGGGTAACTTCCTTTGTAGCTTAATGAGGAATGTAGTTTCCTAAAGGCGTCATTGAATAATGTTAGCACTGAGTAGGTTGGCAGAAATGTATGCTATTAAGATGGCCACTGCTTTTTTTTTTTTGGTATTATACTGCTTGAATGGTTTTGTGTTTTATCATTCTTTTTATTTGCACCATTTATTTCAGCAGGATTCTCATTTGCACCCATTCTAATAGTGCTGCTGATCTCTACATAAAGGATTATTTACATCCATATGTAGAAGCAGGCAATCCCCAGGCAAGACCTCTCAGGTATTTTTTAAGGCTTATTATGTATCTGTATCATACTTTGTTATTCTTAAGAAAAGGTGTCTGCAAAGATTTTAGTGACTTTGGATATTCCAAAATCTTTAATTGTGTATTGGCATTCAGAGGTTGTCTTTTGAATAATTAATTTAAATTAAGGCAAAATGTAAAAAAAAAATCTTTAACCATTCATTAAGTACAGAGAAAGACATCCTTTTTTAAGTTTCGTGTGTAAAAAATGTTACAACCTGAGTAAATTTTGGTATGTACCTCTAAAAGCTGGTATGATAAAATAGTACATATGATAAATCAAAATCAAATTTAATTTAAATTCTCGCATATTTAGTGTGTCAGAGTAGTCACGCAGTTTCAGTTTTTTATGGAAACAAAATTTTGACTGATCATGCTGGTAATTTCATGGAAGAAACATATTAGAGAAGCATGAAATACTGAAATGATTTCTGCAACAAAATGTAATTGAATAGTATTTACAACTTTTTGCTACTATTTAAAAGACAAAGTGTCAAAGAAAATTTTAAGTTGATATAGAAAGGTCCTGTGAGTATTTGTGGACATAAAATGTACTTATATACAGGATTGTGGGGGAATAAAAATCCTTTTCTTCAGAAAACAATAAAGAATCATTAAATGGTTATTTATTATACCATCTGTTTTCATTGTTATATGAATTAATGTTTAGTTTGCCATTTTATCAACTAATATATCATGACCTAGGTTGTTCAAATTACTATTATTGTTTATAAATTAATTTCTAACCACACTTTTGATTCATAATTCACTAACTTTTTATTTCTAGTTGATCCCAGGCATGGAAAAATGAAATTATGCTATTTACTTCTTACCAGAGCCAAAACCATGTAAATGATCTTAGAATTGAATTAAAAAAAAAGAGAGAGGGAAAAAAAGTGATATGGCCTGTTAACAAATATTTTATGCTACGTTTTGTTTTTAGTGTAGAAGATAAAGCAGGAATTGTTATTTCGTTATTTTAACTAGAATCTAGTTGTATTTAATAAGAAAATATATGAAAATAATCACTCTAAGTGAAAATGTGGTATTTATTCAAGGGCAGATTCATCAATAACTATTTTGCTTCAGAGTCTGATCTTGCTCACCTTTGAGTGAAAGTTGAGTAACTAGCATTTTTGCCATAAATATTTTCACTCTGATATTTCTTTGCTTTTATCATTGGTAGAGCATGTGTTTGTGTGTTTTGTGTGCATAGGTTGTGTGGGAAATGTAATAGTCTCAGTTATCATTGTGTGCTTGACTTGGAAACGGGGGTAAAGCCTGCTCAAATCTTGGTAGAAAGCATAGTTCATTTGATATTTGGGGGTGGTAGAGCTGTTGATGAAATTAAAATTTATCATTTTGTGAAGTTGTATTTAGCTTTTCTTGTTTAAAATTATATTTTTGTCCGGGCGCGGTGGCACACACCTGTAATCCCAGTGGCTCGGGAGGCTGAGGCAGGAGGATCGTGAGTTCAAAGCCAGTCTCAGCAGAAGTGAAGCACTAAGCAACTCAGTGAGACCCTGTCTCTAAATAAAATACAAAATAGGGCTGGGGATGTGGCTCAGTGGTCGAGTACCCCTGAGTTCAATATCTGGTCCAAGTAAATAAATAAATAAATAAATAAACATAATTTAAATTTTTTTTTTTTTTGGAGATTATAATCCAACATATAGTGCCTCTAAATATGTAGAATAAGAAATTATAGTCTCATAGAGTATAGTATGGTTGTGGTGGCCCAAATATAGAAACTTGCCTGTTAGAAAAAGATCTCCCTCTTCTTATTCTTGAAACTGGTTCAATCCAAGATGAAAAAATATATTCAAATGCATATGGTTTCATTTAGAAAATTGAATAAAGCGAGGAAAAAACCTGACTTCTCTGCATACTTTCTTTATACAACCCTGCATCTTCACTGTAGTTTTTTTCTTTGGGAAAGGTATTGACTTGCAAATGGGTTTTCTAAGGAGATTAATGCATGGACTTGTTAGCACCATCTATTATTACATATCTCAGATTAATTTACAAATTCTCATAAACAGCAAACATGAAAAGTTTGGGAGGTGAAGTAGGGAAAATTAGAGTGACTTACTGCTCTGAGATCAGCTTTTTCTGAATGATCCCAGGCTGCAGGGGAAGAAACACCAGAGGGCACCAAGTGTCTGCTCTGATCATGAAGGAGAGAAGTGTCTCCAGGGAGTGAGGTGGATGAAGAACTGGCTGTCTTCACAGCCCAGGAAACTTGATAGTGTGAGACTAACCAGAGTAAATAGCACTAGTTAATATGTTTAAATATACTACATATGATTCAAATTTATAAAATCCTGTTAGTTGCCAGGAATTGAACTGAGCTTCAGATATTTGGGGATAGAGGTTTTAGGAACCAGTTTAGATTGCCTTTAGTTTTGCTTTTTACTTCATTTAGAATCAGAAGATTATAAATGGACTATAGGATAAAGCAGTTTGTTTCTGTGCATGATTCTGAGGATCAGCTTCAGGTTGTGGCAAAATTAGGATATAGCAGGGAGAGGCCCTCTTTGGGAATTGGCTGCTTTCTGGGCAAACTGAAGAGATTTGTTGTTTTAGGCAGCTCTTTAAAAATGTAATTTTCTTCTGGCATCAGGTCTTTCTGATTCTTAATATCTTAAGTGATATCATTTCAGGAGTTCATTATTGCATATGAATTTAATACATGAATAAGGCTATGGTCAATTATATATTACTAGACTATGTCCTATTTTAAGAATCATTGTAAATCATATGGGATATTTGAATTGTTTCTAGAAAATACGTCAATCACTCAACTGGAATCAATTAAGTGTTTGAACTTTTTTTTTTTTTTTTTTTAGTGGTACTGGGTATTGAACTCTGGGTGATCTACCACTGAGCTGTACCCCCAGCTCTTTTTATTTTGAGTTCTGGCTTGTGCCAGTGTACAGGCTCATCTCCACACTGCCCATCCCTCCCGAGGTGCTGGGAGTGGACCCCGGGTTTGCGCACCCTAAGCAAGCACTCTACACTCTGCACTACATCCCCAGTCCTATATTTTACACTATGGGCTTGAAGTGTCATTTTTTACTATCAGATTTTGAAAAATGTTAGATGTATTTTAAATAATCTTAATGAAAGCATCTGTCTTATTAAATATTGCACAAAATGAAAATACAGAGAAAATATTTAAATCTTTAAAAAGTATTAGAGTGTTGTACTTTTAATAAAATTATCAAGAGATCAAGCTTTCAATTCTTACAGCTTCAGCTCGAGGTAGCTTTCCAAAGTAACTGTGAAAAAGTCAGTAATGACATTTAGAACTTAGGTTTTAAATTTTTTCCTTTGAGGAATAAGCAGGTTCTTGGAGTTAGTTGATAAGTAATTTCAAAAATCATTCTTTTCTATTTTCTATTTTTTAAAATGAAATATTCATTGAAATAAATAATCACAAAGAAGAAGATAAAAATTATAACTTCAGTAGCCAGAGATTAACACTACTAACATCTTGGAGTTTAAGTCTTAATTGTTTATATGCTTAATTACACATACTATGGTTAATGTGAATGGAGTCGTGAACAACTTGTAAAATGAGATATTATTTAAAAGTAAATTTACTTTGCTGATCTGATTACACTTGTTTTATTAAAATGTAGATGTTGTTTGAAAGTTTCATATCTTTTAGAAGTGATAATTCTAAACTGTGACCAAGTTTATAGTCCTTATCACAGTAGTGTTTTAAAAATATATTATTCTTTAATTATAGTTGATATTGAGACATTTATTAAACATGCTTTTTGCTTTGTTTAAAATAAAAAAAACCCTATGTTACATGTTTCGCGGAGCTTGAGAACAGATTGTAGAAGTTGAGATGAGTTTGTATGGAGTATTTGTTTTAATTGCCTGTATTCATGCCATGATATTACCTTTTGCATTTGTGTGTTGTAAATGGAATATTAGCTAAGTATTAGAAATGCTGGTTTCAAAGCTGGTCATGGTGGTGCTTGCTTGTAATCCCAGTGGCTCAGGAGGCTGAGGCCAGCCTCAGTGAGGCCCGAAGCAACTTAATGAGAACCTGTCTTAAAATAAAGAATTAAAAGGACTGGGAATGTGGCTCTGTGGTGAAGTGCCCCTAGATTCAATTCCTAGTGCTGTCAAACAAACAAACAAACAAACAAAAACTCTGGTTTCAGTTTTAGCTTTTCTGTGGGAAGTAGAGGACTTCTGTTTGTTGGTGCCAGGTATTGTGCTGTGTAGTCTATGTGTGTTATCTCATTTGATTTCTCTAAATCCTTGAGAGGTTGAGCTATTATACCCATTTTGGAAATGAGAGCAGAGACATACTGATGTAGGTTTGAGTTCTGGCTGTAAGCCCTTTGGTTTATAAAACCACCTTGATCTCATCTGCATTCCTGTAATGAAAACTTTTCTAAACATTCTGACTCTACTTTCTGTTCTCTTTCTCTTGAGCCCAAGTTATTCAGGTTTCCATCTTTGCTTTTAATCTGAAACCATTATTTTGTGGTCACCAATGCTTTCCTTGTTTCTAAGTCCTGTGGTCAATTCTTATTTTATTGAGCCTCTTAGCAGCATTGGGTGCAGTTACTCTTTATCTATTTCTCTCTTGAAACACTCTTCATTTTGTTTCCAATACTCCACACACTCCTGAATTCTCTCATTTCAGGGACTGCCCCCTCTCAGTTGCCTTACTGTATCCTACTCCTTTTCCCAACCTCTAGATGTTTGAGTGTTTTATCAGTCATTCTTTGTCCAGTTTCTTTCTTTCTTTTTTTAATATAATCTTTTTCTTTGGTGATCACATCTAGTCTTAAGACTTCGTATTTTCCCAATATGTACCACTTGACCTGGGCATTCTCCTGAACTCTAAACATGTATCATCCTGCATATAGGATATCTCCACTTGGAAATGTACTCAATATGTCCAAGACTGAACTCCCTAATCCCACCCCAAATCTGTTTCTTTCACCTCCTTTGTAAACACTACCACCATTTCTCCAGTTTCAAAACCACGGGATCAGCCGATCAGCATTTTTTCTTAATTTTTTTTTGTCCTGGGATGAACTAGGGGCACTCCACCTCTGAGCTACATCCCCAGCCCTTTTTAATTTTTTATTTAGAGACAGGGTCTCGCTAAATTGCTGAGACTGGTTTTGAATTTTGAATTATAAATCCTCCTGCCTCAGCCTCCTGAGCTGCTGGGATTATAGGTGTACTGCAGTGCCCAACTTTTTCTCTTAAATTTTATCTCTAATTCATTAGAAAATCCTATTGGCATGACTTTTTTTTTTTTTTTTTTTTGGAGGTACTATGTATTGAATCGATGGCCACACAGTACTCAGCAAGCATTCTACCACTGAGCTACATCTCCAGCCCCTGTTGGCATTATTCTTACAACATTTAATGAATGTGACCATTTTCACATCTCCATTGTTACCATCTTAGTCCAAGCCACCATCTTCTCTTATTCAGGTCTTTCAATAACCTCCTAACTGATCTCACTGCCCTTATCTCCGTCCCACCCAGAGGCGTGTTGTTGTTAAATTGTACTGGCTTGTGAGAGCCAATCATGTGCATATCTTCACATGTTCATGTTCAGTGACATATACTAGTAACTTGAAAACTGGCCGTGGTAATAGTTTTTACACCAAGGAAATCAGCAAGCACTACAAATCAGTCCCTCCTCCCCAACTGGTTGTTAAACATTTACCAGCATACCATTGTCTAATTCTCTCCCCCAACATATTCTGACCAGAGAAATTGAGTGGTCCTGTATAAGTCATATTGTATGATTGTCTTGTCAAATTCCGATGGCTTTTTTCATTAAACTCAGGGTAAATCTAGAGCCTTTATGATTATTCTCAGGCCCTGTGTGGTCTGTTTCCATAGTATAGCATAGTAGATGCCCCATTTTTGTTATGTTGGAGGAGTGAGAGATGGATGGGTGGATGGATGGATGAGTCATTTCTGTAGCATCTTGGTGCTCTGTAACTTGAAGCTATGAATATTTTTCTGTTGCAATTAATGGAAGAGATGCACTTTCTTAAAGTTTATACTCTTTAATACTTCTGATTGTTCAGAATTTAAATTTGTTTTTAACTGTCCAGAATCTCAGAGGTCTATTTAGATATAGGTATAAGAAGTTTTCTAAGGTAAAATGCAAATAACTGGAATTTGTGTTATAAGTATGAAGTTTCATACTTTTTATTAGCATGAATAACTAAAATGTGAGTTCAGTATTTTTTGTAAGAATATTTTAGAAAAGTAATTCCATAGAACAGTTTTGAAATTAATTAAAAACCCATAATGTGTGTAAATCTTGTGCACCATTCTGTTGAAAGAGTAATCTGAACCCTTAAAAATTATTAGATATTTATTTTGTGGTAGCACTTATGCTTTCTATTTAAATCTTTTTTTTTTTTTTTTTTCTTGTCTGGGAGAAGTCACAGTGGATATAGTGGCAGTTTTATGTTAAATTCTAATAGTGTTAATTAGTAATTATGAAGTTTGTTAATTTCTAGAAATTGGAAAATAACAGTGTCAATATTTTAATAATCAGATACTGTTAAGATATTGATAAATGTATATCAGAAATATTATCTTTTTTTATAGGGTTTATTTCCGAAATCGCTGGGTAAAGACTGTCCACCCAGTTGTGCATCAGTACTGTTTGATCTCAAGCGCACATTCCACCTTTCAGATGCCACAGAAAGAAGATATTCTCAAACATCGAGTGGTGGTGGTTACATTGAATACTTCCCAGTACCTCTGTCAGTTGGACCTTGAACCTGGTATGCTGACTCCCGCCTCCATGTAGAGTGTCTCCCAGGGTCAGGGCTTGTGTATTCAGTCTAAGTCAGAGGCTGCCAGTCTGTAGCCCTGGACCAAATCTGCCTACTCCCTGTGTTTGCTCGTGAAGTTTTACTAGACGGGACATAGCTGCCTGTGTCCATTTCGTTGCCTGATTCTTTTCCGTAAATTCTTTTGTGCTGCAACACCTGAGTTCAGTAGTTGCAGCAAAGACTGTGGCCCACAAACCCTAAAATAATGTGTGCCCCTGTACTGAAAAAACTATCCAAACCCTAGACATTTTCATGTTATTCCATTGGTCAGGTGTGATTTATATATAACACATGAGGAATTCAAATTTGGATGGTGTTGGTGGTTTTTTTAAAAATAATTTTCTCAAGTTTCTGTCTAGATTTGCTTTTACATTATTCAGTGTAGAGACAGCAAGCATTATAGGATTTTTTATGACATACTATTACATTTACATATTGGAACTATGTAAAATCAAATCTAATATTACTCAAGTCCAGATAGAAGATAACAGCTTGTTCTGATAGTATGGTGGAACTTAAAAATCAAAAAGAAGTATCACTTCAGATGCTTTAGAAGGATACTCATTTATTACTGTCATAATTGTTGACATTGCTCAAAATTTTTTACCTTCTCCTTTTGGAATTGCTTTCAGAGCCAGCGACAAATTCTTTTGAACATCCAAGTCCCTGGAAGGAAGAGACTGTTCTCTTCACCTTGTACTCCTGGCATCTAGCCCAGAATAGAGATACCTGGAAGCCCTGATAAATGTCTGTTTATCTTAAATGAAATGGTGGCCAACCTTTTTTTTAAGAAAAATTTATTGAGTGTAGATTTAATTTTAGAAAAGCTTAAATCTTTCCAAGACATGTATTATGAATAAGATAGATGATTAAACTGGGCAATACCATTAGGGAGGAAAAAAACCAGATGTGCCTCTCATGTAATGAGACTTATTTTTTTGTACATGCAGCTCATAGCTGGCTGGTGAGGGCGGTTACAAAAGCAGAGGTTCAAAATGTTTGAACAGTGGCAGTATCATTGGAATGAGTTATATTTCGTCCCAAGTGACTTCTTTGACTGGAACAACACTTACTTGAAATATAAATTTTGGTATGTTTATTTAACAATCAGTCTCATTACTTTATGATCATACGCCCCATATTTGCTACATAGATAAAAAAACCTAAGCCTACTAAACAGTATTTTTTTGTGAGAAAGAGTGAAGAATGACTTTGGAGAACTAGAGTACAGGATCATCTCTGTTGAAAGTTGACTGGGACCTTTGTTCTGGATAGTAATGCTTCATTTCATTCAGTTCTCATATTGACCCTTTTGAGGGTGATTCTATAGATGAGAAAATAAGTCTTAAATTAAGTCAGTTTGATCAAGTTACTTTTTCTAGCTTAATCAGTTGTGAACATTTTCATGATTTATCCAATTCCTTATGGAAGTGTAGCTCTATTAAGTTGTTATGTAATGAAAATTAATTTTTCCACTAGTTTTCCCAGTTTGATCCCATGTTTTGTAGTTGTTTTTCTTGATCCTTTAAAATAAAAGCATGAATTCTCAACAGAAAGAAGAATGCATGTGGCTATGTCATGCTTCGGCCACTGTTGATAAATAGATTTACAGTTATAGATAACTTGTGGTGTCACTTATAGCCATTTGTTTGAATGGGTGATGATAACGGTTATTACTGCCAACCAGTAAAATTTAGGAAGTTCTTACCTAAAAACAGGTTGCTTTAGAAAATTATATAAACCAATTGTTTGGAATTCTTTTTTTTTTTTTTTTTTTTTTTTTTATTGTAAACAAATGGGATACATGTTGTTTCTCTGTTTGTACATGGCGTAAAGGCATACCATTTGTGTAATCATAAATTTACATAGAGCAATGTTGTTTGATTCATTCTGTTATTTTTTTCCCTTCCCCCCACCCCTCCCACCCCTCTTTACCCTCTATACAGTAGTTCCTTCCTCTATACTTGCCCCCCTCCCTAACCCTAACTCTAACCCTTCCCTCCCCCCCATTATGTGTCAACCTCCACTTATTAGCGATATCATTCGTCCTTTGGCTTTTTGAGATTGGCTTATCTCACTTAGCATGATATTCTCCAATTTCATCCATTTGCCTGCAAATGGCATAATTTTATCATTCTTTATGGCTGAGTAATATTCCATAGTATATATATACCACAGTTTCTTTATCCACTCATCAATTGAAGGGCATCTAGGTTGGTTCCACAGTCTGGCTATTGTGAATTGAGCAGCTATGAACATTGATGTGGCTGTATTTCTGTAGTATGCAGATTTTAAGTCCTTTGGGTATAGGCCAAGGAGTGGGATAGCTGGGTCAAATGGTGGTTCCATTCCAAGTTTTCTAAGGAATCTCCACACTGCTTTCCATAGCGGCTGCACTAATTTGCAGCCCCACCAGCAGTGTATGAGTGTACCTTTCTCCCCACATCCTCGCCAACACCTGTTGTTGCTCGTATTCTTGATAATCGCCATTCTAATTGGGGTGAGATGGAACCTTAGGGTGGTTTTGATTTGCATTTCTCTTATTACTAGAGATGTTGAACATTTTTCCATATGTTTGTTGATTGCTTGTAGATCTTCTTCTGTGAAGTGTCTATTCATTTCCTTAGCCCATTTGTTGACTGGACTGTTTGAATTCTTGGAGTAGAGTTTTTTGAGTTCTTTATAGATTCTGGAGATTAGTGCTCTATCTGAAGTATGATTGGCAAAGATATTCTCCCACTCTGTAGGCTCTTTCTTCGCATTGCTGATAGTTTCCTTTGCTGAGAGAAAGCTTTTTAGTTTGAATCTATCCCAGTGGTTGATTCTAGCTTTTATTTCTTGTGCTATGGGAGTCCTGTTAAGGAAGTCTGGTCCTAGACCAACAAGGTGAAGATTTGGACCTACTTTTTCTTCTATAATCTGCAGGGTCTCTGGTCTGATTCCGAGGTCCTTAATCCATTTTGAGTTTAGTTTCGTGCATGGTGAGAGATATGGGTTTAGTTTCATTCTGTTGCATATGGATTTCCAATTCTCCCAGCACCATTTGTTGAAGAGGCTATCTTTTCTCCATTGCATATTTTTTGCCCCTTTGTCTAGTATGAGAAAATTGTATTTATTTGGGTTTGTGTCCGTGTCCTCTATTCTGTACCATTGATCTACCTTTCTATTTTGGTACCAATACCATGCCGTTTTTGTTACTATTGCTTTGTAGTAGAGTTGAAGATCTGGTATTGCAATACCCCCTGTTTCACTCTTCCTGCTAAGGATTGCTTTAGCTATTCTGGGTTTCTTATTCTTCCAGATGAATTTCATAATTGCCTGCTCTATTTCTGTAAGGTACGTCATTGGGATTTTAATTGGAATTGCATTGAATTTGTATAGCACTTTAGGTAGTATGGCCATTTTGACAATATTAATTCTTCCTATCCAAGAACATGGAAGATCTTTCCATCTTCTAAGGTGTTCTTTAATTTCTTTCTTTAGTGTTGTATAGTTCTCATTGTAGAGGTCTTTCACCTCTTTTGTGAGATTGATTCCCAAGTATTTTATTTTTTTCGAGGCTATTGTGAATGGGGTAGTTTTCCTAATTTCTCTTTCTGAAGATTCATCACTTATGTATAAAAATGCGTTGGATTTATGGGCATTGATCTTGTAACCTGCTACTTTACTGAAATCACTTATGAGTTCTAAGAGTTTTCTGGTGGAATTTCCAGGTTCCTCTAAATATATAATCATGTCATCAGCGAACAGGGATAGTTTGAGTTCTTCTTTTCCAATTCGTATCCCTTTAATTTCTTTGGTTTGTCTAATTGCTCTGGCCAGAGTCTCAAGAACGATGTTGAATAGAAGTGGTGAAAGAGGGCATCCCTGCCTTGTTCCAGTTTTTAGGGGGAATGCTTTCAGCTTTTCACCATTTAGAATGATATTAGCCATGGGCTTAGCATAAATGGCCTTTACAATATTAAGGAATGTTCCCACTATCCCTATTTGTTCTAGTGTTTTGAGCATGAAGGGGTGCTGTATTTTATCAAATGCTTTTTCTGCGTCTATTGAAATAATCATGTGATTCTTGACTTTAAGTCTATTAATATGGTGAATTACGTTTATTGATTTCCTGATGTTGAACCAACCTTGCATCCCTGGGATGAAACCCACTTGATCATGGTGCACTATCTTTTTAATATGTTTTTGTATGCGATTTGCTAAAATTTTGTTGAGAATTTTTGCGTCGATGTTCATTAAGGATATTGGTCTGAAATTTTCTTTCCTTGATGAGTCTCTGTCTGGTTTAGGTATCAGTGTGATATTGGCTTCATAGAATGAGTTTGGGAGGGTTCCCTCCTCTTCTATTTTATGGAATACTTTGAGAAGTATTGGAATGAGCTCTTCCTTAAAGGTTTTGTAGAACTCGGCTGAGAACCCATCTGGTCCCGGACTTTTCTTTGTTGGTAGGCTTTTGATGACTTCTTCTATTTCAGTACTTGAAATTGGTCTATTTAAATTGTTTATGTCCTCCTCATTCAGTTTAGGCAATTCATATGTCTCTAGAAACCTGTTGATGTCTTCGAAATTTTCTATTTTGTTGGAGTATAGATTTTCAAAATAGCTTCTAATTATGTTTTGTATTTCCATCCTGTCTGTAGTGATATTTCCTTGTTCATTCCGAATTTTAGTGATTTGGGTTTTCTCTCGTCTTCTCTTTGTTAGTGTGGCTAAAGGTTTATCAATTTTGTTTATTTTTTCGAAGAACCAACTATTTATTTTGTCAATTTTTTGTATTGTTTCTTTTGTTTCAATTTCATTGATTTCAGCTCTGAGTTTAACAATTTCCTGTCTTCTACTACTTTTGGTGCTGTTCTGTTCTTCTTTTTCTAAGGCTTTGAGCTGTAGTGTTAGGTTGTTTATTTGTTGAGTTTTACTTCTTTTATTAAATGCGCTCCATGAAATAAATTTCCCTCTAAGTACTGCTTTCATAGTGTCCCAGAGGTTTTGATATGATGTTTCTTTGTTCTCATTTACCTCTAAGAATTTTTTAATTTCCTTCTTAATATCTTCTGTTATCCATTCATCATATAATAGCATATTGTTTAACCTCCAGATGTTGGAATAGTTTCTGTGTTTTACTCTTTCATTTATTTCTAACTTCAATCCATTATGATCTGATAGAATACATGCTAGTGTCTCTATCTTCTTGTATTTGCTAACATTAGCTTTGTGGCATAATATATGGTCTATTTTAGAGAAGGATCCATGTGCTGCTGAGAAGAAAGTGTATTCACTCTTGGTTGGATGGAATATTCTATAAATGTCCGTTAAGTCTAAATTATTGATTGTGTTGTTGAGATCTATGGTTTCTTTGCTCAATTTTTGTCTGGAAGATCTGTCCAGTGGTGAGAGCGGTGTGTTAAAATCACCTAGTATTATTGTGTTGTGGTCTATTTGGTTTCTGAAATTGAGAAGGATTTGTTTGACATACATAGATGAGCCACTGTTTGGGGCATAGATGTTTATGATTGTTATATCTTGCTGATTTATGCTTCCCTTAAGCAGTATGAAATAACCTTCTTTATCCCTTCTGACTAACTTTGGCTTGAAGTCCACATTATCGGAAATGAGGATGGATACTCCAGCTTTTTTGCTGAGTCCATGTGCATGGTATGTTTTTCCCCATCCTTTCACCTTTAATCTATGGGTATCTTTTTCTATGAGGTGAGTCTCTTGCAGGCAACATATTGTTGGATCTTTCTTTTTAATCCAGTCTGCCAATCTATGTCTTTTGATTGATGAATTCAGGCCATTAACGTTCAGGGTTATTATAGAGAAATGATTTGGTTTCCCGGTCATTTGGTTCATTTTTAAAATTTTGTTTATTTATTTGTTTGACACAACTTGTTTCCTCCTTTATTTGACAATTCCTTTAGGATAATTCCTCTCTTTGCTGATTTGCTTCTTTGTTTTTCATCTCTTCCTCATGGAATATTTTGTTGAGAATGTTCTGTAATGCTGGCTTTCTTTTTGTAAATTCTTTTAGCTTTTGTTTATCATGGAAGGATTTTATTTCATCGTCAAATTTGAAGGTAAGTTTTGCTGGGTATAAGATTCTTGGTTGGCATCCATTTTCTTTCAGGGCTTGAAAAATGTTGTTCCAGGACCTTCTAGCTTTTAGGGTCTGGATTGAAAAATCTGCTGATATGCGTATTGGTTTCCCCCTGAATGTAATTTGGTTCTTTTCTCTCACAGCCTTTAAAATTCTGTCTTTATTTTGTATGTTAGGTATTTTCATTATAATGTGCCTTGGTGTGGGTCTGTTGTAATTTTGTGTATTTGGAGTCCTGTAAGCCTCTTGAACTTGATTTTCCATTTCATTCTTCAGATTTGGGAAATTTTCTGATATTATTTCATTGAATAGGTTGTTCATTCCTTTGGCTTGTTTCTCTAGGCCTTCCTCAATCCCAATAATTCTTAAATTTGGCCTTTTCATGATATCCCATAGTTCTTGTAGATTCTGTTCATGATTTCTTACCATCTTCTCTGTTTGTTCAGCTTTGTTTTCAAGGTTAAATATTTTGTCTTCAATGTCTGAGGTTCTGTCTTCCAGGTGTTCTATCCTATTGGATATGCTTTCTATGGAGTTCTTAATTTGGTTTATTGTTTCCTTCATGTCAAGGATTTCTGTTTGGTTTTTTTTCAATATCTCTAACTCTTTATTGAAATGATCTTTTGCTTCCTGTATTTGCTCTTTTAACTGTCGATTGGTGCGATCAATCAATGCTTGCATTTGCTCTTTCATCTCATCATTCAATGCTTGCATTTGCTCTTTCATCTCCTCGTTTGCTTCTCTGATCATTTTAATTATGTACATTCTGAACTCCTTTTCTGTCATTTCTTCTGCCATGCTGTCATTGGGTTTTATTGATGTAACATCTAGATTTGTTTGCAGCATTTTCTTTCCTTGTTTTCTCATGTTGTTCAGATATCAGTGGACCGCTGAGATATTGCAGATTTCCTCTGTTGATTTACAATGACCCTGAAGATTTCTATATATATCCCCTCTTAGCCTTCAGTAGGCTGAAGTCTTGGAGGAGGTTGATAATGCGGTGCTCCACAAGGAAGCTGCCTCTCTAGGAGTGGTGGCCTTCAGGTGGGGTATATTCCCTGCTAGTGGGCAGAGGTGCCTCCACTTGTTGACCAATGGTCATCCAAAGGGGACCTAGGCTGTGGGCTGAGGCAAGGCCTGTTTGGGCCTGAGCCTCTGGTTTTACCGTCCTTGTGGGAAACCTCACCCAGCAGGGAAGACTCACCCGGTGGGGAGGTCTCGCTGGTCAGTTTCCTCCTAGAGGTTCCCCTCAATTTACATCTACTGCCTGGGCTGGGCTGCCTTCCTCTGCAAAGTTTCCAGGGGCCCGGCCCTACCTCCTGGGCCTGGGAGCCTCACCCTTCGCAGATGAATCTCCTTAGGCTGCCCCTCCTCAGAGAATTTGCCCATAGGCCTGGAACCTTCGCTCCGCCCTAAGCCTGTCTCTGTGCGGCTCTTCCACCCAGAAGCCTCCTAGATCCTGGGACCCTGTTCTGCACCTAATCGCCTGGCTGCGTGGCCCCTCCTCTGAGCAGCCACCTGTGGCCCCGAACAATCGCTCTGAGTCCCAGAGACCCGCCACAGGCCTCTTCCTCCAGACAGCTGCCCAGTATGCCGGTGCGGTCACTAGGAGTCCAAGAAACTCACTTCGTGCCTCCTCCTCCCACCAACCACCCGTAGCCCGGGGCAATCAATCACTCCGAGTCGAAGTGACCCTGCCCGTTCCTCCTCCTTCTCCAGATAACCCCCCGGGTGTTCAGGAGCAGTCCCTCTGAGTGGCTCTGAATCCACGTGACCCGCTGCACGGGTCCTCTGGGCCACCGCCCGGAGCTCTGGTGTGGTCCCTCAAGACCAAGCGTCCCACCACGCTTCTCCTCCAGGCAGCCCCCCTGTGTTCAGGAGCTGTCACTTTAAGACCAAATAACTCACCACTCGCCTTCTCCTCTGAGCAGCCGCCTGGAGCGCTAATGCAGTCACTGCGAGTCCAAAGGACCCGCCGCGCTCCTTCTCCTCCTTCTCCTACTCCTCCGGGCAGGCCCCGGGGTTCAGAAGTGGTCAGGGTCCAAACAGCTCGCCACGCAGCCCCTTCTCTGGCAACCGCCTGTAGTTCCCGTATAGTCGCCCGAATCCAAGCGGCTGCTCCTCTTCCTCCTCGTCCTCAGGGCAGGCCCCGGGGTTCAGAAGCGTCGTTCTGATTCCAAACAGCTCGCCGCGCGGCTTCTCCTCTGGCAACCGCCTGCAGCTCTGGCGCAGTCTCTCCGAATCCAAGTGGCCACGCTCCTCTCCTCCTCCTCAGGGCAGGCCCTGGTGTCCTGAGTCCACACAGTTCTCCCCGCCTCTCCTCCCCCGGGCAGCCGCCGGAGCCCCAGTGGCAGCTCCGAGTCCCAGCGCTGTGCCGACCGGCCTCCTCTATGGCGCTCCAGCGGGGGGGAGGGGCGTCTCGCCGGCAGTTCTACTTCACAAAGTTTCCTGCGTTCCGGGACCCCCGTCCCATCCGGGATGCCCCCCCAGGGGGTGAGAGTCACCCGGCTACTTTGAGTTGGTCCCAAGCGTCTCAATATCTCCTCTCTTGAATCCTGAGTTCTGGAGCAACACGTAATGCAGCCACCCTCTAGGCCGCCATCTTGAAAACCCTGTTTGGAATTCTTTAAGTTTATAGAAATAGGTTTTTTTAAACTAACTCCCAGAAGGCTGGTTAATCCATTATGCAACTGGCCTCTATAGATTGACCACTTTCCATTCTCTTGAGAAACTACTTTCTGTCTTTTGCTGTGTTTGTAAAAAGGAGAGCCCTTCCTATATAGTGAGTTGGTAGTGTGCTGGGGGGACTTCTTCATTCAATCAGCAAGGAGGGTTTTACCTCTTTTTTCCCCTCTTAGGGGCAAAGGAACATTTTCCTCCTTCCTGTGTACATAACCCGCTGCCCTAGTGTGAATGGCAACAGCAACCAAGATGCAGGATGCCTCCTACTGTAGGTGTTTTATCTGGAAAACATCAGATAATGTGTTTTTTTACAGTGTTGGTAACTGGGGATTGAACCCAGGGATGCTTTACCACTGAGCTGCATCCCCAGCCCTTTTTATCATTCATTCATTCATTCATTCATTCATTCATTCATTCAGTCAGTCAGTCAGTCAGTCTTTTGAGACAGGGTCTCAGTTGCTTAGGCACTTGCTAGGCTGCTGAGTCTGGCCTCAAACTTGGCAGTCTTCCTGTCTCAGCCTCCTGAGTTGCTGGGTTATAGACATGCCCCACTGCACCTGGTGATAGTATGTATTTTTAACATTTGTTCTCAGACCCTGTATTTCTAGAGTAGTGATTTGTTTTTAAACCAGGTTAAGGCCTTAGCCTAAAAAGTTACTTATACACACATACACACACACACACAAATGGAGAGAGAGAGAGAGAGAGAGAGTCATGCACCACATAATGAGGTTTCAGTCAACCATGGACTGTGTACATGATGGTGGTCCCATGAGAGTCTTTGTTAAGAGTTGTAAAATTCCATTGCCTGGTGACATCATAGCCATTGTAAAATTGAAGCATAACACATTACTCACATGTTTTTAGTGACGCTGGTGGAAGGAGACCTACTGTGCTGCCAATTTGTATAAAAGTGTAGCATATACAGTTATGAATTGTGCATAATACTTGGTAATGATAATAGACAACTGGGTTCCTGGTTTATATTATTAATATACTTCCTTTCTTGAGATGGGATCTTGCTGTGTTAAGTGGGCTGGGTTGAACTGCTGGGCTCAAGTGATTATCCTGCCTCAGTGTCCTAAGTAACTGGGACTATCGGCACTGTGCCCAGCTGCTGAAGTATACTTTTTATTGTTATTTTAACATGTATTCCTACCTCTACAAAAAGTTTACTCATCTATCTCATGTTTATTGCATCGATGATTGCATTATTTTCTCTTGTTTGATTTGATCTTGTTATTTTGTTCATCATAGACCTAGGAGCAAAGACTGTAACTAACACACACACACACACACACACACACACACACACACCCAAGTTGTCTAGATGTATAGCAGGCTGTACCATCTAGATTAATGTAAGTATACTCTGTGACATTCATACAATGACAGAATTGCCTCATGTTGCATTTCTTGAAACACATCCCTGTTATTAAACAATGCTGGACTCTATATGAACAGTATACCTAAATACTCAAATTAGTGAGTTTGCAAATAAGATTCTCATTGTTTGTAGTCCAAAGTTATAATGTTCTCCTTTATGTTAGATTTGAATATGATTTTCATAACTTTCTCCTTCATATTAGATTTGAGTGTTTTTCTTTAATGTCTATTATGTATGTTTAGGGTAAAATTACTTAAGAACTGCCATTTTATTTTTAGTGTTTTTGCAAATAAATAGTTGGAAGAACTTTGGGGCTGTCAGTTGTTTAGTTGCCCTTCTTTTGGTCAAAAGCCACCATCTTGTACTTTTAAAAATTCTTTTCTATATATACTGATTTCACAGTCTTTGAGCTACTAGCACTAGATGCAAGTGTTTACGTATACGTTACTGAGTCATTCTTTTTTAAACCCTTATTTTTTAAGTGATGATTGTAATTGATGATTTTCTAAATTGAGGATAGGTCTTAAAAGTATTCCCACTTCTAGATTAACAAGCTGAACTCCCTTCTTGGCAGAAAACAGTGATTTCTACCTCTGTTGTTGCCATAATATACCTTGCTGTGTTTGCTCTGTTTTTCCAGGGTTTTTTACGCACATTTTGCTAGATGAAGCTGCCCAGGCCATGGAGTGTGAAACCATTATGCCTCTAGCATTAGCAACTAAAAGTACCCGGATTGTTTTGGCTGGTGATCACATGCAGGTACTTTGCTTTTAGTCATCAAGCATATTGAAAGTAACTTTAAATTTATATTTTGGTGTTTAACATTCTGTTTTCTGGGGCTGGGGATATAGCTCAATTGGTAGCGTGCTTGCCTTGCAAGCACAAGGCCCTGGGCTCAAATCACCAGCACCACAAAAAAAAAAAAAAAAATTCTGTTTTCTGAAACACCCTATGAAATTGTGCCATGTGTTACAGATTAAGTACTTTTAAGTATTTTTATACTAATGGTGAAAAATTCTGATATCTCTGAAGAAAAATTACTACTCCACCACTTTTTTCTTCTTTGTTTAGACAGACAATTTGGAGTAAATGAGTCTTATCAATGTTGTTTTTATCTTAACATTTGTTAATTTGAAGCTCATTTCTTTATAGAAAGAATATTTGATTCTTATTTTTTTTCAGCATGATGTTGGGGATTGAACTTAGGCTAAGCAAAGTGCTCTACCTCTGAGCTATACCCCAGTTTCTTACTTTTCCTTATAGAATAGAATTTAAATTATCTACCTTATAATCCCCCAATTTCTGTCTCTCATTTGTTTTTGTGAAGGGTTAGTTTTTTTGTCATAAAAAACTAAGGACTTAATTAAAATTTGTAGTTGAAATATCAAAGAATAGGTCAGATTTTATGTATTTGAATACCTATTTTTATGTATTTGAATACTTATTTATGAGAAAGAAGCACAATTTTTCTATTAGGATGTCTATTTTTCAAAGTTGCCATTTCGAGTTCTTTCTCTTTTGCCACAGCTGATTCAGATTACACCTGTATAGTGTTAGAGCTGTCAGGAAGGAGGTTTTTATGAAGGAGCAAATTCTGTTTTTATTCCTTTGCCTAAAGTAGTTTAGTTTTGTTCTTTATCAATAAAAGGTATAGCCTAGAATTACTCCTTCTACTTTATGAGGCCAAGAGTGTTGTTTTGATTTAGATAGCATTGTGCTTACCTGTAATCCCAGCTACTCAGGAGACTGAGGAAGGAGGATTGAAAGTTTGAGCCCAGCTCAGGCAAACTACCTAACTCTATCTCAAAAATACAAAAACAGAAGGGCTGGGGATGTGGCTTAGTTTTAGAACCATTGCCTAGCATATGCAAGGTCCTGGGTTTAATCCCCAGTACCAGAAAAAGAAATGGAGGTTGTCTTGATAATAATTAAAAATAATTTTAGTCATAATCTGTATGTCCTACCAGCTCATTATTTGAAATAATCAGTTTTGGTAAGATGATTGATGTGACTCCCCCAATGCTGCTATGAGTTGCATTCCTAAAATTACTGAAGTAATCATCATTTATTATTTTATTGGAGAAGCTCTTTATTAACCAGTGTGTACAAACTCTAGGTTTGTGTTGCATACTGCAATGAAGAATTAGAAATTTTAGCCTAGTTCCTTATAATAATAAAAGGGTTCATAGAAATGAGTACAGATTTTGCATGTTACAGCACTTAGCATTTTGGGATTTAGTACATCAGAAGTTTTAGCACAGTGGTTATTTTATAAGCAGGTTAAAGAATGCTAATTGTATATTTAGTTAAATTTTCTCTGTATGTTTGTCTGTTACAGCTCAGTCCTTTTGTTTACAGCGAATTCGCCAGGGAAAGAAACCTTCATGTTTCATTACTTGATCGACTCTATGAGCATTACCCTGCAGAGTTTCCATGTAGGATCCTCCTGTGTGAGAACTACCGCTCCCATGAAGCTATCATCAAGTAGGTGTGAACTGCCCTCTCTGATTCACACTTTTTGCTGTCTCTTGTGGGGGGACTCAGATCAGCTTATTATAGGGACAGGTTATTCCCAGGAGATGAAATGGTGGTCCTACTGTTGTAAATTCTATTTAACTGTATATTTTTTTAAAATATCAAAAGTCAAAGTTGTGATCCCTCCTCCCTCCAAAGGCAGCTCTGGTAACTAAAACTTGAGGTTCTAGCTCTGATGTATATTTTTCTATGACTAAATATGTAATCTATGTGGAAAAACTGCGTGCTGTAATAAAGAAATATACTGACAAACCATATATAGTAGTTTGTTTATCTGTCTCTGACTCTGTTACAGAATCTATTTTTTTTTCTATTTTTTATTTTATTTTATTTTATATTTTTTTGGTACCAGGGATTGAACCCATGGGCGCACTACCTCTGAGCAACATCCCCAGCTCTTTTTTTTTTATTTTTTATTTTGAGATAGGGTCTCAGTAAGTTGCTTAGGGCCTTGCCAAGTTGTTGGGCTGGCCTTGAACTTGGGATCCTCCTGCCTAAGTCTCCCAAGTTGCTGGGATTACAGGTGTGCATCACCATGCCAGCCATGGCATACTATTTTACAGTAAACTTTTTAAATAAGTAGGAGCAGTACACCCTAGAATAATGATAAAAACATTATAAATACATAAACCAGTAAACTAGTCATATTATCATTATCAAGCATGATGTGCTGTACGTAATGTATGTGCTAGACTTTTTAAACAAATTTTTATGTATTTTTTTACAACTGGAAGTGCAAACAATAGGTTTGTTTATACCAGCATCACCACAAACATGGTACACAATTGCGTTCCAAAGCTGTGTTGGCTGCGATGGGAATTTTTCAGTTCCATTGTAATCTTGTGGGATTGCTGTGGAATATGGGCCCATCATTGACCCAAATCATTATGTGATGCATGATTGGATAGTTGTATGACTCACAGAGGGAGAAGTACCAATCAAGAAAATGTGCTGGTTAACAAATTTTCTCCTAGATCAAAGATCTCAACTAGTATTGGACAGTTATCATTTTTTCCTTTTCTCTCTATATTCTGGTAGACCTTACCCACATCAAACCATTGAACAATAGTACACCAGGAGCTTTCTCTGTTGTTTTTGCTGTGGTTTATATTTGAAGAACTTATCAGTATCCTAGGTATTCAGTGTTGATACTAAAATTAACCACTGCAGAAAGCAGTGTTTTTAGAATTGACTGATTTGTGTGTGTGTAGGGTGTGAAATTAATTTCGATGATTGATTACTTTTTTTCTTTCTCTGTAGTTATACCTCTGAGCTTTTCTATGAGGGTAAACTGATGGCCAGTGGAAAGCAACCAGCACACAAGGATTTCTACCCACTAACGTTTTTTACAGCCCGAGGGGAAGATGTGCAAGAAAAAAATAGCACAGCATTTTATAATAATGCAGAGGTACTTTAGTTCTTTTTGCAGATTAACCTTTCTTCATTTACATGATCTGGTTTTGTTGAGTATATAACATTTCGTTGATATTTTATTGTGCATTTGTTTCATTTATATCAAAGTAGTATGTAAAACTTACTCTGTCCTTATACACTGATTTCTTAAGATGAATCTCCTACTGGAAACAAACACTTTGGTTTACTTTTTGTCTTAGTGGTAAAACATAAAATACATGATTTCATATTTTTTGAGGTGGGGCATTAGGATTGAACTGAGGGGCACTTAACCACTGAGCCACGTCCCCAGCCCTTTTTTGCATTTTATTTAGAGATGGGGTCTCACTGAATTGCTTACCTTGCCATTGCTGAACTCAGGGTCCTCCTGTCTCAGCCTCCAGAGCCACTAGGATTACAGGCATGTGTCACTGCACCCTGCAATATAATTTCATTTTTTAAAAAGCCAGTGTTATTCTCATAAAATAGACTGACTAAACTTTGTAGTGCATACTCAAAGGAGTTATCACTTTTAATGAGTTTGACTTGAATAGGAGAATCTTGTGCTTGAAAGAGATCACACAGTTGCAGATAATGACGTTTCTGTCCCATCATGTGGTCCAATTTAATTCTCTTCTAGTAACTGGTTTTCAGAGAGAAAATTGGTAATATGAGGGGTCAGATCAGGCAGCAGACAAAAATAAAAACCTGGTGAAGTCTTTTGGAGCTAACAGGCCAGAAACCTTGTGGTTAAGGTTCTGACTGTCACAAGAGACTTAAGGAATCCTGAAGGAGGCAGGAATGGGTGGTTTTCATTAGGGGAATTCTGATGTCTACTACCTTTGGATCTCATGCTTTACTTGCTTTATTTACAAAGAAATGACTTTTATTATGTAATAGGAATCAATTTCCCTTTAAAAATTGATCAGAGATATAATTAGAAATCAATACAAGAATATCATCAGTACTTGTTTGATGAAATCATAACCCAAAACTAAGAAACTTGATATTTTCAGTTAGGAATTTGTAAATTTAAATTTACATTTAGGAAATGGTAAATTTACTAAAAGGTAAACTTTTTCTTTAAATATTTGTATTATTTAAAATAACTCTTGGGATCTCCTTTGTTGTTCTTGTATTTGCATTGGCCTAGAAATTAGCCATGGTGTGGGGGTTGGAGAGTGGCAAACAGCATAATCCCCAAGGCTCAGTGTTTGCTTTGACAATAGAGATCAGAGTTGAGCTTTGACTAACCTTGATCCTGAGCCTACCTGAGGCTGTCTCTTGGTTGGGGTTACTCATTTCTTCAAAGTGACTTGGTATGCTTTTCAGAAAACTTACTAGCTGTAGTTTTTTATTTAAAATTTTTAAAAAAAGTTTTTACAGACTGCATTTTGTTTCATTGTACACAAATGGGGTACAACTTTTCATTTCTATGGTTGTACACAATGTAGATTCACACCATTTGTGTAATCATACATGAATATAGGGTAATGATGTCTGTCTCAGTCCACTGTCTTTCCTTCCTAGCCGTAGTTTTGAAAATATTTTTTCATATTAAAAAACACAAAGACAACATTTATGTGACCTTTAAATATTAAATATGTAGCTTTAGAGAAATTTCAGTCCCATGAATTATGTGAATTACTGTGATCAGTGTAGATACATGTTGCTCCGGGAGCTTTCTTCAAGGGAAAAAAAAAAACTGATCCTGGTTCACTGCAGTGAAGACATTTTCAGTTTTTGAATACCAGTGTTGGCCTATTTGGGTATCAGTTTTGGCATACTGGGACATTTCTAGAAGCCTTTGACTTTTGTGTGGTACCAGTTGATTCCACAGAGCTATATCCCTCGTCCTTGGTCTTTTCTTAATGGTATGAAGTTTAAAGGTGAAACCCAGTTTTGTTTTGTGTATAGAGTAAGGAGAGCCAAGTGGCACCAAGTGGCAAGTTACATTGATAGGGGAAATGAGATCTCTTCTGTAAACATTCTGACTAAAATTTAGACAGTACTTGAGAACAGATTAAATCCCACTATTATGAAAGTAAGATAGTCTTACACAGACTTAACCATCACAATGAACTTAAAACAGATTGGAATTAAAAGCCAAATTAAAGAATCTAGAACTTCAGGAATACTCATGGTATTTTTGCTGTATGTAATTCTCCTTTGTTTAGGGAATTTTTTAAAGTTTTTTTAATCATGTACTTTATGCATCATCAGAACATGTATTTTTGTTTGTTTTTTTGATACTACAGATTGAACCCAGGGGCACTTGACAACTGAGCTGTACTCCCAGCCCTTTTCTTTTTTTATTTTGAGACAGAGTTTCTCTAGGTTGCCCAGGCTTGTCTCAAACTTACAGTCCTCCAGCCTTAGCCTCCCAAGTAGCTAGGTGCCACAGCACCTGGCAAGAGACATTTCTTGATTCTGAATTCACATCCCCCAAATAATGAAGGGTTCTCAGTTTAATATAGATTAATACTAAACACTAAGATATAATTCTTTTTTTATTTGTTCTAATTAGTTATTCATGACAGAATGCATTTATGCACTTTAACACATCATACATATATGGAGTATAGTTTCTCATTTTTCTTTTTGCACATGTTGTAGAATCACACTAGTTGTGCAGTCATATATGTCCATAGGGTAATAATGTCTGTTTCATTCTGTCCTGCCTATTCCCATATGTCCTCCCCTCCCTTCACTCTCTCCTACCTAATCTAAGGTAACTCTGTTCTTCCAAACTGCTCCCCTTACTGTGAATTAGCATCTGCATATCAGAGAATACATTTGGCCTTTGTTTTTTTGGGGATTGGCTTATTTTGCTTAGTATATTTTCCAACTCCATCCATTCAATGGCAAATGCCATAATTTCATTCTTTAAAGCCCAGTAATATTCCACCATACACACACACACACACATTTTCTTTATCCATTCATCTGTTGAAGGGCACCTAGATTGGTTCCATAGTTTTAGCTATTGTGAGTTGCGCTACTGTAAACATTGATGTGGTGTATCACTATAGTATGCTGATTTTAAGTTCTTTGGGTATAAACTGAGGAGTGGGATAAACTAAATAATACAAACTATAACAAACTAAATAATACATTGTTATAATCATTATTGTGTATAACCTTACTTATTTGAAAATTTCCAAGAGAAGAAAGTGGGACTAGCATATATATAAGAATTTGCTGTATTAACCTTCTTATTTAATATTTCTGACTCTTCATTTCTGTGTGGATTTGAGTTATTGTTTGGTGCCATTTTTTACCCACCTCCTTTGTGTTTTTATTATCATACATATTACTTTTTCATATTTTGTAGCCTGATATGTTTTAGGCAGTTGCTCTTTAAATCAGTTAAGAAGAGAAAGGAGAGAAATATGTTTCTGTACTTTATCTTCTGATCACCCACATAATAACCTTTTCAGCTGTGCCCTGTGTGGATTTGACATTTGCTGGTGACACTTGCTTTTTGCCTGAAGAATTTCCTTTAGTATTTCTAGTATAGGGAGTCTTCTTGTAAGGAATTCTCAGGTTTTGTTTATTTAGGAATGTCTGTTTTGCCTCCATTTTTTTTTTTTTTGGTGGTGCTGGGAATCGCACCCACGGCCTTCTGCTTACAAGGGAAGCACTTTACCGACTGAGCTATCTCCCCAGCCCTTTGCCTTCATTTTTGAAAGTTTGCTGGATATGAGATCATTGGTTGAGTTAGTTCGTTCGTTCCTTCCTTCCTTCCTTCCTTCCTTCCTTCCTTCCTTCCTTCCTTCCTTCCTTCCTTCCTTCCTTCCTTCCTTCCTTCCTTCCTTCCTCCCTCCCTCCCTCCTTCCCTCCCTCCCTCTCTCTCTCTCTCTCTCTCTCTCTCTTTCTTTCTTTCTTTCTTTCACATTGAAATGTGTTCCCATTGCTTACTCGCCTCTGTTGATTATGATGTGAAGTCATGTGTTAATTGTATTAGAATTTTTTTGTGTTGTTTTTCTCTTGTTGTTTACAAAATTTAATTTTGTCTTTGACTTAACAACATTTTGACTGTGATGTGGCTGGGTGTGTATCTGGATGTGTTTATCCTACTTGAAGTTCATCAACATTGGATGCCTAGATCAGTGTTTTCATCAGATAAGAAATTTTTTTAGCCATCATTTCTTTGAACTCTCTTTTGTTTTTGGTGCTGAGGATTGAATCCAAGGGTGCTTTACCATTGAGCGACATTCCTTTACTAAGTTGCTGAGACTGGCCTTGACTTGGGGCTCTTCCTGCCTCAGCTTTCTGAATTGTTGGGATTATAGGTGTGTTCTCTGGATGCTATGAATGTTTTTATTTCTTTGCCCTCCTCTTCTGGTTTCCCATTTTATGTTTGTTGGTGAGCTCGATGGTGTCCCTTTGTTCATTTTTCATCACTGTTTTTGCTCATTGTTCTTTAGGTTGCATAATCTCTATCTTCCTATTTGCTGAGTTGTTCTGTCAGTTCAAATCTACTTTTGAATCTCCTGGCTCAGTTTTTCATTTCATTTATTTTACTTTTCAATTGCTTGGAGTATATATTGCTCCGCAGTGTGACCCAGTGAAGTTGAGTTTTGGCAGAGGCAGAGTTGCCAGTTTGTGAGGCTCACTTTTACCCTTTCCTTGGCAGAGATTATGGAGCAGTTGCTGGGGAAGGTTTGGAACTTGCTCTTTGCTTGCTATGCCACTGGCATCCACCCTAGTAACAGAATCTCTTTGAATGTATGTGTGCGCGCATTTGTGTGTGTGTGTGTGTGTGTGTGTGTGTGTGATCTACCCCGCCATCTAGCTGCTTCCACTGCCAGTGTGGACCTTCTGTAACCCAGACCAGAGAAGGTTGGGATCTGCAGATTTTCATAGGCTGCTGAATCTACACAGAATAGGACTTCTGGGAAGTAGGGGAAGATGGAAGCTATCATCTGGCTACCAAAAACGTTGGGTCAGCTCTCATCCAGTGCAGAGCTGTGCAGGAAAGGGGACTGCACTCTTCATCCAGTGTCCCACTTTGGGTTTCCCTGTGTAGCAGGAGACGGGGATCAATGAACAGGCACTGTCTACTTCAGCTGCTCAAAGTACACCTTCTGCAGTCTGCAGCAGTGTAAGATAGGAGCTGCCAGTGTTTACCAATTGCCAAAACCACGTGGCATAGCTCCTTTACCCTAGGGAGCTGGGGGAGATGGGAATTGCCTAGATGGATGTTACTTGCTGAGACAGTCCTGTGAGACAGAGCTGTGAGGGGTGGGTATAGCTCGTAACTTACTGAGTTCTATGGGTTTCATTGATTAAATGCTTTTCACTTTCCTGATGAACTCTTTGACCAATCTCCAGAGCCTTTATCTGTTCTGACCAGCTTCAAGGATACTTGCTTGGGAGAGAGGTTTCCCTAAGCTTCTCACACCACCATCTGAACTACGGTTTTATCTGTCAAGAATCTAAGGCTGTGAACAGAGGAATAAAGTTGAGAAGTGGTTATATGTTGCTTAGTGGTAGGAACTCTGTGGTGGGGGACACAGGAGAGGTGTCTCCCAAGTTTTATCTACCTGTGTCTAGTCACATGGGTAAAAACAGCTTCTTTCTTATTCCTTGCTGTAGTACACTTAACCCCACCCTTTCTTATTTCTTGTAGTGAAAACACCAACCAGTGTTTAGTTCAGTTTGTTATGCCCAAGAGTCCTTGGGCAGTCTGTATATTTGGTGCCCCTGCTGTTGTGTCATTATGGCAATAGGACAACTGTAGTCTTAACTCTTGTCATTCATTGAATTTGTGTCTGGAAACAGGAACTGTTTCCCAGCCAGTAATCCTCAAGGTCTTGAAAAGACAAAAACTGTCAAAATTTTCTAAGCATGTTTAACATTATAAATTCAAATAGATATTATTAATAAACAATGAATAAATTGTCTTAATACTTAAGCCAGGCAAGGTTACATGCACCTGTGGTCCCAACTACTAGGGAGCCTGTGGTGGCAGGGTTACTTGAGCTCATAAATTTGAGACCAGTCTGGGCAACACAGCAAGACTCCATCTCAAAAGTTGAAGTAGAATTTAAGAGACATGTTTTACAGTGTCTCTTTTTGCTATCTGCTTCTCAGGTCTTGCCTGACCCTGATTTTTGCTATATATGAATGTATATATAAATATACAATTGGGACTCTGTTTTCTAAATAGATTATAATTGCTTAGAAGGCAAGGAACATGTTTAATTAATCTTTGTATCCCCCACTATGCTGTACATTGAAGCTGTTTGATCAATTCATCAAGTTAAAAAGGTCAAATTATACTAAAAATCCTGTCTTAATCCAATAAGTAGGGTCCAAAATATTCAGTTGCATAAAAAGTGGTGTTATTTTTTTGCAAAGATAATGAAATGGTCTAGCTCAACTTGTACCACAAGAAGGTTATGAATTCTGAAAGTCTGTCTCTGATGGAAATTTGTCCCATTCCCAGCTGTGTTTGGTATCTGCTGATGGCTATTGGCTGGCCCACTTACTTATTCAGTCACGGAGTGGGCAGTGCTGTACCCTGCTTGTATTGCTGGGACTTAATGGTGCACTGATTATAGGAGTCTTCGAGTTGGCTGGTTTCATTGGCCTAATCTGGAGGGAGCAGACTGAGAATCACTGCTTATGTGAGGACTTGTTTCTCTAATTTCATATCCTTTTCCTGTTCTTCTCCCTTCACAGAAGTTTGAGCCTGTTCCCAGTTAAGCAGGGAGCCTAGGTGAAGGACTGGGGCCAATTACATTGTCTCCTGTTTTCATGTTTTCACTGGTTGCATTATTGTAGAATTTTACTGTTTGAAATGTGAATAAAAATTTATTTTTCTCACTTGGTTCACACCAGCAAAATGTAATTTCCATTTAGAGGTATTTTTTAAAATGACTTTTGCTAAAATGGGATCCTTTATAAACCTATTTCAGTTACTGTATTCTTTTTTCGAGCACTGGTGATAACTTTAATATGTATGTATGTGTGTGTTTAAAGGTATTTGAAGTGGTAGAACGTGTAGAAGAGTTAAGAAGAAAGTGGCCAGTAGCGTGGGGAAAGTTGGATGATGGCAGTATTGGTGTGGTGACTCCATATGCTGATCAGGTGTTCAGGATACGTGCTGAACTTCGAAAAAAGAGATTATCTGATGTTAATGTGGAAAGAGTGCTAAATGTTCAAGGTAAGTATTAATTGAATAAAGTAAGTTATTTAAATACTTAAGGCCTAAAGTGTATTCACATTTGATTTTTAAATATATGTTTTTTAGTTGTAGATGGACACAGTACCTTTATTTTATTTATTTATTTTTATGTGTGTTGAGGATCGAACTTAGTGCCTCACTTGTGCTAGGTGCTAGGCAAGTGCTCTACCACTGAACTACAACCCCAAACCCTCACATTTGATTTTTAATTCTTATAAATGATATTAGATCTTTGGATCAGCAATGATGTATTCACTTCATACCAAGTTATTTAATGCCAAAATTTTGCAATTAAAGCCTGTTTATGTGTTTATTATATTTTTATATACAAACAAAGAAGTATTAACAAGTAGACTTTTTCTGTGACCACCACTCATTGTATAATACCGCATAATATCTGTTTGCTCTAGTTACCATACTCAAACAGCACATGTTGCTGTTGTAGTGTAAGGACTAATTTCCTTATAAAGATTTTATTTGTAGATTCCCTAAGTGAATAATTAGCAGTAATTCTTTTAAATTGTGTTAATGTACTGAATTGCTATAAAATTTGTGCTTTTAAATATATGAGGCAACACTATGATGTGAGCCCTTAAAAAGCTCAGTGCAGATTACAGCTGTCCAGATTACACTGAATGTGGGCATTTGGGGAGGAACACTAGTTGCAAACTATAAAGTTCCCAGAAGAGACCTAGGATAGTTAAGGTTCTAGAAACTACCATATTATGAGAGCCAGGAATGGTTGAAAGAACTGGGTTTGTTTGGCTTAGAGAAGAAAAGACTAAAGACTGATATGAAATTATTTTCAGATGTTTAGAGACTTGTTATAGAATGAGGTGATGCATAGGTTACTTTCAGAAGAACACAAGAGAAAAAATTTACAGATCAGACTCTCTTAGGTCTCCTTGTGGAATCAACTGTCTGCTCTGTTGGCCAAAGGTTAGGTGGCCCTGGCCCTTCTGCAAGGTGGCTCCTTGTGTTGGGTGGGACCTCGACCCAGGTAGTCTCAAGGGTAGGTTCCAGCAATAACATTTAAATATTTCTTTTTACATGAATATTAAATAAAACTCACCACTTGAACCCTGTGTGTACACTTCCATGACTTGCAGTGCATTCACACTGTTGCACAGCTGTCACCAGGCCCATCCCCAGAACTTCCTTTATCTTCCCAAGCTAAAACGTGGTACCTACAACACAGTAACTCCCCACTCCTCCTTCCCCTACCTCCTGGCCACCACCATTCTTCTTTCTCTGTGAGTTTCACTGTTCTGGGTGCCTCGTCTAAGTGGAATCATATAGAACAGACTGAGTCACTTACATGAAATGCTTGGTATCAGAAGGGTTTCAGCTGTCAGAGCTTTTGGATTTGGGATTTTTGTTCAAACTGTATTTGTTCTTTTGTGACTGGCTTATTGCACTTGGCATACCTAGAACACAAGGTTCATCCATATTGTAGCTTGTGTCAGAGTTTCGTGCCTTTTTTAAGGCTGAATAATCCATTGTATGTACATATAACACACTTTGTTCATCCTTCCATCTGGATGAACAAAGTCCCTGGATACTTGGGTTGCTTCCACCTTTTGACTGTTGTAAATAACGCTGCTAAGAACATGGGTGTGCAAATACCTTTTCAAGACCTTGCTCAATTTTATATCCAGAATTGGAATTGCTGTATCAAATGGTAATTTTTTGAAGAACTGCCACACTGTTTTCTAAAATGGCTCCACCATTTTATATTCCCACTAGTAGTGCTAGGGGTTCCCTTTCTCCACATCCTCACCAACTTTTGTTAACTAGCACTTACATTTTTAAAAATGCAATGTTTTTATTTATATCAGTGATTTAGAATGACAATCTCAAGTCTTTTTAAAAATTTTTTTTTGTAGGAAAACAATTCAGAGTTTTGTTTCTTAGCACAGTACGTACGAGACATACTTGTAAGCATAAACAAACACCAATTAAAAAGAAAGAGCAACTTCTGGAAGATTCCACAGAGGACCTAGATTATGGTTTTTTATCTAACTACAAGCTTCTCAACACTGCCATCACAAGAGCGCAGTCCCTGGTTGCTGTGGTGGGAGATCCCATTGCTCTGTGTTCTATTGGAAGATGCAGGTAATCATGTGTTGCTGATTGAGACACTAAAGAGAGAAACGTGAAGTAATTTGTACCTCTGTGTATACATTTATGTTTATGACCTCTTGGCTAATTAAAATCAGGCTTATTGTTATAGAATATTTGATGAAAATGGAAAAGTATATTACTTTGGGTCTATTTACTGTATGCATAATTGTGTATTCATTAATTTAGTCATTATTTAGCAGATACTTTTGAGTGCCTTCTATGTTCCAAGCATTCTTCTAGCCAGTGGAGATATATCAGGGAACAAAAGCAGACAAAAATCTGTGCCCTTGTGGGGCTTATATTTTATTGGGGAGAGAAGAAGACTGACAATAAACTAAAAAAGAATATTGTATAGTATTATACTTGGTAAGTTTAATGGGAAAAAAAAAAAAAAAACCCCAGGACATTAAGGGGAATTAGGAGTGAATCCTGTGGGGCAGACTGGTTTGTGGTGTGTTCAGAGTAGGCCTTGCTGAGAAGCCAACTTTGGCAGTGAGGAAGAGCGAGCTGTAAGGTGTCCAGGGTGATGTGGTCCAGAAAGAGGAGCGGATAGTGCTAGGGGCCTGGGTGGTTTTGTGTATGTGTGTGCATCTTTGAGGGAGGGTGAATTTTGTATTGCCTGCTGTCCCTCCCCCTTCTATTGTTACTTTAGTTTCAATTTTTTTTTTTTTTTGTTTAGTTTCAATTTTTGATGAATTCCCCTTTGTAGTCATTTCTCTCAAGACTTTTCAATATAAGTAATTTTTGTATCTGGGAAATTCATAGGATCTTAAAATTAAGGGAGTTAGAAGTGGCCATTACTTGTCTCTAGATAGGATTAGTATTCATTATACTGTAGTTATAAGGAACATTTTCTACTAAAATGTGGTTTAAATATCAACCTAAACAAAAAAATTTTCTCTAACTATTCTTGGATTTCTACTAGTTGATAGGAATGTAAACTCTATGAGGCCAGTCCTATTCCATTTGTGCTTTGGAGTATTGAAAAATCTATGTTAACATTTTTTAAAGAGGCATTTGAACAGAAATTTGTAATATTCTTTTATGAAAAGGAAAGAAATAATGACATTCATCAGAGATTACTTAAAATTTTTTATGTGTGGTAGTATCTTTCACAGTAAGTTCAGAATATTGAAAGAAATTTAGACATTCCCAAATCTGCCTTGACTAATTATTTCTTTTAACATGTGAGAATTAAAGTAGAAAAAACTGTCAGGACGTGACACTCTTTAAATCACATTTTCTGCTTCCTTATAGGTGTGGCAGTATTTATTGCCTGTTTTCCTGTTTAGCAGGAAAAAAAAATTTCTTAGAGAAAGGGGTCAGTTTGGGACCTTTAAGAATAAGCTACATGTATTAGTTTAAAACCCAAAAGAAGTTAATTTTCTTTAGAGGGAAAAGCTGTTCACAACAGAATCAATTAGCGCTTAATTTATGGCTACATTAGGAAAAACAACTTTCTTTTTAAAATAACAAAGCTTGAGGTATCTGCAAGTAGTTCTGTTTATAGCATGTCCTTAATTTCTTATTTAAAAAATAGATTACCATTCATTTGGAGTCACTGATGACAAGATGTAAGGAAAGGAATATATTAATTTCCAGGTTACAAATGAATAGAACTAAATGTATTAATAAGTTTACGCATTTGGGTCCCATCATGAGAATTTTTTTTTTTTTTTTTTTAGTTACTTTATCCATTGAAAGTATTTGGTTAGAATGTTGCCATGGTATTTTGCCATTGTCATTTTATTTATCATTTGGTAAGTGATTAAATAGTTTGATTAAAATTTATTACATTAAAACACATATATAAAATAGGATGTTAAAACAAATAGTCACTGTTGGGGAAATAAGTCATTAGAGTAGTGCGAGGCCACATTACTGTTGGGCTATATAAGTAACTGCAAATATTTACCAGCCTAAATATTTTTAAAGAAACCATTACCCTTTCATAAAGTTGGATCAAGCTCTCAGTTGCATGAGATCAGCACTTTTAATCCTTTCACATGAATTCTTACTTTCTCAGTGCCAGTAAGTGAAGAATTCTTCTGAAATCATTCTGTCCAGGACAAATTTTTAACTTGAAACTAGGTCTTCTGATTGCTTATTTCTAACTTCTTAGTTGGGATATGCCAAGAACTTCAAATTAATTTATTTGCTAAGCAGAATATTTCAGGCGACTAATAAATTGGGGGGCAGGAGAGTGGGGATCACACACTCCATAACTACATGGGAATAATGAGGTGTTTTATTTGGATAGTATAATTGTGTCTATAGTCTGAGTTGATGGTTGAGACACGGATGTTTAAGTTTTAATCTTAATTTCAAAATGCATGTAAACCTGGATAATTTAATGTGATTTTTGGGTCCTATAAGAACGGAGACCCCTTTTCCCACTTTTCATTTTGATATTTACAAAAATATTAGCATAATATTCCTAGATTGTAATGAAGATTTTAAGGAATGATTATTGTGTATTTTTTTTTAAGTTTAGAAGTCAGTTTTATATATGTATATAGATTTATATATAGATATATATATATGGATTTTTCTGTTAGTCTGAAATAAGTGTAGTGAACTTCTCCCTCCTTCTCTCTCCATGCTAGCAGTTACTAATATAATGACTGCCGCCTACTGACAGCTCTCCCTCTGCCAGGTGCTGGGTTGTGTGCTTTGCACACTTTGCCTCATTCAGTCATCCCAACAACCTTGCCATATGGCTGTTTTATTTGCATTAGAAATGGCAGCCTGATCCAGAGAGTTTAAATAACTGCCCAAGGTGACAAGGCTATTATGTGGTTCACGCAAACAGATGTCAGACTGCCTTCACGACTCAGGCTCTTTCCCAGGAAGTGATGAATACACGACAGATCCATGCTTTGCACTGAGTCAGGGAGATGAGGGGAGGGTGATAACATGGTGATAACATTTCTCTACTCTGCTCTGTGTTGGGGAGGTCTTTCCTTTAACTGAATTTCTTCATTAGCACATTTCATTAACTTGGGGAAATATAAACATATTTCATGAATATATGTAGAAGGGATATTAGAGTGACCTCAGGACAACAAGTGATTTTCTTATTTATTCATTTTTTTGTTGATCTCTTACTTGCCTAATTTATACAATAAACCTCATCATAGATATACATATATAGAAAAAATCATAGTGTGTAAGGTTTCAATACTGTTTGCAGTTTCAGGTATACATTGAGTCTTGAAAAGTGTTCTTGAGGATAAGGGAGGGCTTTGGAAATGAAGCCCTTTATTTTGAACTTGAAGGAATTTGTGCACTTAATGCACCTTATTTCCACAGCCCTAGTCTCTACTGCAATAAAACCTTGCTTGTGGGACATTTAGGGAGTGGTCCTTGACTCAAAGTGTCCTAAAATTTTGCCAGGATCCTGCTGGAGGGGCCTGAGGAGTGCCTTTGATTTTCTTATTTTTAAATATTGTTTTTAGTTTTAGTTGGACACAATACCTTTGTTTTATTTATTTATTTACTTATATGTGGTGCTAAGTATCTAACCCAGGGCCTCACGCATGCTAGGTAAGTACTCAACCACTAGCTACAACCCCAGCCTGATTTTTTTTAAACTATTTTTATTCAAGTGATTCTTCAGTGTTTTATTAGTGATCCTAGAAGAAGGTTAACATAAAAACAAAACAAAACTTATGTATTCATGTTTTTCTTCAATGATTAAAAGGAAGGACATGTCCTTTGAAATACCTAAGATTATATTACAATGCAGACATATTTGGGTTCCCAAACCAATATAACTAGAAAAGAGAAATGGTAAGCATAAACATTTTAGGGAAGGTGCTGAGAGTTGGGAAGGCTTTACATAACCTTAGTGAATTCTCAGCCTCATTATGAATAGAATCAGTTCTCAAGTGATCTTCCAGTGATGAATGTTCAGAAATGCCTCATCATGCCATGTGTAGCACTTCAGTGAAGTTTTGGGAATTCAGACTATGTGAATAGTCTTGGAAAGAATCTTCACTTAGAGCAAAAAAATTTTTCTACCTTTAAAATGTTGGATTTAAAAAAAAATTTTTATACCTTTACTTTATTTGTTTTTATGTGGTGCTGTGGATCTGAACCCAGTGCCTCACACATGCTAAGGAATTGCTCTGCCACTGAGCTGCAGCTGTAGATCCCAAAATGTTGGGTTTTTGAAGGAAAAAATGTTTCTCTGAAAGTTTAGAAGTGAGAAATAGTCTTTTCAATAATAAGGAATGATAATAATAATGTCGCTAATGCTCTATTTTACACATGAGGAAACTGAGGTATAAGGAGAAGTTAAGGAGGTATAAAGAGAGGTTTGCCAGAGTCAACATAGCTTCTGGGTGATAGAACTAGGGACCTGTTTGCTCTGTCAATGGAAGAATAAGAAGACAAGACAGATTTGAAATATAAATTTCAGATTACTTTTGGAACTTGTTTAACTTGATTAATTTATAGTAAGTATTTAGTATTACTTGTAAAATGGGATCCTTTAGCTCAAAGGTAATTTTTTTTTTTTTTAATTCCTTAGAATCTTATAGACAAAGACTGTCACTGAGCCATTGACTTCTCATGAAATGTGATGTTCTTTAAGGCTGTGCTTAATTCGTGTTGCTTCAGCTCTTGTTTGATGCAGCTGAGGTCATTGAGGGCAGTAAAGGCACAGGGTGTAGCGTGTAAGAAGGTAGCTTAAACATAGGACAAGATCTGGCATTTGGGCTGCCTAAACTGGAAATGAAAATATTGAACTGATATAATAAACTGAGCAGGAGAGTAAGAGCCAGTCCAGTTTTTTCTTTGTCTTGTTTGTTTTGAAAGTTCAACACAAAAGTGAAATGCCACACTATGAAACTAATACTTTATCAGTTAGAATGAAAAATTAAAAAAAACCCAAACTCTTCCTTTTGAATACAGTGTGAAGTAGAATTTTGTTGATAAACATTCATACAGTTGACTGTTGTGGCTATTCCAATCAAAGGGGGTGGAAGTTTATGAACTTTCAATTCTAAGTGCTGTCTTAGAGATAACCCTTCCTCAGGTTTTCTCATGTTACCATGAGAAGTAAACTTGGTTTCTTCAGAAGCTTCTTCAGAATAAAAACGAAGTACAGCTTTTCAGTGTATATTTCTTAGCAACGCACATTTCCATTAGCTGAATAATTCTTGTTAGCTTTTGTGCCTTATAGTAAGAAGTATACATTTAATATGTTGTAGTATTTTTTTCTTTTCCTGTTATTACATATAGGCCTAAAAATTTATTTTGGACCATATTTCTTTCTTTCTCTTCTGTGGTACTGGGCATCGAACTCAGGGCCTGATGTATGCTAGGCAAGTGCTCTTCCACTGCACTGCACCCCCAGCCCCTGGACCTATTTCTTAAACCCATCTTCAAAAAATTAGAAAAGAAGGATAGATATGTAGCTCAGTAGTGAAGTGCTTGCCTAACATGTGCTAGGTACTGAGTTTGGGCCCCAGCAGTAAAAAAACAAAACAAAAGTTAGAAAAGATGGTAGACACATATGGAAGGGAACATGGTTCAGCATTAAACTCAGCAAAGTGTCATGAATATATTAATAGCCCAGTTCTCATACTAACTCTTATAACAAAAACCTTTCCATTTGTGCTTCTTGAAGCCATCTTTGTTACCTGCTGTCCACCTGGACACAAGGACACCAGCTTGGAAAGACCATGTTTTGTATAGCATAATAAAATATTATCTGAACCTCATGTTAAATATAGGTGTGCATATTAAAATAGTCATTTAAAATTTAAAAACCTTTTATATGTTGTCTTATAATAAGTATTTAATATTTTTAGTGTTTAGAGGTCTGTTTTCAAAACTTTAAGAATAACAATATGCAGGGCTGAGGTTGGGTTCGATTCTCAGCACCACAAATAAATAAAATAAAGGTCCATCGACAACTAAAAAATACATAGAAAAAGAATAACAATATGCAACTGCAATAAGTTTTGAATGCATTTTCTTCTTTAGTACATATTAATTTGATTAGGAAATAATCAACATTAAAATTAGTATTCCAACTTCCTGTATCTTCTATAATTTTTTTAAACTCATAACTTTGTCAATTAATGTTATAAGATGTTGTGACAAGCATCAGCTAAGAGAAAAATATAGGAGTAACTGGTCATTTTTAAAGAATCCTCATGAAAATTATCTACTTTGTGGTACAAATTTATTTTCTGAATTGGCTTTCTTGGTCATCCAGCACCAAGCTACTTTGACACTATAAGTCATATAAATATATAAATATTAACTTGAATCAAAAATTATATTACATTATATGTATGTAACATGTATTTACAGTCATGCATTGCTTGATGATATGTTCTGATAAATGCATTGTTAGGCGATTTTTTTATGGGACCATCTTAGAGTATATTTACACAAACTAAGACAGCTATCCCATTTCTTGGTGATAACATCTGAGGGAACACTGTTGTATATACAGTCTATTGTTGTCCAAAGCATGGTTGACGGTGTGTGTAGATACACATATATATTTATATTTATGAGTATGCCCTGAAGTACTTACAATGTTTACATTGACTTAACATTAACTTTGAAATCCTCAGTTGTTAAGGTGGATTAAAAAAAAAATCTTTCTGTATTGGCACTGATAATTGAGCACTGACCATGTAATTTGCATTGATGAGCCAAAATTATTTGCAAGCCTTTTTCTGTGTATCGTACTACTTACAAGACATGGGTATAATTTAAGCACCAAACTTCTGAAATCTTATGATTGGGTAGGAAGATTGCACCTAAAGGTGCAACTGCTGGATTTAAGAGTTTGAGACTGTGGGGAGACAGAATTTGAAATTATCACAAATGGTATGCCTTTATGCCATGTACAAACAGAGAAACAACATGTATCCTATTTGTTTACAATTAAAAAAAAAAAGAATTTGAAATTATCTTTAGTTACTTTTATACTCCTTTCAGTGATCTCATCCTGATCTTCTAAATCCTTTCTGCAGGAAGTTTTGGGAGCGGTTTATTGCCCTGTGTCATGAAAATAACAGTCTACATGGGATCACGTTTGAACAGATCAAAGCTCAGTTAGAGGCTTTAGAACTAAAGAAGACATATGTGTTGAACCCGTTGGCTCCTGAGTTTATTCCCCGGGCACTAAGACTGCAGCATTCAGGAAATAGCAACAAACAGCAGCAGTCACCACCCAAGGTAAAGCCTCCATTAATGAAGCTGAAGAGGTGAAAGAGTGAGAAAAGTGCCACAGCATCAAGGTTTATTGGATTGCAAGTTACTTTAAGCTTTGGAATTGAAGGTTGCATTTGGTGGCCAGCAGTTTCTGCAAGGAATTTGCCTAGATTTGAACATGTAATAAAAATACACTGTTTTTTCACCACCTACTTAAGGTCATAGTCATCCTCAAAAAGTTTTAAGTTGGGGCTGGGGTTGTGGCTCAGTGGTAGAGCGCTTGCCTAGCATGTGTGAGTACTGGGTTTGATTCTTAGCACCACATAAAAGTAAATAAATAAAATAGAGGTATCCATCTACGGCTAAAAAAAGTATATTAAAAAAAAAAGTTTTAAGTACCTGAAAACTTCTGGTATCCTTTATGTAATATAACTTCCCAGTCCCTGTGATTGATAGACCTGTTTTATTTGTCAGCTGAGATGTGAATAAAGCAACACAGTTTAAAACATCCTGTATCTTAGAACTCACAGCATATTATTTATAAGGATTATGTTATAATAACAATATTTGTATAAAGAAGATAAGTCTAATCTTTCATTGATGACTGATTCATTTCAAGTGGTATTTGACATTGAGGAAATTTGGCCATTTTCTTGAAGATTGATTTTGACTTATTTTTGTTCTTTAGAAAGAGTCCTGTCAGAGGGAGTGGGGTTGGGAGAGTTGAGGCTCTTTCCACTTTTGAACCGCAGTTATTTTGGGCAGAGACAGCTGGCTTATTTTCTAGAGTGCCTAAAAAATATTCTCGCTGTTAGCATCCTAAAAGGAAGGTTCTGAAAATGGCACGTGTAGTATTTACCCTGGTATTTTTGTGTATTTATAGTCCTCAGTTTGGTATGAAACGTATTAACATGCATTGAAAGAGTCAGTGTTGAGCTTTATTCCACCTAATGTGTTGGCAATAATGAATGGCTTGTATTTTGAAAGTCTTTAGGCTAAATAGGTATTAGGCTGAGAACTACTTTCTGTGCTAACATACTGCTGTATATTATTGGTAAATAAAAATGCACATAATGTGCAATAATGCTTTAATGAGTTGGCATTATCAGAGGATTAAGCATTTTGAATAAATGAGTTTATTTTATGTGCCAGGTGCTTGAGAGGCACAGATCAGCAAATTAACTGCTTATTTCTCTTATGGCAGGTATTAGAAGAGGTATTTTATGGTCAGAGGAAGTAGGAAGATTCAAGGCAATTTCTACCACGGAGCTCTCTTATTCAGGAGTTTATTGGGTAGATAGAGTGGGAGAGTGGGGAAAATGTAAAAAATTAGAATATAACTCATTTAGAACAGATTTTTGTTTGTATTGTTTACTACCCTAGCATCTGTACCTAGAGCAATATCTTGCTCATAATAGGTGCTTTGACATATTTTTTAAGTAAATGAGTAAACTTAGCTTAAGAAAGAGTTTTGTGTTAGTCAGCTTTTCATTACTATAACAAATGCCTGAGATAATCAACTTTTGAAGAGAAAAGGTTCACAGTTTTAGAGGTTATAGTCCATGATCAGTTGACCCCATTGCTTTGGGCCTGTGGTTGCTTTTCTTGGCATGAGTGTGTGGCAGAGCAAAACATTTATCTTATGTCTGGGGAGTGAAAGAGGAAAAAGAGAGGAAGGGGCCAGGACCCATGATCTCCTCTAAGGCCATGCCCTCAGTGACTTGAAGACCTCCACTAGGCCTGCCCCACCTCTTGAAGGGTCTACTACCTTAGTGTCAAGCTAAGGACAAGCCTTGAATACACAGCCATTTGAGGAATACTCCAGATCCAAACTATAGCAGGCATTTACAAAAGACGAGTGATTTGAGAGAATAGGTGACGTGTCTAGAAGGGACAGCAAGTAGCTTAGGGTATTAAGAGTAGGGCACCCAGGTAGAAACTTCCTGATTTTATTGGTTTTTATTTAAAATGTTGTAAAACCATTGTAACCCTTTGTACATTCTTCAGTACTATAGAGTAACTATAATAAACTCTTATTTGAGCAACCTAAACATCAAGTTATTACTGTAGCTGGCGCTAAACTTAAGCCATGATGCCACAAATACAGATCTTAAGCAAGACCCTGCAGTTTGCCTTTTGTTTTTGTTTCAAAGGTTTTATATTCATTTTTCCAAAATCAAAAACTCCCTCAAAGCAAAAATCCTATTTTGTATGTTTTATGACCCCCTAGTGCCTAGCCCCTTTCATTGCCCATAGTAGATGCTAAGAAAGTATCTGATAGTGCATAATGGTTATGGCCATCCATAATGTGGTAGTTTTCTTTCAATGAAATGATTGTATGATTAAAGCCACAGCAATTATCTCCCAAAATGTATCCTAAATTTTTTAGAAAATCTTTTCCACTGATCCTATAGATATTATCATCTATGTCAGTAGTTCACCAAATTATTTACAACTTAATTTGATTTCATCTCTGTCCTGCTTTCCCATCCTATTACTATTACATGTGTATGCTGGAGAATTTTGAAACAAATCCCAGTTATTTTATGTGCAAGAATCTTAATGAAGGGGGATTTAATTCATTATAGAAAAGTTTGGTATTTCTGAAATGTGATGCCGAGCCATTATAATTTTTTAAGTGTCCTTAATTTTAACACAATTAAATCAGTATCAGTATCTTTAATGTTAGAATAGAATCGCAAATTCCAATAAGGTTCATGTAAATAAAATCCCCACAAGGTTGCATGATGGCTAAAAGTATTCCTGTGCACGCCTCCTCATGACTTATTTGGCAACAACACATACTGAGAGCTGAGCAAAAACCAAGTAGCTTTATTGCCCTAAGATTTCTGTGGTCAGATTTAGCCAAGGTACAAAATGTCAGGGGACCTGGGAGGAGGTGGTCCCTGTCTGGCCTTCTCTACACTCTCTCCAGACATCAGTTATAGGAAAGTATGTGTTTTGTGGAAGCTTGCAGAATTTACATGCAAAGGAACGCATTGTCCTCTTCCCATTTACTCTAGGGCACTTACTGGGAGCAGTGTTGGGAAGTTTTGCAAATATGGCCAGTTTCATTTGAACATGACCCAGAAGATAGATAATATTTAAAAATGGATCCTCCCATTGTTTTACATATTTTAGTTTGTTAGTTGTTTTTCACCATTGGTACCCAGCTGCTGATGTTATATCTCACTGTCCAGTGATGAGAAAATGTGTCAGGCTTATTTACCTAGATAGTCAGGATGGACATGTGGTGGGCCCTCAGTAAACATTTGTTGAATGAATAAATGGGAAAAAGCAAGTAAACGAAAAAATAAATATTTGAATGAATAAGTGGTAGATGACATAAATGACATTTGAATGTAAACAATGGATGACATGAACTACTTTTGCTTAAAAAAAATCTGACATTAATTGGCGTTCTGCCTAAGGTAAGCATGCTTTCTGAGATTTATTATTAGAATGAGTTTTGGAATGACTTTTACATATTGTTATCTCTAACTTACTGCTACATTATTATTTTATTTATAAGCTACCAGTTTATTTTGAATAAACTCAGTAAATCTCCTGCTCTGTATTACCCCCTAAATTAAAAGATGCTAGTCAACCCAGGGTGCTGATGTTTTTGTCCAGCAGCTTCCAGTTGTGCAGTGTAAGTTCCGTGGATTGGGCTTATTCTTCGTATTAGCTTCCATTGCTGTTGTAACAAGTTACCACAAACATAGGGACTTTGAACAATACCATTTTATCATCTCATAGTTCTCTGGGTCAGATGTTTGGACTGGCTTACTTACTTTCTCTGCTCTGGGTTTTACAAGGTTTGGATGGAGGTGTTGACTGACTGGGCTCTTACCTGAGTGGAGCCTTGGGAAGAATCTGCTTCCAAGTTGATGCAGGTTGTTGGCAGAATCCAGTTCCTGCGATTGTATTTCCTTGCTGGCTATCGGTTGGTGGCACTCCTAGCTTGTAGAGGCCTCTTGCTGGTTCTCAGAGGTACCCCTGCAGCTTGGAGCCTGCAGCGGTGCATTGCCTCCTTCTGTCCCACAGAACCTCTTCTACCACATCTCTTACTTCCTCTTACGCTGCACCTTTCTGAGCTACAGAGATTTCTCTGCTTTTAGGGGTCATATTACTAGATTGGGCCAACCAGATAATCCAGTAGCCAACCAGATAATCCAGGCTACTTTCCCTATTTTAAGTGCACAACGTTAATTCTTTTTGCAGGGTCCCTTTTTCCACCTAACACATCATGTCCATGGGACCCCGGCTTATAGTGTGTACATCATGGGGTGCTGCTCTGCTTCCCACATTCTGACCAAACTGCTGTGCTTTTTCTGTGTGGTTTGCTCTACATAGTTGTCCCTGGTTGATGGGTCATTAGCAAGCCACAGTGATAGGTTTGGAGGCTAGAAATCTAAATGGTTTGTTATCCTCTTGGAACTATCTTATCTCTCTGTGTCACTGACTTTCTTTTCTTCTGTCAGTGTGTGTGCCTCTGGCTGCTCTTGTCACTTCTAATTGCTGTGCTTCTGATCTTACCCCCTACTCCTGCCGGCTCAGTGTTTGCCATTTTCTTATCACTTTTTCTCCTTTCTTAATCAATTCTCTGTTCCTCAGAAATTTGTTTTTCATAGTTGCTGCCAGTCACTGTGAATATTTTTTTCTGGTTAATGGACCAATTATGATTCCTTTTTGGCTATTTTTTCTGACTTTTTAATAGTTAGGTCTTAGATACCCTCTACTCATAACCAACACACCTTAAACCTTAGGTGTTTCCTGTTCTGAGTATTTAACATCTCTGACAGTTGCATATGTAGATAAATGAAGCATCACTGTGTTTTTTACTTTAGTCAAGAATGAATTTTTTTTTTCCTCCTATAGACATTATCCCCTTTAGTTTTCTGATATGTACAAATAAATTTTGTGTCTATCTGGAGGAAAGTGGCATAATGTGCCACTTTTCCTTCAGCTGACTTAGCATGTGTTAAATTTTTTCATTAAGAAGAGACTTTTAAAACTGTCCAGAACTTCAAAGCACTGTCTCTCAAATATTGTTTCTGCTCAAATGTTATCATTTTTAATGGTAGAAAAACATATCAGTATAGAAATCTGCCATTGCTTTATTTAATAAATCCTCCATTGATGGACTTTTGGATTGTTAATATTTGTCACACATATAAACTGTGCCATGATGAACATCTGTGCCCCAATCCATGATTATTTCATTTGGATAAATTCCTAGAAGAGTAATTATAGGATTAAAGTGTATATCATTTTTGGTGCTTCTAATATATATTGCCAAATTTCTGTCTAGCAATTAGCTAGATTCTCTCTCAAGCAAATAATTGTAGAGCCTCTTTTCCTGTTCCTTTAGAAAATTTTGTAGTTTCAGATACTATGAATCATACTCAAAATGCCATAAATCCCAAACCATGTTTACAATCCTGTTACTATTTTAAAGATTGTCATCCCCAAAAATAGAATACTTGAAATTTTTCCTTTGAAAAACAATTTTTATGTTTTGTCATTTAATTGGAAAATTTATAGAGAAGCTACAAAAGAATAAAGTTTATGTTTCAATCATGTAGGTTGCATTTTTTTTTTTTTATTAAAATTCATTGAAAAAAGAATTTTAGATAGCCTTCATTTGAAAAAGGAAACTGGGGGCCTAGCAGTGGTATTTGAAATGGCCATGACCTAATATTTGTAAAAAGCATTGACTCAAAGCAATCTAATAGTTACTGATTATAGACTCACAGTTTTTACTTTTAATTGTTACCATTTACATTTAATTTGTATATAATTAGGAAAAGGGTTCTTGTTCTCTAATACTAAACATGTTCAAATTATCATACATTTGTGTTTTTTTTTTTTCTTTTTTTTTCATTTAAAGGGAAAAAGCCTCCACCATACCCAGAATGATCATTTCCAAAATGACGGAATTGGTAAGTGGAAGAATTTTCCTATGAAAACTTGCTTTTATTTATTTATTTAAAAATATAAATACATATATTTATTTATTTAGTTAGTTAGTTGTAGGTGGACATAATACCTTTATTTTATTTTTATGTGGTGCTGAGGATAGAATCCAGGGCCTCCCGCATGCTAGATGAGCACTCTACCACTGAGCCGCACCCCAGTCCCGAAAACTTGCTTTTATGATATATGAGATTTACTCTAGATTTCACTGTATGAAAGAGGATCCCTCAACATCTCTCCTCCTTTTTCTTTCTTGAGAAATCATAAACATTGGACAGTCACTTTGGAACCTTAGTTAATCTTTTATTTTTTATGTCAATGCATTGATGTATCATTTTTGAAAAGGGATCATTTTATAGGCACCAGCATATGAATCCAGGAGTTTTGAGAAAAACCATTTAAGTCTTTTATGCAGCATAAATTTTCAGGACTTATTTCTGTCAAACAAATGTCAGATCATTTAGATTTGAAGATAAAATTTATTTAAATGATTTTAAATGTTGCAGAGTTATGCTTTTAAAATAATAATTAATCTTCATTTTGTATGTGACCATATTATATTGCAAGTCAAAACTATTCTGAAGAATCATATGTTTTCCTGGTCCCAGAGAACTATTTACTAGGAGTGTGTATACACACGAATTTCTTTGTTGAAGAGCACCTCTCTGGCCCCTAAAATCAGCTCAGGCTGATTTTAGAGAACATTGTAAAATGGTTGTTTTTTTAACATGTTTTACTCCTCCACACTGATAATTCTTTGATTATAAGCTATTTTATGGCATATCTCAGAAATACCTTTTGCTGTTGGGTGCTTAAACTATTTTTATCTAGGCGAATATGTACAGCTCTTGAGTGCATCCTTTTTCTGTTTATTTTTCAGTTCCTCCCAATCCTTCTGTACTGATTGGCAATCCTATTAGAGCATATACTCCTCCACCCCCTCTTGGACCTCACCCAAATTTGGGAAAATCTCCGAGCCCTGTTCAAAGAATAGATCCTCACACTGGGACAAGTATTCTTTATGTACCTGCTGTCTATGGAGGAAATGTAGTTATGTCGGTGCCTTTACCTGTAAGTAGATATTTGAAATACGATTGAATATAAAGTAAATAGGTTTCACTAAATTTAGTGACAATCTCAAACAGTGTTCCACCAACCTTATTTTTTTGGTGGTTCTAGCGATGGAAACCAGGTCCTCCAGTATTCTAGGCAAGTGTTCTATGATTGAGTTGTCTCCAGTTCCAACCTCCTTTTTCTTTTTTTTAACCTTTTAAGGTAACTTATCTTTAACTGTTGAATTTTGAAACAACCAAAGAAATGTGTCATTGTGGCTTATAATTTGTTATTATACTCCTAGAGAAATATAGTAAATCTGTAAGTTGGATGTTTTGATTTAGAAGGTTTTATGTTCTTTTAAAATATTTTTCTGAGGAAATTGGACCTAAAGTTAACAGAGCTAGTAACTTGATCTCTTGTTTTGAAAAATGGTACTTTTGTCTTTTTGTTTTTTATTTTTACGTAAGTCTCAAAATCTTCCTGAGAAGTAGAATTCACTGGAGGAGGCAGAGAGGATTGGGTTAGTCTTGTTCTCTTAGATCTGAATTTGAGAAATTCCAGTCCTTATGAAACTTTTCTGCTACTTAAAAACATTTCTGAATCCTTTCTAAGGATATGGGCTTTCAGACAGCTTCTATACTGTATCATAAACCCATTTTTTATTTCCTTTAGGGTTTTAAAATATTTTGTTAGTTTGTGTGAGTGTGTGTGTGTGGGGGGGTGGGGGATGAGGTGTGTATGAATAGTTCCAAATTCAGCAGTTTTGGCCTAGGAAGTAATTCCTTTCATTTAAGTGAAGTACTGTAATTTCAGGTAGAGGTAATCATTGCTAAAGATCTTTGGCACCCCCACCCGCACCACAGAAAAGGGGACAATACTCAACTGCAAACATGCTGTAACCATGTTACAGCCATGGCAGCCATGGAGAGTGATTGTCAGTAAGAAATAGGTAATTCATGCCCACTCCCCATGGACTTCAGAGTTTAGCAAAGTTATTTCTTCCCAGCCTGGCAACATTATACATCATTAGCTATAAATAGTAAGTCTCTCAGGTTTTAAAATTCACTTCACTAGGGCAGAGAGGCTTTTATTATATAAGATTCCTAAGAGTCTGCACGTAATAGTTATATTGTAATAAAATAATAGGAGCAGTAGTTCAGATGTTATATTTATTCCTTTTATGTTAATATGCAGAGCTCATATGTCTAGACACACCTCAGCAACTTTTCTGTTTCTGTATTTTAAAGTAGATTTGAATTAATCAAAAGCACTAGTGGAAGTAATGACCTATTCGAATTAATGAATAAGTGAACTTTAAATGCTATAAAAGAAATAATTTAATACGTATATACATTAAATGATAGACTTTTTGAATTGAGACACCTTAGACTAAATTCTTCCTTCACTTTTCCTCCTGTTCTCTAATTAAGTCTATTAAACTATGTAACCATGCAGTTATGATTTAAGATAATTTTCATGCTAATCTGTGACATGCATACAATTCATATTGAGGGGAAATGATTCAAGAATGTAAAATGATTTAATGCCTCAAGGAATAAAGTCCTTAATTTATTCCTAATCTGAAAAGTGACCCATTTTTTTCTTATACACTAAAGATTCAGGGAGCCTTCTTTTGTTCACCTAAGACATACCAATTTGATTCTACCAATTGTTACCATTAACTAGCACTGCCTTTGTAATTGCTCATTTTGATAAAGTTATCCTTTGTGTTGGTGTACACTTTTTTCTAATCAAAGTACTATAGCAGTTTGCATTCCAAAATATACTTAATGCAATTATTTTATTTCTTATAATAACCTAGGTACCATGGACAGGATACCAGGGTAGGTTTGCAGTTGATCCTCGAATTATTACACATCAGGCAGCAATGGCCTACAATATGAACCTATTACACACACATGGACGGGGATCTCCTATACCTTATGGCCTTGGACATCATCCACCTGTCAGCATAGGGCAGCCACAGAATCAGCATCTGGAGAAGGATCAGAATGAACAAAATCGAAATGGTAGGTTCTATGCTATACACGTGTTCCTGAACTGATGTCATGCAGAGTTCTGTCCATGGTATGATTGTTAACCACGGATTACTGAAATCTTTGAGAGAGAGAATCTGTTATAACAACCATGGACCCTCTCTCCAGATGACATAAATATGTACACAGGTACAACTTTGCATGTAATTGCAGAGGGTTCCTTAGGTTAAACCCTACCTCTTATGATTGGTTTCACTAATTTCCTGAAATATATTAAATTTTTATATTTTGAGTGCCATAAGTGAGTGTCATTTAAAATTGTAAAGAAAAGTCCTCTCCTTCCAATTTTGTTAACCCAAAATATTCTTGTAATATACTAAGCATTAATATTATTGTGGGATAATTGATATAAAATACATATTTCTTATGCAAATCTACCAGATTTATAGATAAGAAAATAATTACCTATTGCTTTTCTTAGTTAAGTTTATGAAAATATAATTTATATGCAGTAAGATTTACCCTTTAAAAATGTATGGTTTGATGAGTTTTAGTAAATACACAGTTGTTAACTACCATTAAAATCGAGGTACAGGATATTTACACCACCTCCAAAAGCTTCCCGATGCCCCTTTGCAGTCTTTCCTGTCCCCTTAGCCCAACCCTGGGCAACCACTACCCTGTACCTGTATTTCGTCTTTAGTGTGTCATGTTAGTGGAATTGCAGGGTATGTAGATGTTTATGTTTGTCTGTGTTGACTGCTTTTGATCTTTCATCAGGTAGTATGTGTCAGTTGTTTGCTCCTTTTTACTCTTTTTTTTTAAAGTACATTTTTTAAAAATAATTTTTTAGTTGTAAATCTACACAATGCCTTTATTTTTATTTATTTATTTATATGTGGTGCTGAGGATCAAACCCAGTGCCTCACACATACTAGGCAAGTGTTCTACCACTGAGCCACAACCCCAGGCCTAGTTTTTACTCTTGATTTAGTATTCTGTTGTATGGGTGCACCATGATGTGTTTATCCACCCATAGTTGATGGATTCATTAGTTTTCTAGTTTTTGATTCTCATGAATAAAGCTGCTATGAACGTACATGTGAACATGTTTTTAATTTCCCCTGGGTAAATACCTAAAAGGGAGATTTCTGTGCATATTATAAATACATTTTTAACTTTATAAGAAACTGGCATATTATTTTCCAAAGTTACTGAAATGTTTTTCATTTCTACCAATAATGTGTGAAATTTCCCTTTGTTCCACATTCTCACCAACATTTGGAATTGTCAGACTATTATTTTACCCTTGCTAGTGAGTATATGAGGGCACGTTGCTGTGGCATTAATTTGCTTGTTCCTAAAGACTAATGAAACTGAGTATCTTTTCTTTGTGCTTATTTGCCACAGGTGTATCTTCTCTGATGAAAAGTCTATTCATATCTTTTGCTCACTTTTTTATTGGGTTGTTTGTCTTACTAAGTTTTGAGTTTTTTTTTTTTTTTTTAATATTCTAGATACAAAACTTTAATTAGATTTATGTTTTGAAAATATTTTCTCCCAGAACATGGCTTTTGACTTTCTCTTTATTTTCTTAAGAGTATCTTTCAAAGAGAAGTTTTTATTTTTGATGAAGTCCAGTTTATCTATTTATTCTTCTGTGAATTATGTTTTAGTATTGTATCTAAAAAAAAAAAAAATCTTTGTCTAACCCAAGGTCACCAGATCTTCTCTTATTTTCTTCTAGAAGTCTTAGACGTTTAACTCTTACTTTAGGTCCATTTTGAGTTACATTTTGTATTTCATGTGAGGTAAGGCTTGATTTTTTTTTTTTTTTTTTTTTTTTTTTTTTTGGGTAGTTCTTTTGGTTTTGTTTTGTTTTGGTTCATGTTCAGTTGTTCCAGCATCATTTGTTGAAAATTCTGTTCTTTCCTCGTTGAACAGCCTTGGTGCCCTTCTTGAAAATTAATTGGTCATATACTTGGACTCTCTTTTCTTCTGGTAATGCATATGTTTGTGTTCATGACAAATATGCTGTCTTAATTGCTATGACTTTATAAAAGTCAGGAAAGCAGGTAGTATAAGTCGTCTGACTTGATCCTTCTTTTCCAAAATTGCCTTTTCCAGGTATTTTCCTTTATACATTTTAGAATCAGCTTTTCAGTTTCTACCAGAAAAGATTTTGATTGGGATGTGTTAAGTCTTTAGATCAATTTTGGATGATTGACATCTTAACGATATTTAGTTTTTTAATCTGTGAACAGGGCATATATATATCTTTTTTTTTTAAAGGTCTTTAATTCCTTAGCATTTAAAAAATGTTTTTATGTATGACTTTTCACTATTTTACTAAGGTGAAAGCTTGATTAATATAGATATTTAGTTTATAATATTTTTTCAATTGTATGTATGTTCTAAAAATTCTGATATGTTCATTTTTATTTAGTTCAGTATGCTCTATAATTCTCTTAAAATTAGATTCATGAATTATATAGAATGATGAGTTTTAGTTTTCCATTACTGAAGATTTTCTAAGAATTTTTTTGTTATTGATTTAATTTCATTGCGATAAGAGAACATTTAGAAATCCTTTTAATTTGTCAAGATTTGTTTTACAGCACAGAATATAGTCGTTGTGGTTTGGATCTGTAATGTCTCCAAAAGCTCAAGCAGCAGTGTCCAAGGGTGGGGCTTTGGAGGAGATGATTGACTCATGGACATTGTACTCTTACCAGTGGATTAATCCATTTAATGGATTAATAATTTGACTGAATTACTGAGAAGAGGTGAAAACTGTGGCAGGGGAGGGGGGATGGTTGGAGGAAGTAGGTCCCTGGGGACGTGGCTTTGGGTACTATATCTTGTCCCCATCCCCTTCCTCTCGCTCTCTCTGCTTCCTGGCTGCCTGAGCAATTTTCCTCCACCATGCCTTTTTGCCTCACCTCAGACCCAAAGCAATGGAGCTACCTGACCATGGACTGAAACCATGAGCCAAAATAAACCTTTACTCCTCTAAGTTGCTCTTGATGGGAGTGAGGGTGGGGGTGTTTGTTTGTTTGTTTGTTTTGGTACTGGGGATTAAACCCAAGGGAGCTTAACTGAGCCTCCCCCTCCCCAGCCCTTTTTATATTTTATTTAGAGACAGGGTCTTGCTAAGTGGCTTAGGGCCTCACTAAATTGCTGAAGTTGGCCTCAAACTCCTGATCCTCCTGCCTCAGCCTCCCTAGCCGCTGGAATTATAGGTGTGTGAGATTCTTGACAGGTATTTTAATCATAGTAATGAAAAACTGACTGATATAATGGTTTGGCTTTGTAAATGTTCCATTTGTAAAGCTTAGAATGCTTTTCAGATGTTAATCACATTAAATTGTAGGGTTGTTCACTATATCCTTACTGGTTTTGTCTCTTTTTTCTGACAGTTACTGAAGAAGGGAATTGAAATCTCTAAATGTAATTCTTGTCTATTTTTCTTTATGTTTTATTAGTTCTTGGTGAAGTTTGAAGTTCTGGTATTAGGTGATAAATATTTAAGATGATGTCCTCTGATTAATTAACTCATTTATCATTATGGAATGACTGGCCTTCTTGTTCCTGCTACTGTTCTTTGCTCGGAGCTCTTTGCTTTATATCACTGTAGCCAACTTTAGCTTTTGGGAGGACTAGTGATAGCATGGCAGGTCTTTTACTTTTAATCCGTTTGTGTCTTGGTGTTTGAGTACATTCCCCAGGCTGGGGATGCATCAATAGTAAGGCACGTGCTCCGCATGCATAACGCCCTTGGTTCCATCCCAGAACACGATTAAAAAGGGAGAAAATATACTTCTGTTCCATAGCATGTAGTTGGTGCCAGATTTTTGTTTTTAATTCAATGTGACAGTCTCTGCCTTTTAGTTAGGTTTGGTTCTGTTATCTTGCTATTGTGGCTTGATAATTCATTTTACAAAATTCCAGAGGCAGTCCAAAAAGATTTTTTTTTTTTTTTTTTTTTTTTTTGCAGTGCTGGGGATTGAACCCAGGGCCTTGTGCTTGACAAGCAACCATTCTACCAACTGAGCTATCTCCCCAGTCCCAAAAGAGTGTTTTTGAAGAATCCAAATCAAGCAGTCCTTCAAGGAACTTCAGAATACTTAGCAATTAATTCTTGTAGACTAAAAGCTATTCACATGTGTGAAATAAATTCACCTCTATCATAATTATGCTGGTTTTGTTTTCTTTTCGTTTTGTTTGCTGCTGGGGATCAAACCCAGGGCCTTGCATGCACTTGCCAGCAAAGTGCTCTAGCACTGAGCTATATCCCTAACTTCTAATTATACTTTTTTAAACATTAATCTTGCTTCCTCTACTATTTATCACCCCTTATTATTCATTTATCCTGCATTTATATTTAGTTTACTATTACTTTTACAGAATATCTTTTAGAATATCTTTATTGGGTATATCAGTCAGCTTTCTATCACTGTGACAAAATACCTGAGAAAAACAACTGAGAAGAAGAAAAGATTTATTTTGGCTCATGGTTCCAAAGGTTTCAGTCCATGACTAATTGGCCCCATTGTTTGGGCCTTTGGTGGTACAATACATCATGGTAGGAGCAAAAGACAGAGAAGATCTGTTCACCTCATGACAGCCAGGAAGCAAAAAGAGAGAGGGGGATGGGGCCAGGGTTCCAATATCCCCTTCAAGGATATGCCTTCAAGGTTCAGTACCTACCTATGGCCTCATGAACTGGAGACCAAACTGTTAGCATATACTTTGGGGGAACGTTTAAGATCCAAACCATTCAGTTTAGATTACTTCACTAAGTTAGATTGACACATTATTTGGATTTTTGATTAATTGCATTTGTAAATGAACAAAGTATTTGGACTTTGTAAGTAGGCAAGAATGCCAAGGCCCTTTAAATGTATAGTTAGGAAGATGAGGCTGTAAATTCCTGGAGATTGGACAGTTTCTTCTGGAATTATTTTATGTTTTAACTTATTCCTTTATTAAGCTTTTGTGTGGTCATTGAGGTTTGCTTCATTTATAAATTTTCTTTCTTGCAGAGAAACTGCAACTTTGAAAACTTAAGAACAAAACCCAAGTTGTAATAGAAATTGATAATAATGAGTGAAAAAATTTTTAAATGTTCTGCTGATTTTGTCTAATATTGGATAGTCAATGGAAATGTCACATTCGCTGGAGAAAATTTATGAGGATTTTAAAATATTTTCTTAGGTAAAAGTGATACAAATAATGCTGGACCTGAAATTAATAAGATTCGAACACCAGAGAAAAAGCCTGCAGAACCAAAACAGGTATGCTCCTTGCATTTCGTGAATATGTCGTTCTAAGGGATTTAGTCTGTTTGGTCATCTTCGCGTCTTGATGATTTAAAGAAAAGTCTCTGTTTTTATGCATATCTTACATTTATTGATTCACATGGATCGAATGGGTCATGTCGCACCTTCACCTCCCACTTTGTCTTGGGCTCTTATTTTGTTTACCTGTGTATTTTTCTCAGATTCTGTTACTCAGTGGTGGATTGAATTATAGACTTTGCAGGGTAGGGTGGTATGTGAAGACAGAGACGATGTGTCACTGACCTGACCTCAGCATGGGAAGAGCGTAGGAGTGAACGACTGTCTTGTCTCCAGTCCCACTCGCTCTCTCGTCACACCCTCTGCCTGATTCCTTGACTTTGTCTGGCTATCCATCTACTTTCCCTTCTTCTGTGCTTGGGAACCAGTTAGAGAAGAAGCGCGCTGTTGACTGGATCGGTGCCACTGCGAAGGCGTGTTTCCTGACCTCAGTGGGTCCTGTGGGCTCCCTCGCCTTTCTTTTGCATGTACCCAGCTGCCTTGCTCAGTGCTCTCAAGCGGCTCTTCTCAAGCCCAGTCGCCTTCCACCTTCTCTATCTTTATTGTCAGGAGTTGACTTTGCTTTAGACTCAACCTCATCAGGATTTCACCCTGTCAATCTATAGCATTAGATATCTTGCTTTTTCTTTGTTCTTAAACTTCTTTCCTTCCTTATTACTAGTCTTGGAGGAGGAGTTCTGTTGGGGTGAGTCTCTCCTCTCCCAGTCACCTTACAGAACTTGCCACTACTCCTCTGTTTTCTTCACATTCTCTTCAGCTACCGATTCTTCTTCTCCTGTGCAATGTGGGTACTTGTCTTCTAGCCTAAAGAGAGTACATCACTGACCTCTATTTAAAAGGCACTTGCTTTGATCTTCATTCCCTTTGTAGCCAGTGCCTAATTTCTCCATTTCACCTCATCTCTTATTTGCTCTGTAACTCACACAGTCTAGTAAAAGTGTCAGCATTTCACGGAGACCATCCAGCTCCAAATAACCACATCTTATGAACACACTTCAGTTCTAGTCTTCCTGGAGTTTTGTTTGGCATTTGGCACTATTTTCCACTGTTGTCTTTGATCGTTTTATTTCTTTTGGTTTCTTTGGCACAGTATTGCTATTTTTCACAACTCTCTCTAATGTGACCTTCTGTTTCTTTTATAAGCTCCTGTTTACACTTCCCATATGTACCTAGTCCTTAAGTTGACCTTTCCTGGAGTTCTGTCACTATTCTGCTTCTCTTGCGTTCTCTGATTGCTTACTATAAACGAGTCCAGTTCATGATGTTAAGTGCCTGCTTCACGATGACTTCCAAACCTATACCTCCGTATTGTAGGAGGAGCTGCTCCATATTGTAGGCAGCCAGGGAAACACCCCAACAGAGGCGATCTGCACTGCAAGTAAACATGGCCCACATGGGAAGGGCACAGAGAGAGATCAAGTTGATCGTGCAGCAGCAGCAAATGTGGTCAGAAGCAGCCACAAGATCTTGTCAGGTGCTGTCAGAGCCTTTGCTGAAGCAAGTGCTCTGCAATCCTCAGTGATTATTCGGCATCAAAACTTGTAAGAACATTGATTTGCCAAAGCAATCTGTTGAGTGGTTTAACAGAGCTGGAAAAGGAAAATTGCCTCTTTCCACCTTACATTTTTTCATGTTGTCACCACTTGTGAGCTTACTCGTATTTTAAGAGGAACCCACCGTTCTCTCCCTTAAAAACCTTAGTTTACCATAGCTTAATGGGCTTGAAAGCAGTATTTATACTCAGGTATTGAATCATTCAGGATCTTGTGTAATTGAATTCTTGCAATTGCCAAGAGGGGAAGCTGACATATAAACAAGTGAAGTTTTTTAGCTTTGTGTACATAGACTTCTCATGCCCCCAAATCTGCCATGCTCTTTATAGTCACTCAGCCTTGCATAAGCTGTTGCCTTTAGCTAGAATGTCCTTCCCTTCCTGGAATATTCCAGTTCTTTGTACATTCAACTCAAACCTCCTTGCCTCTGTGAAGTCCTCTTTATTTTCTGCCTTGGACCATAGGCTCTCATATCATGTCCTCTCTTAGTATCTTTAATTATACATTTACCTGCTGGTAATCCTCTACTGGACTCTAAACCAGGGGTTAGACCAGATAGTAAATCTTGGACTTCGTGGGCCATATAGTTTATTTTGCACCTGCTCAATTGTGTCACCGTGGTGTAAAAGCAGCTAAAGAAAATATGTAAGTGAGCAAGTGGCTGTGTCCCAACAACAAGGTATTTATTTACAAAAATCCAGTGGAGTGGAAAAGGTGTGGTTAGAGCCGTAGTTTAAAAGGCCCCTGCTCTAAACTCTTGAGGGGATAGGCTCAGTCTTATTGTTGCTTTTTAAATCTCCTGCACCAGGCAAAATGCACTTGGTAGACCCTAAATAAATATTTGTTAATGAAAAGAATGTCAATACTATTCAGTGGCAAAACTCATCAGCCAAATCAGTTATGTGATAGTGATGTAGTACCTGATTGTCCTTTTCAAAGTTGTTTTAAGTTGAGATAAAGTTTTTAATTAATATTGATGTATGTGAGGAAGTAGATTGTGTGTGTGTATGTGTGTGTGTATAAACAATAAAATCGGAAGGCAAGAACACATTTTATTGATATATTTCAGAAGGAAGTAAGTGATTATCTTTCTAAGGAAGAAAGTGTGAAGTTAAAGAAAATGTTCTTGAAGAAATTAAAGTGGATATGCTAATAAAATGGCAGTATCTTTTCTTACGACTAAAATTTAATATGCTTTTTTCCCTGTGTTGCTTTTTTAATTTAAAAAGTATTTCTCATTTCATTGTCAGAAAATGATTGATTCAGTACCCAGCACTTCTGCTTTCACTGCTGAGAGTAAATCATATCCATTAAAAGTGTTAGGTTTGGGAAAAGGAGAGCCACTGAACTTGGATTTTCTGCAGCCTAAAGGCTTCTTATTTTTTTCTAGGTTGATTTGGAATCAAATCCACAGAACAGAAGTCCCGAATCACGTCCTGGTGTTGTTTATCCCAATACCAAATTTCCTCGCAAAGATAATCTCAACCCAAGACACATAAATCTTCCTCTTCCTGCTCCACACGCACAGTATGCGGTCCCTAATCGCCATTTTCATCCCCTTCCCCAGCTACCAAGACCACCATTTCCAATTCCACAGCAGCACACTTTGTTAAATCAGCAACAGAATAATTTGCCTGAACAACCAAATCAAATGCCACCCCAACCAAATCAGGTGGTCCAGCAGCCAAGTCAGTTGACTCCGCAGGCCCAACAGCCACCTCCTCAGCTTTCTCCTGCATATCAGCCAGGACCCAACAGTGCTTTTTTTAATAACACAGTTTCTCATCGACCACAGTCTCCTCCTGCAGAGGCTGTGATCTCTGAGCAGCAGCCCCCTCCCATGCTGCAGGAAGGCCACAGTCCTCTGAGAGCCATTGCACAGCCTGGCCCCATCCTTCCTTCACATCTAAATAACTTCATTGACGAGAATCCCCCAGGATTACCTATAGGAGAGGCTTTAGGTAAGTTTCCATATTGCTGCTAGATGTGAAAAGTTCAGAGAGTCTTTAAAATGACCTGTACTATATAATGTTAATCTAGGTCAGGATTGAGTCAATTCTTTAGTGCCAGCAAAAACCAACCACTTAGTGGGATAATCAGAATCCAGTTCCAAGTGCTGTTTATAATACTATCAGTTGATGTCAACTTACATCATAAAGCAAGTGAGGGAAAAAAATCATCATAACCGGTTTCTGGCAAATTTAGAAAGCATTTATTTTCTACCACAATCAAATTGTATTTATTTCTTTGCCTTTCTGGAGAACTTGGTTGTAAAAACTCTCGATAAGAGTTGGGGCTATGTCTCAGTGGTAGAGCACTTGCCTAGCACATGTGAGGCACTGGGTTTGATCCTCAGCCCCACATAGAAATAAATAAGTAAAATAAAGCATTGTGTTCATCTACAACTAAACAAACAAGCAAACAAACAAACAAAAAAATACAACCTCTTGATAAAATTAACTTGAAACCCTGACTGCATAACAACCCAGTGTTTTCAAACGTTTCTGCAGATCGTATACATGGGAATGTAGCTCTAGAAACATTAAGGCAGCAGCAGGCACGACTACAGCAGTGGAATGAGCACCACGCCTACCTGAGTCAGGGCGGCATTGCATACCCGCACCACCACCCTCACCTCCAGCACCTTCCTCAGCCGCCCATCGGACTCCATCAGCCACCAGTGAGGGCAGACTGGAAGCTCACCAGCAGTGCCGAAGATGAAGCAGAAACGACATTCTCCAGGTACTCTAGCAGGTCCCCTCTATTCTCTTGTGATTCAGTTTTACACTGGAATATTGTCTCAGGACACCGAATGCTGGCCTTCTTGGCACATGCTACAAAAGTCCCTTGATTGACTAAAAATATGGAGAATTCATTTAGAAGTAACTCTTGTACAGATGTGGGCGTGGATGGCCTACTCTAGGTTACAGATTAATTTGGTCCCTTGCTATGGTCTCTTCTACAAGAGAAATGTACCATTGCTGAGGATGTCTTTTTGAAGGTTTGTTTTTTTTCTTTCTTTCTTTCTTTTCTTTTCTTTTTTCTTTTCTTTTCTTTTCTTTTCTTTTCTTTTCTTTTCTTTTCTTTTCTTTTCTTTTCTTCCCTTTTCTTTCCTTTTCTTTTTCTTTCTTTTTCTTTTCTTTTTTTTTTGTTTTTGTATTCAGTAGTAATAAGGACTCAAGTAGACTATAAATTCATTAATTTTTCTTTCTGTTAGCACAGACTTCAGCCTTCTTTTAACCACAGGTACTGTGAGTAGTCAAAGCACTAAACTTGTACTATAGCCAGCATCATGTGAATGTTATAGAGTGTTAGCTAATCCCTTCTGAGTGACATCCACCATCTTTTATAACTTCCAGTTATAAAGTGGAGGCAAGGAACTGATACTTTTAATACAAAGGGGAAAGGAATTAATTACCAGCCAGGTTCTTGGCATAGTTAGTGTCTTCTGAGTGTTAATGCTTATATTTGAGATTACTTAGTGCTGGTTCTAATGAAGTATTATGATTTGATTTGTAAAATTATCCACGTAGTTGACTAAGCTCTTCTTAATGGAACCTGTCCTTTATTTGCTATTCATGTTTCATCATCTTTATATAGGTTTCAAGACTTAATCAGAGAGCTGTCTCATCGTGATCAAAGTGAAACTCGAGAACTAGCTGAAATGCCACCACCTCAATCAAGACTTTTGCAATATAGACAAGTTCAGGCTAGAAGCCCACCAGCAGTCCCGTCTCCCCCATCCAGTACAGACCACAGTAGCCACTTTTCTAACTTTAACGACAACAGCAGAGACATTGAAGTAGCCAACAACCCAGCATTTCCGCAGCGCCTTCCTCCCCAGATATTCAGTTCACCCTTCTCGTTGCCATCTGAACACCTTGCCCCTCCTCCCTTGAAATACCTGGCACCTGATGGAGCATGGACTTTTGCTAACTTGCAACAGAATCACTTAATAGGGCCAGGCTTTCCCTATGGCCTACCTCCATTGCCTCCCAGGCCACCACAGAACCCTTTTGTACAAATACAGAATCACCAACATGCTGTCGGTCAAGAGCCATTTCACCCCTTGTCATCTCGAACAGTATCTTCTTCTTCGCTCCCGAGCTTAGAAGAGGTAAATGTCTTTCTTCTTCTTTTACTTTTTTTCATGTTGGGATTACTTGATTGTGAACAATACCAACATATTGATACGATAATAGGAACCGCCAGATCTTGTTGAATTTAAGTCTTTTAAAGATAATTCTTTCTTGAAAATTATTTTAATTTCTACCCTCTTGTGATATTTCAGATTCTGTAGTGATTACTGTTGTTGAAACATGAAGCCCCTTGAGAATCTTTTATTACTGTTTTGGGACATTTGATACCTGAGCACTCTAATATTCAAGTTGCTTTGTCCTTTTTATCCTGAGGAAGTTGTTTTTAGTGATTCTTTTTTTTTTTAATTTAACTTTTTAAGTTAGCTCTGTTAATTAGTGTTTCCCAAAGATGTTGACTTTTCAGCCAGTGGCCAGTTCCAAGTGACAATTCTCTTTTTCCTGTCACATGTCCTGGTGTTTTGGATTAAACCAAAGTGGTAGATGCCCAATGAGAGACTGATTCCCAGATGTGGGAATTTGCAGGTGTTTAACATACTAAGAATTTTGGGTAAACTGAATTTTTATCTTAAAATACCTACACATTCCAAAATAACATCTTTATGGACCTTTAGTGATATGAAAAAAATTTAGTAATTTAGGTTATAAAACTTCCAAAATGATACTACATGGTGTAGACTATAAAAATTTTATCTAGTTCTTCCCAATAACCTTGTATTGATTAAAGAAAAGAATGTGTAAAGCTGATTGTGGTTATTATCAATCATAGATACCTACTTAAAACAGGACAAACATTTCTAATATTGATAGATGAAAAAAAATCAGCTTCATTTTGGCAGTTCTTGACTGATTTTTAAAGCCATTTCAAATATTTGATAAACATTTTATAAATTCTCTGCTATAGATGCTGATTAAAAAGTCAGTTTCATAGGGAAAGTTCTGTATCTTACTTGAAGGATTTGGCAAATAATAGGTTCAGATTGTTCCAATATTGATGTACTCATTCTGTGTAATAACTGTCATTAAAATAACTTAATTGTGCCAGTCATGGTGGCACATGCCTGTGATCCCAGCAATTCCACAGGCTGAAACAGGAGGACCACAAGTTTGAGACCAACCTCAGCAACTTTGTGAGGCCCTGCCTCAAAATAAAAAAATAATAATGAGGACTGGGGTATAGCTCAGTGGTAAAGCACCCTTGGGTTCAGTCCTCAGTGCCAAAAACAAACAAGCAATTTAATTGTATCTTTGGCTTCAGAAGTAAGTTGTAGCATACTAAAGCTGCATATGTATTTATTGTGAAAATATTTTGGAACTATACTTTACAAAAATTTAACACATATCTGGCATTATTTCAAATTAAAATGGAATGGCATTATAACTGGGCAGTTATATAATTTTCAGTTAGTGATGTTCTATTTATCTATGATGAAATTCATATAACTTAAACCATTTTAAACATCATAAAGCATACAATTTAGTGGGTTTTTACCATATTTACTGTATTGCATGACCATTACCACTATCCAATTCCAGAGTATTTCATTGCCCCTGAAAGAAATCCTGTACCCATTAAAGTAGCACATTCCATTCTCTCCTCTCCCATTCCCTACAACCACTAATTTACTTTGTCTCCATGGAGACATTTCATATCAATGGAATCATATAATCTGTAACATTTTGTGTCTGGTTTTCAAAATGCATCATTTTGAATGTATCGCTATTTCATTCCTTTTTATGGATGAATAATTTTCCATTCTATGGCTTTGTCACAATTTTTTCATCGGTTGATGGACATTTGGATTGTTTCCATTTTTTGGCTGTTATGAATAATGCCACTAAGACCATTCGTGAACAAATTTTTGTGTGAAAGCATATTTTCAGTTGTCTTGGGTGTGTAGGAGTGTATCTAGTAGGAACTGCTTGAGTGTGTATCTAAGAATATAATTCCTGGGTCATATGTTTAAGTTTTTGAGGAACTGCTAAACTTTTTCACAGTTCTTTGCACCATTTTATGTTCTCACCAGCAATGTGTGGGGATTCTCATTTCTCTGCTCCATATACTTATACCTTTTTGATACTAGGAATTAAACCCAGTGGCACCTAACCACTGAGCCATGTCCCTAGCCCTTTTTACTTTGTATTTTGAGACAGGGTCTCACTAGTTACTGAGGCTGGCTTTGAGTTTTCAATCTTCCTGCCTCAGCCTCCCAACCCACTGGGATTATAGGCATGTGCTACTGTGTCTGGTGTGCATACTTCTAAAAAATTACTGTTACAGCCACCCTGTTGAATGTGAAGTGGTTTCTCATTGTAGTTTTGATTCACAGTTTTATAATGACTAATGATGTGGAACCTCTTTTTGTGTACTTATTAGTCATCTGTATATTTTCTTTGGAGAAATGTGCATTGAAATCCTTCAGCCATCTTAGTAAATGGTTATATTTTTGTTATTCAGTTGTAATAGTTTTTCATATATTCTGGATATTAGATCCTAAATTAACTCACATATGATTTGTAGTTATTTATCCTACTCTGCAGTTATTTGTCCTGCTCTGTAGTTTATCTTTTCACTTTTTATAGTGTCCTTTGATGAACAAAAATTTTTAATTTGGACATAGATAAATTGGTGTTTTCTGTGGTTATTTGTGCTTTTGATATCATATCTAAGAAATTGTCTAGTCCAGTATCACAAAGATTTACTTCTACATTTTCTTCTCAGAGTTTTGTAATTTTACCTTTTATATGCTTAGTTCTTTGATTCATTTTGAGTTAATTTTTGCATGTTGTGTTATGCAGATGTTGAATTTATTCTTTTGCATGTGGTTATCCAGTTTTCTCAGCACCATTTGTTAAAAAGACTCCCCTTTTCCTATTGAGTGATCTTGGCAACATTATCAAAATCAGTGGGCCATTACCAAAAAAATGAGTGGACCACAGATAGCGAGTATATTTCTGGGCTTTCAGTTCTATATGAAATTGATCTGTTGTCTGTTCCTGTGCCAGTCTTTTATTTTTTAAAATATTAGTTGTAGATGGACATGATCTTTACTTACTTGTTTTTATGTGGTGCTGAGACTTGAACCCAGTGCCTCACAGGTCCAGACAAGCTCTTTACCACTGAGCCCTGGCCACAGCCTGTACCAGTCTTTTATACCTTAGCATTTTACACTGTCTTTTGTCTGTAACGTTGTTCTAAGTTTTATAATGAGAAGTTTGTTTTACTTACTCTGGGTTCTTTTTTCATATGAGTTTTAGGTATTGCCCTCTTAGCAACATTAGGTTTTCTAGGATCTGAACATGGGACATCTTCCCATTTATTTAGGTCTTTTAAAAATTTCCTTCAGCAGTGGTTTCTGATTTTCCAAGTATAAATCTTTGACTTCTTTTATTAAATTTATTCCTAAGTGTTTTATACTTTTTCATATTATAAATGTAATTGTTTTCCTAATCTCATTTTTTGATTGTTTATTTGTGTTTATGAGTATGTTTGGTTTATATTGATTACATCTCTACAGTGTTCCTGAACTCTTAAGAGTCACTCTCATAACTTTCTTGTTTTTACCTAATTGTCCTGGCTACATACAACCTCTCCAGTACAATTATTTCTTTTTATTTTTCATTTCAGCCTGGGAAAATTAGAAAAAAGCAAGAATATCTAGAGTGAGCATTCCAAATTTCCTCCAGCTGTTGATTTCTAGTTTCATTTGATTGTGATTTGACAATGCTCTCTGTATAATTTCAGTTTTTTAAAAAATTTATTGAGTCTTTTTTGTTGCCTAACATGTGGTCCTCTCTCTTGGAGAATGTCTCGGGTGTACTTTAGAATGCCATTTTGCTCTTGTTGGGTGGCATATTCATAGATACATGAGGCCCATTTGGTCTATAGAGTGTTCAGAATTTTTATTTCCTTTTGATCTAGGAGTACAGTATTAAAAACTTCCAAGTTTTATGTTGATCTCTCTTATTTTCCCCTTAATTCTGTTTATTCTTAATGTATTTTGGGGCCTCTGTGGTTAGAGTTGTTTTTATCTTCTTGATGAACTGACTTTATGATTTTCCAATTATCCTTTCTCTTTCAACAGTTTTTGTCTTCAAGTATACTCTTTTCTGATACTAGTATAGCGACCCCTGCTGTCTTTTGGTTATTGTTTGCATAGAATGTTTTTTTCCATCCTTTTACTTTCAGCCTGTTTATGTGATTGAATTATAAGTGAATGTGTTATAAATAGCATTTGGGTGGATTGTGTATTTTTTTCCCCATTCTACCAATTTCTGTCTTTAAATTTTAGAATTTGATCATTTAAATTTAATGTAATTACTGATAAAAAGGACTCCTGACATTTTTATATTTATTTTCTATATACCTTAACATCTTTTTGTTCTGCATTTCCTTCATAACTCTCTTTTGTGTTAAATGTATTCTATTGTACCCTTGTAACACTCTTCTCTTTTCCTGTAGTATGTGTTTTTATAATATTAGTAGTTGGCTTGGGGTAAATATTTTCATTTGTAACAAACTAGTTCCAATTAATACCAATTTGTGTGTGTGTGTGTGTGTGTGTGTGTGTGTGTGTGTGTGCTTACGCACTGATAATTGAACCCCAGGTGTGTGTGTGTGTGTGTGTGTGTGTGTGTGCTTGCGCACTGATAATTGAACCTCAGGTCTTGTACACACTAAACATGCACCCTACTGTAGAACTAAGCCCTCTGCCCTTAGTACCAACTTAATTTTAATAGTAAACAAAAACTTTATTCCTGTATACCTCTGTTCTCTTCCTCTTTATGCTATTATTGTCATAAATTATTATTATTATTATTTATACAGTGGTCCCCATCAATGTAGATTTGTAATTATTGTTTACGCATTAGTGTTTCAAATTACATAGGAAAAAAAGAGGAATTACAAACCAAAAATATATTGACTTTTATATTTAACCTTTGTAGTTACCTTTTCCATTGTCTTTTATATTTTTGTGTGGATTTAAGTGCTGTCTAATGGCCTTTCATTTCAGCCTGAAGGTATTATAAATGTCTTACCATTTCTTGATGGGTAGGTCTATTAGTAAAGAACTCTGAATTTTTATTTATCTGAGAATGTTCTAGCTTCACTTCCATATTTGAAGGATAGTTTTGCTAGATATAGAATTGACGGACAGTTTATTTAGTGCTTTGAATAGGTTGACCCACTGCCTTCTGGTCTTGCTGGTTTCTGATGAGAAATCAGCTGTTCATCTTACTGGTGATTCCTTGTACATAAGTAGCTGCTTCTTATTGCTTTCAAGATGATCTCTTTAACTTTCAACCGTTTATGATGTGTCACTGTGAATCCTTATATATGTGTTCTACTTGAAGTTCACTGACCTTCTTAGATGTAAGTAGACGTATTAATGTCTTTTATCAGGATGGGTATGTTTTGATGTTCTTTCTGATAATTTCTCTCCTTCTGGGCTTCTCATTATTGAATGTTGGTTTGCTTGATGGTGTCTCACAGGTCTCAGCTCTATTCATGTTGTTTCCTTCTTTTTCTTTTTCTCAGGCTAGTCAGTGTCAATTGACCAGTCTTTCAGTTTGCTGATTCTTTTTTCTTCCTGTTTAAATCTGCTGTTGAACCCCTTTGGTAAAATTTTCACTTCAGTTGTACTTTTTCAACTCCACGGTTTCGGTTTGATTGCTTATTTTAATTCCTGTCCTTCAATGGTATTCTCTTTTTAGTGAGACATCATTCTCATAGCTCCCTTTAATTGTTTTTGTCTTTGTTTTTTGGTGATGCCAGGGCTCCAACCCAGGGCTTCGCCTCTGTTAGGCAAGTGCTCTACTATTGAGCTACATCCCCAGCCCTCCTTTAGTTTCATACATGTGGTTTCTTTAGTTCTTTGAACATACTTAAAATAGCTAATTGAGAGTATTATGTAGTAAGTCCAATATCAGGACTTCCTCAAGATCAGTATCTGATTGCATTCATGCTTTTGAGCAATTATTTGCCCCTTTAGCCACACTTTCTTTTTTGTTTGCATGCCCCATAGCTTTCTGATGATAACTGGACATTTTATATAATATGGTGACTCTGAAAAGTATATTCTCCCTTCCCAGGGTTTGTTACAATTGTGATTTTTGTTGTTGTTGTTGTTCATTGATTGTTCTGATTTAATTTTTGAAGTCTGTTTGTCATGTGTGGTCTCTGAAGTCTTTATTCTGTTAGCTTGATGGTCAGCTAATTGTTGCATAGAGATTTTCTTAAGTGAACCAAAAACACCTTTCAGGTTTTGCACAGGTATTTGTGTGTGTGTATGTGTGTGTGTGTTTGAGCACACTTTCAACACTCAGCTAGTCAGCTTATACCTCTGCCTTAGCCTTCACCTCTTGTTTCCAGGAACTTCAACATCAGCCAGAGGTGAGAATTAATGACTCTTTCAGGCCTTTCCTGAGCATATGCCCAGCATCTGTGTAGTAGTCTAGATTCCCAGGAGCACATCAGAGCTTTTCAAAGATCTTGTTCCCTAAACATCTCATTCCCCAGACTTTCTTCCAAACTTTTTTTTTTAATCCAACTGTAATCCAGTTCATTACAGCAGCAACTAAAATATTTACCCACTGTAATGGTGTTTAATATGGCCCTTTCAGCACTGATGGAGTTTCGAGTTAGACAGGATGAGGCGGACCTTTTGCTCTTGGCTTCTAGAGAGCCATGATACAAGTCTAGAATGAGACCCATTTTGCTCCCTCTGGAACTCGTGCAGGGTCTTATTTTCAAGGCTGCCTCTGAGATGGAAAACAGAGGACAGGACTAGAATAAATTAAATTCCCAGGAGCCTTGCTATTCTTATTAAATTCCCTTTTTTATCTTCATTAACCGTTTCATTTGTCACTGCAAGCTTTTAGTTTCCTGTAGTCCCCACAGATTGTTTGATACCTTTGCCAGGATTATCATTGCATTTATGGAAGCATAGACTTTGGAGTTCCTTACTCTACCATCTTTGTTGACACTGTGATGTCTTAACCTGCTAAGTGAGCTCCATAACACATAGGTGGAACCATGTGCCAAATTATTTATAAAATTTTGTACTTTACTGTATAATACTTTATACTAAATAATCTACTTATTGATCTTTAAAATTCCTTATTTTTGGAATTATAAGTTCTTTGTACCCTGGTGCTCTCAATATTTGGTATTTTCATGTTGTTGTGAGCATATAAATAAGTATCTTCAATTGTCATGGAGTTCTTTTGCTCTGGAAAAACATTTGATTACCTTTATTTTGACGCACAAGATTCACAAACGATGACTAACATGAACTCTGAAAATATTATTTTACAAGGAAAATATTTTTTTACCACATTGCAGATTTTGACATTTTTGGTATGTTAGGATAACTTGTGTGTGTTTAAAATGATTTTGCATGAATCATTTCACAGAATGAATGGTCTTTGTTCTCACAAACACCATATAACAAAATGTTACTTGTTTTGATAATTTCTTTAACATTAGCAATACAGAGAACTGTCTTACTTCCCTCCCAACTATGAATTCTTATTGCCAGAAACCTTGGTAGATTAATCACATATGGGATAAAAATATCTAGAGGTGAGCTTAATGGTTAACTTGAATGGAGATGGTTTTCTTCATATTTTGTTTCATTAGTTTTTTTTAATATATTAATTTTTATTTTCTTTTGATAAATGAAATACATGGTCAGCAAGCAAAATGTAGACGTTAGAAAAATTATTAAATTTCACTATAAAAAGCTGCCATAACATTTAGCCTTTCCTAGCATTCATAGATATGAACATGTGATCAGTTAATGGAAGGGAACTACTTGGGGAAGTTTGAAAGAATTTTTTTTTTTTAAACACCACTCCATCACATCTTTCCACTAAGTCAGGGCCCCCTGAAGGGCATCCGGTCCTGTTCTATAGCATTTTTTGCTATGTTACTTTCAGTTTTTAGAGTATTCTCATTCTGATGATTAAGGGTTAACTTCATGTGTTTCCTTCCTTGCCCTAAATGCAATGAAAGCTGCAGCCTTGGCTACTTGGGCAACTTTGGGGCACACTGCAGAGCATTCTAGATTGGCAGTGGATTAACAAAGTGCTACAATTTGATTTCAAGTGCTAGTTTAAGTGTGGGGTTATGATTTTATTCATCTCCAATTATTTACCCAGTTGTCCTCATGCCTTTATTAAATTACAACGTTATCACTAAATAGAAGTAGCTTTCTTATCAAACACTATATTCTTTATAATAGCCCTATCATACTTGCCTTTCAACTAATTGCTGTTGATGGGGCAGTGAAAGAAAGGCAAAATTCAGAGAAGCAGTAGAAGTCAATTTTAGCTTCTGAGTTTCCTTAGAGACTCAATTTTTAGTAATTTTGCCACGATTAAGGATTTTTCAAGGGTAGTTTTTGTATATGAGCTCTTTGACTTTGCATAGTAACCGTGGAGTAAGCTGAATGTGTGTTAGCACATACTGTCCTGAGCTCAGTTTCCACTTTGTTATTCTTCGTCTATCTGTATGTTTCGTATAAGATTTACACTCTTTTTTTAAAAAATATTTTTATTAGTTGTTGGTGAACCTTTATTTATTTATTTGTATGTGGTGCTGAGAATTGAACCCAGAGCCTCACACATGCTAGGCAAGCGCTCTACCACTGAGCTGCAACCCCAGCCCAGATTTACACTCGTACTTTTTGAGACTTCATAGTGTTCTAATGGACACTACAAACCAAGGGATAGGGTGAAGTCTGCCTGGCTACCTGCTTTTCTTTCCAGTTTATATGGGAGAGTGGCTGGGGAGGAAAGTCTTTCTTTGGTTTTTCTACTAGCGAAAAATTTAGAATATCTTTATGAACTCTTCCTTCTCCTTTCCCACCTATAAACCCTTAGGTGTTACTTGAATTACATTAAATGTGCAACTTAAATTCGTTGGGATTCTATCTTTACAAATATTTTAAATTTTTTATTTAGGAAATGGTACAATCTTCAGTGTTTTTTTCTTTCTCCCTTCCTCTCTCACTTCTTCATTTTTTGAAAGCTTCTCTTAATAAAATCTGTACCATCTTTACTTAAGTCTTGAGTCTTTCTGATACTCTTAGGGTGATTTTTGTGTTTTGTTTCTTGTTGATTGTTATGAATGGGACCATTTTTCCATTATACTTTTCAGTGATTTTATCTTGAGAGACATATCATTTTTTTCTTAAGTGGACATAGTTTGCCAAATTAAAAAAAAAAAAAAAAAACCTTTTATTTAACAAGAATCAATAGTGTTGGTAATTGGCACAAAGTAAAGTTTACGCCATTTAAGGTATGCCTCCTAGCTGCTTGAGAGGCTGAGGCAGAAGAATCGCAAGCTTGGGGCCAGGTTGGGCAATTTAGCAAGACCCTGTCTCAAAATGAAATAAAAACAAACAGGTTAGGGGTACAGCTCAATAGTAGATGCACTTTTCTGGCATGCACAAAGTGCTGGATTTAATCCTAGCATCACAAAAAATACATCAAATATATAAAAATAAAAAGAACTATGCTTCACTATGAAATAGTTTGACTAAAAGCAGCAAATGGAGGCTGGGGGTATAACTCAGTGCTAGAGCTCTTGCTTGGAATTTTCAAGGCCCTTAGTTCAATTCTCAGCACTACCTCACCATGCTCTCCCATAGGAAAATTCTTTTTTTTAAAGTGTTACTGTAACAGTCAAATTAGCTTAGTAGGCTGTACATTTTTGTGTTGCAGTGTTGGTATTATTGGGATGGCCTTAGAAGAAAAATGGACTGTGGGTTAGGACTGTGGTTCAGTGGTAGAGTGCTTGCCTAGCATGAGTGAGGTTCTGCCAGCACTGCAAAAAACAGGGACACGCTTAATTAAAAGTTACTCATTTTGATCAGCTTTCAGTAAGTCATCATCTACTTACAACCGCATATGCCTCTGTGATGTATTTCTTATTTCAGGCTTGGCTTTTGAGTAAGGACACTTTTGAACCATGTATTCAATTTTTATTTTTCCCTTCAAACAACTCTGTTTTTGAAGTTAGTTGGTAAGTTTTGATTTCACTACTATTGTCTAATCATCCCTACTCCTCCAAGTTCCTTATTATGGAGTAAAGTATTACACAAATATAGTTTGAAGATCATAATCTTGGCTGATTATCAGGGGACACTGATAGCTTGTGACTTGAGTTATAAAGCCAGGTACTGCTGCCTTCTCAGAGAGATCATTAATGTGTGATGTCTGATGTGCCATTGAATACATATAACAGACAGTGATTGACCAATAAATAAATTAGACCTCTGCGCTTGCTTAAGCTATCAAAGCTAATCATTTAAATGAGTTGTTCTATTCTAATTAAAGTTTCTGGCACCATAGTTAATGTGACTTGGAATTTCTACTAGAGTGTTTAGCTCTTCCTTGGTGATTAGCTTTGATGGCATAATTATAAATAGAGCCTGAATTAATATTATGACCTTTCCCTCAGTTATTTATTTATCTACATACATATGAAATGACTTGCTAAACTCATGCATATGTCTTAGCGTGGTAAGCAAATTAGGAATTTTTACTTTAACTGGCAATTATCTTTAGCAATAGAAATTTATACATAAATTTGGTAATTATGTTCTTATTTAGACTTATGTTAAATGACTTTTAAAATTAGCATTTCAGTTCTATACTTAGAAAGAAGTATTAGAAATATTGATCATATGTTTAATAACATAATGATTTCACAATTCAACACAAAGGATTTTTATAAACATACAAACATATATGGAGTTGCTACTGAACCCAGAACTGAGCACTTCTCATGAAGTAGGACAAGCCTGTAAGAAATCATATGAGACCTGAGGACTCTAAAATGAAACCTGAGCCTCAGTCACCAGTAGGGTTACCAGCTCATATTAAAGGAACTGTCTGATGGATGGGTGATGTTTATAGAAGAAATAGAGGTTTCATGAAAACACTTAGAACTGGGCAAAAGCAACAAGAAAAAAGATAAAGGTCAAGAAATAAGAAAAGGGAAGAAAAGTGTAGCTTATATATTTGAACAGGTTAGGGGCTCACAGGTCTGAAGCGTTGATGGAGATATAAAATATCTTCTCTCTCAGGAGTGTTTTTCTTGCCATCCTAGAGATCTTTTCCTACAGTTTCATTTGGGAGCCCTTGTCTTTCAACATGCAAGATTTCCCTCTTGAGGGGAAGGATCTGAAACTTGAAGCTCAGCGCCCACAATGCACTCTGTTTCAGTTGGTTAGCATGCTCTATGAATTTAAATCACTTAAATAGGCTTGGATTATCTACTACACTAGGATTATTTTAGCATCATACACAACACATCATTTTATTTATTTATTTTTATTAGAAAAAAAATTTTTTTTCAGTGCTGGGAGTTAAACCCAGGGCCTGAGTGTGCTAGGCAAGCGATCTACCCCTGAGCTGCATTCCCAGCCCAAATTGATGGTTATTCAAGTTGATCATAGATCATGTTTGGAGATTTTAATAACAGTTAAAATATATTTTCATTGACAAAGATTTTGATTTCTTGAGGACTTTAAAATAAATCTTGGAACTTTGGAACTAGTTGGGGCCTTAAAGATCATTTTATTTAGCTCCCTGTTTTTAAAAGGAGATGAGGATGCAAAGATGGCCAAGGACTCACATGTTAATTGATTACCCTAGAGTGGAGACCCCTGACTTCAGTGCCATTCTCTTTCTGGAGCATTATCCTGCTCTTCACATTTTCACATGAAAAGCAGGGTTTATTCCTGGAAAATGAGGAAGGATTACAGTTACACAGAAGATGTTAGGGGAGAGCCAGTGTTCTTGGGAGCAAAGAATGACATCTTCAGCTGCATAAACTGAGGGAGAACAGGGTTCATTCTAGTATTCTTAATCTTTGAAATATATCCATTTCTAACTATTAAATGTTTGACTGCTCAAATGATGAATTTTGAGCTCTCAAATATCAGAAAATTGACCATAAACAATTATGCAATATTCTTTAAGAATAAAACGGGGGAGGGTGTAAGGGAAGAATGGAGGAGCATTGGATTGTGTAGAGGGAAAAGAGAGGAGGTGAGGGGGGTGGGGGAAGAAAAGAGAGTGGAATGAGACAAATATATCTACCCTATATATACATGTATGGTTACACAAATGGTGTGAATCTCCAGGGTATACAATCATAGAAATGAAAAGTTGTACCCCATTTGTGTACAATGAATCAAAATGCAGTCTCTAAAAAAAAAAAGAATAAAACGAAAAATTTTCTGGTATTATATTTTTTTCAAAAGTTGAAAATGTTATTTAATTATGGTAATTATGATCCTTCAGGAGAAAGCACATAGGAGTAGGAGGGTAAACTTTCACTGTGAACTATTTTATTTCCTACCCAAACTGGCAGTTTCTCATTGTAAGAGATGTCTTGCTCTGTAATTGATATTTGGATTGTTTTATATTCAAGAAGAGTAAACAAGAACCAGATAGATTCAAGGTAGTTCAAAATGTCACAGCAGTGAATCTGATAAATTCTCTTAACTTTGCCTTTGTTTTAGTATCTCTTCTATTACCTTGTATTTGGATGTGGGAAAATAATATTGCCTGGTAGGAAAATACTATTTGCAAATTATAAGTGCCTTACCTGTGAGATGCTTCACATCATCTTTATTTAGAACTATTGATTTTAGTGCACTTTGCTGCTAAGTCACATTTTTTTCAGTATGTGTTTCTTTTAAGAAAAAAAAAAGTGCTATAGCTTTTTTAAGGTAAGAATTTGCTTTTATATTTTATGAACATAATGTGACATTAAAGTTGCTTCTAAAATTCTGTTAAGATAATGCAATTTATTGTAAAAATAATAATTTAAAAAATGTAAAAGAAATAGTGAAAAATGTCATAGTTACCTAGGCAACTGGTAATGGTGGCATGGGCCTGGGTCATGGTGAACAGTGGAAATGATGAGAAGCAAATAAATGCAGGATTTACTTTGTGGGTAGAACCTAGAAGGAATTCCTGTTAGATTAGATATTACTGGAAATGAAATAAGATTTGACATAAATTTGGTAATTATATTCTTATTTAGACTTACATTAAATGACTTTTAAGATTAGCATTTCAGTTCTAATTAAAATTCTAATTTCAGTTCATGTTAGTTCAGGCTCACTTCTGTTGCCCCATGGCCCCTGGCCAGGCGCTGCCTTATTGAACAGCACCAGAGAAGGAATATCTCCATTGTTGCAGAAAGGTCCTTGAACAGCATTGCTCTAGAGAGCAACTGCTCTCCTTCAGCTACGTGACATTGTTGTTTCTTTGATGATTCTTTTTAACCGTTTCTTTTGCCTCTGACTTTCTCACACTTCTGTTGATAAAATTTTGGACCTCCTGGATTTTCCAAGTCTCTCCCCCTTTTTTTGGCCTATCATATTTTGATATCCTTGTAATTTTTCCTACTTCTTGGGGGAAAGATTTCCTTGATTTTAAGCCCTTCCCTTTCATTTTATATTTGTACCCTCAAATGAAAGATTTTCACGTGTTCTTTTATTCTTAGATTTTTCCTTTTTCATAACATTGCGTTTATGTTTTATGAATGCAGTGTCTTTTCTGTGACTACCAGTTAGAGGGTTTGTTGTTGTTCTATATTTTTAGTAAAACTAAAACAATATTTTGGAAATAACAATTTTTTTGAGCATCATTATTACTTCTTGCTGGGCCTCCCTTTTTTCCTATTTATCTGGGACCATCTTTTGTGCTAGAGACACCCTTCAGTGTCTGGTAGCCCTTGATTATCCATGTCACCAAAAAGCCTTACTGGAAAGCAACTTGGAAGTTTGTGTCTGTCACAAGACTTTAACAGACAGGTCTTTCCCTGAGCACTTTTTGGTGTTTGACTCTCTCTGAAGCCTTTCACTCTTGGATTTTGGTTTATCTGTCTCCTTACTTGCTGTCCGTATTGTTTGTACCTGACTGGCTGTGTTCCACTGTGGTCTCTGTGAGGAGTGTAATGTGAGACCAGCTGTACAGACCTCCAGTCAATCACCTGATCTCACTTCCACTGTGGCTGGTGTTTCTGAGGCCTGAGACTTTATGGAATTGTGCAGGGCATGCAGATTCCTTTCTTGGGTTGTAGTGGTACCACTATTCTTCCATAGGTGCTGTTCTTCCTTTGAGTCTCCCTGGTTCCAAAAGTATGTCCTCTGTCGATGGCCATTCTCAGGATCTTGATTCTTGTATATCTTTTATTATTTTAGTGGAGTCTTGGCCCAGTCTCCACTATTAACTCAGAATCATGCTTTTAAAAAATATTTTTTATAAGTTATTGATGCTTTTAAACAGAGTGTATTACATAAACCCATAGATGTTACTGTTGCAAACTACAGCTTATGTATCACATCATCTGGCTTGTAATTTGGATTGTTTTTCAAATTTATGATATCCCTTCTCCTTCCATCCTGGTTTTTTCCTTGAGGTTTCTCTGTACCCCTGTACTAAACTATAGCATGTTAAACATAAAATGATACTATTATGGGGATTCAAACTGAAATAATAGGCCCAGAGGAGTGTTATATGGTCAAGAATTTCTTCTTCAAATCTTGGGAAAATTAAATAGATACAGTTAAGTAACTGAAGAAAATAGCAGCCATTAAATACAGTGCTATAAAAGTGTTTTCATGACATGAAAAGATATCATATGTTAATGAGAAATTACCAAGCAATGCCAGGTATAGTGGTGTACGCCTATAATCCCAGCTACTCGGGAGATAGGCAGGAAGATCACAAGTTCAAGGCCAGCCTTGTCAACTTAGCACGACCCTGTCTCAAAATAAAATAAAAAGGGCTGGGGATGTAGTTTGGTTGTGGAGTACCCCTGGGTTCAATCCCTAGTTACCCCCCCCCAAAAAAAAAAAAAAAAAAGTTAAAAACCAAAAAAAGAAGAAAAAAGAAGGCAAGGCATCTGCTCTCAACATTTCTACAATATTCTGCTGGAAATCGTAGCCAGTGCAATCAGGCAGGAAAATAAAGGCATAGGGATTGGGAAGGAATAAATAAAACTATCCCTAATCACAGATGACATGAATGTCACTACAGAAAAAAACCCAAGGAATCTTCCAAAAAACAAAAACAAACAACAACAAAAAAATCCCACAATTAATCTGAGTTTAACAAGATCACCCCAAAATCAATCTTATTTCTATGTATTGGCAGCATGCAATTGGAAACCAAAATACAAAAGCCCAGCTGCAAATAACTCAGAGAACACTCAAATACTGAGGCGTGACTCTGACAAAAGTCTGTAGGGACCTGTATGTTTAAACAACTACTAAACTGCCAAATGTCATTTATTTGATATATAAACCATTTTATTCATTTGCCTTCAAAATTTTTTTACCTGTACTCATCTTAACCTCAAGGACAGATTCCATTATAGCAAATCAACTTTTTCATGGATTTACTCTATATTGTATAAAATAGACAACACTGGTAGACCTTCATGCATGCGTGCGCTCGCGCGCACACACGTGTGTGCGTATATATTCACTATATTTATCTAATTTAAAAGACACTAAAAGTTCAAGTTTCAGCTCTCTTTCTCATATAAAGGATCAGTTATTTTCATAATGTGATTTGGAATTGAATTTCATATTTCACCTAGACATTCATCTCTGTCATAGCTGCTTTGGAACCATTGCAGATAATGTTACACAGTTTGTTTTCAGATCCCGCTGTACATTTCAGTGGAGTGATTTGGGGTTCTTGGTTTGGCAGATACAAATGATAGACATTTTCTGCAATGTTTGATTGAATATTGTCTTATATCAGCCTCTGTTTCTTTCTGAGTTTTAATTTTCCTCATTTAAGAAATGAGGAAATGGTTCATATACCCATCCATTGTTTATACTGCTGGTTTATGTATGTTTGTTATTTAAAGAAAAGGGATTTATAAAATTCATAGGTGAAATCATATGAGAGTAGTTAGTATTCGATACTTAGTCTATCACCAGTAGACTATTATAACCTGCCATATTGGCATTAGTTTTGTACTTTAATATATGCACATAAAGACTTGAGAATGATTCCCTGCAGTTTGTGATGGGACTAAACCCCCTGCAGAGTAATAAAAATATTTCTTTGTGATTTTAAAACGTAATTCATCACAAAGCTTGATAAAAAAGACACTGGGAGCTATTGCAGTCTGGGGTGACTTTTCTACCTATACCTTAATTTAATGACCTAGATCATGGAATTCAGATGTGCTGATCACATTCACAGTTGATTTATCTAAACTAATTAGGATGGTTGATATTCTCAAAAACCAGGATCAATTCACAACGATTTTGACCACTGAAAACATTTCCTTTCAGAAAGAGTAAAATCAAAGATGGATTTAAAAAAAAAAAAGAAAATAAGATGGATTTAGATGTTCTAGTAAGAGGTAGAAGAAGAACAACAACAACAACAACAAAAACATGAGGAAAGGAATGATCTAGGTGGCAGTGGTACCCCTCGCCTTCCTCATTCGTGGCTGACTCTGCAAATGTGGTGACCTGGCCACTCAGGCTTCCGCGTGACAGCATTGCTCTCTGCTGCCCTTCACTTGGTCCACACCCGCTCCCTTCCCCAACTTGTACCTAGTGGTTTTGTGGGTCTTGCACTTAGACTCTCAGTGCTTCTACCCACAGTTTCCCCCATTTGATTGGCCTGAGGGTGTCTACCTGCCAAAAAGCATCCTGCCTGCCATCACTGTGCCCTATCATCTCTCTTCTCTTTAATCCCACCTCCACCTGCAAAAATGGTGAAAGATTGATTCCTCAGAATCAAAACTGACCACAAGCTGAAGAGAAATTTATTATCATTGGGAGAGACTCACAAACCGCTCTTATCCTGTCATTTAAGATGGATCATGTAATCTTTATGTTACAGTGAAACAGGAGCCCTGCTCATGTGCCAGGAGTGAGTCTAAACGCTACGCGTGCTTAACTCATTTAATTCTCTCAACAGTCCCAAGAGGTGGGAACCAGGGGTAATTGGTTTTACAGATGGAAGTCCCCAAGAGGTTAGGTCCGTTGCCCAGGGTGACACTGCACAAAGGACCTGAAGTCCTGGGCAGCTGGCCTGGCTCCAGGTGGAGGTTGCTGCCTCACCCTATTCCTCACAACCTTGCTGTTAGGGCTGACACCCCATAGGGCCATCAGAGCCAGGCAATAACAAATGAGAGCGCTTAGGTAACTACAGAAACCTCAGGGTGGCTGGAAAATAGCTGTCTGCAGAGTAAGGGATTTGGGGTTATGCAAGTTCAGGAAGTTTAGAGCAGAATATATACGTAAATTAATCTGGTTTCAGACGTGTAAAGAATATTTTGAGCAATGAATATTCTCTGTCAATCGATGAGCAGAAGAAATGCAGTGAAGTCCGGTCAGAAGTGCTTATGCTGGACAGAGGAATCATGTTGCCACCGGGTCTGAGGGGAGATAAGCTGGGGATTGTGAAGGCCCAGGAGACGAGTCTGGAGCAGATGGCTTTGTTCCAGAAGCTGCATTTCAGCTGATCTGTGGCGACTTCACCCATTTCGTCTTTGAACAGCTGTGCTTCTTCATCACGCTCTTACTCTGCTGATACCTAGAATAGATTTTTAGAGCTGGAGACAACTAGTTCAGCTCCTGTGTTTCACAGATAAGAGAACAGAATCAGAAATCAGGCATGCATTGTCACAGGCCTGCCTCAAAGGACAGAGCTGAGTTTTGAACCCAGGTCTGCTGTCACCATGTCCAGCATTCAGACTGCCCTTTTTTTGGTCAAGAAGCGAACATTCTTGAGACTTTCTGCTTAAAGCAAGGTTGCTGTGGGCCTGAAACAGGAAGGGGTGTGAAATGAGGTGTGCTGACTTATGAAATGTCCTTTTTCTTTGAGTAGTATGAACCCAGAGGACCTGGTCGGCCCTTGTACCAAAGAAGAATCTCATCTAGCTCAGTCCAGCCTTGTTCTGAAGAAGGAAGTGCTCCCCCAGACAGCCTGGCGCCGTGTAAAGAGCTGCAGGACCATGGCGACCCACCTTCTTTCAGCTTCTCAGCCCCGGAGTCCTGGGCGAATGCCACCTCATCGGCCCCCTACCAGAACATTCCGTGCAATGGATCCAGCAGGACAGCTCAACCCAGAGAGTTGATAGGTAAGGCGGAGTGGGTGGGGCACCAAAGTGCAGTGGTTTTAACTCCTCAGTGCCTGGGTAGTTACAAGGCTTGCTTTCTTAGAAGAAAATTAATAAATCAATCTGGTTTCAAACATACAAAGAATATTTTGAGGAGAGCAATTTGTATTCTCTGCCAGTGGATTGACTAGAAGAAAGGCAGTAAGATCCAGTTAGGAGGGTTTGTGCTGCACAGGAGGAATCACAGCTTGCTACCAGTTCTAAGGAGAAATAAGCTGGGGAGTTATGAAGGTGCAGGAGATGAGTCTGGAAGGGACCCACGCCCCATGTGCATTATTATCTTTGAACAGTATTCAGTGCTCAGCGCTCAGAGCTTGTGCCCTGGGCATACACATTAATTTAGGAATAGATTGATTCCATTTTTTTTATAGTCTGGAAGGTTAGCAGATATAACCTTGTTTAGAAACTAATTATTTTGACCTGCTATTGAATAAAAGAAGCAAAGGAACTTAAAATGTAATTCTAAATAGTTAGAACTACCTTTGCTTGGGAAAAGTCTGTTTTCTGTTTTGGGAGGTTTGTTTTGTTTTGTTCCATCAGGTGTAAGGGTGGCAGTCGGCTAGGTGGATAGCAGTTTTAAGGGTTGGTTGTCAGCAAGGTGTGGAGAGTGTGCTGTATGATGGGGTGGCCACAGCTGGGTTTAGAAATCCTGCGTGTGAGCCACACACCCACGCAGAGGCCTGGAGTGGAGAAGGTTCTGAGCACTGGAACCGTGCCTGGAAGGTCTGAAGCCTTCCTCTTTGACTTTGGAACAGGACTGCTGTTCCATCTTTCCTCTGTCCTGCCCCCGCCCCCTTTAATTATATTGAACATAAAGAAACTGTTACCGGAGTTCTCCAATGTTCTCTTTGTAGGCCGCAGACACTGATCTTTGTGAACAAGTCTGAGATCTTTGTGTAGTGAATTTCTGCTCTGGTAGCATCAAGCTTTGTATTCAAAATTAATTTCATTCGTCTTTAGAATGTGAATCCATTGTTTCTGTAACTGACCCATTTTTGAGTTTGTGCAATACAAGCATATTTTTAGAACAATGGTCATGGTAGGGCAAAAATGTGAAAGATTTTACTTTTGTTTCCTGGCAGGAGACATTGTCATTTTAATCTTTCAACATTCATCAATACTTTCTATGTGTAAGCGGCTGTATTTCGCCTGGGGTTGCTTAGTCATTCTTAAGGTGCAATATAAATAACACTCATGTTAGCATATTTGAATTTTCTAGAAACATGTCAGTTACAAATCAGTGATGATAATTTGTTACTTTTTCATTGTATTGTTTATTATAACGAATTTAAAAATAACATCATTTCTTTTTTTCACCTAAGTTTTAGGTCAGCTTTTGGCCAAAATCAATTAAAAATTTGACCTGAGCTGATAGGGTAGAAAGTTCCTGAACAGGTGCCTGAAGCCCATGTTATTTATTGTGTCTTTTCTGCAAATGTAGAATGATTTCTTTTCTTATTACTGGGAGATAAATTTAGTATTTCTTAGCTGAAAGTAATACTTAGTTAAAGATGAAAAAAATTAATTCAAAATCACTAGTATTCTGAAGCACAACTTTTTGTTGATTAGTTTTTGTTCATTTGTTTTTTGGGTTTTTTTGTTTGTTTGTTTTAGAAAAATGTAGTAGTGGTACATTGGACAGAAAATATTCACCGCATAAGAGTTTTGAGATTTGTTTCTTGGACTGGAAGAAAGTTATATTATGTTGCTTTTAAATTAAAAAGAGATCACTGTTCTAGGAAAATATTAAATCCTTTAAAAATAATCTTGAATAGTTTTTTTAAAATTTAAAGTTTTAAATAGTACTGTTAAGTTAGTATATTGTCTAAATGAAATACTAAAAGTGAATTATGTTTACCTTAACTCCAAATTCTAGTTTTATATCAGACAACTGTTTCTGATATTAAAGTGCTTTTAAAACTTTGTCATATTGGGTGTGAAGTAGTGTCCATCAAGTGTTACCAGTGTTTCAGGAAAAAAATGAACCACTGTAGCGTGGGTTTGAAAAAGAAATCTTGGGTTGTGTTGTGGCTCAGTGTTAAAGCCTAGCATGTGTGAGGCACTGGGTTCGAATCTCAGTACCACATATAAATAAATAAATAGATAAAGGTCCGTTGATTTAAAAAAAAAAATATATATATATATGTAAATATGTAAAGCATTCTTAGCAGGGTTGGTTGGTTGGTTTTGAGAGGGTCTCACTATGTGGCCAGGCTGGCCCTGAACTCCTGTGCTCCAGTGATCCTCCTGGCTCAGCCTCCCCGGTAGTTGGAACTTTAGGGCTACCATTCTGGGCAACAGGGTTTCTTTTTTCATTTTCTTTATTTTTTATAAACTTATTTTGAATTCAAGGGTAGAGCAGCCTTGTTAAATATCTGTAGACCTGTAGATCCAGAGAGGGAAATATCCATTCTCCCTCTTTTGGCAATTGTGTTGAGCTACATCCTTAGGAAACAAACCAACTCAGTCTAGCTCAAGTACAAAGACTTTGGCATTAAGGTACAGGAAGACCAACTGGATTCATGAGAAGTCCTGGATGGTTTTCTGAGAGATGTACATAATCTATGTAAAGTACACAGCACAGGGTGCCCGACCTCTAGTAAAAACTCAGATACTGGATGTGATTATCCTGACCTCCCTGGGCAAGCGCCGTGGCTTCCTCTGTATACCTACTCCTTTCTTCTGCCCTTTGTGGATCAGTCTTCAGATTGCTCTGCTTCTTCATGTGTGTTTAAGTAGCTTTGAGTGGGCTCCACATAACTGAGCTTATAGGTCTATATCTATCTATCTATCTATCTATCTATCTATCTATCTATCTATCTAAATTTTGATAAAGAATAAAAACAAAAGCTGTGGTTTTGTGGACGGCACAGGTTAGAAATGATGGAATCAGAGAAAGATCTTGAGAGTCAGGCAGATGATAGGAAATGTGACAGCTTATAGCTGCCTTTTTTTTTTTTTTAGCACCTTACTCCATGTTTACTGATCTATATTACAGGAAAGCCTGGCACTGTGAACAAATGGAATCCATGCCACTAATTAGTTAGGATAGTATTCTGAGCTATTTTGATCTGAAGTTTGCATATGCAGCTCATTTTTATTTAGACAGAAACATACTCATATTTACAATCTGTGAGCAGCTAGTACGATAAATATAAAAATACAATTGTACAAATTAGTTTTTTATTCCTCAGCATGCCTTCACATTTGACCTTTAGTGTTTACAGGTTAGCTATGCCAGTCCACGTGGTGGTTTTGTGTTTTCATGAGGTAAGTTTGGTTAGATGTGTTGTGATTGTAGCATTCTGTGCCAGAGGTCTGACCTTGTGGCTTCACTGTTTCTCCCCACGTTCCTGGAGGTGAGTCCCAGCTCGGAGTCTCTGAGCTGGGGACATGCATGCACACCACCAGCGGGCCCTTAATCCAGTGTTGTTGTTCTCTACTTTTAGCTCCACCTAAGACTGTCAAAGCCCCTGAGGATCCGCTGAAGCCTGAAAACCTGGAGGTGTCCAGTTCCTTCAACTATAACATGCTGCAGCATCTCGGCCAGTTCCCGCCCCTCATGCCCAACAAGCAGATTGCAGAGTCGGCCAACAGCAGCAGCCAGCAGAGCTCGGCGGGCAGCAAGCCAGCCATGTCCTATGCCAGCGCGCTGCGGGCGCCCCCCAAACCCCGGCCCCCACCTGAGCAGGCCAAGAAGAGCAGCGACCCCCTGTCTCTGTTCCAGGAGCTCAGCTTGGGGAGCTCCTCGGGCAGCAATGGCTTTTACTCCTATTTTAAATAATCACTTTTTTTTCCTCAAGGGAGAATGTTTTAATTTCTGTTTGTATCAATAGAATTAAGGTAGTTGGACTTCATCTATAGATGCACAGTTCCCTTTGTTTTAATATTAAATATGTTCTCACTTAATTGCTTTGCTGCTAGACTTGCAACTAATTTTTTAAAAGTATATTCCATTATTTTGCATTTTTGATGTGAGTCAGAATTTTGACAGCTTTTATGTAGAATAAAAGATATTTTTAAATTTGTGTATTGTTACATATGTTTGCATCAAGCTAGCAGCTAAGAGGTTAATTGTGCAACTATAAAAAAAAAGAAAAAAAAGTTTGTCTAAAATGTATTTAAAAAGAAAAAAAATTGTAAGTAGCATTTACATTTATTCAATAATATTACCATATGCTGGGTTTCTGTACCAGAAATGGCCAGTTGATGTACAAATGTATGTTATTTTTGCTCAAATTCATTTAAAATTTTTTTAATAAAGGGGCAGCATCTTCTAAATACTTTTAAGTTTTATCAACTTTTTTTTTTTTGTGACAGGATGCTGCATTCTGGAACTTTTATAGTTTTAGACTATGTGTGATGTGCTGTTGTAATCTCCATCCACCGCAGGATAGAGTTAAAGGCATTCTTTGCAGGTGTATTTTGTGTGCCACTGTTTTTTGAAATGTGAAAAACATTGGCATACTTAGTTATTTTTTTGGACAAGCTACACATCAAGCTTGTTTTTAATGTTAATTTGATAGTGTGTGTTTTTTTTTAAACAAATCATGAAGCTGAAAAATTTTTAGGATTGTTGGTGCTTAGTAGACTTGATAACTATTTTAAAAATGCGTGAATTTAGTAAAACCTTTTTTTCTCACTATGCATGTGTACATGTCTGTAACCTGGCTTCCCCATCTCCAATGGTAAAAAGAATCGTGCCGCTTTAAGGTTTGGGTTTTTTTCCCCCTCCAGTAAAAAAATTTTGGTACCTTATTTGATGTTTACATTAAAATGTGACATTATACATGGCAATTCAAATATTTTGCTAGTTGTTTTGTTTGAGGAACATTATTAAAGAAAAAGTATAATGTTTGTCAAAAACTGATCAAAATTCCTCAGAATTTGGGGCAGAAAATTACTCTTGTTTTTATGTCTTTCAATTCTTCAAAAATATCCCTATTGAACTTATATAAAAGTATAAAATTTGAATAACTATCTTAAATATTCTACAGTCTGACAATTGTTTTGAATGAACTTTGGTAAAATTTAAAGGAAAATGTTTACCCTCTTAAAACTTGTGGTCCTATTACACATTTGAAGCAATGCATGTCCTGATCATTTTCTTGACCTAGTAGTGATACTTTTATATTTCAGAGATATCTTGAAACTACAGTATAACTTTTTTTTTTTTTTTTTTTTTTTTTTTTAAATAAGATAAGGCCGGGAACATTTCATATGGACTGAACCTTCCTGATGATCCATTCAAAAATAGTTTTTTGGAAGACTGCTTTTGATAGACCATCCTGTAGTCACAATACATTTTTAAAACCAGGTTGAAAGTGACAAGGGTAAAGGAAAGCTACTTATATCTCTTAGGTGACAAGAGGTTGATTCCTGTTGGCCAGCTACAGCTCCTGTTTGGGATGAAAGAGTGCCTTTGGTTAAAGGACAGCAAGCTGCAGGACAAATGAGGCGTGCCTCGGGCCAGTTCTACTTTTCTGCCCAGAGTGTGGCTCATCTGTGGTGGCTTCGTGGTGTGGGCTGCAGGTCTCGGTCAGGGTGGCAGAGGTAGACCTGGAGACTGCAGACATGTCAATCACAGGTGGAAAGCAGCCAACGAGCGACAGCACTGGCTTTATCTGTTTGATGCCACATCCGCACGTTTAGCTGTGTCAGCTTTGCTTAGCCTACTTCAGCCAGAGGAAGGAAGAACTGTGTGATGTTGCTGTGTATTTCCAACTCTATTCAAAGTTCAAGGCATAGCCCTATTGGAAATTAGGTCACCCCAGTGTGAGATATCTGTGAAAGATAGTTGTCCCATCAGTGGTGATTTCCCCTCGCGACCATGCAGTATGCGGGACAACCCATGCTGGATGAACGTTCCAAAGCATTTTGATGATATGAAGACAGAATCATGCTGTCGAGGCTTTCAGCTGACCCCTTGTCATGAGGTTATTGCCTCATTGTCTGTTTTCCATACTTGAATCTTATCAGTTTTAAATTATTTATATGTATGTTTAGTTAAGGAGGTCATGTGCACACCACCTCATATGAATATATTGATGAGGGAAGAGGGTTAAGGAAGCTGGTAAGTGGCTTTGCCACTCTATTTCTGAGCAGTTATTTCTAAAATGAACAGCTGTCGCCATTTGTTAGTCCAGTGCCCTAAATGTCCAGGCACTCCTTGTTGCCTCTTCTACCGCTAGCCAAGGATTTGAATGCTTCCATCCCACACTCTTGACATTCGGGATCAAATGTTCACTTTAACCCTTAACCAGCTTCCTCTTTCTCAGCTTTACTTAATGCACTCTTTCCAACTGTGCTTTAAAGACTCTTTTTCGTGCACAGAGTCTTATAATAGTTTTGAGCAAGTCTTGCTACAGGAATCATTGCAAGTTTCCATTGAAATGAGGCCTAGCTTCTGTGCTCTTTAACAGCATTTGGGTACGATTTGCAAGTACCCCAAAGTCACACAATAAAAATAACTTGTTTTCTTATTTCATATCCTAAGTTCAACCTTAGAGCTCAGAAAGAACACACACACACACCCTGACACTTTAAAGAAAACTTGATGATAACTGTGGAATAATACCAATTACCAACTTCCTTTTCTTCCAGAACAGATTTCTTCTAAGAGGTTAATTGTTCACATGATTTCTTTCTACTTCTTTGTTCTTTGTATCGCTCTGAAGTTTCCTTGTTCTTGCCAGAACTATTTTTTTATTCATTTCACTTTTTAATTTCAATGCAACTCGAGATTTTCTTTCTTTTTAATCTTAAATTCTTTTAGGTGATTGTGTGTAGAGTAATTCATGCATATTTTTTTCCTGATCTAAAAATGCATTTTTGTTAAGATTTGAAGAGCCTTATTTGCCATAATATGGATGTTTTCTGGTGTTTTGTTTGTTTCTTTAGCATATGCTTTGTAAAATTGTTAGAGCAGAGTTTTGTTTTTGACTAGCCAGTAGTTAATTATTGACCACCTAAACTAACATAACCCCAGTTTTCCTTTCTTCACGCAGCTTTGCTTTTTGTCCAGGTCATCTTGTGTATGTGAAGTACCATACTGTTGCAGGATGTTTTTTTCATCAGAGATTCTAGAGGAAGTTCAGGTTTGGTGTAAACATCAACTGGTCTTTTCAGTTCAAAGAATTGCAGAATAAGTAAAATAAGTAGAATTCCCACTGACTAAGCATTACCTACTTAAACACAGCAACCTCTAAGACCTATTTATGAAAATAGTTTCCTTGTTTATAAAGGGGTTGAAGTTGCTGAGGAAGCTAACTGAATTTGCTAACTTTGAGATCATTAATATATAGTATTATGTGGCTCTAGTGTAGTTGATTTTATATGTTTTCAATATTTTTCACCTCGAGAACAGAGCTATACACATAAAAGAATGTATCTCTAGCCATCTTGGCAAAAAGGGTGTAAAAAACAATTTCAGATAAATTGTTATTAAGAAAATTAGATTTCCTGAGATAGCTGTTGAAAAAGAAACACTTGTGGTCATATTGGTCCATTGTGAAGTTGTTTTTTAAGGAAGGAATCCCAGAAAAATTTACAAAAAGACAATGTTAAAAACTTTAAATATATCAAAAGATAAATTGCTGCTTTAAACTATTATTTAGGCTAGCCATCTCCTTTTCCTCTTTCCAGCTCCTCAGAGGGCGTTATTTGTCTTTTCTGATCTCCCAGACCTTATTTCTGGCTAACAGTCTCCTTAACATAAGAAAGTCCTCAGTTTCTACCATCACCCCCTGCGTCTTCCTGAATCCCCAGGCAAATGTCGTCATGGGTCTGATTGTCTCTTCTATCACATGATCCATGTTCAGACAGCCTAGAAGCTAGAAAACCGTGGATGATGTTCTGTAATACCTTGTTCAAAGTGTCACCTGGTGGTGGTGGTCACACTTTGTAAAGGTGCCAGAGTAAGTGGCACCTCAGTCTTCAAAGTGCCCAGCAGGATAGGCTTCTTGAGTTGTCCCTGTACTTGAGAATGGACATTTACTTGCTGAAACTTTACTGTGAAGCTGCTAAATTTACACTTACCACTTTCACCCCTGTTTAATTAGCAATCTCAAGACCGTTGCTGTATGGAGAGTCTTATAAACGTTTCACATTCTTATAAAACATTCAGAAAGTGGCATTATGTTATTACATTAAACTAGAATATTGAATTAAACAGGTTAAAAAAACAATTTCAATGTAACATTTAAAAAAATTTGAACTTACTGAAAATATCGACTTTGGAATGATCTTTAAGGAAACAGCTGTTAGAACTCCTAATTTTGTTTGAAGGGAGGTACCTAAGAGAAGAATCTAGACTTACAAATGTGAACTGTGGTTAAATCCCAGACCCAGTTATACAGTGGTATTCTAGACCTTCTAAAACTGGAGTGTTAGGAAAACCCAGAGATGTTCATATAGTTTCAGTAATCAGAGTTTTAGACCAGACTTTATTTGGAATTTGTTCAACAGAGAGATTTTATTTTGATACAAATATTAAGCATAAAGCATAGTAAGTTTTATATAATTCTATGAGTTCATTAAACAATATTATGAAATTTTCATTATGTTCTTGGGGAGTCTTTTTAGCTATTTCTACCTCATGTATGAGGTCTCTTCTGTATTTTATTTTGCATATTAGCATGTGATTGCCTGCCTTAGAACTATATATAGGAGGGGAAATCAATATCTTTTAAGAAATTTTTGATTTTACAAAATAATTGTTTTCATTAATACTTTAACGTTTGAGAAATAAGGGGGAAAGGGTGGCAAATGACATAGGTTTCAACAGAGTAGTATCTATATACAACCCTGTCCTGTTTAAGATTTTAGAATTGTGGCAGGACAAATGGGGGGGAAAAGTGGTTCTCAAACTTTAGCCAGCATCAGACTTACCTCAAGGTTTAGTTGAAGCACAGGTTGCCGGACCCACCCCAGAGTTCCTGATTCTAGTAGGCTGGAGCCTGATCACTGACTGGCTTTCTCAGCAAGTTCCCAGCAATGCTGCCAGTCCAGGGACCACACTTTGAGAATCACTGGTCTAGAGAAAGTCTTTCCAGCCATACATTTATTTACTTAGTATAAAAAACTCATCTTTTGAGTCATTTTTACAATTCTGATGCCACGAGTGGCACATTCATGGAGAAAAACTCTGCCTTTGGATTGGCCACCACCCCTCTCTCCTTCCCAGTGGGGTCTGTGCTGCTCTTCCTCATCAGGGTGAGGAGCTCTTTCCCTCCGGGGTGAGTTGGTTTTGTGTACACGGCTGCCTGGGCTTTGGTCTGGAAGTCGTGTGTGTGTTTGATGTGCTTAGAGTCAAGTTGATCTTGATGATCCCTGCACGTGGAGACGAGAATTATGGAAAGAAGCCATCAGCATGTCACGAGAATGCACTTTGCATTTGTCGAGGCGCTAAGTACAGGAGTCCTGTCCTGAGATGGCAGTGACGTGGAGCATTGAAAATGATAGATAATACCCAAATAATGTATTCTGTAGTTTTTATGTTTTTTTTGGGGTGGGGTGGGGTGGGGGGAGGGTGAGGGCAAAGGATTTGCTTTTCAAATTGTGTGTTTCTCAGGTTAACAAAGTTATTTTAGATTCTCTGCCATGCCAGCAGGTGTTAGGGAGAGCCTGAGGTATTGTATATGGCAGAAAATAAATAATTGTTTCTGATTCCTTTGCTACCTTTAAAAAAATCTGTTTGCAAATCAGTTTAGGGGAATCTACCACCAACACAGCATGAGTTATTCATAAATATACATGTATGAGCAAGTTATTTTTGAGAAAGAAACTGCCTGTCACATAATAAATCTGACAGGTCTTTGGATATTTTTACATTTGTGTGGTGTTGTTTTAATATCCACCCTGGACTGCACCATGGGGGTATTGGGCTCTGCTTCTGGATTTTAGTTTGGCTTTGAATTTACTGAGATACTAGCAAGAAAATAAAATCTATTTTTAAGGTAATAGAGTATAGAATGACTTAGGCCTAGAAGTACACGAAGACCATCTTCTGGAAGGCACGGCTGTGGCTTTCTTAAAGCAGTACTTCCTAGCGGAAAGGCTCCATGAGCTCTGGTGAGGGTTGGTGGTCTGTTCGGCACAGGTTCCTCTATGCAGTCCCAGCTCGTGGGGAGCTTTGGTTTATTTACACTTGGCCTTGCATGACCCCTTGTATGCGAAGACCTCTTCATATCTTTCAGTAGGTCAGAGGGCACTTTTGTCCAGGCTAACTTTCCAAAGTGTCACTTACACCTGAGGATGTTTCTCAGCAACCCCCACCTCTCACTAAGAGGAATGGTCCTGGATTTTCTCCTATCCAGACCACACCTGCTCCTATAAATCCATGTATATGACATTATGTACATCATGTACTGTATCTGATTTCTGTGCCAGTCATCTGACCTGATTCTTTGAAGCCCATGAAGGTACTGGTTATATGTAGTAGTTGTATCCTAGGTAAATATGGTGATTAAAATACTTCTCTAAATTATAAAGGTAATGGGTTTTGCATTTTATTAAAGGGACCTGTTATCAGTGACACAGGATTTTTTTTTTAATGCTTCAAAAATACAGTTCTCTAACTTGTTCAGCTAACTTTGTAGGATCAATAACTTAGCAAATTCATACTGGTTCTTATTGGAAAGCTTTCCTGAAGAAGGCGATAGAAAATTGAACTGGTCAGTTTCCATCTCTTTGAAGTGCCAGTTGTACAGCCACTGAATTGAGCATAATTTATGGCAAAATTATTATTTTTCTTTGCAGTAAATGATACCTCATCTAAGAGGCTCTGATACCTGAAGAGTTTATTCTTTAAAGTAAAAATGACTTTGTACCATAAAATAACCCCAAAGCTACTCTCTAGGGTTTTTATTTTCCTCTTTCCTTGTCTATGTCTCTTCTTTTCTAACCTAGTTTTTTGGAATTACTTTAGCTACTTCGGTTCCTTGGAACAAATTTTCAACTTGGGGTCTACAGTTCCTACAGTGTGGTCATTGTCTCAGTGAAGTTCTTTTGTTTTAAAAGATTCATGGTAACACAAAATGTATTTTACTGCTACAACTAAAATGTATTTATAATAAAATGCCTTTTTAATAATTCGGAGATTCAGTTCTTATGTGTGTGAACTATAATTCTCTGCTTCCTTTTACTTCTAAGTTCAAAGGTCTCACAGAAATGAAGTAGTTCAGTTTAATCATCTCAAATGGTAAAACTAATGGAATGGAGAACTCCTGTCAGTTTGTGAGGTTGTGATTCTAGTTTCCAGAAATTTGTGACTTTACTTAAATCCCCAAGCATGAGGCTTTAATGTGTTACCTGAAAGTTCAAAGGTCACCAGTGGTCAGTGAGAAAATCATCCCTTTTCAAATTGTCATTCAATACAGATCCGAATTGTTTAAAAATGTCATGAATTACTCTTAACAAATCACTTAGTTGTTTACTGTGGCTTGTGTTCCCTGAATTTGAGAACTCATAAGCCTAATGTACGTCAATATATTATGTAGGTATGATAATGCACTTCACTGGTTTGTGGAAAGTGTTAATTCATCTGTCAAAAAAATTTGCTGTCTGTGCAGAAAATTGCCCTGAGTCAGGGTCTTGTTTTTGTTGGGAAATAATTGTTTGCATTGACTATGATGTGGTTTTTAGGAAGTGTTAGCAGGTCACAGAATGCTTTGTGTGGCCTATTTTATTTTTAACGTCCTATTAATGTGGCACTGTAAATCTAGCTTGAATATACCTTAAGGTTTATAAATGGAAGTAGATAGGATGGTTAGCCTTTCACAAGAACAGCTTAAAATCCACATCATTGCAGTGAATCTTTTTTTTTTTGTCATTGTTGCATGCTGGGAATTGAACCCAGGGCCTTGCACATGCTAGGCAAGGGCTCTACCATTGAGCTGCTTTGCCCCACTGAATCCATTTTTAGGCTAGTTATCTTTTATTTTCTTTTGAGTTAAATTGATATGGCATAAATCTTTGGATTTTGGAAAGAAAAACAATTCTTTACATATGAAGTCCAATGGCTTTGGAAGTCTCCTTGTACTGCTCTCCCCTCCTGACAAGTAACCCAAAGTCATTGTCAGCAGAAAAGTGCAAATGACTCCCCCCTGGGTGTCCTTCGGTATTAATGTGAAAGCATGGAACAATAGGAAAACCAAGCCCTGCCTTCCATCAAAACTGCAATATGGGAAATCTGTGTGGCAGGCACGCTGGGGATGGAAGCTGGTGGTGGGAGGGAGGTGCGATGGCAAGTGGCCTGCCCTGAGTTGGGTTAATCTGGAACACTCAAATGCCCCTATGGTTGGTTTTTTAAATTTATTTTTATTTTTTGGTACCAGGGATTGAACCCCGGGGCGCTTAACCACCGAGTCACATCCCCACCCTTTTTCTATTTTTTTTTTTTTTTTTTTTGCTTAGGGCCTCGCTAAATTCCTGAGACCGGGTTTGAATTTTCGATCCTCCTGCCTCAGCCTCCCAAGCTGCTGGGATCACAGGCCTGTGCCATGGTGCCTGTCCCGTGGTTGGTTTTAAGCAGCTGAGGAACTCTGGGTCAGAAATCGACTCTGCTGCTTGAGTTAGGGTTCTGTCCTGACCAGTCAGTTCCATAAGAAAGGAAATCCTCTTTGTGACTCACTTCCTGTTCATCCTATCAACTGCAGCCAGGCACCTCTCTGGAAGCTGGTCTGATTGGGCCACTCTTCTGGAGAGTCATCAGTGGCTCTCCACCACGTCCTAAGTTTCTTAGTGGGACTCGAGGCATCCCAAGCCTCCTTCCTGAGCACTGCCGTCGCAGGCTGTGGCGGACCAGTCCCCAATCTGCCTGTGCAGGGCCTTGACTGTCTTGCTGCTCCATTTTGCTTGGCTCAGGCCCTTTGGCCCTCAAACCCAGCCCCAGCTCTACTTCCTGGAGTTTTACTTATTAATCAAGACTAAACTTCACCTCCCTGTGCTCACCGGGAACTCTCCGCCTGCAATTAAGCGTTGTCACAGTTTTTGTATTATAATGAAGAGTTTGTGAACTTCTGGGTGGCAGGGGTCATGTCCTCAGATCTCTAAATCTTTAACACCAGAAAACAGGCTTCCATGCTTGGGGCAGCTGCCCTTGGCAGCAGCGGTAAGCCATGGCCTCCCCTCCTCCCCCCACTCCCTCAACAGTGATGGTGGTAGCATTCACACGTATCTTGTGTCTTACCAGGTACCCCTGTTAGAACCTTTTGTTTGACAGCTTCACCATGGTTATGTCAATTTTGATGGATGCTGCCTCCTTTAGCACAGGCTGGTCTGTGAGGCATATACCTACCACGCAGAGCTCTGCAAATGTGATGAAATCCCCCTTTGTCTAAGGCTCTGGTTGATGTTAAATCCTCAGAGGGAGGTAATTAAATCGAATAGAAGCTGCAGCTTGCAAAACCTATGTGGTATTATCCCACTCTTAGCTCATTAAAAGGGATGCTCTGCAAATTGATTTAAACCCTTGTTTCAAGAAACTGTGCTGCTAATCCCTGAGAACAGAGTGGTACTGCTTGGCTGATTCAAAGCAGCCCGCGCTGGACCCTGGAAGGAGGGCGTGGCCGGCTGGCCGCTCAGAGGGAGCCAGAGGAGAAGGTAGTTTTGATGGTTGTCCTTCTTAATTGAACAGAAACAGGAGTGACAGGCTGCCTGGACGTAGGTGGAATGCCTGAACATGTCAGAGACCTTGCAAAGGAAATTCGAGAATGTTCCAATCAGTCCTCAGAGTTTTGTTTCTTTACATGCAAAAATCTCAAAGTCACCGGAGTAGTGGGCTTTGTCTTTGTCCCTGGCTCTCACATCTACCTGCTATTTTGCACAAGTGGGTCTCTAGGCTGAGGTCTTTTCAAAGAGAAATACTTGCAGATTCCATCTCCTTAGCTTTGTGACCAGGTTTAAAGCAAATTCCATAATTGGGACAAAATTAGCAGGGGATCAGAAGGTGGGTAAGCTCAAGGAATCAAAACTTGTTCTCCGGGTGCTAGGGTTTAGATAAGTGTATCCTAACAACCCATGTGTTAGGCAAGGTTTGTTCTGCCTTCTGTGGTGCGATTGGGAGGTGGTGGGACCTTGAAAAGTGGGAACTACTGGCAGCTCTTCAGGTATTGGGGACATGGCTTTGAAGGGGATTGTTGCACACCAGACTCTTCTTCTCTTTTTACTTCCTTGCAAAGAGGGAATGGCTTCCTCTGCCTTGTGCTCCTGCTATGACGTGCTGCTGTGCTACCATAGGCCCAAAGTGTGGGGAGAACCAGTCATGGACTGAAACGTTCAAAATTGTGTGCCAAAATAAACCTTTCTTCTTGATAAGCTGATTTATCTCAGGTATTTTTTACAGTGACCCTTTATGCCATCTGGTACCACAGCAGTTCCTGCTGAGCTAGTTCAGTTGAGAGTGGAAGATAAACTGTTTTGAAGAAAAAGAAAAGAAGTTGTGATCTAGTGTCATTAAAAGTGGCTTTGTACTTTCCAGCCAAGCCCTTCTAGAAATCTCTCTGTACTTAAGACCATCATCTGATAGGCCCTAGCTTAAAATGTCATCTCATTTCAGAGCTACACAGCCATCGGCTGGCCTGTAGCAAATGCAGCAGGCTTGATCTCATTAACCTGACTTGAGGCATGAGCGGGGACAGATCATTCTGGCTGCAGACACCTGAGGCCTGGGAAATGGATCAGGAATGGATTCTTTCTTGCTTCCAAAGGCCTTTTGATGTGCTTTCCCGTTCTTCCTTGGAATTCCTCCGGCCCACTCTCCCTTGAACAGCTTTCTAGTTTATGTGCTTATTCAACATACCAGAATGTCCTGAGGATACTCTGTGCCGGACACTGTGTGGAGGACTTGGAAAAAGGATTGGGATGGGGAAGGTTCTAGTTGCTAGGATCCAAGGACTTCAGATGATTCTCAATGGTTTCCACAAATGTTAAGAGGATCCATTTCCGCTAACAAAGTCTTAGGTTAGAACCTAAATGTATAAGGCAGCTATTGTACTTACCTGTTATTTAGTATACCTATATTTGCAAAAAATCAGTTCATTAGAGCAATGATGATATTTTCAACAACAGAAACATTTGACATTGGAATTTATGGACTGCAACTACAGCTACCGTCTGATATCAGAATCAGAACTTACTTTATTTTGGTTGGGCAATATAAGAACACATTGTGATTCATAAAAATAAATTGCTTGCACCATTTTATCTGAGCAGACATGCCTGGGCCTGAAGCTTACAAAGACCAGATACAGAACTAAAATCCTAATTCATGAAACACATACAAGAAGTTGAGATGTACACAGAGAAAATGGCTCTAGAAACTTGTTTTTAAGGTCCCCTTAGGGGCTGGGGATATAGCTCAGTTGGTAGAGTGCTTGCCTCACAAGCACAAGGCCTTGGGTTCAAATCCCCAGCACTGCAAAAAGGTCTTCTTAGAAGAAAGTTCCAGCACAATTTTAGCTCTTTGGAGGCCTCTAAAGTACTGAAATGGTGTACATAACACATGTAAGTGCTTGTTACAATAAACTGGAGCCCAGTTATCGCACAGCTCACAAGGGACCTTTGGAAAAATGGGTCTCTCCAGAACAGTGGGACCCAGTGAGACTGAACTCACAATTCTCAGTAGAGGAACAGACAGCTCAGTCTGGAAGTAGAAAAGAACCTGATTCTGATTCTTAGCTTGGTCCCTCCCTTGCTGTGTGACCCTCAGTTTCTTCATCTGTAAGTTGGGGATGATAAGAGTACCAACATGCAGGGTCCTTGCGAGATGGAAGAGAGGAAGTAAAGTCCAGAGCTCTGCCCAGGGCTTGGCAGAACCAAGCTGTCTTTATCATTCCTGCAAGTGGATTGTGTGGTGATTTTTAAACTGTGAAAGTTGTGTTTCCCAAACCCAGGGCCAGAGCGTGTATTTCCTTGTGTTAAGATCACGAGAACAGCCCTGCACGGTGGCACACACCTGTAATCCCAGTGGCTCTGGAGGCTGAGGCAGGAGGATCGTGAGTTCAAAGCCAACCTCTGCAAAAGCAAGGCTCTACACAACTCAGTGAGACCCTGTCTCTAAGTAAAACACAAAATAGGGCTGGGGATGTGGCTCAGTGGTCGAGTGCCCCGGGGTTCAATCCCTAGTACCAAAAACAAAACAAAAAAAAGATCAGGAGATCAGAACTGGAGGAGCCATTCTGACCTGCACTCTGGTCTCATGTGAACTGGCTTCACCTTAACAGGTGAGGGACAGAGGCCCACAGACCTTCCACAGCTGCCCACTACACCACCAGGCCTTGCCCACAGCTGCAGGACCTGGAGGGTGGTTGAATGGCAGCCTTCTGTGGATCCCTGCCCGCAGGGATTTCATGGGACAGCTGACTGGTGGCCACATTTGTCCTGGGCCGGACCCAGTCCTCGTGTCTTCCCTGATAGCGGTTTACTCTTCCTCCCTCCCTCTCTCCTTCCCTTTCTTCCTCTTAGTTTCCCACGGCACCTGGCCTGGCCCCAGGGTTCAACAGTGCATCCAATTGTGGCCTCTGCTCCCCAAACTCTGCTTCCTTCAGACCCTGAGGGCAAATGACCCACCACAGGACGAGGGTGCCAAGGGCCTGTGCTGTGGAGAGCAGGCAGGACCTGAGCTGAGGCCGGAGCTGGGCCTTCATGCCCTACACAAGGCGCCGTTTCTGGTCCCAAGGTGTCTTCTACTCTTCCAAGTCGGTCTGGGGAGTGGGCACTTCCCTCAACCAGGCCTGACACACCCTCTGCCGCAGGCCACTTCCGTGGGACCTGCAGAACCGCCGCTCTGGGGTCCTGGACCACAGATGGCTCTGCTCAGAGCAGAGCCCTGGAGCTGGGGGGCGGGGCAGGGCCCTGGCTTCTGCCCACCCTCGACTCCCTGACAGAGGGACCAGGTGCCCGTGGCCTCCATCCTGCTGCCTCCAGTGGACGGCACAGGCCTCGGATCTGGGGTGCCTTTCCTCCTCCCTGCTCTGCGAGGGAGGGTTGCACGTTGTCACATCTCTGCCTCTGGGACGCTTCCAGGTGAGCCGCGTCCCTGTTTTCATGGTCCCCATTTGTGCTGCGAATTCGAGTTGGGGACTTGGCAACGTGGCTTCTGAGCTCCTTTGGTGCTCGGGCAAGAGCTCTCGGGTGGTGGCTGTGCAGGCAAATTTCCCACCCAGGGCCACTTTGTGAGTTGAGAGCGACAAGCCTGAGCCCAAAATGAAGACGCCCAACACATCAGCTCTTTCACACTCAGGCACAAATTCTCGTTGGGGACAAAGTCGAGGGAACAGAAAGTGTTGTTCCTCACAGTGGCAATTACCTTAATTAACTTTCTCGGGGGAGCAGGATCAGTGGCCCATGTGGGGATTAACTGGTTCTGAAAGCGGGCAGGGTATAAATTAGAGATGAATTTGTAAATCAAATATCTGGTCAACACGGATGAGTGGCGTCGGCAGGGAAATACCGCAATGAGAGGTGGTTTTTTACCCTCCTTGACGGAGCAGCTAAAAACTGAAATCAAAGGTACAGAGATCCTTGAAATTTGAAGCCCAGCCACTTGGGCAGGACCTACCATTTGTTAGCCAAAGACAGTAAGACACCTTCTGTCCCTTTCCTACCCCCAGTATCTGGGCAAAGGCCCACTGAGCATTGGTAAGGGGTCCTCAGACAGGTGGGATGCTGCAGCTAATTTCTGTTTGGCAGTTGGTGGCAGTAAGCAAGCCTTCTCTGATCCTCAGTGTCCCTCTGTACAATGGGGATAATAACCTTCCGGGACCATGCAAAGCCATAGGAGTGAGACACAAAAGGAAGATCACCCTTGGTGTATATCTCAAAGAACGGAAAGTGAGGATTCAAAGAGGTGTTTTCATGCTCTTTGCAGCATTATTTACAATCATTAAAAGTTGGAAACAACCCGAGTCTCCATCGATGGGAGGACACACAAACAAAATGTGATATGGATTCACAGAGGAATATTATTCAGCCCTAAAAAGGAAGGAAATTCTATAAGTAGAACCTTAAGCATGTTGTGCCCAATGAAATAAGCCAGACACACAAAAGGACAGTTATAGTCTGATTCCTAGAAAAGCCCTAGAGGCGGAGTGTAGATGGTGGGTGCCAGGAGCCGGAGGAGCGGGCATGATGAGGTCTTGCTTAACAGGGACAGAGTTTTAGTTTGGGAAGATGGAAAGATGGATAGTGGTAATGGTTCTGCAAAAAAGTGAGTGGTCTTCACTGAATCCTACACTTAAAAATGGTCAAGATAGTAATTTTGTTAAAATTTTAAAAAATTAAATTTGTAATTGAATTTTAAAAATCTGAAATTAAAAAAAAAAAATCTCAGCCCTTATCACCTTATGACTGACTAGCTCATTTTGGCTCAGTTGCCTTCCATACTTCATGGAAGGAAGATGGTGGAGCTGGAAATGCTGAGACGGAGAGGGAATAGCAAGTTCGGTGTGTTACGCTCACTCGCACCGCCCACTGAGAAATGAGGGCTGCGATTTCCGAGGCTCGGCAGGTGCTGGAGCTGCTGCTCGGTTCTGTCCGTGGACCCTCCGAGGGGGCCTGGCTGGGCCTTCGGTTAACCAGACCCGAGACCGGCCACCTGCCCACTGCAGATGCCCCTGGCGAGCAGCGCTGGGTAGTGGGGGGCGCTTCCCTTCCTGGTTTGTTGGTTGGTTAGTTGCTGCTGCGTTGCCTTTTTCCCCACGGAGGCTGGTGCGGGCGCCACCGTGCCTGGCTGGCTGGCGGCTGCCCTTCAGCCGCATCGTGGTTCCGTTGCCCAGAAGCCTCTCTCAGGGGAGCCAAGCTCTGGGCACCAGATGGTCTCCGTTCTGTGGATGTCCCATTCAGAAGTCAGAACCACAAGCATAGCGTGGAAATACAAAAAGCACACCAGTCCGACTGGGCTAAAAGTAAAAATAAGACTAAAACAGAACCACGGGCCTTCCAAACCGCTTGGTGGGCCGCCTAGCCTCCGGCTCATGCACGTGTCCCGCTCCCTGGGTGGCCAGGACTTCCGCTTCCCTCTTCTTCTCTTCTACCTGGACCATCTTTGCATTTTGGGGGCAGTCTCCTGCCGTCAGCTGTGGGACAGAGACAGGGCTGCGGCCTCCACCTGCCTGTGGCTTGACTCTTGGCATGGCACGGTGTAGCCCCATGTTTTCATTGACTTTTTCGGATTTCCTAACTGGGGGTCAGACTTTCTGCTCCGTCCCGCAGGGAGGCTGCTGCAGTCCACCTCAGGCTCCTGGCCACCCCTCCAAGCCCCACCCTGCCCCTGAGGCATCAGAGAGGCGTCTTCATAAGCCCCACTGTGGCCACCACCCAGGGGCCTTCCAGACTCACGTTCATTCCTTCTAGATTGTTCTAGGTCGAGGTGCAGTGAAAGAATCAACAAGTGTCTTTCGTAGATGTGAACAGTGAGGGGTCAATGATCGGTCTAAGGAGTTCACGGTGACTCCAGAACAAGGGTCAGCATTTCCCATAAAGGTATTTTTAGTTGTGCAGGAAAACAGCTCTGATCAACCTACTCAAGGCTGCTATGGTGGCAGAAGCAGCCACATTGCCTGCCCATAGGAACAGGTGTGGATGTGTGCCAGTACGATTTTATTTATGGACACGAACTTGAATTTCATATAATTTTCACATGTCCTGAGACAGTTGATATTTAGGATTTCTCCTCCTCCTCTTCCTCCTCCTCCTCCTTCTTCTATCATCTAAAGCTGTAAAAACTGCTGGTAACTTGCCCACCACACGAGAGACAGGGAGCCAGGTTTGCCCCACAGGCTGGGGTCTGCCAACCCGGGTCACAGAAGAACAAGCCCAAACGGGACCCTGGTGATCCTGGCCAGGCGTGGGAAGATCTCGTCTGCCAGGCGCGTCTGATGTCTGTTTCTGAAGCTTTTGGGTGAGTACAATGGGGTTTGGAAGGTGGAGGATTGCAAACGGTGGCACCCTGGGTGGCCCTAAGTGTCCGACTGCTAAGCCTGCTTCCTGATGTTCTTTGCAACAAAAATCTGGCATCCGAAACTAGAGCCTGTGACTGTGCTGCTTCAGCCCAACGGTGGCCCTGGCTGCTTGGCAGGCCGGACTCTAGAAATAACCCCACCTATTTTTAACACCCTTGCTCAGTCAGAGGGTGTCCAGTTTCTCCCAAGTAATTCCAGAGTCCAGAGGGACAAGGTGGAACTCAGAACCTCCTGGCCAGGTTGGCCAGGAGGCCTCCTCCCCACCCCTCCTGCCAAGTGTCCCCAACATCCTTTCTTCTCCAGGGTCCGCGACCCTTAGCTGTGACCGGGAATCCAAGCAATTGCTATGCAAGGCGCAAGGAAAAAGCGAGTTTTCTGAGAGTGTTTATTTCAGACCACAGTCAGATTCTACCAGTCAGGGCTTCGCGAAGCCAAGGAGGTGTGTTCGGTTCACTGAAAAGGGTGTACTTTGTCACAAGGAGAGAGGGGCTGGCTTTTTACACAGGGACTCTCAGACCTGGTAAATGAGCACAGGGTGGCCCTGTAGGGTTTTTAAAGACAACTGGCACAGCAGGACGACCTTGATCTTTGGTGGAAGGTCGGGTCCCTCCAAACACCCATGCACCTGCTGGCTCTGCTCCCCTCTGGTCCTGGGCAGGGCCGGACTCACGTCCATTTGCTCTGTTTGCAGAGGAGCTTGTTAACAGCCCAGAGAGAAGTTCCGAGAGGGGGAGCAGCCCGAGACAGTCAGCGCGGAGGTAGAGGGGAACAGGGCACATGTGAAACTTCTACCTCCTCTCGGGAAGGTTCTGGGCTGGGTCTCAGCGTTCTGAGGTCTAGTGCTCTGGCTCAGCGTCCATGCAGGACTCCCAGGGGTTCTGGGGCATTCGAGGTAGGGAGAAGAGCAGGAGGGCCAACCCGCCAAGGAAGAGCAGGACGAAGGCGGCACAGGCGCAGGCGAAGGACCAGGAGTAGTAGTACTCGATCCAGACGGTGTCCTCACTGTCAATCATGCGCTTCACCGACTGCCGCATGACCTCCACCGAGACGAAGATGCAGAGCCCTGGGGACAGAGCCAGAGGCTCTCAGGTCGCCACCCAGCCTACTGTGTGTGTCGGGGGGGAGGTGGTGACCTTGCCCTGGGTGGGGAGGAAACCATCTCAAGACAGTTCTAACTGGGAACCTGCAGAAGTGACCCATCCGCCAGCCACGCTCCACCCAGCGAGTCCCGGGTCCCTCAGAGGGCTGGCCAGATGACCACTTTCCTTCCTTCTTGTGGTGGTGGCTCTCTGGGAAGCCCCCTCAGGGTCTTGAGGATAGTGTTATTGTGAAAAATAGATGAAATAGCAAACAGCTGCCCCTGCCAACCCTCCTGGGGGCGCGGAGGCCGCCACCAAGGTGCTCCCGCGGGGGAGCTGGGGAAGGTCCCTGCCCCAGCCTCAGTGGGACCTCAGGAGCGACGAGCAGGGCGCTGTGTCGCCCCGGCAGGGCGGGAGCCCAGTCTACCTGCAAAGGCGTAGAACATGGACGCCGGCCTCAGCAGGTAGTCCCGCTTGTTCCCGAAGGACAGAAGTGCGCAGATGGAGCCCACGATGACGAAGCCGAGGCTGAAGATGGCGATGGCCGCCGCCGAGATGCTGTACTCTGCAACACAGAGGCCCTCAGGACCAGGCCGCGCCCGGGCGCTGCGTCCCGGCGGGTGCGACCTGCAGCCAGCTCCGTGGCCATTGCGAAGCACCGCGGCGGAGGGACTGGCTCAGTCCCGCAGGGCCCGAGGTGGGCGGGGCCCTCAGCCTCAGTGACAGGCGGAGGGAGCTGAGGCTGCGGGTGGCCTAGCATGTGTGTGAGGGTGTGGCGGGGCTACCTAGGGGTGAGCGTGGGTCTCTCAGTGTACAGGTGTGTCACAAGTGTGAGGCTCTATGCATGTGCATGTGAGTGCGCCCCACGTGTGAGGACCTGTGTGTGTGTGTGTGTGCCCCACGTGTGAGGACCTGTGTGTGTGTGTGTGTGTGTGCCCACCTTGTGTGAGGTTCTGTCAGTGTGTGAGTGTGCCCACCTTGTGTGAGGTTCTGTCAGTGTGTGAGTGTGCCCACCTTGTGTGAGGACTTGTCATATGCATGAGCGTGCCCCACATGTGAGGACCTGTTGGTGTGTGTATGTGAATGTGCCCCATGTGTGAGGATCTGTCAGTGTGCATGTGAGTGTGCCCCACATGTGAGGACTTATCAGTGTGTGCGAGTGTGCCCCACATGTGAGGACTTGTTACATGTATTCAAGTGTGCTCCATGTGTGAGGACCTGTCAGTGTGTGTGTGTGAGTGTGCCCCACGTGTGGGCATCTGTTGTGTGTCTGTGTGGGCACACTTGCAGGCCGGCTGTATGTGCCTCTGAGCCCCGTGGATCCAGGGCCTGACTTTCTCCCAGTCCTTGGGGGGTCCCTTAGCCAGGGGGTGTCCCAGGGACGCCCCACCTGCAGAGAGCTTCCCTGGACTCTGGCACCTGTTCTGTTTCCTTACTCTGTCCCAGCAGAGCTATGGGATCTTCTGGAAAGTGTGTTCCTGTGGCAACTTAGAGCCTCCCAGGAAATGTCTTTCCCCACGGCTGTCCCCAGCCCTGACGAATATGCTTGGGCCCCTGGATAGGGACATTGCCACTTGCAGTTCCCTGGCGTGGGAGGTGACAGGCTGCTACTCAAACATGCCAGGCCAGGGCTGCTTTTCATCAGCAGTTTTATGCCAAATGCCACCTGGCTCAGCACATGTGACATAGCCTCCCTGCTCCCCGCCCTGGCTTCTAAGGCCTCACCCTTCTGAGTGGTGAATTCGAAGATCTCCGAGCTCTCACCAGGGTTGAAATGCCTGAAGTAGGAACAGTTCTTCTCTGCAAAGGAGGAAGACGCCTGTGAATTGGGGGGAAGGACCGGAAGCAGGACTGGAAGCCTGGCTGAGAGAACGTGGCACCTTCTGCTGGTTCAAAATGTTCCCCCGACCCTTAGATCACCATCTCAGCAGGACAATGGGGTTGCATAAGCAGCCGGGAGATCCTGGGGAAGCAACAGCCAAAGGAGTGGACGGGTCAGGGAGCATATGCTGCTGAGACCCAATAGGCCGAGACCCGGATCTGTCATTCATCAGGGGAAGAGGGCCTGTGGTCAGCCAGTGGTCCTTGGCCAGGCAGCGCCTCTTGCTAGGGACACTGCGCAAGGCCTGGAGATACTGTGGTATGAAGAGGGGGGCTCCTGGCATCTAGAAACCAGGGATGCTGCTGGACATCCTTCAATGCACAGGACAGACCACCACACACAGAATTATCCAGCCCAAACTATCAATAACCAAGAAACCTTGTATTCACTCAAAATCTGGGGCCGGGTTTCTTATCGGAATCCAGGCCCTCCCAGAGTCACAGGGGTACCTGGCAAACAACCTTTTCAAAAACTTTCCAGGAGATTCTGATGCTTAGCCAGGTCAGGAACCTCTGCTCTGGCCTTTAAAAAGCCCTGCAGAGGGCTTTTCTGAGATACTGTCAGGATGAACTTGGACGCAGGCAGGGAGCTTCCATGTGAGAGCTGAATGTGACCTTCATGTCATTTCCTTAGGTCTTTAGGAACTGTGCTTGTGTGGCAGAACAGACAAGACCTGTTCTGGCAAGTTACTTGGTCTACCTGAGCATTGTCATCAAAGCCACAGAAGGTCTGTGGACACCCAAAATCTGAATCTGATAGGGGGGCAGGGAGAGGGGTTCAACACAAAGAAATTCTCTCTGATTTTAACTATAATTTCACTTTTATTTTTCTCTTTCAGTCGTTCTGTCATAACTAGATACGCCATGACATCAGAGTATAGTCCTATTGCTTGCCTTTACTCCAGATTTAGGAAGTAGATAAATGAATGCTTTTGGATTATTTTATATTTCTTAACAAAAAAAAAAAAAAAAAACTCAATTAGGTTGCTTTTTATTTGTGTGAGGCCCTTCTTTGAACATCATCTCTGTCTTTGGTTTAAATAGTATCTAGTTTGTGAATCCATTGCTTCACCCCAGGCTACACTGGACTGATCACAAGGAGACGGATGCTATTTCTTCTAGGAATGTGTCCCAGGAGCTGCCAAAGTCATGGCTTTACTGCCACCTAATCCCGTGTCCTCCTGCCCTTTCCCTGTCCTCTAAAGTCGGGGTTGCAACCTCTCCTGAGGTCAAGGAAGGGGACGACCCCTGTGGAGGGGTCTGGCTTAGCAGCAGATGTTCCTGGCAGCCAACAGCCTTCTCCACTGGCTTCTATATTTGAATCATTTTCCTTTTGAACCGAGTTACCTGGGGTTCCTGAGGCCGGTGATGGTCAGAACCGATGCTGCTCTTTTCTGCCTCAGGCATCGCTGCTATTTTAAAGCACGACGCAAACCTCTTATGTTTGTCAGATTATAAGCTGTAGATAGATCTTTGGGAATTGCTGCTTCCTAATGGCTCGTGCTATGTCACCAGTCTCCCTGGGTCTCCCCCTGGACAAAGGAACCTTTCTGTTTTGTCCTTTAAGAGCCCATTTCAGTTGTCACTGAATGCGCTCTGAGCAGGACGGGCTGGACTGAAGTGCGTTTCCCAGTCAGCTGCCCTCCGACCACTCTCTCCGCGTGGGGCGGTGAGCTGAAGCCACCTCAAGAGCCTGGCCAGGTGCAGCTGTTTGGTCCTTCTGGGTTGCTGAGGTGACTTTCCTAGGGAGCAAGCAGGTGTCAACCCCACCTGATGAACCCCGGGCCACTCCGGGTTGACGCAATGTGGGATGGAAACAGCCGCGCTGTCGGGCTGGGCCTGTCAGCCATGTCAGCCTGAGCATTTGGTGGATTTCTTCCTCAGGTGGGCGCGGGCTCTGCTCCTCTCCCTCTTCCCCTCCATTAAATACCCTCAGAGGGGGAGGAGGGGACAATGTGCCCAGTGGGTGGGATTCCCTCTCAGGGCTTCTGGAAGCCTCAGCTTCTCTCTGATGTGACTGAACTGAGGGCCCGAGGGTGGATGGCATGGTCCATCTCCTGTCCGGGACTTGGCACACGAGGAAGGCCAGTGTCCTCTGCCCTGGACCTGGGAGGGAGGAACATCTGCTGCAAGACCGTGTGGCTGCCCGTGGGGGACCCCAGGCCCCTCTGTGGTCCCTGATGGCCCCCCAGAGGTGCAGTGGACACGTCAGACCTAGGCCTCAATCGGGACAAACCAAGTCAGGCAGCTGCCAATGTCACTCAAGCAGGGTCCCGGGTTCTGTCAGGTGGCGGCCCCAGCTATGACCTGCTTTTCCCACCTATGTCCCTTTGTGCAGGTGAGTGGTATTTGGGAAACTGAGCATGGAGAACACCTTTAAAAGGAAGGACATCTGAAGCAGGCTGTGAGTGGCTCACTGGGTCAAGGTAAGGAGTAGGGGACAGGGACAAGGACAGTCCAGGGCACCTGCAGATGCTGTCTACAGACGTCTCTCTCCACCCCTACCTCAACCTCTATCACCCGGAGCAAAGCTCAGGCCTCGTAGCTTTGCCTCGACAGAAGCAGGTGCTTCTGACCAAGTGGGCAGAGAGCCCAGTGCCAAGAGGAGGATCCAGGATGAGTTAGGATTTCTGAGGTTCCTCCTGTCTCTCTACAAATGGCTTATGGTGATTTTAACATTTCTGTTTCTGTAAGACTCAGTGGATTACTGCTTAAAGAATACAGTGACCTCAGTTGTCAGTCTCGACTGGGGGCTGGCGGGCACTGGCTAGCCACATATCCTGGTTCAGGGAGTCACAGGCTGAACAGAACCCTAGCTGGTGTGCCAACTCCGAAGAACCAGAACAGAGGGCACATTAACGCCAAGGCGAGCGTGAGTGACAGGATGACTCTGGATTATCACTGAGGATGCACGCAGGCCGCTAGTGCCTGTTCATGGAGACTTTAATCTACTAAAAATGATTGGTTGGTTTGAGCAAAACCGTAGGGAGCGAGTGCTCCAGGGATTGGGAGGGAAGTTCTTGCCGGTGTTGTCTTCACTGTCTTTGTAAAGGATGTTCCCATGGGTTCCTGGTGCTGGCTTCTACGTGCTGTGTCTCCTCCCAGCCCCACTGAAGAATTTTATAAAATAGACTGGAGAAATCCTAGGACCCGAGTCCGGAGTTTCAGAGCACTGCTCTTTGACAGACGAAGTCTAGTAATAGTCTCGGCCTCCAGCTGGGGCTCAGGGGCATGGTGAAGGTGCCCCTGGAATTCATGGGGGTCAGTAACATGTGTTTTCATGAAGCCCCAATATCTGCACGGAGACTGGCGGAGAAGCTGGCCCATGAGGGAACTGGGGCACCGGAGCAGCTGCTGCCTTTCCCTAGAGAAGCAGATCCCGAAAGAAGCAAGGACAGAGATGGCCTCTCTGGGGACTCACTTGGGCTTCCAGACACATAGTGTCTTCTGACAACCCGGGAAGGCTTTGTTGTCATTATGAAGACATTTGAATTGACCTCAGATTTGATCTTGAACACAGTAGTCCCTCTGAGGCTCTTTAAGGTCATGGAAAAATCAGATAGCTCCTGTCCTCAGAGCCTCCAGCATTCTATGACTGAACAGGGCCTGGAGAAATCTCCTTCTTGTACTGGACTTGCTGCCCCCAAACCATGCCATGTCGTAAGCTGGACTCCTTGTGGTAGCTTGGGTCAGCAGCATTGAGGAGCTGGGTGTGTTCAGTGGAGGATGTGGGAGGGGTCTGGAGAACGAGGAGGCCCGGGATTCAAGACTTGAGTGTTGAACTGCAGCCTGTCAGTTAGGCTGGAAAGGGCTCGGGCTCAGTATTCCTCCCTGTGGGGTGAAGGATATCTATAGAATGAGAACCTGCTTGCTGGTTTGTTGGACTTAGTGTAAGGTGGTGACTAAGAAGGTAAATGAATGGTAGGGACAGTGTCTGGGTGTGAATATGGGATGCTCTGCTCAGAAATTGAGTGAACTTGGTCAACTTCCTCAACCTAGGTGTGCCTCATTCTCCACAAGATGGGATGATAATAATATGGTGGACCTCAGAGAGGTTTCTGTGAGAAATCAGAGGAGCTAATATGTGCATGTCATTCCATTGTCATCTGGACTCTACCTGCTTTTGGAGAAAGTCAGCTGTATATCTTATTAAGGACCCCATGTATGTGGTGTGTTGTTTCTTTCTATTTTCAAGATTCTATCTTTATCTTTCAACAGCCTGATTATGAGCTGACCAGGTATAGATTTTTTGAGTTTATCCTTCTTGGGGTTCATGGATCTTCATGGATTTGTAAATTAATATTTCATTTGATTTGGGGAGTGTTGGCCATTATATTTCATATATCCTTTCTGTTCCATTCCCTTTCTCTCTCTTCCTTTCCTTCTGGAACTTTCAGTATGCACGTATTGGTATCCTGGATGGAGTGCCACAATTCTCTGAAGCTCTGTTCATTATCCTTCATTTTTTTTCCCCCTAACTGTTCCTTACTAATCTCAATTGACCCATTTTCAAGTTCACTATTTTTTTTTTATCTGTCTTCTCAGATCTGCTACTGATCCTTTATTATCAATTTTTTAAAAAATTTCAGTTGTTATACTTTTCAACTCCAGAATTTCTATTTGGCCCTTTAAAAGATAATATTTATCTCTTTACTGATATTCTCTATTTCATGAGACACCATTCTAATTTTTAATTCTTTAGATATGGAGTCTTTTAATTCTCTAAGTGCATTTAAATAGCTGATTTGAAATCTTTGTCTAGTAAGTCCAATACCTGGGCTTCCTTAGAGATCTGTTAATTCATTCCTGCTTCTTGTCCTCACAAACAGGCCATACCATTTTAGTTACTTGTGCGTCTTGTTTTTTTTTTTTTTTGTACCAAGGATTGAACTTAGAGGTGTGTAACCACCTCCCCAGTCCTTTAAGCTTTTTAAAATTTTGAAGCAGGGTCTAGATAAGTTGCTTAGGGCCTCCTAAGTTGCTGAGGCTGGCTTTGAATTTGCCATACTCTTGCCTCAGCCTCTGGAGCTGCTGGGATTATAGGTGTGTGCCACTACACCTGGCTAAGTCTTTTTTTTTTTAAACATTACAATAAGGCAACTCTGGAAATTAGATTCTCTTTCTTGAGGGTTTGCTTCTGTTACTGTTTATTGTTGTTTGTCTAGTAACTGTTCTGAACTAATTTTGTGAAGTATGTATTCTTTATCATGTATGACTACTGAAATCTGTGTTCCATTAACTTAGTAGTTGGTCAACAGAGTTTTCCTAAAATGCTTGGAATAAATGTATCTCCCTCTCTTTATGGAGGGGCTCTGTGCACATTTGGGGCATGGCTTAAACATTCAGCTAAGCAGCTTACATCTCTGCCTTTGCCTTCACTTTCTGCTTGTACAGAACCTCAACATAAGGTAGAGGTGAGAATTCAGGACCTTTTAGATCTTTCCTAAGCATACACACAGTACTGGGCATACATATAACATTGCACCTGGCTTTCTAGATTATTAGGATTATGTTGTAGTTCTTCAAAGCTACCTGTGAACATCTCATTCTCCAGCTCTTTGCTTTGCCTACTGAGTGATCCAACTGTTACCTACTGCCTCAGGCAGCCATGATATTAAACAATTGTCTCTAATTGTTTTCAACAAATGGCCCATGAGAAAATGACTATTTGCACTGAATGAGCTCAGAGTTGGGTTAAATTAAGATGACTTTGCAAGTAGAGACTTCTAGGGAATGACCAGATAGGTCAGATAATGACAGTTATCTGGTAATAGGACTTTGAAAGAGATCCAATCTTGCTTGTCCCCTTTAAGTGGCTATCAGGCTGCTGATTTTCACTGTGATTGTGAGATGTTTGTTTTCAAGCCTACAACAGAGATGAGGAAAGGGGAATGGGGAATATATTTTAAATAGCTGATTGTTGTTCAATAAGTCCAATACCTAGGCTTCCTTAGGATCTATTGACTATATTCTACCCCCTCTCCCATTAACAGACCATACTATTTTAATTCCTCATTAAACTAAAAATACCACAAAACTTATTGTTCATCCTCAGATTCACCCACTTTTCTTGGACAAGCAATTTTGGATTACTACAAGATTTGGTAGATTTCTACAGTTCTGAAAACAGTGATTTGATCTTTTTTTTTTTTTTAAGTGTTTCTTGGGCTGGGGGTATAGCTCAGTTGCTCGCCTCACAAGCACAAGGCCCTGGGTTCAAATCCCCAGCACCACAAAAAAAAAAAAAAAAAAAAAAAAAAAAAAAAAAGTGTTCCTTACTGCTTTTATGGAGAAGAAGATTGGGGGGGTTATTATTCTGTCATTTTTCTCCCGAATGTCACCCCAAGTTAATAAGTACCTACAACTATGTTTGGCACATAGTGCTATATTTGTGTGTCATTATTGTAATTATTGTTCATAATAAACAAGAGAACATGCATGAAGAAACTCTCATCCAAAAAAGTGTGATCCCAGAGCATAGGAAGAACAGATGAAAAAATAAAGGAAACTCCATTTGCAGAGAAAAAGGGGGGGAAAGGCAGGAACATGCTTTGGAAGATTCTTGGGAGAGGTAGTACTTATTGTCACAAATGTGGGAAACATGATTCATGGCAAAGGGATGGACCGCTCAGGCTCAAGACCAAGCAATGCCTGCTGGTCCCCTAAGGCTGGCCCTCTAGCCAGTTTGTCTCTTCCCTGCATGGACCTTGTTCACTGGTTTGCTTGTCTGCTCTGACTTTAAAAGGCAGCTGTCTCCAAGGACAGGTGGACAGGACCTCAACGTGCATTTGCATGTGTGGTCCCTGGAGAAGCTGCCTCACCCTGCCCTGCCCTGTCCGGGGAGTTGGCTAGAGGATGCATCTGTTTACCAGTGTGCAGCAGTGGCCAAGGGGCGTGGGCGTCTTGGCTATGTGATACCCTTCGAGCACATGCCCACGCCTGTCAAAACCCTCAGCCCTGGGACTCAGTGTTTCCAAGACAGCTGGGTATTTACGAGTCTCTGAGCGCTCTTCAGAGATGAGCAAGGCTGGGGTTCCCTCGAGCAAGCAGGGAGGAGGACGAAGAAGGCCAGGAGTGGGAGGTGGAGTTTGGGCTCCTTGTCCCATATCCAGCCGGCTAGGGTCTCAGCCCCAATTCCCTTGAAGGGAGGGTTTCCAGGAATAATTCTGAGCATCAGGAGGGATGTCACCCCTACCCTGGTCCACTGTCACCTTGGAGTCACGTTTGTAAGCCCTGGAAGGGACTTATGTTGCTGAGCCCAAGTCCCGTATTTAATGGAGGAGGAAGCAGAGGCTGAGGAGGGCCTCATTCTCGCCCAGGAGGTGGTGAGCAGTGGTGGATAGAGCCCAAGCCCCTTTCCCTGGAGCACGCTTCCCTCGAACAAGTGCTCTGGTCGCTATGAATCCTGAGAACTCCATGTGCGCAGAATAAGGATCCGTTCATGTGAATACCAGGTCTTCCCTCCACCGCCCCCACCCAGTACAGGAGATAGAACCCAGGGGTTCTCTGCCACTGAGCTACATCCCCAGTCTTTTTGGCTTTTACTTTGAGACAGGTCTCACTCAGTTGCTGAGGCTGGCCCCAAACTTGTGATCCTCCTGCCTCACTCACTGAAGTCAGAGTTGCTGGGATTACAGGTGTCACAACCGAACCTGCCTCTGAATACCAGGTATTCTTGACAGGAAATTTATGTGCAGCGTGGCTGGGTCACATGGTAGGAAATGGAGGAATACTCTTAAATTCTAGCATAAGGAAATGCTGCATGATTCTGAATGGTCTAACGGGAGACAGATGTGTAGAAGGACCCAGGTTATCACAAAGCAAGTGCCTCTTGCCCGACCATGTCCTGCATCAGAGACCTGCACCCTGGCTCTGCACACAGAAGGGCCAGTGCTTGGTTTCATGCTCAACTTGAAATTCTTACTAATTAGGAACAAGGCACCAGGGTGTTCATTTTGAGTGGGGCCCCAGGAATTCCGTAGCTGTCCTGTCTGCCCTCCTGCTTGGAAGCTGAGGAATGAACCCACTAGTCCCTGGGTCCTTCCAGCCTGAGAACATAGAGCCACCTGCCTGTCACTGAAAAGAGAGAATGGAGCTGGGACACCAATGGGCGACTGCTGCTGGGGTCAGAAGCCCCTGGGCTGGTAGACCTGTCCAGGTGCCTCTTGTGCCACCTGGCCTGCCATCTGCTCTGGGCGAAAAGCCCCAAACCTCAGCAAGACGGAAGGAGCTGGAGACAAACACCCTCATTTTACAAGCTGGCGCTAGCCACCAGGCAAATCCAACCTTCTTAGGAAGGGCTCCATGGCTGCTCCGACCCCAGGCAGAGAACCCTGCCTTCCTTCCCGTGGCGACTCATCAGGGAGATTGGGAAGGGCCGGAGGGGAGAGCGGGTCAGAGAGTGGGTACGTTACCCCCAAGCAGGGTGATGGTGTCGCAGTTCTTGTCCTTAATGTCCTCCACAGGAACTCGCTTGGTGCAAATCCTCCAGAGGCCGAAGTGGGCTGCCTCACAGGTGGCATTGTGGAGCTCCATATGGGGGCTCAGCACTGCCCAGTGGTCAGTCACCACGGCCACCATGGCCAGCACGATGCCCACCAGGATGCAGAAGAGGGCCACACGAACCTTCAGTTTTTTGGTCTGGGACATGGTGGTCACCGAGGTGCGGGGACAGGGGGCAGCAGTGTCTCCTGGGGTAGATGGCAGCCCAGCTAGTGTGGTGGCAGTGGTTATCAAGCCAGGGGTGGGAGCTAACTTTAGTGTGCCTGGCTGAGCCAGAGTGGGCTGGCCTTGGGGCTGAGGGACGCGGGACAGGGCTGAGCAGCTGCCCAGACGTGTCAGGGGCCTGAGGGAGGCTTCTATTAATGCTCCTCCCCGGGCGTGTCACCGAGGATGGCTTCTGCTCAGGTTTCAGGGCCCTCTTCCCCTCTGGAAGCCAGAAATACCCTGGGGTGGGGCAAGGAGAGAAGGCTCTAGATGGTGGCTTGAGACCTCCGGGGAGGGGAGTGGGGAAGGGGTGCAGGGCAGCGGCACAGGGCAGGCTACTGCTCACCAGGTGTGTGAAATCCGCCAGTTCTGGGCTGAAAGGGAGACCCAGGAGGCCTGCTTTCCTGGTCTCAATTGGCAGGGCAGACACCGAGGCAGAGAGAGTGGGTCCTCATCCTGGGGGTCTGGGGAACCCAGGAATCTGCCTCGGATCACCTCAGAGACCCAGGCCCAGGGACCTGGAGGCCACCTCCCAGGCCCACCTGGTCCCCTACGCTGCAGGAAGATTCGGCTGGTTCCCAGGCCTGGCCTTCCCCAACCCTCATCCCACCGCGAATGCATCATTTCCTTTCCGATCCTCTTTTCCACTACTGGGTCCAGGAGAAGAGCTCCATTCGGAGTCAGTCTTTTCTGAAGCTTGCAAACTGTCCTTTGGAGTGAAGAGTGACCAGCCCAAAGACACAGAGCCTGGCTGCATGAGGCTGCAGCTCTGTTCAGTGCAGTGTTCTTAACTTTGCCTTCTATAAGTGGAAAATAAAGATTTTCCAGTTATGCTTTCAAGTATAAAGTAAGTGTTTATGTAAAAGAGAATGGCAGTCGGTTGATTTGTAGCCAGTGGGTGCACATTTACACCAGAGAACATAAGAGGATTAGGGACACTAGTCCGAGGGTTCTGCCCACCTCCTGTCCCCCAGGTTGGCCCTTGAGCTCCTATGTGCCTCTGGGCTCTGTTGTCTCTTCTGTCTCCACTCAGGCTTTCTTGGGTGTATCCAAGAGGCCGATGCATGACCAGGAATAGACTCCTGAGTTGGGCAGGGCCTCAAGCTTCAAAATCCTGGCCTCAGGTTGACAGGACTTACAGAAAGACTCTTCCGACGTATGGAGAAACATTCTGGAATCCAGCCTTAGAGTCACAGAACACTAACAATAACTAACGAGTGCTTACTACCTACCAGGCGCTCTGCTAAGGCTGTACATGTCACGGTTGACCTTCTCACTAATCCACGGGGTGAGAACAGCTATCGTCCCCATTATACAGATAAGGGCACAGAGGCTCAGAGACATGAAATAACTTGTCCCAATTCACACAGCCGGGAAATGGTGCAATCAAGTGTCAGAACTCAAAGACCAAACTCTGAACACAGGTTGGAGCTGGGAGACACCTCAAGATCCACTGTGACCAACGCTAAATCCATAGTCCAGAGAAAAGGTGTGATCAGCTGAGACTTGCCGGGGACCGGGCACCAGCTCAAGCTGCCCCTTGCGTCTCCTTTCAAGCCGGCACTTGGGCAGTTCAGTCTAAATTTTCACTTTTACAAAATCAGCCTCTTCCACCAGATTATGACCTCTAAGAGCTTCTCTCAAACATGTCCCCTCTTTGCTCCCCTTACCCCCAGCCCCAACCCTGTGTTTCCAGCAGGACTGGTCTATCACAGTCACCTTAAGGTCCAGTGACCCTCTGACACCTGCCCCACCCTGCTCAGCTCAGAGGGACCGTCTGTCTCCACGCAGGTGGATCCTCTTCATGGAGAACTTCTGGAAGCTGGGACATGGCTGAGACTGAGTCCCTCTCACCACCTCCCAGGCCCAGCTTCAGCAGCTGGGGCTCTTGGGGTGCTGGTCTCCTTGGCAGATCTACTGCGTGCCACGTACCCCAGCACAACTGCAGCTGGGGAACCAGAAATTTCCGGTGTTTTAAGACAGAACATCTAGAAAGAAGCTATTTAATGTTAGTAAATGGGGGGTCGGTGTCCACTGAAGAAGGGCAAACATATTTCCTGCTGCAGAGGACACCACCACTCTCCCGTGCTGCCTCTGGAGGTCTCGGAAAACGCCCCGAATGAGGCATGGCCCCCGGGACTTACTCGGCCTTGGCTGCCATGACATCGTGGGCTCATCAAAGAAGCCCTGCCTCAGCCAGGGCAGCCGCGGAGCAGCCACTGCTGTGCTCTTCCTCCGTGGGGGGCAGGTGCGTGCCAAGTCCTCCAGCCCAGTGTGGACGCATTAAAGATTGATGGCCTCTTTCTTTGAAGTCATCTTTGTGTGACGCGCACTGCTTGCTCGGCCTGCAGCCCTGGCAGTTGCAGGCAGGCTTCCCTTCCCCTCCCTGTTTACTAAATCTCTTCAAGCAGACATTTGCTGCTCACAGGGGCCACTGTCAAGCTGTCTTCTTGCCCTCCCCCCGCACCCCAGGCCTTGCTGGACCAGGAAGGGTGTCAATGGCCATGGCCACCAGCATTTGCTTGGAGCCGGGACAGGGACACACCCTAGTGCTCCTCTCAGATGCTCTACTTTCCAGAGTGTCAGGCAGGAGAGAGTCTTAGGGAGGCAGCGGGCGAGTGGGCAGAAGCTGCCTGGGATGAAGCCAGCTCCAGGATCAAACCCTGCTGGCTGCTCTCCAGCTGTGTGGCTTCCAGCAGGTCCAGAGGCTCTTTAAGCTGCCCTTTCCTCCTCCGTAAAATGAGGGCAATGTGCCTGGAGGGAGCTGGTGGGAGGATTAGAGATGAGGCGTCTTAGCAGCTTAGCCCAAGAGAGAGGCTATGGATCGGACGGTGCCTCTTGAAATCCACATGTCCAAGCTCTGACCCTCGCCCTGTTAGTATCCGGAGATGAAGCCTTTGGAAGGTATTTGGGTTTAGATGAGGTCATGAAGGGGAGTCCTCAGGATGGAATTTAAGAAGAGACCGTAGAGCTGCCTCGGTCTCTGTCATGGGAGCACCCAGTGAGGAGGAGGCTGTGTGCAAGTCAGGAAGGGAGCCCCACCAGAGCCTGACCTCGCTGGTGCCTTGATCTCGGATCCCCAGGCTCCACGCCCTGGAGAAAAGACGTTTCTGTTGCTGAAGCCACACGGTCTGGTGCTTTGTTATGGCAGCCTGAGCTGACAAAGAGAGCAAGCCATTGATCCAGGAAGGCCGTTTTGATTATTGTATTTATAGACTACAGATGGATTTTTTCCTGATGGGTGATATACTTCTGGAAGGCAAGGACACTGAGAATTTGCTATGTACCTGTTCTAGCTGCCCTTCAAGGACCCAGTCCAGGTTGGAACCCAGGGTAGAATCTTCATAAATGCTTGTCGAATGACTGTTGGGTGGGTAGATGGATGGATGGATGGATCAACAGATGAACCAAAAGAAGGAGACAGGAGCTCAAATATGCTGCCAGGTGACCCAAAAGACATTTCCATGTGTTTAAGGTCACAGGAACCGAAGAAATGGCAGCAGAGGCTGATCTAGGACCCCCTGAACATTTTGCCTTTAGGTGGTGAGGAATGTCTTAGGAGGACACAGTCATCCTCTGTGAGGTCAAGTTTAAAAGGAAGCTGCTCCTGAGAGCTGACCTTCCCACAGTCTTCAAAGTGGTTGGGCCACACTCCGCTCACGTCAAGATGAGTCAGTTTTCATTAGTCCTAAAGGGCTGCTCTTCTCCCAAGAAGGAGCAGAACATGACTAGGAGAGGGAGAGCCTCATCTCTCGGAGGTGGGCTTCATTCTAGAGCTTGGAGCAAAGGCCCAGTAAACGTTCCTTGGTCATGTGCTGATCTGGTTTCGAGCTTGGGCTTAATTTGGCTGAGGAGTGGCCCTGAGCATTTCTACCAAGTGGCCCTGAGCAATACTACCAAGAAGCAAGGCCCCAACCAGCTGGTCCCAAGCGCCCAACTACTTCCTCTCCCTTCAAGCACCTTAAATGAGATTTCCTGTTGTGTCCTCTAACCCTCTGCCCAGGGAGACCCAGGTCTGTGTGTCACCTGCACCTTCCCGTCACCCTTCCCTTCCCAGAGCTCCTGCTCCAGAGGCAGGCAGAGTCACGTGGAGCAGTCGCAGGGAAGATGCGTATGCGATAAAACACGAGGGCCTGTGTTTGACAGCGGAAATGGGATGAAGTCATTGGACTCAGGAAGTTTGGGGAGGGCTCCTCCTCCCCAGCTCACGACCACCCTGAGATGTCCTCATGTCCCAATCCCCTGGGGTCACCAATTCTCCTCTCCCAGCTTCTATGCTCCCTGGAAGTCTTTTCTGATGGCTCTGCCCCTGGGGCCGGGCTGGGCCAGGGCTGAGGTCCTGTCGGAGCCAAATGGGTGAGGTCCTCACCAGGACCCCTGGCTCTTGAAAAGTCATCAAACCAAGCCTACGCTCGGAGGGACAGGAGTCTCCCAGACAGAACTCCCTGAGCAGAGAGTAGTGGGGCAAAGCTCCAGGCAGGACACGGGGCCCACGTGATGCTTATGTATTGTGCCTGCTTCCACAGAGCCCTTGGGAGGCCTGTGCCTGAGGCCTGTTCACAAAGTTCATCCCCTAAGCCCCTGGGCGAGGAGAGGGACAGCACAAGGACACAAGTGGATCACAATGTGGATCACAAGTATCAAACCTATGATGTCTTTACAGCATTTCTTTAGGGGAAGGGGGAAAAAGGCATCAATTGAAAGAAAAAGATGCAGTAAACAATTGTACAGATGATGCCTACGAGGCGGAAAAATAACGCCTGTGCACGGGGCCGCGAATGCTTGGAGCTCAGCGCTGCTGGGAATGTGCCGCGCTTTCTGGAAGAGCTCGTTGCAGCCCTGAAGCCAGCTTTGCCATTGGATTGACCACGTGCCTTGTGAGAGCTGAGTCGCCCTTCCTGAGCCTGTGTCCTTGCTCACCGAGCTCACATAACCTCGTGGACCAGGTGAGAATTATAGGCCATAACGTAGACATGTATGGGGGTACATAGGTGGAGACTCCTGAAGAATGGGCAGGGAAGGAGCCAGGGAAATACGACCGTTATTGTCCCTGATGAATGGGGTCATTGGTTCATCAAACCCTGACTTAGGGCTAATAACCCCAGGAAGACTCTAGGTCTGTCAGGGGGGAGAACTGGACACAATCCTTCAAGAGTCCACTGTGACAGAGGCTCTGAGAGAGGTAAGCAGAAAGCAGACAGGGACACGGTGTTCAGCAAAGGGACAAGGTGTTCGCTAAAGCGTCAACTCAGCAGGCCTGGGCTGTCCAGCCCCTGCACATTACCAAGAAAGAACCAGCTCTCGGTAAAAACTTCATCCTCTCCCTCTTCTTCTTTTTGGTCTAGGTGATCATTTCTAACCCTTGGAAGATCCTGCCTGATACAAGTGTTTCTCCATAGCTGGGGCCTTGGGCCACACCAGAGAGTTTGTTTATGTGAACAGTGGGGTTTATGGGAGGGTCCTGGACCATGCCAGATAGCTTACCTTCTGGGATGGGAGTCTGGACACTGAGTAGCCAGGGCCATTCACACAGGCACTCTGTTCCTAAGTTATGACTCTCAGTAAAACCCCCTGAACACAAAGTCTCAGCTCCGATGAGTTTCCCTGGTTGGCAGGTGTCGTCACACATCATTGCTTGGGGAATTAAGCTTGGACTCTGCTGGGAAAGGACAGTCGCCAACTCCCCCTGGCTCTCCTGAACTCTGCCTGGGCATCCTTTCCCTTTACTGATTTTAATCCTGTCCTTTCACTGTAGCAGATAGAACTGTGAATATAACAGCGTCTCTGAGTCCTTCTAAAGCATCTCTAAGGATGGTCTGGGGCCTGGGGTACCACTGACGTGCTGTGGCCATGCTGGAGGGCACGGGCCAAGAGGGAGCTCATGGAGGAGATGGAGATGAACGGGGTTAAGGCAGAGAAGGAGAGAGGGACTGGTGGGGGTGAAGCCGAGGAAAAGGACCTGGACTCTATATGTGGTTCCGTCTGGGCAGTTTCAAGGAACAGGGACAGAGGGGACATGAAGCTGGGAAGGAAGCAGGCTGGGATCCGACCTCACAGGACTCCATAAACCACACCTGAAAATACAGTGTGCCTGGTTCCCAAGACACCAGGGCATCCTGTCTACACCTACCTGGGTCGGCAGGAAAGCAGGTGATGGATGAAGGGGGTGGGCTGAGATAACAAGGGGGCCTTTGCAGGCAACAGCACCCAGACCAAGGCAGGGTTGGTGGGAGGAGCTAAGTATGAAGGGATCTGGGTGGAGACCCAAGGGATTTGGTGGGAGACCCAAGGGATTTGGTGGGAGACTCGGTGTGGGAGGAAGAGGTGAGGACGGCAGACACTGCGGCCTGGGTGGACAGGAGGCTATGAAGGAAGAGACGCTCTAGAGGAGCCCAGTAGCTTTAAAAGGCAGGTGGGTTCAGGTTTGGACCCTGTATTTCTCCAACCTAGGATATGTCTCTATACCAGTGAGAGCCCACGGCCGCGGTTTAATTAAGCAGAAGTGGTCAAGAAGTGGTGGGCAGTGATGCCAGAGCTGGGCGAGCCTTCAGGGTGGTCTACCAGGCCCCCAGAGAAGACTCCTTCCTCTCTGAGGCACCAACGCCCTCCTGCAAATCTAGGGACCAGAACTCATGGCCAGCTCGATTATAGAATGCGTACCTCGCCTGGGCTGTCAGTTCTGGGGGAGCCAAAGGATCCATCGCATGCGCATCTGCTCCAGCCTTCCTGGGCACCCCCTAAGCTCCTTCAGACACCCCTCTCCCTTGCTAGCCGGGAACTCCCGGCAGCGGGGGGTGCTCTCTTGGGGCCTGCGGGAGGGCCTTGGCAGAACAGGCAACTTCCTCCCGGGAGGGCGGAGGGAAGCAGCGCCCTTGGAGGGATGCTTGGGATCATTTATCCCAGGAGGTGGAGAGACACCTGCGTGAGAGACTGGAAGATGCAGGGAAGAAGGCGCAGCAGAGCTGGAGGATGCGACGGAGGTCGGCCGGCGCAGAAGGAGCGCCGAGCCAGGGCGGGCAGCGGAGAGGCTTGTGGGCAGACTGTGAGGTGACCGCGGCGGCATTTCCCTTCCCAAGGCTCCTTCTAGAGCCTGGTCACTCCCCACGAGCTGGAGTCACCCCTTGAACCCGAGCAGACTTTTCATTCTCGGGCCGCTGAAGTGCTCAAGTACAGAAGTGGTGGGGCCCTGGACTTCTGAGGCGGCCACCTTTCTCTCATCTCAGGACACTTTGGACCCAGCCACTGTGGCTCAGGCCACGCCCACAGAGAGGCCCTGAGTTGGCCGCGTCCTCCGCCAGGTGTGAGTAAATGGGGCCTCGGCGGATTCCAGTCCCCAGCCACGGAGCCTCCCGCGGAGGCTCTGAAGCCACAGCGCCCGCTTCCAATCTGCGAGTCGTCGCCTGTCCTTGTCTCCTGGGCAGTGGAACTTTGGCCGGCATTGCTTTCACTTTTCTGGATTTCAGAAGGCGGCGTGTAAAACGTGCCAATCTTAGGATTAGGAAAGCACTTATACTGTTATTTCTAAAAACGGAACCTGGCTACTGCAGTAGCCAGTATTCAATTTGCAATAAACAATTTGGGTCCTGGGGCTCCTCATAAGGCTTACTGTGTCCCCTAAAATGCTCACCGGGGGACAAAGGTCAGGATGGAGGTCCACCAGCCCCTCCCTTGCTGCGGTAGGACTTCTGTTCTTGCGGTTGCTCCGTAATTTTATCGAGAGCTGTTAAGTTTAATAATATCTGTATCAGGAGTCCCTGCCCCGTCCCCGCTCTGAATTCGGAGGTTCCAGAGCCGCCCTTCTCCCTTTCCTGCCCTCATCCCTGGGGCTGGGCAGCAGGTGCGCTGTGGGGCAGTGGTGCAGGGAGCTGAGGTCCTGTGGCTTGGTGCTCTGAGCCCCCTGCCTTCCTCCCCTTCCCTCTCCCTCACTCTCTGGGAACCAGCTCAGGTGGCTGCACACCTGGGCCCAGGGAGGGACACCTCCCAGTGTTCCTGGGAGCTGGTCAGGACTGGGTTCCTACAGCCCACCCTCACCTTTGTGAAACTAAGAACACCCCAGCCGGGTGTGGGTGCTCCCAGGGCCAGCAGAGAAAGCAGCAGCCACGAAGGACCTCAGCCGCCAGTCCCCAACAGCCAGAGACATCAAAGACAGGAATAAATGGCCATCAGCAAGAGAAGAAACGGATCCCTGTGGCTCTCAGGGCAGCCCCTCCAAGGGCTGTTCTAGAACAATCCAATGTGGGAAACTCCTTGAGCACTATCAGCAAACCCTCTTGAGGGCTCACTCAGTGATGGAGCAGGGGTATTTATGAACGTTTCTAAGTTTAAGTCCTTTTCCTAACCCCGCTGGGGGAGGAGGTGCCTTGGCGGGAACAGGGGCTGGGGAACTTGCCCACTGCCACCCTGGGGGCAGGGGAGGAGGAGCTGGGGCTCGCTCTCCGTCTTTCTGGCCCTTGGCCACCTCACTCAGCTGCCAGGGTGTGGGAAGACACCACTGAGCCGGGAGTCCCTGTGTCAGGCTGGGCCAGGCTCCTGGGCATGCTGAATTCCTTCGGCATTCTGTTCCCGAACCCAGGGACAAAGGCTTCCAGGAACGTTCCCTTCACTTCTGATGGGTCATCTTCCCGTTTTTCTTCTCCATCCCCCAACTTCTGTTTCTGAAACTGGAGGCTCAAAAGTGAAGAAGAAAAAGGCAAAAATCTAAACACATTGCTGGGAAAAAGGATGCTGGGAAAAATGGATGAGTTTCCCCCACAGGCTCACAGTTTAGATGCAATCACCAGCAACCTGCTGTGTGACTGAGTACAAGTGACCTCCCTCTCTGTGCCTTGGTTTTCCTCACTATAGAATCAGGCTGGTGTGGGGCACTCAGCTTCAGCATTATGGACATTTGGAAACACATCATTCTGAGGGGGTGACCTGGAGGTTCCACCCAGTAGATGTCGGTTGCACCAAAGGTCATGTTGGAGCTGAAGGAGGGGCTCAGGACACAGATAGTGACGTGGTCCTAGATTAAGGTATCATTTTTTTTTTTTTCTCCACGGTACTAAGGATTGAAATCCAGGGGCATTCAGCCACTGAGCCACATCCCGTCTTTTTTATTTTTTATTTTGAGACAGGGTCTCAATTGTGGAGGCTGGCCTCACACTTGTGATCCTACCTCAGTCTCCAGAGTTGCTAGGATTCCAAGCATGTGCACGGTGCCTGGTGAAGATATTGCTTTGAAGTGGGTACTCCCCAACAGTTTGAGGGTGAGGAGGGAAGGAAGGCGGTTCCAAAAGATATCCACGGGGACCTGAGACTGGCCGGCTGTTCGCCAGACTGTTTTCCTGTCCCTGCTGGCTGGGCTACCTTTCCCACTTCCCTTTGCTCTTAGACATGGACGTGTGATTGAGCTCTGACCAGGACTGCATAGACAGAGGATGGGGCCACAACTTCTGGTCCATTAGAACCTTCCACAATACCTCCATCCCCGAGGTCACCCACTCCAGCTGCCCTCCGTCTGCCCACTGGATGTCCACACCCAGGGCGACCCCCACAGTATGGCCTCTAAGTCTCTGCATGCAGGGGTGGAGTGGACCACCTCTCCGGCTCCACTGAGTGGACTTTCTAAAAGTGAGAAATGAACTTTGATTGTCCAGTGTCCATTTGGGGACTGTCGATGATGCGGCCAGTCTAAGCAGTACAAATGGGGTGGAGGGGGGGCTTCTGAGCGGGCGGGGGCCTCTGAGTGACATTTTCATTAGGGAACTAACTATCATGTCTCAGTTCTTGGGGGCTTAACTGCAAGTTAAGGAGGTGGAGATTTCTGCTGCACTCAACGCGTGACCGTGTGACCACGTGACCTCAGGAGGTGGGAGCAAGTCACCAAATGCAGACTGGCTTGGGAGTTCACCCAGGATGGCTGTGAGGCTTATGCTGAGCCAGAGTTTCCTCAGTTCTAAGAATAAACAGGGCACACAGAGGTTCTGGCACGAGGTGCCAGCTCCAGACAGTACTGGCTCCAGGCTGGTGGCACAATCAGCCTACAGCTTCGGGGTCAGTTGGTGGGACCTGGCAGAGACCTCAGCTCCCCTGGCCCTGGGGGTCTGGTGGCTCAGCACAGCTGTTTTCCCAAGTGCCCCTCAGGCAAAAGCAGAGGATGAAAAAGCCAGTCCAGAAGGCTGGGAAACGCAGGGAGCGGTCTCTGCAGGCCCAAGGGCAGGGGTGTGTGGGCACTGGGTCTCAGCCTCCCTCCTTGGTTCCCTTCCCTGGGACCAGGGTGTGAAAGGTCTTCATGGGAACAAAGTTCTCTTGAGAGAGGCTCAAGAGTTGAGTCCTCTTGGTTCCAGGAGGAACAGCCAAGCTGTGGCTCTCAGGGAGAAGACCCAAGGTCACAGACTGGCAAGAGGGGAGGCGGAATGGGATGTAAAGGTCACGGGCTGCAGTGGGCAGAACTGGGGAAGGCCACCCTTTCTCATGCCCCTGAGGAGAGGAAGCCTGGCATCCACCCATGGCACACCCCGTGGTGAACCTGGTGGTTTACAGTAGGAGTTGCGGGGCCGGTGCAGTATGTCTGGTAGCACCTGGATCCAGGGGGGTCACTGTGGCCCCTTTCTCCATCCCTCAGCTCATCCCTCCCTGTGGCCGGGGACAGTGGCAGCTGCCTGCCTGGCCTGGGATCAGGGTAGCTTGGTCTGGCAACAGCAGCAGGAAGCCCATTTGGCCTCACCTCAGAGCTACTTTCTCTGATCCAGCTTTGCTGGCTTCGCAGCTTACATTTCGGTTCTTGGGCTCATCTCTCTCTTTTATCATCACTTTGCAATTTGGAGGGGAATGGAGTCTGGTTAGTGGACTTTCTCAAACCCCACCAGGTAACATGGGGCCTTGGTGGCCTGGCTTGGTCTGGCTGGTCCCCACCTGCAGGTTCCAAGGACAGGCCTGGCTTGCTCAGCCACCTGGATACCCCCACACACTGCAGGTCAGCCTGTCCATCTCCTGGCTCATCCATGGAAAGTTACCACAAAGACGCCACCCAGAAGTCTAAGGTCGTCAACGTCGTGGGGGAGGTGGCCAGTGGGCCAGATTCCAGCCAGAGAAAGCACCGTGGCCAGCCAGCATCCAGCTGCCCCCCAGCTTCCCGCTTCTCTTGGAGGGTCCAGTGTCTTCAGGGCCTGGGATGCTAAGTGCCCACAAAGACTCAGGGGAGTTCTTCCCACACCTCCCCACATCAAGAAGAGAACATTTTAAAAATGTTTTTATTTAATTAAAAAAAAGACAGAACTAACAACCCCAAACCAGTGGTGGGTATGGGGCCGCAGGTGCTTAAGTGGCGAAACACACATGGGAAGGAGGGCTGGGGCGGGAGGAGGTGGTGAGGTGGGCTCGGGCCACATGTCCCCCAGGGACCGCACAGGTCCAAAGCTGCCCTGGCCAAGCTGCAGCAGCAGGAGGACAGCCAGAGACCGGGGTCCTGGGTGGAGGGAGGCCGTGGGTGGAGAGGTGTGACGGCCGGAACATCTAGGGGCGCTCTGCTCCCTGCCCTGCATCCCTCCTAGTTGCTCCCTCCCCTTCTTTCTGCTCTTCCATGGTCCCCAGCGTGGGCCCTGTGTTCTCTGCCTGGGGCTGGGCAAGAGGTAGGATTCAGCGGGGCACAGAGCTCTGTGGCATCACGGACACTTCTGGGGCAGCGGTTGGGGCGGTGGCTCGTGTGGAAGCAACAGCAAGGCGACCTTGCTTTTGGAGGAGACAGAAGACAGGTCCTGGGGTCTTGCTGGGAGACAGGGCTTCCTTCAGCCTGGCGAGACGGCATGGTGGTGGAGAGGTGGAGGAAGGTGCGGGCTGGGTGGGGGGAGGGAGGCAGGGCCGGGGTGGCCCCTGACACTGGTGCTCACTGCTGTGCATGCTTGGACACGTCACCGTCACCGTACAGAGCCAACCTGGCCGGGAGGAAAGGGTTTGGAGCAAGCACAGGGGGGCCTGGCAGGCCTCAGCTCACCGGCACGCAAGAGCTGCGGCATGTGATGTCCTCTCTTGGGGGCCGAGGGCGGCAGGGAAGGACGCAGGTCGTCACCAGGCCTGATGGACCCGGGTCAAGGGCTGGGGGTTGCCCAGGGGTTCCGTGAGCAGGTGGCTGAGGTAAGAATTTGCTCGTCACTTCTGAGAGCAACAGCTACCGGGATCACAGGTGACTGTTCAAAAAGAAGTTTCAAAAAGTAAGAAACGATTTACCCTTAGAAAGCACGTGTTTTATAGAAAAGGGGGTAAGTTCCACGTTCCAGAGTGTTCTTCGAACCTGGACGCCCTCCCACCTTCTTGGCTTGCTTCAGGATGGGGAGCGATGGCTGGAAACACTGCGAGTCACAGAACCCTCTTCCTCAGACATAGGGCTGAGCTCTCTCTCTCCTAGGGAGGAGGACAGGCCCAGCTCGGTCTGCCTTCAGTCAAACTTCCTGCACCAGGTCCTTCCCAGTGGTGGCAGAATAAATTACAATACCAAGAGTTGGGGGTTGTGTCACTGCTACTTTTAAAGATGAGGAAATGAATGTAACTTGCTCTCCTGGTTCTGATTCAGCAGATCGTGATTGGCAACCAGTTAGGAAATGGATGCTTGTTCTCTGGTTTACGTATTTATTTTTATTTTTTGGTTGCTATTCACCCTCTGGGCTCCCTTTCTTACACAGATGTTCAGGTTTCTGTTGCCAAATGCCAGTTGCAGGGGTGGGGGAGTGAGGGTCTGTGCCGAACCTTCCCCCAGGGACCCTCTGCTGCTCAGAGGACAGAGCTGCTCCTAATGCTAGTGGGGAGGGTCCAGCAGGAGGCCACTATGACCCGTGGATTCCTCCAGACCCTCAAGTTCAGTCAGTGTGTCCCGCCCATTCTGAGCAAGGCAGAAACTTCCAGAAGCAGGCAGGGAGGTCATCAAGAGGCCTGGCCTTTGCCTCAGGCCTCCTCCCCAAGCCTTGGTCTCCTCAGGAGGAGGGAAATCGGCCCCAGGACAGCATGAGGCTGAAGCACCAGTTGGCTGTAGAGCTTGCTCTTCAGAATGACTGTTTTTCAACAACAGGGTGCCAGAGAGAGACAGAGAGAGGGAGAGACAGATAGAGAGGGAGGGAGCTTCGTCATCCTGGTTTCTGGTTCAAAGACACAAGGACTTCTGGTTCAAAAGCCACTGACAAGAGAGTCCAGAGGCCCCATGGTGCCTGAGAAGGCTGTGGCAGCCCAGGACCCAGGGCCCAGGCAGGGAGGAAGGACCTAAAATTCCATTCTTCTGGCAAGATTTGTTTCCAAGAGGAGATAATGGCTCAATTTTATTTTCCCGTGCAGCTCAGAAAGGCTCTTGGGCCTCCTGGGAGATTTCAGGAACCCTGGGGGCAGCTAAACACCCGTTCTGGGACAAAGTCCACCTTCAGCTTCTGACCCAGCCCTGATGCTGGTCTCTTGGCTTCCCCTGCTCGACGCCAGCCCCCGACACCTTCTGGAGACCAGGGAGGGTTGCGTGTGGCTTCAGCTCATTGTCCGTCCATCCATCTGAAGCATCCCGTGCCCTCCTGTGTGACACAAGCAGCTGATCCGGGGAGAGGCCGGTGCTGAGAGGAGAGGAGGGGTGGACAGCTCACACGGGGGTGGTCCGCCGGCTCAGCATGCTGACGTGGAAGCCCTCCTTCAGGTCCTGCTGGAAGAAGTCGTGCACCTGCAGAAAGCCAGCCTCCTGGTCGGGGCTGTAGCTGGCAGCTGTGGTCACCTTGAGGGGCTCCCTGGACAGTGTGTACATGGACAGCTCGCCCATGGGGATGGCCCCGGCGATCTTCAGGCCCACGGGGGATGCGTCCCTGGAGGGCGAGGCCTCCGTGGACCTGGAGCTGGACCTGGAGCGCCGTCGCCGGTACCTGTAGCTCGGCATCCTGGCGTAAGGAGAAGAGGAAGAAGCCTTCAGGAATTCCCGTCTGGTCTTAAACCTCAACTCTTTGTTTTTCTCAATGTAAATGTTCACAGCCAGGACGCCCACGGTTTCTGCCACAATGAAGGACAGTGCTCCGAAGTAGAAGGACCAGCCGTAATTGTAATGGTTCTTCTTGTCCTCGTCTCGTTTGTCACCGGGGTCGCCTGTGTTGCTGGAAATGTAGACGATGATGCCTATGATGTTACTGAGGCCTGGAAGAGAAGCGGGAGCCGGGACCAGGGAGGGAGAGAGGCAGAGATCAGACCCTCGGGTGGCTGCAGCTGGCGGCGGAGGGGCAGCTGGTCATTTTCCCGGGGGGGGGAGCGCTCCTTTATTCTGGTGACTAACTTTTCTTCTAAGTACAGCCAGCCCTTGGTCTCCATGGGAGGTTCGTTTCAGGACCCTCGGAAGACAAGGAAATCTGCACATGTTCAAGTTCATTTCGTATACAGCTTAGAACTTGCACGTCGCCCGAGTACACCTCCGCTGGGCCCAGTCAGCTCTAGATCACTGGCCACACTAACTAACACAGGGGCAACGCTGCGTAAGCTGCTGTTCCACTCATGTCCATTCTGGGCACTCGCCCTGTCTTTACCTGGCCAACGCCTTCAGGTTTTGGCTTCCCAAGACTTCCCGGTGCCTCCCTGACCCCCTGACTCCTTAGAGGCTTGTAAAGCACCTGGCGCTGTCTTGGTGGCATGTCGCACACCTGACTTTCTTTGTAGATGACGTGAAAGTCACACCCCCGTAAAATTACCCTTCAGAAGGGCAGAGTGCTGTGGCATTGGGTATCCTGGAGGCCACTGCCACCTTTACTAGCTCCAAGACAATTTTGTCACCCTCACAGGACCTGGATGAGCCGTTGCTCCCCGGGCCCCTGCACACCTGGGCTTTAAAAGCTCACTTAGGGTCTGCCTGCCTGTCCCCAGCTCCCCCACATCCCCCGCAGTGCTGGCAGGGGCGGGGGCGGCCTGGGCCGGGCTCACCTGCGGCCACAAAGAGGATGCCAGCGCTGAGCACGATATTGTTCCTGCGGCTGTAGATCCTCCCGGCGCCGATGCAGAGCCCCCCCAGCAGGAGCAGGATGGTGCTGAGGATGGGGAACACGCTGGAGGCGCGCACGATGCCTGCAACAGCGGGGTCAAGGCAGAGAGGGAAGTGAGACCAGCCGCCCCGCTGGCCCTGGGCACGGACACCTCCGGGAGCCCAGCGGTGGGTCATCCTGCAGGATCTGCAGATCCCATCAGGACCCGGACTCAGTGGGTCAGGAGGCCTGGACCCCAGGCAAGAGAGGGCCCTAGGCCTGCACTTTGCTCTCCCAGACCCTGTGATACCCAGAGTCCCCTCTCCCCATGTCCCGCTTGGCCTCCCCTGGGTGCGGGTCACACCCCCGTCAGCCAGGAGGGAGCAGGGTCCCACAGTGACAAGGGGGAGGCCACAGAACAGCCACTGAAACCTTGAACTGCATCGCATTTGTGTGACACCTCTTGGCTACCAAGCCTCCAGCGGACACAAGTCTCCACTGAGCCCTTTCCTGGATGGTCTCCATGGGGCCTCTGGGAGCCTGGGGTGCTGTGTCCACAAGAAGCAGCCCTGGTTGGTGACTGGAGATCACAGGCTTTGGCACATTAGCTGGGTCTCTGTGACACAGTGGCTGTGTGTCTTTGGCCACATCACCTCACCTGTGAAACATGTTTCAGTAAACAGCCACCCCTGATCCGCAGGTGGTACATTTTGAAGCCCCTGGATAGTACCGACCTTATCGTTCTCGGTCTTCCTAGACATACAAGCCTGAGATGAAATTTGATGTACAAATTAGGCGCAGGAAGAGATTGACAATTAACAATAAAACAACTCTCGCAATCTGTCTGTCATAAAAGCGACGTATGCATTGTATATTTTCTGGGATGTCCCCTTTCATATTTTTGAACTGCAGTGGCTAAAACCTGAGAGGGTGAAACCAAGGGCACAGCAGGGCCCTCCTGGCACCCAGCTGCAGTGGTGGGTTTTGCACGTGTCAGTGCTTAGCACGGGAGCGCCACTTCATGTGCTTCCCGGGTGACTCTTTGTCTTCGTCACCGTTGTCACCCTCTCCCCCTGTGGAAGTTCATGACTTGTCTGAGGCCACAGAAGAGGCCCCGGGTGCAGAGAGATGCCTGTGGACCCTGTGGCAGAACGGCTCCACTGGTTCTGCCACTGACCAGTGGGGCACCCGGGACAGCTAACCTCGGTGACCACCTGAGAGCATGCTCTTTTGTATAACCCAGGGATAGAAGGGAGACCAACCCGCAGGGGTTGAGGCGTGGCCCCCCAAACACATCCACACCCTAACTAACCACCTCAGACTGCACATGTGATCTTATTTGGAAGAAAGTCCTTTGCAGATGTGATTACGGGTCTCAAGATAACATCATCCTGTGTGGATCTGGTGGTCCCAGGTCCAAAGACAAGTGTCCTTCTAAGAAGCGGGGACATGGGGCTCTTATCCATAGAGGGGACACAGAGAAAGCAGGCAGAGAGTGGAGTGTCATGGCCAAGGAAGGCCGTGAAGCTGGCAGAGGCCAGGAGACAGCCCTCCAGAGCCTGCAGAGGGGGCAGGATCTGACCAGCCCCTCGAGTGTGGATTTCTGAACACCACGTGGTAAGAGCCATTTTTTACTGTTTTAAGCCACATAGCTTGTGATCTTTCCTTGTGGATATCACTCCAGGGGATTATTCGGGAAAACACGAAGGACCCTCGCTAGTGTCTGGGGTGGGAGGGGGTCAGAAGAAGGGAGGAGGGACATGAGGAGGATCCCAGGGCTCAGCCTTCCCCGTGAGCCCACTGGTCTCCCAGCCCAGTAGAATTTGGTGGTGTGGGCTTGGCAGCCCCAGCAGGGGACAGCGAGGCAGGGTATGTGGGCAGATGCCCCTCCTGAGCCAGCTGACAGGCTTGGGGTCTTTCAGCCTCTGAAGGCCCTGTTTGTCTCCTTTTTGTATAGTCACCAGTGTGTGCCCCTGCTGCACAGGCGAGAGATTGTCTGGGGGCACTCAATGAAGCTCTTCTCTCCAGCCCCCTCCTCCCTGTTGCTCTTTGCTTTTTTGAAGCCGCTGCAGGCTGGGGAGGTTTCCTGTGTGCTTCTGAAATGTGCCTCTGAGCTGTGCTGGCCAGAGAATCAGAGCCACCATCCTTTCCCCATGTCCTTGTCCTGCAGACAGGTCAGAGCGGCTGGGGAGCAGGGAGCCCACCCAACAGGAAATGCCAGATCTAGACAGGGGTGCCAGACCCAGGCCCAGATGGAGGAACCCTCGGCTAGGCTAGGAGGGCCCGTGGAAGACTGCGGGGTGTCGTCTCCCTCAGATCCTGGGCGGTGGATGTGCACACCAGCAGGGACACTGCCTGAGCTCAGAGACTGTCAGGAGCCCCGTGACATCGGCATAACCCCGAATGCAAGCCTGGCTTCAGAACAGGCAGCTCAGGGTCAACGTCCCTCTGAATGGTCCAAGGCTGGATGTGGGCAGCATGGCCCTGGGCCCCCCAGGTCTGCACCCAGAAAGCTAAGCAGGCAGCCCACCATGGAATCTTCATCACCTTCTCCCAGACCCCTGCATGCTGGTAGCAGGGGCCAGGGCTCTGCTTCCTGACTGCTGTATCCCTGGAGGTTAACACAGTGCTGGACACACAGCAGACCCACATGACTTTTGTTTAATGAGTGAATAAATGAATTCTCATGAAACCCCCTCATCTGCTGCCAACATCAGCCCCCAGAGACCGCTCGCCTGTACAGGAGACCCACGGTCTGGAGAGAGGCCAGAGGTGGAATACTGGGAACCAGGGGGCTTATCTCAGGAGGTTGCTTTGCTCTGGCCCCAAGCTCATCTGCACTGGGGAGTCAGAGGATGATCAAAAGCACAATCAGAGCCCAGCTTTCAGGGCCAAAGTCCCTGTCTCTGAGGCCACTGAATGGAAACACACACCTCCTTGTCAGGAAGCCAGCCCTGCCCTCCGACCCTGGCTCTGCCAGCAGTTGGAGAACACCAGATGCAAGTCCACCCTCCATGGCCATCACTGGCTTTTTACAGAACCTGGCTCGTCTCTCCATCGTGCACAATTCTTTCCAAGTGAGCTTCAGTTGCTGTGGGCCAGTCTCTCTGGGGCACTCCCAGTCCTTGGGCCCTCTGCAGGACACTGCTGGGGGAATTTGGGGACTCTAGTAGCTGTCAGGCCCCCCAGGCTCTGGCTTCATTTTTCTCCATCCTACACTGTAGAGTCTGAAGGATGTCATTCATACCATATATAGGCAAATGACAATCCTTGAGTTGTGCAGTGTGCAACCTCTACAATTATCCTTGGCAGCCCTATGGGAATTCATCTTTCCACTTTGATATGGGCCTCCAGTAAGCAGAATCAGAGGACAGGCAGGAGGAGGAGGAGGAGAAAATGAGAGAGGAGGAATGTGGGCAGAGCTTTGGCCAAATTTTTTCAGGTCCTGGGCCTGGCTGGAGCAACCTGACATGGCCTCAGCTCCATGGGAACCGCTTGCTGTTCTATTTCACTGGATGACTCAGAATCCAAATCCCTTCTTTTAGGGGAAAAAAAAAAAAAAATCCATAAGCAGGTGCAGAGTGAACTATGTCCCCTCTGAGGACACTGGAATTGATTCTCCATAAACGAAGTGGCCCGAGCCCCAGGGGTGCTGCGGTGAACAGCTCTTCCAGTCTTCGACAACGTGAAAGGGGCTGCTCTTGCACTCCCAGGCTCCTTCCCTGGCTGCAGCTCCTCTTTCTTCCAGGACGAATTCACAGGTCCAGGGATGAGCTCTGGATTTAGAGTGCTGGGCTAGGTTTGTCCCAGGGGTTGAGCATGTATTGTGGCACCGGGCTCCAGTGTGGGCCTTGTGCAGCCACACGACCCAAGTGGGGGCAGGGGCAGGGGGCTGGGAGGCAGGCAGCCCAAGGGCTGAGGTGGGGATCACAGAAAGGACTTAGAACCCACCTCCTCCAGAGCTGCCCCCTCTTCCTCACCTCCCTCAGGCTGCCTGGCGCCCCTGAAGCTCTCGGGTGTGCTGCTTAGGTGGATTTTTCAAGAACAGATTAGGGAGTGTGCAGGGGACGGGTGGGCAGGTCACCACACCCCTCGGGGACTGGGACGCAGCCCCTGGGCGGTGCCTGCTTCTTTAACCTTCTCTGTCCCCGCCTCCCGGCTCTAGCCAATCAGCTTCCCTGTAGCTGGCCACGCCCAGCAGCTCCAGGTTGCTGCCTCCCTCTGCTCAGGCCTCAGTCTCCCCAGGACCTGGGCCCAGGAGCCAAGCACTCCACCGAGAAACCCAGACCGCCACGGCCGCGCTGCACAAAACTCCGTCCTCTGAAGTCCCCATGGAATGGAAGGGGGCGTCCAGTTTCCAGGTGCCTTGCCTGGCGTCCACCTCGCCTCCAACCACCTACCCCCACACCGCGGCCGCGCGTCCACCCGCCACAGGGGAAGCCAAGGATCCTTGACACTCACGAAGGAGGTACTCCGAGCTGTCGTGGTCATAGTCATTGTCCTCAGGGAAGTGATTGATCCGGAAGCAGTGCCCTTTGTAGATCCCTGCAGGGAACGAGAGAACAACACCGTGAGTGTTCTGTGGCTTCGCGTGCCCTTCCTTCACACGGGGTCCCTGCGTGCGCACCCGGTCCGCACAGGCCCTGTGGACGGAGAGAGAGAGAAAAGGGCTGCCTCGGCGATTGCGCAGAGAACCACCCCGTCCTGAGATGGGGCCCTGTTTCAGCCAGCTTTTTCATTGCTGTGACCAAAAGACCCAACAGGAACAGTTAGAGGAGGAAAAGTCTATTTGGTGCCCATGGTTTTAGAGTTCTCAGGCCATAAACAGCAGACTCTTGCTCTGGGCCCAAGATGAGGCAGAACATGGTTGCAGAAGCGCGTGGGGAGGAGGAAAGCAGCTCAGGACAGGATAATCAGGAAGCAGGGGGAGTTCTGCTCATCAGGGACAAAATATAAACCCCGAAGGCGTGCCCCAGTGACCCACCTTCTCCACCTGCCCTCAGGGAGCACCCAGTTAATCCATCCAAGTGGATTAATGCGCTGATTAGGTTACGGTTCTCAGAACCCAGTTGTTTCACCTGATTTTTTGAATCGTCTCACATGTGAGCTTTTGGGTGAGACCTCACATCTAAACCCCAAAGGTGACCATAACCTCTATGGTCCAAGTCTGGACCCCCATGAGAGTGAACGGACTCACCATCTATAACTGCTGGGACCAGAGGTGCAGAGAGGGACTGTCCTGGGCAGACAGCGGGTGGGATCCCGGTACCCAAGGGCACTCTAGAACCACAGCGTGAAAATCGGCAGAAAACCTGTTCCTGGGGAATGGGGTGGTGAGGGCCTTCCAGGCAGAGGAGGCCCAGGTGGGGGGCGGGCCTGTCTGTCTGCTCCTCCTCTCCCTTCCAGTCACACAGCATGCAGCTGCATCTGTTCAGGGTTCAGAGCCAATCCCCTTGCTCAGTGAGGCTGGAGACAGAGAACACGCTGCCTGAGAAACTTGTGGAAGGGCTGAGACCATCTCCTGCCTGGCCTTCTCCTTCCCCACTCTGAGAAGTGGCCTTCACAGGGTTGAAGGCAGGACTCCTGGGTTTAGTAACTGCCAGAGGACAGGCAAGTCCTACCTTCCTGAGTCTTCTGTCCAACTGACCTAGTCCCCTGCTGCCCCGCAGCCTGGAGTGCCCACCACAGAACTGGACACCAGACGAGAGGGGGACACACAGGGTTCCACCGGCCCCTGCCTGTGCCAGCCAAGGCCTTGTTCCCCGGTCAGCCTGCCATGCCTGTGAGTGCCGAGCAAGCGGCGCCTCCTGACGCCTGCGGGCCTGAGCTGGGGCTGTTTCCAACTGGGGCCACTCTTTTTCCACAGCTGCTGCCAAGTGTCCTGCTGACCTCACGGCCAGTTGGGAGTACGGTCTTGGAAGCAGGGTCTGTGGCAGACACACATCTGTCTCTCTGTCCCTAACAAGCTGGGTGCACGCTGTTCTCCCACCTGACACCAATGAGCGGGTCACTAGCTGTCCCCCTCAAGCCTTTCCCCCACCAGGCTCTTTCCACTGTGGCCTCTGAAGAGCTGAAAGTTTCAGGAGCAAGCCTGCTTCCAGAAGGCTCCTGGGCCTCATGGGCCAGGGTTGGCGGAGACAGAGTGAGGGTCTCCACGGTGACGCTCTGAGTGACGGACACTCTGACAGCCTACTCTGCAGGATCTGGCATGAACACAGTTCCCACCTCGGTCTCCTCATCTGGACATAGGGATAACCACACTCCTCTGTCCTCGGGACCTTAGAAAATTACAGGAGATTATATTTCAGAGGCACTTAGGATGATACTTCAGAGTCCCTGGTGATGGATGGCTCAGGGGAAGTCATTGCTGCAGGAGCAGAGGAGGTTCTATCCTCTGCTGTAGTGTACAAGGGCAGAGCCCCTGGGTCTCAGGATGGCCAGGGGAAGGTGGGGTCACGGAGGCCCGAGTGGGCCAGTCCCAGTCACGCTTACTCCTCCTGCCTCTCAAACTGCAGACAGGAAAATGTCCATGGAGACCCAGAACGGGCACTTTCCACAGAAATGGGTGGTGCATTGGTGCAGGGTGGGGCTCTCTGCCTCCCTCCTCCCCACACTTTTTTTTTTTTTTTTTTTTCACTTCATGAGTCTAAACAAAATCACCAAGTCACCCCTTCTTGTTGGAACAAGTAAATAAGAGGCTGAAAAAGAAGTAGATGATCTCTCCGTGCAGGTTTGTTCTCCAGCAGCAAACCTGTTGGGTTTGCTGAGTATCTTCCCACGGCTTGCTTTGTGTGCACACCCACATACGTACACACATGTGGTTCCTCCCCCTTTTGGGGAGGGTGCTGGGGGTTGAACCCAAAGCCTTGCCCACGCTAAGCGCACAATCCGCCACGGAGCTACACTTAGGATTGACCCAGGCGTGTTTAACCACTGAGCCACATCCCCACCCCTTTTTATTGTTTATTCTGAGACAGGGTCTTGCTAAGTTGCTTAGGGCCTCACTAAGTTGCTAAGGCTGACCTCAAACGTGTAGTCCTCCTGTCTCAGCCTCCCAAGTCACTGGGATTACAGGCATAGGTCCCTGAGCCAGGCCGCAGGCCCTATATTAACAAAATATTAAATCCTATTTTTCAATCATGGTAGATTGACATGCAGTTTCTAAAGAAATAATTTGGAAATATCCAGTACCCTTGACTCAGTTTCCCCCAATGATAATGTGTTACAAAACTGTAATACAATGTCACATCCCGGACAGTGGCACTGTCAAGATGCTGGAGGGGTCCATTCCCACAAAAGCCCCTCCTGCTGCCCATTCCTGGCCACGCCCACCTCCTCCTGCCACAGCCCCTCCTCCACCCAAGGCAGCGTCACTATCTTCTCCATTTGGACATTTTGTCATTTTGAGAACGTTCTACCAAGGGAATCATACAGCGCATCACCTTCGGGGACGGGTGGTTTTCACTTGGACTCTCTCGGGATTTGTCTGGGCTGTTGTGTCAGCAGTGTGTCCCTCTGACTGCCACGCACAGCCTATGAGTGGATGCACCGTGGCTGAATCCTGCACCCGCTGAAGGAAACCTGCTAATTCCAGCTATTAATAACAATGGGCTGTGAACACCCAGGGACAGGTTTCTGCGGGAATGGAAATCTTCATCTCTGGGATAAATGCCCAAGGGGACAATTGCTGGATCATATGACAAAGACGTGTTCAGTTTTATGAGAGACGGCCGAACGGGTTTCTAGAATGGCCGCAGTCCTCTATTTTTAAAATGCAATCATGCCATACACTTGAATCTGCTTTTTTTTTTTTTTTTTTTCATTTTATGATAATTACGAATATTGCTCCAGTTTAAAATTTGAGTTTCTAGAAAACTTTTTATTTTCTGATTAAACAAATAATATTGACTCCAAAGTGGCTAAAAATCCTAAAAGGAAACAGCACAGGAATCGGAGCATACACCTTTCTCCAACACAGAATGCTAAAGAAAAATGCGCCAGGGCAGAAATCAGGATAGCAGATATTTATGTATTCAACTGGAAAACCAAACTCAGTTCAGGGAAGCTTGGCTCGCAGGCAGAAACACTTGCTCCCTACATTCCTTCAATATATTTTGCTGTTTTCACTCCACATTTAGGGTGTTATTTTATGTTTGATAGAAATTGTAAATAGAAATCACACAGTTCAACCCAACATATTACCTTTTTCTTTTCTTTCTTTTTTTTCAGGGCTGGGATGGAACACAGAACCTTGAGCATACTGGGTAGCTCCTTAGCTCTCAGCTACACCTCAGCGCTATTAACTCATTTCTAAATACATACTTTTTAGTGGCTGCATAACTATCCATAGTTATGAAAGCATCAATTCAACTATGCCATAAAAATGGTCATTTCCATTTTTGGGGGGCTCTGTCCACACACCATGCATCCTTCGGTGTGGAATTGTACTCAGAGGGAGACTGAAAGCATGTACTCTGCTCATCCGCTAACCTACTTCCTTCCTTCCTTTACTTCTCCCTTCTTCCTTACACAGATCTCTCTTCAGCACAGATGAAAGAAATCATCTTTGGGGGTTGAACAGTGTCCTCCCAGAAGATATGCAATATCTGGGAAGGGCCTGTGTTAGTCAGTTTTCCGTAACTGTGACATAATACCTGACACAAACCAATTGTAAGGAGGAAAGGTTTATTTTGGCTCACAGTTTCAGAGGCTTCAGTCTATGGTCCATCAGTCCTGTTGCTAGGGACCCATCCTTTAATACATGTGCCTTTGAGGGACGTTCCAGATCTAAACTATTTGGAAAAAGTTCTTACAGATGTATCCAGGGTAAGGTGAAATTCACACTGGATTAGGGAGGCCCTCCCCAATGAATAGGCAGGAAGCCAGACCCCAGCACCATCAACCTTACCCATCCTAGTCTGAAGAAGGGCAAGGCTGTGAAACGGGAGTTGTCTTTGGCCTCAAGGACACAGAGAGATTCCTCCCTGCCCCTGCAGCCAAGGATTTGAGATATTTTCCCTGAATGTCCTCTTAGATCAAATGTCTTCAGCTATTTCTTTTTCTGATGATCCCCAAAGCCTTCTTCACCCTCCGTGTCTCTTGGGAATCTCAGTGCCCTGAAGCACACAGCACCTATCACCAATCCCAATACTCAGGCTGGATCTGAACAGCCCAGAGTGCAGCTGGCAGCCCCCTCCTCTTCTCTGAACCTCATGCTTCTGTTAATGGGACCTAGCATTACCACTGTCTCAGTTTCCTCTGAGCTTTTCACAAGTCATACCTCCCCAAACCTATTTTTTCAGAGTATGGTGTTTCGCCCTAACTTCACATTTATCCCTGCAGAATTTAGTTTTGTTAGCACTGGCCTGGGACATTGATAGGGAGAAAATTAATGACTGATGCAAGCAGGAGAGAGCCATTTCCAGTTGCATTCCCCAAAGTTCTCTCTTAGGAACGGGCTGCTGGCTGAGTTACCTATTCGTACTTAGGGTGGTTCATTTTGAGACCCCAGACTAGCCCCACCGCGAGCAAATGGAGATGCCCGGAGGTGGCTGGCTTGTGTTCCCAGAGATAGTGGCCCTGTGGGAGAAGACTTTGTTAGTCTGGTGGCCCCAGACAGGTTGTTACGTCCTCAGCTACAAAGCCCAAGTGAGCGTCGCGTGCAGAAGAGGTACAGAGGGTATGCCAGGTGCACGTGTCCTTCCTCCTGCGTCCACAGTGAGCCACTTCCATGAAGGGCCTGGGGAGGTCTGGAAGGAGATTTCCCCGACTGTGTCCAGTGTTTTCTTTCTGGGTGATGCTTGAGAAGTGAACTCCACTCCTCTTTACATTCTTCTGTGCTTTTTGAATTCTCCACAGTCTCTTGCAAAGGAACCAGTAGGGCTCATTCAGAGAAAGTCAAAAGAAGCTGGAATCTTTAGTTCTAAGTGAAAATGCGTGGGTGGGTCTGAGATGGCCACAGCTGCCCTGAGCCGCGGCAGCTGGTGGGCAGTGGTGGCAGGATGGTGTGTGGGCTGCCATCAGCCTCTGGGTGAGACTCCTTGTCCCCTCTTCCTCCATGACTTCTGCGAAGGTCATGGGATTATGTCCCCATATCCAGTCCAGGTGACCAACCCCAGGGACTCGAGACACTTTCATTACTAAGACCAGGGTGTTATCACCCCAAGAACCATTTCCGGATCCTGGAATCTGCTGTAACCTCCATAACAAGAACCTCCAAAGCCTGTCATGACTAAGGGGATCCTGGAGAAAGAGCGCCAGCTGCAGATGACAGGAATGGCGATCATTTGTGTGACCTTTGTCACCTGCAAGGCGTTTCCAGAAGCATTCCCTCACCTGACGGCCACAAGCACCCACAGCAGGGGACACGTCACCTGTGTCCTTGGCCGCCTATCCAGCTGCTCACCGCCGCAGCAGCCAGCTCCGTGCAGGCGACGTCACCTGTGCCGACCGCGATTCAGCTGCACCAATTATTTTTTGCTTTTTGCTCCTGGCACTGGGTAGGCTGCCCCAGGCGGAGCCGCTGCAGGTTCCTGCACTTGGAAGGTGGAGGGATTAAGACCCACCCCACGACCTTGAGCAGCGAGTGGAGGGCACGTGACGGGAGCCAGTGGATCCATGTTCTCAAACTCCGTCCCTTGGGTGGACAGTTCTGAGGTCCACCCTGCGTTGCTTCGGGGAGGGGTTGGTGTGTCCCAGCAGGAACAGGTGACAGTCAGCTCAGGACACTCCTGCCAGCATGCCCCCCACGCCTGGTCCCTGGGACAGCTACCTGAGATACACCACCTGCGTGCACACCCAGGGCTCCGGCTAAGATGAAAGCCGACGTGCTGAGGCAGATCTGACACGCCAGCCCCCTTCATCTCCATGGTAATTTTCCTTTGAAGATGGAGGAAGGAGGCTTAGAGATGGGAGCAGACCTGCTTCCCCAGGCCTCACCGCAGAGGCCCAGCTCAGAGCCATCAGCATCTACCCTGTGTGGACGACAGTCTTCTTAGTCCCACTCGCTGAGGAGCAGAGGGAGGCCCAGGGCCTGCCTGCTGTGAGCCTGGCACAGTGGCAGCCCCTGCATGCAGCTCTTGACTCCTGCCCTCTGCTGCCTCTCCAAGCAGAAGGGGCTCCGCAGGCAGCGTGGGCTGGCCGTCTCGTTCCCCAGGACAGACCAGGGACTGAAACCAGACAGCAGACCAGGGTGCCGGGTAAGCTTCCCGGAACTGGCCAGCTGAGACTCGAGAAGATAAAATAAACAGCTAATCTGCATCATTTCAGGTGTGACATGAACTGGGTGGCAGGGGAGGGGTCTGAGGGTTTTCCATTGTGGACTCTTGTCCTAAAACTGAGGCCGATTGGAACTGAGGTGGAGGTGCGCTGTGGGGCCCCGTCTGGGGACAGAACCCCTCCAGGGGCTGCTCAGACTACCATCTCCATCATCCCAGCCAACCTGAGAAGAATGACAAAGAGCCCCAGACATTACCACAAAGAAGTGAGCCAATGGAGATTCTAATTGCTCAAATTTAATCAGCACACAGTGCATGTGTTTCAAAACATCACACCATGTCCCAGAAATATATGCTATTGCATGTCAATTAAAAATGAAGAAAAAATTGTGGCTCAGTGGTAAAGTGCTTGCCTAGCATGTGTGAGGCCCTGAGTTCAACACCCAGCGTCACACACACACAAAAAAAGAGTTAAAAAAAATTAATATAAAAAACAAAACAGAACCCCAATGTGGCCTGGTGGCCAGGAAGGGGCAGGGCACAGACTGAGACTGTCCAGATCTGAGAACAAGGTGAGGGCAAGAATCATACTGGGTGAGCATCCCGCTGGCTTCCTGGAACCCCCTGACGCCCTGTAAAATATATTTCTGAATAGCTTTTGGTTTGGATTTTATGATAATTTAAAGTGTCTGTCTTCTAACTGTCCACACAGTTTTTATGGCTGGATACTGTGCAATGGGGTCAAGTCCAGTGACTTGAGGGCCACATGGAGCAAGTCCTTCTCCACAGGGGGATGCTGCTCCTCCCTGTGCTCAGCTGCTCATCCACCCACCAGCCTGGCCTCTACCTCATCCCACCCTGTTCCCATTCCCCAGGGCACAGCCAGCAAGACCCGAGGCCACGTACTTCCAGAAAGATACAGACCGACCCCAAAGTGACCTAGGCCAGGGCAGAAGTGAGTTGGCCAAAATCATGCTGGCAATGACCTGGGACTTCACTGAAAATGTGGAGGCCTGCGAAGGTGGCAGATGGGTGGGGAGCTGGAGCGGAAGTGCCCCCTATGTGAGAGCAGCAGCAAGCACTTACTAAGCACCCACTGTGTGCCAGGCATGATTATAAGCCCTTGGCATCTATGAACTGGATCTTCATACTAACCCCTGGTGGACAGGAGTACTAATGCGCTTAGTGCCGAGTGCACTAGCCAGGATTCCACCCCAGCCCACATGGCCTCGGAGTCTGTGTCCTTGTAACACACACACACACACACACACACACAGGAGGTGAAAGGATGCAGTGTGTTCTCAGAGTTGCAGGAGGCCTGGCTGGAGTGTGATGGGCAAGCATGGGTGTCCAACACCATACCATGAGACTTTTGGACTGATGCTTCAGGATGGAGGAATCCCGTGCCAGAAGGTGGTGTTCAAGCAGGAGGGGCTGCGATGTGGGACCCCCTCCAGTCAGCATGTGTCCAGAGGAGGTGGAGGGTGCTAATGAAGGAGACGGGGTGCAGGGCACACGTCATAAGCCACAGGTGGTCTGGCATGGCTGGAGAGAAGCAACAGGGGAATAGAGCAGAAGGTGCTAGGATGGGGTGGGGTGGGCACGACAGGCTTGGGGGACCGGACTCGGGCCTATGGTCTCCACTGCAGGCTGTGCTATGGTCTGAGAGGCTGTCTTCCCCAAACCCCTCTGCTGAAATCCTAACCCCCACGGAGATGACATCGGGAGACGCTGGTCTTTGGAGAATGATAAATTGCAAGGACAGGACCCTTGGGAGTGGAATTAGTGTCTTCCTAGTAGAGATCCCCGAGACTTCCTTGGCTCCCTCACTGTGTGAGGACACAGTGAGAAGGTGCCCCAGCAAGACCACAGGAGGCACAGGCAGGCCTCACCTGCTCCTAGGCCTTCACAGCAGAGGAGACGGAGACTGGGTGTTTAAACGTCAGAAACACACTGCCTCTCCATCCAGGAGTTCAAAGTGTCCAGTTCCTCCTGCAGGAGAATCTGCCTATATTCCCCCGCCTCTAGATTCCTAGCAGCCTCTCCCAGCTCCCGGTGGCTGCTGTCGCCTTCAGCCTTCCTTGGATTACAGATGCGCCCCCACGATCTCTGCTTTCCCCGTGCTTAGGCTTTCTCTGTGTGTATCTCTACCCCAACTCCCCATTTCTAAGGTCACCTGTTGCTCACGCTAGACGGGGGCCACGTTGCTGCCTTATTTTAACTCGATAACCTCTGTAAAGACCCTGTTTCCAAATAAGGCCACATTCTGGAGTAGTGGAATGAGGACTTGAGCATAAGATTTTTGGGGGTGTGAGGAGCACCCTTTAACCCCTAGTGCAGGGTCAGGAGCTGAGTCAGGCATGCAGGAGAACCCAGGGCTCCACGCATCTCCCACCCCCTGGGCTCTGCCCTGCCTGCCTCCTGCTCCCCATAAGCCCCCCGTGGAGGTCCTCCTGGGAACCCCTCCACTGCACACCCATTTCCAAAGAACCCTCCTAATGACTGTGATTTCCCAATTGGCACACCCGGGTCTCCTGTGGGCTGGCCTCTCTCCAGCTGCAGCGAGGCGGGCTGTAGGGAGACCTCTCCACGGGCTCCAAAGGAACTCCAGGCTTGGAGAGGCAGCATGGGCTGGCCACACCCTTCGGGAGAGCCCTGGCCTGGGGGCTGATTAGCGACTCTGCGAGACCCTGTGGTGCCACCATGGCCTTTGGTTCCTTCATCCAACTTATGTTTATTGAGCCCCTAGTTTGGGTGCAGGGGCCTCAGAGGTGTAGCGGAGTAAATACTCACAAGACTCCTCTCCTCTTTTCATTGGGCACAGGGCTACGAGGTATGTCCATGTCCCCATAGTTAGATGTGGCCCTGTGCTGTGTGACCCAATTGTGCAATGAGATATGAGCTGAAGTGGCATGTGCCATTTCTGGGACAGGCTCTGGAGCAGGGAGTGTAGCCCTCTGTCTCCACTCCCTCCCCCACCAGCTCCAGGGAAGGATGGTGGAGCCACAAGATGGAAGGGGCCTGGGTCCCTGAGTCCCACTGTGGAGCAAAGCTGTCCACTAAGAGGACCACCTGCTTTTGACTATTACTGTGACAGGAAATTGGCCATTATGCTAAGGCATTCCACATTCTTCCATGTTTCTGTCACAGCACCAGCATGTCCTTGCCGCAGCCAAATGCTTTGGATCCAGAGCCCGGAAATCTCTGGACAAATGGTGGCTCTGGTCCTGTGGAAATTCTCACACATGCTCTTTCTTCTTCGACAGCCTCAGCTTAGTGTCCTTGGGGGGCCCGCCTTGCTGTCCTGCTGTGATCTTGGGGGTTCCTTTCTTCATAGGTGTGGTTCATCCATTCACCTATGCTCATGCACTGACACCAGGCCCTGTGGGGGTCCTGCCTGGGGGGACGTGAACCCCAGATGGGGAGGCAAGTGGACATCTGACCTGAGACCAAAGGAGCCATGAGGGAGGGAGCAGGTTTGTGGGGTTCCAAAGCAGAAGCAGTAAGTGCTGGTGCCTGGGAGAGCTGCGAGGGCCACAGAGTGAGCAGTATTGGACAGGTGGCCGCTAGGCAGAGAGGCCTGGAGGCTCCTGGGAGAGAGCAGGCAGGAAAAGTTCGGGGAAAGGAGGTGGCTGCAGTCAGGGGGGGCGGCCTGGGTTTCCCTGAGAGGATTGGATGAAAGCCATCTGCTCCCAGGTGCTACTGTGAGCAAGAGGTGACCTGGTGAGACTGGTGGCCAGGGACTGACTGGTCCCAGCAGAGACCAGCCACCAGTCAGGTGAGACCAGTCAGGTGACTGGTCACCTCCACCGTGACTGTGCAGGGGGCTGTAGTTCTTGGAGGTGCTGGATGTCCCTGATGCTCTTCCCAGCCTGTCTGGGTGTCATTTGGCCCTTTAGGGTTTGAGAGTCCTACCCCAGTCCCCTTGGGTGTCTTCCTTAGGCCGGGAGGAGCCCAGCTGCTCGGGAGACGGCGGCTCTGCCCGCCCACGACTAACAAGCCCTCTCTTCATGGCTCTCCTCACATTGGAGCCCCTTGTAAGGAGGGACACATTCAACCCTGGCTCCCAGTTGGCAGCTTCCTGCAGCTGCCAGAGGGCCCAGGGCAGCCTCAGCGCCCACTGCTGCCAGGAGAGAGGGGTGGGGAGGGGACGGTTCGGGTTCCTTGGACTGTCAGCCACAGAGAGCCGTCTTGAGGCGCTTTAGATCTTAAATGGCACCATTTCAGATGCAACAGAAAAGAGGCCCTACAGCAACTTGGGCCCAGGAAGAAGGCACTTCCCACGGCTTGGATGTGGTTTGTCCCCCACAGGATCACGTGCTGGTCTCCAGGATGGTGGGTGATGTTAAGAGGTGGGGGGCCCTTTAAGAGGCCAGGCCTAGTGGGCGGTCCTTGGGCGACTGGGGGCGTGCCCTCCATTGAGATGAACAGTTTTCCTGGAACCCTTGCAACCCTTTGGCTTCCTGTCCTACCATGTTCTTTCTCCCTCATGCATCTGCTTCTGTCATGATGCCAACCATGACCATGTGATGTGGTCAACGGGGTCCTAGATTTGGCACTATGCTCTTCAAATTTTGACCCTCCAAAACTGTGAGCTAAGTAAGCCTCTCTTCTTTATAAAGTAACCCAGCCTCAGATACCTTGTTATAATAGTGGAAACTGATTAATAAAGCACCTGTTTCAATGGGGCTAGACTGTAGTGAAGTCAGCTAGGAGTCAAGGTCTTTCTGGAAGCCATTGTGGTTTCAGCCCCTTCCCTCAGGAAGTGGGGTTCTTGGAAAGAATTAATTTCTGCCTCCAAATTCTGTCTCTACAAACTTGGAAGCTGGGGACCAGATTTAGTTTGGTAAATTGAGGTATCTCTCTAGGTCCTAGACTCCAAAGCTCTTATGCTGTAGACAGCTAGGCAGTGATTCAGAGGAGAAGCGGGCAGGGGAAAGGCGGGCCTTCTGCAGACACTAAGTCCATTCCGAGGCTCTGCAATTCCTCTGGAGTGTGCCCCGCGGGGACCCCCTTTGCCTGAAAATGAGTCCCTCACCCAGAACTACCCACCCCCCAGCAGTATTCCACGGCCTTGCCCCCTAGCCACAGAGGGGCTCACCTCTGGCCTAGACTGCACCAATTAGATTGCTCCCTTAGGAATTTGGACTTTGGATCAGAGACAGAGTAGACCCAGGGGTCAAGGGATATTAGGTAGGTCACAAAAGGGATATTCTCAAGTAGCCCAGGAGGTCAGCTCTGGAGATGTGGCTCTTCCCTTCCCCAGTCTTGGATCTTAAACTTTTCCCATCCTTTGGAACCCTGCCACATCCTTTCAATGAAGTCCTCTTTGGAGACAGATCCAGAATTTAGTTTCTGAGCTTGTAACCCAGAGACCTCTAACCTTCAACCAGCAGCACCTTCATGGCCGGAGGAAGGAGATTCCAACCCAGCTGTGTGTCAGAAGCCCAGGCCCTGCCTGCTCCCCAGGGCAGGGGGATGACAGCATGTTCCCAAGGGACCCCAGAACTCAGGGGACAGGAAGGACGCAACACCAGGGGACAGGAATGTGACCTGTCTTCCAGTCACCTGAGGGACTTGGAGAACAGTCTCTGGGCCAGCCAGCTGCACCTCTGCGTCTTCATCTCTAAAGTGGGGATACCTATGAACCTCAGACGGTTGCCATAGGAAGCAGAAATGGTTTCTCTTCTATCCTGATTTAAAAAAGCCTTTCTGCCGGTCAGCGACGCAAGCCCTTGGCAGTTCCCTCCTGCCTCAAGCTGCCTTTTCAGGAACTGCCCACCTGTCATGGGGACCCTGGAGATGGCTCCCAGGCCCAAACCCCAGCTCACGCACCCTGGCCCCTCATGTTGCTCAAGACCCCAGGGCGCTGGCCTCACACCTCCTCCAATGCTTTGTCCAGAGCAGCCAGGATTTCCCAGGCTTCCTGCCGAGATTCCTAATTGCACCGAGCCGGGGAGATTTCCCCAACCAATTTCTGTGTCCTCCCCCAGCGCAGGGCAGTGGGTGTTCCCGTCGTCTCTGATTTCTCTACTCGTCTGCTGGATAGCTGCTGCTTGGATGAAACCTCACTACCGAGGTTTTGTGTGTTTTTTTCCCCTACCTTTTTTTTTTTTTTTTTTTTTTAATGAGGAACAAAAACGGAGCTCTAAGGGGCCAAACGGCTCTCCACAGATTCCAGGCTTTTCCGTCGGTTTGCCTCTGCAGATCTCTGGAAAGTTACGCTCCAATAACCTGAGAGTTTTAATTGAAGGGCTGGGTGGGGGAGGGAGAATCATAAACTTCTGGAAGGGACCCCAGGGACCATCCTCTTCATCCTGTTCACTCCACACACTGAGAACCTGAGGCCTGGAGAGGTGAGGAGCTATTTCCATGGTGACGGGCCACTGGCCGCAGAGCCAAGCCTGGAATGCTGGTCTCTGGGCTCTCAGTTTAGTGCTCCCTGATCTAGTGCAGGGGTTCTCAACCAGGGGGGATGTCACCTCCAGCTGCTTCTGGCAACTAGTGGGCAGAGGCCAGAGATGCTGCTCAACAGCCTATAATGCCCAGCAGGACTGCCCCACCACACTCCCCAGCAAAGAACAGCCTGCAGAGAGCTGAGTCCTTCTTTCCAAGTCCAGGGCAGACATTACTAATCCATCACAGCGCTCTTCTCCCCGATCAGCCCAAAGCCTTCTCAACACAGCACTCCACCCAGGGACTAGTCCAGAGGATACCTCCTGCTCCTCCCATGGCTGGGCATAAAGGTGGAAGGCTCAGAGATTATTCTGTCAGGGTTGGAGTCTTGGCTCTGTTGTTGCCTACTAGCTGTGAGATTTGGGGTCCTACTTAACCACGCTGTGCCTCATTTACCACCCCCATCTGTGAAATGGAGTTCAAAAATGGGGTAATCAGAGGGCTGTTTGGGGGAAAACAAGGAAGCCTTCAGAGGTCACTGTGCCTGGTGGTCAGTACATCACACTTGTTGGCTGCTATAACAATCAGCCTGCTCTGCCAAAGAAGCAGTTGGTACCCCTATCAGAAAGCAGGAGGCCAGGATTATCCTCCCACGGGGACTCACATGACTTCTCCTTGTCCTCATGTGCCCATGATATTGTGACTTTCAAAATGAGCAAAGTTTCCCTGACTCTTAGAAGGACCAGCAAAGTGACCCTGTTTTCCCCTCAGTCCCATTACTAATGGATAATAAAAGCTGGCTTCAGTTGAGCACTAAACTCCCTGCAAAGCCCTGTGCTAAGCTCTTTCCATTTTCTCACTTAAGCCTCAAAAATTACTTATGAAGCAGAAGCTCCTATAAACCCCTCAAACAGATGAGGAAGCCAAGGCTCAAAGAAGACAAATAACTTGCCCAAGGTAGCAGAGCCCCAAGAAGATAAGCCATGATTCTCTAGAACTGAGCTCTCGCCCCTGTGCTGCCTTGCCACCCTGTTCCATTGGAGAGTTGGAAAAGAGAGTGTGATAGTCAGCTTTCTGTTACTGTGACAAAATACCTGAGACAAACAACCTAAAAGGAGGAAAGGTTTATTTTGGCTCATGGTTTCAGAGCTTTCAGTCCATGAGTGGCTCACTTACTTTTGGGCCTACGGTGAGGCAGATCATGTCAGGGAGAGCATATGGTACAGAAGACTGCTCACCTCCTAGAGGCAGGGGAGGGAGGGAGAGAGAGAGAGAGAGAGACAGACAGAGAGAGAGAGAGAGAGAGAGAGAGAGAGAGAGAGAGAGAGAGAGAACACATGGGAGTGAGCCCGCAGGGAAAGGCCAGGGAAAAAATACACCCATCAAGGGTCCATCCTCCTTCCTTTAACCTACTTCCTTTAACTAGACCCCACCTCCTGATGCTCCCACCACCTTCCAAGAGCCCATGAAGTTATAATGACTCAATCCATTGATGAGGCCAGAGACCAGTCACGTCCAAAAGGCTCCATCTCTGAATACCACTGCAGTGGGGACCAAGTCTGCAACAAATGAGCTTTTGATGAACATCTCAGAGCCACATGATAAGAGAGAGGACAGAGGGGAGGCAGAGAGGGTCAGTGTCTGGGAGAGCACATGCCTGCCAGGTCACGGGCACTTTCTGGCAGCTGGGCAGGGCTGAGAGAGCACACATTTGCTCCCTGAGTTCCCCAGGGGCTGGGGGCAGCCCTTCTGGTGCATCCAGATACCAAAGCCAGACCCAGTTATCAAGATCGCTGCACCTGAGGACCAGAGTGCCAGGTGATGATTCCCTATCACCTGCCAGAACCCTGGTGCTTCTGGGTCCTGTGGTGAGGAGCCACCAGACCCTAGGCTTGGACAAAGACTCGGTGCGCCTGGGCTGCTCAGTCACACCTGATGTCTACATCCTTTGTCCCAGACACCATGCACCTGATGTCCGGCCTGTGCCCAGTCCCCTGAAGGCTTTCCAGGAAGTGGCACTATTTTTGGACCTCATTCATTCTCTGCGGAGCCAGAGAGAAACATCCATTTCACCTCGCCCACGAGGGCCCTTGGAGTACAGAAGAGCAGCAGCCTGTCAGTCGCCCAGTCCAACCCTGATTTAGTCAGCACCTGTACATCCAGAGCCTCCCACGTGCCAGGCGCCAGGCTGGGCACTGGGCCAGTGGCTGGGCACCAGGGACTGGGCAGCCTGTCAGCAGGTCAGGGAGACCACCCGGGGGGATCAAGGGTCAATGTTCGAGCTGAGCCTGAAGGAGGGGGCTCATTGAGGGGAAGATGGACGGATGATCCAGACACAGCACACAGCACCCTGGAGGCTGAGAGGCAAGAGGCTGGCACCTCTGAGAAGGTCCGAGGAGGAGGAGACGGGCTGGCAGGGTGTGGAGGCCTGGGAGCCACACGAAGCTGTGGACGGTACTAGATCAGTAATGTGACAGGAGCAGATTTACCTTCTGTCCTCCAGGGTGGGGGACAGAGTAGAAATAGGAAGACCAGTCAGGATCTAAGTTCTAGGACAAGGGATTCACTCAAGGTCACCTGCTGACTTGGTGCAGAGAGAGGATTCCCCAAGGCTAATGTGTCCCTCCAACACTGTCCATCTTCAGACTAACCACCCATTGCCCCGTGGAAAGCAGTCCTGGCTTGGGGACACTAGTGACTTCCCAGAGTGGCCTTCCCTGGACCGCTCATCACTTCCTCCTGGCTGTGTCCATGGTCAAGACCTGGGAGCCTCAGCCAGTAGTCCTCCCATGTCCCTCCCACCCCAGGATACCTGCTGATGGATTCCAGAACAGGTGCCCTGTACCCTGGGTCCTTCTAGGGGACTCTAGTCCCTAGGCCCGGTGCCCTCGGTCTGGGTTTCCTCCAGGAGGTCCAGAGCTAAGGTCTGGGGCTTTGGCTGCTTGAAAAAGAAAAAAGTAAATGAAATGTAAAAGCCAGTTCCTTCCCTCCACTGGCGAGCCCAGTGAGCAGGCATGCTCTGGTGGGCCGGGAGGCAGGGGGGCTCGCTGGCTGGGAGCCAGACGGCGGAGCAACCCCTGGGAACAGAGCGGAACGACTGTCATTGTGAGTTAAACGGTCCGTTTATGGGGCGGATAAAAGTTAATGAGAAGCTGTACTCCAGCTCCCCACCATTAGGCGAGAGAAATGCTGGCAAACAAACGACACAAAGAGAGAAAAAGACGAGGTTCTGGTGGCGGAGGTGGGGCCAGCCAGGAAGCAGGGCTGTGTCCGGCAGGTGAGCGGGACGCTGGGCAGCCACACTGGTCAGCTGACTAAGGAGGTGATGGAGGTCTAAGCATCACTGATTTCTCCAGGTGCCTTCTTAATCTATTACCCACTGTCCCCTTCCCAGAGGCATTTGGGGAGGGAGGCATTGGCTCTCTTGCTAATTTGTTTAAATAAAGCCCTACTCCTGGGAGGACGCCCAGCATGAACTTGGAGCCTTATGAATCTTTTTTTTTTTTTTTTTTTTTTGCTACTGGGAATTGAACCCAGAAGCACATAACCACTGAGCCACATCCCTAGCCCTTTTTATTTTTTACTTTGAGACAGGGTCTTGTTAAGTTGCTTAGGGTCATGGAAGGTTCTAGAAGGTCCCTGGACCATCTCAGGAGTGCTTCCCCTTCATCAGGCCATCCACATGTCTCCTGGGAAATGTGCCCGGAAGGACTCTGGGGGGAAGGCAGAGGTAGGGTGAGGGGGAAGGATGTCTGGGGACCCAGCAAGGGGCAGAATGTGGCATTGGATGGGCAGCCCAGGGGCATACCCACAGCCCTAGACCAAGGGAGGCTTATCTGCACACACCTACTGAAAAGGAGCTGCTTGCCCAGTTTGGGGTACCCACATGCCGCTGGATGACCCCTGAAGAAAGTGGAACTGCCTTCGGGTCAGCACTTTCCACCAGCAGGTTTGATCTGAGGTTCAGGAGGTTCTGCAAGACATCTGAGCCCTCACCATGAAGACCTCTGCCTCAGCTCCTTCGGGTTCAAATCTGTGTCATGGCTGGATTCTCCCCCGTGCCTGGTGCATGTTGAAGGGATGGATTCTCCAGTTACTCTGATCTGATCACTGCACATTATGTTCATGTATGAAAACATCACATTGGAGCCCACATACACACACTGATTAGATGTCAATAAAAAAGCAGAACAGCTCTGATGTTTCCTGCCATTTCAAGGGAAACCACCCAATACCCTAGAGCTTTTCAGTTCTTCTCACATGTACCTACTTCCCCGGCTCCCGAGGCCTTGGTCGCTACAGGCTCCTAAGCTCTTCCTCACTGGTCCTCAGTCTTTCACGGTCTCCCCCTCAGGGGCAGCCAACACACCTCCTCTGCCCTCCCTTCCCAGCCTTGTGCTCCTGCTGGTGACCTCTGCATCCTCCTGGTTGTGACCACTCTCTTTGAACTGACTCCCTGGTCCATGGATTCCTCCCAGTTGCCCAGGGGACATCTCCACCTGGATATTCAACAGGGATGCCAGACTAAGCCACCATCCTGCCCCCCTGACAACCCTCTCTAATTGTCTTGCTGACCCTTCAAGGGGTCCTCCCTGGAGGGTTCCCTGACTGTCCCTCTTCCTCACCCTCTTGGAGAGTTCATGTATCAGCCAATCTTGCAGCCTTATGTCCTCACGATGCCTCTTATCCTCGCCTCTTCTTCATCCTCAGTACTTGGTCTTCATTTGCATAACTTTCAACTGGCACCCTTGTTGCCGCCTCCCTCAAAACCTTCCAGGGTGATCTGGTGACATGGGACCCTGGCCACTGTGTGTCCAAACCTCCTACAGCCTTTGTGAACTGCTCGCTCTTGGCCTGCGTGAGTGTCCCTGTCCTCCAACCACAATGAGCTCTGCTGGGTTCCTCCTCACCAACCTCTTCTAAACTGTGCTCTGACTTGGGCTATTCCCTTTGCCAGGAGCTTTCCTCCTTCCTGTCCTCCTATGAACTTTCAAAGTTCATCTGATCAGGTGCCACCCCTTCCGAGAAGCCTCCTGGATCTGACCCAGCCTCTCTCCTGCATATAGCCAGTCCTCTGCATCCACAGGATCTGCACCCATGGAGTCAATCAACTGTGGATCAAAAATATTCAGGAAAAAATGCATCTGTACTGAATGCCTACAGTCTTTTTCTTCTTATTCCTTAGACAATACAGCATAACAGTTATTTTCACAGATTGTATTAGGTGTTGTAAGTAATCTGGAGATGACTTAAAGCATACAAGGGGAATAAGTGTAGCTTATATGCAAATACTATACACCATTTTATACAAGGGAATTGGGCATCCTGACTTTGGTGTCCACAGGTCTTTAAATCGGTCCCCATGGATACCAAGGGACCACTGTATTCACAGTGCTCTTTGAATACCCATCACTGTGGCCTCATGCGCTGTATTGAAATTATGTCTCCCTCCCCGATTCAGAGGGCATCTCTGACACTTATTCATCTTGGAATCTCTGCCCAGTTCACGTGGTTGAACTTCACTTTTGTTCTTTCTCTAAAGAGAACCTCTGTGGGCCGGCCAACACAGAAGGCACTGCTCTCCTCTCATCTCCTTGGAAAAGGTGGAACAATATCCCTTCTGAACTCCCCCCCTCTTCCCCTCCAGTGGGTGAAATGCCCCAGGAAAGCTGGCTGGGAAGCCAAGGCCCCAGGCAGGACATCAACACCCCTGTCCACCGAATGCTGGTGGAATGAGTGGCTTGTCATCAGTCCTCTGAGGTCAACAAATCACTCCTGGAAGCCAGAGGTGATTGTAATACGATAAATATGATTGTTCTAGAGTTGAATACCTGAGGACCAGTGTGGGATCCAGAGTGACCAGGTGTCAGACAAGGTCCCTTTTAACCAATTCGAAAACTAAAGTGAAATCACCATTCTGTGAATAGGCTGGACAGATAGCCACAAGCACAAAACACAAGAAAACCCAGAGGTCTGCATACATCCCTCGTTCAACACCACACACACTGAACTCAGTCCCTAATGTTGTGAGGTTTCTGAAGAAAGGCTGGCTCGTGCTAGGCATGATGGCGCAGGCCTATAATCCCAGAGACTTGGGGCTGCGGCAGGAGGATCACAAGTTCAAAGCTGGCCTCAGCAACTTAGCAAGGCCCTAGGCAATTTGGGGAGACCCTGTCTCAAAATAAGCACAAAAAGGGCTGGGGATGTGGGTCAGTGGTTAAGCATGCTGGGTTCAGTCCCTGGCACAAAAATAGAAAGAAAGAAAAAGACTGCCTTGCTCTGTAAGATGCTGGCAAACCTCAGGGGTCCCCGAGACCCCCCACCCTGCCAGGTTCCACTCTGCCCTGCTGATGTTTCCCCTTTCCTGGGCTGTGGGGGAGGGGCAGGTTCTCAGGCCCCGTGAGAAGGCGCCTTGTGACGACAAAGCTTTCATTATTCATTAAGCCATTTTTCCTCTTGTTGAAATTCGGATCCAGACGTGTGAACAGCACATCTCAGTTCTCTGGCAGAACCTCTCCCTGTCAGACGGAAGCCAGAGTCACTCATTTCCAGCTTCAGGTGTCATCTGGAAAATGCAGCTTGTCAAGGTGCCATGACCCAGGTCAGCGGTGCAAGCACCATGGCTGGGAGCCAGAGTCACGTCCAGGGAGGCCCCAATGCGTTACACCTGATGACTCTCGAGTTACGGGCTTTATACCTTTAGACACCAGATTAAACTTGATTTGGAATTGGCCCTGGGGGGAATCTGTTAAAGAAAAAAAGGATGTTTGATGGAGTCTAATGTCCTTTGCAAAGTGGCTCTCTCCACTGGCATTCCGAGGCTGGGCATTCCGGATAATCCCCTGCCAGGGGGCAGGTGGATCCAGGAGCTCCAGCCCCATGTTCATCCCAGGACTACCCTGCTCTCGTCCGAGAAATAGCCCTCCCTCACCCTCTGTCTCCCACCAGCCTCCAAGAAGGGGCAGAGGAGGAGCTGAGTGCCAACTCTGCACCTGCACAGTGATAGGAAGTGCTATGCCGAGGAAGCTTCTGAAGGTTCAGGAGGTGGGGACCGCTATTCTCATTTCACAGAAGAGGAAACCAAGGCTCCAGGAAGTAACAGAAAGAGCACGGGGAGACAGCCAGGTTCGGCATGCGATTAGACCTGGCCCCAAAGCGCACACTTCTTCCATGGCACCCTGCACATGTGGGCAGGACAGGACCACTCAGAGGTCCACCTGGGTCTGTCTGAGACCATTCCGCGCTGTCCACGGCAGGTGCACAAAACCTCTGTAACTCACTTTCCTGCTCATGATAGGCAGGATAACTACAGGGCCCCTGAGGGTACTTCGTCCACTTCAGCCCCACTGTGGAAATGCTTCTGCCCTTGAGTGACAGGTGGGCCAACTTGTGTCTGTGTGGGTGAGCTGGTGACCAGGGAGCTCTGGCTAGCACAGCGACGGTGAAGAGGTGGGTGGGCGAGTGTGGGGCCCCCCAATCCTGGCCCCAGTGGGGGTAGGGAGCTGCCTCTGCCTCCAAACGCAAGCGCTGTGCCTTGGAAAGAGCTCGCGGGGTGCGGCCCACAGGCAGCAGGAGCGGCACACGGCATCTTCCAGCACCAAAGTGACACTGCCTGGGAGCCGGGCGCTGCCTGCCCAAGCTCTCAGCCCTGGTCCCCCACTGAGCCCTCATCCGCGGGGCTGCTGCCAGCGCTCATTCATAATTGATGAAAAGCCTCTCGCGGAACGCCAGGCTCTGCCACGTGGCCCCCACTGTGACCCGCAGGCCCCACAGGCTGCAGCCAAGGTGGTCCTTGAGTCCCAGGGTGTGGGGTCGTTGAGCAGACTCACCCTGGGGCAGCCTGCTGGGGGCCAGGGCGAGGTCCTCTAGAGTCAGCTCCCACCTGGGCAGGCGGAGCAGGCTGGCTGTTGACATGGAGGACAGCTGGGGACAGGCCGGTGCTCCCTGTGGAGTTCCCTCCAGAAGCGCAGAAGCAGCTGGGTTAGGAGGGCTCTGTCCTTGCTGGCAGGGATTACAGTCGCTAGGGTCTTAAAGGTCAGGTTTTGACAGTCTGGGGAGAGGAGAATGGAGAAAGAAAAGGAAACGCACTCCTGGCCCTTAGTGTGGGAGTCTGACCCGGACTCGGGGTGGTGGGGCGGCAGGGCCAGCAGGCACTCCAACCAGGAAGGTCCCCAACTCCAACCCTGGGGACCTGCCCTGCTTATGTCCAAAATCCACTACCCCTATGCCCACCTCCCTTGCTCAAGGGAGACCTGATGAAGGAAGGTGGCCATACCCACTCTGGACCCCCACACCTCCTTTCCTAAAGTGCTTCCACAGAGAGGGGCCCCACCTTCCTGAGAAGTCCTGTTCGGTCAGATTGTGCTGGGCCTGAAGTTTGTCATTAGACAGGCCTAAAAAACACACAGTGGCAGATACAAGACTAGACTCAGGGCCTAGGCAGGGTCTGGGGAGTCTCCCTGTAGACCAGCCCAGCTAGGCCCCCAGGGCCAGGCCTGATCTTGTCTGAGAAGGAGCACCACACAATAGCCCCTCCCACTCTGTCACCTGCTCTGGAAGCCCCCAACGGCCAGGCGACCTCTGAGTCAGGGCTCTGAGGTGCTCAGATGCCTCCTGGGGTCTGCATAGAGGGTTCCCACTGACTCCTCCCCCCAATCCAACTGTAATGCTCCAAGATGTCTAAACACAATCTCCCGAGAAAGGGGATGTGTGGCGGGCAGGGCAGGGCCCTTTTGGTGCTGCGGGAAACATTTGTTGTATGCTTGGGAGAACCAGTGTTGGGTTGAAAGAGTACACGGATGGATGGAGAGTAAGTGGGAGCCCCTCCCCAACAGGCTTTTTTGTCTCAAACTTCACAAATTTCCATATGGATTCTTGGATTGACCTAATGTGGGGTTCCCAAGAGAGAAGTATAGACAGCTTTCCATATTAGAGGGTGTCACATCTGTGGGTTAAACCAACTCTTGATTGAAAAAAATATATACACATAGCCAGGCACGGTGGTGGCTCCTGCCTGTAATTTTAGTGACTCTGGAGGCTGAGGCTGAGGATCCCAAGTTCGAGGCCAGCCTCCACAACTTAGCAAGACGCTGTCTCAAAACAAAACAAAACAAAACAAAACAAAACAAAACAACAGGGAATACAGCTCAGTGATAAGAGTGTCCCCGGGTTCAATTCCCAGTACTGATAGAGATATATAAAGAATTTTATCTGTATGAATACAGACTTTTTTCCTTATCATGATTCCCTAAACAATACAGTATAACCGCTATGTAAACAGCATTTGCATTGCATTAATTATTGTAAGTCATCTAGAGATGATTTAAAGTACACAGGAGGGTATACTTTATATGCAAATGCTATCCACTTTATCTAAGGAACTCGAGCATACTTGGATTTGGGTATCTGAGGGGGGTCCTGGAACCCATCCTCTGTGGTGCTGAGGGACAACTTTGCAGTGAGGAAGTGTGAGTGGGAGAGGTCCTTGTCCCCATCTCCTCCCCTACAGATTGGACATATCCATCCAGCCTGCAGACATTTACTAAGCCCACCCACAAGGGTGTTCCAAGGGCCCCAGCGGAGGCAACTGTCTCTGCCCTCTGGGAGCTTGATATGGGTGAGATGGAGCAACCAGGTACCCTGTGACACATCGTGCTGGGCACAAATCCAGGGCTCCAGGAGTGTACAGGAGGGAGGAAACTGGAAATGGCCAAGGCTCTGTGGGGAAGGTCACTCCGAGGTGAGCGGATGGACCAGCTTCGGCTGGGTGGGCAGCTCTGCCGGGGAGCATCTGTTCCAGCAGGCGCGGTGGTCGTGAGGCTGGACATGCAGACCAGACAGCAGAAGCCAAGCCGCCACTCTCCTCTGAAGTGGGGAAGTAAACTCGCCTGCAGACCCATGCTTCCTCCCGCGGCGTTCTGCATGTTCAACCGCCGGGCTGGTTACGCACCAGGTTTCTGTCATCCGCTGGAGAGAGGCCTCAGTTGTTCTCAAGAATCCTAAGCGTGCAGGTGGGCATCATCGAGTCACATCTGGGGCTAATACCCGGGTGCTGAGTGGGCGGGCTGGCCCCACGTGGAGGTCCTCCATCAGGGGGTGCAGAACAACCCAAACACACCCTCAGAGGTTGGCATCTTTGTCCATGTGAGCAGGGGCATCACCAGCCTGCAGAAGACACTACCAATGGGCACAGCCAAGAAAACCCACCAGGGCTGCAGAATGGGCCAACCCAGTGGCCACATGGGAGTGAAGGTCTCCCGGAAGGGAGGGGCTTCTCCTTTGGGTCTGGCTTCTTGGCTCCTGGGAAGAAGAGCGCTGGGCCTCCTCCCGATCTCAACTCATCTTTGTCTCCCACCAGGCAAAGCGGCTGTGATTCCCACCACTGAGAGGAGAAGGGGCAGCAGAAACCACTGAGATCAGGCTGTAGCTGGGAGGCCCAGGCTCCAGGACCTCGTGCCTGCCAGGCAGACCACCCACCCACGTACTTCTCTGTGAGAAGATCTGCTTGCAAAGGCGGCCGGGGAGGGGCTGCCATTTACCGAGCATCCAGCGACTGACAGTGCTTTATGGCTGAGCTCACCTAATCCTTACAACAGCCCCGTGAGTCCGGTATTATCGTTCCTCTTTTATAAATAAGGAGGCTCAGATTTAAAGAGTGCAGAAGAAAATTCCTCATGATTACTCTCCTAATCAGGGACAGAGCCAGAACTTAAAGTTAAGTTCATCTGGCACGAAAACACTCTTTGCACCAAAGCCCCTTCCCGCTGTGGCAGGCAGAATCCCAAGGTGGCCTGAGACACCCACGCCCTGCCGTGCACCCCTGTGTAATGCCCGCCCCTGGAGTGTGGGTGGAGCCTGGGAGTATGCTGATGAGATTATGTAATTTGACTCCCTTGGGGGCGGGGAGCCAGAAATACGTTCCCAACTGGCCTGGAAGCCAGCAAACAGTCTTAAGATGAACTGCCCAGTGGGGTCCCATGGCGGGGAACCCTGGCAGCCCCCAGGAGCTTCGAGGTCCCTGGCTGATGGCAAGCAAGGGAACCAGGCTTCAGCCGTTCAACTGTAACTCGCTGTATCCTGCCAACAACCAGCAAACTTGCAAGAGGACCCCAAGGGCAGGCGTGAGGGCTGACCGACGCCCTGATTACAACCCCAGGGCGCCTGAAGAGGGGCCAGCTGAGTTTGCCCCGAAACCCAGAAACTTGAGGTAAGTCTGTGCTGTTTTAAGTCACTAAGCTTTGGGTCCTGCGGTAAGAAGCCTAGAGAGGGGACGTGTGTCTCCTGCGAACAAGTTCTTCCTATCTTCAGGAGCACAGTGTGACCTTGCAAAGAGTCACTGGCTCTTTGCAAAGATAGGCAAAGGTCGCCTTGGGAAAATCATTTCACCTCTCTGAGACTCAGTTTCCTGGACCACAAAGAGGGATACCAACAGTTCTCGTGGCATGGGGTTGGCGGGAGGGGTCAACGAGATGGTGTGGAACCGTCCTCAGCCTCCGTAGTGAGTTGTCCACACCCGACAGCTAACAAGACTGTGTGGAGTTTGAGGTCCCCCACTCTTGGAGCCTGACCTGGGAAAGCTTTCAGGAGGCCGGCTGGATCTCCACGTATCCATTTCTGGAGATGGACATCACAAAGTTCCACAAACTGGGTGGCTTCACATGCAAGAACTTTATTCTCTCATGGTTCTGGAGAACATAGAGGGATCAACAGAGCCTCTCTCTCTCTCTCTGAAGGATCGAGGGAAGAATCCGTTCTGTGCCTCTCCCGCAGCTTCTGGTGGCTGGGGCTGTCCTTGGTGGCCCATGGCCTGCAGCTGCTTTCAGCCTCTGCCTCCACCTCCATATGGCTTCCCCTCCGTGGCTTCTCTTCTCTTCTTATTTGGACCCGGGATATTGGATTAGGGCCTACCTTTATTGAGAATGACCTCATCTTAATTTGATCATTCTGAAAAACCCTATTTCCAAATAAGGTCACATTTGCAAGTACCCAGGTCAGGACTCCAATATATGTTTTGGGGGACACAACTCATCCACAGCACTGCCCAACATTAACGACAATGAGACTGAATAGCTCTTGGCAGCCTCCTCTTCTCTGCTCACCTGGTGCTCCTGTCCCTTCAATGCCTTTCATGTGATAGAACCAGAAATGAGGAGCCTCTGCCAAGAAATTTCTGGAATGTTCTGATTTGAGAGAGGAGTGCTCTGGGATGTCCCATGTCCTCCAAGAGTCTCTGAAGAACAGTGGAGACCCTGGGCTGCTGGGTACTGTTGGAGGGTAAGGGGTAAAAAGACCAAGTGAACAACTCAGGCAAGGGGCAGGTGACAGGCAGGTGATGAGAGAGAGGGCTGGTTCCACAGGATGCCTCCTGCAAAGCCAAGAGGCAGAGAGATGCTCAACATCCCTGGTGCTGGAGCCTCATTTCTAAGAAAAACAGAAAAGCTGCTTCCTTGCTTCAAAGAAAAGTTGGCACTGCAGGTTCCAGGGCCTTCTGCTCTCTCTGGGCTCTTCTGTCCTCTCTCCCACGGGGAGCAGTTTGGAGGAGGACGATGCATCTGCACGATGGGGTGACTAGACTGGTGGGTCACTGGGCATCGCAGAGGAGAGAGCTCTGAGTCCTGACCTGTCTCTAGCTGGATGTTTCCACCACAGCAACAGGACTAGAGGCAGATGCAGCTTCAGACGCCAGGTGACGGCCTCATGCGCTCCCAGGTGTGTACAGGGGAGTCATGTGACCCTGCCAGGTACTATCAGGGTGGCGGCTCTGAACCCACATACACACATACAGGTGCTGCCACTTGGCTGCCCCTTCACAGTGCCAACCCCAGTGTACACACACCAGGGGCAGGTCCAATCTGGGACACGCTGGTGTCGTGCACAGAGGCCAACAGGCAACACTGCTCAACCACCAAGCACAGCATGAGCCACTCCTTGTGTCCCAGAGAACCGCACTTCCTGGGATTCCTTGCTGTTGACCACTGGGCGGGTTTGGCAATGGGAGGCTGTGAAGGAAAAGAGGGGGCAGGAAGGGGAAAGTCAGGATACTCTCTCCTATCCCCAGGACAGTGCTTCTGGTCCCTGCTGTATCCTCTGTGGCTTCAGTCACTTCTAGAAAGCCCTGTCTCTGTGGTCCCTGTTTCCTCCATGATCCTGGATGGCCTGGCCTCTGGCCGGCTCCTCCTGGTTTCTCTCCAATACAGGGGGAGAGGGGATCCTGTAGCTGCTCACATCTGGGTGCCCAGTGGCTCCCCCATGTGGTTTCTCAGCTTCCGTCTCCTGTTATCAACTCCCTCTATTCAATTCCCTCTGACTAAAAGACACAAAGCAGTTTGTTTTCCTGGAAGGTCTCTGTCTGACATATTAATAATGACTATTTATTAAGCACTTAAAACGGACCAACAACTCTTACATGCTTCATCTCCTTGAGTCCTCATGGATGGAAGAGACACTGACTCCATTCTGTAGGTGAGGAAAGTGGGGCTCAGGAAGAACCCAAAGAACGTGTCCCAACAGCAACCTCCACTTTAATCCAGTAGTAAGGGATATAACACAGACTTTGCAACAAGTCCCTGCTTAACCACTTAGCAGCTATGTAGCCTCAGTTAACCCCATCTTTCTATGTCCACTTCCCAGTTCCAGAATGTTTTCACTACTCCAAAGAATAACCGTGTCTCCTCCCTGCCAACAATCACTAATCTGCTTTCTGTTTCTATGAATATGTTGGATATTTCATATAGATGGAAACACACCATATGTGCTGTTAAGAGTTGAATTGCCTCCCCTTCATCCACCAAATTTATAGGCTTGAGGTTCTGACCCCCAGTACAGTAGATGTAGATGAGATGAGACCAACCTCCAATATGACTGGTATCCTTACAAAAAGGGGAAATTGTGGTATGGACACACATCACAAGGACAGAGACATGGGAAGACGGTGGCAGAGGTCAAGGTGATGCTTCTACAAATCAAGTAACATCAAGGACTACCAGCAACCACTAGAAGCTGGGATCTCTCTCAGTTCTCAGGAGGAACTGATTCTGCCAACATTTTGACCTTGAACTTCCAGCCCCAGAACCCAGACAATAAGTTTCTGTTGTTGAAGCTGCCAGTTTGTGGCGCTGTGTTCCACAGCCCTAGTTGGTGTGACGGCCAGCTGTCTGGAGACAGTATAGGGGCAAGGTTCTCTCTAGGCAGCGCTACAGGAAGGAGATGTAACCAGGTCCAGAGGCACTAGCACATAGTCCTTGAAGGAAACGGCTAAGCAGGCTTCAGTGAGGAGATCCATTTCTTCTCTCAAGGTCATGGCTGTGGGATCCTGGGGTGCAGAGCTAACTATCCTGTGCCTTCCTGAGGGACAACCATCAGCCTGCATCCAGAAGGTGGGGGTCTCCCTGGGGCTGCCTGACACAAGAGGCAGTACAGTGTGCTGCTTAGCGATGTGGCCTTTGGAGTCAGGCTGCCTGACTTCGAATACCAGTCCTGGTTCTGACACTTAAATGCTCTACCACTTGGGAGGGCTCCTGTTGCTTGCTTTGCTTCAGTTCCCTCATCTGTAAAACAGGGATAGTTAAATAATGAAGACACCCTGTAAGTCACGGGAGCCTTGTACAGTCTGGACTAACCAGACCAGGACAGGTAGGCCTGCTGCTCCCTGCTCCCCTCACCAGCAACTGCAACCAGACTCCTTGGCCTCTCTCCTCCCACCTGTCCTGCCTTGCTCAGTGACACCAGCCACCTATGGTGGTCTCTTCCCACATCCTTGCATCCAGTCTATTTTAGTTAGCTTTTTGCTTCTGTGACCAGAATTCTCAACATGAACAACTTAGAGGAAGCAAAGTGTTTGGGGCTCATGGTTTCAGAGGTCTCAGTTCATAGACGGCAAATTTCATTGCTTTGGGTCCAAGGTGAGGCAGCATGTCATGGAGAAGGACACAGAGAAGGAAAGCTGATCAGCTCATGGTGGGGTCAGGGCTGCAGGTACACACCCCCAGTGACCCACCTCCTCCAGCCACACCCCACCTGCCTACAGTTACCACCCAGTCAGTCCATTCAAACTAGTATGAACTACTTAGGTCACAACTCTCACAATCTAATCATTTTACCTCTGAGTAATCCTGCATTCATAGGAGTTTTGGGGGGACACCTCACATCCAAACCCTAACATAGTGTATCCCCAAGAGAGGTCTCAAACGCACCCCCTGCTCCACCCCACTGTCCTCAGTCAGGTTCATCGCCCCTGCTGTGGACTCGTCCAGCGTCTTCCGACAGGTCTCCCTGCCTCTGGTCTCTACCTCATCCTGCATGGTGGAGCCAGGCAGTGCTGGAGACACAAGTAGGCTCATGCTGCAGCCTCGGCCTGGAGGGCCAGCCGCAGGCCCCCAGGTGTGACAGGGAGGGAGGCCCTCCAGCTGTGGTGGTTCTGCCTCCTCCTGACTCCTCTCCTATCAGCCTCCCTGCTACGATGGCACTGAATTTCTTAGGTGACCCAGAGCACACCCTGCATGCCACACCTTTATGGAATGGAGAGTACCATGATGAATTTCTCCTATCCAAGCATCCTAGCAGCCCCGTCCAATTTAGGAGCCACCCGAGGGCAGGGCCCCCCATTAACGGTGGCAGAGGGATCATGCTGGAACTCATGTGAGCATGTTAGGTCTCTGCTCCAAGCCCTCCAGCAGCTTCTTCCTCAGAGTGAAAGGCTGAGTCCTTGCCAGCGGCAGTGGTCGCCTCTGACCCACATCATATTCCCTGCTCCAGCGGCTTTGGTCTCCTGTTTGGTCCTTGACCACTGACAGACAGGCTTGAACAGAGTCATGATGCTGGGATGATGGTCCCTGAGACTTCACCAGTGCTCGCTCTTCACCTCCTCCGGGTCGACTCCAACCACTCTGCGGGTGAGGCCTTGCCCAGCCGCCTGGCATCCGAGCCCCACCCTGACGCCCTTTACCTTCCTTGCCTATGGCTCGTCTCCCTGCATAATGACACCATTAAATGAACTGCTGTCTCATTCACTGTGAAGAGAGCTTTCCCCAGCACCGCAGTGTGTCCTGGTGAGTGGCATTCAGTCCACAGTTGCTGCGTGAATGAATGAGTCTCCGGGTGCCCAGGACTCAGTTTGGCGTCTGGTTTTTTTAATTCTCAGTATTTGCTGGATGTGAACGGATTGAAAGAATACTTGAGAGGAGTTGGGGACAGATGGGGCTGAATGAGGGTTGGTGCTGGGAGGCCCCTAGGCTGGGGGACCATGCGGTCTCTCCCAGGCACAGTGGCCCAAGCTGAGAGCATAGTCTCCAGGCTCTTGAGTCAGACCCTCTTCACCCACATGTCAGGCCTCTGCCGCTTTGGCCAGGCCTCTGCTCAGCAGCGTGCTGGCCTAGGGAGGCATTTCCCTGAGGATGGGGTAGCTGTGAGGGGAGCTGGTCACTCAGCTTGTTGCCAGCACAAATACCCAGGCCTGTGACCAGGGGCAACCCTGGGGAGTGCTCAGCCCAGGTGAGTTCAAGTCGAACTCCACCTCTGCTGTTTTGCCTTCTGAGGCCGACAGAACCCACCTTCCCATGGAGTTGTGAGAATTCCATGAGAGGCCACAGATCCTGAGTCATGACAGGGCAAGGCCACGCCATTCCGAACAGCTCCCAGTCACCGAACTCCCCAGTGCAGGGATATCTTTTTCTTCCAGTCACAGCGTTCCCAAGGGGCTGGGTATAAAAACAGTCCCTGAATGAGTGAATGCATACAAGCACGAGTCCTTGAGTCCCGAGAACTCAAGGCCAGGTGCACGCATTGGTATCAAGTGTTTGCTGGATGGACTGGGACCCAAGAAAACGCAGGTCAGCAATTGGGGACTGATGGGAGCATGTGAGGGCTGATGGCAGACCACCTGGAGGTCTTTTGTCACCCAGGACCTATATTTGTTTGCTGGTGATTTTAATTCAGGATAACAGAGAGCAATCATAGGTGTGCAGCTCAATAAGCGCGTTGTCTACACCCTCGTAACTACCACCTGGGTTGAGACTCAGGACGTGCTTGCAGCCCTGGAGGCTCTCTCTGCCTCTCCGACAGTTTTCCACAAAGGAGACACTCTGTTGACTTCCGCCACCCTGGATCAGTGTCGCCCGAGTTTGGACGACATCAACAGCAGTGCAAGGTAAGCGCAGACGTTTTCCCACCGGCTCTGTGCCAGCCAGGCCGCGCACGTGAACGCCAGCCCTGGGACTGTGGGTGTGGAACGCAGGCAGGCGGCATCCCTGCAAAACCTGGGCCCTGGGGGTGTGAGGTGCACAGCGTGAACGATTGCTAAAAGAGCTGTCTGAGCAGAGTGGCTTCCCCTTCCCTGCTGAGAGCACCCCATCCTTGGAGCCGCCCTCGGTCTGACAGCAGAATCCTTCCTCTGCAGGCTGCATGAGTCAGAGCCAGGACCCGCATCATGTTCCGTGCCGGTCACGACGCTGTGCCCACTCCTCCGAGGAGCCCGCCTGGCCCCCAGCCAGCATGTGCAACCACTGTGGTGGCCCTCTTCACATCCCTGCTTCCCTCTTCCAGCACCAGTGGCCTGCGCTGTGGCCCCTGGGTTCCTGGGGTTGCCATGGGCTGTTTGGGGGTATTTATAGCACATGGAGACACCCCACATCCTCTCCTCTTCTCTGATGTGCAGCAGGCACATCAGTTTTTAGCAGGGGGCTGAGAAAGACCTCTGAATGGATGCGAATGCTGGCTTGTGTCACCAGTCGGTTAGTCTCCAGTGGGGAGGTGTCCCCCCATGCTGCCTTGCGAGGAAACCAACTCTGCAAAACACCTGTCTAGATGAGACTTTCTGCCAGTCAAGGCTACCAAGTGGTTCACTGGGAGGCCCTAGAGCTGACCCCCATGGAGGAAATTTGGAGCTAACCAGGACGTCACCACTTGCTGGCTTTGGGGCCTTGGGCAAGTTACTTAAATTCTCTGGACCTTGGTTTCCCTAGCCAGACAATGGAAGTAGTAACAATACCTGCCTCTCAGCGGAGGATTAATCAAGTTACTATATGAAAAATGCTCAGAGCAGTTCTTGGTACCTAGCAAGTGTCGCAGTAAGCACTAGCTCTCCTCCTGACCGAATCATAGCTAATTCAATAATTAATCAAACCACATGAAATCCTCACTGTTAGGAGGATAAAATAAAGTAACGTAAGAAAGGTGCTTGGAATATGAGATAAGACACATTGTGTACACAATGTACACAGTGAGCACTCAATAGATAACTACTTATTTTTTAAGCTCCTCATAATTATGGATCCTAAACAGAAAGGTGAGCCGAGTGTGGGGTGGAGAAGCAGTGGACGGTAGAGGGGACACGGGTGCCCTCAGGGCTGTGCAGGGACAACCTGGGCCACTCTGCACCCCATCTCTGCTCAGGGGAAGGCCTCCCTTCCTGCAGGTGTCTTGTACACTCTGCAAGAGCTTATTGATTTCAAGCCAGGAACAATCTGGAAAAGCAACCAGGTTTAGGAAAAAGCGAAAACAAAACTCAGAAAACAAAAATCCAGGTAAATTTCCTTTCCTTTCCTCCAGAGATGGGAGGCCTGAAGGACAAATAAGAGCTGCTTCCAAGAAACACCAAGGGCTTGCAAGGGCTGAAGATGATTGCTTTGTTTGCAGCTCCAGGAAAGAGAAAGAAGTAAAGGCCTGACGTCCCTGTTGGAGGCACTGTGACTCTTTTAGTCAGCTTTTGCGTCGTTGTGACCAAGAGACCTGACAAGAACAACTTGGTGGAGAAGAAGTTGATTTTGGGTCATGGTTTCAGAAGTTCGGTCTTTGGCCAGCCCACTCGGTAGCTCTGGGCCTGAGGTGAGGCCAAACATCATGGCAGAAGGGTACTGTGGAAGAAAGCTGCCCAGCTCATGACAGCCAGGAAGCTGAGAGAGAAGGAGGTGCCAGGACAATATATAACCCCAAAGGCAGCCCCAGTGACCTACTTCCTCCAGCCATACCCCATCTGCCTCCAATTACCACCCAGTTAATCCATTCAAGTGGATTAATCCACCGATTAGGTCACAACTCTCATAATCTAATCATTTCACCTCTGAACATTCTTGCACTGTCTCACACATGAGCTTTTGGGGGACATCTCATATCCAAACCACAGCAGCAGTCCTGATCAGAATCAAGGAATAGCTTTCTAATTCAAGTCCTAGAGACCTCAGCAGACGGCTGGATGTGGAACCTCACTGTCCCCATCCATTTGTGTTCACTCCCACTGTAATCTTAACCAAGACTCTGACTAACAACTGGAGATAGCACTGTGACCTGGCCACCAGAACCCTTCAGTGGCACTGAAGGGTCACTGACTGATACCGAGAGCAAGGTGTCCTATCAGCAGTTATCATAAATCACAGTGGAAACAGCCTGTCTTACAGAACTTACCATGCAAAGATTTCTGAAAGAATTTACACAAATGGAATCGGCAACAGAGATGTTTTGAGACAGAATAACCTTTTATTTGAAAGAGTTAGGATTTTTGGTGCAACGAAGCATGCTTAAACTTGCCATGGGGAGATTTTCCATGGAAAAAAAATAGAAAAAAAGCAGCTTCTGTTTAAATTTCATCAGATTCATATTTTAAGAAACCTTGACCAGTCTGGCTCAGGCAGAAAAATCCTCCCTTGGGAACATCTCACAAACACAGTACTTTCTAGTAAGTACTCAGTTTTACATACGTGATAAAAGTTTGTAAGGGCATATAACCAGGTTTTATTTTTTCTTCACTTACTTTTGTGGTCAGTTTTGACACTTTTATTGTTAGAGATGGATTTCTAGGGAAGGAAGCCCAATGTGTAAACGGTAACTTACAAGACAGACAGACTCAACTACCACTGGCTCTCCACAGCTTTGATCCAGGGATCAATTTGGTTATAAGTCAGGGGTGGCCAATAATAAAACCCTGGCAGGAGGTCCTGGGCATGGTGCCCGGATGCATTTAAGAATAAAGAGATCAAACACCATCAGCGACAAAGGAACACAGACATCCATCCATCTGCCTGGAGATTGGGGGGTCTGGTGTTCTTTCCATTTAAGCATCAGGTTTATATTTTTGGCCACTCAACATAACAGGACATTTGAGAAAGATGGAAGGAGATAAGATAAATCACTCCTAGTTCACACGGCCACCGTGTTAACATTTTGGTGAATTTCCTTTCAATATTTTTTTCCAGCCTAATAAAACAGCCATCGCCACAGTCACATCTATTTCGTACCCGATGATCTTTAAAGGCTCCACATCTGTGGGTTTTTGACTCACTCAATTTGCTATTTAATAGAATTCTCTCCATGTTTAATAACCCTCCTAATCATCGCAGAGTTAAAATGATACATTTTTATCTAGGAAATGCTTCAAGAACTTTCAAAAGATTGCCTTGCACAGGAAGCAGGAGAGGGCTTGCGTGACTTAAATATGGCAGACCAAAAAGGAAAAGGGGAGGAAATAATTAGAAATACAAGTAAGAAGGAAAGGAGAGAGAAGAAGGGAAGGAGGCGCTGGGGAATGGAAAACAAATTATAAAAGGGGAACCCAAGGACTGGCCAGATAGGTGTATGATGGGGCTACAGAAATAGCAGCCACCCAGAGGAGCCCCTAGGACACATGAAAACCACTGCATGCGAAGAGGTGCTGACCTGGTATGAGGGTGGAGGTCAGGCCAGAGGCCGGGAGGCAACCCCCTGAGTCAGACCCTCAGGGCCACGGGCTATGGGCCACAGGTGGCCGCTGAGGTGGAAAAAGGGGGACCCTCCAAACAGTTAAGCCAATGGGGTCTCTCAGCCCACCAGGCATCTGGCCTTGACTCAGTGCAGGAATCTGTGGGCAGAAAGACAACAAAAGCCATTTTTCATGCAAGAGGAGTTGGACATCAGGAAAAATCAGAGCCCCTTTGTATGACATGCCAAACTGCTGAAGCGAGAAAATGTCTCGGGCGAGGGCTCAGATGCGAGCTGGGGACAGCGTGCTCGCCCTGGGGAACCTGGGCCGTCAATGTGCACTTGTTATCGGGGCTTTTCAGAGCTAGGGCCGGAAGCAAGTGCGGGGCAGCCTCCCCCCACCACATGCTAATGATGAGCTGGTGACATGGCCTTGGCCGGGCTATCCAGCCCCTGGAAGGGAGCCTCAGTGTCCTGAGATGTCCTCAGGGAGTCCTGAGGGTCTGAGTTCTTTCCTTACGTGTGGTTTGTGTGTGGGCTAGGGGTGAGGTGGGCAGGGGCTTGGGAACTAAGAGCCCAAGACCTCCTTCCTGGGTCCTTCTCCCTGTTGCCCTGTGCAGTGCCACCTTTTAGTTGGCAAACTCAAAAACGATGGTGCTGGACACTTTATTTCAGCCAAGCCAAGCTCTGGCCCATCTTGACACCCAGCAGCATATCTGCGTATTAAGTTGCTAACGACCCCTTCTGCAGACAAAGCGACCAAGGCTCAGAGAAGGTGCAAGGACTGGCTTAGGGCTCAGAAGTCAGGAGGCGGCAGAGCCTGGGTTCCAACCCCGACCCCCTCTGGGTCTGAGCTGCACAGTGGTACCCTGACTGCCACGAAGTCGCCAAGCACGCGCACTGGGGTTTATTTCAGGTTCAGTTCTAGGCATGTACACGGGGTCCTGCCAGTATTTTTCACTGGATCCTCCTTACAATGCCATGGACGGGTGGGATGGGTCACCAGGAGGAGCCCTAATTTCCAGGTGTGTTCAATGCTCTGGCCACCCACTCGGTGATGTCTTTCCTGCTGCTGGTGCCCCAGGCTCTCCAGAACCCGAGAGGAAGTGCCTGCAGGCTTTCTGTACCCACAATGCCCAGCTCAAAGCCAGGCACTCAGCAGGTGCCACATAAAGGTTTGATGATGACAGAGTTTTCAGTAACATGCTTTGGCTCTTGGAAAATGCAGGAGAGAAGTGGGGTCTGGCTCCCACCCCATCTTTGCTTCCCCACGCCCAGCTGCCATTTCTGTGCAGCCCCTCCAGGGCCAGCTCCCCACCCACCCTTCTGACCCATGTCTTCTCAGGGTGGAACAGGACAACCAGGACCAGTGACGTGATCTGCCAGGTCCCAAAAAATGAAAACAAAGCAGGCTGTCTTGTTAAAAAATGATTAAGAATTTCAAGATGGCAACTGCAGAATACAAAACAGAACAGAGGCCCTTCTGAGTGCAGGGCCCTGAGTGACTGCACAAGTCTCAGCCTGTGGCTCCCACCCTGGCGGGATCAGTCATCTTATACCTTTTGTGCATGATCTATGACTGGAGTCTGGATATTTTTTAGGGTGGTCTTGATTTCTAATTTCCTGGATCTGCCCCCCATCCCTCCCCTTGCCCTCAAGTCTGAACGCCAACATTCCAGAGTCCCAATAGCATTTCCTGTATTGCCACTTTATACCTACAACATCATCTAGTTTCTATCCAAAGTTTTAGTTCAGAAAATAAGGCTGCTACTGTGCCATGTGTCCCCTCAGGGAACCTGAAGCACTGGGGTTCGCATTTCCAACCTGGCATCTCATCAGAAGAGGGAGTTGCTTCCATCTACCCAGCAGGTGACTCCCACATCCACATTCCGGGGTCAGTGCTGCCTCAGCTGCGTACAGAAGGGAGGTCCCCCAGCCTGGCACATTCAAGTCTGCCCAAGCGCTGGACCAGTCCCCGCTGGCTTCCTGTCTTGGAAAATGGCTGCATGGCCCATTTCCCAGGCCGAGCTCCGGACTCCTTCCTGGATCCCAACGCTCCCCCTCCCATGTTCTACCAGTCAGCCGAATCTCCTGATGTCTTTGCAATCCATCAGTTCTTCTTGGACATCCAACAGTACTGGCCTCCCGCAGGCCATCTTGGCTCAGATCATCACTACTTCTATCCGGGGATAACCTCAGCATCCTCCGGGAGGATCTCTTGGACCCAACCCATCTGCTCCATGGGAGGAATCTCTGCTAAACTCTCGATGGCTGCCCGCTGCGGTTAGGATCAAGCCACCTCCAAGCTTGGCAGGGCAGGTCTTTTGGGGCCCAGGCCAGCTCTTTCCCCAGCATCATCTTCTGCTGATCCCTGGTTCCCTGGCCTTGCCAAACTAATAACTGCCCCTTCAGCACAGCAGGCTCTCCAAGTGACAGCTCTGCCATGTGTCAGGGACCATCTGCAGGGCTTTCCAGGCACAATCTCATTCCAGCTTCGTGACAACTCTCTGAGGTGGGGGGTGTCTGTCATCACATCCCCATTTTGCCAATAGGAAAACTAATGTCCAGAGAAGCCGAGGAATCCGTCCGAGGTCACAGAGCTAACACAGGATAGAGTGGGATTCAACCCAGGTCTCTCTGACTGCCCTGCTGGCTCTGGTACCACTAAACGTCCCACAGACAGAATTCAGATGGCACTGCGTTTATTGCCCCTCCGCACAGTGAAGCTCCTGGTAGGAGAGGTTGGGGGTCTGAGCGGGACTCATGGAGTCAAGGGGGCTTGGGAGATCAGGCAGTGTACCGGGTCTGAATTTTTCACCCTTGGGGTGGGGTCTTCTTGAAGGGTGTTGAGCTGGGGAATGACATGGTCTGGCTGATGTTTCCCTGAGATCCTGTGGCTGTGAGCAGGGAGACGGGTCAGGGCACTGCGCATCCAGGCAGAGGGGCCAGAGCGGGAGCAAGTGGAGACTGGCACAGAGAAGCTGCGGGTGTGTTCTGCCAGGGAGCCCCCAGGACTGGGGCGACGGCAGGGAAGGGACTTTGTCTCTGCAGCGGCCAGCACTGTGCTGGGCACAAGGCAGACAGACACCTAGAGCTTGCTGGATGGAGGACTGAAGACAGAGCAGCTGGGAGAGGAAGGGGGTGCCCCAGCCGCAGCTTGTCCCACGTGTGATGCTCCCACTTGCAAGCCTGCTCCTTGCCAAGGTGTCAGAGAGAAACACCAGGCCAGCAGTGTGCCAAGAAAACCATCTTATTCACTGTCCCCTCCGCTGTGCTTCTGCCGGAGCAAAGCCACTTTGCTTTTCACAGAGCTTTCCCAAGTGCCTACTCCTTGAATATTCACACAACTGCGGCCTCAGGGGGCGGGCAATGGACAGGGGGTGGGGCTAGAGACAGAGGAAGGGCAGAGGGAGGGAGGGAGGGAGGAAGGAGGGAGGAGGGAAGGGAGGTTAGAGGGAGGGTCAGAGGTAGGAAGGAGGGAAGGAAAAGGGGTGGGTGGAGGAAGGATCCAGGAAAGGATGTTTCCCAATTAGGGAGCCAGCTGAGAAAGGCTAGAAGGCTCTAGGAGATGGAGGGACAAGACAAAGATTGTCCAGATGGCTAGAGGCAGCCTTGGGACAGGGCCACAGACCTCCCTGCCTCCCTCAAACCCTGTCACCCTTTATCTTCACCCATCCCTGGCACTGGGGAGTTCACAGTCAGAGCCCTGTGGCTGAGCTGAGCCTGAGCAGAGCGTGGCTCCCCTCCTGGCAGGTGGCAGCGGCTGGGCGGGTGCTGGTGGGCGAGCGGGTTGGGCCAATACCCTCATAGGTGCTTTCTGTTTCTGGGCATCAGAGCCCCACTCAGCTCCTGCCCCTGAGGTTCCTGGAGGCTCCCAGCTCTTCCTCCTCAGGTCAGGCCGGGGCGCTTGGCAAACTCACCTCAACAACAAACGTGACCTGGAGAATGTGCCCGGGTGCCCGCCACCTCTGCCTGGGCACTACTTTGGTACCAGACCCTTTCAGCTCCTAATCAAAGGCGTCAGTCGCTGATTTTATGGTTCAAGGGAGCCATTCAGGGTGGCTCTGCCTCTGCAAGGTCATGAAATAGTGCCGCGGTCTCCCCTGGGGCAGGGGTGGGGGGCTCCGTTCTTCCATCTGCAGACCCCGGAGGCCAGGAAGCTGACGGGGGAGGGGCCCAGCTCGGGTGGCAGGGAAGTCTGCATACCTTATTTCTTCAGGGAAAACTTCCAAGGAAGCATGGAAATGGGGAGAAGCAATGATGTTTCCAATATCTACGAGGTGCCAGGCAAGAGGAGGGGTACTGACGCGTGTTTGCTCACCTACCTTCATTGCGACCTCGGGGCTTGATTCTATGTGGCCCCTATTATAAATAAAGGAACTGGAGTTCAGAGAGGTTAGGCAATTTGTCTAGAGACACATCACTGACAAAGGACAGTTGGGACTCAAACCCAGGTCCCTGTGACTTAGTGTTAGCTGTGTGCTGCTGCTGGTTCCATATGAACTCATGGGGGCAGGAAAGGGTGAGACCCTGCCCCTGTCCCCAAGGCCAGGAGGTGACAGGGTTGGTGGCAGTGAGCCAGGGAGACTGATCATTTTTAAAAAAATTTAAGTGTAGATGGATGCCCTACCATTATTTTATGTATTTATTTTTACGTGGTGCTGAAGCTTGAATCCAATGCCTCACGTGTGCTATTCAGGCGCTCTACCACGGAGCCACAACCCCATCCTGAGACTGACCATATTTGGACTCTGAGGCTGAGCTGAGTCAAGAAATCCCCCTCGGCCTTTCCACGCTATTTCAGAGATGAGGCATTGGTGGGGGTTGGAGCAGGGACCAATAAATAGCATTAGCTAAGCGTGTCCACCGAGGGACTGGATGTGGCAACCGTAGAGAGCTTGCTGTGAGTCTGCAGCCCGTGGAGAGGTGTGCACGTGTGTGAGATGCGTGGGGGAGGGGCACCAGCAGCGGCAGGTAAGACCCCAAGCCCTTAGGAGCCCATGCACAGTAAAGCCATCTGTGGCTTGGCGACACACAGGAACATGCTGGAGAAGCCCAAGGAAATTTCGGGTAGTGTTGGCTTTACAGAGGATGCCAGCTTGAAGGATGGAGACGTCCAGACAGGGGGTAGACATCAGGACAGAATGGTCCCGATGTTTTAGGGGAGGACTCTTTTGGTCCAAGCACATCTCCACCTCCCAGATCCCAATGTGGCAGCTCCCCTGACCCTAGTCTGGCTCCAGGGAAGTGGAGACACCAGTGGCCAGCAAAGTTAGGCATAAGGTCATCTTGTGCTGTCCAAGAGCCAGCCAAGAGCCTGGTGTCTTAACGGGCAGTACTGTCAGCTTGGCATTGTGGGGGTCCCCTGGGGGTGCTAGAGGGTGGCAGCCAAGTCCCTCACCTGGCTCCATTCCGTCAGACGCATATGGCTCACACCCAAAAGCCTCACGGAATGCAGGGGCCAGGGACAGTTTCGTTTCCACCCAGACGCGTCCTAACAAGCACTCTGTGCGGGGAGCACCTCTCTGTAGGTGTGCACTGGCTGCTTTCCCAGTCTCTACTCATTATCCCATTTTCCAGATGTGTGAACAACTCAACAGAGGTGAGCTGACCGCCCAAAGCCACACGGCGACCTGGCACAACTGGGACTTGAACTTAAGGCATCTGACCTCCAAATCTGACCTCTGGCCTCCACCAGAGTCCACAGTAATGTGACAGAAAGCCCCCTGTATAAAGAGACATGGAGTAGATTTCTTCTAAGACTCTGGATCAGAAAGAACTGGGCTTCTTTTACAAAATATCTCCCCTTATTACATGCAACCTGGGAAACTTTGTTCTTCTCTTTGTCCTGGCCCCCAGGAAGCTCAGAGGCACACTGGTCTATCTCCAGCAGCCCCCACCACCAGGGGCAGGCAAGGCAAGCGCTAACTGAACTTAGCCATTATGTGATTTTCCTCCTTTCAATTTACATCCATCCCAGTCCCTCGCCTCTTATTATTTATCTCGTCCTTTCTTTATTGGTTGGAGGAGGAAGAACTCAACAGAGTAAAATCGTGTGAAGTAATTTTCACAGCTTCGAAAAGTTTTTCATAGGAAGATATCGACACACTAGGAAAAAAAAAATGTCCTCTGCCTGATACCATGTTCTGTTCAGAAGAGAGGGTCTCCAGCTGGGCACGGTGGTGCACACCTGTAATCCCAGCGACTCAGGAGGCTGAGGCAAGAGGATGGTAAGTTCAAAGCCAGCCTCAGCAACTCAGTGAGAACTTGTCTCAAAATAAAAACTGAAAACAAAAAGGGCTGGGGATGTGGCTCAGTGATAAGGTGCCTCTGGGCTCAATCTCTATACCAAAAGAAAGAGCCTCCTATGCCATGGGGCTTGGGTGGTGAAAAGCAAGAATCGTGGGGATTTGGGGACAAATCTAGGCAGGCCCTACCTGCTTTGCCCTGGAGATAGAAACTGTTCCCTTTTTGAAGCTATCCCCAGGAGAGCCAGCCCTGCCTAGGAGATGGTCCTTGTTGGAGGAGCCCCCTGCTGTGTGGAGGGCACAAAGGTCACCTGTGATGGAGGTGACTGAGGACCTGCAGCAGGGACCCGGCCGAAGAGGTTGCCTGGGTCCTTCTGCACCTACTGTGGCTACTCCATGCCATTGTGGCTGCTGCACGGCCAACCTTTTGCCCAGTACCTGCCACAGCGAGGTTGTGCTGGGGACAGAGCCCCAGCAGCACCCATCCCCCCACTTCAGTTCCCTTGTTAATGACCTTCACGACTGCCATGTGACCTTGGGTAAGTCACTCTGCCTCATCAGTCTTGAGTTCCTGAATGTGCAGTGTGAGGACTGGGCCCACCAGCAGTCTCAGCCCAGGTGGACCCTCAGTGGGGAGTGACCGGCAGGTAAGTGTTGCTATGAATAAAGGAATGGAGCCGGGTACTTAGCTCAGGCACCAGGTCATCCACTAGCAGGCGCTTCCTTGAAGGGAAGAAAGGAGCCGTGTGCCCACAGCTACCAGCAGTCAGGCTGCCCCCGCCGCCCCTGCCCCTGCCCACCGAAAGGATGCTTTCCCTAGACCGGTGGTCTCCACAGGGACGGTTTTGCCTCTTGGGGGATATGCAGCAACACTGGAAAAGCTGTTTGGCGGTCAAAGTTGGAGAAAGCCACAGGACAGCCCCTGCTCTACCCCAGCAAAGAATGAGGGCCCAGAAAGAGCAGTGCCCAGCTTGAGAAAGCCCGCCCTGCTGAGAGGGGCAGCTGACCACGACTCTGCCTTGGGCCTGTTGAGTTTTCAGGGGCTCCTGAGTTGTGCTCCATGGAACTTTCCGGCACTGCCGTTCGCTGTGCAGGTGCAGGGTGGTACTGTCAAACTCCTGGGAGCCCCCGGGGCACGTCCTCGACTCTCTTCCCTACAATTACCCTTCCATCTTCCCCATTTGGATGTGGTGCCCCCAGCCGGCCAGCTGCAGGTGCCCCAGGTCTGGGTAGTCACCTCTTCTCTCCACCCGCCCTCTATCTCTCCCATCTCTGCTGCTGCCTCTTGGCCCCAGGTCTCTATTCTGGTCCACCGCCACAAGGTACAGACCGGTCTTTTGAAGGCCTCCTGCCTTCTGGAGTCTCCCTTCTCCACAGGCAGCTGGAGGGCTTTCTGAAAACAGAGAGCAGATCCCTCTACACCCCTGGCCCAGCCCTCCAGTAGCAGTGGCCCCTTGGGAAATAAGGCAGTGCCTGACCTTGGCCTGAGCCTCCCTGGCCCGCCCCTCCCACCTCATGCCTATTGGCCACCCTGAGTGGGCTGTCCTGCCTCAGGGAGCCTGCTGGTCTTTTCCTTCCCCTGGAAGGTCATCTTCTGCGTCCCTTTTGTGGTTCAGGTTGTGGCTTCCACAGACCTCAGTCCTCCCCAGCCTCCTGAGAACACCCCTGCTCTGCTCTAACCAGAACACAAATCAGCCATGCTGTCACCATCAGGACTTAGCCCTGCCCTCAGCCATGACCCAGGTGTTCAGTGAGCATGTGCAGAATGAATGAAGGAACAGAAGTATGCCTGGCAGCCAGGTGCCTCGTACCCCACGGAGGTGTTGCAGGAGAGTGTGAGAAGCACTGAACTCCCCCAGGCTTCTCAGCTGGAGAAGCCTCCCCTTGCACCAGCCCTTGGAGAGACCCCACATGAAACTAGGCTAAACCTGGAAGCTAGGGGTGCAGCCCTCTGGGCCTTGTGTGGCAGGAAGTCTGAGGTAGGATGAATGTTCCAGATACACCAAACTCCATTTTCAGATAAGGAGACAGAGTCCACCAGGCTTTCTCCCCAACACTTCACCACTGAGGTTGGTCCCTTGCCTCCCTCACCTCTGACATTCTGGGTCCAGCCACCTGAGGCTCCTTCTACTTGGTACCTATGTGACTATGTCCTAGAAGTTTTCAGTCTGGGGAGACTGACACAGAAGATTTATTTTCCAGCCCTGCTGGATTTCCTACTGAGCCTTTCTGAAACCCTCTTCTCCAAAGCCAGCTGTGATAGGACCATTAAGCTAGTCCTCAGGCTGGGCTCCACCAAGATCCCCAGATCGTCTTCACTAAATCAGCTAATTCCAGTGAAAAGGAGTTGGTGTTCCCTCCCAAGAAGAAAGGCGTAAAGAACAGAGGAGGTTAAAGAGACAGAGCAAGGGCTGGGGATATAGCTCAGTTGGTAAAGTACTTGCCTCGCAAGCCCGAGGTCCTGGGTTCACTCCCCAGCACTGCCCCCCCCCCCAAAAAAAAAAAAAAAAAAAAAAAAGAGAGACAGAGCAAGGAATTAATGAAAGACAGATGTAACAAGGGACCTCCAGGGTGCAGCTATGTAGCAGGGACAGAACGGAAGGCCTATTATGGTCTAGTTGTTATGTGCTTTCTGAATTCATATACTGAAGCCCTAATTCTCAATGTGAACAAGGATAAGTGGAGATGGGAACTTTGGGAGGTGATGAGGGTTAGCTGAGAACATGAGGAAAGGGTCCTCACACTGGACTGAGTGCTCTGAGAAATATAGACTCAGCAGCCTGCTCCCTATTTTGTGAGCAGCTGGCCACCTGCAGGCCACCTCACCAGAACCCCAACAGCTGGCCTCTCCATCTTGGTTTCTCAGCCTCCGAAACTGTGAGAAGGGACTGCCTGTCCTTTAAAGGGCCCAGTCCATCATATTCTGTGGTCAGCCAGAGCTGATTAAAACAACCCCCTTCCCTGCTCCTTCCCTGACCTGGGTGGTCTACAGGAGGATAGCCCCTGGCCATGGACAGCCAGCTCATCCCTCCATCCTGAGCTGTGCTCCACCCTCAGCCGGGATCCGGGGGCGGAAGGCGTGCCTGGTACTCAGGAGCTGCACCATCTTGAGTCTCGTCTTTTCCACCTCTGAAAGCCCGATGACAAATACTGACCCAGAAGTGCTGCTGGCCATCGCATGCCACCATGTGAGTCATATGAAGGTCTTCAGTAAGTGATGGCCGTGGTGTGAACACAGGTTGGGGACAATGGTGTGAGGGATGCTGCCCAGGCGAGGAAGAACATCATCAGGTTACAGGACTTGCTCCCACTAGTGCTCAGCCCAGGGCTGGCACAAAGTAGGCACAGGGGCCACCCCTGAAGTCTAGGCTGTCTTGCAAAGGCTCTAACAGCATGCTGGATGCAGCCTCAGGGGGACCTGGAGGACGTGGAGGGGATGGGTGCTCCCGAGGCTCAGCTTTGCCAGGACCGTGTGTTCTGGGCTCAGGGCTCTCCTGGGAGCACAGACACTGGGCTCCACACAGGCCCTGGCCTTGCAGCTCTGCTGAATGCCTGGGAGTTCAAGGTGCCACTGGGGGCCTTGGCAGGAGCTGCTGCTCCTGGGCAGAGTGTCCTGCTCCCTCCATGGTTATACCAGGTCTCCTGTCCTGCACACACTCCGTCATGTCTGTTCACATTCTATACCCCACCCCATGCCAAAATGTATTTGAGAGGGAGTTAATGTTGGCTGGTGACACCTATGATTGGAAGAAAATTTAGTCCCCCTTCCCTACGTCCCTGGCCTGGGCTGGGGGTCACCAAAGATACAAAGAGTGAGGTAAGGATCTCAGGGAGGGTGTGAGCAGATGACTGACTACGGTGGGGACAGGCTAGTCCAGAACACAGTGGAGGTGGCGGGGTGGGAAGAGAGAGAGAAGGTCAGAGACAGAGAGACAGAGACAGGCACCAAGAGACTGAGAGAAAGAGAGACAACCATAGAGAGTGAAGGAAGGAGAAGGAAGGGAAGTCTGAATTTTGCAATTTGTGTATCAGTTGTTCCTTCTTGCTTCCAAATGCTTCTTGCTGCTGGCAGCCCAACCTCAGAGCAGGGCTCCACTGGGTAGTCAAATACTTAGTTCTATTTTTAATGGCAACCCAGAAGCTGTTTGTGAAAGGGCAGGATGACATGGTGGGAAGAGCTTTGTAGTGAGACAGAGCCTCAAATCTGGTCTGGCTGCCGCTGGCCAAGTCCTGAACCTCCCTGGGCTTGTTCCTTGGTTTGCAGGTGGGAGTAAAGACAGCACCCTTTCTTCTCTGGGCTGTTGTGAGCCTGTCTGGTGGGACAATGCACAAGCTCTGCACACTGAGTATTCTGACACGGGTCCACCAGAGAGGCACATGAGGAGGGGAAGTTAGCTGCTTTGGGGGCACAGCGAGGCTGAGACAAGGGCAGCCCTGGTGATGCTAGGCGCAGCAATTATCCTTGCCAGATTGCATGGACACCTTGAGCACACAGAGGGCTGGGCTTTCCTAATCCAGCCAGATCATTTATGAGAAACAACCGGGAAACTGAACCAGCTGTTCCGCGAGTTGCCAGCAGACCCATCAGAGTTCTGCGGCTGCACCCAGAGCTTCATGAGTGGCTCGCTGCAGTATTTCCTCAGTTTCAGCTCAGATGTTTGATCTTTCCTCCTCCAAGCCCCTTTTTGGTTTGGATGTAATGCTTTGGGGGAATTTTGCAAGAGAACAGGTGGAAATAATGCGTTTCACACACTAAAGCCAGCATGGAGGTACCTCTCTCCAGGCCCTCAGCAAGTGACCTGGGGTTAATGTGCTGTCTAGGTTTCGGCCCTGGCCACTTGCTGGCAGGCATCGTAGGTGGTGTCAGCAGCTCTGGGAGCTCTCGGCTTCCAGGATGTGTTTTTATGAGATAAGCTGGCAGTTCCCACCCACTTATGGGATTGTCATGATGATTCGAGCCACATCAAGGAATCCTGAACCAGCTCTCCTAGCCCTGGGTCCCAAGAGGATGTTCTGTCCCTGGGCTGTATAGCCCGATTGGCCCTCAGAGCCCCGAGCTTTGGGGAAATGACAGAGGCATCCCAGTTCTTTCCATGAAGTCCCCCAGATGGCTCCCTCTGCCAGCGGAGCCAGCTGCCCAGATCAGCTCTGGGCTGTCTTGATGAACAGCGAGTGCAAACGGCTCGAGGCAGCTGGCAAGATGCTAAGTGCAGCATCAATCCTAATTAGGATGAGGAATTAATAAAGAAGGCATTGGAGTCCCTGTGCAGGCCTGGCGTGCTGGGGTGGAAGAGTTAGTTCCAGTTTCCACTGGGAAACTAGAAGGCCCCAAGTCCACCCATTTCTTGGAAGGGGGGTGACGGGCCACATGACTTACTGTACCACGCAGAGTGGAGCCTATGAGATAGAACACGGGGGCACTGCAGCCCCTGCTCTGTATCCAACTCAGGTGCTGTGGCAGGTAGTGACGTGGGTACATTCTCCAGATGAGAGGAGTAGGTGTTCTGATCTGAGCAACTGCACACCCAAAATGATGTTTTTCAAAAGAAAAGAGGAGGGTGTGATCGTGGGCCCAGTGGCTCCTTTGTGTGGCTGTTTCCGAACTGTTAACGGCACATTCTGCTAATTGAAGCCTCCTCGTAGCCCTGGCATTAAGTGTCAAACTGCAAAGGGCAGAGCAGCCCCATTTTTTAGATGTGTGTGGAGGGGCAGAGGTGGGCAGGATTCAGAGGAGAACAGGCATGATCTGGAGGGGACAAAAGGAGCAAGTTCCACTTCTCCAAGCAGCCACAGCTTTACAGAGCCTCCTTTCAGATGACTCTAAATGCGGCTGGGAAAATGCTCTCTGCCAGCCTCTGCCACATCCCCACATGCTGAACTAGTGGCAGGGGATGAAGCTGCGGGAAGGGTGGTGAGGATGGAAGAACTTCCAAAAAACCGGAGGGGCGGCCTGAACACACGGGGAAGGGTGACAAAAAGAAACTCTGTCCAATTGTTCTTTGAAATAGCAAAGCTACGCTCTACCAACTCCCCCCCTCCCATCTCCAATCTGAGAGCCAAGACCAAGCAGCCAAGACCAACCTGGCCCGGACCAGACAGCCCCTCCACTGCCACCTGTTAGTTCAAGTTCCGCAATTGGGCTTAAGGATGCCCGGTAGGCGCCCTTTGTCATCCAAGGCATCCAGTCGGTCCCTCCCGTGGGGGCAGCTGTCCCCACAGTCCCGGGAGGACCCAATCCCGGCCCCCAGATGCATTCCAATCTCACCACACCTACTATTCCACTGCGTGGAGCATTTGGGGGTCACAGCGTCCCGCCCCAACCGGGCGGCCACGCCCCTCTCAAGTCCGTGGATGGCCCTGCGCACGCCAATGTCCCTCCCACGGAGGTCTCCCGCAGTCACTCTGCCTAGGGGCTGCCACCAGGGCTCGCTGCCTCAGTTGAGAGACACTCGATGTCGGCTCCCCCCACCTCCCCACCGCGCATGGAGGGATGGGCAGGTGTAAAAGGAAGTGGCCGTCAGCCAGGGTCAACCTGGTTCCCCAAGACCCGCTCGGGGCCCAGCCCCCACTCCACCTCCCCCCACGACCCGCGGGGGCCAGGAGCGAAAGCCTGGCGGCCCCAGCGCTCCCCGCCCCCAGCCGGCCCCGCCCCAGGATGGCCAGTTCCCATAGCAATCGCACAGACACCGGTTGCCAAGCAACCTATCCCCCTCCTCCTGCGTCCGCTCCCCCCAACCCTAGTCTCCTCCCGCCCCCACGCCAGCCTTCACCTCCCCCGGGGGCGCCGGCGCGGCCCCTGGGGATCACTCGGGTCTTGGGTTGCGCGCGCGCGCGAGTTTCGGTGTGTTTCATTGTGTCTGTGTGCGAGGGGGTGTGCGCGTGCGAGTGGAGAGTTTGTGGGATCGGTGTATTGGGGAGGTCCCCAACCGGGAAGGACCTGGGCTGGTGCACAGCTGGCCGCGAGGGGACCCACCCACCCGCTCTGGTTCCTTTGTGTCTCGCGCGGAGCGGGCGCCGCGCCCACCCCCTCCCTCGGCCGGTGCCCCAGGCAGCGTGTGTGTGTCCGCTGTGTGTGTGCGCACTGGGGGGAGGGGTCCTTACCTTCGATGCAACACACCCGCCACAGTCCCGAGTGGGTGAGGTCGCCGCGAGCGCGGCGGGGCGGGGGCCCGTCGTCCATGGTCAGGTTGGTGCCGTTGCAGATGTGCGCGCTGGAGTAGAGCCAGTAGTCGGTGCCGATGGCGATGGCCATGAGTGAGAAGGCGGCGAAGGCTCCGGCCGTGGTCAGCAGCATCTGCAGCCCGCGGTCGCATCGCACCATGGTGGGCGCCTCATAGTCCGCCGCCCGCCGGCCCGGCCCGCCGCGCCCGCCCGCCCTCCTCCCTCCGCGCGCCGCTCCGGGGGCGCCCGGGCTAGGGGGCCGAGGGCCGGGGGGCGGCGCCGCGCTGCGCGCTCCGACCCCGCGCCCCGGGCGTGCCTGCGCTCCGGCCGCGCGGGGCTCAAACTCCGAGGCGCCGCGGCGAGTGCGGACTGCGCGGGCCGCCGGGCGGGCTGGCGGCGGCGGCGGTGGCCGGGGGCTCCTCCCTCTCGGCCCGCCCTCCCCGCTCGGCCCGCGCCTCCGCCCCGCGCCCTCCGCGCCTCCGCGCCTCCGCCTGCCGCCGCGCTCCCGGCCCGCGCCCCGCGCCCCACGCCCCTCGGCACCGCCCCTCGCGCCCGGGCCCCGCCCGGCTTGGCGCTCCTCTGCGCTCGGTCTCCCCCAGCCCGTCTTTTCCCTCCCCTCAGCTCCAGTCCCTGTGCCCCTTCCCTTCCCCTCCCTCGCGCACTCTCTTCCTCTCCCAGGGTTCATTCACATTATTAGAGCTCAGGAAGCCGAGGCAAGGGTTCCCCAGGAGGACGGAAGGAAAGCCGCGTCTCCAGCCACCGCGTTTACCCAACCCAGGACACCCTGCCTCGCCTTAGGGACTCTGTAATACGTGAGAGTCTCTCCTCTCCTCTCCTTTCCTCTCCTCTTCTCTTCTCTTTCTGCTGTCACTACTTCCTCCATGTGCATGTTTGTGCTTCTACCTCTCGATGAAGGTAGAGGAATGAGTGTGGGAGTGAGAGTGTTCATGTCAGATTTCCAGAAGCCCCAGATGTGCTCAGAGCTGGGAGACACATTCATGACCAGGCTCTGGTCACCCCGCTTCCCAACCCAGGTGGCTTCTACTCTTGCCAGTTCCTCCAGATCCCCTGGAAGGGGCTGAGAGGACCTGGACTCTGGGTGGAGTGAGGATGGGTCCTTCTCTATGGTCACATTTCTGATGGCTTATTATTGGCTAAAGCCAATATCCAACTATATGAGATTCAATTATTCCAGCCCCCAGCCGTTGCCCACTTCCTCCACAGCTCTTTCTTAATACCTTTATTTCTATCTTTTGCTCTACTCGAGCTTAACTGGCTTTCCTTCATCTCCCCTTTATTGGCAGCCTTACCCCAAGCCCTGCTGGTTTCGCTTAATTGCCTTTACCGCTGGCCTAGTCCCAAGCTGGACACTCTCCCTTCTCTCTAGAGCCTGTTCCTACTCCTCCTCCAGCATCCAACTTTTCCCTCCAGGAGGCCTCAAAAATGAACACCAGGACGTCCAGTGTTTCTTTACACACACCTGCCCATGCTCCTGTCCGATGCTACTCTAGACCCCAGGAAACTGATATTGGAGAGCTGCTATTCTTGCAAGACAAAGCTTAAATTTCGCCTCATTTATGGCACCTTTCTGGCCACGCCCCAGAGAAAATTAATTACCCCATTCTGGAACCACTGATCTCACTCCCACAAGACTGTGAGTCTTTCCCGTGTTTGGCATATATGTCGAGTGCTTAGCAAATATTTGGTGAGAGGTGTTTCTCACCCCCTGGAAAATTATCGTTTGGAGGGAGGGGGATGTAAATAAAAGGGAAAACACATTACAAAGTAATATAGCCCCCAGGGCCCAAGTGTCTGCAATAATTGGCAGTTTTTTGGCCTCTTCTACCTTTGGGATGTCTTTTCTGCCTTCCAAATATTCAAAGGACAAGGGTCATCCCCTCTATTTTACTTTTTACTTAATTGTCACCTGGTCTGGGGTTCTGGCCACATGTGACCAATGTGTATCTAAGTGGACCAGAAGATAGGAGCTGTCTGCCTCTGTCCCTAATATTTTCAGAGATGAAGTCAAGGGTCTGTGTTCCCAGAAACTCTGAGAAAGGTCAATCTTGAGCTTTTTTCTTTCTGAAGCAAATGCTTGTTTCAAAGTAAATCTTAAACAGAAGCTCAACATAATTAATCCTGTTCTGCCACCACTAGCCTTGTAGGTCAGAGCTGGGACTGCTGTGGGTCAGTGAGGAGCCCAGAGTCCCTGTGTCTGTCCACCCACACCTGTAGTCCCCCCAGGCACCCCTGTGGACCTAGGGTTCCATGAAACATGGTGTGAAAACTGACATCTGAGTCAGCTGCTGGGTTACACGGGGACATCCTCTCCAGCCTGTCCTGCTTGCAGCCTTTCTCAGGGACTTTGACAGAAACAAATAGAAGTGTCATAAATGAATCTGCTCTGCAGGGCTAGTAGAAGAATTGCTCCCCCCAAACTCCTGTTAGTTAGGGGAAGTGACACCTGGATTGTGGGACCCTCAACCAAACAAGTGATCATCAATCAGTGCGTCGGGAGATGGAACAGAACTCTTCTTCAGAACCATATTCGACCATTTCGACCATCTCTAACTCTCCACCGGCAAAGGAAGGTGTGGAGAGCTCAGGGAGCCCTGGACCAGGAGCCAGGATGATCACCATGTCAGGCTGGCTCCAGACTAACATGCAGGTGATCGGGATATGTCAAGCCCACGTGGGAGAGACACGGCTCTGGTCCACCGTTGGATTAGCTTTTGGTGTCACATTGCATTCTCTTAGCAGCAGTGAATGCTGCCTTTTGCACCTTTTTTTGGAGACAGCCTAATGCTGTCTGGGGTGTGTATTACAGCTTCTGTTACTTCTCACCATCATGGAGCTGGGGAATCTGAGGTGCAGCAATGTTGGGTAACTTGCTGAAGTTCACACCTGGGAACTGGCAGGTGGCTCAGGTCTGAGTGACTTTAAAGCCAGGATTTCAAGGATATCAAACAACCTCCTTGCCCTTTTCAAGTACTGCTTGGCCATGTTATTACCTGTTAATGACAGGGGACTCTCTGGTAGGGAGTTGGCAGTTTACCTTTCTGTCATTGAACTCCTGACTGGCAGCCATATTCTAGTCCTAAAGTTGGGAGGGTAACACTGTGGAGTCAAATAAGGACTTGACCGCCAGCAAAGGGAGCTGGAGCAAACTCAAGACTGTCTGAGACCATTCATCATGCCTGAGTGAGCTCAATTTAAATCTGGAAATTTCTGCTCAGCTGGATTAGAGAACTCTAAATGGCAGAATTTCACTGCTGCCTGAGGACCCTGGAGCTTCCAGCATCCCATGAGCAACTTCCAGATCAGCAAGAGGGATGAGTCCACCTCTTGCTTAGGAGAAGGCACTGGACTGGTCTTGCTGCAGAGAGACCAGACACTTGGCATCGTCCTCCAGAGAGCCAACCTGTGTATACTGTACTGCTGGGGAGGGAATGAGTACTCACACATATTCCTTCTCTGGAAAGCTGTGATGCTGAGGTGCTTGACCATCCTTTGGACTTGCCCTTCCAAACCACCTTTTTCAACACAAGGTGGTTTCATCCCCCTTCACTGGATCATTCATGCAATTATCTCAATTCTTTGCTTTACTTAGGCTGTGAAGACAGAGCTGTAATGAGCTCAGAACCTTCAGCAATTCCAAGTTCAGGGTGAAGCGGGCAAGCGGGCGGCAGCTGAGGGAGAGGAATACAGTATTAGGCTGCTCACGCTGCATAACGTGCACGTCAAAACCACCCGAGCTGGCTGCATCTGCAGTCCCGGAGCAGGGAGCAGCCCTCTACCAGCCAGGGGCACGCAGCCTGTGAGCTGCAGTTCCGAACGCCTTTATTAAAGCCTTTGTTTTCCCCCCTTTTGTCCTCCAGAAGTGACCTTTGTGTGGTAACTTTTTATACTATCTCATTTCTATGCCCAAAGCAGATGGTTCCTGAGATTTCAGGAGGCTTAGCAGGGGGGGATTTGAGGAGCCTGGGAGATATCCTGAGTGAATAGAAAGAGTGATTTCAGGCTTCTGTAGCCTAGGGTTGGGGATGAGTCTCAGAAGGTTCCGTGGCTTGGCTCAGGGGAGAAGCTTATCTGCAACCCATCCAGGCTACTCTGAATCCAAGAAGAATGCCTTGTGATCCTGGTACTGAAAGCCCCTCCCTCCATCAGATTATGCACAGGGCAAGAATGACTTTTTATTTTTCCCCTTCACAATTTCAGTAGGTTCCTTTGAGGGAGAGCACAGATCAGAAAATGCTCCTTGGCTTTGTGTGTTCAGGTTTATTCCATTTCATTTGCTTATCGCTGATAGCCCTTTTGAGCTGGATACAGTGTTCTTGCTCAGCTCTGCCACAATAAAAGGGGGGCACATCTCTACAAGTACGGGGAGTAGCCCCTGGAAATGCAGAGAGAGGGGAAGAGGCATTTAGTGAGTGTCTCCCGGCTGATGGTTACTTTGTGGCCTCATTTCCGTTCATCATGACCACTTTTCTAGAGGGTGAACACCTTTACCCACATTTTGTAAATGGAATTTGCAGCTAAATAGAAAAAAAAAAACTGGAGCTGGGACTTGAACACAGCCCTGCCTGGATTGTAGCTGGGTTCTGTCAACTACTGTGCTGTGTCCCACTGCCTGCTCCTCAGGGGGTGCCAAGGCCCCTCTGCCTGCCCTGCTTCCTCCTGCACTCCTCTGCCTCTAATTTATCCACATGAAATCAAGTTCAAATGACTATCAAAGTCACATGGGGGTGGAGAGGTTAGACAAAGCTAGGCTGCTTGTTCATTTTCCGAACAGGTCTGGTAAGCTGATGGCAAGTGCTAGAATTCTAGCCACTGGCCTTAGGAACTCGCCCTCCTCCCCTCCCCTCTTGGCTTCTACCCCAACTCCTGCCCTGGTGCCCAGCCCCTAACCCAGGTGCCCCATGGCTCCTCGAGTCAGCTGTGGCTTCTGGCTGCTACCGTTTCCTGGCCATTTTCTGTTTACTGTCCATTAGAGGAAAACCTGGCAGCCTGCTGTCAGTGTTAAATAGCGAACAAAACAGGGGACTGAGCGTGAAGTCTGCGTGGGCTTATTCAAGACCTGTGTGCTTTCAGACCAGCTCGGTTTAGGGGCTGTGCTGGGTGGCTGTGCTGGGCGGGCTCCCAGCTAGAAGTTGCTCAGGAACCAGCCCCATTGATGAGCGTATTGATATTAGCAGCCTGGCTTGACCAAAGCTCCCAGCCCAGCACGCTTGAGAGTTAGCTGGTTATTCTGAGAACATTCTTTTCAAAACACTCTACAGGACAAACAGGCCCAGAGGTTTCTTTGTCCTCAGTCAGCCTCTGAAACTGAGCCGACTCTCAAAGCGTTGAGGACTCCAAGGAAGAAATGGTCAGGGCCAGAAGACTGGAACCTTTGAAAACGGGGGTGGGAAGATGGTCAGTGACAGCACATTCTTTCACCAACATGTGCCATTTGTGCTTTTACCAAAGCAGAGCTTTTCATTCCTAAAATATACCAGCCTTGTGCCACAGCCGGAAGAAAGGGCGAGTGTTTTTGTGTGCAACTTTTCTGCCAAGTGCCTGGCTGCGGAATGCAAGGTGTGGTTTGGGGAGGGTCCGGGTATCACGCGGTCCTTTTCATCCCCTGCCTCCTACAGCTCTCAGCTGCCTGCTGAAGGTGGGCTGCTCAGCCCCCTTGGCGCTGTGCTTGCTGCAGGGTGGGAGTGCTTGCTTTACGCTGCAGGTGTCTTTCTGAATCACCGATATCAATTGAACATGAGCGCTCTGCTTCCTCTGTCAGCTCTTCCTGCTCACTGGGTCATTGAAGAGTTCTGGGTTTTCATTGCTTTTCTCCCCAAGGCCTTTGGAAGATGGAAGGTCATCAGATTCAGGCTGACCTTTCTTTCCAGTCCTGCTTTGTCACCTGCAGCTAGTAACTGAACTACTCTGGGCCCTGGTAAAATGGGCAACCAAGCACCTGCCTCGTGGGTGATGGTACAGAATAAAGAAACCCAAGAAAGCATTGACACAGAAAGGCTAATAGTCTTTATTTAGCACGTCCTATGTTCCAGGCTTCATTCTAAATGTTTTACCATACATGAGCTCATTTGATTTTTTTCCCCCAAATTCTTTGAGATAGGTACTAGTCTGATTTTACTAAAGAGGTGAAGAAAGCTAAGGGTTTCATGGTGCTGAGACTCAGCAGCCTGGCTCTCGCACCCATGCTTATCATTTTATTTAAGTATATATGCTAAATACGTGGTAGCTTTTTTTATCTTGTTTGTTAATACTCCCTAACAATTAGGTTTAAGTTATTTGATATCTTAATCTACCAACAATTACCACCGTCACCAGACTCAAGCCCCCTTTGTGATACAAACCCATTAGCAGATGTCCCCAGTAGATTCATATAACATAAGAAGTAATGTTTATGAGTGCCGAGGCATGCACCCGAGGACTAGGGTGTGGAGGGGGTTCTCTTTAGCTGACCTTCAGAATCACTGAGGGCAAGTCTGTGTCAAGGTGTGTCTGTCCAGAAGCACCTGCTCCCTGACATGACCACTGTGCGTCTCATGCTTTCTCCCCCTGATCCTGACCCATGGCACCAGGCAGAGTGAATTCTCAGATCCATCAGCTGATATTGACTCATTTCCACTCAAACAGGGTGGAAGACAAATTTGACTTCTTAGAGTTGATATTTTAGTTGTTCTAGGACCTCTAAAATTTCAGGAGAAACATTCTCTGGTGCTGTATCTTGGGGAGTGGTCACTGGCCGACATACTGCTCAGAGACTGCACTGCCCTCTGGTAGCCTCTGCACCCAGCCGTGCGCCCTGCAACTGTTCTGCAGTACGGGAGGCAACAGGTCTGCAGTGACAGTTCCACGCATCCCCGGAACCAGGTGTGGCTGTTCCCAGCAGCCTCCTCGGCTGCCTTGCGGGATGCTCTACATGCCCAACATCAACAATCTCTTGTCCCAGAAAATGGAATTGTGATGGAATGGGATTAATTTGCCATTTGGTTCTATGTGCTGGGCTTTGTTTAACAAGAAAGGTGATGTTAGCCTCACATTATAGATGATGCAGCTGAGGCTTCCAGAAGGTAAGTTATTTATTCCAGGTCACAGCTTGTAAACAAAAGAGCTAGGATCCCATTCTAGGACTGTCTGTCTTCAGGGAATATATTCTTTCTGTAGTTCAATGGTTTTCCACCCTGTGTGCCTTTGATACTGGCTTGGGAAATTTTGAAATATATGTTCCACTCCCAGATATTCTGAGCATCTGAGGTAGACGACAATATGTTTTATAGCTGTCAAGTGATCCCTAACGGGCAGCCCAGAGCACAAGGCCATGACGCCTTTGGACCCACGTTCTCTTGGAAAGTGTTCGATTTTCAACTGAATCTTTACCAGCAGGTACAGCCGGGCTTAGTGTCTGGGTAACTAACAGGGGCTGGGGGCTCCTGGCATCAGCTTGACTGGATGTGCCCCCAGATGAGTGTGGGAGGTGGCTGTTAGGCTGAGGTGATCTGAGAGATCCTGCAAGACTGTTCTTGTCACCTCTAGCTCTGCTACCCAACTGGTTCTCTCTATGCCTCCTGTAGGTCATGCTGTTCTGCCATTTTCCTGCCTTCTCACCCTGCAGGTGGGAAAGTCCCATCTGGGAGAACCAGGGAGGACTCCAGCCCTGCCTCCAGAAGGCCCCCTGGGATGGGCGAGCTTGGGGACTCAGGGGCTGAGCTAGCATTTCTTCACCAGTCTTCCTTACTGGGAATGGTCACCAAAGGAGACCCTTGGAGTGGGCCATGGGGAACCGGTCACCACCCAGGAGGTTTACTTGGAAGAATGGGGGAGTTTTGGCATCAGACCAGAGGGCTTGAAGGGCAGCAAGAATCAAGTGGGGTCCTGGGTTCCGGCTCGCACAGGGCCTTGGGCTGTGGGATGTCAAGTGGCAGACGTGTACCCTGCTCTCTGGGGATGTCCCGGCTCCATCCACTGAGGCATCCCAGAGCCAGAGCCGGGTTGGGGTGTTGGAGCCGTGTGGCTGCCAGCCTGCGGCTCCTCCCCACTCTGCTCCGGCCAATTCCCTGCGAAGGGCCTACTGCACTTGCCAACGGAACCAGATGCTGCTTTGGGGAAAATACCTTCTGGAGTTTGTTGTGTGAGCCCTCCCAGCTGACACCCACGGTGGAGAAGACGTGCCAGGATAAATGGGAAGTCTCTTCGTAAATATTTGAAAAAAGGCAAAAAGAAAAAGGAAAGGGCTAACCCCCAACTCCCAGCGTTCCTGAGCATCTTAGTGATGGCTGCTAACAGATGGAGGAAGCGGGTCACTACCATTCATCGATTCGTTGAGGAATTCCAGCAAGGGTGCCTTTCTGCTGCTGCAGTCAAGCGCCCTGGGGCTCAGTTTCAGGACTGCAGAGGGGCGACTGGGTTTGCCCTGTGGGCCCTGGGCAGAGGACAGGCCTCCCAGGACCCGCCGTGGAGCCATAGAGCGGGCGTAGATGCTGAACTGGCCCTTTATTCATGATGCATCACTGAAACCCACCTGTCTTGGGACTTTGTGACAAGAGGGCACAGACTGAAGTGGCTTTTAGGGGAGCCCCTGGGAGGAGAGGAAAGAGGCCTCGGGTGGAGCAACTAGCAGGACAGCGCTGGCGGCCACGTGCTTAGAAGAGCAGCATGCCCAGGCTGGGTGGCACGCAGTGTGGGATACCCCGTCCTGGAGGGTTCAGTTAGGGGAGACAGGGCACTAGGAGGCTGGGGAGCCCCAGTGAAAGGGGCCTTTCTCGGGTCTGGTCATCAAACTCGTCACCCACGGAGTCACTCTGGCCTTACTTATGGTATGGCAGTTTCAGCCACACCCCTATGCAGACCCAGAGCTGCCGCACCCCTCCTTCCCCGCCGCCCATGAGTGTTCACCTTTGGCTCCCTCACTCGCCTCCCTGCTGTCTGCCTGCAATGTCCTCTGCCTCACTGGGGACCTGGTCCCTACTGGTCGTGAGTCAGGGGATACCAACCCCTTCGTGTTGAAGTGAGGCTGGTGGATGAGGCCTGGCCTGAGGTGGGGCAGGGTTTCTAGAAAGTAGAACCCTGGGGAGGACTGTCTCAGGTAGGGAGGAGTTGGGTTCCCGAATCTAAGAGTAACTTGGAAAGACCAGCTTGTACCCCAAGAAGGCCCCCCTCTGCTCAGAGGCCTCTCTGCCCAAAAGTGGGCTCCCAGGTTCCCCTCCCACTCTGCAGCAGCTCATATGCATTCATTTCCAGAATCGGTGGCCTCATGATGGAAGGGGACCGTCAGCACAGGTGGGTTTTGTAGAGAGGAGGCTGCCCAGGAACTAAGGTGTGTGTGAGGGGCTCTCTGTCCCCAGCACAGGGTGGGAGGTCCAGGCACCTTGACGAAGACATTTCAAGCAGTATTTCTCACAAGCCTGCTGCTTCCCAGTTGGAAATTGGAGAAGAGATGGCCAAGCAGGAGGCCTGAGGGAGGAGAGAGCCCGGGGTGGGGGTGGGTGCCGTGAGGCCCCAACTCAGAGACGGTACCCTTTGCCTTTTCCATCCTGGCAGGAAGAGGCACAAAATCAGCTCCAACCACAGGGCACCAAGTTCACCTTTGACATGTTAAAACTTCTTTTAACTGTGACTCAGAGTCTTTCCAGTTGATCGACTGTGAGTCAGTTCTACCTCAGAGGCTGTGCTCTGGACACATTTCTAAATAACGAACTTAGAGAAACTGAGAATGCACACAAACGCTCCCTAAGAGAGTTGGTTGAAAAGCTGAGGGTTGGCTTTCGAAAAGCGCTGGAGTCGGGCTTCGTCCTTCCGTTGACCAGTAATGTCATCTGGAGTGGACGCGGGCCTGGCCCTGGCTAGTCCCGTCTCTCTGACAAGTGATTATGAAGTAGATGTGATTTGCCTGTTTTGTCAATTGATGGGTTGAATTGCATGCCCCCCAACACCAGCCTTGTGTCGGAACCCCCAGAGCCGGCAAATGTGAACCCCCTTCGGATATAGGCCTTTGTGGATGTGATGAAGTTAGGATTATAGAGAGATCGTCCTGCAGGGGGGAGGAGATGCAAAGGGGGAGGTGGTAGGAAGGCAGACGCAGAGACTGGAGCCACACATCGCCAAGCTAAGGATTGCCAAGGAGAACCACGGCCACCAGATTCGGGGACAGACGTGGAAGGGGTTCTCCCAGAGCTTCCAGGAGGAGCCAGCCCCATCCACACCTTCATTTCAGGGTTTTGACTTCCAGAACAACAAGGAAGTAAAATTTGGTGGTTGTTCCAAGACGTTCTATTTGAGGTTGTTTGTCACAGCAGAGCTGGGAAACTAATGCAGTTGACATTTGGGCACCTTTGGGTGCTGGACACGGCTTTTCCAGTCAGAAGAGAGCAGTGAATCGAGTAGGTGTGACCCCTGTGCTTCTGGAACTCTGGTTTAGAGGGCGAGATTGAAAAGAGGGATAGTGTGATGAGGCTGTAGGAAGAACGCAGGCACCATGGAACCCGTCTTTCTCCTCCTAAACTACTCCACCTCCAGCGTCTCCTTCTCCAGTGTGCCCTGCCATTGGCCCATAAGCCTGACAGTCACCTTTCACACGCCCCACACAGCCAGCCCCCACTGAATTCTGCTGGTCTCATGTCCAAGGTACATTGTGAACCAGCCTGTGTCCCTCTGTCTGCCGCCTTCTGCTGGCCTGGCCAGCATTGCCTCTCCTCCTGATGACTGAAAGCCCCCTCTAGCTAATGGTTCATGCTGCCACCTGCATTCTTTCTAACGAATTCTCCCCTAGGCAGCCAGAGGATCTGCACAAAAGTCAGTTACTTGACCGCTCTGCTGAGAACCATGTCAGAGCTTCCTGTGGCCCAAGCGTCCATACCACTGCCCGCCTGGCCACCCCAGGTGGGGCAGCCCCTACTTGCCACCCTACCTCACAGGTTCCCTCTGCCCCAGAAGCCACCTGCCCACGGATACTGGCCACCTTCCCTTCCTCGACCTACCAAGCTCTTTCACAGCTCAGAGGAGTCACAATGTGGGTCTGGCTCCTTCTAGAAAGTTCTTCCTTCTACTCTTGTTCTCGACTTAACTTCTCAGGGAGGTCTTTTTGGGCTTCCAGTTTGGATGGTATGTCTCTTTCTATCTTCCTACTTTTCTTTCATTTTTCTTAATCCCATAAATAACATGGAGATGAGAGAGTTCAGGGTTGGTGTGTTTATATATTTGTTTATTTTCAGTGCTGGGATCAAACCCAGGGTCTCTTGCGTACAAGGCAAACTCTGCCACTGAGCCACACCCCCAGCCCGCTACTGATGTTCAATGTCTGTTCCACGCATGGTAAACCCAGGAGGGCTGTGGCCATGTCTGTTTTGTTCCATTTGGACTCTCCCTCACCTAATACACAGGGCCTGGTAGGTAGACATGCTCCGGAAAGAGTTGATAAATGAGAAAATAGACGGATGTAGTTCGTTCCTGAGTCATACTGGGGAAGGGAAGAGTAGAGTAGAAGAAAAACCAACCATTGCATGGAAACTTCTACAGATCCTACAAGTTTAGTAGCTCAAGGCAGCAGGCTTAAAAATGTAATTACTTTGTTTTTTCCCTCCTCCCAAGGCCTCGTTTCTCAAGTGTGTTTTTCCCTATTGAGCAAATATGTGTAGTGACCCTCAGGGCTGAAGAGAGGGAAGAAGTTGCAGGCTTCATAAGAGTGTGCTTCCTTGAGAAAGTCAGCCCCCAGGAGGGAGAAGTTCCTGTCAGACAGAACATCGGAGATAGTTAAAACGCACTTGCAGAAATGAATCGGTTGCCATAGCAACCAGTCCTCATTTTTTTTTTTTCCCCCCAGAAGCAAAACATAGAGGAAGGGGAGGAAAACTCAGTTAATGCTGGTCTAAGTGTGTAAGGAGCTGCCCAAACAGAAGAATGGGACAATGTTGGGAAGTGTCGTGTCACTGGCACAAAAGGATGTTTTGCTTGCTGGCCTGGGTTTGGGCAGTAGATGGCCACTGACCCAATTCACCATTTCCGTGGCCTTCCTGGCCAGCCCCCACAGCTGGCAGAGAGTTCAAGGCCGGCCGGATTGCATCTCCTGTCACTCTCCAAGTTCTTCCCCATTGCCCAGGAATCTGTTCTTTAAAGAGACCCCATGGTGGATGCTTTGCAAAAAGGAATCGGCTTCTAATAGACTCACTGCCAATGCAGATTTCTATCTATCTATGGTTTTTGGGAGTGGAAGCCACCCACCTGTGCCAGGGAGTTCAGCAAAGGTATCAGAGCAGGGAGGGAAGTGTCAGAGGAGGTCTCAATTGTGTTTGGGCTCATGAGGAGTGGCGGCCCACTTGTGGGGGAGAAGGGAGGAGTGGGGCTCTGGGGGCTGGGCCGAGGCAGGGAGGATGGGCCTGGCCACCTGGCCACATGAGAGGTGTGGGGTTCCTACCTTAGCTGGTTCTTTCTGGGCTGCTGACCTGTTGAGCACAGGATTCCAAAGAAGTCCTTTTAAGGCATCCGATAATTTTGAACGGTAGCCAAAAGGCACATAGACTTGGTGCTCCCTGAAGTTTTTACTTTCATTTCACTCCTTCATTGTTGTTCAAAGTGTATTGAATCCTTTCTGTAGTAGCCAAGATGCCCACTCCTCATCCCTAGGACCTGTGAGTGTGTTACACTACGTGACAAAGGAGCGGGGGAAGGTTGCTGATGGTTTGGCTTTAACCCCTGGGAACCCCAGGAGGGTTGATTTTAGGCATCAACCTGACTGTATGAAGGAGCCTGGGGAACTGTAAAGTCTTGGTCCCTGGGGGTGTTTCCAGACAATGCTGGTGTGGCAGCACACTCAGTTGTCTGGGGACCAGGACAGAGCACAAATGGCAGGAGAAAAGGCATCTCTCTCTCTCTCTCTCTCTCTCTCCTGAGACTGGAGTACCTTGTTACTGCCCTTGGACTTCAGAAATCCAGCCTTTGGACTCCAGGACTTCCGCCTTGGGCTGAGAATTATGCCCTGCGCTGGGTCGGAGGCTTGGGACTACCAGCCTCCTGACTGGGCTGCTCTGGGCCCCCATAATCGCACAGGCTAATTCCCCTAATAAAACCCTTGGTGTGTACCTGTCTCTATATCTTTTTGGTTCTGTCTCTTTAGAGAACCCTGACTGAATACCCAAGTATCCTGGATTATCTGGTTTGGCCTAAATATAATCACTAGGGGCCTTTAACTGTGGAAGAGGGAGGCAGAAGAGGGAGTCGTGCCTCGTGAGAAGGACTCCACCCAGCACAGTTGGCTTTGAAAATGGAGGAAGGGGCTTGGGCCATGGAGTACAGGCTACCTCTGGAAGCTGGAAAGAGCAAGGAAATGGAGTCTCCTGAGAGCTTCCAGAAAGGAACTCAGCTCTGCCAACACTTTTTAGTTCAGTGAGATCTGGATTCCTGAACTATATAACTACTAGATTAATTGGTGTTGCTTTAAGACACTGTGTTTGTAGCCATGTGCTACAGCAGCCCCAGGACACTGATGAGCCTCTAAGTATCAGTTCCTGTACCAGAAAATGAAGCATGGTCCCCATCCTCACCAGACTCCCAGGCCAGAGAGGGAGGCAGAGCATCTGAGGCAGGTGACGTGGTTGTGGGTCCTCTTTGGTGGCTGTCGGGTAGCGGAGGGCTGTGCTTAGGGAAAGCTTTCCAGAGCCAACTTTGGAAGCAAGCTGGTGTGACATTGTGAAGTATAGATCTGCTTTTCATCCCATATTCTGGCACAAACTGCTAAAATCCTTGAAATTGCCAAAGTGATAAAAGTATTTTTTGTATGCTGACTTGACTGCTGGCTGGGGCTCCTTAGACAGCTTCAGGGTGCTATCTGGTCCCCAGGAAGACCAAGGCATCATTAGAGGGTTGGGAATTTTCAGCCCCACTCTGGCCCCTAGGGAGGGGAGAGGTTAAGTCCATTGTCAGAGGCCAGTGCTGTGATCAGTCAGGCCTATGGATGAAGCCTCCATAAGAACCCAAGAGCACTGGCCTGGGGGAGCTTTCAAATAGCTAAACATGGAGAGGTGGTGGGAAGGTGGGCCCCAGAGAGGACACAGAAGCCCCCCCACCTATGCCCTGCCCTGTGTATCTCTTCATCTGTATCTTTTGAAATATTCTTTACAATAAACTAGAAGGCATAGGCGTTTTCCTGAGTCCTGTGAGCTGCTCTAGCAAATTAATGGACTCCAAGGAGGAGGGTGTGAGGACCCTGATTTATAGCCGGTGGGTCGGAGAAACAGGTAACACAGTTCAGGGCTTGTGATTGACATCAGAAGTGGGGTGCAGTCTTGTAGGAATGAACCTCATCCTGTGGGGTCTGACACCCCTTCCAGGTACACTGTCAGAACTGAATTGAACTCGAGGCCACCCGGCTGGTGTCCACCACAGCATTTCTTGTCCCCACACGCTGCTTGGCGACTGGAGATAACAGAAGAATTTTGTGAGAATATAAGAGAAGACAGTTTATAGTTCCTACGTTTTCAGAGTTGTACGTGAACGACCAGCTAGTGAAAGAGGGTCTTGGAGGGAGAGGGGAGAGGTGGGAAACCAGCAAGGGCGGGCGGAGCTGGAGAGGCAGGACCCTGGGGTGGACGGCCAGAGCTGAGCTGAGCAGCTGCAACCCCACCCTGAGCCACAGGGGAGCCTCGGAGGGTTTCCAGAGGGGGAATGACATGTCTTGATCAACCCGACCAAAGAAATCAGCCAGAAGTGGAGCATGTCAAAAATACAGCCAAGTGGATCAAAACAAGGGTTTGTGGGGACCCTGGGCTGCGCGGGGTCAGCTGTCCTGGAGGACCGTGAGGCGAGCCACACCCTCGGCCCTTCTTCCTGTGGGTTCTCCCTCCCCCGCCACTCCCCCATCTGCGTCTGGATCCAGTGGGCGCTGCCGATGCTTCCCAGAAACGGCCAGAGCCCTGCAGGCTGGCCCTGCCCCTCTGGCCTCCCCAGGGCACCCAGGAGAAAAGGCAAATGGAAATGAAGTCATGGTCACAGACGGAGGCCCGGGCCTGTCATTCTTTCATAAATTAAATGTAAAGTGTAAAAATTGATTATTTAAGGGATAATTGCCATTATTTTCTAATGTAGAAAAGCAAGGACGAATGCTGTGATGGATTACCAAGGCAGAGTGAAGAGAGGCATTTAATTAATTTCACGAGCCTGCTGAAGGAGCAATCGCTGTGAAATTGCAGGCTGCCTTTGGCCACGCCAGGCTGCAGCCGGCTCCAGAGTCCGCCCTGGAAAGGGGGCCCTTTCCTGAAGGTGGAGGCCTGGGCCACCTATGGGCTGGTGGGGGCACGGGGACAAGGCTGGACTGAACTGGCTTCTTTGGACGCTCTAGCTTTGTGTCTGCTGACTGGGCAGGTGGAAGGTCAGAGTAGGACAGGATCTGGGCTCTGGAAGGTTGAGGTCAAATTCAGAGCCTCAGCTAAGCCTCTTGCCCTCAGCCCAAGCCAAGGGACATTCCCACTCCCAAACACACACAATTGGCTCTGTGCCAGGGCAGACGAGGGTAGGCGGGCTTTGGGGAGGAGCCTGAGTTCATTCCTCCTATGACTGAGCACAGTAGCCCTTATGATCCAGTCCTGTGAGCAAGCCCACCTGGCCCCTGTCCTCTGTAGCTCTGGATCTGCCCCCTCCCTGCCCTTTCCCAGTATGTCTGTGTTCCTGGGTGGTCAGGGTGATTTTAACATTCCCCTTAAAACCCACATGTTCCCCAGATGCTACAGTACATGCTCTGAACCACACTCTAGTTGAATTCCCTCAGTGGTCCTGCTTTGTACCCATTTTACAGACGTGAAACCTGAGGCTTGAGTGGTTAAGCAGTTTCCCATTACCTGTAGCTAGAAGCAGAGTCAGGCGTCAAGCCCAGGTTGGTGGAGCCAATCTCTTCCCTGTGTCGCCTCTGGCCACTATCGCATCTTCTCCCCCAGCTTCTCCAGCCCCCAGGAGTCCTCAGTAGAGTCCTGGTGTGTGGTCAGGATAACCAAGAAGGGTGCGGTCTCTTTCAGAAGCAGTGTTTCCTGGCTGCCTTCAGAGTGCACCGCCTCTTACCTGCACCTGGTCACACAGCAGCACGTGGCTACCCTGCTGAACAGCACAACGCAGATGAAGGACTGGCCTTCTCGCTCCTGGACCCCTGCCCCCACCCCAGTCTCTCCTTCCTGTCTCTGTCTGGCACATCGGCCTCTCACCTGCACCCTTAATACCAGGCCCAGAAACACAAATGTTCTTTGACCAGAATCCCGTGCCTTCACGCGCCCCCTTTGCAACCACTGAGTAAGCAGGTGCCGTTCAGAGGGCCCTAGGCTACACATACAGGGTCAAGGGCCCACATATGCCTCCCGAGCTCCAAGCAAACAGGTGGCAATTCTATGCAGCAAGTACACAGGGCCAAGGATTCCAGAGAAGGCCTGGCTGCGGGTGTTTCCACAGACTGGCGCTCGGGAAGCCGGCCTGGCCTGTGCGGCCGCTGGCATCTAATTAATTTAATACCTCAGCTAAGGAGCTGCTGTTTCCTGAAGGAAACCTGAAATCAAAGAGCCTTTGCAGCTGTCCCTGCGAAGGACCTCACTCCAAAGGTCCTAAGGCACAAGCGGAGGCAGCCCTGGGATCACAGAACGTGCTGGAGTTGACGACTGTGCCTCCGATCCGGCATCTTCCGAGTCTCCCCCAAGGGGAGGCAGGAACACAGGAGAAATCAGTGAGCTCTGTGACGGTGGCTACGGCCACTTGTAAGAGGGCGGGTTTGTTTCGCCTCCACCCAGCGGGGCCAAGATAACGGAGGCCCTGTGAGCAGTTCTCCTCTGAAGGGAACTAATTGATTTCGGTTTTCATTTCACTGGGTCCCATAATTCTTTCTCACGCCAGCCTCGATGACTCAGGAGGCTTTGGCGCTGAGCTGCCGTGTCACAGGGGGGCTGTGTAATCCACACAGAAAGCATTAATTTCTTCACCGGCTGGACAAACGGTGCCTTGTGTCATCCTGTCACCCCTCTCTTCTCACCTGAGACAGGTGTGTCAGTCTCAGAACTGCTGGGACACTCATCTCCCCTCCTTGAGAGGCAAGAAGTGGACGGACAGCCTCCCAGGAACTTCAGAGTCCACCCAGAGTCACAGCCAACCTCTCCTCCGGCGTTCAGGACACATGGGATGCTTCTGGGAAAACTGCGCCTCAGGATGATCCCTCCTGGCAGTTGGCTCAAAACAACATTTATTTCAGGACAAGGAGCCCAGCTATGGCTCTTCACCGGCAGGAGGTCCTCCTCCCAGAGCAGGCTGGGCAGGGTTCCAGAAAGCCAGGGTGTCAGGCATCTTTTCAAAGACTTGGGTCATTGCCGTTCGCTCCTCCCTGCAAAAATACAAAAAGTCAGCTCTCCCGGCAGCTGACTTCACAGGTTCCCGAACGCATGGCCTCATTCATTCACTCACTCATTCACTCCCTTACTCCACTCACATTTATCAAGTCCCCGCAGTGTGGCAGGCGCTGGGGACAGAGAGATGAATAACACTTGCAGCCCTGTTGTCAAGGAACTGACTTGCTGGTAAGGGAGGAAGAAAAACAGGCAAATAAAAGAGCAAGAGACCTTCCTGCAGCCAAGAGGGGGAGGAGCAGGTAGAGAGGAGGGCGGGATGGGCGGCACGGGGCACCGATCTCATTTGGCAGGGGAGGTGGGCATGAAGCCTGCCGAGGCTTGTGGGAACTATTAGCCGCTCCCCGGAGTGGGGAGTTCAAGGGCAGGGGCGGCTGAGGCTTGGTGAGCAGGATCACGCGGGCAGTGCCTGCCTCGCTGCTGGGCAGTTTAGGTTTTATTCTGAAGGCAATGGGGAGCCAGGACACATTTTTTTTTTTTTAAAGCCCTAAAAGGACCCTGTCCTAGCCAGGTGCGGTGGCTGCTCCTGTAATCCCAGTGGCTCCAGAGTCTGAGGCAGGAGAATCACGAGTTCGAAGCCAGCCTCAGCAATTTAGCGAGGCCCTAAGCAACTCAGCGAGACTCTGTGTCTAAATAAAACACAAAAACGGACTGGGGATGTGGCTCAGTAGTTAAGGGCCCCTGGATTCGATCCCCAGGACAGGAAGGAAGGAGACCCCGTTCAATGTACATGTGGAGAGGGGCCTTGAAGGGGGAGATTGGACAGGTATGTGTCTATGTATCTGATCTACGATGTGCGAGGGGAGGAGGAAGGGCAACACCCAAATCTCCAGCACCCAGGGACTTACAAGACGCGGTTAGCGAGAGAGAAAGGGGAGTGAGTGAACTTTACCCCTGAGGAGCCGGATTTAGGAAGGTTTTCAGTTGTCTAACCGTGACTTCAGCAGTAAAGGCATGTAGTTATTTTGCATATTGAGAAGGCTGCAGGTTTCTAGAGATGACTTAATGACACCGTTGTGTCATTAAAGACCTAGGAACTTTCTTTCTGCTTGACTATCCCTAATGTATGTTTTTTTTCAATCTCAGTCATAAAATGGTTGCTGGAGATCCAGACAATTTCATGGCATTCCAGGCTAGTGAAAGGGGGAAGAAGTGGCCACAGTCATGTCTATTCCTTTTAATCGAAAAACAAACAAACAAAAAAATTTGACCCTCTCTAGCTCCAGGGAAACTGGGAAAGTCAGTTTTAAAATTTTTTAGCTTTTCTAGAACCTATAGTGGAGGTGAGTAAGGAAGAAAGGGATTGGGCATGGGAAAAGAGTCAGTAGGATCATCAGCAGAATGGAAAAGTTCAGAGGAAAAGTTGGCAATAACCTGGTTCACTGGGGTGAGTGGAATGTGGGAGCAAAGCAGCTCCCCTACTATGTAACCAATTCCCTAGATTAAATTCTCTCTGTCTAAAGACAGAAGGCAGAAGGGTTTGTTTTCCTGCCTGGACCCTTACGAACCCATCTGTCTTCGAAGAGGCTCAGGGGCTGTAAGGGAGTACTGTTCCTGAAATAATGGTTGCAGGAACCACAATCAACAGAGATGGGGGAGAGAGGGCAGCAATTGGTGCTGGGTCGGAGGAGAAGCCCAGTGGAAGGCAGAAGCGGGGAAGGGGAGGAGAGCTCATTGGTGTCCTGAGGTTGACAGAAACTGAGGCCTGGTCTAGGGGAAGCCATGGTTGGAGTCAGGGAGATACCGAACACAGGCCCTGCTGCCCAGGCTGTGCTGAGACCTGCTATGGCCACTGCTGACACAGAGTGACTCTGAGATGTCATGTGCATCCACTGTGCTCCATGATCGACTGAGCGGCAGGCGGGCTCCCTGTAGTTGCATTCTCTACTGGTGCTCCCAGTAGATGTACTAGGACATAACACCCTAAGGGACTATGAAAGGCTCTGACATGGCTCGCACTGGGGTGGTCAGTTTTATCCGTCAGGAGATGCTCTGTTGTGCTGCAATAACAAGCAACTCCCAAACCCCAGTGGTTAAGTGCATGAAGGTCTCTTTCTCGCTCATGCTGCCTGTCAGCATGGGGGCTCTGAATCTCTCAGCCACCCAGGAACCTATCTGGACACAGGTGTCCCTGAGTCCTGCAGCTGTGGGGAGGAAACACAGTAAGCCGTGTACTAGCTCTGACAGTGTCCGCCTGGATCACGGTGTCATTTCTGCTTCTGCTGCATTGGTCAAATCAAAGCACACATTCGCCCCTGACTTCATCACCCAGAAAGAGGAGAGATGGAATCTGTGAACAGACCTAATGAATACATCCCAACTGCATTGGTCTGGGGCTGCTGGCCAACTGTGCTGCTGACTGCGGCTGCGGCTGCTTATGAAGAAAGTTAGTCATACTTCAGTAATAATTTGAGCTGCCTATCTTGTGTGATAGGGTTGGGATGTGAGGTGACCCCCAAAAGCTCTTGTTAATGCAGAAATATTCAAAGCTGAGGTGACTGGATTATGAGAGCTGTAATCTAATTGGTTCATCCTAGTGTGAGTGGACTGACTGGTAGTGAATGGTATACAAATGGGATGTAGCTGGAGGAGATGGGTCGCTGGGGGTGTGTCCTGGAAGGGTGCATCTTCCCTGTGACCCCTTCTATCTTTCTCTGCTTCCTGACCCCTGTGAGCTGAGCCACTTTTATCCTCTGTGTCCTTCCCCATGATGTTCCGCCTCACCTTGGGCCCAGAACAAAAGCTGTCTACAGACCTCTGAAACTGAGCCCCAAATAAACTCTTCCTCCTCTAAGTTGTTCCTGTTGGGTAACAGGGATGAAACCCTGACTAAAATGTCACAGGAGCTGATTTGCATGTATTCCCTATGACATAAGCCCCTCCGGGGCAGGCTTCCCCGTGTTGTGATTGCCCATGTATCTCAGGCTTATAGGACGGTGACCAACATATATTAGTTGCCTGACAAACACTTGTGGAATAAATGACTAGTCATCAAATCTCATGACGACCTTGGCGAAGCAGGGATTGTAACTGTCTCTATCTTATAAACAAGGAAACTGAGAAAAATTCAGAAAAGTTGGGTGAGTGGCCCAGAGCTGCGCGCCTCATTCAGACTGGGAACTCAGCCGTGGGTGGGCCCCTGGAGGCCTGGCTGGAAGCTCCTCTCCACCCTCTTGTCTGCCTTTCTCTTTGGGCTGCTGCCTTGTCACCTAGGTAGGCAGGAGCACGACTTTCCCCACCCTTGCTCTGCACTTTCTCCCTGGCACTGTGATTGCACCCTGATCTGATCACTCAAATCCCTGCTCCTGCTTGAAGGCATGTGGCAGGTCCACCCCATGCCTTGCAAGCCTCAGAGCACCGGTGACAAACTGGGACAGAGAGAACCGACCTGTGTGTGCACAGGGTTACTCACCCATGGCTTCTGTGGATGTCTCGTCTGCGGGGGAATCACCTGACCTTCCCCGTTCGATTGGCGTCTCTCAGATCTGTCCTGTGCTGGACTCTGTGCTTGGTGCTGGCTTTGACCCTCAAGGAACCCACAGCCCAGGGGAACCCTTCAGGACAGAGAATTTTTGGAGATGAGGGGAAATCAGCGAGCATGGACAGTGACAGTGGAAGAAGAGGACACATGGACACTCTGGACACTCCGGCTGCGGTCCTAGTTGCTCTTCCTCATTGGCAGGCTCCCTGTCCGTGGTTCTGGACTCCAGCCATTCCGCTGGGTGGTGGTGTCTGTGATCTCACCCCTGTGACATTGGTTCCACTTTCTGCAGCCACAGCACTGGTGTCCCCAAGGAGCACCTGCTGTCCCCTGCCCACACAAGGTGGGACTGTCAATCCAGGTGACTTTCCTGCCACTGTCTAAGAAGTGGGGGCTCCAGAGGACAACGTGGTGCCAATTCCCTGGAGAAGGTGTCCAGCAGTGTCCACTGCCCTGATTCCGTCCCTCTCTGGTCTGTCCTGTCTTCCCCAGGTGGGTGAGCACCTCTCCCCGTCTCCTTCCTAAATCTCTTTGTAGCTTGCTGAGCCTGCCTCAGGGGACCCAGATACCCTACCAGATGCATGAAAGGCTCTAATTCCAGAGCTGGAGGGCAACTTAGAGACCATTTGATGCGACCCTTTTATCCTATAGCTGAACAAATTGGGGCCAAGGAGTAAATTGAAGACTGGAGAATAGCAGGCGAATGCTTCCTGCATCAGCTATTTTCTAAGCATTGAGGCCACCTGATGACCCCGTGTGAGGGCTGGTCTTCCCACTGGAGACGCAGGGGGCCCAGGCACTAAGGTTCAGAATAACTCATGTAGATTCCAGGGCCAGCGCTGTCCTCTGAGCCCAGGCTATCTGGTTCTAGAGCCGGAGGCTCTTCTTCCTCCAGTGGCTTGCCAGGTGTTGTGGTTTAGATATGAGGCGTCCCCCAGAAGCTCATGCGTGGGACAATGCAATAACGTTAGGTTATGAAAGTTGTAGTTTTAATTGGTGGATTAATCCACTATTGTGGATTAACTAGGTGGTAATTGTAGGCAGGTAGGGTGTGGCAGGAAGAAGTAGGTCGCTGGGGGGCATGCCTGTGGTGTTATGGTTTGCTCCTGGTGAGTGAAGACCTCTACTTCCTGTTTGCAGGAAACCTCTCAGGTTTTCTTCAGCCATGCCATTCCTCCATGATGTTCTGTCTCACCTTGGGCCCAGAGCTATGGAGTCAGCCAACCACGGACTGAACCTCTGAAATCATGAACTAAAATAAACTTTTCCTCCTCTATGTTGTTCTTGTCGGGTCTACTGGTCCCAGAGGTGCAGAAGTTGACTAAAACACCCAGGGCAAATCTAGGCCAGAAGATTGAAACCCAGTGCTCATGAGTCCTGCATAGGACCTGACCAGAGCTCATCACCAGCTCTGTAGCCAGCAGGTTGCCTCAGGCTCATGTGGTCTCGCCCTCCCTCCCTTCCTTTGCTCTCTGGGTCAGGCAGCGTCCCTACTTTCCTGTTTCTGTGGTGCTTGAGATGGAACGCGCCGCCTTGTAAGTCCCAGGCAAGTGCTCCACCACTGAGCCGCACGTGTACCCTCCACTTTTCTCTTTTGAAGGCTGTCCCTGTGGGGCAATCAGGGACTGCCAGTGTCTAGTGCCTGTCACTTGGGTCTCCTCTGTACTATGGTCAGGGGGTCTTAGTCATTATCAGAGAGACCTGGCCTGGGGGCTTGGAGGTCCATGCTGCAGAGCCCTTGCAATGTGGTTAGGGAGGCTTGACCAAAATAGTGGCCAGGATGCTCCCCTCTGGGGCACCCTGGACCCCCATTTGCTCTCTAACTGACATGACCCAGACTAGGAGTGCCTGTGGGTAGGCTCACCCAAGACTTCCATGAAGGGGCACAGTAATGGAGTGTATTGGCCACTTGGTCCCAACCTGTTCTGCACAAGAGGAGAGTCTTACCCCACCATGGTGGCCCTTGCTCAGCCCTGCACTCCCTCTCCCCGCTTACTGCCCTTTTCTTTCCAGGCTGCGCTCTCCAGCTGGCTCTCAGCCCTGACTCAGCCTCCTCACCCCACAGAAGAAGACTCCCTCACTTCTTTTCTGCAAACTCAGCTGGGCAGGCCCTACCCAGTCCTCTCGTCCTCTTTATCCTTTCCAGAAGAGGGAAAGACTCTGCTTCATGTGGCCTTACCTGGGGATTCGGTTCCATTCAGTGTCCCCAGTGTGAGAGCAGAGTCCCCTGGTCCCTGCCTGACTCAAGAAGCAAGCACCCCCCATCAGAGCAAATCCTCCTGTTTCTGAGGCCCAGGAGCACAGACTGTCATGGGGGAGAGGAAGAACCCTGGTAGCAAGGCTTTGATATTGCCTTATGAGGAAGAGAGCCCCGGATCCCCACCAAGGAGCACTGCACTGTCCTCTAGGTGCCATTGCCACTCTGTGTGCGGCTTGTTCAGGGCCTTCCAGGACAGGGGAGCAAGAGTCAGTGACATATGTGCCGTTTCCCCCTCTCCAGAGGGCGGTGGGGGGGCTTTCTGGTCATTGCCCCACATAGTCATCACTCTGCTGATATTTAGGGAGGGATGACAGGGAGCGTGATAATGCACCAGGCAGAGATCACCTTTATTGGCGCTTAGCAGGGCAGACAGGCATTAAACAGGCAGTGACAGGTAGGGGCAGTGAGCATCCTCATTCAACAGAGCAGGCAGCTGGGCGGATCTCCGGCCAGGGAAGGCTGCCCTGGGCGGAAACCTTCCAGCTGACATCTGGGGGATCACTGTGGCTGAGCAGGTCCCAGGCAGTGAAGCAGAGGGGACAATCCAGGGGGAGCACTGGTCATCTGATCAACTGAACTGATCAGAATGCCTGAGACCGGAGTTCAAGAGGAAGAGGGGCAAGGACGTTTATAGTTGTCTCTTGGGGTCCCAAGGAGACTGGTTCCACGACCTGCCTCAGATGCCCAAATCCACAGTTGCTCAAATTCCTTACATAAAATGAGGCAGTATTTGCATATAACCTTTGCACCTTCTCCCATATACACTTTAAGTCATCTCTGGATTACTTAAAATACCCAATATAATGCACATGCCATGTCAATAGGTGTTATTCTATATTGTTTGGGGAATAAAGGCAAGAAAAAAGTCTGTATATGTTCAGTACGGAACTAATTATCTTTTTCCCAATATTTCCCATCTGCAGTTGGTTGATTCTGTCTATTCAGAGCCTGCAGATGCAGAGGACTAACAGTAATATGACAATTAATTGGCACCTACTATATTCTGTGTGCTGAGAAAAGAGGAGATGAAGGCTAGAAGATTGAGGAGGATGTGTAAATCAGGCTGAGAGATTCCAATTTGATGCTGGATCTATTTACTCCTTTCCTTAAGCAAAGGAGTAAAAAAGTACATTTTCACCTGAGTCAGGCATACTGGAACTTGCCTGTAATTTCAGCAACTTGGGAGGCTGAGGCCGGAGGATCACAAGTTTGAAGCCAACCTGAGCAACTTGGAGAGACCATAAGCAAACTAGAGAGATCCTGTTTCAAAATGAAAAAATTAAGGGGCTGGGAATAAGGCTCAGGGGTTGTGTCCCTGACTTCAATCCCCAATCCCCGCCCCCCCCCCCCAAAAAAAAAAAGAGAAAGAAAATGGAGAGAAATCAGTGGATCCATGAGGTATTTAGGAAGTAGAATCAACATATGGCAAGGGAAGACAGAGAGGTTTTTAATAAAACAATGTCCTTCTCTTAGGCCCATCTTCACCTTGGGACTCAGAAACCTCCTGATCAGTTTGGGAAACGTGTGAACGACCCTCCCTAACAAAACATAGTAGCAGCTAAGGACCCCAGGTCCCCAGATTAATTCAGCAGCCCAAGAGCCTCAGTCCCCCACCCCTTACTGTTCTCAGGGCTCTCAGCCCTCATCAGTGCCCACACAAAAACTCCCAGTGTCCCTTTCAGAATCAGAGTCTCACAGGGACCCGTGAACACAAGACCACAGCTGGCAGCTGAGCCCAATGTCCCTTAGGGATGTCTTTGATCCCTGGAGGCAACTCAATAATGCAACAGGATGACTTATCCATAAAAAAAAAACCACAGAGACTCCATCTCACACCCATTATTAAGGTTCTACTATGAAAAAAGTAACATGTTGGCGAGGGAGTGGAGAAATTGGAACCCTCATGCACTGTGGGTGGGAAGGTAAAATGGCGGGCTCACTGTGGAAATGGTATGCCGCTTCCTCAGAAAATTAAACACAGAATTGCCATATGGTCCAGCAATTCCACTTCTGAGTATGTATGCAAGAGAATGGAAGGTGGGGACTCAAACAGATGCTTTACACCCATGTGTGTAGCAGCGTTACTCATGACAGCCAGAGACAGAGGCAACTGGAGTGTCCATTGATGGATAAATGGATAAACAAAGTGGTACCATGTGTATGACGGACTATAATTGTTCTCTTTTTTTTATAGTTTTAGATGGACACAATACCTTTACTTATGTTTTTGTGGTGCTAAGGATCGAATCCAGTACCTTACACATGTCAGGCAAGTGCTCTACCACGGAGCCATAACCCCAGCCCAGGATTATTCTTAAAAGGCATAAAATCCAGACTCATGCTGCAAAATTATAAACCTTAAGGACATGCTGCTAACTGAAATAAAGCAAACACTTCCTGACACAGCTAGAGTAGTTAAGTTCTCAGAGACAGAAGGCAGGATGGAGGTGCCAGAGGCTACAGAGGGGAAGGGGAATGGGGCTCTGTTGTTTAATGAGTATAGGGTTTCAGTTTTACAAAACACAGAGAGAACCACCATTTGACCCAGCTATCCCACTCCTTGGCCTATACCCAAAGGACTTAAAATCAGCATGCTACAGAGATACAACCACATCAATGTTCATGGCTGCTCAATTCACAATAGCCGGATTGTGGAACCAACCTAGATGTCCTCCAATTGATGGATGGATAAAGAAACTGTGGTATATATATACAATGGAATATTACTCAGCCATAAAGAATAATAAAATTATGGCATTTGCAGGCAAATGGATGAAATTGGAGAATAGCATGCTAAGTGAGATAAGCCAATCTCAAAAAACCAAAGGACAAATGATCTCGCTGATAAGCAGATGATGACACATAATGGGGGGTGGGAAGGGGGCAAGAATGGAGGAAGGAGGGACTGAACAGAGGGAAAAGAGGGGTGGGAGGGGTGGGGGGAAGGAAAAAACAGCAGAATGAATCAAACACCATTACCCTATGTAAATGTATGATTACACAAATGCTATGCCTTTACTTCATGTACAAACAGAAATAACATGTATCCCATTTGTTTACAATAAAAATAAATTTTAAAAAATGCAGAGAGTTTTGGAGATGGATGGCGGTGATGGTTGCAGAACACCAAAAATACATCATGTCACAAAACTTATGATGGTAAATTTCATGATATGTGTCTTTTACCATAATTTTAAAAAATCAAGAGGAAAAAAGAGAGTGAGGGATCACGGGAGGAAAAATGGACAACCTCCTGGCCTGTTTGTTTGTTCATTTGTTTGTTTTTTGCAGAGGTGGGGACGGAATCCAGAGCTAGGCAAGCGTTCTACTACCGAGTCACTTCCCCAGCCCCAAGCTCCTGGTTGACAATGCGGTGCCACGACGTGAGACATGACTATTGGGGGAGGGCATGTGGATCTCCAGGTACTAGTTTCGCAACTTCTTGTAAGTCTCTATCTTAAAATAAAAAGGTCGGGAACACTATGAGAGCGGAGATCCTCCCTGCCTCCCCGTCCCATTAACTAGCCCCAGGGTCGCTCAGTTTCTTGTTTGTCCTTCCAGAATTTATTTTTGCATATACAAGTAAAAAGTAAATGCAAGTAGAGATGATGGCTTTCCTCTAATTTTTATACAAAGGTAAGTTTTCCTTCCTTCCTCTTTCTTTCCCTCCCTCCCTCCCTCCCTCCCTCCCTCCCTCCCTCCCTCCTCTCTCTCTCTCTCTCTCTCTCTCTCTCTCTCTCTCTCTCTCTCTCTCTCTCTCTCTTTCTTTCTTTCTTTCTTTCTTGAACTCAGGGGCACTCAACCACTGAGCCACATCCCCAGCCCTATTTTATATTTTATTTAGAGACAGGGTCTCACTGAGTTGCTTAGCACCTTGCTGTTGCTGAGGTTGGCTTTGAACTCCTGCCTCAGCCTCCCAAGCTGCTGGGATTACAGGTGTGTGTGATCTTGCCCAGCTAAAGGTAAGTATATTAATACTCTATTCTGCTCTTTTGTGTTTTTTACCTAGGAAATCCTAGTATTCCACTTCAATGTACAGAGAGCTTCCCAGTTATTTTAAAGCGTGCACCCACAGTCATGTATTGCTTAATGAGAGGGATATGTCCTGGGAAGGGTGCTATTAGGCAATTCCTTGTTTTTTGAATATCATAGAGTACCCACCCAAACCAGATGGTCAATGACTCCATGTGGCCTCTTGATGCAATTGAGAGACTTCGTAAACACAAGCTGCTGTGAACGTAACACAACACCTGTTTAACAGCAAACATTTTTTTTTAATAAGTAAAAGGGGTATACTCTACAATAGTGAGGAAAAGTATAGTAAAAATGTAACAAGGCCATTTATCACTGTCAAATATTATGTATGTATACAAATCTACGTGCTATATTTGTATATAGTTGATGATGAAGTAGGTTTGTTTACTTACATCAGCATCGCCATCAACACTTATGACTTATGCTGTAGTAATGGTTATGATGTCACAAAGCAATGGGGATATTTCAATTCCATTATAATCTCATGGGGCTATGGTTGTATCTGTGGCCTGTTATTGACTGAAATGTCCTAATTAGGTGCAAGAGTAAGTTCAGAATCTGGATGTCCTGTAATTTACTTATCCAGTCCCCTCTGGATGGACATCTAGATTACTCTGCTGTTCTACATAGCTCTGCAACATGTGCCCTTGTGCAGATGCCATGTTTTTTTCCTTACCAGAAGTGCAGTCACCGGGTCTTTTGCTCACTTGTCCTGTCTCATGACTGACAGGTGCTCCTTGGAAAGGTTGTTTTCTGCTGCAGATGGAGGACCTGAGTTTGAATCCCCACTCTGCTACTTACTAGTTGTGTGACCCTGGGCAAGGTCCTTCAGCTCTCTGGGCCTCAGTTTCTCTGTCTGAATGTAGGGGCTGGTGCAAGACCTGTCTCCTAGGGTTGCTGAGTTTTGGAGCATCTCGTGCGGATAGGCATTTATTGATGTCAGTCAGTGTAAACAGTAAATATGTCAGGCCCTTCCTGCCTCAGCTCCCATGGCAAGTACAAAATCTTTAAAATTTTTTAAAAGAAAGAAGATTCTTGTGCAGCCAGGTAATAAAACACCAATGAGAAGACAGTAGTGGGGCCAGTCTCTGCCCCATCCACCTTGCCAGAGTTGTCCCTTGCCAAGGGTTTCCCGGGAGTCTCCTGATTCCCAGGGTGAGTTCCACTGTTGCAGCTTTGGTTGGAAGATAAGGTCACTGTGTTCAAAGCTCTCTTAGCACAGCCAAACTGCTTTCGAGGGAGGGGCATTGGCTTTCGCTCTGTTACTCTAGTCATAGGACCTGGTACCCCAGCTGTTTCTGGAGACATTCTGGTCTCTGCCACGGGTGAGGCTGGCACAGTGTGAGGTCATGAGAACAGGACTTGGCAGCCCTGGAGACAGACGTGTTGGGGCTCACCAATGGGGTGAATGTTGGCAGGTCACTTCATCTCTGTGTCAATGTTCTCATCTGTGAGGTGGAGAGCCCACTACCCAGCTTCCAGGCTTTCCATGCTCCATCTCATAACACCCTCAAGGGGTTGGCTTCCTCAGAAATTTCATTTTGCAGATGATAAAACTGAGTCTAAGAAGCCTCATGACTAGTGACTGGCAGATGTTGAAATCCAACCCAGATCTTTCTGGTGCCAAACCTAGGATTCTCTCATCACAGGCCCTTCCACCAACACAAGATCCATTCATCACAAAAGGGGAGTCCATTTGGCCAGCAGTTGGATGGCTGGCCGTGGGTGGAGAGAAGTCCCTGTGCCACTGGGTTCAGATTTACTGACTGTCCCTGAGGGTCCAACCAGCCAGAGTCCCTCCCCAGCTCCAGGCCAGCTGAGAGTGAGCTGGGGAGAGATACGGTTGGCAAAACGCATTAGCATCTTCCTATTTGCTAATTAGTTTTGGGAAAAAATTATTTATTTATCTATTTATTTTCACCAGAGAGCTATTGGGGCTTCAGAAATGTAGTGACATGTTTTACATGAAAAGGAAAGAAAAGGAAATGGCTCTTGCCGTAAGCTTCAGATCATCTCCCAAGTGGAAAATGAGCAAGAAACTGGGAGGCCCCAGTCTAGGAACGTGCCTGGGGGAAATAACATCAATCTCTGGGTGTTACTAGGTCCTTGGCTTTGGTGCACCGGGCCCTGCATGAAAGCCTTCAAAATATGAACAAGAATAAGATTGGGCTCTCACCTTCCCCAGGTCTGGAAAAAGATGCCTATAGCCCAGGATGGTGTCTGCGTCAAGGTCATGTGACAGGGTGGCATTAAAGGTCATTCCTGCCTCTGAGCCCTTGCTTGGCTGTACCTTCTGCCCTGGGTGCTCTTCCTCCCCTGTCCCACTAGAAAATACCTATCCATCTCTCCAGGGCCACCTGCAACAGCATTTCCTTTGGGAAGAGTTTTGGGGCTATCCAGGTTAGCATGCCGCTCTCCCTCCAAAACCCTTCTTAGTCCCTTTTTGGGAAACTGTAAATGTGCTAAGCATTTCGATAGTTTCTAGGTTTGGCTCATGACTAAGCATCCTGGTGCTTGGTGACTGTTTGCTGAAGATGGGATGACTCATTTGGAGCAGGTGCTGCAGACTGAGTGGAGAGGGAAGGCTCCCTGGAGGTGGGGGCTTTGTGCCTGCCATGTCAGAGATCACAGATAGGGCCATGTTGCACCGAGAGTGCCTTTCGGCACACAGCGCGGGTCAGCTCACCTAGTTTCCCAAAGGTAGACGTGAAGTCATGTTTGACAGTGTGTCCCAGTCCTAGAACTGTGTCTGGCCTCGCATGGGTGTGCATGAAATACTTGCTGAAAGCATGAACAGAGACATCGGGCTGTAACCCAGAGTCACTGACCTAGAAGTTGGCCAAGGTGAAGATGCTGGCTGTGACCGCAATTCCCCTCTCTGGGCTTCAATTCCTTCTCTGTTGATTGAAAGTGTCAGATCAAGTGTGGGCTCTAGCACTCCTGCTGCTTGTTGCGTTGAAGAATGCCCTCCTTTTATTTGGAGAGTTTCCCACATTATGAATCCCTCTCCCACTAGAACTCACTTTCCCAGCTGCCCTTGCGGTTATGGTACTGTCATGTGACCGGGACTCCACCAATCAGAGCACCGACAGCACCTTCCCCAGCCTCGGCGGTGTGAGGCAATGGGGAGGCACTGCTTGAGGGTCTTGGGGTGGTGGAGAGGGGTTTGAGCCTCAGGGGAAGCAGTGGTGAAGTCCTGAGGTATCACCTGTGCAGGGTGCATGCTTGGTGGGAGCTGAGGTGCTTGTGTGGTGCCAGGAGTATTATTGGAAGCCATGGGCAGAACGCATGGCCCGATGAGGGCCTGACTCCTTGACCTGCTGCAGAAGCTGTGGTCTGCTCTGTAGTCCTTTAAAAACAATCCCATTTCCACTGAGATCAGCTAGAGTGAAACCTGGTGCTTGCAGCTAAGGACTGTGATGGATACGCCTTCCGACACAATGATCCTGTCCCTCCAAATGGGACCTGATAGTCTAAGATTAGGTTTTTAAGTGGAGCTGCGGAGAGGCCATTGCACATCATTGATTTGCGGCTGTTAGCCACCTCTCGTTGCCTGTTGCACATGGTTCCTGGTAATTTGCCGAAGCCTGGAAAACCTTATTTTGAAAGACCTCACCCCTTCAAACCTCTAATTTGGAGAAAATGTCACAGGCACTCTTGCCAACCCACACATCTACTGAGGGCCAAGGCCAAGGCCATTTACTTTCTGCCAAGTGGTTTCAGTGTCACATAAGACCAGAGACAGACATGAATGGTCTCTCTTGGAAACCCTGCCTCTCAATTCACACATGCCTCTGTGGGCTCTGCTGGAAGCAGGGCTGAAAGCAAAGTTTTGGAGTTTGACAGCCCTAAGTTCAAATCTCAAGTTGGCCACATGTGAGCTGGGTGGCCCTGGTCATGTGACTTGAGTTCCCTATGTCTTGGTTCCTTTGTCTACAAAATTGAGAAAATAATGCCTACTTTGGTGGTTGTATGAGGAATAAATAAAATAATATTTGCATAGCAAGATAACACTTTAGCTGTATTCTCCTGAATTCATTTTCTTTCACCTTTTTTCCCTTTTTTTTGCACTGAGAATTGAACCCAGAGGTGCTTAAGCACTGAGTCAATCTCCAGCCCTTTTTATTTTTTATTTTGAGACAGGGTCTTGATAAGTTGCTGAGGCTAGTCTCAAACTTGCAATCCTCCCGCCTCAGCCCCCCAAGTCACTGGGATTACAGGTATGCACCACCATGCCCAGCCAAATCCATTTTCTTTTCCCATGTAAAAGTCACACTACAACTTAATAACTTGAGATAGCAGTCACTTATTTGCTCCTGATTCAGCAAGTGGACAGGGCTTCAGTGCGGACAGCTCCACTCTGCTGGATCCAACAGTGGTCCCACTCACACTTCCACGGGACGGCTGGCTGGGCCTGCTTCCTCCTGCCTCTCTCTCCTCTTGATCTTTCATCCTGTGGGGCTCCTCTCTTCCTATGGCATCTGCTTGAACTCTCCAAGGCAGCTCAGAGCTGCAAAGGCGATTCCTGAAACTTGAGCAACTTCTATGGATCATTTCTACTGCCTTCCATTGGTCCTGGCAAGTTGAGGCCAGCCCAGACTCAGTCCAAGGGCTGTGACTTCAGAGAGGCAGGATCCATTGGGGCGGTTGCATATATTCCACAACAGAGCTCATGTTTCTTGTTTTCTCCCCTCTTGTCCCTCGCTGAAACATCTGGACTCTTGTATATCATCATAGAGAAGAGACGTAAAGGAATGGAAAGTAAAGAGAGAAAAAAGGCTCTTCCTGGCTTTGGTTTTCAAAAACCCTTCAAGATAAGCATTATGTTCCCCTCTCACCCCCCAGAAAAGAGAGGGAGTCTGAAGCTGACTTTGCTCTAAATTTAAAAGCTGCAAACGAACAGGTATAGATGGGAAGTCCCCTCTGCCTCCTAGTCCCAGCCACCCAGGTGTTTTCCCTGGACTGGCCTGCTGGCCTGCCTTGCTCAATTTTTCTTCCAGAATGAGTCTTTAAAAACAAACTAATAGATATTCCCCCCCCCCCCCCACAAAAGTAACAGTACATTATAAATGATATTCTATATCTTGCTTTTTAATAAGCTTCTCCGTGAATCTTGAAGACGATTCCATTTCTGTATTCCTTTTTATGTGGCTTCATATTTTTCTATCATGTAGCTGTATCATAATTTATTTAACAGGTCTCTATTGACTGGTTGTTTCTAATGTTTGGCTAACACAAATAATGCAGCAACAATAATCTCACTTTATGTCATTTCACACATGTACAATACTGGTATTGATGGTGATAGACAAATGCATGTATTTTTTTTGGGGGGGGGGTACCAGGGATTGAACTCAGGGGCACTCAACCACTGAGCCACATCCCCAGCCCTTTTTGTATTTTATTTAGAGACAGGGTCTCGCTGAGTTTCTGAGTGCCTTGGTTTTTCTGAGGCTGGCTTTGAACTCACAATCCTCCTGTCTCGGCCTCCCGAGCTGCTGGGGTTACAGGTGTGTGCCACTGTACCTGGCAATTAATTGATTTATTAATTAATTTTTATATGGTGCTGAGGATCCAATCCAATACCTCCCACATGCTAAGCAAGGGCTCTACCTCTGTGCTCCAACCCCAGCCTGAGGTTCTGCCATCTAACATCTCCATCATCAATGGGAATCCTGTTCTTCTCCGCTCCCTGCTACCTTCTCCACACTGGGTATTAGTAAACTTCATTTCCTTGCCCATTGAATAGGGTAAAATGCAGTGTCTCAAGGTAGTTTTTCTCATATTCTGAGAGATCATCTTTTTGTTTCTTTAAGGCTATTGGTGTTGCTTTTCACAGTGATCTCCCTGGTCACACCTTTGGTCTGGTTTTCTCCTGGCCTGTAGACTATATTCTTCTAGATGTGAAGGAGTTCTTTGAACAGCAGGAATTCACACACCTGTCTTTTCATCTTGTCTGGCTCCCATGATGAAATCTGGAACCACTGGGTCTGGAGACTGTTTTTCTATCCCTCTCTGTGCTTCAGTGTTGCCCTCTCAGCATTAGGACGTCAAATGATCTAAGAGACAAAATAGTGGAATCAAGGAATCATGGGAATTTCTAAAAATCACAGAGGAGAGGAGCATGTCAATGTACTACCCCCCAAATGTGGAGCCAAGACATCAATCTGTTTGCTGGGTATGGCCTTGGGGACATTTCCATGCAGGTTGGGATGGTTTATAATGACTTTTCTCCCAGAGGTCAGTTCGCGTCACAGGCTCTGTCCTTGTCTACACAGGAAAGCTGTAATATTTACATGCTTTGCCCACCTCTGAAAGTCAATTTTCTCTTCTCCATCTGCTTGGAGGTTGGTTGACTGTTGCAGAGGAGAACGATTAAGAAATCCAGAGTATGAGCACTGGAATTAAATAGTGATGTGCTGGGCACTTTGTTTTGAGTGTATTATCTCATTGAAGCTGCTTAGTAACACTATTCTTATTTTTCAGATATGGAAACTGAGGAACAGAGATTAAATACTTTGCGCTGGTTCCTAGAGCTGGCATGGGGAGAAACCATCCTTAGGAAGCCTGGCTCTTGGACTGGTTCTCTCTCTCACTCTCCGGTTCATCTTACCTGGAGCCAGCTGAATATCTTTGTCCGTCATCCTCAGGAGAGAGATGACTATTCCAGCAATGACACACACAGTTCATCATGGATGCAAACTGGATTGCATTGTGGCCACTGCCTGGAACACTGGGTTGAAAAATACCCAGATTTCTCAAGGGCTGGTTGATTCAGGGTGTCTGCCATTCAGAACAAAGTTGCAGAGGTGGACTTGTTCTTGGCTGTCTCTGGACTCTTCCATTGAAATGTCTGGGTTATCCTGGGTTATCTAGTCAATCCCACCCTTCCTGGCAGTCTGAGCCCCCTCCCCTAACATGAATGCCTTGTTCTTCTCTCCTGCCTTTGCCTTTCCATGCTCCCCCAAATGCTGCCCCTCTTCTCCTGGCCCAACATACCACATCTACCCACCATGTGAAAGCCTACAGTCACCCCCAACCTCACTCATCTTCATTTTCATGGACTCTCTGTGTTGTACTGTGCGATCCAACACTTATGAAATAGTCAGAGATAGATGTCAAGACCACCAGCAGACCCCAAGTTGGGTGCAGGCAGGGAGATCCATCCTGGGTCTCTGTCCCTCCATAGAGCCTAGCTCAGGGCCTGGTGCAGTTTGGATGTTTGACGTGAAATCATGCCAGACACAAATGAAAGAATGAATGGATGGATCCCTTAAATGTGCCACATTTGTAATCCTGCCAACTCTTTGAGAATAGGGGCGTATTATCTAATTCCTTTGGGCTCTCCACAAGCACCATGGTGGTATACAGTAATTTCTTCAAATCTGTGGGGACAGAAACTGAGCTAATAAAACCTCCTTCACAGAGTGGTATTGAGCAATCTGAATGAGATGGAGAATAATATAAGCTTAGAGCAGGAACTTAATAAATATTTGATCTCTACATAATAAAAATCATGGCACTTCCTGGTTTAACTTTCTTAATAGTATGGAGTTACTACTTTTATGCATTATTTAATGCTTCTTTTTGATTCTGAATATTAATATATAATTCACATGTTAGCTTTAGCTGTGTAACAAGCAACCCCAGAAATTTATTAGCTTAAAACAGTTTATATACTTCAAATGGGTGATCTTTATGATATAGAATCCATAGCTCCATAAAGTTTGCTTAAAAATAAACAACAAGCATCAAAGAGATACTACCATTTGCCTAACAAATTAGTAAAACTTTTTATTTTTTCTTGGAAAAAGTGTTCCGCTGGGCACGGTGGTGAGCTCCTATAAATCCAGCAACTCGGAGGCTGAGGCAGGAGGATGATGAGTTCAAAATCAGCCTCAGAAAATTGCCTTTGCATCCTGTTCTCACTCTTGTTGCTCTGAGCTGCCTTGTAGAGTTCAAGCAGATGCCACTGGAAGAGAGGAGCCCCACAGGATGAAAGATCAAGAGGAGAGAGAGGCAGGAGGAAGCAGGCCCAGCCAGCCGTCCCGTGGAAGTGTGAGTGGGACCACTGTTGGATCCAGCAGAGTGGAGCTGTCCCCACTGAAGCCCTGTCCACTTGCTGAATCAGGAGCAAATAAGTGACTGCTATCTCAAGTTACTAAGTTGCAGTGTGACTTTTACATGGGAAAAGAAAATGGATTTGGCTGGGCATGGTGGTGCATACCTGTAATCCCAGTGACTTGGGGGGCTGAGGCGGGAGGATTGCAAGTTTGAGACTAGCCTCAGCAACTTATCAAGACCCTGTCTCAAAATAAAAAATAAAAAGGGTTGGAGATTAGCTCAGTAGTTAAGCACCTTTGGGTTCAATCCCTGGTAGCAAAAAAAAAAAAAAAAAAAAAAAAAAAAATTTCCTTGGACTTTTAGGGCTCCCTGAGGCCCTTTTGCAGTTATGAAAACTATTTTCACTCATTCTCTCACTAGTGTACAATGGAGTTTTCCACAGTCCTCCATCATGTGTAATATTGAAACATATTGATGCAAAACCACTCCTGTAAAGTAGCATGACAAGGTAATCCAAAGTCTTGAAAATAGGGCTTTTCATTAATCCAACATTTCCATTTTAAAGCAATTTGTCCTAAGGAGAGAAGCAGAGATGTATCTTGAGACATTTCTGTGAGTATATTCATTGCAACATTATTCAAGACAAAATATGAACACAATGTAAACGTCCATCCGCAGGGGAGAGTTTACTTCAAAGCAACAGAGCATGTGTGGTGAATAGAAAATAACACTGCCAAATAGCGTTGTCCCAACAAAAATGTTCTACTGGTTCAGTCAAAAAATTAGCATACAACTCAGTGATCCTTTTTTGATTACGTGTATACACTAATTTTTATTTTATTTTTTTAACTTAAGGAATGTGGGAGGCTACAATACGCCACCCCCAAAGTCTGAAGGATTATTGAGCTAAAGGCAGTTAGAAAAACCACAGGAGAGCTCTCTGCCTTTCTCCTTCTATTTGCCTAAAAGTAGGACATAGATCTGCCAAGACAGAGGTGTCCTGTCCCTCTCTACCAACGAGAAGAAAGATAACCATTGCAGACAGCTTGAGACCCTCACTGGCCGGAGACGATGCTGCAGGAATTTATTCTAGCAAACCTTGCTGACTAGCCTTTGTCATTTGCTTGTTTCCCCTCCCCCAAGTAACCCACGGACACTCGAGAGTCATTTTTCTTTGTCTTGGTCACTTCTCCCACTTTTTTGGTGGGGGGCGGGCGGTTGAAGATGCTGTACAAGCTGGATTTTGAGAAATGTCCATTCTTGGGTGTCTCCCATGTGTATGTGAACTATGTGCATTAATAAACTTCTGCTTGTCTTTCTCTTGTGAATCTGTTTTGGTAACAGGGGTCCATAGCGACTAGAACCTGTGTGGGGGGGTTTATTACTCCCTGATATCAATACCTAAGTGATACGGTAAAAAAAGTACATTTGGTTTTCATCTCTATTTCTTGGCATACAGCTCCAAACTCCCTTGGAATATCTGGAGTGATAGAGTGTCTTCAGAATGCTAATGAGATGCCTGGTGGCTGGTCTCTAGGGGTTTTTAGGATGGGGGCTGGTTTCCAGAAAGACCAAGGCTTGATTAGAGGGTTGGAACCTTCAGCTCCACCTCCGACCTGGGATTGGATAGGGAAGGTTAAAGATTAAGTGATCACCAGTGGCCATTGATGTAATCAATCACGCCTGTGGAATGAAGCTTCCCTGAGACAAAGGGTCTAAGTTGGGGGAGCTTCCTAATAGCTGAACACACAGACGGTCCTGGAGGGTGGATCCCCAGAGAAGGTATGGAGGCCCTGTGCCCCTTATCACAGCCTGGACGTCTCTTCCACCTGGCAGTTTGTCCTTACCCTTTGCATTTTCCTGAGTTCTCTGAGCTGCTCCAGCAAACTAATCAAAGCTGAGGTGGGGGTCATGGTGACGACCAAGTACTCATGACTGGGACTGGAAGTGGGAGGGGCAGTCCACGGGACTGAGCTCTCATGCTGAGGTAGGACAGGAGAAATGGAAGGCTAGGTAGAACAGAGACAAGAGGGGGAACAGGGAAATACATCTTTCACCTGAAGTCGCCTTTGCCTTCCAGGCCTGTCACTCCTCAAGGGAACTCTTCTCCCAGACCTGTCACTCCCAAGTTTTTTGTTAATTTGTAAATCTTAAAAGAGTTACTAGAAATTCACCCACTTATGAAAATCACCATGTGCACTGTTAATTAACCTATGTAATAAATAGATTAAGCGAGGAGAGATACTATATTCCAAGAAACCTATAATCTAAGAACATTTCCATTGTTACCTACTGATCAGATAATGGAGACCACCTCAGTCTAAGAATCCGAGCATGAACGACCTCCATACATCGTCTTGTGATGACCCATCCGCATGTCGGTTCCTCACCAAATTTACTTTAAAAGAGGAGCCTGAGACCCCCAAGGCTTCCCTCACTCTGGAGACGGCCTGCATTCTTCCTTGAGTGTGCCTCTGCTTTTCTTAAGTCAGTCTCTCATCTGTGCTGGTAACAGAAGGATCCTTTAATCCTTTTCTGTGAAGTTTGTCAGGAACTCCACTTGTCCCGAGTTGAGATCCCCCGCTCTGGGAACTCCCCAGTCCTCCTCTGTCAACAGACCTTTGGGACCTGACACTATGTCCAGGTAGTGTCGGAACTGAATGGACTAGAGGACACGCTGCTGGGGAATTGCTTTGGTGTATGTGGGAACTGACCCTGCAAATCTGGAGTCAGAAGCGCGTTGAGTAGGAAATAAGAAGGGCACTTTGGTTTTTACAATATCTCAGAGCAGAAATCTTGTTTTTTTTTTTTTTTTCCTTCACTATAGACTCTATATAGAGTAGATATCTATATATGTAAAAAACAAAGAATACAGAATGTTAAGAGTAGTATCCTATAAAAATGTGCATTATTTTTATTAATCACAAAATTGGGCAAAAATATTAATGATTACAATCAATAATGATTTCTTTAGCTCACAATTTCGTGAGCTGGCATTTTGGATGGGGATCATCTAAGCGGGGCCTGGGCCTGGCTGACCTTGACTGGGCTAAGGACCTTGTGTGCCCAGAGGTCAGTGGGTGAGGATGGGCCTACGGGCGTCTGCCATCCTCCCGCAGGCTGCTCTGGGCTCCTCTGCAGGATGGCCCGGGGCGCAAGAGCAGTGGATGTGGAAGACGCAAGGCCTCTGGAGGCTTACGCTTGGGAAACACAGGGCACTTCTGCCGCATTCTATGAGTCCCAGCAAGACGAGCCGGGTCCAGATTCCAGGGGTGGCGAAATCAATGGCTTCACCTCTTCATCGGCAGAGCTGCAAGAATCAGGGCGCTTTATGCATCTCCCCATAGTCACCCTGAAGACCCACTTGTTGGACGAATATTTACTCTGTGGTGCACTGCGCGGGATACATGGTCTTTGCTCTCAGTGGTGGGGTGGTGGGGACACGCCCCTGGGTTTCACACATTCAGAGCGCCACAGGCACAGTAGATGCTCAGGGAATATGGTGGTGGGAGGGGCAGGGCTGGCACGACCCTGCCCTCCTCCTGCCCCCACACTTATAGGCTTCCTTGTTTTTGCCCCGGGCGTGGGATGTCACACGGGGACACGAATCGTTCAGATGCAAACTCCCATGCCAGCAAAGGCAGCTTTCTTCTAATAGGCCGCATTGTCGCGGGGTAACAGTCTGGTCCCGTACAAGCAAACGGCTCACTGCTCCACTTTAGATGAGCACGAGAGAAAAAAGTGAAGATCTATTCATTTAGGGAAAAGCATTCTTCTAGGTTTAGACACAAGCAGACAAGCCTCTGAAAAGAATACAAGTCTTTGATGTTGCCACTGATACAGAGTCTAGATGTTCCAGAAGAGAGAGCCGTGTCAGGCTGAGCTTCACAAACAAGCTTCAGAGAGGGGGCCGGAGAAGACGTGTGTACACACACGTGTCTGTGTGTGTGTGTGTGTGTGTGTGAGAGAGAGAGAGAGAGAGAGAAAGAGAGAGAGGACTCTTTTTATCTCTGACAACAGAACACAGAATGGTGTGAAGATGGTGGATTTTGCATTTATTAAATCAAGGACTTAGTCTCTTAGCCTCCCTCCTCCAGGGAGGAGATGGGCCAAGCAGGATCTGCCATCTGCATCTGTCACCCTGCCCTGCACCTTCAGAGGCAGCCACTGACTGAGGCAGAAATGTGGCCACAATCTGTCCTGTCCAGAGAGCAGGCTTTCCCTCCCTCTGGCTGCTCTCAGCACCTCATGCGATGCAGAGAGAGATGCCCCTGGATGATCCCATCTGGTCCTGGTCCTCTGTACCAGTGAACACAGGGCATACTGAGTTTCTTACAAAGTGACGAGGAAGAAGCTGGTGAGGAGGAGAGGAGGGATGTGGGCCTATGGACTCTGGACCCGGAAGCACCCCTACAGGTGGGCCTGTGGGGGCTGGTTTGAGAGTGTGAGCTTTAGGATCTAACAACTCCACTGCTCTCAGGTAAACTTCAGGTAAGCTACTATATCTTGCCAGCCTCGTTTTTCTCGTCTGTAAAATGGGGTTAATATATGTGTCTATTTCATAGCCTGCCATGAGACGGTGTATGATAACATGGGTAAACTGTTCATTGTACCGTAATTGCTCCATAAACAGTAGCCTCCGTGTCCCAGGACATTGGCAGGTGTTAGGGTGTGGAGTGGAACCTCAACAGTCCGGTATCCAAGAACCACCTCAGTTTAGAGTTCTCCATTCTTGACAAGCATGCCCTCTAACCCACCCCATCCTCAGAGAGGTTTCTGACTCCCAAGGGCAGAGTGAGATTAGAAATGGTGGTACATTTTATGTTATAATTAAGCCATGTGAAACTTTCCACAGCAGAAAATAACTCCCTTGGGTGGTAATAAGTGTCCTGTCCCTAGTGATATTCAAGCAGAGGTTGAATGACCAGTTGGCAAGGATATATAGAGAGGATTCAGGATGGTGGATGGGTAGATGCCATCTTTGAAATTCTCTGGATTCAGAACTAGGTCAGTAATGCTCAATGTTTAGGTGACCGTCTCGTAACTCATTAATATATTTGACTTACTCTTCCCTGTACTCATCTGAATTTCTCCCTCTACAAGCTCCCTCACCCTCTCCATCCCATATGAGTTAGCTATGGTGGCTGAAGTGGTCCACCCTGATCATAGCCTTGGCGGAGCAACAGTCCTTGTTTGTTTTTAAATCACAACCAGCACTATGCTCTCTTTATGGAAAAAGTATTTTGAATGGTGGCTAGGATCTAGAGAATGATTAGCTCCTGGTCCAGACCACTGAAGGCTAACTACAGTTTTGTGGGCTGGACAGGGAGCTTAGGAGTCTTACATAGGGCCACTTCTGTGGGATGATGTTTTCGAAGCTCTCTCTTGCTAAGGAATCATCAGATCATAGCATTGGAAAGTGGGATCTGTCTGTACTTAGAGTTAGGTACATATTTCAGGTCAAGGTCCTGGGTTCAGTTCTTGAATGGCCCAGTTAAATTCCCTCTTGCCCAAAGTCATAGGAAGTACCTCTAATCCAGAGTGCCATCTTCCCAAATTTGGATGTTCAGGTGAATAGGTCGGAGTGGCTTAGCCCAGCTAAAGCACATCCGTCATGTCCTTTCCCAGCCTGGCTTGTCTCCGCTCAACTCCTTCTTCTTCTGAAGAAATCACGTTGAGCAGCTGCTCTCCTAAGAGACACTCAGCCCCATGGACTACCAGGTATCCACTGTGCTCACCAGCTCTTTAGAATCCAATGAGATCTCTCACCTCCATCCCACCTCCCCCTGCCTTTCACCAAGTTCCAGCTCCTGGTCTCCATTTGTGATTTCATTTGTTATTTCATGTTATCTCCAGCCTGATGTTGATGTCCACGTGGGTTAACGCCTGCAGCAGGAAGTGCCCTCCTCCACAAGGCACACCACACAGAGGCCACCCTGTGACGGAGGCCACTGCTGTGTTTTGAGGGTATGGCAAAGGAGAGGCACATCGCAGTTCTATAACAAAGTGATGACTTGAAGCCACTTTGCTCTTGCAAACAATCCTTGGTCCTTTTCTATTGTTTGGACTCCATTATCCTGTTGCCTTCTTGCACAGGGTCCTCCATGCCCCTCTCCTCCGTGCACACCCACGGCCAGACTTCTCTTCATCTTTGGTTTTGTTTTCTCCATCTTATCCACTCCCTCACCAGCCTTCTTTCTCAACTCCAAAGCAGTGGATCCGGGTATTTTCTTCATGGAATGTGGTTCTTCCTGGTACAGGCTGGGGAAATCCACGGCCATCTACGGCCATCATTGCTTGTGGAGGACAGCATCTGAAATCCAGGTGCTTCTTGATTCCTTCCTGGATTCTGGGACTCTAAATAAAAGTTGTTCTCTGCCTCAGAAACACTCCGTCACATTCCATCCAGAAACCAACAAGAAACTGAAGGACTTGGGAGTCCACAGGGCCCTTTCATCAGGTCAGCTGAGACCCAACACCCCAAATGAGGAACCAGTACAGAAAATCCATTCCCTTGGGGTTGTGGCTGCAACTTTCTAAGTATTCATTGCAGGGATACACAACATACTCAATTAAGATGCCACTATTATAGAATATGAGGACCAAGTGGATCATGTGATTTCCTTTCTTTAGTAATCTAATAAGCTTCTAGTTTTGCCCCAACAAGGAACCATTATTTCTAGAAATCCCAGTATGAAGCTTACTCAGCTCCCACAGTGATTGGCTACACTCTCTGGTCATCCTATTATCTTTTAGGTCCAAGGTTCCAGAACCACCCATGTGGTTTCCTGTTTCACTCTGATGGACCAGTGAGGGAGTTATCTGAATGTTTCTTACCACCAGGCTTTGTGTCTAGGCTCACCATCTTTGCCAATTTCTCTTTTTAAATGCCAGGGCTGGGCAGCAGGCACGGAGGAGAAATTAAGCTGGTTTCCTCCAAGTCGAGACCATGGGTGGCCAATTATTTCTCGAGATAAACCATGCTGGTGCCCAAATGAGACAAATTCAGGTAATTGGTGCTAGGGAACAGAATTTTTAGCCACAAAGTCTAGACACTACAGTTATGCAGCCTGCTGCAAATAAATAGCTAACAACTCAGTCTCTGGAGCAAGAAAGATCGTTCAGCTTCTCTCGCTAACAGTCCTGTGACTTGGGCAGGCTACTTGTCCTGTTCCTCAGTTTTTCAGTCTGTTTCCTACCCTGAGCAAATGCCAGCAATTGTGATGCTGTTACCTATTAGCAAAGAAGCAGAGATTATGATTATTTTATGAGTTAGAGAGGATTTAGGTTTATCCCTACACAGCACTCCACTCACTTATCTGCATTCCAATGTGCTTCTTTCGCAGAGATGGTGCAGATGCACATAACTGGGGACACCCCGGGGAGTGTGTCACCCAGGTGAGTGGATTTAGTCAGAATTCTTTGGTTTGTAAGTGACAGATGCACTCAATCAAGCTTAAGCTAAAGGGATTTATTAGGTTGGTTGGATGAATCGAGAAGAAAACTATGGGAAGTGCTGGGATGAAGATGGAACTTCAGGGGCAACTGGATCCCGAGAACTAAATGCTGTCAGGATGGTTTCTGGCCGCCATTGCTGCCCCGTCTGTGGTTTACTTCCTCATGTCAGCCAGTCAGGCACACACAGCCCGGTGAGGTGCTTCTCTGGCTAGCTGCATGTGGAAGGGAAGCCCCAGCACAGTCACTGGACACGCCCTGCTGTGACTTGTCCATTCAGGTGCTTCCTGGCTCCTGGGAAGACTGCTCAGTACTAGCCCACAAGGCTGTTCTAACCATGCCCACCCTGCCCCAGAGGCACCCTCTGAGCCCAGACGCTGCTTTTCTGAGCCTCTGTTTCCCTCCCCATCATACCCACCCACCCATCCATCCATCCAGGCCCAAGGAGAGACAGCACCATTCTTTTGGTGGCCTCCTGGGGCAGACATTTGGAAATGTAGGATCCACACCCCTCCTCCCTGACCAGCAGATCATCTGGTGGTGAGATTCAGTGCACTGGCCTCCCAAGGTGAGGCTTCGGCTCCAAAACTATCCAGGGCAAATTCTAACGCTCCAGGGAAGAGGGAACCAGAGTGACCAAGTCCAAATCCCCAGCCTCAGGTCTTGGGTTTGCTTGGGATTTAGGGAATTGGAGCCATACAAAGGCTTTGGGTTTTGCAATAAAGGGGAAGCTTAGAGACAAAAGATCATCAAATCCAGTGCCCCAGACTTTTGCAGGGGGACGGAGGGGCAAGAAGGTGAAAGGGTGTGGACAAGGTGCCCAGTCAGGGTAGGACTGGAAGGGCCACCAGGAGGGGGCGCAGGAGGCTTTGCGGGGAGCGGGGGATGCCTGGTAGGAGGTGCCTGCAGCCTTGCCATGGGGACAGAGCCTCTGGAGGACACAGCACGTGAGCACAGAGCCTGTGACTCACTGTGGCTCAGGCCCTGGTGGGGTCCGGATGACCTTTCCTAAAGTGCACACGGTTGGATTTTCCGAGGTTGGGGAAGGTGCGTGACGCTTTCTTTATTTTGGAGATAAGTCCGGGTGCTCACAGGGAGGTCTGTGCCCACGGCCCTGCTCGGGCTCCGCTTTGGCCAGCGAGGTCTGTCGCCACGCCAGGCAGGTGTGGGACCGCAGCGGGAGGAGGATGCGCTGTCCCCGCCTGGGGCCACCGCGCCTCGGCTCCTGCCGCTGGCAGCGAAGCCGTGGGGCTCTGCGGGGACAGGGCGACTCTAACCCCAGCCCTCTTTCCGGGAACCCGGGCCTTCTCTGGTCGCCCAGAGTCTCACGCAGCCCTTGGAAGTTGTGAGAGATTGCACAGCAAGCAGCGCCACCAACACCAGGAGCTTGGAAGTGCCCCGAGGCAGCCGGGGTGGGTGGGGCCCGGCAGTCTCTTCAGCCGATTTTGACATCTGCTTAGGATCCTGAAGCCCCGTTCTAGACCCCCAAGGAAGCAGAGTGGGGTGCGACAACTCGCCCATGGTTACATTCACTGACATTCGTTACAGATTTATTAAACACTGCTCTGGGCGCTAGTGATACACGGGAGAGCAAAATTCAGCAAAGATCCCTGCCCTGGTGAACTTGCATTCTAGCGAGGGGACCCGGCAATAGGGCATTGGTATGCGAAGTAGGTGACCTGTGATAAGAGGGAGGAGAGGTGGAGGGAGCTCATGGAGGTATCAACATAGACTTAGGACCTTGGCTCTGACCTTCTCCTTGCTTCTGTGTCCCAGCCAGACCTGGACCTACATGTTTGGAGACAGGCTGGGGGTGCTGAGCCTGGGGGGCTGTCAGGGTTGGTAGCAGTGTGGTTGAACTTTAGGTTCACCAAGATCCCTCTGACTGCTGGTGGAGACTGGACAGAGGTGAGGCAGGAGGTGGCATCAGTCACCCCAGCAAGAGATGGTGGTGCCTTGGACTGGGTGGTAGTCATAAAGGAGCAATCAAGTTCAAGGTGATGGTAAAAATTTATTTTAACTCTGGTAGAAAACATATGACATAAAAATGATTTATCTGTGTAAGTGTGTAGTTCAGTGGCGTTAAATACATTCACGGAGTTACACAACCATCCCTACCATCCACCTCAAGATGTCTTCCCATCTTGTAAAACTGAAACTAGGTCCCCACTAAATACCAATCCTGCATTTCCCCCTCCCCCATCCTGCTTTCTGTCTCTGGGAATTTAACTGCTCCAAGTACCTCATTTAAGTAGAATCCTACAGTTTTCGTCCTTTTGTGACTGGCTTATTTCACTTAATATCATGTCCTCATGGTCCATCCGTCTCTTAGCATGAAACACAATTTCCTTTTTTTTTTTTTAATTTTTTTTTATTACTGAACTATGTTTCCATGTAGAGACAGACTACTCTTTTGTGTATCCATCCCCCATCCAAGGGGCACAGATTCTGAATGTGTTTTGAAAAGAGAACCAAGAGACTGCTCCTGGACACCCAGAGGTGACTGAACAGATCACTGTGCTTCACAATTGTGTAGAAGCTGTTTGGTTGAATAAATTACAACATTTATTCTGTAGCACCATGACCTTCAGAATAACTTTATTTGGATTTGTGTGTTCTATCTGCTATGATAGGGATCTTCACCTACCCACCCCCATACTGCAGAACTAGCCTTTTCTTAAGGGCCTGGATCTAAAAGTTAACACCTTAGGAAAAAAGACAGTTTAATAAGATTTACCCTTGAAAATAATTGAATGTGTCTAATAAGTGCAAAATCCCTCTTTTGCACATGCAAACCTCTGCCCCGAGATGCATGTTCAGCAAGCCCTGTCATCCATAGCAGGCAATTAAATGCTATTAAGCAAGAGAGGAGTCACAGTATTTTGAATACAATAAAAAGACAAAGAGTTGGAGTCACTTCAACCCTCAAATCAGACAATTTCCTTGTGTATTTACAAGGCAGACTTCTCCAGTGTCCAGGGAAGCCACTGTTTCTCTGTGTCCAACTTGACCTGAGATCCACTTACCTCAACCATCTGCTCAGCGGGGGAAGAAGTGTTGTAGGGAGGTGGACACCTAATCCCAGGTCTACTGCAGGGGAGCTCTTTAGATGCCACGAATCCCAAGCAGCTGCTTAATCTAAAATCCTGCATTAAAAAAAGACTATCTATATGTACTATCTATATAAATGTTTTTGGTAGTGGATTTGAACCCAGGGATGCTTAACCACTGAGTCACATTCCCAGCCCTTTTTATATTTTATTTAGAGATAGGGTCTTGCTAAATTGCTTAGGGCTTTGCTAAGTGGCTGAGGCTGGCCTTGAACTTTTAATCCTCCTGCCTCAGCCTCCTGAGCTGCTGGGATTACAGGCGTGTGTCACCACACCTGGTTAAAAAAAAAGACTGTTTAGCAACCCCTAAAATAAACATTTATTGCATTCAGGGTTGGAGCCTGTTCCTAGGCCCCTCTGGAATACAGGTATAATTTTTATGATTTATCTTAAGCAGAGGCTTTTGGAGAAGGAGGTCTCAACTGAGAAGATACAGTGACTGTCAGAGTCTCAAAGTCCATGTGGAAAGAAGCTCTGTCCATAGACAGAGTAAGCACTATGTTTCAAGTGCCCCCAAACTCCCATCCTCGGATTCCATGACTGCAGACAGAAAATACTCAGAAAGAAAGTGAGTCTGCATTGAACACGTACAGATTTTTCTGGTCATTATTCCCTAAGCAACATAGTAGAACAACTATTTTTTGTAGCATTTATGTCCTATTAGGTATCATAAGTCAACTGGAGATGGTTTAAAGTATACAGGAGGATATGTATGGGTTCTGTGGAAAGGCTATGCTGCTTTATGCAAGGGACTTGAGCATCCTTGGATTTTGGAATCAAAGAAGGATCTGGAATCCACCCCCCATGGATACTAAGAAAAACTGTACAAATGACTCTTCTTCAAAATCATGTAGGTGCTGTTGTGATGAAGAAACTGTAAATTGATTCTGCAGCACCGTGGAGTGCCAGGTAAGCCCTGTGGAGTTGGAGTGTTGGGTCAGCACACGTAACCTTTAGGATACGTGCATCCTAAGGGTGAGGTCTGCAACTTCCAAGGCTGGGAAACTCTGACCCAGAAGCTGTAGCAAACTCTTAATTGGCCTCTGGTCCTCCTCATAAAAAAGCCAAGGCCACTGTCCCTTAGATTCTGTGTTTTCAGGTGAGAGCTTTGGGTAGACAGGAGAGCAGATGGGGCAGGGAGATGTGGAAATCTCATTATCCAGGCTGCCAGCACATTCAGTTCCGGTGTCTCCATGGGGGTGGTCCAGGGAAGGCAGGAGAGAGCCTGGATAGTGTCCTTGTGCCCAGCAGAGTAATTTATGGTGGGCACACACCTGGGCTTTCTTGTCTTGGGAACCCCAGATTGAGCTTCTCAATTTCTTATGTCATGTCTGTTTTTCTTACTCTTCTCCTCAATTAGACTTTATAAGCAGCTCGTTTGGTTTCTGAGCCAAGAATGGCAACCAGCAAGTGATGGATTCGGGACATCTGGCATTGGCAGGGTGTCGGGAAGTCACAGCTGCCTGCTGTGAAATCCCACACAGGCTGCTGTCTAGGTAGTCTCCCCCAGCACTCCTGTCCCAAGTCCCCACATGGATCAGAAAAATACCAGTCTCTACAGACTGATCAGAAACTTGGATGTGAAATAAATTTTGGAGAACAACTATCCATGGCAACTTTTCTGAAAATTCTCCTTGAGGAAATCATGTTTGGATAATGATTCCCTTATTTTCCCCCCTGACGACTAATGCATAAAGCACAGACTTTGAAAAAAGCTTTGAAGGATCACACATAGAATTCATATTTCATCGCCTTTCCATCAAAGGAGGATTTTGTGGTACTTAACAGATGACATTGACCTCTCCAGGTGCAGAGAAAGAACCTGGAGTGGGAATCAGGAGACCTGGTTTCTGTTCAAGTTCTCCGTCCCTTGTGTAATTTTGCAAGAAATCAGTTCACCTCTCTAGGCCTGGGGGTCGGGGCTTGTTTTATGGTCATCAGAACTGTGTTCAGTGTTCTTGAAGAGTCCAAGCCTGGACAGGCAACATACTCATGTGTGTTTTAAGTCCCCTGGACATTGTACCCCAGAACTTTAGGGGGCATAGCATGACCTTAAATAATACCCAATCTCCCAATGACAAAATTATTGTCTTCTCAGTGTCTTTCCTTGATCTTCTCCCTGTAATAAAGACAGAGCAAGGCTAGGGCCCAGAGGAAGTCAAACATTGTGATTTTGCATTCCATCTTGATGGCTAACTTCAGCTTTTTCATGCATGATAATGAATTTCCACTTACTATAGGAGATGGCAAAGGATTTTGTCTTTTAAGTGAAATTTATTTAAGTAAACAAGTTGGTTAATAGGAAAAATTGTTAAATTCAGAAATGGTAACCAGGTGTTGTAAAAAATATGGCATTTGTGTGCAGATGTATACAGTCTTTCCCCTGTATCCATGTGCTTGGCATCCATGGATTCAACCACTCTGCGATCAAAAACAGAAAAAAAAAAAAAAGCCTCTGTACTGAACATTTTCTTGTCATTATTCCCTAAGCAATACTAGAAGAGTTGCTATAATATATATAGAGCATTTACATTATATGAAATATTATAAGATGATCCAAACCATGTGAAAAGATGTGTGCAGGTTGTATGCAAGTACTATGTCATTTCATATAAGGAACTAAAGCATCTATAGATGTTGGTGTCTGCAGGAATCCTGGTACCAATTGCTTGTGAACACCAACAGGCGACTATAAGTGAAGTTTGGTTTTTATTCATTAATTTAGAGATCATTTACTTATTTATGGCTTAAGAGCATCCATGAAACTGCCTCTGAACTACAGGGTGGTTTTAAAAGGAGTTGCCTATCTGTGTTATGTGGACATTGAACCCACCCAAATTCTGAGTTTCTGTGGGCCCAACCCATGCAGTTCCTAGATATGGCCACTAGATGGGGCTTCTCCCTTTGAGACTGAGCAGGCTTCCTTGATAATCGCTCTGCCCATGTTTCTTGTTCAAATCTGTGCCGCTCTTTTCTGGATGTGAGGAAAACCTTTATTAATAGGTTCTACAAATGGTCCCTACCCAAATGTCACCTCCCCCGGTTCTCTTCCACCTATTTTATTTTATTTTTTTTTTGGTGTCAGGGATTGAACCCAGGGATGCGTAACCATTGAGCAACACCCCCAGTCCTCTTAAATATTTTATTGAGAGACAGGGGCTTGCTGAGTTGCTTAGGGCCTCACTAAGTTGCTGGGGCTGGCTTTGAACCTGCGATCCTCCTGCCTCAGCCTCCTGAGCCTTCTGGGATTATAGGTATGTGCCACTGTGCCTGACTGTCCCACAGAGTCTTATTTTATCTTCTCATTGCACCTAACCTATCTTAAGTGTGCTCTTGTGGGTATTGCACCGTAGTCCCTGACACTGGAAGATCAGTTGGTCCAGGGAAGGGGCTCTCCGTAGAACAGCCTCTGGCATGCAGTAGGCACTCAAGAAATATCCTTCACTGACTGAGTGCATGACCCTGTTGAAAACCAAGATGAAGGCAGCAGGCAGCTGTGGAAGGAGGGCAGATGTGAGGTGGGACTAACCTGACTCCAGTGTCAGGCTCCTCAAATTATTCGGAGTCTCCAAGTGTCCTTTTTCTCATGTTTGTGATGGGGAAATAGTCACTACTCCATCTGGTCATCTGAAGATGTTTTGTGAGTCAACTTGTATCTAGGGGCCAGTCTAGTGCTTGGCACGTGAGTGGCATTTAACCAGTGTGGGTGACTTCCCACTCTTTTCTAGGGCATAATTTGAAATTAACATAAAATGCACTCTAAACACTTGACCTGACATTTTTCTCTGAGGACTCTGTTGTGTGTGTTCATAGGGGAAAATTAACACCAAATATCTGACTGAAGACAGCACAGGCCCTTGTGAACTGGTCTTTTCTGACTTGGGAAGAAGTTTTGACTTGACCACTTTTATGGAAAATGGTCCTCTAAAAACCTTTCCCCTGCCTCAAAACACCAAGTAATGTGCACAACTGGTTATTTGTTGGATACTCACCTCAACCCCAGAGCCTTTGCACATGCCAGTCCCCTGAAAGCCTCTGCCTGAGGACTTCCCTGGGTGACTCACTCATTCATCAGGGCTGGGTTTAAGTGCCCCTTCCTCTGGGAATCCTTTCTGGATTATGGAGGCCCTGGGCTCTGCTGTCCCTTTAAGCTCCCTGTTTCAATTTGTATTTACTTAATGTCTAGCACCCACATTATTTGTTGACTGAGAACTTGTTAGTAGATGATATCTGAGAGCCAAAGCCATTTGGCTTTTTAGTCACAACAGAGCATCCAGAGGACCAAGATGGTGGCATCAGAACAGCAGAGTAGATGTGCTCTGCCCAGAACATGCCAGAGTCTGCTAGAACCTGCTAGAACAGCATCTGTATAGTAGATGTTTCCCTGGCAGCCAGCTGGGTCCTGGCGAGGGGCACTTGCTTCCCTACATGACCCCCCCAGGTCAATTACAGATGTGCCTCTATTACATCAGGAAACTTAGTCAAGGGTCCAAAATTCATAAGTTGAATCTTTGCTATTTTAGAAATTCGTTTTCAAAGACAGAAACTATTGGGAGTGAGCAGCACACTCACAGAACAGGGGTCCAGAGCTGGAAAGGGGACCCCCCCAAGGCCCTTACCCACCCTCAGCCTCCTCTCCCGCAGCCTCAGAGACCCCCGCTCACCACGAGGGACCTGGCTCCCCTTCCCTGGCCTTTCCTCCTCGTGAGAGTCCTTTGGCCCTGAGGTCTTTTGGAGGTAATTGCTAGATTCCCCACATTTTTCTTCTCCTTGGCCAGAGATGATGAGATTTCAGAACAATCTGTGATGTTCTCCGGCCAAAGAGGCAGCTCTGTGCTTGTCTGCTGCTTAATTAGCTGCTAGTGCCTCCTGATTGCAGCGTCCTCCCAGCGGGACACACCTGCTCTGCATTCCGAAGCTTGGCATTTGGAGGGTGTGTGTGTGTGTGTGTGTGTGTGTGTGTGTTACAGCACGCTCTCTCTCTCTTTTCTTTTTTTGGCTAATTTTTTTTTGTCCTAGTAAATGTGATTTAACTGCAGTGGGATTTTGGTGCTTCTTCTTTAAAAAATCTCATTTTGTGGGGCTGGGGAGATAGCTCAGCTGGTAGAGTGCTTGCATTGCAGGCACAAGTCCCTGAGTTCGATTCCCCAAAACCGAAAAAAAAAAAAAAAATCTCATTTTGGGCTTGCCACGTGAATGCGCCACGGGGCAGGGGGTGTGACTCAGTGCTAGAGCCCTTGTCAAGCATGTGCAAGACCCTGGGTTTGAACCCCAACACTGCAAAAAACAAAAGCCCCAAAATGCATCATAACCTGGATGGTTTATAAGCACAGACCTTTATTTCCCAGAGTCTGGGATCGGGCGCCACCGGCCTGGTTGGGGTCTGGTGAGGGCTCTTTCAGACTGCAGGCTGTCCCCTTCTCTTTGTGTCCTCCTGTGGCAGAAGAGGGGAAGGGATCTCTTGGGAATCCTTTTCATAAAGGCGCCAGTTCCATTCGTGGGATTGCACTTTCATGACCTCACCTCCTAATACCCTCGCAGCGGGGTCAGGAGCTCAGCGTATGAATTCCAAGGGGGCCAGAAGCTCTGAGTGTGGCAGGCCACTACTGGAAGGGAGTCCCTTCCCTCTTGTAGAGTGTGGTCCAAAGATTGCAGCTCAGAAATGGTGCAGGAGTGTTCCCCTTTCTTCTTTTCTTTCTTTCCTTCCTTCCTTCCTTCCTTCCTTCCTTCCTTCCTTCCTTCCTTCCTTCCTTCCTTCCTTCCTTCCTTCCTTCTTTCTTTCTTTCTTTCTTCCTTTCTTTCTTCTTTCTTCAAATATATTTTTTAGGTGTTGATGGACCTTTCGTTTGTTCACTTATTTCTATGTGGTGCTGAGAATCGAACCCAGTGCCTCACACATGCTAGGCAAGCATTCCACCACTGAGCCGCAACCCCACACTTGTGCTCCCCTTTCTGCTGGGCTGCTTCTCCTTGTCTGTTCACACCTGCACGTCGCCGCTGCCCTCCTGGCTGCCCCTGAGAGTTGGGAGACATTGTCCAGGAAGGTGCTTCCTTCTCTCCCTAGACGCCACACTCTATCCCCTCGGCCTGGACCTCAGGCTGAGAGTCCTCTGGTTCCCTCCCTGTGCCCCTCGAGGGCATCCTGGCTTCTTGCTTGCTGTGGAAGAAGACCGGGACTCTGTTTCCTCCTGCCCCTTGCCCTGCCGGCTCAGGAACAGCTCCCAGTGTCCCCATGCTGTCTGTCCCATGTGGCACTCCTGGTCCACCTTTGGCCTCTCTGGTCTTGCTGCTTGCCTAACCCTTTGAGTTAACCACTCTGCTGGATCCTCCACAGACACTGACTTCCCTTCTAGAATCTTCTTTCCTCCTCACTTCCCCATTCTGCAGTCTGAGAACCCACCCTACCCCAGGTCATCCCTATCTGCATCCCCAGTTCCCAGAGCCAAGCCCTCAAATCCACCAACATTTCTTTCTGGAGAATTCATCAATTACACAAATTAGACCCTAGGCTTGGTCTAGGATGAAGGAAACCGCTTCGTTAGAATACACATCTCTTAAGAAGTGTAACAACACATTTATTTGATATCGGGGATTGAACAGGGGCACTTTACCACTGAGCTACCTCTCTAGTCCTCATTATTTTTTATTTTGACATGAGGTCTTGCTGAGTTGCCCAGGCTGGCCTTGAACTTGCGCTCCTCCTGTCTCAGCCTCCTGAGTTGCTGGGATTACCCATGTGTGCCACTGTACCTGGCAACTAGGATTTATTTTACCCTTTGGGTTAATTAGCTTTTTGTCACTGTCACCAAAGTATCTGACAATAACTTCTAGGAGGAAAGATTTAGTTTGGTCCCTAGTTGGCTGACTTCAGGGCTGAGCATCATGATGGATGCGGAATAAAGTTTCTCAGCTCCTGGCAACTGGGAGGAGGCCTGGGAGAAAGGAAAGGACCCGATAGAAGGAAAACCCTTTCAGGGTATGCCCGCTCCCCCTGGCCGTGACCTACTTCCTCTAACTAGGTTCCACTTCTCAGTCGTCCTTTTAGCTGAGAGTGAATTAATCCCCTGGCGATGGGTGCAGCAAGGTTCAGAGATGAGGCTTTTAGGCCTCGCGATCCAGTCCCGGCCTGAAGCCCCACCTCTCAACCTTGCTGCACTGGGAACCATGCTCTGCATATAAGAGCCTTTGGGGGACATTCCAGATCCCAATCATAACACCCTTATTCTGTCCCAGGTGCTGGTTTAGAACCTCATGTGGGTGTCTTCATTCACTCTCCGTGACAACCACAGAGTGCTTCTTGCTCTGTGTGTGTGTGTGTTTTTTTTTTCCTGAGGAAGGGAGAGTTTGGTGAGTAGCCACACGGTGGAGCCTGGAAACAGATATGAATTCCGAGCTTCCTGAATTAGCGGAGGTGACATGCTGCCTCCCAAGAGCTGATTGGCTCCACGTCGCTGCAACCAGCTCCTCCAGCTCATGTGTGGCTGTGTCTGTGTTGAGATGGAGGTAGGTGGGCACTCAGGGACACTCGGTGGAGACCTGGATCTATGAGCATGACCAGCCATGCTTGTCTCTGTAGTTAGGGGAACAAAACTTCCCGGGTATATTTGTACCAGATCAACTCGGACAAAAGCATAAGCAATTTAAATGTCACCACATTCAAAGACCTGACCAATGTGGCCACAGCTGATTTTCGACTAGACTGCTTAACTAGGAAGAAACATTCTGAACCCCAAATATCAAATGATGGATGTGGTGTTTGAGTGTCACAAAAGCTGACCTGAGAACCTGAACTTTTCTTCCCCAAAAAATCCTAGACATGGTGAGCACTCCTCTTTTCTGAGAGACCGGACATACACGCTCTGTCTTGGGGTTCCGTTTACTTTGCTTCGCTGTCCCTTAATAAATCTTTGTGTGTACCTTGCTTTCATTGTGTCCTGAAATTCTTTTCAGTGACACAAGTCAAGAACCAGCCTGGGGCCAAGTCGAGGTCTCACTACCCACTTGGATGGAAACTTTCTGGTGGCAAGATCATTTAAACATATGTGAAGTGCTTCTTACTGTGGGGCCATTTGTGGGGCTGGTACAGGTGAAGCTGAGGCCGGTCTGTTTTGAGATCTGGCGTGGGAAGAGAAGTCAGCAGGTGTAGGGTGTGCCCGGCTAGCTCAGGTGCAGGTAAGAGCTGACAGAGTCATAACCCAGACCCCAGGAGTTGGGTAAAAGCAGGCTTGTGGCGAGCAACCTGCAAACTCGTTTATTACAGGAGAAACCATACATTTTATAGACTTTTAACCCAATCACAATGTGCCACGGGGGATCAGACCACCAGGCCCCTACACAGGTTCCCTTGGTAACACTAGGTAAATTTGGGGACAGTTGTATACTTTCCTAAGTGACCAGAGCTGAATGCTCCTCTCCGTAGGTATTCCTGACGGGCGTGAATGTGTGAAGGTTTTCCTTTTACACACTTGAGACATTCACAGCTGCTAGCCAAGACTTAGGATTTCTCCCAACAAGCAGGACCTGGCTCTTGTGGGGGGTCTCCACTCTTCCCCTGCCTGTCCATCCATGAACAGCCTCCAATTCCTCCTCTCCCAGTCTGGCTTCTCTCTGGCTCCTCTCCACCATTTGTGCTGCTGCCCAGGAGACTTTTATTAGTGAACCAGCTTGTCTCACCTCTGCCTAAAACCTCTCTTGGCTCCACGTTGCCTCCAAAATAGAGTCCAAAATATGGAATTCAAGGGTCTTTTGTCTCTGGCTCTGTTGTGGGTTGGATATGAGGTGTCCCCAAAGAACTCCTGTGAATGCAGGAATGTTTGCAGGTGAAATGGTTGGATTTTGGAGAGCTGTAACCTAATCGGTCCATCCTAGTTTGAATGGACTGACTGGGTGGTAATGTTTGGCAGGTGGGGTGTGGCTGGAGGAGGTGGGTCACTAGGGGTTTACCTTGGAAGGGTACGTCTTCCCTGTGGCCCCTTCCCCTTCGATCTTTCTCTGCTTCCTGACCCTGTCACGAGCTGAGCAGTATTCCTCATCTTGGCCCTTCCCCCATGATGTGCTACCTCACCTTGGGCCCAGAGCAATGGAGTTGGCCTTCTACGAACTGAGACCTCTGAGTCTGTTATCCCCAAATGAACTTTCCTCCTCTAAGTTGTTCTTGTTGGGTATTTTAGTCACAGCAATGCAAAAGTTGATGAGGACAGGCCCCAACCTATGTTTCCAGTGTCTAGGCTCCTATCTCAGGTAGGCCCTGGGCTCAGCAAACAAAGCATTGCCAAACATGTCCAAAGCCTTGTGGTGGGCCTAGAATGTCCCCTTCCACCTGGGACCCTCCCATTCATCCTTGAACTTCACAAAAGGTCACATTAGTTGCCCTGGTCACTCCCTCCTTTAGCCCACCATGGGCCTTCCTACTGCCCTTTAACCTGGCCTTTGAGTTGGAAATGCCTCACTATGGATCCTGATGGAGGTGACTATGTGGGGCTGTGTGGAGTCTGTCCTTCCTTGCAGGAGATACAGGTTACAGAAGTCCAAGATGATGGGACATTGAGTGGGTGACTTACTAGCCAAGGACCGTGGTTCCCAAACTGTGTCCCCAGGTGCCCCTGGGGGCTGCAGTCCCCTCCCAGGGGGTCCAGGGATATTATAAATGTTCCAGGGAAACATGGCGACATCCGTCAGGCCACCATTACCAAGCCTGCCTAGGAATGGCTCTAGTCTTGTTCCGGTCTCTCCAAAGCCTGGCAAAGAAGTGGTCATTCTTGAGCTATTTAATCAGGCAGATGTCTTAGAGAACTCACAGTGCAGGTGTTTGTTTTTGGAACAGAGGGAATGCACAAGGACCCAGCAAGAATAACATGAATATTTGTGACTTGGAGATTTGTGTCAGAAATGAAGACAAGATCAAAGAGTGGTTTCTGGGGAGGGCTGGTGAAATGTTTCCTGTGGATGTGGTCACTGGAAACAAGCCCACTGTCCATCTACTGGGGACTGGGAACATCCACAACAGGACTTATGCAGCTACAGAACAGAACGGGGGCGGCGGCACGGAGACCTAACTACCTAATAAATAGAATGAGAAGGTGTTTCATTTGGCCTAGGTGAAAGCAAAAATAACTGAGTTTTATTACTAAAGGAAACTAGTCTTAAGAAATCAGGGTTTTTACAACTCAGATTAACCAACAACTGTTATTTTAAAGCATCACACTAGACTACAGATTCTAAATTTTCCTAAACGTATTCCTATCTTCCGAGTATACAAGTCTTTCAGGTTTAGAAGAACATTTTATCAAGCTAATGCTCTTCAAACTAAAGTTTAAAGTAAAGGCTTAATATTATAAAAATTATGTTTTCTAGTTCATGGCTATTATACAAACTGAATATGTTTTTGCTCTTGCTAATTTCGTTTTGTATTTTCCTTGTAAACTTTAACTGTCATCTGTTAGTGCCTTACAGAAGTATCACTTTCAATATAACAACCTACACTGTTATAAGCATCCCAACTTCCAGTATTAATAGAGACCCCAATTAAATAAAAGGAGTGAATGACTATAAAGTTATAGACATTAAAGTTAAAACCCAGTACTCTTACTTTAAAACTGATGAAATTGGCTTCCTGGATGATTAAGATCAAAACTTGGAGACTAATGTTAAGGAATAAAAAGGCAAGAAAGAAAATAGCCAATATTTGGCTCTTGCCCTCTGAGGTCAGCTTGAACCCGGGAGCAGGGGGATTTCTCTAAGAGCGTTTGTAACTCTGGGCCACATGAGCTTCCGATCGGGGAGCTTAATGAGACTTTGGAGAACAGAAAGTCAACCAGTGCACAGGCTGCAAAGAGGAGGATCATTGGAGAAGGAGACATCCCTGATGCTTCCAAGCAAAGCCACATAGTCAAGGAAACCCTGACCCATCCTGGAATATGGCACTAAAGGAGCTAAGAGGCTGCTTACCACTTCCTAAGAGTGACCCTGAGGGAACTCAGTTGACTCTTTTTTTTTTTTTTTTTGCAGTGGTGGGGATCAAACCCAGGGCCTTGTGCTTGCAAGGCAAGCACTCTACCAACTGAGCTATATCCCCAGCCCAACTCTTAACAATATATAAAAAAACAAGTTCAGTTTGACCAGCTTGGTCTTAAACACCTAGCAAAAACAGTTGTAACCAAAGTACAGCTATACCTGGGCACTTAAAAGAAGAGACAAAATTCTCTTAATGTAACTTAAGAGGTGCACTGTGTCAGCCCCAAACCCTGGTGTCCCCCAAATTTTGAGGCATTATTCCTTTGCAAGGCTGACATTTACCCCTGCCTACCAATAATTGGACTGATCTCTGTAACTTGGTCTTCCTTACTCCTCAAATTGACATTTTACCTAATAACCAAAACATACCCATTTCAATAACAGGACACACCAAACATAGGAGAGCCCTCCAGATTATTCCCTTACCCATAGGAATAGAGACATCCTCTGGGATTGGCACAGGAGCAGCAAGATAGGGAACCTAAATTCATTGCTATAAAAAGTTATCAACAGGTTACTGAAAACATCCAACAGGTTGCTGGCTCGGTACTGACTTTACAAAATTGGACTCTCTGGCATTGTTTGTCCTGCAAAACCAGTCAGGGAAGAATGCTGTTTTTACATAAACCAATTGGCAGTGGTAAGAGACAAGGTTAAACAACTCCAGGACCACCTGAAACAGTGGAGATGGGAACTTGCTGATCCTGATAGTCCTCAAGTAGCTTCTTTTGCAGTGATGGGCATCCCAGCTTCTATAACTATGGGTCCAGATGGATGTGTTGACCATAAAAATACTTGTGTTTGGATTCTAGGTCATAATATCAAACCTTATCATGGAAGAAGGGATGATGGGAAAGTGAAATGGCTGCTACTGGATTCAACGGGAATCCTGTCTCTGGAGATGAACATGTCAATATCTTGAACCTGGAAGGCACAACCCATACCATGGGGACAAATCAAGAAAATAACAGAGAGTTAAGGATGTGTTAAAATTACACTCTCAGGTCCTGGCCAGGGCTAATGCAAAAACACCTACTTTTGATAATGAAGAGATTTGGGGAAGTTTGACTGAAGGGCTTTCTTCCCTTAATAAACCCTTCTAAATACATTTCTACACATGTAGCCAGGATACTAGGTATAACTGCATTGGTAATTTTATTTCTTTTCTTGTTTTGCATGGTCTGTCAAGTAGGATGGAGATGATTAATCCATCAGAAAATATGGTTCCAAAATTAATTATGCTTCTTATGCTCCAAAGGACTTGAACCTCTGAGATCATGGAGAGTGCACCCTCAATCTGAATGGGGCACAATGACCCTTGACTAAGGAAAGAAATAAGGCCCTGACTATATTACCTGCTACGTACGTTAGGTATATTGGCATTGTAGAAGAACATATCCTGTTTTGACACTGGGAAAAATGTTTTCCTAGCACTAGCAACCAGTCAATCATCTTTCTCATAATAACCTTTCTTCTCCATATTCTTTTTTTTTTTTTTTTTTTTTTATCAGGAATTGAACCCAGGGGCACTTAACCACTGAGTCACATACCCAGTCCTTTTTTCTATATTTTGTTAGAGACAGGGTATCATTGAGTTGCTTAAGGCCTCACTAATCTCCATATTCTTAATTTTGTACAAAAACAGCTTCTTAGTAAGGTGATCTGTCTGGTCCAACCTGCCTCCCAGGAGCATATCAAAGCCATTCTCCTCCTGTGCTCACAATCTGATTCTCTGAAACCACATAAAGGGGACTTCACCTATGATGACCTTGAGGCTCCTTTCTTATACACCCCTCTTCAGCTTCAGTCCCTGGGGTCTCCATGTACTCTTCCAGGACTCTGACAGGGGAGGGGATCCCCATACTTCACCCCTTCTCAGCAGGAAACATTAGATGTGCTATCAACGCCCCAATTCATTATCCCCTTTCAGGGTCTGGAATGAAGGATATGAAAAATGGCAACCCCTAAGAAAAAGGGAATAACCACCCTCAGATAGAAAGGAGGACAGTGTGACCTGGGTGGGAGAAGGCAAACAATGAGCTCTGGGCTCTGGACATTCATTCACCCTTTCCCAATAATGGATTTTGAATTTTTGCTACTATTTCCTGATTTGGGCTTTGAACTTGCACAACGGTTACCCCTGACTGCCTTCCCGATGCATTTTACAAATGATTCAAATCTTGTTATGAATCAAATTTCATTTGTTATGAATCAAAACTCACTCAAACCATATAAAAAATCAGACCTCTCTTGAAATCAGTTGCCATTTTCTCTCCTGGAAATGTGCCGTTCTGTTGCTTAATTAAGAAAGCTTGCTGATCTATTGAGCTCTGTGCCTTGTTTTGGTTATTTTTGCTTTCACTAGGAGCACTGTGAAGAAATTACTCAGGTACCGAGGGTGCCATTTGTCCTAGAAGTCTGGGAGACTCTAGTTCAGAAAAAAGTTGTTTGCTTGAAACTTGCAACTTTTCTGAGTTTTGAATTAAAAAATTAAGCCCTGGGGTTGGTTTATAATCCTTTCAGAGGCTCTTCATGGATAGAAGTTTCTATGTCACTGATACTGCCATTTACCGGTGACGAGTTCGGCTCCCTCTAATGTTGAAGTTTGAACACTAGAGAAGCACGCCAAGGCAAGCATATCAAGCAGGTTTTATTTAAAAGTAGTAATAAAATAGACTTCTCCCAGGAGGGAGAAGGGGGCCATGGTTGATGATCTAAAGTCCCAAGAAGTGAGCTCACCCTACATCTTTTTAGGTTAAGATCTCTTTTATTCTCCACCCCTTATCTCTCCTTCCTGCCTATGTGACTAAGCCTGGTTTTGCATAAAGTGAGAAGCGATGGGTAGGGGGAGGGCCAAGGTGATTCAGGCAGGCAAGGGCTCAGGGGGCATTAATTAGCAGCTCCATGCTTGCAGTCCTTGATAAAGGCAGGTAAATTTGGTAATCAATGGGCTCCAGAGATCTTTGATAGGAGATCTTTGCTATTCCATTCTCCCAGGGGCAGTCTCCAACTTCCAGAGGCAGATGGCTTTCATGGCCTTTGTTTCCTCGATTTGACTGGATCCCCTATTTCTACACTAACTGCCTGTTCCCAATTCTGGCTTCATCACCATGGCAGGTGAATGACTGGAGTCGAAGAGCTGGGCTCCTGAAAGTGCCATCTCCAGCCACCTCAGGACAGGTTCTCTGCATCTCCATGAGCAGATGAGCATCATTCCTGCCGCTGTCCAGCGGCGTCGATCTGGCACGGGGGACAAACGAGTAGTGAGGCTCTTGAATTCAGAACGGTTTATTGTTGAATCAGGAAACCCGGGAACCCTAGCTCTCGAACCTCGAACCTGGAACTTGAACTCCGAACTCTGAACTCCGAAAATCCCAGGTGCTCGAGGAGAGCCGGCTTATATCCCCTCTGGGAGGTGAAGGGTAGGGCTGTCGCCAATTATGCGAAGATTAGGTGAGGAGCTAGCTGCCCAATCATGGCGAAGGTCAAAACGAGCAGGCATGATCAGGAGCACTTGGGAACACTTGTGCACATGTTGTGTGCATGGACTTAATTGAATGTGGCCAATGATAAATCACCTAGGTGTGCTTATGTTAATCAACCTCCTCACTGCCGATGTGACCAAAACAACTTCTGGCTGGCTGCCAGGCGCCATCTTGGCGAGTCTGCATGGCATAGCCCCCAACACATTCCAAAGAAAATGTGTGTGATGCAAGGTCAAAACTGTAATGTATAAAGCTGCTCTCCCGCCCATCAGGTGCAGTCATTTCCCCGCCTCCCAACCACTTGTCAATCTGTGAACATCCTGGCTAGCTATTGGTTCATCAGTCAGCTTGCAAGTAGCCTTCTCCAATATTGGTCCCCTGTTAGCCCGGCGGAATTCAACTGTTTACTGTAGCTTCCCGCCATCTTTTCCATTCTTCTGTCTGTCCTACTCACTTTTCTCTATCCTCCTGGCTTTCCACTCTCTCTAGCGTGTACCCTTTCTTTTCCTCTCATTTTCTCTCCTACCCTGCAGGGAGACACTCTGTTTGCTTAATAAATTCCCTTATGTGATTTCCTGTGTCCGGCGTGGTTTTGTGGGATTCCTTACAAGAACAGCGAAGGGAATCCTCCTGACCAACTCTATTCTGAGGAAGCACGTGAAAGAAGCGGGAAACAAGTTAGCCATAAGAGGGCAGAGTTTGCTTTTTTCCATATAAAATCAGAGATGCATTTGAGTTAAGATGCACGCGCGCGCGCGCGCACACACACACACACACACACACACATTCTTTGAGGGTGCCAGTACTGTGCTGAACAGAAAAATGTGTAACTCGATAAAGATGTAAGTGGACAGTACTGACTTTGAACTCTAGAAAGGCAATTTTCAAAGCACCTGTGCATGTTTGGTTTACAAGTTTATGTCATTTTCTTAACAATGACAACAAAAATTGAACAAATGCACAACGCCCAAGTAAAGGAGAGTCACGGTCCCCAGGATTTGAACCAATTCTGGAAACTACGTTTTAAAAGCAGACCTTGCCGTCTAGAGGTACTACAGAGGGCAGTGGCGAGGGTGTTTTGGAACAGCAGCACCTAGAGAAGTGTGAAGAGGGAGGAGGATGCTGTCAACCTCGCCATCAGTGAGTCTGGGTACCCACTCTTGGGTGTGAAGCTGCAAAGCTGGTTTATTGGGTGCGATTTCTCAGGGCTGAGCAAAACCAGAAGATGGAAATGACTTGAGGCAGAGGGAAAAGTTCAGTTACTTGACCTCCCCAACTGTAGCCGCCCTGTGCATAAAAGTCAACATGACTTTGGGGACATCAAGCACAGGCTGCCTGAGATGCTGGCTCTGGGGCATTGTCTAATGGAAATGGGTACAGATTGACCTGCCACTATTGAAGTGGGGTGGGGACAGGGGAATGCCACCCACTCAGCTTCTCTTTCACCCTCCCCTCCCCTGTGGACCCTTAGAGAGGGCCCAGAGCCCCTCAAAGCCCAGGGTGAAAATCATTGAGCTGGGTACTCATCCCTGTTCCACCATGTCTTAACTGCGTGACCTTGGACAAGTCACCCCTTTATGCCCTCTGTGAGACAGTGAGTAATTTATATGATCAGATACAGTAGTGTACACTAAAGACCTGGCCCATGCCTGGCCCAGCACCTGCAGCCAGGGTGAGGACTGTGATTCCGTGCCCGTTCCTTAGAGGGCATGGAGCAGGGCCAACAGGCAGATAAAAGCTAAAATGTGCTCCATGGTCCACTTCTATGGCTGCCTGCAAATCCTGTCGCCTGCACAAGCAACCCTGGTGGTTCTCACAGCAACTATGTAATTGTAGCGATAACGTGTTGTAGACTGGATTCCTCAGGAAACAGGCAATGGAATGAGCTGGTGCACTGGCAGGAGCTGGGAGGGTGTCCAGACCCTTGGGTATGGGGGTGGGGAGGGGGAGCTGGCTAGGGAGGAGCCCGGCTGTTGTACAGGCTCAACCTGAGGTGGCTCTCTGCAGCTCAGGCAATTTCTGGAGAAAGGGACTGATGGTGGAAGGTCATCCTTCTGAGTGGGGTGGGGGTGGGGGACGGGACAGGATGGGGGATTTTATTGAAGAGGGGCCAGGTGGCGCTCCACCACATGGTGATAACTGTCCTTAACATCATCATCACCGCTTCTCTGCTTGACTGTGACCTTCTTGGGGACAACGGGGCCAGCTCTAGACTTGCCCACTGTTGTCTCCATGCCCAGCTCCAAGTGAGACTGTGGCTCTTGGGAAAGCCGTCAGTGTCTATGTGCCCGATAGATCAATGGCAACCTTTTATGTGCGTCGTTTGTATAAGTGTTCTGTCCACAGCCTCGGCCACAGGCATTATGAGGAGATGGAGGGTCAGGGAGGTGAGTGACCTGTGGGGCAGGCCAGAAGCAGGCTGCCGCTCTGAGCACAGGGTCCTGCAGGCTGCAGTGTGCAGGATCCTGTGACCATGTGGCCAGCGTGGCCAAGGTGGTTGGCGCAGATGATCAGATCTGTGCCTTGGCCACCCCTCCGGGACCTCTCACATCCCCGCCGTGACTTGGTGTCCTGGTACCAACTTACCAGGAAGCCAGCCTCTTTCTGAGCCTCTCCCTTCTCTACCCCTGCTCTGCTGTCCTGTGCTGCTCCCTGCCCAAGCCTGGCTCTGGGGATAGGACATGATGAGCAGGGAGACATGGAGCTCACTGGAACAGAGTCAACCTGAACAATCACAGCGCTGTGGGCAGGTATAGGTTGAACATCTCTAATCCGTAAACCTCAAATCCAAACGGTTCCCAAATCCAAAAGCTTTTGAGCACTGACATGGTGCTACAAGTTGAAAGTTCCACATCGCACAGCTTTCCAGCATACCCAGAGGGCAAGAGTTCCTCCAGTCCCCTTCAGCTGCAATAAAACTTTTCTTCACGTGTCCTCATTCCTTTATCACCACAAAGGGTTCTAAAATGACACCTGTGCAGGCCAGATGCACAACCAGGTCCCTCCGGATGCCTCGCATGGGCCAAGACCTCCATGCATTACCTGCTATTTTTTTTTTTATTGTTGTTGTTTTCTTATTCTCTGTTCCACAATGTAAAAGCCTAGCAGATACTCCTGTGGGTAATGGCAATAAGAGAAAGAGGAAGGTTTGCCTCTGTCCGTAGCCCAGGAAGCCACGCTGTCGGAGATACTGGACAGGGGAGGGTGAGGAATGTCTCACTGGGGTGTGATGTGCAGTTGACCACCATCCAGAGTCCGAAGAAACTAAAGGATACACTTGCTATTCCAAACTGAAGAAGTTAATGGGAAACAGAAAAATGCTGCATGAAGCTAAAATTACCTTTAAGGCTATTTGTATGAGGTGTATATAAAACATAAATGAATTTCATGTTTACACTTGGAGCCTATCCCCCCCATATCTTGTCGTATATATGTGAATATTCTAAAACCTGAAAAAAAACCAACCCAAATTCATAACACTTCTGCTCCCAAGCATTTCAGATAGAGGATGCTCAATCTGTGCTTTGATTTGAGAAATTTCTGGAGGAGGAGGAGGTTGAGGGATATTGATCAGAGAACATTTGAACAGCAAGGCTGAGGGCCCAGGACAAAGGCACAGGTTGGTCAAACACAGGCCTTCAAACAAACAACTATAAGGCCAGCTCAATAATCTCTCCTGGACTCAGTTTGCTAATCCATTCAATGGGAACAACAGCATTTCCTTCATTAGATTGTCCCAAAGATTAAATCAAGTTCCATTTGCAAAGGGTCTGGTACTTAGTGTTGGAGAAATCTTAGTTCCCACTATTTTATTCTCCTGCAAGGAAATAGAGGTTCTGAGAGCTTTCTTGGGGCCTCCTTCCTCGGCAATGTCTTGGAAAGAAGAAAGGAGGAAGGGCCAATGGAGCAGGAGCAAAGACAGCCCTGTGTTTAGGTGGAACAAAATGCACTGAAAGCTCCAGATCGAGCTACTGTATGGGAATAATTATGGCTGCTATTTTGGTGCATTTGTTTAATAATGTTAATTTGACGACAGCCTGATATTATAACATCCTCTCCCACACAGGGGTGGCTTAGTTCCCTAGTCACCAGAATCCATTTGCATTTTTTCTGTGGGGTTTGAAGCTGGGAAGCTGGTGATTCACAGCTGGAGGGTGGGGGGAGCTCCAGGAAAGCCCCCCCTGCACGTGGGGGCAGGAGAAGTGGGGGGCGTTAGCTCCTGGCAGTGTCACCCCGCAATGGGGAGAACTGGAAACCTGCCCCAGCCTCCCTGGGAGCAACCTTGTCTGGGCCTCTTCCACCCTGGCAAAGAAGGGGCCATTCTTGAGCCATTTTAATCGGGCAGACTTCCGGGAGGAGAACTTGCAGTGTGGTTGTGGAACTTCCTTGGAGCAGAGAGAAAGTTCAGGGCTGGGAGGATTAACATGGCAGTTGCAACTGGGAAATTTGTGTCAGAAAAGGAAAAGAAGATCAAAGAATGTCTTCTGGGGGAGGGCTGGCAAAATGTTACTAGTGGATGTTGCTGGAAACAACCCAAGTGTCCATCCACTGGCAACTGGATGCGTCCATACCACAGGACACCTGCAGCTGCAGAATAGAAGGAGGACCGAGGTGCAGAAGCAGATTGGGTGAGGGGTAGTTCCTCTGGACAGCAGAATTCTGCTAAAAAATGAGCAATGAATGGTATCAGACCAACACTATTTTGCAACCACTAATAAAATAACAAACGTGGGCCAAGACATCAATGACCATTAACTTCACAAAAGATGCTGCAGGCCTCCCAAAGTTTTATGGCCAGCAGATCAGACCTGCTTCCAATTAAGCCCTAGAGCCACCTACCAATTCATGGGAATTGGAAGGAACAGAAGAAAATATTCATCCACACCATGGGGATCCAGTCAGAAAATTCCAAGCTATGGGAGAGTCCATGGAACAACCAATGGAGGGTAAGGAGGAGGCTCCCAGAGAGGAAAAGAAACACAGGAGGCAAGAACAGCCTGGGCAATGTGAGAATGTGACATGGCTCTTGAAAAATGAAAACAGACACGTGTGCATATTTTAGACAATAACTGGGAAAATCTGAACATTGAACTAGATATTTGATGAAATTAAGAAATTATTGTGGGGCTGGGGATGTAACTGAGTGGTAGAATGTTTGCCCTGGGTTCCATCCTCAGAAAGAAAGAAAGAAAGAAAGAAAGAAAGAAAGAAAGAAAGAAAGAAAGAAAGAAAGAAAGAAACAAAGAAAGAAAGAAAAGAAAGAAAGAAAGAAAGAAAAGAAAAGATAAAGAAAAAGAAATTTTGTTATGTCTTGAAGTGTATCCTTGGTGGTATGATATTAAAAGAATCCTTATTTCTTGCAGATGCTGGGCTGGAAGCTCCCCTTCTACCCTTCCCCTGTGGCTGGGAGGAAGAACAATCCTGCTTCCTCTCCTTGCTCCTCCCTCCCCCCTGCAGTGGCCTGATATTTGCATTCCATGACCACAATCTTGTTCTTCTCTGGGGCTCCCCACGTATCTGATATCTTAGCTAAACTTCATACATTTGGGAGTATCGTCTGGGTGCCTCTGGTTGGGGGCAGGGGTTGGGGACTCATTGCTTGAGTTTGCTTGAGTTTTGCCTGTAAAATCTAGTCTTTAGAATTGGGACAGAGCCAGGAGTAGAGCCTAGAGATGCCTTTATCCATCTCTCCTCTTTATAGCAATGAAAAAGCTGAGGTCCCCAGGAAATCAGGCCTCTGTGTAAGGTTCACCGCTTCCCTGGGGCTAGCAAGGAAAGGGTCCCTTGTGTGAACATCTTTAGGGTGGGGCCACCCAGGCAGAGAATCAGTCCTTGAGCAGAAGCACAGGACATCCTGGTTTCACTTAAGCATCAGAAAGCTGAGGCAGGTCAGGGAGGGTGTGATCTGTCCAAGGTCACAGAGCGCAGGTATAGGATCCCAGGCCAGGGATGCGAGAATCCAGAGACCTTAGCTCTGAGAGAACCAATGATTGTGGCCCCAGCCCCTGTCCCAGGAGACAAGGATCCTGGGTACCCGTCTGATTCCCATCAACCGCTGCACACATGGAACCCAACTGCAAAGGTACTCACCTCTAGGGGAGCACAGGTCCAGGGGGGCTGCTGGGACTCTAGCTTGGCTCTGGTTCACCACCTCCACTTCCAAGGGGACTGTTGGGTCTGCATGGTGCTCCTGAGCCTCACTCCTCCCACGCCCCAGGGAACAGGAGCCATGAAGCTGGGCCCACGCGCAGCACCAGTGGGGCCCTGGCCTTTGCTTGCTGGAGAACAGGCATGTTCTGCAGAGGCCACATGTTCATCCACCCCTGTGCCCACTCCCTACTCACAGTGGTGAGTCCTGAAGGCTAACTGATTTCCCAAGTGTCACATTAGTATGTAAAGGTGCATTTGCCAGGTGTGGGTGACAAACCTGCTCTGTGTGCCCTGCCCATCGGCTGCACGCATTCAGAGGTGAATGAGCCAATTTGCTAGGACCTTAAGGTGAAATACCACTTTCCCCTCTGTTGTCTGCGCTTTTCCCACTTATGATGGTTATTTTTACACACCTGAGCCACGGGGCCCAGATATTTGGTCCAACCTTTTTCTGGATTTTTCTGTGAGGTGTTTTCTGGATGTCATTAACATTTAAATGAGTTAAATGTTGACATTGAGAAAAGCAAGTTATCCTCCGTAATGTGGGTTGGCCTCATCCAATCAGAGAAGGTCTCAATAGAAGAAAGATGGGGGACTCCAGGACAATGAAGTTTTCTGCACAGTCCACCTCTGGACTTGAACTACAGCCACAGCTTGCCAGCCTCATCCATCAGAATTGGCTTGGACTCACCAAACCTCCACAATTGTGCAAACCAATTCCTCAAAATAAATCTCTTTTTCTCTACATAGATATCCTGTTGTTCTGTTTTCCCAGAGAAGCCCACTAGATCACCTTTACCTGGGGACAAGGGACAATCACTCCCCTTACATGTGGTCCTTTGGGGACACCTCTGAAAGTTTGTGACACCTGGGGATTTGCCTCTGATTCCTCCCCTTCAGGTCTGGTGATGTTGGGTAGGGAAATGTCATGATTCACCCACAGGGTTTGAAGGAGGGCTGAGAGTTTCAGGTGTCAGGGACCCAAAGTCAGAATGGTTTCCTCTTGATGGCTGGGAATGATATTCATTCCATAATCCACAGTACTTTGGCATATGACTCCATCCCACCCATCTATTGAGAGTGAGAAGAACCAAACCACTAGATTTTTTTTTCCCACAGCATTTGAGGAAACATAAGATCAGAAAGTACCAAGGAAGAGGCCCTTAGTGTACGATTTCTGAGATGAGTTTATACTTCTGTATGTATGATAAAAATCATTTGATTGTGGAGAAACTACATCATAGGCCCTGGTTCTGAGATTGATTTACAGATGGGAAATGAGACAGCCCTCAGGAAACAGTTATCAGTACATCCCTCCGCCCCCAGGAGAGAAGAAAATGACCTGTCCCTAAGAAGCCTGCAGACTGCCTGTTCCCAGGGCAAGGACGCCTTGAGGTGGCCACTCCTCCTCCAGGCTGGTAAAACGCCATCCGAATGATGTCACAGTCAAAAATCAGCCTGTGTTTAGGAGTGGGTTCTATTTTTTCCGTGTGCACAAAAACAAGCCTGGTACAGTGACAGAGAGAGAGTATTTTAGAGAGAGAAAAGGACATCTTAGGAGCTAATCACAACGACAGAAATTGGAGTAGACAGCATCTAGACCATCGTCCAGCTTGGAATTGCTTCCCCATGGCCTCCAAGCACACTGGTTCCTTTGCTTCAGGTGGCACCGTGGCTTGGGTGTCATTCTGCCAACAGTAACCGAAGAACCGAGGATCACTGCAGGGTGCCGATGGCGTGGGAGCTGGCCTCCCGGTTGCTATCAGTTGATAGGCCAGGGTTGAAAAGTCATACACAAGAGCAAAATGAACCAACATTAGAGTCATGAGCAGGTGTGTGGGAATGGGCTTGGAAGCCATTTCCACCAAGCTCCTCAGAGGGAAGGGCCTTCAAAGGGAAACGTGGCCCCTATATGCAGGGACAGTACCAGGACCAGCAGGAGGGGTTGCCCAAGGGACCTGGTGAGTCGGTGGTTGGTGTCTTTTCTCTTCCCTCTACCACGCTGAAACAAATAGCATAATCCAGCTATGAACCAACCTGCCTGCTGAGGGGCGAGTCGTGTTCGCTCCCAAATTCTTATATTGAAGCCCTAATTCCCGATACTTCAGAATGTGACTGTGTTTGGAGACAGGACCTTTAAGGAGGTGATTAAATTAAAATCAATCATCTAGTTAGTTGGTGTGGGCCCTAATCCAATTGGCTGGTGTATTGGTGTATTTATAACAGGGAATCTGGACATACCAAGAGACCTCAGGGGCACATGGGCATGAAGACCATGAGAGACACGGCAAGAAAGGAGGCCATCTGCAAGCCACGCAGAAGGCCTCAGAAAAAACCAGTCCAGCCACAACCTGACCTTGGACCTCCAGCCTTGGGAGCTGTGAGAAAGTAAATTTCTGTTGTTTGAGCCCCTCGGTCTTGGTGGTTTCTGGCAACCAGACCTGACTAAAACGCTGCCTTTCCCTAGGCGCCTGCTGGGTGGTTTCCCGTACCTTTTGCCAGAGACTTCCACTGTGGCTTTGTACCTAATGGCATCTCAAAGAGCAAAGCAGACACAGCAAAAAATACACAGCAAAGAGAGCATGATATTGTTTTTCTACCTAAAACCTGAAAATCAAAAATGTACAAGATGAGCCAACACCTGGAGAATGGACGGGCTCAGGGCCGGCAGAGCCTCCTCCACCATCTTTCTCCTGGGAGCTTCACAGAAGGTGTTTCTAGCCTCCTAGCTAGGGTTCCCCCAGGACTACAGGTGTCACACGGCCTGGTAGGCTGGAGGCATCTGACTTGCCTACTTATGTCATGTAACCAGGAGGCAGATGCTCACCTGCATTATGGTTCGAAGATTCTGTTCACAGGCAACCTTGGGAGGGCAGCTGAACAGTGTGAGCCTGGCTTGTTTAGGCTCAAAATGCACCAGGTATTGCCAAATCCAGCTCCAAATCCCAGGTAGCTCCTTTGAAAGCTGCCTTGTACATAGGTGGTACAGACACCTGTTTATGTGATTAGATTGTAGGGCCTTCAATGGGACATATGGCCCTTGTACCTAGGGACGGTACCCCCGGGACCAGACATATTGCCTGGTACTATTGACTCAGACCAACCAATACTCAAATTCTCATTGCCAGAGTCACTCTTTGGGTTAAGGCATTAAAGGCCCCTGTTGAATATGTTATTAAGGGGCATGCTATTAAGACAGCCGTTCACACCTCTTTGTGAGTTCATCAGCATGGCCTCAGACCCAGCCTTAGTGCCTGGTTCAGTGCTGCTGGGCTCTGGAGGATGAGAAGAGGAAAGGGGGTCTGCAGGCAGATGTGTTTTATGGAGGGAGGTATAGGAGAAAGCATGTAGGGGGGAGGGCCTGCTACACTTTTCAGAACCAGCCAGGCCTCCCTATCAGAGTCATTTTTTGGCCCAATGGCCCAGATGATGAACGTGAGGGCCAGGCCAGTTGGCAAACACTCTTGTCTGGTTGTTATGTCAGGAACTTGGCATCTCAGAACTGGCCTTGGCTGGGGCGTGAAGTTGGGAGTGAGTGAATAAATACACAACTAGAACGCCATTCTCTCCCCGGCAGGGGATGCAGCCGAACCACAGCTGTGATTGGCACCCCAGAGGCAAGGCTTTACCTGCACTCTCAGCCAATCAGCATGCTCCCTGGCTCCAGGGTCCTGACATCCACGTGGGGCGTGAGAGCTACTCTAGGAGAAGCAGGGAGAGGATGTGGTCAAATAACAACAGCTAAGCAGGGGATGGCCTGGGCTTGCCAACCACAGGTTTGGGGCTCAAGGGCCCGCAGGGGAGGAGGGGAAGGGCTGTCTGGCTGTCCTCAGTCCAGGCAGGGAGGTGGCGGGGGTTCAGCAGGGAGAAGATGACATCTGGTCATAGTCGGGGCACTTGAGCAAGGCTGGGTAGTTGCTGTTCATCTGCAGGGAGGCGTCGCTGGAGATGTCGGAGGGGCTGCGGCCCCGGATCCAGGCATCTGGGTGCAGGAACTGACCCGAGTAATCGGAACAGTTACTCAGACGTGGACGGTAGAAGCCCGGGTGCGGCCTATACATGTCCTCGGCGGTGTACCTCTTCATGAACAGGTACACGGACATCACCCCCGCACTCTACAGCAAGGAGAAAGCAGAGGAGAGTTCACTGCTGAGGCCTGGCTGGGATCCCCCTGCTGGAGTCTGAACAGGAGACTGCCATGGGGGAGCTCTGTGGGGTGGTCAGTGGGTGTGGGGACAGAAGTGGGCCTGGGAGACATCCCAGATAGAGGAGCCCAGGGAAGGCCAGAGAGTGGCACATGCTAAGCATGAAAAAGAGACATGAAGTGGGTGGTCCAGGATGCTCCTGGAATGCTTTCCTTCTCCTAGCCCTGCAGGGCAGTGCCCAGCCCCACCAGGCCCATTCTGACACAGGACACGGTGGGCAGGTTACCTCTGTTAAAAGGAAGGAGATGGCAGCAAAGGCAAATGACCATCCATATTTGTAGTTGAAATAGGTCTCTGCATCCTTGGTCCTGTTGAGCATCTCGTCATTGATGCTGGAGATGTAGAGCACCAGGCCCACCACAAGAGAAAGGCCTGGAGGAAGACAAGGGAGCGAAGGGGACACTCAACACAGAGGCCCAGGAGCTTGCTAATGTGGCACCCATCAGGAACAGAGCTGCCGGCCTTCTGGTCACAATGCATTCATTTTGGAGTTCAAGGGCAAGCAAGAACTTGGGTACTGAGGATCCTGTCTAGACCAACACCTTCTAGGTAGCGGCAGATAGCTGCAGCTAAGAAAGCTCCCTGTCCAGCCACCCTCCCGAGGGGTGGACAAACCCAGTGGTCCTCCTTCCGCTGCTCATATCTGTCAAACATACCTGCCTGAGCCCCAGCCCTGGACATGCTTGGTCACTGTCCTAAAAGCTTCCCAGGTGACACTAATGTGAACCAACATGGAGGTGCATACCCTGAGCTAGCAAGTGGCTTCTAGAAAACAGAAGAGGATGTTCCCTGAGCAGGATGCCAGGCCTCCAGCCCTCTCTCCAGGAGCTGGTGGTGCACATCACCGTGGCAACTACTGATGTGGCCAGGGGTCTGTGCAGCCCACCGAGCACAGGGTGTGGCCTGAGATCTTTAGGCAAAGGACTAAAGAGTATGCCAGATTCTGGCCAGCATTTAACTGGGAGGCCACTGGGGCCCAACTCCTACTGCCATTGTGTAAATGACTGCCTCAGGCATCAGTCCCATCAATTAGTAACTGTAATTGAATCAAGACATAATTAATTACTCTGCTGAGCTGTTCGGTTTTGATTCTATTCACATTATTATATGAAACTCGGGCATCTCAAAGGATGAATATTAAAGTGAAATAGATGCGATTCAAACCTTTCTAAATAGCTAACTTGTGTCTGAATCATTAATGTCCACAAACGCCACTCTCTATTGTTGTCAAAACAACTTCATGTGGCCCAGCCCAATCCTAGATTTCTGGGCCTGTGGCCCACTATTTAAATCTCAGGATTCCCAATAGCCTTGGTGGTGTGAAGTTCACAGAAGGAAAGGCAGAGAGCTGAACTGTGCATCTGTGTCTCTGAGTAGGTGGAAATATCACCATGTGAAGATTAGGCTGGTGATATTGCAGATGCTCCCTAAATATTTGTTGGATTGATGGATGGAAGGGCAGAAAACTGGATTAACAGATGGAAGAGTGGCAGATGGGTTGGTGGGTAGATTGAAGAATGGATGGACGAATTGACAGAAGAAAGAAGGTTGGGTATGTGGATAGATGGATGGATGGATGGAAAGAGAAAGAGAGAATGGCTCTTTGTCATTTGGCAATCTGACTGCCACCTGGCTACCAAGCTATGTTGACAAGAAAATATTGAAAAAGGATCCTAAAGTGACTTGGAAGTCATGTGGCAGTCATAATGCACAAGAGCTCCTTCCTGTCCACCTGTCCATTCATACATCATTTAAACCACCCACCCATCTTCCACCTGATCACCTCCTCCCCAGCTTCCTCTCTCCAATCAACCAGTTCAGAACACCTAAAACACACACCCTGAGAGTCACTTTTTTGGCCCAAGTGATTATCTTCAAAAGAAAAGGTCTCCATGAAAGTGCACAGGTCACCCTGAAGGAGAGAAGAGTGTACCCACTTTCCCTTCTCTCTCCACACACTCCCTGGGAGTAACCTCATCGATTTCCATCTCTAACAGCCTTCTAGATGTCACCTGGACATCTCAAACTCAGCATTTGCCACCTGAAATTCATGAACTTCGCCCGACTTTTCTCCTTCTCCTGTGATCCCTGGATCTCTGATGTGATATTCCACCTACTCAGAGCCCAAGCAGGAAACTGGCATGCACCCGTGACTCTGCCCTTGAATGTCTAGCCCTCGTCCTCTTGAGTTTACTTCCCAAATGTCACTTGACCCTCCCCATTTCTCTCTGTTGCCCTGGCCATTTCTCCTGTGCCCCCCATAAGGAGTGATGATCCTATTCCACTCCCCTCACATGTTGCCTTTTCGATTCCCTCCAGGTCTTCCACCCCAGCCTCACTTCTTTCCCTAATTCCTACTCACTTCCAGCTCATCCTCCATCTACCTGCGGCTCTCCCGCCATCTTTCCTGACTAACCCTTGGCCTGAGCTGTGGCTTCTGCTCTTGGCCCCGCCGCAGTCCTTGCTGGCTCTGATCATGGCCCTTTCTATGCCGGGGTCTGGTTCCCACCTACTTGTCTGTATCTCCACTGTGCAGTCCTGTTTGTAGGCTGTGATGCCAGCACCTAGAATAAGGCCTGGTAGATACCGTGACTGACTGAAGTACAACCCGGTGCCAGGCTAGGAAGGTAGGTCCATGGTGAAGGGGCCCTAGTGGGCCCTGGGTATGGGATGTGGTGGGTAAGCAAAGAGCTCAGCAAAAGTCTCCTGAGGATAGCTGAGGACTAGGGAGTGAAGGAACATAGATACAAAGGCAGATAGTATTTATTTTTTAGGCCAAAACACGATGACATCAGCCCCTTCAGGAACAGGGGTCCTCATCATCAGTGGGAGCTAGAGAGGAAATACCCCGGGTTCCTAGCCTGGCTCTGCCCCCACTCCAAAGCCTCTTTGCTCTTCTGGAAGGTCACAGATGGGCCTGGGGCCACCAGAAGCCTCCTCCAGCCCTGACTCAATTCTGCCTGGTTCACTGACTTGTTCTGTTTCCAGCGCCAGGAGCTGACCCACGGTCATGACCAGGACTTCCTGAAGCAGAGCCATTCAGGAGTTAAATATCAAAAGCCCAGCGTGCCTGAAAAGGAAAAAAAAACAGTACTTACCCGAGAGGATAAAGAAGATGCCAGAGACAAAGGCCAGTATTGTCCGGTGGGGACGGATGTGTCCAATGTTGCTCAGGATAAACCCGATGAACATGAAGAAGAGGCTGACCAGAGGGAATGGCGTGGCTGAGCGGATCATTTCTAATTAAAGGGACAAAGGAAGAGCCTGTCAGCCTCTAGCAGTCTTACCCAAGACTCCTCATCCCAAGTACAGTGTTCTGGAAGTATCTAACCAGGGTCCTCAAAGCTGCATGACCCATGGGGTGGCCTGGGGACCTCCCAGCCCTCGGAGGGCTTTTGTCTCTGAGGCAGGGCCAGAAGGTCTGACTTCAAGTGACAACATATTCAGGGTCTTCTCTGGGCATAAACTACTTCCCTCCCGGGTGTCTACCCTGCTGGCTATATGGTAGCTATGAAAGGACCTGGTCACGACATCTTGTTTTTTCTCTCAGGGACACCCACCATTTTAATGGGCAAGGGGCTGTCCTGAACAGTATAGGGGAACAGTATAGGGGAAGCCACTGGCTCGTCTTCTTCAACCTATGATTACTTGGGGCACAGTTCTATTGTATAGTAAAGACTTTGATCTTTCCCCCAGTTTCCTGGGAGAGAGCATCTAAATCCTTGGAATTTCCCAAGTGACAGGAGTGTCTTTGCTGATCACGAAGGGCCCCTGAGTACACCTAAGTTTATGCTAACGGGTGACGCAGGATGAGGTCTGGAAAGAGCAGCCACATGATTGGAGGTTTGGGGGTTTCAGCCATGGGAAGGGAGGGGGCTAGATGTTGAGTTCAATGATTCAATCAGTGGTGCCTACTTAATTAAACCCAACAAAAACTCCGGACGCCAGAACTCAGTTGAGCTTCCTGGGTGGTGACTGCATCCACGTGTCAGGACAGTGATGTATTCTGATTTCATCAGGAGAGGATGCTGAAGTTTGGGAGGATCTGTGTTTGGGATCCTGCCAGACTTTGTCCTGTATGTCTCTTTGTTGGACTGGTCCTGATTTGTATTTTTTATAATAAAACCGTAATGGCCAGTATAACACTTGCCTGAGTTCTGTGCATCATTTTAGCAAAATGTTGAATCTGGGAAGCCATGGGAACCCCCAGATTTGTAGCCAAATGACTACAAGTGCAGGTGGACTAGGGTGTGTGTGTGTGTGGTATCTGACGTAAGGGCAGTCATGTTGGGGACTGAGGTCTTAAACCTGCGGAGTCCATGTTAACTCTAGGCGATTAGTACAGGGCCCCTCCATGGACTTTCATGAAGCCCACGAAGATTCAAAGTGCTGATTCAAAGAGATGATTTACAGTCTGAGGAAGAATGTGTCGAAGTTATATGCAAGTACTGTGCCATTTTATATACGAGACTGAGTGTTCCCAGATTTTTGTATCTGCGAGGGACCCTGGAACCAAGCTCCTTTGACTGTTATCAAAATTATTTTGCACCATTGCAAGCTCCCTCTGGGATCAGAAGTAATATGTGAGCTCGAGGTCATGAGTCAGTCCCTTTGCAGTCCAGAGAGATTAATTCAGTTTCTCGGGTATGAACACACTCTCAACTGCTGGGGTCATAAGGCATGGAGATGCAAATGACCTGTCTCCACCCCTGGAAAATTAATCTGCAGAACAAGTGCTAGTGCAGTAGGCTAAGACTAAGCCCCTTGGCTCTTGACAATATGTGGGTCACCCTGACTTTCTTCTGCCTTGCTCCCCTCCGTCCAGCCAGTGGTCCAGGTTAGAAAGTTCAAGACACGTACTTAGAACATTGACCGTGGACTCGGACGTCAGCTGGGAGTTCATGGGCATCACATATTCTATGGTGAAGCAGCGTCCCCGTTCCTCCCCTGTGGAGACAAGAATTATTTATATTTCTAGGTTCTTCATGAACATGGATTTGAGCTTAGTACATTCCAATGGTATTTCCAAATGCTTCTAAAATCTTTGATTTGCTGTATCTTTGCACCTGGACTGAATATAAGCCCTAGGGTCCCAAGCTGGTGACCTACCCACAGCAAGGGTGGGGACATGTCCTGACATCACATCCTTCCTGGAGGATGGTCCTGAGCACCATGAGCTGTATGCTAAGAGGTTAGTACTGTGAGTGGCACGCTGAGCAAACACCCCTCTGTCTCATTGCTTCTGGACGGGGGTTGGGGGGACACGGTGGTGCATGGCTGGCTTAGATTCATAAGGGCAGGTGTCACAAAACAAGTCCTGGTGACTTCAAACTCTGCTTCAGTAGAGCCTGATGCCACACAGTCTGGGGCAGTGGAAGATGAAGTCAGAATGGGAGACCCAACAAGCGACCAGGAAGCCAGGCCTGCTAAATCCCATCCAACCACCATCTCGCCCTACACAGAGGCCCCACCTGGAAAAGCCCAGTGACCACACTGTGGCGGTCCCAGCTTGCAGCCAGTCTTGCAGGACATGGGAATGCTTTTCTTGTGCAGACTGGAGCTGGGCCATGATAAGGGCATAAAGAACAGAGCTCTTGGAATAGCAAGTCTAGGGTGCCAGGGAAGCCCTAGTGAACTGAAGGGAGGCCCAGGTAGGTAGGTAAGTAGGACCAAAACGGCCACCATCCCACAGAACCCAAGGACCTGCTTTGTGTTTTGTGTGTGTCACTTCAGCGACAGAGGAACAGACAACTGCTTAGTATTTCCCATTCTGCAAGCTAGGGGAGACTGACTTAACCTCCCAGATCTGATTCGTGGTATCTTCCTTTGTAAGGTGGAAGCCACGCAAGCGTGCCTCGCAGTGTTGGAGGGTTACAGGATCCGCAGCTCAAGGAACCCAGAGGCACCCGGGCGATTTAGACCTGCGGGCCATCCTTGGTCTGCCTGGGAGGCGGGGCGTGGGAGGGCGGAGCTTCGGGAGCCGCGAGGGCGGGCTCAACGGGATATCCAGATGGAGAACCTGGTCGCGTGCTGGGAACCGGGTCCTGGTCGCGGCAGCCAGCGCCTTGCAGAGTCTGTGGGGCTTCTCTGTGACAACTGTCTCCTTTCAGCATCTCTTCCCTGGGAGGAATGACTTGGGGTGGGTTTTCCCAGGGGCAGGGCTGCTGCCCTTACCTGCCAGGAAGCAGACCCGCCAGAGGCCCGAGTGCAGGGACATCTTGACCTCGGTGCTCTGGTTCTGGGGCAGGATCACGCCTTCCTCCAGGTACAGCCAGTAGTCGGTGCTGACTGCAATGCCCAGGAGGCCCAGGCCGCAGACGGCGAAGACGCTGCTCAGCAGGGTCAGGGCTTTCCTGCCGCAGGTGCTCATCTTCCCGGCTGCTGGCTGGATGCTGGACAGCAGGGTGCTGGCTCTGGGACAGGAAGGGAGGGTGAGAAGGCCAAGATGAGGAGCAGTAACTATGACTAAAGACCCCCAGGTAACTCCCTGATGCTGGGTCTCTGGACCAGGGGACCCCCTTCTCCTCTGCCCCTCAGGAATTCACAGCTTGCAAACCACCGTTCATTCATTCAGCATTCAGCCACCCATTGTGCCCAAGGAGCTGCAAAGATGAACAGGACTCCACCCTTGCCCTTGGAGGGTCCCATCTAGAAGAACAAAGCCGCCGTCTACCGCAATCAATTAAGAGCAGCCCAGCGAGGGCTATGGTAGAGCCAGCAGACAGCAAGAAGGGAGGAGAGAGCTCTGCTGGGTGGGCTCCTGGGTTGAGAAGGATTCTGAGGCTCAGAGGCCCTCTGGCAGCAGCAGGTTCCAGAGAGTGGCAGCAGTCCCAGAAAGAGACAAGGGGCAGAGAAGTATCTGGGGGAAAGGATCTTTCTCATGTGACCCTAATCTGTTGTAGGACTGGGTCAACACATGTAAGGAAGCCACACCAGAGGCCAACTTCAATGGGCCTCTTAAGTCCACCCCAGTCAGAAGTGGTCTGACTCTTGCCTGCAGAGGGTATCATAGTGCTGGGAGCCAGCTCTGAACCATCCAGCAAGAAGCTGGAGAGTCTGTGCAAGGTGAGCCCTGAGCCTACCTACCACTGCCTGCAGAGGCCAAGGGCTGTGCTCAGAGTTGCGCTCAGGGCGGGGAAACAGCGAGGAGCCAGGCAGGTGGATGCCAGCACCCCTGGAGCCCACGGCCCAGCTCAGGCTCCTGCACTCTGGCTGCAATCTGGAATCACCGAGGGATGTCTAAAAATCCCCGTCCACTAGTCTTCACTGGGGTCTGAGCAGTGGTGTTTTGAACATGTTCTTAGGTACTTCTAATATGAAACTGTTTTTTTTTTTTGTTTGTTTGTTTGTTTTAAAAACTTGCAAAGCCCTGCATCATAGTTCTTAAAGAATCACATTGCATTCTATGTAAAAGGTTGGAAAACCTGTTTGGCTCTGCCTATTCTAGAATTTTCCAAACTTCCTTGACCACAGAACGGCATCTCCATTGTGTTCTGTGAGACCCACTCTAGGAACCATGCTGCCTTCCATGAGGAATAAAAAGACCTGCTCTGTCCACGCCACAGAATTGCTGGGGTGTTGACTGCAATGGCAGAAGTCCCTGTTTTGAAAAATCGGAAGCACGGTCCTGGTGTAGGGTATTATTATTAAGCAACAATGGACTAAGCCCCTGCTTCTTGCAGAGCAGACAGATCAGAGCTCTTGAAATATGACCGCTGCTGCTTGGCGGAAGCTGAGCAGCCAATTTTAACGTTAAGCTTGGCAGAGAGCTGAGAAAGATTTGGGTCTTGGAGATTTGGAAGGATGGAAGTCGTGGGGAGATTGGATCTGAATGTATAAAAGCAAGACATAAAAGAAGAGGTTGAAAGTGACCTTGCCTGCTAAACTCTGCAGCAGCAGACCCCAAAGCCTGGAATGTGCTTAGGAAAACCCCCAAAGTCTTATCCCTTCCCAGAGTGTGTAATCAATTCATAGACCTCCACAGGGGGTGGAAGTAACTTTCTTATTCATTCTAAAGTTCTATTCTATGTTTCTATTGTCTCATCGTATTTATTTGTAAATAAATAATATCATCTATCGAGTGCCAGTTAACTACCAGGCACCGTGCAAAGTACAATGTCTCATCAGGACCTCACAGCAATCTGGGAAGCAGGGAGTATCAGTCCCATTTCATGGATGGGGAAACTGGGGCTTAGAGATGCTAGTTAAGTTGTCTGTGGGACACTGTAGGTGCACAGCAGATCATGGATTTAAACCCAGGTCTATTTCCACATTCTATGCCCAGACTGCACCATCTTTTACTGAACAAATAAATGGCTTCAGGGAGTCTGGGGTGAAGGACAAATACCCAAAGTAGGTTGCTTAAGGAATCTGGAAATGGATAACACACAATACTTGGAAAAATTTCTTTGCTGCATGGCCCACAGTTACGTAAGGGCTATTGCGTGATACTTTGGGAGTCCCAGTTGGATGTCATCCGGCATATCCCCTGGGATCAGTGTCATGGCAGAGCACTATGACTCAGCATTTCTGATTCAGAAAACCACCATGCAGGGAAGCAGGACTCATACTTCCCTCAGCCCACACATGAGACACTCAAGTTCCAGGGTAGGAGTCCCTGAGATCACCCAGCCTGCTACTTGGAGGGACGAGAGTGCAAAATGTAAATATTTTGAACGCTGATCCAATACTTCTTTCTCTGTAGTGCATGGAGAATTACAACACAGTAAATGAAAATTACCTGTATGTTCCCTCTCTGGAAACACCACCATTATTAATCTCTTAGTTCATGGTTATGCAGTATTTTTCTCCCTATGTAATTGTGTATGAGTATCTACACATTCTTCCACCCAAGGCTGTGTCGAGGCCCTTTGGAGACACTCTGGTTGGGGATGGATTCCTAGTTCTTACAGAATCAGGGGAACTCGTTGCTTCTCCATCCTGTGAATCTCATCCCTCTTCTACTATGATTGTTTTTTCTTTAGGGGGAGAGGGAGACATTTTTATAATTTGCCACCCCAAGAAAACATGTTGACCCTCTCATGTTCAATGAACAAAGTTGACTGTGAAACCATATGTTTTATATCCGCTCAACTGCGTGAAAAATTTACAGACTGGGAAGAAATAAAACCAACATATTGACAGTGGATGCTTCAGGTAATAAGGTTATGTATATTTTATGCTCTTTATATTTTTCTGTGCTCAACAAAGATTCTAAAAGAACATGCATTATTTCTCTAGCTAGAGAAGAAAACTAAATTAAAGATTAGAGACATCAATTCTCCAACTCCCTTGCAAAACAAAAAACAAGGCTCTGGCTAACTCCTGGGTTGGGGACACCAAAATGCAGCATCACCCTTTGAAAACAGGGGTCTGGAAGCTTGGCAGCTTTGAGCTTTGTAAGATGATTACCGGTGCCATTACCTCTAAATATTAGCTTGTTAATTATCAGGAATTAACAGTTGCTAATTATCATCCACGGCTGGCAATTAGGGAGAAATGTCTTGTGGAGATTAAATCACTAATGGCACATTTCTCCTCCCAAGCCAGTGGTAAAAGGGCTTCAAAGAGTGCTTAGGGACTCCAGGGCAGGTGAGGTTAGGGGTACCCATGGAAACCCAGCTATGGGGCTTCTGGGGAGGAGGGATGGGGTTTAATTGCAGAAAAGGGGAAGGAAAAGAGAAGGACATACTCACACGCCCTGACCCCAGTCTCCTACTGGCCCCAGAAAGACCCTCCATACTGCTCTGATGAAGGGTTTGGGGATTCTTGACAAGGCTTTGCAGCCAGTGACAGCAGCTGCTCCTGTGAGCTGGTCCAGTGACTCAGTGTTGGCTGGCCAGTGCCCAGTAGGAGGAGCTGGTGAGCAGAAGACAGTCCCCAGTTGGCCTGTGACCCTGCTGCTTCCCACTAGGCTGTCCTTGTTATCTTCAAGGGTGGTTAGAAAGTGACCACCAATTTTTGACACTTCTCCGTTAAGAAGTGGGGTCCAGGTGTCCTTGCCTTTAGTGAGGAAGGTTTGTGATTTCACTGATGTTTAAGGTACACAGTAGCAAGGCCATGGGCTTTCAGAGGCTGGGTCATAAAAAGAGATGTGGCTTCCACCTGACTCCTGGGCGCTCACTGAGGGGAAGCCAGCCTGCAGGTAAGAAGCCCCCGAAGTCCCCACACTTCAGGACAGTGCTTCTCGGCTTCAGCCCTATTGACATTTGGGGCAGGATGATTCTTTATCGCAGGGGGCTGTCGTGTGTTGCAGGAGGTTTAGCAGCATCCTCACCCTCAACTCACCCAATGCCAAGAGTGACAGACAAAAATGTCCCTTTGGGGGCAAAATGTTCCTAGTTGAGAAACTGCCCAGGAGGCTAGGTGCAGATGCCCTGGTGGACGGTCCAGCTGAGCTTCCAGCCCACAGCCCACATCAGCTGCTGGTCATGGGCTTGAGCATTCCTGGATGAACATCAGGCCTGGATGAATGCAGCCCCAGACAACATCTGACATGAAAAACCACAAGTAAGAGCTGCCCAGCTGAGCACTCCCCAAATTCCTGACCCTCAGGTCATGGGCAAAACAAAACAGTTGTAGTTTTATGCCATTATGTTTCAAGGTAATTTGACACACAGCAGAAGTTACCAAAATAGCTTCTTTACTCACTTAATTAACATCTTCTCATGACCTAGATAGACTCTAAATCCAAGGTGTGGCTTTGCTCTGGATGTAACTTAGTGATGGAGGGCCTGCAGCTCATGGTCTATTCCCTGGACTTTACAGCCATGTTAGGTGTGAAGGGCATAAGGGATCAGACAAATGCAAGTTGAGGTGCTGGCTCTCTTGTGTGCATCCTGGGCAAGTCATGGCCCCACTCTGAACCTCAGTCTCTTCCTCTGTAAAACAGGGATAACCTCATAAGAATTCTTGTGAGGATTTGTGAAAGTGTAATTGAACAAGCCTGGGCTACCTCTTGATCCCTCAGTATAATGCTATAGTAAGAGAGTAACACAACTTGATACCAGAAGAGTAATAAATACCAGGACAGATTGGAGAAGGTGAATTTGTCCCTGCAAAGGAGCAAAATGGCCTGGACTTTTTACTTCCACCCAACAACCTCCCTCTTATCATGACAGTCTTTTCATTTCCACCCTTGGCAAATTTCAAACCTCCTATCTCCTCTCTCACCTCCATATCAACCAGTTGGAGATATTTTAGGTTTTCTCATATTGTATAAGGATGTGGAATGCCTTCCTGCTGGACAGCGTGACATCTCTGTAGACACATCACAAATACAGTGCTAGCAAACGTGTGTGGAGTGCTTACTATGTGTTGAGCACAGCAGGGGCACAGCATCAGAAGGACCATGCCACATGAAGCTTGGGGACCTCAGGGTCATTACTGTCTCACTCTCCAAACGCGGCCCCTCTCAAAGACACTGCCTTCCACCACGTGGTCGTGAAGTTGCTGGCTGGGGAACTGATGAGTGGTGCCCGAGCTCCCTCTGCCACATTGCTGATGCTCTTGGAGTCTGAGCCTTGCTGGGCAAGGATTCCCTGTCCTTTGACAAAGCAGGACCAAGGAGTCAGCTTCCTGCACTCCAAGCACTCTGCCCCGAGACTACAGGCAGGACAGAGCAGCCTGTTTGCCAGATCAGGTATAGAGCTGAGGATACAGAGCTCTGGCACAGTCCTGTCACAATGTGTCCCCAGACCTCCTGGAGCGGAGGTCAGGGTCTACCAAAGCTCCTCCTTGGCTTGGCAGGAGATTGCTGATGAACTGGTTTCCATGGGGACCAAGTAGCACCATGGACAACCAGCAAGGGCCACTGCTCTTGCCAATAAAAGTCCAGCTGAAGAGAGATGGCCGAGACTGTTGAACGTCCAACAAGATGCCTAGAAAAGCATCTACAGCGCTTCTCCAAAAGTATGGACATGAACAACCTGGTCGAGTGGGGAAGCACTGATCAAGTAGTGATAATAGTGATTCTGTTATTAGTATTTTTTTGTAGAATTTTTCTATGCAAATTAAACTTTTTGCTATGCATTAAAAATGAAACCGCACTGCACATACCACGTGTAGACTGATTTTGTTTTACTTATTCAAAATCATTATTTTTTACTATTTTTAGTAGCTTTAGAATACATGCTTTCTGATTTGCCTATAACAAAACCTATGTACCCATTAGCCTACTGTGGAATAGCTAGGTTGTTTCCAAAATTTTTCCTAGTGTAAACAACAATGAATAAACATACTCATTGCTAAATAACTATGAGCATCTGCAAGTTTTTTTTTTTTTTTTTGGGGGGGGAGCAAAATCCTGCAGGACATGAGCCATTTCAGCACTCTTAGAAGTATCATTGGACCTGGTCTGAAAGGTTTCAAAGGCAATCTGTCCCTGCTCCCCCCTGGCACAGTAAAGGTGCCATTTTCAGGGACACAGAATTTCACAATCCTCCAAGTCAGAAGAGTTCCTCCCCTATCTCCACTGAGAGACTGGCACCTGAACTCTGTTCTGCTGTTTGCTGCATCAGACGGATTTGCTAGATTAAGATTTCCATGCTAGAGACAATGTTCCTGGAAATGCCAGGGCCTCCAATGTAAAGGAAAATGTCTTATGCCAGTCCTATGGTTTCAATCTCAAATGTTCCCCATGTGTTACAGGCTTGGTCCTCAAGGTGGTGCTATTGGGAGGCGGTGGAACCTTTAAGAGGTGGGGCCTAGTGGGAGGTCTTTAGGCTATGGGTATGCCTGTGAAGGGAATTATGGGATGCCAGTCTCTTTTTCTTCCTCCTCTTTTGCTTACCAGCCACGAGGTGAGCAGTTTTGTCCTTCTGCAAGCTCCTACTATGAAGTGCTGCCTTGCCACAGGCCCAAAGCAACAGGGCAAACCAACCATGGACTGAAACTTCCAGAACTGTGAGCCCAGAAAACCTTTCCTCTTTATAGTTTGATGACCTCAGGTGTTTGTTATAGTGATACAAAGCTGACTAACATAACCAGTGATTTGAAACTTTCCAAGGTGCATCACGTCACCTGCGCAAGATGTAAACATATGGACACTCAGGTCAAGATCAGCTGGAAAAAAAAATCACCACTAAAAATCATCCAAGTACTGAGATAAATGACTAAACACAAAAATAATGTATCAAAAAACCAACAGATACACACCAACAGTAGCCAGTTAGAAAATGTAATGCATGATAAAAAAAATCCTGCCTATAGAGCAACAAAATGGTACACTATTAGATTAACTTATTAAATTATGTGCTGATGCTACATGATTTAGTAAGATAATCTAATAAACCTTTAAACTATTGACAAACATAAAACAAGACTGACAAACATAAAACAAGATTGATAAATAATATGTCACATCTTTAGATAGACAATGTCATAAAAACATCATCTCTCCCCTAAATTAATCTATAAATTCAATGCAATGGGTTGTCTCGCATGATTCTGGGGTTAGTCTAGGAGAAGAAACATTGACAAATAGCCAGAAAATTATTTTAAAGGTGAATATAAATAAGTAGGAGCTACCAGATATTAATGTTTATGATGCAGCTTCAACAATTAAAACAGTTTGATGCTGATGAAAAAAATCAATACATCAATAGACATTTTTAAAAAACCATTTCCAGCTGTGATTAACTAACTTGTTAAAACAGCACAATTTGAGTTATGATGAACTACCTTGCATTAGATTAATTATCCTGCTGAGAATAACTGGAACAGTTGGATAAAGTATAAAAAATGTGTTTGAAGACATTGGATAGCAATCAGGAAAACCAGGATTTTAGAAGTCAAGAGCTGGAGATACAGGAAATGCATTGAGATAAACTTGACATTTTGTACTATTTTTCCACTTGAACTAAAATATGTGCTGGTTCATCTAGAGTGTGGGTCTGAGAAGCTGAGCAAAAGTCTATGCAGATATTAGAATAGAATGTGGTGCTGTGGAATCTCACTGAGAGTTCAGGGCTTGCCAAGGAGGAGAGTTCTGGTAAAGAGACAAAATTTTCAAATGGGGGACCTGGGAATGCTCGTCCTCTCTAGAAAGAGGTACTACTTTATATAAAGAAGTAATCTGGCTTTCACAAAGATGGAAACGCATCTTCAGATCAGCTTAATTCACGATCGAGTGTAGGGAGTCTTCTTCTAGGTAACAGACTGTCAAAATCAAACCTAAATCCCATTTTGAGGAAGATAATAACACAAAGAGCATTTCTAATTTTTGATATAAATATCCAGTGCCCAATCAAAAAATACCAGACATATCAAGAAGCAGGACTCAGACAAAAAGAAACATGAGAACGACGATAGTCAGAACATAATATGACAACACTGTTAACATGCTTAAGAAATAATCATCAACTCAGATTTTCATACCCAGTTAAAATGTCCCTCAACATTGGAGGCAAAATAGGAATATTTTCAGACAAACAGAAATGAGGAAATCTAGTGTCAGTAGACTTGCATCAAAAGAAACACTAAATGTTTTTGTGACACAGAATGAATTAGTTCCAAAGAATGATAAGGCAGGACAAAAGAAGGGGCAATGAAAAGGGCAGTTACGTGGGACAGTGTAAACAAGTAGTGAGTGTAAAAATAATAATAATAATAATAATAATAATAATAATAATAATAATAATACTGTCCTGTGGGTTGAAAACACACGTAGAATTACTTTGAAGCCAGTGTGCCCTTTTCCTCTGACTTAAGATTTTATCTATTGAACTGAATGATAAGGAAAACATAATTGACCACAACTTGTTGGGTAAAACAAAGTTAACCCAGAAGACAAAGGTAGCCCGAGAGTATATTATATGTATATATGTAGTTAAGTAAAATATTTAACTATTCATCTTAAGAAAATGGAAAAGGAATTCAAATACTCTCTTCACTCACACATAGGAGGAAGGAAATAAAAAAAAAAGCAGAAGAAATTAATGAAAAGAAAACAAACACATAATGAAGAAAATCCACAACAGAATGGTTAAATTCATTGTAATACTGACAGTGGATGGGGAAGGAGTGAGCGGGGAGAGTCTGAGTCCAGGGCGGCTGGGCCATGAAGTAAGGCCCGCTCACGTGCACATGGTGGTGAAGAGCGCACAGCTCCGTATGATGACATCCACCCAAATTAAAAATGCAACCATTCCATAATTTAGTGATTCCATGGCTAGGAATGCACTCTGGGTTGATTGACAAAGTACCCATGTGGAAGGTGGCTTCTGCTGCACTAATGCAATGACAAGAAACAGCAAGCAGCTTAAATGACCAGTGGGGGAGGGGGCTAGTCAAAGAAATCAGCATTCCTGCATATAACAGAACACTCCATAATGACTACATATGAAGAATTCTGCATATTCAATATGGAAAGCTCTCCAGGATTTATTGAGTGATAAAGGCAACAATCAGGAAATTGTATATAGTATGATACTCTTGGGTAAAAAAAAATAAAATCATATAATATATATATATACATATCTGTACATATTTAAAACACACATATGTAATATAGAAAATATATGATATATATTATATATGCCATATATTACAATAGCATATGATTGCATTTTTTTAACCCAAGAGTATCATACTATATGCAATTTCCTGATTTTTCTCCCTCTTTCTCTCTCTCTGTATTTAAGTAAAATAGAGATGATTTTATACATATATACATGTATTATATGTAAATATATATGACACTCAAGCTCAGGCTGTGTCCTTCTCCCTTGATGCCTTCATAAAGAGATGAAAACCAGCCCCGGCTTTCATTTAACCCATCAATGTAAAAGATCCTGCCTCCTCTTCATAGAGGTGAGCTCTTGAACCAACATGTCTGTACCTAGGCGCTCTCTGCCCTTCCTGCCCAGCATCCCAGCCCCACCTTCAGCCAGCGCCTCAGGTACAACCCTTCCCTCTGTCCTGCTAAGTCACATTCACCCTGGAAGCAGAAGAGACCCTCCAGTCCACCCAACACTGGTCCCACAATGAAGCGGGCCACCCTACTGATCTCTACCATGACAGAAAAGGATTTTTATTTTATGGTATTTTCTCGCTTCCTTCTTCCTTTAAACAGAGTGGCAACAGGATTGCAAACTGCATCGTGCGGGCAGCAAGTCTTCCGAGCCGCCCTGAGAAGCTGCTCCTACCACCGCCTCCTGCTCACACCTCCCGCAGTGCCGGGGGGAGCTCTCAACACTCACGTCCCCCATGGCCACCGACTGTGACAAGAGCCAGAGAGGAATGGAAAACAACTTTGTACCCCGTTTCCCAATATCTGTAGACAGGAAAAATGTTGCGACTTGATCTCATTCCGGTGACACTGGCCGTCCATCAGATCAGCCTGCATCCTGCAGAGACAGCGGGCCAGGCAGGGGCCGTCCTCACCAACCCTCCGGGTGGGTGGGCAGTTCCCTTGCCCGCACACACCACCTTCTCGGCCTCCTGCAGGCTGACGTTAATTGGACCAGGACACGTGCCAAACGCTGTTCTAAGCAATTTACACGTGTTAATTCACCTCATCCTCACAACCGTTCATAGCACCGTTAAAATAGCAACTCCTTCCTTCAGTTTTCAGAGTCAGACGAACACACCTAACAAGCTTGTAACAGAGACTCCGGCCTGAGTGCGTGGAGTCTGTCTTTCTTTTGAATGTGTTATACCGACCTTTTAATTTATTCTTTGTGGCTCTTTTCAGTTCTTCCTGTGGATTTGAGTTAAGCCATTTCCTTCCTCCAGCGCAGCTTTATTCTCCCTCCTGCCTCTTTTGTGCTGTTTTTGGTCAAGTGCATGACAATTCTAGGGAAGCGCAGCAATACAATTATACACACATTGTCTTCCATGGTGCCTTTCTGTACCTGTCAGGAGAGGAGACATGCAATGGCTGGTTTTTGTAACCACCTGCATGATCACTGGTGCTCTTTGTTTACGAAAACTCGAGCAAGCTAACGTCTGGTGTCAGTTGCTTTCAACCTGAGGAACTTCTTTCAGCATTTCCTGTCGGGGGGATGTTTCAGCAACAGTTCTCTCAGTTTGTGTTGACTTCACTTTTTAAAGGGTAGTTTTGCTGGCTATAAGATTCTTGGTGGATGGGGTTTTTCTTTTTCTCTCACTCAGTCCTTTAAACAGGGGCCTCACTGCCTTCTGGGCTCCAGGGTGTTGGATGAGATGTCAGCTCTGAATCTTGTCAGGGGTTCCCTTGTATGGGATGAGTCATTTTCCTCTTGTTGCTTTTGTCTTTGACGTCTTGACAATGACGTGTCTGGGTGTGGCACAGTTCATCTTTACCACCTTATCCCCACTATATAGATGAGGGTGCAGGCACACAGTAGGAAATCCAGGATCTCTCAACTATAGAGTAGGGGAGCTGGGATCTGAACCGAGAAATCTGGCCCTGCAATCTGTTTACGCTCAGATGCCTCTTGTTCCTCTCTTGGCCTGGCTCTCATGGGGCTGCCGGTCACTTCTGCCAGAGTACTCGGCCACCTTGGGGGATGCTCCCTTCTGAAAAGCAGAGATTCTGGACTGACAAATGGAAACATTGACCTACTTTTCTATTTTTTTTTTTTTTTTTGCAACATTATCAGCCTTTTGCTTAAGATAAGAGAGATGAAGATTTCAGGTCCCCTTTCCTTGGCTTTTGCATGATCTAGATGGATGGGAAAACCAGATATTTTCCTTTAAGATAATGATTTTACAGGAGGTCCAGGAGAGGGAGAAAAGAACAGGGAGAGGAAGGAGAGAAGAGGAGGAGATAGAGGAGTAACCCAGGAACCCAAAAGTTCCTGGGTTGATGCAGAGGTTCAGAGGTGAGATGACTGTACTGAACTAGGTGGTAACTATAGGCAGGCTGGGTGTGGCTGAAGAAAGAGGGTCACTTGTGGCATGCCCTAAAAGGGCCCATTGTCACTGTGGCCCCTTCCTCTTGCTCTGCCTGCTTCATGGCAGACATGAGGTGGGCAGTGCTCCCGTCTGACACCCTTCTGCCATGATGTTCTACTTCACCTTGGGCCCACAGCAGTGGAGCTGGCCCACCATGGACTAAATCTCCAAAACAGGAAACTCCAGATAAACTTCCCCCCTTCTAAGTTGTTCTTGTCAGGTATTTTGGTCATAGGAATGAAAAGCTGACTAACGCAAGGAGGCAGCAGGTGGAGGAGGACGATCAGGAGGAACCAAGCACGCTTCGCTGGACACTGAGTTATTCTTGATGGTGCCCAGCCCCCCTCACGGATGAAAGTCCATGTCTGTGTTTTAGGAGAGACATCTCTTTTTCTGCTGATTATTTCTTCTGGGGAGAAGGGAAGAAAGAGGGATGGAGGAACCTGGGGAGGGAAACCCAGGTTCCCCAGCTCCAGAGCCCAGTCAGGTGCCCTGCAGAAGACACGGCCTCCAAACAAAGGCTGTGTGCACTGCAGAGCGGGGACTTTTTTTTGAGACAATCAATTGTGGCCCTGCCCGTCACAAAGCTCGGGGGTGTGCTTCTATAAATACCTCCTCCCAGCATCGTCTTCCTGTCTCCAGCACATTCTACTGTAAATCAGGATTCTAATGGTATGTAGGACACACAGGGAAGCCTCCCCTTCTCTCTGCCATCCTGGATCCCTGCCCTTCTTCCTTGTGCCCCAGCCCTGTCCCACTGGGTCCTCACAGTCAAACAGAGACACTAGACAGATTTCCCAGGGGTCCAAGAACAACGCCCTTGAGCTCCGACTCCCAGCCCCCTGTATGCTGGGAGGCTTTTCAGGACCTGAACGCTAAACCTGATACAAAAGGCAGGGAAAAAACTTAAGAGGGGAAGCCGTGTTTTTCTAGGGGAGTTAGTGCTCAGCCCGAGGTCTTCCGCCTTCCCTCCACCCTGTTGATTTAAGATGAAAAGATGTCTGAGCGCACCTGAGGTCTCCAAGCACCTGGTTCTGAGCATGTCCCTATGTGTGAGCAAGCCCAAGGCCACGTAGAAGGCAGAGCAAATCCAGTGGCTCTTCTGGCCCTGGAAGGTGGCCCCGTGGCCCTCAAGGGTCTTGCCCTTGGCCCAAGAGCCCGCGCTCTGGCAGATGTGATGCCTCACGACTCTTGAGATGAAATCCAGGTGTCCACACAGTTTTAAAGAGATCTTAATGTCTCTTGACTGGATGACAGAAGATGGAGGGTCTCACTCCTCCCTCGGCTCTTGGGGGGTGGCCAGTGACAAGGGAGGGGAAGGCAAGAGGCAGCTGCTGCCCCTCTTTCTCAGTCAGCAACACCACCTCACAGGCCGCAGAGCCTCTGGGCATCCAAGAGCACTGGTCTGGAAGGAGAAGTACAAGGCAGGACAAGCGTGAACTTCATGCGGCTGGTGCGGCCCTGCCACTCGCCTGCTGCTCCGTTGGTCATCCCCTCAGGACCCTCCGAGGGAGCAGGCAGGAAGTGCAGCCAGGAGGTCTGGGCGGCTCGTCTGGCTCCTTGGGCTGCCTCCGCCATTTGAGGAGCTGGGGCCTGGGGCAAACTCGCTCAGCCGCAGCCTCATCCATAATCCAGGAATGAGTTTCTTTTCAGAGTTGCTGTGAGAAGGACGTGACGCGATGTAGGCCACGGGCTCTCAGCAAATGGCAACCTTTGCTCCTGGACTAAAGCGGCCGAGTCCAGCGTGGAAAGCACTGGGCCTGAGAAGACGGCCTCCGTGGGCAGGAGCAGTGGGCGAGCAGCCCCATGTGCTTCCTTTCAGCCGTGGTAACCGGCTCCATGGAACAAGGCAGAGGCTGGGATGAGACAGGAGGCTCAGGACTGGCAGGGCTGAGAATCCCAGAAACCCCTAGAAACTGCCAGACAGGCAAGTGCCTGCTTTCCAAGAAGTCAGGTCCAGAACTGAGGGGAGAATGAGAGTGGAGGGCCCTGGACCCCTCCCAGGGGCCCCTGGCCTGGCAGAATGGGACAGGATGTGACCCCAAGTCCTTCTATCAGTAGTCCTCAGTCCTGCTGCTGGTGGATGTCACCTGGGGAGCTTTAAAGAGCTTCCAGTGCTGGATTGATCCCAAGACTCATTACACCTGACCCTCTGGGGATGGGCAGGAGCCCTCAGTATTTTGGAAAATTCCCTGGTGATTCTAACGCACCAAGTTAAGAACCAGCCGCTAATGCGTGGACCCTCACAAGCCTGGAGATAGACAGACCCCACACTCATGATCTACTTTCCGTTTGGACCAGAACTTAGCTGTCCAATGACAGCCGCTAGCTGCAGGTGACCTGAGCATCTGAAACATGGTGTGCCCAAACTGAGATGGGTAGTAAATAGAAATACACGACAAACTTCTATGACTGTGTGACAAAAGGACACGAAACATTAGTGACTTTTAAAACATTGATTACAAGTGGCAATGGCATCTTGGGCTAGATACAATGTATTATTAAGATTCATTTTACCTGTGTCATTATAGCATGGTCATAGAAAATTTTAAATTGTATGACTCACATTCTATTTTTTTTTTTATTGGACAATGCTGGTTTAGAAATGAATGGATTAAAAATGTGTTTTCTATGGTTCTGTTTGTAAGTTTGTTTCATTTGGTCGTGATGATAAATGATTCCATTTATATAACATTCTTGAAATGAAAAAAAAGAAACGGAGAAGAGGATAATGTTACTAGGATCAGGGATGAGGAGGGGAGATGGAAAGTGGCCAAGTGTGGTCAGAAAAGGGCACCAATAGGTCCTTCTGGTGAGGGAAGTTCCTGTATCTTCATCAGTGGTGACACCCTGGGTATCATACCATGATAATTTTGCAAGATGGCACCATTGGGGGCAACTGGGTAAAGGGTATCTGGAATTTCTGTATATTTGTGAAAACCATAGGCAAAGCCACAATCATGTCAAAATAAAAGATTTAATTAGAAAAAAATCGCCTCTGAAACAGTAACTTTCATTCTCCGCTGGCAGGAACATAAAATAGTGCAACTCTTTTGGAAAGCAATTTGGTTGAACTTTAAGCATTTTCATTTCTCTTGGTTCCAACAATTCTGCTTCTGGGAATTGCTGCCAAGGAAATAAATATAAATATAAGTATGAAATACACAAACATATTTATTCACTGTTTATAACAACAAAAATGCTCAAAACCACCAAAAGTCCTTTCTGTAAGGGAAGAGTTAAATGAACCCTGGCTGTCCACTCAAGGGGCCAACAGGCAGTCAATGGTGGAAAATGCTGGCAAGGTAAACAACAAAGTGCAACACAGTGTATTAGTAGCCTGTTTGAGAATTTAAAAAATCTTTTAAAATGTGTGATGAGTACGAAAGTATTATAGTGGTTGTATTGATAGGATTAGAAATAAATTCATTCTCTCTACTGTTTATTTTCCCTAATTTTGGTTAATAAATATTCACTTTTTCTCCCAATGGCATGACCTTTCTCCTTTTAAAAAACAGACATCATTACCTCATGTGCATGTATGACTGCCTGACTGATGTGATCCTGCAATATGTATAACCAGAAAAATGAGATCGCACTCCATTTATGTATGATCTATCAAAATGTGTGAATGCATTCTACTGTCATGTACAACTAATTAGAATAAATAAAATCAAAACAAAACAAAAAAAACCCCAGCCTTCTCTGTTGCTGAGGGACAATGCACAACCAGGGAACAGAGCAGGCAGCCCACTCGCCCCCTGCTGGCTGGTTGTGGCAGTGCAGCCTGGAGGAATAGCGGGGTCAGAACAACGGGATGGGGGCGTCAATTGGGGGCAGATTTAGGGCCCCATTCCTGCTCCGAAGCCACTCCGAAAATCATTGTCTGTTGTGAGAGTAGAAAGGGATCTGAACCATCGTAGCTCACGTGAACTCTGGAAAGATCCTGAAGCCTTTACAGCTCCATTTAGTAAGGACAAAGTAGTGACAATAATGTAATTTGTAGTGGGGTTACAGTGGTCAAGGAGGTGTGCTTTATTTTGCTAGCTAATGTGAAGTCATCGTCCAAAGGAGGTGCCCCATCTGCAGCATGTAAGAGTTCCCATTCGTTTCCATCATTACTAGTGATATAGATTATCTTTTGGGGTAGTCCCTTGTTGGTGAAAACATCCGTTCACATCTCTGCATTTCCCCTCTACTGAGTTCATCTTTTTCATTATTAATATATAGGCGTTCTTGAACTAGTCCAGATACTAATCTTTTGTCCATTTATGTGTTGAAACAACTTTTGCACAACCCACAGCGTTTCTTTTCACTTTCTTTATGGAATCTTTTGAGAAGTTCTCAAATTACTTGTATTGTGCTACCACTAACTTTTGAATGTTGACCTATATCTAGCAACTTTGCTGAAAGAGTTTCTTGGATTTTCTATATAGATGATCATAAGTCATTGTACATTAACAGTCTTGTAATTTTTCATTCATATTCTTATACCTCATTTTTGTTTTTGTTACCTTGGCACACCATTAAAAAAATTGGGGACATACAAGGGATGATAATGCTATACTTGTCTGATCTGGAAAAGAATGATTCGAACATTTTACCACTGAGTGTGATATTTGTTGAAAACATGGCTTATCAGGTAAGAAAGTTCTCTACTGTTGCTAGTTTGCTAAGAGGTTTTATGTTTTTGTTTTAAAATCATATTGATCTTCATCATTTTCTGCATTTATTGAAATAACATTTATTCCCCCTCTTTTAATACATTAATGAGATAAATAATATTAATAGACTTTCTAATGTTAAATCACTCTTGCATTTCTGGGATATATCTTGTCATATACGCATATGCAGTTTATGTTTACTTAATTTACATTAAGTGAATTCATTAATTTTTCTGTGACATTTGTATTTATATTAATAAGTAAGGTTGAGCTATAATTTTCCTATTGTTTTGTTTGGTATCATCACCAAAGTTTGAGAGGAACCACAATGGGATACCATTATGCACACACTGGAATGGCTAAAAGAAAAAAGATTGGCAATAGTAAGTGTTGGTGAAGATATGGAGAAACAAACTCGTACATTGCCGGTAAGAATGGAAAATGCTACAACTACTTTGGAAAGTGGTTTCAAAGCTTCTTATAAAATTAAACAAGCACTTGCCACATACCCCAGCAATTTCACAGCTATATGGGACTCAGAGGAATGAAAACTTGTGATTACAAACAGCCCAAACTAGAAATAACCCCAAAGTCCCAACTGCTGAATGGATAGATAAACTGTGGTGTATAGAATACTACTCAGCAATGAAGAGAATAAATGATTGACACTTAACACGGCATGGGCGAATCTCAGAAGTATTATACTCACTGAGATAGTCGAGACCACATACTGCATAATTATCTTTATTTGAAATCATAGAAAAGGCAAAACTTTTTGAGAAGAGAAAAAGGTCAGTGATTTTTGCTAGGGATAAAAGTAGATCAGTAATGGGCAGGGAATTGGCTTGGCTTGCAAAGGGACATGAGAACTTTTTGAAGTGGTGAGAATAACATTCTATATAACTGTATCATAGTTATACATTCATTAAATTTCATGCTTAATATTGGTAAATTTTATTATATTTGCATTATACTTACTTACTTATCAGTATTGAGACTAGAATACAGTAGTGCTCTACCACTGGGCTGCATCCCCAGAGTTTTAAAATTATTTATTATTTTTTTATTTTGAGATAGGGTTTCACTAAGTTGCTGAGGCTTCCCTTGAACTTGCCATCCTTCTGCCTCAGCCTCCTGAGTAGCTGGAATTACAGGCATGTGCCATTGCACCCAACTGAATGACACTTAAAAAAATGTATATTAGCTTCCTAAAGAAGTTTGTATAAGGTAGCAATTATGGGCTCATTAAAGGTTTGGTAAAACTTGCCAGTAAAACCATGTGGGGTTCTTTCCTTTTGTGAATTTATTTTAATTTTGTTTCAATTTCTTTAATGGCTACATATTGTTTTTCTATTTCTTCTTGAGTTACTTTCTAGAAAGTCTCCTATGTTAACATTAATTCATGATATTCTCTTATGTGTTAAAAATTCTTACTGCATATAGTTTTGTCCTTTTTTTCATTTTTAGTACTCTGTTGTGTTTTATTTCTCTTTTACATAATATGGCCACCATTTTTGGCTATTTTGTTCAGCTTTTAAAAGAAGCAGATCTGGATTTTGTTGTTTCTTTTTATTCCATTGTTGATGATGAGAAATTATCTCTGTCATTTCAATATAATCTCTAGCCTTTATTTTATCTAATTATTTTAAACACAGTGGACTTATTTCCTAGACTTTTCATACTGTTCCACAATCAACTTCTTGAGGTGCTAATTTCCCTATTAGTTATTTGTGCTAATGGGGTAAACCTGACCTTCAAGTAGTTCCTAACTTTTATTGTGAGTTCATCCTCAGCATCCCCTGCTCTGTGGAAATTCTCTGTCCTCTGGGTCCTAGAAAAGTCACTGGTAAGGAAGTTTTGAATGAATTCAGTGTGGTGAGCTCTATATTCCATGAATTCAACATCTATTTTTACATTAAATTCTTACTTTAAGATTTCTGCCCCTGTCCCCTGCTATAAACTTAGACTCTGTGGGTAATTCAGTCATTGCTCTTTGATTTTTGGAAGGAGACATTGTCTCTTTCTTCTGGGGCATCTGGACAGAGTAAATGTCCTGAGAACTTCCTGGGTTGTTAAGTTGGCAAGCTGCTAGCCTCCCACACATGGAGGGGTCGGGGGCCAACTTCTGGCCTTGCTAAGTCCCCACAACACATAATCCTGTCCCTGGGTTGGCATTAAAATTCCAGACTTGATCTACTGTGACCCGTGTCTGGATCTAATATCTGCTGGTCCTCCTTGGTGCCAGTTCACATGCTTGGGGCTCTGAGTTTAAGTTCCCTGGAGATCCCTTCTTTCTTATAAGTCAACTATGTATTTTAAGACCTTTTAGGAGCTGGTGGTTGGGTGGGTGGGGGTGTGTTAACTGAGTTGACTCTGGTCCCCAAACCGGAAATCTCACATTCAGTACACAGGTTTGATCTCCTTCTCTTCCCTTGGGCTGGTGCCAGGCAGCTCCCACACGTCCCCCCGGAACATAGGGATGAGGAGAGGAGGGAGGGCTTCTCTTCCTACTCCTGGGCATTTCTCAATGTGCTACCATGAGCACAAATTCATTCTCCAATTGGGTGTGTGTGAAAACATATTGGTGTACATATATTTAAATTTAAAAGTCAACACATTTCTAAGTTAATTTTCATTAAAGTTAAAAATTAAAAAAGATGACCTACATACACAGAACTATAGTTGCCCCTCCATATTCATGGTTTCCACACCCATAGAATCAAATGACCACAGAGCAAAAATATTGGGAAAAAAATATTGAATTTGGACTGACCACGTACGGACTTTTTTTCTTGTTATTATTCCCTAAAAAATGTACTCTTAACAACCTTTACATGGCTTTTACATTGTGTGTTTACATTTAAAATTAATGAAAATTATCTTAGAAATCTTAGTGATCTGGAGATGATTTTAAAGAATACAGGAGGCTGTGTTTAGATTGTCCGCAGAGACTACGTTTTATACGAGGGACTTGGGCATCCTGGGATTTTGGTATCCTTGAGGGTCCTGGAAACATTCCCTGTCCCAACCCTGCTCCAGATACAAAGGGCAGTGTGTGCATGTATGTATGTGTATATATGTTGTGTGCATGTATGTATGTGTATGTGTGCATGTGCATGTGTGTATATATATACATATATATATATATATATATTTTTTTTTTTTTTTTTTTTTATTTTTTTTAAATCAGAGCAGCTCCCTGGCAGAAGAGGCAGGCAGTGAGCTTCCTCCCCTCTCTCTGGGATGGCTCTTTCCCTAGTTCTTCCTGGGGCACAAGCCAGCCTGTCCCAGGCTTTGCAACGTGCTATTTTTGTTTTTCTTATTTAACTGTGTCCCACATACAGTGTGGCATAGAGCGCTCCATTCTGCAGTTTAATGGACAACTGACCTGTGCCTGCAAATGTCCAAGTCGCATGGAGTTCTGTAGGCCACTAGTGGGGTCCTCAAGCGCCTTCCCCATTGATTTCAGTCCCAGGCAGAGAAGGCAGGGATGGGGGACCCAGCCGCTATGGGAGGGAATGTGGCAGGCCCCAGGGAGGAGCAGGGTGACAAATCCATGGCAGCTCTGACTGCAGCCAGCTCCAGGAGCAGAGCGGTGCCCTGGCAGGAGGCGAGCTATGGATTTGCTTCTCGCCTCTTCTGGCTCGGTATGATCATGGAAATCAGCTCCAGGTCAGACTGGCTGGGAGCTGTATTGGGACCCGCCTCCTGAAGCAACTTCTTCTTTCTTCATTAGTTAATTTCTAGACTTCCACCAAGATCTAAGCTGTATCTCTGACCATCTGGCCCCACAAAGGTTACATGTCCCGGAGCCTGGAGAAGCGATGGGTGCGGCATCAGGCAATCAGAGCGGAAAGCACGCAGCACAGAAGCCTTTGCTGATCAGACTGTGTTGACCTTGACCTTCGTTTTGTTTCCATGTGGCTGTGTTGACCAAGCCTCAGGAGATGACATTATGGTGGCCCATACATTTTCCCAGAGAGAAACAGGCTGGCAGAGCTGCGTGGCCCTGGGAGGCCAGAGCAGGACTTGAACTTGGGACTTTGGGTGTGGTCCTCTGCCTGTGTCCATGCCTTTCAACCCGTAGAGACAGGGGGCTTTCCCAGGCTCAGCCCATGGCCACTCAGCCAGGAAGTGCAGGTCCCGGGAGGGGGTCAGGCCATCGGGCCCTGCTGGTGCTGCCCTCCCTGGGTGGCTGGCTCCGTCAGGCCAGCCCTTGGCCACTCTGCCCCTCTGCGCCCTATGTGGTTCCCAAGTGCCTCTGCTGATGAGCACCCTGGTCTTCCCCACAAGGGCGCATGCATCAGGAGGGAGATGGCCCTTCCCCTCCAGAGGAGGGGCCAGGGAGAGAGGAAATCAATACTGAGAATGACTCTATGGCTCTATGCAGCGATTCCCCCCTTTACTTCATTTCCCTCCGGAGAGTCAGGATAGAAAAAAAAAAGTTGACTGTGGTTTGATATTAATTGAACTTGAAGCAGGGTGAACCCAGCAGTGTTCCCTTAATGGCCAGCCATGGCCTGCTGGCACGCGGTTGACAAGGAGTTCTGGATCAATGTGAGCGCAGCCAGCCTGTCTGACCCCATATCCTGGCTTCTTCCTGCTCCCAGTCCTGGGGCCTGCTCAGCAGGGTCTGAAGGCAGGTCACCAGGGCTGAGGGGATGGGGAGAAGGTCAGAGGGGAAGCAGGGCCACTACCACCCCCTGCCAGGTAAAAATTCCTACTGGCTTTGGGCTCAAATTCCTTCAAAGCTGAGCTGATACCCAAGTACTGCCAATAGCATTATCAGCCAGCAACACATTAGTCTGAATTTGCAGAGCCTTGTCATCAATGAGGATTGTCACAGCACCTGTTTAGGAGACTGGTGAGGAGCATGTCAGGTAGTTCATGCTCAGGGCACAGGCCACATCTGGCACTGTCATTAGCTCCTATTTAAGTTGAGCTCTGACCTTGGTCCTCCAGCCTCCAGACGGTTTGCCATCTGTTTGCCAAGAAGTCACAAAAGCCACTGTTCTCAGTTGCATTCACTCTGGGTTCAAATCCCAGCTCTACCACTTACCCACCAAGAGACCCTGTGTGAGTCACTTTCCATCTCTGTACCTTGGTTTCTGCATCCATACATGGGTGACAAAGTCAGAGCCCCCTTTGCAGAGGTGTGTGCAGAAGGAATGAGGGAGGTGTCCAGGCCTGGGCCCGGCACAGTGGTGTCCCTTGCTGGACTTGCTCTGTCTACACTTACACTCTACTCTCTCAACACACACCTGTGCTGGGACCAGGGTGGACCTCAGAAAGCCTCTGCGGACAGTGGAATTCCTGCTACAAACCACTCATCTGTTGGAGAGAGGGGGCTCCGACCACACCCTACCTACCCGTGTGGCTGGGAAGGGCCCTTCTTGGAACAGAGGCTCATACTTTGACCTGGGGCCCTGGCAGCAACTAGACCAGGCAGGTGAGGCAAGAAGGAGAGTGGGACTGTGTGCTGGGTCCCCTCTGTCACACTGAAATTCCACAGGCAGCTTGGGTGAGGAGTTGAGGGAGGTGGAGGCAGCGGGGAGAAGCAGGTGACCGTGAACCAGCCTGGGTAGGGGGTACCCAGGTGCATCTCCACCATGCCCCCAGTCCTCCCCTGACCCAGAATGCCTGCTCCACATTCCCCATCTCAAGATGTGGGAACCGTGGCTCTGAGGTCACAGGGACAGCTCAGGGTATGAGTGGCCTGAGGGTCACAGTGAGAGGTAGGTGGGTGGTGGCCTGGCTTCTGAGACCACGAAGCTCTCCATGGCTCCTCAGCACCACCCGGATACAAGTGGTTCTCAACAGGGAATGAAGGACTGACACCTGCTGCCACATGGACGGACCTGGAGCACATTACGCTGAATGAGGGACGTCAGATTCAAAGGCCACATACTGTGCGATCGTGATTCCATTTATATGAAATACCCCTACGAGGCAGAGACTTAGGGTCAGAAAGCAGAACAATGGCAGTCGGGGCCTCAGGGAAAGGGGCATGGCACAAATAAAGGCCCCCAAATGGGAACACCCGGAGGAGGCCATGCCTGAACCGAGCCCATGGCATCACTGGGTTTCTGTGTGGATAATAGCTTTTGTTTTTAGAAAAAGGCAAGAAGTGGAGTTTGGGAGAGCCATACTCTGTGCTAGACATTCTGGCTACATTTTCCTTTCACACCCTGCAAGGATTCAGAAAGCACTCCGGCTCCTTGGGTTCAAATCCTGCCTCTACCAGGTATGAGCTCAGTGACTTGGGTTACCTAACTTCTCACCTGTGAAGTGTGGTTCATGGTAGTAACGTCATAGATCTGCTGGACAGTTAGAGAGGCTCCAGGAGAGTAGCACATGGGAACCCAGAGCAGGAAACAGGTCAAGAGCTGCTGTTACCATTGTGTCTGCTCCACTGCAGATGGCAGCTTTGGGGCCAGGGGCACAGTGATTTTTAAGGACTCATTGGCTTTGTTCCTGCCCAGTCACAAACTTCAGCTGAACTTGTTCAGGCATCAAGGGGAGGGCAGGAGGGACTCATGTCCACAGGAGGACAGTGGACAGCCGCCAGCAGGCGGGAGACCTCTGGCTGCGTGACGTCTGTGATCTTTTTCTCCGTTGCACGGACCTGTGCAGTGGCTGCTCTCCGCCTCATATTAGAGTCAAGGAAACTGAGGCTCAAAGTGGGAAAACCATCCCTCAAAGTCACACAGAGCTCCATTTGTCCACTGCCCAGATGGCGGGAGAGGAGCTAGTGAGTAACTGGAGGGGTTCAGATTCCCAGGTGAATGCTGGTCAGCATTCCTGAGCTGGCAGTGGGCATGACGAGAAGACAGACCTCCAGAGGCTGGGTGACCGTAAGATTACGAATGACTCTGCACAGGATAAAAACCCAATAAATATTAGCTCCCACCTGCTACAGAACTACCAGGGACCTGTGCTCCCAAGGGGCATCTGTCCCTCATAGGGACAGTACAGATCTGCTGCCTAGCTCATCACCCTAAATCACAGAGGGTCTGGGCAATGCCCTAGTCCACCCAAGTCAGGGTTGTCCTTCCTGCCCATCTGTGTCCCCCATTCAGCCTTCAGGGAGGCGAGTTCCTGGTGCAGCTGTCCCTCTGTGGCTTGAGAGCTCCCCACGGGAGAGTGAGTCCAGCACTGCTTGTGCCCGTGGCTCCCTGACCCCAGGCCAGGCTGACAGCTGGCTCCCTTCTAGGCAGGAGCGGTGGCTTCTGCTGGCCTCCAGCCCTGTACTGTCTTCCTCCATGAAGCTCACGGGAGTCCAGATGCCTGGACCAGCATGTCCCACAGTGTCCCTTCAGGGCTGTGACCCAGGCAGCCTGGGCTTGAGCACCAGGGAGCAGGAGGAAATCCTTATCAGCCGCCACGACGCAAGCCAAAGTTAGCCCAGGAGTATAGCAGCTCTATCTTCTGGCAACTTCTTTTTTTCTGACTATTCAGATTTACTCTTTGGAATTCCAGAGGTGGGTCTCATTTCCTCCACATGCTGCTATAAATGGAAACTGCTCTGTTAACCAGGACCTGCCCAGGGCCTCTAATCAGCTCCCCCATTTTGCTTGAGCCAAAAGCTCTCAGGCTTGGGCCCTGAAGAGATGTAGCCCACCACCCACCCAGCATGGCTGTGGGGGAATTGGCGCCCTCTTCTGGCCTTTGCTTTTTGTCAAATGAAACAGTTTGATTCCTCTGCCCATCTGCTTATTGGTGCCTGGGGTCTGGATTGGTTTCCAAGGAATCATGGCCTATTGAGCTCTGGAGCTGGAAGACCTTCAGAGGTTGTGGGCCGGAAGCCCTCTAAGGGAGGGGCTGCTGCATTCCCTAAAGCACACCTGACCCTTGCTAGTCAGACCTCCCCTTCCTCTAGGGACTCCAGGCAGTGGCCCAGGTATGAGTGGGGACTTGCCTAGGATTGCACACAGTGAGAGAACCTGGCTTGAACCCAGGTCTCCTGATGCCCATCCCTAGGCCAGGTTCCTCCTGCAGGGGCTGCCTGAGAAGAAGAGCCCTACTCTTTTCCATGGCTGTTCTTGCCTAGGGCAGCTGGTGAGGGCTGGGCAGAGGTTCCTGGGCAGGTGCAGACAGGGCCTTCTACCCATTGGGCATCACCTTCAGGTGAGTCAAATCAGCGAAGGTCACATGGTGGGGTTTGGGGTCTTCTCTTGAATGAGGCCCACCCAGCATGGTCAAAGGGCGGGGGCTTCCCATCATCCCACAAACCACAGGCCACAAGGACACAGCCACCTCCAGCAGCAGCCTGCCCCGATTGAAATGGGCAAATGCACAAAGACACGCCCACACGCTTTGGGACAGACGCTGGCACCTCCTGAGAGAGGTCATGCCCTCTGGAGCGCACTCCCTCACACCTGTGTGCCCAGCAGGCCTGCAACGTCCTTCCTGGGGGTGTCCCTGTCACTGCCATCCATCTGCAGGGAAGACGGGGATGGGGGTCCACGGTGAGAATCACCAGGGAGGTGGTGTGGGTCGCCATCAACTGCTTCTCTTTCGCAACTGTCTGGGGTATTTTTAACCCTGTATTTGCAGTGAGGAACGCGTCTCTGACAGGCGCTGGAGCAAGAACCTGCTGGGTGGGCTAATTGAGGCTCTCCGACTTAGGGGTTCAGGGGTATGAAGCTGGCGCTGGCCGCCCTGGGCCACCACATGCCTTTCCCTTCTATTCAGGCTCTGCTCCCAGGAGAAGCCAGAAACACCATTTGAAGGCCCCTGGGGACATTGACTCAGAAAGGGTGGCTCCTCAGGGTTCCTGGGTATGGGTTTGACTTGCTTTGACTTCACCAAAAGGCAGGGTTGCTGCTCAGTAGATAGGTGTGCAAGCCCAGGACAGGGGCCCCTGGCTGGAGGAGCAGAGGTGCTCCTGCCCCTGGCTTCTGGCTGGGCTGGCAAGGGAGCACCCAGGGCAGATGTGCCCCGCCCTGCGTTCCCCCTACGGAGTGGAGTTTTCGATTAGCGGAAGGCCACGCACAGCCCAGTACAGGACTGAGCTGGAATCTGAACTCAGGGCTTCACAGCTCCAAAGGGCACATCTTAGTATGAGACGGTAGCCTGTGGGTTGCCCAAGTTCATGTCCCAGCTGCAGTCCCCAAGCTCCTTCACCCTCCCGGCCTTGCTTTTCTCAGTTGAAAGATCAAGTAAAGAGACACTTGGCTGATAGGGCTATTGGGAGTGTGTGTGCCCCTAGCAGGCGCTGAGTGCTCACTGACTCTCCTCAGCGAAGGCCATCAGAATCACCCACCTGTCCCCACAGTGCCACTACCTCCCCCTTGGTCCTTAACTCTCTCCCTGCCACTGCTTGGCAGGTCCTTCCCTGAATCTCCCTCCCTTCCCTCCTTCTGGCCTCTGCTGAAGTGTCACTGGCTCAGTGAGTCCTTTCCCAGTTCCCCTATTGAAAACGGCAGCCCCCACCCTGCTCGCAGGCTCTGAACTCCAACCCTCTCCATTCCCCAGCATTTCCACCATGCAGCTGAGTGTATATTTGGCTTCCTTAGTGCATTTATTGTTCCTCTCTCTTTAGAATGCTGCTCCTAAGGGAGCAGGATTGATTTGTATTAATAGCTGTATTCCCGGTGGATCTCAATAGTGGGCTCTTTGGTTCCCCCAGGGGATAAGTGCAATCTCTGGGGACATTTTTGGTAGTCACAACCTGGGGTGTGGTACTGGTGTCTAGGGGGTAGAGACGGAGGTGGGGTTGCTCAATATCCTACAGTGCCTGGGACATCTGCAGCTCCACCAAATGTGAAGATCACTCTCCCCAAAGGCCAATGGTATTGAAGTTACTTAAATCACAAGTTGGCATGTGTGTAGTAGGCTCTCAGTCATTGTCATCATGATTATTTAAGAACAAATATGGTCGAGAATAATCCTTAAGCAGGGTTGTCCCTCCTGAGTTTATGGCCAACAGGTCACACTGGTGGCAGGATGCATCTTCCCTCTGGTCAGAGGTCTGCCTTCTGGAGTACCCAGAGTGGGTTGCAAACTGCTCATTGCTGGATCACCATGAGCTAAGACCAGTCCATGCGGCCAGGCACCTGGGAGCCCAGGTGAGGCTGGCCCACGGGTCGCTTTGGTGGGAGCACCCACTTCCATTCTCCCAACACTTATCGCACGTGGAAACACTCAGGATCTTTTGCTCAGCTGGGCAAGGAGCCACTTCTGTTTAGGGTGACCCCAGAAGGATCCCTCACCTGCAGCCCGGGAGCCTCGGGGGTCTGGGTGAACTATGCCGTTTTTGCTTCTCTCTAGAAAGGGGCACGGGCATTCAGAGAGGCACACGTGTTGAAACCTTCCCTGGTCCAGCACACCCCAGCAGGGGATACTTCCTTGTTCTGCTGACCCAACAAATTGCCACTGACCATTTTAAACTGCCAATGTGACAGACTGAGCTCACGTACAAAGAACACCTCCTGTCGACTGTAAGGACCCCCCCTGGGGTGTGGAGAGGAAGGGTGCTTCTGCCTTTTGCTGGGGCTTTTCTTCACCTCCCACAGGGCTGCCAACGCCTAGGCCGGCACCATCTAACCCCTGGTTCTCTGCAGGCACCTGCCCCATTCCCACCAAGAATTCCACTGACCCGCCCTCTCCCTGCCTGCTGCCGCCCCTGCAGCAGCTCCCAAGCCTCTCCTCCCCCGCCATCCTGGGCTCAGCAGCTGGGGCTTTCTCTACAGAATGGTGAGGTCGGCCCAGGTTCATCTTCTCTGTCCTGCACTCCCCTCTGTTCTTCTGTCCTCTCCCTCTCCGTCCAAACATCCTGAAAGTCCCTAAACAAGTCACCGATGCTAAGGTTCAGTGACTGACATAAGTGGACACAAGGCCGTGAGCAAGAGGAGTCTCTTGTGGTAGAACATTAGGCACCAAACAGCTAGTTTGGGGGGTGGGCAGGGACTTTCCTGATGCCTCTGAAGTCACATGGAGCTGGCCTGATTCTGGCAGGGAGTAAAACTTGTCCAAAACCCGTGACAGGATGACAGGGTAGGCATGAGCCAGGAGCCTACATGGGGTAGCCCAGGATATTGATGGCTAGAAACCTAGGGACTGGAGTACCAGCTCTCCCCAGAGACAGGACTTGGCAGAGAGTCCTCTCTCATCTGTGAGTGTCACTGCTATAAAAATTCACACCCCTCCTCACTCCCCCACCCCAAATATTGTGAGGCATTCTGGCTGCACGGTCACCTCCCCCAAGTCCAGCATCTGAAGGTCTGGCTTGATGCTGGGAGAAGCAGAGGCATGACAACCTGTCCTGGACACCTCCAGTGAGCTGGATACTGTTATCTGTGACCTCACTTTGTTCTCCCAGCACCCTGGTGGCTGGTTGACAGATGAGGAAACTGATTCTCCAAGCAGTTCAGTGACTTGGCCAATGTCACAGGCATAGTAGGTGCACCAGCTGGGTTTGGAGCTTACATTTCCCACCACGACCTAAGGCCAGCCTTTTCCAATCAAGTGTGAACAATCTGACCAACCCTCCCCCTGCATCTCCTTCCTACCAAGTCACGAAACCCTGACTCAGAAGCCTGAGAGTGCTGAGCTCTCAGGAGACAGCCAGGGACTAGTGAGGCCGCGTGCAGCCTACCAGGATGCTGGAGTGCTCACATCACCCATCGTGGACCATTTTCAGCCAAAGCAGTAGCCCACAACACACACAGCCCCTCAAGTGTATCCACTGCCTCCACACGATGGGAGGGAGGTGGAAGTTTGGGTGGGGATATGAGATGTCACCATTATTAGACTCCGTTGGGTCCTGACCCTCAGATGCCCTCAGCTACATTCAGGTATCATGTTAGCAGAGAAAGGAGGCTGAGCTAGGGCTTCTCAGGCAGGCAGAGGCACCAGCAGGAGGGGTTGGCTATGAGGTAAGCAAAGAGGGGCAGGCAACCTGTCACTAAGATGCTTGTGGTCCTGGGATGTCCCGAAAGCAGGACATCAGATGAGGCTAGAGTCTCCATCCCATCTCCAGGGTGATCCAGGCTGTTAATTCAAGTCCAGGAATTTGTAGAGAGAGGGGAATAGGTATGAGGAGCCCCCACCTGGTGTTCCCCTGGATGGAGGTGAGCAAGAGCCAGCTCTGGTGACATCCAGAGTGTGATGTCCATCAAATTGTGACAAGCTCCCACTTGCAGACCCTGTCCTGGATCCTCCTCTCTCTGGGTCATTGACAATCTAGTACAGAGTGGTGCATCTCTTCCCTTCTGGAACAAGAGCTTCCGCATCCATGAAATGGGGGATGGATGTGCCGGGCAGGATCGGATGAGTATGTGCTTATGCCTGGGCAGTCAGAATATAAGCTCCTTTGCTCCCCCTCCTGGGATTTCTTTCTCAAACCCCTTTCAAACCAGGAAGGGATAATTTGATTTCACTTTAAAAATTTTAACAAGCAGCTCTTCATCAATTGCCAAATTAGGATGAGGCCAAAGAGGTCAAGTAATTAAAATGAAGGGCTCTGGATTGATTGGGAACATTTTTTTGGCGAGTGGCTAGGGGATGATATTTCACATCCAGTATCTGCTATGGGGTCCTGATTGCCACCCCTCTTCTCCCCTGCGATGGGCATCTCTGCTCCGTGGCACCCAGCAGACACCTCCTCCTGCCAACCTGCCCTAGACATCCTCTGTCTACCGGCTGTCCCCGTAGCCGGGCAAGAGGAGTCCCAGGCAGGTAGATGTCCCCTGGGAGACTCACTGAGTCCCAGGCAGGTAGATGTCCCCTGGGAGACTCACTGGAGACTGGCGGGCTAGTCCCACCCTCTGGGTAAGTGAGGCCACCTGGCAGCTCAACAGGTGTTGGTAGGCGCTCCTTTTTTACATGATCCGGAAAATTTCTGCTAGCCCCATGCAAGTCCGTCGAGGGAAAGTCTGGCCTCAGTTTTGGAGTGGGAAAACTGCCCAGCAGCGTCTGCAAAGAGGGGGCGTCATCGCCTCCCCCCGCAATCTCTCTCTCTCTCTCACACACACACACACACACGCACGCCCTGCTCTTTACAGGACGCGCGCACGGCGCCGGCCCCTGGCTCCGCGGTAACGGGCAGCCCGGCGCAGTGGCAGAGGCACCGGCGGGAGACTGTCCCCTCCCCCGACCCCCAGGTGGGAAGAGCTGGTCTCCGGCTCTTCTGGCTCCTACCTCCTATGAGCGGCCGCGACCCCCGACCCGGGTCGAACGTCCCTCGCCGTCTGGGCGTGCGGGGCGGGAGGTACCGCGCAGGGTGCCCTGGCGCCCGCGCCGTCCAGTCCGCGGGAGCCGCTCCTCGCCAGTGACAGGGGCTGCAGGCGCCGCCGCCGCTTTCGCTCGGGACCCGGAGAGGGAGGAGCAGGCAGGGGCGGGGTCTGGGCGGGGCCTGGGCGGGGCCTCCCCGTCCGCAGGCCTAGAGCTCTAGCGGGCGGTGGGACCCGGCGGACGCTGCCTTCCGCCGCGAGAGGTGAGCCTCCGGGCGGGAGCACCCTCGTGGGGACTGCAGGTGAAGAGTTGGGGGCTGGGGGAGGGGAAGCTTTCGAGGCTGCACGGGGTTTGGCTGAGAACTGCTGTTCGGCCACTGTAGTGTTTTTTCGCAACGACAACGATGAGGGTGATGGCAATGATAACAGGACGACATCGCCAGCTAGTATTTATTGAGCCCTTACTGTGCACTAGGCACTGGGAATGCCCTTTGCATGTCTCAAGTCTTTTAACCACCCAACTCCCCACTTTACAGATGAGAAAGTGAGGCACAGAGAGGTGACGTGAGGTGCCTGAGGACTCACACCTGGAAAATGTCAGGGCCGGGATTGCTGTTCAGGACTGACTGGCTCCAGGATAGCAAATAGTTTGCCCCTCTAAACTATCAAATGGAAATATATACAATAAATGATGGCACCTAACATTTTCAAATTTCCTCTTTCCACACCTTTTCTACCTCCTTTGTTCTCTGGACCCTGGACATGCAGTAGGTACTCAATAAATATTTGTCAATCGATGACTGATTGAAAGCTGTAGCTGGAGTCAGGGCGGCCTGTCGGCGATTCGATTTTGCTGGCTTGAATATTTGCCTATCTTCTTTTCTCTGTAAGGGCTGCCTGACCAATACCTGATCCAGCAGCTTGTGCACAAACCAGCAGCTCCTGCTCCTGCTGCAACTGGCAAGGGGCAGCTTGCCGTGACGGGCTGCCAGGTGGCAAGCTCCAGGTCGTGAAGCTTCCAGGGCAAGGTCTGTAAAGCTCCTATAGGTCACCAAGTGGCCAAAGATGTGGAGTATGGGTAGATTTGGGGGCAAATGTAGGTTGCTAAGTAATGAGGCGTCAGTAGTGAGCATATTGGCCAAGGACTCCTGACCTGAGTGTCTTGGGAGGACATTGCTGCATGTGAATGGGGTCATTTGCAACTGGGACAACTAAAGATTTTTGGAAAGGATGTGCCAGGTTTCCATTCACAGCATTTTAGACCCAGAAAATTCTCAGTTTTTTCTTTCTCTTCCCACATGCCTCAGGAGTGTCAGCAGCAGGCCTGACCCATAGTAGGTGCACAGTTAATATTTGCTCTAAGTTGGATAAGTTTTTCCTTGACTGTCATGGAGAAAACCTCCAGCAATCCAAACCATGGCTGGAGCTGGATCAGTGATATGAAAAAAGGAAAATAGGTTGAGCAGCCATGAAAGTGTGCCTTTGGAAAGATCTGCAGTTAATATTACCAGAGAAAACCAGAGGGGCTGACCTGGGACCATGTCCTTCAGGATCATCTCTTCTAGGCAGCACCTGTGTCCTTGGACAACTGAAGAGTGGGTCTGTGGAGGGATGAAGGTGACCACACTGCCTAGGGGTGGGGGTCCAGGAAGGGATGGCTGGGGAAGGGGCGTCCTTTCTCCTGAGCTGATTGAGGGAGGCTAGAATCCCACTTGCTCCCTAAATAGTTCCCTCTTTGACCAGTGTGACCCTGTTCTCTGGATTATTTTGCAATACCCACGGTGAAATAGCCTTTGGAAGACTCATTTTCCCATTAGGAGGGAAGAGAGTTTGCAGAGGTGCTCATGGCCTCCTCCCCAGTAGTTCTGCCTGAGGCAGGAGGGGGGGGGGGCGCCTCAAGACATGGGTGACTGACAGAGAGGGGATGTGGGTTAGACTGAATGGGGCTTCCACCTGGCTCTGCCCCTAACGAGCTGTGTGACCTCGGATAAGTTATTTAGCTTTTCTGAGCTTTAGTTACTCTTCTATAATCAGGCTTGGCTTCCTAGGTTTATGACCTGGGCAATCACACAGGCCTGCTCTTAGGAAAGCTCTGCACTTGGTTTAAAAATGTACTTTCGCCATCTTGAGATTTTTAATTTTTTTTAAATCCAGGGGCTGCATTTTAATTTTTGTGAGGAGCCCATTTGACTTTGAACCTGGCACTGGTGAGATTCCCAGCCTTGCTGAGTTATTGTGACACTCTACTGAGGTCCTGTTTGAGGAAAGGCTGATGCATAGCAGGCTCTCCATAGGAGTGACTTTCCCCTCCTTGGATCTGGTCACGAAGGATAAATAGAAGTTCAGCAGGGAGACCAAGGGCTGGGAGTGGGTTTCAATCAGAGGGAGTGGTCAGCATGGGTCAAGGTATGAGAGTATGAAATCAAGTTCAAGGAAGGGCAGAAGGGCTGGGTCGGAGTTTTAATCAGTTTTTTGTCACTAAGACAAAAATACCCAACAAGAACAACTTAGAAGAGGAAAAGTTTATTTGGGGCTCATGGTTTCAGAGGTCTCAGTCCTCAGATGGCTGACTGCATTGCTCCTGGCCCAAGGTGAGGCAGGCCATCATGGGGGAAGGGACACTGACCTCATGGCAGCAAGGAATAGGGGAGAGAGGGAGATGGGGAGAGGGGGGGGAGAGAGAGGGGGGGAGAGAGAGAGGGAGAGAGAGAGGGGGAGAGAGAAAGGGGGAGAGAGAGAGAGGAGGGAGAGGGAGGGAGAGAGATTTTATCGGAGAGAAAGATGGAGAGACAAGAGGGAGAGGGAAGGATGAGAGAGAGGGAAAGAGAGAGGGAGAGGGAGAGAGGAAGCTAGGGAGAGAGAGAGGGGAAGATGAGAGGGAGAGAGAGAGAGAGAGAGAGGGTGAGAGGGAGGGAAGAGGAGAGGGAGGAGGCGGAGAGGAGAGAGAGAGTGAGGAGAGAGAGTGAGGAGAGTGAGAGAGTGAGGAGAAGAGGATAAGAGAGAGAACGAGAGGACGGAGGAGAGAGAGGTGTGTGTGTGTGGGTTCTGCAGGGAAGATGCACCTTTCGAGGGCACACCCCAGGGACCCCACCTCCTCCAGCCAGGCCCCACCTGCCTGCCATTACTACCCAGTTAGTCCTTTCAGACTAGGATGGACCAATTAGGTTGCAGCTCTCATAACCTAACCATTTCACCTCTGAATATTCTTGCATTAACAGGAGCTTTTCGGGGACAACTCACCTCCACACCTTAGCAGACAGTAAGAGGAAGAGAGAAGCCTGAAGACACAGATCCTGAGGGTCCAAGTGTGGAGGGCCTTCTGACTCTTAAGGAGTTTGTGAGCAGCAGCTGGGGAGGAAGGTGAGGGGAAGGCAAGTGAGCTCGAGCGCCAACACCCTGGCCCCCCCACCCCGTTCAGCCGCCGCCTGCTTCAGATAATGAGACAGGCAGTGGCTGACGTGGGCGGGAGCCCTGCTCACAGGCTGCCAATACGGCTGTAGGAGCCGCTTGTTGTAGACATAATGGGAAACTGCTGTAGGTGTAACAGCCAGCAGCTGTGCTTGGGGACTCGGGGACTCCGGGCCTGATGAATAATGGAGCAGCCCTTCCTCCCCGGGTCTCTTTCTCTCTCTTTTCAATAATTCATGCATTCCGCATTAGTTGAGGAGTTTCATAAAATCCCAGCTTCCTCTGAGCCCAGGGCCGATCTGAGCAAGTCTGACGGCTTCACGCATGAGGTCTTCATTAGAAACAGGCTCACGTGCACATCTGGCTTGGTAGGCTGGACCTTGCGTTCATGTCAAGGAAAATGCCCAGTTATGTCCTGGAGGAGAAAAGCTCTTCCAGTCCTGCCGGCACCTTGCAGGTGGAGCGGGTGGCATGTGTCACTTCCAGGTGCTGGCTTTGCCACTCTCTTCTGCCTGCCTTTGGTGTGGCAGAGGCAGGTGAGAAGATGTCTTCTGTTGCTCTGTATTCCCATGTGGTGATGAGGAAGGAGTAAAACTTCCCTGCAGACCTTAGATAGACATATGTCACAGCAGGAAAAAGAACGTCTGTTGTTGGAAGCCACTGCGATTCAGGGCTGTTTGTCACCCCCGCAGTGTGATCTAACCCCATCTGTCTCCTTTCCTCCTTCCCTTTCTTATGCCTCCTAGCACGCACTGAATCCTTTACCTACAAGCAAACAGGGTACACTCTAAGTGTTACCAAAAAATGGGCTGGGAACCCAGAGCATGAGATCCCACTGGTCATCCGCAACGACGTGAGGCCATCAGTACAGACAGACAAAGGCATGTGGCACAGTGCTGGAGATGGAGGGGTCTGGGCTTCTCCACAGGTCCAGGTCAAGTCGGCAATGTGAAGGCACATAGGTATAAATCTGTGTGTGTTTGGGGTCTGGGGTGTTGGGAGAAGGGAGAGGGCTCAGCAAAGACAGGGAGTGAGGGTGGGCAGACTGGGCAGCACAGGGCAAGAGGAGCCCCGCTCCATGTAGAGTCGTCCCTCTGGAGGGTTGACTAGTAGTAATGCCATTAATACCTATTACAACCAATGTCAATCGCATGCCAGGCGCTTTCCATGTGTGAGTGTGTTTGGTTCTCATGACATTGTGAACTAGGACATTACGACCTTTTTATTTCCAGATGAGGAAGTAGAGGTTTCAAGAGCAATTTGCCCTAGGAGTGACCAGATTATAGAGTTCAAAGGAAAGTGGCAAGGTCAGGCGCCATCTGCCTGGGTGTCACCCGTGCCAAGTGTGGGACAAAAGCCAGAATCTTCAGGCCACTGTCAGGTCCCAGGTCCCTGGGGCTGTGTCAGCAGAGGGCTGGGAGTTGTCCAGAGACACACAGTCCAGTGACTGGGAGAGTGGGGATGGCTGGGGTGAAGGGGCGAGGGGCCTGGAGGTTCAAGTATTTGGAGAAACAAGGGACTGATCTCCATTCTTCCTCCGGAGGGAGGCTGTGTAGCCACACAGCTCTTCCTGTCCAGGGGTGTCCCAGAGGGTGAGCTGAGCCTTGTATGTGCCTGGCCTCCAGGTGAGGTGCTTGCTCACAGGCTCTCCCTGCCCACGGACTTGACTTTGATGGGTGGGGCAGTGTGCTGGCTCTCCTCACCCTCCCCGTGCACACAGACCTGGCCACACCCCTCCTTCCTCTGCCACTTCTCTGTTCAGCCCGAGCTTTCCCAGCCAGCACCCCTGTCCTCTCCACAGCTCACTGAGTAACTTGTCCAGGCTCTGAACATGGCAGGCCAAGAACCAATTTCCTTTCTTCATTGGGAAGTGCCCCCTTGTTCTCGGGGCAGCAGAGTGGGAAGCCTGGGGGTGTCCGCACAGCCGCCTGCTCCCTTGCCAGGTGGCCCAGCAGCGGCTCATGTTCCCAGAGGCTGTTCTTGCTGCCTTCCCTGCTCAGCTGTGACCAGCTGTTCAGCCTCTGCTCATATATTTTGTCCCCTTGGTAACTAGATCATTGCTTCTAAAATGGTTCCAAGGTCAGGGGAAGCCGTTCACAAAATGAAGACACCTCCATTTGAACTGCTGAGAAAGTTTCAGGAGATGGCATTGGATAATGGCCCCGGATGCAGCAGCCCACAGCAGGGGCAGGGAAGAAAGAGGCCTTGCAGGGAAGGTCTGAAGGCGACTCAGTGAGATGCCCCTGAATAGGTCAGCACTGGACAGCTCCCGGCAGTACAGCAGCCAAGGTGGCTGGGGAGGATCTCTGCAAAAGAGAGCTTAGAGGCTATAAACCCCTTACTCCTCCTTGCTCTCCGTTGAACCCTATAAAATATCTCAGGTGACTCGTGCACTTAGGCCTCAGGGGGACACACGTCACAAATGATAAAATAATTTACGTTGGCATCAGCATGGATGCATTGAGCTTCAGGGTTAAACAGCCCAGGTGCCATGCGCACAAGTCCTTAGAGAAGAGTGACTACAGTGGTCATAAACTCAGCAAGCTGCTGGCTGGCTGCCTGGGAGGGGCGGCAGCTCAGCCCAGCTGGGAAGGGCTTGAGGAGCAGCCACCGCCCCCAGGGCAGTCTGCTCAGGGCAGACTTCTGTGGCAAGAGGGGGTGCAGGCTCCCAAAATGCAGCCAGGGGTCCTACCGGGTAGGAGTGGGGTTGGGAGGGAGGGGGAGGGAGACCAGGAAATGGGAGCATTTCCAAGGTTTCAGAACAAAGAAAGCAGGACCAGGCTCATGCCACCTCTCCTATTACCTGGCTCCCGGGATGATAGAAAATAGCATCTTAAATAGCCTTTTCCTAGCTTTGAAGCTCATGAAAAAGGTTTTTGAATATGAAAGCAAAAGATGGAGTCTTCTGGATAGGTGACATCGGGAAGGAAGCTGTGTGTGCTGTCGAGGAGCCAGCAGGGCTGGGGTACCAATGTGCACCCCAAGCCATGGCAGTGTCTTCCAGCCTTAGTCCACTAAGGGACTTACCAGCTCCCATCCCAGGCTGGGTCAAGCCCCTGTCCCCTCCATTTTACACGAGAGACTTCGGCGTCAAGAGATTTAGGTATCCTTCAGGTAATGGTTTTAGAGTTTCAGTTCATGGTCGGCCCATATCTGTAGCTCTGGGCTGGAGCTATGGAGGCAGAACATCATGGTGGAAGGGCATGGCAGAGGGAAGCAGCTCAGGAGTTGGCAACCAGGAAGAAGAGAGAGCTCGGCTCACCAGGGACAAAGTTATAACTGCCCTGCCCCCGGGGAAAAAAGAAAAAAAAAATTCCCCAAACACACCCCTACCCCATGACCTACTTCCTCCACCACACCCTGCCTGCATAATCTAACCCTTTCACCTCTGATCATTCTTGGGTTGTCTCATACATGAACTTTTGGAGGACACCTCATACCCAAACTGTAATAAATACCAATGACTGTGGCGTAGGGAGTCTAAGGGGATAGTTACTGATGGTGATAATGGCACTGGGAATGGGGAGGGCTGACCTCTGAGATGCCAGCCATAGTGGCGTGCCACCAGCTGACCCTTCTGAGCAAGCAGATGTCCGCAGGATTCATCTGAGTTTGGTTCTAGGAAGTGGGAGTCCCTCTGGACATGGCAAACGGGCCTCTTAGAAAACGAGCCTGCCTTGAGTTATCTGGAAGCCTTAAGTTTCTTGATTAAGGAAGACAAATCCCTCAGCCTCACCTGTAGAGACCACAGGTTCTGCTTCTGCACCAGGAGAGAAAAAAAATCCCCATTCTCTCCATTACTGCCATCTATTGGCAAATGCCTAAAATTTCCCGGCAGAGTTTCTGTCTTCTGGGAGGAGAGTTTAGTGCAGGCTCTCTTCCTGCCCCTTTCCAAACAATGATAATCATAGAAGGCTGGAGGTTAAAGGACCCCTGAGGCCCAGGAACTAAGACCTCTAACTGCCTCCTGTACTGAGACCCCCAAACTGCCCCATGGGAAGGAAGCGGCAGCCTCAGTTCCTTGGTGAGTCAGACGAACCCAAGTGCCTCAGTCTCATCTGGGTTTCTCGACCTCAGAGCTGACTTTTGTGGAGGGTGGGCTTCCCTGCACCACAGGATGCTCAGCAGCATCTCAGGTCTGACCCCCTAGACACCAGGAGAACCCCCTCCTCAGTTGTTACAGCCAAACAAAGTCCTGTTATCACCAAATGTCCCATGGGGGGCAAAATTAGTCCTGGTTGAAACCACCAGGCTAAATGTTTTTTTTTTTTTTTTTCCTCTTTTAATATTTTTTTTTTTTTTTAGTTATTGATGAACCTTTAATTAATTAATTAATTAATATGTGATGCTGAGAATCAGACCCAGTGCCTCACACATGCTAGGTGAGTGCTCTACCACTGAGCCACAACCCCAGCTCTGGACTAAATGTTAATCAGACTTTTTTCCTGCCCACGCTTCTGTTGCTGTGGCCTTGAGGATGTGGGAAAGGCCCCAACCCCTGAATCCTGAGGAAGTTCTCATAAGTGAAAAAAACAGATCTCTCTCTCTCTCTCTCTCTCTCTCTCTCTCTCTCTCTCTCTCTCTCTCTCTCTCTCTCTCTCTCTCTCTCTCTCCCCTCTATCTGTTGTTACACAAGAGCCAAGCATCCAAGTCCAGCAAATCTTGCTTTTCTTCCCCGGACAACCTGGTCTGTTTTCTCTTGAGGATGGAGCCTTGCTCCTCTTATCATCGCTATGTGATTCCGGTCCTTGTGATTCAGCTTAATCCCTACTGTGTTCATGGAGCGGTCTTCTCCCTTCATACCATGGTGTGCATCCTCATGTAGAAGCTTCAGGATCTCTAAAGTGGCTTCCAGAAGAATGCACGGAGGACCTCAGTTCATCCTGAACCCTGAGAGACAGGTTGGCCACCTTTGATTGTTCAGATGAGCAAAATAAAGATCTGTGGGTCTGAGGCACTTGTGCACAGTCATGCAGGAAGTTTGAGGCTGCACTGGGATTCCTTCCTTCCTCCCTTCATCTGTGTATTCCACGTGCCTGGGGTGGGGTGACCAGACACATGGTCCCTACTGTAGGAGCAACACTTTTTTTTCTAGCCAATGGACTGTACCCCAGATTGGCTGTCCAGCACCACCGAGGCCATGTTGGAGGGGAGATTCAGATGTCCTTCCATGGGGGCCAGCTCCTGGTGTCGTAGCAAAGGTTTCTCAAACAACGTTTGGAAGGAAGAAACGTAACTCCCCTCCTCCCTGGGGTCCTCTATGGACCCACTCTGCTCTCTCCCATTAGCAGCTCCTGCCCTGCCCTATGACTTGCCATCATTAGACCCCGAGGTTAGCAAAACTGTTAACTGTCCAGATAACTGTGACCCATGATGCCCCTGGAGCCCAAAGTCCTTCGGGAAAGGGTAGGGGGATGTAATTGTACCAGATTCTTGACTGGGTGATTTTATTCCCAAGGGGGCATTTGGCAATGTCTGGAGACATTTTAGGAGTGAATGGTCACCCGTCTTTAATGGTCAGAGGTTGGGATGCTGTTAAACACCCTACAACACACAGAATCATTCCCACCCCGAGTAATGCTACCCCAAATGTCAAGGCTGACATTTTATGCTAAGACTGAGAAACCCTGAAATAGACAACATAGCAGAGTCATGTGCTTACAGGGAGGAAGGGGGCAGCTCTCAAAGGGTCACGTGGGGCTGGGCTGGGTTGTTGAGGAGGCCACAGCTGCTTCGGATGGGTGGGTTCTTGTCCATGGCCCTGGCGGAATGAAGGGCTCTCTCTTTTACTTTCTTGTCTGTCCTGTTTTGGACAATTAGTTATACAGCCAGCCTATCATTAGGCACAAACAGCAGCTACTCCTTAGGAGGACAAAAGCCCCTGGACAAGGGGACAGCATTCTGTTCCTTTCAAACCATGGCAAAACCCGGACAGGAAATTTCCAGACACAGAAATCACATAGGGCCTTTGGAACCAGATGATCCACCCAATGTACAAAATGATTACATTGCATTTTCCAGTCTAATAAAATCTCCCAGCATCTCCTCTCTGGCCTATAATCTCTTCTCCATGGTTAGTTTACTGTTTTTTGTTCTGTTTTGTTTTGCCATAAATTGTTCTTACTGCAGCCATGGGTTTTGGGCCATGATCCACGGGTAATAACTTCTGGAGGAACTGCACGGAATGGTGCTCTCTCGTACTGAGGAGGCACTCAGCTCTTCCAGTCAACCTGTTCTTCCCTGGACCTGGCCCCAGCCCAGGAAATTCCCACAGGCCTTTTCAAGGTCAGTACTGGGTCATGAGAGTTCTCACTTGGGGTCTCACGAGGCCACAGGCTCTTGCCTAAACCAGCCATTGGCAAGAAGAATGGAATTTCCATGGCTGGCTTACACCATAGCGGGTAGCCACAGACATTTAGGCCATTCCCAATGAATGAAGTGGACACTCTGGTTAAAGCACCTGGCCATCCCAGCCCTTTGTCAGAGAGGACCTACCCTTTCTCATCTCCTTTGTACTGGGGGTGGGCTGAGGTGGCCATGTTTTGTGAACAATAGCCTGCTCCCCTGAGCCTCAGATGAACGGATGAAGAGTGGAACCCGACTTGACTGTCAATCCATGGACCTGCCAGTGCTCAATGACATAGTTGGACCCCAAAGCACACCAGGATGTCAGAGTTCCTCTCTCAGGAATAAGTGCAAAGGAAGACCCACTGACCAGTGGATGTGAACGCTAAAAGGATGAGCAGGGACTAAGGAGGGTCAGAGAAAGTGTGATTGGTCAAAGATTTGAGACAAGCTGGGGCAGAAGAAACACACTGGCCAGGCTGAAGCCCAAGTGCCTCCCTTTATACAGCACTTGGGAAATGACAAAGTTGTACAAAACAAATCAGGGGTTGCCTGAGGCTGTGGTGGGGGTCGGGAGACTAAAAAGGGCCAGCACAAGTGGGTTTTTCTTTGGATTGGAAAATTCCATACCCTGGTGTTTACATGACTCTGTACATCCAGCGGAATTTCCTGATGCCGGATGAACACAATGCCTGTGTATAAAAGCTGGTGAAGTCCAGGAAGGTCCGCAGGTTGGTTAATAGCATCTTTCTGTGGCAATGCCCTGGTTCTGCTAATGTGCTCTGGTTATGTAAGATATCGCTGGTTGACGAGAACACTGGAATAAACTGCACTGGTTTTTGCAAATTCTTTTGAGTCTTACGTTATTTCCAAATAAAAAGTTTTAGAAAGGGAGAGTGGCTGAGAAGATGAAATCAGTGACTGCAAAAATCCAACTTCCAGGATTGCCTCTGATCCAGTGATCCCCAGTGCCAGCCCCTGGCCGGGTCCACCTGTGTTTATTTCAATCCAAAGAGCTGGAGCAGAGCAAGCTCCTGATACCTACGTCTTTGTGTGCAACTTTGGTTATTTTCTTTGAAAAAGAAATTAAAAAGTCCCCCCAAAGCAGAATTGCTGTGTCTAAGCTCATTTTTAAGACTCTTGTTACATAGTGCCAAATTGCCCTCCAAAATGATCGCATCAATTTATATTCCCTCCCACCCACAGGGTATGAGAGGGATGACTCCCCTAACTCTTGCCAAAATTGGGTTTTAATCTTTAAAGAAAGCTTTTAACCTTTGCCAAGTTGACAGATTAAAACATGGTGTCTCATTGTTCTTCTCCTCCAGGAATTCTAAGTTCCTTTCTTGAACTGAGGTTGGACCACATCATTGGCTACATCCCAGGACACTGCGTCCAAATTCTTTCTCAGTCACCTGCATGGACTTGCATTTCAATATTATGCTCCTTAGTGAAGCTGATCATTGAAGGAAGGTAACACAAAATTTGCTACTGCATTTTTTAAAAGTCCCAATGCTGCTGAGGACATTGTTTCTTATATTGCCAGTATCTCTTTGGTGTAATAAAATCCGACCTGAGAAATTTCTTTTTGGAATTTTGTGGTAGGAAAGCATTTCTTTCCCAGAGGAACACATCTGTTTCCTCGTTTCCAGGAATGAGAACCATAGAACAGATCATCATGGTCCCTATGTTTTTGTTTTCATGGCTGATAGGAAATCTAAAGCCAATTTTGAGGATTAATGACAGCAATTTTAGTGACTCTTATGAAAAATGTTTCTATTGTCTTTGGTCCTGATGTACTATTTCTATTTAATTATTTGCCTGAAGTGTTTTCCTTGCAAACCATTTCAAATCCTATAGAAAGGAGCAAATGTTCTTCTTCTTTTTTTTTTTTTTTTTTGGTACGGGGAATTGAACTCAGGGACACTTGACCACTGAGCACATCCCTAGCAGCCTATTTTGTATTTTATTTAAAAACAGGGTCTCATGAGTTGCTTAGCGCCTTGCCATTGCTGAGGCTGGCTTTGAACTTGTGATCCTCCTGCCTCAGCCTCTGGAGCCACTGGGATTACAGGTATGTGCCACTGTGCCCAGTGCAGACATGTTCTTGACAGAGGGTTCCACTAACCATTGCATCCCTAACCCTGTCCTGGCACATATTATAGTGCTCTCATAAATGTTTGTTGAATGAATGAATGAATTTGTTGAATGCTTGCCAACAAACCATCCAATAATAGCACAAAGACAATGAAAAGAAACCATAGTTAATAATTGGTCTGAGGGCAAGAAAATGTTACCACTAAAACAAGATTTCAGGAAGCAAACCAGGAAAGAACTCCCAACAATCTCTAAAAATGCTCAGCTGTCTTTCTGTGAATCCAACTGGGGACATCAAGCAAAATGCATTTGAAATTGTAGGAGCAAAGGTGTTCATCACTGACTCCTTCCAAACAAAATGCTGGAAAAACCTAAAAGCTATTAATAGCTTTTAGGGGAAAGTTGCATAGGGGAAGTTGTAAGAAAATGCTGGCAATTTACATTCTGAATAGTAGACATTTAGAATCATCAGTACAGTACTGACAATATGGTCCAACTGGTAGGGGGCTGCCTAGAATGTGCAAGGGCTGGAGTTCGAGTCCCCAGCACCGTGGGATGGATAGAAAGAGGAACAGAATAATCAGTACAAAGGTTCTTCATGACATGAAGAAAAATATATGCAATATCATGAATACATGAAAAGGAATGATACAGAGTTACAAAATTGTGCTTTTTTTTTTTTTTTTTTTTTTTTTTTTTTTTTAGTACTTTTGGATTGCACCCAGGGATGCTCACTGCTGAGCCACATCCTCAACCCTTTTTAAAGGAAAAATTTATTTTTGAGACAGGTTCTCACTAAGTTACCGAGGTCCGGGCTCAAACTCCTGTCTTGGCCTCCCAAGTCACCAGTTTACAGGCATGTACACTCTTTATGCTCCCCCCACAATGGTAAGATAATGTGCATATTTCCAAAATGGAATATTATGCAGCCCTTCAACTGATTGTGTGTTTTGTAGTGGAATCTTTCCTAGTTGAGGTCTACCGAGTCATCTACAGGATTAACCAAGATTCTTTCTTTTTGGTTAAACACTAAATAATTCCCATGACATTTTATTTCCTTTGAATTCCTATTTTCTCACATTCCCATCTAATTTTTCTGCCACTGTGTCAGTTTCTTCCCCAAGCTTTTTTTTTTTTTTTGTGGTGCTGGGGATTGGACCCAGGGACTTGTGCATGCCAGGCAAGCACTCTACCAACTGAGCTATCTCCCCAGCCCTTCCCCAAACTGTTGATGCCCGCTGTACTACACAAATGCTCTTCAACTCCCAAGGGGGCTGCATCTCCAAAAAACCATCAAAAAGTGGAAATAGAAGTTGAAAGAGCATCGGACACACTGACCCCCCATCATCCTAGCTCAGTGCTCTGTGGGCCCGAGTTTCACCCCGTGACTGGGGCTGGCTCAGAACTGCGGCTAGCTGCCACCGCCCAGCATCCCAGGCAGGTGTTGTTACCTCCTATCTAGCCCTTGCCCCGGAGGAGGTCAAAATTGGAAGTAGGGTCTGTGTTGAGTGAGGGTCACTTTTGTAGTATCTGGGGACCATCTGATTGTACTTTGGGGTTAAGTAATTGAAGCACATGCCACATATGCTGGTGAGGTATGAATGCCAAGGACAGAGCTGTTCCCCTGAACACAAAATAGGATGTTTAAGAAAAGAAAATAAAGACGAGCTTTTTAAAAACAGTTTTAGAGTCATTTCCAGGACGGTAGCCTAGGAGATACTGGAAGTATCTAGAAGGGCTCTTCATTCAGGTCGCTTTGGATCTTGCCTCTCTTCAAAAACTCGAATTGGAAACCTGAAATCCAACCTTATGAATATAGCTTCTGCAAGAAAGAGACCCCCCACGGAGAGGGAAGGCCTGGCCCTTTCTGAGTGGTCATGTATTCATAGGCTTTGAAGGTGCTTAACGTATGTGTGTGTCAATACCTGTGATTTCTGCTTTAGGTGATCAGCTTCGAGTCCCAGTGGAGTTAAGTAGAGGACTCTGCTGGAGAGCCATGAAAACATAATGATTAAATGAAGCAAGGGTCATCAAATTATTTAAGTAAGACAGTAGCTATCTTGGGGTAATGGGGATTTTCCCCCCCTTATTTGTAGCAGCTACAAGAACCAAAAGACTTTTTTTTTTTTTTTTTTTTTTGGTGCATTTCCTAAAAAAGTAAAAGCATCCTGTAGTGTTCTACCCCAGCCAAGCCCCGCTCTCCTCCCGGGCTGCCCATGGCCAAGGCCATCGGTATTCCGTCCACGAGCGATGCTTCCCTCCTTGGCTCCTGCTGCTTGGGGGAAGTCATCTCAACTCCAGGGCTGTCCTGCTGGGGAGGGTGAGCCCCCATCCCAGTCATGCACTGTCCCCTCCTCCCTGGTCTCTCTGGGTGGCGAGTCGCTGGGTGGGGGCGGCTGCCAGGTACCTGCTGGGTTCTGAGAACTGCAGTGCTATTTTTCTCTCTCCTCCCACACCCAGAGAGTGAAAAAAAAAAAAAAAAAAAAGTCAGGAGGAGGGTGAAGGTGGGAGAGAGGTTTCCAGAAACAGTTCCAGAGGCCTCTGGTCTCATGGCATTGAATCAGCCAAGAGAAGCAAACTCCCCTTGATAGGAGTGTGGTCTTTGAAGGAAGCTACAAAGGGAGAGAAGACCTTGTTCATTTTACAGAAGAAGAAGTTAAATTACAAGCTCCAGGTGAGCCAACACCAGACAAGCTGACTGTAGGAGCAGAGATGTGAGCCATACAGATGCTTCCTGGAGAGGGAGGCAGGGAGGCTGCAGTCTGATGGGGGAGAGGCTGAGAAGAGGAGGTCAGCAGCAAACAAACTGGAGAGGAAGATCTGACATTCACCCTGCACCCAATATACAAAATATGATCATCTCATTTAACCCTTGTGGCACTTCCATGAGACAGAAATCACTATTCACATCTTACAAATGGAGAAACTGAGATCCAAGGAAATGAACCAGCTTCTGAATGCATAACTCCTAAGCGGCACAGCAAGACTGGGCACCAGGTCTCTCTCACCTTTCCAACCTGGGCCTGTTCAGCAGATCAAAGACACAGCAATGGGTGGATTGTGCAGGAACAGGACCTCCTAGCGTAGGCCTGCCTGCAGTGTAGTTACTGAACTAGCTTTAAAAACAAACAAACAAACAAACAACAACAACAACAACAATACATAAAAGAATCCTGGGGAGACATCAGTTCTGCTTTCTTGGAGCCAAAAGAACTTCTTGCTCATTCCCTGTGGGCAAGGCCCTGCTCCCTGCGATGTGCGCTCTGGGCAAGGGACAGAGTGTGAAGGGGTAGGCTTTGCCCATGCGCCTTAACACTTTAGATAACCAGAGCACACAGAGGCTGGAGAAAAAAGCTCAGGGTGTTGAATAGTCACTTGAGGGACATTGCCTCCCAATTCTGGGCTGGAGGACAGAGTGAGAACTTGGGTTTCTTGGGCATAAGCTCATAATGAGGTTTTGAGAGGCCATCTCTGAGTAGGTCTGTGCGTACTCAGATCGTGAACACCTCCGGCCAAGGACCGTGCCTGGGAATGGTTTCTGTTACACCTCCTTCCTGGAATCCAGTCATTATTCGTGCACCCAACAGACATTCTTGTGAGTTCCTACCATGCACGAGCTCTGTTCCAGTTGCTGGGATGCAGCAGTCAACGGGAGAGGTCAGCCAGCTTCTCTGGTTGAGCTTATATTCTGGAGCAAAGGGGACACACACACACACACAGCCTCCTACCCCTGGACTCGGTGTGCCAAGAGTAGGAGGGGTGGGCTGGTGGAGGCTGGCGGCAGGTGCCTGCCGGGAATCAGAGGGCTTTGACCAGGGCCAGACCTGCGCCAACGACTTCCTGCTGACTGTGTGGGGGTGGGCCTGGAGATCAAGCGTGGCCTTGAGACCGAGCAGGCGAGAGGGAGTGGAGGGTCAGAACTTGATTTCCATGGCGCCACCCCTGATGACGTGAGATGACGCTCTGTTGCAGGGACTGTCCTGCACCTTGCGGGCTGTTCATTGGTATCCCTCCCTGACCTCCCACTGGACGCCAGTAGTACATCCCCCTTGCTGGGTCAACCAAACTCTCTGCAGACATGGCCAAATGTGCCACGGGGAGCAGAATAGGAACCCAATGGCCCCTGTAGGTGCACCTGGTGTCCATGGCAGGGCTGGGCGTGGGAAGGGAAGGGCACTCCTGATCTTTTGCTCTGAGTGGCACGACTCCCCTGATAGGACACTGTTTGCCACCGGGTGCTCAGGTCGTCCCCTTGGCCTCTGTGGGGCTGGGCAGACCAGCCATATTTGACCTCGTCTGTGCCTCTGAATCCCGGCTCCCCACAGGTGCACATGGTGGCCTGACTCAGGTCCTCCCAGACGGCAGGTGCTCTGCGTGAGAGGATCTGCTGTGCTCCGTTCTGCACTGCAGTAAAAATGAAATTGAAGAGCTCACTGGAGGAGGCCGAGGGTGTGCGGAAGCCACCGCTGGCCACTGTTCCTACGGTTGGCCACCCTTCTGGGTAAGGTGAGGAATGGCCACAATCTACAGATATATGTCACATCAACCAGTCCAGTGACCACGCTGCTCCACGAGCCTTTTGCTTTTCCTCAAAATATCCCACCATTTCCGTCCCTGCCTTGGCAGCTGGAAGACCCCAGACTTCAGAAGGTAAGGTGTGATTTTAGGGATGGACATGCATCTAGTGGGCGCCAGCACCGGGGTGGACTCAGTGAGCTGGGAACCGGGCCTGGAGCAGTGGGAGCCCAGGACAGGCAAGTCTGGATGCAGGGTGAGCTGGGAGGGGCTGTCCTGGGCTGGGCTCTGCGGGCCCAGGGGGGCTGTGGGCGCTGGGGTAAAGCAGTGGGCGGGAGGGAGCATGCTCGGAGGAGGGAGGGAGGGGTGAGCTAGGACACCTTGCTGGTCCTCAGCTTTGAGAAATTAGGTTTTGTCGTTTTTAAAATTCCTTTGAGGGGTAATCCCTCATCAGTGTTAAGTTTTACAATATGGGGCATTTCCGAATGTTCCGCACTTGAAAATTTACCCCAATTTTCACCCATGAATCCATACGTGGGGGCACAGTCCTGAGGGGTCAACAGCAGGTGTCCGACATGGGTATTTCTGGAGAAAAATTCCCAAGATTTTGGGCTGAATTCTTTTGGTAGTTCTCCATTCCCATGGAAGGGGACCATCTGTCCTTGGAGGATGCCCTTATCAGTGGCTGGGTGTCCCCTGCCATTTGAAGGTGCAGGCATATAGGATCCATGTGGGCAGGGGCTGGTCAGGTATCCCCAGGGCCTGGCCTGACCCCTGGCCCAGAGCAGGTGCATGAGGAACGGTTGATGAGTGGACAGAGGAAGGACCTGCCACTACTTTATCCCAATCACTGTGTTTTGGTTCAAAGCATGCAGTTTTTTAAAGGGGGAAAAATGTGACTTGAAGTGGAGAGTCACACCTGAAACAGGTGGACAGATGACAGTGCTCTGCAGATGGTGTCCAGTTGGATGCCATTAGATGAACGCTTGAAAAATCATCGCGGGTCTGTAGAGGGACACAAACGAGACCAGGCACTGGAAGGAATGGTCATTATCTTTATTCATACACACTTGCTTCCAAACTACAATTAATGTATCTAACAAAGCATGTCATGCAAACAAAGATTAGAGGTTACACGAGTCGAGGAAAGCAATGCAGTAATTTGTACATCCACTTCACCTGCGGTAGAACCACGTGCTAGTTGACAGCCGAAGGGCCTCCGTATTGTGTCAGTAGGTGCTCACGCAGGAGGAAAACCCTCAACCTCCATTTCTTCCTCCATACAAATTTGGGGTCTCAGATAATGTTTTTCAATTAATGATTTAAACATGGCATGACCTTCAAACACACGCGCACACACACAGATCATGTAGGAAAAGCAATTTCAAATGTTTCTGACCATCTATAAAAGATATTCTGAAACACCCTAACAGGAGGTTTTTTTTTTTTTTTTTTTTTTTTTTAAGAAAATCTTTAGCCTCAAAATAGGAACTGCCTTCATGTACAGTTTTGATGAATCCACTAAACCCCTCAAGGAGAGAATCCCATTCTTCCAGAAAGAATAGCAACAAGAAACTACAATCACAGGAATTAATATTCCTAAAGTTAAGCAGAGGCAAAGATACAGTTGTTTAATCAGAAAATGCAAAGCCGCCTCTTGTCTCCATTTTTAGAAAAAAAGATTCTTATAAAGTGAACTGGATACCTATTTTTTGAAAAGTGGGGTTCTGTCTATTCACAGATGCAGTAACTGAGAAAACAGGCCAGTATGCATGTTTGCTGCTGCCTCTTATTTCTTGGGGTATTTCTGAATTGCCCAATGGGTAAAATCCTTATAGGGCATCTCTGAGCTTTCACCAAACACGAGAGACCTGGGAACCAGAGGGGACCAGGGATAGAGCTGAGGAAGTGTCCCCCTGTCCCTGCTAAAAGGTAGTCATGGAGCCTCAAAGAGCAAGCAAAGGGGTTCCAGAGACCCCAACAATGCTATCTCAGGGCTACATCTGGATGGGATCAATAAGACATTTTCTACAGTTCAAAATTTTTAAAATCTTAGGCAGTTATTCCCAGTGTCTATTAAAAACAGAGCATTAGCTTGCCAACAAGTTCCACCTGAACTTGCAGACATCATACCCACCGGCAAGGGAAAATCCCATAGTGGGAATGAAAGTCAGGGGTGCTCTAGCTGACCTGGGTTGAGTCTTCCTACAGAAATTTCTGATTGAAATTTTATGAAATTGTTAGTAGCTTGATTTTAAAAACTAATTTTAAAAGAAGAATTAAGTTATTAAAGTTCATTATATAAAAAAGTACAAAGAGCCCAGTATCTTTAGTTATCCTACTGGAATTAACAAATTAATTTCTTCCGTTAGGTTAAAAAAAGTCTTTGGAAAATTGTGGGCTTTAGTGTAGGGTCATTGTAAGGCGGTTGATGACTGTGTGCAACCTCCAGTTCTTAAATGACACCTGATCACAACAATGGCAGGCACAGGGGACAGAGTCCTGCACACTTTTGACCCTCCCCAGGAGCCCTGACATTATAGAATCAGCAGGATTGTGTTTGGCTCCATATTCTAGACTATTACCTCATCCACGTACCACTCAGGTAACCTTTTCCAACTTCCTACATTTTTCCAACAGCAGAAACACACAGCATTCCCTCGATTTGCTGGATTGGTCCTGATGGGAGTGTGGACCATCCCATGCATTTCACAAACTCCAGCCCAAGCGGCTCCAGCAAAATGATTTTTAAAAAACCCGACACTCCTTGTCAGATTGGTGTGTAGCCACTAATAACCAGAGTGCCTTGCTCCTCCATCACCACTGCCAGGCCTGTCACTGTCCCTGTAACTCTCCTGGTCACCGTCCTTCCCGGCCCTGGCTTGGCATCCGTTTCGGGAGCATGACAGGCGAGCCCCGGGGAGCAGCGCCCTGCCCTTGCGGGTGACAGAGGAACTGGAAATGGTGTGATAGGCACACACAAGGGAAAGGTGACTTCATGAGAACAGAGTGAGAAAATGACTGTCAGATGGTGTTGCCTTTCTGAGGCTTTAAAAACAAGATGCTCACTTCCCTCCACCAAAAAAAGAAAAAAAAAAAGAAAAGAAAAAAGAAAAAGAAGCCTCCTGTTTCCCCTGCTAAGTGGAAGCAGGTGGGGATTGTGGTGTCAGCTGCTTCTGCGACCTCTCCATCCAGGCCCCAGCTGCCATGCTGCTCAGTGGGAAGCCACGGAGGGAAACGGGAGCCTCTGGCTTCTGGGGCTGGTGTGGTCTGGCTCTGCCCAGAAAACTGAGCTGTTTCAAGGTACAGTAGGGAAAGGGGCCTCTCACGCCTGGTGAGCTTGTCCTTGGTGTTTAGGGGCTGTTTGCTGAAAAGGAATGGACTGGGTCCCTGGCAAAGAGCACACTCTCCGAGACTGGCAGATGGAGACTCTGTCTGTACCCATGCCTTGGTCGCGGCCTCTGGAGCCGACTGCACCTCCTTCTCCCTCTAACTGCACACCTCCTTCCTGAGGCGCTCAGACCCAGCTCTTCCCCAAGCCCTTGCCTACTCCAACCTCCAGTGACCTCTCTGTTCTCTGCAGGCCAAGTCAGAGGGTGGCTTTCTTGGGGTCAGTACCCTTACTCCAGCAAGTCACCGTACTCAGCTAAGGACTCTAGCTCTGAGGTGACTGACTAGCCTTGGCTAGGTTGTATTTATCTTCGTCTGTGATGATCTTTCACCCAACCATCTCAGGCCAAGCTTCCAGAGAGCTCTCCAGCACCTGCTTGTCTACCAAAAATCCTAACAGAAAAGCCTAATGCATCCCATAAAAGAAAGGAGGCAGTGAGTCTGCCTAGCTCAAATGAGGCCACAAGGCCACGGGGGTGAAGGAGGTGGGGATGTGGTGAGGAAGAAGTGTTTGGGCTCCTGGAATTAGTTCTGAATTAGTTCTGCTTGGAAGTGGGCCTCCCGTTAGCCACTGAGGGCCTCACCTGACAGAGCAGTCTAGCTCCTTCCATTCAAGCCAAGCGCTGGGTGAGTTCAGACATGGTGCTCACAGGGCTGCAGCTGCAGGCAAGTTCTGCCACTGAGCAGCTACCTTCCAAGGGAAGAGGAAGCAAAGCAATCTGAATGGCCGTTTGGGGTCCCAGCATGATGGTCCTAAGGAGAAATGGTTTCTGCTAATATTCTCCTATACAGGCCCTGGAAAACCAGCTCAGAAGCGGGTTCTTCCTGAAGAGTCCATAAGAGTTGTTAGTGACTGTCCACGAGTTAGTCTTTCAGCAGTAATTGTCCTGGGTTGCTCAGATCTTGAAGCATTAGCCTTTATCTAGATTCAGCACTCAGTGTATATAAAACAGGCCACACTGTGAGCTCTGCTTCGGTCCTCATTTTTATCATTTTCTGCCCCCAGGTCCTTCCCCAGTCTGCTGTCCCTTAGGCAGTGTGCCGGACCCATGCTCAGGGTCTTCTCTTTGAAAATGGTCACTTGTTCTTTAAGAACACAAGCCACTGAGAGTTTGAAAAATGTTTCCTAGAGAAGTAGGAATTATTGGAATCACATGATGGAAAGCTCTAGCTTGTTGCTTGCTTAAAATAAGTAGGCTGCTTTGTCCACTGGGTCGATGGTCCATGAGCCCATGTGTTCCTTTCCATGTCTCAGATGGGGACCAATCCTGTTCCTGCTCTACCTGGGGCAGGCGAGACTAGCTCTTTTGTCTCCTAGGCTTCCTCCACCAACTTTTTGGACGCAGGGGTGCTCTACCATGGAGCTACATCCCCAGCTCTTTTTGAGACAGGGTCTTGCTGAGTTGCTCAGGCTGACCTCAAACTTGTGATCTTTCTGCCTCAGTTTCCCAAGTCACTGGGATTATACTGCACCTAGCTTCTCCTAGGTTTTCTATAAACCAGTTCCTTTTCCAGCGGACCAAGTGTGGTGCTTTGATAAGGACATGTCCCAGAATGTGCACTGACTAGCAAGACTTCAGGGATCAGGGAGCTAGGATGCTTTTGAGATTTGAAGTCTGCAGTTCACAAAAGATGGCAAAAGAAACTGCTATTTTCTGGTCTGGCCCACTTCCCACTCTATCTCTCCCTTGGATCAGGGTTTCCAGCACAGCTCAGGCCTTTCACCTCAAAGACCCTCTGTGGTTACATGTGGTTATATGTTGTGTGAACTTCAGGCAAACAGCTGGAGAATGAAAACAAGGGAGCTCAGCTGAGAAGTGCTTTGGGGAGGAAATACAGCAGCTTCCTACAAAGAGCAAGAGCTACTTCCATGTGACCTGTTTTTTATGCTGCAGAAGGCTGGCTTTCCTGAGGACCTTGCACGAGGAGAGTGTCAAGCCAGTGAGGTGCCCCTCACAAGATGAGAATAGCCAATTCTAGCAACAGCTGGAAGTAAATGTGCAGCCTATGAAAAGTGTCTTCTGGTAGCTTCAGGGGATAGCTGTGCTCAGGGGCTGTCACACGATTTGTCTCATGAAGTTTACATGTGCTAGAGCCAACAGTGGGTCAGCAAATGAGGCGGGCAGCTTTGCTGTGGCCAGATATGCAGCAAGGAGGCCTCCCATCCCTCTAGCCCAGAGTCTCCAACAATCACAGGCTGAGAGGAAGACACACACACACACACACACACACACACACACACACACACACAGTCAGCCCAGGTGTTGTGACAATGCCACAATGCCACGTGTATACAAACATACCAGACATCCTGGATTCAAACATTTTGCACTGTCCCCAAGAGGAAGAGTGGTGGGAGTACCTGAACAGAAGATGACATTAGGAAGCTAAGACAGAGTCTCATCTCAAAAATAATCCCACAAACGAAACTTTGGTTTGCAGGTAGAATCAAATATATATATATATATATATATATATATAAATATATACACATACATAGTAAAAGCCTAATTAAATATGTAAAGTTCACCATTCATTTTTGAAATTAGATCTATATTAAAAAATTAATATATCTGATACAGTGCCAATGTGCAGGGGTGGGAGGGGAAGAGAAACACAGCATCGAAAAATTTAGCTAAACTTAATCATAAAATTAGCAGATTAGAAACATGACCCTTCACAAATATAGCACAATTGTGTCTTATAAAATTATTATAATACTCTCTTTATAGTTGATACGATTATATCAATAATATAGATTCACTTGTTATTAAGGTTTATTATAAACATGCAAAATCCATTGCATGATGCATTTGCAAAACATATTAAAAACCTTCTAGCAAGAAAACATCTTTGAGCTGATAAGCATCCATGTATTCTGATTCTATAGTTCCAGGTGTGTCGTTCAACAGGAAATGGGAACCCAAACCATATTGGTTTTCATCCCTAAGTGAATGTCTAGGGCTAGAGAAGGCAGGAAAACCAACCAGGAGGAACTGATGCTAGAATTGAGACTTGATTAAGTTACTGTACATCGTACTTTCATAAATGATACAGCAGCCTATTAAATAAATAAGTACAAAAGGGGATGGGGCATACACTTATTGGTGGAGGGGGGTTGGCTAACAACACTCATGAGTAGTGGCATGGTTACTGATGGCACCCTGGATTGAAGAATAATCTCCCAGAGATTAAAATGAGCATACATACAAACTGGTTTATCCATGATCTGAAATGATTTCACATGCTTGTTTAGCAAAGTCCTTAGATGATTTGGCCTCATAAAAAGAATGCAAGTATCAAGACAGTTATCAACCAACTGGGGTAATGGATGATGGATTCACCCAACACTCATCTGAAGTTATCTTTTTTAAAACAGCTGTACTTGATTGGATTATGATGTTTGCAAACAGTGATTAGGTTCATCCTGGCCTCTCAGATTCTAGGGACTGTTTCTATCAAGGCAGAGAACAAAAGCGGTGGGTATCTTTCCTACCCCTGAGCCCTCTTTGTTCACTCTCTGGGCTCCCCATCCTTTTATTCCAAAGACATATTGGGAAGAGATATTCCAATACATTGGGCTGAGTAGTTCACTTTAACATCTCTGGTTGGGGGATCATGATGATGAAAATCCACAGATGGAGGGTATGGAGAATATATCAAGTCGTACCAAAAGAGGGGTAAGAGTCTGCTTTCTAGGAAGGGTTAACCTACAGCCAGATATGACATCTACATAATTAAACTGGATACTGTACATTATGTCATCTTCCACTAAGATAATGTTCTTGGTTGTAAGAGAGACCCTGAAAAATTACCACATGTGGACTAATGACCCTACAATTTTCAGGCCTCTGCGTAGAATAAGACACAAGGCCGTGACCTTAAAATTTTAGGGTTAAGGATCATTTCCCACTGCTGGGAGGACTGGGGGCTGGGGAGGTATTTGCTCTCTTGGTGAGTTTCATACCGCACTCTGCAAGATTGGGTGCACAAACTGGGGGTTGACGTATGAGAACCCTTCAAAATCAGACTGGTCTATGTTAGCGATGACCAACTGATCTGGTGGTGTTAAGACAGGTTGCCCTCGTGTGAAGAACTTGTCAAAGTTTTCTGCTCCTTTGCCACACTGTGGAGAAAATAAAGAAAAAGGAAAGGTTAGAAACAAAAACAACCCACAGGGGGCAGCTCTCTGAAAGCACTCTGTGGGGAGAAGCGTGGCCCAGGGAAATTGGGACTGTTAGGCAGGGAGAATTTCAGAGGACCTGCAGGCCTACTGTAATCAGAAGCCAGGCACAGCAAACAAGTTACTCAACTGTAAATCCCTGCATACCCCCAGGAGGAAGAACCTAAGTAGATATGCGCTTTTGGCAAAAGTAGCAATAAGGGGACAGCCTCTTTTATTTCAGTTTCACCTCTCTGAGCAAGCAGAGCTGTGAGTATGAATCTTGTGCACACAAGGCCCCAGTTATACTTCCATGCTTAAAAAGCCAGAATGTTGGCTGGGACCGCAGGTAGTCAACCCTGCATTGAGAGGGTTAGCTCACTGCCCCACATCTGGTTATTTGTAATGATATTTGTAATAAAGCAAAAGTTGTATATCTTTGCTTTCTAACTAGGATGTTGTAGAAACTCTAACCCCTAATATTCAAGTAGTATGGGGTAGGCATTGAGGCAAGGGTGGGAGATGCACTTCTGAGCCTGGTTGGAATTCTATGCATTTAGGTAGAGCTGGTCAACTGATAGTCTAGTCCACAAGGAGGTCATTTGTAGGTGGTTCTGGGCTCAGGATTTGCACTGGTGATTGGTGGGGCAGGGGTTGGGGAGGCTAACTGTCTTGAATACTGCTCTCCTCCAGTGTCCACCAGGGCATTCTGCAAATGAGGGCTGTGGGCAGAGGTGCCCCATATGGTCTCTTGGAAATGCAGTGCACAGCTGTGTCTAAGGACATTGTTTGGGGGTCTGACTGAATTTTGGAGGAAGGGATGCCCTCTCACTTTTCCAGTCACCAAGAAGGATTGTGTCATGTCAAAGTCTCTGGGACCTCATCATGACTCTGAAACAGATCTGGGAGTTTCCCTGGTGTTACTAAAAATGATTTTTCAACCTGTTGCAAATTATTTCCCTTTAACCTGCTGGTTGTACCAAGGGGCACCTGAGTTGATTCTGAGTTAATATGAGTTTTAATCTCATCAGTCATTCTTAGATCTTTGACAGAGGATAGCCTATGTAAACTGTGAAGTGGGGTCCACCCAATTTCTTCACTTGCAAAGCAGGGAGAATAATTGCACCTCCCTCTCCAGACTGCTCTGAGGCTCAATGTGCAGTTTCATACAGAATTGACCATGTAGTCAGAGTTCAATACATATCGCTGGTTTTTATTAAAAAAAAAAAAAAGACCAGATTAGTCTCATGGCTGTAATTTGCCACCTCTTAGTTCCCCTCCCTCCTCTATCTTCTAGAAGGTTTTCTTGAGAATCGAGTTTTATTATGTCTTTCCCACCCTCTTTTCATCAAATAAAACTTGCTCCTAAGTACCTGTTGAGGTGGAAAGCATGGCCTAAATTCAAAGTAAATCCTAAACAACTGCTTTCCTTTCTAGGATTATTCATCTTAAGAAACTTCCCAAAAAGACTTCACACCGAGTGATGGGGGGTAGTGGCAGAGTTGTGTGTGGCAAGGTTGTTTGGGGGCCTTCACCTGATGGAGGTCATACAGACTGTGAGGCCCACTCCTCATACAGTCCTGACTCCCACAGATGGGCAGCAAAGCCTCCTCTCTCACATTCCACGTTTCCATAATGCTTTTCCCTGGAAGAGCACAAAGCGCTTCAAAGCCAAGGTCAGCAGAGGCAGAGTCTGAGGTTCACATCACCCGACATGCACAGATCACTTTGAACTATTGAGAAAGGCTCTTCAAGAAGTCAACAGGGCACACTGTGTCTTCCCAAGACTTAATCAGGAATTCACACTTGATTCACCAGTGAGGCAAACACACAGAAACCAGCTTCTACTGGGGTGCCACAGTCAGACTGCTGTGATGATGGAAACAGGTCAAGGAAGAACCTTTCTTTTGATAAATCAGTGGTTCTCAAGGATGATTTTGCTCCGTAGGGGAGCCATTTTTGATTGTCACGACCTAGGCAAGGGCATTAGTGGCATCTAGTGGGTAGCATCCAGGGAGGCTGCTAAACACTCTCAAATGCACAGGACATTTTAGGCTAAAAATGTCAACAGTGCTGCTGCTGAGAAACTCTGGGATCCATCCAGGCTGTAATGTGAGGTTGAGTAGGTCCTAAGGTCAGTGTGAGGGCAAATGAAGGGGCCAAACAAGGCAATTAAACAGGAACAGCCATGTGTGAGAGCAGAAGATGGAGAAGCTGCAGGAGCCCCAGGCAAGAGCAGTGTAAGGAGTGTCATGACCCAGGGAGAGCAGGCTTTGAGGAACATGCCCTCTCGGAGCCCAGTGAGTCAATACCCATGCCTGGAAGAACTCAAGTGAACCTATTGCTGGTGCTCCCAAAAGTTGGGATGTGTTCTTCCTCAGAGGAATCATCTGTATTTCTCTTGCTACTCCTTAACCATGCAAAGGTGAGCAGGAAGGGATTTCCAGAAAAAAAAGTGAGTTCCTAAAAGGCAGAGCGAGGCTGGCCAGGGTGAAGTGTTCCCCCAGCCTGGCTGGGCAGCTCTTGGTCTAGCTTTAGATTTACTGACTTGGTCTATGAAAGGATTGTTCAAGTCTGACCCTTTCCTCTGAATTCTCTTTATGGTATTCAGCAACAGGACATTTCCAAAAGCCAGGGTTTTACTGCCAAAGAAAAATAAAAGGAAAGGAAAAGGAGAGCTCTTGTAATTTAAAAAGGGGTCCATACACATCAACCCTGAGAAGGATAGGGATGGATGCCTGAGGATATCAAATTCTATCTCTGGGGTCTTCCACTGCTTGTAAAGTGAAGATTTGTAAAAAGTGGTACAGAACCCCTTCCTGACTACAGCCTCCATGACCCTGCTGATACCTGCAGAGCTGAAGGGAAATCGTGAGCCCAGATTGGTCTAATTGCTCCTCTGCAATCACACTGAATGGCAGTGGGACGATTGGCCTCAACACTGCTCACCCCAAGAAACACCTTCCTCTCCTTTCTCACTCTGAAATTTTTTTGGAATATCCCCTGACTCAAAGAGAGAGAGAGAGAGAAATCACATTTTAGCAAAATGAAAGCTTTCTTAAACTGGTTCACTTAGATGGAGAGACCAGAGGCAAGGACAGGCCAAGGGCAAAGAGTAAGAAATGAACCACTGACTTTTATATACGTCACCACGGGACAAAAGGGAGCAGGGCAGCATCTTAGAAGGCCGTGGGGCAGTAAGCCCTGAAAAGCTGAAGGCTGACTCTGAGGACCAGGTGAGGCCCAAGCCTCAGAAGGAGGCTTACCTTGAGCAAGATCATACCAGAAATCTTCCCCACCCCCAAGGGGCCAGGGGGAAGTACAACTATTTTTATCACAAGTTCAGCACTGTGGAAAAATATTACTTATTTTTCTACCATGGAGGGTCTCTCAATACTTTAAAAATAAACTCTTCACATCTCTTGGCAAAATTAGACCCAGAAATAGACAACATCCTTTAGGAGGTGTTTTTCAAGATGTTACATAGGTAAACTGCCACTGTCCTCATATCACCTTCAGAACCTGCTGAAAAGGATCATGAGAACCAGGGCTCTTCAGATCCTTGGGAAAAATAAACAATAAACTCAACAAGCTATTGCATTCTCAAGGCAGAAAAGACTGCCTACCACCTATGATCCAGTCCTACTCAACCACCAGCTTGATGGCCAGTGGGCCTATGGAGCCATCTTGGAGCTGAGCAGGGAGGAAGAACATGCAGAGAGATGGAAAGGTTAAGGGGGAACCTAGTGGATGGGGAAGTGAATGAGTGACAAATAAAGCTGGGCTGACCGCGGACAGCCTCCCAACTTTCCTTAGGATGAAGCAGGAAGGTGGTTACCATAGCAGTGTGAAGGGCAGCTTCCACGGCAGTCTGTGACAACACTCAGTTCTGGATTGTCTGTGACCTCGGGGCTCTATGCCACCTGACATAAACAGCAGCTAAAGTGACTTCTGAGCAGAACTCCTGGGCTGGTTGTGCCCGATTCGCCTACTGTGCCCCCTACCTTTCACCAACTGACATTTGGCTGGTTGAGATGTTTATACCACCCAACTGACCTGGGACAAAGATGGCGGGGAATAAGCAACAGGAGGCAGCCTATGCCTGAATGGGCCAGCTCACAAGCTCCTCGGCATTCCCTGAGATGGGGGTGTCTGTGTTCACTGGGGGTGCTAGCACCTGAGGGAAAAACAGGGGCACGGCAGAGAGGTCACAGGCCCCAGGGTATGGCTTTGGAAACTCTGTAAGGGGAATGTGGGGATGTGAGCTCACCTTGTAGGCTGTTGAGAGGATGAGGGAGGTAGTGTGTGTGTGATTTCCATTTCAAACAATGTGTTATGACACGGACACGAGGTACAACACAGGAGGCCAGTGCCCAACAGGTGAATGGTGTCTGACTGACTTCAGAGGGATGGACGAGCGCTATTAATAATCCACCTGCCCCTTCTTTAGGTCTGGATTAAGGAATCACCTCCTTCGTCATTTTTTACTTCACTGCCCATTTGGTGAGTTCATCAATTAATAAAATAAGCCAGGGAGAAGTCGGGCATGGTGAAGACCTCACAAGCACAGACCCTCCATAGAAGCTGGGGCTACAAAGCTTCCCCACCGGTGCCGGCTGCCAAGCCCTGAGTCCTGCGGAGGGGCATCGGGGAGAGAGGAGGCTGGCTTCTCAGCTGCGAGCCTTCCCCACCAGGCACGAGCAAGCAACGCATGTGCTGGGCTCGACCCTGCCCCGGACCTCAGTATCTCAGTCATGTGGGACATAAGCCCACGGCCGTAGCTCCAAAACACAGCTGTTAAAAAGCAAAACCAACCAAACCCAGAAGAGTGGGCAAAGCGCAGAACAAACAAAGCATAAAGGCAAGTTGCAGAACTGCAGAAAAAGGAAACATGGAAAGGAGGAGGTCTCTTACAGTCACTGGACGCCACCGGATGTCCTCGGGTGGGCGTAGAGAACCCTGCATGTGCTTCCAGCCCCAGTGCTGGGCAGGCCACGGCAGGGTGCCGTGCAGTGGAGGCACCAGAGAGAACATCACCACAGTCTCTGAGCAGCTTCCTCACGGTACAGTCTTCATTTCCGTTAAATAACCAACAGCAGAAATAAGCCGGCACAGTGGGCCCTGGGCTCCCCTGGAGGGAAGGCTAGGCTCCCAGCCCTCCAGTGTGCTCCGCCCTTCCCATGATCAGCATGCATGGCCAACGCAAGCGGGCACACACGGTTAGGGGTTAACACGTGAGTTAGTTTGCTCGCTTAGTCACCCGAGTTTCTGGAAATGTGCTCACCGAAGGCCTGGATGCCCACTGAAGCCAGTGCATTTTGGTACAGAAAGTCTGGAGAATAAGAACGGGTAGAGGACAGCATTTGGAGAATGGTCAGCTCCCAGCCTTGGGCCGCCAGAACCAGGAATGGCCACGTGGCACAGGTCACGAACCCTCCTGATGGACACGGGGGAGTCTGGGCCCCCTGGCATTGGGCCGAGGTGGAAAGCACAGCACCACTCACTTGTGTAAATGTTTACATGCACACAGAGAACTTTCTGGAGGTTACAGAAAAGATCCTGGGTGGCGGGGCCCATAGTTGGGGAGGGGGTGCGATCGTCTCTCCGTCTATATCCTTCTCTGCTGCTCGACTGTCTATGTCACCATGTGGAGATGCCATTTTAATAACTATCATTGTTTTGGAGGGATGACCTCCCCCATCCCACCTCCAAAGGCAAATGCTGTTGAGGAGGGAGTCGACCTTGTGGAGAGCTGGTGGATGGACACAGGCCACAGGCATCAGGAGTGGACTCCTGTCTGTGTGAGAGCCACGTGTGTGTGAGGGCTAAGGTTCTGGCTTATTGCAAGCTGTTTTCTGTGTAAACGCCGTGGCTATTTGCTAGGGCACTCTATTTGGCCTTATCAAATGGCCAGTTTTGGAGGATTAAAGCTCCTTTTCCAAGAACTGTGTAAAGGCTGTCATTGTCTCAGACTACGGAAGCCCCTCGAGTCACACAACGTGAGGTGCACAGGGTCTGTATGTCATCCTTCACCACCGAAGCCTCAAGGCTTATGATACTGCTACTTAGTCGTACTGATTATTATTTAAAATGTCTCATTTTTTTCCCCCAAGCACAGAAGTATTTGGTAGAGTGATTATCAAAGACTAGCTAGAACTGCTTGCCTCTAATTAACCAAGTAGAAGATGCTGTCTTAGATTGGTTTTAAAGGCTTAACTCAAACCTACATATGTCATGATGGGATTTCTCCCAGTCTCCAAAGGCCAGTTAGGGTTCTATGCTGTCTGCAAAACTCCTCATGTCTCAAGAATCTCAATTTTAATCAGCATCACCACAGACGGCTTAATGGAAAGACCAAGAGAATGAATCTGTCTGTCACTCAAGAGAACTACTCAGATGCACCCGCAGTATTTTACGGGTTAGATGGTCACCGCGTGGTCCTACCTCTTTTTCTTGGACAGCTGCTGCTCTCTCTAAAGAACTTCGTAATTATTAAAAGAACATTGTACCATGTAGATGTCCTTATTTTTAGGAAATATGCATGGAATTATCTAGGTGCAACTTACTCTCAATATTTTTCTCAGAAAAATGTGTGTGTGTGTGTGTGTGTGTGTGTGTGTGTGTGTGTACACACAAGCTCAGAGACAGAGAATAGGAAGAGAATAATACAAACATGATAAAAAGCTAACACTTAGGGAATTAAGGTAAAGGGAAAGCAGACATTCTTTACAATATTTTCCCAACTCTTCTATGAGTCTGAAATGAGAAATTATTTAAAAATTATTTTGAAACAATGAAAAGGACACTGTGTGAATTGTGGTAATTAAACCATCTTTAAACTCTCTCTACAAGCACAGTCTAATGACGTTGTGAGATGCAGAGGTTTGTGGTGGCAGGGGGCACTCAGGACTGTGCCTTCTCACCAAGGTGGCTCCTATGCTTGGTCTCAATGCTCTTATTCTCTTTGGCTCTTGCTGCAAGGATGAGGATATCCTGATAAAAGTTCTTCTATCCCTTTCTATCTCTTTTTGATAAAATAATTACAGCAATTTCCCAAGAAAGACCACTTAGGAAAGACAGGCCCATTTCCAAAGTGCTCTGCGTACCTGCTGACTCTGGACTGTTTCTTGGTGTCAACTTTATGGATTAATTTCTCTCTTTCTCCAATAACCACTGAAGTGCAGTGACTGTTTCTGCCTGTGAACTGGCTATTCAACTCCTTGGTGCCAATGGACAGGATTCAAAAAAGAAGAATCAATTAACTTTACATTTCCGGTATTTGTATAAACTGCTATTTGTCACAGGCAGGAGAAAGAGAAATTGGAAGACTGGTTTCAGCCATTTTCTTCACATGAATAAATAAATCAGGATAAAAGGCTGCACAGGCCAGAGTGACACTGAGCAGAAGACTGAAACTCACCTCTGAGCCGCCAGACTCCTCAGGTGAGGTGGCCAAATCCCCTACACCTGACGCCTGTCACTCTCTCCTTTATGTGTGACCTTATGTAGAGTTCAAGTCATGGCTGAGCCACAGATCCTGACCTTAACATCACTGGGAGATGGAAAGTCCTGTGAGGAGCCTGCTGTGGCTCACAGCACTGCGAAGTGTCCTTTGAGGTGGGATCTCAGAGTTCACACGACACTCTGGTCTAAAGGTCAATTTACCAATGTCACTTTGGCAGTCAGAAAGATGATAAAAGGATGACACACCATGGGGACCCCGATTCCCCTCCATCAGCCCTGTGGCTGACCAGTGATAGGATCCTTCTAATTCCTTAGGGGAGTCAGTGATTCTGGAATAATGTATCTTTGGTGGTGCCCACCGGTAATCACGGCTGCTCAGGAGGCTGGGGCAGGATGATCACTAGAGACCAGTCTGAGTAACTTAGGGAGACTCTGTCGCAAACTAAAAAACAAAGATGGCTCAGTGGTAGAGCTCAATCCCCAGTACTGCAGAAACAAATAAATACAGACAAAGACAGACTCGTGATTCTACAAGGATAAATTTGGTCTCCAGAAGCACCCAGCAAATAACCATGAGCATTTAAGTCCTACTGCTGGTATGCTGCAACAGGAGAAGGCTCAATTCCATGGGAGCCTTCTGTATGGACAATGGTGAACCCTCTTTCATCCTGTAAATCTCAGGGAAAATGGACTTGCTGGTGCTTGCTAGAAACCTGCCAGTCAGGCTTGGCTGAGATGGACGAGGCATATCGGGAGGGTCTGGAAGGTATTTGGGCACCTTCTGGGACCAGCTCAGTGCACGGACAGGCGAGAGGCCTGTTTGCTTCCTTGGCAGAGGCTGCAGGCCTGGGCTGCTGCCTCCCTCTTTGAGATAACAGAACCGAGAACGAGCTGCTCTACTGGACTCTTCCATTAGGCCTGGGCCAGGAAACCCTTCACCAGGAAGCTGGGAAACCACAAACCTGCTGCCCTCCCAGGGACCAGAACACTCTCAGTTAGCTCTTTACCCTTGACACTCTCCTGCTTTGTGACAAAACATCTCATACTGCTGGCTTCGGTGTGGCCTCCTGGGATTCTGTGTGTCCAGGTGGCCAGCTCCTGCCACCTGTGTCCTTTCTGGCTCTGTCCCCAAGTCCCCCTCTGTGCACAGTGTCTCGGGCAGAGGATGTGCTGGAGCGGATGTGCTGCTCCTTCCCTCTGGCACAGACTTCCACACGGGGACTTCAGCTCTAGGGTCTCTGTCCACAATTTCTGCTTCTGTTTGAGAACTTGGGGGGCTGTTTCTTCACAGCCAAAGGCCATTTAGTCTTCCTTTTTATTTTAACCAGCACTCCATTAAACAAACAAATAAGAAAACCAACAGCAGCACTCCAGGAACAAAAAACGCGGCTCAGCCTCGGCTGCCTGCCGGAGAAGCCACTCTGCTTCCAGTGACCTCGGTGGCCCAAAGGGAGAGGCACATGGTTGGCCGCCTCAGCTAAGGCCCCTCAGACTTTCCCCACACATGACTTTAGGTCAAAATGCCCAGGAAAAGTGTGAGACTGAAAATACTCTTTCTTCTGAAATCAATGTGGGAATAAATAGAAAAAAGAAAATGTGTTTAATGGTTGGTTTTGTGGAGTCTTATCTCCTTCCAGAAAGTGATTGACAGGCAATCACATTCTGTGGGACTCTGGGAGCAGGGTCCCTGAGTGTCTTGTTGTTTCTGTAAAGAAATGAGCTGTGCTTAAGATGCTATTGCCTCCTTTTTGCATTTTAAGAAGAAAAATAAACATAAAGTCAGAGGGGAATGAAGAAGTCTTGGGGAGAATTTTCTGCTGAGGCCCTCTGCCTGCCCCCCCTGCAAACCTTACACCAGGTTTCACACCCTGAAGAAGACGATCTGCCAGAGCAGGCTACAGAGAAGGTGGTGGCGGCAGACACAGGAGGGCCTATTTGAAACGATGATTCAGGAGGAAGTCAACTGACCTGATTAATTTTGGTTTTTCTTCAGCCTGTGCTAAAAATGTCTTAGAAAAATAAAGTCCGGTGGGCTCTATTCTTGGAGCGGAGTACACATAGGCACTTTTGTTGTGCAAGTTGCTGCTCTGAGAACAAAGAGTGTTACCCAGTCAGTAACTCTGCCACCCCCAGGGGTCCCCTTGGCCTGCTCATGGGGCACCCACTGGAGGCAGAGTGAGGCTGAACCAGATGCTCCGGATGCTGACTGTGGAGCATAGCAACTCTTCTTGCTGTCCCAGGAGAAAAGCACCAGGAGCAATAGCCCAGGGTGGGCCAAGACAAGGAGAGCCGGAAGGGGCAGATCTACCAGCCCTCAGAAAGCGGGTGGAGGGGAAAACGGGCACTGTGAGGTGGCATGGGGGTGAGCAAGGAGGCTGGTAACTTAAAGATGCTCATTTCTCCCTAGAGCTTAACAAGTAAGAAAGGCACCACTGGCTGCTGTCAACGATCAGAACAGGCAGTGGGGCTGACCTGAGGTGGAGGGCTGGTGCAGAGGAAAGGACACAGACTCTGTCCTGCCAGCTGTGTGTCCTCTGCAAGTTACACAGCCTCTCTGTGCCCCAGCTTTCTCCACGGTATACTGGGGACAATAATATCTCTCTCACAGGAGAGCTGGGAGGATTAAATGAATTAACATTTGTAAAGTACTAAGAACAGGGTCTGCTACACAGTGCTACTAAATACATAGAAAGCGGGAGTCACACAGGAAGAATCTGAACAGTGCCGGCCATGTCAGAACTGGCCACTGTCACACATTGCCTCCTCGGGTGGCAGAATGGGAGATGCACCCAGGCCTTGCCTGTAAGTCATTGAAGATTTAGGAGCAAGACAGACCCAGGAAAGCCAGAGACAGATGCAAGGCCTGAGACCTGCTGAGGATCCAGGGCAGGAGGACAGCTCTGCCAGCTGTGGGTGTCTCCAGAGAGGACTGTCCTGGCTCTCCAGTGGCCTGGGAGTCTGCCGCCCCCTGCTGAGGGTGAGGAGCACAAAGGTTCCCCTCGTCCATCCTTACGGTGCAAAGCCAGCTGGAATCCCGGCTGCTCGGACCACAGGACGTTCCTCCTGCTGCTGAGGCCAGGGGATACCCACACTGCTCTCCTGGGTGGGTCACCTCCTGACTTTGGGAGACGGAGCCCAGATGCGGGCTGCTTTTTGGGACTCACCACTTTGGGCTTGAAGGGCGGCTGGATCTCCCTGTTCTCCAGCTTTTCCCAGTCGATCCTCCGGAAGAAGGCGTGTTCTCTCACGTCCCTCTCTCCCTCGGGCCCACAGCCCAGCCGCTTGGCTGGGTGCTTGGTCATCAGCTAAAGAGAACAAGAGAGGGTGGCATGACAGCGGCTTCCTAGAGACAGGCCTTTGCCCGGCTCGGCCTCCAGCCCTGCGGTGCGTATGTTGGACAGTCCCAGGAGGCTCACTGAGGAACACAAGGCCAACGTTGATGAGCGTGGCCTTCCTGGAGTGACTGTCAGGGGAAGGACAAGGGGAAGTAATCTGGATCCATGCAGAGGGAAGGAGAGGAATTCAAACAGGCACCTGTTCTAGGCCTGCCGTTCTACACGCTTATTTGGTACAAAGGGACGTCATCGCCAAGGCTAGTGTGTCCAAAAACCAGCATCACACGGGATGCTGTGATGAGCTTCAGATGCCTCTTCATGGCTTGGACCAAACCGTGATCCAAGGCTCCGGGGTTAGGAAAAGACAGGCCGTGGCAAGGAAGGCGAGTGGTGAATGCCAACGTGCCTGCTGCTGACCCTGAGCTCCCCGAGGCAGGGGCCAGTTCTCCCTGACCTCCGCATCTCTGCCACCTGCCCTCCCTGGGAAGACGCGCGGGGTAAACACTTTGTAAGTGAATGAACGAGCCAGACGATGTTAAGAGTGTGTTGCTTTCCATCTCACTACGTGGGAAAAATCCTGTGACCTAAAACTTGACCATTAGAAACGAGCCAAGTCCTGATCAGAACACAGGATCGAGAAGGTTCATAGCTGTTCCGTTCGTAATAGCCTTGAGCCAAGGTGAAACAGCCCAAATGCCCACCAGGTGTAGCAAGGGTCAGTACACGGCAGTGTGTCCACACAAAGACCAGGACACAGCAACAGGGAAGGAGGAACCCAACCACACAGTGGTGTGGCCACACCTACAACCGCAACGCTGAGCCAAAGGAGTCAGCCCCAGGCACGCGCTGCAAGAGCCCATCTGTGCCAAGTTCAAAGCTCAACAGGCGAAGCCACATGGTTGGGAGAGGGGATACTGGTTGCCTTGGGGGTGGGGAGCACCTGGAAGGTGGGACAGGAGGGGCTTCCAGGATTGTTTCTCAAACTGGTATGCTTACACGGGTAGGCCTTGTGGCCGTTCATGGATCTATAGGCTGATGACTCATGCCTGTTTCTGTAAATTTGTTGTTACCTCAAAAAAAAAAAAAAAAAAAAAAAAAAGAAAAGAAAGAGAGAGAAAGAGAGAGAGAGAGAGAGAGAGAGAGAGAGAGAGAGAGGGAGAGGAAGCCAGGTACAGTAGTGCACACCTAAATCCCAGCTACTCAGGAGGCTGAGGCAGGAGGACAGCAAGGTCAAGGCCAGCCTCAGCAACTTAGCAAGAGCCTGTCTCAATAAGTAAATAAAATAGATAGATAGATAGATAGATAGATAGATAAATAGGGCTGGGATGCAGCTCATGATGGTGTGCCTGGGGTTAGTCCCCAGTACTGGGGGGTGGGGGTGGGGAGAGAGAAACAAAGAACTAAGGAGTCATCCTGAGCAAGTCCAGAGAACAGGGCTAATAGTTCCCAAGGGCCTGCGATGGTTTCTGGTAACTCCCTCCACAACTGCATGAGCTGGATTGGAAACAGAAGGATAATAAGGTGAGATGACTGGGCCAGAGGCCCAGGAAATATTGGGATTTGAGTTCATTCTGTCCTTGACGTGTCCCTCCATGCCCTTTCTAGATGCCACTAAACCCCCGCCCTTGGTGGCCAAAGGCAGTGATGCCTGTGGTCTTGCTGGCATCTCTCACAGAAGCATGGAGAAGGCACTTCCAGGTCTGTCCTCCTGGTCCATGGTCACAAAAGGGTCCCAAATCCACTTACCCCTTTGCAGATAGAGACGGCCTCTTTGGACAAGGACTTGGGATAGGAGACGTTGTGCTCCATTATAGACTGGAACAGCTCATCTTCATCCTCACCGTCAAATGGAGGCTATTCCGGAAGAGAAAGATGGGGAAATGCTCTTAAGTGATCCATTAACACGGTGCCTGGAGATTCGACGCAGCACGGAGAAACACACGGGGAGCTGGTGGGGCGCAGGCGGCAGAGCCAGCTCAGTTAACTTGGGGGTTTATTTGATTATCTTTAATTAGGCTGTCTGTCCTGTGTTTTTCATTTTTAACTCTGTCCCTTTAATTATCTTGCCCTGAGCAACCCAAAACAATCTGTAGTGAAAATGTTTCTGAGGAATGCTTTTAATGATTTGCAAACAAATTATAATTAATCCATTAATCTTGCAATTAGGTGCTAAAAAATCTAATTATGATCAAGTCAGATTACAGATGGCTTTGTGTTCAGAAGGTGAGAGGGTAGAGAATGCCAACTGCCTTCAGCTGGGGTGAAGGAAGCTTCAGAAGGGGGCAAGGAGGCTGTTCCCTGGCCCAGGAACCCACAAGGGGCCTCCTGACCCAACAGGGAGCTGCCTTGTGGGGTGCGGGCACCTGGGTGGTGGAAGTGATGGAGGTTAGTCTCCGAGGACATGTCTCTTGTCTGTTCTCCTGCACGGCTTCCTGGCTGGGTGGCCCAGGCAAGTGGCTTACCTTTTTCACACTAGGATTTTCTACAGCACCTGGCACTGTGTGCCATACCAAGAGCAAAGGAAGAAACCTCTTGGGAGGGGCTGGGAGACTTCTCCAGGAGCAGTGGCTGAGCCGCAAGCCTTAGGAGCACATCCGGGCTCCATCCAATGACCTGTCACCCTGGCAGGATGCACACGGGAGGGATGGGCTCATGGGAAGTTCCTTCATCCTCCTCCTTGGCTCAGTTAACCTCGAGCTTAGCATGAAAAGGGCAGGTCAGTGGGCAGCCCCGCAGAGAGTCCTGACAGGAGCTGGGTGCGGGTCAGGTCACCAAGCCGCACACCTCACGGAAAGATGCAGAGTCACAGGGTCTCTACCTCTGGGGTCAGCTGTGGGCGAGTGAGGGTTGGATGACTGGTGACACTTGATAGTTTTTTGGTCTAGAAGTATAAATAAATAGGCCTCTTTTCCGGTTTTAAGAGCATGGTATGAAGAATGTTTTATTTGATGGAAACATGTAGGTAGGCGAGAAGAACTAAAATTAAACCTGCCTGTGAATTGAGTGGGCAGGGGCAGCTGGCCACGGCCATTGCCACGGGAGGAAGGAACAGCACCTGGGGGCCAGAGGTAGGTCATCTGGGGAGTGCCAGCTGTAGACAGCCACCTGAGCCAGCAGGGGGATGTGTCACTTCCATCTCCAGAGGACGGAGTGGAGCAGGCCAGGCCAGGCCAGGGACTGGGGAAGGGCTACTCTTGGCGCAGAGCTGCAGTGATGGCCAGGTCTACTGTCCACGTCACCGCATCTTCTGGGCCTGATATCATGCATAACACCTCACCTTCCCCAAGAAATGGTCCAGAAATGTGGCCAGGTTTGGGGGGAGATTTTCATAACTAAAACAAGGTGTGGGTTCTGCTCTGGGCGCTGGGTGGGCACATCCCCTACAGTGCCAACGGTCTCCTGGGGGCGAGCGGGGTGGGGGCTCTGCTTCTGGATCACCAATCGACATCTCAGAACACGGCCCACTAGGGTCTCTGGTCGGGATCAGCTACATAATTTGCAGGTCTTGGACCCTTTATTAAAAACCATGGAGACTTTTAAGATGATGACGGCAAGCCATCAAATCAAACCTGCAGCTCTTCTGAGCTCGGGCTTGGTGCGGCTGCCCAGGCTGCACACCTGTGAAGCTGGCAAGGGTGGTCCAGTGACAAAAGCACCAGGGAGATCCAACCAGCCCCTTCGGGGATGCTCAAGTCCCAGCAGCAGGAATGAGACACAGACAATCCCAATCAAAGCCCTAAGAGGAACTGTGCTCAGAGTCACTTGGGCGACCCTTCCCCAGGATGATAAAGTTAACATGGCTATAGCCTTTCTTTATTCCTATAGTCCTCAAAACAACGTGGAACGCCAGGAACTATTGGCAGAATGTTTGGGGCAGGGCCTACCGTGTTGGCTTGATTGCTTCATGGCATGGGAACCAGCTTTGCCAGGTGAGCTGTCCCCACCTATGCTAATGTGTGGGGAATTAGGTTCTGTCTACTGTGGGTCAAAGGCGAACTCTTACCATCAAGTTTTCTCTGTCCCCTGTTAGGGTAGGTCACCTGAATCCTGACACACTCTATAAAGTACGCCCTAGAACTTCCATCTTATAGCACCCTCCTGGGTCGAGTCTGCCCAGGTTGGAGATCTGCATTAGCACTCACGTTCTGCAGCAAAGAAAGCTTTTTAACTCCGCGTGAATCTTTAGTCTCCTCTGGAAGGATCCTCAGAGACTCCTCGGGCTGGCCTTCTGCAGCAGGATTCCTAAGCTACAACCAAACCCACAAGACCAAACGCGCTTGGGAAGGAGCCCCAAGATTCACCCTTGGTGGGTCCCCAAGGATTAGGGCTTCTCCTGTCACCATGCCCCATGGAGGGGTCATGCCTCTACCTCTCAAGGTTTTGGCCCACCATGACTCTGAGCTGGTGATAAAAGAGGGGAAGGGTGGGCTTGTGGGGAGGACAGCCATAACACTGGCCTCTCGGCCTCTTCCGCACGTCAGGCACTGGGGAGCGCTCTGTGGGCTCCACTCACTGAAGCCCCGGTCAATCCTGCCATGTGGGGACCAGCAGCCCCAGGGGCGGGGACAGGGGAGATCATTGCGGTTCAGCTCAGCGCTTTGGCCAGGGCCACAGAGCCGCTGGGGAGGAACCAGGATTCTAGCACAGGTGTCCTGACTTCTGAGCCCGGGTCTCAGTCATCACCAGCGTCCAGGCTCCTGCCCACGCTCACCCCAGGATCTAGATGGTGAAGGTGAAGGAAAATAACATCTGGGGCCTGAGATGTTTGAGGACATTGTGGGCAAAGGGACTGATCTTTAGGCTCAAGGCCTGGCACGCTTCCAGTCCTACTGGATTGGTGGCAAGAGTCAGCTTCCCTCCCAGCTTGCAGGCCTGTTGCTTCTGGAACAACCTGGCCAGCTGAAGACCATGCCCCTCAGAAGGCAGAAGAGGGCTGTTCCTGAGCAAAAGGCTCAGGAGTAGGTAGGGAAGCCCCTCCTCTCGGCTCTGGAATGCCATCAAATCCAACATGATTTTTTCCTACTCTGTTTCCTCTGTTGCAAACATACAGACTTCAAATTTTTTTTAATAGAAAATATATAACATTTGCTATCTTGATGGGGATAGACAGCCCATGGTGAAGCACCTGCCTACCATGTGCCAGGCCCTGGGTTCAAACCTCAGCACCATAACCACACCCACACAAGGAGAGGGAGAAGAAGAAGAAAAAAAGGAGGAACTATTTCCATGGTATCCTCTTGCCCCACTTTGAAGCGCATGGTCCTATGGCCGAGGTAATTTCATGTATTGTACAAACATGGCCGCCCTCCATTTCCAGATTCTTTCATCTTTCCAGCTGGAACTCTGGACTCATTAAACACAAACTCCCTATTCTCCCCTCCCCCAGCTCATTCTACTCTATCTCTGTGGATCGACTAGTCTAGGTGGCATTCGGTAGGATCCTATGGTAAGTGCCCTGTGTGACTGGGTTGTTTTAGGGTATAGACTACTTGCATCTTCACCATGCCTCTCTGTCCGTGAGGACAGGCTAGGCCCTGCTGTGGCATCAGATGCTTGGAATTTCTCCAAAACCTAAGACAACACTGTTTATTTCTTGCCCATGCTGCATATCCACTGGGATTCGCCCAGGACTCTGCTGACGCCATCATCTGAAGCCCCACCCTGCTGGAGTGGCCGCCATCTTGGTTTGCAGGGCACAGGGAGGAACAGGAGCTCTGTGTCCATCAGCACTAAATGTCTTCCCTGGCATACTTCCACTTAGACCTCCTTGGCCAGAACCATGCCCCCCTCAATTACTGGAGAGCCAGGAATACATCCTACTCTGTGACAGAAGGGAAGAAGACCAGAAATATTTGGTGACTAGTCATGGCCATCACATCTAGAAAAGCTTCCTGGAGCTCTGTTTTAAATTAAAATTATGTACTATGTACTATGAGGGGGAAGGGAAGTCCACAAAAGTAACACCCACATTCCCTTCACCTAAATATTAAAAGTACCAAACCTGCCTGGATTCTTAAGCTTTCTTATATTATTTTCAAATTATGAGGCATAATCTGAAGTTCTTGATTTTTCACTGACTATGGCAAACACATCTTCTTTGTAGCCACCAGTGTTCCCATTCAGAGCTGAGTACCACACAGAGCAGTTCATTTGTCCATGGGCACATTTACAACTGCTTTCAGCACTGTATTCTAATAATTAATGTTACTATAAACACCTCCACGCACATCATTTTTTTCTCCTCTGAATTGCCTCCTCAGAACGATGTCCTGGATGTGGGATTATACACCGAAGGGTGTGAACATGGACATGCTTTTGTTGAGTCTCTCCAGGTCGCCCCAGGGACCTTCTGACAGGCAGCTGCCAGTTCTTGGGCCTTGCTGTTGAAGGCAGGTCAACAGTGACAAGCTGTCAATATTCCTTTTCCTTTCCTAATGCCAGTTACTTAGCCTGGGGACAATGTGGGATAATGTGTCACCCAGGTACTTAGAATGTGACCATTTTAGGTGGCCTCTGTCTCCTCTTCAGCTTGTTCCTAATGTTCTTTGTTAACTTCTACAAATCTGAACTCAGGGCTCCAAACTAGGCTACCTCCTAACAAGTCTTGGGTGAGGGAGCTTCCTGAATGGGCTGTACCCCTATTTGAGAAATACGTATCCTGTGAGTTTCAAATGGGCTAGTGAGGGGAGACGGTTCACACTGCGCATAATGATTCCCAAATCGTGTCCCAATAAGTGGTGGCTGGAGTCCTGCCATATTTATTTGTGATCACTGAGGACCTGGGGAGGGGGTTAGGCGAGCACCCAGGGACCTTTCCGGCTGAAGTTCCAATTACTGAGATAAAATACCCATTACTGATGCGTCAGGAATGAAGACAGCATAAATAACTCCGGCAGAAAAGGACCTGCAGAGGAGAGGGCCAGTCCCTTTACGAGAGTACTGGGAACCCAGGGGCGGTGATGTGCTCATTAGAGGGCCGGGTGAGTCCTGTTCATGCCCCTAAAGCAATCGTATTTGTCAAGCAATCCAGGAACTGAATAAAGACTAAGGCGGTTTATACTTCAGGGCCCCCTTGGCTGCTGACAATAAATAAAGAAATGAGAAGAGGTTTGCAATAAACGATTTTTTCTGCTCATCTTCAGCCCTCTGTGGTTAAGGAGAACAAATTTAGACCACGGCCTTGCCAACAGCTTCATCATTAATCTTCCTTTCAGGTGGCAGCACCTCTTCTCTCCGCCAGGGCTCTGAGGTGCCTGCAGCTCTTGGGTGCTGGGGGCAATACCCCAGGAACCTGCATCATCTTTCTGGGCTGAGTCTCAAACGGGGAATTCAATGAAATTTGCATTGAGGTCTCAGAGAGGGAAGCTGATGGAGGAGCCCTGGATGGTAGCTGTTTGCAGCGGGAGATGCGAGGACTTGGGAGGACAAAGGCTGGTATCTGCGCGCACCCTGGCACCCTGGCACCCGCGGCAGGATGATGTGTCATTTGTAAAGAAAATCACCACGTTCAGTAGAGGTTATGAAGACTTCAAGGGATGAGCACAAGGCAGGCTAACTATTTCTGAGGAGTGGGAAGGGAAATAATGAAAACACACCAGAGGGTTTACAGGGTGTGGGGCTCAGGAACCCAGGGCTCTGCAGGAAGTGCGGACGAGGCAAGGAAGCCTTCCGGGGAGGTGGGGCATCATCTCAGGGACAGCCTGCACAGGAGGACTTGGAAGCAGGCAGGACTTCAACGTGCACCCCAAAGGGGACTTCCTTCCTGGTGGGGTACTCCCTGAGCTCTCCCCCAGGGAATGAGGCCCAGGAAGGCTTGGGGAAGGCAGGCAGGCAGGCGTGGGGCTGCAGGGAGGGTGGGCTTTGCTGCAGGACTGTGTCCTGGAACTCCATGCCTGCTGGCCAAGAGTCAGTTACCTCCTGTGAAGTGCCCTGGGAAGCCAGCCTAGGGTTCTACGCCACTGATTTCTCTCGTTATATGCAAATGTGACCCTTGATGAAAGCAGGTTTTGTTTTCTGGGCTCAAGAGTTTCACACTCGAATGGGATCAAGCGCTGGAACTTGGCCTTTTGTGCCTTGGTGAACAGCCAGGCTCCCAGGAGACTAGTAATTTGGGGTCAAATTTTATTGTCAGAATTTTAGAGGGGAATGAACCTCAGGTGCAGGCAGAGGCAGCTTGTGTTTCCCCAGCTGCTGACTCACTGATGGTGGTGTGTATAACAGCGTTTTTTCCTGTTCTTGTACACTGAGGAATTCGGCCTAAGAACAAGCTTGGATTGCGGGGGCGGGGGAAAACTAAACAAATAAACAAACCACTCTCTGGATGTCAATCAAGTCTTGACACCATTGAAAAAGAACGAGCAAATGTAGGCTAGTACCTTTTATCTCTCAATATCTAAAAAACTTTCTGTTTCTAAGAGCTATGGGACAAAATAACAGAAATATGAAGGAGACATCAGTGACTTTCCTTCCCACAGTGGCCTTGCAATGACCTCCTTGCTCACATACCAATGATTTCTTCTCCAGCCTCAGTCTCCCACTCCCACTAGCTCCCGGCTCTTGCCACACTGGTGGCTTCCCTGCAGTTCAACACAGCCACGCCCTCCCACCTCAGGGCCTTTGCACTTGCTATTTCCTCTGCTGGACAGCTCTTCCTCTAGCCACGCACCCTCGCTGTCATTTCTTTTGGTCTATTCTAGCTGCAATTTCAACCCTTTCAAAATATCCTATCTTCGTTTCCTGCCCCATTACTTTTCCTGTTAGCTTATCACTAACATATTATGTATTTTCTTTATTTAACTTGTCCCTTGTCTCTCCTTCTCTAAGCAGCATGCTGATGTAAGGATTTCTGTCAGTCCCAGTCATTGTCCTCACTGAACACACAGTAAGCATTTCGTCAATGAATAAATGAACGAGTTAATGGATGCAACATGTCACAAGAGTCCCTCCTTCCTCCCTCTCTCCTGTTTTTACTGCAGAGCTGGGTTCAGACCCAAGTCTTTGTGCATGCCAAGCCGGTGCTCTACCACTGGGCTACAGCCCCAACCAGAAACAGAGACTTCTTTGGGCACAGCTCTGCCACAGCCTATTTCTGTCCATTCTCCTACAATGAGAGTAGTTCATAGTCATGCACAGGGGATAATTCAGTGGAGGAACCTAAGGTCCTAAGAGATGGTGGCACTAAGGGATAAAAGCAAGCTGGTCCTTGAATGACTGTGTGGGTCAGGGTTACCCCCACCACCCGCCCCCAGCACAACGCTGAGAATGAGTGTGTTAACACTGAGATCGGGAGGTGGGTTATTTCCCAAGCAGCCAGGGCGACTTACTCCAATGATACGACACAAAACCATTATATCAGAAAGCATCATCTCAGGCCAGGAAGTGTCCCCTTAGACGATACTGTGCTTGGTTCTCTGATACCAGCCTCACCCTGAGAGAAGCCTAAACTGGAAGTTCAGCCTCCCTGGATGGTTGTGGAGACGCTGTGAGCTGCAGGGTGCGAGTCGGGGCCAATGGGAGGAGCTACCAAGTTCTTCCTCTTATTTAACCTTCTTCTTCCTTAAATCATGACACCGGTTTCGCACGTGGGCCCAAGCGTGGCCACCTGTGCAGACAAGCTTGCAGGGAAGCCTGACCCTGGTTGTGAGATACTGAAAAGGTAGAGGGGCCAGTGCTGTCCTCAAGGTGCAGGGGCCTTTGGGTGTGACGGGAGAGCGACACTGCCTGGGCCCCAGGCTGCAGCTGTGCACTTGGTTTTTGTGACCAGGAGACAGAAGATCATGTCCAAGTGCACCGAACGTAACCTACTCTCAAGGGGGCATTTCACCCCCAAAGGGAAGTGGGGCCCGCACCAGCTGCGCTCTGCTGTCACTCCTCTATTGTTGCCCGGGCGGATCTGAAGCAGTCACAGGGGACCCATAAACACACGTGAGGGGGTAGCGAGATGTTACCTGGCCAGCTAGCATCTCGTACAGCAGCACGCCGTAGGCCCACCAGTCCACCGACTTTCCATACGGCTGGTAAGCGATAATCTGCGTGAAAACAAACACGTCGGTTATTTCTGGTGGTAAATTGAAGAGCCCCGTGAGAACAGGTGAGTCGAGCAGAGAGGCATGTGTGCTCTCCGTCCACGCAAACGACGCGGGGGTGAGAGCTGTCTCAGGTTTGCACACCAGGGGTCCTTCAAAGGGGCCGCGCATGGAACCGTGACCCCATGATTCGCTGCCCAAACCCCGTTTCGGTGGATCCTCTTCCAAGTCCACCAGCAGATGCTGCAGCACCATCTCGAGGGAAATCAACAGTCCTGGCTGGTCAAAAGCATACGGACACCCAGTTGTTATTAATTTTCGGAAAACAAGAGATGTCATTCAGAGCTAGGGTCTGACCCGCAAGCCGATCAAACTCTGCCACTTAGCTCTGCTAAAAGTCATCAGAGGATGAGGAAGATGAAGAGGAGGAGGAAGGGTGAAGTGAAATCATGGCTTCCTGGTGTTCCGCGCTGAGGTGTGAAGACGGGTGGCCAGCCAGTCTAGCAACTCATGATCTAAAACATTTTTAAAGAGGCAGACAATGGCATATCTGGACTTTGTGTGATTCAAGCCAACCAAATGCAAAAGAGAACTCTTGAGACAACAGAAAAATGAAGATGTGCCCAAGGCGACAGGCGAAGGGACTTGCTGATTTTGCTAGGTGGCGAAATCTCAGGGTGTCTAAATAAAGAGCGTCCTTTTCCATCACAGATGAGTGCATGTATGGGTGAAATGCATGAGAAATGAGGTATTTGTGGGTGATGTGGCATTCAAAATTTTAAAAAAATGCTTCAGGAAAAGATGCGTGGGGAGAAGAATGGACTCAATGGGTTGATCTGGTGTGGGCAGCAGATGGGGCCGGGGCTACAGGCAGCTCATTCTCCTCCTCTACCTTGGTGGTTCTCTTGTAGAGGGGAGGGATGCTGTCTGAAATTTCTACATGTGATGCGGCTTCATGACCTCTCAGGGAGACCCTGGGTCTAAAGCACATGATTCCCAGGCCCGCGGATCATGCCCAGGATTTGAGGTGAAGCTCCACAGAGGTGCTTGGCATGACCGTCTTGGCATCTCATATGACTTTGAAATGTCCTAGAATTTTTTTTTAATGGCTATGAGTATCTATGTAAATGTCCTGGGACATTAGAAAACTTTCTGCATGCCAGCCCTCCCCCATTTATTTAACGTATTTCTAACATCTATATTTTTTATGTAGAGTGAGAAAAACGAGCCCCTAGGCTTTGCCCTGTGTGGGCACCAATGAGGAGGCACAAGTTTGAACTTGGCAGTTTGTAGCTCATCTTCTCGACAAGGGAGTGATTACTGTAAGAACTTACAAGGAGTCCTTAATTTCTCTTACTACCTTTGTTATTTTCTGTATGCTCTTTCCTGGAAGCCTAGAATATCAACATGCACATGAAACCCACCAAAATGAGAGTTTGTAATCTAGTACTTGGAGATGATGTAGGTCATTCCAGTTTCCAGACAGGAAACTCTTGGATGGAAGAAGCTGCATATTTTTATAGCCTTTGATACAATGTCAAACTGTCCTCCCAAACTAGTTGGACTGAATTTAAATCCCTACCTGATGCCAATTTCATATTCAATACACTAGATGAGAAAAATCACTGTTTTATAAAATCATCTTATTTATTTTTTAATTTGCCAAGCCATGCAGGCTCATTCGATAGAAATTAAAAGGGGGGGGGGACTCAAATAGGAAAGTAAAATTGCTTAGAGTCTTATGACCCATAGATGTTAATAATGTTATTGTTACATAACACCTTTCCACCTCTTTCCTAGACATAGAATGTTTGCATATGCATTTTTACAAATGAGGATTCTGCCCATCTACTTGTCTATCAGTTTGATCAAAAGATCAGAGCATCTCTGCAAAACCTTGGTGGGACTAATTCCTATATGTAGACTTGTTGGGTCAAAGTAACAGCTCCGGACCCCAAAGCAATACTTCTAGGACACACTTCCAGATTACTTGAGAGTAAAAGCACATACACCCTCCACCAGTGATAACTGGTGCCGGTGTCCTGGAATCCTCACCAGCACTGGGTCCTGTCATTGTTTCCAAAATGGGCCAATTTGATGGTTGAAAGTGGAACTTCAATGGTCTTTTAATTTGCATTTTGTGCACTTCACATTTTCACATGGGAATTAGCCACCTGCGTTTCTTTTCTTAGACTGCCTATGTACTGTGCCCAATTTTCTATCATGATTGATTGCTTCATTCATTCATTTTTTTTGGAGAATATACTAGGAATAAAATGTAAAAAGGACAATGTCCTTATCTTCACCGAAGTTATATGGACACTTGTTTTTCTTACTGAGCTCTTTATCTCTTAAGGATAGCAACCCTCAGTTGCATATTTTACAAATAATTTTCACAATTCATCATTTACTTGTGTTTTGTTTATATTATCTTTTGATGTTCAGAAATATGAACTTTTAAATAGCAGAAATGTACAAGCTTTTCTAGTAGACATTCAACCTTTTAAGTAGTAGAAATCTCCAAATTGGTAAAAAAAATTAATATAATTTCTTCCAGTTATTGTAAGGGTTTACTTTTTATATTTAATACTTCATTCTACCTAAAAAATTTAGAGCATGGTACAAATAAGATTTCCTCTCGAATGCTAACTTTTGATCCCAGCTTAATTTAATGAATAATTCATCCTTTTTAAACTTGTTTGTAAAATCACTTTCATCCCATACTAAACAGTCAGCTCAGGCTTCTTCCCTTTTCCCTGGGGATACTCCCATGGAGCTGCCTGGTACCAAGGAAGCCCTTCCCCAGTCTACAGAGAAAGCTGTTGTCCACTTCCTCTTTCACAGGATGGTGCCTGCACTTTTACAACACTTCTCAGTTATTTGTCGAAAAGCTCTACCCTGGTAGATGGAAAAATGCTCTGGAGGTAGGACCCATGTTAATCCCCGTAGCCCAGAGTCTAGTAAATGCCTGCATATAAACATGGTTCCATGTGGAGGGCTTCCACAGCGAGCAAATAAAATCAGGTTTGGTCGAGCTATCAGACATGGAAAACTGGCTCTCAGGAACTGACAGTCATGAGAGATTGTTCCAGATTGCCTGCAGTACATGGTTTCCGTGCAGAGGCTCACTGCCGGAATTTGTATGCCCTCGATGTGCCAAATGACCCACTAGAACAAAATGGCTTGCTTACCTCCATCCCATACTGTTTCTTATGGAAGAAGCTCCTCCCGGCCCCTCTTTTATCTGTTCCGCTATAAATAAACCAAGCGCGGGCTCCTCCATTTTGTTAGAGCCAGACCCTTTAGCATGGCTCAGCCCGTCATGGCCCCTGATTCAGAAGATAATTGTCTCCTGTGGTTTTTTCTATTGAATAAATTTCCTAGCAATTAATTTAGAGACAGCCCATCCCTCCGACAGGAACCCTTTCCCTTGTTCTTGCGGGATGTATGGTGAGAGTTCCAGATATCAAAGTATTTACCAGCATGGGAAAGGTGCTAAGTTGGCACGTCTCTTTTGATTCTCCAATAACCCTATGGGGTAGATACTACATCCCTATCTTACAATTGAATAAAATAAAAAACTTGAGGCTAAGAAAGATTCAGAAAGCTATTCAAGGGTATGTCCAGGTAGTAAGGGACAGAGCAGGGATTTGGGAATCTGCTGTACAGAGGTCAGCTGGAACACCTGATTAGAACGCACCTGCTGATGGGTGACTCCCAGGCATCCAGTCATGCCAAGTGAGAGCCTAGTACTGGCATCTTCCCCACCCAAGTCTTTCCTGCAGTTAGCAACACCTAAACACCACTTCTAACTTCATCCAGAAGAAGACATTAACGGGGTCTACCACTAAGTCACTGTGTAAGACACATGGACGGTCTGGAGGCTTGGCTGGTCTAGCCTGGCACCATCTGCAACCACAAGTCAATTTGGTTTCTGTTTTCCCCACAGAACAGAATACAGAGCATGGCTAAATACAGAATGGCGATGTAATTTCCCACCTGCCTAGATAAAATTTTTTGGAAAACTTAGTAAGTGTCCAGCCAAGTGTGTAAGCCTCCTGCTCTGGCATTCCACTTCTGAACATCATGTCGTACTGTTGTGTGGGAGACACTGCTATAGTATAAGCTTTGTTTCATGAAAGAAGGAAGGGGTGAATTAGTGAATGGATGAGCGAATGAGGCGACACTGACCTTGCACACACTTGGATCTGTTCTTTATCTTTACATCTGTTTCCAAAGGAGCACACTGTTTCCTGCACACACATGACAGAAGTGGTGCCCTCCAGAAATGAGTAAGGCTGAATGCACATGAAGTGCTCCCAAGAGCGGAAGCATTCCACAATCCCACCAGGAGGACCTGCTCACCTTTCCGTCTCAGCAGGACTCGGGAGGGATAATTAAATGAGTGAATGTGAATAGACTTTGCTTGAAAACCATAGGGTGCTATGCAAGCATAAAGAACTACTATCTTAGGGCTGGGGAGATAGCTCAGCTGGTAGAGTGTTTGCCTTCATAGCACAAGGCCCTGAGTTCGATCCCCAGTACTGAAAAAAAAAAAAAAAAAAAAAAAAAAAAAAAAAAAAAAAAAAAAAGAACTATCTTTTTGATCAAATTATCCTCTTTTTTTGGCGATGCCAGGGATTGAATCCAGGGGTACTTAACCACTGAGCCACATCCCCACCTATTTTGTATTTTATTTAGAGACAGGGTCTCATGAGTTGCTTAGCACCTTGCTTTTGTCAAGGCTGGTTTTGAACTTGGGATCCTCCTGCCTCAGCCTCCAGAGTCACTGGGATGACAGGCATGTGCCACCGCACCCAGACCCTTCTTTCTTTCTTTTTTTTTTTTTTCCACCATTTAAAAAGTAAATTTTTAATCCATTACTGAGTAATAACCTGAAAAAACTCATAAAATTTGGTGAAATTTTCCAAAAGTGAAACTATTATAATAATGTGTGAAAAATTAAAAATACAATTTTGGAAAACTGCATGGGATTTTAAAAACTAAGTTCTATCAAAGTATTCTGAGAGTAAAAAAATTTCAAAGTTACCCTACAAAGTTCTTTCTTCTTCTAGTAGAAACAATTTACTCAAAACAAAAAGAACATCTAATTTTGTTTTACTTACAAGTCCCTTAAAATCAGATTACCTAAAATGATATAAGCAAAGAACTACCAATTAAATTACTAAGCACATAATAAATGCAGTCGTAGTGGCAAACATATAAAGGGACCCCCTTTCAGAGGTGGTTTTTAAATTCTTGGGTCTTCGGACTTAAAAAGTTCTTAAAATTTACTAAGGACTCCAAATATTTTTACTTATATAGATTACTGCTGTTTGCCATAAAATATGAGAAAATTAAAACATTTAGTTATGCATTAAAAAAACCTCTCATGTTAGCACAAATAATATTTTTATGAAAAAATTTTTTTCAAAGAATATTAGTTAAGAATGATCTTTTTTAACATTTCAGTAAATGTCTTTGGAGTCTATTTTGATAGAAGACAGCTATATTCTATATTTGCTTTTGCTTTCTATCTGTTCTGATATGTTGCCTTACTCCATATCTCAATATATCATAATATATATAGTTATATGATTAAAACCAAATCTTACAGATATGAGGTTGGAAAAGAAGAGGAACTTTTTAATAGTATTTTCTAATTGTGGATAGTGTTCTTTGATATATTAGAAGTAGATTTAGTTCTTTCTTCAAGGTTATATGGTAACTGAAACTATATCAATAAACTATTCATACTTGTGTTAAAATTCACTGGTCTATCTTGCACTTTAAATGAATCTTTCACCAGCATAATTCTATAATATGAGTTGGTGATAAAAATATTTGTTCTTGAGTTATAGATTAAAATTTTATATAATTTCTTCAAAATAAAAAAAACTGTATTAATGTCACCACTGATCTCATCAGAAAAGTTTCTAAGTAGTGGGAAAGGTATTAAGCTTAAAGTAGCAGATCCAAATTTTCAAAATCTAATTTGTATGAACCTGAATTTTACTATTGGCAAAAAATATCTGCAGTTGATTTCCTTGAAGTGACAGGCTTACTTCATTAATTTTCAAGAAAAATCTGACAAATATCTAAGTCTAAATAACCACAGTTTGTCTGTGAGTCGTTTTTTCTAGTAAAAATGATGTTCCTTGAAAAGTAGGGGAAAAAAGGCTAGTTCAGCTTGTAGCCAAATAAACATGAAAAATCTTTTCCTTGAGATAACTATAGTATTTCTGTGTGCAGTTCATGTGTTTTTTATATAATTCACATTTCATCATACATACACAACACAAAAATACTAGTCATTTACTCAAGGAACAGATTTAATAAGAATTATTGCATTTTACTGCTTGGCAAAATATTTTAAGTGTAACTGATGCTTTTTTTTCTCAGTGGTGAAGAATACCATGATATACCTTGGTGGCATTGCCTGAATAGATACCAGGAAAGAGCAGTTTTATTCTTATTGCTTCTGGATCAACAGTGCAAATATTAACAAAGGGACAGAAGCAAATGACATTTATTGCACTCCTGATAATATCTTTTTACCTCTGGACACCCCCTGAAAGGGTGTCAGAAACCTGGGGTCCATGGGCCACACCTGGAAACCCACACCTTTTAGTATTTGTTGCTAACAACCAATGTAAACCACCCACAAAATTCTGTTAAATATCATTCAGTGGGCTCAGAGAATATTTCCAAAATCACATAAAGGTGATAACACATTGTGACAATGGTTGTTCTTCTATACCTAACCACCTGGAAGTATTTTTAAGGATTTAATCATTCCATATCAAAACTTGCTAGCTTTAATTTCCCTTTTTCATTAATGAGAAGGTTCTGTGGTTTTAAGACTCGATGCAACACAATTCTTCTGTGGCAATAAGTTAACCCACATAGAATTTGGTATAGAAACATCAGATACTCAAGGACCAGAGTCAAAGATTTATCTGTGTGAACAATGTGTTGTAAGGCTACTATGTTTGCATGTTTTAAATCCTTTAAGAGTGAAACTTCTCTTATAGCTGTACTGGGTGTGCCTTCTTCGTGTTCCAAACAGAGCTCTTTTAATGCCACCAAATTCTCTGTCGGTTTACTTCTTCCTTTATAAACTGTTGCATATGTACATTATCCTTGATTCCATTTTCTTCAATAGTCATTTGTTCAGCTAATTCAGATAATGATTCATTAATATTCTGGCATGCTCAAAGAGTGAGGGATAGCCTTCTCTTAACTTTTTCATCATATCAATTGAATGTAGCTTGAAAAATCCTCCTCGGGAATGGCCAGATCCACAGCCGAAGAGGCCGCAATGCCAGCCTCTGACTCCATGTCCCTGTTGAACAGAGCCCTGGCCCTACTCCGTGCCGCCCCACTTCTTTCTTTAAAGTATCACAGGTCCCAATGTCTTGGTTTAGTGCTGTTCTCTAGAATGATACTCTAAGAAACTGACCAGGTTCCATAAATGCAATTCTGGTCTCACACACTCAACTCTTTCCTCTGCAGTCTTTGCAGAGTTACATCTAATTTATAACATCAAAGAAAGACACATTTGAGGTGCCAGGTGGGAAATATGGCTTTCCCCTAGCCAACTCTTGCACAGAGAAAAAACTGCAATAGGCACTATTATTCTCAAGACGTTCCTGGGAGAAAAGAATACTGAAGAAGAAAACCAAGGGGGGAGGGGCATTTCAGCCAGAGGTTAGCTATTGAAATAGTTCTCTAACAAATTCATCCAAAGTGAAATATTAGCCACAGGAAAATTAAGAGCTGAGGTGTAATGGTTATTTACATGAAAAGGTCTATTTTAAATGAACTGAGTTCCTTCTTCCTTGATATCTCAGTATAAAGATTGAAACTGATTTATACACTGGATTCCTACCTCATGTCAAAACAAATAAAGTTATTTCCTTGAGATTATTGGCAGCACAAAGTTTGCTTGTCCAATCTCTAGTACATGCTTAGTACACTTAACCTGCACCTGTAAGCAAAGAATCCATCTAAAAAGGCTTGGCTAAATCCTGAATGTCTTTGCTCATCTCCAATAGAGTGGGGTGGATAATTTCACTTCAGTTCCTGTGTTACAGAACCCAGGCTCATGGCAAGGCTAAGCCAATGCTAAACTTAAAAATGAGTAGGTGGAAAGAGTTTGAGGAAATCGGCTATTGTATTAATAAGTCAGAGGATAACTTAGAATACAGGGACCAAACCCAGCATCAGCTACCACCCACCAGACAGTCCAGGCGCTTCCCTGCACTTCCCAGTCTCCTTTGCTTTGGGGCCATGTGACTACTCCTGGCCAATGGATGGTGAGAGGAAGTGACGATTCGCTTCCAGGTCAAGGGGTAAAATGCCCATCTGCCTCCTGCCTGAGGATTCTGGACACCATGTTTTCTAGAAGGTTTTGTTGTGAGATGGAGGAGGGCTACCTGGCCTGCTCCTCACTAAGCATGAGCAGTGAGTAAATATTCATGAGGTTGTTGGGATCCTGTGGCAGTTAGAGTTGGTCACTTGATGATAAGGCATCCTCCATGTAAGCAAGTCTCAAGATCTCAGCTTTATACAAACCCCAACTCGATCAAGGAAGAGCAACAGAAGAGTAAAGTCTTTGGAAGAGTAACGTTCACTTGCTGAGCACCTGATATGTGAGATGCTTTACACATATTTTCTCACACCATCTGATGGGGCAGAAATTATTGCTATTTCCATGTTCCTGGTGAGAAAACTGAGGCTCATGCCCAAAGGGACTTGCCCAAAGCCAGTCAGGAGGGAAGTGTTGCTCTAAATGTTAGCATATTTGTGTTAAAGATACAACTTTATGGCTTCCAAACACATTCATTTTAGGATTAATAAATTATTAATCAAAGGGGTTTGAAGATTAATGTAAAGAGATTTGAAACCAACATTTCAGTTGTTATAAGTAACTGTATTTCAAAATCTTGTGAATATCAACTTTATTCTTGTAACCACGTTAAAGCCAGTGCCTGCAATCTCTGTTATTTGGTATCCCAGTGTGTTTGGTTTTGACATAGGCAGAGCTGGAGCACCAGGGCTGCGGTGGGAACTGTCTATTCTGCAAACACCTGAGCAGTCTCCCCAAATGAACCCCTCAGCCTGGGTGGTGGAAAACCATGCTTGGTTTGGAAAGCTGTCAGAAGGTAAGGGTGTGGCGCTCCCTTTCTGGTTAGAAGGAGTCACAAATCCTAAAGTCCATGGCCACCTGAAATGTCTCCCTCACCACCAGGGCTGCAATGTGGCTTCAACTGGCTCCTCGCTCTCTCTCTCTCTAGCATTGATTGCCTGTGATGCCCGCGGATGCCACTCTCACTTTCTCCAAGACTTATGAAAGCAGTACGCCCAGGGCCAAGGGCTCTTTCCCCAGTAACTGCCCTGGTCAGCCCCACTGAGCCTCTTGCTCACACTGCAGCAAGACTACAACGTCACTCTGAGCACCACAGGGCTTTCAGCAGTAAGAGCAGGATAGGATTTAGAATCTAGCTGGAGCCTTTCTTTCCAGAGGAGTTCACGACCTATCACCCTTGCCTTGCACACCAGATGAAATGGGGGGGGGGGTCCCAAAACCTGACGTGCAGGGCCCAGGTACAACCTCATTCAGATGCTCCTTCTTACAGTAAAGTTTATCTTTCCCTCAGTGATCAGCTGCGAGTAATAAATAAGCCTAATTAGCCAAAACCTCAGGGCAAAAGGGAAAGAGTATTAGAAGGGTCTACTTGAAGATAAATGTTCAGCTACACATGATGTAGGATGTTGGTCATCCTGTCCATTTTGAGCTTTCCAGAGTCACCCTGTCCCCTAGAGTCACCATGAGCCACATGTGATTAGCAAGCATGTGAAATCCATCTAGTCCAAACTGAGATGGGCCCTAGGGATAAAATACTTATCAGTGCATATCAGATTTTGAAGCCTGTATAAAAAATGCAAAATGACTCATTAATAATTTTTAAAATTTTAGACATATTAGGTTAAACAAAATTAATTTCACAGGTTTCATTTCCAATTTTCTAAAACCATGGCTGCTGAAGGCAGTTGTGGCTTGCGTTGTTATTGGGCAGTGCTGGTCTGGACCCTCTGAGTCCCACCAACCCACAATCTGCTCTGGTTCTCTGGCTCTCGGGCTCTCATTGGCCTGGGGAGCCACCAGTTTTGGGCTGAGGACACCAGGTTCAGAGAGCACAGAACAGTTCATAAGATTCTCTTGGGTCTGTCCCCAGTGGGGACAGGCGCAGGTGTCTCTGGCACTTGTGGGCCAGTGGGGGTTTGCAGCCAAGCCCAGGCCACGTGATATCCTGAAGCCCCAGGCCAGGGACTGCCTTGGCAATGGGCTTCCCACAATGAAGCAACTGACAAAGAGAGGGGCAGGCCTGGCAAGATGGGTTAGGGTTGGCGGCCTTCCCCGTGGCACATGGGAGGTTGAACTTTGGCTTCGAAGACAGACCTCCGACAGGGCCACTGTCATCCAGTTTTAATGCTATTTGTCTTCATGATCATTATTATTAAACTTTACATGAGCCAAGTGCTTGGGGCGAATGTCAGGATGTGACAAATGGCTGCCTGTCTTGTAAAAATGAGACATGAATGAGCTTTTTTCCAGCCTGGGCATAGGACCAGGGCATGAAAGGGACCAGGGGCAGCCTCTCATCTCCCACTAGGCCAAGGGCCCACAGCTGCTGGAAGGCCACCCAGCCTTCTGCCCTCTGCCAGGGCTACACACTCAAAGGCCTCCCAGAGAGGCTGGGGCTCAGAAGCTTTCTGACTTCTGACAGCTCAGGCCTGGGGGAATCTGGGGGCAGCATGGGAGGGTTTTAGATGCTACAATAACAACTGTGACCAACATCGCCATCACGGGCACCCACCAGGTGCTAGACTCTCTACCTCTGCCGACTCACTTAGCTCTTTCCAGCCCATTTCAAAGGTGAGGGGATGAGGTAGAGGAAGCAAGCGGCTTGGTGCAGAGTATATGGCTACTAAGTGACAGGGCTGGGACCTGAGCCCTACTCGTCCACATGGCTCTGATGCCCGCGCTTTTGATCATTCTCCTGCATGGAAAGCCCCGACCCAGTGTGGTTCCCAGGACAGCCAGGGTGGGAGCGGGCCCGGGGAAGGTGACCTTTGCTGAAGCAGCCAGGAGGCCCGCCCCACTCAGAACTCTGCTCTGCGGGCTCTGCCTGGAAGACAGAGCGAGACCAGAGGGTAAGAACGACAGGGCCCTGCTGGTCTTTTCTCCAATGGACACTTCATCTTCTTTATGCCTAAAACATGTTCAAGTCATTTCACTCTCAGGAAAACAAAGAACATTCCCTCCTTTTCTAAAAAGAACACTTTATTTTGAAGGAAGAAATTATGGCTGCTTTGAAAAACATCATAAATTCTCAAGGATGGAACACAGGACCCAAGAGGTGTTCTTTGTGCGCACAGTCAAAACCACTGTCTGACACGTTCTGTTTGGACAGCCGGAAACCTGAGCTCAGGAACTTCTCCTCCTCTGGGGCCCACACTGCAGCTGCTGGAGCCCTGGTCATGTCATAGTGAGGCTGCTGATGTGTCCCCACTCCACCTGCAGGGGCTGGGCCACCCCCTCTGTGTTCATTACCAGGACCTCCCCACCCCCAGCACAGGCAGACACTACAAAGGTTGTGTTGGAGGAACAAGTGGATCCAAACCAACCACACTCCATAGACACCACCTACCTCTCAAGTGCAAGATCTAAAGGGCTCTTGGGATTGCTGGATTGCTAAGGATGGAGGGGACCTCGGGGATGCTTTAGAACAGTGTCCTCAGCTTCTGCAAGGGAGCCAGAGGCTCAGAGTGCAAAGTGGCTTGCTTGAGGTTCCTGGGTGGGTCAGTGGCAAGGTCAGGAAAAGACAGCCTGAGGCTCCCTGGATTGCAGCCCCTTCTGCAGCATCAGGCCTGAGACCAGAGTGTGACAAATAGAAAGCCCTGTGGCAGTTAGGGTGAGGCACTCCTAACTCTCAGCCGAAATACTTCTGAACCAACTGCATTGGGATGGCATATCCAAGCCCAGAACACCCACAGGAAGCCCACTGGCGAGAGAGCTCCGGACCCAAACGGAGGAGACCAGTTCTGCCACTGGGGGCTCTGTGTCCTTGGGGGAGTTGCTTAGCCTCTCTGAGCTTCCATTTACTCATTTGTGATACTGGACTTCCAGTTCTCAGGGTGGCGAGGGATGAAATGGCATTGTGTGTGTGAAAATGTGCTCACTGCAGGTGACGGGGAGATATGTAACTCACACTGTCTGACATCAGAAATAAGAGCCAGTTCCCAGGCAGGGCAGGCAGGAGAGAGTTCTCAAGAAAATAACCCAAACCTGGCTCACAGGAGGATAGAGAAAACATTTTGGTGTGAGAGATAATGGCAAAAAATACGTATTAAACATCTAAAATGATTGTTGGTGCCCGGAAATTCCCAGGAACACTAAAACCTTCCATTCATACCGTCACAAACATTAGCTTGCTGCATGTCAGACACTGTTCTAAATATAGGGCACAGATTTAAAAAAAACGCCCCTCATGCAATTAAATTGATTTTTTACCAGAGAAGCAAAACTTCAGGCTCCTCTTTTCTCGTGGTGTGAGAACATCCTCCTCTCCCTCCTTCACTAGCTGCTACTGTTCACGGCTGGCTGTTCATTTCTGTGACCTGGCTAGCAGTCCAGGAGACACCAGGGACTATATGTCTAACTGGAGGGGCAGATGTGAAATGGAAAAATACATGAAAACATGCCATCTAAGATCAAGGATCCAAGTATATCATGTGAGAAATATCTGCCATGTTGAAATCTTTGGAGGAAAATGTGTTACAGAAGAATGAAGACTATTATCGAAAAAAACAAAACAAAAACAAAAACAAAAAAAACAAAAAAACCCCTGGGAAGTCTGGAGTCCAAACCACATATTTTCTATTTAGACAAAAATTATGGCTTTACTGAGGATTGGCAAGATTAGAAAATGACATCTCTAATGTTAATAAATATAAGTGCCGGGCTTGGTGGTGCATGCCTATCATCCTAGTGACTCAGGAGGCTGAGACAGGAGGACCACAAGTTAGAAGCCAGCCTCAGCAACTTAGTGAGACACCATCTCAAAGTTTCAAAAATAAAAAAATAAAAAATAAATAGGACTGAGGATGTAGCTCAGTGGTACAGCACCCCTGGGTTCAACTCTCAGTACAAAAAAAAAAAAAAAAAAAAAAAAAAAAAGAAAAGAAAGAACAAAAGGTGCTTTAAGGTCTATTCACAGTAGCTACCTCTACTTCCTCCTTTTTGGTTATGCACCATAAGAATGGACAGCAATCATCAGGCCACCCAAGGCTGCTCCCCCAAAAGATCAGAAGAGGATCCAATGGCACATAGAATTATTAATGCTGGCTTCAACTAGCAATCAATTTTATTTTTCTTTTTTACATAATTGGGATCTATTTGCTAATATTCTGTTGCAGGGATTTGCAAGGTCTGTCATTTTCTTTTCTTATAATGTCTTTGATTTTGCTATGAGGGTTACACTGGTTTCTTAGGATGAGCTAGAAAGTATTTCACCTGCTTTGATCTTCTGGAAGAGGCTATAGAAGATGGGTGTAATTTCTTCCTTGACTATGTAGTAGGATTCACCAGTGAACCCATCTGGGCCTGGTGCTTTCTGTTTTGGAAAGTTACTAATTACTGATGTGATTTTAAAAACATGCCAAACATGGTGGTACATGCTTGTAATCCCAGTAACTCAGGGAGCTGAGGCAGGATTGCAAGTTCAAAGCCAGCCTTAGCAACTTAGCAAGGCCCTAAGCAACTCAGTGAGACCCTGTCTCGAAATAAAAAATAAAAAGGGTTTAGTGTTTAAGGCCCTCTAAGTTCAATAGCTAGTATCCAAAAAAAAAAGAAAAAAGAAAAAAACAAAAACTAAACCAAAACCAGACATAGGTGAATTTAGATGCTCCATTTCTTCTCATATGAATTTTTGGTGGATTGATTATATCTTTCAAGGAGTTGGTCCATTTCATTTTATCAAATTTGGACACAGAGTTGTTCACAGTACTTATTCTTTTTCCTTTAACATCCATGGGATTGGGAGTGATGGTCTTTCATCTGATGTTTGTAATTTATGTCCTTTCTTTTTTCTTAGTTCAGTTGATCAGAAGCTGATCACTTTTATGGATCTTTCCCAAAGTTCTAGTTTTTGCTGATTTTCTCTACTGATTTTGTTTTTCATTTCATTGATTTCTGTACTATTTTTAAAAATTATTTCTCTTTTACTTACTTTAAATTTAACTTACTCATATTTTTTAGTTCTCCAGGGTGGGAGCTCAGAAGATTAATTTTAGATCTTGTTTGCTAGAAAATTCTAAGAGCTGCTTTCACTGCATCCTGCACACATTTATAAGTTGTGCTTTCAATTTCATTTATTTCAAAATATTTTTAACCTTTTTCTTGAGATTTCTTCTTTGATTCAAGTATTATTTAGAAGTATATTGTTTACTCTCCAAGTATTTGGGGATTTTCCAGTTATTACTCTATTATTGATTTTTAGCTTAATTCCTTTGTGGTCTGAGAGCAGACACTGTATGATTTCCAACCTTTTAAATTTGTTAAAGTGTGTTTTATCGTCCAGAGTGTGGTCCATCAAGGCAAATGTTTCATGGGAGTTTGAGAAGGTTGCTTATGCTATTGTTGGATAAAGCAGTCTATAGACATCTATTATACCTGATCAGTTGATGATGGTGTTGAGTTCAACTAGGTCCTTACTGACTTTCTGCCTGCTGGATCTGATTGAGGGGTGCTGAAGTCTCCACCTATAATAGTGAGTTGGTCTATTTCTCCTGTAGCTTGATCAGTTTTTGCCTACTTATTTTGATACTCTGTTGTTAAGTGCATCAGGATTGTTATGTCTTAAAGAATTGATCCCTTTATCATCAGGTAAAAGTTGTACCTGACAACTTTTTTGCCCTGAAGTCTGCTTTGTCTGAAAATTAACATAGCTATTTCTGCCTTTTTTTTTTTTTTTTTTTTTTTTTCTGTGGTGCTGGGGATTGAACTCAGGGTTTTGTGCTTGGTCTGCTTCTTTTGCTTAGTGCTAGTATCTCTTTCTCCATCCATTTACTTTCAATCTACACATGTCATTATAGTTAAAATGGGTCTCCTATAGATAAAATAAGCTTTAGATTTTGGTTTTTGATCCTCTCTGACAACCTCTTTTAATTGTTACATTTAGACCACTGACATTCAAAGTGATTATTGATACATTTGGACTAATATCTATCATGCTTCTTACTGATTTTTTTGTTGCCCTTGTTCTTCCTGTTTTTTCAGTCTACTCTTTTTATGTCTCTTGTGATCTTAATTGAGTATTTCACATGATTCCATTTTCTCTTCTTTCTCAGCATATTTGTTATACTACTTTTTTTTTTTTTTTTTTGTAAGTGGTCGTCCTAGATTTTGCAGTATACATTCACAGTGAATCCAAGTCCATTTAAAAAACAACACTATACCACTTCATGGTGTGTGTGTGTGTGTGTGTGTGTGTGTGTATGTGTATAAAGAATCCATTCATGCTATAATTTTGAACAAACTTTTATCAGATATATTGATTAAGAAAAATGAAAGGTTTTATTTTATGTTCACTTCTCTCGCTCTTATGCTCTTTTCTCTGTGTAGATTCAAGTTTCTGACCTATATTATTTTCATTCTCCAAAGAACTTCTTTTAACATTTCTTTCAAGGCAGGTCTAAATTCCCTCAATATTTGTTTCACTGAGAAAGTCTTTATCTGTGCTACACTTTTGAAGGACATTTTTTAGGGTATAGAACTCTACATTGTTGGGTCCCCCCCCCCCCCCCCCACCAAACACTTTAAATATTGCATTCCATTCTCTTTGCTATTCTGTGCTTTTCTTGGTAAGGTGTTTTCTTTCTGTGTCTTCTTTTAGGACTCTGATTTCCTGCAGTTTAAATATGCTAACCCTAGGTGTTTGTTTTTTGCATGTATCCTGCTTGGTCTTCTCTGAGCTTCCCAGTTCTGCAGTCTGGTATTTGACATTAATTTGGGGGAAATTTTCAGTTATTATTGCTTCTTCTGTTCTGCCCATTTAATGCATATTTTTATAGTTGTTCTTGGTATCTTGTTCCATCTAGTCTTTTTTTTTCACTTGGATTTCATTTTGAAAGCTTTTACTTTTTTGTTTATGGGAACCAAGATGATTTTTAATAAGGATGCTAAAAGGTCAAGATGGGAAGACAAATTTGGGACAGCTAAGAAGGATTTAATTATTCCTATGAGGTAGCAAAAACAAAGACCTTCTCTGCGCTCAACAGTACAAGTCCATTGCAAGTTAGAGGAGTAGAAATAGTGAATGTGGGGATTTTGAGGTCATTACTTGAAGAAATTTAAGAAAAAAGAATTAAACTTTTTTTAAAAAAATCATTGAGTAAGGTACCCAGGCTGGCCTCAAAGTTTCAATCCTCCTGCCTCAGCCTCTTGAGTTGCTAGGATTATAGGTATGCACCACCATGCATGGCAGGAGAAATAGAATTCAAAGTCCATGCTGAAAGTAACCACAGCTAAGCCCTGATCTGTAACTAAAAAATATACTGGAGATTGTCCCCTGAGACACTTCCCCACTGAGCTAAATCCCTAGCCCTTTTTAATTTTCAATTTTGAGACAAGGTCTTGCTAAACCAACTAGGGCCTCATAAAGTTGCTGAGGATGGCCTCAAATTTGTGATTCTTCTGCCTTTGCCTCCCAAATTGCTGGGATTATAGATGTGAACCATGTGCCTGGCTGTAACTAAAATTCTTACATACAGATCTTTATTATTCATATTGAATTACTGGTCTCCCAAATTAATTACTAGCAACTCCTACTATGTTTTATTACACAGTAATAGGTGCTTACTATTGTTTTGAAAGCACTTATTACTATGTAATAAGCACTGTAAAGATCAAAACCCTTATTTTCAGCACTGAGAAAGCCAAGAATTCAAAAGGTTATGAACCTTTTCTAAGAATACCTAGACAGTGATAAGTAGTGGAGCTGAGACTGAAATCTAGAAAACTACCTCCAAAGTCTGAGTCCTCTCTTGTGCCATGATGCCTCCAATTATTATTTGATAAATTCATGTTTGAAAACAACAGATTTTTAATAAATTCTCAATTTAGAAAATTTCAAAAAAAAAAAATCATTGAGTTACTTAAAATGAAACAAGTCCCTTAAAGCAGCACAGTATAGTTTTTTTCCTGAGAAAGAGTTGTATGATTTCACTGTTCTCTGAAGGTAACAACAACAATATATGCTATATATCTGAATTTTGAACACATCAAATACCAGGTACTTTCCAATAATGTTTTTCAATAATATATATTTTTCAATAACATTCTACTCAATTAAATAACACATTCCCCTCAGTGCACTCCATTTTCACCTTCCATTTGTTATTAAATGAGTCAATTCCTTGATTTTCAAAATATATGAGACTCATAGAGCATGAGCTTCAAGATAAATTATAGTAGCAAGTGTACCACATAAGCTAAAACAAAATACCATTCCATGGCCATATGAGAATGAAGTCCAGTTATCTCTCTGTTGTCACGAAGAGTTTTAAATGTCTACGTGGTGACGGTGCTTTCTGGTTCAACAGGGGAACCCTCACACTGACATATGCTCCCATCGGATTGCGCCACCTTCCCCAAAGTCCCAAACCCATGGGACCACCAGAACTTGAACTTGAACCTTCCAAACTAGGAGTTGAAAATCAACCTCTATTTACTTCAAAAGTAGCCTGTCAACCTGAATTTCATTACAGTGATGGAAAGCTTACTAACACACCAGGCAAGGAATAGTTTTTCAAGATGACCTATCAAACATCTTATCCTTGTTCTACATGCATTTAGGTAACGAGTAGATACTTTGTTGCTCTTAAAACACTCTGGAGGTCAGGCATGGCGGCGCACATCTGTAATACCAGCTGCCTGGGAGGCTGAGGCAGGAGGATCGCAAGTTCAAAGCCAGCCTCAGCAAAAGCGAGGCTCTAAGAAACTCAGTGAGACCCTGTCTCTAAATAAAGTACAAAATAGGGCTGGGGATGTGGCTTAGTGGTTGAGTGGCCCTGAGTTCAATCCCCAGTACGAAACCAAACCAAAACCAAAACCAAACAAAACAAAACAAAAAACCACTCTGGAAGAAACCACTCTGAAAGCCTAAGATCAAGGTGGCAGTAATCCCAAGCACTGGTGAGAGGCTCTTCCTGGTTGCAGACTGTGGCTTCCGGCAGTGTCTGTTATCGCCACATACTCGTTGAAGCAAGTCATCTCATGTGTCTCCAAGCAGATTTTAGCCAACAAGCCCTTTGTAGCCGAAGTGACATCATTATTTCCTCTATTGCTTCCTAAGCTCTTCCATCCTCTCTTTTGGAAATTATAGTAAATACATGAAGGGCCATATGCTTTTCACCCTTGGAAAATGAGTGGGACTGCAACTGGAGGGAGAAACACTTCAGCCTGACATCAACTTCGTTGACTTTCCTTGGGGAGTTGCTTTGCTGCTCGCTCTCTGAGTAATGAACTCTTCCATATTCGTTGGTGCCTGTGTGTCTGATGTCTAAATATTTTCATGGAGGGGGCTGGGGACTCAGTGTTCAGCAGGGGATGCCAAGAGTAGGTTTCAGACGTTCAGTTCAAGGTCGGCAAGCTCACAGCTCTATGTGAGGCAGAACATCATGGCGGAACAGAGAGGTGGAGAAGAGACTTTCAGCTCATGACAGCCAGGAAGCAGTGAGAGCCAGGAAGCTGGAGAGTTGCTATCATTATACCCTTAAGCTCAGAGGTTCTTTCCCTAGCTGGGTCCACTCTACTGACAAGTCCATCACAGGCATCCTTTGTTTCTGTGATGTCTGATCTTTAGCATTTCTTTTTTAATCTGCACTAGAATTTCCATCTCAGTTTATGTTGTCCATCTATTCTTACATGTTGTCTGGTTTCCCCTTAAAGTCCTCAACCTCTTAACCATAGTTGTTTGTATTTTTTTTAATGCCTGCTCTGATATTTCCAACCCCCCTGTCATATCTGAGTCTTGTTCCAATTGTGCAGTATTTTCTAGCTGGGATTTTGCCTTTTAAGATGGCTTATAATCTTGTTTTTCATAGCTGGATATGATATACCAGGTTAAATGAACTGGGCAAAGGGCCTGTACTCCTGTGGTGGTAAGGCATGGGCCAGAGGAAGCATTCTACAGCCCTATGATTAGGTTTCAGGCTTTTGGTGAGCCTGTGCCCTGGACTGTCAATTTCACTGGATCCCCCTGCTCCCCTGAGTGGAGACGGAAGAGCTGGAGGGGGCTGAAGTTGGGAATTTTCCTTCCCCCAGATAAATTAGGCTCTGATTAACCCCAGCAGGTTAGGTTTCCAGAGTTTCTCTTGAGGGTAGACCTTGTGAAGAGCAGAGCTCTCTGAGCTGGGCGTGGTGGCCCTCATCTGCAATCCCAGCTCCCTGGGAGGCTGAGGCAGGAGGATCACAAATTCAAGACTAGCCTGGGCAACTTAAGGAGACCCTGTCTCAAAAACAAAAACAAAAATAAGAACAGCTGGGGTGGAGCTCAATGGTAAAGCACCCCTGGTTCAATCCCCAGGACAGCAAAAAACAGGAGAATAAAAAACGAGCAGAACGCTCTGGCATGTTTCAGATGGATACGACTTTGCCCTCCCTGAGCAGATTCATAAGGGGATTTTTCTATTCTCTGTGAGGACCCCGTAGAACTCCTGGAAGTAAAACTCACAAAAATGTGGACGCCCCCACATGTGGACTGGGTTCCCACCTCTCAGACTTGTCCACACAGAGCCTCCAGCCATCTTCCAACCATAGCCCTGTTTCCTGAGTTTCTGTCACAGGAAGCTGTGACTCTCTGTGCCTGCCCATCTCTCTACTTCAGGGTGGTGCTCTGCCCTGTGGCCTCGCTTTTCTAATGGCTCCAAGAAGAGCTGGCGCCATCCCCGGCACATGATGGCGCCTCACTGTGAGCGATGTCAGGCGGGGGCTCGGGGTCTCCTTGGCTCTGGGCCAGGGAGCCAGGTGCGTGCTGTTTGCCTTTTGCGAACCCCAGGACTCCTGGCTCAGGAGTGTTGGGGCAGTTATTAAGGAGGTGCCACTGGCCTGATTCTGAAGGAGTCACCAGTGGAATTATGAATAAGGTGCCAGGCTTTTCACTTGGCAGAAAGATGCCCACGCCCATGTGGTGATGCTCTGAGTGAGGGTGCGCCCTAGGAGGGCCTGGGCATGATTTTCCACGATCCTCAGATGAGGCACGCACAGTGCTGAGTCTGTGGTGAGAAGGTATTGCTGTTTCCAGTCTCTGCAAGTCTTCCAGGTCAGCGCTCCTGGGGGCTAACCTCCTCCTAGCTCCTCTCCTGCTGACTGAGGCACAGAAGTCAGGCAAGCAACCACGGATGACTGATTTGGGGAAAACGCCATTGCATTTGACCTGGGTCACCCAACTTCTCAGCACAAAGTCCAACTAACCTCTACATTCTCTTCTTAAGTGAGAGAAAACAAACACCTCTTTGGATTCTGTTTCTTCTCCCAAACTGACATTTTCAGGAAGCTTCTTGATAGTGGGATACATTAAGAAAGTGATATTAACAGTGAATCAAATTTTCATCAAAGCTACCCCCTGAGCACAGTCCTCAGGTCATATGGTGCTGGGTACCAGCTCTGCTTTCTACAGGGAAAATCGAGGCACAGTGAGTAGTCACACAGCAGGAATGTGGTGGATGGAACCAGCCTCCACCTGGCTCTTGCTCTTCCATCTCTCCTGATGCCCACTCTGTAAACAGGAGCTGTGAATGGGACAGGGTCCTCTGAGATACTGCCCTTGACCTTTGGGACCTTTGCTCACTCCTAACTTCCTGTTCTGCTTGGTTAGAGTGGACATAATATTGATTAAAAATATATAAAGTACATCTGGCTTCATAACATAATCTACTTGGCCCAAACTCAGAACTCCATACTGGCTAGGATGGGGCCACTTTTAACACTTGAGATCAGGGGAGCTGGAGTAACTAAGACCCACATACCTTATGTCTAAATATAAATGATGTAACTCAAGTCGACAAAACAGTAAATACAGTACGTTCTCTCCTACCACCCTGACAAATGTACCTTCCTTTACTAGTTGGCTGGGACTGCCCTAACCAAATGCCATCGACTAGGTGACTTAAACAACAAAAATGCATTTACTCTCAGCTCTGGCCGCTGGAAGTTCAGATAAAGGTGCCAGCAGGGATGATTTCTAGTGAGGTCTCCCTTCCTGGCTTGAGGATAGCTACCTTCTCCCTGTGTCCTACAGGCCTTTTCTCTGTCCCCTTCCTCCTTGTATAAGGACATCTTTATGATCTAATTTTACCTTAATGGTCTCTTTAAACAGCCCACCTCTTCCTGTTGGATTTGCGGCTTTTTCTTCTCCGTTGGATAATAACTCTGGCTGTAGCACTCCTCTCCTAAGAACCTGAGTGACTTTTGTAAGATGGGGATAATCAGAGAGCCTTTCTCCAAGTCTGGCTTTGAGGGTTGAGTTTTGCCTGTGATGAGCTCGGCCTGCCCTGGAGGGAGCACGCTGGAGTTAGAGCTTCAACATCTGATTGAGGGGAGGACACCATTTGGTCCTTACCACTTCCTGATGACCTGGATGGCCACGTTTGACTTCAGGGTTCATGGATGCCTGGGACTCCACTCTGGCATGTAAAAAAGACCATCCTAACCTTTTGGCAAAAATGGTGGTTCTTTCTTGCCTCTTGGCAAAACCTAAAATTTAAGAAAAGCCTAAAATGTTTTCTAGCTAGCCCTTAGAAGAGAAGTTGCTGACCCCTGCCCTGAAACACAGGGAAGGGGCCCCTTGCCTAAGTCCTCCTTACTTTTACCTATGTACAGAATGTGGTGGAAGTAACACAGCCAAGTTCTAGTTGGAGCCTTAAGGAGCCTTGTGACTTCTGTTTTTGTCTTCTTAGAAGCCAACTGACATGTCAAGAGCTCAGGATAAACCGAGTGACAAATGACTACATGGAAAGAAAGACCACGAAGAGAACCCCAGGGGCCTTGGCCCACAGCCGACAGCCAGCGGCCATCTTGGATCCAGCAGCAGCAGAGTTCCTGTGGCCGACACCCTGTAGCAGCCAGAGGCTGTGGCTGCTGACCTGCCTCGCAGAAGCACAGTGCTAACCTAGCTGGCGTGTTACACCATTCAGTGCTGGGTGGTTACTCAGCACCAGACGACAGAACAGCTGTCAGGTAACAGACAGAGTTAGGGAGTGCTCCCTGCGAGGCAGGCCAAGCCTCAGGCCCTCCAGGCCTAACGTCATACTTTGAGGAAGATACTATGATTATATCCCTATTACGGATGTCACTCCAAGTTCCTCAAAGGGGCAGAGCTACAGCTAGCATGTATTAGACAACGATCGAGGAATGGAAGTCTTTCCTAAAGTCTGGTGGGAGGTCTTTCCCTGAGGAGTGATTGCCAAGACTGCACCAGGACACCATCGTGGATCCTCCAGAAGCAGAAGAGCTCCTATGGCCAACACCCCGCAGCAGCCAGGGCAGAGATGGAACTAGTCTGGGCATGTGCACTGTCCTCTCGCCTCCCTCAAGGGGTCCTCAAGCCCAGCGCAGCAGCCCCTGCCTCTGGCCTCCTCTCGGGATGGCTGGTGCTGGGGAAAAGCCAGCAGGACTCACAGTGCAAAGCCCACTCTTAGGACCCTGACCCCAGGGAGTTGTCAAAATGTTCCCTGTGCATCAGGACCAAAAAAACACTTGTCAGTAGAGGAATGAACTCAGAGTTAAGAAAATGCTTTGTGCCTTTAAGAGCTTTATTAGCTGGAATAAAAGCTCTCCCAGAGCTGGGAGGTGGGTCTTTTTTAGATGTCTTGGGTAACAGGGCAATAAGTGTCGGGCCACCCATGGCATTGGAGCGACGGGCCCACGCTTGGAGGCTGGCAGACCAGGTCCTGGCCCTTCCATGTGCTGTCTGTGGGCCTGGGCAGAGCACCTTCCTGTCCAATCTTCCTTTCCTTAATGTAGAACAGGGATAATCCGACTTGCCTCAGAGGCCATTGTAAGAATTAAAGGTGAGAACAGGTGTCAGTGCATGGCGTGCTTCATCCTGGGAAATGACAAATATTGGCAATCTCTGTCCATACCCACCCCCTCCTGGCCACTGCTCTGGCAATTTTACAGAGTACGAAGTGCAACAAAGCTCAGAAACCCCCAGCCCATTTTTACAGGATTTAAACAAATCCCTAAATGAAGGGCCCATTAGTGCAGGCTACAGAATATTGGGAGGGAGAAAAAAAAAAAATAAAAACCTCAGTAGAGATTACTGGGGCCCTGAAGCCAAGCAGCAGGCCTGTGCACGGGGCTGGCCGGCTGGACGGGGCAGCATGTCCCGGGCGGCGGATGAACGGAAACCTCTACTGGAATCCCGCCTCCCAGGGCAACAGCCACTGCAGGGAGAGATGCTCTGCCCTGGGGGCAAAGCCCAGGCCTCCTTGAATTGGGACCTTGGGAAACATTAACAAATCTCTCTGTACCTCAGTTTCATCATCTGGAAGATGGAACTGACTTAAGTATTAAAACAAGGTGAACGAGGTGCTGAGCCCTGGTCTAGGACACCGTAGGCATTCGGCAAGGAGCAGCGAATCACCAGGACCTGGAGGGGACAGGAGAGGAGAAGGGAGCACAGTTGTCCTGCAGGCCAGCAGGTGCCCAGGGCCACGGAGTCCAGGCTGAGCGGATTGGGCTCCAAGGCCAGGAGAACTGAGACAGTTTGAGAGCTGCAGGCAGGCGAGAAAATACACAAGGCGTATAACCTACAAAATGCCGAGAAAAGAACTGAGGGAAATTACACAATTTAAGGAAGACCCCACAGGGAGGCCCGGCTTTGGCTCTTTAAATATTTCTCAGGGAAAGTGGGGCCTCCGTTTTCGCTCACGATGCTGGAGTCATTGGGCCGTGACCCTAGACAGAGGGAAATTGGCCTTTGATAGAAAGAAGGCGCGCTGGGTTTATCATCCTCTCTTCAATCAGAGCTCCTCGCCGCCTGCCTGCGCTGCTGGTGTGGGCTGCGGCGATGGAGCCGGCGGGCTGCGGGGTCTGCTGCTCCCTCGCATCTCGTCTCCCCCCCTCTTTGTGCAAGGGCTAATTTACTGCCTGACTGCCTGGCTGTGCACAGGGCAGGAGTTATTTCTTATCAAGTTTTCAGAACCTCTTGTACCATCTCCCCGTCTCCCCAGCTCTTTCCCCTGAGCCACGGAGAGTCTTCGAGATCCCAAAGCTGGGGCAGCATAGGCAGATGTCCCGTCAACTGCAGACCCTCAGGTCCCCTAGCCCATTGGCTTCTCCCACTGATGATGAGGCATGAGGCCCCCTCTGCCCTGTATCCTGTCACCTGTGACAGCCTGGGGATGGCCCTGCTGGTCACCTGGCTCCAGAGTTCCTGACCCTGAGCCCTCACCTCTGTCCATGGCTGCCCTAGGAAGGCAGCGGGCACCACTCACCCTGAGCACAGACCGTGAGCTCTGTACTGTTCCAGAGCCTGGGGTGGGCACTCGGCAGTAAGCAAAACAGAGGCTGCCCTCACAGAGCTCAGCAGGATGGTAGAGCAGGAAATCCAGCAGTACATCCTAGTCCATCAGAGGGGGTCAAGTGCCATGGAAACAGCACGGGCAGGGACCAGCAGTGTGGGCTGGGGCTGGAGGCTTGCAGGTTTTAATGGGGTCACCAGGACGGGGGAGCTTCCTAAGTGGGAAGGGACGGCTTGAGGGACGGAAGGAGGGAGCCACACTGATGCCTTCTGGGGGAGGACGTCCTAGGCAGAGGGAAGAGGAAGAGGAAAATCCTAGAGGATGAGGCAAGTCTGGCAATGTGAGGGGCAGAAAGGAATCCAGTGCAGCTAGTCAAGAGATGGGTTCAAGGGTGGAGGGGAGACAAGGTCAGGGAGGGAATGTAGAATGTTTTAGTTCATTTCCTGTTGCTATAACAAAATACCTGAGCCTGGGTAATGTATACAGAAAAGAGGTTCATTTAGCTCATGGTTTTGGAGATTCAAGAACATGGCATCAACATCTACTCAGCCCTGGTGAGGGCTCCCTTGGTAGTGTCACAGGGCAGATGGCATCATGGCAGAAGTGCAGTTGTGTGAAGAAGAGATCACATGGTAAAACAGTAAGCCAAGGTGCAGGGAGGGGCCATAACATTGGAGTCTCATAACAACTCACTCTCTCGAAACCAACTAAAGTTCGCAAGAACTACAGTCCCTTCCAAGGGCAGCACCCCCAATGACCCTTGCACCTGTTCCACCTCTTTGAAGGTCCCTCTACCCTCCAACATCACCACATGAAGGACCAAGCCTCCGGCACATGAACCCTTGAAGGACTAACCACATCTGAACCCTAACAGGAGCCACCAGACAAGGGCCGCTGTAAAGAGGCAGCTTCTCCCCTGGCCAGGTTCCACCTTTCCTGCCCCTCACCTTCTTTCTACTTCCTGTGTCTCCCACTCCTGGCCCCCTCTCTCATTTCTCTTTTCTCTCTCTTCTCCCACTGCTCTCCCTCTCTGGGCTCGCTCTCTTTGGTCTGGAGGTACACTTGAGCTGCAGCTGGGAAGCTGCTCCCCTCAGTCAACCTTCTCCCCTCCTCCCACTTCCCATGAATTCCCCCACAAAGGTTCATGCTCGCCCTCAACTCCACCCTGCCTCTCTCCTGGGGATCTCGGGTTCCCTCCTCTTGACCTCTGAGGTCCCGGCCAAGGCTGAGCTGACTCCTGCCTGCCTTCCTGGGAGCAAGGCCACAGCTCCCTGCTCTTCTGCACACAGCGTGGTCTCCCTTCCCATCCCAACCTGCAGCTCCCTGTGCACAGGGGACGGTGGCCCTTCCAGAGGAGAAGTCACACTTGATGGCCTGCTGGCTGCGTCTCATGGTGAGCACTGCTTCTGCTACATGGTGGAGCCACTTAGAACAGCTGGTGAGTCACATAAAAATGCAGCTGTCTGGCTGCTGCCATGGGCTTTGCTGGCCTGGTGTTCCCATAGGGCTGGAATGCAGAGGCTGGGCCCTGGGGACAGAATGCTTGGCCCTCTTGCCCAATCTCCAACCTCCACAGGACTTGTCCATCCGCTCCCAGGCAGAGGGGCTGCAGGAAAGTCAACCATGCTCAAACGACAGCCCCCAAGTGATTTCAGCCACGTCAAAGGTGCCATCTGATATTGCCAAGAGGAATACTGTCCTGTCCCTGTCTTGAAATCCACCTCTCTCCTGGGCTGTATTGCCCCCGTCTAATTCCCCAGGGCCCCCCTCCTCCAGGCTCTGTTCCGGCCAAGCATTCCCAGGCCTGGGATGGTGCCAGGCACTAGGTAGGCACCTGGTGGATATGCAGACCAACGGGTGCCAGAGGCTGGGTAGGGCTCGCATGTTTCTGGTTTACTCTTGGGTTCGGGGGATTTGCCCAGTATGAAGGATGGCTGGGACACATTCGGAGTCACTGACTGTGTCTTTGGTCATGACTCAGCATGATCCCAACTCTGGATCCCAACTCAGAGGGAAGCAGGTCCCTCTTCTCAGAGATGCCCAAGAAGATATGGTCTATGGCTGAGTGCCTATTTTTAACTGCCTTTCCTCTCATAACTAGGGAGACAGTGCTATTTGTGAAAAGAATGTATGGGCTCTGGGGTCAGAATGCCTTGGGTCCAAATCCGCCTTTGCCTGTCACCAGATGTGAGACCTTGGACACCTCTTGGAACCACTGCTCAAGTATGACATGTGACAAACAAGATGTGCCCAGAGGGCTTGGTACAGAGCAGACGGCAACACAGCATAGATGAGGTCCCCTGCATGTGGTCTGTCACAGCCCCCCACCAAGGCTGCAAGGACAAGCTCATGTGGTGCACTTTAAGCAAACTTCTTCCAGGATGGAGGGGACAATGCTAGGCCTTGGAGACCAGTTCTCGGCTGTTGAGAGACATCTGACTTGTGACAGGATCTCACACCTAAAATGCTAACTTCCGGAGGGCCAGCCCCATGTGAAGCTTTTGTTCCACCTTCTCAGGGACTCTGGCTGGCCCTGGAATTATTGGCTCCTTGTCAAAGCAAAGAGGACCCTTCACGTCAGTTTCAGGGATCATTTTCTGAGTTAGCGCCCCCCTTCCAAGGGTGTTCATCTCAAGTCCCAAGTCATCTCTGTGAGTGACATTTCTGGCCTCAGCCAGTCTTTACTGGTTAGGGAGATGCTACAGTATTAATCGATTTCAAGGTTTCTGAACACACAGCCGTACATATTTAAGCCCTCGCTTTGCCTATTAGGGAAAATGCCATCTATGGTAATTACATGGCCTCTGCCTGACAGGAAGATTCACACAGGAGATAGAATTTCTTTAACCTTTGAGAAAATTCTGGAACCTTGAACCTGTTGGGTCTTTTTTTATCGGCAAGTATTCTCAGGGCCAAATGCATCCACCTCCTGAATGCAGCCAGGAAAGAGGCCAGCAAAGGCGACAAGACCTGAAGTGACCACTGGCTGCTGTCCCAAAGCAGAGCAGCAGGTGTTTTCAGTGAAAGTCACAGCTGTGCCCGCTGACTGTCTGCAGGAGCGCCACCTCTGCTAAGCTGGGCACTCAGAGGGCAGCCCGATATGCTCCTGGAGCCCGGGAGACACCCCAGCAGAATGGGAAGCTCCCAGCAGGCAGTCTGCAACCTTCCGCTGGTAGTTGCTGAGTCATTTGCCCTCCTGAGTGGTGCACAGGTGGTGGCCTGAGCTCAGAGGGAGCCCAAGGAGGGCACTTTTCACTCATCAGGGTTTACGTGAGTCGCTACGGGATCTTTCTCATGGGCTTTGTTACCAGGAATAAGTTGAGGGAAAGTACACAGGGCACCTGGTATACAGCAAGCACTTAATAAGTGATGATCACACCATTTATTATTGCTTGTAAAGAGAAGGCTTTGGAAAGGAAGGCATCTGTCCTTGGGTATGAAGAGGCCCCAAGGCCCCCAGATCTGCCTGAGGTGTGATGAAGTGTGAGGCATTGAATGATGTCCCCTCCCTGTCCCCAGGACCTGTGAGTGTCACCTTTTCATGTTAGGACTCTGCAGGTACAAGCTGAGGACCTTGAGGTGGGCAGATGATCCCAGATCACCTGGGGCCCAGAAGAACCAACGGTCCTTGTTAGAGAAGAGGAAAGCTGGGGGTTTGGAGCTGGAGAAGATGGAGAGGGGCCAGAGGGTGACGGGCTGCAGGGAAGGTGGGAGAAGGCACCCTGAGCCAAGGGAAGAAGGTGGCCTGGCCGCCGGAGGAGGCGAGGAAACGGGTTCTCCCTGAAGGCTTCCCGAGGAACGGCTCTGTAACAACTTGCCTTTCACTCAGAGAGCTTGGCTTTGGACTTCTGGCCTCCAGAGCTGTATGTTCCATGTGCGTTTGGAGCTGCTGACCTGTGGCTGTTTGATACAGTAGCAGGAGGAAGTTCACATACAGGAAGGATAGTGAGCAATGAAACGGGCGAAGCTTAATCCTGTGGACAGTGTCCGCTTGGTGCTACCACACAGCTGAGGTGTACCCAACACAGGAAGCTGACCGTGCGGTCGGCAGACCTGGCCTTACTGGAGACAAGGTTCAAAGCCAATTTTACTCCTGGAAACGCTGCCATCCTCTGTCACGAAACTTTATGGTAACTGGTGGGTGGTCACCTGGAGCCTGCTCAGCACCTGTCAGCCAGTAGGAGGCATTAGAATCCCCACTACCTGAAGAGGAGCACTTTTTATTGTACCATCAATTTGTCACATTTGAAAAATATATTTAAGTTCAGGGTATGTGTGGAGGTACCCATGAGTGAGCTTTGGAGCGGGGCTCCAGTAACTTACAATCAAGATAACATGTCGCCTCTGGCCGTGTCATTATAATTTGGTTTCCCAAGTGCAGTCTGTTTCAACATCGTCTAAGAATATAACAAACAAAAAGAGCCCTTAAGAAAAGAATACAACTCTGTTTCCTTTCTGGAACAATGACCACCTCTGCAAGTCGCACTAGGTTCACAGGATGAGGGTCTACTAGGCACCAAAGGTCGCATGCGGCCCTGGAGTCCTTGGAGCAGATCTTGGCAGGAGGGTATTATCATCCCTAACTCGCCGCCGAAGAAAGGCTGGTGCGGGGAGGTTAGGAGAGCTGCCCCAGTTGCCATGCTCTGCAGAGGAGCGTCAGGATGAAAGCTCACACAGGCCTGGCTGTATCCCCTCTGTGTCTGAGACAAATGCACGGGCCCCCGGGGTGGACAGGGGTGGCATCCACCACCAGCAGCCTTGGTCTGGTCCGACGAATGGGATGCTTTCCACCAAGCCGGGGCACAGGTGGGAAGAGGCTGCCGCATCTGCGGGGCTGTGTGAGGACAGGGAGTGGGCTCCAGTGACCCAGGTTCCAGCCGTTCTATCACCGGCACACCTGAAGCTTCACACACGATTCCTCAGCATGGCTTCTATCAAAGACCCAGCAGTCCAGCCCACTGCCGTGAGGGTTCACACCTCGAACCACTTAGCTTTTAACCAAGGAGAGAGGTTCTTCCTAAACTAGACACCGAACATCAAGTTGCACGGAGCACTTATCCCTCTGAGGTTGCTAAAAAGTCCAGACAGTAACCATCCTGTAACCTGGCTTTTCCAGGAGTGTTTTGCAAGCCACCAGAGCCTCGTAAATGATCTTGGACACAGTCACATAAGGAATACATTTTACCACGCAGTTGGCCCACATGCACACCTAACAAAACCAAGTCTCCACGAGGCAAGAAAAGCGCGACCACCTGCAATGAGCTCTCCTACCTCCTCTTTCTGGGTTCGTCTACTTGGTGGCCACGACCCACAGGTGGACCTCAATGATTCCCATATGACCCCCTGTTCCAGTGAGCATTGTTTGCCATTCAATTTCCTGGTCTGTGAAACAGGGACTGGGGATCCTACCTCGGGGGCGATGTAATCTGGAGTCCCACAGAAGGTCCTGGTTGTGACTCCGTCCATCATGTGTTCTTTGCACATCCCAAAGTCAGCGATTTTGATGTGTCCTTCTGAGTCCAGCATGACATTATCTAACTTCAGGTCCCTGCAAGGAAGCAGGATAACATCAGAGTCCTTCCCACAACACAACAGGGTTTGCTCTGGAGCTGGTGAAACACAAGGGTATTGGAATAGTTGCCATCTCAGTGGCATTTACGCTGTGAGTCCCTGGAGAGCCAGGGGCCAGGAGTTATTGTGTCTTTATGTCTCCAGAGCCTTGCACAGACCCTGGGATACCGTAGGAGTTTGAGGAATCAGGAATTGAGTGATTCCTGATCTTGGTTGTTCCTATGAGTCCAGACAATCCAATTTATCAGGTCTGGGGAGAGCCTACTCATCTGCACAGGTGTGGGTGGGGTGGTTTGAGAAATTATGAGTTTAGAAACCTCACACGCTTCCTCCTGCCCATGCCAATGTCCTCTTAGTTACTTCAGTCGATCCTGGAAGACATTCTTCTTTCTTGGCTACCAGACTTGGACTGCAGCTAATGACCAAAGGAATCTGATTCAATACTTTCCCCCTGCTTCCCCCCCACTCCCCAGGTTCTCTTCCTGCTGAGCGTCTATAGTGGCAACTCTCCTTCCTTCGCTCTGACCTCCATTCCAAACAAAAGGCAGAGGAAGGAGCTGTCAGGAGAGAAAACCATGTTTTCCTGTGGAAAGTAACAATGAGGTATAAATCTTTCAGGTCTAGAGATTAGAAGGTGACTCTAATCTCTTGAGGTTTGCGTCAAGGTTGCAGGGACAGGTGGGTCCCGGCAGATCCCACCAACGCCATGCTGTGCCTGAAGTCCCTGTCACAGAATGACATGCCCAGGAGGCCCGCAAACCCCTCCCTGGGCTGCTAATGGAAAGGCTTCAGATACACACCTATAAATGATTCCTCTTTTATGAAGAAAGAACAATCCAATGGAAATCTCTGCTGCATAGAATCTGCAAAAGAAAATGTTTCAGGTTTCTGCCTTGCTTCTTCATATTTTTTTTTTTTAATTTTAGAGACAGGGTCTCACTGAGTTGCTTAGCGCCTCCCCGTTGCTGAGGCTGGCTTTGAACTCATGATCCTCCTGCCTCAGCCTCCCGAGCCTCTGGGAATACAGGTGCCCAGCAGCCTTGCTTCTTGAGACTTCTGTATCCCCTGGAATTTCACATTCAGGCATCAGAGATATAAGAGTGTAAGACCCTAAGGCTTTCCAAGATCAGCGTCGCCCCACGTGGGGACTTCCAACCATCAGCCCCTTTCCCTACCATTTCCTCACTGCAGCTCACCCAAGAATGACACAGCACAGTCAGTGAGACAGGCTTATTTTTCTTGACTGGGGGAGGTGTTTAGATAATTTGCTGCCTACAAAATAATTTCTAATATAATCATTTAAAGAGTGGATACCTGTTAGACTATTTCATGTCAGGAACATGGCAGAGTGGAGGAAATTTCCATTTTCCTATTCATGGGCAGGACACATTGTGTTTGAAAATACAATTACTCGCTGGATGACAAACGCAGCGGTGATGAACTCTAACTAGTTTATTCATTCCCTGAAGTGCTGGGATAAATGGGACATACACTGTGATTCAGACCTGAGTCTGGCCTCTTACATAATTCATAATAAAAAAGCAGCTACTACCATCATTTCCAAATCATTCGTAGGTTAATATCTGAAACTCCAAGTAAATGTAGAAGGATGTCTTGAAATTTGCATAGCATTTAAGAATCTTTGAAGTCTGAAAAACCACGAGTCTGCGCCTGGGTAAATACCACACCCGGAGACCCAGAGTAAACACACACTGTTTACAAAAGCAGAGAGGAGAAATCCCCGAGGGTGATGAGCGCAGGCTTTGAACGAGGACCGTCTCTGAGGCTGGCAGAAGAGATAGGATTTTGGTTGATTTTTATAATTCTAAAGTTTTTTTCTGCAATTTCTCAACTTTTCTGCAATACACATGCAATAAAAGAGGATCGGATGAGACGATTTGATGTTGCTTCATAACACTAGGCACCCGCCTGTGATGCCACCACCTTGGGAGGCTGAGGCAGGAGGAACGCACATTCCAGACCGGCCTCGGCAATTTAGCGAGACTCAGCCTCAAACAAAGAATAAAAAGGACTTGGATGTTGCTCGATGGTACAGAGCCCCTGGGTTCAATCCCCAGTACAAAAAAACAGAGAGAAGAAAATAGGGCGGCTACTTCGCTCTTCATAGCTCTGTGCTAGAAAGCTTTATTCTACAAACTGAGCGTTTTAATGCTCTATAACTCACAACGTTAACAGGAGATAAGGCAGGCATTTCCAAAAACACTTCTACTTTTTAGAACAAATATAAGCAGAAAAATGCCCCTTCTATATTTTAAGCTTGCTGCCAAAGAATTCCCTATTGTGCCCTCAGCTAATCTTCCCTAGGGCCGACAATCCCACCCGGGTCAACTATGCTTCTGATTTATCTTTTTAGATGAACACTGGTCAGACTCCTACTAATGTTGCTAACTTGATTAGCAGGGTGTATGCCCACAATGCATCTTAATTTGGGAAAATAAAATAGCCATTTGCTCAGGCTGGCCTCTGTTGAGTTTCCTGGGACTTCCAGGCCCCAGAGAAACAGGACAGAGTTCCAGGTATTGAAAGTCCCTCCTCCAACCCATCATGACTCCTCCACCCGTACACGGAGCCCACGGCTCCCCTGCCACACGCATCCGGCACCCAGGGCGCGGAATCCCAGCAAAACCCTCCGGGCTGAGCTCAAGTGTCGTCCTCCCTGGTAGCTGCCCTCACCCACGCCTAAGACTGAACGTCATTTAAAACGGCTCTCCCACAGCCCCGCCTGCATCCCCTCCCCGGCTCAGGCCACCTCCCATGCACGCTGAGCCGCAGGCCTGGACTTGGTCTCACTTCTATCCACAGGCTCTTCCTGGAAGGTTCTCCCTGCCTCTGGGTTCGGCATCACCTGAGGACTTGTGGCTTCCCCCCCCCCCCCCATGTTGGGGAGCTTGGGTGGTGTCCTGTGCGCACCTCGAGGCTTGAGTCATGCATTATAATCGTGCTGTGACTCCTCCAAGCCTGGTTAGAGCATGAGCCCAGGGGGTGGGGTGCGGGAGCCTCACTCCTTTCTGCTCCCGGGGCCTGGGGCACAGTGGGTGTGCAATACACGTTTGCTCAATGAGCCGTGAGGACTGCACCCACCGGGGTGGCACTGGGTGTGTGGGTGTGCACCCGCATCTCAACTGACTGGCAACAGAAGAAACAGCTCCTGCGGAAACACCTAGAAGGGACCCGTGAACACACGTGTTCCCTTGGGAAGCTTCCCAAATGTGCAGGGCCATCTTGGACATCTGATCCAGCAGAAGCTCCCAGCTGAGAGGACCGGGCCACCTGAATTACAGGACAAAAAATGATACTCACACTGCTTGCGGCTCCTTAAACTTTCCTACTTGCTGAATGTGGTACATGAGGTCCCCGCCGTTGACGTACTCCATGACAAAGTACAGCCGATCCTGCAGACAAGACGCACACGTGAGCCGGGCTTGTCCCCACGGGCGGCCCTGTTTGCGTTCTCACTGGTCAAACCTGGGTGGCGCTGGCAGGTCTGCTCAGTTTGGAGCACCTCACATTTTCTTCCCAACTAAAGAACGAGCGATATCACCTCCTGCAGCAGGGCCTTGGGAGGGACGTCATTTTACATGACTGAAGCAGTGGCCGTCTCTCGACGTGCCCACCTCCTGGTCACATACGCTCCTTATTATAGTAACAGCCTCAAACTGCTTCCCGTTCTTCCTGCACACACTCTGTTCCTCAGCCAGGCGCACCGTGAGGAGCCCGCAGGCCAATCAGTTCATTCCCACCACCGTTTCTCGGTGGTGCGAGTGTACAAGAGTTGGCTGGCCGTGTCTAGGAGGCGTGCCCTGCTAACACAGCAATGCGCTCAACTGGATCTCCTGAAAACGCGCCCCTTGGGTTAGGCTGGGCTTCTAAGTGGTACCTGCTTAATGACATCTGCCAGGTAGGGGAGGGGCGGGGACCATAACAGGAGAGGCTAGTCAGAGGTTCTTTCGCGACCACTCTGTGTCTGAATCCTGTTTCTTCTTTTTCTCAGTTACGGGTGTATGAGGGGCTGGCCACACGCAGGCCATTCATCACACAACCAAACAGGTGTGCGTGTTTATGGGGACGTTACGCCGGGCCAGATGGGAGAGGCTCGAGCTGCGTGGCGAACGGCACACGAGGTAAAGCGACCTCTGCTCTCCTCTAGAAAACATCCCCTTCCAGATGTTGTTAAGCAGTACAGTGCTGCTCAGGGAGGAGGAAGAAGCCGGTGCAGATAGCCAAAAACAGCTCAGGGGGCTTCACTCTCCAGCTTTTCCATTAGGAACTTCAATTTTGGCTTCATGTCTTTGCTTTGGAGCTTTCCAGAGCTTCCTCAGCCTAAGTGGGGTGACGGCAGCCAGGCTGGGATCAGTTCTCTTCCCGCCTTGCTGCTCAGCCCTCCCTGCCACCCCGGGGCTGGGCGTCTGGGAGCTGCTGAGAGCCAGCAGGAGCCCTCAGTGTGGCCAGAGCATGGCCGACACCCAGGGGCCGGCGCCCAGCTCCGCAGCCTCCACGGTGCCCTGACCCTGTGTGGCTACATGGCCACTCTGAGATTCTATAGGCCAAAGCATTGGGGGCTCCTCCCAGGGGTTTTTAAAGACAGACATAAAACACCAAGTTGATTTCTGGCCATGGTGCTGTTGAAAATAATAACTGTCCCAATGATCACTGATCAGTGAGCCATATTTAAAGGGAAAGCCCATTCAGTAATGCTCACCACGCTGCTGTCCAACCATCTCAATTTTTCGTAGGACACTTGCAAACCCCACAGCTGACAGACCAGTGCTTCGGGATTCTACCCACCCCTTCTAAAAAGTTTTACTCTGTGACAGGGGTCAGTAGACTTTTTTCCCATAAAAGGTCAGGCCTTATGTGTCTCTTGTAACTACTCAGCACCGCTGTCTTAGCGTGAAAGCAGTCACAGGTGCAGGTGAGGGGCTGAGCACGGCTGTGTCCCTAGGAAGTTACCCGTGCTGAAACGTGAACTTCATCTAATTATCGCATGTCACAAAATACTGTTGTTTGGATTTCTTCTTCGTGACCTTTCTCAGAGCTCACGGGATGTACAAAGCAGGTCCTAGTTTGCCAGTCCTGCTGTGTGTCTGCAACACAAACACTTTTTTTATATAAAATGGCATCTCCTGATGTCCCAATGCCATGCGTGCTGCTGGACCAGCAGCCTTATAGAGGCAGGACTGTGAATGAGTTTGAACTTTTTTGAACCCTGTAAGTCTTGGCATGAAGAAAACCTTTCATACACAGCCATCCCTCGGTAGCTGTGGGGGACCGGTGCCAAGATCCCCTCAAGGACACCGAAATCCTTGGATGCTCAAGTTCCTTATATAAAATGGTATGTCTGCATACAACCTAGGAAATTCTCCCACACGCTTTAAACCCTCTCTACATCACTTACAGTAGCCCCAACACAAACGCTGCGCAGAGAGCTGTCAGACGGCATCGCTTAGGGAATACCGACAGGGAAATGTCTGTGCATCAGATGCGAGTTAAGAAAATATTTTCCATTCATAGTTGGTAGAAACCCATGAAGAATGCAGAGGCCCAGGATGCAGAGGCCCACTGTGAATGTGTGCTGAATTAAATGGAATGAGTGTCAAGTCTCTAAGCAGAGGACGTCACGGAGGGGGATGACCAAAATCTGCCAGGGTCAGAGGAGTGGGCTCTGGCTCCGTCTCCTCTGCTTGGCATCCCGTCCTGCCTTTCCCAGGGATGCTCAGGCCGGTGGGCACTCCGCCTCAGAGACACAGCCCCAGGGGCCTTACCACGGTCTGGAAGCAGGAGTGCAGCTGCGTCAGGAACGGGGGCTTGTCAAGCAGGGCCAGGACCCGCTTCTCCACCATGGTGCACTCCACATCGTCGTCCTGAATCACCACGTCCTTCTTCAGGATTTTGATGGCGTACAGTTCTTCTGTTCCCTTCCTGTCAGCAAGCATCACCTGGGAACAGACCGAGAGCAATCTGAACAGGGGAGGGAGATCAGCCAGTTCAGGCAAATCTGGAATGTGTGACAGAATATGCTTAGTAGATTTCGCTATGGTGTTGCAGCGTCCCCTAAAGGGCCCGCGTGTAAATGCTTAGTCCCAGGTACTTTTGAGAAATGGTGGAACCTTGAGGAAGGTGGGGCCTTGTGAAGGTCCTTAGGTTTCGGGGAGCATGACACGCCCTTGAAGGGATCTGTGAGACTCCGGTTTCATCATTTTTTTTTCCTCTTAGTTTCCTGACTGACAAGGCAAGGAGCTTGAATTCCTGCCATGTTGTGCTGCCTCATCAGAGACCAAAGCAATGGGGCCACTCAATCATGGACTGGAACTTGAGCTAAAAATAAACCTTTTCTCTTTATAAATTGACTGCCTCAAGTATTTCATTATAGTGGTAGAAAATGAATACAAACTTTACATACAAAATTTGAAATATTGTGAATCACCACAAATTAGATTCCTCCAGAACTTGTATAACGTCTAAACTATCGAGATTGTACTATATAGCTATTGTTACCCCGGGGGTGCTATTTTGGTTACTAAAAGGAATATTCGTTCACATTCTCTACAAGGATTAGTCTGAATTCATGCAAGTTTTCAGAATCATCCTTAGGGTAAATGCGATTTACCTTTATCACCTTACAATTCAGGAACTCAGACAAAATGGCAGGATAGAAATCAGTTCCTGGAGCAGTCATGAGACTTGGAACCAGTGAGGCCAAATTAAGGAACGCAGGCTGACGGCTGCACCACCCCATATGATCCCGCGTTTAATTTTTAGTTGTGCAAATTATTCGACCAACGTTTTGGAACATCCTCTCTGTTCTGAACAGGTGACACATACGAACCTGCTGTTAGCATTCTGGACACAGTTGTTTTTAATCACGAGAAGTAGGAAGCATTTGAGGAATATGCCCAGGAACCAGCGAGATCTAAAGGGTATTCTGGAAACCTCAGGGAGGGCAAGACTGACCCACCATTCTCTGCCCAAGCCCCTCCACTTCTTACCTTCCCAAAACTCCCCTTCCCCAGCACCATGAGGAAATTGAAGTCGGTGAGTTTCACTCTGTCAAGGTTGTTGGAAGGTTGTTTCCGGTCTTCAGAAGGACTGATCACCTTGTTACCCGCAGGGCCGAGCTTGGCTTTCTAAACGACAGGCACAGACACAAAAGACCATTGGTCATTTTTTCCAAGGAAAGAGTGACAGAGAACAGCACAGGGGACCATGTTTGATGCCTGCGGGGAGGTGGGAGGTGGAAAAGGGAGAGAAAAGGCCTCTGAGCACAGGACGTGGCTTCCGCCAGTGCAGGCGGCATGGGGGCAGAACGTCGCCCTTCCCTATCTCAACTCTGCACGCCGCTAACCCAGAGTCGAGTCGTGGGAATCAGCCAAAGACCCATCGGTTCTAATCCTGGGATGTGAAAGTCAGCTTTGGGGAAGATGGTGTGTTAAGACTATGGATATGTAAAGGAAATACACCGTGGCTGACGTTTTCCTCGCCTGTACATTTTTTAATTTAAAATTTATCTGTATAAAGGAAATTTGTACCCAGGCAAAGAGGGAGAAGAAAGTCCCCTGGAGAGACATGATGGAAGTGGCAAGGAACAAGGATGGCTTACTGCTACTGTCAGAGGCACAGCAAGAAGAACAGGCTTTTTGTTCTTTTTTTTTTTTTTTTTACAGACTGCATTTTGAGTCACTGTATACAAATAGGGTTTCTATGGTTGTGCACGATGCAGATTCATACCATTCGTGTAATCATACACGTACATAGGGTAATGATGTCTGGCTCATTCCACCATCTTTCATACCCCCACCCCTCCCCCATCTCATTTCCCTCTATGCAATCCAAAGTTCCTCCATTCTTCTCTTACCTCTTACTTCCCCCACCCCCAATATGTATCATCATCCACTTATCAGGGAAAACATTCGGCCTTTGGTTTTTTGGGATTGGCTTATTTCACTTAGCATGATATTCTCCATTTCTATCCATTTATCTGCAAATGCCATTATATTCTTCTTCTTTATGGCTGAATAATATTCCATTGTGTATATACACCACAGTTTCTTTATTCATTCATCTGTTGAAGGGCATCTAGGTTGGTACCACTATCTAGCTATTGTGAATTGAGCTGCTATAAACATTGATGTGGCTGCATCACTGTATTATGCTGATTTTAAGTCCTTTGGGTATAAACCGTGAGGAGTGGGATAACTGGGTCAAATGGTGGTTCTGTTCCAAGCTTTCTGAGGAATCTCCATACTGCTTTCCAGAGTGATTGCACCAATTTGCAACTCCACCAGCAATGTACGAGTGTGACTTTTTCCCCCACATCCATGCCATTTGTTCACTTTTTAAAAGTTAAGAGTTAAGCTCATGAACATAAATGCGGGTGTGCACGGGAATCTGGTTTCACATGAAACACATGGTGGTAAATGATGTTCCAGCAACGGAAGGAGGTTTGTGCACAAGATTCCCCACATGAGGGCCCTGGGGGAGCCACACCCGTGACTCTCATGGAAAGTCCCCATGTCCATGGGGGACACCAAGAGGGCTCAGAAGAAAAGGGGAGATGAGTGGGACCCTGTAGGTGTGAACGTGCTAACAGTTGGCAAGGAGCCCCCAGAGAAACAAAGCCAGCCCAGATGGGTGTAGAATCCACCCCCAACCAGGCTCTGCTGATGAGGGAGCTGGTTATGGGACACACCAGCTGCTGACGGATCCTGCCAGGATCCTGCAGGCTGGCTGACCCTGCACAGACACAGCCCTGATTCCAAGGACGAGGACTCTTGCTTTAGATCCATCCTTCCTGAGAGCACATCCTCCTGCCCTTGTGGCAGCCCTGACTAAGTGTGGCTTTGCTCTCCGGGGACAGCTGTCAGGTGTCACTGGCGTCTATACCTTCATGGTGAGGTTGACCAAGAAGATGGCAAAAACCAGGTGCAGTGCTGCATGCCTGTAATCCCAGTGGTTTGGGAGGATAAGAGTAGGCTCGCAAGTTCAAAGCCAGCCTCAGCAGCTTAACAAGGTCCTATGCAACTTAGCAAGACCCTGTCTCAAATACAAAATTATAAGGGCTGGGGATGTGGCTCAGTGGTTAAGCGCCCCTGGGTTCATTCCTTGGTACCAAAAAGAAGGGGAAAAAAAGGATGGCAGCAAAGGCGATCAAGCAGGCATTTGAGAAGGGCTTTCCTATGGACTGATGCATCAGAGAGACTGGTCCTTAGCTCTAGGGGAAAATGTGGAATTTGCACTTTTCTTCTTTGGCAGCAGAGAAGGCTAGGAATCACCACGCTGCCTCTTGGAGCACCAGCCTCCCTTGCTGCACAGTTAGAGGAGCCACCGTGCATGGAGCCGTTGCTTAGCAGAGAGACCCCCTCGGCCGTCTCTGGATTACTGTCCCTAACACGGGGCTTGGCACAGAATATACAGGCAACACTTGGGTTGAATGAATAAAGAGAGGAAACCTCAGCGTCTCTACCAGATGCTGTGCTACTGGGCGACGCTCTTCCCTGATGGAGGCAACTCATCTGTGCAGGACGGAGTCCCTCGGCTGGAGGATCTGCTCTCGAGAACTGAGCACACACACTAAAGCTGGCAGAGGTGGCCCAGGCGTTTCTGCTTCAAGCCTAAAGGTCTTGACTATGCTGTGCTTGTTGGGCAACAGAGTCTGCTGAAGCAGGCTGGCAACAGATGGACAGAAGCAGCGGACCCGTTCGTTTAAAGCGCACAGGTGCATGGGACTCTACAAAATGTGAGACTCAAAGAGGGTCAGAGGCTTGAGGCTGAAACTCTCTTTTCTGAGACCCCATGTGCTCTGCCTCTATTGGGAGTGCATGGGGGGAAACAGGTGTGAACTGGGGGCCACCCGAAACACCGAAGGCTGTCATAACAAAACATGAACCACAATGGCACATGATGGCCTCCCCCAATGGCAGAGGGTAGAAGGAATCTTAAGGAAGACTTGTGAGAAGGAGCCAGAATTCACCATCAGGTTTCACTGGGGACCCCTCAACCGAGGGACCAGCCCAAGCCTCCGGATATCAGTCCATCATGATTCCAAGCTGAGAATCTTTCTGGTCTGGGTCTAAATCTGAAAGAATCATCAGGAAGTCCACCTTTGAGATGGGCATACCGCCCATGCCACTCCTCAGCTCTTCTGATTTAGAAAAAAAAATGTTATGAACGATTTCATTTTCTCAGGGACTTCATAAGAACATCTAAAAAAACACCAACTGCAATTATGATTTGTGGATCTGAGGTGCTTGACACACGTAAGAACATTTTCACCCGGGGAAAGCTGCTGTTCAAACTACGTAGGAGGGTTTCCGGCTTCCACCTGGTTATGGTGTAGCTGGGAGGTGCCCACGTGTGAGACAAGGCAAGCAGGTTTAGAGGTGAAGTGACTGGGTTAGAAAAGGTTTAACCTAATCCGTGCATTAATCCCGATGGGGATTAACTTGGTGGTAACTGCAGGCAGGGAGGACGTGGCAGGAGGAGGTGAGTCCCTGGGGTATATATTCCTTCCCCTTTTCCACACACATAATCTTCCACCATGATGTTCTGAGTCACCTTGAGCCCTGAGGAGTGGAGCCTGTCTTGTATGGACTGAGACTTCTGAAACTGTGAGTCCCAAATAAACTTTCCTCCTCGAATTGTACTTGTCAGGTTTTGATCACAGAAGTGAAAAATCTGACTAAAACACACCTGTGGTGGTGGCGGGGGTGGGGCTGGAGCCAGCTGCTCCGGACTCACTGGTGTTCCTAAAGAGCCATGTGGTCATGGAATATGGGCTGATGCAGGTGACCGGTCTCCAAATTAGACACGGGGCTTTTGTTGGGCCATGACATAGTGGCTTCGTGAGTTCTGCGCTGTGACTTTGGTCTATTTACAGGTACAAGATATGGCTGAAGGGAGGTAGAGACAAACCATGTTTTTTTTTGTTTTGTTTTTTGCATTCCAGAAGTTCTGAGCCTAACTTCAGTAAGATCTTGGACTCAATCTGAAAAGCCATGGATTTTGAAGGAACAACCACGAAGGAGCCTCTTGGTCCCAGGAGGTGAAGATAGATAGACAGGAGGAGGCCCTGAAGGGCACATTCCACTGTCCTTTCTCTTCAGCCAGAAGCAGTGTTGAGCTTTCTGTGTCTGATAGAGCAGGCAGGAAAGAGAGAGGCCAGCAAGTGGGTCTGGAGCAGGCCAGGCTGGCCACGCAAGTGGCATTCATGCCCAGGGGGCTGGATTCTCAGTGGCTCGGCCCAGAGGGTGAGAGTGGGTATCTCCCCCACCCTGAGCCAGCCCTGAGGTAACAGCGGCATCTTCACACAGTGGTCCCCATCCAGAGTGAACATCCCCCTTGGCTTCCCTCTAGAGCACCCTGAGTGGCTCCACACTGCCACCTGCAGGCCATGCTGTTGAAGGACATGGAGCCACTTCAACAGCAACTCTTCTGCTACGGTGTCTGACCAACTTCCCGCAAGCTCTACTCCCAATCCTGGGTCCAGCAAACAATGGGGCAGAAGGAGACCATCAGTGGATACCTATAGGTGTCACTGATGAGGGGGAAGGCTGGGGGCCACCATGCAGGACTCCTAGGCAGGTCGCAGACCAGGGCTGGGGACCAGATGCCATGAACTGCTTTGTCCTCCAGTCCATGGGTGGCACCTCCTTTGCCTGGCCAATGATTCTGCTGTTTCCCCTGCCCCTGCCTGGCTGCCTTCTCTCCACCCTTTAGGGCTCAACTGCCACTTCCCTAGGAAACCCGTTCCCTGAAGACAAACTGGTGCTCTCCCTTATGAGTCCCTGGGCTTTTCCTCAATAGCATGTGGCCCCTGGCAAACCTTTGTGGAGACATGGGTTCATTATCTCTTGCAGTCACCCTGGGTCTCACCCAGTCTACCTTCAGATTACATCCCCAGTGTCCCTCCTCTCACAGCCCCATCCCCATGCACTGCGGTGTTGGCCACCTGGCTGGCCTCCCTGGTCCACCCCGCCCTGCAGGCTATTCACTAGAGGCAATCTGCTAAGGGGTCTGGGGGCCTGTCCCGAGCTTGTTTCTCTGACTTCCTGTTCGACAGAGGACAGAGCTCAAGTCCTCTAGGATGGTCGGAGGGGTGGATTCCCACTCTTGGCCTAAGGCCGGCCTCTCCTCAGCCTCTGTCCCAGCCATACCACCTCCCTGACATTCTGCCTTGGTCTTGGCCTTGCCCTCGTCTCTTCTGAAAGCTCAAAGCCACCAGTTCAGAGTGGCCTTCCACTGACCCCCCCACACACCATTACTTGCTGCTCCCTCCTGCTGCCTGTTCCTTCCTAGAGCTCGTCACCTGACTGCCTCAGACGTCACACGGGAGGTTTAGTTCATCCCCCCAATCCAGCTCCAGGGCCTTCCTCAGTCTTCCTAGGAATTTCCCACCCGTGGCAGACACTGTGCCCCACCCCACAAGCCCTGAGCTGCACCGTGTGGACACCTGAGGCTCCTGCAAGTAGCCTGAAGGCCCTCCGGTCACTGCCCCTTCCACCTACCACAGGCTGAAGTGTGTCCCCACTGCTCACGGACTAAGCGGCCATTGCCCAGTGGTCACCAGCTTAGTGGCACACCCTTAGCGGGCTTCCCCTGCTTCCCTGGGTCCATGTCCCTTGTCCCCACCAGTGTCTCTGGGGATCTCTTCCAAATGAACCTGCTCTTAACTTCCATGGCTGAGCCAGCTTTTGGGGAACCTCGACAAACACATCCACCTTCTTCACAGACTTAGGGATCTGCCTTCCTCACTAGACTGCTCCTGAAGGCAAGGAGCACACCCTCCTGGACTTGGAGTCTTTAGAACAAGTACTACCCTGGACACAGAGGGACGATCCCCAGGATCCCTCATTCATTCATTCGCATGCTCACATGTTCATTAAGTGCAGGGCTGATGGAATCTGCAGAGGCCGGCAGGTAGCCAGACTAGTTGCTCAGATGACAAACTTTAATACCAAAGAGCAGATAATTCCAAAGAGCAGGTAGTGTCGCCTGGGCTCTGTAAGCTTTGGGACATGCACACATAATCTCAGCTCTTTCCACTGAGCCATGAGCAATCGCTGCTCCTACTGGGACAGCTGCAGAGAAGTGCTTCCAGGGCATTCCTGCCCCCAGGGAGGTCGGCACACAGTGCCCTCACCAGAGGCCAGGTTGGCGGGTTAGCTAGGCCAGCAGGCCTGAAGACTTTCCCTGAGGGATGTTCCCCGAGGAGACCCGCTCACCCGAGGAGGCCCAGCTGGGATCTCTGGCTGAAAAGCAGCACTGAGCCCCTTGGTGACCCACTTTTTCTCTTAGCTTTTGAACAGGTCTGTTTGGCAACCGGCCTCCCAGCAGGATGGGGCCCTGCCCAGGCTTGCACCTTGTGGACACGACCCTAGCTGTCCCGGCTGTCATTCAGACCTCACCAGGAGTGTGAGCAAAATCAACATGTGTCTCAGGATAAAGCTGAAGCCAACGGCCTGATGCAGAGTCCAGAGAACCAGAGGCGGCACAAGGAGAAGCATGTGGACATCCTTTAGGACAGCGGCAGGGCCAGGGCCTGGCAGAGGGGGACGCCCGGCTGCAGGAGGGCAAGTGGGAATTCAAACGGCAGAGTCTGAAAAGCAGATGTGTCCTAAAGGTGGACACCCGGAGAAGGGCACCGGCGTGGGCTGCCGACCTGAGCAGACCTTGGCTGTACCCCAAATCTCACTCGATTCCGCCTTACGTCAAGAAGGTGGAGGAGGATGGGCTCTGAGCGCAGCAGCAGGAGACCCAGGGCTGGGGGCTCCTCCACCCCCGCGGCGGTGGGGCTCCCTCTAGGTCTGAGGATGTCTGTGACGCTCTTTAGAGAACTGGAGCTCAGAGGGCAGCAGGTGAGAGCTCAAGGTCTGCACCCCGACTTCACCAGGCACAAGGTGGGGTGATTCTCAGGTGTCCCCACCAGGCTCCTAGGATGAGCGGGTGACTGGTCCAGGGCCTGGTCCCCCGCAAGTGCTTCACGCAGAGTGCCTTCACGACTTCCCCTCCCCCCTTGTTCTTTTCAGGAAGGGCCAGCGGAGCCCAGGCACAGAGCTCTTCGCCCTTGTTCAATGTGGGTCCTTGCGTGAGACTTTAGAATCTTCTCTTACTGATTCCACAAATACCTGTGTGTCCAACGTGACCCAGACAAGGTGCCCCCGAAGCCCATCTGTTACCTCACACATCACCACAGGTCACAGCTGGGCCAACTCAAGGGCCAGAAACCCTGTGCTATGGTTTGAACATGGTTCGTCTCCACCAAAACTCATGATGCAACGTAATGACGAGTGTAATAGCGTCGAGAGGTGGTGGGGTGCTGGGTTGTGGGGACAGAGAGCTCAGGAAAGGATCAAGGCTTTCCTCCCAGGAACGGCTAAGCTGTTGTGGGGCTCAGCCCCTTCTCTTTCTTTCTCTACTAGGTGCTGGGGATCAAATCCAGGACCCCATGCATGCTAAGCACGTGCTCTTCCTCTGAGCTACACTCTCATCCCCCTTTTCCCTTTTAGCATGTGCCCCTTGCTCTTCCATTTTCCACCATGAGTTGAAGCAGTGTGAAGCCCTCACCAGAAGCCAAGCAGGTACAGGCATCATGCTCTTGGATCTAAATAAACCTCTTTTCTTCACAAATTATCTACTCTGAGGTGTTCTGTTACAGCCACTGAAAAAGAAGAAACCTGTGGTCGAGAGTGATGTGTGAGGTTACAGATGGGTTTTGTGGGTGCTCATACCCAGTTGGGAGTCTCATGGGCTCCCACACTCTTGGCATGGGGGGATGGGTCTTGGCTCCAGTCATTTGCCCTGATTTCCCACGTACTTAATGCAGCCCTAAGAAGCTAGGCTAGGACTGGTAAAGGAAAAGACCTTAGCTTATGAAAATGGTATGGAGACTATTTTCAAAGGAAGTAAAAATGGAAACAACAGATGTATAATGTTGTAAAACAGAATAAAGTGACTCTAAATGCTGACGCCTTAGCATGCTTTTAAAAAATTACACTAAAGCACAGCACGTTTTACTGCCTGTGACTAAACAACTCAGAATGCAGGAGTTTTAGGTTCCACCAAAGACGGTACCTCAGCATTTGGTCACATCTGGCTTCGGGATGCTACTTGGATCATGAGGCTGTGAGACGCAGGAGGGGTGCCTCCAGGTTAGGGAATTAACTAGTAACCAACTCCTGATGCATCTCGTTTCGTACTACTGAAATACTCCTGAAAAGTCGTAACGGTTTGCCGCCACTGACAGTTTTCATAGCCCAAACTCTGTGGCGGCTTCTGTGAAGCAAATCACACCAAATGAGTCTGCACAACTCTTGCAGGCTGGCTTGAAACACGGTCTACATGTATATAAAACGGGTGCCCCAGGAGCCCTGTGGGTGTCACAAGAGGGGCTCCCCAAGCTTGGCTCACCGTTCTGGAGTTTTTGAGTTAAAATCAAGAGGAGGCCGTGCCAAGCCACTTGCGTTCCTTATCTATGGCGGCCTGGATGGTGGGAGACGCTTGTTTTCCATGAGGATAAATGGCCGGCAGCCACGGAACTGGGGCCCAGGGTGACGGCAGTGTCTAACAGCTTCATACCGTGGTTGTGCTGCGGTGTTGGACTTCGTATAATGAACGTGTACTAGCTTTGGTATGCGGGGAGACAAACAGACCAAAGAGACCCAGGGGAAGCTGCCGTCAGTGACTGCTGGCCTCTTGCAGGGCAGCCTTCTGTCTTGGAATTCTGACAAGAGGGCCTGACTTCCCTCCAGTGTAAATCCAAGTGCAAAGACCCACCAGCAGTAAGAACGCAGATTGGAAACGGAGGGCAGGTCTCCCACTGGGTCTGATTTCTTCTCGCAGGGCCTTTGGGCGATGCTCTGCAGAGTGGGGTGACGTCTCACCACGCCACACTTCCAATGTGTTCACTCGCTGATCTTGTGAGTGTGTCTTGTGAGTATCTCCCAGCATTACTGAAAACATGGCTCTGATGAATACATTTATCAGAGGTGTTTGCTGTGCATGGAGAGATGAACTTCACAACAATGGGAGATTCTTCCTACTTCTAAGATTCCAAGGGTGGATGGGCCAACAGTGAGCAACCAGAGGAACAAATAAATTACTGTGGTTTTCTCCTATAATTATTTTTGGGGGAGGTAGGGTAAAAATGTTCTGGGTTCAGGGTTTATCTGAACAACCCTGCCAAAACAAAACTCTGGTGTTTCCGTGCTACTCCACCAACCAGGGTATGGTCAACAGCTGTATCTGTGTTACGCAGAGCTAAGGCCCTCGGCAGAGCATCAAGCTGGAGAGTTAAGAGTGATTGAGTGTTGCAGAAGAAGAAAGCCATGAGGGACCTGGAAGGGATTTCCAGAGAGACCATTAACCAAGGAGGTGTGTTAACACCATGAGCCATGACATCTGACATCTATTCCTTGCTACTCAGTAACCAGGCAACCGGTTAAAATGATGCTACTTAATGGGCATTACAGCCTCCCAGGTAGACAGCTGGAGTCAGTGAGCTGCTCACCATTCTCTGGCTAAATGCATTTTCATCTTCTGGGAGAGGGCACACCAAGCACACTGCCACCAGAGGACCTCTGCATTTCCTGCCTTCTCTGATCCAGATGGGTACAGTCCTGTCCCTGCTCCAGTGATGCACTAACCCGAGGACCCCCCACGCCCCCTGCTGTGGTCTGTGTCCCCTCCCAGGCTTCTTGCTGCCTATTTCACTTTTCTCCACTTGTTTGCCATCCTTCTCCCTGCACTGGAAGAGCACAGGGGCCCTGGCCGGTCCATCCACTGCTCTATCCATCCCCAGGGTCCAGGAGGCACCTGGGGTGTGGCAGGCCTCCAGCACTCTCAGAATCAGTGACTGGGTGGATGGGGAAGGCACCTGCTTTCCATATAACATTTTGCAAAAGGCAGAGTTACTGCTTTGAAACAATTTCTATGAGGCAGCTTCTTATTATAAAGTAATCCATGTTCATTTTTGAAAATTTAACAGTCATAGGTGAAAAAAAAGGAAAACACTGACAGAGAAAAATTTAAGTATGCATAAGTTTAGCACCTAGACAGCCATTGTTAACATGTTGGTATCCTTCTAAACCTTGCTTTTCATGCTTTCTTATTTGACACACAGAGAATTATATTGTTTGAAACCTGCATGATTTTAGTGACTGCCTAAGACCTCACCATGTGGTTCTAGCGACCACTTGCCTGTTATTGGATACCTGGGTTATTCCAATTTTCATTAACACGCAGGTGAACAGTTTTTAGTTGGAACCTGTAGGCTGAATTCACTGCTTTCTTCCTCTATCAAGGCTCAGCAAACTTGTTCTATTAATACTGTTGGGCTTGTAGACCAAATGCTGTCTTTGTGGTAACTATCAACTCTATTGTTTTTGTGCAAAAGTTACATACATGAATGTGTGGTCAAGTGCCAACAAAACGTTCCCAGAAATAGGGAGCAGCCAGGCCTGGGCTGTGGGCCGTAGAGTTGCTCCCACTTACCCTACGTCATGCAATTTCTCAAATCATCTTCAATCTCAGTGAGACTAAAATAAATAAAATGACTACTCCTTGCTAACCCATCAAAACAGGAACAATTAAGGACCTTGAATACACCTGAATCCAATTACTACTCATTCTCTTCCATGATTCTTGATATGCATGATGACTAGTACAGGAAAATAAAGCCTTTTTTTTTTTTTTAAACCAACCAAACAGGGTAGTATTTGTTCAGCAAGCCAAAATTTAAGGGACACATATTAAGCCATTTTCTTAATGAGAAATATTTCTATGGACACAGCCACTTAGACTATTGCTACTGTTAAAATGAATGTACAGGAAGCCAGCAGGCCTGTTGTCATGACAACTGAGCCATACTCCAACAATAAGTGTGAGACCCCGGACCTATAAGCACTTACACCTGATGTGAAAAATGCAAAGCACTTGGCTTTCTTCCTACCAAGGATCATACGCTCCTAGTATCCTGATGGGCCATTTTCCTTACAGCCAACCTGTTGTTTCTCCATGTCCCAGATTAGTCCATTGACGACTGCCATGTCTGCAAGGCTGGCTCCTCTTGAAGGGAGACTCCTTGTCTCACCTAAGCATGCCCTGAACAGCTGTTGCCCTTAGTTCTTCCCAGTTGCTAAGAGTCCAGGAGTCTCTTTTGAAGATCCCGCCCCCCGCCCCAAAATTACCCTGAGTTGTTCCACCTGCAAAAATATGATTTTCCTCCCACCAGGGGGCTGATGGCATACCCACACCTTACAGGAAGGCCTCGTGTGAGCAGGTATGGCTGTGACATACATTTTGATTGCTTTTTTTTGAGATCTGTTATTTCCCTGCCAGTAATACTCCCTTTAGGGATTAACACCACACTGGATGTCTGAGTCAGCTGGAGCAGAGCCGGGAGTCACACGAACTTGCAGGTGCTATGCAAGCAAACGATTCTTCAGACTGCCCACAGTGTTGCCTAGAAGCAGGGAATTCTTCTCTGCTACTGGGAAAGCAAAGCAGATGAAATGGGCTGGGGCCCTGGGCAAGAGGAACCTTCCAGACCCAGAGGAGCCCTTGACTGCTTGCCTTTCCAGCAGCTTGACGATTCCCCCAAATCAAGGAGCCACTGGGAGCACAGAGTGATGACTTTATCACCATGTCCATTATAAAGTGGAGGTCCAGGTGGCAGCTCATTGCTATCTTCAATGTGGATTGTAGGGAATTTTTCATTTGCAATTCTTTACTGCCCTCTAGTGGTGGTTATTTTGGGGAGAGGCTCCATCTTGACTGGGATGTTTTTTAAAGCAGAAATACATCTAAAGTTAAGTGCTACAGGGCTACACAAATGAGACACAAATTATATTTTCTCAGCTGCACCTTTACAGAGATGAGTGAAACTGCTAATGTGAGAAAAGCCTTTGCAAAAAGGTCAGTAGAGCTTCAGAGTGGGAACTGGTGCCGGAAGTGGGCGGGGGAATCCCCTGGCACTTTATTTCTAGAAAATAACAGCACCCCAGGAGTTCTAGACCTCCCCGAGTCTCCCGACTCCTCCCAAGCCATTGGCTGGGTCCAGACTCTGCAAGTCATAGATACAAGAAGTAGGCAGGAGGGAAAAGGGGTGGTGAGGGCTGCCAGGGTGGCCAAGAGGGCCACTGTGTCTTAGAAGGAGAAGCAAAGAAAAATCTGGAAAATAATGAGAAATGATGCCAGTCACCAGGCAGGATTCAATGAAGAAGCTACTGCAGGGAAATCCAATTGGAGCTAAAGGAACGCAGGACGCCGGCTCCCTGAAGTCAATAAAAACCAGCCAGGCCGTCACCACTGCGCAGCAGCAGAAAAAAGATGAGCCAGGCAACCCAGCCCTGAGCAAAAGGCTCTGGAGCCTGCATCCTCAGAGAGGTGGTATATATATATAAATTTTAAAGATCCTGTCCCCAATATGTAGGATATATTTGCTCAACCTTTCAATTTAAATTCTTTGCAAAATGTCTAATTGATAGGAGCAAACATTTTGAAAGTAGAGCCAACTGTGATTAAATTTGACACACAATTCCCCAAAACTCCTGATTTCATCCAGTCTTCATGGAGCATTTTTAAACCACACTAGGTTTTTTTTTTTTTTTTTTTTTTTTTTTTTTTTTTTTTTTTTTTTTAAATCAGGGACCTACTTAAAGCTCTGAGGAACACCTGCTTCCATGCTGGGCAGCTGTGCTGCTCTGGGTTCTTTGCTGGGCTCTCCATGGCAGAGCTCCAGCAGAAGCTTGGGGTACTCATTGGTGGCAAGTGTGGGAGCTGGAGTCCACCAGGTGGTGACTGGAATGCCAGGTCATGGTATTTTAACTTCTCCAAGGCCTCAGTTTTCTCATCTGTGAAATGGACCAAAACTCCTTCATCCTACACACATGGGTGATCTGCTTCCTGTAGTGACAGGGTCTGATCAGGGCTCAGTGGCTGGTAGCAGCTGCCACTGAGAAGTCTGGTCACAGCCATCAGATGCTGCAAGGAGGGAGCATCGGAAAAGAGTCCTTTTCCAGGAAGGGGCAGAGGAGGAGATGATACCAGGGGCCATGGCTGTGCAGTGCACAGGGGTTTGCTGTCAGCCAGTCTCTAGGACAGGAGGGGACTATGGGAGGAGCTTTGGGGGAGGGAGTCTAAGGGTAAGATAGGGACCCTTCCCATCTCTGTCCATGGCACAGGCCTGGTGGGGCCTTAGGAGCTGCTGGGGTCAGGGGTATTTTTGCTTTCCACATGGCCCTTATGCCCTTGTGCCCTGGCCCTCCAGGTCTGGAGACCTGGGGGTGTGGAAGGCTCAGCTATAGTTCATGAGGGTGCATTCTCCCACAGGAAGCAGTGGAGGGGAAGCGGCTGAGATGCAGTAGCCTCAAGGGCAGAGGGCCTAGATTTGGGGAGGAAAGTTGTGTAGACAGACGGGTTCACTAATATACAAGATGCTCCTAGCATCTCCCAGATGCAACTGGTGGACCTTGGAAGTAGAGGGGGGTTTTATGTTAATAGGTTAGAAGGAGTCAGTGAAATCTAAGTTAATACAATTACTATGACCTCCATGGGTACCCACGGGGTGCTGGCACCTGAGGCAAGTGGATTTAAAGGAACACTCTAATAAGAAATGAGACTGTGGCAATGAGACCCACAGGGAGCCGTCAGTTCTGGGTAAATTCCCACCCATGGCAGCCAAAGGTGAGTCACAGAGAGGAGGACCCATAATGAAAGACATGGGAAACACCAGTGTTTGCCCACCTGGGGTCTTCCGGGCTGGGGCCCGTGAGCAGCTGAGGAAGAGCCCAAAACAGAGTTTGCATTAATTAAGCAAGTGTCACTTGGCTAACACACCCTGGCACCTCTGCTGGGGAAGAAAGAGCTGTAGGTCTTAACTCCTGGGGCTGGGAAGCAGCAAGGATCCTGACCACAGTGAGCATGTAACCTAGCCAGGCCCTAAAAGTTCCAGGCAGTTTTTATAGTTATTCATTTAATCTTCCCAACCACCCTGAGGTTGGTGCTTTTTATCATTTCCATCCTGAAATAGGAGAACCTGAGGTGAGAGGGTGACCTGTGTGGCGAGCTGGGTTGGAACCAAGGCCACTGGCACCTACCCACTACCCTGGGCTGCCCACTGGGATGACAAGGTGACAGGGGAGCTGCCCAGCAGGTGCAGGGAGAGGGAAGTCCTTTCAGAGATGGGGAAGCCCCTCCCAGAACTGGGAGGAGCCACAGCCTGACTGCATGGAGGGCGGGGTACCCAGGAAGGTCACAGACTTGCCCTAATCCTTCCTTCCGTTTTCTCTTTATTTTCCTCTTCAGTCACATCTGTTTTATACCAGCATTTAACTTTTCTACATGTTGTGAAATACAGTTCTATAATTTGTCTGTTCTTTCTCCCTGGAATAACAAGAAACTTTAACATAATAACAGGGATGAACAAGCATTGCTCAGTCATGTCGTATCACATGGACAAAAGAGGTTGAGGTCACATTTTGGGTGTTTGGGCCAGTGAGTTCATTTCACCTGCACAGAGGGGTCTGGGCAGGTCAGGGTGTAAGATGACAGGCAATGGATTTGTCTGTAAACAGAAATGCTCTCTGCCTCTTTGAATGCCCTAGAGCTACCCATCTCCTCTGAGAATTTGGGCTGGTTTTACTCTGGGTGAAGGAGTTGTACAGTGGCTCTGTGTGAGCTTCTCCAAAGCAAATGTGCAGCATGGCAAGACAGATTTAAAACCCAGACAGGAGGAAGCATCAAGAGAATTCTCCAAAGGCAGATGTGCTCCCCCATGATGCTCACCACATTCTGCAGGACTTGTGTGATTTCAAGATATACACACACTTCCTTTCCCACTTCCAAATTCTCTGGGTCACTGATCTCCTGGAGGGTCCCTCAAGGGACACATTTGTAGTTCTAGAGATGACAAACTCTAAAAACATTACCTATTACTTTCCTTATCTATTTTATTTCCTTCCTTTCTTCCTTTGTTTGATGTGATACTGGGAATTGAACCCAGGATCTTGTGCATGTTAGGCAAGTGCTCTATCACCAAGTTACATCTCCAGTTTTTTGAGACAGAGCCACTGGGCAAGGCTGGCCTCAAACATGTGATCCTTCTGCCTCAGCCTCCTGAGTAGCTGGGATTACAGATGTGTGCTACCCTTCCTGGCTATTAGATGCTCTCTTTAAGACACTATCTTTAAAAGAGAGTATTATATGTTGAGTGAGTCTAGCTTGGAGAAGAGGGTAGGATTTTTCCTTTTACTAATTCTTCACCCAAGTGTTTGACTATTTACATTTTCCAGTTTGTTCCAGTACAAATGTACTGGTACAATGTGGGGCTGGTGTTAGTGGTGAATGAAGGCAATGCATTGAGAGTTCCAGGTCCCCTGAAGAGAGAGGTACAATTAGAAATGACCATAATAGATCTGGTTTGAAAAATAATTTACATGCAATTTGCAAAATTCCATCAGCTAATCTGAGGATAGAATGGTTGATGAGGTGATGACAATTAACTGAGTTGGGAAAAAATTTAAAAATGAGAAAACATGAAATACAATGAGAAGCATTAAGCCAGGAATTAAAAACATCAGGACAACTGGATGATTTCCGTCTGTGATGTGTTACATACACCCTCCCTACAAACCTGCTCATGTAGTGAAGTGTACCATATTGATTGCATGCTAATGTAAATGCATGCTATTTAAAATTGGAAATGAGTCTTAACTGATATGTGACTAAAATACCTCTATTAGCAGAAAGTAAAATGAATTGTCAATTTAAAGATGCACTCTTTTCTGTTCATTTGATGCTTTTAAGAGTTGAACGTATCATTGATCTCTGGTCCTTGGCTTTGATTCTGCAAATTTTAAACTAATCTAATGTGAAGAACAGGGGAGACTGGTCTATGTTTTGGGTAATGAAGACACTGGAGGGCTGTGACACACAGACTAAGACACTGGTGGGGTGAGACTCCAGCTGCCAGAACAGAGTGTATCTTTAAGAGAGGAGAACATGGCTGGAGGTCCAAATTCAGCAGCCACAAAAACCAAGGAAAGAGTTTTTGTGGAAGGCAAGGTGGAAAAGGAGAGTGGAAGAAGAGCTTCCTTTAAGAAGCGAACATGACATCCCTATAAAAGACAGGAGAAGGAGAAAAACAGCTGGGTCAGTAGGGGAAAGGCTACATCCTTGAAAACAGCACCATGGAAAAGAGATTGAGCACCACACACCATGGAATCCATTTACTATGCAGAACACACAGGGACAGGACAGTGGATGCCCTGAGACACAGCACGAGGGCCTGGGGCGGAGGGGAGGCCACCTTAGGATGTTCTCTACTCAGGGGGCTCTCCAGCTGCTGAGGTTTGGATCTTAAATGTCCCCCCAAAATGTGATGAAAGCTTGGCGGCCAGTTTTGAGAGAGTGTGGAAATGTTAGGAGGTGGGTCTAGTTGGAGGAAGTAGGTCGCTGGGAGCAGGTCCTTGAAGGGTATATCTTGTCCCCAGCTGCTGCTGCTGCTGCTGCTCCTCTTCCTCCTCCTCCTCTCTCTCCCTGCCCCCAAGCTTCCTGGCTGCCAAGAGGGGAGCAGCTTTGCTCCCACACACCTTTCCACCTTGATGTTCTGCCTCCCCCACAGGCCCGACCATGGAGCCAACTGACCATGAACTGAAAATCTGAAACAGCCAAAAGTAAGTCTTTCCTCCTTTTAGTTAAGTTTCTCAGGTATTGTGTCACAGTGACAGGACACTGTCTAATGTACCAGTCAAGCATCTGTTTTGGCCACTGGAGGGATAGGAACTAACTTGTTCTTATTTGGACAATGAAAGGCAGGACACTTCTCTCTCCTTCCTAATGGCATTTAAGTGACTAGATGTGGCCTTGTACCAAACAGGTCCTCTGTATTCACGGGCATGTTTAGCTTGGGGCCAATCCATTATGACAGGATAATGGGGCATTTGGTTAATTTGCATCTTCTGAAGAGCACACAATTTCATTCATGGATTGCCATTCTTTAAGAAATTAGAATAAAATCAAACCCACTTATTTTGAATCAATTTTGTTTTTTCTTGATGATTCAGAAGGATCTTTGTATGTCAAAGTGCCCAGGGTTACTGATAATAACACACTGGTGTGGCACGGAGTAATCAGCTCTGGGAAACTGGAGCCAGGTCACTCGGGCCCATGTGGCAGGCTTACTTCTTTTCACCTCTACTGCTGTCAAAGAAAACCCAAATGACTGGATCACTTCACTGTCTCAAGTACTAATGTGAGAAAAATAAGTTGACATCGTCTTAACAGAATTTCCATACAAGGAGTCATGAGAGGGATCCTAGAAGTTCACACAGAGTGTGAGGTGGCTTCACGTGCCAGAGAGGTTGATTTTCTGAACCCAAATTCCACAGCCTGAACGGGTCATAGCAGCCCTGAATCTGAACGTGAAGGGGAAATTAGGGGCAGATTATACTTTAGAGTTATAAGACTCTGTCTTCTAAAATGGGAAAGTGGTCAAATCATGACTTGATATCTCTTTTCATAGGTATTGATAGATTATCTTCTATTACATCTTATAATTATGGTTCTTTAAATCAGTAGTCACCAATCTATTTATAATTGTTCTCAAAATAGGCCATTTTATTCCAAACCCAAAAGCTCTATTTTCAGCTCAAGATCTTGATTCCACATCAAGATTAAAGGGAACCAATAATAGCAGCAAAAACATCCATTCTGGAATGTTGGTGTTGGAAAGACTCTGAGAGGAAGTTCAATCTGGCCTTTCCCCTGCACCTTTCTGGTCGGGCCGCCTGACCTTTCTTGGATATCTCTTGGCACGGGGTACTCTGGATTAGCGAGACGTGCTGAGAAGTGCACGTGGCGGCTTTAGGAAGCGCCTGCCTCCAACTTCCATCTGCAATAGGTTACTTATTGCTACAAGGAGACAAAAACCTTCTAGCAGAGCTAGCTCCACATGACTGCTGTGCAGCTTCAGGGGCTGCAGCAGCTGTTGGGCAGTTGGTATTCTTAGACTCCAATGGACCTAGAAAGAACGGTAAGGCTCTTTCACATTTGGGATGTGACATGAAAACAAAAACCAAAAAAGACCACCGAGAGCGTTCTGGCCACAGGTTCCTGGCCCTCACTTTGGGGGCTGCCATTATGAATTCTCTCTGGCCCTAAGACTTGTGAACGCCATGCCACATCAGGTCGGCTTGATCAGGGTCTCCAGAGCTGGAGTCACTGGTACCCAGACAATGACCTGACTTTGGCAGACTTGGAGGATCCCTGAAATAGGGCAGCTACTGTCTAGCAGAGGAGAAGGGTGAGGTTGAGAAGAAATCCTGGTCCCACTCCACTGGGAGGCTCAGGACTACCATCCAGGGAGTAGAGACAAGGTCAAAGTACCAGTACCAGTACCGCTCCAAGGTTCTGCCTTATTACTCTATCCCCAGGGACAGAGCCTGGTAGGGGAGCTATATCATCCACCCAGCAGAGATTTCCAGAGCTAGGATTTCTGCAATCATACAAAGTACAAGACAGGACCTGGCCCCTCTCCAGCAGCAACCAGGTGCATCACACACATGGGCTGAGTGACTTGCCACAGGGATCTGGGTCTGTGACGGGAGGGACACCCCTGCTCCAGAACAGCCTCTCCATTCTCCAACCACCTCAGGGATGCGCTGCTCTGCTGAGGAAGCCCAGGGGACAGGGGAAGCCCTGGGGCCCAGTGCGTAGGTCTCTGCATGGCCAGAGGGCCTTTGGTTCTCACCCCACAAACAGGAGGAAGACAACGTTACAGCGCCCAGCAAGGAAGCAGCCCTCAGTTTGCACAATCAGTTCTATTTACAAGGCTTCACAATTGTGCAAAGGTCTGGCTCAGCTCCGAAGAGCTCGGCTGAGGGAAGTGAAGAGGGGAGGGCCTTTCCAAGGGACCGTAAGCAAGTGCTGGGATCCAAGGATGAACACGGCCCAAAACTGGTGGCCACAGGGAATGAGGAGCATCCCCAAAGAGGAGACCAGGGTCCTGCTACCAACTAGCTTGAGTTCATTACTTCTGAGCTTTGTTTTCCCATCAAGAAAGATGATGCTAAACATCCCTTCCAGTCTAATGCCGTATTATTCTGTTAAACCAGGGGTCAGGAAACTCTGTAAAGGACCGGGGAGCACATATTTCACACTTGGTGAGCCACATGGTCTCTCTGTTGTCACTCGACTCTGCCATCCTAGCACAGAAGCAGCCACAGGCAACTTGGGAATGGATGAATGTGCCTGTGTTAACAAAACTCTCTTTAGGGACGCTGAAATCTGAATTTCACCTGATTTGCATATCTCACAAATATTACCCTTCTTTGGCTTTTGTCACTCATTTAAAAATGTGGTAACCATTCTTAGCTCATGGGTGACACAAAAGCAGGTAGCAGGGTATGGGGGTCACAGTGCACCGGTCCCTGTGCAGTTTCATATGGATACTGAGGTGACAGTCTGTCCTTCATGGCCACTGGAGACCGAATGTGTTTCCTCATTACTCAACAGACTTCATCTTCTTGACTACTATTTCTCAAACTTTAACAGGCACCTTGGGATCTTGATAAAATGCAGATTCACTCAGTAGAGGCAGAAGAGGGTCTAAGATTGTGCATTTTTAATAAGCTCCCAGATGTTCCTGGTCCCTGCTCCACCCACATTTGGAACTACAAGGATCCAGAGCACAGGCTGGTCACCACTTCTTCCTTCAGGATACTCAGGGATTTAGTGTCCTTGGGCCTGAACTCTCCAGGGACTCTCCACCCTAATTCTCTTAGAACAAGTTTCTTGGGACAGACAGCAAGCAGCATAACAATGGTGTTGCTCTAGTCTAGGAGTGACATCTTGGGAACTTCAGCTATCTCTAGGTGCCTGAGATATAACCATAAAGACCCCCATCAGTGTCCAGTCTCCAAGTTTACATTTGTGCCGATGGACAATGTCTCTGTCTTTCCCTGTTCTAAATCCTATACACGGAAGGAAGCACCCTCGTGCTCACTGGTCTGCTGTGGGTACCCGGGGTCTGGGATATATGGATGCTTCTAACATTTAATAATGACAATTAATAACATTTAATGCTCCTAACATTTAATATTAGTCTTGCCTTGTTTCTTCAACCAGCTACACCTAGCTATTAGCCATCCTCCTAACTATAAACACAATCCTTTTCACATCATTCCTGAATTCATTAGGACAGTACAGATGATCAGGATGTATAGTCTTTTTGTTGGTTTTCCTACAGAACTATTTCTCCAAGATAATAGAGAACATGTCACCAATGCTGTAATACAAATGCATTCATCTTCCCTTATGGACTAGTCAGAAGCTCTGTGCTGTTGCCTTCAGAGACGGTATCTGTTTGCTCAGATGAATGGCAGCTTTAACCTCTGCTGACGAGGATCTAATGAATGTATGGAAATGATTTTCACTATAAAACCTACTTCAGTCTAAGACTTTGCTTCTAAGACAAAGCTGAAGTACACACATTAAAATCTCTCTCAACTGAAGTGTATTTTATAGATTTTTTTTCCCTCTGAATATCACATGGTTCAGAAAGTAATTAAGTAAGCTATTTAGGGACCAAAAAGAAGTAGACTCCATAGTGGGGGCACATAGATTTTCTGTTTTGTGTCTAAAAGGTCACCTGAAAGCACTCAGGTTTCTATAGTAACAGAGGCACGGCTGATCAAATCAACAAATAGCTACGACTTATCTAAGGGTCTCCAGTGAACTATTTTTTTCCCCCATCTGGAAGAGAACATTGCAAATTAGATAAAGTCTTCAAAGACAATGGAGGGTTTCAGAAAATCCAATTTCAACAGTAGTAATGAAAAGAGAAAAATGCCTGCTTGCTCTTTCCACATCTAACGTAGCGACTGAGCCTGATCTACATGGATTTAAGTACTTAACTACAGTAGTGATTGGGTGGTATTAATTTGCTAATCAGTAAGAGGGTGAATCTCCAAATGTTTCCCTTGACTATAAATGAACAGAGATTCACGTGCGACCTGAAGGCAATTTGCAGCATCTCCAGGGTGATGCTGCTTGGAGTTCCCGGATCTATGTCACAAACCCACAAAGCAGCTCCTTCATGATCTATTTCATCTTGGCTCCTTTTGGTTTAGACCCCGATGTGGAGCTACATGGTCTCACCCACTCACACTCACACTCACACAGACACACACATACACAAAACCAACAAAATAAAAACCTGTGTAGACACACACATCATGTATTTTTCTGCATGTGTTTGGGGTGCTCGTGGCCTAGTTGTGGGGATCCGGGGCTAGGGAACCCCAAGTGGCTCATGAGTGGGCCTCTTGATGGAGACCCAATTCCCCACCTCTCAGCTTGACTGACCTAAGTCATCTAGGTGGGTGAGAAGGAAGTGGGCCTCCGGGCAGTGCATGGTTGGGGGAGCTGGGTGCTCCCTCACTAGGTTCTCCTTTCCCTTGTGGAAGCAACCGCAGGCTGAGGGGCCTCTCTTGGTTCTGAGCTGCACCACTTGGAGAGAAGGGGCACAGGTCATGTCTTCTTATCCTCCTCCATGTACCTAGTCTCAGATATTTCTTTTCAACAGTGTGCTGGAACTTCTCCCCTGAGTTCCTAGAGTCCCACAGAGGTAAGCTCATTCATAAGCGGTTGTTGAAGCGATGCTTCCACAGGGGTACAGTGGTAGAAAGCTTCTATTCCACCACCTTACTGACATCTAGCCTTCGATTCTGACCAGTGGATATCTGTTTGAACAGGGTTTTCAAAATTTAAAAAATTAGCTATGAAAGCTTAGTGTCACTTGCAAAATATCTGTTCATGTAGCCCATATATCCACAAGCCCCTAGGGGAAACGCTTTCGTCTGAGAGGGAAAACAACTTGGTGTCAGTGTGGAAGGTCTTGATGAGTTCTCAGAATCTTTACTTCCGTTCACCTCTGATCTCTTTTACAACTTTCCAACTAAGCAAAAAAATTCAATCAATCTCAACTGTGACTTCTGGCTCTATTAGAGACGTGCAGTATTAAACTACTAGGTAACTGAAATATTATCCCAACTTTGTTGCCTCCTCATCTCTAATATTATTACTTGAAAAATCATACTGACCTGGGCCCAGTTACAGGCCCAGAATCTTGAAAAAGGGACCCAGAAATCCAGATTGTTTGGAAACAAATGATTTATGAATCCTGGGAAAGTATAAGGTCATGGGTCTTCATGTCAGTCCTTATCTCAAACATCCTATTTTTCTTCATTGGGAAGAATGTTCTAGACAATCCCTGTCCAATGTAAGTCACATATATAGTTTTACATTTTCTAGTAAACTCATTAAAAATGTAAAAAGAGCTGGGCGGGGTGGCACATGCCTATACACCCACCAGCTCCAGAGGCTAAAAGGATAACAAGTTCAAAGCCAGCCTCAGCAAGTTAGTGATGCCTAACCACTAATAAAAAATAAAAAAGGTCTGGGGATGTGGTTCAGTGGTTAAGAGTCCCTGGGATCAGTCCCTGGTACAAAAAAAAAAAAAAAAAAGGTGAAAAAAGAAACAGGTGAAATTAATTTCAATATTGTTATGATGTTAAATAATAATATATAATGTAAAATATGCAACATGAAATTTAGTTTTTGTTGACTATGTATTTAACTCAATATATTCTGATTATTTCAATATGTAATCAATCCAAAATAATTTGTGAGATAATTTACATTCTTTTCATGTAACTAAGTCTTTGAAACCAGGGCCTGTTTTACACTTTTGGTCTGTCTCAGGTCAGACTTAACACAATGCAGATGTTCAAAAGTCACATGTGACCAGTGGCGACCAAATGAATGCAGTCCCGGCAGGACTTTCGAGGTAAAGGGGAATGCAGCCGTTCACTTTTGGGCATTTGGGGTGAAGTGGGCATTTGGCTGATGGTACACTGGAGTCAACAGGAGGTAGGCAGGCTGGCTCCTTTGGGCCAACCTATCCAGCAGGTAGAAGGATTACTGGCCTTCTTGCTTTCCGAGAAGAGAGGCTGGGCATGAAGTCAGTTGAGGAGGACGCTGGTCTACGGCTGGAGAAAACCAGACTCCTCATGAGGGAGCTGGCTTGCAGCTCCGGGTCCTGGGGGCAGAGCCCAGATGCTCAGGGCTGGGAGTGAGGCCAAGGTGGCATCTGTGATCAGAAAGCCAGTGGAGAAGCCTCGAGCTCCAGCAGCCTCCTGTGTGCCACGTGCCAGGAGAGGTGGCAGAGGCAGAGATGGAAAGGGAAGTCTGTCTGCTCAAGACACCACCGTGGGGGACAGTCGGGCCTCGGGCTCTGGGAAGCTGAGCACCAGGACAGCCTGTGCGCCAGTCTGTTGAGACTGATTCCTTGCCAGAACATTCTAATGCTCAAAGCAGTGTTCTGAGACGGTTCTTGCCGGTCTGGTGACTTCATTTGCACATATAAATGTAGCCTTGGAGTTTACAGCTTTTCATGAATACAAGTCAAAACTGAATTTGAGTAATAGCTATTTCATATAATCAACTACTATAAAAGTGAAAAAAGGGAAACACAAGTGAAAAACTGAGTGCTTACTCTATGTCAGGTACTTGTCTACACAACTTGTGTATTGAACCTATTTAATCCGCGCACTGGTCCTGAGCTGGGGGTGCTGTTATTATCTCCGTTTTGCAAACAAGGAAGCGAGAGGTCAGAGGTTAAGGAACTTATCCAAGGTCATCGGCCAGGAAGTGGTAGAGCCGGATGTGAAGCTATGGCTAGCTACTCTAACTGCATATTCTTTCTAGAATACCATGCTTAATGTTGAGCAACTTGCCCAAGGTCAGGGTATCTGAATCCCAGCAGTCTGGCTGCAGGACTGGGGCTTCCAGCCACTGTGCAACAGCACTTCTCCAGTCAAAGTGACATGTGGGGCCCTGCACAGAAGTGCCAGGTGCCTCACAGTCACCACTGGGGCCTGTCCTCACTGCTCTGTCAACCTCCTGCTCCCCAGGAAGGGACAGGATGAGAGGGGGCACTCAGAGCTTGACGTCCTGAGTGGGGCCTGTGTTTTGTGCCTAACCACAACTTTTCTTCTTTGTCGAACTTCAAAAACATTTCCCTTTAGAGAGCTGACACCAGTTTCAAGTGACGCTGTGATTAAATAAATTCATCTTGTTCTCTTGGGTGCAGATACTCAGCAGAGTTATTGACAACCTATCATCTGCCAACTTTCTAATGGCAGGCCGTTTTCATCATATTCTCACAACAGATCTATTCCACTGCAGCAACGCCCAAAGTGTGCTGCCTCGTAGCTGAAGAGGAGTCTCTTCAGCGTTTTAATTTGTGTATTTGTATTTGTGTGTGTGTGTGTGTGTGTGTGTGTGAGACGGTGGGTGGGTACTGAGGACTGAACCCAGGGGCGCTTTACCACTGAGCCACATCCCCAATCCTTCCTATTTTTTTGAGACAGGGTCTCACTAAGTTGCTGAGGCTGGCCTTGAACTTGAGATCCTCCTGTCTCAGCATCCTGACTTGCTGGGAATACAGGTATGCACCACTATACCTGGTGTTATGGTTTGGATGTGAGGTGTCCCCCAAAAGCTCAAGTGTGTGAGACAATGCAAGAAGATTCAGAAGAGAAATGATTGGGTTGTAAGAGTCTCAACCTAATCAGTGAATCAATTCCTGACGGGATTAACTGAGTGGTAACTGGAGGCAGGTGGGGTGTGGCTGGAGGAAGTGGTTCATTGGGGGCGTGGCTATGGGGCATATATTTTGTATCTGGAGACTGCTTCCTCTCTCTGCTTCCTGATCTCACGTAAGCTGCTTCCCTCTGCCACACTCTTCTGCCATGATGTCAGCCTCACCTCCATCCCCATGGAATACAGCCTGCCCTCTATGGACTAAGACTGCTGAAACTGTGAGCTCCAAATAAACTTTTCCTCCTCTATGGTTGTGCTGGTCAGGTCATTTAGTCACAGCAGTATAAAAGTAGACTAAAACACCTGGCTACTATTTTTTTTTTCCATACTGGATTTTGGAGGGGGTGGAAGTTAACACTTACTATAAGAAGAGAAAAATGCTAAGGTGTTTTCACGTTTCTTATTTTTTTTTTAATGATGTATAATAAATGATGAAAACAAGGAAATGCCTGGATGATCAAGCTGAATAACATGGTGTCCCCTTGTGGCTTCTCATTTAAGGAAAGTTGGCTTTTTTTTTAGGTTAGAATCTCTGTGAACTAATACCACGGAGGAGACAAGCAACTCCACGGGTAGAAATGAGTTCACTTAACGTCTCTTTGCAGCTGAGGGCCATCAAAACACAAACTAGAAGTGGTAATGGTGATCCTGGATCAAAATAAGAAAATGTAGACTTTGTTCAGTCCTGAAATATGAAACGTGGTGAAGGGCGCTGCTGTCCGACCACATCGGAGCTGTCTCCACTGCAAGGAGAGTTACTTCCACTAGAGTTACTTGCTCTGTGGCTTCATTTCTCTCCAGGTGGCAGGATGGGGGAAGACAGTCAGGGCTAGAATAAGTTGCCCCAGAGAAGCGGGGGCCATTTGTAGAGAGGGGCTCTGCCCTGGAGGGAAGAGGGTGGGGAGGGGAAGCCCTGGAAATGGCCCCAGAACGCACCTCCATTTGCCTTTCCTTCCCTGGGCTCCCGCTGTTTTCTTAATTCTAGGACAACTTGAACTCTGGAGGTAGATGTGGCCCCCAGTGGGCCCAGGAGAGGAATCAACTGACTGATAAATGCAACACAAAAATGCTCAAACCCACTGAAAAGCACAGCAGGGAAACTGCCAATGGCACAAAGAACCCTTAGAATTGCTTTGGAAGAGGGTGCGATATGGTCAGGCATCTCCTTTCCCGACTGGAAGGCTGGCTCAGCACGTACCTCCCTGGGCAGAGCCCAGGATGCCAGTAATTCTGCACCTAGAGTTTTCTAAAGGACTGAATTGGCAATGCTGCACCAAGGAGAGTAAGGGGCTTTCATGGGAATGGGATCAGTCCTGGCAGCCGGCCCCCATCTTGTTTGTTCTCAGTGTGGTTCAGATCAATCAATCATCTGCCGGATGTGCCCAGTTGTGAGTCTACGATCAGAATCCTACACCTAAGCAGTGAATGCAGAAGTGTCAGGGCCAGTGACGTCTCATTGTGGGCTTACGTTCATTTCTCTGACAACCACTGACAGCCTGCTTTGCTCAGAGGTTTCCTGATGCATTTCTAGATGCACAAAGTCCCCAATTTACAACAGAGTGTATCCCGGAAAGCCATCTGCATGTAAATCAGGACATATTTTCCCATATAAGCAACATTGTAAATGGTGATGAGGTTCTCATCGCCATGCCTCAACATCATAAGATGGCTAGACTACAAGGCAAAAAATATGCCCACTTTTGGGGGCATGATTTTGACATGAAAATTCAACCTTTTTCAGGAGTTTAAAGAAAAGGATCTGCCAGCAACCAGTTTCTTCAATGAAATATATTGACAACAATTTTGATGACTGGAAGGGGACTTTTCCATTGACCACTTAATTTAATCTTTAAAACAATTCTTATTAAGTAAATACTGCTATCAGAGAGGCTACACAGTTAATAACGGGCAAAAATAGGATTGGATTCCAGAGTCCATTAATAATGGGCAAAAATAGAATTGGATTCCAGAGTCCATGGGCTAAACCAGACTGGCAGACTGATCCATGGCAAAGCTGGTCTGCCTCTTGTTTTTGTAAATGAAGTTTTACTGAAATGCTGTGCACTCACTGGTCATGTGTGTCCGTGGGTGCTTTCATGCTGCCACAGCGGAGTCGCACGTTAGAGCAGACATTGCACAGAAAACGTTTGCCGAGCCCCGCTGACCTATCCTCCGAACTGCCTCCCAAGAAAGGCAGACCCAGTTCTGAACTCTGGCTACGAACCTCATGGTGGGGAGCAGAGACCCAGAGCCAGGGAAAAGCCCAGAATTCTGGTTGTCCTCAACAGCTGCAGGAGCCCCTGGGGAAGTGCTCACCAGCATGGGGCATGGTACATACTCAATCAACTTCCTGCTTCATCCCAGAAAAGACTAGAAGCAGGGTCCACAGGTCCAGAGCAAGCTCCACAGGAAGTGGGGACAGTGTGGCTCATGTGGAACCTCAGTGACCAAACGGAAAGACACATAATTTATGTTTGTGACTAAGGACTATGTGCACCTCATCTGGACAGACCTGGAACAGATCAAAGGCGAACGGACACACAGTCCAAGAAAATCATGGGGACGGTTCTGGTTTGCATCGCCTTTTAGGCAGATGGACTGCTCTGGCAGGGCCTGCATTAGACTAAGGGCTTTTCCAGCCATCCTGGGATTCTTCTTGGCTCCTAAGAGCTTTGCTCATGGATGGTTCTGTTTGCCAAGATTCTAGAATCAACCATTTAAATTTGAAAAATTTGCCATCTAATTATCAGATGAAAGCTAATGCAGGGGGCAGAGTTATAACTGCTTATTTGTTTTGATTTTTCTTTCATTGGACTGAATGACTTTTGATTTCTGGGGAAGGACATGAAAACCCCAGCTAGTTAATGCTTACTAGAAAACGGAGCTTGATGAGGAAAGAAGAGCCCGAAAAACTAGCTGCTGTGCGAAAGCACTGAGAGATGCCTGTGTCTGAAAGGAGGAGGCGTCACACCCAGCTTCAACCAGCAACCATCCACCATGGAACCCCTGCAGCGCAGCGGATCTGCTACTGGAGAGTGGGAAAGTAGGTAGGAAGGGGCGGGGACCAGAAGACTAACCTGAGGAAAAGCAGCCAGGATGGCAACTCTCTGCAGAGGGCCACAGAGAGGGGAGCCTGTTACACTGGGCAGCCACGGGGCTGGCTCTGAGCATGGAGAAGGAGGAAATGGGGTAGAGGTTCAATTGCCCCTGGATGCCAACTGTTTAGAAAGGCTGTCTGCCCCTCAGAACTGCTCAAACGCAGACTCGGGTACCATGGAAGTTTGCAACTTCCGTGTTTTTAGACCTCAGCAAAATACCATTAAGGGGCTGAATGCCTGCAAAAAGTCAGATCAGAATAGTCCATTTAAACACAGCATGATGATTGATGAAATTCTCAGCACCCCTGACTCCATCACCTAATGGCTCCCCGCCTACTCTCCTGTGGTTGTGTTTTTTAAATGCTCTTAGTAAACAAGCTAGTATGATTGGAGTAAAAAGTTGGGGGGCTGGGGTTGTGGCTCAGTGGTAGAGCGCTTGCCTAGCATGCGTGAGGCCCTGGGTTCCATCCTCAGCACCACATACAAATAAAATAAAGGTATTGTGTCCACCTACAACTAAAAAAGTATTAAAAAAAGTTGGGGTGTAGGTGCACCTCGGGGGGCCGGGCAGAGCTCTGCCCCACAACTCTGCTGACCTCACTTCTGCCCTCAGAGGCCACAAGGCCCAGGGCCAACACTCTGCGGCCGAGTTCACCTCTCCCAGGAGGGACACGGCAACCTGCAACGCACATGGCCTCTAAATGCCCCTCAAGAGAAATGCTTCTGCTTTCAGCTTCAAGCCCTCTGGCCTGTGGTTTTTATTTTTATTTTTCAGCTTGGAACTCTGACCTTTATAAAAAGCTGGACTCACTGCCCAGAAAAACAGGAAGGTTGCTCCCTAGGAAACCATGGATATGAAGCAGCAAAAATGGGTCGGTATCTCTCTATCAGTGAAGCGAGGTCTCAGACAGACCAGCTGGAGGACAGGAAGTTCCAAAAGCTCTTGTTAGCTCCCCCGGCTCTCCTCTGCCTGAGCCGGCTGGGTAACATTGGCATCTATTGTCCAGAAAAGAAACTCTCTCTAGAAGGATCCATCTGTCACATGGGCTACGGCTTTGGGAGGGGCATCAAGGCAGCCCTTTTGCCTGGGCTGCAGGCCTGTGACCCCAGCAGGGTGTGGAGTGGAAGCAAGCAGAGCAGAGAGAAAGGTGACGGGAGGTGGAGGTGGCCTGGCCACACCTCAGCTTGTGTCTGTGTACTCGAATTCCTCCAAATATCATAAGGCCTCTTTGGAAAGAAGGCTATTCTTCTCATTTCATATATATTTCCTTTCATTTATATATATTTTTCTCCTGTATTTTTTAAGAATAGAGACTGCAGCCTGGTTCTCACTGGTTGACCCCTACCTGTGTCTAAAGCAAGAGATGTATGTTTGACCTGCACAGACTTCTGAGTTTTAATTAGCTGTCAACATTAAGAGAAATCAGAATATGTCATATAAAAGTCTGGAGTTTTGGATTCTCTTGAACCACAGAGCTGGCAGCAGGGGGCCTGTGCCTGTACGTGGAATAATGATTTGGCACTGAGCAGTGTGGCTGCCACCTTTATTTAGGGCATCAAATTCACCAGCTCGCCCCAGTCCCCACTGCTCCCTACTGTCTCATCCACTGCAAAACCTGCTCTGAGTTGCCACTGAGCTACACTCCCTGTGACTCACACCACTCATTTAGGCTCCCAGCAGGCATCCAACTTTACATCCCCTGCCCTTAAGTATTTCCCAAATTCACTTTAACCAAGCATCAACATAATGAAACAATCTGAAAACTTTTATGTTCCACCTCCTTTGGAATTGAACCTCTCTGTATCTGCACTACCTGTACCTTTGGGAAGAACAGAGTGAGGAGAACAAGACCAGCAGCAATTCATTGGTGTCAACGCTCCTGTAACAATTCGGCATCTGTACACACTTGTGTGCTTTTCTTTAGGGATCAGAAATTCCAGGGAATCCTGACCCGTCTGAAGAATGGAAAGATTCAAAAAGGAATTCAACCAGTTACACAGACTGCGGGGGCTCCTGTAAGAAGCCCTCAAATGGCAACATGTATAAAGTGATTAGAGAAACAGAAAGAAGTCAAAAGCAGTGACCTGGGACATAAGGCAGATGCTTAGGGGGAAGGGTGTCCACCACAGGCTGGGTGTCTGGTGAGTCAGGAGATGAAAGAAGGGAGAGGTGAAGGGGAGTGGAGGAGGAGGGGAAAGAGTACCAGTGACAGAAACAAATAAAACAAGAAGAAGGCAGGAGCCCGGCTTTTCTAAAGATCAGGAGCAAGAGTGAAAAGGAATCCCAGACACAAGGGGATATTTGTTGAAGCTGGTCTCTTAGAACAACACTAGGAACCTTTTGCATTCTATAGGAAAAAACAAATAAAACAACCAAACACTAACACGCTGGCTTGCTGTCCTGGTGACACGCAAATTCTTCCCAGGGAGAGGACTGAGCACAAGCCCATCTTTGTAAGAAGGACCCTGCACTCAGAACCTTGCTCGGCTCCCCAGGGACTGGCAAACTGATTTCTTAGGCAAAATTCAACGTTACGGTTTGGACATGAGAACATGCCCCCCAAAGGCTCCTGGGTTAATGCAGGGTGATTCAGAGGTGAAATGATGAGATTATGAGAACTGCAACCTCGTCGGCTCACCCGAGCGTGAACATCCCCTGGGTGCTAACTGCAGCAGGGGTGTGGTGGGTGGAGGTGGGTCACTGGGGCTGTGTCCTGGAAGGGTGCCTCTTCCCAGCTGCCACTTTCCCTCCTCCCCTCGACCCTCTCTCTTTTTCCTGGCCACTGAGAGCTGAGCTGCTTTCCTCCATCCTGCCATTTGGCCATGGTGTACAGCCTCACCCTGGGTCCAAGGCAGTGGACTGAGCCTCTGTAAGTCAAAGCAAACCTTCCCTCCTCTCAGTTGTTCTTGCAGGTATTTTGGGGACAGCAACATGAAGCTGACTAGCACACTCAACCATACCCTCCTTTCTGTGCTATTTCCTCCCTCCATTCTCTAAAGGACCAAGGACACAGAAGGCTAACAGCTGGCAAAGAAAGTGATCAGATGCAGCATTTATGCTTTCAAATGAAGAAGATGAGTGTGAGGTTGGAAATCGCTTTTGCCTTTCAGCGACGTGACCTTGGTGCTCCCTGAAGTTACGCTTCACCAGCTACAGGAAAGGTGTGGTCCTAAGTTCCCTGGGATCCTCACCTCGAATTTCTGCCTGAGCTCCACGTTCCCTTCCTCGTCCCCTTCTGGAATGGGCACGTTGTAGTACTCGCCTTCTTCCTGGTTCAGCAACTTGTACCTTTCAAAGAAACGGAGAGAAGCAGAGTGAGCCGAGCAGCCCCGGGCCTCCACCTCTACTCACGCTGCGGGTGAAACGCGCAGTTCAGAGGCAGGAAACGGCCCACCTCCCACATCACCAAGTGGTCTGATGCTGGGGGACTGCTCAGTCTCAGGGGCTTCCTTACCATCCGCTGGCCGGCATCTTCATTAGCTCCGAGACACCAAAGGAAAGGGATCCCATGAAGTCATTCCTTGTTGTCCGATCCCAGTCCCAGATTTCTACAGACAGCCTTCGGTCTTTGTCTGAAGGTTTTAGTTTGCTACAAAGACACATGCAATCGTACACATACATACACACACACACACACACACACACACACACACACGCAGGGTTATCTCGATTGTGGTTTCTTGGGAGACACCATATACTCATGGTCTGAGCCTGAAATAGTTTATTCACTTCTGTTCCTGCACTCACAAACTACCAGCCCTATACTACCGAAGCTCTAGACTAGGGATTAGCCAGCTGGGACCCAGGGGCCCAAGCTGGTCACCGCCTGTCCCATTAGAACTCAGCTGCAGCACTGTATTTACATACAGCCTGCGGCTGCTCTGGCCCTGGCATGTCAGAGCTGTGAAGGGGCAACAGACTTGAGCCACACAGTCTAAGATACACGCGTCCACCCTACAGAGCAGAGCGCGCTGGTTTTGCTACAATGGTGAGCTACCTCTCTGGCTGTCCAGAGATATACCTGCTGGTGCTCCACTGTAGCCACTTCTCATTCCTGACTTCTTCACTCCCTTCCACCAGTCCCTCCCTCCTTCTTCCTCTTCTATCCTTCCTACTTCTAAAATCTTCAAGGCCCACTTCAAGGTCACCTCCTCCAGGAAGCCCTCCCTGCTTAAAGTTGAGGCTATCTTTCCATTCCAGGAGGGAATGACACTTTCTATGCTACTCACTTATTCTGTGTTGTAACAATTATTCAATTCTTGTCTCGTACCCTCTCCTAACCCTCAAAATAACCCCAATCCAGGGTATCAGGGATGTAGTTCAGTGGTAGGGCACATGGCAAGTAAACGCCAGGTCCTGTGTTCAATTTCCAGTACCACAAAAAGAAAAAAAATAAAAAAACATCTAAGTCCATCAAAAGGCGGGACATCACTGGTAACACCTTAAACAGATTTTTTTTTTTTTTTCTGGTGAAGAATAAGTAAAGGTAATTATTTGGGGCTGGCATATACAGTTCATGGTCAGCTGAGTTACTCTGCCTCAAGCGGGTGATGACAGCTGTCCACCCCTCAGCAGCCTGGGAGGTCTCAGGAATGAGGACGTGTGTAGGGACATCTGCCTGCCCGCCCCCCATTATCTCTACTAAAGAGACTGTCAGCTGTGGGGTGCTGGGAATGGGGCTGGATCTAGAGGAGGAGAGACACTCACAAGGTGAAGGACTCATTCCACTGGGGGTTCAGTGTGGAACGGATGGTTTTGGTTTTCTGTTTGCTTTCATTCTTGGGGTCAGGAATAAGTTTCAGCTTCACATAAGGATCGGAAAGCCCATTGGGATCCATAGGGATGAGATTTTTTGCATCTCGTACTGTGGAGAGAGAAGAAAGAAAAAGTTACAAAAAGATGGCTTACCGGTGTTCACCAGCGTCCAGTGTCAACACCAGGCTGAGCTGGAGGGACATCAAGATGGAGTTTAAGGAGAGGGAGGTGAAAATCAGAAGCCTCTGACACTCGCCATGAGAAAGCTGCCTGCCACCTTCTCGGCTTTGATGCTGGACAGCGTGTGGGTGCTGAGGTCTAGCCTTGAGTCACAGCATCAGCCTGAACTGGTGGCACTGGGGACACTCACGTACCTACAAGAAATGCAAAGCCTGGGTCCCACCCCAAGTCACAGAGGAGAACCAGCACATTAACAAGATGCCCAGGTGACCTTCACCACTCTCAAGGTGAAAAGGAGTAGCCTCCCCACATGCAGGAAATCAGCCCAGCCTGGCCCACGGTGCTGCAAACGCACTTGAACTCTTAGAAGGTGTTGTCCCTTTCTTCATAAAGGCTGGTGGTTTCTGACCCTGGCTGTACCTTGGAATCACTTGGGAGAGGGGTTAAATTATCAATTCTCAAAATTAAATGAGAATATCTAAGGGATGTGGCCCAAGTACTGGTTTTAAAAGCTCCCCTGGTGATTTTATTGTGTGGCAGGGAGGAAGCCAGTGGTGTAGACAGCTGTAATTCAGAAATGCCTTCCTGTGTACGGGTCCAGGGCTGGGTGCATCGCCTGGGAGCTCATCAGATATGCAGAATCTCAGGCCTCACTTCAAGTTTACTAACTCAGAATCCTCGCTTTACCAAGACCCCCACGTGACCCCAACACACATTCCAGCTTGAAAAGCACTACCACAGGAAGCAAAAAGCAGTTAAAGCTGGGGGCAGTAGCACATGCCTATAATCCCAGTGACTCGAGAGGCCGAGGCAAGAGAAGCCCAGGTTCAAGGCCAGCCTCAGCAACTTAGCAAGACCCTGTCTCAAAACAAAACAAAATAAAATTAAAATGGCTGGAGATGTGGGTCAGTGATAAAGTATTCTTGGGTTCAACTCCCCGTACCAAAAAAAAATTCTTTTTAATTAGGAGGAAAGACCACTGCTCCTACAGAGGCTGGCATGCTCAGAGATGTGGCTGGCAGAGGTTACGTTAGTGGGAGCAGCTGTCTAAAGTCACTGTCAAATGTTACAGGTCGTTATCTACCACAGTGATGAGAAGGGACAGAGGTCCGAGCCTGCCTACCCCAGCCTCCCTTACTGTCTTCCCCAACAAGGGTGAAATTTCCCTTGCTGGTCAGACATCACTGATACCCATTCATCAGGACTAGCCTCTCTGGCCCAGCAGTGCTCACGGTGTGGCTCCTGAATCAGAACTCTGGAGGTGGGGTCCGGAGACCTGCTGGCAAGCCTCCAGGTGATTCCGACGTATGTAAAAGTAGGAGAATCATGAATCTTGCAGGCTGGCACAGGTTACCAGTGTAGTTTGACTGTTAAGAATTATAGAAGAAGGTGCTGCAGTTGGCAGAGCACAGGGGATAGAGGAGGAATGGAAGAGAACTAATGATGTTTGGTCTTTGGACGCCAATGAGGCGGTGTAACCCTAAGAGCAGAAGCTGAAGATGAGCAAAGCCCAGGGCAGTCGGTGGCCCCCCTGTGCACTGCCCCCTGCTGGTCCAAAGCTGTATGCACTCTTTACCTGGTGTCTCAGCACAGGAAAGTGACCACTCAGCAGACCTACTTTCAAGTCCTGCCTCCTCCTCTGCCTAATCCTGAACACTAGAGCTGAGGCCTCTAAGTCTGTTTTTTCCAATTACAAAAATGAACAGGGTCAAAATTCTGGTGCTATAAACTTGCTGGGAGAACTCAAGGAAACAATGTATATAAAGTGCCTTAAGTGGTTGGTGGCTTGGGAAATTAGAAGCAGGATTCCATGGCGTGAGTGCTCACTAGGACTGGGCACAGTGTCTCTGACTTGTCTCTACTGCTCATCATTTTGAAACCTGCAATGAGGCCAGAGGTCCCCAGGGGACCTGAGCCACCTGAGCGTTTGTCCAAGAATTCAAGGTTTAATTTCATGCAGAAGTCTCATCTCCTAAAACATCGACCCTGAGAATCATAAAAGATGAAAAATTTGAGCATAAAAAATAGAGCTCTCCCTCAAAGATCAGAAAGGGGCCAAAGGACTCTGATTAAACACCAGAGTGAGAATCTGATACTTTTTAAAAGGCAGAAAATGCCTGGAATGTCTAACGTTGAAGGCTGAAGAAGGTCACATCCCAGATAAGCTAATGAAGAGTCATATTGAGGCCACCAAGAGGTCCAAAGTTGCCTTCTACCATTTGCAGTGTTATTGCAGGTGCTGACTTTTACATCTTCAATTTATAGCCCTGATAGCAGGACACACAAAATCACTCCAGGCTGATCTCTTCTGAATGGTGATGAGCGAAAATCTTGATGGGATTTAAAGCCTTGGGTTTCCTGCTGAGATACTGTCATTTAAGTTGAAAATAGAATGAGTTATCAATTCCAAATACCACTGAAGCAAATAGTGGGTCCAAATTTCAATTTCTTATTGCTGCAGATAACAGTCTCCTGATGTGTGTGTGACTCAGTGTGGTCCAGGACACCTGAATCAGGATTATAAGCCACCAGCCCGGGTTCTGTTTACTCTGAATGTGGGCTTTGGCTCTGTCACTTTGTGGTCATGGGAAAGATTCCAATTCTTTGTGCCTCTGTTTCCTCATCTGAAAAACTATACCCCCTTGATAGGCTAGCATTATATAGGTTCATGCACATAAAGCACTTAGGACAGCAACTAGCATGCTAAAAACCCAGAAATGATTATTATCATTGCTGTTAATACAAGTTACTGGTGGACAACAAAACCCAAAGGAACTGGACTAACGGCATAGGGTGGGCAAACAGATGCCCCAGGGGAGAGTACGGCGTGGAGATTTCCTAACATGGTTGCCACCGGGTGATTTCGACAGTCTTCGCATAAGAGGGAACGAGGCAGGTCATTGCTAATAGGAACGGTGCTCCACTCTGGAACGGGAGGAGAGGAAAGACAAGAGCAGAACTAAGGTGGGGGGTGGATGAGAAGCAACAGTGAAGGCAGGAGAGAGAAAGAAGGGGAGAAGCTGTCAGGACGTGTGTGGGGGATGCTGTCCTAGCACAGACCAGCAGCAACCTGAGCTCAGGGACATGCCGGAAACACCTGGGGTGCCTGGCTCCAGCCCCAGGGGTCAGATTCACAGGATCGTTCAAGATGTCCTTCCAGGCGCGTTTACGTGAAGACGTGAAGATGGGCTGTGTGCCTCTCAGTGCACCCAGCCCTTATTCTCAGATTGTCGATGCTGGATTAGCATCTCTGGCATCCCTGGAAGACCTGACTATTACTCACATTTCCCTTTCGATTAGCTCCCTTTTTAACATCTAACATTTAAAAAGGAAATGTGTCACAAGTAAATGGAAAACCCAGATTTTTTTTTTTTTTTTTTTTTTTTGGCCATAAATAGGAAGTACCCATAAAAGTAAAAACAATGACTGCTGTGCATTTCCCCTCGGACACAGCTGCCTGAGGCCTGCTCTCTCCTGGCTGCAAAGGGGAAATTAATAATTGTTAGAGTGTTAAGGATCCTCTAGCCCCAGACAGAGCCCTCCTCTGCATTACAACCAAGAAGGAAAAGAAAGCTGAAGAGGGACTTTCTCAACATGCAATATCATGCTCTTCACGTCAGTCCAGTACCTTCAGAAACCACCTCAAGTGCTAACAGGAGTCACGTCCCCCAGAAGTCCCACCCCACACGTGGAAAGCACAGTTGCAGGAATGCCAGTTCCCAGGTCGTTAAGGAATTGGAATATTCCACTGCCCAAGAGCGTGTGTCCAAGAAGAATGTCCCTGGCAAAGATCCATGGCTCATTTCTGGTCTCTCACCTTCTACAAGAACCAAATTGTTTGGATCCACAGAATTAAGGGGTGGGGGGGAGTGATGCTGCTTTGATAAACTATTGAGAATGAAATTTCTTTTAAGATCTATCAAGCCAACTCAAGCTGCCAAAGGAAGATGGTCTCTGAACACAGCGGTACAGTCACGGCACACCTCCCTTGCTGGGAAACCCACGTGGCAGCCCCAGCTGCGCCCATGAGCTCTGCCGAGCGGGCACGCAGCCCCACAGATCGAGGAACACAGTGCCCGCCTTCCGCTGCTGTCTCACTGGCACTTCTGCAGCCTTGACGAGAAGGGGGCATCTGCAGGATTAATCCGTCTGCACTGTGGCACAGGCCACCGCAGAGTGGAAGGTCTGTTCTGTAACTCCAGGACCTCAGTAGCAATACAGAATCCTATTCTATTCTTTTGGCTTCAGAGGCCTGCTCTGAAACTATCAGCTGCTGAGCCCCACGTTGAGAACACAATCACCTGGGTTAAAAGGTTATAAAATTTCTGGATAAAGTTAAAATATCATTTCTGAATAAAACCCATTCAAAGAAGATTATGAGAGATACCTATGCAAAGTTACCTGACCCAGGTGGCTAGGTGAGGCCTGGATGTGTGTGCTCTGAATAAATGCTTGGGGGTGAGGTGGGCATAGAGGCAGAGGAGCCATCTCAGAGGACTGGGCTGCCTTGGCTGGGTGGGGAAGCGGAGCCATGTGCACATGGGAATGAAGAGCATGGTCTCCACCTGCTGGCTGGCTATGCTGCCCAGGGCTGCTGGATGGGGGAAATGGAGGGTGGGTTGTGGTGGCTGACCACAGCGACTGCCAGGCTTTCTCTGGGATGAGCAAGTTGTGGCCCCAGAAATGAGTCAAATAAGGGCTTAACACACACTGGAGGATGTTCAGGGCACAGTTGGGCTCATATTGCTTGGATGGGTGTTGCAGGGGATGGCCGGCTTCTCGGGGGCAGCACAGCGTGGGCAGCTGGGGTCAAATCCTGCTCTACCACCTATCAGCTGTATGCTTTGGACAAGTCACAATTTCTCAGCTAGCTCTTCTGTAACACAGGGATGGAAAGTAAATGAATTAATGCATGGAAAGCCCCGGGAAGAAAACCCGGAACAAAGGGAGAGGCATACGATTATTTGCTAGTATTAGCAACAGTGGGATTTGATCAGTGCTTGTTATTTTCATCATCACCATTTCCAGATCTCATGGTCAGGCAAGAGTTAAATAGTCAGCTCAGAGGTGTTCCAAAAGAGTCCAGGATTTAAAAAAAAAAAAAAAAAAAAAAAAAATCAGTGCCATTCTTGATCCATTCAGATGGTTTCTTAATCCAGAGAATTCATGTAGCAGTAATGATAAAATAAACACCCTTGAGCTCACCACCTAACATGAAAGTGAGGTCGAGGCCAAGACCACTGAACACACCTAACATGTTCCCCACCCCTCCTTTCCTCCTCAGTGGATTGTAACCCTCACTCCGAGGTCGCCATGGGCACTCTGGTCCAGCACAGGTTGAAGTAAGAGCACAGAGAGAAGCTCTGGAGGATCCATCCCTGGGCACGTAAGCCAGAAGCTTTGCCGAGGACACAGCTGTATCCCCACAGACGTGATTTGTCAGCACTGACCCGCAGTAACCCTGCCCATTCAGGGCTCACAGAGACATTGCTTGGATGCACAAAACTCAAGGGCCTCCAAGTTCAACAACAACCTAGCCTTTCACATGATCTGCTTTGCTTTAGAAAATAATTCTCTATTTTGCTGCCTTTGTTTCCCCTCTAAGAGCACCCTTGTTCGTGGCTTCTGTTTTAAAGCCAACAAAAAAAGGACAAAGGTTCAAAACAGGGACTTACTGCAAAAGTGGGGATTGTTCAGTGTGTGCTGCCCCTGTGGGCCCCTGCCACCTCCACCCCTGCCCGATAGCAAAATGAGAGTCAACAGATTCTATAATCCTACTCCGCACCGTGCGTAAGCAGAAATGATGTTCTCTGACACTACAGAAAAACAACAATTCTCCTGTTTTGAAGTTACCAACAGCAAAGGAAATGTGAACCACAAGCTGCTGGAGGGAGGGGGTGGCTGACAAGGGCAGAAATCCATGAGGTTGAGTGTCTGTGGTGCAAAGAGCCTGGGGTCACTCACATCAGGTGACAGAGTGACACTGGCTTCCCAAATCCATGAGCCACATCTGTGGTGAACAAAATGTGACTTCCAGCCCAAAGAATTAGCTGTTCGAACGATTAGACATCCACGATGTTCTCCCAAAGAGCTTTCAGACAGAAATTAATTTCTTATAAGACATGATCACATTGGACTATATTCAATGCCAGAGAAACGGTAGAATTATGTATTTCTAAGAGGTTGGCCTTCTGAGTTTAGGCAGAGATGGGGTGTGTGTATGTGTGATAGAGCAAGCTTGTGTGTGTGTGTGTGTGTGTGTGTGTGTGTGTGAGAGAGAGAGAGAGAGAGAGAGAGAGAGAGAGAGAGAGAGAGCGAGAGAGAGCGAGAGTGCACAAGAGAGCGAGAAAGCGCAATGAGCACGCTTCCACTTCTTCACCAAAATGACTGGACCGGGGGCACTGAGGGTATGGCCAGGACCCTTGCCCTCTGGTACCCAGGAAGATGATGAAGATGGCGGTCATGTAGTAACATCTCTGGAGCAATGACTAAGTGGCAGGCACCATTTTCAGCTCTTTGCAATAATGCAAGAGATGCCATTATCAAGCCCATTTGTAGATGGAGCCCTTCGGCAGAAAGAAGTGCAATATCCTGCTCTCTACAGGAAGCTGAGGAGTGGCCAGCTGGAGTAGGCTTGTTGTATAGAGGGAAAAGAGGGGTAGGAGAGGTGGGGGGAAGGGAAAAAATAACAGAATGAATCAAACAACATTGCCCTATGTAAATTTATGATTACACAAATGGTATGCCTTCACTCCAGGTACAAACAGAGAAACAACATGTATCCCATTTGTTTACAATAAAAAAAAAAAAAAATTGACCTTCACTTGCTGCTGCAGGAAAATGACTTCAATAAGACAAAGTCCCAGGGAAGAGGAAGAAAGTTGCCTTCAGCCAGGAAAGGATGGGAGGAACTTTGCCCAGGACAACGGGGAGGAAGGGAAGGACCAACCGCCTTTCCACTGGAAGCACAGGTGATGGCAGAACAGGGAGGGAGACGTGAACACACCACCGGCAGGCCCACGGTGACTGAGGTGGCCCCTGCAGGGGAGGTGGGAAGGCAGGTGAAAGGCACTGCTGCATTTTGCTTTGGTGCCTTGACCTTGAACTTAGCAGAGGGGGTTCTAGTACCCCCCTTAAAGGTGAAAGTGGTGGCTTCTGGGGTATAATTCCAAAACCAGAAACCATGCAGCAACAAGAGCATATGGGTCACCAGGTGGCCTCTGCAGCTGGAATGTGCTGACATCTCCTCAGAACCTTCAGGCTAGTGACTGAGTCAAGACCATGACCTCACTGATACACAGGGCTCAGGAGCACCTGGTAGCACTAACACCAAAGAGGCCAAAAGGCCAGGTTCTGCCCGCTTGCACTTGGGGCTAGTACCTCGTGCACACTCACACCTGCTGGGTCCCTCTCTGCTGTAGATGCCGACTCTGGAACAAATGGCACATGGAAAGCACAGAGGGGACAGCAGACTGCAGTGGATACGAAATTGAGCTGGGTAAATCTGCACTGATGAAGTGATTCTTTTAAGATCACAGAAGAAATATTGAAACCAGAGAAAGGGACACTTAACAAAGTAGCTTGATGCATCTAAGACAGTGTTCTGCTGCTGTAGAGTGAAAGCAATATGTAAATAAGCAAATATGGCTGTGTTCCAATAATACTTTATTGAAAAGAACAAGTGGTGGGCCAGATTTGGTCCTGCGGCCATAGGTTGCTGCTTCCTAGCATGGAACAAGCACCACTCCCCTGCTCCAACTCATGAATCGCTTGGAGAGAAATGGGCACAGAGCAGTTTCCACTTAATTCTGGTTCTTCACACTTTCATCTGAGCCTCTTGAACTTGGCCCTTTCCTAGAGCCAAGGAAAGGTCCTGAGCTAGAATGGGGGAGACAGGACATGTCTCCTGGCAGAAACCACAATCCACCTTTGTCCTTAGTTGTCACCTGTCTTAGTAGAACCTTCAGAGGCCATCTCTCTTGTGTAGGTGGGCTCACATCTTTCCTCCTGGCTGTGTTAGGTTTCTGTGGTGCAGTGATCTGTGCTTCTAGACAAACCCAATTGCAGGCTCCTCCCTGGGGCATCTGATCCAGCCAGGACCTGCTGCCCGCTGGCCAACCCCACCCTATTCATGCTCACAGCCTGTGCCACGCTTCAGCCCCACCCTGGGACCAAGTGCAAACAGTGAGCTGATAAGGCGTCAATGGGGCCATTCTTCAATGATGCAGCAGCTGCTCTGGGAACAGGAACTTTAAAGGAATTTGTAACCAGGAGCCCTGGGAGGCAAAAGCTGACCTGTTCTAGGAGAGCAGGACATGGTACGGGCCCTCTGCCTTCTGCTGAATCGAGCTGTGCTTTTACAGAGCCGTGGGCTGACCCTGCTGAGCAAGGTACCCTCTTAAATTACCAGTTGCTGGTTAGAGGGCATCTCAGGCGGCCGATGGGCTGGATCAGACACAGAGGGGGAAACTCTTGCTGCCCTGCTCAGGCCTGCGTGGTGGCACCAGCAGCCCACAGAGCTCTCCGCCTTCCTCCAGCCCCAGCTTTTGGGCCACATTACTGGAGGAACAGTCTGTTCTGGAGGTCTGTTTGCATCTTTACTTTGGGCCTGTCTGAGGATGCCACCAGGGAGAAGCTGTGTCTGAGAAGCTGCCAGTTCCCTTACATTGCTACCACTCAGTTCCGTGCCAGGAGCCAGAACTCCTTGGCAAATGCTGATGGGGAAACTGGTGGGGTGACAGATTGCTTCCGGAACAGGACTTGCCGAATGCCCTTCCCACGTGACGTTACGGGGGCGGTTAAGCTGTCTAGCAATAAGGCCAGGTTCCTGGTTTAGGGGTTCTGGCTTGGAGCCTCTCAAACTGTGCAGGCAGACAAACCCTGGCACAGGTGGGGCATGTCACAGAGGGTGGCAGGCTTGTTGGCGCAGGTCCCTGTGGATGAACCATAACAGAACCAGTAAGACCATCAGGTGGGCACGGAAGGTCCTGGAAAAGGAAGGGACCTAGGCAGGCTCCAGCTGGCACAGGGAGAGTGTCCATGGCAGGGCGCGTCCAAGGTACATTTCTGATGCCCCGGGTTTTTACTCGGGGTAACAGGCAACCCTAAAACTCCCCGGGCCAGACATTCCCCATCCTCTTGAAGTCACAAGTCTTTCAACACAATATTACAGTTCCTATGACAATGGCCCCCAGGTGGAAGCCCCATGTCTGGAGAGTCCAGCTCCGCAGAGGCCAGGGCGTCTTCCTTCTAACTGCACGACTCTGAGCTTGCGTGTAAAGGGAGCACAGCGTTCCTCTAGGCCACTTTCTGCTCTGCCTGGGAGGAGGTCTGAGCCACGGTCTGGACGTGTGTGTCCACCTAGCCATCCCATTTGAATGTCCCACTTACAACCCCCAGGACGATGACACTAAGGCGGAGGGGGCGCGCTTTGGGAGGTGACTAGGTCTTGAGGGTGGGGCCTCACAAATGGCATTAGTGCCCTTAGCAAAGAGGCTGTAGGGAGTTTGTTTGCCCCTTCTACCACTCGAAGACCAGGGGGGGACACCACTAGGAATCAGGAAATGGGTCCCCACCAAGAATCTGCCAGTGCCTTGGTCTTGGGCTTCCCACCCTCCAGAACTGTGAGAAACACATTTCTGTTGTTTGCAAGCTGCCCAGTAACAGAGCAAAACATTCTGGGAGCTGGGAGGGGCCTTGGCTGGGGCCTGCTCTTAGATGGGAGTTGTAAATAAAGGGGTTGTCTGGGTGGCTGTGGGCAGTCCCATGGCTTGCCACCCATCAGACAGGTACATCAGAACGGTCTGGCCAGAAGCAACAGCAACTCCCATTCTTCTCTCCCTAAGAAATTGGAACTGACTTTCAATCACAGCTTGACTGGCACTTATAATATTTTTGAGGCTCCAAAATATGAAAAACAGGTCAATTATCTGTTTCTTACCATTTCCTTCAACATCGTTATTTAAATTTTAGGAATGCTCCCCACTCTGACCCACTTCCACTGAGCACATGGTGGTATGACTTAGGAACTGGCGTTGGTTCCCGCTGGCTGGTTAACTGTACCCACCTACCACCTTAGGGCGTATATCACATGAAAGACCCACTCCCTACCTGTGAAGCCAGTCTCCTAGCTACTAATTGTTCTGAACCCCGACTGCCTGGCACAGCACCTTGCTACACACTCAGTAGCTATCTGTGCGTCTCCATGCCGCTCTTGCCTTGTGCTCCAGGTTTGTGCTGCCCCAGCCCTGTGCACACCCCATCTGGAACACATCCCTCTGTGCATCTCTACCACCAGCCCCCACCTTGAAACAAGACCCACCTTCTCCAACCTTCCACTCTCCTGCCAGCCTAGCTCACAGTATATGCATCTGCACAGACTGACGGCAGGTTGGGGCAGGGTCTTTGCCACACCCTGTGCCCAGCCCCAGGGTCAACGCCAGGAAAGATTGAGTGATCCAGGGATTCCCACTGATTGAGAAGCTGGAAAGCCCTGCTTCTTTTGACTGCAGTACATGAAGCGTCCATTTGGAGGGACTCCAGGACAAGAAAGAACCTAACATGCTTTTTTTTTTTTTTTTTTTTTGAGGGAGAATAAAGGCAGGCCAAAAGGAGTCAAGCACTTCTTTTTCTGAAAATGTGAAATGCTTTGAAGAGCCTCTGAGCCCATAAAGACTGAAGGACATCAGATCTCTCTCCAGCTTTCAGGAAAAAGGCATCAGACGGAGCCATTTGCTCTTGGGAAATCATTACGGTGAGGAACTTCTCTGGGTTTCGGGAAATAAAACCCAAAGTAATCAACAAGAACAATGAGTAACTGTCCAGCAGGCACCAGAGGATTGGGAGTCCATGTGTCAGTGGGTCCTGGGCTGTCTGGTCTCTGTATTTGCTCCCTGTGCTGTACCAAATCTGCTAATATTGTCTGCGCTCATGAACTCCACAGAATTCCTGATGCTACCTCTTCCATGCTGGTGAATAATGACCCATACGTTCTGTGATATTTGTTTCTTTCTTGCCAGACACAGAGGCAAGAAGAGTGAAATACACAAATGACCTTACTTGGCCGCACCCTTCCCACGACACCAGATCCAGACACGAATCTGGAGTCTGGGACTTGAGCAATCTCACATTTTAGGGTCTGTTTTCTATATGTTCTGTTCTGTTACTGAGGCTTTCTGCTTGGTGATAAGAATGAATTTGTCTCAGGAGGTCATGGGACCAGAAAACATGTCAGCCACTCCACAACAAAAGCCACGCTAGAATAAGACTCAGGAAGAGAATGCAGAGGAGTGTGCTCAGAGAGGACGAAGAGCCACGCTGGGTACTTCCAAAAAAGACTGAACATTTCTCTATGCTTTCTCTTCTAATCAGCTGAAAATAAAAATTTCTGTTATCTCTCTAGAATCCTGATGTTTCAAAAGGAAATGGAGTCTGATAGTGGGAGAGTTATTTTCTGGTTATGAGAGAACCATGGGATTCTGCACAATAACAAAGGAAAATACTAGTTTTTGGAAATATTCTTCCTTATTTTAAGAGTAACATATATTTCTCATATAAGAATTTAAATACAAGGAAGTATAAAAGTGCCTATCCTTCCACAAGAGAGGATCAGCATTGGTTTATTGGTGAGCTGATTGCCAGATTTTTTCCTGTGTAGCTACCTAAGGTGAAATATTTATTTTTATGGAATTCACATCATTTTATGATACAACTTTAGGTCCTTCCTTTATAATATAGAAAAGTGTGTCTAAAAACATTTTGATCCCTAACATTCCACTTTGGAATGGAAATTTGTGACTATATCATAGTTTTTTAATCGAAGTCCAGTTTGGGGACATCTACACGGTTTAAAATTCTTTTCCTTTATATAAAACACAGCAACTGATTATCTTCATGAATAAACATTTACCTAAATTTCTGACTTTTTTTATTAGGATACAGTCTTGGGGATAGATTAAAGGGTACAAGACTCTTTCTCCAAGACTCTTGGTATATGGCCATTACTTCCCCAAAAGCTGTACCAAAGTAGAGTCATACTACGGGTGTGGTATGAAAAGTAAAGGCTAAAATCGGAATTTTGGATCCCTTGATAAATTTTGAGGTTTTTTTTGCTCCTTACCCCTTTGGCTATTTGGCCATTTGTATTTCTTTTTCTTTTCTTTCTTTCTTTCTTATTTTTTTTATTTTTATTTTTTTAACCTACTCCTAATTCAAGTTTCCTATAGGGTGGTTAAGAATTCCTTGCTGGGTCAGAAGAACTGTTTAGATACGTATATAACAGCCCTTTTCCAAATTGGCTGCAAACTGTTCGGAATTAATTTGTTGTGCTCCTCGAAACACAGAAGCTTAACATTCTATGCAGTTAAGGTTGTCAGACTTTCTTTTACCTCTGCCATTTCTTTTACGCTTAGAACCTTCTTGCCCTTTCTGAGATTAGCTAAATGTTCACTGATAACTTTCTTTCATCATTTTGTTTCTTTTTTTGTATTTAACTTTTAAATCCACTTGGAGTTGATTTTGCTATGCAGTGTTGAGGCAAGATCTCATTTATTTTATCTCCCAAATGTTTAGACAATTTTCCCAACAACATCTGTGGAATGAGCTCTACCTTTACCATTGGTTCCTGTGGTTTCTGCTTGTTTATAGCAGGCTCTGTCTCAGGGCCACCTCCTTTATCATCTTCAACGTTCCGTTAGTTCCTGCAACAAGCCTAGCTTTCAAATGGTTCTAGGTTTCCAATGTATTTTAAAATGTAGCAATGCAAGTCCCTGCTCAGTCTTTCCATTCCTGGGCACAGAGTTTCATGACACAGGGCAATTTCACTTTGGTGGCTTGTTTTCTCTTGACCTGATAAATCTGTACACATTCCTTATTCTTAGTGTTTATGGATTATGCTTTCGGTGTAAGCACTATTAATAGAATATAGCTGTAGTGTTATTTTAAAAAAATCTCCATCTGGAAACTCTGGGTAATTTAACTTGCTACCTTATACTCAGTATTTGTTACCATAGACATGTGCCTGGTAAGGTGTGCAGCCTTCTGGACAAAATTATTATTTCCTCTGCAATAACCCTCCTTGGTATCCACATGCTATATGTGCCTGGTAAGGTGTGCAGCCTTCTGGACAAAATTATTATTTCCTCTGCAATAACCCTCCTTGGTATCCACATGCTATAGATGGGGGAGCTGAGGCTCAAAGAGATTTAGAAGTCACGAACACAAGGTTCCCCAGCTCGTAAGGGAAAGGGCTGGGAACACAGCAGCCCTATTCCAGTACATTCTTTTTGTTGTTTTGAGTTTCATTTTTGATGGACACATTGTAACTATACATATTTGTGGGATATAGTGTGATGTTTTGATACACAGATGCATTGTATAATCATCAGATCAGATTATTTTAGCACATCCATCACCTAGAGCATGTATCATTCCTTTATGGTGAAACACACAACCCTTTTAGTTACTTTGAAATACACAACATTATTAACCACAGTCACCCTAGTGTACAACAGACAAGTACAGAGTTTCCTGAAAAAATTAAAAGTAGACACAACCCAGCCATGCCACTACTGGGTATATATCTAAAGGAAATGAAGTCAGTATGTTAAACACATATCTGTACTTCTGTGTTTATTACAGCATTATTCATAATAGACAAGGTACGGACTCAACCTAAGTGTCTATCAACTGATGAATGGAAAAGAACATGTGTTGCGTACACACCATGGAATCCTGTTCAGCCACGAAAGAGCTGAATTTCTGTCATTTGCAGCAACATGAATGGACCTCATGAACATTATGTTAAGTGAAATGAGCCAAGCACAGGAAGGCAAATATTGCATGATCTCATACACTTGTGGAGTTCAAAAAAGCTGTCCTCATAGAAGTATAGAGTAGAACAGAGATTACCAGAGACTGGGAAAGATCAGGGAGAGAGGGGGTCTAGTCTACAGGTACAAGATGAACTATACCATGACTCTTGCTACACTCTGTTTTGTTTGCATTATCTTTTCCAGAACTTTAGAAAGTGTAAATATTTTAATGCTACTGCCAACTATCTTAAGCATTTATCCCATTTAAAATGCTGCATTTCTCTGATTATCAAACCAAAGAGTGAAATGGTATCTTTTGACCCTTCCCCCAGCACACAGAAGAATCTATTATGCTGTGTACAAAATTCCCATTACCTCCTATTTCATTTCCTGCTCCTCTTACTACAAAATTAAATGGAGTTTGGGATCTCTAATTATTGCTATAATTTTATGTGATTTATATTTTTCAATCCTTTTCACATGATTTTAATGCTTACTGTTTATTCTTCTATATTATGACTTCCCCATTCCTGAGCCTTTCATTTTATTTCATTTTGCATCTCTCTTTTGTTTGCCTTTAAATAATTTTTCCAAGAGAGGCATATGGGTGACATATATTCTAAGTCCTTGCATATCTGAAAATATGCTATATGAATGGCAACCTGGCAGGGAGAAATTTGGGGGACCATAAACTTTGCCTGTGTAAATTCTCTAAGTGATTTTATCCCTTTCTCTCTAAAGTAAGTGCTCCACTCTGCAAGATGTCTCATGCCAGTCTGGTTTTTATTCTCCTGTTGGTCATTTATCCATTCTAAACAAAAGGAGTTTCTTTTCTTTGTAGTTAAAATTTTTCTAGGTTGTTTCAAGTTACACTCTTCTTTCTGCTGATTTTGCCAGAACAGAATGCATTCTTTTTAGTTTGAATGTGGCATGAACATGTTCCTTTCATGGAATTACTGCTGCTGTTTCATTTTTTCTTCTCTCATCCTTGGGATGAGATACCTCTCAACTCATGTCCTGTCCTCTGCCTTCCGTTTTTATTATCCTCTCTTTCACCCTTACTGTCCTGCCTACCTTCAGCACTGGTGCCTCAGGACTACCACAGCACTGATCAGATTTTCTACAATGCTACTTCTGCTCTTTGTTGCTCCATGCATAGTCATTACGTTGCTGCAATTTGACTTTCCTGGTACACATATCTTCCTTGCCCACTTCTCTTATCTTGTCTGTCTTTTCCTATAGCTCCCCATCATTTTAAGAGAGTCATCCTGCTGGCTGTTCCTCTTTACCTGTTTGTTCTAATGGCTTAACATCCTGTTTTACAAAAGATTGTGCATCCTGTGTTCTACTGAAATTTATGTGGAGTTTTTCAAATGTCCTTCTGTAACCCCTCTTCTTCCACTAAGTCAGTTTCATGCATTTCTCCTGAAGGACACTCCCTTCCCTTTGTCCTTCCATGGTTTTTAAATGAGCCACACATTACATGTGAGTGTTCTTTCTTCACTCACCCTCAAATGAGGAAGGACAGACCCAGAGTTGGAATTTGCCAAAAGACACTATGTTTGGATTCCCCATTGGCTCTGTCCACTACCTGGTGGACTTGCTTCCCTGACATTCAAATTGGTGTTCATGGCTCCTGATCTACAGATCAGTATGTTTTTGTGAGACCCTAGTGGGATCATATCCAATTTACCATGCTGGGTAATCACACACTCTGGATCCATGGGATCCATTTACAGTAAGGATCCCATGGACACTGGCCTCTTCTCCTATGCACCTGTCCACTGCCATCATAGGACACAATCCTGTGATTTGCTCTATTCTTCCACCTCCTAGGCCCCTAACCTCCAGCTGAACTGAGCACTCGGATGCTCCCTTTATTTTTCCTTTGGAAGTTACAGTCTACCTGTAGACTGGTGGGAAAATGCTATTTTGGTTCCTGAAATAAGGTGACCTCAGGGTAAAGGAAAGCCTCCTGAGTTTTTCTTGGCTGGTGAAGACCTGTTTCTTGGAGCACAGAGGAAGGTGTGAAGAATCTTCCTGCTTTCTTTCAGATGCTCAGGATTTTCCTATTTTATGCACCCATTATGACCTAACCACTGATGATAATCAGTAGGAAATTTTCCAAGTTGGCACCCAGAAGTCTAACTGTTTTGACCATGGCTTTGTCTTCTCCTGGGTCTTGTCAGCATTTCAGGGGGAATGAGAGTAAGAATGAATTTCCAGAAGTTACCAGCTGGTTTCCTAATTCCATCCAGAAATCCAGGATATGTGGATTTCCTATGCAGCTCTTGGAGTCCCACTGTTTCCAGAAAGCCTGGTTAACTGGAATGGAACACAATTCTGGCCATTCTCAGCTTGCATCTAAGCCACTCATCATCACTGCTCATGGTGAAGATTCTCACTCTGCTCTCATGCCACCACCTTGTCACCGTATGAGTGGCTCTTCGATATGCTTCCAGATGAATGTGGTCTATTGTTTCACCTCCCGGATCCTTAACTTCCTGCTGACTAAATACTCAGCCCTCCAGAAGAGACTCAGTGATGGGGAGAGAGAGGCCTTATGATATTTGGAGGAATTCGAGTACACAGACACAAGCTGAGGTGTGGCCAGGCCACCTCCACCTTCCGTCGCCTTTCTCTCTGCTCTGCTTGCTTCCATTCCACGCCCTGCTGGGGTCACAGGCCTGCAGCCCAGGCAAAAGGGCTGCCTTGATGCCCCTCCCAAAGCCGTAGCCCATGTGACAGATGGATCCTTCTAGAAAGAGTTTCTTTTTGGGACAATGGACGCCAGTGTTACCCAGCCGGCACAGGGCAGACCTCCAAGCTTCCCTCCCTCACTGCCCTCTTTCTTGGACAATGTTCACTGAGTCATCAGTCTAGGAAGCCAGGGGGATGGTGGATAAGGAAACACCTGGGATTCTTCTACCTGAAACATTTGTGTTGCCTGTCAATCAACTTTCATCGTGTGGTTTTACCTTTGTTTTCAGGGTATCATCAAAGGTCCATTTCTAGTTTGGGTACTAGGCAGATAAAGGGCCTTTGTTCAGTCCTTTGTCCTGGAAATACTTCCTACATTTGTATAAGTGGGTACATGGGAGCCATAGCACACCTTGAGAAAATGACAGTCGAGGCCACTCTCTCCCCCAGAATGTAGACACAAAACTCTGATCTATGTTGGAGAATTCACTGATCCCCTAGAGCTGAATGTGGGGGTGCAACCACGGATCTGAAGATAAGAATCTGCTCTAAGACAAACGTCACTCCTCTGCTAATTTGAGTGAGTTCATATTGATCATTTAAGGGACAAAGAATCAGTTTGGAGGGGAAAGGCATTTCTGCAAAGAATTCAGATGAAGGATCTTGTTGGCTGTTTGGGAGCCCTAAGGAGGCAATCCCTCCTCCCTGGGGGTCTTAGTCCATTTTTTGTTGGACTAAGCATTTATGATGGAATGCTGGAGACCAGTTAATTTATAAAGAATGGAGGTTTGCTTGGCTCTCGATTCTGGAGGCTGGGAAGCCCAAGAGCACGGTAACGGTATCTGCTCAAATTCTTCTGGCTGTATCATAATGTGGTGGAGGGCATTCATGGCGAAACAGAGCAAGCCAGTTGGACAGAGTTGCTTTGATAATAAAATCACTCCTGCTATAACCCATGAATCCATTAATCCAAGAATGAGCTAATCCATTCATGAGGGCAGAGCCCATATAATAAACAATCCAATCACTTCCCGAACGTCTCACCTCTCAAATACTATTAACATATGGGGATTAAGTTTCCAATACATAGAATTTGAGGGACACATTCAAACCATAGCACTTGGATACTAGGAAATAAGAAAAGCAAGATTCATTTTGGAAAATCAACACACTCTTGGTTCTATCAGTACTGGAATAGAGCAGTTTCCCAAAGCCCCCCTGAAGGAGACAGAGGTTCCAAGGCAGCCCAGACCTGTAAGAGCTGCGTGAACCTATTTAAATGAGCAGAGGCTCTGAGATGAACATCAGCAGTGCCTGTGAGACTGGACCCAGTGCTCCGAGCCCCAGGGACACACAGCTGCCTCTATCTTGAGACTAGAGTTCATTCTTAACCTGATGCCATTCAATGTTTACTGAACTCCTAAAATCTACCTTTTTGGAGAGAAGGCAGTACCCAAGTAGATTCCTACTATACGAGGCCTCTGGGACCACATTGTACATGGCAAATCAATTAGATAGGATCATTATAATTTGTCTTCTCTGGGATCTTGAAGATACTGCTCTGATTCTCAGCAGACATGGGGGTAATCCCATTTCTCTCTGTGAGTTAGTAAACTGGCATCCTGCTGTACTGCAGTCAGGGCTACACTGGAATTGGTCTCCAGGGGACTGGCCATCCCAAGAGGCCAGAATGAGCAATGCCCCCGCCCCTGCCTTTGGCCACTACTGCTCTAGTTACAGTAGCTTCTCTCCAACACCATCCCAAACAGACTTTCATTTTTTCAGATATACATGACAGTAGGGTATATTTTGACATATTATATATACATGGGGTGCAACCCATTACAATTTTGATCCCATTCTTGTGGTCGGACATGTGTGGAATGACACTGGTTGTGCATTCATATATGAGCATAGGAAAATTATGTCTGATTCATTCCACTGTCTTTCCTATTCCTATCCCCCCTCTCTTCCCTTCATTCACCTTTGTCTAATCCAATGAACTTCTGTACTTCCCCTCCCTCTCCTCCCTTGTTATGGGTTAGAATCCACATATCAGAGAAAACATTTGACCTGTGGTTTTTTGGGACTGGCTTATTTCACTTAGCACGATATTCTCCAGTTCTATCCGTTTACTAGGAAATGCCATAATTTCATTTTTTTTTAAGGCTGAGTAACATGCCCCTGTGTATATATACCACATTTTCTTTATCCATTGATCTGCTGAAGGGCACCTAGGTTGGTTCCATAGCTTGGCTATTGTGAACTGAGCTGCCATAAACACTGATGTGGCTGTGTCACTGTGGAATGCTGATTTCAAGTCCTTTGGGTATAAGCTGAGGAGCAGGAGAACAGGGTCAAATGGTGGGTGCATTCCAAGTTTTCTAAGGAATCTCCACACTGCTTTCCAGAGTGGCTGCACCAATTTGCAACTCCACCAGCGACATATGCGTGAACCTTTCCCCACATCCTTGCCCATGTTTATTGTTACTTGCATTCTTGATAACTGCCATTCTGACTGGAGTGAGATGGAACCTCAGTGTAGTCTTAATTTGCATTTTTCTAATACTAAAGAAGTTGAACATTTTTTCATACATTTTTTGACCATTTGTATTTCTTTTTCTGTGAAGTGCCTGTTCAGCTCCTTTGCCCATTTATTGGTTGGTTTTGGGTTTTTTTGGTGTTAAATTTTTTGAGTTCTTTGTATATCCTAGGGATTAGTGCTCTATCTGAAGCATAGGTGGTAAAGATTTTCTCCCATTCTGAAGGCTCTCTGTTCATATACTTGATTGTTTGCTCTGAAGAAGCTTCTTAGTTTGATGCCATCCCATTGATTGATTCTAGATTTTACTCCTTGTGCTTTAGGAGTCTTAATGAGGAAGTCTGTTCCTAAGCCAACTTGATGGAGAGTTGGGCCTATTTTTTTTTTTTCCAAGCCAAACTGTATCCAGCTTTATTAAAGATACTTTTCATAAACAATCATGGTATTTCAGGCAGGACATGGGCAGACAATCCTTAACAGTATACAACAACTTTCAAACTCCCTTCTTCGATGGACTACCAAAATCAGAAAGTCACTATAAAACCCAATGAAATCTTCATTTGATGCTCTGAATAGAGAAAGTTTAGAGTGAGGGTTGACATTTCACATTTAGCATGTTGTTTAACAACTTTTCACAAGCCGACCCTGACTTTCAGGAAATGAAATGAAAATGGCAAAAATTATTAATCTGAAGATCCACAATCTAGAAAAGGAACTGTTGCTCTTCTGAGGGACAATATCTCAATGTCACTGGGAAGTCCAGATTGCCGACACACTGGTAAAACCAATTGTTGGGAGACAGGTCCCAACAGGTCTGAGTGTAGGGGAGTTAAGTCTATGCTGATGGCAGGGAGGGAGAGGAGGACATAAGATGAATTTGAGTTTTTCCATACCACAAGGCGTTTGTGCCAAGGTGGCTATGTGTGCCAACATCAGGGAATCCCTCCTCTCGGGAGCCAAGAGGAAGTCTCTCAAAACTAGCAGGGGAAGGTGTTTTCCCCCACAGCAATCCAGCTTTGGAGACATTCTGCTAGTGATGTATGCGCCTTCCCCTGAAAACAATAATGGAGTGTTCTGTGTGCTAACAACATAGCTTTAAAAAAAAAAAAAAAAGAAAAAAAGAAAAACCAGGAAAAAAAAAGAAAAAAGAAAAAAAAAGTAAAACAAAATTCTGCATTTTTATAAAACTTGATAAAAAATAGTATTTCAAACTGTACAGTCACCAGAAGTACACAGTTATCAAAAATGCACACACTTCACTTGGCATCTCCAGCACCTTCAGCTTTCTGTGCCTGGTCTGTTTTGGCCTCTCCATTTTCTGCAGGGTTATTCCCATCCTTGCCAGCCTCGGCTTTTCCCTTTTTCCCTTTGGGTACCTTCTCTCCCTTCTTTGCAGGGGCCTTTTTAGGCTTGGGCTCTGGCTTTGGAGGAGCAGGTTTAGCAGACAGCCTTGCTGACTTCTCTGTGGTTCGTCCTTCACCTTGGCTTTATCTCCTTAGCATCCCCTTCAGCCTTTCTCTTGGGCATGGTGGTGACGGCGGTGGGACGCAGGCGCTGGACGCGGGGGCGCGCGGCTTTGGTCGGTCCGGGGGTCGTTCTCGCCTCTTCTTCTTCACACTGCTCCCTATTTTTTTCTTTCTAATATGCACAGGGTCTCTGGTATAATGTCAAGGTCCTTGATCTACTTTGAGTTTTGTGCAGGGTGAGATAGAGGGATTCTGTTTCAATCTGCTACATATGGATTTCCAATTTTTCCAGCATCATTTGTTGAAGAGACTATCTTTTCTCCGATCTGTTTATGAAGGCTTTGTCTAGTATGAGATAACTATATTTATGTGGTATGTCTCTGTGTCTTCTACTCTGTTTGTTCCATTGGTCTTCGATTCTATTTTTGTGTCAATATCATATTGTTTTTGATACTATAGCTCTGTAGTATAATTTAAGGTCTGGTACTGTGATGTCTCCTGCATTACTCTTCTCATTAAGGATTGCTTTGACTATTCTGGATCTCTTATTTTTCCAAATGAATTTCATGACTGCTTTTTCTATTTCTATGAAGAGCATCGTTGGAATTTCAATGGGAATTGCATTAAATCTGTGTAGTGCTTTTGGTAGTGTGGCCATTTTGACAATATTAATTCTGCCTAGACAAGAACATGGGAGGTCTTTCCATTTTCTAAGGTCTTCTTCAATTTCTTTCTTTAGTGCGCTGTAGTTTTCATTGTAGAGGTCTCTCACCCCTTTTGTTAGATTGGATTCCCAAGTATTTTATTTTATTTTTATTTTTTTGAGGCAATTGTAAATGGGGTAGTTTTCCTGATTTCTCTTTCAGCTGATTTGTCATTGGTGTATAGGAATGCCATTTGTTTGTGAGTTTAAGAAGCTTTTTGGCGGAGTTTTTTGGGTCTTCTAAATATAGAATCATGTCCTCAGCAAAGACTGATAGTTTGAGCTCTTCTTTTCCTATTTGTATTCATTTAATTTCTTTCTTCCATCTAATTGCTCTGGCTAGGGACTGTGTTGAATAGACGTGGTGAAAGAGGGCATCCCTGTCCTGTTCTAATTTTGCTCATTTGTTTTTGTTAAGTAATAACCTACTGCAAGGTGGGAACAGGAAATGCCCAGAGCTGTGTTGCTCCAATGTTACAGTAGGTAAGGATCACCCGTGAGGACTCGCTGACCACACAGACTGACAGGTTCTGCTCTTGGTTTTGGAGCACAAGGCTCGGGACTCCTGCTGTGGGAGCAGCAATCTGCAGCAGCTTTGAGAACTTGACTGTGATGAGCCATGGAGGGTGCCTGGCCTGCCTGCGATGCCCTCTTGTCATTCCTGTGCTTAGCCCCACACCAAACAGTGCTCCCTCTCAGGCCGCCTCCCCTCCACAGCATGCTGGAAGAATGGCCCTGAACTCAGGACCACACAGGTGACTCACTGCCGCTGCCAAGAAATCTTTTGGTCATGTTTTATGACGAAAACTCCCAGGATCCAGATTATACATGTTCTCATTCAAGTTCTAGCTTCATGCTGTCACTTGACAGGTTCCTGAAATTCTCTGAATCTCCATTTCCTCATCTATAAAATAAAGATAGTAACAGCCTCTTCCAATAGGAACTCTAAATATTAAATGAGATTATGGAAGGAAAACCTTTAGCTTAGTGCCTGGTGAATAGTAAGCACTACTTTACTATTATTCTTGTTTATATCACCCAGCGGGTAAACAGCATCACAAGGATGTTCTGAGCACTCACTAGGTGCCAGGCAGCCTAATAAAATGTGGGATCTTGCAGTTGATAAGCCTCTTGGGGCTTTGGGTGCATGGCACCTGCACTCCAGCGCATACAGCTTTCCACCTCCAGAACTGGCACGGGAACCTGGGATGAACCCCTCTTCCTGATGAGTGATCTGATGATGTCAGGGTGACAAGATCTTTACTGGCAAATCCTCTTATTATCTCAACCACATCTTTTTTGTTTTTGTTTTTGTATTTTCATCTAGATGTTCTCGTTACCTTTGGGATCTCTTTCTGATGAGGCCCATGAATGTCTCTGGTTCTTGACCGCTCTTGGTACCAAACCAAATGCACAGCCTCAGCATCTCCCTGGGAGCAGTGAATGATGGGGTGGCTTTGGGATGCTGCTTCTGGGTTCAGGGCTGGCATGACAGCTCCAGGCTACAAGAATCAAGTGACTTCTGGGCTCTGGGTCTCACCGAGGGAGCCCCTGCACAATGTCTTCACTCGGCAACACCTGCCGAACGGGGAGACTCCGGCATCCTGCTTCCCAAGCTCCCAAGCCCAGAGCAGCATAGTAGTCTAAAAAGAAAGAGATTCTGCAGGATGCCACCATGATGGGCACCCACAAGGACAACCTGCACACTGATGAATGGACTCTGCTAGGGGAGAAAGAAGGTGGGCGGAGAGGCTGTTATGTAGTTCTCCCTGGCACCAGGGAGAACCCTCCATTTGTGCATGATCACCGCTCCCTATACCTGCTGCCCCCGAAGCTCACTCATACAATGGCTCTTCTCTGAGGGAGAGAGGATGACATCAGAGACACAGAAAGCCAACTTCCCATCAAGTCCTCCCCTGCATATCATGATGGGCCAGGCTAGTAAATGGGGAGGGAGTGCAAGGCCCCCAGCCCCTCCCTTGGCCGCCCCCTCTGTCTGATTACTTCCCCTTCCTCTCTGCTTAAAATAGACTACACCAAACTGAAATAACCCAGGAGATTAAATTAAATTAAATCGGGCCTGGCTCCCAGGCAGCTGCTAATAAAATCATAAGCATTCACATGAGCGTGGTGGACAAGGGCAAAAATGTTTTCTGGTCCTGCCCCCCCCACCACGATCCCCAGCCGGAAGAAGCTGGATGGCTTACAGGACAAAGCCCACTAAAGCCAACTCTCTGTCACCTTCACACAAGGGACTGACTGAGTGCTGAAACCTTCCAGGCTGGGAACAAGCAGGAATTTGGTCTCACTAGCCAGCCCGAGGCAGACTCATCTTTTGGGGGTCTCTGCTGGGCTTTCTTTCCAGGAGTGCCCTGACTGAGCATCAAGCATGAGTCCTGGCTAGTCTGTGGCCTCTTCCCTCGATCAGTCTGCAGGAAAGGATCAACTGTTCACCCCAGGGCTGTTCCCATCACCTGCAGGATCAATGACTTTAATAGGCTCAAAGCTGATTCTCTGAGAAACACGTGTATCAGGGCCGCTGGGAGTTCCTGTGAACAGGAGACCATTAGTACCCATCTCTGGAACACTTGTCCTTGGAGAGAGACAAAATAAAAATAAAGTTGTTTTTTCTTTCTTTCAGCCTCTGTTTCTATTCTACCATTGCCATCTCTAGTCTGAAAATACAAAGCTGAAGATAAACATTAATTAAAAGTATGAGGTCAGGGTTAAAGAGGTTTTCACTGGCAAAACCTTTCCCAGCTCAACGACAGTTAGAAAAAAAAAAAAAAAAAAAAAAACTCTGGACATTCTCATGACCTCTGGGATCTCTCCGGGAGAGGGCCCATCTGTCAACGCCTTAGACCACCACAAGACAGCCACATACATCAAGCCTAATGACAGACTCAAATGACACTGAAAATAAGTGATTAGGAGCAAGAATCTTATATGTAAAACTGCTAATCCAGTGAAGTCACCACTATGGTGACTCCAAATCCTTAATGTACCAAACTGTTCATGGTTCACTGAGTTGTGATGCTGGAATAATCTCCAAATTGACAAAACTGTCAAGTAGAAAGAGGAATTAAATGGGAAGACAGCCAGCAATGAAGAAGCCACACATCAGGGACCATGCACAGGATGAAGACCCCCATGCTCCCCACGGGGTGGGCATCTGCCATCCACGTGTGTCTCGGGATGGCAGGGAGAGAAGCCCTGACATTTTGAACATTGTGCTCACAGTTTACAAATCAAGCAGGAAACACATCATTTCCCTAACCGTGGGAGGGCCTGGTGGCAATGATTCATGAATAAACTGTACCTTGCTTTTCTTTTCCTTGGCTGAATGGCAGCCAGGCAGCCTGGCTTTCCTGGGGCAGAGGCTAAGAGTGAAGAGGCATTGTTAGCGTGTTGCCAACTAGTTCATTGTCACGGTTGGAATTCCTCATGAAAGCAACGCCCCGGGGGCCAGAGGTGCAGGTCTGCCAAGCAGGCGGCCTGGCCAGCAGACAAAGCTGGTGGAGAGTAGTTGAAAGCCAGTAGCTCAAAATGCAGCCCAGAAGTCTTTGTCCAGAGCCTGGGCCCTGATCAATTGTCTCCTCCTTGTTCCACAGTCTAACTGTGACCTCATTCAAAGGACTCTGCTTCCTGCCATCACTGACCCTCTTGTACACCATTTAAGCTCACAACCTGGTATGCTGCTTTACAGCTTCTCAATGCCAGGCGTAATTAACATGCCAGGTGGTTGAGTTGGACAAATGTCACTGAATCAAAATTTTCTCTTTATCCTTGGCTGTTTCTGGAAACTGGCCAGGCCAGGAGCATGCTCATTTGTTCAAAAGGAACTTAGGAGTCATTTCAAACTTCTGTATGTAAGTTCAGACACTGTCACTGCTTTTTAGTGATTCCATGGATGTGCACAATGTGGTCAGAAGAGAAGGGCACCCAAAGGGACAGCAGGGCCCAGGTCCCAAACCAACTTCCTGCATAAGCTGGGCTTGTGCCTCGTGCTACTATTGCCTTACCTAATGTTCTGTCTGCTTAGCACCACCCCCTTTGCCTAGGAAATATCCCTCCCCTGCCCCAGTCCTCAGTTTGCCCTCTCGTCACAGTAGACTGGTCCAGAGATGGCACACAACCCAGAATGCCAGTCCCTTCCCTTCCCAGAGGGTTCAGAAGAGCCTGACACTGCAGGAGAGAGAAAGCCGTGGAAACTTCCAGGGTCCACAGACGTCTAACCTGCCGTGGGGCAGGGGAGGGGGCAAGTGACGGCAGTGCTTAGGAAGAGGAGAGGCACAGGAAGCCAGACTCTGGTTCTAGGTGATCCTAGAGTCTCAGGGAATTCCCAGCCTTGAGTTTTACAAGATACGCCTGAGGGGGTTGAGTTCGGTTTTATCCCTTGTCACCCACAATGCCCCACTTAGTAACCATGTTGCCTAAGGCTTGGTTTTTACACCTGAGAAGTGAGGGGGTTGGACCCCAACTTGGCTCCACGGGTCTTCTTCATGGGTCATGGAGGTGGAGGAGGGGCTTCCTTGAGGGACAGGGACTGGCACCAATGATGAGCTGTTTCCCTCCAAAAGGATGCTCTCACAGCAAGGTATTGGAGTGGCAGGCACCCTGGAGTTGATAGTTTCAACACCTTGAGTTTGCAGATGAGGAAAGGGAAACAGAGCAGCTGAAGCCAGGACGCCAGGGCCACAGCCGGGTGGGATCCTTCAGTTGATGCCGTCAGCTTACTATGCCACTGCTTCCCTCCTACAGGACACCTTCTGCTTTCAAAGCCTCTTCCTAGAGTATTCTAGCATCTTCCTTATGGGCATGTAAAGGAAAGACAAATGAAGTCAGAAAAGATGTTCCTGGTTATGGCTGAAACCCACTGTGATTATAGCTGCATCTTGAATGAGTCTTTAACAAAAGAGCTAATAGCCAGGTGCAGTGGCGCATGCCTCTAATCACGCAGCTCAGGAGGCTGAGGCAGGAGGATCGCGAGTTCAAAGCCAGCCTCAGCAACTTAGCGAAGCCCTGAGCAACTCAGTGAGACCCTGTCTCTAAATAAAATACAAAAAAGGGCTAGGGCTGTGGCTCAGTGGTTAAGCAACCCTGGGTTTGATTCCCAATACCGGGGGGGAAAAAAAAGTTAATAATGTGTCAATAAAGTGATACTTTGTGGAATTACATGATTCAATGCGACTGAAACAAAACTCTTTTAAGACTCCCAATACTTCTCCAGCACCAGTTGGTGGTATAGTGGAGTCAAATTCAATCTGTTTTCCCTGCAAAGTCCATGCCACAGTGTCCTCTAAAGCGGGTTACTCCTATTATCATATAAACATAAGCCCGTTATGCTAACCTCATGGAGTGTTAGCCATTTAGTTAGTGTGCTGAGGACTGCCCCCCTGCCACCCCCAAAGTATCCTGGCATCCTTCAGAAGCCAGAAGTTCTGAGAATTACAGAGTCCCTGTGCTACTGGGGTCAGGGGACTAAAATAGGCTCCAGGGTCATCCCGTGTGGTTGGGTATTGGTAAGAAGTGAGGAGGCTGGGCCGGGCAGTTTCTAACAATGGCTGCATGCACAATGCCCCTTCTGGTCTCTGGGCACACATTTACCCACGAGAGGACTTCTGTGGTTAGTGTCCAGGCAGCCTGCAAAGTGCCAGCAGCAACATACACCAGAGAAATAAGCCCCCACATACCCTGCTCCCCAGTCCCGGGGGAGTGTCTGAACAAAGGGAGAGGCCGGTATAGTGATTTCCCAAGAATAGAGCCCGCCTCTGGCCACCTCCCCACTGTGTGTGCAGTGAAGCAGGTGTTTCTGGTACATTCTCAGCCTCAGTGGGTCTCAGCTGGGGAAGCAACAGTTCCCTTGTGTAACCTTCCCCAACCTGGCACCCCGCCTTGAAAACTTTTTTAGGAAGTTTTCCTTGCTTTTGTTATTTCACCATTATTCTAGGAAAAAATGCCTGCCTTGGTTTGAAAAGGGACCCTGACTGTCTTTAATTAACCACAAACCTTGCATTAATTACAAAGGAGGACGGGAGGTGAAGCACAGCTACCGTTCTTCTCAAACGGAAAGGCCCCCGTGGGGACGCGCTGGTGCAGAGCTTCCTGCAGGTGGCCACAGCCCACTCTATTCTAACAGGGATATTTTAGAACCACCCCAGGAGCTAACTCAGCTTGTATTTTCTCAGGAAATCTGCATCTTTCCAAGTGGAAATGCCCAGAAGCTGAGATGAACACAGCCTGATGTTTCTCTGTCATTTTGATGCCAATAATCAGAGCATGTGTATATATGTTAATTGGAGAATTCTTTATAAAACATCTGGAAAAAAATGTTTTTGTAGAACCTCACAGCTGGTAGTGTTGCAAATGATTGTAAGATAGTGTCTGCCTATTCTAGCTTTCTGCTGGACCGCTTGCCCACCCCTGAAGATGGCATGGGTCAAGAGAGGAAAAGAAAGCTGTGTGTATTCTGGGACATTTCTGATGGTGAACCCAAAGATTCCCAAACACAGTACAAGGCTCCTTTTGGTGGGGAACAGGCATTGATCTGTTATTTGTTTCTTCTTTATCCAGATACCCTAAGAGCCCCTTCTTCTCCCAATCTCCCATTAAGGGGTTAAACATTTTTTAATGGAAGTGATTGAAAAGACATCATTGGCAGACTTCTATGAGCTTCCTCACTTGGTTAATGCGTGGCATTGACTTTCTACAAGAAGATCAAGTTCCTTGCAATAATTTCATGGCAATTAATCTTGTGCTTAAATGATAATCCTATAATTAGAAGCAATTAAAATCCTGCACAAGGATGACCTGCTCAGTCAAAGTCAATGTCTCTGTATGCTAATGGGGTAATCTTGAAAAAGGCCCCAGAAATAATTTGCCTCTCCCCTTCCAGGGATGCAGGCCTTGGAAGCCTGGCTTTAAGCCTCCTCCTTCATGGCAGGAGTCCCTGAAGTCAAAGGAGATGGATGACTGAGGTCCCTATAAAGAGTCTGGGGGGCTTGGGATCATTCTAAGTAGGAAAAGAGAAGCCACGTCCCTTGTGCATGGATGCCAGGGCATTTTAAGATGAAGGCAAATACTGCATTAAGGAAATGACATTGGCAACCCTTTGCTCCTCACCCCAGTCTTGCTGCCACCCACGGACATCCAGTGACTAAGCTCCCAGCACGGAAAGCTGTGTTCGAATTGCAGTAGAGAGAACCAGCATGATTAACAGTCTGTAGGAGGTCAGGCCATGAGCTGGTATACATTTGACATTTAGCTGTGCTACCAAGAAGTCAGGACGAGGTGCCCGAGTCAAGATGTAAATGATGACATGTCTCTTTAAGAGTACACAACCTTTTTCTTGGCTGATGTATGTGTCTCCAGAAGATCCCAGAAGTCATGTGGCTTCATGAATTAGGCTAAAACAGGGACATTTTAACTTGATCCAATGGGAAGAGCTGCTTGGATTTGGGATGGAGAAGCACAGTATAAACCTGAGTAAATTCTTTGTGCTGTGCCTTTTGTGTACTTCTGACATCACCATCATCTGAACAAGCATATGTCAGGCACATGTTTGAGGCCCTGGGCTGGGTGCAGGAGCTAAGGCACTCTTTGACCTCAAAGGACTTAGGGTCTGGTAGGTGGCGATCAATGCACAAAGAAATACCTAAGTGAAATGACGTAAAGAGGTCGTGAAAGGCACAGAGGGAAAGTAGTCCATTATAGACAGAGCACAAAAGGTGAGGACAGGCTTCAGAAAGGAACTTGGAGCTGGGTGTTGGAAAGCACCGAGGGAGCAGGGGACAGCACAGGAAAGGTGAGGAGTGGGCAACCCATGCGGTACCACTGCCACCCAGCTTTTTACAATTGAAACATGGGGTGGAAAGGGAGGGGTAGGGGCCAGAGGGAGGGGTCTGCAGAGGGGGTCAGGCCAGGCCCTGGCTGCAGAAGGGGTCATGCTGACATGCTGATCTTTAGGAATGCCCAACCAAGGAAGACAGAGTGGATTCGTTCTTGGGAACGCGCAGGTTGTGATCTACAGGCATGTGTGTTTGAAGGGAACCACTTGCAAGTGCTCTTGTGGAGGGGGCTCAGTACATAGCTCTGAGGTCTCAGCTCAGAGGTGGGCTCCTGTTTTGCAAAAGATGTACCTACATGTTAATTCTCTGAGTTCAAGGCGGGTGACTGCTAGAGAGACTTCGTTAAAGACTGAGACTCCCAGAGTAGGAGGAGTCTCCAGTGGGGAGGATGGAGGGCGGTAAGAAGAGCTGACCACGGCACGGTGAGAAGGGCTCACCCCGCCACCGCTGCACGGTTGGCAGTGCCCGGGGACTGTTTGCTGCCCTCCCTTCTGGGCCCATTTAATGCCTCACTGACAGGCAGGGAAGACTTCAGCCACATTCCCTGATGCCATTTGCATTTCCTGCTATTATCTAAATCCTGGGAAATGGAGGCTCTGGGGGAAAGGATGACAGACCCTCACCAAAGTGGTGCCACCAGTGCTGCTGCAATTACAGGTGCCAAAGAGCCATCCCAGAGTAACCTCGGCTACCAACTGCAGGGTAGCAACACGGAACTGGAATCGCTTTGACAGACAGCTGTGTCTGCACTCCAGGAACTGCTGTGAGCTTGCACACACTCTTCCCTGGCCAGAGCCTAGGGCCAGGGGGTGCGAGGCGGGCAGGGCATGCTAGGGTGCTAGAGGTGAGCGTCCCACATGACCTGGGCAGGCCCCTGGAACTCCCAAGCATCAGTGTCCTCAGTTACGTGATGATGGCTGTTATGGTTTGGATGTGAGGTGTCCCGCAAAACTCAAGTGTGAGACAGGGCAAGAAGGTTCAGAGGAGAAGATTGGGTTATGGTAGTTTAATCCAATCAGTGAATTAATCCCCTGATAGGGATTAACTGAGTAGTAACTGAGGGCAGGTGGGGTGTGGCTGGAGGAGGTGGGGCACCGAGGTGTGGCTATGGGGCACGTATTGGTATCTGGCAAGCGGAGACATCTCTCTGCTTCCTGACCACCATGCGAGCTGCTTTCTTCCACCACTCTCTTCCTCCATGATGTCCTGCCTCTCCTTGAGCCCCAAGGAATGGAGCTGACTGTCTATGGATTGAGACCTCTGAAACGGTGAGCCCTTACATAAACTCTTCCTCCTCTGTAATTGTTTTGGTCAGGTCTTTCAGTCACGGCAGCGAAAACACTGACTAAAACAAGGGCGAGGCCAGCACTCTTCTCTAAGGGCTGCAGTGGTGACATGACATACAGGAAGCAGCAGGTAGCCTGACCTATGCAAGGTGCTCACTCAGGGCTGGTTTCTCTTCTCAGAGGACCTGGGTGCTCAACAAATCCCAGCAGTGCCTCTGGTTAACCCATAATGTCCACCTGTTCTGCACTTGCTACTTGTGTCTTGAGAGCCCATCTCCATTTGTCAGAGGCCAGGCACAGAGACCACCAGATGAGGTGGTGGCTGAGCCAGATGCCCCAGCATTTAGGAAGAGCCTCATTCTCATTTCCCCATCCACGAGGTCCAGCCTCAGTGCAGAGTCACCAAGAAGCACTCAGGTCAGGGTCAGAATACTCACAGCCCCTTTGGTCTACTGTCCACTATAGGGAAGGGCACTGGTAGCTGTGGATGCAGGCATGTGAAGCTCACGGGAGCAAAAGAACCCAGACAGGAAAGCCGAACCCTCCTGCTTCCCCAGGGGCGTCCTTCCAACAGAGCATGAGCTACAGAGCCAGAACAAAGCTCCAGACACAAAACATGGCCCAACTTTTGGGCAATGAATAGAGTACTATGAACAGGCTGTACACACCATCACCTAGAGTCACCAGTAACATTCCCGCCACATGTAACATTCCATACCTCAGCCCGCAGGTAGCTTGCTCTCCCTTCCTTTCTCTCCCCTCCCTCCCTTCCTCCTCCTTTTCTTCTTCCTCCTAGGATTTTCAGCTTCTTGTTCTGTTCTGTTGCTTTTGCTGTACCATTTGGAAACTGCACATACTGGGGAAAATGACCCCTGAAATATCTCAGTATTCCCTCCCATAATCACATCGCCATTATCACCAGAAATTTCACACTGACACAAAAACGCTATCTCAAATATAGTCCAGCTTCGAATTCTCCCTTCCTCTTTTATCTGCCAAATGTCCTTTACAGCTGTTTTTGATTTTTTTTTTTTTTTACTTTTGTTTTATGGTTACAAGATGGAATCAAGTACTACAGATTGCATTTCATGGTCTCGTCTCTTGATTTCATCAAGAATTGGTGCCTTGGATGCTTTTATTTTTCATGACATTTGCAGTTTTGAAAAGTCCAGGCCAGTATCATGTAGAATGACTCAGTATCTGGATCTGAAGGACCCATCCCCCAATACCACCTGATCTTAGATGATACTGTAGATTTTCCATGACAGCACATCAAGAGGGATGTCCCTTCAGTTTGTGGTGTTTGGAGGGAGACTGAGTGCTAGGAGCTGAAAGTGTGTACCTTTGGTCCCCCCAACTCATGTATTGAAACCCTAACTCCATTGTGATGGTATTTGGAGGTGAGACCTCTGGGAGATAATCAGGCCATGAGTGTGGAGCCCTTATGAGGGATTAGAGCTGTTATGAGAAAGGACAAGAGAGTAGCTTGCTCTCTGCATGTAAAGACACAACGAGAAGATGGCCCTCTGCAAATCAGGAAGAGGGACCTCACCAGACACCAAATCTACCAGTGCCTGGATCTCGGATTTGATCTCAGATTTCCAGTCTCCCACATGGAGTTTTAGCCAGCTATTTGGCTGCTGTGACTAAATGATCTGACCAGCACAATTATGGAGGAGGAAAGGTTTGTTTGAGGGCTCGCGGTTTCAGAGGTCTTAGTCCATAGAAGGCTGGCTCCATTCCTCGGTGCTTGAGGTGATGCAGAACATCATGGTGGAAGAGCGTGGCAGAGGGAAGCAGCTTGCATCATCAGGAAGCAGAGAGAGAGATGCACTCTCCAGATACAAAATACTTACCCCAAAGCCACGGCCCAATTCCAATCTCCTCCAGCCACACCCCACCACTTCAATTAATCCCATCAGGGATTAATTCACTGACTGGGTTAAGACTCTTACAACCCAATCATTTCTCCTCTGAACCTTCCTGCATTGTCTCATATGTGAGCTTTTGGGGGATACCTCACATCCAAATCCTAACAAGAAGAAATAAATGTCTCTTCTTTAGGGCACCCAGTCTATGGTATTCTGTTTAGCAGCCTGAACCAAGACCCAAAGTTTGATCACTTTGTTAAAGTAGCACATATCAAATTGATATCAACAACCACACAGCAAAACATTGAGTTCAAGTAACCATACCCTTAGTGGGATACAGCCTTAAGATTTTTAAAAATTATGGTTAAGTCTTAAACTTTTTTAGTATGTTTGTTCTTGGTGGAGGTATTGAGATAAAAATTCTGAAACTGTGTTGCACAAAATGTGGAATAGAGCAAATAAACATAAGCGTTTTGATGTTTTAAGAGCTGGGGGTCTACCTAAGGGGGCAGGGACCATGAATACAGGCTGTGGAAAGACAGGGGAAGAATCAGAATTGGAAGTGCCAATGTGAAATCCTACCCCTGTCTACTGAAAGAGTTTAGACACTGTGCACACCAAGAACACTGAGCGCCCTACCATGGATCTTGTGTTCTAAGTATTATTTTCTACTTAAAGAAAAAATAAAATGATAAAAAGTTCCTTGAAGAAATGATCAAGGCACTAGGTGAGCCTTCATATTCCAGAAAGGAAGTGCTTAAAAAAAAAAAAAAAAGATGAATTATGTCTAAAGAACACAAGAGGTTTCACTGGGCCAGAGGTGGAATAGTTTGAGCATCAAAAACGTAAGACAATAAAAAATAACTTGTAAGCCCAAAGTGATACTTTAAAAAAATATAGAGGGAGGTAAAGAGAAGGCTCTTCTTTCAGAAGAATGCCAGCTAATGAACCCTGAAGGAATCAGAAAATGAACATTTTGCAACCATCGATAAAACCATCGATTGGGATTCATCAATGAATGTTGACTCCACTGGGTGGAAGGTTGCTGGACCACAGGTACAATCCTGAGACTCCTTACTAATTACAAATAAAAAAGTAGAGGGATCCAAGAGAACACCATAGCTAGGTGGCCAAATGTAGCATCACCAGTAAAGGCCAACCCGTAGTACCTGAGGATAAGCAGCTTCCCGCTGGCACTGGCCCTCTATCCAACCGGAAAGACCAGGTTCTTCAGCTGCAATGAGTTCCTGATCTGGCTACAAAGCCCGTAGCCAAGATGTTATTTAGTGGAAACTACCTCCAAGTGATACCTTTTCTCTTAAATAAGAGCTCTGTCCAACTCCTCCCTGCGGGCAGCCCCACACTGCCCACCAGTGGGGAAGGTACCTGTGCACAGCTTGCAGGCAAACAACAGGCTACCATTGTTACACTTGCTGTCACCAGAGAAAGCATGTTGTCGCTGTGACTCTGGGGTGAAGTTTGGAGTTCAGGCTATGAGGCTGGTGCTCTGCTAAGGGGGACTTAAAATCCTCCTGTTTGAAAGAGTATAGAACTCAAAGGCCGTACAACATGGCTCCTGAGGACTGTGTAATCTGTCAGTTGAGACTGTCCTCCCGGTCCCTTGAAAATGGAAAGAGGAGCCCAAGACCAGGAGGAACCCCTCCCCATGGGACCTGGATCAGAACTTCAGTCTCCATGCTAAATGAACAACCTGAAGTATTTCTGTGAAAACTAGACTCTTCTTCAAAATCATCTATCTGTGGGAGAGATGTGTTTCTGAAACAGCTGTAAAGCACATGATATTTTTTCCATTTACTTACAACATTAAATTGAAAGTTGGTTCCCATGAGGATTTTTTTTTTTTAACCGCTTCTCCAAACCAAATAAAATAGCATCCTGGAATGTAGAAAACCTATTAAAATGGCTGATTAGAGGGAAAAAAAGAATGAGACCATTCTGATAACATCAGCGCCATTGCCCAAGGGCAAAAAATAAAAATACACCATGCAGGAAGGTAGAGGCCTTTCCCACAAATACAGCACTAATCCAGAAAGACTCACCTCCGATTTCAAAAGGCTGATTTCCACCCCAGTGCAGAACTCCCGCTGGGAGTTTCTATCTTACTTTGGAAATTATTTTCAACCTGAGCGATTATAAACAGGTAAAATGGGGACTGAGCTAATCTAGCAATTAACACAGCTGCTCAGGGTTTGGGTTTAAATGTATTTTTCCAAGAATTCACTTGCATTTGGACCATAAGCTCTGCTCATTATGGTTTATTGTTTATATTTGTGTTCTCATTAAAGCCAGGCTAATTCCGCATCCCATTCAAACTATCAATGGGCGCTCTCTTTCCCCTCCCTCTCAATGCCTCCAGCCCTTTGGTTCCCTTCTTCTCCATGGGGTCTTTCCCTGTCTGACCTCTGCCCATCCTGAGCACCTTTCAGTGGTGTCCTCTTTGGAGGCCACATAATGTGGCACTTAATTACACTTGGCCTTAGACCGTTCTGTAATCCCTTCCTACGGTACCTTTTCTCCCCTAGCTTTAAGTCCTGTGTTTGGAATTTCTGTAATCTTAGAGAGCCTCATGGAGTGCCGAACGAGGCTTTAGCAAATATTTATGGGTTTACTATTTGCTCAAAAAGAGGCTCCACTTCATAAAAGAGACTTGTTTGGCTCAGTGCCCAGGCACGGAAGGGCAGACCCAGACTCAAACCCCGCCTGGCACTTTCTACCCATGACCTGGAGCAATTTCCTTCCCTCCTCCCAGTCTGCATTTGGGCAGATTGCCTTGGGCCTCGGTTCCTTTACCTATAAAGTGAGGATCATAAAGCAAACTTCCTCAAATGTTTAAATAAATAACATTGAAGTCAATCTTTCTTAGGATAGCTTAAGATTGCTAAGTACTAATGGAAATGGCAGTCACTACTGGTGAGGTGGATTTACCAGGTCATCACAGCCTGATGCCACTAAGCATCTGGATCCTCCATCCATACACATCCTGCCCTAGTTCCATGCTCACCGACACTATTTTGATGAACTGCCTTCTCTGTTCCCTGTCGCTGGAAGGAGAATACACTGGTGTTATGGTTTAGATATAAGTTGTCCCCCGAAAGCTAAAGTGTGAGACAATGCAAGAATTTTCAGAGGTGAAATGATTAGATTATCAGAGGCATCAACCATGGACTGAACCTCTAAAACCATGGGCTAAAACAAACGTTTCCTCCTCTAATTGTTCTTGTCAGGTCTTTTGGTCACAGCAATGCAAAAGCTGACTTGAAACACTGGCCATGCTGTTAGAGTACCCCGAACAACAGGGTGGCTATACCTTACAGGACATTGAACATTTAGGGATTTGGGTATGCGGACCAGTCTTCTGAGACATGTGTTAACACGAGTCTGCAGGGCGGTCGATGGTGAGGATTCCAAGGAAATGCTGTGAGCCCAGCCCCCGCCCTGCCTTGGCATCACCTCCACCTTATCCCACCACAAGTGCTGCTCCTGGACCACCATGCCTTACCTGTGACATGGAGCTTTTCATCGGTGACCTCTGCCTTCAGGTAAATCCGCCCTCTCTTCTCTGTGTGATCCATTCCGCAGAGGCTGGGGACGTTGATCACACACTGCTTGTGAACATTCATGTCGCAGGCTGGGAACGGAGAAAGCAAAGGTTCAGGCTGACCATATAGCTCAACATGGCTTCCTGTGTTTTGGTGTCTGAGCAGAAGTGGGAAGGCGTTACCCCTGACTCGATACTTCGCTATAATGTTGTTGGTGACATGAAGAACTCTTAGCAGATGTCCTTTCCAGTATGGGCTTCTGTGTGAGTGATGATATCCTTAAAATACCCATTCCATATTTACTCAGTCTTCACAGGAGCAGAATACCCCAGCCTGGTGTTCCCTGACTGCTCCAAACATTTGACAAAATCCACGAAGGTGAGTGTGTACAAAGCTCAGGCTAATTAATACTTTATGTACACACAGGCACAGAACATGCAAATTTTAAATACAGGATACCTTTTGCCAAAGAATTCCTTCTGCCTTTCTGAGCTGAATACGGAGAAAGTGACAATCTGTGGGTTGAGGATGGGAGATTCGGAAAATTTTCTTTTCCTCAAGTAACCCTGTATTTTAAAGAAGGTGTAAGTACATTGTCTTTGTGGTTTCTTTTTTTTTTTCCCCCAAGAATTTGTGTTTGATATTTTAAACCTGTCTTTAAATATTTAAATATTATTTCAAGTAAAACAAATACACTCCTGGCACAAGCCGCTGCGTACAGCTGACATTATGTGGGAGGATAAAGAGAGATCAGTCTTATTGCAGTGAACCAAAGAGGCCCTGAAGAGAGCCCCGTGCACCAGCTACAGACACCAGGCTGTGTTGGCGTCCCAGCTCTTCTCCTGCCCTTCTGCCCAGGAGAGGGGCAGCGCTGGATCCCTTGCAACTCCCCCAGGGAGGCCAGCGAGGCTGCGCTGCAGCCTCCGAGGTGGGGCCTCCCGCGCCCTTTCGTTTCCAGTGTTTAAATTTTACATGGCAAACCAAACTGAAAAAAAAAAAAGTGTCATGAATAATGCATACCCGCTATGATTAAACACGGAAATCAGGAGAAGGGACACAACCAGGAAAGAACCATTAGCTGATTCACAAGTGCGGATTCTCTTAGGCTTCTATTTCCAAAGTTGCCTGTGCCCAGGCCATACACAGGCTCTTGAAAAGTCATGTTATTAATATAACTTGTTAACTAAGTCATGTGTTTGAGTGCCCAGGCAGCGTCAGCAATTTAAAGAAAAAAAAGGAGAGGCTTTGGAAAAGGTACAGGCAACAGGGAGGGCGGGGAGGAGGAAGTAGTGCATGGGTCTTGGCTCTACCTGGAACTGGCCTTCTTTTCTGTTTTTTGGGTTTTTTTGGGGGGTACTGGGGATTAAACCCAGGGGTACTTTATCACTGAGTCACATCCCCAACCCATTTAGTGTTTTTATTTTGAGATAGGGTCTCAGTCTCACTCAGTTGCTTAGGGTCTCACTAAATTGCTGAGGCTGGCCTTGAATTTGCAATCCTCCTGCCTCAGCCTCCCCAGTTGCTGGGATTACAGGTGTGTACCACCACACCTGGCTCGAACTGGCTTTCCTACCTTGGGAAGTTCACAGGCTGTCTCTGAGTCTACTGCCTACTCAGCAAACATAGAAGATGGTTTAGATGAGTGGTTGCTAACTTTCCCCACCAAATGGACCCGGATATAGGACTAACTGTATAAGGAGCAAGAACAAGGGGAGGGATGTGGGGAGAGACTGAGTCTGCCAAGGTCAAGGTGGAGGTGGGGTCTTGGTGCCCACCTACTCATTCTACTCCCCCCCAGGAAGGATCCCCAGAAGCTCTGCAAGTCCAGGGGAAAGGGTTTAAAGCAAAACAAAGAAGCACTGATCCAGGTCAGTGGTTTTCAGTTATTTTTCAGGTAATGGAATGTGTTTTTCAAACAAAATCTAAAGCAGAATCCTAACAAATACACCAGCTGAGTGCCATTAGCATACATGTAGTAAATAAATTCAAATTTGTACCATTTATTTGTTATAAAGACATTCAAGGATGACCAACATAAAGCCCTCCAATCCAAACAAATCCCTAAAACAGCTGTTGGGGATACCAGGTGATGCCACTACGGTTTAAACATGTCCCCCAAGATTTGACGTGTTGGAAACCTCACCCTCAGAGTAATCTTAATAATGACTTAATGTTTGAGAGAGAATCAGTAGCTGAGGTTATGAGGGCGAGGCCCCCAGGATGCATTAGTGGTTGTATAGGAAGAGGAGGAGAGAGCTGAGCTAGCAGCTTGCTGTCTCTCCACGGGACCCTTCTGCCACTCTGATGAGCAAGAGGCCCCTCATCAGATGCTGAGTAGATGTGCCACCGTGCTCTTGGACTTCCTGGCCTCCAGGATCAGGAGCCAAATAAACCTCTATGTTTTATAAATTATCCAGTCTTGGGTATTTTGTTTTAGCAACAGAAAATGGACTAGGCAGTATCTCAGAGCAACCGTGACATATCATTCCTGTATTTAATTAAAGTTGTACAGCACCTATAAACCCTCATTCTTACAGAAGGTAACATGTAAATGGGAAAGTGCTGCTCATAGACTCTTCAGCTGATTGCCAAGTTCAGTCCCATGAATGAGGTTGTCTATACAAGCTCTCCAGTGTCTCTCTGTCAAGATTGGTATGTATGTAACACATGTGAGTGTCCATTTTTGTTCCAGGTTTTAAAACAGTTAAACATATATTTATAAATTCACTTAGAATTGTGCTTGCAGAACCCCTGAAACCCATCTTTGGAATCCTAGAGTTTCTTCTTCTTTTATTTATTTAAAAAAAAATGTTTAGGTATAGATGAACACAATACCTTTATTTTATTTATTTATTTGTATGTAGTGCTGAGACTCGAACCCAGTGCCTCATACATGCTAGGCAAGCTCTCTACCCCTGAGCTATGACTGCAGCCCAATCTTATGGATTCTTGAAGCATGGAAAGCCTCTGGCCTGCATGATCACAGAATCTTCATTAGGCTGTTAAATTGGACCACTTCAGAAAGCCAACAGCCCCTGCATTCTAAGTACTCTCCCTGTACTCTATAATGTTCTGCATACTGATTTTTACATATTGTGTTTGCTCCATGTAGGATACAAACACAAAGCTTTGGGCCATTACAGTGGTCATTAGTGAATGAGAATTTCATAAGATTTGCCTATTTAGAAAAATGGAATTCATAATTATCTTTTTATGTCCTAAAAGCATAAACTTTTATTTAAACAGGTAGCCTGGGGAATCTCAATTTAAGAATCATCAAAGCAAAGAGTTTCCATAGTTTTTCTTCTTTCCTCCTGGTATTTGACAGAGAACTATCCAAGACAAAAGAGGAAAATAGCCTGGGATCCGTCTCTTCCCTCAGTGGTGCTCAAAGATTTTATCTTGAACTGGACTGATATAAATTTGATCTGTTCATAAACAGGCGGGGTGAGTGAACTGAAATAAGATGCTATCTGGGTTTTTATGTTCATTCCGGCTTCAGTTTTCAGGAGAGCCTACTGGATTTTTCCATCGTCCACCCACTAATTAGAGACAGAGGAAGATAATGACTGCGGTTGCTTAGCTTATTTTGAAGCCTACCCAAATGTGGAGGTGGGGAGCCTTCGTTGGGGTTTGACTAGCCTGCGTTTTACAAGGATTAAAGATTTCTACCACTTTAAAAAAGTGGTAACTTTTTATAAAAAAGTGGTAACTTCATTTATAAGCCAAGCACATTTTTTTAGGTAGTTTAATAAGTCAGAACTTGGGCAGTGGCAAGAATCTACATGTTTCCAGCCAGGTCTATATCGGAACTAATTCTCCCTATTGATGGTTCATTACCGAACCTTCGGGGCTCAGTAAACCTTGGGCACAAGCAGTAGAGTCTCACCGTCTACTAGAAAAGAAAAACTTACTGTCACATTTCATCCCTTGGTGGATAAGTCCGTACAGCAGGGACCCACAGTGATCACAGAAGGTCGGGCTCCCATAAGTGTGGATTTTGAACTTGTGCTTGCTCCTGGGGTCCTGTGGAGAGAAGAAGCACAACAGTCAATCTTTTCTAACACAACAGATGAGGTGCCGTTCTCTGGAATCATACAATGGATAGTAGTGGTATTCTGCCACATCACGTTTTAATGTAACTATTACCATGTTTTCAGGGTGTGTGTGATTTGCACCCATCAAGATTCCCCCCAAATCATGGCTTCCACTTGGCATCATCAAAGCCCCCAGGGCAAGTGGAGTGGTTTAAAGAATTCAGTATGTCTGACTCCATAGCACCTAGCACAGACCCGTTAACAGGGTCACAGGGTATGTTTGTGACACTGAACTCAAGGGCCCGGGACCTGGATCCTTCAGGAAATCTCGTTTGAGGTTTCCAGAAACAAAACACCCTGTGAACCAGGTACACGCTGGAACAAAGGGGACCTCTTCCTCCTTAGGCACCATCTCTCCACAACTTATTCTCATCTGCACGGGGAAACTCCAACGGGGCGGGAGGTGGGGAGCCCTGGAAATCACGGAGATGACTCGTCCCCCAGCGGGGCTGCATTTCCCTCCTCCTGCAACAGACCACAGAAAGTGGGACAGTCCAACTAGAAATCTGTTTCCCTAAGTAAAGTTTTTGTTTGTCAACTCACAGGTGGATTACAGATGGGGAAGCAAAATTTTTCCATCCCATAGCCAGACTCTGGAGCCTCTGCCTGGGTTCTGCTCTTTCCAGAGATATGGCTATGGTCAAATCACTTGTCCTCTCTGCCTTCTCTGCATACTGGAAGATTAACAGCACCTATCTTATCCAGGGTTGTTATAAAATCAAAAGAAGTCAATCTTTGTAAAATGCTTACAAGACTGCCTCAAGCTGCCTCAAGCCAGGCACAGAGAACAGGTGAGCTTCTGTTTTCTTAGGAAGAAGCCCCCATTTACTAATGTGTGAAAGAAGTGAACTGAGCTGAAAGAACTTCATGTTCCCTTTGAATTACCAACCAATTCCATATTCGGCATGTACCTGCCAGGACCCACTCATTGGATGCTTCCTCCCAAATCTCTCCTTGGAAGAGGCTGAGCAGCTCTAAAGACAGTGTTGGCATCAACTGAATTAAGACCACAGAGGGGCAGGGTTTGGGACAGGGCAGATCAAGAGCGTCTTTTTACACATATCAAGCTTGATCTCTCCTTTAATGCACAGAGACACAAAAGAGGACAGTCTTGGCTTTTGACTTTCTAAGGGTCTTGGAGCTACTGAAATCCCAAAGTCAATTTCAGCATCAGCCAGTAAGTAATCAGGATTCCTTTTTAAAGACATAGATTGGAAATTTCTGGAAGACTTCAACCACACAGAAGAGCCTAAAGAATAGCAAACCAAACTGGGATGCACCACCTAGATCTGATTAAAGTGAGTGCTTCTCCTCTATTTTTCTCCGTATCATTATTACCCTCATTTTACAGAGATATTAATTACTGTCCCAAAGTCATAAGGCTCATGCATGTCAGAGCTGGGATTTGACCAACATCTGACTGTCATCATAAAAACATTCACTGATTTACCCAGAATGAGAATCTGGCATTTACTATCTTTTTAAATACATTTGTAACACAATATTTTTGAAATAAGTCCACCACTTATTTTTGTAAATATTTTATTGGAACCCAGCCATGCTCATTTAGTTACATATTTTCTATGGTTAAGAAGACAGAGTTGAATAGTTATGGCAGAGACTGTATCAACCACAAATTCTAAAATATTTCCTCTCTGGCTTTTACAGGAAGTCTGCCAATCCCAGCTTTACGACAATGGTTTTCGACATGTGTTCTGAGCCCAGCCCTGGCACAAATTCTGGCACAGGATCACATCACCTGGAACTTGTTAGAAATGCAAATTATTTAGCTTCTCCTCAGACCAACTGAATCAGGAACTCCAGGGGAGGGTTGGTCTGTGCTTTAGCAGGCACCGCAGGTGATGCTGAGGTTGGCAGGCATGCTAACAACTGAGAATCAGCACTTAGAAGGTCACGGGACAGTTATGTAGCAAGTGCCTAACAGGTACTAGCTGAATACATGTGTGAATGATTAATAATGTTCATGGAGAAAGTCTCCAGTTTACCTTTTAAATGTCTCTCTGAGTGTATGTATAAAAAAATCAACATCCTCCTTTAGAAGTTATTTTTCCTAAGCAAGTGGCAGCTGTGAATACAGCCCTAACTCCCACCGTTAAAGAAGCCCCCTGATTTCCCAGGACTTGAAGCAGGATGGTGAAGGAACAGGCTAGTGTCAGTGCCAATTAGCGGTACCCAAGCTGACAGTCAAGGTCAGCTGCAGAGGGCAAAGAAGATGCTGGGGGCAGGGGAGAGCCAGTTTCCCTGCAGAAACCAGCATTGACAACTGGCAAGTGAATGAAGAGTCCTCCGGAGTGTGTGTGTGTCGGTAGCTCCAGGGTGACTGTCCTACCAGTTGACTGTCACACAGACTGTCTGTTGATGTGGCACACAGGCAACGTGCTTCGCTTCTCCGGAAAACCTAAATCTTACCCATCTGACACCCGTAGGGCGTCTTCGGGCTCTCATGGTTGGGGGAGGTGTAGGAAGAGAGGAAACCTGAGCTACCAAGTCCTGGAGTCCTTTGCACCCTGAAAGAACGAGTGTGGCCAAGGTTCCTGATCACGAACTACAACAACAGTGACAATGCCACTCTCCGCTGGGGGGGTCCTCCAGTGTGTGCAATGCTTTTCCAATAGCCAAGGGCTCTGTTTAGAATGAGTCTCTTCTAAAAAGGATATTTACCTGGGTGCTGGAGACCTGTGTTCTGACTCCAGCCTGGCACAAGTTCTGAGACCTTGGAAAAGCCTCATCACTTATTTATGAGGCGGAAGTGAAACTGACCTGCCTATCTCATGGGCTGGCGGTAAGGCTCAACTCAGGGAGGACAGGAGGAAAGCTTTGCAAAATTTCTGGACAAATAAAGAGATCATTATTATCTCATCCTTAGACATCAACTTCAAGGTGCCCAATGTTTGCCCAGAGTACTTCAGTGACTTGGGCCTGAATGGAAGGAAGAAGCAAGCAAGCCCATGTCAGCTCTCACTGGTGATCAGAGAGGAGCGGGCAGGAGCCAGGGGACTTCTTGGGTCCTGTGTTCCCCTTCTCTCCACCCTGTGCCTGGTCTTCTGAGGAAGTCTGCTTGGTCATTGACCCGAGTGGTAAATTGTGAACTGCCTGCCAGCCCAGTCCACCCCGTGCCCTGTCTTAGCCGTAAGGATGACTCCATCTCTCACGCCACAGGCGCGGAGGGCAGGACCATGGAAACTGTTTTCCAATCTAATGAATCTCACCTCATCCAACACAGTGCTAGCTAGGGCACTATGACTCACGGTGCTCGGCAGAGAGCGACTGGAACTGCAAATCTCCCAGGGTCTCTGTGTTCCATCCAGTAGCCACTAAAGAAGTCACTCCTTTGGCTTCTACAGGTCCAGAAGGGGTGGGGTGGGAATGGCGTTTTAAAAATGGGATTTCACAGAGCCCTTTGGAGGTCAGGAGGAGCCTGGAGTGGCTCAGGGTGGGGATGGAAGAGTTGGGCAAGCCAGGGAGGCCACTGCTAAAATTAAAGTTGAAAACAACCACACTAGATAGCTTCTTAGATTCTGTCTTGCTATTTAAAAAAAAAAAAAAAAAAAAAAGCCTTTTTATTTTGAAATCATTTAAGACTCAAAAGAATTTGCAAACCGAGGACAGCCTGTTCTCATGTACTCTTGACTCGGCTTTCCCAGTGAGAGTGTCTTACATAACCTCAGCACATCAGCAGAACTGGGACGCTGCCCGGCTACAGCACCATACACCCAACTACAGGCCTCGGGTTCCACTAGGTTTTACATGCTTCATTCCAAGCAAGATTTTTTTTTCTTTTTTTTTTGCACTGCATATGAATTAAATATACTGTGTACTGGGCAGAGTAAATACTGCTAACTCAAGTAGAATAGCACCAGAGGAGCATCTGTGGCTGGTTCATGAAATACGTAACCTGCTGGATCTCACGTGGAGGGGCGGGGTGAGGATGCGCCTGAAGGTCTGTCTGCAAAGTGGAATCAGAAGGCTCTTCTCTAAGGAAACACAGGCTGTGTCCAGACCGTTATGGCCAGTTTCCCAAAACGATCATTTTGAGGCACAGGCTGACTGAGGTTTCAGTCAAGTGCGCAGCCAACCTGGTCATGGGAGGTTGAAAGGTGGGCTTCCAGGTGAGGCTGGGACCTGGGTGGAAAGACAAGGCCAGTGGCAGGACCCCAAGGCAGATCTATCCTCCACTGACCTGATTCACCAAATGAATCCCACCAAGACCCCTGTGGTGTTCCAGGGAGGCTGTGTGGAGAGGAGCAGGGAGCTGGAGAAATGGAATCTCATGTCACTTGGGTTCTGAGCAGCCTTGGGGGTCTTTCCTACATCTATAAACCCTGGCAGTCAGTCCTTCAGTAGGGTGAGGGCACCCAGCTTCTCCCCTGCCTTCACTCTGACGGTGGCTTTCACCTGCCACAGCCGCCACATGCAGAGACTCCACCTCCCGGAGCACCTAAGGAGGCAGCAACAAAGGCTTCCCACCTGGCCCAGGAAGTCCCTCTACACATAGGGGCCAAACACTTTTCGTCCCCTGTCTGACGTGCAGAGCATATCATCTGTCTTTTATATGCCACTCATCACATCCTGCCACCTATGATGATTCTTAGGCCCTTTCCTTTCTCCATCTCTCGCCTCCACATGGACACAGCATGTGTCCTAGTGGGTACCGCCAAATTAGCAACTGCGTCAGAACATCAAGTTTTGAGTATGAACTTTATCTCAGAGCTCCCTGGAAACCAAACCAAGCAGGGAAAAGAAATGCAGGAGACTTCCCTGGGACCGCAAAGCTACCCGAGTGCAGACATCTCTTCTGGTGTCCTGGAAGACAATTTTATCTCTTATAGGTTGGACCTTCACCAATTGCGCCTGATGGCAACTACTAAGTCCTTAACAAAAGGCACTTTCTATCATGCTTACCTGCGGCTTCTATACACAGTTATCCCACCTGGGAGTTATGGCAAGATTGGCCACACTTAGTGCCCCAAAGAAATGGCTGGCATTCAGTGAGTCTGCTCTGCTGCCAAGATAACAGCATTTTCATTTTAGTGAAATGCATATAAATATTACTTTTCACTTCTCTAGACACTGGCAACCTCTTGTTCAATGGGGTATAAAACCTGTTGGCCTGCGCTGCAAGCCTGATATTACATTAAATAAAAAGGGAAAAACTTCAGACACTTCTGCTTAATAGTTGGGGTTTGGTGGTGGGGGCTTCTGAGTGAATCATTTTTCCTAGGTGCAAAGGAAGTCTAACCCACAGATCCAAATCTAGGTTTCTTAGGGAAAAACAAACAAACAATGAAAAACCAAGTTCTGTTGAAAGTATCTGCTGGCCTGTTTCTCACTTCTGAGTTTTCTAACACAGCAACTTACGTGGCCTCCCTGGGAACACCTCTCAACCTTTCCCCCTCGACTTTTCAAAGGCTTTCTTCTTCATCCTCATCAGTAGCAGCCTCGTTACCACCACCCTTTGCCACTGGTTAAAAATAAACCCGTGGATCCACACTGCACAGAATTTCGATGCTTCCCCGGGCTGTGGATTTCCTGCATGCCTCCTCTGTGCTGTCTGTAACCATCTGGAAGGTGTAGTCTAGGTAAGTTTGCCATCAGAGTCTTTGAGGATGGAGACTAACTTAGCACCATGCAGGGTGAAACCTCTAGAGGAACTGATGTGACCCAAACTCCAGCCAGGGACACTTTGTGATGAGGAGGTGTCTATGTGAATAAACATCGTTTCTCATGCCCTTTTAATTCGATGTGCATAATCATGGCAAGGTTTTGGCTAGAGATCGTCCCGCCTGGCATTTTCCACCCCTATGTGAATGCCTCCAAAATACCCTGAAGGTTTCTCTTGGAGGACCAAAATGTCTGTCCTCAAGAGCTGGGGTTCAGGCTTTCAGAGTTGCTGGGAAAGATTGTTTTTAACGCATTGAAGCTCTGGGGTGTGACTTCCTTAAGCGCCCAAAGCAGTGTGGCTCCCTCAAGCTGCTCCCTCTAAATACCAAGGAAAATTCCCTGCTCTCGCCATCTGACGTGTTCTCGTGAATCATACTCGCCAGCCAAGCTTGGGTCTAAATGTCACCCACATGCTGACTACATAAGCAACACCGAACACTCTGCTCCAAGGGTGAGGCTCGCATTAGTACTGTGATCTGAAATTTCTTTGGAAGTAGGGGTTTTTAACTCTATGAGAACAAAACTTCCTATTTTAAAACTGTTAACAAGAAAATGAAGAGCATTACCAAAACCAAGGTGATTTTATGCACCCTGGGCATCCCTGCAATAATGACAGTGGCTCTCATGCACTGACAGAACCCCTGTGCCCCTTCTCAAGCTGCTGGATCAGCCTGGCCAGCACTCCGTTTGTACTTTGCCTTTGAACCAACTGATTTTGCTGAATGTTGCCTTTCTAAGGAAGAGTGAAGGAACTTCCATTTTCTGATGGCTGGAGTTAATTTTTGATCTGTAATATCACCCTGTTATATTCTGAGTGAGGCTAACTTGTCAAATCAGTCTTGCTGGCAGAAGGTTTTTTTTTTTTTTTTTCTTTGTAGTGCTGGGGATTGAACCCAGGGCCTTGTGCATGCGAGGCAGGCACCCTACCAAATGAGCTATATCCCCAGCCTTGGTAGAAGGATTTTTATGATCATTTGTCCAGCTAAGCAAGATGCTGTCATCTTTAAATGAAAAGAAACAAAATCTTAAAAAACAAACAAAAAACTAAACTAGATACATCTCTACCAGTTAGGCAATGACTAGACAAACTAATATATTTATACTATGGAATACTATGTAGCAGTTAAATCAAATGAGCTAGGTCTCTCTGTAACAATGTGAACCGATCTCCCAGATCTATTGTCTAATGAACAATTCACAGAATGAAACATAAACGAGAATGATATTTATGTTGAAAACAGAACCAACCGCTCCGCCACTCCAACAAAATAGTAAGAGGGCTTTTCTCTAGATGGATTTGTAAGTAAAATACTTCTGGGGAAGTGTGGGGACATAAGTCTCAGAGATGAAAGTGAAAGGAGACGTTTAACCTTATCTGAAAAGATTTAAGTTTAAAAAAGTGGATTCATACATTTTCTATATAATCCAAATGACCATGAAGCCTGACTGAAAACATCTGGTTACATTTCAGCTGCTTCATGAGCTGCCTTTGGACGGAGGGCCTGTGCATTTGGAGCAACTGAGGCACAGCTGCCATATCTGATGATAAATGGGCTGTCTGCAGTTTCTTTAGTGACCTGCCAAGTAGAAGGTGTCACTGTAACTAAAAAGACACCGACTGCCATCTCAAGGCATTGATGTATACCAAGTTTTTGTCCCACCCATTAAGGCTTTTAAATTCTAAACAATCTTTGATGGTTGGGTATGGAATTCTGATATTAAAATACTATGTTTAAAGTGTACAAATATTCATGTCCTAAAACCTAAATAGTATTCATTTTAAAACAAGGTTATCTCCTTACTTGTCTATCAATTTCTTCATTCTGACTCAAAAATTCCTTATTGTGCGGCAACTATCTGCACATATACCGGTGGTGTGTGCCAGGTGGTGAAGACCCCAGTGAGGCTCTGGTCCTATCTTGTTGGTTATGCTGCATAAACGAATAACTCCTAAGTTTCAGGAGCTAAACACGACAAATACATCTTTCCTACTCTTCCCTTTGGGCCCTCCGGATGGAGCCATCCTTATCTGGAACAGAGCCAGTCTTACCGCAGAAGAAAAAGGATTGGGACGACTCAGTGGCTCTCAAATCTCTGACTTGGGAAATGCCACCATTATTTCATTGGCCCAAGCAGGACATGTGGCCATGCTGAAATCAGCGAGGCAGAGCAGCAACTATTTTTTTTTTTTTTTTTTTTTTTTTTTTTTTTTTTTTTTTCCTCTTTTTAGAAGATGGAGATTTATTCCCCTCCCCTTGAATGCAGGCTGGACTTAATGACTGATGTATAAGCAATAGAGTAAAGGTAGTATGACCTCCAAGACTGGGTCATGAAAGGCAGCGTGGCTTCCTCCTTGCTCTCTCTTGGATCATTTGCTCTGGAAGAAGCCAGGTCCCTAATCTGAGGACACTCAGGTAGCCCAAGACAGAAGTCCTACTTCAAGGACTCGATGTCTCTCCTGCCAACGGCCAGCCAGGAATTGAGGCCTTTTGCCAACAAACACATGAGTACCCCGTTTTGGAACTCCATCTCCATTCTGTCCAGCCTTCAGATGACTTAACTTCTGCCAAAGCCTCAAATGTAACCTCATGAGAGATCTGGATCCACAATTATCCAGAGAGGCTGCTTCTACTCTTTTGAACCTCCAGAATCCAAGGAATAATAAATGTTCATTGTTTTAAACTATTATATTTTGGGATGATTTGTTTATAGCAGCTTAAGTAATGTAGAGAAAAGGCAAGGGGACATAAATTTCAGTATAATGATAATTGCTTTAAGTGGAGGGAAGGGAATGCCATTATCCAGGGGAACACACACCCTTCAGAGATCGCGGTGATGTTTTGTTTTTGATTTGGGTAGCAAGACACATGAGTATTTACTTTGCTGATTTTTTTTTAAATCCTATACTACACATACATACATATTTTGTATAAATGTATTTTACATTTATTATATATACATGTTATTTTTAAAAAGCATGATCAGAGACAGAGAAGGAGACTCAAGGGGTAAACTTCATGCCAGGTAGGAAATGAGTGAGACTTTGGAGAGCAGGTAGCAATTTTGAGAGCTGGGCTGACAGGAGTATTGCTGGACTGCATCGAGTGTCCAGCTGGGTACGTAGACCACGGCGGCGGACTAGCAGCTGCCTGTCAAGCTGGAAAACTTCCCTTCTGCCACGCCTGGTGCTCCAGGTTAGCACATGTAGAACCCAAAGGATCAAACTGCGCTCAAGTGTCAGGTCTTGTGCAAAGTTCTCAAGGTGGGTCCCCCTGTCTACCTCCTGTTGGGTGGATGTTTCCTTCTCTTGTGCTTTTACCGAAATATACACAATGCCAATTGCGAACATCTGTCGCACTTACCGTGTGTCAGAGGCACTGTACTAGTGGTCCTCTGCATAATTCCATTCATTCTTTACCACCAGCCTGCAGAGCAAGCATTCCTATTATCCCTGTTTTGTGAAAGAGGTTATCGTGGTCACAGTGGGACCAGGATCCGTTTGACTCTGCAGTCTCTGGGTACGACCATCCCTCTGCACGGCCTCCTAAGTGATGAGGATCTGGCCTCCTTTGCAGTAGATGGTGGTGATGACTTCACATGCTGGTGGCCCTGCCAGACTGTGAGCTGTTAGATGCTTTGGATCTGTCTTAACTTTGTGTTCTGGCACTGGCTCAATGTAATGAATGATTGAAGGAGTGTTGGGTGATGACGTGGGATTTTCTGTTGGTTACAATTCTGTATTCCCCCTTGTAGTGTGTTGGCACTCTTTTCCCATACCATCTAGGATCCCTTTCCAGTTTCACAGGTCCCTGTACCCACATTGCTTTCATTCCAAGGGCCAGCCATGTCGGAATGACAGAAGTATCTGCAAATTTGTGTCCTCCCTGGGGTAGCCTGTGACCAGTGACGGATGGCTGTGTGGCTGTAAATAGTCCAGCTCCTTTGCCCCTGACTGGAACAACTCCAAGGCACAAATACACTCTCCAGAGCCTCTCATGTGGCGTCAAGCCAACGGGAACTTATTTATCTGGTAGGTTGTTATGGTTTAGATGATGGGGTGTCCCCTAAAAGTTCATGTGTGAGACAATGCAAGAATGTTCAGAGGTGACATGATGAGATTATGAGAGGTGTAACCGAATCAGTGGATCAATCCACTGACATGGATCAACTGGGCAGTAGCTGTAGGCAAGTAGGGGGTGGCTGGAGGAGATAGGTCCTTTGGGGTTTATATTTTGTCCCTGGTGAGTGGAACTCTTCCTCGAGCAGCAACTATTTTGAATGATATTATCATTTGCAGCGACCCTCTGGAAGCTCAGTGTCTACTAAGATTTTCTATCTCTCCATGGAGAACAGAATGGGTTAAAAAACCTCCAACTTGGAAAACTTGGAGATGTAAGCTCGACTGGAAAGAGTTTCAAGTTGGTGGTGCCAAATAAAACCATCCGTGTTTTAGATATCACGCTGACTTGGCAGCAGTGAAGTGGTAACAAACAACCTCAAAATCCCCTTGGCTTTCCACCATGTTTATTTCTGCTATGTGTTATATGCCAGTGGCTACCCAGTAGAGCGCCTGTCTGCTCCTTCCAGGACCAAAGGATGAAAGGACAACTGCTGGGTGGGACACCCATTCTCATGGCAGAGGAACAGAAAATCAAGAGGTAGCACTGAGCAAGCAAGCTGTTCATCCTTGCAAATGGCAGGCAGTCTGCTCCATGGAGGCTGCTCTGCTTCTGGGGAGGAGGGGAAGTTCACAGGGCAACATAGGGGACCTATGATCCTCTTATAGCTGAGGGTGTGAGTCCAGGGAGACTGTAATGTAATCTTCCACAGATATTGTTTTATTTTTTTATTTAGGAGTTCACAGAAATTTTTGTTTCAAGAATAAATATTTGTTTCCTATTTATCACACTCTGAGAAAAAAAATCATTCAACTCTTCAGCTTCTCTGTCCATTCAGTTAAGTGTGCTGGTCACTTTAACTTGAGGAGAACCCTGAGAAGAAGAATCTTGTCAGGAAAGTCTCACATTTTTAAAAAATGCTATTTAAAAAAATTTTTATTTTAATTGTAGTAGTTTTGGACTCACAAGTTGTAAAATTAGTGCAGAGAGTTCCCATGGACCCTCACCCCATTTCCTCCACTGACAACATCTCACACGATTGTAGTACTTGGTCAAAACCCAGAAAAAGACATTGTTGCCAGGCTGTGAATGGACCTCATGCGGATTCCACCAGTTTTCGCACATGCTTATTGTGTGTGTGTGTGTTTGTGTGCGTGTGTGCACAGTTCTGTGGGGTTCTGCCACGTTTATACTCATGATCCAGGCTGATCCAGCAGCACCAAGAGGTTCCCACAGACTTCCCCCTCACGGTCTTCCCTCCCCATCCCTAACCCCTGGCACCCACTGATCTGTTCACTGTCAAAGTTTTATAGCATTTTTAGCACCAAATAGTGTTCAAGCTAATTACAGATTTGGTTGGTGCCAATGCCACAGTTTGAAAGGAAAATAAAATAGGAATATGATACGCATCTTAATTACATGGGTCCCTGCCAGCTCTCCACAAGGTTACGTGTCTCCTAAAAAATTCATGGCCAAGTTTACGAGCCTCTCTGAGCACAAGTCAGAGATAAAAGGAAACACATTTATTTGAGAGTCTCCAAGACCCTGTCATCTTTGCTTAATCTCAGACAGAACTGGGTTATTTGGGGAGGTGACCTGCCTGGGATAGTCTGGGACAAATTTTGAAGACTAATAACTGGGAGTAGTTAGATAATATGCCTGAGATTCTGTGCTTGTTTTTTGTCATGGACTTGAAAAAGTGTAACATTATTTGCAAGGAGGCCGATTTTCATGCCTCACCTAATGCTGGAAGGTTCCCCAGCAGCTGGTAGTTGTTCATCTGCTTAAACACACAGAGGAGGCAGAAGGTGTGACCCTGTCCTTTTGTATCTGAGAAGGCCACCTGGGCAGGGTGGTTTTTTTTAGGTATCTGTGATTCCTTCATGCAGATCACTCATTGCTCCCAGGAAATATTTCCCAAAAGTAACCCCTCTTGACCACACAAGGAGAAATTCACTTCCTGATTTCAATGATCTTCTTGGTTATAATCTCACTTCAAAAACTATACACCTTCTGGTACAACTATTAATTATTTTATTTATTTGTTATTAATTTCCAATTGTTTTCGCCTGTTTACATAGGCAAATCATATTCATTGTAAAAACAAGAATTGGTTTTGTTGAATTTGCATAACTTATAGTTCAGCTGAAAGAAACACATCTGCCTTAATGTTTTGGTATATTTCATTCAACAGAGATCTGAGGAGGAGAGAGGGAGGCTGGGAGATGTCCTCTTAAGGATTATACTGAATAGACTGGTCTGTAGCTTGCTTGCTTTCTTTCTCTCTCTCTCTCTCTCTCTCTCTCTCTCTCTTTCTTTCTTTCTCTTTCTCTCTCTCTTTCTTTCTTTCTTTTTTTAACCTAACCATTCATCTTAAACATCTCTCCACGTCATTACCACAAAGCGATATCACACTTTACTGTGTGATGCTTCAGCATATGGACATGCTGTGATCTTTAGCCAATCCCTGGTTCCTAGAACTTTAGGTTATTTCCAGTTTTTCACTGTTTCAAACGACACTACCACAAGCAGCTATGCACACGCTGCGAGTTAGGAAAAAAGCCAGAAGTGGAAATCTTGGGACAAACAGATGAACGATAAATATTAGATTTAAGAGCTCTCCATTCACTGTAAGGCAGGGTCTGTTTTGATGGAGCCGCGCTGGTTGTGCATTTGGATGGGTGCTGAGCCTTCTGGGCAGACTTGACAGCAGCCAGCTTTCTACCCTAGCTATAAAGTGAAGGGTCAGCTCCTGGGTTTCCTGATTTCTCAGGTCATGGCATCTGGGCACCACACAGGCCGCCCCATCCACTCAGTGATCATTCAAAACCTCCACGAACTGATGGGTGGACACTTCTTCCTTCCAAGGGCAGTGAGCACCTCACTCCTCAAGGGTTTATTGTTCTTATTGATAACTCTTCATTCCTTTCTAAAACTGGGACTCAAGAAATAGTGATGATTTCATCTTTTATTGGCGGTGGGAGGGGACAGGGACTCTTCAAGCATTTATCAGTTGAGGATGGTTGGTCTAAAGTCACACAAGCAGCAGAACGTCTTACAAATTAAATACACACCCACACCCACACACACACACACACGTGTGTTTCTAGTCTGCCTGTTTTTCCTGGGCACCTGGTTTTATGCTAATGCACTGGATTAGGTTCTACAGATGTGACTGGGTTTAAAGACCCTCCACCTTGGCCTTCACTTGTGAGAAGCACTGTCCCAAGGACAGTAGCAATGCCCTTCAGCCTTGGCCTCTTCTGCATCAAACTTGGCACCTTCCTTCCTCCTTTCTGTCCAGGCATCTCTGCACCTGTGTGGCTGTGCGTTGGGGGGGGGGGGGAGCTGCCCCTCCTTCCCCTCTCCCTCCTTTCCCTTAAACAACAGGAGGTCACACTACGGCACTTTCCTCCAACTGTGACTTAAACTGCATCCCAAGATGCCTCCAGAACTCAATCTAAAGAAGACTAACAAAAAGAGTAGTGCTTGTTGAGATGCCCCCCCGCCCCCAGACCTCCAGCCCCACATCTTAACCCAATGGCATTATTTGTTCAGCTTCTATAAGAATTTGAAGTCTGCCCTGAGGGTGGCAGGAACCTACTGTGCAATTCTGAAATTCATTTTTCCTGGTTTTTTTTCCCCCACCACGTAAAACAAATATCTAACATAGTCTTTGTGCATATGCTAATATTTCTACCTGTATCAAACAGTTATGTTAACAATAAAGGCAGAAAAATTCACGCTGTTCACCATGATACATGTTTTCTCATCGGCACGCACTTCTCTCTGCAGAGGGGCGCTTATGGAGTGGAGGCTGGAATGAGGAGGAGAGAATTGTGGTGTTTAGCTGCATTTGCAAATAGACCTCTAGGGATAATGCTCTTTTGATTGGAGGAGACAGAATTACTACAGCTGCTAGTATTCTAAAAATTATATTTGTTTCCTGTTAACCAGTTTAGCCTTAGAAAAATTCAATACTTAAAGGGAAAGGAGAATTACGACAAAATCAAATGGTTGCCTGGGGGCCTGTGTAACACACTTGAAGGTCGCACACTCCACCTGTATGCCCAGGGCTTGGGAAGAGATGCCCATCAATTCTGAAAGGATGCTGTCAAAGGGAGAAGGAGGAGGAAGGGAGGCCAGGTAAATTTAGGTTCACCCAGTGTCCAAAGGGCTTGCATTATTTTTCTTTATCTTGCAGTAGGGTCATGGGAGGTCAAAAGACAGTCGCTGGTTTAAAAACAAAACAAAAATAAACAGAGACACAGGAAAGTAATTTAACTAGAATTCACAGTTAATGTTATGGTTTGCCCTGCCCCCCAAAGCCTCATGCGTACTGGGGTTCAATCCCCGGAATAGCAGTGTTCGGAGGTGGGGCTTTGGGGGCGTGACTGGATCTTGAGGGCCTCATAGTGGATTAATCCACTGATGGATTCATAGGTAAAGGGACCATTGGGAGGTGGTGGAAACTGAAGGAGACAGATGGAATCCAGTTGAGGGCTTGAGTCCTTGTGGGGGTGTCCTTAGGGACTCTATCTTGGACCTGGCCCCTTCCTCTTTATCTTTTCCTCTCTGCTTCCTGGCTGCCCGGAGGCGAGCAAGCTTTCCTCTGCCACACCTTCCACTGTGATGTTTCCGCCTCACCTTAGGCCTAAAAGCAAGTCCTGCTGACCATGGACTGAAACCTCTGAAACCAGGAGGCAAAATAAACCTTTCCTTCTGTAAGTTAGTTTCACCAGGTGTTTGTCCCAGTGATGGAAAACCGACGAATGAAGCTAGTAAACCGTGAGATCAGGACCTCGAAACACAGCTGTGACTTAATTAACGGGTCTGACCAGGCTAGATGCTTAGCCAACGGAGGAAGCTGGAAACATGGGGCCACAGCACTCCTTCTGCGATCAGGATAAATAGTGATGCACAGTATTGATGCCCTCCCCCCACTAACTCAAATGCACACAGCGCAGAAGGTATTTCCCCCCAAGAACAACAAAAGAGATAAAATGTAAAGAAGCAGCCTATTTTGATATGGAAATAAATGATAATGACATCTTTACTATTTCTGAATTTCTATCCCTACTCTTGTGGCAGTAGAAAGACAGATACCCTTTAATTCCACTAGAGGGGAATCGAATGACATCAGGATGCAAGTCAGAAGCGTTCAAGTTTGTCACCACTAGAGCAGAGAGGAACCCTGCTGTCACTGCACTTCCCAGGAATGGGGATTTCAGAGTGTTCATCCCTCCACCCCTTTTACATCCGGCTTCTCTACAGAGGTTAAATCAGGCTGAAGTGTTGTTCACACCCTCCATGATAAGGGCGACTGGAACGTTCTCCTCTTTCTGGAAAGGGTTTTTTTTTTTTTTTTTTTTTTTGTATCATTCTTTGTCAAGTCCACAGTATTTGACAGCAAACCCAATGTGACATCACAAAGAACTGAACTGGCATCCACACGTGGATATGCTCTGCACCCACGGAAATTTCAGCAGGAAGGTGGTTTGTGATACAAAACCTCAAGGGAGCCTTTCTCACGCTCTGCAGGAAGATGAAGGGCTTGCTCCTCATGAACATCCATGCTCCAGCTCGGCGCCAACAGAGACTTCTGGAATGGTGGAGAAGCTCTGCATCTGCACCGTCAAAGGCTGCAGTCGTCAGCGACCTGTGGCTACTGAGCCCCTGGAAGGAGGAGCTGGGTTTTCTAATTTTCCTTTACCTTTAATTCACTTAAATTCTAAGAGACACAGGAGGCTCGTGTACTCTGCTGGACGACGCAGACTGAGGAGTCCTGTCTCGGCAACTCCTGTCTGTTCGAGTCTGGGATCCCTTTTCCCTACGCCTTCGCCAAAGTGCCAAGATGGCAGAGGTGGGCTGGGAGGGGATGTCCCACTCTGGAGGTGACTGCAGAATCACTGGCTGGGGTAGCCTCTCCCAAACTCGCCCTTTCACACCAACCCCGCTTCACCGGCCCGAGCCAGGCCTCAGAGCGGCGTCTGCCATCGCTTGGTGGCGACCTTCCCCACGTGCCAGACTGTCCCCATCAGATGACGCTTCTCAATTCACTCCCTGGCCTGGTTTACTCCCTCTCTCAAAACCCTCAAGTGGCTCCCTGTTGCCTACCTGGTCCAGACACAATCGAATCGTCCAACTGCCTTACCCACTGCAGGATCCCACAAACCTGCCTTGGTGTCTTACTGCACATCCCCCAACCTTGAATTGGGAAAGGCATCTCCCCTCCCTACATGGTGTCTGTAGGCCCTGGCTCAAGGCCCTCTCCACATTGCCTCTGTCCTGGGGCTCCTGACGGCCTCCGCCCAGTCCTCCTCTTGTTACTCCACAGCCTGTATGGGCCATATTTACCATTTTCTAAAGGTTTATGAAGGCTCTTTGTTGTTTGTTTTCTGAACACATCCTTTATTTGTCCCCACCTCAGGGCCTTTGTGCTTGCTGTCCCTCTGCCTAGAACCAGGCACTCTAGCTCTTCATAAGGATGCCTGGCTTGTCATTCAGGACTCAGCTCAGTGTTCCCCCAGATGCTTCCCCTCATCCTTCCATTGAAGGAACCCTCCAGATCATCTTCACTCCAGGACCTTAATATTTCTTTGTATCGCTTAATCTGAAATTATCTTTCTTATTTCATTTCTGTGTTAATTCTGCATTTTTTTTCTTTGCAATGCAAATTCCATAGGTAGAGAGGACCTTGTCTGCCTAGTCCCCAGCAGACCCTCTCCAGAACAGGGCTTTCACAGAAAGCGGGCCCTTCCTGAGCACCCGTGGGGTAAAGGAACCCCCTCTTCTCTTCCAATGGACTACACACAGTGATTGACCAGAGACCCTACCCATCTCAGATCTTTGGGGACGTCATTACAAGTTTGCTGAAGATCATGACAATAGTGATATTTAACCCAACTATAGCCTTCAATGGATGGATATTCCTGGGTGACTTCCCAAGAAATGAAGTGACATTGAAAATTAGCCTTCAGAGGTCTCCAGAGAGACCTCTTACCTGTTGATCTGTCTCTTTAAAAAGTCTGCCTCCCACCTAGGCAGCACCTATCAGGCTGAGGTCAATACTCAAGGATGGAGTAAAGGAATGCCTGTATCATTACCCCTTTAGGAAAATTCTAGAACTTTCATTCCACAAGTGATCACCTGGGTTTTCAGATGTAAAGAGGGAGAACCCTGACATCTACCAAAGGAAGGGGAGGCGGCAAGGTTTTTATGCCAGGAGAGGACAGGGCGGGCTGTGTTGGTGTCTGGCCTCCGGGATGGGAAGAGAAGACCGAGCAGGCTGCTGAGCTGGCAGCACGCTGCCTCACAAATCGCCAGTTCCCTGGGGAAGGTCAGCGTCCTCAAGCGTATGGAGCTCATCACCTGACAAGTGTCACTCTCTTATTTCTGGGGGACGTCAGTTTCCACATTAGAATGAAACACATGGTTCTAAGGAAGGTAAGCATCACGGGTCAAGTCTTACTACAATTCACTTAAAAAAAATCTTTTCATACTGCGATTATATTCTTGAGCACGGATTAAATGCAGGGAGCCATTTTCCGGGCGTTCCATCTGGTCTGCTGGGCTACGATTTCAGCTGTAAACATATCTGTTTGTAATCAGCTTTCCTCTGTTATTGTTAATCTCATTTCTCAGATTAAGGAGGGAGAGGGCCATTGTCTGCGTGCAATTAACTATGAACAACTGGGTATTCAGGAGGGGTCTGCAGGAAGGCGCCTAGTGACTGAGTTATCATCCTCCTTATTTTTAAGACCCGTTTCCAAAGGCTTAGTTGCAAAGCTCTGCTAAGGTTTTACACAGACAGTACATCCAAAGATCAGAAGTTATTTTGATACATACAAACATGGCTTCCAATGAGAGTTTCCAGATGGTATCTGGAACCAACATGCACCTACAGGAGGAGCTACAGGTATCGCACCCCAAACTGCATTCCACTCCATCAATGGAGCATATCTTTTAAAGAATGTATTCTCTTAACTCCCACTCAAGAACCACAGACATTGTAAACAAATCTGGTTTTAGAGGAAACACAAAAAGATTTCTACTTTCTTTTTGGTACTGGGGATTGAACCCAAAAGTGCTTAACTGAGCCACATCCCCAGCCCTTTTAATTATTTTATTTTGAGACAGGGTTTCACTAGGTTGTTTAAGCCTTGCTAAGTTGTTGAGGCTGGCCTCGAACCTACAATCCTCCTGTGATTAGCCAGTGGGATTGCAGGCATGCACTACTGCGCCCTGCAAGATTTCTACTCTGTAAGTGGAACAAATGAACTTCCTGTTGAATACTAGGTGATCACACAGGTGGAAGGAATTAATCGACTGCATCGGGTTTTACAATAGCAAACTGAAAGTATGTCTTTAAGCAGAAAGAATAGGAGGAAATAGGGTCTGTAGTTCTCTGGAAAAGAAACAATTACATTTTTAAATGCCTCCACAGATAAAATCATGTTGATCTGCTTTCAACAGAAATACTTAAAGGCACGCCTGAATTCCAAATATTACTGTGTTTATAAGAAAATGTCATTTAATGAGACTCAACTACCCAGTCATTCTCTTGGGTTGGTTCTGTCAGATCCCTGAAGTTCCAAGATTTTATTGACTGGAACAGTTCAATTAATCCCAAATCCCAGGAACAGAAGGAAGCCTCTCTTCTCAGTGAACATCCAGGTCAACCTGAGTCTCCTTGACGTTCAGTTCCTCTGAATATCGGCTCTGAAGAGTTGACAGGGGTCAGGAGCAGATGCATATGCTAGAACTAAGTCATCAGAAGAGCCTGATGATGGATAAAGACTTATTTTTACCCTGTTGCCAGAGGACAACTTCATCATGGAACTTCAGAGCTGAGTTATTTTCAGATGCTCCATGATAAAATGTATTCCAAGCCTCAAGGCTATTTTGTTAGCTGCAAGACAGATCTATTTCCCCATACAAAACACACACGGAAGAGTTAAGAAAGGCCGGGCAGCAATTTTGGCTCTCCAGGGACAGAGGACGATCCATGTTTGCGTACTTCCTGTGGACGGCTGATCGTGAGCTATCTGGACGGCACATAAACCATGCTTGGGGTCCACGGGGCCATTCAAAATGCACCCACTTTGGCTTCTCAGAGTCTCCCAGCCACTGCTGCAGGGTTCTGACCAAAACCCATGGCTCTGCTCCTTTTTTTCCCCTTCTGAATAGATATCTGGTTTCTGTTGGAACGACAATGGGTCTAGGTGACAAAACACACTTCCCAGACTCTCCTACAGCTACAGGAGGCCAGGGGACAGAGCTCTGGCCACGCAGATCTCAGTGCGAGTCTGCCAGGCTGCTGCCCCACACTCCGCCACCCTTGTCCTCTGCCACCCCCAGGGTGAAGCCGCTGTCTCCTGGCCAATGACAACCCTACCCCCCTCTTCAGAACTGGAGGCTTTTGGCAACTAAAACAGGGAGCAGGAGTCTTCATAAAATATCAAAAGAGTAGCCCCCCACACCCCAGCGGAGGCTGTCACCCGAGTGGCTGGGTGGACCTGTGGGTTTCATGGTTTTTGCTGATAGAGGCAGGATGGACAGTTTTGCTCACTGCTATTCGCAGGACAGGGTGACATAGCTGGCTGAGGAGAGGCTGTTCCCTGAGAGTTGAACAATGCACTTAGCATGGGTCACATATTTAAGGGTCTGTGCTACGTGTGACCCCACAGTGGGCATTTAAGGGAACACAGGACAGTCTTGTGACTGACTTGAAGCTTTTATAAAAATCACCCCCAAGTGCCCGTTTTCTTAGATGTTCTGGGCTATTCCTAAGCAACAACCTCTAGCATCTAAATCTAGTCCTCCGCATCACTGTGATCAGGAAGGCAAAGAACCAGGAGGAACAAGCTTCCCCCTGGAGGCAGGTGGCTCCACTTGCCCATTTCCTGCCTCCTTCCCTCCCTTTCAAAGGCTTACAAGAGATGAACAACCCTCTTCAAACATGTGCCTAATGAGGTTTTGCCTTGGGCAGCGAGTCGGGGAGAGAGAAGGGCTTGGTTTCAACCCAGCTGGGCTTTGCCAAGACCCGAGGCTGAGAGGCCTGCGCCCGGTTTCCATCCCTCAAAGGCTCTCATTGCACAGGCAGAGATAATGATATTCATTGGAGGGGCATATCATGCCTTGCTGTTGCATATACAAACCAGCCTTAATGGATATTTTTTGAAACTTCCCACAGGGAAAATAGGCCATGTGAGATTGCCAGGTGGCCAACTGTCACTTCCTCCCAGGGAAAAAACCCAAGAGCCCTACTTAGGTGGAGCCAGCTACTGTTAAAAGCTCCTAATGCTTCTGTCTGCACATTTGGCTTTAGAGTTTCCCCAAACCTACAGACACTTGGAGGGGTTGGTGCCTGCCAGAATCACAGGCCCACCACGGAAAAGCTCATGCAGAGGATGGCGGAGACAGAGGGAGGAGGCAGACGCTGGTGTGTTCTTTCTGTAACCAGCTCTAACTTCATATCCAATGGTCTTGAGAGAGACTGAGGCAAGAACCGCAGCACTTCTGCACTCTGCAAGTCTATCTTCCTGCCCCTCCGTTCCCCATCTGACTTAGTCCACCAGAGGAAACTGCCCAGAGAATGAGATTTAAAACAAACAAAACAACAACAAAAACCCATAACCTCAGTTTCTCAGCTTGTGAGGGAACACTATGTGGTATTTGGAGCTAATTATGCTCAGTGGGATCAGTTTCACAAATATGGTCCTCACTCTTTACCTATTTCCCAGGGAAACTCTAAAGATCCTAGAAATAAAGAGAACCATGAAGATGGATGATAGATGGATGGATGAATAGATGGATGGAGGGGGAGAAGAGGAGGCAGGGACAAAGATACCTGAGGAAGTGTTGGGACAGTCACCTAGTTGTAATTCTCCTCTTTAGACATGCAGCAAAGAACTACATCTAACCATGGCCAAGTCCAGCAGAATGCAGGTGTGTACTACAGAAGGGAACATGTCCTAGAATCAAAATGACTGAGTCACAGATTTTTTTTCATTCAAATGCATGAGTAAGTCTCAAATACTGCACCTCATCATTACCGGATGTCTGCTGCTTACCTTTGAGAGAGCCGGTACTTTCTCAAAACTGCACCTGGCATTAAAGTTTTTTAAACCAGGATTTTTCAAATTGTGAGTGTGTATGTGGTTTTTTTTTAAAGTTCCAATGATAGGCCTCAAAACTAATCTTTTTAATATATAAATTAAATACTTGTGATTTATAGAGAGAGTTTAGGCGGAGACTAAAGATTGTACCTACATGAACGCAGGAATAGATATGTGGAACCCAAGTAATCTTAATGTCTCCAGGCCAAGACTCTTTCAATAGTGGACTGAAGAGTGAAGTTATCCCTGACTTAGAAATGAACGTGGTTCCTGCTTCCTCTGATTCTACTCAAATAGGGGACCACATTGAGCCAACGAAACTTTGATGACAAAAAGCATTTCTGACAACAGAATGATCTTGAAAAGGGAGCCTCCTGCCTCTGGGTATGACAAAAATCTCAGCAAGTTTCAAACACCCGGTGAGGAATTTCTTGCTCATTGCAAGGTAGGAAGTTCCTATTGTTCCAGACAGTCATAAAAGTGCTTTATTTCCCAATGTCCTTTCTCCACGTTCATTCCGACTTTGTAACAGCAGACGCAGTGGTCAGCCAACAGTTCCATGGAGTGCTGACCCAATTTCAATACAGCTTTTAAAGAGTGAGAGTGAATCAAGTGCCCGCTTGTTGCCACAGCCAGGATGCTGCCTTTGGTTTCTTCCATACTTGGATCTGGGTTTCTGTAGCTGGAGGCCAGCCCACGCAGAATCCACCAGAATGGAAGGAACAGGCCCCATTAGGGACACATTTTGGCCTGTTTCCCCTGGTTCATCATCAAATTTGCTTTCTGTTTGATCTCAGTGGCCCTGTAATCCTCCGCCTTTGGTATCAATGAAGCTGGTATAAGATAACAACATGAGCCATCTGGTGGCAGAGAGGCCAGAGCCCTTCTGGAGAATAGAGTGAGGCTTCAGCCTCAGCCAATGAGCCAGGAAGAGCAAAAGCCTGAAACTAGACAATGAACACACAGAAAACAGATCGACCCCAGGTAGGTCAAAAAGCATGAAACTGACCAGAGATTCCACTATTAAAACCCAGGCCATCATCTTGTCTCCACCAGACCCTGAGACGAAACAGCTCCCTGGACATCTGCCTCCTCTGATCTTGGTCTCTTAGCATTTTTCATTAGGACAAGACTGAAAATGACATGTCATAATGCATTTCATGTCCCTTTTCCAGAGAGTGTGTGTTTTGAGTGTTCTGGGTTCCTCCGAATTATAAATGAGCAACTTATTTATTTTTAATCCTGCAAGCTGTTCAACTCTGCGCCCCTTGTCTTTCTAAACCTCCAGCTGAGCCAGGAGAAAGCTAGGGCTCCTGCTTCCCCCCAGAACCTGACGGTGGCCCCTCCCCTGAAGCCCTCTGGCAGGTCCCTGTGCCTGGAGAGCTTTCTCCAGCCTCCCAGCCCCTCACCACCTACCCTCCAGCCCCTCAGTTCTTTCTCTCCCAGTTGGATTCCTCTGGAATAAAGGAGAAGGGCACTTAACACAACTGTAGCTGATTATTTGTGTGGTGATAGCCCAGAGCAAATTTGCCTCCTTAACATGTAGACTGCACCAAAGGGTTTCTACCATCTTGGGAATGTGCTCTGGTAGCAGGGACAGATTGGCCTGGGCACAGGCTGCAGCTCAGTCTTTGCTTAATTCCCAGGGGTGAGGAAGCAGCCCGCACCCCTGCCCTGGGCTTCACGCACTCTGTGCCTGCAGTGCCGAACCTGGTGCCTGGGCAACGGTGGATGCTCGCCCACAACGTGAACTGAATGGGTTCAGGAATCAGGAATGTGAACTCGGTGCTCCAGAGCGCCTTTGTGACTGTCCCACTCACTTTTCCCTTTGGACAGGATGTGCTCAAAGACATCCAGCTACCTGGTATTGAGGGAGAAGAATCGAAATCTTCTGGTTGAATGGATGACGTGCTTCCTGGCTTCGTTATTGGCAAGGGAGTAGGGGGCAAGGACCCAAGGGGCCACTTGAGTGTGATAAACTATTTCTACCTGGTGTGTAGATTTCTACAGATTTTTCTGTTTCATTTCATTCTTCCTAGAAGAATGTCATTCTTCATGATGTTCAGCAAGCACTGTGGTAATGTGCTAGGGCTCAGCGGAATGTCAGGTTGATCCCTCGGCGGCAGGGTGGCTATGAATTGCAAAATGATAAATCTGTTTTTCTCACCTTTGGAAACTGGGGTTCAGAGTAGTGATGCTTGTCTCATTGCTCAAACCTCCCCAAAAGGCTGAGCAAGGCAAATAGCAAGTTTCTACAGTTCTGGGTCAGTATGTAAAGCATGGAGTGTTTGAATCCGAGCAGCTTCACCCAGAGCTCCACCTCCTGTGTCCCCAAGCATGCTGTGGGATGGGGAGCCAGCACGACAGGAAGGGAACTCCTGCCTCCCGATGGAACACCCTTTCCATGGGCTGTGGCGGCATCTCTGGCCCAGCTTCTCTCCCCCTCCTAGAGCACATATATGCAGGCCTATATGCATATATGCATATATGCATATGCGAGTCACGGTGGGAGGTGATCAAACGGAGGTGTAAGTTATTCATTCTCTTTCAGGTTAGGAGGGTAGACAGCTTGTGAATGGGTTGCTTCAAAAATCCTTGTCAAGGCTGCCGTCCCACCGCTGCGTGCTTTCACCCAAGGGACAGGGCTACATATACGGTTCACTTCCCAGTTCTGATCCTTCATCCTCAAGTGCTCTCTTCAGAGCCCTGGAGAACACAGTCCCATCCCAGCAAACAATCCTGGTTGCCCACATCACATCCAACCTACTTGTCCCTCGCGTGCTAGGTGTGTGTGATTGTGCATGGTGGTCGTGGGCTTAGATGGCACAACAGTGAGACAGACAGCCCCTTCCTGATGATTACAGCATTGCTCCACAATGGGCCTCCATAGGATCATACTCCTTTCACAAGACACGGTAACACACACTCACTGAGGCTGCTGCTAGTTGAATGCTTGTGTTATACAGCTGCATGCAATTGAAACACAATGTCTTCATGGAAAAATCTGTAATACTTCAATCCTTAATCCCTCTCAGTGATGACAAAAAACATGTGCACACCTCCAAAGGAACTAAGAGGGGTAGGGGCATAAAAAGAGAAATGGATATTTAGGGAACACATGGCATCTGACATATTTGTTGGTCACTGTGACACCATAAGGTGACTATGATTCACTGACCTACTTTTCAGATGAGGAAACTAAGGTTCAGGGAGTTTAAGAATCTGCTGCTCGGGCTGGGATTGTGGTTCAGTGGTAGAGCATTTGCCTGGCATGTGTGAGGCACTGGGTTCAATTCTCTGCATCATGTAAATAGCTAGCTAGCTAGATAAAGGTATATTAAAAAAGAATCTTCTGTACTTCAGTTGTTCAGTGGTTGAGGAAGTGGGGATGCCAACAGGGAGGAAATAGTAACATTTTCAGAAACTCACCAGCAAGTTTGATAAATTATAATAATGTGAGAAACTAGAATAAAAGCAAAGTAACTTCCCAGAATTAAATTAGGTAATATACACTCAAAAGTGCTTAGATTCTTGTAGGTACTTCAAAAATATCAATTTCTATCTGGATTTTTCAAGAAGTCCTTTCCGAAACTTAAAAACATACTCTCCCCAATTTTTGAGATGTGTTTGTTAGATTATTTTGTTTGGGAGATAACATACAGGGAAACCTGTAATCATTTAAAAGTTATGCCCCCAAAAATGAACTGCCTAGGATTATGTATTAGGTTTAATAGTAGCCACTCCCCCCCCCCCCCCATGCACCAAATTCACGTCCATCCGGAATCTCAGAAGGTGACCTTTTTGGGAGATAGGGTCTATGCAGATGCAATTAGTTAAATTAATATGAGGTCGTGTGGGATTAGGGTGGATTAGGGTTGGCATCCTTATAGGATGAGGAAAGGACATGCAGACAGACAGAGAAAAAGCCACGTGATGACAGAGGCTGAGAAGGAAGTGATGTGGCATAAGCCAGGGACGCCAAGGACTGTTGGGGGCACCAGCAGCTGGAGGGGTGAGGAGGGGTTCCTCTCTGGAGGGCCAGGAGATCACAGCCTTGCCAACTGCTACACAGATTTCTAGGCTCAGAACTTGAGCGCGCAGTGCTGTTGTCTGGAGCTACCTGCTTGTGGTCCATTGTTGCAGCAGCTCCAGGAAACGGTGTGGAAGCAGATTCAGAATGGCGAAGCACCCCAACTAATGAAAGTATTTATAATACTGAGATCCACTTCTGTGCATCAGAAAGCTAAGCCTCTTCCCTGCTGTAGCGCGCTCAGCACGTGACTGCTAGCGGGTGCTCTCAACTCGGCGCTCAAGAGCCCGCATCAGGCTGGAGGACTCCCGCCGAGAACTCTAATTAACGGTCAAAGCTCCACTTGGTCTGCTGATGATGCACTAGTTACAGAGGTGAGGCAAGTCAGCGGTTGCATGTCAGATACACCAATAAACAGCTGCTAATTAGATGTGGGGGTAGGACTGGATGTTATCCTGAAAAGCCAAGCCATCCGTGCACACAACTGCAACTGGCATGTATTTGCCTAATTCCAAGCTTAATGTTCTATTCTTCCAAAATTAACATAATCAAGTTTAGTATACTTATGTTCAGAATATCAAATGAATAAACATGACTTTATACATACTCCATAGTTTCACAAATCTGTGAAGGAGAAACCCAATTATGACAATTTAAAAACAGAAAAGATAATTTTCTTCAACTGTCGGCAAGAAAAAACAGTTTTCTTCCCCTGGAAAAATTCACAATACCACAAATGAGATACTTATCTCTTCAGTTTCCATACAACTTAGCTAACGACAAAAAACCTCCAACAGAATCAGTGAAATATTTTCAATTGCACATATGAATTCTGAATTTATATAACATGGGAAATTCACAAGTATCAAAATGTTCTCAATGCAAACCAGTTATCTCCACTAATTCAGTTCCTCCCCAGTAGGACTAGCGCTTAGGCTAGCAGGCTATAAACAGATTCGGGAACCTGTATGTGTGCTATATTTACATATTATCAATGGCAGACTTCTCTCACTACCAGGATGATCTCTTAAGATCAGGTTACATAGAAACTCAGTCAATCCAACTGTTCATAATGCCACTTGCATGTTTAAAATATTTGCTATTTTTCCATTTGCACCTGCTTAAAATAAAACAATTACTCTTATAAATCAAGTCAGATATATATCTGTATCTATATTTATATCTATATCTGTATAAGACCCAGATGCAAAACAGGCCAAAGATTTGAATGGATATTCTCCAATGATCAATAAAACATGTGAAAATACTCAACAGAAAAATACAAATCAAAACCGTGATGAGATACCCCTCCCCACCCACCAACACACCTAGAATCAAGTGGATCTGTGATAATAAGTGTTAGAAGAGAGGTGGAAAAACTGGAACCCTCATACATTGTTAGTGGGACTGCAAAATAGTACAGCCACTTCAAAAAACTCATAGTTCCTCAAAATGCCCAACAGTTACCATATGACCTAGCCAGTCAATTCCTAGGTGTACATTCAAGAATATGCAATGTGGCCATATGAACCCATATGGTAACGTTTGCTGCAGAATGGATACGACTGAAATGCCCATCATCTGAACAGATTTAAAAATGTGGTATATACATATCATGAAATATTACTTGGCCATTAAAACAGCAAAGCACTGGCATGCACTGTAGCCAGGATGGACCTTGAGAGCACATTAAATGAAAGTGCTGAAGACACAAAGTCTGCTTGTGGCACTAGCTCATCCATAATCAGTCCAGAGCAAGTGGGTTAGTGGTTGCCAGGGGTTGGCAGGGTGGAGAGATGGGGAGTGACTACTAATGAGTATGGAGTTTCTTTTAGGGTGGATGAGAATATCCTGAAATTATGTTATGGAGATGTGTGCAACTCTGATTATACTTAAAAAAAAAAAATGAACTGTATTCTTTAAATAGATGAAACTTACTTTATGTGAAATCTCAACAAGTTTATTAAGAAAACATCCAGTAACTAGAATTTTATTAAAAAACTAAAGCTGACATTGATACTAATTTTTTAAAAATCAACATGGGAAGGTATGGTCTTGAACTTTAATCAGTGTAATCAAAGAATAAAGAGAGAGTAAAACATAATTTTAGAAAATCAGAATGAATGAATGAATGAATAAATAAATAAATCTCGGTGTGGTCTCTGTCCCCAGTTCCTGACACAGTGCTACTAAATCCTTGGTGATTTCCTCAGCAAATGGGATGCAAGGAGGTCTTTGATCCTGGTTCCTAACGAAGAGCTAAGCTTTTGGGATTCGCTGAGTGGGGAGGGTATCTTTTGTTTCATGGAGGAGACTCTTGGTGGGCTGTGGGGTGAGGGCTGGTCCCCAGAAACACCAAAGCATGACTGGAAGCCTGGAACCTTCAGTCCCACCCCCATCCTCCAGGAAGGGCCAAGGGCCTGGAGGTTGAGCTAACCAACCCAGCCCGCATGACGAGGCCTCCGTATGATTCCCCCGACCACAGACCACGAGGTTTGGGGAGATTCTGGGCTGCATCGTAACAGGTGGAGGAGCAGGAACAGGAGAGAGAGGAAGCGCCACACGCTGCCCACAGGCTTCCTGGCTCTCTCTCCCACCTGGCTGCTCATCTCTGTCCTTTGTAATACCTTTATAATAAACGGGTAAGTGGAAGTTAAGTGACTTCTGAGTCCTGCAAGTTGTCCTAGCAAATAACAGAACCCAGTGAGGGATCAGCAAGGACTGGTGCTTTGCAGCCAAGCTGCACAGAAACTGCAGGAAGCCTCTTACTCGCATTGGCATTTGCAGTGGGGGACAGCCCAGAGCCCAACCTGTCGGGTGGGACTCTCTCTCTGGACAGTCTCTCTGCAGGACACCAAGGGGTGTCTGCTAGACAGTTGTCCCCCTCTGCATTCTGGTGATCTGTGTGGAGAGTATGGTTGGAGAAACCAGTCTGTCAATCTGTTTTTCCTACTGTATAAATTCTTATTTTCAGTGACAATTAAAAAAAAAAAAAAAGAAGAAGAAGAAGAAAGAGAGCAACCTCACAAAACACAATGGAAACAACGTAGCCCCCATGATGACTCCTGTTTCATCACATGGCATTTCTCTTCCCCTCTCCAGTCCTGTTCCCCTTCCTCTTGCTCTCCTCCTCCTCCCTGGGACTCTTGAGGTTTCTGGTCAAATCATTCAGGCAGTTTGATACATTTTTAACTGAACTGTCTTCCTGTCTGACTAAATCAATAAAATATATTTATATGACATGCAAATTAACCACACATTTTCTTAAACAGCTTCAGGAAGTTAAGCCAGATTGACGGCCCTGACAAATAATTGGCAGGGGGCAAAGTGACAGTTCTGGTTTTTGTTTGTTTGTTTTGTTTTGTTTTGGTACCAGGGATTGAATTCAGGTACACTTAACCACTGAGCCACTGTGTATATTTTATTTAGAGACAGCGTCTCGCTAAATTACCTAGGACCTTACTAAGTTGCTGAGGCTGGCTTTGAACTTTGGATCCTCCTGCCTCAGCCTCCTGAGCTGCTGGGATTCCAGGCATGCGCTACCACGTCCAGCCTGGGGCTGGTCCCTCCCTTGCTGCTTTGGACTGGCTGTTCATTGGACACTGACTGATGTGGACATGCACCCTCCCCTTCAGCACCTTCACTCCTCCCTCATTCCTTCGTCTTTTACCACTAGACTCACATGCTAGCTAGTGACAAAGTGCAGACGCACCATCTATGCCTGAAAAGCCAATGACTATTGTGCAGTCCAATGGAGTAGTTTTTAAGGCATCTTACAGAGGAAAGTTTGTGAAGTAAGAAATACATCTCACAAAATTCCTGTGCTTTTAAAAAAAAGAAGGATGAGCAGCTGGGTGCAGTGACCCAAGCCCATAATCCCAGAGACTCGGAGGTTGAGGCAGGAGGGTAGAAAGTTTGAGGCCAGCCTCAGCAACTTAACAAGAGAGCCTGTGCAACTAATGAGACCCTGTCTCAAAACAAAAAATAAAAAGGACTGGATTGTGGCTCAGTGGTAAAGGACCCCTGGGTTCAATCCTCAGATCCAAAGACAAGAAAAGAAAAGATGAATCACTCAAATCAATGCCCTTTTAATTTCTAAGAAGGTCGGCAAAGGACTAGTTGAAGAGGTGAGGTTGGTGAGGAGCTCAGGCCTATAAGACAGAGACAGGCAAGATCCTACACCTTCATGTTTTCAGCCGCTAGGTGAGAGGAGTGTATTGTGCTTCCCAAACCTGGGTGACTCTCAGGATCACCTGGGAAGGTTGTCTTCGTTCCTTATTTATTTATTTTTTTTAATCTTTTCTTCATGGAAAATTTCAAGCACATGCAGAGTAGAGACAACAATGAATCCTCAAGCAACCACTGCAGCTAAAACAACCATCAAATCCTGGCCTGTTTATCCCAGTGAGAATGGTCCTGTGATTCCCTCCTCCATTCCAGCCCTACCAAGGAGCTTCCTAAGAACACAGATTGCTGGGCTACACTCTGTGGGCCTCTGATCCAGCAGGTCTATAATAGAATCAGAGGATGGGCTTTTGGTTTCCTTAAGAGTCAGGCTAGGAAACCACTGACCTAGAGGACGCCTGTATTTCTTTTCAGCAAAGGACATACACAGCAACAAATGTCCTAAGTCAAGTTCATGAAAAAATAATAGATCTTATGTGAAGTTTATACCATTTATAGTGTGTCAGGCCACTGATGGAGGAGATGTTATTACTTGTTAAAATTCAAAGTTAAAATTTATGGACCCCCAAGAAAGAAAAATCCTGCTCAATGCAGGCTTTGTTTTGAGAAACCCCGAGTTTTACAGAATTTGGAAGGTCAAAAGGCTAATTGCTCTACATGCTTGCTGGGAGCCAGAGCAAAGACTCCCTACCAACATCAACAAAGTGATGGATGGGTGTGTGGGGAAGGCCACACAACACCCAAACCTCAAAAGTAAGCAAACTGACCTGCTTCAGTGCATTCTAAACTCAGCTGATGGAATTCTTGCACCCTCATGTGGGTGCAATTATAGGCACCATGAAAACCCTAAAATGCACTGCCTGCTCAGAAGGTTCTGGGTTGGTAAACATTCTTGTCTTTGACAATTTTATCTTTAAAATGATTCCCAGTACGGTGTCTGAGCTTTCAGATTAATTTGGCCCTCTGACAGTGTCCTAGAAGAAATCATCCAATTCTGATACACAGTTGCAATAAAAAACCAATTGTTTAGCCTTCCAACTGCAACACATTTTAACAAAAAAGCCTTCACGGTACATTCTTGCCCTGAAATCCCCCAAAGAGAAGCAACTTCGTGGATCAAGTAGCTGCCCAAACAGACAATGAATCTCCTCATTTTAGAACATTACTTTTAACTTCTCTTAACTGGAGTGCTATAAAAATGACAATGTCTACTGAATTAAACCTAAATCCAGGGAGAAGACCTGATTGATCTTACGGGCATCCCCAACAACCCCTGCATTTTGGAATCAGGCTTCATGTGCCCAAGAAAAACTGGGTTGCATGTGAGCAGCTAACAGAAGGTGGAACCTAGAAACAGCAGCGAAAGCGTTGAGCGGATCCGCTTAAAAGTCCACTGAGTTGGCTAATGAACCAGATGTTGCTACAAGAAAAATTAACTTTGATAGTTTGATGTATGTTCCTTGGGATCAATATCAAGACATAAGAGCAGGAGCAAGTGATGTGGTGTGTTTTCTGAACTGGATCTCAAATAAGTCTTTTTTAAAAATTAAATCAAGTGTGTTTAAATATGCAAGACACAGATTTTCATGTTTTTTGACAGAGGGGTTGATATAAATAGTTCAGGTCTCCTTCCTCCCCAAAGGATAAGCTTTTAAGAGGTAATTCATGGCTTGCAAGGCGCCTACATGCAGCTCATTATATGAATGTCTGATTTTTTTTTTCCCATAAGGCTATGCAAATCAGAAAAAGTAACATTTAACCCTGTAGTGGTTTGGCAAAGGTGGAATTACTCCATGGTGTCTCAAGCACACAAGGAAAACCTCATTAAGATAATTACTGCTTAATTAATATTTTAATTTGAAAGCTAGTCAAGGAAGCCTGCATCTTCTGATTCTGACTGATTGAAGTAATCTACATAAAATTAATAAATATTCTAGGGAACATAACTTGTAGATATAGAAAGCCTATTTATGAAAATGTTTTAACATTTGCAAGTGGTTGCATTACAAAAAAACAAAAAGAAGAAAAATTCCTCCAGAACCCCACCATGGCACAATCACCCAATCTTTAAATATATTTCCTCTTGGTCATTTTAAACATGACTACTTGGTATAGTTATGGAGTAAATGTAAATTTAAAATCTTAACTTCATTTAGTATACAATGAATTTTGTTATATTGCCATGAATTTGGAACTTTTGAATAAATGCCATAAGGAGTCAAAACTTACATCATTATTCTTTCATTACTGAAAGTTAACATTGCAATGGGCATACATAAACATAGGACTTTAAGTAACATTTTTGTATTCTTTTATTGAAAGATTTTTAGAAATAGAACAGTCACAAACATTTTAGACTTTGACACAAATTGCCACGTTGATTTCCAAGAAATGTACCAATAAACAAAATATTCTAAAATGCAGAAAATTATTGCTTTCATATACTATCTTTCTGAGCCATTGCTATTATTCATTAAAAAAAGACTTCGGCTAATTAAATACATGAAAAATAACACTTCATTTTTCTAATTTTTAGCATTCTTATTAGAGTACCAGATTATTTTCTTCATTTTGCTAATTACATTCCTTTTGAGTTCTCTCTTTTAATCCTATTGCCAGTTATCTACTGGGGTTCTTAAACATTTGTACAGGTTCTTTACTAGATTTCTTTAATTCTATGATTTCCTGGTATCTGTTGGTGTAATTTTTATTATATTTAGCCCTTTCATCTCCCTGAAACATTTTCATGTATGGTATGAAATGAGTGTCCAAAATAATTGTTCTCCCAAATTACTGGTGAGTTGATTCCAAATATTATTTATTAAGATTTCACTTTCCATTGATAGGTAGCAGTTTAAGTTCAAAGAACAATTAAATGCAGTAGTATTTTCTTTCTTTTTTTTTTTTTTTTTTTAACTAAGTTGATTATATGCCTAGAAAACTTGGGGCGGCATAGAAAGAAGAAATCAGAACTTCATCACAATTTATTTCACAAACTGGTGACTTCGCTTGAGTGTGTGTCTGCAGCTGTGTGTGTGTGTGTACTGAAGAGAAAGGAATACTTTGAAAGCAAATAAGAGCCGGACAAGAGCTCTGACAACTGGGACCTCAGGCTGTGGTCTGAGTTTCCACAGTGAGGTTGAACACTGGTAGTGAGATGAAGAAACTCACGGCCATCTGGGTTAGTGTCTTTGTCACGTCCATTCACACTTGTTGTTTATCTGTCTTAAACATTGAGCTCAACAGCTTAAATATTTTGCTGATGCCCTTCTGCCCTGATTTCTCTCCTTCCCTATGGAGGACTATACCATTTTAATATCTGCTGGTAAAACAGGTATTTGCTGAGTGTCCACTACATGCCAGATGCAGGCGTAAGTGCCAGCGAGTGGATGGAACAAGCCCACGAGAACCCTGTTCCCACTGAACCCTCTCCCCAACACCCACAATGTGGCAATTCTACAGAAATTCAAGGAGCTCCCAGTGGCCAGCAGCAGCAGATGGTGTGACTGGACAGCAGACGGGGAGCTTTCTGGCTGACTCTACTTCACAATGACGTCTCCCTCACCCTGCCTCTCACCACATCTCTGTGCACCTCCTTGGTTCTCTGTTGGCTGTGTGTCCCCACGTGGGCCCCATGGTGCTAGCCTCTACCCAGGACCTGGAACTCTGCTGGGTATCTCTCAGATGGATAAATGAGCTCCCCAAAGATGCCGAGGGATTCCAGGCGTTGGTCCTTTTGGTGTGTGGGGAGTCCCCTCCTAAAATGCAATTTAACTATGTTGAGAACCTCATCTCTGAAAAACCCACATTTCTCCAACAGCCAGAAGACATGTTGGTCTACCGGTGACGGTCCAGATGGTGAGAAATGGACAGAACACTCAATGCACTTAGGAGTGACCCAGGGCTGGTGGCCAAGGGACTCTGACACCTCACCAATAAAGGGGACAGGAAGAAGACACAAAGGCTGCGGGTGGCGTAGTGAGGTTCTGAACCAGGGCATGGATCTTTAAGGGTCCGTGGTGGTGGTGGGGAGGCATCAGAAGCAAGAGCTTCACTCCTGCTGTGTCTGTGGTGTGCATGGCTGGCTTATTGCACAGACCAAATGTGTATGGCGGCAGCCAGTCTGTGTGACTCATTGCTTAGAGCCCGCGTGTCCCCAAAGCTTTAGAACAATGGAACCACATCCAGTCGGTGGCTCTCTGCCTGCCAGGAAGGGTGCTGGATGTCTCTAGACAGCCCACATAACAGGCCATCTGAAGTGTTCGTCAAAGCCTTTGAGAACACAAAGATGAACGAAAACGGAACGCAGCATTCAGCGTGACTTCCATCAGTAGCACTGCTTCTGTGATGCGTCCACCCCACAACGAAACCCACATTGATGAATTCCTGCAGGTCCCCAGGCTGAAGCAGGGACACAGAGTGACGTTCTGGAGGAACACACTGGTTTACAAGGTAATGTCAACCAGTTATTATTAGTGAGGATGGCTGAGGCAGGCAAAGACAGTCATCTCACACACCCATGCACATGTGTGCATGCGTGTGCGCACACACACACACACACACACACTCCAACTAAGATGCGATTCACACAATGTGTGACTCTTCCATTTAAAGTGTACCGTTCCATGGTCTGGTGTGGAGTTGGGCTACCATCCCCACAACCCAATTTTCTTTGCCTCACAAAGAAACCCCAAAGCCACTGGCAGTTTCTCCTCGCTCCCCTTTGTCTACTCCCATGCCCGCCCGCCAGCCCTAGGCAAACACTAACCTACTTCCTTTCTTATAGGTTTGCCAATCCTGGACACATTGTATAAAGGGAATAATAAAACATGTGACCCTTTTGTGTCTGGCTTCTTTTGCTTGGCATGATGTCTTCCAGGTTTGTCCAGGTGGCAGTGTGCCTCAGTACTCCACCCCCTTCCGTGGCCTGATCATCTTTTACAGTGTGAATACATCACATTTATTTTCCACTCATCAGTGGAAGGGCATCTGGGCTGACTCCACTTTTCTGCTATTATGAATGATGCTGTTATGGCTATTCTTGTACTTCTTTGTTGTTGTTGTTAGAAGGTACGTTTTCGATTCTCTTGGGAAAAAACCCAGGCATAGAACTATTGGTCACATGGTAGCCTTATGGTTAACTTCTTGAGCAACAGCCAAATCACATTCCAAAGTGGCTTTAACAGTTTAGGGTCCCAGCAGAAGTTACGAGGGTTTTGCGTTCCCCACACCCTCCCAAGCCTGTTGTCTTTTTGATCCCAGTCATCACCACGGGTGTGAAGAGCTCTCTTCCTGTGGTTTTGATCACTCATTCTTCCATGAGCTCTCTGGAGTCTTCCCCGCAATACGGAAGCCATGTTCTGATGGGAAAGGCCCCACATCCCCACTCGCAAGCCAAGTGCTCAGAAGGAATTCTAAACTCCGAGGCCACGAGTCCTCAGCTGGAAGCTGGCAAGGCTACTGCCTTCTCCCTGCAAGAGCTCCCTAGGGCAGTGTCTGGGACCCAGGAGGCGTCTGGCTAAAGGCTGTCTGCTTCCTGCTGCACCTGGGCACAGTGCATGGACTCAACACAGAGTCCATGGCCCTTAATAAATACAAGTGCAAGTTTGTGAACTTTATGTGTACGTGAACAACCCCGAGATGAAGAGACACATGCTCCATAGGTATTCCAAGGAGCCCTGGGGGCCTGGGCAGCCACCAGAGCCAAGGACAGCTCCACAGAGTAGCTGACCAGGGGTCGCTCTTTACCAATCTGTTTCAACTACCTCCCCGTTTCTTCCCACACAGCTTAGCATCCTGTTACAGGTGACACACCCACAAACCAGTCACATCTGTTGGTTCAAGGTTTACTAAATCTTAAAAGTGAAGCTGGGATTATAATACTTTTATTTTCCAAATTTTACCTCTTAAGCTGATTTCAGGTAGTCACTCAGAGGACACAGGTTAAACAACAGTGTTCTTGTTCTTTTCTCTTAGAGAAGCTGCAGCCTGTGCATCCAGCTAAGTCAAGTCATTCTTAAAATCAAGAGTGACTTTTACAGTATTACTTATGAAAAGAAAGTGCTGTTGGCACAGGACAAGAGACACCTGATTCAGGAGTGTGGTGGTGGACTTGCACCTTGTCCTGAGCTCTGCCACCAAGGTGACCTCAGCAAATCACACCTTCCTTCAGCAGCCAGCAGACAAGATGTCATGCAGCACCTGTACCCCCCTCTCAAGGGGACAGGGGACAAGCTCAGCTATTGCAAACTCTGCCTTTGTTTCCCTCTTATAAATCAAAGCAACACATGTTAAACAAACAACTGGATGTGGCTTTCTAAAATCAAGTTTTGTTTTAGAAATCAACTCTCACTACATCTGCTAAGGTGGGATCTGTGTAAGGGTTTGTTGTCCAAGAAGGCGCCCTGTCTGCAAAGCCACTTTCTTTTTGTCAAAGGATGTCATCAAAGCTCACCTACAGCAGGTTTTTCTTGGGAACTAATGAAACTATTTTTTCTTCTGGCAAATTCTAGAAAATCTTTCTTACAGAGGTGGTTCATAACTGCAAAACTCTGTTTCAATGGTTGTTACCCAGGAGAGGCAGGGAATGAGGCTGGGCAGAGGAGAGGAGGCTTTGGCAAAAGGAGGAGGGAAACAGCTCAAGTGCCCATGGGGGATGAGTGGACAGATAGAATGTGGAGGAGGAGGTTCTGACACATGCTACAGCATGGGTGAACCCTGGGGACATCATACTAATGGAAAAGCTAGCCATGAAAGGACAAACGTGCATGATTCTACTCACGGAGGTGCCTAGAATAGGTAAACTCAGAAAACAGAATGTTGTCTGCCAGGTATCAGGTGGGAAGAGGGAGCGTGGGGTTAGTGTTTTAGAGTAGGGAGCTTGCATGGGAGACAGAAACCTTCTGGGGGTGGATGGTGTGAGTACCAGCCAACCAAGTGAATCCACTTGATGCCACAGAACTGTACAATGGATCCCTAAAGTGGTCAATTTTATGGTACGCATATCATTCATTCATTTATATATATATTTTGGTTCTGGTGACTGAACCCAGAGTCACTTTACCCTGAACCACATCCCCAACCCTTTTAATTTTTATTTTGAGACAGGGTCTAGGTTGCTTAGGATCTCACTAAGTTGCCCAGGCTGGCCTCAAATTCGCAATCCTCCTTTCTCAACCTCCTGAATCGAGGGATCATAGGTATGCACCACCACGTCCACCCAATATATATTTAAAAAATTGAGATTAGAAGGGATTGCACCAACCTGCAACTCCCTCCCCGCGTGCTGGAGCCCACAGCGGAAGCTCTCCAAGCACTCGGCTTGCTGTTTATTTTAAAATCTCTGGAGTGCTCCATTTAAACAAACAGGAGTGTTTGTATACAAAAAGATCCATTCCATAAACTCTTCACTTCTCAAGCACCAAAAGAAATACAAATGGGATTAGAAAGGCTACCTATCCTCCCTTGTCTTGAATTTGAAACAATTCTCATGGGGCCTTTGGGACAACTGTGTTTTCTTGTCTCTTGTATCCTCAAGGGGAAGACTCATTCAGGAAAGGGCTGCAGGCCAGAATTCCCAGGAAGCAGAGAAGGGCAGAGAGCACTGGCCCCGGGCCTCCATGTCTCCCATCACAGAAAGCAGCTCTGGAGAGTCTCCAGTTAGTTCAAAAACTAATTCCTCCGGAGCAGGAGGGAGGAGGACTCCAGATCATCAGAGCCAGAACCTCTGAGGCCATTCCAGCTGCTGCACATTCACATCTGTATGATACCTGCTTTCCTTTTACAGCAGTTAAACCCTCATCTTTATCACAATGTTAGGAGGAATTGTCTTACTGTTTCTTCAGTTTCCTATAAAGACCATGAAACATCTGGTGGAAGTGAAAATCTTTCCCTTCGTCATGCACCTTGGAAGATACTGATCACCCCGGACGGGATGGGGATGTGCAGAGAAGAGGGCGTCTCTGAACAGCAGAGTCGAGCAATGCAGGCAAGAGGGTGAAGGAAAAGCACATCCTGGTGAACTTCACAGGACTAAATTACAGTTCTGGCTTTTCCTGCCTAGTTCTCATTTGCTTTTTTTAATCTTGCTTTTACTGGGCTCCAAGGAATCCAGCAAACAACAAACAGCAAAGGTACAAAGTGGAAAATATGCCTGAAGGTGCCCATCGAGAACTAATAACACCTACCAGGCCCTGGGAGATGAGTGACAGGCACCGCACCCACCAACTAATTACCAAGGCTAAGAAAGCAGGTGCCAGCCAAGAGTATCGGTGACAGCGAATGAGCTGGCGGGTTCATGTGCAGATGTGAAAATCGGGTCCTGGGTGAAGACGGCCCTGGCCCGAGGCCATCCATGATCCATCTGCACAGGATGAGCAGGTTTTCTTTCTAGCACTTTTGATTTTCCAATTGTTAAATATGGGCCTATTGCATTTCCATAGCTTAAGGCTACAAGTCTTTGCAGTCAACCCAACATGGGGATTGGTGGGAATGGATTTAACCTCGTCTTTAATATTTGTTTGCTAACACTATTGGAGTGGGTTGAATTACGTCCCCTTGCCCGAAAGATATGTGCAGGTCCTAATCCCTGGTATCTGTGCAGGTTGAATTCATTTGGTCTTTGCAGGTGTAATTTTTAAGTTCAGGATCTTGGGATGAGAATTTAGGGTGGGCCCTAAATCCCAAGAAAGGTGATCTTATAAGAAAAGGAGAGGGAGATTTGAGACAGAGAAGACGCCTTGTAAAGACAGAGGCAGACAATGGAATAAAGCTTCTCCAAAGCAAGCATGACCAAAGACGGCTGGCCACCCACGGTAGCCAGGAGACAGTGGTAGGATGGAAGGAATCCACCCTACCAGCACCTTGGTTTTGGACTTCTGGCTTCCGGAACTGAGAGAACACCTTCCTGCTGCTTTCAGCCACTGAACTGTGATATTTGTTATGGCAGCTCCAGAAACTAGAGAGATATTAATTCCCTCAATGAGAGTATTAATGCAGGTTTCTATTTTGGTCCTTAATTGAGGAATGTGGATCAGTGAGTCACCTGCAGTTGGTGGCTCCACCTGATCTCTGCAGTTGTGTGGCACAGCGTATCCTGTCCCAGGTTCTCCTCCCTGGAGAGAAGCAAGGTTCCACCTCCATTCATAATTTTATTATTTTCCCCAGGAACTGGGAAAACACTTTTCTGGACTTAGAGAACTAAACTGCAAATGTGCCAAAGGCAACATACATCCGTGGTCCGTGAACATCATTTTCCCGTGATTCCTTAGAGTGTGCCGGGTGGTAACAGGCCAAGCAACGTACCTTTCCTGGAGTGCCTGCATTTGCTTCCAGTCACTCAGACCTTCATCATGAAGAGAGAAAGAGATCCTAGAAATTTTTCAAACTAAAAATAAGGATGCCATCTGGAAGAGTAATCTACGGCCTTGTTCATTCTGATGAGCATCATCAAGCAGGGCCCAGGAGTGGTAAATATAGGTTCCCAAACCTCCTGCAGTCACCAGATCACTGTACCCAACTAACACGCACCAGGGAGAGCTGTCATCACAAACAGTGGGCAATGTGACTAGGTTTGGGGACGCCACGCCATTTCAGATTGGGTCCCCAGATCACCCCATGACGCGCCCTACTGGGAGAGTCACAGTTGGAGAAACGCAGATATGGGTGCAATTCCCCTGCTGCACCTGACCTTGTGGTGGTCACCAGCACGGGGCAGACTTCTCCCCGCATCAGCTGTGCTTCCCTGAATGTCTTCCCTCCGAAACCTTCGGAGTGTCTGGTCAGATGGGCTGAAAGTTGAAATAGTTAACAAACAGGGCTTTCCTCTTTCCGTTCTAGTGGACCGAAAAACGATATGGGTCAAAGACATCTTCCTGTCTGCGAGGAAGAACCTGCTCGGACCACCGTCGCCATGCTCTCCTTTGACTCTTAGGGACTGCACCTCAGTCCACCCCAAGCTCCAGCTGGACATCTGGCTATGAGTGAGGGGCGTGTGCCAGCTGCCCTGCAGGTAGACATGGGTACGTGGCTGGGTTTGGGCCCACTTCTGTGAACAGAAGTGCCATGTGGCTCTTCTGATCTTGACCTCTGAGCTTTGGTGCCCCATCCTCCCTCCCCACTTCCTGGCAGACACAGGAGCAGCTCTGCTTTCACGGTGCAAGCCAGGAGCACACCCGGGAAAGTGGCGGAGCCACAGGACAGAAGCAGCTGAGGTCCCCGAGTGACAGCATGGAGAAAGCTGCCGGGCAACATGGGACTGCCGTGGAAGGGGAACACACTTGTCACCCCAGCCACTGCCATCTGACCGTCACTTGGTGCAGCAGCTTGGCCTTGACCCTTACCAACCCTCAGGATCAGATGTGCAATCAGTGCTCCTTTCCTGAGTGGAGGGAACTGGTATTCTCCGGTCAAGAACAGTTTAGAAAACAGATCACACAAGACAACAGCATCCAAGCCACATGAGGACAGGAGCCGGTCTGGATGGCCAGTGGGTGGCCTACAAGGCTGGACGGTGCCTTCAGAACTGCTCGGCTCCAGTCTTGCCTGGGCAGGACTTCCCGAGCCGCTCCAAGAAAGCCACTCCATCTGCTTTCCCTCATGTAAATGAGATCTGTAGTCCCTTGGACACACGAGAGAAAAACACGAACAGAGGAGGAAGCCTTTCGTGAAATCCATTGATATAGTCTTTGGAAGTATACTGAGCTTATATCCGCTTGCCCTCCCGCCCCTTTTTCCCCTTTGGAGGTGAGAGGGTGTTAAAATGGGCATTCTTTGGTAAAGTGGTGGTTTAACTGATGGTATGTTTAATAACGTTCTTGATGTGACCACTTTAGGGGTCAGGGCTGTAGTTCAGAGGTAGAGTGTGTGCTTAAGCACGGGCGAGGGTTCCATCCCTTGTACTGCCAAAAATAACAATTAAAAGAAAACCACCTTACTGTTCCTCCCAGCCATGAAATACGATGAAGCCTCCAAATCTAGGACCTGATGCCCTCTGGTCCCAGTGTTCTACAATCCCATGGCAGTCTTCTTGTCGACATGTCTACAAAAGGGCTGTGACCCCAGGACAACCTGGAAGCAAGCTCCGGACCCAGTCCTCAGGGGACCTCCACGAGGCCATGGAACCACCGGAGCGCGTGCTCAGTTCCTGTGGCGGCAAGCCAGCCCCTTCCTCAAACCTGCTGAGAAACTGCAAACCTGCCCGGCCGGGTGCTGAACCTTCAGAGCAAGCACTTTTACCAGGAAGCAGGGTCTTCAGGAAGCACCAGAGGGATGAGCAAAAAGTCCATCTTAAAACAAAAACTTGATTTTACAGTGGCTTAAATGACGGAGGGAAGAATTTTCTTCTTCTCCACCAGTTTCCTCACAAGGATCAACAACTGCAAACAAGGGGGCTGGGGATGTAGCCTAGCTGGTAGAGTGCTTGCCTCACAGGAACAAGACCCTGGGTTCAATCCCCAGCAAAACACACACACACACACACACACACACACACAATTAAAAAAAATAATAAACTGAAAAAAGGTAGCAAAGACAACAGTCAAGGCTACAATCACAGTGCATTTACTGTCCCAGGCCTGGGTTGAGCACTTTATGAGTTTTAGTCCTTGAAATTCTCACAAGGATTCTATGATCACCAGATTCCTACAGTATGGGAGGTGACATCACCAAGGCCACAGAGCTGGTAAGTGGCAGAGCTGGGATTTGAACCCAGGCTGTGTGGGAGCAGAGACGGCACTCCCCCGCTCGTATGTCTTGCTGAGGATGATCCTGAGCCCTGGTGGCAGGTTCTAGTGTCAGCCCGCACTCCTGCTCAGCAGGTGGAGGGCTCAGGACCAGCATCCTCTTTAACGTCCTTGGAGAGCTGCTACTCATCTGATGCCCTTGTGGGCACCCTGAGGACAGCATTAGTGAGTCTGTTTATACAACACTGATACAGAGCTTGACAGTCAGCAAACCACTTTTCTATCCATTATGCCACTTGAATCTCACGTCTGTGAGGCAGATAAGGCTGGTGCCATTTATTATCCTTGACTGACAGTGGGAACTTAAGTACAAGAGGTTATGTGACTCACCTCAAACGCAGGTGGGGCTGTCCCTCCAGTCAAGGTAAGCATTTGCTATCGTCTAGACAGAAAGCTGATGTGTGCAGAGGGAAGCCGGGTTTCATACCAAGAGATTGCTTTCCACCGCTCTAAACTGGAGACCAACCTCCTTCCTCCTGGAGACAGCTCCTACAGGTCTCAAGTCTGCTGCGTTCCTGCTCACATGCCCCTGTGCGACCCCCAAATGATGAGTCCTGAGACCAGAGGCTGAGGTCACCTTAATCACCTCCATATCCCAGTTCACAGAAAATGCCTGGCACACTACAGGTGCTCACCAAGGCTTCTCTGAATAAAGGAATCACACACAACTACCCCACCCTTGTCGTGTTAGACAACCAGAAGGTAGAATCCCAAAGTCTCGGGAATGAGCATGGCTTTGATTCAGCAATTTCAGGTCTTGGACTTTTCATAAGGAATTAGTTGAAGGTATTCACAAATGTCCATGTATGAAGATGTTCACCTTGAGGCTGCTTCTACAGCAAAAAAAAAAAGAAAGGGTACCAACGGGTCTAATAATAAGGGATCTTTTAAAATCTTTAAGATACAAAAGGTCACTATGGCCAGGAGTGATGGCACATGCCTGTAAATCCCAGGGGCTTGGGAGGCTGAGACAGGAGGACTGCAAGTTCAAAGCCAGCCTCAGCAACTCAGTGAGGCCCTGTGTCTAAATAAAATACAAAATAGGGCTGGGGATGTGGCTCAGAGGTTAAGTTCCCCTGGGTTCAATCCCTGGTGTTCCCCCCCGCCCCCAAAAAAAAGTTACTATGCAGCCACTAAAGCCAGCACTGAAGGAACATAGTCCTTAACCTCAAGGGGGGTCTGAAAAAAACATGTACAAACTAAAATGAGAGGTATTTTATGATCGCTTCTGTTAGTGTATAGTAGCCACAGAGTTTAGCAGGATCTCTGTCAGGGTATGAATGGCAATTGCCTCTTGCGGGGCAGAACTGGAAATGAACTATTCCATCAAGAAAAATAGTTCTCCTCTTGAGGAGAGTGGGACCTGATCCACCATGTGCTGCTGGTGTTGAGGAACCTTGTGGTCCCTTGTGGGTCATAAGGCCGTACGATACTATGCATTGGATGAGGCCAGGGTCTGTGTTCACTGCCAGTGGCTTAGGTAAGGGTATCAGCAACTCAGGACCCAAGACCCAAAGAAACCAGGGAGCATGGAGAACCCCAAGCACAAAGGCATGTGCCTACAGGTGATGCTTAAAAATGCAAAACCAAACAGAAACTCAGAAAGGAAAAACAAAGAAATTCTTGTCCTGATGACATCTGAATAACAGGACCCCTGTAATGACCCATGAACATTCCAAATTATTCTCAGAAGAAGAAATAATGTACCCTATTCTCAGAAGAAGAAATAACAGACCCTTCTTAAATGCTGATGTTTCTCTTAAAGCTCTTCCCTATTTCTCACTTTTCTTTCATTAAAAAAAAAAATTGGTGAAAATGTCAGAGATCATCAGAAGGTATCTGTAACTAAGAGCAACAAAAATTAGTACCCAGAACATGTAAAGAGTTTCTATCAGTCAATAAGAAAAGACCATCTCTATCACTCATATCCAAAATGAGAAAGGGGGAAAAATGCCAAAGATGTAAACAAGCAATCATAGAAGCAGCAGCCACGAGGCCCAAGAAACACACAGGAGGGCACCAGCCTTCCCAGCAACTCAGAGAGGCCCGTGTTGATTCCTCAGCTATCAGGCTGGAACACTTTGGTCACTCCAGTGAAGGTGTCGCCAATAGGGACTAGAGGAAATGCAACCCTTTGACACCGTTGGTGGAATCTAAATTGGGTCAGGCATTGTGAAGAGCAAATTGCCCAGGCACAGTCAAGTTCAAGATTCTCTCAAGATTCTCCCGCCTTATGACCAGTAGGCCTCTAAGTCCACCCCAGACAAGGAGAAATTCTCACATGTGTGCAAGGAGAGCGTAGGAAGGGTATACCTTGCAGCTCTGTTTAAAAAGGCATAGGTGTAGAAGCAACCTACATGTCCACCAAAAGGGGAATGGACAAATTATTGCCATTCTATAACCAGGAAAGTGAACGAAATAGCTCTACACGAATCAACATGGATATATCATAAATCCATAATGTTGGAGAGAAAAAAAGTTGCAAAAGACTTCACACAATGCAATACAAGTTATATGAAATGCAAAAGCAACACAAAATGACGATAGATAATATCTAGCTTATGCTAAATACACGTGTGGAAAAAGCATATGGTAACAAGGCATGTCAACTTCAGCACGGAGATTACACGGGGAGGAGGGAGGAAAAATTGGGATGAGGGGCAAGAAAGCAACTTCAAGACACACAGCACTTCAGGAAAGCAGGAAGTAGTCAGACCTCCATGACACTGGGAAACGTACTGCTGTGTTCATCATCCGTGACTCCAGGGCAGGGTTTTGCTCATTTTCTGTCCAAGGAAGACAGAAGTCCCTAGGTTTCTGAGTAGACACTAAGCACTGACTAGATTTGTGGAGTCCATCTCCAATGGCAATCTGTGACCAATATGGCAGCAATGGGGGGAGGGGTCCTCCCTGTTAACCCTGCCCTTGCCCATACCCTCACCTGTGTCTACGCACTGGGTCCTCCTGGCCCTCAGGCCCACAACCTCAGTGTGGGGGCAGTATCTCCTCGGCTCTCATGGAGCCTGGTGCACTGTGGACATCTGTCAACATCAACCGTGATTATGGATAACCACGCAACGGACAAGTAAACTCTAGTTTCGCTACAGCACTTACAACTTTAGATAGCAGCGACACACTGGATCCCCTGGGGGGCGAGCTGCTAAAGGAACTTAGCAAAAACCTTCTTGAGCTGAAAGCACCATCCTGTCAATCAGCATCTGCTCAGCACCAACCTCCGACCATGGGTCCAACCTTAGTCCAGCCAGCTTTAGAGGCTGGTCAAGGCACAGAGGGCTTCTTTTAAACTAGCTCCTAAAGGGAGATATGGCTGGTCCAGGACAGCGTAGAGACACCCATTCTTCTGCAAAAAAGGACAATTGCATGTGCTCTGTGCCATCTGCAGTAGGGGAGGGACAACCTTGGGTTCTGTTAATTTCTGACTCAAGCCAGCACGGACCTAAGAGGCTGACATCATGGACGCCAGCGCTCTTCTGATGCACGGTCCTGGTAACTTAGAACCATCCCCTCTTCCCCGGGAGTGGCTCTGCCTGGGGATCTTAATTTTGTGACACAGTCCTCTGCGATGCTAGAGTTGCAATGAAGATAATTTATTTTGAAGAGACACTACAATAGCTTCAGGCTTTTCCCTCTTCTCTTCCCTTTTTAAAAGGCAAATCTATCTGAAAAAAAAAAAAAAAAAACTTAACAACTATAATCCCATCACCCTAACAGAATTTTTCTCATTTTCAAACATTACCACTCAATTAAAACAACTTTCCTATGCTCCTAACCAAGCAAAGCAATACTTATCTTGTTGCTGTTGTTCATTTAACTCAACATTAACCCAGGCGGTGTTGGGTTTCCATCAATGACATGTGGGATCAGTGTCGTAACTCCCTGTGTTTCCCTAAAGGAAACTAACCACTAACAGTGACCTCCTCCAAGACGGAACCCTCGCTCCCAGAAGAATACATTCCTTTTGCTCAGTCAGTACTTAAGATTTTATCATCCATTCTTCACCCCTGCATTTTAGAATCTTTATGAGTCCCTAAATAGTAAAAGGCCAGGATTAGACATCTGGAACTATTCAAAACTTGAAAATGAAATGCCATAAAAATCATCACATCATAAAGCAAGGCCTAGGAGACCCTCCCCCACCTGCCATTTACAGGGAGCTTCTCTTAGCTAGAATAACTCTTCACTAGTTCACACACTGGGAAACCTCAGCTACCTTTTCCCAGCATCGAAATCCAGCAGCCATATATTTATTGAGCAAAACCACATAATAATGATAATAAAGATCCAGGTAGTGCTTATTCTGTGCCTGGATTCTGTGAAAGGCTCTAACAGATGAATTCACTTACTCCCACACAATGCTGTGTAGACAGCACTTGGCCCAGGCTCTTTCCACCTACATCACATAAAGCTCCTGTTCTTCAGGGTCCAGTTGAGGGTCTAATGCAGGGCTTCTCGCCTCCTTTAGATAGTTTTTAAATAATAGACAGCAAAACAGAGTTGATGGTGGAGCTGATTTTAAGGCAGATTAGGTGAAGTTACAGCTCACATCCTGGCAGCCACCAGGGGAACAGAGAACTATTCAATTTAGACAAACTAACACAAAAGTCCTTGGTGTTTAATGTGGAAGCAAAGAAATCCCATTAGACAAGGAAGCCCAAGCCATTTCTGAGAGTAGAACAGAATGAATCACCATAAAGGCGTGCACGGTGCACACCTGTAATCCCAGTAGCTTCAGAGGCCGAGGCAGGAGGATCACAAGTTCAAAGACAGCCTCAGCAATTTAGTGAGTCCCTGTCTCAAAATAAAAAAGGTTGGAATGTGGTTCAGTGGTTACGCATCCCTGGGTTCAATTCCTGATAATTAAAACAAAGAAAAAAAAAAAAAAATTACCATGCGACCGGCAGATGCTGGGAATGGTACCTAGCAGACCTGCAGAGAGGACTTTCTCACCAAGTGCAATCTCCACAACTCTCAACGACTGGCACAACCTGGTCCCCCACCAATTAGGAATCTCTGGCTGATCAGGCTGGATTCTATGAAAAACTAGCATGGCCATCCTGACACAGCCAGCCAACGTCCTTCCTGTTAATCCCATCCCGCAGAAGGTGAAGCAGACCCCAGGAAGTTAAGTAACTTGTCCAAAGAGACAGAGCAAGAGGACATGCCAGGATGCCTGTGTTTTCTTAGACCATGTTGCCCCCAGAAAGAAAATGTTACCAGTTCTGAGAATGTAGACAGTGTTTTAAAAAGTTGAAGAAGATTTCCTCTCAAATATGGTTAAAGTTCTTTTAAAAAGTTGGCAGGATAATAGTTTGTGACAAGTCATCATCAGGCGGACTTCGCTTTTCAGTGTCTTGGAGGATCTGCACTCCTTCCTGCACGTATGGTCGGTGACGTGACGGCCTCGACATCACCACGGTGGGGTTGAGTGCTTGCGACAAAGACCATATGGCCCGCAGAGTCAGAAGTATTCACTATCAGGCATTTGGTGGAGAAAAGTTTGCAGACCACTGATTTAGAAAATTTACTTAGGAGAATTACTCTTTCTCTGATGATAAAAAAAAACAAAAACAGAAAACATGTCACTAATGTGCTCATAAAACAAATTACGAAGAACGCAGCCATGATAATTACTAAATTTTCCAGGGTGGCGTGGTGCCAAGCACGTCCGAGCCTTGATGGAGGACCTTCCTCCAATGAGCCGTCCTGCCAGTCATCTTACATCTAGTATGTCTAGGAACATGGGATGAACGAGGGCAGGGGGCTGAGAAAGCATACTTTAATGTTAATCCTCTCTACACATCGTGTGATTTCATTGGTAAAAAGTTTAAAACCAGGCAATACGAACCCAGGTTGTTAGAAGTGATGACAGATGTCACCCCCATGGGGCTGGGGGTGCAGTTCAGTGGTAGGGCACAGGACTAACACGTGCATAGCCCTGGTGCAATCCCCAGCACCAAGAAAGAAAGAAAACTTGACTTTTGTGGAGGTGGGGAGCCAAAAAAAGGGACGCAATGGTGGGGGGTGTGCTCTGTGTTTTGAACTGGGTGCAGGTTGCTTGAGGGTGCCCAGTTGGTGAAAATCCACCTAACTGAACACTAATAATACTGTACTTCCTGTGATGCATGCAGATTTCAGTGTCAGTAAAAGGCTATGTTAAGAAATGGGCACCTCTCTCCTACTTGGCTACATGGAAGCTGTGGTGCTTGTTCTGAGATGTCTCAATGTGGAGAATGCATGGGGTCCTGGAGGCCAGGCTCAGACCGCTCAGCAGACTCATCCTGGACCACATGGGCTCTGAGGCCCAAGGATATTCAGAGGGGCAGCCGGTTCCCATCCCTGCCAGCTCCCAGGGTGCTCAAACTCCCAGGGTGCTGGAGACCCAAGCAGGAACGCTGTACCACCACTGGGCAGTGCATGGATTGGCCTGCAGAAAGTGACCTCTTGACTCAGTAAGAATGTGGAGCTGGGGGAGTAATGCTGGCTTCTCCAGCTATTAAGAAAATGGAAATTTCAGCTTTAATAACAGATCACGCTATCATTCGAGTAATTTATTTCATTTAAGGTATCAGCCACAGGAAGCTCACAGCATGAAAACCACATCAGAGTCTTCAAGATTAACTTGAAAAGTCAAAATACCCACTAAGACATCTTGCTTCTTAGCTCTATAAATTTATTTCCCCTCCACTCCTTTAACTGTTTATTGATAGCTCGCTGTGCAGAAGGAAGTCTTGAGATGCTATGCTCCTGGAGATGACATCTCCCTCAAACTTAAGGAACTCTAGTGTGGAGAAAGAAAGAGCCACAGAGTGAGAGGGACACCTGTACCTGATCTTAAAAGAGAAGGAGGGCTGGGCCCGGTGGTGCACGCCTGTAATCCCAGCAGCTCGGGAGGCTGAGAGGGGAGGATGGAGAGTTCAAAGCCAGCCTCAGCAACTGTGAGGTGCTAAGCAACCCAGTGAGACCCTGTCTTTAAATAAAATACAAAATGGGCCTGGGGATGTGCTTCAGTGGTCAATTGCCCCTGAGTTCAATCCTTGGTACCAAAAAAAAAAAAAAAAAAAAAAAAAGACAAGGAGGAAGGGTCAGAGGAAGGATGGAGGGACGGCCAACCATGACTGTTTGCCTAACGTATGTGATCCCTCTTCTCATCCTCCTCTCAATCCACTGTCCTCCCCAGCAGGTGGGTGATCGCTTAAAGATGCAAATAAGATCAAGGCACGCCCTGAACTATCTAAGTGGCCTTGCTGACCTTGAGTCCACCTTCCAGCCTCACCTCATGGTCTTAGTTCCAGACACAAAGACTTTGGGTCAGGCAAGACAGCACAATGGTTAGTGTGGGCTTGGAATCCAGATGACTACTACCTGTCAGTCCCCCCACCTGCCAGTCACATGACCTAGGGCATGTCAACTAGCCTCTCTGTGCCGCCATTTCCATGTCTGCAGGTGGGATGGAAAAGCACCCACCTTGCGGGGTTTGTGAGGGTCTGAGGAATTCACACAGGCTGGTGTGGTGCGGCAACGACCCTCAGGTGTGTGAGCTCGGACCTCCGCCTCTGCTACTGCTGTCACTACCATTTTCCTGTTTACCACCTTCACATCGCTTGGTCCTGGAAAGATGTGTCTTCAGGCTCTTTCTGCAATTTCTACTTAAACTTCAGCCTAAACACTGCACTGCAGGAAGGCCATCCCGACCCTGATCTGCCTGTGTCCTAGTACCTTCCCCTTGTCACAAAGCTTAATTATGTGGCTTGTGGCTGTGATGACTTGTGATGTCTATCCCTTTCCTAGTGTGTCCCCGTGTCCACACTCAATGCTGTTTCCCAGCACCATGGAAGGGCTGACTTACACGCTCACTAGAGAGAGAACGCAGGGACTGCTCCGGGCAAAAAGCGGCAGTCCAGGCAAAATGAGGCACCTGAGAGGTCGCGGCCGTGCACGAGGGGCAAGGACCATCTCGCAAGGGAGCAGGGGTGAGGAGCAAGGGGCAGATGACAGAGCCTGCCTGGTGGGCTGTCCTCAGGGAGCCAGCGGAATGACGGGGAAGTGTTGGCATCAGAACGTAGAGGGGGCCAGGGGAGGGCTGGGTTCAGGGACAGGGCTGGAGGCTGGCACCCTTTTGCAATGGTCATAGACAGGGACAGGGAAGACGTGAGCCACCACCCCAGGATGCAGCGGGGAGTCCTGCGTGGAGAGAAAGGATGTGGAAGGGCTGGAAGAGTGGCTCACCAACGGGCCGAGGGCTTGAGAAGGAGTAGTGGAGGCACTGGGTCCATTTTTCCCTCCTCAGACAAATACTCTTGGAGGGGGAAATGGTCTATGCAAACCAAACCAAACCAACCCCACATTTGGGGCTCAGTTTCCATTTTGTTCTTGTGGGCCAGTCCACCTGTCCAGAAGGTGCACATCCCCAGCTGCAGTTCTCAGGGGATGGACGCGATCACAGACTCCCCACAGGGGCTCCTCCTCACAAAGACCTGGAGCTCATTGAGCCGGAGGGTTTCTGAAGACCAACCAGCCCGTGTGGACGTGCCCCTGCAAAGGCCCTAGTGGGCCTGCTGGGTTCCACCTGCTGCAAGTGGGGTCTTTCAAGAGTGCCGAGGTGGGTGGGAGGACCAAACCCTGGGAGATGAAAGATCAATACCAAAGGGAGACGGTGAGTTGGATGTTTTCTAAAACTCAGTCTCTTTCTCCCCTGACAGGTGAAATGAAAACACTGAATCTGGCATTTTGAGGGCAGCAGCTGGGGGAAGGTTAAAGAAAGAACCAGTCGGGGTGGAGGGGCCCACGACGCAAGCCCAGCACCTGGGGCTGGTCTGTGCCGCAGAGCAGGTGTGCAGGACGCACCGGCAGCTTGTGGGGGTGGCAGGCGAGGAAGATCGGAAGCTGAGCGCACAGGGCTGACAGCGATGACTCAGGCGGCACTGGGGACAGGCTGGGAGCAGCCTACCCGCCGTCCCACACTGAGAAGAGCCTTTGGGTTAAGATGCAACTGCAAGTCCACGCTTTCGACCCCTCCTTCAGCTCCGAAGACAGGACACAATAAAAAAGAAATGCAAAGCAAAACACAAAAGCCCAGAGAATGTGAAAAGATGTTTTAAACTGTCATACAAAATAAACACCTCCAGGGATTCAGACCTGTGCAGAAACCCCCAGCAGGGACCGGGGCTGACGATATCTATGGGCCTGCCGAGCTTTAGGTCTGAAGCAGAAAGGGGCGGGGTAGCCTTAGCTCCTGCACAGAAAGGGACTAAAAGTGTCCTGAGCAGAGCGGAGCCTGAAGTCAGGCTGGCAAGCAGGCTGCCACACGGGACTTGCTTCAAGAGTCACAGTCCCCATCCTAGGAGATTTCTTGACCTCAGAATCCTCTTCCACTTTGACTCTGCTCTGCAAAGAGCTCCTGGATGTCTCAGGCCACAGGAACTCAAGTGGAAACAAGTTTGACAATGCGAGTGAGGAAAACAAACACCCTGTCCCCAGAACTCTGAGGGGAGACCCCTGTCCCCTGCCAAATGCTCTTGAACCCAAGAGCCTGCTTACTCCATTATCTTTAATCACTCGGACTGAAGAGAGTTGAGCTCAAAGGCACATTACCACCATCCACGGAGAAAGCAACTCCAGGGCTGAGAACTGAGAAATGAAGGAGAGAGAATGTATCCTTCAGTCCTTTGTAGGTGGTGAGGACGTCCTGAGGCCCTTCCCTCAGGAGACGCGAGCGGGGTGCGGAGGTCACCCAAGTCCTCTCTACTGAGGTCTGGATCTGCTACTTTATCTATGACTCGCTGAGCAATCAAATCAAATGACATTTCAAGCCTGGTCAAGCTGTACCTGGGTATCAAATTCCTCTTGTCCTGGGATCGGCAGAAATGAAATTTCAGCATAGGAAAGTCCTCAAGCACCTTGCACAAATCAATAGGCAGCAGGCTGCATGCTGAAGTGAAGAGCCCTGGGCTTTGGCACTTCAAAAGACACTTATTTCAAGTTATAGACCGGCCCAGCATTATTCAAGCTCTTCCTTCATCTTAATGGTATCTACAGCGTGGGCTTAAGTCTCTCGCATGCCTTAAATTAATTTCACAAGGCTAAAACCCAAGCTCCTTCATGCTTTGTCAATCACCATGGAAGCCACCAGAGCTGTGAAATCAATCTCCTTTTAGTTCATCTTCCTATGCACATGCCCCTCCACATAGGTACAATAATGCACTTGAATTCAGTATTCTTATATCCAATATCCTTTTGCAACTGATGACTTTCCATGCTGTGACATGGTCTGCACAGGTACCACCTGAAACCACCATGATTTCTTAGACTTTCCTCCCATTATTGATGACTAGGTCTTTCTAAATGTTGTGTGCTGATATCGAGCCTAAGGACAACACCTGCCATGGAGTGCTCACTATCCTGTGGTGACCTTCTGTGTTCCTTCATTTTATCCTCCGACATGCACAAGGTGATAATGTACCATGCAAATGGACACGGGACAGCAGGCTAAGGGCAATGCATATTAGAATTCCATTTTAACCTTTCAATTTCAGTCCCCATTTAAAAGCCCTATGGCAACTGAGGTTTGGAGCAAAGTAGCTCACCCTGGGCACGGAGTTGTTAGATGGTCACTGGGCTTCAAGACTGAGTTACAGGCTATCCTCAGTACACCAGTACTCCAGTGGAATGACCATTTCAACACAAGTTGCTTTTTAAATACAGAGTCTTTCTTTAGGCAAATATAGAAGTGAAGTCACTGGGTCAAGGTTATGAATAGTGACTGATGGATACATTATGCTAATTTCCCAAAATACCACATCAACTTATAGGCGGCAGACAGAAAATAAGATTGCCATTTTTAGCTAAATTACTAACCCTGAGTGCTGCAATTCCCTTAATTTAATAAGGAGGATCTTGTTTTACACTGCTTTCTTTATTAACCTTGAGGACATTTTTTTTTCTAGAAGTTTATTTACAAGTTGTATTTCATCTTTTGAAAAGGTGGAATATTTTCATGAGCTAAGTGTATATTCTGGTGGGTGGATGTGGCCCTTCAAAATGAAAAATACTACTCAGGAAGCTAGACACAGCTTGCCAAAAATAATACCAAAGCATAAAAGCAAGAATTAATGTCATGTTTTGTTACAAATGCTCGTCAACATTTATATAACAATCCAACCCCAGAATTTTGGGTGATCTTTTATTTATTCTTCATCCTTCTTGATATTGTTAGAACTTTGTTATCAGCACACAACATCCTTGTCATGAAAAGGATACTTTTTAAACTCAAAAGAAAAAAAGATGGTTGTACTTAGTTTTTGCTTTTCTGTTTGTATCCTAATAGAAATTAAAGATCTCAGATCCTTTGATTTTAGAGGGTAAAAGCAGATCAAGAGTTCTAGGGGGTATCACATAGTCCTGGAGATTTACCTGTTGCATCTGTTACTCAGAGAAACCTCCCTTGTCTACATCTTTTCTCAGGATGAGAGGGGATGTTGGGGGCATGCGCTCAGCTACTGATGAAAGGCCCCTCCTATCAGCTGGTGATTGACAGGCTCACCCTGAGAGCAGAAGGCCTGCCTTTTTTGGTTGCTTTCTTTGTCTACAATTTTATTTGCCAGAGTTATCTCACTGGTCAAACCCTAAACCAAGTGTTTCTATATAAAGTCTCCTAAGAAGATGTTCACAGAAAAGTTTCCCTGTAGATGGAACACAGCTCTTTCAAACTCATAAAAACAAAGATTTCTGTTTGCAAGCTCCTGGGTCAGCAGGTGTGGGTGTCCTTTTGGAAGAGTGAGGAGAGGATATTACTTTTCAGGCTAGAGGGAAAGGTCTTCCCCAAGCTGAATTCTGTGCTTTTTACTGACATTTCCTCAAAGGGGGATAGTCATCTCTCATATGCTAGCAAAACAATAGGGTAAAACCACAGAGAAATTGTGTAAACATTTTTTGAAATGTTCAAAATGCTCCAATAAAAAATCTCAGAAAGGGTTTCAGTGGCTAAGAGGTTAAAGGTGGGTTAGTTGGACAATTTGATTAACTGGGATATCTCTGGGAAGCTGGGACCTTGGATAGATTCTCAAAGTTATTGAGATGATTTGTCAAAACCTCTCCAAGTACAATGTTCACTCTGGAACAAAGTTAACCTCCATCAAAGGTTAACATATGGCATCCACAGGTGGGGGCTTTTGACATCATGAATGTCACAGCAGGGAATCCCGCCCTTACCACTTTACTGGACAGATAGCCCCCAGTTATGTGGAGTGACACATGAGGCCAAAACAGGACACATTTCAGGTACAAAACGTCCCTGGTGCCACAACATAGAACAGTCGTTGCCACTGTCCACCGGATCCAACTGTCTTGAATCTCAAGAACACAACACCCCATTATAAAATCCACGGCCCCTTTCTCCACACTCTCTCCAGAGCAGTCAGCTGCCCTTCCACCTGCCCCATGTACGAAGGTTCAGTGGAAGGTGTCACTTGCACAAATATATGTCTGCTGCTAAGCGGAAGCTATAAACCACAGGCCTAGATCAATAGTCTATTTTCCGAGAATAACCATTCCTCAAGAATTCATTTAGGAAGGTTGTTCTACTAAATTGAAGTTGATTAAAACATGGATTTGTTTTTTTCCTCCCTCTCAGTTAGATATATTTCTCCAGACCAATTAATTTGACTAAAAGGTTCCAAATTAGCTTTTTTCCTCCCTCAAGGAGAACATTCCAAACGTGAGCGATGGTGGGAGTGATTAAGGAGTGTCAAACTCAGTCCTAATTTGGCATGTTATGATTTGTGAACAGGCGAATAATTAAACCTAAACGTGCGTCTCCAACCGACAAAAATTACTTTTGAAATCTGGTGGAAAGGACCCGTCGTTTCGTCCCCTGTGGATTCCGATGTGGTCAGCTAACAAGGCGACGATGGAGGAACAGAGCAGGCGAGGCCGCAAGACGGCAGGGTCCAGGAGCCCCAGGTCCCTCCCCGCTTCCTCCGCCACGGGGGACCTTTCCACGGTGCTCTTGTTTTCTCCTCTTCATGCCGACAGACATTTCATAACACACTTAAGAAGCTGGGGCTGGGGGTGTGGCTCAGTGGCAGAGCACTTGCCCGGCATGCCTGAGGCCCTGGGTCCCATCCATCCCCAGCACTGGAAGGAAGGAAAGGAGATAAACAGATATGTAAATAAAAAAATAAGGAAGGAAGAAGGGGGGGAGGGACTTGTGAGCAGGACTAGAACTTCATTGGCGTGTGCAGTTTAAATGAGCAGGTCATTTCTCTCCCGCTTACACAGTGCTCACCCCGAGCACAGGGGTCACCCGGCCCTCAGAACAGCATTCCTAGAGAAGGGTGGTCCCATTTCCGTAGAAGCTTTAATATTATCTGAGGGGAATGGCTAAAAGACGTGCTCCAGGCCAGGATTGGAAAGCTGAAACTGGAACCCGGGGCTCTTGGCTTCTGACCCAGAGCACACCCCATTGGATTATGCTGCTAATCTGCTAATGGAAATTAAATTTCCATAATTCAGGTTGAGACGTTTTACAGCTATTTAAACACTCAGTTACAAAATGAGTATAGTAGTAGCGAGATGATACATATAATTTTAATAGGAAAACTGCCAAAACTAGTAAGGAATGGCAGGGAAGCCCACAAAAAAGAGCTATCGCAGAGTGTTTCACACCACGAGCAAGTGATTTAGCAATATCACGATCGCTCTCTCTTCTCATTGGCATCTTTTCTCCTTCTCATAGTGCTTTTCAGGCACCATGCACACACCACCAACCAACTACACTAGTCCCAGGGCTTGACGGCATTTCTAAAATCAACTCCACTTCTTAGGTATAACAGACATCTTTCCTGCATTATTGCAACGTGAACCTGACTTCATCTGAGACGTGGTCAAGAGTTGGCATGGAACCAGCCCCCAGGAAGCCTCCTCCTGCCTCCTCCAGTCACTCTCTTTGCTGGCAAGATGTGTTTATCTTGAGGCTTGGCACCATACGTGAGTTTTGCCTGTTTATGTATATATGTGAGTTTTGTCTCTTTATGTATACATATGGACTAATACATGTTACTTTGTGTTCAACATTCTGTCTGAGAGAACCACATATCTGTTGCATGTAATAAGTTTTCCGATCAGGACTGTGTAGAGTTCACGACAGGACCATACCAAGAATCCACTCTACCTGTGAGGTGTAGTTGGGTTGTTTCCAGGTTAAGGCAGTAATGAACAATACCGCCATGAACATTTACATGTGACTTCTGGTATGCAAATGCATGTGCACACACACATTTCTTTGGGGCATATATCTAGGATCAGGAGAGCCAGAGGGATATATGTTTCACTTCAGTTCACAGTGACAGGTTTCCAAAGTGTCACTGTGGAAAACTTGCATCTTGTGTAAGTTTACAATTTACATCTCATGTCTTTGCCAACAGCTTTTCATTTCATTCTTTCTTATGACCAGGGGTGATACCTCATTGCAGTTTTAATTTGCATTCCCCCAGTGACAGGCTGAACACTTTCTCAATTGTATACTGTCCATTTGTAGACCCTTCCTTATGAAGGATGCAAATCCACCATCCATTTTTTCCTGCTGGACTGCCTTACTGATTTGTGCATTTTGTTTTGTTTTGTTTTGTTTTATTCTGGACACCAGTCTTTTAACTGTTAAAGGAGTAGTGATTTCCAGCCCGCCTTTTATTCTCTTAACAATTTAATTAACAGAAACTTTTAATTATAGGGCAGTTCAATATATTCATCTTTTCTTTTATGGTCAGGGCTATTTACACTCTAAGAAATGATTTTATACTCCAAGTTTATAAATACCTTCACCCTCTGTCATTGTCTGGCACATTTATTGCTTTACAATTAGAGAAGTTAGGTCTACCATCTGTACTTGGAGTGTCACTTGGAGTTGAGACTTTTTATGTGGCCATCTACCAGCCCAGCTTCACTAACTGGCCCATCCTGTCTTCCTTGACTCAGCAACTGAACGCACAGCTTTACCATGAAAATGCTGACCCAGAAAAACATCCGAAGACTCTAGTGTTTCAGTCTTCCATTCCCCCAAATATCCTTGCATAACCCCAACAGAAATATGGAAGAGTACGTCCAAAGATGAAAGGCTTTGTTCTTGATTTCATCACTTCATTGAGACACACTCCTTTCCTTGACTGGTAAGCCGGAGACAACAGAACATGAGGAAATGATTGTTAAATCACTTCAAGATGAAATGAGGGTAATGTCATTTTATATCACCAGGCACTGCTTACGTACTTCTCAAAGCCCATGTTCAAAACTGCATTTTAAAAACATCCCAACTTCATTAACTCCACATCAGCCATTCCAAAGAGCTGTCCAGAGGAGCATGGGTTGGTCAGTGAGTTAAAGGCAGGGCAGCTCCCGGGCCCGTGACCCTGACAGACATCTAGTACTTGTGAGCGGAACGCTGGGCTCCGAGCTCTTCAGCTTCTCAAACCTCAGACTCCTCACTCAGTACCCAGCAGTGCCTCCTGGCCAAGCTGCTGAAGAGTCTCACAGGGAGCGTCTAACAAAAATGATGCCTATGCTGGGGTATTTTTTAACCTAGCCCAATATATCCACTTCTTCCTTTAGTGCTTTCTAAGTTTTTTTTTTTTTGTTTTGTTTTGTTTTTAAGAAACACGTACATTATCTTTTCTTCATCCCCCTTCCACTGTCTCCCCAAGATTTTGGTCCTGTCACATCATGGGCATGAACGGAGACTGTTGTGCTTCTTCCTACCAGATTTTCATTTATAAGACAAATTTTCCAAACATTTCTTCCATGAACACCACACTGATGCCTTCCCAAACACAGAGGGCCACCCGGAATTCCAACCTCTTTGCGATGTCATGGAGGGTGCACTTTCAATTTCCATGAAACCTCAAGGTAACAGAAGGCAGGAAGGAGAGAGGAAACAGTGAAGTGGGGGCAGGGTAGAAACGGCGGAAACAGAGACCATAAAACAGAACAAAACAAAAAAACCCAGATCCATTTCCCATCCCACTTGGAAGTCTGGCCAAGGCATCAAGGCTTGGCTCAGGCACGGCCTCGGAGGGACATGCATGTGGCTTGGCAGGATCTTCTGTGGGCTGAGATGCAAATCCAGTGTCATTAACATCTATGGTTTGGTAACAACCTACCAGCAGGGGTCAGTCTCAGTCACCATCCCGGAGCCCAGAGGCCTCTCCAGCTACATAGCCATACAGGAAAGATCCGGAAGTTGTTGAGTGACATTGTGCAACAAACTGCCCACTGGCTGTGTCTTATCTAGCCATCTTAGCACACATTTCCTATCTGCTCACTATTGCACTTGAACAGAGAAATCAGTTCCTTTATATTCCCATGGCTAGACACTTAGCTAAATAAATGATCACACTAAGTCTACTGTACCACAAACTTTCCCTTGATATTTACTTATCAAAGCGGAGAAGGCTGCCTTCCCCACAGTTTACAAATCCATATAGGACATAAGCTCACCTGTGATGGAAAGTGTCTAAACATTACATAATGTGACAATTGTATTTTCTAATATTCCCAGTGAGGCTTCAATCATCTATGTGGTACACTTCTTTTTCCTTTCTAAATTACATAATATCCTTTCATTAAGCATCTTCCCCCAAACATCCCTTTCAAAGTCCCTGGCATGCTGGTGAGATGCTCAGGGTGACATTCTATAGACCTGGGTGCTCCTTGGACCTACTGTAAGGCAGTGTCCCAGATATGACCAGGAAGGGCATCTTCAGTAAGATTAGACAGCAAATCTGATGTCAAAAGTGAGTAGGCTGAAGAACCTATTTGTACTTAAAATTTGAGGGTCATCCACAACATATTGCTGAATTAACAAATTGCTTTAGTCTAACAGATAACACTTCCCGTCGGTAGGATACAACTGCATTTGCATAAGTTATATTTTCCTTTGAGCAAAGTTTTCCCTGCTGATCAAAGTCCCATCAAATACAACATTCAGGAAGAAAATCTTCTCATCACTCAAAAGCAGAAGCCATTTCTAAAACACAGATCTCCTTGTCTTCACAGGCCTTCCTGCCAAAGCTGGTCTGTTTTATTGAAATTTGAAGGTGTGTTCCTCTAAAATACATTCTCTGCTTTCTTCTCCCTAAAAGGGCACCCCAGCCCACCCATCCTCCCTCCACCCTCAGCAGCAATGATTTATCTAAAATTTAAATCCTAGCATCTTTAGAGTTTGTCATAAAGAGCTCGGCAGGTATGACCCTGGGGTCTTGTTCCAGTCCCTGCATTTTATCACTGAGTCTAATATGGCCAGATAATCTTTGTCCTCCAACCACTTGGGGCCAGGGCCGGGACTGTGGTAGTCAACTGTGAATTCCCACTGCAGTCTCAAAAGCAGCATTAAAATGAATACACACTATGGGCAGACCAGTGGGCCCTTGGCAAGGCCATAACAGAAAATGGTCAATGGGTTCCAAAAGTTTCTATCTTCCCACAGCACTGTCTACCAGGATAGGAGAGCAGATAAGGTCTGAGACCAGAATCCCAAGAATTCACAGCTGTGCATTTCATTAGTATGGCTCACTTAGCATGTTAGCGTGGTCTCTCCAGTCTTCAACATGCATGAGTGTGGAGAGACTCCGGGAAGAAGTGCCACCTCTGAGCAGCAAAAGCCCCCTACCACTGCCAAAGTGAGGCTATCGATCCTGAAGCCACATGATCATTATGTTTCTAGAGACACAATTTATATTTTATTTTAGGACTTTTAGCTGGTGGCAGGATCGTAACTCAGGAAGAGGCGAGGTGGGTTCCTCAGAAAGCAGACCTCCCTGGGGATTGCTGGGGCTGAGAGGGGAAGGTCAAGAAATGTAATTGGAGAAGACATCATGCACACTGAACTTTAGCCCAACTCTCAGAGAGCCCTGGAGACTGCAGGAGGGTAACCACACAGAGGCCCCGGTCTCGAACAGGCGGGCTGGAGGCAGGAATCCTCACAAGGCAGAGGCCTCTGTGGCATCCAAGTTGAGTAAGAATGGTTCCCTGAGTACCCACTCTGCTCCAGATGGTGTCCAGGCAACACTAGGAGACAGGAATTACTTAGCCCCATTTTACATAGGAAACTGAGGATGAAGGGGTAAGAAACAGCCAGAAGTTGCATCTGTAAAAAGTCCTGGGGCACAACTAGAACCAGGTATTTGCAATTTCAAAGCTTCTTGGCTCTTCACTGGGCTCTGGTCTTTTTAAAGGAGTAGCACCCAGTGAAGAACACCACCAATGTAATTCAGTGCTATTCAACTAATGCCGGCCAAAACCCATGAGGTAATGGGTCTGCCCCTTTCAATCACTGACTGATCTCGAGGACTTCAATAGTGCCTGCACATAGGATGCACCCCATAAGTATCAGCTGCACAACATACTGAAAGGACCCTGGTGGGCAAAGGCCAAGCATTTTTCTTTTCTCTTCTTCCCAACAGAAACTCAAAGGATGCCACATAGGAAATTCACATTTTTTAGTGGGCTCATCTAAAAAAGTAAAAAAAAAAAAAAAAAAAACCAACATGACTAATGTTCAATGTTTTATTTATAACATTTAAAATATTATTATGTCCATACATAATCAATGTAAGAAATCATGAATATTTCACACTGTTTCATTTATGTGAAGTCTTTGAAATCCAATGTGTCTTTTTCACATTGGACCAGACGTATCAATTGCTCCTCAGCCTTGTGGGGCCTGTAGCTCCTGGAATGGGCAGCACAGTCCTAGAGTCTAGATTATTCTTACCCTAAATCCATATGGTCATCAAGGGCTGAACTTGTAGAAAACTGAAATCTGAAAGTTAACAGGACTTGAAAGCAACCAGATACCCTTTGGTAGGTGAATGGATCAACCGTGGTATGTACTAGAAGGGACCATCATTTGGAGAGCAAAAGAATTGAGCTCGTAAGTCATGAAGAGACAAGGAGGAGCCCTAAACGCTTATTGCTCAGTGAGAGAGCCAATCTGAAAGGCCACAGAGCGTGTGATTCCAACTCTACGACACTCCAGAAGACAGAAAACCAGAGACAGTAAAAATGCCCGTGACTGCCAGGGACTGGGGAGAGGAAGAGGTTAAAAAGGTGGAAGGGACTTTAGAGCAGTGTGACCATGCCACAGGACACTGTGAGCAGAGGGTCCACATCATCACACGCTTATCGACCCGAGCCGGGCGACGCCAAGCATGAACTCTAATGTGAACTGTGGACTTTGGTTGAAAATACTGCATCAGCTGTAATAAAACGTACCACGCTAATTTAGGAAAGATACTAATAACAGGAGGAGCTGCATGTGTTTGCAGGGGCGGGGCAGGTGCGCAGGAGCAATGCATTTTCCTACAAAAACCAAAGCTCTAAAATGTGAAAGACAACAATAAAAAGCCTCACGGCATGAAATTGCTGCTCCAGTTACGGGTACTTAAACTAGAACTCACAGGGAAGGGCCATCATCCCATTCTGAATTCAAAAAACACAAAACATTCTTATAAAACTGACCCACGAATTCCTGGGCACTCATTCCACCCACAGAGAATGTACATCTGGATGGACATGTGCCAGTTCCCGGGACTCCCAGATGGGGGTTGGCCTGCCTGGTCAAATCCCAGCCCTGGAGCTGGTGGCCAGCTACATGCCTTGGAAAACTGTCCTCTCCATCCTGAATTTGACCATCTCTGCAAGGGGGATACCAGAATCTTTAAGGTCATTCCCTTTAAAGCATTTCTCACAGGACGTGGTGCACAGTGTTTTTTAAAAAATGTTATTTAGCTATGATGATTATTAACTTCACATGCACTAGAATGCTGGGGAACACTGGCTGGTCGGAGGAGCTACAAAGACTCGAGGAACCTGGGAAGATTGTTTGACTAGCCACGCAAGTGACTTCCCTTATGCTTGTCCTCACCACACCGGGTTCACTCTGAGGTCTCTCACTCCAGGCTGGCCAAGATGCACATGAGCACTGCTGGTCCACCTGCAGTTCCAAGCGAGGTGGAGGACTGTGAAAGACGCTGGAAAGCTCAACAACATCAGGGGTGGAAGCCTTCCCCAGCCCAGCGGAGGTGGCCTGTGGACACCTATTTTGTTGTATCTGCAATTTTTTTAAGTTGCAGGAAAACACGTGCAATCATTTTTAAATGCAGAGGTCTGTGGTGACCAATACATTCATATTGCTCTGCACCCAGCACCACCAACCATCTCTGGAACTTTCCATCTTCCCAAACTGAAAATGCATCCAACTCCTTGCCCTCCATTCGCAGGGCACCACCATCCTACCTCCTGTGATTTGATGCCCCCAAGTATTCTCAATACAAACAGAATTAGTGTTTGTCCTCTCGTGACTGCCCTTTTCTCTTAGCATAACAGTCTTCGAGGGTCGTCCACATTGTAGCACATGTAGATATTTCACTGTGCATGTAGGTCACGTTTTGTTTGTCCATTCATCTGTCCACAGACACATGGGATGCATCCACCTTTTGTCTGTGCCAAATGATGCTGCTATGACCGTCGGTGTACCAACATCTTGAGACCCTGCCTGCCTGCCTTTGAGTCTATGCCCAGAAGTAGAATTACTGGATGACGTGCCTAGTTTTTAAGAGAGGCCTTGTTTCTGGGTGTGGACATGAATACGCCCAATGATCACACAAAGCAGAAAGGATTCCATCTTCAGACTGGAAAACGCGCCTTCTCAATGCTGTGGTTTGGATGTGAGGCCAACCCAGCTCCAGCTCCAAGGGTAAACTGTGGCTCCCCTCTGCAATCCTTCCAACTCAAAGTAGCACTGAGCTGAACTCCAGTTTCTCACACTGACAAGGAATTTGGAATTCTGCATTAGAAAAGGCTAATGAATTCTGTACTCAAACTTTTAAACGCCAGTTCCATCAGTAAATACATGATCTTTCATTAATCTTAGCTGAATTAAAATGCCTATGAAAATGATCATTTCTGCATACCTACCCTGCCACCACTTTATCAGATTAATCTCATCAGTCTAATTTACCAGGCTTCAGAATCATCTAAAATGATATGTTTGGAGAAAAACAGTCGCTCTCGCTCTCCCCAGGCCTATCTCCTCAGACAGTCAACTCATTAGTACTCCAAACCCCAGCAGGCTGCAGCTGAGTCAGTATCTAAGTGGGAAAACTTCCAGGGGAAAGTTGGGACAGACAGGAAATGGGCAGGGAGGACAGCTGACCACCTCCCCGGCCCTCTGGCTGATGTCCTGAGTGTATATTCCAGGCTCTCTGACTCCACAAGAGCGCCTGCTTCTGTCAGGCCTAGTGTTGGGGCCAGGCTTGCCTAGCAAAGTGACCTCAAGGGCTTGGAAAACCTCTACTACCTGGTACCAACTCAGAGCGAGGGAATAAAAAATGCCAAAGGTGGACAGGCAAGATCTTGAAGTTGCCCAGGTGATTCCAGGCACAGCCTGGTTTTCACACACAGAACTGGAAGGAAATAGAGACTCCGAGTGGTGTTACGCAGCTTACAAATCACTTTTTGTTCATTCTCTCTTTTGGTCCACTCAACAATTCAGCACAGGTGTTGGACTGCTGCTTTTATTTCCATTTTATAGATGAAGCAAGGGAGGTTCTGAAGTCCGGGGCACTTGCCCAAATCCCACAGCTGACTTGGGGACCGCAGGGTCCTGGCCGAATGTTCTTCCCATCTCTCAACTTAGAAAATCCCTCTGCAATGGTCAGAATTCCCCTTGAACAATACACTGGTGATGGGCTCCAACCACAGACAACCTTTCTTCTCTCCCTGAGTCTGATCAGCAATGCTTACATAAGGTCTCTAATTGTTCATAGAACTCTCTTCGATTTCGGTCTGTATTTTACATTTTAAATCACATTCTCATGACTCGCTTTCCTGATTTTCTTTGGGCCCAGGTGAGGCCGTCCCTGATGGTGTCTACAGATCTGACTGCACCGTTGAAATCTCTCGGGCATGTGCGATGCAAGCACTCTTTGCAAGGCTTTGGTGGAGGAACCCAACCTCACCAAGAGCGCCCACCCCCTCAGCTCTACAATTTGTAGAAATCGGTCTGCTGTGATTCAGGGAGAACTCATCCTCATTCCCAAGGAACAGTCGCCATCCCAAATTAAAACTTCAACTCCAGTGTGTACCAGGAATTGTTCTGCAGCCGTGCCCCAGCACACTCATCTGTATGCGCCATGCTCCTGTGGGCCACATTACAGCTCAGCACTCGTTAAAAGGCAAAAGTGACACTTGAAGACACTATAAATAGCAAATTCCAAAAATCTATCTGCCCCAGCGGTCGGGACTGATTAGATGTGAAACTGTTGAGTTTTTCACATGAGAGGCTGGAGCCCAATTACCACTATGCACATACAAGGGAAATTGTCTTGGTAACATTAAGATTCCACTTGTAAGCTGTTTACTTGAAACAGTCCTGGGGTTTTGACGGACTTAATCCTTAAACAAATTCTGAAAAGATTTTCAAAAAGTAGACCCTAGAAGGATTTAATGAAGACTTAAGAAAGTATCACTCAAAATTCTCAAAAGAAAGTGCAACCTTAGCAGAGAGTTCCTCTCCAGACCTGCTGCTCGGTGGCTGTGTGTCTCTGCATGAATAACCCAGGCCTCTCTGAGTCTCAGCTTCTGAGATCTAAGACAAGGGTGCTAGAGGGCTTCTAAGGCTTGTCCCTGCTCTGACAGTCTCTGAGTCAAGGACTCCTTTGCCCAGATCTCACCCCGTCCACTGCAAGGGCTGAAGTATAATCAAAGGAGTGCATCACTGTTCTGCTTGTGCCCAGGGGACAGACACCACACCGTTTGAATGTGACAGAGCCCCAGCACACAGTGCTCTTGCTTCCTGCCAGTGACCTTCCGCTTTGCCTGCACTGGCCCACCTGTTTGGCCTCTCCTACGTTGCCTTCAGACACCAATGGAGAAGCGTGCCTGGTTGGAGGTTGCACTTTACCGCTCTGCTCCGAGTGAGGGAAATGACCCACACTGGACCTGTAGCCGGACCTTGCAGACCTTCACTTCCCACCACTTACGCTGCTGCCACCCCAGGTATGGCCTTGTCATCCTTGACTCAAGCAACTGCGGGGAACTCATCCTCTCCTGGTGGGCCCACTGTAGTGCTGTCCCCCACCTCACCCTGCTCCGCCTCCCTGCAGTGCTTCCCTCTGAGGCTCAATCATATTCACATCCCTCAATATCTCATCAGATCCCTGCGCTGCTCACATCTGGCCAGCTCACCTGCCTGGCAGGCACCTTGCCCCTCTTTGCCCCTGGTGCTCCGGGCCCCCTGCTAAGCTCGCATCTCTCTGGAATGCTCGCCTCTGCTTTTGCCTAGACTGAGGCTACATAAAGGTCCCATCCTGGCAAGCCTGTTCCCCAGGATCCCAACCCCTTCCTCTCTCCCCTACCAGTACACTTTGGGGTTTTGTTTTTTGATTTGTTTGCCTAATAGCACTCAGAATTCCTTTAGATAAAAAATAACCTATTTGTTTACATACATGTTCAATTTTCAACTATATCAGAAAACCCAGAAAGGAAAATGTCAATTTATGCTTTGTTGTCCACATGGTGCCTGGTACAGAGTAACCACTGAGCAAATAGCTGGTGCATTAATGAACCACCAAGGAAACCAATCTCCTTACCCTGGGCCTCCAACATACCAGTGTGGAGCCCTGGTAGGTTTTACGAGAAATCCTGAATGCTGTTGTGCCATGTTGGTCAAGGCTACAAAGTTCTGAAATACTTCAGGATTCGGGAGGGGTGGGCTTTATTTAGAGGCAGGCTTCCCCAGATGCTGGCTAGGCACGTGCCCCATAGGCATGTGAACTGCTGGGGCCTGGTGCCCTCTGCCTGCACAGCACGTGGGCCTGGGGATTGGGGTATCAGGATCCGACCAACCCTTGGCAGCTTGTGAGCTCACAGCACTGCTCCCTGGCTAACATCCTCTCATAAGCCTACAGAAAATCTGCCAAAGTGGAGCTCACCACTCGGGGAGAATAGGAAGAAAAAGACTGAAAAAGAGATTTCCAGATTTTTGAAAGGAAGGGCAGAAGAGCCACTGTGTCTGCTCAACAAATTTTCCATGGGCTCCACTACAGAGCACCTTTTTAAAAAGAGGGGTTTGTTTTTGCTATAACTGTTCAGAAAAGTCCCCTCCTCTTATAAAATGGAAACTATATTTTGTTACCTATTACTTAAGAGAGAGTAGTTAAAACCAATGGTTACAATGAATATATCATTTGAAAATCCTAACGAGTAATCTTTTTCCAGAAAAATTTTAAGACTTGCACAATCCATTAGGCTGTGTGCATCTTTTTCTTTTTTGCATCGGCTTTTGCACCCATTCAAAGAGCGCCTGTAGGATCATGAGTGATATGTCTAAGAAATGTCAGCAGGAAGTCTTCCGTTGTACATAGAGCACATGAATAAAACAATTTCACTAACAATTTTAGAATCGTAATTTGTATCAAGTTGTCGGTCTTTTTGCAAATTGTTGCACAGAGACAAGTCTCTGAATAATTCATTATGTCCTTCTCCAAGTCCCTTTAAACATCAGATATACTGCAGATAATATTCTCTTAAGTGAAAAAACAATCACATAAATTAATCAAGTTAGATGGAGCTTAGGGTCCTATCTACTAAAGAAATCCCTACCTCAGAGTGGGGAGAGGGGAGGTGGTAACTTGGTCTCTGAATCTTTGGAGTGCAGAGGTTGACAACTTTATGAAACCACCTAGACCAACTGTCAATGGATCTCAAGTGCTGGCAAGTTTGTTCCTACATCCACCAAACTAGTTTCCTTATTCCCTGCTCTGTGTGGTTCTTCCCTGGGGAGCATTAGGTGGCTTCCCCTCTTCCACACCCAGCTGCCTTTCAAGTTCTAAAGACAGCCTTGAGGTCTCCAAATGTTCTCCTCTTTGGCTAAATATTTCTATCTCTTTAGCTCCAGGAGACAACTCTTTCAATCATCTCTTTAATATATTATGAACTAAAATGGAATTGGATTGCTTTTGTCACCCAATGCCCATGAAGACCATTGTCTTGACCAAAAAAGAAAGACAAAAGAAGAGAAAGATTATTCTCAGAGCACAGAGGTCAACTCATTTGTATCCAGCTCCAGGTGCCAATGCATATTTTAATAGATGTTTTCTGGTGATAACACTAAAACCTTGAATTGTTAAAGTGCCTTTCAGTGAAAGACCCAAATGTGTTCAAAATGGAAAGTTTCCAGGGGGTAAACAGGAATCGGATGCCTGGAGGTATTCTCAGGAGCTGGCAGCTCTGAGAAAAGAACCTCCATGGGGAGTGGGGAGGGACCCCTGCATCCCCACCCCCATCTGGAGCAGAGCTGGATGGATGCCTTCCTGTGCACTGAGCAGCTTTCCAAAGAAAATGCGGTCCACAAGATTCATGTGACAAAATAAGGCAGCCAGGCCCTTATAATAAGAACAGAAAATAATAGTAGCATTCATCACCAAGGGGTCACGCCCCTTGATGGCGACTGAAGTCTTCTGTCTCTTTGGATTTTGCACAGTTCTGATCATAGCATCCGGACTAGAAGCTGTTCACCTAAGGACAGTCTAAAATTACTATGGAAACTAACCATTTGTCAACTGTGATGGTGTAGAGCGGAAGTGCCAGTAATCATTTTTTTTTTTTTTTTTTTTTTAAATCCAACAGACGACTTCTTCCCGTCACTCAAATAAGAATCTGGGGAGAGTAGTTTCCCAGTTGTGTAAGTGGTTCACAAAGGACAACTGGGCAACAAGTCACTAAGCCATACTGCCTAGAAATTTCTTGGAGTCAGAAATCAGGATTACTATGAGATCAATTTCAGGGAGGGTCACTGGATGAGACATTTGCAAGCATATCTGTGGCACTGGTGAAGCAGCAGCAGAATCACTTGTCATCTGCTTAAGGTGGCCAAGAGGAGCGGGGTGTGCACAGAACTTGGGCATTCTTCCACAGTGATTCTGCAGCATTTTCTTGGTGTTAAGGGATCTGCGGGTGTACTGCCGAAAAGAAGCCAGGTTATGCAAAAAGGCGACACTCATTCTACACACCACCTCCTCCATGCCACATCTACCAATCCAGGAAGAAAACCAGCCCTAAGCACCGGCTACCTGCAAACCCTGTGCTGGCTAGTGGCAAGATGCAAGTCTGCCTTCCAAGAATTCACAATCTGCTTAAGGAGACAACTGTGGGGTCATAATTCCTGTGGCAGTGGAGGGCGAGGTGGGTGCAGTAGAGTCTTCTAAGTGTTCAGGGGCAACAGACTGAGCCATATCTGGGGCAGGCGAGTCCCCCTCTTCAACAGAACACACAGCTTGGGAATCCAAGGGGAAGGGCTTCTATCCACAATGGAAGAGCAGGGCTAACAGGGCAGTGAATGTCACAGCCAAAAGACCTTCACATTCATATGTTCACTTTATTAAGGAGAAGAAAAAAAAATTTTTCTTTAAAATCAAGGGTCAGCTTACCTTTGGAGAATGGATAGGCTGTCTCTGCAGCCCTTCTGACCCAAAGGTGGAAACAGAGACCCCAAAAAGAACTAAAATGTCACAGTGTGATTGGGGATGGAAGCCCTAAGAATCTCCTGGGTCAAGGGTGTCTTCTGCAGGCTTTCGGGCATACACCCTGAGGTTCCGCAGCTCCATGTTCACCTGGCTTCAAATCTGAACAAGTTTCAGGCTGCTTCGGAGAAGACTTACCTCTACCCTGATAGGTATTCGTAGGTGTCTTCTTTCTCCTCTCCATCCCAGGGTCAGCTGCATGACTGCCTACTGACAGTGCTTCTCATCTCCGTAGCTACGGCCCAGTTGTGACCACTCAGTTCTCCACTGCCTGTCTGGACTCCAACCCAAAGTCCAAGCCTGTGCCACATGCCTGCAAGAAGACTCGTGGATCACCCTGGCCACAAACTCCCCCTACTGAGCAGTGAAGATGACACAGGCTTTCTGCACCCCTCGGCTAGTTCTCCAGCTCCCCGAGAAGAGGCACCACATCTTGGCATCTTCTTGCATCTCTCGCAGATCCTATAGGGCACAGTACCCGGTGAATGAGGCATCTTGGGCGTTTCACTCATGTGAATGTCGGCAGGGACCTTGGTTCCTTACCAGTGGCCCTCTCAAGGACTGCTTGAGTGCCTCACAGTCAGGCAGCTGGACCCAGAGTGAGTGATTCAAGAAAAAGAACGAGAGAGAAGCTAAGTGCCCTTTGCATCTAGTCTCAGCAGCCACACACAGTCACTGCCGCCATTAGAAGCAAATCACTAAGTCCAGTCCACAGGTCAGGGAATGAGAGGTGAGCTCTATCTCTTGAAGGGACAGGTATGAAAGAATTTGCAAAAGCATTTCAAAAGCACAGTTAGGGGAGCCTAAGAAGCGTGGGAGGAAGGGTGACAGCAGGTGACAGATGCCTGCTTTCATATCTTTAAAATTATTTCACTTATTTGGTAGGGAAAATTTTTTTTGATTCAATATCATTTGAAGGTAGATGAGCCATGATTTAAAAATCACTCATGGCTTTATTTGAAATTCAGCTGTAGAAATTTAGATGTTCCCCTGAAAAGACATACCTGGCACCACAGAATGGAAGGGCTCTTCAAACAGTGAGGTTAGAGCCTGCAGGAGGCAGCTTCTGACATGACCCCACTCCTGTACTCAGGGCTTTGCTTGGTCTCTTCTCCCTGAGCGTGGGCTGGACCTAGTGACTTGCTTCTAATCCATGGAATATGGCAGAAGTGTTAGGTTGTCCCCTCTGAGGTTAGGGTGTGAGGGGCTGCGTTTGCTATTCTGCTAGCATCTTCCTCCAGGCTGTCCTCTCAGCCTGTGTGCATATAGGAAGCAAGTGAGAAGCTCATGAGACCAGGAGCTGAGGGCCGTCCCTGGCCAACAGCCGGAAAGAAAGCAGGGATTCTGTTACCACCAGGAGCTGAGTCCTGCTCTTGGCAGCAAGCTTGGAAGCAGATCCTCCTCCAGTGGAGCCTTGAAGTGAGGAGACTCCCAGGTGCAGCCTGCCAGGGGCCCTGTGCCATAGCACCCAGCTAAGCTATGCTGGACCCTCAGGAACTTGGGGGGTGGTCTTAAGTGCTGCTGTGTTAAGCTACTGACTTGTGGGATAATTTTTACACACAATACATAACCAGCACATCAATCATTTACATTGTACATAAACTTAACACTGAAAATATAGTACACTATTTGGCATTGAAAGAAATGGGTCTCAGCTTTTATAAAATAGTAAGTCCTACATATTTTTCTAGCACTAAAACTATACACTAAAGTTCTATGCATTCTATGTGAATTATACTTTAATAGAATGAAAATATCTCCCTTTTACTTTAGCTCACATAGAAATAAGGATTTTCATAAAAGAGACATATGCCTAAAATGGAAACTTACTGTTCTGCTACGGCAAGCAGTCTCTGAGATGCACCCACCCCTGATATTCATGTTTTTATGCAATATCCTCACCCTGGGCTAGAGCTAGGACTCACATCAAAAGCAGGAAACTCAGATTGAGCATCCCAAATATGAGAATCCAAAACCTGAAACTTTTTGAGTACCAAAATAACACTCGGGAAGTTTTACATTTTGGATTTCAGATTTTGGGATTAGGGATGCCCAACTGGTCTGTGCAAATATTATAAAATCCAAAACACTCTAAAATGTCCAACATTTCTCATTTCAGGCATTTTGGATGAGGGGCACTCCACCTGGATAACAAAAGTGAAGAGATGTTTTTTCGATCATGTTGTAGGAAGGTTCTGGATTCAGCCTTGCTTTGCCCTCTGTTGCCTGCTCTGATGGAGGTCACACTGGGGGCTGCCCTGGGGCAAGGGAGGCCTCTGCCAACAGACTGCAGGGAATGGAGTCCTGGGAACAGAAGGCTTGGAAGTGAGGTCCCCCTCATCAAGCCCTGAGATGACAGTGGCCCCCAGGATGCTTGGATGGAGCCTGGTACAAGTCCCAGGTAGCCACCTGGTTCACTGGGATCTGGATTCCTGACCCAAAGCAACTGACATAATAAGCATCTCTTGTTTTCAGCCACTGCATTTCATGGTGTCGCACATTAATACAAAATTGATGAAACTGTCCCTGTAACTCACAAGTTATATATGTTTTAAAACAGAAGGGGTTGTTTCACAAGCCCCATATGCTTGGCAACCAAAGACATTTTCATTAAGAGAAAACAATACACACAACGATGCTGACATCCACAGGGAACAGAACCTTGTAAGCCCCTGGCAGGAGGGTGGATGAGGAATCTGCACCTGCACACAGACCAGACACTGAACAGAGGGCCCCGATGCTGGTGAGGACTCGAGAGAGGGTCGTGCTTCTCCTCTGCCCATGCTGGAGAAATCTTTCTCACTTCCGTTCCTGGAATATCTTATCTTTTTTTAATTTTTTTTTTTTTTTAGTTGTATATGGACACAATGCCTTTATTTACTTTTATGTGGGGCTGAGGATCAAAACCAGTGCCTCACATGTGCTAGGCAGGCGCACTACCACTGAGCTCCAGCCCCAGCCCCTGACGGAGGAGCTTCCTGAGGCTGCAATAGAGCTTTCAGTCATCAAGAGATGGACAGTCTGAGGAGCAACGTGGTGTGTTTTGGGATGCATGACCAAGGACACCTCAAAGGAAGTCCCTGTGGGAGAACAATGGCTCAGAAGCAGGGGGAGGTCTGACGTCACTGGCCCCGTTGGTCCTGGGTCTCTGGTCCCAGCATGGCTTGGACCCTTCACCAAGGAAAAGCAGTGGCATCCAGAACATGTCAGAAATGCGGATCTGTTTCTTCACAAGACACCAGAAACGCATGAGCAAAACAGTCCAGGGATTGCTCCAAATGGATAAGCAAATACACAGGGGTCTTAAGAGTCACTCTACAGGGAAACATGTAGGGAATTTCGGAGGAATTTCCTGACTGGGAGAGGGGACAGAGGTAAACAGAGAGAGGTGGCTTGTGCTTCCAAAAACATCACTCCTTCTGCACTTCATAATTCCCTACACCCTTGGAGTTCATGAGTAAGAAGCCACTGCACCCCCACCCCATCCTAATCAAAAAAAGAGGTGAAGAAGAGCAGTAGCACAGGAGGCAATTCAGAATTTCTTTCTCATAATTATGAAACAAAATTTCCAAAATAGAAAATCAGTGTTTCTTTATCTGTTCTCTCTCCCTCTCCCATCAGCAAGGGGTTCCTGGTCCCACCAAATACTTTAAATCATTTGAGTTAGAAACACCCCGGAGGAGGTCCCACGGAATCCACACAACAGCTGAAAATCAATCTGTATTCAATGTGTGGTTGAATGTGTTTGCTCCCTTCATTTTGCAGATGAATAGTGAGGGGCCAGAACCCACTCAAACCCAAGGTTGCTTCTGCTGTGTGGCCTGGTCCTCCGTCAAGGACGTCCATCTCTTGAGACGGGGCCTGGGTCTCCAGTGATTCTCATTATCCCAAGGCAGAAGGAAGGAACCTACCAACTGCAAGACCCTGGCTGCTTCCCTCCCAGCCTGCTGTCACTAGTCACAAAAGCAAATTAGCAGCTCTTCACTGCTCAGGATTTGAGAGTCCCAGTTCTAAGGACTGAAGGCGAGTCCCACCTCCACCCACACCCAACTTTATGACCTTGGGCACATTACCCACCTCTCTAGGCCTCAGTTTCCCCCTCTGCAATGACCACACATGGAGGAATTTCCCGTGGCCATTGTTATGAATGAACACAAGCACGATGGCTTACACTTCTACGGTCGAACAGAAATTTATTCTCTTATGGTTCTGAAGTCCCAATCAGTCTCACCAGGACAAACGCAAGAACTGGCAGCAGGACAGTGCTCCCTTGGAGCCTCAGGGGAGGGTCCACTCCCTGTCTCTGCCAGCCGTGTGGCTGGGCCTGTGACTGCGCGGCTCCAGCCTCTGCCTCCGTGAAGGTTCTGCCTCCAGCTTCTCTCCGTGTGCCTCTGCCTGTGAGGACACTGGGGGTGGCAGTAAAGGGCCACCTGGATAATTCAGGATAAGCCGTTCAAAAGCCTTAATTTAATGACATCTGCAAGATCCTTTTCCCTCAGTGAGGCTACAGTCCCAGGTTCTAGGACGCAGGACGAGAGGCCACTCTTCAGTCTTCCGCAGCACCCAGCCCAGTGGGTTGTTGTGAGGACTAAATGAGAAAATGTCCGTGTAGCACACCGAGTGTGGCGCTAGGCACACAGCGAGCACCTTGACGAGTGTCCCCGTGCGAGAGCACTTGCTGGTCAGTGCGGGCGCTGACCTGTGCTGCAGGAGGTCCGCCATCACCGTGCCTCCTTTTCAGGAGGGAAGCGTAGACGCTCTAAGTGGTTTTGGCCGAGGGAAGGTTGTGCAGGGGGAGCACCCTCATCCCACAGGCCAGGACAGCCCTGCCAGGTCAGAGGACTCTCCCCTCCATCTCAGGACAGTTTGGGTACCTGTTCCACAGATAATGAGAAACGTAAGTAGCTGTGATTCTTGCCACCTATCCTTCCACTCTTCACTTCTAGGGAGTCTCACTGCACAAGAGCTAATAGAATGTTCTCTTGGGATATAGACCCACTACCATAGCTGGTCTAAGTTTGGCTTCTCTAACAGAAAAAAACAAGACCTTTGAGTATGCCATTTGGGGTGGGGAGGGACCAGAGATTGAACTCAGGGGCACGTGACCACTGAGCCACATCCCCAACCCTGTTCTGTATTTTATTTAGAGACAGGGTCTGCTGAGTTGCTTAGAGCCCCACTAAGTTGCTGAGGCTGGCTTTGAACTCACGATCCTCCTGCCTCAGCCTCCTGAGCAGCTGGGATTACAGGTGTGCACCACCTCTCCTGGCTGAGTATTCCATATTTAAAGAATGACTTGGGATTGGCAGACAGGCCTAAGGAGAAAAGACAACAGCGATGTGTTTTGCAAATGTCTAAGCAGGCATGATACATCATTAGCGTCTTCCAATGCTCTCAATGAAAATCGTCTAAAAGATGTGTGCCTGTTTCATGTTAAGTGATTTAGTATGTCTGAATAGAGCAGAACAAAGTGGTTTCTTTGCTCATGATCATTTGCCAAAGTAAATATTCTAGGCAAACTTGTGGCATTAAAGGTTTGTTATTTCTGACATCAGTGTGTGGAAATCACCATATTTTTTAGGCATCTGGAAAACACTTCCACATCCTCCATCAATATTTTGAAACTATGAAAATGACTTGATTTTCAATTGCCAGTCTATGAAGCTAATACCGAATGGACAAGGAATGGCCGGGAGTGGAAAGAATTAATCACACCTACTATGGGAATGTTTAGTCACTGGTAAATAATAAGAGCTGGGGAAACCCTCCCTCCACTCCTGGGTGACCTCAGCCAATGCACATTTAGTGAGCCCGGCTATGAGTCTCGGGCCATCCCAGGGGCTCCAGAGGGCAGTGACTCTTACAAGACCCTGCCCTGGGGGGAGGAAGACGATATGCAAATCACTCAGTAAAAATTAACAGAAGCTGGGATTGGGAAGTGGTCGTCACCCACAGGAGGACACATAGAAGCCACATCGGCACCCACTGGGGAATTCAAAGAAGGCAGGACTTGCCCAGGTTTTGAAGGAAATATTGTTTAATGGGTAGATAGGTGCACAGAAATGCCTTCAAGCTTCAGTATGAGCAAAAAGACAGAGGTGTGTCACATGGGATGTATTTGAGAGATGTGCACATGGAACCTAAGTGAGAGATGAAAGCAGAGAGGTGGGTAGGGGTAAAACCACAGGAGCCCCGAAAGTCTCGGTAAACTGATGAAGCAGACGACTGTAGACCCAGACAAGAGAAAACAGGGCTCACCTTAGTCGGCAGGAGGAGGAATAGAGGGGCGGGACAGACTTGGAGACCCTGCAGGGGCTTCAAGTCACAGCACTTGATGCTTGGCCAGAAATGAGGGGAAATATAAAAAGAAGCAAGCTAACAAAAAACTGTAGTGAGGTTCTTATAATACAGATGGTGTGGAATAATATTGGAAGACAGGCTGTAACTAAAGATGTTTGCTGGGAAGCCTAGGGCAGCCACTATAAAAGAAAAAAGAGGTGTAGCCATTTATTGTGGGTTGAATTGGGTCTTCCCAGAACATGCTCCAAAGTCCAAACTGCAGGTCTATATGAACGTGACCTTATTTGGAAATAGGGTCTCTTCAGATGCGATCAAGGAAGATGAAGTCATGCAAGATTAGGGTGGCCCCTTGATCCAAACACTATTTTTATGAGGAAAGTGAGACCCAGAGGCAACAGATGCACACAGAAGGAAGACAGCCAAGTGAAGACAGGCAGGAATGAGAGTAGGGAGCTACAAGCCAAGGACCACCAAGGACCACCAAGGACCACCAAGGACCACCAAGGACCACCAAGGACCACCAAGGACCACCAAGGACTGCTGGTGGTAAAGAAAAGCTGGGAAGAGGAGAGGAAGGAGTCTCACTTGGAGCCTTCAAAGGGAGGCTTACAGCTTAACCTCAGGCTTTGTGCCTACAGAAATGTTTGTGATTGCCAGGTGCAGTGGCGCATGCCTGTAATCTCCGCGACTCAGGGAGGCTGAGGCAGGAGGATCACAAGTTCAAGGCCAACCTCAGCAACTTAGCGAAACCCCGTCTCAAAAAAAACAAAACAAAACAAAAAAACAAAAAAAAAAAGGAAAAAAGAAAAAAGGGCTGGTGATGTGGCCCAGTGGTTAAGCACCCCTGAGTTCAATCCTGGGAACCAAAAAAGGTGTGTGATTAAATTTCTGTTCTTTTTCAGACACATTGGTGACTTTGGCAGCCCTAGAAACTAATATAGATAATAAGCCAATCACAAAGATAGAATAATTAAGCATTCTCAATTATCCCAGAAGAATGCAGGAACCAAAGAATTGAATGCAAACAGAAAGAAGATAGTTGACATTAAATGTGAATTCAATTGCATGTAAATTAATAACTATCTCATTGTAAAATGGGGTAACGTCTCCAATTAAAAGGCAAACGCGGGGGTGGTAGGTGTAGCTCAGTGGTAGAACATTTGCCTAGCACGTGTGAGCCAAAGGCTGTCATACCAATACAAGGCAAGGTTCAAACCACATGCTGTCTACCTGAAATCATGTTAAATTTAAAAGTTAAAGGATAAGAAATGATATACCACATTAACATTAATCTAAAAAAGCTAGAATGGCTATATTAGTGACAGTAACTTTCAGAGCAAAACAACTAAGTAAGAAATTGTTACCATGCAAAACCTACTTTTTTTCCCCTTAAGAATGAAGATAAATTATTTTCCAATCACAGTATATATTAATTATCTCATATTTTCCACCAGCATTTGTTGAGTATTTGTATTCTGCAGGATATATTCAGCTGTGTGATTTTAATAATGATAATTTAAATGTGTTTTTTTTTCATCTGTGGTTAGAAAGATGCTTAACTATTCCTTGAAAAAAGCAAATATAGCCAGTAACAAGAAGCAAATCGACATTGACAAAGCTGCAGGTGGTTAAGCCTTTTTTTTCTCATTAATTCTTCCTACATTTTGTCTCCAGCCAGAGACAAAAGCAGCAGTAACCTGCACTAAGAAAAGCGCAATCCGACGTTAGGATAAAACCCAGTGGTCTCAGTACAAAGATGCAAACATTCTTTTTCCTTGAATTTATGTCTACAAGGTTGTAAATAGATTTGACTCTTGGAGCAACAACAAGGAGAAATAAAATTTTTGAAAGCTCAAAGAGAAATATTTTCCAACATTGGCTTCAGCACAGGAACATGTCTGGCAATCAATAAATATTTGATTGACTTAAATTATGTAACCTTGGGCAAGTTACTTAACCATTTCCTCATCTGTAAAATAGGGAAAATAATAGTAAACCACTTAGGGCAGTTCAGATCATTTATTTTTAAAAATCTATTGCAAATCACTTCTTTGAATAAAGAAGACAAAGTACCAGAAGTAGTTAGTTTCAGGTACTCTTGTATGGGAGCATCCACATTTTCTGGACAACTGAATATTTTCCTTTTATGTATAAAGGCTTCTTTTTAATTTCTCTTCTTTTTAAAAAGTCAACATGTACAAATATTTCTAAAGGTATGTTAAATACCTTGTTTTCTTAGAGAACACTTCAACATTTTCACAACAATTACAATAGTGACCCTGAATCAATACGTACATTATTTTGGTTCACAGCAATGGGTGTATGAGCTATATAGGGCTCTTGCTCCTGCACCAAATGGTCTTGAGCAATTTCGTTTCTGCACAATCATTGAGCCCCGCTCAATGGGTTTGCCATTACAGGCCCTCCCATTTTCTGTTGCTGACACTTAACACAGGAAAGCTGGCCGATGAGGCTATTTCAGGAAATGGACTTTGGGTGCTAGCCTTTTCTAGGGTGCATGGCTGCAGCTCCTGATTGTGAGGTATCTGGTATTGTCCAGTCTGACTTCACCATGGTGCCATGTTGCCCCATACCAACTACTGTGGACAAGGTGGGTCCCTCTGGTTTCCTTTAGTCAGTCTCAAAAACAACAAAGAGTACTTGATACCATCAGAAAAAGTCTTATATCACAGTAACTTATGTGCTTTAGTGTCTTACAGTTTCCCATTACATAAATAAGAAAATGAGTGGGGTTTTACTGAAAGGGGAGAGAGAAAAAAGCCACATGGTATTAAAAGATGCCAGGAAGCCAAGAAACACTGGCATCTTTTTGAACATTCAATTAGTAAATTTCAGCTATGCTACAAGGAAACTTCCCCCAAATTATATTTTATATAAATATGTTAAGCTCCATTTGCTTCACAGACATCTGTCTTCCTACAAAAGAAACAAGCAGATGACCATGCATTGGGCAAAATTTACAATGTGTCAGGTGCTAAATCAGGCACATTGTATTAAACATTTTACTGACTATAAACAAGAACAGAAATTATAGACATATGTAGCTCTGAAAGTGAATGAAAATAGCAACATAATTCAATGTTAATTAGATGTCCATGCATAAAACAATCATTAACTCTTTAGCTGTAACTCCAAGGTATTTAATGATTAACATTCTGCAAGTACCAGAAGTTATCTGAAAATACCTCACTGACACATCACAATCTATAAAATGCTAGCCCCATTATGGGAAAATTACATGCACACACTAGCAATGACCTGCCACACATAATGTAACTGCAATCCAGTAAAACAGAATATATGCACTAATCTGCACTTTATCATTTAAAGATCTTTTTTTTTTTTTTTTTTCCAGGAAAAACAAACATGATTGTCAAATCTCCCCATTCTGCTTCCACTGACCTTTCTGGCCCTCATCTCCTACCACAGACTCCCTTTTTTTTGTGTGTTTGTTTTTTTTCTTTTCTCTAAAACATAGTCCATTTTATTGACAGCTAGTGCATTCACACAGGCCAGGGGAGGGGATGGCCCAGGCTTGCAGACTTCCGGGGGCTCCTGGTTGAGGATGAGCTCCTAAGTCTTGAGAGAGAGAGGGAGCCTGGCTTTGGCCCACCCTCACTCCCAGGTTCCCAAGAGAGGCCCAGAAGTGGAGCAGCACTGTCTGTTAACCCCTGTGCCACAGAGCCTAGGTGTACTGGCTACTAGGGCTTACTCCCAGCGGGGCAAGGACAGCTCCCCAGCTACTGTGAAGATGAAGAATGAAGAGAATGTACCTAGGGCCCGGGAGGTGCAAAAGCGAGGGGGCAGAGCCGGTTCAAGGATGGCCCTACAGTGCCAGTTGCTGCTGGGGTAATAGCCTATACCTGGCATGCATCTGGCCTGCAGAGAAGATGCTATCAGGCAGAGCTAGCTAGTATCTGGTTTTTATTGGTTGCTTGTTTTCTCAAACTCAGAATTTTTAAAGTTACCTGAGGTGGTAGTTTAGTAGTGGGGAGAGAGGTGGGACAGAGGCCACTGGGAAGAAAACTCCAGCATGGTATAACAGGTCCTTCACACACAGGACCAGGTCAAGAGTCCCAAGCCAGGGCCATGCCAGCAGCCACAGGAACTGGAGGCTGGATGTGTTCAGCAGAGCCATGGCTGTCTGGAAGGGGCAGCTGCTGCCTCCAGGGTGCCTCTGTCGTGTTGAACAGCACAGAAGGGGGATTCCGCTCATCTCCTTTCCCTTCGTGCACAGGGGTCTCTGGCACATGCGGAGCCAGGCTGGTGCAGTTCATGAAGGCCTTGTTGGCCTCCTCCACTGGAGTCTTCTCTCTGGTCTTCAGATTTGGATCCAGGACATTCATCCTGGCCTGGCGGAATTGCCTGAACTGCTGGGCACTGTCCACATGCTCAAACAGGCAGAACTGGGTCCCTTCCCCTGTGCTGCAGACCTTCAGTGCCCACTGGGCCACCTTCTTCAGCACCAGGCTTCCTGACAGGACTCCATGAGGGGTCTGCATGGGCCACCGGCACTCTGGCCATTCTGCCCCAGGTCCTCCTGGACAGCCTCAGAGCACTCCCCATGTCCAGCCTTCTCCCACGTGTGCTTCCCACAGGGCTGCACCAGAAAGAGGTGCCGACCAAGGACACAGGGAGCTGGTGGTGCACCTCTTTCTGGTGCAGCTCCGTGAGGAAGCACACGTGGGGGAAGGCTGGACCAGGGTCCTTGTGGTCCATTCCTGCTCAAGGGCCGAGCATGTGACATCAGATGCAGTCACAGACAGCTGAACTAGCTCCTCTCAATGCTGCCTTTCGAGAAGTCCCTGGGTGTTTTCTGCCCAGCTGTGTGCCACCTTGGTCCTTGCTTGAGGAACTTGGAGAAGTCCACCATTCTGGTATGGTTTTCCCTTTGTGGGGCCACAGAGTTCTTTTCCTCAGACTAGTCTACTCCCTTGGAGGTCTCCACCGCTGCTGACATTGTTGCTGAGTGGGGCCAGTCCAGGCGTGGGCCGCGTGTCCAGCTGTCCGCTCGTCAGCACACAGGTCAGCTGCTCCCTCGGCTGGGAGGGCGGCCTCCCACGGGCTCTCCAGGGGAATCCTGCAGAGTTCTCACACTTCCCAACACCCGCTTCTCCCTGAATGCTCTGCACCACCCCAACCGCCCCCTTGGCCGACAGTGTCTCCTCCTCCAAGTCTTACAGTGGCATCTTTCTGGGTCCTTCAGAATGGCCACCTTTGTATAGAAAGCATCATGCCCTGCCCTCACCTGCAGGGTGCTCAGCACAGTCCCGCATCCCTTAACAGGGGTATGTTCTAAGAAACGTGTTGTTAGGTGATTTTCTCCTTGTGCAAACATCGCAGAGTGTACACGGGCAAACCTGGATGGAATGGCCTGCCACACACCTGGACTATTATGGCTCCTGGGACCATAACGAACAAAATATCACAGATTAAATCTAGCACAAGAGAAATCAATTCCACCAAGAGACACGGTAAACATGAGATTCAGGGGGCCAGTGAACTTTTAAAATATATACATGTAGCAGTAGTGCCTTCTCAAGAAACCAATAAAAATCATACTAAGTACGGCAGTGACATGGCTGCTTGTCATTATCAAGTATTATGAATGTGCTATACTTTCATAGGACTCTTTGCCCCCCCCCACTGTACGTCCACAGAAACTAGCACGAAGTTTCTGCACATAATGATGCTATCACACAACAACCTGAGTAAATTAATTGCAAACCATACCATGCAAATCTCAGGCATAAAGATAAGACCAAAAAAAGATCCTATTTTTAACATTAATATAGAACAGTTGCTATGGCCTCTCTGCAATAATTTAAAGTTAGGAAAAAAAATGCTTGGCTTAGTCTGCTCCGTGTAGACTTCTGAAATGTTAACCAGGAAGTCTTAACGGTATGAAATGGTTTCTCCCCTGTGGCTTTATATAGAGTCCTAACTGCAGCGTGCGCTCAGGGCCCAGTAGGAGTGCATTGGCTCCCTTCTTATCAGCCTCACATAGATAAAAGTGGTCAAACTATCTAAAAAATTCTGCTGTGGGGCCCCAAAACATTTTAAGGGCTCACATAAACTTAGGGCCGTGACATTTCACTGATCACCCAGAAGCGCGCACCGATGGAAAAATCTTGAGACTCACGAAGTTTTCAACAGTGCCATTGCACATCTTTACAGGGCTCATGGTGCTCGGCAACCTCCAGGATCCAGATGGTAGTGTCAAGTGGCAACAGTGTTACTAATTTTCAGTGTACCTGGCCACCTCCGCAGACCGCTGCGGGCACTTCTCCATGGCAGGCGCAAGGGTTCAGCGCCCGCGAGCTGCGGGGAGGAAACCGCTCTGCACGGCACACGTGCTTCCTACTTTCAGAGCCGCAGCTGTCCTCTGCTGCCTCTGGATCTGCCTTTGGAGGGTGGGAAATATTTTTCTTCACATTCAAAACCCAGAAGGGCAAAACCACCTTGGAATCCCAGTCAGCTGCTCTTAGCTACAGATATCAATATAAGCCACAGAGGAATAAGAATCAAGATAATGATAATAATCCTTCCTTCTCTCTGCAAGGTCCCTCAGTCCTTTTTAAGAACACCAGAACTTTTCACAAAACCCTCTTTTGGACTGAAATCTGCAGCCAACTTGGCTTATTATCTCTGTTGCAGAAAAACAGCACAGAACAGATTAAAATCTAGGTTTTCTAAAAACCCTCACTTTTCACATCTTTGTTCATCAAACTTCCTCACTAGAGCTGCCACAAAGCAGATGGATGCATCTGAGAGTCTGTATTAAACCTCTGCCCAGACCTGTCCAGTAACCTGCATGAGGAAAACCAGTGGGCACAAGTGGAACAACGAGGGAGGGCCAGCCACTTCCTACCTCCGAAGGGTTTCCCCAGACACTGCACACCATGACAGTGGGCACAGGGTATGTGCCATCTTCCCAGCTGAGAGAACAGAGGCTCCAGGGTAAGAGAAATGTACCAGGAACCACATCACGAAGTAGCAGGTCTAGAGGCCAAACCATGATCCCCCCAACTCCCGCTGACCAGGCACTTCCCATGTGCTGTAAGGGTCCCTCTTCACAGAGGAAGTCTGTCATCTCCCTTACAGACAGAGATGCAGAGACTCAGAGGACCCATAGAAGGGACAGAGGCGGATGGCAGTCTGGCACAGGATGTACCAGACTGTTCAGCCCAGGTTCCAACCCAGGTTCCAGGGTGCAGACAATGAAATGTCTGCAAAATCAGTGGCTCTGCCTTCAGCCCCGCTGGCTGTCCACTAAGCCATGGTGGACCAGCAACGCCCTGTGGCACTTGGGGCTGAGGGGTCCCCGGAAAGACCCCACTCTGGGGCTGCTTCTATTTGCAGCCCCCACGCTGCTAACACCCACTGTGCCCACTGCTCTGGGCTCTTTATGCGAATCCCTGCTCTCAGGAGACCTCTGTCTGAGGGTTATTCATTCCCCTCCAAGAAGCAACCCCACCACAGGCTGTCCCCTTGGCGCCCAGTTCTGCTCGGGCTGTGCAGTCAGCTGCCCCCCTCTCCGCCCCCTCACCGACAGTCAGGGCTCCTGGCTCGGGCTGAGCGGTTCTGTGCTGAATGTTACCCTTTGTCTCAGAAGCCCTGGGCTGGCTCAGAAGGCTGGAAAGCCTGAACAACAAGGATGAATCAGAGTATTTATTTTTGAGATTTTTCTCCAAGCTGCCTCTTCATCAGCTCTTAAATAGCAGCATTCAAGCTGCCACAGATACTTCCAGAAGTTTGCTGGCCTGGGGTTCCCAGGGGGTAGAACTTTGTCTTTCTGGCAACAAATGCAATAGCTCCATTGCACCCCCTCCCAAATGACAGGCCAAACTGGATTTCTCCAAGAGATGGGTGGCCTACATGTTTAAATTGATTGATTTTTAAATTGTTTTCAAATCCCTCAGGTTGCATGAGCGATGCTGATTTCTATTTCTAAGCGTGGTGACCTTTTCTAAAACTGTTTTATGCTTTTCACTCTTCCTTAATTGGTGCCACCTAAGACTGCCTCTGAGCGGACTGCTTATCCAGGACACAGAAGCTCAAGCCAGAATCAGAAGACCCACAGTGTGGTTTTCAGATGTAAAATTTTTCATCTGAAAGTTAACCATTCTTATTAAAATGGTGTATCGAAAGCTGAAACTGAAGAATAAAATAATCAGCCTCAAAGAAGGGAAATGCAAGAATCATTCACAAATCAGTAATGTGTTCTTTCCTGACACATCATTGGACTGCCTTTAATAGAACAGAAAGGTACTTTTCACCTAAAGCATTGGTTTATACCAGCACCTATGCTACCTGACTGGATGCTCTCAAGAGTGCAAAGCAGCTCCAAAAACAAAAACAAAAACAAAAAACAAGAAAAAAAGAAAAAGAAAAAGGAAATGGGGGCAAAAAACAAAATAAAAAAACCAACAACAGTGAAAATTTAAGGCTGCTATACAGAAATACAATGATGGATGAAACTCAGTCTCCAATTACCATTATTTCAGTATTTGCATGTGAGCAGATGGGCATTGAGGGGGTCGGGAGAGGGACCTGTTCTCTCCACGATAGCTTGGAAGACAGAGGATAAAGTCTAGAAGTGCAAGTGCCACATGCCTGGGCCTGGATGAGGGCCTCAGGCAGGACTATGGCTGCAGGGCCGTGCTGCTCCCCAGGGTAGCTCTCCTGGGTCCTTTGGGCACATTACACTGTCCTTTTGCACCCTGGAACGCTTTCTGGCTAAATGCTGAACTTTTCTTGTTATGGTGCCCATTTCAACTGAGTAAGGCCATCCTGACAACCCCAATGCGATTCGTGCACACAACTGGACCAGGATGGGCTGGCCAATAATGGACAGGACTGAAAAAATAAAAACAGCCACCACTTCCTATCTGCTGTATGTTCTAATCTGAGGCTTTAGGTCTACTCATTAATTAGCCCTCATGAGGCCAACCCAAAGGATTAGTAATTCTCTCACTTGGCAGAAGTGAATAGTTTGAATAATTCTGAAAGATGCACAGCTTTAAGTGACAGAGCTTGGGTTCCAAAGTCATGTTCTTTGCCCCCCTGATCATACATCTCCAGATCTGCTCTGGGTTCTCAGTGCCCCCAGAATAAAATCCTGTCATAGCAACAAAATAAAGAGGCAATATGCAGAGGCACCTCTTAACTGAAATATAAATGGCTGAGTCTCAGCAGTGGGGAAAGAGAGAAAACTTCTGCCCTTTTCTACAGCAAAGATGGGACGAGAAGATAGCAAGTTTTACACACTAAGGAAAGTCCCATCAGAACCGGGTCTCATGATTTTTCTCATGACATGTCATGTGATGTCCAAATGGCACTTGGAACACAGAGAACACCTGTCCACACGAAATCTTCCCAATAACGTTATTTCTTAAGTGGTGTATGCAATCTAAAGAATTCCAACTACAGACCTGACCAACTGGCAGAGAGCCTCAGGGTTTAACAAGGTAGTTGATTCTTAACCCCATCTCCTGAAGTCCATCCTCCGAGCGGCTGGCCCACAGGTTTAGAGTGCAAACTTTTTTACTTTCTCCATGATTCTTACCTGCAAAGTTGTACTACATGTGGCCCCAAATAATTTTCACCATAAATTAAAACAATAGCTTACTTTGGTTGAGGGGGCACTGGAAAACTATAATTCTCAAAAGGAAAAAAAAAAAAAAAAAAAGAATTTGAGAATCCTGTGGATTTTTGGCATTTCTGATAGTGGGAAGCATCAGGCCCTCTGTACCTGGCTGCTTATCAAATTGCTGGGAGTAAAAACAACTTCCAGGAACGGGGGCTTCCCTGGAAGTACAGTTCCCCAAGAACGAAGGACCGAAACATATGCCAGAGATTCTGATCATTATCAGGGGTGAGCTGCAGAAAGACAGCCAAAGTCCAGGTGTGGGAGGTGGTGGAGGGGTTCTAGAGCTTGGCTTTCTGAGGGCAGCTCCCAGCGTGTCCAGCGCTCAGCCCTGGGCACACTCGATGTAAACGTACACAGGAGGATGGAGGAACTGACAGGTGCTGGGCAACCATGCTCCCTCCTGGAGTCTGTCCTAGGCATCCACAGGAATCTCCCACATAATCCACTGCAGGAAACTAATTCCCACGGGGGAAGAGCAGATGGAGCCTGTCTTGTTAGCCCTGGCTACTAATAACAATGATAATAATAGCAATAACCACCACCATTTATAGCTGCTGTTGCTGTCACTGGTGATGGTGGTGATATCAATAGCAGCATCCCTGTTGTACGGTCCAGAGGGAACAAGCAAGAAGTCCAAGGTCACAGAATCCAGAAGGGGAGAAGCCAGGGTTCAACCCAGGCCTTCCGACTCTGTGGCTAACAATGTTTATACTGCACTAATCCCATTTCAGATATTTTAATTTGCATTATCCTTCTTTTCCCAGAGTACATAATCTAATGCACATGTGATCTCATAAAACCTTTGCTTGTGAGTTTTGTTTTCTGATCTGGTGTGTTTCTCTGAATGAGCCTCTTTGATCAGGGAGGCTCCATCCAGACACCAAGGCTGAACTCAGATGGTCAGCATGGGACAACACAGCAGGAAGGTTCTAGCATCCAGACGAGCAGCTCTCTTTGCTCATGCAACCCAAGCACTGTGGTGCTGCCATCCAAGGCCGTGGTCAGCAACAGGCTGAGGGGACTTCAATGCCGGGCTCGGAAAGCGGAGCACACCCAAGAACAAAAGCAAGGAGTCTAATCCCAGGTAAGGGGCAGAAATTATGAGTGCATAAATATCAGAAGACAGAAGCGGACAGCCACCCCAGGTCCAGGCAAGTAATTAATAACCAGAGGGGTGAGAAGGGAACAAAATAAATGTCAGCCACCCAACATGTTCCAGGCAGGGCCCTGTTTGACACAGGTTTTCACTTTTATTTCAAATGTAAGCATTGACCATAACAGAAAGTGAGTCAGGAAACTGGAGGAACAACCCCATGGCTACATGGGCTTCTCTTTAGACAGGAGGGAATGTTCTAGAAGACCTGGTTGGTCTCACAAGGCTCAGTGATTCTGTTTTTCTTCTTGAGAGATCAGAGGTGGTGACCAAGTAGTAGGGAGACACCATCGGAATTGAGGAGGGAGGGACAAAGCCAACAGCAGGCAGGCACCAGCCATGAAGAAAAGGTGTCTGAGGCTCCGGTAGTTTGCAGACCCCACTCAAGAGCCCTGGTGTGTTCCTTCTGCTCTGGTAAAAAGGCCGACTCCAAGGAAGGTGGACCAGGGCGGACCTAAAGGGGACTCCTGCCAGCAGGTAGAGACCTATTGGGGAGGGGGTGAGGGGACGTGGGTGCAACATGGGGCACATTAAAGAAGCAACCCTGTCAGTTCATGCTTCGTTAATTATCCCTCAGGACAACCAACATATTTCCTTTTCTGCCACGTGCTGGCAGTAAGAGCCCTTGGCCTAATGGACATGGAAATCAACAGCTGTCCTATTTACACTCAAGAATATCTTAAGTAGGACTCATCCTTCCTGACTTTTCTCCATCTGGCTAAATATGATACACGTAAGAGCCAGTAGAGACGGGCTGTGGAGAGCTGTGAGTTCACAAATCTGACTTCGGTGCTCAACTCTGCTGACCCTTAGCAAATCCCGAATGACTGGGGAGACCTGCTTAAGCTACAGTCTCTTTAAAGGAGACAGAGGTGTAACCTCAGAGTTTGGGATGATTTGAGAGACGAATTCACATAAACTACTGGGAACAGCACTGGGTATTTAACAGGTGTGGAGTAAATGCTGGCTACCACCATCCCTTGGAGTGCTGCTGGTGTGAGCAGAGGTTGCAGGAATGCTGAGTCCACCGAAGGGAATCAGAATTCTCTGGATGGATCAATCGACACTGGACACTAGACCTGCACCAAGCAAGTCCGCTTTATGTCATTGTTACTAGGGAATGAAACTGGTGTGATCTTAAAGTTACTTGTCCATCTCTCTCAAGCCAGAAATTTATTATTCAAATACATTTGGTCCCAAAGTTCAGAAAGATCAACCTGTGACTGAACAGTCAGAACGGAAAACCCAAGAGGAAGTGAGACATTCAGGGATAAAGAGCAACCTTCCCTGGATAGGCGGGGGAGACGGGAAACAAACAGCGGCACCTCCCTCATGTGCCCGCGGCCCCGCTTCTGCCCATTAAGAACTGGGTCGCTGCACGGTTCCCATCCAGGGGGAATATGCAAATGTGAAATTCTGCCTCTGTTACAAAACCCTGGTCAGCCTCACTAGGGAAGAAAGTGGTGAAGGTCAAGGTAATCAAAGCTCATCATTTTCAAATGAGGGAAGCGTCCAGGAAAGGTCACCATCTTCATAAAGCCTCTAAATGACGGGAAAACGGGCTGAATAGCAAAAGCTCCACCTTCCACTCCCCCAAAATGCAGTGCTCCGTAAACACACGCTGCCTGTGAGGAGGAAAGGATGGGCTCCTGCTCCCAGGAGCCCAACAGCCGTCAGACAACTCGTTTAAATGTCAGAGAAGCGGCTGGCCTGCACTGCCCTTTCCAAGGCCCTGGATGGTGGCACCAACTCCCCTGCAGCAGCCTGAGCTCCCTGGAGGCAAGGCGAGGAAAAGGGTCCCCTGGGCCAGGGTGGGCGGCAACACGCAGATTCACCTCTGGGTCTTCCCTGGTCGCTTGTGACTGACCCACCAGGAAACGAACCACAGCCTTGGATGGAAACACTGTTGGGCAAGACTGGTCTCTAAATCAAGAGGCGGCGGCGGCAGAAGGCTGACTCTTAAAACAGGCCTCTGTGGCCGGGGCCAAATGAAGAATTAATTATAAACCAAGTGCTTCCCACGCCGGCTCCCGGGCTTGGATGTTATTTGTTTCAAGACACATGGCCCTAATAATTAGCACGAAGCAACCAGCGCGACAGAGCAGACCAACGCGGAGCGCCAGCAAGAGAAGCGGCGACCGGGATCTGGGCCACAGTCTGCGGCCTTGTGGAGGACAGAAAAAGGCCTATGTTAGCTGGGATGAGGGTGGATCTGGGCACAGAGGGAGTGCTCCTTCTCTTAGGCAAGCCACATGCATGCAGTCACTGGGTAAGAGAAGCTAATTCCAAGGGGGAAAAAAAAAGCCTAAGACGTTTCCTGCAAGTTGATGGGCATCGCTTTAGGTTTCACTACGTCAGAAGAGAGGGAGCAGAGGACCCGAAAGGGTGTTATCTGCAAGATGCATCACAGAACCCTCGAATATGACATGCTTATTCCCTGAAATTCACTTTGGAAGGACTGCAGTGCTGCTGACTGCCTGAGGTCACAATGGCCCACTAGTGCTTTCCAGCTGGAGAAAGGAGGGAGGCAGAGCTGCCCGTTTTGTGCTAAGAAAACACCATTCCAGCCCAGGTATGCTGTGTGCAACCAGTTCCACAGATGGGGTGTTCCTGTTGCAGCGAGGAAAGCCAGTCTTGTGCCCTCTTAAGGAACATGGTGCACCCCCTCCGCCAATCCCATTTTCAGCAGAGGGAGCTCAGCGACAGATCTGTGGCCATAGCAATGGATGGCAAGGCCAGATCACCAGCAGAGAAGAGCGCAAGAACCTGAGTCCAAGCCAGTCCTCAGAGCAGGGTTTTACCCCACGCAGAGGAAGATAGTGAGGTTGCAATGAAAAAGACAAAGAAAAACTTATGAAAAAAATATGAATTGGTGGTACTTGAAAAAAAAGAGTCTACTGAGAGTGAAAAATAACCACCAAAAAAAGATAATGAACGATCATGTGACTTTTTAAAAGCCCTCAAGTGGCTCCTTAATTTCCTCCAGGCAAAGGTGGCTGAGGGAGACCCCTGGGGCACCAGGCTTTTACCAGCAGTGCCACACTCTAGTGAAGAAAACGCATCCCCTAAGGCAAAGCCATCTGCAGTTTTCTCTCTTGGAAATTCACCCTGATGTGTTTAGAAGTGGAACACGGAGAAGGAGCTAAATAATGCAGGAGCAAATCCACAGAAGGCTTGGGAGATGTTTGGCCGCGCACGAATGGAAACGCCGGGCTGCTTAGCTCCTAGCCAGCGGCCTGCAGCAGCCCCTCTCTGGGGAAATCAAACTCCACCACTGGAAGCGTGGGCTCCAGACTGCGAGGTCTGGGAAGGAAAGGAAATCGGTACAAAGACATTTTTAAGAAGAAAGCCCTCTTCTTTGAGCCCTGCTGCTACACAGGGGCTTGTAGACATCCACGCTGCCTGGTGGGCATCAGCTCCACGGGCCACACCACAGACCAGCCGATGGTGCCACGGGCAGGTGGGGAGCTTCGGCTGAGGTTTGGCGCTGCTCCCCAACAGAGAGAAGCCAGCAATGACAGGAGGCCACTACCAGGTGACTTCAGGTCACTGCACAGAAACAGGCACACCTTGGACATGGGATCTATCCAGGGAGCCAACAACCCAGCAGTTCTTTCTGCTCCTGATGCCAGTCACTAAAGGAGTCTCACACCACGTGGACAAGAGAAGACAGCTGAGTCTCTCACAGTGGGCCTCTCAGCCCTGACTTGGCGTTAGAGTCACCTGGGGAGCTTTGACACAGAGCTGATACCACCCCTCAACCCCACCCTAGAGGGGTGGATTTAATTGAGCTGTAATGCCCAGGTATCCATCCTTCTTTAAGAAGATCCTTGGGTGATTCTAAGGTTCAGCCAGGGCTGAGAACCCCTGGTGTAAGAAGTAGGTAAAAGAAATAGCTTCATGGCTGCTGAACCTGAACCAATGTCACCAGCAGGCCTCCCCATGGCCTCCAATGGTCCAGTGAGCACACAGGCCCACGGCCTGGCTTCTGGGGGGAAAGTGTCCCCTGCATCACAGGCTTGCCCGTGCCAATGTAACACAACATGTTTTCTGAGTGAACAGAAGCCAGCAGAGTCCCACTGGAGCAAAGAGTGCTACTGAGAAGATCCTAATTGACAGCAAAAATCCAGTTCATCAATTAAGCAACTGGAAGTGCAGAGGACAGGAGAGAGCCCAGGCTGGGTGTGGGAGGGGTTACTGTCTGTTCTATACCTGGGCAAGGTGGGAATGAAGACTGACTTTTCTAGATCTCCATCATATGCCCCACTTTTACCACCTCTGAAAGGCAGCAGGGAATTTCAACTTTTCAAGCTGTGTGTGCACAGGAATTGCAGTAGAAACCTGAAAAAGAAATTCCTGGATTCTCTTGCCCAGTTTGCACTGAAGAGGGGAAAAAAAAATGCCTTTAAGTAGGTCAGGTAGCCCTCTTTCCTTGTGCTCAGAAGCATGCAGTTGATCTCCCTCTAACCAAAGGCGGGGGAAAGCAGACAGTTTGGAAGCCCATGCCTCCTGCCCTTCTCAGGAACAGGGCGCAGAGGATGCTGGGATACCATCCATTTTTCTCCCTTGTGGAAATGAGAGTCAAACCGAGAGCTGTTAAAGAGGCAACAAACTGCGAAGCTCCTCTTCTGCCTTTTATATCCAGTCATCTCTTCTGCTGAGAAAAATAAACGTCAGTTGATTCTTTTCTTCCTGCCCACATATTTTTCAGTGTTTCTCTTCTGGGGAGAACCTCAAAAATGGATAGGGCTTTGACCGAAGTGTATTCTGCCATCCGCATCTGTATGTGGAAGACTTGGCATCTGGGGATCTTTTGTTTTAATTAAAATTTAGATTGCACATCCCTGATCTGAAACTCTGAAATCTTTCAAACATTTCAAATTTTTGGATTGGGGTGCTCAACCAGTGAAGCCTATGAAAATATTCTAAAATTCAAAAATCTCCCAAACCTGAAGCACGTCTGGTCCCAAGCACTCCAGGTAAGCAACACACTCAACCTATATATTTGTGTGTTTATCCCTCTTTTCATTGCTCAAATCAAAGGACAGTCTCCATTGGAATAAATGTACTTGGCTTATACCTCCACTCTGACAGCTCAAAGTCCTTGATGAACTTCAAGACAATAAGGATTCTAGCCAGAATACATTATACAGCAGCCAGTCCAAGGGAACTGAACTTGGGAAAGGAGCCAAATTAACATCATCTACTTTCCAAGAACCGTTAACAGTGCATTATATTGGCAATCCAGAGCCAAGAGGACATGATTCATAATTTGGTGTGCAGTGGCTGGAATTCTGTCTCTTCCCTGACTCAGTCTTCCTTATTGCATATGGCAGATCTAAGATGACAAGAAGATCAGAGGAGAAGCAAGGGAAAGTATCTGGAGCAAGTCAGTGAACTAGCGAGTGCATTTGATTAGCCTGCACATCAGGTAGTGTGATCAGTTGCCTTATTTGGAGGCTTAAGAAGAGAATTTTGACGCTGGTTAGCTGGCTAAATCATGAACCACAGTACTCAGGGACTTCACATGAGGACTTATAAAAATAAGCAGCAGACTAGAGTACCTCTAGAGGAGCATTTCCACAATGATGCTCAAAATATATATGACTAGTCTGGGGACAAATGAACATAAATTAAAATTTTCAACATCCCATGTTACTTGTGGAAAGAAATGCAAAGACTGACTATAAGATTCTGGAATCCTATCTGGGGGTCACTGGCCCCCTAACCCCACCCAGGTGACCACAGAAAGAGCTCATCATCATGGCATGAGGAAGAGAGATGCTGGCCCAGGATCACCAGGGTCCTGGTCACAGCTCCATGAGAACTGACATGGGCATAAGCTCAATTACCAGTGAGGAACCAGGATCTTCAAGGTCACAGGACTCCAGAGAAAAGAAGGGAAGACTAGGAAATGACTCATGAACTCAAAAACCCATTGGGTCAGCAGTTGGCTGAAGTGGGCAGTTTACCTTACTCATAGCCACTTCTTGTAACTTGGAAAGAGTTGGACAGAAGAGGGACAGAGAGAAAACTGCTATATAACAGCTATGACATGGAATGCTACAGTCAAGTCTGTAAACAGGCCTTTAGCTTAAAACTTGCATTCAGAATTTTGGGAAGATCTTAAATACAAAGCCTTATAGCAATAATAATCAGACATGGCATGTAAGCGCAAAGAAACCCTATTGAAAACCAGATAGTCTTAAAAAAAAAAAAAAAAGAGGAGAGAAGAAAAGAGACACATCGAAACCCAAAGAATCATTTGCTGGATTTTGAACTTCAAATTCTACCTTTTCCCCTCTTTTAACACTTAAAATTCACCTCCTGCTTCTTAGTTTTAAACAACCAACCAGAATAAACTCACAACCACCCAACAAAAGGAGACTGACCAACTAAAAGATGTTGTTTTTCTAGTGTCCACTTATCATTTGAAAACACCTTCCCTTCTAGTCTGATACGCTGTATCAATTGCTCACTGCTGCTATAACAAAATACCATGAATTTATTACCTCTCAGTTTTGGAGGTCAGAGATCTAAAATGAGTGCCACAAGGCTACAAAGTGTTGGTGGGGCTTCTGAGAATCTATTTCTTTGCCTTTCCAAATATAGAGGCCACCTGTATTCCTTGGCTCGCAGCCCCTTCTCCCTTGTCAAAGCCCAACCCTCCTGCTTCACTCTTACAACAAAGAACCTCGTGATTACATTGGGCCCACCCAATAAACCAAGACATTCTCTTCCTCACAGGATCCTTAACTTAATCACATCTATGAAATATTTTTTGCCACATAGGTAACATTTTTACTCAGGAGTTGTGGATATTAGGATGTGGATATCCTTTTGGGACCATCCTTCTATTCACCCACACAGTTACTGCAGAGTTGCACAGGATCCTGTAGCAGGTTTGCATTCGATTTTATTCATGGAATGTTCTACTATAAGCATTTTCCATATAGCAGCCAAGATTATTGTTTGTTTAAACCATATAAAGTCCTATCCAGTTGATGAAAACATTATCAGTATGTGTGAAGGGGAAAGTACAATACAATGGATAGTTTTTGTCTTTTAAAATTTCTTTTAATATAAGAAAGTTACTCATTAAAAAGGAGAAAGGAAAAATAAAAAGAGGTATGAAACTGTGGTATATATACACAAAGGAATATTATTCAGCCATAAAGAGGAATAATATTATGACATTTGCAGATACATGGATGGAATTGGAGAATATCATGCTAAATGAAATAAGCCAATCCTCCCCCCCACCAAAAAAAAAAAAAAAAAAAAACAAAAAAAACAAAAAAAACAAACAAACAAAAAAAAAAAAACAAAGGCTGAATGTTTTCTCTGATAAGAGCATGATGATATATAATGGGGGTGGAGGGGTTGGGGGTGAGAGAATAATGGAGGAACTTTAGATTATATAGAAGGAAATGAGAGGGAGGGGTATATGAAAAATGGTGGAATGAGACAGACATCATTACCCTATGTCTGTGTATGATTACACAAATGTTATGAATCTACATTGTACACAACTATAGACACAAAAAGATGTACCCCATTTGTGTACAATGAATCAAAATGCAGTCTGTAAAAAAATTTTTTTTAATTTAAAAAAAAATTTTAAAGCAGTATGAATAAATGCTGGCCCATGAGGCCCAGAGTGTCACCTCCCATCATATCACAAAGGGAGGTTTGAGCAGACAAAGGTCTGCAACATCCATCACAGGAGGCAGGGAGCTGGTCTGCACTTCTTTCCACACAAAACACAATCAGACTGTCTTTCAGCAGGATGGCAACAATCACCCTTTTGTCCAACCCCATGAATGACCTGCACAGCCACAAAAGGTTAACAGTCTAGGCAAAAGTAGCCACTGGCCCCCTCATTTGTATGCGATTTGTGGATCTGTGACTTTGGTTCGAGGATTGTGGCTTTGGGTGTAAACTATATTGGCTGCCAGCAACCAAATCCAGGCACCAGGATGACTTTACCTCCTTATTTTACCTATTTTATAAAAACACACTAGGAAGACCCTAAAAGGAACTGGGTGGGGGTGGGGAAAGAGGTGGAGAATACTCCTGAATGTGCTCCTCATGAACTTTTCAGTCCCATCCTATAAAGCAGGGGTCAGCAAACTTTCTCCATGAAGGGCCAGGGAGTGTTTTCGGCTACACAGGCCACTGGGGCTGTCTCAAGTACCCAGCTGCGTGCTGCAGCATCAAAGCAGCCACACACCACACACATTGGCTGGGTACTGAGGAAGCACTGTATTCACAACCCGGCCTTGGACCATGTAGCTCACTACCCCAGCAGAAAAGGGAGCAGGTGTCTTCACGTTATAGGCTGACCAAGGTGCCTCCTCCCCGCCTCTAACCTAATTCACCTCTCGACTCCTGATCAGTAAGTCTCTCTTCGATGGAGTCATGGAGAGGCAGCAGTGGACGGACGTTCTTACTGCCTCCAATTCTTCAGCCCCAGGTCTGTTCACACCTGTTTCTCACAGGATGTGGGAATCTCTGCCCTGAAGGAACCATACGTGTCCCTGCCCCTGGACTTTGTTCTCAGCCACCTAACGTGCTTTGGCCACTACAGTGAGAAGTGACAAATGCCCATAACAAGACTGGAAGAAAGCAGACGTGATGTTTCTTCCTGTCCTCTTGGGCTTGTGGGAAGACCATGCCCAGGCCACAGCTCCTCCTCCAAGGAGGATGAGCCCAGTGGAGCAGAGCCCACCCGCGGCCACACAGTGAGACACCGAGGGGCCCAGCTGAGCCCAGGTAGAACCAGCCGGCCCTTGTGTGATGAGCAGATTATAGAAGTGAGAACATGAGGGTTGTTTAAAAACCACGGACCTCTGGGTGGCTCATTAGATGACCACAGCAAATCGATGGGTGTCAATCATAAAGCAAACCACCTGTTTCTTTCAAAGCCACAAAATCAACTCCTCTGGAAACCATTCCTACGGAACAACTCATTTATACACACATACGTTTCGGCTAGTTACGGTTTGTGTCTGGGATAGTCCCAAAAGCTCGTGTATTGAAAGCACAATCCTTGATCCAGCAAGGTTCGGAGGTGGGGCTCTTAGGCAATAACTGGATCATGAAGGTTCTGGTAAGTGATTAAGCCATCAAGTGGATTAATCTATTGATTGTCCAAGGGGCTACTGGGAGGTGGGCCCTAGTGGGAGGGAGCAGGTCACTGGGTGCACGTCCTGGAAGAGTTTACCTTCTCCCCAGCCTGCCCACCCCGCCCTCTCCCTGCGTCCTGGCTGCCACCAGCAGAGCAGATTTCCTCCCTTTCACCGTGACATTCTTACCTCCCCATCAAATGGAGCCAGCTGACCAGGGACTGAACTCTTGGAAACTATGAGGCCAAATAAATCTTTCCTTCTCTAAGTTGCTCTTGTCAGGTATTTTGGTCACAGTAAATGAAAAGCTGACTAACACGGCTAAGTATTTACTTTAAAACTGTTTTACTATTTCTACTAATATTTCTCAATATTTCTTCGTCGTCACATGGAGCTACTTTTAACCTAGCATTCAAAGCGGATCTCTGTGTGGCCATACAGGTAGCATACGCAATTTCCCAAGTTTTTCCTTCGCAACAGTGTGTCAGTTTTAGACCCTTTCCTAAAACATGTGGTTCATCTTTTATAAAAGCAGCCTGGAACCCTGCTGACTTTCACTGTTTATTTACAGGAAGTGTTATCGGCAAGGGCATTAAATAAAATATTGTTTATAAAGCACTTGTGTGCATGGAATATTCCCAGCCCTTCTTTGGAGAGAAAGAAAGGGGGAAGGCAGACTTTGGGGACAGAAGGAAATGTGTGGACTGGCCTTGATGTTTCTGTTTAATAGAGACAAATGTCAATTTTCCACTTGGGTCCCACGCTCTGATATAAGAGAGTGGTGACTTTCATCAACTCTTCCAATAAAGGAACAAGTCTTGGTCCCCAGAATGAAACCAGACTCTGGCCAGATCATTCATCTTAAACCACTTTTCAAGTGCACTCTGACTATCTGCATCCACGTGACACAGCAGGCCCACGTGCCCTAGAATCTTCTGCCATTTGATGACTGTGGTGTCATATTCGCTAGTGATAACTGCTCTCTCCACCCAACATGCAGACAGCTTGTCACTGAATTTCAGGAGATTCTATTTCAAAATCTTATCTCTAAGGGGATGAGTTAAGATGTGAAAGGCATTTTTCCAATGCCATCCTTTCAAAAGTTTCATTCAAAACAGACAAGAAATATATTAACAACTGTATTGATATGTACATAAATATTTACAGCCCTTGATTGTTTGTAACAAAATCCATCGGCAGTAATGTTGATGGTGAGCATTCTGAAATTTTATGCTGGAGAAACCCAGGCAGCTACAGGCATCTGGCAGCTTGGGGGCTCCAGGGTCCCTGACAGCTTCCTCCATGGTCTGGCAGAATAGTGCTGACTTGGCTCAGTGGCCTTGGTCCTCCTGGATAGTCATGGCTGCTTCCTGTGTGCAGAAGATCCAAGAGAAGGAGGAGTGGGAACCAGGGGGTTTCTTAAAACTGGCTTGAGACTTTCATACTGTCATTGTGCTGCATTCTATTGGTCAAAGGAAGTAACGACATCACTCATAAGACTCACGAGAGAGGGGAAAGAGATTCCACTTCCTGACTGAAGTAACAGCAAGACATGTTACAAGAGAACATGAAATCTGGAGGAGATTTTCTATTGTCTCTATGTAAAAAGGCAGTGTGATTTTCATGACTGGAGTGCTTTGCAGGAAGGTTCTGGAAGGCAAGGAGGGAAGTAATCTTGGATAAAAGAAAACATACGACACCTGTCACAGGTCTCCTCAGCTGGCACAATAGGGTGGGTATCCTCCAGGGCCAATGGCACTAGAACCCAAGCTCCAAGAGCACAGGGATTCATTTACTGAGTTCATTGATGGATCCCAGTGCACAGAGGAAGCCTGGCCCATGGAAGACAGGGAAGGTCGGTGGAATTAGAACAGATGTGTACGAGACGTTCTGAACTGGAAATTACAGAACAGCTGTGCAGTAGGAGATGAGGACCAGAGCCCAACATTCTAGGTAAAGCTGACGGTAGGCACAGGTCATCCCGAGTCAGCAGTGTGTAAGCAGGGACTGCCCATACTTAAAATCAGAGCAGAGATGAAGTGATAGGCTGTCCCCATATGAGTCTTCCAAAATGACATTAACAACTGCTGTGACTTAAAGTCAAGCAAAAGCACACTGAATAACTTTCCATATAATTCCAATAGCTCAAAAATGCGCTTTGTGAACTTGATAGGGATCTGAACTGCAAGCAACAGATTAGCAAACACAGCCTTCCACTGAATTATGGACTTCACATGGTACCAGGCAATGAAAAATGTGGATGCACAATTGATGTTTTGGAAAAGGAGTGCAAAATGCTTTTGTTGAATGTCAGATACCGAATGCTGAGACAGGAGACCGCAGCAGTTGCCTGGTCTCACAACGGGCACCCTGTTTATAGTTGAAAAAGCTGAGGCCCCAGAGCCAAGTGGTTTGGCTAAGGTCACACAGCTAAGTTAGGAGCAGAGATGGAACAAGAACTCAGGGGTTCAGACCCTGAGCTCCAAGTGCTCTCCACTCCAACCAGCTGACAGTTTTCAGCCTTACTTGCAGCATAAACAAGCTTTTGAATACAACTAACTATAAATAGCAATTAGTCAGAGTCTTGTATTAGACACGTTGACATCATCACAAGACAATTCTGTTCATTACAAGCCCCTCTGACGCTTGCTCTGAAATGTCTCTCAAGTCCCTGCCTTCTGCATTACCTCTAGCACGGCCCTGGACTCCCCTCAGATCCAGGCTGCACTCTGCTAGCACCTTCCAGCAAACTGAGCTTCATCACAATGTACCCCCTTCTCCCAGAGCTCACTGACAGTCATGTGCATTGGCTTTTCTCAGTCATCTGAATCACGTAATTGACAGGAGAGGGAGCACGATCGTTCTGATTCTTTCTCACGTTCCTGCAGCGCAGATCAGGCACCTGGCACATGCAGTTGGGTTAAGTGTTAATAGCTGAGACTTACTGAATGATTAACATGTGATAAGCAAGGAGCTGAGCGTTTCACATGCATTATTTCACTTAATTCATCCACAAATTCTCAGAATAGGTAGGGTTATTTGTCCTATGCCGGTAAATACAGAAACTGATTGGGAAAGGTTACGTGACCTGCTCAAGGTCATACAGCTAGTAAAGGAGTTAGGACTTATTCTCTCTATAAAGTTTGTGTTTTAATCCTGGTCTTTCCCAACTAAGACCTGTCTGAGTTTAGCCTAAGAACCAGAGAAATGTCTCTTGGAAAGCATCCTAGGAGATTTAGGTGCTGCCAGGTTCAAGGGTCACTGCACCACATCCTGGAGCTGGAGAGTGAGTGACTGATCTTGCGTCTCTTTTTCCGAAATCAGAATGGTAGTATGACAGAACCTGAACAAAAATCACCTTTCCCAGGTGACTCAGCCCACCGGCGCTGCAGAGTCTTCTCCATGCACAAACTTTAACCGCCCTCCCCCATATCCTCCATAGCAATTTCTGGACGCTGTTGGAAACAGAAGCAGTAACAGACTGCATGAAAAAGCAGCAGAGAAGACCACTGGGCATGGCCCAGGAAGGGAGCAGAATTCAAGGCTCATGAGAAAGGCTCATGCTGGACATACCACAAGCAATGCCCTGGGCTCCCTCCATGGGGAACTTGCTTTTAAAAAAATGTTTTTCTCCTTTCTTAATATATATATTTTTTAGTTGTAGATGGACACAATACCTTTATTTTCTTTATTTTTATGTGGTACTGAGGATCAAACCCATGCCTCATGCATGCGAGGCAAGAGCTCCACCACTGAGCTATGACCACAGCCCCTCTTTTCTTTAATGAGAAATACACACGAATCACAAATGAGCAAATGACAGACCTAGCTAGACAGTCTCTCACCTTTTTCCCAAAGTTCAGAATAGACACTACAGTTTTCACTGTGCACATAAGCTGTGCATATTACCCTAACCCCTCAGCAAACTTCCAGCCTGCCTTGAACAGCTTGTCCCTCCTCTTGGGACAAAGGACTCCTTGGGGTTTAACAGGAACTACCTTGAGGAAAGAATCTGGCCCCTTTGCACTACAACAGTAGGATACAAAGCACTAGACAGACTCTCTGGGAGATCACAAACAGGAGCTTCCATTCTGTGCCCGCACTTCACCTTGCTCGCAGCTTCCCTATTTGAATTTCAGTGGGTCTGCCGAGTTTTTCCGTCTTGGCTTTGCCAATGGACAAAAACTCCTCTCTGCAGAGTATTGTTGAGAGAAAGTCATAAAGATATTACCCAATACTAAAAGGAAATAAAAGTCACAGCAAGTTTAAGTAAATAAATACAGTGGGCTTCATAAAACTTAGGAGTCCCACCCTGACCTAGCTGGCTTCACTGGCTTTGCCCCAGGCAACCTCCCATCTTAGGAAGCCCATCAGCATTCATCATAGTGCTCCTCCCTCCTGGCTCCCAGTCTACCTCTGCTATGACTCAGGAGTTGATGCTCAAAATCTGGAGGGATTTGTGGTCCAGGCCAAGAAAAAGACCCCTACCTCCACCATGTAGCATGGAACCTGAACTAGGGTAAGAAGGGAATGAGAAAATTAGCTAAGGGTCCACAGACGGAAGGAGAAGTTCTTCGCGGAGCTAAATTTAAGTTAGCGCCTCAATTCTTTCTTCACTCAAGTATTTCATTTCAAAGAACATCCAGTATTTTGAAGACATCTAAAACTAGAAACCAGGTCTTCCTATTTCCTGAGCCAGCATTCTTGCTTGCTAAAGAGTAAAGAGAAAAAATAATTCTTAACCCCATTTTCTCTTCTTACACTCATTAAATCCATAAGCTCAGGAGTTTATTCTCTGCAAGAAATCTGCATTTGTCTCAGATTGGTCTCCTTTTAAATATACATTCTTCTAACTTAGGACTCCTTAAAAAATGCAGACCTGGCTAGACTAGATTTATCACTGCATAATTGGATATTTACTTTTAGTGGTCCTAATTCATCAAGGAAGTAAAAAAAAAAAAAAAAAAAAAAAAATCACATTTCAAATTTCCTTAGAAAAAAAATTGAACTACATCTTGTCATTTTCACCATCTTGTAGGATCCTAAAGACAGCACTTATTAGAAAAGCTAGTGTAAAAAGCAACTGAGAATTAGCAAGAGAGACCTCTGTGGTCACGCACTGCCATTTTCTTTATAGACGAGTTTACATTTGGATGCTGCAAACATCATTAAAAAGAGAACTCTTGCCAAGTGCAGTAGTGCATGCATGTAATCCCAACAGCTTGGGAGACTGAGGCAGGAGGATGGCAAGTTCAAAGCCAGCCTCAGCAACTTAGCCAGGCCCTAAGCAACTCAGTGAGACTCTGTCTCTAAATAAACTACAAAAAAGGGCTGGGGACGTGGCTCAGTGGTTCAGCACCCCTGGGTTCAATCCCTGATACCCGCCACCCAAAAAAAGAGAAAACTCCTGACTTCGATCGTCCTTATACTAGTCACTATAATATACCATGAGGACTATCTCTGTACTCCTACACTATATAAAAACATGAGTCAGCAGTTGCCAAGTGGTTTCCTACAAAGTCCATGAATATACCTGTGAGAGAAACTGCAGACTGCCGTGGAAATCCTGTAAATGTCAGGCATTTTTCGTACTTTTCTTTTTAAGGGGGCAATTTCCAAATCAAAATCGGTTGAAGCTACTATTTAGTTTGTATCAAGTGGATAGATCCCCAGAGAGTCCTGTGGATGTCATATGTCATACAGTCTCTGAAAACATCTCATATATAAAGGTCCCTGACCTCCTAACATACCAGTCAGTGATCTCCTGGTTTAAGACTTTAAAATCATTGCAAGATTTTAAAAAAGTATATATCTGATAGCAGGCTTTCACAAAGCAATAAAATCAGGAATGACAGATGCAGAGGAATTTTATTGCCTTAAAGAAAGGTTGCAAGTGGTACTAGAATTATTCTACTTTTCCTGGTTTTAAAATGTTTTAGTTTTCAAAGCTCAGAAATCAAGTCACATAGGAAGAAGAATGAAGGATCTTAGAATCAGCAAAGTGTGTGGTCAATTATTTTTTTCAACCTGAGCAAAAAGTGTAAGTCATTATAAATAGCACATCTGGACACTTGAAATCAAGCAAGAAGATAGTGGGTAGCTGCATTAACTTTGAACAGTTGAATTTGACCTGCTTTATGATAACAAGATAAATACACATAGAGTTTCCATTTAGAGCTACCCTGTTCTTCCAGCAGTTCAAGAATCCAAAGGCACTTTATTCAATACTGTCCTCTAACAGTGGAGTGGATGAGCCCTGTGAATGACCAGAGGTCTTCCATGGCAATAAGAACTGTATTCAATCGTGTCCTAGATAAACCCAGGGCCCGCAGGCTGAGGGGGCAGTTCAGTGGTAGAGGGTGTGTTTAGTAAGCACGAGGCTCTGGGTTTGCTCCCCAGCACCACAAAGCGAAAACAAAAACCATGCCCAGAAGCACGTCCTTGGGTAGCCGTTCCCAAGAAAGGCACATCACCTGGAGAGCTTGGTGAAAACGAATTGCTGCCCACCCTACAGGCTCACTAGATCTGTGGCATGTGAGTCTGCATCGCTAACAAGTTCTCAGGGCATGCTGAAGCTGCAGATGTGGAATACCCCTTCCAGAACCACTGCCTAACGGGAGTGTGTTGCGGGGTGGGCGGTGGTGAGAATCGGCACACACCAAGCATCAGGCACAAAGTCCTTGTTTCTCATTCCCCCATTTAATCCTCAGTACGATTGCTGGGAGCACCACCAACTGAAAAGAGAAGAAACTGAGACAGAAGGAAATCCCAGGTCAGTGAGAGTCCTCCACACCTTCCCACCGCAGACCCCAATCAACAAAATCATGTATCTTGCAAAGTACCCTGCTTTAATATCTTACAACTTGCAAATTTGCTACTAAAACATTCTAGAGGCCTCCACGCACTCAAACACAATTATGTACAACCATTTTTCATCTCAGGAGTCAATTTCTACCTCTACATTGTTGGAAATGTTTAACAGAAGTCCTTTTTACTTTTTGGCTTGCTCTTTCCTGTACCACTCAACAAACATCCAAACCTCCCTTTCTCCCTTAAGCGGTGAACCTAATTGACAGGGAGTGAAATCATTTGCCCTGACAAAGGCTGTAAGTCACCTGCTTGCTATAGAACTAGCATGTGCTCATTGCTTGTACTTCTCAAAGCTGCTATGGCTGACGATCCTGATGTTTGTGCTGCGTTTATTTATGGGTGTAAAATTATACATGTTCTGTGTTTTGTACAAGATGCATCATGCACCGTACTTTGTAAAGGTTGTGCGTGGATGGTAATGACCTGCAGTGAATCTCCATATCAGGGAGTCCCTTACAACACTGTGTAAAAAAGCAACTCCTAGATCTGTTTCCATGACAATAGCAGCATCACACAGGAAAGAGAACGAGGAGAGTACAAAAAGCCTCTTTAGAAATTGTTACCAAAACGCACACCCAGTTTAGGAGACTAAAAACAAATTTCTGAGCATGAGATTTGGGGTTAAGAATCTTTTCTTTCTTGAATGTATTCTCTAATGATGTGACTATTTTTAAATGTCTAATAGGAACTGATTCAGAACTCCAAAACTACCACCCATCTGCCAAATTTCAAGAGATCTAAAATTAGGTTACCAGGTTCATCAATTTCCCTTAGAAGATTTAAGCAAAAATAGATCGAACCTTTCTGGGAGCAATAATAGTGAAATGCTCATAGTTTAAATGCTAAAGTAAATAAATGAAATTCATTTAAAAGCTAACCACCGAGAAACTCTAAAAATCGTATTTTTTCCTGAATAAAATTAAAATGGAAAATATCTCATGAAATAAGAGTTTCTTAGAAACTCTCATTTACAAAGTCACATACCGTAGAATATACCATAATCAAATCATACATTGTCAACAGGAGGGGTACCACCTGGAATTCTTTCCTACCATGCTTGAGATCAGTCTTCTGCTTACATGTGCTTTTCTTTTTATATTTCCATAGAAATATAATGCAATCACTGAACCTGGGTAGCCTTCTCCTCTCTTTTTTTTCTGCTGTGATTTTCCCTTCATCAACCATAAAGAAGAAAGGGCCCTCTTACTAAAAATATCCTGGAACAGCAGTTAGCATTGGGACCTATTTTTTTCTCAGCTACTGGGAGGTAAGGTTATTTTACCTACATGTGTACCAAGTTATTTTTAAAACTTGCCTGTTCTTCCCTGGTTATTCTATTTCAATAAACAAAAGGAAACCCAGAGGTCTACTGTCCTCACATCTGCTCTCACATCCTGAGGTCTACGGTCCTCACATCCAGCTGTTCTATGGTCTACACCATGATCTTCAACACAGACAGAAGGGACCCTTTCCCCATAAACTGGAACACATTAAGTGCTTCAGGAAGACAGTTGGATGAGTCATTTTTGACCTTCTCACAACCATGTAGGTTGGACACCAAAACTTGAAGGTACTGGCACAAAGAACTAGGTGTTCTTCTTTTTCGCAGGGGTGGAAGGGCGGGAAGGTTACTGGAGATTGAACTCGGGGCACTCGAACACTGAGCCACATCCCCAGCCCTTTTTTGTATCTTGTTTAGAGACAGGGTCTCACCGAGTTGCTTAGTGCTTCACTTTTGCTGAGGCGGGCTTTGAACTCTGGATCCTCCTTCCTCAGCCTCCAGAGCTGCTGGCCCAGCAAGGTGTTATTCTTTACCCTCAAGAACCATCCATTACGCTAACAGGTCACAAGTGATTGGGTCAAGCCTGGCACTAGTGTCAACATGAAGCAAACATTCTGCCTGATGTCAAGGCGACGCAAGCAGAATATCACTAATCTTTATTCATTTAATTGCTAATTCAATAAACAGTGAGCACCAGCTACATGCTGGATTCTGTGTAAGCACCAGAGGATAGGGAGGTAACAGATCAGTTTTGGCCTTCCGGGGTCCCTGTGTGCGGGTCGAGAAGGAGACACAATTCCAGCACAGTGGTATAAAAGTCTCCAAAGAGGTATGCACAGGGAGGAAGCAGTGCGGCCACCGCACCGGGGGTGGAAAGAGCAGGGAAAAGTCCATGGGGGTGGGGGAGTGGTCAGGGAAATCAGAAAGAGACGCCAAATCTGCTTCTCAAAGGAAGAGTAAGAACTAGAAGAGAAAACCCGGCCCTTTCCTGGCCTCCTCTCCCAGTGCGGCAGTACCTCAAGGGCTCCCTGCTCGGCAGTCCTCCGTTGCTGGAAACCTCGACTCGCTGGAGGTTCTTCTTGGGGTCTGCACTGCGCACCGGCATCTCACAGCGCCTCGTCACCAGGTCTGGGCCAGTCCCTGGAGCTCCAAAGGTAGGCCCTGCTCCATCTAAGGAGGCACTTCCATGAGGACAAAGAAGGCTGCTCTTACCACTCCTGCAACTTACTCTCTTGCTCATGCTGAACGTGCCTGGCTCACCTTCTGAGCCTTCATGCTACAGCTTCCTTATCCCTTATCCTCCCAGGTGCCAGTTTCTGGATACCCGCTTAAGATCCACTGCCTGGGAGGGCACCGCCTTCCTGGCCTCAGAGGCCAGTGCTGCTGCACGTTGCCAAAGCTGCTTTAATGAACCCCAGGTTTCCTCGTGTATCAGCTTTGCTCCAGTCAACCCCGACATCTCTCAGGAGTTACGCTATAATAAAAACACGGTGACTGAATAAACACAATTACTGAAGCTTGGAATATGTCATTATTCAAACAAAATGCTCCTCACAAACCAAACAACTTAGAAAAGTAATCACTGAGCAGAAAGAACCAACAAAAATGTTTAAGGGGGAATATACTAAGGATTGTTTAAAAAACAAACAAACAAACAAAAAACCCAAAACTTTCTCATGCTTGTCTCCTTTTTCTATTATCAACGGATCAAGAAACTCAATTAATTCAACTGTATCCCCAAAACTATCATGACCTCATGAGAGTAGCAGAATCCTTCCTGTATCACCAAGATGAAGTCATAACAACAGAACTACAGAGGAAAGGTCGCCGGCATGCACACGTGTGCACACACATGCACGTGCATGCAGACAGAGGCGGTTCACGCGCGAGCAATCTATCCTCAGCAACTTTAGCATGGAATTCACTGTTACATCGTGCTACTCATTCTCCTCGTCTTCATTAATGAACCACCTTAACTTTTTTCTAGGTAGTTTTAACAAGCAAAAAATAAACAAAAATCTTAACATTTACCAACTAGAAGTGTGCCTGGGACACAGTTCTGGTCCACAGAGTGTCATGGAAATTGCTGAGTCAAGTTTGTGGAGGTCTTTGAAAGGGAGACTCAAGCGGCACCCCTGGTTGGACCTGCATCATTGGCCCTTCTTGTGCTTGGAACATGGAGAGGTCGCTAATGGAGCAGTCATTCTACCAACACCAGGCCACAAAGATAAGGGTGAAAGCTACAGATAAGATGGCTAAATGGAAAGGCAGAGGGAGGCTGGCTCCTTCAGGGAATATGGAGTCTGCACCTTGGCCCTGGTCCAACTAGTTCCAAGCATTTCCTTAAGTGGAGAGAGCAAACCTATTCAGTTCAAGTGACTGCTTGGTTAGGTTTTCTATTACTCGTGTTTGAATGCAATCCCAGGTTGATACTTTGCATGTGCCAGTCTAGACTTCAACAAACAGCCTTATTACCCCATAATCGAGCAAAACAGAAGCCCCAGCTCAGTGGGCACACTCCAGGTAGATCATGTTCTGAGAGTTGACAGCACTCTAATGCTGTGAAAGAATTATACAGATGACACTAAAGAAAGGCACAAATATTTTAATGAGAATTTTAGAACTTTCAAAATTGTATTGCTCTAATGAGATTAAATACAAGAAAGAAATCTCCCTAAATCAAATCAGCTTAAAAATCAAATTATCAACTGAATTCAACTTCTTAAGTTCCCTTCTCTTTCCCAACCTCCCCACATGAATTCTCCATAGTACCTTTAATGAAGCTTTTGCAGAGAGCATCGTGTAAACACTTCTCTAAATCTTTATAGTCCTCTTTATTGGGGGTAGGGGATACTGGGGATTTAACCAAGGGGCAATTTACTATCAAGCTATATCCCCAGTCCATTTTTTTTTTTTTTAAATTTTGAGACAGGGCCCCACTAAGTTGCTGAGGCTGACCTTGAACTTACGATCACCATATCTCAGCCTCCTGAGCTTCTGGGATTACAGGCATGAGCCACCACACCCAGCTATAGTCAGCATTCTTAATGGCTGCACACATTCTATCATACTGATGGATCACAATTTACTGAACAACCTTTTCCTGTTCAACAGGATTACTGGTAGGTGAAACTAATGGCTATAGAGAGAAATCTCAAAAAAGAGGACATTACTCCCAAGTCAGTATGCAGTCAGAATTTTTAATGTTAAGATTCTGTTAGATATAAATTATTCCCAAACATTTTCAATGCTTTTCTCATGTATCCAGGATGACTGGCACCTGGATTCTGCTGCTTAATTAGATAATCTAGTTAAGTAAAATTGATCAGAAACATTTTATTTTAAAATTAATTTCACAGACTACATATTCTATAAAATTCTATGTATGAATATGAAGAATATTTTTCATTTAGAAGATCCATCCAATCGCATAGTATGTTTCAAGCTTAACTGACACGGCCAGTTTATTAACTATATGGTACAACAACATAAAGAGAAAAATATCAATCCCAGGACTTCTTTTTAGTTTTATTCTTAGAAGGAATCAAACAAAACCCTGTTAAGATTTCTCATCTCCCTTTTATAAGCAATATGCACACATCCATTCCACCAACAAATATGTATTAAGCACCTACTATGTGCCAGTTACTTTTTGAGGTTGAATGGATGATTAAGATAACATCCCTGTTCCTGCGTTGCTTGCATGCTAATGGAAAGATGGTAATCAAGAACGAGTAATGTGAATTCAGATGATGACAGAGGCTATGAAGAACGTAAAGGAAGACAGACCAACAGACAACAGGGAAGAGTGCGGTCCAAAGAGGATCTCTGAGGAGGTGTCCTCTCCACAGAGACCTGTAAGATGTAAATGAGCATGATGAAGATCTGGGCACTGGTTCCATAAAGAGGAACTCATCAGGGCAGCAGCCCTGAGGTGCAAATGAGCATGTCCTGTTCTGGTCAGTTCATGGGCAGGAGCCCACCATGGCAGGCCTTGCTGACCAACATAATAAGTACCTGCTCTCTTGGTTGTGGGGGGCGCTGAGGGGTTCACGTACAACAAGGCAACAATCTGATGGGCCAGACATATGCAAAGTTCCACTCTGGCAAGAGTGTAGAAGTGTAGGAACAAGAGTAGGAACCAGGGGCAGGTGAGCAGACCGTCTGGCCAACAGTGTACTTCTCCAGTCCAGTCGAGTAGCACTGCTTGGTCCTGGATACACACAAGTTCACTGTGAGAATGTGGCCAGGCCTAGTGGATGACTCTAACTCAGTGGTGGATGCCCACACTTGAGAATAAGGTCTGTGTCACTAACGTACATGATTCCTTTCCAAATTTTCAAACTTCCTACTCTTTTTTCTTCCCCACTTCTGGTTCTATACATAAGTTATTCTAAATTACTAATTCTTTTTTAAAAATATTTTTAGTTGTAGATGGACACAATATCTCTATTCTTTATTTTTATGCGGTGCCGAGGATCAAACTCAGTGCCTCACACGTGCAAGGCAAGGGCTCCACCACTGAGCTAGCTACAGCCCCAGCCCCTCTAAATTAGTAATTCTTAATGGGGAAAAACTGGTTAAAATTAATTCCCTTAATCCTGGCGCATCATTCAAACTTAGCAGATGCAAAAGAGAGCAGCCCTCCCTTTCTAATTTTAAGAACTGCTGTACGAACTCCTTTTTCAAGCTTCCCTGGTCTTTTGTGATTAATTTTAGTAACTGGAGAATGACTTGTTTAAGAACAAATGAGTCATGATACAGCTTAATATCCAGCAACCCAAAATCACCCTCCTCCACCAAGAATATCATTTTCAAGTATGAAATTCTCATGTTTAAAACATTTATACTCCACGTTAACGCTACAAAGCTTCCTGCTTGCAAAAGAGATGGGGAGGGACAGGCCAGGGACTAGAGACTGCAGAGAATGAGCAGCAAGTCAACTCAACCGCCTTCTGAAGCTGTGTGCCTTAGGTTTGCCTCATGTGGGAAAAAAAAAAAAAATCTCACTCGGATAAAAGTTTATAACGTGTACTTCAAAATACGTTCTTTCCCACAGCAATCCTACAGCATTATAAGTTTCTCAGGAACTAGAATGGCAGCCCTATGACTTTTGCATAGATTCAACACCCTCGAGTCATTAGGCATAGGAAAGGCAAATGCCCAGGAGAGCAGAGGTCACACAGGAAAGAAACCAAAGCCACTGGCTCCTGAGCTCTATCACCTCTCTTCCTTTTGAATTATGACTTGCTATAAACCTCTACAGATTAACTGGAGAACTAGCAATCACCTCAGAGAATATCAATCAACAATATGCAGTTGGGAGGAGGATGTAGCTCAGTGGTAATGACTGTCTGTGAGACCCTGGGTTTGACAGCCAGGACCCCTACTCCTCCCTCCCCCACACGAACTGCCTTTCTATAGGTTCGTTGTGCTTAACAGCAACAACAAACAATGTGCACCAAGTTAAAAAATTCTGGTCACTTGGTTCAATGGACATCTTGCACAATTTTGTGAGGCTTAACTTCAAGAACCAAACAGTCCCTAATTGTGGGGTTAAAAAAAATTATTTTTCAAAAAAAAAAAAAAAAAAAAAAAAGAAATTCCTTCCAGAAGACAGTAACTTACAATCAAGAAATGGCTGGTATTGCTTCTGGGAGAACCCCAGAAAACATTTTTAAAATATTCCCCTCAAGCAAAGGAAATTATTTTCATCTTATTTCTACAAACATTCATGATCACCTGCTAAGAGTCAGAGATCGTAATATGCATCAGGGATGGAGAGAGGGATAAGATTCAGAGGAAAGCAAGAATTACACTATAACCAAAGCAATCTTCCATGTGGTAAGTCGGTATATTTAATGGCCCCCATGACTCACCTGTCCCGGGATCCACAGCTTTGTGTGCTCCCCACCTGTGATGGTTAATTTTATGTGTCTCCTGGACTGGGCCACAGGGGTTTCCCAGATACTTGGTCAAACAATATTCTGGGTATTTCTACAAGGGTGTTTGGGGATGAGATTAGCATTTACACTGGTAGGCTCTATAATGTGGGTGAGAGCGATCCAATCAATGGAAGGGCTGAACAGAACAGAACAGCCAACCCTGCCCAGGGAGGAGAGACTCTTTCTGCCTGAAGGCCTTTAGATGGGGACATCAGCTTCTTCCTGCCTTTGGACCTATTTAAAACAATCTCTCTTCCTGGGTCTTGAGCTTGCCAGCCTTCGGACTTGGACCAAGTTTCCATCATCAGCCCTCCTGGTTCTCAGGCCTTGGGAACGAAGCTGGAGCCACACCACGGGCTCTTCTGACTCTCCAGCTTGCCACCTCCCCACAACCCTTAGGATTTGGCCTCCATGTCTGCATGAGTTTATTCCTCACGTGAAAGCTCTTCAGAACCAGGCCCACATACAAGCCCTCCTGGTTCTGTTTCTCTGAAGGAACCTAATTACATGGCTTGGTCAGTGGGACATCAGGAAATGTGATGGAAGCTTGTCATGTGTGTATCCTGAGTCTTGCCCTCTTGGAAAACTGACTTCACAACACAAGGAACCTGTGCTGCCCTGCTGGAGAGGTCAGTGTGGAGGAGGGCCCTGGGCCCCTGCACAACGGCCACAGAGAGCAGTCATGGCGTGTGACCCCACAGAAACCCTTGGGAATCCTTAAACGGGAGTGGTAGGATCAGAATTCTTTTCTCTTTGCAAAAAATAAAGGGCCACTGGGTGGCAATAGGCAGGATGGTCTAGAAGAGAAATAGTCCAGAGCCTGTGAGGCCATCCCAATGGACACCATGAGCCCTTCCCCGAGGTGGTGTCTATGAGCTGGAGGTAAAGCCACAGAGCTGCAGCCCTGGTAGATTGGGGCCCAATAGAGGTGGACACAACCCAGGCAATCCCAAGGCCTCAGGCTTGGGAGACCGTGTAGAGATGGCCGGCTGGTTAATCCCTCACAGCAGGGGTAACAGGAGCAAGCACTAGTTTGCAGGGCAGCAGGGATGCAAGAGGAAGGACATCAGGATGGCGATGTGCAGGTCCATCATGACTCCTCAGCACCAGGCCCTGAAGCACCCTTTCTACATGGAGAGTGCCACCTGGGAAGCTCCACTGGGATCAGGGCTGCCCTGATGCCTGATGCAATGTGTCATAATGACCATGGCATTCTTCCTAGAAGCTAGCTTTCCCCTGGGTGATCATTCTCAAACATATTGGGGACTTGAAAAGATAAATATGTTGAATGAGCTTCAAAATAATTAGAATAACTGACCTTCCGGCTGTCCAGCTCACCTCTTCCAGGACTTGCCTCTGAGTTTGCTCACAGCTTGTGGTACAACCTAATACCATCGGGGGCACAGCACGGGCCTCCCGCTGGCTACCTCTCCCTAAGCCCCTACCAAAGACGAGCAATCCCCAGTAAGTGGGTTCATTTGACTGGGGAACCCTCATTCCATCGTAAATAAAATGCCACAGGGATAAAGCTAGCTAGGAAATCCTCAGCAAACCTTCCTCCTTCCCTGCACGCTAGCAGATGTACTTCTCTGTCTAGACTCCTCCCGACTCTTTAATAACTTTTTTTTTTAGTTGTAGATGGACACCTATCTTTATTTATTTGTACGTGGTGCTGGGGATGGAACCCACGGCCTCACGCACGCGAGGCAAGCACTCTACCACTGAGCTACAGCCCCGCTGACTCTCTTGCTGGAAAATTCACTAAGCAGTACAAACAGAGCGAAGGCCAGGAGGGTACCACCTAATTGAATGGGATGCTGAGTTCAGCTTTAAAAATAAATAAATAAAAGTGACTCAGTAAAATCCAGGAACAAGCCTCTGCCATGAGCCAAGAAGTTCCCTGGGCCAGCTTTCTGCTTAGGGTGAAGCCACTTGAAACAAATCTTTCCAGAAAGGCAGTGTCCTGAAAAGTCCTCCTCTGCACCCTCTTCAGAAGAACCCTGAGTCAAGTGTGTCAACTGCAGCTGGCTGCCACCTGGTCCCATTGCCCTGCATGCTCCAGTCTCCATGGGGACACACTGCTGGTCCCCGTTGGGAGGGTATTGACTGTTAACATCTCAGGATTGCATTGTTTCAAATTTCTTGTTTCGTTTTAAGATTTCTCATAGTCACAGTGACCCCAGACTCTGCTTCGCTGAAAACCCGATCCTCAAGTAGACTTTTCTGAACAATCATGTGGGATTGAGGAAGAGGTCGGGGATGGGAGCAGATGCCCCCGGTTCACAGCTCAGAGGTCTGTTTACTACTGGACTCCAGGAAGGCACTTCATCACCTGAACCTCAATTTTCTCATTTGTACAGTGGGAATAATAATGTATACCAAGTGCATTTATGTCTGTTATTCCCTGAAGTAATTATCTGAAGAAATAACAACATTCAGGCACACGAGCTATTTGAAGACGAAGGCCCTGTTTTTAACCACTGCATTCCATAGCTGTTGGCAATAATAAATGCTCAAGAAACTTTTAATGATTATATATAATGAAACAATAGATGCGAGAAGGCACCAGACACGTGAGAGATGCTAAAACACATGTCATGTAATATCATACACCCGCAACAAATTGTGCAGAAATCTTCCAGCAACTTGAACTGTAATGGCCAGCTCCTCAGACACCATTTCCAACAGAAGCACTCAGGTCCAGGGAATTTGGTATGTATATCAGGAGCCGTCTGGTATTTTTTGAGACGACTCCAAAAACCCAAAACAAAACAATAAAAACAAGGAATCCTTCATGCTAATTATTGATCTCCACCAGGCAGAAGCTATAACTTAATTCCCAACAGTTAACAAAAATATCCAAGTAAATATCAAGACCTGACAAATATAGCTGGTGACCAGATTTTAGGTTATCAGACCTTTTCTGACTGATTCTCTTTGATGCAACAAATTTTTTTTAAGCATCCACCCTGAGCCAGGCCCCATACCAGGCACTCTGTTCTCAAAGAGAAAAGGCAAAGGACTTTCCCACAAAGAATTTGCTGTGTAAGCATGACCACTAAGTAATATGACTATTTTATGTTTTTTTAAAGAAACAGGCATATTAACTACAGGTGCCTGATAAGCTACACAATTATTTTGCCATGATTTCCTGGCTTAACACACAAAAATTCTCTGCCAGACCTGAGGTCAGAGATAGTTTTTTTACATTTCATAAGAAAATCACTATTTCTACCTTATCGTCTTACCTCTTTTTTGGGACCAAAAACAAGTACTGTCCACTGTCAAGGGTTTCCTGGGCTGACCTGGTTACCCTGGATCTTTGGTTGCGTCCCCAAACCATCTCAACACACTTTCAAAGGCTGACAACGTGCCAAGGGTAGAGATTTTGAAAAGAATGCGTTACTGGCCATGTAAGGTCTTTCAAAAGTGGAGTTCCAAAGATGTTTAAACTGTAGCAACCTAAACTACTGAACTGAGTGGATAAGTCCCAGGATGCCTCCCTCCCTAGAAAACGCACCTTCTGGTAACTAGTTAAAATATAAGTGTTTCATTTGAAGTTACATCACACATTTCTTTCAGTTGATCAAGTACAGACCAGGAAGCAAATGCACGACCCTCTCTCTTCTCACTGGCCAGAACTTGGGAGGTCAGGACAATGCACCCTCCACAACCCAGCTGTCTCCCATAGCTCATCAGAACTATGGATGAGGATCTAAGTCTTCAAGGCTATTTTAATTCCCAGCAAAATTAATTTGGCACAAAGGCAGCAGGAGTCCCTTCCTTTGCAGGAAATACTTCTGTTACTGTGAATCTGGTACATAAAATAATCCACCCACCGAAGAGCAGAATTAGCAGTGGAGTTTTTGTATTGGGTTTGTAGCCCTGAAATAATTTCTTTTTTAAGGTTTCCTGTGGGATCACGGCAAGTGGGTAAGGGCACCCGTGGGCGGATGCCACGGGGGCTTCCTCAGATACTTATCTGGGGGCATCCCATTGGGACCTGCGCAACACTGTGAGTCTCTCTTGTATTCTTATTTCAAGTCCTCTTGTTCCAGTGCTGCCCGACAGCAATATTAAGATGTGCCCTCTGGCCATCATGAAAAGAGGGTCTACTTATTTCTAAAAGAAAAATTTGAAGCAAGCTAGATGTGTATTAAAATGTCGGCATCTTCATGAAGCCTTCCTTCACTCTCTTGAGATGCACCTGAGTGTCCTCTGTCCTTCTGCTAAACTCACCAGGGCTTTCCAGGCGCGGTGGCCATGCTGAACAATCTTGCAGTGTACCCGTGGGCGTGCTGAGCTCGTCTCTGCAATTAAGAGGTGATCCTGTGCTGCGGGGGCAGGAACTCTCTTGGCCTCTGTACCCTTCACATCAGGAGGCCCCCAGTAAACATTCAATAATCTCTTAAATTCACTCTCTGTACATATAAATAGGAAAACCAAGGTCTAGAAAGAACTTTGGTGACGTAAGCAGGCAGGGCTGTGGATCCCCATCCCAGGACTCTTTACTGCACACTAAGGGAGGTCGTACAAGTCTGTGGCACCTGGACCTTACACAAACCTCACTTCACTCTCTGTCTTCTCAAGAATAGACAAATGTCTTAGAGTACAAGGGCTTTTGCGCACAAAATCAGCTCGTTTCCATATTAAACAGAAAAGTACATTTTGAAAAAAATAGAAGATCCACTAATTAAATTTATGTCTAGATTTATTTTAAATGCTTTAATTTTTTTGTCATAAATGAATCTTTGAAATGTTGAATTTTAAACAATGCAGCAGCCTTTTTTGTTTGATTGGTTTCTGGGACACGGGAAAGAGCTGAAGAACAAAAGAATTCTCAAGATGCTCGTAAAGAAAGCAGTTTTGCTTCCGGGACATACAGCCACCACCCACCCACCCAGAGTCCAGCTGTCCACGGCACATCACTTCTGCTTAGCAGCATCGTGTGCCCTGGGTTCCGCTTTTGGTTCTAGGTGTGGAGAGTTGGTGCATTTGGCTTCTTTCAGGAGGTCAGCTGTACAATCTTCACAGACCTGACCTGCACCCAGATCCCAGGCAAAGCTCCGGACTATGAACTGATCTGCCCTTCACGGCCTTTCACTGACTGCCCTTCCCAGTGTCTTGCCATCAGCCCTCCGTGACACAGCCTCCAAGGGTGCAGGTTGCCTCCCGGGTGAGGTGCAACAAGGACCCAGAAGTCCCCTGAGCGCTGTTCAACTGCACAGCCCACACCTGAGAAGTGTAAAATACTGTGTCAACCATTCTCCCCGGACAGGCCAAAACCACTGGTGAAAACACACAAGGAGGTAAAAAACAGCATGACTCCCCAAAAAAGCAACAAAAACACAAGAAACAGCTCTTTCCTCCAGATGCCTGAAGCCTTTGCTAGACCCCATTACCACCACTTGACCAATATCACCACATCTGGGGGGAGCTGGTGAAAATGGAAGGGAGACAGAATAGAAGAAGAAAAGGACCAAGGGGATGGAGGAGGGGAGGGAACAGGGAGATACTGGGGAATATAATTGAGCAAATTACATTGTTCTATTGTGGGCATGTATGAATATGTAACAATGAATCCCACTATTATGTATAATTATAATGCACCAATAAAATTTTTTTAAAATGCCCATAATCAATGCATGGAATAAGCATTCCAAAGAATATGTATCTAGCAAAGAGTCATTTGGCATTTGTGTTATTTTATACATAGCACACATGAACGATGTCCCTCCCCACTACTTCAAACACTGATTGGGGAGGGGTGTGTATCATGGCGTTAAGTGCAGGACTGAGATGGCTACGATCCTCTGAAAGGGCTGCTTCACAGCTTTTTTCTCACTTTCGGCATTAAGAGAAAACAAAGTATCAAAGGATTGAACGTGCTAATGGATACACACAGGCATGCATGCCAGCATAGACGCATGCACGGGGGCGGGGGGAGGAGCCTGAATACCCTGGCTTCCCTCTAACCGGGCAGGCCTGGTGAACAGATGTAACTTAAGACGAATGGAGACTGTTCTAAGGACAGGAAGGAGCACTGAGGGACTGACTGCTGGCGAAAGAAAAATTTTAAGAAGTGAAAGGAAGAAGCCTGGGGAAGAACGGGCCCAAACAGACCATAGCCCACAGCCCTCCCAGGGCAGGGAAGAGAATCCCAGTGCTCACGGCTCTTCCGCAGTGCAAAGTCACTGTCGCCTCCCACGTGCTCAAAGCAGAATAAGGCCCCATCCCCTCTTCGACCTGTCTATGTCTCCATTCTCATCTGACTCTGGTGGGGAAGAGAGAAAAGCTATTCCTAAACCCGGAGCGTTCCCAGGCTATTCTGTAATGCTCTTTTATAGAACCGTGGACGCAGGGCAGGATACCGGGCAGGGTCCCAGGCTGCATACTGAGGCTGCCCACCTGGAAGTGCAAATTTGACTCAGACTCAAAAGGCCTTCCCAACACGGAGTGGGAAGCGTGCAGCTTGACCCCGGAGCCACCCGGAGCCTCATCCACACTCCCCTGCTTTTGAATCCTGGCTCCAAAGATCTGCAGCATCGGTGGCTGAGTTCACCTCTAACAACAGCCCCTTAAAAGCCCCTCACTTTCCTTTCTGCTCTACTCGGTGTGTGGGGCTGCACTTCAGAGTCTGGAAGAGGCTTGCCTCCTTTCCCCAGGCCCTGGGAGGGAGCGCCGGCCAGGGAGGTGCTGCTCATCCAGAAGGGGCAGAGGAAGGGCTGAAAACTTGGCCTGATGATCTTCCAGGGGCCCTTGTGTGGCACCCTGAAGCCCTACGAGGTTCTGCACTAACGCAGGCTTTCAACTACAGCTGCTCCTTGTGCCCCAAAGAGCAACTCAGTTCAAAAGAACTCGGAACAGTCTCCCATCTGGCGGCGGTCACCTGGGTACCGCTGGCTTATCTCTCAGTACTTTTCCTTCCCTTTCATCTTGAAGATGGCAGAGCAGGTACAATATTTGTGGGTTTCACACGCTCTGCAAACCCCCCTCCTCCATCTGTGACTGCTCGGGCACCTCTGAGTTCAGGGAATGCCATTGTTAAGCAGGACATGAACAGTACATCTTAAACATCCCTCGTGGTATGAAAAAGAACATTAATTCGTGTTTTTTAATTTTTCAAGGGGGAAAAAAAAAAAAAAACACACTCAGGGCAGCTTTTCCTTCTAAATCCTCCTTCATTTCCCGTAAACCTTTTGTTCTTTCAATGGATCTGTTTCATGCCCTCTAACACTTTTCTAGGCATTTGAACAGAGCTTTCCATGAGTGCATCAGGTAGGAGCTAACCAGTCACCGAACTCACTCTTCCCCTTCAGACCAGGTCCTTGGAGGAGCCAACCACAAACTGTCAGGTACCCGAGAAGCAACACATGACAGTACCCAGGCCAGTTATACCTGCCCTCAATGCTCCTCAGTCTGCTTACTACAAAATAAAGAGGTTTGGCCTGAAAACGCCTTCTAACTCTAGAATTCTGTGATCTTAAAGTTTATTCAGGAAAAGATAAAACGTGAAACTCCTATACTCTCCTCTCAGTTCCATGTTCTGATGTCTTCATGCTTTTCCAGTACCTGCCTGGTACAGTTGAGTTTGGCGACCTTGTGACTCCTCAAGACACGCTTGACTAATTACACAGTGCGTGAACTCACCCTGCACACAGATGATACCTCTGCCCTGGCAGCAGAAAGCCCTCATCTCAGTTCTCTTAGCTCCAAAGACCAAAAGGCACATTTTTCTCTTTGGAAGATTATACACCATCCCTTATGACTCAGGATTGGGTGATTTTTATATCTTTTTATCACATGTACCTTCTTTCTCTCTCATCTTAAAAAAAAAAAAAAAAAAAAGCTTATCTTTACTTAAGGATATTAAAATGAGGCTCAGTGTCTGAGTCCCCAAGGCCCCAAAGCACCTCCATCCATTGAGGTGTTTGGCCCAGAAATCTGAGAGCTACTTTCAACATTTCCCTCTCCCTGACCCCACGGTGACCAAGAACTGCTGATCTGCCTCTGAATGCATCTTGAATGTCCATCCCCATTGCCTCCAGCTCCTCTGCCTCCCCTGGGGAGGAGCAGCCTCTGCATGTTCTCTACCAACCCACCTCCTGCCTGATCCATTTCCTAAACAGCATGTTCCCTCACTCCTAGCGTAAAACATGCCCAGCACCCCCACTGCTTCCAGGATGGTGTTCCAAATCCTTCGGGATTGTTAACAAACATCTGACACCTGACTGTCTTGTGTTCTCATAGGCCGAGCTCCTTCCCACTGGGCTGTGAATGTGCTCTTCCCTGTGTCCGGGATGCCCCTGTACCTGATGTCCCTTCTTTCCCTTTTACCTGCCTATGTTCTGCCCACTCTTGAAGCTCAGATCAAATGCCATTGCCTCGGTGTAGCTCCCAGAGCAGGTCCCTCGGGTAAACCTGCTCAGTGCACCTGTGTCCTGTTTTCATCAGTGATTTTTTAAAAGTCCCCCTTCCCCTGAGCAATTCCCTTCAGGGCAAGGAGCACATTTCTGTCCTGGTTCTTGTATCCAAGTCACCAGACAAGAGTTGGGAGCGTTACAGATTCTCAGCATAAATACTTAACTGAAAGAATGAAAAAGTGCGAAGAAGAAAAAGAGGAAGGGGTGATACAAACTATCTATACTCCTGCAGTCTGTCCACATGTCCACCCCATTTCTTAATTTGGTTTTTGAGAAGGGATCTCTTCACTTTACTGCCCAGGCTGGCCTCAAACTCGCCAGCCTCCCTCCTCAGTCTCCGGAGTCGTGCACGTCCAGGTCCCTACTCCTGCCTATCCTTGACGGTGCCAAAATGGAAGGAGATAAAAGAAAAATAAGAAACGTTAAGAGGATGAAAACAGGAATCATGAGCAAAGAAGTAGAAGGATCACCACATGATTCTTTGGGACACTATCAAAAAAGAGCAAAAGAACTTTGGGGTTTTGGAAAAGTTGGGACACAACCTTCCTTCCATCTATTTTTTTAATCTCTAAAATGCCCCAGGTGGAGATGGTATTCCAGAAAGGGGGACCATATGGGCAATTGAGGTGGGGGAGGAAAGACATGAGCTTTGTTGGCAGACAAGGCAACATGAACTTGGGCAAAATTTCTTGTCCACCAAGAGATGAAGCAAAGTGGCCTCTAGAGGTGACCTCTGAGGCCTTTGTGGAACACGGAAGCCCTGTGCCCATGGTGCCCACTTACTGCTGCCTCCACTGCCATCTTAACCATGGCGTGGGGTTTCAGTGCACTGAAGGTCAAATGAAGGTCACCAAAGGTTCCCTCACATTGTGGATTTCAACCACACACACCTGAGTGCCGTAAAGCCCATGGTGAAAATGCCATCCTCTGAGGAGGGAAGGGCGGAGACCTGCCTGCACTGAGGAAGCCACTCGAAATCCGAGTTCATCACTGGGAACAAGTGCTAACGGGGGCACCTCGTGAAGCCCACACCATAAGGTGAGTAGCTACACTGATCTGGCAAAAGCAAATCAGAGTGGAAAAGTCCACTTATCCAGGCCTCCCTTGCAACTTCTTTTCACTTAAAATAATATCTTTCACATAACACCCAAGTTCCCTTCCACCCAATGTATTTCAGAAATTGACATTTCGTGTCCACCTCCCTCTCAATCTTTTTGTTTTGTTTTGTTTTGTTTTTGGGTAAGATGAGATTCAACAGTCATTCAGTAGAGAAAAACAATCAGGACACAAATAAATGCAACGATTCGGCAGCTTCAGAGATCATTGCTCAGTGAAACAAAGTCATTTCCAACAACAGTAGCACTTACAACCCTACCTAATGAAGGGCAAGACTACTCTCGCGAAGAGAGCAGCCAATGCCAAGGATGGCCCCATCCGTTCAAAAACCTTTAGAAATAAACTGAAGGGTGATTTATGTTCGTTGTAAAATGTGTCAGCGCAGTCATTGCAATAAATTTGGTGGGCTGAGTCAACGTGGCTGCCCAGAGTGGAGGAGCACAGCTAATAATTCTCCTCTGAGGACTTCTCTGAGAAGTAGTCCAGGGCTCAAAAGGACTATAAATCTGTTCATTAGCGCAAGCCGAAGTTACATGAGACTAATTGAGAACTGTCTTCTCATTAATAGTCTGTGCCAAAACAACAGCTGTACGGTTGTTAAAAAAGAAAAGAAAGCTCAGAAATTCACATTAACATCAAATAATGGTTTGTAGGCTACTTACATCAGTGTCGGGTCCCTTGTCTGCACCCGGGCATGAGAAAGTAACAAATTCATGGCACCTCTTGTGAACCACAAAACAGCAAACTGATGGAGAGAAAAGAAGACAAAAATCAGAATGGCCTCAATCTAATACATGGGCTTTGTTTTCCAAACAGGGCTACTTACGGTTAGAAGTCGTTTTAATTTCAATGTACACAGAATCTTACAAACAGCAATCAGAAGGCACGTCACCCAGGCATCGTCAACAATTTGTATTGATTGACTCACTGATGATACCGTCACAAAATTCCAGTGCTGTTAGGAGCCCAGGAGATCTAAACTGTGGCTCCTGCCCTCTAAAGTCAAGAGAGAGGGGAGCTATAGAGTGCAAGACAGTTTCCTAAGGTCCAAGTCAGAACCCAAACCTAAAGAACTTGCGATGTCCCATACCACACCTACATGCACACTTACACACGTCTGCACATACGTGAGCAGATACATGTATGTAAATGTTATACCCTGCTAAAAAAATGCAAATACAAAAAGAAGAACTGATTATAAATAACCCATGAGCATGCCTTAACGTGGTTTGTAAGACATCCTCAGCAGAATTCTAAGCTTAAGGGAATCATCAAGGCCCTAACCCAGTCTCCAGAAAACAGCCCTCTGAAATGGTGGAAGTTGGGGTGTGCCCGAACAACTTCTTCTTTCTGCCTGTTTACTACAGACACTGTCAGGAGTTGGGGGAGTCCCTGCAAATTTAGCAAAATCTATTACACAGCAAATATTTTCCAGACTCCACGTGGTTTTCATACCTACTCCTGAAGATGTATCGATAAGATTATCTGTTAGAGAAATGAGTAAGCAATCCCCTAAGAGGTTTGCATGGATCATACAATGTGGAGAATATGAGCAGTAATTGACCTAATTAGCCAGACCTGAAGTCTAGCTTCAAAGGGCAGCCTCCGTTACTGTTGGTCCTTGTTAAATAATAAAAAGGTTCTAAGGAAACAATATACACTCAGAAGTGTTGGGGAAGTTGCAAGCTGTGGTTTGAATGTTTGTTCCTTCTAAAACTCACACTGAAATTTGATTGGACTGGAGGGGTTTTGGGAGGTGGGACCTTGGGGAGGTGGTTGGGCCCTGAGGGTTTGGTCCTCATGGGCAGGATTTATGCCATAAAAAGAGCAAGTTCAGCCCCCTTGTGTCACTTTGCCTTCCATTGTGTGAAGATGAGGTGTTCCCTCCATCTGGAGAAGGCAGTAAGAACAGCCTCACCAGATTTTAGCACCTGACCTTGGAATTCCTAGCCTCCTGAAAAGTGAGAAAATAAATTTCTGTGCTTTATAAATGACCAGTCTTAAGTATTCTATTATAGTAGCAGAAAGCAACTAAGGCACTACACAAAGAAAGATAGAACTCCTCAAATTCTCAGTTCATGTGCTATTTTCTCCTCTCATCAATGATAATGCAACTCCCTGCACACATGTTAGTACATGAAGGAGATCAAAGAGGGTGAGCCATTTCAGTGGGTGGGAAAGGACAGCAGGTTTGCTGAGAGCTGAACTCCCAACAGGAGATCAAGTACTAAGAGGATACTTAGAGGACCTTGAGTGGTCAGAAAGAAATTCAGAATATTTGTGATGAGCTTTGAAGTCACCGAAAGGTTTTAAAACATGAGTAGCACAGACAAAAGTGATACCTGAGACATGCAAATGGTAGCAATAGGAAGAATTTAATAGAATAGATTTGGGGCCATAAGACCCAGTTAGAAGTCTTTTGCATAGTTGAGGTACGAAAGTAACTGTCCATCACTATTCGGGTTGCTAAGATATGGAAGTAATAGATGCCAGAGAAATTGCAGAAGAACTTCAGGACTTGCTGATGAACCGTGGATACCCTGCATCGAACATCCTATTTCATATGACATACACATACCTATGTACACACAGACATGCATACCTATACAAGCCCAGAGGATGAAGAGATGGGGATTCCATATAAGGGAAGAAGAATCAGGAGTGATGTTGGGTGGGAGCCATCACAGAATAGTTAATGAATAAAGATCTCATATAGAAGCACCCTTTTAGAGGTGGAGCTGCCCAGGATAGGGGCTCTCTCGGGCTGCCACAGACCATCCACCACACCCGATACACCTGCCCACTGCTGTGCACCGTCAGGGGCTGGAAGAGGTTGGAGTGAAGCAGAAGAAAGGGCCCCGGGCTGCCTGGGCAGTGCTGAGCCAATGAAAGGGCAGCACTGAGCTCCTGGGAGTCCTCAGAGGAGTGTCCTTTCCGCTGTGTTCTGCTAAAAGCATCTTGATTGCAAAATCCTCCAAGGATAGATAATAAAGCAGGGCTGCGAAGGTGCAAATTAATCTGATCTGCTCACAGCCCCAGGCACACAGTCATCTCTCATTCACTGGAATCAGAAAGATCAATTATGAATGGAAGGGGTCAGAGCGGCAATATTCCTGATGGTGGTTTATTCTAGAGACGGTGTTAGGAGGAGAAAAATCAGCATTCTGATTTCCCACTTAATTGTTTAAACACCCAGGTCTTTCATCCTTTTTATTTTTTAAAGTCATCTCCACATTCGGATGAACACTGTTAAGAAAACCCATATTTATCAAATCCCTCTGGAAAGACGTTTTGTCTTTTTTATCTGTCGTTTCTATCTGCATCTCCACGTCAATGCAATTGCATAGCTCCAGCTAGAAGTATTTCTATTGCACACCTCAAAAAATGTCTCATTTCATATTTTTTCCTGAGAGGAACCAGGCCATCACTACCCAGTATAATTTACAGGGAAGCAAAAACCCAACTACCCCCAAATTACATTATCCCACCCTGCCTGAGGAGCTCCCTCCCCTTCTTCCACACACAGAAGCTTCTCATTTCAATGACTGGATTCACCCAACAGGAGACAGACAGAAGGGAGAGAGGCCTTGTGTTTCTAAAGCGTCACTCACAGATGTGGGTTAGCTGAGGATAAAGACTCCATAGGCCTGTTCGAGAACTCAAGATTCATGAAGGATAACCTCCAAAGAACAAGGAAATAGGATATGCCCAGCCTGGGTGACTAAGGAGGGAAAGTTTGGTTGTCCCTTATCTTTAACCCCACCCTCACCCTCCATGAAGAGATGGAGAAGAGGACCTTGGAGTTGGGCTGACTCTGGCTGGATACAGTATTTTCCTGGGAAAGTCTGCCCCAGTAAACCCAGCTATGACCAGAGATTTCAAAATGGCTGGTCTTGACCTTTGGTTTCAAGTTGCAAAGTAAAGTGGATAATGCACATTTTGTTAGACAATGTAATCAAAATATTTGAAAAGTCTTGCTAGTGAAGTTAAAAGAAGAATAGACTGAGAAAATAAGAATATTCAGAACTTACCTGGAGATAACAAGCATAGGTTTTTCCCTGGCTAAAAATTGGAGGCTATTGTCTTTCACATTTTAAAATCTAAAGGAATTTATCTTATGTTATGTGGAGTAAGGGGAATTGGGGAGAAGGGGAAATAAGGTGGTACCTGGCACATGATATACCCTCAACTAAATACCTGCCTGACCTTGGCAGCCAGGAATTCAGCTGAGACGAAGTGGAGACACAAATTCAAGACAGATTCTTTCTGTTTCATGGTTTATAGAGGTCCAGACTCTTGGTCCTTGAACAAATCTGTGCTTAAAAAGTCACAAGGCTGCCCAGCGAGACTGAGCTGGAGCTCATTTCAGACCGTGAGTCACCTGTGTCTGCAAAACCAAGTAACAGTGTGGAAAACAGGAAGCTAACCCATGTCTTAGAGACACAAGATGAATCTTCACACCATTTACTGCTAAGCACAAAATCACTTTCCTCTAACCCTCTGCATGACACACTTATCCTACCCCACGGAGATGGATAACTAGATGACAGAGTGCACACTCACATGGAACACATGATGAGGTGGGACAAAGAGTGACAGAGACCACAGGCTTGGCCAAGTATGTTCCTTAACACGCCCTGATTTTGGTGTTGGGAATGCTCAGTCCAGAGATCCCTGTCACTCACCGATCATGCTTAGAGAAGTAAATGAACTAAACAGAAACTAGGAGCATTTTCTCCATCTGTCATAAGTGTATTTCAGAACCATAACAAATAACAGGCACCTAATTTTGGCTCAGGAATTCACAAAAATTTCAAATAAAGAATAGAGGTGTTGAGACTCTGCAATGCCATTATTAACAGTGCTCTCATTTAAAGAGACTAACAACCAACAGAGGTCAGGTAGAACACCAAAAAATTAGAGAGAAGCAACACTCCCTTCTGCTACTGCTCCCCCCTTAAATGTGATAGGAATGAGATTGGCTATCGTATGTCAGGACCCATTAAACACCCTCAGGGGGACCCAAGAGTTGTCTCTGTCAAAAGTCATCATCATGCAGATGACTGCCTGAGGGTTCTTGATCCTGAAGAGAGCCTAAGAAAATGTAGGTCCAGTGGCCTTTCCCATAAAGGTTTGACAAAAAAAGAATACAGTGAATTGATACTATGGATGATGAAGGAGCTGTAGCAGAGTACTTGCTGGTCAGTCAATGCTGACTCTCCCTCAGGAGTGCCACCCACTGGCACTGGTCACCCTCAAATCATTAAGTACAGCAAGAGTTCTGACCTAAGAGGAAAGTTCACCTAACAGTACTTAGTCACCATGTTATATCCACTAGGAGGCTATTGTTTACTTAAAAAAAAAAAAAAAAAGGAAGAAAAGGTGAAATGAAAAGTGTTGGCAAGGATGCAGAGAAATGGGAACCCACATCTGCTGCTGGTGGGAATGTAAAATGGTACAGCTTCTGTGGAACAGTCTGGAGGTTTGCTACAATCTGAATATATAATTATCGTATGATTTAGCAATTCCACTTCTAAAGTGAAATGAATTGAAAGCCGGTGTATAAACAGGTATTTGTACACCAAGGTTCACAGAAGCATCATTCTCAACACATAAGAGGTGGGAACAACCCAAATGCCCATCAACACATGAATGGACAAATGGAAGGTGTTATACAAGGAGTCAAATCCTGACATGTGCAGGAATGAGGATAAACCTTCATATATGCTAAGAGAAAGAATCCAGAGGAGAAGGGACAAATGTGTGTGATCCCACTCTAGAACACGAGTTACCAGGGACTGGGACAGGAAAGGAATCAGGATTTGGTGATCAAATGGTTCAGTTTCTATCTTACATGATTAAAAAATAAAAATTCTGGAAATGGATAAAGATGATTGCACAACACTAAATGAACGTCTCGCTACCAAATTGCTCATTTAAAATCATTTCAATGGTAATTCTCATGTAACATGTTTTACCACAATAAAAAATATTTAAGTACTTATTCAAACTAGAATAATAGTCTTGAAATTCTAAAAATGAGGCCCAGGAAGGTGCAGACAGCTTTATAGTGATTTAGGTCCACAGTTGAGTTTTAGTTGAAACTCAAGAAGGAGTACCAAGATAAGAGTATTTGCTTCCATTCCACAAAATTCTAAATGAAATCAGTGCCAGAATAGACAGGGACATGGGGAAAGCTTGGAGCTCAGAGCCAAGGGCTCCCGTGACCGTTGGGGATAAGAGATGTGCCACCCCCAACCCCAGTCTCCCAGGGCACCTTGAGCTATAAATATAGATAGTGAAGATGCAATCAGGACCTTCAGACCACATGCATGGCTCTCTTACCAAATTGTTGAGATACTCTGTCACCTAATGCTATATGCACAGTGGCATCAACCCACCCACACTGACACAGATTGCATGTTCATGGAGGGGGAAAGAATACATAATGCTGTGAATCATTTCCCATTTCACCTTAAAAAATTAAATCTCCTTTCATTTCACCCTAATTCCAAGTCCTTTCAAATCCATGAAATAGACATGTAAAATGAAATATAGGCATAAAAATTTACTTGATCCAAAATTAATGGGAAAACCACCATGCTGTAACCAATTCTGAATTCCAGGAAGAACCTGGAAAAAATTTAATGGTGTGATTTTGTTTAGAACAGAAGGCTGGTAGCTGAGCTTCCCTGAGTCCTTCCTTCTTTAAATACATAAATGGTTGCCATCATGTGAGATGATTTTAATTAAATTTTGCTTAGCTGGAAAGGATTAATGAAAGGTAACGTCACATCAAAATCCAATGAAGTGAAAATCTCTAAGGCAAGTCAACCGCTTTCAGCTTTGTAGGGAGAGTAATGAAAAATTGAGCTTATATTATATTTGCATGTTAAAAGAAAATTATTGGTTTCAGATCTGTAACAATGAAAACAGTCTTCTCCTGGGATACATGTTAAAGTTGTATGAAAACAAATCAAATAAATGTGCCTTGTCACATAGCATAAGGCATGCCATTCTTCAGACGGCGCCGGCTCTGCCTCCTAGCACGCACATGCAGGTTCCCAATAAATGCTTTCAAAACACCCAAGATTCCCCTGTCGGAGCAGGCATCTCTTTCCCCTTCTCCAGGAGAAGCATCTTTAACTTCCTTCAATTTCCTTTTGTCTAATTTCACCAGGTATGTCAGAGCCTTCTTTTCATGCTGGTGGGGTCTGAGATCTATTTTGAAGAACTTAGAGATGGAATGTGATCCTTGGGGGAAAGGGGACTGGAGGGTGCCCCTAAGTCACTGTTCAGATCTTGCAACCCACAGGGAAACCTCAGGATGAAACAGAGCGCAGATAAAGAAGGAAAGAGAGAGAAAGAAACTGGATCTTGGCGTTGGCGTGGAATTCACGTGACTTCAGGCTCTCAGTCGCATGAACCATGAAGTACCCTTTAAAAATGTCATTTTCTTCATACATACCTATCCCTTCATATACGCCATGGAATTTAATAAACTTGAATACACAAAACCGTATTGCATTTGCTTTTATTGTTTGTGCGTGTTGGAAGTGGCTTTTCTGTAAGTGTAGGAGACAGAGTTCTAACTGCTAATGGGGGACTGGCCGGCTGTGGGATGTGAAAGGAGGAGACATAGGGAAGGAATCCCCCGGACCTGGGGAACCTGGCACCACACAGGCAGCAGGAACTATTCTTGGTGCCATCATTTACACAGCAGTTTGAGTTGTAGACAGGTTGAGTGCAATGTGCTGCAGGTTCTCCCAGCTAGACATGTGTTATGGTTTGGAGGTGAGGTATCCCCCAAAAGCTCATGCCTGAGACAATGCAAGAAGGTTCAGAGGAGAAATCATGGGTTGTAGGAGTCTCAACCTAATCAGTGAACTAATCTCTGATGGGATTAACTGAGTGGTAACTGGAGCAGGCAGGGTGTGGCTGGTGGAGGTGGGAACTGGGTTGTGGCTTGGGGGTACTCTGGCAAGTAGAGCCTGTCTCTGCTTCCTGATCACCATGATGCGAGCTGCTTCCCTCTCCCGCCATGATGTTCAGCCTCACCTGCGCCCTGAGGAAGGGAGCCGCCTTCTATGGACTAAGACCTCTGAAACCGCGAGCCCTTAAATAAACCTTTCCTCCTTTACAGTTGTGCTGGTGGGGTCATTTAGTCACAGCGGCGAAACAGCTGACTAACACGACATGTCAGGCAGGCGCTGGCACTTCCAGGTCAGAGGCCAGAGGACAGTGGGAATCTAGGGACCACGCTTCGAGGTATGAACCTGCTGGAGCAGAAATCAGAGGAGCAGGTGTCCTCTTGGGAATGTCCACATTCTGCAGCTGACGTGGGAGGAGGTGGCTGTCCAGGAGGTGTGGGGAGAGTCAGGAGAGAGCATGGAGAAGTCGAGACCGGCCAGGCGCCACCAGCCAAGAAGTTCCTCAGAGCCACAGAGAAAAGAAGGTGGGTGGGGGCTGATCACTACTGGCCCACTCCGGCCCAGAAGCCACTCTTGGGAGAATCAAGATGAGGAGAGCCACACAGATGCCAACAGTTAGCCGTTACCCCTTCCATCGCTGATTTCAACTTATTCCCATATTCTTCCACTCCCAACTGAAACATCTAATATCAACGATGAATTAATGAAATCCCAGTTACTCCAGGAACTGCAGTATCCAGGGTCATCTATTTTATGGGGCGGGGGAGTCCTTAAAGATGATATGACAAACCAGGCAATGTATTTGAAGGGAAATTCAAGGTTTGCTTTATGAAGCTCAGATCAAGCCGTGTTTCTGTGCCGATTTCAGGATCAGCTGAATAACCCAACTTAGCTTTTGATGTCAGTTGTTAATTTTGTAATACGGGTTCCACATCTGAGCACCCGTGAGCCAGTGTGCCCATCGGGTTTCCCCATTCTGGAGCTAAGGGCCGCCACATGTTCTACACAAGGGCGCATCAAACCATCGTACCAGGCTTTCTGCAATCGTCTTAAGACTTCTTTTTTTCAGTCTGGAATTAAAAGGGGGCTTGTAAGAAAGCCGTAAGGAGTTGAGAAAGTTGAACTGAGTTCTAGGCCTCTCTGTCTTGCCTTCTCTCTTCCACTTTCAGTTGACGATTTCCGTAGTCCAGCGGAACAGGGCACCGACACAGGGCACGGCACTCTCTCAGCACAATGCACGTCACCGTAAGTCTAACAGCAACCCAAGCGTCCCCCAAACAGCAGGCTAAAGAAACGGTGGCCCGGGAACTCCGAGAGGTCTCCTGCTTCAATTCTCACCCCCAGCAAGTGGAGAACAGACCCTGACGGGTGGATGGAGCCTTCAACCTGATGCCATCTTGCTGTGGACATGCGCACGCAGAGGCAGGCTTGTTCTCACCAGGATGCCGAAGTGCAGCCCAGGGACGGAAACGTCAGATGACACATTCTGGAGACTGCGAGAAGCGATGCAACTCTAAGGGTCTCTCTTTTTTCTGTTTCTATCTCTACAGGTGTGTGTGTGTGTGTGTGTGTGTGTGTGTGTGTGTGTGTGTGTGTGTGTGTGTGTGTGCGCGCGCGCACGTGTGTTTCTGATGGTGCCTCAGTCATGTTCTGGGCAAAGGATTTGGGGAAGAGCACTCATTCTGTTATTTGTGCAGTGATTCAATGCTCATCACAGGTGTTCATTAGGAGCACGTTCCTCCTAAGTATTTATGATAGGCACTTTTTGAGCTCCTACTGTATACCAAGGCATATAACATGGAGGTACAGGGGGTAGTCACAATTCTCTTTCTGCCCTTGGGGAGCTCAGGGTCCAGGGAGGGAGAAACACATAAAGGAGGAGGTTCTGTCACCTTCCCTCCCTCCCTATCCCTTCTGGCTCCCATTTTTCTTTCTCTGTTAATTAGCTGCAACATAAAAACCAAGGTACGTGCCCTAACACTTGGCCCTGCTTTCACCTACCTCCTCCTTCATTGCCATAGTGAGGACGACGCCTACTTCCCCATCTTTAAGAAACTGTACAGGTAAAATAATTCAAAATCTGCAAGTCCCTTCAACGGACTCTAGTGAAGGGGGGAGAAAGGTAGAGACAGGGTGGAGAGTGCACAATTAGCAAAACTGACAATTACCGAATCTGCAAGACAGTTCCGTGGTCTTTATTACGTTGTTCTCTGCTGCAGATATATGAAAATGAACATCAGAGGCTAGAACATAAATACAATGTATGTGATTTTACAAATGTAGTCTTTTTTTTTTTTTTTTCTCTATTAGTTGAAGGTCATCAGGACCTTATTTGGAAATAAGGTTGCTGCAGATGTTATAATGGACTCCTACTGGCCCTGATCTAATATGACTGGTGTCTTCATAAAAACTGGAAATTTTGACAGACACATGCAGGAAGAACCCCAGGTGAAAACAGAGGCAGAAACCGGAGTGAAGTTTCCACAGGCCAAGGACCAAAGGACCACCAACGACCACCAGCAAAGTAGGAGAAGCGAGAGAGAACTCCCTCCTCAGTCTCTCACGACCCTCAGAAAGAATTAACTCTGCCTCCAGCTGGCCTTCAGAAGTGAAGGACAACCAATTCCTGCTCTTTAGGCCACCAGGTGGGTGGCATGTCATTGTGGCAGACCTCACCAACTAATACACACACCGAGGCCGTTTCTAAAAGTAAATCATTCTACAGATGGAAATTGAGTGACTGATCGAGAGCACAGGGTTAGGGATTCAGGATATCCTGCCCTGACAGCTCCCTGGGACAGCACATGTGTGCCCCGTAAATTCGTGTGTACCTCCAAAGAATACCCAAGGCACCTTCAATCCAAAGCGGCAATGAGTTACCGCCTCTGTTAATACTGCCTCAGGGGACACAATAAGGACCCACTGAGATCACAGGTGAGTGCAAGCAAGAAAGCTGTTAAAGCCTAAACTAGAAATGGGAATCGTGAAATTTAAAAATGACCAGTGCAATTGCAGGGATTCGCTTGCTGGGGATTCTGAACATGTTTAAAAAAGTCAGAACTCCTGAGGGGTTCCGCCTAAGTGTGATCAGAAGTCCAAACTAAAGTCACTGGCTTTTTTTGTGTGTTTCTGCTAAATCTGCCAGCTGGTCTCCACAATCACAACCATCCAAGACCATGTTCACATAGTACGTGCTGCTGCTTCCGATGCTCACGTGGTCTTCACTGGCGAGATAAGAACGTGGCTCCCACGTGAGTTTACGACCACCCAGAAAACTGACACGGAGGACGGATGGCCCAGCAAAGTGACTTGTGGCACTCACTCCCACAAAGGATTTTACTAATTTAAAAGGTAGTAAACATCCCTGAGTAACAGAAGCAGAGGACAGTTCAGAAAGTATCCATGACAATGGGTTTGGAACTGTGTTTCCTGGAGGCCTTAGAGGGGACTGGAGGGTGAGTGGCAAGATCAGTCCTGCCTCTACTCTTCTCATTTGGTCCCAGGCTACAGTTTTACACTTCAATGACATTTTGATGCCACAGCAGTCTCGCCAGGAGTTGACATCCTGACAGGGCTTGGTGGAACATGCCTGTAATCCAGCTGACTGAGGAGGCTCAGGCAGGAGGATCCCAAGTCCAAGGCTAGCCTCAGCCTGCTAAGAAAGAAAGAAACAGAAAAAGAAAGGACTGGGATGTGGATCCGTGGTAGAGTGCCCCTGGTTCACTCCCCAGCACTAGGGAACAAACACAAAAGAGAAATTCTTAGCTCATATTTGTTTAGTCAAGAGATCACTTGGTCTCAAGGTCAAGAGCAGGACCATGTCTACCTTTCTGATATTTGTAGTTTCATAAGTTTTGTCTGATCCATTTCAAAATAAAGTTGTATGTATCCTTTTGGCCACTTCTTCCACAAATATCCAGGGAGCCCCAGCCCCAAGCCAGGAAGCCTGGCAGGTACCGGGGACTCCGGGACTCACAAGCCGTCCTTTCCAGCACCCATTTAGACGAGATGGGGGAAACGTGAACGGATGGTGTGGGGAGAATGGAATTTCTCCCAGGACTTAGAGGAATCGGCCACAGAGCAGAGGCAGGGTTGGCAAAGGACAGAGCACAGATGGGGCCTTAGTATCTGTGGGGGAAGAACCGTGAGGGTAAGAAGCCAGTGCCAGCATCAGAATCCTGAGAAGTCGGGCACAGGTTGACCAATGCACGTCTGCAGATCAGGGGCTGGAGAGTCGCTGTCTTCCACAGGGGTGGGCAGGAAGCTGGGCAGGGAGGAAGCAGAGGTTGTGGACAGGAAGCATCCAGCGTATGAATTCTGGTCAACACATATGAATTGAGTAACAGCTCCATCCCAGACACAGGACCAGACCCTGGTGAGTACAGAGATCATTAAGGCTCAGGGTCCTTGGGAGCCTCCGGTGGAGCTGCAGAAAGAGTCCGGGGGTTAGGGACTGGGGTCATGCGGTGAGTGCAGGTGGGTCTTCCCAGGGCCAGGGTCTGAGCACCTCATCCCAGCCTGACTTCAGGGAAGACCTGGGGCCCAGAAGACACTGGTGTCGAGGCTGAAAGAAGACAACCAGTCAAGGGACCTTCCCGCCAGAGAGAGCAGTCACCTTTCAGTCAGGCAGGAACATCCACGCAAAGTCATGGAAAGAGGCCCGAGTCACCTCATGCAAACCGTGGAGACAAGGAGGAGGCCAGAGGAAAATGGGGCGCCGGTGAACAGGAACTCAAGCACAGCCACCGAGCAAACGTCACCTTTGATGGCAGTTTACAGAAGGAAATAAGAAGCTGCTCTGGACGCCTCGGGGAGCACTCTCCTTTCAGAGTCCTGCACGCTATGGCTTTGTTTTGCTATGCAATGACCAGGAGGCTCCTGCGGGTGAGTTAGGAAGTGCTCCTATCCGTCGCTCTCCTTGGGCTTTGATTGCAGCCCGTGTGGGGATGGTGGGGGCTGTCTCGGCGCTGAAGGAAGGATGACGGGATTCAGTCAGGAAGGCAAGGCGCACTCAGAGGGGACACAGTCCCACGTGCCTCCCGGAATCAGAGGCTACCATAACCCAGCGGTAATTTTTAATTCTTAGAGATAAATACATGCAGGAACTTTCCATAAATAGAGTGCTTTCATTTTGTCACGATTACATTCAGCTTTTGTGAGAAAAATCTGTTCCCATTATGATGCAAATTTTTTACCCATGTTGCACTCCCCTCTGCTTATCTTGAGGAACAATTCAAAAAGAAGTCATAATACACTAATTACCTCTCTTTTATCAAGAATGTTGGGAACTAATAAAGCTTCAGGGTTGTGGAACATCACATAATTACAAAGCAAGGAGGCCAAGGGCCTCCAGAAAGGAAACGTGAAGGTGTCCAAGGGATTCCAAGGCCCAGGGGTGGCCGCGGGGAGCATCTGGGGAAAGGAAGTTTCCATACAGATGAGGACGTCAAGGCATGGAAAGCAGCAGAGAAGCAACCGAAAAGAAACGAAGGAATAAAGAACGAACCCAAAGAGACAAACGCATTGCATCTCCAAACAGCATGCTAGAAAGTACATGGCAAAGAGGACTTTAAAATAAATATTATGAATTGTTATCCAGAATTTGAAAACCAAAATGATTTTTCAATCTACGCTTCTACACAATGCTTCAAAACACTTCCAAACTATTTTCTGATTCTAAAATATGTACGGTTGTTTCTTCATAAAAATGAACCTTTAAATCACCCAGATCAAAGTCTGTAAGACGGTGCTCGGAAAGATTCAATTTTACTTTTATTTCTTTTTGTTCATCTACATTTATTTTTTTTTTTTAACCATTCATGTATCATTTAACTAAAATGCTAACTTCACAGATGACATTTGCAGTGACACAACAACAACATAAGATCCGAAACTGTTTCAGGAAATATTACCAAAAAAATACCACGAGTATAGCACATATTTAGAATTAGATTCTTTTTGGTGTAATGTAAGCTTATTAGGTATTGATTTCATATAATTCCAGGACTCAGAGTGTGTGCTTAGCCAGAGGGTCTACTCAAAAATTAGAAAATCACAACCCAGAAATGCCGAAGGTCAGCTGCCGGAGACACGCACAGCTCCCAAGACAAAACAAAGACGGGATAACATCTAACTGTCGTCTGCCTGAACCCTTTGGGTTTTTATGCCAATAATTCCATGCTTAGTAATTAGTTTGTATCTGTCACAGCATAATGTTCAAAATGTTAAGCTTGACTCCTGAAGAAATAAATTTTAAAAAAGACATTGAAAGTTACTCCACTCATGACTTTGGGACGCGTGGAGTTGGTTACGCTGGTTCAGTGTTACCAGCAGAACTCAAGTCCACCGAGAAAGGCCTTCTGAAGAGCTGTGGCCAAGTCAGAGTGTTGGGGGCAACTGGTGCAGGCTTCCTCCAGGGTGGTGGGAGCACTCTAAGATGGACTGTACTGACGATTGCGCAACACAGAAAATACTAGAAACCACCAACTTCCCCCACTTCAACAGGATGAAGTGCACATTATGTGAATACAGCTCCAAGTCGTTCTTTTTAAAAAAAGTTAAAAACAGGGCTGGGGATGTAGCTGGGTCCTCAATCTCTGGTACTGCACCAAGATAACAGAAAAGGAGAGGCATCCCAGCTGACCAGGAGATCAACAACCGAGCGGGCAGGCAACCGAGGCTTACATGGGCCGATGAGGGGTGGCTCTTTCTCGTTGCTTCCTATAAAGAGGAAAACTGACAGGGAATCCCAATGGGCTCCTCTCTAGGTTAGGGACAGCGGGAAGAGATGCAGAGGCTGAGCCAATAAGGAGCCTCCCATCTCTACCCGAAGGCCAGGCGGGATGATCTCAGCCAGCTCTCCAGACAGGGTGGGGTCTCAGCTGGCCTTCTCCCTTGCTGCCCACTCTGAGCTCCCTCTGCACCAGGTCCTCTCCAAACATACATGGCAGGAAGCCCAGATGGGCTGGGACCTTGGTGAGAGTTACCCTGGTGCAGAGAAGCGCATAGCCCTCTGCAGAGGGACAGGCCTGCAGAGCTTGGGCCTGCCACCCACTTCCCAACGCCAACAGCAAAAGGCACCCCAAGTTTGGTCATGAAATCTCAGCAGAGTCGGCTGCCAGGGAAGGGCACCAGAACCATGGTTCCTTCTAGTCCGGGGCTGGTAGAAACTAGGAAAGATTAAACAAGACCCACCTCAACTACCTTTGCTTCTTCACATACTCATTGATAATATTCCAATTCTTTCTGATTTTCTTGCAGTGCTGGGAACTAAATCCAGGGCAATGCTAGGCAAGTGCTGTATACCTTTGAGCTACACCCAAGCCCCAAGATCCAAATCTTTCATTCCTCAATTATGTGTGGTGGCACTCGATCCCCTGGACACCAGTCAATACCCCCAACTTGTAATCATTGAGTCTGTGAAAGATACACGATCCAACAAGTACCCCAGGCAAAACATACACCTTTTGATGTGAGACGCAGCTGACAGGTTTAGTCTTCCAGACCTGCGTGAACCAGCCAAGGCAAGTTTCTCAAATGGGAAAGCGGAAACTGAGAAAGATAAAGCATGTTCCTCTGGAATTAGGAACCGAAATGGAAATCCAGAGCTGGATCAAGTCAATCACCTTTAAAACAACATTCAGTGGCCCAGATAATTCTAACACCTGGATTTAAAATTACAGAGACGCAAAGCGAGAAGGAGACTGATCAACAATAGCACAAATGAAGAGACGAAGGCATTTTAATTACACAATTAACAATATGGTCTGGCTGCCAAAAGAGCAAAGAGAAGAGGCTGCATTAACAGATGCACCGTCTCTAGAAAAAAGGTGGTGACAGTTTCACTCAGCAAGTCCCGGCTCTTCCTGCCACATCATGCAGGGCTCCAGAGCGAGCCGCTTACTCTTGCAGCTACAGCCTCTCTTTGCTTCAGGAGGGTGAGGCTCGGGAGTGGAGGACCCACGTGAAAGGGAAGACAGTCTGTAATTCAGCTGTCTGCCAAATACTTGGAGGTCTCGTACTTGCGGACAGGATGATGCTCTTTCTGTTTGTCCCCAAGGATGGAAACCCTAAAGGAAGGAATGGTAGAGGCTGCAGGGTATCAGATTTCATCCTGCAAGAGGGATGATGACAGGTCTGTCTGAAAACAAGGAGGGAGGCCAAGTGGACACCAGGGAGGTTGTTCCACAGAAGCTGGAAACTGCCCTGGAGAATGGAAACCAGAACACTCCACACCGCGAGCGACCTCCAGCACACACGACACAGGCTTCCAGGTCTGCACCTTCACTCTGAAATCCCAAAACAACCACACTAGACCACAGCAGTGACGGCAGTGATCCTACTCAGAAAAGGGGCTCCTTGCGATTCACCATTTCTTTAAGTTGAGGAAATGGGCTTCTGGTACAATGAAACGTATCAGAAGACTCTTTAGGGAAGAGAGAGAGAGAGAGAGAGCACACACTTCTTACTTTCAGGGCTGTTATGATACCTCCAGCACATTTTAAAGCTAATGGTAAGATGTGGACCTTGAAGCTACAAAGCTGGTCTTTTTCCATCTAACTCATTATGCATATTACACCAGAGCCCAGCACGCTTCGACTCTCAGCCATTTCTCAGGAGTGAAGCTCACGAGTGTACTTTTCCAGTTTGCAGTAACAGCAGCCTTCCATCTAGACTGACACACCCTTTCCTAGCAAAGCTCTGTAGACATTATTCCCTGGGCATTCGGCAAGGGGGCCCCTTGACAGCAGTCTCGGTCCCCATCAATTTTTAAAGCACGCACATACACACAAAGAAACAGAGACAAAGTCGCTGGAGATTTCTGGCTATGTCGATAGCACCACTGCTGTTATTGCCTCCAACCCCGAGTGGGCATATTGCTGCAGAAAGCTCTAGAAATTACCTTGAGTCACTTGAACTTGATCAGTCACATGAGAAAAATAAGGATCGATACTAAGAATAATGAGCTCCATAATACTGACAGTATTAACACTCCTCATAAATTACTTTACTCAGGTCAAAGAAAAGGTGACACAGAGTAAATAGCTAAGTTATGCAGTTAGTACTTCATAAGACTGAGTTTGGATCCTGCTGGCCTGGCCTGAGGCTAGCTGATGGGCACAGGGTACCTTCCAGGCACAGGGTACCTCCCGTGGAATAGGAGATACTGTGGCATTCAGTAGTGCTATGTCTGTGAGTATACTCTAACTCTGTCATCACAGGTGGATTTGAACAACTGTGGAATGGAAGGCTATGCAAAGGGACTGGGGCTGCTGAGCATCCAGGCTGCCGGCACTCCCCTCCTGAACGTTGGCTGCTACAGGGACGGTGCTGGGGTCCAGGTGTGAGGAAGACTAATGTGGCAGAGCAGCCCCAGCTGGGAGAACAAGACGGGCAGCAGCGTGTTCACCTGAGCCAGCCAGGACCAGCCCCTATCAAAGTAACAAGGACACATGAGGGGTGGGGCCGACCACAGAGGGAGAGTCCTCACCCAGGGCAGATGGGGCAGGCACAGGCAGCAGCGTAGCCCAGTGTCTAGGTTAAAGGACAGAGCACAGCGGGGTGTGGCCACGGTAAGGTCAGGTAGAAATATCTGATGTCAGAGCAGTAGAGGGACAGGGAGGAGAGATGATCAGCTCCCCAGTTCCAGTCAATGGCTCCACAAAAAGAAGAGGGAGAGAGGGGAGGTGGCCACACCCGTAATTCCACCTTCTTGGGAGGCTGAGGTAGGAGGATCCCAAGTTCCAGGCCAGCCTCAGCAACTTAAAGAGACCCTGTCTCAAAATAAAACAAAATAAAACAAGGGCTGGGGATATAGCTCGGGGATAGAACACTTGCCTAGATGTGTGAGGCCCTGGGTTCTATCCCCAGTATTGCAAAAAGAAAGGGAGGAAGGGAAGAAGGAAGGGAGGGAGGGAGGGAAGGAGGGAAGGAGGGAGGGAGGGAGGGAAAGAGGGAGGGAGGGAGGGATGGGAGGAAGGAAGGAAGAACAGCCATGCTTCAGGGGTCTGACTTCTGCCTGGCAGGGAACAAGGTTGACTCATTCACCCCTGCAAAGTAGGCAAGTCCAGATTCAAGCAGTTCAGATGGTGGCTGGAAAAGCTGTGGCTGCTTAAAATAAAGGCACCCTTTTCTATGAAAACTAACAGACCTCAAGTCCTTTACCTTGTACCTCGTGATTCCCCTGCTGCTTTATATTTGGGATCTGCAGAGGACCTACAGGGTCTCTCTTTCCAAAACCTCCTTTGCAAGAGAAGGCTCAGTGGGGGAGGGCATCTGTGGGCCAAAGGCTCTGGCAACATCCTGAGTCCTGTTAATTTGGAGATATTCACTCCCTGCACTGAACATAAACTCTGCTGACTCTTCACTTCTTCCTGACAACTGAAGACGAAAACTGGGAAGGAAATACGAGGTCCAGTTTGTGGAAATACCTGATAATGAATTTCTGTTCCCTGGACAAAAACAGAGACAACAGGAGAAATGCTAATGGGATTCATGGGCCAGCAGTAATGACTTGGACCATTCCTACCCTGCCACCATCAATGAGCAAACTCAGGACAATCACTTGGGGCTGGGTGGGTCATGAGCAGATGTGACTTCCTTCCCCTACTGATGACAGCCCCTGGGACCAGCGGGACAAGGAGGGGGGCTTCTCTAAGGTACCACCCATCTTGGTTTCCATGGAGGCTGCCCCACTGGCTGTGAATAAAATCTAAACTTGATTACTTGATTGTTCACATTGGGGTCCTCCTGCTTCACCACCCCCCTCTCTAATGGAATGGGTGCTTGCCCCACCCATGCCCCCAGCTGCTCACAGTGACCCAGGAGGTGAGTCACTTTCTCACCAGCAGCCAAGTCCCTCTTCACCAGCACAGCTTTTTGTGCAACCAGGTAGGAAAGGGATGGGGAAGAGCGATACAGTGATAAATGTATTCCTCTGTGGATATAAGAAGTCAGGTTCCACTTCTAGCTCTTCACCCCGACTTTAAAAAGTAACTTTTAGTAATGTTTTATGTCCCGGATGCAGAAAACTCAGAAAGCAGTCCATTCAATTTTCCAAACTCAAACTTGCTGGTTTTAATACGGATCTTATCTTTGCTCTCTCCTACCAAAAAAAAAAAAAAAAAAAAAAAAAAATCACCGAGGGCTGAAAATCCCAGTTCCGTGATGACAATGCTTTCCTGTCTCTGTCCGGTCTAGAACACAGTGCCGTGACTCAGTGTCACTCCACATACCTTCGCTGGGTACACATCATGTGCCAGACACTAGCCCTGTACAAGATGAAGAACCCGAGGGACCTCCCAAGCTGATCGGTAGACAGATGCGACTCTATAAAGACTCTCACAGAAGTTCAGCTGTCAGCTGCAGTTAAAATCTATGGCGCAGCCTGAGAACAGAGTTCAAAGAACATTTGATACACCAGAATGTGCGATCTTTCTTGGTGATGTATTGCTTGCTGAGTGTCTCCAACACAAACGTGGCCCTGATGAATGCTACTGACGGGAACAAAACTTTGAGGAAATGAAGTCTCAGGTCAGCGAACGCAAAATTCATCTTATTTCCGAAACGAGAGCCCAGGCCCTAAATAACAGCAACAATCTTACTCAAGAGGCCGTCATGATCTAAAACTCACAGAGTACTTTGTATAAAAGCAATACAGTAAACACACATAGGTCCAAACACGGGCCAGACCTAAGGAAAGGTCTGGAAAAGGGCGCCTTTCCTCTCTCACCTGAAAGGCAGCCGACAGGGCTGCCTAACTACACCTGGGTGGAGGTGCCGGTTCCTCATAATCAGCTGACTGATTATCTCTGAAGTTTTTATTCACTCCGCTTCCTCTTCTATTCAAAGTTTGCTTCAGAGCTGCACCTCACTGCCTTGCTTGGCCTTCTAATAACAAAGTCCTAGAAAGTCAAGTTCTTCAAGACCACTTCAGAAGGGCAATCTTGGTAGTGTAAGGGAGAGCTAATGGTGCCCTTTAAATCTGAATAATTGTGTTGACATGTGGGGAATGACCAGGTTTGCACAGATCAGGTGTCCAAAGCCAGGTGGGACCAGGGAGCTCCAATGGCTATTCTGACTCCGCCTTGTAAAAATGCAAATTGGTTCAGGTCCGTTAAGCATGGCTTTGAAATAGTCAAGGGGGTTTCTTTTGTGACATGTGACCCTGAAGTTGCATTTCTGTGGCCTGTCCCTGGGACAAGCACCAAACCAAGTTGCTATTTCTCCCATTCCAAAAATGAAAGAAAGTGAAGAAAAATGTGAATGCACACAGCATGATTCACGGACGCACGTGTGGGCCTCACCTAGAAATGAGTTCGTTTCTCAAGTTATCATGACCTTCACAATAAAAAGCCACACCAGTACTTCCTTGGCAGGCTCCAAGTCTGTGACCGCGCCCCAAGTCCGGAGGCCTGCATTTCCTCAACGCTGGCCAACAGACCTTGGTACTTCTGACCCACTTTCAAAGTTTCTTCTTTTCTAAAAAAAAACAAATACCTATTCTTAAGGGCTGGGAGGTATAACCCAATTGACTGTATATATTTGCATTTCAGAAATAAAGTCACATGACTCAACATCAAATAATCCTGAAAGCTTAAGTAGCTGCGGACAGCTTATCCTACTTCCAAATGTTGCGAATAACAGAATTAGCTTGAGAAACTGAATGTAAAATATCCTTTAAAAGATTTCACAACCTTTATAAAATCATGTAATTAGTATGAACTTATAATAACGACATGGATTGCTAGGTCAATTGCTCCACAGATAGCTAGAGATGAATTCTTTTTAAAAAAATAAAACTTCTGTGGGCAATACTGCGGCTAAAACCTAACAAGAGGATTATTTTTTGCTTTCATTACAATTTATTCCTATATTATTTTCTTCAATGAACGTGTATCATTTAAGGTCTCTTTTAAGAGCACAGTGTCCATCACATCTACTCCTGCATTAAGCAAATCGCCCTGGCTACAGAGCAGTCAAGAGGGGAAGGAATGTGGTCCAGGAAAGTCCTGGAAAAGAAACACAGGCCGCCTTTGTCTTCAGCAGACTTGTGGGAGACAACTAGGTACCCAGAAGTCTGTGTCTAAACGGGAGTGTGCCCCCTCCACGGTCAGACATGGGGGCTCCCTAGTAGTCTTGAGATCACAAGAGACTGGAATGTGGCCCTGGGAAGAAAGAGGAGAGAAACCGTGGCCACAGAGACTGCCTGGCATTTTAAGGGGATGAAGGCGTGGGTACTCTCCTCACGCCGTGTGACCTTCTTTAGGTTCCAGCGAGGAGGGCGTAGTTGAGAGTGGCAGCCCAGAGGGAAAGGAGCTGAGTCCTTCTCAGCATTTCTGCCAGGAGAGGATCCAAAGCAAGAGCTGGGCAGAGAACTGCACAGTGGACGGGGTGGGCCTGGCAGGGAGGAAGAGGAAGGTGAACGTGGAGCACTTCCTCCCTCTCTTGGGTCTCCCTTCTGCATTAGCACTGCCTAGGCCTGCTTGCCGGTCTTCCCTCATGGGCCCCCTTAGACTTTGGGGCTCTGGATCCAGCGCTGCTGGAGCTGTTGGGTTTCAGAGGGCAGCTTCCCTCTGGAGATCTCAGGACAGGGTGGGGTGCTGCTCACTCCAGGTCAGCTCCCTACTGAAAAGCACGGTGATGTCTTGGAAAATCAGTAACAAGGACAGCAGGATGCTGGTGTCTCACCAGGTAGGATCTGCCACTGGCAAAAGTGTTGGGCCTCAGGAAAAACATGAATTATAGTTTGCCAGGAAAAAAAAAATAACTCATCTGCAGGAACCAATCAGTCGGCTGACTGCAAACTGCAGCACCCAGATAACAAGGGTGTCCGTGTGACAGCTGGAGATGCAACCAGCCTACACGCAGGCAGACATGGGACTCCTCAGCTGAAACCACTCCGTGACGAGATGCGAGACTAGTTCCTCAATTCACAGGCAACAAAAAGTAGTTAATCTTCCTCCCCTCACTTAAACCTTTTTTTTTTTTTTTTTTTTTTTGGCCTGGATTTTATCTTTTCTCATAGATTAACTGTACAGTATGGACCCAGGAAAAGGAAAAGTCAGTCTATAGTTTTCAGGTCTTTAAGCCAAACTATCAAACAGCCAATACATACTTCTTTGAGGAACATAATCATTAAGAAACATCATATCTTCACCTTGTATCTTAACTGAGCAGAAGAAATAAGAAGCTTGGTCAAAATGGCACTGCACAATTCCTGGAAGCAGCTCTGAAGGAGTTGCTACATGGGAACCCATTTCTGTCACATTTTCAGGGAAATGGAGCTAACAGCAAGAAGAAAGACCTCTAAGAAACGGGATTAGTCACGTAAATACTCCTCAGGGCAAAGAAAAGTTTCTTTCTTTTTTTTTTTTTTTTTTAAGTACAAAACAAAATCTCATCCTCATTTTATTTTTTGCATTGCTAGGGACAGAACCCAGCCTTGTGTGTGCCAGACAATTGCTCTACCCCCAAGTTACACTCCCAGGTCCCATTCTAATTTTAAAAAAGCAGTAGAGCAGGTGCTAGGCATTATAGGTTCTTTTCCTGCAAAATCGCAAGGTTGCCCAGCTAAAGCAAAATGTTTTCCCAGCATTGTGCTCACAGTGGAAACTAAAATATCATTGAGTCAAAAGTTATCATTTACAGATGAGGAAATGGGGGTGGTTTACCTTAAGTCAACTAGAGTGGCACATTGTTGAATAATTGCTTGAAGCAGCCACACAGAATCCAGCTGTGCGACGGACAGCGGGCACACAGTCCTACTGACTATGCCGCTATCCCTGGGACTTAAGTGTCCATGGTCATGGGAAGGCAGCGGTAGGGCCCAAATGCAGGTTTGTCCATCACTACACAAACTGAAACATCTTTGCAAGTGGCCTCCTACCAACAGGGCAACACATGCAGACACCCCTCATCCAGATGCTGGAAGGAGGAACAAAGTAAGGAGTCGCTCCGAGAGCCGTTCCCTCCAGGCATGTTTTTTGGGGAAGGAGAGCTGCCAGCAGGCAACCCTTTCCTGCAGATTCTGTGTGAATGTCAGCACAGTTTTGCTTTCATTTTTAAAAGTTGTCACTACAGTGAAACGTGGATCACTCTGTGGTATCAAATGCCAGTCTCAGATTTTAAAGTGAGAACCGGAGTCATTTCAGTCGTTTTCACGAAGGAAGAGGTCAAGAGTTTGGATTTCCTCCCTTGAGCCCCAGGTGAAGGAATTCCAGGGCCAGAGTTTCCAATGCTAACGTCAGGGGGTCCCACCTGCATCCTATTCCCCAAGGAGATGCAGAAACAAGGTCAACTTTATTCAAAAGTTGAAGCTCCTAAATTTTTGGCTCTGCACCAAAAATGTGATGAAGAATTATGTTCAGATTTTACACTGAACAATACTTCTCTCAATTCTCAACAGCACAGATTTTTTATTTTTTTTTCAATGTTCAACAGAACCAACTTATGTATGGCACATAATACGTGTGCCCTACGTGGTGATAAGGAGAAAAGAACCCAGGAGGGAGAGAAAGCTGCTGGTTGCTCAGCAGGAAACACTTTCCAGGATAACTCAGACCCCACCTGACCATAAGCGAGGACTCAGAAGCCCAGAGCATGTGACCAGGACACAGGGCTTCCCGGTCTGGCTTCAAGTTCTTTCTTCCAGCTGTGACGCAGGGACCTCCCACTTCTGCCAGCTCAGCTCCCCCAGATGCTTCCTTCGCCCACACACAAATTCTTTCCACAGGCTTCGTTCACCTTCCAAAATTCCATCCACCAACCCGAGGAAAAGGCGCAGGCTTCCTAGAGTGCGAGCAGACCGGCCTTCTGCTTTGAGGTATTTCAGCATCTTCTGGGGACTCCTGGTCCCCAGCCCGGCCCGAAGCAGCTCCATAGGCAAGGCTGCTGGTGTCCTTACATGCAAAACGCTCCTGAGTTTTGTCTTTCCCCGCGTGCAGAGTTCTGAAAGACTTCCTATTTCAGAGAATTAGATGGTCTGTGGAAGAAACACTTGTGGCTTCTGGCTGAGATTTTACTAGGTTATAAACCGAGTTATCCGTGTGACATGAGAGAGTGTGTGTCACATCTTACACAATCATAAAAAGTGCACGGAAACAAGCACCTCCCAAAAGACATTTTTAAAGTCACTGGGTTCACCAGGTTCCCTTGCTTGGGTGGAAAGTGAGGTCATGGGATGGAGACAGCTGTCCATCAGATCAAAGCAACCTTGGTTCATAATCAGCCCCAGGTCATCTCTCCTCACAGATCAATGAGTCCGTTGCCAAATTTCCTCCAGATACATTCAGATAAATGGAATTTAAGGACTATCCAAATTTAATGGATACCTGTGTACATGTACAGTGGCACCACATGGCATCTTGTAAATACGTATATGTTTCATGTTATATTTATTCATTAAAACATAAATCTAGTGGCTGGGGTTGTGGATCAGTGATAGAGCACTTGCCTGTCATGTGTCAGGAACCGGCTTCAATCCTCAGCACCACATAAGAATAAATAAATGAAGTTATTTTTTAAAAGAATGTTTTTAAAAAAAACTGATTTAAATTTTTTAAAAGCTGGAAAAAATATTATCCATTAATAATGAGTTCTCAAGGTGACTCTGAGATAAAGTTCCCTTTCCAACAAAACAAATCTTGTTTATAAACCAGCTCACAGGCCTAAAGTTCTAGATAACAATAGAGATAAATTAAGGTCTGATCTGTGTTCTACAAATAATAATTTGTGGTTGTTAGGTTTGTAGGCTGTTCTATTAAGCAGTTTCATAGTCGTTCATTTTTTTTTTTTAACTTAAGATATTGGTTATGTTTTTGGCGAAGTAATAAATTATGTTCCTGCCAAGAAATAAATGAAAACCAACCACCTTCTTTTTATTTAGTTAAAAAAGCAAAATTCTACTAAAATTCCTAGAGGATAACATTGGAGATGACCCTGGTTCTGGCAAGAACTTTTTAGATATTATACCAGAGATACAATCTGTGAAGCTGGATTTAAATGCTCTGATAAAGACACTGTCAAGAGAATGAGTAGACAGGCCACAGACTAGGAGAAAATATTTGCAAAAAGATATATCTGAGCATACTTTTAATCCCAGTGGCTCAGGAGGCTAAGGCAGGAGGACTGAGTTCAAAGCCAGCCTCAGCAACTTAGTGAGGCCCTAAGCAACTCAGCAAGACCCTGTCTCTAAATAAAACATAAATACCCATTAAATCTGTGGATGTGGCTCAGTAGTTAAATGTCCCTGGGTTCAATCCCTGGTACCAGAAAAAGACGTAGCCGATAAAGAACTGTTGTCCAAAATACACAAAAACTCTTAGAACTCAACAATAAGAAACCAAATAATACAATTCTAAAAATGGGTAAAAACCTGAACAGATCACCAAAGAAGATATACAGTTGGCAGATAGCACCTGAAAAGATGTCCAACTTTAGAAGACGTGAGAGATTTACAAATTAAAACGACGACAGTTTGGTTCAAATGGCTGACCTGGCCTCTTGAACTTCTCTGATGGTTTCAGAGAAAAGTCAGCAAAAACTGGCTCCTGGGGTGTTAGTCTGGCAGTAGCCACTGGGGCTCCCACACTTCTCTCCCAGGGACGGAGAGATTACAGAGTCCTGAGAGCACCTGGGGCTGAGGAGCCCAGGTCTGTGGGAGCCAAGCTGAGGCCGAACCTCTGCCTAGGCAGCTCCAGGCCTGAAGCAAGCTCTCGGAAGTCTGCAGGCTTCAGCTGATTTTGTGCATTTTATTTTGCTAACTGTTGTCAGTGGCTCCTAAAAATACCTGTGCATGGTGTGTGTGATTCTTCCCTCACATCTCCAGTCAGTATTTTCTAGGCTGTGGCAGTGGCAAACCTTATAGTAAGAGTTTTTTTTTTTTTTAAAACCTGGAGAAAGACACGTTATTCCTCTAAGCTTTGAAGCACCTTATATTTTTATAGAGTAAAAGCTGTAGGTGGTACAGGGGTGTGTGTTTTTGTAAATTGCCTTTGAAGAAGGTGCCATGATTCCTGGGAAGACTCGTACGGTGGCTTACAAAGGAAGGAGCCCCAAATGGACACAAGAGGTATGTATGCATGTGCATCAGCCAATTAGAAAAGAGAGTCGATGTCTTTTTCTCTATTTTAAAAAATAAACAAATCGATATAAATAAAATGTTTTTGAAAACCTTCAGGTGAAGTTGCGAAAAAGATAACTTGCTTTCCAATGCAACTAAATGTTCAAGTTTTAGAAAAACCGAATGGCTATGCAGAATGGTGATGTGAAGGCCAACGGCGGCTCCGTCCTTATAAGCAGCACACCCAGGGCTGCCTCTGGCAACAAGAGCACTCTGGTGCTCTCCCGCCTCCCACTTCCCCTTTGGGACTCCTAGATAGAAGCTGTTTTGAAAACAATGCAGAAGAAACTCTTAATGACAAACGGGGTTTGGCCTTTGGTGCTGATCCCAGAAACTGCACAGCGCCAGCTGACCTCCATCCAGGGAGGGAACGTGCCACACCCCTCTGCCCACGAGCAGGGTCTCATCTTAGAAGCAATGAAATATAGACTTAAGAAGAAAAACACAACAGAAGACCACTCATGGAAAACAGACGCTTCGGTGACATCCCAGAGAGCCACCCTCGGTAGGTAGATGCTCCAGGCTCCTCATCACACATCCCTTGACTCAGGGGACACTGATTGACACTCCAGATGCCAGCGAGCTCCTCCCTCCCACGGAGCCCACACAGGGCTGCTAGGCCAGGGGTGCAGGTGAGAGTTCTTCATTGTCTACCATCAACACAGCCCTGAGCGCCCAGGCAACGCTGTTTCCTACTACGAACTCATCCGTGAGTACATTTCCTCTCAAAATTTCACATCAGTTTTGTCACTGACTGCCCATCTACCTCGCGAGCTCTCTGAACCTCAACTGCTGCAGCATAAAATGGACATAAGAAAACAATTGGGGCCATTATTTTAGCATGGAAAATGAGATATTTCTGAAATTGTTCCCCACAACTCCTGTGACACTGGTGTTCCACCACAGAATGTCTTGCTGTTACCAAGGACTACATACCTTAAATGTGCAGATAATACATGCCAGTTAAGTCGTGACTGATAGGAACCGGTCTGGCGGAAGTCTGGTTGCCAAAGTGTTTTTTACGAACAGATAATACATTAACAAGTCGGGTGCTTCCTTTAGCATGTGACCTTCAAAAGTATTTGAATGTGCTTTTTTTAAGGAACAAAGAGACATATCAAGATGAAGGCTCCATATTTTTATATTCGATAAACCCTCTTCTGTGATACACATCTGAGGCCACTCTGCTTCCAAGGCAAAGACACAAGAGCCTGCTGGTTGGTTTCCGTCAGAGGGGAGGATGTCACAAAACCCAGCCACAGCAAGTGAAGGTGCAAACCAGCAGGTTCACCAGGGTCTTGGCAGAAAGGAGGGGACGGAGACAGGATGGGGCTTCCTCCTGCTAAAACCTAAGGAGCACCAGGCACCAGCTACAGGCTGACTGCAGTACTTCTCCCCAAAGCATGGCTGGAAATCTAAAGGATAAAAACACACCCAACACACACACACACAAAGTTTAAGAGGTGGCAGAAAGGGACTAACGGCTTAGACTCAGATGGGTGGCATGCACCAGCTTACCATGCCTGGCTACCAAGTATGTTTCCTCCCCTCTCTCAAACACAACCCCCTTCACATACTTGGAATGTTTCAACTGGGTAAAACCTCAAGGAGCTACTTTTCAAAAACAATTACCTAATCGGTAGAAGAATCGTGACTTCAATTATTCTGGTCATAAATGTATACGGGCATTGACCATGTTCAAATTTGCTAGGTACTTCCAAACCCCAGATCAAAGGTTTTCATGGATTTCATGCACATCATCTTACCTGACAATTGATGATAAGGGGGGGCGGGGATGAGAAAAAAGAAAGAAGAAAGAAACAACTTGGTGGATCTCGAAGTTCAGAAATGGTGGGAAACAAGCAGATAAAGGTTAATCTTTAAACAAATCAACTTTGCAAGAAAGGCCTGAATCCCATGAGAAGGACGGAAAACCTGCTTTCATGAATGATTCATCCTCGGAGGCCCCGGGTGGATTACTCAAGGTCCCCAGGGTGCCCTTCCTGTACCTGTACCCTGAAACACTGGCAGCATGACCAGGCCAGTCAAATGCTTCTCACCTGCAGTCTGAGAGAAAGTCAGGGAATGGTGAAACACAGCAAAAGAAAACCAGCAACAACGCCCCAATTATTTGCTCACGAGTACTCCCGAGGGGGGCAGATGGATAAGCTCAGTGAAGGCAAAGAGAAGAGCCCAGCACACAACCACAAGTCCCTCCCTGCCTCTCCCCACACCAACGAGGGAGAACTGGACCTTATCCAGGTGGCGTTATAATCAAGCAAAAAGCTAACTTATCCAGCCACATCAGGGAATAAGGTGGTCCAGGGGAATTTTCCAAAAAATAGAGACCTGTCCTGCACCTTTTAAAATGTGGACAAGCCATTAACATTTCCAAAGAGGATGGCAGGACACGCTTCCCTGTGCTCCTTGACAGGAGGAAAGAACATAATGTGAACTTTCAGTGAGTCGTGCCCTGCTGTTCTTTGCCTATACCATCCCCAAGCGTGAGCACTTCTGGTAAAGGTTGCTTCTCATCACCAAGAGTCTCTGTGGAAGAGGGGGACGGCTCTGTGGATGAGCTAACCTGGGTTCAAATCCCAGCTCCACGACTCTGCAGCAGGGAAGACCTCGGAAAGTTACCTTAGTTCTCTAAGCCTCTACTTCCTCCTCCGGAAAACGCTGATAGCGTACACCCTGTCAAGTGTGGGGCATATAACCGATTTTTAACAAAAGTTGCTTCCCTCCTTCACCCTTTTTCCTTTGCTTTCTCTAATCTGATGTAAGCTGGAAATGTCAGCAACCAAACATGCAAGGAATATTATAATAATGACAGTATTGTAATATTTATAATAACGTAATCCTCAGAAAATTCTGGAAAGGTCTTCAAGGGCTTACCTAATGGTATAAAATATTCTCTGAGGTGTTTTATAACAGCTGTTTCATTTCTGTTTAACTCCACAGTCTAGGCTCTGTTCCAGAAAGCTGTTGATCTCTTTGTGCCTTACACTGAAGTTTCAGATAGAGCTTTATTCTAAGGGCCCAAATAGAAAGCTGATTAAATTTACACCTAGCTGATTAATTCACACAAGATCCTGACAAGAAGAGGACATCTCACTGTGTGATTCTGCCGAATGGGCTTTCTCCTACGTTTCAATAATCCCTCTGGTTTTAAAAAGCAAAAACGGTACAGCCCACGCACCAAGAGCTTTAGAGTTCTCACTCCAACGCCCAGTTCTGGACATCAGAGCCCTAAACGCCATGGCTCTGTGAAGGTTAGGATATTTTTGTTCAATTGCCTGCTCCAAACCAACCTGACAGACTAAAGATGATAGAGACGCTCGTGTCCAGACAGAGCACAGGAGGAAGAGCGCCAGGCCTGGCTCCTTCACTCTGCAAAGACCACTGCAGTCCAGCAGAGTGCAGCAGCTCAGACCCTCTACTCAATTACCACGGCCAACCCCTACTGGAGGGAGCTTCCGGCCGGTCAGTGCTGAGCTGGTGCTTGACGTGCCTCTTCCATCATCAGCAGCCCCTGAGTGACACCCTCAGTATCACCATTTGGGAGAGGGATACGCCAAGGCTCAGTGACTTGGAGGCAGAACTGAGCCATCCAGGTCAGTTTTTCAGATCAGGGATACTCAACTGGTAAAGTCTAAGTATGCAATATTTGCATTTTGCAATTTCAGTACAAAATGGGGAAAAAAAAAAAAAAACCCAAAATCTGAAGCACTTCTGCTCCCAACCCTGATCCCTCCAGGCACAAGCGTTTTGCATCCCAGTCATACCACACACCCTCCTGGAGCTGTTAGAAGCCACCAGCATTGCAGGCACAACCAGAATGCTCCTCATCAGCTATGACCCACTCTGCACTTCCCCTCTTCACACGGAAGCTGTTCCTCCCAGGCCAGTATCTGACCCTCAGCAGAGCAGCCTCAGGCAGGACAGAAACCTTTGCCCTCCAGGCTCCAGCTGGTTCCTGCCCTTGACACTGTCCAGGAAGTCGGAGGTACCAGGGATTTTCTGGCTTTTGCCTTTCCTGCCACTGATTCTACCCACTTCTAAGTCAGCCCCCAAACCATCTTGAACAGCAGAAAAAGGAGTTTGAAGCTGTGACTGGGAACTGGCCCAGCAGCTGCTCCACATCCAGCCCCAACCCACTGCCAGGGCCACCGGCCACCACACCTGGGCAGGATCTTTGGCTACTTCGAACTCTGTGTGTGAGGACATCAGACTCCTACAGAGCCTCGCACAGGAAAAGAAAATCAGCATGGGCTACACGAAGCCCTTAAACTTGGGCTGGATTCACTGAGAAGTGGGCAAAGACCACCAAGAAGTAAAATGGGAGAAGCGGGTGCTAAAAGTTTCCCAGGGCTGCCGCAGCAAGCTGCAGGTTTACTACAGCAGGGACTTCTCTCACAGACCTGCAGGATGGAAGTCTGAAATCAAGGCACCCACGGGGCCGGTTCATCTAAAAGCTCCGAGACAATCCCCATGTCTCTCTCCCGGGTTCCCAAGGTGTCCTGGCGTCCCTGGGCTTGTACACGCCGGGCTCCAGTCTCGGCCTCTGTGGTCTCCCGGGCCTTCTTCCCGTGTGTCTCTTCGCATGGCCTTCTGCACGTGGCCTGCACCCACCTAGCGCAACCTCATAGCAACCAATTATATCTGCAAAGGCCCTATTTACGAATGAGGTCACATGGAGGTTCCAAGCGGTTGTGAATTCTTGGGGGAAAACACTGTCCCACCACGTACATGAAGGGATCAGGAAAGAGGGCAAATAAATGACAGCAGCCAGGTCTGCTGGTTGGTGGTTTCTAAGGGCTTTTTATTGCCTCCTCAAACATTCACTACGACGAAGCAACAAGCATAAGGCAGGCACTCTAGTCTCTTCCCATCTCCAGTGCCTGGACACCACAGGGGAGGAAACCGCCCACCCTTAAGAACCCAGGTAATCAAGAGCCACCACAGGGCTTTTCCTATAATCTCTGAAGATAAAAACTGAGTAAGTCTGACTCCCATCACCTTTATTTAACTTTATTTATATACTTTGGTACCAGGGATGGAACCCAGGGGCATTTAACCCCTGAGCCACACTCCCAGCCTTTTTTACTTTTTATTTAGAGATAGGGTCCCACTAAGTTACTTAAGGCCTCGCCAATTTGCCGAGGCTAGCCTCCAACTTGCGATCCTCCTGTCTCAGCCTCCAAGTCACTGGATTACAGGTGTGCATCATTGTGCCTGGTTCCCATCACCTTCAAAACTGGATCAGTGCTCATAGAATCAGAGACTGAGACAAGCTTTCAGAATTTGCAAATAATAAAGTCTATGGCCTCACTGCACTTCACCATTTAGCATCATCTTCTCTGGAAGCGGTCCTTCAAAACACTTTGGGGGAACTCTTTTTACTCTAAGCACCATCCTACAAGGGTCGTCCTCTGTATCTGAGAACTTGAGCACTGCTGGCAACGTGACGGTGTCTGTGGGGCCAGGAGCAGAGCTCTCTTCTCCCAAGCACATTTGCAAAGCGTGTGGGGAGCCAACTAAAATTAATGAACTTCTCATGCCAAAAAGAACTAGGCTCCAGATTCGGTCCTGTACTGCCAAATAGATGGTGCGAATGAAGTCAGCTTGTGAAGATAATAAGAACATTCCACAGGAGCAGAGGCCATATGCAGGCAGTCCTGACTTAGGTGCACAGATCTAAAGATGTCCCTCGCCTGAGGAAGATGATCTGCAGCTGAGTGACCTACCCACCTCCTACCCCAGTCCACTCCACACTTCCTTGTCCTCTGCCTCCCCGGAACTAAAGTCCCACTGTCACCAGTTCCTGGCCCTTCCATCCATGGTCAAGTTCCTCACCTTGCCTAGCCCAGCCCAGGGACAGCAATGGCACAAGAGACAGTGATGAAGAGATGAGGAAAGAACCCCAGAAACTCCCCTGCCTTGGGGTTGAGGCCAAAGTCTATGACATTCACCTCCTTGGTCTTCATCTGCACCTGGAGTTTTAGTCCCATGTCTGGCCTGCACTGGGCACTGCCCATCTGAGACTGAGCCCCAAACTCATTTTGCTAGGAAGCTGACACACTGACTAGGGAGCTGCAGGGCCTTTGCACCTGCCAGAGCTGCCGTGTGCCAGCAACTGCCCCAGGGGACGACAGTAGGCCTGGCTCGGCTAACACAAACTGTAATTGAAACTGAATGCAATTAATTGTGTAATTTTGAGCCATTTCAGATTAATTCTGCTAAAAAATCACATTATGAAACTAGGGCATGAGGAAGAATTGTTTCCAGAAAGAAACCAGACACGAATAAAGTCTACAATGTAAGCCCTGGGTTCACAGTCAATACTGACGGCTAAGGGGGCTGGGTGGAGCTCCGCTGCAGAGTGCTTGCCTACTTGCCCAACACACACAGGGCCCTGGGTTCACTCCCAGAACCACCACCACCCCCAAAAAATTCAATAATGACAGCTAAGCATGACAACAACTGGGATTATCGATTCAAATTTTAACTTAGCCTAAATGCACAGAGATCACGTCCTGCAACTTGTAAGGCCGGGAGGCCCGTGTGATTAAGAAGTCTGAAGTGTCCTGACTCCCATGTGGGCTAGACGGTTGTACATAAAACCTCAAAAATGGACATGCTTCTGCTGGGGAGAGCAGACTAAGGGGAAAGCCAAGGGACTGATGCCAGAGAAGGAAGCCCAGCAGAGTCCCAGGGGCCTCACTGTGACCTCCTGCCCAGGGATGCCCTGTTTCCACTCCATTCGATCCAAAGCAGACGACGGTGGCGGAAGGAAAGCACCTTGAAGTTCTGGAGCTCACTGGAACAGAGAAGGGGTGGCCGTGCAGGGTCACAGACCTGCCTTGCCCGGGCCTGCGTCCAGGCGGTGGGTCCATTTCCCGAGTGTCAGGCTCGGGGTTCTTCCAGGTCCAGGACTACCCAAGTGGGCAGCAGGAGGGCTTCCACTTCTGTCTCCTCTTCCCCTGTGGGGGAAGATTCCTGGCCTTCCAGACAGGACTCCCAGGTGATTCTGACCACCACACCCAGTGGGAAGTGGCAGGCAGATGCCCTGCTCCAAGGGCAGCAGGGACTCACACGGGCCCTGACCCCTTGAGAATGCAGCCATCACAGACCCCAGGACTGCTAAGGGCCAGCGGTGCCTGCCGTCCAGTCATGCAGAAATGAAGGTCAGGAATCCACCCACGGCGGCTGGACGGGTCCTACCTGAACGTGCGTGGTGGGCCCCGCTCTCGAAAGCCTCAGGGCCACAGGAAGAAGTCGCAGCTGCTCGCGGCGAGACAGCGACACCTCTGGAGGTTCTTGAGGAGAAGTGCTTGAGAGGTTCCTTATTCCTGCTCCACCAGCCGTGTCCTTTGTCCTCACCGTCTCTCTCCCCAGCTGCCTCCCTGTCCGACCTCACAAGAACAGACCGCCCTTTCCAGAAGCATCCAGGTAGAAGGCTCCGGAAAGACCCGTGCCACACCTGGAGCCCCGCTTCCCGTCCTCCCTGAGGCCTGGATGGAGCACTGAAGAACTCCCTGGGGTCGTGACAGTCTCCCGGGCACAGAGGAGGCCAAGAGGGTGCAGACACTTCTCCGGATAAAATGAAGCCATCAGCAGTACTTTGGATAAATCAAATCTTCCAGGCCCCGTGGACCACGGGGTCACCCGAAGCCTCCACTGGCTGTGTCAGTTGGGTGGTGTCCCTGGTGCACATGGAGGCCGTAAATGACTTCATATAAATGAGGGACGGCACTGTAAAATGAGACGTCTGCCGGAGGCTGTGACGAGGAAGCCCTAATCTGATTTACTTCCCAGCAATGTCCTGCTTTCAATCCAATTTTCTGGACAGTGAGATTGAGACAGAATCAAAATGGTATTTGCCAAGAGCAAAAGAAAGCTATTTCTGTCCCCTGGCCTTTGTCTTTATTAGAGAACAGTCTAGAGAGAACCAAACTGTACAGGAAGCCCAAGGTTCATAATGCGACTTTGTCGGAGGCTCTGATTCATGGTCAGGGGCCGGCGGGCAGCGCTTGGACAGGAGACAGAACCACAGGCGTCCCGGTCCTACCCCATGGACACAGCGGGCTTCACCATCCAGGCTCCTGAGCCGAAGAGCAAATCTAAAGATGATCACAGTACAGTCACTCATCCACAGTCCCTGCCAACCCTCTGTCGTTGGGAGAAAGTGGAAATTCAGACCCCTCCACTCCCGTGGACATTTTAATTAGGAGAAATTGAAGATGATGACATTCTGCGAAGTAACAGAATTCCAATTGTATATGGATGACGTGTTATAAAAAATATTGTGACAGTATCTTCTGCTGTACTTGCCTCAAGTAAAGAATATTTGATTCTGTATTTACATTTTTTTTAAAAAATCAGAGTAGTCCTTGGTAATAAATGCTATTATATCCCATCAGTAGAATCTCTACTTATAGAGATCAAATCTGAAAATAGACAAAGTTTAAGAGGATTGAATGCGTAACTTCACCCGTGTAGCATGTGTATTTTGGTTCCTTCTAAAGAGGACTAGCAGTGTCTAATTTTCTAAATTTCATCATTTTTATTCAACATACCACTTAGTTAAGGAACTGAAGACTCAATAGAGATTCAAGAAAAGATTTGCTTAGGGGCTTATTCTGGGTCCACTGAAACACATCAACTCTTCCATTTTTTTTTCAAGTCACTAAATAAGGCAAGAGAGAGGCAGAGTGAGAGTCATGAAATGGGTTGTTCCACTTGGGGTACAGTTCCAACACTTCACAGGAGACGCCCAGACAGAAGTTCTAAAACAGCCATTTTCATCAGCTGTTCAAGTGGAGGCTGGGCACGGTGGCCCACACTTGTAATCTCAGTGACTCAGGAGGCTGAGGCCAGAGGATCACAATCTTGAAGTCAGCCTCAGCAACTTAGCGAGGTCCTATCTCAAATTAAAAAATAAAAAGGGCTGGGGATGTGGTTTCGTATTAGAGCATCCCTGGGTTCAATCTCCAGTTTAAAAAAAAAAAAGAAAGAAAAGAAAAAATTATAGTGGAAGAGACAATATGTTGTACTAGTTAGCATCATTTGGAGTTTTTTATTTAAAAAAAAAAAAAGCAGTACAACTTAAGGAAAATAACACCGTAGTACAGGAGCCTATATCAGGTAACCAGGTATCAGGAGCACCAGTCAGAGCCTGCTCGTGCACTCTGTGTGTGAAAGCAGGTCTGCACCTTCCCCCCGGCACTGTCAGTACAGAGCGTGTCAGCGTGTGGCTGAAAGACATGGTACCAACGAGCCCACGGGAGGAAAACACACCCGCTCTGGGGCCCCATCCAACCGCCAGCTCTCCCCTTTCCTTCCAGGCCCCCTTACTCCCGGGATCTGTTCCACTCTGCCCGCCTCCCCAGAGAGGCCATGCTAGCCTGGGTGCTCTGCCTCCACAGAGCTGCCAGTCAGGCCTCCCTGGGCCCAGGGGATGGCAACCAGCATACGCTCAGCCCACTCCCTGGCAGGTGTTTCTACCTGCCTCGTACTGACCCTCTGAGGTGCTATCACCCCTCCTTCATAGGCCAGGAGGGTAACAGGAAGGGTTGCGCCCCTCCTCCAACAAGTCAGTCTAATCCTTGCAGACAGGTGGGACTTCCCAGCCCTGTGTCCTGTGAGCAGACTCCCCTCCTTTCAGAAGCATGAAGCCTTTGAGCCAGCATGATTCCCAGCATAAAGCAGGCACTCCACTCGATAAACAATTATCATATGAATATACCATCCTGCCAAAGGTCACCCAGCTAATGAAAGATGAAGATGTCATTCCCAAGCCTCCAGTATTTCAAATGAAATTTTGTCAGGGCTATAAATGATGCTTGGTTTTAAAAAAAAAAAAAACAAACAAAGAATAAAAGTTCTGGGGATGGAGCTCAGCGGCAGAGCATTTGACGAGTATGCACGATGCCCGGGCTGGATTCCTAGTACCATCACCACCGACAACAACAAAAAACTGTCACAAAAAAAAAAAATCCCCCCTACCACACAAAAGACACCTCCTTGGACATGAAAACCAAATAAAATGAGAAATCACTTCTTAAAAGTGATGGATAAGTGAAACCACACGCTGCCCACAGCTCAGCACTTGACAGAGGAGGGAGGAGACCTCACTCATCCCCTCTCTACTGCGGCCCTCCAGTCCCCACCGCACACAGCAGGCTGGAAAAACACCCCAAAAGAGCTCAAAGCAATAAGCTTTGGGCCTGGTCTCTGTCACCCAACTTGGGCGCTTGGTGTTCTGTTTACTAAGGAATTACAAGGAAAACACCTATACATTTTCTGTAAAGCTCATTTTATTTTTTTTTTAAGTTCAGAGTTTTTCAGATCTGGGCTAAGACTCTTTAAAATGCTGTGACTTATGTAAAAAAATTGGCCAAAATTAATAAATTCGGGAAGTTTAAAGTCCTAGATATTTTTTTTCTCTCTCCAGAATCTCTCCTCTACCTAGCCACATAAGCATCATATGATAAAAATAGACTAACCTCACCTTCCAAAAGCACATTTTGGGAGGAAAATTGCATGAATATTTCCTTTCATGGCTTAAAGGGATTTGTGATATTGTTGGATTTTTGTTATTGTTTTTTGTTTGTTTGTTTATCTTGATTTTGTGTAAACTGAATTTTATGTTAAGAGCCAGGGAACTCATAGCGAATTCTAAAGCACAAACTTATGTTAGAATTCGAATAATCTGTTCCTAATGTATCCAATCATGAAATTTAGATTTTCAGTGCAACCGATTTTCAAAATAAAGGGTGGGCACAGACACAGAGTGTTTCTTTAAGATTAAAAACATTTGCCAATTTGCCACCCTTGTTACATGGAGCCATTTAATGGCATTGAGCCTAACGGGGATTAGAGACCATAGAGCAGTTGAAACAACATATTCATTTCCATCAAGCTAAAAACTTTTCACTTTTACCAATCTCCAAAACTGCAAAATTCACCACTGCCTTTAACCAGATCTTGTTTTTGCAATACCAAATTTATTAGGACAGGTGGCAATATGACAAAAATGACTAATGATCCTTGTTATCCTAAAGTTCACAAGCACTAAGTGGGTGCTATGAGACCAACAAAACAAAGTAACAGGCTGACTTCAACTTGTCAGGGAAAAAGGGCACAAAACACAACAGGATGCGAAGGCCGCCGCTCATCCCAACTTCACTCTGAAGAACCTAAGCTTCTTAGCGAAATTCAAGGGCTTGGTTCAACGCCATCCATTCACTTTTACCTGCTGCTCTTCCATAGCCACAGAGGCAGATGCCTCACCTGTGGATGCCCACTGCCCAGCAGAGACAAAAAAACAACCAAATACCTACACAAGGTAAGTGTCAAACACACGGTGCTTTGGAAAGTAGGCGCAGAAGTGAGCAGTTCTGCTAGGATCCTATTTGGTTTCAATCAAGACCCCCAGGAAACAAGAGCAAAAAAGGTATCCTACAACTAAGAAAGAGGCCACCTGCCTTCCAGGGAAGTTGTAACAAGAAGAGGTGAACGCAGATCGCAAAGTGGGAGGGGTACCCCGAAGGCGGAAGCTGAGGGGAGCTTAGGGCTGTCACGTCCGCTTGGCCATCTGAGTCAAGATCTCCACGTTTGACCCGAGACTCTGAACTGGGTCCGCGTCTCCCGACATGTTCTATGCCACTACTTCACCCAATACCCCACTGCCCCAGTGAAGCTGAACCCCTGCAGGAAGATGCCTTCCAAGTTTCACTATTCAAATGGCCAAACCCATGGATCAAGGAGTTACTCAGTTTTGTTTGTTTGTTTGTTTTATGCGGTGCTGGGGATTGAACCCAGGGCCTTGTGCTTGCCAGGCAAGCACTCTACCAACTGAGCTATCTCCCCAGCCCCAAGGAGTTACTCAGAAAGCATGGAAAGCCCAGTTTCTTTCAGGTGGAGGTGAGGAAGGATATCTCCAGAAGACAACAACTGTACAAAAGAAATCCCTGAGCAAAGGAAGAAACTGTTGGCCTCCCACTCAAACCTTCACTGGCCAGGCTCAGCCAGCCAACCAGCCAAACCGCCTGCAGGAGGCTCAGGGAGAGCTGCTGCTTGGAACCGGGACTTCAAAATGGTATGCAACGGTCACTCCCACTCTCAATACCCTGATGCCTCTCATATATGCTCAGTCACCGTCCCACATTCAGCTCAAGAGCATGACACCTCCTCACTCTCTACACACTTTGAGGTTCCTGCCAAAACATTCTCGGGGAGCTCGCCCTCTCAAGGGCTTCCTCTCTGAATGGCTTCCTAGCCATCTTCGGGTGGATGGAGAGTAAGGCATTTCTGGAACCTGAGATTATGTTAAACTACTTCTTAACCTGCAGGAGTCAAAAGTGAACTTGCTCAACTGTTAAAAAGGAACCCATGACTGTACTGTCTTCAGAAACAGGAGGGTGAGCCGGGCATGGTGGCACACACTTTGTAATCCCAGCAGCTCACGAGGCTGAGGCAGAGGATTGCAAGTTCAAAGCCAGCCTCAGTGACTTAGAAACAGGAGAGTGACAAAAACAAAAGAGGCTACAAGTTTTTACCCTCAGAATTCAGTGCAGGAAGATGCACACACGCACACACATCCTGACCAACTCCCCTAACCATCTAAGCTGTCTGTTATGCAGATTTGGGAATCATGGGGATGCAGAGATACTCAGGAACTCGCCACCTGGGTCCTAGGGATGAGTCCCAGGAGAGGCTGAAAAGGTACTGCTACCTCTGAGGAGTTGTGTGTGTCCCCCCAGATCAACACTATCCCAAGCAGCAAAGTGTTGCCAAATTCCACAAAAACCCATCTCGGGCCCATGCATGTCTTCTGCAGCCTTCACCAGAATCCAGATGGGAATTTGTCTAAGCTCAGTCACATCAAAAATACAGCTGCTTATGAAAAACAAGCTCCCATCTATTTTTGAAACCAAATTATACTAGGTACTTATCAGGGTTCAGGCAGGAGAAAGAAAGTGCCTGGCATCCTTCTTGAGCAAGGCTGACCAGGAACAATGGAAATTAATTCCATGCTGGAGAGGGAGGGGCAGACCGGCCCAAGCATGGCTCCCAGCCCTGCGGAAGGTCACAGAAATAGCACTTCACACGTAACTGCTCTAGTCCTCTAAGGAGTCAGACTTAATTAGATCTTCTCCTCCCAGGATGGTTTCAATTAGGCCTGCACCCGAATAATCTAATAATCGGGGATTCCTCCTTATCACTCCATCAGGAAGCCTTCCCTTTGAGGCAACTGTTCCAAATGGCCTCTAGCCTCAAATACCTGGCGTCCATGTGTCAAAGACGGCATGGAATACAAAGAACCCAATCATAAATGGGTCAAGGAACTGGACACTCTACAGAAGAAGACACACAGGCAATCAATAAATATATGAAAAAGTGTTCAACATCTCTAGTAATTAGAGAAATGCAAATTAAAACAACTCTAAGATTTCATCTAACTCCAATTAGAATGGCTATTATCAAGAACACAAAAGATAATAGATGTTGGCCTGGATGTGGGGAAAAAGGCACACTCATACATTGCTGGTGGAGTTGCAAATTGGTGTAGCCACTCCGGAAAGCAGTATGGATAATCTTCAGAAAACGTGGAATGGACCCACATTTTGACCCAGTTATCCCACTCCTCGGTTTATACCCACAGGACTTAAAATCAGCAAACTACAGTAACACAGCCACATCAATGTTTACAGCAGCTCAGCTCACAATAGCTAGATTGTGGAACCAACCTAGGTGCCCTTCGACAGATGAATGAATAAAGAAACTTTGGTATGTATACACAATGGAATACTATTCAGTCATAAAGAAGAATAATATTATGGCATTTGCAAATAAATGGATGGAATTGGAGAATATCATGCTAAGTGAAATAAGCCAAGCCCCAAAAACCAAAGGTTGAATGTTTTCCCTGATAAGTGGAGAATGATATATAATGGGGGGGGGGGGGAGGATGGAGAAGAATGGGGGAACTTTAGATTATGTAGAAAGAAATGAGAGGGAGAGGGTATGAAAAATGGTGGAATGAGACAGACATCATGACCCTATATACATGTATGATTACATGAATGGTATGAATCTACATTGTGTACAAACCAGAGAAACAAAATGATGTACCCCATTTGTGTACAATGAATCAAAATGCAGTCTGTAAAAAATTAAAAGATAAAAAAAAAATGACAGTGTGGATCCGCGGCACCAGCTGGCCTTGCCATGTAGGCACCGGCCCCTCCTTTGCCTGGGATGGAGCTCGGTCTCTTGTTTTCCTGCAACTCCTGGGAATCCACAAGAGAGGGGACTCTACCACAGGGAGCTCCCATTGACAGGAACCAGAGACAGAGAAGTGGACCCTGTTCAGAAACCCCACCCTGGACCAATGTCCCAGACACGACCCAAAGAAGTGACATCCAGGTGGCCAATTCGGAGGTGGATGCATGTTTCTACGAACTCCGGTGCCCGTGTATGATGAAAAGCAAAGGTTCCCTTAGGTCAGTGTGTGTGTGTGTATGTGCACGCGCGTGTGTTCCGGGTAGTGTGGAAAGATGCAGTTCAAAGTCTACAGAAACTGAGTGGGATTTTCTAAACTGCTAAAAAAAGAAGCAAGTAGGGAAAGAAATTGCTCTTACAGGCTTTATTGTCTCCCCCAGGTGCAAACAGGGGCTGCAGAGGTGGGAGTACCTCTCCACAAATAATTCACAGCCCCAGCTGCTAAAATTAAGCTCCTCTACAGAGAGGTGGCAAGGGAAGTCCTCCCCTGGTTCACGGCTGCTCGTGTCTCCAGGTGCAGCCACGGAGATACAGCCTTACACCCCAGGAAAGGAGTGGGGGTGCCGCAGGCCAGAGGAGGTGGCTCTCAGCTCTCAGGCCTCACCACCGGGCAGCCAAGCTCCAAATCCCCCAGGGGATCACCTGACAGTGGGCCTGAGGGAATCCACTTTAGACCACCCCTGAGAAATACAAGGTGGCTTCCAGGGAAACTGCCACCTGAGCCACCAGGCCTCTGGACTCCAGAACACTGAAGGGCAAAAGCACCTGAGGCTGAGGCTGGCTGAGAGTGGGGCAAGCCCGCTTCTCTCTGTGTGAAGCCCCCGGCCAAGCTGGGTTCTAGCACTGGTACCTGGAGGGTCATGTACTCGCTCACAGCATCCTGCAAGGTTTTATGCTTACCACCCGCCTTTGGCGGACTGGGAGAGAGAGAAAAGGCTGAACAGCTTGCTAAGGGAAGGCCAGGGAGAAGCACAGCACAGCTTCCTAAGCCAGCTCCTCCGGTCGGTCGGAGGACTGTGCTTTCCCATTTTGCTGCTTCTGGGGGCCAGTCTGTCCTCGGGTGAGGCAGCCTCCCCAGCAGCTCCTCCCGGGTTCCTCTCCGGCCTCATTCCTGTTTCTGGCAAGGACCGAGCATGCTTTCTGCTTTGGCTGTGGGTGGTCAGGAATTTAATATTAGCTAAACCTCTCCCCCTGCCCCGCCTGCTCCCCACTCCATTCTTTATTCCTCTCATTCAACGGACCACACATGTCCCGACACTAGCACCATTGAGCAGGGAGTCAGTTACCGGGGCTGCTGCCTGTCTGTGGGGGGCTGGAAGGCAGGCTTTGTGCACACTCTCCCCGACACGTGGCCATCTGTCACTCACCATAACTGAGACATTGGACTCGGGGCCGAAGGAAAGCGTATAACCCGTTTAGTGAGTTATTTATTGAGCCAAGTTCCTTCTTCCACAAACTCTCATGGGAATCCTCCACAGCCAGAGCAAACAAGCCTTCTGTTTAATACGCAATGACATCCAAGAAGTCTAACTTTATTTTTTTTCGCTTCCTGTTCCAGAGCTAGAGTTCTTTCTAGGCGTAGCAAATGCCAACATCCCCGTTATGGTTTTCCCCCTCATCACTTCTCATTCATTCTTTTCCAGCCTCCTGGGAATGCAGCTGGTGAGGGGCTGGCCTCTTTACCGCCATAAAGTTGAGCAGACCAGCCCGGGAACAATTCAGCAAGGGCAGCCCGGAATCAGAAAATCTTGACTCTACACCCTCATTGATTGTTTGCAGCAATGCACTGAGCATCAGCTATTTGTCCATAAAATGAAGTTTCTAACAATCAGATGGAATTCTATGAGTTCTAACCAGGTACTGGTGTGAGCTGGTCCCCAGAGACCACAGGGCTACTGACAGAGTTGCTCGTGTGTTCACGTGAACAATGGCCAAGTTTATGTTTCCCAAAACATGAGAATCCTTGTTGACTCCTAAGCAAACAAGGATCCAGGAACTGCCTGTGGTCACCCAATTCTGGCAGTCGTCCCAAAAGAGAAATGTAAGTGTAGGCACGTGCGTGAGAGAGCAAGCAAAAGTAGATACTGAAAACAAATATCTGATCAACATTTACTGAGTGCTTCTAGGTGCTGAGCGCAGAGGTTCAAGGATAAATAAGGAACGAGATGGTCTCTGAGCCTACAGAGTTCGTAGTCTCATGAGAGAGGCAGTAAGGACTAATTAGAAAGCAAAATATGAAAATGGGCGGGTAACATGACAGCAGAGAGGGGCCTGAAATGGCCTGGGATCCAAGGAAAAGTCTTCAAGGAAAATCAGGGTTCCTGCTGGAAGCTAAAGGGAAGAGGAGGAGTTACCCAGGGGAGCAGCAGAAGAGCTTCCCAGGTGACCTGGGGTGCCAGCTCTGGTAGTGGTGGTGGGGAGGGGGCTAGCACAGGAAGGAAGGGATGGTGCAAGGCACGTTCGTGGCACCAGGGGAATAACAAGTGACGAGAAGTGGCCAGGACTGAAAACCATCACCCGGAGATTAAGCTGCTGGCATCTACAATGGTCTAAACCCACACAGGCCCTAGTTTGCAGAAGGACTAAGGAGCAGAGGAACATCCTCTCCTGGGTAAGAATGTGTTGAGAACAGACAACGGAAAAACCAGCTTAGTGCGGAAAACTGCCCAGGCACCATTGCTGGGTCTCCCTGGGAAGGCGGCTCACAGAGGCAGACTCCGACTTCCAAAGGAAACATGTCCGAGTCCCAGTGTGACCACGAAACCACCTGTACAGGAGAAGAACCTGCAGAGAGCCCCAGGGAACCACGGGAAAATAACAGACGTCTTCATAAACGTCAGCCAACAGACCGGGCTGCGGTTCGCCAGTGAAGGGGAAGCAGGTTCTGCCCTCAGGGACCAGCATCCCCTCCTGGAGGGACAGGCAAGCCTGCTTGAACTGTGAAGATGGGGCCCCCAGTCCTCCAGGTGCCGCTGTCTTGGGTTGGACAAGATGGCACCACAGTGTCACCCCACCCTCCGTGGTCGCTCTCCAGTTCTTGCGGCCCACCCTTGGTTCCTGGCTTCACCATCCAAGCCTTGAATAAAGACCCCTTGACCACAGCCCCACCCAAGTGAGATGCATTATCAGTGCCTCAGGCTCTGCCTGTCACTCAAGGCCATTAGGACTCCAAATATCAGGGTATCTGTTGAACACCCATCGCCCTGCCAACCTCTAAATTTTGCAAAGGCAGGGGTCCTTTCTTATTTTCAGTCTCCAACAGGAGCTTAGTAAATACTTGTCGATTTCCTGACTTACCTAATTACTTAAAAGTAACCAAGTTAATAAAATATAAAGAAAAAAATTAAAACTGGCTGTAAGTTACAGACACCAACCCTTTGCAGTACAGAGTGGATCAGGAGTCCCTTTCTTCCTGTAGCTCTGGGGGAAAAACCTCTGAGAACCACAGAGCCTGGATAAATTTGTAGCTCTTTTTATTCAATGACTTGAGCTGATCAGTGTAGTCAAAAATTCTTAGAAGTCAATGACGTTTACCTGGAATTTTAAGACTTGCTGTTTCTAGTATTTTGTAGGGAGAAAAAAATTAAAGACTTTCAGTAAGCACTCCTCTCAATATATCTTGGGAGGAAAGAAAAACCAAGAGCCTTACTTAGAACAAGTACAGAGTACGTCCAGCTAGGTTCCTTTCAGGCATGATTTATCAGATGCGTCCACAGAAGGCTAACCCAGGGCATGAGGCCGAAGGACACACACGCAGAGCCTGTTATTTTACTTTTTCAAACCTGGCAATGCTGCCTCTGCTGTTTCAGCTCAGATGAATGAAAGGTTCTCTTGTCAAGCGGGGGAAAGTGCTGCTTCTCGCCAAAGAGAACATCAGCAGCTTGCTGTGCATGCTGTGGTCAGCCACGCCCTTTGGCGAGAAGCAGGTAAGCAGAGACCCCGGCCTCCCTTTTCCAACTGTGGCTTCCACAAACCTCAAACATGAAGGATCTTCAAAGCACAGGGACCATGAGGGGCCCTATAGGAACTTCTCAGTCACCCAGGAGAGATGGCGCTGGGGCCACACAGCACTTGGCCAACCCACGTGTTGCAGGTCAGGAGCGACATTTGCACCTGTGAAGCGTGGGAGCTGCAGGTTGGTGGGAGGGTTGGAGGAAATCAAGTCAGACACAGGCCTGAAACTCTCCGCAAGGTGCCTCAGGCGCTGAGGTCCCTAAGAACGCCAGGCCCTGGGCCGGTATTCCAGCCACACGTATTGTGACAACCGAGGGGGTGCCTTAGTCTCTGCTCTCGCCTTACTCTCTTCTTTGTGGTCTGCTTTAAATGAAGTAGCTGGTTTTAAAAGAACGGCTTCCCAGGGAAGCTCAAAGTTGACCCTGCGAAGTTCTCCAGATGATTCACTCCCTCTCTAACCTGCTCCCTTTCTGGTGCTTCATGGCCTAGAAAGAAGCCAGCTGCAAGTTCACAGGCAGACTCCTGGTCTCTCACACCACTGGCTCACTTCCCAAGAACTCGGGTCCAGGCATCGTTCGCTGGAAATACTGGAGCTACCAGTGGCTGCCGACACGATGGGCATGAATCTGCCCTTTCACCTACGGAGCTGTTGTGCTGATGGAGAAACCGAAGGAACAAAATGCCTCAGGACTATCGCTGCCAAGGACAGGATCCCGAGGTCACCAGTCTCCAATCCCGCGGACCCTTCTCAGCCTCGGTCGCACAGACCAAGAGCAGGGAGCAGCGAAGCCCCCCCAGAACGGGTACCCCTCCGTTCTCCTGCTGCCCCGATCCTGTTTAGGACACCGTCCCCTGTCCTCTTGGAGGGTTTCCACTCTCCCCACCTGCACAATCCCAGGGTGCAGCTGTAAAATCACATGTCCAAATAGGAAGAGAAGCTGTTAAGAGATATTTTTAGACATGAATCAGTTCTTAGAAAGAACCATCAGATGAAGGACATTCAGAAAACTAGGCAGAAATGAGGAGGGAGTTCACCTGCTTGAGTCTGGAAATATCCGGCGGGCTCATGTGACTAATCTCCTACCCGAGGCCAGGGCTTGGGAGAAACCCAACAACCTCAGACAACTAACTTCCCACTTGCTTCTGAGATTCACAGCATTGGGCCCCAGTTACTCTGGAGTTCCCCATTCCTGAGTTGAGTTTCCTGGGTGTTGCGGGGAAGTGCTGAGCAAGCAAGTCCCCTAACCCCGGGCTCTGTTCCAACAGACACTGTATCTGTCAGTGGGAAAAAGAAAACCCTCTGTAAACTGCTTGCCAAGTTACACTTCTACAGTCATGGCCTCTTTAAAATAGAAAACTTTGCAAAACTCCTGAGTTAACTCCCCTACTGCCCCATGCTTAGAAGCATCATCAATAGGAAACATCATTTGCCCAAAGGAAAAAACTGCAAGTTCCTTGAGGTTCAAAGCATCGACACTCATACAAGTCACAGATTCTTTATTCCAAAGAGAAAAATCTGTTTCCCAGCTACCCTGGATCCCTCCATGACTGCACTCCACCTCTCCACCTCCCCGACTTTGGCTCAATGGGCCCTTTTTACCTGCCCAGGTGGAACATCCTCTTCTGTGTTCTTTTTTCTGCCAGTTCCCTCCCTGGATTTCACATTTATCTCAGATTAGCATTGCTAGGTTTTTGGTCCTCTTCTGGTTGCTTCTCGCACATGTTCGAAACTCCCAACTCTCTCAGGGGAAGTGGGTGGCTTTGTTGATTCTGCTGCCTCCTCAGAACACCACCTCATGCTTCTCCTGTGCTCAGAGGTGGCAGCAGAGTCAAAGTGTCCCTTAAACTCTGGCTTCTAAACCGTCCCCCGACCAAACTGTTCCGCATTTTCCAACAGCATCTTGGCCTAATCAGCGCTACATTTTTCACCCTGGGTGTTCACTCAGCTCTCAATGGATCTGATTTGGATGACATCTTTTAAAAATCCTTCTTCCTTGGTTTCCATGACAACAGAGTCTCCCGGTCTGCCTTCTAATTCTCCAGTTATTCCTTGTCTATGGCCTTCTTGGATTCCTCATTATATCCTCCCACCAATCCACAGAGGTATTCCCCAAGGCACGGTGCTCAGCTTCATCTGCGCTGACCCGCCATCCGTCAACCTCCACAATCATCCCACTGGGAAGATTCTTTATGCTCGGGCCTTCCTCCTCTGAATCTCCGTGACTGATTCCCAGACCCAGCCTTCCCATCCTCAGCCCCGTATCTGATGCCACACCCACGCGTCTGATTTGCAAGATGGTGAATACTCATGATGACAAAAAGCACTGGCATGTCTTGAGGACGTGCACATGCCGGGCGCTCTTCCTGGATTTTTACTTGGGTCCTTTCGTTTCTTCTTGTAACCACCTCGTGAGGTAGGCACTATTATCTTCTTTACTGTGCAAGCGAGGAATCTAAGATGCGAGAGGTGAAGGTGGCCCGGGTTATACAGCCAATAGTGGGTATGAACCCAGGAGTCTGGGGTCCACACTCCTGCCCAGGGATGTGCAGTGCCCCATCTTAGAGGACTTGCCCCCCTAAATCATCCACCCCAGCTTCCACACGCTCTTCATTCAGTATCCATGTCCCCCAACCCACTGGTCTCAAGCACTGGACACTCGAAATTATTTTTCTTCCCTCTTTTTTTACTGTTCGATTATTGAAGAAATCCTGACAATGTTTCTGCAAAATGTCTGAGGATGTGACTGACTCCTCACTCCTGCTTCCCATGGCCAGCCGCAGTGTCCACCTGCCCTGATACAGCAGCGACTTGTCCCTTCTTGCTGGAAAATCACAGCACGTGATTGTCACAGATCCACTCGAGGAACATGATGGTCCCCTCTCACTGCGTTGACAAACCTGTGGTTCTCGCCACCTGAGCTGGCCCCTCCTACCCCAACGGCCCCACAGGGTTCCACAGAGCGTGGATCCTTCATGGTGGTCACGTCAGACATGCACCTTCAGCGCTGGTAACAGCGGGCTGGCAGGGCCTCACCTCGTGCCGTGCTATCTGGAAAGCTCTCTTGATGTTTTTTCTTAAGACTCCACTTAAAATCACCACCCCCACAAAGCCTTGCATGCTTGCTCCTGAGAACTACTCCTTGGGCTTCGTGTTTAATGCGTATTGTTTTAAATCCATTCGCATTTCTTTCTTCTCGTGCTTTACATATCCCCAATATTTTTTCTCTTTCCACATCTTTATTGGTGCATCATAGTTGTACATAATGACGGGATTTGCTGTTGTGTATCTGTACATGTGCACAATATAACAACACAGTTGGGCCCAATCCCTCTGCAGCATCCCCCCCCCCCCCCCCCCCGCCACCGCCTCACCTCCGGTCCCTTTGCTCTACTAACCTCCCTTTGATTGTCATGAGATCCCCTCTCACCTCCACCACTTTCCTTTCCCTATTTCCTCTCTAGCTTCCACATGTAAGAGAAAACATGCGTCCCTTGATCTTCTGAGTTTGGCTTATTTTGCCTAACATAATGGTCTCTAGTCCCAACCATTTTCCTGCTAATGCCAAGATTTCACTCTTCTTTATGGCTGGATGAAACTCCATTGTGTATACATACCCCACATTGTCTTGATCCATTCATCCACTGATGGACACCTGGGCTGGTTCCACAGCCTGGCTATTGTGAGTTGTGCTGCTGTCAACAAGACACAGCCCCAATATCCCATAACATCTCTCCCCACCGAGGTTGCAGACGGCTCTTCTTATATACTCCTCCACCTCTCCAGCCCTTCCTCCCTCCCAGAGTCCAGTCCAGTGACAGGTTAACAGTCTATTTACCAGCAGGACAGAGCTGCCTGTCCTGGGTGTCCCCTGTGGTTCTCCGCTTATGGGTACAACCAGTAGTGACTGGGAACACAGCCCACACGCACCATCACACCAGTGACAAGATGCCACTGCAAAGAACTTTATGGTTACAACATTTTGAACTTTCTGTTTACCAACATAAACTGCACTCTCAAAGGAACTCAGAGTAAGGAGAAATCCCAGTCTATTCTAGGAAGTCCATCTACAAGGGATGGTCCTGCGGCCTCAGGTGGGTCTAAATGAGAGAGGGACAGGACTAGAGGAGAATGAACCTGAAAGCCACCTCCCCAGGTGGCACATCGGCCTGGAATCCTGGACACAGGACTAGCTCCTATTCACTCTTGTGCACAGTCAAACTTCCATTTCGTTCTAAATTCAAGTGAACCCCTCAGTAAAGCATGGCATTCGAATTTACTTATTTAATTCACATATGTTTGAAGCTTATCCATGAGCACACAAATTGCAAAATGCAAATAAGTTTGAAAATCATCATTTGAGAGATGAGAATAACATAGCCGTCCAAGTAAAATCTCCATGGTGGTGGTACTTTTGCTAACATTAGCTGAAGGTTACTGTGTTCCAGGAAGGCCCTCAGCACTTGACTTTATTTTCACTGTGTTAACCCTCACAATAACTCTGTGAGGGAGGTCAAGTGTGGAGGAATTAAGGTCACAATTTTAACCAAGGCACAGAGAAGTTGCACAACCTGCCAGGGCCACACAGCTAGCAAGCTGTAGAGCCAAGATTTCAACATGAATGATCTGGCTCCTAAACCATATTCAGGGAGCAAAGCAGCTATGAATCTGGCCCTCTGCTTTCAGAGCAAAATGGAAGGCCACCAAAATGCTGGAGCCGATTACACTAATGGGGAGTTTCGCTGAAACAACTCCAGCAGCGGCAGCTGGAGAGAGTGGAGAGCCCTCCTGCTTCAGCAGGGGACAGAACGTATAAGGTCAGGTCAGTGCCCTGCCCACCTCGAGCGGGTCAGCATCTGAAGCCATTGACTTCATCTCTCTCGGCACTGTGAGGCCCAGGATGACTCTAGCAACGAGGGGCTGGCTTCCATCCACACTCCCATCCCACCCCTTGGTGGAGGGGACTGACAGCTATGCCTGGGGCAGGAAGTCAGGGTAACACAGCATGGAAATGGCACAGCATGGAAATGGCACAGCAAGGAAATGGCACAGCAAGGAAATGGTACAGCATGGAAATGGTACAGCATGGAAATGGTAGGAAATGGCACAGCATGGAAATGGTAGGAAATGGTACAGCAAGGAAATGGTACAGCATGGAAATGGTAGGAAATGGCACAGCATGGAAATGGTAGGAAATGGTACAGCAAGGAAATGGTACAGCATGGAAATGGTACAGCATGGAAATGGTAGGAAATGGTACAGCATGGAAATGGTACAGCATGGAAGTGGCACAGCATGGAAATTGTAGGAAATGGCACAGCATGGAAATGGTAGGAAATGGTACAGCATGGAAGTGGCACAGCATGGAAATGGCAGAGCTGAGGAGTAGCTCCAGGGTCAGCTCTCACTCCGTCTCCACTGCGCCCGAGCCCCAGACTCACCTGTGTGCCCCCAGGCTCCAGCCACAAACGCAGAGGCCTGGGCCAGAACACTGCCTAGCAGCGAGGGGGACTGGGTGTCCGCAGGGAAGTGCTGTGAGAGTCAGGTGCCCCGGCCTCACTGTAGGACGCTCCCAGTCAGAAGATGATCTGGAAGCACACCCCAGTGAGCCTCCGGGCTAGCCGGACTGGAACTCAAGATCCACCCCTGCTCCTTTCAAAATGAGCCAAGAAGCACCCTCCCTTGGCATTTCAGAGAAAGGAGACCAGATGAGAAGTGGGAGAAGCTCGAAGTCACTCGGCAGCGAGAGAGGACGTGTGGACTCAGCTATAAGAAACTTCAGGGGAAGTAATTTTGTCACACGGTGCCTTCAGGGCCAGGGCGGAGGGAGGTTCTGGGGTTTCCTCCAGGGCACATGTCCCTGGGATGCATACAGTGATGCTTATACACTGCCTCCTGAGAGCACCCTGCTGTTGGAACATTAATCTGTAGAGTGCTCCTTGTTAGGGAGGAAGGGAGGAAGGGAGGAAGGGAGGAAGGGAGGAAGGAAGGAAGGAAGGAAGGAAGGAAGGAAGGAAGGAAGGAAGGAAGGGGAGGAGGGAGGGAGGGAGGGAGGGAGGGAGGGAGGGAGGGAGGGAGGGAAGAAAGGGGAAGGATGATACATCCAAATTAGCAGGCAGAAATTCTTAACTCTGGCCTGCAACCTCCTTGTTCTCTCGAGCGCCTCCTTCTCCCAGTTAATTCCCATGAATGGAGTCTTGCGCTGGACACTTTACTTTCAGGATCTTCCACCTTGCAAGCTGCCTGGCTTGTCATGCTGCCTTCTCACCTCTAGAAAAGCCTGCACAAGGCAGAAGGGAAAGGCAGGAGGTGGAGGGCTGCCTCGGCACGCAGGATCCTGCGGACTTGGAAGGACACAGAATCTGACCTCCTTGGTGGTACCGGCAGCCTTGCTTTATTCAATCCACAGGCACTGACTGCATACCTTCTACACGCAAAGCGCTGAAAAGACACAGGTAGGGAGGCCCAGGCGTCAGCATCCAGATGCTGGAGGTCTAGAGAAGCTACAAGGACTAGTTTCTCTTGCTGCCCAAATGCAGGAGCAAAAAAAAAAAAAAATAGTGACAGGATCTCAGTAAGACTTCATTTTTTTTCAAACATTTAATGCAAATGAAAATCTCGGACCCCCCTCTAGGATCCCCTCCTGAAGCTCTGCCTGAGAAAACACCAAAAAGTGTGTGTATGTGTGTGTAGCATGCTTAGAAGGGGGAAAACCAAAATTGTTCTGTAGTCATGGTGACATGAAACCCCCAGTTTAACTGACAGATGACAGCTCAGAACCAGAACACAGTACACAGCTTCGGCGCCCCGTGTTTCTGTCGGCAGACCAGTCAACAACTTGTTCACCTGGTGACCTTGTCAACACCCCTTGCTCCCAGGTCCCAAAGCCAGACCAACCCTGACCTTGTGCTTTCCAAAATGCTACCCAGGATCAGCTCCCAGCTTTGCTCAGAGAAACTGTCTACCAAGCTGAGCGCTGTCCCTCACCTATTTGAGTAATAAATTCTCCTTATTGAACAGGAAACCGTGACAACGTCCTCACCTGCCTATGAGGGCGCATTTCAACCTGAAGATGTGAAGAGGGAGTGTGCTTTGGAAATGCTGAGTCCAAAAGAGAAACCAATGAGGATGTGGGGGAAACTGTCACTGGTTTTCCATAGGACAGATCCTGTGGATCCCCAGTGCAGATCTGGCCTCGTTGTAGACTGAATTTGAATACACTTAACTAGTGGTTTTCAACACTCACTCAGGATTGAAAGCCGCAAACGATAAGGGGAGGGGGAGGAAGCTGGCAACCAGGGGGACAGGAGGACTCTAAAAGCCCAGCTTCAAAGTCAACCAGCTCAGGAATCACCTCCATCAACTCTCAGCTTCAGAAGGAACTAGAGTGTAATCCAATGGAGGGGAGGCAGGTCTGATCTGTGCCATGATTGACACGGTAGAGTGACAGCTGCCCGGAGAAGAGTTTCCTCTGCAGGCCTCAGGAGGGCTGGCACGAGACTGGTGCAACAGTTCTGATGGGGTCACTTTTATTCTGACTTGCGTGGATCAGTACGCACAGGAGGCAAGGCCTTGCGCACGGTTTCCCACAGGCGATGGAAAAGAGGAGGGCACCTTTCCTAAAAATCTTGTCCATTTCATCAAGGAAAATGTGAAAATATCTGAACTAGCAAAGAAAAGAGCAGGGGAAGAAAGCAACAAAATGAATTCACTTCCATGGCTATTGTCCAACACAGCTGCACTGGGCTCATTTACATTGCTATTAAGTGGCCCTAATAAATATGAATATTGCACCACATAAAACACAGTAAAGGCCCATGTTTGAAATATTTAAAAGTATCTAAAACAATAGGCCCAGTGGCCCAAGGAGCAATGGTGACTTCAAATACATTGTTATTCTTCCCTCCCATCAGAAGGACAGCAAATTAGTGGACAATTATGATTAGAAGCAAAGCATTCTGGAAGCTGGTCATTAGTGGTACACAAACAGGAATAAATTTTCCAGTGTGAACAATAAGGGCCGGCTGTGATTTTATTACAAACCTGAGGCCCAAATCATGCTTCTAGAAGCAGCTTCACTCTAAGAAGCAAATTAGCCTTCCCCTTCTCCTCAGGCCCTGTGATTTCCCTGGAAAGCCCTCTGCCAGGCAGCAGGCAGGACTTTTCCTCTCTGCATGGAAGGTAAAGCATTAGTGAACAGCATTGAAGCAATCAGCAGTCATCAAGCTACGGCGCTGAGAGCCTCGGCCTGAAATAGCAACCTGCAACTCCATGCTCCATCCCTCAGCCAATCCTGTGCCCCCAGAGTCTCCCGAAGCCCACCCTCGCTGCTCACCTACACGGTCAAAGGCCACAGCATAATGGCGGAGAGGTGGATTTTAAAATCATTTCTAAAAATTCTCTATGCCATGAATGAACAGCAAGCTCTACTTGCAAGCAGACCCAGAAGCCTTCAGGGGCTCAGCGTGCCACAGGGCCGACCCCCCAAAGGACCTGCAGACCCCTCCTGCCCAATGTTCATGCTCCGACACCCAGAGAGGTGCAATTCCTTAAAGGCAGCAGAAATGGGGCAGGTGCTTCAGTTGGCCTCCTCTGAGCCCAAGCAGAGCTTCCAACTACACCTGAAGATGCTGGCTTTCCCAAAGCCATGGCCCTGGCACGTGAGGCATGGCAGGGTCTCCAGGGGGGCTGAAGTGCTAGGACCAGCACCTCGTTCAGCCCAATAGGTGGTGTTACCCACAAGCCAAGGGGCTCAAGGGAACTGAAATGGGAAAGGCACAGAATGCTTCTCTCCACATGCATCCACCCAAAGCCTAGAAAGAACCCTTGATAGTCAAAGGGGGTAATAGCTGGCCAACTCCCAGCAGAGCAGGGTTGAGCTCTTCAGAGGGCATTCAGATAAAAAGAGGGATCACCCAGTCAGGCATGGTGGCACATATCTATAACCCCAGCAACTCAGGAGGCTGAGGCAGGAGGAGCACAGGTTCAAGGCCAGCCTCAGCAACATAGCAAGACCATGTCTTAAAACAAAAATAGAAAGGACTGGGGATGTAGCTCAGTGGTAGAGCTACAGTGTACTACTGGGTATGTTTGTACCCTGTACAAAAAAAAAAAAAGAAAGAAAGAAAGAAAAGAAAAGAAGGGATCCTCCAACCACCCAACATGTAGATATGCGTATCTATGGTTTGATCTTTTTACTAAAGAGTGTGTAACTCAGAGATCCTTGAAGAATGCAGAGAAAAGCAACATCCTATCACAAAAAAACAGAGATGCAGGCCATGAGCATCAGTATATACTTCTATCCACAGATGCTGTAAGAACAAAGGTTTTACTTTAGAAAAGGATCTGGTGGGTGGGTTGTCTTTTGGTGGTACTGGGGATCCACCCAAGCACCCAAGCAACCCAAGTCCTTGCACATACCAGGCAAGCACTCTCTGGCCCAAGAAAAAGATCTTAAAGCAATCAGAACTACATCCCCAGTCCAAGCAATCAGATGCACCCCTTGACACCCCTAGAAGAGCTCTTTCCCGTCATCATCATTACTTTTGCTAGCCAGTGCACACTCTGTGGAAGACAGACTCCTCTAAACACTTGCCTAAATTTTCCAGAGAGACACAGGCAGGGGTGGGGACAGGGGAGATCACATGCCACTGGGGAAGACAACAGGTGGTAATAGCTTCTCTCCATAAAAACAGTCAGCAGTTAGATCTCAGGTAAGGAAGTTAATCTCAGTTTCCTCATCTGTAGAACAGACTGGATTCAAGCATCATTTAAATCTCTTCCCAACTCTGACACCGTGCAAAGCGCACATGACCTTGGCTTACGACCAATTGATTTTCAAGTGATAAACACAAATTGAATCCAGAAAAGTGGAAAATCCTTATTTCCTTGAGTTGTAATAACCTATACTGAAATTCTGCTTCTGGAAACGAATTTCATATGTTAAACGTATTAAACCAAAGAATAGTAAAGTTAAGTTGTAATTTTTCATTGTGGAGGCTGTTTCTGTTACAGGGCACTAGACAGGCAACTTAAGAACACACAAGTTCTGTAAAATTTGAGTAAAACACATTTATGTAACATATATTTATGAAGCACCTACTGTATACCTCAAACTATGCAGATGTTAGCAGAATAAAATCAGACCTAGTCCCTACTCTCAAGGAATTTGGATCTGGTAGAAAAGCCAGAAAAAGGATCACACAAAGAAATCTCCCATAGATTTATCTCAGACTGAACTACTAACTCCATGTGCAGTTCTGAAAGTCTTCAGGAGGCCTATAGTTAAAAAGTCTACCTTTTTTTCTTCAAAGATCCTTTACTCCCTATTTTACCAAAATTAGATACCTGTTGTTAGTAGAAGTCTTCACCTCCAAAATTTTCAACTTAACTTTTCTGTAATACCTTTCATCTATTTTGAAATGTCTTGTGGAACTTTCCCTGAATCCTGGTCTGATACCAACCATTTTTGCCCCCAAACAAAGTGATCAAATAAATCATCTTTGGCTCAAGCCGTCTTCCTTTGACATTTCATCTCAACGGTTCCTTAGTATGTCAAAGACAGCTCAATGCTTTTGCTCAAATCGCTTCATGCAGAGGCCTACGGATTTGCCTTCTCTGACCCCACAGCCCTGCCAGCCTGTCCATCTATCAAGTTCACACAGCATGGCTGTGTCCCCAGCTCACAGCCGCATCAGTCTCAGAGGGGAATCTGCTGAAGCCAATGTCATGAGCCAGCCATTCCTCCTAAACCAGGTGAGGGAACTTATTAACGATAAGAAAGATCATCCAAGTAAGGGGTCACCAGCACACAGTAATATTGTGAGGGCCTCACGTGTACCTTAACTCTTTGCCCAGTACCTACATCAACAGAGCTCAGGAGCAGGACTCACCAATTACAGTGGCATGTAATTTTGCTTAACTTTGTCATGGCTTAAGATGATTAAACATTAACTTCCATATCTGTGGCCATCAAAATGCATCCTACATTCACAGCTGAAGTGTCTGGATCATTTCTTTTAAATTATGACTATGTACTGATCCACCCTCTGGCTTTTCCTTTCTATCATTCCCTCTTTTTAAGTACCTGCCATTTGGCTCCCGTTGATCACCGTGTGAAAGGACAACCAATCTGTACTTTCTCAGATCAGTTGTTCTTAGAAACTCCTTCTTACTTCTTTCTGAGATAACGCAGCTAAGTCCCAAATGCACATCTCCAGTCCTGATTTACCCACTAAGCCCTCGTCTACACAACCATGTCCACTTGTTACGTAGAAAATGAGATCAGCATCTTTTTATCAGAGGTTTTGATTGCAAATAAATAGAAAACCGAGCTCAAAATGGTTTAAACCAGAGGTCACCAAAAACTTCCTGTGAAGCACTAGATAGTAACTACGTTAGGTTTCCTGAACCATATAGTCTCGAGATTTTCAATTCTACCACTGCAATGCAAAAAACCAGCCACAGACAATATGGAAACAAATGGGCACTGCCAAGTGCCAGAAAAACAGGTCAACTCATGTAATATGCACATGAGAGTATGCCACAGTGAAACTTGCCACTCTGCACGATGAATATGTACCAATAAAAAAGTCTTTATAAAAAACAGGTGGCTGGTGGCCCGTGGGGCAGAGTTTGCCAGTCCCTGGCTTAAACAATGATTATTTACCTTAACAGAGGCCTGAGGCTGGAAACTCCCAGGTTGGCTGATTCAGTCACTGAACCATGTACTAAGGTCCTGTTTTCCTCTGCCTTCTGCTTTGCCATCTGATAAAGCAAGGTTTCCTCTTGGTCACAAGATAGCTGCCTCAACTCCAAGAGATGTATGCACACCCACAGCATCCAGTAGACACAGAAATGACTTCTAACTTGTGTTCCCTTTCAGGGTAAAGAAACCCTTACCTCGTCGGGCGGGATGGCGAACGCCTGTAATCCCAGCAGCTCAGGAGGCTGAAGCAGGAGGATTCCAAGTTCGAAGCCCACCTCAGCAAGTGAGTGAGGCCCTAAACAACTTAGTGAGGCTCTGTCTCAAAATAAAAAATAAAAAGGGCTGGGGGGTGGCTCCATGGTTAAACACCCCTGGGTTCAACTACAGTACCAAAAACAAATAAGAAACCTTCAGCGGAAGGTAACTCGCTGTCAGGAGCCACATGCCCACCCTGGCATGGTACTCCCATGCCTGTCTCAAATCTTGTGATTTGCCCAAGTCACATTTACCCTTAGCCACTGGCTACTGCATAATGATTTGGTCACATGGGTGACCATCCTCTTCAGCCACAGAGCCAAGGTCCCAACAGGCACTTCACAGGATCACCACGAGGACAAAATACGCGTAGCACCGTGCCTAGCACATGACGGTTTTCTTCTCCTCCCTCAACTACTCCACGGATCCTTTCAGACCATTCCTGAGCTTGAGGAAGCTTCTCCGTGGGGGACCCTGGGTTCCATCCCCAAGTACCTCAGAAACGCAAAGCCCATTCCCGTCCCCACAAATCAATACTGTTTACATTCAGGTTACCCTACCCCAGGTACCTGCAGAACCAATTCTCAGGTACCTGAGAGTTTTCGAAAACTACATGCAAAGATATGCTCGTTGGAATCACTGGGTTTAAAGAATAGTACAAAACTTTCTTTAGAAAAGAAAGCTCCTTCTAATCACTTTCCACCCAGCACTGTTTCAGTTCAGAATTAGATAAAAAGTCCTCAGACACATCATTGTTCATCTCTTCCTAGAAGGTGTTGCGATTATACCTTCCACTGTGATTTTTCATGACAACTAACAGGGTACAATCCCTGACAGCCAATGACCACGGAAATAAAAGGCCTCAAATGATAGGGTGACGTGGGGTTGACAAATCTCCTCCCAGGGTTTGACAGCAAATGGCAATACTCAAATCCCAGCACCTGGAGGGCCTGGCGTGGGTGGGCGGGCCAGGGAAACAAAAGGCTCTCAGGGAAGGAGAGGAAGGGCCCCTTCCCCCCAGGGGGCCTTGTGTGCCATGCTGTGTGGGACCCCAGACAGGGCGGAGCAGCGTCCTACAGGGAAGTGACCGGCCTGCAGCGCGTACTGGTTCTGAGGACTCTGAGCACACTAAGTCTGATTCTGGATTTTGAGCCTGTGACATTATCTCTGGGCAGCAGGACCAAGGCCCATTTCCCCAATGCTCACACATATACACTGCATTTTACTGGACTCTTCCACACGGAAGTAGCACAGAAACTAATCACTGCGTTCTGAATGCTGTCGACAAAGACGCTAAGACAGACTCTACGATTCTTGTGTCTACTGATTTTCTAGATTTGGAAGACTTCTCCCATCCCTAATTTATAACAAGTTTTTTTGTTGTTATTTTTGTTTTTGTTTTTAAATATGTGAATCTTTACAAGGATGGGCGTTTGTGTTACCCAAACACTGAGGAAAATCATGCTTGGACACAGAACATTTGCTGTCCCTTGTCTCAGGAAAGATGCTGGAGTGTGCGGTGCATGCTGACAACCAGCCCTTGACTGAGGAGGGACGTGAAGTCTCCCTGAGACCTGCGAGCAGGAAGGAGGATGCTCCTGCTCCACCAGGGCCTCCCCACAGGGAGCACAGTCCCCCACCTTGGCTAAGGCAGCATTATCATAATGCTACAGAGTGCCAAAGAGAACCGTCTACATAAACAGGGTTTTTATGCTCTTGAAAAACCTGAACGCAAGCACTTGATTCTATTAGCTTAAGTACACTGCAGCGCGTAAAGGATTCGCAGCAGAACGGAGCAGCATGCTGCCGTTGCAAAAACTGGCATCGCCAGCCCTTCAAAGATTGAATTCTTAAACACATCCAGATCCAGGGAAGGGTTCCCAGAGTAATTAGAGCAGCCCGGGTAAGATTCTAGAACCCTAAGTGTGCTTTAAATATTTTCTACTGCAGAATATGACTGTTTCTCAACTGGGGACAGACCATAATTATCACTGCAGATTACCTGGGAAGAAACCCGGTATGCATTAGAAACCTTGATAACAATGGACCTTAAGTACATGCAGTGACCAGGGCTGGCGGGTGACTTCCCTGAGGAGACTTTTCTTGTCAGGTGAACAATTTCCATATGCAAATGATGCTTCCCAAGAAATCTGTCTGGGCCATGCCATTCCATGTTATTAATTGTGTTGGTAAACCCCCTTGTTCCTAAAGATTGAATCCAACCTCCCAGAATTATCAAAATTTCAAATTTGGAAATTCCAAATAATCAAATAGGATTTCCAAATTTGGAATCGTAAGAATAAGCAGGGCTACTTACCAAGTATTTGCAACAGACAGGAATCCGGGCAAAAAAGAAAACACTAGCTTCATAACTCCAGAGACAAAATCCTCTCTGCTCTCTCATTAGACGTTATTGGGGTATCATGAGTAAAGTAAGATTCCACCATAAACTTGAGACTTATGCCAACAGCTCAGAGTTCCAACAGCCCCGTGCCTCTGCGCTAACACTAACTAGGTGAGGTGAGCACGCTGGCCACCTGTGTTTGCTGAATAAATGAACTTAACATTGCCATAAATAATCCAACCATACAGTGTTATGGCACATAGAAGTCACTTGATACAGAATCTCTTACATGCTGCATTGTGTGGTGATATTATGAAGAGAGGACTGGATTATGAAGTTAGTCCTGTTGGCTATCTTTAGTGTGAGATTCTCTACTTTAGGATTACTGTTTAGAGCCCCAAAGCTACAAAAACCATCACCACCTTTCTGGCCATTTAAAATATTTTGAAACTAATATGCCTTTATAGCATCCCCTTAACTTCCACTCATACACACACACACACACACACACTCATATACATGCATTAATGTCCATCCATCCAACATTCAACCAATACTTCCCGAGAGCTTTCTCTGCTCTATATGCCACCTATATAGTTTTATGAATAAAACAGACAAAATCCCTGCCTTGTGGGCTTTAGAATTCCTGACACATCAAATATGTATACACTGAGCTGTTCTCTGCACTCTTGAAACACAAAGAGACCTACTTCAGCAGTCTCAGAACTGCAGGTTCACAATGAAAAGGTGAAATGGGTATTGTAGGTTGACCTCTGTCCTCCGAGAAATTCCTCTGTTGCAGTCCTAACCCCCAGTACCTGAGAATGTGACCTCATTCAAAGACGGGGCCTTTAAAGAGGTAATTCAATTAAATGAGGTCACTAAGAAGGGCCCTAATCCTATGTGACTGGTGTCCTTATAAGAGGAGATTAGGACACAGATATGCTGTGGAGACACAGTGGGAGGACAGCCACCTTGATCTCAGACTTCCAGCCTCCAGAATTGTGAGAAAATAAACTTCCCAGTCTCTCACGTCACCCAGGCACAGTAGGTAAAGGAGAACAGTAGAGAAAAAGGAGTTTTAGGAACACCTTGCCTTATAATGCTGAGAAACACTTGGTCACAGCCAAGTTTCAACATATTTATACAAACTGACAAGGGAGGTAAGTGGCCACAGGGGAAAGGGGCTGCCCTTCTCTGCAGACAGGAACACCTGACCTTGGCTCCAAGGCAGTGCGCCTTCCTGCTGTCAGAGGAGCCTGTGCACACCTGTGACAAACTCCCCCAGGAGCCCAAGCCTCTCTTTATTTACGTTCTCCACTCTCCAAATTACTCAACCAAAAACCTTTCTGTTTCACTTCTCCTACCTCCTGAGTAAAAGCATAAAGTTTGCAATGCGGACCGAGAGTGAGGTAGTGGTCAAATCAGCCCTTTCGGGTCCTGTATGAAAATTCATCATGTAACGTTTGAACCATGTCCCCAGATGGTCATCCGCCAATTTAGAATCGAAGATTTCCATTTCCCATGACAGCTGTGAAAATAATGCATTATCAATAACCTTGTAAAAATTACTATTCTTCCATTTCTCAGAGTGAATTTTTCCCTGGTTAGGGTATTTTTAAACTCCAGAAAGAAGAATGCAGGATACGATGACATCTCTGAGTTCTAGAACTTTCAAGCCAAAAGAGATCATTTGAGTACTTTCCTGGTCTGGATTATGACTTCACAATGACAAAACCTTTGTCAAAAAATAAATAAGTCAAGAGGGCTGAGGTTGTGGCTCAGTGACAGAGTACTCACCTAGTGTGTATGAGGCACTGGGTTCAATCCTCAGCATCTTGTAAAAATAAATAAGTGAAATAAGCCAATCCCCCAAGACTAAGAGCCATTGTTTTCTCTGATACGTGGATGCTAATTCACAATGCAGGGGAGAGGGGCTAGGGAAGAACAGAGTTACTTTAGATTAGGTAGAGGTGAGTAGAGGGAAGGGAGAGGATATGGGGATGAGAAGGATAGCAGAATGAATTGGACATTATTACCCTATGTACATGTTTAACTGTATGACCGGTGGGATTCCCCATCATGTATAGCCAGGAAAATCAGAAATTATACTCCATTATAAATGATGTATCAAAGTGCATTCTACTGTCATGTATAACTAATTAAAACAAATTTTTAAAAAATTTTAAGTTACACGTGTATCAAAACCTAAGACAACCACAAGTATACATTGTTTCTACTCATCCATTAAAGATTAATTAAGTAAAAAAATGAAGGTATTGTGTCCATCTACAACTAAAACATGTATTTAAAAATAAGTAAGTCAAAAGTACTCTAGATGTCTTCTCTTCCTTCATTCTAACTAGCCCTTACTCACTCCCCTCAAAGCTTAAAGTTTCACACTCCTTAAGAACATGTCCCCAGGTGGAGGGACTCTCTACCCCTTCAACAAATGTTTACTATGTGTCTCTGTATTTCAGTGGTGCTGAGTACAGGTGTCATTAAACTAATGAAGGAATAAACAGGTGGATCTGGCCTTGAAGGCTTCCTGGTCACCTCCTAGGATTTTGACTTCAGTCTTCAAGACTTTAATAATCCAGGTTCATTTGTAAGTAGGTAATTTTCTCTCTGAGCTTTTAGAACTCCTTAGCTCAGAGGCATCTGCTGGCCAGCCTCATCTTCTCCAACAAGTCACCTGCTTTCCTCTCTCCTGCCCTTCCTTCTGGAGAGGACACCGCTTTATCACCAGTGAAATGCAAGTAACTCAAAGGTGTGCCCTGAGCGCTCTGTACTCTCCACAACAAGGACCACATTCAAATGTGGCTAATTTAGGGAACAGAAAATGTGCAGTGCATCAGGCTGCTGTGCAGGTTAACATGCCTCGTATTTGTAGTGTGGGAGTTATAGTAGATGTAAGCATTTAGTGGTTAGGGGAAAAAAAATCCCGAGGACTGAGACATGAAGAACAGTCCCAGTTTCAATCTAGGCCTCCCCCCTCCCCAAAGAGACAGCAATATTTAAATTTTAATTTAACAGAGGAGTATATATTTCTAGTAGGATAAATCATATTTTTCACCTCCTCTACCTGAGAGGCAGTCAAGCAATAGACCAAAAATTGTGCCTGAGTAATGGGTAATTGGTAGCTGACACTTTGGAGTGACATTGGAGGCAGAAAGTCAGTCCCTATTTACCTTGAGTGGTGTGCAATTAAGGAATGAGGCAACAGGAGCTCTCTGCAAGTTCATTTCACCAGCACTTGCTGGACTTGAAACCCGAGCCCAGAGAAATTACAGAGAAAGATCCCAAGTGGGAAGCAATCCTTGCCACCCAGAAAAGGGTGGGCCACAGAGGGGATGCAAGGCTGCAAGGGCCACCAGGTGCAGTGACCCACGCCTGCAATTCCCACTACTTGGGAGGCTGAGGAGGAGGACTGCAAGTTCAAGGCCAGCCTGGGCAACTTAATAAGACCCTATCTGAAAAATAAAAAGGGCTGGGATGCAGGTCAGTGGTACAGCAATCTGTGGATTCAATCCCTAGTACTAAGTTAAAAAAGCAAGACTGGAACAGCCAAAGATGACAATCCAGGCAGGGATAGGGTCCTCTGCTGTACTGCTGGGCTGAAATTCTCCCTCTGGTCAGACTTCATGGAACTGGGGCAGCAACTGTATTGTACTTAAGTTTAATGATACAGTCAACTCAAACTACACAATAGACTTAATGATTTTTGATTTATTTATTGCGTTTTTTTTTTTTTTTTAACGCGGGGGCTGGGGGTGTGTGGGCAGAGTCTGGGTTCCAGAACTCTTCTGAATACTGTGACCTGTGGACAGGAAGAATTCCAGACAAACCACGGTGAAGTTTCTGGCACCCAGATCACTAAGTCCACACAAAGGGCACCGTGCTTCCAGAATCTGAGGAAGCAGGAGGGTGGGTCCACAGACTCAAGCCAGCCTGCCAGGGATCACCTCCCAGTGCCGCCTTCTCCAGGAACCAGAAATGTTCCAGTTTTTTGCTTGTGTCCTCGTCTGTAAATTGGGGCTATCAACAGAGCCCACTCAAGACTGCTGGGTGAAGTGAATGAAATGCCTAGCATGTGATAAGCATTCATCAGTCATTTTTTATAATCCTGGCTGGTCCTTGAAAATGTTCAAACACAGCTGGACAGGCCACCCTGGTCAGTTGTGCAAGACCAGCCACCAAGCTCTTCACATCAGCCCACAGTGGCCAGCCAAGAATCACTGTTCCCCACTGCCCCAACCACCTTTGTCTCCCCTGCCAGTCCTTCCTTGCCCATCCCAGTCTTCCACGAAATATGGGGGTGGGGGTGGGGGTGGTGCTCCAAGACCATTCTGCTCCAGCTTTCCCCCACCTCTCCCAGGGGCCTGCTCTCAGCTAATCAGGAATAGGGTTGCCCATCCTGCAGGAGTCTGGGATCCTCTGGCCAGTGTGGTGGTCACCTGCAGCATCTCATCTGTTGTCTACCTCAAAAAGAGCAGGTGACAATGCTGTAGGCCTTTCCAGGATGGAAGACACTGGAACCATTTAAAGATGACTGTGGGGCTGGGGATGTAGCTCAGTTGGTAGAGTGCTTCCTGTCAAGCACAAGGCCCTGAGTTCAATCCCCAGCACCACAGAAAGAAAACGATCAAAGATGACTGTGGAGATCCACAGCCACAGGGAGGCTCATGAGTTATCCATTTAGCCCACGTGCACAGAGTTCCCGCGGTGTGCCCAGTACGCATCCAGGTCTCCCAAACAGCCACTGATTAACTGGTCTGTGACTTACAGCAACCAGGCAAAGTTCCTGACACCAATGGACCCCAGGGCATTTAGAGTTGGGGGGTGGGGTGGGGCCGAAAATTTAAAATAGGTTTCCCTTAAAAATGAACTTTCTCTGTCCCTCTGCCACCACTTTAAGGAAATCTTTGATCTTGGTGGAAACAAAGCAGAAAGTTCCAAGAATGCCCTCGGGAACCTGCAGCCTTGTTTAAAGCCCCTGCCCTCTGCCTCAGCCTCTCAGGGCTACCTTTGGGCCCAAAGTCAATCACTGACAGCTGAGCAACAGGAGATCAACCGCCACTTTGCAGCAAGCTCCGAATCTCTCCTGGACCCCTGTGAGAATTACAAAGGGCGTTCAGGGCAGGTGCGAGCCGACTCCAATCAACCCCATGCTTCTCTGATCCAGACCCATCATCCTTGGTAGGCTCCTTGCTACCACCTTGCTATTTTCTAAATGAGCACCACACTGAAATTTAAATTAAACGACAGCCTCTTTTAACCACAGTCAAATAGATACAGTATTGATGAATTTGAAATCAGCAGAGATTACACAGACTTTATTATGAAACAGAGTTGTTTAAATCTTTTTATTTAAATAACCAATTATCAAAGTAACACAAACCCATTTTAGGAAATTAATATGGAAGAGTATAACAAAAACACAATTGCCCATGACGTCAGCATGCACCTAAGAGACACGTGTTTTGTTGGAATGCTTCCTTCCATTTTTTTTTTTTTTGGGGGGGGGAGGAGTGGGGGGCAGGGCATCTTTAAATATATTTTCACTGTATTCTATTTATAGATATTTGTGTCCCTCCATTTTCCTTAACTTTGAACATGTCATTAGTGTTAGGCGTTAAGGCGCAGTTATGGTTCATCGCTAGCTCCCAGAAACGCTCCACAGATACAGGTCTCACACAAGGAACTTTTATTTTGTGCAGACGATTCACGTCTGCATGGGGAAAGGGAAGAAAGAAAGAAAGAACATGGCGCAAGGTTTCTCTCAGACATAGGAATTTCGCGGGCTGAGAGGAACCAATTGCTAAGGAGAATTCTTACAGACTGACTGACGGGACCAATGACATATTAGAACGTAATGTGGGAGGCAGGAAAATTACAGCAGCATAAGCTGGAAATTCCTGTAACATGAGAGGCGGGCAGAACACAGATTGACAGGTGGTGAGGGAAGCCAGATTCCTTACAATTAGTCCTTAAAACTGTTTTTTAGTGACTTCACAATAAATCTTAGACCAGGACACCATGACATATTGAACCACCTCTGGACTTTCTCCGATTCCTTTAGAACAGTGCCCAGAGTCCCTGGGCTATGGCATCTGCTTGAATCACATGGTCACATCTAGACAGAAGCCAAACAAAGTTGGTGGCAAAAGAAATAAGAGCAGAACCAATGGTAAGTTAGAATGCAAAAACATCCCTGGTTCTGAGAAACAGGTTGTGACACTGTAGTAAGAAATATATAGTTGGCGTCTGCCCCCAGGTCCTGACAAAGAGCTCCTAAAACCCTTGTGGATGGGGAGGTTATGAATCTTCTGTTCTAATGTTTGGCCTTTGACCCCAGCTCCTGACACAGAGCTCTTAAATTCCCGGGAATCTCCTGGGCTCTAGAAGCATCTTTTGTTCTAATGCAGCAACTCCAGGTGGGCTCCTGGCTAAGCCTCAGGAAGGAAGTCGGTGGCCAGGGAAACAACCACTGGATGAGAGTGGGAAGCTTCAGCTGCACCCTCTGACCTCCAAGCAGCAGAGTAGGACAGAAGGTCAAATTCATTACCGACAGACAGTGATGAAATCATTCATGTCTACAAAAGGAAGCCTCTGTAGAACACCAGGACGACAGGGCTCAGAGGGCCTCCTGGTTCTAGATATGTGGGGTGCTGGGAGGATGGCACCTCTCATCACCAAAACGAGGGGATTTCGCCACACAAGGGGCATGGAGGCTCCACACCCCTCCTGACAAACCTGCCCTGTCCACCTCTTCATGTGGCTGCATCTGTATCATCTGTCATAACTAATGTACAAAGCTGCTCTCCCCACCCTTTCCGCTGCAGCCATTTCCCCGCCTCCCAACTACTGTCAATCTGTGAACATCCTGGCTAGCTATTGGTTCATCAGTCAGCTTGCAAGTATTCTTCTCTGTTATTGGTCCCCTGTTAGCCCAGCGGAATTCAACTGTCTCAGGGTAGCTACTCCGCCATCTTTTTTTCTCATGCTTTTCTCTCCCCTGACTCTCTTTCTACTCCTCACTTTCCACTCTCTCTAGCATGTGCTCTTTCTCTTTCCCTTTCTTTTCCTCTCACTTTCTCTCTTACCCTGCAGGGAGACACTCTGTTTGCTTAATAAACTCCTTTATGTGATTTCCCGTGTCTGGCGTGGTTTTCGTGGGATTCCTTACAATAACCTTGATAATAAATCAGTAAACAAAAGTACATATCCTTGAGTTCTGTGAATCCTTCTAGCAAAGTAATCAAACCCCAGGAGGGGGTGGTGACAACTCCAGGCATAAGACGGGCCCCTGAAATGGGGGAGAGTTCCATAGGGCTGCACCTACATCTGTGGGGTCTAAGGCTACCTCCCAGTGGACAGTGTCAGAATGGAAATGAATTAGAGGAAACCATCTGGAGGCCTGTGGGGGTTCGGGGGGCTACACACTTGGCGTAGCCTTGAGTAGCTCTAGAAGCATCTTTTGAGAGGAGGAAAAGCATTTCTGTTTCTTCCGCCCCTCACAGCGGCTGCCAGCTGGAGAACCGAGTGGCTGCTGGCGAGAGGAAATCCCCACGTGCTCTGGTGAGCAGAAGTGAAGCTTTCTGAACCGAGAGTAATCGTAGGAAACACCTCCCTAACAGACGGCAGAAAGGGAAACAGGGCGTACTTTCGTGAAGCTATTAACCCAAACCCAGAGCGCAAACTCCACCTTGCTACAAAGTAAGTGAGGAGTGTTTGGAAAAGTCACCAAGTAAGGACACCAGGCTGCAGACCTAACGTTGCTCAGACAGACCACAGTCCCTGTGGATGCACACACAGCAGACAGGTTGCTTCTGCTTCCTTGTGTACGGCCCTTCAATTTCCTAGAGCAGCGGTTCTCAAACTCTAGGCTCAGCCCAAATACTATCACTCATTTTCCTTGAAGTGATGAGCTAACTTCATTTAAAGAAAATGTCTAAGACCCAAACTTGAATAACCACGACATCCATCAACTGCCCTAAGTAGAGGACAGGAGCAGCACAGGCACTGCCCAGCGCTTCCACTTTGCTAAGAACATCAAAAAAAATGTGCAACTCAAAAGTCAAGGTTTCATAAAGTCACTAATTTTAGTGCTTCATCGGGGCCACCCTTAGGTGAAACTGGCCTTTTTCTCTATTCTTGTGGGTGGCTGCTGGTGAAGACCATGACAACCACTAGTGACTGTCCATGCCATTGCCTTGATCACACTAGCAGTTTTACCGACCAAGTGCTTCTCTGTCACCAGGGCAAAGGCAACACAGGGAAAACAAAGAAAAAAAAAATCCTGGCATTACTGTGAAAATTAGTCAGAACTTCAAAACCTCAAAAAAGGTCCTGTAGATCCCCCAGGAGTCTGCAGACCACACTTTGAGAACTGCTATTTCAGAGGGCAGGAAACCAAAGTAGCTTGAGGATGGGTTTTTACCATTTTGCAATACAATAAGTATATAGATAAACTTAAAACATTTAAGTGTGTCAAAAAAGACCAAAAATGGCAGATTTTTAAAGGATTATTGCTCTCAAATAATAATCAAAAAACAGAAAATACTAACTCTGTGCAAAATTTGGCTCAGCAAGAGGTGGTACCTCTCAGCCAACACAAGAGAAAACCGAGGTTTTCACACATCTGAGGAAGTCATCTGCTGATGAAGTTCAGGAGTTCAGCTACTCCCAGTGTTAATGAATTGGAAGGAAATTTACACAAGGAATCTCAAAAACCAGTAATAACAATGTATCGTTTTTAACTGTTCTCAGAAACCAGGAATAACATGTATCCTTTTTAACTGAGCTCAGATAACAGGAATAACAATGTATTATTTTTAACTTACCTCAGAAAACAGGAATAACAATGTATCACTTTTAAAGGCTAAAGAGCAGTTTTTTTAATCTGGATATTTATTTAGCAATTTTAGCAATGGTTTGGTTTACACACCCATCCAACCAGGAAAACTAATAATTTTGTACTGTTTTCAGTGGCAAAGAGTGAACTAACTGTGTCTGAGTTTCTATTTGGCAGTTCACTAATGAGTTGTCAAATTATACTCTGAAATTCTCTTGCAATGTTATGGTCTCCATGATACACAAATATTCCTCGTATAAAGAAAAGTATCTCCGAATAGTGATGGAGACATAAATGGTTTTCAATAATAAAATACCTCTTGATATCACCCATTAAATTAAAGAGAAGGGCTAGGAATTCAGTGGTAGAGCCTTGGCTAGCATGTGTGAGATCCTGGATTCAACCCCCAGCACCACAATAAGTAAATAAATAATGAATCCCAAGGCAGAAATCCATTAATATCCACAAACTTTTATGAAAGAGACCAGGGAGATGCCGTTCAGCCCTTACCTCCATTCCATCTTGGCATCTCCCTGGCACACGGGAAGGCACCAATGGGCACTTGTTAGTTAATTGAATGAATAAAAGAAGGAAGAAACAAAGCAGATGAGGACAGACCAGTCAGACCTGTCAATAAAGTCTGATTTCTTGAGGACTTGTGAATTTATCTATTTGAAGGGAACCAGAGAGCATACCTCTACCTAAATACAAACCTATTCACAAATGCTGAATTTTTTGAGGTGCCAATTATTTCTAATATTCCCATGAGCTGTGAGAGAGAGGATGCATGACATCGTGCCACTGGATATTCAGGCAAGAGGCATCACCTGCTTTCCTAAGTGCCTCTTCCCTAGAAAAATGAATAATCTTTATCACCGATTACAATTCACCAATGAAATGAGCATGGTACACAGGATCCCAAGTCCAGTAGGGCGTTCACTGCATGGAATGCAATAGAGACGGCACAAGATTTACATGGTGCCCATGGAGCTTCCAAGATTTCAACAAGCTTGAAGAGGAAAGGAAGATGGGCCCTTGAATCTGTTTTAACCCCATCCCCACCCCACCCATGCCATGTGTGGTATCTTTCAAGGGTGGACTTCATGAGGCTTCTAAAACTCCCTCCAGCCATCACTTGTAAGTGGGAAGTAAAAAACTTAACCAAAAACTAAGATTTGGGGATATCTGACAAAATTAAAAGTGATACACATCCAACATATTTTGCAAATCAACTGACGAGTCCCCGTTTTAATAGGTTTGTACTTGACCTTCACTTTCTCTGCCCTAATCACTGAAGGTAAAATGAAATGGATATTTTCACTAAAAATGGACGACATAAGACTATACTCAGACTCTTGACAGATCCTATTGCCTTTTTTTTTTTTTAAATGAATGGATAAAGAAACTGTGGCATATATATACAATGGAATATTATTCTGCCATGAAGAATGATAAAATTATGGCATTTGCAGGCAAATGGATGAAATTGGAGAATATCATGCTAAGTGAGATAAGCCAATCTCAAAAAACTAAAGGACGAATGACCTCACTGATAAGCAGATGAGGACATATAATGGGGGGTGGGAGGGGTTAGCATTAGGGTTAGGGTTAGGTTTAGCGTTAGGGATAATGAGGGTGGTAAGAATGGAGGAAGGAAGGACTGTATAGAGGGAAAAGAGGGGTGGGGGGAAGGGAAAAATAACACAATGAATCAAACAATATTACCCTATGTAAATTTATGATTACACAAATGGTATGCCTTGACTCCATGTAGAAATAGAGAAACAACATGTATCCCATTTGTTTACAATTAAAAAAATTATGTTTAATAAAAAAGATAGGGGTTAAAAAAAAAAAACAAAATTAGAAAACAGATGGTGAGTCTGGGCATTCCTTCCTGGATGATCCCACATACATATACGCACAAACTACGAAGCCTAAGTTGGACTGTAAGTCACTGATGTGGGTGACGCATATTACATGTATTCTCTCATTTTTACAAACTAGTTTTTAAAGTTCAATTTATGATAGTAAAATGTTTGACAACCTCAAAACTGAAATAATGCCCTAAAATGCAGCGGTTTGAATAAATCATACCACTACAAAGGTACTAATTAACCAACAATCAATGACATAGAGTCAACACAATTTCACAGCTAGAAGGTCTTTTTAAACACTGAACAATCAGACTGAAATTCTTTTCCTTCCAAATATTTTTCTTTTTTGCATAATTTTAGTTTATCTGCAAACAACATGTCACCGACCTATAGTTGCCTTTGACAGTCTATTTTGATTACAGAATGTTTTCTAGTAAGACTTTATTATGCTGTATATCATCTATCTACCCAAAAGAGATACAGAAAGTGAATTAGTGTCAATACCAATTTTTATAGTATGTAATTGAGTGTAACCTTCTTGGAGGCGTGGGTAGTTCTAACAACAAATTACATAAAAACTCACATCCTCATCCAGTCCCTTTCAAAAAGATGAATTTCAGCTTTTAAAGTAACAATTTTGAGCTGCTTCTCTATTATCTAAAAAACACAAGTAAAAAATGTATATTCACATTAAAGAGAGACTTTAAATGGTGCTCGAGTGTTTTAATGTTCAAGAATGAACACCATAATCTTTGCCAAGTTAAGAAATTATAATTCTGTTACTGATCCATAAAATGCAGCATTTTAAAAACTAATATGCTAATTTAACTGTAAGGAAGATACCAACTTTTTTCCCCCAGGAAATGCAAAACATTCTTCAGAGTAGCAGAACCACAAAAACTTCAGATGTGAATATGCAAACTCAGTCGAGTCTCAGTCTAGCCCAACTCCTAGCAGAGGTTTGGCTCCAAATAAATACAGGATAGATGGACAGATAAAACCGATGAATAAAAAGATAAATACCATGATTCATAAATTTAACTGATACCTCAACAGGATGCCGAATAGGCAATTAAAAATCAGTTGCACTGAATCTATGCAATGGTGTGAAAATATCAAAACCCAGGCATTTGCTTTCAAAGCAATGATGGCTGTCTGGAGGTCACACAGGAAGACTTCCACAAATGCAGTTTCTTGAAGCGGGATTTCCTGGAAATGAAGTATCCTCTGAAGATAAAGAAGTTGCCAAGAATTCACAGTCTGTTAGCAACAGATGTGAGCTCCTTCTCCAGGTGTGGCCCCCTCTCATCAGGCAGATGCCCCAGGGGATGGCAAAGGGACAGAAAAGAGTGAAAGGAAACGACCCTCTGTTTTGACCTCTCCATTACCAGGTTCCAACCCCCTGAAGCAATGAGTCCAAACTGATTGATCCAACTACCATTTTACTTCGGCACAACAGTCACATCCACCAACATCTTTTTTAGGCAGTGCTTTATGAAGCTGCCTGGACAGCAATTTTCTGCCTCACCATGGACTCCTGGCAAGAGAAGCTGCATGTTTTCCAGGCATGATAGAGAAAGTGATCATTAGCCACCTGGGAACTGGTTTTATTTTGGATTCCAACCATACTCTTCGGTGACCTAGAAGAGCCTCTTGTTCACGGACTGTGGTCAGCATCCATACAACGGGGATATTTTTACAAAGACCTTGAAGAGTATCCACTGAAACTTTCTTTTCAGAGTAACTCAGTAAAGAACCTAAACCCATAAAGAAATCACATTTTAAATTCAAAGTTGTCTCTTTTGTTGTTGTTGTTCACTTTCTTAATGGGAGACCTACAGTCAAAATGAGCAAGAAATCCATGTACTGAAAGCCAGAGGGAAATCTCTGTTATTCTGTTTTCTTAGACATTTTCTTAGACATCTATAGTCAGAGTTTCTGGGTGTGTTTGGCAACTGGCAATCACACTGATGGGCTGCTGCCGGCGCCCATCACTCACCCCACAACATAGGACAGAACGGACTGGGGCTGGCATTCGAATCTGACAGCTAGCTGGAGAGGAGAGAAGGAAGACATATTCTATATTTCTTTTTTTCCATGAAGAGGTAATAATAATGTATTCCACTCTTTCTCCACACCAACCGAATAATTGCCTATAGGAAGCCCCTGAAGCCCACTAATAGGAACACAGCCATAGGAAACCTGGCAGAATTCAAACCACCATATTCTCCTACCAGCACTTGACTTTTCCAAGTTAAAAAAAATATATATATATATTAGTAATTTTACTATATATATATTACTAATGAAGAGCACAGGGAGCCATCTGCCAAGAACTTTCAACCTTCTCCCCTGGGGGCACCAGTTCCTATTGAGAAGGACTAATTTTACATGTAAAGAAACAGGGATCGAATTACTGGATTCCAAGCCCTTGGAGAAGTATGCTAGTCTACCAAGAACTTCCAATTCTAAAGCCAACTAAATCTTTAAATATCTACACTGTGAAATTCAAATAGCAATTACACATAGGGTTGGGTTCCCCCCCACCACCCTATTATTCATGAATATGAAGTAACAGAAAACTGATGTGGAAGATGGAACGATGACACTAAGTAAAGGAAGATGTTTTCCATGTGAAGCGACAGCAGGACCCAATCCAGAAAGCATCACAGGAGAGGGGCCGAGTCACGTGGTAAACCCTAAGGAAGCAGGGCAATCCTGCTGGCCTCCAGTCCCGGCTCAACAGCACCAAGCCTACACACACCTACCACTTTAAGAAAACTAGAAGCGAGCAGCAGTGGAGCGCGGGAATCACAGCATAGGGACAGGCTCTCCGCTGCGGACTCCTCAGAGCCCCACGCCGCTCTTCGCCCCATTCCTCTTGGTCTGCAATCCCTGGAGAGTGCCTGCTGTGCTCTGCCTGGCGAAGTGAGCAGGGGCCATCGTGGGGACTGTGGCCATTCTCTGCTGATCAGAGAAAAGTGGGGACAGGCCAAAATCCCAGGAAGAGGGGTTTCAACCACACCAAGACGACCCTGCAGCTTATGCAGTATTTGGGTGGTGAAGACGAAGGGGCTCCAGCAACTTTTGACCATTGTGGTCACTAAGGACTTAGGACAAACTTGAGGCTAACTTCCTGTTGCCTGCAAAGTGTGACCCGCCAAAAATAAAAGATGAACAAGAACCAAACAGAGACACACACTATGAATATGACACAGTCACGCTTGGCACACTGGGCAGCATAATGTATTATCAAAGAAAGCTCCCCACACCCCGCACCTCCCCAGCCTGCAGCTACCAGGATTACATGAAAGCTGACCAGAGAAGATCTCCTGCAGAGGTTTTTCCAGTAAGACAAAGTGAAGACGACCATCAAGTATTTCCTGGGCATCTTCCAGCACGTCCTGTGCAGGATACAGTCACCCCGTACAGTGACAGTCATTCCTGTCCTTCCAGGAACCCTTCGTGTGAGTGCTCAGAGACTGGGGAGCTCCGACTGAGGATCAGGGTAAATAACAAATCTGGTGCTTGACTTCAGCCTTGCTTCTTAAGATACAAAATGAACAGCCAGTTGGTTTTTGAATTTCTCTTCTCCTCCAGTATTATGAAGGCTAGGTAACTTGGGAAAATCTATAGCGGGGCCTTAACCCATAGAGCATAAGCAAAGGACTCATCCCTGGAATATGTCTCCTTTCCCATTTGAATAACTGAAATGCAACATGAACAAAAAGTAAAAAAAATAAGACAATCTGCTGGATTCACTAAAAAGTAATGCTTACTTACTCAAATTTATAATGCCCCATTTCTCCATGCATTTCATTTAAACCTCTGATTTCTTTTAAATAACATCACTATTGAAAACTAACATTATGCTGCAAAGCTCTATTACTTGAATTGTTCATAAATGGATTTACGGCTGCCGCTGAGTCCTCTGAAAGACTGTATTGTATGCATCCTCCCTCCATCTCCCCAAGAGCATTCATAAAGATAGTCCTACACCTACATTTGCCCTCCTGCAGAAAGCTGGGTATTTATACCTGGAAAAAAAAAAAAAAAAAAACCAACTTTCACTTAAATTGCTTTAATGGGTTCTAAGTAAAACACTACTCCCAATAATTTATTTTTCCATTTGATTGGCCAAGGATTTGAATTATAGCTCACAGGGTAAGTTCGTAAATAAACAGTGCTAGCATTTGGGCATTATAATGCCACATGAGTTTGGAATTTCTATTTGCCTGTTACTGAAGGACCCTGAACACTGCAGAGCTGTGCTGGTGTGTCAGTTGTCTCACCTAGTCATCTTCTTATCTCCCCAAAGAATTCAGCGTCAGGACTAAGATCTCTTTTGCAGGCTCCACTGACATGTAGACTTGTTTCAGAGGGTAGGACAGCTTCTTCAGCTTTGCAAACTTCTGACATTAAACCATGTTGCAATGATTTCAGAATGTCTCCCAGGTATGATTTCTCAACACACATCATCAATAAATATGTAATGCATGCTATTGTGTAAGTTGCAAGACTGTTAATGTTTTCATCATCCTCCCTTTGAGCAGGATAGCAGTGAAAGTAAATAAATCTCAAAACAATACTTTAATATCTGTCTACAACTACAAGAAAACTTGATGTGGTAGGTAAACCAGAGATGGTCTTCATAGTCATTAAGATAGCTACTGCCAAAATGAAAAAAAAAAAAAAAAAAACAGAAAATGACAAGTATTGGCAAAGATGCATAGAAACTGAAACTCTGGTGCATTGTTGCTGACACTGTAAAATGTCATAAGCACAAGAGGAAAAAGTCCCAGAGGCTCCTGAAAATTAAGAATGGAACCACCAAATGATACAGCAGTCCCACTTCTGGGTACCTATCCAAAAGACCTGACCTCTCAGAGAGGTAAGCTTCACGCCCATGTTCACAGCAGTAAGACTCACAACAGCCAAGACACCGTCAACAGAAGGAGTAAAATGCAGTCTGCACATATAAAGGAACGTGGTTCAGCCTTAGAGGGAAAGGACATCTGGCCACTGCTACCACACAGGGATACCTGGAAGAGACCAGGCTCAGCGACACATGCCAGTCATAAAGACACCTACTGTATGATCCCACTTGCAAGAGAGGGTCTTTAAAGTAGTCAAACTGATAGAAACAGAAAGTAGAGTTGGGGGTGGCCAGGGCCAGGAGGGGGAAATGGGAAGCTGTTATTTAATGGGCGTGGAGTTTCAGTTTTGCAAGATGAAAGAAAGTTCCCAAGTTGGGGTTCACAAACCCTGACTATATTTACCACCACTGAACTGTATGCTTAAAGATGATTATGATGGTGAATTTTTATGTTAGATGCCATTTCTGAAAAAAATAAAAATTTAACAAACATTTTAAAAGGAGCACCCAACATTTCATTTACTGCTTTAAAGGAATTATGATGGGGGTGTTACAAGACTCTTATTCTTATAAAACTCATGACAATTCCCCATGAAAATGCTGCTGACAAGCAGTTCCTCGGTACCCGTACCATCATTCCTGGGCTTTTCCACAAACAGCCCGTAGATTCATCTCTAAATTGGGTCTTAATCTACGCAAGAAAATACAGAACCAGTAAGCACAAAAATTGAGCATTAAATAAAATTAAGTCTCTGGAAAGAGAACAAGTTTGATTTTTAAAGTAAACATCATCATTCTGTCTGCCCAGTGCACTAAAGTCTCTGGAAGCTTTTAACAGCAGCAGGACCCTAATTGCATAACCTTGTTTTCAATGAGTGGATGAAATTATGCTATAATTTTTCTTATTAAAAGAACATAACCAGTAGAGAGATGCCACCCACCTCCCCATTATCCATCTGCCTTCCCCGTTGGTTAGGTAAGATGCGATGGCTCTCTCTGCCCACCCCAGTACCGACGCTTACCCTCCACAGGGGGCGCACTCCCGATGCAATTTGCTTCCTGGTGGCCTGATTACACCACGTGACTTCCAGCTTCCAGTCCTGCAGCTGCTTGGGGAACTTTCCTCCCCATCCCATTTCTCTCCACACCCACACTTCTTCCTCATTCCAATCAATTCCGATCTTATATGTACTTATCTTTTTCAGCCAATCTTTCAAGTCAGTCCAACACCACTTTTTTCTTCTACAACAAAGCCCAGTCCCCTCTTCACTTGGAAGAGGTGGTTGGGGTTGGAAATCACAGTACAACTACTACCTGGTTTCCTCAGTTTCCCTGTGTGGGTTTAAGTCACTCTGCATATGGCAGATAGAGAGAAGCTCTGGGCTGGAATCATAATGTCACCTGTCACTCTGGTCTCATTCTGCTTCATTTCCCTCCAGTTCTCAAGGACTTTTAAACGTGCGCTCTAGAGTCAATTCGATTCCCGGTTTTGCCCATTCCCAGCTGTGTGACTCCATGGTAACTATCTAAACAGTCTAAGGTTTAATTGTATCATCAATAAAGTGCAGAAAATAATAGTACTTGCCATATATGTTGGTGTAAGAATTAATCATGGAAAGAAAAGTGCTGAGGTCCACATGCTGGTTCAGGCTGAGACAGGCTGTGAGCAATGGTAAGTAGCGGGCAGCTGTGTCGAGGAGGAAGATACAATGGCTCTAATCCTTTGGAGTTTAGGCAATGTCACTGGGCCTTATTCTGAGAAGCCCTGGCTTCTGCACAGGCCACAGGGAAAAGTTGCAAACGCAGAGTCAGACTACAGTGGTGTCCTCGGAGGCATGCATCCATGTGCATCATGAATAAAGATGCTAACAATAAGCCTTCTGGGGTGGGTCAGACTCTCCACGACAGACTGCAGTTTGCATGTCTTGAAGTGACCACACATCTCTGGAGTATGTTGATGGTTTCGTGTCTTCAGCAGGAAGAGTTTTTATCACAAACCCAGTGCTGAACTTAGCTCAGTTGGGGAAAAAAAAAAAAAAGAACAAAGCAACGAAATCCGCCTGTGCCCACACACCCGGCATCCCTCAGTTATCCTCAGAAAAACACTACTAGCTCCCTAACAGCCCAGGACAGGCCAAAAGGAAAGTGTTAATGTATTACTTTGTCTTCCTTATTTTTAAAGTCCAGTAACCAAAATGACATGGTTATCACCTATCAAATTAATAAACTCCCTTAAAATTCCAAGTCCCAGCACGGGCTGGACTCAGCCAAGAAAGGCACCTGCAGACTGAGGGCAAGAATGTCAACTTGTGCTCTGTTTTCTAAAGAGTAACTGGGCAGCACATACCACAAGCCCTACAAAAAGGCCTATACTGTTTGACCCCAAAATTTTGCTTTCTAGTAATTTCTACCACAGTAACTAAATATGCATAAAAATATCTAAGTAGAAGGATGTTCAAGCCAGAGCTACTTATCATGAAAAATGGGGAGAGGGGGGAGAACAGAGGATCAATTAAATAAATGACAAAGCCTGGTATGGTGGCACATGCCTGCAGTCCTAGTGACTTGGGAGGTTGAAGTGGGAGAATCACTTGAGTCCATAAATTTGAGACCGGCCTGAGCAATAAAATGACCCCATCTTAGAAAAATTTCATGAGAATATTCTCCATCCATTTTTAGTATGCCTTCTTATTTAAGAACATAATCAAAAGTGTAAAAGAGCAGGGTAAAACTACATAAAAATTGCATTATAAAGTAGATACCTAGAACTACTGGGAAAGAGAATGAGAGGAAATGAGATTCTGGATGATTTCCTCTCTGTTACAAGTGGGCACCAAGGAGCATGTATTACTTTTACATAGGAAAGAAGGGGAGGGTGAATTTTTTTTAAGAGGTTCACCTTGTATCTGTGAACAGTTTCTGCCAAACCCCTTCCCAGGGCCCTAATTTTCACATACACAAAACACTCCAGTATTTTCCAAGACCTCCTTCATAAATTGACTCTAAAGCAACTCCTTGGATTTGCAATTGAACCCAAAAAACTCAGATGGAAATTATTTTTCATTCCATGCAACAAGCAGCCTTTCACCCAGCCAGGAGACTCCTAGTAGGTGGGAGAAGAACTATACTTAGTAACTATATCCTTACGTTAAAAATTAATAGCTAACATATTCAACAAAACAGCAGTTTAAACCTGTATTGAAATCATACTAAAAACAGCTCTGCTCCTGTGCCAATTATCTTTCCCAGTGGGAGACTTTCAGGTTCAACATGAAGTTGGTGGAGTTTTTTCTCATCATTAAGGAACAGAGTGGGAAAGAAGAAATCTACAACACCAACTTTCCGGTATAGGAAAATCAGATACCTGATAGAACATGACCCCCAGGAAATCCCAAAACATCTTCTCAAGGATTACAACAGACTCTCCACTGTTAGTTCTTCTTATGGACTGTCCTTGGAGTGCCCCTCCCATTCAGCAATTTCCACAGCAAGACTGCTGTATGTGTTGTGTTTGATTTATTTATTGAGGGTGCTGGGGATCAAACCCAGGGCCTCGTGCATGGTAGACAAGCACTCTTCCAACTGAGCTACACCCTCAGCACCAGAATGAATGGTTTTGATCAGTTGAAATATGGATAAAAACAACAATGTTGTAGGAGCATATCAGCAATCAATACAAAACAAATGCATTAGCAGTAGCAACTGCTCCTTGTTATCGGTTGATAGAGCTTTAAGAGAAGACCACGCCAACCAGTGGTCATCTCTGATCACTTTGCTACCACCCCCCACCCTCACTAAGCCTGCACTATCCAAAAACCACTAGTCAAGTGTGCCTACTGAGTGCTTGAAATTCATCTACTCTAAACCAAGATTGCTTCAGGCATAAGGCACACACCAGATTTAGAAGACTGGATGCCAAGAACATTAATGCAAACTATTTCCTTTTTATATTGATTACATATTATGATAACATTATGATACATTTGATGACATTAAAATGTATTATTTAAATTAGCTTTCCTTGTTTCTTCTTGCTTTTTATAGTGCTGCTTCTAGAAAATATACGATTCAATGCACTGTCTTGCTGAAGCCCACTGTTATGCCATCGCATTGTCAATCTTCTTTGGAGCAGGTGTCACCAACTGAAATGACCCTGTCTGCTTCTGGGGGTTCACTTACCCACCCTGGCTCTCCCCCCACCAAACAGAAGCCCCATTAGAACAGGGCATGGCCACCTTGTGCACAAATACTCAGCACCTACAACTCAGCCGGTGTCCCTGGTGCCAGGCGGAGATTATGAATGAAAGACCACAAATAAATGACCAGACCGACATTAGTAATGCTCACGCCACACAGACCACACCCTCCCAATACCTGGGTTGTAAATCTTCCCTTTCAAATGTGTTCCGACTTTCTCCCTGAATGTCTCCACTTTCCCCTGCGGGTCCCAGGATGAGTTTGTGTTGAATGTGGGGAGCAGAGGTCTCCTTTCTGGGGCTTCTCCCTTACAGCCTCTGGTCCCCAACTCAGCGTCACTCAAACTGGCCCACTAAAATCCCCCAATGGCCTCTCACCCCCATGGTACCAAACATGCATGCTCTGCGGCTCCACGTGCCCTTATCAGAGTATGCACCTCTGCAGATGTCTGGCTGGCACTGGAGGGTCTTCATCATTTGAAAAGCCAGCCCCCATGCCAGCATGGCCCACTGCTCAGGCCTGAGTTGGACAGCTGCAGGGCAGCTTCCACCAGCTCTAACGCAGAGCTGGCCACAGGCCACATCACAACCCTGGGCAACACCTGTACTCTACATAAACTCAGACTTGGGGACCTCAAGCTCAAACCAGTCCATGCCTGGAACTAGTGGGCCCCTTCCTGTCCATTAGAGCCAGTCTGTAGTAAACAGCGGGTGTGTTTCTGTTTTGGTTTTAGATGTGTCTACTTAATTGAGACAGTTGCAAATTTGATCTGTGTGTGTGTGTGTGTCTAGGAGAAGCATATCACTGAGGTAGCAAATGCCAGTGTCTGACACACAGACAGGCCCACAACCAGAGGAAGGAAGTAACTGGAAGCTGGGAGAGCACCTAGGTGGGTTCTCAGTCACTACCTTGCACATCCCCTTCTCCAGTCCTGCCATACACTTCCCCAGGAAGTCACCTGTCAGAATGCCAAACAGAACCCAAAAGTGGTTCATCCTCCTGGACTCAGGAGGAGATCATAAAAGCCAAAACCAACGCCGGGATTTGCTCAGGGTGACCCCACTGTGCCCCATGCTCTAAAAACTCACGGGTTTAAATTTGGAATCATCTCCATCTCACACAAGCTGTTATTTCTGCCCAAACCAATATTTAATATTTATTTTATATAACACCACTATTTAGCCAACAAAATGCCTAAGAGGCCTGCAAAATGCCTAAGTGCCTTTCTCTTGCTCACCGGTCCAGGGAGTATGATATTTGCTTAAACCCAGATGCTTCTAGATACTGGAAAGTGTACCCTGTCCCCCAAATGCTTCAGAGGTGGCCTTTCAGCTGTTTTTAAATTTAGCAAAACCCTTCATTATATGGTAGAAATAGCTAAAGTTCTGACTACTTGGAACGGCCTACATTTCCTTTTATTTATGGATGCATAGAATTCTTAAGCGTAATTACAAAATTAAGCCACTGCTATTATTAAGATGCAAAAGTTGGATTTGCTTGTCGCTCCAAGTCACTGAACTTCCATAAGCATTTTGCAGAGCAAGGAGACCCCGCTGACTAAACACTTCCCTGGTCCACACAGCCCCCTGCACATTAATAAACCTCCTCATGAATACAAGCAAAATTAAAGGCACTTTTTCAATGATAGCCCCTGAGAGGCTACGGAAATAATAAGTGTGGTTAGTACAAAACCACAGAGGAATCATAAAAGCAAAAACTCCAAATATGGTAACGTTGAACGAGGCCTCCAGAAGGTAGTAAGCTCTTTTTGAAAGACTGTACCTTTTCCCTGTTGTTGAAACTTTAGACACGGATACTGTAAACTGGTGTCTGTGCACAGGGCTCAGCTCAGATGTTACCTTCTCTAAGAAACCAGGTCTAATTCTCCAGCCTTTTGAAAAGTATCTCTCCTGAGCTCTGCGCTCCCAAAACACTAAGTCCCTCCACAGCAACACTTTCCAAAGACGGAAAGAGTTATGAGTGAAATGCCTGCTTTCAGATGATTTAGCCGAAGAGGAGGATGTGCGTATGCATGTGAGTGTGTGTGCATGTGTGTGCACACGCATGTGGGGTGAGAGGTGAATGGAGCAGGTGCTCAGGCTAACACCTGGTCGCTCCTGACCCAGGGATGTGACTAGTCCCTGCACTGTACTCTCAACTTTTCCACTGGTTTGAAAGTTTTCAAAAGTAACATTTTTTTTTTAATGAAATAACACAAGTTGGTGCTCAGTTACTGATCATTCAATAAAGTAAGGAACTGCAGTGGTCGTTTGTCCTAGTGATTAACGCGCTCCTCCTACCACAGCTCACAAAGCTCATTCCAGGACTCTCACACCCAGGTGACTGACACAGGGCCAATGGGCGGGAAGTGGAAAACACCTGGAGGTCCTGTCAGTATTCTTAATTTGAAAATAAGTCCACTGGATGTTTCAAGCAGGAAATCCCTTTTTGCCCCAGGCAGAGATTCTACCATTAGACTTCAGCAGAGTCTGATTTCATCTCTGAGGCACCTGGGGTGGCCAAGTTCCCTGTGCCAGCCAGATGTGATTCCTCGTTTTTTGCAAGCTCATGGCTCCCTGGGACTGGCTTCTGCCTTGTCTGACTGGTCCTTCGGGCAAGGGTGAGGCCAGCCTCCTTGGGCCCTCCCTTTCCAAGGCTGGGTGGTGGAGTTGCCTACCTGCCTCCTCATAGAGAATAAGTGCCCATAGGTTGGGCATATTACACTTCAAGTCTCAACCACGGGAGAAGCCCACAGAAGTGTCTGCGAAACTTCTTTTGGGGACCCCCTACAGCAGTCATCTGAACAAGAAATGGCTGAGGTTCTGCTCAGGACTGAAGGTGAGTTGCAGCCCTAAGAACATCAACTTGATGATCACAGGAAATTCTGAAATCAAAATTCACAGCATTTCCCCTCCCCCTCCGCAGAATCACTGCAGATGATGGTGCGGGGGCAGGGGGGGAGGGTGTCTGTGGAAACGATTTGGCCTTTCTTTTTAGATAAAATGCAGTGTTCCTTAAAAAAACAAAAAGCTGAGTGGGAGCTGGCTGTATGTTCTTCCTTTCTCTCCTCCTATTTGGCTCTGTTGGCTCAAGGATGTATTTTTCTTTAGAAAATTATTTCATACAACCCAATTTTGGCTATTGTAGTCCAAGGAGACTAAGAATACAAAACTATTAACATGAACATTTATATTATCACATGCATCCCAGATACAGGAAATACACACACACACACACACACACACACACACACACACACACACACACACACATATATCTTATAAAATAACCCATCCTCCATGATTTTATGTTGTTCCAAGCAACTTGCTTACACTGGGAGTATTTACAAGTGGGTAAGCCAGCATCTGTGTGCATCTTACATGGGTAAATTCCTTCCATCTCCTGTGAAAGAACATTAGGAATGTGTGGAAGCATGATACCGATGAGAAGATAACCTAACATTTCGAACAACAATCACTTTCTTTTTTGTTTTTATTACTGCATCGTGGTTCAGACATAGTAATGGGGTTTGTTTTGACCTATTCACAAGTGCATATGGTGTGGTTGGCTGCACTTCGATCCCCAGTACGTCCTTCTCCCCTCGCCACCTCCCTTCCTCTGATCCTCACCTTCTACTCCACTGGTCTTCCTTCTATTTAACTGCACGTTTTAGTTTTGCACGAAACTGGAACGCACCGTGACATATTCATGCAGACACACACGCAGGGCAACGGCGCTCCTCCATTCTCCGCCTTCCCGCCTCCCCTCTCTCCCCCTTGGTCCACTGCCTTGCCTCTACAGCTCTCCCTTCTGGTTTCACGAGGTCCCCTTTTTTTTTGGTTCCTTTTCTCTCTCTAGTTTCTGCAAATGGCAGAAAACATTCGACTCCTGACTTTTTGAGTCTGGCTTATTTCACCTAGCATGAGGTTCTCCAGCTTCATCCACTTAAGGGCAAATGATAAATTTCATTCTTTACAGCTGAGGAGAACTCCACTGTGTACATACACCATGTTTTCTTTGTCCATTTGTCTTTAATTTTTAAAATTTGTTCTAATTCATTATACATGACAGAATGCAATTATGCACTTTGACACATCATACATAAATGGAGTGTAATCTCTCATTTTTCTGATTGTACATATTGTAGGATCACATCGGTCATGCAGTCATATGTGTACACGGGGTAATCATGTCTATTTCACTCTACTATCCTTCCTACTCCTACACCCCTTCCCCTCCCTTCCCTCCCCTCTACCCCATTTGTCTATGATGGATAACTGAGCAGGTTCCATAACTTGGCTACTGTGGATTGTGCTGCTATAAACAATGATACATATATCACTACAGTGTGCCGATTTTAGTTCTTTTGGATAAATACCAACGAGTAGGAGGCTGAATCCTATGACGGCTTCATTCCTAGTCTTTTGAGGAATCTCCAAAATGCTTTTCAAAGTGGTTGCACTAGCTGGCAGTCCTACCCACAATTGGTAAGCATACCTTTTCCCCATATTTTCTCCAGGAATTACTGTTATTTGAATTTTTGAACCACTTGCAAACTCATCAGCCCAGTTCACAAAAGGTAGTGCCCCTTGGTCAAGATGGGTAAAGCGGCAGTCTCCGGGTTCACCCAGCTCCACGGCACCAAGGGTATGCAGACTCACTCACAGTCAACCAGCGGGGCTCAGGGAGACATCAAGGACATCAACCATGATGCAAAAAATTGATGCGGGCCATCAGGTACTACCTGATTTTTTTTTTTTTTTTTTTTTTTTTTAAATACACAGCAGGTTCCCTTTACCTGAGGGGGATATGTTCCAAGACTCCCAGTGGCTGTCCAGGACAATAGGTAATGCCACACCCTTTACTGTTTTTTTCTACCCACACATACCTATGATAAAGTTGAACATAAGGTCTCAGCAACTTCAACATGTTTTTTCTTTCCTTCCTTATAAAGATGAGAATGTTCACCTTTTCGCTTAAAGCGAACATTTTATGGCTTCTCTCTGCCATATTCAAATTGCCAGCATCACTCCTCCCACAGTTCAGGATCATTATTAAGTAAAATAAGGGTTATTTGAATACTAGCACCACGCCGCCATCCCAGTGGATCTGATAACTGATGGGTAGGTGACACACAGCACGGGCCGCTGGACTCAGGGATGATTGACACCTGGTCAGTATGACACGAGATCTCATCACACCACTTAGAACTGTTTATCTCTGGAATTCTCCATTTGATATTTTTGAACCACAGTTGACTGTGGATAACAAAGCCTGGAGAGGGGAAATTACTGTGCATGGTCTCATTCCTTACCACAATCCCACAACCGTGTTCATCAGCACGGGAGGGTACTGGGACAGAGGCCACTCAGGCCACAGAGCTGGAGACCCCCAAGTCTAACCAAACATGTGCCCCTGGGCAAGTCCCCCCAGCCCAGGGTCTCAGGCCTGTGTGTGCAGGACATGCACTACCCCACAGTGCGGACCTACACACAGCCTCCACGGCTTGCGGACCCCCTTAACTTCCTGTGCATTTTTGCATGTACATTTTTCTAGGGAAAGGGCTGCCGCTTTCTCCAAATTCTCCAAGAGCACTGTGACCAATAAGAGGTAAATGTCAACTGACGCAAGTAGTATCTCAAAGATCCAATCTGGCTCCAAAATTCCTTATCTACAAAACAATGAGAGCGTGTCTGATTCTATGAAAAACTCAGAACTTCACTTCCTCCCTGCTCTCCCCACCTCCACATCCTCATCATGTCATGACGCCCTCAGGGAAGTTACTGTCAGGGCCCCTCAGCCAGGTCCAGCCCAGGGTCTCAGTAAGTGTGCCTGATCCCCACTCCGTGGCTCCTACCCCGCCTTAATCCCTGACCCAGGTTTTCTGCTCCACTTTCTTAAAATTGAGATACTTCTTTAAAAAAGCAATAACCATGCACACCAAGAAAGGGGGCTGCCAACAGGGAGACAAAGGTCTCAGCATCTCAGAAGGGAAACAGCTGGGAAAGGGGTCTGGGCGCCACGATTACACTGAGCAGAAACACTACCCAAGGTGAGCAGGTAGCAATCTGGAAAATCCCCAGCACAAGCGGCCACACTGAGGACCGCGAGCTGGCTTTCTCTGGCTTCCTGTCCACCTCCTGGGGTTCCTTCTCAGTGAGCTACTAAGCTGATGTACCAGCTGTGGGGTTCCCATGGGGAGCAGGCAGGAGTTCAGTTGGGAGCTCCACAGGTAAGAGCAAACCTGGGGATCTTTGAAGAGAGGCTAAGGACACTGCAAGCAAGTGAGAGCCCAGCCCATGAAGCCACTCTCCCAATGACCCTTAACCCTGCAGGAAGGCAGAATCAAAGTCCCCTCTTACTGATCTATTAGGAGCCTAGACAAAAAGGAGAGAGGGGACGGGACAGGGGTTGCGACTCAGTGGTAGAGCACTTGCCTCAGCACCACATAACAAGTAAAATAAAGGCATTCTGTCCATCTACAACTACAAAAAAGAATCTTTAAAAAGAGGAGAGAGGTGACCAAGTCCAGGAGACAGAAGCTCTCCCAGGATGCTGGTGCCTTGGCTTTGCTAAGAGCCCCTGGGCTGCCTGCCCTCACCATCCGCTCCTTCTGGTTCTCCTTCGCAGTAGGGATGGCCAGCTTTTAGACTTGTCCTGACCCCGTGGCAGATCTTGCCTCAGCTCTACTGCATGAAGAAACCAAGTTTTCTGCTCACACGGCTGCTCCACTGTTATTCATCAATCCAAGATGACACCACTAACTTCAACCCGGTGTTCCTCCTCCATGTGCCCTCTCACCCTCCCCACTGGAAAGGAGTTAACCTAGGAATGTCAACCATCCAGACATCTTTCAACACTGTTCATCAAGCAGGATGGACCTGCCTGGATGCAAACGGCAAGCAACATGAAACATGCCGAAGGAACCCTTACCCTCTTGCACACATTTTATTTAAACGAGGGAGAAAATTTCAACCAGAGTGAAGACCATTGGAAATCTACATTTTTGTCAGTTCCTCCAAGGGAGGTGCACTTATTTTTCACGCAAGCATTTCATATGACATGTCACTATGTACTAAGGTCAAGAGTAGATGTAAGCAGAAGGAAGTAATGGAAGAACATACTTGTTTTCAAGTCTATGTTTAACGAAACTTTTTGGAGATCAAAAATTTAATTATGAGTAGAAGGGTCAACTTGGTACATTGGCATAGGGAACACCCATCGAAGTTTTAAGTGAACATTTTTAGATTTTTTTTTTTTTAGTTGTAGATGGACACAATACCTTTATTTCTTTTCATGTGGTGCTGAGGATCAAACCCAGTGCCTCACACATGCTAGACAAATACTCTACCACTGAGCTACAACGCCAGTCCCTAAGTGTACATTTTTTGAACTGACAATCCAGCAGTTCTGCTTCTGGCGGTTAAAAAAAAAAATTTTTTTTTAACTAACATACTCCAGTGTGCAAAGAAAAAAGCAGAGAGCTAATCTAATGATTACTGAATATTCGCCTTGTCCCAGGCAGTATTCCAAGGACCTCATTTGTACATTAGCTATTCTATTCCACATATCCATCCTATGAAGTAATTGGGTCACCCTTAGTTCACAGTAGGGAAACTGTGACAGGAGAAATAAAGCAACTTTATCACCAAAGAGCTAGCAATGAGTAGAGCCAGAATTCGAACCCACGAAGCCTGAAGGTGTTCACTGCAACTCTGCTTAAAAAGGCAGCAGAACACAGCATGTCAGGTCAATGCCTGTCGATAGGGAACTGCTAAAATTAAAATCACGGTCCATACACACAAGGAAACACTTCAAAATGATTGCAAAGTCAGTTGTGTCTCTATGTGCAGATGTGGAACAAGGTCCAACATTGATATTGTTAGTGAAACAGAGTGAGTTGTAGAACTGTGGAACATTGTGTTTTGAGATAGGTTAAAACAAAAACAAACAAAAAAGAGTAAGATGGAGGCAGAGAAAGGTCTGAAGCAACACTCAGGAAGAAATCCACCGGAGACCTCAAAGGTAGCTACTTCTGCACAATGTGTCCATGGGAAAGGGAACTTTTTTATTTTTTAATTTTTTTTTTTAAGTTTTTGTCTCTTTGAAATTTCTATCATGAGAATGCATTAATTTTATGTTTTAAAGTGTTATTTACAGAAAAGAGGACAAGTTGATCACTGATACCAGAAGGAGGAACAGAACTTTGGGCTTCACATTACCCATGGCTGGCTGGAGGAGAAGGCCAATACTTCAGAAACACAGAACCGAAGTCAGCCCACAAGTAGGCACGGTCGATTTAAAAGTCATTCCAGGTAAAAGGCTGGGACGGACACCTGATTCTCATGAAGATGACCAAGAAGTACTGCCCTTAAATATCTTCTACAGCAAATATGAAACCATCAGAGCCACTGGAGTGCTTGATTCCAGCTTCTCTTTCCTATTTTAAACTCTAGGCTGATGGGCTGAGCCAGACAGCAGTAAAGCCTCCAGGGAAGGACGTAAAAGAAGGAACTGACCACGTTCAGTGTTTGCCAGGGACAGTATGGGCCCTGCCTGCTGCCCCAATGGGACCATATATTACAAGGTCACCAGACCCAGGTGAGCAAACCCTACCCTCCAGACACAGCAAAACTGCTCCATAATTCGGCAGGATACTGCTGTGGAAGAAGCAAGTTTGAAAGAAAGAAGAAAGCAGGAGAGTCTGGAAAACCCCAGTTCTGGCACTTACTGAGACAGACTCAGTATTCAGACAAAGCAATTTAAGATGCCGAAAGAACCAAAAGAGTAAGAGGGTCGTTTTCAAACGCACATGATTTATTTACACCATGTGGAAGGGTTTCCGCTAAGGAAGAACAAACACCAGAAAACACAATATGGAATCATGGTTAATGTTCTATTCAGAAAAGGACCAAATCTTCAAAAATCAGAATTTTTATCTATACCCCCTTGGATTTGCGATTCTATTAAAATGTATGAGAAAAATCACTGCTTTTAACAATAACAAACTTCTAAAGCCCTATCCTCAGACAAATCACTATTCCATGAAACAGGCTCACTACTGAAAAAAGTGCTGTAATGGGGGGGGTTAATTCCTGATCAAGGCTTTAATGTCCAATAAATCATATCTGAGGCCAACAAGACATCCAAAGGTAGCCTTCAACTCTAACCTTCTGTCATCGTTGTGGTAGGAAATTATGCTCTACACCCTACAGTGTGGATGCAAATCCACTCATTCCTATTTAACACATTTATTGGCTATTCTATGTCCCAAACACATGCACGTATATATGAAATGCTGAAGAGTGCTAGGTGCCCATAAAATACACAAATAGTTCAGCAAAAACAGGAAAGAGAGACGAAGCCCCGACACCTAAATACATTTTTTACTGTAACTTCAACTTCCATTTTACTTTGGTTCTTAGAATCTGACAGGATTTTCCATGATGCTTTGGATGATTCCAGTTCTTTCAAAAGTCCTCCAAGAAGTTGAAATGACAACTTATTTTTGTGATAAATGTCTTTGTAGTAAGCACAGGTAATATCCTACCGCTCTAGGTTTCTTCTCTTATTAAGCCTCATTGAATAGAAAGAGATGGTTTTATAATGGCTTCTGGTGATTCCAGTGAAAATTTTAAGGACAATGTTTCTCCTACAGAAAAGATTACTAATCATTTTGCCTACTGAATTACTCAAAATATAAGATCCCTCTCCCCAATAACCTTAATGCTTTACTCTGGCACAAACACAGGCCAGCAGAAACACAGGTCAGCACAAAGTCTATGTATTTCTGCTGACATGAAATTAGTGCCATGCCTTTGGGAAGTAAATTGGAAATATTTGCTAAGAACCATAAAAAATTCACCCCTTCCTTAAGAGAAAACAATATCAATACTTATGAACCCTACCCTTAATACTTGGAAATTCAGAAAAGTCAAATGTGCAAATCTGTTCATGATCAGTCATTCACAATAGCAGTAAAATAGAATATTACAGTTCAGTCAAGAAACATGGGTTGCATAATTTTGAAGATAATACAATGGCCTTTTTAATTAGGACATGATACTTGATTAAGAGATCTGGATAGAAAAGCTATGTAATTATGTGTAATGCAAATAAAAAATGAAAGGATTACAGCAACAGAACACAATTAGGGGGTGGAATTATTACTGTTCAGGGGAGATGAATGCAGGACAGCTCTGCCTCAGCACTACTGGCTTCTGGGGGTCTGTCCTGCACAATCAAGGTGCAGAGCAGCACCTAACCTCTACCAGTAGCTGAAAGGAACACCTTGAGCACCAGCTGTGCAATCAGAAATGTCTCCTCCAGGCAGCATCAATCCACTCCCATTGGGAACCACTAGGACGACCTTGGGCTTGTCATCAGCAGCCTTCCGTCAGGTGAATTCATGACATTGGTGGATCCTCCACTCAACAAAGTCACCCTGCTCCCCTCAACCTGGAATTCCTTGAGGACAGAGAAGGAACCCCATGGTACAAAAGCTGACTTTTGAATGGCCTGAATCCACCTCCAAAGAACACCTTCTCCCGTGTGGGCTGGAGAGGATGCAGACCGCTGCAGTGAAAATCCTCTCCTGGACACTGTGACCAGCAGATGCGCGATTCACGCCAGCCTGCACTTTCACTGCTGCGGCCTTGCTCTTGACTGGTGGGGGTGCCCCCTGAAAACCCAGCATCACTTCCATCCTGTTGCCTCGAGGATGAGCGACTCAGACACACCAACCTGCTCTGCCACCTGGTTCTACAATGGGCTCTCTAAATCCAGGTTATTATAACTAAGTGAAGAATACGTGATGAAATGACAAAAAAAAAAAATTACAATGATTCAGTTATTCACCATTGTTTATTATTCTTCTAAAATCATAATTAACACATACATAATAATGCAAAGGTGAAGCAGTATGTAAAGTCAGGTGAGAAGTGCCAATTATGCTCGCGGCTGAAATGCATACTAGAAATGTTAAGATAAAAAGAATATTTAATAATAATAAGCATTTAGGGGCTGGAGTTGTACTCAGTGGGAAAGCGCTTGCCTAGCCTATGTGAAGCACTGGGTTTCATTCTCAGCACTGCATAAAAATAAACAAAAGAAAGGTCCATTGACAACTAAAAAAATATTTTAAAAAATAGTAAGCATTTAATGAGCATTTACTGTCAGTCCTAGCCTAAGCTTCCTATACACAGATATATCAACTCATCTAATCTCAAGAATCCCATGAGTATATACGTACTATTGTTTTCCTTGCTTTAAGAAAGGAAGTTATAAAAAAAATTAAAAAAAATTAAAAGGAAGTTATGAGGCATCTGAGAAGCTGTATTACTTACTCCCTGATTCAAGTTATATAAATTCTATCTGCGTATCTGAATCCACAGAAGTACGGCGGACATCCAAGTATGTACTTTTAAGAGTTTCCCATAATGTCAAATATGACACTTTTTAAAAATCCCTACAAAGCAGCCCATGAATGCTTATGTTCTTATTTTTGTTTTATATGTTTCTTGAATTGCTTACTGGGGGGCAATGTCAAAACAAACTTTCTATATTGGATCTTGTCTCAGTAATCAGCCCAATTTCAGAATAAAATTAATTTGAGATTGAAGCATTTATTTATTCCCTCAAAAAACCAAACCTATAATTTTGATATCCTGTGACTAGTAATTTCAACAACAGGAAAGAGCTGAGTATTATAATCCTTTTTAGAAAACTCAAAGCTATGTTTTATAGACTTTTATATTCCAATGACCCTGACTCAAGATTACTTTTAGTAATAAAAATTAGAAAGATCTCAAAAATTAACTCAAAAGTCATCATAGACCTAAGTATAACTGGGAGCACTATAAAATTCCCAGAAAAAAAAAGAATAAATATCTTCATGACCTTAAACTTTGACCACGGTTTCTTATGAAACCAAAAGCATAAGGGACAAAAGAAATTGAACTTCATTGATATTAAAAAATTTTTGTGCTTCAAAGAACATCCCCAACAAAGTGAAGAGACAGTGTACAGGATGGGCATGAATATTTGCAAATCCTATAAATGAGAAACTTGTACTTAGAATACATAAAGTACACTTCTAGCTCAATAATAACCCAATTTAAAACGGGCTAAGAGCCAGTCATGGTGGTGCACACCTGTGATCCCAGCGGGTCGGGAGGCTGAGGCAGGAGGATCAAGAGCTCAAAGCCAGCCTCAACAACTGTGAGGCCCAGTCTCTAGATAAAATACAAAATAGGGCCAGTAATGTGGCTCAGTAGTCGAGAGTCCCTGAGTTCAATCCCCAGTACCAAAAAAGAAAAAAAAAAGGAAAAATACAGGGCAAAGAATTTAAAGAGATATTTCTCCCCAAAATATGGCACTAAGCACATGAAAAAATGCTCAACATCTGAGTCACTGGAGAAATGCAAACTAAAACCATAATGAGATGTCACTCGACACCCATCAAGAAGACTAAACAAGAAACAAACAGTAAGTGTTGACGATAAGGTGGAACACTCTGGACTCATCCATACTGCAGGCAGGACTGTCAAATGAGGAGACTGAGGGTGTAGCTCAGTGGCAGAGCACCCGCCTGGCACGTGGGAGGCCCTGGGTTTGATTGCCAGCACCACAAAAAAGGGGCAGGGGAGCTTCTTTAAAAAATGTGGGGGCAATTCCTCAAAATGTGAAACATAGAATTAACATATGACCCAGCGATTTCAGACCTAAGCAAAACCCAAAGAGGAATGAAAACACATCCACACGAAAACTTACAGACAAATCAAAGTTCACAGCAGCAGTATTCATGATAGTCAAAAAATGGAAATGACTCAAACGTCCAACTGATGAATAAAGTGTGGCATATCCATTTAATGGAATATTACTGACCGGTAAAAATGAAGGATTCAAGTTACAATATGGAGAATCTTATGCTAATACAAGAAGTCAGACGCAGAGTGCCACGTGTTATATAATTGCGTTTGTATGAAATGTCCCGATTAGGCAAACTCAAAGAGACAAAGTAGCCTCATAGTTGCTAGGAGACAGAGGAAGGGGAGAAGGGGAAGGGAGTACCAACAGGTACAGGATTTCTTCCTGGAGTATAAATAGTTCCATGATTCTGTGAATAGACGAAAGACCACCAGACCTTTAAGAAGGTTACACAAATGGATTCCCAAATTTCTTTTGGCAAAGCATAAAGAAAACCAGAAGGACATTCACACTGTTTGGGCATCATTCAGCGTGACTGCCAATGATTACTAACTCTCCCTTTCATCCGTCCACACCAAAACGCCAGGACCACTCATAACAGCAATAAGAAGCCACGTCCGGGGTTCTACCTTAGCTCAGCCCCACAGACCTGGGCAAGCAAATTCCTGTTCACTGGCCCCAGCTTTCTAAGCAGTCGAAAGCATAGGAGGATCAACAATGCTCCACGATCCTCAGGCTCTGAGACAGCAGGGGACTGAGCCCAAGCTGGAGCTTCCGGCATCTTCTGTGCTAGACGCGCTGGGCTGCTCCTCCTGCAGGAGTCACCTGAAACCAGCAGCGTGGAGGCCTGGCCCTCCCTTTCAGGGGTATGCTCAGGGGCAGGTGCTCTGGGCTCACAGTCAGGGGCTCTGTGGGTGCCGCCACCCGCAATAGAGGTTTGGACCCCAGCCAGCCTTTCCTGGGTGCCGGGAGGGCGCATCAGGCCGAGTGACCTGGGCTACAATCCTCGGGGATGGCGCGGGGCAGGGCTCAGTCCTCGCCCAGCAGACCACCTGTTTCCTGCTACCCCCGCCTTCTGCTGCCCATGCCAGCCTCGCCCGTGACCTTTGGCTTATTTCGTCTGTGGACTCTGCCTACAGTGCTGGGGCCGCTTCCAAACTTGAGTGTGTATCAGGGTCACAGGGAAGGTCAGGTCAGTGCAGACTCCTGGGCCCCAGGCCTGGCGCTTCCCAGTCAGGTTCCAGCGGGGCCCGTGAAGCTGGCAGGCTGGGCTGCCTCTCCAGCACACTGGAGGAAGTTAATAAATATGCATCGAAGAAACCGTAGCATCTTGGCAGAGATCATAAATCATGTTTTACAAGGGCCTGGCACTTTGTTCCCCGTGACCTCGGCTGAGAGTCACAGCTCAACACGCTAGCAAAGCAGGGAGCAGCACCCCCGTACAGCTGTCTGGGGGCCCCAGGTCCACGCGGCTCCTCCAGGCAGAGCCGGCCTGAGGTGCTGGGAGTGTGACATTTCCAGAGTTTCTCTGCGCCTCCTGTGTTTACCTCTTCACTGCATCTGATTTCCCCCAATTTAGCATCTCCCTGGCAGACAAGTTGAAGGGTGAACAAGCCCAAAGGAAGCAGAACCAGTTTAACTATGGCCCTCCTCCCTCCCACCTCGGAACTGCCCCCAGAGTTTTAGTAACAAAGGAACCCTTAAAGGAGCCCAGAGAACACAGAACATCTGGGATACAGTATGCATGGGATGCTTTCTCCAAAGGCTTAAACTGGCTTCACCAAGAGGCCACCAGCTCACGGGACAAAACTCAGAAGCAGACCAGTTCAAAGTGCCACCACCTCCAACTCAGGAAGGATAAACCATCCATCGCTGGATCCTTCTCTGGCTTCGGCAGCTGGTGCAGCAGCAAAGCTGCCTGTTGGATAAAGCCGGAGTCTTCCAGCCAATCTTGGGAGGGGGTTTTGGGGGGCTGGCAATAAATCTTTCTTAACCAGTGCTAACTACCAACCACCGCACTGACTTGTGACTCAGTTCTGCTGACTCTCCCTCTCTGCCTAATCTTCCCAGCACGTCTGCTGACCAGAATCCCTCCCCCGAGTACACAGGTAAGACGGTAAATCCAGCCACTAGATGGTAAGCGCCTCCCCTCAACTATTACCACCCCCTCGAGACCACACGCCACAGAGGGAGGAAGATCCGGCAGGGTGAAGGAGCCCTGAGCAGACACTCAGCAAAGTGGCAGTGTTGATGTCATTACACCCTCCCCCGCGGCTGCCTGCAGACCAGGAATCCTGGTGCCCTTTAACAAGGTCGACCAAGACTCGTTTGTTGGCTTAATTAATTTCGGGGGACGGAGACACAGAGGGGGCTGGAGGATGAAGGAAGAAGATAGATAGTGGAGTCTCCCGGGCTGGACCAGTGCCATGGTAACCAGTGAGCAGGGGGCCTTGTGACCGGCAGGGCTGAGGCAATAGCAGCAGTCCAAGAAGGGGGACAGGCCTCAAGAGTCTCAGGGGACACCCAGCATCCTCCAGAGCAAGGCCAGGGCTACACCTCACCTGAGCCACTGGGTGTACCCAAAAGTCATGGAGGAGGGGACCTGCAGGTGAGGCAAGGCTGGGGGGCGGGGGCGGAGAGCCAGAGTCACTGACTGAGGTGGTGGAGGGCCAGAGGGAGGGGTCAGGTCAAGCACCTGCAGGCCTGCGGGCAGCAGAGCCCCCCCCCGACCGCTCATTCCCTCCCCAAAGACAGAACTGGTGGCACCAGCCAGGCGGGTCACCCTCCCCACGAGGACCCAGCCCACACCCCTCACCACTGGTGATAAAGCAGCTAACCAATGACTGGGCTGGTCTCATTAACTTCAAGGACTGCTTAGGACCCCAGTTAACTGATTAGATGCTAAAAATTTGAGGACCACTTCCTCCAGCTTCTCACCTACTTAAAGGCTTGAGCTCTTGACGTGTTACAAACCCAGAGATAAACTGGCCCATCCGGGGCTGGGAGCAGAGAAGGAAAACAGGAGGAAGGATTTTAATCATACCTTTCCTACAATGGCTAACTGGTTTAGCTTCTTCGTCTCCACATAAACCCCAGAAAAGCAAAAGTAATATCAATTAACCAGCTTTCTACATTTAGAGAGCCATTGAGGATTATTTGTTGATTGACTTAATAACTGGTGGCTGGGGAAAGAATGAGAAAATGCAGAAGAAAGGGAAAGAACCCAACACTAGCCACTTGAATAAATATTAACATTTTGATGTATTTCCCTACAGGTCTTTGAAAAAAATTAAAGTGTACAGCCATTGATGCAGGTGCAGTACTGCATGATGGTTAAAGCACAAAGGCCTGGGGACACTCAGAAGCTGTGTGACCTTGGTTAATTCACTTGCCATCTCTGGGCTACTTATCCCCCATCAGATAATAGGGATACGAATACTTCAAACTCTTAGGTTGGGTGTGAGGATTCAATGAACTAAAGCATTGCAAGTGCCTAACACTCGTGTGTGCTCAGCAAATACAGTCTCTTCTATATTTAGTCCGCTTCTTTCTTTACCTGTACAGCAAACACCTTTCCATCATGACAAATACACTTCCCCGTTTTCGTGGTTAATGGCTATGGGTGTTTATGGCACATGTGGCCCTAAGTGAACCCTAGCCCTTGCGGCTGTTCCATCGATATTTTTCCTATACTAAATGACATGCCACCGGCCTCCTGAGTGTGCCTCCCAGCTCCTCCACTCCATTCCCTTCTCATGGAAACCCCAGAGCAAAGTGCTGAGAAGGAACGACCCACAGTTACGTGGAGTTTGTATCTTCCTCTAAAATGGAGCCTGGAGTGACTGCACCTCCCCCCACCTCCCTGCTCCACACAGGCCCTGCGCCGGATCGCTCAGGAGGCGCTAACCACTGATCACCCACGCCCCGTCCCTAGCTGAGGCTCATCAGAACAATCCTGCCTTCTTCATGACCTCATTTAACCAACTGCCCGTGCCACCATGGAGGTCTAGGAAACACAAGAGGGTTGTCCCCGCCACCGAGAAAGCCTGGGTCTGGGCTGGGGAGATAGCTCAGTTGGTAGAGTGCTTGCCTCTCAAGCACAAAGCCCTGGGTTCAATCCCCAGCACAAAAAAAAAAAAAAAAAAAAAAAGCTTGGGTCCTCAGGAGCAACCAGCTGGGCCACCGTGTTTGTGTGTGCCCGTTGTCCCAGCTCAATTATTAATGGCTCTCCTCCCTTCTCTCCTGGAGGGTCCTGGTCTGGATGGTGAAGTCACCTTAGTGAGACATCTAAGAAATGCACCACAGCAGGATCTGCTGCCCCACAGCAGTGATGCCAACAGACTGGGGCCTGGGGTGGGAGGGAGGAGCACAGGAGCACGGGCACCCGGGGAGGCAGCAGCTCGGCTGGGCAGGAGGGCCAGGAGGAGGATGCCCAGGGTGGGGACAACAGACTTGTCCAATGCTCAGGAGTCTGCCACCCCATTCAGTCCCTGTGTTCTCCCAGAAAAGAGTGGACAGAGCCATATCCAATGGTTTTAAAAGGCAGGTGGACTGTGTACGGCTAAATGATTCTACACATTTTACTGGATTATCTGGGGTAGAGACGATAAATGCACGGAGAGTAAACCAGAACCTCAAGGCCCCAGGGTTAAAAATGTTTTCAAACATATCATCCTTCATCCAGGGCCCCCAGCTCTGATCGGACCAACCACCAGCTGAGGTCGGTCTCAGGGATGTTAATAAGTGGATGGAAGAGGTCACCTGCACGGCTGTGGGGTCCGCTCAGCCCCTCCCCCACCCCGCCCCCCAGGAACCCCTCTTGCTGTTTCACAGGGGAACCTTAGATCGGTCATCACGTGGTCCTCCTCGAGAAGCAGCTGGGAATCCTGGACCTCACGAGGTGGTACAGACACTGACGCTCCATCAAAAGAGGCCAAACCTTAGACGCTCTGCAGTCCCATCAGGCTGCGAGAAAACCTGGCACCTGAGTGTTTTACCTAAGCCTTAGGCAAAATTTCTGATTAATAATCACAAGCCTAATTACAGAAAGCACAGCGCTCTGACCTAATGTCTACCAGCCACCCGCTCACAATCACTTGCGAAGAAGGTGCCAGTCAAGGACCCATGGAATAGAGTAGAAGAAAGTGTTTGGGAAGACAGGGATCTGGGACTCAAGGAGTCAAATACCCTCAATTCACAGATTAGGAAATGAAGACCCAGAGACATTGAGACTTTTTCTGAGTCAGAGGATTTGGGCTAGACCAGGGAGCAAGACTCAGACCCAGACCCTTTTCCTCTAAAAGCAACTAAACCGAAAGACTCAAAATGAATCGTAAAATCTGTATTGATAAACTTAATTTTCAAATTGCATATATATTCATATCTGAAGAAGCACTTTTTCTATCCTTACGAAAAACATAAAATGGACACACACACACACACACACACACACACACACACACACACACTATCCTAAGAGATAGGTTCCAAGTCAAAAGTCACAGGAATAGCCAACAATTGAGCCTAGATTTTCAAAATGCTCAGTCAGCTGCAGTAATTTAAATCAAAATGCACAGAATTCAGGAGGAGGTAAAAACCACCAAAATTATGAGTTTCATTATCTTAAACAGATGTTCTGGAGGAAATGTCACTGGTTGGAATACCACGGTTGGATTTCTGAGTTCTTGATACTGACCAAGAGGGACAATTTGCCAAGTACCTCTCAGTACAGGATCAAGTGACTGAGTTGCCCCCTATGGAGGGAGGGAAGGCGCAGGGTGTTTTATCAGTGCAGGGAATTCACTTTGAGTGGAGCGTCTGGGCTACTCCATTAGGGTTAGCATGCACCAAGTTTACTTTTTTTGCATGAGGGCCGTTATCATTATAGGTCACTGCATGTGTGTGGGCATTGTTTGTACATGGGTGTTGTCCTCACCTTTAGCAAATGAGCCAACACAATGAACTGGAACACTGAGAACGTGACCAGTACCCTAAGGCCAGCAAGCACCCCACTGAGATTCAAACCCGGTCTTAGGAAGCCACTTACTAGTGTTGAGCACACGGGACTGCTTTTATTTAATCCAGTGAGTCATTTAATCAGGAGAAGAAAATAAACCTTGTGAGGCCATTTTACCCCATTTATTATCAAGACTGTCTTTTAGAATCCAACAGTAAATCCAGAGTAAAGAATTCAGAAACATAAAGAACAAAGCCTCAAATTTCTAAAACTTCACAGTTTAGACTCATTTTAAGGACCGTTTTAAGTTCAGCAGCAGCTCTGACTGGCTACCTCCCTTACCCTGTATTTCTATTTAACAGCCTCTTGTCTTCCAGACCCTAATTTTTCACCTGTCCTCTGAGCTTTCATTAGGTCTTTTATCTGCCAGTGCGACCAGGGACTTTTTCTTAGCTCAGGTTCCCAGCTGGGAATTCTTGGCCAAGAGCCCAGTCACTACTGCAGAGGGACTGAACGGCAGGTTTCTTTCTATTTCCTAACAAGACTTCCACAAAGAATACTGGGACCCTTTTTGTTTCCTTCAAAGAAATTCGGACTCTGTGAACTCAACATGGTCCTGTTAAAAACTTATCAAACTCCTGAATTGTTTGCAAATTGAGACCAGTTATAAGTGCTTTGCTTCTGGCACCCTGGACGCAATGTTTTCAAAAAGACTTTACTTTTGCCCTGACAACATAATTATCTGAAAACAGGGAGGGGAGGGGCAGAAGGCGATCTGAAAAGATCACTTTGATGTGAAAATTATGGTCACCTAAAGGCCAGTGTGGAATAAACCCCCCCAAAGCACCTCTCAAATCATTTAATAATTTAGATAACAACTTGGCTTACTATGAGGTGCTTTTTTAAAAGACAGATTCTGGTCATTTGGGGTGTCTTTTATTTTGATCTTAAATCGCACAGAGTCAATGGCAATTTCTGCAATCCTCAAGAGACCCACGGGAGGTCTACGAGGAAGAGCCCATCCTTTCTTGTGAAGGCAACTGGCCCACAGAGCAAGCCGGCTTCAGACAGTTCACCCCACCTGAAGCTCAGCTGGCAGGAGAGACCTGTCCTCTTCCCCTGGCTCCGGCAGTCTGCTATTTCACCACTTCAAACTCCTGGCTATTACTTAACTCTCACAAGCTTCCCACAGCTCATTCATACGCTCCATTCAGTTCACAGGTCAACTCAGCTCTTCTGAGTTCACGGTTCCACTTTATCTATAGTGAAGGAAACTGGCCCTGGAAATAAGAACACAAAGGAATATGTCTATTTGCTTTAGTGGTGCCAGATCTCACCTAGAGCCTAGTGCCTGCTAAGCAAGTGCTCTCCCACTGAGTTATACCCCTAGCGCTGGTGATTTATTTTTAATAAGCTTGCCAGGTGCATATCTCTATGAAAAACCTCACTGGAAAAGTTACTCAGGAAACAGATTAGGGCTGGAGGTATAGCTCAGTGGTACAGCACTTGCCAAGCTTGGGTGTGTCATTGGTCCCCAGCAACACACGCACACACAAAAGGAAGGAAGGAGGAAGGAAGGAAAGGAAAAAATAGTGATGAACCTTTGCCTTAAGGAACATTTCTATCTGTGGTGATCTATGCTTGGATTTACTAAAGACTTTATAAAATTTTGGCCTTGGAGGGATTTTTTTTTTCCAAGTATTATGAGTTGCAACATGAATACAATGTAGAACATCATCTGTGTTGACTTCTAAAGAGTCATCTGTATCATAATTATCTTAAGTGTTACAAATTAAAAAAAAAAAAAAAAAGAATAGAGTTCCCCATAGCTGGCAAGATCATGACAACCTGTGGGGATGGTTTCAGTGGCAGATTTATAGCTACCATAGTAGGGACTGGTGGTGCGTTTCCGTGGCGAGCACCTGCCTAGCACCCGTAAGGCCGTGGTTCCAGCCCCAGCACCACAAAACAAACAAGAAAGGGAGAAAGCGAACTTCAAATGTACAGTGTATCCTGGTCAGGATATAGACACATAATTAATAACACAAAAATCTCCATTCCTGTTTCCCTGGCTACTCAGGAAAGACGTCGGTTACGTATTTCAAATGCTTTCTTCATAAATAGACAATGAATGCTGTATTGCTGTCAATGCTCAATTCATAATGACAAAGAAAACCATGGCTCAGATAACATTAAATGGTGCATAATAAATCATTTATGTTAGGCTTTCGCATGCATTTTATACTTCTGATTAAATAAGGGAGTATATGATAATCAGAGTATTAAACATTCACATGTCTGTTTTCTCAGTGGATATACATTGAATAAAATCAATTACCTATCAAGGAAAGTCATCTTTCTTTTAAGATTCATTGAGCACTTAGGAGGATGTGGGACTTATTCTGGATACTAGAGAGTATACAGAGTTAATACTGGGAAAGTAAATATAGCAATTTATAAGTAATCAGAAAATAAGGCCAGAATAAAATCAGTGATGGGAAACAAGTGTAAGGGTCAGAGACAAATCTTTTTATTTTGGGATACCAGGGATTGAACCCAGGGGCACTTAACCACTGAGCCACATCTCCTGTCTGCCTACCTGCCTGCCTGTCTGTCTCTCTGCCATCTGTCTGTCTTCGAGATAGAGCCTTGCTAAGTTGCTGAGGTTGGCCTTGAACTTGTGATCCTCCTGCCTCAGACTCCTGAGTTGCTGGGATTACAAGTGTGAGTCAAATATATCTAAGACTCAGCCTCCTCTGAAGAAGTAGATCTAACTGAGCTCAAGTCTTTAGTCCAGGACTCAGGTCATCTCCTTGTGGCCCCTCCTTTTTCTCCTCCTCCAACATTAGGCTCCAGGAAGCCACCAAGACTCAAACCTTTTCCCCTCTTCCTTTTCCCTTCTCCCGCAGGACATACTTAATGCTAGAACTTTCCAGCCCAACCATCTCAATAGACGCTAGAAATCCAATGTAATGTGGAATTTGGGGGTCTTTGAGAAAATCTGCCGCCCTGATTCTCGTTGATTCTCCTCCCAAAAGCCTTGTGAAAACTCCATATATAAAAGGAAGAGTCTAGCAACTTTCAAGACACAAAGATAAATACTCCTTTTAAATTGCTAAATCCCATTCTCTTATCTCCTAATGCTTGGGAATGTTATTTGTCTCTCTTATAAAAGAGTCTTGCAGATAGAACTCCAGGGAGTCATTAACACAGATCATCGGAATTACTACTTTTCAAAAACCTGGTACAATTCGATTTTTGCCTTCTTCGGGACTGAAATGGTCAGCAAGAGGACAAACGTTCACACGTGTCCACCGAGTCACTCCTGCAGAAGAAAAGTCACATCAATTGGCCTAAAATCAGAAGGCATCTGCAGAACGTTGTGAAAGGATGGAAATGGGGAAATGAAAGAGGAAACAGCAGCATTGGCAGAGGGAATCTGCTCATGCGCACGAGGAGGGGCGATCTGCTCCCATGGAGACTGGAAACCCCCAAGTCAGGAGAAGACCACGCCAATCACATCCAGGCCAGCCGTAGCCATCGAGCCCTCCCTGTCCCACGTTCCCTGGCCACTGCTCTGTTCCCACTTGCCTCCTGCAGTTTTCTTCTCCTTCAAGGGCCACCTGTTCAAACTCATCCTTTCTTTAAAAGCAAATCCAAACGTTGCTTCCCGATTCCTACTCTTTGGCTCTAAACCACTTTGGTTTTACATCTCTGATGACTTTTGTCATGATTTTCCTTTGATTGTAGACTATGCCCTCGTCTGCTGCACCCTTAAAATTACAACCCTAATTTAAAAAGCTCATGCCGAGCTGGTCCACGTCTGCATTTATCTCTGGGGACCAGCACAGCGCCGAGCACAGGAAAGATGCCCTGTGACTGTCTGCAAAATGGAATTGCAGTATTGGAACAGTGCTCCCTCTTAATGAATCTACTTGTAACAAATACTGTGAATTCACTAAATAATAGACCATCTGCCTCATTAAGAAATCATGACTTATTACTTATGGAAAGTAAGAAGCTGCCTTTGCATTCGGCTGGCCGGCTTGGTTTACCAAGCACAAAGGACAGCAATTCCAAAGGGGGCGTGCAAGCCCCCCGTTTCATCCTTCTGGTTTCACACTGCCACTGTCACTCCGTCATTGCTCCTTAAGGTTCACGTCATGCAGCCGTAATGAGAAAGGATGACCCTGTGTGAGGAACTTTAACAGGAGGCTCGGCTGAGTCTGACCGAACAAAACAGAACCCACAAAAGTAGTCATGGGATATTGACAGCAGGCAGGCCTTGGGCTAGCTGGTGCGAAATTTTGCAACAGCCTACTTAATGCAAACGTATGTATTTGCAAAACAGGGGCTGAGGTCAGTGGTAGAGCTCACACAAGCGAGGCCCAGGGTTCGAGCCCCAGCACCACAGAAAAAGGGAAGAAGAAGAACAGAGGGAAGAACCCTGGGACTATTGGGCACTTCTTCTTCTTTTGGTAGCAGTGCTGGGAATTGAATCCGTCAGTAAGCAAGTACTCTAGCACTGAGCTACACCCTCAGCCAATTCTTAGGCACTTTCAGACTTTCTTCAAGCTGGGCACAGTGATGCCCACCTATAATTCCAGAGACTTGGGAGGCTGAGGCAGGAGGATCTTGAATTCAAAGCCAACCTCAGCAACTTAGCAAGGCTCTTAGCAACTCAGCAAGACCCCATCTCTAAAATATTTTAAAAGGGGCTGGGGATGTTGCCCTGTGGTTAAGGATCTCTGGTACCATAAAAAAAAAAAAAAAAAAAAAAAAAAAAAAAACTTTCTTCAATGTGTAAGATTCCTAGGATTTCTAAGATCTTTAGGAAGCTATCATGATAAAACAAAAATGTGATATTTTGAGGTACCTAAAAACCTACAAAGTTCTGGGCTAGCTGACGCAAAGAGGAAAGGTCCATTTCCCCATCAAGTCAGAGCCAAGGAAGTTGCCTGCTGTCTCCTGTGTGCGCGCTCGGGAGACACAGAGGTCAGACCCAACTCCTGCCTCACGGAGCTCAGGATCCAAGGAAGGCAGGAAACAAATACCACGGGTGACACAAACACTGGGAATAAGGCACAGGCAGAGGACAGCAGACAACAGCCAACCTGAGGAGCCGAGAGGCAGTTCGCCAGGCTGAAAGGGAAGCACTGCCCTGGGAGGGTGGGGGGGCGGGAGCGGCAAAAGAGGCGGAGTACCAAGCACTGTCCCCTCTGAGGGCACCAAGTGGCCAGCAGGGTCGGAGTGGAGGCTGCCAGCCACTGTTCTCCATAAACCAGATGCCACGGGGCTATGGTGGGGACTGAGCCAGCGTGAGCCCAGCACCGCGCCCCCGAGCACACCTGGGGAATACTAGCTAATACCACCTGTGTCCTCCATTAAGGCAGGAAACGGACTGACTTGATTTCATGGAAAAGTTAATCTAGCAACACAAAAGCAGTAGCGAACACCCTTGATAAAGGGTAACTGTTTGAAAAGCAGAACAAAGGAAGATTGAGTAAACCCCATGTTATTGGGAAGGGGGGGGCGGGATTCAAACACATCGGAAAAAATAATTACAAAAGAAGGACAGCAACAATCCATTTTGGGGCCTGAAGATTCAAGGTCTAGAATGGACGGTTCATGCTGTCTGGCTCGCAGACATTGAGTTTTACTGATGTCTCTTAGCAGAGTAGACCAGGGTAGGTTCACCGAGACTCAGCACCCCTGGGGAGCATCCTTCCTACCCACTGCCCAGACCCAGCAGGGCCGCCCTGAAGGCCCCAGTGCCTGGCAGATCACTGGGAGCTTGGAGCCTGACTTCTCCTTTCCTCCTTTCTATTTGTAACCACCTACCCCAAACAGAAAGGAAAGCAAAACAAACAGATAAACACTGTACCTTAAATTCCTGCCTTAGAGGGAAGGAGGGAGGGAAGGAGGGATGCTAGGGCAGAGAGGAGGGACAGAGTGACTCCTCTACTCATTCCTGAAGTCTCCCTCCCCACTGAGATGCCCTCCATCCCTCAAGCACTACTCTGGAACTGACCAGATGTGCACCAGCCCAAGCTTCCAAGGCCTGGGTTCAACCTGGTACTGAGACGGCAAGACACTGCATTCTCCAGAACAGATGCCAAAGTGAGCTTTGACACCTTCCATCAATATGTACACAGGGAAGACACTGCAAGTGAGCATCCTGGGTTCTCAATCGGACCACCTGCCCATGGCTCCGGAACATGGAAGTCCAAGAGTTTGTCATTCCTCATTATCTCGTTACCAGCTGCCGCGTGCAAACACGTAAGAGCCCCTTATCCAGGGAGTAAATCCAACATCCCCAACAACTTCTGAGCAGGGCTGAGGTACAGGGAACCTCCCCAGACAAGGGCCACGCCTGCTAAACATACATCGTCAGCACACGCTGTGGCAAGACCATAGAGGGCATTTTTCACGTGTAGCGGCTACGACTCAGTGATGCTCCAACGACCTTCCCAATCCTCCCCCAAGTATGGAAAGGCATCAGTACCACTGCTAACACCCACTCCCATCCCCAGAGGGGTGACAGGTTCCCTGGCTGAACATGGTTAGCTGAACTCTTTAGGTGTGGAAGTTTGTCCTTCCAAGGTCAAATATTGCAGAGAAGCCAAATATGCTTAGGGTCTTGATAATCAAATCCAGCAACATTTGAACAGGAAGTTTTTTGTTTTTTTTTTTTTTTTTTTTTTTGTCCCCCATTCACTTAATCTTCATTTTTATTATAAAATTTTCAACCACATGTAAAAGTAGGACTGTATGATAAAATGAACGCTGATCATCTATCGCCCAGGTTTAATGACTATCAGTATTTTGTCAATTTTTTGAAAGAATTATTTTGATACTACTTCAGAGTGACAGGTAATATTCCTAATCTGCACATTAATATGAATTGTTCTCTTACAATCTGTCTTCAAAGGTGTCCTGACCATTGCTGCTTATTTTGGTATAGAGAATATTAAATTTAAGGGATGAAAGAAAAATAAAACAGTTAAATAAGAGACATTTAAATAATGGGTATATCTTAGTAGGAGCTAAATAATCAGATGCTATAAGAAATAATTACTTATTCCAGGTCTCTAAAAGAAAAATTACAACAAGCTTGCCTAAAGCACTTTGAGTTTATGTGCAAGTTTATGCCTACTATAAATATTTCTATAATTCTTTTCTGTTCCTAACTACTTGAAAGAAACCTAAAAAAATCTCCAAAATATTTTTGGCATTGGCCTAGAATGAATTGTTATTAGCATTTGGGATGTAATTTACTAAGGATTGACCGTCAATGTCCTTCCATCTACACCCTGGTAATCTTTACACATGATGTAACAGGTGTTCTACTCAACAAGACCTCTGGGTCATCTCTGTAGATGACAATGAGCTCAAGGAGCTGTTTGCACCCTCCTGAACATCAGACCCACACCGCCAGGCTGGAATCTTCTATGCACAAGATGAGCCTCAATCCAGCCCATTCCCCATCTACTGAGAGGCTGACATCATTACATGTGATCCTTTTCTAAGAAAGCAGAGAAATTAGTTTTCCATGCATCAGATCCAGTTCTCAGAATACCAAGAAACAGTGATTACATTTTTAAAAGAAATGGCAGCAGATTCCAAAACCATTTCTAAACGCATCTTTTCTCGTGAGTTTAGGTTTTCAAAGAATTAAAGTGAGGCATGTCGTGGGCTGTTAGTGATAAAGGTTGCTGCCACTCAAGAATTTTCTGAGAAGTTCTTTGTTGAGAGCTACCTTAGATTTCCTTCCACCTAAATTCACGTTTTTAATTTACTTGGATCTGCCCAGATGTTTTGAGAATGACAAACCTTTAAAAAAACAATTTTTTTTACAATAAATTTTAAAAAATAAGACTTTATTTTGGTTTTAAGATGAGCTCAGCTAAGATGAAAAAGCAACCAATGAAATGTGAGGATCACAAGTACTGTACTAAGAGTCATTATTCACCAAGGGTGGTAGCACATGTCTATAATCCCAGCAGCTCGAGAGGCTGAGGCAGGAAGATCTCAAGTTCAAAGCCAGTCTCAGCAATTTAGTAAGACCCTAAGCAATTCAGTGAGCTCTTGTCTCGAAAAATAAAAAGGGCTGGGGATGTTGCTCAGTGGCTAAGCTACCCTGGCTTCAGTCCCTGGTACCAAAAAAAAAAAAAAAAAAAAAAAGAAAGAAAAGAAAAGAAAAGAAAGGAAAAGTCATCAATCACTAATGGAGGATTTCAGGCTTGCTTCTTATTTGCCAAGGTGAAACTTCCTCAACAGAACTTTATTTTTCTAAAAGGTATTCTCATCCTAATAGCCTGTTAAATTTCTTTCCAACTCCTCAGATTGACACAATGTAGGTAACTATGGAAATCAAGCAGAAGAACATGCTTGTTAGTGTGAAAATATGAGACACTTCTCTTTGTGGGAGTGGGGCCCTTGGGACTATAATCATTAAATGAATCAGCTACGAAGAGAGCTTGAATTTTAGCAGAGCGAGTGTGTCAACAGCACTCTGGGAGGTACAGAAAAAGTAAATTTCAAAAAAGTAAAAAGATACTGTCCATGTTTTGCAAGCCGACTGCTAGATACATGAATGGCGAATGGAACAAATGAAGAACAGCAGCAGGATCGCACCATGAATTATTAAAGCCACCGCTGTACTGGAAAAAGCAAGGAGTTATTTTTGTACATCTCCCCTTCTTCTCAATATTACGGTGGCTTCAGTCTTTTCCACCCCAAGGTGGGGAACTGCACCCAGGTGTGCTCTACCACTGAGCAACACCGCCAGCGCCAGCCCCTTTTGTTTCAGTCTTGCTCAGTTGCCAAGGCTGTGATCCTCCTGCCTCAGCCTCAGGAGTTGCTGAGGTCATCAGCGTGTGCCACCACGCCTGGCTAGTCTTGAATCCTTAAGAAAGGAATGGGGCAGACTGTGATAGATTCCCATCTATTCATTACTGTGTGCAAAGAATATCCTAGGTACTCCAAGGGACAAAATGTGAGTAGGTCTGGACTCTGACCTCATAGAACTTACACATTTTGCAGCTGTGAACATGTACCAACAGTTTAGTAATCACCTAAATTCAGTAATACCCCCAAATGACATGGATTATTCAATTATGGTAAAGAGTTTCTTTGTCCTCCTAGGAAGAACTATCTCAATTCAGTCCTCAAAAACTATATATTCCTTGTCCATAAGTTCAATGTAACAAATCCCAACTCAACACTCATGTTTTACCTTGAGAGAGTATGTGTGTATGTGTGTGTACCCAATGAAAACTGATCAACACTTGACACCAACAAGTAAGTACACTTCCCTGAATTTCATCTTTGCAAAATGCTCAAGAGCTCTGATTATAAATTATAAAATATTAAATGAAGGAGGCTGGGCGTGGTGATACACAACTATAAACCTAACTACTCAGGAAGCTGCAGCAAGAGGATATCAAGTTCAAGGCCAACCTGGGCAAGTTGGCAAAACCCTGTCTCAAAAAAAAATTTTTAAAAAGGGGTGGGGAAGTGGCTCACTGGTAAAGAGCTCACCTGCCGTGTGCTGGAAAGCCCTGGGTTCAATATCCAAGACCTAATTATGCAAGTCAATAAAGATTACAGTTGTCTTATGATTTTAATCACAGACATTGTGCTCCAACTCTTGTTCCTGTCTTCTCTGCTTTCGAGTTCCCCCAAAAGAACACTTACCAAGGAACTCGCGTCCAATCATCCTGTTGTCCGCTTGCACTCAAGGTATCATGTATGGCCTGGCCAGTACCGTTTTACTTCCAAGTCAGTACAACGTGGACTGTTTTCCTCGTGACAGCGTGCAGTGGGCCTTTACCCAACACTGCCCACTTCAGTGGTCACTGGTGACAATCACTCCCTACCACGCACACGTCATGAACCACATCATATGTAAAAACGTGTTCGTTCATTACGATCGTCTTTCCTGAAACAAGCACGCACCCCAATGAGAAAGGTGGTATTATTTCCACTTTACATACCACCAAGTTAGAAGACTTGTCCGAAATTCACAGCTACTGAGTAGCAGGGTCAGTCATTAAACTTGCTCAAATTCCAAAGCCCTGTGGCGATTCCATCTTCTTTAATGACATGGAATTAGGAATATACAAATCCATGAGGACACAGATAAGGCACTGTAAATCTAAACACAAAATGGTGTTACTTATTTACTAGGATTTGTTTTAGTCTTCCGCTGCCCTTACTGTTCTTTTTTTTCCCGCTCCCTCTTTTCTCCCCAATACTGGGAATTGAACCAAGGGGCACTTTACCATAGAGTTACATCCCCAGCCTCCCATGAACTGGAATTACAAGACTGCACCACCACACCCAACCAGACCTGATTATTTTATTCTATTTTATTTATTTTTTTTGCAGTGCTGGGGATCAAACCCAGGGCCCTGTGCTTGTAAGGCAAGCACTCTACCAACTGAGCTATCTCCCCAGCCCCAGATCTGATTATTTTTAATAATTCAAGGCTAGGGTTGCATCTACAGTCCACAGCATTAGAAGGTAAGAGTAATAAAAACAAAGCTAGATGCAGGAGGACTGGCCCAAGACCCAGGGGAGTTACGCAGATCAGGCTGCCTCTGGTTGCCTGTTCGAGCACTTTCTCTCTCCCCCTGTCCTGAGGGTTGGCACTCAGGGGCTTCAGATGCACTGGGGAGAACTGCTGGCCGGAAACCCTTTTCCCTCCTGGAAGCCCTGCCCCGTGAACACTCTTTACAAAGGACGACTTCTAGACCCAGAAGAATTCATTCTAAGCATTATTTTTTATTGCCATGGCAACCATTTCCAGCTGCTTCACAAGGTTTTTTTTTTTTTTTTTACTTTAAAATATCCACCTATATGATGTTTTGTCATGCAAATAATGTTGGCTCCTTTAAAGAATTAGACAATCGAGAGGATTAGAAGAAAGGATGAAACAAATGTCTCCCGTGACCTCATGATTTACCCGCACTCTTTCAGGTATTTCTTATACACAGATTTTTTTTAAAAATCACTGTAATCATACTATGAACAAAATTTACTATCTTCCTTAGAAGTGGCAGGGTATATTTTCATGAGCATTTTTCCATATATGTCCTCAGCAGTGATTCAAAAGAGTGCTTAACAGTTACTATTGAATGTACCGTACCAATCATCACTGAATCGTTTCCCCTAAACCTGGTCAGAAAGGAGGTTTCTAGCATATTTGCTATTACAAGTAAGCCAGTAATGGGTAGATTTACTGTACAAAAACTCTCATATTTAACATGACTTCCTTAGGGCCGATTCTCAGCTGATCAGCTGGATCTGAGGGCAAAACGATGGCGATGATCATGTTCATGGGGATGACAAAATATGTCAGACATACAAAAAGTTCAGAGAAGGCTAGGATGGAATTCAGAACCGAGCAGCAAAAGTAGACATGTATGGGGACTGCTGTTCCTGGATGGGCAAATTGCAATACCTAGCTCTGGATAGCCAGGAAAAGAAATGTCTCTCCACTTCCCTTTCTCATCACCTCCCTAGGTTTTCATTAGCGCACACAGCAGGTTCTTAAAGGATCTTGGTTGGCTGCCTGTTTATGATTACAGCAGAACCATCTTGGTTTCCATGAAATTCCTTCTACACATATAAACTAACGGGGGATAAAAGTATTCAATGAGGAAATTTGACCTGTAGAAGTCTGGAGAAGATTGTAGTTGGTGAATAATCATGAGATGTACTTATTTCATATTCATCAGTTTTTCAGAAAACACCACCTACAAAAGAAGATCATTCTATTTTCACTCTATGTTCTCCCCCTCTAGCCATGAGGGTTCATTGGGTTGGTGAAATGTAAGCTCATGTAAGCAAGCAAACGTTCCGTTGTTATTATGCCCCAACCAGGTAGAAGATAATCAGCAAAAACAATAAAAATTGTTTCTCCCCTGACTACCCTAGAAGAAAAAAAGAAATATAAAAAAGGCATAAATGAAAATTACATTTCTGCTTAATCATCCTTTTGCAGAGAAAAAGATTAGTACTTTATTTATGTGCAAGGCAATATCATCTTTTAATAGCTATGGGACACATTACTATTATCCTGCTGCTTCTCAGCTGGAGAAATAGGATTAGTGGCCTAAGAGGGAAGAGCTTAAACTGATTAGTCAAGTAGGCAGTCCTAGGACAAACAGACTGGGAAGGGAAGGTCCCCATCTCCTGTGCACCTGTGTCCTGCAGAGAAGCCTGGCCTCACCTTCCAGGGCCACAGACTGCAATTTATAGGAAGGCTTTTAACTTCCCCTCTTTGAAACCAAAAGAAAGGGGTCAGACTCTGGTTGACTCAAAACACAGGTTATATCCTAAAAAGCCATTTCAGAGTGGCCACCGTCCGTCCATTCATTCATTTATGAAACCAGCAATGCTTATTAAGTTACTGCCATGCTCAGCAGTGTGTGTCCAGCAATGGAGGATCCAGAGCCTGCCTGCTGGAAGCCCAGCTGACAGAATTCATTATTCCACCTCACAAGTACCCTAAATGTAGATGACTCATAATGAAAACAACTTCCAAATTTTGAGTCCTGTTATGTCGGGTTGGAATTATCCTACAGATCACTGTAGTTGACCATCGTTTTGCAAAAGAAAACTCTACATTCCGGGGATGCGTGTGGACTAACTCAAGAACACAATTCAGTAAGAGACGCTCAAGTCTACAATCCCAGCCAAGAGCTCTTTCTACACAACAGATGACACAAATTTATGCAGAGAAATTTGAAGCCTGAAATACAAGAAATTTTCAAGATGGACTACATGACATGCTCAGTGGTGAGTCTTACTAGCAAAGTCGAACAGGGCCCATCTCTTTTTGATGTTCTAGCTTTGTAAGGACAAAGAAAAGCCAATCCTAGAAGGTGTGTAGGCTGCATTGGTTTAAAAAAAAAAAGAAAAAAAAAAGTTTCCAGTGACTGAGGATGCTTTCATGGACTGATGTGAGATCCTAGATCAGTTTTGAGGTTCTGTCCACCAAGGCTACCGCGCCTTATAGTGAGCCACAGGAATATGACATATCCTTGATTCCTTCATTTCCAAATACCATCCGTGCATGTTCCCTGGGGGTACTCAGTGCTGTCATAACAGAAGTCAGGAGGGAAATGGTCCCTGACTCCACTCTGGAAAGGAAGGCATGCCTATCACCAAATTCGGCAGAGAGCCCAAAGGGAAGGTTACTGAAAGCAATCAGAAAAATTAAAATAAAGATTATCATCGAAGCGAGTCATCAAAAGCGGCTAAGCCTCACCAAAATGTGCGGAAAGCTCTGCTTGTCCTATACGTCATGAAAAGGATTTCGGATGTGAAATCTAGGACATTCCCCTTTAACCAGGGAACTTTATCAGTCTAATGCATTCTCAGCCACCCAGCTGTGGGATGGAGGTGGCGAGTGCGCCGCCAACACAACTGCCTTCGCTGAAACCAGGTGGTTGGGGGACGATAATCTAGGACCCACTGAAATATCCAACAGATTAAGAACAGATCACTGAAGGGTCACATCTAAGAAATTTCTTAAAATATGAGTGGCTGAATAAAACTATTTCAACTCAGAAAAATCGAGCGCACTTCTCATGGCACCTTCTCCCCTACTTCCCTCCTCCCGGCTCCCTAAAACAACACCTCAAAAGCCAACGCAAATCAAGATGTTCTTTTCTTTCATCTGCTCCAGAGTTTTCCATGGAAATTCTACCTCTTTAGCAAAAGGACCATCTGCACACGCATCCCTGCAGCGGAGACCTCCTGCTGTCTGCAGAGCCCACGCCCTGCTCTGAAGAGTCTGTCTGGGGCTCATGGGCAGGCCTCCAGGCCCCAGGAATGCTCTGAGGAGGACACCAAAAGAAACAGTAAACAATTGTTGGTAACAAAGAAATAAAGTGCTATCAGGACCCTGTGGCTGGCTCCGACTCTTGTAGCTATTTCCAGAATCTTGATACCCTTCCAGACTATAGGATACCAGTTCAGCCCTCCAAGGCACATCCAGTTCCTCCAATTCCTTCTCTATGGGTTGAGTTCATCAGATCGGGATGGCCCACTGACCAGGTCAGGCCACCAGAAATCTCTCTCAGAAACTTGAACTGAGAGTAGGGTCTGTTAGCCTTTGAACTTGGGAGCAGGTATGGTCAGGACCTGTCACTATCTTAGACTCTAAAGCAGAGAAAGCCCAACACAGAAGCAGCAGAGAGCCCAGGGCCTCAGCCTGGCAGAAAGACAGCTCAGCCCTGGTGCTGCAGACCCTGGCAGCCTGGCCCCAATTCCTGTCCCTGCCCCACAAACCACCTGTGTATCCCCTTGTGAATTCCACGTTGCTGGTTTAAGACGACATTATCTGTAACCAATAAGACATAAATTCAAGCATTTAAAAACTAACATCTAATGATTTTTAACCCCAGTAGAAAGACTTATGATACACATTTCTCCAGCAGCATGCTACTAAAATATATTTGTTTCCAACTTCAAAATCTATTTTCTGGTTCCCCACAGCCTTTTCTAAGCCTACCTGGATTCATGGGAGAAAGTTCAGTAAGTGTTAACACAGTCTCCCTGTCCTAAGTGATAGACTGCAAAAATCTAAAGAACTTGGGCAAAAGGTTTTATTTTCAAGTTTTCATGTTTGAAAAAAGTCTCACAGGTTTGGAACAGGAGCCACAGGAACCGATACTGTGGTGAACTCCTGAACTGGACTGGAGTTTGGGTGGTGTCCAGACCCAAGCCAGGGCCGCCTCTGCCCTGTGAGTTGGCATGCACCCACAGTCTGAGGAGGAAATAAAACCACGACAGTGGGGATGCCCCTCAGTTTCTCCAGCCAAGAAATGTGGCTGTCCCCCTGCAAGTACCCATCTATCCAACAGTCACTGCCCACCCGCGCCTCCCACGCACCCAGCTCAGGATGAGGTACAGAGGTGAGTATGAAGTCCTGTCCACCCAAGAGTGCCTTCCAGCAAACGCTTACACTTCAGTAAGAGATGAAACTGATACAATCACACTGTTCTGCGGTCTGAGAGAGGGTGGGAAGAGAAGCAGGACAGACTGCAGGACCGCAGGGAGAGCACGCTGTCAGTCCCACCCTGCGAGGGAGGCCGGAGCACATGGGCCTCAGGTCTCTCCATGAACTTAAGGACACTCATTGAACCCAGTGACCCTCAAAGAGCCAGTCATAAATACAATTGCTCAGCCTCCCAAAATGGAAAATAACTGTTTTAAACACCTTTGTTCCAAGTTTATTACAAAAAAGGGAGAGAGTCATCTGTGTAATCAACCCTCCATTAGCCATTCTACAGGTCAGAGGACACCCGCCTAAAGGAGCCCAGCTCCCTGCCTGGGTGAGCCTGGTCTGGATGGTCATCCCGCTTGCTACCCAGACAGCCGGTGGGGTCGTGCCACCCGGAGCCCTTATGTCACCTCCTGAGCATCCAATCTCCATTCCTAGGACCACTTCAGTATGTGAAGAGTCAGTTCCCAAAGAATAAAGGAAAATGTACTGTTTTCACGACTGCGAACCCTTGGTAACCGGGCTGAGCTGTAAGCAGACTCCTGCCAGCAACGGAAAGGCCATCGCTCTGAGGACACCGGCCAGAGCTTTAGTTACCAGATCTTGTTCCACTGCCCATTAGGTGCTCGGCCGCTCACGCTCCTTCCCTATACCCACCCACCAGTCCCTGTGGTGCATTTTTTTTTAAACCTCTGTAATTAAAGAAGCTGATGGGCCATGTGATAAGGGAAGGGTGGCCTAAAAACCTGAAGTTTCCAATTCCAGCAGTCACGGTTCAACTTTCCTGTTCCTCGCACAGAAGACGTTAACGAAGGCCCTAAAAATAAGAGACGCCCGAGGCAGCCAGGGAGACACCTAACACTCAATCAGAGCTGCGAGAGCGAGCAGAGCATTAGCAGTTTTTGGGAGCCAGGCCAAATGTTTTTCCTATGAGAGGAACGAGTTTAGCGTCCCTGCGCGGTCAGCAGCCTGGAGAAGGTGAGAGAAGGTGGGATGGCCACAACTGGGAGGCCCCAGAAAACCCTCTCTCCTCTGCCAGCGACCACTACGTGGGCAAACTCATCACAGCCAAACTGTTCGAAAAAGATGATCTCTCTCTCCCATCCTTTGGGCCAGAAGAAAAACGAAAAGCTGCAGGAAACAAGGGAGCCACGACTTCTTTGCAAAAGTCTGAAGAACAGCTCTGCCTTGCCCAGGATGGGTCTAGTAGCCGTCTGGGGCAAGGCAGGCCACTGGGTTGTCACCCCTTTTTAAGAAGCCTGCAATCCTGCCTAAGGCGGGGGTGTATTCAGCCTCACGGCAGAAAGGCGGAAGAAATCCAGCAGGAATTTTAATGTGTCTCTTTTTTGAAATCAAGGTCTCAAGGCAAAAAAAAATTCATTGCTAACCTTTTTATGGAAAGCAAAAATAAAACAGTGCCTTATACCTGTGCCATAGATACGAAAAAAAATTTTCATTGGATGACTATCCACTTCAAGTCAAAAGGACACCCAAATTATGTACAGGAAGAGGACAAACTGTTCTCCACTTGATGAATGTTCCTCAAAGCAGCAACCTCGGCTTGTCAGGTTTCATTCAGGGTCTGATGAATTCTGAACGCTCTGTAAGGAAAATTTCTGAATCTCTTAATGACAAAGTTGCATTCCAGAACAGAAAGCTTTCTCAAACTCCTCCACCAAACCCTCAATATATTCTCATTTAAAGCCTACCTTACAAGTTCTCACAAAGTTTCTATTTCAGAGACCTGTAACTTTTAACTGTCTAGTCTTGTTGCTTTTCTCTTTACCTGCTTACGATAGCGGAGAGTGATTTGACAACTCCAGCATCCACATGCAGATGATACGTTGGTTGGCTTACCCCACCTTCAAGCTGCCCTCCTCTCTGTGGTTCAGCCTTTCCTGGATAAGGGTCCAGCTGCCTGCTGCTGCAGGCCAAAGGTGTGCAAACCGTTTTTGTTGTTTTGTTTTGTTTTGTTTAAACACACCCAGAAACAAAAGGAGGCCATGATACTGACTACCTTGAATGCACTTCTCTAAAACAAAGGTGATTTTTGGATTATTGGCTTTCTGGGCAACTGGTACCACAATTTCATTTTTTTTTTTTTTTTTAATGTGACTTTTAAGGTGATTATTTTCAACTCTTAAATCAACGTGTGCTCAATGGTGGAGTTCCATGGTAGAGTGCCTGCCTAGCATGCACAGGTCCCGGGTTCCATCCCCAGCACCATTCAAAAAAAAAAAAAAAAAAATAGAGGAAGAAGTGTGCTTCAGACTCTGATCCACAGATCCTTTAGGTTCCTCGGGAAATCTATTTTTAGGACACCACTGTCATTATTTGCTGTTTTCCCTGTGTTATTTGCACTGATGGTACAAAAAACAACAGTATTGAAACAGTAGGAACCTGCGCCCCACTCTTGGGAATTAATTGTTCCCTCCATGAACACCCAGGTGTTTCTGGTTTGGGTTTTAATGCCCGTTTCACTTACTGTCTTAATGAAGCACTGCAACCTATTAATTCTATATTAATACTCCGTCGGCCACATAGGCTATCTGGTCACATTCCAAGACTGTCCTGAACTGAACAGTCACTTGTTCATGGAATACCAGTTTTACTTGAAAGAACACCTATGAGACAAAGTGCAGTTATTCAGACTGCTATCTGGGTACGTGGCGGATGCTTTCTTGAGAATGAGTGAAGTGAGCCTGTCACTTCACTGAAACTGACTGACAGTATTTATCACCTATGATAAATTCAAGCTTTCAAGTGAAGAATAGAATTTTAGAAAACTTGCCTCTGCTGCCAGCTAGACAGCTTCATAATGCCTGAAGGTTTTTTGATGAGGTTGATGGCGATATTAACAATTGTGGTTTTTTGATCTTGTATAATGAAACGTGTCAACATTTAGAAGACCTGCAGAACCCGGTGAAATAGTGTTTTCCAAACAACTGAAGAATTGAGTTTTCGCAAACACACAGAAGGGCCGCTAACATGGGATGGACCAAGGGACACACACAGGGTTCCTTATTCTACATGGCAACTGACCGCTCAGAAACCACCACCTGTCAACTCTCACTATCAAAAATACCTATTATCTCAAAAGACCATGAAAGCACTCTTCCTTTCTCCAATTACTTACCTATCCTAGACACAGCCTTCCACCCAAAATCTATCACAATAGATTGAAGGTTGAAGCCGCTAAGAGTCCAGCTGTGTTTTATTTAAATCAAGCATAAAAAGATGTCAGACCCGATTACTCTTGTCATTCAAATTTTTTGGGGGGGAGGAGTTTGGAAAATGACCTTCATAAAATTAAGTAATTTATGTTAAAGAATAAAGGAATTACTTTTTCAAATATATTTTAGATTTCTCATTTTTAATTTCTAATATGATAAATATTGGTAGATAACATTCATAAAAACAAAAGCTTTTTAGAGTCTCCGATAATTTTTTAGTACACAAAGTATTCTTAGACTTAACAGTTTTGAGAACCACAGCCTTTTAATTTACATGCAAAAAATTTAAAATGTCTTCTTCATTTATTTAATATGGCCAAATGAAAGTGTGTTCCTGGTATTGGTGGCCACGAACAGTACACCTGAGAAGCGTGGCTTTTAAACGACATGCTTTGCTCTCATGCTCAGGGATTGTCTCTTAGAGTCTGTAGCTTTTATACTAAAACCAATCCGACAGCTTCCTTTAGTGGGGTTCATTCACAGAGGAATGACTGAGGGCTTTCTAGGTGCTGCTGGAGAGTCTGGAACTCTGCCCTCACAGAGGGACATTAGGGTCCTGGGGCCTTACTTATTTACATATTCATTCAATGAAATGAAGACTCTACTTCATACGGGGCACAGGCTTGGCTGCTGCCTCAACCGAAATTGATACACCTAACAGTTCTTTTTCATCAGGATTATGAATTCTGCTTTCAAATGTTCTTAAATTTTTGCACAATTGCACATTTTCTAGGACTGGAGAGATTTCTACATCCTAAATCTAAAAGTTATTGTCTAATTCATTTTTCCTGCCCACAATTTTTTGATAAAAATAACAAAAATTTCATGGTAAGAAATCCACCGACAGGATTCCGGCACATACCCAGTCACCCCCCAACTCACTTTCTCCTCCGTCACATGATAAAAGAATGTCTCCTACGAAAGCCAGCTTCCAGCATCAGAAGGGGGACCCTGGACCACCCCTCAAAGGCTCCAGAGAAGTGAAAGTTACCCCTATGGGCAGAATGACCTGAGACTGCACAATTTCCTTATAAAGCTAATTAGGCAAGTGATAGCATACATAAACACCACTGTGAAAGTCATTAAAGCAAGATTCCAGAGGAAACTGAAAGATAATTGTCCATTAGTCACACAGGCTGAACAGAAATGACTCCTTCAGAAATTCAACTTCCTAACAAGGTTTTTAAATTCAATCAACTTTAAAACACACACATACACAGCACCACTACATACAATAAGAATGGCCTAGAAAACCAGTCTGGGAAGCAAAAATGGTCACACAGAAATCCATCCCAAATCTGTGAGTTGGGTGTAACAATTCTGTGATTTTGTGTATTTTGCACTTTCCAAAGTAAGATAGTATATAAAAATATTCCTAAGAAAATCCAGCTATGAAGGAAGGGGAAAGGAATTTAATATACAAAAGGAATCTTTTATTCCCAGGCATATGCAAGGCCATTTTATAAAAGGGTTTGATCATACGCAGGACTTGGATTCTTTTGGTAAAGGTCTGAGCACTAAGTACAAAGGTGAGCCACAAAACACAGGTATGACTTCTGTTTATAAACAGAATTCGCCAAGATAGTGGAAAGCAGTATAAACCCTGGAGCCAAATAGACTGGGTTCGAATCCCAGTTCTGCCACTTACTACTATTTGGTTACATTTTCTAAGCCTCAGTTTCTTCATCCATAAAATGGGAATGTCAAGTCTAATCTCACATGGATAATTATATAAGTCATCCAGCCTAGGGATATGCTAATATTGCTAGTTATTTCTATTGGAAAGGCTAAGTTAAAAAAAAAAAAAAGGTAAATAATGCATACAGCATGGTAGATAGAGGAATTGAGAGGGAGAGGATCACTTTGGTCTCTTTCCTTTTCATGATCAGGAAAGATGTCCAAGAAAAATGGCACTTAGGAGCGGTGCAAGCCCCCTCTTATGAGGCCGGATAGGAAATTTCCATTCATCAATATTGTTCTTGGGCTTCATGATGAAACATCCTTGTCAGTGATTCTTAACATTTGAGTCATGGTCCTCCCTGAGAGTTGAATGAAAGATATCAAAGGAAACTCTCCCTAGAAAACACTGCTGCCAGTTTTAAAAAGGGTGGGCGGGGCAGGGGGTTATGGAGCCCCAACAACCCATTCATAAGCCCTAGCTAAGGACAAACAGTGCTTAGACATTAGGGTGCTATTAATTTTGAAATGAAGCCCAAGGTGGCGGCCCACCCTCATGATACAGATGTACAAACATCAAGTTCCTCTTCCACCGCTGCCTTATCTCAGATTTGGCAACAGCATCCACCCCGCTGTGCAAACTCCAGTCACCCTGGAAACTCCCTCTTCTTCAGGCCCCCTCCAGACCAAGCCTGCCACCAAGCCTTGTCCACTTTAGCCACGGCCCTTTACGTCCACCTCGACCTTCTCTTCCAAGCTGCCATCTTCCTCTGTCAGGACCACACCCCGTTGTCCCCTGTCACACTTTCACTCTCAGGTGCTCCAGCCCCCTCCCATCTGGCCTCGCCACAGCAAGCCAAATGAACTCTCAAAACTGATCACATGGAACCACCCCACACCCACCTCTCTCTCTTCCACAGCTTTCCAGGAAGCCGAAACACACAGGGGCAATTTGCTAGTTGAAAGGAAGTTACACCATGGTGTCACCCACAACAGAGTGACACACCCCTGGAGCAGGAAAGGGGAGAGAGAGTACTGTGGGGAAAAGCGTGGTGGAGGTGACACAAATTAGGAACCAAAAATGTCAACAGCTCCTATTAATATTCCCAGTTACTTAGGAAACGAGGCCCATATGTACGATACATACAACCAATGTTCAGCAAGGTAAACGAGACAGTATTTCCCCACTCCACCCTCTAGTTTGGGAAATTAAAAGTTCAAAAACAAATCATTCACATCCCCAACATCCAAAATCATCTACTTTTAATATCTTCGTATATTTGCCCCTTTTTTAAAAATGTTTTAAAGAATGTATGCAGAGCAGAAAGCCAATATAAAAATACATCGATTCAAATGCCAGCAAAAAAAAAATATTAAGCAAAAAAAAAAAAAAAAAAAAATGAACCACCATTCTAGACATCTCTATACAAACATGGATGCATGGATACATAGGTATAAAAAATTCTTTCCCAAGAACAGGATCATATCCCACACGTTATTCCTATTGTTTATATACTGAACTTAAACTCTCTTGACTTTAGCAAAATAAAATTAATGAAATTTAGGATAAAGAGGTGTTGGGGCTGGAGCTCAGTGGTAGAGCACTTGCGTAGCATGTACAAGGCCCTGACTTCCAGCCCCAGCACTGCATTAAAAAAAAAAAAAAAAAAAAAAAAATTAAAAGGTAAGTGATGTTTTAATGAGGTTCCATTTCAGGAAGAATCGCCCAACTCCACTTTGAAAGATGTGGGCACTAGCATCCTAATTCTTCCTTTAATTTTGCCTCTGCCTCCAGACTTCTATTCAGCTACTCTAGTTCCACAGAACATCGGTCTGCAACCTTCCCTTCTGCTCCTTCCCATGAGTGTAGACAGGTGAAGATGCTCACCTGCTGCGCCTCCATTTCTCTACTCCTGACTTGGTTTCTACTTTCGATTGGATAGATTTCAACACTTCCTCAAAATAGGGATGAGTGATGTCATCACTGCCTCAGTATACAGCAGGTGCTCAAAAAACTCTGCTGAATGGTTGAAGGTGTAACTGCAAAATGGTGTCAAATTTGTTTGTAAACCTTTTAAACCACATATAAAAGTATCTGTGGCCCATATAAGATAACCCCAAACCTTGAATTCTTCTCTAAGACCTGTAAGAAAATACACTAGAAACTTTTATCAGAATTCTACAAGATTGAAAAAAACAAAACAAAAACAAACAAACCAAAACCACTCTAAGTTGGCAGTACTGGAAACGGAACCCAGGACCTCGCAGTGCTTGGCAAGACTTCTAGCACTGAGCCACATTCTCAAGCCCTTTTTTAAATTTTATTTTGAGGCAGGGTTTCACTAAGTTGCCTGAACTTACCTCAGCCTCCTGAGTAGCTAGGATCACAGGCAAGTGTCACCTCACCTGGCTTGCACAGTGGTCTTTTAAGAATAAATGTTAAGGGCAAAAAAAAAAAAAATGTTTAGGGCAACATGAAATTTTTGAAAAAAACGTTTACACAAATGAAAAGGAAACTAGGGCTAAGAGTGTAACTCAGTGGTAGAGCACTTGCCTAGCACAGGTGAGCCCGAGTTCAATCCCTAGAACAGGAAAAAAAAAAAAAAAAGAAAAGAAAAAAATTAAAATTGAGAAAATAATTCAAGTTTAAGTTTTATTTCAAAAATTTCAAACTCTAAACTGCTGTTACACCATGCTAGGCTCCTCCTGGCATGATAAAGTTAATTATTTGTGACTGATTAACATTTACAAATCATCTTAACCATTCCTTACCTATGGCTACTCTTCAAAAATCCAGCCAGGTGCAGTAGAGCACACCTATAATCCCAGCAGTTTGGGAGGCGGAGGCAGGAGGATCACAAGTTCAGATACAGACTCAGCAAAAGCAAGGAGCTAAATAACTCTGTGAGACCCTGCCTCTAAATAAAATATGAAATAGGGCTGGAGATGTGGCTCAGTGCTTAAGTGCTCTGAGTTCAATCCCTGGTACCCTCCCAACCCTCCCCTCCCCCCCCCAAAAAAAAAAAAAATCCAAGACTATAGGATTGTTTGTAAAAAAAATTTCTTTTCCCTCTCTCCCCCTTCAACAAACTTCTCCGAAGGCCAGATACTCAGGATGGTAAGCATAACAATGTGAGGCGCAGCTCCCTAGAATCACATGTAAGAACCACAGGAACACATTTCAGAACTTAATTCTGCACCTCCAAAAGGACAGTCCATAGCAAACAAGAAGACATTAGATAGATTTTTAAAACTTAGTATCCATCAGAATTTGCACCTTCAAAATGAAGCACAGGAGAACAATGTTACCATGATTTGATGGAATGCAGCTGGATTTGAAGAGCTTACTTAATATTTACTGCCCATGAAGCTGGCCAACTCCCCAGACTTCTATATTAAAAAGTTGGAAGCTAGCAGCTTTCTCGACAGAGATCCGTGACCAGCCAAAAATTAAGATTCAGTATGGCGTGGAAGCTTCTTTCCTTCCTCGTTTTAAGTCTTCCCACCACACACACACACACACACACAGACGCAGAGTAGAAAGGATTACAGGATTCATGCGAGTGGTTTTTCCAGATCTAACTGTCTCTAATGACGATTCTACCCTGTTTGCAGTCAGAGGCTACAAGGATTCCACCACCCTGTGCATCTGATTCCGACAGAGCTCCCTGGGCCTCTCTGGCTCCTAGCACTGCCCCTATAACAGGAATTCACCGTCGGGCTCCTCCTTGGCCCTACAGGACTTCAACTGCCTCCCCAACTTCTTAACTGACAAATAATTTTAGCAAAATGATTGCTTCTGGCTGGCGGTTGCTATATCAATGATGAATGTGACTGACTTCTAAATAAAGGATTTCGGAGGTATCCAAATTCAGACAGGCTCTGCCTGCTTACACACACGCAGCACCCAATTATGACATTTCTCTTCTTCTCTAGTGAGCACTTTAAAACACCCCAATATTTTTGCTCAAAATTTCCCCCCAAATGTTGTTTATGTTCTCTCATCTAAAATAAACTAAGCAGCCATGGTCACACTTAAGCCAAATTAATCTTTTGAGAAAACATCACAGTTTGCACAGCAGAAACACCAAGTCCCTGCTGACCGGTCACTGTGTGCCGTGAGAGCTTCCTGCATATTTGGAACCTACATCAAATAGGGGCCATGTTGGTTTAAAGAAAAAGAAAAAAGTCAGTTCTGATGCCAGTATTGACCCAGCCTCCAGTCCAGGACAATTCACCCACCGAAAACCTATTTCCCTGAGGCCTTGGTAATCATTTCCCATCGCTGAGATTATCTTCAAGCAAAAGTCCTTACATTTGCCTGAGCTATTGTCTAAAACAAATATTTTATGGTGTACAGCCCATTTGGAAGGTTTAAGTGTCCCTTTGATCTGTTCCCCCTAAGAGCTTAATGCCATACATAAACAGCATGAAGGCATGTTTAACACCCACGTCATTTTGACTCACAAACAGTCCTTACTGGGCTAAGCCCGGAATCAAATGCACGCAAATAATAAGGCTTACGCTTTCTACCTCATGTAATAAAAGTTATAAGTTAGACCTTTCACTTTCACCTCTATTATGTAATTTTATTTTAAAAAGCATTTGAAAAATCTGATTGAGCTTGCACTCATCTACCTGGCAGATTTCAAGGTGGGCTCTTAATACTGGGTTATTCTCATGCCATTTCCATAAAACATTCTGGTGCTTGTTGGTGGCCTTCAGGGCCAAGCTGCCTCTCTGCGCGGCAACTGGGAGAAATCAGATAGGGTTTGGGGTTAATGTGGCAAAAGGAAACAGCATCTATTTTAAGGTCTCGGGGAGAAAGAGGGAGGCAGAGAAACACAACAGATTCTGGAGTTTACAGTTCTCCAAGCGTACTCCAGAACAGCTGTTATGGCTCTGCGTTCCCCTCAAGTAGGGACGACAAAACAATATTAAGTAGCTAAAATGAACAACGGAATAGGAACTCGACTTTCTTTACAGGAATGATTTTTCAATAACTCTAGGAAAACTGCAGGAGTCAAGTAAGAAAAAATTTTGGCATATGCTAAAATCATGCTTAAGTTAGTTTTGAAGGGGGTTCTTTAAAAAAAAAAAAAAATCCTTTGGTTAACAAGAGATCTCTTATTCCAAGTGAAAACAAAGGAGATTTGGGATTTTACAAAGGAATTGTTTTCCTTCTGAGCCACTCTGTTTTCAGAAGACCTTAATTTGAAATGAAAAATGGACCAAATTCTAGAGCAAATAAATAGCAGAACTACAGTCCTGGTTCTGGGAGGCAGTGATGTAAGAAGCACACACAGGAAGCTTGGTGACACTCTGGAAGGCTGGGACCTCCAGATAAGCCTGTGCTGGGAGTCAGCGCAAAGACCTGTCTCTTCCATCTCTCCTGCCAGCACATGTGCTTTCTGGAGGGATGTCAGCATCCTTGACCTACCTCCTGCCACAACCCACGCCCACACATGCTTCAGGAGACGTCTCAGGAAGGCCAGCGAGCCGGACCTAGCAGGGTTCTGCACCGCAACGATGGAAGTTATGTGAAGAAAAGGATAAAACAAAAATGATGAGACGGGTGAGCCCAGGATGGTGATCAGGAGGACGCTGCTGTCCCTTCTCCTGTGACCTTGATATTAGGAAACACATCTCCAAAGGGAGAGAGACAGCAAGCAGCCTGTTGAATTTTGTTGCTAGCTACAAAAATTACTTACTATAAATAGTTGTCTGTCTGCAAAGCAGCTATAAGAAACTTCTGCCAGGAAGAGCCAATTAAAATATAATCCTATACCACAAAGTGTGCTCTTTCCCCCTCTTTCCTCTGAAGCCTCCTCAAATGCTGTCAAGACCCAGATACAGCTGCAGAATCTTGGTTCACAGAGATTTTAGTAGTCTGTAAGACAGCTTTGAACAATAACAAAAAAAAAAAAAAAAAAAAAAAACATAGGCTTAAAATTATCAGGGAACTGTTGTATCCTGTGCATACCAAATTCGCTTTGTTGAACAACTGTGTAATGAAAATAATCCTGGAAGTCAGAAAAACTGATACAAAGAAAATATCCAGCCCTAGCGATGCTTCCGAAGCCAGCTCTGTTCGCGGCTTCCTTGAGACAATAACCATTTAGTAAAGCAGCATTAGGTGCTTATGCTGACATTCAGAGCCTTGTTCACAGCCAAAGTGGGTTTTTGGCACAGTCAGTCAAAACAGGCAAATCTGAAAATTGGACTGAAGTTTTCCTTCTAAAGCCAGGCAGACGTGAACAGTGACATGCTTGGTAAGTGACCAAAGAAAGGCAATATTTTCTGGTGATTGCAATGGACCCAGGGCAACCTCGGGGTGATGTAAAATCCAAACACTCCCTGAACAAAAAAAAAAAAAAAATGAAGTGCAAGGTCAGATTAATAAGAGTGCCCAAGAGAGACTTTCTGAAATGTCTCAGGTAGTCCTTCAGGAAGCATGGAGAGCTGCTGCAGGCCTTCAGAGGGTTAAAAGCACCTTTCCAAAAACGATGAGCCACTTCTCAATTGGGAATCTGTTTTTTAAAAAAAGTTTCCCAAATGGATCTCTATGCTGCCTGAAATTTTTAGCAACAAGAATTAAGGAAAAAAATTTAAAAACTGGTTTTAGGAAAGGTACAAAATGATTAATCATCATGGGCTAGAGAATTTCGCATTTCAGATTTCTTCAAGAATTCCAATGAATCAAGCTCTTTTGACACTCAGTCAATAGGCCAATGCCAAGCTTTTCTGCTACTTCCCCTCCCCCTCCCCCAAATCCAAACCTAGGTGTATTAGAAAAAGATTAGTTTTTATGTATTAGCAGCTCAACCAGGTCTACAATTTAGTTCCAATACAAATAATATTTACCATTTGAAGACCTGTTTCCTTGTTTGTAAAGCAGAAGGAAATCTTAGAATTTTGAGGATTGAAGTAAGGCAAAAAAAAAAAGTGTCTGGCCTTAGAGGACAGCAGACAGTTTCTATTCCTTCCTCCATTCCTCACCCTTCATCCTTCCCCAGCCCTCAAGACATGTTGAATTCTCTTTGGCCTTCTCTTCCTCTCTTCCAGGATTTTGGGTTCGACTCTGTAAAGGAAGTGAAAAATGGTCATCTGTTCTAATTAAACAGATTCTTACGAATGATAAGGAGCCTGTCCAGCAAAGTCAGTCCAGGATGAAGAGCAATAAATACCAGAAATCTCTAGTCAAATTCGAGAGCCCAGTCTTGGATTTCCCCAGAACAGAAACCTAGGCACACATCCGAGTTTGAAGAACCAGGGAAACAGAGACAAGGTGTCTTGAGACAGCCCCCGGCAGGATGGGGATCATGCTGGCCTCGACCTGACTACCCCAACACCAGCTCCGTCCTAGCAGCAGGTTCTGCTTGCAGGGGATGAGGGAAGGACAGGGAGGCTGTCTGCTCATCTCTACTCTCTTTTAGATGCAGGGTCCTTCCTATTATCATGTTGAAAAAAAATTGCAGTAAAAGTTGCTTTGGGTGGGTTAATCAAAGAAGGATACTTACAATCATGCATGACTGGTAAAAGTTAACAACTCACTGCATAAAATTAACCTTAAAATGAATAGGCCCAATGGAAGAGGAAGCAGGAAACAAAAGATAATGCATAGCCAAATCCTCAATATGAATGGTCCATTTTGGTTGCACTTTAGGGTTTTCATCCTGGAAACATCCCCTCTCCCCTGTGCTCCATTTCACCACCTGGAAGGATCCTTGAAGATATCTCCTACCCAACCTGGCTTAAACATAGCGCGCCTGCGGAAGCCTTCTCCACATCTTATGGGCTGGGTTAGGTGCTGCCAACCACAGTCTCCGTGGCAGACTTACTACTCATCTGAGAGCACCTATCAGTTTTCGGATGACTCTCCCACTAGACTGTAAGCACAGTAAGGAAATATGACATGCATTGATCTTGTTGGATGTTACGTCCCATGCACTTGGAAAAGAATATGGCACTGTAAAGATACTCAATAAATTCATTCAACAAATATCAAGCACTTGCTATATTTCAGGCATTATTAATAAAAGTGGGAAAACTGTTAACATTACCAGTAATGAGGGATCCCTGGTGGGGCAAGGATTCAGTATGCACAAGGCCCTGGGTTCAACGTCCAGCAACACACACATAAATATAATATTTTAATACCAGTAATAAAATGGATACAAATAGAAACACTGGTAAGATACCATTGCTTGACTTAATAGGCAATTCATTTCTACTCACACAAGGAAAGTTCTGGAAAGTTCAGGTGAAATGAGCTCTCCCATATACCACTGGTGGGAAAGTGCTGATTGGAGTGAAATTTAACAATCCTCCTTCACATAATCTGAGGACAGGATCAAGAACCTGGAAAAGGTTCATATCATGAACCTCGTCTAGTAACCTCACTCTTAGGAAGCCAAGTATCTATAAAGAAAAAGAGCTGATACACTAGGCGATTCACCACGGTATTGCTTATGTTAGAGAAAAATGGAACAATATCAATATAAACAATGAAAAATGGTAAACCATTTTACATGATGGAATAGTATACATCAGTTTTCAAAGAATACTAAGGATAGGGACAATGACTGCAATATCTATTTTTTTTTTTTTTAACTTCAGTGACATACATAATTCACCATTTTAACCACGGTCTAGTGTGCAGCTCTCCTGCATGAGGTTCGTTCTCACTGTTCCATAGTTATCAGCGTCCATCTCCAGCACGTTTTCACCCTTCCCAAACTAAAACTACCCCTGATCCCCACTTCCATCCTCTATGCCCAGTCCAGGCTGTCACCATTCTCCCTTCTGCCTCTAGGAATCTGACAAATCTAGGTTCCTCACATAAGCGGAATCATACCTGTAATCCTCTTGTAACTCGCATGATGTCTTTGGCAATTATGTATTTAAAGTTCATCTACACTGCAGCATGTATCAGAATTTCCTTCCTGTTTAAGGCTGAATAATATTCCACTTCAGGTACCCCACATTTGATCCATTCATCCATTGATGGATACCTGAGTTGCTTCCACTTTTGACTATTGTGAATAATGCCGCTATGAACCTAGGTGTACAAATATTTGTGCAAGTCTCTGCTTTCAATTCTTTGGAGACACACATCCAGAAGAGAAATTGCTGGATCATAAGGCAATTCTATGTTTAACTTTTTGAAGAAACCCCACACCATTTAAAAAAAATTTTTTTTAATTGGAGATGGACCCCAATACTTAATTTTTATGTGATGCTGAGGCTCAAACCCAGTACCTCACACACACTAGACACATGCTCTATCACTGAGCCACAACAACAGCCCCCCAATACCATTTTTTACAGTAACTTCACAATCTTACATTCCTCACCAAAAACCCGAAGAATTTCAACTTCTTCACATTCTCATCATTTCTGGGTTTTTTTTGTTGTTGTTGTTGTTGTTGTTGTTTTGGGGGGGGGTAGTTTTGTCCTCCCCCCCCTTTTTTTTTTTTTTTTTTTTTTTTGCAGTACTGGGGATCGAACTCAGGGCCTGGTGCTTGCAAGGCAAGCACTCTATCAGCTGTGCTATCTCCCCAGCCCTCTCCCCCTTTTTAACAGTCATCCTAATGTGTGTGCAATGGCATCTCACTATGATTGTGATTTGTGCTTCCCTAATGATTAATCATGTGGGAATCTTTTCATGTGCTTACTGGCCATTTGTATTTTGTCCATTCAAGTCTTTCACCCAATTTTAAATCAAGTTGCTCATCATAATATATCAGGTGACAAAAGTAGGATCTAAAAATTAAATTTTTAACATATAGAAAATATATACACACCCTCTTACAAAGACCAGAAGGAAATAAAACAATTAAAGATTGCTTCTGTTTAGGAAGATCATGTGACTTAATTTTTTCACACTTCATTTGCAACCTTTGTAATGAGAACACATGGGACTGGTGTAACTGGGGAAAGGAGATGTAAACCAATTTTAAAACCTCAGCCCAACTACAGAGTCAAGGTTGCAACTGGCTTTGAAAACTTTTTCCAATGAGACCAGCATGGTAAGGAGCCTCCGGTTATCTCCTGCAGACAGACTCAATCTACTTCTGCTTGTCCTGTCAGTCAAGGCCCAGGACAGGTGGCACTCTAGCACCCCGTGACCGTTCCTGGGGGATGCTCACAACAGAATGGCAGTGACCAGGACTCTGCCCCCTTCACTCCTGGGCATTCCCACCCAGGCAGAGCCCAGCTTCCTTCCCCCAGATCACTAGCCAATTCAGAATAAGAGGTCTTCTCTCTCCTTACAGAACTGGAAAACCAGCTTAAAGGAAGCAAACCTACCTAATGACCAACCAAGAACATAAAGGACAACTGAATGACAGAAGTTGAGCCTCAGGGTTGGGGGACAGCTCAGTGCTTGCCTAGAATGTGAAGGTCCTGGGTATCATCCCAGCACCTGAAATCACATTAATGGAGGTCCCACCCCCAAGAAAATCCCAGTCCTCAGATAAGACTTTCTTTCAACTATTCTCAGAAAGCACCTTGATGACTTGCCTATGACAAGAGAGAACTGAGTGCTTTCAGGAATATAAAACTTTTTAGCACCTAAGAGAATACATTTCCAGTTTAAAAAAAAATAACACTCAGGCTATAGTCCGTTAGATATCCTACTAGGCGAATCTAGTCTATTATAAAATCATTTACAAGGGAGACTCCATTGACAGACTGCCTGCCTCCGTGTTGGTTTCTCCTGGACGGTCATTTCCTTACATAGCTCCTGGGACAGAGGGTCACCTGTCAAATAGCTCTAAAGAAAAATTTAAAGTCTGTGTTTTACCTAAACAAAGAATATTTAAGGATCAGACTCTTAAATCACAAACAGATCCCTTAAAGATACCAGGAACCTATTTTAGACCTCATAGAAAATAAAAGCACCAACGATTTCCCTGATAAGAGGATGATGCTACATAATGGGGGAGTGGGGTAAAAGAATGGAGGAAGTTTGGATTAAGTAGAGGGAAATGAGAGGGCGGAGGGGGCAGGGGTATGAAAGATGGTGGAATGAGACAGACATCGTTACCCCATGTACATGTATGATTACATGAATGGTGTGAATCTACATTGTATACAAACACAGAAACAAAAAGTTGTACCCCAACTGTGTACAATGAATCAAAATGTAGTCTGTAGAAATTAAAATAATTAAAAAATAAAATCACCTTCTGATCACTGAGGGGAAAAAACATGGAAGCACAGACAGAGCTAGTAAGATGGTCAACAATCTTGAGATGCTAATGTCCCTCTCTCTCCAACTTTCCCACACCCTCACCTGATGCTACAGCAGAGGCTATGAAACAACTTTAACAAAATAGATGCCTGGGCAGTGGGCATAGCTCAGTGGTAGAGTGCTCGGCTAACACACAAGGCCCTGGGTTGACCCCCAGCGCTGCAAAAATAAATTTTACACACACACAGAAACGCCATGGGTGTCACCAGCATTACTATGGTCCATTCCCAGAGGCATTATATTTACACAGCCTGTTACTGATAGAACAAACACTGCTTTCTTTTGCCCTGACATATTGTGAACAAAAATAATTGGTTTGCTTCCACTGGATTCAAAAGGAAAATACTGATCAAACCTTCAACAATAAAAGGGAAAAAATAAACTATAAAAGTAAGTGCTTTAACAAGACAGAGATTATGTGCAATTTATATTGTCTCTAAGACAGTTTCATTAGGGAAAGGCAGCAACCAAGGGACTGTGTAAAAACAGCTGCCAGAAATAACAAATAACTCAAAGGTAACACAGAGGTGGAAGAGACGACGTGCTCATCAGAGACTCCTTGGTCTCCCTGCACATTCAGACCCTTCCCTACCATGCCTGCCCCTTAACAGTCATGTGGCTGGCCCTGGCCAATGAACTGCAGGGGAGATGCGGTCCAGAGCTGAGGCAGGAGGAGCCCCAGGGCACACCCCAGTCTCTCCCCCAGCTCCTGAAGGATCTGGCCTCAGGCTCCAGATACAACCCATGTGGAGATGAGACCCCACACCAAATTACAATGCTTAGCACCAGCGAGGGAGAAGCAATCGCTGTTAGAGTAAGCCTCTGAAATTGGGGAATTCATGTGTGCTGTGGCAATCCCAAGTACTGGGACAACATAAAGATATTAAATTCATAAAGCAGCATCGACCACATGGGAGAGCGTCAACAGATGCATACCAGTCTCCAGAGCTTAAAGAGAGGAGGGATGCAAAAGGGACCAGCTTATACTTAAGAATGAGGAGGAAGTCAATGGAGAAACTGTCGGGATAGGAAGTTTGGGATTCAGTGTCTCAACTCAAACTACCATGACAAGATCCAACAGACACACACCCAAGCCCCCTTCCCTGATGATCTGAGTCCAAGAGGTAGGAAGCTAAGATTCCCAATTACTCTTTCCAACATCCCATACCTACACATCATGCAAATACACTAAATGAAACTTAACTTCAGGGCCGTCGGCATCATCTTAGACACTCCCTCTTGTTAACTGATGGAGTTGCTCCTGGGATTAAAAATATGGAGCAGTTACTAAGACAGACGATTCTTAATGAAGAGAACAGAAATAGTCTATCCAAGAGTAGGAAGGACAAAGCCCAGAAAGGGGGTGCTTTCTTCATCCCTGCCAGGAAGCCTGGAGTTGGAACCCAACAGTCCCATTACCTCCAGCCCCACCCACACTCAACGGACAGCTGAGTCCAGAACTGTCTTTCCAGCTATTTTTAAGTCCACCTTAATTTTTAAAAATTTTGTCATCTAGTTAATATCAAAAGGACATGACTTTCCAAATACCCCTTATCCCTGCCATCATCCTGAGCCCCTCTTATGCAAATAATTGAAAATGCAGTTGAGTCGTATTCTGGCTTAGTGAAATCTCTCCAACACCCACAAATGCATGAAGGCCCAGCATTTTATCCACTTTATCTCTTCTGATGGGGTGAATGGATGTTACGGTGAACAACTCTAAATAATTATGAAATCCTATTACTGATAGACACAAATGTCCTGGCTGAGCAAATAAAGGAGGGGGGCAACAGCTGGGTGGGTACTCCCTGTGTCACTGGTGAATCGACTCTCTCTGAGAAAAGAACTATCTTCCCCGCTGGCTCCTTCTGCATCAATGTCCAAGAGGAAGGCAGAAAGGAAGGGTCAAGTAAGTCCGGCCCAGTGAGGCCTGGGTGGCGAGAGCATGGAAAAAAAACAAAACAAAACCTCAATTTTACTCTGTTCTTTGCAAAGGGACAAAGAGTAATACCCCTTTTAACTTGGCTGGTTGAAAAAGATACCTATTTCTGGGGAGCCATAACCTCAACGATAATGCACACAAAGACAGAACTGCCCCAATGGACATGGTAACATGTGTAAGTGAACAATCTTCAGTGAGTGTCCAGGAAAACAGTGCTCAGATGGTTGCGGTGTCCATGTCCCTTACTCTATGGCCTGTTACAACAGGCAATCGCAGCAGCTCCCATCTCTAAACTCGCCCACCCCCAGCAAGAAGGGTCTCCTCCCTTGTTCCTAAAGTGACAGCACGGTGGTTTGGGTTCCTGCCTCCCTGGCCACCCATACCCATGCTTTTGCAGGCTCCTTCTCATCTGCCCAGCTCTACTGGCTGACCACACCAGCCCTCTGGTCACTTCCTCAGTGCCCTCTCCCGGGCACTCCAATCCCTGCCACTCTGCCCATGTGACCCATCAGGAGAGGATGCCGCATCTGCGCTCCAGCCCTGGCTGCCCTCTCGGCTCCAGCACCTAACCCAGCGGACTTGCTGGCTCTCCTTGCTTTCCTCGGGAGGCAGCGCTCCTTCACCAGGCTCCGAGCCACCTGTCTGCCCCCAGCACGCGGCACCACGGCCCTGACCTCTGACACCCCCTGCCCTTCCCCACAGCCAGTTCACCCCCTTGTCCAGCTGATTTCACCTCTGAAACAGTTCCCGGACCTGTAAACATTTCCTTATGGCCACCCCTCTGGTTTCAGGATCCAAATCTCTCAAAGAAGCAAGCAATGGCCCCGAAGTGGGCCACCCCCGCCCACTTCCGATGAGCCTCCCCTGTAAGACTAGCTGGCAGGGTCTTTTCCAAGGGCATTGTGACTATCCCACCATCCCGCCTAAAGCCCTTGGGAGAATCCCCATGGCTCTTAGACTAAAAGACTAAAATTTCCAACATGGCCTGACGTGTGCACGGCCCCTGCCTCTCCAGGCTTGTGTCACCCTGTTACTGCTCGCTCAAACCTCCAGCCCTGGAGAGCAGCTTTCAGTCTCCAGGACACACAGTGTTCCCTCTTTCAGGGCCTTTGTTCCTGTGGTCACTGTGCCCAGAAGGCTCTTTCTTCTTCAACTAGTTACCCCTGTCATCCTGCAGGGCTCACTCGAATGCTATTTCCTCAGGTGAGGTTTTCCTGACCCTCAGATTCAGGTACGTACCCTTTTACACACCACCAGAGTCCCAGGGCCCTTTCCCTTATAACTCCATACACAAATGTTGTCAGTTTGTCCACATAATTATTAGATGAGGGACAGGGCCCACGACTAGAGGAATTACAGCAGAGATAGTCTCAGTTCTGCTTACTTACACTTTCAGCATCAGACACAGTGCCTGGCAAATGGCAATGTTTAAAAAAATCTATCCAATAGTCGCCTAAAAGCTTTAGACTTCACTCTGAAATACTGCTCTTCTAAACTTGTCATGTTAATACTCAAAAGCTAACTATCTGATGACTTCAAATTTTAAAAAGATCAGAGATGAGAAAGGGAGATAAGGATACAGTGGAAAGGATACACAGAAATAAAGGATTTAAGTCATATGGATAAAGGAGACGTACGAATTTACAGTGCTGACTTTAGGTGTCTGGAGATTATGGAAGATGATCACGGAAACATTGAGTGATGTTTTTAAATGGATTATCAAAGACAAAGTAACAATATTGTTTGATACCACTATTAGCAAATCTCTCCAATATCAAACTCTAGAATGTCAAGAATTTACAAATACTGGTAAGTAAGAGGTTTTAAGTAAGCATCAAAATATGAAACTGGTGGTCACATGAGACCCAAGCACGCACTGCCAATTCTAAGACAAGCTGAGTAGGTGACGGACAGACTGTACCCTACTCCGGGTAAGTTCAACGTAATTGATCTCAGCAGCTCCTCACATGGCAACCTTACAACACAGCTGTTTCTCCAGGCTCCAAGCAGCACCAAACCTAAGGCAGCGACAGAGAACAGAGGGATGCTCCAAGAAAGAAAAGTGTTGGGACTGAATTAACTTTGATTAAACGTAAACCCATTCCACGTCTCTTAGAAACCTCCTCGATTGAGCATTTGCCAGGCTTGACAGCACTTGTTTCATATCATCCTCACATACCATTGGAAGACAAGACAGGAAATTAAAAAGCATGTTCTTACAGATACATTTTCCACATTTTATTATGAGTGACGGGGTATGGGTAGGGAAGACAACATCTAGATCCAAGTTGTTAGAATGAGGAATTTGCTTTTAAATATATATATATATATAAATCCATGCAGAAATCATCCTAAAAAAAATAAACTGAAATGTCAAGAAAAAAAATCCATAAGAATGAGAATCCAAAATGAACTGATGATCAAGATCTACAGACCCAGCAGCTTAGTTGTATCGTGCGGGCAACACTAATCCTGAGTCACATCCATAAAATAACCCAGACCCATGTGGTTGTGAAGACTGAAGAAGAAAAGGAAATCAATATGAACTGCTTTTAACACTGAGCTATATACAAAGGGGGTTCTCAAAAACATTAGGTACTATGACCACTCCCAGTAACTAGCATGGTGTCCTGTGGGTAGTACAAGCTGAATAAATACTTTTTATGTGTGTGGATGGAGGATAATCAGCCACCACTGGAGGTGTTAGGGGCCTTAACATCAACCATGAAACCCCAAACGTTACACAAAAGGCCAGTTTTAAAAGCGGGGGAAGGAGGAAAGAGGTGGGAGATGGGAATGGAAATCATTTTAAAGGTCAAATTTGCACAAATAGGATTTGTGCATGCCAGAGCATGCAGCCCTATAAACTCAAAGTAATCCTAGGGCTCTCCAGCTAGCTCAAAGGATTGCAAGTGAGCTTTCAATAAATCACAACCACCACCCCACAGGGCTTTTACCCCCTCCCTGCACTCAATGGTTTGGGGAACATCTGCATCCTGACTTGCAGCTTCCAGCATCCCCCCTCGTTGCTCCCACAAGCATTTACGAGTCCAACAACCTGTACTCTCACGTCATGGAGCATCCCTGGGATGAGGGTACGATCATTTCACCCTTCTTTATGGTTGCCACAAGATCAAAAGCACAAGTCCACTCCTAGTATTTGTTATTTTCTGTCCAAATGATTAAAGGGGGTGGGGAGTTCTAGAAGGATCTTGGGTCGCAGAACTCTGAAAAAGACCCCGAAGCCAGAAAGAGACTCCAAATTCCAGATTTTAGCTACAAGGAGTTCACATAGATTGGACAACAATAAATATTGGCTTAGACCCAACAGAAGCTAGAAAAAATATAACATTTTACATGGTGCTCATAAGGAAAAATATCTAAAAAATAGAAAAAGAAAAGAAAGAACAATATCTAGAAATGAATAGGATGTTGTAGCACTAAAAAATATTTTTTTTTTATCCTAAATCAACTCAATTTTGACTTACGGCCAATAGCACCCAGGGGTTTATTTATTTTGCCTAGGACTTTCAATATTTCGATAACATTTTTAGGGAAGAAAAAAAAAAAACCCTTCACTAGCATGGATGATTGTGTCTGAGATGCTATGCCCTGTGCAAGAATAGAAAGAAATGGGGTAGGAGGATAATTTAGAGCTTCCAAGGACCTTCTTCATCCTCACAGAATATGGATAGCCAGGAGGGCACCTGGAAAGGAAACACCTAGTAGTGACAAATAGATCGGCTCCTATGTCAATTCCAATCAACAGGCACGTAACAGCTACATGGAACACTGAGCAGAGGAGGGCTGTAAGCTGAGTGAGGACGGGAACTAGTTGGTGTTACCTGCCACCGGAGCTGTCAAGAACATCACCCCTTGGTCCAATCCCCCATTATAAAGAAGAGGACAGAGGCCTAATCTGGACTCAAACCAAGATTAGTTAATTGCCAGTGATGATCACATTAAAAAAAGTCCCTATATTTTTATGCAGTAACTTATCCACATTGACCTGTCACCTTATCAAAACACTCTTTAGTGTTCCGTGTATCTAAGTCATATGTACCCAGTTACATTTTAAACTCCCTGATAAGCATGAACAGGTCTCTAATTCCTAAGAAAATGTTCCTCCTCCAGGTCAACAACAGCGGGTGGGTCTGCACACAGCAGGTCCAAGAGTTGTTGACCAACTGATTCTTCAAATAGGAAGACACCCACTCCACCTCCCCACACCTACTCTCTTTGCCCCCAGGGGTCCTGAAATAACTCTAGAGCCCAATTGTGATCTTGTGCTGAAAACTAAAAGGCCAGGAAAAAAAAAAAAAAAGACAGTAAGTACTTACAAGCAATGTGGGTGAGACTAGACAAGTAAATGACTCTATAACAACTGGATTAGCAAATTTTCCATCACCCCAAAAGATGGGCACCCCCACACACATACACCTCTGATCCACAGAAGAACTTGATGAGAACTAAAATTTGCAGAGAAGTTGAATGAATATATTTAAATATATTTAGAAGGACCTCTGGTTTTCTATGAGTAGCATGGAATAGATGTTTCCATGTTGCATATTATATACTGTGAAATTTAACAAAACCGATTTAATTATATTAACTGGTCTCAATTTGGGACACTTTATTTGATGGAAACACTCCATGGGTGTTCTTTCCACATTAATAATACACATATAACTCAGAAACAGGTGGGGTTATGAAGGCATCTTTAAAACCATATGACCCAGACTGACCTGAGCCTGATCAGCTGAACCTCTGGATCAAGTTGCCAATTGCAGAAAATACAGAGGGAGGATGGCAAGGTGCACCAGCAGAGCGCCATCAGCAAAATCCTGACTGTGGGAAAGGCTACAAGTCCGAAAACCCAGGTATTTCCCCAGATAAATCAAAGAAAAGGAGGAAGTGAAGGAGGAAGTTGTCCAACAGGAGAGAGATAAGGGCATTTCCAATTATTTTTAAATTGCAAGATTAAACCACAGTATCTAGGGGTAAGCACCTGGCTGTTCAAACTAAGAAGCAATGTAGAGAAGTGGCTCTGCAGGTCACAGCAGTGGTGACTTTGGCAGGAGGGGTCAGGTACATGGAGAATGGCCCAAGTTCCACTGCTTGGCCTGGGAGGTAGTTACAGGAAGTCGGCCTCAGGATCGCTCATTAAATAAACTATGCTTTGCTTTGCATGGTTTCTAATACCTGTGTTAGTTTATAATGGAAGGTTTAAAAAATATGATTAAAAAATAATTTTCATAGTATATAGTTTTAATCCCTAAGGTTACCCTAAAGCTGAACTCTCCAATACACATGTAGCCATTTAACTTTAAATTTTAATGAATTAAAATTAAATAAGAAAAAAATTCAGATCCACGTTTCAAGTGCTTCATAGCTAGAAGGTGCCAGCGGATACCATACTCTTCATACAGATTAAAGATTTCCATGGTGGCACAAAATCCTCTTGGGTAGTGCTGGCTTTCCAGATCTGATGCTCCATGCAATCCTGGTGGCTCTCTCCTAAGAGCAAAAATTCAGGAGATCCTTGCCCTTCAGTGGCTCCTGCTTATAAAAAGGATTCCTACCCAAGAGAAATGATACAAACTCACCATAACCACCACCCAGCAACCACACTGACAAGAATGACCTCGCCCATAGTAACACTACTCCAGTACAAGGTGGGGGGTTGAGGGAGTGGAATTGAAAGGAGTGGTCTGATTTGTCATCAAGAAAGACATCTGATTACTCTGATGCATACAACTGCTTCAAAACTATTACCTCCAAGACTAAGAAAAAAATAACGAAATGCAACATGGACTTCTGGATTGGATACGAAAACAGAAGAGAGACATTAATAGAAAATCTGGGTCCCAGGCAGTGAGACTTTGCTGAGGACTCAGCAGCCTCCCCCTTGCTTCCATCCCTCCTGCCGGCTGATTCTACCCAGGAAAAGGAAACGTATTGTATGTCCGCTATCCAGAACCTCCACTTTTTGGACCCCCTTTGCTGATGGAAGTAAGGGTGATGACCTGCTTTCTGCTGGCACTGAGGATTATATCCACATAAGAATTCAACAGAGAAACAGCAGAAAGGCCCTTACTATTGTCCAAGGGATCGCTGATGATTATGATAAAAAGAAACTAGTGAAGGCGTTTAAGAAGAAATTTGGCGTTTAAGAAGAAATTTGCCTGCAATGGTACTGTAACTGAGCATCCAGAATATGGAGAAGTAATTCAGCTACAGGGTGACCAGTGAGAACACATGCCAGCTCCTGGGAGAGACTGAACTCGCTAAGGACGTCCAGCCCAAGGTTCATGAGTTTTAAGTGTTTGTGGCTTGCTAGGGCTTAAGTGGATTTTCTTACAATGAGTAAAATTCCTTCTGTCCTTCGTCACAAGTTTTAAAACCTCACAGCTTGTATAATGTAACCATTTGGGGTCCACTTTTAACTTGGACTAGTGTTAACTCCATGCAATAAACTAAAAAGAGTCATAAAAAAAAAAAAAATAGAGGGCTGGGGTTGTGGCTCAGTGGTAAAGCGCTTGCCTGGCATGTGTGAGGCCCTGGGTTCAATCCTCAGCACCACATATAAATAAATAAATTAAATAAAGGTCAACTGACAACTAAAAAAATATTAAAAAAAAAAAAAACATAAGGCAAAACAAAATTTTTTGTTGTTGTTTTTTTGTTTTTTTGCAATGCTGGGGATTGAACCCAAGACAAAAATTTAAAGTAGGGTCTGTAGTCCAGCCAATGATACTGTAGTGATGTTAATTTCCTGTTCTTGATTATTACACTGTGGTTATGAAGATGTTAACAAGATTTGGGGTGAGAGGTATATAGAAACTTTCTGTACCTTCCCCCTCCCTTTTTGTCCTAAATTAGTTTAAAATAAACAGTATTGGGGAAAGTAGCTTATTTTTCTCTATGAAGAAGAAGGTGGTTGATCTGAAAGAGCTCCAGTTAGCTCCAGGGATGGCTGGGATAAATCACTTGGGGACGAGATGAGCTTGGCATAAATTGGATTTCAAGGAACAACTGCAAATCTCCTCCACCTGGAACCACCCAAGACCTTTTTTTTTTTTCTTCCAAAAAGAGTGAGCTGAATTATTTGAAAAGTAAAGCAATTATTCAAGGCATGTATATCTATGTGTCTTCAAGGGCATATTCCAGGGCAAATACACGTCCTATATGCCTTCCATACAGGAGAGACAAAGGACGGAAAAGAAAAAAAAAAAAAAAAAAATCACATGGAAACTGCCTGCCCTCCGCATTTACATCCTTTAGAAATTTTTCAAAATAATTCATACACATCCAATCAACGGTATTTATTTCTGTCTTCAAAATATCCTTAGAACCATCCTCAGTCTCTAATTTTGACCACAGTTCAAAGACTGTTGGAAACTTACAAGAAACTTATCAAGGAAAAAGAAGGAACCATCATTTTGGGCTACTTTTTAGAGCAACTTGGAAATCTAGCATATGGAGAAAATTTTTCCAAAGAACGTGTACAAGACTTTTATGTTGTGCTTGGATTCAGATAGATAATAAATATTGAAAAAGGCATGCTCGTGTTCAATTTCTTATCACTGGCTCTGTCATTTTGTGTATTTTGTTTATTTATTATCTGCATCCATATTTCCGAGATCAGAACTTCAAGTTAGCAACGCTGAAGGCTTGACTTTTATATTTTGCCTGTACCACTGATTGGAAAAAATGCCAATTCTAAGGGTGTGGCACTTACTCTGCTGAAGGAAAACCACCAAATATAAACTCTACAGTTATGTTTAATCATCCTTTGAGTCTTGTTTGGGGAGCTATTAAAAACATGCACATTTGCAGATTAAATAAACAATCATTTGTATATATTTTGGTAATAAAAATGCAAAATCAGGTCTAAGGTAAAAATCAATGGTAGATGAAGAAACAAAGGTTGTAATTTCAAGAAGAGTCGTTTCCCTTGCCTATGAATTCCCATCTACTGCAAATTCAAAGCTTCATGCATTTTAATACAATATTTTAAACAAGGTCTTTACATGGTATTACCAAACTGTTATATATGAATTATGAAAACTAAACACACAATCCTGACTTACTCAGACTTCTAGACCTTGGAGTAAGAAGCACAGTTGTCCCCAGAAGGAACTACCGTTTTTCAAAGAAAACCAAAGGAATCCGGAGCCTGCTCCATTTGCAGAGTCCCCTCGTGTTTGTTATGATGGAGTTTGGGGATGGACCCTTGTACTCACTGGCAACAGCACTTATGACTTAAGCCTGCAGAGTACAGGTAAGAAAGGTTCGGGAACCCCAGGAGGTGGGAGGATGGACAGTGGGTACTGTCCCATACAGGCGGAGGGCTGGAGAGGGAGCCAACTCCCCTGGCCTATTTCACAGCTATGAATTCAAGGACTTGGGCCAGACAGTCTCCAGGATCCTTTCTTGCTCTAAAATTTTAAGCACATGCTCGTCCTGATTTGGTGGCCATAGGATTCACCAAGAAGGTCAAGAAAGATCAGATGTGTAGATGTATGTGAATTCAGATTATTAGCTGCATTTAAACACAAGTATGACTTCATCACCTACAGATATATAATTTAAGCAATATTAAAATTTAGTGTTTTAAAAAGAGAACTACCCAGTTCTTTCTTAGTGACTAAAGGATGTGACCATCTGATGTGAACACATTCTACCAATTTGGGGGCAAAGTCTCCACAGTCTCAGATGAGTGGGACAAAACAGAAGAAAATCAAATATAACAACATAAGAGGGACAAATGGGATATGTGACAAAAAACAGTTTAATGATGCACTTCATAATTTTGAAATGAAACTTGGACCTTCAGTTATTCTCCACCAATGGGCAAGTCAGCCAAAAGCATTCTGCACACAAATGACACTATCAAAATCAGCATCGCGAACGTTTTTCCCCAGAGTTTACTTTAAATGAAAAATAAAATACGGAAAATCATTAGTATTATGCTTCAAATTATCATATTAATTGGAAAATTAAACTAAAAAGCCCAAAGTCTCTTCATTATTTACTGCTCCACAGCATTTCATTAGATTCCTCTTAGACCACCAAGGCAAGTCTTAAGCATACCAACTATTCTGCTCTGGCCCAGTAATTAATCTTTTTTCGACTTTGCAAGTTAATTTACATCACAGAGACATCAGCACAGCTCAACACCAGCAGGTACTTGGTGGTGCAATTAGGCAAACCAAACCAGAAAATACAGATAATGCTTCTATCTGCCCTTATCCCTAAACTTGAATTTGGACCTAAAAATGAAGATCAGTTATGCATACTACTAAACTGTTTATAATTAACAAAGTCACAGAAGGGAAAATGAAATTGGAGGCTCGTTTTTTAATTGACAGTAAATTTCCGTATTGATGAGTCACGGCTGGGGTTGGGAGTGTAGCTCAGTGGTACAGGCTTGCATAGCATGTATGATGCCCTGAACTCCATCCTTAGCATGGAAAAGAACAAAAACAGTAATGGTTTACTTCAGCAGGATGACTGGCATGAGAGCTCCGTAGCAGAATTCTGCTCTCAGAATTCAGTTAGCTGGGCCAGACTTCCCTCCTACCCCGTTTCTCACCCAAGTTTGTGCAAGGCAGATCTTAACCAATTTATAACACACTATCACGTCCCATAATTCTACCCTCGTTAGTTATATCCTAACTTCTCATTAGAGTTTCCCCAGACAAGATATTTCTCAAAATACTAAAGATGGAAATGTATAGATATGGGGGTGGGGGAGTAAGGGACACAGTAAGAGAAGGCACAAAGAATTAACTACCCTCTGCTAATCTTACTTTATGGACTTGCTCTTAAATAATTCTGATAGGTGCTGACAATTAATCAAATCACTCCCCTCCATTCTTGATAGAAATCTATTTCCAGAAACCATTTTTCCCTTTGTATAATTTAATAGAGGTCTTTTTTAAAATTTGATTTTAGTAACTTTCACTGGATTTGACTGTTACCACTGTGCCAATACTGAAATGATCATGCCTTTGGTTCAAGTCTAATGTGAGGTTTCACAGTTTGGTGGAAAACAAGGCCTGAAAGAAAGGGTTTGTCATGGAAATTCCAAGAGACAGATGAGGCTGGTGAAGGCTTCATAATTCTATGTCACCAAGAAATGCTTCAGTGTTTCCCCTAATGACATCATTCTTTCCTCTTCTAGCATAAATCCAGACACGCAAGTACCAAAAGGAAAAAAGAAAGTTTCCATTTGGCTCTGAAGAATGTTTTCTGTAGAACTTACAATCCGTGCCGCATAGTCCCACCAGCCTGGGGAGGTCCTCAACTCTGCTCTCTCGGGTGGAGCTCATACCCCATGGTTTCTGGGATACTTTTGGAATCAAAGTACATAAAATGGGAATGCTCCTAAATTTTGTCTAGCATAACACAGCACTTAACATTAGCTTTCCTTCCAATTGAATAAAACCTTTAAAGGAATTGTGATTCAATTACAACCATTCTATTCCGGCCATGCTGCCTTGATTCTCCCCACCCCATTCTTTCTTATATCAAGGAACAAAAACCTTTTGGGTACAAGAAGCTTAAAAATAACAATGAAGTTGAGCTACTACTCCCTCTGGAGCATGACAATCTGGTTTCAGCTATTAGCACTCCCAAAGTAAAGCAGAACATTTCAAGGACTGTTCCAAACACATGGACTAAAAACTGGTTTTAATTTTTCACCCTGTACCCAAGACATTCTCCCCCTCATGCAATGGCTCATAGTGTGCTTATGTCTTATTTGTGGCAAAAATATTCATTCCTTATAATTTTCTAAAGATAGAAATAAGGCACATACTTAAGGTTTACTCCTATTGCATTAAATTTATTAGGTTTAGCATTATACATAACTTATGATACAAATTAGAATTTTCTGCTCTCTATCCTGCATCTCTTCAGAAAGTACTTTTTTCTTAAATCATCTAAAGATCTATTCTAGCTGACATAACTGTGGATTATCAACTAGCTCTAAAAAAATAAGAATAGGGCTCAGGCAGAAGTCACTATAATCTTTCTGGTTACGGACATTCATATCTGTCCTAATATTTATATACTCACATAGCCAACAAATATTTACACAGTGTCTACTGAGCGCCAGGCACTGCTCTAAACACTGGAGACACCAAGAGTAATAAGAACAGCCCTGCACTCGGGGGAGGCAGGGGAAACAGAAGTCGTGAGATGAGACAGTAAGAAGGCCTATGACAAGAAGAGCAGCCGGATTGGCAGGAAGCTCAGGAAAGGCCCGAGTCACACTGCAGACCAAGGCACAGGTGACACAGATATCACCGGCCAAAAGGGCTGCAGGTAGAACTGAAGAAGGAAAACACAGTCTGGGGAATTAAGAATTATTCACGATGACCAGAGGATGAAGGAAGGAACACATCTTCAGGTACATCTGAAGAAGCAGGGGCAGAAGCTTCAGGAGCTTGCAAGTATCCAGCTAAGGGGCTGAACTTCATCCCAATACGTCTGACATTCAGGGCTATTTTTGACAACAGAACAGTCCGACTGTGTGTGAAGGGGGAAAGAAAACATGCAAAATAAGGAGTGATGTGTCTAAAAACCTAAACTTGAATAACATTATCTAGGAGACTGACATGCTCATAGAAAGTAGGAAATCCCCTCACCACAGAATTAAAGAAAAGGAAAGACAAGGTCAGAGTCACCTGCAGAAGTAAACATGAGGCTCCCACTGCCTACTCCATACCCCACAGCACCAGCTTCTGGTGGGGGAGTATGTATATGAACAAGATCATTAACACAAAGTTTCACTTACTAAGTCAGAATAGCAACTCTGACCATCACTAACCAGAAGCCATTCAGAACAAGTACACAGCACCAAATTGGAAATATCAGACACTAGTTCCAGCCAAGCACCCCTACTTCTAACAGTATTACTGCACTTTTATGAAAGGAGGGAAAAAAAAAAAAAAAAAAAAAAAGACCTGTCAAGAAGAAAAGCAGAAAAGCAGTTACAGCTGCCTTCCTCCACCACCCTTTTCTCTGAATTTTAGACATTTTGGCAATTTCATTTTTGGAACTGACACTGCTTTGGCCTGACACTGATGCAAAACCCCCAGAGTTTCAAGTTGCACCTTTTCCGTGGATTCTGTCCTTTGGGAGAGGTACATCTCTCCCAAAGAGAGAGTTCATCTACAGTTATCTTTTCATAGCTTTTAATTTGGGAGCAGGTAAACTATCAAACATAATCTGCCGAGATGCAAACCCCTGCTTTGAAGGCAAAAGATGATGGAAAATCCCGGCACCAACTTTGAAAACCAATGGGAAGGGTCACTGAGGTGGCCAGTTCCTTTTGTGGTTCACAAGCATGAGGCTGGGTTTCCACACCAGGTGAGATGTGCCTGCCCCAATCCTTGTTCCAACATGGGCACTTTACCCACCCAATGTGTGTGAATGACACTGTTCAGGTTGGTCAGCCTCATGATTCTGCCAACTTGGACCTCTACCTCCTTCTACATCCTGGTACCTGGTGTCCACTACTTGACAGATGAGGACAACTGGGCATCCCTTTTCCAAGAGAATGCCAACTCGATCCCAGCTGCCCTCTTTCTGTTTAAAGGTAACCCATCTCCACCCTTAAGTCAGTCTCCTCTTCCAGAATCCCTCAGCTCACAGGCCAAGAGGAGACCCCTTGCTGTTCTCCTTCCCTCAACTACCAATTTTTCTTTTCCTAGAAGGAATACAAAACCCCACCCTGCTCAGGTGAGCTGAGGTGAAGAGCTACCCTGAAACAGATCTTCAAAACAAAATGCCTTTCGCAAAGAAGAAAAGCTGAGTTTTTAGGCTTTACTGAAAAACACAGCTTCAGAGTTACAGGTAAAGCGCAATGTACGGTGTGTTCCTAGCAAGAAAATGACTCAAGGTTCAAAATTGCCTCCCAGTGGCATTAGTAAAAGCACAGAAATGTGAGCCCCTTCCCTGCAAACCTCTTGGGATCTGGCGTTAACCATTCAGAGGCACAGGCTATTGGCAGGACTTACTTCTGATTCTGTCTCTGGGGTATCTTAACCAAGGAGCCTGAGCTAGCAGTTCATTTTAATTTATGATTATAAACAAAAGAGCAAGAATAGAAAAAAGTAGGGGAAACATGCGGAGGCTAGCCAGATGTAACAAACTATGTAAGTGACTGCTTGGCACTTCAAATAAGCAGGTCACATTTTCAGAGGCTGTTTCTAACCACTGTAATTAGAGAAGTGCATGGGTGTTGCTAACTCTAAGGGGAAAAAAAAATTGAGTTGGCTCATTCCCTTTTCCAATGGTGAAAGTAGCAGATAACTGTTTCAGCTCCACTGCCCCAGAGGGTGAGACCATGTGAGCAGAAGGGTGGACCATTCTGCTCTTAGATGACTGCTTTTGGAAGCAGCCTGTGCAGGACAGAAACTACTGCCTAGAAACAGACCTCCAGACAAAACAACTTCATCAAAGCCAGCACCACACAAGCCTACTTGCCTCCCTTCTCTTCTTTCTCTGGGAGAAAAAAAAAAAAAAAAAGTGGGCAAGCACCAGCTCTCTGTTAGTCTCAGGAAGATGAAATGTGTGGGGAGATCCAGGAAAGCAAAAATCAAAAGGCAAATCCAAGTCACATAGCAAAGGTCATCTCTGAGCTAAAGGCATAAGCTTGTTTTTACCACTAAGCACCTTTGGGAAAATATTTTTGTGGCTTCTAGATCTACCACAAACCCCTCTTTCTTCTAGCATAGAAGACTCTGGGTTTCATAATTTCAGACAGCAAATTCTCACCAGGGATCCTCCTGGGTTACTTGCCCTGGTGGGATCAGTTTTCAGGGTTGTTCACCTAGGCTGCAATATAAATAGGAGTGGCACAGCATCCATTAAGGGAAAGTGGGAATAACCCAATAAACCCATCTCTGCAGAAAAGTTTCCTGCTTCCAATCAGGTTGCATCTTGGGGCAGGCAAGAAGTGGGAAATAATCTCAGGGCTTCAGCTGCCTGCAATCATAATGCTTTCTTAGTGGTAGAGTTTGAACCCAGTTTTAAGGACTGATACTCATCTATTATTTTAGTCTTCCAATTCTTATCATTCACTAAGTAAAATGATGAAAAATATTTTAGAGCTAAAGCTGTAATATAACACGAATGAGTGATTTGCATCTGGAGCACATGCACCACCCTAGTTTACAAAAGAAAAAGTATATTCACTACAGGTATTTTATCTCAACCAAAGCACTGCAGCACATTCTAGTAGCTAGAATAAACACTGTCTCTTCAGGTAAGAAAACACAGATACAAAGTCTCAAACTTCAGTGGCCATTTCCAGGGGGTGTGTCCCTAAGTCAGGCATGTATGCCTGTGAGTTTTTCTCCTAACCCAGAACATACTATCAGACAGAAAAAAAAAGAAAGAAAACAAAGAAAATTTGAATATGACTAAATACTGAGAGAAAGATTAATTTCAAGGTAAGAGCCAAAACAGGAAATAATGGGTAATAATATTTGTAGGAAGAAAGGCATTGTCCTGAACTAATGTATCCTTAATTTACAGACAACAGTAAGATATAATAGATTAGCATATGCCCACTAAAGGTCAAAGACAGACATACAAACCAAACAAAATGTAACAAGTAGACACAAAATGTGACAAGATGATACAAACTAAACAAATTGTAAAATGTTACAAATAAGTTGACTCACTAGAGGAATTCTTTAAAGAAATCTGGGGTTACATTCCTCAGCAAAAAACTGTTTTTGAAGCACATATCACTTCTCTATCTGGTTTATAAATCCTGAATTTCAAATATTAGGTAAATAAAGGCAATTCACCAAATAAATACAAATGGCTAAGGCACATTTGAAAAATGTTCGACATCACCAATCACAAATAACCTAGATAGAAATTAAAAAGACTTATTTTCATCTATTAAAGTGGCTAAATTGAGGAGATATCATTCAGTATCTCCTCTAGGAGGAGGGAAAGGAAGGGGTAGGCACTTTACATTAGATTGGCACCCTTCTGGAGAGTCATTCTGCTCATTAAAACTAAAATATACACATACACATTTCTAGGTATCTATTATAGAAATATCTATGCTAGTGCCCAAGGATATTCTGCATAGAAGTATTTATACTAATTAAGAACTTAGCAACAATTAAAATACCCATCAATGGAGAAATGGATGAACAAATTGGACACATGCAGATACAACAGGTGGATCTGTTAGATTAACAGGGAAGGATATTCAGCATACACTACTGGGTGAAAAAATGTTGATTTTTTTTAATCTTATTTTTATTTTATTTTATTTGGGGGGGGGGGGGGTGCTGGGGAATTGAACCCAGGGCCTTGTGCTTACAAGGCAAGCACTCTACTGACTGAGCTATCTCCCCAGCCCTGCTGATCTTTTTTTTAAAAAAACATGTGAATGGGTAGATGAATGGATGTCTTAAACAGAAGTTATGGGGGAAGAAAGGTAAATAATTTTACTTTTTATTTTCTACAACTTAACATTTTTACGAGTGTCACTTGAAGTTAGGTAAAAGGGAGTTGTGTTGATGTGAGACTATCCACTGAGCCACTAAAAGGACAGTGGATGCTTTCCGGAGGGAACCACAAGAACGCTCTACAGCCAAGTATGAGGCCACTCTGTTTTCACAACAGAGCGTACTCCGATGAAGGTCTGAGAGGAACCAAGCCTCCTCTGAATTATTTTTTAATAAAGAAGATGATAGGGCAGGGGTTGTAGCTCAGTGGTAGAGCACTTGCCTGGTATGTGCACTGGGTTCGATTCTCGGCACACACATAAATAAGTAAAATAAAAGTCCATTGACAACTAAAAAATATTAAAAAAAAAAAAGATGGTAATTTTTAAAGAACATAACCAGATAGTTTTAAAATAACCACCACTTTCTCATGGACAAGTAACATCTGGGATAATTTGGTAAATATTTTCCTAAGTTTCCATAGACTTCCACCCAAACCAAAAGTGTTACCAAAATAATAGATGTGAATCCCATTAGTCCAGAATTTTTTATCTTAACACTTTCCTAAAATCATGTTCCAGCCCAGACCCAAACTTTACTATAGGGTTCAGACCCACAACTCTGAGAACTAGAGAGTGACATCTTCCTTTCATCTTTTATGGAGACTGGTACCACACACCTTTCTCTTTAATCTCTTTTTGAAAGGAATACCCCTTGATTTCCAAATGCAATTCTCAAAATGATTTGTCCTACTGGGGTTTTAAGCACACCTTGGAACTAAGAAAGGAAGAGTATTAATGACCATCATGCTGTAAAATACCCATTTTAATGTGTGTACTAGAAAACAGAAGACACAAATTTGAAGACCTTTTAGAAGATAGCCAGCTTACAAGCACAATTTCAAAGATGTAAAAAGTACTACACAGTGCCTCTCTTTCTCTTTAATGCACTTAGTATTAAACAGTGGTGGGATAATACTTTCCAGGCTAGAATGTATTTTCCACTCGCCCAAATAATAAACCTATGCCCAGATGGGAAATATGAGCAGAACTAAATAAACATAATATAGCCAATGCAGAGAGACAGGAAGTGAGCTAATGAACCTGTGATGCCTTCACAAGCAACAAAGTGGCCATTTTAAAAGTTCAGCAAATAGAATGAAGAGCATGAAAAGTTAGATACTTGATGTATGCAAAATGCAACTGTAGATCAGGAGGAAAGCAAATGGATTTCCTTTTGGACACAAAGGATAGTACGGATGTTGTCAGACATTATAATGAAAGAAGTCACTCTGTAGCCATCAGTCATTCTCAAATCATTGATGCAACTTTAAAACATGGGCCACAGCTGGCAATTTAAACAAAACCTTACAAGCATGATGGCTGGCGCAAAATTGTAGAGTCCAATCCAAAGCATAGGTAAAAGGGAGGAAGAACAAAAAGAGGAAGAACAAGAAAGAAATGCCACACGAATACAAAGCAATTCCATTTTTTTCTTAACACCCACACAAAGACAGCAGTTTCTGACAAGAATGTTCTTAGCAAAAAATAAAATTACAGGAAAAGGTTTTTGGTTTCCCCCCACCCCCTTTCCCAATGAGAAAAGGCAGCTCTATAAGCAGATTACTAGGCAATACTGCATGATTCTTTTTTTAAAGGCCCAAATTTATGGCCCTCATATTTCAAAAATCTTATCTAAATAACATCTTTTGGATCAAAAAGAAACGATGACTGGAAATACTGTTCCTGTTTGGAATGCTCATTTCATGATGTACTTGACAAGGAAATCCAACGCGGCAGCTTACCTTGGCACTGGAATCCTTGTTTCCCAAACCCCCTGAAAAACAAACAAGAACAAATATCTCAGCATATGTTGCACTGGATACTACATTGTAAGCAAGTTATGTGACCAAGTATCCTATGGAGTTAAAAGGTTGGTACTTGAAATCCAGTGATTTTTATAGGAAAAACACGTCTAAGGACCTGGTCAGATTACTGTGTTAAATTCAACTCTGAAAAATAATCTAGCTTGCCCATGAAGGATCACTGAACTACTTTAACATAATACATCTAATTTTTTAAATCAATGACAGTGATACTTATATTTCAAAACAAAAATATGACTGTATATTCAAAGTTTGGGGCTAAATAGTCAAGTAACAAAAAGCAGCTTATGGTTGGAGGGTAAGGAAGTGGCTTAATTTTGTACTTAAAGATCAATTGAAAATAGTTTTACCCCTCCCTCAAGACAACTAAAAAATAGTTTGTTGTAAGTTTAAAATGTTGTCTAGAATTTGCCAAATAGCACCACTCTTAATGTTTAATTTTGGCTTAAGGAACCAGCATTTTATGAAATATCATTCTCATTGTTTGCATTTGAGATTATCATGATCTAATTTTTATTGCAAACCAGCAGCATTCAAAGCTCATAGAGGCTGTTTTGTTCTTGTAAATGACTTTAGAGAATTTAGTGTGTAAGCCGAGAACCCCGACATGAACATTCAATTACAAATATTCCACTAGAATAATGAACTGCACTCAAAATTTTCTGAGGTTGTCATTATCTCTTGTAGCACAGAGCATTTTAAATTTACAAAGCACTTCCTATACCTTTAGAATTAACTTGGAGTCATCGCCCCCCCCCCAAAAAAAAAACCACACCTAAATCCAAACATTTAGCTTTAAAATATTAAGGTTTTAATGTGGAATTAAAACTTGTAAATAACTTGTAAATAAGGGACCCAAAGAAGGAATAATGAGAGGGGGAAAAAAAGCTGAAAATTTTAAAACCACTGCAGACAGCCCTGGTGGAGATTTTCCTGGAACTTCCAAGTGTCATATTAAGTGGAAAAGTGCCCCAAGGACTACTGGAGAGGGGGCAGAGTGAGACCCTAATTTTCCCCTTCACAGTGCACCTGAGCACTTCCTTGGTTCACCAGCGGCTGATCCTTCAGGGTACTGAGAGAGAGACATGGGTTAGTTTGGCTAATGCAGACTGCTGCTTTTCTAACTTACTCCCTGCAAAAGCAATCAAAGTCTGCCTTCTTTTAACAGAATCTCCTGGCTGACACAGGAGGTCTTCAGCCTCCCTTAATCAAATGCAATATCCTCTTTCTGCCCTGTGCTCCAAAACCTCATTTTAAGTGGCCTTATCTACAATTACCCACTCCTTTGAGCACAATTGCTGCAAAAGCTGACTACCCAATGGAAATCATTCATAGAAGTGGCTGTGCTTTTTCATAAAAGTGTACTTTGGAGTGATTTCTTAAAAGGAAAGGAAAAAGTAAGCACTTTATTCACCCATGTCCATGAGACACTCCCTTTGAGATTCTTTTCCCCAGGTGGGATGGACTCAGACAGAGTCATCCTTCCCAAGGTCACCCTGATCCCCCAAGATACCTATGTCACACAGCTGGCTGGTGGCAGGAGCACTCTACTGCACTGCCACTCCATGCAGCCCCTGGCCAGGAGAAGGAGCTAAGGAACCCCAACCGCAGCCCTGCCTGGTGAGGAACTTCCTACCCCACAAAGAAGAGGCAAGGGTCAGGGTGTCCTATGAAGAAAACAAAACCACTGCTACTCGAACTGGGGCACCTAGAGTTCCCTTAGTTTCAATTTTATAAATTTGGGGGCGGGAGTGTCACTGACCTTTTGAGAATCAGATGAATGCTATTATTTTCTCACAAAGGGGAGGGGCACTGCACAGTGTCCAGAAATCCCTGAAGTCCTTCAATTTCAATTGCCCACAAGCCCTCAGGCCCCTCAAGTCCACCATGCTTGAGTTTATTGGAAATCACCTGAACTCTGACACCTTTAGCCATTACAGTATTTTTCTTAAATAAGCCCTCTGTCCTCATCAACAGGTTCCACGTCTAATCTCGTGTTGACAGGGTCTATTTTAAATGACTCCCTCTGCCCTTCTGCCATTTGCCTGCTGGTTTAGCCCCCCTCCCCCACAGCAAGCTTTCAACAGTTTGCTGCCTCTCTCTCTCTCTCCCCCCACCTCCCTCTCCCTTTCTCAAAAGTCAAAGTCTCCGTGCCCAGTAGATACAGACTACAGTAGGCAGGGACCCAAGGTTCCAGTGGAGTCACAGTCCCTTGGGAAGCACAAACACACTCCCCTGAACGCGCCCAGCTTGTCTTGAGAGCAACTTGGACCGCGCGCAGAGCAATCGCGGCCGCTCCCCCGTTACTCCAGGGCGTGTTTCTCCGGGAAACTTGGCCCCTCTGGATTCTGTTTGCCTCTCTCCCTTGCTCAGACCCAAGCGAACGGCTGCTCAGCTGTCTATACGAAGGCGGGTGCGCCTCGGGAGGCTGCGGGCCGTGGCAGGGTAGAGGGGTGCAGAGTCACCAGGGTGCGGGGCCAGCCTCCCTCCTCTGACACGGAATGTGTGGCGGGGCAGCGACTTCCCAGGGAGTGCTGCCTGCGCTTGTGCCAGTGGCCGGGGCGGCCGGGCGCACGCGTGTCATTCCGGGCAAGAGTTCGGACTCCCGCCGGCTCTCCAAGTTCTCCGAGTGAGTCAGCCCTGGAGTGGACGCGCCTGGACTTGGGGGTAGACCGAGCACCAGTCCCGGGGGCGACGGGACCTCGGACTAGGCAAGGACTAGTCTCCAACCGCGAGCGCCGCGAAGGTGGTCCGCGGGTGCCTGTCTGTGCGCCCGGCCCCGCGTGCACCTACCAGATGAAGTCGGTGCAGTGGCTGCAGAAGGTGGGCTGCTTGAAGAAGCGGGCGATGAATTTGTGGTCCTTCACCTCGTGCACGTTCTTCTGTCTCAGCGCCCCTTTGCGGGCGAAGCGGTTGGCCACGTCCTGAGACGCCGTGGAGTCGTTGGCCGGGAAAACGTCAGCCATGGTCCCCCCCAACCACCTCTTGCCTCCGCGGGGGAGCAGCAGCCGGGGAGGGCCGGGGTGGGCGGGGGCGGGCGGGGGAGGGGCGGCCGGGCCGAGAGCGACCCTGGGCGGGGGGCGCGGGCCGGTGGCCGAGGTCGCTGCAAGGAGGCGCAGCGGCGGCGATCGGGGAGAGTCGGGCCGGCGGAGCGCGGAGCGGAGCGGAGTGAGCCGCAGCCGCTGGCTTGCTCGCTGGCCCCACGCTCACTGACAGCCCGGCGCCCGGCGCTCGCGCTTCCTACTCGCGGCGGCAGAGGCGGCCCGGAGCGGCGCCGCCCACCGCGCATGCCCCGAGTGCGAGGGCGCGCGTGCTAGAGCGGCGGCGCTGGCGGGAGCGCGCGCGGGCCAGTCGCCCGGGCGCTGCGCTGCGCTGCGCTCCGCTGCGAGGCCGGCGGGACCCGAGCGCTGGGGAGTCCACGCCAGGCGTTTTCGGTGCAGCGGGGAGAGCGGAGGAGGCGGCGGCAGCCGGGGGAGGGCAGGCCGGAGTTTGGGAGCGGAGGAGGAAGCGGGGAGGGGCGGGTCCGTTCTCCTCCGCTGCCTTTTTCTTTTCCTCCCTTTCCTCCTCCCAGCTCTCCTCCCTCTTTATTCTCCTCCTCTTCTTCCGCTCCTCTTGCCCGGCCTCCTCCTCTCCACTTCTTCCTCCTCCCACTCCCGCCGTCTCTGTCTTCTCTCACCTCCCTGCTCCTCTTTCTCCTTTCCGGGACCGAAGTTCTGCGCCACCCATGCATGTCCCAGAGGAGCCCCAAGTCTCAGCAGGGAGCTCCGGTGCGACCCTCTGGGACGCTCGCTCTTCCTCCCCCCACTCGGGGCAGGTGGCTCCTTCCGCATCCTCCTGAACCCACCGGTATTTCTAAGGCATGATGCCCACGTTTTATCAGCGTGTACCAGTTCGAGGTTTTACCTAGCTAAAATGTCACTCTACTCGTAGGTGTCCTAAAAATGCCCAGCCCCTAGACCTTCACGCAAGAGAAGATAAACTGCAAGAGAAAGCGATTTAATTTTAAATTTATGAGCGTCGACCCTCTTGCCTATCTTCAACTGTTGACCTACAATTCACCTACGTATTGCGTAGACATCTAATTTGTACATCAGGTACTGTCACCACGTAGCATAAAGTACTTGTCCTAGTTATTTTATTATTTATTCATTGGCTATAAGAGCTACAGTGTTGATCATCAAGCTTTCTTGATTTTCTGAGTCCAGAGCCTTGATTTAGAAATCATTTTGCATCCCAAGCTAATTACTGCAATACTGGCAGGTGCAGAGTGCAGCCAGAATATTTGTAAATTATCAAGTAAAACTGCTTATGAGAGTAGCTGGAATAGATATGCAAAGGATGCACGTGGGGATGGACCCACTCATCACTTGCAGAATATTTATTAGGTCTGCCTTGAGGATGCTAAACCACTGAGGGGAACAACCAGCCTTTCATTGTTTTATTTTATTTCCAAATTTACTAAGTCCATAAAATTATTTCTTGAGCTAAAGATGCCAAGAAAGAGAACATGTTTACACTCTCAAGAAGTTGTTTTAAAAGAAGAAGACTTTTCTAAGCTACAAAGAGTATATTACATCTCTTAAGTAGGGCTGCCGTTTTTTTTAAGATGGACTAATTGTGGTGCTTTTACATTTTAACAAGTGTAAGCTATTGACTTGCCATTAGTGGCACATGCATTTGGCTGATCCATTTACAATCTCTTAAGCCAATGTTGGTGCTTCAAGAGACTGCACCTGCTTGATATTCTATCTGCTCAGAAATTTTGCCACTCATGGCGACCTTTTCAGGCCAAGGAGGCACAAGAGGAACAGGCAGAAGAGGAATGAAGAGCAGGGCATGTCGGGAAAACAGATCAAATTTTGCACAAAACACTATAAGCATCTCTAGCTATGGTTATTACTTAATTGGAAATCAAAGGGAGCACAGTGGAATGAAACCACAATTTTCCTTCAGAGCCAACTCTATCTAAGACAGAGGTCCTCACACATTATATGAAAACAAGCTTCTTTCTGTTTCCCTGAGGCACCAATGTGGGAAGCAGAGAGATGGAGAGTGGGGTTGCTGATGAATCCCTGAGCAGAGTAATAGGGAAGATAAGTAAGAACCAGATTGGCCAGGCAGTAACCTAGCCTCCTGTGTGCGGAGTGAAGTAACTGCCCTCAGCTGTTAGTAAATCAGATGGAGATGATGTGTCTCTTTCAGGTTTTGGCCTTGCTTCCTTGCTTCAGTTATTATTCCCTATGGGTGTGGGAAGAAGTGACTAAGTCAGTTGATTGATGGTTGGGCTGGGCATGAGTACATCAATTGCCTACATCTTAGCCCTGTTGGCAGGGAGCAGGTGGTGTTCTTGGTTTGGGGAATTACCAATTACCAAGCAGTATAACTGTGCTTCTACCAAGGGCTGATGGAAATGGTAGGCCACCATTTACTCATGCAGCCCACCTGAAAAGTCCCCGCAGTATAACTAAAAAGAAGATTCAGGAAAGGAGAACCCAGGGGTAGGGGTGGGGTGGTCCTTAAGTCATGGGTGTTAGTAATTATTTTCAAGTCTTTTGTTTCATGGAGAAGGTGTGGCAAAAGAGCAAGGAATGATAGACTGAACACAAACTATTAGAATATTCCTGTCTCCACTGACTTCAAGGAGTAAGCTCTAGACTCTACGGAGAGGCTTCACGCAGACCAGATGGACCCAGAGGCCTGGGGTTAGGATCAAATCAGGGCATTAAACTGATGACTTAGAGCCACAATGGTTTATTTAAAACCAATAGTCTTAAAGATGCAACTTAAAACTTGTTCTATGCAGTTAAGTAGTCTGTTTTCAAACTGATCAGGCCATTTTCAATTTGGATGACAAGATAGAGGAAGTTTCATTCTTAGATTTATAGTAACCAAGATGATTTAAAGACTTACATTTTATCCTATGTACTGTATTCAAAATTTAGGAGAAGTAAGTCAACTGATGGAATGCATAATCAATCAGGCAGCAGTTAGATTCACAGCAAATAATAGGTCTTGAAATAGAGATAAAGATATAGCTGAGTAGAAGAACACAAGAGACAGGAGCCATTGCTGGGTACTTTAGTGAGTGAGGTAATTCATAATAGGGGTGGGTCAATCAGAAGCTTCCATCAAAGAAGAGTAAGTACAAAGGCTTCCAGGTATGGTCATGCAGGTGGTTCATAGTACAAGAGCACCAATCAAGAGACTGAGCAAATGCTGAAGTTCAGCTCACATGCTTCTCAAGAAGCCATACACTTTTGTCTTCCAAGAAGGGCGCCATCTTCTAATTCACACAAAGATGCCAGGTGGGCTAGTAGAGGCCCTGGTAAGCATCACAGTTGGACCCAAGGGGCATTGGAGTAACCTCCCCTTTCAACACTTAGGAGAATTTAGATCAATCACTGCTGGGAACAATAAGGTAGCACTCATTAGCATGTCCCCTGAAAGAACTTCTGAGGGTTTGAGGTCTGGGGTCTTGCCTTCCAAGCAAGTCTTCCTCTAGGTCCTCTGTTGTACAGCATCACTAGCTACCCAGTGGCTCAGGTTGAAGATCTAGGTGACCTTGCTTACTTCTTCCTCCAATCTATGAGGACACCCTATTGGGCTCTGGCTGTAGGGCAGATGGCAAGTCTGTCCACGGCTCCCATTCCAGTGCACACTCCGTCATCTCTTTCCTGGACCACAGCAGAACCACTTAATTCATCTTCCTACTTCAGTTCTTGCCCCTTTTCAGTGTCATCTTGTTTTTTCTTTAATGTACCTATTTAAACTTACTTTGTTTGGAATAAAGGGAAAGATATACCTTAAATAGAAAGAGACACAGAAATGTCCATTTTTCCCTGTATGCCATAAGTATAACTTGGCCTGATAAAAATAAGTTGGTATGATTTGAATATGTGTGTTCCCCAGGGGTTCATGTGCTGAAAACTGAGTCCTCAGTAGCAATGTTGAGAGGTAGATAAGTTATAGGGAGACCACTCTGAGCAAGAATTAATGTAGTTCTTCAAGGATCAAGTTACTACTTGTGACAGAAGGTTGTTATAAACCAAGGCCACGCCATATGCATGGCCCCTTCTGCTTTCCCAGCATATTGTGACACAGCCAGAAGGCCCTCAGCAGAGGCTAAACAGATAGGGTCACACAGTCTTGGACTTTACCTCCAAAACTGTGAGTCAAATAAACCTCTTTTCTCTGTGAAGTACTTGGTCTCCTGTATTTTGTTACAGTCACATAAAACAAGCTAAGAAGTAGACAAGCTAATTCAAATGTCCAGGTGAAAAAAAAAAATGTAGAAACAAATATCCTACCAGAGAAGAGAAAGAATAAAAAGCCCAAGAGGGAACAGAGTTGAATGTCATGAACAAACAATTCTCAGAATAGGAAATAACAAATAGTTCTTAAAACATAAGGACCTCAACCTGTCTCAGAGTAAGGTAAATCTAAATTAAGACCATATCAAAATCCCATTATGACCTAAGATTGGGCATAAATTAAAAGTGTGGGGAACACACTGTTTCATAAGGGTACATGGAAGCAAATGTTTTTATATATCATTGATGAGACCGTAGAGTGTCACAGACACGATAAAGAGCAATTTGGCAGTAACTATTGGAATTTAAAATGCCTCAAATACTTTGACTTAGCAATTTCACTTCTAGAAATATATTCTAAATGTATATTTGAACATGTACAAAAGGGCCCATGTATAGTGGCAGAATTGATTCTAAGAGCAAACAAATGTTAAATGTCTAGCCATAAGAAACCAGTGAGATCAATTAGGATGCATTCATACGCTGAATGACTTGCCTCTATGTAAACAATGAGATCAATTATATGTATTGAGATAGAAATAGCTTCCATATATGTGAGTGAAAAAGCGAAATGCAGAAGTGTGTATAGAATGCTAGTGCTTTTAAAAAGGAAGACCATGTCTAGGGCTGGGGGTGTAGCTCAAAGGTAGAGCACATGCTTAGCATGTACAAGGACCTGGACTTAGTGCCCAGTCCCAAGGAGGGGTGGGGGGAGAGAAAGAACGAAAGAGAGAGGGAGGGAGAGAGAGAGAGAGAGGGAGAGAGAGGGAGAAAGAGAGAGGGAGAGAGAGAAAGAGAGGGAGAGAAAATGAGAGGGGGGAGAGAGAATGAAAGAGGGAGAGAAAAAAAGCAAAAGAGAGGAGAGAGGGAGAGAGAGAAAGAGAGTGAGAGAAAGAGCAAAAGAGAGAGAGGGAGAGAGAGAAGAGAGAAAATGAAAGAGAGGGGGAGAGAAAGAGCAAAAGAGAAAGAGAGGGAGAGAGAAAAAGAAAGAGGAGGAGGAGGAGGAAAGGAAAGGAAAGATCTATACAAATATACAGTTTTAAAATCCAAATAAATACATGAGAAATCCAAGATAGTGTTTGCCTAGGGAGTAGATAGACCTGGGCAGTTGTGGAAGAGTGACAGAGGAAGATTTATCTTCCATTGCATCCATCTTTGTGTGCTTTTGAATATTTGTTTCTAGTTGAAGAAAAAAAAATATTTTTTAGAAGGTTTCAAAACAAAATACCATAGACTTCTATTGGATATTTTGTCTCAAAAGAAATCCACAACATGCTAGTAAGTGACAAAAGGAAGATGTAAAACAGTTTGCAAAGGGAAACGCCATTCTTTAAAGTGAATGTGTACTCGTATGCAAAAGCACACGTGAACATGCCAAGGTCCCCCATGCGCGCACGTTCACGCCTCGAAATGCTCACACCCGCCGCTCTCTCTGGGTGATAACAAATATCGATAGTGCTTGGTAGGAAACCAAGGAAACAAAAACAACGACCCACCCAGTACCGCAAAAAAAAAAAAAAAAAAAAAAAAAACCAGCCTTGACCTAGGATTCACATTTTAAGAAAGTGTTAGAAGTCATATATATTTTTTAATGCTTTCGTTTCCTCAAAAAGGGGGACATTTTTTAAAGTTCCCTTTCTCGGTGCTGGGGATGGAACCCGGGCCTCGCTCCTGCTAGGCAAGTGCTCTACCACTGAGCCACCCCCTGAACCCTACAACTGGGAGCTGAATTCCCCAGTGCTTTGCAGAAGGGAATTTCCTGGTGTCTGGGACTTTAGTTTCTTCCCTGAAAGCGTTTATCCTCGCCTCTCTTCCAGGTACCCTATGTAGCCATGACACAAAGCAGGTGTGGAACTCAGGAGATCTAAGTTGGAGCACTGATTCAAGCAGTCAATGATTTTAACTTGTACAGATTAATTTCTCTGGGGTTCTATTTCTTCATTTAAAAAATGGGAATATTCATAACTGACACAGGCTTTTCTTAATAATTTAACTAGTGACGCATGTAAGTGTTTATAAATAAACTCATGACGTCTCCTATAAATACGAGTTGAGCTGGTCTTCAGCCTTACTGACTCTGCATTTTGGAGAAAGTGAGTCCAGAGCTCCCCTCTGCAAAGCCCATTCTTCCTCCCAAACTGGTGGGTATATTTTCCCTGTACTCCCAGTGACTAGGAATTAGAACAAAGAGATGGATGAGCAGAGGAAGTATAAGAAAAACTTGCGGTTCACACTGTGAGCTTACGGAGTTCATCGCCACCCCAAAGGAACCAGGTGATTTCCGTAGATTTCCCATTCCCTGCTAATTTAACTGAAATCAAAGCAGGTTACTTAAGTTATCTCATGCTGTTTTCCAAACCTTGCCTGGGAGAAGTATCTGTCCAGACACATTTCTTGAATCTTCTACTGGGAGCCAGAGGGCTCTATCCTCAATAGGAATTAACATAATGGAAAACTTTTTAAAATTTTTAATATGTAAAACATATCCAACATATGTAAAAACAGCTTCAAACAATGAATTCCACATACCTGTCACCCAGCTTCAATAATAATCGACCTGGAGTGAATTCTATTTCGTCCATTTCCCCACCTTTTCTCTCCGTCCCTGTAGAATAAGGACCTCAAAACAAAACAAAACAGCGAAACAGGACCACAAGGAAACTTTTCGGGGCGATAGCTGCGTTCACTCTCTGTGCTGTCACAGTTATTCATATACCACCTCTTTAAATCGTACACTTTAAACATGTGCAATTTGCCATGCCTTAGTGAAACTGTGAACTTCTTAAAGGTCGTGCAGAGCTAAGCGCGGTAAAGCACATAAACAAACTAGGAGACTAGCGGAAGGACCAGTCAGGCCTTCCACCTGCTGTTCAACTGACTGCCCGGGGGCTAAGGCGAGGCCACTGTGGCCCCTACTGTGAGATTCACCTTTCTGTCCATTCTGGAAACACACACGAAGCTTTGGGTCTATGGCAGGTACTTCCCCAGACCCAGGAGGACAAGATGAAGAAGGCAAACCCCCTACCATGTCCAGAACTGTCTTTCTGCCCTGACCCAAAGGAGAGAAGTTCAGCCCTGGAGTGGAGTCTCTTTTGAAGACACACAACCCGGTGGGTAAAAGGATGTTCCTTAGAACAAAGAGGGAGTGTAGGTGTGGACAGTGGTACCTGCTTGTCATTCCCACTGTTCTGGAGGCTGAAGCAGGAGGATCACAAGTTTGAGGCTAACCTGGGCAATTTAGCAAAGCCCTAAGCAGCTTAGTGAGACTCTGTCTCAAAATAAATAAATAAATAAAAAGGGCTGGGATGTAGCTCAGTGTAGAGCATCCCTGGGTTCAATCCCCCGTACTGGGGAAAACAAAAACCAAAAACACAGAGAGACTGTCACTCATTTCTCATGTTCCTTCAAGGGCATCAAGCAAATTCCAGCTCTGACCCCCTGACCTGACCTATCACACCTCCGTCTTTCTTCCTTCTCCTTCCTAACGTTCACGCTCGTTTCCCACATTCTCAGAACACTTTCAGAAGTCCTCCTTCCTACCCCCAGAAGAGATCCCCTCTGCTCCTGGGGGAAGATCAGCGTTCACGCCCCTCTCCTCTCCTTCGTAGTTTTTTGTACTCGGTATTCTATATCACTTTCCACAAAACCTCCCACCACCTCCCCCTTCAAGGTGAGCTTTCTGTCCTCATTCTCCGATTTGACATCACAAAACAGAAATCGTTTTTTAAACCAAGGATGGCTGAGCAGGGAGAGAGGGCTGGCATTAGTCAGCTTCTCATTCATTCATTCACACAACAAGGAATGCCACATCCTGGGATACCGCAGCATCGCACCGTGCGTGTATCACATAGGGACAGAGCAGCAAGCATAGTCCCTGCCCCTGGGTGACTTAACACTCTGCTTGGTAATTGACATGGGAGGGGCACGTTGTGGGTGTTCCCATCCAGCTAACTGCAGCTCATCACATATGCTCACTGATATTTAATTAATGGCCACTGTGTAATACCCACGTGTAACTATCTTCAAAATTCTGCTCTTATTTCTCATGCCAAAGATTGTGCAGTCACCCTGACCAGTGGGTAGTGGGATGAAGAGCCGAGCAAACTGCCTTCAGGTTTTGCTGACTGTGGGTGGGGGGCGGGGACCTCTGTTCTTGTTTCAATCTGGATGTCATGTGGTGTCCCTGGAAATGGAAAAGATACACATAAGCATAGGGAAAAACTTCAAGTGACACTTGGAGAAGTAGCTCAGAGGCACGTCCAACATGATTGATACAGATAACTCGGTAAGTGACAGTGACAACCTTCCCTTGGAGCCATTTCACAAGATTCAATGTGGCGATGACAGCCTAGTTTCTCTGAATGCATGCATTATATTATTTGGCAAACTATACAATCTGCATTTGTATTTGGGGTTGGCATGGCCTCAGAACTAGAATGATAACACCTTCCACAGCCTTGGAATGCATTCAGATATCATTCAGATATCTACATAAGGCACGATTCTGACAAATGAGAAGAATAGGACAGGTATTCAGAAATAAGACGTAATTGATAAATAATAATTGGGCAATTATCACATGCCCAGGCATTGTTATAGACACTAACGATGAACAGCAAATGGAAAAGTTTCAACTGGGGAGTTTCAAAGATTATTTTGAGAGCATTGAAGATAGAAAGGAAAGAGAAACTGAAGCCAGAGGTTATAGAATGCTGTTGCCAAAAGTAGCAAATAATAAGTCGAGGAAGGTGACCAATGGAATAAAAATAAATCTCAATGGAGAAATAGCAGTATGATTGTATGACAGTTGAATGATCCTAGAGAAGAAAAGAAGCAGTCAGTGGATATATTAAATAGTTAAGTTGATAGATGTCAGAGAGGAAAATCTTTTTCTCTACACACTTAGGTTATGTGCTTGGGGGTCTGTAAATTAAACTGACGAAAGGCAAAGAATCAGAGAAAGACAACTCTTCCCCTATGGAGGCATATAGAAACACAGGAAATAGGACTCAAAGAGGTGGCTAGAACTGGGGGCCCATATGTATATATATACCAGCTTTATAGTGGGGAGGAGAGAAGGATCACTTATGGGGAAGCAAATGATTTTGGGGGAAAAGAAATTGGACCTGAGCAGATGAGATAGAAGAAAAGATAGTTTTGTGTCAGTGTCTGTCTAGGTGATCTCTTATTCAAATGCCAACTTATTTCCAGTGATAAGAGCCCATCTTTCCTGGTTCTGGAACTCCTACAGTGGGGATTCATGCCAGTTGAGTTCTCTCGAGAGATTCTGCTTCCAGGCAGATAAGGAGAGTTCAGGAAAAAAGCTTCTTCCTGCATCTGTTGATTCTCACATGCCTTCGGCTCAAAATAAATTTTATGTTGCAATGGTGAATCTATATTTTGCAGTCTGTGGCAGAGCTTTGTGTAAAAAGGGACCCAACCTCATAGGCAGATGTGAGAAACGTTGCCCTGTGAGCCACATCCCAGATTGTCTCCTCTTCTGGAACATCTGGCACCAACCTCAGTAGGGGGAAAGGATCACCCAAATTGAGGTATGGTATAAATGTCTCCTATTCAGTGGCTGAGTGTCCTCAGCTTCAGGGACATCTAGAATTAACCATCCAGATGACAAACTAAATTCAGCTACAGGATGTGTATTTCTGAGTTAAGTTTACAACCTGTGTATGCCTGCGTTCAAGAGAATTTGGCATATTAGGGGCTTCAACAGCTTAACTTTGTGATTCTAATTTAAAATCTGTAACTGAATATTGAATTTAAGCTGAGCTTTTAAGTTGAGATCTTAGGTTCTTTGTAAGCTTATTAAAAACAATTCAGAAAATCTTAAAATAGTCACCAGTTTTTAAAGTTTAATTCTTTAGACTTAGAAAATATACTTAAACTTTAAGTCTGTGTGTGTGTGTGTGTGTGTGTGTGTGTGTGTGTGTGTTTGTGTGTGTGTCTTCCTCTGGTCCTTTTCAGCTGGATCTCTTGATGCAACTTGGAAGACTACAAAAGATGTTTCTGTGTTTCTGTCCAATAGCAGTCTACCTCTTAACTAGTTTCCCTTTTATTTACCGTCAAGCATGGAATTATTTTATTTTCAAAGGAATATTTTTTTTTTTTTTTTTTTTTAGGAATGGTTTTTTTATTACCAGTTTTTTTTTCAATTTTTTTATTTGTTCTTTATAGTTATACATGATAGTAGAATGTATTTTGACACATCATACATACATGGAGTATAACTTCCCATTCTTGTGGTTGAACATGAAGTGGAGTTACACTGGTTGTGTATCCACATATGAACACAGGAAAGTGATGCTGGATTTATTCTACTGTCTTTCCTATTCACATCCCTCCACCTTCCTTTCATTCCCCTTTGTCTAATCCAAAGAATTTCTATTCTTCCCTCCATCCCCTCATTGTGTTAGCATCTATATATCAGAGAACATTTGGCCTTTTTTGTGTGTTTGGTTTTTGTTTTTTTTGTTTTGGGGAATTAGCTTATTTCACTTAGCATGATAGTCCCCAGTTCCATCCATTTACTGGCAGATGCCATCATTTCATTCTTCTTTATAGCTGAGTAATATTCCATTGTGTCTACATACCACATTTTCTTCATCCATTCATCTGTTGAAGGGCACCTAGGTTGGTTCCAGAGCTTAGGTATTATGAATTGAGCTGCTATAAACATTGATGTGGCCATGTCCCTGTGGAATGCTGATTTTAAGTCCTTTGGGTATAAGCCAAGGAGTGGGATAACTGGTTCCATTCCCAATTTCTTGAGGAATCTCCATACTGCTTTCCAGTGTAGTTGCACCAATTTGCAGTCCCACCAGCAATGTACTACCAGCTTTTAATTAACATATCAATTGTGCGTGTTAATGGAATTCAGTATGGTATTTCAATACATACATACAAGTGTGTACAGATTGAGTCCCTTTATCCAATCCCCCAACAACCCTTCCCAACCTCTACAAACTATTCTACATTCAAGTTGTCATTTTTAAACTTCCACATTTGAGAAAGAACCTGCAGTACTGCTCTTTCTGTTTCTGGCTTATTTCCCTTAACCTAATGCTCTCTAGGTCCATCAGTTTTGTAGTAAACTACAGGATTTTTAGCTTTGACTCCTCTTCGAGGCTAAGTTTTAAGTCTTAACGACAAAACCTTTGACAATTGAGTTTATTATCATTTTGCTCAAACATCTCCAAAGTGATTTTTAAATAGAATAAGATTGGCAAGCTAAACTTTCAAGGTGAAGAAGAAATGTGTTTTTGGTCTGTAATTTTGGTAAATCGAACTTATGAAAGGATTTCCTTCTAAATGTTTTCCTAGGCAAAACAGAAAGATGACAAAAGTGACCCTCATAGAGGGAACAGAAAAACTGTCATTAGCGGTTTTCTGTGTGATTTTGTGGAAACTCACATTCATGAAGCCAGGGTTGAGGGAGCGGTGGGAAGCCCAGGTTTGCCAGCTGTGGTACGGTGTGCAGAGTTCTTAAGGGTGCTTGGACTGTCTGCCTCCAAGTGCCAGACAACATTCAGAGAAACTTTTAAAGTTGTCAAATCCAGATTCATTGATTCATTACTTTGGGAACAGGGCACTTCTCTTACAATTTGGGTGTCAGTGATCAAAAAACAATTGGAGTCTTAAAAAAATGTAGCAAAATAAAGAACTAACATTGAAAAAATATGGTCTACCAAATTGTTCCATAGCCTTGGGGAGGTGGGGGGATTCGCCAGGCATGGTGATACACACCATAATCCCAGCAGCTTGGGAGGCTGAGGCAGGAGGATCACAAGTTCAAAGCCAGCCTCAGCAATTTAGTAAGGCACTAAGTAACTTAGTAAGACCTTGTCTCTAAATAAAAAGTAAAATGGGCTGAGGAGGTGGTCTAATTAAGTGCCCCTGAGTTCAATCCCTGGTAGTAGTAATAATAATAATAATAATAATAATAATAATAGAATTTCAGAGGAAGGAGTGAACTAAGTGGATATAAAAACATATTATTTGATGAGAATTCTCCCCCCACCAACCTCCAGAAGCAGTGATATAGGGACATGGGGACAGAGGCAGACTCAGGCAAGGGTATTTCCTTGTTCATTTGGACCAGCGAAACACAGTTTCCAAATTTAGAAACATTGTCTCTGATAAATACCTTTAGTTGACACTAGATGATTCAGTTCACTGTAGTTTACCTGGCTACATTATTTATAAAGTTTAACAAGAGGGAAACCATAATACAAACAGGTAACTTTTATTGAGACTGGCTAATGCTACGTCCCAGGAATTATTTGAAGTACTTTCTAGAGAGATTGTCATTCATTTCCCACATCTTATGTGGTGGATGTTAATATGATCCCCATTTATCCTATGAAGAGACGGGGGTGCAAGATGTCATGTCACATATGCAAAATCACACCACCACTGACTAGCTGAGCTGAGACTTGGACCCGGCAGCCTGACCCATAGGTGCCCTAGACCCACCTGCTACCTGGCACGCCCTCGGCTACCGTCCACCGTCCTGAGGGCTGTCCATGCAGGAGCATGGCCTGACATGCATTCCCCCCAGATCGGTCCTCCCAGGGTAGGATGGGTTTGTTTTGTTGTCGTTGTTGGTTTGGTTTAGGGTTGCTGGGGTGGGGGTGGGGGCTCTTTTCTTTTTCCACTTTAGGAGATCTTTTGGTGAAGAACTAAAGCTGCCACTGACAGATTGTAAATATTGAAAGAGCCGGAGAGAAGCCAAGCCTTCCCTCTAGTGGCATGAGAGTCATTTGTGGGGACTGAATGTGGAGCTTCCTTCTGTCGCTCAGCGAGGTAAGGCACGAACCAGCAAAACCAGTATTTCAATGTCTTTTCTGAGTCACCACCTATGTGCTAGGTGTTTCTTTCTTTGATAGGGGATATAATTTACCCCAGAACACATGGCGTAGGCGAAGATGACATAAATGAGCAAAAAAAACCCTGCAATACTTGATACATTTCTTATTCTACAATATTTTAACCTAGGAGCCAGTAAACAGCAAGGAATCGTGAGTGAAGAACATTTTCCTCTGTGCAAGTTTAGACCTGGTAAGGATGGTGCGCTTTTGCAACTGTGGACTGCCTGTGTTCTCTGAAGATCTGTGGTGTCCCTTATGAACCCAGGAGGATTCTTCTCTAATTTGTAATAATTTCGTTGATGGATAGAATGTGCTAAATAGATGGATGATAGTAAGGACACTATCAGAGGTTGGGTAACAACACATGGCAGGTTGCTGTATGGTTGTTATTGCTCTTCCTATACAGTTTCTTAAACACAGGCAAGGAAATTCACTAAAATAAAGTTGTCCTAAACTTGATGGTTTGTCTCCAGCCCGTAAATGAGACTGAATGAGGCCTTGGGTCAGATCTACCTAGTTTCATACCATAGTTGTGAGTCAAGTGTTGTAGTGAGATCTGCTATTGTTCCTTCTATGGAGTTAGGTGTCTGACCATCGGGACAAAAATATTCCTGCTAACAGTTTCTGTGGTTTGCAAAGAGATAAAGACAGCCTGGCAGGCCTTGGCCATAACCGCTTGCTTGGCCAAGTTTGCTCCTCAGACCTCCTTTTTAGGTCAGTAGGAGTATAGCCTCCTTTTGGGGATTGTAGGGGCAAAAGGAAAGCTTTCCAAAGATTGCTGGTGTGAAGGAACAATCAACAAATTAAATAGGAGGAAAGATACCCAAACTTATTAATGCGCAAGGGGGAAATCACATACACTCAGACTCCCTGAAGGGCCAGATGGTTGATGCTTAAACAGCTTCCTGAGCTGCAGAGAGGATGGGAGATGGGGAAGGGGGTCATTGGGGTATCCTGAGGACAACTATGGGAGGACTGGGGAGAGGAAGGTGGCTTCTGGCTTATGTGTTATGAAGCTGCACTCAGGAGGATAGGTAAGTCTGCCCAGGCAGGGATGCTGGGGAGTCTGGGGCATGGAGATTTTAGTCTCTTTTTTCCTCCAGTGGTTAATCTTTCCTGGTTAATGAGATTTCATAACAATTGCAGCTCCTGAAGGGAGCTTCTCAGGAGGCCCCTCCTGGCTATGGGAGAGAAAGAGGATTAAGAGCCAAATGGGGAGGAGGGGGGATGAGAGAGAAAACTGGCTGTTGTTGCTTTAGTTCACTTTCACCATAATTGGGTTTTGTCTTTTGAGTCCCAACATGATCAGGTAATTGCTCTCTTTCTGTGCTCTTTCTCTTCCTTCCAAGAGCACTTTAAGTTTATCTCCACCAAACTCTAGAAACTGTCCTTTCACATCTAGTCTCTCCAACGGCACGCTTCATAAAACCCTGGGTCGCACCTCGCCCGCTTGGTGGTACAGCATCCAGCACATCCCAGGTCTATTCATCCCAGATGCGATAGCATTCCTGAGTGCCTGGAATTATGCTAAGCTCTGGGATTATAATGGTTCCTAAAATAAAGTCCCTGCTCCTATGGAGCTTCCATCCTAGTGGGCTGGGCTGCACCCATCCATCAGAACTCAACAGAATCTAGTTCCAGACTGATCAAGCCCCTTTGTATTGAGAAGAAATGTAATCGGTCAACAGATACATGAAAAATGTTCGACATCTGTAACAGTTAGAGAAATGCAGACTAAAACCACACTGAGATTCCATCTCACTCCTATCAGAATGACAGTTATCAAGAACACAAGTGACAATAAGTGTTAGCTAGGATGTGGGGGAAAATGTTCACTTTTACATTGCAAATTGGTGCACCCATACTGGAAAGCAGTATGGAGATTCCTCAAGAAATTGGGAATGGAACCATCATTTGACCCAGTTATTCCACTCCTCAGCTTATACCCAAAGGACTTAAAATCAGCATTCCACAGGGACATGGCCACATCAATATTTATAGCAGTTCAATTCACAATACCTAAGCTCTGGAACCAACCTAGGTGCCCTTCAACAGATGAATGGATGAAGAAAATGTGGTATGTAGACACAATGGAATATTACTCAGCTATAAAGAAGAATGAAATGATGGCATTTGCTGGTAAATGGATGGAACTGGGGACTATCATGCTAAGTGAAATAAACCAATACCCCCCAAAACAAAGGCTGAATGTTCTCTCTGATAGGTGAATGCTAACACACAAAAAGGGAGGGGGGGAGAATGAAGTTCATTGGATTAGACAAAGGGGAATGAAGGGAAGGGAGGGAGATGGGAATGGGGAAGGCAGACATCGCTTTCCTGTGTTCACATATGAATACATGACCAGTGAAACTCCACACCGTGTGTGACCACAAGAATGGGAAATTGTTACTCCATGTATGTATGATGTGTCAAAATACATTCCACTGTCATGTGTAACTAAAAAGAACAAATAAAAAATTTAAAAACCCTTTATGCTGCATTAATTCCCTCAGTTGATCTTAAATCTTATTTGTACTTTACATCTCTTTTTTCAGGGAGACCCATCTATTCATTATCCTTCTGGCTTTTTAGAGAAAGCTCCGGCATCAGCAGGAAAGTCGGGGATGTGGGAGGACAGGAGGCTGTCCTGCACTTCACATCATCCCAGGTTTAATGAGGGCCTTGGAAGAAAATCCACTTTTGGGAGATTGTCAGATGGGCATTCAGTCTGGGCTCGGCCCCCTCCCCAATCTTAGTCCACTGGAGGTTACCATAGCAAGTACTGACGAGGCGTCTTCTAACGATCCACAGTCATCTCTCACGGCTCTGGAGGTGGGAGGTCTAAAATCGAGATGCTGGGTGTCTGGAGAGAGCTCCCTTCCTGCTGTACAGATGGTGGAGACCCTCTTGCCGGGTCCTGGCGGGGCAGAGGCGTGAGGCGCCCTCCTGAGTCTCCATGATGAAGGCATCATTTCCATTCCTGACGGTGCTCTCGTGACCTGATCACCCGGTCGCCTCCCCAAGACCCCCTGTCACCCCCTCGCCCTGTGACCAGGATGTCACCTCACTCTCAGAGTGCCCTGCTCCTGAGGGATGGCCTCCCTTCTCTCTGTTTCGTGCCCAGGAATCCAGACTCCAGGACTGGCGCTGCCTGTCAGGAAAAGCACAGGGCGCTTGCTGCTGCCCCTCCTGCCTCTCGCTGTCCTTCCTGTGAGTCCTCACGGCCACGCTCCATCCTGGTGCCTCCAAACCCAGAGCACTGGAGTCCCGGATGCTCCCGGCTGGCGCAGGGCGGGTGCCCTTGTCCCTTGTCATCTGAGGCCGTGGCGTGCAACTTGTGATTGTACACACCTTGCTGGGTCCTGGGAATCAGAGGTGAAGGTCACGCTCCTGCCTTCAAGGAGCTCAGGCGACCTGAGCTCCTTGGTTCAGTGACCTTTGGGAGATCCTCTAGCTTCACTTCCAACTGATCTTTCCAAATGATGAAACTTCACTCTTGAGATTTAAGCTAGGATCTTCCGACTCCACCAATCAATTGGTCACCTTTAAACCAATATGAAGAGCTCTTATTGGGAGAAATTCTCTGTGGAATTTTAAAAAGGTTGAGTAAAAACAGTTCTTCCAATTTGTCATTTCATGCAGTTGGATTTTCAAATATAGGAGTCCCTTAAAGTAAGTATACCTATATCCATTTCTAACTACTCCAGAATCTAGAAAATGCTAAATGATTAGACGGAACTATTAAAAATCAAGCTTTTTTTTTTCCCCTAATATTGGGGATTGAATCCAGGGCACCCTATCACTGAGCTAGCACCTTAGTCCTATTTATTTATTTATTTTGTTTTGGGACAAGTTCTCACTAAGTTGCTGAAACTTGCCTAGAACTTGCAAGTCTCCTGCCTCAGCCTCCCAAGGAGCTAAGATCACAGTCTACCCTAAGATCACCCCTGGCATAACAAGCATTGTTTTAAAGAGCCTTTGATGACATAAAATTGTGTAACTATCAGCAGTCTGTCTCATGTTGCTTCCTATGAGAATTTTTTTTATTTTTTATTTTTTATTTTAAGTAAGGACGTGCAATACAGAGAGACCGTCCCTGCTGTTTCCTCTTTCTTCACAGTGTAGCCCGATTGCCTTTGGGAACATGCCAAATGAACTCCTACTCATTGGTAAAGAGTCTGGGTGGATTCCAGATGTGGCCAATTAAGCGATGAAGCCCTATTCATCTCTACAGAACCAAGCATGGGCTCTGCATGATGAATCCCGCAACTGGAAACATCTCCACTTTACAAATGGGGATGCTGGGACCAAAGGCTCTCAAATAAAACCAAGTGGAGAATTAAAGTCATTGTGAGTTTGCCTGAAACACCCAGCTAATTACAACCAAAAAAAAAAAAAAAAAAATTTGTCTCTAAAATTTTTAGAAGCATCGCCTTATCATTCTCCTTCAGTCTTCTGGTGATGTGATACAGACAACCAATCAGGGCAGCACAGATGTTTGGAGCAAAACCCGAAGGCTTCCTAGCCTCATTTTAGTTTCAGTGACCTTAATGATTGAGGCGACTTGAAAGAAAAAATAGTCACATATTTCCAGCAGATCTGAACAGAGGGGATAAGTTTTCTCAAAAACAGCCAATACTTGCATTCCTTCTTTTGGGGGACTATTCTTTTTTCATTTGAACTCATTTTTATATTCTAAAAGAAGACCATATTTAATCTCTTTTCCATTACTATAACAAAATACCTCAGGTCAGATAATATATAAAGAAAAGAGGTTCCAGCTGGGGTTATAGATCAGTGGTAGGGCACTTGCCTAGCATGCATGAGGCCCTGTGTTAAATCCCCAGTACTGAGCAGGTGGGGAGGAAAGCCTCAGTGAATGGTCAAAAATTTTACCTAAAGCTTGAGAGTTTTGGAAAGACTCCAAATGGATCATTCCAGATGGTCTATCACTGCTGATAATTTAAGTGAGAGTCAAAACCCTGTTTTACTTTTTATGAGAAAGTTTGGAGCAATAACAGTAGAAAACATCCAGGTATATTAAGAACTCTATCAATGTCAAGTTGTTATGGAAGTTGCTACTCTTTTTCTCTGTTGTCTGGGAGATTCCATAAACGGAAGCATGTGGCCGCTGGCTTCTGCTCACTGTCAGTCTCTGGGCAGGTTGTGGCCCCCTGGGGGGCTGGGAGCAGCTGGAGTCTTACCTGCCTGCCTGCCTGCATGGGCTCACACCAGACGTAGACAGAGGGCAGAACAACGCTGGATTCCCCAAGCCCCATGAGGATTTCTACTAGCACATTGGTGCCACCTGCTAGAAAGATCTGGACTTTGTAAAACATGAACAAACAGGAATTTCATATTTCTCATGTGAATTTGTACTCAAAAAAGTAATTGATATTTCTGTAGCTCCTGAAGAACACTTCACTGAATCTTCCGGGAAATAAAGGATAGAATAAGGGTTTTGAAGTCCAATAGCTCTAGATTCTAGTGGATTGCAATTCCCAGCAGCAATCCACTTAATTGTGTGACCTTGATAGATAATTTAACCTCTCTTAGCTTCAATTTCCTCTTCCGTAAAATGAGAATAATAACGTGCATTCCCACTAAGGCTGATGGGAAAATTACGGGAGATGATGGACACGAGGCCCCAAGCCTAGTTACTTGGTACATTGTAGGTGCTCAATAAATAGGTTTCCAAGCTAAGGCATATATATTGGGAATGGAAGAAAGAAAGGACCATAAAGGAAGAAAAAAAATAAGGAAGAGGAAACCCAGGACCAGTGGGAGGAAGAATAAAAACTTGCTAAAACACTTTTTTGTTGTGGAGAAAATCCTCAGCCACCTTTGCTCAGCTGGTACAGGTTGCAAGACTTTACTTCTTCCTCCTCCTGCTGCTCGCTTTTGGACATTTCATTCCTCATGAGCACCTTTCCTGGAAAGAAGGAGAGAGAGAGAGAAAAACTGAAGCTCAGGTCAGTCCATTTTGCTGTTAGCAACTCTTGTTAAGATTGAGTTGGGAGAAGGGAAAAAAAGCAGTCAGAAAAAAGTTAAGACTTAGGTGTGTGTTTCTGTGATGTCTCCCTCCCTCTCTCTCTTCTTGACTGAAACATCTCTATCAAGAAATCTGGCTCCTGTCTCCACTCCCTCACTCCCACTCTCTGCCTAACCTTTGGTAGTTTATCTCTGGCCACATCCAATCCCGACCCAGCGCTTTACCAATCTCGTCTTTTCAAAGACCATCAGTGACCTCCTGGTTGCCCAGTCATATGACCTTCTCTTCGTCTAGGTAATAGATATTGGCACGGCTAACCTTAAAACTTGCTCTTCCTGTAGCTAGCTGTCCACACAATCCCATTCTTCTTTGCCAGCTCTGGAATTATATATTTCTAGCTTCTCTTTTGCAGCTGGAAGTGAGCTTTAAGCTGGAGAGAGAAGTTTATTGGCCAGGTCTTCTGGTTTCTTAAATGGAGGCTTTGGAGACCTGAGATCTTACTAGAAAAATTTATCTAGGACTTCAGAATCCGGTCCTAATGAAATTCTCCCTTTCCCCCAACACAAATGCAGTATGCAGTGTCCCCGTGGAAGAAATGTCCTGGGTTGCAGCTGTATCTTTGGGGGTCTGTGGGAAGGTAAAGAAGAATCCATCTGGGAGAAGGAGGATTCGGTGTATGAAGCACTGGAGTGACTCTGTTGTGCTTCCTGGTAGGTGGGGTGACATCCAGCACAGGGGCTGGAGGAGGAAGAGACTCTAAGCAACAGCAGAAACCTGGTGGCAGGGGGTCCTCCTAGCTCAACCAAGTTCAAAATGCCCAGGTTCCTGTTGTGCCCAGAGAGTTGGAAGAGGGCCAGGAGAGCAGCGTCAGCTGGAAACCTCAGCCAGGGGCAGGCGGGACTGGAGCAGGGTGGGGCAGCACAGGACTGATGGTAGCGGAGAGGAGCCCAGCAGGGAGAGATCTGCAAGGTGTACAAAGGTCGTGGGGGGGCACCCTAGTCAGAGTAGGGGCCTCTGGGCTTCTGTGAGTCACTGCAGCATAATACACAGCCCTCGCCAGTTTTGTTTACTTAGTGACACATCTTCCTGGTGCCTGGTGGTCATTCTACTGGCTGATCTGGAAGTTCATGCCAGCTTACTGAGTCATCTGCTAGGAAGATCAAGACAAGTAATGCCTCTAAAAGAGAGTCCACAATGTGGTAGGGAGGCACGGGGGTGGGTGTCGAATTCCTGAGACTTTGGGCAAATTCCACTTCTCCTCTGAGTCTCGGCTTTCTGGATCATAAAATGGGAATGATAAAGCACACCTCCTAGTTGGGCTGTGAGGACCAACTGGAATTGTGTATTTGAAGCAGCGGTTCTCACACTTCAATCACCTGAAGAGGTTGTTCAAATACTAATAACAGAGCCCTACCTCCAGAGATCCTGACTGGGTAGGTCCAGATGGGACCTGAGAATTTACTGGGGTTTTTTGTTTGTTTTTGGTACTGGGGATTGAACCCAAGGGTGCTCTTACCACTGAGCATCCAAGGCCTTTCTATTTTTTATTTTGAGATAAGGTCTCTTGCTAAGTCACTGAGCCTCTAACTTGTGATCCTCCTTCTTCAGCATCCCAAGTAGATGGGATTACAGGTGTACACCACCGCTTCTGACTGAGAAATTTTTGTTGTAGTTGTTGCTTGGTACCAGGGATTGAACCCAGAGGCACTTTACTGCTGAGGCACATCCTCAGCCCTTTTTAATGTTTTATTTAGAGACAGGGTCTCACTGAGTTACTTAGGCCTCACTAAGTTTCTGAGGCTGGCTTTGAACTCATGATCCTCCTGCCTCGACCTCCTGAGCCACTGGGATTACAGGTGTGTGCCACAGCAACCAGCGAGAAATTGTATTTTGAACACATTCTAAACAAGTGTTGTTATTGCTTGTCCTGGGATCCAACTTTGAGAACCCTGCTTTAAAGTTTTTGGGCTCCTTCTAACACATATACATGTTTTAATCAATTGACTTTTTTCTTCCTATGCATGCAATGGGCATCTATAAACCAAGCCTTATTTTTTTTGTTGTTGTTTTGAGACAGGTTCCAGGGATTAAACTCAGGAGCATTTGGCAGCTGAGCCATATCCCCAGCCCTGTTTTATTAAAACACAAGCAACTCACTGAGTTGCTTAGCACCTTGCTTTTGCTGAGGCTGGCTTTGAACTCACAATCCTCCTGCCTCAGCCTCCCAAGCCAGTGGGATTACAGGCCTGTGCCACTGCACCTGGCTTAAACTTTTGAAAAATTGTTTTGCAAAGATACTATTACCAATTGTTCCATATTTCAGCTATCAGTCTGCTCTGCAAGAAAGTAGCAGTATGTATTAGGGTCTTTCAAATCTAACATTCGAGTAAAACTTTCACCAATATAATTACATTTGATCTTCGCCAAGCCCTCATTTTGTAGATGAGGACATTGAGATTCACAGAGAAACTCATGCAGCTGGAAGGTGACAGAGCCTAGGTGCAGACTCAGGTTTTCCATCCCAAATCTGCTGTTGTTTCTTTCAAATTCCAATGCCTTCTTTTTTCCCTTGCTATTATAATCTAGATTTTTTTTTCTCTCATCATACATCCCAAGGGCCTTTAATGAGATGAGTGACCCACTGCAAAGTCCACAAGGTCAGTGACTTTATCACCTACAGCTCCAGGAGCAGCCCACATACTGTAGGAGGGGTTGGCTTCTTAACATTTGTCACTGAGGCTCACTCAGGTTTAACCAAAGAATGTTCACGCAGCTCTTTGCACAAGAAATGCTGTCCAGCTTTTGGACATTCCTCTTCGACTGGGATGCCCCTGCCCCACAGGACTGCACGGAGGCAGAGGGTCCAGGATGCACAAATGCAGGGCCATGTCATAGCAAGGATTGCTGAAAAGCAACTGGAAACGGCCCTCTCTCCAGGGAAGACGGGAGCCAACCACTTGCCAGGAATGGGAAGTTCACGGGGGTGAAGGAGACACACTGGCTAGTTTGCAGTAGGATGCAGAGCCAAAAACACGTTCTCAGATCAGTGCCATTAGGGAATTATGGTTTCTCCGGGAGGAGCACGGCTCGCAGTGTGAGCAAGAAGAGGTGGAAGAGGACAGCTGCTGGAACAAGCCAACCTGGCTGCTGATCCCAGCTCCTCCGCCTCCTGGACAACCCTGGGGAAGATTACCACCCTCTCTGACACCGCCCACCCCTCAGAGCTGTCGTGGGAATTAAACAGGATAAAAAGGACTCCTGGACTGGGGCTGTAGCTCAGTGGTACAGTGCTTGCCTAGCATGCATGAGTCACTGGGTTCAATCCTCAGCCCCACATACAAATAAAGAAAATAAAGATTGTGTTCATCTACAAATGGAAAAGAAAAAGAAAAAAAAAAAAAAAGAACAGGTTCCTGTTAGCACATTACGCCTTGAGCATGCTAGATTCCCTGCACACATGGAGATCCAGTTGTGTAGTGGACTTTCATCTTTTTTAGGGTTTTGTTGTTAACTGATTTTTCCTACCTTACAATGGAACACTGAGGCAGTAGCCCTGTTTCCCTTTATGGTGGTGAAGAGTCGGTAAGCTCCTTCTCCCTGACACCTGGAGAGCAGGTAGGTGAGCAGGTGTGGACAATCACAGGCTTTCAGATCTTTAATTGAGGTTGCCTGAAAGCAGAATCAGAGACAAGGACTCAGGTGACAGGTTCTTTTCAGAACTGTTCCCAGGGAGCAAGATGTCGAATGAAGGGCAGTGTGAACACTAGGGCTCCGGCCCATGGAGACCCTCTGAGGAAACACAGAATGAATCTCACAGATGTCCCTCAAAAACCGAAGGCTAGAACAATTCCACGCCTCAGCCTATGCCCAAGAAAAATGAAAACAAGTGCACGTGAAGCAAATAGTTACAGCAATAACCAAAGGATGGAAACAGCCCCAGCATCCATCAACTAATGATTGGATAAATAAAATGTAATGTTCCTAAATGGAGGAGTATCATCCGGCCATCAAAGGGAACGAAGGGCCCACACGGGCCGCAGGACGGATGAACTGTCAAGACTCGGTGCTAATAAAATAAGCCAGTCACCAGAGGACCAGTGCTATATGCCTCCACTTACAGGAAGTCCCCAGAGTCCTCAGATTTATAGGGACAGGAAGTAGAGCGGTAGGTGCCAGGGGTCGGAGGCGGGAACCAACCGGGGATTGTTATTTAATGGTGCAGAGTTTCAGCTGGGAGGATAAGATCTGGAGTCGGAGGGCGGTGCTGGTTGCTCAATGAGAACACAATTAACGCAGCTAAGTGTGTTGTGCTCTTAGAAATGGCAGGACGATTTCTAAGGAAGTTGTTGGCTTTCTGCACAAAGGAGTCTACGTATCAGAGCCGGTGAGGGCAGGATCATTCAAGTGGTCATGTGGGGATTGAGCTGAATGTGAGGTGCCCTGGCTTGGATTCGTGCTGCCTGGTGTCCCTTGGTTGTGCCTTTGTCAAGCCTGGCTCTCTGTCCTTCCTGCAGAACCCATGAGCCCCCTGGTGTCCTCCCCATGCATTGCTTTTACGCTCACATTGACCAGCTCCTTGCAACTCAAGGGAAGGTGGTGATCAGGAGCAAGGCCCTGGGCAGCTCCTCATCAGGTTTTTCTGCAGTCAACAAAGCCTGAGGACTTAGCACCCAGAGGAGGAGGTCTGAGACCCTCCAAGAATCTCTTGGGACTGAGTTTTCAACCAGCTATTGGGTAAGAGTCTGATGCAATTTAAATTTGATTTTGAGGTATAAAATCAAGCAATGGGACCATTGGTGTCCCAGATTTTATACTCAGCACTAACTTTTTTGCTTTTCAATGTCCGTCTTCCACCGGAGCGAGGAAGTACGCGGTCAAGTCAGATGCAGGGGTACTGCCGTTGCCAAAGCTCTCCGCAGCAAGCCCTGAGCAGCGAGCTACGCTGGCCCTTCTCATCTCTCCTGGCCGCTGAAGTCCATCCTGGATTAATTTTAATGCTAATTTTAGGTGTCAACTTGACTGGACACAGGAGTCCCAGAGTCAACATTGTTCAGGGGTCTTTCTGGATGAGATTGATATTTGAATCAGCAGACTCAGTAAGGAATACACTGCTGTGTAGACGGGTGTTGTCCAACCCATTCTGAGCCTGGTTGGAAGGAAAGAAGGAGGAGCAATCTGTCCCTTTTTGGAAGGCTTTGGAGTCCTTGAAGCAGTAGTCCTCAAACCTGGCAGTGACTCAGAGCTCTAGAACAATGTAAGTTACATCCAGATCCTTGGCAAGAACTCTTAATCTGCCCCTTCCTAAGTATGCGGAGTCAACCAGGAGCCCCTGGGAGGAGTCTGGGTCCAGTTCAAGTACCCACTAAAAGCTGAAATGTCTTTAAAGTCCAGTGTCTTATCTTAAAATTCATTTTCCCCCTGATGTCTTAAAGTGTCAATTCTGCTCTCTCCGCCTGAATGCTCATTTTGAGTTGATCTCATTGTTAATACCACTGGCATTATAAACCCGAATGTTCCATCTCCCATCACATGCCAACATTTCTATTCTCCAGGGTGCCTTGAAAACACAGATATGGTACTTCATTTAGCTAAAGCTATCAGACCCTCACAACATGCATGGTAGGTATTATTATAACCATTTTACAGCTGAGGAAATTGTAGCTCAGATAAACAACAGGCCAGTAAATGACAGAGTTGCACTTAAAGTTTTTTTTTTTTTTTTTAATTGTGGTAAAACAGACCTAACAAAATTTATCCATGTTTCAATGGAAAATTCAGTGGTGTTAAATACATTTGCAGTTGTGTATCCGTTACCACTTTCCAATTACAGAGTTTTTTCATCATTCCCAGATAGAAAGTATAAACTCTGTCCCTGTCCCTCCAACAGTAATCACTGTCTCCTTTCTGTCTATGAATGAATTTGACTACCCTAGGTGACTCATGTAATTGGAATCATGCAGTATTTGTCCCTTTGTGTCTGGCTGACTTCATTTTCTCCATTCTACATCCCTGTAGTAACATGTATCAGAGAGAACCATGATTGGAACCCAGTTCTAACACATTCCTAAATCCATGCTCTTTCCACATCCCATTTTACCTCCAATTATTAAAATGGCAGCCAGGTGGAAGATAAAGGAAGCATATTTTGATTGCCCACTGAGTTAGTTTTCTGTTACTGTGACAAAATACTCGAGGCAAACAACTTAAAAGGAGGGAAGGTTTATTCTGTTTCATAGTTTCCATGGTTGGTGATTCTGTTGTTTGTGGCCTGCTGTGAGGCAGAATAGCATGGCAGGGAGTGTGTTGTGGAGCAAAGCTGCTCACCTTAAGGTATCTGGGAAGCAAAGGAGACAGGGGCAGGCTGGGGTCCCTAAATGACAGAGTATAACAACTGTTTACATGGTATTCACATTGTATTAGGTATTTTAAGTAACCTAGAGATGATTTAAAGTGTATACGAGGATGGATGTAGTTTATGTGCAAACACTACCTCATTTTAATAAAGAACATTAGCATTTGTGGATTTTGGCATTCATAAGGGGGGTGCAGTCCTGGAACCAATCCCCCATGGATATGAAGGAACAACTATAACTGTTTTCACTTTCTGTTCCTGAGATTATGCCAGAAATCATCTGGAAAGAGATTTTGTTTGTCCTGTGATGTTGGGAATCAAACCCAGGACTCACCTGTGCTAGACAAATGTTCTACCACTGAGCTATATCCCCTACCCTGGAAAGAGTTTCTTAAAAAGGATTTGGCTTCCTAATTCATTCCACCTGCAGTTTGGTCCATTGACTCTGGAGAGGACCCAGGGGAAATATTTTGCAAGAGTCGCTGGGGACCTGGGGATGTACCCAAGGGTTAGGAGCCCCTAGATTAGATGGTAACTTGACTCCTCACCTAACACCTGATCTCTCTAATTCTAGGGCCAGATAATCATTCTCAGTCAGAGAACTGAAGTTGCAACTCATTGGCAAAAGGGGCTCTGAGGACTGTGACATATCCGTAAGAAACAGGTCCGTGGTGGGGTGTTATGTCTTGGTAATATTCACGCATTGGAGAGAGGAACCAGTGTGGCAAGCACTCGTGCACAGTAGCATCGAGAAACACTGCCAGGCTTGCGAAGCAGCAATAAAGGTCATTTCCATGTCTGCAGAAGTAACAGGCCCCAGCTCAGCATCCCTCTGAGCTCTACTGCTCCTACTGAGCTGGCCTCACCCTGTGGCTGCAGGTCCACCCCACACCACCCCTCCCTTCAGCCTTCCCTGGTCCCCTCCTGCTCCCACACCTAGATGCCAGGGTGTGTACGTGGGCTGGGAGTGGATGGGAAGAGAGGCCCAGCGGTGGGAAGCAGGAGTGGGGCCCCCTGGTCTCATCCAGGGTTAACAAGCACAGGAATCAGATTTTCTTCCAGTACTGAGCTTGGCAGAGTGACAGGAGAGTCCGCATTCCTTTTTATATTTTTATTTTGCTTTTGCTTGACACATAACAAGTGTACATATACACATAACAAGTGTACATATTTATGGGGGTACACTGTGATGTTTTGATACATGCACACTTTATGCCATAATCAAATCGGGGTATTTAGTATATCCATCACTCATACGTTCATCATGTCTTCATGGTGAGAACATTCGAAATCCTTTCTTGGGGCTATTTAGAAATATTCAATACAGTACCGTCATCCTACCTGCTGTCCAGTCTCTCTCCATCCCTCCTCCCTCCTGCCCCCTCGCCTTGCCAGCTTCTGGTAACCACTGTTCTACTTCACTGCTGCGAGTGAATCTAGACTCTGCTTTTCTGACATGCCCCAGGTGATGGCCGGTGTCTACCCATGCGCCTGTTGACTTCTGTGAGCCTGGGTGTCTGCATCTGAGGAAAAATGACGCATGCTTATGTCATAGAATTGTGAGAAATGCTCAAGATAAAGCATGGAAAGCACTTAGCACGTGCCTGGCACACAGTAGGAACTGTGTACCCATCTTAACCAGCAGACTGAAGAAGGGAGTCGCTAGTGAACCAGAGCTGGAAGGAGAGGCCAAGCAACTCCTGGTCCAGGAGCTGAGCGGGGCTGAGGCGGTGGCTGTCTCCACCACCTTTCTTCACCCCACCACATAAGTTAGCCCACAGGGAAAACGCTGCTGCTTTACCATCTGCACTTTATATGGGGCTTGTTCAGATGGCACTGGTATAAAGACTGAAACCCGTGTTGCCCATGGAAGCCACTTACGGGGTTTCCTTGATTTGGTGTCGCTGCCCCTGCTCAGTCACCTGCCTTGCTATGCTTCAGATCAGCCATCCCTCAAATGCTACCCTGTTGCTTCCACCAAAATATATAGAGTCCAGTAATGAGTCCAGCCTGATTCAGGAGGGAACACTTTTCTCTTTCCCAGGTGAGACGACATTGACTCTAGGCAAGGCCCAGCAGAGGCTCTGAATTATCCTGCTCTTGCTAGGAGCTTTGGCTCACCATCAGCTGGGCACTTACAGAGTGTGTGCAGGGGTGCTGGTGGGGCGGAACCCTCACTCAGGCCTGCTGGCCTATCTTTATAGACAATTTCCTGAATTGTTCATATACCTCTGTTATGGTTTTGGATCTGAAAAGCAAAAGCTCCTGTCTTGAAGGATTGGTCCCCAATGTAGTGGTGTTCAGAGGTGAGATCTCTGATCTTAACAGTGGATTAGCCCATTAATGGATTCATAGCTCAATGAGCTTTTGGGAGGAGGGGGAGCCTAGTTGGAAAAAGTAGGTCCTTGTGTGCATGCCCTTGAGGTTCTCTCTCTCTCTCTCTCTCTCTCTCTCTCTCTCTCTCTCTCTCTCTCTCTCTCTCTCTCTCTCTCTCTCTCTCTCTCTCTCTCTCTCTCTCTCTCTGCTTTCTGGCTGCCAGGAGATGAGCAGACTCCTTTGCCACAGGGTCCTACCACCATGATATTATGCCCCACCGTAGTTCAAAAGGGACTGGGCCAACCATGAGCTAAATCATAAGCCACAATAAAACCTTCTTCCTTTAGGTTGATTTAACTCAGATATTTTGCAACAGCAACAGAAAGCTGACTAATAAAAACCTCTTAGACATTCAAGACTCTGGTAGTCAGCCAGCTCACCTTTGATTTGTAACCATCAAAGCCTAGTATAACTCAGAAAAAAAAAAAAAAATCCTGGTTAAGAATGTTGGGAAAAGGTTTCTCTGATAAATGACCAGATCTGCAGTAGCAACAATGGCTTGGCAGATGTTTGAAGTCTCTTGTGGAGCAGTCTCAGGGGTCTGCTGTCACTGCATCAGGAGGATAAAGGAATGGGTCAGATTCTTGTCTGTTATTTTAGGCGCCTTAATAATGGAAACTTAAGCTTCATCCCATTTTTGAAATTGGATCTGGGTCAGGACCTTTGAGTTCAGAAAGGTGAACTCCAGGGCTTAATATAACAGAGGTATTATTAACAATAAAAATGGAACAAAAGGAAAGGAATTGTCTTCATCCATTCCTACTGTTATAACAGACACCATAAAACTGGGTAATTTATTTTTTTTAATTTGTGGTACTGGGGGGTGGAACTCAGAGGCACTGAACCACTGAGCTACACCCACAACCCTTTTTATTTTTTTATTTCAAGACAGGGTCTCAGTTTCTCAGGCTGTCCTTGAAATTGTGATTTTGTTGCCTTCGTCTTCAGAGTTGCTGGGATGGGTATGTGCCACCACACCCAGCTAAACTGGGTAATTTATAGACAGCAGAAATTTATTTCTCATGGTCCTGGGAGAATGGGAAGTCCCAGATGAAGGTGCCAGCAGATTTGGTGTCTGGTCATGGGATTGGTCTTTGTTTCCAAGATGGCGCCTTGTTACTGCATCTTCATGAGGCGGCAGGATGAGTGCTGGGTCCTCACATGGTGGGAAGACACAAAGGACCCAGCTTGCTCCTCAAGACCTTTAATAAGGGCATTAGTTGTATCTATGAAGGCAGAGTCCTGTGGGCACACTTTTTAATACTTTTTTGAGGGGGAGGCATACTGGGGATTGAACTCAGGGGCACTCGACCACTGAGCCACATCCCCAGCCCTATTTTGTATTTTATTTAGAGACAGGGTCTCACTGAGTTGCTTAGCACCTCACTTTGCTGAGGTTGGCTTTGAACTCGTGATTCTCCTGCTCGTGATTCTCCTGAGCTACTAGGATTACAGGCATGCGCCACCATGCCTGGCTTAATGTTGTTATATTAGGGATTAGGGGTATATGTGTGTATGTGTGTGTGTGTGTGTGTGTGTGTGTATGTGTGTGTGTGTGTGATGCTGGGGATCAAACCTACACCCCCAACCCTTTTTCTTTTATTTTGAGTCAGGGTCTCACTGACTTGCCTAGACTGACCTCCAACTTGTGATTCTATCTCAGTCTCCTGAGTCCCTGGGTTTACAGGCATGTGCCCCTGTGCCAAAGTGGGGATTAAGACTTAATGTGAATTTTAGAACAAATATTCAAACTACAGCAGGAAGGTTCAAGAGTCCAAGATCAACTTGGTTTGGAATAATAGGTGTCCTGAGGAGAGCCATATTCTGGATCAAAAAATTACACAGATGATTTGACTCTTGGGTCAAAAGTCACTACACTTTTCTCACTTTAACCAAATCTTTTGCAGATCTTTCTGAGTGCACGTCACACACAGTTACATGGAAAACTCATTTTATTTTCAATGGATTTCATATGATCTCCATTATTACCATGACAGGCTCTAAAATCGTGGAGGCATTCGTACTCAGAGAAGGAAGCCCAAGACCTTCAAACGTTAATAACTAACCATTACTGCTTTTGTTGATTCTAAAGTGATTAGTGTTAAACTTTGGAACCAATCTAGGTGTCATTCAACAGATGACTGGATAAGGAAAGTGTGTTATAAATACACACACACATACACATACAATGGAATATTACTCAGCTTTAAAGAATGAAGTGATGGCATTTGCAGGTAAATGGATGGAGTTGGAGACTATCCTGCTAAGTGAAATAAGTCAATCCCCAAAAAAACAAAGGCTGGATGTTTTCTCTGATATGTGGATGCTGATTCACAATAAGCGGGTGCAGGGGCAGCGCTAGGGAAGAAGAGTTACTTTATATTAGGTAGAGGGGAGTGAAGGGAGGGGAAGGGGAATGGGGGTAGGAAGGACAGTAGAGTGAAACAGACAATATTACCTCATGTACTATATGACTACATGACCCATGTGATCCTACAACATGTACATTCAGAAAAATGATAAATTATACTCCATTTTTGTATGATTTATCTAAATGCATAAGCACATTCTACTGTCATGTGTAGTTAATTAGAACAAATAAATTTTTTAAAAAATTTTAAAGAGTTTTAAACCTTTTAAGAGTTTTTACTATCTCCTTCCAGGCTGTTCCTGGAATTTTGTTGCTTTTGTCTTTCAAATAGGCTTCCAGCAGCATCTCTCTCACGGGTTATCGTTCGTCTAGATTTAGGCTGGGAAACTACACAACCCAGCTTATTGCGATCGTGTGTGGAGGGTGCCCTCAGGACAGACAAACGCTTAGCCGATCAATATTGCAGTTAGGATAGAACTTTCTAGTGGATTATGGAAGCTTAGGCTGTGGACTCCGATAGACTCAAATACAGATTGCTTTTTATTGGTATTGGGAGTTTTAACAAAGGGACTGATGGTTCTCAGCTTCGGTTTCCTCCATGTAAAGTAAAACAAAAACAAAGAAACAGAAACACACCTAACTCACATGGCTATTGTGAGGATTAAAAGAATGGTATCCAGTTCTCCCAGGATGGGACCTAGTTCTCCTACCCATGCACTACCATGAAGGCACCAGGGAATATCTGCATACACTTCTTTTCTGCATATTTCCCATGTGTTAGGATGTTGTGAAAGAATGTGCCCAGGACCATGGTTCTCAAACTTGAACTTGTATCAGAATCCCCTAAGTGGGCCTACTAAAAAGCAGATTTCCAGGGCTGGGGTGGCGGCTCAGTAGTAGAGCACTTTCCTAGCACATGTGAGGCCCTGGGTTCAATCCTCAGCACCACATAAAAAGATAAGTAAATAAAATAAAGGTATTGTGTCCATCTACACCAAAACAAAACCAGATTGCCTGATCCAACCCCAGAGTTTCTGATTCTGTAGGAATAAGTTGAGAATGTGCATTTCAGAGAAATTTCCAGGTTATGTCAGTGAGGCTGCTGCTGCTGCTGCTGGTCTGGGGGCCACTTGCCAAGAACCACTGGTCTAGGAAGAAGAATAGATTGGGGTCCAAATCCCTCCTCGGCCACCCAGTAATTGTGTCCATTTTAGGGTTATTTATGTCTCTGAGTCATAGTTTACTTATCTGAGATGTAGGCATAATAACTTCTACCTCATAGAGTTGTAGTAAACATCAAATGAAGTAGCAGTTGGAAAAGATCTAGCTTTTAATATGTCTTCATAAATCTTAATTTTTTCCGTCTTTGAGGCAGGGTCTTGTTTAACTTTGGGGCTTATGTACATCTTGTTTTAAAATATTTAAAACATCTGGCTGGGCACAGTGGTGCACACCTCTAATCCCAGCAACTCAGGAGACTAAGGCAGGAGGACTGCATGTTCAAGGCCAGCCTAGGTGACTTGGCAAATAAAAATAAAAAGGACTGCTGATGTTGCTTAGTGGTGAAGAACCCTTAGACTTAATCCCCAGTACTAGAAACAAACAAAACAAAACAAAATAATGAGATATTTGTCATTTGTAACAGTAGACTCTGCAGGAGGTAGTAAATATTGATCCTGAACAGGAAGCCTAGGAGACCAATCTCGTTAACTTCCCACCTGGGTCCCATTTGGGGAAATGATGGATTGATTAAAAAATATTCCTCCTGCATACTAAAAAGTGTTTTACAGGTGAGTAAATAGAAGTCAATGAGTCCTTTCTCCCTTGGATGCACATCTAAAAGTATATATATTTGTACGTTGCAAAGCAGGTAAACTCCAATTGTACATATTCTGTCCAAATGACACACTTTCCAGGAAAAAGAAAAGAAATCTTTCTGTTGTGAAATTGGTTTGTTGGTGTTCTGCCAAATGGAAGCCTTATCATAGTAAATACATCAACTTTAATTATTCATTTCTGTTTGCTTGAAGAAATGTTCTTATGTGACTTACATATGTTCATGCATTTCCTTGTTGTAGCAACATGAACTAAATAAGTCACTTTCACACATAAATGCAACTCTAAGAGTTATTATCGCTAACTTGTATTCTCTATACCGTTCACACATTTTCCCCTCAGCAGAAGAAAAGGTAGTACTTGGGTAATTGGGAAGAATTACAGAGAAAAAGGGTAGGGTCCTTTTGATGTTCTTTCAAGTAAAGGCGGCAGAAGCACCGGCTGCCATCTGCTGTTACTGATAACCTGAAATGTGTCCATCTAGAGAGATTCGTTGATGTTTGCCAATTTCATCTACTGGGTCTACATAATCAAATGAGGCTTAAAGTCTTTTCGGTTCACTAGCAAGTCACCCCATGGCCTACATATGAGAGTCTGTTCTGCCATCTGGTGTTCATTGAAGGAAATGTCTGCTGAAGCCTTAGGAGTTAAATAGCCAGTGTTTTCCTTATACAATGGACTTCTTATTCTTTCAGTGAAGACAACTCCAGAATTTCTGCCAAATTCCAAGAGAAGGTAACTGGAGAATACATATCAAAATAAAAAATGTAAACACCCTTGGTCAAGTGATTTCAATTTTATGAACTTATCTTCTGTATAAATGTATACACTTGCACAAAAAAAAGTATGTTAACACTATTCCTAGAAGCACTATTGGAATAGCAGAAGACTGGAAAGACGATAAATGCTAATTAGTAGGGTATAAGTTAAACACCTACACAGTGGGTATATCATGCAACTGCTTGAAAAAATAAAGCAAATCCATATCTTGGACGTTAAATGATCACTCAGACATATTGTTAAGTGAAATAAATATATGTATAATTTGCTGACACTGGTATAAACCTGTTCATATGTGCATAGACTATCTCTAAAATACTCAAGAGAGTGGTATTCCCCCCTATGGAAACCAATATAGAGATTCCTCAAAAGATTAGGCAGGGAGCCACCATACAACCCAGCTATACCACTCCTCAGATTTATCCTAAAGAATTAAAGTCATCGTACAACAGGATACATGCATACCCATGTTTATAGCAGTGCAATTCACAATGACCAAACTATGGAAACAGTCTAGGTATCCATCAATGGATGAATGGATCAAGAAAATGTGGCATATAAGAGCAATGAAGTTTTATCCAGCCACAAAGAAAAATGAAACGATGTCATTTTCAGGAAAACAGATGAATCTAGAGACCATTATGTAAACAGGAATAAGCCAAACTTAGAAGGTCAAGGGTAATATGTTTTCTCTCATACGTGGAAGCTAAAGAGGAAAAAGGAGAAGAAAGGTATGTGTGTAGCAGGGTGGTCTCATGAAAATCAAAGGAAGGTCGGTAGAGGAAAGAGATGGGGGCATGGAAGGAGAGTGGAAGGGCGGAGAACTGGGGAGTGATATTGTTCAAATCACGTTGTTACGTTATGTGCATGTTCAAATATGTAACAACAAATGCCCTCATTATGTGTAACTATAATGTGTCAATGAGAGAGTGCGCTCTGTTTATGTATGACCAAAATGTATAAATGCACTCTACTGTCGTGTACAACAAATTAGAACACACAAACAAAAATTTAAAAATTTTTAAAAATGTGGAAAGAGAAAAAAGAGTGGTATTCTAGAGATACTGACCTTGAGCATGAGAACTAGGGTGGTCAGAAATGAAAAAGTATCTTAATTCTTACCATTAATATCTTGCACTGTAGGAGTGATTTTTTTAACACCTGTATTACCTACTCCAAGACATTTTAAACACCTGTAACTTTCTGAGACTGTCGTGACTGTACTTTCTTAACATTAGCATGAACATCTGAACTTCTTATGCTTAGAAACCCACTTACAGAACTTCCTACTATGTGAATATTCACATGTACAATGCAGAAGAGAGAAAGTGTGTATGCAATCCATTTCCCTTCTTTTTGTTCTCCTTTTTTTCTTTTCTATCTCCAACTAGGAGGGAGAATGGGGACAGTTGAGAAAAGACCTAAGGCTGGACCTGCGAGGTCAGTTTGGATCAGCAGTTACTGTGCTAATCAGAATTCAAGTATTGGAAAAGGTTGAGGTTCTTCCATAGTGACATTTGTACAGGTAGCAGACATTTGTGGGAATTTGTGTTCTACGAGGGTTTACATTTCAACAGAAGGACAGCATATTCTTTCGAAAGTGAAGCTGCCCACTTCACTGTATCCACTGAAGATAATCTCTACTTCCTCTCCTTGTTTTCACACAGGGAGGAAAGAAAAGAACTGTAGTAAGCAGGCCAGTGCAAAGCTGAAGTCGAAATGGTCAAGGAAAAAAAGTCAAAATAGAGTAGTAATTTTTCAGGGCAATTAACACAGAGTCGAAAGCACATTGCTAAACAGAGCTCAGAGTCACCGCAGCTGAACATTTGAACTGGCCTGTAGATGTGTCTCCCCAAAGGTAAGTTGACCTTTGCAATGTCGGTGACCTCTGCTGATCTTCTGTCTTAACAGCCTCCTTCCTCCCAAATTCCCAGGGACTGACACTAGGTTCAGTCCCTTTCTTCAGGGAAGCTTCATTCTTGCCTGCACCAATTCTACTTGCCGGCTGACGAGTGACGTCATTTCCAACCCTCTTGCAGTTTCAAGCTATAAATAAAGCTGCCATTTTATAAAACCTGGGAGCACATTGGAAGAGGCTTAAATCTGTATTTTCCCTGATTGAAATAGTAATTAGCCCAAAATAGATGTTATTTTCTCTTTGTTCTTAACTAGGTTGGTTTTATTCTTGGTCGACAGTATCATTTGGCCAACATTTAAAATGAGGGTTATTTCAAAATAAAATTTTCTTTTCTCATTTGACTATTGCTATGATTTAGTTTTCATTGTGGTATTATGTTCAAATAACATGAAAGGAGGGCATGAGATTCTTGTGTGTCAAGAAAGGAAGAATTTGATAAATACTTCTCAAGGACCAACATCTCTGTGTGGAAGAAAGGAGAGGTTAAGAGGTGTTAACAATCCGCCCCCAGCCCCTGCTGTTACACGTAGCTCTTCTGTCTTGCTACTAGCTAAGACGACCACTAGGTCATACGTTGCATTGACTTGTTTAAAAACCTTGAGTTTGAAAAAGGTTAAAAAACACCATCCAATGGCAATCTGATCTTTGAACTCAGGCTTAGCACAAAGCCACTGCTGAGGCCTCAAGAGACCCAGTAAGACCATGAAATTCGCCTTGGTCACATAGAGAAGTAAAAACAATTTCCTGTCTACTCTTCGCCATCCTTAACTGAGACTCCCTGGACAGATTAACAAGAGAAAAACACACAAAAGTTTATTAAAATATCCCCCTCATGAACAAGGGAGAAAAACCCAGAGAAATGAATAAATCTCTAGTGTAGGTCTCGAGGGAAAAAGTTTACACTTCAGGCTGAAATACTGTCCTTTTCTGAAACAAAGAAAGAAGAGTGCGGGGGGGGGGGGACGCGGGGGGGTAGGTCCTGCTGAGAGCCACTGCCAGGAAGAGCTCTGTGGGACCAGGGTCTGGTTGTGTCGCAGATTCAGTCTGAAGCTTCTCCGTGGTTTCAGGGCGGCTCGTGGCTCAGTCATCCTCTTCTCTGATGCGGAAAGGAGAGACCCTCACAGGTGGGGATTTCTTTCATACATGTAAATTTCCAGAGCTACTCCTGTGTCTGCAGTTTCTCAAAGTAACCAGCTCAAAAATCATCCCTGTGCTGAAGAGACATAGATTGCAGGGGCACTTGCTGGTCTTCCAGGGTCCTATTTGGGGTGCGTGTGTTCTGAGCCCGTCAGTCACTTTCTTTTATTCACCCTTCCCTGGGGGCCAGTCATACTGACTCCTGTTCTACACTCTGACTCTGTTCTAGCTGCCACCAGGGCCTCAGATCCCTGTCATGATATTCCTCCCATTTCTTAAATGCTGTTCCACCCACACTATAGATGATCTGATTAAATGATTGCACTTGTATTATTATAATAAGAAGGGGGCTTAAACTTTCCAGGAAGCATCTATCTGTATTTTCCAAAGAGAAGTATATGGGTACAACTGGGTCCCCAGTGGGCAGCTTTGCACTTGGCACTGGAATTGCCAATGCCTTCGAGCGATCATGTCACTTGACTCTACTTCCCCATCAGTCTGTCAACAGTCACTGACGGAGATTGGCTGTGTGTTCGGCTCTCCTAGTTCAGAGTCTGCAGCAGGCCAAGACAGAGTCCTCCCCGAGGGGCCTATACGCTAGCTGGGAGGGCAGGTGATGAATACACAAGCAAATGAACAAAAAGATAATTTTAGGCGGAGAAGCAGGGTAGAGTGGGGCAGAAAGCATGGGGGATAGGAAGATGTTCAGCCACATTGGTGGAAGTTACCTCTGAGCCCCAAGTCATGAGTGGGAGGAACACACTCACCTCAAGAGCCAGGGAAAGAGTCTTCCCAGCAGAGAGAACAAGTGCAAAGACCCTGGATGTTTCACAGAAAGAAACAAGACTGGATTTAACGATCATCTCTATGATCCCAGATTTGTCTCTCCAGCACACGCCTTTCTCTTCAACTCCAGATTGTTATATCCAACCTTACTCTAATAGGTATCCCAAACCAGCTGGTAAAAAACTGAACTTTTGGTTCCGTGCACCAACCTCAAAGTCAACTTTTTCCTGATCCCCCCATGTCAACAAATGGCATCTCTTTTTCTTCAATCGCTAAGACCTGACATTTGAGCCATTTCTGATTTTTTGCTTTCTCTAGGATCTCACCTAACATCCATTGCCATTTAGGATGACTGTTTTTTTTTTTTTTTTTTCCAAAACAAAATTGAATCTGGTCTCTCCTCACCACTTCCATCTTGGCACAGATGAGGACTACTTTAATTGCCTCTCCTGTAGGTAGGGTATAGGCTAAAATGCTGTATCAAATATCCCATCCAGCTAAGAAACTGAATAGTCAGTCCTTCAGAGACATACCTGCTAGCCCAGAGACAGAAAGCTCTATGTACTGAGGTCATCTGGAGAGCTAGAGTCTTTCTGTCTTGTATTCCCAGCATTCCTCACGGCTATCATCCTTCTGTATTCCAGTCCACAGCAAGGGAGGGGAAAGAGAGTGAGAGAGTGTGTGCAGGAGGGGCAGTTTCTTTTTTCAGGGTACAAACTTGAAGTCAATGGATCACTTCTGCTCATATTCCATTGGTCAGAAGGTAGTCGCATGGCCACACCTAGCTGCAAGGGAGTCTGGGAAATGTAGCATCCAGGTGGATCACCCAAGGTGTGGACAATTCTTGGTGATGTTCATGAACTAAAATGATTAAGAAGAAATTCCAGGGGTCTCTGTGTCCTCCCTTGTGATAGTCGTAAGATGGACCACCCTGCTCTTCCTTCAGGGAAGAACTGGCTGCCCACCTGTGGGGAGGGTGGTCAGCACCTGGCTTCTTTCAGTCAGCTCTACAGGGTTGCCTGAGTTTTAGAGAAGCCTTTGAGGTCACATTCTTCCCAGGGTAACTTGCATCCCGTGACTGAGTGGGTAGGAGTCATAATGGACCTACCATTTCAGGACTCCGACAGGCCATACCGTCTTATTCTGTCTTATTCTGACTTGCCCAGCCTTAGCAGGTCTGTACTGCAGCTCAATTTCTTGCTCTGCCTGAACTTGCTTCCCCCACCTTCCTTTCAAAGCTTCAGTCCCTCATAAGGACTCTTGCACCCCAAATTCTATCTCAGCAACTGCTTCCAAAAGACTCAAGCTATGGATCTCCTTGATCATCCTACCTGAGTGCAGAATATTCCCTGCTCAGTGGTCCTTTATAAACATCAATTAGATTATATCACTTCACTTCTTGAAGCCTGAGTTCCTGATGTCACTCAGAGAAATTTACATCCTGACCATGGCAGATACAGCCCACAAGACCTGTTTCCCTCATCACTTGCATCTCTGACCTTGCTTTCTCATCTCCTGCTTTCCTGTGGCCTTGCTGGCTTCTTCCTTATCAGTTCCACCACTGGCCAGACACAGAGCTTCACTCTTGATCTTTCCCTGGGAAGCCTCAGGACTCACTCCTTCTCTTTCTTTAGATCTCTAGCCTAATACCACCTCTTCCAGGAGGCCTGCCCTGATTGCCCTATTTAAAAAAGCATCTCCTTCCACTGCCCACCATTCATTTTGCCTGATTAGTTTTCTTCACAGTGCTTATCCCTTGACACTTCATCTATTGTTGTTGTTGTTATTATTATTATTATTATTATTTAATTTTTGTCTTTCTTCTCCCAGTAGGATGTTCTCCTCAGAGCAGATATTTTGCCTATTTTCTACATGGCTGTGCTAGTTCATGGTCAACCTCAAACAACAATTGCAGAATAAATGACTAAAGGTGGAAAAGAGGAGAGAGAGCTCGCAGATACAGGTCAACTGGGGCTGGGTCACAGAAAGCCTTGTAGACCACATTGAGGAGTTTGCATTTTGTCCTGTTTTTAATGGGGAGCCATGGAGTGTCTAAGCAGGAGGGTAGCCTCATGTGGTCTCTGGGAGGATCACTTAGTTGAAATAGAGGAATCAAGAAGCTCACCGCTTCTTGAAGAAATTCACTTCACTGTTGGAAATCTTTAATGATTTAACATTTCTTTCATACATTGAATCGTTCTTCCCTATAACTGGTACCCATTTGTACAAGGTCTGTACTCCAGCTGGGTGCAGTGCAGCACGCCTGTCAACCCAGTGTCCCGGGAGGCCGAGGCAGGGGATCGCAAGTTCAAAGCCAGCCTCAGCAACAGTGAGGTGCTAAGCAGCTCAGTGAGGTCCTGTCTCTAAAAGTAGGACTGGGGATGTGGCTCAGCAGTTGAGAGCTCCTGAGTTTAATGCCTGGAACCAAAAAAAAAAAAAAAAAAAAAAAAAAAAATCTGTGCTCAGGAGCAACTAAAAACAGTTTGTTTTTTTTTTTCTTTTTTTTGGGGGGTGGGGGGGATGCTAGGGATCGAACTTAGGGCCTATGTGCTTACAAGGCAAGCACTCTACCCACTGAGCTATCTCTGCAGCCCCTAAAAATAGGTTTAAAACTTCTTTCACATAATGGTTATTGAAATATTTGGACACACTCTCTTTGTCTTCTCTCTAGGAAAGGCATCCAATGTCACCATTCAATTACATGACTTCCAGATGTCACTCTCTTTAGGGGAAGTCTGACTCTTCTGAGTGTTTCTCAAGACCTGCCAAACGTTGGTCTGACCAAGGCAGTACAAAGGAGCAATTATGTCTCAGCCCAAACCACCTGTGCCTTTCGAACACAGCCTAATTCAATTACCCTCCAGCCATGTCGCCAGTGGGTCAGGTGACATGACACGATGGATGGAATGGTCTGTAACTTCTTCAAGCCAGACTGCTTCTTTTTCTTTATCAACCCGCATGCTCAGATTTACATTGATCTTGTGAAATTTATTTTGTGGTTTTTGGCTTTGAGATCAATCCTGTTCTCATTTTCCCAGCTGTATAACACCTGAAAATCTGTAGAATTTTGTTCTTAGGTTTTATTCAATTTGCTGAAAATATGGAATAGAATTGAATGGGGATCAGTTCTTATCATTTCATTCTTGAAAGTTTTTCTAAGTTGTCAGCTTTTAAAATAATGGACTGAGCAGTTGGAGGTGCGTGTTTTTGTGTATGTAGTGTAAGGGTCCTTAGCTCGGGGATGTTAGCAGATATAGGCAAGGATTTTGGAGAGGAGCAAATAGCTGAAAGGGAGCCATCTCTGTTGAACAAAATTAATAAGAGAATACATAGAGACAAGCAGAAAGTCACTAACTTTTTTTTTCTTATGGTGCTAGGGATTGAACGCAGGACCTTGTGCATGCGAGGCACATACTCTACCAACTGAACTATATCCCCAGCCCCACAAATATTCTTGACAAGTTAAATAAAATGCTGAATTTATTTTGATCTAGGAGACCAAGGCATCCACCATAAAAATGAAAAGATTGTGATATATTTGTGCTCACTCACATATTTAGAGACTATAAGAATGTTTCTTAAGATCCATGATCCTCCCAGCAACTTGGGAGGCTGAGGCAGGAGGATGGCAAGTCTGAGGTCAGCCTCAACAGGTTAGTGAAACCCTGTCCTAACATAAAACCTAAAAGAGGCTTGGGATGTAGCTCAGTGGTAAAGTGCCCATGGGTTCAATCCCCAGTACTGGAAAAAAAAAAAAATCCATATTCACTTTAAAGAAGAAAGGAAGCAGTAGATTGTATTCATCAGAAATGTTTGTGTCTCTACTCTCTTAAAAATAGTAAATTATGCTAATTTTAAGAACCTGTGGTATATATACACAATGGAATATTATTCAGCCATAAAGAAGAATAATATTATGGCATTTGCAAATAAACGGATGGAATTGGAGAATATCATGCTAAGTGAAATAAGCCAAGCCCAAAAAACCAAAGGCCTAATGTTTTCCCTGATAAGAGGATGATGATATATAATGGGGGTGAGGGGGTGGGGTGTGAGGGAAGAACAGAGGAACTTTAGATTATGTAGAGGGAAATGAGAGGGAGGGGGATACGAAAAATGGTGGAATGAGACAGACATGACTCAATGTACATGCATGATCACACGAATGGTATGATTCTACATGTACAACCATAGAAACGAAATGATGTGCCCCATTTGTGTACAATGAGTCAAAATGCAGTTTATAAAAATAAAAAATATAAATAAAAATTTTAAAAATAGTAAATTATATTCCAAGCCCTTCTTTACCTTCATGTAATCTAGACCCATTGAAGTCACTAAAGCCCGAGGAGTTTGGTTGGCTCATATCCTAGCTATTGAGCAGAACTTTCCACATATAGTTTGCACAACAGTTGCCAAATCACTAGTAACATTATATTCTAGTCCACATTTCAGGATACCGGTAGCTAAATCATCATATGTGTTGCTAAAAGAGAAACAAACATTATAACTGAAGTATTTCCCCTTATCTACTAACCTAGTAACTGTGGCAAAACCAGAATTGTCTTAATTTGTTATGATCCTCAACATGTGTGAGTTGAGCCCGTGCATCTTTTTAGAAAGCATTTCACATTCACCTAAATGCTTATAAGCCATCTGTTGACAATTCCTACCATCGCCTGCAGATTCCTGTCAAACTTGGTGACGATTGGTTGTCAGAATCGATTGCCTTTCCTCCTGGATGCTCAGGCATCTCTCCTATTTATCATTTTTTAAAATTCCAGTTTTTCTTCCTCCATAAAATGATACAAATATATTACATAAATTTTGTAAATAGAGAAAACAAGAAAGAAATCTGTGCCTAACTCAAGTACCGTTACTATTTCGGCACATTAACTTCCAGCATTTGTTTCTATGTATGTTCTTAATAGCATCACAATGTGCTGTTAGTAACCTGCACATGCGAATCACGTGCAAAATTTGCATGTAATTAGATTGTCTTCCTTAGTGTCCCGTATTGTAAAGATCACTGACAGTGATGTTTACGGGGTCACAATTACAAACTTTGCATCTTGGGATATATTTTCCTGGGTGGACAGTCCTTGAATTCATTTTGGAGTGTTAGTTGCTTGTATTGTTTTTAATTGGACTTCACCTCCATTTTCATAATGGCTATATTTTTTTCTTTTCAATGTGAGTGCTAATTTCTTCTGCTATTTAAGCTATAAGAAAACTAAACCTTTAATACTTGAGAACTTTGTCAGCTCTTAACCTTGCCCTGTGCTTAGAACCTTCACACTTTGTAAGATAGAAGCATCAATTGGGCAGAGCTTCCAGGAAGGCAATTAAGCTGTTTGTATGAGGAACCTTGAATGTGCTTCTTGCTTTGTCCAAGTAATTTCACACTCTGGATTCTATCCAAAGAAAATCATGCATTGAAGGATTTAGTAGATGGAGCGGGAGTAGGAGCTCAGTGCTAGAGTGCCTGCCTGGCCTGGCTTCCATCGCCCGCGCACACACACCTCCACATACATATTTTAAAAGAATACATGGTAGTACTCTTCATACTAAGGAAAGATAGCAGCTAAAGATGAAAAAGTAGGGAGATGCCTTAAATACAGAGCGTCGACATGATGGGAAATAAGGTAATTACTAAAAAAAAAAAAAAAAAAAAAAAAAAAAAAAGTGAGCTTTGAAAACAAATCCGGGAAAAGGCCTGTGATATGAAAATAAAATGCAAAATGGTATGCTGAAGATGATCCCGATTTTGGAGTACACAAATGCTGAAAAGAAAGGACTCAGCCAGGTGTGGTGGCGCACGCCTGTAGTCCCAGCAGCTCAGGAGGCTGAGGCGGGAGGATCCTGAGTTCAAAGCCAATCTTGGCCATTTAGTGAGGCCCTAAGCAACTCGGTCTCTAAATAAAATACAAAACAAAAACCAAACAAACAAAAAGGGTGGGGGGCTGAGGATGTGGCTCAGTGGTTAAGTGCCCTTGAGTTCAATCCCTGCAAAATAATAATAACAACAACAACAACTCTGGGTGGTGATAGTAAAGGGTTTTTATTTGTTTTCCAGATCAATTTAAATGATATTGTATTACTTTCATAATGAAAAAAAGGTGTGTGAAGCCCCTTTCCCACGAAGAACAAGGACTCCTCCTGCTGCTTTCCATCCTGACCTTCCCTCTTGGCTGCTTAGGCTTTTGCAATCTTTATTTCATGCTGGATTTAGTTTAGCCAGCAGAGTTCCTGACATGGTATGGACTTGGTTCATGTTGCACTTTGAATTCTTTGCATGTCTTCTTCCTCCGTTTTTGTTTTTTAAAGCATGGCTTCTTTTTTTTTTTTACAAAAATTATTTATATATGTATTTTCAGTTGTTGATGCTCCTTTATTTCATTCATTTATTTATACGTGGTGCTGAGAATCGAACCCAGTGCCTCACACCTGCCAGGCAAGCGCTCTGCCACTGAGCCACAACCCCAGCCCAAGCACGGTCTTTTCTTTTTAAAATCTGAGCTCATCAGAGAACTTCGGCAGTCCTGTGAGTTTCTCTGGCTGCCTCATTTTCTTCTGTGCCGGAGCGTCACTGAGTGCCTTTTCAACATTTTATCCTCATTCCCTCATCTGCGAAGCCGCATTCCCTTTTGGGGTCTGTAGGAATGAGATCACACTGATCTTTTCTTTGGATTTCTCTCAGTGTTTGTCTATTAGTGACTGACACGGGCGTGAAGTGTCTTAGTTCTCTCCTTTGTGTTCCAAAGCATCATAGCCAGTGTGTCTGGGACTTGCCCCTAACTCAGGCTTTGAGAAGACGCAGGTAAAGGGAGGGAGTTTGGGGCTGAAAGTAGACCCACACTTTGGGACTGGACAGAGGGTTGAGCAGATCCAGCCAGTTGAGAGGCTGCCCCTGGAGGAACTGGCTGGGGTTTCTGATGATCACAGGCTTTAGTTGGGTGACATTAAGACCCTACCAAGCCCAGTGTGGTGGCACACACCTGTAAACCCAGTGGCTGGGGAGGCTGAGACATGAAAATTACAAGTTCAAAGCCAGCCTCAGCAATGTAGCAAGGTCCTGAGCAACTTAGTGAGAACCTGTGTCTAAATAAAATGTCTTTTTAAAAGGGCTGGGGATGTGGTACACAGTGGTTAAGAACCCCTGGGTTCACTCCCTGGTTAAAAAACAAAACAAACAAACAACAACAACAAAAACTACCAAATTGCAGGGAAGCGTCCATATTATTTTCTATACAAAGATGAGTTCCTGGAACAGGGAAGGTCCATGCCTGCTGCCTTTGAGGCCAAGGCTGGGTAAGCAGCATCATTATTCGGTGCTCATTTAACACATGAGAGCGACATGCCCGCTTTGATGTTGTGGATTACCATACAGGAGTATCTTATTTTTTTCCCCAAATGAGGAAAGTGATTTTCTGTCTTAACCACTTATAATATTTTAGAAACTAGGGAGGGGAGGAGGGAGCCGTGTGTTGCCGGCGCGGCCCGGAGCTCGCGTCCCCCAGGGCTCGCCCTGGCCTGCGAGGGGCTGGCCTGCGAGGGGTCGGCTTGCGTGAGCCCAGGGCCCAGGCACCGTTTAGGGCAGGACCGACTCCACCTTCCACCGTCAGCACTGACTCAGCGCCCGCCCCTCCACGCGGGCGCCGTGGACCGACTCCGGGTTCCAGGGGTAGCTGACGCTGCACCTCGGTTCAGCGTTCGGGCCGCGGGCCACCGAGCTCTCAGGTGGAAATGGCGAGCCGCCGCATTTCCTTCAGCCTCTGGACTGATCTGTCTCTACCACCTTTTCCAGCCTCTTGCCATCCAGAATATTCAAAGAATATGGAGAACATATAAAGAATTTTCAGTGACATCCTTTTGGTTACTTGGGCAAAGGATCTGAATAGACTTTTGTCCAAGGAAAATACACGAATAGCCAATAAGTCGTGAAAAGATGCTCAACATCATTAGTCATTAGGGAAATATACGTTGAGATACAATTTCATACCCCAAGGATGGACATGATCAGAGACAGACACGACTCGTGTTGGTGAAGATGTGGAAAGGAATCCTCGTACATTGCTTGTGGCAACTTTAAATCATGCAGCTGGCGGGTCACAACGAATGGGAAGGCCGTGGCAGGAGGATCTCAGGTTCCAAACCAGTCTCAGCATCTTAGCGAGACTTTGTCTCAGGAGAAAAAATAAAAAGGATTGGGGATGTTACTCAGTGGTAAAGCACTCCTGGGTTCAATCCCCCGTATCAAACAAAGAACAAGCCACTGCTTTGGAAAACAGTTTAGCAGTTTCTCAAAAATTAAGCTTATATACCCAAGAGAAATGGAATGGAAATATGTTATACAAAATCTTTTGTACACAGATATGCATAGTAGTATTATTTGTAATAGCCAAGAAGTGGGAACAACCCTAATGTTCAACAACTAGGAAATGGATATGGTATGGAATGGCAGAGTAACACAATAGAGAATTATTCATGAATAAAGAATGAAGTACTGATTCATGTTACAACATGGGTGAACCTTAAAAACAATCACAAGAGAGACAATATATTGTATGATTCTATTTATATGTGCAGAATAGGCAACTGTAGAGACAAAAAGTAGATTAGTGGTTGCTTAGGGCTCTGTAGGTGGGGAATGGGAAATGAGTGCTAATGGGTACAGGACTTCTTTCTGAGATGATAAAAATGGTCTAAAATTAGATGGTGATGGTTGCATGTTTGAGGGACGATAGTTATATATGCACAACTCTCAGAATATACTAAAAAATATTGAATTGTTCACTTTAAAAAAAAAAAAGAAACTAGGAAAAACCAACTAAAAGTCCAACATATTGAAAAAAGGGAAGTGAATAAAATACTCACTTTCCACCGCCTGAAGCTAAAACCCACTGATGTTTTGCAATAAAGAATGGGACACCGTTCTTTCATTCTGTCTTTTGTTCTTTTGTGTTTTCTACTAACGAGTACCAGTTCAGGGAGTCTCATTCAAATCTATTAGATTTTTATGATTCGGGGAGGAATTCCAAGTACTTTGATGCAAGACATCAGAGGCATTTATATTAGTAAGAATATTAATAGAGAGCTAAATTTCAGGAAGCACTCACTGTGAGCCCAGCACTCTGGAAGGATTCCGTATGCATTCTAACTGAACTCTGACAACCGTTGAAGGAGGTCTTTTTTTATCCCCATTCTGGGAATAAAAACTTGACCATAGAATGTCACCTGTCCAAAATGACAAAGCTGGTGAGAGACGACTGAGCTCCCACTCGAGGTACCACTATTAAAGTCTCTGACCTTAGCCAGGGCACCACACTCCTCCATGGTGGCAGGCTTGTTCCCGCTCTCTGATGGAGTCATGCTGTAGAAGACCACATACTGTGCTCCTTTTTCCCTTTGGGTTATTTTCTCCTCTATAATCTTGATATCACAAATATATATCTGGGCATTTTTCTCCAAATTCAGTCTAGGATCTAAACATCTGGGCTGGTGAATCTCCCCAGAGAAATTCCCTCTAGTTCTCAAGTATTATTCTCAACCCTTTACCAAGATCACACATTAGGCCATGATTCCAGGGGGAAATTCTGCGCTCCCATGTGCGCTGCAGGACAGCAGCATGCATTCTGAATCGTGGTGGTCAGGTTACGTGGCCAACTTCACGTACATTGCTCATTTCATAGAAAGGCGGCCTTGATTGAGAGAGTGGTTTGCCCAGTGAGGAATGGAAGGTGAGTTTTCATGGTGTTGTACTGTGGCTTTTCTTCTTCCAATCTCTTTCTCTCTCTTGTTAGGGTTTGGATGTGAGGTGTCCCCCAAAAGCTCACATGTGAGACAATGCAGGAAGGGTCAAAGGAGAAATGATTGGGTTGTAAGAGTCTTAACCCAATCAGTGAATTAATCCCTGATGGGTTAATTGAAGTGGCTGGGTGTGGCTGGAGGAGGTGGGAATTGGGGTGTGGCTTCGAGGTACATATTTTGTATTTGGAGAGTGGAGTCTCTCTCTCTCTCTCTCTCTCTTTCTCTCCCTCTCTCTCTCTCTCTCCCTCTCCCACTTCCTGAAGATGTGAGCTGCTTCCCTCTGCCACACTCTTCCGCCATGATATTCTGCCTCACCTTGAGCCCCAAGGAATGGAGCCGGCCTTCTGTGGACTAAGACCTCTGAAACCACGAGCCCTCAAGTAAACCTTTCCTCCTCTGTAATTGTGCTGGTCAGATCATTTAGTCATGGCGGCAAACAAGCTGACTGAAACGCTCCCTTCACTAGCCTCTCACCCCAATACATCTTCTCCACTGCTGAGGGTATTCTTTCCAAAATATAAACCTGACCTTGCTCCTCCCTTCCGCTGCCTTCAAGATGAGTTCTAACTCCTTAACACAGTATGTGAGAGGCCTCGTCAGGTTTATTTCCTTCTATTCCTCACTTGAAATATTCTGCAACAACAACCTTCAGCTATTTGTGGGGTTGGGGTACTTCATGCTGTTTGGTGCACTCCTGCTTTGGCTACTTCCCAGGATATGTTCATTCCTACCATTACATCTTTACATGCTGGGAAAGACAAGTACCTTACATTTTTATCTATTACTCTAGAGGCATAAACTGAGTACTCTTGCACCTTGGTTTTTGAACTCCTTATAGGCAATAGTGAAGTTCTGTCTACTTCTGAAATCCCAGTATCAGTCACATGGTACAGCTCAGTGAGGACTTAGTACATGCCTGTAAAAAATGACTGTATTAGCCAGGCACTATAGCACATGCCTGCAATCCCAGCCACTTGGGAGGCTGAGGCAGGAGGATTGCAAGTTCAAGGTCAGCCTGGGAAATTTAGTGAGAACTTGTCTCAAAATTTAAAAAAATCAAAAGAACTGGGAAAGGAGATCAGTAGTAGTGTGTCCCTGGATTCAATCCCAGAACCAAAAAAAAAAAAAAAAAAAAAAGGAATGCATTGATAAAATCCCAAAGGGAATTCACAAGGGATCAGAAATTGTGTAAAACAGAAAGAATAGAAAGTAATCTCCTTTTGGCAAGAGAAACAGGTAATCAGTGACACTCTGGATTAGTGGGACTTGACATTCATTGCAGTTTTTTTTTTTTTTTTTTTTTTCTTTTTTGATACCAGGGATTGAACTCGGGGACACTTGGACATTGATTGAGCCACATCCCCAGCCATATTTTGTATTTTATTTAGAGACAGGGTCTTATTGAGTTGCTTAGGGCCTCCTAAGTTGCTGAAGCTGGCTTTGAACTTTTCATCCTCCTCCCTCAGACTTCCAAGCTGCTGGGATTACAGGCATGCGCCACTACACCCAGCTCATTAAAGCCTTAATTATCTGGGCACTCAAAAAACAAACACAAAAAACTCTACTTACAAAAATTGTTTCAAGTGTTCCAGACTAGAGTCACAGGTTTTAGTATTTTTGAAGAAGAATTTAGTATTTTTAAAAAGTCAGTGTTAAGAATAACCTGCTCTGGAAAAAATAGAAATTGCAATTCATAAATACTAGATTTTTTTTTTTTCATGGTAGAAGCTGTTTGTGTGGAGGATCCCCATATCCATATAAAAATGTCTTCAGTATTGATTTAGGCCAACTTACATACACATCTCTAAACATATTTAATCATGCTCACTAAGCCCTGACTCCTCACTCCCTTTGCAAATGTGAATACCAGTTCTGATGGATTTATTAGTGTAGGAGCAAAGATACCTGCATGTTTCTGCTGAGACCTTGTTGGTGGACATTGGCTAAGACTCCAATCCAAAAAGCAGTTTCAAAATGAATCTAAACTGTTGCTAAATGTTTAATGACATGGTCAAAGTCTCTGCTTGTGGAGTAAATAAGAAAGTTTTTGAACATGTGAAGCAATGTGGTTTCAGGAATACAAAACTTTGGACTCTGAGTCTAGGTCTCAATAGTTTAATTTACAAATCAGAGTAGGAAAGGATATACAATAATTAAGAATTTAAAGCACAAGGTCCTGTATTTCTTGCAAAATAAATGTTGCTGTGTGTTCTTCAGCCTAAGTATCTATATGTCTATTCCCATTTATGATTGATAAAATGTAACACAGTAGGTGTAGCATTAAATCCAAGGATTGCTAATCATTACTGGTGAGTAGAAACCCCTTCAATACAAAATAGCACTTGATTTGCCAAAATTCCTTGGACATTTTTTCTTAATGTTTTTTCGTTTGTTCTACCAAATCATACTTCCAGGGTTAAATGTGTCTTTAAAATGTCATTTAACATCGATAATCATTATTATCCTAGGTTAGTTTTTGCAGTGTGAGTTGAAATACGTGGAAAGGAAGACAGATCAGTCAGGAGATAACTACATGTGCTAAAGTTACACAGAACAATCTATCCCAAATGGGAAGATGGAAATAATTGAATGGTACAATTTCATCTCGCCTTCCCAAAAGACTTTTCATCAGACCCATGTGTGTTTTTGGAAGAGTTCTGGGAACACTTTGTAGTTCTTAGTCATGTACAAGTGGCAAAGCACTTAGGACTAATAATAATAATCATAATTTATTAATTGTGCAGATTATCTTCCATCATCTTTGCATTTAATTATGGGAACCAGGGAAAATTTAACCAGCCAAAAAATAAAAATGAAAATAACAACCACAAATCCACATGTCAGACTAACTTTGATCTAGCTATTTTTACATTTTCCTGTTACTGTTATTTTGCATCACTTTCCAAAGTTCAGCTGGCAAACAGGAGCAGAGTGCAGATGTTGAGAGAGAAAGGGGAAGAGGGGAAACGTAAAGCTGAGAAAATTCTACCATTGCATTGGTTATTAGGAGGTCAGGGTGATGCAAATGAAATTTGAGGCCTCATATGGTGTAGTTCAAGAATAGGATCTTGGACCTAGGGGTGTAGCTCAGGAGTAGAGCAGGTTCTTAGCATGCATGAGGCTGGATTCCGTCCCCAGCACTAAAACAAAACAAAAAGTCCAGCAAAGTCCCCACTAGTATCTCACTGAAAGCACCCTCAAGAAATCCACATACAAAAAAAGAGCACTTCTATTTTTCACTTTTAATGGTATTTTAAAATAATTTCAATGTCAAACATACAGGAAAGTTGCAAAAATAGAACAAAAAATTTCCATAGACTTTTCACCCAGAGATCCCCCATTTCACCAGCTGTCCCTTCAGGCTCATAGCAGAAGGATCACATTATGCACCCACTTATTATGTGTCTCTAAATTCAGTCTTTTCTTTGCCATTTGTAGCTTTTGCCTTTTTGAAGATTCCAGGGCAGTCAGGGTGCACAGTGTCCTTTGACCAGGGTGTATACAATGCTTTCTTGTGATACGACTCAGATCGTATATTTTGGGTAGGAATATTGCAGAAGTGATATTGTATGCTTCTCATTTCATCCCATGGGAGGGAGGAGCATGCAATGCCAGTTGGTCCTGTTAGTGGCGGCATAAAGTTTGATTACTTGCTTAAGATGGTATCTGCCAAGTTCTTCCTAAATAAATTCTGCCCCCCCCCCTTTTGCAATAAATAATTATTTTATGTGAAGACATTTTTAGGACTGGGTGAGCATTTCATTTTTTACCCCACTTGTGCCTTCTAGTTTTGCCATCTATTGCTATTTTTTTTGGTAGAATTAAATACTTCAATGATGATTTCAAAATTGTGATTTTCTGATTGCAGTATTTCTACTGTATCAATTGGTTGGCATCATACTGTGAGAACTTTCTTATCTCTCCATACACTTATTATGTTTCTTACTATCAAAGCAGACTCACTACCTTCTATTTTTCACATTAATCTAAAAAAATTTTGAGGGGCTGGGATCGTGACTCATATTTGCCTAGCATGCATAAGGTGCTGGGTTCAATCCTCAGCACCACATAAGATAAACAAATAAATATAATAAAAGTATTATGTTCATCTACAACTAAAAAAATATTTTAAAAAATTGAGATGGGGTGTTATACTATGTTGCTCAGGTTGGTCTGAAATTCTTGGGCTCAAGTGATCCTCCTGCCTCAGCCTCTTGAGTAGTTAGGATTATAGGTGCATGCTACCACACCTGACTTTGGCTCCCATCTTATTCAGTGGATGATAACTCACTATTGTCTTTACTTATCTGATACAGAGAGATTGTCCCATATTGGACCAGTGACCCTTCAAAGTCTTCTGGGTCATTTGGCATGTTCCTATCACTCTCTACACATTACCTGAAGTTGTTCTTCACATCCTGATAATGACCCACCCCCATCCTAAAAACAGTCAATTTTCCAAGGATCCTGGCCCTTTTTGATGGAGAGTTGGCTTGAAGAACTAAGATGTAGGCACTAGGGATGCTCATTGTTACTAGGCACATTGCTGTTCCCAGGTTATCCTAGGGTACAGAACTAGGAATCATGAATGAGCAGGCACACTATTGTTATCTGTATTTATTTCTGTATCTATTGAGTTAGTCCATTTTCCATTGCTGTGACAAAATGCCTGAAAGAAGCAATGTAAAAGGAGAAAAGATTTATTTTGGCACAGCTTCAGAGGTTTCAGTCCATTGTTGGCTGGATCCATTGCTTTAGGCCTGTGATGAGGCAGAATATCATGGCAGACAGCATGTTGTGGAACAAAGCTGCTCCCTTCATGGCAGCTGGGAAGCACAGAGTGGGAAGGAGCCAGGACAAGATAAAACCTTCAAGGGACATCCCTAAGAAACCATTTCCTTAATGGAGACCTACCTCCCAGGTTTCCACCGCATCCCAATAGCCCACTACATTATGAATCCATCAATGGATTACTCCACTGATGAGGTTAGAACCCTTATGATCCAATCCCTACCAAAGACCTCACCTCTAAGCACTGCTGCATCTGGAACCAAGCCTTCAACATATGAGTTTTGGGGGGAAATTTCAGATCTAAGTCCAAACATTATCTACATATGCAAAAAGATTGTAATGGTATCTCCTTCTCCGGTCCAAAGCCACAGGGGTCATTTGAACTTTCCTTCTTTCCATCCTGCCACTTCTCTTTTTCATTGAGAAACCTCACTTCTGTTATCCTTAACACATCTGCTGGTTGGCTCAGCACCTTGTATGGCAGCAGGCTGCCGTCCTCACACGGATCACCATGACTGACCCACTCAGGCCTCCTTGAGTTTGGGACTGAATCTAGATAGAAGGAAGAGAGGGACCGAGAGAAAGAGGTAGGAAAGAAGGAAAGACAGGAAGGAGAGAGAGAGGGACAAAAGAAATGAGCCTGGGAAGAAGGGAGGAAGAAGCACATTGATTTCCAGTTGCGATGTAATTAAATAAATGTACGTATCTTAAACATCTAGTTTGAAGAGTTTGAATAGTTGCAGATATGCAAGCATAACCACCTGAAATAAAATGTCGCGTATTTGTATCCTTCTAGAAAAATTCCTCAGGAAAGAGAATACATCTATTAGCAAACATCATGAAAACTCTTCTCCCCACACTGTGCCTCTTAATTTGATCAGTTTGCAGCTTCTGCTAAAAATATTCTCTTCCCAAATTAAACCTTCTCTTCCCCAATTTTCTTTTTCCTGATGCCCAGCCTGGTTGATTTCTTTCTTTCTCCGTCTACCGAGATCTTCATTATGCAGAATAATTCAGCACCTCTTGGATTCATTAGTTTTTTCTCTTCTACACCTGTTGAGGGATTTCTCTACAATAAAGCAGAACCTGGGAGTTATCCTTCCCCTTAGAAGGACAAAAGAAGAACCCTATTACCTTGTATTGGCGGGAGCACACTTCTTCTTATCATGGAACACAGTGTTCATTAGAAGCATAGTTTAAGAATCACTGCCTGACACGAGCATTTATCAAGCGATATGTCTAAGGAACTTTAGACCCATGGATATAAACCAAGACCACCCAAATGAGAACACACAGAGGTTGTTTATTCAGAACTTGCTGGAGCAAGGAAGTCAGCCATCATCATGTATTAGGCAGAGACACAAAATGAGGCAGTCTGGGAAAACTTCAAAATAGAAAAGAATGTAAGGATTCAAGTATGTCCTGGTGGGTGGATGGTATGGGGAAGACGGAAGCAAGCTAACTGGTGTGGGGCATCCTCTGTGTGACTGGTTAGAAGAATATGTCTGTTTTTTTCTAGTTGGGCCAATCGCTACAGAGGTTGTGGTTTCTTTCCCTAGAGTGGGTGCTGCAGAGCCAGTTCTGTTTTCATATATGGTCTGGCCATTGTCCATTTGTATATTCAGTCTCTTGGAGTAAATGATGTATTAGAGAACTATGGCGTCATGGATGGTCCCCTCTGGACTCTCCCAGGCAACACTGTCAGCGTTTGTCTATTCTTTCTCTTTCTACTCAACTTCTTTTCTTCTTTGAGTTCCAACTTGTAGTATCATATCAACTGTACAACCCCGAAAACAGACCAGAATCCTCTCCGGATAGATCTGAGATTTACTGTGAATAGAGGAGCAGGACTTTATGAAAGATTGAGGAATCAAGGAGGACTCTAAGGTCACCACTGAAGCCACCAGGAGGATCTTGTTATTAATGACATATAAAAGCCGGGTGTGGTGGTGCACGCCTATAATCCCAGCAGCTCAGGAGGCTGAGACAGGAGGATTGCGAGTTCAAAGCCAGCCTCAGCAATGGGGAGGTGCTAAGCAACTCAGTGAGATCCTGTCTCTAAATAAAATACAAAATAGGGCTGGGGATGTGGCTCAGTGGTAAAGTGTCCCTGAGTTCAATCCATATATATATAAAGGAAATTGGGAAGAAATAGTCATATTTGTGGAAGAAGACGTCAAGTTTATGTGTCAAGGTGGTGTCTCCTTGAAGATGTTCTTTAGAATCACACAGTTGGAAACCGGAAGACCGTTTTAGAGATGGGAAGATGGAGACAGAGATTGAGTTAAATTTATATTACAAGGATGTCGGTGAAACAGGAGGCTTTGGTGATCCATCTGCAACACACATGAAACAAAAGATGGAGAACGAGAGGTTCAGGCAATCTGGAAATTATCAGGGTTCTGTGAGAGGTGATAACAAACTATTATGTGCTATTAAGAAAAATGTCATCTACCAAAGAAGGAACCGTCTACCAGAGATTTCACAATAGACTCACCCATGTGGAGTAAATGATTAAAGAATGGAGATCTTAGAGTTCCTTTCAAACCATGACGTTTTATCTCCTATTTACAGAGATAAAAGTACACCTCAAAAGTGGTTTAATATTTAAGCACTTTCATATTGGTGTCTCTCTCTCTTAGCAGAGGAATCCCACTTTGGTAGCGCTGGTGTGAATCATCCACAATGTTTTCTCTGGTGCTCACCCTGATCTCGAGTTTTCTCTGCCACGTCGTCATTGCAGGACGGAGTAAGTACTTTTTGCCTTTGAGAAGATAATTAATAGAACCAACATTCTAGTATATGTCAGGGATCGATAGTAGTTTTCAATTCAGAGTAGATGTTGGAGAGACTGAATTGGCATTTACTCTCTAATATTGATATGCTTAAAACTCCTTATAAGATACTTAAGCCTCGGAGTATGGACCTGCACCATGGGGATAATAGTAATGCCCACTACAAATGACTGTCGAGGAGACTGGATGAGATATATTACACACGCGGCATTTGGTGTGCGATTTGGTATACTTATTATTGGTAGCAGGGACTATTTCTCATGTGTGTGCTTCAAACTTAAATATGTGCACAGAGACTCCTTAACCATCTGCTTGGTGCTCTCTTTCAGCCTGTCCCCAGCCAGATGACTTACCATTTTCCACAGTCGTTCCATTAAAAACATCCTATGAGCCAGGGGAGCAGATAGTGTACTCCTGCAAGCCGGGCTATGTGTCTCGGGGAGGAATGAGACGGTTCACTTGTCCTCTCACGGGGATGTGGCCCATCAACACTCTGAAATGCACACGTAAGTCCGCACCTTCCTTCTCCTTCTCTCCCCTCATTTGGGCTCTGGACGTTGATGGGAGATGACCGACCTTGTCCTACTCCGGGTGCAGGGGCCAGCAGGGGCTGCAGAGTGGAGGGCCGTGGAGGAGCAAGAGGGCCCAGAAGGCTCTGCGGGTGAGAGCAAGGACAATGAGTGCCATTTAGAGGAGAGGAGAAGGTCATAGTCTGGCCCTAAAGGAGGTTAAGAAAAGAGACCAGGACCCATTAAAGGCAACACTGAGGAAGTTAAAAGACAAGTGGAGATACTCTGGGCTAGGCACTGATGCCAAGGAGACACTTGGACAAACAAAATTGGAGAATTACCGTAATCTTTGGACTTTGCCTCAAAACAAAAGCAGAATGAATAGTTACTTAAGTGAATATAAATTTCATCTAAATTATGTATATATTTACAATAAAATGCAAACAAATGTAGTATATGCTAATTAAATTAATAATATTAATTCTTTATCTCACTATTGTTTTGTTGTAAACATTTGCTTTTTTTTATTCCTCTGAATAGTTCTATGATAGAATGCTAGCCTTTTTTTTATACTCAAATATTAAGCAATGAAACACTGAATTCCTAGGAATTATATTTAGAAGTAGTAAAAATAGCTAAATGAGCCTATCTGAGCTCCAATTATTTTGGTATAGACATAACCTTTGCTTAATTACAAATGTTTATGCAAGCAATTTCAATTTTTTTAATTAAAAAAGGAAATTTTATATTTTTGGTGCTGGGTATGAAATCTAGGACCTTGGGCATGCCGAGCATGTACTGTATTTCAGAGCTACAGCCCCAGTCCCTGAACATAATTTTTAATGAAAAATCACTATGCCATCACTAGGAAAAATTTTACTTTAAATCAGCAATAACTTTGGAATACTAACAATATAATTTTTAAAAAAAATTTTTAGTTGTAGATGGACACAATACCTTTATTTTATTTATTTATTTTTCTGTGGTGCTGAGGATCAAACCCAGTGCCTCACACATGCTAGGCCAGTGGTCTACCACTGAGCTACATACAACCCCAGCCCCTAACAATATCATTTTAAAGTTATTTTCCATGTGTATACTTCATGTCATTGCCATAGACTGCATATAGTTTTGTGGTTTTCTATTTTTATCGGCATATTATAAAAATTGACTACATCTCTATAGTCTTCCTAATTTGTATTTTATTGGATGCATAATAGTTCAACCATTGATTTACCTTGATTAATTAAAACGGTCCTGACGGTGAACATCTAGACTGCGAATTCTGCAATTAGCAGAATGGTGTAATGAGCACCTTGGTGCATGTATCATTTGTCTTCATCTGGATTGCTTTCTTAGAAGAGTTACGAGTAGAGTTCCTGAATCCAAGGATAGAAAATTACCTTTGTCTTCTTAAATCACAGCCAGAGTGTGTCCTTTTGCTGGAATCTTAGAAAACGGAGCTGTACGCTACACAACTTTTGAATATCCCAACTCCATCAGTTTTGCTTGTAATCCTGGGTAAGGACTTTCATGACACTAAGCAGCTTAATGCCCTTAAGTGAGACATCAAGTCTGGTTAATATTTCATATCTAGATTTTAGTTTGAACTTGCTGAATACAAATCAAGTTTAGTTCTACTTTTAATTTATATTATATTTCAGTGGTGTTGAGGGTGTGATAAAGAGTTGAGAGGAAATGAATAATTTGGGGTTTGGCTTCTGTATTACCAACTATGGGAAACTCCAACGATTCACCTTCAGGCTTTGCTGGGACACTCCATGGGCCCTGAGATTAGTTAAAATCCTCAGGAAAAGTATATTAGAAGTCAGAAGTCAATAGAATGGTGGGGTACAGTGGTGCACACTTCTGGTCTCAGTTACTCAGGGGGTGGAGGCAGGAGGATCACTTGCACCCATGAGTTCAAGGCCAACCTGGCCAACACAGTATGACCCTGCCTCAGGGGGCAGGGCAAGAGAGGCAATAGGGGCCGGGAGTGCAGAGCTCAGAGGCAGAGCACATGCTTAGCATGTACAAGTGCCTGGATTCAATCCTCAGAATATTTGAGATGCCGTTAATAGCTTGATAGATGAAAATTCTCCTTTGTAGGTTTTATCTGAATGGAACGAGTTCTTCTAAATGTACTGAGGAGGGAAAATGGAGTCCGGAGCTTCCCATCTGTGCTCGTGAGTTGATGGGTCCCACTTGTGGGCAGGGTGGCTAGTGGTTTGTACCAAAAGGTCTTCGTTTTAGCACTGAGAGTCCCACATCTCAGAAACTCCTTAGTCCCAGAAACCTATCATTTCTGGCTCAGTGTGATAGTTGGTCACCCCGTTTTCGTCCTGAGATCATCTTGTTTGGGGATGATCAACCACTCCAGAATGACAGAAGTGTGACATTTTACTCATGAACATCTTTCATATCCACTACCTGGTGGGGGCAGTCATTGCTGGGTTTGCTAACTCCAATCTCCCACGGTTTGGGGGCAAGGATTTAGATACGTCTGGCACTGGCTTATCAGGTACTGTCACTTGGACTAGGAGCACTTCCGCAAGCAGTGAGATCATCCTTCCTCCTCATCCCCTGCCCTGGAACCTCATTCATTCATTCCCATCTTTAATAAGTATGAATTAATGATCCAGGATATGGCAGATCCTGCTCAGCCCTGAGGCTGTAAGGCTGAAGGAGACAGCTCTGCCTCAAGAGAACCAGCCTAGTGATGGAGACAGGAAAGTAACCCTTTACAGTAAACCATTAAGCCCCACATTTTCAATTCTGCAAATATTTTAAGGAACTTGACAAGGTGCATTGAAATAATGCAATAGAGATTGTAATCTAGAGCTTATGTATCCTTTATAATTATTAAGAATGAAAATACAGATTGTCCTATAAATGGGACACTAGGACAACATAGTATCCTTTACACACATACACACACACGTGTGTATATTTATCTCTATAAATAGGACATTGGGTGAATGTGATAGCCTTTTATGTATCACACAATATATAAAGGTCACTTTCATGACCTGTTCAATAATTAATTTTGATGGAAAGGAGCAAAACGCTCACACAAAGGGTTATATCATGTTTTTGATGACATGTAGTCATGTCACGTAGTTTCTTTTGACATTGTCATCGTTCTTGCCATTTGAGAACAATATGGCTTCTCATGTCAAATCTCACATCATCTCAGACAGTAGTAGGTTCAGGAGTATTTTGCTGTCTTCCTCCTGGTGGGTTTTCATTGCATCATATACTAAACAGATGTCTCTTGAATGTTAACAAGTTTCTGAGATCTTTCTTGTCTTTGTTCATGAATTTGTGAATAATCTGTGCATTTACAATACATGTATCAATTATTTGAGTGAATGAAGGCCAATACTCTTTTCTTCTTTTTACCCTAACAAAAGTGGATTATTTGGAAACCAACCAATTACTTACCCACATCCCCACTGAAGTTGTCACAGGTATCCACTGCCTGTGGTTGAGGCTCATTGACTCTACTCTTTATTTTTCATCAGTGAACTTTGCCAAGAGTTTCCACTGTATCGTAGTTCATATTGGTACGGACACATTTATTATCTGCCCATTTCACAGAGAGAATTCTATGATTTGTAGCATGTCTGCACTCATACGACCTTCCCTCTTGCTGGTTTTTTCATCCTTGTTGTCAGTTTCAGGGGACATTCATGTAGTCTATTTTCCTTCTTAGTGCCTGTAGCTTGAGGTCCAATCTTGAAGGCAAATCAAAAAGTCAAAACCAGTGACTCGACTGTGGAAAAACCAGAGTGACTATGGACTCTCTAGCACTTCAAACACTTGCAGAACTACCTGACTCCCAGGCAAAAGATCATCAGTGTGTCTTTCTCAAGCTCAAGCACTTGTTCCCTATTACAAGTCAAAATTATAGCAATACCTGGTACTCTGCACAGAGCTCAGAATTTATAACCAAATCTTATGGGCTTCCCTCTTATAAATCATGCTAGTGAATTGTGTCCATAAGGTCTGATAATTATTTCATTCACTGTCAAACATTCTTCAAAGATACCAAAAATTTAATTTTTCTCAAGCATTCAGCATAAGTGTTTTCCATAGAATTGTCTTTGGGGTACAAAAGCACAGGTCACAACTTGTCAACAAATAACCTCAAGTGGCAACCGTTAGAGTCTCAGGCAGCCGTGCAGTGCCTAGCACATTACTATGATGAGTACCTTGTCCCAGTGTCCTATTGATAGGATAACTACCTTTGAACATTAATAATTTGAAATACAGTAAACTTCTCAAAATAAATGACACCTGAGTTCTAGAAAATACATTCACGAAAACATGCATTTATTATATTAGATGTCAGTTGTGTGCATGATATTTTGTTCAGTTGAACATTTAATAGAAGTAACTTCCACAGAAAAGTTTATGCCATTAACACAATGAGTTTAAAAATACTTTCGAATGCTTCAACCATTCTCCTATTAGTTTTCTCAAAAGAACAGACCTCTACAAAATTATTTTTAAGTTCCCAGAAGTGGTACATTTGTTGCTCAATTTAAGCTTTGATATTTGTTCCACATCTGGGATGATGGGAAATAACGGGGTGAGCTAAGAGTCCTCCACGGGTCTTGCATTCTAGGATTCTAGGAGGATGAAGAATTCCTCCAGAGTCCTTGGTGGCTCATCTCAGGTTATGCTAGCTGAACAACCAGGCTCAGCACTGGGCCTTGCTTCTGTATGGGAGGGCCGTTCTCATGTTTAACTTGTGATTTTATGTTAGTTCAACTTCGAGGAGGAGGCCCAGGTATCAGAATAACAGTGATAGTTCTTTAACTTTTCAGTGAGATAGATCCTAGCCCCAAAAGCAAGTGGAAAAGTAAAGCAATTCCAAATAAATCCTAATTTAAGAGAAACCAAACTACAAAACAAGTTTTTTAAGGATAAATTAAGTAAAGGTTTCACTCAGTAGTAGGAATCACCCCCATTCCTATAAGTAACTTGTTTACCTTTTTTAAAAAAATATTTTTAGCTGCAGATGGACACAATATCTTTATTTAATTTATTTTTTTAATGTGGTGCTGAGAATGGAACCCGGTGCCTCCCACAAGCTAGGCGAGTGCTCTACTACTGAGCCACCACCCCAGCCCCAATTCATTTACCTTTTAAGATGCTTTATACCAACGATGTAAATTCACCCTTTCTTTTAGTTTCAAACAGGCTACTTTATCTCCAACCTAATCCGAATGAGTGATTCTCACGCTTTAATGTACATGTGAACTACCTGGACATTTTATTAAAGTGTAAATTCTGATTCAAGCATCGGGGTGTGGTCTGAGCTTCTGCACTTCTAATAAGCTCCCAGGATTTAGTATGCCCAAGCTGCTAGTCCATGGACCACTTTTTGAGAAAGCAAGGGTGAAGATAATTCAGGTCAAATCACATTTGGGTCACTTGCTCTATGTTGGTGTAACTATCTCTGAAATTGTTGAAATTCCATATTGGTCAGGGCAGTGTGATAAGCCACTGCCAGGACTCTGGGTCCTTCGGGTTACATGTATATACCCACTGCATACAAAGTCCCAAAGCATGAGACATTTAATAGAATAAACAAACCGAGCTCAGATGTCACAAACAACTTTGTACCAAATGCTGTGATCAGTCATTATTTTAGGATGATGTCCCAGCAATGTTCTCCACAAATTCTACCTTCCGGAAACATCTTCCAAGGTAGCATTTAGATCAAAGATTTATGGAAACCTAATCATTGTGTTGTAAAGGACAAACCAGAAGTGGCAAAACTTAAACTTATTAGATTTTAGTTTTTTGACTGGTTTGGACATCTGATTTGGGAATCACATTTTCTTATTTGGCATTTATAACTGACTCTTATTTCCCTGATATTTGATCAAAATTTGCATTTTCTCAAGTACCTTTTTGGATTTTCCTTTTTTTTTTTTTTCTGGAAAGAGTATATTTATAAGACTCAATTGTTTTCATAGAAATGATAAATTATTTCTTTCTCCAGCCATAACCTGCCCTCCACCTCCAGTACCTAAATTTGCAACACTTAGTGTCCATAAATCATCAGCTGGGAACAATTCCCTCTATCGGGACACAGCAGTCTTTGAATGTTTGCCACACTATGCTATGTTTGGAAATAATACAGTTACCTGCACAGCACATGGAAACTGGACTGAATTACCAGAGTGCAAGGGTAAGTGAATGCTATGACAAAATAATTGTGGTAGGATGGAATCCCATTTTTGGAAAGTATTAAAAATTCCAACCATCATGGAATATTTCAAAGTACCCATTCAACAAATGTTCACTGAGCATCTACCATGTGTCAGGATGTGTGGCAGGCACAGGGGATAATAATAGATAAATAAGATCTGCTTCTGACCCGAAGTGAAATAAATATCATGCATTGAACTGTCTGGAGCTACCTAGGAAAGCTTCCCAGAGGTAGTGGCCCTTGGAGGGGCCCTGGAGGAGAAGAGAGGAACCTGGGAAAGGCATGCCACACAGGGCACAGTCCTTGCAAAGTCAGAGAGTCATGAAAGAACAAGAGGTGTCCACAGAGCTGACCATTTTCATGAGGACAGTGAAGAGAAGGGTGGATTAGGAGATGGAGATAAAAACTGAGCTGGGCTCCAATTGTGATATCTTTACAATCTTGACCTAAACTTAAAAATCACAGAGGTGTTTGGTTTTCTCTAAAAAATTATGAAAATTCTTCCTTTGACTTCATCTGTCATTACTATCTTTGGATTTGCCATCTGCATAACAAATGACAAATTACAAAGTTTATCATGCATGCAAAGAGTTATGCTAAGGGCTGTTAACTTCTCCAGTGGTAGACATTACGGGTAACTAGCGAATGGTTCAAAACATAAGTGGATTTTAATGTGGGGGAATTACCAATAACAGCAAAAGCTAACATCTTTTGGGGCACTTAAGTGTGAACCGTGCATTAGTTTCCTGTCACATAAACGTCACCTCACTAATTCTCCCAAATCCTGAGCAGTAGGTTCTTTTCTCCTTTTTTTTCCCCGACCCTTCACCTAGATGTATCGAGTATTAACAAGTGTGACACGTCACCTCATTAAACTACCTCCCAAGGCTGCTTCTGGCTGCAGCCCTGCTCTCTTGAGCACAGTCACTAGGGATACAGGTTACTGTGGCGGATACTGAGGCAGCTGGAAAGCAGCACTGTTTTTCTTGGATGCATTTTATGCTGCCTTCTTTTAAAGTCTGAAGACAAAATAACGATGATTAGGTTCAACATTTCAAAACCAAATAATGATGTACAAAGTGTGCATGGGGTCTTTGTGTTTTAATTTCATGGTTTATTGGTTGTAAGAAAGATTTCCTTCTTTTTTTTTTTTTTTTTTTCCAAGCTACCATCTTGGATTGTGTGGGATTTTGCAATCATAACACCTTAATGATTATGTGTGAAAGCCCAAAGAACTTAGTAAATTGTCATTACTTACTTTCCAAGTGGTGTTTGTTTTTTAAATACTCAGGGTCCTATAAGTATAAGAGAATGGAGACTGAATTTAGCACAAAGCATTTAGAAATTGCATTCCGGTCGCAGGAGTGCCCAGTGACTCCATGGTGTAATGGAGACAGAACGTAGCCCTTCTCTAACTACTGGGCAACCCGACTACTTCTTACTAATCTTATTGAATAAACTTTGTAGAAGTAAAATGCCCATTCCCAACAAGACCAGACAATGGATTTGTGAACTATCCTGCAAAAAGAGTACTTTCTTACAAGGATAAAGCCACGTATGGATGCCACGACACATACACCTTGGACGGCCCGGAAGAAGTTGAATGCACCAAAATGGGAAACTGGTCTGCACAGCCGAGCTGTAAAGGTATGAAAACATGGGGCAGGCCCTCGAGGGTTTCTGAATTTATCCAGACTACACCTTTGCTTGCCATTTTTTTGGTCTATTCATTTTCGACTAGTTGCTCAGACTTGCTTCACAGCTATTGGCAAGTGAGAGACGTTAGGATGTTCATGTACATGGGGAAGCTTCATGTCAAGGAGCTTGCTTGAGATTAAGCTGTGGGAAATAAGTCCTTTGTATGTATTGATAATATGGTGGAAGATCATGTGGGATTCCTGTATTTGCTTTTAAATCTTTGCCTGTGAACATCTTTGTTTTCTGTCTCTGCAAGGTTCTTTTTGTTGCAAAAATCAACCACCCATTCAAGCTAGTTCAAAGAAACAGGGGCTTATAATAAAAAAGATGTATGGAGATGAGGAAATGAAATATAACTGGTACTTCTAGGATTGAAACTGAAAGTCAGGAACTATTGCTGCTCTTCACATCTCCATGGTATCTCCCATCTCTGGGTCTCTCTGCTTCCTTGCACTTGGTTTTGTTATACAGCAGGATCTCTCTGCTAAAGGACACATCACCAGCTGGCACCTTTTCCCCGAGATGCTGGATCCTTTATAGTTAGGTGTCTATCTAGCTTTGATCAGTCAGTGTGACGCTTATGCAAAGAATAACAACCTAGTGTGTATCTCTGCTCGGGTTGCTGTGGGCTGGACAGTTTAAGCAGGAACAGAAAATAGGCTCAGCAGGTAAAATGGTAAATGACTAGTGTCTGTGGTTGAAATTCCCTGGAAGCAGAGACAGGGATTAAAGTGCAATTGATTTCTTAAGCAAGTGTCTCAGAAGAAAGATAGTGAGGCAGGAGGGATAAGGTGGGGCACTGGTTCTTGAACTTCCCTGTGCATCAGAATCTCCTAGAGGGCTTATTTAAACTCAGATTTCTGGGCTCCACCCTCAGTTCTGATTCAGTAGGTCTGGGGTGGTACCTGGGAATATGCATTCCAAGCAAGTTCCCAGGTGATACTGATGCTGCTGATCCTATGCTGATCCTCCTCCAGAGTTTGGCTTCATTTTCATAGTACCAGGAGCTCTGGGGCACAAATTCTCCCTGAGTTAATTCTTCCAAGAGGCAGAGGGATCTGCGTTTCATATGCCCTTGTCCGTTAGTCATTGGCCGTGGACTGTTTTCTTCCCTGACTCTGAGGATGGTGGTAGGGTAGTTTGCACAACTATCTTAGCCAAGTGATTCCCCTATTGCTGAAGCATTTTTTTTAAGAGAAAGGATTATTTGTGAGCTGTCGTGAGCCCACAGAGGCTGGCTGGTAGATCTAACTTAATAACAGGATCTGAGTGGGGCAGTGTAGTCTTACCTGAAGTTCTTTTTTACTGGAGGCTAGAAGCTGAAACTTCTGTGACCTTAGTAGCTACTGCAGGGAAAGAGAAGGCCACATTTAAGGCCATGAGTAGTGATTCCATTGATAGAGATGGGCCATTAGCAATTATATTGACATTGTTCACTGCACACGTTCTTGGAATCCTCTCGTCTTGACCCATTTCTTTTAGGTATTACTCGTCTACTAGTTCAAAGACTACATTGTCTTTAAGAAAGATTCACTGACTTCGTCAGTCTTAATGACACCCATTCTCTTTCAGCAACTTGTAAATTATCTGTTAAAAAAGCCACTGTGCTACACCAAGGAGAGAGAGTGAAGCTCCAGGAAAAATTTAAGGATGGAATGGTGCATGGTGACAAAGTTTCTTTCTTCTGCAAAAATAAGGAAAAGAAGTGTAGCTATACAGAGGAGGCTCAGTGCATAGACGGCACCATTGAAATCCCCAAATGTTTCAAGGGTAAGTCTACACTGCAGTGTTCAGCTAGGATTTCCCTTGCCATAATCAGCACTTGTGTTATATAATGACTATAAGAAATCTTATCTGTTTGGCCATGAATTTTTTTTTTTCTTTGTACTGGGATTGAACTCAGGGATGCTTAACCACTGAGCTACATCCCCAGCCCTTTTTATGTTTTATTTTGAGACAGGGTCTTGCTAAGTTGCTCAGGGCCTCACTAAGGTGTTGAGGCTGGCTTTGAACTTGCAATCCTCCTGCCTCAGCCTCCAGAGTTGCAGAGATTACCAGTGTGCTCCACTGCACCTGTCAGTCACAAAATTTTTTAAAAAGACTGATGATAGGAAGAAACAGATCAAGCAGGGAGTTGCTTAGTGTCTCCACTTGCATAAACTTTTTTTTCTAATTCTTTTCCTTAAAATCATCATTGTGGTTTTACACAATGAATGTAAAGATAAACTATGATATTTGACATAATTTCAAGTTAGGATTGAATAGTAATGCTGAATCAAATATTAAATAATTGTCCCCAATAATAAAAGAATTCATGGCTATTGTAATTGGTCTATAGGTTACCTATAATTTTTTTTCCCTTTCTTCACAATGCCTACTTTGAAAACTATCCTTTAGAGCAAAATATTCGTTAGAGCAAAATATTTTAAGGAAGGTGGTATTAAATTTGTGTGAGATAAAGAAATTATAATAGCCAACATTTTGAGAACTAAATGCTAACCTTTTAGATTTCAGGTTTAGGGTATAAATATGTTTGTCACTAGGAAGAGAGAGCCAGGTAGCGGCCGAAGCTGGTGCTAGTTCTAGGTTTAGAAATGTCCCAGGAAAGTGGGAAGACCTCTATTGGCCCCTAGGAGAGAACACATGAGAGCAGATGGAGCTGAGAAGAGAGGGATCTGAGAACTGGCAACTGGAGGGAGAGAAGGAAATATGATCAATTCATAAAACACACCTCATAGGGTAGGTTTGATTATTAGAAATATCATGCCTGACATAGACTAAGTCCTCAACCTATGACATCACTATCATTAGAATTACAAATAGTTAGATCTCCATGGAATAAGATGTTGTACAAAAGCTGGCAGAGACCCTGGTGAGATGTTACACACTAAAGCTGAGAAAATATAATAAGCCTAGTATAGATCAATAGAAAAATACTAGTAAAGGGACTGGGTGTGGCGTAGCAGGACTGTAATCCCAGTGACTCAGGAGGCTGAGGCAGGAGGATCACAAGTTCAAAGCTAGCCTCAGCAATATGAGGCCCTAAGCAACTGAATGAAACCCTGTCTCCAAATAAAAAATAAGAAGGGCAAAGGATGTGGTCCAGTGTAAAAGTGCCCCTGGGTTCCATCCCCAGTACCAACAACAACAACAACAACAACAACAACAACAACAACAACAAAACAAACAAAAACCAAGAACCAACCAAACAAACAAACAAACAAAAAAAACAAAAACTTTAAACAAATGAACAAAACCCCACAAACCAGAGCCTTGTTGATATATTATTTTAGGCTGTTTTTCTACATGGTTTTCAGACCGATGCAGCACTATTGTGCTTTGAAGAATAAATAAAGGGATGATACAGTTTTGTTTTGTTTTTTTTTTTTTCTCTTTTAATAGGGACTGTCAGAGTTATCTAAAACCTTTTATTTTCTCTCTTGGAAATGAATGGCTAATCATTGCCTGAATGTTTTCTCTCCAATATTTAAACCCCACACTAAATGGTATCATTCATACAATCATATTTATTCTGCGCACTTGTAACATGTATTTGATTTGGCTTAGCTACTTAACAGAGTCAAGAAATGATCATTTCTCTTGGAATATTTGTCTTTTTCTCCCCCACAGAACACAGCTCTTTGGCTTTCTGGAAAACGGATGCATCTGATGTAAAGCCGTGCTGAGGCTGCCTTCAGTGGAGGTCAAGTGCCAGGCTGGCGCCTGTGCTTTCCAAGGAACCAGTGGAGGTGGAGAAATAAAGCCCCCTGAACCTACCACCTCAGCCCTTGCAGCTTTACTCCTCATGGTGTCTCGCATTTAGTCCTGTGGTCTGGTCGAGAAACCTGGATGCTGGGAACCATCACCATTTCATGGCTGTGAAGTGGGAAGTGTAGACCATTATCCGGGTGACCCAGCTCCCGTCTGTCTCAGCCTGCTCTCCAGCACTGTCTCCCAAAACACCTGCAATGCACTTTTTTTAAAAATAGGCTGGATCATAGACCCCCGCCCCATCAGTATTACCTGTCTTCTGTTCTGAGAATGGTCTAGAAGTCTGCTTTTATGACATAGCTCCCAGTTAATTCCTGTGCTTCCTCACGTTAGAGAAGCATCGCCATAGAAGAATAAGCATGAACTTCCAGGCCTATAGAACTGGATTGGAATCCTTAATGTTGGGTTGACATAATGCCAAAGACCCCTTTCCTTACCCACTAAGGCTCCAAGGTCCGTGAGGGATATCACTTCTTGGCACACGTTCAACTCCCTGGCCCTCCTCTTTTTCTGTAGTACATACTGCCCAAACCCACTCAGGGCTCTGTCCGCCTTCCCCATGTCTGCACCTGAGTGGCTGCATGTAGCTGGAAGAAGAGGAATAACTCACAATCCCGCTGACAGACCCTACTCTAGATTCACCAGAACAAACCTTACACAGGCCCTCAGCTCTGTCCAGTAATCCTACCGTTCTTCTCAGGTCCATTCACTGCCCCAACCCTCCAAAGTGGCTGTTTCTCTTCCCAGTACCCCTGGAGTCACCCTCTTGCTCCTTCCTGTGTGTCCTCACTCACTTGGTGGGGAATCAACTGGGCTGGCCCAGGTAGGACTGGGAAGCAGTGAAAATATAAAATGAGGTTCAACAAAATACAGCACCCCTTCATGCTCAAATCACTAGAAAAGATAGGGATAGTAGGAACATTCCTCAACATTGTGAAGGCTATTTATGCTAAGCCCATGGCCAACATCATTCCTAATGGAGAAAAACTGAAAGCATTCCCTCTAAAAACTGGAACAAGACAGGGATGCCCTCTTTCACCACTTCTACTCATCATCCTTGAAATACTAGCCAGAGCACTTAGACAGACTAAGGAAATTAAAGGGATACAAATAGGAAAAGAGGAACTCAAGCTGTCACTATTTGCTGATGACATGATTCTCTATTTAGAGGATCCAAAAAACTCCTCCAGAAAACTTTTAGACCTCATAAATGAATTCAGTAAAATAGCAGGTTATAAAATCAACATGCATAAATCTAAAGCATTTTTATACATAAGCAATGAAACATCTGAAAAGGAAATGAGGAAAACAACTCCATTTGCAATAGCCTCAAAAAAAAAAATACTTGGGAATTAATTTAACCAAAGAAGCGAAAGATCTCTACAGTAAAAACTACAAAACACTGAAGAAAGAAATTGAAGAAGACCTTAGAAGATGGAAAGATCTCCCAGGTTCTTGGATAGGCAGAATTAATATTATCAAAATTGTCATACTTCCAAAGGTACTATACAGATCTGATGCAATTCCAATTAAAATCCTTGTGACATTTCTCATAGAAACAGAAAAAGCAATCATGAAATTCATCTGGAAGAACAAAAGACCCAGAATATCCAAAGCATTCCTGGGCAGGAAGAGTCATGCAGGAGGTATCACAATACCAGACCTTAATCTCTACTATAGAACAATGGTAACAAAAACGGCATGGTATTGGCACCAAAATAGGTAGACCAATGGTACAGGATAGAAGACACAGAGACATACCCACATAAGTACAGTTATCTCATACTAGACAAAAGTGCCAAAAACGTACAATGGAGAAAAAGACAGCCTGTTCAACAAATGGTGCTGGGAAAACTGGAAATCCATTTGCAGTAAAATGAAATTAAACCCCTATCTCTCACCCTGCACAAAACTCAACTCATAGTGGATCAAGGACCTAGGAATTAAACCTGAGACCCTTCACCAAATAGAAGAAAAAGTAGGCCTGATTCTCCATCGCGTTGGCTTAGGATCAGACTTCTTTAACAAGACCTCCATAGCGCAAGAAATAAAAACAAGAATCAATAAATGGGATAGATTCAAACTAGAAATTTTTTTCAGCACAGGAAACAATCAATAATGTGAAAAGAGAGCCTACAGCGTGGGAGAAAATCTTTTCCACACACACTTCAGACAGAGCACTCATCTCCAAAGTTTATAAAGAAATTTACAAATTTTACACCCAAAATACAAAGAACCCAATCAATAAATGGGCTAAGGAAATGGGCAGACACTTCACAGAAGAAGATGTACAGGTGATCAACAAATATATGAAAAAGTGCTCATCATCCCTAGTAATTAGAGATGTGCAAATTAAAACCACTCTAAGATTTCATCTAACTCCAATTAGAATGGCTATTATCAAGAACACAAGCAATGATAAGTGTTGGCATGGATGTGGAGGAAAAGGCACACTCACACACTGCTGATGGAGTTGCAAATTGGCAGCCACTCTAGAAATCAGTATGGACATTCCTCAGAAAGCTTTGAATGGACCCACCATTTGACCCAGCTATCCCACACCTTGTTTTATACCCAAAGGGCTTAAAATCAGCATACTACAGTGAGGCAGCCACATCAATGTTCATAGCAGCTCAATTCACAATAGCTAGATTGTGGAACCAACCTAGATGCCCTTCAATTGATGAATGGATAAAGAAACTATGGAACACAGTGGAATATTACTCAGCCATAAAGAAGAATAAAGTTATGGCATTTGCTAGATGAAGTTGGAAAATATCATGCTAAGTGAAATAGGCCAAGCCCCAAAAACCAAAGGCTGAATGTTTTCTCTGATAAGTGCATGACAATATATAATGAGGTGGGGTGATGGGGGGAAGAGAAGAATGAAGGAACTTTGGATGGTGTAGAGGAAAATGGGGTGGGAGGGGGTGGGGGATGGAAAGATAGTAGAATGAGACAGACAGTATTACCCTATGTATATGTATGATTACATGAATGGTGTGAATCTACATTGTGTATAATCATAGAAATGAAAAGTTTCACCCCATTTATGTACAATGAATCAAAATGCAGTGTGTAAAAAATAAAAAAGATTTTAATAAAAAAAATAAAAATTTTAAAAAAAGAAGCCAACCCCCCTCCCCCCCCCCCCAAAAAAAAAAAAGAAAATACTACATGAGGATTTCCTTTGGCATCTGGAGGGTGGTTATTTGTTTTCTACAACACACCCAGCTCTAGGCCTTTTGCTCAGTCTCTGAGGGCCTCTCAACAAACACTCTCACTGGCAGGTTTCTTCTCTTCCTTCACAGTGATGGTTCTCTACTGGGATCGACAAAAACATTAATCCAGAATTTTTGAAGCCCTATAGCGCGGTTTACAGGCCATGAAGGGATACACTGGAGGGGAGATTGTTTACTTAAAGATTTATCATGTATGACCTATCTCAAGGGTATAACCATATGGCCTGGGATGAGTTGGAATGGATGGCAGTTGGACTGGGGATTGGTGATGGAGGTCAGAGCTGGAAGTCCCCAGATGTGCCAATGTGATGCTTCATTTGCTAGACCATGAGAGGAGTGGGTAGTCTGGTGGTCGGCACTCATAGCCCATGGGCAATAGCTATTTACCAGCTGGCACAGGGGCTTTTCACTATTTGGAGGGTCTGTCTGGTCTTGTTGGTATGCCAATGGTCTTATTGGTCTTACTAATTTGGAGAAGTTTAATGCTATGGTTTGGGTCTTCAATGTCCCCCAAATGCCTTGTGCTAAGACTTGGTTGGTGGTGCTATTGGGAGGTGGTGGAAACTTTAAGAGGCAGGTCCCCACTGGAGGAAGTAGGTCATTGGGGGATTACCCTTAGAGGGTGCTTTGGAACCCTGGCCCCTTCCCCTCTCCTGCTTCCCAGATGCCATGAGGTGAGTCGTTTTGCTCTCCCACACACTCCTGCCGTGATGTTTTGTCTCATCGCAGGCTCAGAGTGTCTGGGCCAAGTGACCATGGACTGCAACCTCTGAAACCATGAGTCAAAATGAACCTTTCTTCCTTTAAGAGCTCTATCTCATTCTGTCAGGGTGAAGGAAAGTCGACTTAGTGATGTCGAAAGGACACATATAACATCAAAACATCAAAATAAAGCACACATGCTAAAACTAAGACTATCCAGGCTCTAGAAATATATGAGGGAGTCATCCGGATACATAAAGTTGGTAACTGAAGTCAGGAAAGTGGACGATAGCACTCAGGATGAGCATCTAGAAGAAAGAAGACTAAAACATTAGTTTCCAGATAATGTGTTTAACAACTACTTCATTTGATTAAATGAATGAATGAACAAAAATGTGAGTCAATCAAAAACAACTAAGACTAAACAAAAAAGCACACAGATGTATCTTTAACATTTTAGGAAGAAGGGATGTACCCGGCACTTAGAATATGTTAATAGTTGTAAGTGGAATCTCTTGAGCTTTGCGCTCTTACACTTTGGGTGCATGGTTTTAACTATATGAAGAAAGAAAAGAGCCAAATTTCACTTAGTAATGGGCAATTAACGGATATTAAATGCATCAAAGATCTTCCTACTTCGTGCCCACCCTACGTAGGCATTCACGTGCCTCTACTCCAGACCTACCGATCATTCTCCTCTCAGACTCCGTCAAGCTATTTGTCACTGCACATGAGTTCCTGTATATATTCTAATCTTGGGCCACATTTTTAATGTACACAACTCTTTGCTTGAGGAAGATTTTTCCTTTGCCACTGTTTTCAAGGCCTTCTCCAAATGAAAGTGTATTGTAGCTGCCTTAGTCTATTTTTTGCTACCATAACAGAACACTAGAGATTGGAGTGATTTTTTAAGAAAAGAAACTGATTTTTCACAGTTCTGGTGGCTGGAAAGTTTACAGACAAGGGACTGTGTCTGGTTAGGGCTTTCTTGTTGCATCAGAGCATGGCAGAATACATCACATGGCAGCAAAGCATGCATGAGACAGCAAGAGATTGAGTAGCAGGCTCCAGCCCTTGTATAGCCAGCGTTAATGAGGATGGAGCCCTCATGAGTTAAACACCTCCTATAAAGGCCCACCTCCCAACACATGGGATGACGTTTCCAACACATGCTTTTTTCTTATTAAATATTTTCTTGGTGTTAGATGGACCCAATGCCTTTTTTATTTATTTATTTTTACGTGGTGCTGAGGATCGAACCCAGTTGCTCACAGGCGTGAGGCAAGTGCTCCACCATGGAGCTACAACCCCAGCCACCCACACATGCTTTTTTTGGGACACATATAGATTTGTACTTAGGAAAGGTACTGGTGCAACAGGGATGGACGATGAGGAGATGGATTTTCCTGATCGGGGAGCTTCAACTTATTCCCATTCTCATGGGTTGTCACTGGCACGATTGATCTTATGACTTGGTGGGTCTGATAGAACGGTGCGTGATGGATGGCCGAGGCTCCCTAGTCACTTGGTTCCCAGGCATCCAATATTGTATTAGAAGGTGTTTTTCAAGAGGCATCTAATTCTTCACTGTAGATGTAAAATTGTGAATTATTCTATTTCTCCTTTTAACTGTGTTGTTTTTGCTTTCTCTATATTGAAGCTGTTATGAGATCTATATACACTTAAGATAATTATGTGGAAATTTCCCTCTTAATTTTTGGTAGGTTTTGATTGGAATATGTTGTAAGTAATAACATGTAAATAAAATACATATATTTGTGACTTACATGAACTGGTCAGTGCTTTCTGCAGAAGCTGCAGAAAATGTTGCTACCTACCTTTCTACACAAGGAGTCTTGGTATCTGGTGAGAACAAGATCTTAGAATCAAAAGGACCTGTGTGTGAATCCTGACACCATTCTTGTAAATTTCTTGACTTAACTGAGTACATTTTCTCATTTGTGAGATGGTAAAATGGTTCCTAAGTATCAGGGTTCTTAGGGAAAATTAAGATAAAATACTTAGCAAAGTGAAAAATAAGACACAATAAACAGTGGACCTTGTACTCTTTAAATAGTAGCTAGCATTTGTTGAGGATTTATTATGCACCAAATGTGTGGCAAGCAATTTACATAAATTAATCCGTTAAAACTACGAACAATTATATGAAAGCAAGGTTGGTGTTACTATAACCTTTCTAACTTTATTGACCTTCCTTCTCCAGTGTTACTGTCTTCCTTTTCTTCTACCTTTTCTTTTTTAAATATTTGTATTAGTTGTTGATGGACCTTTATTTTATTTACTTATATAGACGTGGTGCTGAGAATCGAACTCAGTGCCTCACACATGCCAGGCAAGTGCTCTACCATTGAGCCACAACCCCAGTCCCATCTTCTACCTTTTCTTGTGCTAGGTTGATCATCAGACTCTGTTAGAATGGTACTGATCTTAAAAATTGTCTAGACTTTCTGTGGGGAATTTCAGGATATATCATCTCTACAATCATGATATAAGGTTCTCAAAGGGAAGGTAGATGGGCGTGTCTACTCTCAGCAAGACTCTCAGTATAATGATCCATGTTTCCATTTAGCAAAAAAAAAAAAAAAATGTTAGGTTCTTTCACACCTCAGCTTATCTATTATCAATTGCATTCATTTCTAATCAGAATTACAAGCAGAATCTCCTTTGAGTGTGTACTATCTAGTCTCTGAGATGATCCCTAGTGACTTCTGCCTCCAGATGTTCATGCTCCTGTGTAGCCTCCTACATTGACTAGTGCTCTTGTGAAATCAAACGATGGGGAGTGAGTTCCAAGTCAAGGAAGACATTGACTCTGTGTGTTAGAGTGTATGTCTAGGTTATTGTGTAAGTGTGTGAGCATGTTTGGCCCTTATGTGTGTTTAAGTGCATGTGTGTCATGCATGATATCCATGTGTATGTGAGCGTGTATGTGTGAGTTGAATGTTCTCTATATGTGTGTGATCATGTGCCTTTGTGCATGTGTGTGAGTATGTACGTGTGTGTGTATGAGATGGTTAGTGCTTTGTGAGTTATTGCTGCCCACTAGTGGCATTTCTTGCATTTCAAAATGCCCACAAAAGAGTTTAGAAATAAGACTAATATCAAAGTCTCCTTGTGTCTGGGACTGGGGAATTTTTTTCATATACAGTATCTTACCTGTGTTAATTCAGTCTTCCTGATTGTTCCATAAGGAAGATAAAGATACTGAAGCTCAAAGAAGTTATGTAAATTGGTTTATCCACACCACAAAGCTAATAAGTGACAGGATTAGATATTCAAAGTTCAGAATTATGGTTTTTGTACCATTCTTACACTTCCAGTTAAACTAGTAGGAATTTTCCCAGTGGCTTCCTGGAAACAATTGCACTCTAAAGTTGGAATTTTACTGCCTAGTGCTGTAATAGGTTGGTAGAGGAGATTATTGCATAGATAAGTCTAGGAAGTGCCCTAGTAACCGACTGCTGATTTATATGGACACACTGGCTAGGGCCACGTGTGCATTATTGAAGGGGAGGGAGGAAGAAGAACCAGTTAACCCTGTTAATAGCCCTTAGCATGAATTTCCCTGAGAAGGCAGGATAAACAGCAGAAGTAGGGAGGGAATGATAAATTTTGCTTATTTCTGCGTGAGAAAGGAATCCAGAATCACTGTGCTAAAGGCAGTGATTCTTTTACTAGGGAAAAAAAGAAAATATGCCTCTTAGTTCTTGGTTTATACACTCATTATGTTGCATCTATTTATGCTATAGTTTATACTTTTGTAGTCTGTAAATGGACTGTTTTGAATCATTTGCCACCCGATTTAAGGAATTTACTGGTTATGGGATTGTTCGATGTTTCTAATGATAATACAGTAACAACTTTTGGTATTTACAAATTGCTTTCCATCGAGATAGCTAAGTCATTCGTGCATTTCATTTTAATGATACAGAATATCTTAATAATGTAAAATGGTGAATCACTGAACTTTGAGTTTTTAGATGATCAGTTTTATACATGATTATTGTGTACAGAGTTATTGCTTGTTTTGAAATGACAAATTTAAAGAGGTGGAAGATATAGATATCTACATATCTCTGTCTCGAATTCCTTAAAAAATGGAAAAAGGACAAAATAAGTAATCTTACAGAAGAATAAAAATAAAAGGCTAATAAAATATTATAAAAATTTCTAATTAAAAAGGGCTGTTATTTTCAAAGATACAATTAGCACAGATCCAAAAAATTGTTAATGTGAGTCAGTCATTCTCATGGACTGTTGAGCAGAATTACAAATTTGCAAAATACCTCTAAAAAGTCATTTGGTAGTACAGTTCAAAAACCTTAATCGTTTTTTATGTTCACAGAAATCTCTTGTATGGAGATAGATGGAACTGCAACAATGATGTACATAGTTAAAGACATTTATTGCAGCATTATTTACAACAGTTAATTTTTACCACAGGAGAACAAGTAAGCAAATGACATTATATCCCAATAATGGAATAATAAATCAACATTAAAAATGGTGATAGATATATCAATAGGAGATTTAATTAAATATATGGAAATGTTAATAGTCATTATTCTTTAATGGTAGGATTATACATACTTTTTATTTTCATCTTTAAACCTTTCAATATTTTCCACTTTCCTTATTTGGTATTTACAAATTGCTGTCCTTCGAGATAGCCAAATCATTCATTCATGCATTTCATTCTAATGATACAGAATATCTTAATAATGTAAAATGGTGAATCACTGACCGAAATTTGATTATTTGGAAGAAAACTTTTGCAATCTGAAAAAAATACACTATTCAAAAATCTCACTCTTGGAAGAAAAATTTCATTTCTTCTTCTAGTTATCTTGATTATTCTTGAAAATGAATGGAAAAAATTTGATAATCTATCATAGTGATTCAAAGTCACTAACATCTGTTCTTGCATCTTGCACTTCTTTTTTAAGAAAATTTTTTGGTTGTTGATGGTCCTTTATTTTTATGTGGTTCTGAGGATGGAACACAGTGCCTCCCACATGCGAGGCAAGCACTCTCCCTCTGATCTACAGCCTGAGCCCCTTGCATGTCTTTCTTAATGTGTTTAATACTAGTTACTCAAATTACCAGATATGTTCACATAGTTTTTGAAACTTGGACTCCCAGGCTTTTTAGAGGAGAAAAATATGGTGAAAGTCTTAATTTGGCATCTACATCAATATTTTAAAAAATAGAGTTATTTTTGGAGAGAGTTGAGGATAAGATACTAAGGAAGTAAAATTCCTTTACTCATTTCTTCTGAGATGAACTTGACCTTATTACATTTTTCCTTTGATCCTCCTTTTTTTAAAATCTTCTATTTTTTCTGTTTATTTTCATGTAGACACCATGTGTCACATTCCTCAATGTTCTTTCAGTAATCTGGTTATGCATCTTTATTTTTTAATGGATAAAAGATTGTATATGTGTATTGTGTATAACATGTTTTAAAATGGGTGTATGTCGTAAAATGGCTAGTTCAAGCTAATTAACATATGTATTACCTGTTTACTTAATCAATTTCCTGATGAGAACCCTCAAACATCTACCCTCATGAGGGTTTTCAAGATTACAGTACTTGCTATTATCTATCTACATCACCGCATGGTACTTTGGAACTTATTCCTCTCATGTAACTGAAATTTTGTGTCCTTTGACCAATGAGGCTTCCCTAACCCTTATGTATTTTGAATGCCTTCACTGATAGGTCACATTCCTGCAACTACTTACTTGGGTTTTGCATTCTTGATTCTCAGTGAAAATGATCAGTGAGAATGAATATGGATCATTCCTTAGCTATAAACATGTTCAAATACACTTTTGAAAAGTAAACAGTCTTAAAAGCATTCTGTACTATTCTTTTCTTTAGATTTACCTCTGAAGCAATAAAGAACTGTTGGGTGTTTACTTCCAGTGAGATGGGTTTGAAAAAGCACTTTGAAAAGAATATGACTTCCTTCTGGAAGCTTGAAAGTCACTAGTTACAAATGAATGAATCTTCTATTTTCTTTATGGAAAATTGAAAAGATGCTTCAAGCTGTGTTTAATGTTAGGTTTGGCACACATTGAGTGCATTGCAAAGATTCTGCAGAAGGAATCCTGTTGTGAAATTAGATGAAAAACAGTGGTAAACCGGATTTCATTTAAGTGAGTGTTTTTACAATTTAAATTTTGCTTCTGTCTGATATTTTAAAAAGTACATCTAGTTTAGAGCTTCTAGAAACGTAAAAGACCAAAGAACACCACAATGTAGCTATGCAAACATGGATATTGCCTTGAAGTGGTTGAGACTTCCTGGGAAGAGAAAAAAAAAAAAATACATTTCCCACTTGATGTTACTATTTTCCCCACAGAATTGGTAAACATAAAACATTTTTATTTTATTTCAGGATCTTAATTCGGGGTTAGTATTTTTCAGACTTATGATAGCAAAAAATGAAAAAAAAAAAAAAAAAAAGACAAGACGTTGCTCATTTTTCTGTATAATCCACCCTCATTCATGTATGGGTTGTAAGATACCAGGGATAAATCTTTCCACCCATTGAACTGTCACGTCTGTCCAAATAATGGACACACACCCTTCCTTGAACATTCTCCAGCAATCCCATTTTCTTTGTCCTGTACTTGTTTTTTGTCCAGAGCCCTTCAGGAGTTCACAAGCTACTCTCTGAACAGGATGCGCTAGGGCAGCAGAGCGCACACGACAGCCTGATTGCCTTGGAAGAACCGGCCTGGGACTGCGGAGGGGCTGCCACTGCAAAGAGCGAGTCTGACCACTGCGTGGTGGGCGGGGGCGTCGCTACGGCAACCGCGCTGTGCGCACGCCGCCGCCGGGAGGACCGAGAAATGCGAAATCGGAAGTTTCCCCCACTACGTCCGTGAGGCAGCCACCGCGGCCGCCTAGAGCGTCGTCATGACAACTGCGCCGCGCGCTGGCGGCGGCCGAGGGCGGGGAAATGAGCGTGCGGAAATCCTCACCCACGACCGGGGGGGGGGGGGGGCGGTAGTGGACGCAACCCGGAGCGTCGCCAGGGCAACAGCGCTGAAGCGCCGGCCGCAGCCGGAGGGGTGGGGCAGGGGGCGGGGAAAGGCGAGCCCGGTAGTCTCCGCCCCCGGCCTGCTGGGCGGCGGCGACCCGGCGGCCCGCAAGGATTTGAAACCGTTTGACGGCGGCGGCGGAGGCGGCCGAACGGAAGGCTTGCATGTAGGGGCTCCAGGTTCTCATTTTTCCGAATTTCCCCCCTCCCACCCCTGCTCCCAGGTTCTCAGTGGAATTTTGCGCGGGTTGGCGGCCGCCGGGCTGGTGCGGGCTCGTGCGGGCGGGGCGTCGCCCGCAGGCCCGGGCCGGTTCTCCAGGCCTGGGGGGCGCGCGACCCCCGCGTCGCCTGCAGAGTGAAGCCCAGGCCCGGCCCGGGTGGCAGAGTTATGAGTAAAGTTTGATCAGCATGGCGTGGTCCAGAAATCTGACCCCGGGGCTTGAGGCTGTGAGAAGAAAGCCGGGCTCTGGACGAGGCAGGAGCGCGGCCGGGCCGGGGCCGCGCAGGCCGCCCGCCCCCGGCGCCCGCCCGGGCCGAGGAAGGACTGCCTGGAGCCGCAGCGCTGGAGTTGTCCAAGCCCTTCCGGAGCAGAGCCCGAGTGCGCTGGATTAGGGCAGCACCAGGTGCGCTTGGCTGGTAGAAACCACCCTGCTAAACAACCCGCGTGGACAGGCCCTGCTCCCCGCATCACGGCCTGTTGGAAGACACGCAGAGGTGCTGAGTTTTAAGTAAACCTAAGTAAATGGGAGCAACTTTTATTCTGACCATCGCGCGCCTATTTTTGTTATTTGTCTTTACTATTTAAAGACGAGTGAAAGTAAGAAAAGCCAAGTGAAATGCTCCGAGCCTCTCTGCAGTGGTCAGTCTCCACCAAAGTGGAGTGCAGGGCGGTTTGTGCAGTGTTCAGGTCCAGCTGACTTCCGGTGGGATGGGGTCAGCTACTTCACCGGGCTGAGCCTCAGCTTCCTAATCAGGGTGAAGGGGCTTGTGGAAATAGTGCCATCTGGCAGGGGGCTCAGGATGCACTGAGATACTTTTTTTTTTTTTCCTTTTTATTCTTTTCTTGCAGTGCTGGGGATTGAAGACACCAGGCCCTCATGGATGCTAGGCAAGCTCTCTACCACTGAGCCACACCCCCAGCCCTGGGATACCTTTCCAAAGTGCTCAGCAGCACCTGGCACAGTCAGGGAAGGCGCCTGTCAAAACATCCAAATGTAAGCAAGATGAAACGTGCACCTGTACAACTTTTTGATTTATTGACAAGTCATCTTTACTGAAGTATGTTTAAAATATGAGTTGATGGAGCAAAATGGATTTCATACAACTTTCAGGAACATGTGAGGCAACAGTTATGATTGTGGGAAGTGTATGCTTGACTTAGCAGTCGTGGCTTTTTTATTTTTTTCCAAGATCTTATCATATTTGTGGCTGGCTTATGTTTTGTTGACTCTGTGGCAGCTAAGCACCTTGAGAAGGCCTTAATTCATTTTGTGACTGTCCACAAAGAAACAGTTTAACAAGACATGAACCAAATATAGATTATACATATAAGCAAAACTCATTCAATTTTTTTTACTTTTGAAGTAATTTATATAACTAGTGGTCATGCTATAATTTATATCACTTAGTAGAGACACTGTAAGTACTTTAAGCCTAACCCAAAGCTGTAGCTTCACTTATTTTTCAGTTAATAAATCAAATCTAATTCTGATTAATATAAAACTTTTTGATTAAATGGACATATTCCTTGAAGGTTTGAAATGTTATTTTTTATTTTTTGCTTTTTCCATTTATTTTGTTGGAGAATGAATAACAGTTAAGGACAAGCAGATTTTTAGCCTTTACTAAACATCACTATCTTTTTTTAAAAAATTTGTACTATAGCATTACATGCCATTTTAGCAATTTAGATTGCCTTTCTGTTTTTCAAATATTATTATAATTAGTTGGAGATACTGCTGACATATTTGTAAATAACCAAATGGTGAGATACAATAGATCTGAAATTAAAATTTCAAAATTTCAGTTTGAGTTTTGTGCTTGTTTTTGTGATTTTGGTGAGTAACTTCACTGTTGCATTTTAGTTTCCTCTAAATTGAACACTGACATTTCCTGCTGGTATCAAAGGATTAGTTGAGCATTAGTGATTATGAGGAACCTTTTTACCTTAGCCATAGTTAATGATGCTTTTAGGACAAGATATTAAGCCTAGAAGTACATCAAGGCCAGAACTGTGCTTAAAATTCTGGGCTTATGAGTTTCTGTTGGTTTATCTCTTTGAATAGTTGCTTTTCAATCTTATGATTTAACATCAATCAGTGGTATCATAGCCTTGTTTCACGAAGTATATAATTAATGGAATATATGCAGAAATGTAAAATGAAACCCAAAACCATACACACACATGCACACACACACACAGCCTCCAAACCAATCACCTAATCAGAAAATACATTTAAATCAAATTTATTTATTTTAGCACTGCTGGGGATAGAATCCTGGCCTTGCATACACTAAGCAAGTACTCTACCATTGAGCTACATCCCTAGTTCTAAATAAAATTTATTTTAATCGTCTTGAATTTGAAAATATTACTATTTTACAGTAATTTAGAAGTTATGATGACCAGTTTTGATAAATTAGGAGCATATAGTATTCCTATTTTGGAAGACCTATTTGGGGTTCAGAAGAGAAACATTAAAAAACAATGAGTTAAAAAAAAAAAAAACAATTAGTAGGGCTATGGTTGTGGCTCAGTTGGTAGAGTGCTTGCCTAGCATGTGTGAAGCACTGGGTTCGATCCTCAGCACCACATGAAAACTAAAAAAAAGGGCTGGGGAGATAGCTCAGTCGGTAGAGTGCTTGCCTTGCAAGCACAAGGTCCTGGGTTCGATCCCCAGCACCTCAAAAAAAACCAAAAACAAAAACAAAACTAAAATATTTAAAAAAAAAAAAAAAAAAAACCAATTAGTCATGGCTGGGCACAATGGTGCATGCCTATAATCCCAGCAGCTTGGGAGGCTGAGGCAGGAGGATTGTGGGCTCTAATTGTGAGCCAACCTCAGCAATTTAGCAAGGCCCTAAGCAACTCAGTGAGACCCTGTCTCTATATAAAATGTAAAAAAGGGCAGGGGATGTGACTCAGTGGTTAAGCACCCCTGGGTTTAATCCCTGGTACCAAGAACAACAAAAACAAAAAATTAGTCTTATAAAAGTAGAACACTCATCTGTCTAGTATTTATTTAGCAGTTGTTTCTTTAGCTCCTAAAATGTATCTGACAATATTCTAGGTACCCACTAAGATGTGTAAATCATGATCCCTGCCTTCCAGGAGCAACTCCTGGATGGTGGAAGATAATGTAAATAATAGAACAATGCAAGTAAGTGTAGGTAGGGCTTTATGTGAGTAATGGCAGTAAGAATAGAGAAGCTGGCAGATTTGAGACATTTCTGAGTATTTGTTGATGTATTGGTTTATGGAAGTTTAGAGAATGTGAACGCTAGAACTTCTATTCTGACAGATGAAGTAGGGGATGACACAAGGAGAGCATAAGTAGAATAGGTGTGTGGGGAAATCACGAAGAATTTTCTTTGGGAGGCTGTTGTAAGTGGGAGTTTGGGGTTGTAGAGAGAAAATGGAGTAAAAATAAAATTTAAGAGTGACTACATGAGAAGAATACTTGAGTTACAGTAACTGAGTGTGATAACCCAGGGAGAGGGTGCAAGTCAGATCTAAAGGAGACTAACGAGAGTGTGTGGAAGAATACTGATTTCATGTTGGGTAGAAAAGCAAGAGTCATTGAGAGATGGAGAAGGAATGATCTGAGAGGCAGCAGGGGACCCAGGAGTGAACAGAACTGCTGAGTGTCTAGGAGAAGTACAGGATGGTGTGGAGATGTCAAATAGGGTGCAAATTGAAGCTAACCCTTCGAATTTGTCAACTAGTGGATCACTAGTGAACTTCGAAAGATTTTCCATAGCAGGATAAAGCTGGGAGTTGATAGAGTGAAGACAGAGCAGACTGAGGAATGGAAGGTTAGAATGAGGGCTAGCATGGGAGGGGAGGGAGTCAGAGAACGCAGACCAGGGACGAAGCAATCGGTAGATGACAGGAAGGGGTATGGACTTTAGAAGGAGAGTTGTTGCTGTTTTTTCTGATACAGTAGCAAAGGAGGTAAGAATGACTTTTTCTAAGAAGTAATTTGGGAGGTCTTAGGAATATCATTTTACTAGGGTGCTACCATTTATTATTTTTTCCATGAATCAGGAAATAAGATTTTTAAAATTGAGAATAAGAAAAGTCTGGAGTTAAGGGGCATTAAGGTATATGGTAAAAGTTTTAAAAACTGCTTTGTGGAGTAGGAAATGGTAAATACTCCTTGGGTTCAGGCGGCATCAGAAGCTATCTGACTCCAAGGCAGTGCCATCTTTCTCCTGCAGCCCTTTGATTAGAGAAGAGTGGGGCATTGAGGGAAGTGTAGTCTTACTCAGTAGAGAGAAAAGATCTAGTGGAATAGAAGAGAGCTTAAGAGGCTAAAGGGCTGTGGAGGGATATTTTTGCAAGACAGTGATGAGAAGGGAAGTATGTGTTATAGTCAGATGGTTGGAGCCTCATAATAGGGGGATTTGGGAGTTGAAGTTGGAAGAGTAGTAGTTGGGAAGTGGTAGCATGGATCTTTATCAGTGTTTTCTTTCCTGGTTTAGATTGGATGGATGGAATGAAAGACTTCTGAGAGTATGTGTGTGTGTGCTCAAGAGAGACTAGTATGAGGGGATAAAGTCAACCAGTGAAAGCTCAGGTTTACTTACAGTGCTAGTATAGAGAGAAGTTTCTGAAAGAGGTTATTGATAATAAAATACTAGGAAAATATTAGAAGAGGTTATTAATAATAAAATTTTAGGAAAATATTTGAAGCTGATTTAGCAGGGAGAGAGCAGTGTATGGAACAAGACAGGTTAAGAGAGAGAGCAGAACTTGACCCCAAGTATTTAATTTGTAAACAGAATACATGACAAATTAGATATTATTATATATTGCACAAAGGTAGTCCACATGGGGCTGGGGAGATAGCTCAGTCGGTAGAGTGCTTGCCTTATAAGCACAAGGCCCTGGGTTTGATCCCAGCACCCCCCCCCCAAAAAAAAAAAAAAAAAAAAAAAGGTGGTCCACATCCCTACCAAGACATTTCACAACTTAAAAGAACATTTAGAATATGGATTTATTTTTAACCTAAAGAAGTCTTGTTAAAGCCTATATTTCTGATTTTGGGAATTCAGCCTCTTTACATTCTGTAGGATTTTTTTTTTCTTTTTGTTAATTGGAAGAAATATGAATACTAATATTTTTAAAAGGGTATTTAAAAAGTTTTAAATTACAGCAGCTTCACTTTCTTTTGCTAGGTAATTCAGTGAATTTTTATACATGTATTGATAGATTCTGTGGCCTCCTCTTCAGAGAGGGTACAGAATAATTCAACACCACAAATAGTTTCCTTGTGCCATTGTGTTGAATACATACTCTCCCCTACTGATAACTCTATTGAATCACTGATCTGTTCTGTATGCTGACATTTTTTGCCTTTTCTAGAATGTCATACAAATGGAGGTAGCCTGTCAAGAATGGATTCTTGCACCTAGCGTAAAGCGTTTGTAGTTTATCCATGTTGGTGTGTGTATCAGTAGTCATTCCTTTTTGTTTCTTAGTACTGAATTATTGTGTGTATATACCACAATTTATTTCATTCCCAGTCAAGGGAAATTTGGGCTCTTTCTGGTATTTGGTGATTCCAAACGAACAAAAAATTGCTGTAAGCATTTCATTTGCATTTTTTGTAAATATACATTTTTTTTTTCTATTTCACTTAAGTAAATACCTGGGAGTGGGATTTCTGGGTCATATGGTGAGTATATGTTTAACTTTGTAAGAAACTGCCAAACTATTTTCCAGAGTGGTAGTATCATTATATATTCCTATCAGCAGTGCATGAGAGTTCCTGTTGTTCAAGTACTCACCTGTACCTAGTATTGTTTGCATTCTTAATTTTAGTTGTCCTGATATGTTTGTAGTGGTATTTCATAATGGATTTTTTTTTTTGGGTGGGGGTGTGTACCAGGGATTGAATTTAGGGGCTAACCAGTGAGCCATATCATCAGCTCTTTTTATTTATTCGTTTTTTTTTTTTTTTTTTAATTTTGAAACAGGATCTCACTGAGTTGCTTAGGGCCTTACTAAGTTGCTGAGGCTAGCCTTGAATTTGTGATCTCCTTGCCTCAGACTCCCTAGTTGCTGGGATTACAGGCATGCACCACTGTGTCTGGCTTTCGTTATGGTTTTAATTTGCATTTCCTTAGTGACTAGTGATCTTTTTGCATGCTTACTTGCCATTATTTATATTTCTTTTTTGGTAAAGGGATTGATTTTATTTTTCCTTTTGCTGGGAATTGAACCCAGAGCTTTGCTCATGCTGGACAAGTGCTATCCCACTAAGCTATCCCCCAGCTCATAGAGATTGATTTATAAAAAATATGGTTATTTTTAGTTAATACATATTTATGGGATATGATGTGACATTTCAAAACATGCTTATAATGTGTAGTGATCAGATCAGGGTAATTGGCCTATCCATCACCTCAGATATTTGTCATTTTTTTTTTGTATTGGAAACATTCAAAATCATTTCTTCTACTATTTTGAAATATACAGTTAGTTGTCAACCAGGCATTAATTTTTTTGAAGATTATTTTTATTGAGTTTAAGTTTGAGAGTTCTTTTATGTATATGTGAATGTATATAAATGTGTATATAAGTGTGTGTATGTGTATATATATACATAAATAAATATAAATGTGTATAAAAGTGTGTGTATGTATGTGTGTATTTTTTCAATGATGGGGATGAACTCAAGGCCTTGCATACACTAAGCACTCAGTACTTTACCACTGAGCTATATTCCCAACCCTACATATTCTTTTTTTTTAATATTATTTTTTAGTTCTAGATGACACAATACCTTTATTTGATTTATTTATTTTTATGTGGTGCTGAGGATGGAACCCAGTGCCTCACATGTGCTAGGTAACTGCTCTACTACTGAGTCACAATCCCAGCCCCCAACCCTATATATTCTTGATATGAGTTCTTTGTGAGATGTAAAGTTTGCAAATATTTTCTGCCACTCTGTGGTTTATTCCCCAAGTCCCTTAACAGAGTCCTTTGCAGATCAAAAAGGTTCTTCTCTCCTTCGGGTCAAGTTCAATACTGCATATCAATTTTTTCTTTAATGGATAGTACTTTTAGTGTTGCAGATAAGAAGTCTTTGCTATAACCAAAATCATGAGGATTTTTTTCCCCTATTTTATTCTAAAAGTTGTATAGATTTACACTTAGGCCCACAGTTTATTTGGAGTTAATTTTTCTATATAGTGTAAGGTTTAGGTTGAGGCATAATTTTTGTTTGCATATGGATATCTGGTTGTTATGGCATTATTTGTTATAGAAGCTGTCATTTCTCCCTGAATTATATCTTTGTTGAAAATCAGTTGTTCATGTTTGTGTTGGTCCGTTTTAGAGACCCTCTCGTCTGTTTTCTTGACCTGTGTGTCTGTTCTTTCACCAGTACTACATTGTCTTGACTACTGTAGATTTATAGTCCATCTGAAAATCAGGTAATGTGAGTTCTCCAACTTTGTTCTTTTTCAAAATTCTTTTGGATTCTCTAGTTCCTTTACCTTTCCATATAAATTTTAGAATCTGCTTGTCTGATCTACAAAGAATACTGTTGGATTTTGTTTCAAATTGCATTAAATCTGGAGGTAATTTTGCCGTTAAATGTTATTTATTTAATCGGTAAGTTTTCTTTTATCTTCTTCATCAGAGTTTTATAGTTTTTATAATTTTTAATTTTAAATCTTTTACAGATTGGATTATGGAAATGGAAAGTGAAGAAGAAAAATGGGAGAAACTGGATGCAGAATTTGATCACTTTGTGGTAGATATGAAGCCCTTTGTTCTAAAATTACTCCACAGATCAGGTAAGACCGTGTTTGAAAACTAGATTCTTAAGATTCTTTTTTTCTTTATATTTAATCAAACCAGTGAACTATCAAAATGGAAAGCTGAAATCTTTTAGTACTAATTTTTGCTATTGACATAGGTTGTTTACATTGAGCTGTTCATGGGTAAATAAAAATTTAGTGACAGCGTTCTCTAAGATGTGAAAAGATGTTGTTGTGATACCACTTTTTATATGTCATGAAGAACGTTGATCTCTAAAGTTAGCCACAACTGTGTTTACCTCCTTCTGTGAAAATGCTTTCTCTTTCAGGAGACTACAGTTCACCTATCCTCTGACCCTTTTGTCTATGAGAGCAGAAAAGAATCTATTGGTCTTTTATGCTTACTGATTTTCTGAATAAAATCAAGTGCGAATGAATTTTTGTTGCTATTTTGTCCTTATTTCCCAGTCTGTTATTTCTAATTTTTGAATGAAGGCCTTGTCTCAAGTTAGAGAATTCTCAGATAATTTAAGGCATCAGAGAGCAATTGGAGTGAATTTGGGGGGCCCAGGAGATTCTCTCAGTTGTAGTAGGTACAAGGGTTGCATGTGAAGGTGAATCTGATTTGGTCGCTGTTGAGTGGAGGGTTTAGAGTAGGACTAAGAAACTATGGCTTTTACCCTTTCCAAGTTCCCTGTTCCCTGAGGTGTCTGAGTGAACTCTATATTCAAAGTGAGGAAATTGTTCAGTGTTAGATATTTATTCCAGGTACTGCACTGGGGGAGGGGAGTGTGTCATGAATTCTGCATTCTATGCCCACTGTCTTCCAGAGCCTGCAGCCTTTGCTAGTCCAGGGCAGCTTGACATGACCTTTCCTTGAATTTTGTTCCTGTACTTCCTTTCTTGCCTTGTTAACTTTTTCATTATTTCTCTGCTAGTCTTCAAATTAAGTTTTCATGTTCCATGGTTCATTCATGATTATTGAAATTAGTATTTATAATATTTCTATGTCTCATTTTCTGATGTTAATACTTACCTTTTGGCCTTTTTGTCTTTGATTTACTGATTAGGAAAAATTTGTACTAACATTTCCCATCAAGGGGCTGGGACTTAGCTCAGTGGTAGAGCATTTGCCTAGCCTATGTGAGGCACTGGGTTTGATCCTTAGCACCACATAAAAATAAATAAATAAAACAAAGGTATTGTGGCCATCTAAAACTAAACAAACAAACAAGAAAAACAAAAAACAAAAAATGGATTTGAGCAGGGTGCGGTTGGCACATGACTTGGGAGGCTGAAGCAGGAGGATCAGAAGTTTAAGACCAGCTTCTGCGACTTAGTGAGGCCCTGAGCAACTTAATGAGATCCTGTCTCAAAATAAAAAAAATGAAAAATGACTGGGGATGTGGCTCAGTGGTTAAGTGCCCTTGGGTTCAATCCCTGGTCTAAAAAAAGAAAAATGGATGAGATACATAGAATTGATTAATTATAATTTTTGTTCATGAACTATCATCAGTATTGGAACATTCATTGTCCTCTTTTAATTAATTAATTTTTTTTGGTACCGGGGATTGAACCCAGGGTCATTTAACCTCTGAACTATATCCTTAGACCTTTTTGATTTTTGTTTTAAGATAAAAGTTGCTCAGAACCTCACTAAGTTGCTGAGGATGACTTTGAACTTGCAGTCCTTGCAGTTGGCAATTTACTCAATGTATAACAAGCATGTGGGAAGTTATATCTCAGTCAAGAATTAGAAATTAATAATAGCTTACTTTTTCTTATAGTTAAAGTCTACTTTTGACAATGGTTTTCTCCATAATTTTAACCTACTGTGTATCATTGTCTTGTGTATAGGACACCTACAATTGTAAACCTATAAAGTTGTATAGGAAGTTTTATTGGAACTATCCTTTTTTTTTTACATGTAGTCAGTGACTACTTTCTTGGTGCAGTGGCTGAGTTCAGTAGTTATACCAAAAATCACCTGGCCTGAAAAACCTAAAGTTATTTACTATTTGAATCTTTACAAAAAAATTTTCTGGTCCTTGTGGACTAAAGCAGATGCATTATGGTCTTCATAATTAAATGTTGTATCTTCTGAAAAAATCAAATTTCTTATTTCTTTCTTATTTCTTTTGTATTTACAGAACGGCAGAGGTGCGCTCTTTGGATTAGAAAGCTGTGTGAACCTTCAGGAACAGGTGCAGGAATAATTGGCAGGAAGAATAGGAACCTGTATGCAAAACTGTTATTGCATATGCTTAAGCGAGGAGTGCTTGAAGGCCCTTTTACACACCGCCCTGAACCAGGGACACTGAAAACATTACCTTCATACATGGTAAGTATCGTTGACCAGAAGTGTATTAGTTTCATTTTTTCAAAAGCGCATGTAATTTTTCATCCGTTTGAGAATATTAGGTTATGTGTCTTAGTAACACATTAGTTAAAACTAATTTTTTCTCTCTGATTCAGTTTTTTCTACTTTTTGTAGAAAACAGGAATTTACCTATAATGGGAATAACCTTATTGATTCATTCAGTTGTATTCTACAATGTAGCTAAAAATGAATTAATTTTTAATATTGAGCTTTAATTTCCAACTGATTTTCATTGAATGGTAATGGTGACATTTTATATATTTCAGTAAATTCTAACTTACTAAACTCTTTCATAAATATCATTTTAAAATTTGTAAGAGGTTGGATTGAATGACTTCTATAAATTCCTTTCTGCTGTAATGCTGAAGTTTAGAAGTGATTTTCTATACTTCATTTAATTTCATTGTTATAATCACCTTTGTTACAATGCTTGATTGATAAATTGTCACTTCCTGTTGAAATATTCCTTAGTTTGTGTGGGATTTGAGTACTTTAGGAAGTCTTACAGGAGTATTAGGTAATTGGTAGTTGTGGTTAGGATATACACTTTTATTTTTTCATGAACTGTAAAATTCTTAGGTAGTGTAAGACTTATGTATATTTTACTAGTTCACTTAAGGCAAAATTTAGTTACAAGGCATGCTTCACACTAGAGGATAATTCTTGTTTTTGATTGAGAAATATCAAAAGTTTTAATAGTTTTATCCATTGTATGTTCAAGTAGAGCCATGCATTTTGCTCAAGCTCAATAGTTTTTGGGATAGTAGTTGTTTGACTTGATATTTGATCAGACATTAGCATGACGACAGTCATATTGCCCTCTTATCTGTGAGGGATACATTCCAAGAACTGCCCTCACCAGTGGATGTCTGAAACAGTGGATAACACCTTATACTAAATGACTAGTGTATATGGCGTGGATATGCCTGGAGGGACTTAATGGGATGGATGGTGTGAGATTTCATTATATACTCAAATACAATTTAAAACTTGTTAATTTCTGAAATTTTCCATTTAATGTTTTGGGGCCATAGTTGACTGTAACTAAAACCATGCAAAGTGAAACTGTGATTAAGAGGGGACTGCTGTATCCCATTTAAAGAGAAGTTGTTATGCATTTCTGATTTGGGATAGAGAGTCATGTGTCACTTTTCCCTAGAATATAGCCTCTTGAAGATTTTCCACGTAGGATTGGCAGAATTGTTGCAGAGATATCTAGTCAGTGAAGTTTTATTTAGAAATTTGTCTTGCAGCCTGGTTAATTTGAAGAGAAACAGATGGGCTAATGTCATTCTCGTGACTAGAGTAGCACATTTTATGAAGCACATTGATGTTAAGATATGAATGTATGGTGTCCTGTTTTCCCATTCACATTCAGTTTCATGGAGTCTTAAGGCAGAACTTTATTTTACAAATAAAATAATGAGTAGGACTAGGGACCAACTAGTTAGTAGTGTGGCTAGAACTAAGTCCCAGGTCTCTCACTCTCTTGCTCACACCTCATCACGGGATTCCTAATTTTAATTTCTGGTTTGATTGCGGTTTCTCTACCCACTGAGTGTGTGCATGTGTGTGCAAAACAGTTAATGGTCACAGAAAGAAATAGGGTAGCACATGATTTAAAAATTACTTTGTATTTAACTCTTCATAAAGCTGATATCACTTGTTATATAATTATCAGATCATTCTGTTCTTGTTTCTTAGATTTTTTAATACAGCAGAGCATAACTGAAATATAAAGATGTTATCCATTTTATTTAATATTTTGTAATTTGTGCATTGTGATACTTTTTATATATTTATATGTAATCAATTTTAAGTTGAGTATTTGAAAGACTATTATCCAACTTGAAACTTGATGGAATTTTTAAGTGTTTCTTTAGAGTACATTTTGAAAGGATGACTTCTCTAATTTTTAAAAATCAGTCCATCTATTTTGACGAGCCAAATCCAGCACAAGCAAAAAGTTCAAGCCCAGAAAGGTTACCTCAGTGGGTGATGGGTGAACTGGGGACAAGTGAACACAAATTAAGTGAATCATGGAAACTTTCTTCTGGCGAAGATAGCACTTTGGTGCTGTCACCAACTGACACCCACAGGTAAGTTAAGAAAGTGGGATTTTGAATGTTTTTTATTTTTCAATCTGTCCTTGAAACTGGTTCATATATTGAATTTTTCCTTTTTTTTTTAATAAATTGTTTTGCTTTGTCTTTCTGCTCAAGTTGAGTGCTGTGAGTCGATGTCGTATAGGCAAAATAACAGTTTTGCTTTTCCATTTACTATGTACTTAAGATTATTTTATATTTTTAGCTACTTTTATGGGTATCTGTTAACTTCATTTATTTTCATTGCTTGGAAAGTGGTGCCTGAGAATCTTTAAATAACTCAAATGTGCTTTTTTCCTTTATGACAAGAGTTAGTTAAGAACATCAGTGATTTCAACAGAATGACACCTTGCAGATCCATCTTGGAACTTCTTGAATATCCTTTTCCCCCATTGAAGAGTATTTGTTTTTATTTAATAAAATAAAACGTAAACATAAACCTCATTAAACTGTGCTTTCTTACTAGAGTTTAAAGCTTAAATAGAACTTTTAGCGCAAATAAGACTAAACTTCCAATAGTACTTCAGCTAACTTCCATGTTTACTGCCATTACTGCTTTGGTATAATTTTTGGCTATTAAGAAGAATAGATTTAAATTTGGGCTTTTATCCTGTTCTTATTTTCCCTATTGGCATTGTTCCCTGAAATGTTAGAATATTAGATAGTGTCAGTTGACCTGTACCCTATTTCATTCTCACCACTCTCTTGGTAATTTTAATTTTAGGAATTTGTTTCTGTTCTTGAAACAAGAAGGAATCTTTCTGTTTCTTGTTCTGTTCTGAACAAGAAGGAATCTTTCTTGTTCACTATAGTATTTTTTGGTTTACTTCTTAATCAGATACAGAAATGTTATTAGCAGATTTTAGTTTCTCCATAGTTGGTGTGATCTTGTTATGTATTTTTCAGACATAAGATGATAGTAGAAAGAGCAGATAAACACAGAGCATGCAATATACTCCATGAAATTATTTTATTAGAAAGGAGAAACAAATTAAAATGGAAAGGCAGTGTTGAAAAGGTGATAAAATTAAGGACATGTTAGGAAGAGTAAGAGGAAATGAATAGAAAATTTTAAAGGAAGTGGTATTAAATACTTATTTTAAAATCCATAGATAATTAAAATTAGAAGAGGTATGATTTTTGTTAGCCTGATAGGCAGGTAAATGGGCATGTAAAGAGATTGTGGCCTATAAATAAAGAAAAATACCATTCTTAATTTGGCTGCAGAATCCATCCATTGTTTGCCAAAATATTTGCCCAAAGTCCAACTAAATTCTACGTTCCTTTCTAGGGTGTGATGAACATGTAGTTTATAGTATAAAGGTGGACTGAACTTGGTAATTGTGTCTTTGAGCTTAGACCAGAGGTTGAGAATTGATAATCTACCTGAACTCAATTAACTATTTGGGAAGATTTGTTTTGTTTGGCTTACACATTGTTTTTAAAGATTTTTCAGAGAATTGTCAAAGTTAACAATTGGGAAATTTCATATCAAAATCCAATTTTCTGGTTCCTCTTAAAAAACATGAAACCTGGTAATCTTTCCAGAAGATACCCCTAGATCCCCTAGATTAGATAATACTTGGTTATTCCCTTGATGTGGTATGTCTTCACTCTTTCCTGCTAGTTCCAGACACTGAATTTGATGTTAATTGCTTCCATTAGTGAGCTTGCATTTTCTTCTTAAAGTAGATTTAAAAGGAACATGAAGTGTTATTTCTCTATTTTAATATTCTATCAAAAGTGCAAATAATAAAGAAGAGGGATCATATAATTCAAAAGGGGAGGAGACTTGACTGTGTAGAAGTGAATAGTATCCTCACATTTGGAAGCATAATCCCTCATTTGTTACCTGTTTAAGTCCTACTGACGTTTGATTTAGATAAATGGAGGAGAGAGTGTGGATAAATTCACTGTGTTGATTATGTGTAGTCATGGAAATACTTGCAGAGTTTGAAGTGTACGTAAGAGAAGGTTCAGAATAGGACAGACTTGAGATTTCCAGGAGTCCAGGTGAATGGACATTTTCTCTCTTGGATAAAGTTTGAGAAAATACACTGAGAATATTCTTTAATTATTACTCAGTAACTTTTCTGGAAAATGAAACCATAGTAAAATCCCCACATTTTAAACAAATAATTTCTCTTTGTTGGTCACCTATAATTAAATGTCATTTTAATGCAAAAGAATTACTTGAGTATGAGGCAATATCATTTATATAAAGAGTAATTAATGGGAAAAGCAGTCAGTCTTATGGTTCTGTTTAGTACCATCCATTCTTCAGATATCACAACTTCAAAAAACCCTATGTGATAGCCCATATAGCTTAGGTGATCCTCTTACTTACTCCTGTAGCACTCTGTGCTTCCTCTTGCACTCATCACATGAGCAAAGGTTCAATATCTGTCCTTTGTGCTAGATTGTAATTTCTTGAGATAGGATTGGTATTTTTCCTGTTTGCACTATATTTTCAGCTCCCAGCACTGGGTGGGAACACGTTAGGAATTCCATAAGTATTTATGTTTGGTGGGTTTATGCATGCATGAACGAATGGATTGTGTTAGGCACTGCCACATATTTAATCAGTAAAAAGACCCTTTGAGATAGGTATATTATGGAATTTTGTCCAAAAGGATGTTTCATTCAACTTTTAGGAAATGTTGGGGGAAGAAGAAATTTTAGACAACATTGAAGGGAGTGTAGATACATGCAACAGAGGTGCCTCTTACACTGTGAGGAATGTAGTAGAAGGAGCTGGAAAGGACACCCTGGACTATCACTCTGCTCAAATGTCAGGCTATCACTAAGGCTAATGGTCATTTAGGACTGCCAAAACAAAACTCAGTGTATCTTATGTTTATTTTAATTTAATAAGTGTAATTTGATATAAAATTTTAATCCACATGTATACTGTTTAAGAGATATTTGTAGTTCTATATACATGAAGTCATTTAAAAAATAAAACTGACATTTATTTTAGCTAGTCAGCAAAATTGATTTTAAGGCCAAATATATAATGTGCAATATCAGATCAGATGTGGTGGGGAATAGTTTATTGATGCTTCTGTCTGCACATTTTATTTTAAAGTTGTTCCTTTACTCCGAGTGGTCATACTGTGCTAATGAAAAAGTTAGTATCTGCTAATGTTGACCTAATACATCTAATCAGTTCTGTAAAAAATTGTTTTAAAAAGTTTAAGAGGCTTATAATATTTGACACATGTATGTTTTTATAGTGAATAATTTATTGTTACTTAGAACTGAAGTTTAATGCTGCCTCATAAATTTTACAACCACTTCAACTTGTCCTTTGAAAAACCTCTTTAATCTTAAAAGATTTTTCCCCCTTAGTGTTTCTTTTTTGATCACTTTATAAAATCCTGCTTTACTTAGACCTTTTTGTATGTGAAGTATTTCTAATGGCATTTTAGATTATGCTGTTTGTGCCCTAGCCTTTTTATATTATTAAAGATGCAGAGTCCTTTTGAAGCTTTTTTGTTAGGGCTATTCATCTCCTATTCAGTGGAGATGGCATCTTTCCTTTACCTTTATCCTTCCTGTAGGATGTGGTAGTGGCCTCGTTCCACATGCTTTAAAAGTATTATGAGGTCATAATCTGTCTGTCTTATCATGCTTTCTTTTTTTTTTTCACAAATACACATCATATACTAGTATACTTGGCATTTCACACCAAATAGCTTTAACACAGCTAGTCCTGTCCTCATTGTCTTTGTTTTCTTTTTCTTATTTTTTATACATTTTTTACCCATATATTCTTTTAGAATGTATTCTTCTAGAAGAACCACTGGTCCAAATTTCATTGCTCTTTTCTTATAATTCTGTTTTTGCATTTTTATGTCAAATACCTGGCTCTTTTCTTGACAAAGAAATACTTCAGTTATATTTGGCTTTGGAGCATGACTTTATAAAATGTCTCTACAGAGATCATAGACTTAGATCTTACCCATGTAGAGTTTGGTTAATTTCACTTACTTCTGCTGTCATGAGCTAATGTCAATATGTGTTACCTTTCTGGTCATTCAGATGCTTACCCCTGACTGAAATCCAGTCCAGGCCTTGTCTTTGTAGTAGGCAGACTTTAAGTTTGCCCCATGATCCTCCTCCTGGTGTTTCTTATGTAATTCCCTCCCCTCAAGTGTGGGTAGGACCTGCGACTTGCTTCTAACTAATGGACTATGGAAATGATGATGAGATGTCACTCCTGTGATTACATTATGTTTTATAAAACTCCATCTTGCTAGCAGACTTATTCTAGAGTTTTTCTGTCATTCCCTTTGTGGACTGTGAAGAAGTGGCTGCCGTGAATCATATAGCCATAAGGGAATGAATGCTGCTGACAACCATGCAAGTAGGGAAGTGGATCTTTCCCTAGTTGAGCCTCCAGCTGAGAACCCAGCTCTGGTCAAATCGTGATTGCAGCCATATGTAATCCTAAGCAGAGGACCTAGCTCAGCTGTGCCTGGACTTATGACCCACAGAAACGAGAAAATATATGGTTGTTGTTTAAAGCTGTTAAGTTTGTAATAATTTGTTATGCAGCAGTAGATGACCAGTACAGTATTTATCTTCATTTTAGGTTATGCAATCTATATATAAAGCATGCTTGTTATAAAAACTTAATTGTAGAAATATGTAAAAAGTCAAAGCTTTTCTGTGTTCTTCTTTTCCTACTTTCCTCATGAGGGGCAATCACTGTCAACACTTTGATTCATATTCTATACTAGACAGTCAACACCTACACCTGTATAATTAAAAAATTATGAATTGACTTATACCGTATGTTCTGTTCTGTGACTTTCCTTTTTTTCACTTAACTATATCTTGAACTTTCGTCATGTTATCTGTGGAGTTTTTTTAAACTTATAGATAATACTGTATACTGTGGATATACTCTAACCTGTCTCTATTGCTTTCAGTTCTTTATTGTTATAAAGAGTGCCTTTGTTAATATCCTAGTATGTCTATCATTTTGCACCTTATATTAAAATGTACCAAGGATTTATTTTAATCAGATATGGCAAGATGACAGATATGGAGACAACTGCCTTTGAAAAAAAAGTTTATTACTCCATTAGTAAGAGTAAAGGGTGGGGCTGGGGTTTTAACTAGTGGTAGAGTGCTTGCCTTGCACGTGTGAGGCATTGGCTCGATCCTCAGCACCACATAAAAGTAAATAAATAAAATAAAGGTCTAAAAAGCAAAAAGAGTAAAGGGCATGCCATGCCATGCCATACGGGGCTACGTGGGGGAAGCAACAGGCTTGGTTAGGTGGCAGAGGAGCAAGGGGAATGCATAGTGAGAGCCTTTTATTACTGGAGTGGGGAGAAGTAGTTCAGTGCAATGACCTCTCTGGGGTAGGAAGTGAAACACAGATGTTGGGGTTTGTGGTTAGAGGGTTTAAAATATATGATTTCCACATGTCCATGAAAAGATAGGGATGGTATGGATGTAAGTAACTTTGGCTATTAGTTTGGACCATTTTTTCAGGATGCCAGTCCATCGATTACAGTATCAAGAATGATTATTACACACCCACATGTGTTTTGGGTTGTTATGGATTCCTAGATGTTGGTGGTATTTTTAGTTTATCCAGCATCTTTTGCTGTGGTAGAAAAATCTATGTGGGCTGCTATGATGAGACCCGTAAGATACGTAGGGCTTAAAAGAAATACATAAAGCATAGTGAACTCCATTTATGTGTGTAAGTGTATTTTAAATAGGCTATATGGACACATATATGTGTGTGGAATATTTCTGGGTGTCACACTAACTGTTAAATATGGTTACTTTTAGTGAGTGAGACCAGTCTGGAGTGTGGAGATAAAAATATTCTTTTTGTATATGTGTGTATGTTATTTTTAGTAATCACACACTTGTTTTTTAGTAAATACCATTACATTGCTTACTAAAATACCATCTTGTTAAAATGTTGTGTCACACATTATCAATATTAGTGATGCATAGTAATATAATCATATATATATATTTAAATAAGAATGAAAAATCATCAGTAAATATTCTAAATGCGTGAATTCCACTTGTTTCTATTTGTTAAAGCCGAAACCAAGTGAGGGGAGTTGTCCAGTTCATGGAGCTCTTACTGTTTTTAGGCATTATTCTAAACCTCCTCTCAACTATGTGACTTGATCTTCACGATCCTGGGAGGTTGGCGTCGTTGCCCTTTTGTGTTTGTAAAGGAGGTAACAGCTTCAGGAAGACCAAGTGATTTTTAAGTAATGGACTCAGTATTACAATGCAGGTTTATGATTTTCCTTCTAGTATGCCATGTATGTATAAGGACTTTATGTAAAAAATATGGAAATTTCATTCTTATCTATTTTTCCCTCTCCTTGTGCTACCTCAGCAATCCTAGGCTATGCCTTTGTTCTAGGATATTTCTAGGTTGAGTTGAAATGAGGCAGTTTGCCTTTGTTCAAATTCTACTTCTAACACTTGGCAACCTCCTGTCCTCAGGCAAGTTACCTAATTTTTCTAAACCCCAGATCATCATTTGTAGAAGAAAGTTTTAAGGACTAAGTAAAATAATTCACGTGGAGCCTCTGGCACAGAACCCCTGGGGGTTAGCTGCTGCTACTGCCACCATCGCTGACATGGTGATCACTGTTCTAATAGTCCACTCTGGGCTTGGTGGTGAGATTGTGTGATCTTTCTTTTGATTCCCTAATTGTCTCATCCTAAGAATATAATCTTAAGATCCTTTGATCATTAAATATTTTCAGGTACTAAGAATCAATTTGTGTTCCCCAAGAAAAGTAAATTAATACCTCTGCAGATTCTCATTGTAATACTGCTCACTCTCAGAAGGGTGGTAATAGTATTTCAAAAGAGAATTTGTAAGAATGTTTATTTAAATAACATAACATTTAGTTTTTTTAGAGTGGCAGTAACACAGAGTGACCGACCCCATTTTTTTATATTTTTTCATAGCCTACGTTAGAAGCTGCCTAGGTAATATTTAGACTTTGTTTCATGACGTGTCTGTACTATTTTCATGTGCTGTATTCCAAAGAACAGAAAGTTAATAGATTGCATTCTTGTCATACAAGTCTGTGAAAAACATTTTGAAGCTTTTTTTCCGTGGCTTGTGATTATTTTCAGTGAAATATGATGTGATCTGATAGTTTATCTCCAAACTACAATTAGGTTCTGGGATAGGAAAAGATGAAGAAAAATTATTTAATAACGTAATTTTTAATTGAAACTTTGATTCAAAGGTAGGAGTCAAAGAGAGTGAAGAAGAGTAATGTTGAATCAACCCTGGCCTTTAAACATTGCTTCACCTGTGAAGAAATACATTGCTTCTGCTAATTTTAGAGGAGTTTATTGATGCATAAACAAGACATTTATCTAAATTTATTTAGATACCATTTTATAATGAGTGGTCTTCCAGATTACTTAACCATTTTAAGAATGTACAAACAAAATTATTATTAATTATATGTTACTTTTTAGCATATCTGATTTAGGCTAATTTTATATAAATTTGATCTTTTAACATATTAGATCATCTAAATAATGAATTATTTTATGCCTATAAGAAAGGATTTATAGAATAATTGCCCTATTTTAAGTGATTGTAGAGGACTACAGTAGTCTTTGCACTTTGCTTTGATGAGATTTTTCTATAGGTTATTTGATGCTGGTTTTTGGTTTGGAATGAAGAATCTAGTCATACTTATATCATTGTGGAATATGTTATTTGCTTTACCGTGATCCTCTTTATGATGTGATTTTCCAGGAATGCATTGTAGCATAAAGTTGGTATTCTGTATGTTCTTTAAAAAGATCTCCCAAGACAGTGAATTTTTAATTTTCTGTGCAGTGTAGTACCATAGCCAGCAGATGGTGATCAAGTCTAATGAAATCTGCTTGTGGTTGACTATGTTGATTTATGTAAAAAAAAAACATTCTGTTTTAAAAATATTGATTTTGTTCAGTCTGTGTACTCTGTTAAACTCTATTATGTGTTATATGTAAACAACACTAATACAATAAATAGTTTCTGCTCCTGAAATCATTGGATATATTTGTCACGGAGCCAATCAGTACCTTTCTTTCTTGGGTCATCTTCATGTCTGTCAGCATAGTTAGGATTGCACATAGTAAAACGTCCTTAAACGTTATTCACCAAAATTATATTCATTTCATTTTAAAATTTCCCTGATGTTTGAGCAAAGAAGTATTTTACAGCAGCACTAATAGGACTTGCTGTGATAATTGGTCTGTAGCTGTGTTCTTTGGTACAGTAGCTACTAGTCACACGTGACTATTGTGCACTTGCAATGTGGTTGATGTGGTCAAGGAACAAAATTTTTCACTCTGTTGATTTAAATAGTCACATGTGGTTAGTAGTCACTATATTGGGCCACTAGTGCAGTCTAGATCTCAGTCTTCTGATGGGCCATTGTAAACCTGACCTGCTAGATGGAAAACTGAGGCCTCTTCTCTGTCTAGATGAGAAGATGTGGTGGTGATGGAGCTAGGAGTGAAGCATTAGTGCATATAAACTGGCTGTGCTACGGGGAGACCTCTTCTGTGTGTTTCTGTGCAGTTCATGGCATCTCTTTTTTGATGGTGATCATCCCTGAGCAAAGTTTGGTTGCTCTTCTGTTGATTAGTGTTGGGTTTGGAAGGCTCTCTCCCTAACAGAAAGCATACTGTTCATCTTTTTCATCGGAAATAAACCTGATTAGTTTGTTACATTTGATATTCTTTTTGAAAGACATTTAATCTTGAGCTCAGGATAGAAGACCGCTACACAAACAAGAAGTAAAACTGCTTTGTATGGTACCAAATAAAATATGACATTCACACACTAATCAAACCACTTGACTCCTCATTAATTCTCAATATTAATGTGCTAATTAAATATCACTGTAGGTATTTACCAAAGCAAGACCAAGTGGCAGCAATTTTGTAATCAAGATGGAATAGTTATGAAAATAATGACTCCGCATCATTTCTTTTAGGCATATTTTTTTCCCCCAGAAGTCAGATTTTTGACAAATTTAGTCACATTTTTCTTTTTCTTTCTTTTTTACAAAATGACTAAGGCTTTTTAATAGCATCTTTTTTATTTCACAAGCAGATTTTGTTGTCAGATAATACTAAACAGTTTTCATTGTTCTTTTATTAACAAAATAAGATGACAGTAAGTAGAATATTAAGTGTTAAAAGCCAGAGAGATATTGATAAATGTTGATTTCAAGGTGTGACTATTATTTTTATTTTTAGAATCAAATGTGTTTTCAAGTAGGTAATTAGAAATATGAAATCTTAAAATGTTTATAGGTATTAGGTCATTTTTTAGTTTTGCTAAGCATCTCATTGTTTAAAAAATTTGGTATCGTTCCTCTTTATTGACTAATATTAGGGCCTCTGATTTATAGTAAGGATATATAACTTATTATATTTATCACATTGAAACCAGAGTTTGAGATTAAACTAGATTCTCTAGCATCTCATTTTTTTCATTTAATATTTATTTCTAATAAAGTTCCCCTTCTTAAGGGAAAAATTAAGATAAATATGTTGTGGATCATGAGAATTACTTTTTTAAGTTTTGATACTTTACTGATATTAAAAATCATTGCTATTTATCTTTGTCTTTCACAAAAATATTTAGCAATTATACCCAAGGAATACTATTTTGAAGATGGTATATAATAGTATTACTGGTTATTCATATAAATAAAAAGACATAAAAATAAAAAGTTAAGCACAAGACTGTAATCCCAGTGAATATATCACAATTTATATACATTAATTCTACTGTTGTTGAACTTTTGGATTGCTTCCAGTTTTTGTCTATTACAAATAATTCTGTGAACATTCTTTTGCATACCTTTTAGTGCACATATGCCCACCTTTTTTAAAAAGTTGACTTAGAAGTGTAATTACAGTAGACACTGCTGTAGAGTTTTCCAAGGTGGGTAGGCTAATTGACATTTCCACTAGCAGAATTTGAAAGTTCCTATGGCTCCCTTTTCTTGCCAGTACTTGTGTTGTTAGTGTCTTTTAATTTTAGTAATTCTGGTATGGTGGATGTGTACTTTCAATTTTACATTTTCTTTCATGACTAATGATTTTCAGCATGTTTTTATTCCTACTTGACCATTTGAATCTCTGACTTTGTGATGTTCCTATTTAAGTCCTTGACCATTATTTTCTATGCATAAAAATGTTGTCTTTTTTCTTTGCTGATTTGTCTTTATATATTCTGAATAACAATTCTTTGTTGAATATATGTTTTGCAAATACTTTTCTCTCCCTCTGTATCTTGCATTTTCAATTTCATTGGGATCTTACTCCACTTTATGTTAGTGTGATAGAATACCAGACACAAGGTAGTATGTAATGAACAGAACTTACGCCTCATAAATCTGTAGGCTAGGAAGTCTAATATCAGGCTGCTGGCATCTTGCAAGGGTCTTCTTTCTACTTCATCCCATGGTGCAAGGTGAGGCTGAGAAGTGAGAATGAGAGTGAGAGAAGAGGGCAAGCCAACTAGGCAGAGGGGGAATTTACCATTTTATAGTGAACCCATTCCCACTACCGCAACATTAATCCGTTCTTGTGGATCATGGTCTAATTACCTGCTGAAGGTCCCCCCTCTTAATACTGTTACCATGACAATTAAATTTTAACATGGGTTTTGGAGGGGACAAATATCCAAACTATCTGTTGAAATTATTAATTATAATATAGTTTTTTTGTGTTGTCTCTGTTGGTGTGTGTGTGTTTTATGGGTGTTTGGAATTTTTTCTCTTGCTTATCCTAAGATCATGGAGGTAATCTGTGTTTTTTTCTAGTAACCTCATTTCACCTTTCTAATTTAGGTATATGGTATATCTGGAATTGATTTTTCTGTATGAAGTGAGGTAGGGGTCAAGGCTAGGTTCATCTCCTCTGTCCCCCTGCTCCCCCAGCGAATATCCATTTGATTCTTTCCCCACTGCTATGCTTGGCACCATTATTGTACACCAGGAAATCTTATTTGTATAGGCTTGTTTCTGGTCTCTAGTTTCTTCATTGGTCTGTTATCTATATCTGTTACTACCATACTGTCTTAATTACTATAACTTTGAAATAAATACTGATTTTTAGTAGTATAGCATAGGCCCTTCCTGAGCCCCAGGCAAGTAATGATCTCCTTTTTGTGTTCGTATTTATATATTTTCATTTTCTAAAAATTTTATAAGTGGGATCATAAGACATGTAGTCCTATGTGTCTGGTTTTCACTCAACATATTCTTTTGAAGTTCATATATATCAGTAGTTAATTCCTTTTGTTTCTGAGTGGAATTTCATAGATGAATATAACATATTTTGTATATCCATTTACCAGTAGATATTTGTTTTGTTTTCTATTATGAGTATTCCTACTGTGGATTTGTGTGTGTATGTGTGTACATGTGTACACTGTGGATTTAACTCAGAACTTAATGTGTACTAAATATGTGCACTACTACTGAACTGTACCCCATCTGCTATGGAAATTCTTTACAAGTTCTTGACTGACCATTTTTTCTTTTCATTTCTCTTGGGTAGATATCTAGAAGTGGGTTATGTTTTTAAGTGTATTTCATTTTTTTTTTTTTTTTTTTTTTTGTGGTGCTGGTGATTGAACCCAGGGCCTCATGCACGATAAGTGAGCACTATACCACTGTGCCATGTCCCCAGCCCTTTAAGTATATTTTTAACTTAAAAAATTTTAAACTGTTTTCCCAACGGGCTCCTTTTAATTTCATACCATCTCTTTTTCAGTCCAAGATGTTAGAGATTTTGTTAATATAAGAAAAGTACAAAAGGAGGTGGGATAAAACTAAAAGCAAAATGACAGACTAAATCTTAGAACCAGGGGTTGGGGATTTAGCTCAGTGGTAGAGCACTTGCCTAGCATGTGCAAGGCCCTCAGTTCAGTCCTTGACTCTGAAAATTTTCTCTAGTGGTTGAAAAATTATATTTTTTTCTGACTTCATTGGAATTGAATAAGAAATCAACAATAATGGTTAACCCAGAAAAACCCTCAAAGGTTTGTAAGTTAAGAAAATTCACTTTGGTATAACCCATGGGTCAAGGAAGAAATTAGAAGAGAATTTAGAAAATATTTTGAACCAAATGATTAAAACAAAACAAAACAAAACAAAACAAAAAAACACCAAAAACAAAATTTGTGGGACACACTAAAATGGTTAAAAAGTTTTTAGTCCCTTTTTAGGAAAGAAGAAAGATCTAAAATGAATGCTCAAAGCCTTTTTTTTTTTTTTTTTTTTTTTTTTTTGCGGTGCTGGGGATTGAACCTAGGGCTTTGTGCTTGCAAGGCAAGCACTCTGCCAACTGAGCTATATCCCCAGCCCTCAAAGCCTTTTGAAGCTTGAAAAATAAGACCTAAGTGAACACAATGGCAGTAGAAGAAGAAAAGAAAATAGAAGTAGAAATCAATATAACAGAAAACAATAGAGGAAAATCAATGGAACCCAACACTGATTTTTTGAAAGATAAATGAAGTTGATAAACTCTAGTTGAATTGATCAAGTAAAAAAGAGAAAAACATGGAAAAATAAGAAAACTTGTGGTTTAGGTTTATAACTCCACTTTTTGTTTTAACTGTAAAACAAATTTAATAAGATGCATAAAATAATTGTAAACATATGTAATGGGTGCACAACATTAATAGAGGAGGAGGAGGAGGAGCTATAAAGAAGTAGAGAAGTAGAGGTTTTGCTTATCATTGTGATTGATTTTAAAATAGATTATTGTAACTTAGAGAATTTTAAGTTTCATCTTGGAGTAATTACAGAATGTTTATAGAATATACACAAAGGCAATGAGAAAGAAATTAAAACATCACTACAAAAATTAAACATAAAGGAATACAGTAAGGGAGGAAATAAGTAGGACTAAGGTAGAAGCCATCTAGGAAACAACAACAATAATAAAACAAAGTGACCATAGTAAGTCCTTCCCTACCAGTAATTACTTTAAATGTAAATGAGCTGAACTTCCCTGATTCGAAGACATAGATTGGTATTATGTATTAAAACAACAACAACAGGATCCATTTGTGTGCTGTCTATGAGAGACTTTATATCTGAGGACATGCAAGATTGAACATGAAAGAATGGAAGATGATATACTATGCAAGTATAGAGTAACTCAGAGAGCAGGGGTGACTAATATCAGACGAAATGAAACTTAAGTACAAAAACTTAAAAAGAAATGAAGCACATTGTATAATTATGAATGGATGAATTTAGTAGGAAGAACAATTATTAACATATATGCATCAAACATCAGAACTCCTACATACATGAAGTAAACAGTTGAAGGAGAAAATAGAGTTCTATAATAATATTCTGGGACTTTAGTACCCCATTCTTAAAAATAGATAGAATAACTAGACAAAGATCAATCAAGAAACAGAAAACATGAAGCTTGGTGCTGTGGTGCACAACAGTAATCCCAGCTACTCAGGAATTGAGGCAGGAGATCATAGGTTAGAGGTCAACCTGGTCAACTTAGCAAGACCCTTTCTCAAAATATGAAACAAAAAAGGGCTGAGTGGCAGAGCACTTGCTAGTGTGCATGAGTCCCTGGTTCAATCTGCAGTATGAAAAAATAAGAATAAATTTTTTAAAAAGGAAAGGCATGGATCATATGAACAACACTGTGGACCAGTTTGACTTAACAGTTGTCAACAGAACACTGTAGCCAGCAATAGTGGAATATACAGTTCTCTGAAGTGCATGTGGAACATTCTTTAGGGTATGCCACACATTAGGCCACAGAACAAATCAGTACTTGTAAGAAAATCAAAATAATATAAAAAGTATCTTTTCTTATCCCAAAGGAGAGATATTAGAAATCAACAGAAGGACTCGTGGAAAATCCACAAAAATGTAAATGTTAACAAACTCAAATAGCTGATAGATCAAAGAAGAAATCACAAAGGAAATTAGAAAATATTTGAGACCAATGAAAACAAAAAATACAACATAGCAAAATTAAGGAATGCAGTGACAACAGTGCAAACAGGAATTAATTTTTTTTTGTTGTAAGTGCTTATATTAAAAGACAAGAAAAGTCTCCATTTAAGAATCTAATATCTTACATCTTAAGGAAGCAGAAAAAGAAGAACACACTAAACCTAAAACTTAGAGGATAGAAAGAATAAAGATTAGAGCAGAGCTAGACAAAATAGGGAGTAGAAAAACAATAGAGAAAATCAATAAAACCTACCAAGTGTGTTTTTTGTTTTTTTTTTTTTTTGAAAAGACCAACAAACAGACCAACAAGGACTAAGAGAAAAGAGTACACTCAAGTAATTCAGAAATGAAGGAGGGGATGTTACAACTAATTTGACAGAAATAAAATGGATTTTCAGAGAGTTTATGAACAATTGTATGTTAATGTATTGACTAACCTAGATAATATGGAAAAATTTCTCAAAACAGCCTACCAAGATTAAATTATGAAAAAATAAGAAATCTGAACTGGTCTATAATTAGAAGATGAAATTGATAATCAAAAACCTCTTAACAACAAAAATGTCCAGAACCAGGTGGCTTTACTAGTGAAGGATAATACTTAATCCTTCCTTAAACGTTTCCAAATAATTAAAGACGGAGGAACACTTCTCAGTTCATTGTGTGAGACCAGCATTAAGTTGATATTATAGCCAGACAAGGATAAAACAATAAAGGAAAACTACAGGCCAACACCCTGATGAATATTGATGCAAAACTAAATTCAGCAACAAATTAGAAGACTTGTATATCATGACCAAATGGGATTGTTTTCCTGGAATGCAAGGATAGTTTGATGTATGAAAGTCAATAAATATGATATACCACATTAACAATATGACAGGACAGGATCTCACACAATCATCTTAGTTGATGCAGGAAACTCACTTGACAAAATTTATCAATCTTTGATTTTAAAAAATTTAGAAGGAAACTACCACAACATAAAAAAGGCCACATAAGCCAACATCATTTTGGTGAAAGATTAAAAGCTTTTCCACTCAGATCAGGAATAAGATAGTCTGTTTTTACATGTGTATTCAACATAACACTAGAAGTCCTAACTAGAGCTATTGACAAGACAAAGAAATAATAGGCATCGAAAGTGGAAATAAGTAAAGTTGTCTTTATTCACAAACAACATGATCCTATATATAAAAAGCCCTAAGGATGAAAAGCATTCAGCCTGTTTGCAAGATACAAAATCAGCACACAAAAACTTGTTGCATATTAATATGCTAACAGTGAACAATCTAAAAAGGAAATTAAGAACACAATAATGTTTTCAATAGCATCAAAAAGAATAAATTACTTAGAATAAACTTACCCAAGGAGATAAAAGACTTGTACACCAAAATCTACAAATCTTCCTGAAAGAATTAAAAAGATACCAATAAATTGAAAGTATCCTGGGTTCAAGAATTGGAAGACTTAATATTTTACAGATGTTAATACTACACAAGATGATCTACAAATGCAATACAATCCCTATCAATATCCCAATGATATTGATTAGGATCAGACTTCCTTAACAGGACTCCCATAGCACAAGAAATAAAAGCAAGAATCAATAACTGGGATAGATTCAAACTAAATAGCTTTCTCTCAGCAAAGGAAAATATCAGCAATGCGAAGAGAGAGCCTACAGAGTGGGAGAATATCTTTGCCACTCATACTTCAGATAGAGTACTAATTTCCAGAATATATAAAGAACTCAAAAAATTCTACACCAAGAATACAAATAACCCAATCAACAAATGGGCTAAGGATATGAACAGACACTTAACAGAAGAAGATCTACAAGCAATCAACAAACATGAAAAAATGTTCGCCATCTTTAGTAATAAGAGAAATGCAAATCAAAACTACACTAAGATTCCATCTCACCCCAATTAGAATGGCAATTATCAAGAATACAAGCAACAATAGGTGTTGGAGAGGATGTGGGGAAAAAGGTACACTCATACATTGCTGGTGGGACTGCAAATTAGTGCAACCGCTCTGGAAAGCAGTGTGGAGATTCCTTCGAAAACTTGGAATGGACCTACCATTTGACCCAGCTATCCCACTCCTCGGCCTATACCCAAAGGACTTAAAATCAGCATACTACAGAGATACAGCCACATCAATGTTCATAGCTGCTGAATTCACAATAGCCACACTATGGAACCAATCTAGATGCCCTTCAATTGATGAATGATAAAGAAACTGTTGTATATATATACAATGGAATATTACTCAGCTATAAAGAGTAATAAAATTATGGCATTTGCAGGCAAATGGATGAAATTGGAGAATATCATGGTAAGTGAGATAAGCCAATCTCAAAAATCCAAAAGAGGAATGATCTCACTGATAAGCAGATGATGACACGTAATGGGGGATGGGAGGGGGCAAGAATGGAGGAAGGAGTGATTGTATAGAGGGAAAAGAGAGGTGGGAGGGGTGGGGGATGGAAAAAAATAACAGAATGAATCAAACATCATTACTCTATGTAAATTTATGAATATGCAAATGGTATGCTGTTACTCCATGTACAAACAGAAACAACATGTATCCTATTTGTTTACAATAAAAATAAATTTAAAAAAATCCCAATGACATTTTTTCAGAAACTGAAAAATATGTCCTAATATTCATGTCAAATCTCAGTAATGAAAACAGGGGTATTGATGAAGAAATGGATGAATCTGTAGAATAAAAGAGAAATTTTCGAAATAGGCCTCATGTATATAATCAGTTGATTTTCCCTAAAGATGGCAATGAAATGGAAGGAAGAGGTCTTTTCATCATGTCCAAACAACTTGATATCCATGTGGAAAAACACTGAAAAGGGTTATAGACCTAAATGAAAATGCCAACATTATAGAACTTTTAGAAGAAAGCAGAAAATCTTGTGAACCTGGAGTACACAAATATATCCAAAGTAGAATGTAAAAACAAGACAGTACAGTAAGATATTTTTATAGAAATTTTTTCTTAGAAAAGTGTCATTTGGAAATTACCTAGCAAGGTACAGAATGGGAGAAAATATATTCATAGACATGTATCTGATGGACTCATACATAGAATATGTATCTTTACAACTTGAGAAAAAATAGAAAGCAAACCAATTAACGTACAGAAGAGTTTGTAGACACTTCCAAATAAAATTATATAAAGGGTTAACATACATTCATGAAAAGATAGTCAATGCTATTCGTTATCTGGGAAATGCAAATTCTTAAGCACAATGTGATACCAGTACACATCTGTTAAAAGGACTAAAATTACAGACACTTAGAAAAACACTATGGGGTGATGCAATGAAACTGTAAGTCTCATACCGTTGATGGGAATGTAGTATGGCACAACTGCATTGGAAAATAGTTTGGCACTTTCTTTCACATTTTAGATAACTTGGCATATGACCAAGGCATTCTCTTCCTAGGTATTTAATCAGGAGAAATGAAAAAATGTCTACCTAAATACTTGAGTGTTCATAGCAGCTTTATTCATCATAGCCAAAATGTGTAAACAATCTGTCCATCAATATATGAGGAGAAAAGCAAATTCTAGTTTATCCATATAATGGAATACTACTAAGCAATAAAAATGAATTTGTTTACATGCAGCAACATGGATAAACCTCAGAAGCATCCTCAGTGACAGAAGCCAGACATAAAAATGTATATGCTGTTTAATTTCATATATAAGAGATTCTAGAAAATACTTGTCATCTGGGATTGGAGGAGGAGATACATTGATTCTAGATGGGCTCAGGAGATTTTGGGGGTGTGATGGGGATAATCTTGTGTATTTGCTGGCTTACACAGGTGTATGCTTTTGTCAAAACTCATTAAATTCTACATTTTAAGTGGGTATAGTTTTATACATAACTTATACCTATAAATTTAATGGAAATCAGGTGTAGGTATGGCGGGGACCTTCTTGGTGTGCTTCTTTGGGTCTGGAAACTTGTAAACTCAAGAAATTGTCTGTTCTTCCTCTCTACAGCCAACAAACAGTGGTGAGAAAGGGACTTGGAAATTGCAGTAACTTTTCCCATCGAAAAAGCAGGAAATCGGGAGTGTGTAGCAATGGCTTTAGCAATTGTAAATCTAGCCAGGTGTGTGTTGTATATTTCTTGATTTGGGCTTAGAGTTGCTTTTTGGGATTGTTTTTTTACATCTGCGTGCTCCATCTTTTAGACCCTTGGCTTGTCCCTCTTAATTACCTTTGTTTTACCATAAGAAGTTATTTACTTTAAGCTGGGGAGTTTTCCCAGCCTGCTTCCTGTATATAGGAATTTGGAGAACCAACTGATGCTTCTTTTCAGTTGAATACGTCTCTTTCAAATGAAGCTAGTATAATTCCTTTAAAAACGGTGTGGCTTTCTGTGTTTCAAATTATAATCCATTCCATTAGACAAGTTCCATATTCACAAATACCTTCGAGACAGGGTTTCTCTGTTTTGGTCCAAAACTCAGGATGCTGTGTACAACACCCTAATGATTCTTTGAAGCCTTCTTATCTATTGGAGATTCTTGGAAGCCTTCTTAACTATTCAGAATTCTGATACATAACTTCTTACGTATTAGAGAGATGAAAATGTTTAGAAGCCTTTGTTTTGCTGATAAGGCCTTTATCACTGCCCCAAATCTTTTTGCAGTCTTAATGTGCTTGAAGATGTATCCTGGAGACTTTGACGTCAAGTCCATGTTTTAGTGGCAAAACCTTGGATTTGATCTTTGCCCTGAGGTTATTTCTTGTGATCAGTGTCTTTTGCTAGCTTAAGAAACTGATAAAGAGTACCTTTTCAACTGTACGGGTCCTATGTTGGAAATATATCTTCTACAACTTTACTTCTTATTTCATTTCTATTTCTATCTTTTCAGCCACAGCTAAAATAAAGCATTTGACATTTTAAATATTTTACTCGGAATTCTCTTTAGCCAATTTTTATGTAAATTCATTAAGTATAATTTCTATTTTCCACAAGTTTAACACTGTTGTTAAACTTTCCATCTCTACATCATATAGATTGTCTTTTTATCTGGCTTAAAGTACATTTTCCTCCCTGTCCTTCCAGCCTTCCCAACATCCTTGAGGTCTTCACCAATGGCCAGTTCTAAAAGATGATACTATGTTTTAGATTTTTGTTACTTAGTACCTCACTTCTAGGAACCAGTTTATGTTTTGTTCATTTATTACTGTGTAACAGCAACTAAAAGGACAATGATTTTATTATTTGTTTTGTCTCTGCGTTGACTCAACTGGACAATATTTCTCATTTTTGCCCTTATTTGGGAAACTGGATTGGGCTATGGCATTGAAGAAAGTTCACTTATGTACAGGGCACGTTGGTGGTGGGTAGACTAGGGTTAGATATGAAGGCTGAGGCCTAGCTGGGATTCTCTGACGCTCATGCAGTCTCATGGTTTTCCTTCTTCACGGGCCTTTCCACATAGCCTCTGCTTGTGATCTTTTCTCTCCAGCAGGGCAGCCAAACTTAGGGTTTCCAAATGTATAAAAGAGAAAGCATCTAAGGTATCTTAAGGTTTGAACCTGAAACTGGTTGAGTGTTGGTCTGTTGCATTTTATCGAATAAAGTGAGTCACCGGCCTTGCCTGTGCACAGCGTAGAAGGGGCCCATACAAGGACGTGAGAACTGGGAGGCATGGTGTCGTGGAGTCCATCTTTGGTTACCACACACCACTTGGCCCAAGGGTGTCCCAATTTAGTTACCAATCAGTGTAAACTTGGTTTAGGCTGTGGTTTTGAGGCTGTGTCTGTATCCTTTGCCTTTCTCAGGGATGCAGCGTCTCAAGCCATTGCTAGCAGAAGTGGCCACCAGCTCTTAATTTCATCTTCCTTTTAAGAGCAAGGCACTGCAGCCCAACCTCTGGTTTCTGGATGAGTTTTTGATTTTGTTTAGGTAGGGAACTTTGGGTCCCTCTTACTTTTTAGTAATCATGCTTCCTACTGTCTTTTCAGTTGCTTCTGGAACCAGAGCCTAGAAGAAGTTTCCATCCTTTCCATTGCAGTGCATTTTTGTCCTAGACAAACTGGTGTCCTGATCTCCTTTCTGCAATCTTTTACATTTCTTTATTTGTTGTAGATGGGCACAATACCGTTATTTTATTTATTTATTTTTATGTGCAAGGCAAGTGCTTCACCACTGAGCCAGAACCCCAGCCCCTCTTTGCAATCTTGATTGGTATTTTCAGTACTATTTCATTTTTATATTCTCAGTTTCTGCTTGTTTCCTCTTTCTGGAATTCATATTATTGCTATGTTAGAGATTTTGAATCTATATTCTTTGTCTCTTACATATTCATTTATTATATTCATTACTTTTTTTCCTTTTGTTTTCTCAGAGAATTTCTTGAATTGGTTTTCTAACCCATTTTTTAATATTCTGCTATATTCATCTGCCATTTATTCATTGTGATTTTAAAATAGGTAATCAAGTATTTCATTTGTAATCACTGTTTTATGATCACAGATTGTTCATTCCCCTTTCACAAAGTGGCCACCTGCATTACATTGTGAATACATGTTATAAAAACATTTGAGAAATTTCCCATCTTTTAAAACAGTGTTTCTTTTTTTTCTTTGATTCCAAAATTATGTAACATGAGATCTACCACCTTGATTTTTTTAGTGTATAGCACAATATTGTTAACTATAAGCACAATGTTTTCAGCAAATCTCTATAAATTTTCATTTTTCATAATTGAACCTTTATACACTTTGAAAAGCAACTCCTCATTTTCCTATCCCATAAGCCCCTGGCAATCATCATTCTAACTTTCTGCTTCAATGGGTTTGGCCACTCTGGGCACCTCACATAAGTGGATTATATACTACTTATTCATTATAACTGTTTTATTTTACTTAACAAACTGTTCTCCAGGCTCACCTATATTGTCACTTATAAGATTAAGGCCAAATAATATTTTGTTTTATTTATCCATTCATCTGTAGATGGGCATTTAGGTTTCTTCCATATCTTGACTGTTGTCAATATGCTGCAATGAATATTGCAATTCTATTGTTGTCAATATGCTACAATAGAAGTGTAGTAACCTCTTCAAGATCCTGATTTCATTTCCTTTGGATATAGATCCAAAAGAGGGATTTCTGAATCATAAGGCTGTTTTATTCTTGATTGTTTGAGGACCCTCCATACTGTGTCCATAATGGCTATACCAATTTATGTTCTTATCAACACTGTGCAGAAGTTTCCTTTTCTATACATTTTTGCCAATACTTTTTATCTTTTGTCTTTTTGATAATAGTTATTCTAACAGGTGTGAGATGATACCTCATTGTGGTTTGCCTTGCATTTCCCTGATGATTAAAGATGTTGAACATTTTTTTCATATTTGTATGTCTAGTTTGGAGAAATGTATGTTCACATTCTTTGCCCATTTTTAAATTGAGTTGTTTTCTTGCTGTCGAGCTTTATTCTCTCAGTGGTAGTAGGGATTAAACCCAGGGGCACTCAACTACTGAGTTATATTTCCAGCCTTTTTAAATTTTGAGACAGCATCTTGTTAAGTTGCCCAGACTGACCTTAAACTTGCAATTCTCTCGTGTCAGCCTTCTAGGTGTGTGCTACCGCGTCTGGCCTATTGAGTTGTTTGAATTCCTTATATTGTTTGGATATTAACCTTTTATCAGACTTATGACCTGCAAATGTTTTCTCCCATTCTGTAGCTTGTCTCTTTGCTGTGCGGAAGCTTTTTAGATGGATGCAATCCCATTTGCCTCTTTTGGCTTTTATTGCTTATGGTTTTGGAGTCATATCCAAAAAAACCATCATCCAGAAAAATGTCAAGAAGCTTTTCATTTAGGTTGGCTTAATAGTTTTGCAGTTTCAGGTCTTATGTTTAAGTCTTTAATCAATTTCTAGGTGATTTTTTTGTGTATAATATAAGATAAGGAACCAGTTTTATTTTTCTGTGGATATCCAGTTTTCCTAACACCATTTATTTATTTAATATTTTTTCGTTGTAGGTGGACATAATATCTTTATTTATTTATTTTTATGTGGTGCTGAGGATCGAACCTAGTTCCTTGCATGTGCGAGGCAATTGCTCTACTACTGAGCTATAGCCCAGACCCCAGCACTATTTATTAAAGAGACAACCCATTGCCCATTCTGTGTTCTTGGCAACTTTGTCAAAGATCAGTTGGGCATATGTGCATGGATTTATGCATATTATTTATATATGCATATATAAACATTATAATTATATGTAGTAGTGAAATTCATTGTTGGATACTTGTATATGCACATGATATAACAATATAATTTGGTCAGTTTTGTTCCCCATTACATCCCCTTTCCTTCTCCTCCCTCCCCCTGGCCTCCTTTCTCTAATCTACTGATCTCCCTTCAATTTTCATGAGATCTTCCCCCTTTCTTTTCATTTTTCTTCTCTAGCTTCTGCATATGAGAGAAAACATGTCCTTTGACCTTCTGAGTTTGGCTTATTTTGTTTAACATAATATTCTTAAGTTCCATCCTTTGTCCTGCAAATGACATCATTTCATTCTTCTTCTTTTTTACTTAATAACTTTTATTTCAAATAAATTAATCTGAAATGTTGAAGAATGTGATCAAATGCTTTCACCTCATTGGAAATCAGTTTATCTGCAAAATGAGAGAATTGGCTCAAATGCACTTTTGACCCTTCCCATTCTAAACATGCCATGTTTCCATGCTTATTGAATTGGAGTACCCAAATGTGGAGTCCATTCAAATGTTAACCAGTTGAATTGCCCAGTGACAGCTACCAACATATTCACTGAGTTATTCCCGGAGTTAAACAGCATACTTTGAAGATAGAATATAATGTATTAACTACTTGTAGTTGAAGTAAACTGCAGTGGTCAGGAAGTTATGGGGATGACTGCCTTCATCTTGCTATTTGGCAAACCTCACAACAAGTAGCAACAAGAGTGGCTAGCAAAAAAAAAATCTGGGCAGTATTCAAATTTGAAAAAGTAGTTATGCTGAAATCAAGGTAGAAGATCCAGGTCCTTGACTGGCTTATCTGGATAAACTCTTTTTTTTTCTCCCATAGCTTTTTTGAGGTAAAATTGGAGTACAATAAATGCACATATTTGAAGTATGAAATTAGATAAATTTTGACATGTATGTAACCAATACAATCAATATAAAAGGCATTTCTATTACTTTTTTAAAATTTGAAATCATTGTGTTTCCTGCATGATTTATTACATTAAAAATCAATCACCTTAAGATATGTAGAACCCCACCCCCACATTTCAGCTATTTCAAAAATTAAATGGCATACTTATAAATATCTCAGAGGTCAAGGAAGAAAGCACAAGAAAAGTAAATAAAAAGTTCTTTGAACCAAGTAATAATAAAAGCTTAAAATATCAGAATCTCTGGGATGAAACAGTACCCAGATGAACATTTATAACTTAAAGTACTTATATGAAGCTAGAATAACAATCAAATTATTTTCAAATTATGTAGTAGGAAGGAAAACATAAGAGTAGGATCAGAAATATTTGAAATGGAGAAGACATAATACAGCTGAAATTTTATAAAAATCAAACAGGTCTAATCAAGAAAAAAACAAGAACACAAAAAGTAATATCAATGCAAAGGGAGCTATCAAAATAACCCTACTGGTGCTAAAAATACATTAAGGTAATATTACAGTTGTATGCAAACATATGTGATAGCTTACATAGCATGTCTATATTAGAGAAGGGTCCATGTGTTACTGAGAAGAAAGTGTAGTCAGTCACTGATGGATGAAATATTCTATATATGTCTGTTAAGTCTAAATTATCAGTAGTATTTTTTACTTCGATAGCTTCTTTATTTAGTTTTTGCTTTAGAGGATCTATCCAGTGGTGACAGAGGCATGTTAAAGTCACCCAGTATTATTGTGTTGTGGTCTCTTTGATTCTCGAAATTAAGAAGGGTTTGTTTGATGTGCTTAGATGCTTCATTGTTTGGGGCATAAATATTTACAATTGTTATGTCTTGTTGATGTATAATTCCCTTAAGCAGTATGAAACGACCTTCTTTATCCCTTCTGATTAACTTTGACTTAAAGTTCACATTATCTGATATAAGGAGAGAAACCCCTGCTTGTTTATGTGATCCATGTGAATAATATGTTTTTTCCCATCCTTTTACCTTCAGTCTGTGGATGTCTTTTCCTAGGAGGTGAGTCTCCTGCAGACAGCATATTGTTGCATCTTGTTTCTTAATTCAATCTGCCAATCTGTGTCCTTTGATTGATGAGTTTAGGCCATTAACATTCAGGGTTATTATTGAGATATGATTTGTATTCCTGATCATTTGGTTTATTTCTGGTTTTAAATTTGAATTAGTTTCTCCTTTGATTGACTATACCTATAGTATAGTTCCTCCCTTTGCTGGTTTCACTTTTTTAAATTTTCATTTCATCTTCATTGAATATTTTGTTGAGAATGTTCTTTAGTGCAGGCTTTCTGTTTCTGAATTCTTTTAACTTTTGTTTATCATAGGAGGTTTTTTAATCTCATCTTCAATTCTGAAGCTTAATTTTGCTGGATATAGGATTCTTGGTTGGGATCCATTTTCTTTCAGGAGCTTGATATGTGTTGTTCCTGGACCTCCTGCTTTGAGGGTCTAGGTCGAGAAATCAGCTGAGATCTGAATTGGTCTCTCCCTATGTGTAATCTGATGTTTTTCTCTTGCAGCCTTTAAAATTCTATTCTTATTTTGCATGCTAGGCATTTTCATTATAATGTGCCTTGGTGTGAATCTATTGTAATTTTGTACATTTAGTGTCCTGTAAGCCCCCTGTATTTGATTTCCCATTTCATTCTTCAGGTCTGGGAAATTTTCTGATATTATTTTATTGAAAAGATTGTGCATACCTTTGGTTTGTATCTCTGTGCCTTCATCTATCCTGATAAATCTTAAATTTGGCCTTTTCATGTTATCCCATAGTTCTTGGAAGTTCTGTTCATGGTTTCTTAACATCTTCTCTGTGGTCAACTCTGTTTTTAAAATTATATGTTTTGTCTTCATTGCCTGAGGTTCTGTCTTCCAAGTGGTCTAATCTGTTGGTGATGCTTTCTATTGAATTTTTAATTTGGTTTATTGTTTCCTTCATTTCCAGGACTACCCCCCCCCCCCCGCCACTCCCCAAGAATCTTCGTCTCTTTATTGGAGTGATCTTTCACTTTTTGTATTTTCTCTTTGATTTAATTCCTTACACCATTCTTTACTTGCAGATCAGTTTAGCTATGTACATGCTAATCTCCTTCTCTGACATTTCTTCCATTGTGGTGTTGATGGATTTTGTTATTAAAGTATTTTGGTTTGTTTGGTGTGATTTGTTCTCTTGCTTTTACATGTTGTTTGTGTGTCTACCCATCTAATATTATGGATCTGAGGCAGTAGAATTCTACCTTGAGGACTTTATAGTGTCTCTGAAGGTTTCCAGTATCTCACTGTTTAGGGGGAGACAAATAACAGTGTTAATTATCACAATAAACAGAAATTCTGTGACCAGTTATTACCTACAATAAAAGTAACAAGTTTGCAAAAGAGTTTATGATTTCAAATGGTGGGCAGGGAGAGAACAGAAGTGATATAGGATGTGATGATTATGAGGGAGGAGGAGAGAAGAAGAAGTAAAAAATTAAAGGAAGAGTGAAAGAGAGGACAATAGACATTGGCTGTTATCAGAAGAAAAGAGAATCAAGGGAAATAGAAAAAATATATATGAAGCAAAATAAAAAAAATTAAAAATAAAAAGAATACAAACACCCTAGTTCACAAAAAACTAATCCTTGAAAAATAACTGACTTCAAAACTGCTAGAAATGAGAAAAAATACAAATATGAATATATATATATGTATATATATATATATATACATATATATATATGTCCATGTACCATTAAAGTCACAAGTAAAACAGAGAAAAAGAGTAAAAAAAAAATCTTGTTGAAAAGTTAAATAATTCTTTCCATTGGAGTTGAAAAGATTCTGTCTTTCTTCTCAGCAGTTTTAGGTGGTGGTGTCTGGTGTGTGATGCTCTGCCCTCTGGGTTGCTGCAGTGAGAGAGGTTATCCCATAGGTGGAATCACTGGAGGCAGGGTTTGGGTTTAGGTGGGCTCCAGGTTCTTTGCTGAATGCCTGTGGGTCAGGAGATTTTAAATCAACGCGCCTCTAGCACCCAGTACTTGCTGGTCCAGCTGGAAGACTGTCATACCTAGGGATCTCCCCTGGGTTCCACTCATGTGGTGAGAGACCCGATTCTTATTCCCGTCATTCTCAGACCCCACATTTCCTGGTCTCAGGTTCAATTTCCAAACAATCTCTCCTGCCCCTTCCCTTCTGAGTTCCTGGCCAGATGCACCTCTCTCATACGGTCCTGCAAGCAATTGGATTGGGGGAGGAAGGGTAGAGCCATGTGTATTTCTGTAATCAGTTCTCCCTATGTAAACCTCTTTCCATATTTGATTTTCTCCTGGTCACTTAAACCCACTCTATGTCTTGTAGCGTTTGGGCCAAACTGCCAGGAACTGGCCCCCTCAGCAGCCGGCCCTGTGCAGCGGCTACAAAATGGTTCCATCCTTTGTCCTCTGCACATCACCCAGAGAGGTGGTGGCTTCTTTCTCCACACACAGAGCAGTTAGTCTTTCAGGTTTGATGGGCAATGTCCTTGGTCTCTAATGTTCCATACCCAGACATGCCTTGGGCCTCCCAAAAATGTGGGTTCCTTTAATTTCCTTATCCCTCTACTCTGCTCATGCAGGAACCACTCTGGCTGGTGCTTCTGACCTGGCTGCGGTAGTGGCTGTGCTGCTGGGATTTCTTCCTTATTTTATTACATCCAATCTCCTGAGTCCCCGGTCTGCTTTGAATGTCCAGTTTTAAATTCTAGTAAAGTCTTCCTGCTCTTTTTTTGTTCCCCTACCTTGCTGAGAAGCTGCCTGTCTGCTTTCTTGATGTCACTCCATGGAGCAGTCAGGAAAGTGACCTCCTATATTCTGCCATGTTGAAAACCTCTCTGGATCTTCATTTTTCTTTATGACTGAATAAAACTCCATTGTGTACATATGCACCAAATTTTCTTTATCCATTAATCTGTTGACGGATACCTATGCTGGTTCCGTAATCTGGCTATTGTGTATTGTACTACTACAAACATGGGTGTGCATGTATTGCTATAGAATCATATGACTTTATATCTTTAGGACGAATTTTCAGAAATGGTATAGCTAGGTCATATGGTGGTTCTAGTCCTAGTCTTTTGAGGAACATCCTTGCTGATTACCATAGTGGTTGTACTAATTTGTAATTCCATCGGTAGTTTAAAGCGTTCCTTTTTCTCTGTCTTCTTCAGCATTTATTTTTGTAATACATTTTGAAATTAGGAAGGGCCATACCTCTAGCTTTGTTATTTTTGTTTAAGATTGCTTTGACATTCAAGGTCTTTTGTGGTTGCATATGGATTTTAGGATTATATTTTCTATTTCTGTGAAAAAAAATTGGAATTAAAAAAATTTTTTAGTTGTTAATGAACCTTTATTTTATTCATTTATTTATATGAGATACTGAGAAATGAAACCAAGCACTCTACCACTGAGCCATAACCCCAGCCCAAGTCATTGGAATTTTGATAGTAGATTGCTTTAGTAGAGAGTATGGATATTTTAACACTATTAATGTTACTAGTCCATGAATACAGGATACTTTGCCATTTATTTGTCTTCTTCAGTTTCTTTGAAAAATCCTTTGTAATTTTCATTATATACCTTTTTTTTTACTTTATTGGTTAAAATTATTATTAGTTTATTCTATTTGGTACTATTATAAAAAAGATTATTTATGGATTTATTTTCAAATAGTACCTTGATGGTGCATAGAAATGCTACTTCTTTTTGTGTATTGGTTATGTATCCTGAAATTTTATGTAATTTGTTTATTCTTCCTGACATTTTTTTTTAAATGCAGACATTGGGGTTTTCTAAATATAAGGTTATATCTACATACAGATACTATTCCTTCTTTTCTGAAATGGGTGACTTTTATTTATTTTTTTTACCTAATTGCTCTGGCTAAGACTTCCAGTGCTATGTTGAATATAAGTGGTGAGAACAATCATCCTTGCCTTATTCTGGATCTTAGAGGAAAAGCTTTTAGCTTTTCAGTGTTGAGTACTAATTTAGCTATAAGCTTGTCATTTGTGGCCCTTATTTTATTTTTTTGAGTTACAGTCTTTCTATACCTAACTAACTTATTGAATTTTTATCATGAAAGCTTATTGAATTTTGTCAAGTACCCTTTCTGTATCTACTTAGATGGTTGTTAAAACTTTGTCCTTCTTTCTTTTTTAATGCTCATTGTGAAGCATATGTTGGCATCACAGGGATGAATTCCACTTGATCACAATATATAATCTTTTTAATATGCTGTTGAATTGAGTCAGTATTTTGCTGAGAGTTTTTGTATCTGTGTTCATCAAGGATATAGGCCTGTAATTTTCTTCTCTCTCAGTGTCATTGTCCCATTGTAGTATTAGGGTAATGTTGGCTTTGAAAAATGAGTTTAGAAAAATTCCTACTTCTTCGATTTTTTGAATGAGTTTGAGGAGGATTTATGTTAATTCCTTCTTTAATTTTTAGGTGGCATTCACCAGTGAAGGCACCTATTCTTGGGCTTTTCTTTGTTGGGAGGTTTGTATTACTGATTCCTTCTCCTTACTAGTTATAGGTTGGTTCAAATATCTTGTTTTTTCACAATTCGGTCTTGGTAGGTTGTGTGTTTTTAGGAATTTTTCCATTTCATCTAGGTTAGTCAGTACGTTGACATTTTCTTATAGGACTCTCAGAATTCTTTTCATTTCTGTTAAACTTGTTGTAACATTCCCTCTTTCGTTTGTGATTCAAGTTGAGTGTTCTTTCTCTCTCTTTTTTAAAAATTAGTCCTAGGAGCTTAGAGTTTGTCAGTTTGTTGATCTTTTCCAACAACAACAACAGCAACAACAAAATACCCTCCACATACACACACTTGGTTGATTTCATTATTTTTTCCCATTGTTTTTCTACTCTATTTTACCTCTCCTCTCATCTTTATTATTTCCTTTCTTATAAAGGTAGCTTTGAGTTTAGTATGTTCTGCCTTTTCTGTTTCCCTAGTGTATAACTTTAGATTGTCGACTTGAGATTTTTCTTTTTAAATACCAGCACTTTCACACCTATAAATTTTCCTCTTAGTACTGCTTTTACTGCATCACATAATTTTGTTACATAGTATTTGTTTTCATTGGTCTTAAAATATTTTTTAATTTCCCTAGTTATTTATTCTTTGATCCACTGGTTGCTTAAGTGTGGGTTGTTTGATTTTTACATATTTGTGGATTTAGCATTGCCATTTTGTAAATTGCTTTCTAATTGGTTTATAGTTCCTTTGTAAATTTCTTCCTCTCATTGTCTTTCCTTGTGATTTTATATTATTTTGGGTTGCTATGGTATGCTTTGATTCTTTTTCTTTATATTTTGTGTCTCTACCACTTTTTAAACATTTGTGTTGCTCTCAGGTCACATAAGTCATTTTGGTTGTAAGAGTCTGGAGCAGTCTTCTCTTAGCCACAGTTTCACTTTCTGCAGTTTCAGCTACCCACAGTAAACTTCAGTCAGAAAATCTTAAATGGAAAATTCCAGAAATAAGCAATCCATATGTTTTAAATTGTGCACCATTCTGAATATCATGATAAATTCTTGTGCTGTTCACAACTCCATCCTGCCTGGGATATGATTCATCTCTTTTTCAGTGTATCCATGCCGTGTATGCTACCTGCCCATAGTAACTTAATAGCTGTGTAAGTATTGCATACACGATTCAATAATGTCTGCTATTTAAGGTTTCCACTGGAGTGAGGGAGGGTCTTAGGATGTATCTCCCATGAATAATGGGACTACTGTATTTTAAGCTAATAATAATTTGACTTTGATTACATATAAGAACTCTACATTATTACTCCCTTCATACTTCATGTTGTTAATGTCCCAGTTTTTACCTTTTTGGATTATCTATCCATTAACAAATTATTATAGTTGTAGTTGCATTTTAAGATTTTTTTCTTTAACTTTTAAAGTTGGAAATGATTTATGTACCACCAAACATTAATGGGGTAATCTGTATTTCACCATATAATTAATTTACCAGTGAGCTTTATATTTCTATGTGTTTTCATGCTGCTAATTAGCATCCTTTAATTTCAATTTGAAGATATCCCTTTAGTATTTCTTTTAAGTCAGGTCTTGTGGTGCTGAATTCCCTCAATAAATTATCTGTCCAGGAAAGTCTCCTTCATTTCTAGTGGAAAGCTTTGTAGGACATAACATTCTCGGTTAGCAGATTTTCTCTTTCAGTATTTGGAATGTATCATTCTTTCCCGGCCTGTAAGGTTTCTGCTGAGGAATCCAGTGAAAGTCCTATGGGGACTCCTTTATTAAATATGAATAACTTTTCTCTTTTATTTCTTTGAGTTTTGACCATTTGATTCATAGTGTGTCTTAGCGCATATCTCTATGTATTTAACTGATTTGGAACTTTTTGAGTTTCATAAATATAGATGTACATTTCCCTTCCCAGATTATTTCTTGAAGTAAGATTTCCTTAGCTAATTATTTCTTTAAATATTTTAATACCCCTTTCTCTCTGTCTTTTCTCTTTCATTACAGTAATACATATTGATCTGTTTGATGGTGTCCCATAGTCCCTTGAACTTCATTGCTTTTCATTACCTTTTAATTTTTTCTTCTCTGACTGGATCATTTCAAATGTGCTATTTTTGAGTTTGACAACTCTCTTTTGTACTTGATCCAGGTACTGTCAAACCCCTCTAGTTAATTTTTTAGTTTGGCTATTATACTCTGAATTTCCTAATTTTCTATTTTTCTTTTAAAACATTTTCCTCCCAGTTTTTTTTACATTCTCTTTTCATATATATATATAAAATTATCCTAAGCTTATTGAGTATTTTAATGATACTAATTTTGCTTTCTTTGTCAATAATTTATGTATCTCCATATTTTTAGGGTTAGTTTCTGGATATTTATTTTGTTCCTTTGTTTGTGCCTTATTTCATTTTCCTTAATACTTCTTGTTGGTGTCTATATACTTGAAAACAGTACTTTTGCCCAGTCTTTGTGAACTATGTTTTTGTACATGGAAAACCTTCAAGAATCAGCCTGAGTAGAGATTCTAAAGCCATCTCAAACCTTATCTGTGGATATGTCTCCTCTGGACTGTCATGTGTAGATTCTTAGGGATATTTGCTGATTTCTCTTTTCAGGAACTTGTAATATCTTGTTCCTTTTGGTATCTATCTCTTATACTGTGGGCTTTCAGGAGTAGTAGCCCAACTTTTCTTTGGTTTGTTTTTTTAAATTTTCAGCCACCTGCTATACTTGATCATCAGGAGAGGTAAAATAGGAATAAGTCTCTTGGGCAGTTCTCTAAAATATCTGAATGTTGGACATATACTCCAGGCTTCTCTCTCTCTCTTTTTTTTTCCCAGATAGAAACTGTGGGTTTTGAGTTTCCCAGTCATTTCATGCCAAACCCAGAAGAAGAATTCTGGCTCTGATTGCATAATAGTACAAATTATTACCTTTGTTCTCAGTAGCTCCTGGCCATCTAGGATGTGTTGGTCCTGTTACTTCTTACAGAGTTCAGTTCCTCAGGTGGCCCTCTCCAAAAACCAGAGTGTTGGATGGATGCTCCAACTCTTTCCTTCCTTAGGGAGAAATTAGTTCTATGCTGAGCTGGTAGGAGGGGCTATGACCAGTTATTGCACAGTGGTTCAAACTGTAGCCTTTGTTCTCAGTAATTCTCAACTTGGGGCCTCTTCCTGTTGGAGATCAGATTTAAATAAAACAGAAATCAAACTCTCAAGTAGTCCCTGGGAAAGTCTGTGAACATTGAATGTATAGTCCATTCCTCTTTTTTCCTTCCTAGGGAGAAGCTGGAAGCTGGGGATTTCCTACTGATCATATGTTTGGAGGAGGGATTGTGGCAGGTGGATGCCACCAATTTTCTTACCTGCTTCAGTGCAGTTGGTTTCATTCTCTCCTCCTGGGTCTAGATGTCTCACAGAGGGAATTGGTCTGCATATTGTGATTGAATTTGTGTGTCTATGGAAGGAAGTGGGGGGATGCTGGGGCTTCCTGTTCTGCTGTATTTCTGACATCATTCCCTATAATTAAGTTTTTCGGAAGGACATTTGGCCTTTCTTTAGTCTTTAGATTTTATTATGTATCTCATTCCTTATCTCTCTCTGGATTGGGGCAAGTTTATGTTTATTATTTGGAATCAGCATAGATACTTGGAGAGAGTTGAACTAGTTCAGAATTAGAAAAGAGTGAATTGGAGAGTTTATATTTCCTGTAGTTTTACTGCTCAAGAGTAGTAAAGAGCGTGTTAGGGAATTTTACTAAGGTGTTGAATTTTTTTTCTGTTTGTGTTAATTTTGGCATCCTGGAATTAATTGAGCCAGAGCCCCCTTTTCTAGTTGGCCCCAGTACCATATCATGAGCTCACTTATAAGCATGTCCTCAGTGCCAATGTGATGGTGTACACTGTCTTATAAGCACCAGGACTCACTATTCTGTGTAGCAGGAGCACTTCTTGTTATTCATAAAAGCAGCTTTTTAGGATTGGCATTTTCTTCCAACCACGGTTGCACTGTTCACCCTGACCACTAGCCCCATCACTATGAATTTGAGACTGGCTTTGTACTTAGAGTTCAAGTTAATTGTGTTTCCAGCTGGAGACAGTCTCATGGCAAGAAATGAAACTTCTGTGCCTAATGTCTTGTGTTTCTTGTACTAGCCAGATTTCAGCAATGATACCGACCTCCTCCTTTAGTTGGCTCAGTTGCCTTCCAAGAAGCTGGCTTCTGCAATGCCTTTGCTTTATTTGGCCTTCATAGGCATATGTTTAAGGGCCAACTTAATGAGTTTAGTTTTGGACATGTTGAATTGGAGACAGGGTTATTCAATTTGTATTTGTAATGGATTTGGAGGCTAAGAGAATAATTTGAACGAGAGTTGTAGATTTGGTAAGCGAAACGTCTTACTTGAAATACTAATAGTACTTTGGATCACTCAATAAAAGCATGTAAGATAAAAACAAAGAGGTTAGACACAGAACCCTAGTGTTACAACACATATGGGTTTGGTAGAGAAGGAAAACCAGTGCAGGTTACTGTGAAGGATATTTTGAAGTACAGTACAAGAACCAGGGAAGAATGGCTTAGTGGAGTCAATGAACGTGACATCTTTAAAATACTATCCCTAATATTCTAGCGAGATCAACTATGGTTAAGACAGATTTCAACTCATTTGCTTGAGTGTAGAAGATACTGATGAGTTTATTTATAGTACTTTTACTTTAAGTAGAAGTCAATTTATAGTTGATTGAAAATTATATGACAGGTTAGGGCATGGATCCAGTAACTTCTGAAAATTTATTGTGAAGGGAAAGAGGTTGATTGGTATAAAGGAAAGCTACATATGAATCAAAAGAGTGTGTTGTTTTATGTATGCACCCTGTGTAATAAATAGATAAATGTTTCAGGCCTCTTTTTTATTAATATTTTCTATGAGAATTACTTTTAATATTTAAACATTTTTCAATTTTTAAGTATAGCTCTTTTTATGATTGTTTAATCAATTTTTAAAGAAGAATAGGCCACTGCTTAGTATATCAGGTTGCCTCTTCCGACACTCTGAGTTATAAAAACTTGTATCAACTCAAGTACATTGACTAGTGAAATTATCCTCAAAATATTACTTTGTCTATTTTTCTAATTTGATTTTAACCATTTGGATATCTGGGATACTGATTAAGGATATGAAAAATGAACAAAACATTTTAAAAATATTTTTATTTTAGTTGTAGATGGATACAATACCTTTATTTTATTTATTTTTCTTATGTGCTGAAAATCAAACCCAGTGCCTCACACATAAGTAAGTGCTCTACCACTGAGCTGTAACTCCAGCCTCTACAAAACAGATATTTAAAGATATTCTACATACTTAGTAACTAGTGTAGGGAATTTTTTTTTATTAGTGTTGCTACCAAAAAATGTATTAGTTTTAATATGGACTTTTTGAACTCAGTTTGTCTTTGGGGAATACTTCGTGTTTGTGAGGAAATCCTGATATGGGTTGTGGTTGAATTCCCTATACAGAGGTCCCCATAATAGCAGAAAATAGGTTCCGGCTCTTGAAAGTAAAGATAGTACTAAATTCTGTATGTACTCTATTTTTTCTATATACATATATATCTCTGATAGTTTAATTTATAAATTACACATAGTAAGATATGAACTATAATAAGAATATAGCACAATTATAGTATACTAAGATAAGAGGAATTTAAAACTTATGGTTCATTTCTGGAATGTTCTATTTAATATTTTTAGACTCCAGTTGATTGGGGGTAACTAACACTGTGGGGAAATAAACACATGGATGGGGGTGTCGTTCTCTATAATAGTTTCTGATTCATACATCTTAAAGTGGTTGAATAGAGAATAGGTAGGTATTCATAACCATGGGACGTGCATTAAAGTAGCTTGAATTGAAACATAAGAGAGATTCCAGGCCAAAAGCAGTGTATTTGAGAATGCTATCTTTGTATGATATATTAGATAAGAGACTTTTTGGTAAAATTCATTTAAACTGGTTTCCTACTTATCCTGTACTTATCATATTTTACATGAATTAATATGGTATATATTTTAATCAAAGACTGCTATATCTGTGGTTTCAGATTAATAGAGACTTTAAGCTATGTGAAAGTTTTGTTATTTTATGTATTTTAAGGTTTCGTCTTGAATCAAACAAAATTTGCTAACCTTTAAACAATGATCTCTCAGAATATGTGCTTTACGTAGGGACTGGGGTTGTGGCTCAGTGGTAGAGCACTTGCCTAGCATGTGTGAGGCATTGGTTCGGTTCTCAGCACAGCATACAATTAAATAAAAGTTCACCAATGACTAATAAAAGTATTTAAAAAAACAGAATATGTGCTTCATATATATGAATATACATAGGAGGAAAAAAGATTCAAATACATATGATTTATTATAGTTCCACTTAAAATAGAATTTGTTTTTAAGCAAGTATATGGCATTTATGTGACATTTTACTTTTGATTTAATCTAAATGAAATAAAATGTGAAAAATAGAATGGTTATTATTTGTAGATCTTTTGTTCTGCTGTGAAATCATCATTAATATAAGCTGTCATCTCATTACGAAAGAAAAAACTTGGTGATTCTAGATTTGAACACTGTGTCCTCTGAATTCTCCAGATTTTGATTTTTGCTATTTTAATATCTTTATAGAGAACAGTACACTGGGAAGCATCGAATGAGCTCACCTTCTATAAGTCCAGTTTACAGAGAAGATGGACAAAATGTTATCCCAAAGAACTGTGTAAGATCGGATTTTACTTTTGTTAGTTTTTAGTTTTTAAAATAACTCCACATAGTTTCAGTTTCATATTGTTAAAGTTTCAGTGATTACTTAAAAATAGTGAATAAAGTCTGAAGGAAAAGGTGAATATTTTGATGTCAAAGAGCGTGGTGTGCCGTGGTATTCCTTGTTTTCCCAGTGATTCTAAGTATGCTGATCAGTCTTCTTTTCTCCAGCATGTCAGAGAAAAACTTTGAAACATTTTATTTTTTATTTATTTTTCTTTCCCCTTTTACCTAATATAAACATGGAAATGATTAGACACCTAGTGATCATAAAATTAAGAAGAAATAGGTATTAATCTGTAGTAAAGTAGGAAACTGCTTTTCTGATTGGGGTGAACTATTTTTATCTTCAAATATGAATGCCTCTCTTGCATCTCTGTGTTTAACAAAGATTTAGTTTGAATAAGGTTTGTAAAGTGAAAAATTGTGCTTGCTCACTAAAGTCTTTATTGCCTAACTTTGGCTGTCTTCCATATGTGACTTAGTTAACAAGAGACAGCATGTGTAACATGTGACTTTTTTTTAGCACATACTGCTTTACACATAACTCATTTCACTTTCGCCAATGATAGTTTGGAACATGAAATTTAATACAAAGGGCAACACATTTTTAATAATAATTAAGTTACAGGTATGTTTCAAAGGAAAACACAAAAAAGCAAGGGACCACTAGTAGAAGCGATAATGAATTTTAATATAGTATATAAATAATGGAAAGTCAATGTTTTGTTGAGCAGAAATTTGTAGACTTATTAAAGTATGCAGAACATTTTTTAGTTCATTTTCCTTCATAACTTCATATTAATTTAAATGAAGATAGGTAAATAGGTTTATTTGTTAGTAATGAGACTTTCTACAAAAACATGGAAATGCTGTATCAACAAATTTAACTTTAAAATTTTGGGGCTATAAAATAGACATTTTGTACAGATTTAACTTTCTAAGTTTTTAGTGCTTTGGAATTGTTAATTTCTGGGCACAGATCTTAGGTTGCTGTTAGTAAATTATAGTTTTAATCTGGTTGATAAGTGTGTAATATAATAAATAATACAGGAGGAAAAAAGCAGAAGTTTTATTTTTAAAAAAGTAAAGAATCACCATAATTGTATTTTCATGATGTGAATCCAAAACTTATTTCTCTTTTTATTTAATGTATGAGTTAGAATTAATTTAAGAACAAAGAGCTTCTTGGACATCAACACAAAACTTCCCTGTTAACTAATTTTAACGAGAGTAAATAATTCATCTTTTCAAGTCCACCCCACCCCCTCCAATCCCTTTCAAGCTACTGTGGTATACCACAATTAAAACTTTTTGTAAAAGAACTTAAAGAGAAGAGTCTGGATTAATTTTTAAAATATTCTTTTGATGTTTTTTTTTCTAAATCTAGTTACTGTGTGAATATATTGTTAAGGCATCTCATAGCCCTAAGCAGCTGTAATAAACAGTCATTAGTTAGAATTGAGAACTCTAGCTTAGTTATAACATACTCCTTTCCTCGGAGGGTAATATAGTGTCACCAAATACGTACATAGAACTCTCATTACTCTGAATGACATGTATTTTGTATTGTTTTCTTCTCTACCTCTTGCTTTTCCTTTCTCCCTCTTGTTTCCTTTTGTTTCTTTCTTCCATCCTTTCATCTTTTATTGATTTTCCCCTTCTCTTCTTCCCCTTTCTATTTTGTATTTCAGGAAGTTCATTTGAAAAAATCTTCTGTTTCTTTGGATGACAGTGACCTTGAAGCTCGCCTTAATAGTTGGAATCTTGGGGTAAAAGTAGCATTTTAAAATGTATCTATTGTATGTGAATAACACGTTGACTAATTTAATTCTGTTGCTTGAATTTTGAATGTTAGATGTTTGGTATTGTGTTGGCTTTGAGAAAATCTTTAAGTATGGCAAACAAATTCTATACTAGAGCAATATAAAATATTCCCTTTTCTTGGCAGACTAACTTTCTTGTTGATGACGTAAGAGATATATTCATTAAATAAATAATAATTTAAGATACTATCTATTAAGATACCAAAGTGATTTATATGGGAGATATCACATATAACTTAACAACAGGGATATATTCTAAGAAATGTGTTGGTAAGTGGTTTCACCATTGTGCAAACATTGTGCAGTACTTAAACAAACCTAGACGGTGTAAGTTTATCATTCAGTGTGGGCCTCTTAATCCAATCAAGAGATGCAGTAAAACATGAGATGCAAGAGGCTGTTGCTGGCTTAACAAGGCACACTGTTTTACAGTAATCTTTTTTTTTTTTTTTTTTTTTTTTAAATAAGATGTGCACTCTGAAATAATGACAAAAAAAATACCACTTTGGTGTTGAAAACTTCAGCTCCATAATGACCTTATGGAACCACTATCACATGTGTGCTTTGTTATTGACCCAGGTGTATTATCCAGCCTGTGACTCTGCTGAGGTGAGCAGGAGGGAAGTCAGGGAGATCACAAACAAGCAAAGTCATTTGGGTTTAAGAAAACTCAGGGAGACTTCATGGATGAGCAACCTTTACAAACAGCAGTTTTCATTGCTGTTTCACATGAAGAAAGATTTGGTCATATAAGTGAACTGTCCTGACACAGTCTCTGGGATTTATGTGTGGGATTAGTGGGCAATGTTGGCAGCTAGATTAAAGTGGATCTGTGAGGGCTAACTTGAGAAATTTACCTTTTATATTTTAGGCTATCATGAATCCTGGAGTTTTTATCACCTTCCATGATTCTTCTTTCCTTATATGCTGTTTAAATATTTTGAGGAAATTAAAAAGGCTTTAAAATGATTTAATTATCATTTTTATTATATAGTAATTTGTAACTTGAAAAATACAATAAATAAGAGGGATAAAATGTTTCAAAACCTGAACACAGATATGTTAATATCTTTTAATATAGAGTGAATATCCCTTATCTAAAACCCAGAATCCAAAATTCTCCAAAAAACTGAAGCTTTTCAAGCTTCATTGGCACTCAAAAAGTTTTGAATTTTGGAGCATTTTGAATTTGGGATTTTTGGATTCAGGTATTTAGTTGGTAAAGTCTGTGTAAACATTCCAAAATATGGAAAACTTCAAAGTCTGAAACTCTTCTGGCACCGAGCATCTCCTTTAAGGGATACTCAAGCTGTATATACCTTTCCTTTTTTTTCTTTGTCATTTTATAAAATTAAAATTTAAATAAAATTAGGTCATGTTATAAATAATATATTATGTGCAATTTAACTTTTTATATAAATTTATAGGAATTCTATGACTATTAATGATAAATATTCACTTTTCTTTGGATAGATATAGTATAGTTTAAGTATTCTGCTAATTTTGGACATCTGTTCCTCACACTTTGTTGTTAATATAAATAATACTGCAACAAAATTCTTTACCAGAATCTTTTTATTCATATTTGGTTGCTTTCTTAGGTCATATTACATCTTTGGTATATTGCCTTCCAGAAGTTTCTACCTCTTTCAACAGCTGTATACCAGTTGTCCATTTCCATTTATTCACCTTAATTAGGGTTTATTATTTTAGGAAACCTAAAAATTGTTCTACTATCATTGTCTTTAATGAAAGCAGCACTTTAGGAAAATTGTCTTGGCATTATGAAGTGCTATTGGATGTAAGTAGAATTGGAGACAGGAGATCAATTATCTTTTATTTATTTTTAAATATATTTTTATTAGGTTTTGATGAACCTTTATTTATTTATATGTGGTACTGAGGATCGAACCCAGTGCCTCACATGTGCTAGGCAAGTGCTCTACCACTGAGCCACAGTCCCAGCCCCAATTATCTTTTAGATGCTTAACACACAGTGGACTTTGTGTTAGTGTGACTGCTGGGAAGATGGAAAGGATAGGAAGGAAAACCCTTTGAAAGAGTAAAGAGTGCTCAATGACTGACTGGAGGCCTGAACTGAGGGAACCTACCTGTTTTTGAGAAATGGAAATGTTGACTCTCTGTTAATTGACTGTCAGGTAGGAAAACCCATTTTAGAGGTTTGAAGTTCTTTTTTAGATTAGTGGAGTTTGAAGAGACAGTAAGATTAATTGCAGAGTTCGAGGCCTAGAGCTTCATGAGATTGGAGGGCTAGAGGCATAGTTTGGGGTCCTTCTGATATGGGCAATGGCAAGATTGAAGAAGAGCTCAAGCCTTTAGAGAGTAAAGTGGTAGAAAGTGGAGAATGAAGATGTTTGGCTCATAGAATTGGCATAATTAGAAGGTTGGGAAAAGGGTAGGAAATGAAAGTAATATGGATCTTCTATTAATTGTGGGAGTGTGCTAGTGAAAGCGAAGAGACAAACAATTGATGAGAGGGAGGATAGTAAGTCAAAAGAAAAACATTTTCATGTTTGAAAGTGTAGGGAAAGCTGCTGTTGGAGGGAAGTCCTCTTCCCAATGTGGGAGAAGAGCACAGGAAATCCCACAGAAGGACAAAGTCCTCTTGCCAGAAAGCAACATCAAAGAGAAAAATAAAATTGTGGAGCTATCCTTTTAAACTTGCCTTTGCCCTTAGCCATTTGAAACTTTTGATGTACATTTCCTAGTACATAGAGTACTTTTCACGATTATTTAACTGTTCAGAGGATTAAATCTTTCCTTCTTATAATAAAATTAAAATATGTAAAATATTTTGATATCATACCTTTAAAACTAGGCCTACTTGGGGTTTTAACATTATTATTTATTATAATGTAATAAGCATTAATCAGGCTAAATGATTTCTCTTCATTAGAGTTGAATGATACAAGTGTTTATTTAGAAAGCTTAAATTTTGTTTTGATTTTAGTTTTGTATGAAGATGCCTGAGTAGCTTTGTTTTCTTTCTTTCTTTGAAAAATCAGTTACTAGCTAGAGTTAATTTTTGTATTCTTGACTAAATGTACCTTTTTTAATATTGCTGACATTGCTGGCAACGCCTTCATTTTAATGCATTTGATATTTGAGCATTTGAATTTTCTAGTATTTGTTGAAAAATATATGTTTCTCAAAATATATTTCTTTTCACAGGAATATGTTAATTTTTTAGGAATGCATAATTCAACTAGAGATTTGTTTAAAAATAACTTGGTATGAAATTTTTATCCTGTGTTTTTTCTTAATGTTTTATCTTTTCAAATCTTACTTTTTGTGATGTTTTCTAGCTTTCATAATATATTTTAAATGCATTTCATGTATGATTCTTAAGTCATAGGATGTACTTTAGAGCTATGCATTTTTACTATTTTTAAGTTAATTTGAGTAATTGGATGGAGGGTTTGGAATATTCTGCCTTAACCATTGACTGTCACATCACTAAGAAACAAGCTATGTGCACTCATTTAGAAAAACAAAAAACAAAAAAACTTTAAAAATTGTGTTGTTTATTTTTCAAGTTTTAGAGTTTATTATTCTATAAATAATTTACTACCTTAAGATCTGTGTAGGGACTATAGGAGAGTTCTGATGTTAACTAGGGATTATTTGTAGCTTTCTTTACCTTTTAAAGTGGAACAGTTTTAAGATTGTAGGAAAAAATTGATAAATACTTTTTTCTTGGTTTCTAGAGTGTGTTTGTGAATTTATTTTGGAAGCGGGGTATATAACCTTAAAAATAAATGAAATTGCAATCATGAAACAAATTGAGCAGGTATTTGAACTTCTTTTCCTATTTTATAGGTATAGATATGAATGGGAAAAATTAGTTTGCTGACACAATTGAAAGCTTCCATTGCGTGAAGCTTTTGGATTGTAGTTATGGTTATTACTTATTGATGGTTTTAAAGAAGACCATAAGTAGAAATTTTTATTTTAAAAATTGTTATTGTTAGTGTTATATAATAATCATAATTGGTATTTATTTTGAGATCTTTATACAGATTTTTGTCATCTCCATTTTTCTCCGATTTCTTTCATCCTTTCCTTTCTCCACCTCTCTCCATCTTCTTCCTCTTCTCCTTCTCTTTCTTCCTCTTCCTTTTCTGTCCTATTGTCATTTCAATGAAAGGACTGAGAAGGGCACTATGTTTCCATTTGTTAATTCACTGCTTTGAGGTAAGATTAGTTGGGATAATTTTTGTTAAAGTAGCATGTAATTTCAGCTGTTTTATACAGTTTTATTTTGGCAATCCGAGTTTTTTCCATTTATGTTAGTAACCTATTTTCATATTATACAGTGATCTTGGAGAGAAACTGAGTCGAATGTGTTGACCTTTTAAATTTCTCTTTTGCCTGTGGTTTTCTACAAATGAGTAAATATGTCAGATTTTGTTACTAGGACCAAGTTATCTAAATAAAAAAGAGTTATAGAGTTGGTTTATGTACAAAACATTCGATAAGGCAAATTCTTTAGAGTATAAAATGTTTGGAATTATATCCTCAAAATGTTAAAAGGTAATTTCTACATGGTAAAATATGAGTGCTTATTTTCCTAACATTTTATGTTTTCTAATTTTTTATATTTAGTATTTGTTACTCATAAAACACACAAAGTCATAAAATATTTATAGTATTTTCCCAAAGTTTGTATTTGGGGAGTGAAATGATATTCAGAGTTTTATTTGAGAAATTGACATTTATTTCTTTTAAAAGTAAATATAAACTCCCATTTCTGGCCATGATGAAGTAAGTTGTTGCATCCTAGCTCTCTTACAACTAAAAACTCTGGACAGAAGTTAAGATGCAACTACCTGGGGGCTCTGGAAAGTAAGTAATAAGAGGCTAATAGAAGAGGAAAACATGAAGAATGACTGGTACAGCAGCTGAGAGCCTTCTTTTGTCCTGTTTGTATTTTTGTTTTTGTTTTTCTTGTCTAACTCTCAGTTTTTACTGCAGGGTGGGCAAAATTGGTGGATTGTGTAGTGGGCTTAGACAGTAAAAACCAACAGAAGAACCCATCTTTTTGGCCAGAGGACTAGGAAAAAGATTGGAGCATATGAGGGTGGTTCCTCTCCCCCTCCACTGCACCCCCATCTTGGCCCTGCCCCTACACCAGCCGCAGTGGAGAACTGTACTGTTGTGGTGTATCAGCAGCAATTTGGGCTCATCTGTCTGGATAGAAGTTCTGTAAAAGGGTACCTCTTATGCAAGGAATGTTAGAGGGGGGATATATTTATATTTACATTTTCATCTTTTCCCTTGCTACTTTGCTCTGGGAGTGGAACTCAGTGATAGTGTAGGAGACAGACTCTGAAGGGAATTCATCGTTTTTGCCAGATGGATGGAGAAAATCTGAGAGGGAAGAGTGGAAGAAGTGAATCCTTAATGTGTGTGAAGCAACATAGGTCCCACCCAACCTTACTCCAAGGTGTGCATGTTTGGAACATACCCACCAAAACTCATAGCAACATTTTAGAGAACTGAATTATGGTTTGAATCATTACCTTAGTGCATGATCAACTCTTGAGTGACACCTGTGAGGGGCAGGCTCAGATGGCATGGTATAAGCTTGGAGCATGGGAATGACCTCAGAACTACTGTTCACAGGAGAGCTGATCTTGTAGACAGATCTAAGTTCTATCAATTTTCCACACTGAAAGAAACAAACACCAAAAATTTTCAGAACCTCACAACTTAATTACAATGATTATAATTCCTCTGATATTGTAATTAAAGTTCAATAGCCAATTATTTGGAAAATCCATAATCATTTGGAAATTAAATACATACTTATAAATAATATAATCCAGAAGTAAAGAACTCTTAAGGGAAGTTAGAAAATATTTTTAACTGAATTAAAATGATAAGACAGCATATCAGAATTTGTGCAATTGGGTTGAAATAGATCTTATAGGAGAATTTTTATCATGCAATACTTAGAAGAGATGGAAGTTCTCTTCCTTGATTGGCAGCATGAGGAGTTTCACAGACCTGCTCTTTTAGCAAAACAAGAATAATTGGTAAAAAGTATAAAAAAAACCATTAAAAGTCTCTGGAAATTGTCCTAAGGGCATAGAGCAAATGAAGACACATTTGTTTAAGAAAATCAACTACAGCTTGGTAGAAGCAACAGAAATCTGTGGTGCTTGAACTGTTACTTGCTTTTACTCTCCCCTGTCCCTCCTGTTCAGCATTATGGAAGTTCCAGTGGTGGGTATGGCCAAGAAAATGGGGGCTCTCTTTCTCTCCCCTTACCTCCCAATAGTGTGTCTCACTGGGAGGAGCATGCTGCCAGCATTTCATATCCACTTGAAGCCTGAGTTGAAGAGGCTGGTGAGTTCTTGGTGAGTGCTGCTAGGTGGTGATAGGGCTCCCTTCTTCCACTCAGCCCTCACTCATAGGGCAGAAGCTCTTCCCTACACACAACAGGTCAGGAATACTGCAGCCACGGTTGTCCTCCCCATAGGGTAGATTCCACACTGAGGGTGGCAAACCAGTAAGACCAGAGAGTTCTGCTTCTGCACAGTGCCCACAGTAATGGCTGAGGGTTCTGCAGAGGGGATAGGCAGTCCAGAAGAAGTGAGATCAGAAGCTTTCCCCAATACTGACTGTATTGGAAACTAAGTGTGGGGAAGTTCAAACCTAAGAGCGCTTTAAGAAAACAGTGGATATTTTGATGGCAAATCAAATTGGACATATGGTTTAACAGAAAGATAAGGGTCAGAGACAGTCAAATAGAGTGTCCTGCTAAAAACTACCATCATTTCAGGATAACAATGTATGTGCCTAATGTCACATCTGTGGGGAGTGACACCAGTTGTCTTCACACTGTGAGGGAAATAAATTGCACTGAAATAGTCCAGCCAAACCCTAAATAAATCAACAAGTAAGCAACAATAAAAATTGCTCTTGGAGAAGGGAATCAGTATCCATAGTTGATGTGTTATGTAGTATCTAACATGTTCAGTTTCAAGGAAAAAACAAAGCAAACACAACAAAATGAGATGCAAAGAAACAGGAAAGTGTGACCCATTTTCAAGAAAAAGTCAGGCAATAGAAACTGCCTGTGAGAGGGTCTAGAGGCCAGATTTAACAGACAAAGATTTCAAAACAGCCATTATTAATATGTTCAAAGAACTGAAGGAAACCATGTTAAAAGAAGTAAAGAAGTTATGATGACCATCAAATAGAATATTAATAAGGAGAAATTACAAAAAGGAACCATGTGGAAATTTAGTATAATGTGGAAATATACAGTTTAATAACTAGTGTGAAAAGTTCTATAGGGCTGAACAGTAGATTTGGACTGGTAGAAGAAAGAATCAGTGACTTTCAAGATAGATTGGTAAAGATCATGCAAGCTGAAGAACAGAAAGATAAAGAAAAATAAACATTGCCTCAGAGAAATGTGGGACTCCATTAAGTGTTCTAACATACTGTGTAATGGAGGCTTGAGAATGAAAGGAGAGGGAACAAAGGAGAAGATTTATTTAAAACATCATGGTTGAAAAATTTCAAATTTGATGAAAATCATCAATCTAATTAGAGAAACTCAATCTACTTCAAGTTAAGATAAACACAAAGATATTTATACATAGATGAATTGTAGGAAGAATTTTGAAAGACAAAGAATAATCTTGAAAGCACAAAAATGAAAAGAAGGAAGTCCTAAAAGAGAAAAGAAGGAAGTTCTAATTATTAATCTAAATCCTTTCTAAAGAAATTGAAGAAAGAAGAGTAAGTTAAACCCAAAGCAATCAGATGAAGGAAACACTAAAAATTAAAAGAGAAATAAATGAAGTTGAACATAGAAAAGCAATAAGGAAAATCAATGAAACTAAAAGTTGGATTTTTAAATGATGAACAAAATTAATGAACTTTTAGCCAGACAGACCAAGAATAGAAAGAAGAATCAATTTGCTAATAACAAGAATGAAAGAGCTATCACTACAGATCCCACAGATGTTCAGAGTAAAATAAGGAATTACTATAAGCAACCCTGTGGATGTATATTTGACAATAGAGATAAAAGGGACAAAGTTCCTGAGTAGCACAAACTACCAAAACTTACTCAGGAAGAAATAGATAACCTGAATAGTCATTTCACTATGAAATAAACTGAGCCTAGTTAAAAAGCTTCCAAAAAAGAAAACTCTGGGCCCACATGGTTTCACTGACCAATTTAATGAAGCAGTTGAGGGAGAAATAATATCAATTGTTCACAGTCTCTTCTAGAAGACAGAATAGGAGATATCACTTCCTAGATCATGAGGCCAGTTTTTTTATTTTGATACCAAATTCAGAGATTAGAGGAAATATTTGCATATCACTTATCTGACAAAGATTTTATTCAGAATATATAAAGGCAGGAGCGCTCATCTCTTCCTGATGGGAACAAAGAACATTTATTTTAAAACACAGTTCCCAGTTGTTTTTTTTTTAAATAAAGTAAAACATATTTACTATGTGACACAACAGTTTCACACTTAAGTAATTACTCAAGTGAGATGAAAGTGTTTGTCCCCACAAAAATCTGTAAGCAACCATTTATTATAACCCCTTCTTATCTGGAAATTGTAATTGCAATTACAATTATTTTGTAATTCTAAATACTATTAACTAGAATGAGAAAACAAGTTGTAAGTAAATTCATACAGTGAAATACTTCTCAGTGATAAAGGGACACAGCTATCAAATCATACTCCTACGTGGATGAATTTAAGATGCATTAAACAAAATGAAAGAAGCTAGACTGAAAAGTTAGCCTCATATTGCATTTATGTAATATTGTAGAAATGGCAAGACTGTGAGGATGGAGAGATCAGTACTTTCTAGGTATTAAACATTGAGGAAGAATATGACTACAGGGTATAGATAACTTTAGGGAATTTTTATAGGTTTGATGGAACTGTTTTAATTGTATTTTGCTGGTTATACCATGAATGCATTTGTTAAATCTCAAAAAGCTATAGACTGAGTTATGATTAAAAAAATTTAAAAGTGAGTATATTCTGCTATTTCTAATGAGTTAGCCATGAGGCAATATATTACTTTCTTATTTTGTGTTTTATTTATTATTTTAGGGAAAAAGAAAGAAATTATCTGTCTTCCTGTCCTACAAGTATTTTTTTTTTTTTTAACATGTAACTGTAGGTTAAGATGAGTGAAAGAGCTAAAGCCTACAAGAGCATTAACAATTTTCTTTATATAGAACTTTTTCTTATAAAAATTATTATTCACCTTGAATTACCTTTTTGAAAGAACTCAAAGAATGTTTTGAGCTTGAAGAAATGTTGTGGTTGTTGTTTTATTTTTAAAAAATGGTATGGCACTTTCTAAAAGTGAAAAAAATAGAAGAATGGAATATGAATTTTAGTCTTCACATACTCATGGGATATTTATAAAGATGATCTAATTAGGGCATAAAGATATTTTCATTAAGTGACTATTTTAGCGAAACTAGAAATTAGCACTACTGTGTTTACATGATCATTTAAAACAAAATAAATAACAATCCCAAATAGCTGTGCAAATGTGATAATTAAAACCAAGCGTAGACTAATGAATAATGGTGAGCTTTGATAAAAATATTCTGATGTGTCCAAAATGATAACCAAGGGTTAAAGATCCCTTATTTAATTTAATGGGGGAGAAAAAACCCAACAACCAAGCCAAAACAAAACCCAAAGCAAAATGAAACAAAAAAAACCCCAAACAAACAAACAGACAAACAAACCCAAAACAAATTTACCCCAACCATTGGAACTGATCAGACTGATCAGAGAGACAAGCTCAATCTTTGCAAAGAACAACCTAAGGGGAAGTTTGTTGTGTTCTTCAGTATGATCTAGAAACAAGTGAGAAGACAAAGAATAGTGTCGGCTGTTGAAGGGGGATCAGGACAGTACATATGGAGATCTAAGGATCACAGGCCAGGGCTGTTTTTGCTGGCATATAAGATGAATTGGTAGGTAAGGAACATTACGCATTTCAAAGAGGAGCAGGTAATTACTGTTTTCATCACACATATTGCCCGTGTCTCAGCTGGGTCAGGCTTTTTTTGATCCCCTGCTGGGTCAAATTTTCCTTGCTCCTCTGCTGTTTTTGTAAGGAATTTGGGAAGTCTGACTGTTCTCAGTGTGGCCTTCCTGAGAGGCTAACGAACCTGTGCTAAGTAGTATTCTCACACTATTCCAGACACTTGAGTAAGTGTGGCAGAAAGGAACTGCTTGGGTTGCTGACTCATAGAATAAATAAGATGATTGCGTTTTTAAGTAATGAAGTTTTGGGGTGATTTGTCCTGCAGCAGAAAGCTAATTAATAAAATTAGATATTTAGAAACAGTTTTCCAAAGTGGTTGTGCCAATATATCTTCATCAGCACTGACTAGGTGCCTTTGCATTACTACTTATCCAGTACTTGGTCTTGCCAGTTGATTTTTTTTTTAAATTAAAAATATTTAACTATTCTTGAAGGCAGTTAGTGGTATTGCATTGTGTGGTTTTAATATGCATTTTCACAGTGATGGTGGCTGCTTTTTTATGTTTATTGCTAATTTAGATAGCCTACATGAAGTTTTGTCTTTAGGATTTCAAGTAGTTTTGTCTTTGTGTTGGATTATCTGCCTTTTTATTATTGACATGTGGGAGGGTTTTTAATGTATTTTGAGTAAGAGTCCTTGTGGAATATAGTATTGTAAATATATTGTCCACTTTGTTACTTTTCTTTGTTCTTTTACTGGCATCTTGATGAACAGAAATTTTAAATTTTAGTGCAAATTAAATTTAAATTAATTTTAAATTAAAAATAATTTAATCATTTTTCCTTTTATGGTAGTACCATTTTGTGTCTTAATTTTAAAGAAATCACTATCTTAAAGTTCTGAAGATGTTCCTGGGGAAAAACATAGTTTTCTAAAAGAAGTTTTATTGTGTTTTCTATTCAGATCTACAGACCATCTGAGAATGATTTTGGTATATGTTGTAAGATCAGGAGTTAAGGTTTATTTTTATCCCTTGTATAATCTAAGTGACACTACCATTTGTTGAAAAATATGATCATTTTCTACTATACCACAGTGCTGTATGTCTCATAAATCAAGTGACACTATGCCTGTTTCTGTTCTGTTCCTTTGGCTCATTTGCTTGTGCCAGTTGATTGTGTTTTTATATCTGTATGTTATTTGTGATTGGTAAATGTTTGTTGAAATGTTGTAGGTAAACTAGTGAATGAGTCTCCACTTGCAGTATTATTTCTGAAGAGATTTTCTTAAAGTTCTAAAATATTGACTTAAAAACAATTTGGAAGCATAATCATCTTGGCGTTAAAGTCTGAATTTGCTTCTTGCTGTGGAGAAATGTTTGGCAGTTCTTCTGACTGATGCTGTGATTTAAAAATATTTACTTGTGTTGCTGGTAATATATTACTTGATAATGTCCTTTCCTCTGAGAAAGTTCGTGTATCAGATAGAGTTCTTTTAATTTTTCCTGGAAACAATACTTCTCTAGTTGATCAACATTAATCTATATGAGGGTATTTGCTTATTAGTTTGACCAAATCCTGAATAAGCTGGAAAAAAAAAAAAAAAAACAAAAAAACCAAAAAAACTGGCAGAATTCCTTTTGTAATCAAACGGCTCAGCTAAAAACCTACATAAAATATCAAAAGCTAGTTTTCATTAAAGAACATTCCGATATCTATATTCATTTCTAGCTTCAATTATTATATATTTTATTGTTGTGATTCTGTTTGCTTTTTTAATGAGAAACGTGCAGACATGTGATTTAATCTTGCTATTGGAATTTAATTATTTTTTGCTTTGCCTTCTATGTAATATTTTATAGATGTTAGTGTTTCACGTGCCCTTTTCTTCCATTTTGGACATTCTTTATTGTGGTATCCTTTCTTGAGGTATTATGAGAGTACAAGAAGTTTTCTAAAAGAGCATGAAAAGTCAGTGTTAAGACTGTTTACAGATTGCTTCAAGTCCTGGAACTTGTGGATTACAAAGTGGGAACATTGAACTTCAAAGCACATCTGGCACTTGTTACAAAATCAGAAAATAGATTGCTTATTTTCCCCAAATAGACTCAAGAACATGCTTTACCATGAATAATTCCCATTGCATATTAAAAGTGGTTAGAAGACAAACTCAGTGTATTGTAAAGGAATAATAACAACAACAGAATATCGGGTCCAGTTTACAGTGTTCATTGTTGCTTTTAAAAATTAGAGTAGACATTTTCTATTTTTCCTTCTTTTATGGCCAGCTTGAGAAAGGAAATTCATAATAATAGAATGAGTCCTTTACTTCTTTAATGGCTTTTAAAGATGAAGGGAATGAAATAGGAGCTGCATCTGCATAGTTGAAATGCTACATTGTAATTAGCTAAACCAATATTTTGTACCCTGCTTATAAATGTAGAGATGGGTAAAAATAAATCACAGATGGTTTTCTTGGTTTTTGGTTTTAAATTCTAAACTTAATTAGTGCTTGAGCATCTTGAGAAGTCCTGTTTCCTCTACTCCTTCCCCCCCTTATATTTAATTCTGCTTCATGAATTAGAATTTTATATATTTGCAGATTTGTATATGTCTTTGAAGAGCTTACTTTCTGTTTTGATTTTCTGAATTTCAAAAATACAGAACGATTACTTATTTTTCGTGTATGTATAGGTATACCTTTAGACAATAAATGTTTATTGAATGTACTTTGCTGTCTGCTGGAAAGTTGCTGCCTCTAATTTTCAAAGAGCTGAATGCTTATGGTTTGCTATTTAGTAAAGAATATGCCTCTGGGCTAGGGTTGTTGCTCAGTGGTAGAGCGCTTGCCTAGCACGTGTGAGGGACTGGGTTTGATTCCTAGTACTGCATATGAATAAAGTAAAGGTCCATTGACAATTAAAAAAAGAAGTAATATGCCTACATGCCTCCTTCTCTGGTACAATATTTAAGTAGATTATATTATTACCTCTACTTAGTACTTAAACTACCGCTATTTAGTGCCAAAGTGTACTAATTCATAAATCTATCAGTAGTGGTTCATGTCATGAACCATTTTGTCAAATTTTTAATGTTTTTTAGTTTGTAAAATTATAAAATGTTATTTCACTGTGATATTATGTTAAATTTTCATATTTCTAAGGAGTTTAAGCATATTTTCATATGCTTATTTGCCATTCATAAGGCACCAAATACACAATGTACCTCGAGGTTTTTTTTGCATTTGTTTGTAGTGGGTGGCTTTTTGTCTGTTTTTTCCTTGATTTTCTTTTTTTTTTTGGTACCAAGGATTGAACTCCAGGGTGCTCTAACCACTGAGCAACATACATTCCCAGCCATTTTACAAATTTTCTAAATTTTGAGACGGGGTCTCACTAAGTTGCTGAGGCTGGCCTTGAACTTGCAAACCTCCTGCCTCAGCCTCCCTAGTTGCCCAGATTACAGGGATGCACCACTGCACCCAGCTTTTGTCTTGATTTTTGAAGTCCTTCTTTACACATTTTGGAGACTCATCATTTGGGTAAACATTTCCCAGTTTGTCTTATCTTTTCACTTTCTTTGTATCTTTTTTGGAGAGAAGTTCTTACTGGAAGTGGTCAAGTTTATCAGTTTCTTCTTTATATTTTTATTTCTTACAAAATCTCTACCCTGAGGTTATAGAATTCAAAATTGCCCTCTGAAAGTTTTTGTAGCACTGCTTTTAATGATAAGTGGTCAGTTCATTGGGAATTTTTTATGTATGGTGAGAGGAGGCAATCTTTTTCTTCCAATTATTGAGTGCACACTTTCTTTTTTTTTAAATTCTTTTTAGATGTTGATGGACCTTTATTTATTCATTTATTTATGTGTGGTGCTGAGAAGCAAACCCATTGCCTCACACATCCTAGGCAAGTGCCCTACCACTGAGCCAAAACCGCAGCCCGACACTCCTAGTTTCAATGTTAGACCTTTTCCAAATCACACTCTTTTACCCAGACAGTACCTGACTGCAGAATGGCTTGACCTGCAAGATGGTATGTAAGCAGTTGTATGTGGTTTAACAGAAACTGTGCAGTGAATTTGGTCTTTTCTTGAGCCATTGGTAGATACTCTCCAGTGGTGCCGGGCAGTGGGAGCACACTGTGGCTTCCAGTGAGCCTTGCTCTGCAGTGTACTGTGTTGCTAAGCAATGACGTTTGGTCAGTTAGGTGTATTAAATGCATTGTTGACTTGTGATATTTTCCAGTATTTGTTTTCAGGATGTAACCCCATTGTAAGTTGAGAAGCATCTGTATAACTGAGTTACTTTCTGATGTTGTCTAGTTCCATTGGTTTGTCTTCATTACTTTAGTTTTCTGTATTTTTAAATCGCCCCACCTTGATTTCTTTTTTCTTCAGGCATATCTTGGCTATTCTTATTCTTTATTTATACAAATTTCATAATAAACTTATTAAGTTTTCCGAAACCTCTTTTGGGATTGGATTGAATCATATTTGGCAACTAGATCAAGTTAAGAATTGAGTAAGGATACAATGTTGAGACTATCCAAAAATAAGGTTTCATTTTCTGTTTATTTTGGTCTTTATTATTTTTCAATGACACTTACTTGTTTTCTCCATAAAGGGCTTGTGTATCTTTTCTCAGAATTATTTGTAGGAATTGTATAATGTTTTATGATTATAAATAAAACATAATGATTATTGGGTAAGGTGGTGCATGCTTGTAAATCCTGTGATGCAGGAGACTGAGGCAGGAGGGAGGATCTCAAATTGGAGGCCCACCTCAACAGCTTAGTGAGATGAAACTTGGTAAAGTCCTGTCTCAAAAAAAAAAAAAACAAAAAAACCCAAAAAAACGTGGCAGGTGGGGGGCTGGCTGAGGATGTTGCTCAGTGGTAAAACACTCATGGGTCCAGTGACCAGTATGAAATCAGTCAATCAATTAATAAGATGTTTGTAAAGTCTTCTTTTCTCCTAAGTGGTTTTTCTCATTTGCAAAAATACAGTTGATTCTTGAATATTGATTGGCATTTGACACCTTTACCAAAATCTTAATAGTTCTAATAATTATGTATTTGTATATTTTTTTATGGTTCTATATAGATAGAAGAAATATTCTTTGTCTTTTCTTTTTGTGGTACTGGGGATTGAACTCAGGGCCTTGTGCTTGCGAGGCACGCACTCTACCAGCTGAGCTATCTCCCCAGCCCGAAATATTCTTTTTCTAATCTTTGTGTCCTTTTTCCTCTCTTTCCTCCTCCTCTTCTTTATTCTTACTCTGTCTTTAAAAAGTGCTATTTAGGATACCAATGCAATGTTGACTAGAGGTGCATTCACAGTGGGACACTGTTTCTAATCCTAAAGGGAGGGGATTAGTCTTTAGGATTAATGATTCTTGATAAATTTTTTTTATAGATTCTGTTTATCAAGTTAAGGATGTCTCTTTTATTCACATATTCTCAAGGTATTAAAAAAGCATGAATGGTTGTAGAATATTTTTAGTGCTTTTTTCATCTTTTTGAGCGGATCATTTAATTTTCCTCCATAATCTACTAATGTTATAAACCCCACAATAAATTGTTATATTTTAATTTTATTATGTTCTTTATATATTCTGGAAATTAGCACTCTATCTAAGTATGAGTGGCAAAGATCTTCTCCCACTCTGTAGGCTCTCTCTTCACGTGGCTGATAGTTTCCTTTGCTGAGAGAAAGCTTTTTAGTTTGAATCTATCCCAATTGTTGATTCTTGCTTTTATTTCTTGTGCTATGGGAGTCCTGTTAAGGAAGTCTGATCCTAAGCCAACAAGTTGAAGATTTGGACCTACTTTTTCTTCTATAAGATGCAGGGTCTCTGGTCTGATTCCGAGGTCCTTGATCCATTTTGAGTGCAGGGTGAGAGATAGGGGTTTAATTACATTCTGTTGCATATGGTTTTCCAGTTTTCCCAGCACCATTTGTTGAAGAGGCTATCTTTTCTCCATTGCATATATTTGGCACCTTTGTCTAGTATGAGAAAATTGTATTTATTTGGGTTTGTGTCCATGTCCTCTATTCTGTACCATTGATCTACCTGTCTATTTTGGTACCAATACCATGCCATTTTTGTTACTATTGCTTTGTAGTAGAGTTGAAGATCTGATATTGTGATACCCCCAGCTTCGCTCTTTCTGCTGAGGATTGCTTTAGCTATTCTGGGTTTCTTATTCTTCCAGATGAATTTAATTGCTTGCTCTATTTCTGTAAGGTACATCATTGGGATTTTAATTGGAATTGCATTGAATCTGTATAGCACTTTTGGTAGTATGGCTATTTTGACAATATTAATTCTGCCTATCCAAGAACATGGGAGATCTTTCCATCTTCTAAGGTTTTCTTTAATTTCTTTCTTTAGTGTTCTATAGTTCTCATCATAGAGGTCTTCCACCTCTTTTGTGAGATTGATTCCCAAGTATTTTATTTTTTTCGATGCTATTGTTAATGGGGTAGTTTTTCTCACTTCTCTTTCTGAAGAGTCATCACATGTATAAACATGCAATGGATTTATGAGCATTGATCTTGTAACCTGCTACTTTACTGAATTCACTTATGAGTTCTAAAAGTTTTCTGGTGGAATTTACAGGTTCCTCTAAATATATAATCATGTCATCAGCGAACAGGGATAGTTGGAGTTCTTCTTTTCCTATTCGTATCCCTTTAATTTCTTTGGTTTGTCTAATTGCTCTGGCTAGAGTTTCAAGGACAATATTGAATAGAAGTGGTGAAAGAGGGCATTCCTGTCTTGTTCCAGTTTTTAGGGGGAATGCTTTCAGTTTTTCACCATTTAGAATGATATTGGCCATGGGCTTAGCATAGATGGCCTTTATAATGTTAAGGAATGTTCCTACTATCCCTATTTTTTCTAGTGTTTTGAGCATGAAGGGGTGCTGTATTTTATTGAATGCTTTTTCTGCATCTATCGAAATAATCATGTGATTCTTAACTTTAAGTCTGTTGATATGGTGAGTGACAGTTATTAATTTCTGGATGTTGAACCAATCTTTCATCCTGGGATAAAACCCACTTGATTGTGGTGCACTATCTTTTAAATATATTTTTGTATGCGATTTGCTAAAATTTTGTTGAGAATTTTTGTGTTGATGTTCATTAAGGATATTGGTCTGAAATTTTCTTTCCTCGATGTGTGTCTGTCTGGTTTAGGTATCAGGGTGATATTGGCTTCATAGAATGAAGAGGAGGGTTCCCTCCTCTTCTATTTCATGGAATACTTTGAGGAGTATTGGAATGAGCTCTTCTTTAAAGGTTTTGTAGAACTCAGCTGAGAACCCATCTAGTCCCGGACTTTTCTTTGTTGGTAGGCTTTTGATGATCTCTTCTATTTCATTGCTTGAAATTGATTTATTTAAGTTGCGTATATCCTCCTCGTTCAGTTTAGGTAATTCATATGTCTCTAGAAACTTGTTGATGTCTTCGAGGTTTTCTGTTTTGTTGAAGTATAGATTTTCAAAATAGCTTCTAATTATGTTTTGTATTTCCCTCGTGTCTGTTGCGATATTTCCTTGTTCATTCCGAATTTTAGTGATTTGGGTTTTCTCTCGTTTTCTCTTTGTTAGTGTGGCTAAAGGTTTATCAATTTTGTTTATTTTTTCGAAGAACCAACTATTTATTTTGTCAATTTTTTGTATTGTTTCTTTTGTTTCAATTTCGTTGATTTCGGCTCTGATTTTAACTATTTCCTGTCTTCTACTACTTTTGGTGTTGGTCTGCTCTTCTTTTTCTAGGGCTTTGAGCTATAGTATTAAGTCGTTTATTTGTTGATTTCTACTTCTTTTGTTGAATGCGCCCCATGAAATAAATCTTCCTCTAAGTACTGCTTTCATAGTGTCCCAGAGATTTTGATATGATGTGTCTTTGTTCTCGTTTACTTCTAAGAATTTTTTTATTTCCTTCCTGATGTCTTCTGTTATCCATTCATCATATAATAGCGTATTATTTAATCTCCAGGTATTGGAGAAGTTTCTGTTTTTTATTCTGTCATTTATTTCTAATTTCAATCCATTATGATGTGATAGAATACAAGGTAGTATCTCTTCTCTTCTTGTATTTGCTAACAGTAGCTTTGTGGCATAAAACATGGTCTATTTTAGAGAAGGATCCATGTGCTGCTGAGAAGAAAGTGTATTCGTTCTTTGTTGGATGGTATATTCTATATATGTCTGTTAAGTCTAAATTGTTGATTGTGTTATTGAGATCTATGGTTTCTTTATTCAATTTTTGTTTGGAAGATCTTTCCAGTGGTGAGAGAGGTGTGTTAAAATGTGTTGTGGTCTATTTGATTTCTGAAATTGAGAAGGATTTGTTTGATGTACATGGATGAGCCAATGTTTGGGGCATAGATATTTATGATTGTTATAGCTTGCTGATTTATGCTTCCCTTAAGCAGTATGTAATGTCCTTCTTTATCCCTTCTGACTAACTTTGGCTTGAAGTCCACATTATCTGAAATGAGGATGGATATTCCAGCTTTTTTGCTGTGTCCATGTGCATGGTATGTTTTTTCCCATCCTTTCACCTTTAGTCTGTGGGTATCTCTTTCTATGAGATGAGTCTCTTGTAGGCAGCATATTGTTGGATCTTTCTTTTTAATCCAATCTGGCAGTCTATGTCTTTTGATTGATGAGTTCAGGCCATTAACATTCAGGGGTTATTATTGTGATATGATTTGTATTCCCAGTCATTGGACTCACTTTTGTTTTTTGACATGATTTGGTTTCTCCTTTATTTGGCTATTCCTTTAGGCTAGTTCCTCCTGTTGCTGATTTGCATCGTTGTTTTTCATCTCTTCCTCATGGAATATTTTGCTGAGAATGTTCTGTAATGCCGGCTTTCTTTTTGTAAATTCCTTTAGCTTTTGTTTATCATGGAAGGATTTTATTTTGTCATCAAATCTAAAAGTAAGTTTTGCTGGGTATAAGGTTCTTGGTTGGTATCTGTTTTCTTTCAGGGCTTGGTAAATGTTGTTCCAGGCCCTTCTAGCTTTTAGAGTCTGGATTGAAAAATCTGCTGATATTCTTATTGGTTTCCCCCTAAATGTAATTTGATTATTTTTTCTTTAAAATTCTGTTTTTATTTTGTATGTTAGGTATTTTCATAATAATGTGCCTTGGTTTGTTATTTTGTATATTCGGAGTCCTATAAGCCTCTTGTACTGGGTTTTCCATTTCATTCTTCAGATTTGGGAAGTTTTCTGATATTATGTCATTGAATAGATTGATCATTCCTTTGGTTTATTTCTCTAAGCCTTCCTCAATCCCAATAATTCTTAAATTTGGCCTTTCATGATATCTCATAATTCTTGTAGATTCTGTTCATGATTTCTTACCATCTTCTCTGTTTGGTCAACTTTGTTTTCAAGATTAAATATTTTGTCTTCAATGTCTGAGGTTCTGTCTTCCAGGAGTTCTATCCTATTGGTTATGCTTTCTATGGAGTTTTTAACTTGGTTTATTGTTTCCTTCATTGCAAGGATTTCTGTTTGTTTGTTTTTTTTTTTTCAGTATCTCTAATTCTTTATTGAAATGATCTCTTGCTTCCCGTATTTGCTCTTTTAACTGTTGATTGGTGCAATCATTTAATGCCTGCATTTGCTCTTTCATCTCCTCGTTTGCTTTCCTGATTGTTTTAATTATGTACATTCTGAACTCCCTTTCTGACATTTCTTCTGCTGTGCTGTCATTGGGTTTTATTGATATAGTGTCTAGGTTTGTTTGGGACATTTTCTTCCCTTGTTTTCTCATATTGATATCAGTGGGACTGAGATATCAGTGGGACTCTGAGATATTACAGATTTTCTCTATTGCCTTATAGTGTCCCTGTAGATTTCCAGTATATCACCTCCCAGCCTTCAGTAGCCTGAAGTCTTGGAGGAACTTGATAATGCAGTGCTTGTGAAGAAAGCTGCCCCTAGCCCGCTAATGGTTCCAGGGCTTGGAGCTGGCTCTGTGGGGAAAGGCTCAATATATTTTATTTAAATATATTTAGTTTCATATCCTGTCTTCTGTATCTCTTGCTTTTGCTTTTTTTTTTTTTTTCTGTAACTCTTAATTTGGTCTTAATTTCTTAGATGATTTTTGTTTGACTTGCATTTTCTCTTGATTCTAGTTAGCTCTTATTTAATGTTTTTCTATTTTTGTCTGTATTCTGGTCTCTGATGTTCCTTATATTAGCAATCTTGTTTTCATGTGTATTATCCTGTTAGTGATGGAACAAAACAGTGAAATACCTGGTAGAGATGGCCTAGGTATGTGGGTGTACAACAGTACAAGCTCGGAATGTTGACGGCAGAGGACTCAAAAGGAGGACTGTTACTGTTTTCTCCTAATAAGGGTTTTTTAAGAAAAGACACCATTACCCTATATACATGTATGATTACACGAATGGTGTGAATCTACATCGTGTGCAACCGTAGAAACGAAAAGTTGTACCCCATTTGTGTACAGCGAATCAAAATGAAGTCTATAAAAGTGAAAAAAGAAAAAAAAAAAGAAAAGCATTTCCTTCTGCTGGCAGATTTTGATTTTGATTTTCTAATTTTAATGTAAGTTCTTATGATTATTGGATTTTTGTTCTGTTCATAATTATTTATATTAGATTTTTCTGAACCAGCAATAGCCAATTATTGTGTGAGAGGTGGTGGTTTGATTGTCTTACTTTATTTTCAGTTCAGAAAGGCTTTCTTCTGCCACACTGAAATTCAGTTTCTTTAATAAGTGGTGACTTTTGTGGTTGTCATTTTGGTTTGTTATCTTTGGATTCTTTGATTCTGACTCGTTTCTGTGGGACCTTATCCCTCCTAAGGCTTCCTTTTCTGTTTTACATACTTTTCTAAGGCTTCTGTTTGTGCTCCATTTCTAATATTCTGACCTATCAGTTCCTTTTTTTTTTTTTCCTTTCCTTTATTAATGCAACCTGCATAAAGGTAGGCCACTCTCCTTTGGTGGGTCAGTATTTGATGATACTTATGTTCTTACTATCTCTGGGACCCTGAGTGTTCCCCTGTTGCTCTTCCTGTGGTATCACTTTGATTTGGCTCAAGATTTCATTCTGCTGGTCTGGGATCTTTTTGTGGACCACTTACATGTTAATACATGAATTAGTATTCCCTTTCTCTTCACTGTGTTGTAGGCATGGCTCATGGGCATTTTTATTTGGTTGCTCTGTTGGTCTGCTTGGGTCCTTAGAAGCTAGGGAGAGAAATTTAAATTTGAATGTTTGCCTTTACCTTATGGTATAGGCCCTCCACGTAAAAGAAAATCAGTTTGTATATTCCTTTTAATCTAGGTGCTAAAATATAGTTAGTTACTCTTCAGATCTTGTCTGTTGCTATTGAAACACTTCTCTGTTTTACTTAAGTTCTTTTTAAAAAGTTTATTGCCTCTATATTCTTCAATTAGCGGATTCTTTATTCATTTTACCCTTATTGGTAAACTGAATGGATTGTTTGTTTTACATGATGTTTTAAAATTATTTTTTAGTTGTCAATGGATTTTTATTTTATTTATTTTTATGCGGTGCTGAGAATTGAACCCAGTTCCTCACACATGTGAGGCAAGTGCTCTACGACTGAGCCACAACCCCAGCACCGTTTTACGTGATTTTTAACCATAATAAGTTATTGGGACAAACAAAGTAGTATTTCAGAGTCCAATAATATATACTTGAAAAAGTTTATCACTTATTCTCTCCTTGGTGTGACTCATGACCCTTGCCTAATTTGTGTTCTTCCACATTGTGTGTTAATCCATGCGTTAAATTGTGAGGTCATAATATGAAGAAACTAGACTTCTGTGATAATGATTTTTCATTTTCAGTTTATTTGTGAATTAAATAGTTGAGATAATAATCAGTGTAGCTGATTTACTATGAAGTATATTATTTCAATAATTTTTCCCTGAAAGGTACTATGCATTAGTTATTATGCTAGGTACTAGTGAAAGAAAATTTGAGAAGATGCCATTATTGTACTGATTCTGCCCAAAGGCAGATGTGGAGACATAGTGATAAACACTTAAAGTACTATAGAAGGACTGTGAGAGAGTGGACACAGGATACTTTCGGAACTGATAAGAGGATGGTACCAGATAGTCTGTTCCTTTCTCTCCTTCCTTCCTCTCTCACTAATGAACACTGTTGGGCACTGTGGTGGATGTTAGGGACAGAGTGGTGAAAAGGCAGTCCATACTGTTTTGGAGATGGATGCTTGATCATAAAAGGGGAAGCACATCTGGGATACTACTAAGACGGTAGGAACTAAGTTTCTTGGGGAAGATCATTTTTAATCAGTGAGTTAAATAAGTTAATCATGTGAAGACACGGGAGAAGAGTTTTAATTTTCAAAGACTGGGATGTGGGAGTGTAGTGCTTTTAACTTAAACCGAGTTGTTTAGTGTATTGGAATGTAGGGTATGTTGGGAGACAGATGAAGCTGAAGAGGTAGCTGTAAGGGAAGTCTCAAAAGAATTTTCATTGCTGTTATGGAGTGATGCTTAAGAATTCACATACCAGGTTTGTCTGGGAGTTAGGAGTCAAATTGAGATTTGAAGAATGAATAGATGCATGATCATAGCAGGTAGAGGGATGAACAGTGAAACTTACAAAGGCAGAAAGGGAGACCTATCACTTTCTGGTAATATAAATAATTTGGGATTTTAGGAGCATGGAATGTGAAGTGAAGAGTAATGGAAGATGAGACTGGCAGTTAGTGAGAGGATCTTGAATGTGCATTTATGCAGGCAAAGGAGTTTGTTTTATATTTTATTTGTTAGAGAACCACTAAAATGTCTTATATAATACTCATTCTAAAATTGAACTAAATACTTGTTTATTATAGAAAATGTTTTGACATAGCAGCTTAATTCTATATTTTATCAATATTTAAGACTTGAGAATTAATGAGACATTATTTTATTTTTTAAAACTTTCAGATAGAAAATCCCCGGTACCTGAGACAGAAGCCTCTCCCAGTTTCTCTGGTAGGTGAGAATTTCAGTGGACTTTTTTAGGGACAGATTTAAAAATAAATAAGTAAATCATTAATTTTTTAATGAAAATGATATAGTTCCACATTATGAAGCATAGTAATTTATAAAATTCTCTCATTTGGAAGTGAATAAATAACTTTTTTCTCTGATGTTTTGGTATAGCTTTCAGGCATTTTAGAAGTTTACTTTTGGGGTGAGGACAAACCAAGTCTGAAAAATTATTAAGTAACTCTTACTCATTCCACAGATGACTCCCACGTTCAGCCTGAGAAAATCCAGCAGTTTCCATGATGATCATTTTCTTTCTCGAATGCATGAGAAAGAGGTAGGATTGGGATATTTCATATGCACCTAACATAGCTTTAGGATTTTATATAATAGGAGCTTTCAGGTCCTAGATAGAATAATGATGCATGATAGGAAGAAGTCATCTTTGGTACAAATATAAACTCATGATGCAGGTTACACAGGGTTTGTCTTTCTATTTTTTTAATGCCCATCTCCCATCTGTGTGTCCCAGCTTCACTCCTTCTAGGCAGGGATTTGCTGAGGGACTCTCCTAACTTTCAAGTCCTGATTATCAGGGGGTCCTAGGAAATGGCAACTTTTAGAAGTAGTATCTTTGACTTCAATGAATCTCTCTACCGTCCTTTATCTTAATTTACTTGTTATATGTCTTGTTAGTCTCACTATTCTGTTTATTACTGTTCCTACTAGGTAAATTGATAGGCTAAATTAAGCTATGCTGTAGCTAATATATGATATAATATACTGTTTTGTGATGAGAATATTTGAGATTTACGCTCCGTGATTTTGCAATGTACAGTATTCAATTGTTAGCTATATTTCTCATCTGTGGAATAGATATAAAATAAAACTTATTCCTTCTATCTAAGTGAGACTTTGTACCTTTTGATTATAATCTCTTCCAGGCTCTGTTAACACCACTTCACTCTGCTTCTATGAGTTTTTTGTTTTAGAATCTACATAAAAGTAAACATGTAGTACTTGTTTTCTGTTTGAATTGTTTCACTTAGCATAATGTTCTCTGTTTCTATCCATGTTGTTGCAAATAACAGTTTCTTTTTTAAGGTGGATTAGTATTTCATTATGTGTACATACCACATTTTCTCTATTTCTCATTGATGGACACATAGGTTGAGTCCCAAACAGCTGCTGACTATAGTGTGGCAGTGAATATGGGTGTGCAAATATCTATTAATGTGCTGATCTTAAATCTTTCAGATAAATACCAGAAGTGGGCTGCTGGATTATACGACAATTTCATTTTGTTTTTTGGAAACTACACGGAGTTTTCCGTGAAGACTGTACCAATTTACATTCCCACCACCAATGTACAAGGATTCCCTTTTCCCTCAAAAACTTATCATTTGTCTTTTTGGTAATACCCATTCTAACAAGTATCAGGCGATAGCTTAGTTGTAGTTTTAATTTGCATCTCCTTAATGGCTAGTGATACCAAATTTTTTAAAATGTTTCTATTAGCCATTTGTGTGTTTCCCTTTGAGAAATGTCTACTTAGGTCCTTTGACCATTTTATAGTCTAAATCTTTATTTTTCTTTTGTAGAATTGTTTAAGTTCTTTACATATTTTGAATATTATTCTGCTGTCACATGTATATCTTGGAAAGAGTTTCTCCTATTATGTAGTTTATGTCTGTTAATTGTTTCCTTGGTTGTGCAGATGTAATACTATTTTAGTTTGACGTAGTCCTGTTTGTCTATTTTTGCTTCTGTTTCCTGCACTTTTGTGATCCCGTCTAAAGAAATCCTTGTTCCAGACCAATGTCATGAAGCGTTTTCCTTATTTCTCTTATAGTAGTTTTATAGCTTCAGATCTTATGCTGGTCTTTAATCTCTTTTAAGGCAGGAATGGTATTAATTGTTCTTTAAACATTAGGTATAATTTAGTGGTGAGGCCACAGGTTTTGAACTTCTTTGTTGAGAAACTTTATTAAAGAGTTAATCTCCTCACTTGTTATTGTTCATTTTTCTTTTTCTTCAAAATTTAGTTGTCCCCAATTCAGAAAGGAAAAATACATTTCAAAGTTTTTTAAATGTAAATACAACTCATGGCCCAAGATCAGAACAAAAATTCATTAAAGTCTCATTTTTTTTCACTAGGATATAAAAATTAACAGTCTATTAAAATGACAGCAGTATAATTCATTTTAAACAGTAGTTCTCACCCAGGGGTATTTTTTTCCTACAGCGGAGCTTTTGGAAATGTCTGGAGACATGTTTGATTGTTACACTGGGTGGGGGTAGGGGATTTACTACTGGCATCTATTGGTTGCAAGGTAAGGATGATATTAAGTATCCTACAATGTGCAAGGTAGGTTTTACAACAGTAACCTGGCCTAAAACGTTGATAGAACTGAAGTTAAGAAAATAGCTTATTTTGCAAGTGCACTTAAATTTGTGATTCATTAGCCAAGTTTATAAAATAATTTAGTTTTATTAATCTTTTTATTATTGGAAATTTTAAGCACTTGAAAAAAATAGTATAATGAATTCTGTGTACCTGTATTACACAGGATTAGTTATTATTAATAACAAGTTTTGTTTTATCTATATACTTTACTTTCCATTTCCTACACTGAATTGTTTTGAAACAGCTCCAAATATCTCATTATTTTATTATTAAATATTGTAGTATATATCCTAAAATATAAGGAGTCTTGTAAACGTTAGCATACCTTTTATTATACCTAGAGATGATAATGTTGATTTTTAAAAATTCAATTTCATTAAATATTTTTGGAATACAGTTTTATAACTGTAAAACTGAGAAGGAAAAGGCTTCTATCTCTGATTATCTTATTTTGTAACCTTTCATTTTTTTCATCTGCTTCAGGAAGTGAGCTCAACACAGTATAGATTGGGGTTTGTATACCCCAATACAACCAACAAACTTAATCCAGAATGTGTTGTAAATGTTTTTTGAAAAACAGCACAACCATTCACTTATGTATTATCTATGAATGCTTTTCAGCATAGCTACAGAGTTAAGTAGCCTTTTAGTTTTGATAAGAGATCACATGACCTATAAAACCTAAACAAACATATTTTCCGGCCTTTTACAGAGAAGTTAGCTAGCCCCTTATTTAGATGACTGTTTTAGATTTTTCAGTTGATTTAAGCTGTTATCAAACTAAATTGTGTGGAGTATATAAGATTACATTTTTCCCTATTTCTTTTTCTTAGGGAAAACTCAGAGAGCTATTTTGGAAAATTGGTTGTTTCCAGGTATGACCTACTGAGTACAGTAGGATTATATTTTGTGTCCTCCTTAATGTATAGGTAAAGGCATCAAGGACGGTGAGAGGTTAGGTATGTTTATAATAGGTGAGCTAATTTTGGCTCTGCCAGGGACTCAGTATTTATTTATTTATTTATTTTTTCTATTTGCATATTCATATATTTACATAGAGTAATGATGTTTGGTTCATTCTATTATTTTTTTCCTTCCCCCCCACCCCTCCCACCTCTCTTTTCCCTCTACACAGTCACTCCTTCCTCCATTCTTGTCCCCCTCCCAACCCCCATTAAGTGTCATCATCCCCTTATCAGTGAGATCATTCCTCTTTTGGATTTTTGAGATTAGCTTATCTCACTTAACATGATATTCTCCAATTTCATCCATTTGCCTGCAAATGCCATAATTTTATTATTCTTTATAGCTGAGTAATATTCCATTGTGTATATATGTATATATATATATATACATATATACACCACAGTTTCTTTATCCATTCATCAACTGAAGGGCATCTAGGTTGGTTCCATAGTCTGGCTATTGTGAACCGAGCTGCTATGAACATTGATGTAGCTGTATCACTGTAGTGTGTTTTGAGCATGAAGGGGTGCTGTATTTTATCAAATGCTTTTTCTGCATCTAATGCAATAATCATGTGATTCTTGACTTTAAGTCTGTTGATATGGTTAATGACATTTATTGATTTCCAGATGTTGAACCAACCTTGCATCCCTGGGATAAAACCCACTTGATTGTGATGCACTATCTTTTAAATATATTTTTGTATGCGATTTGCTAAAATTTTGTTGAGAATTTTTGCATCAATGTTCATTAAGGATATTGGTCTGAAATTTTCTTTCCTCGATGTGTCTCTGTCTGCTTGAGGTATCAGGGCGATATTGGCTTCATAGAATGAGTTTGGGAGGGTTCCCTCCTCTTCTATTTCATGAAATATTTTGAGGAGTATTGGAATGAGCTCTTCTAAAAAGTTTTTTAGAACTTGGCTGAGAACCCATCTGGTCCCGGACTTTTTATTTTGGTAGGCTTTTGATGACTTCTTCTATTTCATTTCTTGAAATTGACCTATTTAAATTGTGTATGTCTTCCTGGTTCAGTTTAGGTAATTCATATGTCTCTAGAAACCTGTTGATTTCTTTGAGATTTTCTGTTCTGTTGGAGTATAGATTTTCAAAATAGCTTCTAACTATGTTGTGTATTTCAGTCTTGTCTGTTGTGATATTTCCTTGTTCATTTTGAATTTTATTAATTGGAGTTTTCTCTTTCCTTCTCTTTGTAGTGTGGCTAAGGGTTTATCAATTTTGTTTATTTTTTCTAAGAACCAACTTTTTATTTTGTCAATTTTTTCGATTGTTTCTTTCGTTTTAATTTCATCAATTTCAGCTCTGATTTTATCTATTTCCTGTCTTCTACTACTTTTAATGTTGCTCTGTTCTTCTTTTTCTAGGTCTTTGAGCTGTAGTGTTAGGTTGTTTATTTGTTAATTTTTTCCTCTTTTATTGAATGCGCTCCATGAATAAATTTTCCTCTAAGTACTGCTTTCATAGTGTCCCAGAGATTTTGATATGATGTATCTTTTTAAAAATTTTTTTTAATTGTAAACAAATAGGATACATGTTGTTTCTGTTTGTACATGGAGTAACAGCATACCATTTGTGTAATCATACATTTACATAGGGTAATGATGTTTGAATCATTCTGTTATTTTTTCCTTCCCTCACCCCTCCCACCCCTCTTTTCCCACTGTATATTCCCTCCTTCCTCCATTCTTGCACCCCTCCCACCCCCCATTATGTGTCATCATCCGCTTATCAGTGAGATCATTTGTCCTTTGGATTTTTGAGATTGGCTTATCTCACTTAGCATGATGTTCTCCAATTTCATTCATTTACCTGCAAATGCCATAATTTTATTATTCTTTATAGCTGAGTAATATTCCATTGTATATATATACCACAGTTTCTTTATCCATTCTGATATGATGTATCTTTGTTCTTGTTCACCTCTAAGAATTTTTTAATTTCCCCCTGATGTCTTCTGTTGTCCATTCATCATTCAGTAGCATATTATTTAATCTCTACGTGTTGAAGTAGATTCTGTTTTGTATTTTGTCATTTATTTCTAATTTCAATCCATTATGATCTGATAGAATATAAGGTAATATCTCTTGTATTTGCTAACAGTAGCTTTGTGGCATAATCTTTTAGAGAAGGATCCATGTGCTGCTGAGAAGAAAGTGTATTCGCTCTTTGTTGGATGGTATATTCTATATATGTCCATTAAATCTAAATTATTGATTGTGTTATTGAGATCTATGGCTTCTTTGTTCAATTTTTGTTTGGAAGATCTGTCCAGTGGGGAGAGAGGTGTGTTAAAGACCCCTAGTATTATTGTGTTGTGGTCTATTTGATTCCTGGAATTGAGAAGGATTTGTTTGATGTACATGGATGAGCCACTCTTTGGGGCTTAGATATTTATGATTGTTATGTCTTGCTGATTTATGCTTCCCTTAAGCAGTATGAAATGTCCTTCTTTACCCTTCTGTCTAACTTTGGCTTGAAGTCCACATTATCTGATATGAGGATGGATACTCCAGCTTTTTTGCTGAGTCCATGTGCATGTTATGTTTTTTCCCATCCTTTCACCCTTAGTCTGTGGGTATCTTTTTCTATGAGATGAGTCTCTTGTAGGCAGCATATTGTTGGATCTTTCTTTTTAATCCAATCTGGGAGTCTATGTCTTTTGATTTGATGAGTTCAGGCCATTAACATTCAGGGTGATTATTGTGATATGATTTGTATTCCCAGTCATTTGACTCATTTTTGTTTTTTGACATGACTTGGTTTCTCTTTTATTTGGCTATTCCTTTAGGGTAGTTCCTCCCTTTGTTGATTTACATCATTGTTTTTCATCTCTTCCTCATGGAATATTTTGCTGAGAATGTTCTGTAGTGCCAACTCACTTTTTGTAAATTCCTTTAGCTTTTGTTTATCATGGAAGGATTTTATTTTGTCGTCAAATCTGAAGGTAAGTTTTGCTGGGTATAAGATTCTTGCTTGGCATCTGTTTTCTTTCAGAGTTTGAAAAATGTTGTTCCAGGCCCTTCTAGCTTTTAGGGTCTGGGTTGAAAAATCTATTGACATCCGTATTGGTTTCCCCCTGAATGTAATTTGATTCTTTTCTCTCGCAGCCTTTAAAATTCTGTCTTTATTTTGTATGTTAGGTATTTTCAGTGTGATGTGCCTCTGTGTGGATCTGTTGTAATTTTGTATATTTGTAGTCCTATAAGCCTCTTGTACCTGGTTTTCCATTTCATTCTTCAGATTTGGGAAATTTTCTGATATTATGTCATTGAATAGATTGATCATTCCTTTGGTTTATTTCTCTAAGCCTTCGTCAATTCCAATAATTCTTAAATTTGGCCTTTTCATGATATCCCATAATTCTTGTAGATTCTGTTCATGATTTCTTACCATCTTCTCTGTTTAGTCAATTTTGTTTTCAGGATTAAATATTTTGTCTTCAATGTCTGAGGTTCTGTCTTCCAGGAGTTCTATCCTATTGGTTATGCTTTCTATGGAGTTTTTAACTTGGTTTATTGTTTCCTTCATTTCAAGGATTTGTGTTTGTTTTTTGTTTTTTTTCAGTATCTCTAATTTTTTATTGAAATGATCTTTTGCTTCCCGCATTTGCTCTTTTAACTGTTGGTTGGTGCGATCATTCAAAGCCTGCATTTTCTTTTTCATCTCATTGTTTGCTTCTCTCATTATTTTAATTATGTACATTCTGAACTCCCTTTCTGACTTTTCTTCTGCTGTGCTGTCATTGGATTTTATTGCTGTAGCATCTAGGTTTGTTTGGGACATTTTCTCCCCTTGTTTTCCCATATTGCTCAGCTATCTTCTCTGCTAGTAGTGGAACTCTGAGATATCACAGATTTCCTCTCTTGACTTATAGTGTCACTGTAGATTTTCTATAATTCACTTCCTAGCCTTCAGTAGCCTGAAGTTTTGGAGGAAGTTGATAATGCGGTGCTCCACAAGGAAGTGCCCCTCTAGGGATGGTGGCCTTCAGGTGGGGTATATTCCCTGTTAGTGGGCAGAGGTGCCTCCACTTGTTGACTGATGGTCAGCCAAAAGGAGACTAGACTGTGGGCTGGGGCACAGCTGATCTGGGTCTGTGTCTCTGGTTCTACCACCCTGGTGGGAAAGCCTCACACAGTGGGGACAACTCACCCGGCGGGGAAGTCTCGCTGGGCAGCTCTCCTTGGAAAAGTTCCCTGCGGTCCGGAACTACTGCCTGGGCCAGGGAGCCTAGCCCTGCACGGGAGTCTCTCTCTCTCGGCAGCCCTCTTCCAAGAAGCTGTCTGTGGTCTGCCTGTGGTCTGGTCCTGCCTCCTGGGCTGGGGACCCTCGCTCTGCGTGGAAGTCTTTTGCTAGGCGGCCCTTCTTGGAGAAGTTGCCTGCAGTCCGGACCTGCCACCTGGGCCAGGGAGCCTCGCTCTGTGTGGAAGTCTCTTGCTAGGTGGCCCTCCTCTGCGACCCTCCCGGCTATCCAAGCTCACAGCTCCATCGCTCCATCGGGGGAGTTTCGCTGGGCAACTCTTCTCCACAAAGTTCCCTGAGTTCCAGGACTACCGCCCGGGCCAGGAAGCCTTGCCCAGTGGGAGAGACTCACCCAGCCACTCTGCTTTGGTCCCGAGTCTCTCAATACCTCCTCTTCTTGAATCTTGAGTTCTGGAGTGACATGAAATGCAGTCACCCTCTCGTCCGCCATCTTAAAAACTAATTTGCATTTCTTTAATTGCTAGAGAGTTGAACATATTTTCATGTATTTGTTGACCATTTATATTTCTTCTGTGTAATGTCTGTTCAGTTCTTTTGCCCATTTATTGTTTGGGTTATTTGTTTTGTTGGCGTTAAGTTGTGTTCTTCATATATCCTGGAAATTAATGCTCTATCTGAGAGGCAGGTGACAAAGATTTTCTCCCATTCTGCAGGCTTCTATGATTTTCTTTCCATTGCTTTGAAGAAGCTTTTTAGTTTGATGCCATCAAATTTATTGGTTCTTGATTTTACTTCTTGTGCTTTAGGTGTCTCGTTGAGGAATTTGGTTTCTAAGCCTACATCATGAAGATTTGGGCCTACTTATATTTATTTATTTTTTATTTTTTATTTTTTTTTTGTGGTGCTGGGGATTGAACACAGAGCCTTGTCCTTGCAAGGCAAGCACTCTACCAACTGAGCTATCTCCCCAACCCTGGGTCTACTTTTTGCTCTAGTAGATGCAGGTTTTCCGGTCCAATAACTTTGATTGATTCCCAGATATTTTGAGCCACTTTTGGTTGAGTTTTTGTGCAGGGTGAGAGATAGGGGTTAAATTTTATTCTACTATATATGTATTTCCATTTTTCCAAGCAACATTTGTTGAAGCGGCTACCTTCTCTCCAACGTATGTTTATGGTGCCTTTACCTCTGATGAGATAACTGTATTTATGTGGGTTTGTCTGTGTGTTCTATTCAGTTCCATTGGTCTTCATGCATGTTTTAGTGCGAAGACCATGCTATTTTTGTGACTGCAGCTCTGGTATAGTTCTGATATTGTGATGCGTTGGGCTTACCTTTTCTCAGTGAGGATTGCTTTGACTCTTCTGAGCCTCTTATTATTCTGAATGAATTTTATGACTACTTTTTCTGTTTCTATGAAGAATATCATTGGAATTACAATAGGAATCGCATTAAATCCGTACAGTGCTTTTTGTTGTTTAGACATTTTAATAATATTATTCATGCCTATCCAAGAACATGGGAAATCTTTCATCTTCTAAGGTCTTGTTTTGTTCCATAGTTTTCATTGTAGAGGTCCTTCACCTCTTTAGATTGATTCCCAGATATTTTACTGTTGTTGAAGCTATTGTGAATGGGATTGTTTTCCTACTTTTTCTTTCAGCTGATTCATCATTGGTATATCGGAATGCAATTGATTTATGGGTGTTAATTTTATATCCTGCTACTTTGCTGAATTCAATTATGAGATCTAGAAGTTTTCTGGTAGAATTTTTTGAGTCTTTTAAATATAGGATCATGTTGTTGGCAAATAGGGATAGTTTGAGTTTGCTTTCCATTTGTATCTCTTTAATTTCTTTCTTTTGTCTAATTGTTCTGGCTAGGGTTTCAACAATAATATTGAATAGAAGTGGTGAAAGAGGGCATCCCTGTCATGTTCCAGTTTTTAGGGAGAATGCTTTCAGTTTTCCTCTATTTAGAGTAATGTGGCTTGAGATTTAACTTATATAGCTTTTATAATGTTGAGGTATGTTCCTACTAACCCTCGTTTTTCTAGTGTATTGAACATGAATGAATGTTGTACTTTCTCAAACACATTTTCTGCATCTATTGAGGTAATCATGTAATTCTTGTCTTTATGATGTGGTGAATTATTTTTATGGTTTTCTAGATGTTGAACCAACCTTGCATTCCGAGAATGAAGCTTACTTGATCATGGTGCACTATCTTTTTAATGGGTTTTTGTGTATGATTTGCCATTATGTTATTAAAAGTTTTTATGTATGTTCCTCAGGAATAATGGTATGATGTTTGCTTTTCTTGATGTCTGATTTTGGTACTACGGTGATTCTTTATAGAATGAAATTGGGAGGGTTCCCTTCATTTCTCTTTCGTGGAATAATTGAGGAGGATTGGTTTTAGTTCTTCTTTGAAGGTCTAATAGAATTTGTCTGAGATCCATGTAGTCCTGGCTTTTCTTTGTTGGTATACTTTTGATGGCATCTTCAGTTTAATTGCTTGAAATTGATGTATTTCTGTTTTCGTTGTCCTCCTGATTCAATTTGGGTAGGTAATATATCTCTAGAAATTTGTCGGTATTTTCAAGGCTTTTTTTTTTTTTTAAACTGGAGTGTAAATATTCAAAGTAGTTTCTGATAATCATCTGTATTTCAGTGGTGTTCATGGTGAAATTCCCTTTTTTTTATCAAAAATTTTAGAAATTTGAATTTTTTTCTCTATCTTGGCTAGCATGGCTAAAGGTTTATTAATTTTATTTATTTTGTCAAAGAACCTACGTTTTGTTTCATTTATTTTTTTTTGAAAAATTTTTTGTTTTATTTCAATTGCATTGATTTTGGCTCTGATTTTAATTATTTCCTATCTTCTATTCCTTCTGGTGTTTTTCTTCCTCTTTTTTAGGGCCTTACAATGTAATGTTAGGTTATTTGTTGACTTTCTATTTTCTTTAATGAATGATCTCAGCGCTGTGAACTTTCCTCTTAGAACCACTTTCATAGTGTCCCAGAGATTTTGTTATGTTGTGTCACTATTCTCATATACCTCTAAGTATTTTTAATTTCACCCCTGATTTCTTCTAGTATCCATTGATCATACAATAATGTATTATTTAGTTTGTAGCTGTTAGAGTAGCTCTATTTTTATTATATTGTTAATTTCTGATTTCGTTCCATTATGGTTTGATAGAATAGAAGGTATTCTGTTTTTTTTCCTCTTTGCTAACAGAGTTGCTTTGTGGCCTATGATGTGGTTGGTCTATTTTAGAAAAATGATCTGTGTGCTGCTGAGAAAAATGTTTATTCAGTCATTGATGGATGAAATATTCTGTACACATTTATTAAGTGTATAAATTATTAATTGTGTTTTGTAGTTTTATAACTTCTTTATTGCATTTTTATTTGAAGGATGTATCCAGTGATGAGAGTTGTGAAAGTCATTATTATTGTGTTGTGGTCAATTGATTCTTTTTATTTTAAATTTTAATTTATTATTATTGTAAATAAATGGGATACATGTTGTTTCTGTTTGTACATGGAGTAACAGCATACCATTTGCGAAATCATACATTTACATAGGGTAATTATGTTTGATTCATTCTGTTGTTTTTTCCTTCCCCCCACCCCTCTTTTACCTCTGTACAGTCCCTCCTTCCTCCAATCTTGCCTCCTTCCCACCCCCATTATGTGTCATCATCCACTTATCAGCGAGATCATTTGTCCTTTGGTTTTTTGAGATTGGCTTATCTCACTTAGCATGATATTCTCCAGTTTCATCCATTTGCCTGCAAATGCCATAATTTTATTATTCTTTTTGATGGAGTAATATTCCATTGCACATATACCACAGTTTCTTTATCCATTCATCAATTGAAGGGCATCTAGGTTGGTTCCACAATCTGGCTATTGTGAATTGAGCAGCTATGAACATTGATGTGGCTGTATCTCTGTAATATGCTGATTTTAAGTCCTTTGGGTATAGGCCGAGGAGTGGGATAGCTGGGTCAAATGGTGGTTCCGTTCCAAGTTTTCGAAGGAATCTCCACACTGCTTTCCAGAGCAGCTGCACTAGTTTGCATCCCCACCAGCAATGTATGAGTGTACCTTTTCCCCCACATCCTGTCCAACTCCTATTGTTGCTTGTATTGAAAATTGCGATTCTAATTGGGGTGAGATGGAATCTTAATGTAGTTTTGATTTGCATTTCTCTTATTACTAAAGATGGTGCCATTTTTTCATATGTTTATTGATTGTTTGTAGATGTTCTGTGAAGTGTCTTTTCATATCCTTAGCCCATTTGTCGACTGAGTTATTTGTATTCTTGGTGTAGAGTTTTTTGAGTTCTTCATATATTCTGAAAATTATTTCTGTATCTGAAGTATGAATGGCAAAGATATTCTCCCACTCTGTAGGCTCTCTTCACATGGCTGATGGTTTCCTTTGCTGAGAGAAAGCTTTTTAGTTTGAATCTATCCCAGTTGTTGATTCTTGATTTTATTTCTTGTGCAATGGGAGTCCTGTTAAGGAAATCTGATCTTAAGCCAACATGTTGATGATTTGGACCTACTTTTTCTTCTATAAGATGTAGGGTCTCAGGTGTGATTCCAAGGTCCTTGAGCCATTTTGAGTTGATTTTTTGTGCAGGGTGAGAGATAGGGGTTTAGTTCCATTCTGTTGCATATGGATTTCCCGTTTCCCCAGCACTGTTTGTTGAAGAGGCTATCTTTTCTCCATTGCATATATTTGGCACCTTAGTCTAGTATGAGAAAATTGTACTTTTTTGGGTTTGTGTCCACGTCCGTTATTCTGTACCATTGATCTACCTATTTTGGTACCAATACCATGCTGTTTTTGTTACTATTGCTTTGTAGTATAGTTGGAGTTCTGGTATTGTGATACCCCCTGCCTCACTCTTGCTGCTAAGGATTGCTTTAGCTCTTCGGGGTTTCTTATTCTTCCAGATGAATTTCATGATTGCTTGCTCTATTTCTGTAATGTATATCATTGGGATTTTAATTGGAATTGCATTGAATCTGTGTAGGACTTTTGGTAGTATGGCCATTTTGACAATATTAATTCTGCCTGTAGAACATGGGAGATCTTTCCATCTTCTAAGGTCTTCCTCAATTTCTTTCTTCAATGTTTTGTAGTTTTCATTCTAGAGATCTTTTACCTCTTTTGTTAGATTGATGCCCAAGTATTTTATTTTTTTTGAGGCTATTGCAAATGGAGTTGTTTTCCTCATTCCCCTTTTAGTTGTTTCGTCACTTGCATATAAAAATGCTTTAGATTTATGCATGTTGATTTTATAGCCTGCTATTTTGCTGAATTCATTGATGAGATCTAGAAGTTTTTCTGGAGGAGTTTTTTGGATCCTCTAAATACAGAATCATGTCATCAGCAAATAGTGACAGCTTAAGTTCCTCTTTTCCTATTGGTATCCCTTTATTTTCTTTAGTCTGCCTAATTGCTCTGGCTAGAGTTTCGAGGACAATGTTGAATAGAAGTGGTGAAAGAGGACATCCCTGTCTTGTTCCCTTTTTTAAAGGGAGTGGTTTTAGTTTTTCTCCATTAGGAATGATGTTGGCCAGGGGATTAGCATAAATAGCCTCCTTTACAATGTGCAGGTATGTTCCTACTATGCCCATTTTTTCTAGTGTTTTGAGCATGAAGGGGTGTTGTATTTTGTCAAACACTTTTTCTGCGTCAATTGAAATAACCATATGATTCTTATCCTTAAGTCTATTGACATGATGGATTACGTTTATTCATTTACAGATGTTAAACCATCCTTGCATTCCAGGGATGAACCCCAGTTGATCGTGGTGCACAATTTTCTTAATATGTTTTTGGATACGGTTTGCCAATATTTTGTTAAGGATCTTTGCATCTATATTCATCAAGGATATTGGTCTAAAATTTTCTCTCCTTGATGTGTCTTTTCCTGGTTTGGGTATGAGAGTGATATTAGCTTCATAGAATGAATTCGGTAGGGTACCCTCCTTTTCTATTTCCTGGAATACTTTGAGAAGTATTGGAATTAGATCTCCTTTGAAGGTCTTGTAGAACTCGGCTGAGAATCTGTCTGGTCCTGGGTTTTTCTTAGATGGTAGGTTTTTAATGGCTTCTTCCATTTCATTGCTTGATATTGATCTGTTTAAATCGTGTATGTCCTTCTGGTTCAGTTTGGGAGGAGCATATGTCTCTAGAAATTTGTCAATGTCTTCAGTAGTTTGTATTTTGTTGGAATACAGATTTTCAAAGTAGCTTCTCATTATGTTATGTATCTCAGTGGTGTCTGTCGTGATATTTCCTTTTGCATCATGTATTTTAATAATTTGAGTCTTCTCTCTCCTTCTCTTTGTTAGTGTGGCTAAGGATTTGTCTATTTTGTTTACTTTCTCAAAGAACCAACTTTTTGTTTTGTCAATTTTTTGAATTGTTTCTTTTGTTTCAATTTCATTGATTTTAGCTCTGATTTTAATTATTTCCTGTCTTCTACTACTTTTGCTCTTATTCTGTTTTTCTTTTTCTAGGGCTTTGAGTTGTAATGTTAGGTCATTTAGTTGTTGACTTTTCATTCTTTTCTGGAATGCTTCAATAGCATATTATTTAATCTCCAGGTGTTGGAGTAATTTCTGTTTTTTATTTTGTCATTGATTTCTACTCTCAGTCCATTATGATCTGATAGAACACAAGGCAGTATCTCTATTTTTTTGCATTTCCTAAGGGCTGCTTTGTGGCATAACATATGATCTGTTTTCAAGAAGGTTCCATGTGCTGCTGAGAAGAAAGTGAATCCACTTGTTGATGGATGGAATATTCTATATATGTCTATTAAGTCTAGGTTATTGATTGTGTTATTGAGTTCTATGGTTTCTTTGTTTGGTTTTTGTTTGGAAGATCTATGTAGTGTTTACAGCATTGTGTTAAAGTCACCTAGAATTATTGTGTTGTGGTCTATGTGATTCTTGACATTGAGAAGGATTTGTTTGATGTACAGGGATGCACCATTGTTTGGGGCATAAATATTTAGTATCATTATGTCTTCCTGATTTATGGTTCCCTTAAGCAGTATGAAATATTCTTCTTTATCCCTTCTGACTAACTTTGGCTGGAAGTCTTCTTTATCTGATATAAGGATGGAAACCCCCGCTTTTTTACTAAGTCCATGTGTGTGGTAGGTTTTTTCCCATCCTTTCACCTTTAGTCTGTGGATGTCTTTTTCTATGAGACGAGTATCTTGCAGGCAGCATATTGTTGGGTCTTTCTTTTTAATCCATTCTGCCAGTCTGTGTCTTTTGATTGATGAGTTTAGGCCATTAACGTTCAGGGTTGTTATTGAGATATGATTTGTATTCCCAGTCATTTGGCTTATTTTTGGTTTTTAAGTTGGCTTGGTTTCTCCTTTGAGTGGTTTTTCTCTAAGGTAGTTCCTCCCTTTGCTGATTTCCATTGTTGTTTTTCATTTCCTCCTCATGGAATATTTTGTGGAGAACATTGGGTAGTGCAGGCTTTCTATTTGAAATTCTTTTAACTTTTGTTCATTATGGAAGGATTTTATTTCATCTTCAAATCTGAAGGTTAGTTTTGCTGGGTATAGGATTCTTGGTTGGCAACCATGTTCTTTCAGAGCTTGAAATGTGTTGGTCCAGGCCCTTCTAGCTTTTAGTCTGGGTTGAGAAGTCTGCTGCTATCCGTATTGGTCTCCCCCTATATGTAATCTGATTGCTTTTCTCTCGCGGCCTTCAAAATCATATCTTTATTTTGAATGTTAGGCATTTTCATTATAATGTGCCTTGGTGTGGATCTGTTGTGATTTTGTGCATTTGGTGTTCTATAAGCCTCTTGTATTTGATTTTCCATTTCATTCTTCAGGTCTGGGAAATTTTCTGATATTATTTTATTGAATAGGTTGTTCATTCCTTTGGTTTGTATCTCTGTGCCTTCCTCAATCCCAGTAATTCTTAAATTTGCTGTTTTCATGATGTCCCATAATTCTTTGATATTCTGTTCATGATTTCTTACCATCTTCTCTGTTTGGGCGACTTTATTTTCAAGATTAAATATTTTGTCTTCATTGTCTGAGGTTCTGTCTTCCAAGTGATGTAGTCATTGGTGATGCTTTATATTGAGTTTTTTATTTGGTTTGTTTTTTCCTTCATTTCAAGGATTTCCGTTTCGTTTTTTTTTGAGAATCTGTATCTCTTTGTTGAAATGATCTTTTGCTTCCTGCCGGTGCTCTTTCAGCTTATTGGTATTATCATTCATTGCCTGCATTTGCTCTCTTATCTCATCCTTTGCTTCACGAATCATCTTAATCATGTATAATCTGAAGTCCTTTTCTGACATTTCTTCTAACATACTGTCATTGGATTCTGTTACTATAGAATCTAGATTTGTTTGGATCATTTTCTTCCCTTGTTTTTTCATGTTGTTCTTGTATCTTCCCCTCGAGCAGTGCATATCTGGGGTATTGCAGGTTTCCCCCTACAGGTTTATAGTGGCCCTATAGGTTTCCAAAACCCTTTCTTTAAGGGGAGATGAATATTAGCAATGCCCAATACAGACACTATGTAATCCTAGACCAAATAGCTCCTATGAGGATAATAACAAAATTGTCGTAATAAACAGAATAAGTTCAAATATTATCTTCAGTAAAACAAACAGACTTGCAATAAGGTCTTCAGTTTCTAATGGAGGTCAAAGAGGATGCAGAGGGATGTAGAATGTGGCTGTTAATGGGATAAGAAAAGAATATAAAGAAGTTCTTGATAATAGAAAGGGTGAGAGTGTAATTAGAAGAAATTGGATGTTAGCATGCAAAAAGGGAGAAAGAGACTCTGGTGGAACAGGTAAACAAAAGGAAAAGAAAGGAAGAAATGTAAAGAAATAAAAACTTAAGTATTTTTTTTTAAAGGAGAAAAAAGAAAATCTACCGTATAACAGTCACATAGTAATGAAACCTCCCAGTCTTCAGTAGCCTGATGCTTGAGAGGTACCTGACAATGAGCTTCAAGCCTCCAGCAGGCGTCTCAAGATGGGATTTGCCCCACCCAAAGATGGGAGCTACAGATGGCTGCTCTGGCTTCGAAATATGTTGGCAAATGGGAGCTACAGCTCAGGTTGTGGCTGTAGTCAGCTGGAGGTCCTGGAGGCAGAATGCGGTTGGTCAGGCAGGGGTCCTGGAGGTCACGTGTGTTTGGTGTGGTTGTGGGATCCTGGAGGCCGGGTGCAGTCGGTCTTGGGTCCCGGTGATAGGGTGTAGTCAGTTGGTCTGGGGGTCCTGGCAGCAGGGAGCAGTCAGTCGATGTGAGGGCCCCAGAGGCAGGGAGTGATCAGTCCGGCTGAGGGATCCTGGATACAGGGCTCAGTCAGTCCGGCCAGGGGTCCTACAGGCCCTGACTGTTGTGTCAAAATGGCGGCAAGTCACGTGTAATCAAACATGCAGGTACTGTAACAGTGAACTTCCAGGCAACAGCAGACAGCTAGTGCTCCACTGGCGGTCCGTGATAAGTTTGCTGACTGTTGTTGGATGATCGGGAGGTGAACCTTGTGCTTTGGGTGATGGATAGGTGTAAGGCAGGCGATGGACCGGCGAGACGCAGGCAAATGGCGGATGATAGACGCCTGACAGTGAGCAATCTGCACTCAAAATAGGCGTCAATATGCTGGCAGACTGCAGGTGATCACAGCAGACAAATGGGGTAAACACCAGGGGATCTATAAGCAGCAAAAACTGCCTCACCAAGAAACAGATATCCTCTGCTTGAAACCGGAGTTATGGAGCGACAAGGAACACAGCCTCCCTCTAGTCAGCCATCTTGGATCTCTGTCAATTGATTCTTGAAATTGAGAAGGGTTCGTTTGATGTGTGTAGATGCTGCATTGTTTGGGGCATAAATATTTATCATTATTTACCATCATTGTGTCTTGTTGATGTATAAGCATGTGAAAAGGCTTTCTTTGTCCCTTATTGTCGCTGGCTCTTTGCGGTACCAAATCCGCGGATATTTGTCACTGCCTGCAGCAACAATTTGCACGGGTCTTATGGTTGGTGGACTGGAAACTGAGCTACTTCTACCTTTCTCTTTAGTGCGCTGCTTTCTTACTTGTTTGTTTATAGAGGATAGAGGAAATGATGTTTACTTGCTTTGAGAGGAGAGAGAGAGAGACTTTGCTTATTAGAGAGAAAGAGAGACTTTGCTTAAGAGAGAGACTTTGAGAGAAGGACAGTCTTTGCTTAGAGCTTAGAGGAAGAGAGACTTGCTACGCCTTACTTAAGGTCTGCTGCTTCTTACTGGTGCGTCCTGCATCCTGTGAACTAAGGGTGCGTCTACCTAAGGTGCTTTAGTGATGCGTCTCAGTTCTCTCAGTTCTCCGCTCTGTGATCTGCCTTCTGCCGCTTTCTGCCAGCTGCTGTTTCTATCTGCTAGCTGCTGCTGCTGCTGCTTCTTCTTCCTTTCTGCTAATGGATTCTCTGCGCTTGTTTTTGCTAGCTGCTGCCACTCTTCTTTCTACTAGCTGCTGCTCCGCTGTCTTTTCTTTCTGCTTTCCACTTCTTCTGCTAGCTGCTGTGTTGTGCTGTCTTGCTCCGCCTACACTTATATCACCTCCAGGAGGCGGAGAGCAGGGCCACGCCTCTTACGCAAAGATTAGCAAGATGCTAGATGTCTGAGCAGGCACAATTAGGAGTGCTTGAGAACACATGCGCATACATTGTGTGCGTGGACGATAAATCACCTGAGTGTGCTTATGTCAATTAACCTCCTCGCTGCCGATGTGATCAGGCACTGTTCTGGCGCTGTCAACATGGGACAGCCCCCAACACCTTATGATTAATTTTGGCTCGAAATCTACTTTATGTGATATGAGGATAGAAACCCCTTCTTGTTTATGAGATCCATGTGAATGATGTGTTTTTTTCCCATACTTTTACCAGCATACTGTGGATATCTCTGCCTATGAGGTGAGTCTCTTTCAGACAGCATATTTTTGGATCTTGTTTTTTAATCCAATCTGCCAGTCTGTGTCTTTTGATTTTTGAATTTAGGCCATTAACATTCGGGGGTATTATTGAGATATGATTTGTGTTCCTGGTCATTCTGGTTTATTTCTGGTTTTTAATTTGAATTAGTTTCTCCTTTGACTGTTTTTCTAGTGTGATTCTCCCCATTGATGGTTTTCACTTTTAATTTTCATTTCTTCTTCATGAACTATTTTATTGAATATATTTTGTAGTGCAGGCTTTGGGTTGGGAATTCTTTTAACTTTCATTTATTGTGGAAAATTTTTATTTCATCTTCAAACCTTATGCTTCATTTTTCTGGGTATAGTATTCTTGGTTTCCATCTATTTTCTTTCAGAGTTCGGTATATATATATATATGTATATACATATGTATACATATATATATATAAGTGCAGCTGTTTTAATTTATCTATAAAGATTGCAACAATTTTTTGATGGGTAATATCTTAGATTAATACCAATTATATTTCTATAAATTTTGTTCAGGATTAGAACAGGGTTCAGCAAAGGGGGAGAACATTCATTTAAAAAATTCCTCAAGCACTGAAATGAAGAAATGTCTTTTTTTAAACTTTAAAAAAAACTTCATTCCACGAACTCCTAGCTTTGAGGGTCTGGCTTGAGAAAGAAGCTGAGATCCAGATTGTTTTTCCTCCCATTGTAACCTGTCATTTCCCTCTAGCAGCCTTTAAAGTTTTATTCTTATTTTGTATGTTGGGTGTTTTAATAATAATGAGTGTTGGTGTAGGTCTGTTGTAATTTTATATATTTGGAGTCCTATAAGCTTCCTGTATTTGATTTTTTAATTTCAGTCTTAAGGTTTGGGAATATTTTTTTATATTATTTCATGAAAAGTTTGTACATTCCTTTGGTTGGTATCTCTGTTCCTTCCTCTATCCCAGCCATTCTCAAATTTGGTCTTTTCATAATATCCCATATTTCCTGTAAGTTGTATTCCTGGTTTCTTAACATCTTTTCTGCATTGTTACCTTCATTTTCAGGATTATATATTTTGTCCTGTCTTCATTGCCTGAAACTCTATCTTCCAGTGGTCTACTCTGCTAGTGATACTTTCTGTTACGTTTTTAATTTGGTTTATTGTTTACTTCATTTCAAAATTTCTGATTGATTCTTCGTCAGAATTTCTATCTTCTTATTGAAGTGATCTTTTAATTCTTGGATTTTCTGATTTCATTCCTTACATTGTCTTTTATCTTGCAGATCAATTTAACTATGAACTTTTAAAATTCCTTCTTGGACATTTCAGCCACTGTGATATTGGATTCTGTTTATGTGGTATTTTGGTTTGTTTGTGATTTTTTTCCCCCTGGCTTTTTCATGTGGTTTATACTCTGCCTATTCATCAGTAAGAATCCAAGGTAACAGAGCTTCTATACTATGAATTTATACTGTCCCCGAGGGTTTCTAGTACCTCACAGTTTAGGGGGTCACAATACCAACACCCAGTGCAAAGCATTAAACTAAGTGCTTAGTTCCTGTTTTGACATCGACAATATTAGTTGGTATTATAAGCAGAAATGGTATGGTAAGCAATTGCCAATAGTAAAAACAGAAGATTGCAAAGGTTTTGCTATCTGGGAGAATTGGGAAGTGATGTACAATGTGATGATTGTGAGGGAGGATGAGAGAAAGTTGAAGTAAAAATAAAATTAAAGGAAGAAAGAAAGAGAGAACAAAAGATTTTGAGTCACTGAGAAGCTGTTTATCTGCTTTCCTGGTCTCATGCCACAGAGCTGCTTGGAAAACATCTTCCTCTACTCTGCCATCTTTGTCTTCCCCCATCATGACTTCTAAGAAAAAAGTTTTTATTAAGGAACTCAAGGAATTCACATTTTTGTGATATATCTTGAAAATATTTTTCTGTATTGACATATGTTGACTCATTTTAGCACATAGAAATTTTCTTTTAAATAGTTGAATATTTCAGTCTTTTCTCTATGGCCACTGGTTTTTGTATCATTCTAGAAAAGCTTCACTCATTTCAAGATTATTTAAAAAGATAGGAAACCCTCATGGTTTTATCTATTATACAATCTTTTCTTTTTTCTTTTTATTTTGTAGTACCAAGAATTGAACCCAGGGTTGCTCTACCACCAAGCTACATCCCCAACCCTTTTTACTTTTCCTTTTGATACAGGATCTCACTAAGTTTCAGGTTGACCTTGGACTTGCTATCCTTCTGCCTTAGCCTCCTGAGTTGTGGGAATTACAGGCATGCTTCATTGTACCTGGCTAAAATCTCAATTTTATATTTAAATCTTAGTTCAATTTCAGAGGTTCTTTTTTTTTTTTTGCTTTTGCTTTAAGTATGGATGGCAATGATGTAGTTTAGTCAGTTTTTTTTAATGTCCACTTTTTATTAACACACATTAAACAAACATGTCAGCGGAATTCACTGTGGTATTTTCGCATGTGTATGCAGTATACATTAATCATGTCCTTTCATCCTTCTTCCACCCTTAACTCCTCTTTCCCCCAGCACCCTTCCTAGTCCCTAGGAATCACTATTCTACTTTTGGTTTTACTTTTGTTTTTGTTTGTCTGTTTCTACATATAATAGAATAGGTAATACTTATCTTTCTGTATCTGGCTTATTTTGTTTAAAATGGTGATTTCCACTTTCATCCTTTTTGCTGAAAATGATAGGGTTTCATTTTTCTTTATGACCAAACAATAATATATATATATATATATACCTTATTTTCTGTATCCACCTGTTGCTGTGCACCTAGACTGATTCCTTTCCTTGGCCATTGTGAATAGTTCTGCAATAAATATGCACACATTCTTCTGTATGGTGATTTCATTTCCTTTGGATATATACCCATGAATGGGATAGCTGGAATCTCCATACTGTTTTTTTTTTAATTAAATTAAAAATTGTTTTATTTGTTATAATTATTTATACATGACCATAGAATGCACTTGGATACATCATATATAAATGAAGTATAACTTCTCATACTTCTAATTTTACATGATGTAGATGGAATTCCACCAGTTATATAGTATATATGTGCATAGGGTAATAACGTCTGTTTCATTCTACTATCCTTCTTACCCCCATATTGCCTCTTCTCTCTTGACTCCTCTCTTCCTAATCTAATGTAACTGTATTCTTTCCTAGCCTTCCCACCCTTACTGTGAATTAGCATCTGCATATCAGGGAAAACATTTGGCTTTTGATTTTTTGGGATTGGCTTATTTCACTTAGCATATTCTCCCGCTCCATCCATTTACCAGCAAATGCCATCATTTCATTCTTCTTTAGGGCTAATAGTCCATCATATATATCTCACATTTTATTTATCCATTCATCTGTTGGAGAGCACCTAGGTTGGTTCCATAGTTTAGCTATTGCAAGTGGAGCTGCTGTAAATATGGTTATGGCTGCATCACTGTAGTATGCTGATTTTAAGTCCTTTGGGTATAAACCGAGGAGTGGGATAGCTGGGTCAAACGATGGTTCCGTTCCAAGTTTTCTGAGGAATCTCCATACTGCTTTCCATAATGGTTGCACTAATTTGCAGTCCACCAGTAATGTGAGAGTGTGCCTTTTTCCTCACATCCTTGCCAACATTTATTGTTCCTTATATTGTCAATAATTGCCATCAAGATGCCAATGAAATCTTAGAATAGTTTTGATCCTAGGCCCATATTGTGAAGATTTGGGTCTACTTTTTCTTCTATTAGGTGTAGGGTCTGTATTCTAGTGCCTGAGTCTTTGATGCACTTTGAGTTGAGTTTTGTAGAAGGTGAGAGATAGGGGTTTAATTTTATTTTGTTACATGTGGATTTCCAGTTTTCTCACCACCATTTATTGAATAAGCTATCTTTTCTCTAGTGAATGTTTTTGGTACCTTTGACTGGTATGAGATATACACTGGAGATTAGTGGGTTTGTCTGTGTGTCTTCTATCCATACCATGGGTCTATGTGTCTGTTTTGGTGCAAATACCATGGTGTTTTTGTTACTGTTGCTCTGTAGTATAGTTTAAGGTCTGGGATTGTGATGCCTCCAGCTTCACTGTTCGTGCTAAGGATTGGTTTGGCTAATCTGTGTCTCTTATTTTTCTAGTGAATTTCATGATTGCATTTACTTGTTCTATGAAGAATGCTATTGGAATTTTAATAGAAATTGCATTAAATCTGTATAACACTTGGGTAGTATGACCATTTTGATAATATTAATTCTGCCTATCCAGGAGCATGGGAGGTCTTTCCATCTTCTAAGGTCTTCTTCCATTTCTTTCTTTAGTTTTCTGTAGTTTTCATTGTAGAGATCTTACCCCTTTTATTAGATTGATTTTTCAAGTATTTTTGTTTTTTGAGGCTATCATGAATGGGGTAATTTTCCTAATTTATCTTTTCAGTAGATTCATCACTAATATATAGGAACACATTTGATTTATGGGTGTTGATTTTATAGCCTCCTGCTTGGCTGAATTCATTTACAAGATCTGTAAGTTTCCTGATGGACTTTTTTGTATCCTCTAAATATAGAGTCATGTCATTGGCAAATAGTGATAGTTTGAGTTCTTCTTTTCCTATTTGTGCCCTTTTAATTTCTTTCTCCTTTCTAATTGCTCTGACTAGAGATTATGTTGAATAGAAGTGGTGAAAGAGGGCATCTGTGCTTGTTGCAGTTTTTAGAGGGAATGCTTTCAGTTTTTCACCATTTAGAATGATGTTGACCTTGCATTTAGCATAGGTAGTCTTTATAATGTTGAGGTGTAATCCTACTATCCCTAGGTTTTCTAGTGTTTTGAACATGAATGGGTACTGTATTTTGTCAAATGCTTTTTCTGCATCTATTGAGATGATCACATAATTCTTGTTTTTAAGTCTAGTGATGTGATGAATTATATTTATTGTCTTCTGTAGTTGAACTGGTTAGTCAGTTCTTAAATGTATAAAATAAAGTGTAGGAGGTTGAAAGACTTATGTCAGAAAGTGAAGTCAATATGGAGAGAATGAAGTTATATGAAATTTTATACAGATTACAGTTTATCTCCATCATCAAGCATTTAATAAAATAATTCTGTTGAAGTTTTAGGGAGTGCCTTAGAATATCTGATTAGCATTTAGAAATCAAACTTTATACGCACAACTTACATTTTATATTTGTTATTGTGTGCAAGTTACCTATGATGTTAAATTAGTAATATTTACAGTCTTTAACAGAGTTAAGTAAATACAGTGGTTTTGTTTTTGTGCGTAAAATACACCTATAAAATATTTCAAGCTGCTCTTTCAATTTTGTAATTTATTTTGAGCGTCATGGTAAAACATATGCTCGGTGACAGTTCTTTATTTTAACTTGAGCTCATCATTCACAAACTTACTTGGACTTGTTTGCTTTTATAATTGCTAACACATTTCCTCTGATGTCCACATCACAGAGTTCTGTGAGAGTAAGCATCATCCAGTGGTTTTTAAATTTTTTCCCTGTAATCTGAGAAAAGATTTCTGACATGGATTAACATATTTGGAAAAGTCTTGTCATTGAAAATGAAAGAACTTTTAGAGCTACCATCAATTTTCAGAGAACAGATGATAGAAATTGCTCTACTTGTAAAATAAAACACAAAAATTCCTTTGAACTTCACCTCCACCGCATGGAATATTCCACCTATTGCCTAAAAATAGGATGTTGCTACTTTCTTGCATGTAATGCCAATTAGATTTCTTTTCCTATGATTCTGCTAATTAAATGTAGAATTTCAGTGAATACAAGATGGAAATCTACATACCAATGGGAAAACTGGTATTTTAAAACTGTTTTGAGAGTGGGAGGTAGTGGGATTGAACCCAGAGGTGCTTTACCACTGAGCTACATCCCCATCCTTTATTTCAAGATAGGGTCTTGCTGATTTGCTGAGGATGACCTTGAACTTAGGATTCTTCTGCCTCAGCCTCTTGAGTTACTAAGATTACAGGTATCGTCACCATATCCAACAGGTTAATTAAAAAAATTTTTTTTGGTGAAGTATATCATTTAGGTAAACACAAGGTAACAAAATTGAATAAATAGAAATATCATTTTAAGTACTACCCAGACAAGGTTTAGATCATTGCCTAGATGCCAGTGAGTTAATGGGTGGATAGAACTTAATAGTTTTGATCCTCTATTAAGGTTACAATAATACTAGGTTGTTAATATGGAATACAGGTGTTGATATGCGTAGAAAAGGAAAAAGTTTGATAAAAAGAGGAAATATTCCATAAGGCATATGGAGATAAATAAAATCTCAGTACGTTATATAATTATGTTTGTTCTTCTTATAAATTGTATATGAAGTGTGAACCCATTTTTAAATTCAGAAAAAGGAAAATAACAGCATGTTCTATGTACATGATGTTTAAATGTCACTTCTTTTAATATGGCACATTCCAAAATGATTAAAATTTTTGTTTAGGAGAATGTGATATATCTGTCTCTAGGTATAAGAAAACTGCATCTTATATTTATTGCCAACTTTGTCAGTAAGCAGAATGGATAACAATTGGTCTTATGAAATATTACAAATTAGTATTTTGAGAGTAGGATACATTACAGTACAGAATTGGAGATATTAATCAGGAAGAATTGTAATTGATAACATGATAATTTACTCTAATAGCGAACAAAATTCTCTAGAAAGACGATTGTAATAATTAGATATGTGAGTAGCAGAGTGATGGTTATTTTGTGAATCGCTCTTGCATAATGAGTAATAATTATTGAAATATACAAACTGTGACTGAAATAAATCATTCAGTTCTTGCCAATAATACTTGGAAAATAGGTGGCCAATGGTTTATATATATTTTTTATGTACAATTTAATTGCTACATAGGCATAGGGAGTTCTTTGGTATGTATTGTATTGTATTGTTCTGTGCTATGCTATGCTTTATGTATTTTTTTTTTTTTTTTTTTGGTGGCAGTTTCTTACTATGTTGCTCCAGCTGACCATGAACTCCTGGGCTCAAAGGATACTCCTACTTCAGCCTCCAAGTTAGGACTACAGGTGTACTTGACTGCATCTGGCCTTGTTATTTTAAAATGTATGGATGATGACCATCTATATAACTTTAATACATTTTTCCCTTGCAGAGTATTTAATGGTTATCATGCTATTTTATTTTTAATTTCTTACTCTGTTACTTTAGTAGCAAATGTTAAGCAAAATTTGCACGTATAAAATAGCTTATAGTAAAAAGTAGCATTGTCAATTAGAAAACTGCTCCTCTGTAGGAATAATGTTGACTAACTTAGTTAATAGAGGACATTTGGGAATGTGATTAAAAAGAAAATAATCTGTGGGCTGGAGTGATGCATGCTCTGGAAACTGAGACAGAAGAATTTCGCGTTCAAAGCCAGCCTCAACAATTTAGTGAGACCCTAAGCAACTCAATCTCTAAATAAAATACAAAAAGGGCTGGGATATGGCTCAGTGGTTAAGCGCCCCTGGGTTTAATCCCTGGAACCAAAAAAACAAAACAAAACAAAACAACAACAAAAAAACTTTAATTCAAAGTTTGTATATATTGAGTAAAATGTACAAATGATGTTGATAATTGTTTTGAAATTTAGCTAGTTATATTGTAAGTAGGATATCTTTATACCCAAGGAGACTTTTATATTAAATCAGTGAGTATATTCATCAACTTTCCTCATTTGGTAGGAATGTCCAACCTCAGAGTTATTTGAAGTAAATACTTTATAGAAAATGGGGCCTAGTGGATGTTGTAAATAGAATTTCTAAGTTTCAAGTAGAAATTTCAGAAATTCTTTTAAAAACAGCTTGCGGGAATGCCTTCTAAAAATTGAAGGCATTCAATTTCAATTTCTTTGCTTTAGCAGTAGTTTCTCATAAGGTGGCTTGCTATATTCTCTTAAACTGAGAACTGAACCCTGATCTCTTGATGTCTATTTCTTTTTCTGAATGTGGGTTGTTTTGCCCTAGGGTATCCATGTAATTTTCTGAGGGAATTTTTCTGGTCATATTATGTAGGGATTTGGTTCAGTGAGTTGAGTCTTTCTTTTTTCCATTTATCCTGATTGACTCTTAACCATAATTTTTTTTTTTTTTAATTGGGGACAAATGGTGTAGATGGATATTTTAGTTTCACATGAAACCTCTTTAACATGAAAGCTGGTAGGTGAGAATAAGTAGAACAGTGGTTGATTTTAGCAATGGAATAATATGGGATTCACTTTTCTTATGCAGTTTTTAGGGTTAAATTCTTTGCTTATATTAGTGACTCACTCTATTTTGGTCTGACATTAACGATTCTGTAATTATTCTAAGTTTCTTACTTTTCTAAATTTCAAAACTTAGTTTTAACACACACGTATATACATATAAGTGTACTTGTACAATAAAAAGAGAATACAAGTGTGACTAAAAATTATTATTATTTATAGTGTTGGGGATTAAACCCAGGCATTGCCCATGCACACCAAGTACTATACCACTGAACTCCATCCCTATCCCTTTGAAATTATTTTATTCAACAAGAATTATGATAAAGTTCCTTAAACATATTTTTCATTTCTTGGAAAGAAAGAAAGATAGTGCAAACCAATTGCAAGGCAGTGTAGAACAGGCAGTGTGAGGTGTATTGGGGAAGATCTTGCTTCTGTGTGGGGAACTTGAGGAAGACTTCATGAAGGAAGAAACATTTGAGCCAGGAGTTGAATCATGTGGAATTTTAATAGTGAGAGTGGGCATGGAATCATGAAACCAGAGGTGTGTTGAGCTGTAGCTCATTGACCACTTGGCTGGTACTAAGAAAAAGAAAAGAGAGTGGTAAAGTCAGAACTGTATGTTGCTGTTGATAAGACAGTGCCCTTGAAGCGTTGCCTATAGAATACCATTTTCACAACTGTGCTTCAGAAAAGTAAATTGATAGTAGTTTTGCAGATGGATTAGTCAAGTGAAAGATTGGTAACTATTGAAGAAGCTGTTCTAAGAGTTGAAGTGTAGGGTTAATGAATAACCATTTGGGGCTGGGGTTATAGCCCTGTGGTAGATCGCTTGCCTAATTGGTACATCTGAGTTCAATCCCTAGCACTGCACAATGCAAAAAAAAAAAAAAAAAAGACTACCTAGCAGATTGGTAATAGTTAGGCTGCAAATGCGTGTGCTAGGATGGAATTTGCTAACTCACTTGAAAAGGAGGAATTAAAGACAAGTAACTTGTTTGTACATAGTAGGTACTGTTTTTACTGATTTTTGAATTTCATGTGCCACAGAAATATCTAACGGAGATTCTAGGAGACAGTTGGAACCCTGGACAGATAAGAGGCCTGGAGATTGGGAATTGTGATTGATCTGTATTTGAGGTTAGAGTTAGATACTGAGAAGATCATCAATGACAAGTGTCTGTACACAGTGAACATGACTGTGGGACTCAGTCCAGAGCTATGCTAACCATTAGGTACAGGAAGAAGTAGATAAGGTTAAAGAGATAAAGAAACATTCTCCAGGGCGAGAAGAGACTGGAGTCTCTTTAGCGACACTATTACAGAAGCCAAGGAGAGCCAAGCAAAGAAAGGAGCATCGTGGTGCAAGCTGCCGATGAGAAGAGGATGAAGCCCACCCTTAGATCTTGTCATCCAGTTCATGGAAAATGATACTGATATCATTTTGACCTTGAGAGTGCAGTTTTAATAAGAACAAAAGACAAATTTTGAAGGAAAGTGAAGAAGTATGGAATATTTATTGATAAGTTCATTAAGGAAAAAAGAGAATGATTCTCTTGTGGGGAAAGCCCAAATATTTAAACAGCAAATTATTCTGTGTAACCCTTAACTGGGATTTTTGTAAGTTCTATTGAATAAATATCAGTGAGGTAAAGTGTAGCCTCAAACAATAGACTTGAAAAGGTAGGAGCGCTGAACTAATTTAAAAGAATTAAAAGAAACCTTTAGAGAAAAACATTAAGCCATGATGTGCTTTCTAACTGTAACGATGATGTGTTTTGTGCCTGTCTCTGCCTCTCTTCCCAGTTGTGCCAGATTTTCTGTTATACCATATTTATTAAAACCACACGATTGTTTATTTAGAGAACATATCATCTTTTCCTCATTTGAGTTCTGTTTTTGTATTAGTCTATTACAGGCAGGTGAACCCTCATTTAAAAACTTACTCAACATTATGTAACTTTCGTTTATTATGTGGACAGATTCCTGAATACAAATCTGGGCTTTATACTTCCTTGGCTGAGTGACCTTGAGCAGGTTCCTCTTTGTTCCTTTGTTTCCTAGTCTCTAAAATGGGGGCAATAAAAGCACCTACTTCAGAAGGTCGTTTTGAGGGTTAAATGAAATCATGCACATAAATTTCTAGGAACAGTGCTTTGTACACTACATAGTTAGTAATCAAGCAAATGCTGTCCTTTTTCTTTTTCAATTTCTTTATCCCATTTCTTGGTGCTACTGCTACTGTGGCTGCTATTACTACTACTATGTCAACACAGCTATTGCTATTGCTATTCTACTGCTACTTCTACTACAACTTCCTTGTATTAGCTTATGTTATTTTTTGTTCTTATTATAATAATGTCTCTTATTATTTAACTGAGGATTTTTGCCCTTAAATGGCTGTTTATACTATTATTTTACCCTTCTATCTGTATTTCTGTCTCACTCTGTATAATTTCTGTATGCCTCACCCAATTTCCTCTTACCCTTTTAAAACTTAATTGTCTTCTGTCCCAAGCAAATTTCTGCTAATTTTATAGATATTTTAAATCTTGGGTTTAATGACTGGTAATAGCTACATATAGTAACTTTTCTTTGAGTTTTACTGTATTTCACCACATGATTGTTGTAGATTGTATACCATTTTTTTCTTTTTTTTTTTTTGCAAAAAAGTGAAGTACAACCATTATGTTAACCTTTTTAAATTGTGCTGGAAACACTGAAACATTTATCACTAAACTGTCTTTGGTGCAAGATTAGGATGCCCATAATACTTGTGAATAGTATCTTAATGTAGTGGTGATAATTATGTAGTGAAATATTGGTATATTGATCTCATCAACTTTTTTATTTTAAAATCATGAGTATTAAGATGTAATTTTTTTGCTGGTGATGTTTTGAGCCACTTCCTGCAACTATCTGTATTAAATATATTTTTTCTATCCCCAAATTCTATAGATTTCATAAATGTCCCTTTTTCCTCCCATAAAAATGTCTGGGGCTGGGGTTGTAGTTCAGTGGTAGAGCACTTGCCTAGCATGCATGAGGCACTGGGTTTGATCCTCAGCACCACATGAAAACAAAGAAATAAAATAAAGGTTAAATTATTTTAAAAAAATGTTGTCTCAAATATGTCATGTGGGATACATATGTTGATTTTTAATGTTCTGTATTTGTTATTGGTCAGAGGTAATGGATAAAAGTAGAATATTTGAGAAGAGAGGCAGCAGAATTTGAAAAATTCGAAGACAAGGAAAGAGAATTAATTAACTTAGAAAAAGAATAAATAGGAGCTACATGGAATTATACTGTGTCTAGCTTCTTTTACTCAACATAGTGTTTCTGAGATTCTTCCATGTAATTGTATGCATCAGCAGTTTAACAAAATGTTTAACATTATGAAGTAATGTTCTATTGTCTGGATGTACCATAACTTGTTATTATTCCATTGACATTTGGTTTATTTTCAATTTGGACTCTTAAGGCTACGACTGCTATGAAAATTAGTGTGCATGATTTTTTAAGTTAAGTTCTCATTTTTCTGGCACAAAACTGCTAAACTGTTTTACCAGTAACTACTATTTTACCCTCCCATCAGCAATGAGGCTACGTGTCGATTCACAACTTCACCAACACCTGATGTTGTCAGTTTAAATTTATTTTAGCCATTTTAGTGCTATATAGTGGTTTCTTACCATAACTTTTTAAAACTTATTTCCTTTTTCAAAGAGCACTTTTTGGTTTTCAGGAAAATTGAGCTGAAAGTATAAGGAATTTGCATAATGCCGTATGTATATACCATATAGTATCAAACAGAATGGTTTTATTGCCATAAAAATCCTTTGTGCTCAACCTATTCATTTCTCCTTGTCTTTTCTAGATGTCCTATGTTTGTCTTTTCCAGACTAGCTTCTTTCACTGACTTGCATTTAAGATTTTCTAATTTTTTTCTGCAATGCTGGAGATTGAACTTAGGACCTCACACATGCCAGTCAAGCGCTCCACCACTGAGCTTACCCAGCCTACCTTCATGTGTTGTATAGTTGATCTCATGGTTGTTTTAATTTATATTCACTGATGGTTATCATTCTATTGAGCATCTTTTCATGCACTTGTTGACAATTTATTTTTTTAATAGTAAGCATTTGTTCAAGTTTTTGCTAAACATTTTAAAACAACTTCATCTTAGTATTGAGCTATAAGATTATTTTCATACTATGGATAAAAATAATATTTTCTATTCTGGATGTGAATGGAAATTTTGCTACTTAATCTTTAGTAAGTCTTCCTCTGTCATTATGAAATAGCCCTTATTTCTTTTGTTACACTTTTTTCCTCTAGATATTTTACTGTATTTCATTCTCATGAATGAAAAGAATTGCAATCAAAATCTACAGGGTCATTTCATTTTTTTAATTTGATATCTTTTAAAATTAATTTTTATTTGTTCTAATTAGTTACACATGACAGTAGAATGCATTTATACAGTTTGATAAATCATACATAAATAGAGTGTAATTTCTCACTTTTCTAATTGTACATATTGTAGGATCACATCAGTCATTCAGTCACATATGTACATGAAGTAATGTCTGTTTCACTCTACTATCCTTCCTACCCTCATATCCCTTCTCCTCCCTTCACTCCCCTCTACCTAATATAAAGTAATTCTATTCTTCCTTAGTGCTGCCTCCCCTTATTGTGATTTAGCATCTGCATATCAGAGAAAACATTCAGCCTTTGGTTTTTTTGAGTGTGACTTATTTTGCTTAGCATAATATTCTCCAACTCCATCCAGAATTTACCAGCAAATGCCATAATTTAATTTCTTTAAAACTGAGTAATATTCCATTACACACACACACACACACACACACACACACACACACACACACACACACAATTTATCTATTCATCTGTTGAAGAGCACCTAGGTTGGTTCCATTGATTAGCTATTGTGAATTGATCTGCAATAAACATTGATGTGGCTGTGTCATTAGCATGCTGATTTTAAGTAATTTGGGGTATAAACTGAGGAGTAGGATAGCTGGGTCAAATGGTTGTTCCATTCCGCATTTTCTGAAGAATCTCCATACTGCTTTCCATAATGGTTGTGCCATTTTGCATTCCCACTACTAATGTATGAATATACCTTTTTCCCCACATCCTCAACAACACTTATTGTTGCTTGTATTCTTGATAATTGCCATTCTGACTAGAGTAAGATGAAATCTTAGTTTTGATTTGCATTTCTCTAATTACTACAGATGATGAACATTTTTTCATATGTTTGTTGATTGATTTTATATCCTTTTCTGTGAAGGGTCTGTTTAGTTCCTTAGCCCATTTAGTGATTGGGTTGTTTGTTATTTTGGTGTTAAATTTTTTGAGTTCTTTATATATCCTGGAGATTAATGCTTTATCTGAGGTGCATGTGGTAAAGATTTTCTCCCAACCTGTACAGGTTCTCTCTTCACATTATTGATTGTTTCTTTTGCCAAGAAGAACCTTTTTAGTTTGAGCCCATTCCATGTATTGAGTCTTTTGATTTAACTTCTTGTGTTTTAGGGGTCTTGTTAAGGAAGTCAGATCCTAGGCTGACATGGTGAAGATTTGGGCTTACTTATTTCTTTGTTATCCTTTAATTTTCAACCTGTTTGTGCCTTTACATTTAAAATTGATTATTTGATGACAGCATATAGTGGGGTCACTTAAAGAATATTTCATCTGACAATCACTTTAAAATTGAAGTATTTAGTCCACTTAAATTTAATATAACTATTATTCATTATGTTTGGGTTTACATCTGCCTTCTTGATATTGATTTTGTCTGAGCCCCTCTTTTTGTTTCCATTCTTTTGTTGCTCATTTCTTGGTTTAGTTTTGGTTATTCACTTTTTTATTATTCCATTTTAACATTTCTGTTGACTTCTTAGTTATATCTTCTTTTTGTTCAATGGTTTTTTTAGGGCTAAAAGTATGCATTTTTACCTTATCAAAGTTAATTTATATCAGCATTTTACCACTCACATTTGATTTTTCCTACTTTCAATTCCAACTCCCCAAACCTAATAACTTCAAAATAGTATAATCCAATGTAACCTTGCTTCATCAGTGCTGTTGGTGTGATGACTCTATGTACATTGTAAGCCCACAGTTCAGTTAGATTTTTTTTGAAACAGTTGTCTTTAAAAAAGTTATAAAAAGATAAAAATAATTGTAATTTATTCACTTTTACTATTTCTGCTACTCTTCTTCTTGTGTAAGTTTTCATCTCATATAATTGCTTTCATTCTTAAGACCATCTTTTAGTATTTCTTTTTGTTACAGTTCTGTGATGAGAGTTTCTTCTGTCAGCATTTTTAAACTATAATTTGTCTTCTAATGTCTACTATTTCATCAAAACAAATTTTACCAATATATGTTTCTTGAGTTCTTTGAAGTTATTTTATTAGCTCTGTTAAGCACTTATATGATAGACAGTCATCTTGGGCCTTATTAACGCCTTTTTAAAAAAAATTTGTTTCTGCCTGTGAATAAAATTTTCTTTTTGTGCATGTTTGTTAATTTTTGTTTAAAGTACATTGTGGAGAATACATTGTAGAGACTCTGGATTCTGTTATTTAACTTACGGAATATGATTTTTCCCCCCATTCTTGTAGGCTGTTCAAGTTGTATAGACTTGGCTTAATATTCTGTGGGCAAATCTGTGAAAGGTCAAATATATACCCAATCCCTCAACCTGGTGGGACCCAGCCTACATACTGTCTGAGGATCTGAGAGGCTTGCTTTTAGCCTTTGGTAGGCAAGTGTAGAGTAGGTCTCAGATGTTTCAGCTGGATGCCCAGATGTTCACCAGTTTTTAGGAAGGTGTCTCCATATTATTGCTTCCTTGGTGTCTCCCAGTCCTGTTTAATGTGTAATCCTGGTTATGTTTTCCTCTTTGTAGCAGCTGTGCTCCATTATTCATTCAGTGCCCACACATCTAGCCCGTTAACTCACAGCCAGGACTGGCAGAGGATTCTACTGGGCAGCTTGTGTGCCCTGTACTTAAGATTGCAGCTTCTTTAACTGCTTGGAACTCTGACCCTGCCTTCTTAGCTCACCTGGCCGGTGGTGCTGTACCTGGACTACAGTTGTACAGGCAGAGTCGGAACTATCGTGGGGTTCAATTCACGAGGATCACAGAGCCGGCTGCCTGTTGTCCAGTGCCAGAAGACAGTTTCCTCATATGTTACACCCTATTTTATGCTGGTTAACATAGTGGGAGGTTAGGTTAGTACTCTTCACTTCATTATAGCTTAGATAGATCTCCAGGCTTTCAAAATTTGAAATTATATATATCGTGATCCCAGGAAAAGAAAATTAAAAGTATCGTTTGGTGTCAGGATTACTTACAGGTCAAACAAATTATAAGTGTTGTATTTAGTCTTTCAATTTCAGTCTTTTGTGGTAAACTAAACTAAGCAATTTTGTTTCTTGTCTTTTACACAAAATGTGTATATAGATTCACACATCTTTACACATCTTTTTTTTCATATCTACATGTATATCCAAACCTTGTATTTTCATATTAGCTTTTTATATTACTTTAGTAAGGCATAAACATAGAACTATTCTGTGGTATCAAGGTCAGAGTTTCCAGAGAAGAGATACTCTTCTGGTTTTTTTTTTTAAATTTTTAATTTTATTTTTTTAAAGGATGTTAGTAGGGAAACTTTCTTTTTAATGACACCTTTATAAAATCATGGTCTTCACTGATTTAACAATGTTATTAAACTTTACATTGAAAATATTAAGACAAACCAACATTCTCTTATAATGGTGTTTAAAAAAAAAGGGTACAACATCTCTGTGGTGTCATTCTTGTTAAACTCTAAGAAATCTGATCATGAAGAAACTTCAGATAAATCTAAATTGGGAAACAAATCAGTAAATTAATGTACTCTTCAAAAATTTCAGCCCAGAAACACAAAGAAAGGTTGTTCCAGATTAAAGGAGAGAGTTGATGTGACAACTAAAGGCAATGCCCGATCCTGGGTTGGATCCTGGACTGGGAAAATATTAGATGTAAATGACATTATTGTGATAAATTCAGAGCTGACTTTAAACTTCTCATGAGATACTATTATTGTGTTAAAATTATGTTTTCTGATCTTTACAACTATGCTGTTATTATGAAAAATGGTATTCTTGTTCTGAGGAAATATATGCTTAAATTCTTAGGGATCAAGGCATGATGTTAATAACTTAAAAGTGATTCAGAAAATAATATGCAAGTCTCTTTCCCTCTTCCTCCTCTTGCCTCTCTCCCAACATATCTATTTGTAGCTCTAGCTATAAAGTCATAAAGCACATAGGGCAAAATGTAAATAATAATGAATCTGAGTTAAAGGTATATGGGAACTTCTTGTGCTAAATTGAAATTTTTCTTCAAGTTTAATACTATACTAAAGAACAGAGATCCATCATTCTACCATAGATAAAAAGGGACACAGATTTTGAATTCAGGTGGACCTCATGTCATAGAAATTTTTGGAGGGTAAAATTACTTACTTCTTATTTTAGATATTATGTTGTTTATAGTCTTTGTTGTTTGTGTCTTTGCTTTGCTTTCTTCCACATACTACTTCACCTGCTTTCTCTGGAGTGTAGTGCTCTAGAACTTGGGGTTTCTCAGAAAAATAGTTTACTTGCTGTCTCAGTTCTGATTTTTTTTTTAATTTATTTTTATTGTAAACAAATGGGATACATGTTGTTTCTGTTTGTACATGGAGTAACAGCATACCATTTGCATAAACATACATTTACATAGAGTAATGATGTTTAATTCATTTCGTTATTTTTTTCCTTCCCCCCACCCCTCCCACCTCTCTTTTCCCTCTACACAGTCCCTCCTTCCTCCATTCTTGCCCCCCTCCCACCCTCCATTATGTGTCATCATCTGCTTATCAGTGAGATCATTCGTCTTTTTGGATTTTTGAGATTGGCTTATCTCACTTAACATGATATTCTCCAATTTCATCCATTTGCCTGCAAATGCCATAATTTTATTATTCTTTATAGCTGAGTAATATTCCATTGTGTGTGTGTGTGTGTGTGTGTGTGTGTGTGTATGTATGTATATATATATCACAGTTTCTTTATCCATTCATCAATTGAGGGGCATCTAGGTTGGTTCCACAGTCTGGCTATTGTGAATTGAGCAGCTATGAGCATTGATGTGGCTGCATCACTGTAGTATGCTGATTTTAAGTCCTTTGGGTATAGGCCGAGGAGTGGGATAGCTCGGTCAAATGGTAGGTCCATTCCAAGTTTTCTATGGAATTTCCACACTGCTTTTCAGAGTGGCTGCACTAATTTGCAGCCCCACCAGCAATGTATGAGTGTACCTTTTCCCCTACATCCTCTCCAACACCTATTGTTGCTTGTATTCTTGAAAATTGCCATTTTAATTGGGGTGAGATGGAATCTTAGTGTAGTTTTGATTTGCATTTCTCTTATTACTAAAGATGGTGAACATTTTTTCATCTCAGTTCTGATTCTTGAGAGAATCTGAATAACTACTCATTCACCAGCTAATGGGTTGCTTAAGCATGTGTTAGGTGTTTATTTCTGATTTGGTCAGTAAAGTTTCAGGTGGGACAGGTGAGAGGTGACAGATAGGGTACCATAGACAGTCATGTGGTATTTAGGGCCAACCCTCAGAAGCTGAGGATTTGACAAATTCTCTAAAAGGTATTATGGGGACATCTGGCAGTGAATTATGTCCTTTATACCTGGCCAACTTTGTTATGCTGACTTTTGTGTTTTATTTCTTGCCCAATAATGCTTCTGTTAAGGATCATCTCATTTATTTAGGTCAGTTCCCTTTCAGCAAAGATAAGGAGGAAGCACCCCATGATTTAGAGGCAGGGGAAGAGAAATATTCAAACTTTTTCCTTTTGCATAGTAAATAGATAACTGTCTCCTTCACCACTCATAATAGGTAAGAGTTAGGAGTCTGTGTTATTTAGCTTTTATTTGTAAAAATTTAAATTTAATTTTGGTATGTTTATGTTGTTTATATTATTTATTTTGTATTTGAAATAATAATTGAAAATATAAAATATATTACAAAAAATTTTAAGAAAATATTTTGAAAGTACATTTCTAATATTTTTAAAAGAACATTTTTCTAAGGTTGTAGATGAACATTTCTGCAAACCTACTTTATACTGCTTATTGTACTAAGAATTATTCCTTCAGTTATTCCATTGAATAGAATTTCACAGTTCATTGATGGAAGCATGGTTTTCCTTATGTTCAGAAGAGGAAGTGGTGTCAAAGTGACGACTTGCCCAAAGTCACATAATTTGTATGTGCTGGGCTTAAAAGTATAGAGATGAGTTCTGTCGGAATCCAGTTGCCATACATATTCTTTTAAATTGTAAGGAATAATCCTGTCCCTGTGGTTCTTTTAATTGTAGGATACGGTTTTTATCAGTCAGCATCAGTGACTTTTTCTCTGGCTCTGCTCAGCACACTGCTGCACCTCGTGTCGATGGGGAGGACAGGAGCAGTTAGGGATGCTTGAAGGGACACTGCCTTGAGGGTCTGTGAGCCCAGGAAGGGATGAAAGAGATGTGTATTTATCAGTCATTTGCCATTTTTAAGGATTTCATTGTCAGACTATCTTGTTTCAATATGTTGGTTAATAAGAATATTTTGAAGTGAGCATATAGATGTGAGCAAAGGAACAAAAGGTTGGAAGAGATCTACTAAAATTAAAAAATAATAAGGGCTAGAGTACTATGAGGATGTAACATATAAGCAGAATACCACTATAAATGAACTTTTTTTGTGGGGGTAGAGGGAGGTAGGGGATAACTTAGATTATTTTCAGTTTTTTCTATTAAGTGAAATTTATTTTAAAGATTTTTAATTAGTTTGGCAGTAATTGAAAGAATATAGTCAGTGTATTCATAGATGTAGTTCGATTGCTAGAACCTGGATGCAAGGTAAAAGTGCAGAATAATACATTTTTTAAGATGTAGGGCATTATTTTAATTTAATGGTATACTTTTGCCAAAGAGGAAAGTAAGAAATAATACCTTTATAATATTTTCCTTTAAGTTGGACATGAAAACAAAAATGATGGAAGCAAAATTTCATGAAGAAAAACTTAAACTGCAACAGAAACATGATGCCGATGTCCAGAAGGTAGGGCATATATCACTTATTAATTTTATTTTTATTGAATTCTAGATCTTGTGATGATTTTCATCTGTTCACATTTCAAACCATCCACTTATTTGTGTACTTTATGATAGTCTATTTTATAAATGGAATTTGCTAAGGTAACATCCCAGCAAAAGTTGATCTGTAAAATTCATTTGCAAAATGTTTATATCAGATCTTTTATTTATATTATCTTTTAGTCCTTCAACTATTATTTTAAGGTTGGACTTCTTACAGTTCTTTTTTATCTTCATTCTGACATTATCTTGTATAAAATCAAAATAAGACATCCACTGTCTTAGAGTTTTGTTTCATCCTAATATTCTTTTAGTCTATTGATACTATAGGTTTCTCTTAATTTTCAAAGAAACTCAAACTTAGATCTGGTTTGTGTAGACTACATGCACTGTAATGTTAGGCTCGATAGCTAAGACTTCTTTTTGAGTAGCTCATTGAGATTTATGACTTCTAATCTTCTAATCTTTATTTTTAAATAAAATTTACTTTTCCTTCTAACTGGCTCAGCAAAAATGATCAACTTATGATTGTACTATATGAAATTTGAATTGATACTGTATTTTAGTAATGATTAAAAATATTTGGTGATAATAACAAGTGCGTGTATTTTAAATACATAAGGTTGATCGAAATAGAAAGTTTGCATATCCTATTTCAAAACTAAACCCATGATTCTGCTTCCCCAAACTGACTGACAGAGATGGGTAGTGGCAACCATCATGTATCCAGGCTTTCTCAAAAGCAGAAAATGTATTAGTATTTAGTCAGATGCATATGTGACTCATCTTATTTCAAAGCAACAAGTAGGAAATCTCTGAATGCATATTAGAGAAAAAATATCTAATTATTTCCTTTTCCTCTCCCCCATTCAGAGGTTAGAGATATTACTTTTTGCTCTGATTAGAATATTACTTTATGTTGTTTGGTAGAATAGTCTGGGTCATTAATTTAAATCAGTGATATAATTTTAATATAACATGTCCAAATGAAATAGAATCTATTGATATATATATGTATATATACACACATATATATAGATAGATATGATAAATGAATATAGAACATATATTTGGGAGCTGGGTTGTGGTCGGTGGTAGAACACTTGCCTAGCATGTATGAGACATTGGGTTTGATTCTCAGCACCACATATAAATAATGAAATAAAGTTCATCAATATTTAAGAAATATATATATAAAAGATATATTTGGAAATATCAGCATAATAGAGTTTGAAGTAGGCCTCCTTGGTTTGCCTGTTAAAAAAAAGATTTATTCTATGAAAAACATTTAATTTAAAAATTTGTTCTAGAAATGTCTTTTTTAAAATAAATCCCATGTGAAAAAAGAAAATAGTACAGTTAATTTGAATTCCTAGGTGAAATATAAGTAAAAGTCTTGACCTTGTGTCAGATTTGGAAAGTATATTTTCAATTTGCTCCTCTTATGGCATTTTTTAAATGTCATCGATTGGGGAGGAATAAAATTAGGGTGTTTTATCTATTTGTGTACATTATTTTCCTTTTTTTGCTTCTTTGCAGACATCAGGGTCAAATTTACTTCTTTTTTTATTCACCTGTCAGTCTTAGAGGTGAGACTAAAACAAGGAAAAGTAAAATAGAACACTGGTCATAAAAAACACTAAGGAGAAGTTGATTAGACATTAGTAGATAACTTTTTTTTTTTTTTTACTTGATTTTTAGTGTATAGGAAACATGGCTCAATCATTAGAAAAATAGTAGATATTTGTCCTCCTACCTCAATTTGGTTTTCTTTTTCCCCAGGTCAGCACTTTCTCTTGCTTGCTAACTTTTTGTACATTTTGGTTATTCCTGTAGTTTTTTTTTAAATGTAGATATGTTTTGAAGTATAAAATAATGATTAAATTTATTGAATGATTAAAGTCTGTGATATAGATACATGTCATTGGTGTAAAAAATTTATGCAGTTTTTGGCATATTTTGAGCTCATTTTTTGGATTCACAATAGCAGAGCTAGACATTAAAGATTTTTATGTGTCATCTTCCCATGTATCTGGGAATTCTTGTCATTGTTCATTAAGATGGGAGAAGTTCTTGTGGGAGGACTCAGGGATCTGCTCAGCTGAAAGGTGTTCTATTCCAGTGCAGTGGAGTGAATTGTATCCTCCCAACATGTCAAGTTTCTGATGACTTCTCTCTGCCATTTTATGACAGTTTAATTTCTGAATTATATTTTAGGGAATCATCTAATTTATTATTTATAATCTTATTAAAAATTGGCATGTGAAAATTCCAAAGAGATGGCATACTTTTTTAGATAATCAATTATTCTAACATATTTAATAATTATCCCAGTGTACTATAATTTTTACAGATTTTGGGAGAAACCATTTATGAAATTGAGACAGATTTGCAAACACTATGCTAATTTTTAAATTGTGTATTCTATGCTTAATATACTAAAACATTTTACATTTAATTGCAGATTTTAGAAAGAAAGAATAATGAAACTGAAGAATTGAAAGCTTTATACAAAAAGAAACAAAATGAAGCTGAGGAGACTATAAGAAAGCTCGAAAAGAAAGGTGATGTGTTGTTTCATAAATTTTTTAATAAGATTTTCATTTTATTTTAGAGATTATCAAATTTGATACTAAAATTTAATTTCTGTTTTTTTGTGAGCTTTAATCAATGAACAAATTTATGTGGTCTTTCACATGACTGCGTTTAACAGTGTGTGTCTCTGTGTTTGTATGTACCCATGTGTACACATGAAGTGATAACAACTAGTATTTTGATTGACAGAAAAAACTTAAGCAGTATTCCCCATTTACACATTTCTGAAGAAGGAAAAGAAAACATTTAATCAAGTGTTAAATTGACTGTGATTATGGGTTAAAACATCTAAATAAGTAGGCAGTCATGGGAGAAAGTGTTGTATTTTTTGGACAAAGGAACTTATGTAAGATTTTGTAAAGTTTAGTAAGATTTAATTAGTTAAAGAAGAGTTCCCCATATTGGGATGGGAAAGCTAAAGTTGGTAAGTTGGGGAAGGATGCTACAAAACTATTTAGCTAGATTGAGTAACCTGTGCATTAAAGTATGAGTTTCAGAAGAGTCACAGAGTTGACTTGGGGCTAGATTAAGAATGACCTTGAATTTCAGATTTATAAATTTGTACTTTATCTTCTAGATGCTGGGAAGGCATGACTTTTGAGTTGTGAATTTTAGGACCTCACGTTTTAGGTAGTGTAGGTTAGCAATGGTGGGTGTGTTGAGCACAGAGAGAGAATGGAGAGAGAGAGAGAGAGAGACAGAGAATGAATGTGAGCATTCCACTCATTAGGAAATATAGGATCTCATTCAGTTCTGCTCTTCAATGCCTGAAAGATAACTTTAGGTTTACTCGTTATAACATAATGGGGTCAGAATAAAGAATATGTAAAGTTCCTTTGAACTCCAAGATGTTTGGGCTTCAGCATTTGTGTAATTTTATATATGAAGTGATGAAGACCCACAATAGCTAAGTCATGGAAGTGTGAGTTGTGAGAATGGAAGTGAAGAAAAAGTTTTGGACAGTGAGTGAGGATTTGTGAATGATAGGCTATTGGCAGTTAGTAGTGTATGGGGGAAAGGAAGGTTTTCTTTAGGGGTTTGTAAAGCTTACTCTCCCCTAGGTCACCAAATTTGAATGTGTTTAAGTAATGCCCTTGACAATTTAGGATGGCAATTATATATATAAATTAACCAATGCAAAAGAATACTTTTAGATTAATTTCCAGCTTTAAATGTTGGTGAAAGTAATTAGAAATTTCTTCATATTTTTTTCTCTGAATATTATCAGTGACTACAAAAATAATTTAAATTTATTTCTAGATTTTCTTTCTTACCCTGATCCAATTCAAACATGCTTAAGGTTTAAAGAAAAGTTGAAGTTTTAAAAATAATGCTTCTTAAGCCCTTTGAATTACATTCAGATCTTAGTTTAATGTTGGAATTGTAAAGTAAAACATGTTGTAGATGCTAAAGACTAAATTAATTTGGATTCATCTCCTCCCCTATGTCTTGCACAGTTGAGATATAAGAGTGAAAGAACTTTCTAGGGAAATATATTCAGTAATTAAGGAAGGATACATTGAAGTAAAAAAGGGAGTTGAATTTATACTACCCAGACAACATGAATATATTAAACAAATTTTAATTTAAATCAGTAACAGTTTACATAATTTTAGAAAAGAAGATAGAAATAGAATGATTTATATGGGAAATATTTATTTCAGTGCTGGAGTTCAGACCTGTGGCTTGCTAGGCAAGGGGAAATATTTTATGTAATGTAAAACATATTCCAATTTTAGTAATGTAAACCTTGAAAATTATTTTAAAGAATCTAGGAGCAATAACATATTGAAATGATAGATTCCTTTATTTATTCATTCAGTACACATCTTTTTGAGAACTTGTCTGTGTGGCTCTGTTATGCCCTGTGGATAAAAAGTTTAAATATCTTTTTCCTTAGTCAAAATAGTCTTGTTAAAGAGGAAATAGGCAAGTAAATTGTTATAATGTCATAAGTGACTCAATGGAGAAATATATGCACTTTTGTGGAAATAAAGAAGTTTCTTTCTGTTTCTGCAAGGTGAGGAATCTGCTTGGTGAATGGTGCAGAGAGAGGTGATTCTTGAATTGAGACTCTGAGAATGAGCAGGAGTTTTTTTGTTTTGTTTTTTTTAAACAAGGGAGGGAAGAATATTTCAGTTAGACAGGTGATGGTATTTAGGCAGTGATATATGAAGGAATATGTTCTCAAGACTCTGTAGATAGGTTGGTGTGTTTTAGAATGTAGGTTGAAAATGCTGAAGTGGGAAGAGATATGTCCAGAGAATAGCTGGATCATGAGGAGCTGAGATTTCCATGTTAGAGGCTTTTGGCCTTTATCCTTTGGATGAGGAGAATTGTGGAATGATTTTTAGCCTGAGAGTGACATTGGATTTGTACTGGTGAAAATCCTTTTTAAAGCAACAGTGGACCCCTTAGAAGCAGAATGATACTGGGCACACTGTTAACATTTTCTAGGGAAAGAGTAAAGATGAATTCAACCAAGGCTGTCTATGCTGATAGCTACAAATTGAGAAAAAGGACAAAGAATAAGAAATATTTTAGAAGAAAGAATTGAGAAGACCTGGTTAAAAATTGAATTATCTATTAACTGGTATGCTGTATTTTATATCATCAAACTCTTATGTGGTTTCTAGAGTTGGTATAACTATGTTTTCATCATTTTTGACAGTTCAGACCCTTATACGTGACTGTCAAGTTATCAGAGAGACTAAAGAAAACCAGATTGCAGAGCTAAAAAAGATATGTGAACAAAGTACAGAATCTCTGAATAATGATTGGGAAAAAAAGGTAAGCTGCTTAAAATAGTAATAGACACTATGAAAGAATATGCTTCAAAGTAATGCATTTAACTATAAAGGTAATGGATTTCACAGAATATACAAAAAGGTATAAAAATAGAATTAAAAAATTTAAAATTCTAAATTCTAGACCTACTAGAAATAGCTACTGTCATGGTTTGGTATATTTCTTTCTAGAAGTCTATGGTCTTTAAAGTAGTTTTCATTTTGAAAACACACTTTGGACTTAATTCTTGTGTTTAGTTAATTTTCTTGATTTTTTTTTTTTTTTTTTTTTTTTTTTTTGGTCATAGTCAATAGGTTTAAAGCAAAATTGGAGGGAAAATATCAGCCAGTTCACTCACTGGACATAACACTGCTTTTCAGATGTATAGTTCAAAAATACAAATAAAACAAATCAGGGATTTTGGGGACCCCTTACACATAATCAAAACTGCATATGTTAATTTGTGAAACACAAGAGTCTTCTGTATGGTTACCTATGAGCCACCCTGAGCCATTTCTCAGTTTCCCCTTGTCTTCCTAGTCAAGTAAGAGTTCACAACGCCTGTGCCATGTCCTTGTGTCTGTCTCCTGCTCATGGACAGTGAATCACGTAGATCATTTAGGCTGTTTTGGACTTCTGCTCTCCCTCCCTGGTGAGTGGGGTTGGATCCAGGCTGTCAGTTAGGATTCCATTCCCAGGAAGAGAACTGAACGAATGCCCACAAGGCTACGGGCACAGATTTGCAGCTCCCTTCCACTGAAGCTACCCACTGAACCTTGTTTAGACCTCCAGAATTTACTTTTTATTTTTTTTTCTTTACCTTAGTTTACAAAGATATTTTAAAGCTTCATCCATTTATTGATAAAGATGTGAAGTCTTTTTGGAGGTTTGAATGGGAAATAAGTATTTTTTATATTAGTATTTTGCAAAATTTTGTTCAAATAAGATAAGAAATATGGATGATATCCCTAATCAATAATAATATAAAAACTTGGAGTGGAACCACCATTTGACCTAGTTATACCACTCCTTGGCATATACTCAAAGGACTTTAAAATCAGCATATTATGGTGATGCAGCCACATCAGTGTTCACAGCAGCTCAATTTACAATAGCTAAGCTCTGGAACCAACCTAGATGCCCTTCAACAGATGAATGGATAAAGAAAATGTGGTACATATACACAATAGAATATTATTCAGCCATAAGGAATAATGAAATGATGGCATTTGCCTGTAAATGGATGGAACTGGAGACTATCATGCTAAGTGAAATAAGTAATCCCACAAAACCAAAAACTGAATGTTTTTTCTGATTTGCAGATGCTGACTCACAATAGGTGGTGGTGGTGGGTGTTGCGGGAGGAGTGGAATTTCCCTGGATTGGACATGAGGAGTGGGGGGAAAGGAGGGGAGATGGGAATGGGGAAAACAGTAGAGTGAAATGAACATCACTTTCCTATGTTCATATATGAATAAATGGCCAGTGTAACTCCACATCATGTACAACCACAAGAATGGGAATTTATACTCCATGCATGTGTGCTATGTCAAAATACATTTTATTGTCATGTATAACTGGAAAGAACAAATTTTAAAAAATAAAGTTTTCTGTTTCTCTTATTTCAGACTGCTATTTTTTAACTGAGGTGTTGTATTATCTATCTGATTTATTTACTCTACCTGCAGTATATGATTTATATTAATATTTGCTCATTAATTAAAAGTTTCAATTCAGGAAGGCAAAAAACTGCTTCTTAATCATGCTCTTTATGTGACATATTTACTTAATGTCTACTTGAGGGTTTTATATTTTTTGTTAGATCACCATATACATATAATATATACATGTATAATGTGTATATCTATCTATCTCTCTCTCTATATATATACAGGAATATTAGAAAATATTTATTTTCTGAATTCCAAAATAGTCTTTTCCATCGTAGTGAAAGAATCTTGATTTCATTCTGTAGCTCCACAGTGCTGTTGCAGAAATGGAAAAGGAAAAATTTGAACTTCAAAAGCGACACACTGAAAATATTCAAGAATTGCTTGAGGATACAAATGTACGTCTGAATAAAATGGAGGGTGAATACATGGCACAAACACAGGCTACAGTAAGTTCTTTTTTTTTTTCTTTTTAAAACATTTTTAGAAACTATCTTCTTAATTTCCACGTCTTCATGTTTGACTGACATGCACTGTGTACAAGTATGCTGTTGAATTAAGTAAAAAGCTTTGTCTTCTAATGTTAGTCAGCTCTTCATTGCTGTGACCAAAATACCCCACAAGAACAATTCAGATGCAGAAAGTTTGTCTTGGCTCACTGTTTCAGAGGTTTAGTCTGTGGTTAGCTGAGTCCTTTGCCCTGGGGACAAAGTGAGGCAGAACGTCATGGCAGAAGGGCTCATGGTGGCTGGGAAGCAGAGAAAAAGGAGAAAGGTCCACAGGGAAGATGAACCCTTCCAGAACACACCCCAGTGACCCACTCCTCCAGCCACACCTCACCTGCCTATCGTTACTACCCAGCTAGTTTTTCAAACGGGGATGACTGATTAGGTTACAGCTCACCTAATCTAAGCATTTCTACTCTGGACACACTTGCATGAACAGGGGCTTTTGGAGGAACATACCTTGTATCCAAAACATAAGGCCTTCCTATTTGCTACAGATGTACATGTGGCAATGAACGGGCCCCTGAAGGGATTTCATTCTTGATTGTTTGATGCCATTTTTATTTTGAACCACCAGGGGGTTTTATAAATATTTCTCCTTTCCCCCCACATTGTTGTTTAGTTCAGAGATAATCTTTCCTTCCTTCCTTCCTTCCTTCCTTCCTTCCTCCCTTCCTTCCTTCCTTCCTTCCTTCCTCCCTCCCTCCCTCCCTCCCTCCTTCCCTCCCTCCCTTCCTTCCTTCTTTCCTTCCTTCCTTCCTTCCTTCCTTCCTTCCTTTTTTAGCTAAAGACTTGGCTGTTTTTCTGAGAACACTTGATGCTAATGTGAAGGTCATAAAGGAAGACAGGAATAGTGTGACCACTCTGATGAATTTTCTTGGTAGTTGATCTTGACTAAGGGACCATACATATATCACTTGGGTAAACCCAAAAAGTTCCCTTACTAAAAGAATGCAGAAGGAGGTCACCATAGCCAAACTGAACAGCCCAAAGGCCGTGGACGTTTTCCAGTGTGACGTGGAGATCCCCCAGAGAGCCTCCTCGTTGAACACATTGTTGCAGATTATAGGTCAGAGGGGTGAATGTCTTCAGCCTTGACTTCCTAGTCTCTAAGACGGGGAGAGTCCTGCAGGTCGGTTCATCTGCAAGTGCTTCTCACACCAAGGCAAGTGTACCTCAGCAGTTGTGTTACTGATGTGTAACATGACTTCATGGAACTGTTCAGTGTTGGATCCCAGGCATCAACCAATCCTCATTTACCATTCACAGCCTCCTCAGCCCGCCTCGCTTGGTCCAAGTACTTTGTTGAATTTAATGCTGTGGAATTTGAATTAGGGGTCAGTTACCTCAGCATATGATAGGTATGTCTTAGTTACCTGGGGTCCTTAGACAAGTCCAACTGCTGTCTCAAATGGTAAAAGAAATGGGAAGTGACATGCAACCCTAAGTGTAACCCATGTAACCCTAAGTGAACCTTAGGGTTAGTCTTGAGTTCAAATTTCAAATCCTTAATACCTTAGGAGTCACGTTAACTCTTCAAATATAAATCTTCCTCATCTGTGGGTTAGGATAACAATATTATAAGGCAATATAAGTTGTTCAAATTATTAAATAAATTAATATATGTAAGTTCAGTTGCCTGATAAGCATTCAATATGCAATTGTCTTTGAAAATGCAATGTATAAGAATAATGGATACATATAAATGAGAAAAGAAAGATTCAGTGTAAGAAGTTAATCAACATTTGCTTGAAGATGAAGTTTAGGCTTCCATTCCTCCCACAAAAATGACAGAAGAGAGAGAAAGAGAAAGACAGAAACCCAGATTGACAATTGGGAGATTAATCAAATGTTTGGAGTTGGAAAGGCATTGGATGAGTTCGTATTGATCTAGCAGGTTCAAAATAGCAGAATTCTGAATTCAGCAAAGACATCTGAGAAGCAAGGCTGAATTAAACCACGTGACCTCTGGAGGCTCCAGGCATCTGTGTAGGAGGAGGTTCAAGTGCGCCTCCACGCAGGCTTGCTGGAAGGTCTGTTTAGGAAACAGCAAGGGTATGGGCACAAGGGGTTTATTATACTGTTCTGTTCACTTTTTTATGTATTTGAAATGTCCCTTAATACAGCTTTTTAAAAAATTGATAAGATAAGGGACAAAAAACAACCAGATCTTTATAATTTTCTCCCCCATTTTGTGAAACAAGGGATGGTCTCTTTTCCAAATGAGAATCAAACATTGGATTATTTTCTAGAGAGAATTAGCAGCCTCTGGTTCAGGTTCAGGTACCATCGAGCATTTTACCGTAGCAGTTCACAAGCTGTGGTGAATGGATCCCTGGGAGTCCTAGAGGCCTTGAGGATCCTTGGTGTGGCCAGATTGAAAGACGTCCGCTCAACCCCCAAGAATTAAAAAAACAAGAAAAATCAAGTCACTTATAAGGAAAAAAAAAATAAGATACGTTCAGATTTTTTTACCCAATATTCAATGCCAGAACACAGTGGAACCACATCTATGAGGTCAATAAGCAACTTTAGGAAAAAAATGTGACCCCAATGTGATCTTTCCATGAATTAAGGAAATGAAGAGCTTTGAACATCAGCAGATCTCTGATGATCTTTGTATGTTAAATGTCTTTAGGTATGGCTTTTGACATTATTTGGAGCCCTTTAAATCTCAGTTTTTTTTCATTTTTCTATAATTCTGAGAAATGCGTTTATAGTCCATTTTTCTTGAAAATATCTTCCTACCTTTTAGGATTTATTGTATGTTTCATATCTCTATATTTTCTTCCTATTCTGGACTTTTAGGCTAGTTTCTTATTTTGATCTTACTCTTCAGTAATTTTTTCCTGCTTATTACATCTAGTACATGTTTTATTTCTTTATTTCTTCTCATTCCTAGTATTTTCATTTGACTCTAAAAAGAAATAATTTCTTGTGGTTTCACTTGTTAATATTTATCTTTATCTTAAGTATATTTATTGCCGTTGGTGTATTTGTTCTAATAGTTCATGTTCAGATTATAAATTAATGTACTATGTGATGAATTATAATGTGTATGTTATAATATTATTTACAGATACAAAGGTATTGTGACTTTCTTTCATAACAACTTTTTGCTGGTGTGTAGTTATTTTGGACTGTGAGCTTGCATCCCTTGGGTTTATCACTTACTCCTGTATATTAGGGAAGAGCTGGTAGACTAGGTTCTTGTATTGGCCAGTTAGTTTTTTCAAGTAGTGAAGAACAGGTGAGTCTCAGATTAGAAACCCCCCAAGTCTAGGACCACTGTTGAACTCCTGCTAGCAACTTCCCATTTGTGATAGGCAAGCCTAACTAGGGAACGTAACACTGGAGAGAGCATTCTCCCTTGAGAATCAACAACATCAACAAATAGGGTGTAGGGGAGAGATGATCTTTTAATGAAGAAAGTTCTTCATGAATCTTTTATAAAAATTAGTGCTTTTTATATCTTATTAATCCAATCTTTTGCTGTCACAAGTGCAAGAAGACTTCTATTTTCTACTAAGAACATTGAAGCTTTGCTTTTACACTGAGGCTTTAATAACTCTGATGTTATTTTTTGTCACTGGTGTAAGATAGGGATCTAATTTCATAGTTTTCTATGTGGATGGCTATTTTTTTTCCAGCTTTACTTTTGAGTAGTGCTCCCTTTTTTCGTTGATGTATCATGGCCATTGTTGCACGTCAAACTTCCGTGTAAATGAAGATCTCCATTCTAGTTGGCGGATTTCTCTGGCTCTGCTAGCAGTGTGCTGTCATCATCATTATAGCTCACAAGTACTCTTCGTATCCTTTCGGTCCATCAGAATGATCTTGGCTACTGTGAGCACTTTCCTTTAACATATGCTTTTAGAATCAGTTTATCTGAGTTAATAAGGTAGCAGAACCTAAGAACATCTTTAAACATCCTTGGTAAAATTTTATTTCTGTCTCACACTTTTGTTATATGAAAGTTTTATACATTTGCTGTATAAGAGACTCAAGAATAAACATATAAGTAAGTCTTAAAGAGTTTAACTCTACATAAATGCAGCACACATTCTAATTTATCGTATATTGAGCAGAACTTATGTAAAATGTTAAATAATGGTGGCAATAGTGGTTTTAAAAGTTTTTTCTTATTGTAGGAGATACACATGCTCACTATTGAAAATTTAGAAAAGAAACGAAATTAATGTCTTCATGAAACTTCATAAAATTACTGTTACTGTTGTCTTCATAAAATTACTGTTAGCGAAAATATGTATGATTATCTATTCTTCCACATTTTCATTCCAATGCCAAGTGTTTAAATTAGTCAAACAAACCCAAACTTTGCTAATTTAAGTATGTTAATTTCTTAGGGCTTCCATATCAAATTACTGCAACTTAGGTAGTTTAGAACAGCAGAAATGTATTGTCTCAACAGTTCTAAAGGCCGGAAATAAGAATTGAGATATCAGCAGAAACCTGCTCTATCTGAAGGTGTTAGAAGAAGAGAAAGATTCTTCCTGGCCTCTTCCGAGCTTTAGGTGGCAGCTGTCAGTAGTTGACATTCTTCGGCTCATAGCTGCAGTATTCCAGTTTCTACCTCTGCTGTCACTCAGGGTTCTCCTGCGTGTCTCTGTGTGCCAGTGTCTTCAATGGTTTTCTTACAAGGAGAGTAGTCATTGGGTTTAAGACCCACCCTAATCTGGCATGTCCTCACTCTAACTCGATTACATCTGTAAAGACCCTGTTTCCATCCAAAAAAGGTCACATGTATAGTACTCATCATCAGTTTCAGTGTTTCCTTTTGGAGGACACAGTTCAACCCAAAACAATAGTTAAGAAATGTTATTTATTACTTTTTAAAGGAAAATGTTGAATATTAAATCATTGGCTTTGAAAAGAAGAAAGACAATATATACATTATGGATTCTTGTAAATGATTGGGTATTCCATTTTGTTATAGACATTAGGTCTCTCAAGGTAAAATTTGGGACTTTTCTTGGCAGTTAACAGAACCAGTATGGTGTGTGCTTTTTTTTTTTTTTGGCTACATTTTAAAATTTTAATTTTTAAATTCACTTAAAATAAAAATAATAAAGCCATTCCATATGAACACAAATAATAATAAAATAACTCTAAAGTATAAAAGAAAAGAAATTTAGGGAGACATACTGTTGCTTTGAATTTTTGTAAGTCCTTTTAACCTCTGGCTTAATAGCAGGCAGCTGGATTCTCATATCTGTTTTTGCATTTATTCTATTGTGATATCTCATGACATGTAGTGTCTGGAAAACTCCATAGTAATGAAAAAGGCAAACAATGTATTACTGTGAAATTGTTTTGATCCTGTGGACTCACACAAAGAGTCTTGGGGAATCTCAGGAGTTTGTTGACCACACTTGGAGAACTATTGCTGCTCTAAGCCATTGGTTTTCAAACATTTTGGAAAATGACTTCCAGTAAGAAATTAATTTTTATAAATTGTGTCCCAAACATACATGTTTAAGCAATGTACTCCCCTGTACATTGATAACTCAAACAAAAGTTTCAGTTGTGCTAGTGGCTATTCACTCTGACAGGGTTTATCTTTTTCATTTTCTTTAATTTCATTAAAAAAATTTCCAGCTTGTGGTTTACAACTTGATTTCACATTAGTCAAGACCAATGGTTTAAAATCACTGCAGGGAGTATATATTAAAGAAAGTAGGGCTGGGGTTGTGGCTCAGTGGTAGAGCACCTGCCTAGCATGAGTGACACACTGGGTTTGATTCTCAGCACCACGCATAAATAAAATAAAGGTCCGTTGACAACTAAAAAAATGTTAAAAAAAGAAAGTAATTTCTGTTTCTATTGTCTACTTTCCAAAGTGGTTACTCCTGTTTATGCTCCTGTTCAACTGAGTATGAGAGACATCTCTTTCGTATCCTTGTGAACACTTGGAATTACCAAACTTTAATATTTTTTCCTGATTTGTAAAGTGCCATGTTTTAATTTGCATTTCCTTGGGGGCTACTTTGTGTTTCTTGGCCATTTCAAATTGCTTATCCATCCCCTTTGTTGTTTTTTAATTCAGTTATTTATCTTTTTCCTGGGTTTGAAGGATATTTTATATATTTAGAATTCAGTGTACAAACCAGTTGTCAAGGTTCCTCCCAATTCTTTTATTGTGATAAAATACCCGTGATATAAAATTTATCATTTTAAGCATTTTGTGTGCACAGCCCAGTGACTTTAAGTGTCTTGACATTTTCGTGCAACCATCATCACCATCCAGATTCAGATTTTTTCATCTGCATCAACTGAACCTTTGTATACATTAAACACTCATCTTGCTCAGCTGAAGCTCTGCACATGTTAAACACCAACTCTTCATTTGTTGCCTTCTTCAACCTGGCAAATACCCTTCTACTGTCTATGAGTTGACTGTTCCGTATGTCTCTCCTCAGTGCTTTCATATAGTATTTGCCTTTTTGTGTTTGGCTTATTTCACTTAGCATAATGTCGTCACAGTTCATCCATGTTGTAACGTGCCAAAACTTTTTAAAAGGCTGAGTAATAATCTGCTGAATTTATAGACCTTGTCTTGTTTATTTGTTCATCTATTGTTCTTGAGTTTCTTCCAACTTTGTTAATTGTGAATAATGATACTGTAGACATGTTTACAGGTATCTCAAAGCCCATGGACAGAAACCAAATGTAAATCTGAAATACATTTTTATCATCTCAACATTCTAAAATTTAATATCCTAAAATATTAAATAATTTAAAAGTAGAAATTTGCAAACTATATTGATTGCTTCAAATGTTTATTCCATTGCTGTCTTATTAATTAAATAATATTGAGAGAAGTATCTTTTAGAGTAGAATTTTGAATTTTTGTAAGTTTAATATGTATGGGGAAAAAGGTTATACTTTGGAGACAAGAGGTCACTGTCAGAGAAACTTCATTCTATTTCTAATGAATGTTGAATCTAAAAATTAGCATTCAGACCTTGTCATGGGTGATAATAGTAAATACAGAGAAAAATGGACAGCGTCTGTCAGCAGGATTGAATTTAGGAATCATCAAGACTAGACATGTCTTGCTGAGCAGCTCCTGATTTAATAATTAAACAAGGTAGAGTTCAAGGCATGGCTTGAGATGAAAGATGAGACTGTCACTGAGAATTAATTTCTCCATTTTGTTGTTGTTTCAGCTTTTTACTTTTTTGTTGAGTCTTGTTTTATTTTATTGCCACATATTGTAAGCAGATACGTGTTTACATTATTCAACTTATGTCTTTTAGTATCCACAGGCATTTTCTTATGTCAGACTCATAGTTAAAGCATGTAAACACTGTATTTTTTAAAATTAAAAGAATTTTTTTTGTAGTTATAAATGGGCAGAATGCCTTTATTTAATTTGTTTATTTCTATGTCGTGCTAAGGACCGTATGTACCCAGTGCCTCAGACATGCTAGGGAAGTGCTCTGCCACTGAGCTACAGCCCCAGCCCTAAACACTGAATTTTTAAAACAAATATTAGAACCTATAAATGTAAAAATTATAGCCAATTTAATAGAAGCTTGGGGAGGTGAAGCCTGTGAAATGATAGGGCTCCTCTGATTTCAGGGTTTAGACACAATGAATATGCGCAGGTGACCATGTTGAGATTCTAGGCTTTGTTAGTGGAGTACTTAACATTTTTTCTGTCCTAAGAATCCCACTGCCAGTCTGATGAATTCTGTACAGTCCTTCTCAGAATAATATTTTTAGATTTAATAAAAATATGTAAAAATTACAAAAATCATATTGAGGTATAGTTGTCAAAATATTGTTAAATCAAAATTGTGATACAGTAATGTATGTTTCTAAATTAATGCAAGAACTATAAAGATCTAGTAGTGAGCCTGCTAGTAATTTTTAAGTAATGATGAGGGTAAATAATACATAGTGCTGATTCAACAGTGTAATGAACTATAAAAATATCTGTGACTTCTGTTAGTCATGGGTTATTACTAATACTACCTTGATTTGATGAGACCTTTCATAATTGAAGGAAAATGCTACATTTCAGTTAGGATAGTGAAAATAAAGGTGGAATTTTTTTTCCTGTACAAATTCATTGACACTTTGAATTCCATCCATGAATGGGAATTGTAGGTTAAGATCCCCTCCTTACAGAATTTCAAAAGCGTTACACAACTGGAATATTTTGTTTTAACTCTTGTTAGTAGTGACGCATTTGTAGAGCAACCCACCTACTCACCCAGATAGCCAGAATTTTATTTTATAATTTATATCAACATTTCTCCTCCTAAACCCTCAATGCTTGTAAAGGAGAATTCCCCCCAAATAACACCAGTTCATCTTTTTGAATGAATTGTCCTTTAAAAAATAAATTTTACCCTTAAGAACAATTTTAAATTTACAGAAAATTTAAGAAAACAGCAGAGAATTTCTAAATATCCTGAGCCCATTTTATATGAAATTTACACCTTATGTTATTCTGGTACACTTGTTGGAATTAATAAATATACGTTGCTATGTTATTAGTACCTAAAGTAGATAGCTTTTTTTGAATTTTGTTAGTTTTAACCTAATGTGCCATAGTTAATATTTATCTTCTGTTGACCTATAGAGGAACTTTTTTTTTTTTTTTTTTAAGTTTTTAGAGATAATGAATAAAGGTATTGTAAGCATTCACCTAGAGTATTTTGTGTATATGCAGCTTTCAGAATCACTTGAGTAGAAGGATCTTCACTACTGGATGGCATAGTAAGAATATGTTTATTTAGCTTAGTTAAGAAATTGTGGGCTGGGGAGATAGCTCAGTCGGTACAGTGCTTGCCTTATATACACAAGGCCCTGGGTTCCATCCCCAGCACTGCCAGAAAAAAAAAAAAAAAAAAAGAAATTGCCAGTTGTCTTCCAATTTGTACCGTTTTGGTTTTCTACAAGCAAAAATGAAAGTATCCTTTCCAACTTTCCCTTTTGATATGGGCCGTTTTATCTTTGCCAGTCTAAAATGTGTGTATTGGTACATCACTGTTGTCTTAATTGGCAATTCTATAATGGCATGTTACACATTTTTCATATGCTTCTTACCATATATTTGTCTTCTTTGGTGAGCTATTTCAATAGTTTGCCCAATTTTTGGTTGAGTCATTTTCTTATTGAGTATTAAAAATTCTGTGTGTATTTTAGATATGTCTTTATGAGATATATATATTTGGCAAAGTTTTCTTCCAGTTTCTGGCTTTTCATTATCTTAATGTCTTTCATAGAGCAGAAGTTTTTAGTTTTAATCAACTTACTCTATCAAGGAGCGTGCTCTTGGTGTTGTATCTAAAAAGTCATCGCCAAATCAAAGGTCACGTGGTTTTTTCTTCCCCTTTCTTTTGATTCCGCCTATCTTTTCATCTAGAAGTTTTATAGGATTACATTTTATGTACTTGTCTAATACCTGTTCTCAGTTGATTTTTGTGCAAGGTATAAGGTCTGTATCTAGATTCAGTTTTGGGGGACACAGACTTCCAGTTGTTCTTGTACCATTAGTCTGAAGATAGTTTCCCCACTATTGAATTGCCTTTGCTCTTTCATCAAGGTCTCTTGACTGTGTTTGTTGGGTTTATGTGTGGGCTCTCTGATTTGCTCTATTGATCTGTATATTTATTTTCTCCAGTATCATTCTCTCTTGATTTTACTTAGCTTTATAATGTCTTCAATTTGTCAATCTTCCAAATATTTTCCTCTGTGTTGACTCTTCTGGATCATTTGCCTTTCCATACTTCTAATTCTAAACTTTAGAATTAGTTTATTGATTCCCATAAGTGACTTGCTGAAATTCTGATTAGAATTTTGTTGAATCAATAGATCAGATTTTGGAGAATTGATATATTAACAATACCGAATTTTCCAATCTGTGAACATGGAATAACTGTCTGTAGGCACATCTCATTTTATTGTGCTTCACTTTGTTGCATTTCACAGATGCATTTTTATAGACTGAAGACTTATGGGCAACCCTGTAACAAACATGTCTGTTGGCACCTTTTTTTCTAATAGCATGTGGTCACTTCGACCTTTTCATTGTTATTAGATCTGTTAGAATAATTTGTGATCAGTGATCTTTGATGTTACCATTGTTTGTTTTAGTTGCCATGAATCACATCCATATAAGACACCAAACTTAATTATTTAATTGATAAATATATGTGTTCTGACTGCTCCACCAATCAGTTGTGGTCTCCCTTCCCTATACCCCTGTCTCTCTCCCTCCCTCAGGCTTTTCTATTCCCCCCTGATACATTATTAAATATGAGGTATGAGGTGTTAACTTGTTTTGATTTGTATTTCCTTATTGAATAATGATATTGAACATTTGTAAACTTATTGATGATTTGTATATCTTCTGTGGAGAAATGTGTGTTCAAGGACTGGGGATATAGCTCTGGGTATGTGTAAGTCCTTTGCCCATTTTTGAATCATACTGTTTTGTTGTTGCTATTTTTGAGTTTAGTTTAGTTTTCTGTTTATATATTTTCTCCTATTCTGTGGATTTTTGGATGTAATTTGGTCTCTCCCATTCTGTGGGTTTTATGCATGTTTTGATGCACAGTCTTTTCAATTTTTATGCAGTCCAATTTGTTTTTTTCTGTTGTTGCTTGTGCCTTTGGTGTCATATCTAAGAAATCATCACTAAATTCAATATTGGAAAACTTGCCATTTTCTTTTTTTCAGTTTTAGTACATTAAATTTACTCAAAACATTCTGAAAATGTACATTTTTTTAATGGAGTATAATAAAACATAGAACAGAATATTTGACATCTAAAATCATAATCAAATATTAAATATTTACAAAACTATATATTTTTTAAAATTTACAAATTTGCACGTACTTCTGTAGCATTGACAAGAGAATGACCCCACAATGGGAGAATGTTTTTTTATTCCTAAAAAGAAAGTATTTCAGTAGAAGCTGCAGTGGTTTTCATTCTTGGTTCCAGTGCCTGTCTGTGTGTCCGTGTTGAGAACGTATGTGACAGGGCTCATCGTAGTTCTTATGAGGCTGGACCTGGGGATGAGGACCACTGCTCCCTCCCTTGGTGACAGAGGAGTGACTGGACCTTTGGCTGCTACCAGCATGCGTGTGGTATTCCAGAATATTGTGAGTGTTGACTAGAAAGGCTCACTTTCCTTTGGATTCTTGGGACTGTTCAACCATCACCCTCTTCAGACTAGTGTCACCTGACTTGTTCGTTGGGAGTCACGTGTGCTTGAGTTCTGTGTGCTTGAGTTCCGTAGCACTATCCCTGGGGATGAGGTTGAGCAGGCAGACAGTTTCTCTTATGGTTTAGATATTGGGTATCCCCCAAATGTTCATGTGTGAGACAATGCAAAAAGTTTAGAGGTGAAATGATTGGGTTATGAGAGCCTTAATCCACGATAGGAATTAACTGGGCAATAACTGTGGGCAGGTAGGGTGTGGCTGGAGGAGATGGGTTCCTGGGGGTATGACTTTGAGACTTATATTTTGTCCTTGGTGAGTGGAGCTCTCTCTGCTTCCTGATTATCATGTCCTGAGCTGCCCTTCCATCTTGATGATTTGCCTCACTTCCAGCACAGATCAGTGGAGTCTGCTGTCTCTGGACTGAGACTCTGAAACCATGAGTGCCAAATAAACTTTCACTCCTCTAAACTTGTTTTTGTCAGGTCTGTTGATCACAGTGCTGAAAAAGTTGACTGAAACAGTTTCCTTTACAATCTTTGAGACTTCAGTAGCTAATGCCACCATTTACCTGGATGTAAGCTAGAGAAGCATCAGACAGAACACCCAGAAGCAGCTGGAGTGAGGAGGAGGGATGGAGTGATGCGACTTGGCCCAGCTTCTGCTGGGTAGGTGCCTGTGGCCTTCACTCATGAGTGGGGAATAGACCCTAGGCCGGCCTGTGATGCAGGAAACCTCAGGAAGATGATGTTTACTGCCCAATTTCTTGTGAAATCTTTCTAGTTTTAGGTCTTATATTTAGGTGTTTGATTCATTTTGAGCTAATTTTTCTAAATGTTGTGTAGGGATTCCTGAAATATTTTGGTACACAGTGTTTAGATGCAATTATAAATTCTAAGTTTTTACTTCACATCCTATTTTTAAGGTCTGGTTTGCTTAAATACACTAAAATTCATAACTTAAATACATTAAAATTTGCCTTCTGTGGATGTTCAGTTCTATAAGTTTTGGCAGAGATACCTAGTCCCATAACTAACACCTCAGTCAAGCTATAGAATGTTTTCATCACCTCTAGAAGGTGAGCAAGTAAACATGCCTTCCTGTTTTCCATTTACTGTGAAAGCATTTAATTTTCTGTAATTATGTCATTTGTTGGATTCTATTTACTTGTTTGAGGAAATACAAATAATGTATTTCCAGTTTGCAGTTTTTAGAATTTGTATCATGAGTAGGTATTAAATTTTACCAAGTGACTATTGAGATTACCATTTTTTTTCTTTTTTATTCTGTGAATATGGTGAATTAAATTGATTGCTTTTTAAATGTTAAACCAGCCTTGCTTTCCTGTGATAAATTCTGGTTGGTCAAATTCTATTATTCTTTTATATATTGCAGGATTTGACTTAATGTTTTAATACAGATTTTCTCATCTACATTATCAGGAAGTTGGTATTAGATTGTCTTTCTTTACTGTCTTTTTCATGTTGTGATATCAGGATAGTTCTGGCCTCCCAACTGAGTTGGGAAATGTTTCTTCTGTTTTCTGAAATAATTCATAGTAATTGTACCATTATTCGAATGTATGATTGAATTTAGCAATGATGCTGTCCAAGTTAGTATTTTCTTTTTGTGAAGATTTAAATTTATAAATCCATTTTTAAAACCTTCAGGTCTCTTATAATTTCCTTTTTGTTTTAGCTTTAGTAATTTGTCTTTCAAAGGACTTGTCCATTTCATCCTTTTAGAAGTTGTTTATAATATTCTCTTATTGTCTCTAGGGTGATTTGTAGGATCTCTAGGAATTTCCCCTCTTGCATGACCACCTTTGGTAATTTGTTTCTTCTCTCCCTCTTTTTGTCACTTTTGCTATAGGTATATCAATTTCCAAATATTTGGGGATTTTACAGGTGTCTTTTGTTTCTGATTGTATGAATTTATTGCATTAATTTTTTCATAAAGTAATATTTAAATTCTGTTCCATAGGTCGTAATTTTTTTTTTTTGTTTCAAGAAAATTTTAATTTTCTTTAATACTTATTTTGGTGGAGGCAAGCATATTCATTGTGTACTATGAATTTATTATATTCATAACCATCTTCTTTTTACACTTTTAAATTTTGGAGGCCAACAAAAATATGAGATTACATACAATTTTAATGAAAATTGTTTATCTATTTTTTTTTAACCCATTCAGTGTGGAAAGTTTGGTCCTTCTGGTAAATCGGTCAATTGAATATTCATATGAGAAAATGCTTCTTGAACCTTCACATTATTTAATAAAATAATTCTAGGAACATCTCAAATTTAAAATTCATATAAAATGTGTAGAGGAAATTTTAGGAGACTCTCTTCTTGGTCTAGACTAATTGAAGACTTCTTAAAAAGAAAATGAAAGAACTAACCATAAAGAAAAATACTGGTAAACCAGATTACATCAAAATTAATACCTTTTGTTTATCAAAGGATATTTTTAAGAAAGGAAAAAGGCAATTCAAAATGGAAGAAATATTTGCAATTCCTTTATCTAATAAAGTTCTCACATCTTAAATACAAAGAATTCTCAGAAATCAATAGAAAGAAAAACAATCTGAATCTTTAAAAAAATTAATATTAGGTTTGAATAGTCACTACACAAAAGAGAATATTCATGTGATTAATAAACATTTAGAAGGTACTTAAGGTATTAGTTCTTAGGGAAATTTAAATAATTCAGTATCTCTACAAGCCCACAAAATGGCAGAATTTAACAAAAACAAATAAAAACCATAGTCCCAAATTTGCAAAGATACAAAATCATCTGAAGTCCTATATTCAGCTGTAGAGAGTTTAAGTTTTTATATCCAACATGAACTGTGGTAGTAACTACTGGAGCTTAAGTTATGTACATCTTAGGACTCAAAAGTTTCACTCCAGTAGGTAACAAAATAAAAGTGTGCATAGGTGCACTGTAAAACATGTCTGAAAGTATTCCTAGCAACATTATTTTGAATAACCTGAAACTGAGAATAGATAGTTAAATACAATGGGTAAATTATTTTCAATATACTTGCAAAGTAAAATGCTGCTTTCAGTATTGAAAAAGATTACTACTATTACACAACACAATATGGACGAATTTCACATATATGAGAAGCCTGACCCCAAATCATAACTCTATATTACACTTATACAAAATTCAAAGAAAGCAAAGTTTATTTGTGGTAAAGTCATACTTTACCTTTGGGTATAGTATGACTAATCAAGCTTCAGAAGGACTGGTAACATTTATATCTTCTAGTGGTTCATGAAGTGTTTTCAACTGTAAAAAAATGATCAAAATGTACACTTGAAATTGTGTACCTTTTGTATATATTTCATAGTTACACAACAAGCTTATGAAATAAGTCAAAATATGTTGCCCCTTATGCCATAGGAGTTCAAATTGGGACACTAAGATAGTTGCCTGATACTAATCCTTTTCAATTTTTGACTCCTGCAGTGTTTCCAACTAAGTTTGTCTGTAAAAAGACGACATTTCTATCTGTAGTTCTAGATATTATCTATGTTATGCTGGTAGAGGCTGTATAACTAAGAGCTCATAGGATGGTTTATATTTCCCAAGACTTACTGAAAATTATCTCTGTGGTATTTCATTCCAAAATAATGTCCTTGCCCAAACTTTTTTCTTAATTCCCACTGTCCTCAGCATTCTTGGCACATTAAGTTTTTAGCCTGGAAGGTTTATAATTTTTGACACTTTTCGTTTCCCTCATTTAATATTTTACTGAATCATTCTACTTATTTCCCTGAAATTTTTGTTGGATCTGTTCTCTTTCCTTCTGTCCCAGAGCTGCCAGTTGAGTTCAGGCCATTGTCGCCTCGTTCCTGGACTTCTCCAATAACTTGCCAGTTGCTTCCCCTGTCTTCTCTTTATTCTGTCAGTTGAAAGCACATTTTTCTCATTTTTCCATGATTAGGAACTGAATTCCTAACCTAATGCCCATTATAATTTTTGCTTATAAGTCATGTCATGTCAAGAAATCCTACAGTCTTCCAAGTGCCAGGTTTGAATTCCCAGTTTGGGATGATATCCTGTGTACTCAAGGTAATTCATCATTTCCTGTAAAATTTTTGGGCCCTTTCCTGATTGTGTTATATACCACTGAGTTCCCCTTCTACACAATCTGTTACAGCTTGCAAAACATTTTTTATCCCAATTTCAGGCCCCCGCTGATTTGTATCTTTTCAACTCTACATTCAGTTAAAAAAGATTATTTTTGCTAAATGTTGTTGTCCTTAAGGTCCTTCATATTATGCCTTTAGGTTTTCCCTTGCCATTACACATTTTTAATTCCTTTTATTTACTTGGTGCATCTATTTTGTGCAAAAATATGCCTTAAAAATTAGTAATGAAAAGAGTAACTGACCTCACATATTTTGCTTCTTAAGTCAGAGTTGGTGTCAGCACATACCAAAGTATTTGTTCAATAAACGTAGACCTGTAATACTTATCTGCATATCAAAAAGCATGTCAGCTTGAAGTGACAGTTATGTTTCAGCAGATGCTCAGCGTTTGAAGAATTAGTATCAGAATTATCTTTTTTTTTTTTTAAATAACATGCTTGTGTCTTACCAAATTTCTTCTGCTCACCTCTCTTTTTTCCTTTCTTCTTGCAGCCTGATCCACTGCTGTTCCTTTTCTTCTGAATCTTTTCCTGAGTTCCATTTTTTGTATTCCTTCTGGTGACTGTTCTGTCTGGCACAGTACCAGAATTTCCTGATCTTGTACAAGCCAGAAATCAGTCTTCACAGACTGGTACCAACCAGCCTGTTTTTGCTTCGTTGGTGACTATAGGTATATAACAATTGATCATACATACACAAACACAAAATATGTTTCTGTTTATACATTCTTTGAATTATTTGCTGAGGACACACAGGAAAAATAATACTTGACAACCTGGTACAGTTTGACCTTAGTTACGCTGCAGTGAGCATGGACATCACGTAGGAACCTGAGCGAGCACACCGAGGTGTGCGCTGAAGAGGCTGGTTCGGGCCGGTGGTCTTCATCTCTATTGCTGTTGAAGTAATTGAAATGTGCTTTTGATACTGGTGTGGTTCAGGAGTAAGAGGTGTCATAGAAAGATAAACATATTAGAAAAATCATCCTACGGGGCCTATGATCAATTCAGGGTAGGGCATTTAATTTTTCAAATGGGGGAAAGACTGCACATAAAGATAGAAGGAATTGGTTTAACTGTTAGTCCCCATTATAGTTAGAGTTATTCAATGCAGTTCGAAATTTGAGAGCCAGAAGATAATCATGTAATAGCCTAATAATATTATCACAAGGGGTTGGTGGAATAGATATTGAGATTTTCTTTTTTAGAGCATTCTAGTTGTATATTTTAAAACTGATTTCTTAAAGATGATTTTTGTCATTTTAAAAACTGATGACTTTGACTTTATTAATCCAAGCTAACAAAGGTATATATTTAAGATATCATTGGGTAATGAGCAGTCTTTATTTCAGTAGCATATTTAGGGTATATTTTGTGGTAATATGTTATTACTTCTACTGCTCTGTTTCCTTAGATGATTATATAATATGTTTCTGAGTCTCATTTCACTTGTTCTAAGTATTGTTAACAAAGGGGCTAAGTGGGGCTGGGGAGATAGCTCAGTTGGTAGAGTGCTTCCCTTGCAAGCACAAGGCCCTGGGTTCAATCCCCAGCACTGCAAAAAAAATAAAGAAATAAAAAAAAAAATAAAGGGGCTAAGTAATGATAGAATTTCAACTAGCCTGCCCTTTATTATTTTAGACGATTCAAGCTAGAAAACACTGTTGTCCTCAAATTACAGAATTTAAAAAAAATTTACCTTGCAAATGGTTAATCACATAACACACTCTTTTTTTTTTTTTTTAAAGTATTCATTTGATAGACTGATAAAGGGACCTGAAATGTTTCCAGTGTTTTATTTAGCTTCTCTTTGTGTACCTTATGCTATAAAATGATATTTCTTCCCATGGTATTTCTGCTGCTTAATTTTCTGTAATCTTATGCATAGAATATCATAGTCTTGGAGGTGGTGTAACACAGTGAAGTGAATTTTGGTTCAGGAAGATCTTGGACCAAATTCTTTTCTGCTTACCATTTTACTAAAAGAACAAGTAAAAGAGCAAGTTAATCAATGTTGTTAAGTCTCAGTTTTCCCCTATCTAGAACGATATTTCTGATATCTACCCCATAGTTTTGGGGGAATGATTAAATGGCCTAAAACTTATAAAACACTTAGCACAGTGCCTTGTCCACAGTGAGCACTCAGAGATGGCTCTCATCATCATCAGAATATGTTGGTGGTCAATGAAGCCCTGGGTATTCAATTGGGAAGATATTTACAAATATTTGTCTTTAATGTGTTAAGGTATATACATTGTTTTTGCTTTTCTTTCTATTGTGGTGAAAAATACAGCATGAGATCTACCCTCTTAACAACACAGTATCGTTAATTATTTACACAATGTTGTACAGCAGATTTCTAGAACTTTCTCATCTTCCTTGACTAATGCTCTACAGTCATCAAACATCAGCTCCCTGCTTCTCCTTCCCCCAGCTTCTCCTTCCCCCAGCAACTGGCAAACACCATTCTACTTTCTGTTTCTGTGTATTCTAATGTTCTAGGTATTTCATATAACTGGAAGTAAGCAGCATTGTCTTTCTGTGACTGTCTTATTTCACTTAGTGTAATGACCTCAAGGTTCATCCAAGTTGCAGCATATGACTAATTTCCCTTCTTTATGGGTGAATAATATTACATGGTGTGTATATATCCCATTCTTGTAGCCATTCACCTTGCACAGACATTTACATGTTTCCACTTCTTAGCTAATGTAATAGAAGTGGAACATAGGAATGCAAATATTTATTTTAAGATTCTAATTCTGATTCCTTTGGATGAATACCCAGAAGTAAAATTGGTGGATCGTTTGGTATTTCTGTTTTCAAATTTTGGAGGGAACTTCATACTGTTTTCCATGGTGGCTACATCACTTCATCATCAGAGTGCAAAGATTCCAGTTTCTCCACATACCCAGCAATGCTTGTTATTTTTCCATTGGAACCTAAAGGTTTCCCAACAGATGAAGGAGACAAATAAGGCTGGAAAAGTATCACTGTCACCAGGGATATGTACTTGTCAGTATTTGTCAGTTCTTATAGAACACGGTTGTATTCAGGAAGAGTAACCGGCAGTCCGTACCGCAGCATTGAATAGGGAAATGATAAGGACCCACTTCTGCCAGTCATTCTGCTGTTTTTGAACAAGTGTATCCCATTGGATACCTGTTTTAGATATAGTAATTTTTTGGCCAGTTCGATAACTCCTGAGTTAAAATTTCATGTTCAATTTATATTGTTATTCTGTTCAATGACAGACAGATATTTGAGGTCACAATGTATTTCAGTGTCCCATCATTTTCTTCTCTGAATTATTGGATATCCTTCCCTTGCATCTTTTTGCTTTCTCTCATAAGAAATAGTTTATACTTTCGTCTGAGCATTTTCTCTCATCTTTACTGTATTCAGTTATTCATATGTAGAAAGAGAACTATCTGGATTTTCTGGCTGATAGAAACCCTTTTTCCTTAGGCAACCTTTGTAGATGTGTTTATTTTTATCAGTTTGGGCCCTTTACACTGGTTAATTTCTTTAACAATTAGATTATTTTCTAATATTTTGTAATCATATGTTTATTTTCCATTAGGATAAAGTATACAAAAGTAGGCTTTCCAAAATTCTCTCCATCTGGGGCATATATTTGCCCCTTTTTTGGATTTCCTATATTCTCTCACACAAAACCCCTCATATCTCCAAGTGTTATGGTCTGGATGGGAGGTGTTCCCCAAAAGCTCATGTGTGACACAGTGCAAGAAGGCTTAGAGGTTAAATGATTGGGTTATAAGAGCCTTAAGCCAATCAGTGAATTGATCCCCTGGTGGTATTAACTGAGTGGTAACCGAAGGTGGGTAGGGTGTAGCTGGAGGAGGTGGGTTACTGGGGGATTGCCTTTGGTGTATATATTTTGTATCTCGTACGTGGAGTCTCTCTTTGCTGTCTGATATTCATGTGAGCCGCTTGCTTCTGCCACACTCTTCTGCCGTGATTCTCTGCCTCACCTCAAGCCCCAAGGAATGGAGCCAGCTCCCTATGAACTGAGACCTCTGAAACTGTGAGCCCTAAATAAACTTTTCCTCCTCCCTAGTGGTTCTGGTTTGGTCTTTTAGTCATGGCTGCGAAAAAGCTGACTAAAACACTGGGCATCCCTTTTCTTGGGGATCTTGGCTTCTCAAGTCCTGGGTGCCCTGGCCACCCTGCCCTCATCCTCCAAGACTTGAAAATGCCTCCAGGATAAAAGTAAATGGAGGGGCTGGGAACATAGCTCAGCTGGTAGAGTGCTTCCCTCATGCACAGGGCCCTGCGTTCACTCCGCAGCAACACATACACAAGCAAATGGAGACCGCTGAGCCTCTATGCAGCTTCTTCCTCGGCTCCTTATCACCTTTCTTGCAGGGCCCCTAACACCTTCTGACTGATTGAGAAAAATGTTCTGAGTCTTTCAGTTGTTCTTAGTGGGAATGTGATCTACTGAGAGCTACTTCTTCAGAGCCTGAAGTAGAATTTCCCTTCTAGGGTTTATTAAGTTGGAGCTTGCATTTCTATTTCTCACAAATCTTGCCTCTTTTTGGTAATTTCTAAAGAGGAAGGGATACATATTATTTTTATTCCACCATGTAAAATCAGAAAGCCAAAGGTGTAGTCTTTGTCTCTTTCACCCAATTAATATGTAGGAAACAGGGGGTGTTTGGAATATGTATTAGAAAATTGAAACCGTCTTCTGAAAGGAACTCCTGAAGCAAGAGCACTCTGAAGTAAATGGAAGGCTTAATGAAGGGACCTGGACATTGGATAGGTGTTGGGCTCTCAGGCTTGAATTGTGTCAGTTATTAAAAGTTGATCTATCTGCCATGCTTTTAAGGTAGATGTAATGATTGCCTTTTTATGTATTTGGAAGCTGTTGTGCCAAAATTTAACTTTATACTTATTCAGTAATGTAATGAAGAAAGGATGAAAGGAACAAAAGATGTGGGATTGTGATGTTATTTAATATTTGAACTTTATTTTACATGTTTATCTTAGAAACTGTTTAAAAGGAACATAGTACATCTTTCCTAATTATTCATACTTATTAGAAGTTTAATTGTTAAATGAAAATCAATCATCCCTCTAGCTAATGCTTCCTACCTTAATTTTAAATATAAAGTACTTAAAAGGTCATAAATACCTTTAAAGGTTTTAAATTATAGTCCTACCAAGGTGTAAAATTCAAAATAGCTTAAATATCAAATAAAAGAGGAATTATTTAGTTAAGAGATTATTTTGGATACTGTGGAAAAATATAGAAAATACTTTTACTAAAATGGAAAAGATATTCAAAAAGGAAATGAATGAAAATTTGTGTACTAACACTCTAATTCTGTAAAGTAATATTCGTATATATTTAAATAATAAAAAGTATATTGGTTATGTGATAATCCTGGTAATAAAATTTGAGGGCTATAGATTATATATTTAAAATATGATTATGTTGTTTTATAATTTTAAAAAGTTTTTGAAGCTTCCAATGATGAAAAATGGCCATTGGTAAGTACTTACTTAATGAACCTAAACAAATAAAGAGGCATGAGTAGACTATAACCTTTTGAGGATAGGAACTTTGTCTTACATACCGCCATGTCCCTATGTCATAGAATATTGGCACACTTGGTAAATATTCAATTAAGTTAATGAATGAATTTTAGCATCCAACTGTGCTGTTTCTAATTTTATGGTAGAAAGCATTTTTAAAAAAGTGTTAAAGGTTGATTTAATTCTTACTACCGTCATTTATGATGGATTTATTTTCATTATTCTAATAGGCAGTACTTTTATTTTCCAGGCCTCTTAATGGTTCAATAGTGTTATAGTCAGTAAAAGGCTGTCCTAACAATTCCTAACTTACTCTTTTAGAACCACATGGTTAAAGAACTGGAAGCCCGTGTCCAGCAACTGACTGGAGAAGCAGAGAACAGTAATTCACAGAGACAGAAATTAATTCAAGATAAATTGGAACTTGAGAGATGTTACCAGATAACATGTAGTGAATTACAAGAAGTAAAGGCAAGGTATTGTCTGAAATCAGATATCTATTAAGGTTAGCTACAAAGTACTGATGTTGAATGTATAAATTATCTGTAAAAATTAATCATACCATGTACAATTTAGTCTTAGAATGTCTTCAACATAAAGAGCACTGTTTGTTTTTAAAAGTCCCTTTGAAACATAAGAGACATCATGTTTACAAACAGTTAAAAAATGTGATACACATTTGACATTTTTAAAGATAATAGATTTAGTTGATTAAAAATTCCACTTTTGAGATTGATTCTAAAAATAAAAAATCTTTTTTCTAATTGCTTTTAGGCGCAACTTACTGCATAAAGAAAAAGATCATCTTATGAATGATTATGAGCAAAACATGAAACTATTACAAACCAAACATGATGCGGATATAAACCTTCTGAAACAAGAACATGCTCTTTCAGCATCTAAGGTATTGCATAAGCTGACGGATGTATCCATACAAAGTAATCATTTCCCTTGCTCAGCCAATAGCCGTAGATAGACATGTAGAAGCTAATTGTTTGGAGTTTGAAATTAATGTCACCTCCACTTTATTCTTGAAATAATGGAAACTTCAAGAATTTTTGTTATTTAAAATGTTGAAAATGTTAATGTCTGAAATAATGGAAACTTCAAGAATTTTTGTTATTTAAAATGTTGAAAATGTTAATGTCTGATAGATAGTACAACATAAATGTTAAGTAAATTAAATTCTGCTGTAAGTTAACCTTTGTAAGTACCAAAGTTTTAAAAGGAGGAAACCTATAAATTCTGAGAAGAAATAGTTTTTTAATGCATTTTGTTGAGTAATGACATATATTATTACTGTCATGAAATTTTGATTCTGCTTTAGTTTTATAGTTAAAAATTTTTTAAAATTTTGTATAAACCTGTGTTTCTGTATTACATTTATAACATTAAAATCTATCCAGCATTTAATTTATATTTTTACTTTAAAAAGATTAATTTTTATGCTGTCCTTTAAAAATAGTTTTTATTTATATTTGTAGATAATTCAACTTTTGATTGAACTTTCAGGGGGAAAGAGTATATTTTTTGAACCAGAAGTTATAAAATGGTGCAAAAATCAATATTTGTTTTTATTCTTCTTAAAATCCTCCAGGCATCTGGTATGATTAAAGAATTAGAACAGAACATCTGTCAATTAAAACAGCAGTTACAGGAATCAGAACTTCAAAGAAAGCAGCAACTAAAGGTGAGCCTTCTATTTCTACCCAGAACAATGGCCCAAACTCCCCTTTCCTTTTCTTGATTTATGTTCTAAGATGAGAATCAATTAAAAAATAACTCAGCAGATAGCCATTTCTGATTCTTTTATTGCATTGTATGATTTTAATTTCACTTTATTTATTTAAATTGAAGAATGTGGATGCTAATAACCTGTACAGAATAAAGAATAATAGTTTAAATCTGATATTTTTTTTAAATCTGATATCTTTTGAGATTAATTTTTAAAAATGCCTTATGTAAGTATGTTATTTTTGAATAATTTCTCTTTTAAATTATCTACCAGTCTTCATAATCTCTCTCCTCCTCCTCCTCTTTTTCTTGTACCTTTTACACTTTTCCTTTTCTCTTATTACCAAAATGTACCAAAGACTAGTGTGTGATATAACTTCAAATATGTCATTTTCACGTGGACTCAATTGGCCATTCTTAATCTCCTCATCCTAAGGGTCAGAAAGTTCCCCTTACACTGCATAGTAGGCACTTTTGAGCACAGTAATATTTTCAGACAGTTAAGGCTTTCGACCCTTTAATATAAAGTACTCGTGTTTCTACTTATAGCCTAGAAAACTGGGCAGATAGTGCTCTCTTAAGAATACATAAAACTCTGACGTTTGACATCTAATAGATTCATTGATTTTGTTGGATTTTATTGACTCTAATAGCAATTTTAAATATAATAAAAATAAACATTTACCATTCACAGGAGCAAGAAAATAAGTTTCAAATGGAGAAAAGCCAATTAAAACACACCTATGAAAAAAAGGTAATATGTTTTGTGGGACACTATAAAACATTTAAAATGGCAGATGAGATAGTTGACGGGGTCTGAGTTTTATAATGCTATACATTCTAACCCTTAAGGAATAGTTTGTTTCCATGTTAATTTCAGATACACAGTGGTCAGTATTTTTCTTTATTATTTTTATGTTTATAAATAGCTTCTTCAGGTCAGTTGTTAATTATATCAACTTTAAAACACTGCTTTCATGTTTTATTTAGTGAGCAAAGCTTATTATTAGTCTCTCATAATAATACTTTGAAGTCATATTTTCTTTCTACCAACTGAAAAGTATGATACAGTTGAAGTAATTTTGTGTTCTGTTACCATGTGTGCAATGAGAACTTTGAATATTTGACCAAAGGACATAAAACAATAAATAATTGACTACTACTTAAAAATAGTAATTGTTCCTTGTTATTTAAAATAGTGTGTATTTCTATTAATATGTTAGTATCCTCATTATCAATAGTAATTAGGGGGATAGTAACAGCTTAAAGTAGTAAAATAACAGTGTTCTATGCATTTGTGACTATGACTCTTGTTCTGAAATTGTTGTTTGCTATCAGACATGGAAACTGGAAGAGCAGTTGAAATATCAAAGGTTTTGTGCTGCTTTTATAATTATTTGCTGTTCTGACAAATGAATATACTTGTAAAATATATCAATAATGGAAAAGGAGAAAGAAGTTAATCCTTCCATTGATTAAAATATATATAAATTTAAATTAACATGGTTTACATAAATATTCTTTCTTAAAAATATTTTTAGTTTTTTTTAGATGGACACAATACCTTCATTTTATTTATTTATTTTTATGTGGTGCTGAGGATGGAACCCAGTGCCTCACACATGCTGGGGAAGCACTCTACTACTGAGCTACAACCCCAGCCCATACATAAAAATTCGTGCCAGGAGTGGTGGTGCACATCTGTAATCCAGTGACTTGGGAGGCAGAGGCAAGAGGATCACAAGTTCAAAGTCAGCCTCAGCAAAAGTGAGGTGCTAAGCAACTCATGAGACCCTGTCTCTAAATAAAATACAAAATAGGACTGGGGATGTGGCTCAGTGGTTAAGTGCCACTGAGTTCAATCTCTGGTCCCCCCCCCCCATCAAAAAAAATTCTTAAAACACTTCATTTTACCACCTCTTATTTATCCATTTTATCAGTCACTCAGTAGCTAGCCATTAAATGTTTACATTGGGCAAGGTGTCACATTAGATAATAAGATGAGGTTGTGGATATGTTAGGCTTAGACTCTGTCCTCCAGCAGCTTAATGTATAAGAAAAATGTTTCTAAGAAATGTAGTTCACTGACACATATTGACCTGTATATGTGCTCATTAAAATTATAATAGGTTTTTTTATTGCTATGATTTTAACACAGCACAGTGCAAGTTCTTAAGTATATTTTATAGTTGGAAAATTGATGGTTGAACAGGAAGGGGAAATCATGCTTTTATTGAAAGGAAGATTTTCGGTTTCTGTTGTCAAGCTATGTGGCTTCATAAATATTTTGCTTACCAAAAGAAGAACATGTGTTATCTTAAGCTTTGGTCCCTACTGTATAAAGCATCTGGATCCTCTGGGTAAACTTGTTATTCTATTGTTCATTCTTCGGGCAGATTTCTGGCTTCCCTTCCATTAAAAAGCATCTTTCTGGCCTTTTTCTCTGTTACACTTCACAGTCAGTTTCTTCCTGAGAGGTGGTTTTATGTGTATCTGTGAGATGGATGGGTTGATGTCAAGAGAAAGGCACAAACTAATTGTGAAAGAATATATTCCTTTCCCAAACTTCTCTCAGGTCTGCTGAGGACTGTTAGGTACAGAGCTAGATCTAAAAAGTCAGCCTTTTTCCTTCCATTATCTTTTCTTGGATATTTAGGCACTAAGTAAACTAAAATATCTGCGATCAGTCCCTTTACCTGATGAATATACACAAGAAAGCAAATATGAGAGCTCAGTTCACCCTTATACAGTAACCTTACAACCATTTCTGTTCTATTTCACTGTAGGGAGCAGACCTAAATTCTCTTTATTAGGCATCATAACTATAGCTGTTCCTTTTCCATGAGCAATCAGTTGGCCTGGCTTTTCAATAGAAAGTAATTTGTTAAAGTGCATTGTTTTCAATGTAAATAAGACTTGTTTAAAATCATAGCAACCTTTAAAAATAAAAATAACTATTTATTGCATATTTTCCTAAAATTATTTGTATTGGAAGAAAATATTATTCATCATGTTACTTTTTGTTTTACAATTACTTCCATAATCTTCCCCTTTTAAATTGACATTTGGTCTTCTTTCTTTATTAAGCCTGCTGTGATCTCAAGCCTTGAAGATTTGATGTCTTGTACCCCCTTTGGGGAATATTCTTTTTGACTGCTCAAAGAGCTGACATAAATCTCCCATAGCCCTGGACAGTGTAACTCTATAGCTAAATGGGATGTATGGGGCTTTTGTTTGTGAGACAGTGTTACAGGTGTGCACATTCAATAACTTTGGGCATAAAATTTAGTTCTAAATATCTGTTCAAGAGGAGGAAATGCCAGCTGAAGTTATTTCCTCATGCCAATACAAAAGCAGCAGGTTGGACCATGCCATTCTAATTTGTTTGAGGTAAAAGAAACAGCATCACATGCTGTCCCTAATTTAAGCACACACATATTATCTAATGGTTTTTATTGATCTCTGGTGGCTGTTGCCTGCTCTTAAGATCTTTGAACATCAAACAAATAATAGGTAGTAAAACTAAATGTCATTGTTTGATGAAGTGTCCTAATCTGCTAAATCAGGAAATGGTTAGACTAAATGATCTTACTAGCAAGGAAACACCTGCCTCCTACAAATAGCCTGTTGCTTGTTTTCTGAACAGGCACCAGGGAGTAAAGGATGGTGCTGTTTACCTAAAGAAATTCATGAGGCAGATGCTAAGCATGAATATTCTAAAACATGCTAAAATTGGGTTGGGTACTTAAAATCATTCTGATATAACTAACAAATGAAATATGAATTTTAATGGCATTTAAAAACACTGAAATATGATTATTCCAATAATTAATATTTGTATATAATTCTTTTAATTATGTTTAAAACAAATTTTCATAGCTTTATTTATTGTGTAGCATTTTTGGATTGCTACTGATGTGATTTTCTTTAAGAAGCTATGTGCCTTTCCTGAAGTGTGAAAAAATGAAATTATAGAGTGAAAAGATTTAGGAGTCTTGGCAGCTCCCTGTCCCTTATTTGTTGCATTGGGAAACAGAGATTAGAGCAGCTAAGAGATAGGGTGGAGTGGTTCCGCTGGTCAGTTTTTGAGGCAGCAACAGTCTGTGCTCTTTACCATACCAGGATTTGCCATAGTGTATCTAGTCCTGACATATTGCAGTCCCTTTCTCATGTATACAGGTACTTCTTTCTTGATTACCAAATGCTTGAGATGTAAAGGAGTAACACATTTATATACATACACACACATGCATATATATATATAAATGATTAATATATATAAGTGAATAATTATATATATGTGAATGAATGTGCTTATGGCTACCTAAAATAATGATTTACAGCAGATACTCACATGTAAGAATATTTTATATATTCTTCACTATCTGGTTTGAAGTTTCATCATTACCACTTTTAAATACATTTTTGGTATTTACAGAATATGTGGGGAAAAGATTAGAAGCAAAACATATCAAGTCTTACTCCCTACTACCATTGGGAAATGTAGTGAGACCCCCCATCTCAAAAAATAAAATAAAAATAAAATAGAAATTGGGTAATAATACTATCTCTAAGTTGCTTGTTCTTTAACTTTCATGTGTATAAATAAATAATTCTTTAAATCAATAAGAATATTAGTATGTAGTCTCTCTTACTGAGATCAAAATGTAGTAATTTCTAAATAACCTGATGTTTATCCATTCCCACAACTATCTGAAATGTAGGTTAAAACTTAAAAACAACATCCAAAATGGATCTTAAGCATATAGTACAAAAATACCCTATTAAGAAAAAAATGAACCAGAAAAGCATTTGTTGAATATTCTAGTGTGGGCCCAGGTATGCTGGACACTAGGGGCATAAAAATAAATGAGAAACAGCTTCAAGCTTTAAGGAACCCCCCCTGCTCAAAAGTATGCGCATCAACACATGCGTATTTCACTCAGAGGGAAGTCCCTCATCCTCCCAGATAGTTCATTCTTCCTTTAGAAATGGTTCTCATAGATTTAGAAGCAGCAAATTAAATCAAGGTGCTTGTGTTAGGACACGATCTAGCATCAAGAGGTGGCAGCAGAAAATTTGACAGAGGTTAAGATTGAATAGAGAGTGATAAAAAGCACTCGTATAAGAACTCCAAAGTCTTAGCAATTCAGGGGCTATTTTCTGAAAGGACTAAGAGTCCAAGGATATTATTGTACTATAGCACAATGTGATTTTGAATCTTCTTAATGACCTGGAATTATCAAGAAAATGTTTGTATACAGAGTATTTATTTGAGAAGGTAATAATAATTTTTCACATTTATTGAACTTTTTTATGTTCCCAATATTACCTAAGAATGTACATAGAGTCCACAATTCTTTGATATACTATATTTTATTACCCTCATTTTTCAGAGGTGGCACCAAGACACAGAATGTTAAGTTGTGGAAAAAGTAGGGGTACAAATCTATACAATTTGGTTGTAGACCTCCACTTATACTCACACTGCATAATGTTAGATAGATTTTCCTAAAAAATGTTTAATTTTTTGAACTTTTACCCCTAAAGGGATTATTCTCAATTATGTTTTCATGCAGAGAATTCTGAAACCCGCCCCCACCCCCCAAAAAAACAAACAAAAAAAAAGAAAACTGAGCAGGAAATAGAGGGAAACTATGGGTAGCATGGTACCTTGAGGTACAGCCTGGTGTAGAGTACTATTGACTTGTCAGAAACTCTGGTATCGGTTCCCTGTTGGTTTTCCATAGATGGTATTTCCGTGCACCAGAGAGGCCGACTGTGACCTGAGGAGAAAACATCTCTGTAGAGCAGGATAACCTAGTCTTAGCCTCCTGGGGATTGTCTTGGGAACTGGATCGTAGTGTGGCTCTGAGTAAGAAGTCACCCTGAGAGGAAGAACCGAAGCACTGTCAAGCCCTCGTTGCTTGTGTCAGGCACCAGAGCTGAGTGGAGAACACCGTTCAGGGGTTATTCCAAAATGGGGTCTGTTGGAAAATACGGTAAGGGAAAGGGAGCTTAAACAGGGAGGACTCTGAGAAAGGAGTTCCTTCTGAAAATGTTTAGTCCAGAAGAAATACTAAGAAACTTATCGTAGCGTGCAGGTAGATATGATGACCATGCAAGAGAAACGGACGAGGAAAGAGGTGACATGAAAATGGAGGGCACTGTCATGGAAAGGACTGGAAGAAAGCTAAAAAAGCCCAGGAGCAAATTTAAAATGCACATGGGCACTTCACTGGGTAGCACAGATATTATAAAGAACTTAATTGGCGATATGAAGGAAAAACAATGATCTTTTGGATTATAAAGGAAAAGGGCAAAGAATCAAAAAAATAAGGGAAAGATGATAGATACTAAGTCAGAAAATAGAAAACTAGTATACAACAATTGAAAGGCTCAGAAAAAATTAACACAAACATAAGAAATGAGAAAGCTTTTTCAGAATGTCTGTGTATGCAAATTGACAAGATTCACCCTTTAGCAAATGAAAATCAATGAAAGGTTGAAAAAAATTTGAATTGCAGTACAGAGAGAATGGTCTCAGATGTCCAGACTGGGCAAGGGGAGATCAAAACTTACATGACTTTAGTCTCTTTAGTTGCAAATTTAAATATCATAAAATAATAGAGTTGCATCATTCTAAGGCTTTAGGCCAAAATATGACCTAAGAATCTTACACATATTTTTTCCTTCATGTGTGAAGGCTACAGAATGACATAATTGCATATAGAGTCTCAGAAGACATATCACTAGGCTATTCTTTTTGAGAAATAAAATTATTGAATGAGGCATCAACCTCATTTGCATAAGCAAATCTCAAAACAAAATGTACTTGAATGTATAGTTTTTTTTTTTTTTTTTTTTTTTTTTTTTTTGGTGGTGGTGGTACTGGGGATGGAACTGAAGAATATTGTGTTAAGTGAAATATACCAGACTCACAAAGTTAAGGGTCAAATGTTTTTTCTCTTATGCAGGAGTTAGAGGGGAAAAAAAAATTTTTAAAAAGGGAAATTCCATGAAAATAGAAGGGAGATTGGTAGAATAAAGGTAGGAGATCAAGGGGGAGGGAGATGGTAAAGGAAAGAGGAAGAACAAAGGAATAAAATTGACCAAATTTTGCTGTGTACATGTATGAGTATACAATAATGTATTCTACTTTTATGTATAATTATAATGCTCTGAAGAAAAAAATATATACATGAATTAAATAGGAGGAAGACCAGAAGAATACAGGAAGGGGATAAGCGGGAGGGAGTAGGGGAGGGAAAAAGGAAACTGGGGAATTAATTGAAGCAAGTTATATTATGTGCATCTATGAATATGTCACAATGAACCTCACTATTATGTGTAATTATAGTGCATTAATAAAACATTAAAATAAAAATATTATAGTGAGAAAATAATTGCACTTAACACGTGGAATTTAATGAAGAAAGTAAAAAAATGTACTAAGCAAAAAGGAGAAGTGGTGAATGCCAAAATTTTCAAAAAAAGAGATGCATTTAAATCTATATTTCATGATAGGAAATAATGCAAATATCAGAAGAGATTCTTGAAAGACAAGGTATGGTGAAATGTAAACATTTAAAACAGCCACCTGGATCAACATCCTCAGATTATAGTAAAGAAAATAAAATGACTAGGTGAGGGATAAATAAACATGTGCTAAGCTATTTTATTTAGAAAATGCATAGAAGTTAATGTTTACTTGCTGAGTATTAGAGAAGTATTATTGTGAAATCTTTATGGCATTTATTTTATTTAATTCTTTTAAAACCTGAAACTGCTTTCTTTTTTCTTTCTTTTTTTTTTAATTGATGGTGCTGGGGATTGAACCCAGGGTCTGTGCATGCTCGACAAGCACTCTACCAACTGAGCTATATCTCCAGCCCTCTTTATAGCATTTAGTTGTGAAATTAAAAACTATTATCTGTAACCAAGAACAGTTTAAGAAAAAAAAAAATTACAGGTCAGTGTTTCTGATGAACATAGATGCAAAAATCCTCCACAACATACTGGCACACTAAATTCAACAGCACCTTAAAAGGATCAGACACCATGATCCCTGGTATGCAAGATTTGTTCAACATAGGCAAATCAATAAATATGATACATCAGTGACAATAATAGAATGAAGGACTGAATTCCCTGATCATCTCAACAGATGCAGAAAAAGCATTTGACAAAATTCAACATTGTTTCATGACAAATGGATTAAGTGTAGGAGGAATGTACCTCAACATAATAAAGCCATATGTAATAAACCCCAGCTGATATCATATTCCATTTTTAATCAACATAGTACTAAAAGTCCAAGCCAGAGCACTTAGGCAAGATTTTATTTCAAGAAAGGATTTTAGTGATATAAAAATGTATGTTCCTAGAATCTTCACATTAGGTCATTGCTGGGTTCCAATTTGGAGTTTTATTATTTGAATGTAGACCTTCAAAAGACTAGATTTGTGTTGGGACTCGTGCTCCTATCACTTTAGTAATATTTGTATTCCAGTTAAACATGCTTACTATGTGCCAAACCCTGTAGTACATGTTAGGGTTCCAAAGTAAGAAAGATTGCAAAATTTTGAACAACAGACTTCTTTTGTTCCCATGTAAAACAGAATAAATGTAGTGACAAAGATCTGCAAGGCAAGTTGATTTTTCCTGGTAATAAAAATAGCCTTTATGAGGTATTTTAAATTTGCTGTTTAAAATAGGGGGTAGAGGGGCCCCTGATCATTCACACCCCTGTCACCCTGCACGTTCTCTGCTACTCAGTATTTTTCTCACATTAGTGATTACCATCATAGCAGACAGTACAAGCTTTTTGATATTATCATGTAAAGTTGCCTCCTCTATCCCTACTCCTTTTAGTTTTCAAGGAAGAGTGTTGATTTAATCAATTTATTTACCTTACTAAAATTCCAACTGGAAAAAATTAAAGAGAATTTAAAATGGAAAAGGACAACTTGGTGTAGTGACACATGCCTGTAACCCCAGCTACGGGGAGGCAGAGGCAGGAGGGTTGTATGTTTGGGGCCAGCCTGCGCAACGTAGTGAGACCCTGTCTCAAAAATAAAAAGGGCTGGGATGTGGCTCAGTGGGGGAGTGCTGGCCTAACATACACAAGCCCCTGGCTCCAATCCTGAGTTCCATGGTAGTAAAAATAATAAGGAAAAGGCCAAGCAGTACAGGGTTTGAGTTAAACAGGCCCCCATCCAAACAGACAGAAGTCACTTTCTGGCCAGCATTGCTTCAGCATTTTATGTAGCTTATTGCCTGTGTATGTTCATTGCTCTCATCACTTCTCTCTCATCTCACTGTCCACGTGTTACACTTTCGGTCTCCCCATGGTTGCCTGCAGATCCATAGCAGGTGTTCTCATTCCCCTACGTTAAGAGCTTTCTTGCTGTCAGTCTCTGTCCTTGGTTGCTGTGTGAGGCTGCTATTTTATTCCTCCCATTCTGTAGAGCTGTACTGGTTTTCCCTTTCATATTTTGAGATCCCTGTAGTATTCACATTGGGTACTCTTGCCTGCATTTGTGTGTGAAGAGCTTTTTGCAAAAAGGCATTTTCATTTAGCCCTTGTTATTGATGTTGCCATCCTACCTACTCGAAGAATGCTGCCTTCAGGAAAGAGGTGCTCATGGTGGGGAAATATCATCCCAAACTCAGTAAGCAGGCGTATGAATCATGCCCAGCAGTGGGATAGAAAACTGCTCATCAAAACCCTTATGCTTCAGGAGGATGGACATATTACTTACGTATTTTCTTGCATCTCATGATATTCCTTTCCTTGGGCTAAAGTATAATTTTAAAAAATCAAATGTGGTGCCTTTTTCAGTTTCTTACATGTCAGTTTTAGGAGAATTGACATGTAGGTAGATTCAAGTAATTATTAGCTTTGAATAGAAAATTGATATTTGAAGTATACCATTGAAATCATTCTATAATAAATTATTATGGCTGCCTAAATTTCTATCTTGAAGTGTCTAAATTTTATACTAAAAGACTAAAAGTGGATTTGAAATTACTGTTTCATTATTTGTATTTCTCTTTTGAGTATACTTGTCTTTTAGTAAATTTCACATGTTCTTGTCATGGCAGGTTCATGACTTGCAGAATGAACTTGATAAAGAAAAAGAAGATGCTCAAAAGAAAATTCATAAATTTGAGGAATCTTTGAAGTGAGTAAAAATCACAGTAGATTTAATTTTAAAATATATACCTTCATACTAAATGTGAGCCAAATTAAGTAATTAGAACCTAAGCATCATATTTTATATGAGCATTGCTATGGATCATTTTCATTGGTTTTCCATCATGAATTCTATTTTCAGAATTTTATTACTAGTCAGTATTTTTTTTAAAGAAGAAAAACAAGTCCAACAATTTTTAAGTGATAGGAATGTAAGAAAATAGAACCTAGTGGTTTCATATGCTTTCTTTCTCTTAAATGGAAACAGATTTTTTAAAAAATGAGATTACAATCTTAAGACATTTAGAAATCCCTCTGTCGATTTTCTTGAGAAATTTGGGTAATGAGATGTTCTAGTTGTTATATTTAGAAAGAGATCACTATATAGTCACTGTTTAGGAAAGGCTTTTGTCTTAAGATATAATACATAAATGTGCATCGAAGACTTAGAGTTTGTCTTCTCCATTCATTTCCTAAATATGACTAGGTTTTATCTTGAAGTTTTTTAGCTGAAAACACTGATTTGTTCAGTAAATACTGAGTTTCTACCATGTGTCAGGCAACGTGTGGTCCTTTCCCAGAAGACCATATAGTCTACTTGGAAAGGTATTTAAGAAATTTGGCAATTACAATACACAACAATAAGAACTATAATTGGACAGAGGTCAACAGGGTACCTGACCCAAGAAAGTGATTTAAGAAGAGAAATTGCTTAAGCTCAAGCACAGTGTACCCAGTGTACCCAGCAAACTCCTAGAGAATTAGCTCATTCCATTTTTCTTGCTTTCTCAAACCTCCAACTAGGAATACCTTACAGAAAGACCTAAAAGAACAGTCAGCATCAAACTTCATATGAGATTTTCCCTGGGAAGACTACAAAACCATTCCCTCTCTCTCAGATTGCTTTTTAGTAATGTGTATTGGCTCAGTTGCTGAATAGAATTATCTTAAAATTGTTTATGTATTATGACATTACAAGACACCAATTTTTTATCTACACAAAGGCTTATTGATTGTTCACATCAAGTGTGAATTAGATGAAATTAAAAGAGAATGATAATATCCATTAAACATGAACTCAAATGACTTTTATCATCCTACTGTAACTTGAGTAATGACAAAACTAATACTCTTTAAGGGCTCTCAAGGTCTTTATCAGAATACTGAATCTTGGAGTTAAAGGAAACAGTTTGAGAATTTGAAGTAAAAATTTCCTGTAGGTTTATTTCTCCTGTCCCCTAAGCATGTGATATCTTCATTTTCATAAAGTGTCTGTGTGATTGCAATAGTACAGCACCCAGTATAGCAGGAGTAATCTAGACTAATAGCACCAGAATAAGTTATTGTGCAATCCAAACTTCAAAGTAAACAAGTGGTTGTTTGCCCAAAGAAAACTATTCTGGGGAGTGACTACTACTGTTTTTGAATCTAAGAATAATGTTACATTCCATCAGCCCAAAGACAATTCCATTTTGCTAAAAGACAGCTATATGATACAGAAACTTGCTTTGGCTATCAGAAAAAAAAATTTTAATAAATATGCACAGAGGTGAAAAAAATCTTTTGGTATGCAGTATTGGTCATTTATGTAGTTATTCTTTCTTACATTCATTCAATAAGGGTTTAGTTGAATGTATAGTAGAGGATATCAGAGAAAACAGGAATATATGCATTCATATACATATGAATACATAATAAATGGTGTAAGTCAAAGGATTTACAAAAGCATAAGGGACTAATCAGTGAGAGGGATTGGTAACAGGAGGCTTCTCAGAGGACAGGTCCCCCCTGAGTTGTAAAGGGAGATCTTGTCCTGCTTTGTCTGCAGAGGTGTTGGCAGCCAGTGATGACTCTCCCTTTCTCTTCCATTGCTGAGCTCCCTGTCTCATCCTGCTTGTTCTCCTTCATCTGGTTACCTTGTCAGATAGGCTCCTGCCGTAGAGTACTTTTCTTCTCTCCTAATGACTTCCAAGTCTCAGGTTCTTTGATTCTCTCATAGAATTCATCATAGAATTTTGCAACCATGTGGAGTTACTCATATGTATTAAGATGTTAGGCGATGTGTTTGAGATATTAGTAGAAAAATTGAGTGGCTTTTTCTGACTTATGGGAAAAAAAAATAAAAGACTAGGTGTTGTTCCCTGAGAATATGATGTAGTTGATACACTCTCTCCAAGCAATTGAAACTGCCAGCTCATACTTTGGTTTAGGTCTCAGGTGATATTTCAGAACCTATTATTATTTAAGAGAGATACTGCATTATAGTCAGCATTTTTCATTTAAAATGCTAACTCCTAAAAGTTAACTTGCCATTTGTTATTTCTAAGAAATGAAACTAGTTTAATGTTGCTTCTCTTTTTAATTTTTTCTTCTGTGTACATCCTAATAGTTTTTGTATCCTATTTCATTTTTACTGTAGAAAATGATTTTAATACCTTTTAGTAATGAAAAGTTTTCTGTAACTATAAATAGAATGAATTATATGTGTTCATTTTTTGAAGATAAGTACAAAAAGTATATGAGAAACAATATACTATAATACATGAAAAATAACTACATATAACAAAAGAATTTATTATAATTCTGTGAAGGACTACCACTACAAAAGTATTGTTTCTTTTTTGGAGGAGTTAAAAAAATCTATCAGTATGCATATGGCACTAGGTATGATCCACAATAGATATAGAAAGTATGTTTAACTTATTCCTTTTTTTAATATTCCTGTGTTTACCAAATTTGATTTATAAGTTTTAGGTACTACAAAATAATAAAGCATCATTTTGAGATATTGTATAAATTGTCTAATTTATTTATTTATTTATTTATTTTTATTTGCTCTTTTTGGATATACATGGCAGTAGAATGTATTTTAACACATACATTCATGGAGTATAACTTTCTTTTTTGTGGTTGTACATGATATGCAAGTTACAGTGGTTGTGTTTTCATGTATGAACATAGGAATGTTATATCTGATTCATTCTACTGTCTTTCCCATTCCCATCCCCATTACCTTCCTCTGATACCCTCCTAGCCTGTCTGAGGAACCTCTACTCTTCCCTCCCCGGTGCCTATTGTGAGTCAGCATCTGATTGGCTTATTTTGCTTAGCATGATATTCTCCAGCTCCATCCATTTATCAGCGAATACCATAAATCATTTTTCTTTATGGCTGAGTAGTATTCCATTGTGAATGTATGCCACATTTTCTTCATCCATTCATCCGTTGAAGGGAACCTAGGTTGGTTCCATAGCTTAGCTATTGTGAATTGGAGTTGCTATCAACATTGATATGGCTGCATCACTGTAGTATGCTGATTTTAAGTCTTTTGAGTATTTGCTGAGGAGTGAGATAAATGGGTCCAATGGTGGTTTTATTCCCAGTCTTCTGAGGAATCTCCATACTACTTTCCAGAGTGGTTGCACCAGTCTACAGTCCCACCAGCTTTATATGAGTGTACATTTTTCCGCACATCCTTACCAACATTTCCTGTTACCTGTACTCTTCATAATTGCCATTCTGACTGGAGTGAGATGAAATATCTGTAGTTTTAATTTGCATCTCTCTAATTGCTAAGAAATGTTGAACACTTTTTCTTGTATTTGTAGACAGATCCTATTTCTTCTGTGAAATGTCTGTTCAGTTCCTTTGCCCATTTATTGACTGAGTTATTTGTTTTTATGGTGTTTAAGTGTTTTGAATTCTTTATATATCCTGAAGATTAATGCTCTATCTGAGGTGCATGCAGCAAAGATTTTCTCCCATTCTGTAGGCTCTGTCTTCATGTTATTGTCTCCTTTGCTTTTTAGTGAAGAAGCTTTTTAGTTTGATACCATCCCATTTATTAATTCTTGATTTTACTTCTTACACTTTAGGAGTCTTGTTGAGAAATTCAGTTCCTAAGCTGACATGATGGAGATTTGGGCCTACTTTTTCTTCTAGTAGGGTCTGTGGTCTAATGCCTAGGTCCTTGACCCACTTTGAGTTGAGTTTTGTTTAGGGTGAGAGATCGGCAGATGATTTCATTTTGTTACATAAGGATTTCAGTTTTCGCAGCACCATTTGTTGAAGAGGTTGTCTTTTCTCCAATGTATGCTTATGGCCTTTGTCTAGTATGTATGAGATAACTATTTATGTGGGTTTATCTCTGTGTCTTCTATTCTCTACCATTGGTCTTCATGTCTGTTTTTGTTGCTGTAGCTCTGTAGTATAATTAAGGTCTGGTACTGTGATGCCTCGTGCTTAACTTTTCTCACTGAGGATTGATTGCTTTGGCTCTTTTGGGCCCCTTATTTTTTCAAATGAGTTTCATGACTGCTTTTTCTATTTCTATGAAGAATGTCATTGGATCCTTAATAGGAATTGAATTAATTCTGTATAGCGCCCCTGGGTATGATGATGCATGCCTATAATCCCAGCATCTTGGGAAACTGAGGCAGGAGGATCTCGAGTTCAAAGCCAACCTCAGCAAAAGCCAGGCCCTAATCTATTCAGTGAGACCCTGTCTCCAAATAAAAAACAAAACAGGACTGGGGATGTGACTCAGTGGTTGAGCTTCTCTGAATTCGATACCCAGTACCTAAATAAATAAATAAATAAATAAATCTGCATAGTGCTTTTAGTAGTATGCCATTTTGACAATATTAATTCTGCCTATCCAAGAATGTGGGAGATCGTTCCATCTCCTAAGGTCTTTAATTTCTGTAGAGTTCTGTAGTTTCCATTGAAGAGGACTTTCACCTCTTTTGTTAAAGTGATTCCCAGGTATTTTGTTTTTTTGGAGGATATTGTGAATGGGATAGTTTTTCTAATTTCTCTTTCAGTTGATTTATCACTGATGTATAGGAATGCAATTTTATATCCTGCTACTTTTTATATTTATATCCTGCTACTTTGCTGAATTAGTTCTAGAAAACTTCTAGAACTTCTTAATTATATAAATATATATAGTTCTAGAAGTTGTTTTTTGGGTTATCTAGTTATTTTTTGAGTCTTCTAAATATCGAATCACGTTGGCAAATAGGGATAGTTTGAGTTATTTTTCTCTTATTTGTATTCCTTTATAAATTGTCTATTTTAAAGTATTCAATTAAGCCTTTAAAAGCATCTGTTTGATAACTTTTTCAAATTCCTCTTTTGTACTAAAATACAAAGATGATATGACAGCAATTTATGCTGATCTATTTTACATATTTTTGCATTGTCAGGAAGTAAACATTACAAATACTTTTTTACCCTAACACTAACAGAAAAGTTTTCTGGTTTTCGGGTAGTATTGAAAATATGTAGTAGTATTTTCATTACCACGTAGTGGTTCTTAGATGATATGGTTACAAATGACCCTGTAGGAACCAAACCTGTATTTAATGAAAACATGTTGTTTTCATTTGTATTTGTGCATACTATGTCTCTCTCTCCAAGTGTCTGTTGTATCAATGTATACATTATAAATAAAACTTTTACTGCATTTTTGAAAACAGATAAAACAAGTTCAAATCTGACCCATAGCCTCAGGCCAGATGCCTGTTGACACTGTTAATACACACTAATCATGCAGTTTTGTTAAAATGAGAAAAGTGAGTTACAAATTCTGGATATTATATTAGTTTACCTTTTAATCTTCATCTTAAAATTTCTCAAAGCTGCTTTGTAATCTTGAAATATGTATAACTAACTTTTTGCAAATTTATATATGAAATATAAATATATTTATTTTTACTTATTGATGTATCTTGAAGATAGTTTCATGTGAAGATATAAAAAAACTTCCTTATTTTATATTTTGTATATTTGCTGTAACATGATTTATTTAACCAGTTCCCTACTGAAAACACCTGGCAAAAATTATTCCATTTACCTTCTACTATATAAATGGTTTGATTTTTACATTTAAATCTGTGACCCATTTGCAATGTATCTACTGTAGTTTCTGAAGTGTGGATCCAGTTAGGTTTTGCCTTTTGTTAAATGGCTATATAGTTACCTCAGCCATTATTACAGTTACCTTTCATTCATATTTTTCTATTTGAGCTTTGTAACTACCTTATTTTGTTAAAAAAATAGTCACTAATGTTTCTGAACATTCACATTTCAATGGAGGAAATGTCGACATCTTCTAATGTTGAATCCTTTTATCTAAGAACATGATATTCCTTTTCATTTATTTGAATCTTATTTTGTGTCATGTTGTAGCTATATTCTTTCTTTGAAGCAAAAATAATTCATAATAAATTTGTTACTTAAGCATCACAAGTTGATATTAAATATCACAAGTTGATATTTAAGTAACAAATTTATTGTGAATTATTTTTGCTTCAAAGAAAGAATATAGTTGAGGGGGAGGGGGCAGCGGGAAGCAAAGATGGTGGAATGAGACAGACATCATTACCCTCTGTACACGTATGATTATACAAATGGTGTGACTCTACATCTGTGTACAACCAGAGAAATGAAAAGTTGTACTCCATTTGTGTACAATGAATCAAAATGCATTCTGCTGTCATGTATAACTAATAGAATAAACAATAAAAAAATCACTAGTTGATTCTTTTCTGTTATGTTAAATGTGTGGTAGTATTTTGACTAGTAGCATGTGTAATGTGAATATTTAAATGCTATGCATTCTAGGTTTAAAGTTTTAAACACAATTCAAGATGAGAATTTTAAAATTTCAATACTTGTGGACATACTGTGTACTTTTACATGAAGAATGTAAACTCTTTTGGGGGGGTTCCCTAGAGTTGAACTCAGGGACACTCAACCACTGAGCCATGCCCCCATCCCTATTTTATCAGAGATAGGGTCTCCTGACTTGCTTAGCACCTCACTTTTGCTGAGCCTGGCTTTGAACTTGCCATCCTTCTGAACCACTGGGATTACAGGCATGTGCTACCACTCCTGGCAAGAATGTAAACTCTTGAGTGCCACATTTGTGTATACTTCTGTTACCATTCAATGTCTATTTTGTATTTGATTTTGTCAAATGAATTTATTAATTCTTCCCACCAAATACCTTGTTCTTGGAACTTGGATGATACTGGTATAAAGCGCTACACAAGCCATGATCTCTCTGTGACAGCCACCATACACACCTGTGCAAGTTTTGTATTGCACAGATTTTGAGGAAACTTGATAATGTCTAAACTGGGATGTTCTTTCCCCACAAGAATGCTAGGTGGGAGTGCCACATGTTTGGCTTTCCATGTGCTTCCTAATTTCCCCCATGTCCAGTTTTCCCAGAACTGTACCCACTATGTGGCATGTACAAGGTTGCTATAAGAAACAGAGAGGGGTGTAAGGTAACGCAGATCCAGGGGTAAACCACACACATGGTCCACTCAGTAAAGATGTAACTGAGCAAGAGAGAAAGTGTGTGGTAATGTTCTGTCCCTTGAAATCTTACTGTTGTTCCAAATTGTGATTCTTGTTTTCCTTAAATCATGGCTTTTAGGACTCTGAGTTCATCTTAAATCTTATTAATGACCCTGCAATAAGCCCTGTTCATCATGAACTGCACATGTCCTGTGTTTATCATGTGTCTGATGTTGATCTGTAATATCCCTTTCCTAGTTTTTGTACACTATGAAGATAACCTTATTGAGGATGTTCATCATGTACTCCCATAGGGTATTTTCTTACTTTCTGTTATTGGTACATTATAGTCCCATTGTTTTTATAATTTTCTATTGACATGCAAAATATTTACCAAAAAACCCACAAACTGAACACACCCTTGTAACCAGCTGCCAAACTGGGAAATTGAATGTTACCACCATTCTGTGAGATCCCTACCCCCAGACCCCTAACCAGTCCCTGCCCCACAAAAAGTAACTAGATTCCTGACTGGTTTTATCTGTTTGAGCTACATATAAGGACCCATATAGAATGGGACTTTTTTGTGCCTAGCTACTTCTCTTCCACACACATTTGTGAGATTTATCTGTATTACTTCATATCATTGTAGTTTATTTACTTTACTGACACTATTCATCTGGAGCTGTTTATAGTTTGGGGATATTATTAACAATGTTGCTATGAACATTTTATATGGTTTCCTTTGATAAATACATATATGCATTTTTGTTGAGCAAATAACTCCAACAAGTTTTTTATGTGGTACCAAGCAAGGCACATATGTGTGGAGAATAGTCCTATGTGCATTCCTGTAGGTACAGAACTTGACTATTCGGTGGCATTCAGATAACCAGAGTAAGAGCGTGTGTGTGTGTAATGAGTGTGTGTGTGTGTGTAATGAGTGTGTGTACTTATGTATAACTCTCTCTACACATACATACATATTTATATTTAGCTTTTAAAAATGTGTAATTACATTTTCATGTATCATTTCTTATTCAAGTACAATTTAATTTGCACATAGAATTACTGGAAAACAAGTTCTCAATACCTTCTGAAGCAATTTAGAATGTTCTTAAGTGGTATTTTTATTGGAAGCCAACTCTGAATACTGGTGTTGTTCAGCAAATGTTTACCATCTGGTTATTGAAAGCCATTCTATAAAATTATTTATTTGTGTAGGAATTAGCATCTCTTCTTTGCCTGCCATTATCTATAGTTTTGTTTAAAGTAAGGAAATTTGTGAAAAAGTTTTGGGATGTTATTTTCCCAGTATATAGCTTTTTAAAAACATATCTTCTTGCTTAATATGTATACTGTTTATAATCTTCTATTACAGTTGAAAACAAATTATTTACCCCTAAAGTTATATTTTAAATGAGTTATATTTTTAAACATGAGTGGAGGAGTTCTCCTACAAGGCACTTTTAAACCTTGTTCATTTATCTTTAGTTATTCGTTTGTTGTTATAAATCAACATTTATAATATTAGTAGGAACAGGAATTAATCTTCAAATAGTAATGCCTTAAAGATATTAAAACTGCAAAGTTATAATGCCAATGTTTTTATATGTTTATTTACTAGACATAATCTTAATAGAAGACTTAAATAGAATACTAAACACTTTTGTGCTTATTCAAGAAGGGAAGGGACTTTATTTTGATTAGGTTTTTTTCTTTTTAATGGAGCATTGCCTACTGTGAAATTTGGATGAAGTTGTATTAACAGCAGACAACCTTCCAGTATACCCAGGAGCTTGAATTTTGAGTTTTGGTTGAAAGGGATTGCTAGGTTAAATCAATCTTGTGTAAGAATTTTAAAGTATAGCTGAATAGTATAATGCTAAATTTAGTTTTAGATATTGCCAGTGAGGAACTATGGCTTGTTCATTTTGTCTGTAAGGTTTGTGAAAAATATCTCAAAGAATTAGTAGTAATATTTCCTTTAAATGGGAAAAATGAAATTAAGGAGCTATATAAAAAGAAGCTGAAAGGAAGCTTGCAAACTTAAGTACTAAACAAAAATTTCTGTGACAAGTGAACAAAATATCTCTATAAGGTCACCTTGATAAGAAATTTTATTGTTTAGAAATGTGTACTTTTCATAAATCAGAAGATAATTGTAAATACAGTTCTACTGTGCACTATAGGTTTTTTTTTTTTACATATTTCTCATATGATACTTCTTTTTTTTTTATTGTAAACAAATGGGATACATGTTGCCTCTCTGTTTGTACATGGCGTAAAGGCATATCATTTGTGTAATCATAAATCCACATACAGTAATGTTGTTTGATTCATTCTGTTATTTTTTCTCTTCCCCCCACCCCTCCCACCCCTCTTTACCCTCTATACAGAACTTTCTTCCTCCATACTTGTCCCCCTCCCTAACCCTAACTCTAACCCTAACATTAACCCTTCCCTCCCCCCCTTTATGTGTCATCCTCCACTTATTAGTGATATCATTCGTCCCTTGGCTTTTTGAGATTGGCTTATCTCACTTAGCATGATATTCTCCAATTTCATCCATTTGCCTGCAAATGCCATAATTTTGTCATTCTTTATGGCTGAGTAATATTCCATTGTATATATATACCACATTTTCTTTATCCACTCATCAATTGAAGGGCATGTAGGTTGGTTCCATAGTCTGGCTATTGTGAATTGAGCAGCTATGAACATTGATGTGGCTGTATCTCTGTAGTATGCTGACTTTAGGTCCTTTGGGTATAGGCCAAGGAGTGGGATAGCTGGGTCAAATGGAGGGTCCATTCCAAGTTTTCTAAGGAATCTCCACACTGCTTTCCAGAGTGGTTGCACTAATTTGCAGCCCCACCAGCAATGTATGAGTGTACCTTTCTCCCCACATCCTCGCCAACACCTGTTGCTTGTATTTTTGATAATCGCCATTCTAATTGGGGTGAGATGGAATCTTAGGGTGGTTTTGATTTGCATTTCTCTTATTACTAGAGATGTTGAACATTTTTTCATATGTTTATTGATTGCTTGTACATCTTCTTCTGTGAAGTCTGTTCATTTCCTTAGCCCATTTGTCGATTGGATTATTTGTATTGTTGGTGTAGAGTTTTTTGAGTTCTTTATAGATTCTGGAGATTAGTGCTCTATCTGAAGTATGATTGGCAAAGATATTCTCCCACTCTGTAGGCTCTTTCTTCACATTACTCATAGTTTCCTTTGCTGAGAGAAAGCTTTTTAGTTTGAATCTATCCCAGTTATTGATTCTTGCTTTTATTTCTTGTGCTATGGGAGTCCTGTTGAGGAAGTCTGGTCCTAGGCCGACATGTTGAAGATCGGGACCTACTTTTTCTTCTATAATCTGCAGAGTCTCTGGTCTGATTCCAAGGTCCTTAATCCATTTTGAGTTGAGTTTTGTGCATGGTGAGAGATATGGGTTTAGTTTCATTCTGTTGCATATGGATTTCCAATTCTCCCAGCACCATTTGTTGAAGAGGCTATCTTTTCTCCATTGCATATTTTTGGCGCCTTTGTCTAGTATTAGAAAGTTGTATTTATTTGGGTTTGGGTCCGTGTCCTCTATTCTGTACCATTGATCTACCTGTCTATTTTGGTACCAGTACCATGCCGTCTTTGTTACTATTGCTTTGTAATAAAGTTGAAGTTCGGGTATTGCGATACCCCCTGCTTCGTTTTTCCTGCGAAGGATTGCTTTAGCTATTCTTGGTTTCTTATTCTTCCAGATGAATTTCATGATTGCTTGCTCTATTTCTGTAAGGTACGTCATTGGGATTTTAATTGGGATTGCATTGAATCTGTATAGCACTTTTGGTAGTATGGCCATTTTGACAATATTAATTCGGCCTATCCAAGAACATGGGAGATCTTTCCATCTTCTAAGGTTTTCTTCGATTTCTTTCTTTAGTGTTCTGCAGTTCTCATTGTAGAGGTCTTTCACCTCTTTTGTGAGATTGATTCCCAAGTATTTTATTTTTTTCGATGCTATGTTGAATGGGGTAGTTTTCATAATTTCTCTTTCTGAGGATTCCTCACTTATGTATAAAAATGCATTGGATTTATGAGCATTTATCTTGTAACCTGCCACTTTACTGAATTCACTTATGAGTTCTAACAGTTTTCTGGTGGAATTTCCTGGTTTCTCTAAGTATATAATCATATCATCCGCAAATAGGGATAGTTTGAGTTCTTCTTTTCCTATTCGTATTCCTTTAATTTCCTTGGTCTGTCTAATTGCTCTGGCTAGAGTCTCAAGGATGATGTTGAATAGAAGTGGTGAAAGAGGGCATCCCTGCCTTGTTCCAGTTTTTAGGGGGAATGCTTTCAGTTTTTCACCATTTAGAATGATATTAGCCATGGGCTTAGCATAAATGGCCTTTACAATGTTAAGGAATGTTCCCACTATCCCTATTTTTTCTAGTGTTTTGAGCATGAAGGGGTGCTGTATTTTATCAAATGCTTTTTCTGCATCTATTGAAATAATCATGTGTTTCTTGACTTTAAGTCTATTGATATGGTGAATTACATTTATTGATTTCCGAATGTTGAACCAACCTTGCATCCCTGGGATAAAACCCACTTGATCGTGGTGCACTATCTTTTTAATATATTTTTGTATGCGATTTGCTAAAATTTTATTGAGAATTTTTGCGTCAATGTTCATTAATGATATCGGTCTGAAATTTTCTTTCCTCGATTTATCTCTGTCTGGCTTGGGTATCAGGGTAATATTGGTTTCATAGAATGAGTTTGGGAGGGTACCCTCCGCTTCTATTTCATGGAATACTTTGAGAAGTATTGGAATGAGCTCTTCTTTAAAGATTTTGTAGAACTCGGCTGAGAACCCATCTGGTCCTGGACTTTTCTTTGTTGGTAGGCTTTTGATGACCTCTTCTACTTCATTACTTGAAATTGTTCTATTTAAATTGTGTATGTCCTCCTCGTTCAATTTAGGCAATTCATATGTCTCTAGAAACCTGTTGATGTCTTCGAAATTTTCTATTTGGTTAGAATATAGATTTTCAAAATAGCTTCTAATTATGTTTTGTATTTCAGTCGTGTCTGTTGTGATATTTCCTTGTTCATTCCGAATTTTGGTGATTTGGGTTTTCTCTCGTCTTCTCTTTGTTAGAGTGGCTAAGGGTTTATCAATTTTGTTTATTTTTTCAAAGAACCAACTATTTATTTTGTCAATTTTTTGTATAGTTTCTTTTGTTTCAATTTCGTTGATTTCAGCTCTGATTTTAACTATTTCCTGTCTTCTACTACTTTTGGTGCTGGTCTGTTCTTCTTTTTCTAGGGCTTTGAGCCATAGTTTTAGGTCGTTTATTTGTTGAATTTTACTTCTTTTATTAAATGCACTCCATGAAATAAATTTTCCTCTAAGTACTGCTTTCATAGTGTCCCAGAGATTTTGATATGATATTTCTTTGTTCTCATTTACCTCTAAGAATTTTTTAATTTCCTTCCTAATATCTTCTGTTATCCATTCATCATATAAGAGCATATTGTTTAATCTCCAAGTGTTGGAGTAGTTTCCGTTTTTTACTCTTTCATTTATTTCTAACTTCATTATGATCTGATAGAATACAAGGTAGTGTCTCTATCTTCTTGTATTTGCTAACATTAGCTTTGTGGCATAATATATGGTCTATTTTAGAGAAGGATCCATGTGCTGCTGAGAAGAAAGTGCATTCGCTCTTGGTTGGATGGTATACTCTGTAAATGTCTGTTAAGTCTAAATTATTGATTGTGTTATTGAGATCTATGGTTTCTTTGTTCAATTTTTGTTTGGAAGATCTGTCCAGTGGTGAGAGAGGCGTGTTAAAATCCCCTAGTATTATTGTGTTATGGTCTATTTGGTTTCTGAAAGTGAGAAGGATTTGTTTGACATACATGGATGAGCCACTGTTTGGGGCATAGATGTTTATGATTGTTATATCTTGCTGATTTATACTTCCCTTAAGCAGTATGAAATGTCCTTCTTTATCCCTTCTGACTAACTTTGGCTTGAAGTCCACATTATCGGAAATGAGGATGGATACTCCAGCTTTTTTGCTGAGTCATGTGCATGGTATGTTTTTGCCCATCCTTTCACCTTTAGTCTATGGGTATTTCTTTCTACGAGGTGAGTCTCTTGCAGGCAACATATTGTTGGATCTTTCTTTTTGATCCAATCTGCCAGTCTATGTCTTTTGATTAATGAGTTCAGGCCATTAATATTCAGGGTTATTATTGAGATATGATTAGTATTCCCGGTCATTTGGTTCATTTTATTTATTTATTTATTTATTTATTTTGAGACGACTTGGTTCTTCCTTTATTTGACAATTCCTTTAGGATAGTTCCTCCCATTGCTGATTTGTTTCTTTGTTTTTCATCTCTTCCTCGTGGAATATTTTGCTGAGAATGTTCTGTAATGCTGGCTTTCTTTTTGTAAATTTTTTAGCTTTTGTTTATCATGGAAGGATTTTATTTCATCATCAAATTTGAAGGTAAGTTTTGCTGGGTATAAGATTCTTGGTTGGCATCCATTTTCTTTCAGGGCTTGAAAAATGTTGTTCCAGGCCCTTCTAGCTTTTAGGGTCTGGATTGAAAAATCTGCTGATATCCGTATTGGTTTCCCCCTGAATGTAATTTGATTCCTCTCTCTTACAGCCTTTAAAATTCTGTGTTCATTTTGTATGTTGGGCATTTTCATTATAATGTGCCTTGGTGTGGGTCTGTTGTAATTTTGTATATTTGGAGTCCTATAAGCCTCTTGTACTTGATCTTCCATTTCATTCTTCAGATTTGGGAAATTTTCTGATAGTATTTCATTGAATAGATTGTTCATTCCTTTGGTCTGTTTCTCTAAGCCTTCCTCAATCCCAATAATTCTTAAATTTGGCCTCTTCATGATATCCCATAGTTCTTGGAGATTCTGTTCATGATTTCTTACCATCTTCTCTGTTTGTTCAACTTTGTTTTCAAGGTTAAATATTTTATCTTCAATGTCTGATGTTCTGTCTTCCAGGTGTTCTATTCCATTGGTTATGCTTTCTATGGAGTTCTTAATTTGGTTTATTGTTTCCTTCATGTCAAGGATTTCTGTTTGGTTTTTTTTCAATATCTCTAACTCTTTATTGAAGTGATCTTTTGCTTCCTGTATTTGCTCTTTTAACTGTCGATTGGTGCGATCATTCAGTGCCTGCATTTGCTCTTGCATCTCGTCATTTGCTTCCCTGAGCATTTTAATTATGTACATTCTGAACTCCCTTTCTGTCATTTCTTCTGCCATGCTGTCGTTGGGTTTCATTGATGTAACATCTAGATTTGTTTGCAGCATTTTCGTTCCTTGTTTTCTCATATTGTTCAGGTATCAGTTGACCGCTGTGATATTGCAGATTTCCTCTATTGTCTTATAATATCCCTGAAGATTTCTATTATATCCCCTCTTAGTCTTCAGTAGCCTGAAGTCTTGGAGGAAGTTGATAATGCAGTGCTCCACAAGGGAGCTGACTCCCTAGGGGTGGTGGCCTTCCGATGGGGTATATTCCCTGCTAGTGGGCAGAGGTACCTTCACTTGCTGATGAATGGTCATGTAGAAGGGAAGTAGGATGTGGGCTGATGCAAGACCAGTTTGGGCCTGTGTCTCTGATTTTACAGTCCTTTTGGGAGAACCTCACCCAACAGGGAGGAGTCACCCGGTGGGGAGGTCTCGCTGGTCGGTTTTCCTCCCAGAGGTTCCGTTCAATTCACAACTACCGCCTGGGCTGGGCAGCCTTCTTCTGCAATGTTCCCAGGGACCCGGACCTACCTCCTGGGCCTGGAAGCCTCACCCTTCGCAAACGAATCTCCTTAGGCTGCCTCTCCTCTGAGAAGCTGCCTGCAGTCCTGGAGCCTTCGCTCCGCCCCTCAGTTTGTCTGTGGGGTTCTTCCACCAAGAAGCCGTCTAGGACCCTGCTCTGCACTTTTCGCCTGGCTATGCGGCCCCTCCTCTGAGCAGCCACCTGGAGCCCCTTACAATCGCTTCGAGTCCCAGTGACCCGCCACACGCCTTTTCCTCCGGCAGCCACCTGTTGTTACGTGCGGTCGCTCTAAGACCAAGTGACCCACCACGCACCTCTTTCTCCACCAGGCAGTCACCCAGAGATCTGGTGCGTCACGAGTCCCAAGAACTCACTGTGCACCTTCTTGTCCCGACTGCCTCCCGTAGCCCTGGTGCAGTCACTTCGAGCCCAAGCACCCCGCCGCGCTCCTCCTCCTTCTCCAGACAACCCCCCTGTGTTCAGGAGCGGATGCTCTGGGACCAAACCACTCACAAGGCTGTTCCACCGGATAGCCGCCCGGAGCCCTGGAGCAGCTGCTCCAATTCCAAGCAACGTGCCGAGCCCGTATTTCTCCTTCTCCTCTGGGCAGCCCCCTGTGTCAGGGGTGGTCGCTTTCAGTCCAAACAGCTCACCAAGCACCTTCTCCTTTGGGCAGCCTCCCAGAGCCCGGGTCGGTTGCACCGAGTCCAAGCGCTGTGGTGAATAGCCACCTCTCCAATGCTCCCAGTTGTCTGCGATCACTGCTCCGGCGGGGGGAGGGGCATCTCGCCGGCAGCTCTATTTCACAAAAGTTCCCTGCTTTCGGGGCTACCACCCCTTCCGGGACGCCTGCCCCGTCCAGGACGCCTGCCCAGTGGGAAACACTCACCCGGCTGCTTTGAGTTGGTCCCAACTCTCTCAATATCTTCTTTTCTTGAGTCCTGAGCCCACGCTGCTCCTCCGGATAGCCGCCCGGAGCCCTGGCGCAGCTGCTCCAAGTCCAAACGACGTGCCGAGCCCGTATTTCTCCTTCTCCTCTGGGCAGCCCCCTGTGTTCAGGGGTGGTCGCTTTCAGTCCAAACAGCTCACCGAGCACCTTCTCCTTTGGGCAGCCTCCCAGAGCCCGGGTGGGTTGCGCCGAGTCCAAGCGCTGTGGTGAACAGCCACCTCTCAAATGCTCCCAGCTGTCTGCGATCTCTGCTCCGGCCGGGGGAGGGGCGTCTCGCCGGCAGCTCTACTTCGCAAAGATCCCTGCTTTGGGGGCTACCGCCCTGTCCTGGACGCCTGCCCCGTCTGGGACGCCTGCCCAGTGGGAGACTCTCGCCCGGCTGCTTTGAGTTGGTCCCAAGTCTCTCTATATCTCCTCTTCTTGAGTCCTGAGTCCTGGAGCAACACGAAATGCAGCCACCCTCTAGTCCGCCATCTTGAATCCCTCCCTGATAGGTTTTTAAATGTTAAACCAATTTTACATCCTGATCTCAATGCATGATTTTTAACATTGCTGAAAGTTTATTTAGAATTTTTACTCCTCTGATTGTATGTCAGATTGGCTTATTTGGAGTTCCTTTATTCTTACTTGAAACGTTTTCTTCCAGAAGCATCTGGTGATTTTCTACTGAATTGGCTACTCTATTTCAGTCTCCTTAGCTGAATCCTTTGCTATTGGGATTCTGTATTTTAAGAAATCCCCAGTTGAGTCCTTGACCAGCTTTTCTTCAATATTTGCATCCTCTCCTTTAGTGATCTCATTAAGTTCTCTAATGCAAGTAAGTACCATATACTGAGTGAATTGCACATCTTTGTCTTTGGCCCAGATCTCTCTATTGCTCTCCTGAGACCTTTATTCACTATCTTTATTTTACTGAGTTAATTTCTTATTGTTGAGCTTTGAGAGCTTTTGAAATATATTATGAATGCAAGTCCTTTTCTAAGTATGTTATGGGCAAATATTTTTCACAATCTATGACTTGTCTTTTCATTCCTTTAACAGTGTCATTAAAAAGCACAGGGTCTTAATTTTCATAGAATCCAATTATTTTTTACCTTATAGAGCATGATTTTAGATGTCATATCTAAGAAATATCTCTTGATCTATCCTTGAATCACAAAAATTGTCACTATGGTTTGTTCTGGAAGTTATATAGTTTAGGTTTCACATGTAGGTCTAATATCTATGGTATCTTTTGTATAGTGCATGGTGCCATCTTGATTTTCACTTGTGGGTAATTTTTTCTGTTGATGTTAAGGCCCTTCCTCTTTGTCCTTATAGTTGAAAATTATTGTGATATTCAAGGTTTATTCTTGGATGCAGTAAGAAACTATAAATATTTTAACTTTCTAGTAAAAATTACATATCTTAGTTGTTTATTTCAAACATTTATTTTCTATTTTTTCTTAATATCATTTTTCGCATCTTTTTTTATATCTTTTATCATCCCTTCATATTTCTAATTTTCTTCCTCATTTTCAGTTGCTTGTCCTGAGTATATTTTAAAACTAGTTTATGACATTATTGATTTGCATTCATGCTTATTGCTAATTTCATTATAATGGGTTTTTATTCAGATCTGCAATTTTGCTTTTATAATCCCTTTTTATCTTAGTGCTCCCTCTTTTAAACTAATTCTTTTTTGTTTAAGGCTAATTCCTAGGGCTTTATCCCCTATTTCATTTCTTTTGTTAAGGTACCTTACACTTTTCCTGCTATTTTATTTTTTCTGGACATTACATTAGCTCATTTGATGCTAGTTTTTTCTTCAGTGTCTCTAGAATGTTGTTCTCTTTCCCTGGTTCTGCAGTATCTCTTAGACTCCATTTGGTTTCTTTCTCCCTTATCACTCAATCTTGAATAAGGTAGATTTTATCTGATGTTGTTTTATTTACTTAGCAAATACTTGGAGAACTCCTACTATATGTGTCCTTTTCTAGGGACATTAATGTCCTCTGTGTTTGGGTATGGAATGTTTTGTCTCTGCTCCAGGTTGACTTGTACAATGGTCATATTCTCTTAAAGTTTGATAACTGTTAAAATACATTGGACAGTAGCCAATGAAATTCCAACTTTCTAGAAAAATATCACCTATTGAAATTATTTTACTGATGATATACCTTTTCATAATCTGTATTTTGTGTCTCTGATTTTCTGGATGAATGTAAATTTTATGTTGTCGTTATATTTTGAGGTAAGATTACTTTCTATTTTTTGTGCCCATCTTTATTTCTTTAGCTGTGGAGGTTACAGCTCCCTGTATACAGTACACCAACATCATTCATCCTTTACTTCAATCCAGGTGTTTTCAGGGAATTTGCTGGTTTTAAGTGGATGTGTATAAAACACCAATAAATGTCAGTCAGAAATAGGGCATCATCATGAAAGAATCACAGCTACCAAATATTTCAGTATTTTTGGACTCTTTCACTTGAGATAGAAGGTATTTTTCTATCTCAGATTCCAATTCCTGAAACTAATTCACATTTGCTTTCAGGTAGATCCCTATAGATACTTTTTATCAATCTGTTTCCATTCACTTTGTATTTACTAGAGGATCCTCCCAGGCTCTTTCACTGGCTTGTCTATTCATCTCTGTTCTTATTGTTACTGGGATGTTTTATTTTCTTTTGTTCCCCCTCTCCTTCTAGGTATTTTAGTGAACACATGGGGAAGACTATTTGTGAGATGTTAGCCAGATGTCATTCCTGTATTTGAAGGCTAGAACTTTTCTTACCCTGACTTTTTTGGATAGAGTTCTTTTTGAAATGTGAGATATATATATATATATTCCCATCCTCTTTATAATTACATAATGAACAAATTTATGATAAGTTCGCATCATCACTTTTGGAATCAATTATTGTGATTTGCTGTAGATTCAATTATAGATTAGTTTGAGGGACTAAGATCTAAATACACACTGACCTTTCCATGACTTTGAAACTTGATTTCTTTAAAAAAAAAAAAAAAAAAAGTCCTTGATCTCAGCTTGCTTTGTGGTCTTTTGCTTCTTTTTCAAGAGGATAGAGTGAGGCATGTGGAGCTGTATGACCTCCTGAGCAGTATAACACAGTTAGCTCTCTGCAAAATTAATAAGTGAATCAAAGGCTGACTCACCAGCTCCCAAATGGTTTTTTCTTTTACTCCAGGAAAATCATCATATTCTCTGTTGCCATGACTGTTCTTTGATTTTTCACACCATTGACTATATGCTTTATTAATATAATAGACCACAGACAACTCCTTCTGAGCTTTTATTCCTTTTTAAAAATTATTGTTGGCACTGTTTGTTCATGGAGTGTATGGTGAAGTCTTTGTCATCATTTTTCAACCAACAATTGGTCCTTCTCCTCCTCTCTAGTCATCTATCACTAATCATATGTGACGTTGGTGCTATTTCTATTCTTGTGATTCCAGGCTGGAATATTGTTTATTAGTTTATTAATGTCCTTTTCTTATACCCTCTCTGTTTGGATTTTGTTAATTTATATATTTCTTGTACCAGTCCTTCCACCAGTTCTTTGTTTTCCTGTTACAATTATTGCATCTTTCTCCATTTTGAAGTCTCTTTCAACTGCATTGGTCTTTTAAACATTTATATATGAGTCAATATCTATCTTAAAACCCCTTTTTCTCAGCCCTCCTCCAGTTCCTCTGTCTTGTTCCTCTCCCTCTTTGCTTTTATAGATTCCTTTACGGAATCATTTTACTCATCGCCTCCACTTCATCTTCCACTTTTCAGCCCAGTTTAGTCAGGCTTTTTTCTTCATGTTTGCAGAACTTCTTCTCCCTGGGTTTTCAGTGACTTCCAATCTCTATATTTTTCAGTCTTCTTTCCTAATGACATTTTCTTTCCCAATTTTTGTGGATCAGATCACAAAAATCAGATCCTGGTTTTCTTCCTTCTATTCAGTGTCCTTTGCACATTCCCACTCCCCTCTTACCTCACTCCTGTTTGCCTTCCTACACAATCCAGTCCCAGGTGGCAGCCTTGCTAACCATCGTTCAGCAGTGGTTTGCAAATGTGTGTGTTGGCGTTGCTTAGTTTTGTTTATGGCACCTTTTACTTTGTGATTTCTCAGTATCTTTTATATATGTAGTTTTTACTTTTTGTTTGTTTTGCGGTGCTGGGGGTTGAACCTAGGGCCTTGTGCATGCAAGGCAAGCGCTCTACCAACTGAGTTCTATCCCCAGCCCTGTAGTTTCTACTTTTTAAATTCCACTTTTAAATTCATTTTATGTAAACTTCAGGCTTTTGTCATAGAAGCCACTTTTCCCCTTGTTATTTTCTGCTGTGTACCCTTATCTTTGTTTCTTTTGTGCTTTCTCTTTTCCATTGTCAACTTCTGTTCTGGTCAAAGCTTTCCAGCAGACATTACAAATTCCTGGGCTGTAGATTGGGTCATTCTGCATGTATATTTAGTTTGGCCTACTTAATGTTTTCAAAATTTCGAATTAGTTAACAACCTTATAAGATCAGGAGATTCCACATTAATTTTAGATTTCTGGTTTCTTTTGAAAGAAGTTTGGGGAAAACTGAGCCATTTTCTGTCAAGGCGACAGGGAGTTGAAGCTGATTGGATAGTACTTGGATGAGGTCATAAAGAAAGTCACAACCTCTTTCAAGAATCATTGTGATGGAGACCACATTGTTAAATGAGCAATTAAATTAGAAGTCAAGAATAAGCTGTAAGAATTTTTTAAACCCTCATGTTTGAAAGCTTAAAAATTATACATTTAAACAAGTTTGGCTAAAAAAAGAAAATTACAATAAAAATTGCCAAATATTTAAAACTTGGAGATAATGAAAATATTACTCATCAGATGTTATGGAATATATATAGAAATTGCTATGTAGACAGAAATTAGCTGAGCCTTTTACCTTAGAAAGCTTGACAGAGCAACAGAGTAAATGTGAAAAAGTATACAAAATAATGCTAAGAAAAGAAATCAGTGGGGATTGGGGTTGTGGTTCAGCGGGAGAGTGCTTACCTAGCATGTGTGAGGCAGTGGGTTCAATCCTCAGCACTGCATGTAAATAAATGAAAAAACAATACGTAAAAACTAAAAAAATACTTTAAAAAAATCAGTGAAATTGGAAACAGTGTAGAGACTCACCAAAACCAATTTTTTAAAAAAAGAAATGAATACATTTGATGGCTTCTATTAGAGTGGTCAAGAAAAGACTAGATAGCAAAAATTAAACAACATGAAAGGAATTAAAAAAACTCAGGAACATAATGACATACATTCATAATGGATTCAGTGTTTGGCTTACTCTTCTCAGTTTTGTTGCCTGGCCCCTGTAGATTTTTGAATGTGGACCCCTGCTGTACAGTTTCAGCTAGGGATTTTTCTTTCTTTCTTTCTTTTAATATAGGAGAGATTCATGTAACCATTTTAAACTGAACAATTTAGTGATGTTTAGTGCATTCACAAGGTTGAGAATTAGTTGTACTCTATCTAGTTTCATATCATTTTCAGCACCTTGAATAAAACTTTGTACCCATTAAACAGTTAGTCCCCATTTCCAGTCCCCTCCTAGAGCCACTATCTGCTTTCTAACCACTTCTCTGCTTTCTGTCTCTTATGAATATATCTTTTCTGAATATTTCATATATAGGGAAGGTGACCTTTGGTGTCTGGCTTCTTTTGCTTGACATAACATTTCTGGAGTTCACATACATTGTAGCATATATCATTACTCCATTTTTATGATCGAACAGTAATTTTTAATCCATTCAACTGTTGATAGATATTTGGGTTGTTTCTACCTTTTGACTATTGTGAATGTTCTGTGTTAAGTTATTATTATTATTATTATTATTATTATTATTATTATTATTTTGCAGTGCCAGGGATTGAACCCAGGGCCTTGTGATTGCAAGACAAGCACTCTGCCAACTGAGCTATATCCCCAGCCCCCTATATGTTAAATTATTACTTTGTTTACCTGTTTTCAATTCTTTGAGTATTACTTACTTAGAAGTGGAATTACTAGGACAGCTAAGTCTTTTTGTACTTCTAGCATTGGTTTTCAAAATGATACTCTGGCAGTTGGCATTCTTATTTCCTTTTGCCTTGTTGTAGCTAGGGATATTTTTTGTAGCATGTTAATCTAGTCAGGAATTCAAACCATAGATTAAAGTATTGTGTGAAGCCCATAGAATTTTAACTAAGAAAGTGTGGTGTTTTCATGTGGTATTTCTATTAAGTTAAAGTAAACAGTAAAGTTGGGAAAGTTGCCTTTCTCTTCTTTCAGAGTGTTTTGCCTGTATCTCTTATGCCAGGCTTCTTATGGTAGGCTCCATGAACAAAGTTATCTGCTAATCAATGCTTAAAGTACTCTGATAAACCTTTACCTCCTATATCCACCCATGTATAATTATAATATAGCGTATTAATAACATAATAAAAATAGGCCAAAAAGTTACCTGATTTTTCCCTGGAAAGTTATAGTAGAATTTTTAGGCTATCATACCTGGGTCATTTTGCAGTATGTAAGTTTCATTATCTTTTCCAATGGAGTTCATTTATAGAGTCATTTCAATTGTTTCTTCTTGTATTTATGAAAAATCAGAAAACATGCCAGTGATAGTGATAAGAAACCAAGTGTTACAAACAAAATACCTGAGTCAAAACAGAAATTATTTGCCATAATGAAATCAATACTTCTTTAACATCAGTTAGTTTCCCATTGAACTTAAACTTAAGTTTCCCTTAAGTTGTAAGGGTAAAGAACAAAATTAAGCTACACATCTGAAATACTGCAAAAACATTCTCACTGATAGTGACATCTTACAGATATGTTGGCTATTAACCTACAGATTCTCTGGTTTCTTCATAGAGACTCAGAAAATATTTCATCAGTAATAAATTCATGTAAATTAACTTTAATCTGGTGTTTATTTTAATAGTAGATTTCTTCCTGATGGTGTCCTCAAGCTGCATTCTGAATATGATGGTTTATATGTCCAAAAGATTTATTTATTTGTTTGTTTATTTATTGAGGAGTGCTAGGGTCACACCAGCACTGTGCAGGACAGTCTCTCTACCACTGAGCTACAACCTCAGGCTAATATTTTTACATATAATGAAAGTCATTCAGGAAGTTGGAGGAGCATAAACTAATATGTACAGGTGGAGAGTGCAGGGTGCATGTGAGGAAACCTGAGAAGGGTTCAGCTGGAACCAAAATTACAGGGGACCGGTGGTCCAGACTGGGGATAACTCAAGTTCCCCAAAAAGTAAATGGTTGAAGAATTGGTAGCAGAGTGGTATATGATCAAGTGACGTTGAAGAAAGGCTACTTTTCTGAATATTTCTTGGCAATAAGATAAGTTTTGAAGGAAGGACAGAACATGAACTCTTGAAGAACAGAATTTTCCCACCAGAAGGAATAAAATATTTCAAGGACATGAATTGGATAACATGTTAATGTCCACACATGAGGATAGGAACACAGAAAGCAAACATGGCTTTCTGGAAGAAAGACTTCATTAGATTATTATAAACAATAGATAAAAAATGTTAAACATTTCCATCCTTGAAAAACATGCTTTTATTTCCTCATTGAATTTCCTTTATTCCTTCCTAAATCATAGTCCATGAAGTTTTATGTCATGAAATTTAATGATGGTCTTTTAAAATTGGTGACTGTTAAAATCTTAATCCTCTAGTTTTTTATTACTTGATATAAAATTTATTCATTTTAGCTGTGTAATACACAAATGTCAAGGAACTTTGAAGAAACTTTCAGTAATTTGAACCACATCTCTCTGTTCTTAGTGAAAAATGAAAACACCCCAAAGGAGGTTTTATGTGGGGTAAACTAGGTCTGGAAGTGGTCTATATCGAGAGACCTAATGGCCTTTTGATGTCTGATGCTTTGATTTTGCCTTTTCTTTTTAAAGGGGTGCTATGTGATTATAATTAGAAACATTTCAAGTTCTTTACTTGGAAAGTTAATTGTTCCTTAGCTCACTCTATCATGACTAACATGTCCTTTTGAATGGTAGTAGTGTTTGAAATTATTACTAAGGAGATTCACCATGTTTAGTAGAGAATGTTCCAATTCATCATGAAAGTTTTATCATATTTATAATGTCTACTCAGTCATTTTGCATGTTGTGTCTCTGATGTGTTTATGTATATTATATATTAAAGATGTTTCATTTTAATAATTTTCTAAATAGTGGGAATATTATAGTTTGTTTTTCTTGCAACTGGAGCCATTATATTTTAAGTTGGAAATTATGCCTAAATTACTAGATATCATTAATAAGAATTTACATTTTGAGGAGTGATATATATAGTTTTTCAATTTTTACTGATAAAAGCATTTGCATTATCTTTAAAAATTTATGCCTATAATTTAGAAAGTTCCTCAAAACTCTGACTATAGTTTTTTTCTTACAGATAGTTTTCTTAAATATCAGTGTGGTGGTTGTGGGGGAAGGACCCAGCTGTTCTCTTTTCTCCATTCTGCTTGAGCATCTGAAACCATTTTACATCCAGAGCAGAGTTTCCAGTTTATTGTAAACATTCCTTAGCTGCAGTGAACATGCTGACTTAACCCTGCAAGAAGCACAATGTAAAGCTTGAAGAGAAGGGAGCAATATGTGGCAACCTTGTTTCAGGTTGAGAGGAAATTTCTTTTGTATTAAGTATTTCTTTGGAGATATGTTTTCACAGAATTCTCTGCATTTCTTCATTTGAGAACACACTGCTTTAAATGACTGTTAGCACAATATGACAGTCAGGAGCCTTCTAATTGACAGAGATTTGTGACACTATTTCACACAATTTAATTTGTAACATGATAATTTTAGGTTTGGGTGGTTTCTTTAGGAATTGAGTTTGCAAAACCTATTTTTAGCAGTTTATCTATTTAATTTCTAGAGTTTTTATTACAATCAAAATTTCCTTTAGCAATGAAATGTGGTGAAGTAAACCTAATCCTGGGGGGAACAAACTAGGTAATAATGTATAGTAATACTTCCTTTAGTGTTTTATAGTTGACAGAATGGTTTTGATATATATTCTCTTAATTTATCTTCAAAGAAGTCCTATGGGATTGTTTGTTATTATCTGCGCTTTAAAGGGAAGAAACTGAAGTTCTTGGAAATGAAGCATCTGACCAGTATGGCAAAACTAATCTGGGACTGAGCTGGGCTCACCCCGGGGCCTGCTGCCCCTGATTCATTGCGTTTTTCCTGATGGAATGCTGACTTTGACCTTCTGTGTCGCCAGAGTAGTTTTCCTTTTGTACTTTTGAATCACTTGATCCAACTCACTTAAATATGGCTGTATATACTAGCTATTGTCATTACTTATTCTTATATTAACCCCTGATGGGGAACTCTGCCTGGCCCACAGTTCTGCTGCCTGCCCACCATGTTCTCTGTGGTGTACTTGCTCCCTCTCTCTGCCATGCACATTGGGTTTAGAGAGGATTTCTGGTCCAAAGACAGTCAATTCATTTTACTCTGATGTAGGAAGAGCCTAAGTTGTACAGTTGATGGAGGTGTTGATATTTGAAATTTTGTGTGCATTTTGACTCCAAGCCCTTATTCTCAACCACTTTGTTTTACTGTACCGTCCATCCTGTGTGATCTCAGGAATTTGGAACCTGAAATATGATGGACTAACCCAATCGATGCAGATGCTGCAAAACTGAAAAGTAACTAGAATGATGATTGGCTCGGCTGCAGCCACCATGCCATATGCAGACTAAAGTTTTGAGTAGTTATTTGAAGACCAGAGGAAAATGAAGCAGGATGTACAGAGAGAAGCAGAGGTGCTGTAAAAATGCAGCCACTGTGGGAGCTTAGTTACATCTTGGCCTTTGCTGAGAACTTGCATCTTTATATTGTATAGCCATTTTATTTAATTGAGGTGGGTTAGAAGGTATTTTTAAGATTTTTTTTAGTTAAGAGTTTATATTTAAAAATGATTAATTGTGACCCATATATTGTTATTACACCATGCATTTCTTTATAAAAAGAATTTTTTCCTAGAACAAATAAAGGTGAACTTTGACATTCCTCTCTATCAAAATTTTCAAAAATTTTAACTAAAAGTCTGAATTAATATGGGAATGCATGCTTCTATAGATTCCTTAGAAATTTTAAGGAAGATTATTTATGAAAGTAAAATTAATATTACTGCTCATTTTCTCCTGTAGTAACAAACTCTTAGTATAAACTTGTATAAAATCTGAAAGTATATTATATTTGATTTGGAAGAAATTAGAGGTCAATAGGAAACACCTTCTTTCCCTCTTAAATTTAAAACCAATTTGGAAAAATAGAAGAATCACATAGATGCTTCACGTGTGTGGCCATGGGGTTTGGGAATCTTGACCACATTAGGGTACATGTACCCAATAAGTCACAGCCAGAGCTGCCCACGAGAGCCAAGGAAGAGAACATTCTGAAGACAGGGGAAGGAACTGAGCACTCCACTTGCTTCTCCCACAGTCAGCTGTTGTTAGTGCATGCAAAAAGAGGAGCAGAGATTCCTTCTTGTTGAAAGAGCTGAACTATTTATTTTATGAACCAGTTTTAGGGAAGGTGGGAGAATTGCATATGTACCCAGCATACATGTAGGCATTTAACAATGGTAGCATTTGGTAATAATTAATTCAAATTTTTTTGTATAAAGAAAAGAAGTAGTATAGGTATTGGTTTTCTCTCTCACCCTCTCCAGAGATAATCACATCTTTCTTGTTCATATTTTATGATTCTATCATGGTATTGCAAGACTGTTCAGATTCGCCTCATATTAGGACCCCTGCTGTACATGCTTTTAAGTAAAACAGCATATTCCAAAAATTTTTTTCAGTTGCTTTTCCTATTCTATTTTATGTATTTCCATAATCCCAGGCCACCAAAGTTTTATCCCTTATAAAAGTTTTATAGTTTTAAATTTAGGACTGTGATAAAATTTTAGTTAATTTTATATATGTTGGGAAGTATGGATTGAAATTAGTTTCTTTTTTTCTCTTTCTTTCATAATATTGACTTCTTGTCCTTTGAGTACTTACAGAATTTGTAGTGACATAACAACTCCCTAATATTGTTGATATGAATTGTCTTTTTTTTCCTTATCAGTCTGACTGGAGGCTTATCAATTTTATTGATCTTTTCAATGGATTAGATTTTGATTTCCTTAATTTTTATATGTTTTTCTGTTCCTATTTTCTTGAAATCTGTTATGATTTTTATTATTTGCTTTCTTCTACTTATCATGCATTTAATTTGCTCATTTCTCTAGTTTATTAAAGTGAAAGCTGCTGTCACTGATTTGAAACATATATATTATTTTCTAACATAGAGTTTAAGTCCATAAAATTTTCTCCAATATAGTGTTAGTAATATTTCTCTCACTTTGATATTTTATTTTCACTTTTATTAGTTCAAAATATTTTCTAATTTTATTTTTCTTTGACCCACAGTTTAGGCAAAAGTGTGTTATATTTAGTCTCCTGTTATTTAGAACTTTCTCAGATCTTTCTTGTATTGATCTTTAATTTAATTTCACTGTAGTCAGAGAATATATTTTGCATGATTTGATTCCTTTTAAATTTATTGAGAATTGTTTTATTTTCTAGAATATGATCTGTTTTGGTAAATGTTCTGTGCACTCTTGAAATGCGTGTGTATTCTGTTGTGCTTAAGTGGAAAGTTTTCTCAGTGTCAGTTGGGTAAAGTTGATGCTGTCTTTCAAATCCTATTTATCCTTGTTGTTTGGCCTTGACCATTTATTGTAATCAATTATTGATAGAGAGGAATACTGAAATTTCAACTGTGATTGTGCTTATCTTTCTAGCACTATAAGGTTTGCTTTTTGGATTTTGTGTTCTGTTCATAAACTAACTCCAATTATTGTGAAATGACTTTTATTGTTGGCAGTATTCTTTGCTATGACGTCTACTCTGACATTAATGTAGCCTCCACCTCTCTCGTGACTTATGTTGATTTATCTGTTTTAATGCTTTCACTTTTAACTTACTGACATCTTTATTTTTAAGCTGCATGTTGTTACTTTATGCTTTCTCAACCAGTTTGACAATCTCCACTGCCCTTTTTTGGGGAGATATTTAGATCATTTACATTTAGTGTAAGCAATGATATGGTTAATTTTAAAATCATATCGTTATTTCTGTTTGTCCTATCTGCCTGTAGTTTTCCTTTGTCATTTTTTTCCTGCCCTTGTTTGGATTGATTGAATATTTATTAATCTTTTTCAGTCTTCTTTATTGGTTTCTTAGCTACAGTTAACTGATTTGTTATTTAATAGTTGCTTTGAAGTTCACATCATACATTTTAAAGTTATCATAATCTACCCCAGTTGATATTATACTACTTTGTGTTTAAGAATCTAATAATTTTTTGTTGCCATTTTTCCTCTCAGCTTTGCATTATTTTTCATGTTTCACTTTTACCTCTTATAAAGACCGTATTACATCACTATTATTTTCATTTAAACTGAATTATTTTTAAAGAGGCTTAAATATAAATAAATCTTAAAATTTACCCATGTAGTAGCCATCCTTAGTCATCTTCATCCTTTTGTGTATTTCCACATTTCTATCTGATATCATTATCCTTTAGCCTGAAGGATTTCCTTATATGTTTTTTATAGTGCAGATCACTTGATAGTGAATTCTTGTGTCATTTGTATGTCTGAATTTCTTTACTTTGTCTTTGTTTTTAAAGACCTTTTTTTTGTTGTAGAATTCCAAATCAATATTTTTTGCTGTTAGTACTGTAAAGACGGTTGCTTCAGTGTCTTCTTGATTGCATTGTTTGTCTCAAAAAGTCTGCCATCTTTATTTTTGTTCTTTTATAACTTGCTTTTTTTTCCTACTTACCTTTTTTTTGGTTTTTTTAGTATTTTTTTTAGTTGTTTTGGATCTTTTATTTTATTTATTTGTTTATATGCAGTGCTGAGGATCGAACCCAGGGTCTCACACATGACAGGCAAGTGCTCCTACCACTGAGCCACAATGCCAGCCCCTCCTACTTATCTTTAACATCTTTTTTTTTTTTTTTTATTACTGGTTTTGGGAAATTTGAGTATTATGTAACTTAGGGTAGTTTTCCCTTTGTGTCTTGTGCTTGGAATTCTTTGAATTCTTGGATCTGTAGGTTTATAAAGTTCATTCAATTCAAAAAAGGCTTGACCATTATTTCTTCAAATACTTTTCATGTCCTTACCTTTCTCTTTTCTTTCATGAACTCTAGGATATATTAGGTTGCTGAAAATTATTATGAATGCTGTTTCTTCTTTATAATTTTGTTTTCTGTGTTTATTTTGGTTAATTTTCATTGCTATGTCTTCAAGTTCATTGATCCCTTTTTTTTAGAAGTGTATAATTTGCCTTTAATTTCCCCCATTGTATTTTTCACCTCACATGTAATTTTCATCTGTAGAATTTGTTTCATCAACCTTTCTCTATTCTCTAAACTTCACCCACATTGACCCTCTTTTCTTTCTTGAATTAACCACAGTCTTTCCCTTTTACATCTTTTCCATTTGTTACCCTTTATGCTAGAATGCCCCAGTATTTTCTTTTAACCAGTCCTGTTGCTAGTTAACTTTAGTATCATGTTCTTTCTGATTCCTTGAGGTTTTGACCCATTACACAACCCATAGTTCCTTGCATTTCTTCCTTGTTAAATTAATTGAACATTCATTGTTCTTATTAGTATTAATTCAGAGCATTTTTTTCTCTTCTAGACTGAAAACCCCCTTAGTAAAGGAACTGGGCATGACTATTTCAGTGATGTTTTAACATCTAGCAAGGTATCTGGTACATGATAGGTAATCACAGTGTTCATGGAAAATGAATTAATGAATACTACATGGTAGCAGTTTCAGATGACTGAGCTTATTATTAAGTACATGTAAAATAATGATTGGATCTTTAGAAAAGTCTAGTATTAGGAAGAAATGTGTAGTGAAACATGATTACATGTATTTGTATATGAAGCTCTGGATCTTAAACTTAACATAAATTTAGGTAAAAAATTTTCATGTGTTAATAGAATTGATGCTTTTTACAGTAGTAAAAGTGGTCAAATATTTTATTAGACCTCAAAAAATTTTAATCCTAGCTTAATTTAAATCTCTTGCCCCTGCCATAATCATCTTCCTCTTGAAATAGTGATAATTTTTCTGATGGAGATTTGCTTTTTTCATGAAAAGTATAAGGCAATGAGGAAAATAAAAGATGTTTTATATAACCAAGTATAATATGTGTTTTACAAACATGTTTTAGAAACTCTTACCATTTTAACATTTGTATGTGGTATTCATATGTATGTTCTATCTGGGATATTATCAGTGACATTCTTTTCCCCAAAAGAGAAGTCCTTAATGAAACTTTGCTATTGTATTAAATATGTATTTCACACGTATTTTATAGGCATTATAAATTCCTCTGGTCCTTATGTGTGTATGTTATTTTGTTCATAACACTGTGTAGTTTTTAATCACATTAAAATAGCATAAAGGGTATCCTTTTTCCATATTAGAAGTAGAGAAAAATGTCTTGAACATGTTTGTGTTTCTAGCACTGAGCACAGATACTGGCATATAATAGGTGTTAAGTAAGTGCTTAAAGAACATTTTAACTTTCAGGCTTTCTACAAGTGATTTAATGTGCAGATACTGTTACATAAATTATTATAAGGATGTAACTGTAGGTTCAATTGATTAAGAGAACATCAATTTAATATATACAGATTTTAAAAATGGCATGATGAAATGACTGGACTTTGAAGTCAGATGGGCTGGTTTTATATCTTCTTCTTCCATTTACTGTGTGAACTTGCCTAATCACTTACCTATTCTAAGTTTCAGTGTTTTCATCTATAAAACATGTAGTAACTTTTTTGTAGTTATAAAAATTATATGGAATAACATGTGAACTACCCTAAACTGTAATGGGCATAGTAGACACTGAATAAATGTTTACTGCCTCATTTGCAAATGTTTTAAAGTTATAGTTACACTATAAATGTTATAGTTTGTAGCAATATCATTCACTAAATCTGGGAAATATTTATTATGACTTTAAAATACATTTTACCTCAGATAGACCATCTATTTTAAGTAGAAAACTTCTCTCACATGATAAAGATTACATTTATATTTGATAAATAAGGAGAAGATATACCTACTTGAAGTTTGATCTGTTTGTGCATAGTGATGAACATAAGTGAGAATATTTTCCAGCTACTTTGAAATATTCAACTGCCCAGGGACAAGGCATGGATGATGTTTTTGAAGGAAATAAATATTTCAGCTTCACATTTCAGCCTTTTTTCTTTATTCCTTTGATCTGGATTTGGTTTACTTATCATTCTGCTTGAGTGACTTCACACTGTCTTTTTTCCTCTCCCTAGTAACAAGAAGTGGACTCTGCTTGTTCCAAAAGGTTTAGGCTTTGTCATTTTGCAGGAAGAACAAGTATTTCCTTATTATTTACTGATATAATACTGTCTCTAAAATAAAATGTATTTTTGGGTATGCATATAAGCTTTGCATATATCATGTATAATTTATACATGGATGTTTTAATCAATTTCTTAAATATAGGAAATACTGTATTTGGAATTTATTTTGAAATTTAAAGAATAGCAGCTTTTCTTTATACACCATGACTATTTTAATTGTAAGATCATTTTCTCATAATTTTGTCATTGTATTATAAATTTATTGCTTTTTGATCTGCCTAGCCAGTTTCTTTGACTTATTTATGAACCCATATAATAAGCAAAAGTTAGTTTAGCCCAGAATTATTATGTAAAACTTTAAATTGTTTAAGCCTTTTGCTAAATTTGCTCATAATTATATTTTCTACTTTTATACAATTCTGAACTTCTGAGATTGGTTCTTAGTACAGATTCTAAATGCCTCTTTGTAGTCTGTGTTTTATAGCACCTAAATTTGTTACAAAATTTAATATATATAATATTGCATTACTATTAGATTATTTTCTTGCATTTTGTCTTTTTCCTTAGTCCGTTTCCAGTTTCTCCAAGGTTGGAACCATTTCTTGTACTTCTTTCACGATTTCTGTAGTATTTGTCTAAGCAGATTGCAGAATTTGCTGCCAGGACCCTCGTCTCAGCTCCTGCATCATGGCTAAGTTACTGAGTGAAACTAGGAAGTTCACACCAGAACCAGTTCTTTTGAATCATAATACAAATCCAGTTGACTTCAGAAGATTTATGGACCTCCTAGCTGAAATCCATATCATCTTAAGAGGTTTTTGGATAGTTGAAAATTTCTCATTCCCATTCAAAACTAACATGCTTCAACCAGTCATGGTGCATTAAGACTAGAGTTTGACCCTGGGGACAAGCTCTTTGGATAAGCGTAAATCATTAGTTCCTCGTCAGAAGAGAGTTCCTTCCATAGGACTTCTTTATGCTTTTGGCCCCTTTTTTCAGCCTTTTTGATTTGAAAAATCATGAAGTGATCAGTCCTGGATCATCATGATCTCATTGAGCATGGTGGCTTTGCCCATGGTCGTGTCAGTGCTGTCTTATTTATGCTAGTGTTATGCTCCTTCTGTTTCTGACACTGAGGGTTGTGCTGGTGTTTTAGCTCTACCTCTACTGCTGTTAGGGTAAGTATACGCGCTCAGACCTGAAGAACTTGGAGCAGGTTCTTCTGACCCACTAGGGGAGGCTAGATTCCTCCAATAGAGATCTGTTTCATATACATCTGTCTTGTCTAGTAGACCAAGGGAAATGACGTGTGTCTGAACCCTCCTTTTTTGTTTAAAGCCATGTATCCATGTATCTGTCATTGTACTTGGTATTTATCTTCATTTTTCTCCTTTACTTGATATACTTTTACAAGAGGTTTCTAATATAGCTTTGTTCCTTAGTGTAAGTTAGTGGTTAACCTGTAGTTGGTCATAAGCAGTGTTTAACCAATGAGTCAATGAAAGGTTGACTGACTTGGTTATAAGCTAAACTGAGCTACGCTCTTTTAGGAGGTAGAAGAAAGGAGAAAATCTTCTCAGGTTTGCCATGGCTATTGAAAATGTATGTTATTTACTCTTAGAAACACTTCTTTTATCTTCCAATGTATTACTAAGGGTCTATAAATTACTCAGCTTTTTTAAACTTGAGTGATCTGTGACTCAGGATAGCACATTGTCTCTGTGTATTTTGAATTGAACTAGCACCATGAATACCCACTATGTGAAAGAATTGTAAAATATGTCTTTAATATAAGCAGTGAAGAAATGTTTTCATTCTTTCCAAGGTCTTCAAACTTTCCTACAAAAAGCACTTATCAGTGAACTGACCTTCTCCTGCAGTATCTGATAATCTCTCTGACTCCCTGAGATTTTTTAACAGTTCCTTAATTATCATAATTTACTGCACAGTTCTTTTCCTTTCTATGTTGACATCTAATCTTATGAATTTAACTTATAAAACCAAAATTTTTTTGGTCACAGGAAGTTCTAGTGGTCATCGATGTCTAGAAGTTTTGGTTTGTAATTATACTGACTCTTTACTAACAAAATCAGAGTTTGTTCATTTGTGCAGATGTTAGTTAGTCAGAAGGGATATCTGGAATTAAATAGTCTGGGTAATTTTACCTTGGCCTTAACTCAATCAACTTGCCAGTGTTAAATGTAAATATTCTTTGGGAGGAAGAATTTGTTTTTGGTCTTTTAAACTTGATAATATTACTTAGAAGAAGTCAAATGTTAGCTAGCTTTCTGTTACTGTGCTAAAATACCTGAGAATAACAACTTAAAGGAGGAAAGGTTTATTTGGCTCATGGTTTCAGTCCATGGTTCTCTGGCTCCATGATGTTAGAAACATCATGGTGGGAGGGCATGTTGGAGGAAAGCTGCTCACCTCATGGCAGCCAGGAAGAAGAGACAGAGAGTGAGTGGCCAGGGACAAGACATATCCTTTAAGGACACACCCCCAGTGACCTACATCCTCCAACTGGGCCCCTGCTCCTAACAGCCTATTCATCTATGAGTAGCGCCCCCTCATGATTCAGTCAGTTCACTGAAGCCCCACCTTGGAACATTCCTGAACTGGGAATCAAGACTTTAACAAATGAGCCTTTAGGGGAAATGGGAAATTCCAGATCCTAACCATAACATCACATGAGTGAACCATCACAGAAACTTTAAATATTTAAAGATTTAACACAATTCTCCTTGGGGATTTTTTTCTTTGCCTGATTCAACTTTTAAATTTGCCCTATGTCCACTCCTACTCTGTTCCTCATAACATTGTTAAAAAGTTTTAAATCTTGTCTGTTAAATATCATAGATACCATTGAATGCTGTGTTTAATAAGCACAAGTATTGTTAGTTACAGTAGTTTTCCTATCACTGTTGTAACAAATTACTACAAACTTAATATCTTAAAACAATTCAAGGTTATTATCTTATAGTTCTGGAGGTAAGAAGTTCAAAGTGAGATTTAGGGGCTGAAGTCAAGATGGTGTTAGTACTGGCTCCTGCAGGGGTGGAAGGAAGAGCTGTCCCTGGCCTCTTCCATCTTCCAGAGGCTGTCTTTAAACCTGGGCCTCTGGCCCTGCACACACTGATTATGTTAACTCCATAGGTCAGTTTGGGGAGCACTGCCATGTTTTCAATTTTAAGGTCAGTAATACCAATGCCCACTTGACCGGGCATTCCCTTTTGACTCCTGCACTATCAAATGTTTAGATGTCTATAATGTTTGCCACTTTTTACAAGAATTTAGCAGACTACTGGTTTTAGAAGTCAAATGAAGAAGAGGCTAAGCAGTTTGTTTATCATGCTTAGTGAAAGGTATTTTAAAATGTTTTGACTGAGTCAGTCTGATCAGTTGAAGTACCAGTTGGCAGCCAAAAATATAGGTGATATTGCCTCTTAAAGGTCTTATTCTCCAGCCCAGCTGGAAAGGAATGGAGACTCTTCTAGCTGTTTTTCAGACTTGTTTGAAGTTCTTTGTTTTGTTTTGTTTTTCTTGGAGTTTCCAGTAGAGATGCCAAGCTGGCAGCAAATGAAGTATAATGTAATGTGAAGCCTTATAAATATATGTTGGATCATGGCCATCATTATCAAAAGTGCTAGTTCAGAAATGTGCCAAAGGAAGATTTTCAAATTAAGGTTGGCCTGCATATATAAATGTTAGCTTGTAAAACTCAAGAAATACTAAATTGTAGTCCATTAGTCCCCTAGATTTTATTGCCCTTTCTGGAATAATCATGTACTTCAGAACATCCTTTAATCTGAGCTGGCTTGTGGTTGTGTAAGAATGCTGCTGCTCTTTTCTTTTTTCTTTATCCTTTATGTACTCAGATGAGGAAATTTACTGTATTTTATAAATAAATCAGAGCTAACAAGCAAATTTTCTTTCCACCTTTTTATCTTCATGGAGGCCAGGCTTTAAGGCATTTGAGTGATGCATTTATACTCGGCCCCACAACCAGTTCTACTGAAGAACATAATCTTCAAAGTCACTTTTTTTCTTTTTTTCTGACTCCTTGTAGGACGCACTGTTTGGGGTTGTAGTAAAAAGGAGCACTATTCTTGTGACACCGAGGAGCAGACCCTTGTGCATTCAGAGGCTTAGAGTATTCACTTCAGTGTCACCACCTTGTAAAAATTAAAATGGATCTCATTAAAATGATTATCACCTCTTTATTAAATTAAGATTCTTAATTTATCTTAAGGCAGAATATTCCTAAGAATTAGTGGAGTTCCATGTGTTCGTCATGGCTTTATTGGACAAGAACATTGATTTGCATTAAACAAGACCTTTAATATTTCGTTTTACTATCAGGTTAACAGAGCTGGTTTAGTGGAACTGGAGACTAGATAGGAGATGGTGCTATTTCCCCAGGCTTGCTATTTAATATAAAACTATATCTGCTATTCATAATTCAGGCTAGAAATTATCAAAAACAATGTGCTTTTTTTGTACAGGGCTTTATTTTAATATTTTATAATGATCTCTAAGACACATGGATGATGACTCAAGCTTATAACTTGATTTATGTGATCAGACCCTAGTTATAAATTAAATGAATTAAACTGGGTAGGAAAGATTGACATGATATTAAAAAAAGATTTTTCTTATCAAATTGAATGATTTACAAGCAAGTGACTTTCAAAGTGGATAGGGCAAAGTTTATATTTCATCCCTAGGTCATGTATTTTTACAAGTTCTGTTAAAATATTTTCTTTTGGCTAATTAGTGGTATATAATTCAAATTATTTGATTATATTTTATGATACATAAACTCTTAAGCTTTCTGCTATTATCCACTGTACTTTCTTTTCTATTTATAGATAAATAGACCAAAGGTAAACCTTGGATAAAATTTCACTCAGATTATGAAATAGTCTTCACAGGTACTTTTCAGAGGGCCTCAAAAATTAAACTAGCCACTCAAGAGGCCGTTCTGTGGGAATGTTGCTTTACCAGGGGGGTGCAGCGATGACAGTCATCTTCTGGTTGATGGATGTAGGGGAAGGTAGTCTCTGAGTGGCAGAGTAACAGCAGTGCTCTGCCTCACCCCTGTGGTTCGCAGTGGAGTGACCATTCATCACCTTGACAGCCTGTCCTTCTAAGTTTGCTCTTAGGATGCTTTCAATACAGCATGCCAGGTAGCTCCTTCCTTAATGGGACCATCATACCAGAGAACATATATTTGCCACCCAAGTCTAGAGCATGGTGTCATTACAATTTAGATGACTTTATGTTAATTCCATGTGCTTTTTTAATATTTGGATATTCAGATATCCAAATTATTCAATATTTATACCAGAGAAATCCTACATGTAACTGAAGACTTCCTGCTTTTTGGGGAAAATGGTATAAATAGGGCAAAAATGCACCAGACCAAATTAAAATTCTGTAACCATTACAGTGCTTAGTCTAATGTAGTGTGCCCTTGGAATCAGTCTTTGGCATGATATCTAATTATTAATCACTATGATCTGTGAGCTAATATTGGTGTTAAAGTGGCACAAAAGCATTCATAATGTTAAGACATCAGGATTTAGCAATATCAGCTAACATTTAAAACATTTTGCTTTAATAGCATGTAAAAAGTAGTAGAGAAAAAGACATTTAAAATGGACAATTTAATTAATGAACAATTTAAATAAAATCTCTTTTACAAAAAATTCTTAGAAGCTTGGACCCCATTGCTGTCAAGTACAGTACCTGGGAGCTCATCTGGCAGGCGTCCGGATCTGGAATGGCTTAGTTCTCATGCAGAGCATCACTCTGAGTCAGTGCTAAACCCTGTAGGCCATGAAAACAGTGGCTCTGCCAGTGAAACACAGACAGGGGAAGAGGGCTCAGTGAGAAAGTTGCTTTATCATAGGGTGCAGTGATGATTGTCACCTTCTGGCTGAGGCATGTAGGGGAGGGTATGAAGAAATATATAGACAAAGGCGGTAGTACTTCAATGAAACATAAAGATTCAGCCTATGTTCTCTCAGCCCATATGCAAGGATATGCCCATCTGCTTATTTACAGATATGCCATGCCCAGCACAGGGGATGGTGGGGTGGAAATAGCACTGATCTGTATCTACATTCCTCATCATGAAGAGACAGGAGAGACTAGGCAGCATAGTCTTTTGACCACTTAAACTTTGAAAAAGGTTTTCAATTTCGGTGGGAGAATGTTTGGTAGTTTGATATTTTATATTATATATAGGGTCTTATAAGGAAGCCTAGAAATTATATATGTTCAAGCGGTTATTGAACTCCTATCTGAGTAACTCTGAGAAGCTCAAATTACTTCTTGTCTACCTCCTAAAACACAGTAGCATTATGGCTTGGAAAAATCTTTTGCCCCCATTATGATGTTTGTCTAAAATGTGATTTGGATTAATTAAATTACCTGATCCCCCAGCATTCATCGGTGTTACAGTTGGTAGTAAGATAACGTTTTATATGTGTGTAAGCTTTCCTGTTTAGGGAAGATGAACCAAGTTAATGTTATTTACGGCATCTGAAAAATCAGGAGAGCAGCTAGCATAGTAGTCAACAGCTGGAGCTCTGGAAGCAGACTGCTATCCCTGGAATCCTGGCTTGAGCTGTCGTGTCTGTGAGCCCCAGTGTACTGATCTGTAAAGGAAGCGGGCTATGAAAATACTCTTATGTGGTTTACAGCGAGAAAATTTATGGAAGTATTTTGCTCTGTGCCCAGCACCTAGTCACAACTAAAAATTAGCTATTATAAACTTGTGTGCATTTATAAACTAAAGCCTTTCCTTTTCTTCCTATCAGTACACAAGAGTTTCTCTTATTTTGTTGAACCCTTTTGACTATATGATTTGAGTTTGAGATATGAAGAAATTTGATGGTTATTTATTCTTTTAGGCAAGTCTATGGAAGACAGTATGTTGTGGAATATATTAGAATATATACTTTTTAAGTCTGAATAATACTCCATTGTATGACTGTATCACATTTTGTTTATATGTTCATCAGTCAATGGACACACATGGTTTTATACAGTTTTACTTTTAGGGAAATCGTTTAAGTAGTTATGCCCTCATCAGAATACATATTGTATATTTATACCTGTTTTTCCTGAGACAAATTATTTCATAGTCAACTTCTTAAGGAGAAGTTTTGTAGAATTTGGATCAGACCATTGAAATCTGAATTTAATTTTAGAGGAGGTTGAATAGTGTTCTTTCATGTCTAGTGCTTTTATCGTTTAACTCTGGAGCTTTCTGAACTTTTCTAGGGACAAAGAGGAGCAACTCACTCGTGTGACTGAGGTTCAGAGGTTGCAGGCCCAACAGGCAGATGCTGCTCTAGAAGAGTTTAAGCGGCAGGTGGAGCTGAACTCAGAAAAGGTCTATGCTGAAATGAAAGAGCAGGTAAGAGGCAACCGCAGTGTTCTTCTTAAAAGTCACTCTGTCAGTAGGAAGGTACATTCTCATCTTCAATATGACAGAAACATTTCACTTTTTTAAAAAGTGAAATCAAAATGAACCATACAATTAGGCCACAGATTCACACTGAGAACAGATATTACCCCTTGATTCATCCTTGAAGAATTCCAGAACAGTCATTTAAAAGGCCCTTCTGTAGGCTGGGGATGGAGCTTAGTGGTAGAGCAAGTGCGTAGCATGCCTGAGGCTCTGGGTTCAATCCCCAGCACTGTGGGGGAAGAAAAGCCACTTCTATAAATGTTGTAATAGCAGAAATGTTTCTCATCTGGGAGGATGGATCAGCCTGCAAGAAAAACGCCACCATCAGTCAGACTGTTTCTGTAGAGCAGAGGCTCAAGTTGACCATGCCTGTTACTGCACGTTCCAAAAATAGTGTGTTATTGATCAGTTACAGAAAAATATCTTCAACTTACAGTTCAGGAAGAAAGAGACTGTCTTCAATTCTTACCCAGATTAAGCATTTTTGTTTTATTTTGAGAGAATAAAGAAATTGTAAAAGAATAAAGGGAATTAATATAAACAAGTAGGTACTCATCTTGAAGAATCAGCATTTGTTAGCACTCTGTTCATGTAAACTGAAACACCACCAATGAAGTGTAATTAATTTTGTCATTCATGTCCAGTCATGTTCTCTCCTCACCACACTTATAATTAATTCATGTGAATTATGTCATTTTATTTTATACTTGAACATATTTAAGTTCTGTATGTATAATATGCTTATGTAAAATATTATGATATCCTTTTTATTAGCTCATAATAAAAATATGACACATATGCATATTTAGTGTTCAGATATGTTACATACAAAGAATATATTGTATGTTATACATATGTAATTGTTTTGTTTTTCCACTTTTAGAAAATTAGATTAATGCAGATTTTATGTATTATTCTTGTTTGCCCATTTGTATTTAATATTATGTGTCTGTGTTCTGACCATGCTGATTTAATGCAAAGCTTTTTTATGTTAAATATATTTTATCATGTGAATATAGCCATGTTAGCAATTATTAGCTCTCTTATTCACATACTTTTGAATTATTTTATTTCAGATTTTCCTGATTAGAAAGAATGGTGTTGTACTCATTCATGACTCCATTTTCAGCTGCATTTACCTTGCTTAGGTGTCCCAAGCACACTTTGGTGGTAAAATTGTCCCCAGAGAAAGTTTTGTTTGAATCCCACTGATCCCTGAAGGGCTTAGCTTGCCACTGTGCCCGTTTTTGCTGTTATTTTCTTAATCTGATTTCCATTCATACTGACTTGTGAGCATTTGGGCCTGACAGTGGGGTCTAAGGTCTCATTCTTTCTTTTTTCTACTTGCTGCCTGAGATACAAGATGGGTTCCTGCTGCGCTTTTGTGCTGCCTGGATGTGCACCTCTTGCCAGCTCCCTGCGGTGATCAGGGGCAGCCCCCAGGATGTGTATCCGGTCCAGATATTTTATGGAGCAGATAGGAAGCTCTCAGATTGGCTTAAATTTAAAGGAATTGAGAAAATACTGAATGAGAAAGCTCCAGGCAAGAATTTTTAAGTACACTGTTAAGAATTTAGGCTACAAATTAGGCCAGTAGTACAACTTTCTGAGTAAAGCTGACTAATGACAGTTTTCTTGGCTTAGTAAGTGCACTTCTTGGATTCAATGATATAATATTAAATATTTCTTTAAGATCAGTCTTAAGAGTTAAAAACAGGCAAATAACCTGTGAGACCATTCCATAGACAAAGAAAAGGCTTCTACATTTAGCACTCACAGGATAAGAGCATACTTCTGAAAATGATGTACTGTACAATTCAGGAAAAATTAAGAAAGGTAGTACCTTTATGAGAGGACACATATCAAGTAAAATTAATGCAGTGAAACCTGCCTACATCGTGGGAGAACAATTGAAGCTCAAGAATTAAATGAATATCCTAGAAGTTTCTAGGCAGGAAGACACTGACAAAGAAATTAGAAAAATTATGGAGTAATGTTGAAAATTTTGAAAGATAAAAATTATTTGCTTTTACATATTACCAAGGAGTTTTTCACTCATCAAATTAATGGACTAGCATCTTAATATATTAGAAGACACATAATAGATACCACTTATTTCCTGGAAAAAAGTTATATGAAAACATTAATCCAAAGATGAATGCATAGGACTTCACACGTGGAATACCATCATACAAAAGGGTGAGGAGATAATATTAGAACCCAACAATGTAGAAAATTTTAAATAATAATAAAAATCTTATAAAACAGTACTAATATCAATTGATTTCTGGTAAAGAAAGTATGTTAAGTATAAAATGCAAATTTAGTAACTGAAATCTAAATCCCTAGATTGCACTAACAAAGATCAAGAAGTAGATCAATAGGGCTAGGGGTGCGCTCAGTGGTAGAGCACCTGGCTAGCATGTGCGAAACCCTGGGTATCCCAGAACTGAAAAAAGAAGTAGGTGGGTGGTGAGAGTGGCAGAGGAGCCAGGTATCTAAGACTCTGTCATGAATATGTGAAGCTTATAGGAGTCTTAAAACTAGGGAAAAGTAGGTTAAAATAATTCTGAAAGGTATAAGCTGCCTAAAGAAAACAGACCACTTAATCTTTACAAAGTTTATGTGAGCAAGAAAAAAAGAAAAAGGTTCTAGACATGGACAGCATTCAGGAGGATTCAGAATTCCCCTCACACCTTCCAAAGTAATGAACTATTTTTATAAACATAAAGGAAATGATATACAGAGATTACCTGATTGGTGCAGTGTGTCTTTTCTCTTATATGGTCATAATTCAGCAGCCTTCAGCCTGCGGTTGGCTTAGGGTAGCTGCTTTGATTGGCAGAGGCTCAGTTGCTTTGGTACAAGAGTACACTCTCAGGTTAGGTTGCATCCTCTTTGCACATCAAGTTAGGTTGTAATTCACTATATACGGAGGTCCCTTTGGGCCAAACTCATTTTTCAAGCATGGATAATTTATTCTGGTTTAACAAAACAGGCTGGTTTATTCTAGTTCAACAACAACAACAAAAATAGGTATTAATAAAATTAATAAGATGTACATTCTCATAAAAATCCTGAAGAAAAAAATAGGAAAAATTGAGAGGATATTGCCAAAGAGATAGAAGCAGAAACATAATATGTCAAAAAAGAGGAATATACCTTTTTATTAGTAAATATTAATAGACTAAATTTTTCTAGTAAAAAATATTGATAAGCAAACATATCTACAGACATACTGTTAATAAAGACATAGTTAAAAATAAAAATTATACAATCATATTAAAAGGATAATGAAAGTATGTTGCTTACATTCAGAAAAAAGTATCAATATAATCCTATCAGACAAATTATAATCAACACAGGTCAGTCAACTAGACAGACATATTTTTGTATGTTAAAAGCAATACTGCTTGATTAATTCAAATGTGAAAAGTACATGGAGAAATTCACACATGGTCTTTGCATACTATTTAATATATTTTTCTCCATCTTAAATAGATTGGTGGGGGCAAAAAAATAGTAATTTATATTTTTGTACTTTCTACTGTTTAGAGACAACACTTCAAATCTGTACTCTCATGGAACACCTTTAAACTCAGTAGATCATAAAGTAGACCTCAGTATTTTTCTAAAATGTGACATGTAAGAGAAGACATGTTTTTCACCATATTGCAATTAAAGTAGAAATTAAATTTCAATTAAAATTGCTACATTGAACTTCACCAAAATTAAAACTTTTTGCTCTTTGAAAGACTGTTTAAAAACAATAGAACTAAGCAAGGCAAGTCAGAGAATGGAAGAAAAGACTAAGAACACATATATTTCAAAGAATTTGTATCTGAAATATAAAAGAAATCGTATAACAAATAACCTAATTAAAAATAAGCAAAAGATTTGAATATATACCTCATAGAAGAAGATATTCAATTTACTAGTAAGCACATAAAAAGATGTCAGAGAAATGCAAATCAAAACTGAAATGAGATGCCACTATACGTTCATCAGAATGTCAAAAGGAGAAGTTAGTTGACAGTACCAAGTGTTAGCAAGGATGTGGTACAGCTGGAGTTCCTACATACTGCTGATAGGTATATAACAAAGAAGAGCCACCATGGAAGACTGCCAATTTTTGTAAAAAGTTAAACAAAATGACCATATGGCAACCATGCCATTTCTATACATTTCATGAAGAGAAATAAAGACATGTTCAGACTTGCACATAAATATCGACAGCAGTTTTATTTTCAAAAGTTCCAAATTTGAGCAATCTAAATGTTTTTCATAAGGTGGAAAGATAAACATAAGGTATATGTAATGGAATACTACTCAGCAATAAAAAGGGAGGATCTATTGTTGTCTTCAGCAATGTGGATGAATCTCAAAATCCTGCCAAATGAAATGTGGAAACAGGCATATATACTGAATGTTTTGTAATTTCTAAGTTCCATTAGAATTCCTTAAATGATGTTGAGCTTTTTGTTTTAACAAACTATCAACCCAGTTCATTCACAGCAAGTCTTGTTTCTTCTTCTGTGGAAGAACTCTGTTTAAGTCCAATTTCAAACACTTTTCTGTGCTGCTTTGGTTCTCTTTGTCCCTGTGCTACCCAGGCAAATCTGAGAACTGGGTGGTAATTTAAATCACCCCACCCAATAACTGCAGGCACTCATGGAACATTTTCCAGGATAGATGATATGTTTGGCTACAAGTCTCAATAAATTTAAAAGGATTAAAATCATCTAAAATATGTTCTTTGACCCCAGCAATAATAAATTAGAAATAAATAAGAGAAGTCTGGGAAATCCTCACATATTTTGAAATTAGAAGAAATTTAAAAGGAGCAGAAAGCAAAGGTTTGAATACAGAAAAGTAGAGAAAATGGGACCAAAAATTGGTTCCTTGAAAAGATCAATAAAACAGACTGACTTGACAGACCAAGCACACAAACAGACAAACAAAAGCAAACAAGGAGGTACAGATTATCAAAGGCGGGAATGAAAGAGGAGAGAGCACCACTACTGATCTTATAGAAAATGGAAGTATTAAAAAGTGATATTACCAGAAACTTTATGCCAACAAATTATATACAACCTAGATGAAATGGACAGATTCCCAGAAAGGTGCAGATTACCAAAACTGTCTCAAGTAAAGACAGAAAATCTGAACTCAAGTATAATAAGTGTAGAAATTAAGTCATCAATGAAAAATCTTCTCAATTAAAAGTCAAGATCAGGAACATATGGCTTCACAGGTCTATTACATCAAATATTTAAAAGAAAAATAATTTTAATTCTAGGAAAACAAAGTTGAGGAGAAAGGAACACTTTAGTTCTTTTTTTGAGGCTAGTATTACCCTAATGTCAACTCCAACATCCCAGGAATGCAAGGTTGGTTCAACATCAGGAAATCAATAAACATAATTCACCATATCAATAGACTTAAAGTCAAGAAACACATGATTATTTCAATAGATGCAGAAAAAGCATTTGATAAATTACAGCACCCCTTCATGCTCAAAACACTAGAAAAAATAGGGATAGTGGGAACATTCCTTAACATTGTAAAGGCCATTTATGCTAAGCCCATGGCTAATATCATTCTAAATGGTGAAAAACTGAAAGCATTCCCCCTAAAAACTGGAACAAGGCAGGGATGCCCTCTTTCACCACTTCTATTCAACATCGTCCTTGAGACTCTAGCCAGAGCAATTAGACAAACCAGAGAAATTAAAGGGATCCGAATTGGAAAAGAAGAACTCAAACTATCCCTGTTCGCTGATGACATGATTATATATTTAGAGGAACCTGGAAATTCCACCAGAAAACTCTTAGAACTCATAAGTGATTTCAGTAAAGTAGCAGGTTACAAGATCAATGCCCATAAATCCAACGCATTTTTATACATAAGTGATGAATCTTCAGAAAGAGAAATTAGGAAAACTACCCCATTCCCAATAGCCTCAAAAAAAATAAAATACTTGGGAATCAATCTCACAAAAGAGGTGAAAGACCTCTACAATGAGAACTATACAACACTAAAGAAAGAAATTAAAGAACACCTTAGAAGATGGAAAGATCTTCCATGTTCTTGGATAGGAAGAATTAATATTGTCAAAATGGCCATACTACCTAAAGTGCTATACAAATTCAATGCAATTCCAATTAAAATCCCAATGACGTACCTTACAGAAATAGAGCAGGCAATTATGAAATTCATCTGGAAGAATAAGAAACCCAGAATAGCTAAAGCAATCCTTAGCAGGAAGAGTGAAACAGGGGGTATTGCAATACCAGATCTTCAACTCTACTACAAAGCAATAGTAACAAAAACGGCATGGTATTGGTACCAAAATAGAAAGGTAGATCAATGGTACAGAATAGAGGACACGGACACAAACCCAAATAAATACAATTTTCTCATACTAGACAAAGGGGCCAAAAATATGCAATGGAGAAAAGATAGCCTCTTCAACAAATGGTGCTGGGAGAATTGGAAATCCATATGCAACAGAATGAAACTAAACCCATATCTCTCACCATGCACGAAACTAAACTCAAAATGGATTAAGGACCTCGGAATCAGACCAGAGACCCTGCAGATTATAGAAGAAAAAGTAGGTCCAAATCTTCATCTTGTTGGTCTAGGACCAGACTTCCTTAACAGGACTCCCATAGCACAAGAAATAAAAGCTAGAATCAACCACTGGGATAGATTCAAACTAAAAAGCTTTCTCTCAGCAAAGGAAACTATCAGCAATGCGAAGAAAGAGCCTACAGAGTGGGAGAATATCTTTGCCAATCATACTTCAGATAGAGCACTAATCTCCAGAATCTATAAAGAACTCAAAAAACTCTACTCCAAGAATTCAAACAGTCCAGTCAACAAATGGGCTAAGGAAATGAATAGACACTTCACAGAAGAAGATCTACAAGCAATCAACAAACATATGGAAAAATGTTCAACATCTCTAGTAATAAGAGAAATGCAAATCAAAACCACCCTAAGGTTCCATCTCACCCCAATTAGAATGGCGATTATCAAGAATACGAGCAACAACAGGTGTTGGCGAGGATGTGGGGAGAAAGGTACACTCATACACTGCTGGTGGGGCTGCAAATTAGTGCAGCCGCTATGGAAAGCAGTGTGGAGATTCCTTAGAAAACTTGGAATGGAACCACCATTTGACCCAGCTATCCCACTCCTTGGCCTATACCCAAAGGACTTAAAATCTGCATACTACAGAAATACAGCCACATCAATGTTCATAGCTGCTCAATTCACAATAGCCAGACTGTGGAACCAACCTAGATGCCCTTCAATTGATGAGTGGATAAAGAAACTGTGGTATATATATACTATGGAATATTACTCAGCCATAAAGAATGATAAAATTATGACATTTGCAGGCAAATGGATGAAATTGGAGAATATCATGCTAAGTGAGATAAGCCAATCTCAAAAAGCCAAAGGACGAATGATATCGCTAATAAGTGGAGGTTGACACATAATGGGGGGGAGGGAAGGGTTAGAGTTAGGGTTAGGGAGGGGGGCAAGTATAGAGGAAGGTACTACTGTATAGAGGGTAAAGAGGGGTGGGAGGGGTGGGGGGAAGGGAAAAAAATAACAGAATGAATCAAACAACATTGCTCTATGTAAATTTATGATTACACAAATGGTATGCCTTTACGCCATGTACAAACAGAGAAACAACATGTATCCCATTTGTTTACAATAAAAAAAAAAAAAAAAAAAAAACAAAAACAAAAGCACTTAAACAATGACATCTTTTATGCAATGTAATACATTTTTTAATTTCCTTTTTTTCTTAGTCAAGATTTTACTGACATTCTTATTAATTTTTCTAACCTAATAAAGTTTCATTTTTAATAAAAAAAAAAAAAAAAAAAAAAAAAAAAAGCAATACTGCTTGATTAATTCAAATGTGAAAAGTACATGGAGAAATTCACACATGGTCTTTGCATACTATTTAATATATTTTTCTCCATCTTAAATAGATTGGTGGGGGCAAAAAAATAGTAATTTATATTTTTGTACTTTCCACTGTTTAGAGACAACACTTCAAATCTGTACTCTCATGGAACACCTTTAAACTCAGTAGATCATAAAGTAGACCTCAGTATTTTTCTAAAATGTGACATGTAAGAGAAGACATGTTTTTCACCATATTGCAATTAAAGTAGAAATTAAATTTCAATTAAAATTGCTACATTGAACTTCACCAAAATTAAAACTTTTTGCTCTTTGAAAGACTGTTTAAAAACAATAGAACTAAGCAAGGCAAGTCAGAGAATGGAAGAAAAGACTAAGAACACATATATTTCAAAGAATTTGTATCTGAAATATAAAAGAAATCGTATAACAAATAACCTAATTAAAAATAAGCAAAAGATTTGAATATATACCTCATAGAAGAAGATATTCAATTTACTAGTAAGCACATAAAAAGATGTCAGAGAAATGCAAATCAAAACTGAAATGAGATGCCACTATACGTTCATCAGAATGTCAAAAGGAGAAGTTAGTTGACAGTACCAAGTGTTAGCAAGGATGTGGTACAGCTGGAGTTCCTACATACTGCTGATAGGTATATAACAAAGAAGAGCCACCATGGAAGACTGCCAATTTTTGTAAAAAGTTAAACAAAATGACCATATGGCAACCATGCCATTTCTATACATTTCATGAAGAGAAATAAAGACATGTTCAGACTTGCACATAAATATCGACAGCAGTTTTATTTTCAAAAGTTCCAAATTTGAGCAATCTAAATGTTTTTCATAAGGTGGAAAGATAAACATAAGGTATATGTAATGGAATACTACTCAGCAATAAAAAGGGAGGATCTATTGTTGTCTTCAGCAATGTGGATGAATCTCAAAATCCTGCCAAATGAAATGTGGAAACAGGCATATATACTGAATGTTTTGTAATTTCTAAGTTCCATTAGAATTCCTTAAATGATGTTGAGCTTTTTGTTTTAACAAACTATCAACCCAGTTCATTCACAGCAAGTCTTGTTTCTTCTTCTGTGGAAGAACTCTGTTTAAGTCCAATTTCAAACACTTTTCTGTGCTGCTTTGGTTCTCTTTGTCCCTGTGCTACCCAGGCAAATCTGAGAACTGGGTGGTAATTTAAATCACCCCACCCAATAACTGCAGGCACTCATGGAACATTTTCCAGGATAGATGATATGTTTGGCTACAAGTCTCAATAAATTTAAAAGGATTAAAATCATCTAAAATATGTTCTTTGACCCCAGCAATAATAAATTAGAAATAAATAAGAGAAGTCTGGGAAATCCTCACATATTTTGAAATTAGAAGAAATTTAAAAGGAGCAGAAAGCAAAGGTTTGAATACAGAAAAGTAGAGAAAATGGGACCAAAAATTGGTTCCTTGAAAAGATCAATAAAACAGACTGACTTGACAGACCAAGCACACAAACAGACAAACAAAAGCAAACAAGGAGGTACAGATTATCAAAGGCGGGAATGAAAGAGGAGAGAGCACCACTACTGATCTTATAGAAAATGGAAGTATTAAAAAGTGATATTACCAGAAACTTTATGCCAACAAATTATATACAACCTAGATGAAATGGACAGATTCCCAGAAAGGTGCAGATTACCAAAACTGTCTCAAGTAAAGACAGAAAATCTGAACTCAAGTATAATAAGTGTAGAAATTAAGTCATCAATGAAAAATCTTCTCAATTAAAAGTCAAGATCAGGAACATATGGCTTCACAGGTCTATTACATCAAATATTTAAAAGAAAAATAATTTTAATTCTAGGAAAACAAAGTTGAGGAGAAAGGAACACTTTAGTTCTTTTTTTGAGGCTAGTATTACCCTAATGTCAACTCCAACATCCCAGGAATGCAAGGTTGGTTCAACATCAGGAAATCAATAAACATAATTCACCATATCAATAGACTTAAAGTCAAGAAACACATGATTATTTCAATAGATGCAGAAAAAGCATTTGATAAATTACAGCACCCCTTCATGCTCAAAACACTAGAAAAAATAGGGATAGTGGGAACATTCCTTAACATTGTAAAGGCCATTTATGCTAAGCCCATGGCTAATATCATTCTAAATGGTGAAAAACTGAAAGCATTCCCCCTAAAAACTGGAACAAGGCAGGGATGCCCTCTTTCACCACTTCTATTCAACATCGTCCTTGAGACTCTAGCCAGAGCAATTAGACAAACCAGAGAAATTAAAGGGATCCGAATTGGAAAAGAAGAACTCAAACTATCCCTGTTCGCTGATGACATGATTATATATTTAGAGGAACCTGGAAATTCCACCAGAAAACTCTTAGAACTCATAAGTGATTTCAGTAAAGTAGCAGGTTACAAGATCAATGCCCATAAATCCAACGCATTTTTATACATAAGTGATGAATCTTCAGAAAGAGAAATTAGGAAAACTACCCCATTCCCAATAGCCTCAAAAAAAATAAAATACTTGGGAATCAATCTCACAAAAGAGGTGAAAGACCTCTACAATGAGAACTATACAACACTAAAGAAAGAAATTAAAGAACACCTTAGAAGATGGAAAGATCTTCCATGTTCTTGGATAGGAAGAATTAATATTGTCAAAATGGCCATACTACCTAAAGTGCTATACAGATTCAATGCAATTCCAATTAAAATCCCAATGACGTACCTTACAGAAATAGAGCAAGCAATTATGAAATTCATCTGGAAGAATAAGAAACCCAGAATAGCTAAAGCAATCCTTAGCAGGAAGAGTGAAGCAGGGGGTATTGCAATACCAGATCTTCAACTCTACTACAAAGCAATAGTAACAAAAACGGCATGGTATTGGTCCCAAAATAGAAAGGTAGATCAATGGTACAGAATAGAGGACACGGACACAAACCCAAATAAATACAATTTTCTCATACTAGACAAAGGTGCCAAAAATATGCAATGGAGAAAAGATAGCCTCTTCAACAAATGGTGCTGGGAGAATTGGAAATCCATATGCAACAGAATGAAACTAAACCCATATCTCTCACCATGCACGAAACTAAACTCAAAATGGATTAAGGACCTCGGAATCAGACCAGAGACCCTGCAGTTTATAGAAGAAAAAGTAGGTCCAGATCTTCAACATGTGGGCTTGGGACCAGATTTCCTTAACAGGACTCCCATAGCACAAGAAATAAAAGCAAGAATCAATAACTGGGATAGATTCAAACTAAAAAGCTTTCTCTCAGCAAAGGAAACTATCAGCAATGCGAAGAAAGAGCCTACAGAGTGGGAGAATATCTTTGCCAATCATACTTCAGATAGAGCACTAATCTGCAGAATCTATAAAGAACTCAAAAAACTCTACTCCAAGAATTCAAATAATCCAGTCGACAAATGGGCTAAGGAAATGAATAGACACTTCACAGAAGAAGATCTACAGGTAATCAACAAACATATGGAAAAATGTTCAACATCTCTAGTAATAAGAGAAATGCAAATCAAAACCACCCTAAGATTCCATCTCACCCCAATTAGAATGGCGATTATCAAGAATACGAGCAACAGCAGGTGTTGGCGAGGATGTGGGGAGAAAGGTACACTCATACATTGCTGGTGGGGCTGCAAATTAGTGCAGCCACTCTGGAAAGCAGTGTGGAGATTCCTTAGAAAACTTGGAATGGACCCTCCATTTGACCCAGCTATCCCACTCCTTGGCCTATACCCAAAGGACTTAAAATCAGCATACTACAGAGACACAGCCACATCAATGTTCATAGCTGCTCAATTCACAATAGCCAGACTGTGGAACCAACCTAGATGCCCTTCAATTGATGAGTGGATAAAGAAAATGTGGTATATATATACAATGGAATATTACTCAGCCATAAAGAATGATAAAATTATGGCATTTGCAGGCAAATGGATGAAATTGGAGAATATCATGCTAAGTGAGATAAGCCAATCTCAAAAAGCCAAAGGACGAATGATATCGCTAATAAGTGGAGGATGACACATAATGGGGGGGAGGGAAGGGTTAGTGTTAGGGTTAGAGTTAGGGTTAGGGAGGGGGGCAAGTATGGAGGAAGGAACTACTGTATAGAGGGTAAAGAGGGGTGGGAGGGGTGGGGGGAAGGGAAAAAATAACAGAATGAATCAAACAACATTGCTCTATGTAAATTTATGATTACACAAATGGTATGCCTTTACGCCATGTACAAACAGAGAAACAACATGTATCCCATTTGTTTACAATAAAAAAAAATAAAAGAAAGCTAAATTAATATCTGTCATGAACTTGGACTCAAAAATTCTTAATGATATTTTCATAAACTGAATCCAGCAACATATAAAAGTGATTATACATCACAACCAAGTGGGATTTATTCCAGGAACCTAAGGTTGTTTTAAAATTTGAAAATCAATTAATGTTGCATAGGATTTTAATAGAATAAAGTACAGAATCACTGGATCATCTTGGTAGAGGCAGAAAAAGCATTTGGGAAAGTTCAAAACACATAAGTTTTAAAAATACTTAGACTATTAGGACTAGGAGCAAACTCAGTATAATAAAGGATATCTATGAAAATTAATAAACAGTGTTGGAAAATTTAATACTTTTTCTCCTAAGAAGAAGTCAAAGATGTTTATTTTGCCAATTCTTTTCAGTATTGTGTTGCAGCTTCTAGCCAGTGCACCAAGGCAAAGACATTTTAAAAATAAAAAAATGGAGCATGGCAGGAGGACAAGGTTGCAGATATTACGCTCCCGTAGGTGAAAATCTGACACTATCTTTAAAAGAGAAATACTAGAGCTAGCCAGTGAATTAAACAAGTTTTTCAAAATATAAGATATATATACAGAAGTCAATAAATTAGTCACACTTCTATATATTAGCAATGGAAAATCTAAAATGAAATTAATAAGATAATTCAAAATAACATCAAAAAGAATAAAATATTTACAAATAAATTGATGAACTATTCAGAAAATGTATGTTGAAAAATTAAAAAAATTTGCTATGGAAATTTAAAAAGATCTAAATATATGGAGAGCTAGTCTTTATTCATGGATTGGCAGATACCATATTATCAAGATGGCAAGTCTCCCAAAATTGGCCTCTACGTTGAGAAGAATCCCAATGCAGTTGACAATGTTGCTTCCAACAAAAGGACACTGGAATTTGTATACAGTGGAAAATGTTCATTTATACTGGTAAATTTTTTTTAAAAAAATAAAGCAGCAGTGAGCTAGAAATTCATGAAGACCTGTGGTAGAGATTCATGAAGGCCCGAGAAAATAGGCAGTGACACACATTTCTATTGGTGATATAAAGTTGTATTCGCCTTCTGATGGATTGTTTTAACATTATTCTTATCATATACCTGCTGATTCCACTTGTAGGGCATAATTTTCTAGAAACACAAAAGTGTGAAAGATGCATTCATAAGGATGTTTATTGTGATATCATTTACTCATGATGAAGAATTAGAAAATATGCATCAAAAATTGGAAAGATGTAGAAAGTCATTATTTTTAAGTTAAGAAAAAAATTTCCAATCTGTGTGGCAGAACTGCAAGGCCCTGGAGATAATGTAGTATCAGGAATGCTTACATTAAGAGTCATACCCAATCAGAGAATGAGATGGCTACCTCAGAAGTACAGCCAGGGATGCCAGGTAGTATTTGTGGAGTTGCTTCCAGGACTAGCCTTTCATTTGGTCCACTCCTCAAGTCATTTCTGACTGTGCTGAGCTGTGCCCGGCTCATGGTCTGTATGCTGTCTCACTTCATCAAACCTGCCACACCCGATGACTTCCTCGTCTTTACCTGAAGAGTTCATGTGCTTCAGCTTTTTGGTATCATGCTTCTGTGGACTGGCTAAATGATCTGATAAAGGATCCTATGTGGTGCATGCATCTGGAATCCCCTATTGCCCCACATTCCTTGTATCTATGGCCTGTCTTTGTGAGCAGCCTTCACCAGGCCTGGTCTGAGTGCAGCTAATCCAGTCCCCTTGAAAACTAATAGTGACGACAGCTGATGAGCAGGACATTATTTTGGTTGTCTTCTGTTGAAGGAATGTACTTCAGTGGTTTCAATTACATACATTTTTGCCAAGTGCACTCAGGTTTCTGAAGTAGAGAAAGCACCCTCGGTGTGAGTGTAGTAATAAGGGATCCCTTTTATAATAGACTCCTACAGTTTCTTCATGAATCAGCCAAGTAATTCTTATAGGGAAAATTTGAACAAATGTTAAACAAAATATTAAAATATGTATATTAAAACATGGTGAATTACAAGTTCTCTGTTTGAGATTATTAGTTGATTAAGAAGTATGTATCTGATATGCTCAAATTCTAAAAGATCAATCAAAAGATTCATTATGTAGAAAACCATGTTTTTAGATTATTCTCTAGTCTGTATTTTTAGCATTTTTCCTTTTCTGCTTTTGTTTTGAACTACTTTTGTCTTCTTGCAGAAATATCTGTGTAAAAGCCAGCAGAGCTATAAGACATCTTTTTCTACTTGGAGACTGCTGGAGATAGAAGACAATGGGATTTGCATTAAAAATAAAAGCTTTGAGTTTGTTTTAGAAAAAGAATTTCTGTTTCAAAAAATGAGGCCCATGAGAGAAAATGGAACAAACTTAAACTTTTTAAAAAATTGTTTCATGCTGTTTCTTTCACTTTGAAGTTCCCTTTCTTAAAAATCTCATTTAACTTTGCTTAAAGATTAACCTAATTTTTACTTCAGTGGGATCCAGTGTAGGTGTTAGCTGTTAGCAATTAGTCATGTAAAATATCTGTATTTTAATTGTGAAGATGTATTACATTAGAGCTATTTCTATGTGTGTGTGTAATCATGTTTTAAAAAGAAACTCTGCTCTGTATTTACCTATTCTCTCTGAAACAAAAGACTGAAAAAGACAGCTATATTTTTGAAGTATTGGCAGCAATTCTAAAGTGAAAATTTTGATCTTATAAACCCATTGCACGAATGTCAGTTAACAAGTTCCTCCTGGGACTTCCACTAGAAGCCTCCCAACTTTACTAGTTTATTTTTCTCCTCTTAAAAACATATCCTAATTAAATGGTCAATATCTGACTTTAAATTCCATTCCTTTTTTCTTTAGTCTTTAGATAACATGATACCTGGAAAACCCAGTGATTTGCCTTGAAGACAAAATTCTAGTACTGTTGACTAGTGAGGTTGATTCTGCCTCTGGGCACAGTTGAAACTGGTTGGCAAGTTTTTGCATTCTTAAAGATTTTAAGTTTAGTTCATCATCGTATTATTACTGTTGAATTAATGAAAAAAATTCTCAATTTACAAAGTAGGAATAATGCTGTCTTATTATGTATAGTTGAATAAGAGACTTAAAGTAAAACAATGATTATACAGGCTTTTTTAATGACATACCTTTGTCCTGTTGTCCTTTGGGGCCCAAGCTGGCTCATGTTATTTTTAAAAAAAATTTTTAGACTAGTTTTGAGATAATGACACCCAATATAAATGGAAACATTTTCTCTCACTTTTTATAATATTGGAGAAATGTCTTTTAAATATTGTCTTTAGGCAAGATAGGTAAAATTTTAGAATCTATTTCAATGTTTAAATAGAGGCTGCTGTAACATTTTGCTTCTGTAACAGAAAACCACAGACTAGGTAATTTATAAAGACAAAATATTTATTTGGCTAACATTTTCAGAAGCAGTGATGTCTATGAGCACAGCATTTGGCATTTAGTGAAGGTCTTTGTGCTGTCATAACGTGGTGGGTGGGCCCACGAGAATATGTGAGACAGAAGAATCTGGCCAACCTCATCCTTTTATCAGAAAGCCTCTCCTTCAATAGCTAATTCATTTTGGCAATAATGACATTAATCCACTCGTGAGTGTAGAACCCTTGTGATCTAATCACCTTTTAAACTGGTCCACCTCTTAATACTGTTATAATAGCAATTAAATTTCAACATGAGTTTTGGAAGGGACATTCAGAGCATGGCAGAGGTCATTGTGATAATTAATCAATTTAAACAACACCATCCAAAGAAAATCTCTAAGTATTTGACTTTGAAAAATAAACACAAAACAAATAATTAAAAGAAATCTTTAATCTTGAAGTACTTCATTGAATAAATGAAATTTTTCCTTATTGATATTCATCTATGAATAATCTTTTTCAAAAGCAAAATAAGCAAAGAAAGAAAAATCTACTAAGAATCTCAAACTAGAAAATGTCCTTCTTTCTTCATTTTGTGATTTGCAAAAGTATTAACATTCTTATTTTTACTACCTTGACAGTTACTAAGCTATTGACTGGTCAAAGATTCAGCAGACTTGATTTTTAATTTCATTTATTTATAAAAAATTTAAGACTACTTGTTTCATATTGCTGTTGTAGACTCTGAGGATATGGAGATAATTTGCAGACATGTTTGTGGCTCGTATGTTAGACCAGTATATAAAGATGGGTGATTATAGTAGATGTTGTAACGTGTGGAGTAGATCAGTTATTAAGAGAACACAGATAGGAACTTGTAGAAGACCAGTGAATTATGCCTTTGTCTGCAATTATGACACTTTTGTGTGGCTATGAATTTATTAAATGTTTACTTGTTAAAATGTTATTGGCTATAAATTTAGTAACATCACTAAATATAAGTTCAGATACACAAATGACTTGGGAGGAATAATTAATGGGTATATTAAGTCCATTATTTTGCTTCATTTAGGTGGACCCTCCTATGGTGCTAGTGAAGTATAATGTATTTACATTTATAGGAATGTTTCTACTTTTCACATCTCTTCCATTCCATGCCAGTGTTTTCCCAGGCTAACCTGTATACAAAACAGGTTGTGTTTCTTAAATCAGTTAAAGATCTTTGGGGCCTGAGGGTGGCTCAGTGGTAGAGCATGAACTTCACATACCCCAACCCTGGATTCAGTCCCAAGTGCCAACATGCAAACAAGCAAAGAAATGATATCACCCACAGATGAGCTACAGATATAATCAATTAATGTGTTAGTTTATTTTCTGTGTTGAGAACATTAGTTTTTAGCCAGATCTTTAGCCACGCACAGAAATAATTGTTTTCTGGCTCTCTGCCATTTGTCACTATCTTGCTAGCCTGCCTTGTCTATTTCTACTTTTGTATTTATATATCTATATATCTTATCTGTGTGTGTGTGTGTGTGTGCGTGCGCGCGCACATATGAAAATATTTGGAGGATTACTTCTTACAATTAATCTAAATAAGTATTAAGTTTAACAAAGTGTTCTGAATTGTATATTTGTATACAGTACGTAATTGTATGATATTGTTAATGTCAAATTTCTTAGACTATGACAACACAAGGAACTTTACTGGTGACTATATTTGATCGAGATTGCCAGATGGTCATCCATTATACATTCCTTCTTTCTCCCAGAACCCTGATTTTATTTAGGGCAACAAGAGACATAGGCTTTAACTATAGGCTCTTACCTTGCAGTTAGAGCTAGACATTTAATGTAATTCTAGGGAATGAGATGCAAACAGGATAATTAATTTGCTTTTGGCAGGAACTTGCAGAAAAGAAAAATAAAAAACTCAAGTCCTCTAACACATGTCCTTTGCCCTTTACCCTTTGCCCTTTTCTTCCCAGATGTTCACAACTGCAGCAGGCATTTTGCAACAATTAGAGGAAGGTTGAATTGCAGCAACCTCAACCCTGAAATCTTTGAGCTTCTGATTCAGCAGCTTCCTTTTGAAAAACACAGGATCTGCAGCATGCTGTTAATGCTATGGATCTTTGAGTTTTGTTTTGCATGTCTCAAAAAGTAATAGATGAGATACCATAGCACGAGGAGCTGAAGCCCTTTCTTGGCTGTCTCAGATTGCTTCTTTAAACCCTGAGTGTTCACAGAAATGCATCCAGTTCCTTTTCTGCTCCTAATTTGGCCACCAAGTTTCATTCTTAGATTCTAATTCTTTTGAAGCCACAGTTATACCATAAACGAGTTTGCTTGCCTTTTTTTTTTTAAACTTGAAGTTGAATGGAATTTAGAATGATATATAAGAAGCAGAATCTTTTGTGTCTATAGCAACTAAGAGCTGTGTTTCTAAACAAACTTTATGAGTTTTATTTTTCCAATATTTACTAACTCCTCGAAGGACAATGGAGTGGGGTTTGGCATTTTCGGTCAGTGTTATGTAAAGTGACATGTATTTCATTTTTGTATAATAGCAATTGTTATTTTAATTTTTCTTAATATTCAGGTTTCTAAAGGCCTTTTTATGTTTTAAATAATTTTTTAATTTTGGTTACAAAAGATAATTCTTTGAGTATATAAAGCTCTTAATTTTTATTTCAAATAGTAAATCTTGTAAAATTTATTATTTTTTATATGTTATCTGTGGTGAAGAACCAAAAATCTATTTTATATGAAGTTGTGTCTTAAAAATATTAAGTAGACTAAGTCTATTCTTCTTAATTTCTTTTGTCTTTTTCTTCCCTTTTGTTTGTTCTTCCATTCATCCTTATGCTATCCTTAAGATTTTTTAGACTCAAGATAATCTTAATCTTTATTTTTATAGTCACATCATATATATATATATATATATATACGCTGTACAATGTGATATTTTGATATGTATACCACGTGGATGATGAAAATAGGCTAATCAATATATTCATCACCTCACCTTTTTTTGTGGTGAGACATTTAAAATTCACTCTCTTACCAATTTTGAAATATACATTATTAGCTATTGTTTCCATACAATGCGATCAATCTCTAGAACTTATTCCTCTTACCCAAACTGATATTTTATACCCTTTGGACAGTGCCCCTCTGTTCCTTCCCCCTGCTCTTCTGTAGTCTCTGCTGATCACCATTGTACTCTTTATTTCTGTGGGTTTACTTTTTTAGAATGCACCTCTAAAATGAGGTCATGCAGTTTTTGTCTTTCTGTGCCTGGTTGATTTAATGTAGTGTCCTTGTTTTAGTCAGCTTTTTTGCTTCTGTGACCAAAAGATCTGACCAGATCAATTTTATTTTCAAATTTATTTGAAAAGTTTATTTGAGAGCTCACGGTTTCAGAGTTCTTAGTCCATAGAAGGATGGCTCCATTCCTTGAGGCTCCAGGTGTGGCTGAACATCATGGTAGTGGTGGAGGGAAGTAGCTCACATGGTGGTCAGGAAGCAGAGAGGGAGTCCACTGGCCAGATACAAATATATAACCAAAGCCACGCCCCAATTCCCACCTCCTCTAGCCACACTCCACCACTTCAGTTACCACTCAGTTAATCCCTATCAGGGGAGTAAATCACTGATTGGGTTAAGACTCTTAAAACCCAGTCATGTCTCCTCTGAAGCTTCCTGCAGTGTCTCACGTGTGAGAGATCCTCTTGGGGTCCTCCAGGTTCATCCATGTTGTTGCAAATGACAGAATTTCCTTCTTTTAAAGGCAGAACAGTATTCCATTGTGTATATAAACCACTTTTATTTGCCCATTTATCCACTGAGAGATATTGGGGAGAGTCCATATCTTGGCTATTGTGAATGATGTTCACTAGCCTGGGAGTGCAGACCTCTCTTCACCATATTGGTTTCAGTGCCTTTGTATATATACCCAGTAGTGGGATTGTTGGAGCTGTTAGTTCTGTTTTAGTTCTTTAAGAAAAGTCCTCCATCCTGTTTTCTGTGATGTCTGTGTTGATTCACTTTCCTGCTCACACTGCGCGAAGGTCTCTTTTCCTCCACGTTCTCACCAGCACTTGCCTTTCCTCTTTTGGGATCTGTCATCATCCCAGCAGGTGTGAGATGGTAGTTCTTTGTCATTCAATTTGCATTTTCATAATGATTGGTTACATTGAATGTTTTTAATGAACCTGTTGGGTATTTTAATGTTTTCTTTTGAGAAATGTCTGTAAAGTCATTTGTCCATTGTTTGATGATCGGGTCATTTGTTTTCTTGTAATTGAGTTGTTTGGAGTTTCTTTTACATATATTGGATATTGACCCCTTTATCAGATATATGATTTGCAAATATTTTCTCCCATTCTGTAGGTCAACTCTTTACTCTGTTGATTGTTTCTCTTTATGTGCAGAAACTTTGTTAGACATAATCCCATTTTTCTTATTGCTTTTGTTGCCTGTGCTTTTATTGTCATGTCCAATTTGCCAAGACCCATGTTGACAAACTTTCTTGGTATGTCTTCTCCTTTAGGTTTACTGTTTATGTTCTTATATTTAATTCTTTCATCCATTTTGAATGAATTTTCATGCATGGTCTGAGATAAGGACCCAGTTTTACTCTTTTGCAGGACAGCCAGTTTTACTAACAACATTTATTGAGGAAATTGTCCTTTCCTCATTGTGTGATGTTGGCACCTTTATGGAAAATCAATTGACTATAAGTGTGGGGGTTTATTTCAGTATTCTCTATCTTATTCCATTGATCAGCGTATCTGCTTTGCTGCCAATATCATGCTGTCTTGGTTAGTGTATATTTGGATGTCAGGTAGTATGACGACTTTAGCTTTATTCTTTTTGTTCAAGATCACATTGGCTATTTGGGTCTTTTATGGTATCATAAAAATTTTAGGATTGATTAATCTGTTTCTGGAAAAATGACATTGGAATTTTGATAGGGATTTCATTGAATCTGGATTGTTTTGTTAGTATGGTGCCATTGTTTAGATATGAGGTGTCCCCCAAAAGCTTCTGGTAATGCAAGAATATTCAGAGGTGAAAAGATTAGATTATCAGTTCATCCTAGTGGGAATGAACTGCCTGGGTGGTAACTGTGAGCAGGTGGGGTACTACTTGGGGAGATAGATTACTGGGGGTGTGCCCAGAAGGGTGCATCTTCTTTGTGGCCCCCTTCCTCCCTTTCTTTCTCTCTCTTTCCCTTCCCACCCCCTCTCTGATTCCTGACCCCACCATGAGCAACTTTCCTTCCCTGGGCCCTTCCCCCATGATGTGCTGCCTCACCTTGGGCTCAGAGCAGTGGCGTCAGCAGTCTATGGACAGAGCCTCTGATACCGTGAGCTCCTAATAAACTTTCCCCTCTTCAGTTGTCCTTGTTAGTCACAGCAGTGCAAAAGCTGACAAAAATATATGGACATTTTAACAATATTAATCCTTCCAATCTAAAAAAACGAGACATCTTTCTATCTAATCATTTCCCTCATTTTCTTTCACTAGTGTTTCAATTTTCAGTATACATGTGTTTTATACATGTTATTATTGGTCTATTCAGATTTTCTATTTCTTCATGATTCATTATCGGTAGGTTGTATGTATCTAGAAATTTATCACTTTCTTATAGGTTATCTAATTTTTTGGCATATAATTGTTTACAATAGTTGCTATGATTCTTTATATTTCTTTGGTATAAATTGTAATGTTACCTTTTTAATTATTGTTTCTGTTCCCCTTAGTTTGGAATTTGTCAGTCTTCTCAAAAAAACTGACAGTTTTGCTTATGTAGTTTTGCTATTGTTTTTTCTCATCTCTAGTTTTTTTCTGCTTTGATATTTGTTAGTTTCTTCCTTCTGCAACTTTGGGCTTAGTTTTTTCTTTTTCTAATTCCTTGAGGCATACCATTAGGTTGTTTATTTAAAACCTTTCCTTTTTATTATAGCATGCATTTATTGCTGTAAATTTCCCTTTAGAGTTACCTTTCCTCCATACCATAAGTTTTAGTATCATCGTTTCCATTTTATTTGTCAATAGATATTTTATATCACTTTTGACTTCTTTCATTCATTGGTTATTCAGGAGTGTGTTGCTTAATTTCCACATATTTGAGAATTTTCCAAGATTTTTCTTATTATATATTTGTAGTTTCATACTATTGTGATTGAATAAGAAAATTTGTACAATTTCCAGAATACTGCAGTGAAACATGCATACCAATGTTTATAGCAGTGTAATTCACAATAGCTAAGTTATGGAACCAGCTTAGTTATCCCTTGGATAAAGAAAATATAGTATTTGTACACAATGGAGTTTTTACTCAGCCATAAAGAAGAAAGAAATTATGTCATTTTCTGGTAAAGGGAAGGAACTGGAGAACATTCTGAGTGAAATAAACCAGACTCAGAAAGTCAGAAGTTGAGTGTTTTTCTCTCATATATGAAAGCTAACAAGAAATAAGAAATCATTTTAAAAAGGGGACTCTCGTGAAAATAGAAGGGAGAACAGTGGAGTAGATGAAGTAGATTGAGAGAGAGGAAGGAGGGATGAGGAAGGGAAAGAACTGTGGAGTGAAATTGAACTGTTCTGTGCATGTACAAATACATTACAGCAAATTCTGTTTTATGTATAACTAATGTGCCAATTGAAAAATGAATTAATAGAAAGAAGACCAATCAAATAAGGGAAGGGAATTGGGGGAAGGAGGAAGGAGGTAGTAATAGGGATCGAAAAGGAACAAATTATGTTCTGTTCATTTATACGTATGTCAAAATGAACCCAACAATTATGTATAATTAAATGCACTAATAAAAAAGAAAATCTAAATGACTTCAGTTCCATTAGATTTGTTAGAATTTGTTTTATAGTCTAACATATGATCTATTTTGGAGAATGTTCCATACGCACTTGAGAATAACTTGTATTATGTTGCTATTGAATGCAGTGTTCTAGTAGGTCCATTTGGTCTAAAGTGAAATTCAAGTCCAATGTTTTCTTATTGATTTTCTTTCTAGATGATCTGTCCATTGCTTCAAGTGATCTCTTGACGTCCTGTACCATTATTGTATTACAGTCTACTTCTCACTTCAGATCTATTAGTATTTATTTTACATATTTAAGTGCTCTTACATTAAGTGCATATGTAGTTACAATTGTTGTATTCTTTGATGAATTGACCTCTTTAACACTATATAGTGATTTTCTTTGGCTCTTTTTACTTAAATCCTATTTTGTCTGATGTAATTATGGGTACCTTTACTCTTTTGGTTTCCATTTGCATGGAATATCTTTTTTATCCCTTCACTTTCAGTCCATATTCTTAAATGTAAAGTGAGCCTCTTATAAGATTCATATAGCTTTTTAAAAAATTGATTCAGCCACTCTGATTTTTTGCAGTACTTGGGGCTGTAGGTTTGCACAACCATACTCAGCCTCTGACTTTTGAGTGAGAATTTAGTCTATTTTCTTTGAGAGTAAAAACAAACTTAATATTTTATTTAACTTTGTATTACAGCAGTAAAATTTCTAAAATGAACATGCTTAACATCCAATTTTACTATTTTTTGACTTAGCATAAAAAGGGAAAGAAGATTACAGCCTACTTGTAAATAAGTTTACAACGAAAATACTCTTCTTCTTTTGCAAACATAAATAACAGATTATAGCCGATCAAGAACAATAGAAATATTTAACCAAGACAATCTTTGTAACTAATGTTAATAGTAAACAATATTTAAATCTGAAGAAAAATCATTTCTCAGATAATTACACTTCTCCAAGGAAATAATTTCAGACATTTCATCCATTTTTATACCAACAGTAATCAGGAGAAGTTAAGACAGTAGCAATCATATCTAAGATTATTACAAATAATTTCAGCCTCAACAATAATTAGATATCCCATGTTCTGAAGCCTTCTTATACTTCTGAATGTCAACCTGGGTAGCTTTTAAAATACTGAGGAGATTCTGAATAACGTTTTTGTTATTTTCATAATGGAAGAGAAATTAAATTTACTGCTAAGAATCATCTGAAAAGAGATAGGAAACAAAATAACCAATCTAATATTAGTGTTTCCAGATTACCTTTAAGAAGGCCAAAAAGGTAACAAATGTTCCAAATACTGGTTTTATGTTTAAATAAAAATTTCACATAAATTTTCACTTTAGTATATAGAACAATCCCTCAAATTTTATTTATAAAACTGATAAGAGTAGGTTAAAATATCAAGTCGATGGTGAAGACTGTATAGATGTTATAATAAATTGTATAAATGAAAATTATCTGAAGATTTAAATAAGTCCAGTAAGATGTTATTTTTACTCTTAAGAATAGTTAAGAACAGTTAGGGTTAGGGTTAGGGAGGGGGGCAAAAATGGAGGAAGGAAGGACTGTATAGAGGGAAAAGAGGGGTGGGGGGGAAGGGAAAAATAACAGAATGAATCAAACAACATTACCCTATGTAAATTTATGATTACACAAATGGTATGCCTTTACTCCATGTACAAACAGAAAAACAAGGTGTATCCCATTTGTTTACAATTAAAAAAAACCTGAAAAAAAAGAATAGTTAAGAACAATCTTTTACTTGAGAAAGATTAGAAAATAAAGATAAGCAAAACGACTTTAAAAGTGATGTGATGTGTCTTTATCTCCTAACTTTCCCAGTACACACAAGGTCATAGAGACCTTTTCTACACTAGTAATGGTAAGAGTAGCAGCAGCAACAGCAGCAACTAGGATTCTTAGGGTAGTCTTGCTTAATTTACATAATATATATGGGTATAATATTTTTATAGAACTGTATTTTCACAGAAATCATGTTCTTCCTCTTTAATAGCAAATTATATTGAAAACATAGACTTTTTATTCCAAGGGAAAACTTCATCCACCATGAGCAGTGGCTACCTGATCAAAGTTCCTTGTAAAGTCAGGATGACAGAGGTGGGCAAAGACCACAATAAAACTATTTTGAAGGAAAAACGATCTGCAACTGATAAAACTAGATTGAACTTAATATACGATTCCTGGTTCTCAGTAACCTTGTTTGAATGAAGCTGATCCCTTCATGTTAAGTTTCAGTTCCTATCTTTCATCAATGGTTAAACTTTACAAAGTATGTAGAATGTTTTGATCATTTTTTTGAGATCTGTGCTCCTTATTTAGTATATCAGAAGTCTACTTGACAATGCTCTTATTTATTACCAGGCAAGGTTTGAATTTTACTTCGCTGAACAATCCTTTAGAGAACAAGGTGGTAGACACAAACTGATCAAGTTCTCACCCCACACCTCCAAGAATACTGAAAAAGATCTGCAGATCTTTTTTGGTACAGGAGGGACCTCTTTTATCTTCTTGTGGTAAAGTTTAAGATTTTCCTGCTATTTCATCTAAGGTGAATCAATCAGCATGTGGTCATTAGTAGCTAGAGTACATCTAACATCTCTTCAAACTGGAAAAGTCGACCATGCAGCTACCACATGTTCGGGTCTCATTCTCTCTCCTTGTGTCTGTCTCTCTTCCTTTCTCTCTCTCTCTCTCAACTCTCACTCCAGGCAAAGGGATGCCTTTCCCATTATTGTGCTGTCGGTTCGCCTGCTTTCTTAGTCTATTTTATATTCTAGGTAACTATTGATAGGCAAGAACTTGTTGCTATCATTGTGTAATATTTTTTTTCTGGCTATTCTGTAGATTCTTTCTCCCTCTCTTTCTCTCTCCCTTTGTGGTTTGATGATTTTCTGCAGTGATAAACACTGAATTCTTTCTTTTTGGGTTTTACTCAATGACTATGGGCTTCTGCTTTGTGGTTGCCATAAGGAGTAACAAATAAAACATAATCAGCTGTTTAAGCTGATATTAGTTCTGATCACACATAAAAGCACTTCACTTTTATTCTCCCCTTCTACTCCATTTCTTTTTTCGATGTCACAATTTACTTCTTTTTTCTATTTTGTACCCCTTAACAATTATGTAGTTAAGGTCATTTTTAATAGCTTTGTCTTTTAACCTTCATACAGGAGATACAATTGCTTTACATGCCACCATCATAGTACTGGACAATTTTGAATCTAACATGTATCTTTTATACCAATGAGCTTTGTACTTTGCTATGCTTTGTGTTATTGATTAGCAGCCTTTTCTTTAAGCTTAAAAAACTCCTTTTAGAAATTCCTATAAGACAGACCTAGTGGTGCTGAATTTCTCTAACTTTTTGTTCTTCTGGAAATATTTTATTTATCTCTAATTTCTGAAGGACAGTTTTCCAGGTAAAGTATTCTTGGTTAATAGTTTTTATTCTTTCTCACTTCAAATATTACATCTCACTCTGTCCTGGCCTGCAATGTTTCTGCTAAGAATTTAGCTGATAGCCACAATGAGACCTCCTTGTGATATTAATCTTATCTCTTCCAGTTTTCAGAATTGTCTTTGATTTTTGATAGTTTGATTTGATGTATCTCAAATTGATGTGAATTTCTCATTGGGTTGAATTTGTTTAGAGATATCAGAGTTACCCGTATCTGGATATTGGCATCTTTCCCTAGATGTCTGAAGTCTTCAGCCATTGTTTTCTGAAATATCATTTGCAACCTTTTTCTTTCTCTTATTCTTGAATTCCTGTTGTGCAAAAGTTAGGTTTCTCAGTGGTGTAACGTAATTCTCAGAGGGTTTCTCCATTCTTTTTCGTTTTTCTTCTCTGACCAGATGTTTTCAAATGTCCTGTCTTTGAACTCACTGATGGCTTCTTCTACTTAATTGAGTCTGATGGTCAGGCTTTCTGTTGAATTTTTTATTTCAGTTATTATATTCTTTATTATAGGATTTCTGTTTTTAAAAATTGTTTCTTTCAAACTTACCATTTTGTGTGTTGTTTTCAAATACATTTAATTTTTATCCAGCCATATTTTCTGGTAGTTCCATGAACTTGCTTAAGAGGATTATTGTGAATTCTTTGCTAGTCATTTAAGAGATTACTATTTCTTTGGATTCCAAAATAGGAATTTTGTTAGTTTCTTTTGATGGTATCATATATCCCTGATTCTTTGTGTCCCTTATGTCCTTGCCTTGGTGTTCACGCATTTGAAGAAGCAGCCACACTTTCTAGCCTCTGTGTGTGTGTTCTTGGGAAGATATAGACCTTCACTCTTAAGTCTATCCCGGGATTCTGGGTGGGCTATCTGGTAGTGACTGCTACCAGGCAGACCTTGCTGTTGGTTTCTCTAGTTAGGCTGGTTCTCTGCCTGTGCTCTGAGGTTAGGTAGGCTGTTGGCTGTGTCCTACAGGCCAGTGAGACCACTAGTTGGACTCTGTGGTCAGGTACAGTGACTGTTGGGCTCTTCAGTCACTTCTGATCAGGTAGTGTTGTAGGCTGCATTTCTTGGTAAGGCAGTACTAGTGCTTGGAATCTGTAGTTGTACAGGGCTGCAGGCTGTATTCCTGAGGCCGGGAAAGGTTTCTGGAGTTGCTTAGCTCGGCTCAGCTGCTTGGCATGGGCAGAGCCAGAGGCCAAGCTTCACTGTCATGTGCAGTCATGGGCCTGCCTCCTCTGACTGGGCTTCAACACTGGGTAGGGTCACTGCTTGACCACCAGGGTCAGGTGGGGTTAGATCCTCTGCTGCAGATGTGTGAGAACATGGGTTTGCTTTATGGCCTGGGGAACGCAGAGCTCCTAGGTTGAACATTATCGTTCCTCCGCTGCCCACGTTTGGTGAATCCAGACATAGCCTTAAAAATTAACTGCCTGAGGAAAGAATGGAGTGGTGTATCAGGTAGAGTGAAGAGCAAAATATGGTAGAACCAAGATCAGTCAGGCTTGTTTGGGAAATGCCAGTGATGCTGGCTTGTGGATTGCTGAGGACAGGTTAAGGAGCTGAGTATTTTCAGGGTTATGATCCTTGATATTTACAAAGAAATACTTGGATATTTGATAATCATATTTGATTTTCAGAGTTATGATACTTAATATTTACAAAGAAACATATTGTTATAATCTAGGTGCTCCAAACTTCACAGTAAGAATCAGAAATTGCAATGTGGTATTTGTTAGGTAGCAATAGTGAGTGGTAGGATGCATTTTGTTCTCATACAGTGAAACTGGTTACTTGTCATTGAATATCTTTGTTCTTAGAAGCTTAATCATATTTGAATAAATGTATTTGAATTTCCAAAATGTGACAATGAAAAGCTGTGGAGGAAATACTTTTCTTGGTTCATTTTCTGTAATATTCATGTTTTCACTAATCTTAATGCTTACCAAAGGGTAACCTGAAAGATGGCATTGTGTACAAGTGGAAAAGAACAAGTAGCTCACGGACCAGTGAAGCAGAATAATAAGGAATATAAAGTAGCCTATGATAGAATGGTTGTCACATTAACTTAAAATTGCCTCAGAAAAAAAGTGTTTTCCCAAATCGTACCCAAATGTGCAGGGGTAGAAGGACAGGCTGCAGTGCTGTGAAGAAATGGTGCTATGTTGATGTCATTGACATGGAGAGCTTATTTGTTACCGGTTATAAAAACCTCTTTCTTTTACTTATGCTATTTCATTTATGTTATTTTGTCACAAAGAATTTGGTGCTAAAGGTTGAAATTTGTGCATTCAGCAAATCTTGAACTAACTCGAGTATGCTGTCTTTTTTTTGTTTTTTTCCTTCATTTGATTCTTATTCATTGAATTCCTGTGTGTACCAGGCATTGTGCTTAGTGGTTGGGATACATACTGAACCTGGGCTACATTACAGTGGGGAAGATGGACATTGAAAACAACCCTAAAGAAGAAGCGAACCTGAAGGTGATATATTCTGTGGGGCAAAAGAACACCAAAGCTGGAAATGGGGACTACGTGAACTGGGGGGCAAGGGGAGCCACAACAGAGTTAAAAATGGGGTGTCTGGGAGGCCTCAGTATAAAGGTAACATTTGAGCAAAACCTTCAAACCTGGAGAAAGAAACCAGGTGGATACCTGGGGGAAAGCTTCTAGGCCCTATGAGGAGAGCAAGGAGGCAGGCAGGTTAGCTGGTGGAGGTGGTGGTGGGATAGTGTTGGAGGAGAGACCGGGAGTGGTAACTGGCCCTGGATCTTGGGAGGCCCAAGATGTGATGGAGTCCTTGACTCCTACTGTTTTTTTTTTTTTTTTAATAATGGCTTTGTTGAGGTACAGTTCACATGCCAACAATTTGCTCATAAGTGTACAGTTCAGTGGTTTTTAATGTAGTCATGAAGTTGGGCAACCATCAGCACAATCAATTTTAGAACATTTTCATCTCCCCAGAAAGAAAGTATGGACATCCTCCTACCCTCAACTCCCCCATCACACCCTAGGAAATCAGTAGTCTTCTTTTTCTGTTTCTATGGATTTGCCCATCCTGGAAATTTACTATAAAGGGAATAATGTAATATGTGGTCTTCTATGATACTTAACCTAAAATTGCTTTCAGGGTTCACATGTTGTAACATGTCTTATAACTGAATAATAATCCATTGAATATACTATATTTATCAACTTATAGACTTGGTTTGTTTCCTCTTTAAGTCCTCTAAGAATAATATTGTATGAACATTTGTATGTTAATTTTTGTGTGTGGTTGTATGTCTTCATTTCTTCAGCGGGACTGGAATTTTTAGGTCACATGGTAACTCTGTGAGGAATTGCCAGACCATCTTCCTGTTTGCCTGTGTCATGTCACTTTACATTCCCAGCAGTAGTGTTGCAGTTTCCGATTTCTCCACTTCTTTACCAGTAATGCTTGTCATTGTCTTTTAGATTATAGCTATTCTAGTGGGTGTGAAGTGGTTTGTCATTCTTGTTTTAATTTTGCATTTGCCTAATGATAATGATTTGATCATCTTTTCATACCTTTTTTTGCCATTTGTATATCTTCTTTGGAGAAATGTCTATTTAGATCCTTTGCTCACTTTGAAACTGTGTTAATTGTCCATTTATGATCAAGTTGTTAGTCTTTATATATTCAGAAATAGTTTCACCCATTAAGCATTGTATCCCTTGGTATGCTTAATACAATCATGTTGAATAAAATTTAAGTACTCATGATTATATTTCCATTATACTGTTGTTATATTAGAATATAGTCAGCTATATACCAGTTTTAATTTCCTCCTTTAATCATTAAACTGTATTAAAATAAATTAATGTTTCATTGTTTTTACCATTTGATTAAATTGATTAATCATTACAATTGATGTGATGTTTAAGATCTATCATTTTAATGAATGAATAAATTTTTTAAAGTATGGATTACAATTGTTTCTTTAAACAGTGTTAAACTTGATTTTTTAATTTTATAGATGGAGAAGGTAGAAGCAGATCTCATTAGATCCAAGTCTCTACGTGAGAAACAGTCCACGGAGTTTTTATGGCAACTGGAGGATGTCAAACAAAGATACGAGCAGCAGGTTGGTTGTTCATTTTGATGATACCATTTAATTATTAAAAAAAATTTTTTTTAAATGTTTTATTTTTACAGACTTTTTAACACACATATGATCTATCTTTTAAACCTTTACATCACAAAATTTCAGAATGAAATGTTACTGAGCTTTTATTGCTCATGTTTGAAATATTAAAGTAATATTTGTTTTAATAAAATTCAGAAAAAGAATTTTAACACTCCACTGAAGCTTGTTCTTAAAGTCTGCTAATCTGAATGTTTAATTGAAACATGTATGTGATTCTTGAATTCTGATCCTGTCGGACCATTAGTCTGACATTTTCATTTACTCAAGAGGGGGTGTCGGGCACCTGCTCTTCCTGGGTACTGCGACAGCACTGAGGAGAGCAGGGCGGAGGGACAAGTCTCCTTTCCTCGCAGAGCTCCCACTTTGGTAGGTAGTCAGACTTGAAGAAAAGAGGGTGCCCTCACAAGCGGAGCACACGGAGCATGGCAGGGAACACAGCTCTGGGCACGTGGTCATGGAAGCCCTGACTCTTTTGCTGAGTCCGAAAACTAGGAAGGGGCAGCTGGTGCTCTCAGGAGGAATGGTATTCCTGGGAGGGATCAGCAAATTCAGAGGTCCTCAGAAGAGAAACTGGGAGTATTTGGGGCACAAAAATAGCAACTTGAGACCGGGCTAGAGGATGCAGGCAGAAAGGCGTGGTCTGTAGGTCTGTGGGAGCACTGGGCGATGGCTCTGACCACACGGAAGGAGGTTACATCTTCTCCTCAGGCCTCTGCCTCTTAAAAAACAATTAAAAAACATTATTTTCTTTTAAATACATTCCTGTTTATTCCCATAATACTTATGTAGCTATTAATTTTTACTTGTGTAATTTGTCTTGTTTCCTTAACATCTGGAAAAACATTAATTAGCTTAGTCACTCAGGTTAAGAAAATTTTTTCTAAAGATTATATTTGAACCTTTTAAATCTCAAATGGGAATAATTTTTTACATTATTATATTTAACCCCCATTAAGCAGGTACTATATCAAAAACTAATTAATCCCTTGTGACTGCTGAATTTTATTTTTTCTGCTAATTGACAGCAATTAGTGGCTCACTTGAATTCAGTAAGAAGGAAGTCTGATCTGATATGTGTCCTCGGGGTTGATGTTGTTTTAATCCTAAAATGTTGGTAAAAATATCTGACTTGAGCTACTTGCTTAGGGATGGTGTAATGGCAAAGTAGTTACAAAGAGAAGATCTCGTGGTTTAGTCCTTCTTATCAGCTTTTCCGCCATCCTGCTCTGTTTGGTGTAGTCCAGTCATGCCCAGCTTGTGTTCAGCTCTCATCAAACGTTACATGACCTTTCAACCCACTCCAGTCTCTTCTTTAAAATGACAGCATCTACCATCTCCTTATCTTGCACACTTGGTTCTTGTATTATTTATAAATGTATCCATGCTGCTTTTATCTGGAAAGCATACTCTAAAAGAGAGCAGAAACTTTCTCTTACATTTCCTTCAACTTTTATTACATTGTTTCTGTGATTGAGTTCAAAACAGAAACAGTTCATTGCTGTTGAATTGATTTCACTTTTGATCAACAGATATCTAGTACCTTTATGTTAGAAGTTAGGTTTGATGTTCTTAATGTGATCATCAGTGAAAGTATCACTACTTATCACCTCTGGGTGTGTGTGGTTTGGGGCTTATATGAGTTTATATTTTTAATCCTCGGTAGTAAAAAGATTTTCTCGAGGTCACAAGTTAAATAGTGTAAAACTTAAGGCTGATCCAATTTCTGATCCCTCTGGTATTCTTTCCTTCTTGCCAAATAGTCTATGTGACATTTCTCTGATACCTTAAGAAAGATTTAAAAACTTATTAAAGATTTTTAAAAGTAGCAAAAAACTATATGTGTAGAAGATGTATCCAATTTTATAACTCTTCTTTGGTTGCTTTAAAATTACTTTATTATAGTAAGTATGAAGGTTGCCACAAAAGAAAACAGCAAGACACTAGAACTGAAGGAAAATGAAAACACTGGTCTGGCAAGGCCGCTCACTGGTAGAGTGGATGCTTAGGATGTGTGAAGCTCCGGCTTCAGTCCCCAGTGCTCCCAAAAACTAGATCAAAAAGAAGAAAGAAAATGAAAACATGACATCAAAACTCATGAGGTGTAGAAAAAGTAGTGTTTTGGGGGAAACTTAAAGCATTGTATGCGGTTGTTAAAAAATAAAAAAGGTGTCAAATGGTACAGGTGTCTATCTTAGGAAACTAGAAAAAGATGAGCATCTTAAACCCCCAAAAAGCAGAGGGAAGAAAACAAATAAAGAGCAAAATTCACTGAAATAGAACACAGAATGCAAGAGAAGTAAGTAGTGTTATTATGCTCATTCACCACTGAGGAAATCGAGGCCCCAAGAATGTTAAGTCCTTGCCCAGGGTCACTATGCATACTGATTGCTAACACGATTCAGACCCCAGCTTCCCAATTCTTGAGTCCCTGCTCACAGCTGCTGTGCTAGGTTGCTTTTAACTTCATGAAAAACAAAGTTGAGGAAATCTCCCAGAAATTGAGAAAAAGGCAGAGAGACAGAACAGGAAGAGACTAGGCCAGTCACCTGGGAAGATGAACAGATCCATCTTTGGAGAAGTCCAAGGGAGAACACAGAACAAAGAGGAAAGAAGTTTCTTAAAGAAAAAACACAAGAAATTTTCAGAGTTGAAGGAGAAGAGATCCAATAAATATATCTCTGTGGCTCTTAGAGGACCAGAGACAAAGGGATAATCCTAAACATAGACATGGCAAACTGGCTGGTTTCAGACCAGTCGAGCCTCAAACTTCTTTTTGTTTGGCCAACCCAGCGTTTCTGAAACCAGTTTTTGGATGAGTTGTCAGAGTTTAAAATACATATGATTTTATGTAAAAACACACATTTCAGACTTGTTCTACAACCTTAGTAAATCTGATGATTATAGGCCATACTATCCTGTGGCAGCTATCAACTGGAGTTAGGACACTGGGCCAGTAAAGAAGGAAATACAGTCTTAACAAAATAAGGCTCCACTTTGAACAGTATGCATAATCATAATAGTTGACGTTCATTGGTGCTCAGCATTCAGAACTAGCTTATGTTTACAGAACAGAGCATAAATATGATCCACCTTGCTGTTCTAACAGTAAAGGATGATGTGCCATGTGTAATTGGAATTGGAAGAAAGGGAAGGAAGTGGCGGGGGAAAGCACTAAGGTGTTGTGTCATGAAGTGGGGATTTGAGCTGCTGCCCATGTAATGAAATGAGACATGGAGATTTTAGTATGTTCTCTCAACTCAGGTCACCAACTGAGGAAGTGAGAGGAGCAACACAACTATCCAGAGTGGAAGACGGAGCGAGGGAGTGTGAATGGGCTAAAGTCCCATTTATTAGAGTAGAAAGCCTAAACACTGTCTACATTTGGTGAATAAAGAAAGAGCTGTATAAACTGATTGCAATGGCACATGTCTGTAATCCCTGTGACTCGGGAGGCTGAAGGATCACAAGTTGGAGGACAGCCTTGCAACTTAGCAAAACCCTGTCCCAAAATAAAAAATAAAAAGGGCTGGGAATGTCGCTCAGTGGTTAAATTCCTAGTACGAAAAAAAGGGGAGGGGACAAAAAAAAGCAATAGAGCTGTGCAGTATATTATGTATACGTGTAGGAAACAAAAATGTTTAAAAAAGTTGCTGCCACTACAGGAGTGGATGGGAATACATACATACATTACTGATTTTAAAATTTAATTCATATAGTCTTCAATTCAAAAAATTTATTTCTTGGAATCTATCCTGTGGAAATATTTATATGTGTGCAAAAATATATATGTGCACATATGTTTGTGGAGGATTATTTGGAATAATGAAAAGAAGTTGAAAATAGAACAAATGATTAAACGAGTCACACTGAGTCCATACTGTGGAATAGTATGTACTTATTAAAGAAGATTGATTTGATCTGTGTGTGCCAACATATGCAGACTTCTAAAATGTATTGATAAGGGGAGTAAGGCACATCTTGTAACACTTTGTATATTATGATCTCATTTATGTAAAATTAAAGCACATGTGTCCATATCATGTAGTTCAATATGTAAATTCATTGCACAAATCTAGAAGATTGCACATGTCTGTGGAATGGGCATGGAATTATACATTGGGTGTGACAAATTGAGACTTTCATTTTGTGCTCTAAAGTTTTTTACTTGAAATTTCCCAACAATTATGTGCCATACCTTACTTAGATAATTAAAACATATTAAAGTTGCAAATGCTAAGGAACAACAGAATAAAGTAAATATAGGTTATATTTTACTTTATCACATTTTAATTGGGTATTAAATTTGGATTAATGAAGTTAGAAAATAAATTCAAATGACATAAATGTAAAATAATCAAATGATGAAAAGTCAAGAAGATAGAGAAGATAGATTATTTTCAAAGATGCCAAAGACTGGGGAGCTTTGCAAAATCCAGTCAAATGGAGTTATTTTATCAGATTCTTTTTTAAAAATTATGCACAAATGAAGTAGTTAATTCTGGATTAATGTGATGGCACCTGGAAGTCATTTTGATATATGCTGACTCATTAATATGTAATTCTACTGAAATATGCTTTGTCTAAAGAGCTGAAGAATGTTTTCTACAAAGTTAATACAAAGAGAGGTTGCTTGGGAAAGTGGCTTTAGAAAGTAGATATAGAAAATTATACTCAGAAATGGAGCCTGCTATTGGGGAGTGAAAAGGAAAAAGAAATAGTTAATAAGTAACCCAGTATAAGTTAGAATATTAAGGAAGTGCAAGGAGTGTTCCTTATCGTTATGTTGTAATTACAAGGCATACTTGAAGCAATGTTGGGATTAAAAGCAGTGTCAGCAGCACTAACCAAACAAGAACAATGGTAGCTTCTCTAAGGAGACTGATGAAGAAGAGGAGAGAGGAAAACAAAATTTAAAATTGTGCAGCACAAATACTAATCAGATGATATTGTATGATAGGGCACAGGGTTAAATACTTCTCTTTGAGAGTTTTAAGTCTGCTGTTTTCATTTTGATGATAATTGTATAGATGACAAATTTATATTCAGAAGTAGCCAAGTGATTTCAGTGCCTTGTTTACATTTATGTTTTATTTTGTCAAAAATGTATTTGACTAAATAAAAATTACTTTGTTTAAAAATGTAAAATAATATTTACAGCAAATATGTTAGGCAAAGTGACTCTGATTATTCTTTTATTTTTTTATTTTTTTGGTACCAGGGATTAAATCCAGGGGTGCTTTTTAACCACTGAGTCACATTTCCAGCCCTTTTTTATTTTTATTTAGAGAAGGGGAGTTGCTAAATGCCTTACTAAGTTGCTGAGACTGGCTTTGAACTCTTGATCCTTCTGCCTCAGCCTCCCAAGTCACTGGGATTACAGGTATGCACCACCATACCTGGCAGCTTTGATTATTAAAATAATAAATTTATAATAAGTACAATTAGCAGATAACTAATTAGCATAAATCATAATAAAATCATTAATGTTCCAACAAATGACCTGGCAAAGGAAAGAAATACACATGAAATTAATTGAATGAAACCACATAGAAACTTCTTGAATGTTGGTATTAACAAAAATGAATGCCAGATAGTATTGGCACAAAAACAGACATGAAGACCAATGGAACAGAAGACATAGAAACAAACCCACATAAATTCAGTTATCTCATACTAGACAAAGGTGCCATAAACACATATTGGACAAAAGATAGCCTCTTCAACAAATGGTGCTGGGAAAACTGGAAATCCATGTCATAAAATGAAAATAGATCCCATATCTCACCCTGCCCAAAACTCAACTGTAGGTAAATCAAGGAACTAGGCATTAAACCAGAGACCCAGCGCCTACTAGAAGAAAAAGTAGGTCCAAATCTTTATCACGTTGGCTTAGGAACCGAATTCCTCGACGAGACTCCTAAAGAGCAAGAATCAATAAATGGGATGGTATCTTCACAGCAAAGGAAACAATCAAAAGCATGGGGAGAGAGCCTACAGAATGGGAGAAATTCTTTGCTCTGAGAGCATTAATACCCAGGATATATAACTTCACACCAAAATACCCATGCTTATTAAATGATCCATTTAATAATTTGAAAACAACCTAGGTGCACTTCAACAGATGAATGGACAAAGAAAATGTGGTACATATACACAATGGAATATAACATAGCCATAAAGAAGAATGAAATTATGGTATTTGCCAGTAAATGGATAGAGCTGGAGAGTATTATGCTAAGTGAAATAAGTCGATCCTGAAAATCCAATGGCTGAGTGTTCTCTCTGATATGTGGATGCTGACTCACAATTGGGTGGGGTAAAGAAGGGTGGAATAGAAGTTCATTGGGTCAGACACAGAAGAACAAAGGGGCGGGAAGGCTGATGGGAGTAGGAAAGACAGTAGAATTAATTGGATGTAACTTTCCTATGTTCACATATGACTACATGACCAGTGTAACATCATGTACAACCACAGGAATGGCATCCTAATTAGAATGTGTCATACTCCATGTATGTGTGATATGTCCAAATACACTCTATTGTCATGTATATCTAGAAAAAATGATTTCTTAAAAAAATGCATGCCAGGCGTAGTAGCACACACCAGCAATCCCAGCGACTCGAGAGACTGAGGCAGAAGGGGATCACAAGTTCAAAGCCAGCCTCAGCAACTTAGTGAGGCCCTAAGCAACTTAGCAAGACCCTATCTCAAAAATAAATAAATAAATACATTAGAATAAAATTTTATTAGAATGAAATTTTTAAAAAGGGCTGGGGACATAGCTCAGTGGTAAGGCACCCCTGGATTCAATTCCAGTACCCCCCACAAAATAAATAATTAAAAATTTACATATATCAAAATGAACCTCACAATTATGTATAACTATAATGTACTTATAAAAATTTTGAAAACACTTAATAAGGAAAATTGGTGAATTCTTTAAAGAAATGATACTATTAACAGAAGCCATTAACTATTGCATCAATTTTTCTGTGTTTTTACACACACAAAAAAAGAAATGATACAAGGGTAAATTCTGATAGGAATTATATGAAATCAGACAGGGATATCTCAGGTTGATGCATTTTTATTTTTCCTGCAGCTATACAGTCCTGTTCATTTGAATCAATGCTGAGAATGAATATTTCAGCCTACAACTCACCAAGGAAAGGTAGAGGCAGGAGTATGAGCTAGTGCATTTTAGGAGAATTTTTATTGATATAATAAATTAACTTTTTACTTAATCTTTTTTTAATTACTTTTTTTTCAGCAGAAAATTTTATTAACTGGAACAACATTTCCCCTCACTATTCCAAAATTTTAATATTTTTACTGTGAAAGTTGATCATGAGAAATGATGGGCATAAAAGTAGAGATCTCTGCTCTGTAGGATAACTACATAAAACATGAAATCAGTTAAATTAAACCTGTCCTTTGAACAGGGTGGCCAGGCTGGTAATGACCAAGGATTAAGTAAAGTGTCTGTTCTTCATGGAGCCATCCTTCCTATGGGGAAATATGCCTTTGTATTGATACCTTTTTTTGCTGATGTGATAATTCAAAAGACCACTTTTGAATGATTCAAGTTCAGAGGTGTAGTTTATATATAAGATAACAAAAATCAGTTTCTGAAGATTCAAACAGGCTGGTGTTAGGTAGCTTACATTTTTTGAGGTTGAATATGGAATTCAATGCTTTGGATTAGAAAATCAGCCTCTAAAGCAGGTGGCCGGCAGGAAAGACAGGTGCAGAGGTAAGGAGGAGTACAGTGCAGGGGACAGTGGACAAGAGAGGTGGTGGACATGGCCCTAATCTGGTGTTCACGTTGGAAGTCACATAAGGAAAAAGTCAATTCTCGCAACCATGTTTTAAACAGGATACTGACAAACTTGAACATACAGTGGAGAATTTCCAAAATATAGCAAAGTCTGGAACCACGACAGAGCATTTAAAGAAAAAGCTGCTTTGCAGGAGGAGAGAAGCCTCAGGACAATTGGGTCTCATTAAATGTAAGATCTGTGTTTCCAGAGGATATGCGGCTCGGCCTGTGGTGATCCTAACAGCCAGTGGTTCTTGGGACCTGCTCTGGGCAAGGCCTGCTCTCCATGTGTGCCCTGTGTTCGGCACTTCCCACCTTCTGAGCTCTCCAGAGAGTCGGGTACCAGGACTTCTTCCCATCTTCCAGGTGTGGAAGCTGAAGCACATCCAGTTACGTAACTGGCCGGGGGTCCCGCATTGTTAACAGGCAGCAGAGTCAGACCTGAACCTGAGCCACGCTCACAACTTCCACTCTATACACACTCCCTTGGTGTTGCAGGGTAGAAATTGAACCCATGTGTAGGTGGTACTATGAGGAATGTTTTGAGTTGCTTCAAAGTGGTACTTCCTACAGAACTACTTATCTGCACAGGGATTTGTCTTGAAAGAAAGTGTGCTGCCCACCGTGAGCATGTTGAAGTGTGTGTTGGAGCACTGTGGAAGGAGGCTCTGCTGTCGCGGGGGCTGTTCCTCCACCCAGGTCCCTTCCAGATTCTGTGACTTTCTGCTCATTTTCTGTATTAGACTCTGTGCCCCTCCCTTGACAGGTGTGGACTTCTCTGGTTCCACCACTGACCCTTTCCTTTAAACCTGCCTAACTGGGTTTCCTCCTATCAGGACTTCTGCCTGCTTTCTCAGTTGCTATTTAGAAACTTTTAAAAGTTAAAAATTTGAAGGTTAAGATCATAACATTCCCCCCAGGAGGGGATTTAGGTGCTGATCACCCAGAGTCCTGCTTCTCACACTGGGGGAAGGCGACCCCTGCGGTGGGGAGCAAATGGGGTGCATGGAGGCTGCACATGCGCTTCCTGGAGTGTTCTATGGTCCCTTGGTTATTTTGTGGGAAAGCAAGTAGTTTTACCAGTGAGGTAACAGTCATATTAAAACAAACACACTTTCCTGTTTTGTAAAATGCAAAGTTCTCATGAATTTTTAAGATAGGACATTTCAAAGAAATGTCCAGCTTGCCGAGGCTGCTTCAGGCTTGGCCCTCTGATCCCCCGGCGGGGGGGTTGCTATTCATTTTCACTGCTGCTAGGGGTACTCTGGTGAAGTTTTAGAAGCTCTTATCCAGTCTAATCTGCACATTTTATAATGAGCAAATTGACATTCAGAGGAAATGAATGACTGTGCCTTCTGGGCCTCAGTTTCCTTCTTCAGTTTTAAATTTTGAGCCCCTCCCATATAGAAAGCATCATGCCAGGAACTGTAATGGAAGTGGAAAAAAGCAAAATGGTATTTTAAAATATCTTAGCCAAAATGCAGGCATAAAGTGTACAGATGTGGAAAGCAAAACATCAAACGCATGGGATAAATACTCACACAAATATCCTGTAAAGCCTAAGCTTTCATCAAGATTTCCTGTTTCTTTCCTGTATAACCCATTGGAACAAAAAGACAATTCTAATTGTCTTTTCACAAACCTCATTCATGTTGGAAACAAACAACCAAGCAGGCATGCTGGGATTTCCTGAACTATGGAATTTGGTTCTTGGCAATCCTGTCATATGGTTCTTTAATCTTATACTTTGTATCTTCTTTTAAAGCCTTTAAAGACGAATGGAGTTCAGCAGATAAACAAGTGGTCAAATTCTTCAGAAATAATAAATGCTTATTGTCAGTGAATATAAAGAACTCTCCAGGACCAGCCTCTTACAAGCCACCAAGCCACTGTTATTTGAAACAAAAATATTTTGGTAGCAAAGACAGTGAAAAAGACAAAACAGCAATTAGGCAAGATAAGCAAGTGGGAAATTTTAAATTAAGATCAGTTGGGATGTTCAGAAAGCAGACAGCCTGGGATTTCCAGTCCTTTCATTTGTAAATGGATCCCTAAAGTGAAGCTATTTTGTCTACCCTGGAAAAGCAGAGGCAGAAAGCAAGTGGCAGGGACTTGGGGTCTTGGGCAGGTGGAGCGCACCTGAGGGACCCTCTCCACAGGTGGAGGTGCTGGCCAGAGAGGAGGGGCAGAGGCTCCTGCTTTGGCTGGTGGTAAGAGAGGACAGAGGCACTGCCCTGGGAGGTGAGAGGGCTCAGATTACTGAAGGGTTTTCCTTGTGAAACAGGAGGCGAGCTCATTTGCTAAGACAGAGAGGAGAGCGGAGGGAAGTGGAAATGGTGGGCAGCTGTTTGGGTGGTCACAATACTGATCCGACTAGAAAGACTCAGGAGCATTCTCGTTGCCATTGAAGCCGGGGTGTGGTTGATGCCCATGCATTTGCAAGTCTCCTAAATCTCTTCAAAATGGATTTTCACGTGATTTATTTCTAAGCATGTATAATTTATGCCACTTTTATTCGCTTTGGCATGTTCTTGCCCACCTCGTCCTACTCTTTTTAAGTCTTTTTGCTTGGCTTTCCTTTTCCAATTTGTAATAAATAACTTTTGAGCCCCAGCTACAAATCAGCCATGTTGCTCCTCAGTGGTGGTCAGGCTCCCGTTAGGTGGTTATTTTCTTTTGATAACCACCTAATTCAGGGAACTCAGCTGTGCCGCCAGTCACATTTGGCTCCTCTAGGCCACAGGCTGGGGACCCAGGCAGTGAAGCCGTGGAGCCTGGCGTCACAGGACAGGTGTTGACAAGGAGGAAAGGGCAGTTGAGGTCAGGAAGAAGCTCTGTTCTTTTCGGCCTGAGATTTTTCTTACTGAGGCTAACACAATTGGCACATTGACCTAGGCTGGGAATTAGGGCGCAAAGATGAGGCCCTAATTCCAGTTCTTTTCAGCAACGGTAGTATGAAGTGTGTTTACTTTCAGAGATATAGCATTTGAAATTTTTTTGGACAGCTATATGGCAAACTCATTATTCCCTTTATGTAAAATATACATTAAAAATATAAAATAGACATAATGCCTTCTTAGTCACTGATTAGCTTAGTTTATAGAGCAACTACTTTGTGCTAAACACTGTTCTTAGGAGATGATGGCAAACAAGCTCTCTCTCTTAAAATGTAAGGTGAGGTAATGATAATGCTATGAAGAAAATAAAGCTAGGAGTTTTTCAGTGAAGGGGCTGTTCCGCATAAGATTGCTGTTTTATATAAGGTGTTAGTTTGGTTCAGTCATTCAGTGGAGGACTCTGCTGCAGCCTGATACTCGAGCTACGACCTGAAGAGAACAGAGGAAGCCACCCACACCCCTGAGGCCGAGGAGAGAGCACCCCCGGCAGAGTCGGGAGCAGCACAGCAGCCACGCCGTAGAGCCAAGCTCAGGCAGGGAGATGTTGGAGTGCTGCGGGCCGTGGTGGGAGTTTGGGTCTCGCTGAGTGTGATGGGAAGTCACTGGGCACTTCAGCAAGCTCATTCTGCTGCTGTGTGGAGCATTAGTGGTGTGGAGACGAGGAGAAGCAGGGAAGCTGGTTTGGAGGTGACTCCAGGGGTCAGGCAAGACACTGTCGGGCTGGGACTAAGCTGGGTGTGGTGGGTGATAGCAGGCTGCCAGATTTGGGGTACATTTTGCAGGCCTCATTTGTCAGCAGATGTGAAATTGAGTGTGAGGCAGAGAGGAAGCTCAGATGAGACTTAGAAGTTTTCCAGCTGAGCAACCAGGTGAATGCTGATGACAGACCCCGAGACATAAATAAAGAAGAAGGAAGTCCCTGGACTGAGCCAGAGTCACACCAGAGTTAGAGGTGGGAGGAGGTGGAGGAAGCAGCAAAAGAGACTGAGAAGGAGCAGCCTATGTGGTACAAGGCAAAACTGAGAAGGTGCGATTTCAGGTGGGCCTCATGCCATAAGTGTTGCTGGAAGAAGAGGAACCATCTGTCTTAGGTGTTGTGAAAATGGGAATTTAGGTAGGGACTGAGACCTGACCTTTGGCTTTGGCCACCTTGACAAGACCAGTTTCAGTAGAATGTGAGCTTTCGCCTGAATGCTGTGGGTGGAGAGAGAGTGGGCTGGGAGTAACCTGTTTGAGGAAATCTTGAAGTAAAGGGGAGCAGAGAAATGGGGTGGTCGCTAGAGGAGTAGCTGGGAAAAACTTTTCAAGGGGAAGTTTTCAAAATGTGTTTCAGTCAGCTGTTTCTTTGCTGTGACTCAATGATCTGATCAGCACAATTGTAGAGGAGGAAAGGTTTGTTTGAGGGCTCGTGATTTCAGAGGTCTTAGTTAATAGAAGGCGGACTCCATTCCTCAGGGCTTGAGGTGAGGCGGAACATCATGGCGAAAGAGCGTGACAGAGGGAAGCAGCTTGCGTCATCAGGAAGCAGACAGGGAGAGAGAGACTCCACTCTCCAGATACAAAGTTCATACCCCATAACCAGCCCCAGTTCCCACCTCCTCCAGCCACACCCCACCAGTTCAGTTACCACTCGGTTAACCCCTACCAGGGGATTACATCATCGATTGAGTTAAGACTCTTACAACCCAATCATTTCTCCTCTGAACCTTCTTGCATGTCTCACACGTGAGCTTTTGGGGGCTTCCTCACATCCAAACATCACAGTGAGATACAGTAAAAACGTGTTTGTTAATGAGAACGATCCAACAGATGGGATTGCTGATGCAGAGGGATGGGGTAATTGTGAGACACACATGCTGACTTTGGCAAGAGGGGATAGAATCCAGCTGAGGTGGCAGCAAAGCCAGCAGCCATCAAGCTGTGGGACTGGCAGGGCCAGTGCAGGGAGACAAGTCAGTTTGGTGCTGAGGAAAATGAAGCAGCTCTCTTCCGATTTCTTCTGATTCTTTGATTATTCGTGGATGCCACATTGTTCCACTCAAAATGATGAACAGTTACAAAACCTAAATGTGTTAGGTGAAGGGGCAGTTTGTAAGCTGGTCGACCCGTTTGTCTTTCTAAATTCCATCCTACCTGACAACTTGGATGATTACTATATTTTATGTTCATTCAATAGCAGTGAAGTACTAGGTTAAGACAAATGCCCATTTCATTAAGAACTGAATGTGTCTTAGAGAAACAACATAAAATAAGTTAAAATATGTGGTTAAGACATGTTTCCCCCCACCACCACCATTTGAATTCCGTCTATCAAGATGGATTCTTATTTCCCAGGTTGTGTGGTTTGAATTGGCTGTCATTAAACCATTAGAAAAAAAAAAAAAAAAGCACATGATTATCCAAAGCCTTCCAGAGTGTCAACTGATATCTGGTAGATACAAACACAGAAAATTATAGCTAATTTTCAGAAAGTTTTAGAAACTGAGAAGTTATTGTCACTCGTTACCGCCAGGTGCCTTCTGAAGTATTCTGAAGTGCTAAATGGGAATGCTGGTCTTGGGTAGCTCTTGCTACCAGCCAGGCTTCCCTCAGCACCCGCGTCATCACTAGTGCCCCCAGGCTTTGGCTCACAGTGCATGGTGAGCTTCGGGGACTTTAGCAGCCATTTGTCCCTGGCTCTTGATGGTTGACTTGAGAGAAAGAGGATAAAGAAGCAGTATATGCTGGCATACCCGTACCATCTCTAATAGCAGTGATCAAAGCAATGTTAAACTTTTAAATAAAGAACACTTGAACCGTTGATTGGACAGAGTTCCTGAATGGCTCTTTTCCTTTTGTATCAAACATCAAATCCTGGGGCTACCTGGGCACCCACAGATGATACATTTTATTTCTATTCTTGATACACTCATTGCTTTTTACTAATTTTTTTATTTATTTATTTTTTTGTGGTACTGGGGATCGAACTCAGGGCCTTGTGCTTGTGAGGCAAGCACTCTACCAGCTGAGCTATCTCCCCAGCCCTTTACTAATTTTTTTTACCTGTTTCAATTAAGATGTTGGTCAGAAAGTCAGACTGTATTACAATATTTTCTATGCTAAGATGTGTTTTTACTATGACTTCAAAGACCCAGAGCAGTATGTATCCTAAAGTTTACCTTTAAGGGAGTCTTTATTTCTCAGGTAATACATGTTCACTAACATATTTTACATCATACAGCTGCAACTAAAAGTTTCTAAGATCTTTTTTAAGGGTGTGAGATCAGTTTAGTGAAACAGTGCTAACCTTACTAGAGACTCTGTGTCATTGGAGCTGAATTTCTGGAGCTTTAGAGAGTTAGGAACTTACTTTGACATTTCAGGTATGCTCTTTTGCATGTGCAAATTGCTCAGAGACATAACTGAATAATGTTAGGTCTCTGTCTCATTAAATGAAAAATACCTGGGCTTGATGTACCTGTTTCTTAGCATGGATCTTAATTCCATAAGTCTTATCAACTAAATAAAAGTAATGCTAAATTTGACAGCCAAGAAAGAAAAGTTTTCCATAGAGAACCCTTAACTAGGATATGGGATAGTATTGAAGTATTACCTGGAAAGCCCTACAAATAGAACCCTTTTTGATGACTGATATTTTAAAGCAGGTTGTCTCTTGAACTATTAATTGGATGATCAATATAATTTTGATAAAATTCATAGTGTTTGAACTGTTATTTACCATGATTTATTAATTGATACTGAGGATTGAACCCAGGGGTGCTGTACCACTAGGCTACACCCCCAGAACTTTTTTTTTTTTGAAACACGGTCTCCTTAAGTTACTAAGACTGGCCCCAAACTTGGGATCCTCCTGCCTTAGCCTCCCAGTTCTCTGGGGTTACAGGTGAGCACCGCCACTCCCAGCTCATCTCTTTATTTTTAAAAAGTGTAGCCCATTTACAATAGTTTGTGATTTTCTTAGGTAATGGTCTCCACTGCCACTCCAGTCACTTGATCTGAGTGGAAGTAGATACTGGAACTGCCTTGGCATAGTGTTGAGAAAAAAATCAAATGTACCAGAAACGTGACAAGATGAGGGTGGTTTTGTCACTTTAGACCAGAGAACTCACTCCATCGGAGGGCCTAGAGTACTACCTTCAGTAGAGTACTGAGGTGCACGCTGCTGCTGGAGACACTGACACCACTGAGCAGTTGCATGGTAGAAGCATCCTCTGTGTTCCAGGGATGGTGGTATGAGATGCTGCTTTGGACCTTTCATCAGGATGGCAGGGTTCCACGGAGCAGACCCCATGTGGGGCACTCACTGTATGCTGGAAGGCAGGAGTGTTGCTGTCACTGCTTCGAGGCTAGCCTGGCTACCAGGGTGTCTTGCACTGTAGGGATCTGAGGTGACAGTGAGCAGGGTGTGGTGTTCTGGGAGAAGGTGGCCAGGCAGCCAGTGAGAGTACAAGTCGGCTGGAACTAGGTCAAGACCAAGTCCAGAGCTGGCCAGTGTGCTTTACATTGTGTACCACCTCAGGCGAAAACCATGGTCTTTTACGAGTGTTTAGATCTAAGTCAGTTCATAAACCCAGGCCCTTTTGTTTGAAGGGAGTCTGCATCCCTTGTTAAAGACCCAAGTCAGACCCCCACAAGGAACTGTGCCCCAAAAGGGAGCTGATGCCCTTTGACATGGTAACTGCACACAAAGAAGAAAGCACACATTCTGCCCACGTCTTATCTTCCAAAAATGACTATTGTTGATAATACTCCTAGTGAAATTATTACAGAGACATAAGGATAAGTAAATACAGAGACAAAAACAATTTTCTTAGAAACAGGACCATGCATGCTACATTTGCCATTTTATTATAATGTTTAATTTCAAAACTAGTTATATGTGATGGTAGAATGCATTTATGTACTTTGATATCATACATAAATGGGGTATAATTTCTCATTTTCCTAATTGTACTTGTTGTAGAATTATTGCTCCCTGTCGGGCAACAAGGTCCGATGTACCTCCTCAGGGCCTGCCTGAGGAGAATACGGGCTGAGCAGGATGATGAGTGTCAGTGGCAAAGGAAACACACCAGAGCTGGGAGGTCTGTCAGCGCACAAGGCACAGCAGGAATCTTGTTTATTGAGGAAATCACAGAGCTTTTATGTAGGGTGGGGGCTAGGTGGGAACCTTCAGCTTAAAGGTCAGTAAGGCATGGGAGGCTCATGCAGGTGAGAGTCCCATAGGACTACATGACAAGCACAAGCTGATCACGTTCGCGGAACTGTTGTTAACCAATCCCTGACGGTGGTCCGATTTATCGTCATTAACTATTGAAACCGCCATTGAGGCCTTGATCTTGCTCACTCGCCAGGGAGTAAGGAGTCAGCCTGAGTTAGTTAACGTGTTATTAGTCCCATCATAGAATCACATATATGTACATAAGGTAATGATGTCTGTTTCATTCTACTATCCTTCTTATTCCTATGCTCCCTCCCCTCCTTCACTCCCCTCTACCTAATCTAAAGTAACTCTCTTCTTCCCTATGCCCCCCCGCCCCTTATTGTGAATTAGTATCTGCATATCACATAAAACATTTGGCCTTTGGTTTTTTGGGGTTGGCTTAATTTTCCTACCACGATAGTTCAGCTCCATCCATTTACTGGCAAATGATATATATCCTCTATCTTTTAACAATTTACTAATGCCCTATTCCAGAGTTTGCTCTGTGTATTAGAGGGTGATTTCTTTCTTTTCTTTCTTTCTTTCTTTCTTTCTTTTTTTTTTTTTTTTGATGGGAACTCCACAGATGCCTGTGTTTTGTCAGAGAGAATCAGCCCAAATTTTTTACTTTCTCAGTTTTATTCATCTCTGGCCTACAGCCATTTTTACTTGACACAAGTGCTCTCCTCATCCCCCATCTAGGCAGAAGAAGGAGATGTGGACAGTATATCCTCAGTCCATTTCTCTCTAAAATTGGAGTATTTAAAAATATCGCTTAGAATTATTTCAAGTCACGAGTTCTACTTCTGCAGCACGGGGTTAAAATAAGTTGTCTCACCAAGTGATGTTATGATTTTTTTTTTTTTTTTTTGCTACCCCTTTTGAATTGAAATTTATGGTCAAGATATTATTTAAAAATGTTCAAGCCATATTTGCTGACACTATATTCACCATTAAACAGTGAGCAGGTCTTAAAATATAGATTCCAAGACTCCCAGAAACTTGGTAGTCTCTTAGCTGCATCTTTATCTTCCTGAGCACCTGAATGTGCTCCTGTTCTTGGGCACTTACTTGAAACATCTGTTGGAATGAGGATATTACCATCAGCTCTAAAATGATTCTAGTCTGTGATGGAAGACTGTGTTCTCAGAGACTTCAGAACTTCAAAACTTCACTGTTGAATTTAGGTTCAGAATGTATTAGAGTCACCATTAACTCTATAGACATTATTATTGGTTCACCCAAAGTACCTAGTAATCCAAGGTAAAGAAGATATACTACTTCCTTAAACTCTGAGATGTGCCCACAAGGAAGGGACCAAACTGGATGGTCTGAAGGACTCTTTTAACATTTGCTTACTTGGAAGGGGACAGGGACCAGTAAAACTTTAATTTTTAACACAGACTTACTTAGTGATGGTCTTAGTGGTTATGAATACCATTATCAAGATAGTCCAAGAATATTGGGGTTTTCCTCTGGACTCTACCTTTTATCTAGAAAAGACACCCTGGCAGAAGATGATGACAACAAGAAAACCTAGACTGAGACCAGAAAGGGCTCATAAGATCTGGAAGTTAGCCATGCAGTGTTGGACTAAGCAGATAAACCTCAACTATCTCACTTAAAAGACTTTAACAACCTTGAGATTTACTCATTAAGAAGAATCAATGGGCAACAGGCCCTGGCAAAATAACAAACTTATGAACTTAATAACTTATGAATATCTGTCTTTAGAGTTGAAAGTCTGTTTTAACAATTTCATTTTTTTATAGTTTTTTAATAAAATGAATAAACAAATTTGAACATGGGCAAGATCATTGTCCAATCTATAAGAACAATCAAGTTACTCAAATTAGAATGGTACTGTGGAAGTGCATTATTACTAGATCCTAAAATGATACGGCATCATTATAATGATTGTACATCTAGTCCTAATCATGTGTCTTGGGAGGGGGTATTCTGCAATTTTTCTGCTGTAATTATAGGTTATTTGGTAATTGTAAAATATTTGGCTTTTTTATCCATTTTAAGTCATATTCATTTTTTCCATTTTTTGAGACTTCTAAAGATCTCAGCTTAACTCTCCACCTTCAGAATTACACACACAAATGATTTTGGCTAAAGTTTATGATTTTATTATAATGACACTTGATAGTATAACACTGAGTGGAAATAATAATGTGTCCAAGAACTAAAAATATTCCAACTCAATAATTCATATCCTCAGCTGCTTGAAAAAGTGCTTGCTGTAATAATAATACCATTTTAATTTGTCTTGTGTTGGGATTAATGTTGTAGTTATATGAGTTGTATGTCTCAAAGAATAAAACACATTATTTTAAATAATCAAAGAAAACTGTACTACTTGGCATAATCTGTGCTTGAAGAAAATTTTTATACTATATTTTTCTTATATTGCCAACAGAATAATATGGGAGGAAAACCTAAATTTTAAACAAGTTCATGAGAAAACACCATCAGTCTCAGAGGCAAAATACATTTTTCCATATTATTTGTACATTATTTTTGTTCTGATAAGTGTATATGTTCAAGAGTTAGCATTCTTTTCTCCTAAATAGTACAACAATAGTATAATACAACTATAATGGTTAGAAATTTATTGTTAATTTTCCAACTCTCTAAGTCACAATAATAAAACATTTAGAAACCTGTTTTAAAGCACATTTAATTTGTGTTTTGATTCTTGATTTGCAGTTAGGAGATGAGATTTTCAAATTTCAAAAGAAAATAACTTCTGATATTTAGTGCAGCATGCATGCCTGGAGAAATGAATGCTATAGCTTTAAGATAAGGTAGTCTGGTGATTCATTGCAGGAAACAAGATCGATTTGGAGCAGGCTCCTACTGTTAGCTTTTTTGAAGATGGATTCTCACGCCGAAAATAACACAACATATTCTAGATAACAGCAGTTTTTCCCCCTGAAATCCACCAAAACTGAAGAAAAATCCAAGTGACTGTTCTTAGCAGCTGTGTGGCCTGGAGTTCACTGGGGAAGCTGGCTTCCTGCAGTCCCCTATTCATCACCTGCTTCAAAGACAGCCTGGCTGGCTATAGTTTGCAGGCCAGGTAGGGTGCCATTGTGCACAGGCTGGGAGGATTAATATCAAAGCTGCGGCAACCAGGCCCTTGGTCTCGGGCTGCCATTCAGTCTAGCAGGGAGAGGCTAAGACTGGCCAAGGTCACAGTCTCCAGTGTGGAGTGGACTGGGAAAGGATCTTGAGAATAGAATGCTTTTTATGAAATCATGGGGCAAGCTTGCAGCACAGCAGGTGCTCTTCTGGAAGACATAACATGTGTTTATAGTGCTGTACCGTGGCTGACAACGAGATAATAGAGCTTCGAAATTTATCATTTTATTTTTAAAAAGACAACTGTATATACAATAATCCAGATGCGTATATAGCTTAGATCTTTTATTTGAAAATCATAAAGAAAACTGGCTGATTTAATTGCTGCTTTTTATATCTATGTATTTAACAAAAAGCAAAGCGTACTGATTATTAACCGTTTACAACCATTGCTGATCAGTAATACTGGAATATTGGGGAGGAAATACCTAGCCTTCAACATAATTTTTTTTTCAATGTTCAGACATTCATGTCAACAGATTGCAAAAGGATTTCTTGAATATGCCCAACAGTCTTGAATATTAGGAGCTTTGGATAAAATCCCCCCCCCCCCACCAGATTGAGGGTATTTCAAGGGTGAGGTAATAATGACGCAAAAATAAAATTTTCAACTTGGACAAATTAGAGAAAAATTAAGCTGTCCATGAGTTGTCATGACGACAAGGATGTTCTGTTGATGAACTGTCCTCCTCATTGTCCAATCAGATAGTAGAGCTGAAGCTGGAGCATGAACAGGAGAAGACGCACCTATTACAGCAGCATAACGCGGAGAAGGGTAGCCTAGTCCGAGACCATGAACGGGAAATTGAAAACCTGGAGAAACAGCTTCGCGCTGCCAACATGGAGCACGAAAATCAAATTCAAGAGTTCAAGAAACGAGATGCACAGGTAATTACCAGTAATATTTGATAAAACGGGTATCTTTTTAAAAAGTCATCAGCGTTTAGTGTTTTCTTATTATTCTTGTTGATGCACGCTGTTTGATCATTTGCAAAACTGACATATAAATGTGATTTTTTTTCTGTTTTCTCCTCCCCACCTCCCCGTTTGGGGGATGAATAAGGCTTTAACTACAGAAACCACAGGTAGCCAGATTAAAAATCCCATGGCGCGCTATAACTTGGCCCCTTTCTTATAATCTTGTCTCAGCTCCTTTCATGATGGGTTTTTTTAAAGGTATCTACCCCTTACCCCTCCCCTCAGCCTTAGAAAATCCCTAAGAAATATATCAGCCTCACTCCTTGCTTTTTGTTTTAATCTCTGTAGGTAATCAAGCAGCTGTTTTCATATTTGCTTTTCCTCCCTAGTATTGCTTTTTTTCATGAGACTCTATTTGATTAGATCACTCAGATGGTAATTGATAAAGTGACTCCAGAGAAGGGCTATCTCCTATCAGGTCTGTTGCTTTTTCCTGCGTGCACATACACATGCCTCCCTGCCTCCATCTCTGTAGTCCCTGTTGGAAGCCATTTGGCAGAATAACCCCCAGCTGTGGCAGCATTTGACTCTTCAAACTTATGGATGAAATGTGCACTGTCAGCATGGAAAATTATCTTTATAAATTTCAGATGAAAAAGAATCTTATTGGGTATGTATCTTTGTGGTACAATACATTCTTTAGGGTATATATAATCAAGGGCCTTTAATGTATCCTCTTGAGGAGATTGCTGTGAAATTTTATTAAAGAAAAATTCAAGAGCAATTGACAACAATAAAAAGATAATTTTCTTTTCTAATAAAACCATATCATATACTAGGTCTAAATACTTCTTTTCCCATTGAAATCTAACCATACTAACCACACCACAGATAAGCTTTTCCCCCTATTTGTCCTTCCTCCCAAAATAATTTAATTTTCAAATAACAAAATAAATCTTTCATTGTGGTATATGTTTTAACAAGTCTGTAATTATCTAAGCATAAAAATGCTGCTAATTAAATAAGATGCTAATTTTTTGAGTGGAGAGCGGGAGGTAGTAAGGCAAAGAATGGGAGTTATTGGTTATTTTTCATTTGACCTTGGGTTGTCTTTTACTTTCAAAGAATAACTGGTGCAATATAAATATGTTCAGCACAGGTTTTTGCCAATGGTATTCATTTATGGGAAAATGATTTTCAGTTTGTTTTATGGAGGTGTGCTGATCTAAAAGGTAGTCATTATAGTAGCCATGGTACCAGGATAGTCAGATGGTTCCTGTTAAATCAACGCACATTATACTTTGCCATCAACCTCATTAGAGCCGTTAAAAAAATGTATGCTGGCCTTTTGATTTTCAGCCATACAATTTATTTAGAATACTCTCAAACCTGTGTTCTCCTTCAGACATGATGTTAAACCCTACCATTGTCTTCCCATGATAAAGAAGGAATATGGGGTCTGAATCAGTGTAGGATCTGTTTGCATAGTAAAATCAAATAATGGATACAATAAAATACATTAATTTACATAACTTCCTACCATTTTGGTGCTTGGTGGAAAGCCGATACAAGTGGAGGCCGAATTTAGAGGGAATCTTTGTGATTTTGCATACGCCGGATCTGCCATGTAGGGCGCGGTTCATCCAATCATAACAAAAGGGAAATTTTAGAATTACTATGTATAATTAAGCCACAGCGACAGTATAATATGGTTATTAATTGAATTTCTTCTCATTAAAATATTAAGTAAGAGTGCTATATGACCTCTTCAAATGTTGTAGTTTAGAATGTTTCTCGTTTTTTGTGTCTTTCTTGGAACGTTTTACTAATTAGAATTGCTGTCATGAGAATTCCAGTAAGCAATGGAAACATAGGCTAAATGCATTCTTGGCCAAAATGAAAATAATTTTGTATATGTTGTACTTAGTTGTTTTTAGAAAATACAGTATTTAAAAATTCATCAATATTATATTTTAAAGATTTTTAGCATGTATACCAAAATGCTAATAATTTCTGTTTATCTTCCCTTGTTCATTGAGGTCATTAATTCAAAGTTTTATTCAGGTAAGCCCTAAATTTCAAACTATAGCTCTTCATGATTGTGGTCTAAATAGTCTTTTGTATAATTTAGGTATTGAATTCCATTCACAGATGGCAAAAAACCCAAAATGGGCATATGTTTTCAAAACAGAAGATATTTTTAAATTGTCTGTTATATGATGCAGCATAAACATATACATCTTAAATAGTAGATTGTGTAATTTTTAATTTTAGTTTCAGAGAGATTTGATTTTCAGTTACTGTTCCAGTTTAGCACTGGAGGCCATTTTGTAAAAAGGACTACTTGAAATTCTTAACCAAAAGAGGACCAGTACAATGTCTGTTGGGGTACTATGCTTTGTTTGCTGCTTTCCTTCCATCAGATTCTTAAGTGAGGGTGATATCCTAAAAATCTATTTTTGACTTCTTCCAAATATGTGATATAATTGTGTGCTGATAAGAGAGTCATTATTATATAGTTACCTACATTAAGGTAAATCATACCAACTGGGAATTCCCTTTTGGTGAATATGTTTTACAATTATAGGTTATTTATTCTAATAATTGCTATTTTACAGAATAGTATAAGATACAGTAATGCATCTAAGGACAATTAAACATTTTCCCCAATTCATTTGGTATAGTTACTTGATTATCCTATATGCATATTATATTTTGGGCATAATATTTTGATTTTCAATGGCAGGATATATTATGTCATATAATATGTGTATATAACCACATTTGATAAAATGCACATTAAATTTTATCACCCTCTTGTAATATGTTCATGATTGTTTAAGTAAATGTATCAGATCAGTAGAAATGAAGGCATAGAAATTTATAACTCATTGTTATAAATTTTTCTCATTTATTAGAATCCTCTTATTGAAATTATTTTGGACAATGATTTGATTGATTTTATCACATTTTTAATATGAAGAAAGTTTATAAATATTAGCTTCTTCTAAAATGTCTGTACTGTATGTAATTCTTGTTTTGCTTTTGTGCTGTGCTATAATGAGAGAATATCCACTTTATCTTGTTGAATTTGAAGAAAAATACAACATAGGTCCCTTCATACCTTAGTTGTCCTTTCCAGACCCTGACCCATTTAGAGACTGCTTGCTTTTTTATGTTTGTTGCCTATGTGAATGGTATATATGAATACTGTATGACCGTTACATAGAACCTTTGTGATCCGCCCCAGAAGTGATGTCACCATCTAGGACAGCTATGGGACCTATTGCAGTACAGAAAGACCAAGGAGTCAGGGTAACCAGCAGCTGTTGTGAACCACCCTTGGTATCTTGTAAATTGAGTATGGCATCCTTGGAGAAGGTTATCAGCTGTATCTAAAAGTGCATTGAACTTAACATTTGTTTATGTTCTAGGGGTCTTGTATAACACTGGCATCTAAATGCCTTTGATTCCTTAAGCTGAGAATTGTGATTCTAATCATGATTCAATAATTTTTGCATAGTAAGTGGACAAATCATCTTGATTTTACTATATTGATTTCACACTAAGAGGCTGAATTTATCACTGATTCTAAAATGTAAAATTTGTCGTCTTCTCTACTTAGGGGTTTTCTAAAGAGATTTTTTTAAAATTAGGTTTTAATGATATTGTGTTACTTTCCATGAATTTGAAAATATGGGCATGAGATGTAAATCTCCATTTATAAACCTGGTGTGTGTGTATTCTTTCAGTGGAGTAAGCATTGCTGCCATTCTTCTAGGGTTACTAAAAGGACCAATTAACAGTATGTATGGTCTGAACATCAGTGGAATACTTTCCTATGTACATGGTCTTTGAGCTTGGTAGTATTTTTCTATTGAGAGTATTTGATTATAATTTCTTTATATGCCTACTACTTTCAAAAGGGATTTAATGCAACATTTTATAATAAACATGCACTTAAATATAACAGAAACTAATAATTAATCAGTAGATGACATTATCCATATTATAAAATGTATACTTTAAAAAATACTGGGGCTGGGGAGATAGCTCAGTCAGTAGAGTGCTTGCCTGGTAAGCACAAGGCCCTGGTTTCGATCCCCAGCACACCCCCAAAAAAATACTATAGTTTCGTGTAAGTTTTACCTTGATACTTGCCTAGAAGCCACAGCAAAGAAGGAAACATGATGAATTATGTGATTCTGTTTATGCAATGAAAGATATGAAAACTTTTTCCCTAGCTCTCAGTACTAAGAGAAATTTAGGAAATGGGACTAAATATAAAGAATATTGACCTGTAACTGATGATATTTTTGCATATTTAAACATTCACAAATAAACTCTGTTGGGAAAACTTTAAATTCCTTAAATGCTTTCATAAAATGTAATAAATTTTATATTAATGTGCCGAACTTTCATTTTAATTTATTGAGACTACCATTATTCTCAGAAAACAAAGCTTCTTTGAGAGATATAATTTTATAGATACTATAAATCCTAAGAAGTACATTTTAAGTCACAAGCTTAGCAAATTCTAGTACCATCATTTTATCACTGTTCTTGGAACCTTACAAATTATCTTTAAAAATTAGAAACATGGCTGAGATTAGAAATAGTTTAGAAGCTGATGCCCTAATGTTAATTTTCAAGTGTGTTACTCTCTATCTCATGTCAGATTCTCTTGTCCTCTGAATTTATATTATGAAAAACTATAATAAGAAATTTAAAAAATCAAATGATAATTCATTCCAGGAATAAAAGATTTTTGTATCTTTACTAAAATGGCTCATGGAACCCTACCTGCCTAACCAGAATAGTATTTCATCATCAATATTTACTCATTACTATAATTTATTTTGTTCTGAGGTAGTAAAGATTTTTATTTCTTAGGATCAGACTGAAGTGATTGCTTGGAAAAACTCCATTACGGGGACTATACTTTCACCCTAACCTGTGAGGCTCTTCCTGTCGACCCTGGCAACCCTGCTTTTGTTTCCCTTTTCTCCCTGTTGATGCACAGTTGCATCAGGGTGGTTGCCTGGTGCTCCAGCTGTGTACACACCAAACTGTGACACTTACGCCTGATGTGCCCAGTTATTTGTATTAGAGAGAAAGTGGACTCGAAGTGTGTTTTAAGTATTAAGGGGGTTTTGCTGCAGTGGACCAGTCATTAGAAGTTTGGCGGGAAAGACTTTTAATGCTTTACATTTATTTTGCCAAAAGAAAGACCTTGGGGGCAGACTCCTGATAAAACCACACATTACAATTTTCTGGGTATTTTCATTAGATGAGGTTTTATCGTATTTTCTAACTGCTGTATTTAAAATAGCCCAAGAACTTTGTATACATTTGAAATAGAAATAAAGGTTTTCCTAACTAGGCTATTTTTAAAAACCTATGGTGGAAATACTGTTTTTCTGACACCAAATCATAGGTCAGATAGAATTTATCAAATACAGAAGGGCAAAAGTCCTCCTCATATTTTTGCATAGACACACACTGAAAGAAAGATTTAATTTATTAGTATCCAGGAGTGATGTCTCATAGTATTACATGATACTTACAATATGCTTATATTATTTATGTATTGTCATATAAGTTAATATATATAGGAATGTTATTTTCTTATGTGCTTAACCAGGAGAAAATATAAGAAAGTGCCATTTCAAGTAAAGCTTGTTTTTGTAGGTCACCAGCTTCTTTTTCTATTATAATTCTAAAAATTCTATAGTTTACTTTCATTTTACAAACACAAAAGTAGCAAATATGCCTATAATTAAACTATTATAAGTAATTCACCTTGGTCCTCATGATGGAGAAAATTAAGTTTAAAACAAAAATACAGGCTGATAAAGAAAATTGATTCCTCTAAGAAGGATCCATTTGTAGAAATATCATACAGTCTATCTGTAGCCCTGTGCATAGTTTTTAAATGTGGTAGTTACCATGGAAACCACCTCCTATGGTATGTGGTCCACTTTTAGCTCAAGAATATTCCTTTAAAGGCAAACCTCCCAAATAATAACATGTAAAGTATTCCCTTTGAATTAGCAATTTTGTATCACCTAACAATGATTTCTTAAAAAAAAAAAAAACAACTCTTTTGTTCTCATTAGACTTAATGAATTTCTTTAGAAATATTAAAATTATTCTTGCAAAAGAGGTAATTAAATGCTGCAGATACTTTAAATACAGAGTATAATGTGATCACTCTGCATTGGTGAAAATCTGGAGGGTTGCAGGAAGCCAGGAGTCATTGTATACAGGTTGTCCTGCAAAGCTGAAGGTTTTAGTTGTATCAATTATCTAAGTATCTTGAAATAATAGAGTCAGATTAAGGAATCTAAAGAGAGGACTACATCCAGTTGTTTTCAATTTATAGATAAAGAACCTAAAGATTCAAGGACACATCATGCTCCAGGTCATACAACTAGCTAATCAGAACCTCTTTATCTTAAAGCAGTGATCTTTCTTGATTTCACAGCCTCCTCCAAGAAAGGTTTTAGGTTTTTGGAAATATTTGGACATGGCAAAAAAAAGAGTGTGAATCTTTGCGTGGCACAGGAGAGACACTGTTCCTCTTTGTTCCCTGTGCTGAGCAGTAACTGCTTGCATCTCTTTCTGTGGTTTGTCATACTTGATGTTGCTACAAAGTCATAATTCAATAATGCTGTTTTATTTCCACTTAGTAACTAGTACCTCACAGAACAGGACTGCATTTTCATGTTTGTGTACATTTGACAGCAGCAGCAGCAACAATAACAACTAATATTTACCGTGTGCCTCTTGTGTACTGAGCTCTTTGCTAGGTCCTTTCGTTGTGTTATCTCAAGAAAATCTATCTGTGAAAATGAAATTTTCTTCCTGTAAACTCTTATTTTGACCTTCCTACCTGAACCAGAGGATGGTCCATTTTATTGATGAGAGAAAATTCAGAAAACAGAAATAAACTGTTCAAAGTTATACAACTAGTAGTTAGTGCAGCTGGGACTCTTGGCAAAGTCTCCTGCACCATGTGTCTCCTGTGTCAGAGCACGTTGTCACTGAATTTTATGTATCCTCACAGGTCCATTTTATTTCCAATTTTGGATCATCCATGTAGTACTAGATTTAAAGAAGTAACTCATAACTCAGACTATGTAAGTCCAAATCAAGTTTTAGCCAGTAGTTTTAATCTTTCTCTTAAACCACAATCGGGGAACATTTTCTCTCTGTGTGTGTGTGTGTGTGTGTGTGTGTGTGTGTGTGTGTGTGTGTGTGTGTTCTCTGTCTTTGTCTCTCTGTCAGTCTGTTTCTCCCTCTCTCTCTCTTGCCATACTGGGAATCATACTCAGGGGTGCTATCAAACTCAGGGGTGCTTTACTACTTAGCTACATTCCTACCCTGCTCCCCACTTTTTTGAGGTAGGGTCTCACTAACTGCTAAGACTGTCTTCAAATTTACGATCCTCCTACCTCAGCCTCCTGAGTTGCTGGGATTATAGGAATGTGCCACCAGACCCATCCCATTTCCTGATTTTGAGATAAAATGAACTATGAAGAGATGTGCATTTCTTAATATTTTCTTTGGAATTTATCTTCTCACAACTTTCAGAATTTGTAGAATGGAAAAATGAATGTGAAGTAGTTTCACTTCTGGTTGTCATAGTTTACTAAAATATAAAGGTATGTCCACAGTAAGACCCAATAAGGTTTAGGTCAATGTGACATACCAGTCTTTGTAGAAACTGCATAGGAATTTGCATTTGAATACTGGTGATGTATGGTTTGTTATGAATGGTTTGTTATGGGTAGATGTCTGTTAGATTCACATATTAATTTGGAATATTACATATGATCCATTTATTTTATGGAATGAATTCTGTGTTCATATTTTTTTTTCCTAAGGAAATCTAAGTTAGAATTTTATTACGACAAAAGCTAGTTAAAATCTTTTAGAAATATGGTCAAAGGTGGTGTAGTAAATTATCACTTTTTTTTCCATGAAAAATACAAGGAATAATTAGTGTGTTTATTTTAGACTCCTTAAAAACAACTTATGTTGATGTAGTTGTGACTTAATTCTAGAGGCATTTTGGTCAAAATTAAAGGTCTAAGATAAATTTTTAAACAGTGTATGTTCCAGCATCAGTCGTTCTTCTATATGCTGCATGGGTCCATTGAGAAAGGGAACGTGCCTTTCATTAGTTACTTCTTACATACGGTTCTTCCTTCATGTTCTCACCCTGCTGCCACAGTGAAATTACTGGGAATATCGGCAGAAACTATCTTTGAGGAAATACTGAATGAATAACTTTTCTCCTTAGGGGTCTTAGAAAATCCATTTTGGATTTCCAACCCAGTCTGTTCTGTAGGAAACATGGCTGGAGCCTTCATTTACATATTTGAGGTAATTTTTTGTGACAGAGAGGTTGAAGCCAGAGTGCAAGAAATGATTGGCAAAATGATGATATCATCGAATGTTCAAAGAGCTGGCAAATTGAAGCTTATTAAGTTGTCATTTTGTCTTCCATTCAGGACTAATTGGAATCATGCCTAGTTGCATGGTATAAATGATAGTTAACACCTGAGTTTTCTTCATGACAAAAATGACAGAAATTGATGTTAGGGAGACCTAAAACTCCTATTTGAAGAGGGAAGCAAGGCATTACACAAAAATAATAACCTTTAATATTTGTATGCAGAAAATATTTGAAAAATATTGTCCTTAAGTGATTTTAAATTTAAAATTTTTAGATAATGATAATTGGCCTAATTGATGCCCAAAATATTGAAATTGGTGGGTTAATGTGAAACTTGAGATAAGTTTTTGAGTTGAAACTAACATTAAAATTCAGTGAAAAAATTATTACACTGTTCTAATAATAATTTTAAATTGCTTCCTGACTCCTCTAGTAGTTTTGGATATTTGTGTCCTAAAAGGTTGGGAAAGATCACAAGAAATCACAAACAAACAATACAAAATGAGATTTCTGGAGTTTGAAAATGTGTTATTTGTCCAGTCCATTTGGATTTGTTTTGCTTAAGTATGAAATCAAGGCCTGAAAGTGTTAGTGATATTTGAATATGAGTTAATGGTGCCCTCAGAGAATGAAGTTGACCACATTATGTGGCCTGGACCAGGGTCTCTTTCCTTGTGTGTAGGGACAGTTAAAATATAGCTTCAGTCTTGAAGGGTGTGTGTGTCCCTCCCACTGATATAGTGACTCTGTCACACAGAGGAGCTCTTCGTGAACAGGGGACCAACAGTCTGGTTGACTCAGTGTCTCAGAACCAGGGACTTTTCCAGTGAGAGACTCGGAAGTTGCAGGTTTTTTCAAAGGTTAAAATGAGATTGATGATTAGTTTGTTTGTTCCTTAAAACAATACTTTTAATGATCCAATTTATTTTTTTATTTGCAAAGATGTTATTCAGTGTGCAAAATGCCTATGTCCACAAATGTTTCTTGAAAATCAAAGTGTTTGAAATGTAAATGTTATCTTCACTTGTGGGCAAGTTGTTCAATAGTCCCAGAAAGAATGATGTTGGCATGTGTAGCAGGAGTGAAATGTGAGGGTTGAAATCTTTTGCCCCTCAGTTATTCAAAAATTACTGAGGCTGTCACTATGCAGAAGTCATGAATTCAAGAGACAATGTGTTGTAAGCTGTCCTATAATGGTGTTTCAGACTTTGGAAATGTAATCTTGGACTTTGGTCTCTGCGACCATTTCTAGTGATATGCAATTTAAAAAAAAATCATCTTCTATTGCCAACAATATTAAATTAAAATTAAATTAAAACAACATTAATTAATTAATTAATTAAATTAAAACAACATTCAATCAGAATAATAGAATAAATCTTATCATGAAAATTATCATTATCCTGATTACTCTGAAATCTCATTGTTCCATATTGATATTGAAAAAAATGGAACTCAGTGGCTTAAAAATTTTATAGTTATGACTTTTCAGATGATACATGAATCAGATTTATAAAATAAAATGTATCTCCATTTAAGTTTTCCTATTAGGAAGAATTATGTATATGGAATTTTCTTGACTTCAGCTTTCAACTTGATTAATTTATGCTATTAAGATGTTTTGAGTGCCTACTCTGTGCCAGGCCCCAGGCTCACTATGGCAGTGAAATTGGAGGCTGGGTAACCAGCTGGAGTCGTCTTAGAGGTGATGAGGGCCTTAGCTAAGGTGGTGGAGGAAATGGATGTGGCAGTGAGGGAGAGAGAAGAGACCCAGAGCTGTTGTTTGACAGGCCATTTAGGTGTTGATGCCACTTAAATAAGTGAGAATGTGGGGCTGGAGTTCGAGAGACTTCTCCATCCCCACTGGAAATCATGACTTGAGAATCACAAGCATGGTCTATACTGTATACCTACCTATGTGAAGGCAAGATCTCTGTCATGGGGAGGTGGAGGGAATGAGAGTAGGAGACACTGCTTAAAGGGAAGGTGGGCATGAACACTGAGAAAGCGGGTCAGGAGAGCGATAAAGAGAACCAAGAGGAAGTGGTATTTCAGGAGGCAGGAAAACAAAGCCCAAACAATAGTGCCTAACTCCTAAGTTGTTCTAAGAATTTGAAATGGGCAAATTTTTGGAATACCCTATCAACATTAGCTTGTTGTTTTTTGCAACAGAAACATACCACTGCACTGGGCAAACAACCTATAAAGACTGGCTTTTCCTCATGTCATTCTGCATGGGGACATGCACTTTGAGTTCAGGGAGTTTATGAGAGAGATGAGAACATGAGACTCAGATGAATAAAGCAAACTGGGCCCTTAGTGGCCAAGTTAGGTTGATTGGTAGGTGGGCACATTAGTAATGTGGGGAGGACCTGCTGAACACCCAGCACAGCATCTCCAGTCTCCCTGGTGTGGCGGAGAACAGTGAGGCTTCAGACAGGGAGAATTTTGCCAATGTTGGGTACTGAGAAGGACTTCACATCTTACCTAAAGACAAGATTGACTGTCAGGATCACCCAATAAGCCACAAACTCATTTCTGGGAGGAAAAAGAAACAGGGCTTTCCTGAACCTAGGAGCCAAGAGTATGAGGATCTAAGGTTCGAGGGAGAACATATCTAGTATCAGCTGACAGGTGAGGAGGCCACGAAGTGGGTGGAAGCCCTTCCCTGAAGGGTCTTGCCAGGCAATTTGGCAAGTGGAAAAAACATTACACATGAAGTGGTTGCTGTTATCTGCTCATCTGTCCCGTACCCCCAGGCAGAAGGCTGTGGGTCCGAGGGAACTAGTGAAGTCTTCATGAAAGGAAGGATCTGAACAACATTGAGCTGAAGGAGAAGGAAAAAAAAATAGAAGTTCTAGATACTATATTGTGAAGTTGTTTTCGATTATATTATGCTCATCAAATTGAAATCCATTATTCTAGAGAAGTGGAAATTTTGATGGATGAAAAAAAAATAAAAGAAGGAAGATGGATATTGTAGGAATATGCCTTCCTGTGGGAGTTTGAGTCTAAAAATTTGGACATGTGGAGATGGGTGGCAAGAGAAAAGGGGTGAATGCAAACAACGAGGTAGGAAGATGTTCAAGGCAAGTTTCACCTGCCCTGCAGTTATGCCTGGGGTTAGTGAGGCCCAAACTGTCATCACCTAGAGACCCCAAAGAGGAGACAGGCCCTCCTTTAGGGAAACAAACCCCAGATACTCCTATCCTCGTAGAATGCCTGGGGCAAGTGGGAAGGTGACTGGTCAGCTTCTTCAGGGTCAGGTTGTAGGCCTGCTCAGTCACACCCCTGTACCCCTTCTGCTAAGCTGCCTCCATGGCTGTCCTTGCAGAATTGGGCTGACGGTCAGCTGTCAGAAGGCAACAGGTGCGCCTTGCAGGGTTCAGTGAGCTGAGCAGTGGCCATTTGAGTCCAGCATAAGGAGGGGTGATGCTTATGAGCCCTTGGTCTTGGAACAGTGGGATATTTCAATACCCACTTTGAAAATAATGTTTTCATTAAAATGTGATTTTTTGTATATAGAAATGTAAACATTTTCAATTAGAAATGACCCAATTTTAATTTTTCTTTATATCATCTGGTTTGAGAAAGGAAATTAAGCACATATTATATGCCACACACTTTCTGTGCTCTCTGGGAGAGGGTGGACATTATCTTGCTCTCCACAGACAGGGAGGCAGACCCACGCTGTGCAGCCCTTAGGGAAAAGCTAGGATTTGAATCCACATCTGTCATGGAGAGCCCATGAACTCTCTCCCCTGCACCCCTCATGGATGTAAATTATGGGCATCCCTATTGGTAGGAAAACCCATTTTTGCTACTCCTCACTAGCGACTTGTTGTTAACATTCATAAATATCGTGAGGGTAATTTCACAGAACAAATCGAATTGACATGTCAGAACTACTTAGAAGGGCAAATACTCTGAGTCCCTCCCCCAAATCTTAGTAAAGTGTTCCTCAGCATTTTGCACTGGCTATGACAGCTCTTTCTTTTTGAGTAGACATTAATATCATACTGCAGTTATGGCTGCCAACCACCCCGCCTCCCCATGCAGCCCTTTCTCTTCTGAACCCTGTGGTAGCCTATGGTTGTTTAGATTGAGCTCAGGAATGTTTTTAAACATTAATTTGGTTTGACATGACTTGGTGCACAAATTAATTATTCAGGCACATATTGTTCCATGTACATGAAAAGAATGAAATTGTAGTGAATCGCATTTTAACTACCACATGTGAATTGTAATGTTACTAGCAATCAGACTATTAAAGAACAAAAGCTGGCAACATATAGTAACTCTGAATTGGGCCAGTCCCACAAAATTAACATAAATATGTGAAGCAATCAGAATAGTTTTTGGACTTCCTAGGAAAGTGTCCCTGTTCTTATCTAGCTCTAAAAGAATGTGAAATAAACTATTCATTTAACCAAGTATAAAAATATGTCTGCTATGCAGTTATAATCATGTGTCATTAATCTGAAAATACTGCAGAAACTCTGACAAATTAAAAACACAAGGATGTGTCTGCAAGGGTTTTTTCAGCCATTAAAAAGCTGCTTCACCTCTCAGGCAAGCTCTTTTATGGCAACTTCTCGCTCAGTGTACTGACATCTTCAAAGGCTCTGACATCTGTCGGCCTTTGAACTACCATTAAAAAATATTATCCCATTTCCATTCTTTTATGCCCATTTTTTTAATTATAGCCCTTCTTTCAAGTTGGGAACATGGTTGGTTTAAATGATGCTGTCCTTTCGTTTTCAGCCACCCAGCTGCGGTTTGAATAAATTGATGTAGAATCAAAGGCGGGACTTTAAAGGAAAAAGGTTTGATGGACTTGGACTCCGAACCAGATGAGGTTTTATGATGAAAAGGGTTTAATCCCAGCACAGGCATTGCTTCTATCAGTTGAGCAGTACAAAGCAATTCATATATATAGGTTCACGCGAAATGATCTATTTTTTTTTAACAGCACAGATCTCTTCAGGACTTGCAAATGTGGCATTAGCTAATATTCAGAGAGCTGATTTCCTTTCATCCACCAGAAGCTTATGATTATAGTACAGTTCTCGAATTGGAAATGAGAGCTGCAACACAGATTTAAAGCTGTGCTGTCTGATTTGTATTCAATATACATGTCACTGCGGGACCGGCTAGTCTGGGCCAAGCTGGTTCAATACAAGGAAAAACAGTTTCATCATCTGAGATTCTTAGTCAAAAATATCACCAGCTAATTAAAACAGCAGTCCCATGACTATTAGCGAGGTGTTTGGTTGATTGGTATCTCTTAAAATTTGACAAGAAGAATTTGAAGATGCATCCCCTCTTTTATTACATATTCTTCTTGCAGTATTAATGTGTTCAAGTGCATTGCAAGGGTAATGAAGTGTAATCAATTAACTCAAACCATTTTTTTAAAAGAGAAGACAACATAATTTTAAAACAATTACTTATTTTGCATTAAAATAGCTCCCCTTATCTGATTATTGGCCTGGAAAAAATCATCTGTGAAAGCAGATTTCAACATTGTCTTTGCTCCATTTACTATTGAATAATAAATACTATTTTGAGCCAAACAGTTAAGTAATGAGTAAGTAGTTTAGGATAATTATAAACCTAGAACATAGATCCAAGTCTACTTTATGTAAAAAGTGATTACTTTTGAATATTCTCAGGATAGTAATCCATTAGAAAAATTTCTCAAGATTATGTGCACCTGTTTTCTATTAGTAATTTGCCATTTCTCAGAATAAAAATGGTTCTTTCATATACTTGGAAGCTTAGAACCATTTAATTGTACAGATTTAGTAATTCACTGTTTTTTCATCCATCCCAACAGATGTGTGATTTACCATCTTTCATGTTCTTCAGATGGAACCATAATTTAATATTCAAACCATAGTTAGAATAAATACTGAAATTAATAAAACCTAAACCCTTTGGGAAACGTCTGTAGATGACAGAAAGTATTCTACTTCTTATTCTAGAACATTTCTTTTTTTTTTATTCTCCTTAGAAGAAAACATGGAAAAAAGACAACCATTTATGTACTATTGAATAATAAATATTATCTTGAGCCAAACAGTTAAGTAACTGAGTAAGTAGTGAAAAATAATTATAAACCCAGAACACAGATCCAGGTAGGATAAACTTTACAATCCAGTATAGGATTTACCATTTGACCTACTCCTTACATGTATTTTGCAGATACAGAAGAGTTTACCACATTACCTGGGAGAATTTGGGTCCCCTTGGTACAGTCACTGTTGTGTTATATTCTGCAATCCTATTTTAGCTCCCTTGTTTTGGCTATACTGCTTTTACCCATGTAGCTGGGTTTTCACCACTGAATGGATCCTGTTCACTTCTTAGTTCTGCCTATGTCTTCCCACTTAGCCCTGGTTTTCCTGCTGCTGCTTTCACTTTTCCTCTCTGTTGCTTTTCAAATACTGGAGTCTGAGCCGTTCTTTCTTTCTCTCTTTTCATTGTTAAGTGGTCACCTGCATTCTAGTGGCCTTACATAAGATCTCTATGCTAAACACTTCAGAGCACCCAACTCTCTTCTCAGCTGTCTGACTGCCTCTTGGCATCTTCTCAGTTTGCTTATACCCCTCACACTCCACATGTCCAGAGATGAGGCCTCCACCTCTCCATCCTCCCTAGCTTTGTAGGTGGCGTTACTAGACACGTAGTGCTCAAGCCAGAACTGGGAGTCCTTCTTGATTTTCCCTTTCTCTTAATCCATCAGGGAATCTTACAGATTCAGCCCCCAAATAGATCTCCCATCTATTCACTTCCTCCACTTCCACTCACTGCCCTGGTCCAGCCCTCTGCAGTAATCTCCTGATTGTCTTGCTTTCTCTACTGCTCCTTTCACAACAGAATGATGACCTTTTTCAAAACGCATGTTGGATTAGAAACGGCCCTGCATCAAGTCCTTCCATAGCTTATATTTAGAATAAAATCCAGACTTCTTAGCATGGCCTACAAGAACCTGCATAATCTGGCCCGTTGACACCTTCCCACATCTCCTGCTCTTCTCCTTCAGAGAACCTTCTTTGTGAATTTCGTATCACTTTTCTCAGCAATTCATTGTGTGTTTAATATTCCCCAAATAAACTGAAAGAAAGGACCTCATCTGTTCTCTTCACTTCTGTGAATCATCCACCTAGGAGGTTCCCAATACAGACCTTAGCAGACCTTTATGAGCAGCTCCATTAATAGAGGCAGTTTCACTGATCACTTCAAGCTAAAGCAAAGTCAAGGTATGTGCCCTTTAAGGAGTCAGAGTGGCATAAGTAGTCACAAGGGAAGTTGATGATGGCTTGCTGTGCTCTTAGAGAAACCACCAACCAGTCATTCAGTTTTTTGGCTTATTCTTTACTGTGTGGTATTATCAGCATACTTATCATTCCCATCTCTTTGAACTCTCACAAAATTTCTAACATAAAATGACAAAAATGTGTACATGATAAAAACACCATTACTGTGATGTCATTAGTACTTACATGTTTGTGTTTTCTAGAGGAAGGACTGCATCTTATTTATTTTGCATCTTGAGAACCAGTTACTAAAGGACTTGACTTAAGAACCAGTGTTTAATCAGTAAATGAATGAATGAATGCAAATCAATTAAATATATTGTATAGGATTTGCTTCAGGTCTGGGCTTTGCTTGTTCCTAAATAATATTTTTTAACTCTCAGATTTTTAAAATATGCAGAGCATGTTTATTGAATTCTTCAAATAATAATGACTTTAGTAAACTGGCTACTTATTTTGGTCATTTGATTAAAATTAAAGAATATTCATCCAACATGTACTGAGGGTCTCCTTAGTCTTAGGCATATTGCTAGCTACTAAAAATGAAGAAATAAGACACAATCAGAAGGGGTAAAAAACAAAGAAATGAATACAAAATAATATGCTCAGTGCAGTTAGTAGAGACATAATAAAGTGTTCTGAGCCCTGGAGAAGGAGATTGAGCCATTCCAGACGGGAACACAGGCCCAGGTAGTAGTTCTGTCTTTCACCTGTACCTGCTTTGTGGGCCCTGTTCCTGTGAAGTTTTCTCCCAATTGAAAAGAGTGCAGTTTCCTCCTCTGTATTCCTTTAGTGATTTTAGCAAATACAGAATTAGTTTACGTCTGTATAATTTCTCTCAGAGAGCCTGGGTCATTTCCATAAGAAGCAGGAATGTAATCAACATCAAGTTCCCTTTTTGTTCTTTGCTGAAAGGCACCACAGTCAGCCAAGAAGTGACTTGTGCTACTGATTCCTTGGGGTTGGAGCAGTGTTCCTACATAGTTCTAATGCTCCTTTCCATAATTTATATTCGCATCTTCAAAATGTGCTCCGTTATAAAGAATGTCTTTAATTTTGTGGTCTCCTTGGAGTGATCACTGACATTGATGTGGTTTTATCTTAGAGAGATTCTAGGTGTGTGTCTGGTTCATAAACTAAATTCAATATGTGGAAATACTACTCTCCTGCTGCTGAAGTGTTGCCACTGCGAGGACAAATGTGTAACCATATTGTAGTGTGCGGCTGTACCACAGAGCCATCGCCTATTCTTTTTATCCATATCCAATGGGTATGATGTTATAATTAAGGATAGTTATTTGGCAAAGAGAATGTAGTCTGAGATCATCTTCAGGAACGTCTTTAGCTCTTTTCCAGGCAGTAAATTAATTTTCAAGGGGTAAAATAATAAGATGGTTGTTTGAAGCTATGTCTGATGGCCAAAGGGAAAACATGCACATATGCACGTGTGTGTGTACACACATGTACACACCCGCGCTTGTGCGCACGCGTACACACACACACACACACACACACACACACACAGCTTTTTCTGCTTTACCTCTGAAGTTAATTTGTGAACTTGGCTGCATGGATTCTCATAAAAATGACATAAAGGGGAAATACATCAGCTCCATTAAAGAAAATAGCATTGCTCTGTGTTCCAGAGGGCTTTGATTTCCTATTTCTATCTTTTGTTTTTACTATAATCATAAACTTTCTAATTCAAGATTGAGTTCACTTTGGACTAATAAGTACTGTTCTTTTATTGGACAACATTTCTGAGATTGAGCAATCATAAGATTGTATCACTTGAATAAGAAAAGTTCAGACAATCAGCTGATGCTGAGCCCTTCATATGTTGTCCCCACACCACTGACAGCGGGTGAAATGACCCTGCCCTGGGAGCACTGCCTAGAAGGTCGTCAGTTGCCACTCTCCAGTGTGTCCTGACTCCAGATCAAGGTCAGAAAGCAGGCAGTGCTGCCCTCTTTGGAAGAGACTACAACCTCACTTAGACAGATCTTTGCCAGTAGATTGTCATCACTTTTCACAGGAAAGAAGTCATGGCCTGCAGTGTGTTGAATTAGCAGAAGCGCCTTCAACACTTTGCCTCCATAACATGGCCTCCCATTTCCTAATTTAATTTTTTTTTAGCCTATGTCCTATTTTTATATTTATATTCTCCCAAATAGTATATGTAACAGTAACAAATAATACCATAGAACTGTGAAAAAAAGCCTCACTAGTCCCAGTCCAAACTCTGGAGGAACCCTTCTTTGACCACTTTTTGTTTTGCTTATTTTTTGCTTATTTCTGTAATTGAGCTGTATGCTGTTCTCTCTAAGTCTTGACATTTATTGGGCTCTTTCTGTTGAAGTGAGGATTTAATTGCCACATGCTATCCCTCTCTTCAGCCCTCTCTTCCCTTACAATAGTGTATCATTAAGTATCTTTTAAACTTCTGTTTGTTGATATTAGTAACTCTAAATAATATTCCTGTCTATCTGTATCTTTTTTCATTAACTTCAGTCCCTGCCTAGAAGTCCCTGTTTCCTATCTAGGTTAAGGACATGATGGGCATCGTTCTTTCCTCGAACCTCCTCTGCTAGCTGCAGTTATTTCACTGTTGAGGCTGATAACATTTGCATTCTGTTTTGCACTTAAAGTGAAATCATAGTTGCGTACAAAGGTTGAAAAATAGAAACTGAGGGTGCAGTTCAGTAGTAGAAAACTTGCTTAGCATGTGTGAAACTCTGGGTTCCACCCCCACCACCAGCACCCCAAACCCCAAAAGTTGAAAAACAATGAACATTACTCTGTTTAATCTTTCCAAAATTGTCATGCTGTCACTTCCTTCTGTGGGATCTCAGTGCTGTGACTGCCGGACCACTCGCAGGAGAGAATTCCAGCACCACGGACAAGAGACTCGAGCACTTTCTTGTTCCCATTTTGATCTGCATTGAATTTGTACTTGTAACTGGTATAACTGAATCATGTTTTCAGGATTTTTCATTTTTGTGGTCATACTATGCATGGGTGGCATCTCTTATTTCCTTTGACTAGATCTTATGCTCTTCTCTCATACGTCATATGGACAAGCTGCTGTCTAGGACTTTTGCATAGTTGTCACCCTGACTTAGACCTTCACTTCCCTCCTGGGTTGAATTGAATGTTTCTTGATTTACTCCCTCATTTTGCTAGAGTACATTTTTAGGTAATGTCCCTAGAGAAAGTGGTGGGAGGTAAACTTTTGGAATCTTCGATTATTGAGAAAGTACATATTTTGCTCTCATATTTTAAAATTCTAGGTTAAAAAATAATTTCTGAACTTCTGTTTGCAGCAGTAAATGACCTAGGATAGCGCAAAAGGGCTTCTCATTATAGATTTTGGCAAATGAATAGCTTTAATGTGTTTGTGAGCTTACATAAAGGAAGGGAATACTTCAGGGACTATTGGTTCCTACCCCCAATTCCTTCCAAAAGAGATAAAGCAGAATTGATGGACAATAAAAAGCTGGAAGGGTGGGATTGCCCCAAGAGTAAATAAATGTCAGTGTTGGCCTGGTACAATGGAGCCTGGGCTATCATAAAGCGGTGTTACGGTTTAGATATAAGGTGTCCTGCAAAAAGCTCTTGTGTGAGGCAGCCCAAGAATTTCCAGAGGTGAAATCATTGGGTTTTGAAGATCTTAGCATAGTAGTGTATTCATCCCCTGACATGGATTAACTGGGCAGTAACTATAAGCAATCAGGGTGTAGCTGGAGGAGCTAAGTCGCTGGGGCATGTCTTTGGGGTTTATATTTTATCCCTGGTGAGTGGATCTCTCTGCTTCCTGTTGCCATGTTCTAGCTGTTTTCTTCTACCTCTATGTTCTGACTCACCTTTAGCCCAGAGCTATGAGTGTGGAGTGAGACCTCTGAAACTGTCAACCAAACAAACTTTTCCTTCTCTAATTGTTCTTGTCAGTTCTTTTGGTTGGAGCAGCAGAAAAAGCTGACTAAAACAGAAATTGGTACCAAGAAGTTGGTTGTTGCTGTGAGTAACCTCACCTTGTGGTTCAGAAACTTTTAGAACTGGTTTGCAGGGGTAGGAATTTTAAAAAGCTTAGAGATGCAAGCCAGAAAAATCTTTAGAATGTTGTAAGCAGAGCTTAATGAGAGATTTCAGTGGGAACTCACAAGACCAGAATATGTTGATAGGACTGTTGTCAGTGAAGGTTGGGTTCATGAGGTTTCAGAAGAGGAGGAGTGTTTTGGAAATTGTACTAGAGGCCATTCATGTTATGTTTTGGGAACAAAGTCATGTGTATTTTGCTCACATCCTGAGATGTTTCGTATGGCTGAATTTAAAGGTGATTGACTAATTAATCTGACAGAGGAACTTTCAAGCCAGGATGGCATTCAGGTGGTGGCATGGATATTGCTGGGGACTTTTGGTCAAGTTTATGGTGATATTCAGAACAGAAAGCAGAGAAGAAAGATTTGAAAAACTTGCAATTTAACCAGAAAATTATGAGTACCTGGACCTAAGGAAGGTGTGTTTGCTAAAAGGATTATAGCCACTAAAGAAGTGCTAAGTACTTAACCCAGAAACAATAGGAAAGATGTCTTGGGTGCATCTCAGGAATTGGCAGGACCACATCCCACTCAGGCTGCGAGGGAATAAAAAGCCCACTGAGAAGAGATCATGGCAGCACCCTGCTTGCACAGAGGGGTCTTTGAAGTTATTTCACCATGCTCAGGTGCCCAGGCACTCAGAGGCTATTGCAACAGTGGTCCCAGGCAGTGTGGCTGCTTACTGTTTGAGGTAGCGGAGACCTCGACATCAACCACATGGTGCTGGTTCTGCATGATTTGGGGATGCTAGAGTTCAGAGGTCATGGAGGCTTTCACTGAGAGTTCAAAGAAAGGCCTTGGAATCCCAGCAAAGTGCAGCATTTGGAGTCCCTATAGGCTGCCCCTGAGAGTGTGGAGTGAAAAGGAAGCCAGAGCTGCAGTGGAGACCCAGAAGATTAAGATGCCAGTAATGTGTAATGTCTACCAAGGAAAGCAGCAGGAATTCAGCAGAAACAAGGCAAGAGAGGTCATGTGGGCTGCACCCAGCAAGGCCATAGGGGTGGAGCTGCATAAACTCTTTGGAGAGAATATCACAATGCTGTGTGCCCCAGATGCTAGATGTAGAGCTATGGAACTTGTTTACCCAGCTGGATTTTGATCTTTCTTTCATCCTTTTCCTTTTTCTGTGCCCGTTTCCCCCTGTGGAATGGAAATGTTTACTCTATGCCATTATATATTGGATATATATCATATGCTTTTGATTTATTTTACAGGGAAAAATAAACATCCATGAGTTTGCCTTGAGTCTCAGATCAGCTTTTGGACTTGGACTTTTTGGTAATGCTGAAACTGTTAATACTGTGGGGACTCTTGAAAATGGACTAAATGTGAGATGGGCATGAGCTTTTGTAGCCAGGGGTGAAATGTTATGGTTTATGAGATGTCTCCCAAAAGCTCATGTGTGAGACAACAAGAATTTTCAACAATGATTGGATTATAAGAATTTTGACCTAATTAGTGGATTAATCCACGGTATGGATTAACTGGGAAGTAACTATAGGCATGTAGGGTGTGGCTGGAGGAGGTAGGTCACTAGGGACATGCCTTTGGAGTTTATATTTTGTCCCTGGGGAGTGGATCTCTCTGCTTCCTGTTGTCATGTCCTGAGCTGCTTTCCTCTACCTTGCCGTTCTGCCATGATATTCTTCTTCACCTTTAGCCCAGCGCTCTGTAGTGAGCCATCTATGAACTGAGACCTCTGAAACTATGAGCCAAATAAATTTTCCTCCTCTAATTATTCTTGTCATGTGTTTTGGTCACAACAATGAAAAAGTTAACTAAAACAGGAACACTGAATCTGAGATGATTGTATTTAGTCTGGGACCCTTTAAGGAGGCAAAAATGGTCTGGGTGATATTGCTTCCGGGCCTCTATCAGAAGAAAATGAAAATTCTCTTTGGAGGAAGTCTTTTCAACCAAAGCCCACAGGTATCACAAGTTAAAATAAAAGAAATATGAGGTTATAAAGCAAACCATCATGTGTGAAAGCCAGCAGAAAGAACCAGGAGATTTTTACTTCTGAGGACTTCATGTATTAGTTTTCAAATATATCATTTGTGTGAAATGTTTAAATAAGCAAAATGTAAATCACTACAAATTGGAAAGCAACCAGAGACTATCAATAGTTTTCAAGTAGAAATTAAAACATATAATAGAATGTTTCAAAATAAAAGATATAATTGAAATAATAATCTCATTGGAAAGATGATGCAAAAAATTAAACGAAGAAAAAGACTTAGTGAGCCAGAGAGTGAATTTTAAGAAAGTACCTGGAATCGCTGGGTGCGATGGTGCAGGCCTGTAATCAGAGAAGCTTTGGGAGACTGAGACAGGAGGATTGCCAATTCAAAGTCAGTCTCAGCAGCTTAGTGAGGGCTTAAGTAACTAGCAAGACCTTGTCTTTCCTTCCTTCCTTCCTTCCTTCCTTCCTTCCTTCCTTCCTTCCTTCCTTCCTTCCTTCCTTCCTTCCTTCCTTCCTCCCTTCCTCCCTCCCTCCCTCCCTCCCTCCCTCCCTTCTTCCTTCCCTTCTTCCTCTTTCCTTCTTTTCTTTCTTTCTCAGTGCTGGGAATTGAACCCAGGGCTTTGTGCTTGTGAGGCAAGCACTCTACCAACTAAGCTATATCCCCATCCCCAAGACCTTGTTTTTAAATAAAATATTTTTTAATAAAAGGACTGGGAATGTGGTTCAATGGTTAAGTGCCCGGGGGTTCAATACCCTGGTACCAAAAAAAAAAAAAAAGAAAAAAAAATTACCTGGAATAAGTCATTAAGAATATGGGAAACGTGGGAACTAGGATCTGTGGAACATCTCAGGTATAACCTACAACCTACTATTAGTAGAAGAGAAGGAGAATGTCATAGGTACACTATTTGAAGTGCTTACGTCTAAGAGATTTTGAGAACTTACAGAAGATATACACAGACTCAGGAGGAACAACAAATATTAACATATAGAATAAACAAACAATAAATCCACACCTGGACACATGATAGTGAACAAAGGAAAGTTCTGGAAAGCAGTCAGAAAAGTAGATCCCCAAGTAATAATTGGGCAACGATCGATGGAAGACAGGCAAGAATGGAATAAACTCTACAAAGCCGACCTAGAACTGTGTGCTTGACTCTCAAGAATTGGTGTGTTGAAAAGCATATTGTAACACTAGTTGAGAAGGAGATTTGTTGATTTCAAATTTTAAAAAAAGGAAGGGGTGAGTTATCATTCATTGACGTTTAGTAAGAAATGTCTACAAAATACTTCAGAAAGAGGGAAATGGTACCAGAGGAAAACTGGAGATTCAAAAAGGTGTGGTGAACAAATAAGTGAGTAAATACAAAGGTAAATTTATAAACATTTATCTACATAAAATGATCATAATGTCTCACATAATGGAAGTCCTGAGCACAGTAACATGTATGTCATGAAGGGATTACTTGTGGATAGCATATTTTTATTAGCAAGTTCAAAAGAGAGCTACATATAAGATTTTTAAACTTTAAGTTAAACTTCAGTAAAAAATGAAAGTAGTTTAACTCCTACTTGTGATTTTGACAAATTAGTAGTATAATTGGTATTGAAGGTAGTTTCCTTATAGTATTAAAAAAAAAAACAGCCTACAGCAAGCATCATTGTTTATGATGAAATTTTAGAAATAATACCTTTAAAATCATGAAGATATCCATTATCATGGCTTCTATCTAATATTTTAGAGAACTTCCTAAGAGACTAAGAGTCAGATGACCAGAGAGTAAGATGAGAATAACGGAAACAAATGGTGCAGATGTTGAAAAGCAAGAGAGAAAACTATCATTATTTATAGGTAATATGAATAATAGTTTGTCCCCAAGTCTATTAATAATTAAGGAACGTGGATATAAGGTCAATTCAATATATAAAAGTCATCAACTTTTTAGGTAAAAATAGACAACATGATTTTTAGAAATAGTATAAAAATACAAGGTCTCCAGGTATAAATAAAAAAAAAATATGTGCACTTCTGAAACTTCATCACTGGTAAGAGTTGGCCAAGGTCCTTTTCGAGCTCTGGAAACTTCCTTCGGCTTACTTCTTTGACGATATCTCCATCCAACTTTGTGGTGGTGGTTTCTTTGCTGGAGCTCCAGTTCATTGTATGTGAACCTCCTTGGCCAGCCTTTATGACTCTTTTTTTTTTTTTTTTTCCTGTCAAACTTATTTTCATTTTGTCTTTTTACTCAGAGTTTTCATATATGTCCTTCCTTTTAAGCTCATGAATCATACTTTAAATTCTAATTAATCTGTTTGTATTTTTTCTATTCATTTTTCAGAGCATCCTGTTTTCATTTATAGATGTAATAAAGTTTTCTGTTGTCAAATTTATGAATTAGAGTTATTTATAAGTTCTGTTCCCTGAATTACCTTTTTCTTTCAGGGATGGTTTTTCTGTTCAACTTTATATCGATCCTTCATATTTAGTTGTGTTGGCTTTTCTTACATATTTGATCATTTTTGCTTCTGATTTATATTTGCAACAGAGTAAAAGTGCATTATTTTCTTGATGCCACAAGATTTGTATCTTGAAATAACAGGAAATGTTACTTTACAGCTCTGAAGGTGAGAAATCTGAAATTAGTCTTATGGAACTAAAATAAAGTTGGTGATAGGGCTGGTTCCTTCTGGAGTTTCCCGAGTTGAGTGTTTCCTTGCCTTTTGCATCTTGAGACCTCCAGGTGCGCCTGCTCTGGCCTCTCATCACACCACCTTTCTTCTTGCTATTTCCGTTGTCATACCACCTTTACTCTGACTCTGGCTCTCCTGTCTCACTCTTGTGATGATATTGGGCCCCACATGCATAACCCAGGAAAATCTCCTGTTTCAAAATCCTGAACTTAATCATTTCTCAAAATTCCTTTTAGCATGAAGGTCACATATTCACAAATTTGGGGGAACATGACACGTGGACCTCCTTGTGAAGAGGGCATTATTCATTTTACCACAGTTAGGGTAGCAGATGGCCAGCGTTTGTGTAAATTTATTTTTAGTCCCACTTCCTAAGAGTGCAGAATCCATGCTGGAGGCCACGAATCTCCCCCAGGTGTTCACTGAATTTTGTTTTAATGAAGAGCCTTCTGTTTTTCATCTGGGCTGCCTAGTCTGCAGGTTGGATCAGATCCCACCTCCTCTGTCCACACATCTTGGGGTTTGTCTGTTCTTTACCTCTTTCTGGCGATTTCCCCATCATTGCAGTACCTGAGCTCAGAGCCCACTGGGAAGGTATGTGGGGCAGGTGGACGCCAACCCTGCCGAGCTCTCCTCCCATTCACCTTCAGATTTCACAGCCTGTCTCATCCTTTGGTATCTGATACCCTTCAGAAAGTTACCGAAAGCTCTTCTCAGCTGGTGAATAGCTCTCAAATTTGCCCATCCCCATTCTTTTTTCTGTGGTTAACTTTATTTCATACATTTATAGTTTTATTTAACTCAAAGCTACTTCTTAGCAGTTTGCTAAACTGGTCAAAGATCACTACAAGCAATCTTCTTTTAATGTATACTTGTCTTTTTTCAATGTTATTGAGATGCAATTGAAAAATGACTATATATTTACAGTGTATAACTTGATGTTTTGATATACATAGACACCGTTAATCACATTGTTAATTAACCAAACTAGCACATCCAACATCTTACAATTACCATTTTCTCCATTTTTGGTAGTAAGAACACATAATATCTACCCTCTTAGTAAATCATAAGTATACAGAATATACTAGAAATGGTCAATAAGTATTTTTCTCATTGGTGTAACAAACATACATTTTTGAGTCAGAAAGATGGAGTATCATTTTGAGTAATTATAGGGAAGAACAGTTAAGGTAGCATAGGGAAACCCCATCTATGCTCCACAGTGGTAGCCATACATGCTTTAACAAAGACCGACTTTTTTTTTGATACCAAGATATAGTATAGTCCACAGATATGATTTTAATCATAGAGACAGTAATTTAGATAAAATCCCCATGAAAGTAGTCATCTACATCAATAGTGAGTTGAAAATACAAAGTCTAGGTGGAAGAAAGATTAAGAATGCCCTAAGAAATATAAAACGTATGGAAAAACTGAAATATTAATGGAAATCAATAGAAAATGGATTAAGTCAAAACTTTCTTAATAAATCTTGAACATCCTGTTGAAATGTAATTTCATAATGCAATAAAATTTGAGGAGAGAAGCAAAATTACAGACTAATAGACTGGCATTATTTCAAGGAAATAATTTGCCAATACATAAGAAATAACTTCATCTGGAAGAATCCAACTTGTGCTTTTCCACTAATGTCCTCTTAGGTTTCTTTAGGGTTTCTCTAATATTGACGTGTTCATTTAACTAGTTTTGTATATCCAGCCAGCAACTTTTTGTAAAATAAAATAAAATGAATTGTGGTCATTAAAGATTTTATTGAAAAACTAAAGAAAATGCCCCTGTTGCTTGAGCCTAAACCTCTGCAAAATTTCTCTGAGCTCTGGTCCAAGAGGCCTCAGTTAACTGAAATAGTTCTGTCAAGTAGAATAGCCAAGTGAAGTCAGATTTATGAGTGAAAACATACTTAATTCCAGTTTTTTGAGCACTCATTTGACCATTTTCATAAAAAATGATAACTTGTATATTTTAAGGATTTCAAGTAAGTCTGTAAAGCTGCTTGTAAAATTCTGGAGCATATAGAATTTAGGTACACAAATACTTTCACATATAATGGTTTTCTAAAATGTCATTTTGAAATTCAGGGTATTATTTAAGTGACATGATTTGTATTATGTGTACTATAACTGCATCTACTTTATTATATATATTAAGTTAAAATCATATAAAACTAGGAAAACATGTGTTCCTATAATAGGAAATTAGTTTATTGTATATACCCAACTACAAGGCATCTCTTAATTAAAAAAAATCTTTTATATATTTTATTTTTGCTAATAAAAGTAATACATACTTTCTAATTTCTTTGGTTACATTCTTAGTTATGTTTCTGCTGCCTTACTGGCTACTTCATGGCTTTGGAACTGCACAGAAGAAAGGTTAGGTCATAAATATAGTTCTGTATCCATGGCAACATGCATTTCCATTTCAACACTTTGCAGGTAGTTATTTTCATTTATAGCACTTACTTAGATTTGCTTGGGGATAAAAGGAGATAAATGTCTTAATAAATGGCCTGAGAATAAATCCAGTAATCTCAATATTTCTAGGGGGTGGTTAAGGGAGGAGTCCAGAACCTGGCTAGATCTGAATATGAACCGTTAATGATTACAGAATCAGATGATAGGTCAGCAATTCAGTTAGGTCAGTTTTAGGTTAATGAATTCAGATCAAGAAGTCAGGGAAAGAACTTCAAGAGTTCAGGTATTTCAAATAAGAAATAAAAAGGATGTAATTACAGAAAGTAAAAAATCTAATCCCCCCCAAATTGATTTGGGGAGCACATAATTAACCTTAATTTAGGAAGATATATAAGACTGGGAATCTTAATTCCCAGATTATAAAGCAAATAAGTGTCAGACTGAGGGTAACAAAAGGGTTTAGTCAGGACAATGAGCCTGACAAGACCCATGACCAAAGATCATGGCCATGAGCCCATTTTGGAGGCAAGATCTGTTTCAGCCTGTTGTGTTCTTAGCAGGGATTCCAGTTATCCAGTGAGTGGATGGGCGATTGCACTGTGTGCTTGAGGTTAAACGGGAGAGAGAGGATGAAAGGAGCTTTCTGTTAGGCGAACAGAATGGAAAGTAATCTTATAAATTATCTGTCTCACATCAGTGAGGTGACTGTGCTCTCTCTGTACCTGGGTAAGTACAACCTGCATGTAGTAGGCTACCAATAATCTTTACAGTCCTGGGGCCCTTGAATTCAGAATACTGAATAATGACGGTGACAGGTAATGACATGGACAGGGGCTTTTAATTTCAAAATGGTTTTAGAAGAGCTCTGCAATGAATTTGTAGGATATTTTTGTTGACACACATGCCCATCATAATATAGATTTGTATTAGTATTTAGCGAAACATGAATTCACAGAATAAAGAGTTACACTAATTAAAATCACTTTCAATTTTTTTGTTGTACATCTCTAAATTTAGTTGCAGCACTTTTCTATGGATTTTGAAAATCTATTGGTGTATCCATGATCTTGACTGGTGGCCTTTTTTCCTTGGTTTATTTTAAATACTGTTATAATTAGGGTCAGTATGTCTATAATTGTTTGAATATCTAAGATGTATGACTTTGCTTATATTTTATAACTTTCTAGTTCTACCCGATGCAGTGCAATATTAGAAAGATTTTCACATATCCGATAAGATTAATCTTTAAAAATGGTAGCTGAAATTCTCTTATAAATTAAAACTGTAATTTTTTACTGTATTATTGTTCTGATGTCTGTATGTATTAATCATGTTATATCCCCTGTGTGCCAGTTTTTATTATTAAACTATATATACTTTTTGAAGATACACTTCAGTATTTTTAAGAATAGCCTTGTAATGTTAACTTTTATAAGAGCTTAGCTAAAATGACAAAAAACAAAAAAATTCATATAATAGTAATTTTAGAGTGGAAAAGCTAAATAACATTATACATTTTATATTTATAACTAGGAGCAAATTATATCACCATGAAATTTACTTACTACATTTTAGTCTGGTTATTTGCATCAACTTTGCCTAATTCATTTCTTTTTATATTAGGTGAATTCATTTTAGGAACATAGAAACAAAAGCAATAAATAACAAGGTCATGTAAAAGTACAAATTACTTTAGTAAATCAATTTATTGTTGCACAGTCTCATAGTGGTTGCTGTGTCAATGTAAAATTTATCCAAGATACTTTTATAAATGGGCTGGATAATGAGTGAGGTAACCCCACTCTTTACCCTGACGCTAAACACTAGGTGTAATGCAAGGAATTCTGACATGTAAGAGAGTTGGGGGAGGTCCACCTGGTGAGTAAAGTTGGTTTCTGAGGTCGTCGCCTGGATGATGTTGTGCTGCTATCCTGGAGACTTTCACCACTGATGCCTGGATGGCTGTAGAGTACCTTTCCTTCAGTCTGGATACATACCTTAAGCTTCTTTCAAATTTCCTAGACATAGGTCTATCAATTATGTTATATTAACAAAAAGACTGGAATATGAAGTAGGTCTCCTTGCATAATCTGGTACTCAAGAAAAAGCTGGGATATAATTATTCATTTTTCATATTTTCCTTCAGATGAGATTGACATGCTTTCTCTTGCACACTTAAATTACAGACGTGATTCCAGGCTTTACACAGTACTGACTTATAACATCATCCATGTCAGTTTCTGCATTATTTTTTAAAGAATTTAGTTGCACAAAGTGCATACAATACCCAAAAAAGTACGTAATGGGAAAGAAATGCCGTTGGGGATTTTAACATAGGCAGCCACTGAGTCAACTTCAACTTTCATCGGGGGGTGAGTCTCTTCTCATTGGCTCTCTTTTTTTAAAAAAAAATCAGCTATTTGTGTCAAGAGCATTCTAGATTGTCTTAGATTTAAACATTCAAAACTTCTGAACACATTGCCTGAGAAATGTCACGTGTTGTTTGCATGATAATTAGTGTTTTCTGAATGGCAATACCATAACATGGGCAGTTGTGACCTTATGTAACATAGTGCCTGGATAGGGTAGTTAATACTGAACTGGCAGAAAACCTCAGTCAAAACTCTGCTCTTCTGGAATGGGGAAGTATAATAAGTGAAGGGTTGAAAATCTGCTTTCCAATTACTTGAGTGTCATTCTTTATAGAAGATGGTTTCTAGTGAAGGAGAATCGGCCTGAATTTTATTCTTCTTCAAAGGCCAAATAGGTTACCTGTCACTCCTACAAGGCTCTGTCAAAAAAATAACTTCAAGTGTCTTTAGATGCTGCAAATAATATCTTGATACATAGTCCTCCTGTTCATTAGTCCTGATGTTGCACCCAAGGGAGTTATGGGGAGTATGTCCGTGTTGGCTTTGTAGTACGTGTGCTTTGCACTTTCAAGGTAAGATTATTAAAAGTACTATTTGAAGGGAGTTTTGTGTATTCTCCAGTATTGGAATAAGTGGAATATTTCCACTTATATAATTCTATTTGAGTCTGGAAAATACTTAACAATATATATTTTGCTCTTCTCCAATTATTTACGTAGTTCATTTATAAAACAAATACTCCCACGTGGTCATTTTAAATGTAGCGGACTTCATTTGTGCATTTCCAAACTAGGCTAATGTTGTGAACATTCTTTGATTTCTTTTCATTTCAACTTAACCTAAAAGTACATCGTTACATATTTTTTAATCGTTATACTTAAGATCTGTTTTCAACTGGATGATTTGAGTGGGTCTTTTAAAACACAATGAGAAATTTCAACATCAGTTTTGAGTCTTTAGCAGTATTATCATTACTCACAAAAAACAAACATAGCCATGCGGTTTGCCAGTTCATGTGACTCATAGCATGTTCTCCTCCTTTTGAAGTGTTTTCTTCCTCCAGATAGGCATGTGAATTAATGAGGACTTTTCTGTATTTCCACCCTATTTCTTGTTTGTTTGTTGTTTTTATCTATATCGAGAATACTTTGTTCCTTTGCAACCAAAAAAAGCCATTTTTCCTCTTGTCATTAACCCTTTGTAGTGTGTTCCAAAACAGTATTGCTGGTGCAAAAATTTCTAACCAAATTAAAGTTTTTCTTTCCTATGTATTTAGTTTGTCCTATCTTTTGTCATGTAATTTAGTAGTATCATTGTGAACAATAGTACCTCATTTTAATCTCGTGCATATAATTTCTTCTAGAAATATGCCTTTTTAAAATATTTGAGTGGGGTGTACTTTAAGCCTCTTTCTCATCTTTACAAGTTGCAAAGGAAATATTTTACTGAACCACAAGATGGGCTAATGATTTTATTTTTAATTATTAAGTCAAATAACAGAACAAGAATCTAAAAACACAAATATTTAAGTCTCTCAACATGCCTATTGGATCTCAGAGCAATTTTTAGATTACTTGAAAGGTAAATCTGTCTCCATTTCTAAATATCTCTTAGTCATTTAAGGGATTTAAAAATATTTTCCATTTGCTAGAACACAGGTATTATAAGTCAAGAAAATTCTGTTTGCAGTACAGATCTAAACCCCAGGTTAAACATAGAAAACTGGGTGCCCTGGGAATCTCAAGAGCTGGGGTCTTGCCCAGACCTTCTGTGACTCTTCTGCATCCTTCAATGTTTCTCCTTCCTACTAGTATCAGTTGCATATGACACATTAAAAGCATTAGGCCTATAAAAGTACTATGAAAATACAGACTTTTATTCAGCAAAAAATATTACCTCAGTTATAAGATAATAGTTGAACATTTACCCTCCATTTGATTTGGTTTAGATGAGTTTCAGTGTTTAAATAATAAACATGTAATGTACACAGTCACAGGCATGATACAAATTTAATCTGTGAAATAAATCATCCCTTTCTTTCATAAGCTGGCAACTGCCAACACTGAAAGTTTCTCCTAACATTTTCACTTAACAAAGATCATAGTGAAGTTTTTAGGACATTTCAGTTAAGCACAAATTTGGATAACCTCCATATAAACACATTAAAAAGGGAATTATTTACTAATACACAAAGTCATTGTCATTAAAGCTTATTATTATCTAAAGAAAAAGGGATAGGAGAAGTTAACTATCTAGGCTTCATAAAATAGCAGACACTTTCTTTTCAAAATGGTTTATAGGATACCCATCTAGTCACCATATATTAACCCTAATCCCTTAATCTTTATACCGACACAACTTTACAATGATAATTAGCGTTTGAATTATTTTATGTCCTGGGGTATGTGCAGAACCTCAGTATGCTCTCAGTGGGTAGTACGAGTGTGTGCGGCCCCTTCCTGCCGCCGAGTGGTGCTGATGGTCACGAGCTCGTCCTCATTCCTGCACAAGTCATGCAGGGCAACTGCACTAGTCCTTCTCCAAGGAGGTAAAATGAAAGAACTACATGAACAAAAGGTAAAAACGAAACAGAAAACTGAAGAGGCCCCCTAACTACAGGGGTGGGCATAGTGAAACTCTGACCTTTCTCACATGATGTAACCAGCCCAGGAGGTAGATGGTCACTTCTTCAGATCACTCCTCATCTGGGAGGGTTTTTTTTCAGTTCCTGAAATGGCGAAGAGGCAGGGTAGTTACTGCCCTTTCCTATGTTCCACAGAGGTTGGCAGACATGCCCAGCCCTTCAGTATTTCATGTTAAGAAGCACAGGTGTGTTTGAATTAAGTGACATCTTGCTCTCAGAAGCCCAGAGGAAGCAATTATACTGATATCTGGCCAAACGTTGCCTGCTTCCACACTAGGCTACTTTTTAACTCCACCATGTGCTAGGGAAAAAATAGTAAGTACTGGGGCCCCTGTTGGTAGCATCCTTGCCCTTTCACTAGGGGAAGAACCTTCCAGTGAGGAAGAGGTCAGGAGCTTGGACTGTTGATCTCAGTATCCAAACCCATTTCCTCTAAAATCCTGTCTCCTTTGTAGATCTCACATATAAACAAGAACAGGACTCTTCAGAAACAGTCCCCACAAGCTAAATATAGACACTCCAACTCCTTAAAATATGATTCAGTGAGATACGATGTTAAATGGATGGACACAGACAAACCAGTGACTGACTTAGCGGACAGAGAGCCTTGAACGACCTGAGGATCAGAAGTCTGGAAAGATCCTCAAAGCAGGACTTCCAAAGGCACCACCCTGTGACCACCTGATTTCAGACCTCCCGAGCCTGGCTTTTACCCTTTTGTCTTTTTCTCTGTAATGGTGCCTGTCCACACCGTCTGACCCTGCTACCGCGTGCTCCTGTGGTGTTTATTACACACCATCTGTCCCACTTTCCAACAGAACTAATAGGTATTTAATTATTTAATTTGGCAGAGACAAAGTGATATTCTCTTATTATTTCTGGTGCTTTTTTTTCCCCCTTAGGAGACAAAAGCAGTGTTTTCTTATAAGGTCAAATTCTCTTTTATGCTAAAGTTCCTATGGGAGTTGTTTACAAAGAAGAGAACGTTGTATTGCCTGTGATATTTATAAAATAATTTCAGAAGACTAGAAGATAGTAAATTAAAATAATGAATTGTCTTTGAATTTGTAAGCTTAAATCTAAATATCTATCTATTTGTATTCAGCATAATGAAAATGACTCATTTTGATATAAAATAATAAGTTTGGTGGTATTCATATTAACCATAAATAATTAAAATATACACTGGAACTATTAATATGTCATTCTAAAGCAAATATTATTTTAAATTAACTTTATTACATACTAACCAAAAGTAAAGAATGAAGGAACAGTGTGCTTGTCAAAGACAATTGATATTTAGGGTTCCCTGTGAGATATTCACAACAAAAAGAAAAATTATCTTAGGATGCCTGCATCCCTATACTAAAATAAAAGGAAGTCTATTAAAGATGGTTATTAAAAATAATTGTTGTATTAAAATTTTAAATATGATTGTTTTGTTAGAAGCATTTTCTTTTCACCTGGGTTTTGAACCTCTGCATCATTTTTTAAAAATTTTGTCTGATCCATACCAGAACCTATGTCATAACAATATTTAAGTTCTAATGCATTTATGAAAATCCTTAGCGGACCACATAAGAATTAAAACATTACCAAAATGTTGCTCTCCTGTTGCTGCCTCCCCCCCAACCCCCCGGGCTTCCCTGCACCCCAGGGACCATTGTCCTTCGTTCTGTGTGGATAGTTACCTCACATTCTTTTCAGAGTGGCTTCATCACATGTATGTTCTATGAACACAACCTTTTTTTACTTTTTTTGCTTGTTTTTAAACTGTATAAAAACTGTTGCATATTTTAGGTAATCTGGTTTGCATTTCTAATTCAGTATTTTACCTTTCAGATTCATCTATTGTCTTGTATGCAGCTCTAGTTAATTCATTTTGCTGGATATAATATCACGAGGTGTGAAGAGAAGTCAGTTGTGATAAACATTTGGGACATGTGTAGTTAAGTAGTGTTTTTAAATGCTACTATGTACATTCTTGGTCCTGTCTCTAGTACACATGCATGAGAGATTCTCTACAAATTCCTGGGACATAGCTTATAGAAATGTTCAACTTTTCTAGATACTGCCAAATTAATTCACAATGAATTAGTTGCTGCTTTACAATAAATGGGTAGTGTCTGGGAGCATCCACTAAGTGATACACATTCTTGCCAGCATTTGGTATTACCAGGTTTCTTAATTTTAGCAAATATAGTAATTGTAAAATGATATCAAAATGGCCTTAGTTTGCATTTCTGATGACTAGTCAAATTGGGCACCTTTTCATGTTTGCTGATAAAGTTTTACCTTTTATGATACGATTGGTCATTCATTTCACTCATTTTTCTGTTGGGCTGTCTTTTTATTTGTTGCTGTAGTCTAGAAATTCTTTGTAACATTCTTTTGTTCTTTACAAATATTGTAAATCTCCTCTTCCCATTTGTGATTTATTTTTTATTTTCTTTTTTTGTGTGTCTTTTGATGAACAAATATTCTTAATAGTGTTATAATTTATCAATCTTTTCAAGTTAGTGCCCTTTGAATTACATTTAAGAAATCCTTCCTTACCTTGAAGTCTTAAAGCCTTCTCCCACATTTTTAAAAACTTTTCTTTTACATTTGGTCTCTAAATCACTGATAATCGAATTTTTAGAAGTATCAGTTTGAGGACTGGGGATGTAGCACTTGCCTACCATTTATGAGACCCTGGGTTCATCCCCAGCACTGCCAAAACAAAACAAACAGCAGTTTTAGATATAATTGCCATACCGTGCAGTTCACCCACTTACAGAGTACAGTTCAGTGGTTTGGGGTATATAATAGTTCACCCTTATCCATGAATGTCTGAAACCATAGTTAGCACCAGACTCTCTATATGCTGTTTTTCCTATACATATATACCTGTGATCAAGTTTATAAATTAGAGATTAATAGTAAGAGATTAATAGCAGTAACTTATAATCAGCTAGGATAGTTGTAATACACTATAATAAAAGTTATTAAAACTTAGAAACTGTTTATTTCCAGATTTTTCTGTTTAATATAATCAAACTGCTGATGACCATGGGTGACTGAAACTGCAAAGCAAAACTGTGGACAAGGAGGAACTACTGTATCCATAGTCGTGCAGCCATCACTGTAATCAATTTGAGAACAGTTTATCACTCCCACCTCAGAAACCCACACCCATTAGCAGTCACCTTACATTTCTCGATACTTCAGGCCTAGGCAACCATCTACTCTGTCTCTATGCATATACTGTCCCAGATATTTCATGTTCCATATAAATGGACTAAGATAATATGTGACGACTGGCTTCTTTCACTCAGTATGTTTCCAAGGTTCATTTATGCTATAGCATGTAATTCTTCACTCCTTTTAAATTGCTGCATAATATTCCATTGAATATATATACTGTATTTGTCCATTTATCAGTTGATAGACATTTGGTTGTTTCTATTTTGTCTATTATGAATAATGCTGCTGTGAGTATTTGTATACAAGTTTTGTGTAACCAGTTTTCTTTCTCTTAGAAAGAGACCTAGGAATTCAATTTTTGTCTCTTGTGTAAGGTATAGATCTGATTTCATTTTTTTCTATATGGATAACTATGCAGTTTTTTTTATTGTAAACAAATGGGATACATGTTGTTTCTCTGTTTGTACATGGCGTTAAGGCATACCATTTGTGTAGTCATACATTTACATAGGGTAATGTTGTTTGATTCATTCTGTTTTTTTCCCTTCCCCCCACCCCTCCCACCTCTCTTTTCCCTCTATACAGTCATTCCTTCCTTCATTCTTGCCCCCCTCCCTGACCCTAACTCTAACCCTAACACTAACCCCTCCCTCCCCCCATTATGTGTCATCATCCACTTAACAGCGAGATCATTCGTCCTTTGGTTTTTTAAGATTGGCTTATCTCACTTAGCATGATATTCTCCAGTTTCATCCATTTGCCTGCAAATGCCATAATTTTATCTTTTTTTATGGCTGAGTAATATTCCATTGTATATATATACACCACAGTTTCTTTATCCATTCATCAATTGAAGGATATCTAGGTTGGTTCCACAATCTGGCTATGGTGAATTGAGCAGCTATGAACATTGATGTGGCTGTATCTCTGTAGTATGCTGATTTTAAGTCCTTTGGGTATAGGCCAAGGAGTGGGATAGCTGGGTCAAATGGAGGGTCCCTTCCAAGTTTTCTAAGGAATCTCCACACTGCTTTCCAGAGTGGCTGCACTAATTTGCAGCCCCACCAGCAATGTATGAGTGTACCTTTCTCCCCACATCCTCGCCAACACCTGTTGTTGCTGGTATTCTTGATAATCGCCATTCTAATTGGGGTGAGATGGAATCTTAGGGTGGTTTTGATTTGCATTTCTCTTATTACTAGAGATGTTGAACATTTTTCCATATGTTTGTTGATTGCTTGTAGATCTTCTTCTGTGAAGTGTCTATTCATTTCCTTAGCCCATTTGTCGATTGAATTATTTATATTCTTGGAGTAGAGTTTTTTGAGTTCTTTATAGATTCTGGAGATTAGTGCTCTATCTGAAGTATGAGTAGCAAAGATTTTCTCCCACTCTGTAGGCTCTTTCTTCGCATTGCTGATAGTTTCCTTTGCTGAGAGAAAGCTTTTTAGTTTGAATCTATCCCAGTTATTGATTCTTGCTTTTATTTCTTGTGCTATGGGAGTCCTGTTGAGGAAGTCTGGTCCTAAGCCGACATGTTGAAGATCTGGACCTACTTTTTCTTCTATAATCTGCAGGGTCTCTGGTCTGATTCCGAGGTCCTTAATCCATTTTGAGTTTAGTTTCGTGCATGGTGAGAGATATGGGTTTAGTTTCATTCTGTTGCATATGGATTTCCAATTCTCCCAGCACCATTTGTTGAAGAGGCTATCTTTTCTCCATTGCATATTTTTGGCACCTTTGTGTAGTATGAGAAAATTGTATTTATTTGGGTTTGTGTCCGTGTCCTCTATTCTGTACCATTGCTCTACCTTTCTATTTTGGTACCAATACCATGCCGTTTTTGTTGCTATTGCTTTGTATAGTAGAGTTGAAGATCTGGTATTGCAATACCCCCTGCTTCACTCTTACTGCTAAGGATTGCTTTAGCTATTCTGGGTTTCTTATTCTTCCAGATGAATTCCATAATTGCTTGCTCTATTTCTGTTAGGTACGTCATTGGGATTTTAATTGGAATTGCATTGAATCTGTATAGCACTTTAGGTAGTATGGCCATTTTGACAATATTAATTCTGCCTATCCAGGAACATGGGAGATCTTTCCATCTTCTGAGGTTTTCTTTAATTTCTTTCTTTAGTGTTCTGTAGTTCTCATTGTAGAGGTCTTTCACTTCTTTTGTGAGATTGATTCCCAAGTATTTTATTTTTTTCAAGGCTATTGTGAATGGGGTAGTTTTCCTAATTATTCTTTCCAAAGATTCATCACTTATGTATAAAAATGCATTAGATTTATGTGCATTGATCTTATATCCCGCTACCTTACTAAATTCACTTATGAGTTCTAAATGTTTTCTGGTGGAATTTCCTGGTTCCTCTAAATATATAATCTTATCATCAGCAAATAGGGATAGTTTGAGTTCTTCTTTTCCTATTCGTATCCCTTTAATTTCTTTGGTCTGTCTAATTGCTCTGGCTAGAGTCTCAAGGACAATATTGAATAGAAGTGGTGAAAGAGGGCATCCCTGCCTTGTTCCAGTTTTTAGGGGGAATGCTTTCAGTTTTTCACCATTTAGAATGATATTAGCCATGGGCTTAGCATAGATGGACTTTACAATGTTAAGGAATGTTCCCACTATCCCTATTTTTTCTAGTGTTTTGAGCATGAAGGGATGCTGTATTTTATCAAATGCTTTTTCTGCATTTATTGAAATTATCATGTGATTCTTTAAGTCTATTGATATGGTGAATTGCATTTATTGATTTCCTGATGTTGAACCAACCTTACATTCCTGGGATGAAACCCACTTGATCATGGTGCACTATCTTTTTAATATGTTTTTGTATGTGATTTGCTAAAATTTTATTGAGAATTTTTGCGTCGATGTTCATTAAGGATATTGGTCTGAAGTTTTCTTTCCTTGATGTGTCTCTGTCTGGTTTAGGTATCAGTGTGATATTGGCTTCATAGAATGAGTTTGGGAGGGTTCCCTCCTCTTCTATTTTATGGAATACTTTGAGAAGTATTGGAATGAGCTCTTCTTTAAAGGTTTTGTAGAACTCAGCTGAGAACCCATATGGTCCCGGACTTTTCTTTGTTGGTAGGCTTTTGATGACTTCTTCTATTTCATTACTTGAAATTGGTCTATTTAAATTGTTTATGTCCTCCTCGTTCAGTTTAGGCAATTCATATGTCTCTAGAAACTTGTTGATGTCTTCTAAATTTTCTATTTTGTTGGAGTATAGATTTTCAAAATAGCTTCTAATTATGTTTTGTATTTCCATCCTGTCTGTTGTGATATTTCCTTGTTCATTCCGAATTTTAGTGATTTGGGTTTTCTCTCGTCTTCTCTTTGTTAGTGTGGCTAAAGGTTTATCAATTTTGTTTATTTTTTCGAAGAACCAACTATTTATTTTATCAGTTTTTTGTATTGTTTCTTTTGTTTCAATTTCGTTGATTTCAGCTCTGATTTTAACTATTTCCTGTCTTCTACTACTTTTGGTGCTGTTCTGTTCTTCTTTTTCTAGGGCTTTGAGCCATAGTATTAGGTCGTTTATTTGTTGAATTTTACTTCTTTTATTAAATGCGCTCCATGAAATAAATTTTCCTCTAAGTACTGCTTTCATAGTGTCCAAGAGATTTTGATATGATGTTTCTTTGTTCTCATTTACCTCTAAGAATTTTTTAATTTCCTTCCTAATATCTTCTGTTATCCATTCATCATATAAGAGCATATTGTTTAATCTCCAAGTGTTGGAGTAGTTTCCGTTTTTTACTCTTTCATTTATTTCTAACTTCAATCCATTATGATCTGATAGAATACAAGGTAGTGTCTCTATCTTCTTGTATTTGCTAACATTAGCTTTGTGGCATAATATATGGTCTATTTTAGAGAAGGATCCATGTGCTGCTGAGAAGAAAGTGCATTCGCTCTTGGTTGGATGGTATATTCTATAAATGTCCGTTAAGTCTAAATTATTGATTGTGTTATTGAGATCTGTGGTTTCTTTGTTCAATTTTTGTTTGGAAGATCTGTCCAGTGGTGAGAGAGGCGTGTTAAAATCCCCTAGTATTATTGTGTTATGGTCTATTTGGTTTCTGAAATTGAGAAGGATTTGTTTGACATGCATGGATGAGCCACTGTTTGGGGCATAGATGTTTATGATTGTTATATCTTGCTGATTTATACTTCCCTTAAGCAGTATGAAATGTCCTTCTTTATCCCTTCTGACGAACTTTGGCTTGAAGTCCACATTATCGGAAATGAGGATGGATACTCCAGCTTTTTTGCTGAGTCCATGTGCATGGTATGTTTTTGCCCATCCTTTCACCTTTAGTCTATGGGTATCTTTTTCTATGAGGTGAGTCTCTCGCAGGCAGCATATTGTTGGATCTTTCTTTTTAATCCAATCTGCCAGTCTATGTCTTTTGATTGATGAATTCAGGCCATTAACATTCAGGGTTATTATTGAGATATGATTTGTATTCCCGGTCATTTGGTTCATTTATTTAATTTAATTAATTATTTTATTTATTTATTTGACACTACTTGGTTCCTCCTTTATTTGACAATTCTTTTACGATAATTCCTCCCTTTGCTGATTTGCTTCTTTGTTTTTCATCTCTTCCTCATGGAATACTTTGCTGAGAATGTTCTGTAATGCTGGCTTTCTTTTTGTAAATTCTTTTAGCTTTTGTTTATCATGGAAGGATTTTATTTCATCGTCAAATTTGAAGGTGAGTTTTGCTGGGAATAAGATTCTTGGTTGGCATTCATTTTCTTTCAGGGCTTGAAAAATGTTGTTCCAGGCCCTTCTAGCTTTTAGGGTCTGGATTGAAAAATCTGCTGATATCCGTATTGGTTTCCCCCTGAATGTAATTTGGTTCTTTTCTCTCACAGCCTTTAAAATTCTGTCTTTATTTTGTATGTTAGGTATTTTCATTATAATGTGCCTTGGTGTGGGTCTGTTGTAATTTTGTGTATTTGGAGTCCTATAAGCCTCTTGAACTTGATTTTCCATTTCATTCTTCAGATTTGGGAAATTTTCTGATATTAAGTCATTGAATAGATTGTTTATTCCGTTGGTTTATTTCTCTGTGCCTTCCTCAATCCCAATAATTCTTAAATTTGGCCTTTTCATGATATCCCATAGTTCTTGTAGATTCTGTTCATGATTTCTTACCATCTTCTCTGTTTGTTCAACATTGTTTTCAAGGTTAAATATTTTGTCTTCAATGTCTGAGGTTGTGTCTTCCAGGTGTTCTATCCTATTGGATATGCTTTCTATGGAGTTCTTAATTTGGTTTATTGTTTCCTTCATTTCAAGGATTTCTGTTTGTTTTTTTTTTCAATATCTCTAACTCTTTATTTTTTTTTTTTTATTGTAAACAAATGGGATACATGTTGTTTCTCTGTTTGTACATGGCGTAAAGGCATACCATTTGTGTAATCATAAATTTACATAGAGTAATGTTGTTTGATTCATTCTGTTATTTTTCCCTTCCCCCCACCCCTCCCACCCCTCTTTACCCTCTATACAGTACTTCCTTCCTCCATACTTGCCCCCCTCCCTAACCCTAACTCTAACCCTAACACTAACCCTTCCCTCCCCCCCATTATGTGTCATCCTCCACTTATTAGTGATATCATTCGTCCTTTGGCTTTTTGAGATTGGCTTATCTCACTTAGCATGATATTCTCCAATTTCATCCATTTGCCTGCAATTGCCATAATTTTATCATTCTTTATGGCTGAGTAATATTCCATTGTATATATATACCACAGTTTTTTTATCCACTCATCAATTGAAGGGCATCTAGGTTGGTTCCACAGTCTGGCTATTGTGAATTGAGCAGCTATGAACATTGATGTGGCTGTATCTCTGTAGTATGCTGATTTTAAGTCCTTTGGGTATAGGCCAAGGAGTGGGATAGCTGGGTCAAATGGAGGGTCCCTTCCAAGTTTTCTAAGGAATCTCCACACTGCTTTCCAGAGTGGCTGCACTAATTTGCAGCCCCACCAGCAATGTATGAGTGTACCTTTCTCCCCACATCCTCGCCAACACCTGTTGTTGCTGGTATTCTTGATAATCGCCATTCTAATTGGGGTGAGATGGAATCTTAGGGTGGTTTTGATTTGCATTTCTCTTATTACTAGAGATGTTGAACATTTTTCCATATGTTTGTTGATTGCTTGTAGATCTTCTTCTGTGAAGTGTCTATTCATTTCCTTAGCCCATTTGTCGACTGGATTATTTGAATTCTTGGAGTAGAGTTTTTTGAGTTCTTTATAGATTCTGGAAATTAGCGCTCTATCTGAAGTATGATTGGCAAAGATATTCTCCCACTCTGTAGGCTCTTTCTTCGCATTGCTGATAGATTCCTTTGCTGAGAGAAAGCTTTTTAGTTTGAATCTATCCCAGTGGTTGATTCTAGCTTTTATTTCTGTGCTATGGGAGTCCTGTTAAGGAAGTCTGATCCTAGACCAATAAGGTGAAGATTTGGACCTACTTTTTCTTCTATAATCTGCAGGGTCTCTGGTCTGATTCCGAGTTCCTTAATCCATTTTGAGTTTAGTTTCGTGCATGGTGAGAGATATGGGTTTAGTTTCATTCTGTTGCATATGGATTTCCAATTCTCCCAGCACCATTTGTTGAAGAGGCTATCTTTTCTCCATTGCATATTTTTGGCACCTTTGTCTAGTATGAGAAAATTGTATTTATTTGGGTTTGTGTCCGTGTGCTCTATTCTGTACCATTGCTCTACCTTTCTATTTTGGTACCAATACCATGCCGTTTTTGTTACTATTGCTTTGTATAGTAGAGTTGAAGATCTGGTATTGCAATACCCCCTGCTTCACTCTTCCTGCTAAGGATTGCTTTAGCTATTCTGGGTTTCTTATTCTTCCAGATGAATTTCATAATTGCTTGCTCTATTTCTGTAAGGTACGTCATTGGGATTTTAATTGGAATTGCATTGAATTTGTATAGCACTTTAGGTAGTATGGCCATTTTGACAATATTAATTCTTCCTATCCAAGAACATGGAAGATCTTTCCATCTTCTAAGGTGTTCTTCAATTTCTTTCTTTAGTGTTGTATAGTTCTCATTGTAGAGGTCTTTCACCTCTTTTGTGAGGTTGATTCCCAAGTATTTTATTTTTTTCGAGGCTATTGTGAATGGGGTAGTTTTCCTAATTTCTCTTTCTGAAGATTCATCACTTATGTATAAAAATGCGTTGGATTTATGGGCATTGATCTTGTAACCTGCTACTTTACTGAATTCACTTATGAGTTCTAAGAGTTTTCTGGTGGAATTTCCAGGTTCCTCTAAATATATAATCATGTCATCAGCGAACAGGGATAGTTTGAGTTCTTCTTTTCCAATTCGTATCCCTTTAATTTCTTTGGTTTGTCTAATTGCTCTGGCCAGAGTCTCAAGAACGATGTTGAATAGAAGTGGTGAAAGAGGGCATCCCTGCCTTGTTCCCTTTTTTGGGGGAATGCTTTCAGTTTTTCACCATTTAGAATGATATTAGCCATGGGCTTAGCATAAATGGCCTTCACAATGTTAAGGAATGTTCCCACTATCCCTATTTTTTCTAGTGTTTTGAGCATGAAGGGATGCTGTATTTTATCAAATGCTTTTTCTGCATCTATTGAAATAATCATGTGATTCTTGACTTTAAGTCTATTAATATGGTGAATTACGTTTATTGATTTCCTGATGTTGAACCAACCTTGCATCCCTGGGATGAAACCCACTTGATCATGGTGCACTATGTTTTTAATATGTTTTTGTATGCGATTTGCTAAAATTTTGTTGAGAATTTTTGCGTCGATGTTCATTAAGGATATTGGTCTGAAATTTTCTTTCCTTGATGAGTCTCTGTCTGGTTTAGGTATCAGTGTGATATTGGCTTCATAGAATGAGTTTGGGAGGGTTCCTTCCTCTTCTATTTTATGGAATACTTTGAGAAGTATTGGAATGAGCTCTTCTTTAAAGGTTTTGTAGAACTCGGCTGAGAACCCATCTGGTCCCAGACTTTTCTTTGTTGGTAGGCTTTTGATGACTTCTTCTATTTCAGTACTTGAAATTGGTCTATTTAAATTGTTTATGTCCTCCTCGTTCAGTTTAGGCAATTCATATGTCTCTAGAAACCTGTTGATGTCTTCGAAAGTTTCTATTTTGTTGGAGTATAGATTTTCAAAATAGCTTCTAATTATGTTTTGTATTTCCATCCTGTCTGTTGTGATATTTCCTTGTTCATTCCGAATTTTAGTGATTTGGGTTTTCTCTCGTCTTCTCTTTGTTAGTGTGGCTAAAGGTTTATCAATTTTGTTTATTTTTTCGAAGAACCAACTATTTATTTTGTCAATTTTTTGTATTGTTTCTTTTGTTTCAATTTCATTGATTTCAGCTCTGAGTTTAACTATTTTCTGTCTTCTACTACTTTTGGTGCTGTTCTGTTCTTCTTTTTCTAGGGCTTTGAGCTGTAGTGTTAGGTTGTTTATTTGTTGAGTTTTACTTCTTTTATTAAATGCGCTCCATGAAATAAATTTCCCTCTAAGTACTGCTTTCATAGTGTCCCAGAGATTTTGATATAATGTTTCTTTGTTCTCATTTACCTCTAAGAATTTTTTAATTTCCTTCTTAATATCTTCTGTTATCCATTCATCATATAATAGCATATTGTTTAATCTCCAGATGTTGGAATAGTTTCTGTGTTTTACTCTTTCATTTACTTCTAACTTCAATCCATTATGATCTGATAGAATACAAAGTAGTGTCTCTATCTTCTTGTATTTGCTAAAATTAGCTTTGTGGCATAATATATGGTCTATTTTAGAGAAGGATCCATGTGCTGCTGAGAAGATAGTGTATTCGCTCTTGGTTGGATGGTATATTCCATAAATGTCCGTTAAGTCTAAATTATTGATTGTGTTATTGAGATCTATGGTTTCTTTGTTCAATTTTTGTCTGGAAGATCTGTCCAGTGGTGAGAGAGGCGTGTTAAAATCACCTAGTATTATTGTGTTGTGGTCTATTTGGTTTCTGAAATTGAGAAGGATTTGTTTGACATACATAGATGAGCCACTGTTTGGGGCATAGATGTTTATGATTGTTATATCTTGCTGATTTATGCTTCCCTTAAGCAGTATGAAATGTCCTTCTTTATCCCTTCTGACGAACTTTGGCTTGAAGTCCACATTATCGGAAATGAGGATGGATACTCCAGCTTTTTTGCTGAGTCCATGTGCATGGTATGTTTTTGCCCATCCTTTCACCTTTAGTCTATGGGTATCTTTTTCTATGAGGTGAGTCTCTTGCAGGCAACATATTGTTAGATCTTTCTTTTTAATCCAGTCTGCCAGTCTATGTCTTTTGATTGATGAATTCAGGCCATTAACATTCAGGGTTATTATAGAAATGATTTGGTTTCCCGGTCATTTGGTTCATTTTTAAAATTTTGTTTATTTATTTCTTTGACACAACTTGTTTCCTCCTTTATTTGACAATTCCTTTAGGATAATTCCTCCCTTTGCTGATTTGCTTCTTTGTTTTTCATCTCTTCCTCATGGAATATTTGCTGAGAATGTTCTGTAATGCTGGCTTTCTTTTTGTAAATTCTTTTAGCTTTTGTTTATCATGGAAGGATTTTATTTCATCGTCAAATTTGAAGGTAAGTTTTGCTGGGTATAAGATTCTTGGTTGGCATCCATTTTCTTTCAGGGCTTGAAAAATGTTGTTCCAGGCCCTTCTAGCTTTTAGGATCTGGATTGAAAAATCTGCAGATATCCGTATTGGTTTCCCCCTGAATGTAATTTGGTTCTTTTCTCTCACAGCCTTTAAAATTCTGTCTTTATTTTGTATGTTAGGTATTTTCATTATAATGTGCCTTGGTGTGGGTCTGTTGTAATTTTGTGTATTTGGAGTCCTATAAGCCTCTTGAACTTGATTTTCCATTTCATTCTTCAGAAATTGGGAAATGTTCTGATATTATTTCATTGAATAAATTGTTCATTCCTTTGGCTTGTTTCTCTAGGCCTTCCTCAATCCCAATAATTCTTAAATTTGGCCTTTTCATGATATCCCATAGTTCTTGTAGATTCTGTTCATGATTTTTTACCATCTTCTCTGTTTGTTCAACTTTGTTTTCAAGGTTAAATATTTTGTCTTCAATGTCTGAGGTTCTGTCTTCCAGGTGTTCTATCCTATTGGATATGCTTTCTATGGAGTTCTTAATTTGGTTTATTGTTTCCTTCATGTCAAGGATTTCTGTTTGGTTTTTTTTCAATATCTCTAACTCTTTATTGAAATGATCTTTTGCTTCCTGTATTTGCTCCTTTAACTGTCGATTGGTGCGATTTTTCAATGCTTGCATTTGCTCTTTTATCTCATCGTTTGCTTCTCTGATCATTTTAATAATGTACATTCTGAACTCCTTTTCTGTCATTTGTTCTGCCATGCTGTCATTGGGTTTTATTGATGTAACATCTAGATTTGTTTGCAGCATTTTCTTTCCTTGTTTTCTCATATTTTTCAGGTATCAGTGGACCGCTGAGATATTGCAGATTTCCTCTATTGACTTACAATGTCCCTGAAGATTTCTATATATATCCCCCCTTAGCCTTCAGTAGGCTGAAGTCTTGGAGGAAGTTGATAATGCGGTGCTCCACAAGGAAGCTGCCTCTCTAGGAGTGGTGGCCTTCAGGTGGGGTATAATCCCCGCTAGTGGGCAGAGGTGCTTCCACTTGTTGACCAATGGTCATCCAAAGGGGAAATAGGCTGCGGGCTGAGGCAAGGCCTGTTTGGGCCTGAGTCTCTGGTTTTACCGTCCTTGTGGGGAAACCTCACCCAGCAGGAAAGACTCACCCGGTGGGGAGGTCTCGCTGGTCAGTTCCCTCCTAGTGGTTCCCCTCAATTTACAGCTACCGCCTGGGCTGGGCTGCCTTCCTCTGCAAAGTTCCCAGGGGCCCAGCCCTACCTCCTGGGCCTGGGAGCCTCACCCTTCGCAGATGAATCTTCTTAGGCTGCCCCTCCTCAGAGAATCTGCCCGCAGGTCTGGAACCTTCGCTCCGCCCTAAGCCTGTCTCTGTGCTGCTCTTCCACCCAGAAGCTTCCTAGATCCTGGGACCCTGCTCTGCACCTAATCGCCTGGCTATGCGGCCCCTCCTCTGAGCAGCCACCTGGGGCCCCGAACAATCGCTCTGAGTAACAGAGACCCGCCACAGGCCTCTTCCTCCAGACAGCCGCCCAGTATTCCGGTGCGGTCACTAGGAGTCCAAGAAACTCACTTCGTGCTTCCTCCTCCCACCAACCACCCGTAGCCCTGGGCAATCAATCACTCCGAGTCGAAGTGACCCTCCCCGTTCCTCCTCCTTCTCCAGATAACCCCCCGGGTGTTCAGGAGCGTTCGCTCTGTGTGGCTCTGAATCCACGTGACCCGCTGCACGGGTCCTCTGGGCAACTGCCCGGAGCTCTGGTGCGGCCACTCAAGACCAAGCGACCCACCACGCTCCTCCTCCAGGCAGCCCCCCTGTGTTCAGGAGCGGTCACTTTAAGTCCAAACAACTCACCACTCGCCTTCTCCTCTGAGCAGCCTCCTGGAGCACTAATGCAGTCACTGCGAGTCCAAACGACCCGCCGCGCTCCTCCTCCTCCTCCTCCTACTCCTCCGGGCAGGCCCCGGTGTTCAGAAGTGGTCCGAGTCCAAACAGCTCGCCACGCAGCCCCTCCTCTGGCAACCGCCTGTAGCTCTGGTGCAGTCATCCCGAATCCAAGTGGCCGCGCTCCTCTTCCTCCTCCTCGTCCTCAGGGCAGGCCCCGGGGTTCAGAAGCAGTCGTTCTGAGTCCAAACTGCTCGCTGCAGTGCTTCTCATCTGGCAACCGCCTGTAGCTCTGGTGCAGTCACTCCGAATCCAAGCGGCCACGTTCCTCCTCCTCCTCCTCAGGGCAGGCCCCGGTGTCCTGAGTCCACATAGCTCTCCTCGCCACTCCTCCCCTGGGCAGCTGCCGGAGCCCCAGTGGTTGCTCCGAGTCCCAGCGCTGTGCCAAGCGGCCTCCTTTACGGCGCTCCCAGTTGTCCGAGTTCACTGCTCCAGGCGGGGGAGGGGCGTCTCGCCGGCAGCTCTACTTCACAACGTTCCCTGCATTCCGGGACCACCGTCCCATCCGGGACGCCTTCCCAACGGGTGAGAGTCACCCGGCTGCTTTGAGTTGGTCCCAAGTGTCTCAATATCTCCTCTTTTGAATCCTGAGTCCTGGAGCAACATGAAATGCAGCCACCCTCTAGGCCGCCATCTTGAAACCCCCTGCAGTTGATTTTTAAACATTTATCTTTTATTCAGCTGTCTTCAATCTTATTCCTATTCATTTGTTTACATTGATTTTGCATTCTCTGTTTAGATGATCATAACATCTGTGTCTAAAGAGAGTTTAGTATTCTTTTTCTTGCTTTGTTTTGTTTTGTGGTGCTGGGGGTGGAACCCAGGGCATCACTCTTGTTGGGAAAGGGTTCTGCTGTCGTGCTACCATTATCAGCCCTCATTTTCTTTTCATTCTTGTTGGACACTTGTGAATATATAAGTAATGGTAATGGGCATTCTTTTCTCATTCCTGATTTTAAAAAGGATATTTTAAAACTTCACAATAAAGGATAAATGTAATTTACCGAGTTTTTAGCAAACATCTTTGACCTGGGTAAGAATATTCCTTTCTATTCCATTAGCTAAGAATTTTTCATTGAATTTTTTACTTTTTTAAAAACATGACTTTTATTGAAATATAATAAACACGGAACTCTCACTGGATTTTGTCAAATACTTTTCTGTGTATCAAGATGATCATAATGCTTTTTTATTCTAATACATTAATGGAGTAGATGTGCTTCATCCTGTTTTTTTTTTTTAATAATGTATTGTCACTGGCATCAGTTTGTTAATAGTTGTTGAGAGACTGACCTGCGATTTTTCTTTGTTCCTTGGATTCTCCTTGACATGTTTTTCATTGATGCTGTGTTATCCTCATAAATCGAGTTGCTGAATCATGCATCTTTTTCTATTATTTGTTTCTTAAATATTTAGTGAAACTGGCCAGTAGAACCATCTGGGCTTGATATTTCATTTCTGGAAAGATTTTTTACTACTATTTCAATTTTTCTAATGGTTATAGGATGATTCACATTTTCCAGTTTTTCAGTCAGTTTTGGTAAATTTTTATAGTTCAAGAATTTTTCCTTTTCATCTAAATTGAATATTTATTGGCATTTATAAATTTTCATGCGTTAAACTGTCCTTGCATTCTCTACAGCTTGGTTATTATATATTTTATTTGTACACTGGTAGAGTTTGTTGCCAGTAATTTTTTTATGCCTGTATTTATAAGTGAGTTGGCTTGAAAATTTTGTTCTTTTCCTGTCCCTCTCATCTTTTGGTATCAATGTTATAATGACATGCAAATGAGTTTGAGTATTTTTCTCTTTTTCTGTTTTCTGAAAGCGTTTGTAACCATCTAGAATGATCTATCCCTTGGAAAATTGTTTTACAAGTTACTTGTAAAACTAAATGAACTCAGTGGTTTCTTTGTGGGAAGATTTTTAACTATTCTTCAATCATATTGTTTAGCTTTCTATTCTTTTTGTATTATATAATTTTTTTAGACATTTGTACACTTCACCTGGATCTTCCAATTATTGGCATAATATTTTATGGTATTATCTTGGTTTTTAATCTCTGCTGAATCTGTAGTATGTTCTTATTAATTTTAATAGTGGTTATTAATACCTGTTTTATAGATAACTTTATCATACCTTTATTTTCATCCCTAGTATTATTTGTACTGTCTCTTTTGTTTTCTCCACTAGTCTTCCCAGAAATCGTTCTAACTAATTTCTTTAACTGGTTACCTATATCGTTAATAATTTGTCTTTTAAAAATAAAATGTTAAGGTTATACATTTGTCTGGTTTTAGGTTCATCCTTTGAGATTTGATAAGAATGTTTTTCTTATCAGTCATTTTAAGATATTTAAATGTTATGGATTTATTATTGATGAGGATATGTGTTGACATTGATCAAAATTTATGAGTCACAAAAATATATACAGTAAAATTTCTTCCACCCACTCCCAACTTATCACCACATACCCTTCTCACTCTGATTTAAAATGGTACCAGTGTAAAAAAAGCACCTATGTCTCCTTCCAGAGATCAGTTCTGACTACTTTAAATTCATCTCAGTTTTGTCTTGAACCATGAGTTACTTGTATATTTTTGATTTCATATTATATGGGGAATTATTTTTGCTTTCACTGTTATTTAGTCATTGGTTCCTACTTCAATCACAATGCTGTCATAAAATGCCTCTGTGGTACCACCCGTTTCTTGCAGTGTGTTAATTCTTGACATTTTATACATATCTAGATATATATGCATGATAGAATTTCCTACTATATTGTGAATTTGTCCTTTTTTTTTTTTCGTTAAATTTGTTGTATATTGTGGATACAAGTCCCTTGTCACCTGTGTGTTTTGCAGATATTTTCTCCCAATCTGTGGGTTATCTTTTCATTCTCTGAACACGGCTTTCACAGAGCAGAAGTTTTAAAAGTCTTAATATTGTCCGTTTAGTGTTTTATTTCATAAAATATGCTGGCGTTGTATTCCAAGATTCATTACATTGCCTCCTGGTTTTTTTTTTTTTTTTCCCCCTAAATTTTACTTTTTAAGTCATTTTATTAACTGTTGTGGTTTGGGGGCGGGAACCCAGAGCGTTGTGCCTTGGGGCAGATGCTCTGCCACGGGCCTCTGCCCTCAGCCCCTCTTCTGTAAGTCAGTTTTGTGTTTTGCATTCAGGGCTGTGATCCACTTGTGGATAATCAGCTCTGTGAGAGATGCAAGGGTTGTGTCTGGGTTTCTTCATTTGTTCCCACTGCATGTGGATATTTAATTGTTCTGTCACCATTTGGTGAGAAACTACCTTTTTCCATTGAGCTGCCTTTGTTTCTTTGTCAGAGGTCTGTTGACTGTATCCACGCGAACCTGTTTCTGGGCTTGCTCTTCCGTTTCATCAGTCTTTGTGTCTGTTCTCTTGCCAATACCATGACGCCCTGTCTTGATGGTGTAGCTTTATAGTAAGTCTGCAAGTTAGGTAGTTGGATCTCTAGTTTCCTTTCTTAAGTATTGTACTGGCAATTCCATGTTATTTTGCCTTTTCATGTGAGCTTTATTATGAGGTGTTAATAGTGATTTCTTTTTCTTCAGCTTGCTTAAGATTTATCTAGAAATTTAAAATGAGACACCATAAAAAATCTAGGATGAGAGGTCAGAAGGGATTTTCAACTATCTGTATTTTATAAAATATTTTTCAATAAGAATATGTTAATGTATCACTTGTAGAATAAAATCAAAGTTTAGGAAAAAGATGTTGGTTAGTGAGGTTTGAGAGAGCTGATCCATGCTCCTTCTTTCCTTTCTTTCTTTCTTAAAATGAATTTTATCGTGTACGATTATAAGGCATAACAAATGACACTGTCGGATACATATAGAAAGTAAAGTGGTCACTGCGCTGAAGCAGATTAACATACCCATAGCCCTTCTTTTTTTCTGTGGCAGAGCAGCTTGAATTTAGCATGAATCCCATGTACAACACAATTTTATTACCTCATGTTGTACATTAGATCTCTAGACCTATTCACCTTACGTATCTGCAGATTTGTTCTCTGACTTGTATCTCCCAATTTCCTCTCCCCTACCCCCTGGTAACCACTGTTTTGTTCTCTATCTCTGTATATTTTATTTCTTTATTTTTTTAGATCCTACATATAAGTGAGACCATGCAATATGTTTCTTTCTGTGTCCGTCTTGTTGGACTTTGGATAATGTCTCTTCTAGAAATATACTCCAAGAAAATGAAGTTACTACCTTGTAAAGAGATCTGTATTCCCCTGTTTGTCGCAGCCTTGTACACAATAGCCAAGAGATGAAAATGACCTGAATCCATTAATAGATGAATAAACAAACTGAGATGCACATATGAAGTAGCATATTATTCAGCCCTAAAAAGAATGAGTTTTTGCCATTTGCTTCAACATAGATGAACCCCAAGGACATTATGCTGGTGAAATAATCCAGACACAGAAAGAAAAATATCAGATGACCTGTCTTTTATGTACTGCTGTTTTACAGGGTAGAATCTAGATGTGGATTTCTTTCTTCCTTCTTTTTTCCCTTTCTCCCTTCTTTCCTAGCCTGCTTGGCATATATTATCTTTATTTCTCTGGATTCTTGCTTTTCTTAATTTCTGGAAGATTCACAACCATTATCTTTCAAATCTTCCCTATCTCCACTCTTTCCTCCCTTTAAGAAACTCTAGACATACATTAGGTCATTTGTTTTACCTTCCATATCTTTAAACATTTTGTTTATTAGTTTTTATCATCTGATGTTGCTGCTTTGCATTCTGGGTAATTATTGTCTCTCTTGTTTCAGCATTCACTTCTGGGTTCGAACTGCCTTAACTCATTCATACTCTCTTTTATACAAACATTTCACTTTCGGGAATTATATTGGGTTCTTTCTCAAATCTGGTAATTTTTGCTTCATCTCTTCTGGCTTACTCATTTTGTGATTCCATTCTTTGTCTTCCTTACTGTTTTACAGATGTTTGTTTTATGCTCTTCTGATAATCCCCATGTCTGAAGTGCTTGACAGGGAGAATCTATTTGCTGACTCACTCATGGTGGTTTTTATCTGGACTTTGTAATTTTTTATTATGTGCTTATTTTTGGTTTATCTTACTTTATGAGAAATTTGGAACATCACGCTAAAGAAACTTACTTTCTTCAGAGGATATTATGTTTGCTTCAGTTGAAAGTGGGTGATGCTTCAGGAACTGCTTCAAGGCCCTGTTACAGGTTCCATTCAGGAGGGTCATGTTTAGCTCTCATATTCCTTCTTCGTGAAGCTTCAGTGTTGACTCGGACATTTTCCTCAAAGATGCCTTCCCTTTTGACTGTACCTATTCATTATTCTGCTTTTAGAACATGTAATTTTACCTGTGTTTTCTCCCCCTTTGCATATTTCTTGCATATTTCTCTTACTTCCTGTGAATCAAAAAAAAAAAAAAAAAAACAGCAAAATTAGATCTCATGCAAGATCTAGTGGTTTGATATCATAAGGACCTCTCAAAAATATCTAATCTGCAAAACTGGCCAAAGTAAGTGCCCTAAATCACAAGTGTTCCTCCTCTCTTTTGCTTCCCACCTGCCTTTAGTTGTTTAGTCCTTACCTTTTTACTTCTAAAACGTGTTTCTCACCATTCTACTCTTTCCTCAGCTGTTGGTCTTGTTCTCTCTAGAGTGCATCTAATTCATTTCAAACACTCAAGATCCTTCAATTCCTGCACCAGATCTTTTTTTTTTTTTCCAATTTTCCTTATTCTCTGGCTTCTCTAATGCTGCTCATTTCTTCTGCCTGAAATGCCCTATATCTATCTCTGTTCCCAAATGGTACAATTTATCTACTAAGGTCCATCTCAGATGGTTTCAGTTTTATCAGATTTTCAAAATTCTTCCTAACTGAAAGTAACTGTTCCACATTCAGACTCTTATGGTACTTTGTCTTCTCTTACAACAAGTATGTGCAAGTATATGTGTAGCTTGTGTATCATAGTCAAAATTCTTTAGGGAATTTGTTGTTGTTGTTGTTGTTGTTGAAGTCATCCACGGTGATGGCTTCCACATCATAAGGACTAATAAATATGTGTCAAAAATCATAAATTATACATAAATTTAAATTAAAAATGACCTATGGAAACTATTTCAGCTTTTATGATTGGTCATAAACTTTTTATGAATGTACAAAATTAACCTCATATTCAGGAAGGTATTAATATTTCTTTATTCTAAGAATGCCTGTGGAATAATTTTTCAACTTTACCGATAACCCAAATAAATGTTTCTTAACCATGAACATATCTTCAACTTAGAAATATTTTGCTTTCATGAGGTATATTTTAAAATTTTCCTTGGAGATAGTTTGAAAGTAATCCTGGGAATCTATAATCTTTTATAGCAAGTTTGAACCTTATACTTCTTGTCATATTCAGAATGGCTTTGAGAGTGAGTCATTCTATAGAGTAATTTGGGAAAGGTTAAATGTAATTCTTATCTTTAGGCCAAATGATTTGGGTAAGGTACTATAAAAGCAAAATATCATGATAATTCATTCAGAAATATATATATATGTATATAATTATGAGTAATCATAAATAAGATAAATATACAAGATTAGAAGTGAGAGGCAAGAGCCTAAAGTGAAGCTTTCTTCCACTACCTTCTTTCAGCAGTTTCCTGTGGTTTTCTTCTCGTGCTGTAGCCTCTTCCCTTCCACATGCACGTATTCTCCAGTTCAGGACTGCCTTCTTTCTGTCCAGGAACTTCGCAGAGTTTGTTCTGTTATTTTTATTACTCTTGTTGTTACCACCATTAATATCTAGACCCATGCTTCCTGTCGTTTCCCCGAGGTTGCTTCTGAGGAAGTCAGCCAGCAACCCGTCCTTATTTGTCATCTGATACTGTTAGTGCTTTGCCCCATAAAACTTGACTTCTGTCACTGCAACTCAGAAGGTTTCTTGTCTGTTCAGAATTTAATTAAATTGACTATCTCTTCTCTCTTATTATTCCCAGTTACTGAGTTTGAAGGGATCATTATCAAACAAGAAACAAAAGGCAAGAGACTCTATTTTCAAGGACAAATGGTCAATAACTGTGTATCAATATAGAGAGACCAGTGCATCCATGAAATAGAGAAACAAGCTTTAAAACATTTCAAACATTTCCTGAATTGGCCAAGTTCTTCTACAGATTTCTCAAAGGGTATTTCAAGTCAACATTTTTAGTCAAATGAAAATGAGATACCCTATCACCACCACACTCTGGAGCTCAGATTTGTTATTATCAAGCACTTTTTTCTCCCCCAACACAAATGTGTTTGTCCAGCCATCTGCAATATAACTCTAAAAATCTAGCACAGAGGAGGAGCAGGGTCAATAGTTGAGCTAATAATCACAATCCAAAATAAAGGAAAACTTTGTATATCATACGGGGTTGTTGCAAAGATTAAATAAAATAATCTGCATAAAATGCTTGATGCAATATAAACACTCAAAATTCTAGCAGTTAATGTGTATTGTATAGAACTGATAAGGTTGTTACTATGAACAACCAGATGCACATATTTTATTGAAAATAATTATTATAGGTATTTCGATTACTAAAGCAATTTCTTATCATTTTGCGTTGTATTCCTATTCCCAGCATAGTAAGGTTACCTTTGTATTGCTTCCACATTTGGATATTCTGTTTTCTGGTCAGAGAAATATTGATTTATACAGTGCTGGTTGAAAGTGTGTCATACATGAAGCAGTTATCCTTGCATTTCAGAAAAGGTTGCATTCATAGCTAATGTATTGGTGCGATTAATGGTTCCCTTAAGACTAAATTAACTGTCCATCTGGTAGCATGGCAGACTAGATTCCCTCCTCAATTTTTCCTTTGAAAATGCTAAATAAAATTGTTTTTGAAGATACTAAATGAATTGTTTTGGAAAGTGTATTCATGAGCTGTTACATTAGTTAGGATACTCAGAGACAAAATACTGAATGAAAACAGAAGCAGAGCGCTGAAAGAAAGGAGGACCTTTTCTAAACCAAGTGAACATGAACTTAAGTTTTGAGTGTTTTATTTTCTTTCATTTCCTGCCTGAATTCACAACATCAGAGTATTCCAAAAAGTTTTCAGCTGTGAACTTAAATTTATCTAGAAATAAATGCTTGTATCTCTAGGTGTCTGTTGGAAGGACATGATTGATAAAGAAGCCACTTTCAATTCCACTAGATAAAGCTCCAATAAATATGAGCTCACATTCAAAAAAGAACACAAAACAACATGAGAAAACAAGGTGCCACGAACCAGAGCCTTCAGAAATTCTGAGTAGCAGAGAAATCATAAAGAAACTGATGAGGGCTGGGGTTGTGGCTCAGTGGCAGAGCCCTTGCCTAGCATGTGTGAGGCACTGGGTTCCATCTTCAGCACCACATATAAATAAATGAATAAAATAAAGGTCTATCAACATCTAAAAAAATTTTTAAGAAAAAAAAAGAAACTGATGAACACTGAAGACAAGGAGGAGATCTTAAAAGCAGCCAGACTGACATACCTTCAAAGGAATAGCAGCTGGCTTTTCAACAACACTTATAAAGAGGTGAAAACTGAATGTGAAAGAACTTGAATGTTGCAGTGGGGCTAAAAGAAAGTAGTATTTGTTGAGAAGTCAGAGTTCAGGGAGAAAAGATAAAGCAAGACATTAGTCAATAAATGTTCTATTTAAACTTAAGCTACCAACTGGATAAAATAATGACAGTAGCAATATTGAATGAGAAAAACAAATGAAATTTAAAATAACTGTTGAAGGCGAATCTGGAAGTGGATAATACAACTTAGAATTTAAGTTTATTTTATTGTTCAGAAAATAGCAAAATGGCTTTAAAATTTGATAAGTAAGCATGATTATTAAGGCTGAAATATAGTAGATGACTTCTAACAAGAAAGGAGAAGAAAAGTGATGGAAGAAAGAAAATTAAGAATAAAATCAAAGTAAATAGGTAGAAAGAAATGGCATGCACAAAAGAACAAATGACACAAAATAAGAGGGAAAAAAGGAAAACATGCAAGTACCCATTTAAAAGACAACTATTGATTTGATTTTTAAAAGAAAATTCAAAATCTACATGCCGTTATATCTCTCTAAAAATTAAGGATGCAGAAAGTTTAAAGGAAAAGATTGGATAAAAGATTATACCAAGCAAATACTTGCCCCCCCCCAAAAAGAGTAGTATTCAAATTTGTTTATCACAGACAGAAGTGACTTAAAGGCATGATCCATACTGGAGAAGAAGAAATTGAGAATCATTTGATAACAAAAATCTAATCAATGAGTAGATATAGCATTTCTATGGACTTCATGACCTGAAAATTATATAAAGGAAAACTTAGCAGATATAAAAAGAAATTGACAAATCTACCAGCATAGTGGGAGATTTTAGTGCACATTTTAAAGTAGTATCTCATGTGGTTAAAAAAAAGTAAGTTACAGAAGTCTGCCCCAATGGACACGTATGGCATATGGTACTCCACAACCTCAGAAAACATAGAACACACATTTCCTAGCAGTCACACATGGAGCTTTTAAAAAACTGTGTGACTTGCCATCAAATAATCTCAAGAGTTTACAAAAAAATTAATGGAAGATATACTACATTCCTTGGCCCTAAACCAAGTATGATCAGTGTCTGTATTAAAAGAGGGAAACAAATCTCCAGAGAAAACAGATCATGTAAAGGTAGAGGCAGAAACTGAAATGATGTGTACAAACCAAGGAACCCAAGACTGCCAGCAAATACCAGAAGCTAGGAGAAAAGTTTGGGGCAGGTTCTCCTTCAGAATCTCCCCCAGGAGTAACTCTGCCAACACCTTAATGTTTAGATTTCCACCTGTAGAACTGCACCTCTGTTAAGGTACCCAGCTTGTGGTTCTTTGTTATGGCAGCCCTATGAAATGACTATATTCCATATACTTGGGTGTTTAAAAAGACTCATCAGTCAAATGATAAAAAGGATATTAAAAATGTTTTGAACTGATAATGAAAATGCTGCATATCTAAACCTAAGAGATGGTCCTAAAGCAATATAGAGAGAGACATTTAGAGCCTTAAAAGCAGAAAAGAAAGGATAAAAATAAATGATTATGCTAGGCAGTGGCACATGTTTGTAATCCTAGTGACTTAGGAGTCTAAAGTAAGAGGATCACAGGTTCCTGACCAGCTAAGTCAACTTAGGAGACCCTGTCTCAAAAAATAAAAAGGATTGGAGATGGAGCTCACTGGTGACGTGCACTTAGGTTCAATCCCCAGTACCTAAATAAATATCCTAAATAAAAATTTAAAAGAAGGAATACAAAATAAACTTGAACAAAATAGGGGGAAGGCTGTAAAAACAAAGCCATATAATGAAATAAAAAACAAAAATCCAATAAACAGTGTTAGATAAATTTCAGGAACATGATACTGAGTATTTGAAAAAGCAAATCAGAAAAGTACAGGTAACGTTCATTTGCATACAAATTAGGAACAAAACTACACATTATGCTGTTTCAGAATACAAATCTATGGTAGAATGTTCCAGGAGTTGTTAACCTCTGAGCCAGAGCCGAACGGCATGGGACGAGCACGTAAGAGAAGGAAGGAAGGGAAGGGAAGTAGGCAGGAAGGAAGAAAAGAAGTTTTTAATACTCTTTTATATTTTCATATTTTGTGACTTTCCTATTCACATCCCCGTCCTCTTTTCTGTTTTTAATTTCAAGGTTATTTCCGACATGGAGGCCCAAGTTCACAAGCTGAGAGAAGAGCTGATCACTGTGAACTCACAGCGGAAACAGCAGCTGGTGGAACTTGGTCTTCTTCGTGAGGAGGAAAAGCAAAGGGCTGCAAGGGACCATGAGACTGTTGTCAGTAAGCTGAAAGCTGAATCAGAAAAGATGAAGATGGAGCTGAAGAAGACCCACGCTGCGGAGACAGAGATGACGCTGGAGAAGGTGAGATACCCCGCAGAATTTTTAATAGACAGGCAAAGCCCATCTTTAAATCCACCCTCATCACTCTGATGTTTAATCTCTAAAAGGTAATAGACATGGACTTACTCTTCAAATTTATAAACGCTTTAAGAAGCAATTTCATTATCTTGTCTAAACACTGCTAAAATAATCTAGGGAATTTCCTAACTTTATCCATGAATTTTGTGGGAGGGATTATATGGAATATTTCATTCCATAGTAAGTAAATATGTGTTGTGATACAGCAGTATTATAATGTTGTCAAGTATTATGCTGATTCCAGATTCTTGGGCTGTAACACTGAATTTTCCTAGTTTAGACTGTTTCATGTTTTCCAAGATGTCTGATAATCATTTCTAGACTTTATAGTTTTTTATGACACTGTAACATAACTGATAACATGTGTTTTCCAGGTTGATATTTTAGTAAAAATAAGAAAAGTTTCTTTAGAATTATATGATAGTGAAATAAGGTCAATATAATGTTTACACATTTTGGATTGACTCATATTCAACCTTCAATCTCAAATGTCCTCTTTTTTTTTTTTTTTTTGATGTTCTGGAAACATAAATATTTTAACTAGGTACTCAAATGTAAATTGACAGTAATCATACAGCTATAAATTGCCCCTCGGGCAATTTGCATCTCTATCTTAGGAATGAGAAGCTTGAAAAAGGTAATTTAAGGATCAGCTAATTCTTTTCAGTTTCTCGACTTCTCCTTTGTCTTCAAATAGTAATAAGAGTGTACTTCTCAATCTAAGCATTGCTCCCAGATTGCGATCCTGAGGTGTTTGTTTTAGCGTCTTAATTCATCTGAAAGTCAGACTTCAGCAGTCTGCCCTTTGGCAGCACAGATCAGAACCCAGAAATAAAGAGGAAGGGGCGCTAAGGAGGCAAGAGTGAGCTCGGCTCTGTGTGGAGGAACAGCAGAGGTAAGGACTGACTGGGAATGAGGACCTCAGAGGAGAAGGCGGTGAGGGCAGGAAAGACCTCAGGACGCAGGCCCAGGTCAGACTGGCCGCGTGGGAAGTGAAAGGCTGCGTTCTGACTGCGGAAGTGGAGGAGGCTTGGCGGGTTTTGAGCAGAGGGTTGACGTGATCCAGCTCACGCTTCAAAAGGATTTCTCCGACTGCGTTCTGAGAATAGACCGAATGAGAGAGACCAGTGTAAAGATGGTTGTAATAATGTAGATAGAAGACGACAGAGTCTTGGGCCTGGGCAGTACGGGATTTGCTGTTGGCTCAGGGGTGGGGCATGTGGGCGCAGTCACGGGTGCGACTGAAGCTATTCACCCTAGCCAGCTGGAGTCCCCTTTGCTGAAAAAAGATGACAAGAGCAAGAGGTCAGGTCCTTCAGGGAACACTCAGGTTAAGATGCCTTTTAACCACCTAAGTGGGGATGTTAGTGATAATTCTATCAAAGCAGTAAAAATAATAATGCTTTGATGTTCACATAGTCAAAGTTTGAGGAATTAGGGAAATTTCTTCCTAGTACATAGGCTGTGATCTCTGGTGATGGCAGATACGAGGCTGAAGGAGAGTGGCAGTGGTATTACCCCTTACTCTTCTATTAGCTCTTACATGCAACCTGTCTTGGCTTCAGGTATCTCTGCAATAGTTGAAGGTGTTTCTGAGTAAATGTTCTTACCTTGATTTAAGAAAACTGGACATACCAAAGCCATATGTATAAAACATCCAGTTTAAGCCTTAATTTTCTTGCATTATATAATCACATTTCAAATGTTTCTTTTAAATAAGAGATAAACTTTTTCATGAGGTTTGTATGTGTTACAAACTAATTTACAGGTTGCAGTTAGTTTTTTTTTTTTTTTTTTAAGTACTAGAAATCATTGGTAATTCACACAAAGGCATTATTCTAGGCATCGTGGAATACAAAGAAAACAAAAAAGAGGAGTGGGCACTAGCCTCAAAAGGTTGTAAAAGGTAGTGACCACAGACAGAGGCCCATACACACATATGCAGATAACTATAGTGCAAGTAGAATATGAAACTGGGGAAAATTATTTTCTATTGTGGAAATCAGGGGAAATTAATTGGAATAGATGTCATTTGAACTAGACATAAGTGGTGTGTAGAATTTTGACAAATAGACATAGAGGAAGGCATTCCAGGTCAAAGGAAAAACAAAGCAAAAGCAAACAAAATTACATGGCACACAGGCTAACCAGCAGAGTGGGGTGGTGAGGGTAGAAGATAGTTTAAGGATCACTGGAAGTTTCCAAAGTGGTGATAAGTTGTTTTGTTTTTTTTAATTTTGTTTTGTTTTGTTTTGTTTTTGGTACTGGGGGTTGAACCCAGGGGTGCTTAACCACTGAGCCACATCCCAGCCTTTTTTGTATTTTATTTAGAGACAGGGTCTTGCTGAGTTGCTTCAGGCCTCACTAAGTTACTAACACTGGCTTTAAACTTGTGATCCTCCTGCCTCAACCTTCCGAGCCACTGGGATTACAGATGTGCACCACTGTGCCCAGCTGGTGATAAGTACTTTAACTGCCTAGGGATAACATGAGAAGATACTGAATGTTAGAAAAAGTGTCAAGATTCAGGTGATAATTAGGAAATGATTCTGCCCATGTCGGCCAGATATCACAGAAGTTAGAAGGGTTGATTGGGACTGAACTCTCCAAGTGAAAGACCCCAAGGGCAGCCATAGGTATGTGAGATTTGGGGGTGTCTGGCAATGGAATGGAGAATCACCTTTGAGATGGCGTTGATTAGACTCAAGTATAACTTCAGCTCTTAATTAGTTGGAAACAGGAGAAGTTTCTGATTTGGGTAGAAAGGATGAATTCAGTTAGGGACAGGTTGAGTTTGAAGTACCCCCTTACACGGAGCTGGGATGTTCACTTGCTGTTGAGAGAACAGTTCTGTATATCCTAAGAAAAGGCAGGACTGGGAAAAAAGTAGCTGTAGGGTTCACTCGTAGAGAGGGTGTGAGCTGAGGTCTTGGGAGTGTTAAGACTGCTAAAGAGAGAAAGAAAGGAGCAGAAGAACATAGGGGGAAGGAAGGAGGGTGGGAAAGAAGAAGAAAATGAGACATTTGAGAAGGAAGAATTTAAGGGAAGCACTGCATTTGAGAACTTAGGGAAGAAACAGTCAAGAAGAGTGATCAAGGTAAAAGAAACATGAGAATTATGTATTTTCTTGGAAATAGAGGAAACGAATATTTGAAAAGGAGGATTGTCAAGAATGTGACAGAAAATCAGGAAGGATGAGGGTTGAGAGAAGGTCTCTGGATTTGAAACTGAGAAGTCACTGATGATCTTGGACAGGGCGCTGAAAATGATAGCACGGACAGAACCTGGTTGCAAAAGATGAGTGAGGAAGTGCAGATGAGTGAACACTTTTGTTTATGAAAATCTGATTTTAAAGTTAGGCAGCCTGGCTGGGATGTAGCTCAGAGACAGAGCACTGCCCTAGCACGCAAGAGGCCCTGGCTTTGATCCCCAGCACCACAAACAACAGTAGCCCCCAAACAGGAAGCTGTCGTTCCAAAGAGCAGGAGGAGTTAAAGAAAATGTATTTTTAGTCTGGTTTTGTCCCAAGCAACTTAACGTACGGGAGAAGGGACTAATGGAGAGGAAGCGCTTCCTGGTGTGGAGAATAGTCAGTGGTGTGCCAGAGGAGGACTTAAGCGAGATCACAGCCTCGGTCCCTGGCCTTAGGGGTCCCTCATTCCTGGAACAGCCCGCTGCCTCCTGCCTCCGGGTCCTGAAGCCTGACTCTTGAGCCCCCAGCCTTCTGTGCTTTTCTCACAGCTGGCCTCCTCCTCCTGGTGCTGTACTCAGCGTCTCTCTGACCTCTCTGTCTCAAGGCTGTCTCTCATACCACACTTTATTCCACCACTCCATCATCTTCATCTCCCTCCTCACTTTCTGAAATCGTCTTTTGATTTGTGTTGGCTTGTTTATTCTCTATTCCCTCCCACCCACTAGAACATCACTCCATGCTTGTCCACCTTATTCATTCCTGTATCACTAATGCCTGGAAAACCTAGCACGTGGTATGTGTTCATCACTCAAGTGAATGAGTGACAGGAGCCTGGTCTTTAGCCTAGGGAGAGGGAAGAGTAACAATATGGAGAAGTTCAGCGACAAGATTTAAGATGACCTTAGAGCTAAAATTCTTAGTAAAGACTACACCAGTCTGCTTAGATGTGGAGTTTCAAGAAAATGAAGCAGCCAGGCTGAGCAAGCCAGGAGGATGCCCCTGAAAGGAGGAGGAGGGGAAGGAATCTGCTGAGATGGAATTAGAGTCCATCCTGCAGTGGAGGAGGGAGCAGGAGCAGTACAAGCATGGAAGAATGGAATGTTCCTGAACTGAACTGAGAATACAAGTAAAGCAAGAACACAGAAGTGACTTAGTAATTTAGTTGACATGGAGACAGCGCTAGGGAGGTTAGCCCGAATGCTGGGACTTGGTGGCATAGGGACAGTTTGGGGCAAAGGGCATATAGCAGCAAGTAGGCTGGAGTTGAGTGCAAAGAGTTTGATTTTTGTTGAGCTGGTAGAATTTGCCAACCACCAAAGCCATATGATAAAATCCAAGTGCTACCTGAAGATAGATAGATGGATGGATGAATGAAAAAACAAAAGCATAAAAATAATCCAAGCATTGAGCTCTTAATATGATGAGTTATTTGTATTTCCAGTTGAGAGAATTTTTACTTAAGGAGTTTAGCATTTCCAAATGGACTGAGTTAAAAAGTTGCCTTGTGAAATATCAGTTTCTAAAGCTCCACAATCAGGGTACTTTACACAAAATCAGCATTCATTAACGTTAGATGAATGAATAAAAGGGTGATCCGCTGAGAAATTCAGCAGAGCCCCTATGAGTGGGAATATGGATAATGGGGATTGTTATTAACTTATCCAGATTCAATTTCAACACATAAATACTTTGGGTAGTGCAAGATGCATGTTTGTGTTCAAATGTTTGTAAGCTTGGTGTGGTGGTGCATACCTGTAGTTCCAGCTGCCAGGAGGCTGAGGTGGAAAGATCACTCAAGCCCAGAAATTCTAGCCTGTCTGGACAACATGGTGAGACCTGTCTCAAAAAAAAGCAATCAAATATTCATTTGTGTTATTTTAGTGTTGTAATTTCCTCCGTATTAATAAATTAAACACAAAGCATAATTTTTTTCAGATATAGTTTTAACTTTTCTACACAAATTAATAAACATTTAAGTTCCTGCTATAAAAGTTTGAATTTACTCTAATACTCTGGTAATTTAGTTTCTAACTGTTGTGTCATTCTACAAACTACTTGATTCTTCCCATAGAATCTTATAAAAAGTTTAATGTTTTGTCATGTTTAAATAAATCTAAGTGAAAATATTTGGTAGCAGTTCAAAATTCAGTCAACATTGAAGGTTTTAGAAATTAATTTTTTGTCATTGAGTATAAAATTGAGGTTCAAAGAGAAGAGGGCAATAACACCAGAATAATAAATAATCTAAATGTAACATTCCCCGCGGGCCTGGTTTATTTCAGTAGCACTTACAATGTTAAGGTTATAAAAGAATTCCTAAGTCCAGCTCCTACCTGGGTATCTGTCAGCAGCGATTTAGACCTAGATGAGCTCTTCAGTGGCCTTGAGTTAAAAGGAACGTGCGATAGCTCCACAAGGTCAAAATGCTTGAAGTAAAGAATCCAAGGGAGTAAATGATTGGCATTTGCAAAGGGAATGCGTCTTTTCTTCCCTTTTAAAATCTTCTCAAACAGAATTGAAATAAAGTCCATAAAATATGAACCTTTGAAAAATTAAAGAACATTACTAAGTGATGATAGTATTTTCAGAAGATTGATTAAAACCTTGGCATTTAAATTTTATCATTATTTCAGAAAACTTTTCAGCTATTTTTAAAATAAACTTTCTTTGAATAGAGGGAAAGTAGAGATGCATGTTAAACTCCCTGTTATTTAACACCATTCAGATATAATCATTAATAATAATTTAACATGTATATAAAATAGCTGTATCCATACACTTAGCTGGCTGAGACCATGCTAAGTAAACAATTCTTTCTCTTGCTTTTTAAAAACTTATGCTAAGAATATTCAAATTTCATTTGAAATTCATTGAGAATATAGCCATCATTGTATTATGGTATTCCATTTTATGGGTGTAGCATAATTTATTGTGTTTCTCTTTTATTTTGGGACATTTTGATTTTTTTTAAGTTATTTTATGTGAGTTTAGTATCTTTACACAAAAAGTTTTTTCAACATTTCCAGTTTTTTCCCCCTTAGATTAAAATCCCAGTACAATTACCAGGTCAAATTGCATTTCAGAAAATTTGGAGTAATTTATATTTATCCTGATAGAGTGTTTGACCTAACCCATGCTTATTATTATTAATATTTTTCCTTAACTTTTGCTGTTTTATGAAATTGGTTATCATTTCAAGTGCCAGAAATTGAACATTTATATTAGATTTCTTATTTGTATTTCATTGCCTATTATTAGCTATTCATATTTTTTGCCAGTTTATCTGCCCTAATGTTTTTTCATAAATTTACAGGAACTCCTTTTACATTTGGAACAATAAACCCTTACTGTCATTGTGGCAAATATTTTTAGTAGTTGCCTTTTAATTTTGTGAGACACAAAATTTGCTTTTATTGAGTCTAATATGTTCATCTTTTCTGTGTGAATTCTCTGATATTTTAAGCTTAACAGTTTGATATTTGAATATATATTAATGCATCACACATTTATTTCAGTGTACTCTGCTAAGTAAAATGCGCTTATGAATTTGACATAGCATTCAACAGCGTGGGTTCCTGGTCTGTAATTTTAAGTGGTGGCTGAAGGATTATGCTGGAATTCCGCCAGCCTGAAGTCATTAAAAGACTCTGAGCAACAGTTCAGCATCTTTTTCAAATTTAAGAAAGGCTCCATATGGCATGATTATTCAGAAAAGCTAAGGTCATAGAAGCTACTTAAACCTTTGAAATTTATAATTAAAGGATTAATATTAACTTATAGAGACATTGTCATTTTGGCTTAAAAAGGATTTCTAATCTCAATTCTGTCCTTCCAACTTTGATCTTTTCCTTGACTTTTTCTCTGCTAAAAAAAGTAAAGTTTTATATCCTTAAATTTTAAAATTAAATATTAAGATTTTTAAAAATCAATTGACAAATGACACCCAGCATAATTTTTATTGTATCCCATGAATGATGGTGAATTTGAAGTTGGTATTTTCCTGAGAGTGTAAACTTCAACCTGATATAGTGGACTACAGTGACACCTCTAAACATAATAATATATTAACTTACAAAAGAAAAAATACAAAAATGCCAACTTGGAAAACTTGGGATGTGTACCTATTTTAGGTGTACTGAATTGGTGTTCATTTATATTAAGGTTAAGAACTTGAATGTGTCTTTGGATGGATTACCTTCTTTGAATGGTGGAAGGGGTTATATCTTGCTTTGTAGAGAAGCAAAGACTTTGTACCATTTTGACAAAATTCCAAATCAAACCAATTCAGGTATTTTAGTAAAGTCAGTTTATATATCTCCTATGTAACAGGAGGTAGTGTATTTTTCTTTGGCTGTACTTCAATTCCAGCTCCTTCCTAATTTGTCTGAGTTCTGATGTGAGGCACCTGTTTCACAAGGCATCAGCTAAATCAAAACTGGAATCACATCTAGGCTGTTCATTTATTTTAAAAAAGAGCAGGTATCTATCATCACTTATGCTTGAGTATGTGCAATGTCAAGGGTCTGTCCTTCCTTGAGTGGAGTTGCAAGACACACTGTACTGTGTAGTCGCAGCTGTGGCACATGAGAGTGGACTGTTCCCTGCTGAAGGGCTTTTGGTTTCCTAGAGTCTAATCTTCGTCTCCTTGCCTCTTTGCTGTGCATCAGAGAGCACTTCTGTTTTCTAGCAATCTGGGAGATCTAATCAATATCATAACTTCAAAGTTCTCCAAGAGTAGAAAAAATGTTTTACTTGGAGAAAATTAAAAGACGGTGTATTTTATGTTAAGATTATTTGAAAACAAAATCTAGAATTAAAAATGAATCATTTCTTATTTTTAAAGTGAGCATTTAAAATTTATGATAGTAGCCCTTCCCTGTTATTCTCCATCTAACCTTCCTATGTTCCAATAGAGCCATTAAAAATGGGAGTTCTGCCATTGACCGGAAGTTGTTGTTTTTCTCTTTTTTAATTACATGAAAAAAATTCTACCTAGAAGAATTGAAAATCTCTTAGGTCAGTTCAGCAAAAGATCTTGATTAGACTTTAGAAGTTATTGAAAATAAAGCAGTTTCTTTGCTATCTTCAGAGGTTGACATCTAAACCCAGAGAGCTGGGAGCAAGTTTAAAAAGCCAGTGTTTGTAGTGTGTGCGTGTGTGTGCGTGCACGCACACACATACCCTATTTATTTGGTTTTGTTTGTTTTTTGGTGTGTGCAGTATTTAAGATTAGTGTTAATAACTGTATATGCCTTTTAATTTTCTCATCCTCATGGTTAAACCTGTAGAAGTCTTATTGGATAATGTATCTTTTTCCATGTCACTGAAGAAAATAAAAAGAAATTATATATACTTCATTACTATTTTATTATATTGAAATTACTACAAATAAAAATGAAATCATAATTTTTGGCACTGTTTTGATAGCTCACCACTTGCGCATCCTGATTTGTCCAGGAGAGTCCCAGTTTATACCTCGTCTTAGTATCTTATATGACTTGTCATTTCCCCTGCCATTTTCAAATAAATGTCTTTATTCTCATAGGTAACCAAGGAAATGCTAATTAGGACTAGATACCATTTTTGATGTTGAAAAATTAAATTATTTTAAATCATACTAAGTATCATTTTTAGTTAATAATAACAAATACCAAGAATGAGTGAATAAAAACTCTTAAAGTGCTGATAATGGAATGAAAGCCTTTGTAATCTCTATTATGGACCTTAAGAATATCTCTCTTTTGACCTATAATCTGTTCCTTGGTTAGCATAACATAGATATCAAAACCTAAAAATGTCATCCATCTAAAAGTAATTGGTCTCCCTCATGAATATTGTAAAAAAATTATCAGGCAAAAGAATCAAGTAGCACAGTTAAAATATTATACACCATGATCACATAGCACTTATTTCAGGAATGCAAAGATGGTTTGATATTAGGAACACTTATAGTAGGATACATTTTATCAATAAATCAAAAGAGAAAAATTATATATGATCCTTAGGATGAGCCTAAGCTTTTATAAAAAGGGTATTGGAAGGATAGGGAAGTTTATTTCTCACAGAATAGTCCAGAGGCATTAGGGTAACCCAGTGGGGTGAGCAAATGATGTTGTTCCACAGGGTCACTTAGGAGTCCAAGCTGGCTAGTGAGATGCCTCTTTCATCCTCAATCTGGTGGGACCAAATCTGTATTCAAGGCTGATATTCCAGTTGAAACCATTTCTCAATCAGTGGCAAGGAGTGATGAGGGACAGGGTAGGGGGATGAGGAGAAGCACAATTCATTTCCTTTTAAGGAAGTGCTATGGAAATTGCATACCTCATTCTCATATTCCACTAGAGATGATTTTGTTCCAGGCCACGCCTAGGGAAGCAGGGACCTGGTAGCATGCAGAGTGATAAAAGGGGGAAGGTTATTATTTTTTTAAGAGAAGAGGAGATGCTGGGCATAGTCAGTAGGTGATGGCACCCTCTTAGTGCTTTCCACATTTGGTGCCTGTTTTGTGTATGGAGTCCTGGGTGGTTGGGAATAGCAGTGATCAAAGCAGGCAGATATTCCAGTCCCCTGTGAGCTCATCTCAGCAAGATGGACAGACTGTAAGCTCTGTTTTTATATATAAACACACACACATATACATATACAGAATCTTGAAAAGTGTCTGTGCTATAAATGATAGAGAACAATAAGGCAGATTCTGGAATACCAGGGTTGGTTCTGTTTAAATACTGCAATCAGAATTGACATCATCAAGAAGATAACATTTGGGCAAAATGAAGGAGTTGAGCGAGCCATGACCACTGTTGGAGAAGGAGATTGCTGATGAAGAAATAGCCACTTCAGTGGCTCTAAGGCAGGAGTGTGGCTGGCATGGCTGAGGAACAGCAGGGAAACCATTATGGCAAGAGTGGTGTGGACAGTGGGAGAGGACAGATGTGACAGGAGAGGGATTCCAAGGCTCATGCCTTTAAGATCATTCCAAGGGCTTGGGCCTTAACTCTGAGTAGTGGGACAGCATGAGAGTACTACCCCACAGAGGGGTCCTCTCAGCCACAGGAAAACCAAAGCGGGAAGCCAGTTAGTCCAGGGGAGAGAGGATAATGATTTAGCCCATAGCAGTAACAGGGGAGGTTTTCAGATTCTGGATACGTTTTAGAGTTAACACAGCTTGCCAAAAATGGCTTTGATGGAGAATGTGAGACTGAGAAAGTAAGCTGTGGAGGAGTTCACACTCAGGGAAAACAGGGAAAGAAATATGCTAGTTATTTCTTTGGGGGATGAAATCACACGCGATTTTTGCATTGTATTTTTCTGTATTTCCTAAATGTTCTGTATTATAACACTTTGTAAGATGAACAGTGATGTTCTGAAGTCACTGTCTGGTCATTTTGTTGCCAAACAAAATGCTTCAAAAAGCAGGCTTCTCCTGCTTCTTCCCCTGGGAAACCAGAGTCACCAATAGGGTGTGCTGGCCTTTAGCCCTGGCATTGCTCTAGTGACATCAGGAAACAAGCAGTGTGACTGTGATGTCACTGGCCCTGCCTCACCCCTTCCTGAGAGACTGTTTCTCAAACACTAACCCTGTGGGCCCATGTCACCTTTCTGTCAGGGCAGGGAGGCATTCAAGACAAATCGCCACTCTGCCTGTCCTATAGCCTTGTATGGGCTCTCTCTCATCTTTGCTTCTGGGATCTTAATGGGGGCCACAGGAGATGTGGACCTCTCGGATTTTCAACTTCCCATCTCCCGAGGAAAGTCAAGCCCTGGGACACAGAGGGATGGAAGAAGAGAGTGAAAATGCTCCCCCAGTAGAGCAGGCTGTCAGGTTGAGGCCCCTGAGGGACACAGGACTAACAGTCCACAAAGAGAAGAAGGTAAGACTGAGAGACCTACTGTGTCCCTGATATAGGGATCTTGTTTGTTAAAACAAACTGTATTGCCGAGTGGTGATGTAAAAATAGCCCCTCCCCTTTAAGGAGATTAGGTTGAACAGAGACAGAGATAATAGAAGAGGCTGAACTGAAGTCCAGGCCACTGTCTAACTCTGTTGGACTGTATGCCCTGCAAAACAGCAGGAAGGTATCTAGGAGTCTGGGAGAAAAAGACAGAACTGGGCAGAACTTTCTGGAAGATGTAGCCTGTGAGCTAATAACATTCTCCACCCACCCCATCCCACCCCTGCTTAAAAACTTACCAAGTACCATTGTCCAAAACAGTGTCACAGCTTCTAGGCTGTCTGGGCAAAGATTTGCATAATCCTATTTTTCCTCTCTAATCTTTCCTTATTTTCCCTTTAATTAATTTTAAATTGTGGTAAAATATGAAATTCACCATTTTAGCAGTTTTTTCTACACAGTTCAGTGGCATTAAGTACATTTAAATTGTTGTACAACCATCACCGTTGCCATCTGCAGGACTTTTTTCGTCTTGCAAAACTGACACTATAGCCATTAAACAGTGACCCCATTGCTGCTCCCCCTGGCCCCTGGTTGCCACTCACATTCCATCTCTGTGTGTCTGACTCTTCCAGAGTCCCTGATATGACATCGTAGAGTAACTCCTCTCTTGCGTCTGGCTTATTTCAGTTAGCATAATGTCTCTAGGTTCATTCATGCTGTAGCCTGTGTCAGAATTTCCTTTTGTTAGGTTGAGTAAGATTTCAGTGTGTATTTACCACCTTTTATTCATCCATGCATCTGTTGGTGGACACATGGGTTGCTTCTGCCTTTTAGTCATTGTGAATAATGATGCTCTGAACATGGACTCACAGTTCATTTGGATATGTGCCTAGAAGTGAAATTGGTGGATATGATCTTTCTATTTTTTTTTTTTTTTTTTTTTAAGAACGGCCATTGCTCCACTTTGCATTCCCACCAGCAGTGTTTGCACAAAGCTTCCAGGCTCTCCATGGCCACCACTGTAGTTGTCTGTTTACAACAGCCATCCCATTAGGCGTGGAGTGCATCTTTTACTTTTCTTGACTGCCTCCCACGATCTGTGCTGTGCCCATTCCAGACAACTTCCTTTCTCAAATAGGCTGTGACAGCCTTCCTCCACAGCCTCACACAGGCTGTCCCCCTGCCTGGAAGACCTGTAACTCATCACCCACCCTCCATGATGGTCCCTGTGCCTGCCTTCACAACACTGGCTCTACTGGCTCTTTTCTGTTTTCTTCCAACTCTCCATTCATTCCTCTTTTTAAAAAATATACACAGTTCACATAGAGTTTACGTACAGCTCTGCGAGTTTTGACAGACCATCATCACCGTCAAGAGATAGAACAGTTCCAATCCATCATCTCAAATATTCCTCCAGATCCTTGGTCATCGGCCCACTTCCTTCCTTTAACCCCAACTCCTGGTAACCAGTCAGTTATTTTCTGTGACTGTGGATTTGCTTTTTCTGGGACGTCATATAAGTGAATTATTCAGTATGTGACCTTTTGAGTCTGGCTATTTCCCTCAGCATAATGCATTTGAGGTTGACTGATGTATAGCTATAGTTCCTTCCTTTTTATTGCTTAGTAATATCCCATTATACCAATGTATCAAAGTTTGTTTTTCTGTTTTCCAGTTGAAGAACATTTGGGTTGTTAAACATTCACATAAAGATTTTTTTTTGGACATTAATTTTAATAAACAGGAAAGTATAAGATTACTGAATTGTAAGTTAAGTACAATTTTTAATTTTATTAGAAACTGGTGAACTTGTTTCCAAAGTGATTATATCATTCTGCATTTCCACCAGTGATGTAGGAGAGCTCCGCTGTACCACATCCTCACCTGTGCTTGGTATTGAGTTTGTAATGTTACTTTAGGTATTTCTCATCACATGTGTATTTCCCTAATGGCCAGTAATGTCCAGCATTATTAATAATATTCATCTGTTCATTTGTTATCTGAATATCTTTCTTAGTGAACACCTATTTAAATTTTTTTCAGATTTTTAAAAAAATATTTTTAAAGTTGTTAACAGACCTTTATTTTATTTATTTATATGTAGTGCTGAGAATTGAACCCAGTGCCTCACACATGCTAGTCAAGTGCTTTACCACTGAGCAACAACCCCAGCCTTTTTTCCAGATTTTTTAATTTAGTTTTTTTATTTTCTGCTACTGAATTTTAAGAGTTATTTATAAATTCTGGATACAAGTTCTTTATAAGCTATGTGATTTGTATATCCCCAGGAATGGCTTGGGTTTTCATTACTTTAAGTGAGGTCCAGTTTATCAGTTTGTTCTTTCCTGTATAGATCATGCTCTTGTTATCACGTCTAAGAAATCTTACCTAACCTGAGATCACAAAGATTTTCTCCTCTTTTCTTCCACAAATTTCATCATTTTGGGCTTTGTAGTTAGGCCTCTGGTCCACTTTGAGTGTACTTTTGTAATTAGTACAAGGCGTAAATGAAGATTCAGTTGTTTGAGCACCATTTGTTGAAAAGACTGTCCTTTCTTCGTTGGTTTGCCTCTGCAGCTTTTTTGGGAATCAGCTGCCCATATACAGTGCTCTGCTTCTGTGTGGGTCCCTTGTCCTGCGCCTCCTGCCTGTACTCAGACCACACTGTCTTGATTCCTGTAGCATTTGTAGGCAATTGTAGAGAAAGACTGTGAGTTGTCCAACACTTTTTGTGTGTGTGTTTATTTTTTTCAAAATTGTTTGACCTGTGATAGTTTTAATGCCTTTCTTAGAAGTGATGAAAGCTATACAGAATCCTGCTGGATTTATTTTTTAAAATTTGTATTGAATGTATGTCTCAGTTTGGAGAAAATTGAAATCTTAAATGAATTTTTCTGATCCATGAACATAGAAGGTCTTGCCATTTATTTAGGTTTTCTTTAATATCTTTCATCTGCATTTATACTTTTCAGCATATTTATGTTTCATATATTTTGTTAGATTCTATGTAATTTTATGTTTATAATTTCAGTTCCTAACTGTTAATTTATAATGTGTAGAAATACAGTAGACTTTGGATACTGACCTTCAGAAACTCACATGTTACTTCTAGTTCCTTTTTTTGGTAGATTCTTTTTCTTCACAGCTAATCAGATAAATACCAATAATTTAACAGTTTTCTCTGTAAAAGATTAATTGTATTTTAATAGTGCCACATATATCAATGTATTTTTTCTCACAGTAATATATTTTATTACTATACTTAAGAATTTTGGAAAATAACCTCTCAGAACAAACCCAATATATGAAGATTCCATGAATCCAAGAAAGTGCATATATGGTATTTAACTTCCCATTTTATTTTGTTGTGTCTTATGACATACATATGATTTTTTAAAATTATTACATTGTAAACAAACATAGGAAAGGAAAACTGATAAGTATTTCTAAAGACCTCTATTTAAGATATGTCATTCTTAGACTTCACTCTCCAGAGTAATTGATCGTTTCAAAAATAAAAATGACAGAAAAATAATTTTTAAATATTGTAATATTCCTTGGCTAGAAAGCCTTGCCTTGACTACTTAAATATTTCAAAATTTCTGCAAATCATAGTTTTGAAATCAGACCCAAAATATTTTATTCTCCAGCATCAGACCAAATGTGTTTCTTCTCCACACGTGTTTAAAAATCGGTAAAAAAAATAAATAAATAAATAATAGAGCATTTTGAGTGATATCTGGCATTTTCACGAATTAATTAACTTTTAAAAGTTTTTTTTAAAAAAACTCTATTCATGTAATAATTGAAAATGTTTTAAAGTATTAGAATCCACAAGTTGTGTACAAAACCCCTTTAACTTCCATGTCTAAAATTGTATTTACTTTAAAAATATTTGATTTCTTTTGGTTGGCCATATCACTAGAGTGTATCGTGAGCTGCGCATCCTTGCTGCGTACTAGAGGTGCACAGGTGGCAGATGCCCACCGCGTCCCTTCTGCACATTCGCACTCCTCCATTTAGAGCACACTGGCACTCGTGGTGGCAGAGCCTGTGTCACTGCACTTAGGGCTATAACACTAGTAACCCAGCCAGGTGGAGGGGACTGTACAACTTTTTTGTATTTTTCAGAATGTATTACAAATTATTATTGAAAAAAAGGAAAAGCTACATTTTTAAGTGTGTGCAGATGTGAATTTTGGCTAACATAACTGTTTTTAATATTCATCTATGGTATTTTCTTGGCAAAGAAAATAGACATTTGTTCCCACTGCATGACTTTAACAGATCAGTGGACATCCTAGGAATACTCCAAGGAAGCCACCCCAGGTCATGGAAAATATCTCATAAAATATCAGTATCTTTGAATTTTACTTGTGGCAGTTGCTAACGTTATATGTTTCATGTTATTATTGAACAAGGAATTTAACAGATTTTTCAATGAGCTTTTAAAGATTTATGATTTAGATCTATACTATAAATTATCGTGATTCTAATATGGAGTATGGGGTTTTTTCAATCCCAACTAATTCATTAAATTGAAGGAAATATACATTTTAGTGACTTTCTGAAAATAAGAAATGATCAGAATTCCCATACTCACATGATATCTAATGGCTCGACCCTATGGTTGAGGTCTGATAGCATAGAGAGGGCTGTGAATGGGTGGTGTGAACTTCCAGATCTCTATTTTCCTGAGCGATTTATGAGTGAATGAGTCAGCATATACTTAACAAGCATTTACTGTACACTTAGCTCAGTGCTGGGGAAGATCACAAAAAGATGTGGAACTTTGTCATTGCTTTCCGGGAATTCTTCTTATTGTAATGATAATCAGAAATTGTAATCATAAAAGAACAAGAAATCTATATAGTTATGCATAATAAAATTGTACATTAGAGTACAGTGCTGGGAAATCTGAGAAAGTCTGTAGTGATCAGAGGATGTTTTAGGCAAGAGGTGGGTCTTGAAGTACAGTGTTTGAATTGGCACTAGATATGAGGAGCTTGCCGAGGCAATCAAAGGGTATAAAGTAGAAAGCCATAAGAAGCTTAGGACAAATTTGGAGAACATGAGACAGTAATCGTTTATGAAAACCCCACTTATTCTAAAAAAGATTGGAGGTGACCTTTCTAACATTTTATTTTTAAACTTTTTACTTAGATTTACTGAAAAGTTTCACAGATAGTACAGAGAATTCCCATGCACTCTCCTAATGTCAACTTCTTAATCACCCAAACCGGGAAATTGTCATTGTGCCTGTAAAGTTATTCATTTTCTGTTTGTAAGATGTAAAATATCTTGGGAGAGATACTTGAAGAATATACAGATATCTTTCGACTCTCTCCTTACCATCCTTTGGTGAATCTTGCCTGAAATAATTATCATCTTTTTCTTTTTTCACAGTTTCCGTGAAGTTTGGGTACTTTGTAGCTTTAAGTTATACTGAGGGTATTTCTTTCACGGGAGGATTGCGGGAGAGTTTGTTTCATTTTTGTTTTCATTTTGGTTGTTTCATATTGTTAGGGGAGAAAATACTGAAAGTAAAATGTGACTTTAAATGCAAGGTATTTATAAAGTGTGGAAACCGATCTAAGGGAAAATTTTAAAACGTAAGGTGAAACTAAAGTAGAGTCTACGAAACCATCACCACCACCATCACTGCATGCTGGGGATTCATTTCCTCCGCTGAGGGACCTCAGCTGACTACAGTTTCCAGTAGCAAATGTAAAGAGCATCACGGTTAGGACAAGATTCTGTGCAATACACTTTTAGAAACCATTAGTTCAAATTTTGAGCTTTAAAAACTTAGGAGGAAAATGTAAAGAGGGTTCTCCCAGAGGATGAGTGTATATGTTTACTAAGCATCCTCCACAGCATCCCTTACAGAACAGCAATTGTTTTTCTTAGAATGGAGGTAGAATAAGTATAATTTTGACTTGAAGTTTTCTGAAAATAGAGTGACTACTAGGGTGAGACGTGATATCTTAGAAGTTAGTCTGAGTTCCAGAAGTCCTTTTAAGAACTCATGAACCATTATAAGACTTGTGGAATTATTTGGGGACTAAAAAAATTAATGAGCAGGTAGTACTTACTTTAGTAAAAAATGGAATTCCTCCTATTTCAAAACTTTTGGCTAAATAGCCGAAAGTATCTTCCTTGTGGTACATCATTCATCTCAGATCACTTGAAAGGGATTAAGTGGGAATTTCCCCAATAATCTTGTTCCAAGATAGGACCATAATATTCTTCTTAAGGAGAAAGTTATAACAAAATAAAGATTGACCAAGAGTTTACCTTGTTATAACTCTTGAGAGATTTTTGCTTCTGATAATTAATTTACTGGAGCTGAGAATGTTTAGTAGAGGCATGGAAAAGAAGAAAAAGAGATATTCATATGCTGCTTAGCTTATCTTTTGTTAATTTTCCATTTTTAAAGAGCTGATTTTAATATCTTAACATATGTAAATTTTGATATTGTACAATGAAGACTTTGATATATATAATTTTTTTTGATGCCAGAAGTTCACCCAGGATCTATTAACCACTGAGCCATATCCCCAACCTTTTTTTTTAGTTTTTGAGACAGGTTCTCCCTAAGTTGTTGAGGCTGGCCTTGAACTTGGAATCCTCTAGCCTCAGTCTTCTGAGCAGCTGGGATTACATGCAAGTGCCACCATATCAAATAACTTTGCAAATTTTAAAAATTTTAAAAATTTCATTTGTTCTAATTCTTATTGTGTATGTCAGTAGAATGCATTTATACATTTTGATAGATCATACATAAATGGAGTATAATCCCTCCTTTTTCTGATTGTACATATTGCAGGATCACTGTGGTCATGCAGTCATACATGTACATGAGGTAATAATGTCTGTTTCACTCTACTACCATTCCTTCCCCCTTCCCCCTCCCCTCTACTTTTCTATTTTTAACAAAAATATTTTTTAAAAAACTTTTCATAGTATTTGTATATTTAAAACTACCTCTAGTGAAGGAAAAAAAATGTGTAATTACTTCTTTCATTGTATGTCACATTGGTATCTAGCTCTGGATTACTTTGTAAATTGCCACATTTGGTTTAATTAATTTAAACTTCATATTTAAGTTAAGCCTTTGTTTAATACTGACAGGATGAGCTGGGTGATGAACTAGGTGATGTGTTAAGAACTGAAGGTACAGAGAAGGAAAGTCATCAACATTAATCAGGACCTAAACTATCAAAGTACATCTTAACAGATTTTTTAAAAAATTTATAAATCACCTTAGTTCCCATAAAATATAACTGAGAATAAAATTGCCCCAACCTAATATTAACTCAAATTAGATACAGAGTTCACCCAGGGTAGGTGGGCTACATTTGGCAGTATCTACAGAATTTCCATGTTGTCTGCATTTATTAGGTTCTAAGCTGAAAATAAAAAACTACAAAAATTGCCAGAGTGATGTTTTGACATGATTTTTAACTGCCCTCTGCCATCTTTTTAAATGTGCCTTATATGGCCAAAGAATTGGACAGAATTGTAGTCAAAAATCCAGATGTTGAGATTGATGTTTATTTTTTAAATACCCCATGAGACCTCAGGAATAGAAGCAAGTCAAAATTGTCCAGTGTTAGAAATTTAATCTTTACTGTTCAGAAGCTAGAAATGGCACAGTTTTTGATAGATAATTCTTAGAGAAATCTTAGGTTTTTAAAAGTCACATGAAAGGAAATTTACATGAGCATAAAAGAAATCTGGTTTTTGCTTTGATCATATTTTTCAAGAAGGAAAGAAGAAAGTTATTTAGTAAACCATTTTATGATCTTTTTCAGTAAAGTAACTATTCAACACTGCTGAAATAAAATTACAGCCACTGCTTTGTAATATTTTTAATTAGATGGTATTTTGATTTTCTTCTCATAACTTTTGGTTTAATTCAACCACTAAATTGAATGGGGAGCATTTAGTATGTGAAATATATGTATTTATTAACTAATATGTGATGATCCCATTTTGATTTTAAAAGAGCCTTTCATTTTATACTATCCAGAATAAATTTTACATTTTATGTGCATATATAAATCATGACATTATCTTTTCACATGAAAAAATATTTTTAAGGAAGGTAAGAAAAAAATCAATATCTAGGTAACATTTTATCTTCTGCTTTCACTCTTACTTGCAATCTCTGTATGCAAGTAACTGCTGGCTTTCTCTAGAAGGAGTTATGAACAATTGCTTCCATAATTTCTCTATGGAATTAGCTTAGGAATAATAAGTAATAGAAAAACAAGTGCCTTTTAAACAGGACAGCCATACTGGTAGATTCTGTCATTCATTTAAGGAAGAACTAATAACTAATTTGCTACAAACTTTTTCAGAAAAATAGAATAGAAACACTTTCCAACTTACCTTATGAGCTTTGTATTACCCTGGCAACAGAACTGGACAATAATATTGTAAGAAAAAGAAAAAAAAATTATAGACTACAAATATATACATACCCTTAACAAAATGTTAGCTTGTCAAATCCAGCAGTATATGAAAAGGATAGCACACCATAGTCAAGTAGGTATTATCCCAGGAATACAGAGATGTTTAAGCATTCAGAAGTTAATCACTATAATTCACCATGTTAAAAAAGGAAAGAAAAAGTCATATTATCTCCGTAAATGTAAAAAGAGCTTTTCACAAAACTTAATACCCATCCAAAGAGCATACGAAGAGTAGATGCCAGAAAAAGAAAAAATATACTATTAAAGTTATATTTAATGGTAACATTAAATATAATTATATATTATTTCTTCTCAAAATCAGTATTGAGGCAGAGATATTCAATCTCTCCACTGTATTCAACTTTATCCTGGAGGTTCTAGCCAGTGCAACAAGGCAAGAAAAAGAAATAAAAGAGGTAGACAAGAAAAAGTAGAACTGCCTTTATTTATAGGCAACATGACATCTATATGAAATAACCAAAAGGAACCTACAAAAAACTGCAAAAATTAGTAAGTGAATTTAGCAAGACCACAGGGTATCAAATCAGTATGCAAAAATCAATTATATTTCTATGCACTAGCAAATAATGATTGAAACTGAAATTTTAAAAGTCAATACCATTTAGAAAGCCATCACAAATATGAAATACTGGCACAACAAAATATATACAAGGTCTGTAGACTAACAACTACAGAACTCTCATGATATATATTAAAGAAGACCTAAATGAATGCAGAGAAATACCAAGTGTATGGGTGGGAGACTTAACCTGGTTAGAATGTCATTCTTACAAATTGGTCTTTAGACTCAGTGTGAGTTAGCAGGAATTTCCGCTGTTTTTGTTGAAATGTCAAAAAAAGATGACTCTAAATTTCATTTGAGCATTGCCAAACCACTTTTGAGAAAGAATAAAGTTGGAAAGGTAACACTTCCTGATTTAATAACTAACAATAAAGCTGAGATAATAAAAGGAATGTGACTGACACTGATGTAAAATAAACATCTCAGTCAGTGGAATAAAAGCAGATAGAGTAGATGTCTGTCATGGTTTTGCTGTACAAGGTGTCCCCCAGTAAGCTCATGTGATGGACAGTCAGCAGTGTTCTGTGGTGAAATGAGTGGATTGTGAGAGCTGTGACCTCATCAGTGGCTTCATCCATTTGATGGATTAGTAGTTTGGAATGCTGGGGGTAACTGCAGGTAGGTAGGGTATGGCTGGAGGAAATAAGTCTCTGGCATGTGCCCTTGGGGACTTTATCTTGTGTGCTTGCTCCCCCCGACCTCCTGTGCACCTACCCGCCCCCTCTCTGCTTTGTAGCTGTCTCTAGCTAACAACTTCCTTCCTCCATGCCCTTCCATCATGATGTTCTGCCTCACCCTAGGCCCAGAGCAAATGAACTGACCAACCATGAACTGAACTTTTAAAAGCACAAGCCCAAAATAAATATTTCCTCCTCTGAGTTGGTCTTGTCAGGTGTTTTGGTCATAGCCACAAAAAAACTGAGTAACACAGTATCTATTAGGGAGGAAAAAGAGCCTCAACTTTTACCTCATACTTATATGAAAGTTAATGTAGTTAGAGTGAATCATGGACCTAAACAGAAGTGCTAAAAGTGCAAAACCCTAGGAAAAAAACGGGAGAACATCTGAGTGATGTTGGTTTAGGAAGACTTTCCTTTGGGTGCAAAACGTGAATCATAAAGTAGTTGATAAGTGAACTTCATCAAAATTAAGTAGTTTTGCTTTTTAAAAAACTCTCTTAAGAAAATAGGCAAACCACAAGCCAGCTACAATGGCACATACCTGTAGTTCCAGCTACCAAGGAGCCTGAGGCAGGAGGATCACAAGTTTGAGACCAGCCCCAACAACTTAGTGAAACCCTGTCTCAAAACAAAAAAAAATTTTTTTTAAAGGACCAGAGATGCAGCTCAGAGGAAGAATGCTCCTGGGTTCAGCTGGTAGTACTGCCGAACAGACAGACAAAAACATTTATACCACAGACTAACAACTGAAAAATATATAACTGAAAAGAATTTTTATCCTGCACATTTAAGGGTCTCTTATAACTCAGTAATAAGACATACTTTTAAAAATCAGAAAATGATTTAATAAACTTCATAGAAGATGTACTGTGGTAACTAAAATTAACTATGTTGTTGAGGCGCTGGGTTTATTTAACTAAACTGTGGAAATAAATTCATGAAAATTGGAACTTGGCAAAGCAAGGGCTGCTGTTTAAGAAAGATCATCACAACTACTTCAAAGCTTATTAATTTTATAGGTTCATAGTTCCACTAAGTGCTTGACAAGGGGCACATCCTGTGCTGGGTTGGGGCAGCTCCACACTGTGGTGGACATCTGGTATGAAACACTCCTTAACTGCCCTTCCTGATCAGCAATGAAAATGGCCAACATTTATTGTACCAAGTGTCTAGCATCACTGTAAAGGATTATCTCATTGTCTCCTTGCAACAATCCCATAAAGTAAGTGCTTTCAGTAATTTGGAGAGACCAGATTCAAACTCAGTTTGACACCAGAACCTGTGCTCTTGATGGTTACACATATGGTAATAATGTATATAGGGACCGTGTTGAGAAGGGAAACACTGGCGGCCATGAGAACAGTCAGAGCAGACCGCTGGGTCTCGGGATCACAGAAGGCTTTCTGAGGAAATAAGGCTTCTACTGCTTCTTGAATAATAATGCACATTAGATGCACTTGCAGGGAGAGGTGTGGGTTCCAGCAGAGCAGAGCCTCTGTCCACAACTGGCTTCGCAGCCCTAGACCAACAACCTGCCGAACACAACGCTGCCCTGCTCTTCTGCGTTTGCTCTCCTGTTAGGAGAAAAGCAGTCCTTTGGTGGATAAAGGCACTTGTTATCTGAGTATGGCTGTGTTTGCACATTCCCTTTTTTTCCCTTCTCACTTTCCTCCCAACAATTTGATCAAGAAATACAAGATTTTTTTAAATATCATTTTTCTTGTTTAAAAATTGACATAATTGGCTGGGGAGATAGCTCAGCTGGTAGAGTGCTTGCCTCGTAAGCACAAGGCCCTGAGTTCAATCCCCAGTACAAAAAAAAAAAAAAAAATTGACATAATCAATGAATGAACTCTATTCTTTTGTATTCATTAAGGTCAGACAACTCAGATCTTCAGTTTTGTACTTGCTTGTGCTCAGATAAATTCTTAAAAATAATTGGTGTGAGTTAAAACAATTAATCACAGACCTCTGTGTATAGCCTAACGGAAGAAGGTGTTTATTGTGTGCCTACCACGTTCCAGGCACTTTCACATATGTTATCTTCTTTAATTCTCAGAGTCCTTTCAAGTCGTTATTGCCTTAAAATAGTTGGAAATACTGAGGCTCAGAGGAATCCAGCAACTTGCTCAGAGTTACAGGACCAAGATTCTAATTCCAACATCATCTTTCTCTAAAAACATGTTGGGAATCTTCCCACGCTCTACCTGGCTCATCCAGCCATCTGCTAGCTGAGATAGAAGCAGCTCCTGCTAAACAAGATAAGGGGTTTCATGAGCCCACTTATGCCTGTTGACACCTTCTTCATTTCCCAACCAAACGCTGTTGACTTCCAACTCCTCATTACCCACAGCTTTGGTACGTAAGTCCCCCTCCCCATTTCTTGTTTCTACCTTGATTGGTGTCTTTGAGTATTTGGTACCTGATTGTTCTTTTAGCTCTTGTTTGATCACTTTGGACTTGGTTTTAGATCTATTTGACTTTTGGAATTCTCTTAATGTGCTTTGTTTTTTTGTTTTTTGTTTTTGTTTTTTGGTTGGGTGTGGGTACTGCAGATTGAACACAGGAGCACTTGACCCCTTAGCCACATCCCCAGTCCTATATTGTATTTTATTTAGAGACAGGATCTCACTGAGTTGCTTAGCCTTGCTTTTGCTGAGGCTGACTTTGAACTTGAGATCCTCCTGCCTCAGCCTCCTGAGCCACTGGGATTACAGGCATGTACCACTGCACCCAGCTTAATCTGCTTTTTCTAACAGAATTATTGGCCCATGTCCCTGAACAAACAGCAGACCTTTCCTTGGTATTTCTGTATAGATGATTACAAATCCTCCTATAATGTGCTGTTGGATCACCTGGGTTCAGAAGAAATGCTCACCTCTGCATTGTCTTAGTGTTTGAAATAATGTTATCTTATAGATTTTTGCTTTTGCTTGCTTTGTGCTTTGATTTGCCCGACAGATTTTTCCTTTTATAAGAGTAATCATTTTTCTCAATAGTAGCTTTACAAAAGCAAGATCTGTTTTCATTTTCATACTAGAAATGTTAAAAATGAGTTCTATATAAATTCTGAAGTTTTATACATTTATTTATAAAAATATAAGTTCTCATTTTACATTTTGCATTTTGACATCTGTAGAGATTTCTGTCAGGTAAAATGCTTGAAAGTCAGTTTGACTTTTGAAAGTAACTAAATCGCTTTATCATTGTCTTTGAGAGATTAGGGATGCTCATTTAGAAGGTTGCCTTTTTATTTTAAGAAAACTGTGAAGTTTTGTTGTTCATTATAATATTTCATTTTAATCTGGTTGACTTTGTGTGGGGATAATATATAACAGGAGTCAAAAATAGTGCCATAAACAGTCTTCAGTTATCAGTGGGTTAACTGTTGATTGATTGCGTAAGGTATCCTTGTCAGCTACATTAGACTGCTATTTCTGGTAGATGTGAAACAATTTTCTCTGGGCTTTTTGTAACTGTTTTACAACAATAGGGTGTAAATGATTTCTATTCCTGTCATAACTCTGAATCATCTACAAGGAATAAAAAGATATTTTCCTCATGTAAATATCCTAGAAAGCAGAGAGAATGAAAATCATAGGAGAGTTAAATATTTTTCAACAACAAAACAGTTGCTTTCAATACATATGATTATGATTGGAAAACATCAGTGACAGAAATTTTTACATGTATTTTTGTAGTAAAGTATGTAGACCAAAAATGAAACATTCTATTATATTGCAGAAATGTATCATTCTACATTTAGTTTTCAGTTCTAAATAGAACATTGATAAAGATAAGAAAGTAAATTTTTAAAAATAAATAACTGATTAAATAACACTTTAATTAAATAACAATTTTTATGAGATTTATGTACTGTTTCACAACTGTCTCATTCACAGGGCTCGACCTTGTGGCTATCCCTTGTTCATGATAAATCTGGTACAGGAAGAACAACACATGTTCCACCCCAAATCCTAAGTGTCCATAGCCAAGATAACATTGGATGGACGGACCCATTAGTGAGTATCATTACAGCTCACTAGCTCCTCACCATTCTTCCCCCTCAGCCACCTGCTCCTGGGAATGACTTAAAGACTTGTTACTTCCAACAGCTGTACCTTCAGATCCTGGTTTCAGGATTCCACTCTGTGTCCATACCCACCTGCCAGCTTTCTAACTCAGGTTAGCATCCTCCCTCCAACATATCAGCACTTTCCCTCTCTACTGTTATTATTCCCAAACTCTTAACAACATTGAATCATGTTTTAAAGAATTATTTGACCACTCATGCCAAATTATGTTAAATTACACTGTGGGAATAAATTCAATTCCAAATTTCATTGGTTTAAATCAGCAAAGATTTATTGTTAAGTAAAATTGTAAGAAGTACTGGTTTGCTTTTGGCTCAGAGGAGGTCAAGGTGCAACTCTCTTCGGTCGTCCCGAATCCCGGTTCATCCGACACCAGCCGCCTCCGCCATGCCACCCAAGTTCGACGCCAATGAGATCAAAGTTGTGTACCTGAGGCGCACCGGTGGCGAGGTGGGCGCCACGTCTGCCCTGGCCCCCAAGATCGGCCCCCTGGGTCTGTCTCCAAAAAAGGTTGGCGATGACATTGCCAAAGCAACTGGAGATTGGAAGGGTCTGAGGATTACAGTGAAACTGACCATTCAGAACAGACAAGCCCAGATTGAGGTGGTACCTTCTGCCTCTGCCCTGATCATAAAAGCCCTCAAGGAGCCACCAAGAGACAGAAAGAAACAGAAAAACATTAAACACAGTGGAAACATCACTTTTGATGAAATTGTCAACATTGCCCGACAGATGCGTCATAGATCTTTAGCTAGAGAACTTTCTGCAACCATTAAGGAGATCCTGGGGACTGCCCAGTCTGTGAGCTGTAATGTTGATGGCCGCCACCCTCATGACATCATAGACGATATCAACAGTGGTGCAGTGGAGTGCCCAGCGAGTTAAGAAATACATGAGAAAATATTTTAATATTTAATAAAGGATCATCTGACGACCAGTGGGCTTCATCCTTGAATGAGCTGGCTCCTTGTTTCTTGGGTGATCAGAGTGGGCCACAGTGGCAGAACCTGTGAAGTACTCTGGTAATGCATTCGGCCATGTATAGCATAAGCTCAGAAAAGACAAGTGGAAAGCTGGTTTTTATGTATGCTTGAACATTCTTAGCCAAAAAATAATAATAATAATAATCTTAGTTGCACATGGAAAAAAAAAAAAAAAAGAAGTACTGGTTTTGTAAGTTTAAATTGGCTATTAATGATTTAATATGATTAATACTTTCCCAGAGTATAAGTTCGTTGTTGGTTGGCAGGGAAGTTCCATTATCTTGAATACCACCAGTCACTTGTGGCTAGAGAAGACAGGGTATGAAGAACCATACCAGTTGTTTGTGCTTTGGCCCAGAAGAGATACATATCTCACTCACAACCTATAGCCAGAATTAGATACAGAGTCCTACCTACCTGCAGGGAGCTTGGAAATGTGCACAGGGAGAAGGATTCAGGTGGGGGAATGAAGATTCAGCGGTCAGTAAGTGCTCTGCTGTAGTGCCCTGCTTCAACATCTGCATCACCTTTCTCTTTATTTTTATTGTAAACAAATGGGATATCTTGTTTCTCTGTTCATACATGAAGTAGAGGCATACCATTTCTGTAATCATACATTTACATAGGGTAATGGTGTTTGATTCATTGTTATTTTTTCCTCCCCCCACCCCTCCCACCCCTCTTTTGCCTCTATGAAGTTCCTCCTTCCTCCATTCTTGCCTCCCTCCCACCCCCCATTATATGTCATCATCCACTTAACAGCGAGATCATTCGTCCTTTGGTTTTTTTGAGATTGGCTTATCTCACTTAACATGATATTCTCCAATTTCATCCATTTGCCTGCAATTGCCATAATTTTATTATTCTTTATGGCTGAGTAATATTCCATCATATATATATACCACAGTTTCTTTATCCATTCATCAATTGAAGGGCATCTAGGTTGGTTCCACAATCTGGCTATTGTGAATTGAGCAGCTATGAGCATTGATGTGGCTGCATCACTGTAGTATGCTGATTTTAAGTCCTTTGGGTATAGGCCAAGGAGTGGAAATAGCTGGGTCAAATGGTAGGTCCATTCCAAGTTTTCTAAGGAATCTCCACACTGCTTTCCAGAGTGGCTGCACTAATTTGCAGTCCCACCAGCAATGAGTGTACCCTTTTCCCCACATCCTCGTCAACACCTATTGTTGCTTGTATTCTTGATGATCACCATTCTAATTGGGGTGAGATGGAATCTTAGTGTAGTTTTGATTTGCATTTCTGTCATTACTACAGATGTTGAACATTTTTTCATATATCTGTTGATTGCTTGTAGATCTTCTTCTGTGAAGTGTCTGTTCATTTCCTTAGCCTATTTGTTGACTGAGTTATTTGTATTCTTGGTGTAGAGTTTTTTGAGTTCTTTATATATTCTGGAAATTAGTGCTCTATCTGAAGTATGAGTGGCAAAGATTTTCTCCCACTCTGTAGGCTCTCTCTTCACATTGCTGATAGTTTCCTTTGCTGAGAGAAAGCTTTTTAGTTTGAATCTATTCCAGTTATTAATTCTTGCTTTTATTTCTTGTGCTATGGGAGTCCTGTTAAGGAAGTCTGACATGTTGAAGATTTGGACCTACTTTTTCTTCTATAAGATGCAGGGTCTCTGGTCTGATTCCGAGGTCCTTGATCCATTTTGAGTTGAGTTTTGTGCAGGGTGAGAGATAGGTGTTTAGTTTCATTCTGCTGAATATGGATTTCCAGTTTTCCCAGCACCATTTGTTGAAGAGGCTATCTTTTCTCCATTGCATATTTTTGGCCCCTTTGTCTAGTATGAGAAAATTGTATTTATTTGGGTTTGTGTCCGTGTCCTCTATTCTGTACGATTGAGCCACCTGTCTATTTTGGTACCAATACCATGCTGTTTTTGTTACTATTGCTTTGTAGTATAGTTGAAGTTCTGGTATTGCGATACCCCCTGCTTCACTCTTCCTGCTAAGGATTGCTTTAGCTATTCTGGGTTTCTTATTCTTCCAGATGAATTTCATGATTGCTTGCTCTATTTCCGTAAGATATGTCATTGGGATTTCAATTGGAATTGCATTGAATCTGCACAGCACTTTTGGTAGTATGGCCATTTGACAATATTAATTCTGCCTATCCAAGAACATGGGAGATCTTTCCATCTTCTAAGATTTTCTTTAATTTCTTTCTTTAGTATTCTGTAGTTCTCATTGTAGAGGTCTTTCACCTCTTTGGTTAGATTGATTCCCAAGTATTTTATTTTTTTCAAGGCTATTGTGAATGGGGTAGTTTTCCTAACTTCTCTTTATGAGGATTCATCACTTATGTATAAAAATGCATTATATTTATGAGCATTGATCTTATATCCTGCTACTTTACTGAATTCACTTATGAGTTCTAAAAGTTTTCTGGTGGAATTTTCCATTTCCTCTAAATATATAATCATGTCATCAGCAAATAGGGATAGTTTGAGTTCTTCTCTTCCTATTCGTATCCCTTTAATTTCTTTGGTCTGTCTAATTGCTGTGACTAGAGTTTTAAGGACAATGTTGAATAGAAGTGGTGAAAGAGGACATCCCTGCCTTGTTCGTTTATAGGGGAATGCTTTCAGTTTTTCACCATTTAGAATGATGTAGGCCATGGGCTTAACATAGATAGCCTTTACAATTTAAGGAATGTTCCTACTATCCCTGTTTTTCCTAGTGTTTTGAGCATGAAGGGGTGCTGTATTTTTCTGCATCTATTGAAATAATCATGTGATTCTTAACGTTTAGTCTGTTGATATGGTGAATGACATTTACTGATTTCCGGATGTTGAACCAACCTTGCATCTCTGGGATAAAACCCAGTTGATCGTGGTGCACTATCTTTTTAATATGTTTTTGTATGTGATTTGCTAAAATTCTGTTGAGAATTTTCACATCAATGTTCATTAAGGATATTGGTCTGAAATTTTCTTTCCTCGATGTGTCTCTGTCTAGTTTAGGTATCAGGGTGATATTGACTTCATAGAATGAGTTTGGGAGGGTTCCCTCTTCTTTTATTTCATGGAATACTTTGAGGAGTATTGGAATGAGCTCTTCTTTAAAGGTTTTGTAGAACTCGGCTGAGAACCCATCTGGTCCCAGACTTTTCTTTGTTGGTAGGCTTTTGATGACTTCTTCTATTTCATTACTTGAAATTGATGTATTTAAGTTGTGTATGTCCTCCTGGTTCAGTTTAAGTAATTCATAAGTCTCTAGAAACTTGTTGATTTCTTTGAGATTTTCTATTTTGTTGGAGTATAGATTTTCAAAGTAGCTTCTAATTATGTTTTATATTTCAGTTGTGTCTGTCGTGATATTTCTTTGTTCATTCTGAATTTTATTAATTTGAGTTTTCTCTCTCCTTCTCTTTGTTTGTGTGACTAAGGGTTTTTCAATTTTGTTTATTTTTTCCAAGAACCAACTTTTTATTTTGTCAATTTTTTTTCTTGTTTCTTTTGTTTCAATTTATTGATTTCAGCTCTGATTTTAACTATTTCCTGTCTTCTACTATTTTTGGTGTTTCTCTGTTCTTTTTCTCGGGCTTTGAGCTGTAGTGTTAGGTCGTTTATTTGTTAACTTTTTCTTCTTTTATTGAATGTGCTCCATGAAATAAATTTTCCTCTGAAAACTGCTTTCATAGTGTCCCAGAGATTTTGATATGATGTATCTTTGTTCTCGTTTACCTCTAAGAATTTTTTTTATTTTTCCCCTGAGGTCTTCTGTTATCCATTCATCATTCAATAGTGTATTATTTAATCTCCAAGTGTTGGAGTAGTTTGTTTTTTATTCTGTCATTTATTTCTAATTCCAATCCATTATGATCTGATAGAATACAAGGTAGTATCTCTATCTTGTATTTGTTAACAGTAGCTTTGTGGCATTATCTATGGTCTATTTTAGAGAAGGATCCATGTGCTGCTGAGAAGAAAGTGTATTCTCTCTTTGTTGAATGGTATATTCTATAAATGTCCATTAAGTCTAAATTATTGATTGTGTTACTACGATCTATGGTTTCTTTGTTCAATTTTTATTTGGAAGATCTGCCCAGTGGGGAGAAAGGTATGTTAAAATCCCCTAGTATTATTGTGTTGTGGTCTGTTTGATTGCTGGAATTGAGAAAGATTTGTTTGACATACATGCATGACTGTTTGGGGCATAGATATTTATGATTGTTATGTCTTGCTGATTTATGCTTCCCTTAAGCAGTACGAAATGTCCTTCTTTATCTCATCCGACTAACTTTGACTTGAAGTCTACTTTATCTGATATAAGGATGGAAAATCCTGCTTTTTTTACTGAGTTCGTGTGCATGGTACATTTTTTCCCATCCTTTCACCTTTAGTCTGTGGGTATCTTTTTCTCTGAGATGAGTCTCTTGCAGGTAGCATATTGTTGGACCTTTCTTTTTAATCCAATCTGATAGTCTGTGTCTTCTATTGATGAGTTCAGGCCATTCACATTCAGGGTTATTATTGAGATATGATTTGTATTTTTGAGATATGATTTGTAGTCATTTGGCTCATTTTTGTTTTTTGACATGACTTGGTTTCTCCTTTATTTGGCTCTTCCTTTGGGGTAGTTCCTCCCTTTGCTGATTTACATCGTTGTTTTTCATCTCTTCCTCATGGAATACTTTGCTGAGAATGTTCTGTAGTCCTGGCTTTCTTTTTGTAAATTCTTTTAGCTTTTGTTTATCATGGAAGGATTTTATTTCGTCGTCAAATTTGAAGGTAAGTTTTGCTGGGTATAAGATTCTTGCTTGGCATCCGTTTTCTTTCAGAGCTTTAAAAATGTTGTTCCAGGCCCTTCTAGCTTTTAGGGTCTGGGTTGAAAAATCTGCTGACATCCGTATTGGTTTCCCCCGAATGTAATTTGATTCTTTTCTCTCGCAGCCTTTAAAATTCTGTCTTTATTTTGTATGTTAGGTATTTCATTCTTAAGATTTGGGAAATTTTCTGATATTATTTCATTGACTAGATTGTTCATTCCTTTGGTTTGTTTCTCTGTGCCTTCCTCAATCCCAATAATTCTTAAATTTGGCCTTTTCATGATATCCCATAATTCTTGTAGATTCTGTTCATGATTTCTTACCATCCTCTCTGTTTGGTCACCTTTGTTTTCAAGATTAAATATTTTGTCTTTCAATGTCTGAGGTTCTGTCTTCCAGGAGTTCTATCCTATTGGTTATACTTTCTATGGAGTTTTTAATTTGGTTTATTGTTTCCTTCATTTCAAGGATTTGTGTTTGTTTTTTTTTTTTTTTTTCAGTATCTCTAACACTTTATTGAAATGATCTTTTGCTTCCTATATTTGCTCTTTTAACTGTTGATTGGTGCGATCATTCAAAGCCTGCATTTGCTCTTTCATCTCATTGTTTGCTTCTCTGATCATTTTAATTATGTGCATTCTGAACTCCCTTTCTGACATTTCTTCTGCCATGCTGTCATTGGATTTTATCGATGTAGCATCTAGGTTTGTTTGGGACATTTTCTTCCTTTGTTTTTCTCATATTGGTCAGGTATCTACCCCTCTAGTAGTGAAGCTCTGAGATATTGCAGATTTCCTCTATTGACTAATAGTGTCCCTATAGATTTCCAATAACTCACCTCCTAGCCTTCAGTAGTCTTAAGTCTTGGAGGAAGTTGATAATGTGGTGCTCCACAAGGAAGCTACCCCTCTTGGGGTGGTGGCCTTCAGGTGGGGTATGTTCCCTGCTAATGGGCAGAGGTGCCTCCACTTGTTGACGGATGGTCAGTCAAAAGGGGACTAGACTGCGGGCTGGGGCATGGCTGATCTGGGCCTGTGTCTCCGGTTCTACTGCCCTGGTGGGAAAGCCTTACCCGGCAGGGAAGACTCACCCAGTGGGGGAGTCTCGCTGGGCAACTCTCCTCTGAGAAGTTTCCTTCTGTCCAGAACTACCACCTGGTCTGGGCAGCCCTCCTCTGCGATGTTCCCAGGGTTCTGGACCTACCTCCTGGGCCAGGGAGCCTCCTCCTGCCAGTGAGTCTCTCACTGGGCAGCCCTCCTCTGTGACGTTCCCTGGGGGTAGGAACTACCACCTGGGCTGGGGAGCCTCGCCCTGCACCAAAGCCTCTCGCTCGGCAGCCCTTCTTTGAGAAGCTGCCTGTGGTCTGGTCCTGCCGCTGGTCCTGGGACTCTCGCTCTGCTCCGAAGCCTCTCGCTGAGTGTCCCCTCCTCTACAATGCTCCCAGTTGTCCGGGTTCACAGCTCCAGTGGGGGAGTCTCACTGGGCAACTCTGCTTCACAGAGCTCCCTGCATTCCAGGACTGCCGCCCCATCGGGGTAGCATCGCCCAGTGGGAGAGACTCACCCGTCGGCTCTGAGCTGGTCCCGAGTCTCTCAATACCTCCTCTTCTTGAATCCTGAGTCCTGGAGCGATGTGAAATGCAGTCACCTTCTAGTCCGCCATCTTGAAAACCCCCTCACTTTTCTCTTTATCTTTATAGCCAGAGTTTACAAAAGGACTATCTCCTTACTTCCTATACTGTCTTGTCTTTTCTCCTCTCTCTCATCCACAGCAATCGAAGCTCTTAGCCGCTTCAGTACACTGATCCACTTGTCCAATCAACAGGTTATCTAACATAAGTACCTGTGCTACCTGAATATACCACTGCAGCCACTTCAGCAGGTGATCTCTAAACTAAATGCAGTGTTTAGGCCTTAAATCTTCATCCCATTTGACCTCTTAGTACTGTGGACACGCTGATCACCCTCTCTGATGGACTCCAGGCCCATTAGCAATTGGGCGTGACCTCACACTCTCCAGGGTCTCTCCTACTGGCCAGACAGGCCTACTCCACCTCCTTTTCTGATCCCACCTTACTTGCACACCCCCTTAGGGTTTCTTTACTCACTTAACTCATCACATCCGTTCCCACTGCTTTAAGTGCATCCACGTGCTGATGACTTCCAGTTTATATCCATTGTCCTACTTTCTTCACTAAGCTCCAGCCTTGTTGGGCTAACCTACCTCTTCCTGAACTTCCACCCCAAAATTCTGACAGGACTCATAGTTCTAATAGACCTCTATGATTCTAATTTCATGTGCCCCGAAATTCCAGTAGGCCTCTCACACTGAACATCTCTAAAATAGGACTCTCGATTCTCTGCTCTTTCTTTTTAATTAGTAAATAGCACAGGTTATCCTGGACTTATCTCTCTTTGCCTCCGACGTGCTTCCTGTTAGAAAGTCCTGCTGATTGTCTTCATGTCACACACCACAGAAGACCTCGCCTCCCTCCGTCATCAGCACCCTGGTCCAGCACACCATCTGCTCTTGAGGGGACTGCACAGTTGCGCCCCCCTTTTTCATACTTGCCTTCTCCAATAGTTTATCTGTAGAGCAGCCAGATCATTCTGGAAATATCCTCTCTTCAGAACTGTCCAGTGACTTCTCATCACTATTAGAACAAAATGGAAACTCCTTGACTTTGTCCTCAAGGCGCTGTGTGATCTGGCCCCTGCCACCTCTCCAGCTCATTTCCTACTCCTCTCCCCTCAATTATGCAGTCCCACAATGTGCCTTTTCTACACGTGGCCTTGAAACTTAACTTTTCCTTTCTCTGTTAACCCCTCAGATTTTCTGTCTCCTACATTTTCTGAAGTGTTAGGGTCTCTCCTGTCACTTTGTTATTATATCCTACACACTTCTCAGTTCTTATGCTTTATTACTGTTGTTATGCCTTAATTATTTTTATTGTTGTTTCCTGTGTGTTTAGAATAGCTCCTGGCACATATTAGGTATCCAGTATAAATTTGTGGAATAGATAGACTGGTGGATGGAACAATGATTGCCCTCTAAATTGAGACTTAGTGTATTTTATAAAGAATAATGCTTGGGCCTTGTTTTCATGAAAAAGGAATAATGATAAATACTTCTGGCTTCTGGAAATAGAATAGGGACAAAGTAACGAAGCATTTGTGTATCAAATATGCAGCTTAAAATTCTGAAAATAATGCAGAACTGATAAACATTTGAAACAGAATAACTAAAGCAATACAGGGAGTAAAGTTGCTTCCTTACAAAGACTTTTTAAAATGTTTTGCTTTTAGGCAGAAGATGAAAGATTTATGATTGGATTCTCTAATACCATGAATAGGTTAATTCAGATTATTTTTTCAGTAAAGCACTGTTTAGATGAATTTGCAAAAGATCATTTCAAGCCAAATAAAAGGAAGTACAAGAATACCTCATTTACCAGACATTTTCCAGGAATAAAATGTTCCACATGTCAGTTTCCAAATAACCAAAAAGTAATCTCTGTACATGTGCCAAGGCTTGCCATTTTGAAGGATATTTTTCTCACATGCTCTACATGTTATTTCCACTCTTTCAAACAAAAAATACTACAAACATCAACTCATAGTCATCATTGTGAAAGTTGTGGTACCACTGAAAAGATGGCCTCGCAATAGATGTGTACCCCTTGCTCATTGTAGTTCTTGTTCCCTTTTATAGTTCTTCCATCTTCTTCCTCTTCTTCAGTTGTTACTTTGGGCTGATGACAGCTGCTTTCAATTTGTTACTGATTTTATAAATCCAATAGCATGGACAGTGGTCTAAAGGCTGTTCCTAAATCATACACATCAGAACCACAGAAACTCTGACCTCTGGGCAAGTGAGATATTGTGGTAATAGTATAAATAGTAATACAGCATAAAACACATTACAATGATGTTAATGAGGAGAGAGCCAACAGAGTGGGGGGAAATCATCACCACATGCGCTTCAGATAGATCACTAATCTCCAGAATTTGTAAAGAACTCCAAAAACCTAACACCAAAAATACGAATAACCCAGTCAACAAATGGGCTAAGAAACTGAGTAGATACTTCATAGAAGAAGATATAGAAGGGATGAACAAATATATGAAAAACTGTTCATCTCTAGTGATTAGAGAAATGCAGCTCAAAATTACCTTAAGATTTCATCTCACTCCAGTTAGAATGGCTGTTATCAAGAATACAAGCAACATAGGTGTTGACGAGGATGTGGGGAAAAAGGCACACTCGAACATTGCTGGTGGAGTTGCAAATTAGTGCAGCCACTCTGGAAAGCAGTGTGGAGAGTCCTCAGAAAACTTGGAATGGACCCACCATTCAACCCAGCTATCCCACTCCTCAATCAAAGGACTTAAAATCAACATACTACAGTGATGCAGCCACATCAGTGTTTATAGCAGCTCAACTCACAATAGCTAGGTTGTGGAACCAACCTAGGTGCTCTTCAATAGATGAATGGCTAAAGAAAATGTATATATACACAATGGAATATTACTCAGCCATAAAGAAGAATTAAATTATGGCATTTGCAGGGGTTGGAGAATATCATGCCAAGTGAAATAAGCCAATACCAAAAACCAAAGGCTGAATGTTTTCTCTGATAAGTGAATGGTGATACATAATGAGGTGGGGGGAGGGGGTAAGGGGAAAATGGAGGAACTTTGGATTGTGCAGAGGGAAATGAGGGGAGGGGAGCGAGCCTAGAGAAGGAAAGATGGTGGAAAAATACAAACATTATTACCCTATGTTCATGTACAATTCACAAACATTGTGACTCTACATTGCATACAACCAGAGAAATGAAAGGTTGTACTCCATTTCTGTACAATGAATCAAAATGTACAATGAATCAAAATGCAGTCTGTTGTCATGTATAGCTAAAAAGAACAATTTTTTTTAAAAAGTGATTATAGCTACTAAACAGATGCTGCTAAGTTCTTTACCCAAAAACAGTAGCATCTCAGGAATTGGCAAGCCTACATCCATCTCAGGTTTGAGGGTATGAAAATAAAAATTCCTTTGATAAGAGACCACAGGTCCACTCTGCTTGCACAGAGGGGTCTAGGAAGTTATTTCACTGTGCTCAGCTGCCCAGGCACTCAGAGGCTTCTACAAGGGTGGTCCCAGGAGGATTGACTATGCTCCAGATAGCGGCAGAAGTTGACATCAAACACATGCTGCTGCTTCTGCAGGATTGTAGGATGCTGGAAGTAGGGGGCATGAAGACGTCCACTGAGATATAAAAGGAAGGCCTTGGAGGCCAGGAAAAGTACAGCAGGGGACAACTCCCTGGGGATAGCCCTTGAGAGTGTATTGTGGAGATGTGAGAAGGAAGGTGAAGCTGCAGTGGAGACACCACGATTAAGAGACGCCAGTAAGGTGGGATGTCCGCCAAGGCAAGCTGCAGGTACGGAGCAGAGACAAGGCGAACAAGGTCATAGGGGCGGAGCTACACAAACCCTTTGGAGAGAACATCCTGAGGCCAGGTGCTCCAGATGCTGGATGTGAAGCTGCTGAACTTGTTTGCCCAGCTGGATTTTGGTCTTGCTTTGGCCCAATTCCTTCTATGTCCCTATATCTTCCTTTTGGAATGGAAATGTTTGCTCTGTGCCTTTATATTAGATGTATGTAACTTGCTTTTGATTTTTATAAGAGCTCACACTGAGAGTTTGTCTTGAGTTGCAAAGGAGACTTTGGACTTGAACTTTTGGGCAATGCTAAAGCTATTAAGACTACAGGGACTTTTGAAAATGGACTAAGTATATTTTGTGTTGTGACATGAGTGGTTGGAATGTTATGGTTTAGATATGAGGTGTCTCCCAAAAGCTCATGTGTGAGACAATGCAAGAAAGTTTAGAGGTGAAATGCCTTAGTTATAAGAATCTTGACCTAGTCAGTACATTCATCCATTTGAGTGGATTAATTGGTCATAACTATAGACATGTAGGTGTGGCTGGAGAAGGTAGGTCATTGGGTTGTGCCTTTGAAGTATATATTTGGTCTTTGGTGAGCTGAGCTTAGTTTTATCTCTGCTTCCTGATTGTCCTATCCCGAGCTGCTGCCCTCTGCCACACCCGTCTGCCGTGATGTTCTCCCTCACCTCAGGCACAGAGCGGTGGAGTTGGCTGTCTACAGCCATCTGAAACCACGAGCACTAAATAAACTTTCCCTCCTCTAAAAAGAACAGAAATACAAAGCTCCTCTTGTGAGTTTACTTAAACCAATGTCTTTTGGCTAGGCCAACTAGACCAAACCCATTTTTAGAAATTGTAGGTAATTAATCCCAACTCCCTTTTAATCCATGCTGAGAGGTTCCTGAAAGGTGGCAAATTCTTGGGCATGAGGTTTGGTTTACTGTTTAATTTCTTTTTCCTATGTCAAGTAAGCACCTGTTATAAGGAAATATAATCTCAAGATATGAATGCTATTAGCTTGCACTTAAACGTGTATTAAACAGCAAAATCATTTTTTGTCATCAAGGATTTATCTACATCTAGCATATATTAAATAATCCATAATTATAAACTATTTTAAGTTCATTAAACAGCACTGTATGAAAATTCAGAATTAAGAGAAGTTCCCAATGATTGATAAAAATACTCTTTTTATTAAGAAACTTAAAAAGCATACTAAGACATATAATTTAGCAGAAGTTCTCATATGAATATTCAGTGTATGAAACTTGATATACTAAGATATTCTAGTGCTGGAAACTTGTTATATGAATCATCTGTAATAACATTTATGAATTTTCTATTTGGAGATAATAGGCTTTAACTTTTAGAACAGTACAACATTTTACCTTTCAGGATACCATATGCATGGTTAAATAATGTAATGAGTTATATTTTGAGCAAATAATGCAAAATGCAACCCCCAAAATATTTGGGAGAAGGACTTGTTAGATACAAGATCATTTCACATCCGCATTAATTATATTCTGAAACTTTTCAACACAAGTATAAGATACTTTGTTTTAATCAATATTTACCACTCTTTTCATTTAAAACTGGTGGGGGAAAAAGGAAGGTATTATGCAGATACCAAAATATATTTCTGCTATAATCTTCTTTCTTCAGTTACCATTTTGTCTAATGTCATATAACAAAATCATCACAATACATGTGACTTCAAACAATATTCATTCTTTTTTATATATTATTTCAGTTGCAGGTGACACAGTACCTTTATTTTATTTTTATGTGGTGCTGAGGATCAAACCTGGGGCCTCACACATGCTAGGTGAGGCTCTACCACTGCGCCCCAGCCCAGCCCAATATTCGTTCTTAACACTTATTCTGGGTTTGGGATTTGGGAGCTGCTGAACTGAATGATTCTTGCTTGTGGGGGTGTCACGTGTTTGCTGCTGGACAGTAGCTGAGCTGAGGTCTTCTTGAAGTCTTCTTCACTCACATTCCTATTTCTTGGACAAGGAAGATACACAGATGGACCTTCTGACATCTTATCTTTAGGTGTTTTGTCCTCATGACAGTTTTCAGGGTAGCTGGCTGTCTCCCATGTTGGGTCAGTACTTCCAAGGCTCCTATCCTGGGATAGAAATTTAGATGGAATTTGCATCACCCTTTTGGCCTAGCCTTAGAAATCAGGTAGTGTTATTTCTTCCAGTCTTTTGGGTAAGGCAGTTACAGAGTTCTACCCATGCTTAAAAGATAATAAGCCCTGGGTTCCACACCTTGATAGAGGAGTTTTTATACCTGTACTGACAAGAGCATGTGGAAAGGGATATGGTTTGGTGTGGTCGTAACTGGAGAATACAGTCTGCTACACAGATGAAACATTTGACTGACTATGAAGCATGCGGTACTGTGAGACATTCTCTGACCATCAGCCACGCAGAGACCTGAGTAGCTACACATAACAAAGAACATAACCCTCACAGCATTAGTTCAGAAAGCCACTAACTACACAACAGCAAAAACCCCTTCAGCAACAAACACTGGGGAAGGGAGAGAATCTCATTTCCAGCATTATAATATTCATAAACTCCAGTTTTCAGCAAAATAACTGAGGCATGTGAAGAAACAAGTATGGCCTAATGGCAGGGAAAAATGAAATCAATAGAAACTACCTCCAAGGAAGCACAATACCTCCAAGACAGAAACTTTAAATACGCTATTCTAAATACGTCCAAAGAACTAAAACTATTTCTAAAGAATAAGGGGAAGATTAATGGCTGATTTCTCATGAGAAACCATGAAGGTCAGAAAGCAGTGGAATGAAATACTCAAAAGTCTTTAAGGAAGAGGACTGCTAGCCAAGAATGCTCCATCCAGTAAAATCATCTTTACAAATGAAACCTGAGAGATTTTGTCAGTAGCAACTTGCTAGACTTAAATGTAAGAGCTAAAACCATAAAAGCCTTAAAACAAAACATTCCAGAAAATCTTCATGGCCTTGGATAAAGCAGTGGTTTCTGGATAAAGGAGAATTGATAAAAGAAGAAATAAATTGGACTTCATCATAATTTAAAAATTTGTGCTTCAAAGAACATGCACCGTCAAGAAAATGAAAACAATCCACAGAATGGGAAAAACACATTTGCATATTGTCTCTCTGATGAAAGTCTGATAGACTGTGACAACCAAAAAATAAAAAGACAGATCATCACATTAGAAGTAGCAAAGAATTTGAATAAACATTTCTCTAAAGAAGATATATCAGTGGCCAATAAGCACATCAAAAGATACTCAACATCGTTACTTATTATGGAAAATACAAATTAAAATCACTCTGAGATACTAATTCTCACGCACACAGGAATGACTATAATAAAAGAGACAAATAATAAAAAGTGTTGGAAAAGATGTAGAGAAATTAGAACTCTCATACTTTGATGGTGGGAATGCCAAATGGCACAGCACTTTGGAGAACAGTTTGGTAGTTCATCAAAAAGTTAAATATAGAGTTACCATAGGACCCAGCAGTTTTACTCAGAGGTATTTCCCAAGAGAATTGAAAATATTTACTACCCAAAATCTTGTATGTCTCTGTATGTCTAGTAATAGTACTCATAGTAGTCAAATGTGAAAATAATCAAATGCTCATGTTCTGATGAATAGATAAGGAAAATGTAATATATAGATACAAGGATGTATTATTTAGCTATAAAAATGAATGAATTAACTAGTATGTGCTAAAACATGGAAAAAGCTTAAAGATATTAAAGAAATTAAATAAACTAGATACAAAAGGTCATATCACTTTATATGAAATGTTCCGAATAGACAGATCCATAGAGTCAGAAAGTAGATTAGAAATTTTGGCAGGGAGGTGGTAGTTAGAAGTTTCTGGGGGCTCATTTGTATACAATGAATCAAAATTCAGTCTGTAAAAATAAAAATAAATTAATTTAAAAAAAAAGAAGTTTCTAGGGGTAGGGAGAAATGGGGAATGATGGCTAATGGTACATGGTTTCCTTCAGAGGTAATGAAAAAATTTTCAGTCACTTAATATTATGGCTGTAAAACTTTGTAAATAGCCTGACAACCTGAATTTTATACTCTTAAGGTTGGATTTATGGTCACTGAATTATGTCTCAATTTAAAAGAGAGTGGGCTATGGGCAGGAGAACGTGTGAGAGCTTAATTTCACATCTGGAGGAAAGCAGCCTTCTCAGTTCCAAGGGAATGTAGGTGACTCACCCACAGTTACCCAGATCTCTCAGCACCTCTCCTTTCATTTGTTCCTGTTGTACTCTGAAGAATTTGTCAAAACTAAAGATCTTTAAACAAGAATCACTATAGGAAAATTCTTCTGTGACCCTGTGTGTTTGGGTGCCAGCGTATCTGTGGGAGAGAAGAGAAAGGTAGGTGACGAGTAGAGCATCACCTTTAGCTCGAGTTTAGATTTGCCCTAATGTGGCTTTCTCTTCCAGGAAGAGGAACAAGGCTGGGACAGCCTCATTCACGACCTTGTCTCCTCAGGATTGCAGTTACAGTAGGACTTTAAACAACGCCCCCCACTGGCAGTGGTTCTCTTTGAATTTTGCCACAGTTATCTGCTCTGCTCTCCTGGTTTATTCTCCACATCCCAGGGAGCTATCATCCCAGCTATCCTTCTGCCAGTTTTCTCCCTGCTCACAGACCTCTAACATATCCCACTGCTTGCATCCAGAATAAAATCTAAATTCCCTGGCCTGATACTCCTTGAGTTGGTCCAAACCCTGAATTGTTGGCCCTAAAGCCAGATTTGAGCAGGAGACAGATAAGAGAGTAGACATAACTATTAATGAGGCATACCTGGGTACAGTCAAGGGATCGATGCCAACTTACATTCCAAGCTCCCAATCCTGGCAGTAGGAGTTTGTTGTCTAAGCTGTCAAGGAGAAAATTGGTTGTTTTAATGGTAGATATTCAAAGGATTTTCAGCCACAGATTTTGTTTCAAAAGTGGGGGTGGGCAAAAATGGGAAGTTATATTCCATGTATGTATGATATGCCAAAATACATTCTAATGCCATGTATAAGTAAAAAGAACCAATTAAAAAAATTTTTTAAAGTGGGGGTGGGGGAGGAGACAATGAATCTTATGTAGGAAATTGTGCAGAGAAAACATTTCCTCTTAATTTCACCTCAAATTTAAAAGAAAAGTAACACCGGAGAATTACTACTGCACTTTCATATACTTAAACTTTTAAAACCAAGTGGAAGGAACACTTTTGAGTCTGTTTTAGGGTAAAACATTTATATTGTGCTTTCGGCCAGTCAAGAAAATTTAAACTGCCCCTTCAGAACTAGAAGTATTCTGTTCCCATCTTTTGTCTTTTTTGGTTTGGTTTTACATCTAAATATTCTGAAGGCCTCTGACTATACATAAAGATTAAGAGTGCACTAAAACTGTGTAAAAACGTTCTGGTTTATGATTCATTTGCAGGTAGAATTTTATCTGGTCTTAATTTTTTGGTGAATTGAAAACCACAGTCATGCAGTTCATGAGGAAAGCACTTGGAGGATTTTCGTAGCCTTCCGTTCTAATAGAGTTAACCCCAGCCTTTCCAAATAAGAAAGTAAACATTCTTGGAATTTTTCCAAGTTCTGTTCTGAGATCACAGTACTAGAGTGAGTGACAGGTGTTAAGCATGTCAAGAGGCTGGTTTCGAATGCAAGCCGGGTTATGTGCAAATCTAAATTAATTTAGTAATGCCTAGAACATAGGATAACAGTGTCCTTCAGAACCTAGACCTACTGTAGAGTTAGTCTGGGTGAGTCTGTCTTTTAAAATAACCCACAGTGTTGAATTTCTAGACCCATATGGCACAGGACTAAATCGTCCTCCCTAATGAATTGAACAAGTCAGATGCTGCTTGACATTGCATCAGAAGAGGAGTCTGAGTGCTCTTGGAAGCCATCTGATCCTAGATTGGAGTCTTTCATCCAAATATCTGTAAGAAAAGAACAGGTTTCAATTTTTTTTTAAAATCCAAGTTAGGAATATATTATTTGTCCTTCACAACCAGCTATCCTGGAGAGGAGATAGGAGATGACTCTCCTTTGACAAAAAATCCAAGGACGTAGAAGGCCAACGGCAAACTCGTGATTCTCAGTGAGGGGATCAGGGAAAGCTTCTTGGAAGCCATGGCTTTCTAGCTGGAAGCGACTTGAGCAACGATGTTAGAGCCCAGGACATGTTGAGAAGGTGGACACAGTGTAAGTAGGTCTAACTCGGCATGAAGCGGTGAGAGCTGGTTACAAAAGCACCAAGGTCACGGAGTGCCTGGTTTGGGAGTTAGGACCCTTATTCTTTTCTCATTAGGAGCCATTAAATGTTTTGGGGCAGAATAAAATAACAGGTCTTGGGGAGATAATTCTGACATGGTACTTGTTGGCAACCAGTGAAAATCCAGACTTGTGAGGTTTGAAGTTGCTTAAACTCTCTGAGCCTCAGGTTACATATTTGTAAAATGGGGATAATGTCTCATGCAGAATTGTGATTGAGGTAATTATGAGAAGCATTTGCAACATAGTAATCATTCATTAACTAGTAACCCCTCTTTTTAGTCAGAGCAAACAATCCTTTAAGATCTTAGTAGTTTAGAGACAAAGGATAGAGTGATTATGGAGTTGGCATTTCAGAGTGAGACTACTATAGCTCAAATCCCAGCTCCTGTGCTTATTAGCTCTGTGACTAGGACAACTTAACAAATGACATTATCCTTGTCTGCAATGTAAGTATGACAATTCCTCCCTCACAGGCTGTATGTTGATCAAATGAGGGAGTATATATAAAAGGGCTTTCTCTGCTGGCACTTAGGAACTATAGAATGAACTCATTCCTTCTTTCAGCAGATGTTTGCTGAATACCTGTCTGGTGCCAAACACATGAAAATCCCTGCATTCATGCATCTCACAATCTAAATGACCATTGTTATTGTCAAAAATGAACACTGATTAAAATACAATTGGGATAGCTGAGTCAAATCGTGGTTCCATTACAAGTTTTCTGAGGAATCTCCATACTGCTTTCCATCATGGTTGCACCAATTTGCAGTCCCACCAGAAATGTGTGAGTGTACCTTTCCCCCACATCCTTGCCAACATTTATTGTTGTTTGTATTCTTGATAATCGCCATTCTGACTGGGGTGAGATGAAATCTTAGAGTAGTTTTTATTTGCATTTCTCTAATTGCCAAAGATGTTGAGCATTTTTTCATATATTTGTTGATCAGTTGTATTTCTTCTTCTGGGAAGTGTCTGTTCAGTTTCTTAGCCCATTTATTAATTGGGTTGGTTTATTTTTTGATGTTAAGTTTTTGATTTCTTTATATATCCTGGAGATTAATGCTCTATCTGAAGTGCATGTGGTAAAAATTTTTTCCCATTCTGTAGGCTCTTTCTTCACATTATTGACTGTTTTCCTTTGCTGAGAAGAAGCTTTTTTTAGTTTGAATCTGTCCCATTAATTGAGTCTTGATTTTAAGGAAGTCAGATCCTAAGCTGACATGGTGAAAATTTAGGCCTACTTTTGTTCCTTTTAGGCACAGGGTCTCTGTTCTAGTGCCTAAGTCTTTGATCCATTTTGAGTTGCGTTTCATGCAGGGTGAGAGAGAGGAGTTTAAATTCATTTTGTTGTATGTGGATCAATTTATACCCAAAGGACTTAAAATCAGAATATTACGGTGATGCAGCTGTATCAATGTTTATAGCAACTCAATTCACAATAGCTAAAATATGTAACCAACCTAGATGCCTTGAATAGATAAAAAAAAATGTGAGATACACACACACACACGATGGAATATTACTCAACCTTTAAGAAGAATGAAATGATGGCATTTGCCAGTAAATGGTTGGAGCTGGAGAATATCATGCTAAGCAAAATAAAGCAATCCCAAAAAAAACCAAAAACTGAATGTTTGCTCTGATATGCAGAAGCTAATTCACAATGGTGGGGGGGTACTAGAGAAGAACAGATACTCTGTATACATATATAACTATACAGCCGGTGGGGTTCTACATCATGTATAGACAGAAAAGTGAGAAATTATACTCCATTATATATGAGTATCAAAGTTCATTCTACTGTCATTTATAGTTAATTAAAACAAATTTAAAAGATTTTTAAAAAGACAATTGGTAGGGAATTGATACAGAGGCTTTGGAATAGGGCAGAGGTAGTAGAAGGGAGCGACAAAAGTATTAGCCACGAGTATGAATCCTGACTGGATATTAGTAGAGAGGAAAGGGGAGACTTGAAGAAGATATCCAAAGTTTTCATGCCATCAAGCCGGGAGAATGTGCAGAGAGGGAAAGCATACTCACAGGAGAAGATGATAGCTTCAGTCTAAGATGTTTAATATCAGAATATTCACGTGGAGCCTTCTTGCAGGCAGTGAGGAATATCTTTCTGATATTAGAGGAGTAGAGGGTACAAAAGAACTTGGGAGTTTCCTGTTGATAATTGGAGATCAACACTTCCAGTAAACCAATTTCCATACCATGGTGGGGTACAGAGAAATTAGAGTAGGAATAGTGGATACAGACTATTTTTTTTATAATGTAGTTTTCAGACACAGATTTAAAAAAAAATTAGTTGTTGATAAGCCATTTTTTAACTTATTTACTTATTTATTTATTTATATGTGGTGCTGAGGATTGAACCCAGAGTCTCACACGTGCCAAGCAAGTGCTCTAGCACTGAGCCACAACCCCCGCCCCAGACTATTCTTTAAAAGCATTACATGGTGAAGGGAAGGAAAGTAGCTTGAAACAATCTTGTCTGAGGATATGTGTCTATGGGGAAGGAGAAGGAACCAGTGGAAAAAGAAAGATGGAAGTCATAAAAGGGATTGACTTACTGGTTCCTTTAATGAATATTTACCTTTTCCTGCTGTCTCAAAATGTTTTATTTGTCATGGGGACATGTACAAAGGTGAAAAGAGATGGCACATGACCTTCAGGGAGTTTATCCTTCCATAGAGAATGCTGTGTGCCTGCAGAACTAGCTGCCGCTCTGCATGGGGCACGTCTTCCTGTCAGGGATTTTTCACTGCTGTGTCCCCAGTGCCTGGAGGGGCACCTAGTATATAGTAGGCAGTCCATAGATGTTGAATAGATGGATGAAAAGTTTCAGCTGGAAAAGTGCATCTAGATTATTCAGGAAAACTGTCATCCTTTAGTTCTTTTCATGATCACTCCTTGGTAGCTTTGGTGGGTAAGGTGGGGACACCAATAGAGAACCGAAATACAGAGTGAACTGAATGGATAAGAGAAAGGCAGTAAAGTCACAAGGGTTATTGTCCAACAAAGATTATATTTTCCACCAGAACCTTTCCAGGAATAAGCAAATGCTGTTTTTCTGCAGAACAATTGTTAGAACTAAGGATATATTAATGAACCTAGAAGTTAAAGATTTATCCCAACTTTAGATTCAGTTTCCACAAATGCTGGACTAAATAGGCATGAGGAATAGAGGGAAGTATGTCTATGTTTCAAAATACTAGCAACTCAGATTCCATTGAGTTGCCACCTATTGCTCCGAGGGAGGGAGGAAGGGAAGGAGAGAGAGAGAAAGAGAGAGAGAATATGAGATTAAGTGCAAGTTCTTAGAAAATTGGAAGAACAAATTTTTTAAATCACCTGGAGTGGAAAATTCATATGATAAATAAAAAAGTTATATTTTTCTGCTTATTTGGTTACAAAAAAAGCAGCCGATAAGTCATCAAAATTAATTGTTGTCATCAACACCAAATAATTATAAAGGATTTTAAAGTACTATAAGTTGTAGGAGAAATTGAGGGATATTTTAGAATGCAATTTCCAAACTCAGCATCAGAATCTCCTGGGGAGATTGATGAAAAGAGAACTGCCTGGTTCCCCACAAGGCATTGCAGCAGGAATCTCTGGATGGGCCCTTCCGATCACAAAGATAGATTTGGCTGCTACTGATCTGAAGTCTGGAGAAGGGACCCAATAAATGCATGTTTATTAATTTGCAATAATATCTGCTATCTGAAGTTTAGAAATCAACTTTCTGTGGAATGAAAATGGATATGGTTTAGGTGTCTACCAACCAAAGCTTTCTTCAAGAGGACTGTACAGAATGGTCTGTGTGGGGTAGGGTGACTATTTCTTCTGTTCACCCATCCAGTGTTTACTCTTGCTGTATAAAAGCAGTTCAATTATTTTTATTTGTGTATTCCCTAGAATTACATTGAATTTGGAACTTTTCTCTATTAATTTTGTACATTTCATGTCAACTATAGACATTAAAATGCTCTTTTTGTTAAGAAGAAAATTGATAAAATTCCTAAAGCAGTCTCAAGGATCTTAGATGTTTCCAGTTGAAAGAGATCTAAGAGACATCTGGTCTGACGTTTCCTGCCATGGACATGGGTGTTCAGGGAGAGGAGATTTCAGTGAAACTTTAGCGAATAACTCCTCAAAGAAGGTCTCAAAATCACTTAATTATGATAATTATATATACAGTACCTAATCATCTAATCTATTTTTATATGTCAGAACATAGTGTAAATATACTTTTTAAAGAATTTCCTTCATCTGTATGTGTCGTGTTACTTATTTGAAATTAAATGGAGGAAAATCAGTGCTTTTCTTTGAGATAGGGACATCAGTATGTGACTAGTTACATATTGTTTTAAGGAGAACAAAAGCAAAATGTTCCCAAATTATTTGCTTGCAGCTACAGAGCATGCTTAAGAAATAAAGATCATTAAATGTGTAAGAGGAAAAAAAAGAATTGTTTTGAAGTTCTTAAGATTGGCCCTGTATAGTCTTCATTGTAAACTGGTACTAAAGAGTCCCCATTATGATCTGTATATTTTGGTGCCAGAAGGTTTTTTTCTTATGCTAAATTATTAAGTTCTGTCAGCTTCTGGGCTGTCATATAGAGATATAGTAAATCACATTATATTTTGTCATGGATTACATGGAGCAATAAATTTGGGAATAAAGATCAAAGTAGTTCCACAATCACATCTGAGTGTAGGAGGGATGTTAAACTTGTAGAAAACTGACTTAGGTGAAGCTGTTGCAGTTCTTGTATGAATTGGAAATGAATTTGGATGTTTGGTTGAAAATGAATGAGGATCAAATCCCAGAATGACTTTCCAATTTTGTATTTAGTTCAGAGAAGTTAATTCTAACACCTAACTGCATGACTTGAATTAGATAAATAATTACATGCCGAGAGTAGTGGACTCAGTGAAAATCGTACTTATGTATTTTAATTGCTTTCATGATTAAACAGTATGAGCCATTCTACTTTTATTTGAGTTTTGGGGGACTGCATAATTAGTTAAATACTCTTGCAGTAATGCTGACTCCTTGGAGCTGAACTGTTTGCTTTTTACTGCATTTAAAATCATTCAAAGCAATCTAGTGTAAGCATACAGAGTAAGTAGCCTTGATTATTTAGCTCTTGATGGTTATTATCTGTGTCCTGTGTTGCTATAGAAACTCTTTGGGGGTTATCAAAGTTGATGTTATTCATTTCTTTAGAACAACCAATCTCTGCTGGCTGGGTAGAGAAGAGTCATATAGCAGCAATAGTTAGCAGAAATTATACACTATATGTATGCTATTGTTCTTTTACTTTTGTTTTAAAAAGTGCCCTCAGTTGTATCCTCAATTAGTAGAACAGTGGTTCCCTGGCTTGACAGATTATCAGAAGTAAGGACAGTGTCTTTAAATAGTTTCCTGGGCCATAAGAAAGTGCTGATTCTCATCATGCTAAGTGAGATAAGCCAATCTCAAAAAGCCAAAGGACGAATGATATCGCTAATAAGTGGAGGTTGACACATAATGGGGGGGAGGGAAGGGTTAGAGTTAGGGTTAGGGAGGGGGGCAAGTATGGAGGAAGGAACTACTGTATAGAGGGTAAAGAGGGGTGGGAGGGGTGGGGGGAAGGGAAAAAATAACAGAATGAATCAAACAACATTGCTCTATGTAAATTTATGATTACACAAATGGTATGCCTTTACGCCATGTACAAACAGAGAAACAACATGTATCCCATTTGTTTACAATAAAAAAAAAAAAAACTTAAAAAAAAAAAAAAAAAAAAAAAAAAAAAAAAAAAGAAAGTGCTGATTCTCCTTGGGTACAGTTTTCTCCTTTCATTCTGGTGTCATCTCTTCTACTTTCTTTCTTCATTCAAATCCTGTTTGGAGAAATATTTTTAAATTCTGAGAACAAATATGTAAGCTTTACAAAACTATTTCTTAAGAATGTAGTTCCAGGGCTGGGGATATAGCTCAGTTGGTAGAGTGCTTGGCTTGCAAGCACAAGGCCCTGAGTTCGATCCTCAGTACCGCAAAAAAAAAAAAAAAGAATGTAGTTCCTTATTGATTCTTGTGAAGATTTACACTAATGCTGTAATAAATCAGTTTGACATTAGACTTAAACAAATCTCCCCCAAAATCATATGAAAATTAAGGATATGCACCTTTTGCAAGAAGGATCTGAATGAAATGTAATTGGGATGTAGGTGTGACAGCCTACAATCCTGATTTTGGTCTGAAAAGAAAGAAAAGGCCAGTTAGTCACTGTGTCTGTGTGTGTGTGTGTGTGTGTGTGTGTGTGTGTGTGTCAGTATGTCCCCAAAGGGAGGGTGTTAGGCTAAGATGGAAGGCTTACCACTCACTGCCAAGGCCTAATACAAGAATCGCAACAGTTTGGGGAGCTGAGCGAAAGAACTTGGAGTTGGGTTTGCAAGGCCCAAGCTCTCTGACAGGCTTTTTCTCACGTCCTCTGTTAGTGCTGTGATGCCTTCCAAGTCCCAGGCTCCCAGGTTGGAGTCACTATTTTTGAGCATCTCTGTGAAAACTGAAAAGCAAGTAGAACTTTGAGTGACCTGAGCCCATATGGTTAGAAAATATACGTTTTAATTCAGGTCAAGTCTTTGTAAGAAATCAGAGGAGCTGAGGACTGGAGGTTAAGACTGCAGAAGGAATGATTTTGGGTATTCAGGGACTGCCTGGAATGGGCCGTCACTGAAGCTAGATTGGCCCAGGCTGGTCACTTTGAGAGCTTCCAGGAGTGTGGAAATGTGGCTTGCACATGCAGCAACTCCTGCAGAGCCCTTACAGTCATAGTCTGCCTCTTCCTTAGTTCTCACCATGTGTGGCCTCACTAGGCTGCACCTGGGTCCCTGGTAGATCCATGCTGAGATTTGAATTGGTCCCTAGCCCTTAGCCTGGTTTACTGGAAGCCCTGATACCCCACAGTCCCTGCTTCTGATTCTTCTTCCATAGCTGAACATGACTCTCTGCTTCAGGACACACATGAAACCCCGCCGTGAAACCCCCACATTCAATATTGCATTCTCAAATTAGGCTCCGTAGATAGCAGATTGTAATGTCTTTCCTGGGACTCAAGTTGTCAGCTCCTTCTGTAGTAGGGAAGAGGGAAGACTACTCCTTTTATTCTTTTCAACCCCCTTGGTGAGGTTCCAGAGTCATGCTGCTGAGTTCCAGGGAAGCACACTGAGCCTCCTGTGCAACAGTTATGATCTGGGGTTGGAGGTGGACTGCAATCCATTTCTTTCAAGAAAATGAGATGCATCCTACTGTGGACTGAATGCTGGGAGTTTAGATATATATAAGCAGTTGCCCGTGCACTTAGGGAATTGTCTGTCCGGTCTCAGGCAATTTTAGTATAACATAAAGAACAATAAACTGGTTATGTGTATAGACTACTAGAGAAGTGTGATTTGGCCCAAACAAAGATTTTCCAAGGGTTTGTGGAAGACTTCCTGGAGGAGAGGATGTTTAAAAGATTCTTGAGAGATAATTAAAATCCCTCCAGGGAAAGGAAGGATAATCATTTTTTAAAAAATATTAGATAAAAATGCAGGGTGTGAAACAGCATATTCAGAGAACCACGCTCTGATATTTAGCAAAAGCATAAAGGGTAGAATGGGAAGTAGAGAAACATGAAGTTGAAGAAATAAAGGTCTGGCCCTGAAAGACATTATGTGGTCAGTTGAGGAACTTGAACTTCTTTTGGTATTTGCTAAGAAACAGTGAAGGGTTTTAAATGGCAGAGTGATGTGTTCGTATTTTACGCTTGAGATAGAACTCCAGGTGAAAGGTGGTGGGAAGATCTACGCCACACAGTAAGAATAGCATCTGGGGCACACAGAACAACTTGTCAGCAGGCTGTTGTAGACATTCAGGAGAGAAGGGCGAAACCCTGGAAACAGAAGCCCACGGACTGTCAAGGGTGAGGGCGGAGCATTGTCAGAAAGTCTGTGTGTCTGCACCTAGTATCTCCGTGAAAGTGCCAGTGACCGCATTGTGGAGGAGGACCCAGTAGTTTGGGAGATTAGCTGAGTGTCCATGGATGCAGAGAGCACCTGATCAGCCTGCAGCTGGACGGGAGTCTGCATCTGGTCCTGGGGATGGAGAAGCAGCAAGATCTAGAGTTGGAAGTCACGTCAGCAGAAAGATGACTTGAAACTGTAAGAATGGATTTTGAAAAGGGAGGGTGGCTATGAGGAAAGACGGGCTGGCATGAGGCAATTCTTATTCAGTGTTGCCAGAGGTCAATGAGCAGTTGTCAGAAAGGCTCCTGAGAACCAGAGGGAATAATGGCATAGATGCCCAGGGAGCTGGAAGTTTATATAAACAGTGAATAGTTCAGCAAAAGCAGAACGACTGCTTTGAAAAGACTGGTAAAATACAGACTCTCCAGAAGACTGCTCAGAAAAATAAGAAGACAGATAGACAGCAGAGTAAGTTGGAAAAGTACCTCCTGATCCAAAAAAGATGGAAAGGATAATAAAATGAATATAATATAAAGAATAACTTTATGACACCAAAATTGAAAATTTGGATAAAATGGACAAATTTCTACTATGTGTTATTGAATGAAAACGAAGAAAGAAAAGCTGAATAGTTCTGCAGATACTACACAGAGCATTTAGTTTTAACCATTTCATTAAAGAACCTATCAGGCCCAAATAATTTTATAGTCAATTTCTTACCAAATTTTCAAGGAACAGTTAACTTCCAATAATATACAAAACATACTAAAAGAAATAAAAGGAAGAACTATTCCCCTTGTCCATTTTAAGGCCAATTTAATCTGGATGTGGAGATCCACCAGGGACAGTATGTGGTAAATTGCATATCAATCTCACATTTAATTTTGAGTGTAAAATCACTAATAGAAAATTTAGCAGTATGTAAGAATAGCTATATATTGTGACCAAGGTGGGTCAAATGCAGAAAAAAAAGGGTGATTTAATGTTAGAAACCTATTAACATAGGTCATCACATTGCCAGGTGAGAGGAAAAAAGCTATGTGACCATCTCAGGTGAAGAAAAAGCATTTGGCAAAATTAAACCCTGTCTGTATGCACAATCTTACTGAGCCAGGAATAGGAGGCCAATGTCCTTAACCTGAGAAAGAATATCAGTCAAAAACTTAGAAGCAAACCACTAGAATAGATATAATCAACAGGGCAGGCAATAGCAAGTCTTAACAAAGATGTGTAAAGGAATCAGAACCTTTATACTTTGCAGGTGGGACTATAAATTGGTATAGTCATTTTGGAAAATAGTTTGGCAATTAATCAAAAAGTTAAACATAGCTATCATCTGACACAGCAATTCCACAGCTAGGTACAAGTTGAAAATTCCTTACCTGAAATGGTTGGGACCAGAAGTGTTTCATATTTCAGATTTTTTGGATTTTGGAATGTTTGCATATATATATAGAATGAGATATCTTGGTGATGAGACCCAAGTCTAAACATGAAATTCACTTATGTTTTATATTTGCTTCATATACATAGCCTGAAGGTAGTTTTATACAGTTGTGTGTTGTGTTTTGATGTGACCTGTGGGTGAGGTGAGATGTGGAATTTTCCACTTGTGATGCCCCATCAGAGCTTAGAAAGTTTCAATTTTGGTGTATTTGAAATTTTAGATTTTTGCATTAAGGGAACTCGACCTATGAAAACCCAGGATAATTGGGAAAATATTTTCTAAAGAAACTTGTACGAGAATATTTATAGCAGCACTATTCATAATAGTCAAAAAATGGAAACAACGTAAGAGTTTATCAGTGGACAAATGGATAAACATAATGTGATACATCCATGCAATGGATTTGGCAGTGAAAAGAAATGAAGTGTTTTACCATAGACGAACCTTGCAAACATGATAAACGAAAGAACCCAGTCACAAAAGGCCTCCGCTGGGAGACAGGCATGATGGCACATGTCTGAAGTCCCAGCTATGCAGGAGTATTGCAGCCTAGGCAGCTTAATGAGACTGTATAGGAAGGGATAAAAAGGTAACAAAGGAGGAAAAGAAGGAAGGAAGGAAGAACACAGTGTTGTATGATACACATAAAATGTCCAGAGCAGGAAAACTCATTGAGATAGAAAGTGGATTAGTTGTTGTGAGTGACTTGAAGGGGGTTGGGGTGGGGGATGGGAAATGACTACTAACAGCTCTAAGATTTCTTTCTGAGTTGATGAAAATGTTCTAGAATTTGATAGTGGTGATAGGTGTACAGCTCTATGACTATACTAAAAAAATCACTGAATTTTACAGTTTAAAAGTGTGAACTTTATGATATGTGATTGTATCTTATTAAAGTTGCTATTAAAAATAGAAGGTCTGACAGTGCTAAGTAGGGTTGAAGATGTGGAACAAGAAGAACTCATACCTATAGTGAGAATATAAAGTGCTGCTTTGGAAAATAATTAGGCATCACTGTAAAGTTGAACATTTGATTTATGAACCATCCATTCATCTCCTTAACACTTGCCCTAGATATGCATAAATATGCACCAGAAGACATGTACAGGAATGCTTTTAGCAGCATGGAGGAAAAACACTTGAAGACTCCAAATGCCCATGAATGAATTATTTTTATCTGTTCACAATTGAATATTTTAAAGCAGTGAAAATGAAGGAAATGCAGCTTCAAATGAAAAATCATGAATAGATCTTGAAAACAATGTTCTATAAAATACAGCAATTTGCACAAAACTCTATAGAGCATGATTATATTTGAATAAAGCTAAAAATAGTAGCACATAGTAATGTGTTAGAAATACCTATATGTCTAGTAAGTTTTTAAGCAAGACAGTGCATAAAATTCAGAATAGAGATGAATTCTTGGGAAGGGTCTGAAGGTGGAGTTGAGGTGGGGAAGAAGCAAACATAAATGCTCTTTTTATGCCAGTTATTGAGTTTTCTCATTGTTTTAGTAGGGTTCTTTATCATGGTTCATAAATTTCCAAAATGCTCTGCTCCTTTGTATGTAATAATTGTTGCCTACTTTAAACATAAGTAAAACTGACTGATGTTGTCAGAAGCAACAAACAGCATCCCAGTCTTGGGGACATGTCAGGAAGAAAATTGCTTCCCCAGTAGAGTCTGAGGCATAATTTTTTTCCATGGGCTCAGAGTGGAAGAATGAAGAAGAAAGGGTAACTGGAATTGACTGTGGCCTGATTTTGGTAATTGACTTTTCTAACAGCCTGATCCTGCAGTTTTGTAAGCTCGGGTACAGTAACTTTAGTAACATCTATCTTGTTTCTACCTTATCCATGAAAAAATGCAGCCTTGCCTTAGACCTAACTTTACTCAGCTAGTTCACCTCCAAGATGGACCCATCAGCTTCTCCTTTTGATCACTCTTGCCTTGCCTTTTATTTTTCCCATTTCCTCACGCATAAAGGGCCTGGTCTTTGTCCTCATTCCAGTGCTGATTCACCACTCTCTGATCCCTTGCCATGTTGAATTTCCACCATTCTTACACTGCTGAACCGCAGCCCTGTTTAATCACTATTGTCCACTTTATCTGCACATTATAAAATAATGCCCAGGAAAGTTAAATAATTTGTTCATGATCACACTACCCAAGTTGGTTGAACTTCAAAGCTCTGCGCCTAACCACCATGCCCTGCCACTTACCACCTGGCAACGGTTGTTGGCATAGTCAATCAAAGCAACTTGGACTGATGAAAAAGTCGGTCATAGTTGCTGAGGGTCTGGGTGATGGGAAATTCATCTGCACAGTGACAAAACCAACTGAACTCCTAATTTTATAGACTTGAGAAGGCGGCATATTTTTTATGGGCTCATTGCTGTCAAACATTTCAAATTTTTTTTAGACTAAGTGGTATAGTAATTCTGTCTCAGCGTAGATAATCCTAGAAAACTGGAGTAGGTTCTAGGTTATTTTAAATTCAGAACAGCTAATGACTAAATATCAAGGATGTTCTCTTACATCCAATCCCAAATAATCCAATATGTGGTATAGAGCATTTGTTAAGTATTAAGATCATTGTCATATATTAAACTGAACTGCCTACAAATGTAACATAGCAACTTTTTTTGTTTTGTTTTGTTTTTGTTTTTTGCAACTTCTTATAAATATATTATTTCATAAAATTTCTAATTCATATTCCTTGAATTTTTAAACTTTTATACAAATGAGCCAAACAGAAGTTTTCAGAACAAGTACAATATTAATGGAACTTATAAGCATGCCAAATTGGAATAGCTAACTCCTATATTCAGAGCACTTGAAAAAAATGTATTGCTTGATCAGTAATTCAATTAATGTCATTTGACATTGAGCAGTGTCATTGTTTTTTATTTTGAAGTAAAAATTGGAAGAAAATCTTCCTAAAAGTACTACTATACCATAGAATGTGCCACCCATATGTAAATTATATTAAGTATATCTAAAGTATGTAGTATGCATGTTAAAATTGGTTAAATATAGTAATCATTTTCCTTTGACATTTGTCATATCATTCATTCAATCATTAGATTTTGGTGTAAATTGTAACAAAGACTTATAAAAATATTACAGAAGGTAGAGATTCGTAAAATTAATTGGCCCCATTTACATTTGGTCTTTGATGATAAATTCTTTTTTGCACATCAGAGAATAGCTGTTTCTTCCCTAGAGCAAACGAAAGGTTTTCCCCCCTCCCTTACTTTTAAAGTTTGTATTTCTGCCCAAGTAATAAATGAGTTTCAGTTTCTATGGCCTTTGCTTCAGAGAGCTCCTCTGGGGGTGAGCTTTGAAATATGATTAGATCTTAATTCTTTAACTATTTCCATAAGCCTGTTTCACAGTTTGCTTTCTTATTCAGCGAGTAGGGTGGGGAAATGCGTGTAAACCTTATGTGATCATTTATGGGTGTTAGCCGTGTAAATATATGTTGCAATGGTGAGAAAATTAGTCCCTCAGAATTACAGTGAGGGAAGACAATCACTTGTCCCACATTATTCTTTAGGTTATCTAACATCAAATACACACTATTTTAGTCCACAGTATTGACTGCAATTACTCTGTGGACAGAGAATATATCCAGTCTTGATTGGTATATTCAGAAAAGAGTACAGCTTAGCATTCATGAGGCTCTGGGTTCAGTCTCTAGCACTACAAAAGAAAAAAGAAATAAGAACAAATTCAGGAATGTACGGACACTTCTTAGAATGATTTTATTAATAATGATATTGATACAACTGGGTAGTTTCTCCTTTAATAAAGGAGGTGACTTTTCCATGGGATTCTTACTAAATGAATAGGTAGAGACAAAAACCAAAACACTTGTGGTTCCTGATTACTAGCTTCTGATTCTGGGTAAAGCAACTATCTAAGATGATTCAATCAATTTGCTAGAGATTTATTAAAATGAGGAGTCGTTAAATATGGAGCATTGACGTCTGCAGCTGTTTTGCCACTGATACTAGTTTGCCATTTTCTCAAGTTGCGATGTATATGTAAAGATAGAAAAGGAAAAGCATTCTGTAATTGAAATACCTTTTCTTGTCAAGCTGAGACCTTACCCTTTATGCAAATAAGACTTGATGGTCTTCAAATCCATCATCAGGAACTTTCTCTTACTCATATCTGTATCCTCACCTGACGCACAGTAGGTATTCAACAAATGTTCATCCGCTTCCCTCCACTGTTCTGTCTTGATGACTTTTCTCCATAAAGGGCTTTGAAATTAGAAATGTGGTAATCAGAAGTCGTAAGTGCAATCTGCCTACCTAATCCTCAATTAGTTTATTTTGGAGAATGTCATAAGCAAATTAGTATGATCAAATTGAGGATGGATTATACCTTTTCTCAACATTTGTTGCAATAAATATTTAATGGCAATGAATGTAAAACACTGAATATTTCTTTAAACAACAAATACATACTTTATTCCATTTTTAAATTCATTCCAAAACTTAAAAGAAATGAACGTGAAAGTAAAGATAGTTCTTTTAAACTATTCTGTTTGAGCAAGCATAGTAATGTGTAAGGCATAATCTCATTTATGTATTATGTATCATATAAGCATACACATATACAACATAATCTTTAACTTAGCTTTCATGTTTTTAACTAAGTAAAATTTTATGATTTACTACAATGTTTGGGGAAAGTTACCTTTTCTCTGAATTAAGATTTTTTTTGAAAATTGTTTTTTTAAGTAAGATTTCTTTAAATATTTCAATTATCTTAAAATATTTATGACATAAGAAGCAAATTACATTTACCAAGATGAAAAATAGTATACCTTCTCTCATAAACAATTATTTGCCCAATTTCCATTTTACTCCAAATTATCTTTCCTCTCCTCTTAGAAGAGGTAGTCTGGAAAATCATTTTTTATAAATACTCATAAATCTTTCCATTCCTACCTCCCTCCTCTGCCTTACCTTGAATATGCCAAGTGGAGATGAAAAAATAACCATCTTTTTCTCCAAAAACTATTTTAAAACTCTTAACAATACAGCTCATTTATACTTTATTTTTTGTGAATTCATTAAGCAGTATTTGCTAAGCAGCCACTAAGGACAGAGCAGCGATGCCAAAGCCACACACTCCGATCAGAACCTATCAGGAAAGATAAGACACATTTTCAAAAGACCGTAGAACAGCCTCACATATTACCAGGACTCCAAATACCAAAGGGCAAAAGCACAAATCACTTCAAGGGATATGAGCAAAGAAAATAATGCTAGCGTTTGAACTGGACTTGGTACATCAGTAGGGTTAGAGAAAGACATGGCAGAAAGACAGAAACTGCAAGGCAAAAAATGATCTGGAAAACCCATTAGAAAATGTTTATTCATTCATTCAGCTATTACTGGTTGTGTTCTGTGTTGGCCTTGGAATAAATCAGGGAACAGAACAGAGAAAAATTCCTGTTTTTAAGGAGCTAATATCCTAGCAGAATAAAGGTAGTGTTTGACAGTGTTGAAGCAGAAATGAGATGTGTGCTCATACATCAAGAGCCAAGGAGTTTGGTCTTGGTTAGCAAGTCTCTTCAACAAAAGAACTGTCACAGTGATGCAGGGGAGACCGGAAACTGGCTAAATACGGAGGCAGGGAGTCAAGTCAGGAGAAATACAAATTAGAGTGAGACACTCTTATTACATTAGTAAAGACTGTTTTAAAATGCGAATACTTAATCCTTAAGAATATATGGTATAATGGGTACCTCAGACACTGATATGTGGCTGTGAATTTTTGGAAAGCACTTTGACACTATAAAGAGCTTTAAAAAGTTTCTGTTGTCCTGGCAGTACTGGATGTTGAACCCAGGACTTTGCTCATGGGGGCAAGGGAGCTACATCCCCAGCCCTAACAATGTTTCTATACATTGGTTTAATTGTACTTCTTGAATTTTTCTTAACAATATGATTAGTGCTGCAATGAAGCACATATATGCAATACATGCCCCCGTGTTAATCATAATTGTAAACTACTCCTAAGTATCTGGGAATAGAGGAATGATTCAGTAAGCCATGATATAGCTTATCAGTATCTCAAATAAAAAGAAAGCTGAATTCTTTGCTCACATAATAAAGGGCAGCTGTGCTGGTCACTGAAAGCCTCTCTGAGCAGTGTGGGTTTGACAGTGAGTAGGAATCGGGATGAGGAGACTTTCAAAGCTGTAGCTCGTGGCAGTAGGAGCGTTTGAGATGGAGGCAGATGGGTTGGCCCTCAGGGATGTTTGTTGGAGCGACTACACCTCTGATGGGCTGACTTCCAGAAATAAAGGGCCGACAACTCTTGGTTGCAAAAGTATGTTCACCAAAGTGAGTTGCCATTGATTAATTGATCAGGTTTTGCAGTTCTGATGACTTCTTGCAACTGTGGTTGCAATAGTTGTAGTCTTTTCTTAAATTTGTGGGAACGTTTTTTTAAAATTCTCAGCCCTTATGATGAAATAGTAAGCTTTTAAAATTTAGGTGTTGGGGTAATTTCAATTACATGGAACAACGAATGACATAATGCACAGTGGGGAAGACTGAGCATGTTTCTGCTGTCCTGCCATCTCCTACCTCGCTCCCCTGTTACCTGCGAGCACAGGCAGACCCCGACTGAAGGAGCACATAGCCTGGCTGCCGTGTTTGCTGGCGAGCAGCTTCTCTGTGCATCACCCTGCACGGCTCTTGCTTTCTCTGCTTCCTTGTGTGCTGGAGATGAGGCCAGAGCACGTGTAAGGTAGGTCCTGTCATGTCCCCTCTCTCCTTGGGCCTAAGCGAGCTTGCCGTTGCTTCAGGTTCCTAGTCCCTTTGGTTGGCCAGAGGATGGTCACCTGTTAATCCAAACTTGGGAGGAGCAGTTCTGTATCTCATGGGGTCAAAGACTCAGCCTTCTGTTCCAACCCGCTCACTATGCCAAAGGTATTGGACTCAAACACAGCCTGTGTTAGAGTGGGTTTTGTCTCTGGTGCTTTTTACTCATGTCTCTTTCATGAAGAAGGGGCATGATAGCAAGCAGGGATCTGAGCCAGATACCCACAGAATCACAGTGTAACTCTTTATAGTGATAGACCTACTATAAATCTCAGGCCATCAACTCAGATGTAGAAATCTTAGTGGAATCTCAGCTTCTGTTGTGAGTCACTTGGGCCATGTAGCAGAAACATGATATTTGTCCTTAGTCATCTCAGACCTTGGTCACTCCCTGACAATGTCAGGTAAGCCCTAGCTCCTCCATCATGCCAGGGATAGTAGATGAGTTGGGGCCTCTGATTGCAGGTGCCATCTACTCCCCTGGGCATCCACAGGAAAATCTGATGTCTCCTGCCGATCTTTTACTGCCAGTTTACATGAGTCTCACCTCTGTCATCCCTCCATCCTCTCTGAAAGTCCTTCAGAGCTAACATTCTCTTTGGTACATCGTTGCTGCCCTCGGAGAACTGGGCACAGCAGTGTTGCCAGCCTGCAGAGACACGCATATCACAAAGTCCATTTCCTCCTGTGGCTCTAACATACATGTCACTGTAGCTGAGAGTTCCAGGTCAGCGTCCTCTTGTCTCCTCCTGGAAGAGGCACATGGGCCATTTGGCTCCCAGTAGCCCCTACATGGGGTTTCCAGCCTTTTCCTGTGTCCCAGAGGGAGGGAGAGAAATAGAACCTTCTCTCAAGAAAAAACCCACTGATAAACATTTCTCTTTCACCTCAGACTCTGCCCCATTTTCCCAGCCTGGGGATTCTTTTTTAGTCTGAGGGTGGGGAAGAAATGGGGTAAGCAAAGTTCTTCCCTAGGTGAAAACTAACCTTGGAAGACTTTTTGGGCCATGAATCCAGTTGACCCAGGTTATAATTAAAAACCCCAGACCGACTCCTCTGTTTTCTCTATAGTTCTACTGTTGTAACGTAGTTATAAAGGTGAATGCCAAGTGAGGAGCCTGAGTGGAGGAGATTACCAGATTGAAGACTTGAGAAATATCCAGAGCGTGCAAAACATACTGCAGAAAGACCACTAAAATGTAAACCTTGTTACCTGAGTGAAGGCTTACAGGAGGCTTCACCATGTGTGGTTCCATTTAGTTCTTGGTTTTCAACAATAAACAATTTCTTTGCATTTTTTAGAACAGCTTTATTGAGTCTTAATTTACATTCTAAAAACTTGTTTTAAATGTATAGGTCAGTGATCTTTAATAAATTTTTAAAAATTGTACAACCATCACCACAATCTGATTTACTTTTATAATCAGAAAAAAATGCACTGAAATCGTCTTTGGCAAGTTGAATAGAGGGGACAGAGTCAAATTTCAGGTCATTAAGTAAAGAACAAGAACGGTGGTCACCAAGGAGCTCAGTAACTATTTCTTGAACTACTTACGAAGTGAGTGAAAATGGAGGCAGAGGGCAGAGATGGCCCTTTCAGGCAGTGTGCCTGTGAGGAAGAAAAGGCAGCAGGGTGCCCCAGACGCCGCGCTTCTGTACCTGTCCCTTTCATACTTCTTCCATCTGCCTTTTTTTTTTTTTTTTTTTCATCTGCTGAAAATTTGTTCCTGGGTGTACCTTCCCCGCGTCTCAGTTTCGGGGTGATAGTGCTTACCTCAGCGTTTTTGAGTGAGCTGGACAGATCCGCTCACATGTGTGAAGTATCTAAACTGTGTTCATTGAAGTTAGAGAGGGGAATGAGTCGTTTTGTCCTGGCTCTCTCTCCTCGGTGTCACCATCACCACCCTTTAATCCTCGCCTCCCCAGGGAAGCCGCCTCTGACGTGCGGCGTCTCGGACCCCCTTCCCTAATGACACCCTGCGCCTATCTCTTTCATGACACTTACTATGCAGCCTTTTACTTACACACTTACCTGCCTCCTCCCCAAATGCATTAGATCTGCTCTGTGAACATCGAGCACCTGTTACAGTGTTGGCGAAGCTCTCACGGGCACAGGCGTAGTCAGGATTTCAGAAAGGCTCGTGTGGGGTGTGGTGTGTAGGAGAAGAACTTGGCTTTTATAATTAGATGGAAATGAGTCAATGTGGGAAATATGGGTGATATGGAAGGAGAGGTGACTGGGGATAGTAAGTGATGCGAGGTTTTGATGGTGTTGAGACGTGGAATCATGTTTTGCTGGAGCAGTATCACCCCCTTCACTGGTTATCATGACGTATCATGATGTAATTTCTGCCTGCTCTCTTTTCTGGAAGGCTAATGTTAAGTTTGTATTCTTTCTTTCTTAGTTGTTTGATACAATTGATTATTGAAACTACTTGGGCCTGGCTATAAGGCTGTGTGTGTGTGTGTGTGTGAGTGTGTGTGTGTGTGTGTGTGTATGGTAGTTTCTATCATTTAAGAGATTCATCTAGATTATTGAAAATTTATAAATACAATGTTCATAATATCTTATTACCCTATTAATATCTGTAGAATGTGATAGTGGTGTCCCCTCTCTCATTTCTGATATTGGTATTTTTTGGTCTTCCCTTTCTGACCAGTGTATCTAGAAATTGTCAACTTTATTGTCTTTACTAAAGAATCAGCTTTTGGTTTCACTGATTTTTTTTTTTTTCCTTTTATTTTTCTGTTTTCTATTACATTAATTTCTGCCCTTATATTTATTATTTTCTTTCTCTTTGGTTATTCCATATTTAGCTTGCTATGTTTTCAACCTTCTTTATGTGGAGGCTCGTACCACTATTTTAGAACTTCTTCCTTTGCTAATAAATGAATTCAAACCTAAAACTTTCCTCTAAGTACTGATCTAGCTGCGTTCCATCAATATAGGCTCGCGTTTTCATTTATTTCAAAATATTTTCTAATTTCTTTTCTAAACCTTTCTTTAACTTATAAATTATTTATATGTTCATTTTTCACTTTTCAAAATTTTGGATATATCAGATATATTTCTGTTATGATTTCATATTTATTTATTTTTTTTATTGTAAACAAATGGGATACATGTTGTTTCTCTGTTTGTACATGGAGTAAAGGCATTCCATTTGTGTAATCATAAATTTACATAGAGTAATGTTGTTTGATTCATTCTGTTATTTTTTTCCTTCCCCTCACCCCTCCCACCCCTCTTTACCCTCTATACAGTCGTTCGTTCCTCCGTACTTGCCCCCCTCCCTAACCCTTACTATAACCCTAACACTAACCCTTCCCTCCCCCCCATTATGTGTCATCCTCCACTTATTAGTGATATCATTCGTCCTTTGACTTTTTGAGATTGGCTTATCTCACTTAGCATGATAGTCTCCAATTTCATCTATTTGCCTGCAAATGCCATAATTTTATCATTCTTTATGGCTGAGTAATATTCCATTGTATATATATATACCGCAGTTTCTTTATCCCACTCATCAATTGAAGGGCATCTAGGTTGGTTCCACAGTCTGACTATTGTGAATTGAGCAGCTATGAACATTGATGTGGCTGTATCTCTGTAGTATGCTGATTTTAAGTCCTTTGGGTATAGGCCAAGGAGTGGGATAGCTGGGTCAAATGGAGGGTCCCTTCCAAGTTTTCTAAGGAATCTCCACACTGCTTTCCAGAGTGGCTGCACTAATTTACAGCCCCACCAGCAATGTATGAGTGTACCTTTCTCCCCACATCCTCGCCAACACCTGTTGTTGCTCGTATTCTTGATAATAGCCATTCTAATTGGGGTGAGATGGAATCTTAGGGTGGTTTTGATTTGCATTTCTCTTATTACTAGAGATGTTGAACATTTTTCCATATGTTTGTTGATTACTTGTAGATCTTCTTCTGTGAAGTGTCTATTCATTTCCTTAGCCATTTGTCGACTGGATTATTTGAATTCTTGGAGTAGAGTTTTTTGAGTTCTTTATAGATTCTGGAAATAGGCGCTCTATCTGAAGTGTGATTGGCAAAGATATTCTCCCACTCTGTAGGCTCTTTCTTCGCATTGCTGATAGTTTCCTTTGCTGAGAGAAAGCTTTTTAGTTTGAATCTATCCAGTGGTTGATTCTAGCTTTTATTTCTTGTGCTATGGGAGTCCTGTTAAGGAAGTCTGATCCTAGACCAACAAGGTGAAGAGTTGGACCTACTTTTTCTTCTATAATCTGCAGGGTCTCTGGTCTGATTCCGAGTTCCTTAATCCATTTTGAGTTTAGTTTCATGCATGGTGAGAGATATGGGTTTAGTTTCATTCTGTTGCATATGGATTTCCAATTCTCCCAGCACCATTTGTTGAAGAGGCTATCTTTTCTTCATTGCATATTTTTGGCCCCTTTGTCTAGTATGAGAAAATTGTATTTATTTGGGTTTGTGTCCGTGTCCTCTATTCTGTACCATTGATCTACCTTTCTATTTTGGGACCAATACCATGCCGTTTTTGTTACTATTGCTTTGTAGTAGAGTTGAAGATCTGGTATTGCAATACCTCCTGTTTCACTCTTCCTGCTAAGGATTGCTTTAGCTATTCTGGGTTTCTTATTCTTCCAGATGAATTTCATAATTGCTTGCTCTATTTCTGTAAGGTACGTCATTGGGATTTTAATTGGAATTGCATTGAATCTGTATAGCACTTTAGGTAGTATGGCCATTTTGACAATATTAATTCTTCCTCTCCAAGAACATGGAAGATCTTTCCATCTTCTAAGGTGTTCTTTAATTTCTTTCTTTAGTGTTATATAGTTCTCATTGTAGAGGTCTTTCACCTCTTTTGTGAGATTGATTCCCAAGTATTTTATTTTTTTCGAGGCTATTGGGAATGGGGTAGTTTTCCTAATTTCTCTTTCTGAAGATTCATCACTTATGTATAAAAATGCATTGGATTTATGAGCATTGATCTTGTAACCTGCTACTTTACTGAATTCACTTATGAGTTCTAAGAGTTTTCTGGTGGAATTTCCTGGTTCCTCTAAATATATAATCATGTCATCAGTGAACAGGGATAGTTTGAGTTCTTCTTTTCCAATTCGTATCCCTTTAATTTCTTTGGTTTGTCTAATTGCTCTGGCCAGAGTCTCAAGAACGATGTTGAATAGAAGTGGTGAAAGAGGGCATCCCTGCCTTGTTCCAGTTTTTAGGGGGAATGCTTTCAGTTTTTCACCATTTAGAATGATATTAGCCATGGGCTTAGCATAAATGGCCTTCACAATGTTAAGGAATGTTCCCACTATCCCTATTTTTTCTAGTGTTTTGAGCATGAAGGGGTGCTGTATTTTATCAAATGCTTTTTCTGCATCTATTGAAATAATCATGTGATTCTTGTCTTTAAGTCTATTAATATGGTGAATTACGTTTATTGATTTCCTGATGTTGAACCAACCTTGCATCCCTGGGATGAAACCCACTTGATCATGGTGCACTATCTTTTTAATATGTTTTTGTATGCAATTTGCTAAAATTTTATTGAGAATTTTTGCGTCGATGTTCATTAAGGATATTGGTCTGAAATTTTCTTTCCTTGATGAGTCTCTGTCTGGTTTAGGTATCAGTGTGATATTGGCTTCATAGAATGAGTTTGGGAGGGTTCCCTCCTCTTCTATTTTATGGAATACTTTGGGAAGTATTGGAATGAGCTCTTCTTTAAAGGTTTTGTAGAACTCGGCTGAGAACCCATCTGGTCCCGGACTTTTCTTTGTTGGTAGGCTTTTGATGACTTCTTCTATTTCAGTACTTGAAATTGGTCTATTTAAATTGTTTATGTCCTCCTCGTTCAGTTTAGGCAATTCATATGTCTCTAGAAACCTGTTGATGTCTTCGAAATTTTCTATTTTGTTGGAGTATAGATTTTCAAAATAGCTTCTAATTATGTTTTGTATTTCCATCCTGTCTGTTGTGATATTTCCTTGTTCATTCCGAATTTTAGTGATTTGGGTTTTCTCTCGTCTTCTCTTTGTTAGTGTGGCTAAAGGTTTATCAATTTTCTTTATTTTTTCGAAGAACCAACTATTTATTTTGTCAATTTTTTGTATTGTTTCTTTTGTTTCAATTTCATTGAGTTCAGCTCTGAGTTTAACTATTTCCTGTCTTCTACTACTTTTGGTGCTGTTCTGTTCTTCTTTTTCTAGGGCTTTGAGCTGTAGTGTTAGGTCATTTATTTGTTGAGTTTTACTTCTTTTATTAAATGCGCTCCATGAAATAAATTTCCCTCTAAGTACTGCTTTCATAGTGTCCCAGAGATTTTGATATGATGTTTCTTTGTTCTCATTTACCTCTAAGAATTTTTTAATTTCCTTCCTAATATCTTCTGTTATCCATTCATCATATAATAGCATATTGTTTAATCTCCAGATGTTGGAATAGTTTCTGTGTTTTACTCTTTCATTTATTTCTAACTTCAATCCAGTATGGTCTGCTAGAATACATGGTAGTGTCTCTATCTTCTTGTATTTGCTAACATTAGCTTTGTGGCATAATATATGGTCTATTTTAGAGAAGGATCCATGTGCTGCTGAGAAGAAAGTGTATTCGCTCTTGGTTGGATGGTATATTCTATAAATGTCCGTTAAGTCTAAATTATTGATTGTGTTATTGAGATCTATGGTTTCTTTGTTCAATTTTTGTCTGGAAGATCTGTCCAGTGGTGAGAGAGGCGTGTTAAAATCACCTAGTATTATTGTGTTATGGTCTATTTGGTTTCTGAAATTGAGAAGGATTTGTTTGACATACATGGATGAGCCACTGTTTGGGGCATAGATGTTTATGATTGTTATATCTTGCTGATTTATGCTTCCCTTAAGCAGTATGAAATGACCTTCTTTATCCCTTCTGACTAACTTTGGCTTGAAGTCCACATTATCTGAAATGAGGATGGATACTCCAGCTTTTTTGCTGAGTCCATGTGCATGGTATGTTTTTGCCCATCCTTTCACCTTTAGTCTATGGGTATCTTTTTCTATGAGGTGAGTCTCTTGCAGGCAACATATTGTTGGATCTTTCTTTTTAATCCAATCTGCCAGTCTATGTCTTTTGATTGATGAATTCAGGCCATTAACATTCAGGGTTATTATAGAGATATGATTTGGTTTTCCGGTCATTTGGTTCATTTTTTAAATTTTATTTATTTATTTGTTTTACACAACTTGTTTCCTCCTTTATTTGACAATTCCTTTAGGATAATTCCTCCCTTTGCTGATTTGCTTCTTTGTTTTTCATCTCTTCCTCATGGAATACTTTGCTGAGAATGTTCTGTAATGCTGGCTTTCTTTTTGTAAATTCTTTTAGCTTTTGTTTATCATGGAAGGATTTTATTTCATCGTCAAATTTGAAGGTAAGTTTTGCTGGGTATAAGATTCTTGGTTGGCATCCATTTTCTTTCAGGGCTTGAAAAATGTTGTTCCAGGCCCTTCTAGCTTTTAGGATCTGGATTGAAAAATCTGCAGATATCCGTATTGGTTTCCACCTGAATGTAATTTGGTTCTTTTCTCTCACAGCCTTTAAAATTCTGTCTTTATTTTGTATGTTAGGTATTTTCATTATAATGTGCCTTGGTGTGGGTCTGTTGTAATTTTGTGTATTTGGAGTCCTATAAGCCTCTTGAACTTGATTTTCCATTTCATTCTTCAGATTTGGGAAATGTTCTGATATTATTTCATTGAATAAATTGTTCATTCCTTTGGCTTGTTTCTCTAGGCCTTCCTCAATCCCAATAATTCTTAAATTTGGCCTTTTCATGATATCCCATAGTTCTTGGAGATTCTGTTCATGATTTCTTACCATCTTATCTGTTTGTTCAACTTTGTTTTCAAGGTTAAATATTTTGTCTTCAATGTCTGAGGTTCTGTCTTCCAGGTGTTCTATCCTATTGGATATGCTTTCTATGGAGTTCTTAATTTGGTTTATTGTTTCCTTCATGTCAAGGATTTCTGTTTGGTTTTTTTTCAATATCTCTAACTCTTTATTGAAATGATCTTTTGCTTCCTGTATTTGCTCTTTTAGCTGTCGATTGGTGCGATCATTCAATGCTTGCATTTGCTCTTTCATCTCATCGTTTGCTTCTCTGATCATTTTAATTATGTACATTCTGAACTCCTTTTCTGTCATTTCTTCTGCCATGCTGTCATTGGGTTTTACTGATGTAACATCTAGATTTGTTTGCAGCATTTTCTTTCCTTGTTTTCTCATATTGTTCAGGTTTCAGTGGACCGCTGAGATATTGCAGATTTCCTCTATTGACTTACAATGTCCCTGAAGATTTCTAGTATATCCCCCCTTAGCCTTCAGTAGGCTGAAGTCTTGGAGGAAGTTGATAATGCGGTGCTCCACAAGGAAGCTGCCTCTCTAGGAGTGGTGGCCTTCAGGTGGGGTATAATCCCTGCTAGTGGGCAGAGGTGCCTCCACTTGTTGACCAATGGTCATCCAAAGGGGACCTAGGCTGCGGGCTGAGGCAAGGCCTGTTTGGGCCTGAGTCTCTGGTTTTACCGTCCTTGTGGGGAAACCTCACCCGGCAGGGAAGACTCACCCGGTGGGGAGGTCTCGCTGGTCAGTTCCCTCCTAGAGGTTCCCCTCAATTTACAGCTACCGCCTGGGCTGGGCTGCCTTCCTCTGCAAAGTTCCCAGGGGCCCGGCCCTACCTCCTGGGCCTGGGAGCCTCACCCTTCGCAGATGAATCTCCTTAGGCTGCCCCTCCTCAGAGAATCTGCCCGCAGGTCTGGAACCTTCTCTCCGCCCTAAGCCTGTCTCTGTGCTGCTCTTCCACCCAGAAGCCTCCTAGATCCTGGGACCCTGCTCTGCACCTAATCGCCTGGCTATGCGGCCCCTCCTCTGAGCAGCCACCTGGAGCCCCGTACAATCGCTCCGAGTCCCAGAGACCCGCCGCACGCCTCTTACTCGAGACAGCCGCCCAGTATTCCGGTGCGGTCACTAGGAGTCGAAGAAACTCACTGCGTGCCTCCTCCTCCCACCAACCACCCGTAGCCCTGGGCAATCAATCACTCCGAGTCGAAGTGACCCTCCCCGTTCCTCCTCCTTCTCCAGATAACCCCCCGGGTGTTCAGGAACGGTTGCTCTGAGTGGCTCTGAATCCACGTGACCCACTGCACGTGTCCTCTGGGCAACCGCCCGGAGCTCTGGTGCGGCCACTCAAGACCAAGCGACCCACCACACTTCTCCTCCAGGCAGCCCCCCTGTGTTCCGGCGCTGTCACTTTAAGTCCAAACAACTCACCACTCGCCTTCTCCTCTGAGAAGCCGCCTGGAGCGCTAATGCAGTCACTGCGAGTCCAAACGACCCACTGCGCTCCTCCTCCTCCTCCTCCTCCTCCGGGCAGGCCCCGGTGTTCAGAAGTGGTCTGAGTCCAAACAGCTCGCCACGCAGCCCCTCCTCTGGCAACCGCCTGTAGCTCTGGTGTAGTCACTCCGAATCCAAGCGGCCGTGCTCCTCTTCCTCCTCCTCAGGGCAGGCCCCGGTGTTCAGAAGCGGTCGCTTAGAGTCCAAACAGCTCGCCGCGCAGCTTCTCCTCTGGCAACCGCCTGTAGCTCTGGTGTAGTCACTCCGAATCCAAGCGGCCACGTTCCTCCTCCTCCTCCTCAGGGCAGGCCCCGGTGTCCTGAGTCCACACAGCTCTCCTCGGCACTCCTCCCCTGGGCAGCCACCGGAGCCCCAGTGGTTGCTCCGAGTCCCAGCGCTGTGTTGAGCAGCCTCCTTTACGGGGCTTCCAGTTGTCCGCGTTCACTGCTCCAGCGGGGGGAGAGGTGTCTCGCCGGCAGCTCTACTTCACAAAGTTCCCTGCGTTCCGGGACCACCGTCCCATCCGGGACGCCTTCCCAATGGGTGAGAGTCACCCGGCTGCTTTGAGTTGGTCCCAAGTGTCTCAATATCTCATCTTTTGAATCCTGAGTCCTGGAGCAACATGAAATGCAGCCACCCTCTAGGCCGCCATCTTGGAAACCCCATGATTTCATCTTTAATTCATTATAGTCAGAGAATATACTCTATAAAATTGATCCCTTCTTAAATTAATAAAATTCACTTGATGGCTCGGAATATGGTCTATTTTGATTAATGTCAAGCTGGTTGATAATATTTTTAAGATCATCTAATTCCTTTTTAAAAATTTTTTGTTGTTTTTAGATATACATGCGAGTAGAGTATATTCTGACATTTATGTGTATACGGAGTATGACTTCCCATTCTTGAGGTTGTACATGATGTAGAGTCACACTTGTTGTGTGTTCATATGTGAACATAGGAAAGTTATCTCTGATCATTCTACTGTCCTTCCTGTTCCCACCCCAATTCTGGACCTTTATTCCCCTTTTTCCAATCTGATGAATTTATATCCTTCCACCACCCTCCTGCTTATTGTGTGTCAGCATCCACATACCAGAAAGAACATTCGGCTTTGAAGTAGGGAACGGATAGTCTCTAGTTTCATCTATTTACCAGCAAATGCCATAATTTCATTCTTCTTTAAGGCTGAGTAATTTTCCATTGTGTGTGTGTGTATATGTGTGTGTGTGTATATGTATATATATCACATTTTCTTTTCACATTTATTTGCTGAAGGGCACCTACATTGGTTCTATAGCTTAGCTATTGTGAATTGAACTGCTATAAGCATTGATATGGCCGTGTCCCTGTGGTATACTGATTTTAAGTCCTTTGGGTATATGTTGAGGGGTGGGATAACTGGGTCAAATGATGGTTTTATTCCAAGTTTTCTGAGGAATCTCCATTACTGCTTTCCAGAGTGATTGCACCAATCTGCATACCCATCAGCAATGTACAAGTGTACTTTTCCCCCAATCCTTGCCAACACATTTATTGTTACCTGTATTCTTGATAATTGTCATTCTGCTGGAGTGAGATGGAATCTCAGTATAGTTTTAATTTGCATTTCTCTAACTACTAAGATGTTGAACATTTTTTCATATATTTACTGATTATTCCCATTTCTTCTATGAAGTATCCATTCAGTTCTTTTGCCTATTAATTGATTCAGTTGTTTGTGTTTTGGTGTTAAATTTTCTGTGTTCTTTATTTATCTGAGAGGTTAATTAATTTTTTGTCTGAGGTGCAGGTGGCAAACATTTTTCTCCCATTCTGTAGGCTCTGTCTTCATGTTCTTGATTGTTTCCTTTGCTGTGAGGAAGGTTTTTAGTTTGATACCATCCCATTTATTGTAAATCATGTATATTCTTGCTAATGTTTCATCTACTTGTTCTATCAACTCTAGAAAGAGGAGTATTAAATTCTCTCCAGTTACAATTTGTGAACTTGACTATTCTTTCAATTCTGTCATTTTTTTCTTCATTAATTTTGAAGCTTTGAAATTAGGCACATACATATTTAGTTGTTTTGTCATTTTATGAATTAAAATTTAATTTTTACTCATATACCTCTTTATTATTGATTTTTTTTTTTTAGTTCTTGATGTAGGTTTTACAATATGCCTCTTAATTATAGCCTGCCTTTACCTAGTATTATACCAAATTATTTGAAAATGTAATTTCCTTCATAACTGTATACTTCCACTTCCCCATTTTACAAATACTTAAGCCCCACAATATACTTTTACTACTGTTTCTTTTAACATTCAACTTGTCTTTTAAAGAATTATTAAAATGGGCTGGGGAGATAGCTCAGTTGGTAGAGTGCTTGCCTAGTTAAGCACAAGGCCCTGGGTTCAATCTCCAGCACCACAAAAAATAAATAAATAAAATAAAATGAGAATAAAATTATGTTATATTTACACACATATTTTCTATGTTCAGTGTTATTCATTTCTTTGGGCCCATCCAGGTTTCTATTTGTTATCTGTCCACCTGCCAGAACAATTTCTTTCAGTGTTTTTTATATTCACATCTACTAATGACATATTCTCTCAGATTTTTCTATGATTTTTTTTTGTTTCTTCCTTTCAGTTTGGAAGAATATTTTCACTGAATATGCAATATTAGATTAATAGGTTTTTTAACACCTTAAGTATTAATTTTGTTGTTTTCTGACTTAAATAGTTTAAATGAGAATTCTTATCTTTTTATTGCATATGTTTTCTCTGTCTGCTTTTAAGATATTATCTTTATTTCTATTTTTTACAATTTAATGATGACGTGTCTTGATGTGGTTTTCTATGTTTATCTTGTATTTTGTTCACTGATCTTTGGGCTTGTGGTTTTAGAAGTATTTTCAGTTTGAAAAATTTTCAGCCATAATATCTTCGAATATTTTTTGAAACTTCTTTCTTCTTCTGGGATATAATTACACATACGTTAGAGAATGAGATATTGTCTCAGAGATTACTAAGACTCTCCATTACATTTACCCTTTTTCTCTCTGGAAATTATTTGGGTGTTTCTGGTTTCTGGTCAGGCATATGTGGTGGTTAGAAGTTGTCCTTCATCCTAACAAGTAAAAAGCTTAACTGAAAATCAATAGCTTTTCTTAAATGTATTATAAAAGTGGGCTCTTAGGGCAAACTGCTAGCTTAAAATTTAGAGACAGACATGGAGAATCCAAACTTACCTGAGCAGAAAACTGCAGGAATGGGTTTGGGGTTGAAAAACCAGAACTAGAATCCATGAATTGGTAGAGGTTTAGTGTGGACAAAACTGGGAGATAAAACTTTAGTGAGTTTTACCTTCAGGAGTTTGACCTGAATGCTAAGAATGAATATTGAAGGAAAATCCAATGTGCTTGTGGCAGAAGAGAGGGGAAAAGTGACCATTCTGAAACATACCAGTGTTCTGTTACCCTTCAAAGGAAACTCAACCAAAACTATTTTACCAGAGGCTAAACTCAACTCTCAGGAAGGGAAGTAACCAAGGCCAGCCCATTCTGGACTTCCATTCAGGGGAGGAGGAACAGCAACTGCAGCTCCCTCCAGCCTTCTCATCTGACCTAAGAGAGGGGCAAGCTGAGATGCACTGGGGAACTTTAAGGTCCAGGGTATAGACTCAGTAACAGATGATCTAATCGTGGTCTACAGAACACTTGCTCTCTGTCACCATCTTACCACTATATTATAAAGCCCTTTTTACTGCAATTCCTTATACCCAGTATTTATTTTCTGGTTACCAAGAAGAAATTTGAAGACACACTAAAAGACAAAAACAAAACAAACAAACAAACCAAAACATCATTTGAAGAGACAGAGCAAGCATAACAATCAGACTCAGAATGGCAGGAATGTCAGAATTATCAGATGGGAAATTTGCAGCAACTGTGATTGATACGCTAAGATCACTAATAGATACCACACACAAGAACAGATGGGTAATGTAAGCAGAGAGTTGGAAATTCTATAAAAGAATCAAAAAGAAATGCTGGCAATCAAAAATACTTACAGAAATTCCTTTGATGGGTTCATTAGTAGACTGTACATAGCTGAGAAAAGAATCGCTGAGCTTCAGAATATCTCAATAGAAACTTCTAAAATTGTAAAGCTAAGATCAAAAAGATTAAAAAAAACCAGGATAGAATATCCAATAACTTTGGGACAATGGCACAAGGTATAAAATATGCATAGCAGGATTATAAAAAGGAGGAGAGAAAGTAACAGAAGAAATAACTAAAGAAATAATGACTGAAAATTCTCTAAATTAATGTCAGATACCAAACCACAAGCCTCAAAACCTCAGAGAACACTAATTGGTATAAATCCAATGACCAAACTATACCCAGGTATATTACTTTCAAAATGCAGAAAATCAAAGATAAATAATGTTTTGAAGAATGTAAATGGGGTGAAGGGGGGGAACCTTATTTATAAAAGAACTGAGATAAGAGTTATATCTATCTTCGAAGAAACTATGACAACATGAAGAAAGTGGAGTAAAATATTTAAAATATTGAGAGGGAAAAATCCTCACCAGTCTAGAATTCTGTAATCTGAAAAATGAGCCTTCAATAGTGAAGAAGAGATTCTTTCTCAGACACAAGCTGAAGTGTGTTGCCAGTAGATCCTGTCCTTGAAGGAATGTTTTTAAAAAGATCTTTAGAAAGAAGAAAAAATAAATAGGTTTTAGATCTAAACTTAAATTTATATTAAGAAAGGAAGAGCATTAAAGAAAGAATAAATGAAGGCAGAATAAAACTTTTAGTATTCTAAACAGCACCTTGTTGAAAATAATAATAGCCACATTAGATTCAGTCATATATTTATATATGTTTGTGTGTATATGAAATGAATAACAGCAATGATAAAAAGAATCAGAAGGAGGAAACTAGGATTGTTTTGTTTATTATAAGGTACTTATATCACCCATGAAGTGTTATTTGAAAGTGGTACAAAGTCTAGGCCAACCATTTAAAAAATTTAAAGAAGTATAACTAATATTCTAAGAAAGGAGTGAAAATAGAATTATAAAATGTCCAATTAAAATCACAAAGTGCAGAAAAAGAATGCAAGATAAATATAGGAATGATCAAAAGCAATGATTAGACAATAGTAACAAATATGCTAAATATTGATCCAACTATATCAGTAAACACTTAAATGTTGGTGGTCTAAATATACCAATTTAAAGAGAAATTTTCAAATAGATCAAAAAACAAGATTCAATATATGTTGTCTACATAAAATCTTCTTTTGAATATAATATATTCACATATAGATGAAAAGTAAATGGTTGGAGAAAGATATACCATATTAATCCTAGTGAGAAGAAACAGTAGAAGTTATATTAATTTTAGAGCAGACTTCAGAGCAAGGAAGGTTATCAGGGATAAAGAAGAGCATAATACAATGATAAAAGGGTCAGTTCTCCAAGAATACAAAACTATCCTTAATATGTGTGTACCTAACAATAGAGCATCAAATTATGTGAGCAAGATCCAATAGAACTTTGAAGAGAAATAGAGAATTCACTGTTATGCTTTGATAATTGTATACCCTCCATCTGCAATGGACAGATTCAGAGGCAGAAACATCATTAAAGACAATTGTTGAACTCAATACTATCACCAATCAACTGGAGGAAATGGATATCTGTAGACTACTTATCCAACAGCAGCATAATACAGATTCTTTGTAAGCTCACATAGATTATTCACCAAGATATATCACAATTTGAACCATAAAACACATCTAAAAATTTTAAGGCTATGAAGTATACAGTGTCTGCTCTTGGATCACAATGGAATTAAACTAGAAGCCAATCTATAACAAAAGATAACTGGAAAATCCCAAACTATATGACAGTTCCACAACACATTCTAATACATGGGTCAAAGAAGAAATCTCAAGATGAATTTTGGGCTAGGGTTGTAGCTCAGTGGTAGAGCGCCTGCCTAACACATGTGAGGCGCTGGGTTCACTGCATATAGATAAATTAATTAATTACTTAAATAAAAGTCTGTTGACAACTACGAAATATTATATAAAAAGATGAATTTGAAAGTATTGTGAACTAAATTAAAGCACAACTTATCAAAATTTGTGGGATACCCAGAAAGCAGCAATTTGAGAAAAATTTATACCAATGAATACACGTTAGGAAGATCTTAGATCAGTTAAGTTTTCAGTTTATTAAACTAGAAAAAGAAGAGCACAAGAAAATAAATAATAAAAATTAGAGCAGATTCAGTGAAATTGAAAACAGGAAATTATTAGAGGAAATGAATGAAATCAAAACCTGATTCTTTGAAAAGATCAATACATTTGATAAACTTTCACCATGCTAAGAAAAAACAGTACACAAATTACTTGTATTAGTAATGAAAGGTAGGATATCACTGTGAATACAAGGACATGGAAGGGATAATAAATGAATAGTAAAATAATTTTATGTTCAAAGATTTAAAATGGACTATTCCTTGAAAAACATCCATGTGTCAAAACTCATACAGGAAGAAACAATCAGAATGGGCCTGCATCTATGAAGAAATTAACTCAATAATTAGTGGACCTTCCCCTTCCAAACCAGAAAGTACTAGAGTGACAAGAATTCAGTGGTGAACTCTACCAATCATATGAGGAAGAAATTATACTAATCCTCTGTAGTCTCTTTGAAAAAAAGTAGAGAAGCAGAGGGACTACTTCCTAATTCTTTCAATGATGCCAATATTGCCCTGATACCAAAGTTAGACATAGAAAACTAAAGAGTAGCATCCCTCATGAACACCAATACAAAACTCTTCAACAAAAAATATTAGCAAATTGAATCCAGTGATGTACAAGAAGGATCAAACACCATGGCCAAGTGAGATTTATTCCAGGTTTGCAGGGCTGGTCAACATTTGAAAATCAATTAATACATCAGACCAACAGACTAAAGAAGGAAAATTCCATGATCACATCAATAAATGCAGAAGAGGCATTTGACAGAATCCAATACCCATGTGTGAAAAAAAAAAAATCACAGCAACTAGAAATAGAGAGGCACTTCCTCAGCATAATAAAGAACATCTGCAAAAATCCTACACCTATCATTGTACTTAATGGTAAAAAACAAGAAAATTTCCTCCTAAGATCAGGAACAAGGCTAGGATGTTCCCTCTTACCACTCTGTTTCAACATTGTACTGGATGTCTGAGCTAATGCAACAAGACAGGAAAAGGAAATAAGAGGTTTACAGATTACAAACGAAGAAAGAGAACTCTATTTGCAGTTGACATGATCTATATAGAGAAACAAAAAGAATCAACAGATTCCTGGAACTAATAAACAAATTATAGCAAGGTTGCAAGATGCAAAGTTAATATACAAGTCAATTTCTTTCCTGTATATCAGCAATGAACACATACACAGTACTATTTTACTATTTCCCAAAATTAAACGTGTATAAATTTAACAAATATGTACCAAATTTATATGAATAAACCTACAAAACTCTAATTTAAAAAATCAAGGAATTAAATAAAGAACTAAATGAGAGCTTACACTTTAGTTTCTGTGACCAGTATTCTAAAACAATTTTTCCAGAACTTTATCAAGTTTCCTAGCGGCTTACTATGGCAAATAAAATATAGTCCCAGTTGTCCCATCATGGCCAGAGTGGAAGTCATGAATTTTATTTCTGCTTCACAAGTTTACACCTTTGTTTTTGAAGTAAAACATAGAGACTTTCAGGCTCAAGTGTTCTGTAAATACATTAAATTAAATTAAATATAAGTATTTGTTATGAATTCTGGTTATATTTTTGCCAGTAGGATGATGGGGCTTTACCAGGCTGGCCATAGTGTATTCACAGTTTCAGGAAGTTCACATGGCTGCATCCCAAGATTTTGAGTAGAAAGTGCAGCATAATAATCTGAGTTTTATGCCATGTTTCAGACTCTGACAGGCATCCTTGTTTTCCTTCATCCTAAAAACAGATATTTTATTCAAAAACTTATGCTATTATATTTTAAAGAGATCTACCTTCCAAGGTCTAGTCTTACCTTAAATATAAATATTTCAGAGTAGAATCTTAGTTTTCTCTTCTCCAAATCATCTTCCTGGAAATCATGAGTGCCTGAACTTTGACCGTTAATAGTTAGAACTGGAGCACAAAGGAATGGAGGACTTCTTTTGAATTACAGTATAATGCTAAGTACCCTGTAAGAAAAGGGTAGCACAATAAGGTGATTACCAACCACAAACACCTCTGTGAAAGTTGTTTTTTGTTTGTTTGTTTGTTTCTTTCTTTCTTTCTTTCTAGTTGTGTTTTTAAACTCAGGATTTTGAATTACATAGGAGAAACTGATCAGCCCATTGGTCTCTTTAATAGGATAATGACCCGAGGAAGAGACCCTACAAAAAGCAGAGAACTGAGTGTCTGATGGAGGGGGCAGCAGGGCCAGTCTTAAATGTGAGCAGTGAGAAAGACCCAAGGGTGAACACAATAGCAGCTACTGCTACTATTACAAGTACTACAAAAAAAACTTGACTCTCTTCAAAATTGTGATTTTTTTCTTCTCTGTTTTACCTCTGATCAGGCCATGCTGCAGGTGACTGTATGAAAATTTTGTTTCTACTTAGAAATGGTAGATATAAAAATAAGACTTGGTTTAAAATAACTAAATCTCAACTTACTTTTATGTATAGAAATGAAATGCATACATAGTGCTATTCTGAGAATTAAAGAATTTTAAAATGTTTTAGGGACAGCTTGCCTAATAAATAATCAACCATCCTAAACCAGCATTTTTTAGATTTATTTAAGAGGGATTCAGAAATGTAGGCGGCTGTGATTTAGGTTCAAAAATAGTAAAAACCTTGAAGGTTAATAAATTAATTTCATTCCTTCAATTACTCGCCTTAGTCTCCAAAGTATTGATGCTGCTTCATTTAGCTTTCTGCAAGTTCTAGAGATATTTACATACTACAAACTAGTCTTACTTCAAATTTAATGTAAGACATTGAGTTCAACATTATAATTTCAAGTGGACCCTAATGCTTCCTGGAATCCTGAGACTTAGGCTGTATTCCCCAAGCCCCGGCTTTCCTGCCTGCATGACTGCTTTGTATCTCTCTCTCCTCAGTCCTCACATCTCCCAACAGCCTTTTCCTCCATCCTCATGCCCAGTTGATGAATCTTTCCTCCTCTGTCATGGAGAAAGTAAAAGTAATCAGAATCTCTCACCACTTGTACTGGGGGTCCTTTGCCTGTACTCCTAGCAAAGCCCATCTCCTCTCCTGCTGCTCAAAATCCCACCCTGTATTAGTCTGCTCAGGCTGCAATAACAAAATACCACAGACCTGGTGACTGAGAAAATAGAAATTTATTCTCACAATTCTGGAGGCCCAAAGTCCAAGATCAAGGCAGTGTCAGTGTTGCCTCCAGTAAGGCCTCTCTTGCTCGCTAGACAACAGTATTCTCTGTCCTTATGTGGCCTTTTTCTATGTCTTTGTATTTGTGTGCACTCATACACGTGCGCACATGCACAGAAAGAGAGAGAAGGTGAGAGAGACCTGCTATCTCTCCCCCTCTTAAAATGAAACTGATGCTATTGGATTAGGCCCCACCCTATGACCTCATTTAACCTTAATTACCTCTCTAAAGCCTCTGTCTCCAAATATAGTCACTTTGAGGGTTATGGCTTCTACATGATGAATTTGTGTGGACCCAGTTCATAACTGTCCCAACTCCTTTATACAAGATGTCTTTCTAATAAACCTCTGGCATTTTCTCTTTTCCCCCTCTGCTGCTCGATGGTTCCCGTCAGCCTGTGGACAGCCATTTAGTTCTCCTACTTACCAGAACAAAACCATCAGCCCGACTTACCCACTTGCGCTGCAGCTTCCACCCATTTCTTTCCTAACAAAATTCTGAACAGATTGTATTCTATCCCAATGTCTCTTTTCTCTTTCTTTCTTCAGCCCCCTGAAATCCAGCTTTCATCTCTCCAACTACACCAAAATTACTTTTATCCATATCACCAGTGACCGCCATGTCGCCAATCCTCTGTGATCATTTCGGTTCTCATTTTACATGGCCTCACTATAGCATTTGACAGCTGACAGTCCTGGAAACACTTTCTTCACTTGGCTTCAGGATTTAGTTCTCATCTCTCCAGCTCTCTCTGCTTTCTTCCCCATTCCCTTAGCCTCATAGCATCTGCATGCCCAGGACTTGAGCCTCTTTTTGTTTTGTATACACTCAATGTCTTGAGATCTCATCTAGTGGCATGGTTTCATATACTATGTATACACTGGTGACTTCTGAATTTATACTTCTAACTTACATTTCTCCCATAAACTCAAAATTTTAATACCCTAATATTCATCTCAACAATGGATACCTGATGAATATCTCCAAGCTTAATATGACTAAACTGATCACTAGATTCTTTGCTAAATCAGTACCACCTGTAGTTTTTCCAATGTCAAGTAATGATAACCTCATTTTTCTAGTTGCTTCCAACAAAAATCTTTTTTAAAAATTATTTTATATATACTTTTAGTTGTTGATAGACCTTTATTTTATTCATGTATTTATCTGTGGTGCTGAGAATTGAACCCAGTGCTTCACACATGCTAGGCAAGTGCTCTACCACTGAGCCACAACCCTAGCCCTCAGTAAAAATCTTGAAGTTATCCTTGACTCATTTCTTTCCGTCATGCATCATATCCATTGGTCCTAATTCCTTATTTTTCTCAGACTCCCCACTCTCACCACCTGCTTTGCCAGCCACGATTATTTGAAATAGCCTCCCAAGTGACTTCATTGCTCAGTTCTCGCCCCCAACAAAGGCTGGATTGATCTTATTAGTACATAAGTCAAATTATAAATCTCTACTTTACTAAAAACCCTTCAGTGCCTTTCCATTTTTCTCCTATTTAAAACCAAGTTCCTTGTCATCACACAGTCCCCTGTGGAATCTGGACCCTTGTTCTCTCTCAGAACACATCTTGTTCAAGGGACACATTTCTCCCTGATCCACCACGCTGTTCTCTGCACTGCCCTATGACAGGGCCCTTGCCCAGCTCTTCCTTCTGCCTGAAGTGCTTTCTCTGGAGTTCACCGTGGCTTCATCTCCTACAGGTTTTACACTCTTTCAAGGAGACCTTCTAGAACATACCTGTTTTTAAAATTAGAATATCTATGGCACTCCGACCATCAAAATTTAAAGTTATTTTGTTTCTCTCTCGGATAGATGTGTCACAAAGGTTGAGAGGCATTCCTCTGTTTGCTCAAGAGTGGGTGAGTGAACTGAAAATGTCGTCGTCAATGGGTTCGTGAGCTTCCAGGGCTGAACCACAGCTTTCCTGCGCCAGCCAGCAACTCTGACTCAAACTTTTTTGGGGAAAAGGAACTTATTCTGTATGACATGATAATTAATTTTTAGATTTTTCTAGTGGATAAATATTTTTAAAGCACTTGGAACAGTGTCTGGCACATAATAAGAGCTCTGTGTTTATTTAAAAAGCAGTAAATACTTCATCAAGCATTTTGTGACAAATAACATTGACAGAATGTGAACCAAGACCAGTAATCCTCAAGAGGTTCAGAGGCGTCCAATTCTATGATGGAGAGTGGCTTTATTTTTTATTGTTTTACCATGCTGGGAACCGAACCTGGAGCCTTGTGCGTATGAGGTGAGTGGCCTACCACTGAGCTCCACCCCGGGCCCCAGAGGGGCTTTGTTAAACAGAGCTGGACTTGAGTCTGACAGCTTACTAGCAAAATAGCAGGAGTCACATGCCCTCTTTACTCTGGAAAAAAGCAAACTACCCTATATGCTGAATGGGATTATAGATGCAGAGATTTATGGAATAAACTCTATAGGATTACATTTGATGGTGCTGGGAAGATAAGTTATGCATATGTAGAAGAATGAAACTAGACCCTTATCTCTCACCCTGCACAAAAATCAACTCAAAATGTATCAAAGATCTAGAATTAGATAGGAAGCTATCCAACTCCTAGAAGAAAACACAGGGTCAACACGCCAGCATATAGGCACAGACAATGACTTTCTCAATAGGACCCCTAAAGCTCAGAAAATAATGCCAAGAGTTAATAAATGGGATGACATCAAATTAAAAAGCTTCTGCACAGCAAAGGAAACAATTAGGCACGTGAAGAGAACCTACATACAGAATGGGAGAAAACCTTTGCTAGCTACTCTTCTGACAGAATTAATATCTAGAATCTATAAAGAACTCAAAACACTTTACACTAAAAAATCAAATAACCCAATTAATAATTGGGAAAATTAATTAAACAGATACTTCTCAAAAGAAGAAATACAAATGGCCAACAAATATATGAGAAAATATTCAACACCATTAGCAATTAGGGAAATCAATACTACACTGAATTTTCATCTCAAGCCATTCAAAATGGCAGTTATTCTTCTGTCTGTCCTCCTCACTTTTCTCTATCCTCCTGGCTTTCCATTCTCTCTAGCGAGCGCCCTTTCTCTTTCCTTTCTCTTTTCCTCTCATTTTCTCTCTTACCCTGCAGGGAGACACTCTTGTTTGCTTAATAAACTCCCTTATGTGATAAAAAAAATGGCAGTTATTAAGAATACAAATAATAAGTAGTGCTGGAGAGGATGTGGAGAAAAAGAAAATGTTTACACTGTTGGTGGAACTTAAATTAGTACAACATTATAGGTATCGGTATGGAGGTTCCTCAAAAGGCTAACCACCATATGACCAAGCTATACCACTCCTTGGTATTTACCCTGAAGAATTAAAGTCATCGCAGTATAGTGATGCATGCATACCCGTGTTTATAGCAGCACAGTGCACAATAGCCAAACCATGGAACCAGGCAAGGTGTCCATCAATGTACCAATGGATTTTTTAAATGTTATATATATATTACACAATAGAGTTTTAGTCAGTCATAAAGAAAAATGAAATTCTGTCATTTGCAGGAAAATTGATGGAACTGGAGATCATTATGTTAAGCAAAATAAGCCAAACTCAGAAGGCCAAGGGTTGTATGTCTTCTCTTAAATGTAGATGCTAGAGAGGAAAAAGGAAAAGAGAGGGGTGGGGTAGGATCTCATGAAAATCAGAGAATGGCAGAGGAAGGGAACTAGGAGCTTGTTGGGAGGGAGGGAGGAAGTGCTGAGCAGTGATATTAGTCAAATTATATTGTTATATTGTGTGTATGCACAACTATGTAACAACAAATCCCATTGCTGTATAAAACTATAATGTACCACTAAAAATGTGAAAAGAGAAAGAGTTGCATTTGAACTTAACCATGAAACATGTGGTTTTAAAAAGATAACTTTAGAGGTGTGAGCTCAGGGATAGAAAAGGAAGGGGGCTGGATGGCGTCCAGCCGTTCACTAGGTGAACGTTCATGCACTCCGCACTCCTTAGGGGATAGGGCTTGCCTTCCCACCACCTAGTGGGAGAGAGACATGTTTACCAGTAGTTCTCAGTTCAGCCCTGGCGCTGATAGAGATGCCCCTGGAGTGGGTTGCTATCTCATCTCATTGTGATATCCAAATAAAGAAATCATTTGCTACCAGTTAAATGTAGTGAACAGAACTCACCCATTTATCTCCACACCTTGAAGAAGTCACTATTAAGATGCAAGAAATAAAACTGAGTCATGAACAGTGGCATTTGTTGGTTTCGTTTCACAAGGATTGAACCCAGGGGTGTTCTACAGCTGAACTATAGGCTCAGCCCTTTTTATTTTTTATTTTGAGACAGCATCTCAATATGTCGCCCAAGCTGACCTAGAACTTGTGATCCTCCTGCCTTAGCATCCCAAGTTGCTGGGATTACAGGAGTGTGCCACTGCACCCACCTGCGAACAGTGGTTTTTAACTTTGGCCAAACATTAGAAATAGCTTTCAGGATTTGCTAAATTATAGTGCCTAGACTGTACCTCAGTTAAACCAGAACCTTAGATGGGACCCAAGCTCCAGTATTTTTATGCTGTAATTCCTACAGAGAACAGAAGGGGAGACAGCATCACCTAAGAAAGGAACATCATGGTAGCATTGAGCAGGGCCTGGATCCAAAATGGACGTAGCAGAACTAAGCATACCAAGATCCAAAAAGCTTCTGGGAGAAAGGAGGCTTGGAGGACACCTGTTAGAAGCATAGAGTCTGTCCTGCTTGGGAATGCTTCAGGAATCTGGGAACCTGGGCACAGGATAGAGGAGACACCAGAAGATAGGCTCAAAGGCTGTGGAGGAGCAGCCAGATGACACAGTCTGTCCCCTAACTGCACTGAACCCACCCCAGACTTGCTCCTGGAAAGATGCAGCGAGAGAGAGAGGTCTTGGGTATAGTTAAGGGCAAGAATGAAGATAGGCCTATGTGAGAGTGGCTGTCCTGAGCATCTCAGGTGTCTTCCACAAACAGTGGAGCTGACAGGCCACCAGCAGTACACTAGAGCATGCAGCTCTAGGCAAACTGAACCAAGAAGAAAGTCCAGGCCCCTTCTTAACACCCGTGGGGATGTCCTTCCATCCACAAGCTACACACAGCTGAGCTTCTTCTATAGTCAGCTTTGGAGGACTCACTTTAAATAAGAAAGAACAGCCAAGTGATCACCAGATATTTAAGGAAAGTGTCTAAAGTGCAAGCCAAAAACCCAAATAGACTGGGAGAAGTAAATAAATAAAGTGAACTTGGGGGGAAAAAATAACACACTCTAGTGAGCAGGAAAAAAAAATCAGAAGTATATATGGATAGATAGATAGATAGATAGATAGATAGATGACCACATATAAATAAATTGATGGATAGACAATAGACCTATATGTAAAATTAATGACCTCAGAAGAAAGTGGGAATATACCATAGCTGGGTGCTATGGCTGATGGAGCATCTGTGTTCTGCTGCCCCACTATGTGTGGGGGACTAAGTCCTGATTCTAACTCCCTCTGGCAATATGGTTCTGGGCAAGTTACTAAACCTCTCTGTGCCTCATTTTCCTCAACTGTAAAAGGGGATCCAGGCCCTTCTCAAGTGCTATAATGATTTTGATTTATGTGCACTGTTGTCTCCCATCCTGTTCTTTGTAAAAATTATAGCATAAAAATATTGATGCTTGGGTCCCATACTGCTGTTCCAAGAACAAGAAAAAAATCTTTAGAAATTATTAATATGATGACAGAATTTTTTAAAAGTCCAACAGAAAGTTCTAAAGTAAAAATTGAGGAAACAAGAGAAATGAAAAGAAAGTTTTTAAAAATTGGTAATAGAAACAATAAGAAAAAGATGACAAACCTGAGAGGTACTAGAATCAGGGAGGGTGAGAGATGGGGTGGCTGACAGAGAAGAAATCATGAGAGTAATGACCCAAACCTTTCCCAGAAATGGGAAAGGCCCCACCTAGGGCACGTCACCATGTCCTTTGTGAACGCTGAGGATGGAGTAAAGATCCCAGACATATCCAGAGACTGGAAAGCACATCACACCTCAAGGATCAGAACCCGAGTGGCAGCATGTACTCCAGTTCTAGGCAATGTGGACTTCTTCTGCAAAGACCACCCTACTTCTAGAATGCCTTACTTCTAGAACATAAAATGGCTTGATTTAGATGTATTTGTGGCTCCAAAAAGATAAGTCTTATGTGTTAGGCAGCATGGGGACTCAAATTTTTGCTGAGTAAATCTAAAATTTTCATGTCTGCCTTTGTCCAAGAGCACCTATTTCTTTTATTTTTAAACTAAGAATTATATTTACCACCTTCTTTTCCTCCTCCTCCAATTCCCTGTCCCCACTTTCTCTTCCAGTTCTCTCCCCTGTTTCCTTTTTCTTCCCTTCCTTTACTTCTGAGCCTTCACACTTTGGGGGTGTCTATTTCTGCCTCTTCTCTTTCTATCCACAGAAGTCTGTATTTGTCTAATAATTGGCAGGAGAGATTTTTTTTTTTCTTTTTAAGTGATGAATACTTGGCATCAGATCAAAGACCAGCCCTGTGGTTTTCTGGCTGCCCCAGAAGGGCGGTGCAGCTGGCAGGCATCCCAGCTGCCTGGTGATAGGCATGTGGAAGAGATACCAAGCTCACGGGTCACTGTGTATGTGTTCGTGTACGTGTGTTTTTCAGGCCAACAGCAGGCTGAAGCAGATTGAGAAGGAATATAATCAGAAGCTTGCCAAATCTTCCCAGGTAAGCAACAGCAAAAGAACCAAAACAAAGTAAAGCCAAAACAAAAACCAAAAATGAAACCTACACGTCAAAGCCTTTGGACTTCAGAGTTAAATTTAATTCTTCTCAGTTTTTCAAGGATTAGTATCATATACTTGATGGGTAAGTAAATAAATATGTTTTTAATATTTCAAGAAAAATGAGGCACACTGAACTATTTGAACCGACACACTCACTCAGATGTTGTAAAACCAGCTTGTACACCTGAACAAGCCCAGGCTGAAGCACATTTCACAAGGGCAGGAGATGTACACCAACATTTGTGATGTAAGCAGTTTGATGCCCTCTGTGCTTTTCTGCAATATTCCATTTTGCTTTAACTTAAGGCTACTTTACAACATCAGTCAAAATGACAATTCTAGCTTAAATCAGCAAGCAGTGTAATTGTTGATTCCCTTTGGAAAAAAAGAAATCATAAGTCCCTAAATCTATATCTTACTGTTTGTTGTGAACTATAGTAGTTTTACTATAAGAAAGACCAATAACTGAATGCTCATCTCCACTTGAAATATGATGATCAGAGTACTTTCTAAGTTGTTTCTGTCTTTTGGCATTGTTTAGGCAATCCCAAACATTCCCTGGGTGTAAGGGTCATTCTAGAACAAATAGGTACTATTTAATCTACATTTGCAGATGGATAAATTAAGCCATTTAGTTTTGTAGGCTTCATATCTAATGATTTTTAAATTGGCTTGTCTTATATCTTTTCATGTGTACAATGATACATGGTAGTAAAGTGAAATTTATATAACAATGTTATAACTTACCACATAACAGTAGTAACAACACAATAGCAAAACAATAAATATATCCAGTTGCTTATGGGAACTAAGTCTGTTGACTCATTCAGCCTCATTCACAGGAACGTGGGGTTAGGAACTATAGTATTGGCCCCATTTTTCCAGTTGAGAAAACTGAGACTCAGAGATGAGATCACACAAGTTAGCAAGTGACTAAGCCAGGATCTGACTTCAAAGTGGAAATTCCAAACCTCAACACTACCAGCCTGACCCAACCCTTTACATTTTTTATATGGCAAACTTTAGTGATAGTTATCAGGAAGTGTCTTCAGTTCTATAATTATTTCTAAAATGTGCATGTTATATAATTCTCATCTCATTAGGAAACCAAAAGTCTTTGTCTAAACACAGTCAGAAATGTTTACACAAGAATTGGTGGTGTCTTGTTGCCAGTATTCCAGCCCTTTTTTGAGGAGGAAACATAAAGTGTCCTTTTTAACCCCTGAGAAAGATTCTTATAATCAAAATAAGTCTTATTATTCCCAAAATTAAAGTTGGAAGTAAAACATGACAAATCCCCTGCTGGCATACACCTACATCCTGCTTGCTTTGGTTTATGTTAAATGGGGGAAGCAGACTGAGAGTGAGATATAAGATAGCTAATAAAAATACCTAAGTAATGAGAGTGTAAACAGGAGTACTTAAGTTTATCTAAAGGAACGTATGAAGCAGCCTGATTAGGTGACATTAAAGCAAATTAAATTAAGTTAGTGTAGAAGAAAGCCTCTGCTTTGGAGTCCACAGGCCTGGATTTGAATACCAGTCCTACCACTTGTGTGACCCTGAGCCAGCTCACCTGCCTTCTTTGGAATTTGGTTTCTCATTTGTTAGATGGGGAGGCAGTGCTGACCTCATAGGACAGTTTTAACCATTAAGAGAAACAAAGCCAAAACATGCAGTGCGGTGCCTCCCTCGTGCCAAAGCATCAAAGAGCTGGGAGCAATTTTAGTAGCAGTACAAAATTGCAGTAGAGAAAGGACACAGGAAGGGAAGAATTTTTAAAAGGGCTATAAGAAGGAGAAATTATTTCTCAGGTACTGTGTTTTGGAGTGTTCAAGAATTGATAAAATCTCCATGCAAAATTTGGAGGTGCATAGGTTTGCTATTTTCTCAATAGAGACATGAAAGAAGAGGAAGAGGATGTGGAAAAACATCCAGTAACGATTGTCATGCTATAATCCTCGTTTCATAAATGAAAGGACAGTGCAACACCAAAAAAACAACAGAAAAAAACCAGAAACAGAAGCTAGTTCACCCTCCTCATAGGGTGATCGCCTCACTTGGATAATATTTAGTTTGCCCACCACTGAATACACAATAATATCTATTTTTATGTAGGTGTATTTGCAGACATTTATATCCATAAGTTGGCACTAGAGGAACATTGGTCTACATGCCAGTCAGTGCCAAAATCAGATTATTTTTTTGAATGAACGTTAGAAAACAGAGCCATGGATTGGCTTTTTCCACTTTCAAGTGGTAGTTTACTGGAATCTCTAACACATATTTAGTTCATCAAGTTGATAAGAACGCCGGAAGCGAAGTTGCTTAACTCTGTTTATCAGATTTTTAAAAATTTCTTTAAAAAAAAAAAGTAGTAAAATGAATGCATTAGTGATGGATGCATTGGCACTGAGGAGAGCAATGGGTTAAATCTGGAAAATATTTTAAATATCTTTCCGTCTTTAGAGGAAGCTACTTTACCTTTAGATTTTAAGAAGCCTTAGGACCCCACCCACCCGCACTCTGAGGAGCGTGCTCCTCCCAAGGTCCTCACATTTGCCATGTCGCCAACGTTTGCATCATCTCTGGGAGGCTCGCAGACACCGTTGCCCTCAGAATCACGTATTGGGGTTTTAATCTTAACATTATACGTTAGCCTTGCCTTTTCAGTCTTAATGCAATTTTCCTACTCAGCAGTCACCTCGTGGCCATTTTTTCAAAAGAAATATATGGCACTGTTTTGCAAGAAGATGCCTCGTTTGTTGGGAAAGTGGAGAGAACCAAACCCGGACACCCTCCGAGCGCACCCCTGCTGAGGGCTGCCTCCTCACCATGCCGCGCACACGGCTGCCAGCGCATGCCCCTGTCCCGCTGCTCCTGGCTTCATGCCACTCTCCAAGGACCAGACTGCAAAGGGTGGCGAGGAGCCTCAGTGTGCTCCTAACCGTCCCTGTGTAGCAGTAGAGCGCACCGGGCTTTGGTGGTTTTTTGTTGTCGATGCTTTATTTTTGCTGTTTTATGGTGCTAGGAGTTGAGCCCACTGGTGCTCTATAACTGAGCTGTATGCTCAGCCTTTTTTTCTTTTCTTTTGAGATAGGGTTTTGCTAAGTTGCCCAGGCTGGCCTCAAACTTGCAGTCTTCCTATATTGTATTTTAGAGTTTTAGAGAAATCTCAAACTATACCACAATTTGAAAAACATTGAGTTAAAGATGAAATTTAGCCTCTGCGGAATTCTGTTATATTTAATTTATTTATTTATTGTGGATCTTGGGGTCAAACCCAGGGCCTTGTGCGTGCTAGGCAAGCATTCTACCAACTGAGCTATATCCCCAGCCTAAAATTCAGTTATTTGCAGACCTTAAGTAATATCCCTAACATTTACACAAAATGTCCATTGCTTAACAGTTATTAACCATCATTGCTTTCAGGGTTAGGTTGCTTATAGCATCAGCCCCAAATAGCTCTTCTTTTTGTTTGCCAACATATTTTTAATATCTATATGAGAATGTTCTAAGCCAGTTCTTTCTCTGAAGCTACTTTAGGGTAAACATTCAGTTGACTGGTGGCATTTCACTTTGTGGTTTTTAATTATGATTCAATCAAAACTGGCAGGTTTTGATTATGATTTTATAAATCATTACTTTTCATTTTTCCAGAAAATTTTTACATTAGTTTTCTATTAAAAGTCTGGATTATCCCAATATAATTTTCCAGATGATAATTTTTTTTATTTACCATGATTAGAGTTACACTACTTAAATATTTATTGAGTGCTAGTTATATGCACTAGGCTAAGATGAAAATGGTCCATTTCTTACACTCTAGGGCTACGACTAATAGCCCTAAGTACTCATGCTTTGTTCCTTACATAAAGCATGACTATTAATCTGAATGTTATGATTATTTCTCAATATGAAAGTAATTATTTAATCCTGTTTTTAAAAATTACTCTTATTTTAGCATCCTCTCTCTGTCCATCTTATCTATCGGTCTTTCGACCAATTTGTCTAACCAAGGTGTTTCACTTGAAATGTTTAGGCATTCTCCTCCTTATGTCACCTTCAAAATTTTTAAAAATAACTTTCCAAATGTAATCTCATTATTCTTCCCATTATTCACCCAAAGAATAAAAGGTTTCATTTTCCCCATGAAAGCAGCATGCCCCCTCAGAACAGCTTAGACTTGAAGCTCCTCCCAAGTCTGCTTTTGATGTGTTCTTGTCTTAAGTCTTCTGAAAATAAGGGGTCCCTGTTTTATGCCCTCGTGATCATTTGAAGTAGCCCAAAATATTTTTATCTTCAGTCTTTGGTTGGTTATGCTAATATCAATCCTACAATTTTTTTAAAGAATAAAATTACCTTGTACTTTAAAAATAGATTACATGACTGTGATTGGATATATATGACTCTACACATGTGATAAAATCATGTAGAACTAAACACACAAATCATGGAACTAAACCCTCCATTTCTATATGGTTGTGGATTATTCAGATTGAAACACTGAAATATTAAGTTATTTTTGCTGTTTGGCCCCATATTCTTATAAAAATATCAATCTTAAATTTCATGTTAAGCCAAGGAAATCTGGCTCTTTCTGATCCCTCACCCCTTTGGCTGTGTGACCAGAGTTAATCATTCTATTTTTGACATTTACTATAAGAATTTACTCTTTCCCATTTCACATAGGTGCTATCAGAATTAATTGAATTGATGCCAAAATGGAAACATCATTTATCATTTATCAAAATTCAGAAAACAGATAAAAACTGTTCTGTTCTAATCTCAGTAAATGAATTCCTCCACTCATAGCAGAAGACCCCAGTTTGCATTTAACAATATCAACATAGACTATTTTATACCTTATAATTTCACAATTATGTTACTATTTGATTATTTATAAATTCTAAATTTTGAACTGTTGCAGTGAGTTTGTACATTTCTAAACACATAAGTACTCCATATTTTCTATAGCTAAAAATGCTATTTATGTCAGTAAAAACAATTAATGTCTTATAGGACTTGGCTCCCCAGGGGACTGCACACAATTTCTAATTATTGTCTTCTGATGCCATGATCTGGTTTTGTCACCAAATAATAGTTGGAAAAAATGAGCTCAAGAAAGATAGCTTGTGAGTCCATTTCTCACTAACCAGCTCCCCTCCTGTGGAACCAACAGAATTATGTTCAAACCCAGGACATAATTTTTTTATTAGAAGAAACAACATTTCCTGCTTTTAAAAAGTCATCACTATTGAATTTGAAAGGAAATGGATACATCCAGACTAAATGAAGGGCAGTGCTCTCAGTAGGCCCATTAAATGTCAAAATTCCTCATCACATAATTCATTTGAGACGTGGGAAGAGAACCCTGTCCTGGAGGGAACCATTTCTCACATGTAGGGAATGCTGCCTGCAGGGGTCTCTGAAGTGGTACCATTTGAACCCAAGTCACTTTTCATGATTAGGTACCTGTTAGGAAGAAGACAACATGTTTGGAAGTGTAAACTTCTCTTCAATGCCAAAACCTTGCTAAAAAGAAAAGTCAAGTCTGCTAGTTAGAGGAACCGGTTAGCACAGCAGTGGATCTGACTGCACGCTGCAGCTCCTGCCTGTCTCCTTACTTGGTTGTCATCTTCAACAATGTAAAATACTTGACATCTCTCAGTGCCTCTGTTTCCTCATTTATGAAATGGGGGCAATACTTGTCTCACAGTAGTAAATGACATGAGAACTTGAAGTGCTTAACATACTTCACAAACCTTAGTGAACACCCAAAACTTATCATAGACCTAGGTGACCATGAGGAGCGAACTCTATTCGTTCTTTTCTTCGGTTGTTATAGTTCAAAGTCTTCTTAAAGGCAGAATAACTTTTCTCACTCTAATAAGTGTATTTCACAGTAAAATAAAATCTGACGCTTTTCATATTTTTGAGATCACAGATGTTCTTTCTTCCGATGAGTAAATATTGTGGAATGTTATAGTGGAAATGTCTTCCAAATATATTCGGTCCAGCAGTTGTTCACCATTCACAGTTTTATTATAGCCTTTTATTGTGCGGAATTTCATGCATTAATAGTGTATGATATGTTAATTGAAAATATTTAGTTTGTGAAAGAGTTTTGCCAAAGTCAGTCTTTTGTTAGGCATAAATACATATAAAATAGATGCCTCTCACTGAAGAATGTGGAGTTATAGCATGCTGTTTTCATTTCAGATCATAGCAGAACTTCAGACAACCATTTCCTCTCTGAAAGAGGAGAGCAGCCGGCAGCAGCTTGCTGCAGAAAGGCGGCTCCAGGATGTTGTACAGAAGTTTGAAGATGAGAAGCAGCAGCTGATTAGAGATAATGACCGAGCAATCAAGGTAATCTGAAGACTTCAGTAACCAGTGGTACCAGCTGCTTTCATGTAATTAAAAGGAGGCTGAAATCCCAGCATGGGCAGATGAATGCAGGTATCTGGCTTGCTCACACAGCCTGCAGTAATTCCATTCACTGGCCTCTACCTTTGATGTATCCAGTGACTCAGGCTGACTTCCCTTTAAGAGATTGCATGCCAGCATAAGAAGTCATTTTTGGCAAGCCCAGTCCATTCACATTGAACAAATATTTGAAAAATACCTTGTCCTTTCTCTTGAGAACCACTTTGGAATTGTCTCTTGAAATTAGAATGACTGTTTCAGCCCAGTACTGCTGCCTAACACATTCAGAAGTCAGCTTCCAATTTACATTCTGTTCTTTGCCCACATCCTTTCATTATGTATTCGCATAATGAGAAATAACCCATTTGAGGCTTGGAATGCCAACCATTTGATGTGCTTTGACACAGTACAGGGTGGACCGTTGCTGCTGAGAACTGAGGTTGTTTCCAAATGACTTCAGAGAATCACACCTTAATAGCCACAGAAAACTCCCTGGACCTGATTCTTTAAGTGATAGGCAGGCAGATCTCAAAGTAGTTTTCTCTTGGCTTCATAGCGGTGAATGTTATTGTAAGCATCTACATCATGCTGTGTTTAATCTATGAGGATAAGCATCTGGAAACCTTTATAAATAAGGCTTAAAAGAGAACAAAAAATTTTTAAAGAATTCTCAGCAAAAGATTATTTTTCAGTGATTTGACTTCTCTAACAATGCTTAAAGGATGAAGAGTAATCATACAAAGAAAAATAAAGAAAATTTCAGGTTTTATTACTGCCCTTTTCTTCCTAACCTCTTCATGTTCCTTTTCTATTGCTCATTGTAAGCAATCTGAGTAAATTAGGGAAAAGTTAGTGTTTGTGTAAGTTATTTTCCTACATACACACACACACACACACACACACACACACACAAACACACACACACCCTTTAAGCCTGTGGATAATATCCAATACAATAAAAAACCTTGAAAGAAAAAACCCTTCAAGGCATTACATCATCCAGCCTTCCCATTTTACAGGAAAGGACTCATGTGTTTGTCAATGTCATTTTCCCTATTTATTTCCTCATGTGAGCTTTTTTTCCTGCATGTGTTATGAGATAAAAAAAAAAAAAAAAAAAAAAAAAAAAAACTTTCTTTTTCACATTCTGGTAATTTAAACACATCTTTCAAGGCTTTTTCACTTAAAAATGCACAGGAAGTATCCATTGATCTGTCTGTTTTGCTTTGCATGAACTGAACTGTGTATTTCAGTTATATAAGCTTTATTTCAAATGAATTTCTTTTCCATTTATGTCCAGATACCAAGTGTTAGGTAATTTCCAAATTTTAAATAAATAATTGAATCCCACTGTATAAGCAAAAAGGGGAAAACAAATTTGGTTATCCCTAACAATAATTCTAGTATTATTTTTTGAAGATTAAAAAGTATGTTGAAAGAATTATAGTTAGTATAATTGCCCATTTAATGACTTATTCTACAACTTTAATCCATTTACCTGTTAAAAGAGAAAAAAATTTTCATCCTAATTTTAAACAAAGCCCAAATCACCAAGACTGAGCTTTAAAAAATGGCAGTTTTTAAGCTTGTAGCATAAAAACATAAAATAGATTTAAAAAAATATCACCTGAAAATCCAAAATTAAAATTATGACACAGTTAAGATACAATTCAGTTTTGGTTCACTCAAATTAGGTGTAAAGTTAATGACTTTTTTTTTCCCTAACCTACTTTAAAGTTGCTAAGATACTTGATTTTTTTTTAGTACTTGTCGCCTTTGCTCTTCTTCCCCTAGGCTATGCCACAAAAAATAATAGGAATAAGATCTGATCTTTATGCAACTTGCACTAAGTGCTAGGTCTCTACCAAACTTTTCCATTCATCTCACGTTCCAATACCTCACTTAAACCTTGCAATAATATTTTTTACATTTAAAATTTCTTTATTTTCTGTAACCTTTGGAAATTAATCACATGAAACTACAAAATTAGCAAATGTCTTGAAATCTGTATGTAAAACATCAATTACCTTTAATTTCAAACTTTCATTTATTAGCATACCACTCAATCTTAAAAAAAAAAAAAAACCAAAAAAACAAAAAAAAACAAAGAAAAGTAGATCCAAAGATAGTTTTATGCCATTCTTTAAAAAAAAGGAAACTTCCCCCAAGCGTGGTGGTGCACACCTGTAATTCCAGCATCTTGGGAGGCTGAGGCCGGAGGATTGTGAGTTCAAAGCAAGCCTTGGCAACAGCAAGGCGCTAAGCAACTCAGTGAGACCCTGTCTCTAAATAAAATACAAAATAGGACTGGGGATGTGGCTCAGTGGTCCAGTGCCCCTGAGTTCAATCCCGGGATACCAAAAAAAAAAAAAAAAAAGAAAAAAGGAAACTTCCTTTAACTTTACACCCATCCCACACCCCAGTTTCAAAACACATCGTTTCACCGTCTTGGTGATGGACACTTCCGTGATGAGATTTTCCTTCACTCCCATGGCTTCTGTCTGTCAGAAGACCCCTGCCTTTTTGCTGAAGGTATCTGGTCCTGCTGGTGTTGGTGCACCCGTCCCAGATGCCTCATCCTCATCCTGGCTTCCAAGGCACTGCCTTGGGTTCACTACCTTCCTTTTCATTTCAAAGCCTCTGTTAGGAGTTTTTGAAGAAAGCATTGGAGCAGTTCCTGGAGGCTTGTGATGTAGGTGGACGTGACTGAGTCTTTCTCTGTCACCTGAGGACCTGTGGCAAATTCAAACTTGGATACCTTTGTAGGCTTTGTTGGGAGGTCTGCAGGCCTTAGCTAATCACTTCTCAGTGCCACAACTGGCCTTTCTCCTCCACTGCTTGAGCAGCTCAGCTCACTGTGGCTTTTCAGGATTCTCCTCTCCCACCTCCTTACCCGCCATTTTCTCTACTTTGGCCTCCCTGCCCATTTGGTAATCTTTATAAGGAAGATATTTCCCTCGTCCTGATCTTACACATCGGGAAACTGAGGTTCAGCAAACAGTCAAAGATCGTACTGCCTAACAACTGTTGGAACCACGTTCAGGGTGTCTTACAGGAGATCCTGAACTACTCAGTGTTACGCCATGCCTCAGGCTCCTGTGTCTTGTCTAGGAAAACAAGTCAGGTGACCCTGTCAAAATGAACCTGGAGATCTTCTCTCTAACCTCCTGTCCACCTGAGTGATGTAGCTTTTTTGGACATTCTAATTAGGTTTGGTATTTTACACATACAAACAGATAGTGGATAAATACAGATATTAAAGGAAAGAAAGGCTCACCAGGAGGCTTAGTTTTCTGGAACCAAATGCATTGGTCTGTAAATAAGTCAACATGCTATAAAAGCAGTGTCCCATGCTGATTATGAAACATCTTTCACCCTCTTTCAGGTTTTTGATGAGCTACTAAGTTCTCTCTAGCAGGTGGTCAAGAATGATGGTGGAGAGAAACTCAGTTCTCATTCTGTCAGAACTTACAGTCATGTTTCCATGGATGTTAAAGTAATGCTTTAGAGAATACTTGAGATATAAAATAGTCTACTGACATTCCCTGAAAGGGCACCAGTCTGTGCAGTGTAACTTGATAAAACATTTTTGGAGGCTAATTTGGCGATACCTATCATTATTAAACTGCCTGAGAGACATACCTCGCTTTTGACCCAATCCCAGATTTTGCCCCAAGGTGACGATTAAAGGTGCAGTGAGCGTTAGCTAGTCAAGAGGATGCTTGTCCTGGCATTCATTCAGTGGTGTGATTCATTCAATCAACTATTCACTGGGCTCCTGTTAGGTGCCAGGCACCTGTGACTCTGGCATTCTCCATCTCCTCTCCTTATTTTTCACTCTAACTAATAAAACTAAGCTGTACTGAGAATGATGTTGAAGGAAGATATTTAAGCATGTTAAAAACACTCACAAGATACTTTCCCATGAAAGTGCAGGTTACAAAACATATTCATACAAGTTCATTCTTTGGGGGAAAAAAGTATACAAGAGAGAAAAGATTGCAATCATATCAAAATTCTGCTGGTAGATATCTCCAAATAGTGGATTTGTGTTGAAATTTCTTACTTTATATGTATTTAAATTATAACATCTCTTTGTAGTAAGATGCAATAAAATCTTTATCATTGGTTATTTTAGCTCACTTCCATATTTAAAGTCAAGTTGATAAAAACAATGATCTCTGCAGCATACCTCAATACCCCCAGACCCGGCAGCTTACAGCAGCAGCTATGTTCTATGCCCATCATTCTCGGGATTGGGGATTTGGGCAGCGGGGCAGCTGAGTGGTTCTGCTCGTTGTCTGGCCTACCCTGGGATGCCTCACGGGTTACGTTTAAGAGAAGGCTTGACTGCTGCCACAGTGTCTGAGTGGCTCCAGGACCTCCCAAGGGGCCTCTCTCTTTAACAGAGGAGAGAGGCTTTCACTTGGAGGCTGACTGGCAGAGGCCTTATTAGAGGAGAAGACAAAACTGCACTTGCTCTGAGTCCTGCTCTAGGAAGAACCCCAGTGTCACTTTCACCACGTTCAGTTGATCCCGAAGGGTCACAGGGCCAGTCCAGAATCAAGCAGGAGAGAATAAACTCCACCTCTCAGTGGAAGGAATGGCAGAGGTTTAAGGCCATCTTCAGTCTCCACAGTGTGCTCCAGGGAAGATTTCATCTCCCATTCTTCCCTCAACTGTACAGGATAATACAAAGAAGAAAATACCTAAATTCCCACAACACAGAGTAAACAGTGTTATCTTCATGGCAAATTTACATCCTTCTTTTGGAAAAAATAAACTATCCTTTTGTTTTTTGTAAAAGTAGAAAATGACATGTGCTCATGACCAATAATAATTCAAAATACAGAAGAAAAAAGATAAAACATTTTAAAGTCACTTCATATCCTTCTCCCCAGAAGTAGCCATCATAGAATTAAGGTGAACATCATTTCAGATATCCTATTAGGTATAAGGAAAAAGAAGAAGGGAAAGCCAAATAGACTATGAACTGAATAATACTGTAGATTCTGTTTTTTGTTTGTTTGCTTTAGAAAACTTATATAAATAAAGAACCTAGTATAAAACAGAAGGAATTATTGGACTTTGGGACAGATTTGATTTTTGGATTGAAAAACGAGCACATTTGACTCTATACTTCCTTCCCCAACCCCTGCTCACCTCCCTACCAGGGATAGTAGTTTTATTGTCACACCACCTAAACTTAGGATTTCCAGCTTCTTTTTAGCCATACCCTTTGGTTTACCACTCTTGCTATATTTAAGTGGGTGCAGTGCTTACACCAGAACTTCCCCATAGTGTCTCCACTCCCAGAGCTTCTGCTTTGATTTGGTTCCTAATTGGCTGGATGGGACTAAATGGCACTCTCTACCCTGAGGTTTTCCATATTTAAGAGGTTCTGCTGGTTAACCATTGTGTTTGAATGACGTGTGAGTGGGCACGGTGATCTTGATCAGATTTTCTTCCCGTGTGTAAACATGGCATATATAACATTTAATATGGCCATGAAGAAGGCTGGGAAGAGACCAAGTGTTCCTCCATATAAATGATTTGCTTTATCGTTATTTTTCTGTATTTATTCACTTTTTCTTTGTTTATTAGATAGATGAACCAGGATAAATTTAGAAATAAGCCAGGCTACATCTAACTGTTCAGCATTCATTAGCAAGTACTTCTGAAACATAGTGGTTCCCTTTCTCTGTAGACAAAACTGACTTTGTAGTGTTTGCAGGTTTCCAACCTGAGGAAGCAGGAGGAAGAGCTGGAGTAGAGGTGAATGTGCCGCCACGTTGAGCTTTGAGTTTTCATTAAATGTGTTTCAGGATTCACTCTGCCTGCCTTGGAAGGGTCATCTCCTATCCCTTTGAGTTTTGAATTTTCCAAATTTCTGTATCTCCTCCAAGTCCTGAAACTCACTTCCCTGATATTTACTTGTTTTCCCAGTGCATCCATCTCTATTACTGTCAGCCTGAAGAGGAAAAATGTTGAGGCTACCCATAGAGTTTTCCTCTCTCCAGATTTGCCAATATCAATGAGAATTCTCAGGATTTTGTTGACTAGTATCAAAAGAATCATTCTGGGGAAGAATGGCAGTTTTTTAAGTTGAATCTCTGAGCAACCCTCCAGTGGGTTCCAGAATTGCGTTCTTTTTCCTTGACCACAGGTTTTTAGTACTGTTTTGTATTATGTCAGCATTTCTGCCTGATGTCTATTAGTGTGTTTTGCTAGTTTTTACTCTTTTTTTTTTTTTTTTTTTTTTTGATAGATGAACTAGGATAAATTCAGTAACTGACCAGGATGTCTAACTAACTGTTCTGTATTTCTTGGCAAATGGGGATTAAACCCAGAGCTCATACATGCCAAGCACATGCTCTACCTCTGAGCTATATCCCAGCTTCTAGTTTTTACTCCTATTTACTCATTTCATGTGATATTAAGAGAGGGAAATTCAATCTACTGATTTTATGAGTCTGTTTAACTTCTTTATAACATTTGACAAGAAACCTATGTTGATCAGCAATTGCACAATAATGCTGCAAAACAGAGTCCCCCAAACTCAGTAACTTTTAATAACAAACATGTAATGGGTCACTGGTGTATTTGGATTCTTGCTGTGCATTGCCTGGGTTTGACTCCAGACTTTAGATTGGATGTGGCCAGCTCTACATGTCTGTACAGTCTCTTTGGACTTGTAGCTGCCAGGTGTGGCCCCTTCATGGTGGATTACAGAAGTACAGAGGATGAGTGGGAAGATCCCTGCATCCTCAGGCTGTCTTCTATCTGTGTTGGTGGGACAGGAAAATTATATTCCCACTGTAGTACAAGACTGAAGAGTGATTGAACCGGCATGCAACCAGCCTCCGATGATTCCCTTAGCTTTCGAGTAGCACTTTCCTCGTTTATCTACCTTTCTGAAATCCTCTTTTCCATTTCCTTCTCTCTCTTTTTTTTAAACATTGAAATGATGGTAGAACTCAAGCCTCTTGTATACTTCCATACAAATGGATTTTAAATCTTCACCTTTTTCCTCAAACTCTCAACCCACATTTCTAACTACTACTATTGAACATTTTCACCTAAATGGAACACAGCCAACTCAAACTAGACGTCTCGAAAACTGAATTCATCTTCCTCTTGCCCTTCCCGGGCCCAGCCTGCACCTCTTATAGTGATTCTTTGAAGTCAAGTACCATCATATCCAGTCAGTCTCTCAAGTCAGATTTTGGAGGGCCTCTCGAAAGAATTCTTCCTTCCTTAAGCCCTCATAGGTCAGTCCTAAAGAAAACTCCTAAATACCTCCGACCCCACAGCCCAGTCACTACTTCTGCCCTCTAAATCAGACCTGCCTCATCTTTGACGTTGCCTCAGACAGTCCCTCCTATCTAGAATCGCTGCCGGTAGCTCAGTCCTCTCAGATCTCTCTCTCACACTGCTGGTAATGTGACCTTTCTAAAGCACAAATAATAGCGTGTTGTTTATAACTTAAAATCCGCCCATGGCTTTCCATCACCTGCAGGGAAAAGCTATAGTTGGCATCATGGCATATGAAACACTTTATGATCCCAAACAGCAGTTCTCAAGGTGTCATCCTCAGACTCCTGTGGGTCTCCGAGAACTTTTCAGAGGCTCTACAAGGTCAAAACTATTTTCATAATAACACAAAGACATTGCCTTTTTCACTGCATTGAACATTTACACTGATCAAGAAGCAATGGCAGCAAAACTGCTGGTCCTGTTGAGCCGTGTCAGTCATCATTGAACTCCTCACCACCACATACTTGTGACTTAAAAACAAAAACAAACACATTTTTAAAAACAGAAGCAGTAACCTGTATTATCTCATTAAGCCTCAGATCTGAAGAACACATCACTTTTAGCCCACAGAAAGGAAAGCCCACAGAAAGCCCTCTGCTACACACTGAAGCAAGGACACGCAGTTCTGCATCTGAGTGTGAGCTGAACTCTAGCTGCTCTGAGAGAACAGTTGACAGACAACCTGTGCGTATTCATACTTGAGTATTTGGCAGACATTCTCTTGAAAATGAAGGAGATGAGCCTGACACTTCAAGGGTAACAACTGACTGTATTGTTGCAAATGAGAAAATGTGTGCTTTCAAGCAAAAATTAGAATTTGGGAAAACTAGTTCTAGCACTATGAGCTTGACAGCTCCCCAGTGCTCAAAGACTTGTCTGGTGCAGCTGGTGATTTTGTGAGTGATTAGGCATGGAAAGGAAGGGGCAGGGAGAGAATGAAGTGTATCGATATTTGCAAGATTTATGACTCACTGAACTATGTTTTTCAAATGATCAACATCTTATGTTACTAAACCACACACAAGGAAAAGATCCATTCAAGGTACAAAAAAGACCAAGGAGATTTAACATAACCATGTGAAAATTTCATTGATAGAATCTCAGATTCCTCACTGCAACTAACTTTTAAGAAACCCTACTTGTCAAGTTTGGGTGTGGTAACAAATACCCCCAGGCACCTGAAAAGCTACTAAAAGACTCCTCCCTCTTCTAACTATTTCTCGGTGTGAGATTAGATTTTTCCCAATCCTTTAATCAAAGCAACATTTACAAGAGAGTGGATGTAGGAACAGATAGGAAAATCCAACGCTTTCAGTTGAACCGGATATTGAAAGGCTTACAGAAATAGAAAATACAGCCACTTGTCTCACAATTGTTTTTGCTTTTGAAAATAGTCATTTTTATTTTTAAAAATGTGATATTTATGTTTACCCATATGGGCTTGTTAACACTACTTTAAAGTGAATTAAATGTTTGAATAATCTTAATTTCCAAAATGGTAAATATCAACAGACATAACCCACATGAAGAAAACTCCCTGGGATTGTTCACTTTGAGAGTGAAGAGGGATGCTGGAACTACATTCTTGGAGAGCCACTTTTGTGGGTTCACTCTCTTTCCCCCTGGTCAACTTTGAGCCTCATGGGTGGTAGGCTTGCTGTCACCCAGCCTCCGTGGAACTGCCTGTGAGGTCTGTGTAGCACATCCTTTCCCTTTAAAATTTACCTGTCATCTTTTCTGCGAAGTTTCAGTCTGAGCAGCTCACACCAGAGGTATTCATCCCTTTAATGAAGTTTTTCCTACATTATAATGCTGATCCACAGTCGGTCATCCAGGTCCTTGAGGTTCTTGAGCAAATCAGAATCTGCCCAAGATTCTAGGAAGGTGATATGGTGCTGCCACTCTGTCCCCAGTGGGGTCTGGGCCACCATACTGTCTTCAGACACATACATGAACAGGGAAATGTATGCATTTCCCCAATAAATGGGACAAACAATTATAAATACTCTCACAGCACCAATCAACTTGTAGTTACCAAACAAGTTAACCACAACCTTTTGAAAAGAATGTGTGGTTTTCAGAGGATTCTGGCCTTCAGGAATGTGGATAGGACGTCATGGACCTGTGTTTTGATTTATTCTTTTTCTCACCAACTCAGCTTTTAAGCTTCTTGAGAGGGAGCATGCTTACTGCAATGTTTGTTTCAATGGAAGTACTAGAATATGCTAAATAAATGAAGGATGCTAGCTCACGAAGCAAGGCTCTGGTAACTAATCATGTCACTGTATTCTCACATTGTTTTATTTATGGCAGCCAGCTTGTAAATATTCTGTGATATAGCAGATATGAGAAAAGAGCTCAGGTCCTGTGGCAGCAATTACACATTTTGTCTTATCAGGCAGAATCTGATAGAATACCCTTCTATAATCTGAGAGCATAGTTTGTGTACTCTAGCACAGGTGCCACAAAAGGCTGTAGGCCAAACCCAGGGTGTCTGAATATTAGTTAGCACTATCCACTGAACTCACAGAAGTTCACTTGGGGAAATGTTAGGAATAGTTCTGTAGACAGACTGGAACATTCTTCTGCCCTCACTGCACCACCAGGGCTAAGTCCTTTCTTTGAAGCCAATGTATTGAAAGTTCCTCACTGTGAAGCCAGATGTCCAAGCAGAGATTTCATATCAAGGAGAAATGTTGTAAAATTTTTGCTTGCAGGCATAGAAAAGAGATTTTAAAGCATTGAAGCTTCCCTCCCCTGGCCACTGACTGGAGTTCACGAGAAAAGGTCGCCTGCCAGTAGGACATCTAGAAATCTGGTCTGTGTTACCAGAAGGGCTTGAGGGGGGAAAAGAATATTTCATAAGATTGGGCAATTCTCACTGTGCTAAAAGCTTACAGGAATCAATTTCCCAAAGAATAAAATTACAAACCTCATTGCGGGGTTTTAGAAGCATTGAGAAACAGAAAGAAATCTCAATGCCTAGCATCAAATGGCTTTGTTTGGGACCTGTTCATTATTTAATTCTTGTCTCCCCTGCATGCATGTCCTAAGGGCACAGAAGAAAGTGGCATTTTCTTTTGTACTCTCTTGAATTAGAATTAATAATGCTAAGAATAGAAATGTATTTTCCATCCCACCCAAGAAGCTTGCCTGCTCACTCAGAAAGGAAGACAGAGCCATTCAGTCATAGTGGCATAAAGCCTAAGTGCCATTTTCCAGGAAGAATGCTCTGGAAGATAAGCTTGGATACAACGTGGCAGTGAGTTATGACCTTGCTTCCTAGAGCAAGGAGAAGCAGTAACAAGAAATGAGCACAGAAGAAGCAAACAGTCTTCCCTCAGAAGTGTCTTATCTGATACCTCCAGGTCTATTGCATGGCAAAATTTTCTTTCAGAACTTGTCAAAAAAGATTCTTTGTTCAGTAGAAAAATATCTTTCAAGTGCTATGAAAAATATTCTTAGTTCTTGAAACATTGCCTTCTGTAATAATAAAAAAATCAATTAAGGTTTTATGGGCAAATGTGTGAGTGAAGAATCATTAAAGGAATATTGGAGAACACAGATTCCCCTTCGCCACTGGCCAGGTATGTTACTCCTTGGAAGTCAGTAGGTGACTATACATGGTTAATTTCATTATTGCATGGCCCACAAAATGAACTAATTTGCTTAGTCAACTGTTGGAATATATATGGACACTTAGTTTTTTCAATATTTAAAAATTTAACAAATAACTACTTGGAAATTTTTTGTAACTTTTAATTGGTGCATATAATTAGACATAATAATAGAATTCATTATGATATATTCATAACATGCATAATTCATAATTTGAACTCTTTCATTCCCCTGTACCTCTTCTTTTTCTCCCCTGTTCCTTCCCTGATCCCCAACCTTTAGCTGCTGGTCTTCTATTTTCGTGAGATTCTTTTTCTTTCCTTTTTTGCTCTAGCTCCCACATATGAGAGAAAACTCTGAGTCTGGCTAATCTCACTTAGTGTAATGTTCTCCACTTCCATCCATTTTCCTACAAATGACATAATTTCATTCTTCTTTGTGGATGAACAAGATTCCAGTGTGTATATATAGCACATTTTCTTTATCCATTCATTTGTTCACAGACGCTTAGGCTGGTTCTATAACCTGGCTATTGTGGGTTCTGAACAGGGGTATGCATGTATCACTAACTACACAGAAATTTTTTAACTTTAAGAATTCTAAACTATACCAGACATAGTTCAGCATTCAGTGTATAGTAAATGCTGAAATATAAAAATGTATGCCTCAACAACCAAATTCATGAATGATTAATATGTGTTATCTGTACTACCAGTGTGTATACACGATTGTATATATTTACGTACTATATTTACGTACACATGTACATTCAGAAGTACTGGGCTTTAAGAATCCAAGTTGATAGAAGATGATGATTAGTAAGTTAATTTCATTAAACAATTTTGTGTTGTCTTGACTTAATTGGCTGTTTGCCCATTTTCCCAGTCCTTCCAACAGAAACTGCATTTCTGTTCGACTTCTGGTGACTTCTGACATACCTCCTTTCATCATTTATCAGTATTGAAATTCATACCTCTTCATACTTTTTCAGTATTATCTCTTGCATCTCAGGATTTGTTCCTAGAAGAAAGCAACACTTTGACTTTGTTTTTGTGCCCTGCCCCAGCTTCTTCTTTGGTAACAGCAACATCCAGGGGGATTCTTGCTATTGTGACATGTTGGAGCCACCTGTGCTGATCTGAGCAGCAGGTGTATGATGGGAAGAGGTACACACTGCTACGGGATTCTTATTGTTTGAGAGGCAGTCATTAAACATTTACCCATGCACCACTGCTGCAACTGTTCCCTTTCCCCCATTCTTGATAACTGACTCCCAGCTCCAGTCCCGTGGTCACGGTGGCACCCAACCTTATCATTACAAGGGGTGTGTGGTCGGACAGGTGGATGGCTCCCGTTCCACTATCCCTTTTGCAACTCCTTAGCTACCAACCAACCTCTCGCTCTTTTCCCAGTGTGTCTACGCTTCAACTCATTCTTAAGTCCCTTTTGTAATCCCAACATATTACAGAAAGTTCATGGTGACTATACCCTCTTCTCCAAATCCAGTGGTGTTTTCCTGCTCTTACTTGTTCTCTAGTTTCAGGTACCATTTGACTATATTAGTCAACAGTTTTCCTTCCAGAATAGGGGTTGCCAGACCTTTTCTGTAAAGGACCAGATAGGAAATATCTTAGACTTTGCAGGCTGTGCTGTCTTCATCACAACTACTCAGCTCTCAACATTATGGTAAGAAAGCAGCCTTAGATAATATGTCAGCAAATGCCTAGGTGCTGGCTTTGGCCTGTTGGCCATAGTTTGCAAAACCCTGATCTAGGAACTCACTCTGTTCTTGGCATACATACTACTTCTTTTATTTGTTCTTTTTGCTAGCACCTCTTCCTCCTAGTGATTGTTCCTCAAGTTCATGTCCAGGACTTTGCTTCTCCTTCTCCTTTCCATGGTAAATTCACCTTCTCTGTGACTTGAGCTGTCACTTCTGTAAAGATGATTCCCAGAAGTTCCAGCCTGATTCCTAGTTGGGTCCTATATCTTGTGTTGCCTATAAATCATCATCTTTGGGAGGATGAACTACTATTTCAAAGTCAGTAACCACAACATTGAATTATTATCTTCCCTTCCAAATTGGCTCTTCCTTCCAGTCTATCAGGGTGACCACTGGTCTTTCTGTTTCCTGCTAGAAACTTTGAGCTCATCTCTGTCCTTTATTTCCTTCATTCCAGTTTATCTCAAGTCTATCACCAGTGTCCTTGAATGTATTTCTTATTCCTCTGATATGACCCTATTCAGAGCTGTTCTCAACTTGCAGCTGATTTAAAACAGCCTCCTCTTCAGCTGATGTCCCTGCCAAAAGTCCTTCGGTTCCATTCCAGTGTGAAGAACTCTGCCAGAGAATTTTCCTGCCTTACAAAGAGTGCTGAGAAATCAATAGGAAAAGACTAACAATCCAGTTGACTAAATGAGCAAAGGAAATGGATACAGGATTTGCAGACAAAGCATTAATGTCCAAATGTCCAACAAACATGAAAAATGTGCTCAGTCTCACTCACAGTTAAAGAAATGTAAATCAAAAATACAAAGTTTTGAAAGGCCTACTGCCATCTAACTAGCATAAATTTTGAATTTGGAAAAATATCCCAAGGTGAAGGTATGAGAAACCCGCACGCCTGCACTATTGCTGAGAGTTAAACAAGTGCAGCCTCTGTGGAGGGCAGTCTGGTCGTATCTACCAAGGTTTTAAATATATATGGCACAGCAGTTCCCCTGACAGGAACTTATCTTACGGATATACTTGTAAGCATGTCTTTGCAGCAATGTTTGAGCAAAAAGATGAGAAAAAACAATGATAATGCATCCACACAGTGAAATATTATGAGGCCATGTATAAGGAGTGAAGTAGATCTCTGTGTGAAAATTTGCTTGCTGATTTTCTCCAGTGATTACAGAATATCACATATATTTAAAATATCGTGAATGGGTGCTCAAGTGGGTAATAGTAATTAATTGGGGAGAATGAGACCTTTTTGTATTTTTGATGATATTTTAGTTTTTTTACAATATCATCTTACCAAACTAAATTGAGAGGACTGTTTATAACATCAAGATCAAACTTCTATGCTTGGCTTCCAGAGCTCTCCAGACTTCTCCCTGTCCCTCGGCATGCTATTCCAGCCAAGCGGGTGTTCTCACTGCCACGGGTGCCTTGTCGGTTCCTTCTGCCTGTTGCTCTCAGGCACCTGTCTTCCTCCCTGTTGCAGCCTCTTTGCCCCTCTGATGGCCAGGTGTTAGGTAGGCCATCTCCAGGCCACATCCACCTCCTGCATGAAGCTCTCCTTACTGCCTGGTCCCCAAAGAACTCATGTTTCTTCAAGTCCTGTTATTAATGATTCTGTTAGTTTTCATATCTCATTCTTCTGGTTTTTTGCACAGTGTCAGGAAACTCAAAAATAAAGTCTTCATTGACTTAAAAACATAAAAACCCTCATTAGTAACTATTTTATATCTATTATTGAGTGCTTTAAATGCAACTTTAAGCATATCAGCACCAACCTTGATGTTAAAAATAGACTCTCAGGCTTCCTTTCCCCCAAATCGGTACTTAAATACCTCAGCCTTGGGGTTAGCAAACTTTTCTTTAAAGATGCAGACAGCCTTGATGTGTCAAAACATTAAACGACTTGATATGTAATATGAAACTAATCAGAGACTTTTCTTCTTAACCATTAGGTGAGATCATCTCACTTAAAGGACTAGAAAGTGGTATTTGGGGAAGAAGAAGAAAACAGCCCCAGTGTAATTTAGGGACTTGAGGAATAGAACGTAAAGGTGGCTTCAGGAGTGGGATGGGCAGCTGTGAAGGCCGCAGGAGAGGCCGTGCGGGGACGCGGGGAAGAGCCCCTGGAGCAGGCTGGGCTGAGAGCTGCCTGCTGGTGACTTTGTTTGAGATCATCTTTGTTGTCTCAGAACTTTGACACCTGACCGCAGAAGTCTTTCTAACTACCTTGTATAGGTTGAGATAAATGTATGATTTTTAAAAAGAAAACAATATGGGTATATGTGTGTATTTTTTTAAAAAAGAATATACAGGACTGGGGTTGTGACTCGGTGGTAAAGCGCTCACCTAGCATGCGTGAGGCGCTGGGTTGGATCCTCAGCACCACATAAAAATAAATAAAGGTATTGTGTCCACCTACAACTAAATATTTAAAAAAAAAAAAAGAATATACATATATACAAGTAATATTTTTAAATACTATATTTTGGTGAGAAAAAAAGTGAGACTGAATAAGCAGTGGTATTATCATAGCTGCTTCTGCAAACATTGGACCTTCTAAGGCATGGGAAAAATTTAATATGGTTCTAGTTCATTCTGTTTTACATTTATGTAGTTATTTTTAGGGGATTCATTGCAGAAGAAATACATAGCTTGTTAAAATTGCATAGCTTCACACAGAATTTCTAAGGGACTGAAGCAAAGTAAGCTAAGCAAAATAAGCCTGATATATATGTACTGTATTTTCCAAATGTATATAATTGGAAAAAATTAATATGCTGCTGTCTTACCATCCGAAAAGACCAAAATGTTATTTCCAGAGCTGTCAGTAGGAGGCTGCCATCATAGCAGCAGTAGTAGCAGCTGAAACTAAAGATTTGGAGCAACAGAGAGCTGGGGTGGTTGGTGGGTTACAGGAATGCTTTAATGTTGGAAGCACAGAGGAAAAAGTGGAATTAAAAACAAAGAAACAGCCCCTGTTTTTTTCAAGAGAGGCAGAACCCTTTTGCTTTTATGTCTCTGTCACTTGCTCCAGGATTCTTCGTAAAGCCCTCTAACCACCTAAATAAATATTCATATGACTGTTCAACATCTCATTAATAAAACAAGATTTGGTGGTAAAATATTTCAGAGTAACAGATGATTTGCATCTCACCCTTGTTTAACTTTAAATCTCAAGCAATTAATAAATTAGACTCAAGAGCTTTTTAAGAAGTAACATCTTACATGCACCACAAATTGCATTATTTTTATGTGTAAATAATGATGAAAGGGGAGATTGTTCCTTTGATGTCTATAAACTACACTGTAAAATATGCAGAAACATTCTTGAGTTTAGTTGGAGCCAAAACAAATAGACTAGTTCATAAAACAAAGCAGCAGCGTTCTTAGAAACAAGCATTATTTTTTTCTTTTCTTCCCAATTGCTCTTTTTCCATCTTTTATATTCTTGCCATTCCTAGTGGCAGATTCATTCCAAATTCAAAAGTGATGTTAGCCTGTATTTCCTCATCCAGAGAACTGAGCTCTTTGCAGATTCCTCCCAAAAAACTTGGCTTCCTGTACAGTTCTTACCAGAGCTCAGCTGGACTGCCAGTTTTTATGCAGTGAATCATTTTTGTCAGTAGTATTTCGTTGCTGCTTTAAAAACTAATTATTTTAGATTTTAGAAATACTGATGTTCCTCCATGAGATATGTTCGCTTTCTGTTTTCCAAGCTGACTTATCTCATTTCATTTTGTTTTCATATAGTATCAGCAAATTCTTGTTTACAAAGTCTGATTTGGCCTAATCTTTTCTTTAGTATGATTGGTAAACAGCAACCATACGAACTCAAAAAAAAAAAAAAAAAAAAGTCTTCGTTGACTTAAAAAATAAAATCCCTCATTAGTAACTATTTTGTATCTGTTATTGATTGCTTTAAATGCTGTTTTAAGCACATCAGCACCAACCTTGATGTTAAAAATAGCTGGGACTCTCAGGCCTCCTTTCCCGTTGCAAACAATTTGTGCTTTTGTTAGAATGCAGCATAAATACGTTAATAACATCACAAGATGGTTTGCTTTCTCTGTCTGATGGAACATGTGTTCCTCTTTGAACTTGCTGTATTGTACTAGGTCAGATACTCTGTAGCTATGCTTATTTGATCAAGGCTGGCCTTACACATCCCTCCCAAATCAGGTGGTGGATCACATCCATGTGATCAACTTTACTTGTTTCTACCTTGCTGCCCACAAGTCCACCATTCCACTCCTTGACCTACTGCTTTCTCAGTAAAATCGATCCGGAGCTCTGATTATTTCAGATACCAGACTTGTCTGTCAGATGTGGTATCCCAGTCTCTAGCTAAGTCTGTATTCTGATTCTCTTCCTTTCTTCTAGATGGCAGTTTTTACTCACTCCGTGTCCTCAAACATCATGTTTGCTCTATTTTTCCTTTATTCTTAGCAAGGTTTAATGAGAGTAGTAAGTATAGTGGGTTCATGTGACTCTCTTTCCTCTGATACAGGCTGGAGATTCAAGGAGGTTCGAGAAGTTCCCAGAGATGGGGATCTCAACTCAGAATGAGTGGGGTTCTTGACAAACATCAGGGAGATGCAATTAAGGACACATCAATTAGCAGCACAGTCAGATTTGGTTAGGAAAGCAGAGACACATTCAAGGGAGAACATGGGTTGTCGTCTCCAGAACGAGAACCAGCAGCCCTGGGTCCGGGGTGGTGGTGGTACAGAGGGACAGCGGTATGGCTGGACTGGAGGCGAAGTCAGGCTGGAGTCACCAGCTTCGCCAGTTTTCCTTCACTTGTGCATTGCCCTCTCATCATGTAGCTTTTTGTGGGCAAGAGCAGGGTCATGGGCACAGCAGGTGATTCTAAGCTGCTTGTTCTGCATTCCAAATGGTTCTTGGGTGCTTTTCTTTTGAGACTGTATCCCCAAATTCCTATCTCAAAATCATAGTTCTACATTATCTTTTTCATTAATAGACTCTTGAATAGAAAGCCAATAGAGGCCAATAGAAAATTGGCCTCTTGACCTCCAGCTGTGCCCACCCTTGTCTCTTGTTGCACAAACGAGGATCTTGAGCCCACCTGAGGGAAAGGCCTGGTCCTTTCTCCATAGCTTTTGGCAACCAGGACTTGCTCTGCTCATCCCTCTACCTGTGTGTATTCATATGCACATGAAAATGGAAATTCATTTTTATTTTAGTCTGTGTGATCTGCTGGAATGGATGGGGGTCTTTCTCCTACTCTGTGGTTCCCTGTGACTCAGAACTTCCCTGTGAGCAAAACTTCCATGGCTTTAGAGTGGGATTCAGCCAAGCCTTTTCTCCTGGATTGAGTAGAGTTCCTTCAGTAGTGGCTTTGTCCTTTGCTTTGATCTTTTTTTTTTTTTTTAATTTAAATTATCATCAGTGTCCTTGGAAACAAAATATTCAAAGCCAATTTTAAAAGGAAGACATAATTTGAAAAGCAACTTTCTAAACACTGAACACTTTACCTAATTTAAAGAGCATTCCAAAGGAAGGGAATGTTGTTGATTAATAAGGATCCCTCGCAGCCTCTTGGATGTGGAAGTTCAGTAAAGACACTTGTGCCAAGGATGATTTGTGAGAAACCTGAGGGGTTTGTTTTCTAAGAGAAAAACATGATTTTGAGGATTCATTTAGTTCAACTGACTTTATTTCTATAATGTCAGATGATCAATGTATAAATAAAGGGTTGATAATTGTGGCATCCTTTATTTTCAGGAGGACACTAGCACAGAGGGATGATGATGACAGGCGTGACATTGCTTTGATTAATATATCAGCCTGCCAAACTAGGAATTATTCCATGAAACCTGACCTTTTTCTTTTCTTTTTCTTCTTCTTCCCCGCCCCTTTGGTGATACTGGGGATATAATCCAGGGACACTACCACTGAGTTATATCCCCACCCGCCCCACACCTGCTTCCCTTTTTATTGGTTTATTTTTTTTACTGTTGTCATAGGTCTTGCCCAGGCTGACCTTGAACTTGTGATTCTCCTGTCTCAGCCTCCCAAGTTGCTGAGACTATGGACATACACCACTACACCCAGCTGAAACCTGATCTTTTTAAGGTGGCCACTGTTGCATCTTTCTTAGAGCTGAGTATCCTCTGAGATTATCTTGCATGCACTGCATTGCAAAGGAGTATCGAGTTTAATAACATGATTCTAGAGCCAGGCCTACTGGGTTCAAATCCTGGCTCCACCAGGTGGAAACTATGTATCCTCAAACAACTCACTCAACCTTCTGTGCCTCAGCTTCCTCATTTCCAAAGTGAGAGTAATAAATAACCTTGTCTCATAGGAATTGTGAAAACTAAAAGAATTAAGGCTTGGAAAGCATTAGAGTAGTATCTGCAACTTAATAGAGCCTACACTTATATAATTTTTAAAATACAAAAAAAAAAAAAAGGCCCTGTTCCAAAGTAACCCACGTTAGATCAAACTCCCTTAACCCCCCACCCTAGCTGTTGTCCATCCATCATCCCTGCTCATTTCTTATTACTTTACAGTCTGCTCTCTGTCCCCATCCCTCCTCAGAAACTGCTCTTGAGAGCCAGTGGAATCCTTGTTGCCAAATCCTGTATCTTTTTCAGCTTGACCCCACTGCGGTGCCTGGCACCCCAGAATGCACTTTGCCCCCTTGGCAGCAGCCCCCTGGTTATCTTCACAGCCCCTCTCATCGCCTTCAGCTGAACCGCTGTTCCTCGGACTCGCTGTTTGGGCTCCCTCCTCTTCCATTCTCAGTCACACCATCTCACTCCTGCCAGCCTTCTGATGACAGCAATTTTCTCTTTCTCATACTGTGCTCTAGATCTTCCTTGGATACCTGTACAGATCTCCACATGTCCTACAAAAACAAGTCCACCATATTCACAGCAAACTCGTGTCTGCACCCTTCAGCCTGCTGCTGCCCTGCGTCCCAGTGCAGCTCCTGGCAGGTCCGCTCGTGTGGCCAGAGCAGAGCCCTAGACCTCACCCGCCTGCTCTCCCCGTTTCATTCCCCAGAAGGTCAGTGGCCTGGCCCTCCGTTCTCACTTGGCCTCATCCTCTTCTCTGCACCCACGAGGCCCTTCACCTTTGGGGCAGCTCCTGTTTCTGAACAGACTCCTGCCCGGTCCTCCACATCAGAGCGGTGCCTCTGCCCTCGCCATCGGCTGCCATCCTGATGCACTGACAAGGCTCAGGCTTTCCCGTCACCTCACCTGTCAGTCATCTCCCACCTCCTCTTCCTCTCTCCCCACACTCCCACCGTTACTGACCTTTTGAAAGCTCTTCAGATGTGATAAGCTCTCTCATCCTCAGCTTTTGGCACTTGCAACCGGTTTCTCCTCTTTTTTGCCCCTTTCCCTCTCCTACTCATCCTGAAGGTCTCATCTCCCATCTGTCCCTTTAGAAAGACTCCCTTGATCTTCAGCCCCCCACACTGGCTGAGGTTCCATTCTTATTCTGCTCCGTGCCTTCAGATTCTCTCACGAGGCACAGACAGGTGCAAGAAGTGGTCGTATTGCTTCTGGGCCCCTCCTGTGGGCCTCTGAGCTCAAGGGCCCCTTCACAGGGAAGCTCAGTGCCTGATGTTCACTGCCAAGTACATCCAGGTCTAGTGTCCAGCTTTGTGTAGAACAATGAAAACACAATTCCTTCTAGAAAGTATTTCTTTTTAAATGGTATGGTAAAACATTTGCAGAGAAAAAAATTTGACTTCTTAAACATCCAGAAATCTTCTATTTTCCATGTTATCAACTCCCCTTCTCTTCTCTTTTCTCTCTGCCTCTCTCTGAGGCAAATTATTGATAGTGTTTCTCTGAATTGCTCATGTGGAAACATCTGACAATATTTTTAAGGCTGAGGGAACAGTCATACTTAACATTTCTTAGTCTATTCCCCTTCAATTGTTAGTCCCTAAGTGATCTAGAAGCTCTGCAAAGCTGGAATTATCTTTCTGGTCTTCTTGATGTTTATCCACATTTCTAAAAAAAACATGTTGAGGCTATATTATTTCATGACATAAAAACTTTCATTTTATCAATAAGCATGAAGAGTTTCCTCTCCCCAAAAAGAAAGTCAAACTGTACCCTCCCCAGATGAAATCAATAGAAGTGAATACCTACTTGTTTACTCCTGAAATAGACATTAAATTAAGAAGTTTATTAAAAAGGGCTATCATGATAGGATGAGTTCTACAGAAAACGAACACGTACTTGATTGAAATTGAAATAGTAAATGCAACTTCTAGTTATGACTGTGGTGGCAGGCTCTCACATTATACCCAGCATTTATGTTTATCATGTATGCATCATTGAAGAGATGAGTCAGATTCTACATAATAGAGAAACTTGTCAGAAAAAAATTCCATTTGGTTTTTAAAGAGTGAGCTTGTTACCCTAAATGATTGTCAGTGCCCAGGATCACTTTGTTGGTTTTCCTGCTTTTATTTCTTCCCACCCAAGAAGTCAGAGACCCTTTTCAACATTTTCACCTGAGCCATCCATGTCTTCACTTGAGCACAAATTCTCAACTGATAGCTTTCCAAGAAATAATGTGCATGAAAATCAAGACTCAAAACCTGAAAGAGTCTGAAAAAGAGAATTTGAGTTAAATTTTTTTATTTATTTATTTATTTATTTTTTTGTTCAAGCTAGCCACAGTGGCACACACCTGTAATCCCAGCAGCTCGGGAGGCTGATGCAGTAGGATTGCATGTACATCTTAAGTTCAAAGCCAGCCTCAGCAATTTAGTGAAGCCCTCAGCAACTCAGTGGGACCCTGTCTCTAAATAAAATACCAAAAAGGGTTGGGGATATGACTCAGTGGTTAAGTGCCCCTGAGTTCAATCCCCAATACCCCAATACCAAAAAAAAAAAAATTCTGTTCAAATCAGAGCTTAGTATTTATTAAGAAGCATCTAGAAAGTATACCTAGTGTGCAGAGGGAGGAGGGGACTGAACAAGAGTGTCCTTTCAAATATCTGCCTTTAGACTAAGCCCTGGAGCCAAGACAAGGCAGGAGCCAAACCTAGAGAGGAGAAACTGCTTATCAAAAGATAAAAATTGGGACAGTGGTCATCATATGGCATTTCTGAAAAGTAGCAAATAAATTTCAAAACCTTGTTTTATTCTCTTTCCAGTGTGCTTTTGGGATTCTTCTCTCTCTCCTGAGACTAACTCGTTTTGTGTCTGTGTGGTCATTATAGATTAAAGGGAGCACGTGGTGCTGTGTAGAGCCCATCCAGCTACTTGCCTGAGGCATGTGACATCCTCCAAGAGGCCAGTTTTTAAATTCATAGCAAAGGCTTTTAAGTGTGATGTGGTTACAAGTCCTAAAATACACAGATTTTTTTTTAGCTGAGTAAATTATATTTCCCAATGAGAGCCCAGGCATGAAGCTTAGCGTTTTTCTAGGAATTAAAAAAAATGGAACATGTAAATATAAGTTTTATTGTAGCTGAAAATGTATTTAGACTTGAATTGTTTGCAGCATTATTTAGACACTCCTGGCTTCTGAAGATTCAAAATGCATTTTTTGTTTAAGAGTTATGGCAATAATAAATAATGTCTAGAATCTAGACCTTCAAGTCATGTACCTCTCTTGCCCCAGCACGTTCCTGGCAAGGTCCTCAGAATCCCCAGGTCCCCTGAATTGCCCTTCCACATCACACCCTCAGTGGCTTTCTCCCCATAGTCTCATGGTCCCCCTCTCATTTTCATCGTTACCCCCAAATTTTGAATCAACTACCAAGACTATCGCAGGGAAAGATGTATTCCTTGTGTCCCAAACACGTTTTCCAACAGAAACAGTATAAATGGTAGATGAGTTGCATCGTTATAATTAGCACACTATAATATTTCAGACACAGAAAGGTTAAATAATCTTTTTCAGGTTCAGTTCTTCCCCTAAAAACAAACTTTGACTTGACCCCCGTCCTTGACTGCTTTCCCTCCCAGCCTCTTTCAACCTCCAGATTCTTAAACAAGTAGAACCACAGCCCTTCCCTCTGCTTTCTCACTGTGTGTTTATTTCTTGTTCTCTGCTTCATACCCAGGGGCCAAGTTTACTAGTTGGCAAATATCTGTTGAATGAAGTGGGTTTTGCATTTTGTCTACAAGCTATGAAACCACATTCTTGTAAGTGATGGACTTCCGCTTATGTAATTTTTGTATTAGCAGTAGCAGCAGCAGCAGTTGCTACTGTTCTTGAGGTGGTGATTATATTTATGATGATGGTAAGGACAACATCAATCATGAATCCCCTAATTCTCAAGCATTCAATTCTGATAACCAGCCCCTGGAAACTCTCTCTTCCCTGGTCTCCCCAGAATCCTTGCTACACATTAAATTTCTTCTGTAATTATGGTCACTGGCTTTTCTTTTCTCTGTAGGGGTCCTAAACATAAATTCTTCCCCAGAGTCCTCTTGTATCTTCCCCTCTGTCCTTTCTATTAGCAAACTCATTTGTTCTACCATTTCAATTATAATTATTTTGCAGAAGAATCACAAGATTGAACCCCAGATCCTTGTTTCCCCTCAAGTTCCAAAATGAGCAGACACTGTGTGGATGATCTCTTGGTGTCTCAATTCAGAGTCCTTCCTCCCCGCTCCTCTCCTCCCAACCTGAGCTGACTTAGAGCCCGGCTCACCATTTCGTTTCCTCACCCCGCCACCTCACCAGTTGGTTTCTGTACCTCGTGTCAGTCCTTTCCCTTGGTAGCCATTGCCTCCATCCTCTTGATACTTGCTGCTTCCCTCCTGGACTCTTCCTGGTCTCCTCCCTCCCTGCGGTCCAGCTTCTTGTTTGTCACAGTGCCAGTCAGTCTGCCTCTTGTCTATACAGGCCTCATCCTCCAGCTCCCTACTTAAACGCTTTCCATTGTTCCCTCCTGCCAACAGCACTGGCCTTCCCGCCTCTCACCTTCCCCTGGACCCTACATGTACCCTAAGCATCAACCAGAGCAGATGATTTTTGTTGCCTGTCTCCCACTGTTTTCTTGTATATGACTCTTTGGTGATTACTTAATATTTTATGTGTTAATTCCAAGTAACAATGTGATACGTGTGATATAGCAGTCGAAGAGGTTGCCAACATAGAGGTGAAGTGAAGGTTTTGAGCACAGAAGAAGTAAAGAAACTAATAGGATGGCTAGGGACACAGATGACTGATTAATGAAGACATTGAGGTCATGTGATGTGGGATCTAAGCCTGGGTCACATTCTGAACTGACAGATAAAGGGACAGGTATCAACTGACAGAGATTTATGTTGTTAGGAACTATTCTTCATCTAAATCATTATAAAATTTTTTATGTCATATAGACCAAAAATAATATAAACTATCTGATTTGTTGACTTTTTTTCACATTTTGATCAAATAAATTAGATATAACAAATTACCTAAAAATGTTGCATATTTCCATTGTGAGCAGGATTAATACATTCACACACATGTGTATTTATAGAAGAGAGAGTGAGGAAAAAAAAAGAGATTGTTTGGAACTTGAAGGACCATTTTTCTTGGGAAATATCTAATCTCTTTGAAAAGAAAATGGAGGATGCTACTGGATTTACACAAAGGGCATTTTCAAGGTTTTGAGAACTGATGTTCGAAGGCTCCCTTAGATGGTTGGCCAGGAAGCTTCTGTGTGCAAAGGAAGAGTGGCCACAGTTAGACAGAAGTGCTTAGGTGTTCTCCAGCTCTTTGGAGATGAACTTATGAAATAAGAAAGGAAGTTGACTTGACATGGAAGAAAATAATAGCTTTTAAAGAACTGGAGAGAAATGAACTATATTTGTGAAATATTTGAATTTGGTCATCACCTGCATAAGCTTTGTAGGAACCAGTATGTAGCACCACAGTTTAGTATAGCTCTTAAAATAACTTCTAAATTATTCTTTAGACAGTATAGGTTTTCCTCAAATAGCTATATTTAGATTTTCCTATGTTTTTGTTTCTAAAGTTAATATAATTTGTATCCTTTGCAGATCTGGACTTGTAGTTGCCCAAAATAAAAACAGCAATTTCAGAAGGCTATGTAATAATTTGAATTCTATCAGCAGGTTCTAATTGTCTGCATACCTGGTACACCCCTGGCCACCACTATCTGCTTCTCTGTGGATCCTCAGTTGCTGTGTGTCATCTACCTACCTTACTATAAAGCTCAGAACCAGAACACACAGGAGAAGTGGGAACTGATGCCTGGAGGTGATGGTGTCGTTTGGTGGGCAGGGTCCCGTACTTTGAATGTGTTTCCCATTTGTGCATATGTCTGCTTTTTTTTTTTTTGTCTCCATTTTTGTCTCCCACCCAACATTAGCAAATCCAACTTGGCATAGGTGATCCGGGGCAGACTCAAGGTTCATCATAGCTCAGTGCTGCCGACGGCACAGCCCTGTGCCCATCCAGTCCTTGCTTTTGAAAGTCCCCCACAGCATCCACCTACACAGAGGACAAACTTGCTCACATTTCCTCATCAAAAGTGAAAATTAGAGCAGGACCAGACGGTTCCAGCCTCCTCGCTTTCTCACACTATTTTGGTCACTATTTACATTTGCTGGTGAGAAAGCAGAAAGCTTTTTTTGTTGCTCCAAGCTCTTTTGAAGTCCCACAGCACAGCAGAAATTACATGTTTGTCTGGAAGAGGGTGGTGACAACGCAGTGAGGATGTTGGGGCCAGTCACCCTGTCCTGCTCCGAGGGATTGCTGCAAGTGGTTGGAAGACGCCATTTTTCAGAAGTACCTGGAACTGTGCCTGACTGGGTGCAGCATGTTGGACAGCACTTTCCCAGGCTGCTTTCCACCTCCGTGTAAATGCAGAACGCTTCAGGCTCCTCAGAGACGGAAAAGAAGTAGATGAGGAGGTGTTTATTTTTCATTTTATTCTTCATCTTCTGTGTCACATCTGTGAGTTATTGAGAAAAATTTATCCTAAGTGCCCCAGGGGGGCAAGAAACATTAATTTCATGCCCTGATTTCCCTCATTTACTTTGCAGCAATCGCTCTGTTGAGCACAGTGGGCATTTGATACCTGCTGAGTGAGCGCAGGGTGGGAGTGAGCCTCCTTTTCCACATGCTGACTCTCAGATGTTAGTGTGAGGGTGACGTTGCCCTCCGATGATGCAGGAAGGCTCTGGGCACACAGCACAAGAAGGACCCTTTGATGGAAATTAAAATGAACAGCAGGTGGCTCTGGGCCTGGGGAAGGTGGTAGTGGTGTTTTCTTTTTTGTTTCCACCCTGTATTTTGCCAAAAGTTTGAGTGAGCATGCATATATGGGTGGTGAGGCAGGGTAGGGAGGCGAGTGTCCCAGCACATGGCTCTCTGATAGTGCAAGCGATACAGGACACACAAAGCAAGATCTGCTCACTCTGCCAGAAGGTCATGGATAGATCCCAGCCCCTTACGGTGCTTTACTTCATTGCCATTTGTCATTTTGGTGACTGTAGAAAGGGGAGAAAGTAATGGGTGGAAATTTATGTTGAAAAGTGTTTTGACCTGGATATTTGACAAAATCCTGATGAATTTCCAAAAAGCTTGAGAGTCCTAGCTCCGTCAGCCCTGTATATATAGCTATATTGCCCTAATACAAAGTTGTCCTGAGAAAAGTAATTACAAAAATTTAACTAAAGAAGAGTGCACTATAAAATTATATGGATAGGGGCTAGGGAGATGGCTTAGTCAGTAGAGTGCTTACCCTGTAAGCACAAGGCCCTGGGTTCGATCCCCAGCACCCCCCCCCAAAAAAAAATTATATGGATATGAGTAACCATTTATTGTCCAGTTGTGATAAAATACTAAATAATGTATTGAGCTCTTAGGTGTATTAACATTGTGTTTTTATGTATCATCACAACAGCCATATAATGTAGGTACTATTATTATTGATTTCTTTAGAAATGGACAAACTGAGGCCCAGAAAAATAGAAGTATGTCTTCAAAAGTTGCTTAAGGAGCAAAGAGTTGGAACAGAGTTCAGGCAGCCAAACTAGACAACTTAAATGCCTAACCACTGTACCGTACACATGAATACTTCACCTCTAGTATTGGAAACTTAGTTTATCCTGTGGCAATTAAATTTAGTGCTAGAAGATGGCTAGCAGAACATCTTTCAAACATCTCTCTGTGATGAGGATGGAGACCAGTTCCCAGGGGTAAAAATGACTTGCCTGTGCTCATCGTAGTGTGTGAGAAGGCAGGGCTCCAGGACCGGGCCCAGTCTTCTTTCTACTGAGCCATGCTAGCTCGCCCCATATGTCTTTACCAACAGTCCACTATCATTACATGAGTCCATTTGTTTTTTTTTGTGGCTCCACAGGAATTAATTCTTAAATGGAAGCCCTCAGTTTTCACATTTTAATAAGACTGCTGTTTTGGAGCCTGCTGCTGTTGATAGAGCAGAGCAGCAAGCAGATGGTTCTCCTTTGGGAAAGGGCAGGGATGCCGAGTGAACGGGGCCCAGGATGGCCAGTGCAGTTGTAACTGCAGAAACACAGGCCTCTCGCTGTGACACCAGCCTGCCATAGCCCTAGCACCCTCTTGCCTCCAGATCTCCTGTTCTTATCATTTCCTGTGGAAGCATTCCTCCAGGTTTATAATGCAGGTGTGTTGTGTGGGCTTGTGTTGGGTGGGATTGGAAGAGGCGAGGCTCCTGTCAGACATATGAAATAGGGCAAGGGAGGCTGAGGAATCACGAAGTTATTGACTGCTTTCTTTCCTTGCTGGACCCAAATCTTTCTTCTTCCCCAAAAGTTTTTCAGGTGACATAGAGATTCATATGATACTACAGGATAAAAATAAGTAAGTTATAAGAAAATCACAATAAAACAAGGCACAAAACAACTCTAAAACCAAGAATAGGATCAGTAAACAACACACTTGCCATAAAGTCTAATGAAAGTGCTGAAGTAGCCCTGCCCGTTAGGCATGGCTCTGTGGCAGCTGAAGACTCGAGGGCGAGGAGTAGTTTCAGTAGTCAGTGTCTTTAATAGAAACCAAACCTTGTTCTTAGGAGCAGCATTTTTTCCTATCACAGAGAGCTGAGAGGAATTTCAATGATAGGACCCTCAGGGAGGGTACCCTGAATAAGTACGTCTCACATGCAAGCGTGCCTGGAAGTCTCCCGGCACTCTCGGTAAGATGTAGGCTCTGATGCTCTTGGGCTGGAGTAGGGCCCAAGATTTTACGATGCCCCTGGTTCATAAACCACACGTTGAGTAGCTCAGAGGTACGCCATGCTTGGGAGTTGGAAATTATTCTGTTGATAGTGACAAGATATTGAAGCTTTTCAGCAGAGGAGAAGCCAGGTCAGGATGGTGTTTTGGAAAGACCATTGGCAACAATGTGGAAGAGATGGGAGAGCAAATGAAGACGGGCAGAAGAACGTTAAAATGTAGCTGATGTTCTTAGTGACATTCTTGAGTTTCTCAGGGAGGTTTCCCATGGTCCTCCTGCAGGTAGACATGACTCAACACTCCAAGCAAACTCATGCATGACACCAGATGATGGCTTATCCACAGATTAAGTTTGGAGTATTAAAGAATTGTTGTGATGTCTACCATGCAAATCTTCAGGGATACTGTTTCTTGAGGTGATCTGTTCAATTAGAATTCAGCTGCAGAGGACTTGATATTCTGCTCTCTAGCAAGAACCTGGAGTTCAGACATCCCATTTCCCTAAAGAGCAGAGATTAGAGTTGTGTTTGGGCAAAGGAATTGAAGAGGACATGGCATATGGCAAACAAAGAACAGTGTACAATGAGAACTTGCAGCAAGGAGCAGAAGCCGGGAGGCAGGGTGGGGACAAGTGCTGAGAGGTATTCCCAGAGGTGAGGCCAGGAGACCTCCCACATCCAGCCTAAGTCATCGTCAGGGACACTGTGGAGGCTGGCACCAGGGCCTTCCAGCTGGGATGTGGGTCCCCAGGTTAGAGATGAACAGGAATAAAGACACCTTTGAGTAAGTCACAGACTGGTGCTCTGGAATACTTTAGATATGTCCTGCCTTGGATTCAATTGCTTTTAGGAACCACTTAGGTTTCTGTTGAGAATGATCTAAATGGGTTAAGAGCTCACATGCAATTTAAAGTGACTGTAGGACTAGAGCAACCTGAAAAATCAAGGCACCTTTCTGAGTTTTCACCAAGGGGAAGGAAAAGAGCTTCCTCCCCTAAGCAGGATTAAAGGGACTGTGGGAGACTGGAGAGGCTTTGATGCTCATATCCACGAGCCCACTGGCTCACTATGCCGGTGTGGCATGCATGGGGAAGACTGTGCTCGTGGTGGTGATATCTGAGTGCAAAGATTGTGGGACTTTTATTTTTTGTCTTTATTTATTTATTTATTTATTTATTTTGGTGCCAGGGATTGAACCCAGGGGCACTTAACCACTGAGCCACATTCCCAGGCCTTTTTAATATTTTATCTAGAGACAGGGTCTTGCTGACTTGCTAGGGCTGTCTGTGAACTCACGATCCTCCTGCCTTAGCCTCCAGAGCCACTGGCATTACAGGTGTACACCACCCTGCCCAGCTCCTTTTAATTTTTCTTTAATTAGCTTGTATTATTTTATAATCTGAAGGAAAATTTAAAATTTTAAAATTTATATCAGTCCCAGAACAGGGTTTGATCCACAAGTGGGAGATTTGAACCACCTCAGTTGTTCAGAAGTTGAACTGACAAGTTGTGCTAACCATATGTCAATGAGCAAACAGTCTTTAAAAATTAATCTAAAAAGTCACATTTCCTAGGTCACCTCTATTTCAAGGATGTCAGTCATGTGCTCTAAGATGAGTATTGTCCAGCTGAAGAGAAATGACACTGTGTTTTAAGTTTTAGGTGTCTGGTTTATGACAGTTCATTTATAAAAAACCATGCTAGCCTTACAGTTTCAGTTACAGGCATAATTCATTAGTGAAGGAAAGATTTTAATGAACAGTTAAGATTGAACACATTTTCACCTACACTTCCAAGAACCAGATGTGGCTTTTGCTTTAAAAATATAGATCCAACTATTTACATCCCTACATTAAATATGCTGATTTTTTTTATCCAATCTAGTTCTGTACAGTCCATGAGTCCTGATTTACCTTGCACATTATTATCTTTGACTGAAGTTACTTTGAAAGGTTTTAGGCTGGATATACTGGTGCACACCTGTAATCCCAGTGACTCAGGAGGCTGAAGCAGGAGGATCAAAAGTTAACAGCCAGCCCCAGCAACTTATCAAGAACCTATCTCAAAATAAAATATAAAAAGAGTTGGGGATATGACTCAGTAGTTAAGCACCCCTGGGTTCAATCCTGGTACCAAAATAAATAAATAAATAATAGATAAAAGGTGTTAGACCATTATTAAATTTCTATTTGTAAAAGACTTTTTTTATGCCCTTTAATGTATAGAGCATGTTTATGTTTCTAACAATAGTAATTATTAATCCAGCAATTCAAAAAAGTTTTAATCCTTTACATTCTCTTAACTCACATGGGAAACCACAATCTTAAAAAAATTTTTTTCAGTTAAAAACTTCTGAAACTTTCATCTTAAAAGAGTAGCACAGATCTTTAAATGAAATGCCTCATAATTTCATTGTTAATGAGTTCATGCTATGTATTTAGGAGCATAAATGTTCATGCTCATTATTATACACATTTTTTGTACTCTCGCTATCAGTTAATTTCATTTCCCAGGAAAATGTCTTTTTTACAACAGTGAACTTTAAAGTCCCTCAATGCCAAGAGTATTTTCTGCCCTCGTGAAAAATACAGTAGGAGGGAGCTAGACAGAAAAGACAGCCTGCTGGGAACTCTGCAGCCCAGCAAATGGTGTCGTGGGAGGACTCAGGGTAGCCCAGATGGGAAAGGCTGCTCTGCAAGGGGGCGATCAAGCTGAGACTGAAAGGATGCAGTAAGGGAGATGACTGCATGTAAGGTGGCAGACCACGCTCCAGGTGGAACAGTGTGCAGGCTCTGTGGTTCCACGGCCAGCGAGGCTGTTCACAGGAGCACAGCACCTGTTCTCACCATGTGAAGTGCCTCTGTGTTCTGCCCTCCCTCCCTACTCCAGGACCTGCTCCATGGATGGCCCCATCTTTTGTCAGCACGCGCCCATTTTCCTCTTTTTTACCTTTGCAGATGCTGGTTCCTTGGAAACAACTTTCTTCCCAACTTCTGCAGCTACTATCCAAGTCTCTTCCTGGGTGCTACTTTCTACCTAAAGACTTTCTCCATCTCATGTACTTTCCCTCCCATGCTATTTTACTACATATAGGATTTTCCAGTTTATTGTAAAAATTTTCAAACATACCTAACACAGAATAGTTACATGAGTTCCCTTTTATCTGTCACCCACCTTTAACAACTACCAAGGTTTGACCACATTTACTTTATCTTTGATCACTTTTTCTTTGCTAAAATATTTTGAAGGAAATTTCAGACATCGTGTTATTTTACCCTCCATATTGCAGACTGCCTCTCAGAAAACGGACATCATCCTACACAGTCTCAGTTCCATTGTCATACCTAGAAAAAGTCAGTTAACTTTTAGCATTATCTGATACCTACTTCATAAGTAAGCATCCCAAATTGACTTTAAAATGCCCTCTTATGGTTGATTTGACTGGATCAGGATCCAGGCAAGGTGCAAACATTACATTTGATTGCTGTACCTTTTATGTCCTCAAATATCAAGCAAGAGCCTTCCTTCACTTTTTTGGCATGCCATTGCCATCTTGCAGAAAGCAGGTCTGTTCTGTAGAGTGTCCCACATTCTGGATTTATCTGCTTCTTTCCTTGTGGTGTCTTTGACTCCTTCCTCTGTTCTGTTCTTTCCTTTTTGTTCTTTCCATTGACTGCTTAAAAGACTTCATGTGCTCTCCCGTTTTCTGTCCTTATCTCATACCTTCTAAGAGAAAGTCAGCTCCTTAAAACAGGAGGCCATGTCTCATTCCACTTTGCACCTTCCATATGATGTCTAGCACAATGTGTGTATTCAAAAAATTTTATTCGGTTGCATTATACAGAAAGAATTTTGATTCCTTTTGGAGCCAAAATTTGAACTGGAACATCTTCTCAATCTGAAGACATTTATATTAGGAATTAAGTTGCCAGAGATATCTTCTCAGTAATGTAGGTCACTATTTCCTCTTTCTTCAGTGAAATAATTCCATTCCAACTTAAAGTGGCCATTCTTTAGCTGAAAATTATTATCGTTTGTAACATTATAAAGCAAATGAAACTTTTAAGTTCCTTGCAGTCTGTCTAGGACCTTACAGAAGTGATCTCAGAAATCAACGGCATTGTGCATTCAGCATGAAAACTGGGTCACTAATCATTTTTCTGATCAGGAGAACTGATTTTTGCTTAGTAGTTCAGAAATCATGCTGAACGACTGACTATAAAAACACCATCATGTGTGTGCTTTGTTGTTGATAACTAACTGCAGTCTGAGCTTTAATAACTAGAAGGGAGTGGAAGAAACTTCAAAAGGTTGCATGATAAATGTTTTTGACAATGTGTCAGCTGAACATTAAACAGGATCTTTGTAAATCCTCTCATTCTAAGTGGTTTAAACGGAAAGTTTTAAACTTCTTCCTTCATAAGTATGGGCTCCAGATATCACAGAACCCGAAGGTTAAAAAAAGAAAGACGCTTTATCTGGCCTAGATGATTTCCATCCCCTGTGTGCATGTGGGGTGTGGGAAACAGCTCACCTACAGATCTCACCTCCCCATCTGAGCTTTCTCCCTTTCATCATCTAAGAATGTGCTGTCATTTTAGTGAAATGGCTTCCTTTATAACCTGATATGACCATGCACATAAAACTGCAGAGATACTAATGAATAAAGAAGTAGTAATGCCCCCAATGCTGTTTTCCAGTTGTTTCATCACGAACATACTGTCGGTCCTCACATGGGCAGAATGAGGTCTGAAAGAACTGGGTAGTACAAAAGAAACGTGTGTGTGTGGTATTTCAAGAGGAGAAGTGAGGAAGGGGGAAGTTCCCTCCCGTGGGCTTAGTTTCCCTGGGCTGCCATGATAAACACTCAAAACTGGGTGGCCTGAAACAGGAGACAGCCATTGTCTCTCAGTGCTGGAGACCAGAGTCTGAAATGAAGGTGTGGGCAGGCCCGTGCTCCCAAAGGCTCAAGGAAAGAGTGCTTCCTTGCCTCCTTTAGTTTCTGGTGTTTTCCAGAAGTTCTTAGTGTTCCTTGGCCTGTGTATGTGTCTCTCCAGTCTCTGCCTCTGTCATCACATGTCCAGCCTCTCCCTGTGTGTCTTCTCGTCTTGTCACAACATCTGTCCTGTTGGGTTGAAGGCCCACTCCACGATGACCTCATCACACTAGATCTGCGAGGCTCCCCTTTCCAAACATGATCACTTTCACATGTTCTGGGGGTGAAGACTTAAGCATATCTTTTTGGAGGATATTATTCAACCCATAACTCTATTTGGGCCCCACACTCTGAAAGAGAAGCCATTAGCATTATTATTACTGCTGAATCTGACACACAAAGAAACTTATTTTTTCTCTTGCTTTTATGCATTCTAATTCATTAAATTAAAGACTAAATATCTTGAAAGCAAGTTCAGAGCATTTGAGGTCCCTGAAAGCTTTTGAAGGAAGGGGACTCTAGCATGGGCAGGAAAACGGCATTCTAGGTAAGGTGAAGAGGAGACTGCCGCGGCTGGAACTGGGCCTGCAGGAGCAGGAGCAGGAGGTCAAGAGACAGGAGAGGTGGGTCTCAGCAGTGCCTGTCCCTCCAAGGGCTCTAGACAACCACGGGGAGCCTTAACTGCTTCTTGTAAAGTAGTTGCCACTGGAGAGGGGTCTTGAGAAACGAGGGGGAACCCTAAAGCCCCTTCCGCAGGGCCTGACGCACAGGAACTAACGTGTTGGAGCTAACGAGTTCGCTGTGGGCAGCATCCTGCACGGGAGAGACGTCACATGGATAAGCTGCTCTGCGAGGAAGGGATTCGAGCTCCTGGAGGACTTTTAGTTACCTTGATGGGGAGGGTGAGGATGCCATCCTATGTGCAGGATGACACAACTGGGAAGTCAGGACCTGGGGGAGCATTTCAAATAGGAGGTGAAGGAACTCTGGCAACTAGCGTGCAGTGAGAACTGAGAGAAGGGATTCAGGTGATGTGAGATTTAAACCCAGGTGACGGGGAGAATGGCAGCAGGGAGGGAAGCTGCTGGGGTCAGGGGAGTCGTGAGTTTGGTCTCGGACTTGATACATTTGAATGACAGGGAGGTGGCCATGTGCACACAGGTGAGACAGTTGAGGTTGTCAAATGCAGGGGGTGGAGTTGTCAAATGCAAGACAGTGGGGCAGACATGAGCACGAGGAAGCAGCAGGCCCTGGGTGGGAGTAGGTTCCTTGCCACATTCAGCGGGTGCTGTGACTCCAAACAGGGCTCGGATCTTACTGCCCCGAACTGTTTCTTAGGCTCTTCCCTCTCCAGCACCACACTCCAATGGCCAAGCCATTGGCACCGTGGTAACTGTCGAATCCTTGTCACCCAGAAACTTCCTTCTTTTCTTCCTTTCCGTGTACTTTCATTCTACTGTGCTCCCTGCCTTAATGACAACACCCAGTCATCTGTGCCCAAACTTCTGGTCATTCTTTAAACCTCCTGTCGAACCTGGAACACTGATTCCATTAAGAGGCCCATGTGCTTTCTCTGACCCCAGTGGCATCTCTGCGTCTGTACCTGGGTTGCATCATTCTAGCTGTGCCTTGTCCACGCCAGGCTCTTCCCCCGGGTGGTACTGCAGGCCCCCCGGGGGTCTCCCTGCTGTGGCAGAGCAGGCTCTTGGCAGATTTTCCTGCATACTTTTTATTATTTTGACTTTTCAGAGTTTCCAAAATATTTCCCACTGACTGGTTCTGCTCTTTCCGTATCCCCAAGTGCTGCTCGGTGCTGCGTTTCACAGAGCCCGCGAGGCGGACAGATACATTGTTCTGGGTGGGAATTCCTGCCGTACATGGAGAGGACAGAGTGTGAACTGCCCCTTTCCTCCATCGTTCCCCATGGATTTACGCACGCCTTGCCCAGATTCCGTGAAGAGCCCCGGTGGCCCTCCCTGCCGCCACTACCCACGTTGCCACACCAGCGTTCTTCCTAAGTCCTTCCTCCTCAGACCCTTCTCAGCTCCCTGTTCTTAGAGTCCTGGGGCCCATGAGGTCCTTCGTGTCACACAGGCTGCCTTTCCTGTGTTGGGGCTGCCCCTGCCCTGCCTGCTGGTCCTCCACCATGCCTTTACCTCTGTGGCTAACTGTCCCCCCCTCCCCTGCCGCCGGCAGTCTCCAGCTCACACATAACCTCCTCGGTGAGGTTCTCCGTCCAGACCTTCCTCGGCAGGTGTGGCTTTCCTCCTGTGCTCAGTCTCAGTGCTTGGTAAGGCTCTCTGGAATGCCGTTTATAACTGGTATGATCATGGCTTCATGAGCCTATCACATATTAGGTAAAATGCTTTTTGGAGAATAACGTATTAGCACGATGCCTGGCACATGCTACATACTCAGATTATAGAAACGCTTTTACTAATTTATGAAATTATTCAAAGGGGAGCATGTATAGAGAGGAGAGGAGAGAACTTCATCTGGGAAACATCCATAACCGGAAGGGAAGAGGAGGAGGAGGAGGAGGCACAGAAGTGAGGCACAGGAGGCTTGTGGCAGAGGGAGGCCACCATGGTTCTGTGGGGTGGAAGGAGAGGTCTCAACATCCGCAAGGTCCAGGGCAAAAAAGGTGTCCAGGAGAATAGAGATGTTGGGACGGTCACTACACTGGCTGACCTTGCAGAGAACAGCTTCATAAAATAGTAGAAACCAAAATCAAGGTGCAAACAGGGATGGAATTAGCCAGCCAGTGGGGGAGAAATATGAGAACTGTAGCCACCTAAACAAAAGAAACAAGCAAACCAAAGTATGTGGCCGTCTGAGAATAAAAGAGCATCAGGGTTGAAGGGACCATCGGGGGTCTTATCCATTGTCCCATATAACAGATGGCGGGCAAGGAGACCAGTCTCTGGAAGAGGGCAACAGGGCAAGGAGGGACCTGCCAGTGTGGAGCCCCATGGGACCCAGCCAAGGGACTGGCCACAGCCATGAAAGGACCCTGGGAATTTGGGAAGGGACACTATTAGGTATGTTATCTTGAGAAAACCAGAAGGGACCCCGCTTCTGACACTTGAGGGAGGAGATGGGGTGAAACAGTTACTTTTATCTAGGGACAGAGTAAGAGGAAATGTAGTTTAAGGTGGAAAAAAATTTGAAAAATTTTAGTGGGAATTCCCCAACTGTTTGAAAGAAAAGGCAACTTGTTCTTTACATAATTGGTTGGTGTTACCAGTAAATACCTACTACCATAGTGTAAATAGCACTTTACCAAGCATTTCAGAGATCACTTTAAAAAATACAGGGGGGAGGGGAGTCCTTATGAAGCTCGTAGTCTAAAATAAGGAAAAAATGTCAGATGAAGCCACAGTAGCAAGAGATGTGTAAATATGTTATCATGTAGGAGACACAGGGCTTAATGAGATATAGGAGTTTTCTCTAGTCTGGAAGAAATGAATCTCCACTCCAGTGTTAGTAGGGGAGAAGTTCATGGTTTTGTTGGAGGAGTTTGCAGAGATGCGGTGGCTCAAGGGACCACACATGTGAGTGATTGGCCTTGTAAGAAAGTCAAAATTTAAATGAATGATTTACGAGTTCTCTCTTTCCTGGGCTTGAGCAGAAGAGTGGTGGTCTGTGAGGACTTAGCAATTTACAGTCTCTGCAGAGACTGAACTCAGATTTGAGGGGCCAGATGAGGAAGTTCCTCTAGGATCCTGAGCACTCCTGGCTGTGGTTCTTGGACTTTATCCTGAATTTCTACCACCCGATAAGAACCTATTCACAAGTGAAATTTCTGAAACGACAGGGGTGGGAAATGTGCTCAGCACTTCCTGAATAGAAACAGACTGGGAACTTTAAGAGGAGACGTGGGTAAAGTCGGTGGCCTTCAGTGACGAGGGAAACATCAAGGAGGTGCGTGAGGAGAGTCCAGCTTCCTTAGATCATCAAAGTCTTGAAATAACGTGCTTTCTTTTCCTGGAACCTCTCTTAAGACCAGGAAACACTAACTTTTGAAAAAAGTGCATTTTTAGGACTTTTAAAGGAAATCCTTTAGGAATCTTAAAGGACTGAAAATAGACCAGAAAGACAGGGAAGAAAAGAGAGAAATTGAAAACTTTCTTGTTCCTTGGTTGAAAGCACCCTTGTGTTTTATATTGGTCATAATGCTTTTGCCTAAAATGTGGAACTAGTAGCACAGTAAACTCATGTCCAAGTGCAATTTCTCATGCATGTGTCTTGTTCTAACAATGGCTAAAAGCTTTCACCTGAAAGGAATGTCGCCTCATGTGAAAAGTAGCATATGTATTGGGTTAAAAATCCCCAAAGAGCTCCTTTTCCTCACACCGATATCCCGAGAGATTGAATTGTGAGAAGTTTTTTTTTTTTTTTTTTAATTTTTTTTTTAAGTTGTTTGTTTGGAATACAGGGAAAAAATTAAAATACTACTAATGAAAGGGTTGGGTTTTTTGGTTGTTTTGTTTTTTAATGATTTGTTATTCATCGTGGGTGGGTCTGAATGATGAAGAATCACCTTAAAAGAAATCTTGAGTGACATTTTGGCTTCAAAGAGTTGTTACTTTGTTAGTTAGCTTTAGCCCATGTCAAAATAATAATAAAACAAATTAAAACTGCAAGTAGCCAGTGACGCCACCCAGTAAAAGTGTCACACTCTGCCCTTGGGTCATCCTGAGCAGACCCAGATTTATTCCTTGTGGGAATGACAGGGATTGGTATTCTTGCTTTCTCCCAGTCATTTAAGATCTGATTTAAAAAATAAAGACTATAAATCTAACTTGGAAAGAGAGTGCAATTTTATCGGTTTAATTTATTTTATCTTTGCTTTCAGTTAGCACTACTAGAAAGCAAAACATTTATAGATTGAATGTCAGTTTACATGTCAAAGAAAACTTACTCATCGGAAATATCAGCACCACTTACAGACTAGAATAACTCTGCTTCAGCCCTCGTGGGTGTTGCTACAAAGGCAGTTCAGGTTTAAATGAGAGTCACTCTAATTTCACCTTTGGTGTCTCTTCTGGGTAACCACAGATTAGCCATCACTTCTCTTTGATGGATCAGCCAACCAATGGACCATAGGTCAATGTCAAGATTTTGTAATCTTAACATTTTTATGACACAAATTTTAAAATCATCTTACATGTGGAAAATAGACAATTGCCATTAAAAGCTAAACCTTGAATTTTACTCTATGTAAATTTTTACCCCAATAAAAATATGAATAAGCCTTCCCTTTCTAGGTCCTCTCCTCCTTCCGTTGTAATATGAGCACCCAACTCCCTGCTTGCTTCACTTTGTGTCCAGAACGCACGTGAGGGAGCCCTCCATGTCCCTCCTCCCCATTGTTTAATGACAAGTGAATCAGAGTAAATTCAAACCTCACGAAAGGAAGTCTATGGTGACTTCATTATTCTCAAAAGACAGAAAGCTTCAAAACAATTTTTTTTTTTTACTGTTTATTATGGAAACTTTCAAACTTACACAAATGTAGGGAGAAGAGTCAGAAGAACTCCATCTCTGTATCTATAGGGCAAAGCGTTAATCCACATTCCTTTTGTTTCATATGGTTTAACCCAGTTCTTTCAAATAACAGAACACTCTTAACATTCCAAGTCCCACTTCCCAGAGGACAGGTTAATAATAAATCTGCATGAGAGAACCAAGGAAAAGACCCACTTACCTCTGCCCCTTATGTGGGCTGGGCCCAGAAGAGAGTGCAACTGTGGAAAGACCAAGAACAGCATATGTTGCCAACTTAGCTACACAGAAGAGGCAGATGTGTCAAACACCCTGGATTTCAAGTCAGTGAGAAGTAGTTGGAAAGCTCTTTAAAAGGGGTAAGGCGCGACAAAGTACGTACGAGTGTGTGCCTCTGGAGTCCCTCTGCTGTGGCAGTGCTTCCAGAGAGTGTGACCAGCTGCTGGTGATTGATTGACTTGCAAGTGGATTTTTCCAAATTCCACGTAACTGAGATTTTGATAAGGATGGAGAAGGGTTTGAAACTGTATTCTCCGGTGGAAACCTGCAGGACAGTATTCTGAGCTAGGAACTGAAGACAACTGTGCTTGCTTAGACAGCCCTCTGGGAAGGGGCACCAAAGTCACAGCACTCAGGTGATTCAGTGGGCAGGCAGAGGCAAGTTCAGGACCCCAGAATGGCTTCTGGTCACAGGCGATACCAAGTCTCAAAGCCTCCTGTCAAACGCCTTATACACTGACAGCATTATTGTTGTTGTCTTTTTTATCACTGAAATAGTACTTCTCTCTGCCAATGAAGATTTCCTTTAGTAAATGACTTTTTAACTACTTTATAATTAAAATGAACTTTTGTTTCATTTATTCATCATTAAAAGGCATGTATCTGCCATCACTTCATGTTCATTTAATTGGCAAAGAAATGTAGGAGAAAACTGGATTTTTAATAAAACTACACATAATGTCTTACTGCTGTGGTTTTACAAGTTAGGGAGGGACTTGCTCTGAGTTACGTTTACAGATGTTATGGAAATGGCCTTGACTATTACACTCTTTTGTGTTCGTTTTTTCAAACCAACAGAAAAGTCTAGGACTGTCACAGGTGCCATTTAAGAGGCAAATTAGCAACCAAGTCCTTTTCCTCCTCCTAAAGAGGTCATTTGCCTGTAAAATCCTTCACACTTTTTCTCTAATTATTTTCATTTTTCAAACAAATCAAATTATCCTATAACCTCCTCGCCTTTAAAGAATGTGGTGTACCCTCATTGCTCTTGAAAAGCTTATTTAGTCATTTACATTTTTCTTCTGGAAAGTGTCATCCTTTGTTCCCATCAACACAAAGTACTCAAAGTCAGGAACTGTGTAGCTCTCCAGCAAGTTGATTTAGATGGTATTTACAGTCAGGTTTAATTGGGAAGAAGGAGTTATCTTTTCAGTAATGGTGCCAGTTAACACAGCAGAGCTAAGAGATGAGGAATGATTTTGCAGAATCAACAGTTTAACTCTTCCAGTTGGGTTTTGTTTTATACTTTTGACCTAGGGTTGGACATTCCATTCGATTATATTGTATCTTTCTCAGGGATAACCTAAAAGTTGTGCGTGGGGGGGGACAGGGAGCATAAAATGTCCAATTTGAAGATTTTAAATAATGAAGCCGAACTTAAAAGAAAGTTCTCCCCAGTTGTATTTACTGAGTAGTCATGGTCATTTTCACATGGTCCTTTGTCAAGTTCTGAGGTTAGACTGGATAGCACAATAATTTTTTAAAATATAAAACCAGAAACAGCTGCTGATATAAACTATCATTTTCCTTTCATGTAGTACACTTTAACTTTTTTGGAAATGGAATACTTTTCAGTTTTTTAAACTGATTTTCGAGTAGATGATAAAAGTAATTTCTGGACATAACTACTTTCTGTGATTAACCCTGAAAGGGTAGTATTTTACATTTTTTAACTATAAGCAAAGTTTAAGTGCTGCTTTTATGAAAAGCAAATGTAAATTGAATTCTATTTTGATGCTGTTGATAAAATATGGTAAAAACTCAATAGTCTCTCAACATACAGAGTGTAGAGAAAGGCTCAGATCTGATTTTGTTACCCTGTCCTCTTTGAAATTTTCTTTCAGTTAGATTTTGCTCCTACTAACTTCTCAGTCACCTGCCGCCCACCTGAATTCTTGGCAGCTTCCCTGGTGGGGCCTTCTCCTCCCCTGCCCGTGGTGAAGTGTGGCTGTCCTCCACAGGGCAGGTTTAGGCCTCCTGCTCATTCGCCTACTTCCTAAGGAAGCACCATCTGCACCTCACCTCTGAGAGCCCTCTGCCCTGTTCAGACCCACCTTTGCTGTGCCACAGCTAGATGGGTCCTCGGGCCAGCTCAGGCTGCTTAGCAGAACCCCACAGACTGTGAGCTAGAAAGAGCACAGATGGATCACTCACAGTTCTGGGGACTGGGATTTCCAGGATAGGGCAGTGGCAGACTGGCATCTGATGAGGATTGGATTCCTGGCTCACAGGTGGCTGCCTTTGGCTGTGTTCGCACATGATGTGGTAGGAGAGGCCAGGGACCTCTCGGGCCTGTCTTCTAAGGGCACTGGTCCCATTCATGAGGGCTCTGCCTCCCAAAGGCCTCACCTCCTAATGCCCTTACCCAGGGCTTAGGACTTCAGCATATGGATTCAGGGGATATAAATATTCAGACCACAGCAGGGGATCCTCCTTGAAGTCCTACAGCCGCCTTAAACCCAACACAGTGCTGCCCCCGACATTCTGATGTACTCTATTCTTGCTACCCTCAGGTCTTTTAGGATAAAGCCTCCTGATAAGAAAGAGTTCCTCTGCCCCCTGATCCCTTGGTCAAGATTCTGCCACATCTGTCCACTTCTCTGCACTACTGCCCTTGCTCAGGCCTCTTTGTATGTGTCCTTCTCTTTTGCAGCAGCCTCATTTTTTAATCCCTTGACTTGGCTGGACAGAATTAATTCCTCAAAATTCAAGGGAAGAACACAACTGGATGTGAAAACACCAAATGCTGCTATAGAGTAAGGGGGAATTAGCTGCTGGCTTTGGCACTTGGGAGGTGACAGTGAAGTCAGGCTCAGTGGAGCCAAGGGGGCCAGAGGCAGGTATGAAGGGGGACTGAGGAAATGGGAGCAGGACGTGGGACTCTGAACGTGGGCACCCTCAGGGGCCTGAAGTGAAAGAGAAGAAAGACACAGCTAGGAAGGAGGGAGGGAGATGTGCATATCCTTTACTTTTTTCTGTGATATTTAAAAAAAAAAAAAAAATTTCTTTTAAAATACATTTTATAGTAGCAGAAAATACAACATTATTACAACCAGTATCACAAGCGTATATATACAGAGATAGCTACAGGTTAATAGAAGAGGTGTTTGCATGTTCTATACTTCAAGACATATCATTACCTTTAGTTCATGTGCCAAATGAAGGGCAGCTGGAAGCTCTGATGATTGAAGGACTTGTCCTCAGGGAGGAGAGGGCGAATGTTGAAGAGTCCCTTCCACAAGCAGGGATGGAGTCACACGTATGCCAAGCATCACACAGGCATGGCACCAGGCCTTGCAGAGATGGCAAGGAGAGAGCCCTGAGAACCAGTTACCTGCAGACGATGTGAATCAGTTCTCAACACCAAGTGGTTAAGAGCCCAGAGGAGTCCTTGCTTGCTAGTCCTCTAGCATAAGTCAGAGGGATGAGGCCACTGAACCGAGTAGGTGGGACAAGGGCTTCCGGGCAAAGAAAAAAGAGGTACAGAGTGAGGTTGAGGCAGCAGTGAGGATGAAGAATTTGAAGTCAGAGAAAAGTTAAAATCCCTGTTCAGTGTGGCCTTACTCCTGGCCACACTGGATAGGAGCAAGCTGCATAACCACACTGAACCTCAGAGATCTCCTCTCATGCACCATAAACCTGCTGCACAGGCTTATGGTGAAGTTAAAAGTGAAATCCACCTGTCTCCTGTTGTTACTGATAGTGACAAGAGCATCGGGCCACACACTAGCACACGGAGTCTTCAGCCAGGTCCTCGATGGCGTCCTGAGGAACTCGAGCTACATCTCGGTGGTGCTAGAGAGTGGCTTATGCATTTCAGTGGGGGAATAACATGATCAGATTTAGGTTTAAGAAGATCACTCTGACAGCAGTGTGAGGATGGATTAGGGAGCAGGAAGGAGCAGGGGCAGAGAAGCAGATGCATGAATATTCTTCCCAATGCAGTAATCATTACTCTCTCCATTTATGCCCGAAAGGAAGCTAAAATCCTATTTACTGGTCGCTATCAAAAGCAAAAGAATGCCGCTTGATCAACAGGCACAGGAACAATTGCATTCAGCCTTTTGGAAACAGACCACAATAACAGAATTAGAGACAATTAAAGAATTTAAGAGATTTCTAAGCTCATTCTTAGACTTAGTCAAATTGTAGATTTATAATCAAGTTTAATATCAAAGAGACCCTAAAGCACTTGAGCTCATTCTCAAACCATCTGAATTTTTAAATCAGAAGTTCTTAGCCTGAGGTCTATCCATGCATGGGCTTCAGGCAATCTATGAACTCCCTAAAAATCAGAGACAAATCATAAGCATATATTTCTCTCCCCTTTTGGGGAGTGACCGCATAGCCTCCATCAGATGCTCAGAGGGCTCTAGAACCCCTAAAGGTGAAGCACCACTGTCTGTGTTCATATGCAAGAAGAGACTGACCTTGCACTCAAGGGACTTTTAATGGGCCCTCCAACATGTTGCCTGAACTCTGGGCTTTTCCACCCAGGGTCTCCACATGGCTGTGTAACAGGCATTTCAGGCTCATATGCAGGCTGAGCACCAGCATTTCTCCCTCCTGCCCCATCTCTGTAAATGCCAACTGCAGTCTTCTAACTACTCGGGCAGATTTTGGGGGGCCCTCTTTTTTCTCATGATTTGCATCTACTTCCTTGGGGCCACCATCTCTATCCTCAGAATATATCTGGAATCCAACTCTTCCCTTACCAGCTGCTCGCACCTCCATCTAATTCTCCCGCATCCCTTTCCTAGTGGATTGCGGCGGCCTCTGACCTGCCTCCGTGCTCTGCCTCATCCTCTCCAGTCTACCAAAGCAGTGCCTGCCCACAGCCCTGCAGGAGCTTCCCATCTGCCTCTGAGCAAAACCCAAAGCCCTTAACTGATCTGTGCTACACCATGTGGCCGGATGACTTGAGCCCTGTCATGTCCCTGACCTTATTGCTCCATCTCCTCACTGGCTTCTGTGGCTTCCTCGAGGTCTTGACCCAGCCAAGTCTGCCGCCTAGAAGGTTGTCCTGTGGGTATCTCTGTGGCTTGTCCTCTCTCCTCCTGCAGGTCTGTGCATGGATAGACCTCAGGCTAAGAACTTCTAATTTAAGATGGTTCGAGAATGAGCTTCCATTATGATGGAAGCATTATGAATGGGGGGATTTTTTTTTTTTTTTGGTCTGTTTTCTTTCAGTTCTATATCTATAGTACTTATTGTAATTTTGACATAAAGCAGGAACTCAATAATATTGACTACATGGATTTTATTTTGAGAATTTACTTGACATCTTTGTGTTATCATCCCGTGTTCTGCTTACTGGAACTCTCCATGTGTGATTTCTATAGTTATGTGGGATTATTTGAATGGATCCTGTTTCTTTTCTAGTTATCTCATTACTTAAAATGGCAAATTGATACAATGATAATTATTGATCTTTGTGACTCCTAAATTCCCCATATTAACCTGAATTATGTTTCCAATTGGGCAACTGAAAGTTTATACCTGTCCAGTCATTGTAGTTTCTTCAAATTCCCTACCATTCTAACTTCCTAAAGAGATTTCTTTAATACAATAATTTAATAATTTTATAATTTTGAGAAATGCTATGTTGATCAGGTATTAAGATTCCTCTGTTTCAATACCTTTCAGAATATAAGTATACTTGCAGGTGTACTAGAAAGTCTACTTTACTTTATTATTTTTGGTAGTACTGGAGATAAAACCCAGGTCTCTCACATGCTAGACAAGTGTTTTGTCACTGAGCCACATCCCCAGCCCCTAGGAGGGCTATTTTAATTAGAAATAGCTTAATGCTTTACTATATGGTTGTGGTTCTGTACTGACAAATAAGAGACATTTTTATAATGTGAATTGATATCTGCTAATTTGTCTGTTTCATAAGTTTGGAATTTTTCATACTAGGTATTCTTTTTTTTTTTTAAGTGGGAAAAATGTATTTCTACTGCTTTAGGGCAATATGGTGAAGTTATCATTAATAGGATATTACTGTAGCCACAAAGAAATCATTTAGATTACCTAACATTAGGTTTTACACTCGCATAACAATTTTTAAACAGTAAAGTCTTTTCTAAGCTTATTTCTATATGTAAGGTTTTTACAATAGTTGACACAAAATATCACAATATTTTCTAGACAAATATTGTTCAGTGAAGCAATGTGAAATTGCTAGCATTTCAAAAATCACATTATCCACTTGCTTGACTAACTTAAAAGTATTAACTACCTACTGTTTGCCCAAAAAGGTTGTTTAACATTTACGTATTGTTCTACATACTAGGTATTCTTAACACAGAATGCACCTGCACCTAACATACAACAGCCTGATTTTGTTTGCCTGAACTCCATGGAACAACAGTAATAAACTAGAGATCTAAGGCCTTTTTAATGCCAATTCATGTGGTAAAACTATTTTTCCCAAGTATGCTAATTTTTTAAATTGCTATGTTTGTTTTACACCATTTCAGGTTTTACAAGATGAACTAGAAAACCGCTCTAATCAGGTGCGATGTGCAGAGAAGAAGTTACAGCACAAAGAACTGGAGTCACAAGAACAGGTGTGCGCTCCTTTCCCCTTCGGCTTGTTTGTTTGTTTGTTTACTTTCTCTGGGTCAGGGAGCTCATGTAGGCCCCGGGTCAACTAGGGTTCTTTACAAGTAACAGAACACCCTCTACGGTTGGCACAAACATTAAAGGAACGTAATATCTTGTAGAACAGGAGGTCTGAGGCCGGGCAGACTCTGGCTCTGCATCTCTGGCGTTCTCTTGGCTCTCCTGTGCTGGTTTCATGGTAAAAGTGACTCAGGATGGCCACAGGGATGGCAGGCATCTTGCCCAGATCTGTACTCTCCAGAGGCAGAAAGGAATGGACAGTTTCTGGGATCTCCTCCTGAAAAGTAAGGAAATCGTTCCTAGAACCATGTTCCCTCACCTCACTTCACATCTCATTGGCCAGAGCAGGTCACATGCTCAACCTGGCATGCCCAGTCCTTAGCAAGAAGACCAGTAGCACCAAAATCAGCCTAGACCAATCAGGATCTGCCTGCTGGTGATGGAATTAGGCAAGAAAGGAAAACCAGAAAAAAAGAAGGGAAATGGATATAGTTACATAGCCAATGGTGACTACAGTGTTGTTGCTTTTAAATAAATGGATGTTATTTTACTTAGAAGCATAAATCATGTTTTCTTTTGAATTTAAGATTTCTCTCTCCTCTTTCTTCCCATTCTGTTTATAAAACATAAACCAGAATAATCTAGCCATGACAATAGCTAATGACCTCTTTTATTTTCAACTGACAGGATTATTTTTACCCAACTCTTTTGGATATAATGGATTATAAAATTAAGTGCTAATTTTCACAATTTTAAGTAAGAAGTCAGCAATATATCAATAGAGACTATGAGTCTTTTTTGGGGGGGTGGGTACCAGGGATTGAACTCAGGGGCACTCAACCACTGAGCCACATCCCCAGCCCTATTTTGTATTTTATTTAGAGACAGAGTCTCACTGAGTTGCTCAGCACCTTACTAAGTTGCTAAGGCGGGCTTTGAACTTGTAATTAATGTGTGCTCCTCCTGCCTCAGCCTCCCAAGCTACTGGGATTACAGGTGTGTACCACCATGCCCAAGAAGAACATGAGTCTTGATGAGACTTTATAAACACATTGTCTTCAGCCTTTGAGTGTAGCATTGCTAACCTGCTTCTGAGTGCCACTGAGCCACTATGTACAGAACCTCCCATAGGTTTTCTTATGGTAAAAGTCAGTACAAGAATATTAAGTTAGAGGCTAATAGAGAACTCTTTTGATCTTTGGAGATGTTTATAAACAGGATCCCACAATAGGGGACTGTACCAAATGGCAGAATTAAGCCCCTGAGTATTAATATTTAATATTTGCACTTGGCAAATACTTTCTCCTTCTCTATAGCTTCTTTTCATTTTTTTTAACAGGTTCATAGACCAAAAATTTTTAATTTTGATGTAGTTTGATTTATCAGATTTTCCTTTTTTGGTACATGTTTTTGATATCAAATCAAAAAATTTTTTTACCTAACCCTAGGGTTCAGATTTTCTCCTTTTTTCTAAAAGCTTTATAGTTTTATGATTTACTTTTAAGTGTGATACATTGTGAGTTAATTTTTGTATAAAGATATGAGACTTTTAAAAAACTCAGTTGACTTGACTTCCTACTCTTTAATGTATACCCCATGCAATATATCATATATATAGAATGTGTGTATGATTTGCATAAGTACCTATATGTACATATACATATATGTATTATGTAGTGTTTATGTCATATGTCATACAGTCAATAGGATGACAGAATGAAAATACTGGAATGAAAAATTAATTATACTTTATTAAATGCCTATAAGATGACAGACACTGTAAAAGAAATGTTACACGTTAGCTCATTGAATGCTCACAGTAACCATTACTATCCCCATTTTATAGATGACACACTAAAACCCAGAGTGGTTGCTTAACTTACCCAAAACCACACAGCTAAGAAGAAATACTAGAGGTTTATCAGACCCAAGTTTATCTGAATTTCAAATCTTTGCTTCTTTCATGACAATTTTGAACTACATTTCTAGTTAATAATTTTTTTAAAAAACTGGTGGCAGTGATAGTGAAAGTGAGTTTATTAAAGTTTTCAGGAAAACAAACATTGTTCTGAATGCCCGCAGCAGAGGCAAATGCTGTTGACCTTGCATGGGCAAAGCAAAGCAAGGCAAGGGAAATGGACACAAGCAGACCAGCTCCTTAGGCAGGAGTGCGGTGGTGTCCGGTCAGAGCTGCCGGGTCTCTTGTCGCTGGAGGTCAGCTAAGTGCCATCCTCGGTCAAGGACACTTGTGACTACAGGGAGAAAAGACAAGCTTCTTCAAAGCAGGAAACCGTGCTCCCTGGAGGACAGGGGCTTCTCCTGCCGGTGGTCAAATATGACTTAAGGTAAAACTTTGTTGACATCACTTTAATTCATGGCAAAACTTCACACAGAAAATTCCATAATATATTGAGAGTAGGGAAATTAAGAAATCCCAAATGAACAATAGGGAAGGATTCAGGAACTACTTTCAGTCTTTTTTTATTGACTTCTTTTTGATCATCAAAGTTGCTTTCATCTTTGTAGTGACAATAGCTTTTTAGAATACTTCTTACACTAATTCCTGATATCTTCTAGAAGACTATAGTTTACCAAAGAAATGTCAGGAAATACCCATGGGTAAAGCTGAGTATTTCATAATCTTCACAACTATGAGATGTTGGGTTCTTTCCACAAGGTCCTAGGGTGTAACTCGGAAAGAAATGTCAATTGTTTCAACAAAACTGAGCAGCATATAATAGGCACTTAATAAATACTATTTATCTGTAGTGAATTTAATATTTTATTTTGCCTAAATTTGATCCACGTTCCTCTTTCAATTTGTGACACTAATAGAAGTGAAAAATAATTAGAACTATTGTCATGGACACTTTTTAGGGTCTACTTACATATGAAGTTACTTAGGATATTAAAATGTTGACATTCTGTTCTGACTTTCTTTTTCTTTCTTTTTCTGTCATCCTTCAAAGCAATTGCAGTCACAGTAGCCAGCCTCACATTAGCCAATCAGACAACTGAAAAGGGTGCAGAACAGCCACTTAGAACATTCTTCATTTTCTTTTTAACCAAATATTATTATCCTGATACTAGTTGCACAAAGCCTCAAAATTGAAACTGGCAGAATTACAAAGGACAATTTCCTAGGCTGCTTTTTTTAACTTGCCTGCTTTAAAAAAAAAAAAAAAGTTTGAACTGTTTCTGGTTTTCATTTAAGAAAAATTCCTGTGTTTTGATTCTACAAAAACAAAAAATGAATGAGGCATTTTAAAAGTTATGTTTTTAATTAAAAACAAAAGACTGCTTCCCATCAGGTCTTGATGGGTGGCATCCCTGCTGCCCACCGCTCGCCTGGGTGCCTCCACTTTCCTGTCTCCTCACTTGGAAGGTCAGAGCCAGCAGAGCAGGCCTGTTCACTGCGGGTCCAGAGGAAGCGCTGACCCTGATACACATCCAAGAGAAATGGAGTTAGAAAATGCTAATTTTCTAAGTTAGTCTTGCCAAAACATGATCTTTCCTTTAATCTATAAATAGCAAAGTAATTAAAATCACCATTATTTTTATCCATACCAAGAGTAAATAATTTCTAATTCCAGATAAGATCTGAGCAGGAATCCCATAATTTCAGCAGAGATCCAATCAGACTTCCTGATGGTGCGGGAAATGGAGCCATCAGGAAAGGAAGTGACTTCCCCACTGCACAGCACAGTGTGGCTAACCCAGGGCAGGACTGCACATGCTCTGTTCCCTCCCAGGGTGGTTTTTTCCATCATATTAAAATGATGTAAAATGAGTGGGTGCCATTTACCACCCGGGCTCAGGTTAGGCTAGAATATTGTGGGCAAAACTAAAACTCCCTTTGTGAGCAAATGATGTCTTTAATTTGGTCTGATCCATTATAGAAAAGAGAAGGAAAGCATGATCTTTACTTGGTGTTCTTGACACAGTGGAAAGCATGTGTTCATCATAAAGGCACCGAACAGACTAAGATGATAGAACATGGGTATACACATTAAAAAACCCTGCTTCAATCTGACTCTTTTAAATTCTGAGATTATGAATAGATTTCATATTGACTGGATATCATATTGATTTGCCATAACCAATGGCTAAGAGCAGTGCATTTATAAAAGATTTCATTAAGACTCATGGTCTCTAGTAATATCATTGTTGACATTTTACTTTTTTCACATTTCATTACACTGATTACTCTGTTTCCCATAAATCATTTTAAACAAATTAGTGAAAAACATCATTTGGAAACATCCTAATAAATAGCTTGCAATGCTGAGTATTCCATGGGAGAGTCAATGTTTGTTTTACCCAACATTGTCTTATTTTGAGAGGCATTTTGTGCTTGGCAGCGGTGGGTACTGAGGAGAAACAAGATGAAGTCAGAGATCCTGCCATCGAGAGCTCTCAGTCCAGCAGAGCTAAGGAGGCAGTCCTAAACGTAGACTCCAGGCATGGAATCTTTAACGTCAGTTCTTTTTCTTCTAAATGGCCCAGAGTCTCAGAGTCACAAGATATGGAAAGAACTGCCCTTGGTGCCACCTTCTGCCTGCCTGGGTCCTGGAAAAGGTTTGGCTCCCCGACTACAGGCAGAGCTGGGTGCTGGTGGACGTGGAGCAAGAGTCTATGGTAGGGCTGGGGAGAGAGCTCAGTTGGTAGAGTGCTTGCCTTGCGTGCACAAGGCCCTGGGTTCAATCCCCAGTACCAAAAAAAAAAAAAAAAAAAAAGAGTCTATGGTACATGAGACCAGTTCTTTTCAAGGCTGGTCAGGAGAGGGTCAGCACTTCTGCCATGTCCTCTTAAAAGCTCCTGGGTTCCCACCTCATCCCACTGCTTTGAGCTGCCCCTGGTGGGACTCTCTGATTTTGTGGCCAGCAATTTTTGCAGCCCGCTGGTTAAGTTCTGAATATTGTCTGGTGAGTCCAAGCATTAAAGGTCTAGACTGTACAGGCACAAGTAACCCATAAATTATTCTAAAATATATAGCTAAAGGCCAGTCACACCTCAATCACATTTCAGTCAGAGCTTTGCAGCAGCCAACTTTCTATTTAGGTTCTAAACACATTGGTAAATTTAGGAGAGAATCTAGTGACCACAGATAGTTTCAGTGGTCATTGTGTGCTTAGGCTTGCGGAAGAGGGTAGAGGTTGTCCCACAGACCCCCACCAAGACTTCATGAACTGATGTGATCCAGTGGGGAAAGCACTATGGTTCAGAATCTACCCTTGTCACTACCAATCATGTGATCTTCAGTAGGTCACTTAGTCTTGCTGGATATCAGGTTCCAAATCAGTAAAATATTAGCAATAGTACCTTCCTGCAGGCTCTTAGGAGCAGCAAAACAAGATATGTGTAAAAATACTTCAAAAACTATAAAACATGCAGCTGCAATGTGTATAATTACAGTTATTCATGGCAGAGAAAGAGACCTTTGCTGACCATTAACGAGAGAAAGGACATTCCAGTTAGGGAACAGAACGAGGGGAGACATGAAGCAGAACTTGCTTAGAAGTGTTCAGGGAATATTGAGTAATATCTTGGCCAGAGGGTAATATCTGTGAAGAGGAAAACAAGACCAGAAAGTTAGTTTCATTCATTTTGTCCACTAAAAGAATGCTTTGTTATTGAGGCCTGCTCTTCACTAAGCACTGTGGTATGTGTTAGGACAATCCGTGGCCAATCTTGGATGCAGTGCCAAGGAGTTCAATCACTCGCCAGAAAGCCGTTGTCAGCAGTTGAGGATTTCTCTCCTTCCTGGGGAGTGCTGCTTTACAAAGATTAATCAGCAGCCAGCAGATAAGATGAATAAGAATTGAAAAGAAACCCCTTCAGAGGTTATTGACATCACTAGTCACAGGAGAAATATGGAAGCCCTGAACTGGATGTTGTTAAAGGGAGTAGAAAGAAAGGGGTAGATGTGAAGACTTACTTAAAAGGAAAATTCATGCCAGGTGACGTGGTGCATTCTTGTAATCCCAGGGGTTTAGGAGGCTGAGGCAGGAGTATCGCAAGTTCAAAGCCAGCCTCAGCAACTTAGCCAAGGCCTAGGTAACTCAGCAAGATCCTGTCAAAAAAAGAGGCAGGATGGGGGCGGTGGATGTGCCTGGGGATGTGACTCAGTGGCTAAGCATCCCTGGGTTCAACCCCCAGTACCAAAAAAAAAAAAAAAGGAAAATTCACAGAACAGAAATTTACAGGGCACAAGAGAAGAATATGTCAAAAAATAATACTGTGTCTTTGAGTTGATAAACTGGCGCATGATGAACAACAGTACTATTATTTCTTGGATGTTGCATCTGAGGTGCTTGCAGGATATTCGTTTGGGGGCATGTAGTTGAAACTCTGAATCTAAATGTAAGAAAGAGCCCTGGGAATGTAAAGACGTGAGAGTCATCTTTCTGGGGCTGCAGCAGAAGCCCACAGTATGTGGATGAGGTTGACAAGGAAGAACAGAGGGAGAGCGGAGAGGGCGTGAGCCACCAGACCCATGGCACGGCCAGTTCGAAGGACCAGAGGGAGTAGAGGAGGAGACAAAGAGGATTTCAAAGGTATAGGCAGGAAGATAAGCTGGTGATGGCTGGGAAAGCCAGAAAGGTTTCCTGCTAGACTCGATGCCTCTTAGGGCGAGGACTCCGTGCTCCTCACGCTTTTGCCGCACTTGTTGAGTTGAATTTCTCCAGAAAGCTTGTGCTGTCCCCAGCCCTGTCCTTGCATGGCCCTGCCACTTGTATCCTTTTGTCACTGTGCTTCTGTAGTGCTTCCTGCTACCCTCCATGGATGGCTTTCCCACCAGAGTCCTCCAGTAGCTGGCGTGCTCTGAGGGGGCCATGCACCTGTGGATCAGCATCGGGCCAGAGAAGGATGGACGGGAGGAGCAGGGAAGAGGAAAAATTAACAGCATCACGTGCTACAGGGAGTGAGAGGATGAGGAGTTCAAAAGCCACTGGGCCTGGGCGGTGAAGCGGGCCCTTGGTAGAGTGCCTCCCAGACCAACTCCAACAGTTCCTCACACACATTCCTGCTGAGGCTTCTGTGAAAACTCGCGTGGTAGTTATTCTTCATCATGTTCATCGGGGTGCTCATGTCTCCTGGCAGGAGGGCTTCCCTGTGGCCCTGGGCTCTCCCCTGGACAGTAGAGCTCCAAAAGGGTTTTAGAAGAGGGAGAAAGCGAGGTGCCTGCTCCTGCCGTGCAGCCCAACTTCCCGCGGCCTCGAGAGCAGGGCAGAGTTCCCTGCCTGGTCTCCAGCACAGTGCGTTCTCTACTGTATTTTCTCCATGGATAGCTGAGCACTCTGCCGATTCCTTCCTAGGTTCCTAGGTATTAAAAATAAATTCATCCCTTTTGTGTAAGTAGCTTTCAGATAACGCTGGACATTGCCAGACGTGCTTAGATCTAACTGCCTGTTACCCTGTTACAGTCAGTATCGTTTGTATTCCCAGTTTACTGGCCGCCCACAATGCCAGTGATCTATCCGGGAGCAACATGGGTATCAGGAGAACCAAAATCGATATATTTAAAGCTTCCACTGACTAGCACTGCTTATCTTTAAACCACCTCAGTCATCATCAAGGGTGACCAGCAAATCTATGGAGTCACAGACGCCTTAAAGAAGATGATGCTGTGGAGACAGAAAATCAATTAAGCAATAATCATGACAATTGTTAAAAGGAAGAACTGGTCTTCTACAGATCTCCAAGCCTTTAATTTCTGTTTTCCATAATGGATTTTAAAACTTCACAGTGTTGGCTGCTGTGGGCTAACTCATCTGTAGTGAAATCTATTTAAAAGTACTAACAACGCAAAACTATGCTTTATCCCAAAGCACATTATGAAAACAGGAATAATAATTGCAACAGAAGTATAATTCAAAGACTTTTATTGACTTTTCATGTTTAATGGTTATTATTCTGGCTTGTTTCAAGCAATTTTAATAACCACAGTTTATTTACAAAATTCAGACTAATTCTTTTGTTCCCATGCCAACAAAATACATTTGTTCCCGGACAGCTGGTATGATGCATCGTTATAAGACTCAGTTGTTACGAGGGATAGAACCACATTTAGTTTTGGCCACAATTTGTTCTCAATGAGGGTTTGAATACTTGCCTGTTTTCAGAAAAAACACGTAAGCTACAATGTCAGGGACAATATATTTTCATTAAAATACAATCTCATCAACATGTTCCTTTTAAATCAGTTGTTCTAGTAGATTTTAGAGGCAGAGCAAGTCGAATACTTGTCCCCAAAAGCCTCACTAGAAGTCCTGCATGATGCATGCCACCATTTTTAAGGAAAACTAAAAGCATTCTTCTGGGCAAGTGTGCCGATGCCCCAGGCTTTCTTGAGACTCCTTGGTTTTTATCACACTGGGTTAGCTGTGCTGGGGTGGAGGTGGGGTGCTGTGCGCTGGCTGCAGGGCTTTAATCCTGGGCTTTGCTGACCAATCAGATCCAGGGTCAGCCCCACAGCCACCGCATCACCGCAGCTGTTTCTCCAGAAAGCATTTTCTGCATTGTTGAAGTGGCTCTCCGTTGTCACAGTGAATACTAAGGGACCAAGAAGACCGGGGGAGAGCACCAGGATTGCACCGGGCTCCAACCCGGAACTGGAAGGTTCCAAGCCTGCCGGCCCAGGGCTGGCTCTCAGCTTTTCTTCCTATTGTGAGGTCATGTGATAGGATCACCTCATTTCTTTTGGTTTTATTTTTAAAGATAGTTTGGGCTTCTATATTAGTCTTTTTAAAATTATTTTTCAGTCCCCAAGTGATTTAATCCAAATGGTTTACTCCAAACCAGTGAATTACAGAGACTCTTAAAAATGAAGGAAAAGCAAAAACTTAAGACCCCCTCTTAAAATGGATGAGCAAAAAGAATTATCAAGCATTAACTTGGGTAATGGAACCGAGTCTCTCAGGAAGATGAAAAGGAGACTCAATCCCTGAGGAGTATCTTATCAAGGCTTATTTTCCTGGCACTACTAAGCACCAAGTTCATAGAATTGAGTGAACAGCAAGAAAAAGGAAGTGAAAGAAGAGATAAACGCAGAGATGGCAAGAGAGTGTGGGGCGAGGCAGCGTGGTGACGAGAGAGACGTCCGATGGCTGATTACTGTGCTTGTCATGTGCAGAGGAGGGCCTCGAGCATTCTAAGACGCCACTTGCTTGCAGTTTCTTTTTTACTAAGTTCTGACAGAAAAGGCCATTTGGAACTAGAAGTCATTAAAACTGATTATTGGCAAGCACATAATAGAGAAGAGGTATTTTAGAGACCAAGACATAAATCAGTTCAATTCAATACGTGGAAAGAAAGGTGTTCTTTTTTAAATATAGTGAACAATTCAGAAATTTAAAAGGCCGTTTGAATATATTTTCTATATAGGTTACTTGTTCAGTTTCTATAAAGAATTCGAAAACATAGTTCTAGTAGGAAAAAATATTATTAAAAAAGTTCAAATGTAAAGGGTGACTTATTAGGTTAAATGAAATAACTAGCACTAGTGAAGAATATAGTACACTTGGCATTATTAAAAATTTTAAGGTGAGCCTATTTTGAATCAGGCAACCTAACACTTACTCAACTCTCTGTGTAGACATGATATAGAAAACTTGATTTTCCATCCTCTAGAAGCTTCTGCTACAATGAGAAAACATAGTTGAAAGATCATTTTTGGCTTTGTGGATGTGATTGGCACTCAAGCTGTTTCAGAAAGGGTGAGGAGACATGGAGTAGAGAGCACTCTGACAGGATGTTAAGGGAGGAAGGAATTTGCCACACAGTGGTGCTGGCCCTGAGAAACTTTCCTAGAGGGCTCTTCCCAGTGCAGGTGAGTCGCCAGGTACAGTGGAAAGGATGCAAGGTCATGCTCTGCAGGCTTGCAGCTTGTCCTGCTGCTTACAGAAGCAACAGCAAGGGCCAGGGCTCCAGGCTGGCACCCCAGGTGGAAACAGCCGCAACCTAACTTACTGTTCTACCCTTTGGCTTTCGTTTTCATTTGAATGAATGCCTCTGCAGAAAGAATGGGGGGTGGGGATCAGAAAACTAGGCTGAATGATTTGGAGGTTCTGTGTGACTTGATTAACACAGGAAGGTAAATGAGATGGTAAATACAAACGTCATGGTAACTGAAGGACAGAGTGAACTCTGAGAATTTCTTTTTTTTTTTTTTAGATCTTTATATTTTTACATAGCAGTTGGGTTTATCCACCCAAACTCATACATGTATGGAATTTGATTTTGGTTCATGATCCCCCCTTTTCCCTCCTGTTCTCACTCCCCTCTCCCATTCTCCTTCCTCTACTCTAGTAGACTTCCTTTCACTTGTTTGTAAACTTGTTGAAAGTGATACTTTAAACATTCAATTTACTAAATATTCACTGAGCACCCACTATGTGGTCTAGATATACATTGGTGAACAAACCAACAAAAATCCTTGTCCTTGTGAAGTTTACATTCTAGAAGTCAATTCTGCATAGCCTTTTTCATTTCTATTTATATTTAAGCCTTGACTTGTCAGTTTTTAATAAGTCTTGTTCATGAACATGGTATATCCTTCTTTGAGCATTCTTTAATTTTTATGATGTTTTAAACTTTCTGTGAAGATATCTTCCATATCTTCTTTAGATTATTCTTATGTATTTGACATATTATTATGCTATTTTTTCTTTTTTTTAAATTTGTTCTAATTAGTTATGCATGACAATACAATGCACTTTAACACATCATACATAAATGGAGTATAACCTCTCATTCTTCTGGTTGTACATGATATAGAGTTACACAGATCACATAATCATATATGCACATAGGGTAATAATGTCCAATTCATTCTACTATCATTCCTACCCTCATATCCCCTCCCCTCCCTTCACTCCCCTCTAATTCAAAGTACCTCTATTCTTTCCTAACCCTGCATCCCTTTATTATCAATTAGCATCCACATATCAGAGAAAACATTTGGCCTTTGATTCTTTGGGATTGGCTTATTTTGCTTAGCATGATATTCTTCAACTCTATCCATTTACCAGCAAATGTGATAACTTCATTCTTCTTTATGACTGAGTAATATTCCATTATGTATGTATACCACAATTTCTTTATCCTTTCACCTGTTGAAGGGCATCTAGGTTGGTTCCATATCTTAGCTATTGTGAATTGAGCTGCTGTAAACATAGATATGGCTGTATCACTGTAGTATGCTGATTTTAAGTTTGGTTATATACCAAGGAGTGGGAGAACTGGGGTCAAATGGTGGTTCCATTCCAAGTTTTCTGAGGAATCTCCATACTGCTTTCCATAGCAGTTGCACCAGTTTGCAGTTCACCAGCATTGTATGAGTGTACTTCTTTCCCCACATCCTTACCAAAATTTATTGTTGCTTGTATTCTTGATAATTGCCACTCTGACTGGAGTGAGATGGAACCTCAGTGTAATTTTTTTTTTTTTTTTTTTTTGCAGAGGCAGGGCACGGAATTGAACTCAGGGGCATGCGACCACTGAGCTACATCCCCAGCCCTATTTTGTATTTTATTTAGAGACAGGGTCTCACGGAGTTGCTTAGTATCTTGCTTTTGCTGAGGCTGGATTTGAACTCGTGATCTGAGATCCTTCTGCCTCTGCCTCCCATGCCTCTGGGATTACAGGCATGCCCCACAGGGCCCAAGCTTAGTGTAGTTTTTATTTGCATTTCTCTAATTGCTAGAGATGTTGAACCCTTTTTCATAAATTTGTTGATCAGTTGTTTTTCTTCTTCTGTGAAGTGTCTGTTCAGTACCTTAGCCCATTTACTGACTGGGTTATTTGATTTTTGATGTTGTTTTTTGAGTTCTTTATATATCTTGGAGATTAATACTCTGTCTGAGGTGCATTATTATGCTATTTTAAATGGCATTTTAAAATTGTTTTCTCAGTTTGTTGCAGATATATAGAAATACAACTGACTTTATATAGATTATTTATTACATTAATGAAGTTTCTATTTTCACCAAAAGTCTCTTTTATTCCTTTTTTAGATCACAAATGGACATTGGATTTTCTTAAATACCTTTTCTCCATCTTTTGAGATAATCATATGGATTTTGTTCTTTATTCAGCTACTGTGTGAAATGCATAGTTGATTTTCTAATGTTAAATTAGTTTTGCATTCCTAGAATGAACCCACTTGAATCATAACTTATCCTTTTTTATCTTTAGTTCGATTTTTGTTCACTGATGTGTTTTATATAGGATTTCTTCCATGATTATGATGAGACGAACCTATATTTTTCCTCTATTTTAATGTTCTCATTTTCAATGTGGGTATCAAAGTTTGCTGGCTTCAAAAACAAACAAGCAAACAAAATTCTGACAGAGTTTGAGTAAGATTGGTATTATTTCTTCCTTTAAAATATTTGGTAGAATGCAGATGAAGCCTTTGGGGCCCAGAGTTTTCTTTGTTGAAAGATTCTCAGTGAATTACAGATACACTTTCTCTAGTGGTTATGGTAATCAGATTTTCTATTATACTTTTTCCTAATTTTCTATTTTGTAACTATTTATATAATTTATATAATTTTTTTCTTCTATGTCTTCTCTATATCTGTCTGAATATTTTCTTTTTGCCTAACTTCTAGTTCATTAATTTTTTCCTTAGTTGTGTCTACATTGCATTTAAATCCATTCTTAATTTTGATTATTATGTTTTCAGGAGTTAGAATTTCTACTTAGTTCTTTTTGAATTTATTTTTCTATGCCAAGCTCATAATTATTTTCCTAATTCTGTTGAACACATACCTTGGTTCTTTTAAAGACTTAGCCTAATAACCATTATCTAGAGTTCATATGGGTCTTGGTTTTTGGGGGCCTAGCTATTTTTGATTGAGAGGCAGATACATTATATGAAAATTTATGGAAATTATTTAAGACCTAGGATGATGTTAATTTCTCCAGAGAGAACGTACATTTGTAGTCTCAGTAGACAAGTAGTGTTATTTGCAATCTTGAATAACCTTAATTCATTTATAAGGATTAAGGTGATTTGAAGGTGGACTTCATTTCTAGGCTATTTCCATTTCACTCCCACTCCCAGAGTGTAACGCTTTGGAATGCACCCAAAGCCAAGGGATTTTACCAGTCACTCCCCATTAGTGAGCCCTGGACTATAATTTATATCTCCTTGGATTGTGTGTGTGTGGAGGGGGAGGTGTCTGTTAAACCATCTGTTCAGCTTCTCAGCCACTCACCAGCCACTCAAGAATCGGCAAGGGCCACTAGATAAAAATGCCGGGCTTACAAGTTCTGTCATCTGCAGTATCTTGGTCCCATGATTCTGCCCTGCCTTGTTCTCTAACATTTTGAAGCAAATGTAGGAAGGGATTATCTAGGCTTCCATTACTAAGAGTGAAAATTCAGCATTTGCATTTCTGTGAATTGCTTCATCACATTCACTGCTAATTTTTTCCCTTAATTTATTATTTTGCTTTGCTCTACAGAAGTTTTTAAAACATATCGTGTACATTAAGGATCTGTTACTTGAATATCTTGAAATACATCCTCCCTATTATATTTTAATTTTTTTATTCAACATCTCAATTTTTTTGAGATTATTTTTTTTCTTTTTCATCATGACTTACAAACTTATTTAGAAAAGCGTCAATACCAAGATTATGAAATGTATACTCTTATTTTCTTAACTTTCAAGAGTTTTGTTTTATACATTTAACTCTTTAGCTCATCTTAAATGTCTTGTGTATATTGAGATAAGGATCACGTCTGAATGGTCCCCAAAAGGTCAATACTCTAATCTCTGGAATCTGTGAGCATATACATTACATGACAAAAGAGACTTTGCAGATGTGATTAAGGTTACTCATCAGTGACCTTAAAAATGGGAGATTACCCCAGATCATCTCAGAGCTGGGCCCAGTCCAGCACATGACCACTGAAGAGCTGAGAGCTTTCTCTGACTAGAGGAAGAAGAGATGTGGCCGAAGGAGGAGTCAGAAAGACTCAGACTAGAGGGACCCAGGAAACTTCAAAGGTGGAGGGGCAACATGATGAGGAACACAGGCAGTCTCAAGGAACTAAGAGGGACTTCCAGCTGGCAGCCATCAAGGAAATGGGGACTTCAACCCTATAGCTGTAAGGAACGAATTCTGCCAACAACCTGGGTGAGCTTGGAAGCAAATTCTCCCCCTTAGCCCCCAGGTAGGGCCGAGGCCAGCTGACACCTCCATTTTGACCTTGTGCCACCTGAGCAGAGGAGCCAGCTGAACCCCTTCACATTTCTGGCCTACAGAGCTGTGAGTTGACAAAGTTTATTGGGGGTCGTTTGGGGTCATTTGTTGCAGCAATGGTAGGAATATTATTTTATTAGTTTTGTTTCCAAATATACATCCAGTTATTAATATGATTTATTGACTGTGATATACCTCCCCTGTTTTAAAAAAAAAAAAAACCTTCATTAAAAATCATACTTCCATGTATGTGTGAGTCTGTTGGGGACTTTCTCTTCTTTCCTATTCATCCATTTCCTGTGCCAATACCAGCCATATGTTACGATGCTTATGAGCATGAACTCTGGAGCCACTCTGCTTGGGTTCAGAACCCAGCTCTGCCACTGCCACTTATTTGCTGTAAAACCTCAAACAAGTTGCTATACTTAGTTTATCTCAGTTTCTATAACTTAAAAGTGGGTTAATAACAGTAACCACTCTGTGAAGTTGCTGTGAGAACTAAATCAGTTATTAGAAGCAAAACCTTCAGAAGAGCAGGAATGCACAGGAAGTATTAACCAAAGGGAAGTCTTGTCTCGCCATTGTCTTAGTTATTCTCAAGCATTCTGTCTTGCATATGAATCTTGGACTAAGGTTGTAGAGTTTCTGTGTAAAAATCCCACTAATTATCTGACTGGGATTGCACGGAATGTATGAATTAGTCTCACAATAATTGACATCTTTGCAACACTGAGTCTTTCCATCAGAAACTTTGCCTCTTTTTGCATTTCGTTAGGTCTTTTGTGTCTTTCGTTAGGTCTTTGTGAAACTGATCTTCACGTGGATGTGTTCTACATTTCTTGTTATGTCTGTCCCAGGTTTATTGTGATGTTTTGTTTTCTTTTGTGGATTTCCCTTATATTTTCTAAATGGTCATTGTTAATGTTCGGGAAAGTATTTAGGTCATATATAAACAGAGAGGGGTAGGGGGAGAGATCTGTGTCTATAGAGGCCACCAGAGCTAGTACTAGTATAAGTTTGATTTTTTTTTAATTTCTTGAATTTTATAGGTAGGTGATTATATTGTTCCCAAGTAGAGATGATATTTATGTCTTCATTTCCCCCTTTCATCCCTTTTTGTTGTCTTAGTGCACATCTTAAACAGGAATGCTTATGTTTTACTGGGGTCTTTTCCCTTCTGAGGACTTCTGATAGCCACCTTCTGTTGGGTTTAGATACATTGCCGTCCCTATAATTATTTTAGACGTATTTCTTCATTTCCACTCGTCTAAGGCTTCTTTAAGGACAGAGAATATATCATGGTAAGAACACACATACATACATACACACACATGTGTATATACATATATGTACTGGGTGCGCATGCATATAAGTATATTCACTCCACAGTCAACTTTCACCAACTGGGATGAGCAGTTTATCTCGTTGGGGGACCAGGGATGCGGCTCAGTGGTGGGGCACTTGCCTAGGATGCATGTGACCCTGGGGTTCCATCCCCAACACTGAAAAAAAAGAACTACCCTCTTCATTTGGTACCAGCCAGAGAGAGACAAAGGAAGCCTCAGCGTCCTCTTGCACATGGAATAGAAGCATTCTTCCCTCCGGGCCTGTCCTCGCATCAGTCACTGCCTGGCCCCTTCTCCCGCACCATCACAGGGTCTCCTAGATGCTCCACGGAACCCTCATCTCCAAGGTGCAGCCTTCGCCCTGCCTTCCGCTTTGACCCTTCCGCCCTTGTGCATATGCCCACTCCCCATCCTCCCCTCTGGAGCTTGTGGACAAGACGGTCAGGGGTCTCTTCTCTAAGGCGTCACCTGTGGGGCCTTGATTCCTAGCCCACCATTCCCTTTCCCCGCTGCTTACAGCACTGCCCCTTCCAGCCAGCTGTGCGCAGTGTGCTCTACCACCCGCAGCCCGGCAGCCCAGCAGACGTCTGAGCTGTGCGTTGCCCTTGAGCAATAGTAGAAGGTTCTTATGTATGTACGGTCTTTACAAGTTGTATCTGTGCCATGTATAATCTTTATCTGCTTCTTTATAATAGCAGATTGTTCTTTAAGGACAGTCATGTGAGTTGATCTCCTCGTCTGCACTGAGCTTGATCCCAGTCCCCTACCACACCTCAGCGCCCCACACCATGCTCCCGTCAGTGACCGCACTCGATCCCACAGGTGTTTGGAAACTGGCAGTCAGATTTAGAATTCTGAAGTAATGTCTGCTTCATTTTCATTGTTCTTTAAAACTGCTAAATTTTTGCTTATGCATATACTAATCATTTTGTGAAGCTTGCCAAAAACTAATCGTAGAATATATGAAAATTATGTTATATTAATGTTATAACATATATAACATTGTGGTACATTGTTATAATATGTTAATTCTTTCTGATTCCACTTTGTGACTTATAACATTTAGAAGCATCTAAATGAGGTTTCATTAAAGCTTGAAGAATGCATGAGGTGTTTCAAAGTCAGCATATTTGGTATTTAGTTTTTATAAACAGGTAACAAATGATGAAAAGTTCGCATTTATGTGTATTGCCAACAAATAGAAAACCTCCTTAAAAGTTTAGTTATGAGTCAGACACAGTGGCACACACCTATAATCCCCACCACGCAGGAGGCTGAGGCAGAAGGAAGGCAAGTTCAAGGTCAGTCTCTGCAAGTTATTAAGACCCTTTCTCAAAATAAAATAAAAAGGTCTGGTGGGGGGGTTACTTAGCAGTAGAGCACCAAAGGATTCAGTCCTCACTACTGCAAAAAAACCATTTTTGATTATGAGGTTTATTTTAATTACAGTCATCATAAATATATACAGAAAATAACATGACCCAACAATGAGTTGAAATCCTGCCTCTTAGAAAATCCTATGAATAATCTCCATACAACTGTTAGAGTACATTTTGAAAATGTCAGAACACAAGTTTTATACCCTCTTCTAAATGCCAGTTCAACTCAAAGAACATATGTCTCACTAGTTATTTTTAATAGGAGAAGACACTTATTCACTTAGAAAACATTTATTGAACACCTACTATGTGCCAGACATCATTAGTCTTGGACTGTAAGAAAAGTAAAAGTTTTTTTTTTTTTTTTTTTCCTGAAGGAACTAGGGGCCAGACTGCTACAGTGAACTTTGACTCCTTGACCTGGGATAATCCAGTTTTCTTTCTTTTGTAGAGCCCACCTTCTCAGTCTCTTATTCTGCTCTTTGGCCTGCCCCTGTTTTCTGGTCTCTCCTCCCAGCTATGTTTGGTCTCCCTCATTGATGTCATCCATCCTTGTTGGCTTCAGCTTTCATTCCTTGCATGATTCCCAGATTCCTACTCCCTGGCCACACCTGTTTCTCAGTCCCTAACCCTGCCTGATAGCAGTGTGCTAACCCGTGCATCGCAATCAGGCATGCCATACTCTAACGTCTAAAAGCAGTCATTAGAGGAGAAGTCCTGCCTACAAAATCTAGGTTTCAGAGTTGTTCTAATGGTTGGGGCTCAGTGTCGCAACATTTTTTTTGAAAGGAAAGAAAGAAGTCAGTGATAATAGGCAACAGTAATAGAGTTAGTCAAACCGGTAGGTTGATTTCAGTGGAGAGAGGAAGAAGGGCCGGCTGCCCTTCTCTCAAAATGTTTATCCTGCCTGTTGCTAAAAACAAAAAATATGGGGGCAGACTATCAGGTGCCAGGACCAGAACTTAATTTTTCAATTAGAGATTTTCCAGCACGAGTTACCCTTAAAATGGCCACAGGTCAGAGACCTTACCAAAGAGAGTTTGCTAGGAGAAAGTGGGAAGGAAAGTTTAGCCTGTTGGCCTCAGAAAGGAGGGGGAGGAGGGCAGGATTCTGCAAGAGGGTGAGGGCCAGAGGAAGAAACCAGAGGTGCCGGAGAAAAGCGACACTTGTCAATTTTGTGTCATGTCAACCTGGCAGTTGGAAGGAGCCTGTCCAAACCTGCTTTTGACTAAAATGTTGGTGCAAACCTTCAAGTGACTCAGTGATGCTGAGAGGGTCAGAACATCTTGGTTCTAACAGAAGCCAGGAGAAAAGCCCAGTCTGCCTACAGCGCCCCAGGAAGGAAGGGGCGGTGGGCTTCTGTCCTCCCAGGAGTGTTGCTTCCCCAAAGTCATCTGCAGCCGAGTGACTTCAGAGTTGTCTCTGTCTTCTCTGTCCCTCTGATTATGAATTACATAGACTTTTAGTGCTAACTATGGACAGAGGACTTCTCGGGTGGGGCTCTTCCCTGGTAAGGAATCCAGGTTACAAAAAGTGCTGAAATACTGGTCTCTGAGGTAACAGGGGCCCTGGAGGTGGGTAGAAAGTTCCTGACTTAGAGCCATAGGCTTAATGTGGTTATCGGAGAGCTCTCAGCCTAGCTGGAGGCCTGAGCTCAAGTCAGAGGGCGGGGCAGAGGCGTATCCAATGTGTGACATGCTCACAAGCTAAAGTCAAAAAGAAAACAGAAACTGGCCAGGGCACCAACTTCAACTTTCCTGAGATGGGGTCCCAAGGACACCCTAAGACCAGTGCTCAAGGAAGCCGCACAGGCTTTGGCCCCGCTCCAAAGAACAGGGGCACTGCCAGGCTCCCCTGGGTTCTGCGAGGACCACTTTAACCGACACACGTTCTTCATAGTCCTGCGCGTTAAGTTTCTCTTGTACACAAACATTACACACGAGCTGGATTATGGCTCTATTTTTGTCTAACTAAAAAGTGAGAAATTTAAAATATGCCTGTATCTAAAATTGATGACTACCCTAAAATATTTTTGCTGCTTATTTTTAGCCTCTGAAATCCCTCTTGATGGATATTTCTATGTGCACGAGAGAGAGAATAGGATGTCTTTAAAACTTAGATCCTGATATAATAAATCATAGTAGAGGTATAAATGAAAGGAATATGTTATTATTCTTTTGGGTTTTTTTTTTCTTTCTAGAAAATGATCATGGGGCCACAGTTTTAAGTCAATCCTATAACTGATAACAACTCAAAAAATGTCACTTTATCTCCCCACCCCATTGCCCTGAAGTTGTGATCACACTCTGCAGCTCATCAGCTTCCACACTTAGTCCCTGGACATTTTCCCAAGCTTGTTCGACCATTAGCCTTCTGGACTTCTGGGTTTAAGTACTGTCAGATCAGATTTAAATCATGTGTGAAGGCTCACTGGGTCCATCGTTGTCCTCAGTTTAAGAAGCATTATAGGGGTCATGACACTGCTACAAAGAAGGGGGCACTGATCCCTCCGTTGTAAAAGGGAGCGCTGGGGTGTGCATTACCCCCGGCCAGCCTGCGCAGCAGCAGTGCGCTCCCTTCCTCCGCTCGCTGTGCCCTCGTAGGGACGGCTAGCACAAAACCAGATGTAAACTATTTTTCAAATGCTCCTCTGACTTAGCATTAAATTTCCCTTAGACCAGATGCCAGTGTTTAAATAATATCCTGAAGGATCCAAAGAGCAGGAATTAGTCATCGTGTTTCATTCATATAAAATCTGAAATAAAGGGGAGAGAAGTACAAAGAAGCCGGAGTACCTTGAGCCTGCCTGTTCAGAGTATCATAATTTGAAAAGAATGTTGCCTCACTTACGAAAGCATAAAAGTGAAGGGCTCTTTTTCTTTAATTATAAATTGAACTTACCATTATTTATTAGTGCTTTTTAGGAAAAATAAAAGTAAACGATCATAATTTCTTTTACAAAGCAGTTGGGTTTTGTTTTCGGGAGATTGGGCAACACTGGCTTTAAAGTGGCTCTTCCTTTAATCACTTCCATTTACTTATTTCATTGATTTATACCTTGTTCTCTGCAATTATTACTTTGATGGCTTACATCAATTAAGACACAGCAAATAACTAAACCCTTTGTCTTCATATAAAGTTATTTTCTGTGGTGCTCCCTAGGAATTGCCAAAAGCTTCACCAAGCACAGAGGTCAGTGGACCCTGAATGTACCTCAGAAACAGATCATCAGCAATACCAGCTTGCTAAGTATGTGGGTGTCCTAGACATATATTGTGTGAAAAAGGCCGACCCCCCCCCCAAAAAAAAAAAAAAAAAACCTGTAAACCTGAGGCCAGTAAAAGGTTTACCAGCAGTGGAGATAGTCCAGTGAGGTTAAATAGCCTGAATTTGTAGTTGACACTATCAAAATAGTGTGTCTGCTTTCTTATAGTTGTTTACTTTCTGCAGCAACAAAAGATAGCCTCAAGATGAATTAAGCAGGTGGCAGGGAGGACCAGAATTGGGGGTGGCACAGAAGACCCAGCAACAAAAGATTTCAGTGTATACAAGTCTGGGCTAGATCAGCAAGAGATGACATAAGGGCACTCAAATCATTAATTCAGAAAGTGGGAGGGCTTTGAGCGACCAGAGTCGTGCAGATAAGCAGAGAGGCAGGCAGGGCATTTGGAGATGTGGAAATTGGTTTGGGGATTGGCCAGGTGTCAGCACCCAGAGCAATGCAGTCCAGCCTATAGGGTGTGGCAGTGTGGAATTGAGTGGCCATCATTACCTCACAGGAGGTGGTTGGCCAACCCACAGAGCGCAAAGCCTCGGCTCTTGTCAGGTAAGCTCTGCCCAGCCAAACCACCTATTAGAAATAACTGGTTGACACTCAAGCTGGTTTAAACAATAAGGAGAAATTTCTGGTTCATGTACTTAATAAGTAATATTGACTTCAAAGGAAGTTTAATCCAATAACTCAAGTCATGTGACCAAAAGCCAGTTTTTCTCTCTCCGTTTTTTTGCTTTCTTGTTGGCTCCGTTCTCTGCAAGCTAGCCCCTCGTGACTGCAAGATGGCTGCCATCAGTTACTGGGCCTGTGATTACAAGTTCATGGCAGCAGAAAAAAGAAAGTTCCCCTTTATTTCAACTGCTACAGAAGTCCCAGACTCATACTTCTTTGGTCCTGAATTCTAATTCTAACAGGGACCTGGAACAAAAAGTTGGGAATAGGCAGAAGTTAATTCAGATGAACTGGGTTAATGAGGTAGCCCTCATGTGAGTCCAGGTCACTAGATATCAGATCTGTGATGGGAAAAAAAATCCAGTTGTCTCCAGCTGCTGGACCAAGACTTTGAACCTTCTTCCTGTCCTTACCTGCATTTTCTCAGCAACTTTGTAGGGTTGGGTTTGCAAATGAAAAAGAGGCCGGTAACATTAGCAGAGTGGGGTGAAAAAAATCTGTGGCATGGAAATGGAAGTCATTAAAATCAAGGTGGTGTTCTGGGCTGAACATTTATTCCTTCTTCTCTCCCCCTGATTTTTGTGTTCAATCCCGAACCTCCAGTGTGAAAGAAGGGGGCCTTTGGGAGGTAATTAGGTCATGCTGGTGGAGACTTCACCCTTACAAGAAGTGACATAGCTAAATCTTGTGCCTCTCTCTGCCACATGAGGATACAGGAAGGAGGCAGCCATCCGCAAGCAGGCAAAGCACCCTTTACCCAAATCCAATCATGCCGGCATCCTGACCAGGGACTTCTGGCCTCCAGAACCGTGAAAAATAAATCTTTGTTGTTTAAGCTTCCCCCATTTATGGTATTTTGTTATAGCAGCCCAAGTTGACTAAGATGGGGAACCAAGAAGCCAGAGATGTCAAGGTCGTTCTGTTGTGACATCGAGTCCTTGCCAGCTTAAGAGAAGACTGCTGGAATGCTTGACACTGTCTTAGACTCTGCTCTAAGCGTCAGTCGTATCTCATAAACATTTCTTCACCCACCAGGTTGAGTGATTTCTACCTCCCAATGTCACCTCAGTTCTGTTTGTCTTCTCCCCACTGCCGCCTTTATGGGGATCCTGATCACCCAGGTTTGTAGGGAACTGTCCCTGCCTGGAGGCCTGTCATATTGCGTGATCTTCCTAGAAGAGCAGCGTCATCGTGTTCCTCTCCTGCCCAGAACCACCCAGCTCCCCTGCAGCAGACTTCTCTGTCAGACACTGAAGTTCCCTTCAGCTGTCCAACAGACTGTCCAACTGCGGACGCTCCAACGTTGTTTCCAAGCACCCAGGATCCCCAGCAGGCCCCCGCTGAGTGTGCTCTCCACTTATCTGCCAGCCACGCTCATTTTTGCCTTGGTTTATGCTTTTTCCTTCACCCAGAATTTTTTCTTGCCCTCCAGCTACTACCCACCTTTGGGAGTGCAGCTAAAGACTCACCCCTTCCACAGAACTTCCAAACAAAGTCAGGCCCAAAGATCTTTCTCTCCCCCTTATTTCTGTTACACGTCCTCTGTTTCCCCAGGGCTAGATGAATAATGTTTGTGGGTTAATTTTGTTTCCTGGCTAAACGATGAATTCCTTGAAAATGGGTTTGATTCTCCCTTTGGGTTCTGACAGGCCTCCCCTAGTTCTTGGTGAATTTAGTCAGAACTTTAATCAGGAGAGGCGAAGAGAGTACCTGGCACCAAATGCAGGTGACCAGCTCTACACCTGTGTGGGCTGGGCCACCTGGTGGTGGTGCCGTCACCCTGGTACTTTCTCCCCTGACCACCTACCAGTCTCCACCATCTCACTGTCCTGAAGTGGTTCAGATTAAGAAGTGGAGGGTGTTCCTGAAGGCCCATGATGTGGTTTGCAGGCCTGTGCCTAAAACCAGTCACCCTTTCATACCTTGTACCCAGTCCTTGTCCAGCCACACTGGCCACTATCCTCCTCTCCCACACTCCTTATAGCTATTAAGTCAAGCTCTACCATGTGCAGGCTAAATAGAAAACCTCAGACAAGTTTTCTAAAAGTTCCCATTCCATCAAACATGTTCTTTGCCTTAAGGGACATTTCAAGCATATATTAACTGAAGTTCACAGTGCAACTCGTATTTCCAAGATCACTGGACTTGACAAAGATCACATAAGCTACTTACAGGGACTTGGGCTCACCTGTCTGGTATTTAAACTCTTCCTAAGGCCAAGAGGAAGCAAGATTAATTTAGTTCATCAAAAGGAAGGAGGGGGAGAGATTTTCTCAAAGCTGGGGAAAAAAGTTAGCATAATGCAAGATAAAATAGTATCCTTATCCTCCAAATCTTAGACTTTCTGCTGCCAGCATGGTTTTAAATACACGTGCAAGATAAAGAGCAGAAATGAAATTGCGGTGGAGCCCTGAGTTACCAACTCGGGCACTCCAGCTACACAGAAAATCCTTCTGATAGCAGCCTCTGATGGTTGGGAATAAAGCAAAAGCAAACCTTCTAGAATTCTCTCTGAATAAGAAAAGACATCTTTTTGTTTGTTTTCACTTATAAATGAGGAGGTTGAAATGTTCACTAAAATACGTTTTGCCTCATGGGCCAATAAACATAAAGAACGACAATGTTTAGGGCATTTTGTTTCTGGTTTTAAATAGTGAATTTTCTCTGCTGTTAAAGTAAAGAAAAAAGCTGTCCCAGTGAGGGTCCCACAGCCCTCAGCCACCAGCAATTGTCGAGAGCTTTTTCCTTTGTCTTTTTACTTTCTAGCATGAATTCTTTTCAGACATCATTAGAATATGTTTCTAGATTTCAGTACATTTTTAATATGAAAGAAATGCCTTCAACTGAAAGAACAAAATCTGCCTGCTCTTTATTTGACCTTTGTTGGTTTGATGTGTTTTAAAAAAAGATCCGGGCAACAGTTTTATGAGGAATGCACCGAGACATTCCTGAAAGAGCACAGCAGCGAAAATAATAATGAAAAAAAGATTAGAAGGTGAAGCTCTTGCTCAATCTAACACAGCGATTACCCTCCCAGTGCAGTTTCTTAAGGCTGCGCTGGTTTTGTCTAAATCAGGAACAACACGCTTATGTTTTTAAAAGAAAGTTTCTCCTAACTGTTTCTGATGGAAATTGTACTTTTGTGTAAGTCTACATAGACCAAGCCAGTTAGTATTCATGACCATTTTATCTGATTTATAAGAAAAAAAGTAGGCCCTAACCTCTTTTAAAAGAGGGAATGTGAGCCACTAGCTGGCTGCCATTTCTCCACATCACCTAGAGCGGGTGCTTAAGGAAACCCAGAAGCACGTGGTGCGGTGCGTGTGGCTTTGTGCGCACCCCAGCCTGCGTAAGGCAAAATGCCTCATATTGGCAAAATCAATCCATATAATGTTGTCAAACTTCAAAAGAAACAATGATCTGATCTTATTTACTTCTTAAATAGCATTGCTCTTCAGCTGAACACAGAACTTACCCTCAGGGAACACGCAGTCTACTAAGAGAAAACAGTATGCAAATCAGTAATTATAATATTATGTGATAATGCACTAAAAGCAAGGCTTTAGGGTAAGGAAGTCCTAGTCACAGGTCCTGGGTCAGGTACTAAATAGCTGTATGACTTTGGTTAAGACAGTAACTTCTCTGAACCCGTTTCTTCTTACATAAATATCTATAAAAGCACCATCAAGGATTTGTGGGAAGATTCAGTGAAATAGAATATATGCCAAAGGGTGCAATATGGTGCCTGGTACACTTAGTAAGCGCCAGTCATCATCATCATCACAGTAGCCACGGTGGATGCACAAAATACCTGGCCTCTTAGTAGAGGGATGGTTGCCGTGACTACAAGACCAGGGAAGGTGTCCTGGAGAAGGTCCTATGTGAGAATGGAGCGATTCTCCAGCTACATGGAAGGAAGGAGAGGCATAGAAGGAGCACAGAGTAATATGTGCAAAGGCATGGGTCATGAAATGGTGCAAGACTTGTAGGGGAAATGCCAGGTCATTGCTTGGGCACCCACCAGGACCTGGAAAGAGAGGCTGAGATCATTAAGAGATGGCTAGCATGGCCTGTGCAGAGAAGGTAGAAGAACCTAGTGCAGTACCTCTGTAGAGGAGTGTGGGGGCAGTGATCAGATGTGCATTTCAGAGAACGGGGCGACTGTGTGGAGATCAGCTGAAGAAGAACCTAGAAGCAGGACAGCTACGTTAGGCATCTCTTCCTGAAATGGAAATCGGGATGTATCAGTCTCCCGTGTGAATTCCTCCAGTGTCTGCAGAATAACAGCTGAATACCTTGGCCTGACCTGCAAAGCCCTAAACTGCATCTTCTCCACATGCCTCCCTCACCCCCACCCATCTGTGACTCCTGTCCACAACCAACAGCATGACGGTCCCCAAGTGTGCCATACACGCTCACCTTCACGCCTCCTGCTCTTCCCTCCACCAGCAATTTCTTCTCCCTCATCCACCTAGAAGTCCCCGCTCATTCTTCAGTGTCCAAATCAAGTCTCATCACATCTGTAAAGACCCCCATTGTCTTACTTAGAAATGATCTTACCCATTCCCTTCTTAGCCTAGCACACGTAGTTTCATATTTATGTAACTCTTTTTTATGTCTCATGTAAAAAGTGCAGACCTTTTTTCCATTTTGAAAGCTCAAATGAAATCTCGTGATAACGTCACACTCCCTAACTTTCAATTGAATGAAAATCCCTTTCCTCTCTGCTGTGTAAAGGTGAACAGCTCATGAATTCAGTCAGTGACTGTTTACAATGTTGTTTTGAAATGCTGTGCCATGGGGTTGTGGGGTCTCTGTTCCCGTTCGTTGGAAGGTAAGGGGATTCGTGCACTAAATCCTCATTAGTGTTAATTGGAGCTGCCTAAGTGAATCCTGGGTGTGCGGTGGGATAGTGACTGCCTTTGTGTTCCTATTTTGTGTTCTCTATAGAATACCATATCTGGCAAGACATGCCCTCTCAAACATAAGGAGATAATTGGCACTTTGAGGGAGAGGTTTAACTTATTTATAATTGTCAAGAGTTTAAATGTGCAGAAAAGAAAGAGCAGTCATAGCTTTCCTTTCTTGAAAATGCCCTCAAACCAGGTCAAAAATCTCTGACTAAATCAGATATTTTGAGTGATAATTGACGAAAGGTTAGACTTGGACCTTTTATTGTAAGTTTTGCTTTAAAATAGGAAACAACTTATAAGAAATTAGTTCCATTTTAATCTCCCTTTATTGCAGCATTGCTGCCTGCCCAAATCTTTTAGGATTAATATGCTATCTAGAATACTCTATTTCCACTATGGGGATGATATTTGAGGCAAATGGTAGAAATCATCTGCTCTTCCTGCTCCATTTCCTTGGCCTTTCTGCACCACCCACCCCCATCTGCCCCCTTCCTTTGTGAGACCCAACACCATTCACCTCTCTCTCCAGACCCATCTCCCTTCCCTGGCCATTCCTGGTCTTTCTCTGCTTAAACTTCCCTCTCCATCTTAAATGTGGGAGTCCCTTATGGATGGGTCGTGGCTCAGGGGACATCCCCATTCTTTCCTTACCCCTCCAGAGAGATCTTCCCTCCCCAAGGCTGCCACTTCCTCCACTGGCCCACGATTCCTAGGCCTCTGCCCCGGCTTTCATGAGCTCCACTCCCTCACACAGATGTCTCCCTGGTACCCCAGCCCAAGTTTTGGGAACCAAAAGCATATCTTCTCTCCCACCCACACCCAGACCAACCCTCTGTAGCCACTGTCTCTATGTTAACATCACCCTTCTGGGCACATGGCTGAAGGCATAGTTCTTCTCTTTAGCATCCCTCACTGCTGTTCTTCAGGACAGCTAATTTTCAGCTTCTATCATGTGACCTTCCCGTGGGCAACACCTTCCATTAGAGCTCCTCACACCCCTGATTCTCCAGCAGCTCCCAGCTGCCCTGAGGATGCCAGGCTATCCCCTCTCCTGAGACTTCTTCACCATATTTCCAGATTGATCTTTTTCTCTCTTCCCCTTTCCAGTAGTAAGTGGGAGCAGTGGAGGGTTAGAGGTCAGGTTTTGATCCTGGTTCTAGCAATTACTGTGAGCCAGTTTCCTCCTCTGTGGATTGGGTATATTAATATCTATCTCCCAGATTTTATGTAAGAATTAAATAGAATCTTCACAGTATGTGAAAGACTCCATATTAAGTGCTCAATACAGTGTCTGAGTATATCCGATGATTATCAATGTGGATTTTTCTTTGCTTTTCCTGTTTTCTGCTAATTAAATCTGAACTTATTGGCATGACCTTTACTGCCTCCCATAATTTCAAGGCCCTGCCTACTTATTCAAACACAACTTTGTTCAGTCATTTACTTGTCAAAACAATATCTGTTGTGTATTTATGTGCCAATATCTATGTGCCAAGTGGTCCGATCTTTCTTCAATGTACCAAGAGTACATATCAGAGGAACCCCCAAATTGCTTCAGCCTATCCTCACTCTGCAAATCTTCTTGGGTCTTTTATTAGTGAAGTAGGTTAAAAATATTAGGAGTCTTCCTCCCCCACTCCTTGGCTGGGGTTTTGGTTCTCCATTGATGGAAACTACCTTTTCAGGAAGTCCAGCCCCAACCAAAAAGGGCTAGTCACTCTAACAGGAAGGTCAGGCCCTGTAAACAGAAGTGAGAATCACCCGTCCCTCCCCCAGGTTTTATTTCCTCCAGAACCTTTCAGAGATGTGCCTTGCAAAATAGAGGAGGTGCTTCCACCTAACTCACACAAGCTTGGCCCTTCGAGGCTCTGTGTTTTCCAGCGTGTGCCTCGCTGGATGGTCCACACTCAGGCCTTGTCTTCCCATTCCCGCGAAACCTCTGTGGGGAGCCCAGTCCCTGAAGACCTGTATGGATCCTTCTTGGAGGGGAATGTTCACTGCAGGTATCAACCTAAGCAAAGAAAAAGCATGAGGAATGATATTATTAGGAGGAAAATATTAGAAATGAGTCAAAAGGTATCATTCTAGCCAGAAAGGAGCTGGCATTTAATTTCAGAAGAAAGAGAGGCCTGAGTCATTTACTATCGCAGCCCCATAGAAAGTCTTAGAGTCAGCGAATGGGAAGAAGTGAGGAAAGGGAAACAGCATGGGTGAGACAAGCCCCAGTCCTTCAGGGTGAATCTCTAAGATCCCTTTTGATCTCAGCAGCACTGTAGGCCCTGGTGTTTGCCTCCGACTTTCTCAGCTTTGAAGCTGGCCTACTTATTAATAGCCACGGTGCTGATTAAGAACTGCAATACCATGATGACAGAATCTGCTCTTTGTATTTAGGGAAAGCTTTGGTGATTAATTTACTCTAGACTTTCTGAAGATCCTGTCATTTTGAGATAAAGACAGACTTAACACCAGCGGTTGTGCGCTCTGAGGTTTGGATTCATTCATTCGTCAGCGAATGTGTAGTATCGAGCTGAGCGGGGCTGCAACTGCCAGCAAGACGCACACCTTCGCTGCTCTGTGGAGCTCACGGTCCTGCGCAGGGTCCGCCACGTTTCTCTGCAGAGCCAAGTAGCAAGTGTTTGGCTCTCTGTCATGACTACTCACTTCTGTCATTGTCACAAGAAAGCAACCACAGATGAATGAGCACATCTATGTTACAGTAAAACTTTATTAACAAAAGAGGACATCCATGGTCTAATGGTTACAATGCAAGTTAATATTTTGCTTCCTCTACATTGCTTCAATTCAGTTTAGTTTGGTCACATGTGACAGAAAGTCCAACCCAAACTGAAAATTCTCAGGGCAGTTCTCAAGCTAACTGTAGGTGCATTTTCATAAAAGGCCCCGTTTCTCTGTCTGGTTCTCAATTCTTCTTCCCTGGATTGGCTCTATTCCAAGTCCAGTTCTCACTCCATGGTAACAAGATGACTGTGACAATTCCAGAATGACATCCCTGGAGAGGAGTCAGGTGGATGAGAGAGAGCCTGTGTCTCTTGTCACAGGTGACTTGGTTACTTGGACTTGAGTCATCATGTAGGCCCTAATCTGCCAAGGCATTGGGCTGTGGTGTGGTGATTAGCAGGTCACAGACCCCACCCTGACCTAGGGTGGCTGAAGAGTGGAGGAAGGGTGGTTCCAGCTACCAGGAGACTGACAGATGAAGGCCAGAGCGAGTGCAGGAATGGATCCTGGTGAGTGAAGCATCCCCCACGCACGTCTTGTGAAAGGCTACGGGAGCACTTTCTAAGCCCATGCTTGTTTATAGGAGGTTTATAATGTGTTTTAGCTTTTCCCTCTCCATCAGGAAATAAGGTATACAGTTTGTATGCAAAATATTGCCCAAGATTTTAATACTCAACTGTCTATTTCATGACAACCTCAACATTATTTGAGTCTTTGATTCACACAGATTTGGGCAGCTTATTGGTCATTTTCTGATATTTGAGTATCTTATCCATTCCCCACCTTTTTTGTTTGTGTGTGTGTGATTTTTTGTTGTTGTAATTATTATTGTTTTTGTTTTGTGTGTATTTGTTTTTTGATACCAGGGATTGAATCCAGGGTGTATAATCACTGAGCCACATCCCCAGCTCTTTTTAATTTTTATTTTGAGACAGGATCTCACTAAGTTGCTCAGAGCCCTGCTAAGTTGCTGAGGCTGACTTTGAACTTGCAACCCTCCTGCCTCAGCCTTCCGAGCAGCTGGGATTACAGGCGTGCAACCCACACCTGGCCTGTATGTGTGAATTCTTATAAGTAGACTTAACAGTCCTTTGTTTCTTTTTGGTGTCAAGGAAGTTTTTGAACTACCTGAAGCTGGATTTGGAGCATCTAAACCTAATTAAAGGGCTTCCTTCAAATCCTCCTCTCATTCTTTCAAATCCTTTGCTCTTTCTGTAGCTATCATTTCCTCCACAGGACTGAATACTGTTCCTTTTCCTGAAAATGTAACCTCACACCCTTCCTAGAAACGAATCCATGCCACCCTTCAAACCATAGCAGCCAGCAGCTGCTTCACTGGTCAGCCAGCCCTTTGCCTTGGGGTCACGACCCTTTCAGTAAGAGACTGAACTCCCTGAGGTGGAAACGGTCCCCCACTCCGGGCAGGAACAGGATAGTCCCCTCTGAGCTGTGTGCTTAGCTGGGGAGGGCACCAGTCAGAGAAGAAAAGCGGAAGATGAAAACATTTTGAAGAAAGAGAGGGATATGAATATTTTAATATTTTAAGAAAATTTGGTTACTTCTCGTTTTCACTGTGTTTTGAGATTCTAACTCCACAAGCAGTGCTACAGAGCACCTTTCTTACAGTGGATCTTCCTTGGCAGTTGCTGTGGCAACACAGAACCTTCACCCCAATAAGATGACATTTCTTAGAAGGTAGTGCATTTTTTTTTTCAGCTGTACTACAGCTTTTTTTTTTTTTTTTTTTTTAATTTTGGCATCATCTTTTACTATTGTATCTTTCATTTTTCTTCTTCAGACTAGAAAATGAGACATGTAAGTTCTATGTACTCACTCCCCTGAAATGCCAATGCAAAAGCTTTTTGCTATCCAAAGCCTGATCCCTCAGAAACTTCCTCCACATTTCTGTTTATATTACACCCGTTCCCCCACCCCAGCAAACCCTTCTTCCTGTGCCCTAATCCTGCCCTTCACAACTCATTGGAAGCCCAATGTCTTTTTGATGCTCTCTGCTTACTCCAGACTACCTACTGCATGCCCACCCATGCCCCCTTCAGAGTATGGTACATATGCCCCAAATTTACCTCTTGTCCTCCTCCCCTCCTCCTGTCCCTTTACATACTCACCTGTCAAACTTTGCTTTGTAACGCACAGCTAAATGAGGCATCAGACAGGTTCTGAATAAACTAATCCTTGGTGCGTAGAAGTGTCAATTTCCCTGACCTTCCCATGTATTTCTAATTGGTAGAGATCCAGAAATTGACAAGGGTTTTAAGATCCTTCCTTAATTCATTTAGCATGGAGTAATGGTTCCCCAACTGTGGGCAGAGTTACTGGCAAGAATCTGTGAAAATTCACCTGTATACTTCTATGGACTGAATGCTTATATTCTCCCCACCCCCAAAATTCATATATTGAAGCCCTAATCCCCACAGTGATGGTATCTGGAGATGGGGACTTTGGGAGGCAGTTAGGTCTAGACAAGGTGAAACCCTCATAATTGAATGAGGCCCTTATAAGAAGAGGGAGTGCTCAGCACTCACTGGGTGCGTGTACTAAGGAAAGGCCACATGAGGACAGAACCAGGAGGAGAGCCCTCACTGAGCACCTGACCATGCAGGCACCCTGATCTTGTGCTTCCAGCCTCCCAAATTGTCTGAAATAAATGTTCATTAAGCAGTCCCAACCCATTCTATATATTTGCTTTGGTTTGGGTCCTGAGGATTGAACCCAGGGGTGCTTAACCACTGGGCCACATCCTGAGCCCTTTTTATCTTTTATGTTGAGACAGGGTCTTGCTGAGTTGCTTAGGGCCTCACTAAGTTGCTGAGACTGGCCTTGAACTTGCCATCCCGCCTCAGCCTCAAAGTCGCTGGGATCACAGTCTTGCACAAGCACACTGGCCTAACCTTGATTTTAAAAGTGAAACAAAATGAAAGACAAAACCAAATTCCAGTACTGCAGTCATCCAGACACAAGATGAAGGTATTTTGGATTAAGATGATATCAATGGTAAAGTGGAGAGAGATGAAAAGATAACATGAATAGAATTCTTACTCAGTTCCCTCTTTTCTCTACCAACTGACCCCAGGTGCTTGTTGGACTTGGTAAAGTAACACCAGGCCCACTGGATTTCCTGAACTTTACACAGAATATGATAACGAACAACCAGGCAGAGACAAGTAAACAACCCTCGCAGGGCCAATGACGACTCCATAACTGGTCTCCCCTTTTCCCAGTTCTTTGAAAGAGTTTAGTGTGGAGTGCATTGGAACTTGCAATGTAATGACATGTTTGAGGAACTGACTTTAAGTGATTTGTACGAAGCTACACACTTCCCTCTGACTTTTGTTTCATTATACAAAGGAGAGTTCACATTTTGACATAGTTTTGACCTATTGGCATGATGAATAATAGTGTTTTCCAAATAAAAATATCATAAAGTATATTTTAGTACTCCCATATTTTTAACAAAATTATAAATTTTCAAGGTTCATTTTTCCCATCACTTTGAATTTTTATTTCTAGGAACCATTTTGGCTCAAATCAACTGCATATTCTGTACACTTCGTAGTCTTTAATTTATGTAAATGAGTATTCGTCTGATTACACGTTTTACTTGATCATAATAGTTCAAGTTAGGGGTGCTCTCAGTCTTCATAGTCCATTTCAAAAGTTAAAGAAATATCTCCATTGCCATGCTTTTGAGGAAAGGACAGACAGTCTGCTGCAGAGAGTGGAAAACAGTTGTCTTTGGTCACGTGGCTGCCATTTCCACTCAGCTTCCAGAACCTTGTTATGCTACAGAAATGTCATTGTTATAATGTTTGGGTTTCCTAATATGACTTGCTAAAGGAAATAAGATGGAGTAAAGTGAAGAGAGAAGTTCCCATGATGGAGAGAGGAAAGGGAGAGGGAAGTTAAGTGGAGAGGGAAGTTCCCGTGATGGAGAGAGGGACAAGAGAGGGAAGTTCCGGTCATGGAGGGAAGTGGAAGAGGAGATAATTATACACAGTGCCCTTTAAGGGTAATGGGAGTGGAGAATGGGATGGAAATGAGCCACAACAGTTCTGGAAATTCCTTTCCAGTGTCTCTAAGCCAAAATAGCCTTCGAATACTTTTCTGCTTGATAGACATCACTTTATTAGTATAATTAGGATTCTATATGATAATAAAATTTAGTGTTAAAATCTAATAATAAAATGGATTTATCTGTAAAACTTCAACCTCCTTTCTTTAGTCAAATAAATTGTATGTCCATCAAACCCTTTTCTTAGATCAATTCCAGTGAATCTTGCTTCTCAGTCTGTCATAAGATTGTCCTGTAACCAGCTATGTCTGTGACATCCTTTTCCTTTTGGGGTGGAAGAAACATTTCAGCATTGGGAAGGATTGGTAGAGAAACTGTAGAACAGAGTGGATAAGAATTACGCTTAAAGACTCAGACTTACCAGGAACTGGCACACACCTGTAATCCCAGGGTCTCAGGGAGGCAGGATTGGAAGTTCAAGGCTAGCCTCAGCAATTTAGCAGGGCCCTTTGCAATTTAAACAAGATCCTCTCTCAAAAGAAAAAAGAAAAGAAGAAAAAAAAGGGCTAGTGACATAGCTCAGTCCCCAGCACCCCTGGATTCAGCCCCCAGTACCAAAAAAAACAGAAGGAAGAGCAGGAGACTGCTCAAGTTTTGAACGCATGGCTTACCTCTTGGTGCTTACCTCATTTTATCATCAGGAGGGTTAAATCCATATAAAACATTTAGCATTTTATCTGGCACAGAAAGTACTCAATAAACATTTGTAACCTCATAAATATAATGAAAGCAGGTTGGTTAAAGTTTTCCATGATTTTAGTAAAGTAACAGGATTCTGCTTGATATAGTGATTTTTAGATGTAGAATTTGGGCTTAAGAATTCAGTGTAGTAATTTTTCCTGATTGGAAGTCTCACTCATAGGTAAGGTAATTTCACATTTTCCAGGGGCTCATTTTAAGTTTACTCAGATTCACTGAAATCATAACAACAAAGAATAAAGTAACAGACAGGAAGAAGAAATACATGTGTCCTCAGTCAAAGCAGTCTAAATTTAAAAAGTGATACAGGGGATGGTGATGATCAAAGAGCAGCTTTGTCACACACAGATTTCTATCCTCTGTCACCTTCTGGTAGAGGGAGAGCACCAGAAGTGAAGAGCAGGGTAGGACAGAAAGAGAGTCAGGAGAAACTGTGAGCAGGAACCAGGGAGCTTCGGCACTTGGCCGTGACCCTAAAGTACTTGAGAATGGAGGGAGGTGGGCCCTCAGAGCAAATGGAATGATAGATTTGGTTAAAGTATTGAAGACGACAAAACCAAATCATAGCTGTGGCTAACCCCAGTTCTCCCCCTATCCCAACACTAAGCAAATAGCTGGTTCCATTCAAAAATGAGGTGTAATTTTTTTAAGAAAAAGGAACTAGCATAAAGTTTTGCTAGATTAAAAGAGAAAGAAGGAATGTAAGAAAGCAGCAAGTAAAGAGCATATATCAAATAGAAAATTACTCAAGAAACAGGGGAAGGGTCAGACAAATTACAGTTCTGTTTAACAAACAGCTCTTCACAGTGTCAAAGCATTTACAAAACACACATCTGTCTCTCTCAAGGAAAATGGAGGGTGGGGGAGATAAGAAAAAAGAAGAGCTGACTGTTAAAAGAAGATATAAGTCAACAGTCAGTTGAAAAATCATCTCTCAGCTTAGGAAAAATGGTAAATAAAAGCAAAAGATTACAGAGATTTAAACCATATTACAAGAAACAAAACCAGAAAAATTATGTCTGAAAAAATTCAAGGAAATACAGAATCAGGCTAGAGGAAATCATGCAAAATGAAGTGAAAATATAAAATATATATAAAATGATAAGAAAGCAAAAGTAATCACAGAAAATTATAATTGTGGAATATTTTTAAAGAACAGGCAACATATACAAATTCTACATACCTAAAAACTAGAATAGAAAACTATATATTTTAAAAATAGAATACAAACACTTCTTATAACTTATATTCAAAGAATTGAATCTAAAAATAGGGTACATACACAAGTCTCAGGAAAATTGATATAGAATAATTAATACCAAAACATTTCCCAGTGAATTGAGGGAAAAGAAAATCATATGGAAAATCAACTCATCATAAGATGAACTTCTTTCATCCTAGCACAGAAAGTAAGTCACATTCAACAGGGAAAAAATCAGCTTCGCCTCAGACTTCAAAATATGTAATGCCAGCAGACATTGGAGAAATGTCTCCAAAGTTCTGAGAGAAAAGAATGAGATTGAAGCATTTTTATACCCAGCCAAGTTGTCTTGCAAGCAAAAACAGACAGGGAGCAGAAATTCCTAACAGACCAGGATACAATAAATAGAACATGCAGAAATCCTTTTTAAATGACCAGGAGCTTAAAATTGCAGAGCCTCCATAAATGTTGCCCTAAAGCCTAGTTTATACAGCCTGTGTTTTGCTTTCTTTTTACCTTTCATTTGAATTGGCTAACTGATGTAGCTATTGAAATTAAGTACAAGAAGGTGAGAAAAATCAATAGATATGACAAGCAACTAACATTTCATCAGCAAACTCTTTACATCAGTGAAAGAGATCTTTTCATTACTTTTTCCTTTAGATATAAACCAGAAAATTATACCATATCTCAAAAAAATGCTTTGCCAAAAATTGAAAATTTATTTTCTGGAACCATTACCACAGAATTTTAGTAAGTGATAAAATGAATTACTAGCATAAATTTCTTTCTCAATTCAGTTACCTATAGAAAATTTGGGACTTGAAGACTAATAATTTTACATTATCTATCTTAACAAATCCATAACATCGTCTGGATGAACACAGGCGAACACATTTTCATAGTATATTTCCTTATTTCCAGGTGTGTCTGATGAACCGTTTCTGTGATACACTGCAATTTAGCTTTAACATTAAATGACACAGCCATGCAATAGATTTTAAGAGTAATAAATTCTACCACATCTCAGATTAGGAGGAAGAAAATTGCAAACACAGCTGTAGAAAGGCCCCACCATGTGCACGCTCACATTTCTGTGGCTCCCACATGCCTGCATCCTGTTCAGTGACCATCAGCTAGCTGGGCACAGGCCTGATTATGTTCTGGAGGCAGAATAAAACTGGGGAGCCAGGGATGCTCCCCATATCCAGGACTGCTACTGTCCACCTGTGCTGAGGAGGCCCTGAGACACAGCTGTGCAGACTCTCCGTCATCCATCCCTTTACACTCATATGGATCATATTGAGTACTCCAGGTGCCTGCCAGGGTTTAATCAAACCAAAGACACGCCACGAGTTGTCCTCCAGTCACAGTTTAGTGTGATCGTCACTCACATCCCGGTCAAGGGAGGGCTGCAGGGTTAGCATAGGGGTGTGCCTTATGAGTGGAGAGGAGAAGACAAATGTGTTTTGCTCATCAGATGCTGAGAATTATGTTAACAAGGATTTTAAAGAGATAGAAGTATGGTTGCAGGGACCATCCCTCCCAGAGTCACAAGGTCAGGCTGGATAGCTTTTCCGTTTGTGGAACTCTCCTCTCATTTCATCTTTCTTGTCTTCATAAGCAAACTTATCTTTGTGACAAATAGAAATCATTCTGGTATTTCTTAAATTCAAAACAGTCATGTCTGTGGTTAAAAAAAGGTAACTTTCTCTTTTTTTTTCCATTTTAGATAACTTACATAAGACAAGAATATGAAACAAAATTCAAAGGGTTGATGCCAGCATCGCTAAGACAAGAACTCGAAGACACCATTTCCTCCCTAAAATCACAGGTAACGGCAAGGACTGAGGCTTTTCCCAAGGATTTAGGTGATACATGTATCCTGGAAAGAAACTTGGAAATAAATTTGATTCTGAACTAGTGCCAGAAATCAACATTATGTCCTGAGGAGTTCAGCACTCAGGATGAATTATTTTTGTCTTGTTTTAAATTATTTTCTTACTACTTTAAGAACTCATGTCTCAAGCCAGGCATGAGGGTGCACGCCTCTATTCCCAGCAGCTTGGGAACTTGAGGCAGAAGGATTGCAAGTTCAAGACCAGCCTTACCAATTTAGTGAGGCCCTAAGCAACTTATCAAGACCCTCTCTCAAAATAAAAAATAAAAAGGGCTGGGAATGTATCTTTGTAGTAAAGCACCCCTGGGTTCAATCTCCAGCACCAACAACAAAACAAAACAGGAACTTATTGTCTCCATAAGGTTTTCTTACAAGTCCCCTTGAAATTGAAAAATGCAACCATGGAAGTTTAGTTCATTTGCCATCCACATCCAGTACAACTTCATCCTTCTTTCCACCGTACAGGTCCAAAATGTCATCACTTAGCACATTGCTGATTCCTCATTGTGCTAAAGGGCAGAGAAGGAAGTGTCATTAAGTGGGAAGCATGCTTATTCTGGTGTATTTTATATGATTGTTAGAGATAAGAAGTATTTTCAGTGCAAGACAAAATAATGACAAGGTATTCAAATTATTAGATTAAATATGTCTTGTTGAAATACATGGTTGTTGGTATAGTTCATAAAATATAATGAGAGAGATAAAACAGATTTGACTTTAGATACTTGGTTCTAAGTATTTTGTATACTTCCGTTCTCTCTGAATGTTTTATGTATTGCTGGCCTAATGAGTTTTTACTTCTAACATGAGAAAGATTCACATATTCCCATTTCTAGTACTTTTAAGATGTATGTTTTCGCAGAATGTTTCCATAAGGGGCCATATGCCTGCCCTCTCTAGGCCAAGAACTGTGTCTGGCACATAGCAGGTGCTCAATAGATTTATTTACAAATAAATGATACAGTTCAATACAGTTCACATTAGCTGTATTTATAATGTTAAGATGAAATGTGCAGCAGATTCTGTTATATTACCCTCCTGTTATATTCCCCTCAGTAAAAAGTCTCTTATCTGAAAATGAAATCTTCATTCCATTTGTCCTTCTGCTACTTATTGCCGTTGCTTCTCTAAGGCTACCAAGAAGGTGTGCTATGCTTGCTCCAGCATATAAACCAAGTGCTGGAAGAAAGCTCAGCACAGGGAGTTAAGCAATCTTTATTCACATGGAAAGCTCTCCTGGGGTGACTTACCTGTTGACTCTGGGAGCTTTCACGGGGTCAACTAGGAAGAACCTGAGACTTTGGAGGAAGGTTTGGTTGTTTCTTGTTTTGGAGGTGTTGAGGGGCGCGTGGGGGGAGGAAACATGATATCCACCTGCAGGGCTTCTGTTATCATTCATGTCATTTCTGTGATAAAACCTCCTTCAGCCTCCTAAAACTGGATGTTGACCCAGAGTGTTGCCAGCTGCACTGGGGCCTCAGAATTGGCAGCTGCATGGAGTCACAGGCCAGAGAGTGAGCAGAAGGAGTTTGAAAGCACAGGTGCCTGCATTTTTTTTAGATTGTTGGAATTCCGATGGTAGTGCAGCAAGGGGAGGCAGGTGGAATTAGTGTGATTCTTGCATCTGTCCAAATGATCAACTGTCCTTTGGGTCATTTGATAAGATTAAGAATAGGGTGACGGTACAGATGAGCAAACCCAAGGGGACCACTATCCTCGGCACCCATTTGGAAGACTGTGCTTTCCCCTCTCTCGAGCACGTTTTTGGTTCTGCCAGCTGTACTCTTGCATAACTACGCTTCAGAATCAGCCGTTGCCATGGCTACAGCTCAGACCAAAGAGGCGAGAGTAAACAGTTTCAATCAGATCAAATGCCGACTCTTGATTACATCAGGCCATCGAATAAATTATCCTCAAATTGTTTTTATTTGATTGTATAAGCTGCTTTTGAACTTATGCCTGTTACAGCTATCTTTAATCGTATAGAAATTTATGCTTCCAAATAATCAAATACATCATAACGTCAATTTAGAGAATATGCTAGGAGTCCTAGTTTCCTCCATCTGGGGCCTGCAAAAGCGGGGGCGTGAGGTGGCGCCTGCCCTGAGGTCTGCACTCGCTGTTCCTGGTAATCACTCTGCATGGTCCTCAGACCTTGGGAAGTAGCAGGCATCAGCCCCATTTCACAGATGAGGTTTCAAAAGCTGAAGTGACTTTCCCAGAGCCTTAGCGACCAAGCCAGGAATTGGACCCAAGTTGGCCTAACTCCAGGCAAAGCTCACTACAAAATACTGTCTCTCCAACCTCAGGGAATCCCCAGGATGGATTGAGGTTTCCAGAAAGCAGTAATTTTCTTTTCACTCACTCATTCATTCATTAAACAGCTAGTGAATAAGAGCCGCATGCCCAGCCCTGGAAGAGAAACTGGGGACACAGAGACAGGAAGGAGTCCTCCTGCCCCAGCAGAGCTCTCAGGTTTGGGGGAGAGACATGAAACAGACAGCCACAGGGAGTGTGGGAGGTGCCAGAGACAGAATCCAGCCAGAGAGAGAGAGCAGGGAGCCGCTGCCGTGGCCCAGGGCGAGGCCCCACGGGCAGCTGGGGAATCGTGGCAGGATTCTGAAGGAAGGTGACATTTGAATGAGCCATGGAAGATGAATAGGGGACAGTCGGCCAAGCATTCCACAGAGAGAAAACTGCCCATGTCAAAGGGCAAGAGTGTGAGACGTGTGTGAGGTGGCAGTGGTGGCCAGGGCTTGCAGAGAGAGGAGGTCACAGAGATAGGCTGGGGCCAGATAAAGTGGCTCTGTAAAAAGGAGTTTGACTTTGTTCTGTAGCCTCTGTGGCATGTGAGTCAGGATGAGATGTGACCAAATGTTAGAAAACCCATCGCTGACATTCAGCAAATCCTGAGCTTTACCTAAGGAGTTGTCCGAATCTAAATGAAACCCCACCATGCTCTATGTGCAGAATCGACATTGGAGCTGTAGTCACCTCTTCTCATACAAGGTGTCTTCCTAGGTTAACTTTCTACAAAAGAGAGCGTCCATCCTTCAAGAGGAGCTGACGACGTACCAAGGCAGAAGGTAAAGCCCACGAGCAGAGTGCCCTCTGATGACTTTGTGTTCTTCGCGCCTGCCAGTCCCCTGGCTTGACTTTCAAGTCTTTATCAAAATGCTTAGACATAGTATGGGTTTTGAAAAAAAGACAGTTTTTAGTAAATAACCTGACTTTGAGCCGCCACCCACTCCTCCTGATCACAGGGCTTCATCAGCCCCATCAGAACAAGATGAGGGATCCCAGGGCATGGCAAATGCAGGCCTCCCACGGCGGCCAGACGTGGTGTGGTCTTGAACCCAGTTGCAGAGTGAAGGAGGCACCGCCCTCCTTCAAGACGAGCAGGTGATGCAGTTCTTGCTGCGATTGGCTCACATCTTCAAGGTCCCCTGTCCCCGAGGAGCTTGGCACTGTTCTCTAGACCCAGATAAATCGGTGTCAGTGATGTTGAAACACTCCAGAGGTGAGTGCCCCCAGTGTACACTTCCCAGGGATGTGACCTTTTTAGTCAAAAGTTCCCAGTGATGTCACTGACCTAGATTGTACTTACTGCTCCAATTCAGTCCAACAGGCTTGCTTTTCATGTAGTGAAAGACTGAACCATTTGCTTGATGTTGAATCAAAAGGAAAGAGCTGCCATGCTTGTAATTCCAGCGGCTTCAGAGGCTGAGTCAGGAGGATCACAAGTTTGAGGCCAGCCTCAGCAACATAGTGAGACCCTGTCTCAAAATTAAAAGGACTGGGGATATAGCTCACTGGAAAACACCTCTGGGTTCAATCCCCAGTACTCTATAAATAAACAGATAAATAAATGGAAAGAGTTTATGAATCTTTAATTTTTCAAAAACTTCTGTTTAGTATAAATACAATTTGATTCTTATAGGCAACATTGCTGAAATTTTGGTATCAAATACCTTTTTAAACCCAAACTTCTCTAGAATTATATCACATTTTATAATAATAGACCCATTAAACCCACAAGTCCTAACTAAGGCTTTGGTTTTTCAGGTAACTGGGTGAGGAGATGTGGCAGGTGCAATTATCCAAGCTGCTCTGTGCCCTTCCTCCCGCAGGTTTGAAGATGTGGATATTGTAAACTGTGAGATCACTGGCATTTTTTAATACTTAAGTGTAATTAATATCATAAAAACATGCATCATTCACACACTAGTGGGGTGGTTTTATTTGTGTCTGCCTAAGTTATTTTTTTAACATCCCTTTCATTTCTGATTTCCTTTTTTGTGTGCCTTTGAGTGTGTGCTGAGAATTGCTTTTTCTTGAAAAAGAAGTGGTTTCCTATGGCATGTCATGTTCATGGTTTGCATAGTATCTTAGTAGTTGGGTATGATCAAAATCAAGTTTGTAGTATCATATCAAAATTTTTAACCTGTTTACGTTTTCAAGTTTGTGTTCATGTGTTATTAAAGTATTATTTTGTACTTATCAGTATTCTTTCTACTTTTTACCACACCTCATTTGCTGAAATAAATGTGACATATACAGGTATTTTTCCCTAGCAAATACTGACAATGTCAAATTGTACTTCGGAGAAAAATACCCTGTCCTGTCAAAGATCAAATTTATAATCAATGCATGAGATCGGTGTTTAGATAAAACCACTGGGCCACCTGGTATCAGCCAAGTACTTGTCATGTTGGTCTCTAGTCTGCTTCTGGAACTTCAAGGCAGCTTGGTGTGAGAATTTGTGGGAGCAACTATGGCTTTACTGTTACTTTGTTGATCTCCTGTTTCGTGGTGGTTGTTTTGTTTTAATGGTCATTCAATCCGTGATCCTTAAGAAGGCCTAAAACCATAGGGTGGTGAGAGAGGCTGCAGGTGATCACAGCATGCACTTCAATCGGGACTATCTGCGCGGAGCGCCTCCTTGTTCAGAGACCGTGGTTTTATTCCTATGAATGAATGTTTCCTATGAATGAATGCTTTATTCCTATGAAATGAATTTAAACATTCTCCACCCCCTGTCCTGGGGCAACCCTGAGCTACTGGGTCAACCCAGATTTGCCAGTGAAATTTTGCATTGCAGTGAATGGCTGCTTCGTATTCTTTCGAATGCTGTGTGGCGTGTGCCACAGACCTTTTGAGACACTCTCTAAAACTCTGACTGTGGGTGTGGCTGTAATCATCTTTACTGTAAAAGGATGGGGCAGGAAGTTTATTTACACTTTTTCAAAATTCTTTTCTCTTTCCCACGCACATGTCTGTTGTTTGCTGCCCCAGGATTAATTACCTTTTATGTACTGTGACTGAGACATGGAGTTGATAAGGAAGTAACAGGTTTTACAGCCACTTCCAAAGCCAGAACAAGGATCAGCTAAATGCGGCTGTGTGGCAGCCACTGGGCAGGCTGGTGTTCTTCCACTAACGCATCTCTGTAGTACCAGCACTCTCCCTGGTTACACTCAGATGGTCCCCCTGCCACCTTCCAGAGGAATCTAAGTCTCTGTCCTATGAAAGATCAGGTTTGTCCTGCATGTACAATACACTATTGCACTGGCTTCAAGAATATTCAAGAAAAGCAAAATTGTAGCAGATGCTATTAAAACCACGTAGTGAGGACAGCTGGTACTCAGACTGTGATTTAGTACTCAAAGGGAAAGATTGTGGCTATGTGATTAATGTTAAGTACGTCTGTGCAGACCATGAAAAACAGGTTGAGCCTCAGCCGATTTCAGTAGTGAAGTTATTAGCTTCTCAGAGTGAAAACACTTTGTGAATTGTATTGTCTGCTGGAATAGGAACTCCCACTCAAGAATATTTGTGTTCCCTGAGTAAATATCAGTAGGTGTTTTGGAAAGTTGCCTGTACTCTTCCTTTCCCTATTTCAGGGGTTGTGAAATCACAGACACTGGGGAACCTTTGACATTGCCCAGATCCTGTTTCCCTGCTGAAGTGAGTTGTGTGTGTCGGGAGTGAACCAAACAAAATGTTAGGTCAGTTTGGTTGGATGTGATAGGAATGGGTGGTTGACACTGCTGTTCTCATGAACATTCTCTGATAAAGGGAGAGAAAGAAAAAAAATGTGTTTGGCGTGTTTGAAATTTCTTACTGAGTTGAGCACTGAGTATATAAATGGCTACTGGGAGAATAAGCAGGTGCTCGGGAAATAAATTATAAATACTGTGCCATATTATAAAATCATCTAAGAGTTCAGCCTTTCTTTTATCGGGTGGGAGATCAATTGTTCATCACAAGTACCTAATTTAGTTATATCTCCAGTGATTATTATTGGCTGCTGTACCTGAGTCAGCCACCTGTGCTTTCTGTATTTCAACACATAATTGACAACAGGTAGCGCTGATAAGGCGTTTAGAACAAGCAGAGCAGAAGGAAAGCTCTGGGACATAGTGTTGTTGGCGTGTGTTACTATCTGTCTGCTCCCCAGGGGTCACGAGAGAAGGGCTCGCATTAGCCATTGGCTCATCTGCACATGTCATTTTGTCTCAGTCCATCAGTCTTGCATCACCAAGCAGTGGGCCATTTCTGGGGTCTAACATCTGATTTTGCAGCCTCCTGAACTCCAGCCATAGGGGCACAATGCAGAGAGGCAACCTCAGGTAGAGGGAACAGGTGTCAATGGACTTGCTCCATAGGTTGTACAAAAGACTGACTGTGACTTCGGGGAGACAGCTCAGACGCAAACGTCACCCTGTAATGTCACATATTAACAGAGATGTCTTCAGAAACGGCATATGCTTATGGTGGTGAGCAACCTCATTAAAGCGTCTGCAGAGAACAGTGCAGAAAGAAGAAACTGAGCGCCTGAATTAACAATTAACAGTCCCTCATTGAAGTGCATCACCATCCAGAGGAGGCAGCGGCGTGGTGGCTTTCTGTCTCACAGTAGAAAGGAAAGGTAAAACATCAAAAATGGTGGGAGAAAAGTTTCAGAACACAAGGTCATTTTAATTCACAGTTTCCTTAAAAGAACTATCTCTTCTGAGCTTTCATATTTTGTTCAGAAAGGTCATCTCTTTTAAGCCTTGTCATTAAAGACGGTTTGCTCTTTAAAGTGAATTATCAAAGGGTATAGAAATTGCAAGTTACTGAAACTAAAATGCATGATCAATTTTAAGTCTGCTAACTAAAGCCTCCTTAAATTTGGATGTGCTTTTGTCCTGGCAGTCCCTTTGATAAAACCAGGAAAAGATACATGGTTGGTCAATTCAAAGTAGGGAAAGAAGATAATTAGATAAAACTTTTTTTCCAACTATCGAAGTGGCTCTTGGCTTTGGGGACCTGATGAGGAAGCTGTGGCCTCTGCTGTAATGGTACTCGAAGAGTAAAAATCAGGCACCCCAGTTCTGACCTTAGTTAGTATGAGCATTCTTCACTATATTGTCTTAAAAATAGAACCAAACTTCAGATTGGATTATTTACTTCTCACGGGGAGGAGGAGAAATAAAATTTATAACACAGACTTTGAAAGAACCTTAAAATCTGGATCCCTCTCTAATACCTAATTCAGGTGAAAATTTGATCATTCAGTTCTAAGCGAGGATTTCTATCTGGCAAATGTTTTAAAACCAAAGGCCCCAGAGGTGGCTCTAGAGTCTGCCGTTTTGAGACCCAAGGCTTAGTCTGCACTTCAGGCTAGTAAATAGTCTCATATCCTTTTTAGGAGCCTGCCACGTGGAAGATAGTTTGGTGGACACAAAGGCTTCATGCAACAGAGAAAGGGCTACCTAGTGAGAAGCCGGGTACATTTAATCAGCTAAAACGTAGTCACATGAATTAAACCGTTCTGCCCTTGCCCTCTCCCTGTAACCAGTAAAGGAAATGAGCTCATAGGTGGAGTCGACTAGTTTTGTTTCCTTAAGCAACTCTCTTCACCTCCTTGGGTCTCAGTGTTCTGCTCTGTAACATGAGGTTATGCTCGACCAGGACTTCCTGAATTCATTCAGTGTTTCTCAAACTGGTATCGCATCCAGCCCTGTTCTGTCTCGCAGTGTTCAGGCGTCATGTTTTAGAAACGCGGTATGCTATATGCCCCTCTCAAAGATTCACATTACATTACCTGTGTGGTCATTCATTCATTTTACAGTTACTGATTGCTAACTGTGTGCTGGACAGTACATTTGCCACCCAACACCTAGTGGCTTAAATGATATTTATTATAAAACAATGTATCATCGTGTCTCTCAGTGCTGATGGCTGACTGGGTTCAGGTAGACAGTTCTCACTTGGGTTTTAAGCAGTGCAGTCAGATGGTGGCCCAGGGCCGGCACAGGAGACAGGCTTCAGCACACACCAGCTCCCTCATACGTGGGCAGCTAATGCTACCTGACAGCAGGAGCATGGCCGTTCTAGCCAGGCTTGTCCTGTATTCTGTATTCTGTCAAAGACAAAGCCTTTCCAAGGGTAGAGGCCCCAGCAAGCTCAAAGAATCTGTGGCCATCTTTGATCTGCCCCACCCTTTGATAAAGAAATCTATTTAACTCTCTAACCTGGAATTTCCTGAAAGGATTTGACACGCAGAATAGTTCTTTAGTTTGTTCTGGGGCCCACATATTTTACTATACAGAGTTCTGTCAGATATTGATTAGAGAAGTCCCAACCTAATTTTTTGCTGAAAAGTTCCTTCCTGAAGAAAAATTCTGTTAATCTATGTTGTTTTTCTATAATCACATCGCATCTAGGAATACTCTTTGGGAAACCCTGAGTCAGGAATATTCAATAAGGCCGTATCTTCGTCTCTGAATCTTCCAAAAGATGGTAGCAACCACAGTCGAATGTTGTTTTCAGCCTTTCTGTTTGGGGCCTGGTATGTACTGTTTATTGTGATTATCTTAGCAAGAGTATCATTATAAAGGTCCATGAAAACCCATACCCTGTGCTTAGGATGGCTTTTCCCTCTTTTGTGGAACTGTCAAGCACATGGAAGGACGTGGACTTGATGAACTTGTGCGGGGAGGTTTCCTGAGCCACAGAACACTTAAAAACTACTCAACTAAGTAGAGCGTAATCATCTAGATAAACAAATGAATCCACCTCCTAATTGCCCGTTAGCTTTCTCACCGCTGCCACGGAGTTATCTCTGTTTTTGCTGCTCAGCCATCTCCTGTATCTCTCCTCCCAGCCTGAGCCTGGGTGGGGAAGGTAAATAGGCAGTGGAAGCCAAGTGCAGAGAGCTGGGCTGCCTCTGCTGTCCGACTGGCCCATGTCACTGAGCGCTGGGGATCAGGGGACGATTGAGCCAACCTAGTAATCAGCCTGTATTTTGAAAACATCCAAAGGGTCATTTTGACTTGAATTCATCTCTGTTGAGCAAGCAAAGCCTGAAAGTTCGAGGGTAAAAACAGAAAAAACACCATTTCCTTAAGAAGAGAAATAATTTCCTAACAGGATAGTGGAGGGTCCTGAGAATCTTGCACTTTAAAAAGCTGTGTTGACGTTGACTGAGATTTCTCACAACAGGGTCTTGCTTTTCCCAGTTTTGCTGGTGAGCTAACAAGCTGTCATCTACCTGCCGTCCACCCCATCCTCAAGTTAGGTGCGAGCTTCAGTTTTAACCCAGGTTCCCTTGAACAATTTGGTGTTTCGCAGCAGCTGCAATGTCACAATCCTGTGGGAAGTCCTTCAGAGTGCTGATCACTTGGCCCATTACCTATCATTGTATCTGTAATAAAAATATTTATCCAAGCCAGGCTGCGATGGTGACTGCGCTAAGCCTGGGCGATGTTGCCTCCTCTTGTCCCCACCTGCTCCTCCTCAGAGTTAAGGATCTGGTAGCAGTTGACTGCCTAGAGTGGTATTTCTTACATTCTTAGGGAACCTTTCTCTGACTGAGTTCCCACTTGTATTATCTGATTTTCTTCTTCAGTATTTTTTTTATGCACTGTGAATTTGGAAGCTGTTGCAATATAAATTGGGTGGATTAAGGGTTTTTATTGTATGGGGTGTGTGTGTGTGAGAGAAAGAGAGAGAAAATCCACATACCTTCAAAGGCAAATCCATACAGTATTTCTTCATAGTGCCCCAAATCTTTTTTAAATAGACTAATTAAGATCACAAGTGTGAGTAGACCTCCTACGGCTGGCCCCTGCTATTAGCTACTTTGCCTAAAACCATATAATGTTCACTCTCTCTGCTTTTTTTTTTTAATTGGTAGAGGAGAAAGATTAATTAGCCCCATCTCCTTCTCACATTGTAATTATTGTTCTCCCCGTGATACCACCTCTAACATGCAAGGAGCAAACTTAAGATTGAGTTCAGCTTTCCACAATTTGAATAAATTTGCTCAAAAATTAAATATTCTTGGACTGGGGATATAGCTCAGTTGGTAGAGTGCTTGCCTCGTATGCACAAGACCCTGGGTTCAATCCCCAGCACCGCAAAAAAATAAATTAATTAATTAAATATTCTGCAGAACTTTGTTGACTGCCTCCTGTGTGTCAGGGACCATGCCCGGGACTAAGGGATAAACAAGGATGAACAAGACCCTGGCAACCTGCTTCTTGACCATGAAGGGCTTGTGATCCATGAAGGAAGAGAAATCTGTATACACAAGAGAAAACACATAATACAAAAGAAAACATGATCTTTATATGGGAGAAATGCCAAGTACCATGAGAATTTGAGGGAAGCAGTAGCATCTGAAATGAAGTGTTGGAGGAGGGGACGCTTTAGCTGGAGTTTGGGATAGAGTAGGATTTCAATAGGCAGAACTGTGGGAAGGACCTACCAGATACCTTCACAGTCTGTGCCATGTTCAGGGTCCCTAAAATCATCTACAGCATTTAGAATGCAATTGCTGGGAGAAAGGTAGCATGATATAGATGTTCAGGGTGTGTCAGAATCTTTTATGGAAGATAAAGGGACCTGCATTTACTGACTGCCTCAGTCCTGGGCCAGGCCTCAGAGAGGGCTCTAGAGGGCTCTGGAGTGGGGTGGCCTGGAATGGGCAGGTTGCATAGCTTCTCTGAGTCTGGGTTCCTCATCCTAGAAAAAGAGAACTCATAGAACATGGTGATGAAGATTCCGCGAGACAATGCATTTTGTAAAAGTCTAACGTGACAAACTTGAAATAAATGTGCGTTCTTTATATATTACGGCAATAATCTCACAAGATAGTTTATTAATTCTGGAGAAAACTGAAGCAAAGGGAAGTTTGGAAATTTGCCCAAGGCCACGTGGTGAGGAACTCCCACGATTCACTTCATATTTGCTGTTTCTGCCATAATACGTTGCCCCCTCCCCACGGGGGAGAAGTCTGGAGTCAGATAAGCAACAGGGAGCAACACAGCATTTTGAGCAGGAGAATGACACCATCAGAAATTGCTGTATGTGCACTTGTCTCGCAGCAGCGTGAGTGGGAGGCAGCAGAGGAGACAAGAGCCTAGAGGCAGAGAAAAACTTGGGAAACGTGTGCGGCGTTCCCATAAGCTGGCCCAGGTCACCAGTGTGAATGAAAGTGGGTCAAATATCCAGCAGCCACCCAGCACCTGAATGAATGAAATGTTGTGAAAGAGAGAAACGTACGTGGGCCGAGGTGTCTAGCCTCAATTGTGTGTCCACAGATGGAGCAGGGGAAGGTAATGGGGGGAGTTAGACTTAATAACTTCATCAGGTAATCAGAAACCTGGGCCAGGGCCCTGAGCTGTGCCCAGCCAGAGGACCCGGGTTAGAATGGGTTCTGGGAGAGCCATGGTTTTGCCCAGAAGGGAAGGACTTGGGGAAACAGAATGGGAGGAGAGGAGACCAGAGGGTAGGCCACCGGGGAGCCAAGGAAAAGGGGTCAATGAAAGGGAAGGGCTGGTGGTGAAGAGGGGGCTGATCAGCAGGGTCAGATATGGAGTGCTTTAAAGAAGGTAAGGAAGGCCCTTTGAATTTGCCCTTGAGAAGTCAGAGTGGGCGGTGGGTTAGAGGGTCACGCTCCTTCAAGCTCCAAACTGAAGGGTGCGGTTCCCTGACATCTGCAGTCCTGAGATCAGATGAGTGTGGAGCAGACCTTCTGGGTGCTCCCTGGGGGCTGCAGGCAGGTCCTTCTTTGATGCTGGACGGCACAGTGGTTCCCCTGGACACTAAGCCCACGAAAGCCCTGGAGCCCGTGGGGGCCAGCCAAGGCAATTGGTATCCTGGGTTATTTCTGAAAGTGAAAGGAAATGTTTTAAAAGTTCAGCTCTCCTTTCATGTAGTCTGCACCAACTGGGAATTTTTGTAGAGTAGTTAAATGAAGTTAGCCACTTTGCAAACTAGCCCTCAAAATAAATCTTGATGATAAAGTTGACCCTCCAAGAGGGAAGTTCCTCTACGCTCAAATATGTTTGCTTCTGATTCTCAGTGAGATGAAATTTTGGAATTATCTAGTTCCCCAGCATCTTTATTCTTGCAACAAAATATTCACTTTAAGTTGATATTTGGGTAGAATTTAACATGTTAGTACAATTTGATCACAAAATTATACTCTTTGAAGCCTACTGCCCCTTTCTAAATACAATACAAAACACAATAGTGAACCCAGACAAATGATGGTGAGCACATTTGGGGGGTAGAGAAGATTGTATTAAAACACAGCAATGTAAGGGACAGTGTGAGGGCTTTAGTACTGAACACCAAAAGATGAAACAACTTTTTAAAAATGGAAATTAACACAAGAATGGAATCCTAATTAGAGTAAGTTATATTCCATGTAAGTATATTATGTCCAAATACACTCTACTGTCATGTATATCTAAAAATAACAAATGTTTTAAAATGGAAATGAAACTTATTAAAATTCTGAAAACATAGGTAGAGTGTGTTGCCCACATTAAAAGTATTTTGGATTTTTCTGTTTTTGATACCATGGACTGAATCAACCACTGAGCCACATCCCCAGCCCTTTTTTATATTTTATTTTGAGACAGGGTCTCACTAAATGGCTCAGGGCCTTGCCAAGTTGCTGAGGCTGGCTTTGAACTTGTGATTTTTCCTGCCTCAGCCTCCTAAGCCACTGGGATCACAGGCGTGCACCACCACACCCAGCAGTATTTTAATGTCCTAGATTTATTTAATGAATTTTGTAAATGTTTACCACAATGTCTAGAAATGTTTACCACAGTGTCTTCCTTTCTTTATTTTTTTTTCATAGTTTGGCACTATGAAATTTCCTTCATGTCAACACTAAAAGTTATTAATGAGAATTTAGCAAGAAGGTAAGGCAGGACATATGGGTTCATTTTAAAGGAAGGAAGGGGCACAGTGGCTTTTATATACCTAGTAAAACTGAAAACAGGACACTTGGGCATTTTGTAATCTCTGAGTAGGGCAGGTGGTAAAAATCAGAAAATGTTTTTTATTTGTTGACTGTCCTCCAAAGAAGTGGTTAAGGACCCAACTTTTTCTGGTACCTGTAAACTGTAGGGAGGATCCAGTCAACTCCATCTGAGCAGAGCATGGCTTCCTGACAGTGCTTGGGGGAAGTCTGTGTTGGGAAGGTCTGCAGAGATAACAATGGCCAGTTTATGTGCTGGGCACTGAGGGCACGTGCCACCAGAAAACCAGCTCTGGGTTTCTTCCTCCATAATAGAATGTACACCTCCCACCTGCAAAAAGAGAAGGTGGGGCCCATGCAGCTTTAAACCCTGTCAGCATCCACCAGCCCCTTGCAGAGAGCAGTGGTGAGAGAGGTCTGTAGACATGGGCTGGGACTTTTCTGCAACTAGAAGGGGTGCCACCCCAGATGGCATGACTCACAGCAAGCGGGAAGTGCCATGGGTGATCCTGAGCTCGAGTTCAGAGTACTCACCACTAACTGCTCAGAGGCTGTGCTTTTCAGCCAGGCACTTCAGGAGCAAATGGAGAAGACCCCAACCCAGGAAAATCATGCTACTGTGGAGAAACCGGAGTTTCATTCCTAGAAATCTATGTAAGACTGAAAGTCACATTCATCTTGCTCTGAAGGCAGTGTTTGGGCCAAATTTAAGTGGAATCTTATTTCACATTAGCTTTACTGTAATGTAATTTAAATAATTCCATTTTATATACTTAGGCTATACTATAATTCCTGCTTGATCATAATGGTTTTATCTGTATTAACAAAGTGATTATACCCCTAAGGGTAGTGGAATTTTACTTTATGCCTTGTGACCATGGAGAAGAGAAAGAATAAATTCTACTGTGTCTTGAGGCAAGTTATTAAATCTTTTATTGTGGAAGCATAGCTCATGAGGCTTGATTTAGGGCAAGAGCTTGTATTGATAGGCAGATTCTATTGCTAGTACTTTGGTTAAATTGGCTTTTATGCTAGCCACTTAAACTCTGCCTTAGTTCCACCATCCAGATAAATAGACAAGAAATCATGACTGGCATTATCAAATCAGCAATGTGCTTAAGATGTAGGAGGTACAGCATAGGCATCACTTGGGCATCTTGAAAGGGCCACGTCAAAGTCAGCTGATACTGAGTTAAGACCACCCTTCATACCCAATGTTTATCTTGCTTCCTTTGGCTTTGTTGTTTTGTTTTGTTTTTGTGCTACTGGGGATTGAATCCAGGAGTATTCTGTCACTGAGCTACCCCTCTGCCCCTTTTTATTTTTGTTCAATTCATAGTCTCACTGAGTTTCCAAGACTGGCCTTGAACTTGAGATTCTCCTGCCTTGACCGCCCACGTGTCTGGGATTATAAGCGTGCACTACTGCACCCACTTCCTACGGCTATTTTAAGGTTTTTTTCTTAACCTGAATAAGACCCCTACTTACCAACAAAGGGTATATTTACTATGGCATAGATAGATCAATCAATAGATCCATCCACCATATATGTCCATATATGGTCTACCCGGTCAAGGTCAAGGGTCAACTGAAACTTAGTAGAAAAAAAATAGATCTTTTTGCCGTACTTTATTTTTTTTTTAAAACTCAAGTATTAAAATGTCCTCATGCCTCTCCAAATCGAATAAAAGTAAAATGTTATATGCAAATTCTCAAATCAGTAAAAGGTTCAAGAGAGGCCATAGTTTGGGAAATAAGCATTTAATCAAAAAAATTGAAGCCTCTGAAGAGCCAATTCCTTTATTAGAAGAGAATATGGTAGGCTCATTTATGAAGTAGAAAAAATGTTTGATAGTGTAGTGGACACCTAATCAGATGGACTGAATCTCCATATGCCTTAGAATCTAGCAGTGGTTTGGGCTAGTCGTTCTCTGCTAAGCACATAAGAACATGAAGAGATTTTTAGCACCACCAAAGTGGTGTTTCATCACATCCAAAAATGAACCTGCTGTTTTGATGTCAAAGGACAAAAGAAAGCTTTAAGAACCTTTCCAGAAGCATCAAAGAGTTTTTTAGAAAAGTCAGTGAAGGGGAATAAAGGACTCGTTTCTCCAACAGCAGCTAACAGTCAATGGATTTCTAGAGCATTCATGCCTTAAGTCAACAGTAACTATTTTCTAGAGATGACTCTAATTTTGAACATAGTTCCAAAGCCCTTGGAGCAGTAAAAAATGATGATACAAAGATACCATTTCCTGTCCCACATCACAGGGCCCATATCTTTAGAAAACTCAGCCAGCTCTGCCCATAAAGGAAAACCTTCAGACAGGAACATTTGTGACCTAGTTTTTAATCCCATTGTTGGGTTTGTATATTTCCTTTTTTTGGTGGTGGGGGGTGGGGGGGCAGTACTGGGGATTGAACTCAAGGGACCTTGACCACTGATCCACATCTCCAGCCCTTTTTTGTAATTTTTATTTAGAGACAGGGTCTCACTGAGTTGCTTAGCTCCTCACTTTTGCTAAGGCTGACTTTGAACTTGCAATCCTCCTGCCTTAGCCTCTCAAGCTGCTGGAATTACAGTCATGTGCTACCACACCTGGCTGTTTTGTACATTTCCTGAGTATTTAGGTAAGAAAATGTCTGCTCTGCTTTTGAATTTATTTTTGAGGCCATTTGTGATATTTTTAATGTTATGAAACAGTTGCTTCACAACCTTCAATTGTAACAAGGTGCCTATGAAAAAAAGAATAATTTAACTTATTGACCGCTTGGTAACCAATTAAGTTATAGAAGAATCACTTGTCTTTATTTCGGGAATTTGGGACCAAGAATTATTTTATACACTTCTTGCAACTTGTATAAAGACTAAACATGCAGAACTTTTAATCCTAATAACTCAAAGTGATGGTTTACCAGAGAGTGGAAAGAGAGAGCTATAGGGTAGCCAGAGTAAACAGCTCTTGCTGAATCAAAGACCTTCCAAGAACATCTCTAGAAGATTCCTTTCCTAAGATTAGCTTAGCAAGTTACCCATGTCTTGCCCTAGACCTTCCAGAGTAAAGAACAATTGATTTTAGGAGACTGATTTGAGTATCATTCAAATTGCTTAAAATATCCAAGGCAAGAAAGAACATGAACTATCCACAATAGCAGGGAAAATAAATATTTAAATTTTTACAGAAAGTAGCACCACTCTTGCTCACAGCCATGACCAAGGAGGGCTGGACAGCCATCATCAGTGGAGCCGGGTTCCACTCCAAGGAGGGAGCTGCCCAGGAAGCAGCACACACTATTCAGGAGTTGAGTGTCAAGACCAGGCCACCTCCCCTGACAGAGGGCCCCTGGCCTTCCTCACACAGCCGTGGGAGCTGCGCCTTCTGCGTTCCATCCAGTCACCTCACCTGCTGTGCTCAGACCACCCGTTCACTCTCCTTCACCAGTGTAGGAACATCTCGCAGCCTGCCGTGTTCACGGCCCTCATTCTCTCCTCTCCTTTGTGAGCATATCGTCCCCATTTAGTTTTTCACCCAGATTCTTCCCACAGACATGAGTACAGAGCCTGTGCCTAGTGCTGCCCAGTGGGACAGTCACGGATCTGGGCACAGTCATGGCTATCTGATGGAAGGAGTGATGAGCCCTGTATGGAGGCCATTTCTTCCTTTCCGAGTGGCCTAACCTGGTGGCCATCACTTAGCATTTTAAGATGCAGTGATTCATCCTGTGTGTATTCAAGATGTTCCCTGTGTGTAGGCACGGATCCAGAGATGAACTGGACACAAGTCCCATGCCCACGAGGTCACAGTCTAGCAGGAAAAAATAAAGTGGGACGTAAATACCTGCAATATGCAGTATGGACCCAGGTGCTTCCTAAGAGGGTTCTAAATAAGCCAGGAGAAGTGCTCCCTCCCAGCCCAAGAGTTCAGCCAGAGTGGCAGTAATGCTCCAGGTTTGGGGACAAGAGGCACCCATCCCTTTTCTAGAACAGCGTGTTCTACTGCATAAGTGGTACCCCGCTGGAACAGTTGTAGGATCAGCTCCATTTTCTCAGGTGAAGGGGCCAGGACTGCAGTGGGACACCAGGGGAGGCAAGGTAAGGCCCCTCTGTTTAAAGCCACCAATCTGAGTGTTACAGAGAAAACAGGTCAGAAAGGCTCACAGTTCACACTCACCCTCCAGGAGCCCGTGGCCAGGCAGACCGACTTTTGATTACCGTGCAAGATCTTTTAGCCCCTTCACTAGTAGGCTTTGAGTAGGCACAGAAAGAAGAAGTGCTCTTTTATTTCTATTTCATTTTTAAATTTTGAGACAGGGTCTTGCTGAATTGCTAAGACGGCCTCAAATTTGCCATCCTCCTGCTTCAGCCTCCTGCATTGCTGAGATTATAGGCATGCACCACCATCCCTGGCAGAAGTATTCTTTTAATTTAGGTAGAACTCCGTTCCATCAAATCTAACTGAAGTGCGGGTGGGGAGAAGCTGCTGGATCCCTGTGACTATTTTCATTGTTGACCCAACCTGGATCTAATAGAATGTGTACCTGAAAGCTGGTTTGTTAAGCAGCTCCAGGATTGAGTTTCTGCTGGGTTCTTTCTTCCCCCTCTGAACACCGGTTCCTGAAGATTTATACTAAATGGAAGATAAGCTAGAGAAATCTCAACAAGCTATGTAGCTTAGACAGGGAGATCATTTTCCACAAGTGAGCTCAACCATTTTGTCTCAGGGATGTAGAGCAGAGGTCAGCAAATTTTCCTATAAAGGCCAGATCGTAAATATTTTTGGCTTCAGGCCATTCAGTCTCTGTTACAACTACTCAGTTCTGCGATTGTAGTGCAGAAGCGGTCACAGAACACACGTGTCTGCATTCCTGTAAAACTATTTACAAAAACAAGTAGCAGACAGGCTTCGGCTGACAGCTTGCAGAAGATTGGTTTCCTTCCTTACGTGCCTTTAATTAGAAACTTTTGGGGCTCATAGAATCCCGAGGTTACCAGGAGGCTTTCGGGTTACTTCTGTCTTATGTCCCCGGATGCAGAGATGCTCAGGTGAGTGAGTGGGTTGATGGCATCCCAGTCCTGCCGCTTCCAGAGGATCCCCTTTATCATCACGTGCCCGTCTTGAAACAGCTCCCTACTTCTAATGCAAAGGAAAATCTTTAGCTCCCAAGACAACCATTTCCTTGTTGGAAGCTCCTCTTTGAAACTTTTTAAATATTTTTAAAATGACTCCAACTCGTCCTTCCTATGATTTCTACCTATTAGTTGCAATTCTGTTCTTTAGGGCTACTCAGAATGGCACGAATTCTTCTCCCTTGTGACAAGCATTTGGGAAGGTCATGTGTCCCCTTGACCTTCATCTCAGGTTTGTCTTCTGCACTTGGACCCATAGAGTCAACTGACTACTGGATGTCTCTCCACTGTCATGTTCAATGGGCAATAGAAATTCAAAATGTCTAGTACTTGAATCTTGTCACCATATCAGAAACCCAGGGTACCCCCAAATCCTGTTTCTTCCTCAATCCTTCCATCTAATTAATTGCCACCTTCTGCAAATTCTGCGGCCTCCCAGCTCCCTGGCCTCTCCAGCTCTCTGCCTTCACTGTCAGTACGCTAGCTTGAGCTAGGGTTGTTTCTATCCCAATAGCTTCTTAACCAGCCTCTCCACGCTGCATCCATTCTTCCCCCCACCTCCAGCCCATCTTCTGGAAAGCCAGCTCTGACCCTGCTCCTCCCCTGCCAGTGCTTCATAAACTCAGTCTGAGAGATAAAGACCCCTCTCCTGTAGAGTGCACAGTGTCCTTTGCAATCTGAGACTGCGTGATCCCTCAGGTGGAGGGTGGGCACGTGCTCCTCACACAATATCATCCTATCTGTCTTCGCCCACTAGATTGTCAACTCCCTAAGGACAGGGATTGGGTTGTTTTTATCCTCGTATCCACAGAGCCTGGCTCCTAGCAGGTGCTAATTCAAGGGTTTCCCAAGGAAGGCGTGTGGCTCCACAGCCACCCCTGCTTTGTCCCACCCAAGAGGCGTCCCTGCCTAGCTCCATGACCTGCAGCTTCCTGGCTGGGCTTTGTGGCTTCCTGCCTCCTGGCATGGTGGTGTGCCATTCCCTCTGTGCAGAGCTCCCTTTTCTAGGCAGCCAGCTGGCTGATAGCCACCTGTTCCTCACAGTGACTCACTGGCCCGTACTCACCTCATCAGGACAAAGTGCCTCTGCTCCCACTCCTGCAATGCTGTGTCCCTGTCTCAGAATTCTCCATGCACCGTGCGATAAGAGTTGGTGGATCCCTGTGTCTCACTGGACTTTGTGCTCCCTGGAAGCAAAGATATAACACTTGAATTGGCACGCAGGAGACTTCCCATGAATGCTTTCTGAGGCACAAATGAATGGCTTCTGCCTCCCCTGGGTGGGTTCCCAGACATACACTCCTGTAGCTTAGGGCTGTGTACATGTCTCTACTTGTTGCATCAAGTTAAATCTCCTGCCACACTCGCAGCCCCTCGTGAGTGGACCCTCCCTCCCACGTGGTCCTGCTGCAGTCACAGCTAGCCCACCCAGCCCTCGTCCTGTCACCCAGCAGGTCCCTGTGAGCAGGATGGGGACCTTGGAGCTGCCAGGGGCTGGGGCTGATGTGTGTGGCCTGTGCCTCCCCTTCTGCTCTGGGCCTGATGGGAGTTTCTGCTCCTTGCGACTCTCAAACCCATTGTCATGGCTTCTACTGACCTTGTGACCAACTAGAAGAAACCTTTTCCTCCTTTTGCTTTTATCCTTTAACAAAACCTTAGCTTGCTAATGTGACCCAAGGCCTTTATTCTTCTCTAAGATTGATCCCCTTATTACAAACAGTATCTTGTTGTTTTAAGGATTAGACAGAGGACCTCCCCTTTTGTTGGACTGTCACTTTATTTGTATAAAAACATCATTCCATCCAGTAACTCAGTTTTCCCAAAGGTATGAATACACTCACATCACTGGTATTATTTACCCCTGAGGACACTGAGGTTCTCTAAGGTATTAGTTTTTCTGAGATCAAACATCAGCTATGTGGCTACCAATTAGGTCTAGAACCCAAGGTTTGGGTTTCAAAGCCCACAGTCTTCCACCTGTTCCTGTTCAATGCCGTCCACTTCCCTGGAACACTAGATAAGTAAATTAAACATGGTGGTGAGAAGAGCCACGCCTTTTTCGTTTTTTCTTCTCTCTCTCTCTTTTTTTTTTTTTTTTACAATGGTTGCTCTTGGACCAATGTCCATTTACTACTTCTTGAGTATGTTCTGTGTTCTGTGATATGGAATGCCATAAAGACTTAGGCCTCAGTGGCGCTGGAAACAGTGTTTGTTTGGAAATGTGCTACATGGCAACAAAGCTTAATTTCACAAACCATCTGATAAGACATTTTATAGGCGAACAGCACTTGGCCAGAGTCCCCATGAGTGGTATGTGCAAGCGTCTGCTCTTGGGCAAGAGTTTGAGAAATGGGGTGCAAATTGCAAGAGGGAGGTCCTGGCATCACTTCCAAATGGCTTCTGTCTTTGGGCGCAAGTGATCCTCTTCTATGCCCCAGCCCTGGGTCTCCTCCCTGGAAAAGTGCCCGGGTGCAAGCCACTGCCTTCCAGGGGCGTGCCAGCCATCACCCGGCAGAATGAGGAGACTCTTTCTCTTTGGAATCTCACTTCTTTGAAAGCGTCTGCAAGGTTAGCATAGCAGTTCCAGGTAGGCCCTGGGGACCCTTCGGGGCGGCGGTTCCTCATTCCTGCACGTCCTCCAGCGGTGGTGTCAGGGAAGCAGGAGGAAGAGGAGAGGCGGCGTTGCGTAAGCCCCTGATCCGTATCTCTTGGGTCTTTGTAGCTCCGAGATTCTGTGACAAAATCCGAGGAAGCAGATAAGAAGCTACTCCTGGGCAGTGGGAGCGGAAAGTGTGGGGCAACCAGCAGACCGCGATGGCCAGGCAGACGTCCCCCCACAAGGCCATCATCAAAGCTGGATGCCGCACAACGCTCAGACACAAAGGATAGGGCTTGCACATTGGGACAGCTCTTGTTTTCCACTTGGAGATGATGAAAACCACCACAGAGATGTGAATGGAAGTTGCTGGTTCCTGGGCAGTGTGACCAAAACTGTTTTCCTAGTAGGATCCTCCCTGTCACTGAAGACAGATTCAACATGGTGCCGTGTTTTTTGGTTTTTTTGGTTTTTATTTCCTTGAAACAAAATGCTCGGGATAGCCTCACGTGTGAGTCATCTCAGGGCCAGCAGCTTCCTGGCCCATTGCAGGTCTTGGGAGGTGGGGTTACTTCTCAGTGAGCCTGGAGTCCCCCTCTTCTGCCATTTACACAGGTGGGAAACTGTGCAAACCATTCTTGAGGGCCCAGCCTTCATCCCTGCCGTATCTACTGAACAACCTAAACCACGCAGAGCTTGAACCCCAAACGGTCCCGAGTAGAGCTGTCCTTATGGTGGTCCCCGCGCTGCAGCAGGTCTGAGGAAGGCCTCCCAAACTCGACAGGAGGGGGCGTGCTTCTCACCCTGGGTGGCACGTTAGAACCTCTGAGGAGCTTCTAGACACACCCAGGCCTGTAGCCCACTCCAGACCAATTAAATTAAAAACTCCAAGACTGGGGCTTCTAGATGATTCTAAGGTGCCCCGAGGAAGAACCGCTTAAGAGAACCTCCCACTTCCAGACTTACACAGCTTTACAGGAGCTTCCTGTAGAGAATATAAGCTCAGATCACCCGGGAGCAGGAAATCCCCACGTATGCCCAAAGTGGCCGTGAGAAGAAGGCTTGGCTGGCACTTTGGAGCATTTTGGTGATTGGGGGTGCCGTAGCACAGCGGAAACGCCTCCTAGGGCTGTGGACAGGGTCTGTCTCTGTCTTAGCAGTTGACACTGGGGAAGTACATCTGTGAAGGCAGTACATCCCCTCCGAGCCACACGGCCATGTGGCCACCTGAGGATGAGGAGTGAATGGTGGGAGTCTGGGCCACTCCAAACCAGGTGCCACCCAGAGTGAACTCAGAGCTGCCCCACGGTGTCACCTCTCCTGCAGACACCTCATTGCTCTCATTACTTCCTGCTGGAATGAATCAGACACGTCCTTAGCCCAGGCTCTCCGGGCCAGAGCTCAGGCCTCCCCAGACCCCCGCCCCTCACAAGGACCACCAGGCTCCGCGCCTTCCTTGTCAGCCTCAGTGACGGAACAGGAAGCTTGCTCATGGCTGCTGCAGGGTTAACTGCAGTCGGAGTGTCCCCTGCAGAGCTGGGGCGGGTACTGGCAAAGGTCCCCGTGAATGGCGACGAGGGGGAGTAGGAGCACATCAACTTTCCTGGTCTCCTTCTCCACTCTGGTGCCCCGCCCCGCCTGCCAACCTGTCTCTGTGCCATCCGTACTAATAACTGAGCAAGCACTGAATCCAGGGCCCTCCCACTGAGGTGCCACTGCCTAGCGCCAGTGTCCCGACTGCTTGCTTCACTCAGCTCAGCTGAGCCATCCCAGGGGACGGTGGGTGCTGAGGAACCCTTTCCCTTGCCAGCACCCCTGACCAGGGCAGGCTCTGGAGAAACCTGGCTGCTGAGCCTGAGTTTTCCTAGATCTGATCCCAACACTGACGCCGTCTGCGACCTTAGGAGATGACCTGAGCCCTTGGAGTTGAGACCCCTCTTCTCCATAAGGGGTAGAATACTGACCCTACACGGGGCTATCGTGAGCCTTATTCTGCTCCATCCCCCTAATATATTAGCCCTCCATGGAGACCCATCAGCTCAAGTCATACAAAACACATCAAAATGTGTTTTCAAATCAGTTTCAAAATGAGGAAAGAGCTGAGTCTGCACAGCAAATGGGCTTCTTATCAAAACCCCTAAATTCGAGTTCTGTAGGCAGTTCCCACTGCTTTCCCTTCAGAGCTCCCACCCCGCACTGAGCTTGTCCTGGCTTCCGCTCCAGAACACAGCCTTTCTCTAAATGTGAAGGACTTCAGGATCCATCAGTTGTTCCCAGATACCACAGAGCATTGTATAGCTGAGTTCATTTAAATGAGGATCCCATTATACCATGCCAACTCATGCTGTCTTCCTAACGACCAAAGGGGACAAGAGGTTAAGATGAAATCTTTCTAATTGAAAATCAATGGGACTTTTCAAGTTTCATTTGAAAATTCTGTTTTGAAAAGCAACAAATGTTGCATTAAATCTATAACATATGTCGGCAATTCAAATGCCTCCCCTTCAGTGGCAACATCTATCATGGGTGACCTAAGAATTATGGTGTCCCCCCCCATAATAAGTGGCCCTTGTCCTTACGGAGCTGGCCAGTGCTGGCAAGAGTCAGTTACCCTCCAGCCCTCTCATGTGAAGTTTAATCCCCACTGACTGGTTCCTCAGGAAATGAAGAGACTATCCCCACTAATACCATGGGGACAGGATTTGAGGAATTTCATCCTAAGGGACCACAGAATGTCAAGCATCCCCAAGCTCTGGGAGGTGGAAGAGGGCACGTTTGCAGACAAAAGCCAAGCACAGCTGGAGACATCTTGGAACATGCTTGATGGGATGATGGGCTAAGGCAGCCATTGTGAACTTTATTGAAGGGAAATTTACCCAAGTCCACAGAACTAGAAAATTGTCGTGCTGAGCTGGATCTGACCTGAAGCCTTGGTCTTGTGGATTCATCTGATCAATTGAATTAGTGGGCAACTAAAATGCCTTTTCTTCTAATTTGTTGAAACACACAACACAAAAGGAAATGAACACACCACTATTATTAAGAGGGGTCTGACTCGAAAGTGCAGTGCAGACACGACCCTGGAGAGCAGATACCTGGGCTGGGGTTTCTTGATGGAGTAGATGTGGGATGTGAGGGAGAAAATCAAGCATAATAGAGCTTCACGATTTTCTAAAGTGGTTGAACCAGTTAACACTCCTGTCAACAATGTATCATAAATCGCCATTATTTCATGTCCTTGTCAACATGTGATATTGTTGGTTTTAAAAATGTAAGCCATTCTGGTGGAGGCACAGGGTTAGCTTGTTGTGGTTTTAATTTGCATTTCCCCAGTAAGAAAGATATACTTGTGTCCCCAGCACCTGGCACAGACTGGGTATGTAGAAGCTCCTCAGTGTCTGCTGGATGGGATCAAATCAGCTCACTTCAGGAAGCTTTCGACAACCTCCACCTGTTCTCAATTTTGCAGAGAACATAGTGCACACTTTTCCCAGAAGTTGGAATGAGAAATAGGGGGGAATATACCTACCCCCTCCCTTAAGGCTCCACCTTTGGGATAGGGATATCATGTCTGAATCTTTATTCCAAGGGGCGAGAATTGGGCATTATTATGAAATTCTTCACAAGTTCCCTAGACAGTGAGATCACTCGCTCAGGACTACTTCTGGACACTAGCTCTTCAGGGTGGCTAAGTCAAGATGGCAGCCCCTGGCTGGTTCCAAGCCCAGGGCTGCCTGCCTATGACACAGACTCCTATGGTGCACGTACGCACACCTCCAAAGACCATCTGCTCTGGACCATTGTGTTTGAGGACAGTAATCTATTGCCAGGTGGCAGATTCATGGGAAGACTTTGCCTTGGATTGGAAGGATGGCTGTTCATCTCCACCTGGGTGCTAATCACCTTGCAGGCCGCCAGCCCGTGAGGAGCGGCATTCCTTCCCAGCCACGTATTCATAGCCGAGCCCGCATTCCCAGTGGGCGGGACACATGTGCGGATTCACCAGACAGGATTACAGAAGGGCCTTTCTTCCCTGCACTGGGGCTAAGGGTTTGTGTGCATTTCTGCTCCTGCACAGCATCTCCAAGGAGGTTTTTACTTCCTAAGAAGGTTGCGACCCACTGAGCTATTCAGAATGGGTAAATGAGAAAATGGGTTAATAAAATACATGCTAGAGAAAAAGAAAATCAGATTAGGGGCTGCCATGGGCTGAGAGGGCTTTGCCGGGCCCCAGGAAAAATAGAACAAGATGATTTTTTTTCTGGCCCAAAGGACATCATACCCAGAACACCACCATTAATCCAGTGTTACTGATCTAACAAGTTCTTACCATCAACATCTTTTTAAAAGTCCAATTTTTTAATAGTCCTGATGTCTTCAGCAGAACTTTGATGTATTTCTCCACTATGATGGGGTGTGGCCAATGTTTCTACTATGACCACAGCTTCTCACTTTTAATACCCCAGGAACCTGAGTTCTAGCTTTAAAAGATGCCCTGGTCATTGATCAGTGTTCTTCCACATTATGTGGAAGGTGAGCATCAGCAGCCAGTATTGAATGCCCACGGCCTTTTCCCAGGCTGGTTGGCGTTAGCCTTGTTGGGTGAACAGGCAATAGTAAGTTTTCTCCCTAGTGGGAGGAGGGGACAGGGAAGACTCAGGGAAGTTAAGAACTGAAGGTTTTGTCTGTTAAGACTTTTCCCCAAACTTTCAAGCTGAAAAGGTTTTTTGAAGAGTTGCAAGCATGTTTTTGCAAGACGTTAAAAAAAGGAGAAGAAAGGTTAAATATAAAAATTGAAGTTTGGCAGGCAGAATTCCCTGAACTCAATGCATTGCTTGTGGTATTCTGAAAAAGAAAAGAATTTTGCTTTGAAAATGTCATACTCCAAAGAAGTTTTTGGAAGTTATTTCTAGGGGAGTTGACTCCTATTTAGTTGAATGGATGATTTGACTGTTCCTTTAAAGATATTTCAAACTGTTCCAAACAGTCTCTCTCTTTTTGAACAACAGAAGACCTACCCTACGCAAAGTTCCAGTAAAACAGGGTAGGAGGGAAGACATTTCCATTTCAATAGAGATGCGAAATAATAATTACAAAAATGTCAAGATGTTAAGGCTCATGCCTGATAATCTTCTCCAAAGATATGGGAATATATGCCACTCAGCAGCTCCCAGGAAACTCCCCAGATGTGAGGCAAGCAATCAGGCGACATCAGGTGACCATCAGAAGCCCTGCAAAGGCAAGGAACTTTAGGGAAGAGTTCCACTGTGCCATCAATGTGGCTGTTCTAGAAAAAGCGCCCTGCCTCTCTTCTTCCACCTCAGATGGTCCAACTTGCTCCTTCCCTTCAGGAGGTGCTCAGAGACGGGTGGATGTGCTGTCTTGTATCCAACTTGTTTCCCCTCGTGCCGGGGGCAGGCACGGCATCAAGGCCTTAGTGCCTTGGCAGTTCTAGTAAGGAGCCTGCCAGGAGTAGATGGCACCAGCAGTGGAGAGGAGCGGGTGGGGGGAGCAGACTTTTGATAGGGAGGCACCTGCCTGTGGAGGGAGGTGATGTGGCAGAACATGGGTATGACAGACAGTGAGAAAATCCATTACCACCCGTTAGCAGTGCTCTGTTTGTACAGAAAGAAGGCAATTGCCTCTTCTTTTCCACATGGACCAGGATACCTAGGATGTCTTTGCTAAAAGGATTCTGGGGGTGATCAACTCCACCCCCCCTCAATTTACCAGAGAAGAAACTAGGGGACAGTATTCAAATGACTTAGGCAAGATTACACCGGAAGTGGGACAAGAAGTGCTGCTGAACTGCTCTGATAGCCCTGACCCAAATGAGTGTAACAGATGTGTCCCCAGAGGAGCCCCTTCGCTCTGCTCTGGTAGGACTTCAGTCCAAAGCACAGCAGTTCACACACAATAGATGCTCGTGACTGGCAGGGGGACAAGTGGACAACCTCATCAACAAGTGCAGGTTATCTGCACAGCCACTCTCTGACAGAGCCATGGCCAAGGCAAGCAGTGAACTCATGAGCACCAGCAAGATTCCATGAAGGGAACCCAATTTTCCTAGTGACTCCTATTGCAAGAGCAGAGTCACTGCCCCTGGTGGGGGAGGGGAGTCTCTCTGATTGATTAGTTCAACATAGTGGCAGGAACATACATCATGGTTTTAGTTTTTGTTTTCATTTGGTTTTACAGTACTGGGGATCAAACCCAGGTCCTCGTGCATGCTAGGCAAGTGCTCTACCTCTGAGCTGTGTCCCGGGCTTACACCGTGGTTTTGACTTCCTCATGTCACCATTAGAGATCATAGTCAGTCATTTTATGTGTGTATAGTAGACTCTAGGGCAGATGGAGGCAGATTCATCAAAACTGCAGGGCAAACAGAACCTCTCCTGAGGATGGGATTCCTGGGGCAGGAAGGTCAGTGGCACATGGGATGTGCTTAGTCATCCAGGTATGACATACTGCCAGCAAGTTCAGAACTTGGTCGTGTTTGACTCTCCTTCACCTTTATTTCCTATTCTTTTGATTATAGGATCCTCCCACTCTGAACTTCCTTCTCTTCCTCTTCCTTTGGGCTAATTGTGACAATGTCTAATAGAATTGGGTTGTGATTCCATGATCAACCAGTAGGTGTCGCTGTTTAGCACGCTGTGGGCTTCAGCTCGACCCCTAAGTTTTCTAGTTCTGTTTCATAAACTACTCGGGGTTCAGTTAACAATTCTATAAAATAATGCTTTTCTAAAGCAAAGGCCCCTGTAGTTCCAGTTCCTCTACCTTCTTGTGGCCAATAGCAATTCTTTAATGATCCATAACAGCAACCACAATGCATTGATATCCTCATGCCGTCCTCAGTCTGCCAGAACCCGAGGATATGAAGCAAGACGCACTGCCCACTCGCGAAGAGCCTACAGTCTTGGGGGCTCTGTGAAATCCATTCCCACCTGTTTTGTTCTCACAGAATGATTGGAAAAATAATGAGTATACTGAGAACCCGCTACAGTGTGCCAAAGACAGTATGCCAGCTCCAATCCTCAACATTTACTATTTTTGGGGGGGGGGGGGGGCTGGTACCAGGGATTGAACTCAGGGGCACTCAACCACTGAGCCACATCCCCAGTCCTAATTTGTGTTTTATTTAGAGACAGGGTCTCACTGAGTTGCTTAGCACCTTGCTTTTGCTGAGGTTGTCTTTGAACTCACGATGCTCCTGCCTCAGCCTCCTGAGATTACAGGCCTGTGCCACTGCGCCCAGCCTCAACGCTTCTGAGAGGAGAGATTCCCCCCTCTTACAGGCTAGGAAATTGAGGCATAGAGTGGTGAAGTCACCCCAGGAAAGTTGTCTGTAGACAGTCTGTGGCAGAGTAAGGTATAGTCTCAAGCTGCTCAGATAAGACTTCCAAGCCCAGCTTACTGGGATGTTATGTGCCATGTACCACAGGGTCTTTGGTCTCAAGTTCATTCTTCCTAAAGAGCAAAAAGCATTCTAGAGTGCCAGGAGAATGCCCTCTCCCCTTTCTCTCTCTCTCTCTCTATCTCTCTCTCTCTCTCTCTCTCTCTCTCTCTCTCTCTCTGTCACACACACACCCCTCCCTGCCACCCAGTGTGAAACTGGCCAGCCAGGGAAGCAGGTCATCTGCCCTGAGTGCTGACCTGTGGCCTGTTTCTGCTTTGAGGCCAGGAGCTGGCAAAGGCTTATTAAGAAGAATGTCCCTGGCTTTGGGCCCTTGCATGCCTCCAGCAATGCCACCTTTAACAGGAACCTGTTTCTGACCCACTCTCATCACACTCAAAGCCTCCCTCCCTGAAATCAACATGGAAGGAACACCTTTTATTTGGTGCCTAGAGTGAGTCTCCTTTCTGGCCTGCAGCTTTCAGGGAGACGTGTCCAGGTAGGTCCAGGTTGGGCTTCACTTGGTCATTAACATGCCGTTTCCCCAGCTGCAGCCCTAGTTTGCCTCATAAACAACACATAAACAAGATGTAAGGGAACACAGGACACACCCCGAAGGGAGGTACAGGCATGCGCCACTCAAGAGCGGAGCCTGTCCTGGTCCCCACGGCAGAACATAGTGGTTCTCTGGATTCCCAGCCCCTGTCAGCCCTGTCCCCACATGGCTTACTGCCCCAGCCCAGTCCAGCGTAATTACACATCAGAATCCAGGAGTAGAGTTTCTTGGACCAAAAATTTAAAATATTCTTCATATCATATCTTTCTTTTGCAAGGAGAAAACACTAAAACATTTCCAAAAGTAATTTAGAATAACCCAGGGCATTTGAAAACCCTCAAATCTCCAGTCCTTCCATAATGGTTTCCCCTCCTTCCACAAACATCCCCGAGCATCTTACTTTCCAGTGGGCAAAGATTAGAAAACCATTATAAAATGGAAAAGCTCGGAGTGAGGAGAGATTCCGATGATTCCAAATGCAGGCTGATTCAGCTTACGGTGCTTTTGAAATCTTTCATTTCTTCTCAGTTGAATGTTTGAGCAGTTGTACTTCTGACAGGAAAGCAAATGAAACCCTCCAGTCCAAGTAGAAGTTCCTCCAGGGTCTGCGCAAATCATATTATAAAGCAGCTTTTATGTATCTACAATAATTACACTTGATCCGAAGAAGTTTGTTTTGTGTTAAGCTAACTTTAGCCTTGACATTAATTGGGAGCAGCTGCATCGCAGCCTCCTGGGCCGTTCAGCACCTTTTGCTCACGTATGGTTCTGTGTACAACTATGTGTCAGGTAGAAATAGTCACAGCCCAGAGCATCCTGACGGTTGCCCAAGCCGTCCTCCATGCCTGTGGCTTCTCGTTGACTGGGCCGGGCCACATGCCCCCCTCAGCTGGGAAGCCTCGCCCATACTCAGCTCTAACCCTGTCCCTAGAAGCAGGGCAGCGAGAGCCCCATGGCTCAGTTTGAATGACATGCCCACATCCGCGACCCCTCTGGTTCCTTTAAATCCAAGAAATGGAAGAGTGACCTAAAGAAATGAGGGCTGAGCCTTTAAAGGATTACTGTCTCAGAGAGAAAGTTCAGTCCCTGGGAGAAAAGAGCCCTAGGCCTTTGGAGAAAGTATGAGAAACATTTTGATCTTTTCACATAAACCACTCTGCTTTTCAAAACCTGCTGCCTTTTTCCCCCTTTTCCAGAGTGCTAGCTGAGAGTGCAGATAAATAAGGAGAAATAAAAACCCAAGACAGGGACGTTTGAAAATAAAACCCCCACAGGCTCATCCCCCGCCCAGTCCTGAGCACAAGCGCTGGGGTCTCAAAGCAGCTGTCCTCGCCAGTGCTGTCTGTGCAGTGCATAAGGACGTCCCCAGGCTCAGGCACCAGCAGGCCCAGGCCCAGAACCCAGGGCAAGGGTTCAGAGCCCCCACGCCTCGCGGCCGGGGGCAGCCTTGTTTGTCCGACCCCCGCCCAGGCTTCCTCCAGCCCCAGGACACATTGCTGGAGACTCCGCTCTGTGAAGGCACTGTCAGGGCCGAGCAGATGGAGAAGGGAGCTTTCCAGATGTTGCACACAATAAGGCGAGTTTTTATTTTATTCTTTTTTTTTTTTTTAATGAGGAGTGGGGATCTGTAAGAGGGGCAAAATGTGCCCCTCCATCCCCCGCAGGCGGGTGCAGTGTCAGGTGTGGTGGAGGGGCAGGTGCGGCTCCTTCTAGCGCTCTCTCCTTGCTGCTTCCAGCGAGGCTGAGAAACTGCAGAGACGAGCTCTTCCGCCGGCATTTTCCTCCTCTCTGCGTAGACAGGCGTTCCAAATGGGATTAAACGGGAAGGAGGAAAGAAACGCACAGTTCCAAGGTCAGCACGTGCACACGCACCGCGTTTCTTCTTCCTCTTTTCCTCTTTCCTTCTGTTTTTAAGACAGGCAGCATAATGATCCTGAAAGAGCTGCTGCCTCCTGGAACCCAGATTTTGGCCAAAAAGGGGGAAAAAAAGTTTATTTTTTTCCCCTCCTAATAGTGAGGATCTACAGGAGGCCGACTTTGTGTTGGGAGAAACAGGGAGGACAGTCCCCTCGTCCCAGCCTCTTTGGAGGACGGCTCTTTTTAACAAACCACTTCCTGGTGCAGGACTCAGTCCCCTTCCCCCTTTAAGTGTCATGTGCCATGTCAGACATCAAAGCCCTAATTAAACCCATTTTTTAATTGTGTCTTTTTGCTTCATTACTTTCTCTACCCCTTTGATGAGGGCTGCCCCCTGATCGGCCCTAACTTATCACTTTCTCTGTATTTTCAGATCTGAAGATTGCTGGCTGGGTTGTTTTGTTACTGGGTGCCCCCCTTTCTTTCCTTTTTCTCATCTTCAAGTTGGGGACACAGTGCCTTTTCTGCCCATCCTCCCCCCATAGGCCAACAGCTAAAGGGATATTCACACCTTTTTCCCTCCCGGCTCTTCTATTCTTATGAAGTTTCCATTGATTATTGTCCTGAAATTCCTTGGTCCAGTCATAGATAAAAGGATAATGACTTCAAAGGGAAGAGTTAAGAGTTTAACCCCAAGCTAAGAGAGTGGACAACTAGGTAATTGAGGGTAATAACCCATCACAGACTTGCTTTCAAAGGATCGCCAAGCTGAACTCTCAGGTGGCTTTAATTTTATTAACATTTGTAGCCGCTGACTTGAGAAGCTGGTCTGGAGTCATTACGAGCTTCAAAGCTCCAGGTAACACTCGGCCGGCCAGGAACCTGACAGCAATCTGGGCCTGAGCTCTTCCCCCTGCGGATGGCTACGATTGCTAACCCAGGCTTCCCTGCCAAACCACAGCCCCCAGAAACTTGGGGGAGGCCAGAAGATCAAAGGTCACACTTTGCCATGGCGATCAAGAATTCAAATCTTGAATTTGAAGAGACACAGGCAGCAGTAGGCTGTGGCAGGGAGAGAGCCTGCGTCTTCACGATCCCCCAGCGCAGGCTTTGCAGAGAAGGCTGGGAGTCCTTGGAAAGGACCCGAGTCCACCTGTACTGGTTGGGGGCAGGAAGTGGTGGGAGGAGGGTTTGAACCCTTGGGGTCTTTCCTGTCCAACTTTTTGTGTCATCCTGAGATGCCCAGCGGTCCAGCAGAGAGAAGCAGGCCGGGTGACCCACCAGCAGCTTTATTTTGTAAATGAGAAGCAATTGTTTCAAACAGATGAGGCGACTTGCCTGAAGTCGCCAGTGAACTGGTGGCAGCAGAACCACCATGGGCAGAGTTCTGAATCCCATGGCTGTTAATCCCGTGGAGCAGAAGAGACCTTGGAAGGAAGGAGAAAGACCACATTAAACTAGAAAATGGCCCCGGGAGGTCCAGCGCTGGTACAGCAATGGCAACATCGCTGGCCAGCATCTTTCCAAGGCCTCCCTGTCGTCTTCTGCTCTGCACACCTGCATGTGGCCCTTCAGTAAATCTCAAAGGCAGAGGGAGTCTCCTCTTGGGGACCCATCCCTGGTTTATTGCACTGATTGCAGGGCTCCATCTCCAGTTCTCCATTTTCCTGGCTGAGGGAGCTTGAGAGCCTTCCAGGCCACTGGAATTGCCAGGCCTTCCCAGTGTAGCTTCGGCCAGTCCTTTTGGCCCTTAGAAGTTTAACAAAAGGCCTTTGAAATGGACGGACACTTGAACAGCTGCCCAAGGACTATGGCCTCCCTCCGCAGACTGCCGCGGGCTCTCCAACTGCATTCCCGGCCGATCAGCAGGCCAGCGGCTGGCGGAGGTTCCTAGAGTACCTGCAGGCTACCCGCACACCTCCGCTCCGCCAGCCCTCGGGGGCTTCCGCAGGGACGCCCGAGTCCTCAAAGGACCAGGAAAAGTCCCTGGACCACCAAGCACTTACAGAGTGCAAAGGGCTGTGGCCAGCTCTCAGGGAGCATGGGTCACCAGCAGGGTTAAGAAGACACCTCCCTGTGGCCCCAGCTACCTGCAGTTCTCACTTCCATCCCTTGCAAAAACCTTCTCTCCAGGGCTGCTGCCCTGGCCAAAGGGTTTGCAGCATCTCAAGCCGCGGTCCAAGCTCCTGGAGTGGACTTGCACGTAGGGGCCCAGTCAGGAGGGCAGGAGAGAGCCAGGAGCCCTCCTGGGGCCTCTGGGGCCACCTCCCCTCCCTGGACCACTTGCCTGCCTTCCAGCCCTTTGCAGAATGCCTTGGGAAGCCCGACCCCAGGGCGCTGACACCTTTTAACATCTGCCATCTATTCAGTGGGTCAGGCTCCACTTCCAGTCTTCTTTCTCTGTTTTTCTTTTTTAAATTCAGCAAAGAACCCTTTGACCAATGGCGCTGGATCACCAGAGATCAGGTGTCCCCTGAAGAGAGACTTGTCCTGTGCTGCTGTATGTACTCAGACCAAAACAGACTTTCCTCCATCCATATATGTTAGGCACCTTCCCAATCATGCGATCAAGGGTTGCTTGGTGGCTGTTCAGCGTAGGCTGATAGGGGAAGATGGTATGATCCATTCCAGAATTGAATCCGAATTTTGAAAACTCATCTGCTAACGGTCATTACACACTTCAGCCTGCTTACTCTTAGAGAGGAGAGAACTTGGAGGTCATTGGAAACAAGCTTAGCATGGCCTGTCCTCTTCCAGGGAACTGCAGGACGTGAACCTTCTGCACTCTCTTACCCAGAACCCCTGGTCAGCAAAGATGTGCCTGAGGTCAGGGTCATGAGTCCTTGGCTGTGGTACAGAACTAGCCATGTGTGAAGTGAGATGCTGGCAATGTGAGTCTTGCCAAGCTTTGATTTTTGTGATGTGGTAACCCAGATATTTTAGTTCAGAGATGTGTGTGATGTACTGGAAGGAGACCAGACAGACGTGTGTTCAAGCCCAGACTGCCATTTACTGACCAGCCCAGCTTGGGCAAGTCCACAGCCTGCAGGTCCTCTGTGGCTCAGGAGTTCTGTGGTCAAATACGGCCAGTCACTAATCAGACCCAAGGCACCTGCTGGGGTGGTGTACTCGAGTGGGCTGCTGGGATTGTAGGATGAATCGGTCTTGCCCTTAAAGAGTTTAAGACCTAAAGTTGTAGGCAGCTTCCACATGTCCCCAGCGCTCACCCACAGAACTTTTGAATGAAGTACCCGGCCAACAGATGAAGAATACCGGAAGGGATATAGAGCAGTTTGGAAAAAGGAAAGGAAGAGGAATGACAAGGGACAATGGCATCTGCTTGCAGTGTTCTAAGGAGGAAGAAGCTGACTCACTGGGTGTTTTACTCAGTTTTTTCACTGCTGTGACTAAAGGACCCAGCCAGCACAACTGTAAAGGAGGAAAGGTTTACTGAGGGCTCATGGTTTCAGAGGTCTTAGTCCATAGAAGGCGGCTCCACTCCTCAGGGCTGGAGGTGAAGTTGAACATCATGGCAGGAGAGTGCGACAGAGGGAAACAGCTCACATGTCAATCAGAAAGCAGATAGTCCACTCCCAGATACAAATATATACCCAAAGCCATGCCCCAATGCCCACCTCCTCCAGCCACACCCTGCCACTTCAGTTACCACTCAGTTAATCCCATCAGGGATTAAATCACTGACCGAGTTAAGACTCCTACAACCCAATCATTTCTCCTCTGAACCTTCTTGCATTGTCTCACACTTGAGCTTTTGAGGGACACCTCACATCCAAACCTTAACACTGAGTAGCAGCTGCCGTCTGCCTCAGAGGTCCCAAGCTCATGTGGTGCTTTGGGATTGTTCCAAAAACAAACAGGTGACCAGCATCGAGGACCTGCCTACTCCAGGGGAGAATCCTTAGAAGGAGCCGCTTAGGAAATGTATCTTGTGTGAGGCGAGAGACGTGTAGATTATTAACATACACAGCTTTCCCCCAGTTTATTTCTCCATTTACTGGATGCATTTATGGAAGGATCTAATAGGTCTTTGTGGGAAGAAGCAGAAGGAAATTATAAAAGCAATTAAGCAAATAATGACCTTTAGGCTGGGATCCTTTGTATCTCTAAGACCTAAACAGCTATTGAGAAGGAAGGATAAAAGGTTATTACCAATAAGCTTACGTTATAATAAAAATAAAGCAAGAAAGTCCTGGGCAGAGGCTCCCTTGCAGTGCAGCTGGATGAGGACTTTGATGTAGACCCTGTGGTCCAATGAGAGCCTGGCCACCCGAGAGCAGGCCACAGGCTTCCAACCCCACACCCAGGTTTCCCACAAGGGGACGGGCAAATCCCCAAAGAGAAGCTGGCAGAGGTACCCCAGGACTCCCTGGATAGTTCAGAGGTGACTCTGAGTGTTGGTGCTTTTCTTGCAACCTTGAGAATTCCTGACAAGCATCTCTATAAGAGGACCTGGGGCAGAGTTGAGTGTTTTAGGGGAAGATGAGCTTGTGGGCCTACCAGGGAGAAGATGTGCAGGGCTGTGCGGGGTGGGCTCCCTCAGCCACATCATCCAACAGTGCTGGTTTTCCAGGAGAGAGGGTGACCTCCCTCCTCATTGTAACAGGGAAGCGATTAACTTTGGGACTGAATGGCTCTGCCGCACCTCAGGAGGCTGCCCTGGCCCAGGAGGGAGTGTGGGCACGGAACTGGTGGTAGGCCTGTCGAGTCTTATCGAATGGCCGACTGATCTCTCTCTCTTCATCCTCTGGTCTGAAGAGGTCACTCTAATGCTCAGTGACTGATTTCTGGGTGGGGATCACATGCTTCAGTGAAGCTGTGGCTGTAGGGAAGGACGGACGCTTCTATCGGTATCAGGCTTTGCGGGTCAGAGTTCCGGCCTGCACAACTTACCATCTGCATGAAGCCTTCAAGGGCAGCCATCGACCTGCAGGGGAGGTTTAGTGCTGTCCCTGTCCCTCCCACTAACCCTTGGCTGACATTACTCACCATTTAGGAAGTGGGGTGTGCTGTGCGTTAACAATGCGCCTAGAACATTCTTGGAGAACTTGCCAAGCCTGGGATCCCACTTTTATTCTTATAACCATCACAGAGCTGAGCAGGACAGGTAGAATCATCCTGGTTGTGGAGATAAAGGGCACTGAGTCACCGATGGAGGGGGATGTGACCTTGCCTGGTGTCAGTGGCAGCCCCTGCGGGCCCGACTCCTGCTGCAAAGCCACGTTGTAGCTGTTAATGTGGTTGGTTAACAGTTAGCTCATGGATCAACACAGGGCCAGCATTCCTTCCATTGCCAGAGCCTTTACCCCTTCCCAGCTGGAAGGGATCTTTAAGAGCCAGAGGGTCCCCCCATCCTGGAGATGGAGCTGATGTGCAGTCCTGTTTGGGACTTTCCTCCACATTCTGGGTTCGAACTGTACTTGTTCTTCCCAAGCTCCAGTTCCTGGCTGAGCCTGGCTGAGCCTGGTGCTCATGGGATACACTGGAAGTCCTTGGCAGTGCCATAATGGTGGCAGAGGCCCTCTGGGCTCTGCCCTCTGATCCCCTCTTCCCACCCTGGTCCCAGCTTCTTCGTGCTTCACTCACAGCTTTCCTTCCTGCATCTCTGGTGGAAGCTTCCAGAACCTGCTTTGTCTGCAGTTCAGAGAGCCCCAGATACCTGTGTGCCCATCCCCACTCACCCCCACCATCACCATGACTGACTGGGGAGGGCATGACACCTCCAGCTACCTCGTCGCCACACCAGGACAACGGTGAGGGATGGCCTGTGCTGCCTTCACATTTGCCCACCGGTGACCTCAAGGTCCCTCCTGGGGTGGGGGATCATGCCTTTACTTGGCTTCCCTCCCTTCCATGTTCCCTTCCACTTCCTCACTTCCCGGTTGGCTTTTTCCAAGACTATTTCCTAAGAAATCCCCTGAATTTCCATCTAAGGGTCTAGGGAACTGAAATAAAATGTAAATATCTAAACAAACACGATCTCTTAGATTAGTGTAATAGACTCCCTTGAGGTCCCTGCTTCCTAATCTTACTACTCATTAAAACCAGCCCCGACACACCCCAGTATGGAACTTTAAAACAGCTAGGATCACATAGCTCCTCAGCAACCAGGTTTAAGGCCATCCTTTTAACAGAGAGTTGGCCACAGCCCCTCCACCCCTTGCCTTGGGCCATGTCTCCTAGCACCCAGGGTACGGCTGGGCTCTGCAGGAGCTCTCCCGACTCCTGAGGCCTTTGCTCAAGCTGTTCTATCTCCCAGATGCCCTTCTCAGCTCCCTTGGAATGGTTCTGCACCTCTGTCATCTCGTCCAGGGTGGGCTCAGTGCCCCCTTTTCCTCCCCTAGCACCCTTGGTATCTGCCTATCTTGGTCCTTACCCCATCGTTACATTGTCTGTTTCCTGTGTTTGTCTCTCACACAGTGAGGGATCCTGAAGGCCAAAGACTATCTGAAGGCCATTGACACTGCCCTGTGCCCAGGCATATGACAAACACCCTCACAGACTTGGGTCAGGTCCACCTGTGTTGCTCCTGGAGAAGCTCCATGAACATGGTACTATGGGATGAATCGGGTCCCCCCAGATTTATAAGTTGAAGGCCTTGCCCCTAATATTTGGAGACAGGACATTTAGGAGGTAACTAGGTTTAACTGAAGAGGGGTCCACATGGTAGGATTAGTACCGTCACAAGGAAAGACCTCAGAGCGTCCTCTCCACCCTGTGAGGACAAAGTCAGGAGCTGACCATCTTCAAGACAGAAAGAGAACCAGATCGGCTGACACCTTGGTCTTGGACTTCTCCACCTCCAGACCTGAGAAATAAATCCCTGCTGTTTAACTTTGCCCGTCTGTGGCATTTTGCTATGGCCTCCCAAGATGACCAATACAGGTATAGTAAACTCCAGTATATACATTTCTGAGTGAATACCAAAGAATTTCTAACTGGAATCTAGCATCAAGACCTGCCCGAAGGTTTATTTCTTAATCATCGCAGAAGAAATTGTGGCATTTATCTGCGTAGAACAACAATACTGCCATCCACTTGTTTTAGGATGTCTTGGTCTAGTTTAGTCTAAAAACCACTGGGCTAAGTCCCTAACCCCTACAGCTGACCTTTCTTAGTCTCTGGAGCAAAGTTCTGAAATCCGGATTCGTTGAGACCTCCCCCCAAGGACTCTGGTGCAGGTGACAGTTCCAGTTCCAGCACCGTGTGGCGCCACTGGACCCAAGAGCTCCATGATTCCACGTCATCTGATTTATGTTTGATATTCAGATTCCATATATTATTGCATGTGATACCTAAGGCCGTCATGAGGCAGGCAACTTCTTGGATTCATCAGAGGTGAAAGCAGCAAGACTGCTCTCAAGGAGCCTTTCAGACCATTCTCTGAGTACAGGATGTTAGGGTTTGGATGTGAGGTGTCCCCCAAAAGCTCACTTGTGAGACAGCAAGAAGGTTCAGAGGAGAAATGATTGGGTTGTAAGAGTCTTCACCCAATCAGTGAATTAATCCCCTGATAGGATTGAGTGGTAACTGACTGGTAGGGTACAACGGGAGGAGGTGGGCATTGGGGCATGACTTGGGGGTGTATATTTGTATCTGGGGAGTGGAGAACTCTTCCTGCTTTCTGATCATCACATGAGCTGCTTCCCTCTGCCATACTCTTCCGCCATGATGGAGCTGGCTGACCTGGACTGAGACCTCTGAAACCATGAGTTCTTAAATAAGCTTTTCTTCCTCTACAGTTGTTCTGGTTGGATCCTTTAGTCACAGCAGTGAAAAAGGTGACTGAACACAGGGACAGGAACCTCACTTGCCTAGGCCTAACTGCCATTCTTTCTGTGGTGCCTTGGGGGCAGCCCGAGGCGCGTGCACACACTCTCTCTATTCTGTCCTGGGCGGGGGATTAGTGAGGAGGGATCTCCTAGGCCCCTGCCTGCTGCACATGCAGCCTCGGCCCCAGCAGCAGTTGGTGCCTCCTGGGGTCTGCTGGACTCCCTGGTGTTGCCACCTGCCCTCCAGTGCCAGCACACTCGCCTTGGCTTTGCTGCCCCTGCCAGTAGCCGGCACTGCCCTTGCCAGGAACTCTTAACTGTGGTGCCATAGCCAAAGCTTTGTAGCCTCTTCATGGACAGAGAGACTCCGAGCTCCCTCTTCAGTGGGCCCAGAGCTGAAGGGTCCTCCTTCCTCCATCTCTTGGGAAACACGGTCCGTCCTCAGGCACTCCTTCCTGATCCTTGCAGAAGGCTCCCAGAGGCCCTGGGGGCGGGTGTAGAGCCAACGAGGCCCAGTTGTGCAGGAGGCTTCCTCAATCTTCTGTGCAGAAGGCCTTGGGAACCAGGGCAGGAGAAGAGTTAAGTTCTGGGCTGAGGCTTCAGTGTTCAATTTCTCTATTTCCTGTTGATGACATGATTGCCTTCCTACAACCATTGACACATGTTGCTTTCATCTGTTTCATTTCAAGACACGAGTACACTCGCTGGAAACTATGCTTAATAGCTAAACTCAAAACATTTGCCTTTGCTTTCCTTCTGGGACTGTGCTGGTCTGCTGCATTCCCTAGTGGATTTTTGGGGTGGCGGTGGCATATATATTTTTTTCAGCCAGCATTTTTAACCCAGCAGAGAGAGTCACCGGCTCCTCCCTGGCCATCTGCCTCAGGCCCATCTGCTGCATATGGGATATTTCTCTGCCCCAAAGGAGGCATATGGCTCACCCCAAGTAGTGGTGAGGGCAGCTCATCCTTTCCCACTGTCCAGCCCCTTCCCCTGCCTGTCAGGGAGAGGACAGACCTGGTGTAACCATGGCACAGGCATGTGGGTTCTCCCAGATGTTGCTCTGTCCCCGAGCTCACACCTACCCTCCCTACCTGCACCAGCAGCGCTGGACTCCATGACTCATGGCTGGACCTTCCAAATGGAGCTGCCGGAATTGAGAGGTGAGCTTGTCAGTCTGAGCCCAAGGACTCTGGGGAACAAACAGGCCTGAATGCCTGTGGCCCGGATCTGGGCAAGGCTCTCTGGCCAGAGCTTGGATGGAAAGTGACTGCTGGAAGCCGGCCAGCCTCATCTGGTTGGAATTGGCTTTGACACGTGTTTCCGAACCTGGTGCAGAGCTGTGGTCATCACTGCGCACCCTTCCCTGGGCCGGGGCAGCACTGCCTGTTGAGAGTCTGAAAAGTGAGCAGTCAGTCTGCCCGTGCAAGAGTCTAAAAGGAGACTGCCCAGCCCCCGCTGGGCTCCCAGAGGATGGTGGACTTTCTCCCAAGAAGAGCGCAGAGTGAGGGGGAAAAGAGCTGCCACAGCCTGTTCCCTGGATGAAGGGGACATGTCCAGGGCGCTTGTCGAATACGTGGACCTCTATGTGCATTTCCTCCTTTCCTCCTTCCCTTGACAAGAGAGTTTATTTCCATTTTACAGTTGAGAAGATTGAGGCTTAAGAAGGGTGAACATATTGCCCAGGTTCACACCTGGTACGATCCAAAGCTGGTCTCCTCCTGGCGCATCTTTCCTTTCTTCTCAGCAGCCCAGTGGGGCTGGGGGAGAGGCGCGCTGCACTGTGCCTGATTGATTTGAAGACACCACACACCTCCCTCTTCCCAGGCCCCCTCCCCCTTTACGCCCACCCTCCACATTTTGGGCAGGTGGGGAGAAAGTTCACAAAAGCTAAAGGACAGGCGACAGGGTTTTGTGCCTTTTCTCCAGGAGGGAGAACATCCAAGGCCATTCTGCCTCTTCCAAATCTGTAGATCTGGCCAAGAATCTGAGATAGCAGGAAGTGTGAACAGAGACTTCAAGGGGAGACAGCTATGAGCCCAGAGGAAATGCTGAAGGATTATAGGGCCAGGAAATTTATCACTCTTTTCTGCTCAGAGTCGCTAACAAAAGTGCCCTTGCTGAGGAAATGGACTTCAAGTTCGAGAAAACCAACTATGTCTTTTCTTCCATTTTCCTGTCTGGGCTTCCCAGGCTGCTAGAGTCCTGGTCTGCGTGTGCGGGAGCTGAGCCTCAGAGGCAGTGTGAAAGCCCGCGTGGAAATGCAGATCCACAACCGAGGTCTGAGAATGTGATCAGCACGAGGTGAGCGGCGCTTGCTGCCTCTCAAAGATGCCATTTCCAGGAGGGACAAGGTCCTGTTGGCCTGTCATTTTGACACCTGCAGGCCCTGGCTGAGAGTCTCTGATGCCAAAGCCCCAAATAGAGACCTTGAGCTGCACAGCATCCAGATGGCCTTTAACTGCTGCCCCTGGGCAGGCCTGGCAGAAAGGCCTGAGACCAAGCTGACTTAACACTGACAGTCCCAGGGATAGCATGACGCCACTTAGGACTCTTCAACTTGACAGTGGTGTCAGGGTATATCTAGACCACCATCTGCTTCTCAGTGTTCAATAAGTTGAGATACTTAATACTTTATTATAAAATGCATTTGGGGTCAGATGTTTTTGCCCAGCTACAGGTGCATGTCAGTGTTCTGAGCACGGTTAAGGTAGGCTGGGCTGAGCTATGTTGGTGGGCTAGATGTGTTAAGGGCACTTTTCGACTTAGGATACTTTCAGTTTAGGGTGAGCTTATTAGGCTATAGCACCAGCACAAGTCATTTGGGCACAAGAGAGCATCTGAGAACAGGAGGGTCACCTGGGGACACTGTAGAATTCCCTCTTTTGTCATCCTTAATTTTTTTGAAAGACGTTGTAGAAATTTTGAAAAGTGAAAGATAATAGTGTTCAGTTGCAAGAACCAGAGACCCACTCAATTGACCTCAAGGGAAAATGGGGGCACATTACAAGAATAAAGTCCCTTCAGGAGCTGCTGCTCATGTCTTCTGTACCCTGGAGCATAGCTCCTCCCTCTGCTGACCTCCCTTATAACTTCAGCAAGCCCCTCATCCAAGGCAGCCCTCTCCCAACCTCCCCTGACCCCTTCAACAGCTTCAGCCCCATGGAGCACAATCTTTAATTTGCTCCTTAATTCAAATTTCTAAGTCCAAAAGAAAAGCTGGATAGCCCGGCTCCTATTTCTAGGCCCACTTACCCAAGCCATGTGCTGAGCAGCTTAGGAGAAGGATGTGGCCAGGCGCCATCCAATCAGCTGCGCCTGAGAAAGGGGTGGGGTCACAGTGCAGCCGTCCAGTCCTGCCTCTCTGGAAGGGGAGGGATGGTCAGCAACTAGGCAAGAATAAAAAGTCAGAGAGGAGGATCCATGACCCACTGTCTACACTTGTCAAGTCTTCTTTCCTGTGTTTTCGGCTTGGTTGGCTGTATATATGTCCAATACGGTTTTACATCTGGTTTTTTGGAGGTAACGTCAAAGCATTTCCGTATCCTCTGTTATTACCATTTCAATAACTGTGTAACATTCCTACGTACTGCGGAGGGGCGGGTGTGTATGGTTTGCTTAACCAATCCCCTACAGACGTGGACGGCATTTCCAAATTCCTACCACGAAACGCAACCCACAGCACTCAAGAATATTTCCAGGATTGTACAAGATGGCATCCTGGACTAATCATTAACTCTTGTGAATGTTTGGGAAACCTGGTCCTTATGCGAAGGCAAGGGTATGATGACTTTTTGAAAGAGGTCACAGGGACAGAGAGAATAAGGTCATTTAGCCCCAGTCTCTTAGTATCATGTATCTATTTCTGCACTGTTATTTTTTTTTTAATATTTTTTCGTTCTCAATGGATTTTTATTTTATTTATTTACATGCAGTGCTGAGAATTGAACCCATTTCCTCACACATGCGAGGCAAGCGCTCTACCACTGAGCTACAACTGCAGCCCCTGCACTGTTGTTCTTGAATGCTGGACCTGAGGGCTACACCCAAGGCACCTGTCCCCTCCCAGTGGCCCTCAAAGGGAGGCCAAAGACTGCCAAGGCTGTAAAAACTCCCTCTCTCTCTCTCTCTCCCTCCTTCCCTCCCTCCCTCTCTCTGTCTCTTGGTACTGGGGATTGAACCCAGGGGCACTTAACCACTGAGCCACATCCCCAGCCCTTTTTTATGTTTTATTTGGAGACAGGGTCTCACTAAGTTGCTTAAGGCCTCACTAAGTTACTGAGGCTGGCCTTGAACTTGAGATCCTCCTGCCTCAGCCTCCTGAGCTGCTGAGATTACAGACATGCACCGCCATACCCAGCTGGCCTAATGTTTTTGCTTTTCTTAGCCAATGAGTTTGGCTACTTCGAAGTGAGGTTAGGCTGCCTTCTGTGACTGAGATTTGCAGTGAGGAGGGAGAATGGGAACAGAAGAGCTGCTGATAAAAGTCACAGAGGCAGAGAAACTGAGGTTTGAGCCCTTTCTTGTGCAGATAAGGCAGCCTCAGTGGCCTGGGTCACAGAACAGTTGGAGCCAGAGTCAGACTAGAATGTGGGCCTGGGGACCCAATCTGGACAACCACCAGTAGCCCTCCAGATTGTGCACTCAGTTGGTAAGAATATGTGGCCAACTGGAAAAAGTCATAAAATGTGTCTAGTTTGATGGCTTTGGTCCTTAAAAATAGCAGCTCAGACTAGCTTCAGAGATTCAGGCCTATGAGCACTACCCTGTCACTCAGAGGGGAAAACTAACACTGCACCAAGGTTTTTATCAATCTCTTTCCTACAAAAGAGAGCACAAAGTTTGGGGTTGTGTGGCTCAGTGGTAGAGTGCTTGCTTGGTGTGTGTGAGGTCCTGGGTTCAATATCCAGCACTGCAAACAAACAAGAAAGAAAGAGAGAGAGAGAGAGAGAGGGAGGAAGGAAGGAAGGAAGGAAGGAAGGAAGGAAGGAGAACACATAGAGGGGCAGCCCCAGACCCTGGGCTTCAAGGCAGGGAGCGCCTGATGGCAGTGCATACACATCCTGGGGACATACATGCAGCATTCTCTTCTAGTCCTGAAAGTTTCCTCTGTCCCACAAGGGAGTCCACAGCCTATCTTGAGCTTTCTGCCTTATGGGAGGAGCCACCTGTCAGGAACCTGGGTGACCTTGAACTCTTCACTTACTCTCTCTCAGCCTGTGGCTGGTGGCTGGTGTCTGTTACCCAGAGCCCTTCAGGAGCCTACCTCTTGCCCTTGGTGGAATGTGTCTTCCTCTCTGACCTGTGGCTGGTGGCTGGGTGTCCATCTTGTAGAAGGGTTGACAGGAATGGAGAGACCAACCCAAAGTCGTGTCCTTTCTCACTGTACTGTTAGTACCTGGCTCTGCCCCTGCTTGCCACAACATGAACTTTGTCAAGCATCTCGACTTCTCGAGACAGGGCTGGTTTCATGGGTATAAAATGGCCCCATGCTCAGAGGACCCTGTGCTAGCAGGGCTGCCATCTTGAAATTCCTAGTAAGTGTTGAACAAGAGGGGCACATGTGTGCGTGGGACTGTACTGTGTAAATCATGCATCAGGTGCTGCCTCTGGGCCAGAATTCCTTGAAAAATAGGTTGATAACTGTAGTGTTGACCTCTGGGAGCGGCTGGTCGGGGGAGGGAACGGGCGATGTGTTAGGCCAGTCCACAGGGAGGCCTCTGTTACCTAGACCCCCACTGCAGCCTGCCTCTTGTCCTTGGTTAGATGGGACTTCCTTTTCTTTTCTGTTCTCCCTGTTTCTCCTCCTTGATCTTCTTCTCTCCATGAACTCCAAACCAAGGATTCAAAAATCTAGGGACAATATAACAAAGTCTTAGAAATCACAGCCGTCTCCTGGGAACCCTTGAAGCCCTTATCAGAAAGGAAACTGCTGAGGACTCCATCTCTGGTTTATGGTGGCTCTTCCTGCTCCCTTTATGGCCCTTTTACTGCTCCCTCAGCCCTGTGGGTTCAGATGGTGCCGCTCTTTATGACAGAAGATGACTCCAAGGACCAAGGAGCTATGGCTGGTGGCTATGGTTTGTGAGTCACAGACCCACCTTTCCTCTGGGGAACAGGTCTGGATCGCTATGGCTGGGTTGGGGTCACCTGGAAGGCTGTGTGGCCAAGCCTAACTCGACCCAGAAGCCCTTTACAAGACTGAGTTTGATCCCCTGCCCAGGTCTCCAGGCAGCTTCCCAGATTGGAGTCACACTAACCACATCTGTAGTCATTCGGCTCTGGGTGCCAGCAGCCATGGTGGGCACTTTGCATACTGAATTATCTTTGTACCCACAATACCCCACGCTTTTTAGGTGCCAAGAACAGGTATGTGGGGGTTAAAGAAAGGATGGCTTAAAGATTATTTCAGCCGCAGCCAACCCTCACAAAGTGGTTATTTGTCCTTAGTGACATTTTATTGGTGGAAAAATTAAGGCTTAAAGGATATACAGTTTACTCAAGGTCACAGTTTGGGGTTAGAACTTGAAACTTGGTTTGTCTTTCTGACTCCAAAGTCCAAAGCATAGCGTGCTGCTTCTTGTTGGCTGATTCTTCTCCTTATTCCTTTATCACGTTGTGTTGGATACAAACAAGTGGAAGGCTTGATCCTGGCAACGTGGATGGCTCCATGTTGGTCAGGTTGTCTAGACAAGCTTCTCTGGAAAAAAATCTAGCACCTTCTATATGCAGCAAAAACAGCCCAGCATAGATTGCATACAGAAGTGTGATAGAAAATACTTCCTGAATGGGCTGTATCTTCTATCTCTACATGTCCCTCTGTTCCCTTGGAACCTGGCCTTGGGCGCCCTTGGGGAAGGCCTGGCTGAAAAAGTAAATTTATAGAGGAAACAACTTCTAAATTGAGTATTGAGGTTTTAGGAGGCTGATAAAGTGTCTCTTTTCTCTGCCAAAAACAAAGCAAATTGAGAGCAGACATACAAGGGTATCAGTGGCCCATCAGTGGCCTACAGAGTCAAGCAAATGGAAATGAAATGTCAAGTTCATTGCTTATCTAGTAAGTACATGGCAATAAACAGCAATTAGCTTCCAGGAGCTGGATCCCAAGTTAGGCCTGCTATCACCTGACACCGGGACAGAGGGACGACCTTGGATCCGCCCCTGGAGCCTGCCCTAGGAAAGGTACAGTTTGGAGTTGAGAAGGAGAAGGGGGACACTCTACAGACCAACCCCAAAGTGGAATAGGCAGACAAGACACGTCCTGTTTAGCGTCCAGAACTCACCAGCTAGATCTTTCCTCCTCTTCTGGAGCCACATGGAAGCCAGAGGGGTGGAGGGCAAGTATGCCCCTATCCAGAGTCAGGGAGTGTTATGGTTTGGATCAGAATGTCCACCAAAAGCTTATGTTTTGAAGACTTGGTCCCCAGTGCAGCACTGTCCAGAGGTGGGGCTCCTGGGAAGAGAGGGGATCAAGAGGGCTCTCATCTCATCGATGGATTAATCCATTTGATGGATTAATAATTTGAATGGATGACTGTGAGGAAGCAGAAACTGTAGGTAGATGGGCCATGGTTTGAGGAAGCAAGTCACTGGGGGTGTGGCCTTGGAGCCAATATCTTGTCCCTGGCCCCTTCCCTTCTCTCTCTGCTTCCTGGCTGCCATGAGCTGAGTAGATCTCCTCTGGTATGTCCTTCTGCCTTGGAGTCAGCTTACCATGAACTGAAACTGTGACCAAAAGAAATCTTTCCTCCTCTAAGTTATGTGAGGTATTTTAGCCACAGTGATGGACAGCTGACTAACAGTGGGTGAGGCCATGGCCCTCCAGGCAGACCAGCAGGGGATGAAACAGACCTTCCTCCGTGAAGGGTGTTTGGAAGATGCAATCATGGAGAGAAGCGTCCATGCAACTCCACCTCCGAGCTGTTGGGGACTTGATTGACTTTAGTAAAGTTGGCAAGTCTAGGCTGACAGGGTCCAGCTGGAAGACCCAAGAAATGTTCCCTTTGCCCTCCTCTGCCCCTGGGCATTCATGCAGGGAAACAAGGTCCAGAACACCTGCACTGGGTCTGCTCTTCCTTGCAAGGCCAAGCGACCTCCCTCACCCACCACCAGCTGCCACCAGAGAGGGAAGTGAAATCTGGAAATGGATGGCCATCACTGAGAATACAGCCAGACGCCTGGCGGAAGTCAAGGACTTCCCAAATGAACAAGTTACTCCTCCCTCCTTTCAATACTGAATGCCTGCTACGCTGGGGATGGCGCCAGCCTCAAAGACAGTGGGAGACAGAGGCTTGCGTACACCTTCAGTGTCCTTTGGTGAGGCTCTGCAAGGAGGCCTAGGAGTCCAGGCAAGAGGACAGGCAGCCAGGCAGGTGGATAGTGAACAGGGTGCTGTTAATACTGTCAATAGCTCAGTGATCAGAGGACTGGAAAGGAGCCTGGAGGGGCTTGGTCTGGACTCTGGCTCCTGCCATCTTCTTTTAAACCTTTCCTCCACCCTGGGGATTGCCCCAGTGCCATCACAACACAAAGATCTTACAGCCAGCCACATCTCCTGTACACACAGAAGCCTTGTCCGTGGGCGAGACAGGCCTGGTCTTCAGGAAAACCTGCCAGGACCTTGCACACCAGCATGGCTTTAGGAACCAACCTCAAATGTACCCCAGTAGGAAGGCTCAGGGTGTCTGTGGTCATCTTACCACAGCCCTGCGGTTTCTCTTCCAACCCATCTTTTTCTGATGCAGAATTTGAGGAGTGGAATCTACGTGGAAAGGAATGAATGAAACACAGCATCTTGTAGAATTTATAAAGGTGCAGAACTTGGTGGTCATATCTCCATCACGATGACATTGCGAAAACTAAAGAGACCCCACATGCTGTGGTGAGTGTCTGTCACCAATTAGGCCAAGTTCTGTGACAGACACGGAGAAGGGGCCTCTGGAGAGGCTTTTAGAGAAAGAGGGCCTGAGAATGGGCAGCTGGGCTCTCCTGGCTCATCCCTGAGGACCCATCGATAGCTCTGGGGGAGGAGCAATGAGAATTAGAAAGCCTGTCCATGCTACTCAGATGTCAGCCCTTGGGGAAAGGCCTGGAGGTGGGAGATGCGGCCGTAGGGGCAACTAGCAAGCCTGGGAGGCTGTCGATGCTGTTCAGGGCTGGGGGTCCTAGAATCAAAGACCAGTTGACTTTTTGCAAGTACAGCCTCCCCTCAGTGTCTATGAGGGATTAGTCCCAGGACCCCCATGGGTCCCAAAATCTAATGGTGCCCAAATCCCTTGTGTGAAATGGTGTCGGGCTTGCACAGAACCTATACTTCATCCTGTAAACCTTCTCTAGATGACTCAAACTCCTAATGCAAAATGTCAGTGCTGTGTAAATAGCTGTATTGCTTACAAAATAATGACAAGAGAAAATGTCGAGTACAGATTTTTTTCTGAATATTTTTGATTGGAGATTGATTGAATCCATGGATGCTATACCGTGGATACAGAGGGCTGGCGGCACCTGTCATCACAGCTGTGTTTGGGGGTGGCTGTGGGTGCATTCTGAGGGAGGCTCACTGAGGCCAGATGATGGCGGTCCCTACCCAAGTTGAAAACAGGTAGCCAGCAACAGCAAGACCACATGGATGACACACTCTTCGCTGGTCTTGGGGAGACACCCGTGCTGAGCAGTTACCTCTTCCAGAAATTACATTTACTGGGTGGGATGTCTTCATTCAAATCCCACCGGAAATAGGCCCTTATTTTATTTCCACGTTATAATTAAGGGGAGGGGTTTTAAGGAGCCCAAATGACTTCCAGGAAGAACTGTCCCGGGAGGGCGGGGAGCAGAGCCCACACCAGGTTGCTCTCCCTGGTTTTTCCCTAAGGTGTCCACCCCTCCCCAGCGCTCCCTGGGCGCCAGGGCTCTCAAGCACGTTCCCCAGCACCTCATTAAATCATCACAGCGACCTCCAGACCCATTTTACACTTGGAGAAACCAAGGCACAGAGAAGTGGCAGATTTTCCATAGGGGCCAGGCCACCTGTTTCCAGAGCCTCGGTGTTGAGCCCTGAGAGGCGATCCTCCGTTCACGATCGCACTCTAGGGTAAAGCAACTGCCTCCTTCCTTTGGCCCACAAGCTCTGCTAAGCCCACCGGGCCAGTCTGCCCGCTTTGCCTCCCTCCCTAATGCAGTTTCCATCAGGTTCGTACTGACACCTTCTCCCCACCCTGCCGAGGTGGTGGGCTGCCAAGGGCAGGGGCTCTGCCCTTCTGTTTCACACTGGGACCCTACATTGGATAAGCCCACTGCACCGGACACCAGTTTCTTCCCAGCCACCCAGGCTCCCTGGGAAAGGCCAGGCCCATGGTGTGTGTGGGGTGAGGGGTACTGGAGTTTAGCTCAGGGCCTCCTCACACGTGCCAGGCAAGTGCTGTACCCCTGAGCTACAGCCCCAGCTCCATCGTCCAGGGCACAGCTGTGGTCCCAAGGACACACAGGATCCTCCCTAGTCTTGCAGAGTTTAAGGCTGACACCTTTCACAGGCGCATGCAGAGCAGGAGACCCCCTGGGGATGGCTGGGGAGGGGAAGGAAGCCAGCCTTCCTGGGGGTAGGAAAGGTCAAAGCTCCAGCGGTGAGGATCTTGGAGAGTCAGGTCACTAAGAGATGAGCCAAGCTGGGGTGAAGCAGCTGCTCGACCTAAGCCAAGTGGGTGGCCTCCTGAGAAAGCGGAAATGGGCAAAAGGCCTCCTGGCCACCCACACCCGCCCCGTGCTCCTTCCTGGGTGGTGGGGCTCCACTTCAGCCTCTCTGGGTCTGGGCCTCTGTAAGCCATCCTGCAGCTGGGCACCCGCAGGGCGCCCTCCAAGCACCTATCACAGGGACACTGACCTGACCCTCCCCCACCTCCCAGGCAGGCAGCTGTCTGGCACCTGCCCCTCTCACCTCTGGAGTGCTCCTGGCAAGTCAGTCAGCACTGGAATAGGGAAGAGGCTGGGAAGAAGCCCTTTACTGGGCACACTCAGCTCTTTGTGACTCTATTTTTTTGGTCCCCAAACCAGGCCACCAGGTCTTGATCGTTTTCTGCTGAGTTCATGGGTTCATATAAAAAGCTGTACAAAGGTGGGCAGATTGAGCACCTTGAACAAACTGATCCTTTTGCAAAACACAGTCCTGCAAAGAAGAGTCCGTCCAGGGCAAGGACTGACCGACGTCACCAGCGGCAAGAGGCACTCTCTTGCCTTCCCTGTTTCTGTGCCCAGCCTTCCTGGCCTGAAAAGCCGGGACTAGCTCCATGCCTGTTTGTCCCACTTAAGTTTTTCCCCAAGTGTTTCCTTAGGTGATTCCTTCAGGTTAGCAAGCCGGATATTAGTTCCATAGTTATTAGATATTCTCTATGCCCTCAAGTTACCGGTGAACTTGCATTTCTCAAGGGCAGGTACAGGTGAGGCTCAAGTCACACATTTCCGTTCGTTTGTGATTTTAATTTTCGCTAAGAATACCATTATGTTCCACCATACTGATCAGGGGGCAATTTCTCCTTGTCTTTTCAGAGGACTGACTCCCTGGGAACTTTGTCATTTAAAAAGTCATCAAATGACAAAGACTTCTCCAAAGAATTTATGGGTCATCCCATTCAGGAATTGGCCCTCCCCCACCCGCCAATGTTCACAGACACTCTGAGGTTTGTTTTCAAAGGACGTCACCACTCCAGGAAGGAGCCCTTGCCCAAGTTACTTTTCGCCACATTTAAATCAGAATGTTACTGTCATTAGCATCTTTCTTCCAGGTTCCCTTTCATTCCAAAAGGAAGATGAATTTCTGTCTCTCCATTTAGTTGGGGAAAAGGAAACTTAGGAAAAGGTTGGTTTGAATGTGATCATATTTCTCCATCCTGAAACTCAGGATAGTCTCAAAATAATTTGGTTTTCCATCCATAATCTATTTGGAGAACTTTTGTATGTTTTATAAAAACTTCCAGTAACCTTCAAAGAGCTTCAAACATGTTATAATTGCTGCCAGGTTATATTTTGTTGTTGTTGTTGTTCTGGAAATTGAACCCAGGGGTCTTTACCATTGACCTACATTCCAGCCCTTTCTCTTTTTTATTTTGAGACATTCTCGCTAAGTTGCTCAGGCTGGCCTCAAACCTGACATCCTCCTGTCTCAGCCTCCCTTGCGGCTGTGCCACCACACCCAGTTTGTTGCCAGGATACGCTTGTCACTATTCCCCAAGTGCTATTACTGGCAAAGTACAGAAAAGGCTGACATAACCAGTATGTCTTACAACTTGGTTCTTAGCATTAGCGATATTAGCGGACAGGGCAACAGTCTTATGCACAGGTCTGTTTTTACTGCTCTCCTCTCTAAAGGAGGAGTAAGCCAGGCACAGCGGTGCACACCTGTAATCCCAGCAGCTCAGGAGGCTGAGGCTGGAGGATTGCAAGTTCAAAGCCAGCCTCAGCAACTTAGGCCCTAAACAACTCAGCGAGATCCTGTCTCCAACTTTAAAAAAAAGAGGAGAGGGCTAGGGATGTGGCTCAGTTGTTAAATGCTCCCGGGTTAAAAAAGGATGGGGTAATGAGTGGATTCAGAATCTGGATTTGGCTCAGCGACGTGTTTCCAGCTCAGGCTTTTCCTGTGAGGCTGCAGGCGACCAGCAATTGGGCCTGCCGTCATGTTAAGGTTTGGTGGGATGGGAATTGGCTTCCAGATCACTCAGTTGAGGTGAGAGCTGCCTCATGGACCCAGAGAAAGCATAGAAGTTACAGGCTTCTGTGACTTCCAGAAGGGACAGGCCCTCGTGTTCGCCATTTTCTGTCAGAAGAGAGTCAGCAAGTCCCACCATAATGTTTTTGCTAAGGAAGCCATTATGTTCAACCACACTGATCTTGGAACATCTTCTCCTTGTGTCCTCAGAACTGCACACGGCTCAGATGCCCAGGAAATGGGGATCACTGGGGGCCAACCCAGGGGATGCCAACCGCAGCTCCCATGGTGAAAGCTCGAGTCTGGCAGGGCCCAGGCCCTATTCCAGCAGCCAGGCCAGCATCAATTCTGATTGGGTGCTGCACAGATTTCACCAGCTGTTCAGTACTCTGCATACGGCTCTTGTTCACTGTTTAATCAGCCCTGAGTTGAGTCCCTACCTTGTGCCATGTCCCAGGCTAAAGGATGCAAGCATCGTAAAGCATGATCCCTGTCCTCAGAGGGCTCATGACTGGGTGGGACAGAGGAGTACATCAAACACCAGGCTCTGCCAGAGGGAAGGCTGGGGTGCTGTAGTCTGGGACAGCCGCCCACCATGGGCCGAGGGACAGGCAGGATAGGAGTGAAGAAGCTGGAGAGTGGTCAGTTGGGAGATCTCAGCGAAAATGCACAGAGGAGAGGAAAATGCAAGCCATCGCAGGGGACTGAATGTGGTAGGGACGTGGGGGTGGCAGCAAGAAGTGAGCTGGAGAACTAACTGCCTGTGGGCCCTGCTCAGGGCTTGGGGGCTTGTCCTGCGATTCTGTGCGGCCCGGGAGGGTCTGAAGCAAGGGAGTGGCACGGCCATCTCTGAGTTGCAGAATGATCAACATGACAACGATGTGTGACAGGGATCAGGGGCAGCATGCCACAAACTGCAGACCCGGAGAAGATTAGAAGGCGTGCCGTTCCCGGCAAGAGATGAGAGCTGTGGTGTGGCTGGATTTGTGAAGAAGGGGGTGATATTTCGAGATTTTTTTCGAGGCAGGATCAGTGGCTGCATGCGAGTGAATGGGCGCGTTCGAGGAAGGGGCGGAGTCTAGACGTGGTCCAGGATCACACCAGGATGGCTGGTGTCAGCAAGGGACAAAATAGGCTCTGTTAAAAGTGCGTTCAACTGGAGGTGACTAGCTGGCCTAGAAAAGTGGGGAGACGATCAGCGAGGATCATGAAAGAGGCTGGGGTTATAGCTTTCGGGGGTCCTGGTCTCTACATAGTTCAGGGCAATTCCTGAGGAAGGATCCCAAGGAAAGAGGGCTGAGTGGAGGAAGAGAGGGCCTCAGATAAGTGAGGATTTGAGGGGAGCGCTGCAGGCAGGCCGAGCAACAGACAGACCTCAGTGGGCCCATGTGACTTAACAACGCGGATGCTTTTTCAACCAGGTAGAGAGTGGTTTTCTTGGGAGCAAGACTGTAACAGTTAAGTAGATGACAGGGGTAAGGCAGCATAGTGAGCCAGTGCAGATCTCTCTAAAGATGCCTCCCAGACAGTTTATCCTACCGCGTGCATGGAAGCCAGTCGGATAAGGAACAGCGGGCATGGCTTCAGCACTGCGGGTTATATAACAGAGCAGAACCTTGGGGATGTGGTGTAGAGAAGGTTCTTCAACACACAGCAACATCTAGAAGGTTCTGAGGCAGGCTGGGATTCTGTGGGGCCTCCACCCCACCACAGCAAATCCCTGGGAAAGCCCCCGGGCAAGCCATGGGCCAAGGATGGGGCATTGCTCCAAGAAAATCAGAAACAACAAAAGAATATGAGAGGATAAGAAAATTCAAGCCAAGCTAAACCTTACTTTCCAGAAGCTGCTAAAGATGAGCAAAAGGAAGCTACCAGGAGCACAAGACAATGTCCACGGGGTGGCTTGGGTGCTCAGGCCTACTGACTGGCAGTTTCACATGCTCTCCATTGCAGTGATGACTTTAGAGGTCCTTCTGTTTTTTTTTATTCCTTTTCTGAATTCCTTTTTTTATTCACCTTTTGGGGGTGACTGCTATGGTTGTTGCCGTTGTTGTGAGAGAGACACACACACTCACACATACACACACTACGGAAATGACAAAAATGGAATCTCTGGATTGCTTTTAATACTGATGTTCTCCTCTGGTTACAAGCTGAGGTCAACTCCTACAGAGCCCAACTCCGAGATGATGAATGGTGAGATGCTGAGAAATTCAGCAGTTTATAGCTCCATTCATAATAAATATTAAAGGCTTTTGAAAAATCAACCAAATTAGAAAGTTTTAAATTATCATTTACCTGTGATATACATTTACTATACTAATGTTGAAGGTATAGGAAGAATTTATTAAAACAAGTTCCCACAACTCTTATATGATAAAGATTTCTTAGGGAAACCTCACTTTTCCCCTCGTGGCCTCAAGATCTCCACCTTGGCATTCAGAATTCCTCCTCTGCCAAAGGGAAAGGAAGCAGGGAGACAGGGGCAGGAAGTTGGGTCCGAGTGTTGCTCTCTCCTCCTCCTCCTCCTCCTCGGAGACTCTGCCAGAGTCAGTTCTCCTTAGGTGGACCAAGCCCACTGAGATGCCCCTGGGAATAGCTGCCTTCCGAGAAGGCTTGGAGGAACCCTGAGGGTAGCCCATTTCTAAGGATCAAGGCTTTGCATGTGTCAGAGGAAGTTTAGGCTGAAGCCCTGCGGTGACTCTTTCAGGAAAGCATCCAAATGGTACACCCAGGAGCACTGCTCTGAAAGCCAAGGTCTCCAGATACTCGGGCCTGACTCTTAGGCAGGGTCTGCCCTGGGTCCACTCCCCATGGTGGATGAAACCGGATGGGCCAGGCATCAAGCCCCCTAGGAAGCCCTAGCTCAGCTCTGCGTAATTTTCCTCATCTCTTAAGTGATGGGTTGGGTTAGATAACACAGAAAGGGCCACCCGGCTGGAGAAACCTGTTATTTCTTTTTGAGAACTGGATAGGACAGTCTTTGAAGGATGGCAGACAGGCAAAACCTCCTTGGGTTCTTCTACAGGCCCTACTGTGCTCAGCTTCCTGGGGTCACAATGGGCTTCTAATTGGAAGGCATCTTTGCTTGGAGATCAGGGAATTTCCTCCCAGAACAGGCTACTGTGGGAACAGAGTGCCATGCAGAAACAACCCCCATGTGTCTGTTGAATGCCTACTTTGTGTGCAGCACGTGCAGGGCACTTAGCTTAGAGTTCACACTTACAACACTCTTTTTGAGGGGAGCTTTCCTCCACTCTGCAGGTGAACAAATGGCAACAGAGTGGTTAGGTAACCGACAGTCTTAGGAAAGGTTACCTGTGTCTCTGTCCCTTAGAGAAAACAAAGGCACATTGTCTAAGGCTGCACTTTTCCAAAGAATTAAAGAACGAGTTCCTGAATCTTAGAGTAGTGTCCTGGGTCTTGGCAACTCTGAAGTTCCAGCTGGTGTGACTTCCCCTCCGCAGTGTTTTTTTTTGTGGGGCTGACTAAGGGTCAGAGATCTGACCAGATGCCTCCCAGGGAGCCCCTAGTCCTTGTTTTCTGGGATTCTAGGATTTCAGCTGGGGATATAATTCCAGAAAGAGATCACTCTCTGCTTTATTAAACTTGTCTGTACTTAGGCAAAGTGGGCTGTTTATCCTCTGTAGGGTTTTTCTTTAAATGTGGGGGGGGGTGAGTGAGCATGTGCAGAAAATCCATCACCTTGCTTTCCAGTTTCCAGGCAACCGTGCAGGATTACAACAAGTCACATGATAGCGCTGCAGCCAGGGAGAAGAGGAAAATGGAAAACTGTGCTATCTTGAGAAAGGGGCTGGGAATAAGCGAAGGACTGGGAGTGTCCTCTAGAAATATTATCAACAAGTAGTCGAAGACCCAGCGGCTGGAAAGGGCTTTTGGCTTCTCAGCATTTGGCTTGGCCTCCTGCTAGCTGGAAAATGCCCTATCAGATATGAAGCCAGGGGAAGGAAGGGGGCAGGGGTAAGATGGCAGTGACAGTGGGGGAGTCATTGGCCTAAGGTGACCCTAGCACCTGTTCTGGAAATCAGCTCCCAGAGGAGTTAGTACTGAGAAGATCGGAACCAAACGGGGCTCCCCAGCCCCTCCTTCCTGCTGCCACAGCCCTGGGATAATGAAGGAGCAGGCGAGTCCTTGGTTAAAGCCCAGCCTGTGAGGATTGTGGCTGGTTGGGGGGCAGTGGAGGGTCAGTGGGGACAACTGGGAGGGGAGGAAAACCACCCATGAAGACCAACTTTCCACTTCCTTTTTGAAAGCCTCCTCTTTCTGAACATTGTTTATTTTGATTTTGACTGTTTTGATTTTGTTCTGTCTCCCCTCCCCCGCTGTGTGTGTGTGTGTGTGTGTGTGTGTGTGTGTGTGTGTGGTGTATGTACGTGTACCACCCCCTACTGTTGTTTATACTGTGGGTACTTCTATGACAATTCATCCCCCTGTCTATACTTTTGTTCCAGTAATGACACCCTCTGTGGCCTAATGACTCCCAGGGACCAGGGTGTCAGTTTTGCTCTTGGCACTCTCGGGGTCTCCAATAGGTGTGCCCTTAGTCCAGGTTCCGCATACCAGCTCCGAAATGAAGGCCCAGGGCACTCTTGTTCCATTCACCCTCCAGGATTCCAGGGAGCCCTCAGGACCCCACAACTTCTTACCTCTCACATTGGTCCCAAGACCAAGATGTGTCCTGGGAACACACACTTTCCTTGGCCTTCCCAGGAGGGACTGTATTCCACAGTCTGGGTTACTGGCTTTAGGCCTGGGGAGGCAAGCCTGCTAGGCAGAACATGGACATAGGCAGGCTTTGGGGAGGCCAAGGCCATGCCATGCTGTCCAGCAGCTCTAATCTGGTCCCATGGGTTATGCAGTCCCTGGCCTATATTACTTCTCTTTTCCTTTGGAAACTAGATAGTCATGTTTCTTGACCATTTTAGAGTTCTGAAGGCCTACTGATAGGCCTTCTCTGCATTTATAAGGGCTTGCCCTAAGTTCAGCAACGTTTGAAGGAAAAGTCAGTGGACTTGAATGCCAAAGTCTTGTACAGCTCCGTTGAGGCTAGGGCTCTGCCTTTCACTCTTTGGATCTCTTTAGTTCACATTTGTTTTGTTTTGTGGAAGGAAGAAAAGTTTATTCGCTCATCATATGAGGGATCATTGTGTACCAATTGATGAATACATAAATAATGGTCTAGGTTTCTGGCATATTTTCTTATTTCTTGGTAGAAGAAAAGTTTGTGCCTTATAAATATTTGGGGGTGGATGGGGAGAGGAAATCAAAGGTGACAACGGCGTGAGTTTTCACTATACTGAAATCTCGTATGAAGAGAGAGAAAAGACTTTCCAGGTCTGTTGAATTGGGGAGTCAGTAGTGGGCATGCGCTTGTTAGGGAGAGAAAGCCCACGTGTGTGCACTGAGCATTCTGACAGCCAGAGGAATTGGGGTAGATCTTCATGGAGTTGAGGCACACTCCCTAACGCGGTGTCGGAGAGTGTCGCCTGCACACAGGCCAGTGCTGGGAGATTCACAGCCTCATCGTCACACATGCACAAACACAAACCATCCGCAAACTGTAGTCCTGTTATTTACCCAAACTCAGATTAAAGCGCGCAATCGTTCACACTCCCGGAGTGCCTTCCGCGTCCGAGCCGACGGGCGCCCTGCGACACTTGGCCAATCGATTCCAGGGCAAGAACTTCCTTTCCAAGCTCCTCCGAGCACAAATTCCCAGGGAAACTTGAACAGAAGTGGAAAAATGTTTGATGATAGAAAAAAAAAATCTGCTTGCTTGCAGTTCTTGCGATGGCCAGATTGTTACAAGAAACTGTTGCATTCCAGAGCTGGAGAGGGCGAGGGCAGGCAGGGGGAGGAGACAAGAGCAAAGAGGCCGGAAAACTTGAAAGACCGAATCAGAACTCCGGCGGAGAACGCCCCGGAGGCCGCGGGGGGCTGCCGAGGGGCGGAGGAGGGCTGGGGAAGAGTTAACGCGGGAGCGGAGCGTGCGGCGGGGGCGGGCCGGGGCGGGGCCGGGCGGGCGCTGGGCGCTGTCCCTTTAAGGCGGGCGGCGCGGGCCGGCCGAGCGCCGCTGTGATTGGCGCGGCGGGATCACTGGCTCCCAAGCCCGGCCCGGGGGAGTCGGCTGGAGCCGGCTGCGCTTTGATAAGGTCCTGGCAACTCAGTAACAGCCAGAGAGCCGGGAAATAAAAATAACCCCGCAGCGCGATGGATTTGGGGGCTGCCTGGCGACCGCGGCGCCCGCCTCCCGGGCCGAAAGCCCTGCTGTAAAAGGTGGGGGCGGCGGCAGGGCCCCAGAGGAGTAGCTCAAAGGAAGCCCCCTCGGACAAGGACGAGGTCGTGGCGGTCCGCGCCGTGGGCGCGGGCGACAGGAGGGGACCGGGCGGGCCAGAGGCAGGGCACGCAGGGGGTGCGGGCTGGGCGGCGGGCTCAGGGACTGCGGGCGCGGGGGGCGGCCGGGTGCGGCCGGCGCGTACCTCCCTTCCAGGACCGTGCGCTCGGCTCGCGCCTTTGAAGTGCACAGTTAAATCCACAGCGCAGTTTTTGTTGGAAGCGCCCGGAGGACATTTGGTGCGCCGAGTGACTGCTGGAAACAGGACCTGTGTTGAAAGCCGGGCCGGGCGGGGGCCGGAGGGGCCGGGGGCGGCTGGGGTGGGGGCGGAGGCCTGCTCGGATCGTTTGCATAAAAGGGGCGGCGGGCGCCTCTCCCCTCCCCCGCGGAGACCCAGCTCTAATCCCGGGTCGTCGTTTCCCTGCACCCCCTCCCCCGCCGCGGACTCCCTATGTTCCCCGACGCCCTGGCCGGCCCGGGGGGGCCCGGGGCTGCCACTGCGAGCGAAGCCGGGGGCCGGGGCCGGGGCCCTACCCGGGGCGCCTGCGAGGTCTCGCCGCGGAGCGCGCGCGCGGATCAATGGTGAGTGACGAGGCCGCGGCGGCCCGGCGGCCCGCGCGCTTTGATGTGCCGGGCGGCCCTTTGAAGTTGGCAGGCCGGCTATTTCGGGGCTCGCTCTGGGCCGGAGCGGAGGGGAGCTGTCGGCCAGGCGCCCAGCGCTCCGGGGGGCTTGGCCGGCCACCCCGAGCGCCCTGCGCCGAAGCCCCCTCCCCATTGCGGGGGCCGGGCAGGGAGACTTCTCCAAGTGGCGGAGGGGGCACATCCCCCTCGGGGGTCGCGTAGCTGTGGTTCTGAATGTGAGTCGGCGTGTGAGTGTGCGCGGGAGTGCTTTGGAAGGTGGGATGAAAGGGCGGCGGCGCCCCCCGCTTGCCCTCCCCTCCGCCCCCACCCCCGCCTTCACTCCCCTCCGCCCCCTCCCCCGCCTCTCCCCCGCCCCGTGCTCCCCTCCCACTTCTCTCCCTCCTCCTCTCCCCTCCCAGCGGCGGGTCGGCGCTTAGGGGCCCTGAGCGCTGGCGGAGGCTCAGTCTGCGCGCAGGACCGGCCCGAGCCCGGGGCGCCCGCGTCCCTTCTCCCCGTCCGGGCCCCGCGTCCCTGGTCGCCCTGGCCCCTTTTGCTGAGAGGCAGCGACTCCGCGCGTCGCCATTTCTGGACTAGGCGGCTGCTTTCCGTGCTTTTTCTGCGGGCGCCGCTGCGAACCGCGGCGCTGGGGATCGACCCCCGCCCGAGCTCGGGGCGCTGCTCGCGCGTCCCGGGGCTCTGACTCCACGCTCTGCGGTCCGCTCACCGGGGCTCTGGAGCTGTTCGGTTCAGTTTGGGCTGGGGGGCCGGGCCGCAGGGGCTCGGAGGAGATGAGAGCCCGGCCTCGGCGGCCTTCGTTTTCCAGGTAACGGGGCCGCCCCACCTCCCCTCCGCCCGGGTGCGCGGCGCTACCGGCAGCCCTGCCACTCCACAGGCGGCGTTGCCCAGCACGGCGTCCTGAGGTCCCAGGCCCGGTCCCCATCCCCTCTCCCGGCGGTCCACCCGGTCCGCTCCTACCCTTCTTAGTTTGATCCTGCCGGTGTTAGGGAAAGCTTCTTGTTTATTGGTTAGATAAGACTTTTTTTTTTTTTTTTTTTTTTAACCCTTCTGAAAAAAAGAGGCTTGAGAGCAGTGGAGTTGGGGATTCTTGGCACAGGCAGTAGTAGCGTGAGACGGTTTCTGATCTGGTTTTGTAGGGTTCGCGACTCCGGGAGGCGGGTTCTGAGGCTTCTCAGCTGTTTTGCAAAGTTCCAAGACCAGTCTCGTCTGGGTGATTTGGTTTCTGGTTTTGGGAGCGGGTAAAACAGAGGTGTAGCCTGAGCCGGATTCTTGGCGTGTGTGTGTGTGTGTGTGTGTGTGTGTGTGTGTGTGTGTGTGAGAGAGAGAGAGAGAGAGGGAGAGAGAGAGAGAGAGAGAAAGCGACAGAGGGAGAGCAACATTTGCATCTGGGACGGGGGAGGGGGTGCATACTGAATCTGGAAGTGCGGGAGCCCATTCCGTCTATGTTGGGCGGGCTTCTTTCGGGCTGGGATCTTCTAAATTTTTAGGGAGTGGAAGGGGGAGCGCACAGGGAGGGGGCGGATGGGGGGAATGGGAACCAGATGCCGGGGAAGGGCACGTTTGGAGTTCCAGTTATCTGTGCAGAGTCGAGCGGGGAAATTTTAACCGAAATTGACTTCACCTGCACACAGCCCGACGGCTGGCAGTGCGCCTCTTAGGAGTTGATGCTCTCGGGGGGGGGCGGGCTGGGCCGCCCTACGTGCGCTCGGGCCGAGCCGGGTTTTGGAAGGTTGTGTCTTACACCTCCCTTGTCCTCTCCGCCCCCGCCCTTCCATCTCACCTTTTCCGCCCCGTCCCCAGCCCCGCCACCCCTGAAAAAGGGTGAGGGGAGCTCAGATTTCGCCTTTGAAAAAGCAGCGTCGGATACTTGAGATGAGCACCTCACGGATAGCTGGGTTGCTTGATTTGAATTTGAGGAGTTGAAAAGCCTGTTTACTTTCTTGCTTTGATGTTGGGTAGATCTGGTTTTGATTAGATCAATACCCTTTTCTCTCTCCCCACCTCCCCCCTTCCTTTTCTTCCCAGAGAGGAGGCTCAGATGAGCCCCTGCTGACTTGAGAGAGAGAGAGACCACGCGGATTGCTGAGAGGAACTGGAAGAAAAAATTCCCAACCGCAGTGAGAAGAGCTCCCTCACTATGAGTAGCGCGGTGTTGGTGACTCGCCTCCCGGATCCCAGCAGCAGCTTCCGTGAGGATGCCCCTCGGCCCCCGGTTCCAGGGGAAGAAGGGGAGACCCCACCCTGCCAGCCAGGGATGGGCAAGGGTCAGGCCGCTAAACCCACGCCTGTCTCCTCCAACGCCAGGAGAAATGAAGATGGGTTGGGGGAGCCCGAGGGGCGGGCATCCCCGGATTCCCCTCTGACTAGGTGGACCAAGTCCCTGCACTGCTTGCTGGGCGACCAAGACGGTGCTTACCTCTTCCGGACTTTCCTGGAGAGGGAGAAATGTGTGGATACCTTAGACTTCTGGTTTGCCTGCAATGGATTCAGGCAGATGAACCTTAAGGATACCAAAACATTGAGAGTAGCCAAAGCGATCTACAAGAGGTACATCGAGAACAACAGCATTGTCTCCAAGCAACTGAAACCTGCCACCAAGACCTACATAAGAGATGGCATCAAGAAGCAGCAGATTGACTCCATCATGTTCGACCAGGCGCAGACCGAGATCCAGTCGGTGATGGAGGAAAATGCCTACCAGATGTTTTTGACTTCTGATATATACCTCGAATATGTGAGGAGTGGGGGAGAGAACCCAGCTTACATGAGTAATGCCGGACTCGGGAGCCTAAAGGTCTTGTGTGGCTACCTCCCCACCTTGAACGAAGAGGAGGAATGGACTTGTGCTGACTTCAAGTGCAAACTTTCACCCACTGTGGTTGGCTTGTCCAGCAAAACTCTGAGGGCCACGGCGAGCGTGCGCTCCACGGAAACTGTTGAAAATGGATACAGGTAAGACTTTGGGTGGAGTGGGTGGGGGCAGGGCTTGGAGGATGATCTGGACTTTACAGATGTCTTGAATTAAGTAGAATGGGTGGACGGACGGATGGATGGATGGATGTGCTGCAGAGGCTGACGAACGTCTGTTGAGATCTAGGACCGCTGGCCAGGAACCCTTTGATCTTGGTTTTGTTGTTTAAGGGGGCGGGTGGAGGTGATGCAGGCACAGCTAAATACCGCAGTCTTCCAGTGCTGACTTCAAACAGTGGCAGGCAGTATTCATTAATGTGGGTTACTTATTATCCTGGGCTAGAGCCTCAGAGGGGTTGAGAGAGAGGGGGAGGGGGGACAGCAGCTTTTGATGCCTCTGAGTCACCAGACCCACTAAGCACCGGTTTGGGAAGGGGTCATTCCACCACTAATCAGCAGAGGGGAATTAACGTGGCTAGGGAGGCAGCCGAGTTGTGGTGAAGGCACAGGAAATAACGTGTGCATGCATCGAGGGGTAAGTGGGATCCTTTGAACTTTTTATGTTAAGATAAGAGCCAACAATTGGCTTAATGACCGATCTTAACTTGTGGTTCTCTTTGTAGAATTAGATATTTACCCAACAACAAACCCTTCTTACCCTGGGAAGGTCCTGTGACTTTCCCGACTGAAGGACCCTTAACCTTGGACTCTGCTGGTTTATGAATTCAGGTTTTCAATGCCTGTGAGCCCGAGAGTCAGACCTCAGTTGATGATTTTGTTGCTTCGTGATGATGGGGAAGAGACCTTGGTCCAGGAGGACTTGGCCCAAGAGTACTTTCTCCTTTTGAGGTTTCAAAGACAAAGTCCTTTACCGAATGGCCAAGTCTTAAGAGTCTCAACCTTTGCGGGCAACTTCAGATCTCCTGTGAGAATGAGTTTTTCTGTTTCCTTGCCTCTTCCCACTTCCAGATATCTGACAAGAGAAGGCACTTGGTCCTAGGTTGTTGCTAATGACATGCAGGGTAGGAGGTGGGGCAGCACTTGATTGCCATCCAAATGGCTTAGCTTCCCTATAGACTTGTGTGTGTTATGGACCCAGGGCCTGGTCTGGTAGCCGGGTAGCTGCCTGGGTATTTCCCCCTCTCAGAAGGGTGTTGCCTCCATTGTCCAGCTACAGGAGGAGGGGATGGGCACCTGGAGTCCATCTGTAGCCTCTCAGGTCTGAGCAGGCTGTGATTTGGACACAGCCAAGGGCATTGACTGCTAGCGAGACCATGGCAGGCTCATTCTCCATCCACCAGGGGGCATTCTCACAGCCTTGGCAGCCAGTTCATTGCTCAGACATCTGGTCTACACCTAAGTTGAACAGAGCTGGCTTTTGCAAGGAAGCACAGGATCACATGGAGTTCTTTTAGCATCTGAGCTTAGGGAGTTGGGCTGTTTTGGAAGATTCTGTTTGTAGCCTCTGCAGCAGGGCAGTCACTGAACACCTGCCACTGTGCACTGCTCCATTATGAGGACATCAGGGTGAACCTCTGGTGTTGACCTCCTTGCCCTCCCACTTGTGGTCAGAGCTGAGATGCCTGAAAACCTGTGACAAGGCCGCTTTTCCCGGGGCCTTCTGACAGTGGCGTTTCTGTGTCTCCCAGTGTCAACCAAGTGTCACTTTTGCAAATAGCATAGTGTGGGTTTGGATGCCAACAGGAAGAGAGCACTCCCCTCCTTGCGGATTGTGCAGGAGAGGCCCAGCCTTGACTTGCCTCCTTCCCCTCTCCCAGGCTTCTTCTGGGAAGCTTTTGAGGTCCCAAGACAGGGCAGAAGATGGTTTTTCTAGTGCTGCCTCCTTGGTTTGTAAATTAGGGGCACCCTTGATGTATAGAGCATGGCTGTTTGTTGGCTGAGGGTTCTCATGCTAGATTCATGTGTGGTCTTCCCACCATTGGGGTGGAGTGAAGTGTCCCACCTAGACAGCATGAAGCCCATCTGTCTTCACTGGGCATCGTGGGAGAGAATTTAAGAATGTGTACATGGTCTGATTTCATTAACATGCAAGATATTTGGTGTGGGTACAGTGTGTTGGGAGTTATCCTGACCCTGGATTCCAGCCCTGTTGATCTTTCTGAAAAGAATATTGAAGACTTTGAACCTAATGTGCCCATCTGTAAAATGGGTCAGCATGCTCCCTTCCGTCAGGCATCCTGTAGGGCTGTTCTCCAGATCAAAATAGTAAACAGGATAGCCCTTCGTAAGGGGAAGCATGTTGAAAAGATATAAAGTGTTATAATTGGTATAATTAACGATAATTGGGGGTGTGAAAAGGGCACCAGGTTGGCATATCACTTATAAAGAGTAACTCTTAGGTTTTGGCCCATTTGTCCTCATGAGGTTTTGTAGGTTTCCCCTCCTCGGCCTCAGCACCCCCTGCTTGTTGGGCTTGCTCAAGTGCGTCTCTCCAGCCAGACCTTGCGGTGTGGGGATCCCACTGACTCTTGGGGTTGCGCCCACCCCTGCATTCGCTTGCTCCTTGTGCAGAGTCCAGGAGGGGCAGAGGCAGTTACTTTTGTAAATCGAATGAAACAGAACAGGAGGCCAGCCGAGGGTCTCTGCTCAGCTGTCGAGTCTTGGCAGCTGGATGCCCAGGGCACTGGCTAGCCTTCCAAGCCCTGTGTTTACCTTGGGCGCTCAAAGGAGCCTCATTTTTAATGACTTGTTTGTGTCCTTACTGATTTGGTGTCAGGTTTAATATAAATAGTTGGGACGGAAGAGCAGGAATTATCCTCAGAGGGAAGGGCTCTGGTTTGCTCGTGGTTGAGTGGGATGCCTGGGCTTTTGATGGTCTCTATAAATAACCGAGAGCAAAAGTGACCTGTTGGTGGGAGCGTGTGTAAAAACCCCAGCACACAGATGCGAGGTGTGTGCATAGGGGCTGCGGGCAGGGGACATGGTGCCGGGCACACACAGCCTTGCTGCCCTTTCTGCCCAGGCCCCAGGCAGGGCCCGCCTGCCTCCGCTTGGGCCCTCTGCTCTGGCCTCACTTAAAAGTCCACCGGGCCCAGCAGATGGCCCTCTGCTGGCTCCAAGTGCTTCCTGTTCTCTGGAAGAACTCGCTGATGAGGCCCGTTTTTGTGTGAAGCCATTGGAATCAATCTTGGCTTCAGTTATCAAAGAAAATGATGCCATTGCAAAGATATGCAGGAAGCAGTGGTCGGCGACCCGAGGATGAGCCCCGAGAAGGCCTTTGGCTGCGATACACTTGTCAAGCTTTTGCCTGGCTCCAAAAGGCACTGACCCCTTGCTGGACTCCCCTTGATCTTGCCTTCAAAATTGCTGCAAGTGGGAGTTGCCTTTGGGGCAGGGACCTGGGGAGTGTATTGTCAGGGGCTCTTGGAAGCCCTAGCAGTCTTGGACCGAGTCATCTTTATGTTGCGCTGCTGTAGAGGGGCCCCAGGAGGAGGCCTGAGGATGGTTCGGGGGTTCTCTGTCGGGAGCCTCTGCTCTGGGCTGTGGGGAGGGGCAGCGGCCACATCATCCAGTCATCTCGTGGAGATGAGAGAAGAGTGGGCTAGCCACAGGCACTCCCTCTGCACCAGCAGCTGAACCCCTCTGTGCACTGAAGTGGCCAAGGAAGGCTGCGCACGCACGCCCTGTGCAGTGTGCCCATATGGGCCACAGGCCTCTGCACTCCATAGGAATGTAAAGTCCTTGCAGCAGCTGGAAGCACAGGACTCCTGAAGGAGGAATCAAAGCATCTGTGTGCAATTACTGTAGCATGGTCCAGTTTCTTTCCTTTTTTTTTTTTTTTTTTAAACTAATCACAAGAAAACAACTTTAATCTGCTTTCTTAAAATTAAGTGGTGCTTTTAAGAAAGTTCTGGGCACTTCAGAATTGAGTTTCTGTCTCCCCACATCCCTGCCTCCTTCCTCTGCCTCATCTTGTTATGATTGCAGGAAAATCCAAGTACTTTATTGCAGTCAACTGAGTTAAGAGCAGTATATTCCAGTTTTAATTACTGGCCACACAGTAGCCCTCTATTTTGGAAGTGGAGGGAGCCGAGTTTATTTTGGGATCCATGTGTGAAAGAATGGGCGGGAGTCTGTGCACACATGGGGTTTGAGTTAGGTGTCTTTTTTTGCTGGGGAGGAAGGAATTTCTATTGAGTCATTTTCTCCCTGTGCAGGCAGAAATATAAGTTTTACATCTGAGGCATTGTTGATGTGTTAATGCCACCAAGATAGCAAGACCAAGGGCATGGAAAGTGTTTGGATGCTATTTAGGGCTACTTTGGTTTTTCTGACCTTGCACTATTCCTCTTTACAACTTTTTAGCAATCCATTTGGTGGACCTAGGTCTTTGAAGAAGTTCTCAGCCAAGTTTTGAGCTCCTACCACGTGCCACCAACTACTTTTGGTGTTGGAGACACACGTGGCCAACAGGGCTGAACCCCTCATGGGGTGCGCAGTCTGGTGCCTGGGACAGACATGGGGCAGGGAAAGGGGCCAGCACTCCGTTGGGCTGAGGTGTGGTGAGCACTGAGGGAAAAGTCAGTCACACGTTTGAGGAAGCAGTTGTTTTGGCTGGATGTTGGCTCTTGTGTGACTGTGATGCCCCCAGTCACGGCACCCTCACCCGGCCCGGCAGGATGCGAGAGCAGGGCACAGGAGGCCACGTTTGGACCGCTTGCCTCTCGGGTGGATGCCCCCACCAGGGAGGCTGTGCCCTGGTCCAGCTGACCAGTTGGTAGCCAGCACCAGTCCCAGCCTCTGACTTCTGGTCCCTGCAGAGAGTGTATAGAACCTACCTATCTCTGGGTTCCTGATGATAGGAGGGGACTCCGTCGTCCCATCTGCCTGCCCCAGAGAGCGGGCAGTTTAGACTTGGCTGGGTCTCTGGCCTGCCCTCATCCACTCTAACCAGTTAGAAGCCCTCGCTCCTTTCTGACTTGTAAAGCCCAGTTGCTCTGGTTCTGCCCCCCGTGGCGAGGGTGAAGCGGGAGCACCCTCTCTTGCGTTCCTTGTGGGCTAGGAGGGTGCTTTCACGAGTCCTCCCTGGGCCTGTGTTCGCAGCCTCTCCATGTGCTTGCTCAGAGAGCACCAGGTGCAGGGGCCGTGAAAGACTAACCATTCTCATCGAGTCTTCACACAAAGTCCCAGGAGGTGGCAGGATTTCCGGGGAGAGTTCACAGACACAGAAGTACTCAGTGTGTTCGCACCTTCTGGTTAATCAGTGCCTATGTGACACCTCCAAGGTCTGGCTCTCTGCTCCAGCCTAGTGCAGTAGAACAAGGTCAGGTCCCAGCTGACATCCAGCTGCTCTGACCAAGTCTCCGGTGGGGTGGGCTTGATCAGGCACTTGCCCATTTAGGACTTGGGGAGCTCCTTGGGTGGTTCTGAGGATTCCCTGAGATGAAGACAGCAGCTGTGCACTGGGCACCTGCTGTGTGCCAGCCCTGTCCTTGGTGCTGGGAAGTAAGGGGTGCACTAGTGACAAACACAAAGACCCTGTCTCTTCAGGCACAGGCCATACCCGGTGGTTGGGCAGCGGTGCCCCTGGTTATCAGCATTTCTCAGCTGAGGGCTGCAGGTGAGCCTGGAACTTCTCTCTTTTCCACCCCCTCTGCCCCCTGTTGAGACCCTTCCACCAAATGTGGCAACAGCTTCCCCCTGGGCTCCTGGCTTTCATTTGTCCCTCCCTCTAGTCACACCTGGTGGCAAAACTTGGGCCACAAGCTGCTGGGAACTCTCCTCCCTGCCTGTTGCTCCCAGCCTGCGGGCCCCTCCCTGTCCCAGTGGGACAGACACTGCCCTTGCACCGAGGGCCTTGTCCTCTGCACCAGGCCTTCTTATGAGCCGAGGGACCCTGCTCTCCCTGGCCTGGGAAGGCTTTCCTGTCACCCAGTCCTGGCTATCTTCTCAGATTCCTGCTCCTTTGTCATGATGCCCCTCCTTTCTACCCATCCCTGGGAGCCGTCCCCAACCATCTCAGCTGGAAAGCTTCCTCTCCATCATCTGGACCCCCTGATGTCATGTGTCGGGTTGTTCATGTCCTGCCTTGTAGCCTAGAACTTTCCAAAACGTTGAGACAGTCTTTGTGTCGGGAGGCAGAAAGAGAGATTAAGGGAGAGCTGGACGAACCAGCGCCATGCCCACAGCTGGAGCTGTGACCGAGGGCAAGCTGCTGTACCTCAGGGACCGCCAAAGGCCTCATCTGCGAGGTGGGCACAGCACAGCGCAGCTCTCCATCCCCTGATAGCACTGTGCCTACCTCCCTCCATGTGCTCCACCAGGCCTCGGGTGCCAGGCAACTGGAACCTGGGGGCTGCAGACACCCTGAGCTCAGTGAGTGCTGGACACGTGGGAGTAGGCGCTTGGGGAGCACGTGCAGGTGGCTTGCTGTGACCGCTCTCCTTGCCAGCCCCAAGGCTACCTTCATGGCCCATGGCAGGTGCTCTATAGAGAGGAGGCTTCCTTTCTCCTCCAGTTGAGTTTCTTGCTGCCACCTTCCCTTGGGGGCATGGAGGGTCTTGGTACTCTACTAGGCTTCCTATGACCTCGGGCTTGAAGGGACTTCAGGAAGGGTCCCTTTCTGCAGCCTGCTGACCTATCTCCCTCCCCCCACTGAACTCCCTGGCTGGTGACACAAGAGGAATGCAGCCCAGCAGGAGACAGGCACACTGGTTGTTCTGGGAGGAGATCAAGAGAGAGCCACAGGGACCCAGAGGCCACTGGGACAAAAGGGCTGGAGACCCCTGGAGGAGGGGCCCTGGGCCTCCTTTTAAAATAGCCTGCTGCTCATTTCAGTCCTGCCAGCCTCAGCCAGCCCTGGGGGAGGAAGGCCTGGGTGGGGGAAGGGGCATGGCAAGCCCCGGGAGCCCTACACATCGTCTGGAGCCCTTCTCCCTGTCTGCGAGGACCACGTCAGGCCCCTAGTTGTTCACATCTCTGGGCTGGGCTAACAGACCCAGGGGCACGGGTTAGGACACTTGAGATGTTTGAGACCCTGACATTGTTGTTTTGGTCAGTCTTGGGTGTGGAGGCAGGAGGGAGAAAGATGCCTGTCTCCACTGACTTGTTCCCTCTTTTGTCACGGTCTCCCCTTCTAGAGCAGAGCAGAGTCTGCCTCTTCTTGCAGGTGTGTATGTAGAACTCTATAGGATTCTCTGGGCTACTTCTGGAGTACTGTGCCCTGGCAGATGCCTTTTGGGAGTGGGGAACCCAGCCTGCCTTCTCCCCGGGATGGATCACTGGCTGAAGGGCCTCCCTTGTGTGGCCCAGCTGGACCTGGGCAGCAGGAGGCCTGGGCAGAGGTGGGATTGTGCACTCCCCCGATGACCTGGGCTTCCAGTGAGGATCTGTGGCCGCGTTCTTACTGTGCTTTTCCCACAGGTCCCTCAAGAGGAGTGACCCTGTCAACCCATACCATGTGGGTTCCGGCTGTGTCTTTGCACCAGCCACCAGCGCTAATGACAGTGAGATATCCAGTGATGCGCTGACGGATGATTCCATGTCCTTGACGGACAGTAGCGTGTGAGTACCTGGCAGCCCCCACGCTGCCTCTCCTCCTCCCCTGGCTTTGCATTCCCATCTCTGTGAATGTGGACCTTGGTTCCATGGAGGGGGTCGTGACTCACGTGGCATGGCTCAGGTCAGGGGGAGTGGCATGGTGGTCGGGTGGCATTAACCTGTAAGCTTTGAAAGGGAAGTTGAGGTGGCACCTTAGCAGAAGAAACCGAAGCCCAGCAGAAGGTTAAGATGAGTATTTCTGGAGTCTGAAAACCACCTTCTGGTTTTCCCTGTGGGAGCAGTTGGCCTTGACTGGGCTTGAGACACAGGTTCAAAACCAACGGGCGGAGTGGGTGCAGTGGGTGGAGAGGGACATGCCTGTAACCCCAGCAGCTCAAGAGTCCCAGGCAGGAGGATTACATGTTCAAAGCCAGGCTCAGCAACTTAGCAAGGCCCTGTCTCTAAATAAAAAGAAAAAATTGGGCTGGGGATGTGGCTCGGTGGTTAAGCACCCCTGGGTTCAATCCCTGGTACCTAAATAAATAAATAAATAAATAAATAAATAAATAAATAAAACCAACAGGTGGGACTCAGGGTGAACCAGAAGGTTTTGCATTTAGAGTTTGTTGAGGAAAAAGCCTCGGGGAGGGGGTGTTCAGAAAGCCAGGTATCTCTTCCAGGGGACCCTGTGTGTGATGTGCCCACATGGAGATGTTCCAGTGGACATCCTTCAGTTCCATAAATGTTGGTGGTGGGCTGACTGTAGATTCTGGGGATTCTAAGTAGAGGCTTCTTCAAAGTGGTACCTGATCTTGGGTCTATTGCAGGTGGGTGGCTTTGATTTTTTTTTTTTTTTTTTTTTTTTTTAAGTAATCCAAGTTACCGAAGTGGTCTGATGGGATCAGATCATCAGACGAGTCATGCTTTGAATTTGAGGTCATTTAAGTTAAGCTCAGTACTCCTGATGGAGAGCAGCAGTTCTCCATGGATCTTGTAGGGTGGGGGTGGGGGTGTCACCATTTCCTGTGGTCCCTGGAGGTTCTGATTCAGGAGACTTGTGTGGAACCTGGGCATGGGTGCAATTCCCCAAAGGCTCTTCATCTAACATTGAGTTGAGAATCACCGTTCCAAAAATGGTCTTTGAGGCTTTTCAACAAATGTCCTGGAGTCAGAATTTTGCCTGCTAAGGGAACAGTTTTGAAAGGCAAACCTATTGAGTGGCGTTAAGTTCTGGCATACTTATTTAGACTTTGTTCCTTTTAGCTTCCTAAAACTGGAGGTCTATTCTTCCCTTCTGTTTGAGACTATCTGGTTTCTCTTGGCCACTGTCATGTGGCCTGTGGCATGGGACCAATTGGAAGGAGCATTGAGGAGGCCAGCTTGGGACTCTACCATTGATCTTCCTGGTGGCTTTCATTGTGTTACCTCAGATTCCCTTGTTAGTAAAAGACGAGAGATCCCTAGGTGAAAAGTTCCATTTTAATAAAAGAACAGCGCTTTGGCACTGGTGAAGATAGAGCCCGTGGAGGAAGGAAAGGCTGTGGGGAGGGGGTTTCTGTATTTCCCGAGCGCTTTGTGTATCCATACTTGAAAAAACTTTCTCTTTGATGGACATATTTCTCACATTGCATTTTACTCTATTTTTACTGAATGGTATTAGACAAGGCAGAGTTTACTTCTTGAGAATCCAAAAAGTTAATTCCAAGATCTGTGTTCACACTCAGTTGTACCATTACCTCATAAGCTATGGGGTTCTGTAGGGCCACTCGCCCTATAGGTATGGATCCTCCCTTGAGGTCGTTCTTCTCTTTCCTCTTTGTCACTCTACCTACCATCTGTGTGCTGGTTCTGGCAACTTATTCTTCAGCGTTTATTAATTCGTGGGAGTCTCAGTGCTGCGTGTAAACTAAGAGTGAGTCGGAACTGAATGAAGGCATTGAGGGAATCTCCTAAGTCCGATGCAGTTTACCCAAGACTGCGAGGCTTCTGTTTGGATTTCTTAGAGACTATTTTTGGCTTGCTTCCTGGTCCTGGCTGCATTTCAGTCCCCATCACTGAGGTGTTATTTTGGGTTCATGATGAGATAACTCGGGTGTGGTCCCCATAATTGTTTCTGTTGGATCCTCACAAAACCCAGTCAGAAAGGTAAGCAGATACTGGTGACTTGACAGTGAGGTAGCAAATCCTGCTGCGTCCCAAACAGAACAGCGACCCTGCCTGATGTGGCCCCTGCCCTTTGCCCTCTGTGTCTTTCCCAAGCACGGACATTTCTTTTTTCCCAGCATGAACATTTTCTTTAAATTTTTTTTATTTTATTACCATGAGCTGTGTTGATGTGACGGGTCGTTCATGAGACCCGTAAGTCACTTTGGGTTTCTTTTCTTTTTATTCGTGATCAGAATGCTTTTTTAAAAACAGGGTCGGGTGGAGTTGGACAAAAGGAGCGTTGCAAGTTCTCCCCACAGGCTTTCCTCCTCGATTTCATGTAGAAGTGCCTTTAAAGCTCTCACCCTTTTCTGCATTAGCTGAAGCACTTTGCTGACTTAAGGTGTGGGGAATCCACTTTCAGGGCTCAGAAAGATTTGCAGCCCACTGATCCTGGGTGGCAGCGGGTAGTACAGAGGCCAGTGAAGAACAGTCTGGTACAGAGAAACATGGGGAAAAACCATCACCTAGCAGCTTTCTCGCATGTGAAGCAGATACCTTGGGGCCCCTAGTGGCAGAACTTCTGGGTGTTGTAACAGGGTGTCTCAATGCATAGTAAGTAAACCAGGCAGCCTAGGGAGAGCACCTGTAAGGCCCAGGGACCTGAGGGTTCATGGTGTTTGCTCTGATCTTCTTGGCAGCCTTGGGTGGTTCAGAGCCTTCTCCCAACCAAGTGAGCAGACTGTTAGACTAACACTCGGAGTGTGTAGACCAACTGTAAGTGCAACTGGCACTAGTGGGATATCTCCCATACTTGGGGGTCATTTGTCTCATGCTGCCTGTGATGTGGGACAAAGGGTCTCCAGAACCAGGAGCCCACTGGACAGGGCTTACTAACACTTTAGAGGTTCCTGAGGGTCTCAAGCTGCCATTGATGGCCAGGGATGGGTCCCTTGGGGTCACCCCACTCTTTGCTGAACAGATTTGGCATGGACTAAAAGCCTGGTGTGATGTGAGGCACTTTCTGGCCTGCTGGCCCTGGGTGTGTGTGATCTGCCCTGTCTTGCGCAGTCACCCGGGATTCCCAGGGCTGGGATTAGACCCCCTCTTCAGAGCTCTGCCAATTGTGGGCCTCGTGCAGACGAGAGTGCCAAGCGAGAAATAAAGTGTGTGTGGATGAAAAGCTGCACCGAACCGCTTTCAGCCCATTGTTCACCCGGGAGCTTAGAGGGGATGAGAGGGTAGCAGGCCCCTTTGAAATTTCCTTGAGCAAGTGAATAGGAGCACCCCATAAAGCATGAAAAGAGCCCCGGCTGTTTCTCCTCTCACAATGGCCAGCGTGGGCAGCCAGGGGCTGAGGGGCTCGGGGGTGGGGGTTGGCTGCCCTGCTGGGAGTTGGGAGGGGACAGGGCTGGGGAGGGGTATCGAGGGGGTCACAGGCAGCCTTCAATAGACTCCAGAAGGTTGGAGTTCATTAGACACAAGCCCAGGGAAGCAATCGTCTCATTTGCCACAGAACCAATTAAGTCCCGGGGGTCTTTGCAAGCGGCCTGGGTGGAAGGTGGGGCAGGGCTGGCCTGTACTCGGTTATTCGGAGGAGCCGCATGCCAAGGCCTGGATGTGTGCAGAGCAGGCAGGGGCTTTTAAAGAAAGCATTGCCTTCTCCCAGAGCCTACTGCTGACTTCTGTTTTCCCACTAAGTAAAAAGCCCTCTTAAAGATGGCTGGGGATTTGAGCCTCCATTATAGGCCTCTGAGAAGGCTGTTTTATGAGCCTGTCACTCAGAACCTGTATTCTTGTTATAAATGGCTGTCTAATGTTTTTGTTTTTGTGTTTTCAAAGTATTCTTGAAAGTTAACTGCCAGACTTCCATCAAAATCCTAAACCCCCATCCTTGGAGCCTTGGGGGCAGAGGGAGTGCAGGGCCGCTCGAGGGCATCAGGCTTAGGAAGATGGAGCTCGCGGCCAAGGACATCAGAAGCAGTGGCGCTTTGCCACCCAAGTAGAGCCTAGCGTGCAGAGGTGGCAGGGAGTGGGAAGCCAAGCCTACAGCGCAGAGGGCTGTCTCCTCTTCCTATGTGCAGCTGCTCTTGTAATTAGGATCAGCTCCATTTGTAGGTTGCTTGTGCTGAGTGTCCCCGAATCTGCACAAGATGATTTCCTCCCATTCCACGTGGGGTGACATGATTTATCGTATTTATTTATTTATCTTTATTCCCTTGTATCTTCGTTATGGGGGTTTGTTCCGGACACTGGGGAATGCAAAGTGGACTTCAGATATCACCTTATCTTACAGACCAGGCTTTTGATGTTGGCTGTGGTGGGAAGCTGCCTCAGAGCGGCTGCCAGACGCAGATGCGCATGGACGCGCATGCGCAGGAGCCTGCTATTTCAAAGCCACCGGAAAATGACACTCAGGTTAGGTCGGGCACAGCGGAGTCAAAAGGCTCAGCTAATTGGCTTGGCTTAAATGGCAGCTAAGTGGAGTCCACACTTCAAAATCAGTGCTCCCCAGAAACAGCTGGGCCTGGCAGCGGGCTCTTTTGCTAAAATGTTTATAATTAAAGGAGACTGCAGAGGGACCGGAGCTCTGGCGTGCTGCAGCCCACAGTTTTGAGCAGCCAGGAAACTGATCATAGACTTCTAGAGCTTGAATAAAAGAAGAGAGGCCCCCTCTTGGAATGAGGGCCTGTTTGGGAAGAAGAGTCTTGGCTGGGGGAGTTACAGCCACATTTCCTTGAAGGTGCCTATGAATTCCTTCGTGCCTCTCCAAGCTCAAATCTCCTCTGTCCGCTCTGATCCCAGTGAATGAATGAGTGAAGTTGCCTTTCACTCATTTGGATCCTTCACCTGCCCTGGGTTTCCGAGGGTGGAGTGGGATGCATTTGAAACCATCTGGTCCTCTTGCCTTCAATCTGGCTGTCACCTGCTTCTCCTGCTGCCTTCCACCCTGTTACCTATTTTCTTTCTTTTCATTTCTTTTCCTTCCTTGCATGGTGAAAGCAGAAGAGGTACAAAGCCTCACCACTAGTTTCCATTCAAAGGGAAGGAGGAGAAAAGCGAAGACTATTTGTGGAATCTGCAGGGCAGTTGTAGAGGGGACAGATAGAGGACTCTCCTAGGACCCTGTGTCACTTGTGCCGTGGTAGGGTGTGTGGGTGCTTGATTCTTACTTCCAGGATTGTCAGCAAGAGGACTGCAACAGAGCCATCCACTCTTAGGTCCCTGAAGGGGAGCTGGTCAGGAGAGGGCCGTGATTATCACCTGCAGGCCTGAGAAGCACAAGTTGATTAGACCAGCATTGCACCCAATTAATTGGTGGGATCACCACCACCACCTACATTCATAGACCAGTGAGCATTAAATAGTGGAGAGGACCTTCTAGAACCTTCCTCAAATTTCCTCTTTGTCAGGTGATTCCTTGGAGTTTAGTAAATGGCACCCCTACATTCAAACCCTCGGGAAGTTCGGCTCCTCTGACTGGGCTGGAGTGGCATCTGGAACAATGTCCTTAAGGGTGGGCTGCCCAGTTAAGGACACCTGTTTTGGAATTCAGCAATGACTTCGATTTGATCCTGGGTCTGACAGCTACCAACTATGACTTTAGTCAAATGGTTATTTCTGGTCACCTGTAGAATATGTGTTCATTAAGGTTCTGGTGAGAAGGCAGTCTGATGATTGGTCAGATGTCAGAGCCAGCATCACCCCCATAGGAACTCGGTTTGTGCCCGCTGATGTGATGGCCCTGGTTGCAGTCCGTTGCCTTGGGTGGGAGTTGGTTCCTGGTCAGGCTCGGTGTGCTCATGAGAGTCCAGTCTCCTGTGTCTGGCAGACTCTCGTAGGTGCAGACACTCAGTTTCAGTAAATAAGCTTCAGGCTACTCAATAAGTCGCTGGGCTTAGAGCCCTATGTCCTTTCCCCATCAAGGGCCTGGTCAAGTGCAGGCCTCTGCAAGTAGCTTGCAGACTGGGAGATCTGCTTCTCCTGGGCGCTGGTCAGCCAGCTTGCCCTTCCCATGGAGCCCACTCTCCTCTTGCTGCCTTTTCCCTTTCTCAGGGCAGGACTCACACTTGGAAGTCTCCCCCGCCCCCACAGTGCTCACCTGTGGCGCACTCTCCGGCTGTGGCATGGCTCACCTAGATTGAATTGTTGCTCTAGTGCAGTCCCCATTGCCCCCTCAGTGGCCCTGACTGGCGGCCTAGGTCAGCCAACTTTGGGGAAAGCAGCCACTTAGGATGAGGGGGGCACCAAAGGCAAGGAGCCTCAGGTCGGCCAGTTCTTCTGGGGGCTCCCTTGGTGTTCTCGGACTCTTATGTCAGCACTGCTTGATGCCCCAAAGATGTCTTTCTTCTTTCACCCCATGACTGACACCAGGGAGAGGAGACGCCGGAACCTGACTTCAGCATTTCCAGCCCCAGAGCCGGCGGCTTTGTAAATAAGTGGCCTCTGGAAGGGACATAAATGGCACAGGGAGTCACTCCTTAACCATTCTACTGTTTTCAAGAGTGAAATGCTTTTCTGAAAGGAATCAGAGCAACTCCAGGTCATCGTTCCGTGTGCGCGAACTTGAGCAGAGGCTTTCTTCTTAAACATCTTACCTTTGTTAATGTTTTTGTGTTTGTTTTTAAATAGAATGGACATATGGGCCCGTAATTCCTTCAGGTTGCCCTAAGGTCACCTCTCAAGAAGGACTTCCTTGACCCCCTCCCCACAATTTAAAATTGTAGCTTCTCCAGGCCCAGACTGACCTGCTCTCCTGCTGTTTTATCACAGTGCTTACCACCCTCTGGTGTGTTTTTTGCTTCATTTTTGCTCATTGCCTTTGCCACTCCACTAGAATATGAACTAAGAGTAATTAAATTTTTTGTCCCCTTTGCCCACTGCTCGGTGCCCTAGTGCCTAGGATCAGGCCTGGCACATAGTAGGTACTCCAGTATTTGGAGGAATTGCACAGAATGGCACATTGGAGAGGCTCTTCCCTTGATGCCTACCTTGGTCCTTTGTCTTTAAGAATTTGTTTATGGAGGGGTATCAGAGCCAAGGGAAATCATAAAAAGAAGGAATTTGGAAATGACTGGGAGGTTGACTGCTGGAGACTGAGACACCTTCAGTAATGCCTGTGTTTTCCCCTGTGGGTTTGGTTCGTGTCCCTCCAGCCTTTAGCTCTAGCACCACCTATAATGGAGCAGTTAATTGGAGTAGTAACGGGCTGTGGGAGAACCAAAGGGGCATGAGGATCTTTAGTCTGGGCACCTGAAAATAGGAGTCCTCACTCTGTATTGGGTTGGCTGGAGGACAAGCCAGTCCTGAGACAACCACCTGAGAAACAAGCTTCCCAACTCTTTTCAAGGTGATGCTCCTGCATCTGCAAAGGGGCCAGATTCCCAGTGATGACTGATGGGCAGGGTTTGGAGTTGGTTTGGCCACTTGATCTTGGGTGGATCCTTCCCCATGGGGACTTGATCAGGTCTGGTAGCGTGTGGCCCTGTGCGCTGGTGGGGTCTTGACAGCATGTGTGAACCAGCGTGCATGTTGTAACATCCTCGTGAGCCTAGGGATTTTGTCCCTTTCTTTCCCTTAGAGATGGAATCCCTCCTTATCGCGTGGGGAGTAAGAAACAGCTCCAGAGAGAAATGCATCGCAGTGTGAAGGCCAATGGCCAAGTGTCCCTACCTCATTTCCCGGTGAGTATAGATTTTGGTGGGAGGTGCCTGTTTTCTCCAGAGCTGAGTCCTGAAGAAAAAGACAGGAGGTGGAGTGGGGCAGTACAGGAAAGGAGGAGCCATTCTTAGGGTCCCCCAGGGGAAGGGAGAGAGGAAGAACAGGACGAGAGGCAGAACATGGTTCTTCAGGGCGAGATGACAGTGAAATAGTTATGAGGTTCAAGATGACTTATTTTTTGAATCTTTTCACATTTTCTGAATTGAAAAGGGGAAAATTCCCTATGAGAGAGAAACCAAAGTAGCACCTTTCCAGAAACCAAGCAGTGCCAGGAATTATCGCGTGATGACCTCATTTGCATTCCCATGAAATGGAAGCCTGCTGAGGGCAGGGAGTCTTGGGCATTCTGTATTCAGACTAACAACATTTCCTGAAACATAGCAGGTGCTCAGTAAAGACTTGACTGAATGAATGGGAGTTTAGAGGAAACTGTCCCCTTTGGAAGGAAAAATCCTGTCCCTGGGACTTCTTGATGTGTTTACTGCATGACTCAGTCATTTCAGCCATCCATTTGTCTGTTTGGCCATTTCCCTTACTAACATCTGAAACCCTGGAGGGTAGCCGTCCCGTCGTGTCTATTTCAAACCTCAGAAGTTGGCTTAGTACCTGCTGATGAGTCTGTGCCCAACAAATGTGACTGATTGAAGTGTTTGGAGGTGAGGATCCCATGAGCAGCTTCTTCGTATGACTAAGCTAGTGGATAAAGGGTTTCTCTGGAACCTTCCTCTTATTTACATGTCCCTGAAAGCAGCTGGCACATGGTCCCCTGGATTCCAGAACTACCCCTTACGCCTCCCCATTTCAGGGCTGTGTTTCTCAGAATAGCCTGAGATCCAGGATGCAAGTATACCCCTTCCTCAGGGAGGGGAAGAGGGCACCCAGCTTACGGCAGGTGAATGTTTACGAACCCTTCCTGCCAGTGTCAGAGTTCAGCTGTCTGTCTGGCTATGTCGTGTTTAGGAAATCAGCATATCCAGTGCTAACCCCATGCCGCATCCGTGTGGACCACGGCTCACCTCTGAATGCTCATCACAGATGAAGGCAGACTTACTTTGTCTTAAAATCGGAACACTAAATTGTGTTTTGGGGGGTAAGAGTGGGACTCCAGAATTCCCTCTTTGCCCAGGCAACAATGTGGATGACAGAAATTTCCGACTGGGGTGGTGGTGGCATGTATGTTAACAGTGGAAAGTTCTCTGGCCCAGGCTTGTAAATTAGATGATTTTGTCCTGGGGTGTGCAAATCGACTTCTTCCACCAGGCGCTACTGTCATGGGGGCTGGGCTGCACGGAGCCAGCCGTGGTGAGAGTGGCCCTCACACAGGGGCCTTTCAGGTTTCCGAAGCTAAATGGTTGTCCAGGCAAGGCCCATTTCCGCGGCCAGGGAGATGCTGGCCTTTTGCAAGTTGGCTTTCTGCTCCCCCACCCCAAAGAAAAGGGCAGAGCAAGAGGGAAATGAGGAAGAAGGAGGTAGAACAAGTGGAGAGGTGGGGGGAGCAAGATGACAGAAAAAGGACAGAAAGCTGGGCGGTGGGGGTCCTCTCTGTTTGCTGCTTTTGGCAGGCGTTCTCCGCGCCTTTTTATATTCTGCACTTGATTTGGAGATGTTCCCTTTTCCCTTGATAGATCAGCTTCAGGCAGCCAAGCTCAGCAGTGTTCTGCTACTAGCCTGCAGCAGCTTTCTTCATTTTCTGTACAAAGAGATAGGGAGGAGGGGAGGAGCAAAACGAGGGAGATCCAGGACAGTGTTGAGACAACACCACCTCAAAGGTGCGCAGTGTGCGGCCAGGAAATAAATTACCACTTCTTCTCTGATCTGGGGCCGTTTGACTCTTTTTTTTCCCCCTTTTCCTCCCCCCCACCTCCTTTCCAATCTTACTTTTTTAATTTCCAACTCCCTTTCTGTTTAGCCTCTACTTTTTATTCCTTGAGTTGGTTTCTCTCCCCTCCCCACCTCAGAGGGGCTGCTTTTTTTTTTTTTTTTTTTTTTTTTTTTTTTTTTGATGTTTGACAACAGTCTTTGAAGATTTTCTACTTCAGAGTAGCTACTGATGGGCTGGTTGTACTACAGAGAGAACAAGCAGGGCCTCTCGGAGTGCGACCAACTGCTCCTGCCCAAGGCAAACGCTGGTGGGGACCATGGCTCTCCATGAGGCCGCGGCGCCCGCGCATAAAAATCCGGAGCAGCCCAGGCCGCCTCGCCAATCGCTCTCCACCCAAATGCGGGGACAAGGCCCGCTTCCCCTGGCCCGCGAGCTCCGTTCCTGCCGCCCCTGCCAGGGCCCTCCTGGGCTGCTAAGCGTGCCGTCCCTTTCCCCGCATCCTTAGAGAACCCACCGCCTGCCCAAGGAGATGACGCCCGTGGAGCCCGCTGCCTTCGCGGCCGAGCTCATCTCGAGGCTGGAGAAGCTGAAGCTGGAGTTGGAGAGCCGCCACAGCCTGGAGGAGAGGCTGCAGCAGATCCGCGAGGTAGCGCCGCCACCTGCCCCTCCGCGCGCGCCCAAGCGCGTGTGCTCACGTGTGTGAGAACCTGGGCCTGGGGTCCCACCCGCCTCCTGAGTCACCTCCCCTCTGCTGCCTCCCCTTCCAGGACGAAGAGAAGGAGGGCTCCGAGCAGGCGCTGAGCTCGCGGGAGGGCGCGCCTGCCCAGCACCCCCTGTCCCTCCTGCCCTCCGGCAGCTACGAGGAAGACCCACAGACGATTCTGGATGACCACCTGTCCAGAGTCCTCAAGACCCCTGGCTGCCAGTCACCCGGCATGGGCCGCTACAGCCCCCGCTCCCGCTCCCCCGACCACCACCACCACCACCAGCAGTACCACTCCCTCCTCCCGCCCGGGGCCAAGCTGCCCCCGGCAGCTGCTTGCCCGCTGGTCGGGAACAAGGGCTTCACAACGAAACAGACAACGAAGCACGTCCACCACCACTACATCCACCACCACGCCATCCCTAAGACCAAGGAGGAGATTGAGGCGGAGGCCACACAGAGGGTGCGCTGCCTCTGCCCTGGGGGCACTGAGTATTACTGCTACTCGAAATGCAAGAGCCACCCCAGGGCCCCAGAGCCCATCCCCGGGGAGCCGTTTGGGTGAGTGTCAGAGGGTCCGGAATGTCCTGAGCTGGGAGGAGCTGCTCTGCCAGCCCAGGCCCTGGGCGGGTATGAGGTGGGGTCCCAGGTCCTGGACATTGGGCTTCCAGGAGCTGGGCAGAGGCTGCTGCAGGGTGAAAGGGCTCAGGTGCTTGGATGAGCTATTCTTCTCGCACCCTGTTCGCTTGACTGTCTGCTTCAGAGTCCTGGAGATTAGCTGGCTGTCTGGGTTGAGTGTGGCTTTTGGTTCCCCACAGTGGCAGCAGAGGCAGCACCTTGCCCAAGCGAACCGGGAAAGGCCCAGAGCCAGGCCTGGCCCTGCCAGCCAGGGAAGGAGGGGCCCCTGGTGGAGCTGGGGCCCTGCAGCTTCCTGGGGAGGAAGGAGACAGGTCTCAGGATGTCTGGCAGTGGATGCTGGAGAATGAGCGGCAGAGCAAGCCCAAGCCCCATAGGTAAACACCGGCTGCGGGGCCTCAGTCCCGAGGTATTGTGGGGATGGCTATTTTTGCAGTGGGGAAAACAAATGTGACTGTTTGCTCCTGCCCTCTTAATATTAGAGGTTGGACTGAGCAGCCCACAAAAATGTCATGTTTTGGCAATGACCCGTGTTGGTGTTATGGTAGAGTTATTTTCTTCTCTCTCAAAGCAGAATAGACAAGTTTCATTGAAGTCATTTTCCAGTTTTTCTAACCCAATTTCTTTTTCTTTCTCTCTCTCTCCCTTTTTTTTTTTCTCTCTCTCTCTTTTTTTTCTCTCTCTCTCTTATTCCTTGCTCAGTGCCCAAAGCACAAAAAAGGCCTACCCCTTGGAGTCTGCCCGCGGGTCCCCAGGCGAACGAGTCAGCAGGCACCATCTGTGGGGGGGCGGCGGGCATCCCCGCCCAGCCTCCCGCCCCCATCCCTTTACCCAGGACTCTGCAGTGCCTCCCCTGACACCACCCAACACTCTGGCGCAGCTGGAGGAGGCTTGCCGAAGACTGGCAGAGGTGTCGAAGCCCCCAAAGCAGAGGTGAGTGGGGTGACCTTGGAGGTTGAGCGCTTTTGGGTTTGGAGGTGGAGACTGGGCGGGCCTGTTGCCTGTGGGAGGGGCCCTTCCTGGCTACCTGTGTCTCGGCCCGCCTCTGGGAGGAGGAAACGCGTCCGACAGTAAGCTCCTCCTTTCTACCCTCTAGAAATTGTTTAGTTATGTTCACTCTGCCAGTTAAACCAGGATCTGTCTGTTAGGCGAGTCACACCTAGGAGCAGGAGGGTGAGTTTCAGTAATTCCTTATAAATCCCATCTTACCAATGTCTTGATCGTCTGCAGCGGGTTAGGTGAGCATGTAAGTAGCCATGACTAGTCTTTGCAGGACTGGAAATGTCCTGTCTTGGGCTCCTTTCTGAGACACACTGCAGACCTCCTGTAGTCCCTGTTAACCTAGGGCCCTGGTTGGGTCTCATAGCATGAAGATTGGGTACATGTCTCTTCAGGAGGCCAAAGAGAGTAGTTTTGTTTTGTTTTTTGTTTTTTTTTTTTTTTTGTAGGCTGTCCATGGCCCTAGGGACAGTAGGGACAGTAGTGCACCTTATAAAATGCCTTTGCCCTGGCTGTGTCCTCAGGTGCTGTGTGGCCAGTCAGCAGAGGGACAGCAACCACTCGGCCACTGGTCAGGCAGGAGCCACACCCTTCTCCAACCCAAGCTTGGCTCCAGAAGAGTGAGTGTCTCTACCCAGATTACTGAGATGCACTGAGTGGCTTAGGTTTCCGGGTACTTGTTATCTGGAATTACTTTTTTTTTTTTTTTTCCCAGTACTGGGGATTGAACTCGGGTCCTCAACTGAGTCACATCCCCAGCCCTTTTTACTTTTTGAGACAGGGTCTCACTAAGTTACTTAGGGCTGCACTGAGTGACTGAGGCTGACCTTGAACTTGCAATCCTCCTGCCTCAGCCTCCCAAGTCACTGGGTTTACAGGTGTGCACCGCTGTGCCTGCCTGCCTGCCTGGAATTGTTTTTTTGTAAAACTCTTTTCATTGTATAAAAAACACCTTGATTTTAACACCAGTGATGACCAACAGTAAATGTAGATGTTGTCATCAGTGAAGATCCTGGAAAACATGTCAGTACTAAGAATCGCATCACAACACAGGTTTTCTGGGGGCTCATAGGAATGAACAGCTGGGTCCTGAAGCCCTCAGCAGATGGGTAGAAGGCGGAGTTGTTCCATTCAGCTTGTAAGTTAGCGGTGGAGGAAGCATCTCCTGTCCCCTGAGCAGGGAGAAGGTGCTCTGCTGTTGCAGATGACTGACAAGGCCATCTTTTTGTTTTATGTGGTCTTCCCCAAAATTGAGCCATCCTTCTTTTCAATAAGAAAAGAGTGGATTGAGGAGTCTGGCTCAGTTTAATTATAGGATGATGCATTTAAAAAGAAATTTGCTCTGAGATCTAAAACGGTCTAGAGTTTCTTTCTTAGACTCTTGATCCTGAGCAGTGAGCAGTATTGAAGTCCCCAATTAGCCACCTCCCTGGACCCTTCCATTGTTCTGATTGGTTGACCTTAAGTCTACCAGCTATCTGCACCAGCAGGCTTTTTTTTTTTTTTTTTTAAAGCTACTCTATAAAACCTCAGGATAATGGGACTGTCAAGATGACTGGCTCCCTTAGCTGTGTTTCTCCTTCAGATACCTGGGCTTCAGGTGTTTGGAGTGGGCCGTCTCTGGAGGTGCCCTGTTCTGGGTTCCTCTCTCCAGCATTCTCTGGTGGGGGTGTGCCCTGGCAGCCCCCGATTCTTTCTCCTCCCTCTCGCCTTCATTGGCAAGCCCCCCATCTGCAGTCACCTGAAGGAGGCTGCTGGGTACCCCATTTGGCGTTGAGGAAGATGATCCTGCATGCTCTGTGCAGATCATGTGCAGGTGGACTGTGTGTCCACCAGAGGTGGCTGCCTCTGTGACATGAGGGCCCTGCCCCAAGCCTTGAGCTCACAGCTTCAGCCTCACTGTGAGGAGCCTCGTCCTGCCTCTGTACGTGTGGGTTTTCTTTAAATGTGTATCTGCCTTGAGAAGCTAAACTTTCTGCACTCTGTCTTATTTTCAGTCACAAAGAGCCAAAGAAACTGGTCGGAGTCCATGCGCTCCAGGCCAGTGAGTTGGTTGTCACCTACTTTTTCTGTGGAGAAGAAATCCCATACAGGAGGATGCTGAAGGCTCAGAGCTTGACCCTGGGCCACTTTAAAGAGCAGCTCAGCAAGAAGGGAAATTATAGGTAAGAGTCCTGTGACTTTTTTCTGCTCTAGGGTTTGTTTGCTCAGAACCCAGAGCCAGAGGCTGGAGCCAGCTGCCCTGGCCTGGGCAGGCCTGGGTGGGGCAGGAGGGAAGGGCTTAGAAGTGCCCGGGGAAGCTCTCCCAGTGGGCTGCTGGGCTTTGTCCTCCAGGTGAACAAGACTGGGGAGCAAAGGAGCAGCAGTTGGCTTCATCAGGAGGGTTGGGACTTGCCCATGTTGGGGAGGCTCTGCCTGAACTTGAGGGGTCTGGGGGGTAGGGCAGACTGATCAGTAGGGAGACCCTGAAGGTACCTCTCCGCTTGGCTTGGACCTAGAGAGAACTGGACACTGGAGGCTCAGAGGAGGGCAAAGGCCAGGAAAGGAAGAGTCAGCAGGTCACTGAGGAAGGAGTGCCCTTAACAGAGAAGGGCCAGGCGTGTGGGTGGGCACCCTCCCTGCGTGGGCCTCATGCCTTCTCCCTGCAGGGCCCTGGATGGGACCCTGGGCTCTGGCCTCCTTTCCTCATCGGCAGAGTAGAAGTGCCCTGGAGAGGGCCACACGGCCCTTGCCGGGCCCTTGGGAGTGTTGGAGAGCTGAGGCGAGTGGGAGCCCACGCTGGGCCATTTCTCAGTTGCTTCCTGTAAGGAGAGCACGTGGTGGCTGCTTCAGTTCCCGCAGAGCTCCACCTGCCCTTCGTCCATGGTCTTTTTGCCAAGAGAATACGCCTGGGCTCTGCTCCATTTGCGTCTGGGACCAAGATAAGCAAGGCTCCCAGGGGCCCCTGGGTCTGCACCCAGGAAGGAGAGCCACCTTCTCAGTGTGTGCCCTGTGCAGCGCCCACCCACCTCCTGTCCCCAGAGCCAGGGGACGAGTGGAGAACCCGGGTAGCACTTAGCAGCCTTAGGGGGTGGCGGGAAGGCACAGGGCTCCTGGACAGGGATGGGCCACTCCCCACAGAGCTGGCTCCGAGTGACTCTACCAGTCGCCTTCACCTGAGAGTTAGCTTGGGCAGGGCCACAAGTCATTCCTTTGGCAGAGGGAGGGGAGGTTGGGCTGAGACCCTGCAGGTGATTGACCAGCAGGGCGTGTAGCTGAGCCTGGATCTTTCCCTTTTATACCTGGGAAGAGACAATTCTGAAAAGTCATCAAAGGGACCAGGGAACAGGCCTGGCCGCTGCTTCTTTTAATCTTGAAGAGACACAGGTGAAACTAATTACACAAGTGTGCCCCTCCAGGGATGCATTTTGATCTTGGCTTTGACTCGGCTGGACTTTGAGGGGAGCTGCAGGTGACCTTCAAGGGAGAAGAGCCACAGAGCGCGAGCAGAGGCTCACAGGGAAGGTGCACTCAGCCACTCTGGCCGCATCTGGCTCTGATTTTTTTCTCCTAAGGCACATTTAACAAGCCTGGCTGTGAAGCCCTGGCCTCCCCTTTGGTGCACACAGCCTTGTACAAATGGGTGACTCTCAGATTCCTTCCTGATCAGATCAGGCTGTGGGAAGGTCCTCCTGGCCACCTTATCTCTTCAGGGCCTGGGCTGGATTCAGTGCCCTCCTGGTGGGCTGGGGAGGGGGCACAGGGTGCCAGGCCTTGCCCCCCAGTGCTGCGCGGGCCCCAGCATCTCAGTTTACACCCCTCCCCCTTCAAGAGGAAGGCCCAGTGCGCTGGGGCTGTGGAGTGGGGACTGACTGTTGAGTAATCTCAACATGGCAGGGGTTCAAGAAGCAAACAGTCCTGCCAGACTGCCAGACGCTATTGGTGCCAGATGTCAGAAGAAAGCCGAGTTTGCCACATGAAGCATGTTGCAGTGGGAAGCCTGTTTCTTGGAGAAAACGAGGGCCGTGCAGTGCGTTTGAAGTCCTGGGTGGCGAGGCGGCCTTGCCTCTCCCCTCTCTGGAAGGGGCTATCATTGTGTGAAAGGCCACTGCCTTTGCCCAGAGGTGCTGAGGGAGCCCAACTGGGTGACCCTGGAGGGTCAGAGCCGGGGGCTGCCTCCGGGGCTTGGGGATCTGAGCCTCTTATTTGGAAGAGTGACTTCCCTGCACACAGGGTCCTCTGCGTTTTCTAACGACCTCTCGGGCTCCCCCGAGAATACTGGCCCGCCCCCCCTGGACGTGAAGCATTTCTTCCTGGCCAGAGCGCTAAGAACAAAGGCGCTGACTGGGCCCAGCTGTTCCCTTGGACTTCGCCTTATCTCCTAAGAAAGCCTTTGGCTCACCTTCTTTAGAGAGGAAGAAGTTGAGCTCTGAACAGAGCAGTTGATTTTTTTTTTTTTTTTAAAGAGAAAAGGCAAAAAAAATCCCAAAACCCACCCTAGCCCTGAGATGGACTCCTGTGTCTTAGAGGCTCCCCTGCTCCCAGGGGACTGTGACTTTCTCTCTGCAAGTGGCCTTTTCGAGCTAGAAGTAACAGTTTGCAGGGGTGAATTTAATCCACCTGAGGGGTCTCCCTTGCTGGGAACAGGGAAACAACAGGGCCTCACTGAGTCTCCACAGGCCCCGGCTAAGGGGACAGCAGTGGCCTGACTCCCAGGAGGCCATCATTTGCGTTTGTGCACTAACAGCTTTAGGAGGAAGAAGGCTGGGGGCGCTGAGGAGCCCGGAGTGGCAGTGTAGCGGGGGCCTGTACGCTTGGACCTGGAGCGGGAGGAGGGGAGAGGAGGGTGCCACGGGGCCAGTGCTGTGTGCTGGACGCTGGGACAAGTCTGGAGCGGGCCTGCCTGCTGCCTGGCTGTGCCAGGGACTGTCAGCCCTTGGGCCCCAGAAGGGCAAGCAGCCTCTGGACTGACGGACAGCCGCAAGTCTGCCTGCTGCCGGTGCCCGCGGGTGCAGGCTCCTCTGTTAGGCTGGCCGAGCCTGGAACTGAGTCCAGTTCTGTCTGAAAGACACCTGCCCCGCCCCCCAGCCTGGTTGCCGCTGCAGGTAAACCTTGCCCTTCCTGTTCTCGCCCCAAAATGCAGGAGAAAGAAGCAGCCCTGCTCCCCGTCTCGTGTGCCTCTTGGACAGTGGCAGGTGTGAGTGGAGGTCCACGGCCTCCAGGCACTATTGGGAGAGGCCGGTGCAGGCTGCTGTTCAGAGGGGGACAGCCTTCCCCCCCGAAGGGCCTGCTGATCCGTTGGGCCTGACAGGCCCAAGAGCCCCGTAGGCGCGGACAGCAGTTGACCAGCACACCCTCGTTCCCTGTGTGTCTTTAAGCAGAGCAAGAAGATGCAGTTCCAACGAGCTTTTCTGGTTTTCCTTTTAAGGTATTACTTCAAAAAAGCAAGTGACGAGTTCGCCTGTGGAGCAGTCTTCGAGGAGATCTGGGACGACGAGACGGTGCTCCCGATGTACGAGGGCAGGATTCTGGGCAAAGTAGAGAGGATCGATTGAGCCTCTGGGTTCCGGCTCCAGTGAAGCGTGGGGCCGAAACCCGCGTGCCCTGTCTTGGACCTGAGCAACAGCCACACGACGTTTTGAAGGAAAATTAAACCAATGAAGAAGACTAACTCTAGGGAAGCATTGGCCACTGGGCCTCCGGGAGGGTGGGGGAGGTTGATTTTCATTATTCATGAGCTGGGTACTGAGATAAGAAAAGCCTGAACTATTTATTAAAAACATGACCACTCGTGGCTATTGAAGACGCTGACTGTGTTTGAGACTGCCATACATAATACATGACTTCCCAGGGACCCGGAATCCATGCCCTAAGAGGAGCTGTGTATACTTACCTGGACAGGAGTCCTCACTGATATTTATTGAACAGTTGATCGCCCCCAGCCCCAGTTTATGGATATGCTGCTTTAAACACGGAAGGGAGAGAGGAAGTTCTGTCTGCACTTAGGAGCAGGGCTGGGCCAACGGGGGTGGTTTCCTGAACGGAGGAACCGCGCCTCGCACTGCCTTTCCCCCAGGGAGGACAGACGTCTTATTTTTTATTGTTTATTTTTTTTAAATGGTGCCCTACCATTAACACATGCAGAAATTGGTGCATTTTTTTTACCCCTGTGCTGCTTTGTCATAAAGGTCTTGAGGGTCGGCTGTGTTTCAACATCACCTTTTTGGGCTGGTCACGTTGGGTGGGATGCTCCATCCTGGAGGAAGGGGAGTCTTGTTGGGGCGCCAGAGTCACCCTGGAACTGAGGTTCCACATCTTCTAGCCTCTCTCCGCCCCGTGGCCCGTGGGCTGAGGCCTGCTGGGAACCCTGCCTTGGGTTCAAGCTGTGCTTGTACTGAAGTGATGGTTCTTATTTTATTTCAATTAAGTCTTTGGACCACAGCCATTCGGGAAACTGTCCCCTACCCCTGCCGCCACCCTGCAAATCCGGAAGCGGGAGACCTAGCAGCACCTCTCCTCCAGACACTTCACCTTGGCGTCGGGGTTCTGTGTTAAGTTAATCTGTACATTGTTCGCCATTGTCACCTGTACCATACGTCTGTATATAGTGTACGGCAAGAGAGTATTGATCCACTATCTCTAGTGCTTGACTGAATCAGTACAGTACCTGTACCCGCACGGGGAACCCTCCGTGTGTCGCCCTATATTGAGGGCTCAAGCTTCCCTTGATTTTTGAAAGGGGTTTATGTATAAATATATTTTATGCCTTTTTATTACAAGTCTTGTACTCAATGACTTTTGTCATGGCATTTTGTTCTACTTATACTGTAAATTATGCATTATAAAGAGTTCATTTAAGGAAAATTACTTGGTACAATAATTATTGTAATTAAGAGATGTAGCCTTTATTAAAATTTTATATTTTTCAAAACGTCGGTCTCGTTTGTCTCCCAGGTGCCGCAGGCTTGGGCACCCTCCTTCCTGCGCAGGTGTCTGCCTTTCCTTCCCCGCCTGCCCAGCCCTTAGCTGACCTGCTCCTGCTCTGAGGTCTGGTAGGACTCGGGTCCTCCAGATCTCCTGGTTGCTGGCCGAGGCGCTTCTGGTCACGGAGCAGGTGTGCATGACCACGTTGCCGCCGACACCTGTGCTCCGTCTCCCTCCTCGGTGTGTCCGCAGGCTAGCCAGGCAGGTGCAAGTGGTAAGGGCCTGAGGTGGTCCTCTCGGGAGCATCTGCATCTCATTCAGCATCTTCCAGGTGAAAAGCCCCTCTGAAAACAGGTCTGTGGCCCCTGCCCAGCCCGGTGAGGCCAGTGGACTTTGAAGTCCTTGCCAACCTGCCACCTCCCCTGACCTCATCTGAGCACTGTGGCCTTCAGTGAGGCTCTGGCTGGCCAGGTGTGGGCAACTAACAGCAGGTGGTTTTGGAACGGGCGAGGCTGGGTCCCTGGGCTGCCAGGGGACAGATGGCCTTCATGTGACCATGGAGGTCAGTGGTGGTGGGTCACCCGAGCACCCTCCCTGTGTGCCGAGCAAGTCCACTTAATCCTACAAATGAACCCTTTGTAAGAATAAAAGGACCGCAAAGGGCTTGGACTAGCTGTGCTGAGTTTTCAGGAAGGTGGGGTCTGCAGTAGGTCTGGCTTGGCTTTGTCCCTGCTGCCCTTTGGCCTCAGGCTGAGCTTAAGGCCAGAGCCCAGGCTACGTGAGGGAGGGGCGACTGGAACAGGGCGGCCTGGACGTGGTAGCAGCATTCTGAGCGGAGGCCGGGGTGTGCAGGTGCGTCTCAGGCCTTCTGATGCATCCAGTGAGGAGGATAACGAGGTGACAGCTTGAGACTCAAACAAACCTGGGCTCCCGACCCAGCGCTCCTGGCTCCTGGATGGCTGTGGGCGGGAACTTGGCATCTGTCAGCTGGACGAGCTGATCACTCACGTTTTAACCCCTTATTTTATTGTGGTATAAACACTAAACATGATAGACACCTTGACAGAAGTGTACAATGTAGTGCTGTTCCCCAACAGGACGACAGGGTACTGCGGACGCCTAGAACTTCCTCCACTCGCGGAACTGAGATTTGCGGACTGATGGGCAAACCGTCACCCCACCCGCGCCCAGCTCGGGGTGGCTGCCATTTGGCTCTCCAGCCCCGTGAGTGACTGCTTGTTTAGATAGTTCACATGAGCAGAGTCACACACTCTGTCCTGGGACTGGCCTATTTCCTTTAGCAGAACGTCCTGGGGTTCATCCGCGGTGCCGCATCATGGGGTTTCCTCCTCTCTGAAGGCCGCGCAGCCTTGCGTTGTATTTTACCCCACATTCTCTTAGCTCTTCTTTCGACAACGGGCATTTGGGTTGTTTCCACATCTCGGCTCTTGTGACAGACACTGTGGTGAACACCGGAGTGCAGGTCTCTCTTCAGAATCCGGATTTCAATTTTGGGGGGAATTACCGAGGATTGAACTCAGGGGCACTCAACCACTGAGCCACACCCCCAGCCCTATTTTGTATTTTATTTAGAGACAGGGTCTCCCCGAGGTGCTTAGCGCCTCTCTGTCTCCGAGGCTGGCTCTGATCGCCATCCTCCTGTCTCAGCCTCCCGAGCCGCTGGGATTACGGGTGAGCGCCACCGCGCCTGACCTGATTTCAATTCTTTTTGCTAAATACCTACGAGTGGAATTGCTGGATCATATAATGGTTTTTAAATTTTCAATTTTTGAAAGTTTTGGAAGAATCTCTACCATTTTCCAAAGCAGTTGCAACATCTTGCATACCCGTCAACAATCTGCAGGCGTTCCCATATCGCCACGGCCTCACCAACACCTGGGTTTGGGTTAAAGTTCCCGCCAGCAGGTAGGAGGTGATAGTGCATTGCCGTTTTGACGGGCGGGCGTTGCCGCCGCTGATGATGTCAAGTATCTTTTCCTGCGCTTGTACATCTTAGGAGAGGGGTCTTCATCCCATGTTTCCAATAGGGTTACTAGGTTTTTCACTACTGAGTTGGAGAAGTCTCTTACGTATTTTGGAACCATACACTTCTGCCACTTCTAAGAGGGGCTGTTTCTCTGCTTCTCTCTCGTGAATCATCAGGGGCTCTCGCCCCCACCTGGATGTGCTCCTAGGGCTTGAGAAACCTTAAACGTGTACAGAATCACCTGTGCATGCCTTCCTCTAGGGTGAGGGTCAATGGTTTCCTTAGACTCTTAAGGATCTGTGCCTCCAAAGAAAACCTCGGCCTATCGGCCCCTCTTCTCTGTCCCCAGACAGGCTTTTCTGGAAACCCTTCCCTCCCTCCTCCAGCCCCTTGCTAGTGCTTCTGAGGACCTGTAGCTTCAGCCTGCTGTGGAAGCTTGGGAGAGGGGCAGACGCCCACCCAGGCCCCCAGGTCGGCCAACATCTGCGCGTTCCCCACGGGGGTGTTCAGCTCATAGGGTGTGTGGCTCAGCCTCCAGCTTGAGTCCTTTCTTGGGTTCTTCCACATGCTCCAGCCTTATTTCTCTGATTCTTAACCAGATCATTTGTGGTCAAGAGCAGACCTGGGCTGGATCCCCTTGGAGCAGTGTCCTGTTGGGGAGACAGTTTCCTCATCTGTTCACTGAGGCAGCCGATGTGTTCTTTCCAGAGGGTGTGTTCCTCGCGGTTGCTCCTAGCGGTTGCTCCTCGCCTGCGGATTCCACTCTCACACCTTTCTGGCTGCACCACCTGGGGTCTGCACTCCCATCCTCCTTCCCTGGCACAGAAGCGAGAAGGCAGTGGGCAAATGGACTCACGGGTGCTGGAGTGGAAAGCCAGGCTTTAGCTCCAGGGTATCTGTCAGTTTTCCTTTATCAAGTCCAAGTCCTTCCATCGTACTTGGAAATGCTAGATTGACTCTTGCCCAGGGTGACCATTTATTTGTGTAGGGCTCTGAAATGTGGGGTTTGGTAAAAGGATCCTATTGTATTCTCCCCTCCGCAGAAAACATTGGGACCGACCATAATCATGCTGTCAAAAAAGGGAAAGAGTTAATTAACCCCAAGAAAATATTCCAGTCCACTTGAATAATTAGGGTGAAGTTATTTAGTTTTTGGGTAAAGAAAAATGTTCCTTTTTAAAAAGGTGTTTGTATAAAAACTCCCCCAAATTACATAGAAGTTTCATTGGACTAATTTACATCCTCCTTAGCAATTACTATTTCACCCTATGGTCCTGACTTCCTAGAGTGAGTCTCCACTGTACTTCCAGGAGCAACCCAGGAAGTGAGTGGTAGCAACGTGGTTTACACACAGAGAGTTGGCTGTTTCCATAATTATCCCAGGGGAGCAGCCAGCCTGCGTGGTACGGTCTCTGGGCCCCACTGGAGAATTTACACGGAACGTAGGTCTGGCAGATGAGGAGACCGTGTGTGTGTTGTGTGTGGGGGAAGGTATTTTGGAAAGGACCTGCCACAGGTGGAACCACTGCCCCCGAGAGAGGCTCCTGCACCTCGTCCAGTGCTCCATCCACACTGACCTTCTGCTTCCCTTGAAGTGCTGGGCAGCTGCTCAGGGCCTTTGCATATGCAGATCCCGCTGGGCACACCCTCTGCCACTCTGGCCATTGTCTCCTGTCAAGCCTCAGACCTTCACTTCAGTGTCCCAGGTCTTGTCTGAGGATGACATACACGTCCGTCCCTGCTGCAAACTCTCCATCGCAGAATGTCCTTAATTTCCAACCCCTCATGCCCGGGTCTGTAACTGTGTTGTAATTATTTAACTGCTTAGTTTTTTGTCCACGGCAGGCAGGGAATATATTTTATTCACCACAGAACATGTAACCCTGCCTCTGCTTCACACCTCGTAGGCACTCAATTAATATTTGTGGAATAGGAGCAGAAGAAGGACATAGAAACTGTCTAGAGTTGTGTCACCTAAGATCAGGATAACCACTACTAACCCCCTGCGGTGTCCATTCAGAGGAAATGCACGCTGGCACTCACACAGGACCGCATGGCGTCCATCATTCTGTGACCTATAGGGCTGATTCAATGACTTGACATTGGTATATCTCCGTGTCATTATTTTTTCTAATATTCTTCTACAGTATAACTTAAATATGAGGCTGAGCTGTATTTAGCTAACCACTTAGAATTGGAAATTTATGGAGTTTCCAAATTCTGCAATTATAAGCAACACAGCTAACTCCTCATCAGTCTTTATAGCTCCCTGTGAAGCTCACAGCTAAACAGTCTCTGATTACTGGGATGGAGGTTTTTCACGTAGAATTGCTTGATCAAAGGTCCTTTTGAGGACTTGGCCATATGCCACCAGGTTGTCTGAGGTGGTGACTTGTGCGTCCTTGAATCCCCAGTGCCTTATAAATGGTTGACAACTGTGTCTGTGCCATGGAGTTGAACCTGTGGATATTCGGGGCTCTCTGCAGTCTCTGGCAAGACGGCTTTCTGGTGTTACAGATGTTTCTTTGCTCCCGTAACCTTATCATAAATTAAAAATATTGTGAGACCAAAATCCACCTCGCCTACCAACCAGGCGTCTGCTGAGCCTCGGTTTCCCTTGTGCCTGGAGCGACCCGTGCTGCCTGGGAGCAGAGGCTCCCAGCTGAGCGCTGGCTTGAATATTGCTCACCCGGGGAAAAGATCAACTTCAAAATTCAGCCTCTACCGAATGTGTGTCTCTTTCATGCCACCGTAAAACAAAAAGGAAACATCGTGAGCTGAATCGAGGTCAAAGCGTCTGCGAGACCATGTTCCTTCCAAAGCCTCTTGCCCCCTTCAGCTCCTGGTGGCGCCAATGGTCCTGGGTGGTGGCGGCATCACCGCGTCTTCACATGGCTTTCCCCTGTGTCTCTTCACCCCGTCCCACTCTGGACGTGTCTGTCTTTCTGTCCAAATCCTCCCCTGACCACCTTTTTTTCTTTTCTTTTTTGGTGCTGGGGATTGAACCCAGGGGAATCACACCACTCAGCTCCGTCTCAGCTCTTTTATTTTACTTTTTTCCAGTTTTGAGCTGGGTGTGGTGGCGTACCCCTGTAATCCCAGCAACTCGGGAGGCTGAGGCAGGAGATCGAAAGCTCAAAGCCAGCCTCCGCAATTTAGAGAGGCCCTAGGAACTTAGCAAGACCCTGCCTCAAAATAAAACACATAATAATTATAAAATAAAAAGGGCTGGGGACTTAGCTCGGTGGCAAAGCACCTCTGAGTTCAAAAAAATATTTTTGAGACAGGGTTTACATTGCTGAGGCTGGCCTTAAACTTTTGATCCTCCTACCTCAGTCTCCAGAGATGCTGGGATTACAGGCATGTGACACCACACCCAGCCAGCCAAATTTCCCCCTTGCCAAAGGACATTAGCAATATCAGATCAGAGCCCATCCTAATGACCTCATTTTAACTTGAGGAGTCAGAGTTAGGACTTTTGGGGTGGACGGGATTCAATGACAACAAATATCTAGAATACTGTCCATCTCCTGAGTGATAATATTGTCACACCTACCGTTTTATTTGTCTTCACAGTAAAAGAAAAGCACAAATCTTTCAGAAAGATCACCTCTCTCCGCCCTGCCTGCCTCCCTTCCCTACTGAGCCTGCAAAGGCACTGTTTCCTGGGTGCCCGCTCTCCTGGCTTCTGCACACAGCTCTGTTTTCATTTCTACTCAGCTCATGTCAAACTGGAAAATCCAAGGGACCCAAATCTTAGTCCAGTCGAAGATGAAGCTAGCGTCTGAGCCTGGCCTCTCTGCCCTTGAAGGCAAACAGGATGAAGAGCAGGGACCCGACTGTCCTCCACCAAAGACCTTAGTGGCCAAGACAGAAAACCCTGGTCACTGGAAGAAATTAGGGAATTTGTGAAAACTCCCACAGGAAAGAGCAGAGGGCAGCGTATGTCCCTAGGCATTGAGGCATCTCCCAGGCCGTGGCCTCCACCAGTGGAGCTGTTCAAACCTGCTTTGGGATTCTGAGTCTGACGCAGGACTGTGAGTGTAATTCCACCATATTTTTTCAAGGGAAGGGATTGACTACCTGGTTGTTGGCGTAGGTGTGGGGAGTGGAAGGGGGCACCTTACCAACCTTGGGTGTAGGTTCTTGGCTGGAAACTCTATTTGCCAAAGGCGCCTCAGCCCCGCTCCCCAATCAGGCAATGGTGTGTGGTGTCCATTTCCGCCAGGGTAAGGTCATTTGCCATCATCAGTGGTAGAGAGGGTTTGTGAACCACTGTTGAGCAGTTGGCAGGCTGAAGCCATCGAGACGCCATCAGTCTTCTGATCAATGTGATTTGTCAACATAAAAGGTTTGAGCCGACGTGTCCCCCAGATGACACCCTGTCTTGGCTGAGATGGCCACAAGGCCTTTGTTGTTCATTCATTTTGCCTGAAGAAGCCCGGGAGGTGAGGGGGGGAGAGTCACAGCTGCGGTGCATCTGAGCCCCGTCTCCTCCGTCTCCTCGGCAGCGGCTCAGAGGGAACCAGACCTGGGCTTCCAGGCCCAGCCTCGGCCCCTCCCAGCCTCGACTCAGGGGGCAGGACTGTTTCAGAGGTCGCCAGGTCCCCAGGGGAGGGACAGAGCCACGGTGAGAAAACAAAATACATGGAAAACTGGATTCTGACGGTGAAAGGTGGCTTCCGGAGCATTTGGCATGAGCGGCTCAGAGATTTTTTTCCTTTAAAGATTTTATTTTTTCTGACCACAAAAATAGTTGTGGTAGAAATCTGAAAAACATACAGAATTATAAGACAGAATCCTATAATCATTACCCAAAGATCCCAACTGACGATATTTTTTTCAATATCCTTCCAATATATGACATACTCTCTTGCTCAGAAGAGTGTCCCCTCAGCGTCTCATGATCTTGCAGGATAAATTTCTCCATGTGCGAAGACTTCTGTGGTTTCAAGGAGCAGCACGGGTCACTTCTGCAGATGGTCTCCATCATGGTCTGGACTGTCCTTATTTCCTCCACCTTTTCTAGAAGGACACAGAACAGAGCTCTGCTTACTTGGAGGCAGAAAGCAGGCTAAGCCCAGCATAGGCTGCTGGCTCCCTAGCTGTGAACTGCGGACTCCGGGGCTGGGACAGGAATTCCTGCCTGCCTTGCCCTGCCCCTTGCCTAGGACTAGGACTGGGAGGTCCTAGTCCTTGGCCACCTTTGGGCTTTTCTGCTGCTTGCCCGTGGCCTTGCTCCTGGTCTTCCACCTTTGTACAAGACCCGATGAGACCCTGTTCCTGGTCCTGACTCACCTCCACCCTTTCACCCGCGACACACACTGTCTTTCTGGCTAGCCTCCTCCCTGTGAGAATCTCCAGAAAGGGCGCCAGTGAGAGGCGCTCTTGCACTCTCCCTCGGCCCAACATCCCCCCTCACCTCCTGTGGGAGCACCTGGTGTTTCTTTAGGGAACGCCCCTCAGTTACAAAGATGGACACCCCATCTGGCCAGTTAGTACCCACCTTCACTTTGGCTACCGTGATTGGGTCAGGGATGGACACGTGACTGAAGCTGGTCCTGTGAGAATCAACGCTGGGACGAGGGCTAGGCCTTCAGAGAATGAAGTGGTCTTTTTCTACTGGGGCTTCCAAAATAGTAGGACCAAGTCCTGGAGCTTCTGGGGTTGTTATGGGAAGATCTCCTACCTGGGACTGAAGCTAACCAAGGAAAATCAGAGCCAGGAGAGGGTCGGATGGGGGCTGAGACAAAGGCCAACCAAGTCCTGAGGACAGCGCTTGTGCTGAGACTCAGCTGCTCCAAGAGTCCAGCCTGTGGATCGACAGTCCTGTCATCTTTTTCCTTGAGTCAGGCTGATGGGTTTTCGTCATGACCGACCCACACAATATAACTAAGACTACAGCCCCATTCCCCTGGGCCTGGTCGTCTGTTCTCACAGCCAACTTTGATGTCAGAGAGACCAAGTTTCCTGGAGGTTCAGGCACGTACATCACACAGTCCAGAAGGCCAGAGAGAAGTTCAAGGGGGAGAACTGGCCACTTTGAAAAACAGGATGGGAGCGATGGAGGGTTAGAAGCTTCAAGTTCACGTTGCACAGGATGCCACACTTAAAAGCCGGCAATCACCCTTCGGCTGTATCACGGCCGCTGTTTAAAGATCCCTGGGGCCCAAGCCTCGTTTTCTCCTCTGCCCAGCATCCTGGCGGTCAGCGTCACCAGCACCCGCTGAGACTGTGTGTGTGCCTGTGTGGGCGGGGGGACCCAGGCAAGGACTCCGTCCCCACCTAGAGGAGCCCTGGGGAGAGGTTAGGACTCAGGGGGAGCTGACGCCGAGAAGGGCCCCTCTGCTCCCCATGGAAGGTCACTTCTGAGCTGAGACTTGAAGGAACCTGTGGGAGACAGCAGCCCCGGCAGAGGCAGAAGGGGGCCATGAAGAGTGGGCACCAAGGCTGCAAAGACAGGGCAGCTCGGAGGGCGCCTGGACCCTTCTGGGCTGGGCTCTGCCCCAAGAGAAGGAGGAGGTCAGGTTGGTTGGGCAGGAGAGAACCCCGGGGAGGCCTGGAGGAGGGGCGGGCGAGGAGCCAGTCGCAGTGCCCAATAGACAGTCCTCTCGCCTGACCCCACTGCGCCCCTTCTCCACCCCTTTGCCTCCCCACTTCTTTGCCTTCCTCCCCATTTCTTGTGCCCTGCCTCCCCTTCTTCCCTCCTTCCCCACGTTCCGTCCTCCCCTTCTCCCCCTCCCCCGCCTTCCCCTCATCTCCTCCCCACTCCTTTCCTCCTGATTCCTTTCCCTTGCTCTGCCTTCCCAGTCTCTCACTTCCAGTCTCTCCTCTGTCCTCCTCTTTCCCTTTCTCGTCCCTCCTACTTTTCTCTCTGGCCCTCCCTCCCTCTGGCCCCTCCCCCTCCGCGTCCCTCCCCCGCCCCTCTATAGGGTGAGGGGCGGAGCCTGGTGCTGCCACTCGGCAGCTACAGTCCACCGCGAGCTCTTTGGCGCAGAGCTAATCCCCACCCGCGACCCCGCAAAGGGGCCCTTGTGTTGGGGATGCTCCCAGCCCAGCCCCGGGGAGGGAGGACCTACGACCCAGGGAGGGAGGACCTGCGCCCCCAGGGAGGGAGGACTTGCGCCCCAGGGAGGGAGGATCTGCGCCCCAGGGAGGGAGGATCTGCGCCGGGACGGCCCAGGGCGCGGGGAAGCCGTCGGGCAGGAAGGGAAGGAGGATGGAGCTGACTTTCCTCCTATTTTCTCTCCCTTGGGGGCCACAAGCAAAGACTTCTGGGCTGGGAGCCTTCACAGATGCGCAATCCCTTGGCAACCCAGCGCTCCTGTCCAACCTGGAGTGTTTAATTACCAAGGAAAAGAATGATTTTTTTCCCCGAGAATCCATTTAATTATTTGATTGCACAGTAACCAAAGAGTGTGAGAGGCCCGTAGCCAGAAGGGACTTCAAAGCCACACCTTGATGTTGCTGAGTGGGGCACTAATGGTTTCTGAAGGCAAGAGATTGCTAAAGCGGGGAAAGCATTCAAAGCGCCTGCCGTCCTGCCAGCAGTCTCGAAAAATGCATAAACTCTGGAATGCTCCGGCGGAGAGGGAAGCGAGTTCAAAGGGACTGGGAGAGTTTTCATGTAAAGTTTAGAGTTTAAGGCGTGACTGCTGGCTACGGAGGCTCAGCGTTTGAACTCTTGTTTATTAAAAACAGTTTCCCAGCCATTCAGCGGGTTCCCAAAGACAACAGAGAGACGCAGACTTTTCCAGCGTGGAAGGTTTAAAGGCGGCATTGATTTCTACCGAGGGTTCGCCCCTCCTGTTCTTTTGTGTCCTCTCTCTTTCTTTTCGTATTTATTTTTTTGATCAAGTTTTTTAAAATCCCACTATCAGAGGGAGTCGCCGCAGAAAGAGGGCTCCTCCCCCACCCGGACCCCAAGGGCGTCTCGCCCTGCTCCCTCTTCTAGGGGCTGGGGCTGCGCTAAGGTCCCCCTGCTCCAGGTCCATTGTTGCTCTAGGGGCCTGGAATCTGGTTTGGGGCCCAGCTCTGGCCTGTGCGGCAGGCTGCTGGCTGTGGGGCCCACACAGCTGGCGTTTCCTAGGTGGATGGAGAAGGCGGTCCAGGCATCTGCCCTGCCCTGGACTCAGAGAAGGCCTTTGGCTCTCCAGGTCTGCTATCCAAGCCCAGGGCTGTGGGACAGTCTCTGGTAGTGACCCAACACTGACTTGGTGGGAACAAAAGATCACCTTTTACAGGCGACCTATGAATTCTCAGAGCGCCCTCAAGCCATAGAACTCTCTATGGCTCCCACCTCCAAGGCCTCAGTTTTGCTGAGAGTTGACTGAGCCCACCATGGGATAGCTGATGGGTCTCATTGTTCCTGGTGTCAGGAATGGGTAAACCTAACCTCGCCAGCCAAGCAAGGCCCCCAGGAACCAAGAGGCATCTCAGGGCCCAGCTGCTACCCATGTTGGGGGTGCAGTGGGGGATGGGGAGGCAGTGAGTGGGAACTGGTCTCTAGGGAATGTTTTCCTCTATGGGCTGGTCTCAGTCCCTCGAGAAAGAAGCCAGTGGCTAAGGTATTGTGCCTCAGTCCCTAGAGGAAGAAGCCAGTGGCTAAGGTGCTGGGCCTCAGTCCCTAGAGGAAGAAGCCAGTGGATAAGGTGCTGGGCCTCAGTCCCTAGAGGAAGAAGCCAGTGGATAAGGTGCTGGGCCTCAGTCCCTAGAGGAAGAAGCCAATGGCTATGGTGCTGGGCCTCAGTCCCTAGAGAAGCCAGTGGCTAAGGTGCTGGGCCTCAGTCCCTAGAGAAAGAAGCCAGTGGCTAAGGTGCTGGGCCTCAGTCCCTAGAGGAAGAAGCCAGTGGATAAGGTACTGGCCCTCAGTCCCTAGAGAAGCCAGTGGATAAGGTGCTGGGCCTCAGTCCCTAGAGAAGCCAGTGGATAAGGTGCTGGGCCTCAGTCCCTAGAGAAAGAAGCCAGTGGCTAAGGTGCTGGGCCTCAGTCCCTAGAGGAAGAAGCCAGTGGATAAGGTGCTGGGCCTCAGTCCCTAGAGAAGCCAGTGGATAAGGTGCTGGGCCTCAGTCCCTAGAGGAAGAAGCCAGTGGATAAGGTGCTGGGCCTCAGTCCCTAGAGAAGCCAGTGGATAAGGTGCTGGGCCTCAGTCCCTAGAGAAGCCAGTGGATAAGGTGCTGGGCCTCAGTCCCTAGAGGAAGAAGCCAGTGGATAAGGTACTGGCCCTCAGTCCCTAGAGGAAGAAGCCAGTGGATAAGGTGCTGGGGGCTCACCTGGGCCCTGAGCAAAGCACCTCTGTCCTCTGGGTTCCTGGCAGGGTTGGGTCAGCAGAAGCACAGCCCACAGAGGCTGTGGCCAGGCCTCCTTTAAGCCAGGCCTTCTCTCTCCTTCCTTGGAGAACATGGCTACGATCTCGCCCAAGTCTATATTTCCATTCTATTTTATTCCAATACAATAACCAGGCTATTTTTTTTAACATTCTGTTGTATTTGACCAGAAGCCTCCTGTGCTGCCAATCACTCTTTTCTTTTAAACCACTGTTTGAATGTAGCCAGGTCCCCCACCCTGCCCCCCAAGCCCTATTTTTTTTTTTTTAATGGGAAGACGGATCTTCAAGGCAGTTGTAACTGTCTTTATGACATAAGAGGAAAAATCATAAATTCCAAACCACAACGTCCCTGTTCACACCCATATGCGTTCTCTTTCGGGTATGAATTTCATTTCTTTCTGAGTCAGAAAGAAATGCCGTGATGTGCTGGCAAACCTTTAACAATTGGCTCTCCGGAGGAACAAGCCCTGATTTGTTGCATTTGTCAATTTCCATGGTCGATGTGCTCACACCAGCTACTAACCCGAGGCCCCTTGGAGAAGAAGGGCAGGATCGGCCGTCACAAGTTAACCAGAGGTTGTTCTTGAAAGGAAGGTTCCAGAATTGCAGTTTCTGAGAGCTGCCTGCTCCTCAGGATACCTGGGGTTCCTAAAGTCTGTAGACTTGCCTGGAGGGGAAAGAGTCTTTGGGTTTTATTAAAATACCAATAGATGTAGAGACTAAGCATGAAGAATATGGGGTTGGGACTTGCACAGTGATGTAGGTCTGTAACCCCAGGACTCAGGAGGCTGAGGCAAGAGGATCACAAGGTTGAGGCCAGCCTGGGCAACTTAGTGAAACCCAGTCTCAAGAAAAAAGAGGACTAGGAATATAGCTCAGTGTTAGAGTGCTCCTGGGTTCAACCCCCAATATCAAAACAAACAAACAAACAGAAGTGTTGGGCAAGTTATTCACATGTATATGTACTTCTTTGTATCATCATGTAAATGGCCATAAGTATGTGTCCATATACATATGTACATATGGATGTAATATTAAAATTCTACAATGCTGTTGGTTGGCCAGGGGATTTCTTTATTCTTGCTTCTTAGCTGGTTCGACCTTCTTCAAATTCTGTTTAGGAAACATGGATTGAATTTGTGGGATGTGAGGGGTTTTCCCATAGCTGTATCTAAGGTCCCATTCAGAGAAAAATAATATCTTTGCTACTGAAAGTTCTGGTCACGGCACTTTATAAATTTATAGTTAGAACTGTGACCTTTAAGTTACTGCTAGTTGCGAGAGACAAAAATATGTGTGTGTGTGTGTGTGTTACAGGGGTTCAAACCCAGGGTCTTGCACACGATAGGCTAGTGCTCTACCCCAGCCCTCTTTTTTATGGCAATGTGATGTTGAACCACTGAGCTACACCCCCTGGCCCTCTCTACTTTTTGAGATAGGGTCTTGCTAAATTGCTGAGACTGGGCTTGAACTTGCAATCTCCCGCCTCAGCCTCCCGGGTAGCTGGGATTACAGGCATTTGTCACTAAGCTTACCTACAAAAAAGTATTTTGAGCTAGCATTCAGAGCCAGTGTTAAAAAAAAAAAAAAAAAATCAATTTTATTGAGGCATAATTAGCACAAAACAAAATGCTTCCTCTCCCAAGTCAGTGTGTACAATGTTTCCTTCACCCTTGGACTCTCTCACAGTCGGCCTTCACTTCCCTGCCTCCAGACAGCGGCAATCACTGATCTGTTTTCTGTCACTATGAATTAATTTAGCCTGGGGTTTCTCAACCTTGGCACTGTTCTTTGCTGTCTTGTGTCTTGGAGGACATTTAGCAGCATCCTCAGCCTCTACTTACCAGATGCCAGGAGCGAATTCCAAGTGGTGATGACCAAGAATGTTCCCAGATATTTCCAAATACAATCCCTGGGGAAACATAATCATCCACTGCTGAGAACTCTAGAATTTCCTATGATTCATATGGCGTGTACCCTTTCATGTCTGGTTTCTTTGGCTCATCATAGTTTTGGGAATTCACCCCTGCCTGTCGTTGGACATATAAATCGCTTTTTCCTTTTTTATCGCTGAGTACTAGTCCCTTCTGTGGATATACCATAATTCCTTTATCTATTCACCTGTGATTGACATTTGGGTTGTTCCTAATCTGGGGGATATTAACAAATCTGTTATTTAATCCAGGCTTATTCATACCTTAAGATACGCATCGACTGCTTCATGAGTGAATGCTCTCATTTCCAAGACTGTGTGGCTGTGTTTGCACTTCTCTTGAGGACAAGTGACATCATCGATTCCTATTAAACATGTGATTAACTTTATAATAAACTGCCAGCTGTTCTGCAAAGTGCTAGCACCACTTTGTATCTCCACCAACAAGGTACAAAGATGCATGAGAGTCCCTGGTTCCAGGTCCCCTCTCGCATTTGACATGATTACCCTTGGATTTCAAACGTGCCCATGGAGCACAGCTCCATGTGGCTCTGGTGACTCTGATGGCTAGTGATGTTGCTCACCTTTTGTGTGCTCTTGGTCACTGGTATATCTTCTTTTGGGAAATATCTGACTACATCTTTTGACACTTTAAAAATTGGGTCATTTGACCTTGGGGTGGGGTAGCCTGTCTGTAGTCTTAGTGACTCAGGAGACTGAAGCATGAGGATGGTAAGTCGAGGCCAGCCTCAGCAACTTAGTGAGGTCCTGCCTCAGAAAGTGAAATCTAAAAAGGGTTGGGGACATAGCTCAGTGGTAGAGCACCTCTAGGTTCAAGCCCTAGTTCTGAAAAAAAAAAAAAAAAAAATTGGGTCACTTGTCTTTGAGAAGTTTATGTTTTAGATTTTGATAGAGTACAATGTATTCACTGTTTCTTGTTGTTGTTATTGTTGTTCTTTTTGTGCATACTGGGGACTGAATTCAGAGGTGCTCTACCAGTGAGCTACATTCCCAGCCCTTTACGTTTAACTTTGAGATGGGATCTCAATGAATTTCTCAGGCTGGTCTTAAACTTGTAATCCCCCTGCCTCAGTCTCCCGAGTTGCTGGGGTTATAGGCGTGTGCCTGTAATTGGATGATTAAAGGTTAATCTATCCTAGTATTCCTGGGGCGAACCCCACTTGTTCCTGCTATAGTATCTATTTTAAATCACTGGGTTCAAATTACTAACATCTCGTTAAAGAATTTTGTGTACCCAAGAAATATTGGTTTGTTGTTCTCTTTTGATTTCTATCTGGTTTTGGTATCGGGTTATCCTGGCCTTAATGAATAGGCAGAGAAGTGGTCTCTTTTCTGTTTTCTGAGAGAATTCATGGAAGATTGGCATTATCTCTTCTTAAATGTTGGATTAGAAATTACCGATGTAGACACCTGGTCAAAGTTTTCTTTTGGAGAATATTTTAAATTACAAATACAACTTCTTTAACAGATTAGGACTATTTCTGACTTCCTATTTCCTTTTGGGTCAGTTTTGGTAATTTTTATTATTTTTATTATTTTTTTCCTTCTGCTTAATTTGAATTTAATTTGCTCTTCTTTTACTTGGATTTTTTTTTTTTTTTTATTTGTACTGGGGATTGAACTTAGGGCTGCTTAGCCACTGAATCACATCCCAGCCCTATTTTTTATTTTGAGTCAGGGTGTTGCAAGTTGCCTGACTTAGGCTAATTTGTTCCTAACTAATTTGCTGAGATGGGTCTTGAACTTGCAATCCTCCTGCCTCAGCCTCCCAAGTCACTGGGATTACATGTGTGTGCCACCACATCCAGAGAAATGAGCCACCTCTTCTGTTTTTGTTTGTTTGTTGTTTGTTTGATTTTGTGGTGCTGGCAATTGAACCCACAGCCTCACAAATGTTAGGCCAGCACTTCACCACTGAGCTATATCCCCTCTACCCAGATTCTTACTAAGTAGCATAAACAGTTGATTTTAGGTCATTCTTTCCTTGTGTAAGTTCTAACGCTACAAATTTCCCTCTAAGTACTGCTTTAGAAGCATCCTCCATATTTTGATATCTTGTGTTTTTATTATCTTTCAGTTCAAAATATTTTCTAATTTCTCTTGTGATTTCTTTTTTGTTCCAAGGGCTATTTAAAAGCATATTGTTTAGTTTCCAAAACATTTTAGGATTTTCTAGCTATTTTTCTTTTGTTTTAAAAAATCTAATTCTTTGGTGGTCAGTGAGTATAATCTACAATTTCAGCCCTCTTGCACATATTCAAAGGTGTTTTATGGTGTAGCAAATGGTCTATCTTGAGGAATGTTCCATGCGCATTTGAAAAGAATGTATGTGCTACTGATCCTGGATGGAATATTCTAGTAATGTCAATTAGGTTGACAGTGTTGTTGTTCAAACCTTCTATATTTTTACTGATTTTCTATTTGTTCCATCACCCTCTGAGAAAAGAAGTTTAAAATCTCCTGTTATAATTGTGTATTTCTTGATTTTTCCTTAATGCTTCATGCATTTTGAAACTGCATTAGATACATATACATTTTTGATACTTCTTGGTAAATTGACCCTTAAGTCATTAAGAAATATCCCTGTTTATCTCTGATAATATTAATTGTCCTGCCAGGACTGGTGGCACATGCCTTTCATCTCAACCGCTCAGGAGGCTGAGACAGGAGACTCACAAGTTTGAGACCAGCCTCAGCAACTTACACTGGAATAAAAATTTGAAAAAGAGCTGGGGATGTAGCGCAGAGGTGGAGGTCAATTCCCAGTGCTGGAGGAAAAAAAAAAAAAAAAAAATCTGTTGTCCTCAGCTTTTTAAGTGTACCCTAGCTTTTCCTATCCTTTGACTTTCAATCTGTGTTTTAACATTCACGGTGTGTTTCTTATAGACAGTATAGAGTTGGGTCTTGCCCTTTTTTTTTTTTTCTCTCCTTTTTCTTCTTCAGTTTTCTGATGATCTGCTTTTTAATTGGAGTGCTTGGACCATTTGCAGTTCAGGTCATTATCGACCGATTGGCTTTCTGTGTCATCTTGCTTCTCTTTTTCTTCCTTAACGGATCACAGCCTACCTTCAAATAATTTTAGAACCTTGTCTTAAAGTCACATTTGCTGGCTTACCAGGGGGCAGGGGAGAGAAGAGCGTCAGGAAGCTTCTGTGCTCTGAGGGTGGGTGACCGGGTCAGGAGCTGACGATGGTGGCGGTCAGGCTGTGGCGGTGCCCCGGAGAGGGTGGGCTCATTCTGCCTTTGAGGAACTGATTCTGTGCATATGGCTCCCAACTTCGGGTTCAGCAGAGTCACATGAGAAGCTGGACATTAGCCACGGCGGAGCGCTGACACCAGGGGATCATGTCCTGTCAGGCAAATGTCACAGCCAGGACTGCCTCTGGAGAAGAGCTGGCTTACCAGCACACGGAGGCGGGCGTAGGGCTTGCTGTCTTGGGAAGGGCTCTGTCATTTCCCTTTTGCAGCACCGTGCCTGGCGACCGAGTGTTTTGAGTTCCACCAGATCAATGGGGAAAACGATGAGTTTCTTTTGCGTCCTTGAGCTGCAGGGATCAAAGCGTGTGGCTGGAGCTCGAGGAAGTTGGCTGTGCCTTTAGCTCTGCGTGCCACCTGAACTTGGAGGTGGGCGTCCGCTTTGGGGGTGGAAGGAGGAACTGGGAAGAAGGGGACAGCAGCCTGGGAGTGGGAAGCAGTGGGGACCAGCAGGGTCAGGATTGTCCTGCTGAGCTCTGTGGGGTGTGCCCACAGCATCTCCTGGGGCAGAAGGTCAGAGAGCGAGAGAACGGGGCAATGACCCAGCGGTTGGCGACTTTGGAAATCTGTTCAGGCGAGAGATGGACCTGAGGCAGAGGGAGGGAAGGGGTGAAGAGAAGGACGCGGCAAAGGTCAGGCGCCTTTGGAGGAGCTGCCAGTGGAGTGGCGGGAGGCGTGGGAAGCTTGAGCCTGAAGACAGGGAACCAAGGGGCCAGGCAGGTGCCTGCGTCCCGGTACACAGGAAGTGCTTAATAAACGGGAATGTCCTCCCTTCCTCATCAGCTTTAGAGATGAGTCCTGCTCTGTGAGAGAATCCCACGGACCACACTGCAGCGCTTTGAGGATCAAATGGGACCTGAGTGGTGCAAAGCCGGGTCCCCGGTATGCCCTGGACGTGAGCTGGTTGTGGATGTGGGTCTCAGACAAGGTCTGTGACGCCCTCCTCCCGGGGGACGTCCCTCAGGTCTCCTCTGCTGGGCCAGCTCACCTGGATCCCCGGTGGGGCTGAGGTCAAAAGCTGCCCTGAGGACATGAAGGGAGCGCTTCGTTTCTTGGAGCCCTGCAGACCCAGGGTGGCCGCAGCCCCAGGCTCCCGGCTCCCTCCCAGCCGGGTCCCTTTCCCCACTTGGTCCTCTGGGCTGTTTTCTGAGAGCCTCGGGGCTCCCCTGCTGGGCCCTCTGGACTCTGTCGCTGGTCCCACCTTAGCTCCCCCAAGCTGGAGGGCCATACTTGTGCAGCCACCCCCTCCTCTGGGTGGACTGAGACTCCCCCCAATACAACGCTAAACTCGAGTGGAAATACAACGGAGTCAACAAGTCCTGGCCTCCCTCTAACCAGAGCTTTTGGGAGAGAATCAAAATTAGTTTTTGGTGCCCTTCTTTGTAGGCGACTGTCTAAGGACATGCTTAGATTGTCATTGGAAATGCTTCCCCCCATCACCTCAATGATGACTGACTTGTCTGTCTGTCTGGTCTCCCTCCCTGGACAAGCTTCCGTGCCTCCCCAGGTGATCCTGTCCAGCAGTCCTCGGAGCCAAAGGAGTCGGGGAAGATCTAGGCAGAGAGCTCATGTGCTCCCTGTGTGACCACGCACTGGCTTGGGACGGAGTAGCTTCCCAGACTCCTTCAGCTTTGTTATTTAACAATCATATTGTATTTCAATGCATGCATAGGGTTGTGGCTTACCTACTTTTCTCACTTAATATTACATTGTGAGCATTTCCATACATTCTTAAATATTCTTTGAAATTATTTCTTTATTTGTGGTGGTCTATCCAATCTATCTAGGCCAAACTATATTGAACTAATTCCCAGTTTTCAGACATTTAGGTTATTATTATTATTATTATTATTTTGTACTGGTGATTGAACCCAGGGGTACTTTACCACTGAGCTACATCCCCAATCCTTCTTATTTTGTATTTTAAGACAGGGTCTTACTAAGTTGCTTAGGGCCTCACTAAATTGTTGAGGCTGGCCTTGAACTTGCAATCCTCCTGCCTCAGCCTCCCAAGTCACTGGGATTGCAGGCATGCACCACCATGCTCAACGTGTTGTTATTAATTTTAAAATCACCACAAAGAGCAATGTGATTAATAGCTTTATACACAAATCTTTGTATACAATTCTAATTATTTTCTTAAGAGATATTCCTGAACCTGAGACTGAGTGAATCCAGGAATATGAGGTCTTAATTCACAGTAGCAAATTTCCCCTGGAAATGTTATATGACTCTATTTTCACTAGCTGTGAATCAGAGTTCCTGTTTCCCATAATCTTACCAACACGGAGTATTTATTTATTTGTACTGGGGGTTGAACCAGAATCCTCAAAAGAAAGAGAAAGGCAGGACCACCTCCTCATCAAAGCAGCCGCTGAGAAAACCAGGGATTGTAAGTCACTTCCGTCTCGAGAGCTACCGGTTCCGACTTTTGGTTGTGCTTCTGTGGAAGATGAAGAAAGGACAATCCCACTCTCTCTCTCCACCCCAGGGACAGTGGTCTTCAGAGAAGGCAGCTCAAGAAGGTCCGAGTTGGCCATTCCCATCAGGCCTCAAACCAGGGAGTAGAGGCTGATTCATTCTCCCCAGGGACCCGCTTCCCTCCCTCATTCCCCACTCACTGCGAACCACGAAGAGCCAGGCTCCAAGGTCCCTAGCACCGTGATCTCCCAGGAGGGGTGGCAGGTGTGAGAAAGAGAACTGGCCTGTTTTGAACCGTGTGCCGGACCGACAAGCACATACTAATATGTAAACCACACCGCGACCAGAGCGGAACTGTGGTCAGCAATGTGCGAGGCTATCAGGAGGCTGGGCAGGAGGGGTGGAGGCTGGGACTGGAACGCCAGCACACAGACCCTCTCCAGGAAGGACCGGGCTTGGCTGAGATGTTAGGACCCCGAGAGAGCAAGTGAGGTGGGAGGAGATGGAGGGTCCAGGTAGGGTGACCTTGAAGAGCGATCAATACCCATAAAGGCAAAATGCAGAGGACCCAGTGAAGAGTGAGCCATTACCAGGAGCTGGAAGAACGGTGGCCAGTGTCCTGCCCAATGGCCTCGGGAAGTCCGTGCTCTCTCGACTGCCACCCAGGATGGAGATAGCAAAATGCCCCTTCTGCTCCCATGGGCCCAGTCCATTTCAAGTTCCCATGGCCTGTTTTCCTCCCGGGGGTTCATGATCACTTTTGCCAGCTTGGGAGAACACTCCCCAAGGAACCAGAGTAAGGAGTGGGAAGCTGGTACCTTGACATCGACAGGCCCGGATTCCCACTCCCCATCACCACGCCGGTCGTCCTGCAGCGGAGGGCTTGCGATCCTGACCGTGCAGGGACATGTTGGTGACTGCTGGTCTCCTTCCGGGCGTCCTCGCGCTCGGCTGAGCATCTTCTCCAGGGTTGGAACCAGGGTGGGCAGGAGGTGGCAGAGACGCTGCCCGTAGAGTGCGCAAGTCCACCTGCTCCGAGGACGCCTGGGTTCCAGACGGAGCAGCCCGGGCCCTCCCTGGAGATCTCAGTGGCCCTCTTGGTAAGCCTCCAGCAGAAGACCAGGATTTCAGGGCCGCCATCTCCTGGCTGGTTGCTTGGCGGATGCCGGGAGACTCTCTCGGTGAGGAAAGAGAGGTTTGGCTCGAGATCACAGAGAGAAGCCAGTTCTTTTCAGCTTTCTGTTCCTCGCTTGAAGTAAATGCTCCAGCGCTTGCATTTACTGTCGTTGTTTTTGAAGGTAAAGCAGCGGAGCCGCCCACTGGCCTGCGCTGATGCCTGGGCCCCAGCCCCAGAGACTGGGACTTAACTGGGGCGGATGGGACTCCCTGGGGAATTCTAATGTGCCACCAAGCTTGAGGACTCCTGGCTTGTAACTGTGCTCTTTTATGTTTACCCCTAACCACGACGGGAGCGGTGGGCACCTTCTCTCCTACACGGGCAGTGGGGGCCTACAGAGAGCCTCATTTGGAGACCCACAGCCTACACTGAGGGCCTCCATACATGGGTCTCTAGGTCTATGGTGACCCCGAGCACTTTTTTTCTGTCATCTGTATCAGCGAGTGCAGGAATTTGGGGCAGATGTTATGAAAATGACGAAAACATCTCTCTGCGTCTGAGTGGTGGCCCTACCTCGTCACAAACCCTGGTTAGAACTTCCGAGGCCTAGCACCTCCAGCGAAGCCTTCTCTAACAGCCTCCTCTCTCTACATCCCGGGATCTCCCTGTTCTTTGAAGGTGGAGCCTTCACTGGGCTTACCTTCACCAGCTCATGGGAAATGCAGCAAACGCCCTCGGGGCCAAGTGGGTCCTGAGCCTCCTGGGGTCCCCGGGGCCAAGTGGGTCCTGAGCCTCCTGGGGTCCCCAGTGCCTTCCGTGTAGCTGCTCAATTAACATCCTTTGTTAAGCCTCTCCCCTGCCTGCTGGCTTCCCTGGGACCAGCTGCCAACCTGGCTGCCAGCTCCTGCCCCCCCCCCCTTGCCTGTCCCCCTGGCTGGTGTCCCTTCTCTTCCTTGCAGAACCACTGCCATGGGTCTGTAATTCAATGCTGGTATCACCTGCGGGACACAGCCCCCCGCCCCTTCCTGGCTCCTCCTCACATCACCCCATTTTTAGCCTCCCCCTCATTCCTGCCTTCCTGAATTAATCAATGCCAAGGACCTCGCTTCTCTCTTCCCCGGAGGGAGGCCCATCAGACACGGCTGAGTATCCTCTCCAGCATCTCACCTGAGAGGAGCCGCGCCCACCGGGAAGGCAGGTGCGGTGGCCGCGGCCGCCTCCTGCTGGACGTGGACAGTCCTGCGCGGGATCGGCGCTCCGCGAGGGCCTGCGGCTGCAGGAGGGCCCGTCCTCCTCCTTTTGCTCACCCTCCCTTCAGAACTGTGCGCGGAGGACTTGGCTTTGGGCATGGCTTCCGTCTGGAACGTCCTCCCAGAGATCAGGTATTGAAGGCGGATTCCCCAGTGGAGGAGATGACTGGATCACGGAGGCTCTGACCTCCATGCGGATGGGTTTAAAATCTGAAAGGACGAGTGGGCGGAGGTGGGAGCTGCAGGCGCGTGGGGCTGGTTGCAGAAGTAGGTTCCTGGGGGGGCGTCCTGGGGGGCTGTATCTTGTCCCGCCCCTTCTCTGTGTCTCTGCCTTCTGGCTGCTGTGAGCTGAGGGGCTTCCCCCAGTCATTCCCTTCCGCCATGATGAGGAGTCTGCCTCACCTCAGGCCCAGCTGACCTCAGGCAACGAGCCAGCTGACCATGGCCTGAAACTCCAGCCAGAACAAACCTTTCCTCCTCCAAGTTGTTTGAATCAGGTATTTTGGTTACAGCGACACAAAGCTGGCTAACACAGGGATGTTGGCCATCCAGGATGAACAGACCCTGGAGGGCCCACAGCCTGGTTCCCCTTGGATGACCACACCTGGGGGCATTCGGGGAGAACCAAGGGGCTCACCAATGGCAGTGGTTACGAATGAGAAATTCTGCTGGGGACAGAAGAACAGGTATCCAGGCCGAGCGAGGAGTGTGGGCCAAGATCTGGAGGAGTGGAGAAAAAAGAGACACTCCAGAAGCACCCGGTGGCTGGAGCCGGGACCGGGCAGGGCAGGCTGATGAGGAGGGCGGGGGTCGGAGCCAGGCTGTCCCTGCTGGAGGACTTGGTGCCCCATCCAGCAGGCTGGGTCTTCAAAGGGGGGCTGGAAACCTCTCAGTGGTGAACTAACAGTAGAGGGCTGTGACTGACATTAAAAAAAAAAGCAGGAAATACGATTGCATTGCGTGTAAAGACGGTAAGAATGGTTTTGCGACATTGTATTGGAGTTTTATAGGTAGAGACGTCAGCAGGGGTGAGCTGGGTCTCCCTGGGGAAGAGGCGTTTCCCGCCAAGGGTCGTGGCTGTTGGAGGAGGGTCCAGGGAATGTTCTCGGGGCTTCTCGTTCTGGGAGACAGCTCCGCCGGGAGCTGCGGCCTGCACCTGGGCTGCTGGCATTTCCCCGGGCTGCGGGCTGTTTGAAGGCTTAGCTGTGACCTGCTGCTGCTCAGCCCTTGCTGAGTGCAAAGCCAAGAGGGAGGGATGGGCGTGCGACCGCGGCTTAATTAAAACAGGGAGCGGTTGACACCAGGGACCTTGGGTGGGTTTTGATCTCCGTGCACTCTCGCTGCCTTCTAAGTTGAGGGGGAAGAGACTGGCCCTGCTTTCTTCTTCACCCTCCTCCACCCTTCACAGGCCTGGCAGGTGCCGCGGGGCCTTCTGCCCTCCCTGGGGCCCCTCCTCCTCCATCTCGAAAGGGCCGATCCTGGGTGCCTTGACACACAGGTGGTGTTTGTTGGCAGGTGGGATTAACCAGTCACCAGTTAAAGGACTTTAGTCTTGACCTTCTGAAGGGTATTTTCCCCCTCCCCAAAACATAGCTGGTGTCCTTACAAAATGACATGAGGGTATCTCGTGGCAAATCTAGGGAGTCTCTGCATTACTTGGCAAAAAACCAGAAGGTATGCAGGTGTTGGGTCAACAAGGCCCAAATTCACATCCTGGTCCAGGCCTTTACTAGCCACGGGGCCTTGCGATTCAACTCTGCAGAGACTCTTTCCAGGGTCCTGGGGGGATTGTGCGATGATGCTCACAAGGGCGGACCATGCTTGCTGGGTAATTCAGCTGTGCTCAGACAACTGGAATTACAGCCATGATTGTGTCCCTTGACATCTAATGTCAGACCAGGTGCCGTGGCACACGCCTGTAATCCTAGCGGCTCAGGAGGCTGAGGCAGGAGGATCTCGAGTTCAAAGCCAGCCTCAGCAACTTAGTGAGGCCCTAAGCAACTCAGCAAGACCCTGTCTCTAAATAAAACACTAAAAGGGCTGGGGATGTGGCTCAGTGGTTAAGTGTCCCTCACTTAAGAGTTCAATCCCTGATACCCTCCCCCGCAAAAAAACCATCTAATGTCAGGCAGGGCTCAAGGAAGTTGGGGCCAAGCAGTGGGTCAGTCATCCCATCTCTTTGTTTAGCACATGGACAAACTGAGGTCCAGAGACTCCGAAGTTTGCCAGCGTCACGTGATGAAGAGATCAAATGCAGTACCCCTGTGGAGGGCTCTTGGCTGCATTTGTAGCTGATCTCTCGGGAGCGTGGGTCTTGGACTACCAGAAAGACCAGTCGCCCACCCCTCGGTCCTCGGGAGCACACGCGTGTGTTCACCATAAGCTGTGTGGGCTCCGCAGACTGCCTTTGGCGATGGTGTGAGGCAGAGCCCGACATTTCCCCAATCCTTCGGCTTCTACCTCCTCCGATCTCGCTCCAGCAGATGAGTGGCAGGCAGGGCAGTTGGTGCCAGCAGTATTCCTATTTTTCAGAAAGAGAAACAGGTTCGGAGGGTTAAGTGACCAGTGTGCGTTCACCCGGCGAGTACGTGGTAGCACGGGGGTCTAGTTCCAGTGCCTGCCGCTGCTAATGGCTGATGGACAGGGGACTTTTCACCAGGGAGACAGCAGCCATCAGTTAAACACTTGAGGACAGACGTAGCAGTAAAAAGGTCAACCCAGGAACCTGGTGGCTGGTGATGGGTCTCCAAGTCCCCAGTGATCCAGATCTTCCATAAATCCCAGCACGAGTCACCTAAGCATGCCATCCCTGTGTGGCACCAACCCTGGTGGAGTGAGACCAGCAAACTCCCCTGGCGTTTCCCCATAACCTGTAGATAACGATGAGATGCATTAAGTGAGCTCATTAGTCACCTTGTCCGGGGGAGGAACAGAGCCAAGATTCTCCGCGACTCCTTCCCTCCAGCGGTGTGTTCAGGGCTCGCTCCACTTGGGGCCGGGTGTGCTGCATCCCCCTGGGGCAGAAACCGGATCCAGCCATTCCTTCAGGATGGCGGGAACCTGATGGTGTGCCCCTGAGCGCCTTACGGACCTGAGAAGGTGGACCCTGGGTGCCTCGGGCCTGGGTGCTGCACACCTAGGCCTGTGTGTTCTCTGGCTTCCAGGTTTCCATGGTAACCTAGAGCCGGCCACAAGCCGAGCTCTGTTTCCCAAAGTTTTCTGCGGCCGCCGCTGTCCTGCCTTTTGCACAGGAGGACCTGAGGCTCAGAGAGGTGGAGTCAGGTGTCTGACTGGCTCACAGCACCGACAGCAGATGGAGCCCGGGCTGGAGGAGCCACCTCATGCCAGGGTCATGAGAAAGGCATCCTTCTGTTTTTTACAGGCTAGAGGCGACTTTGAGGAGACACAAGATAGGGAGGGCAAGGGGCTTGTCGGATGGGGCTAGAGGACCTGCTGGGAGCCCGTGTCCAGGGAAGCCATTGGACTTACAGACCCAGCATCCTGGGACTCCAGAGTAAGCCTGGGAGCCTGGTTAGGTCCAGGCTGCATACCAGCCAGGTCCAGGAGAGGAGGAACAAGAGGAGGGACACGCGAATGGGAGCAGGGGTGGGAGCCAGGGGCCAGCGTGCCGCCCGGCCTGGGCTGTCTGGGAAGCCGAGGGCCCCGGGAAAGCCGTGCACTGCGTGTGTCCTTGCAAGATCTGAGTGCCAATCTCAACTGAACCTGTGACAGGCTGTGTTTGCCTGGACAAATGACTGCAGCTCCTGAGTCGGATCTTCTGGGTTACAGGAAAGATACAAGGTGGGAAGGAGCGGGAGCACCTGACAGGCAGGACAGGGTGAACTTTGCTCTTTCAGCTTCTTCTTTCCTCCCTGGTGACCCCGTGTGTGCTGTGCTGAGTGGTTGGAAGCTGTTTGCTCAGAAGGACTGGCACCTACAGGGATCACTAAGCTGTGTGACCGTCTCCCCATCTTTCTGAGACCCAGCTCCGTTCAAATACCAGGCACATGCTTATTTCATGACCCTTTTCATCCCTGAGGATTAATATTGATTAGGTTGAGTCACAGCAAATAACTGTTCCCTTTGCCAATAATGGCTTTGACAAAGAAGAAGAACCTTGAGGCAAACTTCTGGGGAAGTTTTCTTCCTCTTAACAAAGGTTGCAAGTTAGTGATTCGACTCTTTTTACCTTTTGATGTCCCACTCTCCTGGTTATCTGAGAGTGTGACAGTTGGAGCAACAGCAGCTACTTTGTGATCATGAAGGAAAAGTCATTAAACTCACAGAAATGCTGACTGGGGAGATCTGCTCTTGGTAAACCACATTCCTAACTGTATCAGTTTCCAGATTAGTATCAGTTGCACGAGAAGAAATGCTACCCATCTGCTCTAGCAACCTCTGGATCATTCTCCTTACTGTTCAAAAGCAGCTTAACTGATACACCAGCAGTTATTGTTTTGTTTTGCTTTCATTTTCTGACATTCCACTTTCTCACACATGAGAGACCCCACAGCTTTGGGAGGATGGAGTAAAGATCCATCCTAAACTCCTCTCCTGTGCCTAAACCTCCCCGTTCCCTGCCTCTGCTGACCCCAACCCCTTCATCCAAAATTCCTGCCCTTACCCAAGAAAGCCGCTTGCTGACCCAGGGCACTGACCCAGGGCACTGTCTCCAGCTCACTCCAGTCCCACCAGCGGCCAGTCCCAGGGCCCCTCTCCTCCGCCCCACTCCCTGTCTAGAGTCTAACCAGCCCTCCCGGAATCCTGCCCTGTCTTTTCCAGCCATTTCTGATTTTCCCTCCCCTTGATCTTGTACGGGAAATAGTAAGTGGCTTTCAAACATATTTTGAGTCATAGATCCCTTTGTTCAAAGGAAATTGTACCCAGAAACATACACAAATAAAACCGATACAGGCAGAGTCTCTCAGATTAAAGTCAGGGTTCCTCGTTCACACTCCTGGCTCCCCTGCCCGGCTCCTGCCCGCCTCTGGGAAACCCGGGGGCCTCAAAACCCCTGACCCACTGGTAAAGCACAGCAAAGCCTAGCACCTAGCACCCAGCACCCAGCAGGAGGCAGATGCCAAACATCTGCTTCTGCAGCCCCGCTTCTGGCTCTCTTGCTGGGATGGCTAGGGTCCTTTTCTTGGCGGCTGTCCTCTGTCCCGGTGCCCCACGCCTCACTCTCCCCACGGCGGTTCTGGTCAGCTGGGGTGGCTGGGTGCTGGAGTCACATTTGGGGCCCCAGGGGCTCACAGGCGAGGCTGCAGCCAGGCAGGGGCTCCCATTCTGCGCTGGCTGTGCTGGTAAGTGTCCACGTGGCCCTGGACCAAGGCCTCAGTCCACCCCCGACAGCAGGAGGCGTCTCTGCTCAGGCGCATTGGCTGTCCTGATGTCTCGCACATCACACGCACACGTGCATGGTGGGCGCTGCTGGGCCCCCGCTCCGTGCTAGTTTTGGGACTTGGACGGGAAGACCTGAGTGAATGGCTCCCGAGGGGTTCTCCCCAAGGAGAGGAAGACTGGATAGGGGACAAGGCCGGGAGGAGGGATGGGATGTGCAGAGAGGCCTGAAACAGGCAACTGCCCGGCTCCATGACCAGGTCAAAAGGTAGCCATACAGGCGAGCAGCCCTGGTTCAACATGCTTGGGACCAGGAGCGTTTGGGGCTTGGGATATATTTTTCAAGAATTTTGGATTATTTGCATATGCACAATGAGATCTCAGGGACGAGACCCAAGTCTAACACACAGCTCATCTGGTTTCGTGTACGCTTCCCACCCAGAGCCTGGGTGATTTTATACACTAGATATTTAGTGTGCCCCTGTGTTGACTGCGGTCCACCAGGTGTGGAAGTTTCCGCCTGGTGCATCATGTCAGCACTCAAGGTTTTGAACTCGGGAGCATTTGGGATTTGGGATTTTCAGATTAGGGATGCTCGTCCAATGGTAGGGCTTCCCTCCAGGTACCAACCATTGTGCAGAGGTGGCAGAGACTCTAGTCCTCTTTTCTGTCCTTCCCAGGTGCTCACATAAAGCCGTGCTCCCTGATAACACTAAGAGTCAACAGTGCTTTGTCTGTGCCAAGGGGTGGACGTCCACCCTTGATCTCACAACAATCTAGGGAGGAAGACATGATTCTTAACCCATTTCCAAAAGAGAAAACTGAGGCTCAGCATCATTAGGCAACTTACCTAAGGTCACACAGCTAAGGAGTGGCAGCTGGGATTTAAGAATCAGGAATTTCACTGGGCACAGTGGCTCATGCTTGTAATCCCAGCAGCTCAGAGGCTGAGGCAGGAGAATTGCATGTTCAAATCCAGCCTCAGCAACTTAGCAAGGCCTTAAGCGACTCAGTGAGGCCCTGTCTCTAAATAAAATATACATATAAAATAATAAAAAGAGTTGAGAATTTTGACCCTAGACCTCCTTATGCTGGACCTGCTGGCTATTTAAGCCGGTTTGATTAGTAGCCAGGTTGATGGGCTAAAAGAAAAGACCCCCTTTTAAACCACAGGTAAAGCTTGGGCCTCTCTGCTGTTTCCCACCTCAGTGGAAGGTGAACGAACCCAGTGGGGTATTTTTAGCTATGACTCTATGGTTAAGAACTTGGGTCCTTGCTCAAGGGAGAGGCTAGCATTTACGTTGGTTCCACAATAAATCAACGATCAGCCGTTGGTCACGTGCAGGAGATTCCCTGGACATTTGTCCCAGTCCACACTGGCTTGATGATCATTTACCAGTGCTCACAGCTGGGGGAGCAGCCCAGCTCACAGGCAGCTGGGGGAGGAGGTGAGTAGGAGATCCCTGGGTCAAGACCCGAGGGGCAACACCAGCTTTTGCTCCTCATCTGTGCCCTTGTCTTGCTGCCTTGCAGGTGGCCTGGCTGCAGGTGAGCGGGAGAGGGAAGAGGGGCTGAGGTCTGAGACTGGACGGCTCTGTGTTAGTTAGTTGCTCAGGCACAGGGGGCCTTTCCAGAGGGAAGAGGCAGATAATGAACAGCCAACCAAACAGGAGTAATAACACAGTGTGTTGGAAGGTACAGAACGTTCCAGAAAACAGGATAAGTAGAGCAGAATGGAGGAGAGGGAGTGTGGAGCTTGGCACGTGGGAAAGTGTTCAATAAAGTCACTGCTACCCTCTGGGTGTTGGTGTCCATCCAAAATTGTGTTGGAACCTGACACTCGGTGTGGCAGTGCTAAGAGGTGGGGTCTTGGGGAGGATGGAGTCACCAGGGCTCTCCCTCCATGAGAGGGATTTGTACCCTTGCAAAAGAGGCTGGGGAGCTCCCCTCCCCTCCCCCATGCCAGGGCCCAGCAGCTAGGCGCCATCTTTGAAACAGAAAGCAAGCCCTCGCCAGACACTGAATATGCAGGTATCTGGACTCCCCAGCCTCCAGAACAGTCAGCAACACATTTTTGTTGCTAATCACCTGCCTGAGGTATTTTGTGATAGAAGCCTGAGTGGAGCAGGACGGTCACACAGTATATGAGACAGGCCTCATGGGACAGTGTCTTCTGAAGGGAGATGGGAGTATGGTGTAAAGGTGAAGGACGTTCTAGGCAGATGGAGCAGCCCAGGCGAAAGCATTGGGGACTTCTTCCTGACGGGTTGCCTGAGAGCAGGGGCTTAGTCTCTTCACTGAGCACCTCTTGATTCTGGCACCTCGCTTTGGCACAGGGTGAGCACTGAACTGTTTGCTGGGGGACGAAGCTTTAGTCTCCTGCACAGCAGGAGTCCCCAACGCCCACTGGGCTCCAGGAACCATTTTCCTGCAGTGGGGCTCCTCCTGTATTTCGTTCCCCTCAGCCCCTCTCTGCCCTCCCATGCTACCCATGCTGTGGTCCTCTCCTCGGGGCTGTTCAACATCCCCCTTTGGGATGCTAAACCTGCTGGGGACCCGGGGGTGCCCTTTCCGTGTCTCCTCGTGCACCTGCCTCCGGCTTTCCCGTCGTTTCTCCCCTGTAAACAGCTGGCGAGAGCAGGGCCTGACTCAGCATGGAGACACAAGTACCTGCGGTGCTCAGGTGAGGGCTGGGCCCGGTGGCCTCCCCGCACCTTCCCTGGAGGGTGGGGCCTAGGAGTGGGGCTGGGGCCCACCTGCTCAGCCAGGGAGCCTCCAGAGACCAGGCACGGAGCCTGACCTCGGCTGGAGGCTTGTGTAGCTCCTCTGGAGGGGGACCCTGTGGACTTGAAAAGAAACTATGATGTATTAAATATTTCCAAACAGCTAGAAGAAAGGGTTTAGAATGTTCTCATTACAGAGAAACAATACGTGAGGTGATGGACTGACTCATTATTCACATTCAATCATCATACATTGTATATATAGATGGAAACATCACACCGTATCCCGAAAATATATGTAATTGTGTATCAATTAAAAATAACATCGCCTCCTCCCTAGTTATTCATTCAGTAACCTCGTAAGGCCCATCTTCAGGCCTATCTTGGTGCCAGCCGGGGCACTCACGGTGGATGCAGAGGTGACGGAGACGGTGCTGAGCTCAAGGGGCTGGGTGTCCTCTCCTTGGGAGGTCACGTGGTCACATGCTCCAACTCCCAGAAGGACCAGGTTCAGTAAGCACCTTCTCCACAGATGTATCCTGGCATCGATGAAATTGCCACTTTGTAAATGCAGCTAGTTGAATGTTCCTCCACATTTTAGTGAACCTTTGAGTTATTGTCTTGCTATGCAAAAAAATAAAAATTTAAAAAATGAAATGGAAAAGGAAAAGGAAAATCAGCCTCAGACGGGGGTTGAGAAATAGGTGCATGTCTCAGTGGGGTGCAAGAGAAACCCAATCCTGCAGACATTTGTTGAAGACCTACTATGTGCCAGGCATTGCCTGCGTACTGGGGGCTCGAAGATAAATATGTAAACAAATAGGATGGAAATATTACAGAGGCTTGAAAGAAGTTTTTGGTGTGGGCAACCAAGGAGGGGACAGGACCATCTGCCTTGGTGACAAGGGAAAAGGAAGGCCTTATGGGGCATTTTAGTGTTAAGCGTGAGAAATTTAGAGACTGAGAGATCTGGGTTCAAATTCTGGTTCAGTTGCTTACTAGCATAAAGTACAACCTTGAGCGGTTTATCTATAAAGGCTAAACCTAAGGCCTTTTACTTATAAAATGAGACTCATAATACCACCTTGGTAGGGTGGCTCAAGGATTAGGTAAGATGACATAATGACTGGTCCTGACACTGTTCTGGGAGAAGCCATGACGGTGCACACACCTGCTGCTCAGAGTGTGGTCAGAGGACCAGCAGCGCCTGCCGTGTCCGGGAGTTGGGAGACATGCAGAATCCCTGGCCTGTTCCAGACCCTCTGAAACAGAAGCTGCGTTTGAGCAGCATTTGACCCAGGGGCCTGAAAGTCTGAAAGGCTCTGCCCGGAATTCCAAGTGACACTGTGTGAAATCATGCCTGTGTGAGTTTTCTGAAGCTGAGGGTACATTGCTTTCAAATGATTCCCAAAGGGGCTTTGGGAGGGCGCCGGCTAGTTTTGCATTTTGGATCAATCAATCTGGTGTAGCGTGATGTGAACAGGAAATTTTCATGGTGGGTCCACATGAACAATGGTGGAGACTCAGAGCCCAAAAGAGAGGAAGCGGAGAGAAAATAAGACATGAAAATGAACAGGTAGAGATCATGTGACTTTGAGGACGGGTGGTGGGGGCAGAGAGGGCAGGAGCTGCTGAGCTTGACCTTCGTGTTTTTGAGTGACAGCTCACATGTGCTCTTGCCAACAGAGGGGTTGCTGAGAAGGGGCAGTTTATGAAGAAGGAAGATGGAAGGTTTATTCTTTTTTTTTTTTTTTTGCAGTACTAAGGCTTGAACCCAGGAGTGCTCTTCCACTGAGTTATATCCTAGATCCTTTACATGTTTTAAGGCAGCGCCTTGCTAAATTGCTGAGACTGGCCTTGAACTTGTGATCCTCCTGCCTCAGCCTCTGAGTTGCTGGGATTATAGGAGGGTGCCAGAAGAGCTTAGAGTTTGTGACGAGGGGAGAATATTCTGATGGGACTGGCAGGGACAGACCCTGCTTACATAAAGCCTTCCTTTGTCCTTCAGGACTCAGTAAGAGTTGAGCATCTCTAATGCAAAATTCAAGGTCCAAAATGCTCCAAAGTCTGAAACTTTTTTTTCCCCCCAGTATTGGAGTTTGAACCCAGGGTCTCACACATAAAAACTGGAAACTTGTTTTGTGCCAACACGACACCACAAGGGGAAAATTGCACACCTGACCTCTTGTGGGAGGCCACAATCAAGACGCTGGCTCCCTAAGTACATTGCATACTCACCCTCAGTCTATGGGTACAAGGTGTATGTGAAACACAAATGGTTTTTGTGTTTAAACTTGGGTCCCATCTCCAAGATATCTTATAAGGAAGCTGTACTAGATTAGGGTGGGCCCCTCCAGTGACTGGTTGCTCATAAGAAGAGGAGAAGACCAAGAAACAAACCAAGGAGAGAAAGCCAAGTGAAGATGGAGGCAGAGACTAGAGGGATGCAGCTTCCAACCAAGGAACACAGGCCACAAAAGCCTGGGGCCACGGAAGCTGGAGAGCAGGATTCTTCCCGGTGGCCTTCAGAGGGAGCATGGTCCTGCCGGTGCCTTGATTTCAGACTTCCAGTCTCCCGAGCTGTACCAGCATTAATTTCTGTTGTTTAAAGTCACTCAGTTTGTTTAATACACCATGTAAACTCAGCACAGTTTATAAGCATGGAGAATGTTCTATCAAAGCCTTGCAAATGATTCCTAAATTGTCCCTGATGTGGGAAACCTCATCTTGCCCTCTCCAGGCCCTCGGAGGCCCAGATGTCTGCTTTCCCTGAGGGCTAGTAAGGTTACCATGGAGAGCACAAATCTGGGGTGTGGTACCCTCTCAGCATCTCTCTCAAGTGAAGTTCTTCGTCTTCACCCCAAATTCCAAAATCCATTCAGAGAACCTGCTTCAGATTCTGCAGCCTCCCCGACCCCAGCCTCCCTCATCAGCCGTTCCTGCCCAGGGTCCGAGTTGTCACATCTGCCAGGGTCTTCTGGGATAGTTTGATACATAAACATTTCCTGCAAATGGTGACAGATCAATAGTACTTAAGACACTGGATTTCAAACCAGGTTCCTCAGAGGTGCCTAGGAATGTAGAAAATGTTTGATTTGAATTTAATGGACCCTGAGGGCTGATAGCAGACAGAAGTCACTCATCAGTTGGGTGACCTGTTTCTGGTGGCCTGAGGACTGTTCCTGTTGTCTCATTTAATTATTAGTAGTACCCAGGTTTGGGCAACATGTTTACCATGACTATAATCCTTATTCCAGACTTTTGCATTTGTCCAAATAACCAGACAGTTCTTAATAGCTTGTGTAACAAGTAAATGTCAATAAATATAAAACATATTTATTCTAAAACCTCATACTGTTTTTATCCACTTGACTTATAGGGGTTTGTGTAAGATGTCATTTAGGACAGAGGCCCTCTGCAAAGGCAAAATTGGCCTCGGTATCAGCCTCCTCAATAAGTTGCTCTTCAATGGGGCTTTTTAGAGCATCTGCTTCTATAAGAAAAGAGATGTTAAAAAGAAGAAAAGAGATTTATTTCTTATAGCTACAGTGACTGGGAAGCCCAGAAGCCTGCGCCGGTGTCTGGTGAGGACCTTTGGGCTGTCTTCCCATGGCGCAGGGTGAGAGGGAAGAGCGGTCCAGCTGTTCATAACAAGCCACTCCTGAGATCAGGAGCCCTTCCCTCCATTCGGGCACTAACCATCTGCTCCGCCATCTTGGCTTCGTCACCCCCAGGAGTCTCCACCTCCCAATATGGTTGCGTTGGTGATTAAGCTGCCAGCATGACCTTTGGAGGGGATGAAACATTCAGACCATCACAGTTTCTTACGGTTGCTGAAACAAATTCCCATAAACAGGGTAGCTTAACAGAAATTTCCCTCAAAATATTAGAGGCTGAAGCCAGAAATGGAGGTGTCGGCAGAGCCGTGCTGCCTCCGAAGGTCCCAGGCAGGTCCTTCTTGGCCTCCACAGGCTGAGGCAGCCCTGAGCCGCCCGTGGGTTGCTTGGCTTGCCAGTTCCATGGCTCCTCTTTCTTCCTTAGTTTTCCCCATCTTCCTTCAGTATCTCCCCTCCTTATAATCCTCATCAAATTCAGGGCCGGCCTGGTTACTCCAGAATGCTCTCATCTCCAGAGTCTTCATGACCAAAGAAGGTCGCACTCACAGATGCAGGGGGTTAGGACTTGGACGCATGGCATGGTATGGTGTTCAGGCTCCATGGAAAGTCGGCTCTGGGCTGTCTTGGGCGACTTTGGGGCTGGGTTTCCTTTGTGTGGAACCTGTCCTCATGGAGTCCCGCAGGGCCTGCCTTCTCCTTCAGCCTTAGTCCATTCAAGCTGCTAAAACAAAATAACCATAACTGGGCGACCTGTGGACGGCTCTCTGCCAGTGGTGAAGGTGTTGCCTACTTAGCCATTGCAGGATGAGGCTCCCTCCCTCACCAGGGGGGTGAATAGGGGCCAACTGAAACACCGGCCTCCACAAATGGTTCTGGTGTCTCCCCACCAGCACCCTGGGGTGGTGCGGAGAGCCTCAGGCCTCATTGGCTCTGAGGTCCATTCCTTCCACAAATAGTTATTAAGGAGGTTTTGGTGTCAGGGACTGGGCTGAAACTCTCAGCCTGGCCTGCAGGGCCAGCTGCCCAGGCGCTGAGACCTTGTCTTTGAGCTGGTGTGGACGTGAGTCAGCAGCATTCACTGCGACACACACACTCCTTCCTACTGGCCCATCAGACTAGTCCTTCTGGAAGGGCATCCTGAGGCCACCAGGTGATGTGTATGTGACACGGGGCTACAGAAGGTCTTCTGTATATGTGACATGGGGCCACGGTCAGGTCCTTGGTCCTTACGTGTTTGAGCTTCGACATATTCTAATCCTGGGTCTTTTTTCCCTCTGGGGCTTGGGAACTTGTAAAAAGGTGAATTCCTCTGATCATATCACCCCAAGTAGTCGTGATGAAAGAAGTAATGAATGAGTAGCCTTGGCTTGTCTTGGCCTTGGACATCAAACATCTTCATAGGCAACCGAGGTTCCAAAAAGCCGTGAGGGGTGTGCTTGGGCTGTGCTTCCAAGGCAGGGCTGTGACCTCCAGCAAATCCCTGAACTTCTTTAAGCTGGGATCCCTCACCTGTTGAATGGGGCCGATGACTGCCTTTCCCTACCTGACCCTGGGCTGTACAAGGACAGCTTAGAATGGGCCAGCAGCTCTTTGAAGAGTAGAGGTGGCACACCGTCCATGCTGGGCAGATGAGATCAACAGCAGAGTGTTAGTCACAGACCCAGCCTGGGGGAGGAGACACAGGCAGTGCAGGTCACACAGGGCTGCATTCAGAGCCCCGGGCCGTGGGAGGCGGGCTGGGTAGTGTAAGAGGGTGAGGTGTCCCTGGCTCCCGTGGGAGGATGTGATCGGCCTGTCTGAATAATTCCATGGGTTAGCAGGGAGCTGAAACCCACTCTCTGGGATAAGCAGGAACCGTGCCTGGTCCCCTGGATAAGTAGGGTCATTGGGCTGGGGACCTCAGGCATGGAGTGGGACGGGGAGGGGAGCTTGTTTTCACACCTCCTGGTCTCAGCAGATATCAAGGCAGCACATATCACTGGCCTTAATTTTAGTCCTTCCTCCACAGCAGGTGAGTGACCATGCACAGCAAGGCCTGTTTATTCCGTCCTCCTTGCTGCCTGTACTGCCTCATTCCCAGGGATGATACTGGCTCAAGTCTCATTGCCACACATGCCAAGACCCTGTTGAAATGAATTCACTGAGGGCGTGGAATTCAGTACGGTGGCTTGAAAGTCTTCCCATGACTCAGGTTTGGTGGCGAGGAGGTTGGTGATGACCATGGGCGACAGGTACAGCCTGATGGGCTCCAGCATTTCCCAGTCCCCTCTCACCTCTTTCCTGATGGTGGGTCGCTGTCCCAGTGGCTGAGAGTCTTAGCACACTCAGGAGTCCTGTGTGTCCTGGGAGCTGTTCAGGCTCTGACCATGGAGGGTACGGACAGTCAAGTCCCCCAGAACTTGATTTCTCTCCTGCACAAGTTGATGGTATATTGGTGGCCAGGGAGATCTGCCTGTGCCACGAGGGGTCATTGTTCTAAAGGGAAGCCATCTTGTGGCTTTGTCTGCACCCGGTGGCCCATGGTCATCTTTGGGGTTGAGTGTTCACTACATGCAAAGTCTCATAAACTGGTCCTGGGGTGGAAAAGCTCAGAAGTCACAAATACACACAGACATGTGGAAATTCCCAGTGGTCCTACAGGAATGCAGGCGGAGGGGCGCGAGTCCTAACAGCAGCCCCAATTTACCGGCCGGGCCCTGATTTCTGTTGAAAGGGAGAAAAGAGGCCTCTGGGGGTTTCGCGCTTTGGCTGCAGGTCAGACAGACCCTGTGAACTAGCCTGAGCCGGGACGGGTGCTTTTGGAAGCCGGACCCACCTACCTCCAGTGCCTTCTGCTGCAGGACGCCCCCCGCCCCCACCAAGCCCAGTGGTTTTAAACGTCAATCGTTTATTGCTCACAATCTGCAGTTTCCATGGGCTCAGGGGCAAAGTCTCGCCTCTGCTCTGTGTGGTGTCACCCGGGTTGGTTTTTCTGGGCACTGGAGGGTCTGTTTTCAAGATGGTGCACACACACGCTGGCAGGTGGGTGCTGGCTGCTCAGACAGAGGTGAGGTCGGGGGCTTCCGCTCCTCCCCACCTGGGTTTTTCCACACGGCCCCTTCCACGTGTTCTGTGGTTCCTTGGAGCACCGTGATTGTGTTCCAAGGATGCATGTGTCCCAAGAGAGAACTGTGTGAAATCTGGGCTGCCATTTATAACCTAGCCTCTGCAGGCACAGTGTCCCTTGTAACCTTTTGAGTAACAGAGGCAGCCACCAGGGCCACGTGATTCTGAGGGGCGTGGATACAGACTCCAGCTCTTGATGGAGCCGTAATGTTCTGGAAGAGCATGTGGAGATGGGACATATGTGCATGACCCTCTGGAAAATCCAGCCTGCCAGATTTGCTGAATCTCAGGCCACCAGAAAGGGTTTGGAAGTGTCCAGGTGTCCAAATGTCTCTCTGGTCTCCTGCTTCCCGTTTTCTTGGACAACAATGTCATTCTCTCCTGTCTTTGGAGACTTGCCTTTTCTGCTCTTTGGTCCTAGGCAGCTCCTGATGCCCCTAGGCTGTGAGTGTTTGTGATAGGTCTGGTTTCTGCTGAGAGAGACCCGCCTGGTCTCAATTCCCAAGGGAGAGAGCTAGATTGACCCCGGGGTCTATTCTTGAACTAACTGGTTGTAACCAGGTCATCATCATGGAACAGAAGCAAGGCACCTAGGAAGGGGTCCCTGGAGATGGACAGGCACATACATGTTGGTGCGGCCGTGACCTGTGAGCAGGCTCTCTGGGTAGTACTGCTGACCTTCCTCTGATGACTAGAAGGACAGGTTTGATACGGTCAGAGAGGAGTGATGGCTTTTCTTTTTTTTTTTAAATGGGGAGCGTTTATGTTGTTCTTTGCCCTTGGGAGATCAAACAGGAAGAAATGGCCTTAATTAAAATAAGAGAGTCTTTGATTAGACTTTCATGGATCTGGGTGAGACCATCTGGTCTACTCCTCTGTCTTCAGTTAGGTAAAAGTTACATCCTCAGATGAGAAGATTGAGGTATAATTAGCAAATGACTGAGAAAGGACAAAAAAAAAAAAAAAAAAAAAAAAAAAACCCAAAACCACCTCTCTTGCTCCTTGGCATGATGCCCTGCTCCCCTCTATGGCCAACTTCCTCGGTGTTTTGAACAGGCCGACCATATAAGGCAAGAAATAATAATAGTGGTGCTGGGGGTGTAGCTCAGGAGTAGAACATTTACTTTGCAGGTGCAAGGCCCTGGCTTCCATCCCAGCACTGAGAAAAAAAGGGTGAGGGGCAAAGAAAGAATAGGAACAGACAGTTTTGTTGCTGACTCTGCTAATCATGAGGCAGATATTATTACTAACTCCATTTGACAGTTGAGAGTTGAAATACCTTATTCAAGGCCATGGTGAATAAACAGAAAAACTGAATTTGAACCCAGTCTGTCCTGACTGCTTGTGCATATAACCTTGATATGGCTGACATTTTCCTGACACTGTCTCTTCAGAATGACCACCTTATCCACAGCTGCTGCTGACAGATCAGATTTGTTAGTGTTCTGATGTCAGGTGACCTTTTCCAGCTCAGCTGATTGGGCCAGAGGAAAGCACCTTACCTAAGATCAGCCAGTCCTTGACTGACTGCTGACCTGTGGGAGGTCCAGCCTGGAACTTTCCCGACGGGAGTGGTGAGGGGGATGATGGCCAAATGAGGTCCCTCGGAGTCTCTTTGTTTAGCATTTGAGATGGAGATGTAGAGGTTGAGAGGGTGAAGCAGACACTGGTGGGCACAGGGTCCCCCTAATAACCACGTGCTTTGGAAGGTGCAGGAGAACTCACTGCCGCTGCTGCCTGGGGTCCTGCCGTCCTTCCAGCCTTCGCGTTACACTCAGCCTCTTGGAAAGCCCGGGTTGGGGCGTCCCAGGGTGCTGGTGGGAATTGCCTTCCTCACTGACCCAGGTTCCTTAAAGGAAGTCCGCCTCAGTTAAGGTAGCCCCGGTGAGCCTGGATCCTGCCAGTGTGCTAGTCAAAGGCCTTGGCAGATAGGAACAAATTGATGGTTGGATGAAGATAAAGGAAATTAGGTGAGGAAAGGAAGATTGCTGTCCTAGGGGTCACACCCACCTACCTGCCTGTCTATCTATCAATCACCATCCAATATCTATCATTTATCTTCATCATCTATTACCTATTTATGTGTCTATCATCTACTATCTATCACTTTTCATCTATATATCATCTATTATCCATCATCATCATCACTAGTTATCTAGCATCTATTATCTGTTTGTTTCTATCATCTACTGTCTATTTACTAACTATTAACTATTTATCTAAAATCCCTATCAGTACCTGGAAGCAAGGATGGGCCCAGTTGGTCCTATTATTTCTGGTATCCTGTGACACATCTGATGGGTGCTTATCTGAAAACAAATGTGTCTCTGTGGGTGCATAGATCACCTCCTGCGGGTGAACTCGAGCCCCCGTGAGTACTTATGAAGTATAACTTGTCCTCACTGGTCAAGGTTGTTTAGGTTTGTTATGACAGAAACTCAAATAAGCCAAAGGAGGGAAGGAAGGAAGAAAGAAAGAAAGAAAGAGAGAGAGAGAGAGAGAGAGAGAGAGAGAGACAGAAAGAAAGAAAGAAAGAAAGAAAGAAAGAAAGAAAGAAAGAAAGAAAGAAAGAAAGAGAAAGAAAGGAGGGAGGGAGGGAGGAAGGAAGGAAGGGAAGAAGAAAGAAAGAGAAAGAAAGAAAAAAGAAGGAAGGAAGAAAGAAAAAGAGAAAGGAGAGAGGGAGGGAGGAAGGAAGGAAGGAAGGAAAGAAGAAGGAAAGAAAAAGAAGGAAGGAAGAAAGAAAGAAAAAAAGAAGAAAAGAAAAGGAAGGAAGGAAGGAAGAGAGAGAGAGAGAGAAAGAAAGAAAGAATGAATGAAAGAATGAATGAAAGAAAGAAAGAAGCAACCAGCAAGCTATTATGGTCAGTTTGGTCAAGGCAGTGTCTGGGTCAGTGGGGTCCCACAGAACTTTCTGTGGCAATCCTCTCACCTGTGGTTGTGCCATATGGTACAATACCCACCGACCACGGGTGGCCATGGAACACTTGAAGCATGGCTAATGTGACTGAGGAACTGAATTTTTCACTTCGTTTCGCTCTAGCTGATGATCTACTCGTGGATGGAAGTAGCTACCTGTGATGAGTGGCTCCTGTACGGGAACCCAGAGACCTAGAGGTCCCAGTCCCGGAGTCTGAATAACACGGAGCTGCTCTGCTGAGCTCTCAGCTCTGGGTCCGTCCCTGAACCAACTATGTTCCCAAAGACTGGGGACTCTGCCCAGGACTGGGTCGCATGTGTGACCATGAACAAAAGGACCACTTGTCCAAAACACACAGAAGCGGTCTTTAGTGTAAAGAGGATCATTGCAAAAAGCCAAGGGAGGAGAGAGTGGGTTGGCCCAGCACAAACTGCTGCCCGCAGTGCATCCTGCTGGGCCACGTGCCCTGGAGAAGGGAAGGGAGGGTGGGGACGGGAAGACTGGGAGTTCCAACCATGACACACCAGTGAAGAAATTATGACAAGAACGAGCAGGAAAGAAAGACCCTGCTCGCATCCAATCTGATAGAGGAAGCGGACCCTAAAGATGCGATTATAAAACAGGGATACAAGTCCCGAAGTAGAGACGGGTAGACACATTGTTATCACGATAACTAGTTTTGCCAAGCCCTGGTTGCTCATAACCTGCAGCTGCTGAGATGCTGAGAAACGACCTCTGCACTTCCCCTTCTGAAGGGCACATTGAGAAGCTGCTTCGGAGGGAGAGGAGCAGCTCAGAGGGCTTGTCTTGCATATGCAGGGGCCTGGGTTCCATCCCCAGAACTCCAGCAACAGCAGCAAAACAGCTTAAAAAGCAGAATCAAGGCTGGTCTCGGGGAAGGGCCAGATCCTGGCACAGAGCTAGGCCTGCGTTGTCTAAAAATAGAGAGGAGGCTGATGATGAGTGTCTTTAAGACAGAGATCAAACCCGGAGGATGTACTGACGTGGTGGACATGTGTCCCTTTGGGACTTTGTACTCTCTTAGAGAATTGCTCAAAACTGGTTACCCAAGGGCTTGGCCTATGAGCCCGACACTTGGCTGGGTCTGCCAAGGGTCCTGCCTCAGCCAGTGCCCCATGAGAGGCCACAGGGATGGAAGACTGGCCTCCAGTCCCAGACGTGTCTGGTCAGGGCCTCTCCGGGCCTCTCCTCATCCTACTGAGCCCTCTGTAAGGTCAGGACAGGGTGGGGAGGCTGGGCCAGCTTCTTCCATCTCCCAGGAACCTGTCCTGTGCTTGGTTAGCTGGGGTTTCTGGTTAGCTTGGGCATTCCTGGCAACGGGCTGTCAGATTATTAGGAATGTTTATTGACTGCAAACCCTTGTAAGCCTCCCAGCTAGCCTACAAGGCAGGTCCTTATTAGTTCCAGATTATAGATGGGAGAACTGAGTCCCCAGATGTTGGTAATTTATTTATAAGTGGTCACAGAGTTCATAAATGGAGAAATGCCATTTGAACCCTGACACTTGGTTCCTTGACCACTACCTACATGGCTCCCATTTATCCCCACAGCTACCCTCTTCATAGACACCATCCCAATCTCCATTTTTCACAGGAATGATAAGGGAGGTAGGGATCTGGAAAGTCCTGGTCTGACTTTGTACCCAATGTGCTCTGTGATCTTGGGATCATCACCCACCCTCTCTGGGCTTTTGTTTCTTCGTCTGTGAGAGTGGTAGCTTGCTTACTCTGCCTAATGGTAGCTCATGATTTTGAGCACACGCCAGGCTGGGCGCGGGTCACTCTCCCTACATCATCTCATTGAATCTTCCAAGAGCACTTGAGGACTAATGACACCAGGAACTCAACCCAGGTCACCCAGAGGGTCACCAAAGTGAGTCAGAACTTGAACCCAAGTGCTTAGTTCCAAAGCCCCTCATTATCCCTCTATTTGACAATATGGGATTCACATAAGTAATAGGTAAGGTCTGTGGGGACAGCCTGTGCCTTGGTGGCTGGATTCTAACAACGGCCCCAGGGATTCCGCCAGGGAGTTGTTGGGAGAGTGGAATTTCAGCAGTACAGCTTCTGGGTCTTCTCCTTCCGTTCAGTGCTAAGGGGAAGCACAGTTGGAGATGGGTGGGGACAGGAGAGCACAGAGACACTGTGGCCACCAGGGGAAGAGGGAGGGTGAGGTCCCACTGGACTCTGCACACCCTCTCCTGCCTCCCTGTTGGGTTGGATGGATAGGCTGGTGTGATGGGCTCCAGGCCCCCGGAGCCAGGTGGAGGTTCAGGGCCCCTCCTTTCCTCCCGAGTGACAGGTGAGGTGCTTTCTGCCCACTGTCTATGCCCACCCTCCAGTTTTCGATTTTGAAGCTCCCTTGACTGCAGAGAGGATTCATTTTGTCTCTCGAGGACAGTAAAACCTGTTACAAACAGTCTCTGATAATAAATGCCTTTTATTTCCAGTGAATCAAAAGTTCCCTTGACACTTTCAAAAGTGAGCCTGGGTACTTTGTCTCCGCCGTGCAGCCTGGAATTCTGAGCAGCACAGGAGAAGGGAGCTGGGGTCCTGGGATCGGATGGTTTCCGAGCCCTTCCTGGAGCAGAGGCCAACAGGAGGGCCCAGTTAAAGGCCACAGGGCTGAGGGCCAGGACAACTCCTTGCCATTCCCCAGCGAGCTTCCAGCCGCTGCAGCTGGCTCTGCCTGGGATGTGGGATGTGGGTGGGCATCCGAGGGGTCACAGCGGGCACTGGGCAGTTCCCAAGCATGGAGGGGAAGCTCTGAATGCTGAGGGCTGCCGTGGTCACCGTCCTGAGTGAACACCCTCTTCCTCCCCACAGGTCCTCAGAAAAGAAGGAGTGAGGCAGACAGCCAGCTGTCACCAGCCTGTGGGGATCCCTCGAGTCCTGCTCTGGCTTTGGCACCCAGTGCCATGTCTTTATGTACCATTGTTTCCCAGCCAGCTGGACTCTGGTTGAGGAGCTCATGGGTGGAAGCAACCTGTCACTACTGAGGGTGGCCCTCCCCTTCTTGTCCACCTGGAAATCACTCCTTAGCCGTGCTGGGGTCACAAGGGCATGGGATTTGGAGCCAGGCATGCCTGGGTTTGAATCTTGTTAGCGTGGGTGAGCTGCCCATCCCCTGTATTCATCACCATTTGCTGTGTAACATGTTACCCCAGTGCTTATTGACCTAAAAAAAAAGATTCCCTCATGGTTTCTGTGGGTCAGGAATTCAGGAGCTGCTTCCCTGGGAGATTCTGGCTGTAGGTCTCTCATGAAGCCGTGGCTAAGATATCAGCTGCAGATGGAAGCTCTTACCTCCGAGGTTCACCTGCAGGTGGTATAATGGTGCTGGCTGCTGACAAGAGGCCTCAGTTCCTCCTCACAGCAACCTCTCCCTGAAGGGCTTCTTGAGCATCTTTATCACGGGCTGACTGACTTTCCCCTCGTTGGCCATCAATGAGAGTGAGCCGGAAGCCGCATGTCTTTTATGACCTACCCTCTGATGTGACACAACCTCATTTCTGCAATACTAATTGTTTACACAGGTTGGCCCTGTTTGATGTGGGAAAATCCTACATAAGGACATGAATACCAGTGGGGGCGCGGGTGAGGAACACTGCGGACTATTTGGGAGGCTGGCCTCCACGTTTCTTTGAGTTTGTTTCTCAAAGTGGGAATAATCATTATCCCTTTTTGTAGTACCGTTGGGGAAGAGGTGATAATATAAAGAAAACTGTCTGGCCTGGTACCAGGCACAGAACACTCAAATCATTATCCTCTCTTAGTAGTAATATCAGCGGGCACCTGAGTTATGATGTTCAAACATTATTCCAAGTGCTTTACCTTTATTAGCTTATTTAATCTTCATAGCAGTTCCAAGAAGTACATGCAATAATTGCTTCCTCTTTTATAAGAGGAAGCTGAGGTCCTGAGGCCAGTGAGCATGGAGTTAGGAGTCCAAGCCAATGGCCTGACTTCCTAGCCATACTTAACGCTTAGACCACATCCAAGAAGCTCCTTCTCTGAGAAGCCATTCTGGAAGCCTCGATTTTCCAGGCATAATAAACCCTGCCCCCGCTTGCTCTGTAAATCTATGTGGTGAAACGCCATGTTTACAGGAACACCTGGCTGCCCGCATCCGCAGTTTGGAAACTCTCTCCCTCTCTGGTTCTCGGATTCCTCACCTGTGCAGTAGGGACACGAACCACGGCCTACACCTGTAGAGAGGTTGAAATAAGAACTGTGAGCCACCGGACAAAGGGGAAAGCTAAGGAGGTCAACCCACGCTCACTCATAATGACGGGCTCGTCTCACCATCTTGTCCTTTTTCCTGTAACAAGACCTGTGCTGGTTTCAAGACACTCAGTGATGGGTACCAATGTTGAAGGCTCTCAGTTACTCCTAGCTTAGATGGGCGACTTGACCTTGGGTCAAACTGATTGACCTGGACGAATGGCTGTGTAGAGGGGAGAGGGGAGGGAGACCCTGACCCAAGTGTCTACAATTCTGGGCTTTTCTCCTACTGAGCAAGAAAGCCAGGGATAGCTGGAGGTGGGGCCGTAAGCCCTGTGTATGTTCCTCTTTCTGTTTAGCCCTTGATGCTTCTGGACTGTGAGCCAGGGAGCTGGTTGGTGTCCTTTCTGTCTCTCCAGCCCTCCTCTGCAGTCTGACTTATGGTATGCATTTACCTAGGAGGGCATGCGGAATACAAGCGTGTGCTTGGGAGTCAGCCAGGGCAGTGAGTCCGACTTCAGTGGCCAGCTCATCTGAATGGGAAGGTTAAGGTAACTCGACCTTCTACCAGGTGGTTGTAAGGGTTCAATGAGACAGTGCTTACTTAGCACAGTGCCGGGCCCTAAGTGGTCATGGTTGTCAATGGATGTTAGGTAATAATAGTAATGATAGATGTCATCGAATGAACAACTGGATTCTGCTAAGTGTCCCTTTGGTCAGGAAGTAAGGGGGAAACCCTGACAGTCTATCTTACCCACCCTCCTCCTTCTCTTTCTTCTTCCCCAGAATCTCAAAAACAAAGTATCCCTTTCTTTAGTTGGAGAGCCAGTTGCTCTGGGCCTCAGTTAGGGCCACCAGCCCCCAGGCCTCCCAGTAGGAACCTCCTGGAAGACAAGGCCTTGCTTTGACCTTTCACCTTTTGGCCTCTGGGTGAAGGACCATTAACCAAACTGCTTTCCCCAGTTCTTTGTGAAGGAGAGTCTTTTGTCCAGCTGTCCTCTAAAAAGAAAACATGTGGAGTGATGGCTTCTGTCCCCAGGCCACATCTGACCACCATGCCGCCATCTTTGTTTGCCCAGGCCTTTATAATTCATAGAACTCTTTCATGTGTGCAATCTCATTAGGTCTCTAGAGAGGTTATGTTTCGTGCCCAAGGTCATCCAGCTGGCAAGTGGCCAGACAGAACTAGATGCTGGGTCTTCTGTTGCCCTAACTTATCTCTGACTATTCTCTCAGGCTGCCAGGCAAGAGGGACAAGAGCTGTGGTGGTTTGGAAGACTCATTTGGGTTTGTCCCATTTCTGTCCCTACATTCCATACTAGGCAGAAATTCTTGATTAAATCAAGGGACAGAGAGTTACTATTTATGTTCACTGAGCTCCTCCTGCCAGACACCTTACGTAAGGGAACAGATCGGTTCCAGTTCAGTCCTCGTGGGAAACCCTTGAAATGGGTGTTCTTGCTGTTCACAGATGAAGAAATGAAGGTGAGGAGGCCAAGGAACGTGCCCACAGCCAGACAGCTGCTGAGGAGGGAGCAGGGTTTTGCTTTTCCCCCTGTGGTGCTGGGATTGAACCCAGGGCCTTGTGCATGGGAGGCAAGCACTCTACCAACTGAGCTACATCCCCAGCCTGGGGGCGGGAATTTGTACCTCCATCTCCTGGACGTTCTGAGCCCAGGCTATTTTTGCCACCTGTGTCCCTGGATTGCTGTGTGTGTGTGTGTGTGTGTGTGTGCTTGTGAAAGATAATCACAGAGGTAGTTAGTTAAGTCAAAACAAGGCCATACTGGGGTTGGATATGACTGGTGTAACAGAGCAAGATGGGCATGTGAAGACACAGGGACGTAGGGAGGATGCCATGTGACATGAAGCCAGGGTGATGCAGGTGAAACCCAGGAACACCAAAGAACATCATCCACCAGAGGTTAGACGACCGGCCTGGAACAGATTTCTCCCTCAGAACCTTTTAAAAGGAAACAGCCATACAAACTTGATCTTGGATTTCCAGCTTCCAGCTGTGGGCAATAAATTTGTGGTGTTAAGTCACCCAGGTTGGGGTATTTTGTTATGGAAGCCTTAGCAAACTAATACAGATGCAAAGCCTCCTCAGATGGGCCAGATCCTCAGGGAGACAGGGGCCTTGAGTTCCCTTGTAAAGGGAAAGAATCCACTTCCTGTGGGCTGTTCCCAGGTTTCACTCAGGACCAGGCAGTGTTTATTGAACCCCCTTTGGTGTTCCAGGTGCTGTGCTGGATGCATGACCCAAAGACCTGATTAGAGTACTAAACACAAGGGAAGGCCTCAGTCTCGCTGCTGGTCTCTCCATCTGAGGCCCAGACACGCCTGGTCTCTGGCTACCTCATTGCCTTGACATTGGGTCGGGGGAGAAGGCCTAGCTTGTTCAGCTTCTCTGCCAGGTGAGCTCGACGGGCCCAGTGCACAGGCAGATGTGCAAAGACCAAGTCCTCTACTCTCCCAGGGTGCTGAGCCAAGTCGTCTCTCTGAGCTGCTTCGCCTGAGGCGACTTATCTTACTGCTGCTTCCCGAAGCCGAGTCCCAGTGCGCACGGCGGCTGGTTGGGGTGCGGCCTGCTCTCCTGACTCCAGTGACTGATTTCTAACAATTCTCTGCACGGCTCTATCATTTCCTTGCTTCATATTTTTCTGGATCTGCCCTTGTACTCTGTCTCTGGAGTGTGCGGGTGGATATGTGTTGGGAGGATACAGATTAGCTTTCCTCTTCTAAAAACGGTACTCCTGCCATTCTAATAATAATAATAAAAAATCCCAACACCTCAGTTAATCAGTGGGCAAGGACTGGAATAGTCATTTCACCGAAGAAGATACACAATTGACCAAAAAGCATGTGGAAGGATGCTTGATGCCACTTATCATTAGGGAACTGCATGTCAAAACCCCTTCGAGACACCACTTCACATCCCTTAGGATGGCTATTATTAAAAACAACAAAAAAAAAAAAAAGAAAAAAAAAAAAAAACCCACAAAATGACAAGTGTTGGTGAGGGTGTGGAGAAGTTGAAACTGTATTACCAGGAGGAGTAGAAAATGGTATTGTCACTATAGAAAACTATATGGTGCTTCCTCAAAGAATTAAACACAAGCCAGGCATGGTGGCAAATACCTGTGATCCCAGTGATTTGGGAGGCTGAGGCAGGAGGATCACAAGTTCGAGGCCAGCCTCTGCAACTTAACAAGACTCTATCTCAGAATATACAATTTACAAAGGGGCTGGGGATGTAACTTGGTAGTGGAGTGCTTGTGAGATATGCTAGGTTCTATCCCCAGAACAACACCACCAACGACAACAAAATGGTCTTGAATAGACATTTCTCCAAAGATATAAAAAGGGTCGATATGCACACAAAGAAATGCTCGGGACTGTTGGTTATTTGGGAAATGCAAATTTAAACCACAATGAGGTACTCTTTTGTACCCAGTAAGATAGCTAAGATAAAAAATACAGACAATGCTGGGCACAGGGGTGCACACATGCCTGTAATCCCTGGGTTCAATCCCTAGTCACACACACAGGGATTTGCTAAGTCAGACTGGGAACTCATTTAGGTCAGACAAGCAAAAAACTGTGACCTTCGGACTCTCTTTTCTACCTGTCAAGAATTGTTTATATCTCTACCAGACAAACATCATTGGCAATCAGTTTTTCTCTACAGTCTGAACCTTAGTCATAAAGCAGAGGCCAAAGTGATCATCCCTCACCTTGAATGACCTGCAGAGAGGGCTCAGATCTGCTCTTCAGGGCCTAGCACAGTCCCCAGCTGCTGGGAGCATTAGCTGCTAAATCTTGATGTGTAGTTGACAGCGCTGTCCCTCACTGGGATTGTCTGAGACGGAGGGAAGCTGCCTCTCCCAGGTCACGCTTGCCCTTCCTGATGCCTGGCTGGTCTTGAGCAGGTGATGCTAAGCCCCATCCTCTTGCTTCACCAGCTCCAGAGCCTTCCATGGGATGGGCTGAGGCCTCAGCTGCAACCTCACCCCTGCCTCTCCTCCCTCACCTTGCCCTTCCTTCCTCAGCTCCTTGCAGGTAGGTGTACCTCCTGAGAACACCCCCAGGAAGCCATCTGCATGTAACTCCCTGTCCCAGAGTCCATGTCCCTGGAAGCCAGTCTAACAGGGGGATTTATTAAATACATCTCCAGGATGACTTGGAGAGGGTGCAAAGCCATCTTTTTTGCCTCATTTCTAGGTTTTTGGATATTTTTTCTTAACAGATGTTGGTAACAAAAGTCAGTGAGTGAAAAAACCCACACCTAGAAAAACAGTTCTGGCAGAAGCCAGAACTAGCCTGCAGGCCCATGGAATGTGGGGAACTCAAAGGAGCTGCTACCTGGCAAAGGTGAGAAACTCAGCCAAGCGGCCCCTGGCGCCTAAGATCAGGTGAGATTCTCCACTCCAGGGGGGATCTGGAGAAAGCCCTGCTTAAACCCTTGGGGGTTTGTTTTTAGCTAAATAAATGAACCAGTCTGGAAAGATGACAGGGCCTGAGGGCAAAGCCAGAGTCCTCTCTGCTCTGAGCTCACCACCCCTAGGAGAGCCAAGGTGAGCGCTCAGGGAATCAGAAAATTTCCCTTCTGTTCTGCCTCTTCCTTTCAGAAGCAAAAAGAAGGTTCTGGAAGGTGCAAGTTAAAATAGACTTTTCATAAAAGATTCATTCCTGCACAAGAGTCTCATGAAAGCATAAAATGTTGCACTAGGCTCCAATCTGATTTCCACTTGAAGTATTTGGTGGTCATTCCTCTAAACCTTCTCCTGCAAAAGAGGCTTTTCCGTTACAGAAGAGCAGGGAAGATCAGCAGAGATCAGGGTCGGATATTTTCTTCATTGGGGGAAAAAGCTAGGTTTAAATTTTAGATCCTGATCTAAGGCAAGTTGGAAAGTAAGCATGAGTATGAAAAGGATTTCTTTCTTTCTTTTTTATTTTTTTACAGCCTGGAGTCCTGGCAGAAAATGCCTGAGAACCAGAGACTCAGATGGGATGTAAACCAACCTCCAGGAAGAGCTGGGGGCCAGGAGAAGCCCCGTCATGGTTAAAGATGTGTGCACCTGAGGTTTGGCTCTGTTGCTATCCCTGGACCTCTTGGGGGCCTGGGGGTGACAGTCTTGTCTGTGGAGGGTCTGCCTCTGCTGTCAAGCCAGCACCTCCGCAGGGGACGCCCTCTTGAAACATGCCTGCTTCCTATCCGCCATGTGCTCGCCTGCAACAAGTCCAAGTTGACACAAGCATTTCTTGCAGCCTCTCTTGCTCTCTCAGATTCCCGCCCCCTTGCTTTTCTTCCCAGATCATCTGACGAGCAGGAGGGGTGTGTGTATGTGTGTGTGCGTTTCTCTTTCCCTGCCCTTGGAGGCTTGGCATGGTATCAATAGCATAAGTTAAAATTCTAGGCTCACAACAGCCTTCTATTGGCAAAGGAGTCTCAATCTCCTTCCTTGCCTCCATGGGCGCTGCTTTGGGGTCCTTCCACCTGGAGTCTATGCCCAGGCTGGTCCCCCTGGTCAGTCTCAGAGCTGGATGATTTACCCAGTGAGTACATGCTCTGCTTCTCTGGAAGGAAGGTTTGGAGCGGTGTATTTGAAAGCTGATGGGTGGTAGATACAGCCCCTTCTCAACAGCCCCTTGGGGCCAGAGGAAACAAAACGAACCCCCACACGCTTGAAGTGGTTACGGCCCTAACGACTCACAACGGCCAGTGGGGTTTCCTTCTGATCCTTTATGGCTGATAATGGTAATTGCTACTCTCGTCCACATGTGTGCTTTCTGGAAGGTGGAAGTGGACAGAGAATGCTGATAAGTAACAGGGGTTTGGTGTTGGGGCTCCCCCAGGAAGATGTGGAGCCCAAGAGAGCAAGCAATGTGCCCAGGGGGCCCGGGCATGGTGCCCACACCCTGCAGGAGCCAGAGGAGCCAGGGCCTCTGGGTCTCCCCCTGCCTGCCTCCCTTGGGAGTAGGATTCCTGACAAGGACAGCAGGTCCTAGCAGCAGGGCTTTAGACCCAGTTATGACCCCAAATCCCAGGTGGTGTGACGGAACCATCCCGGCAGGCCTGGCACTTTCTGGGTTTTGACACTGAGTCTCACTCTCCCTGCCAACGCTTGGACACCCCCTGGGTCCTGGGCAAACTGGGCAACTTGCTCACCTTACCACCAGGCCCCATCCCACTGCTATCCCCAGGAAGGTGCCGCAGGGCGGATCTGCCACAGAGGTCGTTCAGGGGAGCCCAGGGTTACTTCCGCGTCACCCAGACAGGTGGAGTCAGGCCTGTGGCGCAGGACCCAGCTCTGCCCCATGGTCCCACGCTGGGTTTTGGAGGCTGGTGTCCAGCGTCTTGTCCCAGGTGTGGGTGTGCTGGGTCACGTCCTAGCTGTCCCAGCACCTGTAGGGCATGCAGCCACGGTTCAGGTCCGGGTCATATAGGGATGCGCTTAAATTAAAAAAAAAAAAAAAAAAAAAAAAAAAAAACTCCGGCAGGTGAAGACAGCAATCACACACCTGTCTCAGCAGAGGAATCCAAAGCACAGAGACGTCGTGACACTTGCTCAGGGAGCGGGTGGTGGAGCTGCAGAGGCCGGAAGGAGACTCGAGCACCCAGAGCAGGTGGCGTGATCTCTGTGCAGTGGGCACAGGGCAGGCGCTCCTGCGGGGCTGCGGGAAGAGTCACACTGTGCGCTGAGCCTGTGAGGTTGTGGGGGGTGGGTGCAGCAGTGTAATTTGTTGAACAGGCCCTTGTCTAGTGCTTACCCCATCAGGTGCTGTTCTAAATTCACAAGTGAGTGTAAACTCACTAATCCTCGTCCTTTAATGAAGGGACTCTTAGGTGCCACAAACCAGGGGTCCTTAAGTGGAGGCAATTTGACAAAGCCTAGAGACATTTTTGGGGTGTCACTGCTGCAGAGGGGCAGGTGCTGCTGACATCTATAGGCAGAGACCAGGGATGCCCCTAAGCACCCCTCCATGCACCCAGCACTACCCCCCACTACAAAGGACTGGCCCCCAAGTCATTGGTGCTGGGAAACCCTGACGGCTCCCGGAGGCAGCTGGGCCCTGGGAGAGGCATCCTGAAGACGGGCCTCTCCACTGCTTCCCCTCCTCCAAAGTGAGGCCCGCGCAGGGTTCCCAGAGGCAGGCGTCTTGCTGTCATCTCCGGGGTTCGCCCCAGAGTTTCTCGTCTACTTCCCGTAGATGGGCAGGCAGCTGCCGGGCTCTGGCAACACCGCCCAGCTTTGTTCTGGTTTGTTAAGACAACGAAACTGGATTTTACAGTTATTGCCCTTGAAAGCCCCATAAATGGCATTTGCAGCCATTAGCGGGGCTGGGGGTTGCCAGATCAGTAAGTTGAACTTGGGAGGATGACTAACACTCAGATGCCCTCTGGGGCTCACCCAGCTGCTCGGTTCCCGGGCCTCTAGCAACCCGCAGAAAATGTGGGCCAAGGACAAAACCAGAGTTCAAACAGGCGCAAGGTCATCCCCGGGGATCACCTCCCAGCTTGGGCTGGCTGGTCCTCTCTGCAGGCTGGCACCTGCTTCCGTGGGGTAACAAGGAGGCCGCTCTGGGACCCCAGTTCCCTTCTTTGCCTCATTATGTGATGTTATTTTTAACTCCAGGGAATTTGAACCAGCTGGGGTTAAAACCAAAACTTTCTTCTCAGGGGCTCAGAGCTTGGCTGCCTAGGCCTAGAAGGGGCTTCCGGGGTTCTACAACCTCTCCCTGCTGCAGAGCAGGATTTTCCCTGAGCAGGACCCTCACATCATTGGTAGGTCCTCTGGTAAATTGATAACCTGGGGCTCCTTGTTCAAAAGTGTTAAGAATTTCCAGATCACTGCAGAACATGGAACCCGGCTCGGGGTGCTCCAGGTGGGAGGCCCCGTGTGACCACACAGGGTGCACGCCCATGCAGCCTGCCTGGCCACTTTGTGGTCCACGACTGTATGTCTAAGCTCACCTCAGGACAATCTTGTTTACTACTGTTATACCAATGTCATTATTAAGAGTTCCTCTTCCACTCTCAACTCTGTCCTGGTTAGGACAACAAATTATATGGTCAGCTTATAATTACATGACAACCTTCTAAGTAATTGTTCCTTCATCCTACTTAGGTTGCAATGTCATAGGAAGTCTAGCCATTGCATAATTCTATTTGGAGACAAAGTGAGAACAGCCCTTTCATTGACCATCATGGTGAACTGAGCACATGTTTACACACCAACTTCACTTTATCCTCACACCAGATCTGCAGAGCAAGAGGGTATGGATTTGCAATTGATCTAAGTGAGGTTTAGGGGGCTAGATGGTCTTCCAAAGGATGCCTCAGGGGCCAGTAAGTAGCAGACCCAGCATCCAAGCCAAGATAGATTTCCAGCAGGAGTGACCAGATGCTCTGGTTTGCCTGGTGGTGAGGATATTCTTTGGACCTAAAATCTCTAGCTTTTTTTTGTGTGTGTGCTGGGAATCAAATCCAGAACCTTGTGCCTGCCAGGCAGATACTCGACCCCTGAGACACATCCCCAGCCCTGGAATCTCTAGTTTTAAAACCAGGAAAGTCTGAGCTAACCAAGACAAACTAATCACTCACTTTGGTAGTCCCAATCTGCCAAACCATACAAGCTTCATGAATAGTGTTTGAATGAATAGCTTTATATTAAACATTTTATGATCATATTTTCTGGGGTTAGACTCCAATTGAGTAACTCCTAGGAAACTTTTTATTGTATGTTCTCTGAGTCTTTTGTCTATGAGTGTGTTTGTACATGTACACAGCACACATTTTAGAATTCTACTTGGTAACATTTTTTTTCCCCACTTATAGCCAGGATCAGCAAACACTTCCTGTATAGGGCAGATAATAAAACTTTTTTTTTGTTTGTTTTGCAGGCCATATGATCTCTGTTGCAACTACCCAACTCTGTCATTCTGGTATGAAAGCAATACATAAATAAATGAATGTGTTCCAATAAAACTATATTTACATAAGCAGGCGGCAGGTCACATTTGACTGACAATCCAAACTGCCAATTCTTAACATGCGGTAGAAACACCTTCCTGTGCCAACCGTTCAAGGATAATTTTCTAAAAGATAAAAGCATGAGTCATACAAATATAAACTGGACACACGGCAGAGATTTTAACTCGTTAATTAACAAGGGAATCCCAGAAAGACGTTGCCACCTGTTCAAAGGAGAATCTGAAGAACAGGTCTTTCTACAGGCAATCAAAAATGTTAAAAAGAATTTCACAAAATGGGTTGAAGTCTTGATAGCAATAAATCATTGTATTTGGATTTATCTGCAGGCAGACAATAATAGGGTGAAATCCAGTGTATTTCTGTGGATGAGACTGATTTGCATTACTGCAACTGATTTTCTGCAACTTAGAGGGGTAATCAGGAGAGAAGAATGTGAATGCTGGACCAGCAAAACAACAGAGGACCACTGTCTTGATCTGTCCAGGCTGTCAAAACACAGCACCACGGGCTGGGGGCTTCGACAACAAAGGAGGAAAAGTTTAGTTTGGCACCATTGTTTTAGGCGTTCGGTCCGTGGTCAGCCAACTCCATTGCTCTGGGCCTGAGGTGAAGCAGAACATCGTCGGTGGTGGAAGGATGTGGCCGAGGAAAGCTGCTCAGCTCATGGCAGCTGAAAGAAGAAAGAGAGCAGGGTGCAGGGACAAAATATAAGCCCCAAAGCTGGGCCCTGGTGACCTGCTTCCTTCAGCCACAGCCTCCCTGCCTATAGTTACCAAGTACAGCAGTGCTTTCAAATTATGACTCCACCAAATGGATAAGTCCCTGATGAGGTTACAGCCCTGGTAACCTAGTCACTTCCTCTCTGAACATTCCTGTATGAACACATGAACCTTTTGGGAGACCTCTCAGACCCAAACCATAACAAAGGCGCTGGCAGAGCTGGGGTCTGGTGAGGGCCCTCTTCCTGGCTTGTAGATAGCTCCCTCTTAGCTGCATCCTCACTGCCAGAGAGAGATTCTCTCTCTCCTACCTTTCTTTGCAAGGGCGACAATTCCGTTTATGAGGGTGGAGAGCGCCCAAAGGCCCTACCTCCATCACATTGGCTACAAAGGCTCAATATGTGAATTTTGGGGAGACATAAACGTTTCGTCTACCGCTGAAATCGTGTTGCTGTTGGCTCTACCTGGAACATTCTTGTGGTTCCTTATCATCTTGTTTTAACTCCAGCAGCAGTCTTTTCTTCTGCCAGGTCTCTGGCCATCTGCTCATTACCTGCCGGCTCCAATTACTCCCTGTCACTAAGTCATGATCCATTTCCTTCACAACACTTTCTATTTTGCGTTTTTCTTCACGCACTTCCTAGATCCTCCCATGTTCCCAATGACAATGTGAGGTCCTTAAGAGCAGGGACCTTGGCGGTCGGTCCTGTTTGCGGCTTTCTTCTCAATAGTTCTAGCACTAGGCTTAAAGTAAGACTCAGTAAAGGGCTGGGGATATAGCTCAGTTGGTAGAGTGCTTGCCTGGCATGCATAAGGTCCTGGGTTCTAGTCCCCAGCACCAAAAAAAAAAAAAAAAAAAAAAAGACTCAATAAAGTTTCATGAACGGGTGGGTGGATAGAGGAACGGATCAGTGGATGGACAGATAGATAAAGAAAAGAATGGAGGAAAAATTTCTTTGGCATTTTAGTCTACATCCAGCCATTCAGCAAAGTTATTGAGTATTTTTTCTGTGTCAGACACAGTCTGGGCTCTGGGGACACAGTCATGACCAACAGAGGTGAAATCCCTCTTTCTATCGCATTTACATTATGGTACTCCATTTGCTTCTGCCCGTCCTTAGGGATCGCCTCAGGAGTCTTGTACGTGGGGCCACCCACGCTGTCTTTGCCATCTCTGTCTCTCCTTGTTTTCTCTCTTGCCTTCTCTGCCTGTATCCCTTTGTCCTGGAGGCCAAGACCCCCATGCCCGTGTCCTTCCGGGATCCAGCACCCTCCTCTCCATTACTTTCCAGTTCATGTCTAGTTCTGTCTGCATTTCCCCTGGGCTGTTCCCATCCTGCCCCCTGAGATCTGGCCTCTTTCTTTCCCCTGTTTCTTCCAGACCCCTATTTTCTGTCTCAGTTCCTGTCATGGCCCAAGGCCGCTTTGCAGTCCTTGGCTGGCTCTTTCGAGCTAACTTGCCTCATCTCCTCTTCCATTCTGGGTTGGCCAGCTTGGTCTGCCTGCTGCACTGTAGACATGACAGGTCACTCAGCACAAAGCTCCCCTCTCTGCTGGGCAGTGCTGCTTACTTGAGAGGGCTAACTTCCTCTCCTCCATGTCACCCTCATCTGCATAAACGGCAACCTCAGCAGGTTGGTGGCTCTTTCCAGTGAGTGCCAGAAAAGAAAAGGCAAGACTGTATTCTCTGAACCTCAAATTAAGAAATAAGTGGATAAGCTTTTTATTCCTGATTTGCAGGGTTTAAAATAAAAATCCACCATGAAAAGTCTTCTGCTGTTGTATAGGTGGTAGCTCAGATGAGGTCGGGTTTCCCCATTGTTGTTCACTGAAGAAATCATTTTTTTTTTTTTTTTTTTTTTTTTGAAAACAGGAATAGCACAGAAAGCCCAGGCTGTTTGGAAAGTCTGGGAAGAGGAGTCACCAAGAGGACGGGCTGGTCTCCCTGTGAAAGGCGAGGCTGAGGTCTGGGAAAGGTGGCATTAAGATCTCATCTTCCGGAAGCTTTCTTGGACCTTATCTTTGTCACCCATCTCTACCCAACCATGTGACAAAAGTAACAGCTTAACACAACAGGCTTTTGTTATCTCACAGTTCCCGTGGGTCACAGGTCGGGCACAGTGTCCCTCCCTGGTGCTTTGCTCAGGTTTTTCCCGAGCACTGTGATTAAGGGGCCAACCGGGGCTGTGGTCTCATTTGAGGCCCAACCGGGAGAGATCTGTGCCGGAGCCATGTGTCCCCGGGCAGGTTTCAGGCCTTGTGAGCTGCTGGGTGGAAAGGCTGTGTGTCATGACAGGCTGCCCACAGCTCTGTCACGGGGCCCTGTCTGGACAGCAGCTCACAGCTCCAGGTGGCAGCTCACTTCTGCCACACTAATGACCCACCAGGACCCTCTTACTACACAATCACGCACACTTTCCACTTGGCTGGTCTCCACTGACCACGGGCAGTTCACAGCAATTCTTCTCCCTCTGCCCAAACTCAAGGCAAGAAGCCACCAGAAGGGCAGGAAGACCAGGACGGGGGCCAGGGGGCCCCTCAGACCTGTCCGCTGCAGTGCCGCCCCAGCCGAACGCCTGGCTCTTCCTTTGGACTTGGCTCTTGGCGCCTCCTCTGCGGACTCCTTCATGGCACATGGTGAGCCTGCACTTCCTCTAGACTCTGGTCTTGGAGGGTGGCAGGGTCTCCCCTGTGCCCCTTCCCACCCCAACCCCTCCACGGCCTAGGAAGGAACCTGGTGCCCAGCAGGAACTGGACAAAGGCTCACAGAAATAAGAAACCAGCGATCTCAAACCCAAAGCCAGGGATCTTCCTCGCCTGCCTCTCCGCCAAAGCTGCTTCCCTTTTGCTGGTGGAACTGGGAGCCTCCTGTGTCCTGGCACAACCTCTCACCGACTCCCTTCCTCATGTTCTGTGGCACTTGGGTCACGGGGATGACCCTTCCCGCTGCCAGCTCCTGCCGCTCAGACACCTCTGCGCTGCCAGGTTAGTGTTGATCCTCGGAGCTCGGTGCCTACTTTGAGCTTGCTGAAGATGGCGATGGCCGGACACGGGGACAGCTGCCACTTCATGTAATATTAGAAACATCCCCAGGGTTTGAAACTCGGGCCCAGAGTCCCACCCTGGGGCTACTGTCCTGGCTCTGCCCTCTTCTGGTCATGCGACCTGGGACGGCTTCACCTCCGTGCGTCTCAGTTTCCCGTCTCCAACATGAGGATGAGGGTAAGTCAGGCGGTCACAGGCGGTGTGGACCGCCCGAGATGCGCGCCATGCCCTGTGCTGCAGTCTTGTCATCCTCACCCACCAGGAACCTGCTGGTGAGCAGCAGCCCGCTCAGTGGTCTCCACCCAGGAGGCAGAGCCTCCTCTGCCACCCAGCTCACCCTGCAGCAGTACTGCTCTAAAGGCAGGAGGAGGGCCTCTGGCCACCGTCCCAGCATCCCTTGTATCCAGTCTGTCTTAGGCGTCTGAGGAGGAACCTCAACAAAAGCAGGGACCAAGTTCCAGGCACAGACCCAGAGTCCTGTGTGTCCAGCACATGCTGCTTGAGCTTCCTCAGGCCCTGGCATCTCAGTTCTCAGCATTGATTTTTTAAAAAAATTTTAGATTTTATTTGTTCTAATTAGTTATGTATGAAGTAGAATGCATTTATATATTTTGATAGATCATACGTAAATAGAGTGTAATCTCTCATTTTTCTGATTATACATACTGCGGGATCACATGGGTCATGCAGTCATACATGCACTTGAGGTCATAATGTCTGTTTCACTTACTATCCGTCCTACCCCTACACCCCTCTCCTCCCTTTACTCCCCTCTACCTAATGTAAAGTGACTTTATTCTTCCCTAGCTCCCCCCATCTTATTGTGAATTAGTGTCCACATATCAGAGAATACATTCGGCCTTTGGTTTTCTGGGTTTGGCTTATTTCACTTAACATGATATTCTCTAACTCCATCTATTTACCAGCAAATGCCAGAATTTCATTCTTCTTTAAAACTGAGTAATATTCCATCATGTCTATATATATATAGTATATATATTATATATATCACATTTTCTTTATCTATTCATCTGTTGAATGGCATCTAGGTTGGTTCTACAGTTTAATGATTGTGAATTGAAATGCTATAAACATTGATGTGGCTGCATCACTGTAGTATGTTGATTTTAAGTCCTTTGGGTATAAACCGAGGAGTGGGATAGCTGGGTCAAATGGTGGGTCCATTCCAAGTTTTCTGAGTAATCTCCATACTGCTTTCCAGAGTGGTTGCACAAATTTGCATTCCTACCAGCAACGTATGAGTGGACCTTTCCCCCCACATTCTTATTGTTTGTGTATTCTTGATAATTGCCATTTTGATTGGAGTGAGAAAAAAATCTTAGTTTTGATTTGCATTTCTCTAATTGCCAAAGATGTTGAACATTTTTTCATATATTTGTTGATCGATTGTGTATCTTCTTCTGAGAAGTGTCTGCTCAGTTCCTTAACCCATTTATTGATTGGGTTATTTGTTTTTTTGGTGTTAAGTTTTTGAGTTCTTCATGTATCCTAGAGATTAATGCTTTATCTGAGGTGCACGTGGTAAAGATTTTCTCCCAATCTGTAGGCTCTCTCTTCACATTGTTGATTATTTTTTTTTTGCCAAGAAGAAGTTTTTTAGTTTGAGTTCATCCCATTTATTAATTCTTGATTTAACTTCTTGCACTTTAGGGGTCTTGTTAAGGAAGTCAGGTCCTAGGCCGACATGGTGAAGATTTGGGCCTACTTTTTACTTCTAGTTGTTGCAGGGTCTCTATTCTAGTGCCTAGGTCTTTGATCCACAGTGAGTTGAATTTCATGCAGGGTGAGAGTTAAGGGTTTAATTTCATTTTGTTACATGTGGCTTTCCATTTTTCCCATAGGCTATCTTTTCTCCAGTGAATGTTTTTGGCAGCTTTGTCTCAGATGAGATACCTGTATTTATGTGGATTTGTCTCTGTGTCTTCTATTCTGTACCATTGGTCTACATGTCTCTTTTGGTGCCAATACCATGCTGTTTTTATTACTATAGCTCGGTAGAATAGTTTGAGGTCTGATATTGTGCTGTCTCCTGCTTCACTTTTCTTGCTGAGGCTTGCTTTGGCTATTCTAGGTATCTATTTTTCCAAATGAATTTCATGATTGCTTTTTCTAGTTCTGTGAAGATCATCATTTTTTGAAAACTGTAAAATTCCATTACATGGCACAGTATATTCTTTCCTCATTTCCATTGCCCCGTTTGAACTGTTGAATGAGAGTCCATTTGGAAAGGTTTTACTTTCAAGGGCTCTTGGTGAAGCTATCCAGGTTTGGATGTGTTGTCAAGCAGACATTCTGCAGATCATCCTTCATGAGTGGATCCGTGTTTTTTTTTTTTTTTTTACAAAATCCCATTGTTGGGACTGCAGACAGGTCCTGCTAAAGTGTTGGAAAACTTTGCTCTCTTGACTAGATTAAACACTTCTTCACAGTTTTATCCTCTTGTCTTTATTGTCCGAGCTCATTCTTTCTTCCTGAGATAGATATTCCAGCACAGCCCCTGTGGATCTTGCCACCAATTCCAAAGCGGAAGATCTGAAAGTCATGCAGCCTGGCTGCTCTGGGCCACGTGAGCCTGAGAAACTGCAAGCTCAGTGGTCCCGGCGCTGCTCAGCAACCTCACCCACTCCCCACCGGGCCAGTCCAGAGCCTCAATACCCTCCTCAAGTCCAGGGCGGCCACCCCAGGCCTGTCCCCTCACTTTCGGGGGACACTCTTCCTCCTAAATTTTTGAGAAAATTTGGGCGGTCCTGCTGACCTCCCTTGATGTCCCACCTCCACACCGACATGCTGCTAGATCTTGCCCCTCCCTCCTCCTCTTTCCTCCAGCCTCTTCCAAGAGGCTCCTCCTGTCCTCCAGACTCAGTCGGCCCTTGCCCACCAGCCAAGGGGCTCGGGATCTCGCCGTCAGGCCAGACCTTCTGCTCTCTTAAGACAACAACAGCCTCCACCCCTAAGCCCAGGCCTTCCTTCCACGCCATGTCCCTCTCCCTCTCCATCCCTTTCTTGCAGCCTCTTGAAAGAGTTGTCCCAGCCACTGAGGCCATGCCATCACCTCCCGTTCATCTGTCCGTCAACCGCACTCTGGCTGCTGGTCACAGCTCTTGGCCCACGTGCCTGCCAGCGAGGCTGAGGACACTATTCAGACCTCACCTTGCCAGGCCTCCCTGCAGGCTTTGACCTTGAGCCTCCCTAAAAAGCTGCTCTTCTCTGGCTCCTGGAACACCCTCCCTCCTGTTGTCCTCATGCCCCTCCCTGCTGTCTTCTGGGACTTCGTATTCCACTAGTTTCTTGTTCTATAAACTCCCCAGATGATGCTTTCGATCCCAAAGCTCTAGTGACCCCTCATCCACCACCACGTAGAGCCCGTGATGGTCCCCAGCTCTCCTCCCAGCTCAGCTGATCTCTCGCCTCTTCTGTGTCTAGCACGAGACACAGTTTTAGTTCCTGGTGGGTACCTGTGGATTGGCATGGGGTTAGGGGGGCAGATTTGAAGTTCGGGGATAATTGCCTTTTAGCTGTGTGACCCCTTGCAAGTCACCTAACATCTCTGAGCTCCTTAAGGCATAAAATGCCACATAAAAATAGAATCAAACTTCTAGAATTATAAGGAGTCTCAAAAATAAATGTACATGTGTGTTGTTCATTGTGAGTGGTTATAATTGGGGGAATGGAATGATAGTGGGTTTCGTCTTGAGAGACTTCAGAACCCCAAAAGCTTCATGAGCAAGTTAATAGTTTTTCCTTAGGTTCCCCCTAAACTTCATTAAAGTGTGGGTTTCCCACTGACGGGAGCCAGGTCTCTTACATCCCTCTGTTCCTAAGACCCTTCGTGGTCCAAAGTAGGTGTCAGTACGTGGTTCTCGTGTGACTGGTACACACCATTCATTTATTTGTTCATTTCTTTTGCAGTGTAGGGGATTGAGCCCAGGAACTTGGGCATGCCAGGCAGGTCCCCTACCACCGAGCCTTATCACACCCAGTCCTTTGGATTTTCATCTGAGACAGGATCTTGCCAAGTTGCTGAGGTCAACCTTGAACTTGCAATCTTCCTGCTTCAGCCTTCCGAGTCAGCTGGCGTGACAGGTGTGTGCCTCTGTGTATGGCCCTGCCATTTATTTTTTAAGTATTTTTTATTGTGCAGAAAGGATTTTTAAAATTCCAGTTCAATTACATTGTGGAAAAGCAGATGTAAAATGACTTGGGCTTTATTTATTTATTTATTTTTTAACTGACCAGTAAAAAATCATAAATGCCATTGACATTGGGAGACTGAGTAAGGGTGCTGTTATGTCCTGTTTGCTCAGGAGGGGAAGAAATGGCAATGGAGAGTCAGACTCAGGACACAGAGCTGGGATGGGCACAGTAGACTTCTGTCATTTTTTATTTCTACCATCCATTTACCTTCTTCTATAGATGCCATATTTTCTTGGGGGAAACACCTGACTCTTACTCTCCAGTTTTCATCTGGAGACAGAATTGATTTTATGTGACTCAGGCCCAGCCAATCAGAGCATCCTATCCCTCTAGCCACTGGGATGGGCATATCATCCAATTAGAGTCAATAGGTCTTGGTGAGCCTGGTGCTGAACTTTTGTAAAAACTCAAACCTGAGAGGATATAGACTTAACCTTTGCCATCAAGTCACCACACGGAATTTGAGAAAAAAGCAAATAGGGAGTGGATTAGGGAGACTGAGTTCTGGTGACATCTTTTGATCTCCTGGATCAAACCATACCTGAAGCTGAGTAAATACGTAGCCTCTTTTGAGGTATGAGTAAGTTGGGTTCTCTATGATCTGAGTGGAGAGACTGAGAGTATTCTGGTACATGGAGCAATGAGACTTGAGATCATAGCCAGGGGAACTGCACCACCTCATCTTCGGCCTTCTCATTGCTTGAAGACCTCCCTGGTATTTGTGAAGGAGACGAATATGCAGGGTCAGTGCCGATTCAGGCACTATCTCCAAGATTTTTGAAGGGAGGGTGGGCCTAGGAGACTCTCAGGGAACTCTTAACCCTGAGGTCCCAGAAATCTACGAAGCACTCAAGGATTGTAACTTCATAGCTTTAATAATGCTGCAAAAATCTCATCTGGATATGGGTCAAGTGCCAGCAAACCCTTCAAGACTGGCTCCAATTTGGTGTCAAATTGTAATTCTCCTCTTTCATCTTCCCTAGCAGTTCCTTCTGTTTCTCATTTCTCTCGGTTTCTTTCTCTGGGCTTTTGATCTGTTTTCTATTGTTATCATTCAGGCGTCTCAGGCCTGAACTTTCCAAGTCTGTGTAATCCAACCATAACAACATCTGGGACCTGCGGTCTTGTATTGATGTTCGCTCCTCTTGATGCATCGGAACTGGGTGCTTTGCTGGATTATTTTATATCTTTGTTCCATGAAGCTGATTTTCCTCCAAGCCTTCCCCCCAGAATTTTCCAAGGAACTTTTCAAGGTGGGCAGGACGTAAGGAGAGCTCTCTGGGGATTTGCTTTGCTATCTTGTCTAGCTGATTTGCCACTGGTCCTCATACCCCTTGGCCTTTGGCAACTGACTTCTTGGGCTGGTGCTTCCAGCCCTTGGAATTCCACCTCAAGGTACCGTGAACTGGACCTTCTAGGCCTGTCTGTAAGGAGAACTCCGATCTTTATTGGCTACCCTCTCTGAACCACAATTTCTCTGGAGTAAAATAAGGATAGTGATTTTAAAGTATAGGATGGTCGTGAGGATCCTGTGGAATTTGATACACTGTTTTATGCCACTCATTTAGCACAACACAGTGGTCCCTCCATATCCATGGGATCTACATTCATGGATTCAACCAACAGTGGGTCAAAAACATTTGAAAAAAAAACCTGTATCTGTACTGAACACATACAGATTTTTTTTCGTATCATTATTCCCTAATCAATATAGTGTGACAAAGGGTTTGCACAGAATTTATATTGTGTTGGGTATTATAAGTAATCTGGAAATGATTTCCAGGATAGAGGAGGACGTGCAGGTCATATGCAAATATGTGGTCATTGTGTATGAGGGACGTGAGCGTCTGTGGATTCAGGTAGCCTGGAACCCTTCTCCATGCGTGCCAAGGAACCGCCATACGGTAATCGCTACCTTTGGTTGGCTTCAGAAACTTGGTTAGGAGGCTTCTGTTATGCCGTTTGGCTCCAGGTTGACCCTAGAAAGGAGATATCATTATTCCCACTTTAGAGATCAGGAAACTGAGGCTCACAAATTCCAGGCCAAAGTTAGCCCCGCTCCTCTCTCCTCCACCTGCCCTGCACGCGGTGGAGACACGCCGCCGTCCCCTCTATGGGAGCTACGACATCTCTCCTTTCTTCCTCTGAAGTTGCTGTGGCCTTTACGGAGGTGTCACCTCTGGGTGCAAGAAGTGGCAGTCGCTCATGAAGTCCTCCGGCTGCAGTTTCTTTCCTGGGTGAGTTGACTCTTTGCAAGGCACAGAAATCAACCCCAGCTCGAGTCAGCAGAAAACCAACACCAAAGACGGGACAGATCCAGAGATGAGATGAGATGTCAGTGCTGGCTCCGCCCGCCCCTCCCCTGGCCCCGGTGCCCTGGCGGGGCCAGGCTTTCCCTGATCTTTCCAGAAAAATCCCTGGGAGGTCTTGTTGGTCCTCCTGAGTTACGTGTCCACATCCAGGACAATCACGGTGGCCGGGCCTGGCTCAGAAGCCCACCTTGTCATGGAGGAATGACTCATCCTCGCCTGAACCTCCTTGACCCTAACAGTGTATGGACGTGTAAGAGTCAAGGAGGTGCCCCCTGCTCCGCTGGGTGACCCTGTGCGTCCCGAACTTGGTTCCAAGCTGTTCACTTGGTTCACTTGGGTTACATCCCCTGCAATGCTAGTACCCAAGCCACCACAGTTCTGCGCTCTCTCTCTCTCTCTCTCTCATATATCATTTCCAACATACATGAAAATAAATACATGGCTATGAAAAAAAATCCGCACTCATCTTTTTGCCTAAATGATTTTCGTTCCACCAGTGGCTCCGACATACTGTAGGAATCAAGTTAGCCTAGGATACACGGCCAGCAAAGTTACACAGTTGACACCAGGGCATGGCGCAGGTGGCAGAGATGGGACCAGAAGCCTGATCCGGGCTTCCACCAGCTTACTTTTAATTCCCCAAAGCAACTTGGTGTGGCAGCTCTGTGTCCTTGGGCAGGCTGTTGGCTTCCGTCCACCGGCGTTCCCTCCTGTAAGATGAGGGCAACAGTCACATCTCCTTCACAGATTTGATCTGAGGATTGACGAATTCCCATTTATGATCCACTGTGACAACACCTGGTACCCGAGAAGCGTCAGATGTATTTGTTTGATGAATGGGACGTGACTCGTCACAGGAAATCTTGAGTTTGTAGTCCACACTTCACATTCCCAGGGGGAGGAATTTGGACTGTTCCTGTTTGGATCAGATGCCCATGCGTGGGCCCACAAACTGCAACCAGGGGCTGGGGTCTCATGATTGAAAAATGGTTCTGCCTATTGCAGGCTGGTGCTGGGGTCCGGGTGGGCCCAGGGAAGGGAGGAAAAAGCAAGAGAAGGTGGAAGTTGTCACCCATCAGGCTTGTGCAGAGGACCATTCTGGTGATCACTGGGACCATCATCCACCCTCATGATTTTTAAGCTTGAATTCATGGAGACTGAAGGCAACTGGGAACCAATTATCAAGGACCAACGTGTCTCACTCTTCTCCTCTTGGGAAGGAGGATGGATGGAGAGGTGGGGCGGAGCCAGCTCTGTCCAATGGGAAGACCTGAAGGAGGAGAGGAAAGAGTCTTCTCCTCAAGTCTCTTTCACCAAGATGAAGTCTGTACTGAGGAGGGGCAGGAGGGGGAACCCTAGGGCTTTGCTGGGGGTTTGGGACCTGGGGAATCTGGGGACTCCAAGATGTCATGGGCATGGAATGGGGGGTGTGAAGAGAGTCTGGCTCTGGAGGTGAGCTGTGCTCCCAGGATCCAGGAAGTCCTCCAGGGGACTCCACTGGTCCCTGTCCCCTCTTCTGGGAACCAGTTTGAAGGACGACTCTGCTGTGCTTCTTGCTGTAGACAAGAGCAGAGTCCGTACTCAGCCTGGCTACTCGGCTGTGTTTGTTATAAAGCACACGCTCTGCTCTCCACGCACACTGTGCGCACCTGGAACATGGATGTGGTTCAAGGGACAATGATTTTCTCCTTCACTGTTACTATTTAGCGCCCAGGTCGGGAGCAGCCAACGTCAACTGGGTGATTCACAGTAAAACGAGTCACTACTTTGCGACCACATCACTTGTTCATGAACCTCATTTTGGCTACTAGGCTTTAAAAGTCCATAGGTAAAACAATTAGGGAGCTATCACTTGAGACCAAATTGACACACGTGGGAATTTCGGGGACGCTTTCCTAGTTCCTATTAATCTTGTAAACGTCTCAGCAGCCCAGACAGTCTGTCAAGTTAAAAAACACCAAAAGCATCTGGGAATATTCTAAGGGGCTTCGTTTCAAGGAACTCTGAGAAAAATGGTTTTTCTTCAAAAGAAAAATGTTCCCTACTGGGCCTGCTATGTGAGTTTATAAGCCTGCCTGCCCACAGGGAGGCCTTTTGCATAGCGGGAACATTTTGGCCATGCCCTGAGACCCGCCAAGACAGCACTGCCTTTTCCAGTGTGTTCCCCTCTCCAGAGACCACACTGCTCAGAACCGCGGCTTTTGATTCAAGCACCAACCCTGAGTGCAGCCATGTCCCATTCACGAAGACCCGCCTTGTTCCGAGGAGGAGTAATCTCTGGTGGGAGCTGGGTTGAATTTTTCTTCACATTAGCAAACTTTCTCTTCCTTAACCTGCCTCTGAATCCATGGTTCTCAAGGATGGCGGTGGGGGGCCGGGGCTGCCCTCCAGGGGATGCTTGGCAACGTCTAGAGACAGTTTTTGGTTGTCACGATGGAGAGGGGCCCTGCTGTCATCTAGAGAGCAGAGGCTGGGGAAGCTGCCAAGTGTGGAGCACAGGACAGTTCCCCACAGCAAAGGATGTCCCAGCCCCCCAAATCAGAGACTGTCCAGGTGGAACAAACCTTCCCCGAATCAACAGCAATGTCAGCAAAATGCTGCAAAGTTTGAGCCGCGGACAAGTGGAACGTTGAAACGCTCCCTTCCGACTCTAAATGCCCGTAGGAACCTGGGTGACCGACTTGGGAGGTACCAGGGATAGAAATGTATGGTTTTTCTGACATTCCTGCAGAAGATTTTTTTTTTTTTTTAACTAGTTTATCCTGGATTAGCCTGGTTTGATTTACCTTTGGGCTTGAAAGAAGCTAGCGCATTTCTTAAGAAAATGTTGTTTATAATAGCATCTTCCTGCTCATTAATTCTGGCCTCTCCTCCATGAGTTTCCCTGTAAGTAGGATTTCTTCATCTTCTCCTGGACACACAGGACACCTGCCAAGAGAGGAAAGGCTAAGAGGAATCATTGTGATTCGGAGCTACCCAGTTTCAAACTCCTTTGAGTCCAGGGCCAGCCTTGGCTAAAACACTGTCCCCTGAACAAATGCTGTTTAAAAGTCTGAGGCAGCTGCCTGGGAGCGAAGTCCAAGATGGCAGGAAGGACAATGGAGTCCTGCTGGCTTCCCGCCCGCTGTGTTTTGATCAGCCAAAGCCTTGATTCTCCGACCCTTCTGTGTGGAGCCAGATGAAAGCCAGTGTCGGCAAGCATCCTGTTTGTGACGAAGGGCTGTTTACTCACAGAATAGCAAGATGGAGAGCCTCGTCCAGGCCTCCAGTGAAAGGCCAGATCTGGACTCGCTCACGGGGAGAGTGGACCGTGCCAACACCGTGTCTGCAAGGACCCGTCCCAGTGAGTCGACGTTGGTTAGCACTGGGTCCCACCGAGGGGCAAGCCTGTGTCCTTGGGTGAGCGTCATTGACAAGGGCTCAGGGCCAAGAGGGGAGGCCAGAGAAGGAGAGGCCCGAGGTGTGCAGGTGGCTGCGTGGGTTGGAATGGCCACTTGGCCAGCCTCCCATTGGAGCTATCGGGGGGAGGCCGAGCTCAACCCCCTGGGATCTGAGTCCCTTCATTGGGAGTTTGCCTACGTCTCTAACGGTCCACCTGCCTGAACCGGGCTCCTGATCTGGGGGATCCTGGAAAGCTTAATTATGCTTCTGCTGGCTGTTGGGATCGTGGACACGTTTCATCCTGAAGGAAGAGGCAACACCCAATCCCTGACCCGGGCAGCACGATGGACGTGACAGCCTCACCTTCTCACAGTGCCCGGGAGCCCAGGGCTGCCCTCCTCAGGGGCACAAAGAGTCATCCACAGCTCCTCTGCTGAATGTGATGCTGGCCCAGGACGGGAGGGCCTCCAGGGGTTCTTACAGCTCTCCCACCACAGGGCAGCCCCCGCCCTGTCTGGGAAGCCGGCCCCTGCCCACGTGCCCAACAGAGGGCAGCAGGAACCTCCCTCCCCGGGGCCTGGAGTGAAGTCCCCTCTCGCGCCCACTGCCACTCACTTCATTGGGGGGTTTCAAAGCAGCTCTAACCATTTCCCCCCAACACTGAAGCATCAAAGAAGTCAGCCCATCTTCTCCCTACCAGCCATGCACACTGTTCACGGGCCTTCCAGGTTTCATCTGCACAAATAAATATTCTTATGTAGCTGTAAACGGATCACATGTATCTCATTCTGCCTCATATATCCTGTGTATGCTTCCAAATTTCTACCCAAGGCCTTTTTAAATTTTTTTAAAATTTTTTTATTTTTTTCAATTGCCTACTACACCATTGAGTTCATTACACTGAAATTCACATCACTTTACCTGGATGATCGAACATATCTTTTGCCTTATATTCTTGTTATTACAAGGAGGTAATAAACATGTATATACAACAAGCTCTTTCTGTTTTTCTTTTGCTTTTGAATTATTTTCCTGGGATAAGTTCCCAAGGAGTGGGATTACTAGGTCAAAGGGGATGAACATTTTTATGGCTCTTGATATATACGACCAAATTATTTTCCAAAAAGGTCGTATCGATTTTCATGGCCATAAGAGATGTGTGAGTATGTTCTGGGGGTCGGGGGATGGGGGAAAGACTTAAAATCGTGAAAGCAGAGTATATCGGATTTTTTCCCCTCTCTTGCCCGTAATGGATTTTAAATGTGCTGCAGCAACCGTTTGGGTATGCTGCCCGTGGTTTTCATGGAAAGTGCTATTTTAACGTCTCTAACGCTCTCAATGGCAATTTCTTGACATTCCTGTAGACCATTGTTAGAAGATGTGAACCAAGGCACTAGTCGCAATATTGGCATCAGGGTCGATTGGGTTTGGTGACTGGTAAGGTGTGGGTCAGCCGAAGCTCCAGACAAGACAGACTCAGGTTTCTGGCAAGGATGTTGGATGGCCGAGGCTTGAGGAAGTTGGGGGCAGGAGGAGAAATGACTGGGGGAGACGCATGTCACCGTGGGAGTGGAAGCTGTCGTCCTAGGAAAGAGGAAAAGTTTGAAAGGACACAGATTCAGATCCCAAGTCCACCACTCAGAAGCTGTGTGGAATCAGCGCCTTGTTTCACACCTGGGAGTCCTCCTTTCCTTATCTGAACGGGATGAGCGTGTGTCCCTCGAAGAGACAAGATGAGCCATGCGGGACACCGGTGGAATTAAGAGACGCCACTAAACCACAATGTGTTTGACTACAGACGCATTTTCCAGATGTGAAGAAGCAAGTGCATGCTGGGAGAAGGGAGTGTTTTAAGATATGTGCTCTGATTTCCTGCTGGGGTAGAAACCCTGCCTCCCTCGTGGGTTCATCTACTGCAGGTACATTAGGCATACACAGGCCAGGTGGTAATTTTTCTTAATGGAGCTTCCTTTTCAAGGTCTGAAGAAGACCTCATGGCCTAGACCCATTTGTCAATTCTGCCCTCTGTCTGTCCATTGGATTATTAGAATCTCGAATATTGGAAGCTTGATTAGCTACCTCCTCTGGGGTAGGGAGGTCAGATAAGCTGGGGTTCAAGTCATGGCTCTGCCACATGTTTAGTTATTTAGCTTCTCCTAGTCTCTGATTCCTCGTCTGAAAAATGGGGAAAATACAGTACCTTCCTCAGCGGGTTGTGGTAAGAAGAAAATGTCATATCATACACAGAGCACACACCACGGTGTCCGACCTGTTAGTATTCGTATAGCTAGGAAACCTCTAGTTCTTAACAGGACTATTGTTATTTCCATTAGGGGGAAAGACCAGGGATTGCTAAGCGTTCAGATGTGCTTCTCTCCAGTCTTTTTGAAGTTAATTCACCTTCTGTTTACATCTGAATTAAGCTAAGGCTGAGATCACTTGGCATTCGAGGAATCCACTTCCACGTCAAAAGTAGCATCCACGGGTGTGTATTTTCATTTGCGATGACTGGTTTAGGATGAGAACGGTTCCCTCGGCTTTTCAACTTCCTGCTTGCTAAACTGGCACAGACTTCGGAGGAAAGGATTAGGGCCGCCGTCTGGAGCGTTTGCGTCTCTGCTTCTTAATACCTAGAATCAGGTCTTAATATCAGCACCAGGTTTATGCAGCTGCTAATTGTATTTAGAAGGACCACCCTGGTGGGATTTTCCCCCATATGTTTCCACCTGCTTTGCTACACCTGCCTGACCACCTCCTCCTGGCAGAGCCAGGACCGGCAGGTGGAGGGAGGATGGAAATCCACTGGAATGTCGGTTTTACTGAGAAAACTGTATGGGACTTAGGAAGAGCTGCCATAAAATGTTTTGGATTTCTTCCCTGCCACCAATTTTCCAACTTGGATTTTCCCAATCTCTTACCCCAAATCCCAACAAGAACAGATTTAATGATCCTACTCACTTAAAATTTCAGAGCAGAATTGTCTTTTGGACCTGGGGGAAAGTCCACACCACCCATTTTTCCTTTTCGCCGACACCGATGTTGGGGGCGTCCACGGGGGGCGGGGTGTCCACTGACTGGGGGCAGCTGTCGCAAAATTATTAGCCAAACTCCTAATTAATCCCTCGGAATCTCAGGCATCTTTTCTTCTGTCCTTGGCCCAAAGGAAGGTGTGGTAACAACTCCTTGGCCCCAGTTTCCAAGAGCACCTCGCACCTCTGCCCGCGCTGCTATAATTTTTATCAGGATGGACCCTGTTCCCTTTGATCTCCTTTGGTTCTTAAATCCTGCAGTTGTGTGTCCGAACATCAATGGAAATGGGGTTTCAAGTTTCCTCTTTCATTATCTTACTCAAAGATTAAAAAAAAAAAAAAAAAAAAAAAAAAAAAGCTAAAAAAGGAAGAAAAAAAGTCCTCAGCTTTGTAGACAAGGCACTATTTTTATATTAATTTCTTTATCTGATTTTGCCAGATCAATGAGTTGTTTGGAAATTTGTGACCAGTCATGCCTCCCCATTTTAAAGACAACTTTTCTTAAAAACAAACAAACAAACAAACAAACGAACAAAACTAAGACCATTCCCTCTCCCCCTACCATGTTGGGGGTGAGAGGTGGCATCTGTGTGTTTTCAAGCTGTGGTGGGGGGCAGGTCTCAGGCTCCAGCTCAAAGATGAGACTCAACCCTTCCAAGGAACTACCCTATTTTTCAAAAGGAACTCTCTGTTCTTGGCAGTGTGAGGAAAATAGACTTCTAGATTAGAATAATTAAACATCTGACCCACGACTCTCCGAATGCCTGTGGCTTCTTGGGCTTTGATGTGGGCAGCTTACTGTAGAACGGAAAAGTACAGCTTCTTCTCAAGGCCTCAGCCTCACAGAACAAGGGAGGCCAACAATGAAGAACTCCAGGGTCTCTGGCTAGAAAACAGACAGGACCCCAGCCAGGATCTATGGGCAGGGGGAATGTGAGCAAGCATGAATCTTGCTGACCTAACTCCTTCACTTAGCCAACACATGGATTGCACGGTCTGACTTCCACCAACATCTGCAGTCTTATCTTGAACCACCTCCAGCCTTATGCTGTCTACCCCGTCATGGGCCTTTTCCAAGTTTTTGTCCTTCTTTAGGGCCATTCTCTCTGCCTAGAATGCTTCCACCTCTTCTCTGTATGTTTAACTCATAATCATTCTTCAGCTTGCTATTCAACTGTGTGTTAGTTAGAAGAGGACGAGCTAAGCTGCAGTAACAAAATAGCCTTTGAAATCTCAATGGCTTAACACAGTAAATCCCTTTCTGCTAATAATAAAGTTTGATGTGTCTCTGTAAGTTCTCCCTGGTGGCTCCTTGAAACAGTCACTCAGGGATCCAGGATCTTCCCATTGCAACATAGCTCTGCTGTGTTGGAAGTGGGGAAGTCAGAGTTTAGAAGATTGCACAGGAGATATTTGCTGGTCAGGCCTAGAAATAGCTTGCTGCATTTCTGCCATTGTTCCACTGGCTTAAGCTGAACTTGAAATCTCTGCAGCTTGACACAGTGTCCAAATGACTGTGATACTCTGAACTTGTGTTTGGGATGAAGTCAGGCAGAGCCTGGGACCCCACTGCTGCCAGGGCCTCTGCCTCAGGAAGCTTGATGTCCACGCTGGAAGCCGCATGCTTACACAGCCATCCTGAACTTGGTGGATTCTGTTCCATGCCCCTATCAGGTCAGACTTCGAGCCCTGACCCATGAAGGTACTTCTGATTGGCTGAGCCTAGGTCACATGACTTTGCTGCAGCAGCAAAGCAGTATGGGAAAGTATGTTTCTGGCTTCTGCCTTAGGAACATGAAGTCCACTGAAGGGGGAAATAACCCAAATATAGGGAATGTTTTCAAAGACGGTGGGTGGCTAAATAGAAAGGCTACTGTCCACACGGGAAGCTTCAGGTCTGACTGGAGCCTCGCTGGGGTTTGGGATGATGTCAAGGGGACACGGAGGGGACTGAACAGAGACTCAGGAGCAACACCAAGTGCACGAAAGGCATGCTGTTATTTGTTGTTCTTCTTTTCAAAGTTTGATGAAAACCATAAGATTATAGAGCTGAAGATGATAAAAATACACTTTTTCTTTTGGCTAGGCTCTAAATATACATTTTTTTTCAACTCTTCACATGGTTTTCTACAAGTTTGCTTTGTTTTCCTCTTGAACTTATTTAAAAAAATCAGACAGCAATAGAAACCCAGAGCAGCAGATGGTGGGGTGGGGAGCTTGGGGCAGCTCTGGCCCACCCCCTGCTGTCCAGGCGTGGAGCCCAGCTGCTTCTGCCAGGACTCGGGGCCTCTATTTCCATCAGGCAAGACAATAGTCTGCACAGGGCCCCTTGGTCATTGGTGGGGTGCTGTGAGCTGGGAACCCAGCAGCACAAAGCTTCCCCTTCTTCCCGCCTGGCAGGATGTACTTTCAGGAATGCCATGAATGCCGGCTGCTGTCACCAGGGCATCTTCCAACCATGCTCAGAAAGTGGGTGGTGGGGGCAGTACAGCACCACACTGAGGAAGCCGGGGCATCGCTGCCGACCTGCACAAGACAGAGGGTGTTGCTGAGCCATCTCTGTTAGCAGCCAGAGCCGGGGTTAAGTGAGGGGAGGAAGTCATAAAGACCTCAGTCCTGAACCTGGCAACAGGCTGTTGTATCAAAGTTATCCTTCCGATGACATCCATGGGAGAGGCAAGAGGCTGGCTGAACCACAGTTAAAGCAAAATGGCGGAGACGGAGAATGATGGAGGAAATATGGGTCTTGATTCCCTGAGATACTCCTGCAAACCTGGAAGCGATTCAGAAGAGCCTTACCATGAGATGGTCACAGATATCTTGGAGGAATGGAACAAAATGTTGTTTACTTTTCCCACCCCCTCTGACCCTGTCTTTCCTAATGCTCCTTGGAGAGATGCCTAGATGTTTCTCCTCTCTATTTTCCTCCTATATCAGTCAGGACAGGCTAACTATGGTTGCAGTAACAAATACCCCCTCAAATCTCAGTCGCTTAAAATAACAAATGTTTGTTTCTTATTTACGCTACATATCCATCATGGGACAGACTAAAATAGCTGCCACAATTAGGAATGTTACCATGGAAGAGTCCATAAAGGAATTCCATAAAGGATTCCATAAAGGAATCTAAGGGCTGGATCTTTTTGGTTTTAGGCAGATTTCATATCTCAAAACTTACACAGCACTGGAAGAGGATATCTTTGGTTTTTCAGAGTGAAGCATCTCCGAACTAGACATGGCTTATGTTCTCACCAAGTGTTCTTCCTCCTTCCTCATGGAAAAACTGCATTTTCAAGAAGTGTCTCCCTTCTCCCATGCCCTTCTTACACTTGTGACGATCCTCCTATTGAGTAGGGGGCCCGCGTCTCCTCCTTTAAACCTGGGAAGATCTTTGTTCCCTGCTATGTGACTGCTGAGGTCTAGGTATGTAAACACCATGGATTCCCACCTTGCTGTCTGGGAATGCTTACTTGTTAGGCTCTTGGAGTCCAACCACCAGGTCATGAGGAGGCCTAAACTGGCCCACAGAGAGAGAGGCCGTGTGTAGACCAATAGCTGACAGCTGGGAGAGCTATCTGATGTGTGGGTGACAGTAACTTTAAATGGTTTCAGCCCCAGGTGGCCAAGGCAATCCTGACCTCCAAGTCTTCCCACCTGAGACATCGGGTACCATGGAACAGAGACCAGCTATTTCTGTGTCTGAATTGCTTCCCAGGGACTGTCAGGATACTATTGCGGGTTTTTCAATGGTGTGTTTGGGGGTGGTTTTGGTGTGACAATAGAAACTGTGACCCCTGTGTGTTAACCTGGGGATTGAACCATGCTGGTGTATGGCATCCAAGAGCAAGGGACAGAAGGACAGAAGGCAGTGACAGTCAGATGGAACTGTGAACAAAAGGGAAAGTCCCCTCTGCAGGAGACTGGAGGCAAGAGAACTCTGAAGATTAAACAGTAAGAGACTAAGACAGAGAGACGTTCCCTCTTAAAGTCTTCTACCAGGCCATCTGTAACATCTGTGGGCTCAGTACAAGAGCACAAAGCGAGGACATATACAATAATTAAAGGGAAGAAAGGAAGCCAACAAATGACTAAGTACGTTCCTCTTCCTATCATGGCATATGTAGGTCCAGAACAACATGGAAGGCCAGTTCTTACACTCTTTGGAATTCCTTGTTGGAAGGTGGGGACATACAGCCAACAGATCCAGGCCCCTCCCTGCCCACCCTCAGTTTTGTCTCAATGTCCTCCCTCATTTGTGAAATGAAGGCCCACTGCCATCTTTTACTTTGGGTTAGTACTTGGGTTTTATCCAGTTGTCTGTCGCGGTGACCGATGCACGTAGCAACTGTCCTGTGGCTTAGACAGTTAACCTTCAGCGTCGGGGGACTGTGTGCCCACAATGTGTTCACTCCTCACCCTGCTATCTACTTCTACGCATGTGATGAAGATTAAAAGTGATAACCATGTGCTGGCATGTAGTAATTACTCAATAAACGGGAATAGTAATAATAGTATTTTGACTTCAAATATTTCAAGTGCTATCATGTGAAAGAAGACTTTGATCCATTTTGTATAGCTGTGGGGCATATAATTAAGACCAGAGGTTGGAAGTTACTGGAAAATAGATTTTTGGTTCAACTTAGAAAGACTGTTTTATAAAAAGAACACTCTGAAAATAGATTGAAATCCTTCGGGAAGATAAATGTCATAGAGGAGTTTCACATGTCAGATGGGAGCTGGATTAGGTGATCTTAGAAGTTTGCTTCTAATTCTGAATCTGTGGGAAGTCATTTTTTACTTTGGGTTGGTACCTGAGCTTCATCCAGTTGTCTTCCCAGGTGATGCATGTATCAACTGTCCTGTAGCGTAGATGGTTGATCTTTAGGGTTCGGGGATCATGTGCCCACAATTCATTATTTCACACCATGCATCTAGGTAGAAGCCCCGTAAAGCTATTTGGAAGAATCAACTTAGCATCACAGGTACTTAGAATAGCTGGGATAGTTGTAATAGAAGTTACTGAAGCTCAACTAGCTTAACCAAACCTGGGGAATAATATGAAATCCAAAGAAGAGTTGACCTCCAAGTGGCAAAAGGGGCAGGGAAGCGGATGGGGCTCAGGGTCACTGGACATTGGGAGCTAAAACATCAAGGAGGCATCTCTGCTCTGAAGCTTGGGCCTGGGCTGCCTCTTTCCTTCCTCCCCACACTGGATTGCAGCCAGGCTACCCCATTTCATGGATTGATAGCACACAGCTCCAGCTCCCAGATAGCCTGGCTCTCTTTTTCAGTCCCATCCTGCATTTCTCAGGGACGGACTGTGATTGGCTCTGCCTGGGCCAGGGGCCTGCCTTTAGCCAATCAAATGTGGCCAGGAAGGCAACAGGGTTATGGTATACAACATGGCTGCTTCTGATGGGGAGCTGGGTGAGGGGCCATGTCTGGCTTGTGGCGCTGTTGGTGGGGACTGGTAGAACGTGTTCCTTGGCCACCCCTTGCCGGGGAACTCTTTGTTTGAAGGGAAATAGTCTTCTAAACAGGCTTTCTAAGATGAAAGCTGCTCCTGAAACATCTTGAACCACTTAATTACGGCTCTGACAGGCCCTTCAGAGTAAGCTGGTGTCCACCAGTCAGGCAGAGTCGGGTGGACTAGATGGTCCCATCATCCCACCAAGCAGCTGAAAGGCCGGGCTGTCACCCAGACGCGTGGGTTGAGGGGCTTGTGGCCAAGGCCTTGGGAGGGGGCCAGATGGCTACAAGTTATCTAGGAGGCTTCTGCTTGTTCCTGAGTCAGGGTTCAGTCTTCGATCTTCCTTACAAAGCTGGGCTTTATTCTCGTGGAAAAGTTTAAATCCTTTTTCTTCACTCCGAAGTTTTGAAGTTCTTGGAAAGTCTTTGGAAGGAAGTTTTGGGTGAGATCAGGCCTCAGCCAGGCTTACCCCGGTGTGGGTTGTGTTCCTAGTCTGTAGCCAGTGCCTTGGGATCTGTTTGGGAGGCTCTTCACAAAAAATAAAATAAAATAAAAATAATTAGACATGTAATGTATATGCTCACATTATGTATATGTATAAACGCACATCTATACTCATGTATTCACAAATGTGTGTAAATACACATATGCATAGATGTACACACCATGTATTTTTTAATCATAAAGATCTTTTTGAGATCATGATATCCTTTCATATTTCCATTGCCCCTCACTCCCCACCCCAAGGTTTACAGTCCTCACATTGCCAGATGCGAGGAATCTGATTTACACCGTGGGTGACGGCAAAGTCAGGGCCTGAGCAAGTCTCGGTGTGTGTGTGTGTGTGTGTGTAAGGGGGTGGGAGTGTCATTCTGGTCATTTCCAGGCCACAGTGTGTTTTCATAGTGTGGCATGGCCAGTGGCCATTTCCCCTGGCTTGTGGGGGACGTGGGCTGGAAGGGGAACACAGGACCAGGCCCTGGGCCTACCCAGCCTCCAGGGGTGATGAAGGAAGTGGAGAGGCACAGGTAAGTCCAGGCTTACCCGGCGCCTGGGTAAGTCCCACTTCTGCATGCCGTTTCTGGGCGGGTGGCATCTTCCCCAACACTTCCTCTGGGAAGACCACCCTCCCAGGTATTCAGTGTGTTTACCCCGGCAGGGGACTCTCCCTGGTTCTGAGGGGCTGGAAATTTATACAAACTAGAGAGGGGATCTTCTTGAAGAATTCAAACTATGAACACAACATTAGTTATGAAACTGAATATTTATAAGGAATGATTAATCACAAAATACAAACTTTAAAAAGCTGGCAAATAATACAAGTTTTTAAATTAAGAATTACCGGACTCATTTCTGCTTATTTTCCCCACATAGTTTGACTGCATATTCTGATGTGTCTTCATAAGACAGAGATTGGTTTTTTTTTTAATTAATTTTTTTTTTTTTTGAGGAGATAGGTTCTCTGTGCTGCCCAAGCAGGCCTTGGCTCTCCTGCCTCTGTCCCCCACGTAGCTGAGGATTCAGGCATGTGCCACTGTGCTGGACTAGACAATGATTTTGCGATGTCATTTTCTGTAGGGAGAATAGTTTACTCTTTCCCTTAAGCAGGTTGATCACAATGTGATTTTTAAATGTTGGAATACATCTTCACATACATATTTACCTGTTATTTCTGATGCTGTTACTGGTTTATACCCTACAAGCCCAGGGTTCTGATATATTGACATGATTCACATCAAAAATAAAATAGCTGCACGTGCATTTATAATTGTATAGGATGCAGCATAGAGTCTTTCCTATTAGAAGGAGAAAGGATTTCTGTTTCAACTAGGCATTGATGAGAATTTGATCCTTCACCTAAATTCAACATGACAGATAATTGGAAGAACTTTTCATAGATTAGCTTCTGGTTCCATACCTTTCATATCTTGTTTCTTCTCTACTTCCTGCAGTGTCTGGGGCTGAGTACTATAAGGTATGTTCACCTTGTCTCTCATCTCTGCTCAAATATTGTAGTGATGGGTTGATCGGCACACAGGCATTGGGATTATTCCAGGAGTTCACGGTTGTAGTGTTACAGCAAATGTGGACTTAACCATATGTGGCAGTGGTTGCAAACTCATAAATACATCCCATGGAGCTGGAACCAAATCCATCCCCAGCTCAAATTCTTGGCCAGATCCCCAGAATGCTAAGGTCATGCCAATGCCCGTGGCCATGTATGTAACAGAGGATGAGTCAGAGTGGAAAGAGGTGATGGTCTTCCGATCACTATTCAAACCTCTTCCTTCTCAGTGTTATGACATGTTCAGTCACGTGACCACAGTGCTTACCCAGCTTTCCTAAGCTGGATTAGTTTTGCACTAAAGCTGCCTCTGGCCCTGTCCTCGCCCTTCACATTGCAAATACGTTTGCCATCTCTCTCGGGACAGGGCCTATGCCTGCCCACCCATGGGTCTACCAGTGTGTGCTGGTAATATTTAACAATGGGCTTTCCAACAAAGAAAACTTAAATAACAAAAAAAGGTGCAGATACAAGGGGTGGGTAGCACGCAGTTTACAAATCAAATATAAATTCTGCCAGTGGATTTTCACTGATTTTTTTTCAGACTCTTGTATCGGTAGTCAACCTATAATCGCACCCAAAGGCAGTGCAGTTCTGATATGAATGCTGACTGATATTTCACTTGTGTAATAAGATGAAAACGAAACAATGAAGATGTCCTTAGGAAGGCCAATCACTTGGCAAGGACATCATGAGTGACCTCTTTGCTGAATTGGATAATGGTCCTTGAAAGCTAGAAGGTGATCTCTTCCCTTTTTTTCTGATATTCTATCCACAATGTAATACAAGTGAAACTCTTTTAATGTTAACCTGCATTATGAACATTTTCTTCATCACTTTCATAAGCCTAGAGGTCAAGAGAATGATCAGTTGCACCTTGATCTATGGCATCTGCCAGTTTCTGTGGTGTAAATACTCTCAAGATGGTGGATCCTAAGCCACCACTGCTACATCCCCGAGTGGGGAGTAGGAAGCCACGGGCAGCAGCACCCCATTATTTGGCTATTTCCGCCACACATATGGTCTAGAGGAACATAACCTTGAGAGCACAGATAGCAGTCGAAAGTGGGAAAATAATCAGGAGTGATGGATTTTGAGTTTCTATTGCCTTTGTTTTCAAGGTAACTTATTTAATCATAAGCTTCTGTAATTTAATTTTAAATAATGGCTTTGTTTCACAGACTTTTGAAAAGATGGCTTTGGTTTGCAAACTTTCTGAAAACTAACCAGCTGGAGTTGTAAGCTGGTAGTGGCCAGCTCTAGCACATCATGGGGGTGACCCGGCACAGAGGAGGTGGTGAAGGCACGTCCGTTTAACGAATGGATGTCCTCGGCCTTTTCTCTGACTCTGAGGGCCTGGACCGGTCTCTGACCCTCCTCTTTCTCTGCATCGAATGCAAGAGGCTATTAATGCTTACTTCATAGAGGTGCTGGGAGAGTTAATTAAGGTTTGCTAAGTACTTTGAAATCCGCGGATGAAAGGCCCAGTGGGGGAGAACTTTATTATTATTCTCAAGCATCATCTTAAGAAGTGTATGGTGATGATACCCACCTGGCACTTTTCATCTTCAAAGCATTCTCCAGACATTAGCCAATTAGACGTCACAGTTCCTGCCTGGTCAGTGGGTGTCCTCCAGGAAGGGAACCGTACAGTGAGTGGGTGACTGCTTCCCCCTCGGTCACCAGGGAGTGCTGGTCAGAGCCAGGATGCCAGCTCCTCCGGCTGCAGCCTTCCATTTGGGGAAGGCTGACCTTTGTAGCCCTCGGCGCCTCTGCTGCAAGATGGCGGGGAGGCCGCCCCAGGACTTGGAAACCAGGTCACTTCTTTTGTGGCTGGGGTGACACTACCCTTTGAATGTCATAAGTTCTAAGGTATCATTTTTCTCACATTTGAAAAAAAAAAAATGTGAATCTCTGAGACCAGTGTGCATCTTCCAGCCAGCGAAGGATCATGGCTCAACCAGGAGGTTTTCCTTCTCCCTGACACGTATGACAATTGTGTCACTGCGGTCACAGGCCTACAATGGCTGACATGTGGTAAGACCACTCCTTCCAGCTTTCTGGTTTACTTCCTGCTATGTGGTAAGAGGAACCTCTCTCCCTCCTGCTCTCATCCTAACAGCAGCACACGGTCACGACATTACGTGGGGAACACAGATAATTAAAGTGAAGACGAGGAGACAATAATCCTCAGACTCATGACTGGGAGATGGGTGATGACCTCACATTACTGTGGTTTCCTCCCAGGATTTTCTTTTTATGAGGAACATTTCCCTTCTTTGATGATAAAAGTAACTTATACCTTCTATGGGAAAAATCTGAAGATACAGAAACTGGTATAGCATGAAGTACCAATCCCTGATAATCCCATTGCCCAGCGGCCACATTAAATTTGAAATGATTATTTTATTTCTATATTACATAAGCGGGCCCTGTTAATTATAAACCAAAGATGAAAAAGAAGAAGTTAACTTTTGCATGATTTTTTTCCTATCGCTTTCCTATGTTTGTCTTTTCTTCTATCTACGTTTATACTTACTGCTATATGTACACATAAAATGGGAAACATCAAATGAGAATAGTTTTCTCTGAATTTTGATCTGATTTATATGCTATTTAGCATTATCTGCCAGGGCTAGTCATGTAGGTGTGTATACACATATATACATATATATGCAGGTACCTATCGCTGCTTCATGTATTTTATTATGAAGTTTATGCCTATGTTAATTTGCTGGGGTTGCACAGCTCTGGAGGCTGGAAAACTGATATCCAAATGATCTCTTCGTATAAGAATACCAGTCATGCTGAATTCGGGTCAACCCTCCTCACCTCGTTTTAACTTAATCACCTCTGTGAAGATTCTGTGTCCAAATACGGTCATATTCTGCGATACTAGGGGTTCAACATATAAATTTGCAGTGATGGGGACCCAGTGCAGCGTTTGTGTCCACTGAAAGACGCGGACGAGTATTCATGGCATCTTATTTGTATTCACCAAAATGGGAGGTAACACAGTGCCCACGCACAGTAGGAAGAAGGAGAAAACCTGGTACATTCACATGATGGACTACACAGCAAAAACAAAAACCCAGCCCTGCTCTGCAGGACATGGGCAACTCACAGACACACAGCTGAGTGAAAGAAGCCACTTGATTCCACCGCGAGGAAACCCAGGAAAGGCAACAGCAGTGCATGTTGAGGGCGGTCAGAAAGTGCTTCCCTCTGAAGTGAGTGTGTGGACAGGGCCTTACATAGGATTTTCCACATGCAAAAAGTCCTTGCACTGTGAATTTAAGATTCGTGGACTTTATGTAAGGCATATCTCAGTTTTTTAAAAAAGGAACTGGCACCGATTTCCCGTTATCACTAAGTGTTTTCCTGAAACGTGCTGTTGAGTGGCTCTAAAATGTCTCATTTTCATAAAATGGCGAGTGATTGCTGACCACTTGCCACATGCAGGGATGAGCCCAAGAACTACCTGTACTAACCAAATTAATCTTCACAAAAATCCTAAGAGGTAGCTTGCCAATGCCATACCCATTTTACAGATGAGCGAAACAAAACACGAAAAGCTAACTTCCTCAGATCAGCATCACAAATGAGTGGTGAAGTCAGGATTTGAGTGAACCCCACCATCTGATTAGGAGGCCACACTCCCAACCACTCCGCCATCTTGCCTTTCTGGTCAGGTACTGTGATGGCTTCATGCAAACAATCCAGTGGGATTTACCGTTTCTCTGTTGGGCATGTAGGTCAGTACCTTTTTTTCCTGTTATAAATACAGCAGCAACAATCTTAAATGAACATCTTTTTCTGCACCCTGATTCCTTCCATAGCAGAGTCCCAGATTCTAATCTCTGAACTTCTGATCTGTATTGCTAAATCATTCTTCTGATAGATTAAACTGGTTTGTATACCTGCAATTTACTGCTTATTTCCATGTCTCAGTAACATGCATCACTTCTTTTAGGCCATTCATAAAGGTCCTGGTCATCTTGTGAACTTCCTAACATTTTACCCCTGAGTCAAACATTCCTAACCCACCCCAGCTCTGGCAAAGCTGTGGGACCCTCCTGCCAGGGGCCAGCCTGCCATTTGGCAAGGAAAGGATACAAATACTCTGTCAATTGATCTATACTCAGGAAAAGCAAAATTGAAATTCTGCCTGTGTGTGTGTGTGTGTGTGTGTGTGTGTGCGCGCGCGTGTGCGCGTGTGTGAGAGAGAGAGAGAGAGTCTGTAAATATAAACACATGGGCGCGCGCGAGCACACACACACACACACACACACACACACACACACACACACATTCTTCCAAAAGGACCTAACTTTGTCTGGCTCTGGTTAATCTTTGCATGCAAGGCCAAAATAAATAACTCTTTGAACAATCATCCCCACAGTTCCCAGGCATTCTGGTGGATTCTTAGGGCTTAACAATTTGATTCAAGTGAAGGATGGCCCTTGGTACCAGGAGAGATCACCATGTCCAAGGAGCATGCAGAGTGTAAGGCATCTTTTACTTCCAGTCATTACCTTCATGCATATCCTCTGAAGCAAAGTGATCTTTCTTCTCTAGAAATTGTTCCTTAGCTCCCAAGGCACTTTTATTTGCATTAATATTTGATGAAAGAACGTGTATTGGTAGCTGTATCAGAGTTCAAATCACATGCAACAGTGCCTGATACATAATCCACTTAATTTAAGAGATTACACTAACCTGCACTGACAATGTGCCAACCAAATTGCTTTGTGTTTTTTTCACTGATTCATTTAATATATTAAACAGCTCTTACCCATCATCTGCCGACTGCCAGGTTTGCAACAAACATCTTTTAGCCTGGGCTTCCCATTCTGCCTCCACAGTTAATGGCTTCCCTGCCCGAGAGAGAGGAGGAACCTCTTGACAGTGCAGTGAGGAACATCGAAATCCCTAAATGGGACTTCAGCCACAACAGGTAATTCCCCTAGAGCAGGCACTATGATACAGTGGCCCTGCGACCTTACCGACAGTTGTTTTAAGTAAATAACACCTTTCCCTTTCCTAAGCTCCAAATCTCGAGAGGGGAGGCCGAGCGCTGGAGATGGTGACCTAGTGGCGCTGGAAGGCAGGGCTTGGCCGTGTGGCTGCAGTGGACTTGCTAACGTTGCAGCCCCGAGTTCCTCTTGGCAGGGCTGCGGGCCCCTCCAGCCAGGGCGAGCAGAGCGGGAGCGAACCTGTGGCCAGCATGCGCCCCGGGAGCTGCGCATGCCCAGTTCCTCCTGCCAACCTTGGGCATCGTCAGATCGGCCAGCGGGGCTCCCAGAGCCCGGGAGGAGAAGGGCGGGAAGAGAGGAGGGGAGCTCAACCCCCTGCCAGTGCGAAGCCAGGAGGATAGCGGTGCCCCTGAGAGGGGCCCTTAGGCCATCCCCGGAGAGGAGAGGCAGGGTCCTGGCTGAGCCCTGCTCGGTTTAATGGCCTCTCCATCTGCATCAACGTCCTTGCCTCCTACACTTATTGGATGGGCAGTATTTGTGCAGTTTGGAGCGGTCTCTGCAGTTGCTTCATGTAACACATCTTCTTGTTTCCAAAGGGGTATGTGTGTGTGTGTGTGTGTGTGTGTGTGTGTGTGTGTGGTGGGGGGCGTCCTGTCTGCTGCCATCACCAAATGCAACTTATGGAAAGTTTCTGTTTGCTCGTAAGAAGCTGCATGTTCTTAGGCCATTGGATGCCACCGAGTTCCCCTTTCCTTTCAGGCCTCCTCAGGGAAGTTGTGTGGGGGGGCAGGGACTCTCCCTTTCATCATCTTAAGTGGATAACTCATTTGGGATGAGATGAACTTCAGCTGCTGGGCTCAATCCTGTCCCCAACCCAGGACTTGAGCCCCCAGGCCTGCCACACTGCAAATGGATTCAGATTTGCTCTTAAATAACTACTTAGGCCCTGAGGGTGTCTCCTGAGAAGTTGAAACAAGAGGTCTGACATCTGCAAACGCCCAGGGTCTAGAGCAGGGATCAGCTGACTTTTTCTGCAAAGGTCAGACAGTAAATATTTTCAACTTTGTGAGCCATATGGTCTCTGTCACAATGACTCAATTCTGTCCTTGCAGTGGGAAAACAGCTGCTGACGTTATGCAAACAAATGCTCATGGCCATGTTCCAATAAAACTTTATTTACAAAAGCAGACTGTTGGCCAGGTTGGGCCCAAGGGCTGTAATTTGCCCTTCTTGGTTTGGGCACTGAATGGGTCTTCTCTGAGCACAATGGATTGGAGCATAACATTCCGCAATGTCAAGATGAGGGTTCCAGTCCCAGCTTCATTACTGACCAGCTGCGTGACTTTGGGTAAGTCACCGAACATCTCTGGAACAGTTCAGTTTCCCCTTCTGTAAAATTATGGGGTGGATCTGCATCAGAGGTTGCAAACTGGCAATCCAAGGTTGTGTCTGGCTCGCAGATGTGTGTCGTTTGGCCCGTGTAGTATCCAAAACATTTTGAATTCATTTCCAACATTTCAGATGGGGAGAGTTCATATAAAAATCCAGATTTCTGGCTATTCTTGAAATATCAGAAAATCTGGCACCCCTGGGGCCACATTCCCTGGTGGCAGACGTTGGCCAGGCTGAGAGCAGGGTCTGGTGGCTGGGCCGGGTGCGCACCTTGGAGCTCAGCAGGCTCCCGCTGGCCTGCTTCAGCCGTCTGTGTTACTGCCTCTGCTGGAGTGTGCGGGGCTGTGCTCCTTAGGAGATGTGTCATGTTTAGTGATCCAGGTGTGCTGATAAGGCCAGGCCTTACAGCATTACTGTGCAGGGGCGTTTGCGTCCTGTTCACCCCTCCCCTTCCCCGGAGTCCTTGGTCTCTGTTGGAAGCCATGTGGTTGCTAGGGGAAGACAGCCCTATGCTACACAAAGCCAGTTAGCACACTCTGTCCCATCCTGGCCCTACAGGTGGTTCAGGGCTGGAGGTGGAGTGAGACAGAGCCACTCCTGGGCTTGGCATGGAATGGGGCAGAGCCGTGCTCTTCCTCTGCAGGGGACAGGGGAGCAAACACATGAGGCCTTTGCTCTAGAGTTTTTGTCACTATGATTGAAATCTATTGATAACTGGTGACTATAGAGAGGGATAGGTGGATACATACCCTGCTCCCTGGCTGCTTGGGCAGGAGGCTTTGAAGGCACTCTCCAAGGTCTCTTTGAGTTGCCCAGTGGGATGAAGCTCCAGTTGCCCTTGGTGGTCACTTGCTGGATAACACACCCCGGATCAGCTGCTGTCCCTTTCCTGTCTCACTTCCCCGCTCTCCTCCTAGGGGTTTTCTGGAACCACTTTTCAAATAAAAGCACTTGCACTGGAGTCCTGATTTCAGGTCTGCTTCTCAAGGCATCCAAGCAGAGGTGGCAACAGGAGAGAGAAAATGAGTCAGAAACAAAAATGAAGGGGTCCTTAGGGTAGTCTGACTGTGAATCCAACCACTCCTGAAACACGCTGCCTTTGCATTTTTCATGAGGAGAACCCACAATTCCCTTGATGTTTAGGTTGGCTTGGTAGGTGTGTTTTGTTACTTGTATCCCAAAACATCCTTTTTTCACACAGAGCTTTTTCTGCTTATCTAAGTGAATAAACATCTTTGCATTAAATTCCTGACTAATGAACTAAGTAATACATGCAAGCAGCAGGACCAACAATGTGTGTTTTCATAAGTTGTGTAACCAGAATGTTATGCCCTTAGAAAGTGCCACACTGTTTCTAGGAATTTCTAGAAAGTTCTGATGAATAGAGTATAGGGCAGTTATCATTATCTTGATTGGTATTTGCTGTTTTGGAGATAGTAACATGGAAAACACGTATGCAGAAACCCCACACTGGTGCTTAGGTGTCTCATCTATCTAGTGGGTTGGGATGGAAGAAGCCACCTCCTTCTCTGTGAAAAGACCAGGCCCTTAGGCACTCCTCTGCCTTTGATTCCCCCAGTCTCCATTGGCCAGGGCAGAGGAGAGTCACTCAGCTAATAGAGCATGAAGGTCTTAGAGAAGCTGATCCTCATGTTACCTTAAAGATGATTGTCCAGAGGTAAAGGGTCTCCCTCATGCTCACCCAGCTTGTCTGTGGCCCCAGATGTGATGAGAACCCAGTTGCTTGGTGGCCTTGTCCTTCTTTTGGCCCATCTTCTTCTGGAGAGCATGTCTGAGAACCTTCAGTTGGGAACAAACTCAGGTTTTGAAAGGTTTACAAAGTTTTGGGGGCTCCACTTTAGAAGAAAGAATGCAAAATAAGTACAAATACAAAAGAAAGAAAAAGAATCTGAAATGCTTACAGAAAGATGGCCATCGGTCTTCTCTCTGGTAGAACATTCTAGCACCTGCCAGAACTCAGAGGGTCTTGAGACCTAAGCTTCCTTAGCATTGGTAAGTCCTCTCCTCCACACAAGGGGAGATACAGGGGTCCAGTGTGTTCCCAGGTTTTAGGTTCCACTTGGGAAACAATGACCACCAGCTCAGCTCCAGCCTGAGACAATTCAGAAGGGAGCCCCTCTCTCGGGGTCATCTTGGTCTCCTGGCATCTCCGATCTCATTCTACAGAGCAGGGCTCTTCACCCCGAAGCTTTCAGCCAATGCACAAAGGGCGTCTCTATGAGCTCAGCGACGAGAATATTGGGGAGAGGGGATGACGTGGGACCCTCTTCCTGGAAGACAGGACTGTTGTAAGATCCGAGGCATGTTCCAGGTTTCTGTCTGACTGGAGGGATGGAACTGTGACGACCAGGAGTCATTTGGGTGCTTTCCCCCAGGTTCACATCACGGTTCACACCAGAGTCTCACCCCGCTGAGGGCCGGGAGTCTCCCATTTTGTTACAGATGAATCTCCAGTTACGGTGGCTGAAAGAGATGTGTTGACTAAGGGAGCGCATTGGCTGCGCCCCTACTATGCGAGAGGAGCTGGATGAAGAACTTTCCTGCAGTTTCTCATCTAACCCTAACCCCAACCCTTTCAAAGTAGGGGCTCTTGTTGTCTTTGTCCAGAATGGCACAGTTGTAAGAATGTGCCAGGGTCCAGAGCCAGCTGCTGGCAGCATCTGTCTTTGAGTCTTGCTCTCTGATGGTAACGACACTGTTTCCCAGTGTGTGGGACGCAGGTGACTCCCGGGAGGGAAGGGCGAGTTCAGAAGGCTATGAATGCAGCCTGAGTAGAGTTGAGTCACACGGGAGACGATTACCCCTCCTTGTAACTTTCTTTTGATCCTGTGGATCTCAGGCACGGAGGAAAGTTCAGCTTGGGAGGAGAGCAGCTTAGATACCTCTTCAACCTGCTCATCTCCCTCACCTTCAAATGGTAGAGAGCAAGATCTCCTTAGGACCATTAGCTGCAGCAGGACCCAGAGAGAATCTTCTTTTTTTTTTTTTTTTTTGGGTGCTGGGGATCGAACCCAGGGCCTTGTGCTTACAAGGCAAGCACTCTACCGACTACTGACTGAGCTATCTCCTCAGCCCTGAGAATCTTCTTGAATGTGTTTTGCTCTCATTGTTTTATCTTTAAGTGGTACCTTCTATGCACGGTGCCAGTCTTGCTTATTTTCTGGTGAAGGTACTAAGTAGATATAATTTCCTTTTAAAAAATAGATATTTAAATAATTTTGATAACATTAAATGATTTGGAATTTTGCAAATAAAAAATATTTTGATAATTGTAGTAGTATTCTAATCATTTTAATAGCAATACCATACCAGATGTAGTTGGTGCACCCTGTAATCCCAGTGGCTCTGGAGGCTGAGGCAGGAAGATCACAAATTCAAGGCCAGCTTCAGCTATTTAGTAAGGCCCAAAGCAATTTAGCAAGACCTTGTCCCAAAAATAAAATATATTTTAAAAAAGGCCTGGGGATATGGCTCAGCAGCTAAGTACCCTTAGGTTTAATTTGTGTTACAGAAAAAAAAATAGTAATACCATAATAAAAATAAATTTTTAAGTAAAATTCAGGAGGCAAAAATGAGGAAGATCACATCTGATGGATGTTGAATTAGGCTTCATTGAGTCCACGGAAGTGGAGGTTTTGGAGCAGGATGGAGTCTTATCTCAGGTCCTCATTTGTGGGTCATTACCTGATCCAGGAAGGAGGACTTCAGAGTCAGCCTACAGAGGAGGTGAATGGTTTGGACCAGGCTCTGGGAGAGGGCTGGGGAAAGACCTCAGGAGGCTAGGAAAGATGTGGTTCTTCAGGGTGTGGAGCTGTGGGGCTGAGGACAGGAAAGAGAAGGGCTAGGGCTGGACAGTCACCGAGTATTGGGAGCCACTCAGGGGATGGGGTGATGGAGCCATTGCCCAGTGAAGAAGTGGCTGCTGATAATCCCTCCCGACACGAGGGGTTACTGACAGCTCAGCTCAGCCCCAGGCCAGAGCTGCTCAAACTTTTCCAGTGTCTTAGCTCATGGTCTCTGGGAGCCTGTTTGAACCTCTTGTCAATGTGTCATTGATTAGGAAGAGTGAAGTGGTCTTTTTCTAACCTGGTTTAAAGTCGTGCACTGTAGTAGCTAAAGTGGGTTCAAGTCCATCCAGAAGTCAGCATAATTCAGGAACATCTGCTTCATGCACATTCTTGGTGTTGTCTTCTTGCCATTTCTGCAAAAAGCGAACTTATAAATGTTCCGTCTCTACAATACAGTATGATAGGTTATTTTGCATTTATTCTAAGAATGCTTTTTCTTTCACACCTGTAAATCTAAAGAATGCAAGCCAAGTTTAGCTAGTTGCATGTATTTGAACTGGGAAATAAAATTTCAAGCTGCTTCTCTTTTGAGTCTTCAGATCAGTTTCATTAAAAAGTGTTCCGAGATCTCAAAGTGAGTTGCGTAAAAACGAGCTTCTCGTCTGGGCAAATCAGAAGTTGCTGTTCCTGTGTAACCAAAATGAAGATGTAGAAATGATTCACACAGTGGATACGGAGGCTGGTTGGGGATGTGTTGACCAGCAGTAGCAGATTTCTGGAAAGGGTAAGTCTTTTGGAGTTCGTGGGACATACAACCTCTTATGATTATTAGTCCTTCCGATACAAAAGCAGCTACAGACAATAGGTAAAAGAATGATCATTGCTTTGCTCCAATAAAGCATTCTTTGTGGACCCTTAAATTTGAATTGCATATATTTTCATGTGTCATGAAATCTTATTTGATTTTTCTCCCAACCATTTAAAAATGTAGACACCATTCTTAATTCATGAGCTACAGTTTGCTGATTTCATCTCTGTCACCTGAACTTAACCCATATGGTTTTCATCCGTTGAAGCAGACTCATGGTGGTGATAAACTCTGAGGGATGGGGGGGAAATGACCTTGGAAGAGGTCAGGGTCTCAGCTGGTGGGTGGGGTAGGGGGCAATGCTCCCTGTCTTCGCTGGGCCGGTGGTCACATGGGTGACCACTAACACTTATTCATTCAACTCTACATTTATATCCAAGCTTGTGTTGTATGCATATGCAATATTTCACAATGCAGATGTTTGAACATAAATTACATATAAATAAAAATATAAAATTAAATAAAATTACAATTCTCATTGAGTAACTAGCAAATGTTACTTATTTGACTTCAGAGAACAAATTAACTCTAATTACAGTGGCACAATTTGTTTATTTGAGTCATTAAGGTTTCAAGTAAGATTGTCTTGGAAAAAATAATTCCATTGCTAAAAATCTTTGGCGGCCGGGGTTTCATCAGCACGGATCCTTCCACAATGGTGGGAATGCTCTGTCTGATCTGTCCACAGCATTGCCACCTCAGATGTTCAGGTTCAGATTTTTTTATTTGCTCTTCAACATTATAATTTCCTGCAAGTTTGTAGAGGTTCAAATCTCAACGACATCATTAGGTATCTGTGTGATCTTGGGCAACGTCCTTGACTTCTCTCTGCGCCTTAGTTTCTTCACCAGTAAAACACAAATAAGGATAGTACCTGCCTCACAATATAGTTAAGAACATTTAAATTAGGAAGTTCACATGGCTAGTATTGTGCATGGCTTATACTAAGCACTCAGTGAATTTGCCATGATAATTGATTGACAATTTCATCGTCATGGCAACTGTATGAGACTTAGACGAGAGCAAGCCCCTCGCCCCCCAGCTAATAAATGGCAGGGCTGGAGCAAATCTCAGGTCAGGTTCTCAGGGGTCCCTTTGACTCCCCAAAGAACCTGACATGACAGTACAGCCACTTACTGCCACGACATTCCTTTGAGGCGCGGAATATCATATTCACGGGGCTCTGAACTCGACCAGGTGCCTCTCTGTGCTTGGGTGACAAGAAAGCCCCTGAAAACACTGAATGAATAAGTGGAATGAAAAATAACCTGCTAGGCAGTTGCCTGTAGCCTAAGCCTCACATCCCCGCCGCCGCCTGGCAGGCAACCTCCCCGCTGGCTACTGAGGTTACAGGAAAGGAAGACCTGGAAGCTTAACTGCGGAGGGGAGCAAGCTCTGCAATCGGCGCACGCCCGTGCCGCCTTTTCCCTGAGCTCTCTCCCATGGCCGCTTTCTCCAAAGGGACCGACACTTGTCCTGAAAGTCATCCCAGGGCCTGCAGGTCCCTCGGTGGTGCTTCTGCTGCTCCCGGTGGGGCTGAGATGAGGGAGAAAGTTCCTGGGGGTTGGAGATGGCCGTTGGTGGCTCTGTCCTTGGTGCTTTGATCTGCTGTCCTGAATGGACTGGGCATTGTTTGTGGAAGTGATTTTTTGTTTTATCAGATTCCTACCCTCGGAATATAAGGGTGGGGGGGTTACGGTGCCGGTGTGGAATTCGGATGGGTTGGGTTGCTTGTGCTGTGGGAATTTCGAGGATGGCTAGTGGGGGCTGGCTGCTGGGCCGGGAGGGGCTTGGGGGGTGTGGGGGCTGCTGTCTCCACTCTGCGACCGGCTCCATCGACAGGACTCTCACGTAGCCCCCACCCGTAGCCATGCAGTGCGCTTGGGCCGGGCATAGTTAGGCCTCTGTGGGGGGCCGAGGGCCAGAGAAGAGATGAAAGAGACACTACCTCTCTACAAAGCAGCCACGGCCCCGCCCCCCAGCTGCCCGACAGTGAGCTGAGGGCTCTTGGTGGGCCACTGCTGGCTGATTCAGCCCTGAGTGGCCAGCCCTGGCATATGGCACTGCCCCAGCCCGGGCTCTGACCCTCCTTGCCCTGGCCACCAGTGTCTGGGCCGCCTGGATCCCCAGGGCCCAGCAGCCTGTCATGGCAACAGCTGGGGGAGGGGAGGCCCAGCCCCAGGCCCGCCTGCCTTCAGGCTGAGATGGATGGGCTGCGGGCCGTGTGCCAGAGGGTCCCTTTCCTGGGGTCTGCAGCGGGGCTGGGCATGACACCTGGGGAACAGCAGAAAGGCCTCTGTCTGTGGAGGGGGCTCAGAGCAGGATATGAAGGACCCCCCCGAAACTGTGTGTATCCTCTGCCATCATCTGCCATCTCCTCCCCTATTCCAAAGGAAAGACTAAACCCAGAAGCTGGCCACGGGGTCTGGGATTTGTGAAAGGCCTCCAACGGAGGAGGTAGCACGGGGGCTCCTTCAGACCCCAGCTGTGCCAGGCCCTGATTGCTGGCAGATGACCTTCCCCTCCTGACGCCCTTCCCCTGACGAATTGGAGAGGCGGCTGCTTGACAGGTCCCAGTACCATCTGTCCCAGGAGCTCCACGGTCATCAGCCAGGAGGAGCTAAATGGAGACGTTTGACTTGCAACTGTGGGGAGCCCTGGCCCAGCGGGGACGCAGGACAGAGTGGGGACAAGCCCTTGCAGGATCCACTTGTCTCCTGTCCATCTGCGCTCTAGGCCGTAGCAGAGAGAAGATTGGATTTGTTTGCCAGTACAGGAACGCCAAGCAATTTTTGGTACCCACATCAGAACCTCAAACACTACTTAATGATAAGTTTTTTTGGGGTGCTCTCAAGTTGGGGCCATGATGCTATCTTAGACTTAAATTCCATTTACAGTATTGGGGACATAGGTTTTTTTCCTAGGGACAGGTAAAGGGATTATAACTTGCTTTCTAGCTGTGGATCTGGATCTTTCCAGGTACCCTTCTCTGGGCATGCATATTCTTCTGTTTTTGATTCTTTTGTTTATGTGTGTGTGTGTGTGTGTGTGTGTGTGTGTGTGTTCAGATCAAGGTCCTCGGTTAGGCAGATCACCTCGAAACTATGATTGCCTAAAAATTAGGACATCCAAACAGCCTTGCAACCAAGCAGAGCCCCGTGGGAAGGAGGTGCTGGGATTCAGCGGGAGACATAAGACATCGCTGGGATCTCTTTGATAGGGCATCTTAAATGGAAATTATCAAATGGCTTTTTTAAAAACATGCACCCTTTTGTTTGATTAGCCCACTGTAGATAACCTTTATTAAACCTGATCTGAAATTACAGCCATGGCCTGGCGCTTCTTTGATGCCGAGGCTGTTCCATTTCCTGTTTATACTACGATACACGTTGCACCAGGAGATAAAGCACTTCTGAGGGATATTAAGACATAAAAGTCCCTTGGCTATTTGCTGGCACTGTTTTGATGTTTTCTTGCTCCCTGGAAATTAGCATATCCTTTTCAAAGCCTGCCTCTGATGAGAGTAATCCTTTGCCATGATGTATTCGCTAAAAGTCATCAATGATACTATATTGTGTAAAGAAATGACACATAAAAGGCATAATGCTAGATTATTGATAATGAGGCAACTTGTGTAACGGTTGCTTTTGGCTTTTCTGAAACATATTTTGACACCATAAATACACTGGGTTTCTATTAATGAGGATTTAATGCTTCTGAGATTTTAAAGAAACTCACACGAACAACTTTTCAAAGGGAAGAGCTGGTGGGGGGGCGAGTTTAACATTTTCACTAATTTTACCAAGTTATGTTCTATCAAAATGTTTTATTGCCTTCAAAATAAGAAGCGATTATTAGCTTTTAGTTTTTCTTTGTTTTTACAGTTTGGAGTTAATGAATAAGTCCTGCATGGAACAAAATTTTGGGGAAAGAATTTTGCCCACACACCTAGAGGTTTTTCTTGTCTTTTCTTTTTTCTTTTTAATTAAGTAAGGAGAAAAGGAATGAAAGGAAGAAAGTGGGAAGAGAAAGAAGGGAGAGGGATAGAGGAAGGTGAGACAGAAATAAAAGACGGAAGGTGGGAGGGAGAGACCTGTTGGTCTGTGAATTAAGGAAAGGACTGGGGCAAAACTCAAGTTCAAGGCCATTTAGGCAAAGCATTTTTATCTGAGCTCCTGTGAATCAATCAGTAGACTTAGTTAAGTCTACCTCGAAATTCAAAGTTTGAAGAACCCTGAGCTGCCGCTTCTGGGTCAGTCCCACTTCTGGGCAGAACTACATCCAAACTGATTCCTATAAGACAATTCTTGAGTTTTGCCTAAAACTCAAAGCTAAGGGCAGCTTAACTGCTCCTCTGTGATTACTAAAAAGCGTGAAGAAGAAAGCAACGTGGAACATTCCGGCAAAGAAGAGTTCTGCAGCTGGTTCTTCCCACTCTGACGTCACTGTCAATTAACACTAAGCAAAAACTTAAGATACTCACAGCAGGGACATTTTCTTAGAAATCTGCGTATTGAAATAAAGTGAAATGTTTCAATCGGTCAGCTTTGCTTTGGTCTGCTCCCCCATGCATTTACCACGTGTTGGGGTGTCTGTTTCAGGATCAAAAATCTTTTCTTAATTACAGAAACATTGTTCTTGGAGTGTGGTTTAGAGTATTTTCCCCTTGGATGTCTGATTCCGACGTGGCTATGAGAAGAGCCAGAATTGCAAGAGGGAGGGTGGCAGGTGATGTGGAGGATGGGGTTGGGCTCTACATGTTCAGCCAGTGAGCATTTCCCGAGACCCTCTGTGGCAGGACCCCGGAATGACTGTATCGGCAAGAACTCACTTTCATACACTTAAACCTGGGAGATGATGGAGGACCTCCATCCACTGAGATGGGGATCAATATCACCACATCACTGTCATCAGAAGCACCTGCGGCTCTTGTCCTGGCCGAGCACACCTCTTCTAGGTATTCTTGAGTCACTCAATGACCAAGGAACAGACTCGGTCTTTCCTGGGATCAAATACTGCACCTAAAAAAAGAGAGCCGTAAAGGGAAGGGCTTGAGTCTTGTGCTGGACTTTCTGGAAGTAGAAAGCTGGGGATCCAGAGGCAACTGGAGAGTTAGAGATTTCCCTGTACGGCGGTGGAAATCTCCAGGACAATGGTCACTTCCTCCTCCTCCACACCAGCTCCAGGTCTCTCTCACATGCTTCCCTCCCAGCTTGGAAGGGTACATTCAACCCACCCAGGGGGCTCCCTTATTAGGAATTAAATCTCTCTACTCAAGTCTGTCTGGCAGCGAGGTTCTCGACCCCATGTCAAGAGGTCCTGGGCTAACTTGGGCTGGGGGGTGGGGTCCTGACATTCTCTTTGGTTATTTTTGTCTTTTTATATTTGCTGTGTGTTATGTTCATTGTAAGCCCCCCGTAGACCCATATGTGACCTTACTACAATGGACCAGCATGTAGCCGTCACTCACGTGGCTTGCCGTGAGAGCTGGACAGATCCAGGATGTTCTGTATGCTGTCCAAAGAGACAAGCCCACTGTCCTCTTGTGATCACAGGGTGTCATGGCCACGTCATGTCAGTTTGTGGACCAGCATCCATCTGTGAACCATACTTGGAGTGCGCTGGTCCAGAGAAGGTGTTCTCAGTAGGTCTCACTGTTAAAGTGTCCCATGTTACTTTGTTATTTGTGAGCAAACAGATGCTTCATGTTGTTGCTGATGGAGGTGTATAATGGAAAGGAACATGAGAGCTGGCCATCTTGGTCCCCAGCTTGAGTTGGGGTGCGTTCAGGGCTCTCTCTCTGAAAGCACTGAGCTGGCTATAAACCACGCATACTGACAGATCCGAGAGAGCTGTGGCCTCTGCGAATTCTTCCGGTGCTTGTGAGTTCTGATTTTGAGAGCCATAGTTCCTTTTCACTTTGTCCAGGAACAACTTTTCTGTAAGGAAGAAGGCAAGGAGAGGTAGTGGAATTATGGGCAAGGGCAATATTATACATGTCATCGCACTGAAAATGACTAGAGTCTGTCTTTTAAGTCATAACGATCATGCTTATCTTGGTTCATTCTTCAATAATATGCACTCTGGCCTCATTAAGAAGATCTGTGGATTACAGCCGTGGAGGGAAAAGAACACTCGCTGAAAAGTGTTCCTGATTGTGAAAAATCATGTTAACCTACTTTATTCCTTTCCCTGACACATGACAATTCTGATCTCTTTGACAGTGATGTCCTTCCCTACGGACTTACAAAACGTGTTTGTGAAGACCACGCCCACTCCCCAAAGACCACCCTCTTTGCGTTTCTCTCCTCCACGCTAAAGATACGAAATTGCATGCCAGGGTCAGGCCTCCTGAGAACACCGTCTGAGAGGTGGGAGGCTTCGTGGGATGGTCTTCGTCCTTCTTCAGAAAAGGTGCTTCTGCAGGGACTCAGGAGGGGGCTGCGAGCTTTCTGGGCTGCAGCAGTTTCCGGGCTCAGGTGTAAGACGCACCCCGAGGAGGGAGCCACTCTGGTTTCTACCCTTAACACAACTGATGTCAGGCGCTGGGAGGGGCGGGGTGCTTGCTGGGCGTCCCAGTGATCAGGACGACGGGCTGATGCTTAGGAATCCCGCGGCCCTGCCGTGGGCACGTGACTCCACCTCTTCTCCGTCCACTCCTTTTTAACCAAGGGAGTGTCCCCTTCCTGCATACCTGTGCTCTCTCTGCAGCCCACACGACAAGCGTCAGAGGATCCTGGAAGAACGTCCACGAATTCAGGATCCGCGAAGAACGTGGGGATGCTTGGTCGTGAGCACCAAGTTCACTCACCCACCTCCTGGGCCGCCTGAGTGGACGTGCGAGTTAGAGAGCCGGGATGCTTCGAGGTCTCAAAGGCCGCATTACCAAAATCAGTTCCGCCTCCTCGTCTGCAGAAGGGCAATGGAGACCCCTCTCTCCGCCGTGGGAAGACTAATGCTAACCCCCACCGGCTTTGTGTTTCCAAGGCAGGAGCAATTTCTATCCGGACTCTTCCAGCGACCTGCAGGTTCTCATGGTGCGTCTGAATCGCTGTCCGGAGCAGCTACAAAATTCTGCACCAGGAATTCTCTTTTTCTTCCCTGAGCCCTTTCCAAACCTTTAGTCCTTTGACCTGATCCCATTTGTTTCTTTTCTTTTCCTTTTGCTAAATTGTTTCTCGAAGTTAGTGAAAAGTGGCTGACGTGGATTTGGTTCTTGGCATTCGCTGCCCTTCCCCGACACAGGACAGCTACCCCAGGAGTGTGTGCGGATGTGAATTGGCATTTCCTCTTTTGCAGTCTCACCATTTCTTTCTACTTTCTTTTCCTGAATCACCTCTCCTGAAAGACTGGTCCCCTCCTGACTGGACTCCACCTGGAGACGCTCCAACCATGTTCCCCAGGGTCTCAGAGGAGGAAGGGCTTTGCCAGGCATCCAGGTAGTGTGGCTTCCCGGCCACCCACCCTCTCAAAGATTTTGAGACGAGTCCCCTGCAAGACCAGAGCCTCAGCGTCAGTGGACATTTGAGCCTGGGTCCTGTTGCGCTTGATATTATGGAAGCAAAACCCTAAAAGCTTTTGAGAAGATCCAAGTCAGACTTGCGGAACAGTGAAGACAGGCAGCAAGAAACAGAAAGGAAGACGTGAGCCGGTGGTTTCCTTTCAGCTTCTGGAAGGAATGGTAATTACATAACCTCTCCCGTCCCTCTCAACCACATCTAAACAATGCTGGGCATTTCACACTGGAAACCAACCCCCGACTGCAGTCTTCTAACCTGTTTCAAAAGTTTCCTTTCAACCTGGACCATTCAATTTTGTCTTTCTTCCTTCCCTTTTATCCATGTAACTGTGGCAGTGCTCTCTGGAGGAGAAAAATCAATGACTCACCTGCCTGCACACCAGACTCGGTTAACCTGGCCTGAAAGGGGAGCCCGCACTTCTCTGCAACCCCCCTCCCCGCCACCCCGGCTGCCACTAACACTTGTCTCCAAAAGAAAACAGGCCAGGGCTTTGCAATGGAGGGAAAAACCTGGAGCCCCTGGGATGAAAGACCTTTCCCGAGGGCCTTGGATGCTTTAGGAAATGCATGCTCTGGTGCGGTGCAGCAGAGGAGGCCAGGTGGATTCTCTGCATGGCCCAGAACATAATCGCCACATCTTGACCTCGCGATTGACAAACATCCCAGAGTTGCAGGCAACGCCTGTTGTGCCTTTTAGACACATGGCCCATCTTAGAAACGGTATTTTCTAGGGGGTCAGGATGCAGGTTCTAAATTCAGACAGCCTAGCTTCGACTCCCAGTCAGCACTGTCTAGCCACAAGACTGTGGACGAACACTTTCACATCAGGAAGCCTCGGTTTCCTTGCCTGTCCAAGGGGATGATAACATTAGTCCTGGCTTCGCACCTTCCTGGTAACGTGTGAAGTACTCATAGAGCCCGGCCTGACAGGGGTTCCATCCACACCATCAGGTGCAGGCAGGATGGGCCAGATAGATTGGTTTTGGGGTCCTCATGAAGGGGGGCGGGGTAAAGACTTGGTGAGTCCCCTTTGGCTGAGTCCCTCTGCTAAGATGTCTGACTGGGAGGTCACCTGTCTTCCCACCACGGCTTTCTTTTTCCACTCACCATTCAAGTTTAAAAACAAGGAAGGAAGGAAGGAAGGGAGGGAGGGAGGGAGGGAGGGAGGGAGGAAGGGAGGGAGGGAGGGAGGGAGGAAGGAAGGAAGGAAGGAAGGAAGGAAGGAAGGAAGGAAGGAAGGAAACTTTCTTAAAGGGAAATCCTTACCAACTTTTGATTGTTTTTCTGCTGAACTGGGGATTAAAGCCAGGGGCACTCTGCCGTCGAGCTACATCCCCAGCTCTTTTTATTTTGAGACAGGGTCTTACTAAGTTGCCCAGGTTGGCCTCAAACCTGCCATCCTCCTGCCTCAGCCTCCGAGTTCCTGGGATTACAGGCGTACACCGTGGTGCCTGGCTCCTCACGGCCCTTGTAAGCCTGCCCGCTCTGATTGACACAAAGCTCGGGACCATGCGCGGAGCTGCCGGCGAAGAACAGCCTGCACCTGCCCCCATTCCTTCTCCTCCCTCCCCGACAGCCATTCAGCAGGGAATTCCTCCCCAGGCACCTCACCTCTGCTTCCGAGGTCTCTGCTCTGTCACGCCGTTGTCCTGGTGGGCTGGCGCCCTCTCCCCCAAGGAGCTCAGCAGAGTGTCCATTCCTCCAGGAAGCCCACCTGGAACTCCCCTTGCCACCTGTCTGCTTCACACCGTCTGGGTTCTTTGTTTCTGCTTTGTTCCCGAGAGTGGCTGTCCGTGTTTCCAGCTCAGACTGTGACCTCCCCAGAGGGCCAGACCTGAGCCCTGTGGTTCTCTGGCTTGAGCTTTGACGATGGCCAGGAGAGGGCATGGCCCGGAGGGAGGCTTTGCTTTTGATGAGTGAGCATGAAAAGCTTTCCTGGCGGGAGCGGCAGGGTTTTCACACCGCGCTGAATCCAGTCTGGGTTCCTTTGTCCTAAGTGCCTCTGCCTTTCTGTTTCCTCTCCCTTCTTCCAGATCGCCGGCTCGGAGGCCACCTGGCCTTCTTCCCTTGTTGACGCATCCCTGTTTCCTCCAGCAAACACTTGGTTTCAGAAGCAGCCTGATGGCCATTAGTCACCAGGCTCAGTGGCCAGGCTGGAGAAGGAACCACTCTACCTGCCTCCCGGGCTCTGAGGTCCAGCCCCTGCCACTCACCCCTGGGCCGACAGGCCGTTGGGTGGGCCAAGAAGATGATGCTAAGGGACTCGGGAGGGGAGCCACACCAACCGGCTCCACAGGGCCTCTGCCCCCGCGGCACAGGTGGTGCGGCCATGCTGATGCTGGGTCACGGGTCTCCGCCCTCGCCTTGCTCGTAGGATGGAGGGCACTCTTCCTGTCCCTTGAATCTCGGTGGCCTTGTTTGCTTTGGCCAAGGAGACGTTAGGGGCTATGACATCAGCAGACTAAAAATGTGCTGGGCTGGGGAGCAGCTCAGTGCCAGAGCCCTGACCCAGCAGGCACAGGCCCTGGGTTTGATCCCTCGTACTGAAAAATAAAGTGCTGTGTGCCCAGGTATGCCCGCTCTGCCTCTGCGCTCGACACAAGAACCAACGTCCTCTGGCTGATTGCTGGCCTTTCAGCAGGGCCCCAGGATGGGCACCCTGAGCAGACCTAAGCCCAAAACAAAGCGAGACCACATCCTGCTGGACCATGGCCAAACCCAGCCGCCCCAAAGACGGATGAACAGGTTAAATGATTCTCAGTCTCAACCCCTGAGTTTTGGGGTGGTTTGCTCTGCAGCGTTATTGTGGCAGTACTAGCTGGGCAGAGGGCAGACAGCTTCCTCTTGTTGCCATGGTGCTCCATGGGTAGTGACTGAGCAGAGGGCTCCACTGGGCGAGAAGGGTTGAGAGGCCAGCTGGAACCCAGGGTGAGGGATGTCCAGGATTGATTAGTCATGTCTGCCACAGGAACAGCCATGGCACAAGCTCCAGTTTAAAGCCACTCCTGGTGACTTACCTTGCGTCCTCCCAAAGGCAGGGTGGACTATACAAGGAAGGTTATTAAAAAGTCTGACATACACAGGTGGGAGTCAAAGACATGTCCTCCAGCGGTCGCATATTCGTCTCTCAGGCTATCACAGGGAGCAGACTGGCCCTGCTCTGTCACTCCATGATAACAGAAGAGCACTTTCCAGGCTGTGCCTACCCCGAGTTACTCCATTTTTCCAGAGGCATGCTTTGCTGTGAGTAACATCCTGAGTTTCAGCACTGAGGTAGAAGGACGCTATGCCTTGTCTGTGCAAGGATACAACCACCCGCTGCCCAGCACAACCTTAAGGCTCAAACTGATAAATGAATTAGTCATGCTAATAAAAATGACCCCCGTGCACTTATCGGATTAATCAGAAGCACATGGATGCAGGGGTGTATGAACCGCATGTAGGGAAGGCCAGGCCCATGGACTTATCAAACACCAGAGCACTGAACCAAGTCGACCCCACCTGAGGTCCCCAAAAAAAGGACACACCAGGACTGGACCGGGCAGCACCCGACCCCATCAGCTGGTCACTGGTCATGAGCTTGTCTGGGAAGATCTCCATAGAGATGAACTTCTGTCTCTGCACCTGGACGTCAGTTTCTCTGGCCCGTGACGACCATGCACAGCCCACTCCAGCTGAACACCACAAGCTGAGGCTGCTGTCCATCAGGACCCGGGCTGGACTAAGCTCCTGCGTGTGGACAGCTCTGTTCTCTGACCAGTTCTTCAGCTGGTGTGTCATCTCATCTGGCTACCTGCTGTGATGCTTTGTATTTGATATCTGCTCTCTGTCTCTGCTCTCAACTCAGCCAGGGGAACCCCTGTGGCCACCTTAACCCTTTTGAAGCCTTTCTGTGTATAGATTCAGATATATTTGTGTCAGGTGTGATGTGTGACTTGACTGTTACAGATACTAGTAATTAAGATTGGGATACAAGAACCTATGATATTCCTGGCTGATGACTATCAGATGACCCACAAATATTTGGTGAATTTCAACCACTCAAAGTGGGGTAGCTTGTGAAGTTATTGTTATTCAATAAATTCTGACATTGTGGAAAGATGCGAACGCGTTTGGTCTATGGCAATGGTGTAACTCACTCACGACAACAGTATGCGAAGTACCACTAGCACACACAACTTCTTAAAAAAATCTGCTGCTTCTGGGTTTCCAACTTGATGAGCAGTTAGTCCTTTTGCTGTGAAAAAAAAAAGAGGTGCTTCTTCTTTCAAGCAGGTGTATTTAGTACTGGTGTACCTGGCTCAAGAAGTATAGCATGACCTGGACTCCAGCTCCGACTTGATCCCTTGGCTGAGCACTTTTGTCCAGTGCACAAACTGTACTACTGTACATGACAAACCTACCAGCACAAGTTGGGATGAAATTTTTTTTAAAGAGAGGAACTAAGATGAAAAGAGAAAAGCCTGCCTTCTCTGATGTCAGTCTGCCCAACTCCTTCCCTTTGGAGTTTTGAGTGAGTCACCTTAGCCCCATTTGATCTTAGGTTCCAGGCTCAAAGAGCTTGTGTGTTCAGGGAAGTTGGAAGAATAGTTTAACTAAAGGTAGGTAAGTCACCACCAGACAGACACGTTCTCGTCCAAAAGAGGAAACGTCTCCCTCACTGAATCCCCAAGCCTGGAAATGACACAGAGTGCTAGGCTGAGAATCAAATCTCTCAAAATTTCTGCCCACTGCTGTGTGTCAGGAACCTTGGAAAGCAAATGCTGAGTAAGAATCCTCTTCAAGGTCACGGAAAACCCCAGTGAAGACCGTCCCTGGGAATTAGATGGCTTGAGTTTGAAGAGTCAAAGGAAAAGGAATCACATCTGGTTCCACTTTTCTTGTGAAATTGTCTCACACTGACCAAGTAGGTCCTTTCCTGAGTGTATAAATACAGAAATACGGAACACACGCACACACATGGTTGTTATCAAACAGTGTTGTGCAAAATTAAGTTGGCTGCTCCATGGTGCCGAGGAGAAGAATGGCAGGCATTTCAAACACACCAGTTTCTCTTGGTTGGGTCTGGAAGCAATCACTCATAAAGACCGCTACTTTATCTCTGGAGGGAGGACCATTCTAGAAAGGGCCTTATGCTGGGTTTAGACCAGTGACGTGGTCAGACCTGCGGTGGACCCCAGGTGCACAGACCCCTGGTTGTCCAGAGACCCCGGGGAAGGCAGGGTGTGTTAATGACAGAAGTCACTCCCGCTCCATTGTCCTGGTCTGGTCCTTTGAACGAAGTCTCTCATGTGCTGACCATATGTGAACTCGGGGCCAAAAGGAATGGACTCACGGGGTGTTTCAATTACCTTTTGGTCTCAGAGCCTCACAGGGTTGCTACCAGGCTCCCACCGGGAGACCCTTCTGGGGAAGGCACAATAGAGCAGAAGAAAAGTGCAGGAAAGGTCCCCCAGCCTCGGCCGGGAGGAGAGGAGGCTGGGCGGTAGTGGCGAGTCCAGCCGGGTGTTTGGCTGAGATAACCCGCACCCCGCGGCTGTTCCAGAGGAACGCGGATCCCCTGGATGAGGTTTCCCACGGGACCTGTAAGTGATGAGTGGTGGGAGGGGGAGGAGTGGGGGACGAACTGTGAAGCAGTAAAGGCTTAGGAGGCTGGGAGGCTGAGAGGGGCCCGGGGTCCTTTCCTCTCCTGCTTCCTTGGAATTCCGGACTTCTTACCATGGTGGGCCACGCTGGCCCAGAAGCATCCACGGATGGTGGGCAAAGGGGCCAGAAAGGAAGAGCGCTGGACCGTCAGGGGTGAAATCCGGGTCCCCGGCCAGAATGCATTTTCCCTTGAACGCTGGTGTTTCCAAACGCACCACCCTGGTGAGACCCCTTGTGGAGCGGCCGTCTGGCCCAGGAGGAAGCTTTGGTCCACAATGAACCGCATGCTCAACAGTGGTCCTTTAAGATCAGCTTGTGCAGCCATGTCACAGCCGTCTCAGCACTTTGCTCTGTGACATTGGCACCTCGGCAAAATTGCCCAAGGATGTGCTGTACAAAAAGTATCCCTGCCAGGTGACGCGTGACCACACCACATGGTCACCCAGTGCCCACCGTCGAAATGGCTGCAGGCTCTTGGATTGGTGAAGAGGGCAGCTGAGGAGGCGGCTGTCTCTTGGAGTATGTGGAGTCAGGATTTGAATTCGGTTCTTGGAAAGTTATTTCTGGTCCACATCAATCTATTTGTGTGACTTCCTGGGGACCCCGCCTCGCAGGACCAAGAATTGGAGAAGAGGATCTTTCCTTCCATCTCTTCCCAGAACATTAAGACCTTTTCTTCTGTCTCTTTCCCCTGAAATGAAAAGTTGTGAAATAGAAAGACATCTTATATTAGCCCTGGGGCAAATGGAACATGGCACCCGCCCCTGTCATTAGGGTGGGAGATACGGAAAAAGTTGACTCATCACAGTTCAGATGTCTCTGAAGGGTCCTGGTGGGGCATTGGGAAGAAGGAGCCTGTTTGATGGGATGGATTTTTCCAGGTCCAAAGGCAAGGTGGAGCTGTGGCAGGAGGAACCGTGTGGGATTTTTGAGGTGGCATCACTTGAAACTGTAGAGTCCAGCTCCCTTGGCAGTCTGGCCCGGCGGTTTGAAAGTCAGTGGCTGAGGAATGGTGGAGAGTTGCCAGCCAGCTCTGCTCCCCGGTGGTCCCAAGATAAGCTTCCCTCAGCCACCGGCCACTCCTAGCAGGAGTCTAGGCCCCGTCCTACCTGTGACCACGAATGGCCCTCACCTCCCAGAGCTGCTTCTTTACAGATAGTTCCGAGATTCTTACATCAGCTTTTTCCCATCCGAAAACCTGGACATGACCCTGCAGCTCATGCTTTTTCTGACAGTGAATTAATTAACACTTAAATGTTTTTTAATCGCCAAGCGCTGGCAACCTCCTCAGCCCCGAATGACCTCTGCAGAGCTGCAGGTGCTCTGTAGGTTGGAAATGAAAGAGAGGGATCAGGCCGAAGGATGGGGCGCAGAGGCGTCTGACAAGAGGGCGGTGGGGTGGGGAGGGAGCCCCTAGTGGTCACAGCCGGCTCTAGCCCCTGACGCTGGCTGGGCCCACGTCTCTGTCCTCCTCTCCTCCACACATATCTCCAGCGGTGATAAGTGGGCTGTGCACCACCTCCGTCCAAGCGAAGCTGGGAGCTGAGTCTGGTGAGTTTGCAACTCGCCCTGAGAACCTAAGACAACTCCAAGAGCGAGAGGGAATAAAGTCTGGAGATCCTCAGCGAGGAAATGGCAGGGTGATTCCACCTCACTCCTTCAGCCTTTCCTTGGCATGAATTAGAGAAGACTTATTTGGTGGAACTGCAGGTGTCTAAGAAGAACTTTGATTTTTCTAAACATTTACAATTCTCTTTTATGTATGCAGTCAGAAAATGGGTGAGGAAATCGAAAATGTAAATCTTTCAGCAAACGTATATGCCAGGGAGATGCCAGACTCCCCTTCGGAGGAGCATATGAGGGTGAAAGACACCAGGGAAGAAAAACAGAATTTCCAGAGAGCACTGGTGCCTCAGACAGGAAGTGGAGGCCTCAACAGGAAGGGGCGGGGCTGGCCCTGAGAGGCAGTGGTACCTCTGGACTTTCAGGGGCCGAGAAAGAGGCCACCTGAGGACAGCACCAGAGTCACCAGACCTCACATGACCTGAGAAACTCAATTAGAAATTGTGGGAGAATTTTATCCATTTTTGTTTGTTTGTTTGTTTGTTTGTTTGTTTTCTGTTTCTCTGGGCTTCAAACCAGTGTCCTTGAGGATACATTAATAATGAACTCAATCTTCCCTGAAATCTCCTACAAAGACAGACCCAGGGAAAACGACAGTGCTGGTGAAATCTGTCTCTCTTTTTCCCTCTCTGACACTCCCATGCACTTCCCTCTTAATCAAACACCTCCAATTTGTGCAAACTATCATCAAATAGAAAATTTCATGAATCTCAAGGGCGTATGAAATGCAAGTCATAAAGAAGAATTGTGCAAAACTTAGACGAAGGAAATGTGAACCTTCTGCAGAGGAACAGAAAGGGGCTGGCTACGTGGAGAGGGATCCTTTGTCCCTGGGTGGGCAGCTACCACAGTGTTTCCAGTCCTTTCTCCCCAAACTAGTCTGCAAAACTCAAGCCAATCCTAATAAAAGCCTCAAGTATTTTGGGTGCTTGAAAAAAAAAATGATTCTAAAAATTCTTCTGTAAGAATATGGAGGAGAGAATAACAAGAAAAGTCTTAAAGAGAAGGAAAAGAAGGAAGAAATAGCCTTCCCAGATAATGGACCAGTTTATAGGGTGGTAACCACTCAAACTGTGTCCTAGGAGGAAAAGAAAAGAATAGATTAGTGGAACAGACCAAGCCTGCAGAAATGTAGCCACGTGAATCTCAGAATCCAGCATGGGATGAGGGGCATTTTCAAACAAGCGAAGAAAAAGATGATTTATTGAAGACTGTTGGGACAACTGGCTAGCCATTTGGGGGGAAAAAAAGGCTACCATCCCCCCACCCCCAAATATATTCCAGATGCTCTAAATATAAAAAAAATGAAGCTATAAAAGTTCTAGAAGAAAGCCTGGGTGAACAGTCCTATAATCTTTGAATGGAAACTTCTAGGCATGGCAAAAATGCCATGAGCCATAAAGAAAAAGATGGGGACATGTGGCAGAAGAAAAATTAAAAACTTCTGTACAGTGAACACCAGCAACGAAGTGACAAATAAAACACAAATAGGAAAAATATCTGGGACGCGTGTCAGAAGGTTAATATCCCCAATACAGAGAAATGTCTTGCTCATAAGAAGCCAAGCAGCCCAATAAAACTGTACTCGAGGCTTCACGTTGACAAAATGGTTTCGAACTTCAGTTGTCAGGCACAACTATTTGAGATGTATGCTAAGAACATTATTCACTGTTTACCTAAAACTCGACTCTACTTGGAAATCCATTATTTTTATTTGCTAAAAGCTGGCAACCCTATTCCAAGACAAGTGATCTCATGATAGCCCCGTAGTAACTCAATGAGATAGAGAAAGAGAAGCTAATTAACCTTTCCAAGACCAGTTTCCTCATCTGTCAAGTACAATTTAAGAATTAAGTTGGATAATGTTTGTATTGCATTTTGGGGGCAGGGCATGTCACATGGAGAGGATTCACAGGTTAGCTTCCCTTTCTTCTACACTACGCTCATTTTACAGATGAGAAAAATGAGGGTCAGAGAGGGGAAGTTACTGGTCCAAGGAAGTAGGACAAAACTGGTCCTTGCCTTCCAGGCCAAATGACCTCATTCCCTGTCACTCCTACCACACATCTATGCCTACCTTGGGTCCATGACTGGCCAATGTGGTTCTCTTGTTTTTATTCTCGGGTCCTTCGAAGCTGATCGCTTTTTCTCTGTCCCAGGTATCTGATCTTTGCCTCCTACTCCATCTATCCATATTCTACCAAGTGACAGGGTCCAGCTCTATCAACAGAGCGGCCTGCTTCTCAACCTTGACTGCATATTAGAATCTGCTGGGAAGTTTTCAAATCTGCACGCTGCAGCCGCATCTGACTAATGAAATCAGAACTGTGGAGGTAGATTCTGAGCATCAGTATTTTTAAATAAACTCCCTAGGAGATTTCAATGCACAGTCAGGCTTTGGAGTCAAGAGAGAGAGTATGAACAGTGGCTGATCTTAACATCGCAGACACCTTGACCTGTGAGATTACCTGGTCCAACCTGTTCTTTTTTTTTTTTTTAAGATGAGAAAAACTGAGGCTCAGAGGGGACTTGGGTGACCCTTCAGACTGGAGAGGCGAGATGGAGATTAGAACCCAGGTGAGGCTTCTTCAGTTACGTGTTCAGAAATTGGTCCGTTTTCCCCTCCCAGGCTCTGCTTTCTCAGGTGCCCTTGGCCACACAAAGTGGCCGGGTCTTAGGTGCAGTAGTAGAGGTATGCGACTTCAGCGCTGAGCCCTGTTCTGCAACTCCTGTTCTCCTGTCTAATTCCACCTTGCCTCCATCCTCAGCTTGAATTCTGATGACCTTGTTGGACATTTCCCTGAGTGGGCAGGCCTGAAGCCCATGGCAGACTCAGGTGGCACTGAGGATAAAGCCCTGAAGATAGCCCTGTGGTCACTGGCTCTTCCGCCCTGGTGGCCTGTCATGTCTCCTGACTCAGTGTCCTTTGCAGACTTCAGTTGCTCTCTCCTAACTTAACTCCTCTGTATGCTCCGGTCTCTAGTAGGCAGCAAAAAATAAGCTGATAAACTAATATTGTCTTGGGTATTCGTCACTGCTCATTGCTTAGCCTTGGAATAATAAAATACGTCCACTTCCTCTTCACCAGATGTTTTCCGGCTCAGAAAACCTACTTGTATTCCGTCTGGGGCCTTGTGGCCTGCGATCCTCAATCTGCGGTCTATGGAATGCCAAAGGGGTCTGTGAACATGGTTAGGAAAAAGCATGTTTTTATTTCCATGAATGAGAATATATTTATTTTTTTCACTTAACAATAAAATGTATCATTTCTTTTTCACAAACCTCTGACGGAAATTTGGCACATCCTTGAATTCTGAACACGGGCCAGAAACGACAGTAGCTTTAGCACTATCTCTGACTGTATTGATTTGGCGGCAGACAGTACCAAAATAGATATTTTCATATTTTGTTCTAGCAGTTGCAAATATCTCACAGTGTCATTTATGCTTGGTACTACTACTCTGAAGTTATTGTAGGTAATAAACCTGCCACTGGAGTTTCTGAGTGCCTAGTAACCAGTACATACAGTACTATGTGTCTCAATTTAAAAAATATTTTGGGAATGTTTTTCATTATAATTGGTTTCCTTTGTGATCCGATGCATTTTATTTTCTGCTTTTAAAATATTTATCATTTAAAAGCATTATTCTGTGAAGGGCTCCAGGGCACAAAAGCAGTACAGAATCCACGTGGGCATCCCCGGGATGTAGGGGTGGATGCAGACGGTCTCTCTGAGCTTCCTAAGTTGCATCAGTGGCCACTGCCTGTCTGGATGGCTTGGCTGTGTTAGGTCGGGGCTGTTGGAAAGTTGGGCTTTTCTGCAAAGCTCCGCCTGGAGGATTTGTCCTCTTGGGGCAGCTCCATTATTTTGAGAGTCCGGCTTCCTTCTATAACCCAATAGTCTTAACCGAGAATCACATGTTATGGAAGGACAAGCAGCAGGCAGGAGCCAAAGCTCTTGATAGCAAGGAACCCAAATCAACTCACAATGGCCGAGTGGGCCCTTGGAGCTTTGATCAAGGGTTCTCATGCAAGCACAGGACCAGGGCCACAGGGAGCAGGAAGCTGCCCAGGACAGAGGCACCTGCTCCTGTGCCTCAGGAGCCACCTGCCCTCTGCTTCTCTCTGCACATGGGCTCCACTCCTTCTTGCTGACCGCTTCCTCTGGGACTCCCTCTGCTTCAGCTCTGGTTCCTTCTAGTGTCCACTCAACCCCAGTTTCTCGCCTGTCTGCAGTTCTTCCCTCTTCTAGGCTCCTGGGAAGACTACACATCCCTACACCATGGTGGGCAGGTAGGACCAGTGACCAGTCCTGGCTGTGGACCATGAGAGGAAGGGTATTAGTCACTGCTCATTGCTTAGCCTTGGAATAATAAAATATTGTCACTTTCTGCATTTAGAGGCAAGCGGGAACCCCTTCTGTGCTTCCTTCCCCTGCTGAACTGGCCCCTGAAATCTCACGTAGGGATAACAGTGTCATAAGATGACTGAGCCTCTGTCAGCCTGGGTCCTGAGCAATTATGTGGCACAGAGAGGCTCTTCTGTCCCACCCCACTCAACCTGCAATGGCACATAATACCAGGAATGGGCAGGTGTGCAAAGATAAACTTTCTTTAAATCCATGAAGATTTTAGGGTCCATTTATCATGGCAGCATATCCTGCCCTTTCCTGACTAATAGACTGACTCTCGTCTGACTTTAAATTATTGGGAAAAGCATGTCAGTGAGCTGGCTTGGGTCAACTGTCCTCCTCTGGTAAAATAAGATAGAGCTGAGTGGCTTAGTCTGTTTCTGCTACTATATGGGTAACTCATAATGGAGAGAAATTTATTTTCTACGGTTCTGGAGGTTCTGGAGGTTGAGAAGTTCAATGGCATGACACTGACCTCTGGTGAGGGCCTCTTTGCTACGTCATCTCGTGGCAGAAGGCTTCACGTGGCAAGAAGGCGGGTGTGTGCTAGCCCAGGTCTCTTCCTCTTTTGTTAAAGCCACTAACTGCACCTTGGGGACCTTGCCCTCATGACCTCCTCTAGTGCTAATTCTCCCAAGGTCTCACATCCAGATACCATCCACACATGGACGTGAGGACAATGTTTCCAACATGTGAATTTGGGTGGTGAGGGAGAGACTCATAGCATAGCCCTGGGGTCAAGACGAACCACGGCTGGAACGTGCCTGCCTTTACCCCTTCCTAAAGGTCAGCTTTTGGGGGCCATCTTCCTGTTAAAAGCGAAGGCATCCGAGGTCTTCAGTGAGCAGTGTGCTCCTCGTCTGGGGAAGGAGGATGTACTTCCTGGGGTGTCAGCGGCCAGGGACGGCTAGGACTGGAGTGCCCTTCACCTGGCCCACCCTCAGGGCTTCTCAACCGCGGACTGTGGATGCCAAAGCAGAACCGCTCTCTGTCGTTGGAGCCTGTTCTGTGAGTCAGAGGCGCTGAGGGGCCTCCCTGGCCTGCACGCAGGAGAAGCCAGCTCTGCCCCACGCCCCGCCCTCCTGCTCAGGACACTCAAAACTGTCCCAGACATGGCCACCCCTGCAATTTTGGAGCCCATCACATTTAAATATCCTAGCCCATTGATTTCAGTTGTTAGACCACCCGAACCCATTTTTGGCATGGAAATGCAGGTCCTGCCTGCCATGAATCCCGCCACGTGTGCTGTGGGAGCGTCGCTGGCCCCCGGCCCACCCGTTCCCCCTTTCCTCATAGGGCTTATTTCCAAAGGGCCTGACCTGGAAAGCGAGTGACCCCTGACACCTCTCTGTTTTCCTAGCACTCACCATAAGCAGCCTCGGAAGAGCAGGAGCCATATTTCCAAGCTAGGCTCAACTCCGTTGGGAACTCTGCAGGCGACATGGGCAGTTGGGAACGTGGTCACACGTCTGCAGCAGCCAAGCTCACCATCGTTCTTTCTGTCTTTCTCTTCACTGAGTTTTTCCTTCACGTGAAGGGCAGCAGCAGATCTAGCTTCCACGAGCCCCTTGCTGTTGAACTTGTCAGAAGATGGTGTGCCCCGGCCAGGGTCGTTTTCCGAGTTCCTGCAGTAATTGGAGAGGCTCCTCTCTGCTCTGGCTCCGGAACCAGGCAAGAGCCCTTGGCCATGTGTGAACCAGACAGTCACCTGGCAAACAAGTTCCTCTGAGGCCTCTGCTGTGTGTCCAGTTTAAAGTGGCCGCTGGCTGACCAGTAATTAGCTTGAAGTCTTCACCTCAGGCCCGATGAACTACAAAGGGCGAACAAGCTCCTTTCTCCAAGGAGGTGCGAGGAACCTCTCTGGAGGCCCCGCCTGCGTCTCTCCTGGGACCTCGCACGGTGGAGCCGAGAGTTGGATCACAGCAGGAAGAGAGTGATGTGCATGCCCACGTTCTTCCATGGCCATGTTGCCCACTGGTTTCCTAAATTAAGGGGCCTGCTGACCCCTGCAACCCCACCCCTCCTTAAATCCAGATCCATGAATAGGATGCATTCTGACTTTAAATGCAACGGAGAGCTTTGAAAACAAGGCGAATGAGCCACCTGGGGGCAGAGGAACCCAGGGAGACCTGAGAAGAGAGAAGATGCCTGGAAGCTCAGAGATCATCGTAGTCTTGCGGCTGGTGTTTGGATAAAGAGGTGGTTTTGTGTGGTTATAGAGGGGTCGGGGCCTCTCTCCCCACCCTGAGTTGGCTTCCTGTCTGAATATTTTATTTTATATAAAAACATATAAATAAATATTTTAAATGTTATACATGTTTTATTTTATTCTTCTTCTCCATTTAATGTCAAGTGGGAACAAATTTTCTCCTGCTTGGAAATGGCCCCCTGGAGTCTTTCTGAGATTCTGCCTGATGCTATGAGGACAAAGGAGACTGCTTTTCTCAAGCACATTTCTCCTTTATTTTCGTCTATGCATGACAACCCTCGATTGCAACCTCATATCGCCTTGGAAATGGAAGAGATGCAAATGACGTAGTAAAGTTTGCTGCAGATGCCTCTGCTCTGCCAGGGGGAAATGGCAGCTACCTTAAGAGCCTCATGTTTGTCCAGACTCTCTTGGTTATAAGGACCAGAACCCAGATACACTCATTCGTCTTTTATTACTATAACAAAACACCAGAGATTGGGTACTTTATAAAGAAAAGGAGTTTATTTGGCTCGCAGTTCTGGAGGTGCAAGGTGCTGGCTTTGGCTCAGCTCTGGCGAGGGCCCATTTGACTGAGTCACCATTTGGTAGATGGTGTCATGGTGGGATTACACACGAGAGGGAGACAACACGTCAAGACAGTAAGCCAGAGAGAATCAGGGCCTAGCTCACTCTGTTAGATCAACCCACTCTAACTCCTCATGAGTCCAGCCCTTACCCCTTCCAAGGGCAGTACCCCTAATAACCTGAGCATATCTCAACGCTTCTACCACATTTTAATACCACCACTCTGGGGACCAAGCCTAAGCACCTTTGTGGGACAAAGGCATGCCGACCATAGCGCCAGCTTCAGCTAGTCCAGGTGGCAACAGTGGGCTCCACATAACAAACCACACCTACCATGGACCTGGATCCAGGGTCAACCAGACCCGGGGACTTAGGACGTTGGGATCTCCCCACACTCAGACTTAGCCCTTCGCCCTCCTCAGCCATGCTCCTGCCTGGTGCACGTGGGCTTCCTCCACGAAGCACATCACATGCACCTTTGCTGTGCACCAACTCAACAGCCCAAAGGGGAGAGAAGCTCAACTACACAAAAGTCCAGGGAAGGACCCTGATTGGGCCAGTCCCTGACCTGGACCAGTCGTGGGTCTGGACCCATTGCTAGTCTGGAGCTGTCACTTTGGCCCACGAGATGGGGTTCCAACTGGCCAGCTTAATTGACGGGCTCTTCCTGGGTCTAGGGTGGGCTGCCAGAAGCGCAGACAGGAGGTTGGTGAGAGAAGGTCTCTGAAGGGAGAGAGGAATTGTGATCTGCGAGAAGGAAAAAGGGACGGTGGGCAGACCTGGACAGCTGTGACCCCTGAGTCTCTCCCCCATGTTCTCTCGCCCTGTGTATTCCCGAGGCCTCTGCCACAGGTGACTACAACCCCCAGTGACTTCAAGAAACACTACTTAATCATACATAAATGGAGTGTAATCTCTCATTTTTCAGGATATACATATTGCAGGATCACATGGGTCACGCAGTCATACATGTACATGAGGTAATGATGTCCCTTTCACTCCGCGATCCTTCCTTTCCCCTTGCCCCTCCCCTCCCTTCACTGCCCTCTACCTAATATAAAGTAACTCTATTCTTCCCTAGCCCCCCCACCTCTTCTTGTGAATTAGCATCTGCATATCAGAGAAAAAAATTCAACCTTTTTTTTGAGTTTGGCTTATTTTATTTAGCATGATATTCTCTAACTCCATCCATTTACCAACAAATGTTGAATAATTTCATTCTTCTTTAAAGCTGAGGAATATTCCATTGTATATTGGATCACAAGTTTGAGGCCAGCCTCACCAACTTAGCATGTCCCTAAGCAACTTAGTGAGTCCCTGTCAAAATGAAAAATAAAAAGGGCTCAGTGGTTAACTGCCTCTGGGTTCATTTGCTGAACAAACAAACAAAAAACCAGATGCCAGGGCCTCAACCTGGGGATTTGGATTCTAGGCACCTATGGAAGCTCTCAGGCCTCTTTGTGGTTGAGAGTGAGTGCTTCAGATGCAACGTGACCTTGGGGCCCCTGGGAAGGGGAAGAGCCCCAGGTGAGGAGGCTGTAACCCATGACTCCTCCACTTCCTGTACAGTCATGGCCTGGAGGCTTGACCTCCGCTTTCTCATCTTCAGGAGAACGATGACCATACCTTCCAGACAGGGTCATATGAGAACGTGCCCATCATATTGGAAATACTCTACCAAAGGATGTTTATGACATGGAGACCTGAGATTTCTGAGGCACTAAGAGTTTTGGAAACTCCCACCTCACTCTTGCAAAGTTGGGGATCCATTCTACAGAGGAGGAAACGGGCTCATTGGATCATTAGCTCAAATGAGTTCTGTGTGTAAAGAACAGTTCTTAAGTGGAATCCTGAGATCAACACCTTGCTGGCAGGAGGGACTTCCTGTCCCCAGTTTGCAGCTTGGTTCAAGGACTCAGCGGTTCCAAAGTGCAGGGGTCAGTATCCGCCCAGCAAGCTGCTGCTCACAGAACTCCGTCCAAGCCATCGGAGGGGCTCCCCTCTCTTCCTGTGTTGGTCACCCCGGGAGGAGGAACCCCTAGAGCGAGGCAGCCCCTGGCAGGGGCCAGCCCGGGGGAAGGAGGGGGCTGCTGGGGCTGAGCTGCTTGCTGGGGAGAAGCCCACCCTGTTGCACATCGGTTTCTTCTGAGCACTTGCCGCCTCCTGGTTCCTGCACCTGACTTAGCAGCTGTGACGGGAGGTCAGCAGGGCCCTCCGGAGCCTGCCCTGACTTCCTGGCGCATGTCTCTGCACTCCTGGGTCTGAGCCGGATGTTTGCTCTCCATGCACCTTGTTGACCTGGCCGCCTGGTAGCTGAGCCGAACCTTGACTTCCTCCCTCCCCATCAGACCTGCCATGCAACCCACGTGGAAGTACAGGAGTGTGTGTGTGCGTGCATGCGTGTGTGTGTGTGTGATACTTACTGATTTGTATGTGAACACGGCTCCATCGAGTTATAATTCATGTACCACACAAGTCACCCTCTAGTGGAGCCTGATTTCATGGGATTTAGCACATTCACTGAGTTGCGTAACCACGGCCACAGTTGACTTACAAACATGCTCATCCCCAGGTGTGATGGTGACACACGCCTGTAATCCCAGCAACTTGGGAGGCTGAGGCAGGGGGACTGCAAGTTCAAGGCCAGCCTCAGCAACTTAGCAAGACCCTGTCTCAAAATAAAAAATTAAAACAGGACTGGCATGTAATTCAGTGGTTAAGCATCCCTGGTACCAAAAATAAAATAAATAGATAAGTAAATACATATGTATGTACATACATATGAACGTGCTCGTCAATGATGAAAAAGAACCCCCTGAAATCTTGAGTTATCATCCTCCTACTCCCCTCGACCCCAAGCCTTCATGGCCACCAATCCACTTTCTGTCTCTATAGATTTTCCTTTTCTGGGCATTTTGTACAAATACAATGGTAGATTTTTTTGCCTTCTGTGACTGGCTTCTTTCACTTAGCATAGTGACTTCAGGGCTCAGCCATGTTGCAGAAAGTGTCAGTGTTTCCTTCTTTTTGGGGGCTGGGTAATATTCCACTGTAAGGCTACATTTCATTTCATTTATCTGTTCATCAATTGATGGAACTTTAGGTTGTTTCCATCTTTAGGCTGTTGTGAATAATGGCATGATAACATTTGCATGGGCAAGTTTTCAACTCTCTTGGGTACAAGCTTGGAGAATAATTGATGGGTCATGTGATAATCTATGTTTAACGTAGCTAATGCTTTTAGTGTGCATGAGATGTGAAGATCAGAGCTGGTGCGGGACGTTCAAGGTCAAAACCCTCTGCTGCACCTGAGGTACCTCAAGAGATATTAATTTTCAATCTGAGGATATTTTTACCTGGTCAGGGAGAGAAGGGAGCCAGAGAAAGACACAGAAGCACTGGTTTCAACTCCTAAGTAAAACACAGACCAGTCTGTTTTCTCATCCTCCAGCTGAGTTGGAGGCAATGGAAGTTCTTTAAGTTGCTGAGGCTGGCCTTAAACTGGTGATCCTCCTCCCTCAGTCTCCTGAGTATTTTAGGAAGTAAACTTTTTAAAGGATCCCTGAACAGAGCTTCTTGCAGAAGACACCAGGGATGGGCCAGGACCTGCCGTTTGTGGGTGAAAGACTCCCTTGGGGACCCTGCCTGCGTGAAGCTAGTCCATCTGCCTCTATTATAGAGTTAGTTGGCTTTTAAGTGATGTCATATTGCTAAATTTTTTAGTTCACATTCTATGTCATGAAGGTCCTATGTATGCATTATAGCACATTTGGAAATTGAAAAAATGCAAATGGAAAAGTAATCAGGTCCTACCAACCGAAGATAACCACAATTAAGTCTTTAGAGTGTTGTGGGGTGTGTGTGTGTGTGTGTGTGTGTGTGCGCGCGCGCTTAATGCATAGATTTTTCTTTTCCTCTATAGGGAAATAGACTTCCCTTTCCATGTAGTGGCTCTCAAATTTCTATAGGAGAGAATTTGGGGGCATCTTTCTGGTAAAAGGGGAGGCAGCAGGATAGTCTTGGAGCTGTTTGCAAAGCGAGCCTGTGTTTCCCAGGGGCACAATAGCTTGCGTGGCTTTGGGAAGGAGCTGCTGGACAAGAGAGGGATGTCCGTTTTGTCTTAGCAGCAGAGAGAAGTAAGAAAATCCACTAACCCTGCAGCCTCCTGATTGAAAGCTTTCCTCCTGGGTCCCAGCTCGGCATCCCTGCTGTCCTGACCGAGGGGTGCTTCCATCCCCAGTGTGTGTCCCAGCCTTAAAGGGACTGGCAAATCCCTAACTAAAGAGGTCACTGAGCACTTTGGCCCTCACTCCAACTTCCCTAAAACTTACTGTGGCCAGGGCCAATCAGCTACCTGAGCAGCCCCAGCGTTCCCTGGTGTGACCTAATATTAGAAACCAGACAGGGAAGGAGACACTGGGAAGCTCAAGGACCCAATTTGTTTTGTTTTAGTTTTGTTTTAAATCTGGATCCTTTCAAATGTCTTTAAACCTGAAGCTCCGGCCAGGTCGCCGACATAACTTGATTGGAAGATTTTGCAGGCCCGTCACAGATAGCTGTACGGATAAAGTATAACATCCAGCAGGACCCACCCCATGCTTTTGGTGGCAGGCCTAGCTGTGACATATGTGCACATTAGTGTGGCAATCAGACCCGGGTGACAGCACTCTGCTTCGTCTACTCTACTCAATGGCTATAGAGCCAACACATTTTTTTTCCATCCTATTACTCCTCCTGGACTAAACCAATAATCAGCATAAACGGGGGGGTCTGTGGTGGCTGCCGTTCTCCTCTCTCACCTTAAGCTTTCCTGTCTGACCTTTCTCTCCCCTGGACCACGTGGGTTCTCCAGCCTCTTCTAGCTTCCGAGCTTCAGATGTGCCAGCAACTAGCAGGACTGTGCAGGAGGACTTGTGGGCAGGAGAGAGAGAGGACGACTGGCCAGCCAGACCACCAGCAAGAAGGAAGGGGAGCAGAGGACTCAGAAAGAAAAGCTCTCCAGCCCCGGGACCTGGGGGCAGGAGAGTCTGACAAGAGGGCGATTTGGAGACCAACCCAACCACCTCAACTAAACGTGGCCACCAACATAACCCGGGAAGCCTGTCCTCCTGGGATGCGGATAGACTCTGAGGTCCTTCTCAGGGTGTGCTATGAATAGTGAAATGGAACAGGATCAAGACTGGGCAAGTGTTTCTGAGCTGATAACAGGACTGAAAAAGCCTTAGGCTGAGAGTTTAGACAAGTCTGTCCCTTAGCCTCTCTATCCAGAAAGTAGAAATACAAACTTTTCTATGTACATCTCGGGTGGGTGGTAAAATAGCAATGAATCCACAGGTGGGAAGGAAAAGACTATGAAGTTACTCTGCAGTGGAGAGGGTCCTGGAGCCTACTGAGGCACTACGACTGACCGAGTGGGAGACAGAACCACATGCCTTGGGATTTCCAGGCAACTGTGAGACTCAGGGAGGCAGTGGTTTTGGTGGGTGAAAATAGCAGTAGAAATGAGAGGGCATGGTCATTCTAGAACTGTGACCAGAAAAAACCTGAGCCACCCATCAGCTGGTTTCAGAAAAATTTTACACTTAAGAAAGTGTGTAGGTGAGGACCCAGTCCAAGAGCTCTAAAGGCCAGCGGACTGCTGGTCTACCAAAGAGGATGGCTGACCCCTCGGGCCTTGGGCCAGGGGAGGGAGGGACTGAGACCCGGGGTTCCCATGACTCTGCCGGTGCAGGCTCAGCTTCACAGACGGTCATTGTTCCCGACACCCCTTTGTTGTCCTTTCCCAGGCGCCAGGCGGGTGGAAACAGCGGGGGCATGGGTCACCCAGAGATAAGGTCTTTTATGAGCTTCCTGATTTAGCTGAGAGAGGCACTCGGCCAACTGGTATGAGTGATGGACAGTCCCCTCTACCTGGGTCCTTCTGGGAGAGGGAAGCTCTTTCCAGTTGAGACGGGAGGGTGATGGCACCCAGGGAGGCTCACACTGGAGGGATTGGGTGCAGGGGACGTCAGCAAGGAAGAGATGAAGGCCTGCGTCCACACTGCTACCGCCCACCCCGGCATTCCAGCAAACACGTGCCCAGAGGAACAAGTCCACCACCATTTTTGGTGGCTGATGATCAGGTCCTTTCCCAAGATTCTTCTGGAAATTTCTCCTGACTACTCTAAGGAAAAAGGAAGGTGGAGGGATTAAAAGAAAATCCAAGAAAACAACCACATTATGTTCTCTAAATTCCAGATACCTGGGTGAGATTTGGAGATGAGCCCTGGAAACATCACTCATCAGGCCCAAGGGGCTTGAAATGAGGTAGTTTGAAATGCCTATTCTGACTGAGCGAGAGAGATGTTAATTAATGTAGCCTTTTAGTACAGGAGATGTACGTGCTTGGTAAAATAGTCAAGTGGTACAAAAATATATAGTGAAAGGTTAACTTTTCTAAATATATTTTTTATTTAGTTGACAGTAATTATGCAGACTTATGGGAGTACACTGTGACACTTTAATACATGGAAGTGAAGGGTAATGACTGGATCAGAGCAGTTGACATATTTACCACCTCAGACGTTTATCATCCGAAATCCACTGTTATTTTAAAATATTCAATTATGTGTTGGTAACCATGGTTACCATCTGTCCTATGAAACATTAGAAGTTATTCCTCCTCCCAGACTGACCACCCTCTTTCCACCCTTCCTCTCCTCCACCTCTCCCAGCCTCTGTTAACTGCTACTCCACTCTACTTCTGTGAGATCAACTGTTTAGCTTCCAAATATAAATGAGAACATGCGGCATCTCTTTTTCCGTGCCTGGCTTATGTTACTTAATGAAATGTGCTCCAGTTTTATCCGTGTTGCAGCAGATGGCAGAATTACATTTTTTTTTTAAAGGTCTGAATGGTATGCCACTAGGTATGCAGACTACATTTTTTAAAAATCCATTCATTCATTGATGGACACCTACCTTGATTGCATATCTTGGCTCTTGTAAATCGTGCTACAATAAACAAGCCAAGGCCGATGTCTCTTCAGTATGCGCACTTCAATTCATTTGGGTACATGCCCCGTGGTGGGGTGGCTGGGTGGTACAGCCGTTCTGTTTCTAGTTTTTGAAGGCGTCTGTTATGTTGCCGTGATGGCCATGTTAATTTAAGCTCTTACCAGCAGCATGAGCTTCCTCTGCGTCCTCACCAACATTTCTGTTTGCTTGTTTGTTTTTGATGATAGCTGTTCTAATTGAAGTGAGATGCTATCTCATTGTGGTTTTGATGTGCACTTCCCTGATGATTCATGATGTTGAACATTTTTTCATAGACTCATCGGTCATTTGTAGATCTCCTTTTGAGAAATGTCCATCCAGGTCATGAGCCCATTCTATTGAATTCCTTTTATATTCTGGATACTAATCCCGTGTTAGATGAATAGTTTGCAAATATTTTCTCCCATTCTGTATCTCGTTTCTTCACTCTGTAATTGTTTCCTTGGTGGTACAGAATTTTTTTAGTTTGACACTATCCCATCTGTCAATATTGCTTTTGTTGCCTGATCTTTTGGGGTCAGATCCAAAAAACCTTTGCCCGGGCCACTATCCTCAGGTATTTCCCATATATTTTTTGCTTAGAGTAATTTCATTTTTTGGGTCTTACATGTAATTGAAAAGTTCATCTTTTTAGTCCTTGTTCTTTAATTCCTTAGCTGCCCCTCTTGAAGCAACGACTGTTGTTGATATTTTAGCTACTGGATTACGAGAAAAATAAAATAAAATACATCATTTCCTACAAGCTGGTGTGAGATGGAAGTGTTGGATAGCTGAATGGTGTCCTATCAGAGAGAGTCATCCCGGGTGCTACTCCGGTGAACTCAAAGGTAAAAGGAACAAAACCGAGATCCCGATGGTGGGGACATCCGTGGCCAGGTGCGTGGGGGAGACCAGTAATAGAGGAACACACACAGACCATAAAAATGGGAGGTATCAGTAAGTGCTACGCAGGGGTGAGAGGGAGGCCTCGTGGGAGAGGGGCGTTCACCCCCGACTTCTGGGTCCGTGGCCAGCCTCATAGTATCTGTCAGTACTTAGCGAGGAGAGGTGCCCTGTGTACCCAGGCAAGCCCTGTCCATCACACACTAACAAAGGGGGGGGCTCGGGCCCCCACCATCCGGGTCTCCTTTGTTCCCTTCTTTTCCTCGCCTGTACTAGAAAGAAGCTGCTTGTCCCCTGCCCCCAAACACCCCAGAATCCACCCCCGCACCATCTGGAGATGCTGAAGGTGTAGGAGAGCACCCAAGTCCGCCAGCCCTGCACTTCTTCCAGAGGCTCCTTCGAAATACATCCTCAGCGTGAATCCTGCACGTCTTCTTTTGTTTCTTCCGAGGACTACAGAAGCAAATAGACCACTGTTGTGCTCATTCTGGTTACAGTCTCTTGGTACCTGCAAGCCACCCATCTAGATGGGTGCTGTCATGCTGATCAAGGACTCCAAGCCCTGGGTAGTCCTGGTGACTTCCCCCTCCCCCCACACTAACTTAGAGTCTCACCCAGCTGGGGGCACCACCCCTCCCAGGAGCGAGGTTTTCCCTCCCTCCTTCCTCCCTCTTCCTTTCCCACTATCCCTCTTCCTAGTGCTAGAGATCCAGCCAGGGCCTCGAGCATAATAGAAACAGTGTTTCTTCCTGTTAAAAGGTTACAGTTTGCCTGTCCCTTCTGCTGCTGATGGATGTAGGCAGTTTTCCATCTCTCCTGAATGATGAGTGAGGAACATGCATGTGGTCCCCACCTCCTGGTGCATGTAGACGGCTCCGGGGAAATCCCGGAGTGCTCAGAGTCTCTGGAGCAGATTCAGCTGTCATTAGATAAGAAGCGTTTTATTCAAGCAGAGAGTTCATTGGAACAAAGTTCTCTACAGTCCGGGAAAGGGAACCCAGACCTAGGCGTGCTCCAAGTGTCTTCTGTAATCATGATGAAGGAATTTATTGGGTTCTTGAATGTAACTGAGAACTCAATTTTAATGAATAAGAATCTACATAAAAGGGAGCAATCCTGCATAGGCAGAAGGAGTGCACCCTGCAGGATGCGCACCCCGAGTAGGTAAAGGGTAACACATACACAGCCAATATGGACACAGGGTTCCATATCCACGGGTTCCACACCTGTGGGCTCAATCAGCCACAGATGAAAATATTTAAAAATTGAGTCTGTATCGAACATGTACAGATTTCTTCTTATCATTCTTTCTTTTTTAAAAAAATATATTTTTAGTTGTAGATGGGCACGATACCTTTATTTTATTTATTTATAGTTATGGGGTCTGAGGATTGAACCCAGTGCCTCACACGTGCTAGGCAAGCGCTCTACCACCAGGCCACAACCCCAGCCCAGATTTCTCCTTATCATTGTTCCCTAAACAACACAGTATAGCAACTACTTACATAGCACTTACAAGGTATTATGTATTATAAGCAACTTAGAGGTGATTTAAAGTTTGCAGGATGATGTGTGTAGGTCATATGTAAATATTATGCCATTTTATATAAGGGAGGCCAGCATCCTGAGATTTTGTTACCCATGGGAGGTCTTGGAACAAATCCTCCCAGGGTATCAAGGGATGAGGATAATTGCAATGTGCCAGAGATAATTTCGAAACAGCGAGGTTGCCTGTAGTCTAAAAAGAGACAAGATAACTGATTTGCCATAAGATCCTCCCATAACCAAGAAGAAGGCCTCGGGCCTGCTTGTCAAGATGGCACTGGTTCTGAGTCAGATATACGCTCCGGCTCCGCAGTCAGCACGAACTAGCTTGAGGGACCATCAGCTCCTCAAAGCCCCATCTCCGCTGCGATAGCAGCAGCCCACTGGGGGCTTCCTGTGAGGAAAGCTTCTTCCTCACCCTCGCTGTCTTACCCACTGCATGGTCCACCATTTTAATTCAGAAGAGTAAACATGGAATCTAACACTGTGATTGGATTTAATTTGGTTTTTGCCCCTAAGGATGCAAACAGGAACACACAGATACACACACAAAAATATGTATACACAAAAGGAAAAGGAGACCCTGTATTTACCTCAAATGGATTTTATGCACAACCTGGGTGCATTCCAATGTGAATTCGATTGAAAATGCTTTTGGAGACTGGAGTCTGTCATGGGGTGCCCATGTGGGGCCTTCCCCGGTGGCCTTCCTTTACCTGTGTCAACCGTGTGTTTGTTGGAGGAAGGAGAGATGGTTTCCTTCTACGCTTCCATTTCCTGAGTGAGTTGCTTGATGCTGCTGCCGATTTGCAAAACACTTCCTCCGGCCTTGAATGTTCATGACCCAGTGAGTGAGGAAGAAAGGATGCCTCCGATTACATGAAATGAATAAGCTGAGGCCCAGAGAGCCGACAGACGGATCCAGAATTCCAGCTGTGCCCCGTCTTTGGTCCTCTCCCGTGCCATGTGGGCTGGGTGGCCCCATTGTGAGGCTGTGTGTGATGATGAGAGCATTTCCCTGTGTCCGGGGGGCTCTACCTGGAGGTTCACGACAAGATGCTGGCACCTCACATTGGTTGGTGAGTGTCCCAGCAGCTCAGCATGGCCTGGCCCCGATCACATCCTCCAAAAGGAGCTCGTTCCCCTCAACTGAGAGATCGTTGGCTCGGCAGCTCTGGCAAGGGCTTGGGAGGCAGGAGTGGATTTCAGATTCCCGCCTTGCTCTGAGTTTCAGGTCTCTGTTCTATTGCTCAAGGTAAATATCCTCAGAAAAACAAACCCAGCTGCAGCTGTCTGCAGGAAGATGTGTACTTGTGAGATAAGGCGAGTTGCCCCAGTCACTTTATGACAGTCTTTGCTGGGGAACAAGATGTTCGTGGGCAAACACATCCCTGTGACCCTCCCAGCCTCCTTCTGTGCTGATTAAAACGAGCCATTTGCTTATGGAGCACCCCCGGAACCGTAGCATGGGGAGGATCTCCTCCTCCACCCCTGGAAAATCGAACTTCCAGAGGGTGCATCTCACCGCAGTAGGCAGCCACGTGGCTTAGACAAATCATGCAAAATATCCAAAACTCCTACAAGGAACTCGCTCCTGTGGCAGGGCTGCTTTTGGTTTTATTTTGGTTTGTTATATTATATTTTCTTTTTCATCTCACTAATAAATTTTGGCTATGTTTTTTTTTTTTTTTTTTCTCCTTACCCCAGTCCCCCAACACCTTCAGTGGTACAAAGAGTAATTCTAAACTGTAAGCTACTCCTGACTTAACTACTTATTAAAAACACTAATATGCTCGGCGGCTTTGATGTCTGCCGAACAACAAAGGAAGAGAGTTAGTCTGGGCCACTGTAATCCTTGATTTGTCACTAAGTTATGACACCCAGCAGAGCCGTGTGACAGTGCAAATCAATCATCCCCTGCGCTCCGCGGGGTCTTCCCTGCCTCCCGCAGAGCCGCTGCAGTTTAATTAGCTTTTTTTTCACACTTACCACAATGTACATCTGCAGCTTCAGCAAGAAACAGAGATGGAGGATGGTTCACTGGAAAGTGGGGGCCTTGAAAAAAGTTCATATGGGGGAAAAAAAGTAGGAAAAAAGAAACATCAGAGACCTTTGTAGTCTTTGCTTTAGATGCATTAAGACCGAGATACACAGGCGTGGGGTGCGTGCTATTGTTAACCGTAGACTTAAAACGCAGTTCCGCGAAACCCTCTGCCAAGGAGCTATCAGATGGTGTTTAAAGGCTTTTTCTTCTTTCGGGGTAGGCTGTGTTTTCTGTGTTTCTTCTCCCACCCCGACAGCCCTTCCTCAGTTGACCCTGTAGGAATTCTTTGCTCCCCAGCTCTCCCAAGCACTCCAAGATTAAGGAGTCCAGGCCTCTTCAGGCCAGCCAAGTTTTGCAAAAGTTTGGATGAATTCCTGGGGGTGGGTGGTGTCCCGAGTGCAGAGCGTGTTCCTCTGTTCATTTTGCAGTGATAAATAATGCCAGCCAAAGAAGAAAGCAGGAACAAGGCCAGGAAGGTTGGGGGTCATCATTGACGGGGACAGAGGGGGTGATAATGAATCAGACCACGGTAGCTCACGCAGAGTGACACTTTTGTCTTGGCCCCAGGGGAGTGAGACAAATGAGATCAGCTGATCCTGCCCACGTTGGGGGTGTCCTGGATGTTGTCTGCTTTCCCTGGAGGGGAAGTGGAGGGGGCAGGGGGCAGCCAAAGGCTTTTTTGGGCTTTTCCATGCCGGGTCCTCCCTGGAGGGCAGCTGGTACGACTCACCGGCTCCTGAGCTCGGTCCTGAGTGATGCTGGCTTAAGACAGTTGGAGGATGGATTTTCTCCTTCCAGAATTCTCCTTTCTTGCTTGGTGTAGGGGAAGAGGGCAGGGGATGTGGTGGACATTTTGGGGGGGGTCACCTTGTCACCAGTCAGCATCCACTATCCAGGTGACAGCTTGGTCACCTACTGGGTGGCCTGTGTCTGATGCATCTGAGAGCTCCCCTGAGAGTCCCCCTCCCATTTGGGGTGGGCATTAGGGTCCCCTCTTCTGTTCCCCTGTGCTGTTCACACCTCAGCACATCTGGACTGATGGAGGCAGACTGTCGTAAGACTCTGCTGCCAGGCCCAGTGGGGCCTCTGGGAAGGGCCTGGCTCAGCCTGCAGGATCTGAAGAAAGACCAGGGGTCGCAAAGGGTCGGGGAAGAGCAGGTGGCACAGGGCCTTTTTGGCACTGAGATTCCTCTTTATGATACTCTAATGCTGGATGCATGTCATTACGCTTGTTAAAACACACAGAGCATCAGCACAAAGAGCGCACCCTAACATAAACCACAGCCTCCAGCTAACAGCAATGGAGCCATACCCGCTTTGCAACCAGGCCAAATGTATCATGCAAATGTGAGCGGTTTATCATGGGGAGACCAGGGGCTAGGAATGGGGGACTCTTGAGTTTCCACTCTGTCCTGTGTGTGAACCTAAAACTGCTTTAAAGAATAAAGTCGACTAATTTAAAATTTCGAGAAAGGTCACCTGGACCCCAGCCACTGGAAGGGGAGGGAGGGGCAGGGCGAGCGGGAGGCTGCCCTCCACCTGGGATGCTTGTTTTGTCGTTCATGACCCGAGCGAGGGCTGTCGCTGAAGCCTGCGGTTATCCCTGGCTTCCTCTTGACCTGCTTCGAGCGCTCAGCCACGGTCGCCTTCCTGTTAGTGACACCGGGTCCCCAGCCTGCCCCTCTTTCTCCGGGACCTCCATGGAAGCACAAGTGCCGGGTTTGATGTCATGGAGGGGTGTAAACAGCATTTTGATACAGTTGAGTTGCTTTTTAAAGTATCCAAAGCTTTGGGAGAGGGGAGAGGCATGGCATTTGGACCTGGGGCCCAACCTCAGGGAGGTTAAGCCACCTGACCACACACGAAGCCGAGCTCGGACAGAACGGGCACAAGTGGCAGGATTCCCCACGTCCCCTGCTTTCCAGCAGCTCAGCGGTCCCCAGAACGGAAAGGCGGCCCCACGGCCTTTCGGGAGACCCAAGTCTGCTCCTGCATCCGCCAGGGGCTGTGTCATTTCATCGTCTCTTGGCCTCTCATGGTTTACCCATCTGCCAAACTCAGCATCAGGCTTCCCACTAGCAGCTACAAGGATCGAAGCGTTTTTACCAAATAGAAAGCGCTCGCCCCGGGCCACGCGTGTGGCCTTGCATCTGCCTCCTCTCCTGCTGCCATGTCCTTCTGGAGAAGGATCATAGATTCTTCCGAGCTGCGGGGAGAGTGGCTGGTCATTTGCTGGGTTTGTGCAGGTGTTGGGTGGGTTCCCCCAGAGCTGCTTCCTCTGTGACACCCGGGTGGAGAATCTGTCCTGCCGGCCTGGCTGCTTTGGTCAGGCTTGGCCGGGACCCCTTGTTCGCTTGGGCTCCTGGTCAGCATCGGACAAGGAGCCGTCCAGGTCTCTGTCCTCCCCTTCCTCCCCACCCCGCCTGCCCGAGGGTCTGACAGGACTTTCAGCCTCTGCAGACACTTCAAAGACTTTCCCGCAGAGGGACTGGGCGTCCTGAGAAGCCCTCACAGCACTGGGGGGTCAGCTTCAAAGACGGCGAGTAATGGGGGCTGGCCAGCTTCCGAGAGGCCTCGCCCCTTTGCGGGTGATTCCCCTGGGGAAAGACCTTTTTTCCTCCAGGGAGGAACGTCTCTCCTGTAGGTTGACCCTTATTTTCCTCCCTCCCCAGGACTGGCTCCCTCGAGGGTCCTGGGCCAATCCTTCCCCTGCCCAGGTCACTGAAGGTCCAGGCAGATGTGTATGGGGAGCCTGATTCTCCTGGAATGTGACGGCCTCGAGTCTGTGGCGTCTGCATCTGAAGATGCTGATGGTACCCAGACTCCACTGGAGGCCACTTTTGCTCATGTCCTGCTCTGATGTGGCCTGAGTTCCCAGAAACATGGCCCTGCCCAGCATGGAGTGAGGGTACCAGAAAGGTGGCGTGGTCCCAGGCCCCCACCTACCTGGTGAATGAGGGGCTGATTGGCAGAAGTTTAGCGTCCGTGGCCTCTTTCTGAATCAGTTGTCCCCTGCCAGGTGACAATAGAGAAATGCACCTCCCAGTTCCAAACACCCTTGCGGAGCTGGCACCTCCCCTGGCTGAGAGGTTCTGAGGGGCTTGAGGTGACTGAGACCCCCAGGCAGCCATGCAGACCTGCTGTCTGGGGTTGTGCTGGTGAGCATTCCTGGGACAGCTGGACGCTGCCTGACGTACTTTCTATGGCTCTCTGTGCAGTGACCTGTTGCCCCTCCAGGACCCCAGGGCACCGGTCACCACGTCCTCCTGTCTTTCACCCTTGTCCCACTGCTTGCTGCCCCCAACACTCTCTCTCGCTCTCTCTCTCTCACACACACACACATGTCCTGACACACTTCCTAACGTGTTCATCTTTGTTCACACACATGCACACACTCAAATTCACACTCATGTGAACACATTCTGACACATGTTCATCTTCATTCACACACACACACACTCAAACTCACACTCATGTACATACTTCATGACACACACCCATACATGCCCTCATTCACACACACACACACACACACACACACACAAACTCACATTCATGTACATACACTTCAGGACACTCACACTCTTATGTGCTCACACAGTTGTGCACACCTGCCCACACTCACACTCATGTACACTCACTCACACACATATACATTAATGTGCTCACATTCACTCATGTTCAGGAACACTTCTTGACACCCAGGCTCACACACACACGCACACACACACACACACACACACACACACACACACACACACCCCTCCAAAGCCCAGGTTTCCTCACAGGCCCCTCAGCAGAAGTGCCTGCCATCCTCTTGGGGGGTCCCACAGACTCAGTGTCTGGGAAGAAAGGAGGAGGGCGTCCCTACCGGTGAATCGGCCTGTCACCTGGGAGCAGCCAAACCGAGAGGCGCCACCTGTCCCCAGCCCAGACAGCACGATTCTGCAGGACGGCAGCTTGACTGTCTGTCTCTCTCTACCGAAGTCGTCATTTAAGCAGGTGCTTCCCCATGTCTATAAGAAAAGCAATTTGCACTTTATATGCAGAAAATGCAGAGATGACAGTAAAGGGAACGTGGATCCTCCCTGGTCCGCTGCCGGCCGGGTGGTGACCCTCAGCCTGGGCCGTGCACTCCGGCGTCAGTTTCTAATGGCTATCACCAGGGCTGCTTTCCTGAGTTAACTGGGCCAGACTTAGGCACCAATCATGCCTTTTATTCTTCTGTCTTCACCAGATGTCACAATGCTTTCACGTCCTGCAGCAGCGCTGCTCTGGAGGGACCACTCCTCCCGAAGTGGGCCAGTTTCTAGAAACAGCGAGACACCCGGCAGACCAGCTTGCCTGTGCAAACCAGTCCAGAGCCCACACGCCCCAGCTGCGTCTTTATGAGCTCCCACACCCAGGGCCACCCCGTTTCCTGTCCAGTCACCCCCGAGTCAGGTACCAGACACCTGGGGAAAGCCCCCATCCCCCAGAGCCCCCTAAAATTATCTAAACTGGCCAATCCTAAACCGCTTGCTCTGCCTCCCATTCCTTCCTGTGTAGACCCACATTCACCCTACTCCCTCTGCCTCCTGACAGACCTGTGCTTTCTCATGTGCCCACCTGCCTCCGGGTGTACAACCAACCTCCGTATCAATGTCAATCATCTTCTGATCTGTTGGCCTTGCATCCCTGACTAGTAACAAAACCCAGTTATTGAACAAACACCAAGCTAGATGTCGCCGTGAAGGTATTCTGTGGCTGTAGTTGATTTCTTAAATCCATCGACTTTAGGGAAAAGTGATTACCCTCCACCATCTGGGTGGTCTCCATCTCAACTGAAGAGCCTTAGAGTAGCACTGAGGAATTCCTGCCTGGAGCCTGCAATCTCACCCCCTGCGTGGATATAGTCATTTATCTGTCTATTCATCCATCCTTCTCTTCTTCCACCCATCCATCTATCCATCCATCAGAATCATATACAATTTGCTCCTTATCTGTCTCACCTAAATATGTCTTCCGCCTCATCACGCAAATGACCACAGAGCATCTCCTGGTATGGCTCTGCCACAACCATTTACTCCTTTATTAGATGCATTTATTGTTGCATCAAAATTTTGTCTTTTATAAATGCTACTGTGAAAAGTTTGTTTTTTTGGTTTTTTTTTTTTTTTACATTAGTCATTGCATGCATCTTAAATCAATTTTTCGGATAAATTATCCAAAATGGGATTACCAGGCCAAAGGGACTGGAAACATGAAAGGCTGCTGATAAATACTTGGAAACTGTCCTTTGGAGACTCCAGTTCTGGCCTTAAACTCTTCTTCGTCTACTAACTGAAGTCTCTGAGTATTGACCATTCATTTTCTTTCTTTATAAAACCAAAAAATTTAATGCAAAAATTGCTGTCATAATACATTAATATGTATTTATCGTAAGTCTTTCAGACATTTCATAGGTATCTATGGTAAAAATTAAGTCTCTTCTTTCCCTGCCACCATCTTGCTCTGGTTCACTTCCCTTCCCACAGTAATCTCGAGAATGGTTCACTGGGCTTCCTTTCAGATCTTTCTCCAGCATTCACAGCCACACACAAAATGGGCCAATATGGGTTTCTTTCTCTTTCTCATTTCCTTCATACCTCATGTTGCCCTAAGGGAGAGTTGTCACCACAGAAACAGAGAACAAAGACATCAAAAGCTTGACATTCATGTATAAGAAACCCAGAGTCTAGGAGAGGGCCAAAAGGTTTGTGAGTTTCCTCGCTGTGGGGGTTTACTCCACCAGCATGGAGGAAACACCACCGGGGTGCAGGGAGAGGAGGAGTCTGAGACCTGGGAGCTGAGGAGCACGAACTTCATTTCCCTATGATACCCCTACTCCACTCACTCCCAGCAGGCTGAGAAGAGGGAAGAAGTGTTTGGAAATCCACTAATACTTGGGGCTGGGCTGCCTGCTGCCTGCATGGGAGGCAGCTCCGCACAAAAGTTCCTGGCTCCATACTGCAGAAGCAATAGAGGAGAGGGTTGCCAAGGCCAGAGAGGACCAGTGGCAGGGCCACTGAGTAGCCCAGGGTCCTAGAGAGGAGCCAACATCAGGGGCCCTGCCATGGTGAATGAAGAAGCAAGGCTCAGGAGACCAGGGAAGGACCTGAGGGCGGTGGAGAGCCAGCCAGCGATGCTGCAGTGTGGGTCATCTCCTGAGGGCCCGCTGGAGCATCCCTGAGAGGGAAACCCATGTGGAAAGACACTGATCTCTGGGCGAGACTCTTCTCTCAGCACCACGACTCTGCACAAGTGCCTCCCTGCCAAGGTTAACTGCCCCCTAGGAGGAAAAGGAGGAGGGGAAGGAAAATCTACAGACCGTTACTTAGAATTGACTAGGGCTACATTTGCTCCCACCAGACTGCTTTACAGAGAAGCACTCAACTATTTTTTTTTTTTTTTTTTTTTTTTTGTGGTGTTGGGGATCGAACCCAGGGCCTTGAGTTTGCACGGCAAGCACTCTACCAACTCAGTTATCTCCCCAGCCCCACTCAACTATTTTTAATACCTGAACACGAATTTCAAAATTTGTAGTACTTATACACATATGTATAATTGACATTGTTATGCAAGTAGAATAACATTATATATATATATGTATATATGCTTGTACATCATTTTCTGTCTTGCTTTTTCAACGGAGTTATTGTGAACGCCCACACAGCCAGAACAAAATCACACACTAAGCTTCCCTTCTGTCTCTTCTAAACCTCTCTTTTGTCTCTCCCCATCATGAATCCTTCCCTCCGCACAAAAGTATCTTAGAGTAACCACTTCCAAGGGTCTTTTATAGCTATGTTGCCTATGTATGCATTTCAGCACACAGGAATAGTTGGTCTGTTTTTTGAACTTTATATCTCAAATGAATCATACGAGATATAAAATAACATCTTTTTGCTTCTGGTTTCTTTTGCTCAACATCAAGTTGGTGAGACTGGTCCACAAAACTGTATGTAACCTCGGTCCATTCATTTTCATTACCATATAGCATTCCATTATGTGAATACCCTACCACTGACTTATCCATTCTACTGCCGGTAAACAAGTGGTTTGTTTCCAATTTGGGTACAACATGAACAACATTGCTAGGAACACACACATGAAGTCTCATGGTCTACATGAACATATAATTGGGTTAGCCATGTTGCTTAAGAGTAGAATTGTTCATAAGAGACATATGTCTTCAGTCTCAGTGAATAATACTGACTTATTTTTCCAAGTGATTGGAATAGCTGACACTCCCACAAGTCATAGACAAGAGCTGCATTTATTTGATATCCTCACTAATCATTAGTATTATTGATTTTGTGTTTTAAATATTAACCATTCTGGTGGGTGTGTGAAGATAAGTCATCGAGATTTTAATTTGCATTTCTTGATGACTAATGATATTTGACCATGTTATCTTATTGAATGGACTTTTAAATATCCACTGTTGTAAACTACTGGTTTGTATCTTTTGAGTATTTTTCTATTGGGTTTTCTGGTTTTATCTTACTGATTTGTAAGAGTTCTTTATATATTTAAAATCAAGCCCCTTGTTACATTTACTGCAAATATCTTCTTCCTCCATGTGACTTTTCTTCTCACTTTATGATAGTGTCTTGGGGGAGGAGTATTACCAATTTCAACATTATCCAAATTATCAAACTTTTTACTTTACTCTAAGTGTGTTCTGAGTCCGATATAAGAAATCTTTGCTTACTCCAAGATCATGAAGATGTTTCCTGTGTTGAATCTTTCATATTAAGATTTACTTGGAATTAATTCTTACCGATGATATGAAGAAGGCTCAAGATAATTTTATTCCATATGGACATCCAACTGACATAGCTATTCATGGCTATTTTCATTTCAATATAAATTTCAGGTTCATCAATACACCCACCTAAAATATTGGTTGAGATTTTGACTGGGATTGCTTTGAATTTTGAAATCAGTTTGGGGAGAACTGAATTCTTTATAATATTGAATCTTTCAATATATGAATATGGTATATTTCTCCATTATTAAATTCTCCTTAATTTTCTGCATTAATCTTTTGCAGTTTTCTGATAGCAATATTAAATGCCTATATAGTTTTAGGTATACCTAAATATTTTATGGTTTTGTATGCTATCGTAAGTGAAAATTTTTTAAAAATTTATTTTATAATTGCTATTGGTTAATAGAAGTACAATTGGTTTTTGTTTGTCAAATTAGTTTTCTAAATTCTCATATTATTTGTCAACTTATTAGTAATTCTTTGAGATTTTCAGCATACACAATTTGGTTGTTTGTGAATAGTCACTTTTATACCATTATTTCTTTTTCTTGTCTTATTGCACCAGCTAGGTACTCTAGTATAATACTAAACAAAGTGGTTAATTTAGTAGTGTTAAGGAAATCTTATATTGCCGGAATAAGTTCAACTTGATTACTGAACATTATTTAAAAAATTATGTCCCAGGACTTGGTTTGCCAATCTTATGTTTAGAATTTGCATCTTTGTTCAGGTGATACATTGGGCTGAGATTCTCCATTCTTATAAAGGCCTTATCAGGTTTCTATGTCAAGGTTATGCTGTCCTCATAATTGAGTTAAAAAGCATTTAATCTTTTCCTATGTCCTGGGAGAGTTTATGTAAAATTGGTATTTTTTCTTCCTTAAATCTTTGAAATTATTTCCTATTGAAGCCATCTGGGTCTGGATTTTTGTATTCTTGTAATCAAAGCTTAATTTTTTAAAAATTAGATTTAGGACTATTCACAGTTCTCAATTCTTAGAGTGCCAGTTTTGGAAAACTGAATTTTCCTAAAATCTTTTCATCACATTTTAAATTTCAAAATTATTATTATAAAATTATTTATAATATCTTCTTTTGTTATCATTTTAATGCATCTAGATTTTACAGCGAAGTGTTTTTAAACCTAATTCCTCCCAGATATTCAGGAGACTAAAGTGGGAGAATTACTTGAGCTCATGAGTTTGAAACCAGCCTGGGTAACATGATGAGACCTGACTTCAATAAACAAAACAACAAAATTTAATTCCTGATTGTGGTTATTTGTGACTTCTCACATTTTTACTTGATTAATTTCATGAGGGGATTATCACTTTTATTAATCATTTTCAAGAATCATCTTTAGGCTTCATTTAATCTCTATATTTTATTATTCTTTTCCATTTTATTAATTTCTACTCTTAACTTTATTTCTCTTTAATCTCTGCTTTGAAGAGGGGTTAACTTACTGCTTTTCTGTTTTTTCAAATGACTTACATTTGATACTTAGAACACTGATTTTCCAGGCTTTCCTTTTACTTGATGTACAAAATTAAGGTTACGTAGCTCACTCTAAGCATTCCTTTACCATATCCCACAAATTTCAATATGTCATATTTCATTATCATTCATGTAAAAACATTTTATGATTTACATGATTTATTCTTTTACTTGTAGATGATGCAGGTGTATATTATTTAGTTTATAAATGTATGGGGGGGTCTTCACTTTTTTATTTTTAGCTTAATAATACTGTAGACAGAGAACTTACTATGTGTGATTTCAATAATTTGAAATGTGTTGATACTTGTTTTATGACTCAGCATGTAGTTACTTATAAATCACATTTTTCATGAGTGTTTGAAAAGAATGTGTATTTGAAGTTGTTGATTCCAGCCCTCTCTATATATCCAATAACTCAAATTCCCTAATCTTGTTCAAATTTACCATGGTCTTACTGATTATTTGTCTGTTTTCTTAGTAACTTGAGAGATGTATTAAAGTGTCCCTTTATTTATCCATTTTTCATTGTCATTCTGAAAGTTGTTTCTTTATGTACTTTGAGGTTTTCTTGTTTGATGTATAAAAATTTATAATTATTGTATGTTTTGCTTATGAATTGAAACTTTTAACGTTTTCAACTTTTTGTCTCAATTATTTTTCCCTCAAAATATACATTGTCTGATTTAAAATAGTTATATAAGCTTTCTTTTGTTTCTTATTTCTTTATCCTTGTTATTATTATGTCTTTAGAATGAACTCATTCTTTTTGTTTTGTTTTGTTTTGTTTTTTTGGTGCCAGGGATTGAACTCAGGGCCTTGTGCCATGCAAGGCAAGCACTTTACCAACTGAGCTATATCCCCATCCCCTTGAACTCATTCTTTAATTTAATTCAATATTAATTCATTCTTTCTTGTATTTCCAGTTTTCCTTCTGAAATATGTTTCATTGGTACACACTTTAGTATTGCCTTTAGTGTAAATCTCCTAGGAAAGAATTCACTCAGCTTTTGTTCATCTGAAAGGTTTTTATTTAACTTACATTCTTGAAGATTATTTTAAGTGAATGTAACAATCTTTTCTGCAAGTATTTTCTTTCAGTACTTTCCAGACAGCATTCTATTGTCTTCTACCTTCCATTGCTTCAGCTTAAGAGTCAACTGTAAGTCCTAATGTTACTCATTTAAAAGTTAACTTTTTTTTTTTTTTTTAATGATTGCTGTTAATATTCTTTTCTTTATCTTTGGTTTATCAGATTAATATGATTGGCCTAAATTTAGATTTTTTTAAAAAAATATGTTTTAATGTCTTAAAATCATCATGTGCTCATAGGGTTTCTTCAACATGTGGTCTAAAGTCTTATTAGTTTAAAACAATTCTTTGTCATAATTTCTCCTAATATTAGTTCTATTTTGTAGTCTCTCCACTTTTGGGACTCTAATTACATGTTTCTAAAAGACCTCATCACTTCGTTTGTATTCCCTCATTCTCTCTATTCCAACCCCCCCTTTGGTGTGTGTGTGTGTGTGTGTGTGTGTGTGTGTAACATATCTTTCATTTTACTAATTTTCTCTTTAGGTTTGTCTAATCCCTTCTGAAGTCTGTCCTTTAGTTCTAAATTTTTGTTATTATATATTTTAGTTCATTTTTTCTTTTGACTATTTTAAAAATATGCTGTATCTCTTTTTTCAAAACAGATTTCATTGCCCAAAATTCTGCCTTATTTTCTTTTGCATGGTCATAGTAAGCATAGTTATTTTAAATTCTGTGTCTAAAAACTTCATTATCTGGGGTCTCTGTGGATCTGTTTCCATTGTCTTTATCCCACTACTTCTCATTATGAATTTCTTTTTTTTTTGGGGGGGGAGGGTTTCCTTTTGTATTTGATGATGATGATGATTGATGATAATTGTGAGCTGAGCTTTGTATTTGGAAAATGAGTTTTGGAAATAATTTGAGGCTTAGGGTGATGGTTATCTTCTTCCAGAGAGAATTCTCATTTGTTTCTACAGGGAACCTGGGAACATTAGCAATGTGGTATCACATTAACACAGGTTTCATTGAGATTGTTGAAAGTTGGATCAACTCTTTCTGAGCACAGAATTATAGCCAGGCCCCACCCAACCTTGGAATGTGCTGGACAACAACTTCATCCTCTTATCACAGTGTCTGTGGAGAGCATTGCCTTTCAGATTCTCTATGTCTCATGTAGAACTGGAAAATGCTTCCAGAGGAAAAGCAGTCCTAAAATCTAGGCTCACCTCCTTGTGTTTTCATCTTCCCCCAGATTTTGTCCCAATAATTCTTTTCTATATTGTTAGCACTCTATTGCTTTAGAATGCTTTTAAGGATATTTTCTCCAACTTTTCTAATTGTACATAGTTGGGAAGGATTGATCCAAGCTACCTGTCTTCATTCTAGGAACTGGAGATAAGGATAACATTGTTTAAATATTGCATGCTCAATATTGTATAAATTGCACCTATTTTATATGGTAACTTTGCTATGCCCCCTCAAGGTATGGTTCAAACTCTTGGGTTTTGTGTATAGCTGGAGAAGGATCAGGACCTCCTGAAAAGATCATTGGGCTCTTCAGAATCATGACATTTCAACTTTGCCATTAGCTGACACTTCTTCCTTTATTTAGGGGGGAGGCTCAGTAATACCTATGATAAACCCAGAATTCTTGGCAGAGGAACACGGTGCCTAATGTAATTTGTCGAACAAGCTCTCTTTTTACTTACTTTTAAAATTCTGCTCTGAACTGAGAAGAACCAACCTGATAGTATTCTTCCCTTCTTCTTCCAGAGATGGCGAGGAGTTTGAAAAGGCCTGCTTACTATTTTTGTTAATTAACCTGGAGAAGAAAATGGAATTCCAAAACTTCTTGCCCAGGTTTCATGTAGCCGAGGTACACTGAAAATGCTCGACTGTTTGTGAAAGTAATGTTACAGGTCCCATTGCTTATGCTCAGTGAACAGATTCTAGAAGGAGAGGGAGAATCAAAGAAAGAGACTAGAAATTGTTCTTCATCATTTTACTAGGGTCTAGAAAATTCTTGAGCAATTAGATTGGTTTCAGAGAATGTTTATTATCCTGAATATGAACCTGGACCCCACTGTGTCTCACAAGTTTATTACATCCACGGAAGCTCTGTGTGTATTCTGTCCGAGTCTGAAGTCTTGCTGGGGGTAAGACTTTGAAGGAGACTGTAGTTGGTGTGCCAATGCCTCCGTGGGGCTGCTCCAGACAGTAACTGAGATGTTGGATTCCGTTACAGGGATTATTGCACCCCTTGATTTGCACTGGCTGGTGGCAAAGGAGCCCCAGATGAGCCAGACACCTTGGATAGGAGCGATAACAGGACAGGGAGTGACTCTGAGTCTGCAGGAGGAAGGACAGGAAGAGACCTCCAGGCTGGGAGGCATTTACTCCATTTCCTCTTCCTTCTGTGCTGGGAACATTCCTCCTTCACATTCAGTTTGAAACACCTTTTCTCACGTTACTTTCTTCTAGCTCTATACCTTCAGTCGAGTCTATTACACAAACAGCAGCCTGACGTTGGCAACGTGCGTGCGCTGGGGAGAAATAAGGAGGTCAAGGGAAGCGGAACCTCCCAGGATCGCCCCTGCTCCAAAGGCAGCTCTGCAGCTTCAGCAGCGGTCTGCTTACAGAAGACGCCAGCAGCGCTGCTGACTCTCCTCCCTCTTCCCCTCGCTCCCCTGCCTGCCCCCAGGGCCGCAGGCAGGTCCTTTCTGATGAGGAGAGGCAGGCGCTGTGCTCTGTGGGTGGCTCACTGAACAGCATCCACGTTCACGGACCCATCACTTTGGGGCTGGATCCAGGGTGTGAGGACCTCTCGGGGCCGGGATTAGGTGAGGCAATTGAGATGAGTCGTGGGGATGTGGGGTCCAATTCTGCCATTCTGTAAAATTCTGCTATGTTTTTTTTCATCATGGATTTTTTGGATTGAGTTTTCGAAAATCTTATTTGTTTGGATATCAGACATCATTTGTTTGGGGCATCAAATGATTGGGTCAGCCAGGGTTCAAAGCCAGGTCTTCTGATGCCCAATAAAATCTTATTTATCTTGATTACTGAGTTTTGTTGTTGTTGCCTACTTAAATTTTGGGCCCTAGGCAACCACGTCTTGTCCACACACACACAGACCTTGCACCCTACGCTCCATCTCTATGAAGCACACAGTCCGTGGAGCATCCCAGGCCTGGGCACCAAGGACACCCCGTTTCCAATGCCATTTTATCCCGCTCCTAAGTTATCTTTCCAGACTCAAAGTCCAACATCCACCATCTCCCTGTAAAGAAAAACTAGGCTTCCCTGTGCTATGTCTTCACTTGTGCACCGCTCTCTCCCTGTGCTCGCTACAGGATTTTAATTCTCCGTCTGCGTGTCCATCTCCGTGACTACCACGAATGGTCTTTGAGGGCAGGCATCTTGTCATCTCGATAGTGTCTTCTTTCCAGCAGCTGGCACATAGTAGGTGCTTAAGAAATGAATGAAGACACTGTCTTTATTTTATGGAAAAGTTCGGAGGGTTGGGATGGGCTCGTTCAAGGTCACACTGGGTCAGTTGGGGCTCCAAGCCAGGTCTTCAGAAGCCCAAGGCCAGCGCAGCTTGCATTACCCAGAATAAACAGAGCTCTCTGTAGCAGCAGGCCAGTTCCCTGAGCTCGACGGAAAGCCAGCGCCCTGGCCGGCCACTGCGGCGCTGTGCCCAGCTCTTGCACTTGCCCTGGGCTCCCCCTTGGCACCCCTCCACGGCTCCTCTCCTTCATCTCCCTCTGACTCATCTGGATCCTGAGCGAAGTCTCCGGTCCTGCTGGAGCTGACCATCAATACTCCCTCTGAGTTCGTGGGAATAAAAGGCCTCTTCCAGCCCCAGACCAGAGAGCGGAGTACAGCCCGCCACTCAGGGAACCGATGCCGAGGTACCCGAGGTGCCGTCTCAGATGGAAGATTTTACAGCATGAAATGGTCTGCTCTTCAGAGGTCGCTTTTCTGGAAAGCCTCAGGTCCTAAAAAGGGAGCTGCTTAGGCAGTCAGAAAGCAGGGGTTTTTTTGGTGTTTTTTTTTTTTTTTTTTTTCCCTTTTCTTTTTATTTTTAACCTTCTGCTTCTGACTCTGCCAGTCTGTGTCTCTCGCTCACCCCTGGAGCTTTCTTTTCAATACTGGTCATTGGTGGAGTCGGCTCTGCCCTCTCTGCTTGTGACTGGTGGGTGAGCGTCGCCGCCTCTGTCTAATGAGGGGCCCTCCAGGCCCGGCTGCCCTCGTTTTTGATACCTGGGGAGAGGATGTGCAGGCGAGGGACAGTCGGATCAGAAGGGCCTCCGCGAGCAGACATCACAGCCGAGCTCAAAGAGCGCAGGAAGTAGAACAAAGAACAAAAACATTTACAGAAGTGCCACAGTGTAAGGGGGAAAAGTACTAGCAACTCTAACAAGGTCAACGGCGAGGGAAAAAAATTTTGAAAGGAATTGCTGAGGGGAAAAAAAGAGAGAGAGAGAGAAACCTCAAAAAGGGGCCGAGGACTCCCCGAGTTGGACTTGCTGGTTGGCTGCCGGGACACTTTCCTTGATAGCTTCCAGGAAGCGCTGTTTCTACAAGACTCCAGCGCGCTGGAAAAGTTTATGCAACCGGCTGCAGGGAGGCCGAGGAGCCGTGAGTCACCGTCGTGGGCTCTGCGTGTGTTTGCTTTCAACACGGGCTTCCTGTGGGACCACATCAATGGAGGCCTGTTGGTTCTTTGGCATGTGCTGGGGTGGGCTGGGTAGGGGTGTCTGGCCAGCCTGTTTCAAGGGAGTGTCAGGTGCTGGGCCTCCGTGGCTGCTAAGAACAATACAAAGGGGTTGTCGTTGCCTTGCTCTCTGGTCCCCAGTGTTGAAGAGCCGCAGGAAGAATCTGGGTGACCCTCGTGCTTGAGTTCCATGGCTTTGGCCAAGCTCCTGAAGCACTCAGTCTCGGTTTCTCTATCTGTAAAATGGGAAGCGTGTAATCACCTTTGCAGAATTATTCCCAGACTGACGATGCCCAGCCTGCCCTCACAGGAGCTTCCTTAATCGTGTTAATACGGAACCCTCCAAATCTTGGACTTGGGAGTTCATAGAAAGGGTGCTGAGAAAACTTATGTCTTGTAACTAGGCATGGTGGCGCATGCCTGTAATCCCAGCGGCTCAGGAGGCTGAGGCAGGAGGATTGCAGGTTCAAAGCCAGCCTCTGCAACTTAGCGAGACCCTATCTCCAAGTTATAAAAAGGGGGCGAGGAGACTGGGGATGTGGATCAGCGTTTAAGTGCCCCTGGGTTCAATCCCTTGTATCAAAAAAAAAAGCAAGCTTATGTCTTAGGAGCTTTTTAATGGGTCTGACAACCATTGGTCCTAAATATGCTGCCATTTTTTACCTCGTTTTGTGAATTATCAGTGGCAAATACTTTCATCTTGCTTCCTCTTGCCACCTGGAAAGGTTTAGCTATTCTTCTTCGCCTTCCATATTTGGACCTTGTAATGCAATTCACTTGAATGTCATCCCATCTAAAGATTGGGGAAGCAGGCCTGCCACATACACAACTGTGTCAGGGTATTTGTTTCCTTCAAACATACCATATAACTGATTTAAATTTACTTATTGCATATCGTTGGTTCTCCCCTCCTACCCACTAGAACATAAGTCCATGAGGGTGGGATATGCTTTAATATAGTTAAATTTTTTTCGGAAGTATCTTAGCCTTGTAGAAAAGTTGCAAAGTTAATAGAGTTCCCATGTACACTACACCTGGTTTCTCCTGTTGTTAACTTTATACATTACTATGGTACTATATTCTTTTGTTTTCTGTTGCTATGACAGAATACCACAGACTTGGTAATTACAAAGAAAAGAAATTCATCTGGCACACAGTTCTGGATACCAGGAAGTCCAAGGGCATTGCAAGAGTTCCTGGTGAGGGCTTTTGTGCTGCGCGTTATCTCATGACGGAAAGTGGAAGAGCAAATGAGAACATGCTGAAGAGACAAAGCAGGAAGGTAGATTGGTTTTACAGCAAAGTGTTCCTGCAGTAACTAGCACATTCCCATGATAATGACATTGATCCATTCTTGCCCCATGACCCAAATACCTCCAACATGGCCTTACTTCTCAACTTTGCTACATTGGGGATCAAGTGTTCTACACCTGAATTTTGGGACACATTCAAACCATAGCAGATGTACTTGTAATGACCAAGGAAACATCAGTGCATTACTATGAATTAAACTGTAGACTTTATTTGGATTTCACTAGTTTTCCCTAAGTTCTGTGTTAGTCAGCATTCCATTACTATAACAAAATAGCTGATATAATCAGCTTATAAAGAGAAAAAGGTTTATTTTGGCTCACTGTTTTGGAAGTTTCAGTCCATGGTCAGTTGACATTATTGCTTTTGAGTCTGTGATGACGCAATACCTCATGGGAGGAACATAGGTGGAGCAAACTGGTCACCTCATGGCAGCCAGAAAGCAAAGGAAAAAGATGAAGAGACCCAGTCCTTTGAGGTACACCCCCAATCACCTACAACCTCCCAGTAGGCCCCACCTCTTAAAGGTTCCACTGCCTTGCAGTAGAAGACCAAGACTTCACCACATGGGCTTCTGGGGGGAAATGTAAGACCCAAACTATAGCCATCCTTTTTCTCTCCCATAGTCCCATTCGGGATCAACATCACCTTTTGTCATGGTCATTAGTCTCCAAGGATAGATGACAGGTTCTCAGGCGTTCCTTGTTTTTTATAATGGCAGGGGTTTTGTTTGTTTGTTATTGCCGTGCTGGGATTAAACCCAGGAGCATCTACCACAGAGTTATGTCCCTAGAACTTTTTATTTATTTACTTATTTTGAGACTAAGTTGCCCAGGCTGGCCTCAAACTTGCCATCCTCCTTTCTCAGCTTCCTGAGTAGCTGGGATTACAGGTGTGTGCCATCAGACTTGACCAGATAATGACAGTTTTGAGGAGTACCGGCTAGATATTTTGAAGAACGTCCCTGACTTGAGGTTTTGCCTGATGTTTTTTTCTAGGAGTTATGGGTTCCTGTGAAGACCATAGAGGTAAATTGACCTCTGCATTATTCATATCAAAGGTCATGATGCCAACATGATTTATCACTGATGATGGTAATCCTGCTTACCTGGTGAGGTCAGTTTGCCAGATTTTGACAATGCAGGTTAAGAATCCTTAATATAATATCCAAAATCCAGGATGGTCCAAAATGGAAACTTTTGGAGTATCACGTTAAGTTTTGAATTTGGAATTTTTGGATCAGAGATCCTCAACCTGTAAAATCTCTGCAAATATTCCAACATACATAAAACTCTGAAATCTGCAGTAGCTCTGGTCCTAAACATTTCAGATAAGGGATACTTTACCTGTATAAAATTATCTTCTCCTCCTTTTCTATAGTTGGTTCTCTGGAAGCAAGTCGCTAAGCATAGTCATTATGAGCTGAATGTGTCCTCCCCAAATTCACACATGGAAGTTTTAACCCCTAAGATCTCAGAGTTTATTGATATTTAAGATAAAGTCTTTAAAGACTTAAGTTAAAATGAGGTCTTTAAGGTGACTGGTGTCCTTCTAAGAAGAAGAAATTTGGACATGGTATTCACATATACAGACTAAAAAATACAACAACATGTGAAGACACACAGGGAGAAGATGGCCTCCTACCAGTCATGGTGAGAGGCCTCCAAACACACTCAGCCTGTTAACACTTTGACTTTGGATTTCAGTACTCCAGAATGGTAAGAAAATAAATCTCTGCTATTTAAGCCTCTGAGTCTCTGGTATTTTGTCATAGCAACCCTAAAAAACTAATACAACAGTGCACAATCCTGAGAGTGAGTATCTAGGTAAGTAGTTTGAAATTACCCTATTCAGGGGTTATCTCTTTGCTCCCAATAAATTATTCATTCACCCACTTTTATAATTTTATACCAGTATGAACTCATGAACATTCATTTTATACACTAGATTATAACCCAATACTCTTATCTTTTTATGCAAATTGTTCTGGTTTTGGCTATTGTGAACTCTTTCAGGTTGGTTCCTACACACCTGTGATATGCCCCACTGTTTTGTTCTTTGAGCTCTTTCTTATTTTTTGGCATTATAAGATGTTCCAGGCTCACCTGGTGTATTCTCTGCCCAAACTCTAGAAATAGTCATTTCTCACTGGGCATGGTGGCTCATGCCTGAAATACCAGCAGCCTGGGAGACCAAGATAAGAGGATTGCAAATTCAAAGCCAGCCTCAGCAACTTAGCAAGGCCCTAAGAAACTTAGTGAGACCCTGTCTCAAAATAAAAACAAAAAGGGATAGGGATGTGGCTTAGTGGCTTAGTGCCTCTGGGTTCAATCCCCGGTACAAATAAAATAAAATAAAATTTGTTATTTCTCCAAGGAGCCCTGGTTCCTTTTTTTGGAGAATGATGTTAGGAACCAAGATCTGGGCTTTTAGTGTGCTCATTGCTAGTGGGGTGGCATTATTTCTAGACCCACAAAGGTAGGATTTTTATCTGTTTTACGAATCTCAAGCCCTGCAGTACCTATCACATAGCAATTGTTCAATAAGTATTTGATGAAAAATTAATGGGTCAATAATCTTCAGAACAATTCTGTAAAATTGGCATCTTTTATTATCATTTCATCAATGAGATAACAGGTCAGGAGGGTTCCCAAGATTGCTAAAGCTACTCAGGTAGGAATGTCAGAGCAGGGTTTCAAACCTTGGGTGACTTCAAAGCCAATGATGTTTTAAAAATGATCTGTCAATTTGAATCAACTGCTTGACTGTTCTCTTTGTTCAGTATGGTAATCTGGAGATCTTTTAAAAACAGTGTGACTCTACTTCTTTTTGGAATGATGCAGCCTAGCAGGATCAAAGAGCTTGAATGATAAGATCAAATAGTCCTGGATCCCATCTGGGCTCCATGCCTTAGTAACTGTATGACCCTGAGCAAGCTAACTTAGCCTCTTTATGCCTCAGTTTCGTTTAACTATAAAAGGTAGGTGATAATAGTACTTGCCTTACAAAATTGTTGTAAATATCAAAAACAATATATATGATCTGAAAATTCTTGCCTTTTTCTCCCTGAAACATTTTATTACCCACCACATACCTTTTGTGAGAGGTGAGCATTGTGACCTTCCTAAGTCGAAAGAAAGCTTTTGTTTTTCTACTATCAGATGCAAGGAAAGCAGACACACCCTTACGCAAGGGAAAAGTATTTAGAGGAATAGTGTTTAGTCATAATCTTCTGTGGTAGTGGATCCCCACCTGTGAGCTGCAGATAACCAGGGGTGGTGGAGTTACTTCAACACCTGAGTATTTGCATGAGGTCCAGGCACTGTGAATAGGCTAAATAAACTCCTTTGTATTTGAAGATCGGTTCCAGGAACCACCAGACACAAAAATCCAGGAGAGATTAGGTCTATGTAAAGTGGCATAGAATTTACAAAAAACAACCTGTACAAACCTCCTGTATACTTTACATAATCTCTAGAATACTTCAAATAGCTAAACAACATACATGCTATGTAAATAGTTGTTATATCATACTATTTGAGGAATAATGGCAGAAAAATTCTGTATAGTTCAGTACTGTCATAATTTTTAAACAGTATTGCCTATCTATGCTTGGTTGAATCCACAATGCAGACCCCCATGGATACAGAAGGTAAGCTTTATTATGTATTGTATTACATACTGTTTTTACGAATTATAGGTAGATAATATTATGATTAATAAAACATAATTCATTTAAAAATATTAAGTGTGGAATTGTTGCTCTAGCAGACATTTACTTCCCACTAGCTATGTTTTTACTATTATTATTATTTTACTTAGAGACAAGGGAATTAACTAGATTTATTTATCAGAGTCCCTTATAGTCCTGAATACCTAATTCTGGTTCAGAATGCAATTTCTGACCAAATAGTCAACTTTAAGAAATTCTCCTTGAGTAGTTTTTATGCAGTCTTCAAGAGTTTTCTTTGTGCTGAGTGCCATGGCCTGTAATCCCAGCAACTCCAGAGGCTGAGGCAGGAGGACCACAAGTTCAAAGCCAGCCTCAGCAACTTAGCAAGGCCCTAAGCAACTCAGCAAGACCCTGTATCTAAACAAAATTTTAAAAGGGCTGGAGATGTGGCTCAGTGGTGAAGTGTCCCTGATCTCTTTCCCTGGTACGAAAACGACAACAACAACAAAGGATTTTCTTTGTATAAAATCTCCTCTCTGCCAATACCGTGGGAATTCCTTCAAACTGTCTCTGATTCGCTTTCCTTGTCCTATTTCATTGTCTCAGTTCACCTTTGTAATGTTGAGTAGATACACAAAGCAATGATAGGGACCATCTTTATATCATTTCTGACATTAAAGGGAAACTTGTAAGGTTTATACATTAGTCATAAAATTTATTTAAAATTATGCAATCAGGGAGTTCCTCGGTAATACTGACCTGTTAGGTGTTACATTTACTGAATTTTTATTTTGCATATACCATAAAATCATATGGTTGTTTTAAAATCTGTAGAAGGGTTGAATCACATACCTAGGTTTTCTAATGTTATAGAAACATATTCCCAGGATACTTCTTATGTCAAGTAAAGCTTATTACTTAGTATTGATCATTTTTTGTCATGAATTTCTGGATTTTGTGGGCTTATATTTTCTGACCATCCACAGTAATTCTTCTTTTATATTTTATTATAATACATGTCCTGCTAGAACCTTATTTAAGTACAATTGACATAAACAAGTAGCGCACATTTAAAGTGTACCATTTTGGTAAATCTTAACATAAAATACACCCATGAAATCGCCACTGCAATCACGGTAGTTGACACCTCTGTACCCCTAAAATTTTGTTATGTCCTTTCATATTTTATTCTTTCTCCTTTTATGCTTCCCTCCTTAATGGTCCCACGTGATCACTGATCTGCTTTATGGTCACTATATGTTAGTCTCTATTTCCTAGAATTTTAGACATATAAAATTATATTGTACTCCTTTTTACACTGAGTGAATTCTTTCAGTCAGCAGTTCTTGTGACATTCAGTGTATTGTACGGGCATCAATACTTCATTCCTTCTTATTATTTAGTAGTATTCCATTGTTTGGCTACATCACAGGTGATGGCTATTGATGTTGCTTCCAGCTTTGGGTTGTGACTAATAAAGCTACTATAAATGTTCATGTAAAAGTCTTTGTGAGGCATGCACGTCATTTCTCTTCGGTCAATCCTTAGAAATAAAATGTCGACCTTGTGTGGTAGGTATATGTTTAATTTTTTAAGAAACTGCAAACTCTTTTCCAAAGTAGTGTAGCATACCATTTTACACTTCGTCAGAAGAATGTGAAATCCCCAGTTCCTCCACGTCTTTGCCAATTCTTGATGTGGTCAGTCTCTTTACATTGTAGCCATTCTAACAGGGATATAATTGAATCCCACTCTGGTTTTCATTTGAACTAATTTGCATTGATGCCAAGGATCTGTTTGTATGCTTATTTGCCATTCACATATCTTTTTTTGGTAGAGTTTCTTTTCTTTTGCTTATTTTAAAATTGTTTTGCTTTTTGTTTTCTTTTTACTGAGTTTTGAGAATTTTTAAAAATATTTTCTGGATATAATTTCTTTATCAAATATATGCTTTATGAACAAAAATATGCTTTTATTCCAATCTAGGTCCTGTCTTTCCATTTTCTTAACTCTTTTTTAAAGAGCAGAGGTTTTTAATTTCGATGAAGTCTAATTTAATAATTTGCCTTTTTATGAATTGTGCTCTTGAGGTCATTCTTAAGAAAGTTTTGCCTATCCCAAGTTCACAAAAGTTTTCTTCTAGAAGCTTTATAGTTTTAGGTTTTAACATTTATGCCAATGATCCATTTTTAGTTCATTTCTTTTTTTATATGATATAAAGTGTGATTCCAAGTTCATCTTTTTTTCTCCTTTTTTTTTTTTTTTTAATCTTTGGTCCTAAGTCAATTTTTCTTGATGGCTAATTTCATTTTATTGCCACTTTTAATGGTCCATTCTCAATATATCCCATTCATCTTATTGATAACCCAGTGGTCCTGGCACTGTTTTTGAGAAGGCTATTCTTCCTACCTGAATGCCTTGGTACCTTCATTTAAAAAAAAATCAGGGGGCTGGGGAGATAGCTCAGTCAGTAGAGTGCTTGCCTTAGTACCTTTGTTTAAAAAAAATCAGGGGGCTGGGGAGATAGCTCAGTCAATAGAGTGCTTGCCTTGTAAGCACAAGGCCCTGGGTTCAAACCCCAGCACCCACCCCCCCCCCCAAAAAAAAAAAATCAGTTGACCAGGTTCTGGGTGTGCAGAGGTCTCTTTTGGACTCTGTTCTGTAGATCTACTTGTCTTTCTTTGCACCAATACCACACTGTCTTGATTATTGTCACTTGACAGTAAGCTTGCGGGTGAACAGTGAGCAGTGTGACTGACATGCTGCAAGTTTCTGTGAAGGAGAAACTCAAGGACTAACCAAAGAGGTGCTGAGGGAGACGTCCTAGTACTAACGTAAGAAACTCCACGCATCCACAGGGAGTTAGAGTTGGTGCCACCCCGGGAAGTCATCATTTCATCCAGCTATTGGGCGCATGCTTTAGATTATGCTAGGCACTAGGAACACAGTCTTGTAGAATATCAGGCAATATCCATGGTTATACTTTAAGAGGGATTAACTCGAAACTGCACCAAAATGAATAAATGTTCTAAAGGAAATGAATAGACTCTCAGGAAGGAAGGGATTCTTCCCTGTGAAAGGAATTCTTCCTCTAATGCCTGTGGAAGTTTGCAAGGGTTTCATCCTCAGCACTGGATATTAACATGAGTGCCTAAACTGAGCAACCATAAGAGTCCTAAGGCAGACACTGTATGTCAAGAATGGTGGAACAAGAAGATACAAGGAGCGTGAGTTTTTGGTTGTCCTGTATCCATGCTGTATATACTACCCACCTGTTAAGCACGTGGCAGCTATTTGGTTATCAGATCCACTGTTGTGATATCACAGTGCTGTGTCGTGATGTCCATGTCATTCACCTTGCTGTATTTCATCCCACAGGAAATGAATCCTCTCACCTCTTTACAAGAAGGGTGAGTATCTTGCAATAGGATATTTGGAGAGAAGAGACCACATTCACATCCAGAGTTTTATATGAGAGAAATAAACTCCTCTATACTAATCTCGCTTTGCACGGCATACATTACAAGACCCCCAAGAGGATGCCAGAACCCACAAAGAGTACTGAATCCTGTTTATATGGTATGCTGTTTTTTCCCTATAACACGCTTACCTATGATAAAGTTTGATTTATAAACTAGGCACAGCAAGAGATTAATGACAATAATTCACAATAAAATGGAATCATGATACCCATACATGTTAAGAAAAGTTAAATGAATCTGTTCTCACAAATATGCTTCTCAGAATAAGGCACTATTTCAGATTTATGGATTATTTATTTCTGGAATTTTCCTATTCATATTGGACTACAGTTGATTGCCCGTAACTGAAACTGTAGAAAGCTCAACCAAGGATAAGGGAGGACTAACATCACTTAACAATGTTTTCATTTCATTGTTATTGTTAATTTTCTCTCTGTGTAGCTGAATCTAATACTAAATAGTGTGAAACACAAGCCCAAAGTCCCCAGGGTGAGGAACAATATACCCAGAAGGAACTGAGAGGTCAGCATGGCAGAAGTTGGTGTTATTCTGAGTGTGATGAAATGTCGTGCCATTCTGCTCTGTCCCACGGGGAGACAATTTTCCTTTAGTCCTGTATCCATGCAGTATATGCTACCCACCTGTTAGGCACTTGACAATCATTTTAGTTCTCAGATCAGCTTTGCGGTATCACAATGCTGGGGTCACTTCACTTTGCCTCACCATGTAAACACAGCATCACCCTACGACAGTGTGAGATGAGTGAATATAGTACAATAGCATGTTTCGAGAGAGCCCTTTCCTCTCTCACTTTATGGACCAAGCAATCAAGAGTCAGGGAAATTAATCAACCTGAGTTCAGACTAGAGTTATGCTGGTTGATATTCGACCTAATTTGTCATTGAGCGCCAATACTGTGCCCAGCACTGTGCTACATTCTTAGCAGTTCTTAGCTCCTTGAATCCTCCTATTACTGACCTCAGCATTGCTATCCCTTTTGACAGAGGAAAACACAGCGTCTCAGAGACACTGACAGCTTTGCCAAAAGGCACACGGCTGCTGGGTGTCTGAGCAGGAAATTTAGACCCTGGTTTGTTTTTACTTTTATTTTTAAATCTCAAAGCTCCTTCTCTTTCTGTTATCCCAAGTCCAGGGACTTCTACTTCTCTGTGCATCCTCAGGACAAAATCCAGATCCTCACGGTTAGTGATTCTCAGAAGGAAACTGTCTGAATACTGATTATTCTCAATTTTGTTATTTGTCAATCCAACCCTGAAGAGTAACAATGGACAAGGGCAGACTTTTTTTTTTTGTTTTCTGAATTTCTTTCTTAAAAATTATCGTAATGCTGTGCTTTTCAAGTCAACAGGATGCAAACCTCCTCCGTCTGACAGATACCTCTTCGGGACACAAGTATAATGGGCAAAGATAAAATTGCATTAAAATGAAAATAATGAATTTCTGTGCATGGAGAACACTTACCCACGAGCAGTGATTTGCCTGGCTTGCAGCTCTGCCCAGCGTGGGGAAATGCTGGGATGAGAAAATGACCTGGACTCTCTGAGACAAGCTGCTCTGATCATCATGAGCGCCAGGCAGGCCTCAGGATCTGGCCCCTGAAGCTTAGTTTGGGGTGGGGTAAAAACCCGTTCTGTGGAGGCAAGCAGTTAATGCCCATCCTGGAATCTTCCACTCACAGCATGATGCCGGGCTCTCTGCTAGGCGCTGGGGTGTAAAAGTGTAAGAAAGGACTTCACAGGCCATTGGGGAGACAGACAGGTACCCAACATCTTTACAATGCAGGGTGGTAGGAGAATGAGTCAGCTCAGCGCCCTGTGGCACCTCTTAGGAAAAGAGTCTATAAGACTGGCAGGATCCGGAGACTTCCATTAGAGACCAGTGGAGCAGCACATTCGGAGGCTTCTCTCTAACCCTTCCTGCTGACCGTCCCCTGGTCAAAGGGGATGAGGAAGTGTGCATGTTACCAGGTAGTCAACCCTTGGCGTCTGCGCCCAGGTGAGAGAACTCGGGGGCACCGCCTCCAGCTGCTGTGTTGGATACTGACAAGCATTTGGAAATCTGCAGAGTCTGTTATGTGCCCTCATTCCTGGGCCTACTTCATCACGGGGAGGGGGTGTCTCTGTCCAGACTGAGACAACAGGACTTTCTCTGGCTTGGGAAATGGGCTGGACTCGAGACCGCTCCTGCAGTAGGACTGGTAGGGAGTGGGCAGGTTGTAGGAGACACACCTTCACAGACGCCTCTATTGGAATGAATTCACTCCAAGCTCTGCACAAGATTCACACCCTGGGATGGGGCTGCACCTCACTGAGAACACGCACAATGGAATAAATCATCCTTCCAAAGAAACGGGTTCCTGGCCAAAAGTGGAGGAGAAAGATTCTGGCCAGCTAGAGCAAGAGCCAGGAGATTTGGGGTTAGAAGTGGTATTATTGCTCCTATTTTCTGGGTGAGAATTTTCTGCTTATTTCCTGGGGTAGTGAGAGACAAAAGGAAAAAATTTAGAATGATGGGCTCAAAAAAAAGCATAGCACATAGTAAGTGTGCTGGTTTCCTATCATGGCGGTGACAGTTACTGTAAACTTGATGTCTTAAAACAACACGAATGTATTATCTTCCTCTTCTGGAGATGGAAAGCCCTAAAATCAAGGTCTGGGTGCCTCCTGCGTGCTCTGCAGCAGAGGCCATTGCCTGTCCAGCGTGGAGGCCACCTGCGTTGTTTCACTCATGAGCACTTCCCCACATCCCTGATCTCTGCTTCTGTCACTAAGCTGCCTCCTCTGGTTCTGTCTGTCCTGCCTCCCTCTTGAATCCATCCACCTGTCATGACCATGGGCCCACCCGGACAATCCAGAACAATCTCCTCCTCCTCTCGAGACACTTATTGCATCCTTGATCAAAGTTAAGTGGGCAGTACAGACAAAAAGGATCCTGACTTCTGTTTTAGAGGGTTGCAGGCTGTAAGTGTAGGAATGACCCCTTCTTGAAATCTTCTCTCATACGAGAAATAAGGAGGTCCCAAAGTCCTCTCCGTAGAGAAGGCACAAGTAAATACAGAATTCTGAAATCAATAAAGTTAGCACTTCAGCTAATGGTTAGTGCTGATGCCCACAAATGCTGAGTAAGATTTCCTACTGATGAGATCTAACAGGGCTGTACACCCCTGTTCACAGCAGAACCCACAACAACCCAACTGCCCGCCAACAGAGATGGACAGACAAAATGTGGTCTGTACTCCATCCAGAAGAGTAGTATTCAGCCTTGAAAAGGAAGGCGACTCTGACCTATGCTTTGTGGGTGAACCTTGAGGACATTACGCCAAGCAGACACAAAAGGACACAATGCTGCGTGATTCCACTTAGATTAGGACCCTGGAACTGTCATGGAGAGGAGGCGGGGAGGCCGCCAGGGCCTGGGGAGCCATGCGGGGGGAAGTGAGTGTTGACTGGAACAGAGTCTGAGAACCAGAAGGCGAAGTGTCCTGAAGAAGGTTGGTGGTAATGGTTGCCCAAGAACGAGAATATGAACAAAGTGAACGCTGCTATACACTTAAAAACCCGCCAGATGGCTTTCCGCGCTACCCAGGGAGGGATCCATATGGTGTTGTTCCTGATTCCTGTTGTAACTTAAAGGGAAGTTGTCACCATGTCCACAGCCCTTGAATGTCCTGCAAATGAAGGAGGTGATGTCTGTAAATTCCTTGCAGGAGGAGCCCACTTAGGTGGTACTAGGCCTGAGGTTGCAGACCGGTCTGAAGGCAGGCAGGTGTCCTCTGTGGCCATCCAACTCTTCCCCACCAAAACCAGAGCACCCGGCAGGCCACTGAGGACTGGCCTGCAGCTCCCACGGCTCAGGTCACGGAATGGGTAAGAATGACCACCACGTGGTCTCCAGCTGTCCTTCTGCAGACACTTAAGCAACATGGAAATGAGGCTATGGAAAATAAACAACAGTTTCTAAGAAAACACAAGTAAACAAACAAAAGGAAAAACGCTTGGGCAAGATGGTAAACTTTGTGTTGTGTATTTTACTGCAGCTTTTTTTAAAAAAATTGATTAAATAAAAGGAAGCCTAACACAGCTAGGCTAGTTCTGTTCTGGATCATGGAGAACTGAATGAACTCTTAAAGGAAAGGCATTCACCTGGCGGAGCTGAGAGAAGAGGGTGATCCCGCACAGCCTGCCCGAGCTGGAGGTCGACTGGGGCATCATGTGGAGTTTTGTGCCAGCCATGGAAGTGGGGCAGGGGTGGGAGGTCCCTGAGCTGTGGCGTGTGGCCTGTGGCATGTGGCATGGGGCGTGGGAAGGTGTGAGGGAGGCTGGAGGGTGGACTCCCGGGTCTGTTCCCTCTCCAGCTGTGCAATGCTAAGGCTCCAACTGTGTCGGCCTGCCGTGGGCTGAGGATGTCACAGTGGCTGGTCACTCTTCCCAGACTCAGTCCTTCCCACTCCCATCCTGGGATCAAAGGGAGCCCCCACCCCCTTGTTTACTTCCTCGATTTCCTGGTGACCTAGTTTCATGTCCCTACTCCTTCTTCCTATTCTCCCAACCACTCCTTCAGCCCACTCCTGCTGTGTAGGGAGGAAGAGACTCCTACCTTCCCTCCCAGATGGTGGCCCCAGGCTGCTTCCAGCTCCACATGCTGGTGGGGGCACCATCCGGCCTCGGCTCCACATCCAGTCTTGCTCCGTGACTGCAGGGGTCCTCCCGAGCGCAGGAGCCTTAGCTTCCATGAGCAGGCTCCTTCCAGAGCTGCAGGAGTCAGCCCCAAGCCAGGAGCATCCTGTCTGCTCCCTTTAAGAAAAAAAAAAAAAAAAAAAAAAAAAAAACCTTCAATTTTTTCTAATTATAAGCAATGTACACATGTTCAGTGGAGAAAAAAGAGAACTTAGAAAACGCTAACAATATTTTCAGAATTATTTATATTACCCCACTGAAAAAGGAAAATCTGCTTGGGTTTGGATCCAGGACACCCACCCTGGTGAATACTCAAATCCGGAGCTGTTCACGTTCCTTACATAAAATGGCTTAGTGTTGGCAAACCCTCCCGCGTATTTTAGATTACTGTATACAATGTGCTACGTAAATATTCGCTATAGTAGACTGTTTACAGGATGACAAAGAGAAAATTCTGTACATGTTCAGTTCAGACACAATTTAAAAAAAATTTTTTTTTCAATCTATGATTGGGTGAACCCTTGAGTTGAACCCAGAGACCCAGATGACTGACTGGGTTCTCTTCTCCATCAGTTTACATCCAAGTTTGTATGGGGAAGTATTTTATTATTCACAGCTTTATACACACAATTATATCATACTTGCTAATAATACAAGCAGCAACAAATATTGCACAATGTAATGCTTGCTCAAGCCCTCATGCTGTTTTCTAAGCTGTTTTCCTTTTTCAGTTAGCAGCGCATTGTAAACACCTTTCCTTGCCTTGAATTGCTTTCCTACAATGTTCTCCTCTATCCTCTGCCTTTTTTTTTTTTTTTTCTGGCGCTGGAGATCAAACCTAGGGCCTCACATATGCTAGGCAAGTGCTCTACCACCGTGTCACATGCCCAGCCCTTTACAGTCCTTTAAATGACTGTTTAATATTCCGTCATGTAGAAAATCCATTGTTCAGAGTCTCTGAAGCTGGGGTCCCCTGAGGATTAACAGGGATTCTTTTGTTCACGATGGGAAATTTTTTTTTCATATTCTCATATGAGCAGGAGACACCAGGAAGAGGGATTAGGGAAGACCCTCCGATTCAGGCAGGAGCCTGTGCAGTGGGTGTCAAGGTTTAAAGAAGCAGGTTTCAGGGATCTAGAGTGACCTCTTGGGGAAGACCATCATGTCTGGTGGTATTTGGTGGGAAACGAATTTCTTTTGGCAGAATGGGAATTATATCGAGTCGTCCATTTCCTTGCTTCTGCTTTTATTGGAATCGAGGCATATTTGTGGCAGGACATGGACGGTGTTGTCTCTTTTTGATAGAACTGAGCAGTGATGACCATTGAGTCCTGCAGAGTCATCAACGTTCAGTATTTACTTACTCACGCACTCACCATGCATTTATAGATCATGTTTCAGTTGACTGTTGCTGTGTAACAACTTACCCTGAAATTTAACAACTTAAACAACAACAAATATGTATCATCTTTTATCATTTCTGTGGTTCACAAATTCCAGAGCAGCTTATCTGGGTTGTCCCAGCCCACGGTCCCCCGTGAGATTATGGTCAATATATCAGATGGGGCTACAGCTGAGTAAAGGATCTGCTTCCAAATGGCTCATTCACTCACATGTCAACAGGAGACCTTGGTTCCTCATCATGGGGGCCTTTCTATAGGGCTTCTAGAACATAACAACTGGCTTCCCCCAGAGCGAGTGAGCTGAGAAAAAGCACAGACTGAGGAGCAGTACTTTTTATGACCTAACCCAAGTATACTTTGTCACTTCTGCGATATCCTCTTCACCAAGGAGTCAGCTTTATTCAGGTTGACCTTATTCTGTGTGGGCAGGCACTGAGCATGGGGGTGAATATCAGACGGCTGGAATATTGGGGATCGTCTTGGAGGCTGATTATCGCAGTGACACACCAGGTCAATTGCTAAGGTTAGACATTAAGTTAGATGTTCTCACATCCAGGAAAATGACCACACACTTGAGATGATAACTCAAGCTGTGGTTGAGGGTCACCTTAAAAGCATGGTCAAAAGAGATGGGTCTCAGCGTGGAGATTCACTCTGCCACCGTGAGCAGGTATCACTGCATTGCCAACCAATGGGCAGAATCAAGGTTCAAGTTCATGGTCCACGAGGTAGTCCTTAATGGAAGGTCCATCTCATTCTATCTCAGGAGAGTTGGTATGAAGTGATTTGAAGCAGCAGAGGACAAGGAGGTGGGCCTCTAGCTCGGTTTCTTACCAAGAGACCGTTTCACTTCTTGCTCTGATAGATGCTTATAACCCTTGCTAGAGGAGCCTTTGATCTGCAGAAGCATAGGAAATGACTCTGGACTGGGGAATTCTCTTCCTCCTTCAGCAACACTGAAACGTGCATTCCTCCTGCCGCAGGAAGACAGCTGGTCCCTCGTGCTTTGTTTTAGATGAGATTTGCCTGGTGTCCCAGGGATGGACAGCATCCAGACCAAGTCTGCTCTGAGAAGGGAGCAGGTATCTCTTAGCTTTCCGAATAGCAAGAGTTCTTCTCCTATTTGGTAAGAAAAATCACAACCGTGGAAACATGAACCCATTGAGCTGCGGTGAGACCGAAGGGCAAAGCAGCAGAAGGAAATGGATGTCCGCTGATGTGCTGGGTGGATTCAGGTTCAGCTATGACCCCAGCAAGAGTCACCTCGGCAGAATCATAGCCAAAGCTCTAAGAGAAAGCTCTCTGGTGGGCCTTGGTTGGTTGGCCTGGTCTCTCCCCAGGGCTCTGCTTCATCACCCTCTCTGGTCACTGGCAGGAGGAAGCAGCAGGGAAGTTGCTGGGCTGTAATGGTACCTCGCTGTGAGAGCCGCAGTGCCGCTCTGCCCTCCCACCTGACAAGTGGTGTGGCGTGTTCTGTGGAGGCCAGTGGAATAGGCGCTGGAGCAGCAGTGGGTTCAGGCAGTGTCTCTGCCAGTGGACTGTGCTCAGGAACAATCTGGCAGATGGACCTTGGCAGCCACCACCGCCCCGTCATGCCAGCTGGACTTCTGAGAAAGGGAAAGACAGTGAAGAAGATTTAGGAACTGGCCTCCATGGACGAACTGAAAAGGTTCCAGTTTCTCCCCAGAGACCCCATGCAACCTTTAATCTGGCAAGAAGATGTCACAGGAACCCCAGCTAGGAAAGATCAACAGCAGAGGAAGAGGATGATGGAATACTAGTCTCAAAATGAACCTGCCCCAGGGGAAGTTAATGTGAACCAGCGTGGACGTGTCCCAAGGGCCACCTCCTAGACTTCCGAGGGCTTTGTGTTTGGAGAACACTGTAATTTCTACTGACGCTGGGTGGGTCCAAGAAAGGGCGACTTTTCTGTGGGGTAGCTAAACTGAGTGGTAACGGTCCTGGGAAAAGCTTGGGTCAGGAGTCCTAGGTCAACTTCGGATTCTGTCATTTACCAATTATATGACACTAGACAAGTCACTTCCCCTTTCCAGGGATCAGTCTCCTTCTGGGTACAATAAAGAGGTTGAACTTGTTCATCCATGAGATCTATGGCTTAATCATTCAAGGAGGACTTCAGCTCAAACTGTGATTCACAACACCCACTGAGAGGGAAGCCGGCATTTTTGTGAACGTCACTAAAAATTCAATGCAGTCCCCTGTCTCCCTGCAGGTTTTCCATCTTTGGTCAACACCACATGGCTTGGTCCATCCTTTTAGGGCTTAGGATCTGTAAATGACTGAAACTCAGATTTCTCCTAAATCCCCACGTCATCATCCCCTCCCCCATTCGTTTCCTTGGGGTGCTCTTCCCCGCCAGCTCGGTCAGAGGCTGTGTGGTCATTTACTTTAGCGTGAGCAAGGACAGCACTGGGGCCCACTTTGGACGGTTTTTGCATTCCCTCTCAACTGTGCATTGCTATCCTGATGGCTGTCCAGGTAATGGCCACTCTGTTCCTGGCCAAAGGTGGCCTATCCACAGCTCCCACAATTCTGTCTTTAGGTGCAAAGGAGGGGACTCATGTTCTCCGGGGCAGCCCTTCCCTTAACCGGAGACACGTTCCAAGGGTATTGGAACGTCAGGCTGAGTTCGAGCTCTCTGTGTGTTTTGCTCCCGGCACTGGTGTAGACATAAAGATCAAGGGGCTCCTCGTCCACAGAACAACTCCTCAAGTGTTCAGACCCCTGCATTTACGTATGCCTGGGGCATCCCCTCTCCAGGAAGCAGCCCTAACATCTTCAGCCATTCTCCACGTGAACGGATTCCAATCTCTTCACCCTCCCATTCGAAGTCCTCCAAATGTGCTCCCTTCTCTGTCCCTCCTCCAATGGTTCCCAGAACCGAGGGCGAAGCTCCAGAGGCAGTCGGCCTGGGCAGGACAGGATGGGGTGCTTTTGCCTTTTGGTAACTACGCGGCACCATGGCCTCGAGTTGATTTGCAGGCAAGGAAAACTCTGGCAATCATCTTCCTTAACACGTGCTCTTGCGAAGCCATCTGCGCTGTACAGCTGATTTGTTTTGGACCCAAGTACATGATCTCACACTTGTTTACCCGAGAGTCCCGTCTTGCGCAGCTGGGTCCCTCTCAGTCTGTTCAAGTTATTCCGGATCCAGAATCAGTCATCACCCAGCTGCGTCTCTGGCTTTGGGTCAATCGTCAATTTGATTCGCATGTTTTCTAGAGCTTAATCCAAGTCATTGATAAAAATGCCGAATAGAACTGGACCAATGACACGGTCCGGTGCTACCAGAAATCTTTCTTGGGGTCAGAGGTCACATATTGATGATCCAGATGAGGACCACCTATTCTTGACCAAATGAGGCCTGCAGATATGTTTTCGTTTTGGCCTGCATAGTATTTTCTTTTTTTAACTTTGAATTAGTGGCCAACATCTGGGTTTCTGACTTCTTCTGAAAGATGGAAGATATGTCAACACTGGGTCCACAATCCAACAACCAGAGCAGCTGTGTGGGGTTGTGTAGGTTGTGGACTTGACATTCTACACGGACGTGTGCAGTGACCACAGTCTCTCAGCAAGACACAGACTCTCCATTGTGCCTCTGTCCCCACTCTTTCCTGTTGTCAGGCACCTGCCCTCTCCGACTCATTGACGATACCCGCGTCCCTACCGAAGGTGCTGAGTGAGCAGCCTCTGCTCACTGTTTACCAGTATCTCATGGGTATGATCTGTCAGCTAGTTATAAATACAGTCAACTGGGCCATCTTCCAGGTCACGTAATCCCCCTGAATTTTATGAGAGCTCTTCCCAAATGCTGTATAAAACTCAGGTCCATCACATCTCCATTTACCAGCTTATTAGGATTAAGGAAGAGGAAATTGCAATTAGCCTGACCTGTTTGATCTCGGGAGCCTATGCTGACTCTTGACCATCACTATTTACCTTTCTATGAGCATAAAAATAATGATCACTTAAAGCATTTAGGACTTAATACTGGGATCAGTAGCCATTTCAGATGGGGCTTAGATGCCTTTTCCCCAACGTCCCTTTCTACTCTGGTAACCCTATTTATTCTCTTTCCAGAAGAAAAGTCACAAACAGGAGAGGATGAGGAACCTCACGGCCCTTCCCATCACAGGTACTATGGTGTAGGACTCAAAGCCCAGGCCCACCCCTTTCTCAATCATCTCCCCAACTATCGCTTCGAAAGTCAAAGCCCTTCATACAGTGTCACAGAGAGATCTAGAGGTCCCCCAACAACGCAGGCTTCCCTTTCATGGTGCAGGGTTGTAAGGGCGGGGGCTGCATTTCCCAGCCACCTTGGCATCTGGCTAGGACCACGTGACTTAACTCTGGAGGAAAGAGGAGCATTGTTTCTGGACTAAGGAGCTGAAGGTGTGTCTTCTCCACTTCCTCTCCCACCCCCACCCGCTGGGAGCCCAGGACTCGAGACCCCGGAGGAAGGTGGAGACACGAGGTGGGAAGAGCGTGGGTCCTGCCTTGCCACGTGAGAGCTTCCTGCAACAGGACACCCTCATCCAACGATCCCTGAGTGAGAAGCAGACCTTAATCCTAGCCCACCACCGAGATGTACACTCCTCGGTTTCAGCAGCTAGCATCCCTAATTCATAGTCATCCTGAATATTTTTCAGATTCATCCAAAAAAATAAAATCATGATCTAGAACACATAGGAACCCAACAGCAAGAAACCAATCACCCAACTAACCAACCAACCAAACCAACCAACAAGTAATCCAATTTACAAATGAGCAAATGACCTGAATCGACATTTCTCAAAAGAGGATACCTAATGGCCAGTACATATAAAGAACTGCCCAACATCGCTGATCACCAGGGCAATGCCCGCCAGAATCACCACGAGATATCATTTTACCCCACTGGGAACGGCGATTAGCAAAACAGAGGACAAGAAGTGAAAGATCACATTGTATCTGATAAGATCGTACAAATAGCATGTCGACCAAAAAATAAAATTTATAACCAAAGATAGTAAAACAAAATGCCTGTACTTATTTACAGGAAACAAGATAACGAATAACAAATGCTGATGAGGATTCAGAGAAAGGGGATATCGCCACTGTTGGTGGGGGAATGCAAATCAGTAACCATGTTACAGAATATAGTACAGAGATTCCTTAAAAAACAAAACAAAATATACACACACACAAAGACCCATCTAGAACTACCATGCGATCCACTGCCATGTAACCCCACTACTGGTTATCTATCCAAAAGAAATGAAATTTGTATGTTGGGGGAACATCTGCATTGGCGTGTTTATTGCAGCGCTATTTACCATAGTCAGGATTTAGAATCAACCTAGGTGTCCATCAACGGATGAATGGATAAAGAAAATGCGGCATACAGACGTAATAAAGTACAATTCAACCATCAAAAGGGAGGCAATTCTGTCATTTGCAGCAACATGGATGGAACTGGAGGACATTATATTAAGTGAAATAATTCAAGCACAGAAAGACAAATTCTGGATGTTCTTACACATGTACAAGCTCAAAAGTTGATCTCAGAACTCTCATTGACCACTCGATATTATTCTAATTCCAAACCACTTCAGTGTCTTTTTTCCTGGGTCTCGTGACCTTCATGTCACCTTTTGCAATACTTTTTTTTTTTTTTTTTAACCTGAACTGGTACCTGCTTTACAGCCCTCTCTTCAAGCATGGCCTCCTTTGCCTCTTCAGTGGGGACCATTGAAAATTTCATGGTCACAATCGCTGCCTTACAAGCTTCTGACTCTCTGGAGGTTTGTTTCAGTTACAGTCTAATTGTGCCCCAGAGTCCTGAACCACACTCCTGGCTCCCTTCCCCACATCGCACAGCCTCTAGGGACCCCTTAGACCAATGACATGATTTATCTCAGACGCTGAATATTTGTTAAGACCGCACTAGATGCTAAATGGCCCCCGAGGTTTGTAAGGTTTCAAGCAAAATTAGATGTGTCCTGTTTATCCAGCTAAAGTCAAAACAGTCTTGCCAAACCAGAGACTGCTTTCCCTCCAGTAGAGCTTCAGGGACTCGGTCTCCTTCCATGCCCTGCCTTCCCAGGTGCTTTTAGGGCGAGGCTTCACACTCAATGCTTCTTCTGCCCGGGCACACTTGCAGAGGGGTCTAGGGACTGTGATCCAGCTGTGGGCAGGGTGGGGGAGAAGAGGAGGTGAGGACCAGCGGATCAGTCTCGGCCACAGAGTGGAAGGCTCCTTATGCACTGAAAGTCACTCACGTTGATGTTCCTTTGTGTTTTCCTTCATTCAGTCACTTGTAAATATACTCGCTGGGCTTCCACTGTGTGGCACAGTGTTTAAGGGGTGAGCGGCTTCCCATGGCTCCTTCCCCTGCCCCTTCAGAAGCAGTCATGGGGAGGACTCTGTCCTCGTGGTTGCCCCACCTTAGGGAGCCCCCTGGCCTTCAGAGCCGAGCTTGCACCTACTCTGCCACCCACACCAGGACTCTCTCAGGCCAAGCGATCGCAACTTCTGACCCACTGCAGATTCTTTCCCCACAATTTCCCTATTGCCAGGCACAGACAAATCACAAGATAGGCAATTGCCAACAAGAGATCCGCCATGTTCGAAATAGTCCTGTAAGGCAGGCAGGGCGCATGGCTTTGGTGCCTTTTGAAAGTTGAGCCAACTGAGACCAGAGAGGTGAATGGCTTGCTTGCAGTCACCAGCAGATGAGGGCTGGGTGCAGGCCTCCCCCTAGGTCACTCTTTACGTTTCAGTGACGATGACTGGCACCTACTTGAGTTTACTTTTATACTTCCTGCTCATCTGTGCAATGTAGTCCAAGTCCACAGACCTGAAGCCAGAGAGAAACTGAATTTGGGGAAGAAACACTTTGCAAACATCAAAACCCAGAGCTCAGCCTCGATGTTGTCTTCGGCTTAGCAGGATGGTGATCCTCCTGGCTCTGCTGCTCAAAGGTGGTGGAATGAGCAGACAGCAGAAGCTCCCTGCCTAGGGCCCCCCACGTGGCAATCACACCTCATGGTTTGGCCCCGAAGCTTAGGCTGTTCCAGTCTGGTGAATTTCTCCTCCCAGACATTCACGCTGGGATTCATTGACCTCCTTCTAAACAAAGCCCCAAACATTTGATTCTCAAGTTACCACCTTACCTAATGTGCTTTGGTTCTGCTCCTGGGCAGCCTGGCTACAGAAAGGGCGCCATCTACCAAGTTCCAGACACCACGCGCCTCCTGCCAGGTTCTGCCTTGCTGGACTAGGCCAGCCAGGCACAGGGCCTGCGTGGAGACACCCACTCTAGGGAACGTCTGACCTGGGCAGGTCTCAGGCTGCTCCAGAGCAGGGATGCAGGGCTCCATATTGTTACAAAATAACCCTAGAGGTGAAGGGGGTTTGCTAGAGGCCCGGCCTTTGGGACTCATCTTGATAAAATGGACTAAAATCACTTGAACTAAAAAAAGTCTGATGTTAATAAGCACTTTTTTCCCCTATGACTTCGAGATAATTATGTTTATCATAAAAATATTTTAAAATAAACAAAATAGAAATCATTTCTCTCACCATCATCATTTGATCTTGTACCATTTTGATCTTGGCAATGCTGAGCTTCGTGGGTCGCTGACCCCAAAATTCATATGCTAAAGCCCCAACCCCCAAAAGGAGGGTATTTGGAGATGGGATCTAGAGATAATTAATATTAAATGAGGTAGGTCATAAGGGTGAGGCCCTAATCCAATAAGATCGGTGGCCTGACAAGAAGAGGAAGAAAGAGATCTTACACACACACACACACACACACACACACAAATGTTTCACCATTTCTTCCTGGGTATTGTATCAAAATAATGGGAGTCTTCTCCAAATAAATAACAGCTTCTAAGGAAAAAAAGAAAAAGTAACACATTGGAGGAAATATTGCATTGGTTTTCACTAGGATAACAAAGCATTTAAATAGGATGTTTTCAAAAATAGGAGATAAAGAAAGTCTAAGATGTCCAACCACTAAAGAGTTGTTTGTTGGACAGAAAGGAATTCATGAGCAGTCAGAATCCCATTACCCCAAATATCAAGTAGGCTAGCGTTTAGCCTCTTGAATGCTATTCCATCCTCATGGGTAAGGCCACGGAGGAAGTTATCTTGTCTCACTTCCTATCTCTGGTCACAGCCACTGACCAGGACGGTAGAGCCAGGGAGAAAGGCCCGTTTCAAGACCCTGGAACAGAAACAAAACTAACTGTACCTCCCAAAACTCTGGACAGGGCAGCCAACTCAGCTCCCTGGCTCTGATCAGCAAGGATGACCTCCAGCCATCCGGAACACGGCTGGAGCCTGAGGGCATAGGTTCAAATCCTGGCTGTGTAACTCCCAGCTCTGTGTCTCTTCTTCTTCACCTGCACCCTGGGGGTGACACAGAGCCCTGCCTGGGTTAGTCAGTTTTGTATCACTATAAGGAAATGCCTGACAGGCTGCTCAGGAAGTCAAGAGAGGTTTATCTGCTCACAGATCTAGAGGTTGAAGTCCAAGGCCGGGCAGCCCCATGGACTTGGGCCTGAGGTGAGGTCCACACAGCATGACAGGAGCACACCTGGAAGCAAGGAGACTGACCGGGCCAGGCTGCACAATGCGCCCCCAGGGCCACGCCCCCAATGACCTACGGACCTCCCCCCGGCCCCGCCTCTTAAAGATGCGCAGGACTTCCCCAAACCCGACCTTCGAGACACACAAGGACCTCTGAGAGTCGTTTCAAACTATAGAACTGCCACATGGGTTTGTCGTAATGATTCTGCTCATCTATTAAAGCACTTGGAACAGAGACCAGAACCAAGTGAATGCTCCGTGAATACAGAGCTGTCCATGGCCAAGGAATGGATTTCACCGCCTCCCAAGGTTCTTCCAATCCAGGTCATCTTTGCCATATCTTCCGCAGGACGATGGCAGCAAGGTCTCATCTCATCCACGCCTCCTGCTCCCACCCATCTTTTGCCCTTCGCAAGTGCAGCGCCCCCTTCTGAAAGCATCCAGCAGCTGCTACCTGGGGGCTCCACAGCCAGGTGCAGCACGACCCCAGTGCCCTTCCGTGTTCCCAGTCAAATTCTAGGATCTTGGAAAGAAAACCCGAATGTCCCCAAAGAGGAGAAGAAAACTAAAAGGGATCTGTGGTTAGCCCTAGAAGAAATTTACCCAAGAGTGTGAGTTAACAAGACTGCTTCTTGTCCCAGAGACCCCAGTTGGAGAGGCTGGGACCCCAGTTAAGCTCTATTTCCCCCTCTCTTATTAATAAAAAAAAAAAAAAAAAGAAAGAAAGAAAGAAAGAAAAGAAAAGAGAACAGAGACCAGCAGCCTCACTCCCTCAAAAAGAAAGGGATCCAGATTTCAAAACGCTCAGACTTATTTTTCTTGAAAAGGCAACTTCAGAAAGCTGTCCACGCCTCCATCAAAGAGTACAGCTGTTTGAAGCTGCCCCCTCCCGGAGCCTACCTGCTGATTATTCTGGAAAATATTATATTGACATGACTCTTTAGGATATAAAGGCTTTGCAGGGCTTGGGTGCGACCCTGTGACTATCTTGAACCCATACATGATTAAAAATTTAGATGGCTAACTTTGAAACAATCAAATGCATTAGAAGCTTCTTAATGAGCCGCCATGTGAACTAAAGCATTGCTAACTTCAGAAAAGGGCTTCTGTGGAAATTCCATCGTCTTTGATCCGGTAAAGTCACGGCAGGGTGGATTTATTTCAAGTTTGTTTTTTTGGCATACTGGTCCTCCCGAAATATTGGGAGATATCTTTCTGAGCAAGATGTGGGAGAAAACAATGGTGCTGTCTCTTTCATTTATCTGAAATTTGACAGGAGTGCAGTTTATTAACTTGAAAAGAGGCAGAGACATTATCTGAAGCCCCGAGACTCTAGTGGGGATCGCCTCCCTTTTGTACCAGTGGGAGTTGGCGACATTTTGAACCTGATCACCATTAAATGCCTTCCTGAGTGGCACAGGAGCCTTTAAAAAGCCAGCCGATGCATTTATGATGTAAATTCGTTATTTTGACAGTCTTTGAAATCTGTCATATTCACATCCAATTTAATGCCTTGCAAAAAAAAGTCCCCTTTCTTTTATAACACTTTTAAGCTTTTCAAAGCCATTTTCATGTAGCAGACTATTGTTATACCTAATACATCCTGAAAGTATTTTAGCAAAGGAACTTATAGGAATCTGTTTTAAGTCATGTTGAGTTTTAAAACATGGCAGTCTTCAAATAAGCTTTGACCAGGATATCTCTTTTGGTTTTGTTGAAAGCGGTTCTTGATTTCCGCGTACACAATTAGCTGGCCCAGATGCACTTACCAGTTTAGGCAACCATTTAGCTGAAGAGACTGTTGGCCATTGCGTGGGCTGTTGTATATCCCGGGTCACGGACTTTTCTAGATCATTGAATACAGAGGTCTCCTCTGAGTGAGGTTGACTTTCCAGAACGTTCCTAGAATCCTAGGACAGTGGTTCTCAGCCAAAGGCAAGTTTGCCACCCTACTTTGGGGTGGGAGGATCGAGCGACGGCGGGAGTCATATTTTGTCTTCACACCTGGGAGACAGGTGCTAGGGCACTGGGAAGGAGAGGCCAGGGCTGTGGTGAACTTCTCGGGGTGCACAGGCCAGCCCCTCGCAATCAAGCATTCTGGCAGGTGGTGAGCAGACAGGACAGCTCTTCCAGCAGGCCTGAACCAGGTGGCCCGGGCACCCAGCTGACAACCACCCAGCGTGAGGAGCGTGAGTACCCCCAGATGCCTTCTGACCCACAGAAGCACTCAGACTCCACCCACACCTGAGGAAGCAGGTTCTCCAGGGAGAGGTCACAGGGATCTGCAGCATCAGATCCTACCCGGGGCATTCTGCTATAGTTAAACCACAAATGAGGCTCTGAGGACCCTCTCACTAATGCTGAGGCATCTTTTCTTCTTGGGAGGGTCTCTGCTTTGCTCAGAATGATTAACTTTTACTTTGTACACAATTCTAATAAAAATTTTTAAAATACATTGCAGGCAGACACGATACCTTTATTTTATTTTTATATGGCGCTGAAGATGGAACCCGGGGCCTCAGGCATGCGAGGCGAGCGCTCTACCACTGAGCCCCAGCCCTAGCCCAATTCTAATAGATTTGCTTACTGATTTCCTGGTTTAAGACATATTAACAGCAGGGTGGCTGATAGAGAAAGGAGTCCTGTCCATATTGAATGGACAGTTGAGTAAAAAAGGGAGGAGGCATAAAATAATATATATGATAGATATATTTTAAAATCATATATAGATTCCCAAAGCATAGCACTCTGGGGTTATGTCTTCATTAGGGAGTGTTGGGCTCACAAATGGTAAACAAACAAGTGAACAGTAAATAAAACATCTGCTAGTGGTAAGTGCTATGCAGAGAATTAAATTAGGATGGTGGGGAGAGACCGCATAGCTGATTTAATTTGCAAGATCAAGAAAGGTTCATTTAAGCTGATCTGACAGGAGGCAATCACCCATGGGGGAGCAGCCTTCTAGGCAGACAGCTCAGCTAGTGCAAAGGCCCTGAGGCAAGAATGAGTTTGGGATGTTCTGAAGAATGGAAGGAAGGCAAGAGAGGCTGAGTTGTCATGGCCCAGAGGGACAGTAATATGAAGTCATGCTGGGATGGTCAGGTACAGGAGAATTGGGGTCTTATTCTAATACAGGCTAGTGATAGTGACATGTTTCACTAACCCCATCTTGTCAGAGGTAGAGAATGAGTAACGAGAGGCCAACAGCTCAAGGAGGCAGTTTGGTCAGTAAGCTGTGATGATGGGGGGGTCTCCTGGGTAGCAGTGGACATGGAGAGAGGTGCACAGCCCTGGACAGTTCAGTGGAACTTGCTGAGGGGTCCACTGTGGTGGTGAGGAAGAGAGGACTCAGGGATGGACTCTGAGACTTTTGATCAGCAAGAGCCATTAGCAGGGGTGGCCCCCAGAGATGGGCGGGCTGGGGAGAACCCAGGGACCCAGGGGCTCTGCTGGGTCTGTGCTCTTCAGCAGCCATGTGAAGTTGCCAGTTGACCCTGAACTGTGTCTGGAGTTCCAGGGGGAGGTGGCTACCCACTGGCCGTCACTGACATGTAGATGGTGCTTGATGCCAGCACTCAGCTGGAGGGAACCTGTACAGAGGTGGAACAAAGAGGGTTCGGGTCGGAGGGAAACCAGGCAGGGGGCTAGAAGATGGTGTTGCAAGCAGGAGGCAGTGGTTGACCGTGGCTCTGACGTGGTCACCCAGGGCCTGGCCGTGCCCTGGCACGTAACGGGTGGGCAGGGGGTTGATGAAGATACTCGGCAGTGCTGACGCACCAACCAGTCGGAGCAGACACTGGACCTCAGGGGCAGGTGCAGGGACCGGAAGCCCTCTGCTGGGCTGGGCATTAAGTCTCTGGTGTCTGAATTGTGGAGAAACCCAGGGAGGAGAGGGAGGGTCATGGGGCAGCAGGTGGCCCTCGGGAATCTGCGACTGTTTATCAATCATGATCCCAGTACAGTCAGCCCTCCGTATCCACATCTGCAGATTCAACCAAGTAAGGATCAAAATACATTTTTTTTAAATTGCATCTGTGTTGACCTGCACATTCTTATCATTCTTCCCTAAACAATACAGCATAACAACTACTCACATGGCATTTATAATGTATTAGGTACCACGAACCATCCAGAGATGATTTATAGTCTACAGGAGGGCTGCGCAGGTTACATGCAAGTGGTGTGTCATTTTATATGAGGAGGCTAAGTCTCTGCAGAGTTGGGGATCTGATGGAGCCCTGGAACCATCCCCCATAGATTCCAAAGGGTGACTATATTCCAGCGTTTTCACCACCAGCCTAACCTATAGCTTTACGTAGTCCTGTATGAGAAGGGAGGACCCAGTCCTTCTTCTATTTTGCTATTTTCCACCTGGTTCTAGAACAGTGATTTTGAAAATCAGGTCTTGATCCCTTGTATTAGAAGCACCCCCCAGAGTTTTACTAAAAATCCAGTCCACCAGATCTGCACCTAAACTATGCAAATTGGACTCTGGTACTAGAATTCCCCGATCTGATCTGCACGTGAACAAGCCTTTGGGCTGGATCTGTACACCGGTCGAAATCTGAGAACCTCGACACACAGCCAAAGTTGTGGGCCCCATTTCTGAAACTGAAGGACTTTCTGAATTTGAAGGTGGGTGCTCGCAGCATCCAGTTGAGCGTCCCCCTCTGCAGGACAAGGCCAGGGGGCAAAGTCTGCCCTTCAAGTTCATTTTGATTGAATCCAAACCTCCCGTTTTTCAACTCAGTCTTCCAGCCAAACCAACCTTTTCAGGTTCACTAATCCCTATTACCGAGTGGATTTCAGCTGGATCCGCACTTCTTTGCCGGTTGCAAGACATTTTCTTCTCATGTGGAGGTCTTCCTGCAGTTCTACTTCAAAGTGGCCAACCCCAGAAGGCCGGGGAAAGAGTTTCAGAGAGTGTTTACAGATGCCTTATCACTCTGGGGGTGGGGAGGCAGCGTCCAGGAGTTGAGCAAAGGAACAGATTTCTCCAAAGCAGTTCAGAGCTGGCCTAATCTGTCCAGGCGATCAAACGGTAGCTTAAAAGATCTCTCCTACAAAGAGAGGAATGAGATTTTCTGTCTCCTCGGTCGGTCACGATTGAGGCTGGTGTTTTCTAACACGGAGAATTGTCCTTCATGGGGTGTTAATTACAGAACCCGGAAGCAGATGTGTGAGGATATTCGAAAACACACGCACACTCCTACCATCTCGTGCGGGTGTGGATGTAAGTGGGTGGGTGTCCAGATAATTGGAAGAATGGAACGTCTCTTTCACCAGCACTGGAGAGGGGAAATGGTCATTTTGGAAACCATCATCTTTATTTCTGAGTTGAACTGAGGGCATAAGGGGCAGGGGCAGGGGACCTGTTTTGCCAAGTGACTCTAATTCCTCGAGTTAGATGTGAGAAAGGTACAAACATATTCATTTCTCACCTAGGAAGATCCGCCTAGTGCTTCTGCCTGGAGAAAGTAAACTGAATGTTCTGGAGACTCCGAAAGGCTCAGAGGTCAGCAATGCAGAGCTCAGAGGCAGAAAAGAACCACGTAGGGACCTTCAGGGTTTCTCACTCCCAGCCCCAGAGCAGCGCGGCGCAGGATAGCGCTTCCGTGCTCCGGCCTTCTGCTTGGCATGAGAGAGGCCCAGGATGCTACGGGGGAATAAAAGGTTTGGACTGTGGCCTAATAGACCTGGTTCAGGCTGGTTCAGAACATCGCCTGCCACACAGACCACCATAATAGTATTTGGGAGAGAGCAAGAGGGTGCCCCCATGTGTGGTCAAACCGGGCACTATTTCCTTTGCAGAAAGCATATTAATCATGCTTAAGTATAGGTTTCTTGTGGCAGGGGATTGGTTACTACCACTGCCGATTTTCCCACAGAAGGGCCTGGCTTCCCCAGCGTCAGCCACCAAGCACACGGAGGTTCCTGCTGATGGTCCCTGGGCTCTTGTCCAGCTTGGTCACAGGCCAGGGCTTCACAGAACTCTCATCCGACCCTTCTCTCTTTTAAGTTTCTTCATTTTCCAATCGATTGGATTGCTCGGGGGTGGGGAAGAGTCGCCTCTGGGTAAGAGGAGGCTTGGGCTGCGATCAGCTGCATGGAACTTGGAGGACCTGTGAGTCCTTGGCGTGTCGGGCACACTTTCTGAGAAGCAGGAGAGGGCAGGACTGAGCAGCAGCACCCCCACAGCCAGGCTGCGTGGGCTGGGACGACTGGGTCCCTGACACGCACTCTCCCTTTCTCCCTTTGGGATCTTCCTGGACTGCTCTGTAGCTCAGGTTCCTCATTGTAAAGTGGAGATCATAACCGAGCCTCCCTCATAGGGTTGCTGGAGGATGGACCAGGAGTTAGCATATCTGCAGGACTTCCCAGAGTGCCTGCTACATGGGGAAACCCCCAGAACAGCAGCTGTCCCATTATTCTGCTCCTTGGCGGTGCCCCGACTGCTGTGTGTAGTAAGGGGTTTCCTGACCCTCTGAACTAGCCCACTATGGGGTGTGGGGCAGGAGCACATAAAGGTCTCCGGCCTGGGCCCATGTTGGGGGTGCATCCGTTGGTGGGAAGGGGCATGTCTGGGGATCTGTCGGCACACAGGGGCCATCGTGCTGATGGAGAGGTTGCTTCTAGAGGGGACTCTGCGCTATGCACTGCAAGCTGACTGTCACCTAAGCAGGATGAGCCCAGCCTCGAGGTTCACAGGGTCTGTGGTCTGTGCCAAGTGCCCGCCTGGCTCGGCCTCAGCCCTGGGCCTGGGGTTTCGCTCATGTCCTTTCCCACAGGTCTGTGGCTACAGCCTCCTCTAGGGTAAGAGGTGCCCCTGGCACAGTTGCTGCCATTGATTTTCCCCCAGAAGGGCTTGGCTCTCCAGTGGCCGCCACTAAGCGCCACAAGGCTCCGCTGATTCTGACAGTCATGCCCTGATTGGCCTCCCAGTCTCTGCTCCAATCCCCCTGGTCTCTCGACAGCCCCCCAGCAGCCAGAGCCAGCTCTCCGGCAGGTCAGAGCCTTCCACTCCCCTGAGAGCCTCTCCAGAAAACAAGACCCTCGTACATTTCCACACCCGCCAAGGCCCCTGCCTGCAGTCTCGGGCCTGGGCTCCTCGCCCTCCAGCCATGCTGGACCACAGGGCTCCATCCTGCCTCCAGACCTCGCCCCATGGCAGCCTCCACCAGGATTCTGCTGCTCCTGCTTCTCCTGTTTTCTGGATCTCAGCACAAATGCCGCCCCCCCACCCCAGGAGGAGAGCCGCCTCCAAGCGCCTGACCCGAAGTGGCTCCCTGCTGCCAGGTTCCGGCCTCTTTACCCTCGCGCCTACCCACAGGCCTCCCACGGGCGGCCTGCAGGTTGGCGCAGGTCAGCACGACCTCCCCCGGGCTAACTCTCTTCTGTTGGCCCTGATTGCTCCGGCTCCGGGGGCATCACTCCAGGACTGCTGGATCCAAGCGCTGGAGCTGGGAAGACTTTGAACCGCGTGGATGAAAGCACGGTTCGAAGCAGAGTATCCGGAAAGAGGCAAACAGTGGGCCGCGGGGGTCACCTGACTCCCGGAGCTCCCGTTGCCCTTTGGGCAGAAGCGTTTCTGCAGTAACCACGTTTGGCTCCCTCCCTCGCCGGCCCACCCCCACGTCCACACAGAGCACGGGACGTGACTCCTGCACCCTGCCAGGCACGCCGGAGTTCTCAGGACTAAATAGCCTCCTCCCAGTGTCAGAGAGGAGCCACCAGAGAAAGGGACAGAGATCACTCCACCACTGAGTTAGCAAGTGGAGACACACAGGACGCCTCCAGAGAGACGAGATCAGGAAAGAGGGAGGCGGATGAATACGAAGCCTTCGCTAAAGAGGAGGCCAGTGGGACACGGGTTTCTTGCAGGGCACATCCCTAAATCCCTTCACCCGGCCTTGAACCAACCCATAAGGCACTGGGGCGTGGGACCTAGGGTGTGGGGCCTGTGTCATTCGTAGAGGAAGAAGCAGCGCTGACCAGAACCGAAGGCTCTTCGCGGTACCTGGGAGCTGGGCACTCAGTGCTCCACCTTCTTGGGAGGGCATCTCCTCGGGAGGCCATCAGGACACCTCGGGATCAAGAGCGTGGTGGCGGAGCAGCCCGGAGCTCCTGGCTGGAGCGGTCTTGACCAAGGGCTGCAGAAGGAAGCTCCCCCTCCGTGGCAGGGCTTCCCAGCCAAGCCCACCTGGACTGGGACGCAGAATGAGAGAGGAGGCGCGGGGGGCTGCCGGGCCTGCAGCCAGCAGAGGCCCCTGGCGCCCAGCCAGTCGAGGGCGCTCGCTTCCCACCCTGGAGACCTACCATTGCCAGCGACCAGCCCTGTCCCTCCTGAACCCCGAAGTGATTGGCTTTCGAGTGAGAAGAAGTCGGGGCTGGGGGAGAAAGGTCGGGGCGTCTCTCCCGGGGCTGAACAAGAGCCTCCGGAAGAAAACGCCTAAGAACCTGCTGCGGCCCCGACGGCACCGCCACGGGCAGACGCCCCGCGCCTAATGGTGGGAAAACGATTCTCCCCGAATCTCTCCAAAATCCAGTCTTCTTTCAACGCTCCAGGGGGAGTGGGCGTCTTCTGGGGACAGGGCAGAAGGGAGCAGGCAGCCGGAGGAGGGCTCCCACGGCAAGACGCAGTGGGTTCTTGGAGACTCCCCTTTAAGGCGCATCGCTGTGGTGACCGCTGCAAGGCAAATCCCGCGGAGGGACGCGCAGGCGCACATTCCTTTGTTTCCCCAGTTCCCGCCTGATGGGTCCATGGATGGGTAGATTCTCCCCCGCACTTTGGGACCATTTGAAAGTAGATGGTATACATCACCCTCCTCTGCCCCTTCCTATTTGGACAATCATTTCCAACGAGCAAGGACGTCCTCTTAGGCAGCCACAAATTTGGGAATGACCAAATGTAAATGACCAAATTTGGGAAGTTTCCATGGAGGGGACGCTTCACCTGATCTACAGTCCGTATTCCAATTTCATCAGCCATCTCAAAAAATGTGATCTTGAGGGCGATTCTTTTTTCCTCATTCATGATGTAACTGGAATCACAGAAAGCAAAGGGACCTTCAGGCCTTCACCATATCTTTTCAGTGTACATACTGCTTTGCGTACAGACACTTTTCACTGGATAACAAAGAGATTTTCAAAAAAGACATAAATATATAATGAGACAAAAAAAAAAAAGCATTAGATGAAAGAAATGAAATTGAAGGGGATAAGAAAAGCTAAAGTAGGGGACAAGGTTATTTCATAAGGACATACATACCATGAAGTCCTTGGCATATATTGCTGTAAGCAAGCCATGCTTTTGCCTGTGAGCTTCCTAGTGGCCAAAGCAAAGAAAGAAACAAGAACCAATAGGCAGGGCAGCAGAATTATCCCAAGTAAGGGTGTGTATCTTATGGTAGTTTTTCTGTCTTTTATGTAAGTGTCTATAGTTCATGACTGTGTCGTATACTCAATTTCTCAATTTGTTTTTTAAAATTTTTAAAAATTTGTTCTAATTAGTTATACATAACAGTGGAATGCATTTATGTATTTTGTTATGTCACACTTGAATGGAGTATAATTTCTCATTTTTCTGATTGTACATATTGTAGGATCACATCTATCATGCAGTCATACATGTACATGAGGTAATAAGTCCATTTCACTCTACTATTCTTCCTACCCCCATACCCCTTCCCCTCCCTTCATTGGCTTCTACCTAATCTAAAGTAACCCTATTCTTCTCTAGCACCCCTCCTCCCGCCACATACACACTTATTGTGAATTAGCATCCACACATCAGAGAAAACATTCAGCCTTTGGTTTTTGGGGTTTGGCTTATTTTGCTTACCATGATATTCTCTAACTCCATCCATTTACCAGTAAGTGACATAATTTCAATCTTCTTTAAAGGTGAGTAATATTCTATTGTGTGTGTGCGTGTGTGTGTGTGTGTGTGTGTGTATACACCACAGTTTCTTTATCCATTCATCCATAATAGCCAAAGCAATCCTTAGCAAGAAAAGGTGAAGCAGGAGGCATCACAATACCAGACCTCAAACTATACTTCAGAGTTATAATAATAGAAACAGCATGGTATTGGTACCAAAACAGACATGTAGACCAATGATACAGAACATAAGACAGAGGGACAAACCCACATAAATACAGGAATCTCATACTAGACAAAGGCACCAAAAACATGCACTGGAGAAAAGATAGCTCATTCAACAAATGGTGCTGGGAAAAATGGAAAGTCATGTAACAAAATGAAATTAAACCTCTATCTTTCACCCTGCATGAAACAACTCAAAGTGGATCAGAGACTTAGGCAGTAGAACAGAGACCCTGCACCTGACAGAAGAAAAAGTAGGCCCAAATCTTCACCATGCCGGCCTAGGATCTGTCTTCCTTAACAAAGCCCCTAAAGCACAAGAAGTTAAATCAAGAATCAATAAATGGGATAGATTCAAGATAAAAAGCTTCTTCTCAGCAAAAGAAACAATAAATAATATGAAGAGAGAGCCAACAGATTGGAAGAAACCTTTGCCACCTACACCTCAGATATAGCATTAATCTCTAGGATATGTAAAGAACTCAAAAAACTTAACACCAAAAAAACAAGTACTCCAATCAATAAATGGGCTAAGGAACTGAGCAGACACTTCACAGAAGAAGAAATACAATCGATCAACAAATATATGAAAAAATATTCAACATCGCTAGCAATTAGAGAAATGCAAATCAAAACTAGCCTAAGATTTCATCTCACTCCAATTAGAATGGCGATTACCAAGAATACAAGCAACAATAGGTGTTGGCGGGGATGTGGGGAGAAAGGTCCACTCATACATTGCTGGTGGGGTTGCAAATAAGTGCAGGCACTCTGGAAAGCAGTATGGAGATTCCTCAGAAAGCTTGGAATGGAACCACCGTTTGACCCAGCTATCCCACTCCTCTGTTTATACCCAAAGGACTTAAAATCAGCACACTACAGTGACGCGGTTACATCAACGTTTATAGCAGCTCTTCTCAACTTTAAACTCTCGCGCCCTGAGCTCAGGGTGAAAGGGAGGCAGAAGCTAGGAGCAGCCCGGAGGCCCAGGAAGCGGAGCCTCCACATGCGTTGACCCGCCAGTCCCCCCGCCCCGGGTGCTAGCCCTAGTGCCCCCATGAGCCTGGTTCCCCGTGTCTCTCTCAGGCCACGAAGTGAGTGCACAAGAGCATCTGTTAATGAACCGGCAGGTCGGAGCACCCCGCCTCTCCTCCCTCGGCTCTCCGCTGTTAGATGCCCGCCTTTCTTCCCCTGGCCTGTTGAAGGAGCCACAGCAGCGTCTCTGCTCAAATGTGGAATCGAAACCCTCAGAGGACAGCTGGGCAGCTGGTGGACACTCAATAACACTTGCTGACAGATGGACATTGGGACTGGCGGAGCTGGACGGGGGACAGGGCTGGCGTGGGCAGAGGAGGTGAGGACAGCCTCCTCTGTGCTGCAGCTGCACACAAAGCCATCTGGGCCACACCCGGCTGGAAGGGGGACCCAGTGGCGCCAGCGTGCCTTGCAAGTGAGAGCGTGCTGCCCCTGGCCCTGCCCCACTGTCCTCCTGCCCCGCGGAGCCCGAAACCTCCAGAGACCCCACATGTTAGGGCTCCCTAGGGTCCTCCACCCTCACCATCCCTTGGCACCTGAAGGTCCCCTGGGAAGCATCTGGCTTGGTCCCACATCCCTGTCCCTCCTCTGCCATCCCCTCTCCCAGTCTAGGCCCTTTCCCCTGCCCCCCCCCGCCCCCCGGCTGGCCCTGGTTCCTTGGGACTCAGAACCTCCAACACATATTTTATTAATAATAATTCTAAAAAAAATTTTTTTTCAGTGCTATTTAACATCTGTTTTTTTTCCTTGGCTGAAAATAATTGGAGATGAAACGCCTGCTCGTCCCCCGCTTGGGTCTCAGAAGGAACAATGGAGACAGACAATGACTGCATTTTTTTTTTCCCTCAAGCAAAACAAGCTCCAATAAACCCTCCTTGCTGCCTTGCAGAGGCTGCTGGGAACCCGAGGGGTCTTGCAGCCTTGCATTTCTCAACCACCTGCCTGCTCAGGATTCGGTGCATCTTGGGTCCAGAAGGTCTTGGGGTGGGGTGGGGGGCTCTTTGATTTCCATTAGCCAAGTTTGCTAATTTTCCTCTGTCCTGAAAACATCTGGCACATTTGATGTTCCACTAAAGTTTGCACCATCTGTAAATATAAATAGCTTGGTCTTGATTCCATTAGAGGCCCATGAATGGAACAAAAGTATTCCAAACCAGCTCTGCCATGAGGCCAGGGTCCGACAGGGCGGCTTCCTGCTGTGGAGGAAGGAAGGGGATGCTGGGTACTTTCCTTCTCCTTCTGGTGAGGCCAGGCCGGTGCACTGACTCTAAGCCTCCCTAAATCTCATCAAGAATCGCAGAAGCACGCTGCTGTTGGAATGCGCAGAGGGACTCCAGGCAGGATAGAGCGGAGGCTGGAGGGGCTCAAGGCCCGTCCCCCAGACCACGTCAGTGACCCCTAGTACGCTTCCCCAGAGGAGCATCCTGGGGTGGTCGCCTTCCCAGCCAAGCAGCAGCTCAGAATGGGCCACCTGGAGGTGCCGAAGGGGCACTCAGGGACTCCGGGACACGACACCACACCTTCATCTTGCCAGCCTCGCCCTGCTCCTCTGTTTCTGTGCCCCGGGTGGCAGGAAGGACCCGGAGTTTGCAGCAGAGGGGCCTGTCATCCGTGTGGGCTCTGCACAGCCAGCAGCCGGATTCGCATCTCCAGGCTGAGCACCAGGCTCTCAGGGAACTTGCCTCCTTCCCTCTGGATGTGTCTCCTCCCACCTTCATGTTTTGTTTGTTTATTTGTTTTCTGTGACACTAGGGATTGACCGCAGGGCTTGGAACATGCCTGCAAGTGGGGCAAGTGATCTACCATGGGGTGGCACACTTTTTGTTCTATTTTGAGACAGAGTCTCACTAAGTTGCTGAGGCTGGCCTCAAACCAGCAATCCTCGTGCCTCAGCCTCCCGAGTAGCTGGGATTACAGGTGTGCACCACCATGCCTGGCCTACTCTAATCTTCGGAGGTCACACATCTTATCAGGCCATTGTATGTGCACCCCTTGGTGTCCCAGGCTGAGCTTCTTCAGCCTTTAATGCCCGTCTCTCTCTCTCTCTCTCTCTTTTTCTCTCTCTTTATCTCTTTTAATATTTCTCCGATAAGTCTCCCATCTCTCCTGTTGTAGAGGAGACCTGCCTGCGGAGCCAAAGTGACCACCCACAGCAAACTGTTCTTGCTAACAGAGCAACAGGTGGGGGTTCATGAGAGACAGTGAGATGGGCCAGGTAAGTGGGTGCTCAGGACAGGTGTGGGAACCTGAGTGACCCTCAGGAGCAGCTCTCACTGAGACTGGGGTTTTAGGGGACATGGATTCCTTCCTTCTTGCCTTAGTTTCCCATCGCCCTGCAGGTGATTTATGGCCCTTTGTATCACCCTCAGCACATGTTCTTTGTGAGGGTCCTGATGACCTGGTCATAGAGGAGGGTGTGACATAGTCTTAAAACAATGGTTCCCTGAAGGGGCTGTAATTAACTATGGCTGGGGGAGGTTTGGCAGGCCGGTTCCCATTTTTCAGATGCTTGTCTGCTTTGATAAAGGTCCCGTGATTCCCAGTCCTGTGACCTGTGGACTCTCCCCTTACTGTCCTGCCCCTCCCTGCCTGCCCTCTCAGGGTGGCCTTCCCACCCAACATCTATCTTTCTCCTCTCAATTTCCGAGAAAGAAAACTTAGGATTCCTTCAACCTAGGTATCATGGCCGGCAGGTTTGTGACCCCAACTTCAAATGCAGAAACCGATTCACATTGCATTTGAGGTGACTGACTCACAAGGGTGGCGCCTCGTGCTGCGTTAGTGACCGTATCATGAGAGGTTCCAGAGCTTCCTCTCCACATCTCTCTGACCCACAGGAGGACACAGAGAGAAAGCAGCTGTTTGCAAACCAGGAAGACAGCCCTCAGCCACCGGACCTGCTGGCACCTTGATCTTGGACTTTGCAGCCTTCAGAACATTGAGAAATACATCTGCACTTGAAACCACCCAGTTTATAGTGTTTTTGTTACAACGACCTGAGCTAAGATGCTAGGTCTCCTGCCCGCCTCTCAGCGTGAGGGAGAAAACGCTCCTGCCCAAGGCACCTGAAGTTCGACCCCAGAGTAGCTCTGAGCTCTGCCAGGTCCTCCCGGCCGAGCCCACCTTCTGTCTGCTAGAGCCCAGACCGTGTCCGGAGGTGACCGACTTCCTACCAGCCTCTGCACACCAGGACCCGGCAAACCCTGGCACCGTGGGCACAGCCTCAGCAGCACGCTTAGCTGTGGGTCTCTGGTCAGGCAGCATGAACTCTGACCAGCCTCTCTGTACACTATTCCCCCAAAGACCACGTGGCAGTGTTGCCACCGAGAGGGAACTTGCTGGATCCACTGGTCTAACAGACCGTGTGTTATAGGCAGAATGCTTTGTGTCCCACAAATTCATGTATGAAAGTCCTAACCCCCGGTGTGGCCGCATTTGGAGATGGGGCCTCCGGGGAAGTAATTAAGGTTAAATGAGGTAAGAATGGTGGGGTCCCGATCCAAGGAGCAGGTGCTTCCAGGAGGCACCGCAGAGAGCTCTCTCCCGTGGACCTGCGCGAGGCTCCTCCCCCAGCCCCTCCCCGGCTCTCTCTAAATGTGCTAAGAAAAATCACACGAGGACACAGCAAGAAGGTGGCCGGCCATCTGCAGCCGAAGGGGCGATCCCTCACCAGACAGCAGCCCTGCTGACCTTGATCTTGGACTTCCAGCCTCCAGAACTGTGGGAAAATAGATTTCTGAGGATCAAGCCACCTAGTCAATTGTACCTTGCTACAGCAGCTCCAGCGAACTAACACAGTGTGTTAGGCCAAGTCACCCATCTGCTCGGTTGGTGGGTCTCTGCTGAGCGCCTACTGGAGTCAGGTGCTGGCAGGGAGGGAGGCCTGGGGACACAGTCGGAGGACAGGGTCCGAGGCACCTTTCACATGCTAATGTGCTTTGTGCTTCTCGCCAAGTGGGCTGCAATCTGTCTACTCCCCCTGCACTGGTGCACCACAGACCCTTCCTTTGAGGAGCAGACATCAGACCAGAAACTTTGAGAGACACTCAGTAAAGTCTTGATCCAATGGGGAGACGGGTTCTTTGGTCTTATGTTACCATGGCTCTCATATGATCCAATGGAACTGGGCACCCGGACCAGGTACTGAGTGGCAGGCCAAATACTGGAAATGTTGACAAGGGAAAAGAAGGCAGAAACTTGGAGAAAATCACTGTGTAATGGAAAGGGCAGGGACGTTATGACCAGGCAGACCCAAATTCAAGTGCATTTGCCACTTAAGGAGCTGTGTGACCTCTGATTAATTCCTTGATTTCTCTGTGCTTTTATTTCCTTCCATGCAAAACAAGAATGTATTGGAAAGTTGCAAAGCCTCAAAACAAATTAAAGCATTTGGTACCCACAACACCTGCATAAGAGCCATTGTGTTATGCAACAACTGTGTCCCCTGTGGGCAGAAATCAGAGGGCACTGCCACTCTTTGGTCTAAAATCCATGAGCCACACCCATCCAGAAACCAGTTTCCTCCCAGGGAGGCCAGATCCTGATTGTCTTTGGGTGCCCCTTGGACCCCACCCCCAGCACCTAGGGGTGCTCTGTCCTACAAATCCCATTGCCTTCCCCGACCTGGGGAGCTAGGGCCAAGCTGGTAGAATTTAATCCTGCATTTCTATGAATTCTGTGATAATCATGCCCCTGTACTAAAGCAGAGGTCTAATTACCAAGGCCTTAATCCCACATGTTTCGTAGTCTGATGATGGCCAACGTGTTTTTCTTTGATCTGCAGGAACGTTCCTCTAGTTCAAGATGGGTTGGATTTGTGTTTCCACGCTCGGGTCCGTTTCATTATCCCCTGGAGAAGTGGGTTAAGCTTTCTCAGACGTGCATTTTAAGAGCACCTTGCCAGGCCCCGTGGCTCAGCTTGCTTCGCAGTGGTTGGGGTCGCCAGGCCCCATGTTCAGCTTCTGTGTCTCCACATAAGGGGCGGGAAGCCCCGTGCAGGATGATGGCAGGGCAGCCTGCCCAGCCAGGGGTACCTGCGGGTGTCACACCCTGCTGCCACTGTCTTCCTCTACCCGGTGCTCCGAGGGGTATCCGAAGAAGGGGCCTCAGAGGCACCAGCAGGAGATCTGAAGGGCTTCCCACTAGCTCTCCCAGTGATGGTGACCAAGGCACCAAACCCACCTGGTGTCACTCGCCTCCTTTCCTAAGCAGGTAAAAGAAGTTATTTGGAGGACTGCCCAAGTATTAGTTTGCTGGGGCCACCCTTAAAAGAATCGCACACTGAGTAGTTTGAACGACAGCTGGGGGTGGGGGGGCTGGAAGTTCAAGGTCAAGGTGAAGGCAGGGTTGCTTTCCTCCAAGGCCTTCCTCCTGGCTTCTGTCTTCCTGCTGCAAGTGCATCTGGGTCCTGTGCTCCTTGGCTTTAAAGACATCAGGCACATTCAACAGCACCCACCCTCGTGACCCCACTTTAACTTCATTACCTCTTCAAAGACTCTGTCTTCAAATACAGTCAGGGTGCCAGGGACTGGGGCTTGAGACTCCAGCTCAGGAACAGGGTGGAGGATGGACACTGTGGAGCTCTGAACCCTACCAGAGCGTGAGAGGACCTGTGGTGTGACTTTGCACAGGATTCGTTGTTGGATCATCCTCAAGTTTCTCACCGGCCTGGGTGAGATTCGGGTCATCTTTCCAGGGCACCATGAAGAACGCTCACTGTGGAGATGTGGGCCCACCCAGGCATCAGCGGGCCTCGGTGCGAATCCCGTGAACATCGCTGGTGGAGTGAGATCCAGCAGTAACTTCTGGGCCCCAGCTCCTTCCTGTGCAAGGCAGGGGCAATCCCATGACCCTAGTGTGGATGAAATGAGACCACCAGGAGAAGTTCTTAGCGCAGGCAGGAGCCCTGGTAAGCGCGGGATCAGTGCGCGCGCTGCGCAGATGCGCAGCGTGAGGACTGCGAGTTCCAGCTCTGGGTTTGGGCTATTCAGACTCCTCCCCCCCTTTTTTTTATTTCCCCTCCAGACACACCAATTCCAATTCCTTTAACCTCCCTTTCGCAGGGCCCAGTTTCCATCTCTTTGATCGCGTCCGTGGCTCTTGCCTGGACACACTCGAGCCTCTCCGAGCCCTTGCTGGGAGGGGGTGACGCACACTCGGCTCAGCAGTCTAATGAGGAGCTGACTAATGCGGCAGCCGAGAGAGGGGGTGACTTGGGTGCCGTGGCATGTCACGGTCCTTTTATGTGTGCGGAATCCAGCCGGCTTTGAAGAACGCAAGGCGCTCGGTTGACTGCGTCCAGATGCCCTGGATTTTCCAGGACTGGCCTTTCAGAGGTGGTTCAGATTTCAAATATTCCATTTGATTGTCCCCATAAACCAGTAGAATGTCCCAGAAGTTCCAACTTTCTTGCCTCTACACTGCAGGCCCCAGGGCCTCTGACACCAAAATCTCCCCCTCCCCTGGCAGGAGAGTTGACATCCTGCCTTGTTGAGGTCAGCCAACAGCGGCCGGAGTGGAGAGGTTGCTCTGATTTCAGAGATGCTACCCTTTGGCGAACTGTCAGTCGTAACTCATCAAGACCACTGAGTAGGATGTCCTCTGCAGAGGACAGGACCCCTGGGAGGGGCTTGCTCAGTGGTCCTCAGCCATTGGATCAGGGAGTCTTACCAGGACTTATCTTTATCTTTATTCTGGTGCCTGGTGACCTTCAGCTAAGGACTGGTAGGGACTCACCTGCCAGCTGCTGACTGATTGGAAGTGGGGGTCCTGTCTTTATCCTGAACATATGGTGGTTCGTTTTTAGCCTTAAATATGTCACCTTATAATTGTACTATTGAATTTCATCCGGTTTTTGTAGGGCCGTGTTTTCAATTTGTCACGGTTGTTTTGAATTTTCTTCTTGGCTCTGTGAGTGTGAGCCATCCCACCAAATTTAGCATCATGCGAAGACCTGATGAGCACAGCACGGGTCCTTTTGTCTTTAAGCCCTTAGATAGACGCAGCAGTTCACCCCCGAGGAAATGCATTCCTTCAAGTCGATGCCTCTGCCTCCTTACTGACTATGCAATAAAGAAAGATCGTTCCTCTGGGTTTTAGGTATGTGTGCGTGTTGTAGGATGGTCACGAAGTGCAGCTAGGCCACAGAAGGAAATAATGATAATTTGTTTTCCTATCACGCAGATGTAAGTACCGTCATTTGGGATCGATCCTTGTTAAACATAATGCATTAATCAACATGGATTCGGTGACCTGCATTCTACTGCAAGATACTTATGTGTGGACTTGATAATATAGCATGATCAGGGAGCTGGTTATGGACACACAGAATCCCCCACTGAAAAGCTTCTCTACATCAGATAGTACCCCAGACTGTATTCCATGAATATCAGCTCCATGAGATGTTCTAACAAGACAAGGGACAGCATCCATAAGTCCTCGGAGAAGGGCTTCTCTGTACAGTGGCCTCCAGGACTGTCACCCCATGGGAAGATATATCCAAGGCTCTGATAAGTCCTACCATATAAAAAAAAAAAACAAAAACAAAGCCAAAAACCAATTTACATCATTTCTTCTAGCTCAATATTTCCCAAGTTCCATTATGCCTAAGGCCTTGTTTCTAGAAGCACCTGCGACTACTCCTTTGAGAAACATCTGGAGAAGTGCTGTTTGGGATCATAACTTGATATCAGGGGACATCCCTGATAGACCCTGGGCACCGTGAAGCACTCTGGCCTTTGGAGATGCAGTGAGACACGGCGATGGCCGGTCTCGGCGAGAATCCCGCGAGCATCGCTGGTGGAATGAGCTCCCGCAGAAACTCCCGGCCCAGCTCCTTGCTCTGCAAGCCTGGGGAATTACAGTTCCTTTGACTTACAGTCAAGAAACCAGGCCCCTCTTTCTGCTCCTCATGAGCTCACGACCTGGACAAGTTGTTTATTTACGCGTTTTGGTCTGGGCCGCGGTTTAATGAAATCCTGGATTCCCTGGTCCACCTTGCCTAGCGAAAAGATGAGATTGGCCTGGGATCATACAGTTGTTACAATACTGTGCAGTTAGCACGCTGTCACCGACACAGAGGGGTAGAGTCGCCGGCCCTGCAGCCACAGCCAGTGGTCGTGAGAGGTGTTGCAGCTCTTAGTCCCTCAGCTGCACGCCCCTAGGTTCCCCAGACGCCTGCAATCCATTCTTGCATCTGCCCGAGCATAGTGAAGCCAGCTGCCCGTTCTCTACTGTGTGGGCGTGCTCCCGTTCCTTCTTCCATGGTGACAGTCATTTACTGCCTTCCATCCTCCCCACCTTGTCATGCACTAACATGACAGCATCACCCCAACACCTTCCTGTTCCTCGGACACCCCTTGGACGCATCTCCACGTGTGCTGCTGATGTGCACAGACCCAGCTTCCAGCCTGCAGCCACTGCTTCAGTGGGACAGGGAAAGGTTGGTAGTGGAGGGACATGCAGGTTCCCACCAGCCTCTCCTGACCGCCCGGTCTCCTCCTAAGAAAGAGCTGTGACTGTGCATGAGCCCCACAGGAATTATTCTTGTGGACTTTCATTTAAATGGCCCTACAACCCTATGGGGTATTGTATCTCTGCTTTACAGAACAGTGAAGGAAACAGAGAGGTTGAGTCATTTGCCTAAAGCCCCACAGCTGGTAAGAACTAGGGGGTGCAAACTGCTTTTCCTCCAAGGGCTGTGCACCTAAATCCCCCGGAAAGGCTGCCTCCCGCCTCCCTCCCTCACCCTCCCCTCCCCTCCTCTGGGGACTCCTCACCTCCCAGGCCCCTCTGCATCTTGCACACCTGCACTCTCCTCTTCCCTCCATCCCTTCGCTCGCTGTCTGGCCTCCCTGGTCTCCGCCCCCTCCCAACCCCTAAAGTGCCCCTCCGCCTCCTCCCGAGAGGGCTGAGTGGGAGGGACCCTCAGAGCATCCCTGGCAACCTGGGGAGGAAGGGGGCCTTTCCCATCTCACTCTGGAGCGTGTTCTCAGCAGCGTGTAAGAGAGACACCTGCTGGCTGCCCGAGCACAGGGCCCAGAAAGCCCCAGCAGGCTCCTGAGGGTCCTCATCCCGCACAGGCCTGGTGGGCAGCACCGTGGGTAGAATTCCCTCTCTGTCCTTCTTCCTCCTCTCTGGCCAGATCAGACCTGTCCCCAAGAAGACCCGGAAGGATCTTTGTCTTTCCTCCCATCCTGCCTTGAGGACAGAGGACAAAGGGAAGGGGTGACCTTGACTGCAGAGCACCCGCCACGGCCTGAGGCTGACCACAGCTTGACCAGGTTGTCCTGGGCAGAGCCCTTTCCAGCCAAGCGAAGGGCGGCTGGATGCAAAGTCCATCAGGAAGAGCCCCAGCTTGGCCGGCGGATGGACGTGGAGCGTGCCAGGCAGGAGGGCCCCTCTCCTCGGCCTGCAGCCTCCCACCCTCCTTAGAATCAGGGTTTGCGACCCTCATGGGGGCCAGCACCGTTCTGTTGAGTGACATAGATTTCCAGGTCACATGCTGAGCTGTACAGTGGCCTGGGAAGGGAAGATAGCCACTTCCTGTGAAATCCCCAACCCAGAAGCAGCCAGGGAGACCTTCCTCACCTGCCCTGCCATGGACTGGGGTCACCTAGCGGGCAATGCCTCTCTCCCCCTCAGAGAAGGACAGCAGAGCTGAGGCAGACTGTGCATGGCAATGTGGACAGTGGCTTCCAAGGAGCGCATGCCTGTGCCCCCCACCTGCTCCTGTTTGATTCACTCTCCTACCTGGGGGCCTCATTCTTCATTCATCCAATCCACCAGCGTCCGTGACCACCCCGATGTGCCGGGTACAGTGTTGAGGTTTCAGGAACCAGCAGGAAGCTTAAATATGACAGCCATCTCTGCGCCGTGTGGGGGGACTCTGCTTTGGGAGTCCCCTGGCTAGTGGTCCTGGTGAGTTTACTCATGGAAGGCAAGTCCTTCCCAAAGTCGCCGAGCAGCTCTTTACAGAAGGTCCAAAGAGCTGCCGGAGTACAGATCCAAACGCAGAGACATAAGAGGAGTGCTGTCATCCTGGAAGAACCGTGGATACCAGAGTTTCCTCAAGACAAATTGGATGAGCATTCCCAATGGCCATGGCCAAGGTCGCCATGAAACTCGGAAGGACTTTCGGAGTAGGAGGGACGTAAAGGGGTCTTAATGGTGAATAGATGTGGAGGGGAGGGTGCCCAGGGATGAGGACAGTGGAAGGAAACAGCTCCGTTTGGTTGTAAGAGGACATAAAGCCCATGAGGACAGGCCTCCCAAAGGTGGGGTGGTGGCCAGTTGGCAATAGGCTTTGAAGACCTCGCTGAGGAGTCTGGGCTTCTGCCAGCTGTCACGAGGCAGCGGTGGAGTTTCCTAAGGAGGGAATTAGGGGGATCGGAGTAGTGGGAGATGGCATAAGGAAGAGCTGAGAGTCGTTCTAGGGTGGCCACACTGTCGGACCCCATGACCAACCCCACCAACAAAGCAGGTGCCCGTGGCAGGGGCCCTGTGTGACCAGTTGGTATGGAGAGACAGGCCAGCCACGACCCTTTCTCCCTGATGCTTCTGATAGGGTAGAACTTCAAACGTGGGACAATTTCTTTCTTTCTTTCTTTTCTTTTTTTTTTTTTTACGGTGCTGGGGATTGAACCCAGGCACTCTACCAACTGAGCTACATCTCCAGCCCCAAATGCGGGACATTTTTGAGAGGGGGACAGGGAGCTGAGGATGGTCTTGGAGAAGGTGGGGCTGGGGAAAGACAGGCAGGCCCAGCAGGCAGGTTCTCAGGGTCGCCTGAAGGACTGAATGCAGGTGGGGACACGCCACCCCAGGGCTGCCCAACAGAAGTGTCATTCAAGGCACGGGTGTCATTTGGAGCCTTCCACCAGCCCCATTTTAAAAAGTGAAACGAGGGCTGGGGAGATGGCTCGGTCGGTAGAGTGCTTGCCTTGCAAGCACAAGGCTATAAGTTCCATCCCCAGCACCGCAAAAAGAAAAAGAAAAAGTGAAGCTCATGTTGTCGTTGAGGGATTAGCTCAAGAGATCCCAAATACCACTGAAACATGGATTCAGTGCTTTATACTGATTGCAGGGCCTTCTACATTTTGAACTAATTCCTTGGAACCTGGTGTGTGTTTTATACTTAGAACACACATCAACCTTGGGCCAAGGGGTGCTATTGGCATCTTGCAGGTGGAGGCCAGGACCCTGCAACAGACAGGCTGTCCCCACAACAAAGATCCACAGGAGCAAGCCGGAGCTCCCCATCATACTGGAGGCCCTGGGTGCTCAGAGCCATGTGGCCAGGGCCATGCCACTGCAGACACTCCCCCTGCAGCCCAGGCCGCCTCAGACAGGGCAGGCTGCCAGGCGCCAGTGTCAGAACTTCCTGGTGCTTTGTGATATGGCATGGACTACACCCTGAGCCACTCAGATAAGCCAGATTGTGTTTGTAATGATTATAGTCCTACAATTATCCTCACGCCACCCCACCCAAACCGCAGCATTGCAGTCACCATACAATGTGATTCCCGTGCAGGGCAACTGCTCAGTGGAGGATGATGTGAACAGCTCCCCCTGCATTGTGAAGTGTACAACCTATGCAACTGCACATGGTGGCTATGCTCCCAGAAACCAGGAGACCATGCCTTCTCATCATAACAGCCTTTTCTAGTTTCCTACTTGGCCATGCCCATATTTAGAAGTCACAGAGAAGTAGACTGATGACTATGTGTGCCCTAGAAGTAGGGTCTCATTTTCAACTTGAGGGCCATAACCAGGAATCAAAAATGCCACTGAATTTTTCTCCAGCCCTTGTTCTTTGCAGACAGGTCCTTTGGTCTTCATTTTTTTTTTTTTTTTTTTAATAAGGACAACCTTTCCCTCCTCTTCCCCTTCCTTCCCTTCTTCCAAATATTTACTGTAGTGCAAGATTGTGAGCTCATCAGGGGATTGAACGGATCAGGGCAGAAAGGTCACTGCTGGTTGTACCGACATCTCTGCAGGAAATCAAGATAAACTTAAAGCAAACCGTTTTCAGTAAAGCAGCTCGGTTGTTGTTAACAGGTGATAGGAATTAAAACGATCCATCATAAAAAGGGGGTGGGGCAATTCCCAGCTAAAGCCACTTGGCGATTGCCGGCCAAGGATGCCTGGATCAGAAGCCGGCCTTCTGCCCTGGCTACCTGCATGGCAGGTTACTTCAGTGTTCCTTGCCTCCGGTTCCCCGTTTGTGGAATGGAAAATAAGAATTCGTGCACAGAGGGTTGTAGCAGGAATTTCAACAAAGTCCATGATGTAAAGTGCTTGGAATCATATGTGTCATAAATTAAGTGTTCAGAAAGTGTTCGTGGCTTAGAAGGCGTTGGAGGTATCTTTCTCGCTGCAGAACTTCTCAGAGCCTTTGACGAGTCTACCTGCACCGTGACCCTCCCCTACGTGGAGGATGTATCTCTTCCCAATCTTATTTGACCACTGCTAGGACCCCACCCCACCCTCTAGAAAGCAAAGCCTGCAGTAAAGACAAAAAAGCCAGCACTTTATTTGCGAGTTGCAAGCCCAGGGCAGTGCAGGCAGAGAGAGGGGGACAGGAGGCCCCCAGGAAGTCTGGGCAAGGCTGGGCCAGCAGGATTTCTCCAGAATGGCTCCAAGGAAGGAAGTGCCTCCCGAACAGAAAGAGAGAATTTATCTGCCGGGCCCTGTCCTGTGTCACATGGGTCCAAGTTCCTTCCGCCAGGAACTGAGCTGACTCCATTGAGTTGTGTCATCTGGTTCCTCGGTGGCCAGTCCAGATACCATCCCTAGAGGTGTGAGCGTCTGTCAAAGTCTGAAAGAGGAGGACGGGTCCAGCAGGCCAGAGCGGGGATCTGAGCGGAAACCTGAGCTCACGTCTAGCACAAGGACAGAAGCGTTGAGGGGCAGCTCTCAGTCGATGTCCTGCAAAATACGCTCGGTCTGCCTGGAGCGGCTCAGAGAGCCCCTTCCGGGTGCAGTTGGTGGAGGTGTGGGGACAGAGGGCAAGCAAACAAAATCACCATGAGAGAAGAAAATGGGACGCATGCAGGAGAACCTGACTTGGTTTGGGGTGACGATCAGGAAGGACTGTCCACCAAGGGGAGGCTGTAGGAGGAGTGGGAGGGACGGCCCCCAGCAGATGGAGTGGACGTGGGCCGAGGAAGTGGAGAAGACACGTCTGTGGTGGTGGTGGGGGGGTACTTTTAGTTTCCTGGGGCTGCCGTCACCAAGCACCATGAACTGGCAGGCTTCAATCCACAGGGATTTTTTCCTTCTCAAGTCTGGAGGCCAGAAATCTGAAATCAAAGTATCAGGACCTGCTCCCTCCAAAGACCCAAGGAAGGAGACTTCCTTGCCTCCTATGGACAATCCTGTGTGTTCCTGAGTCTGTCGACACCATTCTAGTCTCTGTCTCCCTTTCACCTGGCCACCTTCCCCTGGGTCCCCTCTGCCTAGGACACTGGACATGTTGGACCGAGGGCTCCTACTTCAGTATGACCCCGTCTCAATTCTTGGCATCTCCAAGGATCCTGCTTCCAAAGAAAGTCACGTTCTGAGTTTCTGGGAAGGATGTGAATTGGGGTGGGGGCACCACTGGACCCAGGTACAGGGGGAAGGGCTGAGCCAAAGGAGATCAGAGAGGCCGTAGCATCTCCTCAGGACTGAAGCAGCAGAGATGAGGCTGGAGGGGAAGCCGGGTGGTCCCGAGAGCTTTGAGACCCCTGGCTTCTGAGCAGGTGGGAGCTCCATCGCATGTCTGCCTGGGGCTCCCGTGGCCTCCTCACGGGGTGTGACCCGGAAGGCGCTGAGTCGCAGACTGACCTGGGAGGGCTCTGGGAGGACCTGAGGTCTGAGCTAGCTCTTGGCCAACAGATAGCAGGGGAATTGGAGGGGATATTCCAGGCAGGCAGGCAGGGTCCAGGGCTAGGAGCAAGTTGTATGCTGGTTCCACAGACGTTTTGAACTTGGTTCTAATGGAGGTGCCAAAGCAGAGTAGGGACCAATGATGGATGGAGACCCAAGATGGGAGTCCCAGCGTCAGACTGCAGACCCACCCACAATGGCGAGAGGACTCTGCTGGCCTGTGGAGCGGGTGGGCCAAGCGCCTCTGACGCTGAACTTAGCATATACTGAGCACGTTCCTGTGGCTCCTGACTCCAGACCTCTCTAGAAGGACACCAACGCTTCATGGAAACTTCTGGAAGCTTTCTAGAGATGGCTCTTCTAAGACCAAACTGCAGAGGCACCTCGTTCCTGGTCCCCGGTGGAGCGGTTGAAGTCTTCCGGTCCCTCCAGCCCCCTCCCCTGCTTCTCCGGTGCTGCACTCACCACAGAGGTGGGAATACCGAAGAGAACTTTCTGGAGAATGCCAGGGTCAGGAACTCCGGGAAGGAATGTCAAATAGGAGAAGGTTCTGCCGACATGACTTAGGATGTGGGTGACTAGAAGCTGCAGGGTGTTTTAGATTAAAAGAGTTTCTAAAGACACTCTTCAAGGTCAATGGCAGGAGGTTCTGGGCACAGTTCATGGCTTGCCATGAATTCCAGAGGCCGGAACCCCTTTCCTGGGAGCCAGGGTTGGAGACTTTCTCTTGGAGACCCTTGGTGGGGTAAATTCCATCTTCACCCATATCTTCCTCCTCTGGAAATGAAAGCTGAGGGAGACCCCGGCTCGGGTTGTGGAAAACAGGCAGGCATTGGGACGGACAGAAAAGGGGTTGATCCGACTTTCAAACTCTTATGGACTGTGTGATCTGGGGCAACTGACACCTTCTCTGATCCTGTTTCTTTACCTGTTAAAGGAGATGGGAAGGTGAATTGAGGCCCTGTGTACAGTGCACAGTATGTAGGGTCCAGGTTCACTGTCATTTTGTCACAGTCTCAGTTGGCAGGGCATCCAGCAAAGCCACTATCCACCCATTGAACCACTTCCTCAAAAGGTGGCTGACGAGACTGGGCTGGAGACGTGAACCTCACCACCACCTGGGACAGACCAGCTGGATTCTTTCTTTCATCCATCCGTCCATCCATCCATCCAGTCATGCAACAAATAGTTACTGAAAACGACGACTTGCCAATCACTGTCATGCACGTGAGAGATTTAGCAACAAGCCATTCAGAGTCCCTGGGAGCTTGCCCTCCAACAGAGTAAGACAGAAAAAAATCAGACAAATAAACACATATCAAGCAGTGCATGGGGCCAGAGGGACCCAGGGAAAGTCAGGGGTGGCATTTTTAAATGGGAATATCAGGGAGGGTCTCAATCAGATGCGTTGAAGAGAGAGGAGAATAATTTGAGTAGCAAGCCAGGCGGAAATGCAGAGGGGAAGTGGCCAAGCAGAGAACCACAAATAAAAGGCCCTGGGCAGAAGCAGGCAACAGCCAAGAGGTCGGGGCAGCTGCAGTGCAGAGAACAGAGGGGCCGAGGCTAGGAGATGAGACCAGAAAGGCATGGCCAGTTGCGGAAGGTGGTGTTGACCGTGTCAGCAGTGGTGGGTTTTGTCCACGGTGAGTTGGGAGTCATTTTATCAATCATGTTCTCGCATGGCTAACGCAGGCTGAGGGCTTGCCAGGCACGGGCGGGCGAAGCACCTGACACACGTTTAATTCTTACAAGAACCCCGTCAGGAGCAGGCCATTACTATCTGCATTTTGCAGAAGGGGAAGCTCAAAAAGGAGAAAGTGATGTCACTTGGCCAAGACTCAGCCCAGAAGCCTCCACTCTAAATCCTCCTTCCTCTTAGGCTACCTTTCCCGACATGCCTGCAGCTGCCCGACTTCCTTGTCATCAGAGAAGAAGGTCCTGTGAAGACTCACGTGAAGACAGACAGAGCTCACAGAGACGCATCTGCAAGCCAGGGAGCAAGGATGGCCAGCCGCCGCCAGAAGCGTGGAGAGAGGTATGGAACGGACTCTCCCCCTGAGGCTCCAGAAGGAACCTCCCCTGCCAGCACTTTGATTTTGGACTTCTGGCCTCCAGAACACTGAGAGAAGAAATTCCTGTTGTTGTAAGCCACTAACTTGGTGGTTATGTGTTACGGCGGCCCGGGGAAGCGTCATGGAACCAGCCCTGTACTTAGGATCAGATGACCCGAATCTGGCACTGACTCTATACCTCCCGGCTGTGGACCCCACACAACCCAACCACCTTCACCCAGGCCCCTGTACACGGCCTCCTGGCTCTCAGGGCTGCGGGGAGAATAAAAAGAAGTCTGAAGTCTGACGGTTCAGGTAGGGTCGCAAGAAGGATTCGGGGTGCGACTCCCCTAGAGGGCTGGGCTTTGGAGGAGCAGGAGGTGAGCTGGGATCCCTAGTGCTCAGGAGAGCACTCGGATGACGGGTGGAAAGCAACAGCTCGGGAGCACTGGCTTCCAAAGGCTGCTCCCTGTTGCTGGCACTTGGCTCCTCTCTGACCTCACCTCCTGAAGAGGGACAGTCCAGCGCCCGGCCAGGCCGAACTTACCGTTTGGAGAATGAGTCAAGGAGCCCTGGCACTTGGATATTGAGTCATGACTTCCTGCCAGGAGTCTGGGTGTGTGTGTGGGAGGGAGTCTTGTGCCAAGGGAGGCTTTGGGCTTCAAAGCCAAAGAAAAGGCAATTAAGTTTATGGTGGAATTAGTCAGGAAACTGTAAACCTAGGGACATTGCTCCTGTACAGTAGACTCTTTTAGCACCGTCTCAGAACACACTGAGCAGCCTGGGCCCTGGTTCAAAATTGTCTCTTAAAAATAAATTTAGAGTCTAGACCAGGTCACCGTGACCTCTTCACCACCACTGGGTCTTCACCAGGTGGGGGACCGTGCCCAGCGATAAACCAAAATGTTTCCATCCCCTGCCATGCACATGGCCGCCACCAAACACAGGAAGGAAAATGGACATGGCATGTCCCATGGTCCCTCAGAATGGGCCAGGCTGGGGTGTGACTGGACCTCCCACGAGGGTCTGAATGGATCTGGGTCCCCTCGTTCTCCACTGATAAAACCAAACCAAGCACCCAGAATGTTTCCTGTGGGCCAGGATGGCATGTGGGCCTTGGAGAGACAAGATCTTTTTTATAATGATAAAAGGAGGAAGTAATCCATCCTCAACACTTATGCTCCTAACAACAGAGCTTCAAAACACACGCGGTGAAATCTGGCAGAGCTGCAAGGAGAAAGGGGCGAATTATCCTTGTAGTTGGAGATTCCAGTACTCCTTTCAATGGCTGATCAATCATACAAACAGAAAATCAGCAAGGATACAGTAGATTTGAACAACATTAGCAACCAGCCTGACCTGATTCACTGGAAATAACCCAAATGTCCAACAAGTGGGGAATACATAAACAAATTTTGGTATATATATACAGCAGAATACTACTCAGCAATGAAAATGAACGAACTAGTGTTCGCTCAGTGTCATGAATGAATCTCAAACTGCATAGTGGAAGAAGTGAACCAAAAGGAGGGTATGCTCTATAAACCCACTCATGGAAAACTCTAGAAAATGCACACTAATCTATGATGATGGGAAGCAGATCAGAAATTAGCTGGGGAGAAAGGTGTGGGGAGGAAGGAGAGAAGGGATGACCAAGGGACATGAGGGAAATGTAGGAGGAGATGGATAGATTCACTTTCTTGATGTGGCGGTGGTACCGTGAATATAAATATCTGGGTCAAAACTTGTCAAATTGCAGATTTGATGTGCAGTTTATTGTATGTTAATTACACTTTAATAAAACTGGTTTTTAAAATGTCTTAAAACTCTCTAGAAGGAGAAGAAAAAAGTCTCTTGGAAACCCTGTCCTGGAGGTTGGAGGACTTGCCCGGTGCCCAAGTGTGTGTATCCTGCTCCTGCCATATCGGTAGCAGACCTCAGATGCACACCCTGGGTTTGGAGTCAACATCTCTAGCAGCCCAAGGCAAAGGCCGAGCGTCCTGGGTAGAAGTGCGACTCAGGAAGGGAAAATGGAAATGGGTACTTTGCAAGTACCCTTTGCAAGTACCCTGAGTACCCAGGTGCTCTTGGCACCTCAAGGGTGCCAACACCCTATTTCCCAAGTGTCTGGATCCATGTGGGACTAATTAGGGGCTGAGGGACTCAGTCATTTGCAGGCATATCTGGTAACTTTGGGGGGTGCTGCTGGGAAGAACCTGTGGGTCATCCAAGAAGGAAGCAGTCGCGTTGGGAGGAAGAGTTTGGCCAGGGGAGGACAGACTCAGCCACAGACCTGAAGATCAGGATAAGGGTGGTTCTGGGCAGAACATGCCCCTTCAGAACTCTGGGACACGTGTGAAGCCTGAGGAGGAGGAAAATCATTTCTAAGTGAACTGAAAAAAAATCATCTCACTTCTGGTGTGGGTGGTGCACACCTGTGACCCTGGCAACTCAGGAGGCTGAGGCAGGAGGCTATGCAAGTTTGAGGCCAACCTCAGCCATCTGGGGAGGCCCTGTCTCAAAATAAAAAATAAAAATGGGGCTGGGACTCTACAGTAAAGCACCCCTGGGTTTGATCACCAGTACAAAAAAATACCAGTCACCATCATCTCACAGACACTAACACATGCCCTTAGCAGACACCTTTTTGAGTATCATTACAGATGAATACCTGCGTGAGTCCATTCACACCAAGAGTACGAGGCCGGGGTCACAGAATCAGAAAGTGGTGGGTGCCAAGGGCTGGGAGGGCACAATGGGAATGAGAAGTTAGGGTTCAGTGGGTGCAGAGTCTCTGTTTTGTGAGATGAAACATTCTGTGTACGGATGGTGGAGATGAGTGCATAATAATGTGGCTGTACTCAGTGCTACTGAATCGGACCCTTTAAAAGGGTAAGAGGGCAATGTTATAAAAGGAAAAGAAAGAAACATATGTGGTGAGATGGGATGGAATTAGCCTTAAACTCCTTTTTTCTCTTTTGCTTCCGAGGATGGAATCCAGGGGTGCTTAACCACTGGGCCACATCCCCAGGCCTTTTTATTTTTTATTTTGAGACAGGCTTTTGCTAACTTGCTTAGGGCCTTGCTAAGTTGCTGAGACTGGCCTCCAACTTGTGATCCTCCTGCCTCAGCCTCCTGAGTTGCTGGGATTACAGGTGTGTGCCGCTGTGTCCGGCTATCCTTAAACTTTTTAAAAACATAAAACATAAACCCTTCAGAGAGATTTCAGACATCTTTCCTCCCCTCCGCCATTAAGGTGGCAGCTGCCTCGGAGCACCAAGAATCTAGTGCCAAACTCCAGCAGGCTTTCCATAAGCTCTGAGGGGACCCGTTCTCTCGGGTTCCTCTTTGGCACAGGTGAGTCCCAGCGGTTCACAGGGCATTAAGTCCTGGAGGTTTCTGTGGAGGGGGCAAGGGCCATCTGCACCTTCCTGGAGGTGGGCTGCCCACAAGTTTGGTAGGGCCCCTGGGGGGAGATGCCCAACCAGAGGGATCTGTGAGGAGAAGGTAAAAAGACAATAAAATGCTGTGACAAGGTGTTGTGTCCCACCCCCCACCAAAGTTGAAGCACCCGGTGGGTTGGGTACTTCTTCAGCCCACAGGAGGTCCATCTGTTTTTGCAGATGGGGCAGTGGTCACAGGGTGGGCCGAGGGCTTAGAGGACCTCTGGTCAGGCCTGGCGCTGCGTCCTGCTGCTTTTGTGACCTCTGACATGTCATTGACATGAGCCTGTCTCCTGTGTGTAAGTGGGCATACCAGTACCTCTGGGGGTGCCCATCCTGAATCAGTGCAGCGGCGTGCAAAGCACCCAAGTGCTCAACCCAAACTGGACCCCAAGTCACAGTCCCCGGCATCTGCCCAGGCGCTCGGCCCCAGCCAGCTGGTGGATGACAGATGGGTAGCGGGCTTCCCGCTGAAGGCCACTCCACGCCCTGGCCTCTCATACCTCCAGCCCGAGGGGGTCTGTTCACCGGGAGGGTGGTCCAAGTGAGGTTAGCGGACACCTGCTCGGGGTGCCAGAGTCGCCCACATCTGTGTAAACCTGCCCCCATCCTGTGCCCACAGGCCTGCTGGGTGCTGAGTGAAGCTGTCCCACAAGATCCCGCGGCTCGGCCAACTTCTAAGTGAAACAGAGCTGGGTGGCGCAGCCCGGGGCAGCGCTGATTATTGTGACAAGCTCATCTGCAGGCCAGGACGTGGAGCACCCCACACACGAGCGGGTCAGAGCCTTGGTTCACCAGGGAGGAGGATCAAGAGCTAAGGAGCGATGGCAGGTGATTGACGGGACTTGTGCAACACAAGACACCCCCCTCCTGGCCTCGCCAGGGACTGCGCCCTTCACAGCCGCTCAGGGCTCCCTGTGAGGTGGCCCCCGCCCAGGAGCCAGCTGGTGTGGGATCCTGACTTCGCATTGCTTAGGGGACAAAGAGCGGATGCGAAGCAATGGGAAGTCACCTCTGCTCTTTGTCTAGTGGGGCTAATGGGGTGTGGACCCCAGACAAGAAGATCTCAACCCGGGGGATTGGACTGGGACCAGATCCCCTTCCTGCAGAGATGGTGGGGGCCTAGGCTGGGGGCCAGAGATGGAGCGGGACCCGCAGGACCCTTTGGCTTGATCCTTCTGTGTTAGGAAATACAGACTCTTTGGTCTTCATTCCTAAGAAGCCTCATGTTGACCTTCTTAACCAAAACAGAAGTTAAAAACTATCAATGAAAACAAAAGCGTTTCTGCGGAGATTTTTTAAAAAAATTAAATAAAGGGCGAAAGCAAAAGATGAAGTAGTTGGCCCTGAGCTAGGTCTTCTCATCCAATTCGCAATCCGGGGTGTGCACCTAGGACCCCGCTCCTCTCCTCCTTCTGAAAGCAGTCGAGTCGTCAACTGACACTCTGTTGAAAATATGAAAACCTAGAGGTCAGGCGGAAGCAGCTTGAGAGGGGAGGCATTCTTCGTCTTAGCACAAGTGCATATTTGGAATGTAAATGCAAATTCTTTGGAGACAGTCTTGCCTCCCTGGCCGGGGAGTACAGGCAGAACATTTGAAAGCAGGTCTCGCTTTAATTTTTGACAAGTGTTAGGAAGAGATACTCTGCAGCTTGAGAGAGAGGGAGAATGAAAGCCAGCTCGCGGGTCAGAGCGAGGAGAGGGGCCCGGAGCTGGGGACTGGCTTCTAGAAAGCAGCCTCTGACTCCGCTTCCGCCTCTGCTGAGGGCCTCTCTGGAGATTGAGGAGTGGGTGGCAGGAAATCCCTCAGGGTAGTCAGGAGACACTGCCCAATAGTGCAGGTACCTAGGGGTCTAGCAAGCAGTCCTCCCGTATCTAGGGGAGGAGAGAAAGCAGGAGGAGCGCTGGGCCTGGACACTCTCTGGGGGGTTGGCCGTCCATCTCATGAGCATTCTTGGAGGGTTCAGGGGAAGCTGCCCTCCAAACCTAGGCCTGAGGGATTAGGCTGTGGCCAAATTGCCTTCCTCTTACAGAACCCGGGTGAGGACGTGGAGGAGAGGAAATTCAACCGGCTTTCATTCGTGCTTGCTCGCGGATGAACCCTGAGCTGCTGCGGCCTCACCTCGAGGCTTCCTGCAACCCAAGTTACAGACAAGAACACTGAGGCCCAGGAGGGCAGGAACCTGCCCAAAGGCCCCAAAGAGCAAAGGGCAGAACCAACGTTCCACACAACCCTGCGTCTGCAGCTCACATTCCTTCTTCTGTTTGGAACCACCCACATGCATAAGAGAATATAAGATATCCATCACCAGACTAACGTTACCCAGCCAGGAAATTCCAGCTGGGGCCAAGGGGACTATGGATAAGTGACCTCTTGTGTGTCCCACTTATATTTAATGGTTAAGGAAAACCCTTGAGTAACCAAGAGAAATGAGTCTAGAAGCCTCTGAGAATCTCATTAGCCCTGGTTAGTGCTATAAATACATTCCCCAATTCATCTCTGTGAACTTTTCTTAAAATTGAGATATAATTCACATACCCTCAATCCATCCATTGAAAGTATACAATTCAGTGGTTTTTAGTATATTCACAAAGTGGTCCAGCTGTCCACCATTTAAGTCCAGAATATTTTAATTGCTCCTGAAAGAAATTCCATACCCATTAACATTCATACTCTACCTCATCCCCAATCCGCAGTCCTCGGTAGCCACTGATCTACTTTAAGTCTCTATGGATTTGCCTCTTCCCAACATTTCCTATGGAATGAATCATATAATACCTCGTCCATCATGTCTGACTTCTTTACCTTTGCATAATGTTCTCAAGGTTCATCTGAGTTTTAGCATGCATCAGTATTTCCTTTTTATGACTTAAAATACTTCCTGTAGATTATACCCCATTTCATTCATTCATTCATTCATTCATGGGCATTTGGGCTGCTTCTACGTTTTGGCTGTAATGAACATTCGTGTTCAAGTTTTGGTGGGGTCATTTGCTTTCCACTCTCTCAGGGACACACCTAAAAGTAGAAATCCTAGATCCTACAATAACTCCATGTTTAACTTTTTGAGGAATCAGCTGTCTTCCCAAGTAGGTGCACTATTTTACCCTCCCCGGCAACAAACATCTTCACCAATACTTGTTACTGTGCACCTTTTTTACTCTAGTCTTCCTAATGTGTTGAAGACATTGCTTGCTGTGGTTCTTACTTGCATTTCTGTAGTGACTAGGAATGTTTGTGCGTTGAAATTCTCTAAAGAAGCCAAGTATGTACCAAAAAAGCCTGCAGACTGTGACCTTGGCTGACTAGAACATTATGATTGCAGAGAGAGAACAAGCCAAAATAATTTTGGCCAAAATAATTTTGGAGAGTCAAAATAATTTTGAGTTATCTTTAGCCCCTTGCAATAACCATTTGCTACCAACCTCTGCATCTAACAGCCTCGTGATTTTTAGGTAAAATCCTTGGAAGGTATTGCCAAGCATAACAGACCTCTCGCCTCCACCAAACCTAGTGAAACCCTAGTGTGATGACATCTGATACCTGTGGACCTTTCCCTGCTCTGTTGTAGCCCACCTGCCCTGAAACCCCTGCCAGTATATTTGGCAAATGTGTGATTTTCTTTTGTTCTGTGATTATGAAAGTTCATGTAACCTCTTTCACGGTGAAGCCCATTATTTTGGGTAAACCAAATCCATGTTCCTAGGTCTTGATAACTCCTATTTGGCTCACAACAAACTATTTCTTACTTCCTTTTGAGCAAGAGTTATGTTTTGTGGGGCCTCTGTGGAGCCTCTTTTTAAGGCTTATTGGCCATTTGTACATTTCTTTGGGAAAAGGCCTATTCAAATCCTTTGCCCATGTTTTAAACTGAGTTTTTGTCTTTTGATTTTTGAGTTGTAAGAATTCTGATGCTGGACCTTTCCCAAATACATAATTTGCAGATATATAATTTGCTAATAATTTCTCCTATTCTGTGGGTTGTCTTTTCGCTTTCTTGATAATGGCCTTTCTTTTGAAGCACTTAATTTTGATGAGGTTCAACTTAACTTTTTAAAAACTTCTGGTTGCTTGTACCAATATCTAAGAAACCAATGCCTAAGACAAGGTCATGAAGATTCATATCTATGTTTTCTTCTGAAAGTTTTAGCTCTTACATCTTGGATTCCCTTGAATTAATTTTTGTATGTGGTATGAGGCAAGAATCAACATCACTCTTTAGCATATGGAAATCCAGTTAACCCAGCATCGTTTGCTGGGGAGACTGTTCTTTACTCCCATTGAATTGTCTTGGCATCTTGGTCTAAAATGAATTGATCATAAGCATGTGGGTGTATTTCTGGATTCTCAACTCTATTCCGTTGATCCAGCATCACACAGTCCTCACCACTATCGCTTTGTATCACATCTTGAAATCAGGAAAGTGCAAGACCTCCAACCTTGTTCTTCTCTTTCAAGATGGCTAGTCTGGATCCTTTGCATTTCCATATCAATTTTAGGACCAGCTTGACAATCCCAACAAAAAGGGAAGCTGGGATTTTGACCTCATGTCCTTCTACTTTGAAAAAGGAAGGAAGAAAACCTGTGGGCAGATAAAGAAATTTTGTAGCACATTGAAAATGGGAACAGGACAGTGTCAGTCCAATTGCTTTACACAGGCTAATGAAAGTTGATAGAGCTGTGACTTATAATGACAGCTGAATGACACGGGCTTTTTATCCAAATCAGCACACCAGGGAAGCATTTTATATTTGCCTATCCATTTATTCCATGACCACTTGCAGAGGAATGAACTGATTTCCATCTGATTTAGTCCATGACTAAAAGTGTCAAGATGCACAATTAGTTTGATTTGGGGTTACACCCACCATCTTGAAAATTGACCAAGGTTATGTATTGTATGTTATATATTGGACAATCATGTAATTTATACATGATTGTGTCAAATTACATCATGAACAAATACAACAGTTTAATTATGTCTGAATGCTCATTAATGTGGGCCTCAGTTTCCTCATCTGCAAATGGAGATGATTCCTGAAGTTAGTTCCATGGACTCAGTAATTAGCCAAGTACCAGTGAATGAATGACTCCGTCACATCTCAAGTCTTTTGCCAGTTCATGAGCCATCACTTTCCCTTGGCGTCCTCAGGAAAGGGACTCCTCAGAGCTACTTCTTGGTTGACACAGTGATGAAGGGACTGTGCTCTGCTTGACCACTTCCTGCTGATTTGTGAGTTTCTCTAAGATAAAAGCAAATGTCTACAAGTGAGCAGGAGAGCTAACCATCAGTGACTCTTGGGCTGCTCTTCCCATGCAACTTGTGTTCATACTTTCAATGTGGGAGAGACTCATATTGTAAGGTCACTAATACTGAGCTTTCTCAGGGTTTTATGAGTCCTAGGCCCCTCAATAACCTAATTAAATCAGGGCCACGTGAATCCATCCCAAGTTTTAGAAGTCTTTCATTGTTGCCTTTAGGCTCAGAACAAGAGGCAAGCAGCCTCTGACAACCCCCCCACCCCCATCTTCTAGAAACTTGAAATCGACAGCAGAGGAAAGAAATGGATTTATCTTATGGATCAACTTCTGTGCATTGGTAGTGGCTTCTTAAAAAGTACGGTGTTGAGAAGGATTCTGAGGCTGAGTGTCAGACTTTGCAGGAGAAAAGATGCCAGGATGGAGAAGGCAAAGAAAAGGACCTGGAGACACAGACTCCATAGATTTGCTACCCCTTTTCCACACCCAACAGCAAATTCCCCAACCTGTGAACTGTGAGGTAACTATAAAGATTCAATTTCTCCTTATATAGAACATCACTTATAAAGCAAACAAGTGATGTCTTGCACAGAAATGCTCAATGATTTTTCAAATACAACTAGGCAGAGTAATAAAATGCAAACGTACTTTGAAGAACTATTAAATTTGGAGTGGATTCCTTTCCTTTTGTATTTTCTCTATCCAGAAATAAGTTCAATTACCAACCTGTGAGTTTCCACAATAACTTTCTGATATTTAAAAACTGTCCTCATCCTGAGAAATACGGGAAACCATGGCTTTATTGCCTTCCCATGGCTACAAGAAAAACAAAGGCATCAGGTCACCATGAGACAACGATTTGACACTAATTACATATACAGAACGAGTTGTTTTACGTTACATATTAGCATCAACATGGTGTCCCCAAAACTCAGGTAAGTTTGTCTTGTCTGTCGTGGGAAGGATGTCCTGATGCAATAAATTAACTCTTTCCCATGTTGTTGGGTCCCAGAGAGGGAGGAAAGACCCCCACTCCAATCTCTTCCCAATTTTGATCTCATAGAAAGTCAGCCTCATGGACCTTTAAAAAGCTTACTTCAGTAATTCTCAAAAAGTGGTGTTTGTAGCAGAGAGTCCTTTCTCTTTCCTTCCTTCTGTTTTATTTTGTGGCACTGGAGATTGAATCCAGGGTCACTCTACCACTGAGCTACATCCCCAGTCCTTTTTATTTTTTATTTTGAGTCAGGGTCTCACTAAGTCGCCCAGGCTGGCCTTGAACTTGTGATCCTCCTGCCTCCTCAGTAGCTGGGATTATAGGCTGTGACCACAGATTTCTTTTTGCCACAAAATTATACCCAGAACTATAAAACACAGAATTCTCATTCCTTAACAGCTCAAGATTAATAGATCTATGATTCCTGCTAAAATAGGAAATTGCTGCTTTCCCGGACAATACTAAAAGTGTGTGGAATTTAAAACAAACTTATTCTTTAGGAATGAATGGTGATTTTATACAAAATAACAGCTAAACAATGGAGGATGAATCCAGGGGAGGATGAGTCCTGGGCTCTTCCCTGTTGGGCCTCCCCAGGATGCTTCCAGATCTCCAGGACTGGGTACCAATAGCATCTTAAAACCCTGACCTTACATGGGTAAGGAAAGCAACACTTACATCCTCAGCCCCAAACCTCAAATCAAGTCTATCCAATGGCCCCAAGAAACCCAGGTGAACCAACCGGTAAGCATCCAACAGCAGTATGGATGCCTCACCTTGGAATTGTCAGGATGTCAACAGGGTGACAAGTCCAAAAAAATAAAAATAAAAATAAAGGAAAGAAAGAAAAAGAAAAGACTTGAAGCCTCACTGTGGTCTGATCACGAATTCTTTTAGGATTTGAATTTGTCTCTAGTTTAAAAAAAGAAATAATGAAAGGCAGAATGCGAGGGTCTCAGGCCTCCCTCCTGTGAGACCTTCCGTGCGAACCCTGCCGGGGAGCCCTCCTCCTCCGCCGGCCGGCCTTCCCCTCTCTCCTCTGCTCTCCTTGTTTTTCCTGCGAGTGGGGCTTGGGTCAACCTGGCCGGGGTCCCGCCCCTGCAGTCTGGCCCCACAGCAGCCCACAGAGCAGCGAGGGCCCCACTCCATCCCATGCCACCCCCTGGGCAGTTCCTTGGCAGAGATTTGAAACATTTCTATTTAAATGTCATTTGAACAAACGCGGAGGGGTTCAGTTGCACTTCAATCAAATTCCGTGGGATCCAGTTGGGAGCCGGGTCCCTGTGGACAGGGCTCATGGAGTTCCCTCTGTTTTCTGATTTGAATTGCTTTGTTCTGGTTCCAGGAAGGGGGAAAGAGGGGGATGCATTTGGCCGAAAATGAAACATTTCCCTTTTAAGTCAAAAACTTGAACATGGCTCGGAGGAGAGAGTTTAAGCTCTGTAATCCTCGGTCCTCAGCAAAGCAGTAACAGGGCCCGCAATTTCCTTTTTGGAAAAGAGAAGTCAGGGAAACTGCTATTGGGCAGAGCAGCCTGGCGCCCTCCGTGCGGCTGCTGGGAGCAGGCTTTTCACATGCTCCTGGGGCCTCTGCTCAGAAGCGCAGTCCTGCGAGGCAGCTGGGCCTGTTTCCCTCCGCAGTCCACCCAGACACGAGCTGTGTTCCAACTGCTGAGAAAAGAAAGGGAGGAGGTGAGGGAGGATGGGAAGTGGGGAGAGAGCGAGAGAATGAGAGAGGGAGCTGGAGAGAAAGGAAGGAGGAAGAAAGCAGAGCAGGGAGGGAGGAAAGAGGGAAGAAGTCAGGAAGAGAGGAAACCAAGCCAGAGGGCAGCTCTTCTGTGCCCCGCTCCTTCCTTTCCCATTTCCCGTGCCTGGGTGGGCGCCTGCAGGACCGCACTGGCTACTTCTGGTCTTAACCAGACCAGTGACCCATAACCTGTGCCTTCTGTCCACAACCTTTCTTCTGTCCTCTCCCATCAGCCATCAGAGCATCAGGTAATACAATCCCCAGGGACATCAGGTCTTTGAGCAAACCCTTTAGACTCCCAGCTTTGAGTTTTCTCATTCCAGAATGAGAAACTTGAACCAGATCATGCTCTGTGGTATCTTTCGTTTTAGAGATTAAATCATCCAGTGTTAACGCTCAAAGCAATGAGCAAGTAACTAAGTTAGATTTTCTCATGTTGCAGATAGAAAAGAGCCCTGGCTGAGCCTGGCCTCCGGGGGTGGGGGAAGTGGCTTGTTAGTTTGACCTTGACCTGGTACTTCAAAACCTCTCTCACAGGAGGCCCTATGTCTAGCACTTAATTACACTCAACATCTATTTGTTTAATTAATAGGCAAATCCAGGGAGGGATGGAAACTCTGTTAGGTTTGAAAAATGTTTTCTGTCCAGCTCAGAGTTCCTCATTCATTATAGTCTGAATGCTGGTGTTGCCCCAAATCCATATGTTAAGCCCTAATCACCAATGCCTAGTAGTAGGTGGGGCCTCTCGGGGATGATCAGAACAGGAAGGCAGAACCCTGGTGCATAGAATTCATGTCCTTATGAAAGGGACCCCAGACAGCTCCTTTCCCCTTCCACCATGTGAGGACACAGCTAAAGGGCGCCATCTAGGAACCAGAAAGCAGGTCCTCACCCGACACTGAATCTGCTGGTGCCTGACACTGGACTTCCTAGTTTCCAGAACTGTGAGAGATATTGTTGTTTATAAACCACCCAGTTTCCAGTATTTTGTTACAGTAGCCTGAGCAGACTAAGAAAATATCCTGATGCTGACCAGAGGCAGAGTCAGAAGCAGCGGAACCCACCAGTGTATCCCATCTTTCCTCAGCCGTAAGGGTCTCATTAGCTGTCGGGTTGTTTCTTGCTGCTCCTTTGTCCCTTCTGGAAGAGGAAGACCTACTTTACCTGATGCTTCAATGTCCCGGGAAACTTGAAATTTTCTTCCAAGGGGAACACTGCAAATTTCTGATTCAATTTTTTCCTTGTTAATACTTAGATAAGAAACTCACTGTGTTAATCAGGACACTTTTGATCACAAGTGCAAGAAGCTAACTCAACCTGGCTTACTTCCCATAAAGAATTTATTGGTGGGCTGGGGATATAGCTCAGTTGGCACAGTGCCTTGTAAGCACAAGGCCTTGGGTTCAATCCCCAGCACTGTGGAAAAAAAAAAAAGAAAAAGAAAAAGAATTTATTGACATGATAAACCAAAACGTCCAGGGGTAAATTTGCCTCTGTGCATAGCTTTAATCAGGTCTATAAACAAGGTGATCAGGAAGTTTACTTTGGTGGGGGCGGGAGGAGGTGGATTTGTATGGGACTATTACATCAAATCCCGTTAATAACGTACAATTAGTATGGATTAATCAAAATCACTTTTTAAAGAGAAAATTTATCTCGTCATCTCTCAGCTTTGCAGTTTTGGCTTCATTCTCAGGCAGGTTCTTGCACATGCAGCTCTACAAAGGTGCTGAGCACCAAGTACCTCCAAGCTGACTTGGTCCTTTCAGCCAATGATCGTAGTACGGAGAGGATCTTTGTGGTTCAACCCGAGCCCTGGTGCAGGCTCTTCAGGCCTGGCTCGGGTCAGGTGCTCAGTCTTGAGCCAATCACTGTGACGGGAGATTGGAAGGCCTATTCTGATTGGTCAGGCCAGGATGGGGGCGCGGCCGACAGAGAAGGCTGCAAGGGGTAATTCAGCCTGCACTGGGAAGGTTCTGTGTCCGGAGGAGAGAGATCAAGGACATAGCAAGGCCTCCTGGCCACTTTGCCAACTGAACTCTTCTGCCACAGGCTACAGCTGGGTTCCCCCGCCCCATTTCTCCAAAGGACATATTGACCTTCAAAAAGTCACAAATGCTTTGGAACAAATTAAACCAAGAGGGGTTGGGGATACAGCTTAGTGGCAGAGACTTGTCTAACATGCACCAGGTCCTGGATTCAACCAGCATTGCAAACAACAAGGGCAAGAAAGAAAGAAAGGAAGGGAGAGAGAGAAAGAGAGGAAGGGAGGGAGGGAGGGGGGAGAGAGAGAGAGAGAGAGAGAGAGAGAGAGAGAGAGAGAAATTTAACCCAAGTGCGAGAGACCTCTACACTGAAAACTAATGAAAGAAATGGCAGACTACTCAAATAAATGCAAAAATTCTCTATGTTGACAGATAGAAAGCCATAATATTGTTAAAATATCTACCTAAAGTGATTCAATGCACTCCTATTAAAATTCCAATAATATTTTTCACACAAGTAAAAAAAAATCCTAAAATTTGTGTGGAACCACAAACAAACAAACAAACAAAAACAACCCTGAAAAACCGATGCAATCTTGACCAAAAAGAACAACTGGAGGCATCGCAGGCTTGATTTCAAATCTACTCTAAAGCTATAGTAATCAAAACAGCATGGTGTTGGCATAAAAATAGACGAATGGACAAACAGAGGCCCAGAAATAAATCCACACATATGTGGTTGATTGACTTTTCACCAAGATGACAAAAACACAAAGCAGAGAAAAAACAATCCCGTAGTATAGGGAAAACTGGATGACCGCATGCAGAGGAATGAAATTCAGCTTTTATCTCCCACCATATACAAAAATTAACTCAAAAAATACTAAACATGTCAACACAAGACCTGGAGCTATAAATTATTAGAAGAAAGCATAAGGGAAAGAGCCCCATGACATTGGCCTGGGCAATGATTTGGGGGAGATAAGACCAACCCCAAAAGCATAGGTAATAATAGCAAATATAGACAAGGAGAAAAAAAAAAAAAAAAAGCTCTACACAGCCAAGGAAACAACCAACACAGTGAATAGGCAGCCTACAGAATGGGAGAAAATAATTGCAAATGAGATATCTGATAAGGGATTAATTCCAAAATATACAAAGAACTCAAACAACTCCAAGAGCAGGAAAACAAATAACCTAACTAAAAAATGGATTGAGGACCTGAGTAGACATTTATCAAAAGAAGACACACGAATGGCCAATAGATGCATGAAAAAATGCTCAATGCCACTTATCAGGAGAGTGCAAATTAAAACCACAATGAGATACCACTTCCTGCTTGTTAAAATGGCAATTATCTAAAGACAAAAAAAAAAAACTTGTTGGTAGGATGGAGAAAATGGAGCCAATGTATATTGTATAGTCATTATGGGAAACAATATAGAGGTCCCTCAAAAAATTTGAAGTAGGGCAACCACGTGATCCAGCAATCCCACTCCTAGCTGGTTATCCAAAGGAAACAGAATCAGTAGGTTGAAGAGACATCTGAACTCCCATGATCACTGCAGCACACTTCACCATAGCCAAGAGAGGGAGTCATCCTATCAATGGATGAATGATTAAAGAAAATGTGGTACATATATATAGAGGAATACTACTCAGTCTTCAAAAAGAAGAAAATCCCATCTTTCCATATAACATGAATGAACCCAGAGGACATTGTGTTAAGTAAAATAACCCAGGCACAGAAAGAAAGATACTCTATGATCTCATCTCACTTATATATGGCGTCTAGAAATGCTAAACACATAGAGACAGAGAATAGGATGGTGGTTATCAAGGATGAAGAGGGACGGGGAGATATTGATCAAAGAATATGAAAGTTCAGTGATTCCAGAGGAATAAGTTCAAGAAATCTGTTGTACAAGCTGGTGACTGCCATCAAGGACAATGTATTGCATATTTACAAATTCCTTAGGCTGTTGATTTTAAGTGATCTCACCACAAAAATGAGGTGATACATATGTTAAGGAGCTCAATTCAGCAATTCCACAATGTATACATATTTCAAAATATCCTATTGATCACCATTAATATATCGATTTTTTATTTGTCAGTAAAAATATTTCTGGCATGAATAAAGGAATATGATGGGGTGAATTAAAAATCTCAGCTCTATAATTTGTAGGATGCAAATTATAGGAGTCACTGAAATGTCCTGGCGTTCAATCTCCTCCTTTCTAAAATGAAAATACACTACACGGTTCTCCTTTTTTTTTTTGGTGGTGGTACTAGGGATTGAACCCACGTCCTTGCACATGCTAGGCAAGTGCTCTACCTCTGAGCTACATCCCCAGCCTTCTGTTTCCTTCTTGTGATTCTTATCAGAAATGAGATAAATAAATGTGACTAGTCTCTGAATCTGCAATTGTCTCTCCAAAGTTCTCTCTGCCATGCGTTTCTCCCCGTGGGCCCCGCTGATCTGACGAATTTAAACTGCAGTATCCATGCCTAGTGAAGACTTGACTTCCTGAAGCAGCACCTGTGTGCCTCTGAGCTTCCTCCACGCCCACCGTCCCCCTCCAAACAAGATGGCCAGGAATGGTCACCTGCTTGCTTTGCTGCACAGGATGCTGATGCAGCTGACCGACAGGCAGCTCTCCAGCATAGTGCCCTGGCTGTCCAGTTGGGTTCTCTCACCAAAAAGTGAGACCTGCAGAGAAAGAGAGAGGTACCACTGAGGGGGTGGGAGAAGCCAAGGAAAGAGACATAAAGAGAAGATGGACGGTTTCTTGGAGCGCCTGCCTCCTCTCTGGGATCTGGTTACCTGGGCGTGTTTGGTTGGTGAAAATCCATCAGGCTATACCCTGGTTGCTGGTTCAGAATGTACACTGAGTAGATCAATGTTGATGTGATTCATGTGTCTTTAAATATCAGTCCCATTCTTTCCAAAAAAAAAAGAATCCTTTCCTTGTTGCATCAACAAAATCCATAATGGTGCAACTGTCTTTCATGCTGTGCAGACAGCTGTGTTCTCAGGTCCCACACCACCAGCCCTCTGGATGGGCTCTTCCCTTCATTGGTGAGGCTGGCTCTGCTCCCACCTGCGCTCTTTTGCTGTCCCCAACTCCATCCCCAGATGCTCTGGCTAATTTATTATTTGGCAGGGAAATTTCCCCTGGTAGATGGTGGGGTGAAGGGAACAGGCTGTGGAGTTAGAGTCAGACACACCCAGGCTATTTCTGCATTTCTGTCACTTTGGGTAAGTTGTTTGACTTCTCTGGGGCCTCAGATGTCTTACTTGTAAAATGCAATAATGAGAGTCCCTACCCCAAAGGTAACTGTGAGGAGTGCATGGGACAGGACAAAGTGGCAGCCCGACGGTGACGGCCACGTTAAGCTACCTCAATAAGCCCAAGCCAGCATTGCTGCCATGGTTGGGTGGGGAGGATATCAAATTAACTTTATAATTCAAACTTTAAAATTAATTGTTTTAGGACTGGGGATGTAGCTCAGTTGGCAGAGTGCTTGCCTCGCAAGCACGAGGCCCTGGGTTCGATCCCCAGCCCTGCAAAAATAAATAAATAAATAAAAGAAATTAATTAATGTTTTATTGCAAACAATGTGAAGCACACTGGAGGACACCAGGAAGGGAGCCCTGACGCTCCGAGTCAAGCTTTGGGCTCTGTCCCTCTGCTCTTCTCCCGGACACCTGTGATGGGCATAAACCCCAGTCCACAGCTTCAGGTGGGTGAGAAACCCATCGGTACTTCCTCTAATGCACCTTGACTTCTCTGCTGAATTCAGGTGCACTGCTGCCAGGCGTGAGCCTCTCCAGTTCAGTCCGCCTTCTTGGAAGAAGAGGGCGAGGGGTTGGGGCCAGATGTGCTCCAGGGGTGGATGCCCAGACGCCCTGCCCCAGCTCCTCCACCGCAACTTCCCTTAGCCCCTGCTTTTTATTCCACTTCCCTCCCAGGGGACCAAAAGCACCAGAGCTGGGCTTTCTTTCATTCAGAGAGGCTGGGGGATAGGAAGAGGGTTCTCAGAGGACAGAAGGAAATGCAGACAAAACAATAGCCTTAATGTTTAAAAACATTGTCTACACACACACCCAGTATAATGCAGTTTTGTGGCCTGATTTTCCGCTGAGCCACGCCCTGTGGACCCATCCCTGGGTCGTATACCATTTTCCTTAACAGTCCACCATGCTATTCCGTGGAGGCAGTGATTTGCCTCACTCTGCCCGGTGTTGGAAAGACAGACTGTTTCCGAATCTTTATTACCATACTTAGCATTTCCATAAACATCCCCTGGATGTGAGTCCCCACGCTGCGGGTCCCAAGGCAAGAAGGGTGAGGACTCTCCAAGCCTCGGTTTCTTGACTGATAAAACACTGCAGGACCTCACCAAACCGTTGAGTGCTCAGCAAATCCACGTTCAAGAACCGTGACAGAGACCCCGGCAATGACAACAGGAACGATGGGATTTCTTACAAATCCCGGATATTTTCCTCGGGATGAAAACCACACCTGCTGGTGAAATAACTCACACTTTCTAAAGACGTCTGGGACTTCCCTTTACCCAGCCTAGTCCCCTCCCTTCTGCAGGACGACCCACCGCTCTCCCAGCCTCTGTGAGTGTTGACTGCGAAGGGCTCACCAGACATTGTCCTTGACCTGTGGGAGCCACTTAGGCGGGACATATCTGAAATGTCAGTCCACCCGCTGGCTGACTGATGTAGGTCACAAGCAGCCCCCCGCCTCAGTGGGGGACCACTCTGGGCAGCAGGCATACTCTGTGGCTCCCATGGGGTCAGATAAGGCCAGACTGCAGCCCAGCCACACCATCCTTTTGGCTTCTTGTCTATCTTGCTTCCTTTGCTTCTGTGCAGGATTTGGGGGAGTTGCTTTGCCCCACAGCCTCACCCCCACCCCAATAATTCACTTGCATGAGCATCCCCACTTCTAAAGAACCGTCCTGAGAACCCTCCCCTGGCTGCGTGAGGTTGGGAAAGGCCTTCACAGTGCCTTATCTCTTGTCACTCTAAAACCAGACAGCCCAGGCAGGGTGGGGGTGTGGGGGTGCGGGCTAGTGGAACTGGGTTCTCCGCCCCAGGAAACCCCCCATCAAGCTGGCTGCATCTCCCCACCCAGCGAGTGGCGGAGTCTCAGAGTCCAAACAGGAGCAGACGGACTGTCAGATGAGAAGCCAGTACCAGGAGACCGGAGGAGGCAGCGCCTTACCACCCACACAGAGAGGCCGGGAAAGCCAGGAAAACAGAGGCCCCCGGAGGCCAGAGGTGGCGAGGCGGGCAGGCGGGCCCAAGGTGTTCAGAGACACGGTTAAACAAAGTTCAGACTGGGGCCAGGGTGAAAAGTGAGCAGCCAGACTCCGTCCCCTGCATCCGCTTCACAAGGACACGCGTTGATAAGCGAGCCACCTGATGCTAGCACAGTACAAATAATAATAACGAAAACACCTGGAACCGCCTTTGGGTGGATAAGCCAATATCTTTAATCTTCCTCTCTCTCTCTTCTTCTTCCCCCCTCGATGACTGAAGTACCCACTCTGTGAGGCCTTCTGCTCGATCCACACTGGTAATAGTGACAAGACTTTGATGTCCTCCTCATTCAACAGAATGTTGTTTAGTTCAAAGTGAAGAACAGAGGCAATTCTTTGCTTTTAAATTATTAGCTCCCTAACTCTTCTGTAATGATATAGTTTGACTGAAGTGTGCAGTTTATTAACTACATAAAGACGACATTATCAGAGCGGAGAAAGGCCGCTGCCAGTTTTGCCTTTCAGCCTAGCGGCAGGGGTGCCTGGTACTTTGATCTCAATCAATGCTAAATGTCTTTGTGAGATAGAGAGAGAGCTGAAATTATCTTTGGCATGGCGGCAGCATCAATTATTCAAGCCCTCTTCCTTATGAATTAAAGTGTTCTTCAACTTCTACCCCACTTGTGGGCTTGGTTGCTTTTTTTTTTTTCTTTCCCCTTCTTCTTCTTTTATTGTTGTTTTTCCAGTCAGGAAAGGCACTTGGAATAAATCTCCAGGCATTCACTAATCATACTCGGGCTGACCTTTGAAAATCCACATCCACTCCGCCTCCTCCTCCTTCCTAATTGCTCTCTCCACCCTCAATTCCCAGCCCCGGTCTTCTCTGAGGTGACCCGAAGGACTGTTCAGAGAAAAGGGGGGCATTGTTTCCATTGGGCTCTGTGCCAAAATGGTCATCAGGGACCAATGAAATAGCCCTCGACAAGAAGTGTCAGTTTGAAATTCAATGAAACGGAGGCGTCCACAGCCTCCCGGCTGACCTCAGCTCGCTGCGCCCCCCAGGAACGGATCGGCTGTTGACCAGTTTGTCCTAACATGCCTGCCTTCCGGGATGGTGATCTTGAAACTGCAGACTAAGACCCACGAGCAGGTCATCTCACCGATTTAGTGGGTTGTGTCCAGAAAGAAAAGGAAAAGAAGGGGAGGGAATGAGAAGAAAGAGAAAAGAAAAAAGAGAGGAGAAGAGAAGAGAAAAGGTCAGGGAGCATTTGACGTGCTCTCTCAGCACTGGCAGGGAACTGATTCCAGTACCCCCGGGGATACCAAAATCCAGGGATGCTTAGATCCCTTATACACTTGATATGGTTTCAAGTTTTTAAAATTTATTGAGACTTGTGATCTATTTGAGTCCCTTTCATAAAATGATGTAGTATTTGCTTAGAACTGACATACAACCTCCGGTATACTTAAATCATCTCTAGATGACTTTAATACCTAATACAATGTCAATGCTCTATAAATAGATCTTATTGGGTCGGGGGAGAGGGAAAGGGTAAATATTGGGGAATGATTTTGGCCAAATTCTATTGTTATATCGTGTGCTATCATTATGTACAGCTATAATGTACCAATACGAATATGGAAAACTAAATAAATAGTTCTCATACTGTATTGTTTAGGAAGCAATGATAAGGGGAAAGTCTGCACCCATTCAATACAGGTGCATTTTTTTCTTTTCTTTTTTCTTTCTTTTTTTTTTTTTTTTTTTAATCCAAGGTTGGCTGAATCCACAGAGGTGGGATCTGCAGATCCAGGGGGCTGACAGCATCAGGGTGAATATTGTTCCTTGAAACTTTTGATTCAGATGCGTACACTGGATCACTGTATCTTATCCTGTCCCCTTACCCTGTTGAGTGGTGGAGGATGGTTCTAGAAAGTACTGTGAGGAAGTGAAGGAAACGAGGCAGGAAGGGAGGAAAACCAAACTGGGTGTTGGTGCCTGGGCCACCACTGCAGGCCACTGGAGTTCCATGGCACTGGGAACCCTGGGTGAGGTCCTGAGGATCACGCCTCAGAAACTGTCCTTCAGGCAAGGAGCCCACAAGCACTCATCTTCTGTTGCTCCCGAGCACTTTTAGGATGTCTACAATATAGACTAAGGATGCCCCCAGGGCCAGAGAATGCCCTCAGGCAGAGAGACGGGTAGCTGACGGAGTACAGAGGAGCTCACTATGGTGACCTTGGAGTAGGCCGAGAGGAAAAATGGTGCTCCAGCAACCTCAGCTTTGCCATGCAGCCATATTTCTTTATCGTGGATGGCGGTCAAGAGAGTTCATGTGTCCTTCTCTAGCAGATGAAGATGGGAGAGTCATCATCCACACCCCTAAAATATTCTTTAAACCTTCTAGACTTTTCTTGAAAGCTCCATATTAACTACATGTACAAACTTACTACTATGATGACCTTGCAGATTTGTTGTGTTGGCATGACAAGATCGTGTAGGTCAACAAGCTCAGCATGGCGTTTGGCCTAGAACTGGCTACTCAGCTGAATGTGAGCAGAATTGGAAGCCACCATGTCTGAGCCATGGAGGATCAATGAGCAGCTACTGAGTACTGGAGAGTGTGTGGTGCTATGGGGAATAAAGTCCTCAGAGTGTTTATCTGTAGGAAGAAAAAGTCAAACAAAAAGTGCAACCCAAAAACCAATATGGCACTGGTCTGCACCAGTTTGGAAGTGAGGACTTGTCCACAGTCTTCCTGACATTCGCCTTCACTGTCTCTCAGACTGGTCACCCAGCTTTGATTTCACCTCCCTAATGTGTCCAGAATTGATACCTCCTTTCCCATCCCATTCACATCTTCTTGCTTAGATCACCCCATTACTCACTTAACTGGACATCTGTTCTCCCCCTTAGTTACCACCTTAGAGACCGAAGGTACATTTTTGAAGTGTCATTTAACTGAAGTATAAGCCTGGACTTGGATTTAGTTGGACCCAGAAGAGAAAGCAGGTAGGGGAGGGAGGAAAGTGGGGTACAGAGAATCTTCCTAGAGGTAATGTTTGAAACAAGACTTAGAAGAATAGAGAAGTGTTTGTCAAGCCAGTGGAAGGGAAGAAGAACCTCAGGAAAGTTCTAGAAGAATGGAGCCACATGACAGGTTTAGGGAATGCAAACAGATGTTTGTTCCCTGAACAGAAGGGAAGCTGTAAGAGGGACCCAGGAAGAACAAAGCAGGCACCAGCTTAGGTGACCTTGGATGCCATTCAAGGAGTTTGGGCTCCATCCTATAGTCAGTGTGACCCTGGAAGGATCTTAAGCAGGGCCTATGTTTTTTAGACACCCATACTGGAGGCCATGTGGGTTGGAAGTACTGGGACCAGGGAGTGGAGATGAGGCTGTAGATAAGTGTGCTTTAGGCAAAGAGCACAACAGTAAAGATCAAGAGAAAGCTGAATTGAGTAGTTTCATATTATTCCAAGAGTATTTTTCTGAAAGACAAATAATCGACTAGCTAAAGAGCCTTAAAATGTTTCTTCTAATTTGACCAAACAAGTCTACCTCTGGAGTCTTTTAAGAAACACTTATAAAAATGAGAAATTAGCAACACCCCAAAGATCCAATAAAATGGGCTTGGTTAAATAAATTACGCTGCATCCCTACTAGAATATGATCTCATTATTAAACATGATGTCGAGATGGAAAGCATATTGGCATGGGAAAGTATCCATGAGAAGGTGCCTGGGAAAAGCAGGTATTAACCTGAACAAGAGGTGTATGGGACACTCTGCGCCATTGTGGCAACTTCTTTATAAATACAGAACTATTCTGAAACTTGGAAGTCTATTTAAACATTTTAGAAGCAGACATTTACAATATCTTCCCATGTCTTATTTGACACATACACTTAGAAGAATATTCTTGAGAGTGAGCACAGTGTATATCTCCAGGCTGTGGGATTCAAGAGGGTTTTGTTTTTACTTTTTACTCATCTGTATGTTCTATCTTTTCTGCAGTAAATAGGCATGGTTCTTGTTGCAAGAAAAGTGAATCAAATTTATCTTAAATTTTTCTTTAAAGAGAAGTTTAGCAAAGAGGAAAGAAGGAAGAGTCATGGTTACAGGAAGATGCGGGGTCTAGGGATGGCTTAACATTTTATTTTACTCTTTATTTTTATCGTAAAATCATACATGTCCATTACAAAGAAAATCTGAACATTACAAAAACGTATTCAAAAGTGTAGTAATCACACAGAATCCTACTGGGTAGTGGACACTCTGGTGCTCTATTCAGGTCTCTGGGGTCCTTTTTTCTATTTCTGGATCAGTGTGGTTTTGTCTCTAACCACCAGACTTTCTTGGAAGGGCTGCCCCCGGTTCCTGGTGCAGCTCTGCCCAACCATGCAGAGAGGTGTAAGCAGCTGGGTAGATTATGCTCTGAGGACAAAACCCTGTGAAGTGTAGCACTCCAGGGTTAACCTGCGAGAAACGGAAGCTTCTGTCCATGGTACTGAGATCCCACCCTTGTTGGCTTCTTCCCCTCTCCCTGACTAGTTTTTCCTAGAAGCACTTTTAAAAATCACTTGCTTATGAATCTTCATCTAAGGGTCTACTTTTGGGGAAGCTGCCTAAGACATTGCTATTGATGTTTTAACATATGTCCCTTCTATCCCTTCTTCTCTGCATACACTTCTATGTTGTCTGGCTCAGACACTGTACTTTATGGAAGATTTGGCTCTAAACTTTCCAGCAACCAGTGCTAGGCAGTCATGAGTGGCCAAGATTCATGATGTTCATGAAATTGAAAGAGAAAAAAATCACAGCCTGGGAGAAGCAGAGGTATTTTGGGGCCCTGAGAAAAATTTGCCCAGTAGATTATAGAGAACCACATCCTCAACAATTTCCTATAATAGTCCTAGTAATGAATTCCATAAGATACTGGCAGAAAGCCAAAGCTATGTGGTTGAAGGAAAGAGCTCTGTCATGGTCTGATATAATCCAAGGATTAAATTCAGTGTTTAATCAGGGATTGCATGATCAAATGCCCACAGGGGCAAGATGGGCAATGTAAATGAGGCACCATGTAAGAAAAAAATAATTAGAGGGCACTTTTCCTGTCTAAGGGAGCCACCACTGACCTTCAATCAGTCACTGCCATGTGGGAACACTGTTGTCAGACCTTCTAATGTTCAAGAGGACCTGGGAACCGGAATACTGCAAACAAGTTCTTATTATTTTAAAAACACTGAGTCAGTAGCGGAAAGGGGCTTCATGGCATGGAGGGAAAGGGGAAATTCTGGGGAATGACAATGGCTAAATAATATGGTCACATTCTGTGCATGCATGAGATGTAACAACAAATCCCACCATATGTATAGCTGTAATGCACCAACAAAAATATATGGGAAAAAAGAAATGTATTTTAAAACAGTAAGAGAAAGGAAGAAAGTCATTTGCATGAACTTGAGAACATTATGCTAAGCAAAATAAGCCAAACTAAGAAAGTCAAGGATATAAGTTTTCTCTTGTATGTGGAAGGTAGAAAGAAAAAGGGAAAAATATGGAGGGGGGTCTCATGAAAATGAAGGAACCCAGCAGAGCTGAGGAAAGGGACCAGGAGGCAGGAGGAAGAGTGGGGAAGGAGAAATACCTAGGAACAATATTGACCAAATTATATCGTTACATCATGTGCATGTATGAATATGAAATGACAAATCCCACGGCTACGAACAATTATGATGCACCAACAAAATACGTGGGGGGGGGGGGCCAATGAGCCAAATGAGTACGATCATGAGCCAAATTCAACCCATGATGGACCATCTGCCACCACTGTCATGGGGAAATAATGCGTGCTTTCCAGAAAAACCACCCAAAGAACTATGTCTCAAGGTTCAGTTTTTATTTGCATTTTTCTATTGCTAAAAGCATATTGCCTATTTAGTTTCATATTCTGCTATTTTCATCTACCATATTAGAAGCATTTTATGTCATTAAATGCTGCTCATAAACATCATTTTAATGGCTATATTACTGAAATTCCACGATTCACATAAACATTCTCCTTCTCTATAACTTAGAGTGTTGGGGTTTTCTGTTTTAGTAAATAACACTGCATTTCAGATCATTTCCTCCAACTAAACTCCTAGATGCAGAATTACTGGGTAAGAAATTAAAAAAAGAAAGCTGGAGGGGAAAGAGGGGCTCATGAACTGAAATCGATTTCCATGCATATGAGTTTGTTGAGATGAAGCCAACGACTATGTATAACCATTAAGCTCTTCTTTTTTAAAAAAGAAAAAAAATTCTAAAGCTCTAAATTCAAATCATAATTCATCGGTGCTGTTGTATATACCAACAGCTCATTCCTTTTTATCATTTGAGTAATATTTTCTTGTATGAATATAACAAAGTCCATCCATTCTCTCATCGACTGACAGCCGGGTAGTTTCCAGATCTGTTGTGAATCAAACTGCTGAGCCTATTCTGAACCAATGTTTTGGAGGAAGACATGCTTTCATTTTTCCAGAACAAAAACCTATGAGTGGAATTGCTGGTTCATAAGACAGGTATATGATTACGTTTTTAAGAAACTTCCAGTTTTCAAAACGTTTGACCGCTTTACATTTCCACAGTCAGTTGAAAGTTCCGGTGGTCTGTGTTCTCTTCACATTGATGTTGTCAACTGCTTTTTTTTTTTTTTTTCTTCATTTTGACCATTCTAGAATGTCTATTATGGCGCCTCACTGTGGTTTTAACTTACCGATTGGCTATTTGTATAAATTAATTTCTGAAGTGTCTTTCCAGGTCTTTCTGAGGTGTTCATCTTTCCACTACTGAGTTGCAGGAGCTCTTTCCGCGTTCTGGATTCGAGCTCTGTCAGGCAAAACATTGCAAACGTTTTCTTCCCATCTGTGGTTGACCTATTTATTTTCTTGAGATTGTCTTTTTGATGAGATCAAGTTTTTAAATTTGATGGAGTCCAATTTATCAATTTTCCTTTTATGGCTTGGATTTTCTATATACTAAGAAATGTTTGTCTCTTCCAAAAATATTTGTATTTTTATCATTAAGATATTCTCTTATATTTTCTTCCAATATCCTTATTGCTTTCACTTTTATATTTAGAGTCATGATTCATTTTGAGTTGACTTTGTTCACAATGTGTCATTAGGGTTAATATTTTCCCCCATATAAACAACCACTTTTTCTGGCACTATTTCACTTACACACATTTAACTGTAAAAAGTTCTTTCCCATCCTAAAATTTTTTAAAGTATCCATAGCTTCGTTTATTGAAATGTGAATAATTTTTACATTTAACTCCTTCATTAGCCTGGATTTTAATTTGCTCTTTGGTGTGAGCTGAATAAGTAAATAAATATTTTTTTTCTAAATGAAACTAATTATTCTAGCACCATTTACTAAATAATCACCCTTTCAGCTAATTTTTAAAACAAATATTCTTTTAAAAATTCCCTTTTTTTGGTTGTAGGCAGATACAATACCTTTATTTTATAGTTATGTGGTGCTGAGGATTGAACCCAGGGCTTCACGGATGCTAGGTGAGCACTCTACCACTAAGCCACAGCCCTGACCCCTTAAAATAAATATTTTTATTGCATATTTCAGTTAAATTATAGTTAGGTGTTCCCCTAACTATATTTGACTACAGAATTGCCATTTAATTTATACAAGGACTATCATCTTCCTAACATTTTAACTTTGTGCTAACATCTGGAAGAGCCAGCCTCCATGATCACCACTCCTTTTCAAAATATTTTTACAATTCTCATCTATGCATTTTTGTCCTAAAGGCTTTAAACAATTAAATAGGAAAGTAGTTATGACTTTCTCGTCATGGTCATGCCTAAGAATTGGGTTTGGCAAGCTCTTGTAATCTATTCTACTATTAGATTTTCTAACTGGTTATTACTGGTTGTGTGAGTAAATTTTCTTTTCCTTGCTGTTCTCACGTGGATGGTACCATTGAGCTACGTCCTCAGCCCAAGTTAGGAGTTTTGCAGTCTTGCTATGATTATTCTGAATGACCAACAATTCTAAAAAATCATTACTACTTGCACATGCAAATATGTATTTTACACTCTGTAGGTCTGTTTGGCCTCATCTAGAGTTGGATTGAGCTAGCCTGGAGCCTCTGGGACAAGTTCAGGTCTTCTACCTAAGTCTTTGTTCCCAGATACTGTCCACAATTCAGAAGCTGCTGGAGATCCACTCTTCTCCTGGAGATCCACTCTTTTCCTGGTGGAGGCTAGAAGCTCCAAGAGAGTGATGAGAAGCTCAAGATCTCAGCTAGGAATTGTCACTTGGTCACTTTCTTTCACGTTCCCACTGGTCAAAGCAAGTCACATGGCCCACAGGGTGGGAAGTACAGCATATGTTGCCTTTGAGAAAATTGAAGACTATGAAATTTCAAAATTTGATGATAGACATGAATCGACATTTCACCAAGCTCACGGATGATAACAAAGACTGAGAGTTTCACAATGTATTTTACAAAGTGTCAAAATCAATGACAAAAGATAATCTTGAAAGCAGCAAGGTACAAGAGAACCTCAATAAGATTAATAACTGACTTTTAAATCAGAAACCATGTGGTCCAGAAGGCTGTTGGATAGCATATGTAAAGTGCTGAATAAAAAAACTGACAACAAAAATTCAATATCCAGCAAAAGCTATGCTCCAAAAATGAAGAAATAGTTAACATTGCAAGTTAACCAAAAGCTGGTGGAGTTTTTTGTAGCCCTTCCCTGTAAGGTATGTTAAAGGAAGTCTTTCAAGGGAAATGAAAATTCTTTAGGCGATAACTTCAAGTAATGTGAATAAAGAACATTGTTAAAGTAAAAGATATTAAAAAATATAAAATTTTAAAAAAAGAAAATTACAATGAAAATAGGAAAGGAAGAAAGAACTTCAGAGAGGTGACAAATCCACTTAACTGGCAAAGTAGAAAGTTACTCGATTTGGAATTTCTGACTTTAATCTTCCTCCTAAATTCTGTAATTAATTTAAATAGTTTTAGGGGACAAGGATTTCTATATTTACAGTCATATTATATACAAATAATACCTTTTTCCTCCTTTTCCAACTCTATTGCATTGTTAAATTTTCAAAGCAAAGCAATGTCACAAAGACGATACCAAAATTAGCTATAAGTAAAATATGGTATTTGGTGTAAAGTCAGCAGAAAAATCTAGTAAAATTTTTTTTTTTTTATAAAATGTCATATATGTGACCAATATAACTTGAAGAAAATGTACCAAACTGTACTTCATCTATACTTGTGTAACAATACACTGGATTGCCATTTATTTATTCCCATGTCTTCCTCCCTAAGGAGAAACTCAGTTCCTCAGGGAAGGGATGGGTGCTTGTGTGTCTGGTGTGCAGTCAAAGCTTCGGGCATGGGCCTCTGGGGGACTAAATGTATGCCCCCGCATGTACATGTCCTCCCAGATGTGTGCTCCTCCTGCCACCTGGGGCTGATCGCTTCCTTTGTGGTAGACTTCCTTTGGAATTCATGATGACCTCTCTCTGCCGTGTTCCAGGCCTGAATCTGGTTCCCTCAAACACTGCTCTCTTATCCTCAGCTCTCCCCCTCCTGAACTGAAATGATCACTCAAGTCCTGTCAATCTCAAAACTTTCTGCTTCTTTCCATCCCACTCCTTGGTCCAACCCATCCATTTTCCACATTGCTCTAGAGAGAGTTTCCGTCATAGAAATCTTTCCATGTCTTCCCTAATTTAAAATCCTTTGATGTCCTTCTATGGTCTTCATAGAAAATCTCATACTGAGAACAGAGCTCAGAGTCTGGCTGTACCCCCTCTAGATCTATCCCTGGTCCTTCCATTTCTCACACCAGGTTCTGGCCATATAAATGACTTGAAGCATCCAGAAACTGTCAGAAGATCTAGGAATCAAAACAGCTGATTGGGAGCTATGTGATTTTTAATTAATGAAGTGGGGGAACTTATGAATGGTAAATAAAGTCCGTTTCTTAATTCCTCTTAAAGTTGTTACATGTGAGGGGAATCCAATAAGATGTTTGGTGGTATAAAGTTGAGGAGTCATTGAGATATAGATGAAATATAAATAACCATAAATATGTATGAGAGCAAGAAAAATAATATTTATTATTTTTGTGCCCTTCGTCACATATGGTGGGCAAAGCAGGTAGACAGAAATGTCGAAGAAAAAGTTGATTTATTCCCTATATATTACCTAAGGGTGATGTTGAGAGAGAATTTCAACTATACCTTGGGGAAAGGAAATGAAGTTGAAAGTCACCAAAAACATGATTATGAGGTCAAATATTTATAGTCATCCTGCATAGAGTTTGGACTCTAGGACATGTATTTGGACACAGTAGTTGGTGTTGTTCCCCCATTATCTGTGACTTCACTTTCTATGGTTTTAGTTACTTGCAATCAACTGTGGTCTGAAAGTACTGTATGGAAAGTTCCAGAAATAAGTAACTCATAAGTTTTAAAATTCACATTGTTTTGAGTAGCCTCACGAAATCTCACACCATCCCACTCCATCTCAGCTGGGGTGTGAATCCCCCTTTGTCCAGAGTTTCCACGCCGTATATACTACCCATGCTTATGCTAAGTGACTGAGTTGGTCACTTAATAGCCTTTTTGGTGATCAGATCCACTGTCACAGTGTCCCAATACTTGTGTTCAAGTAACCCTCATTTTACTTAATAGTGGCTCCAAAGTGTGAGAGCAGGGATGCCGATAGTTCAGACAAGCTGTCAACTGCTTCCTTTAAGTGACAAGGTGAAACTTTGTCACAGCCATGTCAGGTGTGTGTATATAGGGTTCAGCACTGTCTACACTTTCAGGCACCTGCTGGGGACCTTGGAACGCATCCTCTGCTGGTAAGGAGGGACTCCTGCAGTGGAACTCAGGCACTGGTCCCACGAGAACGTACCACATGCAGCAGTTGACACCACAGAATGCAAACTCATGCCCTCGCACCCCAGCCCAATCCCGAATGCTCTCAGGGGACCTCTGTAACCCCTTGCCCATGCTCTCCCCAAGTCCCCTCAGTGACTTCCACATTGTTACTCTCCCTGCTCCTCCAGGCATCTCTCCCTCACCTCCTCTCTGAGAAACTAGAAGCCATCAGGAGGGAGCCCTCCCTTGCACCCCTGCCCACCCACCTCCCCTCCCCGTCCGCCCTCTCCCTCGTTAGGCTTCCGGTACCCCCCTCCCCTGACACATGGGCTCTCAGCCCTTTTCCTCACGTAGGGACATGGCTCCAGACTCTGCTCCTTCTTTGTATTCCTTCTCCCGTCTCACTCTTGGATCTTTCTCCTTAACTTAGAAGCATGCTCTTATTTCTTCCACCTTGAAACAAAAAATCTCTCTTGGCCTCCCTCCCCAGCAATCTCCTGTACCATTTTTCTTCTTTCTTTACAAAGAAACTTCTGGAAACTTTTCTTTATGTCTTTGATTTCTCTTTTACTTACCCTCTTGAACCCCAGAGTTCAATGGCACATGGAGTGTCCCTCCTCCTAAACAAACCGCGGCTACAGAGGTCACCGAAGTCCTCAGCTCACTCAAGCCAGGGAGAATGTGTCCACACCTTCTGTGACCCATCAGCAGCAGGTGGCCCAGCTGGCCACTCCCTCCATGAAACGCTTTCTTCCCTGGCTTCCCGGACGTGATCTCTGTTGGGTCTCTTCCTCACTGGTTGGTCCTTCCAGCGTTCTTTGCTGGCTCTTCCTTGATGGCTGACGTCCGCTTGTGGAGCACCTAAGGACCTCTTGAGACCTATTTTTTTTTCCGTCAACACTCACCCTCAGACTTCAAGCTCCAGTGCAAAGAACTTCCATGAGCCATGGACTCAAATACGAACTTCCTCCGCCTTGGGGGTCTAATGGGCCCTGCATTTAACAGATCTGTAAGCATCAGAAAACTTCTGATCTTCCCATTCCACTGAGTTCTCTTTCTGAAGCATCCTCTGATCAGACAGAAGCTGTGCTATTCTCCCAGTTTCTTTGGCCATAAAAATCTGGAGCCACTCTTGTCCCTTCTTTGGGTTTACATCCCATCTCCATGGGGAATCCCGTGGGCTCTAACATTAAACCTCACAGAACCTGCACCTGCTCCCACCCCACGGCAAGCCCCCTGTCCTAACCCATCATCGTTTTCCACTCTGGGATCTGAGAGCCTCCTAGTGGTCACCCTGCTTCTAGCCTGGCCTCCGCACTCCGTCCTCAGCAGCCAGAGGAGCAGCTGGCATGAGTTCCTACAATGCTCCACTGCTAGAGACCCCTCGGTGGCTTCTCTCCTCGGGCCCTGAATGCCTTTCCTCAACGGCCTCTTCCTGGAGACGTCTTCCCCAGCCACCCTCCTGACTCCAGTCACACACCTCCCTCTCCGCCCCATCTTCCTCCCTGCATCCTTGTTTGACTCAGCGCTTGGGTCCTCCAGTCAAGCCCTCTCCTCTTCCCACACTGAGTGGTAGAAGAAAGGCACCTCTGGATTGGCATGGCCAAGCCCCATGCCTACCGGAGTAGAACTGTCCAGAGGGAGCGGCTTTCCTCTTCCTGCTCCTGATTTCCTGGTCCCTCGAAACGGTGGCAGTGTTCTGCAGCACCGGGGCTTCGACGTCCCAGCTGCTGTGGACGCCGCCTCTCTTTTTCCCTGAGTGGGTGCCCCAGGCCCCGTTCATCTCCCTCTGACTGTTCACTCCTTTCCAATCCCAGTGCTGTTGCTTCTATGTAGGACACCCTGTGCGTGACACCCTCTCCTGTCACCCTGGTCCCTTACCTCTTCCATCCTATGGAGGTTTTTAAAGTTGCCTCCACTTCGCTTCTCAATCCACCCCACATCCTGCCCAGCAGCCCCCAGGCATTCTTTCTAAAATGTGGCTCCAATCAGTCATGCCCAACCCACCGTCCCCGGCTCCCCATCTCCTGGGTCCTCGGCTCAGCTCTGGGGTAAACGAACTACAGCATGAACCCCTACTGTCTCTTTAATAAACTGGGCTCTTTGCTGTTTTGGAACACATCCTCTCTCTATCCTCTGACCACATCGAGCTCTGCCCCTCGCTCTGTCGTTTCAGGTTCGATGGAAATGTGTCTATGACTTGCACCCGGGTGGGGGGAGGTTCTCCCCTCTGATGTGCCCTTTGCTCCAGCAACTGATCACCTTCCCCTTTGTATCAGCTCAGTGAATGCTTTAGCGCCCTGCTTGCCGGGAAAGTCCTCGAGGGCTGAAATCATAAGAGCCATTTGCATCCCCAGCACCAGCCACATAGTAGGTCCTCAATAACGAGTGTGGAAATTATTAAGAGTGCTGAGATGCGCTGAGCCAGCCCACGTCTATTTATAAACCGCCCTCCTCCCCAGCACTGCTAACCAAAACACACACAAATGTCTCATTTGTGCTTCTCTCTCAAGTCGTCCGCCCTTGCGCATCCCCTCATTACGGCTCCCCTGACTGCTCTCTTCAGACCCAGAGCTCTTGCCCTTAGGGTTTCCAGCCAACTCCCTCAGACTAGAATCGCAGTCTCCAGGCTTAGTCGACTTCTGAGGGCCTCATTCTCTGTCTTTCTGTCCTCAGCTTTCTGCTTCTAGGACAATCCCCAGGCCCCGGAGCAAAGGCAAAGCTTGGTCCCAAGGCAGTGTCCCCTTAGAACCAGCCAAAGAGCAAAAGAAGCCCTGCCTTCCCTGAGATCAAAGCTCTGTGCAGCAGGATCACCCGTGGCCCAATGCCACGCTGCTATGGCAACATGAATTTTAAGCAGTTACCGGCAGAACCTGCCTCTTCTACTTCAGCAACCCTGGAGCCAGCCCCTCCAGGTGGGACTCCCCACAGTGAGGGGCCAGAGTGTGCGGGAGACCCCGGCAGCATTTTCCAGGGTCAGGACGGCCACCCCAGTAGCTGACATCCTCAGACCTGAGTGGACCGGGGAGGGGTGTCATTTAAGTTTTCAGAGACAAAAGTCATTATTGGGGAAGATGCAAGGACACCAGCAGCCTCGAGGGCAGAATCCCAACCAGGGGATTGAAAGAACTCCCACTTCTCTGGGATGCAATCCCCTCCAGGGATGCAAAGATGACTATGGTACTGTTCCCAGTCCCAGTGACTTCATGCTCTCAGAGAGAGACCACATACTGAAATGTCACACAGTGCAGTATCGCAGATGTCACGACGAAGATTCTCTCACTTCGGGGTAAGCTTTCTCCTGGGACCCCTGAGAACAGTGACACCCAACCCACATACCGAAAACCTCATCAAGGCTGGGTCCCCTCTGCAAGCTGGGAGAGCACAGAGGACATCCCGGTAGTCTCTCTGATCATCTTCACTGCCCCTGGCGTCCCAAGGTTAGGAGCTGGCAGCCGGAGTGGAACCCAGCTTTCTTGGCTTCTGGAAGCGTGCTCTCAACCCTACCTAGCACAGGCCATGTGGAGGCATTAGTGATGGTCCTGGCCGGGTTGGAAGGACACGAGTCCCCGATGCACCCCTTGGTGGGAGTCATCTCAATGAGGATAGGCTTTTAGAAAGGCAGTCCGGCATGGTGGATTGGTCTCAATGCATGCGCAGTCCTCTGGGTAGTGCCTGTCCTGGGAAGATACAGAGGAATGTACAAGGATGTTCATTACAACATCGCTGTCGTGAAAAATCCAGAACAACTTGATGTTTGGAGAAGGAGCGACTGTGGTATGCAAATGCTGCGTTTGTCTCCCAGAGCTGCTCTGTCACAGAGCACCCCACTCCAGGTGCCTCGGAACAATAGGAAGTTGCTCTCACGGTTCTGGAGGCAGGAAGCACAGAGCCATGCTCCCTCTGAAGGCCCCAGGGGAGGGTCCTTTGTGGCCTCTTCCAGCTTCCGATGGTGCCCAGCAGTCGTGGTGTCCCTTGGAATGTGGCTGAGTCACTCCCATCTCCACCTCTTCCCGCGACTTCTTCCTTCTGTGTGTCTCTCCTATTTTTTTTTTTTTTTTTTGGAGGGGGAAAGGGTGGGTACTGGGGATTTAACTCAGGGGTGCTTAACCACTGAGCTAAATCCCCAGTCAATTTTATTTTGTATTTTGAGGCGGGGTCTCACTAAATTGCTGAGGGTCTCACTAGGTTGCTGAGGCCGGCCTTGAACTTGCAATGCTCCTGCCTCAGCCTCCTGAGTCACTGGAATTACAGGTTGTGTGCCACCACACCCAGCTCTCCTGTTCTTATAAAACCCCAATTCTTGGGCTTCTGGCTCACTCTAATCTAGTATGACTCTTGTCTCAGTAAATCACCTTTCTGGATTAAAAGAAAGGCATAAAAATTCAGACTGATATGAAGTCATTGATTTTTCCTCCTGTTTCAACAAGAATGCTGAAGATTCTGAGGAAATGTAAAGGTGAAGTAACAAAGTATAAGTATTAGCCTTAACTAAGGATACATCTGGACATGTGCTGTATAACCAAGGAATTCTTGTCTTCATAACAGATGAGTCAACACTGTCACCATGCTGAACATGGTGCTGTCTTGGGCTCTGTACAGAGAAGTCTGTAGATGTCACTCACATCTGCCCTATAGAAGTTCCTATTGTCAAAATATCTTGAAATGAGTTGAACAAGTAGAATTCAATAACCATGACCCAGTGGCCAAGGCCCACCCAGAAGGCCTGGATCTCCCATGTCCCCAAAGACTCACGTTTTGAAGGCTTGGTCCCCAGTTGGTGATACCATTGGAAGGTGGTGGAAATTTTAGGAGGTGCAGTCTTATTAAAGAAAGTAGGTCACTAAAGCTGTGTCCTTTCAGGGTATATCTTGTCCCTGCCCCCGACCTCTCTCTCTCTTTCTGCTTCCTGGCCACCATAGGTGAGCATTTCTGCTCCACCATGCCCTTCTGCCATGATGTTCTGCCTTGCCACAGGTCCTCAAACAATAAAGCCTGCCAATCATAGGCTGAAACCTCAGAAATTGGGAGCCAAAATAAATCTTTCCTACTTTAAGTTGATTTTTCTCAGGTATTTTGTCACAGAGACAGAAAGCTAACACAAGAGGCATGGTCCCAAATTAATTAAGGCCATGCTTCCAAATTCTCCTTGCCATGAAGTCAAAGAACAAAGGGGAGCCATGGAGAGTTAGCACAGGAAAGCAGAGCTGGGGCCTCTGCAAGGAAAGCTGAGAAGCCTGCGATCCAGGACTTTCTAATATAGAATTAGTCATACACACACTAGAAGCTCAGGGTTTGGCTGGAGTGCCTGGGCCTCCGGGGGGGCTGACGTTCCTCCATACATAGTCACATCTCCCTGTGGTCCCAAATATGCTTTGCTCTCTGCTCATCTTCTCAAGGCCCAATTTCTGAACTTCCAGGAACTGGATCCCGGAATATACTTTGTTAGCTCTCTCCAGAGACAGCTGTCTCCTTCATTCTGTGCCTTCTCATCTCACGTGGATGATTTATCACAATGTACTATCTTGCAGAAGGTTAAGTTCTTAGATAATTTTCTAATGTTTAGGGCCATCTCTACTAAATATTCCTGAAAGAAACTGATGTTGCCCACCCATGACCCCAGTACACACACACAGCCACATCCTGGGCTAGTGAGACTTGTTCAAGGCTCCTCTTTGCTTTAATACCACCCTATACATTAAAGTAGCAAATATTTATCAAGCATCCAGCAGGTCTCAGGCATAGGTCAAAGCTTTTTACATAAATAGCTCATAATCTTCACACAACCCCAGGAGGCAGCGTGACCTAGGTCCCAAGTTGATGTATAAGAAAATAGAGGCTTGGAGAGTTTCAATACAATGCTCAAGGTCACTCAGTTAGGAAAGGGTAGAACCCGGATCTGACCTGAGGCAGTGTGACAACAGAGTGTGGGCTCTTAGCTGTCACCCTCTACACTCTCTCTTAGTATTGGGTATTGTAATGGTTAGTTTAAAAAAAAATTGTGCTCCCTGTCAAAACTATGGGTTCATGAGAGTAGGGCTTGACTTTATTCATGAAAGTTTACCAAATGCCTTGTAGGCCTTCCATGAAACTTGGATGGATGGATGGATGGATGGACGGATGGATGGATGGATGGATGGATGGACGGATGGACAGATGGATGAATGGAAGGATGGATGGAAGGAAGGATGGATGGAGGATGAATGGAAGGATGGATGGAAGGAAGGATGGATGGATGGATGGATGGATGGATGGAAGAATGGATGGATGGATGGATGGATGGATGGATGGATGGATGGAAGGAAGGAAGGAAATAAGATGGATGGATGGATGGATGGATGGATGGATGGATGGATGGATGGATACACTGGGAGAGAAGAATCATTTCCCTCTACCAATTTGGTTTCAGTGGTTGGGGGTCTGCAGATTAAGTGACAAAAGACTAAAAAACTCTCATAGAAATGGAATCACATGGTACTGGTACATTTGTGACTGGTTCATTTTACCTAGCATATCGTCTTCAAGTCTCATCAATGTTGTAAGATGTAAGACTTTTCTACCTTTCTTTTTTAAGACTGAATGATATTTTATTGTGCCATCCTTAAAATCTATTCCTCTATCACTGAACATTTGGTTTGCTTCCAGTTTGGGACTATTGTGGATAATGCTGCTGTGAATATAGGTATACAAATATCTGCTCAAGTCTCTGCCTTCAGTTCTTTGGGGAGCCTACCCGGAAATGAAATTGCTTGATCATTTGATAATTCAGTTTTTAATCTTTTGATAATACGCTTTTCCAAAATAAAGGCATCATTTTACATTCCCACCGGCAATGCACAAGGGCTCCAATTTTTCCACATCCTTCCCAATACTATTTATTTTCTGTTTTGTTTTGTTTTTGTAATTGCCACCCTAATTGGTGTGAGCTGTGGCTTTGATTTGCATTTCCTTAACGACTGTGATGTTGAGCATCTTTTTATGTGCTTACTGGCAACGTGTGCATCTTTTTTGGAGAAGTGACCATTAAGTCCACTGCCTATTTTCATTCATCTGATCTGTGTTGTTGCTGGTGGGAAAAATCCTTATATAACCTGGATATTGGATATGAACCCCTTATTGTATATATGATAGCGGTTACATTTTTTTAATGGTTGGAAGAAGGAGGAAGAAGAGGAGGAGTCTAGGGGAAGTGGGGAGACAAAGACCAAATGTAGCTTGGAAAATTCAATTGGCCATTTAATGGAAAAAAAAATTGCTGACAGAAGATAGGACAGAAGGTGAACGAGGGGAGGAAAACAGACATAACTTTTTAATCTTTGTTTTAAGCATTAGAAGTAATTAGGGCAAAATATTAACATGAGCCAATTTTAAGTGATGTGTCTATCAATGTTTGTTATATTATTCTTTGCACTTTTTTCTATTTTTAGATTCTGAAATTTAAAGAAAGAGGGAAATCACCCCTATAAAACGATGGTGGGGTTGCTGAGCCCTCAGGACTGGAGTGAGCATGAGAGACCGACAGGAACTTGAGAGGTGTGTTTCCATGTGAGTCTGTCAGCTGCAGGTGTGCAAATCCCTGACTCCCTGAGACCTAGTTCTTCAGGACAAGACCACTCCTGCGCTACCCATGGGTGAGGCGAGGGAATGAAAGTTAGCAGATGGCCCATGAAAAAGTTTCTTTTTTAAAGGTTCCGTGGAGAGACGTGCTGTCATCTGCCCAGGCCCGGCCCAGACCATGACCTTGGTCACGTTGGCTGGATCCCCTGGCACCCCAGCTGCCTCGGCTCACACATGGAGCTCACCGGTCCCTAAACACTGGATCATGGGCAGATGTACTTCAACAGCATCCGGCTTCTCAGGTGCCTCCCAGTGATGCTTCCCATGTGCATCTTGATTCACAGCCTCACCAGGCAGCTACTGCTGGCTTGGGGCCTGAGTAGTCCCCACGCAGCCAGCCCAGGCCCATGTCCACAGCATTCCATGCACGTGCCATGTGGCTTCCCACGCATGCACAGACTGGGGTGTGCCCATGTGGCCCTGGGTGCTTGTGTCCATATACTCCCCCTACTTAGGGGACAGTTCCAAATGCTCTCAGGAGTCTGCTTCTCCCTCAGTCCATCATATGGGGGTCCCTCCCATCAACTGAGAAGTTGATAAGCTTGATGGCTCCCCCTCACACCCCCCTGTGCTGGCCTGGCCCCTCTTGATGCCCCAGCCCTCCAGCCTTGCCTCTCCACGGAGGAGCTGATGGACCCCTCAGGCTGGGGAGTCAGAGATGAATGAGGATTCATCAGTCTCCGGTGCTAGGCATCAGAGCTGGATACGAAGAAATGACACCCCAAGGTGGGATTCTGCTGGCCACAGTCCACTGGGGAAGGAAGGGGGAAGTTTCCTTTCTGCTGAAGTTTTTCTGCAAAGTCAACCTTCACCCAAAGCCACCAGGGATAGAGTCTCACTGCCTGGTCCCCATCTGTGCACAGTGGCCAGGAGAGCCCTGCTGGGGGCCCCCACAGTCACTCAAGGCCATGCAGGCAGCTCCAAGGCCAGCCAGAGGCCCCTCGTCTCATGAGTCCCCACCTTGGGCAGCTCCAGGGGTTCTGGGAGCTGAGGACAGCAGGACAAAGTCACAGCAGGGGGCCGTCCCTCTTACTGTCACCACACCCCAACCCAGCTTTCCAAAGAGTAGAGTACCTATCTCCAATCCCTCTTCCTTCCCAGCACAGGTCTCTGAATTCTTAAGGGATGATCCCAGATGCCTCTCCTTGGGGATCTGTGGGCCTTGGACTCCCTCTTCTGGTGAAGTGTGAGGAGGAGGCGACTCCCCAGCACGGAGGGCTGGGACTCGGAGTCAGGAATTCAAGGGCTCATGTTCCCTCACCTGCCCAGGCCACCTGCTGGGGACCCAGGGACTCTTTCAGTTCTTGACCAGCACAGGCTCCTTGATGCTCCTTCTTTCCTTTCCTAGCAAATAAGCAAGGAGCAGCTCGGCCACCTCTCAGGCTCAATGAATTCACCACCCTACGTGGGCCACCAGGGTCCCCACCCCAGAGGACAAGGTGGGGGTAACCACGTTAGGCCTCGGGAGAAACTTGCTCTGCTTGTAGATTGTCAAGAGAAGGAAAATAAGCACATTCCGGGGACTCTGACCAGCGTAATGGAATGTTAAAATGGGATTCTTGTTGCCTGCATTTCTGCTGTGACCCCAGAAGCTGAGAATAAACAATGGGGGCCAACCATCTGCTCCCTATGAAGTGAGGTGCTGGCTCACATGGACAGCCTAGATCCGGTGGGGGTCCAGAAGTCCCTCTCACAAACTCACCCACTAGGACAGGGTGCTTTGTCCTCTCTTAAGCTATGGTTTGGATATGAAGTATCACCCCAAAGCTCCTGTTAATGATGGAATATTCAGAGGTGAAATGATCAGCTTATGAGAGTTGTAGCCTAATGAGTGGGTTAATTAAGTGGATTAATTCACTTAATGGATTAATAATAGAAAAGGACAACTGTCCTGGGTGGTAACTGTTGACAAGTAAGGTGTGGCTGGAGGAAGAAGGTCACTGGGGACCTGCCTTGGGGGTTTATATTTTGCCTTTGGAGCCTCCATCTCTGTCTCTCTCTGCTTCCTGGCTGCCAGGAACTGAGTAGCTTTCCTCCACCACATTCTTTCGCCATGATGTCCTGCTTCACTCAGGCCCGGAGTGATGGAGTCTGTCAATCATGGACTGAACGTCTGAAACCATGAGCTCAGATAACTTTTCTTCCTCTAAGTTGTTCTTGTTTGGTCACAGTGATGGAAAACTGACTAACACAAGTGACGGGTTTCCGGGGCCGTATATGCAAAACCTCATTCCATGTGCTTCCAACTAACCCCCAGGCGGGGCTCACACATCCCGCACCCTATGCTCTACCCAGGACCTCCAGATCCAAGTTCCCAGCTTGCTTCAGATCAAGAAGAGCAGCTCCATGCAGAGAGCACCTTTACTCCCAGGACCTCACTTGAGGTTTGAGGGAGTGAAAAGCCATCTGACCATGGAAAAGAGCATAGCTGCCTTTGGGGGCATTTACCAAATATTTGGTCAAACAAAAACTAACTGGTACCATCTCCTGTATTCTCCTGTCCCCATTATACTCTCAGTCCCACCCCACAAGACTGGAATAACTCCAGAGTGGGAGAGAACAAGTGTCCACCAATACCAATTCTCTCCATCTTCCTTCCTGGTATTCAAAACTCCTGAAGTTCACTGGGCCTCACTAAAGACTACATGACCCATCCTCCTTTGCAGTTAGGTGAGGCTACGTGACCAAGTGCTGACCAACGGGAGGTCAGTGGAAATGCTGCAAGTCACTTTGGGCTGTGAACTTAAGCAGCGGTTACCTTCCTGCCACTCCATCCTGGGCATGGACATGAGTGTGGTGGGTGGTGAGCAGCTTGGATCCCTACCCCAGGGCAGCGGTTCTTAACCTCATCGGGGCATTAAATCACCTGGGAGAGACCTAGAAAGTCCTGAATCTTTCAAGTTTCCCCAGTGGATTCTAATATTCACATGAGATGGAAAAGCATTGTTACTTCATGCCTGTGACTTGGGGATGGTGCCATCAATGCCTGGGAGCTAGGAGAGCTTAGTTCTCTTTAGGACCTTGGGGGCTTAGAAGGAGAACCCCTTGAATACCAGTATCCAAATCCAGAGATGAGATTTTCCTTATTTCTTGACATATTGGCTGGTAGTAACTAAGTATATGAACTGGCTTCATCTTTAATCTCGTTTTGAATCAGTTTTGCAAATAAAGGCATCAAATTAACCAACACACTCCCCTTTCAGGAAAGGCCCAGACTATTTTACTTATTTCCTGGAAGAAAAGTTTCCTTAGCCCTTGATGAATGACTCCTATGTGTGCCCAATAGAGTAGATGTCATAGAATCTAAATGGAGCAATGATCTTGAAGTGTTGACGCATCTGTGGTTGCCCTGTGGAGAGAGGATTTAGCAGTCCCAGTATTTATGGCATAAATAAGATAAGCTGTTAGAGGTTAAAAGCAAGTCGGGGGCTCTTATCTACTAACTGAATTCTGATGCAGTTGAGGGTCAAAAGGGAGGAACATAATGAGTGATTTGGCAAACTAATGGAATTTTGTTCTCCTTCAAGGACTTTCCATGCAACTTTTAAGAATTGTTTTATTAACCAAGTACCTCTTAATATCAAGCCACTGTTCAACCCAATTGTGATCCAAGCAGGACTCTTTGGGACAGTAATGCTTCAGAACTGGGGCAGAAACCAAAGACAATATAATCTGTAACCTCTCGTCTAGGTTTCTTAATAGTGACTCCATTTTGGACCGACAATATTTTGTTGTGGGGTTTCTGGGCGTTTGTAGGATGTTTAGCAACATCCCTGGCCTTTACTCACTAGATGTCACATGATACCCCCATTCCCTATCCCAGTCTTGACAACCAAAAATGTCTCCAGACACGGTGCAGTGTCCCCTAGGAAGCAAAATCATCCTGGTTGAGAGCCACTAGAACCCATGGGGATCCTACTCACAGTGACATCCTTATACCTAGCACAGTGCTGGGCACATAGTAGGGGATCAACTAATCTCTACTTGTTGGATGAGTACTTGGGAGAAGAGGTAGGAAGGGCACACCAAGGCCAGCACCTCCAGAACTGCCTACTGGCCTGGGACAATGGATGCGAAGAGGAGCAATCTGAGCACCTCCTGCAGAAAGCAGGTGAATGATGGCCTTGGTGCAGGGTGGGACCCCCAGCAAATGTCCCCGCCATGGCCAGCTTCCCATGGGAGCTCCCATCCAGTGACCATGCACAGTGGTTGTACCAAGTCAGGACCTGTAGGACTCCTCTGATGATGGCTTTGACTCAGGAATGCCCTAGTGGCAGTCTGGCCAAAATTGAACTGCCCTCTGAAACTCTCCCTAGCTTCACCTCCTTCCCTAGAGGTCAGACCTGCACCACAGTCTGAGGCCCCCTCTCTGCTCTTCCGGTTCCTGCCCTTAATCCTCCATGGTGTTTCCCCCAACAAATCCCATTTTGGTGTCAGCTTCTTGGAGGATCTTGAACTTCAGGAGTGTGTCTTTCCTCAGCCACCCCCCACTTCCTGTGGGATGCCACTCTCTGTGTCACCCCAACTCCTGGAGTGCAGTTAGTGAAAGCATCATGCTCCAATCAGTTTGGACAGGGAGAGAGCTCTCGGGAGGCACTCAGTGTCCCTTTGTCCACAAAACTCAGGAAGACATGAACTTAACTTGTAAATAATAGCTCATGAATAACTAGTTAAACCAGGCACATGCTAACATTTTGATCCAAGAGAATCTTCCAAGTTACCCTTTTATTGGTTTTAAGGCAGCAAGGGACATCTTCTGGCCCACATGCCTTCCTGGCCAAGCAAAGGGAAGTCAGGGGAAAGGAAGGGGTTGGCCATTGGGAGCCAGCCAGAGCACTCTTCCCCACACTCCATCTCATTTGGACTCTGCCCTCAGATGCCATCCTAATGCACTTTGGTTTGAGAGCAAGCATGCCCCGTGGCCCTGTCCAGCAGTGTCTGCCAGGAGCATCTTCCTGACGCATGGCCCCAGCTCAGCTTGCCTTCCCCTCCGCCAGGCTCTCCCAAGGGCAGATGACCTCCTTTTCTGTGGCCCGGTCACCAGACTCTCCAGTGTCGTCTGAGTCCATCAGGCAGAGTCCACTCTCTATGGGCACATCCATTTTGATCTGGAAAAAGCTTCAGGCACAAAAGGAAAATGAATGATCCAAGGGCAGAAGCAAAACTCATCCCCAAGTGCTCTGGACAGTCTCGGAGAAGATCAGCCCAGGGGGCATTTACCCCACTTCACGTGGGCAGCCATTGGCACAGGAATCCCTTGACTGGGGATTCCTACTTTGCTGCTGAATTAAAGATGATTCTGAATATGTTCGATTTTCATTTTCAAGGGGCTTGAATTTGCATGTTTTTGATGAGTTCAGGATGTTCTTGTAGGACACACCAGGACTTAATTCTCAACCATTTTAAATTGCTTTCTGAGGACCTGATGGCCCCTGAGAAGAGCACCATTTAAAGGCCTCATATCACATGTGAGTGGCCGCTGAGCTAGGACATTCCCTCAGCAGGGCCAGCTGGGAAGAATCAGTAAACACCCTGGTGCCTGATCCCCTCCCAAGGCCACAGAGCCACCTTCCCTCCTGCTTCCCCAAGCGACCAGGCAGCAGAGGGTAATGACCTCTGCTTCCCGCTGTCCCCCATGCACACTGCTCAGCAGAAGCCACGCTTCTCAGGTCTCTGGAAACCGAAGACCTCTGCCTATCACTTCCTTCACCACGCCCAGAGCATCATGGTCCGTTCAGGGTTGCCCCTGACCACTCTCCAAGCCCAACAGGGACAGAGCTGATTCTTGATTTTGCCATTCTCTGCTTTAGCCCCTGGTCAGGAACCATCCAGCCCTGCTCCGAGCTGTGGCTTCACATCTGGTGGGCTGTCTCAGGGATGTCAAGCTTGTGGGACGTCAAGGACCTCCCACAGTGGGGTGTACAAGGACCACTGCTCAGGAGGACACTGGGCACCTTGTTTTCTCAGAAACCACTGACTGTCGGAACGAGAATCCCTACAAACCCGGCTAAGCGAGTGCGCAGGTGGATGCAGGAACCTGTGGGCAGCTGTCCTTGGGGCGGGAGACGAAGGCACCTGATGCAGGGGCGGTGGGAGCCCCAGAATCATTTCCCAGGGTTCACCAGCTGTGGTCCTCACTGCAGCCAGACCTTTACTGCCCTTTCCAAAGGCAGTGGACGAACTGGACTAACATGCTTGGGACGGGCAGGCTGGGTGGGAGCACGTGAATGGGAAAGAAGCTGAGAAAGACCCCTGTCCTTTCTCCTTCTCAGGAAAAGGGAGGGCGAGCTCAACTGAGATCCTGGAGAGTTTCCAGTGGCCAAGGGACGTGAGCAGCCTGCTCGTGGTGTCTGCTCTCCAGGATCCTCCGCACTACCCACCCCATCGACCCCAGACCACAGTCACGCCGTGGAGCCTCGGTCTGCACCACAGCCCCGCGGTGCCGCGCCAGGTGGGAGCCCTTCTGCTTACTTTGTTACTTTCTTGGGTTTCAGCCGTGGCAGCTGGCCCACATCCCCCAGGGGCTGCACCTTTCCGTGGGACACCGCAGGGCACTTGGGCGAGAACCTGGCAAAGACCGGCGAAGCCAGGCAGCCTCGTCTCAGGAACCTGCTGAAGGACAGAGCTGCGCGGGCCTTGGGAAGGGCCCTGGGCTGGCCGCGGGGCCCGGGGCCGTCGATGGCGGCCCCGCTGCTCTCAGCCACGAGGGCCCCGCGCTGCACACTTGACCAGCTGGCCTCCCCCTTGGGCTCCAAGCCTGAGGAGCTGTCCAAGGCCACTTGAATGGGTGACGGGCAGATGGTGCTGCTGGGCCTCCTGATGAAGCGGCTGGGCGAGGGGAAGGGCCTCCTGGGGGAGCGGCAGGAGGAGGAGAAGGGGCTGGAGGGAGAAGGGGGCACGCAGGTCCCAGTGTACACAGCCAGGTGGGGGCTGGGAGCCATGTGCTGGCCTGGCTGCAGAGGAGAGAAGGAGAGAGTTCAGCGGTGAGTTGTGTGACCCATCACCAGGGCCCTGAGCTGCCCTCTGCTAACAGCCCACTCCAACAGCAAGAGGGCAGGCCTGGTAGGGTGGCTTCCTGGGGAAGAGGAAGGGTTCCCGAGTTACCTATGTCACCCAGAGGTACAGCCATATAAAGCCCTCTTGCCCCCAAGATCTGTCCCCAGGGCAAGGGAGTTGTCTCCCAGGCACAATCCCACCTTCCTCCAGGCTCAGGATGCCTGAGTGCAGCCAGACTGAAGTCTCCATCACCTCAGCTCCAGCACCCACGTGAGCAAGGCCCCCTGGCCACCATATCCCACGCTTATTCTCCAGCTGGCCCAGCCTCAGGTCTGGCAGCACTTAACACTTAAACAGAGCAGTGGAGGTGGCAGACGTCCTCCTGGAACATGGCCGGCTGCCCCCTCCAGGCCTGAGCCCTACCAAGTCCTCACTGATGGTGCCTTTGGGGTGGTCCAGCCCCAGCATCTCCTCTGGTGTCCCCTCAGATGGGCAGGGAGGCTGAAATAGAGCCTGGGTGTGCCAGCAAGGAAGCTGGTCCTGCAGGGCAGAAGGCGACTCTGAGGAGAAAGGGCAGTAGGCAGCCTCCTGGGCCACTGCGCTCCAGGGACTGGGCAGGAGGACCAGATCGGGCACACGTGCAGCTTGGGGAGCCTGAAGGAGCTTTTGCCCAAGCTGAAAAAAGGAAATGAAAATCAGGATTTCCAATGAGGCCCTTTGCATGACCTCCCTTCCCTTTATGGCACACACAGGTCCATCGGCCTGGGCTTGCTGGGCTCCCCCTGAAGGCACCACATCAAAGCCCTATAGGACGGAAGTCCTGGGTCTGTGGGACAGTTGGACCAATGCCACCTCCAAGAGAGAACTGGAAATGACCATAGTGAAGAACAGACCGAAGCAGCCACATGGACATCCTCAGAGGGCTCCTCCGCCTGTCCCTGTGACTGAAGGAGGCTGCTGAGCTATCTGGCTTCTGTGGAGCGAGGCCTGGTTTCCAGGTCACCTGGGCAGGCCAGGCCCAACCTGAAACAGGCAGGGCAGGCGCACCCAAGAACAGCTTTTAAAGGAAGAGAACGGCCCGGGGGCCGGCCAAGAGGCTGAGCCGAGTGGGCTGGGCGTCTCCATTCTCCTGCGCAAGCTCCCTCCAGCTCAGGGAGGACCCTGTTCTGAACAGCAGCTGGGAAGCTGCCCCACCACCCAGACGCCACAGGCCAGGAACCAGAGTCAAGGCCCAGGCCGGGGCCACTGGATCATGACACTAATAACGATCATCGTCATAGCTAAAATGCGGTGGAAGCTCAGCAAACACGGCCCTGGGCCTAGCACTTCAACCCCAAGTGTGGATGGTTCGTTAACGCCCCAGAACTGCTCCAATAAGCGACTATTATTATCCCCATTGTACAGATGAGGAAACTCATGCTTCAAGAAGTCAGGGGGAAAAATCTTAGAGGAAGGAGAAGCAGCAGCAGCAGCAGCTGAGGAACCGTAGGGACAGTAGGGCACATGGGCTGGATGTTTCAGATGGGCTGCGGAATGGCTGCGTCAGCAGCACCCAGGGCACTTTGTATAAACGCAGACCCTGGCCCCAGCTAGCCCCACTGAAGGCGCCACTCTGGGGAAGAACGTTCTACTCTTCGCCCCAGGTTATTCTGCCCAGTAAGCTTGAGGAACCCCACACTAAGTGTCCAACAACCCTGTCCTGCTACAGAGGGCTGCATCTCCACCTGGGAACCAGTCTGCTAAGATCGTAACAGCAATCTGGGCAAAGCTGAACCCTGATTAAGGTTTTGGAAGACAGCTGTTGGGTGAAGCACTATAGCTGAATAATTGATTAGCATCGACTTGACGTGCTGGCTACTCTATGACTCTATATCCACCCCACTTTAGAGAATAAAACATGGAGAGGCAGAGGCATCTGTGACCCTCCCTGGGCACTTATGACTAGTAAGTGAATAGGGTGTGTAGAATTCTAAGATGGTCCCCAAGGTTCCCACCCCTGCCCTTGAGTGTGCGTGTGAACTGTGAGTGTCATGAGACGGCGACTCTTGAGGTCAGGCTGTGCGAGAGGGCGGAGTTGACCTTTACAAAGGGAGAGTGTCCACTGAGCTTGACCTCATCACATAAGCCCTTTAAACCTGAGTCTAAAAGCAAAAGTCAGAGACTCAAAACATGATAGGGGTCTAAGGAAGGAGAATTTCTTGCTCCTGGTTTTAAAGATGGAGGACCTCATATCAAGGAATGGGGGCAGCTTCCAGACCCAAGCGCGAGGACCCGAGGCCTGAATCCTGCCAACGACCTGAATGAGCTAGAAAGAGGATTCTGCCCAGAGCCTCCAGGTAAGAGCTGGTCAGCCTGGTATGGGAGCCCTGAGCTGGGAACTTGGCTGTCATTCAGTCTGAAGGTCCATGTCCTCCCCAAATGCTTGTGTTGACGCCTCAGCCCCAAGGTGATGATGGTATTGGGACCTGGGCTTTGGGAGGTGCTCAGGAATGGGACTGGTGTCCTTATAAAAGAGACCCCAGCTCTTCCACCACATGAGAACATGGTGAGAAGGCATCTACGAACCAGACAGTGGGCCTTAGACTTCAAACCCACCAGTACCTTGATTGTGACTTCCCAACCTTCAGAACTGGGAGATATTTCTGGTGGTTTTGAGCCACGCAGCTTACGGTATTTCATTACAGCAGCCTCACTGGATGAAGACACCCACCACGACTCCTGTGGACAGCTGCTTGTTGTCCGTGGTCATTTGTCACGCAGTAACAGAGCACTGAAGCCATGACTCAATGAGAAGCTGAACGTAGGTCTGTGCGACCCAAACGCCTGCTTTTTCTACCACCCCAGGCTGCCATTCCACTTTACGGATAGGAAAACTGAGGCTCATGGAGATGATGTACATTACGGTTTAGATGAAGTATCCCCCAAAAGCTCATGTGTGAGACAATGCAAGAAGGCTTGGAGGAGAAATGATTGAGCTACAGCACCAGCCTAAACAGCTAATCAATCCTGGATGGGATTAACTGAGTGGTAACTGGAGGCAGGTGGGTGTGGCTGGAGGAAGCCATTCATTGGGGGCGTGGCCATGGGGTATGTATTTTGTATCTGGAGAGTGGAGTCTCTCTGCTTCCTGATAATCAGTGAGCTGCTTCCCTCTGCCACACTCTTCTACCATGACGTCCTGCCTCACCTTGAGCTCCAAGGAATGGAAGCTGCCTCTTATGTATTGAGACCTCTGAAACTGTGAGCCCCTAAATAAACCTTTCCTCCTCTATAATTGTTCTGGTTGGGACTTTTAGTCATAGCAGCAAAAAAGCTGGCTCAAACAACGCAACTGCACCAATATCACAAGCTTTGGACGAGATCAGCCTGTGCACATACCCTCCCCCAGGTCTATGCTCACTCCTGTCCTCCTACCCCTTCTCCATCTTTCCCCCACCCCCACTCCTCCCAGAACCTCCTGATTTCCAGAACGAATGGCAAGACAGGTAAGAAAGGTGGCCACTATCATTTTGCACTTACCAACTTTGAGATGGTCCTTTCTTCCAGGCCAATGGCCATTAGCCTAGTGGGCCCCGCATGGTTTTTAGCAGGATGCTTTCTCTATCCCTTTCCACCATGGAACCATGACTTTCCCCCAAGGCCCCTCCACAGAGGCCAGAGCTTGTGCTTAGAGACCCAGCCCCTCCAGCTCAAGCCCTGCCTACCCTTGTGCGAGGCAGCACAGCAATGGTATGCAAGACGCATGGCGATGAAATGTGATGGGACACAAATGAAGTAAAGGAGAGCTTGATTGTGTGCAGCTTTTTTATTGTGCAAGAGAGCCAATGGAGGGAGGGGAGGAGCGTGAGATGAAGCAGGAACACTGACATAAAATCACAATCACAAATGTTTACACAGAAGGCGAAGCAGATGGTGCAGGGATACACAATTCATTTTTCTGTCCTCAGAAACTGACTGAGAATGTGAAGACCACCTGAACCCCCTTCCCAGGAGCAGGAAGGTAAGCAGGGGGCCGTACTCAGATTCAGCACGCAGGGTACACAGTTCCTTCCAGACCCTTCCCATTCTTCCCATCCCCAGTTCTCCAAAAGCAAATGAGCAAAACTGGCTACACAGGGAAAAATCCACTTTGGAAACCATGCCATCTCTACCAGTCAACCCACTTGGCCCAGTCCTGCAAGAGACTTTCCCAGTTGGAAGTGATGTCAGTCTTCAGGACTGACCAGTCACTGTGCTGTTGTTGGTCAGTCCTCTCCTAGAAGTTGCAGACAGGGGCATGACATCACCCCCCCACACCTTGAATATATCCTAATATTCCCTGGAGGGTTCAGAGGGTGGTAATGAGAGATTCTGAGGGAGCAGAGCAAATGATTTGGGACCACAGTGATTTAAATCTCCCTTGGGAAATCCTTAAACAGTGAAGAATGAGCCGCTGTGTTAGGCAACACTGACAGGGAGAAGAAAGCACAAGCTTACTCGAGGACCATGAAGCTTCTAGAGAGGGCAGTGACAAATGTGATGGTGATGATGAAGCCAATGGCGATGGTATAAGTGATTGCGGTGCTGAGATGATGGTGGTGAGATGGTGATGATGGTGGTAGTGATGCTGACGGTGGTAGTGATGTGATGGTGATGATGGTGATGACAATGGTAATGATGGTCGTGGTGGTGATGATGGTGATGCCGATGGTGGTAGTGATGATGGGGACGATGATGATGGTGATGGTGATGATGATGATGATGAAAGTGAGGGTGTTGATAGCGGTGGTGATGGTGGTGATAATGACAATGGTAATGATGGTAGTATGGTGATGGTGATGGTAGTGATGGTGATGATGATGTGGATGGAGGTGACGATGATGGCGGTGGTGGTGGTAATAATGACAATGGTAATAATGGTAGAATGGTGACAAGGGAGGTGAGATGATGATGAAGTTGACCATGATAGTGACGGTGACGGTAGTGATGATATTAACCGCGAGCATTTATTGAGCATTTATGATATGCCAGACATGGTTCTAACTACCTCACCCTTATTTCCTTACCCCTTGTGTTTTCACTTAATATTCATAATGAAAACAGTCTTTTCCCCAGAAGTCCAGCTGGAGAATGGAATTCTACAAAGGGAATACTGGTACCTTGTAGAATGACTTATATTCTAGCATAGCATGTACACTCCAAGGGTAAAGAGGCTCACTATGTGGTTAAACGATGTCATTAAGGAATTAAGATGTTTAAGTACATGGCATAATAGAGGCTATGCCAACGATGGGGGCGTGTCAATACTAGTGTCCAAATAAATACCATTTTTTATGTCATCTAAGGTCCACATGGGCCTTATGGAGCTACTGTGAGGTTTAACTCACAGTAAGTCAGCAGGAGCCGCTGCCACCTGCTAGAGCTCTGGCCACAGCTGAGGACGCTCTTGTAAAACCTCAGAACTGGGCAGGGACCTTGGCTCCACTGCTATCAAACCTGAGAATTTCCTGGTTAATTCCAGGATCAGAGAGCAGAACACTGGTGGTAGGGGAGCAGGCAGGAGATACGAGTGGAAAAGAGCTGATTCCTGGAGTGGAGCTACAGTGAAACCACACAAATGAACAAAGTCCTGCATTACTAGGAGCTGTAGAGAACCTTCCAGGATGGGTGCTCCACATTGACCATTGGTCCTGATACATACACCAACTACCTACCCCAAGATCTCTCCGATCTCCTGGTCTTCACTCCATCCCCAAGCTAGTGTTCCATGCTCTGCTCACCCAAGGCACCAATGGGATTTCCCATAATTCAGCTGGTGACACTCTAATTCAATTGTGTGTTTTGTTGACTATAAGGTCCCATGGGTCATTCTCCCTTCTCCCCTTGACCCTAGCACCTGGCAGGATGCTGAGCATGTAACAGGTGCTAAAAGTATTAATTGAATGTTAAATGGCTGGGACAAGAAGAAAACTGTCCAAGCCCGTCCCCTCTAACCACAGAAGCTAGAACTCTGGATCACAGTTTTGGTGGTCTACAAGAGGCAGGAGAGAACAAGCAGGAAAGAGAGAAAAGGGGAGACAGGAAAGAAGTCAGAAAGAGATTTCTCAGCACCCACTTTGAGCCAGACACTCTACTCTCAGTAATGCTCTAAGAGAAATTACAACTGCAGGTAAGGTGAAGGTCAAAGTCACACAGCTAGTAAATACCAAAACCAGGTCCACCTGACTTGGCAGTACACATGCACTGGGTTTAGAAATAACTCTTCTTATATCCTCTAGCTTCAAGAATCAAAAATACGCAAACCACAATACAGAGATTTGTTCATTCAGTGATATTTAAGGACCAATAAATCCTGTGCAAGATCTGATTGGGAGCTAATACCAAGTGGTTTTCTTCAAGTTGGCATTGAAAGTGGCCAAACTTTTCTCATTCCTGTGGAAGTTCCCCAGCATTTCCCACGGTCAAAGTTCTGAGAATTCCAAAAGTTTCTCCAAAATGCTACCTGGCTGGCCAAGGAGCATCCTGGAACATCGCTGGCTCACTCTCTTGCTCACCTTCAAACATGCGGAAGATTCTGGATAAAGACACAGTACCCTTCTTACCTCTCTCAACTCAACGACCTTTCTGCTTACCTCCATCTGACTCAACATCACATCATCACTGTCGCCCACAGAGTGTTAAGAACCTTCCCACTGCTTACCCCCAGCCATGCTCTCACCAAATGCTGTGAATTCTATTTATCATGAAAATTGGCCTCACCCTAAATGAGTGCCTTTGGTTTCCCTCTTCCACCCCAAATTTTCTCTGAGTTGTGATGTCAGGCAGTGAACCCATTCTCTTCAAGACCATCTCATACCTGTCCAGCCTCGTCTAGGCTTTCCCTGATCAACCATTTCTTTTCCTACCTCCCAATCTCCCCAGGATTCACCCCTCAACTGGCAAACACATCCAATTCACCCTGTCCTTTATAAATGCCTCCTCTCAACCCTCTACCATCTAGGTGACAACTATGCCCCTCACCTTCACCCCAAACTTCTTGAAATGCTAATCTGCGTTCGCCACCTTCGCTCTTCACCTCCAATGCATTCTCCCACAAATATGGGTTTTGTCCTCACTATTCCACTAAAATCACCCCCTCAATTCAGCAGCCTCATTCCAGTCTTCAAAACATCCGACTCCTGGATCAGTCAGGACAGGAGGTTAAGACTGCAGTAGCTCCAAAACTCTCAGTGACTTCTAACAATAGCAGAGTCTTTTTTCCTCCCCACACAGAGTCCACCACAGGCCAGGAGTCCTTCTGTATCTCACTGCCGTGCTATGTTGAAGAGGAGGTAGTCTCCAAGTCCACGGCAGAGTGCAGGATGAGGTGGAACACCTGCTCTTGGCCTCCACACAGCCCATTGGCCAGGACTGGTCACATGACCCCCCCCCCCCGCAGGGCAGGTTGGGAAGTGGAAGGACTCACAGAATGTTTAACAAGGACCAACTGTCTCTGCACAACAATTCTATTGTATCATAACTGTTGACCACTCCCTTGCATCTGCTCCTCATTCTAACCCCCTCCTGCTCCATTCTGAACTCTTTATTCCCTTGTATCTTTAAACTGTGATCTCCTCCAAGATGTCCTGTTAGCCTTCTTTTCTCTTCCTGTCCACCCTCTCCCCTGGAATTCTTGTCCACTCTCGCATCTTCAACCATCACTTCCTGGTAAATGACTCCATCTAACAGTACTACCTCTTCATGATTAGAATCCCTCCAACCAGTGCTCTTTTCCTTCAAAGCCCTTACCTATCATCTACTCTCTGTCTCTCTCCACTAAAATGTAAATTTGATTAAATTAAACTTGATGGTTTCATGCAGTTCTGCATCCTTCATGCCTAAAGGAATGGCTTAAAAATCTCCTTCCAGAAGCACATTTTCAACTGCCTATTGGGACCTGGAGGGGAGAAGAATCTAGGTCAAGAAGAATGTGAATGCCTTATTCTATGACATTGTTTGGTAATTATCAGAAAACTCAGAACAAAACTTAATGTTTAAAAAAATGTAATGTTCAGTTGTGATAACCCAGTCATCCAAGGTAGTATACTAAGTCTTACTTTCAAAAATTGGTTTTCTACTCATCTTTTTAGAAGTTCCATCATATGGTATTATAATACTATAAGTTACCTCAAATCCTTTCTGAAAGGAAGAAGATTATAATTATTAACCATAACTCTCTGCCTTCCATCTGGAAAATTCCATTCAATCCTTGAGTCTAGTTTCCTCAATGGCTCCAGCTAGGATTCACCATTTCCTTTTTGAGAGGCCCTACAGCCTTAGCACATGTGGTTCAGAAGGCCTTGGCAAGTGTGTACTACCTAAATGCTGCATACATTTTCGTCTGGAACTCCAGACTTTCCTGGTGCATTCCCTAACCACTGGCCCTCTTTCCATGGCCTACATTGTTCTTAAAGTCACTTCTGCCTTTGGACACTCAAAGTCTGTGGGTCTTCTTCAATTTCTTCTTCCACATAATCCAGTTTTTGATCAGATCCTATCCTTTATGCCTCTGGCATGTCTCCTTTTCTCTCTGAGCCCACCCCATGCTCCCAATCCAGACCTTCCCCTTGGTGGAGACCGGAGTAACAGCTTCTCGATCCATCTTCTGTCCTTGCTCCACATCTTTCAGTGTGCAGAAGCTCATCAATCATATGCAGTGCCACACTGTCTAACCCGAGGGTACAAAAACCAAGACACCTCTCCTTCTCACACGTTCTACAGCCCAGTGGGATGGTGGGGGAAATACACATAAACAGATTGCTTCAATACAGTGTCACAGAGTCATGAGCCGGGTACAAGGAGAGTCAGACAGGGGTGAGGTGGGGACTGATTCTCAAGGACTACAAAGCTGCCAGGACCTACTTCCTACATCCCAGCTCTAGTCTCAAGACTAAGGCCCTTCCCAACTAGCTCACAGGCAACAGAAAAGAGTCCACATTCCTGCTTGTGACCTTGCATGGTACAACTTCAACCTCTTCTTCCAGGCTCACTTCATGGACCCTGTGCTCTGGGACACCAAATAGTTATACAAGCTGTGTCCTATTTAAGGACACCTGACCCAGGGACCAGCCAGGCCTGAAATCCGGCCAGGTATTATAGGACTATGTCTAGCTGAAGGGAGCACATTTTCCTAATCCCACAAGATGTTTCTAGATCGGCAACAGCCCTGTCTAGGCTCCACCTACTGAGGACACACCCTCACAAAGCTTCTCTTGATCTCCCAAGCCAAGAAGTTCTCCCCTAACTCTGGGCTCCTCTCCAGTGTGGTATGCCACCCAGCCTCAATCATACTAGGAGTCGAGCTGCAGCCATTTGCATCCATACACCTCTGTCAGTCCCTGAAGGGCAGAGACCACCTTATCCATTTCTGTATCTACCCCTAGCACCCTTCACTGATTCTTATACAAAAGTGGTCTTAAATATACATTTGTGGAACACAATTGCTGCCACCAGGAGTGAAGCTGTGGATCCTGCACTCTTCCTTCAAGAATAATCAGACCTTTATTTTTTCATGCATCTAATAAAGAATGATCACCTACTTTGCTTACAAGCCTGTGTCTCTCATGAGATTGTGGATCCTGCATGTCTGACATGGAGTAAGTTTCAATAGACATGTAGGGAGAATCTACCACATGCCAGACACAGAGCACATGGTAATCGGTTGGAGAATGAGAGATACGCAAAGCATGAGCACGAGGAATCAGATGGTAGTTGAACCAAAGATGAACAGAACACTCAGGTCTGAAGAACTTATGTATCTGATACCTCCACCATCCTGACCACCATTTTGCCATGTGTGTAATCTCAGCTCATGTGGAATAACTAGAAAGGACAGCAAATATCCTCTAGTTTCATGCTTCCCAAACTTCCCCACTAAACTAGGCCAAATGGCAGGAGGGCTGGGTGAACAGACTCCCCTAGGCATCTCAGGGCAGAGCCTGAACATGCCACAGCCCAGCAGGAAATGTCTTTGATGTCTCAAATTTTATCCTAAAAAATTCATGCACATTTTGCATTCTATTTCATAACATATTCATGATTGTTTTAATAAAATTTTTAAAAAATTACCTGACTTTCTTCCTATCCCAAATCTTCAAGTAAAATTGGTGCCCCATTCATGATGTCCCTTTGGAATTTATAAAGTCTATTCTGAGCATAAATCTTGAATCAATCCCCCTTTCACAAATGAGGAGAGAGCAGAGAGTTTCAGTGACTTATTCAAGACCACATGGCTAGCATTAGACCCAGGACCAGAGCCTAGGAAGCTTTCTCCAAATCCAAGGTTTTTCCTATTCGTCTATCTACCCACCCATCCATCCATCCATCCATCCATCCACCCATCCATCATCTATCCATCCATCCATCATCCATCCATCCATCCATCCATCCATCCATCATCCATCCATCCATCCATCCATCCATCCATCCATCCATCCATCTATTCATCCATCCATCCATCCATCCATCCATCCATCCATCCACCTACCCACACATCCATCCACCCATCATCTATGCATCCATCCATGCATGCATCCATCCATCCATCCCTCCATCCAACCATCCATCTATTCACCCATCCATCCATTCATACACTCATCCTTTTACCCATCCATCCATCCACCCATCCACTCATCCATCCATCCATTTATCCATCCATCCATCCATCCATCCACCCATCCATCATCTATCCATCCATCCATCATCCATCCATCCATCCATCCATCCATCCATCCATCCATCATCCATCCATCCATCCATCCATCCATCCATCCATCCATCCATCTATTCATCCATCCATCCATCCATCCATCCATCCATCCATCCACCTACCCACACATCCATCCACCCATCATCTATGCATCCATCCATGCATGCATCCATCCATCCATCCCTCCATCCAACCATCCATCTATTCACCCATCCATCCATTCATACACTCATCCTTTTACCCATCCATCCATCCACCCATCCACTCATCCATCCATCCATTTATCCACCCACCCATCCATCCATTCACCCATCCATCCATACACCCATCCATACATACACCATGTAATAATTGGGCAAAACCTGTTAGGTGTTAGACATGAGGTTCTGAGTGGTGAGTGAGACGAACATGGTCTCTCCCCTCATGCTTCTCAGTTTATAACGGTTCATTACCTGAAATTTCTTCTGGGGATACCCTCCAGAGCTGGGGGACTCCAGCATTCCTCAAAAGACAGATGAACAAAGGATATTCCTATGTGCTCTTTAAGAGTGTGAACTAATCTGTGACTAGTGAAATCGGGAAGCTTAAGCTCCCCTCTTTTTTTGGAATCATGTAGCCAACAGAGACCAGTGACCGACCACAGACGCCTCACCCTGGCCTACAGCAACCTGGTCCTGCCACCCTCACCTTGGGCTGCACTGTGTCCTCTTCACCCACCAGTCCCACTCACTTGGCCTTTCAGTTCACACTGAGCCATTTCCCACTTCTGGGTCTTGGCTCACATAGTCCCCTCTTCCTTGGTTGCTTCAAAGAGGTACAGTCTGCACACACCCCATATTCCTTTTCACAACTCCCTATCCCTTTCCTATATAATGCATTCTACAGATTTTTATCATATATTTGTGTTATCAATTACAATGACGATCCAATTATTGACATGTCCCTGTATCCATGTCTTTTGCTATGAGACTTTGACTTTTGCTATGAGTCTATTTCCCCACCCCTTAAATCTAGTCCAGCTTTGTGACTTGCTTTGGGCAATACGATGAGGTGGAAGAGACCATGTGAAGCCTTTCATATTTCCACTAGCTCCCTTGCAACCCTGCCATCACCATGGGCTCATGGCTGGCCCAGGCTGTTGGAAAATGAGAGACAAGTGAAGCAGAGCAGACTCACTCCACTCATCCCAGTCTAGACCACTGTAGACCAACTGCCAGACATGCGAGCACCCAGCCAAGACCAACGGCCACAGAGAGGACCCCGTGCGCATGAACAACAAGCACATTGTTGCATGCCACTTCAGTTTTCTGATTGTTTGTGACACAGCAACAGTTACCTGATAGCTTAATTGCTTTTTGTCAGTCTTGGACTATACTCCCTGAGAGGAACAATGTCTTCTTTGTTCACCAATGCCTCACACACAGTAGATGCTCAATAAATGTGTTGAGTAAGTGTTCCTGCTGTATGAGGCTGATCTCCTGCTCACTTCTTTGTTCTCACTTTTGCGTACAGGTATATGGGGTAAGCCTGACTTCCAAGAATGACTTTCTAAACCTCACAAGGTCAGGGTTTGAACTGTCCTATCCCTCCAGCCTTGACCACAGAACTGGCCTAGCTTATAGCAATAGAGGAGGGAAACATCGACTTCTAGACATAGCCTAAAAAGTATTATATCTGATCCTAACTCATCTTGCAAATGTCACAGATGTCCATCATCCATCTGCTCATGAAGGAAAACGTCAGATGCTTTGTTCTTTAGCTGAACAGATGCTCCTCAGAGAGTCTTTTCACCTTTGCTCTGCCTGAGTCCTTCGTTCCTACAAGCTACCTATTCACACAGCACATACAAGATGGGGAGGCACAGTTGCTACTAACTCTCAAGCAACTGTGGCCAAGAACAAGATCAACAGAAGGGTCCTAGCAGAGCCTTTATAGACAGGTATCACAGAGGAGCCAAGGGAGGTGCTTCTGCTGGGGACACTGCCACTGGCCCTTGGAGAGAGCTCAGATTGCTTCAGAAGCAGACTCTAAACAGGAAAGCTGGGATAAGGAGCTTCATTTGCTTAAAGCCATTTTAAACAAATGTCCCTTAAAGAACTATACCCTAGGGGTAGAGAGAAGCCTCCTCTTTTTTAGTTTCCCAAAGCTAATGGTGGTACACCACGCAGCCTGTTTCCCCTATGATTCTCACTACGAGGGCTGCCCAAGGTCAGACAGGTGGGCAGCAGCAACTGCATCAGGTGACACCCCATGGAACCACTGTCCCTTGATGAACTGGAGTAGAACAAGCTCAGGTGACTCTGGTATTAGGAAGTCCACCATGAAGGAAGTTAGGGGACTCGGGACCAGCCTGTTGACCACACTGCAGAATCTTCTAGACTCCGACCCTACCTTTCTTTGGTTGCCTCTCCCAAGTGCATCCTTCCCCCCAAAACCCCAGGATTCACAGGTTTATTTCGGAGGAGGCTCTTTTTTGAGTAAGCTCCTGCGGTCCAGTTTGCTCATGACCTGGGTGATGTCCACCGTGTTGGCAGCTTCTCGAGCTTTGGCTTCTTCTTCTAGCTGCCTCAGGATGACCGGGCTCGGGCTGGAGCGCAGGTGACGCCGCATGAACGGGAGGGTGGAGCTGGAAGGAAGGACAGATGGGTGGTTGGTGGAAAACCACGCTGCTTGCCCAGCGACACCGGGTGGGAGCTGGGGGCTGGAAGGCCAGAATCCGGATTTGTTCCCTCATTTTCCCAGTGAACCTTAAGTAGGGTCCTCGGTCATGGCCAAGCTTAGCTCTTTTCCCCTCACTTGGAAGACAGGACCGGGGTGATCGCCACCTGCTCCCAGGTTTTAGGTTAGACACAAGGAAGACGCTTCGGTTGGTAAAAATGACACACCTTCCACACATTCATAAATCGACCTGTGATCTTAACATTCTGTAGTAAGATCTTCATGAGAAAAGCGAGCCAAGTGGGCTTGGGTAATGGAAAACCAGCCTCCGGGGAGAGTTGGGACATTTTTTTTTTTTTCCAAAAGTCAAGATTCTGAGAGAAAAAAAAAAAAAAAAAAAGAGCTGGACTTTCCAGGAGAGCAGAATCCCAGTGGGCAGAGAAAGAGGGGAGGGCCTGACGGGGGTTCTGGGCTGGTGGTGCCCTGTTCATGCACAGTGTCCTGGGATGAGTCGGAAACTTCAGAAGCCAGTCAGGGGATTCCTGGGACCAAACTCTCCATCATGCCCTGAGGAGCCAGGACCAGGACCCAGGTGTCCACGTGATGCAGGGGAGGCTGAGCGGATAACACACCTGCCTCCAAGGGCCACACGGGCTTGGGAAATGAGCACCTGTCTCTGGAACTGGAGAAACCCCTAGAACTCTCGCGTCTACCCTAGGGAGGTGGACAGCTCCCCTGCCAGGAAACAATGCCTGGCACTGGGTGTCTTCCAGGGGGAAGGCTTGGAACTTGGGTTACCTCGTTCTGGAAAGAGTAAGTTCTAAGACAACATCTTACACCTATAAGTCGTGGAACCAGTTCACACCCACCACAACCCCTGCCTGGGGACAGGCTGAACTTCACAGAGTTCACGAGCATTCACCGGTGACATTCCCAGACCACCACACCCCAAAGCCAAGTGCTCCCCCAGAGGCCGTGCTGTCCCAGGTACTCAAAGCGCGGGCTGTGGCAGAGGAAGGAGCCCAGCTGAACCCTCATGTGTGCCTCAGCTTCTAAAATATCTGGAGAGAGAAGTGTGAGCACCCCCTCCCCTCCCCCACTGCTTTCTGGCAGAACTTCTGGAGCGACTTTGGCCCTTTCTTGTGGTTTAAAGGAGAAGCTTTCAAGTCCCCAGGGACTCTGAACTCCTTTCCTTACTGTGTAAAACAGCACCACAAAGCCCTCCTTTCCCTGGAGGTCATAACGGGGCCATTATCCTCAAGAATTAGACCATATCGGGGTGTTTTTTTCTTGTTTCTTTGATAGACTCTGTCCAATGACCCCTTTTGAATTGACTGAAGAGTTGGACAAGCACCCCGGGTGAGCTAACCGGACAAGCAGAATTTACCAACCATGGGGGACAGGACACATGGCTGGCGGTGATTTGATAAACTTCTGCCAGGGTCCCACGACTTCGCTCAAGCTCTCGTTTGCTTGCTCATTTGAATCTTCAAAGAGTAGGGTATTTTTTTTTTTCCCCAATAAAGAGTTCAATCTGCCCCTAAGAAAACATGACACCATCCAACGTTCTGATGGCTGTACAAGGTGGAATGATCCACAGTCCCAAAAAGGAAAGTGAGAACGAATGAGTTAATGGACTTCTAAAAACAGTAATCCCTGGAGACAGCAGGAACACTTGGGGTGTCACTGTTCGTCTCCCCGGACAGCCTAGCATTTTCTTTCTGTTCGCTTTTCTAAAGTCTTCAAAGAGAACAGACTCAAGGAGGTAGCTTGTGAATTCTCAGGGATCAGTTTGAAGATGGAGAAGTAGAGCAATTTAAAAAAGAAAAAAACCAATGAGATGTTTCTATTGGTGATAGGGGTGATTATGGATGTGATAATCAGAACCCTTTGGCACGGGCGTTAGGAAACAAGACTTTCTGGAGGCAATTACGAAGGAGTCTCGCTGGAATGATTTCAGGGTGCAATGAAGCCAACGAGGTGCCCCTTTGCCAAGCAATCCTTCCCAGACCGTGATATTTTCATCAGGCCAAGGTCTCTGTGGTAGCCATTTGGCTGGAAGAAACCCGGGCCCCTCTTTAAACTAAACAGCAGGCAACCAGCAGGTACAAACAGCTCCACTTGCCTTTTCTTGGTGGTTTCCTGAGGTTCGATAGCTTTGGCCAGCATTTCCTTATAGATGGGGGATTTTAAATAGCGAGCGTAGGAATCCTAATTGGAACAAGAGAAAAACAGTGATTATGAGAGGGGATTGACCACATCACACGATACACACGCCGTTCTCGAGCAAATCCCTTTGCATGCAAGGCGTCCAGGGAGGCGTTGAGGGGAGCCACCCTCCGATGTGGGCCCCAAACCAGGAGCATCCATTTCACCCCAGAACCTGCTAGACACGCACAGTCCCAGCGCACCCCAGTCCTACCTAATCAGAAACCCCAAGGACGGGGCAACCCGTCTCTAACCATGCTCGCTAATACCCTCCTGTGAGCTGTTCACCATGTTGTGAACCAGAGGACACTGACTTCTCCCACCCAGCATCTTCCAAAGGTGGCAAGTAGCCATGGTATGAAGCCCACCTCCAGGCCCCCCAGCCTCCCTTTCTGTCCTGTGTTTGGGGTCTGACAGCAAGAGAAGACAAGAAGGAAGAGTTTAAGACTGAGACACTTCTCATAGGGGTGTTTCCTGGGGCCTTGGGCAGGTTCAGGGACGTTGCTACTTCCGAGCCAGCCCAAAGCTCCAGCCGTAACAAACGGGACAAAGCCCACTGCAAAACCCCGGGAGCAGGGCGTGGTCTACTGAAAGGGTGCTATTCCGAAGACTAAGTGGGGGCAGGAACAGTTCTGGGAAGAAATAGGGATCATGGAGCCATGGAGTCCTGTCCTGCTGGTCACCAGAGGACGCAGCCTGTGGGGGTGTGGAGACCAATGAGCACAGACATGGTTCATTTCCTAAGCTACCCAGGACGCCGTTCCATCCTGACTGGGAGCTGGCCTCCCCGGGCATTTCTTGAAACCACATTTTTAAGAATCGACACACTTCAAAGTACGTTAAGAAGGACTATTTTTAAAGAAACCATGTGCTGTGAATCTTCTAGGAAGAAAAACCCAGAGAAACTGCACTGATGGAAAAGTGACGAGAGATGGCCCGGGTGGCCCACCGGGAATCCTAAAGGAGGACCTGTTTCGAGTGTGAATGTGTTTCCTCACAACACAATCAGAGACCAACTAGAAAAAAATAGAGGGAAACAAGCAACATTTACCATTCACACCAGTCCCTACCACTCGACAAGGGACCAGACACTTTGTCGTAAAAGGAATAGTCACCGTAATGGGAAATGGAAGCACCAGAAGACAGCTTTGTTGGGATTCCCAGTCGCTCTGAGGAAGGCTGTCGTGGGACCTTCCTGGACCAACAGTCCTCCCCACCCCACCCCCAAGCATGGGCCAAACTAGACAATTCTCCAGCCCTGCCTCTGCCTGATCTTATCTCACGTCCCTTTATTTTAAAGTCCTACCATGTTCGCATTTCACTAATCATCCAGGAGGTGATCCGAATTCCCCAGGGTCTGACCACAATCATACCTCCTTTGTGTCTTTTAGATACCAAACCTTGCATGTGTTCTATTTGCCCAGGACCGTGAGAACTGCCACCACCCCAAAACACAGACCAGGAGCCTCAGGCTCTGGACCCGGTGACCCCAGGAACTGGCACCCCCCATCCGTCTCTGCTGAGACCTTGGGTCTGGAGGAGCAACGCCCGCCTCGGGAATCTCCTGGAGAACAAAGTTCTTGCTTTGCGCTTTGGCTATGCCTGTAAGGCTTCGAAAGTGATTATCATATTAAAACATCATCATCAAGGTCATTAATACTACCTATCTCACTACTGCAGAACAAGGAACCCATAAGTGCAAACAGCTTCTCCAGAGGTCCTCTCTGGCCAGTGGGCCAGGGGCTCAGGGAGGGTCCAGCCCAGCCCAACAGACAATCCTGCCTCCTGCCACATCATCTAAAGAGCCTCCCAGGTGGCTGGGAAGGGGTGCTCCCTGGCCTCTGCCTGTCCTCGGCCAGACCCCACCTACCTTCTTCATGAGCATGTAAATGTGGGTTTGCGCCGCATCCAGCACATAGCGGTGGGGGTGCTTCAGCCCCTTCACTGTGATGTCCATGGTTTTGCCATCTATGTTGATCCACCGCCTCGCTCCTGGGGCCAGGAACAGTCTGGGGAAGGAGGGAGACCGTCACAAGAGTGGCTCAACCAAGTTCACAGCCGCTTGGGAGGGACAGATTGACAGCGGGCTCCCCAGGTTTGTCTTGTTGTTTGTTTTGTTTTTTAGGAAACACTAAAGAGTTTGAACTTCGAAGAGGTGGTCCAGTGACTTTTCCTGGAAGCAACAAAACAGCCAGGCCAGAATTGGGAATGAGCGAATCGAAGCTGGATGTCCCTGCCCTCTAGGAGGGACAGCCCAGGCAGAGAAGGCCCTGGCCATCCACCTCCAATTTAGCACCTTCTGCCTCCTGACTCACCTGGATTCCAGGGCCAACCTGGGACCAGGACAAGACACCTCCAGACAGGTGTTCTGTTCTCCCCGTCCCAGCCTAAACGGGTTTGGTGATAAATCTCCAGTGCTGACTTGGGAGGAAGCCCTTATTCCCAGCTCTCGAAGGTGTGACCACCTGGGTGACCTGGCCACTGATCCCGAAGTTGGCCCTACCTTCTAAGTCCTGTGGCTCTACCTGGAATTTGGGCACAGGGAGCTTCCCGCTACTTCTGATGCTCAGTAGTTACAGGTTGCAAATATCCACATGGACGAGTTCCTACCCTCCTAAGGTGTGCATTGAACATTTGGAATTCAAACAGATATTTACGTAAGTGGGGAGGCTGGGGAGGAAGGAGGCTGATGCAGTTGGAGGCTGCTGCTCCCCTACAGCACATTTTTGGCATTAGGAGTTATCCATGTGTCCTGAACACAGTCAGGAGCCCATTGTTCTGGGGAAGCCTGTCACAGGGACTTCTCGGACTCCCCAGAGCCCCTCCCACTGGGGGAGGCCAGTGAACCTGCAGGAGAACAGAGCAGCAGTCTCTCCGAACACCAGGTGGTCCCACCTGAGGCCTTTGGAACCAAGGCTGAGTCTCTGAGGGGAGGGGCCATCTGGCCTGCTGCCTGAAGACCAGCACCTGGGTCTGGGGCTGCCAAGGGCTGGTGTCAGCTGTGCAGTACTGGCCTTGGGAAGCCCAGCGTAGTGGTGAATGGGAGCAAAAACCACTTGGGCCCTCAGAGCCCAAGACTGGTGCCCACTGTGCCCGGCGCAGACAGGCAGACCATCAGGAGGTGCCCACAGCAGGACGAGGGTACAGCCAGGCTGAGGAGTGGAAGTCACACACACAACCCAAGGAGACCAAAGAGGGTCAGTTTAAGAGCCCTGCACTGGACGCCTGCAGCTTGCTTCTTAGCCTGTAGACACATTCTCATGGGAGCGGGGATCCCACGTCCATCCCCCCAGGCCGCCTTCCAAGGCACCCCGGCTTCTGGAAGCAGGCAGCAGGTGCCGGTGTGGGACCTCCTGTTCCACCCCAGCCCCACACCAGGAAGGCTTTCCCCACCAGCCAGCCGGTCCTCACTTGTAAATCTCCTCCGCCTTCTCCTTGACCTTGGACTGATCGCCATACTTCAGGTCCTCACAGGCTTCCCAGAATCCCAGGTTCTCCCCTGCACGGGGTGGAAGGGTCCACACAGGTGAAAGGCGGATGGGCACCCAGTGGAGAGAAGAAAGGAGGACATCAAAGAAATGGGTCAGCTGGGACAGGCTCCGTTCTGCAGCGCGGTGAGCACCCTTCCGTGACCTGGGGGAGGAGCCACGCCTGCCTTCCAGCGTGGGAGAGCAGCTGGAACCAGCAGTGGCTCGGGCCGCTAGCATCTTTTGGAACACACTAGGTCGGCGCCCACCACCTTTGGGGCAGCCCATCGCCTTGTGGGGGCTGCTCCTTCCTCCCGCAGTGCACAGGCTGCAGCTCACAAACCCCCCAGAAGCTGCCACCTTTTTGCCTAAAGCAAACACTGCCTGAGCAAGCCCAAGGGATGAAGCCCAGAAGCCCGAGTCACTACACATAGACTTTCCTCCTGAACGTCGCCGGCTGCCTTCAGTGACTGCGTGACTTCGCCTCCTGTCTGACTGTGTGTGGAGACACCAACCTCCGCAGCCCGTCCCAGGGGTTCCAGCCCAAAGCTCCTTGCGGAGCCCTCACATCACTCGGGCATGATGCTGATGGACTGGCCACCGGGGGGATTCCACTGAGCGTCACCAGAGCCCGAGGCACTCTGATCCTCTTGGCCCAGAAGAGAAACCAGACCCCTAGAAACCCTTAATCACTCCCAACTTCAAGTTCTCTTGCCAGTTGTCCACCAGACCCAGAAGCCCTGGGAACATGTGGATGCAGCGATCCCTGGTGGACTTTTTTGCCTGGGGAAATAAAGATGATCACACTAACAGAGGAGCAAGAGCCTGTGAGTGCGTGCCTGCCTGCGTGTGTGCGTGTGTGTGTCAATCACAGAAGGCCACGGCACAGGGAAACGGAAGAGACCCGCCCCTCTCCTCTCCTGGCTCTTTTTTTTAAGCTCCCAGGTATTTCAGATTGGGAAAGGCCGCACAATTCTGAAGCAGTTGGCGTTTGACCCTTAACTCCACGCAGGTCCTTCCTCTTCGGCATGAACTTCAGGGTGTTCTGTACACCAGGATCATAGGCCAGCGGTGCTCTTAACTGACAGCAGATCTGACACCAACTGCGAGGGACCATCTTGCCCACCGCAAAGGACAGCTAATGGCTTATGGCTAAAACGAAATAAGCAACTACCCACAGTAGCCAAAACTCCAGACAGCCATGGGTGGAGGAATGATAGACAAAATGTGGTCCTCACATGCCCCGGGGGATCGCTCAGGATGAAGACTAAAAAGGGAGGGGGTCCTGACACATGACACAATTTGGAGAAACCTGAGGACATCAGGCTAGGGCAGTAAGCCAGGTGCAAAGGACAGATATTGAGTGAGTCCACTGATGTGGTGCCTAAAGCAATCGAGTTCAAAGCGATAGAAAGCATGGTGGGCGCCAGGAGCTGGGGGGAGTGGGATTCAGTGTGTGATGGGGACAGAGTTTCACTTGGGAGGATGAAAAAGTTTTGCCGGTGGGTGATGGTGATGGCTGCACAGCAATGTGACTGTGCTCACTGCCACTAAGTTATATGCTTAAGAATCATAGTTTAAATGGTAAATTTTAATAACTTGAAAAAACAAATAAAATGGTAGATTCACTTATATATATTTTAATACCAAAAAAAATAATAAACACACAAGTGTATGCACCAGTGTTCACGGCAGCATTATTCATGATAAAAGTCAGAACAGCCAGGCACGGTGGTGCATGCCTGTAATCCCAGTGGCTCAGGAGGCTGAGGCAGGAGGATCACAAGTCCAAAGCCAGCCTCAGCAACTTAGTGAGGCCCTAGGTAACTGAGCGAGAGTCTGTCTTAAAATAAAAAAATAAAAAGGACTGGGGATGTGGTTCAGTGGTTAAGTGCCCCTGGGTGTAATACCTGGGACTAAAAAAAAAGTCGAAATAGCCCAAACATCCATTAACTGATGAATGGATAAAACGTGGTCTATCCACACATTGGAATATATTGCAGTCATAAAAAGGAACAAAGCACCATTACATACCACAACTCAGATGAGCCTTGAAAACACTATGATAAGTGGAAAAAGACAAAATTTTACATATTTTATTATTCTATTTATAAGAAATTCCCAGAATAGGCAAATCCATAGATCCATGGTTGTCTAGGGCTGGGGTGAGGGGAGAGAGGCCAGAGCAGTGGGGAGAGGGAGGAATAGGAAATGACTCCTAATGGGCAAGGGGCTTCTTTTTGGCTTAGTGAATTAGTTTGGATGGCTGCACAAACTTAGTTAATACACTCGAAACCACTGAACATTATACTTTAAAAATAAAAGGGCGAACTTCATGTTACATGGATCATATCTCAAATTGTTTTCTTAATTAAATGATAAAACTGATTATTCACCTTCTCTCTTCCTATGTCAACCCTTGGGCATCTCATAAAGAGATTGACTATAAGGTGGTTTTAATAATGCAGGGAAATTTGATTCCAAGGAACTACATTCAGGTATAGTTCATCACCTTGCCACTAGATGGCACCGTTTCCATTTATTCACCAGCCAGCCCTAAGAGCGCTCTCCTCCGTTCACCTTTTCTGGAGTTTATTATATTATGGCAATTAGACTTGATTAGGGAGAAAAATTTTTAAACAATCCATATTATAATGTAATGTTCTGCATCAGGCAGTTCAACAGACCAAAGGCATGTCCAGTGGGATTTGTCTCCAGAGCAACCCCACAGACAAGCAGGCTTTGGGTGGTAAGCAGTTGAGTCTCAAGACTCAAGACATGAAGCTCCCAGGGCTCGGGACTTCACAAGTAAGCAAAATAAAATGCCATAATAGCAAATATTTCGGTGAAGGTGGTGAAGCCAATTGAATGTGCAGCCTGGTGAAACTGGTTTTAATCTGGCCTCTTGGTTTTCCCAGATGTTCCTCAGTACACTCTATTTAAGAAATTGCGGTGTAAAATGTGGTCCTCCCCTCATTACAATCTGCACACTGCTAAGGCCCTGACAGGAGCAGGGGTAGCGGCTGTCAATCACTGTCACAGACGAGAATCACCTGGGGAGCTTCCCAATCTTTAGAGGTTGCAGCCCAAACCAATTAGACAGGCATCTCTGGGAGTGGGATCTGGCAAAGATATGTTTTAAAATATCTCCTGGTGGATCAAATCTGCAGACCTGGGCTAAAGAAACATCAAACTAGAGGATGAAAAAGGTAAACCTCCCTTGTTTTACATCCCATCTCATTCCCTCAGTGTCCCCGGAAAGCCGTACTTCAGGATGAAGCCCTCGGAAATGTGAAAAAAGCTAATGCGAACTTGGTGAGGAGACACGATTATCCCCCCAGACTGTGGGGCCTCTTTGAGGCCTGGAACTGGTCCTGGACCCAGGTATGACTCTGCAAGCTGTAAAGAGGGAATCCCTACGTGGGCACGGTAGCAGAGTTGTGGAAACGGGGACTGAAAAAGTCCAGAACCCTAGGCTAGACCTTCAAGAAGCGTTACTAAAAGTCGACTTTTTATTTTAAATTTAGGAAAGATACCCACCACTGAATTCTTTCTTGAGAAAGTACTGGAAGCTCTGTCGACCCTTGGGGTCTCGGATCAACTCACTGAAGTTGAAGGCCCATCGTTCCACCCGCATCTTGGTCGGGATCTCCACCCTGTGAGGACAATGATTTATAGATGTAACACTCCACGTGAGGCAGGGCTGCCAAGTGGACCAGGGTAGCAGCCACGGGCTTTATACTCTTCATGGGTCTCCTGTTCCACGGCTGGACCCAATCCTCCTCTCCCAGTCCCAGTTAGTGCATAAGCACTAACGCAAGTGTTCACTCGCCAGGAAGATGCAGCCCCAGACGAGCCCCCTTAGACAAGTACAGAGGTGGGGGTGCTGGCCACGGTGGCATCCGCACAACCAGGCCCTCCCCGCTGGCCTCCAGGGAGAGAACTCAAAGTCTACTCCAAGGCCGCCTGACAGCCCGAAGACCAGCCAGTGGACGGTCAGGCTGCCACCCCAGCCAGGAGAGAATTCTGCAGCTGCCCCTTCACCACAAACGCCATGAAAGTTCACAGTGGCTTGATTCATAACAGCTAAGAGTCGAACACAGCCCGAGAGTCCATCGGCGGACGGACAGGTGAAGAACAGGGAGCAGTACATCTGCACAGTGAAAACCATAGGGCTGCAGACAGAAATGAAGCACCAGCATGTGCCACGACGGGGATGAACTCGGAAAGCACTGCACCACGTGAACAAGCTAACGGAAAAAGACCACGTACTGCTGACTCTACTTATGGGACTATCTAGAATGGGCAAATCCCTCTACCAAGACAGAAGTAGGTTGATTAGAGGTGGCCTAGGGGGGTAGCTCAGTCGGTAGCGTGCTTGCCTTGCAAGCCCAAGGCCCTGGGTTCAATCCCCAACCCCGGGAGGGAGAGGGGTGGGGACAGGAATGCCCTGGGTATGGGAGTTGGGGACTTGGCGGGTGATAGCTAAAGGGTACAACATCTCTTTTTTGGGTGATAAAAATATTTCTAAATCACTGGTAGCGACGATGGCACTACTCTATGAATATAATAAAAATCATTGAATTATAACATTCTGGGTAAATTAGATACATGTGAATTACAATTTGAAAGCGATTTTTAAAAATCCCAATATATTGAAGACATACAATTTGGCGTTTAAATCCCAGAACTGGGTGTCATCCGTTATCCAAGGATTGCTAGGGAGGCAGCCCGACATAATGGCGTCATTAGATGAGAACTGCTCGCTGTACTTGACAATCCTGAAAAGCAAACAGAGAAACGATTTCCTAGAAGCACAACAACAAAAGAGTAAAGCAATGTGTAGGTGGATTGACCAGCCTTTCCTCTTTCCTTATATCGGTTTGGTTCTACACTTATTACTGTCTTCTTAGAAGAGTATTCTAATAGCTGCTGGGATTGACAGGTATTTGACAATATCTGTCCCTAGTCTACCTGTGAAACAAGGTGTTGTCTCCCAATCCAGATCCTTTATTATTTCTGTCCCTAGACCATTAAACCATGACCTCTTCACATTTCATCAGGATATTTTAAAATTCAGTATCAACTCAGTCTGCCCACGTCTTGGCTTCCATCTTGCAAGCATGAGGTTGCCACCCACGTGCCCAGATTCTGCCGCCATGTTGGATTCTACTCTTTGTCAGGGTAATGCCTAGGTTTGGGAACTTGAAAACCTATGGCCTGAGTTGACATATTTCCTAATGTCTGAGAAGTAGGGAAACCTGCACCCAGAAGTGTATACAGTCACCTGTTTCAAAATCTCCCCGTAGCTATGGATTTTGATAGAACAGGATCCATGGTTGAGAGTCTTGGGTTTGTAGAACTTAAACCTTCTGGCTTTCCTCCTTCCAAGATGCTTTTTCTTTAATCACACTACCAGTGGATCAGTTGGAAGGACAAAAAAGACTGGTCCACAGGTCCAAACACTAACAATATAAAGTTCTGGTAATGAGACCCTGAGACAATTTTCCTAAAATTAGAAAGTGGGTCTAGGAAGTATCCAGCAGTATTCATGTCTCTTTCAATTTTCTTCCCATTTGATTTCATGAAACTGGTCTCTGAAGCATCGGAGTAAATAGTTTTGAGTTTATCACAGAGCAATGATTGTCATCCTAACCCAAAACGGAGCCCACTGAACACAGGGGTGCTATCTTCCTCCATGATCAGGGCTCAACAGCAGCAGACAGAAGTCACTGAAAATGTGGGTAGGGTCACAGGACATTTTCCCAGGGAATGTGGAATTTATGCCAACTAGGAATTTGAGAAAATGTGAAAGATTTTTGTAAGAGCTTGACCCCTAACCACACTAGAAGGAGGGTACTGGAAAAAAAAAAAAAATGTAGGCTTTTCAGTCCCAATGGTACCCCATACCATTGCTGGAGTCTAACAAAGTCAGAAAAAATGATCAACAAAAATAAACCAAGCTCATTTTCAGGTGCACAGGAAAATCTCAGAGTGATCAAGATATTCCTAAAATTAATTCTGTATTTCAAGAGGATAACTTCTTGCATTGGGAGAGGCACTTAACCCTTCCATGTCCTTCCCAGATAATTCCCCAGGCAGAACTGGGTGAGGTAGGCTGATAGTTCAACAAATCTAACTTAAATTTCCAATCTATGCACGCTGAATTTTAAGGTTAGCAGTGGACACGTAACAACACGCTGAACCGTTAAATACGGCGTACATATCCCTAATAAGTTCAAGTGAGTGGTGACGGGAAACAGGCAGTTTTAGGTCCCCACAGGTCCAGTGCTTGGCCTTGGCAACTCCTCCTACCTCCCCAGCCACACCAGTGGTGTCCAAGAAGCATGGCAGACTTACAGAACCTCAGCCGCCCTTGATTTTACCCGAACGGCATGAGACCCGATCTATTCTGAGGGAAGAACTAGAAACTAAACCCAAGAGACTGAGCTTGTATCTTACAATTCTTTAGGATCTAAAGAGGAAGTTCCCCTTTTGTCTATCTATTGCAAGACCAGTTTTTCAAAGATCAATAAGCCAGGCAGACCTACCCTCCAAGGGATACTGAAGACTTTACTGTGGACCTCATTAAGGCCTGTTGGTAGTACATGATCTGGAAGAGATGCGATTGTTAGAAGACATCCAACTTCTCACCTCGGAGGTCACCAACACGGACATTACATCCGGCTCCAAAACCAGAAGCCATTCATCCCACTCTAAGCCCGTCACCTCAGTGCCAAAAGGGCTCAGTCCACCCCCACCCAAGATAGGTGACCCCCAAATTCCAAGTCAGTGGCCTCCTTAACCCGCTCTGTGTTGGTCTGGCAAAGGCACCAGTTGGGGAAAAAAAAAAAAAAAAAGTGTCCCAAGGAGCGTTTGAATTAAGATACCGGGAAAGATGCTTGGCTTGCTGTCACATGCCTCTGGCTGACAGAAGCAGGGTGGTCACCACCACAGGGACCTGGTTCTACAGCTTTAGCACCAGCATGCCATCCCCCACCCCTTGACCACCCTGGTCCCCATTTGACTATCCCTTTACACTGCCCATCTCAATGGTCAGTGCTTCCCAGGGCTCAATCATAGGCCCTGGACAGAAAATTTTCCAACACAGGTAGTTCACCACTGTGGATAGCTTCTGGAAGGCCCTGTATTGTAAGAGAGAGGGCCAGGATACAGACGCTCTGCTTCGTTCACCCCACAGTCCTCTCTGGCCAACCCTCAGCTATGTGACTTCAAGGCGTGTTTCAAATCCTGAATCTCAGCCTCAGCCTCAGCCAGATCTTACAAAAGCTCCTTTGTCCTTCTGTGCTGTCCATTAATTTGAAAACAATTGTTTGAACATTACACATGGTTTTCATTTCATTACTGAGAGCAGAGCATTAGGCCAAAGTACATATAATTTGTTAGAAGATTTTAAACCAAACTTCACTGGAACCAGGAAACTAATTACCTCTTTCTTGACAGCAGTGATTGTTTGTTTCTGTAAAACAGAGAAACAAAGCCATTAAACCGAGGTCATTAAATCATTAAAGTTCAAATACCCATTTGAAAAATAAAAACCTTTCCCCAAGAGAAAACCGTCCACCCTATTCTATGCAAATACTGGAGAACAACCTTGAGGCCAGGGAAGGAATATCATTTTCCACTGTGATTTTATGCTGCTCTTCTAGAATCCAAGATGAATCAAGGGCTTAGTTTGGGGTTGGTGTCTTCTGTAGAGCCATTTTGGAAAGTGGGAGATAAAGAAGGGAATCCTCCCGTCTCCCTGTTAAGGGAGAAGGAGGAACTAGCAAGGACCGCGGCTGTGTTTCTTTTCTCGCAGGGAGAGTTCTGAATGAAAGGTGAGATCCATTCTCTCCATTCATAACAATCTGACCAACCACTGCAAGTTGGAATTTAAAAAAAAAAAAAAGATTCATTGCCCAAACTAAAGCACACAATTAACTCAGTGTCCGCTGCCAACTGAGCCCCAGAATTGAGCTGCAATGTGGGAAGATCATCCCCTCAATGAAGCTGCCAAGGCAAGCTCATGCTGGGCAAGGACTGAAAGGTGTCCTCTCTCCAGACTTTTTGAGGTAAGGCAGAGAAAGAATGACTCCAATAAGGCCTGCACACTTAGACTCCTACAAACTCCGGGGATCGTGCAAATCTGTCTCCAGCTGAAACACAGCATCTCCTACAACCCGAGAGGGACAGGCTGCCCTGGGGCCGCTTCTCTGCCCACGAGGATGGGTACAGTGGTCATTCCAGTCTTGGTCTTCCTACATTTGGTTGTGTCCGCGCCTGCTTAGTGCTCACTTCAAGCTGAACCCCTTCATTCCAGGATGCTCCAATCCACGCCACTGAACCAAACCAGACCTTCACTTGGAGTCAGTCCGTAGTCCGAGGTGGGCGCTACTTTTCCTCAGCCAGTTGGCAGAATCAGCACCGGTTCCTGAGCCCATTGACAAGGGATGGAGGAGGAAGTCATGTTCTCATCTCTACTTTCTAAACCAGCTGGGTTTCCCTTTGCTTCCCTGGACTGCTTTTAAGTAGTTGCACTTCACAGGAAATCTTTTTTCGCAATAGAGGAGCAGGGAAAGTTATCTCAGAAAAGGAAAGCTCAAGTTGGTGTCTGATTCTCGCACATCCTAACCTTCACAGCACCATGAAAATTTCAGTTAAATATTTGTGTGATTCTTTTTTTAACTATCACTATTAAGGACATAGAGACCATGGCTATCTTCCTTTGCATAACGTCTGATGCAAAGAGATGCTCAACAAATATCAAATAAATGATGACTTTAGCATGGTTGGAGGCCTAGAAAACCAAGAACTTTCTCTAAGCTTAATTGGATAGCTTCCACTCAAAAAATCTGAAAACAGCCACATCAATGTTTATAGCAGCTCAGTTCACAATAGCTAAACTATGGAACCAACCAGATGCCTTTCGACAGATGAATGGATAAATGTGGTATATATACACAGTGGAATATTACTCAGTCATAAAGAAGAATGAAATGATGGCATTTGCAGGTAAACGGATGGAGCTGGAGAATGTCATGCCAAGCAAAATAAGCCAAACCCAAAAAACCAAAGGTCAAATGTTTTCTCTGATAAGTGAATGCTGATCCATAATGGTGGGGGGTGGGTAGGGAAGAACGAAGGAACTTTGGATTGGGCAGAGAGAAGTGAGGGTAAGGGTAGGAATGATAGTGGAATGAGACTTATTACCCTATGTACATGTATGATTACACTACTAATGTGACTCAGCACCATGTACAGCCATAGGAATGAGAAGGTGTGCTCCATTTGGTACAATGTGTCAAAATGCATTCTACTGTCATGTATGACTAATTAGAACAAATTTAAAAATAAAAAAATTGAAAACAGTCCCCAAAATGATCTAAATATTTTAGCAACCGCACTTATCATATGCTTCCATTCTTTCTTCAATATAAGGCCCTACTTTAGAAGACATGAATTTCAGGTAGGAAAAGGGCCAGAGTGAACTAGCTATCAAATCTGATATAATCAGATCCTTCTCTTAGAGTCTTGCAGAAATGGATTACTCAGAGGAGTATCTAATGATCTGTGACCTCTGCTCAAAGGGCAGGCGGGACGTTTGCATGACTACTAGCAAATGCTGCAAAGCAATTTGTACAACTGGGTGTTCTGCTATAGCTCAGGAGAGGGAGAGTTTTTATACTGATGTCCTGGTGAGAAAAACAAAGGCTATCAGAGGTACTGGGGACTTCCTCAACATCTTCCGGTGGGCGATTGACTGGTTCAAACCCAGCTCTGCCCCTTGCAAAGCTGCGCGGTGATCTGTGAGAAACAATCATGGAGCCCGTGGACTCTCCAGCCGAGCCCGCTCTCTTCCCCGATTCCTTCTTTGCCCTGAAGCGGAGAATGTTGCAGAAGGAATGAGTGTCCCGTCATCTGACTTAAAATTAAAACAAAAAGAAGGCAGGAGCCCCAGCCACACGATGACACAGACACAGGAAACACTCTTTAATTAACACTAATGATAGTAAAGATCGATATCAGGCTGGCCACATGCTCCGCAGCCAGCGGCATAAACACCCTCCTCACAGAGCTGGATCCACCAGCTTCCCGGGCACGCACCTGGAGCTCAGGGCTCCGAGCAGACAGAGGCAGCAGGACAGAGCAGGTCGCCGTGCTCTTGCCAGCCTGAGCCACGTGCGCCCCCTCTCCTCCTCCACCTCTCCTGGTCTTCTTTTGGCCTCATGGATTTCTTTGCTTTTGGGGCCATTATCTCAGTCTTCAGATTTTTTTTTTTTTTTATCTTTTATTGACTTTATTTGCTTCTATTATCTCCTTAGGAATCTACTTTTGTGCTGTGGTTTGCTCTGTGTTTTTTGGTTTCCAGAACTACCAGCTGTCTTCTGGGAACCAGAATCTCTCTTACAGCTTGAGTAACTCTTATGCCACAGCCTGGGGGCCAGCAGGGTTTCAGATTTCAAATTTTTTCAGATGTTGGAATAGTTGCAGGTACATAATGAGCTATCTTGGGGATGGGACCCAAGTCTAAACACAAAATCCATTTGTGTCTTACATACATCTTGTACACTAGCCTGAAGGCAATTTTACACAATATATTTAATAATGTTGTGCAGAAACCGGGTACACAGGCGTGTGCCTGTAATCCCAGCGGTTTGGGAGGCTGAGGCAGGAGGATCGTGAGTTCAAAGCCAGCCTCAGCAACTCAATGAGACCCTGTCTCTAAATAAAATACACAAGGGACTGGGGATGTGGTTCAATGATTAAGTGCCCTTGGGTACAAAAACAATAAGTAATACTTTTGTGCAGAAACAAAGTTTTATGATATGAACTTTTCTATTTGAGTCATTGTGTTGGTGGCTTCGGATTTAGGAGCATTTCAGATTTTTGGTGAGGGATGCTTAACCTGTGACAGGTTTCGGTTGAACCTGAGGCTGCAGCGCCTCCACTTTAGACAGTCCATGTGAACCTTAGCTTCTATTTCTAACTTCAAAAATAGCTGTCAGCTTCCTACAGGTTGGCACACAGGTATCTCTGCCCTTGGGGAGAGGTCCTGGGACCATACGGGGGACTGGACTTTTCTAAAAGATGGAGAGACAATGTTATCTGTGAGATGAGGAATGGCTTGGGAAAGAGTTCTGGGATCAAAGATTAAAATTCTGGTTCTAACACTTATTGCCTCTGTCACCTCGGATAAGTTATTTAGCATCTGAGAGACCCTGATTTCTCATTTGCAGGAGGAAAAGTGAAGAAAAAAGGGAATTCAGTGAGATAATATGCACAGGTGACTGGCAAATTGCTAAGACTCAACCCGCAGGGGCTATTAATGAGGGTTCACATACTGCTGCCAATCACACACATGTATGGTGTGAGCCTCATTATAAGGTGAACACAGGAAGCTCAGGCAATGGTTGGGGCATTCTTATATTAAAAAGATTATCATTGTTTATCTGGAATTCAAATTTAACTGGGAAACCTCTGTTTTTACTTGTTAAATCTCGTAAGCCTACTCTCACTATTACTTAGTCAAAGGTCATAAGAAACATTATTTTAAAGTGAAGTTATTAAAAACGCACCCATCCACACCCAATTCTGTGCAATTCAAAGAAAACCACCTCGTGATGCAATAGGAAGATGCAAACACTTTTCCACCTGGAATTTCACACCAACACCCCTCATTTCTCAGAAGATGCCCCCCGCCCCCGCGGCGAGGCCCCTTCTTTACTCCTCGGGGAAGTGATACACTTTGCCACACTGAGAATCCACTCTGCTGGAGGAATCTTGGAGTGCCCTGCATTCCTGGAATTCTAACAACTTATTATTTTTCACTTGAGGAGTTTCCCAAATAGGGACACATCTAGACGTGTTTACACAGCTCTGTGGTCACAGCCAGGATGGAGGTTGTGACAACTGACACAGGGCAAGAGCGGGTCAGGGCCATGCCTGAGAGGCCCTGAGGCCCCTGTCAGATAGGAGCCAGGGAGCCCAGGGGAAGGACAAGCAAGGAACTTGGGAAGAAGCAGCCAGGCAGACATCTTGAAGAATCAAGGGCAAGAACCTGAGGAAGGGACAGCAGAGAGAGGGACAGAAGCTGCACACAGGGAAATCCAGAAAAGGAAGTCGTTAAGTAAAGCAGAGGAAAATGGAGGGACAGTTGTTCCAGAAGTGAGGATCCATCCTGCAAGCTACTTCCTGATCAGGTGGAGACAGAACTACTCACAATTTGCAGGGCTCAGTGCAAAATGAAAATGCACATCCCTCCTCCAGAAAAACAGAGGAACTTTAAGACAGTGACGGACATTAAATCACGCAAGGCCCTTCTGCATGGGGCCTTGGATGATGGATGGTACAGGTCACTGCCTGTGGAGTGGCCCTGGATGCAAGACTTAGGCCTGAGCTGGAAAAATTTGAAAGATCTAAATTGGAATCCTGGCTGGGCCATCTTGGGCAAAGGGCTAAACCTCTCTGTTTCAAGTTTTGTCATATGGAAAATGAAGCTGGCATCACCTCCCTTAATGGACTTAACGGAATCTAGCCAAGCTTGCAAAAGTCATACGATGGGCATTAGAAAGCAGCAGGCAGGATATGGATGGAGTGGGCTCTGGGGGGCCATCCGCTGAGGTTTGCATGCAGGCTTCACGGTTTCCGAGCTGCGTCCTTGGACGAGTTCTCTTCTCCAACAGGGATGCTCCGGCCTTCTTTTCCTCCGAGGGTGGGCATGCGCCTTCCCCAAGCCAGCAAGCCATCAGCAAACATCAGTCATCAGAGATGCTCTTTTTCCAATACTTACGGTCACAAAAGGGGCCACAAGAAGAAAGCAGTTTGTCCCCTACTGGTGTGAGCACGTGGGGGCTTTGCCCGTTGGGGGCTCCGGACGGAAGGCTCTGCAGTATTTAATATGTCTTCCCGTTACTCCAAGACCCCTGTGCACGCCTGCGTAACCCCCGCTGTGCTCAGCAGCTGGTTAGTAGACCAGGCAGAGAGGCTGAAACCGTTGTGTATTTCCCTCCCTTTCAACCAGAGTGGAGGTGTGAGGAGGTGTGAGGACAGAAGAGGAAACTGGCTAAGCGCAGCCTCCCTGGGGTCAAAGGTCGACAGGGTCCCATCAATCATCTCCTTCATAACACAGCGCCGGTTCTGGTAATCACGGTACTGTTTGTGAAGCCTGTCGATGACCTTTCTGGACACTTCACATAAATGATCCTGCCCAGGCCTCTGAGGAAGGAACTAGGGTTGTCCCCATGTCATAGGTGAGGGAACTGAGACTTGGAAAAGCTCCAGAGCTCGCCCAGGAGCACACAGGCAGGGTGGGGCAGCGCTGGCTCCTTCCAACTCACCTCATCTTCAGCACTCAGTGCTGCCCCGCATGGCTAGGTGACAGTGGTAACCCTGTCACAGCAACCTTCCTGGGGCGGAGGGTGGGGAGGAGGGGCCGGCCCTGGGCACGTCACTGCCCACAGCCAGGTCAGTGCCTGGCCTCCACTCAGGATTAGCACCATGGGGCCGAATCCCCTCTGAAATAAGGGGAAGTGAGGAGTTGTGCACCCCATTGCCTTAACGGAGGGGAGGCCCATGACCAGGTCCTCCCGGGGCTGGGCAGCCTTGCCAGCCAGAGGCCATCAGCCTGAGGCTCACGGGGGCCCTGGACACCTGCCAGCCTCGCTGCCTCCTTCTCAAGCTTGATGGGGGTTGCCTCTGTTTAAGGACAAGAAGTCTCTCTTCATTACTTTGCTCCTTCTCAGAAGCCACCTTTCTCCTCTAAAGAGCTCAGGCGCCATCACAAAATACAAAACCTCGGCCCTCCAAGAGCTGGTGGGGACTCTGCCCTCTCAGCCACCCTCTCCTCTCAGGGCAGGTAAACAGGGGGCACGGGGACACTGGGAGGTGGGCCTGCTGCCGGCACCAGCCCCAGGCCCTGCACAGCTGGGTCTGACGGACAGGCTCCCTGGTGGCCCAGGGAGGCGGAGGGGCCGGCTGGCGGGAGAAGTGGGTGCTTGTTCTTCTCACTACTCCACAGAGGCCGAGAGCACAGACAGGAGAAGGAGAGCTGGAGGGGGAGAGAGAGAGAGAGAGAGAGAGAGAGAGGAGTGAGCGCCAGGGGAGGCTGTGCAGCCTCACCCTCTGTGCTCTGGCTCTGGGCTCCAGGCATCGCCAGCAGCTAGCAGGAAATGGGTTGGAGAGCCAGCGGCTCCTTCCCTCCTGCCTGGCCTGGGAGGCTGAGGACGCCCCCTGAGGGGGTGCAGATGGCCCCGGGCCCTGATCCTCAGGAGTCGCCCGACCACAGCTCCCAGGGTGGAGCAGCTGGGCCCCTCAGGTGCCCTCCCCGCCGCCACCCACCCACGCTGGGCCTGTCACAGACACGTGCCCGTCCCCACCCATGTCGGAGCCTCCGCCCTCCCCCTCCTCCACAGGAAAGAGGTTTCCAGAGCAGCCCGATATCCACACAGAGAAGGCAAAGCCTCCGCCTTCTGCATTTCACTGGGTGATTCTGTTTCCATGGCAACCGAGCGACAAGGCCCCAGCAGTGAGCTGCTGTCTCGCGAGGGGAACCCGCAAGGCTGCCGTGGGAACGGCCAGCTGGAGGAAGGCTGGCAGGGCCGCAGGGGTATCAGAGAAGGGTCACCGGGACTTGCAGACCAGGGTCCTAAGACTCCCCTGGTGACACTCTCCTGCAGCTGCCCCGCCACACTCTCCTGGGCCCTCCGCCTGCCCTCCCGCTTCTGCCTTGATCCTCTCCCAGCACCTCCCGCCAGGCCGGCCCTGTGCTCTGAGGCACAAGCCTGCCGATGGCGCTGCTCTTGCTGCCCAGGGACAGCCTGGACAGAAAGCCACGAAGCCGTCCAAGACAGGTTTAAACGGGTTTGGGCTGGCTTGCGGAGGTCACTGGCTCCCGCCTGGGGGTCCTGACTCCCTCCCCAGGTACCCTGGGCCGGTCGAGAGGCAGTGTTGGTTGTCAGGACCCGGCATTGGGGTTCGGTAGAGGGATGGAGGTGCTGGAATCCCGTTCTCAGAGGCTGGAGATGCTGCTAAACATCCCCCACTGTACAGAACTGCCCCAAGGAATTATCTGGCCCAAAAGGTCAACGGTGACATCGTTTCAACAGGACACAACTATGCTTCTTTAAATTTAAAAAAAAAAAAAAAAATTATAGGAAATTGGCCATCCATTATGTCAGAAAGGGTCTTTTTAAAATAAAAAGTTGAGGTCCTTTGGAAGATTCCCCACTAGGATAGGAAAGAAATTGTGACATTCTAGTTCCCGGCATGCGGACCTTAAGGTTTAAATCCACAAGGGATTTAAGGGGTTTGAGCCAGGGATCTATAGATTTCTTGGGGTCACAAAACAGAAAGTGTGTGTGGAAAATGTCTGTGCATCTTCAGGCAGGGTTGTTCATAATTCTCAGTAGATTTTCAAAAGGGAAAGTAACTCACAAAAGATGGAAAACCAGTCATCTAGTTGCCACCTGCTCTGACCCATACTCTGCACCCTCTCCTCTCTCCAAGTGTCACCTCCATTTACCCAGGACCCTGGCCACACCTCCCCTCTCCCTGGACCCTGATCCACAGAGACATGAGTCTCAAAGGGAAGATAGCACTGCCCCAACAGGTAGGAATGGACGTGTGGACACCTTCCCTGCCTCAGAACTGGCCTCGGCCCCACCCACAATGCAGCAGACACGTACCTGGTTTACCTTGACTTCATTCGGATTGGTCACTCGGTCCAGGCCATAGTCCAGCACGTTGTTCATTCCTGGCTGAATGGAATAAAAACAAGGAAAGGATCACTACAGGAAGTCCCCCGTTCCTAATTAAGTTAGGGTCTTGACCAAGCTACCAACTGTGAGGCTGAGCTGAGAGGGGCTTGTGGCAAAGTGCAGGGGAGACACGTGGGTGTGTGAAGCCTTCGGGTGGCTAGAGAGCCTCGGGCAGCTCTTCTGCCACCTCAGCACCCCCAGAGCCCAAGGGAGAGGAAGGAAGAACGGATGGGCCAGTGGGTGGGCGGATGGATGGGTCAACAGAAGAAGGGGGGTGTGGGTGGATGGACAGGTGGACAGATGGATGGCATCTCTAGCACCATAGTGGAATGAATGGGTAGATGGATGGATAGGTAACGATCTTTGGTCAATAGGTAACGATCAAGCCCAGTCAGAGTTCGCTGCGATCAATACGCGAACTCCTGACTGCTTCCACACACTACTTTCCGTCTCCGGCAGGGAAGAGCAGTAACGCAGCCCTGCTTTACGAGGCTCCTGGCTTCAGTCGGGCACCTCTGGGTTCTGATCCTAGTTCTGCTGCTTCCCAGCTGTGCCAAAAATCTTGGAACCCACTTCTCTCTGCACTCACTGATCCATCTGAGACAGAGGGGATGCCTCCTACCTGGAAGGTTCTCAGGAGGATTTAACAAGGTGGGATGTGACACTGTCAGTAGAGGGCTACTGTCACTGATCAAGGGACTGTATTCGTTTTAAGATCCTGTATGTAAAGATGTGGCCCAAAGCTGGATCTGCCATCCTTGCCAGCTCCCTTTTCCACCAGGTAACCCAACTACACAGCCTGTCTCACTTGGCCTCTCTCATCTCCTTGAGGTCAGCAATCCAGGTCTTCGCTTCAATGCAGGTTTGGGGCCAGGCACCCACCAAGTACTCAGCACATGTTGTCAACCAAGCTGACTACACTGAAGGAGAGGGTTGGGAAGCAACTGAGCTTTTCCTCCATCAGATTCAGCCTCCTCTGAGATCAAGAACACCCTTAGCTTGGGGTAGGGTTGCCAGGTTAAAACCTAGGATGCCCAGTTAATTTCAAACGAACTGCAAATGATTGAAGTCCCCTTCTTTTTATACTTATTGTATATCTATACCGAAAACAGCAAATAGATCTTCCTAGAAATACGTTTTGATGTAAAATATATTTTATATAAAATTAGGTGCTATTTATCTGAAATTCAAATTTAATCATACACCCTGTGATTAATTGGCTAAATCTGGTGGTCCAGCCTCGCAGGCTACCATGGAGGCAAATGCTGGGCCAACAGCCTAGGCAAGAGAGAGAGAGAGAGGGAGAGAGGGAGAGAGAGAGAGGAAACGGTGGGGAGAAGGGCAGGGAAGGGAACTCTTGCCCTAGCTGTAACCTGGGGACCTCCATCCACAACAATCGTGAGGCCCTTCCTCTGTGCTGGACGCTGTATCCAGCCCTGAGGAGCCGGGGAGTGGACATGAGATCCCTGGTTTGGGGGCATCTGCAGAGGTAGCTCAAGCCACTTCCAGTCCTGGAAGTCACACAGTAATTAATCACCCAAAAAAAAAAAAAAACAAATCGCAGTTGTGACAAGTGGCCCAAAGGGACAATACAGAGGCATAAAGCGGCCCTCACTAGCGGGGAAGGGGAGAGGGGAGTGTGGCCATCAGAACACCTTGAAATGGGTCCTAAGAATCGCCCCCCTCATCTGCTATGAGGGTGCCTCGAGGGCCTGGACGGGGCAGCCAGGAACTGTCAGACCTGCCACCACCTCCGGACTCTCTTACGCCGCCAGCCTATCCAGGTCCAGTCCCCTCAGCTTCCCTCGCCCGTTCCACCAGACATCCAGACGCTTTCCTCTGGCTGTCCTGCCGCCCCAGCTCCTGCCCCTTCTTAGCCTCTCCTGGGCAGCAGCCTCCCTTGTCTCACTTGTTCCTGCGGCGGTCCCACCCAGCACCTTGCTTTCAGACGCCCCCGGGGGCTGCCTTTCTGCCTTTGCTGGTGTGGGAGACGCTGAGCCTCGTTCATTTGCTCGCTCCGTTCACTCAATCGTTCACTCACTCACTCACTCGTTCTTCAGGGAACCGTCTTTGGTCCACCGTGATGGTCACCAGAACTGCTGGTGCAGCTTCTGGGAGAGTCAGTGACAATACGTCAGAGCTGACTCTCAGTATCAAGAAATAAGGGCAACCCATAAGCCCCTGCAGTATGCTGCCTGCAGACAAGGAGGCACACAGATGCCTTCCGCCTGGGTGCGACGTGCACAGAGGTCCCTGGAGATGTGTAAGCCTCCCCCACTTTAACCTGTGAACACCAGGGTTTGCCACCCCAGCTACATCCCTTGGGCATGAACAAAAGAGGCAATTTGCTAAATGCCTGGGGATCAAGTTCAGGGAGGGACTTTTGCATTTGCAGCAACTGCTTCTGAGCATCCGAGTTGATGTGTGCTGCTTGGTGACCCTCCACCATGTCACTCTTGGCCCTTCTCTGGTATTCCTCTCCTTCACTGGTCATCACTCTCCTTCCTAAAGCATTTTGATGCACGGAGAGAAAAGCCAAATTATTAAAATAAACAAAATAAAACAAGGGATGAAACTGGAAAAGGGAGAGAGTTTTAGGTTCAAGGGTTAGAGAAGTCTGCTGCAAGCTCATCTTGCCTTGAACGTCACTCCCACGGAGAGGTGTTCCCTAACCCCGATCTGCTGCAGGGCCCCTGCCTCCCACGAGCTGCCGGGGCGTTCTGTACATTACTCACTCATTTATATAATAGTTTTAGTCTTTGTCTCTCTGCCAGACTGTAATAAGTTCCTCGAGGTCATGGGCCATGTCTCTCCTGGCTCACAATCCAAATATCCCCATCGCCTAGTAAGCATCTGGCATAGGCTGGACGTTCACAAAGGACGTGTTGCTTTTTCAAAGATAAGGACCAGAGTATATGGAGTGTTCCATACTGTTTTTATAGTACAACATGATCTGTCAGATCATGTTTGCAGGTCACTGAAGGGCCTTTGAAAATGTCATGTGAGTGGCTTCATAAAGTTCCATCACCATCATGATGTTGGAAATGCCTCGATTTATTTTGCATTTCCCCTCATGGGGTATTCAACCCAACCTCATTGGGAAATGGAGGGCAGACATCCCCTTTTCTGGCAGGCAAGTGTCTGGGTATGTGGTTGAAACAAGGGCCAGTTCACCTGAGACTCACATAGGTGGCTACTTGATTTAGGGCATACACCACCAGAAAGAAGCCTCTGTCCACAAGCCAGTCCTGAGTGACAGACGAGCCTCAAGACACACGGGTGGCATGGCAAAGATGTCGGGGGAGGCCCTCCAAATGACTGGTTGCAAGAACGTTTTCTCTCTGTGTGCATTTAGAACACTAGCTGCATCGCATCGTGTTCATCTCTATCCTTTGCTCTATCCGAGTGAAAAACAAAAGAGGAACATCATTTTCCTTTACGCGAGGAGGCTGACTCATGGGTGGTGTTTGGGCTCCGAACAGGAATTGGGATCAGACTTAACTACCATCTCCCAGGTCTGATGGTGGCCTCTGCCAACGATGCTATTCCTGATGGAGCATCGACAGACCTTCCTCCCCCTTCCCTTAACTCAATCACCACTTGCTGTGCCTCCTTGGCTCTTGGGTCTCCTCTCTAGAAGAGGGCTACCCACCTGTGTGACAGCAACTAGGAGTTTGAGGTCCTTGAGCGGAGAGAGAAGGGCACAGACAGTAGCAGCCTGTAGGGCTTTGCCATCCCACAGACGTGGATTCACAACCCAGCCCTGAGCAGACTGAACGAAGCCTTGACTTCATCTGAGTAATGGGGTGATGATACTCCCGCTCCACAGCATGGTGGCCAGTTGTGAATGAGAAAACCTGTGACGACAGCTGCATGCGTGTACACAGCAGGTGCTCAATGGCTTTGCTGTCATCTGCCCAGCACCTCACTCCTTCCCTGGCACAGAGGTGGGGCCCAGTGAGGGTTTCACAGATTCATGAACAAGTGGCCGCGTCACACTCTTCAACAGGTGGCTATGGTCAGTCCGCAGAAAGCCTGCTCAACATCCACAGAGCCAGATGCTTAGTCTGCTGTGACTGGCTTTTGTCCCACTGAACTGATGCTCGTTTGGGTCTCCTGGAGACAGTCTTGACAGACTCTAGGCTCCCCGGCTCCCTGGGCTTGTCAGACAGATTGCTCTGCTCTGGACTGAGATGCTCCTCAGACTAAAACTGTCTACTCCACGCAAGCCATTGAGGAGGCGGAGCCGAGGAGGGCAGGCCCGAGGCACTGTGGCCACATCTTTGACGACTCGCCCAGCTTCAGCCAGCGGGCAGCGGCACTGAGGGAGATCAGCTGTGAAGAGCAGCTTTGCACCGGGGTGTTTTAGGACTGCTCCAAGGACCTCAGAGTCACACTCCAAACTCGGTCCGTCGAAGAGAAACCAGGCCGGGTGTGGTGGTGCACACCTGTAATCCCAGCAGCTCGGGAGGCTGAGGCAAGAGGATCACAAGTTCAAAGCCAGCCATACCAATTGAGCAAGGCTGTAAGCAACTTAGTGAAACCCTGTCTCCAAACAAAATCCAAAAAAAAAAAAAATAGGGCTGGGGATGTGGCTCAGTGGTTAAGCACTTCTGGATTCCATCCTTGGTACCAATGATAATAAGAAGAAGGAGGAGGAGGAGGAGGAGGTGGAGGAGGTGGAGGAAGAGGAGGAGGAGAGGAAGAGGAAGAAGGAGGAGGAGGAAGAAGAGGAAAGAAAAGAAGCAGGCAAATGGATGAAATTGGAGAATATCATGCTAAGTGAGATAAGCCAATCTCAAAAATCCAAAGGACGAATGATCTCGCTGATAAGCAGATGAGGACATATAATGGGGGGTGGGAGGGGTTAGCGTTAGGGTTAGGGTTAGGTTTAGGGTTAGGGTTAAGGAGAGGGACAAGAATGGAGGAAGGAAGGACTGTATAGAGGGAAAAGAGGGGTGGGAGGGGTGGGGGGAAGGGAAAAATAACAGAATGAATCAAACAACATTACCCTATGTAAATTTATGATTACACAAATGGTATGCCTTGACTCCACGTACAAACAGAGAAACAACATGTATCCCATTTGTTTACAATAAAAAAAAAGGAAGAGAAGAAGAGGAAGGGGAAGAAGGAAGGGGAAGAAGAAGAGGAGGAGGAGGAGGAGGAAGAAGAAAAGAAGAAGAACAACAAGAACAAGAAACCGGGCACATGTGAACCCCGGAAATTATGCTTCTTGGAGCAGCAGAAACTCAGGCAGTATTCCCATGACCAAGGAGGTTACAAAACACCAAAATACACAAAAATAGCATGTGACATTGTCATGAGAGGCAGAGGGGCATCCAGACCAAGAGGGAGGATCCGCTGTCAGCTGTGCGGGTTCCGAGCCTCTGGCATTCATGAGCTGTGTAGCTAGGGGAAAATTAGCAACCCCCCTGAGCCTCAGCCCGTTTCTCAGTAGGATGGGAAAGAAAACTGCCTTCCACACATGGTGGCAAGGATTAAAGCAGAGAGTGAACGCACACACTTAGCACAGCACCCAGCTCAGTTCAGATCAGGGCTGATGATGACATCAATGACAACGACAACTGTGGTGAGGGTGGTGGTGGAGAAAGAGGGGGAACCGAGGAAGGTAAGTGGGGACAGTCGGCAAGGTAGTAGAAATGGGGGAGGGGTGGGGCGGTTATATAGACGTGCCACATATTTATGTCATATTTATGTTCTTCTGGGTCATGTTGCAAAGAACCACTCAGCTCAGCCACTTGCCTGACGGAGGTTGAGGGCTTACTCCAGGAGAATTGGTGAGAAACTACGTGATCTATTATTCACTTGGTTTCCCATAGACTTTTTGGATGTAGACACAGGGGAGAAGAGGGATCATGGGCAGGTTACATGCACTGCCAGGCTGTCGCTTTGCAAGAAATACAGACATTAGCAATCTTACATCATGGAGTCACTGCATGTACAACAGAAACCATTCTCCACCCTGCAAGGAGCCGGGCTCCCTCCTCCAGGTGCCGCTGGACATGGGGGCACCTTGGCAAGCTAAGGCACATCTGCCATTGCAGTTCCTACAACAATCGCACTCCTAAGCCACCCATGAGGAGGCATGTCCTTGGTGTCTTGGTCTCCAGAACCCTGTGCTCACCCAGTCCCCAGGGGCCTGTGCCAGCCATCTGCAAACTGGTTCCCTAGAGAAGGTCCCCCAAACAAAGCAAAACCAAACCCCTGGGTAAACCCCAGGAATTTAAGTTCAGCAACACAACAGCCAAACCCATACCCCTACAGACAGAGCACCTTAAAGGAAAGAGGTTTTAAATGTAGAAAAAAAAATTTAAGCAAAACATCTAAAATATGATGATGTTGATGTTAAAAAAAAAAAAAAAATCCATAACCTTTGACACCATGCCTGACCCAAGTCACTCTGCAGTTCTAAAACCTCCTGATACCCAGCGGCAGGCCAGGAAACTGACAGGGGAGGAGGGAGAATGTCTGTTCTGAGCTCTTGACTTTCCAGAATCCCTTTCACATTTCCCACCCAGAAGAAGCACCTGAGCTTGACCCAGGAGGGCACGAGGCACCAGAACTAACCCCAGCAGGTGACAGTCAGAGGCTGCTCTTTCTGCCTGGGGGTGAGGCTACCATTTCCCAGTTACAGGAGTTATGGACAGTTTGTTTCTGTGGGTCACTGGAAGTCCCAAGCCAGGAAAGCAAAGTGCTCCAGCCATGACAGACTTAGCACACCCTGACTGCTCCTCTTCTCCCATCTCAGCTGCTGGGGCCTGGATCTAAGGCAGGAGGAGAGGGAGCTGAGACACCCAGGACAGCATTGGCTGTGCAGTTTCCAGTCTCGGAGAATTTTAGATTTCTGCTTTGGGACTTAGGTTCTAAGTTTCTCTTCTCCTATTCCTTCTCCAGGGTATGGTACCCTAAACAAAAAAAGAAAATTCCCCAGCCCTCGCAAGAGACACATTCATTCAAGTCCCTTGCTACCTAACACCCTGCCCCCCCCCCCCGACAGAGGCCATGTCTTCTTCGAGCCGAGTGGCACCTGGAGGCTCACCCAACTCTGAGCAGCTCCTCCTGGTGACCCAATTCCCAACCCACGGTAGGGAGGAGCATGATGAGAGCAGGGAGAGGGTGGGGCCCCTGGCAGGAGACGGGGACCGGTACTCACGGGGCATCGGTGCACCAGCCAGTAGGCCTTCTCCTGGCAATCCAGCGCATACCTGTCTGCCTTGTTCCTTTCCTTTCCAGCCCTGGAAAACCAGAAGCCAAGTTTAAGGCCAGTAATACTTTACATCTTATAGTCCGTGATGTTCCATGTACTTGATGTCCTGGTCTGCTGACCTGATCTGTGCAAATAAGTCACATGTGCCACAATGACAATAAACATAGTAAACACTAATCTCACACTCGGCATTCGAACCACTTTTACACGTATGAACTCATCCGATTCTGGTTGATACTCTCAGTGACTTTTTCTGGCTTCATAATGCAAGGAACTGAAGGAAAGAAGAGTCGAACGGCCAACCAGGACCAGCCCGTCAGCACGTAACCGAAGTGGGACTTGAACCCAGAGTCAGGTCCAGGTCCAGCTCCCCCGACGGCACTGGCCTGGAATCAGAGGGACCTTGTCGCTATAACCAGCCCGAGAATCAAATGGGCTTCACACAAGCATCTGGGCTGCCAGGGACCCCCTGGCGTCTTACAGGGTCCCTGCTTTGGTAAAGAATATGGTCACCATCTGGACAAGCTGGCAGCAACCAATGCCAGGGCTCATGGTGGGGAAAGGCTGGCCTGGCAGAGTCCTGTTTCCTCCCGACTGGTCTGTTCTTTTTGATCACTCAGAAGAACTCAGGCTTTTGCTGAACTCAGCTTGGGATTGGGAAAGGCTAGTCATTTCCCTCTTCTCTCTCAGTCCCCTCCTTTCCCATTGCGGATAGGTAGCCGGCTGGGCTTTCCTCCGTCAGGAGCAAAGGAGCTCTCTTTAGCGCGCCGGGGGCCCTACCCGCTCCCATTTCCGCAGTGAGCTGCGCTCACATCCATTACTGCTTGTTTTCCAGGCGACGTGAGATGACGCATGTGCCCTCTCCACGTCGGAGCCTGCAGATTTATTTCCCTGTGAATTTGCTGTGCGCAACACAATAACATCCAGAGATCCAGATGGGTGAGCAGCGCCATTCCAGCGGGCTGTTTTGCCAACCTCTTCTGGAAATTAATTATAAACAGTGTCTCTCCCACTTCCCCTTGACAACCTAACTAGATTTTCTACCAGGTTAACTAGCTCGTGTCCTTGGGAGGATGGCCCCAAACAGCCTGCGGCACTGTGGGGTTTCCGTGATGCTGGACGGCTCTAGAAACAGTCAGTCTCTGACTTACACTCTGGCTTTGCTCATCTGCTTTTCTGTGATTGATATTAATGGAAGAGCGTGGAGATAGATGGAGTCCAAGGGAGGCAGCAAACTAGGAATGATTTCAGTTGGTCACATTAGGATTTTTCTTTAGCAACAGCATTTTGCCTCATTGTTCATTCGCTCGTGTATGTATTTGTTGATCTTCCACCATGTACCCAGCTCTGGGAGAATGCTGTTGAGCCAGACAAAGTCTCAGCTTTTGAGTAGCTTTTGGTCTAAAGATTACACAAAGGGTAAAGAAATAGAAACAGGGTTGCAAACTACATGATATACTACAAGGAAACATTTGGGTAATACAGTGTAGAATCAGGGTGGTCTCTGTGGTGATTTTTAAATATGTGTACAATTTTTGATACTCCTTTCAAAGACAAAAGCATCTAAGTCCCTTTCCCATGAAGCCAGGTGGGTTTTGCAATGTCTCTGACCAACGTAGTGTGTCAGGCAGGCATGGTGCTGTATAATATCTGAGGCTGGACCACAAAAGATGGGACTCCTCACTGGACTGTAAGCTCTGGAAGCTTCCACCACCTGTAAGCAATCCACTGCCCCAACACTGCCATGCTGTGAGTAGCTCAGATGACCACACAGAGACCAGAGGCTACGGAATGAGAGCAGGGAACGACAGCTAGACCCCAATTCTGGCCATTTGACCAAAGAGGAACCACCCAGTAATGTCCTTCCTGAATTCCTGACCTATGGGAATCACAAAGACAATAAAATAAATGTTGCTGTTTTGAGCTGCTTGGTTTAGCATGAGCTGAGTAACAGCTAATCAGAAAAACCTCTTTGAGGAAGAAACATTTGAAGTGAGAGTTCTCTGGCAGCTTAAGGGAAAGGTCAAATGACATGATCCCATCTGGGTTTCAAGAATGAGAACAAGGCTGGGAGTGTAGCTCAGTGGACAGAACACTTGCCTAGAGTGTGTGAGGCCCAGGTTGCTTCTCCAGCACCAAAAAAGGTGCTGGGGGGAGGGGTGGATCCAAGAGACCAAGAGTTGGGAGACTATGGCCCGTGGTCCAGCTGATGGTGAGTTTTGTTCTACTGGGGTAGGGGCAGTGGAGGCAGACCGGAGTCATATTCGGCTCAAGGAATTCTTCTAGAGGAGGCAACTGGACAGAAAAGTGGACATTAGGCATTGTCTGGAAGGAGAGGCGTGGATGAAGGTTCCTCATACAGAAATGGGTAACATGAGAGGAAGCAGTTTGGCAAGTGAGAGGAAGACACATTCAGGTACAGAAGACTTGGTTTTGAGGAAGGGCAAGAATGAATTCTTGAGTAGCAGCTGGATGCTGGGTCTGGAACTCAGAAGAGGGAGCTTGGCTTACATCACAAAATGACAACCTCACGTGCCAACCTACACGGACCACACAGTTCTAAGGTGAGACCCTAAATCTGAAGTCAGAAGCAGACCTGGAGTTAAGCCACGGAGGAGTGTGGGGAAGCCAGCCTCCGGGAAGAGGAGCCTCCCTCCACGGTACCTAGAAATGAAGGATGCAGGGCATGATGAATGATGGAATCTGGGTGTGCAGAGCTTTATCCAGGGCCTGCAGGGTGGCTGGAGGTGCTACTGAGAATAACCCCAAGCCACGAGGGCACCTCCAGCTCCCTGGAAGGCTTTCCTCGGGGCTGGTGGTCCTCGGGGCAGCTGGGACCGTCTTGCTCAAAGCTGAGAGGTGCAGGAAGGTATGAAGGAGCTGGAGGGACGGAAGCCACTCGGAGGGCAGAGCTGGTGCACTGGATGGAATTAAGTCCTACTAGCTCAGATTCTACCACTGCATGACCTCCCCAAGAGCCTTAGCCAGCTCCTCATAACCTCTGTAAGCTCAGTTTCCCCACCTGTAGGGGTGAGGGGGAACAATTAATATCCTGTGCCTTCCCCCACGCCAGCATAAGATGAGGCAACAACCAAGACCTCACCAAAGTCTTGTAAACAAATATTAGTGGTGACAGATTGGAAAGCTGTTCCTATGTTGCTTTATCTCAAATGCACCCAGGTTGAGACATGTTTGTGTCTAAATAGTGACAGCTCTCTGGTGAAGACCCCCTGGGGCCAATGAAGCCATTCTACCATAAGGCTGCGTACTTTTCCCTGGATCAGCTCTCTCGTGACAATGCTAATCGTCAATCCAATTCCTAGGCTTCATCATAAAACCACTCATGCACTGTGCCCAGCATTTCCACCTGGCTGTCCCTGACAAGGCAGAGCCCCCCAGGGAACTTTCAGTTCTGATTCTTAGGTGGACAAGAGGCACATGGGAGCCCGTACCAGGGCTGCCATTTAACAATGCTCATCGCTGTTCCGAGGCCTGGGCTGCTGCGTGGAATTCAGCTCTGCACCCTGCAGCCAACCACGCTCCAGCAAATCCAGGCCTTCGAGAGGCCCAGGGATGGTTCTAGCATGCAAACCTGATTATGTCCCATCTCCTGCTTAAAGTCCCCCTCCAGCGCCCGGTGGCCCTCAGTGCAAAGCCTGCTCACCACCCGCTCCTGCTAACATCTCCAGTGTCTCGCCAACCTGCGCCTTCTCCACGCCTTACCCTCTGCTCCAGCCACAGGAACTGCCTCCGGCCTCCAGTTCTGTCTTCCTCCCACCCCACCTGTGCTCTCCGGTCACCATCGTCATCCTCCGCCTGGACACAGTGTGTATGCAGCTACGGGGTGGAACGCCATTTCTGCAGCTCTGCAAACTCCCACCTGTGGCCTTCATGGGGACAGCAGCTTCACGGCCTCCCATCTGCCAGACCCACCAGGCTGCTACCTTTTATTCCCTATGCTTAGCCCAGTGTTCGGCACTTAAATGCCCAATAGAGGTTTATTTTCATGAAAGGAAACAAAGAAGGGAGGAGGGCAGAGAGATGCCCGGAGGTCAGATGCGAACTTCCTCTCACCTGTACTGTTCTTTGGCCTGCATAATGACAAAGTCCCACTTGTAGTTGATTTTTTTGTTCAAGAAATTGTAATTTTCCTAGAGAAGGAAAAGAAAATGAGAACAGTGAGCCCGTGCAGCAGGGCAAACATCCCCAAACCAAGGAGGACAGCACTCGGGCTCCCTGGGACCACAGGCCAGCCGTCAGGCTCATTCCAGGGGATTCGCAAAAGCTTCCACAACAGGCCTTGCTGTTCTCAGTTGGGTTGGGTTTTGTTTAAACTAAACATGACCCAAGAATGAATCAGACATTATTACCCTGTGTACATATATAACTATACGATTCTGCACCACGTACAAGCAGAATGAGAAATTATGCTCCATTATATACGATGTATCAAAGTGCATTCTACTCTCATGTATAAATAACTAAAACAAATAAAAAATTTTTAAAAATAAATGTGACCCAAATCTGTTAGAAAGAAACCTGGGGAAGGGGAAGAATATGGAGACTCAATATTTCACAATGGAATATCAAAAAAATCCATAAAGATAAGCCCTAGCATTGATATGATGTTGACCATTTTAAATATATATATGTTAAATATATATACTTATATTTATATTTAAATATATATTTTTAAATATATATATATAATTTCTAAAGAATTATAACAGGAAGATGGTTGCCCTATGCCAGAAGTGCTAGCCTTTTAAAGACTAGGGTGTGTTCTGGGGGAAATCTGGCTCACCCAACCTAAAAGAAAAGTCTATACTACTGTTTTCACATCATAAACTCGGATCCAAATGTTCTAATCAAGGGCTGTCCATTATATATAATTAATTAAGTCATATTGTCTCAGGATAAGCAAAATGAAGGGGGTAGTCCCCACGTGCCCAGTGGCCACTCAGTCAAGGGCCTGAATTATAGCAGAAGAAACTGAAGCTCCATATGGAAAGACTTCACTTCATTGAGCTGCTTCTAAACAAATAAATGGATGGATGAATCGAATGAATGAGTGGGAGGGTGGGAGGGTGAATGGTGGGTGTATAGGTAGATAAATGGATGGGTGAGTAGATGGATGGGTGGATGGATGGTGGGATGGGTGGATGAAAGAATGAGTGGATGGATGAATGAATGGATGGATGGGGAGAGGGGGGATGGATGAATGGATGGGTGGGGAATGGAGGTGGTGGATGAATGAAGGGTATGAATAAATAGATGAATGGATGGGTGAGTATATAGGTGGGTGGATGGGTGGTGGGATGGGTGGATGAATGGATGGGTGGGTAGAAAGATGATTGGATGGGCAGGCAAGTAGATGGGTGGATGGATGGATGGATGGATGGATGGATGGATGGATGGATGGATGAATGGATGGATCATGAGGGTACAGATGGACGTACTAATGTGAGGAAGAGGAGAAAAAAAGCTTAGGGCTATATTCCACTCGATTATAATGAGCTCTACTTGAGTAGAGTTCTACATTTCTGTACCTTTTCATATTCTTCTAAAATTCCTTTCTTCTTGATATTTCTCTTGGCTAGATAGATGGCTAGAAAAGAAAACAATGACATTTTCCGTCACCATCATATTTCAAAACTCCCTTGGCAGCCTCCTCTGCGTGAGGCTGCGGTGTTCAGAGTGCTGGAGAAGACATTCAGCCGACCCAGTCCCTGCCCCCGGGGACACTCCCAGTACAGATGTGAGCTCACTGAAAGTCGTGATGACAACAGACAAATGTCACAGAATGCTGCAAGTAAATAAGCAGCGTGTCAAGGACACCCCAAGGCAAAGATGGGGGTGAAGTGTTTACCATAATCTGTGTCTTCAGCCGGCCACTGCTGCGTGGGCCAGAAATACGGCGTCTACCGGAAAAAAAAAAAAAAAAGAAGAAGCAGGGAAACCACACTTCACCACTGGGTCCAAACAAAACCACCTTATCCCCCTAAACCTAACCCTAACCCTCCGCCACTTCTACATTCCTGACTGTGAGGACATGAGGCCAACCAAGTATCTTTTCAAATAAGTTCAGTCCCATGAACACCCAAAGTCAAGGCCAAATCTCACCTGAAATCTGTAAAGACTGCTGTCAGGCTTGAGAATGAGATTCTTGGGGTCTTGCAGAGGGTAAATGTAGCCATACTTGACAATGAAGTTCCCCAAGTTCTGTGCCTCTGGAGAGAAGCAGTTCAGATGCAATGTCACAAGCAGGGCTTAAAGGCAGAGCTCATTGTCCCCACCCCCTCACAGCACCCCAAATTCCAGGAGAGAGCCCTGTCCTCACAGAGCTGCATCTGAGGAGTGGGACAGTGGTTCCTGAACTTGACTCTGGACAAGCAACAGCTGGGGAACATGCCAAGAGGATCCCCCAGGTCCTGTCCGCAGGACAACTCAGGAAGTCTGGATGGGAAGAACTGAACCTGGGTGTTAAGAGGTACCAGGTGGCCTGCTGCAGGGGACTTGGGGGCGATGGTTGGGCCCTGGAGAAGCATCTCCAGGTTCCTTGGATCTAGAAAAGGCCACGTGAGTGGTTACAAATGTCTCTGCTTGACCAACAGACACTTCCTCAATCAAAGAGAAGAGGGGGAGGGGAGCACATTCACGGTCAAGAGCAACTCACCAGCATCCCAGGTCCGATCCTTCCACTCCTACCCGCCTCACTTCAATTCCCACCCCACTTCAGTTGTTTTGGAGGCAAAAGTTTGTTTCTGGGTTGACATCAATCAAAGGAACGCTTTCCTGACTCTTTCTCAGAAACACCAATGGAAGCAGGTAGCTTTTTGTCCTCCAGAGGGGAATGTATCCCTCCAGCCTCCAGGACCCCCTGCCCAGGGCCCCAACCTTCAAGACTTGGGATGACTTCCTCTCCAGCCCTCACCCTGCAAGTCCCACTCCCTCCCACATACCAGACCCTGAGTTTTCATTCCTTCTTTTATCAACAGCCTTTTTTCCAGGGCGAAATCTGGTCCCCAGATTCTTTCAGCTCCAATCCACCCTTCGAGTTACTCCCCAAAATCCCAGCTTGAGTATACTTATCAGATACACTGCCAGGCTCAAAAGCTGCCCGTGGCTTCCTCTCCCTTATCTCCAGGTAACTCGGAATCTGCAAACTTGCTAAGTGAACTCCCACCCTGTCAGCACCCTCCAGAGCAAGCTGATGTCACCACTCCCGAGTGCCCCTCAACACCCCTCCATTTCCTGGTCGTTCCATTCCTCCACCATTGTTCCTGCTAGGCTCCCCTTCCAGGAAGACACTCTTAGCTCTCCTCCAATTCATTAGCATCACTTCTTTCCAGATCAGGGTCATGAAGCACCGGCTCTGGGAAGCGTTTCTAGATCTTCCCAGCTTCCCACTATTTACATATCTTGTATGTAAGAACTATTTTGTCCCTAAACTATCATGCTTTTGCTTCTGGTTATTTTATGCATGGAAGTGATGTCTCTCCAATTTCACAAGGGATTGAACCCACAGGTGCTTACCCACTGAGCCACATCCCTGGCCCTTTTCATTTTTTATTGTGAGACAGGGTCTCTCTAAGTTGCTGAGGGCCTCACTAAATTGCTGAGGTTGACTCTGAACTTGAGATCGTCCTGTCTCAGCCTCCCAAGCTGCTGGGATTACAGGCGTGTGCTACCATGTCCAGCTAAGGTGTATGTTTCTTAGAGACGGGCAAAGCCTCCATTTCATTTCCCCTGGGGTGCAGCGGGCACGCAGTCTGCCACAACTGAGTGCAAGACGAACCCTCACCCAGGCTGGAGATCCAGAGGCGCTGGATGATCCACTGTAGAACATCACCTCCTGCAAAGCAGAGAAGTATCCGATCATTGTCACAGCCTCCTGACCCATCCTTGGAAGGCCATGGCCTCTTCTGTGAGGTTGCCTGACCAGTCCCTCCTGGCTCAGCTGTGATGGTCCCCCACCCCACTTGCATGTCCAGTCCAACTCTGAAGCCTGCAGTCCAGGGCTATCATGATCCAACTGCTGCAGATCTGCAGCCTCACCTGCCCTTCGCACACTCACGGTTAACCTCTGTCGTTGTACTTATCTTTTACCTTACAAAAACCTGGGCACAGCCCTCCACTCTTCAATCAGACAGCAAACAGACTGAGACTGAATGCTGGAAAAGCAAAATGGACCCCAGCCAGCTGTTGGAGGGGCCCTGGATGGAGCTTGGACACAAGGAAGTAAAACAGAACCAAAGATGGGAAGAGAAGGGGGACCAAAGTCACAGCTGGCTCTCCCACCCCACAAGGCGGAGGAGGCAGAAAACTCTAAATTTCCACCCAACCTTTGGGTTATCAGGGAAGTGCTTTATCAGGGTGGGAGAGGGGAACCTATCTCAGCGACAGGTCGCTGGTTGATTTGTGTCTTTGGTCCACGGTAAGAGGCCTCCATTTGTACTCTTGCTGCAGACCCTAGGGGCTGGCCTGGGAAAAACGCATCGCGAGAACTCGCAAGAGGAAGGGGAAGAGGCTGGCAAGGGCGAGAGGAGCCAGGAGGGGACGTGCCCCCAAGGACTCAGACTTATCTAAGGACGAGGCAGGCCGGGTTCCACCCTGGGGACCCACGGAAGCTCTGAGCCTGGTCCTCAGTGTGGGCGCTCTGGCCCCACAAACTGAGAATGCTCCTCGTGGGGAAGGGTGCTCACTCCGAGGTCCTCTCTCAAACACCAAAGGCCACGTTTTCTGACCGACTCCTTTGCTTTCCAAAGGCCACGCAGGGTCCCCGCCTGCGTGGGAACCAGCACAAAACACACCAAAGAAGAGGGCCAGAGCTGGAGACCCCACTGCTTATCTCCTTGTGGCTGGACAGTCATAAGTGACGCCCCTCTCCTCCGAGGCAGGGGAGAGACATTTCTGGAGCCCTCCAGGGAGGCCCGTGTGGTCCACTCACTTACTCCCTGGGCTCATCTCCAGATAACACTGCCTCACTGTGGCTGGGTGCACACAACCTATATCTCTTCCCTTTACGTCGTCCCCAACCTGGGTCACCAAGGTCCAGCCATTTTCTCGATCAGTGCCCACAAACTGCCACTACAGCCTTCAGTACTTCCTCTGCTGTGACTCTGAGCTTTGATTCATCCCGGTTGGCTGTTCACTAGCAAAAAATCTTCATCTAAAATCCTACTTAAAATCCTAGGCCTGGACATGTCGCTGTTCCCCCGAAGCCTCTGTTTTAAGGCTACACGGTGATGTGCAGCCAGAGAGGCAGACAGGGCCGACATCTGGCTGATCAGCTCTCTCCACCAAGAAGCCTAGACTTCTCATCCTCTTCATTGCTTCCCAAAATAGACCCAATGAGATTATGGCACCACCAGCCTCCGACTAAGCAGTCTGTTCTGATAGCACGCTGCTAGCGCCTTTGCTCCAGGAAGCCCTGGGTCAGCTCTACCCAGGAAGCTGGATGGCCATTTGCTGCCATTGGCACTACTATACAGCAGGACTAGGACTCCTTCCTGCGTTCTATTTCCACAGTGTTGGAATTTATCCCACAGGAGGAACATGGGAAAACATGACGGGGTGGGTGACTGCCTTACACAATTCAGGAAACCAAGCGCACCCATGTGTAAGGAAGGGAAGACCTACTGACACCTACCGTGGATAAAAGGCACTTTGGAGTCCAAGAGCCAGACTCGAATCCAAGTTTACTCATGAACAAACTTAGTGACGTAGGGACCAGTTACTGAAATGTTTTGTGTCTCCGTGGTCCCATGCAGAAGGGAACTTTGTTGCAAGTGCTAACAGACACAGCGCAGGAAAGTGCCAGAGCTGGGTCCACCCACCAAGTATCCGCCACTTGCTGGGCCCTCGCACAGCACTGTCTCATTTCATTCTCAGACAAGGTTGGTTATTACTGCTTTTGAATAAGATAACAAACTAGGGCTACAGGGCTAGCAGGGCACTTGAAGGATCTGACCTCTGGCGGCCTGACTCTGTGTCAGGGTCCTTTGCAAAAGCTCTGTGATGGGCTGACAGATCTGGCTCCATGAGAATGTTATAGGGAAATGACTGAACAGACTCCATTTTGCTCTGAGACTCCATGTTATGTAGGAAATAAGCTTCTCCCATGGGAACACCCCACCTCTGTCCCCATCATCAGTTACTTAGTGTGACATGTTTAGCAATACAAAATGACAATTATTTTGAAAAGAAAAATTGCTCTCTTTTGATTCCTATTGCTCCTAAACAATGTACCATGTGAACGGTGGTTGTGTGGATGTTAGTGACCATTCTTTAGTTTGTACCTAGGTAAGGGTCATTTTGACCCACTTTCCCCTTCTGTCGATGATCTCAGGATGTTAGTTTGTAATTTCGAATCATGGCAACAGACACTTATGATTGATGTGATTTTTGGTATAAGAACCCCTACAACCTTGTGGTCAGGGCTGTTCTCCCAATAGCCATTTTTGGGGGCATTGTGTGAGACAGCCGGCCAGCTTAATAAAGACTCTCAAATTTGGACTTCTCAGTGGTGATCAGTCTGTTCTTAAGTTATGCCCCATAACAGCTGGACCAGGATTGATGGACACATCGATAAAGCTTTCTTAACCATGGCCTTGCCAAGCACTGAGAGTACCCAGATGAGCAAGACAAGATGCCTCTCCTTGAAGTCCCTCACCCCCAGTTCAAAATTAATACATTCAAGCCAGATATTGTTCACGACAACCAGAAGCAGGGCGGGGCTCGGGTCAGGGATGCCTTTAAGAACAACAGCCACTGCTGCCCCTTTAATGATGGGGAAGAGCGGAGATGCCCTGGAAAGCATGCCCATTGGTCTCTGCTCTTTGGATGCCCAGAGCTGCTCTGGTCCCCACTTTCCCACGTATTTCCTCTTCTCCCCGAGCTGCCCTGGGGTGTTCCAATCACTTCCCCTTTCCCCCCAACAAGCCAGGTTTCCATCTTCTGTTGCTTGCACCCAAGAAAACCTGAATGACACAGGCTGGCGGGGCACCCCTCTTCCAAGCCATCAGAAAGGAGAGACGAGGCTGGGCACTTGAGCGAAACATGCACAACCAGGTGACAGGTGGAGCCAGGGCTCACAATGAGCACGGCAGGGTGGCAAGTCCCGGGTTTGTGCTTCCTGGGACATCAAGCCTTAGTGTGACACCTACTCATCTCTGCAAAGCCAAGGTCATCAAGCACAGGGAACAGAGTAGCTGAAAGGCACTATTCTATTGATCCAGGCCTCCCTCCTGCCCAGATCCTCCAATACAATATCCTGCAACACTCTGCAGGCCCTGGAACTCACATACAGAGGGGACAGCGGCTCCATCCTCGTGGGACACTTCAGAAGGTCCGAATATGAATTAGAAGGTAGGGAAGGATGAGCAAGACAGAAGTCATTGTTTTTTTCTGCCAAATGGCACTTTTTTGTTCCTGCTGATTTCATTAAAATAAAATCAACAGCAAGCAAACACAAAACTGACGTGAAGCTTTCTGCAATGACCTCCTGGGAGCAATGGCTTCACGTGACCCACGGAGTCCTTTCCCCTTTCTTCTTTAACCCTTCTGGAGAGGAAAACTGTAGTCTAGGAATCAGAAAACTTATTCTGTAAAGGGCAAGACAGTAAATACCTCAGCTCTGTGGGTCATCATATGGTCTCTGCATAGCTGTGTACTTTAACTCTGTCACTGTGGTGTAAAAGTGGTTGTAGACAAGGTGGAGGTGAATGAACATGATGTGTTCCGATAAAACTTTATTTACACATACAGCTGAGGGCCACAGTTAGCCTGCGTGACTGAGTCTGCCAACCCCTGGTGGGGTTTGTTCCAGGCCAAGATTAGGTCATGAATTATATCACCTGTCATGGCATGAGGGACACTGGGGACCAGGACCCTTTGGTTCTGCGTTTTGACCCCCGTCTCTGGGTTCTGCATGTCCTTCACAAGAGCTTCAATCTGCAAGACAGAATAGAGAAGTCATTTCAGAAGCTTCTCGTGGCATCGAGTAGGATCCAAAGACACAAAGGAGGACCTGAGGCTTCCAATCTGGCCCAGGAGCCTGGAGGGCACGGAGCAGCTTTAACGCACAGGGCACGGAGCAGCTTTAACGCACAGGGCACGGAGCAGCTTTAACGCACAGGGCACGGTTCAGCTTTAACGCACAGGGCACGGAGCAGCTTTAACGCACAGGGCACGGAGCAGCTTTAACGCAGACACCCACAGGTGCAGACACCTTCCCGGCTGGAGGCCCGGAGCTTTGCTCTGACTTGGAGCTTCTGGGAGGCTTTGAGGAACAGATGGGCCTTCACACAAAAGGCTTTTGCTGGAGAGAAAGTGAGAGCATGGAGGACAGGAGTGTCCCATGAGCGAGAGGGACAGGGAACAGGGTAGGACAGATCACAGCGGGACTCACATGCCACTCATGTGGGGGTGTTATCCAAGCAGCCATTGCCAGAGAGCGTTCTGGAAATGTGACCATGATAGAGGGAAGAACATTGAGATGCGAAGACACTTCCTAAGGTGGACAAAAGTGGGTGATCCATTCGAATTACTGCGACAGTCCAGGCATAAAATAATAGGCTTCCACCCTGCCACCTGCCACTTGGTCTCTTCTCAGAAGAGCAGCCAGGTGAGCCTTCCAATTCAATCAGGGTAATCCATGGACCTCTCTGCTTGGCCATTTCAATGCCATGGCCATTTCTCTTGGAGTGAATGACAAGGTTGCCCTGCTGTCTACGTGGTTGGGATCTCCTTTCCTCTCTGACTCTTGTCCTACCATTCCCCAGGGGCTCGCTCCACACTGGTCACCTTACTGTTCCCAACAATGTCAAGCATGCTCCCAGGCTGCCACAGGGCCTTTGTTCTGACTGTTATTCCCGCTGCCTGAGCCAGCCTTCCCAAAAGATCTACTCAGCTCACTCTTTTGCCTCCTTCTCCTCTGATGTCCCCAGGAGGTCCACCCTGACCATCCCACTCAGAGCTGCAACCCTGAGTTCCACGGTTGGCTCTCTTGATCCCCTACTTGCTCCTCAAGAGCTCACCATCTAACTTGCAAAGTGACTTGCTTATTTATTAAATCATTTATTGTGCCTATCCCTTGCTCTTGGAAAGTGAGTTCCTTAAGCACCTGTCCTTAGTCTGCTGTCGCTTGCCACTGTATTCCAAGTGCCTGGAAGAGTGCCTGGCACAGAGGGCACTCGATAAACAGCCGAGGCATGAATTAATAAGTCAGTGAAAGCAGCAGCCGAGAAGGTGGAAGGAGGCAGGACTCTCAGAACCCTCGTGAGTGAGCATTAGCTGCATTTGTGAGCGATCGAGTCATTCAGTGAAAGTGGCAGAGAACAATGACAAGGTCATGACTTAAAGGACAGGAGTGGCCAGTCAGCAAAATGGAAAATGCAGAAGGACTGGGGGTGGCTTGGTGGTAGAGCACTTGGCTAGCAGGAGCGAGGCCCTGGTTCTACTCCAGCAAGGCCAAACAAGGAAGGGCAGGGGTAAGGAGGAAAAGGAACACCTTCTAGAAGCACATGCTTTGGCTTTGGTGTGTGAGTTGTGAAGGGCCCCTGAGATACCACAGTGTCTGGCAGGGGACTGGAAGTGGTTGCCCCAAGCTGGGAAGGACCAGGGTCAGAGCCAGGAATTACAGGGTCATAAACATTCAGGAGAGGGTTGGAGCCCAAGAAAATCAGTAACTTCTTCCAACCAAGACATCGGTCACTTCAGGAAGACGGTCAGAAGGACAGCTCTGATGGTCTTCAGTGTCATTTAAAATTTTTTTACTATCAAAAAAGATCTTCCACTTGAAAAGATTAAATGGAAATAAAATCAACTGGAGGATATTTTAAAGGAAACTGGACACTCCACACTATTCAAGAGAGAGAACCTAGGTGTTTCTCTTGTACTTTGTAACCAAGGTTGACAAAGCCTTGCTCGCAGAGGTTACAGATGTGACATTCCTCGGGGAGTCCCCATGAATGCGAACATGTCCACACCCCCTGCCCCAGATGAGCTTGGCAATGGTCCCTAGTTCTTCAACACCCAGGCACAGCCATGGCTGACTCTGAGAAACCAAAGGTAAGCAGGTCTGATCCCCAAGCCCAAGGGCACATGGCCCAGGACAGTCATCCTCCCTACCCACAGAGGACACGTTCCACAGGGATGCCCGACACCGCAGGTGGTACCAGATCCCATGTACACTATGGTTTTTCCTATACCTACCCACCTGTGATTAAGTTTAATATATGAATTAGGTGCAGCAAGAGATTAATTATATCTAATGATAAAACAGAACAACTGTAACAATCCACTAATAGCTATGTGAGTGCTCTCGTTCTTTCTCTTTTCTCTCATAATAGGAATTTTCCATTAGTTCTTTCAGACCAAGGTTGATTGTGCATATCAAATGGAATGAAGTGAAATCTCAGAAGTTCAATCCCGCTACTGGGAAAACAACCAATAAAGCGAAACCACGGATAAGGAGGCCTACAGCACCAGGAAGACAGGGCAGCTCAGGAAACGCGGTTATGAAGGTGAGGCCACGGAATCAGCAGCACCCGCAGCAGGGGGCAGGGCAGCGCTCCCCAGGCGAATCCTCCGGAGATGAGCAGGAAGCGGGGCAGGAGGGTGGGTGGGGGTCCCAGCAGGCACAGAGGCTCAGAACCGGAGCCAGCAAGTGGGATCAAGGAACTGCCTGCCTGCCCTGAGCCCAGAGCTCTCTTGCGCCTGGGCACCAGCACAGCTGGACATAACCGCAGGGAGGGCTGCGCCTCGGACCAGCCTGTCCACATCCTGGCCATTACCCGAGGTAGAACAGCTCCCCATGGACCTGCTTCCCCTCAATTTAACTGATTTGGTTATGGAGTCGTTATTCTCCTGTCATTTAATAAAAGAGCACCCCAACACCACACGGCCCATTACAAGGAATGAGGGCCTATTATTGCTCCAAGGTGCTTGCAATCCAGAGAGAAGGAACCCCAGGGTCCTGCACCCCCGGGGGAGTTTCTTCACTTAACTGAAGGATTGGGACAACACAGTGACCCCTCTGAATCTCCTTCCTCCACCATAAAAATACATATAATACATATCCCACTTGTGGATACGATTTTATAATCCCTTAGAATCTGATTAACTACATAAGAACATTTCATAAGGAGAAATATATATTATATATGCATAAAGATAGGTTGACTATCTCTTATCCAAATGCTTGGGACCAGAAGCGTTTGGGATTTCAGATCTCTTTTTTTTTTTTAATTTCGGAATGTTGGCACAAACATGCCATTTCTTAGGGATGAGACCCAGGTAAACACACACATGAAATTCACTTAGGTTTCATTTATGCCTAATACACAAAGCTGTATATACGGGGCACATATACACCGTATCCAAATACCTGAAGGTGATTTTATATGGTATTTTAATAATTTTGTGCATGAAACAAGTTTCAGTGTGGACTTTTCCTCTTGCGGCATCATGCTGGTGCTCAAAATATTTCTGAATCTGAAGCATTCAGGGTTTCTGATTTTTGTGTTAAAGATGCTCAACCAGTGTAAGCATAAAGATAGATACTTCATAAGGAGACACATATGTCAGTGTTACGATCGTTACAGTAGCAGACCCAGCACAGAGGCAGATGTCTGTAATCCCAGCTACCCAGGAGGCTGAGGAGGAAGGACTTCCTGTTTGAGGCCAGCCTGGGCAACTTAGCAAGATCCCATCGCAAAGCAAAACGTGAGTAGCATTCATATGATGAATGCATTTTTGGAACTTCCCTGTGCAGCTGTGTCCAGATGACCAGGAATAAAAATCCTGCTCTGCTACTCAAACAAAAACAGGTACTTGAGCATGTACACAGTGCCCCGCACTGTGGGGGACAGAGCAAGGTGAAAGGCACACTCACAGTCCTCAGAGAGCTGCAGACAGGTATGTGAAGATCCAGAGAGCAAGCATGGTGGCAAACCTGCAGCCTCAGCACTCAGGAGGCTGTGGTGGAAGACCACTTAAGCCCAGAAGTTTGAGACCAGCCTGAGCAACATAAGGAGACCCTGTCTCGAAAACAAATAGAGTTAACTAATATAAAATCATGTAGAACCACAAGAGGAGGAAGTTAAACTCCATGAATAATACATATTATGTATACATATATGTATGTATGTATATCTAAAAAAGAGCAAATAAAAAATAAAAAGGGCTGGAGATGTCACCCAGAGGTAAAATGCCCCTGAGTTGAATCCTCAGTGCTGCAAATAAATAAATAAAATGCCTTTAAAGGTGGGGGAGGGATCTGGACGCAGAGAGAGCTCAGTTCAAATCTCTGCCCAGGTTTAGAGCTAGAGGCCTGAGGTGAATTCCACTAAGACCCATTCAGGTCGAAGGGAGATTAAGATAGCACCTACAATATCATGGGGATGTTGTGAAGATTAAATGAAATGAAGTACTTAAAGCATGTAGGACCAAGCTGTGCCTGAAATAAGTATTTATGAGATTTCGAGTACAGAGTAAAATATATGCCAAGAAATAAGAAGGCACCGATGGGCATAATAGCCAGGAGAGGAGGATGGTCCCATAACCCCAGAAGAGCATGTGGAGGTGAAAAGCTGGACAGCCGGGCTGCCCTCCAAGGGAGGGGTGGTGTGCAGAGACCTGAGCTTCCAGGCAGGCAGGTGAAGAGACGGGTCTGGGAACCCCTGTCCACCGTGGGTGGGAGGGAGGGTACGCCACCACTGTGGGAAGCGGTTGGATGCACCTCCAAGACAACAGAAAGATCCAACAGTCCTGCCTCTGGGCTTAGATCCCAAAGAGCTGAAATCAGGACCAGAAGAAGGGTCTGCCCACCCCCACCCCCGGGTTCACTGCGACATTGTTCACAAACCACCTAAGTGTCCGCAGACAAAGGGACAAAGACAACGTGGACAGATAGAGACACATAAGAAGAACATTCCGCCATACACACTATGCGTGAACCGCGAGGTCGTCCTAGTAGGTGAAATGAGACAGACCCAGAGGGACAAAGGCCTCCTGGTTCCACTTTATGACGTTTCTTAAACAGGCAAATTCCCAGAATGGTGGTTGCCAGGGGCTGGTGGGCGAAGGAGTGACAACTTGCTAATCAATGAATATAAAAATTTCAGTCACGACAAATAAGTTCTGGAAATCTGCTGTACAATATAATACTTGTACTTAATCATACTGTACTGTACATTTAAAATTTCTTCGAAGGGTAGTTCTCGTGCTAAGTGGCCTTACCACAATAAAATGAAATTGAAATTAAAATTTAAAAGGAGAGACTGACCCAGCTGGATTGAAGGTAAAGGTCATCCCAGGAAGCCCTGAATTGCAATCGTTCTCCCTGTGCAGCCTACTCCCGTACCTAGAAGGCTTCCACCTTTCCAGGAACATGGGACAAGGTCCCAAATCAAGGCTGAAGGGTAGCATGTACTAGTTCAGCCTTCAATGCAAAACCAGCATTTGCGTTTGAGCCATAATCTCAAGGAAATGGGCTGAGATCAGGTGCACAGTTAAGACAGTTCCCAGGCACACCGTCAGTGACTCAGCCAGCCCAGCAAGACCCAGGCAGCATCAGGTTCTCCCTGAGCAAGACTGACTGCAGGCTTCATCTGCACAGACACCTTCCTGGCTCATGGAATTGTCTGGAACAGAGGATGTTTGTTTCAGATCCGCTGGAAGTTACAGCCGTTAGCCTTCTGCAAGGTCAGAGCTTGGCACAGTCCCAAGCCATGGGTCTGCCTTGCGGGGTAGCAGCAGACAGAGAGGCAAAGAGACAGGCGGGTCTGCCGAGCAGTTGGAAGGCTGCTGCTCCTGGGGATGGACAGCGGAGACAGCAGACTGGAAGTCCATTAAATCTGAGGGCTGCAGAAGTGACCCTTCTCAGAGTTACTAGCCAACCGTGAGTCCCAGACTTTCTAACATCAAAGCCCAAGACTCCCCTTCCCCACATTAGCTGCCAGAAGAAAGGTTGTGTTCATGTTAAATATTTTTATTAGGTGAAATGACAGCATTTCGTGGAAATACCGGGCCCACGTAGAATCCCACCTTATAAGTTAGAAACCTGAGTTTCTCCAGAGAAAGTCAGATTTGATTCTTTGTCTTTGCATTAAAAACAATTGTTACAAGGAGTTCGAAAATAACCTTCAGAGGAGGAATAATGAGAGTTATTTTAAAAACACAATGAGAGGAGTCAGATTTCTTTCGGCAGGTGTGTCACCCTTAACAGAAAGAAGGAGCCGTGTGGGAGGGGGGGCCTCACATGGACCTCAGAAACATTTTGAGGGAGCTCAACCCACTAGGATTCCAATCAATTTTCCTCCGACTTTTCTGGATGCAAATTCTTCTGAGGGGTCTCTCCAATCACCTGTGCAGGAAATAGCAGGATTCTAACTTATCCGAGAGAGGCTGTTATACACTGAATTGTGTCTCCACCCACTGCCCCAGCAAGTTCATGTGGTGAAATCCTTACCCCCCCAGTACCTCAATATGACTGTTTGGGGACAAAGGGTCTCTCAATGGGTAAGTAAGGTGAAATGAGGTCCTGAGGATGGCCCTAATCCAATAAAGGTTTGGAGACACTAGCAGGAGAGATGAGGTGAAGACTCAGCAAGAAGAGAAAGCAGAACAAGGAGCAAGGCCTCCACATAAAAGAACCCTACCACACCTTGATCTCAGACTTCCAGCCTCCAGAATTGTGAGAAAATAAATTTCTATTGTTTAAGCCACCCAGCCCGGGCTGCTTTGTTATGGCAACCTGAGCTGACTAATACAGACTCTCTTCCATCCCCTCACAGAGATGACAGACTCAGCTATTTTCCATGTTGTTCAGAGAGTAAGAACCCCTTCCTTGCCTTTCGGCTCCAAACTGCTGCAAACTTTCACACCAGCCTCCTGTGTCCTGTGGGTATCCCTCTGGAGATGAGCGAGCGAGCCATGGCCATACCTACCCTCAAACATCAGTGCCCCTGTTCCCAGCCACATCACTCCCACCTCCTCAGGAGATGAAGAATCAGCCCCATCCTGTTCCCAGGCAACACATAAATGCCACATAATCAGACAACCCCTGAGCCCCGTCTGACCCTGCGTTGGGCGTGGGGGGCAGAGGGGGAGATGTCAGCCCCACAGTTCCTCTCTTAGATGCGTGACTGCAGGTGTGCCGGGGACCCTGACATCATGAAGGGATCAGAAACGATGGCTTTGACATCCCACCCACCACACCCACGCGGCTCCTCGAATTAAGAAGCCGTCACTCACTGCAGAATATCTCAAGGGCTGGAATTTTCCTTTAAGCTTCCTTAAGGAGAAGGTTCCCAGGGGAACTATGATAATCATGACTTCCCCATACCAAGATGGGGAAGTGACCTCACAACACAGGTTCTAAGAGGAGGGTGTGCTCTTTCTTTTTTTTGGGGGGGGGCAGGGTACCAGGGATTGAACTCAGGGGCACTGAGCCACACCCCCAGCCCTATTTTGTATTTTATTTAGAGACAGGGTCTCACAGAGTTGCTTAGTGCCTCACTGTTGCTGAGGCTGGCTTTGAACTCACGATCCTCCTGCCTCAGCCTCCCGAGCCACTGGGATTACAGGTGTGTACCACCGCGCCCAGCTAAGGTTTTCTCTTTCTAATAAGCCCAGCACAAGGAGTACAACCAACCAGTGGTCAGCTCACCCCAGCGTCTTGGAGACACCTGCACCATGCCCTAGCCCCTGTGTGATGATCCCAACCAAGAACAGCGATGGGCGACTTCTGCTGCTGCTTTTGTATCCCACACATCTCTTTTCTTCCCACTCAATCCTGCCTCAGTGGAACGCCTTCTCACCCCCTCCTGGACCGCAGGTTCTGCCTCTTCACTGGCACCTGTCTCCAGCCTCCCATGTGTCCCCTGGCCCAGGGGCTCTCAACCACACCCCACCAACATTTTGGGCAGGATCCCTCTTTGCAAGGGGGGTCATCCCGTGCACTCTTGGATGTTGGCATCCCTGGTCTCTACCCACTAGATGCCAATGAAATCCCCAGTTGTAATAACCCAAAATGCATCTAGACGTTGCCAAATGTGCCCAAGGGGTATCATCTCAGCTGCACTTCAGACTACCTGGGAAGCTTTCTTAAAAAGACCAGTGCTTGCAGGGTGCAGTGGCACATACCTGTAATCCCAGAGAGAGGCTGAAACAGGAGGGTCGTGAGTTCAAAATCAGATTCGGCAACTTAGTGAGGCCCTAAGCAACTGAGCAAGAATCTGTCTCAAAATAAAAAGTAATAAAAAGGGCCGGGGGTGTCACTCAGTTGTAAAGTGTCCCTGTGTTCATTCCCAGTACCAAAAAGGCCAATGCTCGAACCCTACCCCAGGCCAGGGTAATCCAAAACTCTAAGGACAGTGACCTGATATTGACATTTTCAAAGGTACATCCAGAGTTGAGCAGCCTCATACTGTCTCATCAGCATCATCCTTCTGGCATGTAAATCACCTCATCATATTCATCCCCGGTTTCCACCAGACAGCTTCTTGTTAAGCACAGAAAGCCTCAAATCCTCAGCATGCCATAAGAAGCCCTTCAGTTCTGGGCCCCTCTTACCTACCAGCCCTGCTGTCCAAACACTTCTTCTGCCCTCTCTGGGTCAACTGTCCCGAACCCTGAGCAGTCCCCCAAACCAACAGGCTATTTCACACATTTGTGTTTTGTATCTGCCTAAAATGTCACTCATCTTCCCAGCCACCCCCACCAAAAAAAAAAAAAAAGAACGAGTTTTTCCTAACTCAACTCAGTTGCAAGTCCCCTTGTGATTCCCATCCCCCAGGTGGTGCTGATTTCTACGCCTTGGTGGAGCCTCCAACAGTGTCTGCTGTGGTGCATGTAATTCTCTCCTAATTTCCGTAGACTAACCTCCTTGTTGTCCTCAACACCTAGGACATCAGTGCTCCATTATCTGCACTGAAGGAAAGAAGGACACGAGCAAGCGATCCCACTCTCTTCCCAGGTGGCGCAGCGTGCCTCCTTCTTCAGCAAAATAGCCAATATTCCTCCTTCCCAAGCAAAAAAGAAAAGAAAAAAGAAAGAAGGAGAGGGAGGGAGGGAAGGAGGAAGGAAGGAAGGAAGGAAGGAAGGAAGGAAGGAAGGAAGGAAGGAAGGAAGGAAGGAAGGAAGGAAGGAAGGCCAGAAGCCACACAGGGAAGTCAAGTCATCTAACAGAAAGCTTCTTTCTTTCTCCAAAAAAAGTCAGTCCCATGGTGAATTCCAGAAGCTGGAACCAGCTGGGATGGTGATCCAGGAATCCCAGAGGGATATGTCCCAGCACCAGAGCTAAAGCCCATGGATGCTGGAACCACAGGGTCCACTCAGCCGTGCTCATGGCCCCTGTGTGCCGTCAGCTAAGCCCCCAGCAAAGCCCCTGAGCAGGCTGGCTCTCCATCTCTGTCCCCCACGTCCTAAACCAGCCCAGGCATCACAGGTGGGCAGCGTCTGGGCTGATGGGCATGTCTCCCTGGCGTGGAACTTGAGATGAACACACAGATGCAAGGGCCTTAGGAATCGCAGAGGGAAGGGTCCTTGACTGGCTCCACTCTCCCCACTGTGAGAAGCCACCCGTCCTAGATGGCTGGAGTTGACGGAGGCACAGGACCCCTTGAGAGAACTCTCCTAGCTCAGGAAAAAGAAGACATCTCATCCACGCATCTTACTCACATCAGGGGTCTTAATTTGCAAATCTATCAAAAAGCAAACTATCTTCAAAAGTTTCCAAAGGTTTATACCCAAAGGACTTAAAATTAGCATACTACAGTAACACAGGCACATCAATGTTGATAGCAGCTCAATTCACAATGGGTAGATTGTGGAACCAACCTAGACGTCCTTCAATAGATGAAGGAATGGATAAAGAAACCGGTATGTATACACAATGGAATATTATTCAACCATAAAGAAGAATAAAATTATGGAATTTGCAGGTAAATGGATGGAGTTGGAGAATATCATGCTAAGTGAGATAAGCCAATCCCAAAAAACCAAAGGCTGAATGTTTTCTCTGTTAAGTGGATGATGATACATAACAGTGGAGGGGGCGTGAGAGAAGAATAGAGGAACTTCGGATTGTGTACAGGGAAATGAGGGGAGGGGAGGGGATGGGAAGGAAAAACAGTGAACTGAGACAGACATCATGACACTATGTACATGTATGATTATATGAATGGTGTGACTCTACATCGTGCACAACCATAGAAACGAAAAGTTGTACCCCCTTTGTGCACAATGAATCAAAATGCAGTCTGTGAAAATAAAAATAAATAAAAATTTTTTAAAACGTTTCCAAGGGCAGATTGTGATCCCCTTATCCCCCCCCCCCACCTTTCCACGCTCCCTCTCTCCCTTCTTCACACTCCATCTATTACAGAACAACACACCCTCCAGCCCACCGGTGTGCACAAGCTTCTCTGCTTTGGCACATGCTATTTCCTTTGCCTGGAACATCTTTCTCTCTGCTTGGAACTTCCTCCTGTGCATCCTTCAGTTCTCAGCTCTGTGTCCCCCAGACACATTGTACCAGGCCTTCCCACAGCTGCCACTCTGTCCCACATCATGGGAAATTTCATAGCATCCTATCACTTTGGGGACAGATGGTGGCCACGCCTGTATTTTTTCCTGGTTCCATCACTTTGTGACTGTATGACTGGCAGGTGGCTTAACTTCTCTGAGTCTCAGCTTCCTCCTCGCTAGAACAGTGATCCTCTCCACTGTCCGATGAACAGATGAGATGATGTATGTAAGTCCCCTGCCAGGAGCACAGGACCTGTGTTGAACCAGTGGGGAATGACACCTGCACCCAGGGACACAATCCTTTCCTCTAGGCTCCTCTGGAAGGCTAGCCGTCACCTCCAGAAGCTGGACAGAGTGTGACAACTGTCCTGGTGTGCCCAGGCTGGTGAATTTCTAAGAATCCCCTGGCACAGCCTCCTGAGGCCTGTCCTGAAGACTTTGTCACCTGCTTCTGCTCTAGGAGCTCTGTGATGTGACCAAGGGGCTCAGAATATGCAGCACACGGGGTTGTTGATGGCATGGGACAAAGAAAAATAAATACTGGAGGTCGGGCAGGGTCTGTAGGCACAGAGAAGGAAGTCACTCTGCTTGAGGGTCAATAGAACCCACCTTCACAGAGGAGGGGCCGAGAGTGGGGCATGAGAAGAGGAGGAGAGGGAGGCTGGCAGAGGGAGACGGGACTTGAGGAGGCCGGTACAGGAAAGGGCACGGGACAGACTCCCCGAGAGGAGAGGACATCACTGAGCAAGAGCCCCTAAGTACCTGTGGCTGTTCTCTTCCGAATCCTGTTCATCCACTCCTGGAGGAGGAAGGCAGGGGAAGGGAAACCCGGGGAGATAGGATGGAGCAGGGCGAGAGCAGAGTTACGAGTGGCCAGGCTGAGAAGGCTGGACGGAATCCTGTGAGTGTGGGAAGCCCGCTAGGGTTTTGGCTGAGAGAGGTCACTTGGTTTGGGAAAGAAAAACAGTAGTTGTATGCAGAAAGCCATGGAGGAGGGGTGCGTGGAGTGGGAATGGGGAACTGGGGTGAGAGCAGAGGCCAGGCGGGAGGAAGGCATGACAGGGAGGGAGGTGGGGGGGCTGGGGCGGAGGTAGAGGACTCTGGGGTGGGAGGGGAGGCAAGGGTAGAGAAGGGGAGGCTGGAGAGCAAAGCGCTGGGTAAAGAGAGAAGAATCTACTAGATTCTCTTCCATCCTGATGGAAAAGAATACCCAAGATTCAATAAGCAAGCCGGGTTATCTCCAGAAAATCATTCTCTGAGTCTCCAAGCCAGAGCTGTCCTGCCTGGGAGAAGGAGTCCTGGGATAAAACCTGGAAGATGGGGTGAGGCTCTCAGACACTAGGCTTGGGCAGTTGCTTTGGCTTTGAAGAACAAGCATTTGTGATATTGGTTCTTTGGTTCTTTCAGGCAGGACAACATTCTGCCACACTCAGTGGACAGAGTGTGACAAGGGTCCTGGTGTGCCCAGGATGGTCCAGGCTTTAACACCTTTAGCAAATCAAAACAGTTGGTCACTGACTACGCCAATTGGCTTAGCTCCTGGGGCTCAGGGTAGGGCCCAGCTTGTCACAAAGCATTCAGCTAATTCTACTCAACAGGATAAGCCTAAGAGGATGGTCACCACGCTGCGAAAAGTGGCTGCAGACCGGCTTCAGAAGGGCAGACAGGTGACCTGGGATCTAATCCTCTGTAGATCTCCTCCCACACTTGCTATCTCAAAAGCCCAGGACAAAATGAACCACTTCATCCCCAAACACATCACTCTCCAAGTGCTTTCCAGAATGGACACCCTGTGCCTGGTCACTTGGTCTAAGAAAGCATTTACAACAGACCGGAGCAGGTTCTGGCTCTGCTGCCAGCACAGTCGAGGGAGATTCGAGTGCCCATCTTCACACGAGGGCTCTCTGCACATTGTAAACAGATCCTACCGATCACATCATGTTCATGGTCTATGCGTACACACAAACACACTTATTTTATAATACTGCAGTTAGGATCAGAAAAACACGGCCCCAAAAAATGTTAATTTGTCATCTGGATGGCTTACAACAATATCGGCAGGCTGTCTGAAACCTTACACAGCCTCAGCTCAACTGCCTCGAGTAACAGGTTGTTTCCAGCCTCCTGTGGACCATCAGAACTGGCTGCAGATTCTCCACTACAAAGAGTTTACAGGAAACCCTAATTATTACAGTCTTTAAAAGCAACACACAAAGCAAATAAGTCATTTAATACAACCAAGCCGCGCGAACCGCCGAAAAGAAAAGCCAGCTCCTGCACAGCCTGTCCTCGGACTCTCCCCAGACTCCGACCCCGCCCACCTGCCCGGGCCCAGGTGTGGGTGACCCAGCTTACCTTTTGGAGAAATGCCATCCTCGGCCTGTACTGCTGGCCCTGGTGTCGGATCGTCATCCTGGACCCTGGATGGATCTACCACCACCACACAAATGGGAGAGAAGAGGGAAAGCCCCAAGTTCGGAAGCCAGCCTGGCCCGCCCAGCCTGGGCGTCGACCGCGATGCGCGGGGCGGGGAGCGCGCAGAGCTCTGGCTGCCGCCTGCGGCCCCTCGACTCTCCCTCGCACCCGCCGACTTGCAAAGCAGCTGGAATCCGCGCCAGCCAATCAGCGAGCGGCGCCGCGGGCTCATTAGCATGCGCTGCGAGGGCGCGCACCTGCCACCAGGGGGCGGCGTCCCGCCCTACCTGTACCCCGCGAGCCTCAGGTGAGACCTGCAAGTCAGGGACCCGACAGCTGGGGATCTGTCCCAAAGAGGGAGCCTTTTAACCTGGGCGGAGTTATGTACAAAAGTGAGAGAAAATCATCACCAATAAAGCGGAGTGGGAACACAGGCTTTCCTGCACCAGCTTTGCCCCTAAGTAGCTGGGCAGCGGTACGCGACTTCTTTAAATTTCCGAGAATCAATTTCCTAAGGTAAAAAGTAAAAAATTTTAAATGGGGTAATAATATCCAACAGAAAGATTCCCCTACTCTTAATGGAGAAGTGTGTGATGCAGTGCTTGGCCCTAAATAAATGTTTGTGCAGAAAAAAAGATCAGAGGTGGTGACTTCTTGACACCAAATAACAGAGGAATTTCTAAAAATGTTGGCTAAAATATAGAAATAAGAAGGGAGAGGAAGGCCGTAGTGGCTACTGGGCCAGTTGTCTAGCCTTGGGAAAATTATATTTTATTTCTTTGATTCTTAGTGTAGGGCTGTTTTGTTTGTTTGTTTTTAATAAACTTTTAATTTGTAGAACATTTTTAGCTTCACCACAAGATTGAGCAGAAAGGTGTAACATAGAGATTTCCCATATATCCTCTCTCCCCAGACATTCATGGTTTCCTGCATTATCAACAGTCCTACCCAGAGTGGGACACTTGTTACAATTGACAGACCTAAATTGACATAATTATCTTAGTGTTTCCATCTCTAGAAAAATGAGAGGTTGAAGCCCGTAGATAATTCAGACCCTTCAACTTTGTCATACAAAGCACTTTCTCCTATTTATACTGGCTGGGTGGACATTTAGTGTAACAATAAAATGTTAAACTTGGAAGAAAGTAGAGATCTACCTTAGGAAGGCACAGTCAGCCAATGTCCTTTTAAAGTAGGGGTTGTTATCCATATTTTTTTTCCTTTTGGGCAATATTTACCTTAATAATCTGATGAGCACTATAGACATTCTCTCAGGAAGACACACGTGCGCACACGCAATGCTGACTCAGGTTTGCAGACAATTTCAAGGGGTTTGTGGTTTGTTCCCTCTGGAGCTTTTTCGGTAACTCCTGATTCAGAGCCTCCGATGCAGAAGACCTGGACCCTGCAGGGGTCTATCTGTGTGCAGGATTAGAGATCCTGCCACCCACACCAGACCTCTGAGAAGTATGTTCATGCAGCACCTTTTGGCCTTTTGGCCTGGTGATATACAGACCACACGCAAGCCTAACCCCTGAGGTTCCTTCCATTTTCAATACGCAATCCTACAAATCCTAAACAGAGAGAAGACAAGTGACTTTCCCAATAGGAAGGATGAGAGAAAACAAATTGTTCAGGAGCAAAAAGGGGCAGAAATACAAGGAGTTTTGCTCAGTAATAGGATAGGAGGGATCTCAGAAGGCCTCTCTGACATGCCCACCTCTTTCTCTATGGTGCTCTGCGCTTCAAGAAACCACGTTTTGTGAGACCCACCCTTAGCTCATTGGACCAGGGATGCTGGGCATGTAACCCAGAGCCCAGTTCCTGGCCCATGATGTGACTCTGAGGTGGATTCAAAAAGCTTAGATGAACTTGCTAGATTATCTCCTTTACAAATGTCAATTCAAGTCAGATAGATGTAGAAACAGGGCCAGAGGAAGCTGAAGCAAGATGCAAGCTGAAGTTAGGAGGCAGCAGAAATAAAAGATGAGTAGAAGGAGCTGATTAGAAAAGGCAAGCAGCCAGGCATGAGGTCGAGGCAGGACCTCAGGGACCTCCAGTTCAAGGCCAAGTTCGGCAATTTAGTAAGGCCCTAAGCAACTTAGAGAGACTCTGTCTCAACATAAAAAGGGCTGGGGATGTAGCTCAATGGTGAAGTGCCCCTGGGTTCAATCCCTGGTACAAAAAAATAAATAAATAAAAACATAAAAAATAAATTACCAAAGAAGAAGAAAAGAAAAGAGAAGTAAACAAAGAGGCAGAGCGCAACAGAGGCACCAGGAGGCAAGGGCCCCTGGGCTTAGCTGGGGCAGAGCCTTCCCAGGGCCAAAAGTGTCTACCTATCTGAGTCTCTTCTTGCAACTAGAAGGTCCCAGTGTGTAATATAGTGTTAAAGGTTTGGGTGGTGTCCTGGCAGTGGGGTGGGGACAGAAATAATTCATACATTTAACAGCAAACATATTGTGTGCCAGGCCTTGTGCTTAGAATTTAAAACAGAATTTGACCCAGTCCTCACCAAGGAGCTCCGTGTCGTGGGGGAGAAAGAATACTTGCACAAAAATGGCATAAAACAAAATCTAATAGGGATTCAGAGGACGAAATACAGGGCTTTGTAGAAGAGGACCTGACCCAGCCTGAGTAGAGGACAAGATCAGGGAGGCTTCCTGGAGGAGAGGTCTCAAAGGAAGATGGGGAGCCAACCAGGTGAGAGGACATGTGAGGATACCCTGCAGACAACAGCAACCAGAAAAGGTGCAGAGGCCGGGATGAGACTGTCTGGAAGGTGGGGCACAGGGAGTTCCCTAGACACCAGATCACAATGGTGATCGACAGGAAGGCTATCAGAGAACTTTCTGGAGTGATAGCAATGTCCTGTGTCTTAACAGGAGCAAATTTACCTACACAGGTAAATTTAAATTTGCCCCTCAAAACTCAATTCAACTCTACTATTCAAACCAGAGCACATCTTTATGTATAAACGAGGCCTCCATAAGCATCGCCTGGCAATAAGGCAGAGAGGCACAGAGCTCACTCCAGGCCTGTGACTCAGATGAGCACACATGCCATTATCATTGTCACTGCTGTCCTTGGTGTCCTCAACATCATCAAAAAAGAGTGTGACTCAGGACCTGAAGTGGAGGAAGTGGAGTCACACTGCCCGAATAGGACACGCCGTGATCAGCGCACTTCTGGACCTTGTCCCCACAGAATAAAACCTGGTCGTGGTACAACGATGTGTCATCCACCAGAAGCAGCCAGGCCCTTTAAAACCCAGGAGCATCTCAATCAAACATCCCGACTGTCCACCGTGCCAAGTGCCGGGCTCTAAAGCTTAAGACCACCCTCCCCACCCTCGTGCCCCTCTCAGGCTAGGAGAAACCTCAGTTCATTCCCACATGAGGGAAGTATCAGACCCACTTTCAGACAGAGACTTCCGTGAAGGAGCCTCGGGAGCTGCAGATGTGTCCAGAGGGGAGCAGCTCCGAGAAGCCATTGCCGTTTCCCAAACCCACAGGGAGGCAGAGGGGGAGCCCTGGTGGAGGGACTGCCTTCCTGGAAGGGCACGGCCATGGCCAGAAAGGAAGCTGGGGAAATAGATAGCCATCGGCCTCTCATCCTGCCCTCCCATTGGTGCCTCCCTTGGTCCAGCCCTGACCTGGATCCAGAGGGCAACAAAGCCCAGGTGCCCCAGTCTTTTAGGGTCAGCCCTAGGGAGCAAGAAGTCAGGCAGCAAAGTACAAAGGATTTGGGGGACGAAGGGACACAGGGGAGGCAAATTGTGAAAAGGCAGGACATGGGGTTAAATATCTATTATGGTGTGGATGTGAGAGATGTCCTGCATTCTGTTCGTCCTGTGTCCCACTAATGCTGGGTCCCCAGGCACTTTGGCCAGCCCCATGACAGCACTGTCCACACCTCCGTGAACAGCCATCTCCCTGACTTAGACAGAAATGGTGTCAGAGTCTCCTGACTCCCTGGACACTGGACATACTGTTCCACCATTTACACTCATATAACGCTGACTTGTTTGAAGTCGTTACAAGAATACATTACATTTGAAATTTGCCGGGAGCAGCCCCACCAACTCGCAGGGTCCCGGGAAGATGGGTGGAGTCGGCCCAGAGGAACGACAGGATCCCCTGGAGCAACTTGAACAAAGTGCTGCTCAGATTTATTTTAGTTCTTCTTTTATAGGATTAAGTAAAGCAGGATTAAGCAAGATACAAGTTATGGCAAGTTATAGAGAAATTACCACAAGATTTGTCATTAACCACACTTTCCAGCAGGTGTCTATCACAGAGCGGGTACATTAAGGTCAACTTTCTATATTTACTTGAAGTTACTCGCCTGAGCATATTACAGTGAAAGGTACTTTCCTCTTTTCACCCTACTGGCCTTTATTTACCCTCCAGTGTCAGACCTATTGTCAGCATAATGACTATTTTGTTTTAAGCTAATTTTACCAAACTGCTAAGCAAAACATGCACTAATCTTTAGCTCATGTTATTATGTTTTTGATTTAACCTTAAAGGTTTATTACCTAAACAAGCTCAAGTAAAACTAAGTTAGGTTATTTACTGCTGAACGATTAGTGTGAGTGTTTGATTTTTACCCTAATGTTCTTTATGTTATTGATTTATCCTCTACCTACTATAATACATATGAGACCTAAGCCAGCATAAACTACTCATAACCAGTTATCATGCAGTGAAGGCATTTGATCTTGAGATAATATTTTTCTAATTGTTTGCATATGCTGTTTCTTTGTTCTTTAAGCCTACATTTCCAGGATGGCCCTTGATGTCCAAGCCTTTGAAGGAAGGACAAACGTTGGACATCTGTCCATTTACCATTAATATTAATTATTCGTTCACCATTTTCATTGTACACTCCTGTACAGGGAAGAGGTGGATCTGTGGGAGGTGGGTGCTTATACTTATTCGCTTGTTTCCCTCTAGGTGGCTATCACAAACGTCCCCCAATCTAGTAAGCTAAGTAGGGTGGTCCTTGTACTGTGGGGACAACAAGTCTCCTGTTCTGTTCATCAGGCTGTTTTGCTGGTCAAGCATTAACTGGGGCAGGTGTGGTCAGCATAGGAGCAAGCAATTCCTGTAACTAGTTTTCTGATGAACTCCTCACACTCCGTACCCTCAGACTTATTATGTGTGATGTTGGTACATTTCTTAAAGTATTCCTCATCCTCCTCCAAGCTCCACAGACTCATTGAGGTTAAAGTCTTATCACAACAACCCAGGGAATATGATTCGCGGTTGCACAGTTATAAGTATGATAATTACAAGAAAACACCCAATTCCTAGGAGAGGTGACGGGCAATTTCCTGGAATGGGGGCCTTGCCAAGCCCTTCAGCGTGCTTGGACCTTGTCAAGCAGCATGGCAGAAATGGTCCCCACCAGAAATTCTAATAAATAAGACATACAGAGGGGGAAAAACTCTCTCAGATGCTGAATGTTTCTTCCCAGCTCCAGTTAGAGAGGTAATGGCTCATGAATGCTTCTGGTAGGAAAGTCACAGGGTTTTATGTCCCATAAAGTGAGCATGAGGGGCCAGCTCGCTGATCAGCTAGAGCTCAATGAAACGGTGGTAGGGCTAACTACACCCACCCTTCTCTCTAGTTCCACCTTCTCCCCAAAGAAACTATTTTTAGCCCTCCAGAAGCCCACCACACCTGGTGGCTCGCAGTGCTTGATTATGTAGAGGGTAATAAAGGAATTGCACTTTCTGGAAGGTTTCCTGCCTCTTCTTCACCCAGGGGTTATTCAGAAATTATTTTAGCCTAATGGCAACTACCACAAAACCATAATCCTATAATAAAAACGCTGTCCCTGTGATCTTCCTTATCCTAAACTAAATGAACTGGATGTTCAGAGACGATAGCTTCTGGAAGCATTGCTGAAGACAAGCATAGCAACAGAGAATGAAATCAGGCCTGGCCGTCCCTCCCTGCCTCCCAGCTCAGCAGTGTGCACTTCCGTCTCTTCATGGGCCAAGTCACGTTGGAAAGGTTGAATGGCATCTGCTACTTTTCCAAAAGGGTATAATTATTTTTCATTATAGAAAATTTGGAAGTATAGAATTCTTTTTAAATAGCACTGTGGGAAAGGTATTTTTACAACTTGAAAAAGGCTTTGGATTTAAAGTGGCCCTGAGGTCAAGGGGGAGTGTGAAGGCTTCAAGATGCAAAGCGTGAGTCCTCGTCCCCACTCTGCCTCTGCAAAGGTGGGTAGCTTTTTACAATATAATTTTTTTAAGTTCAGCTTTATCAAGGTACAATTGGTGGTGGCGCAAGCAACTCAGGAGGCTGAGGCAGGAGGACCACAAGTTCAAGGACAAACCTGGGTGACTTAGCAAGACTCTGTGTAAAAACAAAGAAAATTAAAAAGGCTGGAGATGTATCTCAGTGATAGAGCACCCCTGGATTCAATCCCCAGTACCAACCACAAAAAAATGATATAACTGGTATACAATAAACAGAGTGCACCATTCTGTAAGTTTATACACCACATATAAAACAATACATTCAATCCAGATCAACATAGGGAATACATCCATTACCCCCTAAAGTGTCCTCGAGCCCTTTTTGACTCCTTCCCCTCTATTCCTACACAATCACTGGTCTGCTTTCTGTCCTATGGATTGGTTGGATGGGTGACTTTGATCAAGTCACCTCCTCTTTGATTCTCTCGTTTTTCTCTAGTAAATGGTTTTTCTCTTGATAAATGGCGAAATCCCCCTCCTGTTTTAAAACCCCGTTATTTCAATATTCCAAAAAGAATTTTAAAAATACTCAATGAGCTCTAAAGGGTAACAGAGTGAGATTTTGTGATCCCTACAAAGTGAGTACCTCTGGACTTACAGCACTCACCCCACAAGGGGGTGCCATGTCACAGATCAATGACATACCCCAACCATTTCTGCCGCAGGCATCAGAGAGGGATGGGAGTGGGGGGTGGGCAAGAGGGACCCACTTCAGGAAAAGAGACCCCAGGAAAATTTGCTACTTGGTGCACCCCATTTGTATCCATCTTACTAAAACCCCCTTCTGCCTAACGCACCCACCCTGCAAATCGTACTTAAACAGGAGGCACAGCAGCTGAGCACTCTCTTGACACTGACCCCCAGAGCTTCCTGGGGCTGGCCTTCCTTGGTGAACCGCAGATGTTCCTCCCTGTCCTGGGAGGGGCCTGCTCGGGCACCATGGCTGAAACCCCAGGCCCACCTGCCGCCGCCATCTTTGTAAGGAGCCAAGAACAGCAGGGAACCAATGTCATACCTCTGGCTTTCCAAAGCAAGGGATTTTCCAAAGTTTCTGCCCCTTCTGACTTTTTCCCTTGGTTTTTCCAAGAATGGAAATGTCTGGCCAGGGACAGGAAAATGACATACAAGAGATGCAAAGAGAATAAAAACATTAACCCCAGCCGGGCGCAGTGGCGCACGCCTGAAATCCCAGCAGCTCAGGAGGCGGAGGCAGGGGGATCGTGAGTTCAGAGCCAGCCTCAGCGACAGTGGGGCGCTAAGCCACTCAGCGAGACCCTGTCTCTAAGTAAAATACAAAATAGGGCTGGGGATGTGGCTCAGTGGTGGAGTGCCCCTGAGTTCAATCCCCGGCACACCCCGCCCCCCCACCGCCTCTCTTAGGAGCGGAAGGACTGGGGGCCCTGCTAACGGGTATGGGGCTGCTTCTTGAAAACGTTCTGGAATTAGATGTGATGACAGCTGCATAACCCTCGGAATAGACCCGAACCACTGAACTGGGCACTTTAAAGGGGTGAGTTTCACGGTATGTGAATTTTATCTCAGTTTTCCAAAAGTACGATCCCAGAGAACTCATTTTCCTGGAGGCCTGCTGCGCCGCCCCTCCCTTGCTCAGACATCTTCCGTGCCTCCCTCCTGCCTCCTGCATGGAGCTCTTTCTCTCCGGTCTGGCCCAGTCTGATTTTCTAGGCACAGGGTCACCACACCTCAACAAGAAGACTCCTGGTTTCTAGCAAGGCTTGGTATTTGCTTGTTGCTAGCAGGAGTGGATTTCCCCACCTGCAGTTCTTTTCTCTTGCTAGTGTTCTGTTGAAAATTCCCTCCTCCATATTTTCGACAAACAAAACCCCATCTCTGCCTCCCCTGCTTCAAACCCTTGGCCAAGTGGCGCCATCCCAGGAGAACCTCCCTTCCCAGGCAGGAGCTGTCTCCCACCCTCGACTTCCAGCTGTGGAACTCTGTCACCTGTCTCAGCCCCGCCTAGTCAGTGAGCTTCATCCAGGGCGGGGGAAGCCAGGGACTTCTAAGCAGTTATTTCTGGGGTTCCTTCCACATTTTGTTTGGAGCAAGAAGTGGATGTGATTTGTGACATTGCAGATTTCTGCGGTGTAGCTACTTCTAGCAGTGGGACACCGCTGACCACAGTTGCTGTAGTGGAGTTGAGAACAGGTGCACCCAATCAGCTCTGCAAGGTGGCTGCAACACGCCGGGGCCTGTGTAACTTTCTCCCAGTCACCCAGCCCAGTCCTACTCCACCAGCCCCTCACCCATCTTCCCTCCCACTGCCACCCTCTCCTCAAGAGCATTCTGCATGAACGGTCCTCTCAGTCCTCGTAGAACGTTCCACCAGATCTTCTTCTGAAGTTCACCTGGGCTTGTCCCCCACTACAGGCAGGTTGCTCTGCTCCGACTCCTAGGCCGGCGTTAGGAGCCCCCCACGCTTGCCAAGGCCACCTCTGTGCTATCATCCTTCTGCTCTCACTGAACACTTCCTCCTGGAGGCTCATGCACTGACTCCACCACACCCAGTCCTCCTTCCTCTCATTTGTCTTCCTCCAGAATTCCCCCCGGAAAGTGGCACCTTGCCCATATCCTCCTGTTATGCTCCTGGGTGATCTCATGGTCCTAGTGGGCCACCTAGTCTCACAAGCCCTTGACCTCCTCCCTGTCTGCCACTGATCTTTGCATCTGTTTCACTTTAGTCCTCTACTTCTAGGGCCATACCTTGGCCCTTACCCAAGCTGGGTAAGGCCATCTTTGGATCTTGGACTCCCATCACTTGCCCTCTAAGCCCAGCCTCCAGTCCTGTTCAGCATCCACTTACCCATCTTCATTATCCTAAAACCTCCAGGCCTCCCAGCCTCTCAGGAGGCTGAGACAGAAGGATCACAAATTCAAGGCCAGCCTCAGCAACTTGGCAAGACCCTGTCTCAAAATGCAAAATAAAAAGGGCTGGGAATGTAGTTCATGGTAGAGCACCCCAGGGTTCGGTCCCCAGCAACACAAAAATAAGTAAAGAACAATTAGGACTCAGTGCGAAAGCGTTCTAGCAGCTAGAATTGTCCCATAAATCAAACAGGTTATCTCAAGGAACAGGGAACTGGGGGTTCTGGGGGTGTCCGTAGCCCTGATGTTCATGGTCTAAAGTTGTAAATGAGATCTATGCTATATTCATTTGTAAACTAATGCTCCTGTCTATCTCTTGCAACTCTAAGAAGTTTTTAGGTCTCAGGTGGCTGTGGCCCCAGGGGAATTTTGTATGGCAGAGAAACGGATGTCAATATCACCTGCCAATATCATCAGAAGCCAAAGAGTCACCAGCTAGAAAGGGTTTCCAAGCTAGCCTGACCCACCTTCTCCATGCACCCACTATGGAGCCTTTCCTTTCCAAGTGTCTTGCTGATCTTAAGACCGCTCTCCACTTTGCCATGCATGTGTGAAGTTGTGCCCCTGGATAACTGGGCTTGCAGACCTCCTGGTGTAGATTTGATGGCTCTGGAGAGAATAGTTCTCTCTGCTGCCAATCCACATGGGAAGAGATGAGCTATATGGCAGAAAAGGGAATCAGTAATTCAGAAAGTGGGCCTTAGGTGTGAGTCTACTCCTAGAAATCATCTGACCACATATGGGAACAAGTCCAGGGCTAAGAAGGTCTGGAGTCTGCAATCCCTATGGATCAAGGAGTTTTTGCAAGAAAATTTTCTAGTTTCATGTGGTTCTTTCTGGTCACCTTTTCTGTAATCATCAGGATTTGTTACATCCAACTTTCTCTGCTGTATTAGACAGTATTCAGTTTGTTCAACAAGCATGTATTAAACATTATTTCTGGAGCAGGATCTGTGTTCAGCATCCAAGGTGGATAAGACACAGTCCTGCTCTCAGGGTATTTCCAATAGGAAAGGAAGATTAAATTGAATTCCTAGGATAATGGAGTAATTGATATTGCAAGATGTGGAAGGAAAAAAGAAGAGTAAAGAAAAGCAATTTCATAAGAAACTGCCAGAAACAGGAAATACTGGCCAGAGCCCTGGAGGTAAGAAACAATAATAGGCCAGGTGCAGTGGCTCACACCTATAATCCCAGCGACTCAAGAGGCTGAGGCAGGAGGATTGCAAGTTCGAGGCCAGTCTCAGCAACTTAGCCAGGCCCTAGCAAGTTAGTGAGACCCTGTCTTAAAATAAAAAGATAAAAAGGGTTGGGGCTATGGCTCAGTGGTTAAATACCCCTGAGTTCAATCTCCAATGCCAAAACAAAAAAACTCTTTCAGTCTTCACTACAGCCCTATGAGGTAGGTGTCTCTTACTAATGTGCCTATTTGTGTTAGTCAGCTTTTTTGCTGCTATGACTAAAAGACCCAACTAGAACAATTGTAGAGGAGCAAAACTCTATTTGAGGGCTAATGGTTTCAGAGGTCTTAGTCCATGGAAGGCTGGCTCCATTCCTTGGGGCTTGAGGAGGAAGAGTGTGACATCATGGAGAAAGAGTGTGGCAGAGGGAAGCAGTTCACATGGTGATCAGAAAGAAGAGAGAGACTCCACTCTTCAGATACAAAATATAGCAATGCCCCCAGTGAGCCATTTCCTCCAGCTACACCCCACCTGCCTCCAGTTACACCCCACCTGCCTCCGGTTACCACTCAGTTAATCCCATCAAGGATTGATCCATTGATTAGGTTAGGGCAATAGCCCAATAATTTCTCCTCCAAACCTTCTTGCATTGTCTCACACATAGCTTGGGGGACACCTCATAACCAAATCATAACTCCATTCAACACATGAGTATACTGGAGGCTAGGAGAAGCTAACAACGAATGAAAGTTCCTGCATCTGTTAAGCAGCAGAGCCAGGTTTGGGGCACTTGCAGCCTGCTCCTGACTGTGTGTTTTACTGACCCAGCCTGAGTCATGTGCCAACCCCAAAGTGCACTGTGTGCTAGCCAGTTTCCCATAGAAAAATCCTAGGGTCAAAAACCAGGAAAAGGAAAAGTGACATGTTGGGCATGCAAAATCAACAGTTGTCCATTGTAGAATTGCTTCAGAGATGCAGCTTCTCCTTTCTGTTGCATTATTTGCTTAGAGTAAATCTTCCACAGGTGGTGTCCCATGAGTCACAATGTAAACCCAACGAATGACTTTTGATATAAAGCACCGAGTTCCTCAACAGGACTGCATACATTTATATGCCGCTTGCCCAGAATGAACTAATTTCATCACTCTTTTTCGGGTGGGATGCTATGCATAATTTAAGACTTCTAACTTTGCTAAATTGGGTCTTTTTTTTTTTTTTTTTTTTGTATTTTCAGAGTTTTTCCTCTTTTTAGAACAGAAAATAAAAATAAGAGAGCATGTAAAAGGTGGCTAACTTGAACCTTTGAATTAACAAATAAGCCAGCTGGGGCGCCGGGGTGAGTGTAAGGACAAGTGAGCTGTCCGTGCCTGTGGTATTTAGGGGACAAGAAGGCTGGGTCCGTGAAAGAGACCAGAGCAGTGATCTGGCACCATCTGGGTTCAAGTTCAAAAGATGCTTCACATGTGAAAACTTTTTTATAGGACCATTTCAGCTCTATGGTTGTACGAAAGTTAGACTTCGCCTTAATTTTTAAAAAATGTATGTTCTTACACTGCAAGAGAAAAAAAAAAAGATTAGAAAACCGTTGAATTTGGGGGTGGCCTTTTGCATTCCTGCATCTTCATTTTTAAAAATCGTGATAGGAGCAATTTCTGATCCTCTGCTGCTGTCAACTGCGCACGGGTAGGAAGGGATAGGAAGAGGTTCCAGGAAAGACAGACCCACGCCCTTGCTCTCTCTGCCCCTTTTCTTTCCGCCAAAGCGCCGCGTTAGATCCTGGACCATAGAGATGTGGAAACCTCCCATCTCCTAGAGGGGAAAGAGGCGCCGGGGGCGGGTTTCCGCCGGGGCCTACTTCCGGCTCCGCCTCCGCGCCGGTTCGCCGTGTTGGGTCGGGGGTCTTTTTTGCTCTCTCCCAGGCGCTTGTTCCTCGCGCGCTGGAGGGTTTGCTGGGTGGGTGTGGACCCTGCAGCCGGCCCTGGAGCTGCGGCGGCGCCTTCCCCGCGGACCCGCGGGGTTGCGGGGCGACAGCGAGCGTCACCTGGAAGCCCAGGACGCCTGGGTGCGGGGATCGGCCCTCCAGTACCCCAAACTCTGCTCCCTTTTCCTTTTTATAACCCCTCGCAGAAAATAATGTTGATCCTTCAATTTAAAAAGTATGTAGTTTAGGGCTCATTTTTTTGTGTATCTGAGACGGGCTGCCTTGGCCACTTAAAAAAAAAAAAAAAAAAAACTTTAGTATTTAATTGTGGCCAGAAAGATGACCTAGGTCAACCGAAGAGGATTTTGAGCCTGGAAGGATGCGGGGGAAGGAACAGCGCAACTTGGGAAGAGGATAGGTAGAAAGGGGGTCATAGTGCTCTCCCTATGGGACGGAAGGGTGAAGACAAAGTCAAGACCTCTTACCAAAAGAGGTGGAAGGCAAAGTCTTGGAATACTTGCCTGGGTTCTTTCTCTACCAGCGAAGCCTCTTGTTGCAAGTGCTGACTGCACAATCTCTTTGAACTTGGGCGTCCTCGGTTTTTAAATGAGGATCATTTCTGCCCTCCTGTCCCACGGTATGTGATTGGACAGTGGGTCTGTGTTCATTTGTGAAACCGATATGCCTCTGACACTATCGTATGAGATTTGTGTATAAACAAGCTTTACCACTGTGTTCCTGTGGGGGGAAATGAGTAAGTTTGGGATGTGAACTACAGTTTAACTCACTTAATGACAATAGTAAATTGTTATGTGAAGGCCTGCAGTAATAATACTCACTTAACTTCGTTTAGTCTGGTGTTTGTCAAGCATTTTGACCAGAGACCTTTAAGTAACACTCTATTAATATGTCTCTGACATGTTTTTCCCAAGAACACATTGTGGGGAATGCTGATGTAAATAAATCAGTCACCTGGGCACTAAAAGACATTTCAGATCTACTTTTTAGAAATGATCTAACCAGATTTCATTAAGGATAGTTTCAGTTCTGCGAGCATTCAAGAAAAAGTACCACAAGCAGTGTAAAGGAAATAAAGTCAGTCCTCCTTGCCCTGCCTCTTACATACATCGTGGACAGTAAATAATGTTTCATTGGTGAGCAAACATTACCAATATACAGTTATTTATAAAACAGTGCAAGTAATTAATGGAAAAAAAAAAAAAAATGTGAGGTTGGCCAAGTAGAAATACTGGGTTTGTAAAGGAAATCTTCATAGAATTGTGAAGATCCTAGAAGAAAACCACTATTTCCAAGAATCAAGAACATAAAAAATTGAAGCCAGTCTTAAGCTGTAGAGTAGGCCCTGAGAAAGTCAGATCTGAGGTCAGAAGCTGAGGTCAGCCTGCTCAGAACTACATGCCTCTGAGGGCTTGGATCTGGATAGAGGACCCACTTCCAAGATGATACATTGCATGGCTATTGGCAAATGCCTCAGTTCCTACTGCATGGGCCTCTCGGGATTGCTTATTTCCTCACAACATGGCACTGATTTCTGCTGGAACAAGTGATAAGATAGACTGAGGTAGAAACTAGTACCTTTTATGACAGCCTCAGCATTCTTACATCATCATTTTCCCCCAAAAGCCTAGTGATTCCATAGGTTGGCCCTACTGAGAGCGATAAGGCATGAATTCAGGATCCAGGGGTCACTGGGAAGCATCTTGGAAGCTGGCTACCGTTACTTTCTTCAGTTCCCTTGGTAACCTATTAAGGTGATGTGTCAATGTAGTTGCCATGAATTGTCCTTATGGTACAAGTGACCCTGATTGGTCAACTGCATCTGATTGGAAGAAGTATTATTTCTGGTAGGAAGTCATAGCCATGGGTTGACCTCTTGGTGATTCTTGTAACGACTGGGACCCTGGCAGCCATGTCCATAGTTGGAACAAAAATATATACAGAGTCTTCTGCGAGAATGAGACTTTAAAGCTAGGCTGATTTATACATTTGCCTAAAATGGAGCTCATCTCGCATCTAAGCCATCACTTAGAAAAAGATAACTTTATGAATAGCCACAAGAACTTCACTAGAAAAGAAATACCCATTTTTGCCCTGCTTGATATCTGGCTCCTGTTCTCATATCCTTCTGTGGCAATGGGTTACATGTGTAGCTTCTGAAGCCTAATATTTGTGATCCTAAATGTTTAGATAAGCCACCTAAGAAATCCCTCTGGCGATAGAACTAAGTGTCATGCTTAACCAGGAGTGACAAAGGTGAATAAGACAAACACCCTTTGTAACAATGTGAGTTAGGGATACATAAAGTAGAGCATTGAAATGTTCAAGGTGAGTGGCACACGCCTGTAACCCCAGGGGCTCAGAAGGCTGAGGCAGGAGGATCGAGAGTTCAAAGCCAGCCTCAGCAATTTAGCAAGGCCCTGAGCAACTCAGGAGACCCTGTCTCTAAATAAAATTATAAAAAAGGGCCGGGGATGTGGCTCAGTGGTTAAGTGCTCCTGGGTTCAATCCCCAATACCAAAATAAACAAATTTTAAAATAAAATGAAAAAGAAATGTTGAAGGTGTTAACGCAAGAAATCTGTATGCAGGCATATGGTAGGACATGTGACAGGTGTGTTGGATATTCCACCGACACCCCAGGCTCAAGAAGTGTGCTTGCACTGTTCAGCATATAGCCGTCCTCGTGACTGTCATTTGTTACAGTGAAAGAATTCAAAACAAAATTAATGAAGAGATAAAGCACATGGAGCAATCTGGAAGCCACCAGGTGCAAGCTTCCAAAAGTGGACTCAAACAGGACATATTTCATTCTTCCAGCATGAGTTTGAAAAGTTTATCAGGAAAGTTCACTGTAAATAGTTTCCAGCATTTTCTTTGGGGACTGGTTGTATAAAGAGCCTCTGCATAGCATGTATCAGGAGGCCCGCTTCCCTTCAGATTCCCAGAAGGAAAGCAGATATTCAACATATTCCACAAAGTTTGCACTAACAGTCTAACAGAGTGAGCCACTGGTATCAGGTACTCAAGGAACCCTCCAGAAATTTAAGCTCCTAAATCCCAGCCAAGGCCCAACCTTGAAAGCAGTGCTTCCTAGGGACAATAGTCTCAGGCCTACTAAAGAAACTCTGTGCACAGTAGAAGTTTTTGGCTCTGGGCAGAAGCAGCTCAGGAAAGACTTTTGGGGTGAGTCCCAAAAGCTGAGGAGATAATTATCAACTTCAGAAGATGAGATGGGACTTCCAGCAGAGGGAGCCTTAGTAGCAAAGGCAGAGGGGTAGGGACTGCTCCCCTTTGGAGAAGCCTGGTTTGTTTGCAGTGGCTTCCATGTGGGCATGGGTAGTGTGGCAAGGTCTCCGACTACCAGCTCACGCAGGGCCAAGTGTGCATGCAGAACTGGGTGTCTGGAGGTGGAGAGGATGCCAAGAGGGGACAGCATGACCATATGCAAAGGCTAGTAGCACTGTATTCACTGGTAAGGACTGTCATAACAAAATGCCAATAGAAGTTTACTTCCTCACGGTTCAGTAGGCTCAGCGTCCAAGGGCAAGATGTCACCAAGTTTGGTTTCTTTTGAGGCTTTCCTCCTTGGCTAGCAGTGACTGCCTTCTCACTGGGTCCTCACATGGTCTCCCCCTGGTCTGTGTACATGTTTGCTGTCTCCCGTTTCCTCTGCTTATAAGGACACTGGTCATGCTGGATTAGGGCCCACCCTGACAACCTTATTTTAACTTAATCACTTTTTTTAAAAGGTTCTGTCTCTAAATACAGTCACATTCTAAGTTACTGGGAGGTAGGGCTTCAACATGTGAATTCGGAGCTGGGACAAGCCCATGAAGGCTTGTAAATATTTGTTATGACTGATGTAAAAAGTACTTGCGGGATTGTGCCGGAGGTCTGATATGGTTTTCAGATTGCTTTTTAGTCCTATTTTTTTAAAAAGTAGACAAGCACAATAGTGCAGTGTTTTCATACTGCCCATAATAAACAGGGGTCCTGAAATTAATTCGGTGGGTAGAGGCCAGTACTTTTTTAATGAAATAAAATGGATTAGAATATAATACATGTAATTAAGTGCATCACAAATGTTATTTCACAAAAGTTTTATTTTTCATATGTATATGTGTATATAGTCTGGTTATTGATGCAAAATAATGATATTTGAAATATGATAGATATTGAATGCTTTTCCCACTGATACAAAGAGGAAGTATCTTATGATCCTCCAGAGAAACAAAACCAATAGGACATATAGGGATATAAAAGAAGAGATTTATTTGGGGAATTGGTTTGTGTGATTATGGAGACTGAGGATTCCTACAATATGCCACCTACAAACCAGAGAACCAGCAAAGGCACAGGTGTAATTCGGTCTCAGGCTGAAGGCCTCATAAAGGGTGCCAGGGAAAGGAGTTATCAATGGTTATGTCCTGGAGTCCAAAGGTCCAAGAACCAGGAGCTCTGATGTCCAAGGGCAGGACAGGATGAAAACCCCAGCTCAAGGAGAGAGAATTCACCTTTTCTTCATGTTTTGTTCCACCTGTTCCCTCTACTGATTGGACAATGCCCACTCACGTTGGTGAGGCAGAACTATCTTTACTCAGTCTACTGATTCAAATGCTAATCTCTTCGTGAAACACCCTCTCAGACACAACTGCGAGTAATTATCTACCAACTACCTGGGCATCCCTTTGCCCAGTCAAGTTGATGCACAAAATTAACGATCCCAGTACCATTTTCTTTGTGCTACCTCTATGAACTCTTGTCAAGGCATGAAAAGTACTGTTGTGCAGAATAACCTGCTACATAAGCAAAGACCAAGAAATCCTGGCTTGGTTGATTCTTCTCAGGAAGGCTTTATGAACAGACGCCCTCGATGGCCTCAGCACTGCAGCCTCAGCCAGCGCCAGCAAAGTGGGGGAGACATCGTCACCCCGAAGAAGGTGACAGCCAGTGTCATTCCAGAGTAGCTGCAGTGCCTCATGTCCACACCCCACCTGGGATGACCTGGAGTGCAACGCTGCTGGGCAGACTTGGAAAGTCAGTGTCAGAGGAAGACCGGCTCTGAGTTAAGGCTACCACCTTCAGTCTCGTCTCTCACCAAATGCAGAGGAGGTGGGAAAAAACACACAGCTAGCAAAAGAAGGTCGTGGTCGGGGCTGAGTGCTCCAGCTTGAGACTCAGAGAAGCAGTCATCACACTGGGCGTCCAAGGTGAAATGTGATTGGCACCTTTCTGGGAAAGAGAAAGGGGATACAGAGACCAAAATATTGATCAGGTACACAGAAGGGCCAAAGTCCCCCATTGTAGGAGAGCAGTCCTACAATGACAGCCAACAGTAAGAGAAGGGAATCCAGAGACCTGAGGGTGAGGACAGGCCTGCCCGTCATCACAGTGTGACCTTGGTCAGGTCACTTACCTGCTCCAAGTCTCGGTCTCCTCATCAGAAACAAGGGGCTTGGCTGGACAAGCTCTCTGATCCTGTCCAGCTCCTGCAATTCCAGGGGAAACAGGAGGAGCCGAGGCACAGAGTTTCAGCAGTGAGCTACTCACTGACGTCGCACCAGCCCTGGAGTTAGACCTGAGGCAAGGCCTCCCCGCACTGACCAGCTGGGTATCCATAGGCACATTACCTCTCGGAAACTCCACTTCCTTATTCAGAATTAGACAATAACAGTACTTTCCTCAGATGTTGTGAAGACAGACAAGACACTGCACAGAGACTCCAGCACAGAACCTGATGCAAATGGCGGCTGTTCCAATTTCAGTGTTCCGCCTTCCCTCCCAAACACAGTGCAAGCTCTGGTTGCCAGATCAGCCGTCACTGTCAGGAGCCTTTCAGGCCTCATCTCTGCAGGAGGCCAGAGCACAGCTGACAAACGGTGTGGTCACAGGGAGGCCCTGCTCCTGTGCCCAGGCCTCTTCTTAGAGCAGCCTGGACACCAGGGCTCCAGACCAACTCGGGTAACAACATACAGCAAGAGACGCACGTTGTTCCCAGTGGGGGAGCATGAGGAAGAACGTCCCTCCAGAAGGAAGGAAGCCAGAAAGCTGCCTGGGATACCCTGGCTGGGTTCGCCTGAGCAGAGCTGAACTGAGTCCAGGGGGCATCTTGGCAAGAAGAAAGAAACCAGGTCACAGCCAGAGCTGTCGGGAGGTCTCTGGATGAAGGCCACATGGTGTGAAGCCACACGTCTCTGCAGGAAGCCATCTGAGTGGACAGTATTGTGTTTATGGGATACAAAATTCATCTTCTTTAAACAGAATTTTATTTCATTTTTTTATTTTATTTGTTTGTTTGTTTTGCTGTGCCAGGGATCCAACCCAGGGCCTAATGCATACTAGACAAGTGCTCACTAGAACTACATCCCTGGCCCCAGAATTTTATGTTTTAAAATATATGTACCACATTCTGTTTGTGAAAAATGTATTGACCAATACAGGTTTTCTTTTCTGAGTGAATCTGATATTTCCATTCACATACACGCCACATGCACTGGCACATGCCTGCGATCCCAGCAACTCAGGAGGCTGAGACGGGGGGCTCACAAGCTCAAAGCCAGCCTCAGTGGGTCCCTGGGCTGTGCCTTCGGGATATCTACTTTGTCCTCGTTGAATAAAGCTGTCTCTCTCTGCTTCCTGCTTCCATGTCCTAAGCTGCTCTCCTTCACCACACTCTTCCACCACAGTGCTCTGCCTTGCTCCAGCTCAGAGCAATGGAGGTGGCCATCTATGGCCTGAGACCGCTGAAACCATGAGCCCCAAAATAGACTTTTATTCCCCCTAAAAAAAAAAAAAAAAAAAAAGCCAGCCTCAGTAACTTAGCAAGGCCCTAAGAAACTTACGGAGACCCTGTCTCAAAATAAAAAATAAAAAGGGCTGCGGATGTGGCTTAGTGGTTAAGCACCCCTGGGTTTGATCCCCAGTGCCAAAAAAATAAAAGGACATTACATGGAAATTCATGGGATATAGGTAATGTCAGGCATACAGGGAAATTTATAACCTTATAAAAATGGAAAGGCTGAAAATGGTTTGTTCTATATTAAAAATAAAAGAAGAGAAAAATAAATCTAAGGAAAATAGAAGGAAGAAAATAATAAAGATTACAAATCAGTGAAACAGAAAATGAATATACAAATGGAGGAAGGATGGATTGTACAGAGGAAAAAGAGGGGTGGAGAGACGGTAGGGGGAAGAAAAATAACAGAATGAGACAAACATCATTTCCCTGTGTACGTGTGTGGTTACACAAATGGTGCTACTCTACTTCATGTACAACCAGAGAAACAACAGTTGTACCCCATTTGTGTACAATGAATCGAAAGAAAGAAAGAAAAGAAAGAGGAAAAGAAAAGAAAATGAATATACATTAGGGAAACTAAGAAAATAAAAAATTGGTTCTTTTAAAATATTGTTTAAATGCATAAATTCCTAGCAATACCAATCAACAAAAATAGAAAACACAAAATTCCAGTATTAGAAAGGATGTCACTATAGACCCTACAGACATCAAAAAGAAGAATGTTGTATTTACATTAAAAAATTGACAACTTGCCCCAGCACCTCAAAAAATAAACAATTTTTTTTTTCGTTTTGGCAATGTGAATGAAGTGGACAAATTTCTTAAGAAATGCAACTTTCCAAAATGGACTAGAAGAAATAGAAAATCAGACTATCCAATAGGCAATAAATATTGAATCTATTATTTAAGAACTTGATGGTTTCACCAATTAATTCTTCCCAATATTTAAAGAATAACAACAATCTTGCACAAATTCTCCCAGAGCATAGAAAAATCCATGTATCCTTCTTAACACTTTGTATGTGGCCAATATAATCCAATAGGGAAAGAAGAAGAAGGAGAGATTGGACTGGGCTATTGCAAGAAGGAAAAATCAGACCAGTCTTGATCATTGTGGCATAACAAAAAATAGTCGGTTTCTGTCCAGAGTTCTCCTTGGTTCTAAGAACTCCCAAAGCTCTTGGAATCTTCACAGAGACAAGAGTGACTTTTGAATACTACTGAGAGGCCTCTGGGTAGTCAGCATGGGGTGGGGGGGTCACCAGAACAACCTAGGCATGATTAGACAGTTCTATCAGGCCTCTCCCTGATCTCCAGGGAGGAGAGAAGGGTGAAGGCTGGAGACTGAGGTAGTCACCTCTGGCCAATGATTTAGTCAGTCACGGCTGTGTGATGACATAAAAGCCCCTAAATAAAGGGACTCTGAAAGTTTCCAGGTTAGGAAACCCATCAAGGTGCTAGGAGGGCGATGGACCCAGAGAGGGTGCAGAAGCTCTGTGCCCCTTCCCCAAGCTTTGCCCTCTGCATCTCTTCAAGTTGGCCATTTCTGAGCTGTATTCTTTGATAAACCAGTAACATTAAGAAAAGCTCTTTCCTGAGTCCTGTGAGTTGTTCCAACAAATTATGGAACCTGAAGAGAAGGAATGGGAATCCCTGATTTATGGCCAGTTGCTCAGAAGTGCAAGTGGTCAGGACTTGCGACTGGCATCTGAAGCGATGGCAGTCTTGTGGACGGAGCCCTTAAATCCATTGGAACTGATGCTGACTCCAGGTAATCAGGGTCAGAATTGGATGGAAGTACAGGGTACCTAGTTGCTGTTGTTGCATCTGAAAACTGGTTGATGTCAGGAGAAGAGAAAAAAATTTTCATTTGTGAGTATAGATGCGAAATCCTAAATAAAATATAAGCAGATATAATCAAGCTTCCATCTAGGGTTTATTCCAGGAATTCAAGGGTGATTTAATATTCTACAAATCAATCAAAACAATTTATCACAATAGTGGGAAAAAAAATCATAAAATCATCTGGATAGATACATAAAAACAATGACTTCAGGGAAAGTGATTTAAAGAGGTAGCATCTAATACCTTCCTCCCTTTCAGAGTTCCATCCCAGCAGCTGGAATTAATTTGTAGGAGAAAACTGTAGCCTATTACAGACCTCACCTGGGTCACGGGCTATTCCACCTGTTAGGTTGTAAAAAGCCCCTGATTTCCTAGCTTTGCATTTTGATCCCCATTTCTGGTTCTGCATGTCTTTTACTGGATTTCCATCTGCAAGACAAAACAGAGACTGGCAAACAGGTGCTATTGAACAATTAATTATCAGTTAATTATCATATCAGGTACTCTGGTGGGTACTGGGGGGGCGGGGGGAGACAAACATGAACCAAGGTCCCAGAAGATTAAGTAATTCAGTGAAGGTCCCAATGCTGATAAGTGGCAGAGAGACAGGACCCCAGTCTGACTCTGGTATTCACATCATTCTGTGTCACTAACTCTGCTTGTGCATAATCAACCATAGTAATAAGCGTTGAGGGTCAAACGGACACGAGTTATTATACATACTGTGAAAACACAAAGGAAGGGGATTGATTCTGACTAGGGATGGGTTGGTTCTGAAGGCTTTTAAGAAGGAGTTAGCATTTAAGCTGGGACTTAAAAGATGAAGCTTTTAACTGGCAGAAAATGAGAGTGTATTAGTCAGGATAGACTGGGTCATGCTGCAGTAACAAAGGTTTACTGCATACAGTAATTCAAGTTGAGCAATGCCCAGGTCCCTCCCTTGACCTAGTGACTCAGCAATCTGGGCTGCTACCAGCTGCAATTCCTCTCATTCTATCCCATGCATTCCTGATTTCTGTGCAGGGAAAGAGTGAAAAACATGGAGCACTCCCAAGACTTCAACCTGGAAAACACACACACACACAGGCATACCACCTCCACTCATGACCCAAGGCACATGGAATGTTTGGTGAGGCTGTATCATCTCTACCACAGAGAAAGGGGGCATTCCAGACCAAGGGAGGCATGTGCAAAAGCGTGAGGGTATAAAAGGGCCTTGTGTGGGTGGGAAGAGCAATGGGTCTAGGACACAGGAGGCCTTAGGATCATTCTAGGGGCAAAGCAAGCTCTCAGGGAAAGCAGACCATCACAATTTGCCTTGTTTTGCAAGATTGTAGGTGGTAGCAAAGAGGACATGCAGAGATGGCAGAACAGCAAGCAGGATGTAGCCAAGGCCCAGGCAGAAGCAGCAGGCCAGGGAGGCAGGGATGGTCTCTAGAAGCATAGGAGAAGGGGACTTGGAAACTGGATAGGATTTGAGGAGGGCGAGAGAACATGACTCCAAGGTTTCCTGCTGATCAAATATTGGTATCAGTGTCTGAAACAGGAAATGCAAAAGAAGCAGCCTATTTTGGAAGAGAAAAATTTCCGTTGTGCCCTGCTGCTGGAACATATGCGCAGGAATGTCCAGGAAGTGTCACTGGAAATATAACCTTGAGCTCTGGGGAGTATGGAAGGGCTTCCCAGGATGAGGGCACAGCATGAGCAAAGGGAGGGAGGTAAGAGCTCCCAGGTAAACTCAGGGAACTATGGTGAGAGCCAAAGTCTTTCCTCCCGTGAACTCTGTCCTTTCCGCCCTGCTCAGAGCCACTTCCTGCTGCCAGTCACACACCTGCATCTGGAGCCCCCTCAATGCATCCAGCTCTCTAGCTCCCCTCAACCAAATCCAGAGGTTTCCAGATTACCCCTCTGATTTCACTGTTGCAATCGTACAGTAACTAGTTACTGCAGTTTATTGCAATACCACGTAACCTTGCATGAGGCCTCCACTCACCAAGTTCTTTTAACATGTGGTCTTAATGAGTCCAGTGGTTTTCCCCGCCTCAATGAAGTTGAGCAATAGAAAATGTCAGCTGGGTGACCCCAAGCCAGTCATTCGACCTCTCTGAGCCTCAGAATTTTCATCCACGAAGAGAAAAAAAGTTAATACATGACCCATCTATTTAAAAGGGTGGTTGCAAAGATCAAATGAAAATAACAAATGTGAAACAGATAAGATCTTGAAGGCAATAAGAGGAAGGGTGACAACTGGGGTGAGAGTGACACTGACAGAAGTTACTGCTGTCACAATGTGCCCTTGAGGGACCAGCCGGAAAGCTGGTAGAAAAACTCAGCGAGACAACCTTCCTGACAGAGATTTGACTGAGTGCTTCCGATGGACCCAGTGCCACCATTGTAGCAAATAAAGAACATAATTTCTGTCCTCCAGGAGCTGGATGGCAAAGTATATAGACAAAAAGAGAGGCCTAGACACACAGCCCAGGATAAGTAAAGCGTGCCCAGGAGAGCCATTCAGGGCGAATGGCAAGGAGCTCAGAAGGAGCATCCATCCCAGGGGGGCAGGGAATGCTTCCTGGAGGAAGTGGAAGGTACAACGCAGCCAGGGAGAAGAGAAGGAGGCGTGGGCTCACCTGGCTGCATCAGAGGAAAAGAATCACACAGGAGAGAGCATCCAGCCTGCTCCTGGGGCTGGAAGGATCCCACCTTCTCTAGGACGGAAGGAGCATGGGGCCATGTCCTAGATCAACCCCAAGGGTTAGGACTTCCTATTTCGATCTGATGCTAAGCCAGCACTTGTCACTGACCACAGTCTGGAGAAAGATCAGGTGCTCGGGGCAGGCTGTGAGGTCACCTCACCCCTCCGCCCTCTGGGCACAGCGCCAGAGGCTCCCCAGCATGCAAGGCCCGGCTGGGGCTCCTCGTGCAAGGCTGCACACTTTATCTGCGCAGACACTTTCTTGGCTCACAGAATTGTTTTGGAAAAGAAACTATTCATTGTGGCTCCACTCAGAGCTGTAGTGCTTGGCCTTCTGCAGTGTCAGGGCCTGGCAGCGTCTCAGGCCACTGGGTCAGCTGCGGGGTCAGCAGCAGAGAGGAAAGCAAAGAGACGGCCCTGCGGGGAAGGGAGAGGGGGCTGGGAGGTGGCCAGGGGACCAAGGAGCCACCAGCCTCAGGATCACTGAGGATCCAGCAGCAGCCACGGACCCCCTCCCCAACACACACACACACACACACACACACACACACACACACACACACGGCCTGTCATCTGTCATGTTAGTTTCTGAGGACAGGGGTTATAGCTTCTTCATTCTTTCATTGGTAGCTTCTCAAGTTATAAATAACTTTCACTCCAAACACTGTTCTTCCTTGCTGGAGGGGCAACCATCTTCCTGGTAAGGAGGCAGAGGACATTCAGCAGAGGGTGGAGAAGTCCCTATCTGCTCTGCCAGTTTGAAATTTAAATGCCTCTGATAAAAATGTCAGCAATTTCATTCCTTTCCCTTGGTGTTAAGATAGATAGATAGATAGATAGATAGATAGATAGATAGATAGATAGATAGATGAAACTATTCTTTCAGTGAGGACTACCAAGAGCTATTTTCAAAAGCACAGTGAAGAGGGGCAGATTTCCTTCCAGCAGGGAAGTCTCACTTGGCACAAAAGAAGTATTTTCTGGAAGAAGGGAACATGTGCTCTATGAATACTTTTAGGGGTCCTAAACATTAGGGCACGGAATAGTTTTTCTCTGACCTCTGTCCCATGTAAATTCATTGAAAGGGTCCTCTTTAAAAAATATGATGAGCCGAGACAGACACCGTGGCACCTGCCTGTAGTCCCAGCGACTACAGAAGGATCAGAAGTTCAAGGCCAGTCTCAGCAACTTAGCAAGGCCCTGTTACAAAATAAAAAATAGAAAGGGCTGGAAATACAGCTCAGTGGTAAACGCGCCCCTGAGTTCAATCCCCAGTACCAAAATATTAAAAATCATAAGGAGTCAAAAGTACAAAAAAATATGACTGAGTCAGGTCTGGAATGGTCTTGGAGTGGTGACCCTTGGCCTTCTCCCTGCTCACGCAGAAACGAGACAAAATCCACCTTGATTTTATTTGACTTTTTAAAAAATCATAACAGGTATTTATTTTTTCCACATTTTTTTTATTGGTGCATTGTAGTTAAACTTTGATTTTTAAAGCTCTCTGGAAAGGGTGCTCACTGTTACCATTTTTAGGCTCCTGAATCTTCACATTCTGTGTGCATCCCTTCTGGGTTGTCCCCTTTCAAGCACAGTGACATGCCCTGGTCCTTCTGCACACAGTCCCCTCAGTACCCCACCTCCCCTCTACTGACCAGACCACAACTTCCTGGTTCTTCCAGAATCCAGACTTCTCCATAACTATTTCTCCAGGCTGCAAACAAATGTTTCAAGAAAGAGGTCATCAGTGGTCCTCACGGGGCCCCCTCCCAGGCCCAGGGTTCCCTCTCTCAAGTTCCAGCTAACCGAAGCAGGGAGTGGCGCGTTTGAAAGAATCCAGCCAGGGCGAGGTTGGAGCGCACACGCATGAAGCCCTGGGTTCAATCCCCAGGGCCCCCCAAAAAACACTCACTCCAAAGAACCCACACAGTTGCTCAAGCGTTGGAAACCAGTGGCTTCTGAACCCATCCAACCCACACCTACTTTTTTTTTTCCCCCTCTCAGACAGTGGCTGTCACTCTCCATCAGAACTCAGGGACTGGAATTTTCCTATAAACCAGAGAGGGCTCCCTGGGGGACAATCATCATCTTCTACTCGGCTGTGCAAAGACATCAGTCGTGATCCCAAACCACTCTGTTTTCTAGTAGATGACTCATCCTAATGACAGTCCTGTCACTCACAGTCAAAGTGCCCAGGTCCAGTATGGCCCATTCGCTGGGTCCAGGCCTGTTCCTGCTGCATGCTGCATCTTCAACAACCAGTTCGGTGTGTTCCTCAAGTCTTCCAGAACATTCCTTGAGAGAAAGAACTGCCTGCCAGACGTTGCCAAATGGTTCCATCCAACAGACCTGTACTAGATCCACAGTGAAACCCACATTCCCCTTCCTTCTTTGTCCTAACACCCGCTCCCCGCACCCCATCTGCCTGAAGAACACCCTCACACCCTTCCAGACCCAGCTAAAGTACCCACGAGCCTTTCAGAATCTTCTCACAGCACTCCTCCCAGGATAAAGTAAATATCCATACTGAGACACTTCCTTTAGCCTCCAGGTGTCTGCCATGCACCTGGGCCATGGAGTTGGTGTCCGTGGTCATCTCCCACTACCAAACTGGAAGCCACCCGAAGACAGGAACCGTGTCTTGAAGTCTTTGTTATCCAGCATCAAACAATATCTGACACCATAGTAAGTGCCCAATAAATGCTAAGTGGAGACATGTAGAAACAATTCAAGCAATTCCAAACTCTTCCCAGACCTCTTCAAGATCCCTACTCCCAAGCTCAACTGTTTCCTTATTCAGATAGAAAGTACCTTAGACGGCTGGAGAACGTTTTTTCCACCTCACCCTAGGGGGCCAGGACTTCTAGAACACAGCAGGTTCTTGGAACTGGAACAGGAGGCCCTTGGGTGCCAGAGGCCACTGCGGGCTGCCTCCATCCACTACATCCCTTGGCTGACTCTCCCAGGCTAAGCCCCGAGACAGGTGCGCTCTTCCCCTCTTTCCACCACACCTTAGACAAATCCAGGCATCCCAGGCAGGAGGGCGGCTTGACGGATGGGAAATTCTCCCCAGGGGCTGCTCGAGCCTGAGATGGAAGCACGAACGTGAGCTCACTGGGACTCACAGGAGAAGAAGGGCCCTTTGACCACACTGCTCTCCTGGCCCCCTGAGAAGCTGCCACTTCCTAGTGGCCGGAGTTGTGGGGGGCACAGAAGGGGAGACATCCTAGCCACTGCTCTTGCTTACATCAGATGGTCTCTTGAGCCCAGATCTGTCACATCACTCACATCAGCTACTAATTCCTCTGCGGTCCCCTCTGGAAAACTTGGACCACGTTCGTAAAGCTCCAGGAGACTTTATGATCTGCCCCTTCCTGCCTGCCTGCCTCACCCTCCCCTTGCACAGTAAGCTCAGCATTAGTGAAAGACTTGCCCTCAGTCCTGCCCAATTCTTACACCTGGGTGCTGGGGTATGCCTCCTCCCTCTGCCTCAGTTTCCTTACCTGTAAAATGGAGAGAATAGACTCCCAGCCTTGATGGTGCTATAGACCCTATGAAACCATAGTAGATACTTGGGAAGGGGACAGGGACTGTAAGGAGGGCAACACAGGGCACATTTATGAGCAGGTTACCCCTCTGGGCCACTGGAGTGGCATCCTGCTGGGAGGAGGGACAGGTGAACACAGTCAAAAGAGCCCCACCTGAGAGGGGAGGAAGCTTTGCATGTATATAACAGTTCCCCTTCAGTGGCATTTGCAGGCTGCTCCTGGGACATCTACACCCTGGCACTCTGATCACATAAGTGCCAGTCATGTTCCCAGGGCTAGAGAAACCCTCCTGGCAAAGAGGTTCAAGAGCTTGAAGCTGAAATCCCTATTTTGTGTGGGAAGCATCTATGTTACCCACCTCCAGCTCTGCCATTGGCGAACTGAGAGGGCTTGGCTTGTCCTGACTAGGCCACCATAGATTCCTTGTGGTGGGTCTAGCCCTCAGTCTGCCCACATCTCCCCAGGCTGGGCACCCTGAAGCTGCCCTGGGGTGGGTCCCTTAGCCTCTGGGGTCATTGAAGGCAGGGTTATTCCTTTTATGCTCACTATTTGCTCAGCAGACACTAGCCTCTCCTACACGTGGGAGGCTGGCTGGCTGGCTGAGGAAATGGTGCAGAAGGAGGTTGGCGCCAAGAAACCCTGACATTTAGGCCCAAACCCAAGCAAGGGACCCAAGCAACAGACGACAGTGACCACTGCCTTTGAAGCTGCATGCATGTTATGGTCTGTGTGTGAGAGATAAGTTTTGACTTTCAAATATCACACTTCAGATCCTGAAATGGCAACCTACAGAAGCTATGAAATTGACATGTGGGTGTCCGGGCACCTTATGTGACTCAGAGCGTCCGGGGGCCCGGCTGAACTGCCCCCTGCTCCTGGTGGCAGGCACTCCCCCTCCCACATTCTGCCCGCGCGGCGCTGATTCTTCCTCCAGGACCTAGAGGCAGATTGGAAACCTAAATAAACACATTTTAACAATTATTATTAAAACACATACCAGTCAATACGATGGAGCACCACGAACCAACCAAAAGGGACGCCCACCACTCCTGCCCAGAATATTCTCAGGCGCTCTCTCCCCAGACTCGGTTCCCGCTGACCTGCCCGGGCCCAGTGAGGGCACCCGGCTTACCTATGGAAGAAATGCCATCCTCGACCTCTACTGCTGGCCCCGATGCTGGGTCGTCAACCTGGACCCTGAACACAAATGGGAGAGAAGAGGGAAAGCCCCAAGTACGGAAGCCAGCCTGGACGTCCACCACGAGGAGGCGGGTTGCGGGCGCACGGAGCCTCGCTGCCACCTGCGGCCCCTCGACTCTCCCTTGCACCCGCCGACTTGCAAAGCAGCTGGAAACCGCGCCAGCCAATCAGCGAGCGGCGCCCCGGGCTCATTAGCATGCGCTGCGAGGGCGCGCACCTGCCACCAGGGGGCGGCGTCCGGCCCTACCTGTACCCCGAAGATCCTCAGGTGAGACCCGCAGGTCAAGGACGCACCAGCTGGGGATCTGTCCCCAAAGAGGGAGACTTGCGCTGCATGGCTAAAGCCTGGGAAAATGAAAACCGTATTTGACTAGCTTTGGATCTTTGTCTAGCCTACCCTCAAGTCCATGGAGGGCCTGGAGGGTGGCGGGTGGCGAAGACTGCTGTTCCCCTGCTAGGTGGGCTGGCTCTGAAACCCAGACCAGCCACCCAGCTCTAGGATTTCAAGTCTGGCCTGGAACCTCTCTGGCTTCCTTTTTCTTATCTGATCAACAAGAATACTTGCACCCTTACTTAGTAAGGGAGGTTTTGTTTCATTCTGGTTCTGGTTTTGAGATGTTTGAGCCAATGCACGTACAAACCTTTAGAACTAGGAATAACACGTGATGAGTGTGCAGTGAGTAATGATTTCTCCTTTGCCTCTTGCCTCTTGGGACTGTCTGCACACACATGGTCTCAGTCCCATCCCTCACCCTAGTGCTGGCGAGTCTCCAGGGAGTCTCCCAGGGCAAGCACTGTTTTACTGCTGAAATACACCCTAAGCATGTATGTATGTATACTTGTATATATGCACACACATAACACATGCATGCATGCATATATAAACATTTATATGTGTGTATATATGTGTATGCACATGTATATTAGAATCATAAACAGAGCACAAAATCTGGAATGCTAACTAACCCTATGACAGGAAGAGATGTCCCAGGTCTGACTTCCAGGATTGTCAGGATCAAGGACTGTGCCCGCTTCTCATTCCCAGAGCTGGATGGCCTAATTGTGGCAGATAAAGCTGATGCCAGAAGAGGGAGGGTGGACATTTGTCCCAAGAGGCGCGCCTGGCAGATGCCCCTTCAGATTGTCCAGACTCCACAGAAGAGGCAAGGCCAGCCAAGCTCCCCAGACCTCTTCATGGAATTACAGTGCGGGAATAACAGTTCATAAAGCTGGCTCTGAAATCTAGTTGACTCATCGGGAAATGACTTGGCAGGCAACCAAGATGCTGGATGTCACCATCCAACAGCAGGGAAACTACTGCTTCCTCCAGGTTCTCATATTTATTTGAATTCACATTTCAAATTTATCAAATAGATTAAGCAAAGCAATTTTAAATTTGTGCACATCTCTGAATGCATCTCCTGCATCTTATTTTGCTAATTTGCCCATCTTTTCTCAATTCAATTAGATACTGATTTTTTTCTATTATAATTAGGTCTTTTTGTGTGTGTGTATGTGGGGGTGCCATTGTTTTTGTTTGTTTATTTAGTGATACTGAGGTCTGAACCTAGGAGCACTCTGCCACTGAGCTACATCCCCAGCCCTTTATATTTTAATTTTGAGACAGGGTCTCACTAAGTTGCCCAGGCTGGCCTCGAACTTGCTGACCTCCTGCCTCAGCTTCCCAAATCACAGGGAATACAGGTGTGCACCATCAGGGGATCAGGGTTCTTTTTTTCTTAGAACTTTAAGACCATAAAGTCACTGGGTATTTGTGCTCCTTTACTAACAAGCTAAGCATGGTGGTACACACCTGTAATCAATCCTAGCTTCTTAAGAGGCTGAGACAGGAAGTTCACATGTTCAAGGCCAGCCTGGGTGATACAGTAAGACTCCATCTCCAAACAGTAATAATAATTAATCAATTAATTACCACATGTGAGAGGACTCTGTAAACTAGAAAAAACTTCAGGTGCCAGGCATGGTGGCACATGCCTGTGATCCCAGCTGCTCAGGAGGCTGAGGCAGGAGGATTGCAAGTTCAAAGCCAGTTCAGCAACTTAGCTAGCCCCTAGCAACTTAGTGAGACCCTGTCTCAAAAAAATTTTTTTAAAGGCTAGGGATGCAGCTCAGTGTTTAAGTGTCCCTGGTGAAAGAGAGAAAGAAAGAAAGAAAGAAAGAAAGAAAGAAAGAAAGAAAGAAAGAAAGAAAGAAAGAAAGAAAGAGAGAGAAAACTACTACTTCAGGTATATAGAGTGTGTCAGATTATAACTATTGTCGTGGAGTATTTAAAAGTGACTATATTTGGATAAGTCATATGGTCACTCAAATTATATGTTAATTTACTACTCTAACAATGATCTAATAAAGACTTTTTGTCTCCTCCCGTACCCCTGTGTGTGTGTGTGTGTGTGTGTGTGTGTGTGTGAGAGAGATACTGGGTACTGAACCCAGAGGTATTCTTCCACCAAGTTATATGCAGCTCTTTCTTTCTTTCTTTCTTTCTTTCTTTCTTTTTCTTTCCTTTCTTTCCTCCCTTCCTCCCTTCCTTCCTTCCTCCTTTCTTTTTGTTGTCATTGTTTGTTAGTTTGTTTAATTTTGAGACCAAGTCTCACTAAATTGCCCAAGCTACCCTCAAACCTGCCATCCTCCTGTCTCAGCCTCCTGAGTCACTGGGAGCTATGTGCCACTGCACCAAGTGGAGGCTCCTTTTTTCCTAAATGAATCGGGTGGTGCAAAATGAGTGTGACCAGGACTCTAGGCCCCAGATTCTGATCCCAAATCTACTACTGACCATTAGGGGACTTCAGGCAAGACACAATGCTTCTGGAAGCCTCCATCACTTACTGGAGATGTTCAGTGTTTGCCAAAGTGTGCTCTGCCGTCCGTGCTTCTCAAACCTTAATGCCTATGTAGTCTCCTGGGAGTCTTGCTGAAGTGCAGATTCTGATTCAGTGGGTATGGGAGTGGCTGGGATTCTGCATTTGTAACAGGCTGCCAGGCAATGCCCCTGTTGACCTCGATATGAGCAGCAAAAATCTAAAAGTCAAATACCCTCAGAAATCCCTGTGTTTAATACGTTTAAGAGGGACTATCTATTGCAAGATTTCCCAGGAACTTGAGAAACCCAGGACAGCTTTGCAGAAAGATAAAAGTATTTTACAAACCAACACAAGAAAGATAAGCAGGCAACTTGTTTTCCCATGCTAGTACCCAAACCCTCTCCCAGATGAACAGAAGACGTGGTTTGCCATACTTAAACCTCACTGCAAGGAAACCGTTTCCCCCATAGCTCCTCCCACTTCCCCACTCAACCCCTGGGCTCATATTTTGGATGATGAGGCTTGACCTATAGACTGGTTATCAACCTATAACATGGAGCACGGCGTCAAAGGATGACTGGACCAAGAGATTATCGGTTTTGCAAATAGTCAATAACTTGAATTAGTAGAGGTAGGCGATTCCATTCCCCAAGATGGAATCAGATCCATGATGAGACAAAGCCATATGAGAGTTCACGCTGCAAGGGAGACAAACTCTGCACATGCAGCAGGAGCCTGGAGTGGAAGTGGGAAAGGAACAGAGACACAGAGCAGTGCAGAGATGCTCCAACAGCACTCAGAAATGAAGTGGAGGCAGGGCACAGTGGTGCACAGCGACTTGGGAGGATCGGGAGTTCAAGGCCAGCCTGCACAACTTAGTGAGACCCTGTCTCCGAATAAGAAATGAAAAGGGCTGGGATGTAGCACAGTGGTGGAGCGCCCTGGCTTCAATCCCCAGTACTGCAGAAAAAAAAAAAAAAGAGAGAGAGAAAGAGAAAGGAAGGAAAGGGAGGGAGGGAGGGAGGGAGGGAAGGAAATGGAGGTCACTGGGGCTACTGTTGGGTCACAAGAGCAAATTGTATCATCCCAGTTAGTTTTTCACAGTGGTAATGAACTACAGACGAGGGCAGTGCTGGTGGAACAGTTCAGCTGTATTTCAGCAAGCCATTTGCGATCAAAGGGAAAAGAGTGAATTGTGTCCCCTCCCTTCCTGGAAGCCCAACCCCAGAGTTGCAGCCAATGTGGACAACAGTGCGATTTCACGATGATCATATCTTCATTCTATCTGACCTCACGCTGTACCCACCCTGGTCCTGACTCCACATTTAATTTGTTTTTCTTGCCCCTGGTTCTTCAGTTATACTTTACCATTTTAGGTTATGCATCTCCTGCATGCCTCATTGGCTCAAATGTGAAAACAGACACGGTATAAATAAACAAATAGGCTGGGCATGATGGGGCACCCCTGTAATCCCAGTGGCTCAGGAGGCTGAGTCAGGAGGATTGCAAGTTCAAAGCCAGTCTCAGCAACTTAGTGAGGGCCTAAGCAACTTAGGGAGACCCTGTCTCAAAATTTTTAAAAAAAATTTTTTTAAAGGGCTGGGATGTGACCCAGTGATTAAACACCCCTGGATTCAATCCTAGTACCAAAAAATATTAATAAGTTAAATTAAATTAAATTAATAAACAAATAGATCAGTTGAGGACTAGTGGAATGGGGTCTGACTCATTATTGCCCCAATTCCTCCTGCTAGTCACCAATGCAGGCAGAGAACGAGGTCTCTAGTTACACATCCCGAGATTCATCCAAAACTGAACATTGATCCACAACATTCACATTGTCAAACAAAGAGGTGAAAGAAAGGAATAACTATTACCTTAGAAAGTAGCATTTGCCTCCAAAACTTCTTGCCAATCTAAGAGTAAGCCAGTGTGCTTTCAAGCACTGATCAACTGTCCACACTGAATCAGCATCTCAGGGCCAAACGTCAATGTTAGGATTTCCAATTGTTGTTGAAAGTCATCACAAGAACTAGTCTTGCCCAGCATGGTAGTGCACACCTGTCATCCCAGCCGCTCAAGAGGCTGAGGCAGGAGGATCTTAAGTTCAAGGCCAGGCTTAGCAACTAAGCAAGGCCCTAAGCAACATTGTAAGACCCTGTCTCCATGTAAAAAATAAATAGGGCTAGAGATGTGACTCAGTGGTTTTGATCCAAGGTACAAAAAAAAAAAAAAAAAAAAAAAAGAGGACAATAAAGAAAAAAAAATTTTAAGAATTTAATAATATCAAATCTGAGAAAAGAAGTTAAAAGACTTGAAATTGCATGCATGGTACAAGGGGATATAATGAGAGAAAATGTGGACTGGAAACTTGGTTCACTCTCTGACTACAACCAGCTGGGGTATTCTTGGGCAAGTCATTCATCCTAGGCAATTTTTTTTTTCACTTGTAACAGGAAAGTTGGATTAGTCACATCTGCTCTGCTAGTATTCTGGGACTATAGAATAAACAGGACACATGGTAGCTGGACTACCTGGGTCTAGATTCCAGGGACCACCATTTGTGAATTGTTTGACCCTGGTTAATTTTGAGCCTCTCCATATTTCAATGTCCCCATCTATAAGCTAATAACAATAATAACTCTCATACATCTGGCTTCGTGACTGTTGGTTATCATTATCTTAATGTGTTTCCAACTATACCTCATGTCACATCCTCTTTTCTTTTTTTTTTTTTTTTTTTTTTGGGGGGGGGTGCTGGGGATCGAACCCAGGGCCTTGTGCTTACAAGGCAAGCACTCTAGTGACTGAGCTATCTCCCCAGCCCCACATCCTCTTTTCTGAGAGCTGCATGCCCATTGTGTCTACCCAGCAAATCCATGACCATGTCATTTGGAATCTCAACCCTGTGATGTCTAACACCAAGTGAATAATCTCTATACACCTCCAACCCATGTCTCCTTCATGGTTCCCTATCACAGCAAACACCAACACACACGCCATGCTCATCTCACAAACCTGGAGGTTGACCAGATAGCTCTTTCTCCCTTATTCCTAAAATTTAATTAATCATCAAATTATGCTGACTTCCCGAATGGTTTTTTGTTGGTTTATCTTGGGTGTGTGTGTTTCAGTCCTGAGGATAGAACCTGGGAGTGCTCTCCTCCTGCACTACACCCCCAGCCCTTTTTATTCTTATTTTGAGATCGGATCTTATTAGGTTGCTAAGGCCTTGAATTTAGGATCCTCCTGCTTAAGCCTCCGGAGTCACTGGAATTAAAGGTGTGTGCCACCGTGCCTGGCCCTGAATGTCTCTAAATACATCTATTTCTGTCTTCTTCACTGTCACCAGTTAAATCCTGATTACCAGCGTCTCTTGCCTGGGCGAGGAGTACCATGGTGCCTAATTGTTCTTCCTGTATCACTCCTGACACATACTCCTTTCCAACTTCCGGTTCATTCCTCCCACTTGGTCAGACTGATTAAAAAAAAAAAAAAAAAAAACTATATATTTGGACATTTTGCTCTTTTCCTTAAAAGTCTTCCATAATGTACCACAGTTTTTAGGAAAAATGCTCTTTTTTTTTTTCCCCCTTCAGTACCAGTATTGAACCCAGGGGTGCTCAACCCACTGAGCCACATCCCCAGCTTTTTTAAAAAGTATTTTATGTAAAGACAGGGTCTTACTAAGTTGCTGAGGGTTTCACTAAGTTACTGAGGCTGTCCTTGAACTTGTGATCCTCCGGCCTCAACCTCCTGAGTTGCTGGGGTTACAGCCATGCGCCATCACACCCATACAGGGAAAAGCTCATTTTTAATGAGCCCTACAATGAGTCTGGAGACTGCCTATCCCTCTGGCCCATCCCGTGCCCTGCTCTCTCACATGGTCTCTGTGCCCCAGTCACACCAGATCCATTTACATTTCCGGAACAATGCAAGTCTCTTACAGTCTCAGGGCTGCCACATGTGACCAAAACTACTCTTCAATTACATTCTACCTGGATGACTTCTCATCCTTTAGGTTCCATCCAAAGTGTTACTTGCTCAGAGGGGAGACCTCTGTGGATTCTCTCCCTCTACTAGGTTAGGTCCTTCCATTATGCCATTTTTGGGGGTTCACTTTGCTTAACTATAATTTTTTTCACTTGTGAAAAGAAGTTTAGGTTTGTACACCCATGTTCATGGCAGATGAGTCACAATAACCCAAAGGACCCTTGGAAGCAACCCAAGGATCCATCAATGGATAAATGGATTAACAAAATGTGTTACATGTATGTCCAGTGGAATATTATTTAGTCCAAAAAGGAAGAAAAGTCTGCTACAATGTGGAGAGTTATCATGTGATTATCTCCGCACAGGCTTTCTCTTCAGCCCTTTGGGGACAGACTCTGGATTCTCATAGTCACATGCACTTCTCAACTCTTGGCTCCATGCCACGGGTAGAGCAGTTTCTCAAGCAATGTAGGTGAGGAGATTTGTAAACATGCAGAGCACAGGTTAGGGATCCATGGGCCTGGTTTCTGCCTGTTCAGTGCCAGTGCCTGAAAAGTTCGGCTGCCCTCCCCTAGCTGTCTGTGGAAGCACAGACTTGTCATTAAAATTCCTTTGCTTAAGGGGGTCTGAGCCTGCCTCTCCCTCCAGTGCTGAGACCTGGGCTTCTCCCTCTTCAAAACCCCCTGAGGCCTTGCACATGATCGTAAAGACCATAAGGCGCACTGCTGGAGACAACCTGCTGCAAACCAGGCACTCTCCTCTAATCTTCATCGACACTTCCTGGAGGGAGAGTGGGGAAAGGCGACCTTGGTCCCCAGGTGAGAGTCCCAGGCTGTTTGATGGACACAGAACTAGGAAGGAGCAGAGGTCGCATCCAAACCTGTGAGAGTCGTGGTTGGAAGCCTGGTCTTCCTGGCTCTCTCACGGCTGTGTTTGTGCTGGGCACTGCCTGTGCAAAGGTGCAGGTCAAGATGGCCCACTTGCTACGGTGATGCCTGGTCAGAGGAGACACGTGGGCTACATGGGAAGGCCCATCAGTCAGAACCTTGAGCTCAGGCACCAAGCCCCGGAAACAGAGGGTTCTAAGCTTAACAAGATAGCTCTACTGTTTCTCCCATCCTGTGTCCTTCAGATTGCCTGCTTTGCTGAAACTTTCCCACAAATAACCTTTAGATGAAACCTATATAATGAACATGCCGCGCTAGCTCCGGGTCAGTCCGACTCCATCAGTTCGGCTGCCCACCTGGCCCCACCTTTCTCTCTCTCTGTGTGTCTGTTTGTCTTTTCTTCATCCCCCATTGCCCCTTGTCCTTATTCTTCCCCGAATTAATGGCTGCAACTGAGAGAAGTGAGAGGGTTGCGGCAGATCCCAGTAGCCCACCCCACTGCCCCGTCACTCCTTCGCGTAAGTAGGAGAGTCACAGAGGCGCCGAGTCGCTGGGTGTTCAGGGGAAGGCTTGTTTTCCCTTCTCTCCTGCCATTTTCTTCCTCAAATCTGAGCCCCCTGGACGTAAAGCCCCCAGCACTGCCCCTTTCCTGAATGGGCCCTAGAGGGGGTGGAATGACTCACTGGATTAGTAAATTTGGGAAAAACTGCTGGCTATTCCTCTTAGGCACTAAGCTTCCTGCCCCAACATCTGCTCCATCTTGCTCCACTCTAAGAAGCCCTGCTCTGGGCCAGCAATGCTGCCCCTGACCAGGTGGAAGGCCTCCTGGTGGCAGCAGGCCCACTGAGCAATCCGACTGAACCTTTTTTTTTGGTACTGGGAATTGACCGAGTACCAGGGGCTCTTAACCACTGAGCCACCTCCCACCCCATTTTAATTTTTTTACTTTGAAACAGAGTCTCGCTAAGTTTCTTAAGCCCTCACTAAGTTGCTGAGGCTGGTCTCAAACTTGTGATCCTCCTGCCTCAGCCTCCCCGCACCCAGACGACACAGCTTTTATTGAAATACAAGTGCTCTTTCCACAGTCTGTTAATCCAACCCAGGCAGAGGAGAGGGGCAGTCCAGGCTGCCCCACCAGAGTCCTCCCATTCAGTAGGATCCTAAGGGTGCTCCAAATAGAGGAATGAGTTTCAGCGCTAAGGCACCTCTAAGCTGAGACCTGCCAAGCTGAACTGGAGTGGCAACCGCTTGAGATAGATCCCTCCTCCCCGATGGGATCCCCAAGTCAAGACACCCTGCCTGAGGCTGGGGTGTATTAAGACATGGTCCCCACCTCCCACACTGCCCGTGCTTCAGGTAAGGAGGACCGTGGTCCCAGGGTGAGAGTCCTATGCCTTGGTGCCACATAAACCCTGGCGGGTGGGGGCTGCCAGTTGGTCCCAGAGGACTCCCTATTTGTCAGGTCTCCCAGGGCCAATGGGAGTGGCACTGTCCACAGGGTGCTGAGCCCTTACACCCTTCAACTCATTCAACCCTGACAACTTTCCCATGAGAAAACTGCACTTAGCATGAGTCCACAGGCTTGGGATCGCTTGTCCTGCTCCAGTGGCCTTGAATGGTCAGCAGCTCTGCCCAGACCAGCTGGTTCTGGAGTCCACGCTCCTAAGCCCACCCTGGGCTATTTGGGCCAAATGGACAGTAACTGGTGACCGCCTCCCACCCCCAGGACACTGGCCACCAAGAATTCCCCTGGGGCTTGGGCAGCCCTGAGGTTCTTGTGACAGGCTCAGGCCCGGCCTTCCCCCGTGTCCAGCCCCTCCTCCCACAGCTGCAGATCTGAAGCTAGAGCAGCACGTCCAGCGGCCACTCTCCAGAGCCGGGACTTTCCGAGCTCCCATCCCTGCTGCCTGCTGCCTCTGATTTTCCTGGGAATGGAAGGGTACAGGAAGATGACTCTCCGGCACTTACAGAGGAAACGAAGGCCCCGGCACCTGTGAGAATTTTATTGAACATCCACCCGCTCCACGTTCTATTTTTAGACCATTTCAGATTCCACCTCCTTGGCTGGCCAGGTCCTCCCACCCTGGTGGTTCTGATGACTCATCTTCAAATCCCCCACAACGCCAAGACAATCTATGGCTTTTCCTCTGGTCGGGGTCTCCACACTGCACATCCCTTTCTTGAACTTGGCAGCTCCCCCTTCCGCTCCTTCCCATGACAGTGTCCCTTCTCAAGTCTCTGACCAAACCTCCAATCCCCCAACCTCAGCAGGCAGCCAAGGGGCTAAGCAGCCGGCAGCCCAGACCCCAGCCTTCCCCACCACGGGCTCATCTCCATCCGCCCCGGGTGCCTTTCTCCAGGGCCCCCCCTCCAGCCGCATGTGTGAGTCTCAAGTTGTTTCCTCCTATGTTGTCCTGAGGTCCACCCTCCAGCTGCTTCTCACCCTCCCTGTTCTCCAAGCCCATCTCGTCCATCCACAAGGCCCAACCACCTGATAAGGTAATGACCCCAAGCCCTACTCCAGCTCTCACCATACATTTTCTAGGTCAACGCTGTCCAGCAGGTCTTGCCATGATGATGAGCATGTTCTACAAACTGCACAGTCCAGGAGAGCAATCCCTTTGCCCCATGTGGCTCCTGAGCCCTGGAAATGTGGCTACTCTGACCAAGGGACTGAATTCTAGATGTTATATAATTTTTTTTTTTTTTTTTAGTACTAGAGATTGAATCCAGGAGCCCTTTACCACTTAGCTGCATCCCCAGCCCTTTTTTGTGTGTTATTTTCTTTTTTTAATTTATTTTTATTGTAAACAAATGGGACACATCTTGTTTCTTTGTTCGAACATGAAGTAGAGGCATACCATTTGTGTAATCATACATTTACCTAGGGTAATAGTTTTTGATTCATTCTGTTATTTTTTTCCTCCCTCCCCCGCCCCGTATATATTTTTTGAGACAGTGTCTGGTTAAATTGCCCAGGTTGACCTTGAACTCCCGATCCTCCTGCCTCAGCCTCCTGAGTCCCTGGGAGTACAGGTGTGACATCACTGGGCCTGGCTGTTGTTTAGTTTTAATTCACTTAAGCCTGAATAGCCACATGCGGCCAGTGGCTGCTATGTTGGATAGCACGGTTCTAGATGTGCCTCACCAGCCGTGGAGGACATCTGGGCTAGGATGCCATCGCTACTGGGCAACTCTCAAAGAGCTTCTTAGCACCACACCACCCCCCATCCCACTTCCAGGCCCTCGAGCAAAGTGAAAAACCTCTCTTCCTCTGGATTTCTCTTCCGGAGTTGACAGTATCAACAGACCGGTGTGTCCCCACAGCCTAGACTTCTGGACTCTTGCTTCTCCCTCATCTTCCACAGGGCTGTGGTTACCAAGCAGGGTCAATTCTCCCTCTCCAGTTTCTTTCAGGCCTGCCCTTGCCTTTCCCAGCCTTCTCTGAAGCTTTAGTTGAGCATCAAAGCGGCTCTGGCCTCGCACTGGCACCCGCCCTCCTTGGGGCCAACAGTTGACACTCAGGGCTTCCTATCACTCCTTTGCTTCTCCAGCTCCGCCCTCTCCCACATGGCGCCCTGGGGGCTGCATTCCACAGACTCTGCTGCTTGGGCCTGTTTCCTTGCACTTGGCCTTCCAATTTAATCAGGAGACTGGGTGGGAAGAGATGGGAGTTCAATGGCTGAGGTCTGAGGGTTGTGGGCGGCCACCCCCTACCACAGCCCAGGTGCCTGTCAGGTGGCTGCTCCTACCAGTGCTGGAGATTCCAGTTCTCCCCTCTCCTCTGCTCACTCACAGTCCCCGGCTGCTGCTCGCACAGGTCTTACCCTGGACTGCGTCCACTTCTCCAGGTTCTTCTCAAACCCTCAGACGCAGGCAGTCCGTATATGACCTCTTCTTGGTTCTGTTCCCTGCAGTGCTTGATTGATGGCCCAAGCCTGAGAAGTCTCCCTATCACCCAAGGAGATGGATAGAGTCCCTGCTTCTGTGGTGAGCGCAGGAAGTCATTCATGATCTGTCCCCTACCTACTCTCCTGCCCCTCCTTCCCTTCAATACCAGGCCTATGATGCCAATGCCGTTTGTGACATCCTGAATGGGCCGCGTCGAGTTGTTTTATGCCTCCATGCCTATGCCGAGCTCTTTCTTAAACTTTGAAACCCTTCTCCAGTTGTCACCTCTTCTAGGAAGCCTCCCAGGCTTTCCTTTCTACTTTGACTATGCTTTGTACATACCCCCATTATTTCTGGTGTCACATTATTATTATTATTATTTTGCAGTATGGGGGGTTGAACCCAGGGGTGCTCTACCAATGGGGTACATCCTCAGATCTTTTTATTTTTTGTTTTGAGACAGGGGCTTACTAAATTGCTGAGGTTGGCCTTGAACTTGTGATCCTCCTGTCTCAGCCTCCCAAGTCCCTGGTATATTGCAGGTGTGTGCACCACACCGAGCTCACACACCTATGAGCTGGTGTTATATACATCAGCAGCGACCTCTTTCTACGCTGTGAGCTACGTATTATGGTCCCTGTTTTTAGAGGATGATCAGAAAGTTCAGGTTACGGTAATGTGCCAAGTTCAGAGAACTAGTAAAAAGTTTTGACTTGGTGTCAGACCGAGTCCTTCTAGCTGCACAATTCATACTTTTGGTCACAATTTCATGTTACTGTGGCTCTTGCCAAGAACAGTCTAAAGAGCCCCGTGTGGTGGGTTGAACGTTGTCTCCCTGCAAAAAAGATACACTGGAGTTCTAATACCCTGTACCTCCACATGGGACCTTATTTGGAACTCCAGTTAGATCAAGTTAGAATGAGGCCAGGTGGGCCCTAATCCAATATGATTAGTGTTCTTATACGAGGAAATTTGGACACAGACACAGGGTAGATGATGTGAAGATACAGGGCTATCTTCTGATGGCCATGTGAAGGGAACTTTGCTAAGGATCTGGCAAACACTAGAAGAAAAAGGAGGCAGGGAAGGATTCTCCCCTAGAGCTGTCAAAGAGAACACCATCCTGCCAACCCCTTGGGTTTGGACTTCCAGCCTCCAGAATGTGAGACACTAGATCTCTGTTTTGTTTTCTGTCTTTTGTTTATTTTTGCAGTTCTGGGAATCGAATCCAGGCATGCTCTATGACTGAATTATATCCTGGTCCTTTTAAGAATTTATTTTGAGACAGGGTCTCACTAAATTGCTGAGGCTGGACTTTAATTTACAATTCTCCTGTCTGAACCTCCTGACTCACCTGAGGTTACACGGTGCCTGGCCCTGCTAGATGCCTGTTGTGTTAAACACCCAATTTAGGCACTTTGTTATAGTATTCCTAGGAAACGCAGGTGGCTAAGGAAGCTAGCCCTGAGAATGGCTTCAGTACCTGCTCATTGGGAACCTGGGTGTCTCAGAATACTAACTGCGCGTGGAGTCCACCTGGGGTTCTACAGGGAATGTTAAAATCATGCTTCTACTGGATGTAGGGACCCCACAAATCTATGACTTGTGGTGACTTGTAAACCCGAGGCACCCCAGGGATCTATCCTAAGCGTGTTCGAACCCTCAGCTCCTAGCTCAGGGCCTGACGCCCCACAGGTTGCCAGGGCTGGGCCTGGAGGTGGGGTACTGTGCTCAGCTAAGGCACCAGGAGTCTGAGAAGGGTTTGGGACTGTCCCCAAGCCTGGCATAGCCCCTGTGCACATTCACACAGGCCAGCTTCCAGGACATCTGCAATCTCCTGCCATGGTCAAAACGACCAAGTCACGTTTCTAGTTCCCTGCTGCGTTCTGTTGCCTGTTTCCCAAGGGTGACTCATGGCTCCGTGGAGAGAAGCGGGCTGGGACTCAGCAGCCTGTGCTTTCTTCTCCTTTCTTCTGTCTTTCCAGGAAGCCCTTGGAACAGGATGTAAAAGCAGCACTTTCCATCTAGCCTGACATCCTGCTTCCAGATGCCAGAGGCTGAGCAGTCGCTGGGTAACATTGGGGCGGCTGTGACCACGATGTTGGCCCTCCCCGGCCCCTGTCCAGGCCCTCAGAACCATCTGAATAATTCATTACACTTTGATCAGTCTTCCTCTCTAACCATGCTTAGGAAGGCAGGGCCCTTGTCAGATTAGTCCTGTGGTATAGTCCCCCGAATGGGAGCTCAACAAACATTGGGTGAAATGAAATTGTGTTTTTCTTATTTATTTATTTATTTATTTATTTATTTATTTATTTATTTATTTATTTATTTATTTATTTATTTTTGGTACTGGGGATTGAACCCAGGCCCAGGGCACTTTACCACTGAGCTACATCTCCAATTGAGGCAGGAAGATCACAACTCAAGACCAACCTCAGCAACTTAGTGAGGCCCTAAGCAACTTAGTGAGGTGCTCTCTCAAAATAAAAAAGTAAAAAGGGGTTGGGGATATGGCTCAGTGGTAAAGAGTCCCTGGGTTCAATTCCCAGTACTAAAAAGGAAAGGGAAGGAAAGAAGGAAGGAAGGAAGGAAGGGAGGGAGGGAGGGAGGGAGGGAGGGAAAGGAAGAGAGGGGAGGGGGAGGAAGGGAGGGAGGGAAAGGAAAGGAAGGAAAGAAGAAAGAAAAAAGGAAGAAAGAAAGAGAGGCTGGGGGTATAGCTTAATGGTAGGGCACCCCTGGGTTCAAATTCTAGTATTGCAGAAATAAACGAAGAAATTAATTAATCAATAAAAATGCATTTCTTTGTGCAGTGCCATTGTGGTATCTCGTGTGGCAGCAGTTGTCCTCACCCCAGTAAACGTTTCCCCCATTTTCATAGTGGAGTTGAAGGATGGTCCTGAGCTGGGGATGCAGCAGGCCGACAGAGTCATCTAGCCTTATTGTGGGCACGCCATGGTGGGAAAGCAAAGACGAAAGACACAGTCACCAGCAAGAGAGTCCAGCGTGCAGGAGAACCAAGACCATGGTCAGAACAACCACCCACAGGGATCAGTGGTCAGCACAGGCCTCCCAGATAGGCTGAGTTCCAGGCCCCAACTGCATGCCCTGGACATGTTATTCAACTTCTCTGTCTTGATTTCCTCATAAAGGTGTCACTTATTGACCGAAGTGGCGTGCCTATAATTTCAGTGACTCACGAGCCTGAGGCAGGAGGTTTTCAGTTGGGGACCACCCTCAGCAATTTAGCAAGAATCTGTCTCAAAATAAAAAAAAAAACAAAAGGGACTGGAGATGTGGTTCAGTGGCAAAGTGCCCCGAGGCTCAATTCCCAGTACCCGACCACCACTCAGCAATGGTATCACTTACGATCCTTGGGGGATTGGCTCTGGGACTTCCTAAGGATACCCAAGTCCTCCAATGCTCAAGTCCTTTATATAAAATGGCACAGGGATTGCATATAACCTATGCAATTCTCCCCTATGTATTGTTCCCCCTGTGGCGTGAGGGATCCAACCCAGGGACTCACGTGTGCTAAGCAAGCAAACGCTCTACCCCTGAGCTACATCTCCATCCGTCCCCTATACTTTTTAAATCATCTCAGATGACTTATAACACCTAATACCATACAAATGCTCTGTAAATAGTTGTCATATTATATTGATTAGGAATCAGTACAGGAAAAAAAAATCCCGTATGTCTTCAGTTGCAGATACGACTTTTTTCTGAGTATTTTCAATCTGCAGCTGATTGGACCTGTGGATGCAGAAGCTGAGGGCTGGGAGGGCCAGCGGTCCACCCTTATCTTCAGTTTCAGTTCCCTGAGGTCAACTGCTGTCTGCAAATATCGAATGGAAATTTCCAAAATAAACAATTCATAAGTTTTAAATAACTTTGATTACAGTATATTGTTCTATTTTATGATGAGCTATTGTTTTTGGTTTTGTTTTGTTCACAATGCTGGGGATGGAACCCAGGGCCTCCCACGTGGTAGACCAGCACTCTACCACCAAACTACATCTCCAGCCCCTGTTATTAGCTAGTGCTGTTGATCTCTTACTGTGACTAATGTATAACTCAAACTTCATTAAAGACATGTACATATGGGTGGAAAAAAAACTGTGTATAAGGTTCAGAGCTGGCGGAGGTTTCAGGCATACTTGGAACATCTTGAAATCCATCCCCTTGGATGGGGACAATTGAGTATAGAACAGGAATCATAGGGAGCCTCCTACATATAAAACAGGACAATCATAGTTCCTATTTCAGAGCCCATCATGAGGACCTCATGGAGTAATGTATGCGAAGCACTTAGGACAGTTACGGCCACATTGTCCGTGTTAATTGTTGCTTTTACTATTTTATTTTTTATTTTTTTAGTACCAGAGATTGAACCCAGGGGCACTTTTCCATTGAGCCACATCTGCAGCCATTTTTATTTTTGTTTTTGATTTTGAGTCAGGGTCTGGTGAAGGTCTGGTGACTCAGGGCCTTGCTAAGTTGCTGAAGCTGGCCTCAAACTTGCAATACTCCTGCCTCAGCCTCCCGAGTCGGTGGGATTACAGGCGTGCACCTCTGTGACCCCGCTTGCTTTCAGCCTTGACTACACTGGAAAATAAGATATTCATGTCAAGAGTTAATCAGTGTCTGGATCTTATCAAACTCTCAGTCGTATCAACAGCTACTATTGTCATTTTTACTACTTAAGTTCTGAATTAGTTATCAATTAGTTGATTAGTTCTGAATTAGTTATAATCAATTGCTCCCAAACTTAGCTGCTGAACGTGACGATAAACATTTACCGTCTCACGTAGTTGCTGTGGGTCAAGAATTTGGGAGCGACTTACCAAGACACGGTTCTAGCCCACAGTCTCTCATGAGATTACAGACCAGCTTGCTGAGGGCTTGACTAGGGTCTGCTGCTGAGGTGGCTCGCTTGCTTGCTGCCACGCTGGTGCAGACTACGGTCGCCAGGCGAACTTGATTCTTCCCCTCACGGTTGCCTATAGAAAGTGCCTTGAGCTTTCTCACAGCGTGGCAGCCGGCTTCTCCCCTGGCAGGTAACCTGACAGCCAGGTAGAAGCCATGAGGTCTTTAGGAAGCCACACTCTGTGCCACAGTGTCCTGGTGACACAGGTTTGTCCTGTCCACTTGGAGAGGAGCTGCACAAGAACAGGCACATCAGGAGCAGAGGCTCGGTGGGGGCCATCGTGGAGGCAGGCCACCACGAATACTGAACTGTGTGGCAGAGGCTGTGGGTTCTGCAGTCCAGACGACAGCGAGCAGAAGGTCAGAGTGCAGGGGAACTTCCCATCAGTCTCAGCGAGACCGCAAGGGACAACCCCGCCATGTTTTCCCTCTAGGACTTGAAGGGCAAGAGGGGAGCAGAGTGTGAGGAGATATTTCCCAGGGTGGTTGGGACTCTGTGAGGGGACGGACAAGGAGACGGACATTGGGGAGGGAAACATGTCTATAAATAAAGTGAGAGAGGCAGGCAGAGCTGTTCCAGGAGGGCCCAGAAGGCCGAGCGACCATGTGTAAAGAGGCTGGGCTGAGGGTTTGGCTGAAAACATGTTCAAAACTTCGACGGGTGTGTTTGATGGGGGGCTTTGAGGCTGGGGAATGGACCTGGGGAGGTGAAAAACGTCTCCTCTATGGGGCATTTGCTTCCACAGGAGCGTGTGGTGGTGGGGGCAAGGCAACACCAGGAAGCGGACTTTCACCTACCAGGGTAGGAAGCTCGAGTTGATAAGTTGGAATGGACTCTCCCAGTGGAGGAGCCTCCCCAGAGGAAACCCTGGAGAGGGAGATAGTCTCTGTTTACACAGCATGTCGGCATGTCTGCAGTTTACACAAGCTGCATCCTCGGGCCAGGCTGAAGATAGCACCTCCTGACCTAGAAAAGCCCGAGTCTGGGCCCGGTGCCCAGCCAGCGGTGGGAGGAAGTGCCTGCCCAGACCCACCCTGCCCTGGTGTTCAGAGTCACTCGGACACGCGGGGGCTGGGGGCTCCCTGCACCCTGCAGACCCCACACTGTGACCAAGCAGAACGACAGTGACTTAGGGATCCCCTTCACATCCCGAGCACCGAACTACCTGCCTGATTCTTCTAGCTCATTCCAGTCAGCAACAGGGAGTACGCGACGTTGGTCCCCTCGTCAGAACAATACAACCTAACATTCGCAGACCCGTGCGGGTTCCCTCAGTGCCCCCGATAGGATGCCTGGTGGTTTGCAGATCGGGGCTGCTTAAGGAGGTTGCGTGAGTCAGGCATTCATGGGTTTGGATCAGCCCCAGACCTTGAGGGTAACCTTGGACAAGTGCACTTTTACTGCTTAACTGCTGGGAGCTCCAGTTTCCCAGTCTGGAAAGTGGGGAGAAGGCTAAGAGGTGAGAAGCCCTTGGACAGTGCCCCCCACACAGGAAGAGCTCAGCAACCACCACCGTCTGCACCCCGTGTTCCGTCGTTCCACCCCACCTCCATCCACATCCTCACCCCATGTTGTTCCTCCCCCGAGTTCCTCCTCTTCTCCTTCTCTTCTTTCAAAACTCACACCCACTTCCCAGGCTGGTTGAAATGTGCTCTCACAGCCCTGGGCGGCTGTCCCTGCCCCCACAGGGACACAGAGCACTTACACAGTGGTGGGCCAGCCAGGCTGCTGCACCTACCATCAATCCTGCTCATGACCCCCGTCCCCGGTGCCTCCCCCACGTCTGGCACAGTGCGGGCACGCCCCTCAGGTCCTGACAAGGCAGCATTGGGCTTGTCTGAGGCCACAGAAAGCATGGTCCGTGGGTCAGTCCCCAGCCACACCAGCAGCCCCCAGGGGTTCACTTCTGATCTGGACCCTGTGACTCAGGGCAGGAGGATTGGGTAGGGGGTGGGGAGGGAAGCAGAGCCTCCTTCCAAGCAACAAAGCCAGAATTCACCTGGAACGTAAAACTATTCCCAGAGAAGTTAACAATAAGAGAAAGTCAGCCAGGGAACAGAGAGGTTTCGGCCCAACCCTTTCCCTGACTTTTGAGAACCAAGACCCCTTGATTTGGCCCCAGCCCAGAGCTAGCACCTCTAAGAGTTCTCTGTAACTAAGGAGTGTCTCTCTCAGTCTCAGACAGGGGCAAAGTCCAGGGTTGCCCTGTGATTCAGAGGGTGGGGTTGGAGTTAAAAATTATACCTTTGCTTTAAAAAAAAAAAAAAAAAATCCATAAGGAAAAAAAAAAGAAAGACTCCAGAGCTTGCTTGGTTTGGTGGTCTGACTTAGGGAGTCACTTCCTAACCAGCAGAACTATCCTAGCTCCTTAAACCTTCCGGGGTCAACCCCTGTCCCCAGCGAGGCCACCTCTCCCTCTTACACCATCCTCTCTCTAAAGAGCCTGGCTGGTTTTGGAGTCCTGTGGGTTCTGATTTTGTAAAGGCTCTGGAAGTCCTACTCACGCTCACACAGTCCAGAGCAGCCTCCCCACACCTGAGTCACCACCGCTGCCTCCATCTTGCTTTCCCTGGCTGGTGTCTCTCCTCTCTCCATCCTCTCATGGGCCCCGGTGCTAGAGGAGTCCACCTAAAACAGTGCATGTGTCCCCCTACCCCTGCTCAGAAGCGTTCCAGGTGTGGGGGCACACGCCTGTAATCCCAGTGACTCGGGAAGCTGAGGCGGGGAAGGAGGATCACAAGTTTGGAGCCAGCCTCAGCAACTTTTCAAGGCCCTAAACAACTTAGCGAGACCCTCTCTCAAAATAAAAATCAAAAGGGTTGGGGATGTGGCTCAGTGATTAAGTGCCCCTGGGTTCAATTTCCAGGAGAGAGAGAGAGAGAATGAGAATTTAGGGGACCCAAGACGGCACGTCCATGAGGTGGCAGAACTGGGTTTGAGGGCGCCTGCCTACCTCTCAGGGGCTCTTCCAGAACCCAGCTCTCAGCTGTCAGCTCTCCGAGTGGGCTTCCACTAAGTGTCTGCCGAGGATGGCCCAAGATGTAGCTGACCTCGGCCCAGCAGGGCCCCTGGGAGCAGGGTACTCAACTGATGCCCGTTAGTGCTGAGGTAACCCCCACTCCCCCCAACACAGACACACTTGGAGTCACTCAGTCACCCATAATGTCTATCTAGCCATTCTGAGTTAGCATTGTACACAGCAAGACCCAGGGTCTTGGTTCTGACAAGTGGGCTGAGCCCAAAGTCTCCTCTCTAGTCACTTGCCTGGGTGACTAGAAAAGGGGGGGAAGCTTGTCAGAGAACCTCAGTTTCTAGCTTTTTTTTTTTTTTTTTTTTTTGGTGCTTTACCACTGAGCGGCATCCACGGCCCTTTTTTATTTTTTTGAGACATGGTCTAAGTTGCTGAGGGTCTCACTAAATTGCTGAGGCTGGCCTCAGACTTGCAATCCTCCTGCCTCAGCCTCCCAAGTTACTAGGATTATAGACAGTTCCTTCCTATCGATAAAGTACTCCCTGCTATTATTGTTCCCCCACTTCAGGAAAAGATCAAATAATTAACAATAGGGAACAGAGGGGAAAATCTTTCTGGAAACAAGACATAAATTATAGATATGAAGTTTTAGACTTTCCATTAGAAATCATTGTATTTCCCCTAGTGAGTCTGCTGCAACACATGTCTGTCCAAAGAAGAGTTAACAGCACCCCCAAATCCCAATTCCTTAATCGTTGTAACAAATTAGAGAAGAGTTCAGTATTTGTTCCATTCCAAGAGAGAAAACCACCTAGGGCAGTAGATGTTATTCTTTTTAAACCTGAGCATCTTGCCACCCCCTTTTTTGGGAGGGGGGGCAGTGCCAAGAATCAAACCCTAGCCTCAAACATGCTAGGTAGCACTGTGCTGCTGAGCCATACTCCACCACCTCTCCACCCTTCTCAACCCACACCTGGCTTATAAGAGGAGGAAAGCCTTAGAGGAATCATGCCTGCCTGTGGCCAATCCATGGGGGAGGGGAGGTTACCTCCTCCTGAAGCATGCTTAGCTCCTCGGGGATATTTCTTCACTTTGCAGAAATCCAGGATGATCGGATAACTGAGGCTTAGTTCAAAACATTATATATCTGCTTTTCCATAGTGCGTTCTGGCTTCCTGCCCTTAATGGCCTTGGGAAGGACAGGGACCACCAGATCCTTAAGCAGGCTCCTTTGGGAGGAATACAAACAGCCCCTGACCAAGGACTGGCTAGTGAATGACTTAAATGGAGTGTTTCAACAGTATATTCAAAGTGTCCCCATTAGGATCCACTTGGAGATCCTAGGGATTGGGCAGTATTTTGAGATCTAGTCTGGCCCTTGTGAAAGGAGGTCATTTAGATGGTATCTCATTGCGTATTTTAGCCAGTGCCACACTCAGCAAGAGAAGCCCCTGCCTGACTGCCTTACTGTGCCTCCTCCCAGATTACACTGTAGGTTCCAGGACCTCAGGGTTCCTTATTCACGTGGGCCAAGCCTACTCCCCTGGGTGTGTTCTGTCCTGAAGGGGTCTAGGCCTGACAGCCGTCCAGCGGCGTCTGCGTGCACACAGAGCATGGGGGTGTGGGCCACGTGCAGAATGAGCAAGCATGCCCAGGAGTCACTCCTGTCACTGCCCATGGGCCTGATGATAGGTATCAGCTCATCCACTGGACAAGTAAGCATTCTGACGGAAGGGAACTGACTGGAAGCCTGCTCTGCCATCTCACATCACCCGAATGGAAGCACTCTGAGGTTACTGTGCCCACATGGCAGATTTGCAGATTAGAAAATGAAGCTCATGCTTTTTTTTTTTTTTTTTTTTTTTTTTTTTGGTACCAGGGATTGAACTCAGGGGTGTTTAATCACTGAGCCACATCCCCAGCCCCTTTTTTATATTTTATTTAGGAAGGGGGTCACTGAGTTGCTTAGGGCCTCCCTAAATTGCTGAGGCTGGCTTTGAACTTGTGATCCTCCTACCTCAGCTTCCTGAACTGCTGGGATCACAGGTATCCACCACCGTGTCTGGCCAAAGCCCATCCTCTTAATGTATGCTGCCAACACCTCCACTTGACCCTCTGGTCTCTGGTTGATGAGGTGACTCCCCAGGCTCCTGGTGGATAATATAAACCCCACCCCTCTTCAGAGTTGAGATTTGCAGGGCCAACCCTTCATATGCATGTCTTTTTTATTGTGATCAGAACCTTGCAACCAGAAACAGATCCTGCCGGGGGACACATTGGCAGCTGTGAGCGTACCTGAGCAAGAGGTTTAAAGCACAGATTGAGGAAAGATAAAGGAAGAACGTCATTGTCAGCCCTGGTAAGCCTCCAACGGGCTTCTAAAGGCATTTGGTTGCTTCTTCCTCAGTCAAGCCTCCCATCTGTGGACAGGCACTGAGTGTACTTGTCCTATAATTTAATCTTCCTGAGGATTCTGTGTGTTACTTTACAGGTAAGAAAGGCGAGGCGTGGCTTTGTTAACTGAGCTCTCACCCAAGTTCCTTCTCCCACCGGGCTGCGTTCCTTCTCTGGAAAACAAAAGGAATGGTGAACAGTCTGACAGGAGAGCGGACCACCGCTCTACGTAAGGATCTCTTCCTGTTACAGTTCAAGCCATCACGAGTTTGAAACACACATAGGAAGTCACTTCTCCTGGCTTTTATCTCCCCCCGCATCTCTTCCTGTTGGGATGTATCAGGAGAACGCTAACAGCTGGAGCAGAAGGAGGAGCTCAGTTACAATGCTTCATCTTCTCAGGTCTCCCATGCTGTTACTCTGACTCAGCAGTTGCTCTTGTTCCCTGAATCCTTCTATGAGCTTGCCTTTTTTCTTCCTTCGCAGCTGATACAGGAATTTGGAGAAAGACTCATTGATGACCTGATTTATTCTGGGAGCCAGTCTGCAGCGATCTGAAAAAGGCCACGTGAACCATTTCTGGGCACCGATGGATGAACTCTCCCTGCTCGATAAATTCAACAGTTGACACTCCCTGGCGTTTTGTTCTGAGGCAAAGTCCGGCTCTGCAGGTTGTGACATGCGAGGCTACCTGTAGACCAGTCAGTCAGTCAGGAGTTGCTGGAAGCAGCAGGTCCAAGCCTGCTACCCCAGTGTTCCCGGGGAAAGAAAGCTGGTGCCACAGGAATAAATTAAGACTGCAGACTTGATCTTCTCTGGAGAAACACAACTTGTGTTTACAGGCAAGAAAATACTGAAAGCATCCCTCCTTTTTAAAAGCGGCAAGAGTAAATAAAAGAGAGGGAGTGAGCAGGACCTTTCTAGTTTCTCAGGAGTCTCAGACAGACGCAGATGGCCCAGAAAGGGGTCTGATGCAGCAAGCAAGGTGCCGCTGCTTCTAGGGGTGCTGGTGTGTGTCTTTGAGACAATACCAGCTTCTGACTTCTGATGAGCTGAGGTCGCAGTTGGTCATCAGCAGCTCATGGACCCTTTTCAGAGGCTGAGAAAAAAATATAACCAATAATTAAAGTCAGGTTTTCCATTATTAACAACAACAAACAAAACCACCCACAATTCAATTCCACATGTCTAGTTTCATATGAAACTTTCCACGTGAAAAACTTATTCTGGTATGGGTGACATCAAATTTCATTACCAAAAAAGTTGCCCTTTCAGATCTAACTCATGTTAAGTGAATAATGTGTGGGGCTCACACACCAGGTACACATTGCTATTAGCTCAGCTCCTCTTTTCGTATTTCCCCATCAGCCACCTGGAACGTTTTACAAGCACAGCCTGAGCTCAAAGTATGGAACATCTTACTAGAATCAGCCCAACAGCTGGGGAACTTCAAGGTGGCAGCCAGCCTGGAGGGGGCTGGAAAAACAGACCAACCAACCAACAAACAAAACTACTGGACTCCCTGGTGCCTCCAGGCTAAGTGCAGTTAGCTTCTTGTCTCAAGCTTGAACTTCAAACACCTAGACATTCCAGGCACTGGGGCTATTTTGGCATATCAGAAATCGCAGTGCATGGAGTCAAGATAGGGAGCTTCCAGTTCCTGCTGTGCGACTGGCCACAGTCAAGGAGGCTTGGAGAGAGTCATCTAAGCCTTACCTCCTGCGGGCCTCTCCCCGTGCCCCAGGAGAGTGAGGTTAACGCTGCGGGGTCCCTACTCAGGCTACTGTGAGCAGTGAATGAGATGACTAGGTCAGAGTGCTCTGAAGCGTTTAAACCATCACACACATGTTAGAGGTTCGTAGTATGGGACAGCTCGGGAATTCCCTTGCTTTCCTGGCAGGGAAGGGAAGAGTAGGAAAAGTTCATGGCTGCTTTATCTGTAAGAATGCTTTAGAATACACCTATTTTGTATTGATGGTGAGACAGAAGGGAGTTGGGTAATGAGGCTGCGGGATATGTCATCATCCTCATTAGAAAATTAACCTGAGGTTTAATCATCAAGTAATGTGACTGATTTTTAAATAAACACATCTAAATGGGTGTTGTCCTGTTCTGAGTAGTGAGTAGTCACCTTGGCAAGTCAAACGTTTATTTAAGTTATATTTCCCATCATTCAGAAAAAGAATTTCTTTTTAAAAACTCCCCATTGGAAACATTCCGGGACCCTCTGGCACATTCTTTTGACTATGTCTGAGGGTGACACATTTTTGTCCTTTGTGGATAATCCTGATTTTTATAAACAGCCCAAAGTTATTTGGCACAAAAGATGGTAAAGAAGCTAAGTAATACCATTTTTAAAAATTGAAAATAACTCGTGACTATAAAATAGAAGCCTTTCTTTCGGTTCCAAGAGCAGAATACCAATCGTAGACTTCAAGAATAACAGGATTATTAGAAAGGGCTTGTTCCATCCTATGTGACAAGAGGAGAAAAGCCATTTGGAAATGTGTTTCGTTTTTAGTCAGACCTTTCAGTATTTATCTTGCAAGACTGTTTGCCACTAAACTGAGTTTCCAGCAAGAACAAACACTGTAACTAATCAACTGTTCCTATGCTTTTAACACAGCTACAGGGGGCAGCTAAATCTTTCATTTGCATATGGATTAACTAGCTAGCAACAATACAGATGTTTCCAATAAATCCACATCTGGATCTGTTGGAAACAGCATCCAGCAGATTCAATTCTAACCAGTAGACTCTACACTCCCTTAAAAAAGTTTGGGATTTTTTTTTTCCACTTATGAAATAATATATCTGAAAATGAAAATATCAATATCCCCATAATGCAATCTGAAGCAGCTAGTAGATTGGCTTCTGGTGTAAATAATTAAGATCGTCATAGGTACTATTTTAAAATAAACATGATGACACTTCCATTCATGATATGCATATTGTGACACTTTTCTTTTTTGGGGGGTTACTGGGTATCGAACCCCAGGGGGCTTTACCACTGAGCTTAGGGCTTCAAGTTCGATACATTGCTGAGGCTGGCCTTGAACTTGTGGTCCTCCTGCCTACATCTCTGAGCAACTAGTATTACAGTCATGCAAAAACATGCCCAGCCCTACATCCATAATTTCAAAATTAATAATGCCAGTGACTTGGAAAACACCTTTTCCTTAACTCGTTTTGTTGTTGTTGTTGTTGCTGTTTCCTATAGCAAGATTCACATAACATAAAACTCACAATTTGACCATTTTATGTTTTAATATTTTGTAGCTGTTGATGGACTTTTATTTTATTCATTTATTTATAGTGGTGCTGAGAATCAAACCCAGTGCCTCACACATGCTAGGCAAGTGCTCTACTACTGAGCCACAACCTCAGCCCATTTTACTTTAAAAAAATTTTTTTTATTTGTAGATGGACACAGTACTTTTATTTTATTTATTTTTTTATGTGGCGCTGAGGATCAAACCCAATGCCTCACACATGCTAGGCAAGTATTCTACTACTGAGCTACAAACCCAGCCCCATTTTATTTAATCACTTATTTTAATTATTTTTATTTTGGAACAGGGTCTCATTGTGTTGCCCAGGCTGGTCTTGAACTCATGATTCTTCTGCCTCGAACTCTCAAGTTTCTATGAGGACAGGTGTGCACCAGTGTGCCCTGCCTTCATTTGACCATTTTATTTATTTATTTATTTATTGGCACCATGGATTGAACCTAGGGGTGCTTAAACACTGAGTCATGTCCCCAGGCATTTTTATTGTTTATTTTGACACAGGGTCTTGCTCAGTTGCTTAGGGACTAACTAAATTGCTGAGGCTGGCTTTGAACTCACTATCCTCCTGCCTCAGGCTCCTGAGCTGCTGGAATAATAGGAATGCACCACCCACAGCCAGCACATTTGATCATTTTAAAGTGTGCAAATCAGTGGTATTATGCACATTCACAGCATTCAGCAACCATCACCCCTATCTAGTTCCAAAACACTTTCATCACCCCCAAAGGAAAATTCCTATCTGTTAAAGCAGTCATTTCTCATTTTTCCTTCATCCCTAGCTTCTGGAAACTACTAATGTGCTTTCTGTTTCTGTGGCTTTGCCTATTCTGGACATTTCATATAAACCAGACCATACAATATATTTGTGGCCTTCTTTCCCTAACTTAGCATAATATTTTCAAAGTTCATGTCATACAAAGGGAGATCAGTAGAGGAAAGGGACCAAGAGGTGGGAGAAAGGGAGGGAAGGGGAAAGTGCTGGGGAGTAATATTGGCCAAACTATATTGTTATATCGTGTGCTTGTACGAGTATATGACAACAAATCCCATCATTATATACAACTATAATCTAATAATTTAAAAAATATGGAAAAAAGTTCATGTTGTAGTGTGTATCAGCACTTCATTCCTTTTTAATGACTGAATAATTCCATTGCATGGATATATCAGTCTACCAATCATTTTGCTGGTCATTTTCACCTTTCACTATTTTGAGTAGTGCTGCCATGAACATGGATGTGCAAGTTTTGTTTGAACATCTCAGTTCTTTGGAGTATATACCCCAGGAGTGGAATTGCTAGGTCACATCTATGTTTAACTTTTTTTTTTTTTTTTTTTTTGTACTAGGGATTGAACCCAGGGGCACTTAACCACTGAGTCACATGCCCAGCCCAGCTCCTATGTTTAAACTTTTTAAGGCACCACCAAACTCTTTTCTATTTTTCTAGTTACAATTCACAAGATGTCTTGATCATCAGTTAGAAGAAGTAGATAGCTACAGCCAAACCCTAGGCTGTTCCAAAAGATGTCTGTCAAAAACGCTGCTTAGAGCAGCCAGGCCTGATGTGAGCCAAGCAGATTTCCACGCAGGGTTTTAAGCAGCTTCTCTGCTCTCTACATGTCACAACATGAACTAGCTGGGCAGGAATATCTTCCTGCCGCCTAGGCATTCTTGTATCCCATTATGTTGCACACACTTCAGGAATAAGAAAAAGAGGCTTCCCTCCTGTTTTTTGCTGAAGTGTTTGGATTAGAACCTACATTCAAAGCAGAATCGGGGCTTGGGGGCCTGTGCCATGTCTCTGTCCTGGGCAGAGGCTAGTCCTTTCATGGTTTAAGCACAGGGTCTCCCTAACATCAGTTGAGACCACAGGAAAATCTTCCAACCAGAGGTGACTTTTGCCATACATTTGGATGGAAAGCACTGACCAGTGATCCTGATCCTAGTAACCCACAGATACCAGAGGTGAGTCTACCCCACTTTGTAGATTGTAGAATGTCCACCCCATGGACCTGGTTAGTCCAGCAAGAGATAATCCAACGACAGGCATTGTTTACTGCAAACGATGTATTGAGTCATGAGGCTTCTCAGTCACTAACCCAACCCAGACAGTAACTGATTAGCACTGATTTTTAAACTTGTTCATAGGCCTCTCAGAGTGCTGACCTTTTACCCCAACTCCCTAACACACAGGAAGTTTCTGAAGCCCAAACCAAGGAGCATTATGTTGCACGGCCAAAACTAGAAAGACCCAAAACAGCTTTTGGCTTTTTCCACTTGAAGCTAAATACTAAGACTGAAAATGTCGGCTTCTGGGGTCCTTGTTACAGTCACTCTCCCAACCCAGCTGTCACTTGTTGCTTGTCTCCTGGCAGCCCTTTCAGGTGTCCTGGCCTGAATCTGCCGTTAGGACAGAAAAAAAAGTCTCTTGCTGGTCATATCCTCTGTAGTCTGGCAGGAAACCTAAAATTTGCCTGCTGCAGTTCTCAGTCTGTTTGCTTATCTGTTTCCTTGTTGGGAAGAATCTGCATCGCAGTGTCCGGTTCAGGGGGATTTTCACCATGACCTCACCCTCCTCCTCATTCACTAATTTCAACGAGCCAAAGCACTGCCCAAGTTCTAACGTGCGTGGGAATCCACACTCAGACATTAACGACCTCTCCTAGCACTTCTCAGACTGACATCAATTCCAGTTCTTTCTTCTCAAACCAAGGTCCTTTGCAGGGCTCAGGAAATGCCAAAAAGGGATGGGAAGACGGGGATCGATCCATCTAGTTATCGTTCAAGTCTCGGGACACAATGTCAAGGAGGTAACCTGAAAAAAATATGCACCAAACACCTTTCAAGGCTCGTGCCCGCTGCTGGAATAACTTCCCAGCCAGTGGCCTCAAACTAAGGCACGAGGAAGTGACAGCAGACAGCGGATGCGCTACCTAAGGGAAAGGGCGGCGGGAGCGGTTGGGGAGAAACGGAGCCAAGGGCAGAGTTCGGGACCTGGCGTCGGTCCTCCGGAGCTCGCCTTCCGCGCAAAAGTGGGCGCAGATAGAGGAAAACAGAAAGTCGGGCTCCGTGGGCGCCCGCCAGGCCCGCCCACGTGACTGCAGCTCCTCGGCCCTCCTCGCGCGCGCTCGGCGGCAGCAGCCAGCGGGCGGGCGGACGAAGGGGCGAGCGCGTGACCGGCCGGCCCGGGAGAGGCCGCGACGTGAGTGCGTGCGCGCCCCCGGGAGGCGGCGGGCGCGCGCACGCCCCGGGGCCGCCGCCCCTCCCGGGCCCGCCCTCCTTCCCTCCCTCCCCGGCTCGCCTGGCCCGCCCTGCCCGGCCCGCCCTGCGAGTCAGTTCGCTGGTTCCCTCCCTCCCCGGGCGCGCTCGGGCCGCCGCAGCGCTCCCCGCCCTCGAGCCGCGGTGCCGGAGCCGCCCGCCGCCCGTGGAGGAGGTGGAGGGAACCGCAGGGGCCCGCCGAGGCGGCGGCGGCGGCGGCAAGATGGCGGACTTCCTGCCGTCGCGGTCCGTGCTGTCCGTGTGCTTCCCCGGCTGCGTGCTCACGAGCGGCGAGGCCGAGCAGCAGCGCAAGTCCAAGGAGATCGACAAATGCCTGTCGCGGGAGAAGACCTACGTGAAGCGGCTGGTGAAGATCCTGCTGCTGGGCGCGGGCGAGAGCGGCAAGTCCACCTTCCTGAAGCAGATGCGGATCATCCACGGGCAGGACTTCGACCAGCGCGCGCGCGAGGAGTTCCGCCCCACCATCTACAGCAACGTGATCAAAGGTGCCGGCCGGGCCGGGGGCGCGGGACCCGGGCGGCGGCGGGCGCGGGGCGGGGCGCCGCCCTCGTCCGCCGGGTCCCCGGCGGGGCACCGGCCCGCGGCTGGGCGGGCGGGCGGGCGGGCGGGAAGGGGGCGCGCCCGGGCCCCGCGCCCGCCGCCGGGGTGCCCTCGCCCCCAGGTGAGAGGGGGCCCGGGCGGCGGCCGGGACCAGCCCCACACCCTGCCGCCGGCCTCGCCCCCTCCGAGAGGGAAGTGAGGGAGCCGGGCGTCCCGGGGTGCGGGCCGACCTCCCCTGTCCTCGCGCAGGCCGGGCAGGACCACCCGAGATCAGCCCCAGGGCCAGCCTCGCGGCGCCGGGTGGGGGACCCGAGTCACAAGGTGGAGGGCGCTCCCAGTTCCCGGGCTTCCTTGGCCCGGCTGGTGAGCTAGGGAATTCTGAAACCATTGCAATCAGGAAACTTTTGCCTCTTGTCAAGGGCGTAGGGTGAACGGCCCCCACGGCCCCTTTAGGCAAAGCTCTGAAACTCGAGTGTGTCACCTTCACTGTACTGGCAGTGCAATTTATCTAGAAAAACTAGCACGAGAGGTTTTTCGCCCCAGTGTTACAGGATGTGTGCTTGTGATCACCCTGCAACCCCTTTCACTCTTCTTTTTGCTAAAGAACCGGAGGCAAGAGAAAAAGGGGTCCCACATCTATTGAAATGAAATTGTGTGGGACTGTGACAACTCTTTGGTCTAAAAGTGATGGGGAGCCTGGGCAGGTGGAGTCAGTGAATCACTGTTTGGATAATAGGCTCTGCTCCTGTTTGACAGTATGTTTGAAAATTAAACATTGTTCTCAAGTGAAAAATACACAGGTCTTTATATCTGGACAAAGAAATGGGAACAAATCGTTTTTATTTTGTCATTTAAAAAGAACCAGCTCTCGTTTTTCTAGTGTCAGATATTTTTTACGTAAAAGGCATTGAGAGAATTGAGATGTCAGGTGCATCATGATTCTCCTTATGTTATCTGTGGGAACATTTTGTCTAGGAGTTTGCTGCGGATGGCAGGCCTTTTCAAGCTGTGTATTTTTAAGTGGGGTTTTTTCGTTCAGGAAGTACATAAGCAACTCCTTCTTGTCACTTTTTCCCCCCTCCATGGGTTTGTGAGCGGAAGGGTTTGTGAGGCAATAACAGGAGAACACTAGACTAGGAGCTCACAGACCGCCCCCAGCTCTTAACCTTGGTACCAGTTAAACTGTAAAAGACCGTTGTAGTTAGCCTGCCTCAATGTTTAGCACAAAACTAATTAATGTCTTTTTCAGAGCTCCAGACTCTACCTTGCCAGTCCTTAATTGAAGGTACTTTTATATCCCAGTGCAGGTGAATTTAAGGAATTGTGTTAATGAATAGAGTCAACATGTTAACTGTGAGTTAGGTAAACACCTGGTTCTTCATGTAAACTAAGTCCTAGGTGTGACCTATTTTGGCATCATTCTGAGGTGAAACCACTAGACATCCAGGTTTTTTGAGATGGCACAATCAGAAAATTAACAGCAAAATGGTTTTTTTCAGTTATCCAAACAAATGACTTCATAATAGATTGTTAAGATGAACCAAAAGTAACAGTTTAGTGTTAGAAATACTGAGTTTGAACTAACCTTTGTGAGTTGACATCTGTTTTTATATCATTTTTCAGTTGATCTTCCCTTTTTAGGGAAATCTGAGGCCATTCTTTGACTTACACTGATTTGAAACTTAGTCTGGGAGTTTTGGGGTTCTGAATGTGTTCCTTCAAGACTCAGTGTTGGGTACTAAGGAACTAAACTGAAGACAGTTACAACATACAATTTTCAGTATTTTGTAAGCAAATGTCTTTTAGATAGGCTCATAATATCGTATTTGCAGCCATTGTCTTCAAGAGCCTGGACATTAGGCTAAGCAGCATAATCTTTTTCTTCTCTAGTTTGGTTTTGACCACCTGCCACTCCAGAAATTATTTTATAAATTGCAGCATGTTAAAATTCTTCAGGAAGAGCGGTTGCCTTAATAGTATTTGCTCTTCAAGGTTCTCATTTTAAGAAGGTGAGCAACAGTCCGTGCCCCCCACCCCCAGAAGATACAGATGCTTGATTTGTTGCTGGTCTCCACTTTAGGAGGAGGAGGTGGGCCTGAGTAGTTAAAATTTTAAGAAACTGGAATAAAAGCTTATAGTAGTATCTAATGACTCTTTCCCACACTTTTTTTTTTAAACAAAGGTATGAGGGTACTGGTAGATGCTCGAGAGAAGCTTCATATTCCTTGGGGAGATAACGAAAACCAGCTACATGGAGACAAGTTGATGGCATTTGACACCCGGGCCCCCATGGCTGCCCAGGGAATGGTGGAGACGCGGGTCTTTTTACAATATCTTCCTGCTATAAGAGCCTTATGGGCGGACAGCGGCATACAAAATGCCTATGACCGGCGACGAGAATTCCAACTGGTGAGTTATTTGGTTTTTTAAAATGAGGTTTTATTTTAATGACATTTAATAATATTTGATTTACTTGTATTTTTCACTGACTTCCACAATATAATGTATTCCAAAATTTTAGCTTCAGATATCTGTATTGCTATATGAGCAAGATAAAAATTGGTCATTTTTCCTTCCTTTTTTTTTTTTTTTTGGTACCAGGAATTGAACCCAAGGGCACTTAAGTACTGAGCCACATCCCTAGCCCTTTATTTTTTAATTTTGGGATAGGGTCTTGTTAAGTTGCTTAGGGCCTCAGCCTCCCAAATTGCTGGGATTACAGGAATGCGCCACCTCTCCCTGCTTCTTTTTTCAGTTTTGAAAGTGAGGTCGTCATGATTTTCTTAGGCATTTTCTTCTAATTTTGTTCTCTTTTTGAAACTGATTTTCTCCCAACCCTAGCAATAGTGTTCATCCTTCTGAAAAAATTGGCCTTTTATTCTTGGAGTTCAGTAACTGGAACTTAGTTCAAGTGTGTTTTTTAGTCTTTAGGGGTACTCATGATACAGAATTTGATATATAGAGATTAAACTCTATTAACGTTAACAGTAAATGTAGTTTTGATGTCTTTGCATTCTTGTGTTTTCTTAAGGCTCTAAGGTGCATGTTATAAAATGGTTCTTTTATTATTTCCACATTTAAAAAATATTTTTAGTTGTAGATGGGCACAATACCTTTATATTGTTTTATTTATTTATTTTTATGTGGTGCTGAGGATCAGGCCCAGTGCCTCACGTGTGCTAGGCAAGTGCTTCACCACTGAGCTACACCCCAGCCCTTTTTTCCACCTTTTTTTATTTGTGCATTATAATAATACATAATGATGAGAAAAATGTTTCTTCTTAAAAAGCAATATTTTTTGTACTTAGGTTTCACATGAGAAACAATTTATTTTACATTTAATTTTCTTCTCGGTCTTAGGTAAGAGTGCCCATAAAATACTTAGTGGCTATTATATATAGCCTTGAAGAAAGGGTGGAAAAGAAAGGATGCAGTCCAGGTTAAAGATACAGAAACAATAATTGAGACAAATAATAATTGAGACAGATTTTTAAATCAAATGTTTTATAATTTAGTTGTAAGTGCCTGTGTTCTGGGTTTTATTTGCCAAAGACCAGAAAGATTCTAACAGTGATAGCAGTCTAGACTGTATGCACTTTGGAGGTAGTTCAGATCTGAATGTTCTACTATAATATGATTAAAATAAAGTGACAGTTAAAACCGCTTAGGAAGTTGATGATGTCACCAGCATTAAAGTGATCCACACTTATGGGTGCGGCTATACAAGGATGTACAGCCAGCAGGCTTTGCTGTTACAGCTTGTACTCAGAAGCAATCTTAACTATTCAGAGTTCTAGAAAAGTGTTCTTGGTATCTTTTTATAGAACTGATACCTTAAACTGACTTTCTTTGAATTATGGCTCTTGTGTGTGTCATGTAACTGCAGTTTAACTGCGTACTATCTTGTAGAATCGTCTTCTTTTGTGTAGGTATCTTGTCAGATAATGTAAAAAATTGTTTTTTCAATTGTCAGTGGACCTTAATTTTATTTTTTATTTATACGTGGTGCTGAGAATTGAATACAGTGCCTCACACACGCTAGGCATGCACTTTACCACTGAGCTACAACCCCAGCCCATTGTCAAATAATTTGTGCATTTCTGAAAGTCAGAGGCTGTCTCACATTATTGTTAAAATTGAGTAGTGGGCAGTGTGCATGTTGAAAATTGTGAATTTAACTTGACAGGTGACTTCCATTCAATTTCTATATTTCTGGTTGGTATTATTTTATTTTCACTAGGCCTGCTGGAATGAATTCCTTGGCTTACCTTTTGTCATCTCCTTTCTCCATCCCTACAGTTAAGTGCTACTTGTTCTTCTTAGTTCATTTTCTTGACAGACCACATTTTCCACTCTGAAGTTTTCTCAGGCTCTTATTCATCTTTCAAGGTCAGGAAAGAAACAGCCATCTGTAATAAGCATTCAGTACATATTGAATGAATAAACAAACAACTCTGTACCTGAAAGTTCTCTGTGGGAAAGTTCCTTATTTGCCCTAAGTCCATCTAATTGAAGTTGGGCTTTCACATCTTAGTCACACATTAAGACTCATATAATTGTTGATTAAAAAAAAATTCTAAGTATTTCTTGGTCATTGAAACTTGTAGGTAAAACTACTTGGGATGAGGACGAGCATGCCCTTGACTTGAGCCAGCTAATGCTTCAGGAGCAAAAAAGTTCTGAAAGACAGAGAAAGGCAGGCAACAAAATTCCCTTTTTATGAATAAGAAGTAAAGGCACAAAAAAGGAGGAACAGGGCAAGATCTAATTTTAAACTGGAGACAGGATTTTTTAGCTGGGTATATCCTTGGCATTGTTAATAGAACTGGCCCATATAGTGGGTGCTTGATTTTTATGTTGTCTTAATTACTCTCAACCTTGTGGGTTCTCTGTGGTGCTTGGCATAGTGTTGGACACTAAGAAGGCACTTGGCTTATTTAAAATTTTCCTCCAGGTTATTGTCAGTTCCCTCCAATTGTCTCTGTACAGCAAACCCCCAATCCCGTCTTTCTTTATTCATAAAGTCTCTCGCATCCATTTCCTTCTTTTTTTGACACTGGGAATTGAACCCAGCGATGCTTAACCACTGAGCCTCATCCCCAGCCTTTTTATATTTTATTTAGAGTCTTGCTGAATTGCTCAGAACCTTGCTGAATTGCTGAGGCTGGCTTTGAATTTGCTATCCTCCTTCCTCGACCTCCCTAGCCACTGGGATTACAGGGGTGCACCACCATACCCAGCCATTTCCTCCTTCCTTCCTTTACATTATTGTCCTTGTTCCTCTTGTGTGGACTCCAAAGTAATTTTGTTCAAACACAGCATGGCATTTCTCAGAAAGCTTTAATCATTCTTCATTGCCTCCAGAACACAGTTGAGCCTCGCTGTGGGAGTCAGCACTCCAGTACCTTACCTTTGATTCTGACAGTGTGTTTTATCAGGCAGCTGAACGCACCCTGGAACCTTATCTATTTATTTATTTATTTACCAGGGATTGAACCCATGGGTGCTTAACCCTGAGCCATATTCTCAGCCCTTTTTATATTTTGTTTTGAACTTATGATCCTCCTGCCTCAGCCTACAGAGTTGCTTGGGTTACGGGTGTGCACCACCGTGCCTGGTGTCCTATAACCTCTTAATAGCCACATGCCGATTCTCTGTTATCATAAAGCTCTCACGTAGTCCTTCTGCAAGAACCCTATCTGTTCATCAGCTCTTATCCTTCACTTAGAGCAATAGTAATCAAATTTTAATGTGATTAAATGTGGTCTATGGATCCCTTGCTTCAGATTTACTGGCATGCTTATTAAAACAAGTAGATTCCCAGATCATGAGTATCTGCTTCTAGAATCGGATACCCAGTCATCTGTATTTTCAGCAAACAGCCATAGATGATTTGTATGAACTTGTTCCTGTCACCCTGCTCCCCCCCTCCATGTCTTAGGAACACGTCTTATGTGAAGCTTCCCCAGTCCTTGAGGCCGGAATGTGTCTCTTGTGCCCTCTAGTCTCCCAAGTGTGCTTGCTTCTGGTATTCATCAAAGCCCTCCTGTGCAGTGGAGTTGCTTACATTCATGTTTGGCTCCTGCCTAATGTGGAAGAAGAAGCCCCCTTGGTGTGCCTCATTAGTCTTTTTCTTTTCTATTTGCCTAGGGCCTAACACTTTATTTCCTCATTTTTAGTGACATTCTGAATTATGAAGATCTTCTAAAAAAAATAAAAAAGAAAAGGAAACATTCTACATTAAGTTATTTCTGGGAAATATAAATTATGTTCTTACGGTAGTTTGTGAATTTTCCAGGAAGTGAGAAGTTTTTGTATTATATAATCATCGTTTTTTGCTGGGTGCAGTGGTGTTCACCTGAAATCCCAGCCACTAGGGAGGTTGAGGCAGGAAGAGCCTAAGTTCAAGGTAATTTCCAGCAACTTAGCCAGGCCCTAAACAATAGTGAGATCCTGTCTCAATAAAAAATTTAAGAAGGGCTGGGGATATACTCAGTGGTAAAGTGCCCCTGGGCTCAATACCCAGTATCCCAAAACATATACACGCACACACACACACACATACACATGTATGTATATATATATGAAATCATAATTTTTTCTGTCTTTTGGTAATGTTTACAAATGTAGAATTTTGAATTTTGGATAGGACAAGTAATTATCAAGGAGTTAGCAGATAGAGTAACTAAAATTAAAAATTAATCTTTCTATTTCAACCAATGATTGATTATTAGACTCAGTGCAAATTGAAATGAAAAATTATTGACGGTTTTTAAAACTGTCCATAATTAACAGTTTTGCTTAAGATGAATAACTACCCTTTAATCAGTTTTTTGGATAAAGGATAGAATAGTGGCCTACTCTATCTAGTGGCCTTCCAGAGAAGACCACTCTTGTTAGTAATAACTTTGAGTACAAACATGAATGTTTCCTTTCCTAAGTTCCCAAAGGCAAACATTTCCTTTTCTGGTTAGTCCCATTATGGGTAAACTAAATAGTTTTCTGTGGAAAATAAAAATCTAAGGTTCACATTTCTTGTTAAAACATAAGGTAACTTCCTAGTTATAAATGCACTTTGAGAATAATAAGCAGTTCTTTTAGCACTGGATTAAATATTTGTAATACCCTACTTTGAGTGTAGCCTGCCACTACACCAATGAGATACTATGTCTTTAAAAAAACTAATGAAGTGACAAATGCTAGGTGACAGAAGAGATATGGGGGTTAAGGCTTAGCTGGGTTATATGATGCAAATGGCAGTATGGATCAGACCAACACAGTGACTGGGAGTCACTGCCAACTGGTTCATTTGTTTGATTTGCGGTTCCTGTTGAGAAGTGTAAGCAACACTGGTTGTATAGGACAAGACTGAACAGCATGTGCCTTAGTGGGCAGAGTACCCGATAGCTTCCTAGTTTAGGTAAATGGTTTAACGTTGTCAGGGCTAATACAGCTTCCTGCAACAGCCAGTCTTTTCAATTCCTGAAACCAAAACTGTTTTCTTTGTTGATTATGGTAACTTTAGTTGGACTTGACTTTTCTTACTCAAGTGATACAGTTTGTACTTGATGATGGTTGTACTTCTCCAAGCTGATAAAGTAGTTTATTCAGGAAGACATAGTTTCTCCCTTCAGTCTGTGTAACAAAGTAACTATTTAGTTTCATGATTGACCTATAAAAAGGAGCTCAGTGACAACCAAAGAACTAGAAACTTCTGTTTTGACTAAAACATTTTTATTTGCACTGTAGCATGTAATTAAAATATAGTAAAATCAGATTCATTTATTCATTAAGACTGATTTGGATTTGCTTTAAAAAGTTCAGTTATTTCATTCGGTTGTAAAATACTGTTTCTATTGTAGAATTTGGTCCAGTTTCTCCCAGTAAAACCAAGGAAGAACTTCGACTTCCATTGCTAAAAACCTGTTGAGTGTTTACTGATTCTAGGTTTAGGGTAGAGTCTCTTGGCCTATATAACGTAAGGATTATATAACATCAGAGATGGTAGAGATTTAGTTTAGGTCTCTGTAGGTGGAACTTCCTTTGGGTGAATTTGATCGACTGTACGAGTGTTTGCTCTTTATTTCATCCAAATCTTGAAACCCAGAACCATAGTACTATTTACTTTAAAAACAAAGGATGTTTTGGCAAGTGCTTATAATTTTAATGTAACTTTGCGATAGGTGTGTGCATGAGCGCATGTGCATATAGGCTTAATCACTTGTATTATGTTGACATTTTCATGTTTACTTTTTTTGGCTGGAACCTTTACTGGGATATCTGGGCTCTTGGTGCTAAAGGGGAATTGTAAACTACTGTGCTGCTTTCTGTATTACTTTTATTGCTAAACAGAACTCTGGTACAGTAGCTTATGCTGCTTTGAAAATGTTTATTAAAGAACAGGAGGATGGAACAAGGAAATAGTTGTTATGAAAGCAAGACTTCAGTTTCAGAACTCAACTGAGTATGGACTTAACCCAGGAAGAAGGTTTGCGAGCTTGCTTTAAAGAAAAGCATAATGGTCTGTAACTCACTGGATGGAATATTCCCTGTTCATCTTTTGCTGAAGGTCAGCAGCCCAACCAAGATAGGGGATCTAGACGTATTGGCCCCAAACAGGTGCCGATTTCTTTCTTCAGATAATTACTTTATAATGTTGATACCTAAAATCACTGTTCAATACTTTCATGTTTATAATAATTGCTTTGTACTTTTCAAAGCTCTAAACATATACATTATTCTCTCATCCTTTAAAAAGTTGTGAGAGAAACAAAATACATGCTGTTGTTCTCACTTTACAGATTAAAAAATTGAGACACAGTTTCCTTGAGATGTTTTGATTCACAGACCTAGTAAGTAACAGAATTGACTCTGGGACTCTACTGATTCAGGTCCACAGTGCTGGCCGCTAAACCATTTTGCAAGGGCTCAAGCATATCCCTGGGGCATTCGTTCATCCCCATTCTTTTCTGACCATCACCCCCAACACAAGTAATCAGCATCCCCTGTTAAGTTCTAGTATATTATTTTAAGTATGTGTAAAATTTTATTGAGTATTTGATATTATAGTGGTAGTCATGTGATTCTTTACATATTCTGAACTTTCATTATATCCTGTGGTATTTGTTCTTTTTTTACTGACCAACTTATTGTTAGGATATAAATAATCTTAAGTGACATTTAATGGTAAATATAACAACTTAGAGTGCGTCCTGTCCCTTATACATCTTGGTAAAGGCTCGGGTTGAGTCCTCTTGACGGTTCGCTGTAGTAGTGGTCCTCAGCTGATCACTCATCGGTGAACATGGCTTTTATGTACTCTGAAGAACAGAAGTTTAATGTTAGTCAGTAAGGCAGCCATACGTTTTTCTAGGAAATTGTCAGAAATTAGCACCTACCCTATGTATAATTGTTCACATTTGTTTTTGTTTTGGAGACAGGGATGTCAGAACATTTATTGTTTTTGTGAAGTTTTCTGAAATGTTTTTTATGTAATTATGTCACAGGTTTTGTACTGCATGTGAACACCTCAAATTGTAGTTTGTCACAAACAGCCTAATTTTTAAAATGTGGTGCTTTTCCCTGTAAATTAGCAGTGGTTTGTATTTCATTGCTTGGAAGTGCTTCATTGTTTCCCTATGTGGGTGATATCATTCTTTATCTATATTGTGAGTCTTTTTTTAATGATGCTTTTTTAAAAAAATAATTGCTAGAGCCGTAGGCAGAGAGCAGTATTAAGAATCGGCCGATATGGGGCTGGGGAGGTAGCTCAGTTGGTGGAGTGTTTGCCTCGCATGCACAAGTCCTGGGTTCAATCCCCAGCACCACAAAAAAAAAAAAAAAAAAAAAAAAAAAAAAAAAGAATGGGCTGATATGGCTGGGTGTGGGCACGTGCCTATTATCACAGCAACTTGGGAGGCTGAGACAGGAGGATTTCCAGTTCAGAAGCAGACTCAGCAACTTAGCGAGACCCTGTCTCAAAATAAAATATAAAAAGGACTGGGGATGTCGCTCGGTGGTTAAGCACCCCTAGGTTCATCCCTATACCAAAGGAAAAAAAGAAAGAAAAAGAAAAAAAGAATGGACTGTTATAGATCAAGGAATTAGTTTTGTTTTGAGAACTGGTCTTCCGTGGACTTGGCCAAAGTCACTGATCTTTTGCAGTGATGGTATCACTTTTGGAAAAATGAATCAGATTTTTAAATCAATGTGGTGGGTGAAATTTTTTTATTTTGTTTTGAGACAGGGTCCTGCTAAGATGCTCAGGCTGGCTTCCAATTTGTGATCCTCCTGCCTCTGCCTCCCAAGTAGCTGGGATTGCAGGTGTGTGCCACCACCACATGGGGCTGGTTGGGCTCATCTTCACCATGAGATTTCTAGCCAGAATCATCTAATGTTTTGGAGCATGTTTTCCTGAAATGCGTTAGTCGTTTAGGCAGAGCTGACCAAATCCTTATCTTCCCACTGGAGTGTGGCAAGATGACCTTTAGCACAGGTGCAGTCACTCTGCCACCCACTGAAGGGGCTGGCTCTTCTGCTTCCCCTTCCCCTTCATCTCTCTGGCTCCCTTCCACACATATACACATACGTATTCTCCCTTTCCACCATTTTCCTGCCTAGGACTTGGCAGAGGCTTAATGAGTATTCAGGTTAAAAAGGGCATTTGGACTTCATCCAAGGTAAAAAAAAAAAAAAAAAAATTCCTTTTGTTTGTAAAATACAGAATGCCTTTTTTTTTTTTTTTTAAGGTTCTGTGTTGCTTTTGGTGAGTTCTTACAGCACCTGAACATTTTATGTAAAAACCAATGAAAAACTTTAGTCTAACAGAGAATTCCTACCTTTTACCAGAGAGCAAAATAAACAAATTTCAGATTTGTTCCCTATAACGAAAAAAACTTTGATTTTAGCATTGAAAACCAATGTTGGCCATCAAACAGAACTCTTCTATACCACCTTACATCCCAAAGTGTAACTGTGTCTGGGTTCTTTGAGCCAGAATAGCTATATTTAGTTTGTAAACAGGACATTTCTCATCTCTATAAGCCATTTCAGAAAGGTTACAGAAAAAGAACTGAAATAATGAATAATTGAAGTGGGAGACTTTCACTTTCCTTTTCAACATCCTGGTTATTGTTTTCCTGTTCTATGGGTAACTTTTTAAAAAATTATTTTTCTGTTTAACAGGGTACATTATCTCAGTAGAAGTTATAGAGAGGATCGATAATATCAGGTGCTTTTAATGTGGGCTTCATGATATGAAGTTTGATTGTACTATTCATTAATGTTAAGGAAAAGAAAAACTCATTGAAGTTCCTAGCCATGAGCAACTTTTTCCTCCATTTTCCCAGTTGCTAGAGCGACATGCTAGATTATTGCCTGGCTAGCTCTGGTGTGGTATACCCAACAAATGAGAATGTATACATGAATATACTTCAGACAAATAAAATTACTAATAATTATTTGTAAGATGGTTTCTAAATTCTCTTTGTGGGGAGGTATTGGAGATTAAAGTTGAACCCAGGGGTGCTCTACCACTGAGCAACCTTTTTAATTTTTATTTTGAGATGGTGTCTCACTAAATTGCCAAGGTTGTCCTTGACCTTGAGATCTTTCTACTTCAGCTTTCCAGATGTGGGATTACAGGTGTGTGCCACTGCACCCAGCTAAATTCATTTTTATAAACCTAAATGATTAAATACTATAAATTCATAAAAGCTCTAAATACTATTTAGCATAATCAAAGTTTTTAAAAGAATAATGTGAGCCCGGCGTGGTGGTACACCCCTGAGGTCCTGCTACTAGGAAGGCCGAGGCGGGAAGATTGCTTGAGCCCAGGAGTTTGAAGTCAGCGTGGGCAACATGGTGGGACCATGTCTCCAAGTGATTAATGTGGTTTGACCACTTCAGATAAAAATTTTGTAATACAAATGTGGTGCTATTTTTGACTCTTACTAATGGTATCACATTTACATTAGAACAGTCTGTCTTTGCTACAGCTTAAATAATGGTAGGAACTTTTAACTATTATGTGTAGGTTATGTGTGTTTCATCTCTGCACTAGGACAAGGAGAGTTACACTTGCTTAATATTTTTTCGACTTTTTAATCATGGTATGTTTTGATTAAATGCAACCAACTTGACAATTGATAATACAATTTAGTAAGAGAACCTAAGTCCCCCAGTTGAACAGTACTTTGCAGGTTTGGCCTTAATGTGTGGCATCTTTTTTTTTTTTTTTTCCTTTTGGTGGTACTGGAGATTGAGTGCAGGGTCTCCCGCATATTATGAAAATGCCCTACCACTGAGCTATTTCCCTAACCCAGCCCGGTGACCTTCATTTGAAAAAGAAGTACTTTATGAAAAAGTTAATTCTGCAGAAATACATTTTTTTATAGGACCCTGTGTCTTCTGCATGCAAGCATTAAGGTTTAGAGAGTTGCTTTAAGAGTATCCAGTTTCATTATAGTTATCTGAGCTCTTTTCTCCTCTAATGTAAAAAGCGAGGGTAGGAAAGCCCTGGGTAGCAGAGTACAGGAGCCCTGTTAATTCTGTATCAGGTCTGGTAACTTTCTTTGGCAGATTCAGCAGCTCGCAATTACATGCTTTTTCTCACCCATGGATGAAGTCGGCACCAGTTTGCAGGCTAGGTGTTTACTAGGGAGCCAAATGAAAGTAATCTGTTGACCGCGGATGCTAGTGGGATGCTAGTTTGCTAGATAGACAGACTAACCGATATATAATTATACATGTGATCAGTGTTCTGAAGGAAAAGGAAGCAACACGATACCAAGAGGTTGGTCTTGACATGACATGGTATAGACCCCATGGCTGAGACTGCCAGCCAGGTGTGGAGGAGAAAGAAGGAGCCCAGGTACAAGATAGAAAGGCCTGTTGCTGTCAGAGAATGCAGTCACGGCTGGTGAGGGTGGAGCTCGAGGGGTGTCTGACCTGGTAGCAGATGGGCAGCAGCCTGAAGCCAGTTCCTGCTCGACCTTAGCCCACGTTGAAGATTTTGGGGCTTCTCTGAATGCATTAGGAAGCCACCAAAGGATTTTAGGCAAGATTACTCAGGCTGTTATGTGGGAGTGGAGAGAGCCCTGGTGCCAGGTCCTATTCTGGGTGCCAACCGATTCCAGAGTTGAGAGACTTGCAAAATGAGCAGCTTGTCATCTAGTGGTGACCAGAGAAGTGAAAAGAAAATGAGTTCGAGATCTGCTTTGCTACAGATTGGGAGAAAATCTGTACCACGTGCACCTCAGATAAAGCATTAATCTCTAGGATGTATAAAGAACTCAAAAAAAACAAATAACCCAATCAATAAATGGACTAAGGAACTGAACAGGCACTTCACAGAAGAAGATATACAATTGATCAACAAATACATGAAAAAATGTTCAACATCTTTGGCAATTAGAGAAACGCAAATCCAATCAGAATGGCAATTATCAAAAATACAGGCAACAATGGGTGTTGGCAAGGGTGTGGGGAAAAGGTACACGCATACATTGCTGGTGGGAATGCAAAGTGGTGCAACCACTCTGGAAAGCAATATGGAGATTCCTCAGAACACTTAGAATGAAACCGCCATTTGACTCAGCTATCCCAATCCTTGGTTTATACCTGAAGGACTTAAAATCAGCATACTGCAGTGACATAGCCACATCAATGATTATCGCAGCTCAACTCACAATAGCTTAACTATGGAACTAACCTAGGTGCCCTTCAACAGATGAATGGATAAAGAAAATGTGATCTGTACACACACACACACACACACATACACATACACACAGAATGGAATATTACTCAGCTTTAAAGAAGAATAAAATTATGGCATTTGCTGGTAAATGGATGGAGTTAGAAAATATGCTAAGCGAAATAAGCCAAACCCAAAAAACCAAAGGCCAAATGTTTTCTCTGATATGCGAATGCTAATTCACAATGGTGGGGGGGGGTTGCTAGGGAGGAATAGAGTTGCTTTATATTAGGTAGAGGGGAGTGAAGGGAGGGGAAGGGGTTGGAGGTAGGAAGGTTAGTAGAGTGAAACAGATATTATTACCTCATGACATATGACTGCATGACCGATGTAATCCTGTAATATGTACAGTTAGAAAAATGAGAAATTATACTCCATTTATGTATGATTTATCAAAATGTATAAATGCATTCTACTGTCATATACAACTAATTAGAACAAATTTATTTTTAAAAAAAGATCTGCTTTGTAGGGAAAATCATTGGATCTGACAGATGGGCATGGGATGAAGGAGAAAGGCATATGTTATAGGGGATGTGGGTTTCTGGTTTTAACAACTAGGTGGATATTGGTATTTTTTACTGATATGGGAACTCTGAGGGGAAAGATTTGTGCATTATAGGTTGAGATCTCTTTGAGGTGTACAGGTTGGAGATACCAAGCACAGTTTAATAACCTGAGACTGGAATCCAGAACAGAATTTTGGGCTAAAGGTAGAAATTTAGGAGTTAGTTATATCCAGGTAATATTTAAAGCCTGTATAATGCATGTGATTCTCAGGAAAAGGGTGCAAAGAGAAAAGATTTGGGCTCCTAGTAGAGGCTTAAGAAGTGTTCATGTCTTTTGAGAATGTTCAGAGATAGAGATGCTAGCAGAAGTGGCAGAAAGAGGAGAATTTCAGAAACGTGAAGCCACGGAGCCAGAAAAGTGTTTCAGGAAGAAGAAACGTGGTCCGTGGTGCTGCGTGCCGAGAGGTCTCGGTAAGGTGCAGAGTGACAGCTCTGTTCATCTTGGCGACAGGAAGGTGACTTGTGCTTACCGGCAGGTGATGTGGCAAGGGAGAGGCCAGAGTGGAAGAGGGAAGAGAGGCGAGGAAGTGGAGAAGATTCACTTGAAGTCGAGCTGACTGCTCTCATTTCCCTTTTGCAGCACTTTCGACCACCTGCCTTAACAGGTTGTGGGTTTAGACCTTTTTGAAGTTCAAGAGGACATTGTATTTCTGTTAACCAGTTTCTTTTAATCTCACTCAGAAGAGTTTATTGTCAGTTAATAATATTGCTGATCTGTTAGACTAGGTAAGTACAGAAGAGTTTTTCACTTTGTACAGCTGTTCTGAGGACTGGTTCCAGGACCCCCTGGGACACAAGAATCTAGGTGCTCAAGTCCCTTATGTAAAATGGTTTAATATTTGCATATAACCTACCCACATCCTCCCATATACTTTAAATTACTAATACCTAATAACAAAGTAAATTCTTTGCAAATAGGTGTTATACTTTGTTATTTAGGAAATAATGACAGAAGTACATGTCAGCAGAATTCTCTTTCTGAATACTTTCAGCTGTGGTTGATTGAATCCACAATGTGGAATCTGCGGATCTGAGGGCCGACTATACTTCATTATTTTACATATGATCACTTCCCATTTAGGGAGGTCAGTAACTTGATCAGTTATTCACCTGGAGTTGGTTCATTCTTGGGCAAACATATATTGAGTATACCTGCCCAGACTAGATCCTAGAAACTGAGGTGAACTTCTCTGACTGCCTCCATGGGCTCCTAGTCCAGTGAGGAGCAGACTCATCAACAAGTAGTGGTCAGTGGTGGCAAGTGGTAAGGTGAATGCCATCATTGTCAACTGCATTTGCAACTCCTCTGCCATGAGGATACAAATCGTTCATTTTTTTAATTTTTTCAGAATCATCAAGTTTTTATCAACCTTGGAAGTACCTAAGACAGCATGTAGCCCACGTCACTTCATTTTGTACATAAAGCTTTGGTCCTCAGAGTTAAGGACACAGAGGTTGAGGACACATCCAGTTACGGTGCTAGAGGCAAGATACAAACTCGGGGCCATAGGACTCCTTAGCCCAAGTCTGATATTAATACCATGCTTCCTTGCTTCCCACAGTAGCAAAATAAACCAGAGAGTGACTTGGAAACAGGAATTGATGTGCCAGTATAAATTTTGAGCTAGTCTCCATATTCAGCAGCGTTTAGAAATATTTGCAGGTTGCCAGCTACAGTGGCACATGCCTGTGATCCCAGATGCTGAGGCAGGATGATCACAGATTCGAGACCATACATGGCAACTTAATGAGACCCTGTCTCAAAAAAAAAAAAAAAAATTGAAAGGACTGTTAATACAGCTCAGGGGTAAAGTGTCCCTGGGTTCGATTCATAGTACCACACCAGAAAAGAAAGAAGGAACAGGGGGAAAGCAAAGTTTTTTGCAGGTTGTACTGCTTTGCTGTCTGACATGCTTGATTTAAGGATGCGTTGAGAAAGAAGTTAATGCTCCGGAGGGCAGGGTGGACTTCTCTGCTGGGTAGAGGTTTGGGGTGATGAATTGAATAGTAAACCTGGAAAGAAGTGGTTTCCTCTTAGCTCTTGTGTGATCTTAGGAAAAACTACTTTATTAGTTAATGGTTGTGTAGTGTTTGAGTTTTGGAGTATTGTAACACACCATCATAAAACAGAGCTTTCCTTCTGGTGTGTGTTTCTGACAACTGGGGATACTATGAAGAACTGTTATAGGACTTTGTTTAGATAGCAGGGGAATTGAAACTGTGTTTGGGAAGAATGTCCTATGCTGGAACTGTGTATCTTTTTTTTTTTTTTTTTTTTAAACAATTGAGGTCATTCTTTTTGGGAATCAGAAAAAATAATTTACTACTAAAGAGTTCTAGTTCTGGTAAAGCTAAATATTTCTTTATGTGCTCTTGTCAATTATACGTGATTGACTCTTTTCAAAAAAGTTGAGAAAATGTTCAAGCTTCAGAACTTAAACCAAATTGTATTCCTACAAAAGTAGGAAAATGGTCTGTTGGTTTGTTTTGAGGGACTGACTTAGAGGCACCAGAGTTCTAATTAGCTTTTTTTTTAAAGTGTAAATTTTAAAATATCCATGTTCATTGAAAAAAAAAATTGTCCAGTTGGCCACCATACCATGTCCTCAGGACATCTTTGTTGACAGTTCAGTGTATTTCCTTCCGGCATTTGAATGTGACATTGGATGTTGAGATAAACTTTTCTGTACTTTCTGTACAGCCTTATATCCTGCTCATTTAATGTTGCAGCATTAGCATTTCCTGGAGGTGATTTTCTCAGAGGACCAGTGAGACTTCTTTAGAAATAGGTGGGAATTTTGGACTTAAATGGGGAATTCTTAGGAACAGAGGTGGTTGTGCTAAGTGGCCGCATGTGGGATACTGTCAATCTTGCCATGTTGTGACCTTGTTGTCCGTGGTATGTTTTGCATCAGAGATAGCCCACCCCTGCAGAATGAAGCTCCTGTCTCACATTTAAACTTTGTACTTTTACTTTCAAAAATAATAAGATTGAACATCTTATAAGATACATATGCATTTACAAATGCTTATTAGACTTCTAGCTAACCTTTGTCTCTATTTCCAAAATGTGTTGCACATTTTGTATGAAAATCGAAAATTGGTTAGACTAGAGAAATAACTTAGAAAACTCAGATCATGAAGATTATTAGTCATAAATTATTCTGGTGATAATTCTAACAGAACCTTGATATGAAGTAGAATTTGTTAGCCAGGCACAGTGGTGCATGTGTGATCTCAATTTAAAAAAAAAAAAAAAAAAAAAAAACAATAAAAGATAGTTAAGGAGAAATTTGTTAATTGAGAGTGGTGGCAAGTAAAAAACAGTTTACAAAATAAAATAATAACAGCGCTTTTTAAAAATCTCTGATTTTTAATATTGAGCACAAGTTTTATAGTTTATATGGTAGAAAAAGTTGAAATAAATAATTAGCCTAAACAAGACAAAGATAGTATTCTTTGGGAAATTTGACTTAGGCTATTATAAACTATTATAGATTGATCTGGAAAGATACTTTATTTGCAAAAACTTTTCAAATATTGAGATAGTTAATGTAATTTACTAACTTGGGCTCTTTTGGAAATTTTAACTAATACACTTGGCAGATGCTAACAAGAAATTTAAAACTGCATTAACTAGTTGGAGTCTGCTTAATTTTTATATATTTACAGTGCAAAGGAAAAATTTTTTTTCTTTGGGTTTAAATAAAAACCGTCTTGCTGTTCGTGAACCACAAAGACATTCGTGGTAACACTTTATATGCACAGTTAATGGCAGAAGTGGCACGAGCTGACCATCACATCAGACTCACTTTTTTCCCCAGAGAACAAAGAATAAACAAAATCATTTAAGGGGGGGCAGTCTCAAAGATAAGGAAAAATCAAAAAGGTTCTTTGTGGAAACCAGGCAAGATGAGAATGTTGAAGGGCTTTAAATGAAAGAAGAAGTAGAACTGGTCCCTGGCCAGCTCGGAGAGCCAGAAGGAGAGTTTTGTTTGCCTGCCTTATGTGTAAAACTGGCTGCTCGCCTTCTAAGACCTTCTCAAGCAATTCCTTGTCATATTTTATTTTGTAATTTTGTAAAAACTGAAGTGGAAGAGACATGGAATCTTTTTTTTTTTTAATAGAGCTAGTTTATTTCAAATAATTGAAATGTGATGGTTTTAAGGTTTTTTTCACTTTACAATTATTTTCTAACCTATGAACTAACAATCAGTCCTTGTTTTGTATTTATGTCCTTGAGGAATTACAAGTAATGTTAGATTTTAGGTAAATAGCGTGAGCAGAGCAGTATCATGGTATGATTCATATTTATATGTGAAAATGTAGAAGACAATAAAGAACAGATAGAATGGGAAGTTGAATTTTCATAATAAGAAATATTCCCTTCTGTCATTGTTACTAGCCTTATCCTTAGGTTGAAATGGACGAGTCTTGATTCATTAACTTGCTTTAAGCCCAGACTTTTCCCAAGTTGTACTTTATTATTTGACATTTAATTCTTGCCAAAAAATTCATGTAAGTACAAGCTAGATGGAAGAGCTTACATTATAGAGTCTATTCATAGAATATAGGATAATATAGAATAAAGCTTTCTTATTTAGGTTAAACTTCATGGAGATGTTTTCAGGATTGAAATCGTGGTGATGCAAACGTGAATCATTGACAGAAGCTTGCTTCTAGGTCTCTCTTAAAAAAAGGCAAGTTAATAAGTTTCTTATTTTCCCCAAGCATATGCTTAACGAACCCTGCCTAATTAGTATTCAGAAGACATTTCAACCTGAATTTGTTTGGGAATTGTAAGCTTGATGGAAACTAAAGGTATATTATAGTATACAAAAACCTTAACACTAAAAGTTCACAGTTGTGATAATTTCGGGAATAAGTATAGATAACTAGTTGTCTCTTTTATCTTTTTATTTTTTTGCCCAAATACTCTGGACTTGGAAATGGAAGGACTTAAATATGCGTGGAATGTGTGTTGACCACTGTTCAAGGACACAAATGCCTATTTTGTAGTATCCTTGTGCTTCAGGAAGTATTCTGCTCTTTTATAGCACTTGGCTCATTGATTTTCTCTATATGAAGAGAAACTGCATATTAATTTTGAATTATTCTGTCATTTTCAGAATCACGTGTATATTTAGGTTTCAGAAGAAATGTTTTCACTAATTATCTTGATACTGTCATTTTTAAAATTTTAATATTTCTTGAACTGCTGTTTATTTTGAAACAGAAGACTGTTGTAGATGGTACCAGTCCCATGAATAAAAGGGCCACAGTGCATAAAAAAATGGAATATTTTAAAATTCAGTATTTTATTCTCTGTGATTTTCTTTCAAAGTGAACTTTTTGCCATTTACAGGCATACTTAATTAGCTTGCCGCTGAATTTTTGACATTTTACAAGATTAAGCAGTGGCGGTTCATTTTAGTAAAAAAAATAAACCCCAAAACTTTCAAACGGCCCATTTCAGTGCTGTAGTCTTCTGACTTTCATCACTGTCTAGAAAATAATCCAGTAAAATTAAGTTAATTATATCTGTGATATATATTACTTGAAATTCTCATTATCAGAATTTAATATTCACCAACTTTCCCAGATCTAGTAATTAGGATATACACTACTATGACAAAAACCATTTCAGATTTCGTATGACCTCTGACTCTTCATCATCCCTGGAGATTTAGTCCTGGGCAGACCAAGTCCTACCTGGTCATTACTTGGATTTTTTTTTTTTTTTTTTTTTTTTTTTTTTTTTGTACTTAGGGATTGACAGGAGTGCGTAAACCACTGAGCCACATCCCTATTTCTCTTTTTTGAGTCACAGGTCTCATTAAATGGCTGAAGTTGGTCTTGAACTCGCGATCCTCCTTGTCTCAGCCTCCTGAGCTGCTGGAATTATAGGTGTGTGCTGTCGCACCCTGCTATTTTAGAAATACTCTGAAATCTCCTCATTTGCTCAGCAAAAGCAATTCTGAATATTTATCATCATTTTTGACCCTTCCTAATATTATCTGAGCTTTATTCTGTTTGAACTACGTGGCTACTTTACCACTTTCATGGTGTGTTCTTTGATTGATGGTGACATTTAACCCTGGCTTGCATGGAATAGGATCTTCCCGTTTTATCTTAGCATCTTTCCCATGCCATTGCCCATCGTGCTTTTCATAGTATTCAGACATTTCCCCAAAAGGCGATGCACTTCATTCCTCAGAATAACTGTCATATAAATTCAAGTTCAGTTCTTGATTTTCTGCCATTAGTATATACATCTTTATAAACAAATAGAATTTAGTGACAGTTACTTTAGAAGCCTTCCTGCTCAATATATTGCACTTGTAATGATTGACATTTGCAGAAATAATAAGATGGAAACAGGATGTTATAAAGGGGAAGTTACAATACAGGGAGTTCAACAGATGTTTGTTTAGCTATTGCTGTGTACAAGGTAATATTCCTATTCTGGGATACAGAGAGGTGTAGTGAAAGGACTATATATAAAACTTGCTGCTGAGAGGTATAAGCCATCAATTCAAAAGATTGAATGAAGAATGTGATTACTGAGTTGGGATGTTAAAGTGGAGGTGGGGGAGAAAACTAGACTAAAAATCAGTATACCTGAAATTCTTTATTCAGAAAACTAAAATAGTTTTCTTTCCATTTCTGCCACTAAAATAGCTTTGTTGGCTAGAAGCCACCTAATTTCTCTGACCTTCAGAATTTTCACCTGTAGAATGGAGGATAAGGTTAGTTGTTCTGCACACACTGTTTCTTCCTGTATTTTAAAAAGGGTGGGGGATGCGCCCCTGGGTCCAACTGCTGGCGTGCGTGTACGCGCGCGCCCCCCCCCCCCCCCACACACACACAGAGTAAGATGCTAAGAATAGGAGATGGAAGGAGGGGTGTGAGGAGAACAGCGTTAGATAGAGGTGGTGGGAAGATGCACAGCACTTACAAGAAGCACAGGGAGATGACTCTTGATTGGAGCTAGTTTTTGGATAGACTAGTAGGAGATAATGTTTATGTGATCACTTGGTACTAACTAGAGAATTCAGACATAAAAAACTAAATTAGCATTTGTCACTGAGACTGTTCTTTCTCCCATCTTGAGTATTTCTTGGTAAATAGATTTTACCAAGCAGCACAGATGAATTGTATGCTTGATCACCCTTCAGTTTTCCCTAGCATCCCTAATGTTTCTCAGTTTGATGAACTCAGTATTAAGCTTGTCAGTAACCCTGCTTCTTTTTAAAAAGCAAAACTCGTATTTCTTCTGGGAAACTGTTACCTAGTAGGAAAGGCTAGGTTCTGGAGGTCATGCATGGAGACCATAATTCTCTGGAAAGGATATATTGCGGGGTAGGGTACAGATTGGAAGAAAAAAGTGTGGAGCAGAAGAACAATGTGGGAATTCAAGAAGGCGCCTTCCTCCCCCTGCCCCCAATCAGGGATTGAACCCAAGGGCACTTCACCAGCCCTTTTTATTTTGAGACCTTGCCAAGTTGCTGAGGTGGCCTTGAACTTTGGGTCCTCTTCCCTTAGACTCTTGATTTATTGGGTTTACAGGTGAGTGCTATAACACCTAGCTGAGAAGGCCCCATCATATTCCCTTTGTCTTATTTCGTGACCAGAAAGTGTCTATTAAAAAAGCAAATTAATTTTGTGAATTCAATTGAGGTTCAAGTTCCTTAGGGTCCTGTTGCTAAAATATAATTAGTGGTTGTAGTAATTTTTCTCATTTGTTCTTTTAGCAGCTTAACAAGGTATCTGGAGGACCAGGTTCATTAATTTTTAACCACAAAACCTCAGAGTAAGATTAAAGGTTTGCAGTCTGTGTGTGGACTGTGGTGGACATTTGGAAATGGGTTTCAGGGGACAGGTAGTAGCTAGAACTATAGTAAAGTAGAAAATAAAGTTTGTCCGAAATGCCTCATTAATTTATTTAAAAGGAAAAAAAAAACTACATGTAGATTTAATTTTGTTTATTAATAATCCATGTATCCCAAATGAAGTCCTAATTTTTTGTGTGTGTGAGACTTAGTTGAATTGTGAAGAATGTAAAATGTTACTTAAAACTTACTTTTGCAATAAGATAAAAGTAAATTAAATTTCTAATTTAGTTTCTTAATGTTTTGGTATTTTTACAAGGCTTTTAGAAAGCTAATTTGCCAGCGATAGAGTGCTTGCCTAGTGTGCACAAGGCCTAACTCATCCCTGGTAGTAGAAAACTAACAAACAAAAAGGACTGGAAAAAAGTTAGTTTAGTGTAATCAATACTAAAAGATAAGTTTAAAAATCAATACCAAAAGATAAGTTTAAAATCCAATTTTGAATAAAATATGTCCATGCTTGAAATGATGCTGGGGATGATTGCATCTGAATCATTTCTCTTGGAGCTTGCTCATTAAGATTTTGACTTGGCAGATTTGTGGTAAACCTGGGAAGCTGCATTTTTAGAGGCCCATTAGGTAGTTGGTGGACTACCAAGAATAATACCGTTGGTCTAAGCCAGGCGCTGTAGCACATGCCTGTAGTCTCAACTACTTGGGAGACTGAGTCAGGAGGATTGCTACTTCAGAGTTCCAGGCCAGTGTAGGCAACATAATGGAACTCTGTCTCAGAAACATCCCCAAACCATTGGCCTAGAACAGCAGTCAGAAAATTTACCTAAAGGTCCAGATGGTATAAAATTTTAGGCTCTGCATGCCAAGATACACAGTGAAGCGCATTATTTTAAGTACTCCTATTAAAAACAAACAAACAAAAAAAAAAACCGCAAATTTCTACAGATTTTTTTTTTTAATCAGTGAAGTCCAAAATATAGTAATAAAGTTGTGTATAGTTGTATGTAAGATGGGTCTTACTGATGTGAAGAATGGGATTCTTTTGGTGGGAATAATATTTTACTTATTGAGGCTAGATACTTGGTGTTCCTTCAAAATCAGTTGCAAATGTTCATCTAGTAATGCTGTTCACTGTTCTGTAATGAGATTTCTGTACATTTTATCCCTGAAAAGGTCTTTGGGCTGGGTGTATAACTCGATGGTAGCGCTTGCCTACATGTGTAAGACCCTGGGTTCAGTCCCTAGCATCATCAAAAAAACTGAGGGTGGAGAAGAAAGAGTGCTTAGTCTGTAAATATTGATGTACATTGGTGAATGTTTTTGGTCCTGGGGATTGAACTCAGGGATGCTTTACCACTGATCTACATCCTCAGTTCTTTTTATTTTTTAATTTTGAGAAGGGGTCTAAGTTGCTGAGGGTCTTTTAAGTTACCCAGATTGGCCTTGAACTTGAGATCCTCCAGCCTCAGCCTCCCAAATCACTGGGATTACAGGTGTGTGCCCCCATCCCAGCTATATTGTATATTCTTTTAGTGTAACGTTAGTGTCGTTGCATAATAAACACAGGTTTACCATCAGTCAAAATTATCTACTTTCTAGTGCTTCTTAAAAGTGTGGCATTCAGCCAGGCACAGTGGTGCACAGCTATAATCCCATCAACCCTAGGAGGCTAAGTCAGGAGGATCACAAGTTCAAGGCTGGCCTCAGCAACTTAGTGAGACTCTTGTCTCAAAATAAAAAGGGCTGGGGATGCAGCTCACTGGTAAAGTGAGGACCAAAAATCCCAGGTGCGAGGACCTGTCCCCAGCACCAAAAATAGAAGTGTGGCATTCAGAGTTCTCGTTTCTTTTCTTTTTTGGGCGGATATGGACTTGCTACTGATATTTTTTCAATGTCATGATCTGGCAGTACTGGTGACATTTGAAACATTTTCAGGTTATTACTTTGTCACTGCAGTCCATAGAGCCCTGAGTGCTAGTACTGAGCTGGAAGAGTGTCCACATGGCCTCTGCCTCTACTGCTACCCTCTGCTGATGGAGCTTGAGAGCAGCCGGAGATGACGCATAAGCACATAAGTGTGACTGTGCTCCAGTGCATTTGGCTGGCGGACTTTATTAAGATCTGAATTTCATGTCATTTTCACATGTCATGAAATAGTAGTCCACTAACTTTTCCCCCAGCCAGTTAGAAAATTAGCCATTCAAAAGCAGGTGGCAGGCTGAATTTGGCCTGCAGGCTAATTTGTGGATGAACACTGGTCTAGAGTCTAGATAGATTAAAAAATAATAATAAAATCCAGTGACTGAACCAGTAGTAGTAGTTCACTACCATTGTTACTACTTTTTCAGCAGTACTGTGATGAGGGTCGTTTTTATATGTCTTAATACATTTGATCCATGTTGCCAGATTGTTTTCTAGAGTAAGTATGCCTTGCCTTTAAAAAAAAAAAAAAAAAAAAAAAAAAAAAATCTGTATTCGATCCTCATCTTTATAGACTTTAGAAATTATATTCTTCAGGCATGGAGCAGACTTTGAAGTTAAAATCTCTTCTTTTTACCTCTTTTAGTAGAGTTGCCCCTTTCCTATTGATATAAAACTGCCAGTTATTTGACTGTGTTCTCAATAAAGCAGATAATTTCATCTTGTGTATTCTTTGGCTGTTCAGTTTAAATTCCATATCCTTTTAAAGTAATACTTCGGAATCCTCTCCTTTAAATATTTCAGCTGTGCAAAAGAGCATTGAATAAATCTGTCATTTGTCCAATATCAGGGCAAGTAAACTGTTGTCTCTTTATAACAATATGTTTAGTAGAAATTATTTTCTAACTTGTGTTCTCAGCTTTTATGTTAACTTAAAATTTAGGGCTTCTGACACATTTTGTCTTTACAAGCAAAGAAGTAATGTTGTAACAAATAGTTCTTGTGAATGGGGGATATAACATTGGGCCATTCCCAACTTAGACGAAATTTTGTTAAACACATAGGAAATACAATTCATAGACCCTCCTAGAATTTAAAACTCAAAAGATAACTGAAGCGTATCAGTGTTCATGGATTTTGACAACAGTCCGCCTATCTCATGGCTCGAACCTGGTCTGCCTGCCACTGTGCCATTGTCTAGATGGAATCTCAGTGTCCACAGACTAAAGAATAACTGAAAGGTGTTTCCCAGTGCCGTGCTGCTTTGGATTTTTCAGGCCCGATACAGTAACCTGGACAGAGAGAAAGAACTAAGTAGCATAAAATATCTTCAATTTTAAAATTCTTACCTGTGAAATGAATTTTCTTTAGAATTTTATTGAAAATTCCCTTCAGTAACATAAAATGAACCAGGAAAAGTTTGAATGCTCTTGTTATAACCATTAAACAGGGAGTCTTAGACCCACAGTATTTCTTCCCTAATATTTGAAAGCCTTTACTTTTGTTTTAGCAAAAAAACTAAGCTACATAATTTGAATAATGAACCTGTGAAGTGAATTTCAGATAAATAGACACATGGCAAATAAGGAAGGAAGAATCTAACTTTAAAACATTTGTACAAACCAAACTTGTTACTTTGGGTAGAACGCAAAAGATTCTCCCACCCTTGAACCCCGTAATTCTCTTCATTATCCTGTTGGGGAAATCAAGGCCTGGTGAAGGTGAGACTTGGCCAGATCTCCTCAGTGTTAGAGAAAGGACAGAAATTCCCATCCTTTCCTTGATACTGATACTAGGAAATCAGCTCTCTTCATCACTTCTTCTACAATTGATAGGAAAAAATAGTTGTGGATAATTTTTCCGGAGAAGTCATTCTTTTTTCACCAACACTCCTGGAGGGAGGAGAGGCTGCCAGATGCCGGGCACTGAATGAGTATAAAATTTGCATGAGGACTCGAAGCACAAACCAAAAGAAGTGAGAGAAGACCTTGGGCCTCCTGCGTACAGACACACCATCATTTGTGTCCAAGTCCTTAAAGGTTAAATTGGAAGTGACACAAATTTTGTGTTTTTTGATTTGCAAATTTTTTGAGATAGCAGAAAGCTGAGTTTATCTCTGTTGTCTTCTGCTTTTTTCAGTAAAACTCTTAAAAGCTGATGATGAAAATTTTCCAATAAAAACCTCCCAAATTACCTAACTCAAAAAAGCACTTTATAACAGCATGCCTGTGCACACACGTGTGCAGGTAGGTGTCTAGATCTTTGTTTCAGATCATTTTAATTTGGAAGAAAATCAGCATTCGATCTTATCTGGATACTTATGATAAATGGTAGAAAATCTACGTTTAAACTTTTATTGTTCTTAAGTGTGCTGAGGTTTCAGTTTATAGCCATGCACATTAAAAATATGTTAGCCCATACTTATATCTTCCACCCACCATGCTGCTTACTAACAGAAGGGTCTGTAGCAGCACCTGTGATATGAAATGGTGAATTAGTATGTCTTTTTTGATTGGGGTGTTATTTTAAACTAAAATATATTTTTCATAGGAATAGTATTTAAAAGTGGGCTGGGGTGTAGCTTGGTGGTAGAGTGCTTACCTCATGCTTGAAGCCCTGGGTTCAGTCCCAACACCCCGATCCCCCAACACACACAAATTTAAGTGTGTGTACTCCCTGAGTAAAGTGATGGGAAAGAAGGCAAACTAAATTCAGTTGGCAGAACTGGCTTACTTGGAACTTGAAATATTAGAAACAATTCATCCATATATTTAAATGTGAAAAAATAATAATTTCGGTTTTATAGCTTTGAGCGCTCAAAGGACTTGATAAATTCTGATATAACAACTTCGGGTAGAGGTTGAGATTTAATCATAGAACACAAACATTTTTCTGTAATTATTGCCATTTGATTTTGGTGATACTATGAATTCTAATAAACAAGTCATGTAGTAATCAGACACAAAAGACAAGATCCCCGCTTAGGAAATCATTTTAATAATTTTTGTAATACCAAGAAAACAAATAGGGGTGATTTTTCTTCCCTTTTCTTTTCTTATTTTGAAAAGAGATGCCACAAAATTACTTTTGCTTGTATTTGAAATAGCTAAAATAAAATGGTACATAATTCATTCTACAGTCTTATGAATCCTTGAGTCCAGATGTGTTATGGAGTTAAATTCTCTTTTCATGTCAGAAAGGTAATCCAGTATATGACTTTGCTGACATTGTAACATCCACAGTTTTTGTGTAGAAGAATATTTGAATAGATAGGATAAACACAGACTGCAAGGGGCCTAATGTTAATTCATTGCAGGTTTTGCTGTCAGATGAGGTCGTAGAAGCCAAAAGCAATAAAAGTTTGTGAATCAGGGTTGTAGACCTACAATTGGTAATACACTATTTTAATTTAGTATGCGGTATAAATCATGTGACAGTTATGTCAGATATAATTGTTTTAACTATAATATTTTGTTGCATTAGTATACAAAGATTTATTAAGTTGCTCCCCTAATGTTCAGTAGGAAAGTGTACTTCCAGATTTTAGTATCATAAGTAGCACTGAGTAAATATCCTTTCATATTTATCATTTTGTTTATGCCGAGTAAGTCCCTTAAAATGAACCAACAGTCATTAAAAGTTTTATGAATCATGCTACTCTTAACTTTCTAAAAGGTCTGTGGATTTGCAGGGTCACTAGCATTGGGGAACAAATTTCTCTGTATCCTCACAAACAATGCATTCGTAAGATTACTTTAACTTTCATTTATCTGATTATTAGTTAAGATCAACAATGCTAATTGAAAGACATTTTTGTATAGTTGAACTTTTATTGTTGATTTGGACATAGGACTTATTTTCTCTTTTAAATAGAGCTCCCTTGCTCTGGGGTCCCTAAAATGCTAAACATCAGTCACCGTAATGTGGAATTGCTCTGAGTTTGCACCTTAGTAAATTATAGAACCATGTACAAAACATTCCTATATGATCTTGGCTTAATTTACCTTCACCCAGACATGCTACTGAAGAGAAGAATCAACTCAGTGTTTTACCTGTCGGGGTAGGAGGGGCTGGGAGAGCCCTGTGGCAGCAGGTGGCAGGCACCTTGACAGTATTTAACCAGTGCTGTGGGCACTCTCCTGTGATTACTATAGATGTTCACCAAAAGCCCTTAGAGCTGTGTGCTCAAAACTGTTTCTCACAGTGTTACTCTGAAAATATTAAAAACTATTTATTAAAATAAATAATTCAAATATCTAACATTGGATTGTTTTATTTAGCTTTTTAGCATATATATATATACTTAAATTATTATAACTATTAAAATTTATTTATAATGAGGTGCAGTGGTGTATACCTATAATCCCAGCTACTCAGGAGGCCGAGGCAGGAGGATCCAAGCTCAAAGCCAGCCCGAGCAACTTAACAAGCTCTGTCTCAAAAATTAAAAAGGCCTGGGATGTACTCAGTGGTAGAATGTTCCTCAGTTCAGCCCCCAGTACAGCCAAAGAGCAATAGTAATAACTGCTTAAGTGGAAAACCTGAGTGCGAACTGGCCTCTGTTATTTCGACGATGTGATGGTAAGTATATCAAGAATGGTCAGAAGGAGACATCTTGTGTTTAACGGGCTATTGCTGAGTGATGAAGTTAAGTTATTGCTTATTTCCTTCTTAAGTACTTAAAGCTTATAACCTCCTTTGGGTTGTGCAAACAAACCTCTAAGTAAATAGTGATGTTATTACTTAAAGATGAATCCCAGAGGACTCTTTAAATGAAAATACTACTTTTTCATTAAAACAAGTGACATAATCCAAAATATTCATATGGGTTTGACCAAATAATATGTTTATGCAAAGTGAATCAGTGGACATTTTTATTTTCCATTCTCTGAAAAATCATCTTTAGATGCTGTAAATATTGAACCAACTTTCCTGGTCCAGAAAAAAATAATTACTAATTACCATTGCTTAAGATCCTGAGGAGATCACCTGCAGTCCCTACCTGCTGCACACTTGGTCCTCGTCCAGGCCATGCTGGGGATCACCAGAACCTTTCCAGGAGACTTTGAGTTAGACATAGATGCCTTTCCATTTTCCAGTGTGTTGACACTTAACCCTGGTGGTAAGGAACAGCAGCGGGCAAAGTGCCCCGGTGGGCCAAACCGCCCACGCTGTGGCACCAGATCAGTGTCGGTCTCAGGCTGGACTGGTTGTGTTCTTCACTGCTGTTATTTCAAGGTGAAAAAATCAGAAACAAACAAAACCAGTTTTATTTAAAACTACCCTTGAATGAACTGTAAGATTGTTAGTTGTGTTTAACCTTCACTTTGACTGCCCGTCTCTCTAGTATTTTCTGTTGAAATGGGAAGCAGGCCGATGGGCCCGGGAAGGAGCCTGCGAGTGGCCAGGTGCGGGCGCTGTGCTCGCTCCCTTTTGTGGAGTGCCATTTTTACCTGGAAGAACAACTGACATTCATTCTTTAGAGGTTTTTAGAGGTTATTAGCTCATCATTCCATGGAAAATAACTGTGATTTTCTCTTACCAGTGAGAAAACTTGAACTTTTGAGTGAAAGTGAGAATTCAGGAGAACTTGTGCTGCCTGCCACTGTGAACTTGGCAGCTTCCCAAAGACTTGTGATAAGATTGAGGTGACATTAACAAATATGATCTTTAAAATACTTTGAAATGAAACATTTGGAAGATCTGCATAACTTAGTGACACTGTGCTCCACATGAGCAATATCTGATGTTACAGAATTGTAGATAAATAAAAGGTCCATAAAGAGCACAGGATAGATCAGTGAACTTTGACCTAAGGGAATGTGAAGTGTTCCTGGGTCAGGTTTCCCCGGGGGACCTTTATGAAACTCCCACTCACCAAGTTTTGGTATGGTAACAAAGAAGAATATTTATAATTATCTGAAAAGTTATTAGAACACTCATCTTTTTCCAATACCACTGTTGTATGGGGCCAGAATGTCTGCATTTTTTTCAACCAGAATAACCTGTTCATAGCAGTTCAAATGCAGAAGCAAATGAGAGTCTCACTGTCATCTGTTAAGCCATACAAAAATATTTTAGCATACATGTAATGGACTTACTGGTGTTTTAAAATGAAATAAAGTATTTGGTAAAATTTCTCAGTTTATTCTGTAATATGGTGACTAGCAATAGCTGTGACCTTCATAAACAAAAGCTTTGGGAATCCTCAAGAATCTTAAGACACATAAAGGGCTCCTGAAACCAAAAACCTTTGAGAACGCTGCTTTAAAGTCTTGTGACTCATCATGTTCCTGGGTGTCCCTGGCAGTGCAGGCACTGGATGGAGCCTAACCCCAGACCTGCTAAGCAAGACCCTGCAGCCCAAGGAGCTGCACACAGGAGTGCTGCCTCTGGCCGCCGCAGCTTCAGGCAGGACAGGGCAGCAGCACACAGCAGGGCAGGTTGAAACATGGAGGGCTCGGGCCTGAGACTCAGACCCAGAGCAGCCTCCCTTCCCAAAACACATTCCCTCCTTCTGAAGTCCCAGGTAGCTGTTTGAAATTCCTTGGAGGTCTAATAAAAATCTGGTCTCAGCAGGGGAAGGCCACTCAGGAAAAGAAGACCCATCAGGGATGTGAAACCCACAAAGCCCCCAGAATCGTGGGGAGCATCTTGTGTCTGTCCAGGCATACGCCTACTTCAGGAAGATGTTATACAGGCTCTTGCCTTGCCTCTGTTTGTTCTCATCCCTGAAGATAATCACCACTGCTATAAACTCAAAAGAGAATATGTAGACAAAAAGAATCTTATTTCAATTTTAGTTGTAGATTTGTGTTTATCTCAAAAGCAGTTTTCACCTTTTAATTACATCTTCCCTTTGGGGGACTTAGTTCTATCAAAAAATCTTACCTGTAATCCCATCCAAGTAGATGATCATTTGGGGCATTATTTCTGCAGAGCAATTATGAAATTAATCAGCCTTTGCAGATTTAGTGCTTTGACAGAGCAGACTTACACATTTTTAGAAGGGTTTGTAGTTCATTCTGAATTGGTGACTAAACAGAGTATGTTTGGATTAAGTGTACAACCAGACAGTGGAATATAAACTGTTGTGACAAGATCTTCTATTTCTGAACCTTCATAACTATTTATTTTCTTCTTGTTTTTAGGGTGAATCTGTAAAATATTTCCTGGATAACTTGGATAAACTTGGAGAACCAGTAAGTTTTAAAACTGGATGTTTATGTTTGTTGATATCTAGAAGCAGTACTCAGGATATTAATGTTTTTATTTTGGTGTAGCTTGTTAAGAAATTTAGAAAAAATATGTATTGAGCTATTCGCCTCTTCCTTTTTTTCCTAGTGGCAGTGGTCTGACTCATCCTTATTTCAGAGCGATTGGTAGCTAAAAATATTGAATGACTTGTAATTTTTCAAAATGAAAAAAAAAATTATTTTCCAATTGTGACACTTTTTTCTTCCTTTACCACCTAGCCCTCTGCCAGTTTCCTTGAGGAATTGCCCTACCCACTGTTTCATGGAAGTAAAACTGTTGAAAGAGATTTATGTTTGAAGATGAGATTGCACATTATCTACTATCTTTCAGTGTGGTTTGGGGATTTGTAAGCAGAGTAGGAAGAACACGGTGGACCGATTTGTTTCTGGAACATTAGCAAAGTCTGTTTTTCAAGTTCAGGACTCCCTTGTGCTGAGTTACAGCATGGCAGGCTTGATCCTGGGGCCTGCTGAAGAGACTCCACAGGGTAGGAGGAGGAGTTGCACCTGGAAAGTCTTGTACCTTCCTGGCAGGTCTTCCTTGGAGCAGCGACTCGGCTGCGCTGGAGCTTCTTCTGGCTCCTGGACCATGGCAGGCAGAGCGCCCCTTGGCTGTCCTCCTTGTTGGACTAGTGCAGAAGAGGTCATTAGGATTAGGGTTTCTGCTGCTTAGAAAATGTTTGAAGACCATTGTCCTAGAGTGTTTGTTACTTATTAAATTTAGTGTAGCTTCATTTGCCTCCTTTTAAAGCAATTGTCTTTTATAAATGTTCATATGGTCTTGTGGGTTCTTTGAAACTTTTGCCTTTGGAAATATAACTGAAGAAAAGCACAAAATGAACCTGTTGCAAGTAAGAAAATAATATGCTGCTGGGATATGTAGGCATGTGAAGCTGTACCTTCTTTTTCCTAGCAGGTTCATTTTCACATCTTCCTTTTATTTTTTTAAATTGCATTTGTCTGCTTTTAAGCCAGTATGTTTTAGCCCTGCCTGTTTCCTAGACACAGGTGTCCCCCCAAAGTTGAGATCTCCAAAATGTATCTGTTTTTACTCATTCAGTACATCAGTTAAACTTTGTTTTAAGGTCTGTTTTTGGTTTTGTTTTTTATTGTTTTGTTTTTTAACTCATTCTATCTGGTCAGAGTATAAACCTTTTTTTTTTTTTAAATACAGGTCAACTAGAAAGAAGACTTAGTCAGTGACCTATTTATTAAGAGTTATTTCTTATTGTCAAAACAGAGCTGAGCCACCTTGATCTGCTCTTGTCAGTTTACTTTTCCAATAGGCCTTCCTTCCCTGAGCACACCATTCGACTGGGTCCCTCTTCCTGACTCTCAGTGTCAGGCCTTGATTTTTATCTCCTTTGCATTATTATTATATGGACAACTACTTTATATTTACCTTTTACCCATATCTTTCCATAAGGGCCAAGATCTCATCTCCTGATCCTGAAGAGTTGAAACCCTGGTATCTGGAGTCAGTGCCTGGCATGAAGTAGGCACTCCACAAATAGTCTTTATTTTTATTTTTATTTATTTATTTATTTTTTCAGTGCCGGAGTGGAATACAGGGCCTTGCACATGCTAGGCAAGCACTCTACCACTGGGCCACAACCACAGCCCAACAGATAGCTTTTGAATGATACTCTAAGCCAACTCTAACCAATTTGTAGTGCCTACTTAGAATCTTATGTTGACAGTGACTCTGAAGCCACATCTGGAATTAAAAAGAAGAGTTGAGGTCAGCAGTAGTTGTAAAGGAGGGGAAAATAAACCTGGGTGTATTTTTGTCACCCATTTTGTACCTATCAGACAAGTCACAGGATTGCACTGACTGTCTTAGGTCCCAGGGCCATTGAAGCTCTGCTCTGCACTTAGCCCTAAGACATTCTTAGAGGTGGAACAACACAGGGGATGAGGACTTGGGTCCCAGCTCCATTGCATACTAGCTCCACATGATCTTCTCTAAACTGCAGTTTCTTCATTCATAACATGAGTTTGTAAGAGAATGCAGCTTGTAGGGTTATAGAATATTACATAAAATAAGCCTGGAAGGTGTAGAAATGAGGCAGATGCCCTGTGTTTGCTATTTTGTTTTTTAATCTCTACATTTAAAGAGCTCAGCCTAATCAGAGAAAGAACTAATATACTTAAACAAGTAGAAGACCATTAAATGATACTGAGCACAAAGATAATATTAGCTTATGGGCTGAAGAAAAGTCTTTCTGAAACAGTTGGAGCTAGTGCATTAGTGTAAGTGAAACTAACTGCCTGAAGGGTGGGGCGGATTTGGACAAGTAAGGAGATGTGACCCACTGAGGCAGGAGACAGCTGGGTGTGTTTAGTTTTAGGCACATCTGTCTGGTGGAGGATGCGTACAGTTTTAACATGAGAAAACGTTTGTAGAAGACACTGACTTCAGTGTTTATCCATTGCACTGAACTTGCACTGTTGTTGAAATGGATTAAAATGTAATGATACCGAGGTGAGGCTTTGTGCTGAGCTTGAACAGTGCAGAACAGAGTCTGCTGATCGCAGAAATAAGGTGTATGGAGAGCCCTGAAAGCCAGTCAGCACAGTCTGAATCTGACACAGTGAGGAGGCCATCATAAGGTCTGCGGTTGTGATGCAGGAGGTTGGCTTGGGAGAGGCTGGCAGGGCAAGAGATGAGCATTCTAGGCAGAGAAACCAGAACTGAGAAGACAGGCCATACCTGAGATGATAACAAATGGGGGAGTGGAAATAGAGAAGAAAGGGAACACTTAAGAGAGTCAAAGAAGGAACTGCAGGATTTGTTACAAAATAGGAGATGACGGGGAGAGTCCAAGTAATGGAGGACAGAAAGGCAAGAAGTAAAAAGGGAAGCACACAATTGGGGCTAAGAGGAGCTGACCAGGGAGGAAATGAGCTTCTTGGTGAGTATGTGTGAAGATCATCGAGTGCAAGTGACTGGCGAGCATCTAAAAATGAGAGGCTCCAATGCAGGTGCCCCGAGGCCTCCAGCCTTCCTTGACTCCCCCTTTCCTGCAGTGGTAGTGATGCCAGTGTGGCCCACGCAGCAGTGACAGCTACTTGCCACACATAACTCTTAAGCACTTCACCCCTTTAGGACCAACTTCCTTGGTCCTAAAGTGACCATCTGCCTGTCATCTCTACAAACAAGAAACTGAAACACTTGCCCAAGGTCACATAGTTGTGGTGGCCAGCAGGCTGCAGGAGTCATATTCCTAATCAGCTTACTCTTTTCTGCCATTTAGCACTTGATTCTGTTGTCCTGCATTCTGTGCTTCATGCAAATTAGACTTTACATTCCTGACTAGATTGCTCGCTCATTATAAAAACAATAAGAACTTTTGATTTTTATGGAATTAGAAAGTTTTCAGAATGCTCAGGGCTGACATTCCTGAAGTAGGCGGCACAGACAGAACATGTAAACCAGGACCACCTTCTGGAAGCAATTGGACTTTAAGTATCCAGGATCATTATGTACCCCTCATAATCTTATCCCTGGTTATTTTCATCTTAAGAAATAGTCCAACTGATGTGTGAGAATTTTAATTGCAGTATATCTGTTAATTACAACAAAAAATTGGCAACAACCCACTAGTAGAGGAATGTTAATGTAAATTATAGCACATTAATGCTTTTGATGTGATTTGTAGTTTTTAAAAATGAGAGGACAGCATGTACATATGGAACAGTTCATAATAAAATGTCAAGCAGAAATATGAAGGCAGGCTCAAAACTGTGTATGTGCTCATTATCAATAAAATACCTGTGTACGTGGACCATAGCTAGAATAATACATGAAAAAGCTAACACTTTTATTGGAGTCCTCGAGTTATTTCATGAGGGGCTGGGATTGCCAATAACCAGAAACTGAACTGCTTTTTTAAAATCCTTAATTCTATTGGCATCTTTTGAGGAGTGAGTGGTCATGTTGTAATGAAATTTCAAAATCATTACACTACCTGGGAAGACATAAAATGCAAGCAGCATTATGAATGGCAGCATTGTTTTAAATTCTGCCTGATTTTAAAGATATTTTGACTGTGGTGATAAGCATAAAGACCTTTCCTGCTAACATACTACCAGAAACCTGTGTCAGTGTTGCGGAGGCGTACTGGACTGTGTGCACCGCCTCAGGAAGTATGTCATCAGGGTGAAGCTGCCCTTGGTTCAAGATCTTAGTGCCCAGGAAGAGCTCACTCCATCTTTGCAAAAGCCTTCCCTCCAAGGCACGTAGGCCAGGTCTGATGCCTTCCAATTCACAGGCACTGGTGTTGACACACAAAGTAAGTGACTAGTTGTGAGTTCTTGGGTCAATAAATGAGAAAATTGGAACACAACTACTTGGACTATACCCTGGAACAACCTTAGCAAGTGGTTCTAAGTATGTGTGAGTAGCAGAAGTGCTTTCCACACAGGTGATACAGCAGCAGCAGTACTTGGGGCTCGCTGTGCCTCTTGAAGCGGTAATGCACAGTAACAAAGCATTAGAGTGGGTTAGAGAGGCGGACAGGCCAGAGCCAGGCATGTATTGGATTCAGATGCCACTGGTTTTTTTTGTTTTTGTTGTTGTTGTTTTTGTTTTTGTGGTGCTGGGGATCGAACTCAGGGACTTGTGCTTGCAGCGCAAGCACTCTACCGACTGAGCTATCTCCCCAGCCCGCCACTGCTTTAATAGAGGTGCAAGAAGCAGTGTGGAGATGGCAAGGCTGGGGGCATTGAGAGCCCTCGAGGGATGGAGGAGCATGTGCAATGGGGGCAGCCGAAGGCAGCCTGCAGGTAGGACTTGAGCTGAAACCTGAGCAGTCTTGCAGTGGTGGAAAAAATAGTAGATGCTGCTCCTGGCAGTGAATTTAGAACCAGTCTTTGTCAACTAACGTTTTAATAGTTCTTGGCATTTTTTTTAATGAGAACAATAGTACTATTAAGCATTGATGCTTTCATGTATCAAAAAAATGACTTTTAAAAGATCATTTTGTTCGCATATCCATCCATTAGTAGTCCATTAAAAAAATCTAATCATTACTTCTGGATTACTGAGTATAAAACTGTTTTTTTCTTTTCCAGGATTACATTCCATCACAGCAAGATATTCTGCTTGCCAGAAGACCCACCAAAGGCATTCATGAGTACAACTTTGAAATTAAAAATGTCCCTTTCAAAATGGTTGATGTAGGTGGTCAAAGATCAGAAAGGAAACGTTGGTTCGAATGCTTTGACAGTGTGACATCAATACTTTTTCTTGTTTCCTCAAGTGAATTTGACCAGGTGCTTATGGAAGATCGACTGACCAATCGCCTCACAGAATCTCTGAACATTTTCGAAACAATTGTCAATAACCGGGTTTTCAGCAATGTCTCCATCATTCTCTTCTTAAACAAGACAGACTTGCTTGAGGAGAAGGTGCAAATTGTGAGCATCAAAGACTATTTCCTAGAATTTGAAGGGGATCCACACTGCTTAAGAGACGTCCAAAAATTCCTGGTGGAATGTTTCCGGAACAAACGCCGGGACCAGCAACAGAAGCCCTTGTACCACCACTTCACCACGGCCATCAACACGGAAAACATCCGCCTCGTCTTCCGTGACGTGAAGGATACTATTCTTCACGACAACCTCAAGCAGCTTATGCTACAGTGATGTACAAAAGACTTGCTATTTTAATACCTTTTTGTGTTTTTGATTGTTTTCTGTTTGTCTTGTCTTGTTTTTTAAAATAGCAGTTTACAACAAGAATTAGAAAGTCTTGATTCTGTGTTTAACATTTTGGAAATCTTAGTCCTTCGGCCTTTGGTTTGTGGCTGAACGCTGCAGAATCACACATTGCCAGTGTCTGCTGGGATTCAGGCTTTGATTGGTCTCACCATGGCACCCACTCAAGTCCACTTGTAACTTCCTGGCCACCTCTGACTAGGTCTATTTCAGGCTTTAAATTCTTCTGCTTTTTCAACAGAGTTCTGTGGTGCCAAGTGTAGATGGCATCCTTGAATACTTGCAGGAATGCCATTGGGAATTTAGGCTCCAGTGTGGGGAAGAGATCTTCTGTATGCCCCACACAGAGCCATGACACTTGGGGCCCCGCTGAGGGCCGCTCCCGTTGTGAAAGCACTGGGGGAAGGATTTTATCTGAGGAGTGGCATCTGTCGATTTACGCAGGTCTAACCTTCATGTGTTTGCAGTTGCTCATATACACCACAGTTGTTCTGTTTTAAAATTCCTATGATTTCTGAAGGTAATGTTCTGAGAGTTTAAAGTTTACATAAGGATTTCTGCCCTGGTGGGAATGGGACCAGGGAGCAAAAGTCAAGCAAGTGCTATCATAGTGTCAAAAGTAATGAGTGGCATACAGTTTGCCTTTTTCCTACTTCATAATCATGTCATTTAATGTTCCATATGTTTTGGCCAAAGCAGCGAATAAAGATTGCAAGCAACTAGGTAACAAATCGACATGCCTGGTCCAGGATGCCACGTGGGTCACTTTTTTCTTTTGCTCCTCTGTCCCATCCCCAGCAACAACAAACTGTGGCATTTTTAAGGGATCCTTCTGTTTGTTTGGAGCTTGCCAAGGGCAGTGTTTTCCTGTCGGACTATTCAAGAAGGCATTATTTGAGATTCCTATTCATTCTTGGTGTGTCTCTGAAAGATACACTGTGTACATGTTTGTGTAATTATTGTTTCTGAGATGCCAGCTTTATCGAGGTACATTTTAAAGTTTTCAGAATGCTTCTAAGGATAAGTAGTAATTTCTTTAGTTCACACTTGCTTACCCCGTTCAGCCATTCCCGTGGAGTAGCTTTGATCACGGACGGATCAGCAGAGTGGCTGGTGTGCAGTACTGCCTGTCGGTTGTATGTAGTGTTGAGTTGGATTCAAGATACAGATGTACAAAGCTGGAAGCAGTTTGCAAAGTCTGACAGCTTTTCTGCTTTTCCTAAAAATTGTGATTAAGACTGTGATATCTGTCACTTTACTGTATAGCTGACTGTGTTCTCAGGTATTTTATTGGTCCTTGAAAGATCAGTCAACATTGTGGATCACCTGTCCTTTTCTAGACGGTGAATTGTGTTCTGTCTTGCTGTCGTGTAGGAGAGGTAGACCTTGCAGTGTGCTAACAGGGATTTGTTCTTGACATCCTCACTTTTCCTGCATTTGGAATTTCACTGTCGTCATATCCATATAAATCCCAGTGTCCTCATGCCTTGGTAATACATGAGCTTCAGATACATAGCCCAACATGGTAAATGCAGGTGTTCATAGCATAATTTGTGCATGTTTTAATAGTTCTACTAGTGCTTCTTGCCAAAAAGAATAGAATATATTGTTTAAATTTACAGGGTTAGCATAACCCTAGTGCTAATAAATATCTGAGTATGTGCACAGTAACATTTGGTCTGTTCAGTAGAGCCTACTGTAAATTTAGCAAATAGTTTTATTGAATGGCCAAGACAAATATTTAACTACAGTGAAAGCTGCAGTCAGTTCCCTATAGAAAGTGGACAACTTAGTCTTATTGAAGCTATTTTAAGATCTGATAAGAAGCATAAGTATTGCCTGACAAAGCAGAAATTACCAAGTTTCCCCATTTTAGTTACCACCAAGAAACATTAAAACACCAACGAGATGTAGTGTCATTTGCAGTTTTCTTCTGATGTGTGCAATGTCTCAAAATCAATGTTCTTTTAAAATAGGACTTAGAATCTATTTTGAGGCAGTAAGTTCTATTTAATTTGTACAGCCTTGCTTAGACATTCAGTAGAACTGTGAGGTCCAACCTAAAGGCTTCAGTCCACATGTTCTTATGTGCTGTATTTTTAAACCATTTGAAAGAAATCTTATACCTATATCATGAAAGCCACATCCCTTTGAGTTAAAGTACCACTATGTGAAGAGGGAGTCGAAATTTAATGAACAGAACTGAAAATGTGCTCTTTTCACTATGCTAACTTCCCCCAATCTCTAAAAAGTAACTCAGATTTAAAAGTTCTTTGATGTATTTAATTTTCCAAATCTTTAGTTATGATTTGGAATAAAATGTGCCTACTTCTGTATTGCTTTCTGTTCTTCACTCTGAATGCCTTCTCATTTATCTGAAGAAATCTCACACAAGTGTCTTTGTTGACCTTGAAGAAATTATACAGAGTTGCCTTATAAATCATAGAACAACACAAATTAGACCTTAATTTTTATAGAGAAAGGGTTTTGTCAAATGTTTTCTGAAGTTCTAAGTAATTCAAGATCTAAGTGATCCAAGGCATGCCTCTGCCACTTAAATATTATTTTTAATAGCCTGAATTGTTGCTTCCTGCCAAATATTGTATTAAGTTGAAGTCTTCATTTCAGTTTTATATCTGAAAAGGGCTCTTGATAGCTAATGAGCTACTGCAACCAAAGAAGACAGCGTGGAATGAAAGTGATCATTTGTTTTTGTTTTCTTTTAAGTTGCATTGATGGGTACTTTACCTAGACAGGGTCCTCTGGTTAATCTCTCCAGTGGAGACCCTTGATGGAAATCTTGTTTGGTTGGTGGCAGTGGTTGGTTTAAAGAGGAAGAAAATGGGCCAGATGTGGTAGCGCATGCCGGTATTCCCAGCAGCTCGGGAGGCTGAGGCAGGAGGATTGCAAGATCGAGGGCAGCCTCAGCAACCAAGCAAGGCCCTAGCAGAACCCTGTCTCAAAATAAAAAATAGAAAGGGCTGGGGATGTGGTTCATTGGTGAAGTGCCCCTGATATTTAATCTAGTACCAAAAAACAAAACAAAAAAAAAAGTGGAAGGAAATAAGACCACCTTAATACTAGAAGATATTACAGGTGTTGATTAAGATTCAATAGGTATCATGTGCCCTATAATTAAATCTTAACTTTCAATGTGTGCCCAAATATTTGTATCTTGTGCTTTTGAGAAAATGTAATTTTCAGCATTAGTATTCACATCTGGTTATGCCTTATTTATATGAAGAATGAAGTTAGCAACTTATGCTATTATATCCTGAAGTTCAAATCACTATTTCAGAAACCCTCAAATTGGTGCTTTCATTATTTAATGATACACTTAGACAAAACCCCAAAGGAGCCTTTTGAAACAAGTTACCCTCCATTGCAATTTGTAGCAATTTTATTTCTGTATATGTAATGAGAAGGCTAAATATCAGTGTTAACTCTTCATTTCTTGTTGGAATCATATAGTCATGCCTGTAAAGTCCAGTCAAACATTTGTAACAGAACTCCCTAATAAATCTAGAGAAAGTCACTCTGTTACCTTTTCATTTCTTTTAATTTTACTAAAGGAACCAAGAACAAAAGCTTTGCACCTTTTCTTCCCTTGGAAGTCCGACTTGTGCTGGTCACCTGGCCTCTGTACCATTGTTTCAGCTTGTTCAATCCCGCAAATCAGATGATCTTCACGTTGTGCTGCTTGACTAAAAGTACTGGTTTTTTTTTTGTTTGTTTGTTTTGTTTTGTTTTGTTTTGTTGTTTTGCTTTTCCTAATGCTAGAACACGGGTCGGCTTTTCGGTCTAGTAAAGATGAGGCGAGGTTGAGTGGGTGTGGCTGTGTCCTCGTGTTCCACATGAAGCAGATGCTGCATACATGCCCCTTGCGTTATGGTACGAGGTTAGGGCTTAACCAGTCTACCCTAGAGCTTGAGGTCTGCATCTAAACCGGAACATTGTAAGCCAGTTTTTCTTTGGCTTTTTCAAGTACCATCAAGTGGTTATTAGCCTTGGACTGGCCCGCGACTGTTAGCATCATTTGAAGTACATTGTACCACTAGCATTCTTATGTCTGTATGTGAATTTATGGTCAGCATTTAAATTAATATGTTCGCCCTGGTGGCATTCAGGTCTAACCATCTGGTTTTAAATGCTGGAACTTTACACAACATTGATTGTTGTTTCAAAGCATTAATGACAGAGCAGTATTTTCTGGGTTGATCAGAGATTTTGTGACCTATACAAATCTGTAAATGATGGACATTTACAGATGGATAGAAGTCTACTGGGACCTACTGGGCGAGAATCTCCTGTTGATGAGTGTCAGTGATATGAACTACTTACTTGGTATGTGATTTTGGTTTGTATTTAGAAAGCTTGTTTATGATATTCCTTTAGTGAGTGATGAATCTGTCCCTAGGCAAGCTGTTTGATGGTACCGGGAATAAAGGTGAGGGGAAGGGACTAATTCTCATTAAGTACGTGTAACAGCGCAACAAACGATGCCATTTACCCTTGACCTCTTACTTGAAAGCAGAATCGCAAAATGTTTAAAATGGTTTTCTCTGCTACTCTGACATGCTGTGGAGAGCTCATTTACCACAAGAAGCCTTATCAAAAAGTCTATTTTGTAACAACCTCGTAGATACTGTACCTAACAAAACATAATTTGTATTAGCTCTGTATAAAAGTATTTGTGGCTTAGGGTTTTTGATAGAATTTTTTATAACCTTCCAAGAACTAAGCACATTATTTGATATTGTTGTAAATTTTTTTTGGTCAGTGCTGTAGTTCAGGATTGGCAATAAATTATTTCTGATGGAGGTCTAAAAGAGGAAAAGATGGTTTGGTTTTTACAAAATGAGTTGCTATTCAGTAAGGCTTTTTACTTTTGTACATATTTTGCAAAAAAAAAAAAAGAATGCCTTTTGCTATTAATAATTTGCTTTGTGAAAATTACTGACATTTAATAAACATTTCTAAATGATTCGATACTATGATGTTATTTAAACTAACCATTTGATAAAGGACTAGTGCAAAGCAGATGATGAGTTTAAAGTTTGAAAGCAAAGGTTTCATCCAGTGACTCAAGGCTCAGAAATAGACTCCAGCAGATCTGCACCAATACTCTGCCTTAGTAATAGTCCCGAAAACTAGTCCTTACTGAAGGTGGAGAGGCAGACTCCCAAGGGCGTTCCCAGGAGGAGGAAAAAGGAGCCACTGTGTGCTCTCCTCTCCATGTAGACTTGTCCAGACTGCATTAGGCTGCGTCCTTGGCCCCTGGTCTGTCCAGCTTTGTTATGCGTAATGTAATAGAAGAAATGTTTTAAAAACTAACCAACATGTTACTACTTTTTTTTTTTTCTGATAAACCTTATTTTAGAATGTGATTTCCAGGAAAATTGCAAGATAGGGTTCCCCTTTACTCCGCATCCCTGGAATAGTTTCCCCAGTTAACATCTTAACATGATTTTGGTGCGTTAGCCATCATTAATGAACCAGTACTGATAATGTCGTTACTAAGGAAAGCCTCATATTTTATTAGAATCTCCTTGGTTTCCCCGATGTCTTCTCCATTCCACAATCCATCCTGGACCCACATTACATTTAGTGGCCGTGTCCCCTTGGGCTCCTCTGAGCCCCTACACACTGCTTGTTCTTCACACCTTAGTTTCTTATAACCTCGGCAGTTTTGAGGAGTACTGGCCAGGGGTTTTGTAGAATGTTCCTCTGTTGGGGTTTGTCTGGTGTCTTTCTCAAGGTTTGACAGACACCAGTTTTCAGACCTCAGAGAAATACCATTCCCTTCAACTCGGATCGAGTATACCTTCTGCAGTTACCATTCATTTTTTTTTTTTTTTTTTTTTAACCCCAGCTAAATTAGAAGCTGTCACAGTAACTTGGCATGTTCGTACGTTTTCTTAACTGGTATTTATTGAAAGCTGTGCTTCCCCACAATTGCAGTTGCTGTGCAGGTGTGCATAAACATTCAGTAGCAATGGCTGGCTCCCTGGCTGCTTGGCCCCAGACCCTGGCAAATAAGAGCTCTTTTAGGAACTCACTCTTAACAGAAAACTGAACTGTGGGTCCCAGGAAAAACAGAAATTTTGAATTTTTTACCTTACCATCTAAAAATGCAGGATTTCACAAACAGGCCCAAAAAGGTTTTCTGCAAGAGATTTAAGATCTTCTAAAATGGAAACTAAATTGGCTTGAGCATTGGAATCCCCCCAGAAACCGAGAGGTCTTTTTAAAGACCTTTTCTTATGCTGTTATTGGAACAAAAGAATAGTCATTATCATAAAAATAAAGCTACAGACTGGTCTCTGTGGAGCACCATGCCTGTAATCCCAGTGACTTGGGAGGCTGAGACAGAAGGATCCCAAGTTCAAGGCTGGCCTCAGCAACTTAGTGAGACTCTGTCTTAAAAAAATAAAAAGAACTGAGGATGTGGCTCAGTAGTAAAGCATCCCTGAGTTAAATCCCTGGTACTAGAATAAATAAAGGGGGGGGGGGGGGGGAAAGCCCAAACTTGAAGCTATTTTCTTATCAAGAGTGTTTTGGCGCAGTCACAGTTCATGGACACCACAGAAGGCCATGTTGGGATGGTGCTCTCAAAATGACCTGTTTCCCACAAGAGAGTTGTTGAAAGAGAAGGCCATTCAGTCTCTTGAGGATGCAAGAAACTCCGGGTTTACAAGTCAAACCAGAGGTTTGTTTTGGTGACTTGGGAAATCTGGCAAATCCTCAGAACTCTGATGACCTAGTGTGTAGGATGCACACTGTAGGTTTTCCTCGGAACGCAGTGGGGGGCCTGAGATGCCCTGTGGTCAGCGCGAGGAGGAAGCACCCCTGAAGACGTCGCCGAGCGCCTCTTCCTTGGCCAGTGTTCCCTTGTCTCCGAAAAGCAAGGGAAACAAAGGGCTCCAGCAAGTTTTCAATAGAAACCAGCTATTCGGGGCAGCCGCCAGCCTCGTCCGTCCTCCACAAGAAAAGGGCAGGGAGTCGTGTCCAGAATTAAGTTGCACAGAGACAGGACTCGGCCTTCTTTTCCCACGAGGGTGCATGGCAGGCAGGCAGGCAGCAGCCGCGGAGTCTGTTGAGAAGGGGGTGTTCGCGATTCACTGCAGCCTTCCAGCAGCTGCTGCTCTGCCTCCGTCCAGCACTGCAGAGCAGGAGAAAGCACAGAAGGAGGAGCTGGAGGTCACGCCTACTGACCTCGGGAGACAAAGCCTGCCATTTCGTTTTACTTTCCTGTAATTCTACACACAAAACCCCAGTTCTTGTCCACTCGGTGGGATTGAACTAGCTGGTTTCTTTTAACATCCGAGTGAGTTAATGAAGCTGGATTATCCTGACAAAGTGAGCAGCACCCACAGGCCGGCTCTTCTGATTTTCTACAGGCAGAGGATGCTGGGAGTCGACGTAGAAGGGGAAGCATCCCGGCTGGGACTGCGTGCTGCTCTTGATGGAAGTGAGGAGCGCTCCTTTAGCTGAGGAGCGCTGGACGGCGTGGTCCTTCTGGTGTGGGTATAGCAGGTGTCGTCCAGCATCTGAGCACCCAGGACCCAGGGTCAGCCTCCCTCTCCAAGTAGAGAGAGGAACGGAAGTGACCAGAGCTCAGGCAGAGCAGCAGCAGGGAAAGATGGGGAAAAGTTGATCGTCGGATACTGAGCTGGTTAGAAGTCCTGGGGTTCTGTCGCACGGCAGGGTAACGAAACAATGATCATGCACTGTGTATTTCCAAAAACCTGGAAGGAATTTTGAGTGCTTTTGCCATTAGAACATGAAAAATGAGACAGATGCTGATTCTGATTGGAGCACTATATTCAGGCACTGGAACATGGTACTTCATAAATAGGTATGATTTTTACCTGTCAATAATGGTGAGAGAGAAGAAACTCAGCTAAGCTGGATGGCTCATTGTCCCCATCCTCTTCTTTCTGGTTCTCTTTGCTTCAGGCCACTTCCTATTCCTTTTTATCACTCAGGGCCAGCTGATCATGGACTGAAACTGTGAGCCCAAATAAACCTTTTTTCTTTGTAAGTTGAAATAATAATCATATCCTATATATCATTATCTCAGGCATCTGTTAAAGTAACAGGAAACCAACTAATACACACTCTTTGGCTCAAATCTTCCCAATAAGCTACTACATAAAACCTTTAGAGAAACATCATCCCTAATCCTATTGTACCACAATCGCTCTAAATAATTTGGGTGTTTCTGTCTAGTCAGTTTTCTCTATATGTGGCTCATTACCATATCATTAGCATAATTCCCAATGATAAAATATTTTCGCACTTCACTCGGTATCTGCCTGTGTCTTTCTACTTGAACTTGCCCACACTAATAATGAGAACCATTGTTTTTACAGTGGCGACAATGACAACGTCCACTTTGTTTTCAAATCTCTGGAATTCAGATTACCTCCTTGCCTGATGTTTCCCCAAGACGCCACCAAGTTTGGTTCTGAAATCTTCCAGTGTTCTCACGAAGCCCAACATCTCAAAGACCTTCCCGGTTCTCATGAGTGTTGAAACACACCTCCTTTGTAGCATCTTAGAAAATTTTAAAACTGATCCCAGGTTCTATGGGTCACTGAGGGTTGCATGAATAATACTCAGTTTGAGGAAAACATTCTAGGATCTTGTAATCAATCATTTTACCCATTAGTAATGGAAAGTAAAGTGATTTTATTTCTGCATGTTAAGATTAAGTTTTATGGGCTGGGGGTATAGCTCAATTGGTAGAAATGAGGCCCTGGGTTCAATCCCCAGTGCCACAAAAAAAAAGGAAGATTAAGTTTTATGTTTTATTCATTGTGTTCCTAGAGCTGGAGAGGGTTCGTTTGCTTCTCACTTTGGATTTTTTTCCTACTCCATTACAGGAAATTTCAAACATACACAAAACTAGAATAATGTAAACCTGCACACACCACGTAGCTTCAACAGTAACTCGTGGCCAGTCTTGTTCCATCCGTATCTGCACCTTTTCCTACCTCCACCCCAGATTATTTTGAAGCAAGTCCCAGTCGTCATATCATATATACATATAACTGAAAATTTTCTATATATGTCTAAAAGGCAGGGAGTCTTCTCTCAGTTTGACAGTTGTTTTAAAAACATTTTCCTGCTGGGCATGGTGACACCGAGCTATAATTCCAGCAACTTGGGAGGCTAAGACAGAAGATCTCAAGTAGGAGGCCAACCTGAGCAAGTGAGACCTTCGGCAACTTAACAAGAATCTGTCACACACACACACACAAAAGGTGGGGATATAGTTCAGAGATAAGGTACCCGTGGGTTCAATCCTCAGTACCAAGAAAAAAAAAAATCCTATCTAATGTTTAAAAAATTACCATCTGGTGGAGAGTCTGTGGTCTCAAAAAAACCTGTAAATGTGGAACTGATGGAGATTCTTCATGTTACAGGTAGGATGCTGAGAACTAGGGATAAAATGTTGCATGACTGTCGCATGTCAGATTCTCTCAGTTTTTGTTGGGTAACAGATCTCCCTGATATAATGGAGTGACTTAAACCAACAGCTTTTTTATTTTTCTCTAAGTCCATGAGTAGGTCAAGTGGTCTTTGATCCAGGCAAGCTGGCTGATCTCAGCTGAGATGTCCCACACTTCTCTGTTCACCTGAAGAGCTGCCCAGCAGCCAAATGGTTGAGGTTGGCCTTTTACATTGGGCTGTTGGTTGGGCTGGGTTGTTCTTGGTTGTGTGTTGGCATTGGGTTCCTAGCACAGCCAAAGCTTGCACCATAAAGTCCAGTTGGCCAAAGAAAGTCAATGGACCAACTCAGATTCTTTTTTATTTAGTTTTGTTTTTTGAGTTTCTTTTTTTTTTTGTTACCAGAAATTGAACCCAGGGACACTTAACCACTGAGCCACATCCTCAAACCTTTTTATTTTTCATTTTGAGACAAGTTGCTCACCAGGTTGCTTAGGGCCTCCCTAAGTTGCCGAGGCTGGCTTTGAACTTGCCCCCTGCCTCAACCACCCGAGTTGCAGGGATTACAGGCATGCCCCACCATGACCAACCCAAGTCAGATTCTTAATGGGACCATTTTGTATCCTATCACAGATGATTCTACCAGTTTTGCATTCTCACAAAGTCATCTACAAAGCCAGCACTGGCCAGCCCCCTTGGTTAGAATCCAGTGCTGGTTTCACAACCCTGTAGTGCCTCTGAGGTATGAGCCTTAAGAGGTCAGTAAAATCCCTGACCCAAGCGCTCGGGGTATGACACAACCTGAGTCCAGAAAGCAAACTCCCTATTAGGGGCAGGCTGGTTGTCCAGGGACATTCTCTAGTGTGGGGCTATGTCCAAGGATGTCCTCCTGATTGACATCAAGACTGTCAGAGAGCAGGGGCCCTGGAAGGACACTTGGCCACCAACACTCAGACTTTTCTTCATTGGTGTGATGGTCACCTTGAATTGTCAGCTTGATTGGATTAAGAGATGCCAAAGACTGAGGCTTCTGGGTGTGTCAGTGAGGGTGTGTCTAGGAATGATTGGCATGTGGGATAGCGAACTGAAGTGGAGACCCTCCCTAAGCATGGGCAGCACCATCCAATAGGATGGTGGCTTGGATGGAGTAAAAATTGGAAGAACAAGGAAGCAGATGCAGAGGCAAGCTCTGTTCTTCTTGGACGGGTTCTTGATTGACGCTGCCATCTCCTGAGGATATCAGCTCTCCCTGCTTCACTCTTCCGAAGCCGACTGTGCCAGTGACTCTCCAGGTAGTTGCCAGAAGCCTTGGTCTCGGACTAGGGTAGCACTGTTGATCCTTGTTCTGGGGCTTCTGCCTCTTGGACTGCACAGCTGCTGGTTCTTCCAGCTCTCCAGCTGCAGATGGCCACTGTGGACTGTCCAGCTTCTGGTCCTGTAATCCAACCTAATAACACCCATTTATAATCATACTTCCTGTTGATTCTGTTCCTCTAGAGAGCCCTGACTAATACCACTGGGAAGTTGATATTCACTTTAGCATGGTCCTTAAGTAGCCAAGAGTTTTCTAATAATATCCAAACAGGAATTTGAGCTTTCAATAAGCACAAGAAAAGAAGCTCATCATGGTTGGCCACCAGGGAAATGCAAATTTAAACCATAATAGGACACTACTTCATACCTACTAGAAGGACTGTCATCAAAACTACGGACTGTAAGTTTTAGCAAGGGTGCAGAGAAATTAGAACTCATGATACTTTGCTAGTGAGATTGGGGAAATGACATACCTCTTTGGAAAACACATTGTCAGATCCTAAAAATGTTAAATATACAGTTACCGTACAATCCAGTCATTCTAATCCTAGATATGTACCTCAGAGAAATGGAAACATCTAAAAAAATAAAAGGTTGCGTCATGAATGTTCATGTCAGCATTATTTACAATAACCAAAAAGTAGAAACAACGTGAATGTTCAACAGCTAATGAAAGGACAAATAAAATACGACATATCCATACAATGGGTTGTCATTCTGTGATAAGAAAAAGGAATGCAGTAGGTATATACGTGGCAACATGAGTGAAGCCTGAGAACATTCCACTAAGCCAAATAAGCTGATGGCAAAATGATCCACCCTGGGAGTCGTCCTACGCGGTCACCACCCTGGGAGTCGTCCTACGCGGTGGTATTTACATGAAATGTCCAGAACATGCAAATCTTCGAGCACAGAAAGTGATAGATGCCTAGTACTGGGACACGAGAAATGGGCCTTCTCTCAAGGGAGGTTGAGGTTGCTCCGGACTTAGATTGAAGTGAAGGTCCCACATCTCTGAGAATAGACACAAAGTCATTGAGCTGTGCACTTAAAATGGGTGAATTTTATACTATGTGAATTATTTGTCAATAAGCCTGTTTCACAAAAGAACTTGAGGGCTGGGGTGTAACTCAGGGTAGAGATCCTGCCCGGCATGCTCAAGGGCCCAGGTTTGATCCCCAGCATGCCAAAGAAGAATTTGAGCCTTCGATCACTCCATGTAACTTGCCAGAAGACCCAAACCTAAGCATCCCAAAATTTTAACTTTGCTAAATGATGACAGTCACAGATATTTTGCCTTCTTTGTATTTTTCTGTTTTCTAAATTTTCTCCATAGAGCATCCATTCCTTTTGTACTAAGAAAAATCAATAAACACTTAAAAGCACAAGGTCAAGCCTGCATTTGGTCATTGGAGAGTCAGCCTCTCCTTACGCACGGAAAAGTCATCTGCTCCTCTTACCTCACGCATCACATTGTTGTTACTCGCTTTCCAGTCTGACTTCTGGATTGGATTGTCAGCTTCTGGAAGGCAGAGGCCACTGTGTCTGTCTCACCTCTGATCCCTCAGAGCCCAGGAGCTTGCAGGGTATGTGTAGGTGCTCAAAAAATATTTGCAGGCTGTAACAGCATTAAATGTCTACTATGTCACTCATGTGCTAGGCTGATCGTTTTCTTTGGTGATAAGAAAATGATCCACAAATGGGATTGAATTTGAGATGCTCATAGTCTAGCAAGAGAGGAAAGATAAATAAGTGAAATATAAAAAGCAGAAATAAGGGTAACTATACAGTAATAAGAAAATGCCACTCAAGAGGACGAGGTAGGCATTTGCTTCTGTCTAGGCAGAATCAGGGACTCTCATGGAGTAGACGGCGTGTGGGCCAGGGCTTTGAAGATGCCTTAAAACTACCCAGACATAAGGAGCAGGAAAGACTGCATGCCAGATGGATGGGATGGCGTGGCACTGAGGAAGGCAGGGATTCTTACATTTGCCTAGCTTTCTGGAGTATCTTTAATTGAGTAACCTTCTGTAAGGTCCTGCAAGTAAAGAAAAGACATCCTCCTCATCCCACCCCCACCCAAGAAGTTCACTGTCAGTAGAGGAGAGAAAAATACAGATGCTGTGATAAACAGTGAACAAGATGCAGGTGAGGAAGGGACTTCTAGGCAGAGGTCAAAGTGTGTGCAAAGGCACTGAGGCATCTTGGTGCTCACAAGGGTAGCGGCAAGAGCTCTTATTAGGTAGGAAGGTTTGGGAGTGTAGAAGACAGAAGTTGGAGGAATGAGCAAGGAGCAGGTTGAGGAGGGCCTCCCGTGCGAGATCAAGGCCCTTGGATCTTCTCTGTAGGTGTGAAAAGCCATAAGCATCATGGGAAGGGGAACCACATGACGTGCTAGTCCTTCCGGTGAGGTTGATGAGCAGTGGGTGGCCAGCACCAAAGTTAGGGCTATTGAAGTGTGGGGAAAACCAGGCCCTGAACCTGCGTGTGAGCAAAGAAAATGACACCAAGCGTTGGGTGACGCAGGTGACAGGCAGAGGGTGGAACCTGGCTGGTCCGAGGGTTCTTGTGGAGACTCGGGGGGCAGCGGGCCTTCCCGAAATAGCAAGCACACCCTGGGAAAGACGGGCTCTGCGGGGCTCGAGTCTGGGTTCCTCTCGCAGTCGGATCTGCACCTCAAGCTCGGCAGAGGCCTGACTCAGAGCTGCGGGTCTTGAGCGACGTGGTCAGTGGCTGAAGCCATTGGCGTGGTGGGACGGTCCTGGGGACTGACCCACCAGAGTCAGCCTAGCTGAAACCGCGACCTCAAGAGGAGGACAGAGACGGGTCCAAGAAAGCCACAGAGGAGGCCAAGGTAGAGAGCGAGCGGGCACCAGGCAGAGAGCAGCTCCTCCTGATGCCGTGCTTGGGTGTTCCCACGGCAACGGGCACCTGTGCGCCCAGCTCCTTGGGAGGCTGAGGCAGGAGGATGGCTTGAGCCCAGGAGTCTGAGGCCAGCCTGGGCCACATAGTGAGACACACCCTGCCTCCATGGTAAAAAAAAAAAAAAAAAAAAGTTGGAAGAACAGAGACCACGCCGAGGTCCTGGGGTGAGGGTGTGTGAGAACCTCCGAGCCCCACCTGGAGCAGGGTCCCCTCCAGAAAGCAGGCCTGGTAAGTCCACGACCTCAGCCACAGTGACGCCCTGGAGGGTCCCATTTCCTGCCAGCTGGAGCAGGCCCCATTTCTTTAATGGCCTTTTCGCTCAATGATTAAAGAGCTGCAGGGCTGGGGAGAGAGCTCAGCTGGTAGAGTGCTCGCCTCGCAAGCACAAGGCCCTGAGTTCGATCCCCAGCACCGCAAAGAAAAAAAAAAAAAAGATGCAAACTGCCGATTCCTGCTCAGGGCGCAACTCGCTGCCTGCGTTGCCCCAAGCTTTCACTCTAACGATGGCTGTTCTAGAAAAGTACTGAGCTGCTTCCCCGTTTTTATTCTGTATGATACCTTAAGGAAGGAGTGTAGGATGCTTCTGTGATGGACAAAGAAGAACCCGGGCTTTGAAGTAAGGTGAACCGGGATTCGAATCTAGGCTTCTCTCTCTTTATTTATTTTTTTTGGGGGGGTGGGGTACTGGGGATTGAACCCAGGGACCCTCTATCACAACTATATCACCAGCCCCTTTTATTTCTTATTTTTAGACAACTGATTTCTAAGTTGCTGAGACCGGCCTCCAACTTGTAATCCTCCTGCCTCAGCCTCCCGAGCTGCTGGGATTATAGGCATGAGCCACTGTGCCCAGCCAGACTTCTCTATTTTATAAACTGTGTGACCTTAGGCAAACGACAGCCCTTCTTTTGTTTACCTCACCCAGATCATCTGTGCAGTTTGTCTGTTGGTAAACAATCTGACTGTGGCCACGTCACTCCCATCCTCTCTGTCACAGGATAAGGATTGGGGATTGCTGGTCCTGGTGGTGCATGCCTATAATCTCAATGACTTCCAAGGCTCAGGCAGGAGGGTCATAAGTTCAAAACCAGCCTCAGCAACTTAGCAAGGCCCTCAGCAATGTAGCAAGACCCTGTATCGAAATAAAATAAAAAGGGCTGGGGACGTGGCTTGGTGGCTAAGCGCTCCTGGGTTCAATCCCTGGTACCCCACCCCCCAAAAAAGAATTGGGGATAGCTATTTCCATTTTCATTTACTTCCTTCTTCCTTCTCCCTCTCGCAGCCTCATTTTTTGTTTCATTTGCTTTTCACTTTGACACTTTTCCCCCAGAGAAATTGAAAGCCAATGTGTGAAGTTCTCAGGCTATAGTATCACCCGTGGGTTAGGGTTAGGGGTAGGGGTAGGGGTAGGGGTAGGGTTAGGGTTAGGGTTAGGGTTAGGGTTAGGGTTAGGGTTAGGGTTAGGGTTAGGGGTAGGGTTAGGGTTAGGGTTAGGGTTAGGGTTAGGGTTAGGGTTAGGGGTAGGGTTAGGGTTAGGGTTAGGGGTAGGGTTAGGGGTAGGGTTAGGGGTAGGGGTAGGGTTAGGGTTAGGGTTAGGGGTAGGGGTAGGGGTAGGGTTAGGGGTAGGGTTAGGGGTAGGGGTAGGGTTAGGGTTAGGGGTAGGGTTAGGGGTAGGGTTAGGGTTAGGGTTAGGGGTAGGGTTAGGGGTAGGGGTAGGGTTAGGGTTAGGCGTAGGGGTAGGGTTAGGGTTCGGGTTAGGGTTAGGGTTAGGGTTAGGGGTTAGGGTTAGGGTTAGGGTTAGGGTTAGGGTTAGAGTTAGGGTTAGGGTTAGGGTTAGAGTTAGGGGTAGGGTTCTACTTGAGCTGCGAGTCCCCTGAGAGAGGAGTCATGTGGATGGTGGTGGTTTCCAAGTGAGGGAGGGTGTAAATGGAGAAGTTCGGCCTTCTATTAATAGGATCTGTAAGTAAAATTCGCAGGCCCCCTTCCAGTTGCTTGGCGAGAACCCACATGTAAATCTAAGTCACTGTAAATCCCGGTGTTCCGCTGTACTCTTTGTACTCCAGGGAAACAGAAACTCATAAAGCCAGCCTTTTGTTTCTACAGGTGCCAAACATCCACGGGCAAAGGATTTAATAGTCCTTTTTCAGACAGTTGCTTGGGGCTAGATTGATTTAGGTAAGACGGGTCTCCTCTCCCTTTCCTCTTTGGGAGATGCTGGTTCCTGCTTCGTGGGCTCCTCTGAGAAGTAAGGGAAAACACCTGCCTGGTACCTGGCTGTGGGTCAGGATGCACTCAGTGACTCTCCTGTGGCTTTCAAAACAGAGGGCCACCAACAAACACAAATCCGTCCTCTCAGTTTTGGAGGCCAGAAATCCCAAGCCAAGCTCGACTGTGTTCCTGTGGTGGCTCCAGGGAGAATCCGCTCCTGGCCTCTTCCACCTCTGGTGGCTGCCAGTTGTCCTGGGCTTGTGGCCGCATCACCCTGGTCTCAGAGCCCTACCTCTTAAAATCTCCCTCTGGTCCCTCTTCTTCTCCTCTGTGTGCCAGGCTCCCTCTTACAGGACAGCCCTATTGTATTTAGGGCCCACCAAAGAATCCAAGCTAATCTCCTCCATCTCAAGACCTTTACTCAATCACATCTGCAAAGAGAATTTCTCTTCTTTTTTTGCCACGTAAGATAATATCCACAGATTCTGGAGATTGGGACTCGGATATGGTTGGCGGGCAGGGGCTCATTTCCATCTGGCGATGGCTGCAGGGCCGTGTCTGTGCCTCTGCCCTCCCGTCTCAACTTCCCCAACGGCAAGTGCGTAGCGGCCCTCGGCTCTGCTCTCCCTGTCAACTTCCCATTTCTGCCGCCGGCCACCTCATTTTCTCCAATGCCTTCCTCAGAGCTGTCTTTGACCTCTTAGGTCCCTTCCCTTCCCTAACACCACCCCACCCACATGCCACATGAGTCACCAGGTGTCAGCGTCACCGTCTCGGAGCAGAAGGGAAACTTCTCATTTCACTCCTTTGCTTCCCAGGGATGGAGCCCAGCCCTGGGGAGAGGCAGCGACTTGGCCCGGCCACAGGGCGGGTTTAATGGCACCCACACCTGCTGCGGTTTCCCATCCGGGAGGCCATCTTCCAGGGAGTGGCGCTCCCTGCATCCTTGGGGCATCCTCTGCTGCCCCACTCCTCAGCCCTGTCCATGTCTCCTCTCCCCAGGGGACCGTGGAAGCTCCTGGGCCTCCTTCGGCCTTTCCTTCCCTGCTCATTTCACTGTCATTGGGGCCACCTCCGTGGAAGTAGCTGCGACATCTTCCAGTGACCTAGAAGTAGTCCATCCAGCCACCATCCAGCCAGGATCTACTGAGCATCCCTACGTGCTGGCCGCTGGGAAGAGTCAGACTCGGGCCCGGCCTTCATCACAGTCCAGCGCGCACACGGCCATGCCTGGCACTCCTGTTTCTCCCCTGCCTCTTCCACCCCTCCAGGCAAGTCCTCTGTCCACCCACAGCGGGGCGCCTGCCTTCCTGCTTCTGCACATTCAGGGCTGCCATTTTGGTGTGCAGAGGGCCCCTCCCTTCCCGACCTCTCAAAGGTAGTGCTGGCTTCAAAGCCCAGCGCCTGTCTCTGCTCTAGGGCCTGCCCAGTCTGGAGCCCTGCACTGAGTCCCCCTCCTCGCGTGTCCCTCTGTGGCCCTTGGTCCTCCCTCACTGAGGACATCTCCTGCTTCCTGTCCTGGAGACAGGGAAACTTCCACAGCTGCCCCCTGGGGGTTTCCCTTTCACCCCCTCCTTCCACTCTGCCCCCACTTTTTGCCACTTTCAGTCTCTTCTGGCTTTGGGCTACTGTGGAGGGGACACCCTGGTGGCTTGCACAGTGGAGCACCCCTGGCTCTGTGGCAACGAACGCCCCCTCTCAGATGCAGCTGCCCGTGAAATCGCCTCTTTGGGGAAGCACGGCAGTGGCTGAATGAGCCTGGGACGGTCCCAAACCCAGACTGAGAACCTCCACCAGGGGACAGCCATCCACGCCACCCGAGTCCAGGACACTGGGGTCTCCACGGTGGAGTGCCTACTTGGTCCCCAAAAGTAAGAGTTCCTGCCTGTGGTTAAACTGGGCACATCGTTTCTGTGGACCCTGAGAAGCTGGACTGAAGCAACCTTCCTACGGGCATTGGGCTCTTCCTGTGTGGGCAAGGCCTTCGTGACCCGTTGCTAACGGCAGACAACGCCATGAATCTGTGGCTGGGGTTGAAACAGGACACGGTCTCCCCTAAGGAACCCCAGGATGGAGCCTCCACGCTCCTCAGGGCCCCTTGTTTTGGCTCAGACTCAGGTTCCTTGCTCTCCTCTGTGGAGCCCAGGTCTCCGCTGCCTCTCCACAAGACTCAACAGACGCCCTACAGGGTGGCTCAGGCGCCCAGGAATCCAAAGGCAGAAGCTGCCGAGCTTCGCTTTTCTTCTTCTTCCCAATACAGGGATGGAAGCCGGGGCCTCACACACGCCAGGCCTGTGCTCTACCACAGAGCTGCGTCCTCAGCCCATTTTGATTTTATTTTGAGGCAGAGTCTCCCGAGTTGCCCAAGCTGGCCTCAAACTTGCTATCCTCCTGCCTCAGGCTCCCCGACCTTGCTTTCCTAAGGCAGGACCCTAGAGCTGACCCAGTATCTCCTCTGTCACATTCTATTGATTTAAGCGTCCCAGATTAAAGGGCTGCATCTACAAGGGCAAGAATAGCAAGGGACAAGTTCCCTGGGGTCACCACTGTGTCAGCCTCTACATACATCTTATGGTTTCCTGATTCTTCAAGGGGCAGAGGGCTGTGTTCCACTCTTCAGAACAGCTCACCCCCAGGGGTTGCTTGACCTTTGTCCATTTTGTTGAGAAAGGAGTCAGGGGCCATCTGAGAGGATCTTTCTGCACCAAGAACTTTCCCTGGGACTGGTGGCAAGGAAATGCGGAAATTTGGGTTACATTTTATAGATGAGAAAACTGAGTCTTCTTTGAGTTTGTGTTTACTGTGACACAGGAGATGGAACCCAGGGCCTAGCATTGCTTGGCAAGTGCCTGACCACTGAGCTACACCCTCACCGCTGAGTTTTACGCTGCGTTGCTACGTGATCAAGTAGGAGATTAGGCTTGAGGGTTCAGGATGCTCATTTTAAGCTGGGTACAGTGGTATGCACCTGTAGTCCCAGTGGCTCAGGAGGCTGAGGCAGGAGGATCGCAGGTTCGAGGCCAGTCTCAGCAACTTAGCGAGGCCCTACGCAACTTAGTGAGACCCTCTCTCAAAATGAAAAATAAAAAGGAGTGGGGATGTGACCCAGTGGTTAAGCTCCCCTGGGTTCAATCCCTGGTACCAGGAAAAATATATATATAGGATGCTCATTTTAAATTGAAAAATAGGGAAATAAATTTATTTTTCAGAAATTCATCTTCTGGCTAACTTCTCTGGATGCCTCTGACTGATGAAGACCCATCATTGTTGCCCGTCATGTTCACGCTGCTCGGAAGGCCTAGTACCCCTTGCTTGGACCCAAGAATGAGTTGAACGGCGGTGGCAGATTAGTGACTACAACTTACTCTGGCTGTGACAAACACCAGTTCCCTGGAGCACACGATCATCTTCCACCTCTGCTTCTGGGAGACTGTCAGGGGACACTTCCGTACTTTTCTTGGCTTGGCTTCGCATGCTTGTTTAATCTAACCTACTGCCCCAGCCTTACCTCCCTGCTTGCCTCTCTATGTCTTTTATGAAAGCACCAAATCAGCTTCAGCCTCCCCGTTTCCCTCCGTGGGCTCACGTCACGCTCCCTGGAAGGCCAGGCTGCCATGTCCTCTTGAGGTTTCCTCAGATATATCTCATTTTCCACGCCTGTGAGGCCCTTTGCTTCCTCCAGCCCCTTGGAGCGAGGGTGGCCCTCTGCTGTGGCTTGATAAGTGTGCCTCGAGGGTCCCCCTGTTAAAGAATCGTCCTCAGGATGGCGCTACGGGGGGGTTGATGGAATCTTTAGCAAGCAGGGCCTTGTGGGAGATCTTCAGGTCTTGGGGGTCTGCCCTGGAAGGGGACTTGGGGACCACGGCCAGTTCAGTCTTTCTCTTTTGCAAGTGGGTTTGCTCCATCAAACATCCTCCACCCAATTGCCAGGGGCCAAAAGCAATCCTCTCAGAAACTCCAACTCACAAGCTGAAATGGACCTCCAGTCTTTTTGTTTTGTTATCTCTGGAATTTTGTTATAGTAACGCCAAACTTCCACAACCTCCTTGACCTTCTAACAGGGCCCGCCTCCCTCGTGGCTCTAGCTTTCTGCCCTTGGAATTACGTTCACATTTTACATTGTGGGCTTTTGAAGGCAGGACTTGTGTTTTGCCAAATTTTGCCTTCCCCGAGTCACCCAGCCCTGGGCCTTGCAGGGGCACACATGTGCTACTTGGGCAGTGTCTTTCTGCACATAGAATTCTCTCTCTTGTGTTCTCAGAACTGTGTAGAAGTTATACAAGCAACCATGAGGTCACCACCACCTCCAAGAATTTGGAAACAGGGAAACACGATTTCCCTTAGAAATAGGACTGTCAGATTTAGCAAATGGAAATACAGGAGGTGGGGGAGTGTGGCTCAGTGGTAGAGCTCCTGCTGAGCAGGCATGAGGCCTTGCCTTAAACACCCAGCACAACCAAAAGAAAAAAAAGGAAAGAAGGAAAGAAAAAAATGTAGTTGGTTAGAATTTTAGAGGAACAAAAATAACTTTTTTTTTTTTTTTTTTGAAGTGCTAGGAATTGAACCCAGGGCCTTGTGCTTGCAAGGCTAGCAGTCTACCAACTGAGCTATCTCCCCAGCCCCCAAAATAACATTTTAGTATACTGAAATTTAAATATAATGGGAATCTGTATTGTAGCAGGCAACTCCACTTGAAGAATCAGACTTTACAACTATCACCTGTGGACTAGAACAGAGAAACAGGAAGTCACCTTAAGAAATCTGAACAGGCCCTCCAGTAAGGCTTGACTGTAGAAGCATATTTGCAAACCCACTTCTAAGTTTCTCTTGTAACATATCTTAAGAAACTGCCCATCAGTAAGGGGGTTGTGTCATTTAATTAATTAATTTAGTGGAACTGAAGATTGAACTCAGGGCCTCAAGCATGCTGGACAAGGGACTCTACCACTGAGCTACATCCCCAGCCCCTGGGTGGACTCTGATCACATTGTGAGGGACTGGCCAGGTGTTTTAGTCTGACTGGGCTGCCATCAGAGACGATCAGACTCATGGTGGACACAAAAAAGCTGTATTACTCAGTAGAGGCTGGAGAGTCCAAAACTGGGGTGCCAGCATGACCAGGTTCTGGCTCAATCCTCTTCCTAGATGGCAGATGACCTCTTTCTATGTCCCCTCGGTAAAGAGAGAGAAATAGGAAGCACCAAGCTTTGAGAGGTATCGGTGTTTGGGATCATCCAACTAATTCCCGAGTTTACCAGGAACACCAGTTGCAACCTGGCTTCCTGGGGACGAAGGTATGGATCCACGAACATAGGTATCCAGCCCCCTGAGGGTCAGATGGCTCATTCAAGGGCCCTGAGGTCTCTGCACCTCCTTCTCTGGGAGACTGGACCATTCTGCTGTGCTGGCTCACTCCCTGGTGACGTCCAATGTCAGCAAGTTGTGTTGAGTTCCAGCCACGGTGCTTTGTTTTTCTGGTTCTCTACAACAGCAGATGCCAGATTCCATTTCTTCCGGAATTGAAGTGCATGATAAAAATGTGGAGCATTTATTGAGTGCTGACTCTACCTTAGGTAATCCTTATAACAACCCTCTACCCCGGCTTCAGAGCTAAAGAAACAGACTGAGGTTTTGGAACCCCTCGTCCTGGTTCACACAGCCAGGAAGGGGCCCAGCGGGGACTTCTGGAAGCCCGTGTGCTGCAGAAACAGGCTAGAAGAGCCTGGCATGTTAACAAATACCTTGACAATTCAGAGAACAATCTCAAGAAGGCTCTAGATAAGAAACCCGAAGATTAAGGATGAAGAACTCTTCACTCTTGGAAGAAAGTGACGTCATGGTGCCCTCTCCCACCTTGGGCTACTGGAGAAGGCCTTAATCAGTTTTGAGGTCACTTTATAACCACATTAAGCAGAACGGTCTTGTGTCTGTGCTTTATGAGAGGAAGTTATTTGAATTACCATTTAAAATATTTTATCCAGGCTACAGTCCAGACCCTGGTATCCACAGAGGTCTGTATATAAAACACGAAATGATGAAATCAAAATGGGAGCGAAGGCAAGGGAAGGGGCCTCAGGGAAAGAAAAGGGAAGTTGCTTTTTACAACAGCAAGGTCCTGTCTGATCAGTAAGGGAAAACTCTCGGAGTGCAAGTGATTAAAAATCACTGCTTTCAGGAGGGTTGCAAGTTCAAGGCCAGCCTCAGCAGCTTAGCCAGGCCCTGTCTCTAAATAAAATATAAAAAAGGGCTGGGCCGGGGGTAGGGTTGCAGCTCAGTAGTAGAGCGCTTGCCTAGCACGTGTGAGGCCCTGGGTTCGATTCTCAGCACCCCATATAAATAAATGAATAAAATAAAGGCCCAGCAACACCTAAAAGAATTAAAAACAAAAAAAAAAGGGGGCTGCGGATGTCGCCCAGTGGTTAAGTCTCCCTGGTTTCAATATCTGATACCACAAAAAAAAAAAAAAAAAAAAACAATCGCTGGTTTCTTTTCATTCAAATCATTCCCAGGAATACCCAGGCCTACAGAGCTAACCGACCCATAGTGACTCACATTGACAGGCCATTTTGTCAGAGAGGATTTCCATAATTAGAATTTATGACCAATTTCTTTAACCACAAAGATCTATCACAAGTGCTTGTCAGTTTCTTAGCAAAAAAAAAACCAACAATAACAAAAAAAAAGACCTGCTAAATGTCACAGCTCTGCGCTCTTTGCCGCTGGGGTTTCGCCACTGCCGTTTTTATTTCTGTGGTCAGCACCTTCTGATCATAAGAGGTGTCAGGAGCTGTTCCCGTCTTACTTAATTCGCTCAGTAACCCTGTGGGGCAGAGAGGTTCTTACTGTCCCCATTTAGGGACACCCAGAGTCAGAGAGGTGAAGTATCTTGTTCTAGAAGGGCCACCGAGGACCTGGGGGGCCTGAACTTGAACCCAACTCCACTCACCAGGATTTCCATGTTCTGTCCACCACGTTCCATCCTCAGGAACACCATGAAGTACATTGGCTTACTGCTCATGGAACCCTTGCCCACACAACCCCAGTCATCAATTGGTCCCTCATTCCCAAGTGCCCCTCCAGGTGCCTGGCTGACTGATAGGGAGCCCAGAGAGAAGAATGACCCAGAAAAGCAATGAACGGTGACCAGCAGGAGAGGAGACCTGGTGTCAGATGTCGGGCGAGATCCGTGCCAACAAAGGAGCTCTGCTTTGCTGTGACGCCTGCCTTGGGTACACTCTGTTCCCTCGGCCAGGCTGCCCGGACTGGTCAGTCTCCACTCTGCCAAGATTCAGCCCAAAATGTTACTCTTCTCTCCCTAAAATGTTTAAATTACCACGCAGAGTCATCCTTAAGAAAAAAATACATAGACACAAGATTTTAAACTTGCTTTTATACAGATATATAATAACATTTACATGTACAATGTACATTTTATATATCACACTTTAAAATTTACATATTTTTGTAATTGTAAGTTTTAATCTAAAATATGTAAATTTATATATAAAAATATGAAATACAAAACTGGAAGCCAGGCACTGAGGGCTGTGCCTATAAACCCAGCTACTCGAGAGGCTGAGACAGGAGGATCACAAGCTCAAGGCCAGCCTGGGCCACTTAGCAAGACCCTGTCTCAAGAGAAACATTTTTAGAAAAGAGCTATAAGTATAGTGTAGTAGTAGGTCACCCCTGGGTTTAATCCCATAAGGATGTTTTGTAACCCATTTTTACTCACTATAAAATAGATGTATTTATATCCTTAAGTATACAGATTGACTTAATTTTTTCAAAGTAAATAGTTATAAAAAATATAAAATAAATTGTTATTACACATGGGGCTGGGGTTGTGGCTCAGTGGTAGAGTGCTCTCCTAGCACACGTGAGGCCCTGGGTTCAATCCTCAGCACCACATAAAAATAAAATAAAGGTATTGAGTCCACCTACAACTAAAAAATATATATTTTTTAAAAAATTTAAAAATAAAAAAAATTGTTATTATACAAGCACATTTAAATAGTTCCAAAAAAGAAAATGCGGTATTATACACAATGGAGTTTTACTCAACCATAAAGAAGAATGAGATCATGACATCTGCAGGAAAATGGATTGGACTTTGGACCATTACGTTAAGAAAATAAGTCAAATGTGGAAGGTCAAGGGTCATGTGTTTTCTTTGTATGAGGAAGCCAGAGAGGCAAAAGGAAGAGAAAGGCAGGGGGACTCTCGTGACATGAAGAGAGATCAGTAGAGACCTGGGGAGACAGGAAAGGAAGGAAGGGGGAGATACCTGGGGATGGCATTGGCCAAATCCTGTTGTTACAGTGTGTGCACATGCGAATACGAAACACCAAATCCCACCATTATGTACAATCATCACGCACCAGCATAAATATATGGAAAAAATTCAAATAGCACTAAAAATATAAAGAAAAAGTGGTAGCACAGGAAGTTCATCTTCCTGAGAGATACTGTTGTAAACATTCTTTAGGTACACACAAATCCATATTTTTATATAAATAGTATCAATATATACTGTTTTGAGGCTTCTAAAAGCATTTTATTAAGATCTTGGGGACATCTTTCTATGTTAATAAATACAAAATGAAATTCAATATTTTAATGACTCCATATATTTTATTGGGCGATTATAGCTTTATTAAAATTGAATTTATTTGTCAATGTTAGTGATGAGCACTTATTTTCAGGTTTGCTGAATTATAAACAATGCTGTGATGAACATCCTCATACATAACATGTTCTTTTGGGAATAAGACGTAGACAGAAAAATCAGAATGTACAATTTGGGAAGTCCCATATTGTCTCAATTTTGTTGAAAACCACACACCACAAAAAAGTCAAAAAGTTCAGCTGATGTTCATGTGGGTTATTTCTGGGAAAAAGAATCAAGCATGATTTTGTTCTTCTGACTACTCTTCTTTTCTCAGTATGTCTTATTATTCTTCATGACGCCGACAAAAAATAGAAATTTTTACAGTGCTTATGAAATACATGTTTTTAAACCATGTTAATGTCACCTCTGGCAATGTTCTTTCCGGTTTCTTCCACACCGTGCCTATTTCCATGCCTTGCCACTGGGCTCTGGGGCACTTGCCTGTCCTGTGCCTATGTCAGCGAGAGGGGCACCCCACAGGTGTTCGGGGGGGTTGCCTCCTGCCTGGAAGAGTGACTTGGAGACAAGGTGTCAAGAGCTCATAGTGCCAGGGCAGGCCCTCCGAGGCCACCTGCACTTCACACAGCCTGGACAGCTCCATGCTGGGAGCTAAGTGGCTTCCAGGTTGCGGGGAGGAATCTGAGGGGCACCTGAGAGCCAGAGGCCTTTCCCAACCACGTCAGAGCAGAGGCCCTGGCGTTGGGTCGGCCTGCTTCCGCCTCCAGGTGGGTGCCCGCCTTGCTCTCTTGGCTCCCAGCGCTGCCCTGTCCAAAAGGAAGCTGCTGTCTCTGGGAAGCAGTGTCTCCTCCCCAGGGAAGTCTGAGAGGACCCAGAGGACGCCGTCAGTATTTCCATAGAGGTCACCGACGCAGTGGGTTGCTGTTTTACGTCTGGTTCGTGCTGAGGTACTTCCTCTTTCATTTATCCGTCTCACTTGGGCTGCCCATCCCCCTTCTAGAGAGACTGCAGAAGGGGAACACAGGAGCAAAACTGAGAACGGGAGGCCTAGATGCTCTGCAGGAGACCACGCGGTCCTCCCGAAGCTGTGGCTGGGGACGTCGCGCGGGAGACCACGGCACCTCCAGGGGTCACAGAGGCCGCTGGCCTGGGACTTTCTTCCTCCCCTCGTGCTAACTTTCTTAGCTCCCCCCGAGTCCTCCTACATGCGAAGGGGACCCCAACCCTTGGGACCCCAATGCCTAATTCTCAGGAAGTGACATTCTGAAAGTAAAAACTAAAGTCTGTCTTTGCTCAATACTTTAAATTTACTGCATCGATATGCAATTTTTACATATAATGATTTATATGGAGGGAGAGATTATAGACACACCTACGTGCGCACACACACACACACACATATCAGATTGTGGTTGTTTTTGAAAACTATCTGAGGCACAGAAAAAAACTTGTCTCCTAAGACATCAAAGAATTGCAAAAGAGGCCACTGCAGCAGAGGCCTGACTGACTGCTTAGCAATTTGTAGCCTGGCTGCTGATAAGCATCTATTTGCTCCAGTAAATAGAAACTGAAGTAGAACCATAACATTTGTTCCAGGAAACAGCAGCTGAAGTCACAAATCATAAATAATAAAGGATTTTTAAAAATCCTCTTTTCAGCTAATGGACTGAAAGATCTCTTGCTTTTCATTTCTGCTAATGGTTTCTCTCCCTCGGCACGACCAGAGCTGGCCATTATAGGAGAATCGTGCCTCAGTTTGCAAACAGGACCTGGTCCAAAAGATGACTTGTAAATTGGCTGCTGTTTGGAACAAACAAAGCTCCCCCGCCATTCCCCCAGAAACCAGCTCTGTCAGTGTGAGTGGGTTCTCGGGTTCAATTGCACAGCACCTTTCGATTCCTGTTCTTGGGGAGCTCCAGGGCTTTGAGGGCAGGTTCTCTGCAGTGCAGGAGGGGGAAGACAGATGCTGGCTCTTCTGTGCACAGACCTGGCTTTGAGTATAACTTAAACACAGATGTCTGGTTCCTGGGCCCTACTCTCTGGATTACAGCACCCTCCCCTAATCTGCCTCACCTCCTGTGGGCTGCTCTCCTGTTCAGGGTGTCTGTGACCTTAAATAACTCCCCTGTTCCTGCCCCAACACATATCTGTTTCCTCAAGGCAGTTGATATCAGCTAAGGGCTAGAGAAAAGCAAACCAGATATTAATTCATATACGTGGGTGAATGACTCGAGAAACTCCTCATGTATTCTTATGGCAAAAATGGGTTGGTTGTGACACTTGGAGAGTCCTGTGGCAATGTGGGGGGTAACGTTTCAGAATTTTCACACACATTAGGGGGACTCTGAGGTTTTTAACTGTGCCCTGCTTCCAGAACACTGACAGTCAGTGAGGAAATAAGCCTTTCCTGGGAAAATCAGGATGACCACAGAGAAGAGACTCCCTAGGACACTGTGAATAAGCTGGCCCTGTGAGAGCTCACTTCCAAGAATCCCAGGGGACAAGCACATTCTCACACACACAGAATCCCCCACTGGTGGTTTTTTTTTTTTTTTTTTTTTTTTTTTTTTTTTTGCCACCCAATGAAATCTCAAAAGATAGTCAGGGATTACCAGATGTTAATGGGAAGTTCTAACATGAAAGAAAAAGGCCAAAATAGGAAAGAGCAGAACAAAAGTGCAAAGGCAGTGTAATTAATTTCCAAAGAGAGATAAGAAGACCATGAAATGAGAAAGGGTGTGTCTTAGTCAACTAAGGCTGCTTTAACAGAGTGCTGTAGACTGGGTGGCTCAGAAACAGCAGAAATGTACTTCTCACAGTTCTGGAGTCCAGGAAGCCCAAGACCCAGGCACTGGCAATCTGAGTATCCTCATGGGGTGGAAGGGGTGGGCTAGTTCTCTGGGGTCTCCTTTATAAAGACACTAATTTCATGAGGGTTCCACACTCATGATCTGATCATTTCCTCAAGACTCCACCTTCTAATCCCATCACATCAAGGATGAAATTTCAATTTAAGAATTTTGTGGAGGATATAAACATTCAGGAAACGAACAAAACAAGAAAGGGCTTTGGTTATTAAAAAGAGCATGTTTAAAACTAACTATTCAAATGAGAGGATAAAAATAGTTGGTGAAACTTCAGAAAATAGTACAAAAAGATAGGTGGAAAACATGAAAGAAAAATAAAAAAAAAATGAGGGAATAAAAGTCCAATATCCAGCTAAAATGGAGGGAAAGAAATTGTCAAAGAAGCAATACAAGAAAATTCCTCAAAAGGACAAGAGTCTCAAGATGGAAGTGTCATGATCAGGACCCAAGATGGCGGACTACAGGGAGGCTGCATTCCTTGTTGCTCCGTAACTCCGGTTTCAATCAGAGGATATCTGTTTCTTGGTGAGGCAGTTTTTGCTGCTTATGGATCCCCTGCTGTTTACCCCATTTGTCTACTGTGATCACCTGCAGTCTGCCAGCATATCAACGCCTTTTTTGAGAGCAGATTGCTCACTGTCAGGCGCCAATCATCCACCATTTACCTGCCTCTTGCCTGTCCATCACCTGCCTTACACCTATCCATCACCCACTACCTGAGGTTCACCTCCCAATCATCTAACAACAGTCAGCAAACTGATTGCTGACCACCAGTGGAGCGCCAGCTGCCTGCTGTTGCCTGGAAGTTCTCTGTCACAGTACCTGCAGGTTTGATTACATGTGGCTGCCACCATTTTGAGACAACAGCCAGGCCCCATAGGACCCCTGGCTGGACTGACTGAGCCCCATCTCCAGGATCCCTCAGCCCGACCGATCACTCCCTGCCTCTGGGGCCCTCACATCAATTGACTGCTCCCTGCTGCCAGGACCCCCAGTCTGACTGACTGCGCCCTATCACTGGGACCCCAGACCGACTGATTGCACCTGGCCTCCAGGATCCCACAACCACACCAAACACACCAGACCTCCAGGACCCCTGCCTGACCAACTGCACCCCGCCTCTGGGACCTCCAGCCAACCACATCCACACCCCAAGCTACAGCTCCCCATTTGCCAACACATTTGGAAGCCACAGTGGCCATCTTGGATAATCCTGGAAGCCGTAGCTCTGATCTTTAGGTGGGGCAAATACCATCATGAGACGCCTGCTGGAGACTGGAGGCTCATTGTCAGAAAAGGTTTTGGAAACCTATAGGGCCACTATAAGCCTATAGGGGGAAATCTGCAATTCCCCAGATCTGCACTGCTAGAGGGGAAGATACATGAACAACATGAAAAAACAAGGGAAGAAAATGATCCAAACAAATCTAGATACTATATTAATAGAATCCAATGACAGTATGATAGAAGAAATGTCAGAAAAGGATGATTAAGATGATTCATGAAGCAAAGGATGAGATAAAAGAGCAAATACAGGCAATGAATGATAATACCAATAAGCAGTTGAAAGAGCAACTGCAGGAAGCAAAAGATCATTTCAAGAAAAAGATAGATTCTCAAAAAAAAAAAATAATAATAATCAAACAGAAATCCTTGAAATGAAGGAAACAATAAACCAAATAAAAAAGTCAATAGAAAGCATCACCAAAAGACTAGACCACTTGGAAGACAGAACCTCAGACAATGAAGACAAAATATTTAATCTTGAAAATAAAGTTGCCCAAACAGAGAAGATGGTTAGAAATCATGAACAGAATCTCCAAGAACTATGGGACATCATGAAATGACCAAATTTAAGAATTATTGGGATTGAGGAAGGCACAGAGATACAAATCAAAGGAACGAACAACCTATTCAATGAAATAATATCAGAAAATTTCCCAAACCTGAAGAATGAAATGGAAAATCAAATACAAGAGGCTTACAGAACACCAAATGCACAAAATCACAACAGATCCACACCAAGGCACATTATAATGAAAATGCCTAACATTCAAAATAAAGATAGGATTTTGAAGGTCGTGAGAGAAAAGCATCAGATTACATATAGGGGGAGACCAATACGGATAGCAGCCAACTTCTCAACCCAGACTCTAAAAGCTAGAAGGGCCTGAAACAACATATTTCAAGCTCTGAAAGAACATGGTTGCCAACCAAGAATCCTATACCCAGCAAAACTAACCTTCAGATTTGAAGATGAAATAAAATCCTTCCATGATAAACAAAAGTTAAAAGAATTTATAAATAGAAAGCCTGCACCACAGAATGTTCTCAACAAAATATTCCATGAGGAGGAAATGAAAAACAACAATGTAGGTCAGCAAAGGGAGGAACTACCTTAGAGAAAAACCACTCAAAGGAGAAACCAAGCCAACTTAAAAACCAAAAATAAGCCAAATGACTGGGAATACAAATCATATCTCAATAATAACCCTGAATGTTAATGGCCTAAACTCATCAATCAAAAGACATAGACTGGCAGAATGGATTAAAAAGAAAGACCCAACAATATGCTGCTTTCAAGAGACTCACTTTATAGAAAAAGACATCCACAGACTAAAGGTGAAAGAATGGGAAAAAACCTACCATGCACATGGACTCAGTAAAAAAGTGGGGGTTTCCATCTTTATATCAGATAAAGTGGACTTCAAGCCAAAGTTAGTCAGAAGGGATAAAGAAGGACATTTCATACTGCTTAAGGGAACCATAAATCAGGAAGACATAATGATTGTAAATATTTATGCCCTAAACAATGGTGCATCCCTGTACATCAAACAAATCCTTCTCAATTTCAGGAATCAAATAGACCACAACACAGTAATTCTGGGTGACTTTAACACACTGCTATCACCACTGGATAGATCTTCCAAACAAAAACCAAACAAAGAAACCATAGAACTCAATAACACAATCAATAACCTAGACTTAATAGACATATATAGACTATTCCATCCATCAATGAGTGAATTCACATTTTCTCAGCAGCACATGGAACCTTCTCAAAAATAGACCATATGTTATGCCACAAAGCAGCCCTTAGGAAATGCAAAAAAATAGAGATACTGCCTTGTGTTCTATCAGATCATAATGGAATGAGAGTAGAAATCAATAACAAAATAAAAAACAGAAATTACTCCAACACCTGGAGACTAAATAATATGCTATTGAATGATACATGGATAACAGAAAATATCAGGGAGGAGATAAAAAAAATTCTTAGAGGTCAATGAGAATGATGATACTACATATCAAAATCTCTGGGACACTATGAAAGCGGTACTAAGAGAAAAATTCATTGCATGGAGCACATTCCAGAAAAGAATGAAAAGTCAACAACTAAATGACCTAAGATTACAGCTCAAAGCCCTAGGAAAAGAAGAACAGAATAACAGAAAAAGTAGTAGAAGACAGGAAATAATTAAAATCAGAGCTGAAATCAATGAAATTGAAACAAAAGAAACAATTTTAAAAAATTGACAAAACAAAAAGTTAGTTCTTTGAAAAAGTAAACAAAATAGATAAACCCTTAGCCACACTAACAAAGAGAAGGAGAGAGAAAACTCAAATTACTAAAATTCGTGATGAAAAAGGAAGTATCACGACAGACACCACTGAGATACATAACATAATGAGAAGCTACTTTGAAAATCTGTATTCCAACAAAATAGAAAGTACCGAAGACATTGACAAATTTCTAGAGACATATGCTCCTCCCAAACTGAACCAGGAGGACATACACAATTTAAACAGATCAATATCAAGCAATGAAATAGAAGAAGTCATTAAAAACCTACCATCCAAGAAAAGCCCAGAACCAGACAGATTCTCAGCCGAGTTCTACAAGACCTTCAAAGAAGAACTCATTCCAATACTTCGCAAAGTATTCCAGGAAATAGAAAAGGAGGGTACCCTACCAAACTCATTCTATGAAGCTAATATCACACTCATACCCAAACCAGGAAAAGACACATCAAGGAAAGAAAATTTTAGACCAATATCCTTGATGAATATAGATGCAAAGATCCTTAACAAAATATTGGCAAACCGTATCCAAAAACATATTAAGAAAATTGTGCACCATGATCAAGTGAGGTTCATCCCTGGAATGCAAGGATGGTTTAACATCTGTAAATCAATAAATGTAATCCATCATGTCAATAGACTTAAAGATAAGAATCATATGGTTATTTCAATTGACACAGAAAAAGTGTTCAACAAAATACAACACCCCTTCATGCTGAAAACACTAGAAAAAATAGGGATAGTAGGAACATACCTGAACATTGTAAAGGCTATTTATGCTAAGCCCATGGCCAACATCATTCTTAATGGAGAAAAACTAAAACCATTCCCTTTAAAAATGGGAACAAGACAGGGATGTCCTCTTTCACCACTTCTATTCAACATTGTTCTTGAAATACTAGCCAGAGAAATTAGACAGACTAAAGAAATTAAAGTGATATGAATAGGAAAAGAGGAACTTAAGCTGTCATTATTTGCTGATGACATGATTCTGTATTTAGAGGATTCAAAAAACTCCACCAGAAAACTTCTAGACCTAATAAATGAATTCAGCAAAATAGCAGACTATAAAATCAACACACATAAATCCAAAGCATTTTTATACGCAAGCAATGAAACATCTGAAAGGGAAATGAGGAAAACAACTCCATTTGCAATAGCCTCAAAGAAAATAAAATACTTGGGAATCAATTTAACCAATCTAACCAAAGGTAAAATATCTCTACAATGAAAACTACAAAACATTGAAGAAAGAAATTGAGGAAGACCTTAGAAGATGGAAAGATCTCCCATGTTCTTGGACAGGCAGAATTAATATTGTCAAAATGACCATACTACCAAAAGTGCTATACAGATTCAATGCAATTCCAATTAAAATTCCAATGATGTACCTTACAGAAATAGAGTAAGCAATCATGAAATTCATCTGGAAGAATAAGAAACCCAGAATAGCTAAAGCAATCCTTAGCAGGAAGAGTGAAGCAGGGGTTATTGCAATACCAAAACTTCAACTATACTACAAAGCAACAGTAACAAAAACGGCATGGTATTGGTACCAAAATAGACAGGTAGATCAATGGTAAGGAATAGAGGACACGGACACAAACCCAAATAAATACAATTTTCTCATATTAGACAAAGGTGCCAAAAATATGCAATGGAGAAAAGATAGCCTGTTCAACAAATGGTGCTGGGAAGACTGGAAATCCATATGCAGCAGAATGAAACTAAACCCCTATCTCTCACCCTGCACGAAACTCAACTCAAAATGGATCAAGGACCTCGGAAGCAGACCAGAATCCCTTTATCTTTTAGAAGAAAAAGTAGGTCAAAATCTTCAACATGTCAGTTTAGGATCAGACTTCCTTAACAGGACTCCCACAGCACAAGAAATAAAAGCAAGAATCAATAACTGGGATAGATTCAAACTAAATAGCTTTCTCTCAGCAAAGGAAACTATCAGCAATGTGAAGAGAGAACCTACAGAGTGGGAGAAAATCTTTGCCACTCATACTTCAGAAAGAGTACTAATTTCCAGAATATATAAAGAACTCAAAAAACTCTACACAAAGAATACAAATAATCCAATCAACAAATGGGCTAAGGAAATGAACAGACACTTCACAGAAGAAGATCTACAAGCAATCAACAGATATATGAAAAAATGTTCAACATCTCTAGTAATAAGAGAAAGGCGAATCAAAACTACACTAAGATTCCATCTCACCCCAATTAGAATGGCAATTATCAAGAACACAAGCAACAATAGGTATTGGCGAGGATGTGGAGAAAAAGGTACACTCATACATTGCTGGTGGGGTTGCAAATTAGTGCAGCCACTCTGGAGAGCAGTGTGCAGATTCCTCAGAACACTTAGAATGAAACCACCATTTGGCCCAGCTATCCCACTCCTTGGCCTATACCCAAAGGACTTAAAATCAGCATACTACAGAGATACAGCCACATCAATGTTCATAGCTGCTCAATTCACAATAGCCAGTTTGTGGAACCAACCTAGATGTCCTTCATTTGATGAATGGATAAAGAAACTGTGGTATATATATACAATGGAATATTACTCAGCCATAAAGAATAACAAAATTATGGCATTTGCATGCAAATGGATGAAATTGGAGAATATCATGCTAAGTGAGATAAGCCAATCTCAAAAAACCAAAGGACAAATGATTTCACTGATAAGCGGATGATGACACATAAGGGGGGGTGGGAGGGGGGCAATAATGGAGGAAGAAGGGACTGTATAGAGGGAAAAGAGGGGTGGGAGGGGTGGGTGGGGAGGAAAAAAATAACAGAATGAATCAAATACCATTACCCTTTGTAAATGTATGATTACACAAATGGTATGCCTTTACTTCATGTACAAACAGAAACAACATGTTTCCCATTTGTTTATAACAAAAATAAATTTAAAAAAAATCAAAGGGTCCACCAAGTGAGCAAGACAATGAGCCAGGGAAAGACTAGGACTAGGGCAAGTCTTTAGGGAGCTTCAGAACTCAAAGGATGAAGAGGAGACCCTAAGACTTCCTAAAAGTAGCAGGCGACATACAAAGAACGTAGCATTAATGTCTCAGTAGCAAGGCTGGAAGTCAGAAGAAAGCAGAGCAAACTCTTTAGACTCTGAGAAGATATGATTTTCAACCTAGAATTTCATACCAACCCAGGTAATATTCCCCACCAAATCCAAGGGCAGAAAAGAAACATTTTCAGATATGTGAGATCTGAAAATGTGTCTAGGTATCTTTATTCCAGAAGTTTCTGGGGGACGTGCTGCTGAAGCCAAAGGAGTAAGGAAAGAAAGGGGAGGACACAGAATTTAAGAATTCAGAAACAGGGGAGCCAGCAGAGCTGAGGACTGAGTTGCAGTCCCAGGGTGACAGCAATGCAGGAGACAGAGGAGGACCAGTTTTAGATCGGGACAGTGGAAGGATGTTCCCAGAAAGAAAGTGCAACCATGGTCCTTGGGCCATGCAGAAACTATTGACAGGTCCGTAATAGAGATGAAGAGTCACTGAAAAACAAAAGCCTAAAGAATCAGGATGTCAAGAAACAAAACAAGCAGGCCACATAGCCCATCTGGGAGAGTGCCTGCCGTGCATGCTTGAGGCCCGGGTTTGAGTCCCCAGCACTGTGGGATTGTGGAAAAAACAAAACAACAACAACAACAACAATAGAATCCAGCAGCTAGGTAGGATGGTGCGCATATGGAATCCTCCTGCCTCAAAGGGCTGCGGCGGGAGGATCACTAGTTTGAGGCCAGCCTTGGTAACTGAGTGAGATCCTGTCTCAAGAATAGAAACGGCTGAGGATGTGGCTCAGTGGTAGAGTGGCTTGGGTTCGATCACCAGTATCAAAACAAACAAAAAACCCAAACCTAGTCATGTATGTCATACAATTTTAAAAATAAATCAAATACACAAATGAAATGATAATTAACTCCAGGATAAAATAAGGAGTTCTATAGGAAAGAACGCACAAGCCAGGTGCAGTGGAGCATGCCTGTAATCCCAGCAGCTCTGGAGGCTGAGGCAGGAGGATTGAGAGCTCGAAGCCAGCCTCGGCAGTGAGGTCCTAAGCAACTTCGCAAGAGCCTGTCTCAAAATGAATAAAAAGGACTGGGGATGTGGCATGTGGCTCAGTGGTTAAGTGCCCCTAGGTTTAATCCCTGGTACAATAAATAAATAAATAAATAAATAAATAAATAAATAAATAAATAAAAGGAAAAAGCAAGCAAGCACGGCCATTGTATGAGGCATGGCTCTGCAGTGAACGATGTTTTCAGAACCATCATAATATACCGACTACAGATGCAACCCAAATTTGTGATAGAACCACACTGAGAGGAATGGGAGGTGGGACATATTATGAGGACTGGGTCTCTATCTATCATGACAACAAATCAATAGATGCCAATTAAAATGCACACATCAAGAAGGCCTACTGTATACATTGTTTAGAAACATGGGACCACATCAGGGACTTCCGCTGAGGGACTGGCAGCAGTACCTATAGGAAGCTGACCTGTGGAGTGGGGACCTTCGGCTTTCATTACCACCCTTTTAGTACGTTTTAGATTCAAAAATCTTGTGCTTGGTGTATTTTCATATATATATATAGTTTAAAAATAAAGTCAGTGAACTAGGGAGAACCATAATAGCTTGCTTGTTTATCTTAATGAATCCATAATTAGTGGAATATCAGGGTAAGTTAAATTTGGAGACTGTGGGGAAAATAATTGGGGAGGGGTTACAGGAGTAGGAGCAAAAGGGAAGCAGAGAACCACCTAGAAAGCATGGAGAAGCCACCACACCATGGGTGGTTTGCATAGAGTTCCTAAATGCATTACTTTTAAAACACATTGCTTTTGGACTATAAAAGTTATACACATTTATCAGAGGCACTTGGGAAAGTGCAAATGAATAAATAAAGAGGGAGAGAGAAAAATCGAATCCCACCCCAAATTTCATCATACTTAGAAAATAACGATTATTACACATTGGCACATCTTCTTAAAACGAAAGAGTCTTACACTACATAAACATTCCTGTTGCCCTTTATTTCCACTTCACATTTCTCCAGGTCACTATTGTCTTTGAAAAACGATTTAAAATGGCCACTTGGTGTTTCAATATGTGAGTAGATATCAGAAGATAGCCATTCAGTCAAAAGGCACGATATCCAAAGGAAGTCATTTGGTTGTGAAATCCTGTAAGGTCTGTGCTAGTATTATCTGCATTCTACAAACTAGGGAGGAGACCATTACAAAGTCAAATAATTGGTGCAGGTCACATGCCAATCAGCAGGGATTCTAGGTTCAGGTGATCTACTTGCCTGTGTTTATGGACCACACTTACAGGCTATCTAGAGACCAGCATTCAAACGCATGCAAGAAGGCCGCTTCTTCTCAAGCACCGCGGGAATGTTGCCTCAGCATTGTCAGTTTAAAACTCTGAGAAGTCATGACATGAATGTGTTTTATTGAAGAATGGACTCAGGTACTATTGGATATGGGCATTATGATTTAAGAAAAAAAAAAAATGTGAGGTTTCCACATCCAGGAGGGTCATCAAATAAAGAGAGGCAGAAGTTACTAATGGAGGTGTAGAGATAAAATGCATGCAGTTAGAGTTCTCTAAGGAGAGTGAACCAGGGCTTAGGAGTGGAGGAGATAACATATGAACCAGCAGAAACCAAGAAACTGTGCGTCCTTCTGGGGGCTGGGAAGAAGAATTAGGATGAGGAAAAACCAGTGTGGTGAAATACCCTGACTTTCAAAAGAGTAGTGGTGACTTTGCAGTGATGGGACAATACTGGGAAGTAAAAACAGGGAGGGACTTAGGAGTGTTTCTGAGGGAAGTTTGAGAAGAAAGAATGGGGTCCAGGGAAGAAAGCTGTGTCCTTAAGGTGAGGTCTTGGGAGAAATCCAATGGCAAAAGGTGAGTTTGAAGAAACAGGTTTATAACGGACAGGGCTTCCCCAGGGCTGCTTTGCAGGAAGCTCTATGACCAAGAGGGTGGAGTGTGGGGTGAGTCAGAGGGAGAAGGAGTTGGGTAGTCAGTATGTGTGGGGTGTGGACTTGTTTGGAGATCACCTCCGGATCTGAAACTTCAAACGCAGAGGGGATACTCTTTAGGCAGCGATTTTTAATTGGAAATACGCGGTGTCATTATGCGGCTTGGCCATCCACGGTGTCTGCTGGGCACTGAGATACCTGAAGGGCTGGCTGCACAGGGCTACAGGGGCGGGCAGGGGATCTCGCGCTTTGGTACAGCTTCCCAGGGCCCACGCGCTCCTTGGGGTAGCTCAGAGCGCTATCCTTGTCCGGCATGAGATCCGCGAGGTCCCAGAGGGTGACGGACCTGCGCCGAGGCTGCACGGCTGGCTCAGTGGCACCCGCCCGCCGCCGGCGCCTTCTCCTTCGCTGCCTCTTGGCCGTCGCCTTCTGGCCTGCTCAGCCCGGTGCAGCCGACCCAGGAAGGGAAAGTCCAGTGGGTGCGGGCGCCGGCGAGCGTGCGCCCTGGCTCTGCGTCAACCTGCGGCCACAGCTGACTTATTTTGGACTTGCGTGGTTAAGTTACGCCGAGGGCGCGTCTCAAACCCACGGTTGGCCGAGCAACCACCCCCAGGCAACCCGGCAGCTTCCCGGGAACCCGGCGCGGCGCCCCCGCGAGGGCGAGCGGGGAAACGGCGATGGCGGGCGCTGGTTGCGGTGACTCGCCTCCCTCTTGCTGTCCTCGGCTCCAGGCGACCAGACGCGCGCTCGCCACTCGAACTCAGGGACCCCGTCGGCCGAGCCCGCCCCGCGTGACGGGGCGTGGCGAGGGGCGTGGCGTGGGCGACGGGGTGGAGCCAGAGGGCAAGGCGTGATGGGCGGAGCCAATGGGCATGGGCGCGACGGGCGGGGCCAATCGGCGGGCACGGCGCGCGGCGCTGAGCGCGAGGCGCACGCGCGCTGGGGCGGCCGCGGGAGGCGGGCGGGCCGCGGCGAGGCCTGTCAGGGTGAGGGTGGTGCGGTCGGACTGTTCGGGCTGGGAGGGGGCCGCCGGGGCTGGGCATCCCGGTTGGAGAGGCAGTCGGTGGTGGGTAATGCGGATGTGGGGAGGCGGCCGAGGCGGAACATTGGGGGCAGGTGTCTCCGGGGAGCGAGGCCCGACCTTTCAAGATGCTCCCCAGGGAGAAAAGGCGAACCGAGAGCCCCGGGGAAGGCCCTGCGCCCCGCCAGGCGGAGACGGGGTCCAGCCTAAGGTGGGGGTTGTCGTGGGCCTCCCGCAAGGGTGACCGGCTAGTTCCGCTTTTCGGACCGTGGATGTTCCGGTTTTCGGGCCGCCAGCCCCCTGCAGCGACCCTCTGCCGCGCCCCCTGTCCCGCTCCTTGGGCATCTCCATCCGGAGTAGACTCGGGCCCTGGAGGAGGTCTTCTGACGTTTCACGCCCCTTTTTTGTATTAGGGTGAAGGCACCCTTCACAGCACCTTCCGGACATGCCTGTCCTTGTAACGTAAAAACTTCAATGGGAGCCTTCCTTTGTAAAGGTAGGTAGATTAGAGGAGGCACCTGGCTTTATATTTTATCCTGTAGAAATAAAATTTCAAGCCAGCCACGTAGGAGTGAGCATGATCCTGTGCTCATATCTGAGCTTCGACTAGAGACCTTTGGTTTGGAATTTCTGCCACCCTCTTGAACCCTATATGGAATCCAGAGGTTCAACCAGAGAAGACTTTAAGTCTTCTCATCAGTTTTCTGGTATTAAAGTGAAAAAAAAATCTAGATAATGAGAAAATATGATAGGATCCAGACAGAGAGGTTCAATTTCTTCCTTTTCTAACTCAGAAAACCTCATGGTGTAACATCTGTTTGCCTCACTCAAGGGAAGGATGGAAGCTGTACATACGAACATGATGTGAATGGATGAGACCTGTCACTGTGAGTCTGGCTTTTGATTAGTCATCTGATGTCTTCCCCAGTGTAACATGACTCTGAGATGATAAATTTCAGTGGTTGGGATGTATCTTGTCGACCGGCAGTTAAATTACAGAAATGGGCATTTACATTAGTTCTCTTTTTGTTTGTTATTGAATATCCTTGAGTCATATTGGAAAGAATGAGTATTTTTCATGTGGTCCCAATGAGTCAACTCATAATATTGTGATTATGACACAAATGACAGAAGGCAATTGGGTATCAGGTCATGTTCAGGTAGTTTTTATAATGGAAGCAGGTTCCATATGAGCAGGAGGAGTGGATTTCATGATTTTCTTTTCAATTTCTTAGATACTCTCCCCAAGAAATTAGAAGTAGGCACAACTTTCTAAGGGACCACTCTAAGACATTAGCAATTAGTTATGCCATTCTAGAGAGAAAGTAGACATGTATAAGACGTATAGGTAAAGTCCCTAATATAGATGTGCATTTTATATCTGACTGCATGTTTTTTGTTTTGTTTTGACAGATGCAAGTATTACATCACTCTGAACAGACACTAAAAACAGCTCTCATCTCTAAGAACCCAGCGCTTGTGTCACAGTATGAGAAATTAGATGCTAGGGAACAGCAATTATTGAATGAAGCCTTCCATCCAACCAGTGATCTCTTTGGACCTATTACTTTGCATTCACAATCAGATTGGATCAACTCCCACCCTGAGGCTCCCCAAGACTTTGAACAGTTTTTCAGTAATCCCTACAGAAATATACCCTCTCCAGAGAAGCACAGTATTTATATACTGTCCATTGGTATATATTAGAAATATGGTTTTGGTTTGGTTTTGCTGTGGCTCTGTTGTCAGGGATGGTTTGGGCCATTGGTCTGATTCAAGTGGGCAAATTTTTATGGTTTTAAAAATGTCTTTGTCCTGGGGATTGAACCCAGGGCCTTGTGCATGCTAAGCAAATGATTTACTATTTTTGATCATTTTTGATATTGATTGCAACGATAGAAGTTTTGTAGCTAAACTGACTTAAAAGTGAACATTTTATTTCTTTTTAATTCATAATTCCTTTTGTGACTGATTAAGATATATTGAAAATTTAGTTTTGTCTCTGATTCCAAATTTCTTATTTGTGGATTGAGGTAAAGACTGAATTTTATAATCATCTTAAAATTTTTCTTTAAATTTTCTTCCCTACTATAGGATCTCTAGGAAACACCAGAGTTATCAGCGAAGAATACGTTAAATGGCTCAAGGGCTATTGTGAAGCATTCTTCTATGGCTTGACTGTAAAACTCTTAGAACCAGTTTCTGTTTCCGCAACACGGTGTTCTTTTAGAGTGAACGAGCACACACGCAATTTACAAATTCATGCAGGTGAATTAAGCAACTTTGCAATTTGAATTAAGTAAAGGAAATATATAGACAAATATGATATAAATGTACATACATACATTTCTTTTTAAATAGGGCATATCCTGAAGTTCTTAAAAAAGAAGAAACCTGCAGATGCCTTCTGCGTTGTGGGAGTAACAATGATTGATCTTTACCCAAGAGACTCCTGGAATTTTGTCTTTGGACAGGCTTCTTTGACAGATGGTATTCCTTTTTCACATTGTTGGTAAAAAAAACTTTCTCTGCTTGAGAATATTTGAAGATGTTTACAAAAAAGGGAAAAATTTCAACCAATAGTATTTTTTTATTTTTTTGTGGTACTGGGGATTGAATCCAGAGGTGCTCTACCACTGAGCTACATCCACAGCCCTTTTTATTTTTTATTTTGTGGCGGGTCTCACTTACCAACTTATTGAGACTTGAACTTGTGACTTTCTGCCTCAGCCTCCCATATTCATGGGAAGTACAGGTGTGTGCCACTGTGCTTGACTTTTTTTAACACTTTTTTCTTTGTGGTACTGGGAATCACCCAGCTCCTCACAGCTAGGCGAGTGCTCTATCACTGACCTACCTCCCAGTTCAATAATAGTCTTAATATAAAAACTGTGGAGTATTTTCAGTGAGGCATCATTCCTGCCATCATGGGCAGTATGCTGTCCATGGATGCTGATGACCTGGGTTCCTCTGCAGTAGGCCATTCCCTGCCTACATGACCTTGAGGTAACAATACCTATTTCACACAGTCATTGGAGATAATTTACATAACAGTGCCTATCTATGAAAAGTACATACAGTAGCCTGCAAGGTGGCACAGGTCTGTAATCCCAGCTATTTAGGAGGCTGAAGTGGGAGGATGGAGGAACAAGTTCAAGTGGGGACACTTTCTCTGCGTTTCTTGCTATTTAGAGGTGGAGCCTTCTTCTCACCTACTCCTTTGTTCTCAAATCTCCATTCCCTGAGGTTCCTTATGCCCCCACCCACATGACCCTACCAACATGCTTTCTTGTAGACTGGGGTCACTACTGTCTTGGTAATTTTTGTAATGTAAGCTAGCTTTTCATCAAAAATTCCTCCTTTTATCATTAACCTGATAGAGATGGGAACATTTAAAATAACTTAAAAACAACTTGTTCACTTACTTAGATATTACTAGCTAATTTGTCTTATGCATTTGGGAAGGTCAAGAAACATTCTGCCAAATTTTCTTTTTTAATTCTTTTTTGGGGGGAGGGTAAGTTAAATATTGCATGACAGACATAACACAGTAAGAGTCGGAGGATCACAAGTTCGAGGCCAGCCTTTGCAACTTGACAAGACCCTGTCTCAAAATAAAAAATAAAAAGGACTGGGGATGTAGCTCAGTGGTAAAGCACCCCTGGGTTCAATCTCCAGCACCAAAACGAAACAAACAAAAAAAGCAAAAAAATCCCCCAAAATGTAGTGTGGTAGCAGTATTGATCTGCCATGTAGTACGACAGTATTGTTTTCTCTGATTGTCCAGATTGGTATTTTTAAATTGAGAAATATTGCTAAAGAAAATAATCTATTTGAGGAAACAAGTGTTCTTACTAAAACATGTTACCTGAAGTATGCCCACACTTACTGAGCCAGTGGAGGTCACTTGTGATACATGATTAGATGTAGTTTTTTTCTTAACTTCCAAAATGCTTTTCTTCCCTAATTTTTAAATATCAGTCTGTACTTTGTGAGCATGAGGTGAAGAACATTCTTTCTGAATCAAGTTTGGACAAACTTAATGAGTTTTATTTCCTTACCAAAATTAATTCAGTGTGGAGGTTACTAGGTAGAGTGTTGCCTCGCATGCAGGAGGTTCTGGGTTGGAGCCCCAGTACAGCCAAAAAAAAAAAAAAAAAATAGTGATAATGTAAACAAGTCAGGTTATAAATCAGTCTCCTATACAGTGAGTTATGCATCAAACTATGTTCTCTGTGCATGCAAAGATGGTAGATACAATTCTCAGTGCTACACAGGAAGTCAGTGACCAGGGTGTTTATTCTGGTCACCCAGCCCCAGCTGCATAGTAAGAGTTGTGCTGTGCTTTAAAAGGAGTTGGGGGAGGGGAAGAGGGTATTCTGTCTGAATTCATGGTCCAGAACATATTTCCAGGGCATCTAGGCAGTGCACGGGGTAAGAGGGAAGGCCCACAGCCTAACTGACATGTGTGAAGCAGGATCTGTTTGTTGTGTTCCTAAAGTAAAGCCACTATTGCCTTTTGCTCATGTGATTATTTCTCATGGCTCCTTTTGAAGTACTTGATTTGGACTATTCTTTGAGAAAAAAGACTTCTTTTGTGAAAAGAAACCTTTTGAAACTTCCAAATTGTCTAGAATTTGACCTTAAGTGTATTGAGTTTTATAGACAGGGAAAACAGGGGAAGATTTTGATGGGGAAATCTGGGACAAATGTGCTTCTTTGTGTTGGCAGATCTTAAGGGTCCTGGACCATGAACACAGTAATGCAGAGGTGTCCTCACTGAGCAGATGTTCTAGAAAGCTCTGCTTTGGTCTTTCCTTCAGGAATCTTGCCCTCATTCTGTGGTTTCTCCTCTTTCTGCAGGCGTGGGGATATTCAGCTTCGCTAGATATGGCAGTGATTTCTATAGCTCACACTATGAAGGCACAGTGAAGAAGCTTCAGAAAAAATCTTCCAATGACTATTCCATTTTTGATAACTACTTTATTCCTGAAATCACTAGTGTTTTGCTGCTGCGATCCTGTAAGGTGAGTTTAAAAAGTCCTACAGAATTTTTTTTTTTTAAATAAGATCTTCATTTTCTTAATCATATATCATCAGTCCTTAAGGTAATGTTGTAAATGAGTTCGTATCATTTGTACATTTTTGGTGGATATTGCTTGACTGAACTAATCAATGCAAACAATGTAACTGGATACCTTACAATTGAAAATTTAGAATATCGGTGTCACTTTTTGGTTCTGTAGCCTTTGACTGTATTCTTGTCCTATTAGTTGAATTCCTGAATCCCAGTATGAGTAGGTACTCTACTCCTCAGACTGATCATCAGGTAGAATGGCCTCCCAGAGGACTTTGGGGAACCACTGTTCTCTGCCCATTTAAGGAGAATGACCTTTCTTTTCTGAGCTCCAGGTGACCCTCGACTGTGGATCCTGACATCTGTCTCCCTGTCCCTGCTCTTTGGAAAGCCAGTCTCCTCACTTCCCTCCCTCCATAGCCAGACACATAGACTTCTCCTTTAGTTAAAGAGTTTTGCTCTGCCCCAGGGCTGTATTTTGAAGTACACCTCTTAGAACTGTTTTCGTTCTGTCCTACTGCCGCCACGAGGGATTAAGCCCTGGGGTACTTAGCCACTGAACCACATCACCAGCCCCTTTTATTTTTTATTTTGAGACAGGGCCTCAATAAGTTTCTTAGGGCCTTGCTCAGTTGCAGAGGCTGGCTTTGAAATTGTGATCTTCCTATCTCTGCCTCCTAAGTTGCTGGAATTACAGGTGTGTAGTGCTTATCTAGAACTGTTTTCAAAGTATGTGCCAACAGCCCCCTCACCTGATGTACTCATTAGCAGGTAGGTCAAACCTTCCCCTGTCCCCAGCCCGATTTACTGAACCAGCATCTCAGAGTCTGAACTGTAAAAAATATCCACCTAGAGCAAGGGTTCTCACCCACCCAGATTTTGCCATCCAGAGGACATTTAACATCTGGAGACTTTTTTTTAAGGTCTTGGGGATTGAACTTGGGGTGCTTTACCGCTGTACTATATCCCAAGACCTTTAAGAAAATTTTAATTTTTTTAAAAAATTTGAGACAGGATTTCACTAACTTGCTGAGGCTGTTCTCAGACTTGTGACTCTCCTGCTTCAGCCTCCCTAGTGACTGTACCCCTTTGCCTATCTGGAGACATTTTTGATTGTCACAACTGGAGATGGGTTCTGTCATCTGGGGGTGGAGGCCATGGATTCTGCAAAACATCCTGCAAGGCCCAGGGCAACTCCCCCACAACATGGAGTTAACCATCCAACACGTTAGCAGTGTCGAGGTCGAGAAACTGGTCCAGGGGAACTAATTAAGGAAGGCAGGAAGGCATTCAGATACTTAGAGAAATGAAGGATTATTAAGTCTCAGAAGATCTGGACAGTTTTGGTGATGATGGTAAAGGAGTTGAGTCCTATAAATCTGTTTCTTGGAAAAGTAAGAAAAAGAAGTGATATACCACTTGTTTGATGATGGTGGCACTATAAAACCACAACATGACTATCTTGCAGACTTTAACCCATGAGATTGGACACATATTTGGACTGCGACACTGCCAGTGGCTCACATGCCTAATGCAAGGCTCCAACCACTTGGAGGAAGCGGACCTTCGTCCTCTAAACCTTTGCCCCATCTGTCTACGCAAGTTGCAGTGTGCTATTGGCTTCAATATTGCAGAAAGATACAAAGTAAATTTGGGGGTGGGTGGTTGGAGGAGGGAAGTGGTTATCTGAGTAACAAACTGACATTTTCTATTAGGTCCTTCTCTAGACCTATAATTCATCAGAGGAAAATTAGTGTAAAGATAAGCAGGAAGTTGTGGTTTAAAAAAAAAAAAATGCAAAGAAATACCCTCCTTGAAAACTTCAGGTTGCCTATGCCTGTCTTATACTTGCAGTTCTATGAGAAGTGCTGAAAGAAGTTTCTCTTCTTCTCATCTAATTAGGGCAAGAGAGCTTGACTAACTTTGCAGAACAAAATATGGGATGATCTGTGTAGCAAAGCTCATTTAAAAGACCATATAAACATATGAATATGATTTATCTTTCCAAATAGTGACAGAGGTTATGATGCTCATTAGGAGAAAAGGGTGATTTTCTCTAATAAGAAAGGGAAAGTACCAAATCTCAGTGTGCGTGTGTATGCCCACACATGTCAGTGTGCATTCTTGTGGTTTCTCGTGGGGTGACTACTCATTCAAGGGACTGCACCTAAGTGTCTGTATCCATACCTTCACAGACAGGTCTCCCATGCTTCCGTGCACTTACATGTGTGTACACATAAGCATTAAATTAAAGGCACGGCATGATACCTTATGGGATAATTAGCAAGTTGAGAATTATTATCCTGCCACCCTAAAATAAGTAGTGTAAGAATTAGTATATTTCGTGTTCGCTTCAGCAGCACATATACTAAAATTGGAACGATACAGAGAAGATTAGCATAGCCCCTGTGCAAGGATGACATGCAAATTCGTGAAGTGTTCCATATTAAAAAAAAAAAAAAAAGAATTAGTATATTTCTTTTTCATCTTTTTTATCTTTTTTCCTATGCATACTTTTGAACACAATTTGCAATTATATTTTGTATATTTTTGGTATATTCTGTTTTATTCAATGTGTTGTAAGTTTTATTTGTATTCATAACGATCTTTATCAAAGCATCATCTTCATCACAGACTGAGATAACCTGATCTAGACACCAGTTTTCTTTTCTTGCCTAAAACAGCTTTGCTAACTGAATCTTTTCTGTTTTTAAGGCACTGGTAAGGTGGATTGATGATGTATCTGCCGACACACCAAGAGCAACCCCGAAACATAGTCGTGAAAATAATGTGTATTTACCCAAACCTGTGGAAGCCTTTAAGGAATGGAAAGAGTGGATACTAAAATGCCTTGCTGTTCTCGAAAAATAAGTACCTTCAGATAGGAGTGACTAAAATAAATATTTGCACATTATGCTCTCATTTGGGTTGACAGCTTCATTGGAATGAACTGCTTACTGATTCTGGGCTGTGGCAAAGTATAGAATAGAACCTTCTTTGAAGAACCTGAACTGAAATGAGGCTTCTACTAGCCTGCTCTGTGGCAGTGAGCACATCATTTCCATTCTTCAAATATATTTATGTATTATAAGAGGATTAGCAGTGACTAGCAAATAAATATTTTAAAAACAGCTATGTATGTCCCAAGGAAAGAACCAACACAGTTTTCCAGGGGTGCTTCTGTTTTGAGAAGAGATATTGTCCCTTGTGAGGAGGCTCAGTCAGACCACTTTTGTGAACTTTCATGGCCTCCATCTTTGCTGTCTGCATCCTTTTCTTGTGAGCCTTTCCTCATCTTTGGGGTGCCTTACATCTTCCTTTTCCTTGCTGTTTATCAGCTTATCCCTGAAATAAACAACAGCTTCTATCAGTTTTTCGACAACTTAAAGAGTGCCTTCCTCTCAAAAGTATTTACACATGAAAGTGATGGTGATACCCTGCAGCAGCCTCCCGTGGGGTCGCTTGCAGTTCTCAGCTGCAGCTCATCGTTTGTCATTTGTGATGGCAATTGTGTGGGTTGCACTTAATCCATAGGCTTAGAACAGTTTTCGAGTTTTCTATTTTGTTTTTTTTTTTCCTGATACTGGGAATTGAACCCAGGGATGCTCTACCACTGAACTACATCCCAGCCTTTTTCTATTTTATTTTGAGACAGTATCTTGCTAAATTGAGAGACTGGCTTTGAACATGTGATCCCTCTGCTTCAGTGTCTCAAGTCACTGGGGTTACAGGTGGGGGCCACCATGCCTGGCAGGTTTCAGGTCACGTCTTTGACTTTTTGCATTGTGAAGTGTTGGAGTTGGAGCGTGAGTATAAGGGGTTCCTGCCAGGATGCTGAGGGTGGCCGTGATGGCCTGTCAGGCTGTGACAACCAGTTCGCCATGGTGAACAACTTGGAAGCCCAGACTTGAGAAACCACCTCTGCTAGATCAGTGTATCCCAGAAATCGGGAAACTGCAGGAAGGCATCTTCCTGGATGCCAGTGAGCTGACAGCCATTTCCCACTTTCCTTTCTGACCTTCAGGGTAATACTTAAAAAGGGGTATTTTTTTTTTTTTTTTTTTTTTAATTCTGAAACCTAAATTCTTTCATTGTTGTGATTTATGCATTATAATTTAAAGCACATTTTAAAACAGAATCAGTGGTTTCCCTTGGTTAAACCCCTTTAGGTCATTTCAGAAAATGGTGACTTGCTATTAAAACTAATTGAAGAGAGATTACTCAGTCATTCTAATACTGAAAAGAATCAGATGAAGCACATAACTTTATGGATTCTCTTATGAATTTTCTCCTTGAAGAATGTGCTTTTAATTATCACCCATTCGTGTACATTTTCTTACAAGGTAAGCACGATTTTAGTCGAATAGGCCAGCATTAATTACAAACCGAGAAGTCTGAATTGCCATGTTCAATAAATTGGGGATCACAGTTAATTGGACAAGGTATGCACGTGAGACCGAACAAGGCTGACTGAAACAAATCATTCATTCGTTAAAAATCGAAGTAAACATAGCAAGCATTTTTTAAAAAGCAATCTTCATTTAATTGCTGTGTATAACTAATTACTGTGTACACTTCTGGACAGTTTCTTTTGACGTTTAAAAATATGATTACTGCAACTACATTTTATGTACTATATTTAAATCATAGTATAAAAAATAATTTTCACCAAATAGCCAGAAATCCAGGCAGGTTTTTACTTTGCAAATGCTGAATGAACGGGGTATTGAACTAAAGATTTTCCAATGCCTAAAATACTCACTTAGAAATAAGTGAGGGCGTTCATTTACGTTATAGGCCCTGTTCCTTGGCTCCCATGGAGTTGGTAGTATCTCTTCAGTCATGGGAGAGGATTAAATGTTGACATTTCAGTCCGCACAAACTTTTATCCAAGAGTGTTAAACAGAAGGATTCAGCAAGGCTCATCCATGTTTTCGTCCAGCTTTTTGAAGCATAAAATTCTCTGATCCAGTTCTTTTATTTACTTATTTAGGTACCGTGAATTGAATTCAGGGGTTTTTGCCACTAACTTACCTCCCCAGCCCTTTTAAACAGTTTTAAGACAGGGCCTTGCTAAGTTGCTGAAGCTGGCTTCGAACTTGCAGTGTTTCTGCCCCCACCTCCCTGAGCCATTGGGATCACTGAGTGAGTCACTGCGCCCAGCCGCATAATACTTTAAAATTCCAGACCCTATGAGGGATCCAGGGCCTCAGAACCAAAGTGCTAAAATCCAAACAGGCAGCCGCCGGGCTGCTATAGCTGGCCCTGCACTCACTCGGGCCTTCCCCCAGCCAAGCAGGAAGCGCGTTGGTGTCCCCGCTGCGCTCAGGCGTGCAGGCGCGCCGACCTGCAGCTGCCAGCAGCCGTGCGCCACCTGTTTCCGCCCGCGGGGACTTCCCCTAGCAAGATCAGAAGTGTGGAGTCCGCAGCCTGGCCTACCCCTGCGTCGGGGACCCAGGGTAACCTCCTCCACCGCAGTCTCCGGTGCAGGCCTGCCTCGGGGGAGGCCCGGGCCACACCCACGCGTGCTGCGCTCTGGGCTTGGCCTTGGAAAATCAGGATGGCGGTGGCAACCGAGCAGTGAGTGGAACCAACTCTCGGGTAGCTCATTTACAACGTGCTTCATTTAAAAGTTTCAATCTTAGTCACTTTCTAGATTCTGAGATCTAGAGCAGCACTGTCCAATAGAAATATACAAGCCACATGCGTAAGTTTAACTTTTCCAGTGGCCTCTTTGGCAACTGCAAAAAAGAAGCAGGAGGGATTTTTAAGCCAACGCGTCCAAAATGTTTCAACATGTAATCATATAAATATTAAGAGGTTTTTTAATTCGTTTTTCATATCAAATTTCCAAAATCCTGTATTTCACACTTAACAGCACTTCTCAGTTGGGACTGGTGCTCAGCCCCATGTGGCTTGTGAGTGCTGTATTGGACCATGCAGCTCCAGATTTGTAGTATCTAGACTCTCTGTAAAGATGTACCTATGAAATTGAGCCAGTAGGAGAGCAAGACTCTCCTCCAAGGGGAAGGTAATGCAATCTGGCAGCAGAGTGCCTGAGAGCCAGCTGAAAGGGCTTGGGCACCCCAGGGCCGAGGGGTGCAGGTTTGACTGGGTGTTCTGCCAGACTTTTATTTTCTGTTGCAAACTGCTTCTTACCCTCTCCCCTGGTTGCCAAAGGCCTGGTATTTCCTTGAGATGAATTTTCATTTTTGGAGAGCAGTTACAAAGTGTTAATAATAGAAAGACTGTTGAGTCCGTTTGTGGATACAGAAGCAAGATGGCTGTTAGAGGCCAAGCAAACTTGTGGATAGTTAAGCCAGTGACAAAAGCGGGACCTGAGCCCAAGTTATCCTGATTGTGAGTTCTGCATTGTTTTCACTGTGCTACATGACCTCATGGAAGCAGAATACCGCCAGCCGAAACCAAACCAATTTTTCAGATTGTTTATAAAAGGGCTTAGAAGATTAAACTTTCTTTCAACTTCTTTTCTATTTAAGTAGGGCCATCTGGGGTTGCTCAAAGTCAGAGAAATTAGCCTATGTACTTTTTGCATTAGCACACACAAAAAAAAAAGTGAAGAAAAAAGGTCTAACTTTCAGAAAAGCACTTGCTATCAGTAGTTGAAGCATTGAAGTAAAAGATCATAAAAGATGTCAATTATGGACTGGTGATGTAACTCAGGGGTAGAGGGCTTAGCTAGCATGCATGACGCCCGGAGTTCTGTCCCTAATAGTTTTTTTTTTTTTTTTTTTTTTTTTTATGTGTATTTAAAAATAGCTAACAGAGAGGATTTTTTTAATGTTCCCAACACAAAGAAATGATAAATGTTTGGGGTGATGTGCCAGCTACCTCGATCCTATCAGTAAACATTGGTACACGTAGCATCATATTGTACCTCATAAATATGTGTAATTTCCATGTGTCAAAAATACAAAAATATATATAAAAATCTAGTGGAAAACAGGTTGTTAAAACAAAATCTCACAGCGCTCCATTTGCATGTCTAACCTAGTGTTGACCTCTGCCCCGTGTTGTTCCTCTGGTCTCACCTACGGGTTCTTCTTCCTCACAGCGCACCCATCCCTACCCGACACTACTGCTGGGCACCTGGAGGCCTGTCCTCGGCTGGTGGACCAGCAGGGTCTGCGCGCAGCGCTTTCAGTGTCCTACCTCTCCCTCCCGAGTCACAGCGGCACCGGACTCGCTTGAACTTTATATTTATTTGTAAATAGACATCAGTTTTTTTTCATATAACTAAAGAGGGAAAAAAAAGTAAATGAAAAATAACTTGTTCATTCATTTACATGTTTATCCATTTGATAGTATTTATGGAACACCCCTGCTCTGTGTTAGGTCCCACTCAAAACCTTGAGAATATATAACAGTGAACAAAAATCTGCTGTCCTGCCGGGGTGGTGGTACATGCCTATGGTCCCAGCAGCTCGGGAGGCTGAGGCAGGAGGATTGCAAATTGAAGTCAACCTCAGCAATTTAGCAAGACCCTAAGCAACTTAGTAAGACTCTCTCAAAAAATAAAAAGGGCTGGGGATGTAGCTCAGTGGTTAAGTGCCCCCAGGATTCATTCGCCAATAGAAAAAAACAAATCTGCTATCCTAATGTACTAGTGGAAGAAACAGATAATCAAGGAATAAATAACTACTTTATATGTTGGCGTAAAAGAATAGAAACATACTATTTTGAATAGGATAGTCAGGAATGCCTTTCTACGGAGGTGACATTTGGAGGTGACCAAATAAAAAGATTACACCATATACACATCTTACGTGAGGGTGTATCAGGCAAAGGGAACCCCAAGTGCTGTGGCCTGAGGCTTAGCATAGTTGGAACTGGAGGAAAAGTACTGACATTGGGCAGTTCATCCAGCACCCTTCCTTAAGGATCAGGTTGTGGCTCAGTGGTAGAGCGCTTGTGTAAGGCCCTGGGTTTGATCCTCAGTACCACATAAAAATAAATAAAGGTATTGTGTCCACCTAAACTAAAACACAATATTTTTTTAAAAAAAGGATCATCACGGCTGCTATATGGGAAATTAAGTCTGGAGTTGTATGTAGCAGGAATGGAAGCTGGCAAGCAAGCTAGAAGATGATGGTAATTATCCAGTTAAGATGATATTGGCTTAGATCAAGGGTGTGATGGAGTTGGCTGAAGCACTCAGGTTCTGGATATGTTTAGAAAGTCAAGCTGATGGGATTTGCGGAGGAGTGGGTGGGAGGAGGAGGACCTAGAGTTCTCCTGGAACATTTTACCTTGGAGATGCCTGGTTGATCTCCATGCACGGCCATGAGGGCATCTACAAGGCTGGAGCTCAGGGGCAAGGCTGGGACTAAGGCTGGGAGTGGTCACTGTGCTCAAAGCTTTGGTTGGACTCCAGGGTAGCAAGTGACTGGGGTAGTAAGCGCGCTTCTTGTTTTCCTGTTGATGGAAAGGCATGTGAATGATATAAATGCACAGCCACAATTTGTATTTTCTCTCAATAATCTTTGGTGAAGGGTTCCGGATATCAGTCTTGCTGTCTAATTTCTCCTCTAGGAAAATAGGCACTGAAGTAAATTTATTTGAATGTAAGAGTTTTTGCATGAATAGCAAGGTTGCAGTTCTCTGTGCCCTTAGTCATTATAAAAACTGGACACCAGGGGGACCCATTTTCCTTCGTCATTTGTAGAGGCGGGCCCACCTGTTGGATATGGCTTAGGACACAAGTCTGCGTCGAAGAGGTATCTGAAGACAGGGACAGCTTCTCTTTTCTCGATGCAAGGTATACTTGTAGGAGTGATTTTTTTAGCGTATAATATGTCTGAATTGTTTTTAAATTGACCGTTTTCAGTAATGTTCATAACCATTTAAAAATTCAAAGCCATGATTTCTGAACTCTAGATCCCTATTACTTAAAAATAAGGATCCTGACAGGCCTGGTGGCATAAGCCTGTAATCCCAGTTACTCACGAGACTGAGGCAAGAGTATCACAAGTTCAAGACCAGCCTGGGCAACTTAGCAAGATTCTATCCCAAAGTAAAATAAAAAGAGCTGTGAACGAGCTTAGTGTTAGAGCACTTGCCTTGCATGCATAAGGTCTTGGGTTCAATTCTCAGCACTGGAAAAACAAAACAAAAACAAAAAATAACAAATCATAGTGAATTTAATTTAGAATATTTGTAGCAGAGTATGGATATCTAAATGTAAAACCTCCAGGTGACTTGGATCTGGACCATTGGAAGCTGGCCTTAGAATGAATTTTCTTTTTTATCACTAGGGATTAAGCTAAAGGAAAGGCAAATAAATACATGAAAACTACCTAACACCGTATTGGAGGTTAGAATCCATAACTTTGTTGAAAGATTCAGAAACATCATTTCAGTTAAAGATACATTTGTCTTAAAAGGATATGTGGTCTTAACTCATTTTTGCAACTGGAGTAATTTTACTTTTGGGGAGGAAAACCATTGATATTAATACTAAAACATTATGAAGTTAAGACAAAATATCTTTCATCATGGAAATAAAAACTGATAATTATCACATGAATGAGTTTCAGCTGTCTGAGCTTTCCTGTCCCAGGCACCTGGGATCTAAGAATGACTTTGACCACAGTGATCTTTTCCTATCAATCAAGACTGTTATTTTTCACAATCGTGCTACTGATTTGGAGCTGGGGTCATAGGCCCAATCCAGTCCACCACCTATTTTTAAAATAGCCCTCGAACTAATAATGACTTTTAACATTTTTATGTGATTGAACATTTTATGTGTGCCAGTTTTTATGAAATTCAAATTTCAGCAACCATAATGAAGTTTTATTGAAACATAGGCATATTCATTCATTTATATATTATCTGTGACTGCTTTTGACCTACGATCACAGAGTTGAATAGTTGCGACAGAGACCTCATGACTCATAAAGCCATGAGTGTTTTACTCTCTGGACCTTTATAGAAAAAACTTGCCAACTCTTTACTTAGGGGTTAGAAAAATTCTGCCTGTAATCTCAGGAACTCAGGAGGCCAAGGCAGAAGGATCGCAAGTTTGAGGGCAGCCTCAGCCTCAGCAACTTAGCAAGATCTGTCTTACAGTGAAAAAGGACTGCCAATGTGGCTCAGTGGTAGTGTGACCCTGGGTTCAATCCAAATTAAAAAAAAATAACAATCTGTAGCTGAGGACTATTCTATAGCAGAATTTAAATAACTGTGTTAGCTTTCTATTGCTGTGACAAAATACCTGATACTAAACATCTTTAAAAGGTAGAAAAATTTGTTTTGGCTCGGTTTCAGGTTTCTGTGGATCGTGGCCTAAACCTGTTGCTTTGAGCTTGTGCTGAAGTGGAACATCATGACTTGGTGGAGCAAAGCTACTCACCTCCTGGTGGCTAGGAAGGAGAGAAAGACACACCCAGAGGGAAGGAGGAAGGGAGTCTGGGTCCCAGGATCCTCTCAAGGGCATGTCCTAAATGACTTAACTTCATTCCACTAGGACCCACCCCTAAAAGTTACTTCACTCTCCAGTAGGGCCACAGGCTGGCAACCAAGCCTCAGGTACATGGCCTTTGAGGGACATTTAAGTTATAAACTCTAACAATAGTCTTAACTATTTGCCTTTATCACTTTTTCTTTTTGGCAGTACTGGGGATGGAACCCAGGGCCTGGTACAAGGCAAGCACTGTCACCAAGCTGCATTCCCTGTTCCTCATTCATGGTTTTTATTAAAAAATAAAGTTCAGCACAAGCCATAATAAGTGTTGGAGTGGATGTAGGAAAAAAGGCACACTCACACATTGCTGGTGGAGTTGCAAATTGGTGCAGCCACTCTGGAAACCAGTATGGAGATTCCTCAGAAAGCTTGGAACAGACCCACCATTTGACCCAGCTACCCCACTCCTCGGTTTATACCCAAAGGACTTAAAATCAGCATACTACAGTGATGCAGCCACATCAATGTTCATAGCATCTCAATTCACAATAGCTAGATTGTGGAACCAAACTAGATGCCCTTCAATTGACAAATGGATAAAGAAATTGTGATATATATATACAATGGAATACTAATCAGCCATAAAGAACAATAAAATTATGGCATTTGCTGGTAAATAGATGAAGTTGGAAAATATCATGCTAAGTGAAATAAGCCAAGCCCAAAAAACCAAAGGCTGAATGTTTTCTCTAAGTGCATGACAATATATAATGATGGGGGGTTGCAGGGGGAAGAGAAGGGTGAAGGAACCTTGGATGGTATAGAGAAGAAAGGGGTGGGAGGGGGCGGGGATGGAAAAACAGTAGAATGAAATAGACAGTATTACCCTATATATATGTATGATTCCATGAATGGCATGAATATACATTGTATATAACCATAGAAATGAAAAGTTGTACCCTATTTGTGTACAATGAATCAAAATGTGTCTATAAAAATAAAAACCATTTTAATAAAATAAAAAGAAAGAAAGAAAAAAAAAAAGGGAATGCACGTCCCCACCTTGGGGGAGGGGGCAAATAAAGTTCCAGAACCAGTCTTGGCGGTACCCTCTTATAATCCTAGGGACTGGGGAGGCTGAGGCAGGAGGATCACAAGTTTGAGGTGAGCCTCAGCAACTTAGTGAAGCCCTAATCAACTTAATGAAACCCTGTCTCAAAATAAAAAGGGATGGGGACATGGCTCAGTGGTTAAACACTCCTGAGTTCAGTTCCTAATACCAAAAAAAAGTTCAGTCATTCTCATTTCAGTTCTTGGCTCAACATAGGCTTCTTCATTTGATTATATTGTCACATTTTATTTCCCTCTTCTGTTATGCATAACTGAATACGTCCTTTAAAAATATTTGCAGTTATCTCTAAAGTAATTTATAGGAAAGATTCAATTGTCCTGATATCTTTTTTCTGCAGTACTAGAGATTGAGCCCAGGAGTGCTGTATCACTGAGCTATATCTTTGGCCTTTTAAAATTTTTAGACAGGGTCTTGCTAAGTTGCTGAGGCTGGCCTCAAACTTCCTGCTTCAACCTCCCAAGCAGCTGAGATTACAGATGTGTAGCACTGTGCCTGGCTTGTCCTGCTTTTAATAACAGGAAAAGTTCAATAGACACTCCTCAGGAAACTTTATGTGTCTCTAGTAGGGCTAAAAGACTTTACAGAAAAGTTTAAAAAATTATTCATTTTAAACGAATTTTAAGTTTTTATAACTTTTCATTGTGTGAATCTTAAATAAAAAACCACAGAAGAAAATCAGTCTCTTTAAATAAAAAGCCATAAATTTATTGCAAATCTAGAAGTACCAGAATGTCACTATACAGAACAAATCAGCAATCTTTTTATTTCTTCCAAACATTTAAAACCTTGATAACTGACATACTGAAATTGGCATACATATATTTTTTTTCTCATGCAGTTAACAGAATGGACATAGAGCAGATCCCTCAAAAATCAGTTATAAATATTAAACTGTGTTGAACATTCATAGTACAAAATACGTTGTAAAGTGCTGAAGTCGCGTAGGTCTGCAAACCTGCCGAGCTCAGAGTCCTCTCGAGCGATGGCAGAGATGTGCTACATCCACCTTGTTTTAGGTGTGACTGTTTTTGATAGACGCTTTGTCATTTCCTCCCTCGCCCTCCCCAGAGTTTTACAGATTGTCCTATTTCTATGGCTGATAAAATGCTGTACAAAATGTCGTCGGTGGTGATGAACTATGCCACTTACATTTCAGTGCACAGAAATATTCAAGCTTGTGTGTACCTGGAACCAAACTAGGCTTGTTTTATTTATTCCCCCTGAGTTGTCATAAATTAACAGTAAAGATGAATACAGATGGAGCAGCAAGCATTGATTATCACCTGTAGGGTGAGATTTCAGTAACGCAGGTGAGGACGCAGCCCACCTCTCATCCTCTTTATGGAAAACTGCTAACATGAGAAATACTATGCATGTAGTGTAACTCCAAAACAATAATGGCCACTTGCCTGATCCCTGTGGCAACGCAGAACAATCGAGTTCCATGTAAGATGAAAACTGCAACTTGTAACTTGTGATGGTAACATAAATGTCTCTGCTACTCCCAAATGAAATACAGAGATGCTTCCACAGTTAAGCGTTTACAAAATCAGAAGTGCTTTGACAATTCAATGAACTATAATTTTGATCAAAGAAGATCCTCAAGTATTCTTAGGTGATAAAAGAAACTATCTTTTAAAAGCTAAGGCGATTTGCTCTCCATTATTTTTTCCCCTTTAACTAGCATCCATTACCTTTAATCAAATTGAAGAATCATTACAATTTGGCCTTGTGTGAGAGTAACTTTATAAGACCAGAGAAGTATTCGTTGAGGCATTTAAAGGATTGCAGGAAGGAGGTAAAAATGCTGTCGATGTCTCAGATTATGTTTTCTTTTGATTAATCATTCTAGAATAACTTAATAATAAATAGTGGTTTAAATTAAAGACACTATAATCACATATTTCTGAATAATTAAAAGCAACAGGAAATGCATTTTTGAATGCAATTCCATTATCTTCTGTATTGAAATACTTTTGGTGCTGACTGGCCATAAAAAGAAGTGGTAATCTTCACATTTATGACATTCAAGTTATATATATATATATTTTTTTAAATTTTTTGCTTATTAATCAGATGTTTGGTCTTAAACTGTACTTCATTTCCATGCAGTTTTTGGAAAACCAGAGGCCATAATTTGTTAATGGACACCTCAGTCTTTTTCAACTTCTTAAAAAAAAAAAAAAAAAAATTCTATTTCTGAAAATTAGAAATCTTTTAATGAGTCAAGATTTTTTTTCTGGGTGGGGGTGAGGATAAGCAATTTCATTTGAATGACCTGGGTCATTTTATAAGATACTGGTTTTATCACGTGAATGCTCTTAAAACCACCTGGCCAATTCATGTCACTATTTTCATACTGGAAGGGAACCAGAGTCCTTCTACGTGTTTGTATTGCTACTGAATAGAGCCAGATTTACACATGGAAGAGAGTTTGGTTGTTTTTGTTTTGGCTTAAAAAAAAATAAGCACAAAGGAAAACTTAGGGCAAAACAAACAAAACATGATAGTGCTGTTTGCATACACGTTCCCTTTAAAATGCAGTTTTGAAAGTGGAGTGAGTGGTCAGCTCCTCTACCTTCCTGTGGCCCCTGTGGCACCCCCTTCCCAGCCAACATGGCGGCTGCTATTATTAGGAGAACCTGTTACACTGGCTCCATTTTCACGGCAGCTCTTGGCTCATTTTTCCCAAGGTCCATTTCCAGAAAGTCTTCGGGAATGTCCTGCAGCGCCTTCCCTCGTTGGGGCTCTGCCTGTGCTTCGCCTGGATGAGGACGCTGGCAGAGTCCCCTTTTGCACGGTCTCACCAGGGCGAGGCACACTGCAGCCATGGCCATGCCTGCTGCACAGGAGTAGAAGGCCCTGCTGTAGATCTTACTTTGGTCCACCAGCAGACCTGGAAGAAAGCAGCGGCACCATTAATGACGTTAACCCCACGGGCATCCTTTGCCCACGCTCCTGTCCACGTCAGAAGCGTCTCAGTGTCCTCGCCTGCCTTCCTCTTTTTATTCCCCACATCTTTTGTTGGTGCATTGTCATTGGACGTAATGATGGGATTTGTTGTTACACTATCCGGATGCACACCTATTTTTTTTTTTTTCCCTAATGCCCAAGGAAGAAATCTCTGCTGGATTAATAAATCAAACACACTGTGTACTTAGCACCTGGAAATACAAGTTGCTAATTTGTTCTTCATGGGCTCGTCTATCCGAGCAGAGGATCTAAAACACCGGGACAGGTGTGTGCATGTTTCTTTGAAAAAGTCAGGATCTTGGAAAGAGCTGCACTGTTTTCATTGGCACTCACTTAGTACCTTTTAACAGGGCAGATTTCTAATTGCAGTAATTTTAAGGACATATCAGATCTAGATATGAAATAGATGTGTCCCTCCAACAAGGATAATCTGTCGTAATCAATGAAGAGTGTTGCAGTGTGCTCAATTCCCAAACACCTCTCCTCAGAAGGAAAAGCAACCTCTAGAAACCCCTGAGCTCTGTTATTCCAAAACTCAGGTGGGTTATAAAGGTCATGTTTGCCTGGGTTCCCCTACAGTACCAGCATCAGACAACGCAAGCTGGCGGAGAACACCCGGGGCAACCTGCGCTTGCAGACACACGTTCTAATCCTGACTTGGTCACTGATTTACTCGATGACCTCTGGTTTAAATTCTTTGGGCCTTCAGTTTCTTCATTTCTCTTTAGCCCTGACAGCTCTAGAATTCAACGAAAGTGTCCGAATGGAAGCAGATTTTAAAGTTAAGATCTGAACAGGAAGCTAGCACAGACCACTAAGGGGAAGGCAGACAAGGGTGTGTATCGCGTGCCCTTAAATTACCTGCCAGGGGTGGTCCCGCCAGCCCTGCAATGCTCTGAATGAAGACATAGACTCCAGCCGCAGAAGAGATCTTCTCGATCCCCACCACGTCGTCTTCAGCGAGCATCGGGATGTGGGTCCCTCCTATTGTTCCAACCATAAACCCAAAAAATATGCTACAGGACATGAGACCCCAGAATTCGGTGGCAAAGGTAAAGGCGAACAGAGACACAGTCAACAAGATGACGCAGATGAGCTCGATGTAGATCTTCCGAATGGGCTCTCGGTTGAGGGCAAACCCAGCTCCGATCCTTCCAAAAACTTCAGCGATTGCCATCGTCGATAATAAAAAAGCCGCACGATCTGGGTCAATGCCCAGGCTGATACCTAAAGGAATGATGTACAAAGAGGGTGCGAAGAATCCCAGCGTGGCAAAGAGGCCAAATAATGCATAACAAATAAAGCTCTTCTCTGTCAAGACCGAGAAGTCCAACAAGGGGGCTTTCTGATCGCAGGGCTTGGGGCTGGTCTTCACCAGGGTCTGTTGCAGGTCAGTCCTGGGTTCCAGTTCCGTGTTAGTGTGACTAGGCACATTTTTTGGTGAGGTAGTTAGTTCTACTCCTGAGTCAATGGAGTCTATTGAGGTTCTTGTTTTCTCATTTTCAAGCATATATTGCACTTCTTTCCGGTTTTCGTGGGTGACTGTTTTCGGTGACACGGGCCCTCTGATGATAATTGGTCTCAGCAGTGCCCCACAGACGACAATGTTCAACTGCAGCAGGCCCACGAACAGGAGGCTGTATCTCCAGCCGATGTGCTCCTTCAGAGCCGTGATCGCTTGAAGAAAGGAAAAAAACCGAAGGTCAGTAATGGGCTCCAGGCCAGGGGACCATACCAGGAGACACATGGTTACAGACTTAGTCACTGTTCTCCTAAGAGCTTACCTAGCAGCAGGATGCAGGAATCTAGATGATCATTTATTCTAGGTTTTGATTTGCTTTATGAATCAATAAGGAGAGTGTGCATGATAATTATTATACAGAAATGTTCAACCCAGATCTCCAGAAGATCTTGGGAAGGTGCAGGTTTTCCAGGTAGATGCAAGAAGTGAAATAAGACGAAAAAATAGATGATACCTTGCATCCTATCAGATCATAATGGGATGGAGTTAGAAATCAATGGTAAAATTAAAAAAAAAATAGATGTTACACTAACACCTGGAGACTAAATAATAAGCTATTGAATGACAAATGGACAGCAGAAATCAGGGAGGAAATAAAAAAAAATACTTAGAGGTAAATGAGATTAGCAACACAACACATCGAAGTCTCTGGGATACTATGAAGAAGAACAAATCAACACCAAGAGCAGAAGATGGGAAGTAGTTAAAGTTAGAGCTGAAATCAATTAGACTGAAACCAAAGAAACAATAAAAAAAAAAAAAAATGGACAAAACAAAAAGTTGGTTCTTTGAAAAAAATGAATAAAATTGAAAAACCCTTAGCCAAGCTAACAAAGAGAAAGTGAAAACTAAATTACCGAAATTCACAATGAAAAAGGAAATATCTCAATGGACACCACTGAAATACAGATGATAATTAGGACCTACTTTGAAAATTTATACTCTAATAAAATAGAAAATCTTGAAGATATTGACAGATTTCTAGAGACACATGACCTACCAAAGTGAATCAGGAGGACCACAGAAAATTTAAACAGATCAATTTCAAGCAATGAAATTGAAGACGCCATCAAAAAATCTACCAAGAAGGAAAAGCCCAGATTCTCAGCTAAGTTCTACCAGGCCTTCAAAGAAGAACTAACGCCAATCCTCCTCACATTATTCCATGAAACAGAAAAGGAGGGAACCATTCCAAACTCATTCTACGAAGCTAGTATCACCCTGCTACCCAAATGAGACAAAGACACAACAAGGAAAGAAAACTTCGGACCAATATCCCTGATGAATATAGATGCAAAAATTCTTAATAAAATACTGGCAAATCACATATCAGAACATTAAAAAGATGCTGCACCATGATCACGATGGCGTTCATTCCAGGATGCAAGGTTGGTTCAACATATGGAAATCAACAAAGTAATTCATTACATCATTAGACTTTAAGGCAAGGATCACATGATTATCTCAATAGATGCACAAAAAGCATTTGGACAAAATACAGCACCCATTCATGTTCAAAACGCTAGAAAAACTAGGGATAGTAGGAACACACCTCGATGTTGTAAAAGCTGTATATGCTAAACCCAAGGCCAATGTCATTCTAAATGGAGAAAAATTGGAAGCATTCCCTCTAAAACCTAGAACTAGACAGGGATGCCCTCTTTCACCACTTCTATTCAACATAGTCCTGGAAACTCTAGCCAGAGCAATTGGAAGAAAGAAATTAAAGGAATACAAATGGAAAAAGAACTCAAATTATCCCTATTTGCTGATGACATGATTCTATATTTAGAAGACCCAAAAAAAAATCCACCAGAAAACTTCTAGAACTCATAAATGAATTCAGCAAAGTAGCAGGATATAAAATAATACTAACAAATCAATTGCATTCCTATACATCAGTGATGAATCAATTGAAAGAGAAGTTAGGAAAACTATCCCATTCACAACAACCTTGAAGAAAAGAAAATATTTGGGAATCAATCTAACAAGAGTTTGTGAAGGACCTCTACAATGAAAACTACAGAATACTAGAGAAAGAAATTGAAGAAGACCTTAGAAGATGGAAAGATCTACCACGTTCTTGGGTGGGCAGAATTAATATTGTCAAAATGGCCATACTACCAAAAGTGCTATATAGATTTAATGCAATTCACTTAAAGGTTTCAATGACATTCTTCATAGAAATAGGAAAAGCAGTCATGGAATTAATTTGGAAAAATAAGAGGCCCAGAATAGCCAAAGCAACCCTCAGCAAGAAAAGTGAAGCAGGAGGCATCACAATACCAGACCTTAAATTACACTACAGAACTATAGTAACAAAAACAGCATGGTATTGGCACCAAGACAGACATGAAGACCAATGGAAAAGAATAGAGGACACAGAGACAAACCCACATAAATACAGTTGTCTGATACTAGACAAAGGTACCAAAAACATAAATTGGAGGAAAGATAGCCTCTTCAACAAATGGTGCTGGGAAAACTGGAAATATGTATGTAATAACATGAAATTCGGCTCCTATCTCTCACCCTGCACAAAACTCAATTCAAAGAGATCAAGGACCTAAGCATTAGACCAGAGACCCTGCACCTACTAGAAGAAAAAGTAGGCCCAAATCTGCATCATGTTGGCTTAGGAACCGAATTCCTCAACAGTAAAGCGCAAGAGGTAAAATACAAAAATCAATAAATGGTATTTTATCAAACGAAAAAGCTTCTTCGCAGAAAGGGAAACAATTAACAACATGAAGAGAAAGCCTATAGAATAGGAGAAAATCTTTGCCACCCGCCCCTCAGAGGATTAATTGCCAGGATATACAAAGGACTCAAAAAGGCCTCCTGCCCGTGTCTCCTACCCGCCAAATACAATTCACTGGCTCGATCACCAAGAACTGGCAGAGAGAGAAACGAATCCCGGTCTCCACAGTTATCTGTCTGCTATGTCAGTGTTCTTGTAATTCACGTATGGACATTAAGTTAGGGAAATAAAGGGGAAAATTCTTTGCTGCGAGATTATCCGTACACACACCAAACTGACTTCATCAGCGTAACTTAAACCCACATTTGAAAAGAGAAATAAAATATAAATAGATCATTAAATTATTCTGGAATTACCTTGCATATTTCAAGAAAAAGCCTTACCACTGAATACATATCTTCCCATTGATATAAAATCTGGTTTCAAATTTAAAATGGTTTAAATTCCTAAAATAGGGGTTAAGACGGAAATATCCTGAAGGTGCCGGAGAAGGAAGAACAAATAACCTTTCATTGTGCTCCAGGTAAAGCCACCCACACTGCTGGCCACAGTTAGTGTGGCTAGGACCCCAGAGTGGCTTTCCCCCTTTCCACAGACAGTCATTATCCACCTACCTGGTGCAAAAGCAAACACAGCAAAACATTCTCCTGTAGAAGCAACAGCAGTGACGACTGAGCGCCTTTTGTCAAAATACTGTGACAGAATGGTGACAGTGGGCAGAAAGCTAAAGCAGTACCCCAGACCTGCAAGCAAAAGAAAGGGCAGTGAGAACCACACTGATTGAAAGGTGCAAAGACTGAGGATTTTGCAGGGTGTGACAGTTCACGTCAGTAATCCCACACCTCGGGAGGCCAAGGCAGGAGATCACAAGTTGGAGGCCAGCCTCGGCAACTGTCTCAAAGTAAAAAAGCATGGGGACATAGCTCAGGGGTAGATCATCCCTGGGTTTAATCCCCAGCCCAATACTGGGGTGGGGGGGCGGGGGAAGAAAGAAAGAAAAGATTGAGGGTTTTTATTTTTTAGAATAAGAAGTGTTCTGTGAGCCAGGTAATTCATTCTGGAGAAAGGTAATGTAGCAAAACAAAATGGGTTTCATAGAAAGTCTCGATAAGCTGGGTACATTGGGCACTGGCACAGATCTGTAATCCCAGGTGCTCAGGAGGCTGTGGCATGAAAGTCGCCAAGTTGGAGGCCAGCCTGGGCAACTCAGTGAGATCCTATCTCAAAAACTAAAAAGGGCAGCAGATGCAGCTCCGTGGCATGCACAAGGCTCTGAGTTTGGTCCCCAGCACCGGAGAATTAATATATAAAGTCTGGTTAAATTGTTAACAGTTATTCTGGGAAGTCAGGAGCATAAAAACTAAGACTTATATTTGGAAATAAGTCTTTTGGCAGGTGTAACTATGAAGAATTGTAAGTATACAAATTTAATTAACCTCATGCATATCATTCATGAACAAGGTCTGGACTCCTTTTTGAGAGATGCTGGCTGCAGAAACTAAAGTCCTTCTTTGTGAAAATGATGTCCTGGTTGCACACGAGAGCAAAAGAGCAATTTATCTCATAACCGGCAAATTAAAAAAAAAAAAAGAAAGAAAGAAACAAAAACTCTGGGGCACTTGAAAATAAGTCTCCTCCTCTGCAGTCTGTATCACCCACTTGGAAACCACTGATCTCAAACGTTATTAAATTCAAAGAAGAGAGAGAGAGAAAAATAGGATTTGGGGTTAATGTCTTCCCTCCCCTTCCTTGTTTTTCAGACGCGCCATCTCGAGAGGGACACTCACCTGAGATGACTCCGATGGTGACGTACATGTGGTAGACCTTCTGGGAGAAGGAGGCTACCACCATCCCGGTGCTGACCAGCAGCCCTCCCGCCATCACCACCAGCCGGTGTCCAAAGCGGTTGCTCAGGACGGTGGACAGGGGAGCTGCAGGGAGAGGAAGGAAAGATGGCTGGTTAGCGCCTGGGGGCTTTGGTGCCGGCTCCAGGGAGAGTCCATCCTCCCAGTTTGGCGCATGGAGGAATGATGTAAAATATACACGACAGCGCGCAGGCAATGGCGACTGAGGTCAGTTCAAAAATTATTTTAGTATTTGTTCAAATTAAGCAAGATTCTCTGAGCTCTCTAGAAGAGAAATCCAAGGCATAGTGGGCACGGGGGTGATCCCAGCTACTCTCGGGAGGCTGAGGCAGGAGGATTGCAAGTCAGAGGCTTGCCTGGGCAACTGAGACCCTGTCTCAAAATAAAAAATAAAAAGGGCCAAGGATGTAGCTCAGTGGTAGGGCACTCCTGGGTTCAATCCCCAGTGCCAAAAATATAAAAAATAAACAGAGAGCCAAGAGACTGGGGGGTGTAGCCCTGTGGAAGAGAGTTTGCCTCCAATGCCTGAGGCCCTCTGTTTGATCCCTAGCATAGAATAATAGGATAAAATTTATATCTATATTTTTAGATGAAAGATTTTGGCCTACCATAAGCATTTCCAAAAATAAATATGCATTTATGTTTTTCTGTAATAAAATCTGTGGTTTTCCCTAGCTGGTCATGGTGACACATGCCTATGGTCTGAGCAACTTTGTAGCTGAGGCAGGAGGATCACAAGTTTGAGGTCAGCTTGGTCTCAAAATAAAACAAAAAATAAAAAGGGCTGGGTTTGTAGCTTTACTATAAAAAACAAAAAAAAAACAAACACCTGGCTTTCCTCTGATTTCCTGGCTCACTGCCCCCTCTACTCAGCGCACACCTGGAAAGGGCCAGCAATGGGGCAGGTAACTCAGAGTGGCTGATGGATCCATTTGCTCGGCTCTAGAAGCTTTGTCCCCTGGGACATTTCAATTTAGCAGATTAGTTTCCTAGTTACATGCTACTTAATATTGACTTGAGTACAGCGAGATAAGTGAACCATAGAGAGCTGGGTCAAAGAGGAAGGTGGGCAGAGAAGGGGTGGGAAACCCCTTCTGTTTGGCTGGGGTCAGTCACACGTAGCTATCCTTAGGTATTAAAACGCCGCCGCAGACCGATATTGAACCGTAGCTAATGATGAAGCCACTGTCATCGTTCTGAGCTGGTGTGTTGGCTCAAAGTCTTAACAGCTAGAATAATATTTAGAATACTTTCTGGTCTCATTGCATTAATCAGAGTTGACTGCATTGTTCGCTTTGCTTATTAAAGAGCTTAGACTTAAGCATTTACATTTTCTTTTTGTTCAGATTATCGAATGCAAAATTTTGGTTCTGATTTAAATTGTCTTCCTGAGTAAGTAAGCGTTCCACAATTTGGAAATGAAGTCTGAATAATTGAAATTAAAGTAGGATCCAGTTCATGAAACTTACAAGAGATTGTATGAGGACCAGCAAGGGAGATTCCTGCTCTCCCCTGAGGCTAAAAACCCACAGGCAGCCTTGTAAGACTGTATGGCTAAAACTGAACTACATTTAAAGGGCTTTAACTACAGTGATAACTTCCGCAATAACAGTTGCACAAAGGACATAGGGTGAAGTCATGTTTAAGGTGGGCCTGGCTGGCTTTGTGATGTGAGCCCCACGGCCCTACTCTCTCAGGAACGCCTCGGCGTTGCCTCTGACGGTCAGACGAGCACCCGTGACCTCAGGGTGTTCACAGGAGGCCTATGCAGGACCCAGCGAGAAGCAGTATGTTAACAATGATCCTAAAACCCCATTTATTGTGTGCAGTCGGATCTGGGAGTATCGTAGGACGATGACTCAGGGAGGCCCTTTAAGGAATCAGTGTTTGGAATTCAGCGTCTCCTTAGGACAGTGTTTGTCATCTTCTATTACAGTCATTCCTCGGGAGCCACAGGGGGTTGTTTTGGGACCACCCCCCACGCCAGGACACCAAAATCCATAGCTCCTCCGGTCCCGTACATAAAATGGTCTACTTTCATATAACCTAGACATGTATTCTCTTTACTTTAGATCATCTCTAGATTACTGATGTTACCTGATACAATGTAGGTAACGCACAGTTGTTATACTGTATTTGTCAGGGGATAAGGACAAGGACAAGAACCATGGCAGGACTAAGCCATAGCATCTGCCGGCTGCAAAACGTTTTCAATCTGCAATTGGTGGCATCTGGGAGAGGAGCCCTTACAGACGGAGGGCTGACTGTCTACCTTTTTATACCTCCCCCATCTTTCTTCTTCCTGTATCCGCATGTATATGTTTCCAACCTGTTTTCAAAGCACGTTTTTTATGAGAGTGCTTTGAATGTCAAGAACTTTTGGATGCCTCCTCCTTGGACAATGACTGCAGACCCCTGCATAGAACAGGGTTCGCTGCTCTCCTCAAGGGCGCTACTGAATCCTAAAGCTGTAAATCTTCAAATGCCTCTTGTTTCTTGCTAGTCTCCAACCTGCTGAAACTATTACTAAACTGAAATCACAGAGGGCCCAGGGGACCTCTTAGGGTGGACATCACAAACACACTGGCTGCTATCACCACGTCGGGCAGATTGAGAGGGGCAGGTGCTTATGTCGTGGATGGGCTGAAAGGCGCACTGACCTGTAAATGTCAAGACGAAGACACATATTGATACTATCCATGAGATCGTGCTATTGGATTCATCAAAACTGTTCATTAAGTCATTAAAGAAGACGCCGAATGTCTTGATAATGCCGTAGGAAAAGACTTCCACGAAGAAAAAGGAAACGGCTACTGCCCAGCCCCACCCTCCGTCAGGCACTTGAGTGTACACGTTGGCTCTGGAACAAAGCTTTGATTTCATCTGGGTCATTCTTAATCTGAAATAAGAAGTTGAAAAAAAAAAATTCAGATCAGCAATAGCGTGAGGGCTCATCTGAGCAGACAGCAGATCAGAGACACCACACTTTTTAGGTTGTTGGATCTTTACATTATGTAGTTTGTATCACCTTTGGACGATTTTATATCCATTTGTCTGTCCACCTATCTTTAAACTATACATGGGGCCCACAAAGAACTCGGAAATAAGACTCCCTGTGACAGTTAAATTGGAAAAACAAGAGAGTCAGAATAGAATACATGTTTTGGTACGGGGGATTGAACCCAGGGACACTTTACCATGAACTACATTCCTAGCCTTTTTTTTTTTTTTTTTTTAAATTGGGACAGGGTCTTGCTAAGTTGCTGAGGCTGGACTCCAAATTGTGATCCTCCTGCCTCAGACTCCAGAGTTGCTGGGATAACAGGTGTGACCATTGTGCCCAGCAAAGCAGGACACACTGAGAGGCAGAGACTGGCCATCCAGTACGGATGCTAACCTCAAAGGAGACAAGCTAGGCAAAGAAAGACTGAACTGGCCTCAAGGAATGCCGATTAGAGACGCCCAGGAGTCAGGCACGGCGGCGCACACCTATAATCTGGCGTCTCCAGAAGCTGAGGCAGGAGTATCCCTGCCTGGGTATGGAAATGAAAGGCTGGGGAGGTAGCTCGGGAGCAGAGCACCCTGGGTTCAATCCCCGGTACTGCAAAGACAAAGAACTCAGAAGTGAAGTCTTGAACAGGGATGCGGAAGGGCCAACACTGACAGCAGGTCTGGCACCTTCCACAAGTGCTGGAGACAACACAGGCTTCCTGCCGGGTGCCCAGGCCATCGAGATCATCCAAGTCTTCTTGCCCCCACTTTGCACTTACTAAGTGACATTCTGATTCTGATTTGGGCCCCCATGTAGATGTCCCTGCGTACTCAGAATGTAACTGCAGGCCAAACTTCTGTCTTCTGAGTTTGCTCTGCGTATGTTCCTTGAAGGTGATGATCTCCACTTGGTGTTTTAGCAACTGAGTCTCAGAACACATGGCAAGCACTTAAAATGCAGTAACTAAGTAACTACAGACCTCAGGGCCCTGTCTGGGCACTGGTTCCCCTTATGCCTTTCCATTTCGAACTGCAATGAACACGGGCACGAGCAGACCTGAGCCGTAATACCAGGAAGTAAGAGGCAGATTTAACCTGAGTCTTCTTGACTGGACGCTAGCATGTGAACTCTGCAAAGTCTCTGAAGTCACATTTACTTTCAAGCAGTGACATATATGTATATACATATATATTTTTGTAGCTCAACTAAAAAAATTAATGGTTTCTATAATAATAAAGAACCCAGGGTTGTAAGAGCTCTTAAAGGCAACCACCCCCAAGCCTGAGAATTCTTTACAATTACAGAGCTACATACAGGTGAATTCTCAGGGGGCATGCGTCACTAAGGGAAAGTTCTTATTGGTAAAGGAGGTAACTGAAAAATAACAGGGTATAAGCTCATCTATGCAGTAGGTTTGTGATCCCTGATCATAAGATCTGATAACGTGACTTTATAGATCCAGCAAGCTGGGACACAGTGGCATATACCTATTATCCCAGCAACTCAGGAGACTGAGTCACGGCACACGCCTGCTATCCCAGCAACTCAGAAGACTGAGTCAGGAGAATTTCAAGTTTGAGACCAGCCTCGGCAAGTTAGCAAGATCCTATCTTAAAATAAAACATTAAAAAAAAAAAAAAAGAAGAAGAAAAAGGACCGGGGGTGTGACTCAGGGTAGAGCACCCGTGCGTTCGGTCCCCAGTACTGCAGAAGCCAGTCAGTCATCTTCACTAGGAATCTGATGGAGCCCCACACCTCCCTCCCCTCAGCAGCCTCGTCCTTGGCAGGGACCCAGGCCCACTCTTCGCACGCTGGCGCTGTTAAAATACTTGGGTGCGTGAAATAGGGCGTAAGATGCTTCAAGAAGCCTGAGCTCTCTGCAGCAAAGGCTTGTGTGGGCACGTCATGTCATGCCTGAGGGCACATGGAAAGGTGGACGGGCGGCGAGGGAGCTCCAGATGTCGGCTGAGCGGCTGCAGAGTGTCCCCCGCACAGAAAGCAACTGACCTAAGTGGGCCAGGAGCCCTCCAGCCAACCGGCTCCCACAGCACCCCGCCCTTGCTGGCCTTTCAAAAGTGGCACTCGGAGGAGGCAGCTGGGGCAGAGAGTGAACGCAGCACTGGGGAGGGCGTGCCGGGGAAGGAGAGGGTGCTGGAGCCTGCGGCGGGCCAGGCCGCGGCCTCCACCAGGTGCCGGGGCCGCACGTTTGAACTTTCCCTGGCCCACGGCTCCTTTAAGAGCTTCTGAACTGGCTCCGCGTGTCTGGTACGATCGACCTTTGGAAATATTGCATCATTATGGCTTTTTTTTTTCCCTGCTGCTTTTTCAATGGCTTCCCTTTTTCTCAAGGATAAGACCCACTCATTAGCCTTTCAATGTCCCTCATCATTGGATCCCAGCCTATCTTGGGTGCTGAAATTTCTTTTGGTTCTCAGACTCGACTCACCTGCCAGGGTTAAAATGGGCTCCTCCTGGCCCTCTGGTCTCCGGCCACCCTGCCTCTGGCCATCCTGCTTCCCCAGGCTGGATCCCGCACCAGCTGGCAGGGGCAACCTCTTTCCCTAAGGCTTCCTCTGACCAGCTGTACCTGCAGAGGTGCTCTTCTTCACGGGACAAATGTCTTTAGGCACTGACTTTCCTTGCTCGATCACATTATAAGCTCACAGAATCCAGTGCTTCTCTCTTTCTTAGCCCTACTCCCTACCTAGGCAGCCTTGATTTTTCCCACCAAGGACCTATTAGGTGCCAGGTCTTCTGCTTTCCCTGTGAAAACACTACAGTGAAAAGAGGGACACATGGTTTCTGCCTCCCTGGACTAAAGTATGTTATCAATAGTAACAAGAAACCTTAAGAATGAAATGCTCACCAGTTTAAACCATCTTTCCAGGGTTCAGCACATTTCTGTGTCAGGACGAGGTGGCTACAAAGTCCAAGATCATATTGGCACGGTTGGGTGCCCATAAGGCTGAGAGTCTTTTTTTTCTTTTTTCTTTTTTTGATACTAGAGATTGAACCGAGGGACACTCAATTACTGAGCCACATTTCCAGACCCTTTTGATTCTAAAACAGGGTCTTGCTAAGTTGCTGAGGGCTGACCTCGAATTTTCGATCCTCCGGCCTTAGTCTTCCAGGTTGCTGGAATTACAGGTGTGGGCCACTGTGCCCTGTCTTAGAGTCTTAATGGAGGGCTCAGGACCAGCTTGAACAAAAAACATTGGGAAGTGGGCACAGTGGGGAGCACCTACCATCCCAGCAACCTGGGAGGCAGGAGGATTACAAGTTTGAGGCCAGCCTCAGCAACTTAGTGAGGCCCTAAGCAATGTAGCAAGATCCTGTCTCAAAAAATAAAAAGGGCTGGGGATGTGGCTCAGTGGTTAAGCAGCCCTGGGTTCAATCCCTGGTACCCCCCCACTCACACACAAAAAAAATCACAGCATGTTGAAGCTAAAGGGAATTTGGAGTTCATCTTTTTAATGTCTTTGTACAGTTCTACTCATTTTGAAAATTAGGAGAATGGAGCCCCCAAGAAATGAAAAGACTGGATCAAAATGGTTCAGAATCAAATCTAACCTCCCCAGGGATTCTATCTTACAGAGCTGCATTTTAAAAGCTAGGGAGGGAAGTGTTTTATATAAAGACTGATAAAAGGTCCTTTGACCTCTGTGTGTAAAGAGATCTGTGAACTGGGTTTGGCCACTTAACTGTGAGACCCTCTCGGGACCTGAATTCCTCTTCAGTCAAAGGAGAAGGTTGTATTGGAATATCTTTTAATTGACCTTAAAAGTTGAAACTTTTGAATTTAGCACTAAGTTCTAGTAACCAACTGATTTCTCAGGCAAACCTGGTGGGTGGCCCAAGCAAACTGAGCTAGGAGGGCAGAGCAAATGCTAGATGCTTCTTGCAAACATGGGTGGGCACTGGTTACATCTGATCTATGACTGCTGCTCAGGAGACACTGAACTTTTGACTTCTGTTTTACCTTCAGGACTCAGTTCCTTTATTTAAAAAAAATTCTTACTTATGTCTGTGCTACTCTATTGTGGCTAGATTCAAATATGACTTTCAAGCTGGGTGTGGTGGTGCACACCTGTAATCCCAGCGACTCAGCAGTAGGCTGAGGCAGGAGGATCACAAGTTCAAGGCCACAGCCTCAGCAATTTAGCTGGATCCCATCTGAAAACAAAAAATTAAAAGGACTGACTGGGATGTGGCTTAGTGGTAAAGCATCCCTGGGTTCAGTTCCCAGGAACCAAACCAAACATCATAACCAAAGACAAGTTTCACCTGCATTCTTGGATTCTTGGAGGACAGACATTTACTTTCTTATTGCTGGAATCATCATAGAGATAAGATGAACCTACTCCTTCCTACTCCAGTTTATGGCTTTACCATCTGAAGGCATCCTATGTCTCTTTACATCCTGTGATGTCTAGCTTTGAAGATAAGACCACAGCATGGCCTAATAACAGAATAACCTGGTTTTGATAACTTACTAGGTGATAATGCCTGCATTTTGCACACAGCAGGAGCAATCAGCTGCTCTTAGTCCCAGTGCCCCACACAGCATTTGGTGCATAATATGTGCTCACTAAACATTTACTAAACAAATGAGTCTTGGGGTACTCCCAAAGCAATGTCTCCTTATAAAACTGAGTCACAGTATGAGAAAGTGCCTAACTATAGAATAAACTCTTTCCTAGACTCTTCCCCCTTTACTTTCTTCTATTCATTCAGCTAAAAGGCCCACTGGCTTGACAAATGGTCTCTGCCTCTGCAAACAAAGAACTGAGGCCTAAATTTTGAGCTCAGTTACTCAGAAGCCTCTCTGAATTCTAGAATATGAAAGCTACCTGTCTGGCTTTGTGGTCGTATCTGATGGGGAGGAATATGGGTTGGCTGTGTGTCGATAAGGCAAGCTGAGCCACCCTGTGGACTTGGGGGACCACTTCACTTCTTGAGTTTCAGTGTCTTCAACAGGTAAATGAAGGAACTGAACTAGATTTTGATCTCAGATCTCTTCCTAAGAAAAGGCAATTCTGATAGCCTCTGACCCAGCTCAGCCTCCTATCCTTCCCAGGTCCTGTGAAGGTGAGGCCCAGGGGTTTAACTTCTTCCAGCCTTAGACAGTAGCTGAATTTCTGTTTACCATTAATTGGCTGAAATCACTTCCTCCCTAAAAGCAGGGGTTAGACTAGGCAGTCTCCATCATTTTCCAGCAGTAAACTCTACAATTCTAAATGGGGGAGGGGGGGATCCCAGAAGTTAACTTTTTTGCACCCCAACGTTCTTTGTAAGGAATCAGAATGACAAAATATGCTGAGCAGTTTGGAATATTTCCCAGTAGTAGTTGGCTATCTACGTATCTCTTAAAAGCCAGTGTGGTGGCACTCTCCTGTAATCCCAGCAACTCAGGAGGCTGAGGCAGGAGGACTGCAAATTCCAAGCCGGCCTCAGCAACTTAGCAAGACCTAGTCAAAAAAAAAAAAAAAAAAAAAAAAATGGAAAAAAAAAGTGTCCTCTTAAGTAAATGGATATTCAGGCTGGGTGTGGTGGAGCATTCCTGTAATCTCAGCAGCTCAGAAGGCTGAGGCAGGAGGATTGAAAGTTCAAAGCCAGCCTCAGCAGCTTAGTGATGCTCTCAGCAACTTAGTGAGCCCCTGTCTCAAATTAAAAAAAAAAAAAAATAATAATTTTTAAAAAATGGGCTGGGAATATGGCTGTAGTTAAGTGCTCTTGGGTTCAATCACTAGTATAAATAAATAAATAAATAGCAGATCGGGCATGGGGGCACAAACCTGTGATCCCAGGGACTCAGGAGGCTGAGGCAGGAGGACTGCCAGGCTTGCAACTTAGTGAGACCCCATCTCAAAATAAAAAAGTGAAAAGGACTGAAGATGTGACTCAGTGGTTAAGCCCCCTCACCCCTGGGTTCAATCCCAGGTACCTAAATAAATACATTTTTAAAGGAAAATATAAGTAAATAAATAAATGGAATACTTCTGCTAAGGCTTGGAAATCTGCTCTACCTGGGATTTTCAGTGTGATTTAATTTGCTGAGAAAAGATTTGACCTAAGAGCACAATATTGGATTATAGACCTTCTGAGTGCTAGTTCAGGGTCTGTTTTAGAGCACAGTTCCAAATGCAGGCTTTGGATGGAAGCAAGAAGGCTGCTGTCCCAGCTGGTGGGGCTCGAGCAAATAAATGCACTGGGAATCTCCACTGTGTTTAAAGGCTAGCCTGGAGAAGAGCTTTTGACAAACGGTCTCAGGCCCTGGTTGTCAAAACCAGTCTGTATCTGCATGAAGCAGATTTGAATTCTCTATCTGAAAAAAGTCCCAAACCTAACCTGGACGCCTGCCTCAGCAGTGTTGAATCATTGGATACAACCAATTCGCCCATTTTGCAAGACCACGATGTTGAAACCTGAGCCCCTAATTTAAGTGTCCTCCTCAGGAGTTCCACTGAGGAAAGTCCTGTTTTGGAAACCACAGGAGGAAAACTCAGGGTTAGCGGTACTCATTAAGATAGGAGTTTTTCCACTTGGCTGCATTGTTTATTCATATACGGTCAGTTTCTATCTTGGACAGCCTTCCCTTAATTACACGAAGAGGTGTTTCTACAGTACTCATCTGTAGGATGCATTGTTGACCCCAAAATGCCACATAACAGTGCCAGGGACATGGAGATTCGGATACATCTCAGATCACAGCATTAAGAACTGGTTTTCCCCCCACCCCTCAACAAGACACCCATCTCACTATGTTTGCCAAGAATAAGTTCTCGGGAGAAAGCTCTATCCCAGGTAGAAACCACCTCCTGCGAAGGGAGCTGGCACGGAGTCTAGCTGTGCAAACGAAACGGGCTTCCAGGCTGACAAGTTGTAATTGCTCTTCCCCCAGTTGGCTCCTGGAAGCTTTCCCTAAGACTGACGCCCCCCGTGTTTGGTGACATTTTACAAGCTACCTAACAAACTTCTTCACCTGTCTGCTGGGGTGAAGGGAATGAAAACAACTCAGAAGGAAATAATCCATTTCCTCTGCAAAACCATCCTCCCTCGCTCCAGAACTGCTCGGCTACACCAGCGCTTTCCTGCGGTTGGCAGCCCAGAGAACCTTGGAAGTTGCGCGGGACCGGCCGTCAGCCGCTGACAGTTCAGAACGTCAAGGTGCGGGGCCCGCGCTCCACTGGGAAATCCCTGCCTTCCCCGGGGAACCACCGGCCGCCGCGGGACGGTGTGTCGGGGATGCAGACCCGGAGTCCCACTTTCCCTCGCGCTGCCTCAGTGGCCACTCTGCGTGCGCGCGCGAGTCTGGGGAAGGAAGGTACCTCTGACATTTCGCTCTAGCGACGCGCAGGCAACTTCATGCGGAAAATCCACAGCCCGGCTGAGCCCGCTGCCCCCGACTCCCCCGCCAGCCTGGAGACCCCCACCCCGGGTGGGGGCACTCCAAGACCAGGCCAGGCTGTGGGTCTTTCTCCGGACCCCAACTATACCGGGGTCATGGACATTCAACTCTCAGCTGCCCGCACTGGCGAGGGCGCGTTATCCTGGTGGCCCTGAACATTCCCAACTGTCAGAATATTTTTTCGGAAAAAAAAATCTCTCCCAAATGCTAAAATGTTAAGTCGTTTCCTCCGCCTCCCCGCCCCAACACATATATTTTTAAAAAGCCATCCATACCCCACAATCAAACTTTTAAACATGTAAAATAATAAAACCAACTCACCAAGTTAGAAGGGAAGAGAATAAACCCCAAAAGGCTCCCAATAAGGCGGAGGCTTGGCCTCCCCCTCCTTATAAGCAGCTCGGTAACATGAGAAAGGTTTAACCCCTTAGGGCGTGGACCCGAGTCTATAACAAGTTGGCTCCGGCCGGCCGGTGAGCCGGGAGCACCCGGGCCCCCCACCCACTCCCTCGCCTCCGCCACCCGGGCCACACCCTCCCCCCGCCCCCCACCCGGCCGCCGCCGCCCGGGCCGTGCGTGCCGCCGCCCGCGCCCCGGCCCCGCGTCGCTGCCTATCTCTTATCCTATACCGGCTGCAGCCGGTCTCCGCCGGCCTCGGGGGCGCGCCGCCGCCGACCATGTGCTGCGAGCGCCGAGCGCCGCCAAGGAGGGGGCCGGCCTGGCGCGCGCGCGCCGGCCCACGTGGACCGGGGCCGCGCCGGGCGCGCGCCCCGCCCGCCTGCCGCCCGGGCTGGGGGTCACCGAAGGTAACCGCGTCGCCGTCCCGAGCTGGCCGCCCCCGCCAACGCTGCTGGGGTCCTTGGCATGACGCCCTCATCCCCCAGCCTGGGTGCGCCTGGCCCGACCGAACCGCGGCACTTTGCTGCAATGCAAGTGGGAGCGCGGGCGTGCAGGGCTGTTGGGGTGCGCCTGCACCCTCTCTCAGCGTGCCCGCCACGCGGCCCCGCCCGCGCCCTGAGCATTTGGGGTGTTAACGGGGAGGGGGGGACGCGCGCGCCGGGGCTGGTCCCGCGCAGCGCTCGCGGCTGCGGCAGCTCCGCGCCCGCTCCGGGCAGAACAGGTTCCTTCCAGTTTGGGTGTGAGCTGCGCGCGCTGCGCCCGAGTTCCTGCTCCAGCGCCCACTTCCCCTAATTTCGTCAACTCGCGCACCCCCACAGTTCCCCTTCCGGGGGTGGGAGGGAGTGCCGCAGTGGGCCCCAGGGAGTCCGCGGCCGGGCTGTTACGGGTGCATTGCTTTCCCCCTCTTTGGTGCAGCAGCCACAGCATCCGCGTTGCGCGAAAGGGATGTGAGCAGCCCGGCTGAGTCAGCATCTCCGGCCCAGGGCGCGCGCGCACCCTCTGCCAGGCGGGAGCCGATGTCCGCACAGGTGCATGACTGCCCGACCCGCGGGAGCCCCCAGCAGGGACCCGGAGGTTTAGAGAGTATGTTCCCCTCATTTCAAAATCCCCGATCCCAAGGTCACTGTGAACTAAGCTGATGATGCAGGAGAAACCTCAGTTACGAGTTCTCGATGGGGACAAAGCAAGTGTCGGAAGATCTTGGGCATTCAGAGCCCGAGGGGGCGCAAACTTGGCTTCTTGGTGCCCACCTCAGAAACTCGGCAAATTTGGCAACGGCTGCGGAGCAAAGACCGTGTGCTCCGCATTCCCCTGCGGACTTTGGCACCCGCTGCTCGGTTGGTTGGGATTCAGAAGATGTGTTTCTGATATCCAACTCAAGAGAGCCTAGTTTCGGAGTGTGCACGGAGGGTCGCCACGGGGAGGAGCCGACGATCTGAATTTTAGTATGAATCCTTGCTCGCTGATTTCCCTTACGATTTTGGGAGCCAGTCTACTGGATTAGCTGTCACCCTTTTCTGTTGACAAGATCTGCTGTGGGTTGAGTCGGAAGCAGATGCGTTGGGGCCACTAGTGTTCAGCGAGGGTGCTTGCTGAGTAGGAGTGATTTAACTTTGCAGATCATTAATTTCCAAATCTGTGAAATGGGATAAAGGTGTATTCCTAGAGCTAAACGGTTTAATTTACAGTGCCTGTAAAGTATGGATCACAGTGATTTGCATACCGTTAAGTCCTTAGCAATTACTGTTAATCGTTTTTGGTTAGGGTTTATCCAAGCCAATTGCTGACTCCAAAATACACCCTGTGGGAATTCCTTTTTGAGTTGTTCCTTAATGAATCCACATGTATTTGCAAATGGATTTTAATCACTAAAATAAAAAGTGTTAAAGTTTATCTTTTATATGTAGGGTCCTACGCTTTAATACTTAGGACCTGCCCCTGTACCTGATTAAGAAATGTCATGCTTGTTTTTAAAAAAATTTTTCATACATGTTTTGTTTGAGATAGGGTCTCACTTTGTTGTCCATGGTGATCTGGAAACTCAGGATTCAAGTCATGGTTCAGACTCAGCCTCCCCAGGAGCTGTGACTGCAGGCAGGCTATATATATCCCATCTGGCTGGAAAGGTCATGTTTAATATGACACAGCCCAGCCCAGTGTCATGGTACACACCTGTAATCCCAGCCACTCAGGAGGCTAAAGCAGGAAGGTTACAAGTTTGAGGTCAGCCTGGACAGCTTAGTAAGACCCTGTTTCCAAATTAAAAATAAAGAGCTGGGGTTGTAGCTCATGGTAAAGCACCCCTGGCTTCAGGCCCCAGTGCTGGAAAAGAAATTCAGACACATCATGTGCTGTATTGTCTTATGAAATCAGGGCTGTGGCCCATCATTTATAACTGAGAAACTATCCAAGTCACTTAAAATCTCAGAGCTTTAGGGTCTAGACCTCAATAATTCATGTCCTATCATAGGTCACGGCCACTTCGGGGCTCAGCAGCCCAAAGCAAAAAGAGAGAATGGGTTAAAGAAAAATAAAAATCAAAAACATAGATAAAGCCTAGAACTCAAATGATTAGAAAAATCCCAAGAGAATATTTTGACCAAGTAAAATCTGGTTATTTGGGGTGGGGGGGCAACGATAATGTTATTAGTAATATAATAGCAATTTGAATAATTATTATTACTACTAATGTATTACTCTCTTATTCATATTAATTTTAATTAACATTTTATGTTTGCTTGTTCCCCAACTCTGAGTTCAGCGCCATCCCTGTGATTTTTTTAACCCCACCATCAACCTTCTGCACTTGAGACTTATTCCCTCCATTTTACAGATGAGAAGGATGAGGCACAGAGCGTTGGAGGGATTCGGCCAAGGTTACACCACATTCACAGATGTGCACCGGCTCTTTTTGCAACCAGGGTTCATCCAAAGTTGACATTGACGTTGGCCATGTGCACTTGGACGATGGAAAGGTGGCTGGACTCAGCCCAGCCTCGCTAGCTAGCCACAGACTCATGACGTGCCCACCCTGGTTAGGGACTGGCTTCACCTCGTTCCCTTAGTCCTAGTGAGACCAAGCTGAAAACCTTGCCTTCTATTTTGCTTGTCCAGGAAAAGTACTGCATTACCATGCTAATCAACCCCCCCAAACAACACTAACTCTGTTTAGTTCTAAATAAGAACAAAAGAACCTTTGGAGTCTGGAGTACTGAACCAGAGAAATCAGGAAATTCAGGGTTCAGCTCTCCTCTGGGCCTTTGGGTAGGTCTGTCAGAGTCCAAGAGGCAGGCAGAGCCCCTCTGGCCAGCCCTTCCTTGACAGTGGACAGGACTGCCATGATTCCCTTAAAAAGTCCCTCAGCATCTTCTTGGGAACACACTGGCTCCTCAGAGCTGTCCAGGGCTCTCTCTTCTGTAGCCCTCTTGCTTAGGGTCATTTGCATGAGAACAGATTCCTTTGTGCACAGTTGGCCTGCCTGTTGTCTGTCCATGTTCAGAGTCCCTCAAGTCTTCGGGTTGGGTTGCTAGGCAGATATGACCCTGGCTTGCAAATAAGCTCACTGCATTTACCAGCCTGTGAGAACTTCAACTTGGGTAAGTAGATTGAAAAGAATCTCATCTGGAACTGGGGTGGGGGGTGGTCCCCCAAGCCTGCTTTTGCCTGCTGGGTCTTCAGAGCAGCTACAGAAGAGGGGGACATGAGGGGACTTTGAGGGGAAGCCTCAGTTGCTCGCCTCTCTGGTGGCCTTCTTCCCATCTATTCCACCCACCTGTCTTCCCACCTCAGGGCCTGTGCTGAGCAGCTTGTATTCCCGTGAAGCAGGTTCTTGCTTTAAGACTTTACTGTCTGCCTCTCCAGTTGGCAGAGAACCCCATGAACTTAGGAACCTTCCTGATGAACTGAGGGTCTGAGTGGATATGCTGAGTTTATGGTGTGGGTCCCCCTCCCCCACTGATCGTTTGTTTGGGACCAGGATTGAATTGAATCCCCAGCCCTCTTTATTTTTTATTTTGAGACGGGGTTTCACTAAGGTGCTTAGGGCCTCCCTAAGTTGCAGAGGCTGACCTGGAACTTGTGGTCCTCCTGCCTCAGCCTCCTGAGCCGCTGAGGGGATTATAGGCGTGTGCCTCCACGCCCAGCCTGTTTGATAGTTTTTAGGAGGGCAACTCCCTAAAGCTGGAAAGGAGAGCCCTGGGGAACGTGAGGATTTAGCTGCTCACGCCCACTGTGTTTGCTGGGCTCGCTGAGTGACCATGTGAAAGGGGCCTGGTGTTATGTGTGGCTCCCTGGGTGGGGGTTCCTGGACCAGTGGAGTCCGGAGCAGGCAGGGAGGACTGGGGAGGAGAGGCCAGGTGGAGGTGAGCCAGGAGGGTGCAGAGCATGCAAGGCAGGTGGGGTGGGCAAGGGCATGCGTACTGGGGACAGCAAGGGCACCCACAGCCGTGGGGGCCTGTCGCACTCAGCATTCTTTCACACCCAGTCACCAACCGCAGCAGTGTCAGTGGCTTGTCATTGGGTATGTCCCAAACTCTGGAGTAACTTTTGATTTCAACACCAAATGTCATCCCTGGACTTCTCCGTCTTCCCTGTTTACTGCTCCTGTGGTTTTGTCATACTCTGAATGCTTAAAAGGGAAGATAATACTACAAAAGAGAGAGAACAGCGTCTGGAGGATGGCTTCCAGAAAATACCTCAAGCTGTGTAAAAACGTCCTAAAAATCTCAGCTTCTGCTGGATGCAGTGGTACACACCTGTAATCCCAGCAACTCGGGAGGCTGAGGCAGGAGGATGGCAAGTTCAAGGCCAGCCTCAGCCACTTAGTGGAAACCTTTCTTCAAAATTAAAAAGAGAAGAATTGGGGATGTAGCTCAGTATTAGGTAGAGCATCCCTGGGTTCAATCCCAAATACCAAAAAAAAAAAAAACAGCACACATGCAAAACCCAGGTTCTCAGAACCAAGTCGTATGTATAGGAATAAGTCCATATCCTATGAAGCTTGATGCTACAGTTGTGTGTCAGGAAATTAGTAAAGAAGTGCTTGTGTGGCACCTCTGCTTTGTCCCTCAAGTTCCAGGAAATAGACACACTCTCTGCTCTGCTCTTACCTAAAGGAGGATACCCGCTTCTCCGGTCAGGTGTAAACACTGCTTGGTTCCTTGGAACAGTAAGTGTTGAGCTTCCATCCTAAGCCTTTAGGACCAGGGTGACCATTTATTTCCAGGTGACTAAGGGATGATGCCCCAAATCCAACAGCCCTGGAGGATGGTGTTGTGAACAGGAGGCCAGGAGGGGCCCTGCCGTGCTGTGGTTGGTGGAGGGCTCCAGTCCCCTTAGTGAGCTTGGCAGGGGTCCGCCTTCCTTCCTTCCTTCCCATGCTCCTCCCTTTTGGTCCTTCCAAGCCGGGTTGACCCACAGCCTGCTGTAGGCACTGGTGAATACCTTTGTCTCCCAGGCCATGAAACAGCACCCCAGAGAAGGTGGTCCCCTCTCTTCAAGTGCTTATTATTGTCTAGTTCAGATAACAGGACTCGGGTGTGGTGGTTGCCTAAGGTAGCCTTTCACCAAGTGCTGTTTTACAGGTGTGAATTACAAGTGAGCCTCTCAGAGGAGGAATTTACACAGGTCCTCACAGGTTAAAGAAATGATGAACTGCAGCTGGATTTTCAGGGCGGGGCAGATCAGGCTGGGCCTTCATTGTTCCTGTCCCACGCACTCATTCAGCAAATATTGATTGAACACCCTCTGGGCACGGGCCGGGAGTTAGGCGGTGCATAAAACCTCATCCCTGCCCTGAGCTTACATCCTGAGAGTTGAGGATCCTGTTTGAACACCCAGCCAAGGATGGCTAAGTGGTGCTTTTTGGATGTTTCTCACGCAGAAATGTAATTCCCACTTAATGAGCATCAGCCAAAGGGAGCTTCACATCCCAACCATCCTACTTCTTGACCTCATATCGTCCAAAACCAGATTTTCGGGAAGGCAGTGTACACCGAACAATGCCAGTTGTCAGCAGAGGGACCTAGCTCAGGGTCAGCCACGATGGTACAGCCGGCTGTGGGATTGTGTAATAAGGAACCATAGTTTGGAACTTTGAAAATACAAACCAGAATGACTCTTCACTTTCCCCTTGGTGTGGCTGGTGGCTGTGGTGTGCGTAGCTTCCACCTTCTCCGGGTTCAGAAGGCCACGGCCGATGTGCGACAGGCTGCTCTGGGCACGGAACCTGGATGTCACCATCGACACTCAGAAGAGTTTTGTTTCATATTACTTGTCAGGACCACTTGGGGCTTGCCCAGCACTTTCCGAAGTGTTGTCATGTTTTTTAATCCTCAAAACAGCGGAGGGAGAGAATAACAATAGCTCACAGGTCTGAGCCCTTCCTGAGAATTCATGTTAGAGTATTCCGTTCTAACTTGGAAGTTTCCTATGACGGTCTTTCAGGTAAGTGAGGAAATGGAGACACAGATCCTGTGACCTATTCAGTGTCACACAGCTAGAAAATGACTGCGGGACCCACATTCTTCTGGACACAGACCCAGCACATCCCCAAAATCAAATCCCCGAAAGGCAAATTTGGCCAAGTAACTTTTCACTGAATTGGGTGGCTCCCCCCGCCCCCCGCAGTTTTGGTCCTGACTGTACTTCTGACCCTACGTCAGCCTCAGATGTTCTTAGATAAGACTTACAGGAACAGGTAGGTCTTGGTGTGCCCAGGATGCCATTATGCAAGCCCACAGACTGGGCGGCTTACGCTACAGTAGTTTATTCCTCGCAGTTCTGGAGGCTGGAAGGCTGAGATCAAGGTGCCAGCCGACTTGGTGGTGAGGAGGGCTGGCTTCTGGCTCTCAGATGGCCACCTGGCTGTGTCCTTACCTGGTAGAACAAGTTCTGTGTGTGTCCATAAATGCAGTCATGGGAGCCTTGTTCCCATTTTGCCTCACCCTAATGATCTCCCAAAAACTCATCTCCAGATACCATGGAGTAGGAAATTAGAGCTTCAACAGACACATTTTGCCTCACCCTAATGATATCCCAAAAACTCAACTCCAGATACCATGGAGTAGGGAATTAGGGCTCCAACACACACCTGTTCTGTAGCAGAATCTAACACATTTCATCAAAGAGGTGGAAAGGATTGGATCTGGAGCAAAGATAAAATCCACAAAAATAGACATGAAAGCACTTAAGAAAGTTACCCTGAGTGCTGGGGCACTCCTATAAAGCCCGGTGACTCTGGAGGCTGAGGCAGGAGAATCACAAGTTCAAGGCCAGCCTTGGCAGTTTTAACGAGAGACTGTCTCAAAAAATAAAAAGTGCTGGGGGGTGTAGCTCAGGGGTGGTGCATCTCTGGATTTAATCCCCAGTATGCGGCGGGGATGGGCAAAGGAAAAAAAAAAAACTTGATACAGAACTACTGTATGACAAGGAGAAAAATAAGATGTTTGAGGTCTACAAAAAAAAAAAAAAAAAAAGTTGAATCTAAATCTGGTATCACTCCTAGATCTACAAACCAGCTTACAGAGGAAATGGGACCAGGAACCAGGAAACTTTTTTTTTTTTAAGGTACTAGGGCTTGAACCCAGGGGTGCTTAACCACTGAGCCACATCCCAGACCTTTGTTTTTTATTTTGAGTCAGGGCCTTGCAAAATTGCTTAGGGCTTTGCTGAATTGCTGATGGTGGCTTCAAACTTGTGATCCTGGGGACCAGGAAAAATTTTAAATGGTACTGTGGGGGGAGGATGCGGTTGACTAAATATAAAATGTGTAAGATTTGTTGGGCATGGTGGTGCACACCTGTAATCCCAGCAACTCAGGAGGCTGAGGCAGGAGGACCGAGAGTTCAAACCAGCTTCCACAACTTAGCAAGGCCGTAAGCAACTTAGTGAGACCCTGTCTCAAAATAAAAAAATGAAAACTGCTCAGTGGTAGAGTGAATCGGGTTCAATCCCTAGTACCAATAAATAAATAAGAGGGCTGGGGAGGTAGCTCAGGGGTGTGGCACCCCTGGGTTCAATCCTCAGTGTCAGAAAAAAAAAATATGGATGAAATTACTTGACATTTGGGGTTTCCTTTAATATAATGCAGTATTTGTGGAGGGTAAGACCAAGGAATGTGGAAGGGGAGATGTCTCCATCAGAATAGCCACGTGTTTATAGTTGTTGAATTTAAATGTTGGGTAGGTATGTGTGAATTCCTCAACTTTGGTATGTTTGACTAAAGCCATAATAAAATTTTTGAAAAATACTAAAATGCAGCTCTATAAAAAAGTCCTTAAAAATTGACCAACAGGGGCTGGGGTTGTGACTCAGTGGCAGAGTGCTCGTTTAGCATGTGCGAGGCACTGGGTTCGAGCCTCATCACCACGTAAAAATAAGTAAAATAAAGGAATTGTGTCCCTCTACAACTGAAAAAAAAAGTTGGCCAATAAGCCCTGGGAGTGGATTTCAGGTAGTTTGAGCCCTTTCCCCTTGGCCACACCCTTCAGGATTTTTCTTAAGTGGAGAGAGGTCTCCACTTAAGAAAACAGTGGTATTCAGAGGTGATTGGCCTTCTCTGTTTCTGAGTGGTCCTCGCTCCAGGACCAGGTATAACTTCTGCAGGAGTCCAGGGTTTTGGGATGCATGGCAGGGGGTCACCTTGGCTCTCACAGATCGGCTTCTGGGATGTTCTCAATAGGTGGTCCCCGTGTCAAACTCAGCTGAATGTCCTGTGCCCGCTGTGGATGCGTTTCCTGGCAGAAGACATATTCCCGACAGCAGGGTCTGGCTGGAGGGCTGCAAGCTTAAAGAAAGAAGGAAGCTTTTTTAACGATCAGCGATCAGCCTTGCCGCGGGCGCTGGGGTGTTCTAGCAGAGGTGTTCTTTGCAACCAGGCGTGGAGGTGCCCGCCTGGAGGAAGATTCCCAAGTTCAAGGCTGACCTGGGCAGTTTAGCACGACCCTGTGAAGTAACAAACAAGTAAACAAAGGGCTGGGGATGTAGCTCAGTGGTAGAGTGCCCCTGGGTTCAATCCCCAGTACTGGGCGGAAAAAATGTTCTTTGCCTCCTTGAGCCAGCCCCGTACTGCTCAGATCCCTGGGCAAAGAAGGGGCACAGGATGTTTGTTTCACGGAGATGTTAAGCAATCCCGCGTCCTCGCGGTGGTGGTGATTGGGCCTTCCCTCCCACCTGGGCCTGGACCAGGGCGAAGCTGAGTTGAAGGAAGCCCTGCTCGCTGGGGTGCCCGGGAAGGAGTGCCCTGGGCGCTTCTGCTTGCTTCACCCGGGCGCGTCTGTCTCCTGGGCCACGTAAGGGACTCCCAGCTCCTTAGCTTCTTCTGTACCTGCTGCCCTGCCATTGATCTGTGTGCCCTCGGTAGACTGCCTGAGAGGGGGCTTCTGCTGCAATGCAGGTCAGATCTCGCCACCCTTGTGTCATTGTGCCAAGCCTCCTGTGGCTTCACCACTCAGCCGAGGCCTCCTGCTGGCTCTCTGGCAGGTACTCTTCTGCCCTCTGTGGCCGCTGCATTAGCTTTTTTCCCTTCTTTGGGGGCCTGGGAATTGAACCCAGGGCCTCATACTTTCCAGACAAGCACTCTTCCACCGAGCCACATCCCGGGCCCTCGACATTAGCTTCTTAGCTTCTGCTCACCTGCACTGGACCTTGGCCTGCCTGCTGTTCCTCCCCGCACATGGCCTATTTCCTTATCTCCAGCAGATCCCGAGACAAAATGCACTTCTTGCCGGGTGTCACCGCCACCCTCTCTAACTTGGCACCCGTCCGTCCCTGCGCTCCCGAATCCCCTCCTGCTTCGTTTTCTCTGCACGACTCACATTTTCCAGATTTCATTCCCCCCTCCCTCCTACAAGAAAAGGAGGTGGCGTGAGGGCAGGGATTTCTGTTCCGTTCATGGCTGTGCGCGCAGTGTCTGGGTGAAGACCCGTCACCCACCTGTGTCAGCACACATTGGGGCGACCGATGACAGGTCGTATGGGGGAATCATTTCAGGTCACATGAGCAGCTTCCTGGCGCCCCAATGTGACTCCTGCCCGGCTCCCCGTAGCACACGGACCATGTGATTTGGCAGGTAAAACAACAGGAGTCTGCAACCAGAGACTCCCTCTCCTCTGCTCCCTTGTCTTTTTTGGCCTCAGCTCATCCAAAGCTTTTGTTTCTGGAAAACCAACAAAGCCCTCAGCCAGATAGGTCTGCCGGCTCCGTGTTGTTGCAGCTGTTTTCAAGGTTCTCCAGGAGGCTGCTTGGCCGCAGGGAGGCCTGCAGGGAGCCGGGTCAGGTGATGGAGTGGACGGCTCAGGAAGCCAAGGACTCTCCAGCTCTGGGTTACTCAGACACTGCTCAGCACATCTTCAGGTGGCCTTATCCGGTCCCTTTTGGCCGACAGCCTGCCTGTGGGTCATTTTTCTGCTCATTAGTGCCTTTACCCATTAGCAAGCCCAGGAACTGAAAGGAGATTAGCCTTCCCATGCCTAGAAGCCCTGCTTTAAAATAGAACTCAGGGACTGAGGCTGTAGCTCCGTGATAGTGCACCTGTGTAGCAGGTGAGGCCCAGGTTCCAGCCCCAGAATTGCAAAAAATGAAAACAAGATGGAGGTTGAATCATTGGTAAAGCTAATTGGCAACTCGAGTTTGCTATCCTTCTGCCTGGGGAGCTTGATGATGTGGGGGGTTGTTGATACTTGGATTCAGCAAGGATCCGTTACAGTCATCTATGCCCTGATGGGACAGATGGACTTTGGTTGTGGGATGCGTTGAGTGGAAGAAAGGGTGAACATTTAATTTGCCAAAGACACAAATGCTTATAATCCCAGTGACTAGGGAGGCTGAGGCAGGAGGATTGCAAGTTTGAGGCCAGCCTCAGGAATTTAGTGAGACCCTTGCCCTTGTTTCAGAATTAAAGGGGCGGGGATCAAGCTCAGTGGTAAAGCACCCTTGGGTTCAATCCCCCTGTACCTCCCTCCAGAAAAACAAAGACCCTCCCCTCCCCACCCCTTCTTCCCTGTCCTTCCCAAGAACGATAAGGAGAGTTGGGAAAGGAACATCGAATAAAGTCCAAGGCAACAAATGGGACCAGTTTAGCGCAACTAAGTGCAAAGTTTCTGCTTGACTCTTAACCAAAGTCCACGGCCTGCAGTCCACTGAATAGCTGGTTTGCCTTTTCCCTTGAGTTAAATAAATAAATAAACTGGGAAGGGATTAAGTGTCTCCCCGGAGGTATGGGTGTGAGGGATAAATGCGATGCTGTACTGGCTAAATCAGCTTATTTCCGTTCTATGAAAATTTTAAGTACTATGTTAACAGTTCTCTTTGAAAATCCTCAAAGGAATGTTTTATCAGGGAACACTAAAGAAAAACAATCTATGCTCCCACCTTAATTTTAACCTCTTTCTTAAGTGAATTTTTTTTTACCTCCTGAATTCTTGTAAGTTGGGTCATTCCGAAATGGATTATTGACGAGAAATGAGGCCACTCTAGGGCTCCAAACTAAGCAGCTTTAAGAAGAAAAGCCGCCTTGGACTGTGGCTCATGGTCAGAAGCCAGAAGAATGAGGCTGGGAATTACCCAGCAGGTGAACAAGTATTTGTTGAGCACCCTCCTTGTTCAAGAGTCTTCTAGAGAGGGAGAAGTCTTTGGGGCCTGAAGGTCAAGAAATACTGGTTAAATCTAATTGCACTTGAAATAACTTGCCTTTTGGAGAGTAGAAGAATTTCACTTCTGAGCAGTTGATTCACTGACCTCCAGATGACACAACTGTTTACTTGGGTTTCCTTTTGTTCTTGATTAAGGACAGTAGTGCCGGGTAGGCAGTGGTGCATGCCTCTAATTAATCCCAGTGATTCTCAGGAGGCTGAGGCAGGAGGATTGCAAGATTGAGGCCAGCCTCAGTGACTTTGCCAGATCCTCAGCAATCTGGTGAGACCTTGCCTCAAAATGAAAAATAGAAAGGATTGGGGATGTGGCTTAAGGGTAAAGTGCTCTTGGACTCAATCCTAGTGTACATGTTGTCTGTGTATATGTGCATGTATGTATAGATATGTGTGTGTGTGTGTGTGTGTGTGTGTGTGTATGTGTATAGATGGAAGTGTGTGCCCATTCTTTTGGTTTTTATCTAAGTCTTCCAGCCATCTTCATCCACTGGGGTTGACTGTTAGGTTAGCTGGAAGGGATACACAATTGGAAAGAGCGTGTATGAGAAGCCCAGCCCTAGTAGAATCCTTATATATTACAAATGGGTTCCTGGTTCCTTCCATAGGTTGAGTGTTCAACTGAGGTTTTTATTTGATCCACAACTTCAGCTCTGACCTTGTAAATTTAGCACTTGTAAGTGAGCTAGGGATGACGTTGTTTGCTTCTTGGCCCTTTTTGCGGCCTTCAGCTTTTGAGAGTCTACCCTTCAATTCCTGCCTTTCAAAACCCAGTCTGCTGTGTTGTGTTTATGTTTGGTCACTGACACTGAGTCATCTCCAGTTAGGCTTAGCCATTTCCTTTTCTTCTAGGACCAGAGTAGCACCTTGCTACTCCAAGAGTGGTCCAAGGACTAGCAGTGTAGGCCCCACCTGGAGGCTTATTAGAAATGCAGATCCTAGGCCCCAGACTTACCTACCGAGTCTGCCTTTTTTTTTTTCTTTCTTTTTGGTGGTACTGGGAATTGAATTTAGGGTCTTGTGCATGTGAGGCAGATGCTACTGGGTCTCACTAAGTTGCCCAGGCTTGGACTTGTGATCCTTCTGCCTTGACCTGCTAAGGTGTGAAGGTTTGAATGTGCATTCGAATGAACATAAAATCCAAAGCTAATTCATACGTGCATCTGCATGGAGCCTCTCACATGCTAGGCATGATGCTCTCCCACTGAGCTATAACCCCAGCCCTAAATTTTCCTACCAAACATTTCATGGCTACAGTGTGCTTAAAAAGTAGTCGATATGCTGGCAGACTGCAGGTGATCGCAGTAGAAAAATAGGGTAAACAGCAGGGGATTGATAAGCAGCAAAAACTGCCTCACCAAGAAACAGATATCCTCTGTTTGAAACCCAAGTAATGGAGCGACAAGGAACACAGCCTCCCTCTAGTCCGCCATCTTGGATCGGGCCTTGACTACAATGTAAAGGGATATATTTCCACTAAAATTTTTTTGAAAAAAATTTCTGACATTTCATTATGAAAAGTACAAACATAGTGAATGGAAAGCATTCTACAATGAATAGCCATATGCCTTCCATCTAGATTCTATGACTGTGTTTTAACCCGCCCCCCAATTAATTTCTATTAAGGTTTCATATGGAAATGTTAGGTAATAGCAAGGCTGTTACAGAGAATTCTGTCTTAGTAATAAGGGTCTCATTCTTTAAGAATTCACAGTGAGTTTGAGGTCACATTTTATTTGGGAATTTCTTGTGAATCAAGGGAAATGTAGAGGTTGAGGAGCCCTGGGATTTGTTAGAGCTGGGGACTGGTTCTCTTTGCACCCAGAATACGGGGCCTCAGTCTCCCCCTGTGTGGGGTATGTGGGTTGAAAGAGATGACCCCTGGTGTCACTGCCAATCCTGTAACTATAAGTCCAGTGCACATATTAGTATCATTATTTTTCAGGTGGAAGAAATTGATGAGCCAGTTAAATATTCAAATAAGAAGGAAAACATCTGTTGGCGTGGAAAAATGATTATTTCCTAAGCTACTGAGTACAACACAGCTGTACTGGTGGTTTTGATTCTGTTTTCTTGTCAATTTTTGTTCTTTCAGGAAACTTTACAGAAACCTCAACCATCTGGAACTCAGAAGCTCATTCGGGGCTGACTGCAGCTTCTAGAACATCCAGGTGTTCTGCAGATGCGAGAATTTGTCCTGTTTGTCACCAGATGGAGTCCCGAACAGATGCAGGGCTCGTGCTGTAGTCCCGACATCCCTGGATTCCGAGGGGTCACTTGCAGAGTGGCCAGAGAGCCCTCATTGACACCGACACATCCAGTCAGCTTCGTTAAGCTGCCGTGGGAAACATCTCCTCTAGTGAGTCAAGCCAAGTGAGGGGCTGCCAGTTTCCTGACTCCCTTGAATTAGGATTCCAGATGGGGGCCTAAGTTCTAGGCCCACCACCACCACCACTGACTGCTACCAGTATGTTCTCGCAAACTCTACTCCTGAGGGACCTGCCAAATTAAAAGTGAGCAGAGGGGAAGCACCTGGAAAAGTCTCTCCTGGTGGCCTCCCGTCGTTATAGACAACAGGAATCTTCCTCTTGTCACCATGGGCTGGCTTTTTCTAAAGGTTTTGTTGGTGGGAGCGAGTTTCTCTGGACTTCTTTATCCCCTCATGGATTTTTGCCTCCGTGGGAAAACAACAGGCCAGAAACCAAATATTGTGATCATTTTGGCTGATGACATGGGGTGGGGTGACCTAGGAGCAAACTGGGCAGAAACAATGGACACTGCCAACCTTGATAAGATGGCTTCAGAAGGAATGAGGTGAGTGTTCGGGATGCCAAGCCGGTATCTCTTTGGATGTCTCACCCCAGTTCTTGTAGGGAAGAGACAGTGTAAGGCACTTAAAAGAGCAATTGAAGGATCTGTGTTGCTTTCATTAATTTGTTGATTTATTTGGGTGAAGCCAGTACAGCATCATGAAGAAACCCATCCACCCACCCACCCATCCATCCATCCATCCACCCACCCATCCACCCACCCACCCACCCACCCATCCACCCATCCACCCATCCACCCACCCACCCATCCATCCATCTACCCATCCATCCATCCATCTACCCATTCATCCATCCATCCATCCACCCATCCACCCATCCACCCACCCACCCACCCATCCATCCATCCACCCCCCCATCCATCCACCCCCCCATCCATCCACCCATCCATCCATCTACCCATCCATCCACCCATCCATCCATCCATCTACCCATCCACCCACCCACCCATCCACCCATCCATCCATCCACCCATCCACCCACCCACCCATCCACCCACCCACCCACCCATCCATCCATCTACCCATCCACCTATCCACCCATTCATCCATTCATCCATCCATCCTCCTATCTATCCATCCATCCATCCATCCATCTTCCTATCTATCCATCCATCCATCCATCCTCCTATCTACCCATCCATCCATCCATCTTCCTATCTATCCATCCATCCATCCATCCTCCTATCTACCCATCCATCCATCTACCCATCCATCTACCCATCCACCCATCTGCCCATTCATCCATCCATCACCTTTCTATCCATCCATCTATCCATCCATCCATCCTCCTATCTACCCATCCATCCATCACCTTTCTATCCATCCGTCCATCCATCCATCCTATCTACCCATCCATCCATTACCTTTCTATCCATCCATCCATCCATCCATCCATCCATCCATTTATCCAATAACATTGTCTGTGTGCATGTTACGAGCTATAGAGGTGAACAAGATAAAAATTCTTGCTGTTTACTCACTCTCTGGCAGATGAGACAGGTTAAAAGGAAGGTAAGAATTACAATTGAAGCTGGTCATGGTGGTGTGTACCTGTAATCCTAGTGGCTTGGGAGGCTGAGGCAGGAGGATCTTGAGTCCAAAGCCACAGCAATTTAGTCAGGCCCTAAGCAATTTAGTGAGACCCTGTCTCAAAATAAAACATCAAAAGGACTGGGGATGTAGCTCAGTGTTTAAGTTAAATCCTGGTACTGGGGGCGGGGGGATTCAGTTGACTCAATTGAGTCTTACATGAATCTGCATCTGGAGTTTTTGGATCCCAGAGGTCAGGATGTGGAACCCAGCCAGGGGATACAAGGGAGAAGCTGACCTTTGAAGAGCAACTGAGAGCCAGTGGGGCACACATGTTTGTAAGTAGACAGGACTAACACCTAAGGCATGCTTAATTCTAAGGGACTGCAGAAGGGGAGAGTGCTAAAGTGGTGAGCCAGTATTTAAAAACAGCCATTGCAGATTTTTGGTCAAACACCTGGCTTCTTTTCCCTCCCAGATGGAGATCAAGTGTCAGAGCTTTTTGACCTCTGTATTTTTTTTTTTTTCCTGGGCAGATGTTGATCTGATTGGCCAGCTCGGTTCCTGTCTGCACTGGGTTAAACTCCCACGTTGGCTGAGTGGTCCACCTTCCACTCAGTATGACACGTGGGACATCTCCACAGGGCTTCAATCTCTTGTGTCCCTGAGCTCAGCACTTTCCCCCAGAAATAGGGACAATCACATCTTCTTTCATACCTTGCAGCCTCCTCCTCACCTCAGTCAAGAGGAACTTTCTAGAATCACTCCTCTATTTCCAATCCTTCACAGGCATTTTGTGTCTCTAAGGATAATATCCAGACTGTACAGTGTCTCACAAACTGGTGTTCATTTCCATCCTTCCATCTTCCCCATCTTCGGCTCTTGCCTCCCTTGGCCCGGCCCCACTTCACCCGTCTGTGGTGGGTTCTTCCTGGTGCACTGTCCACATCCTCTGCTTTAGGAGTTACTGCTTACTGCTTAGGTCTCTGTTCCTTCAGGAAAGATATTCTGGATGCCTAAGGGTGTCCCACCCTTACCTGCTTGACATGGTGATTGTTTGTGCCTCTGACCACCTGTGTTGGGTTGAATAGCATCCATCCCCACCAAGCGTGGCCACCCAGAACCTCAGAATGTGATCTCATTTGGAAACAGGGTCTTTGTGAATATAATTAGTTACGAATCTTAATGATTTAATGAGTCTAGGGTGGGACCTAAATCCATGATGAGGGCCCTTATGAGAAGAAGAGAGGAAACACAGAGAAGAAGATATTGGGAAGGTGGAGATGGAGCTTGCAGGGATAGGTGAATCTACACTAAGGGCTGCCGGCAACACAGGAAACCAGGAGCAGCTTAGAGTCCAGTCTCCGTCAGTTCCTCCAGAGGGATCCAACCCTGCTGATGTCTTGATTTCAGACTTCTGGCCTCTTGAACTGGGTTATAAACCACCCAGTGTCATATGTTATGGCATATGTCATATGTTCAGGCTCCTCCCTTCGAGCTCTGGACTTGAGGAGGAAAAGTATTTTGTCAGTTCTCCCCTTATAGTCCTAGCAAGAGCCCAGGGCCTCCCCACATATTAAGCAGTTCATGAATACATGATCATCAGTAAATGAGCTGAAATGTCAAATTTTGCAAGTAGTAAGATTTTTTCTGGAGAGAGAGTTAACCCAGATGATCACATTTGCCAGTCTCGGGGACCTGGGTTGCCAGATGCTTAAGGACTTCCGCTTTCAGTTTCCAGCAGGTTTGTGGGGAGATAACCAGGCCCGTTATTTAAGTTGAGATTTAGGAGACTGGACATTTTCCTCCCGGGCTGCCCCGCCAGCATACTCATCCTGAGCAAAAAGGGTGTCTAAGAGTCGGGCCCGTTTTGGGGGACTTTCCTATTTTCTTGCCTTTATGAATGTATTCTGGGCCTGTGACGGTGGCCGGGTGTGCTGCCCTTGGGCCTGAGGTCAAGGCTTCTTCACTCTGTGCGTTGCTAACAGGAAAGATGAACTTCCTGCGAGGCCACAGAGTGATTCGTCACTGGCTTCTCCACTGACCGCTCGCTCACTGCCAGTGGAGAATCATGAACTCGTGTTGCTAAGTAGGGCTGAGGTGTGACTTGAGAAAGTGTCTTTCCTGGTCATTTTGGTTTATTTCTAGTTTTTAATTTGGATTAGTGTCTTCTTTGATTGACTATTCCTTTAGTGTAGTTCCTCCCTTGACTGGTTTTTACTTTTTTTTTTTTTTTTTTTTTCATTTCATCTTCATGGAATATTTTCTTAAGAATGTTCTGAAGCGCAGGCTTTCTGGTTGTGAATTCTTTTCATTTTTTTTATCACAGAAGGTTTTTATTTCATATTCAAATCTGATGCATAATTTTGCTGGATATAGGATTCTTGGTTGGCATACATTTTCTTTTTTTCTTTTTTTTCTGGGGGGGGGCCAGGGAATGCACTCAGGGGCACTCAACCACTGAGCCACATGCTCAGTCCTGTTTTGTATTTTATTTAGGGACAGGGTCTCACTGAATTGCTTAGTGCCTTGCTAAGTTGCTGAGGCTGGCTTTGAACTTGAGATCCTCCTGCCTCAGCCTATAATCGCTGAGATTATAGGCATGCACCACCACGCCCGGCCAGCATCCATTTTCTTTAAGAGCTTGGTATATGTTATTCCAGGACCTCCTAACTTTGAGGGTCTGGGTTGAGAAATCATCTGAGATCTGAATTGGTTTCCCCCTCTATGTAATCTAATATTTTTCTCTCATAGCCTTTCAAAATCTACGTTTATTCTGTATGCTAGGTGTTTTCATTATAATGTGCCTTGATTGGGTCTGTTATAATTTTGCACATTTGGGGTCCTGTAAGCCTCTTGTATTTGATTTTCCATTTTATTCTTTAGATTTGGGAAATTTTCTGATATTATTTCATCCAAAAGATTGTGCATTCCTTTAGTTTGTACCTTTGTGCCTTCATCTATTCTGATAAATCTTAAATTTGGTCTTTATGTGTTTATCCCATAATCCTTAGAAGTTCTGTTCATGGTTTCTTAACATCTTCTCTCTGTGGCCAACTCTATTTTCAAGATTATATATTTTGTCTCCATTGCCTGAGGTTCTATCTTCCAAGCAGTCTAGTTAGTTGGTGATGCTTTCTATTGAATTTTTAATTTGATTTATTGTTTTCTTCATTTCAAGGCTTTTTTTGTATTTTTTTTTCAGAATCTCTGTCTCTTTATTGAAGTCATCTTTTGCTACCTGTATTTGCTCTCTTGCATCATCCTTTACTTTGCAGATCAGTTTAACTATGTACATTCCAAACTCCTTCTCTGACATTTCTTCCACTGTACTGTTGATGGATTCTATTAATGGAATATTTTGGTTTGCTTGGGGCAATTTGCTCCCTTGCTTTTTTATGTTGTTTGTGTGTCTACCCATCCAATAGTGTGGATCTGAGGCAGTAGAGTTTCTACCCTGCGGACTTATAGTGTCCCTGCAGGTTTCCAGTGCCTCACTGTTTAGGGGGAGACAATAATCACAACAACCAGTGCAAACAATTTGCAGCATTAAACCAAATAATTTCTACTATGACGTCTACGGTGTTAATTATCAAAATAAATAGAAATGATATGATCAGTTATTGCCTACAATAAAAATTGCAAGTGTACAAAAGGGTTTATAATTTCAAACGGTGGGCAGGGAGAGAACAGAGCTGTGATGATTATGAGGGAGGAGAAGAGAAGACAGAAGGAGAAGATTAAAGGAAGAGTGAAAGAGAACGATAGAGATGGGCTGTTAGCAGAAGAAAAGAGAGAATCAAGAGGAAATGGGAGAAAAAATATAGAGCGAAAATTTTTAAACATAAAAGAATACAAAACTAAAATATACTAATCAAACATCCTTAGTCACAAAAAGCTAATCTATGTAAAGTAACTGACTCCAGAAAGTGCTAGAAATGAGAATTTTAAAAAAAAACATAGGAGACTGTATAGATGTCTGTGTCCCATGAAGGTCACAATTAAACAGTGAAAAAGAATTTAGAAATATCTTGATGAAAAGTTGAAGAATTCTTTCCGCTGGAGTAGAGACTTCTCAGCTTCCCTTCTCAGCAGTGTTAGGCGGGGTCTGCCGGAGCGTGGTGCCCTGCCCTCTGGCTTGCTGGGGTGGAGCTGGTGCCCTGGACGGAGCTCTCTGGAGCAGGGCGTGGGCTGAGGCAGGCCCGGGCTCTTTGCTGAATGCTGTCGGGGCTGGAGATTTCCAATCAGCACATCTCCAGGGCCCACTCCTTGCTGGTCCAGCTGGTGGACTTTACCCCAGGCACTCCTGGGTTCCTCTGTGTGGTGGGGGAGCCCAATCTTAGTCCCCTGTGTCCCCTGCAGACCCCAGGTTTCCTGCTCTCAGGTTCCGTTTCCAAACATCCTCTCCCACCCAGCCCCTCTGAGTTCCTGGCCAGATGCGTCTCTCCTGCAGGCAGCCTGGTGGAGGGAGAGGGCTTAGAGCCGGTGGGTTTCTGCGACCGGTCTCCCCGTGTAAGCCTCTCTCCATGTTTGATTTTCTCCTGGTCTCTGAGGCCCACTCCATGTCATGCAGTGTGTCTCCTCGGCCCGTATCTTGGGCCAAACTTGGGTTTGCCAGGAATCGGCGTCCTCTGTTGCCCACCCTGTGCCGAGGCTGCAGAACGGTTCCTCCCTGTGCGCCTCACCTGGAGGGAAGGCGGCCTCTTTCCTCACACGCGGATATGGTGCAGTGAGTCCTGGTTTGCTGGGCACTGTCCTTGGTCTCTAAACGCTCCGCACCCAGACACGCCTCGGGCCTCCCCAAAACGCAGGTTCCCCGAGTTCCCTGATCCCTCTACTGTGCTCATGGAGGGGCTACTGTGGCCGGAGCTTCCGGCCCAACTGTGGCAGTGGCTGTGCTGCTGGCATTTCTTCCCTTATTTTATTATATCCAACCTCCCATATCCCCAGTCTGCTTTGAATGTCCAGTTTTAGGTTCCAGTAAAGCCCTGCTCCACCCTTTTGTGATCACCCACATTGCCGAGAAGCTGCCTGTCTGCTTTCTTGGCTTCACACCAGGGCACAGCCAGGAACGCCACCTCCTCTAGTCCGCCATCTTGGATCTCTCCAAGAAAGTGTCTTGCCTGTTATCTCCTTTTCATTAGAGTCTCCTATTCCTAGGACTGCGGGTACTAATTACTATAGGCTGACTGGCTTCAAACAGCAGTAATCCATCCAGGCCTGTCATCCCAGGAACTTGGGAGGCTGAGGCAGGAGGATCTCAAGTTCAAGGCCAGCTTCAGCAACTTAGTGAGGCCCAAAGTCACTTAGAGACACCCTGTCTCAAAAAAGTAAAAAAGAAAGGGGCTGGGGATGTAGCTCAATGGCAAAGCACCCTTGGGTTCAATCCTCAGTACCAAAATAAGAACATTAATCCAGACTTTCAGAATGCAGGAGGCCAAAATCAAAGTGTGGCTGGGGTACTTCCTTCTAGAATCTCTAAGGAAGCATCGGTATGTGCCTCTGTTCTTGCCTCTCTCTTAGCTTCTGCTGCAGGCTGACCTTCTTATCTAGCAGACTCCAATCTCTGCTTGGTTGTCACATGATATTCTGGCGTGACTGTGTCCATACCTTCCTCTTCTAATAAAGATTCCAGTCTGTGGGTCTTTCAGACCCACCCTCATCCTGTCTGACCTCACTTCAACTTGATATATCTGCAGAGACCCTGTTCCAACTGAGGTCACAGTCCCAGGTCCTGGATGGGAATGATCTTTGGAGGATTATTATTCAAGCCAGTACCATTAACTATACCACATAATCTGTGTTTCTTGGCTCTTAACATAGCCTGTAATACAGCAGGTGCTTAATAAAGGTTTGCTGCATTGAAGAGTAAATATCATGCTTAAGAGGGCGGATTCTGGGGCCAGAGGGCTTGACTTCAAATCCTGACTCTGTGCGACCTTCAGATGCTTGCTTTCCTCTCCTGTCCGTGGGGACAACGACAGCATGTCCCTCCTAGGATGTGGCAAGGCCTGTGTCGACGGGGATATATGTTAGCTGTGGTTATTTTTGTTCCTGGTACTAGAAGTAATACCCATCTGGATCGCCGTGCAGTGTCAGTCGGCTACTCAGCATGAAGAAAGGTCTAAATGACACATCGTGGAAGGTGAATGTGGAGTTCCAGAGACAGAGCCCTGTTGATCCCTTTGTGGGCGCACCCACGGGGGCCGACACCTGTGCTTCAGTCCACGCAGCAGCTGCAGCCATAGCTGAGCCTTGCCAAGTGCTTGCGCAGTGCCCAGCCTGGGCGACGACCCATTGGCTTCTTGCTAGCACATACCTGTCTCTTGATGCACAGGTGAGGAAATGGAGGGTGAGGAGCTCACCCAGAGTTGGTGAGTGACTAAGCCAATACTGAAGATCATCTTAGAGCCCATCCTGAAGGGCCGGGGGGAACTGGGGAATGAACATGGAGGCTTGGGCTGGCTGGGCAGTGGACTGGTGAAGAGGAGACTCGGAATCTCAACATGTCCTCTACTTTTGGTGCCGTGCAAGGATTTCTGTGCCATTCATTTATGAGGCAGTCTGGGAAACACGTCGTAGGTGTCAGTCATTGGAAAAGTCAATGCAGCCATCGTCAGGAGGCTCAGCCAGCGGGGACGTGCTGGCTCTGTTGTAGACGTCTGTGCTCTTACGCCACTGATTCCGAGCCCCTCTTCATTCTCCTAACATTGCACTTATTTCTGTGTCCCTGCCCCAGGGCCTTTGCAGAGGCCGTTCCTCTTACTGCAGACACTCTCTTTAGGTTTTGCCTGACGGGTTCCTTATCCTTCTGGTCTCCACTCCCCTCAGATGTCATGTCCTTGGAGAGACCTTTCCTAACCATTCTCTCCATTCCTGCCTCCTTCCCGTATGTACCCTTCACTGCCCCCGCCAACTTTTTTGGATACTGGGGATTGAACCCAGGGGTATTTTACAACTAAGCCTGGCTAAGTTGCTGAGGCTGGCCTCAGACTTGCGATCCTCCTGCCTCAGCCTCCTGAGTTGCTGGAGTTGCGGCCTTGCACCATTGCACCTGGCCCTGCGTCGCTGTTGAAATGCTCTTCTGTGCTCCTCTCTTACCTGTCTGTCACAGTGGCGGGTCAGCTCCATAGGGAGCCACCTCATCTGTCCTGTTCCTGCCTCTAGTGTCTGAAATGCTGCCTGGCGCGTGGTGGGCGCTCACGTCATGTTCATCCAAGCATCCGTACTCCTGGATCTGAGATTGTAGGCGTCCACACACCGGTTAGCCACAGCATGGGCTCTGGAACCGGACTGCCCGGGTCTGTTCGTTGCTGGCTGTGGGACACGGGCTAGTTACTAGACCTTGCTGGGCCTCACTTTGTTCATCTCTGCAGTTGGACGGTAATGGCGCTTCCGTGACTGAGGTTGTGAGGAGCCGATGAGATAGGTCGTGTGCGTGTTTTGAGGGTGGTGATGACCCACGGGTGACTTGTGGGAGAGGAGGATGACCAGCGGGGGTGAGAGGGGGTCCCCACCAGCCAGGCCAGATGCTGCACTCATTTGAGTCGCTGGTTCGGAGGGGCGCGGAGGTGGCCATGTGACCGCGCTTGGGCACAGCACTGAGCGATGCATTGACTCCGCACCTTGCTCTCGCTTCCTCCCTGCCCTGTCCAGTCCGTGCTGCTGCCAGAAGTCCTAGGCCATGGCTTAGCAAGGTGTCAAGGGTCAGCACCTACCAGTCCAAGGTCAGCGGCTTCCAGGGACTTGAGGCTGTTTCTGAAAAGGGCCTTGGTGAGGAAGGAATTGAGTTGGCGATTCAAACACCTGGTTTGATTTGGTTTTCTGTTCTCAGAACTGACCTTTATTTTTTCCCCCTTTCTGGTATTGGGGATTGAACCCAGGGGTGTTCTACCACTGAAACACACCCCCAATGTGATTTGGATTCTTTATTTTGGAGACAGTGTGTCCCAAAATAGCCAAGACTGGCCTTGAACTTAGCATCCTCCTAACTCAGCCTCCCGGGTAGCTGGGATTGTAGGCATGGGCCACAGCACCCGGCTCAGAATGGAGTTTGGGGGGAATCAATCCACCTTCTTCCGCCTCGGGACTCTTTTACTGAGCCATGTTACCTTGAGAATTTTGGAGTAACTAAAGGAGCGTCCTGCGGGGGACTTTGGTAGGGTCTTGCCCTCTGGGGCACACTCTGGGAGCTGGGACAGAAAGAACATTCTGAACAAGACCCATGTCACCAAGACAAGGACCCTCCCCCATCGTGTGACCCCCTTCTAGTTCAGTGCCCCCTGGGATACAGTGACCCAGCTGCAGGGCCCGGGGGACCCTGGCTGGGGAGAGGTCCTCTGGTCCTCTGACCTTCACCGGTGACTCTGAGTTGTTTGCTTTGGGAGTTCCCATTCCGTCTTCTCGTCGGCGCTCAGCACTGCGATCAGGGAGCCTTCCATCCTTGCACTTGGGCAAATAGGTCAAGTAGACGTAAAAGTCACACGATGACCACCTACCCACGGGGGAAGGCGGAGGCTCAGCTGAAGAGAAGGCAGGGTTTTGTCTCATGGCTGTTTAATAGAGGGGACATTCAGAAGCACAGTGACCTACGTGGTAGCCAATCTAGAGGAAGGAACTGAAATACTACCAGCGGGGCCCTGCCGCCAGCCTGCTTAGCCTGAGGTTCAAAGGTGCACTTCCGTCCGCTATCCTCAGTCCTCTTTTAAGCCCGCCGTGCTCAGTCATCGGACATGAATCTCCGCTAAGGACTGGCCAAGGGACAAATGCAGGGAGACCCCAGCCAGCTCTGCCCTTCAGAAACATGTGTCCTGGTGGCAAATATGGACAAGAGACCCACTTTGAGGATGCAGGTGGGGGATGTGCTGGCAGACAGGAGCTCCTGCCCTGTCTCCTGCCCCTGGAGCTTTTACGTCACAGGAGTCGGATGTAACTGACTTGACAGATTTAGCACAGCACTCACACATGGGTCCCAGGGAAGACAGTAAAAGCCTCGGCGCTGGGCCTCTCGCCTTCCAGATGGCAAAGCCCAGAGTGAGAGGCCGTGTGGAAGGTGGTGCTTTGGGACTCCAGGAGGGGACAGGCATTTCCATCTCGCAGAGCCAGGAGGGGCTCCTTAAGGGCTGTCTCTCGGGACCTTGGCGATGCCCCAGACCTTGGCGATGATCACAATTACAGATAGAGGGCTGGGGCTCAGTGGCAGAGCGCTTGCCTAGCATGTCTGAGGCACTGGGTTCGATCCTCAGCACTGCATTTAAAAAAAATTAATAAAATATAGGTCCATCAACAACTAAAAATATATATAAAAAATTAAAAAAAGAAAAAAGAATTAGAGATGGAGAGGTAAGGGTGCTCTCGGCAGCCTGGGGGGCCAGAGGGAAGGCCCAGAACAGAGAGGTGCTGTTCACTCAGCAGACGTCAGTGGAGTCTCCCGGGCACTGTCTAGACAGAAACCCGGGCTCTCCCTGGCTTGAGCTGGGCCGGAGGCGAGCTGGATTGATGGGCAGAGCAGCCGGTGAGGGGCATCGTGTGCAGCGTAGACCTTTGGACTTGATCCTGAAGGCCTTGGGGAACCTTGGGAACTTCAGCAAGACTGAAGTCCTTGGCCTGCATTTGAGATGGAATGTTCCAGCGTTCCTGGGATGATCCAAAATGGCAACCCAGAGCCATGCCTTACAGGGCCCTCCAGGATGGCTTCGCCCAGGGTCGCCGTGGTGCGGAGAGGCGTCAGATCCGGGAGGCCTGGAGGCGCCATGCCATTTCCTTTGCTGTGTCCTTTGGGTGTGAATGTACACATACCCAGCGTGAGAGGAAAGAGCCTGGTGGGTCTGCCAGGGACCGTACCGAGCTCAGCTGCCAGGAACCTTTTTTAGAAAGGGCAAGGGCACAGCAGATGAATGAGCAGTGACAGAACATTCCACATTAACTATTTGCTACCACATTTGCTTGCACTTGACAAAGGGCCTGTGGTCGGTTATCCCAGGAACTTCCCTTCGCCGCCTTTGAAGAACAAACCAACTCTCGTCCCATTTAACAGAAAGCAACCTGGAGTCCGCGCCCAGCTGCCCGTCCATTTGTCTAAGTCATTTGAGCATCTTCCCATTGACCCCAGCCCCACCCTGACCCTCTCTGCACACAGGCCACAGCAAATGATTTCTAAAAACTGTTTCCACCTCCAAGCCTTTAAATTATGAATGGAGCAAGCATAGTTTTTATTCCAGTCACATAGCAATTTAGAGAGTTGCCACAGAGAGCCTCATCATCTACTTTAAATTCTTTGTAAATGAAGACCGGACACGCTTAACTTCGCAATGTTATGTCTCTCGGGGGCTCCGGTGGCAGCATTTCCAGTGCAAGCCTTCCCTGATTCTAATGCACGTAATTTATGCAACGGCAAGTTGCTTTGGTTTCTGTCTGGCTGTGTCTTAATTTGTGCTGATTTTCTTGTTAACAGGCTGCTGTAATGTCTGGCTCCGTATTTCCAGTTCTGGTTTACAATGTATTTTCAGACTTTAATGAGGACCCCTGTTGGTGAACTGGCCTGAACCTGCCCAGATAGATTTGGGGAAAAACAAGAGCGCTTTCCAAATAACAAGGCCATTTTAGTGCTTATTAATTAGTCCTCACCAAATGGAGACAGAGGCCAGGAGAGGCAGAAGAAGGGATGTACAGTTCTGCGCTTCACTTTTTTTTTTTTTTTTTGGTACTAGGGATCGAACCCGGGGCGCTCTACCACTGAGCCACATCTCGAGCCCCTTTAAAGTTTTATTTTGAGACAGGGTCTCACTAAGTGGCCCAGGCTGGCCTCAAACTTGGGATCCTCCTGACTCAGTCTCCAAATGGCTGGGATTCCAAGCATGCGATGCCCCGCCCAGCAGCAGGTCAGTTCTCAAGGCTGCGAATTTTGTGGGGAGGCTGTTGAGAGGGTACCGTCAAAGCTTTCCAAAGACCTGGAAGTAAAGGAAGGAAGATTTTTTTTCCGAGAGCTAAGCTATGAACTTTCACACACCGTGGGGAAGAAATCAAGCCCTAACCGTGTCAGCTTAAGTGATTATGTGAAAAATGGCCAAACACCCCCCCCCCCCCCCCAATTAAACGACCTGAGTTTCTTTCTTGGAGCCTTGTTTGTTCATTCACCAGTTACTACAGCGGCAGGTGTGCCCCCACTCCCTGCCTGGGGCTGCAGATGGAGCCCTAACCTCCATCCTCATAGAATTTATAGTCTGCAAAGGAGCTCAAGGCTACCTCTTCCTAGAGAGATGTGCTCTAGCATTGATGGTGCTAATATGCGCACTGCGAGACCACCCAGGGCAGAAGTTAAAAACAGGGGCAGGGATGACATTCGAGCAAGGTGTGGCCGTCACCATCCACCCAGCTGTGTTCCTCAACTCAGGCTGCGATGACAGACATCTTAGGCGGGGTAGCTATTTGTTTATTTGCTGCTGAGGAATGAACCAGGGTGCTTTACCACCGAGCTACATCCCCAATCCTTTTTATTTTTTATTTTGAGACGGGGTCTCCCTAAGTGGCTGAGGCTGAACTTGAACTTGCACTCTTCCTGCCTCAGTCTCCCAGGTCGTTGGGATTACAGGTGGGCACCATTGTGCCTGGTTCGATTGGGTGGCTGGAAGTCCAAGATCAGGGATCCGGGGTCAGCTGGGTGGGCTCTGTTGAACACCCTTTTCTGGCTAGCACCACCATCTTGCTCTGTTTCTATGTGGCAGAGACACAGAGAGCTCTGGTTTGTGCTCTCTCTCTCTCTCTCTCTCTCTCTCTCTCTCTTTTGGTGATTCTGGTGATCAAACCCAGGGCCTTGCCCACATCCTCTACCGCCAAGCCCTCTCTTCCTCTTTTAATAATGGTACTCAGGCTGGAGATACAGCTCAGTTGGAAGAGTGCTTGCCTTACATGCAGTAGGCCCTGGGTTCAATCCCCAGCACTACCACCAAAAAAATAAAAAATAAAAAAAATAATAATAATGGTATTCATCTTATCTTGGGGGCTTCACCTTCAGGATCCCCACCTCCAAATGCCACCACATTGGTGATTAGGGGTTCCAAACAGGAAATTTGGGGGAACAAAGCATTTAGACCATGGCACCAAGCAAGAAGAAACAATGGTCATTGACCAGAGACTTGAGAGGCTGAGGCAGGAGGATCCCAAATTCAAGGCCAGCCTTAGCAACTTAGTGAGGCTGAGTGATAATGCACCTCTTGAATCAATCCCCAGTGCCAGGGTGACAAGAAAAAAAAAAAAAAAGAAGAAAGAAAAGAAAAGGAAAAAAAAAAATTGATCCACGGTGGACAGAAAGACAAGTCCCTTTGGCAGCCTCCGACTCCTCCTCCACAGTCCACTTGAGCACCTCAGCATGAACGAACTGCACTCTTGCCAAGGCAACCCGTGGATACTGACTTCCTGTTTAACTTCTGCTCAGGAAGAAAACATGTTGACCACTCTGACACCCTGCTCCCCGTCATCCTGGGAAGTCAGCTGGGCACAGCACCGCTTGTCCTTCTCAGGCTCACGGGGCTGGTGTGCATGTGAGTCAGGCCGTCAGGGCCGGCCCCAGCAAGAACGAGTCTCAGGATCTGCCCCGCCAGAGACCGGCTCCTGTAACACGGTGACCTAGTTAACGTGAGGCCCCGTGTGGGGATTTGGTTTGGCTGGGCTCTAGGTTCCAGTTCTAGCTCTGTCATCTGCTTGCCGACTCGGTCTTCAGTGCAGCTTGGAGGTCAGACTCACACTGGCCTCAGTTTCCTCGTCTATGAAATGGGAATTCTGATGATTTTTTTTTTTTTTTAAGTTTTTTTTCTCTTCCTCTTCCTTCTTGTGGCACTGGGGAATGAGCTCAGGGGTGCTTTACCACTGACCTACCTCCTCAGCTTCCCACCCTGCTACCTTTTTTTTTTTTTTTTTTTAATTTTGAGAAGGGTCTCACTAAGTTGCCGAGGTTGGCCTTGAATTTGAGATCCTCCTGCCTCAGCCTCCCTGGTCACTGGGATTACAGGCATGTGCCACCATGCCTGGCCAGATTGTTTTAAAAATTAGGAGAAATACATTCATGCATCCCTTCTTAGAAATATATCCTGAGAAATGGGTCATGAGATGATTTCCTTGTTGCATGGCCATTGTCTGTAGAAGTGTCCTTACCCAAGCCAAGATGGCCACGACCTCACTAGCCATTGAAATAGGCGTGCTGTCATACCGACCTTCTCATGCAGGGCTTGACTGTGTGCACAGGATGATTGGGGTGGGCTGGGGACACAGCTCAGTGGTTGAGCACTCGCCTAGCATGTGCGAGGCCCTGGGCTCAAGCCCCAGGCCTGCAGAAAAAGATGATTCGAGTGGTGGCCCTTTGGTAGATGGTAACTTTTCCTGTTATGAGAAAAACCGAAGCTGATGCCTGTTTATCCTTTAGGTCTCAGCTTCCCCCCCCACTCCCCGCCACAACACCTCATCAGAACATCTTGTGCCCGCTGCTCTCCCTGGCATCTCATTCACCAAAATTGTCCTTCTCCCTTGCGGAACTGTGAGTGACTTGAGAAGGGACTTGTCTGCTCATGGTTACGTGCCAGGCCTCTGTCCTGCTTCCCCTCCAGTGCAAGAGCCAGGACTCAGGGCCTAAGTGACAGAAACCCAGCGTGGCCAGCGTAAGCACCAAGGGGCATGGGCCCGGCTGGGGAACTCAGCCCCAGAGAGACAGTTTTTACTCTGTGCTACTGAGCCAGGGGCCCATTCTTTGGAAGATGTGGCCCCTGCCCTTCGGGGCTACACCATTCTAGCTTGAGGGGCAAAAAAGAGCTATTTCTCTCTCTCTGATTCAGAAGATTCCGGGTTTGGATTCTGAATAAACCTGTTGGAGTCTTGGGTTGCACACCTTATTGCCAAAAATGGGAGGTCGTGCTTCCTGATGGGCTCACACTGGGGAGCGGGACGGGCAGGGAGCCCCCCTCGGCACCCCACCAGCCGTGCAGAAGGTGGGGACCCCGCCAATGGTGCTTACTGTCTGGCTCAGAGGAGTGTCCACATGCGACACGGAGGGCGGTGGGAAGGGGCCCAGACTCTGGAAGTCAAAGGTGGCGGACTAGGGAAGACTCTGTGACAATGGTGGGTTTCGGAGGCCAGGTAGGGGTTTGGAAGGGCAAGAAGAGGCCAAAGCCCTCTGGGCCAAGGCCAGCAGAGGTGAGGGCTGGGCTGGAGGGTGGTGTGGGCCGTGGGGGGCCGCTCTGCAGGCAGCTGTTAGCCCCGAGGGCTACTGCACTCAGAGTGAGCGGCTTTAAAGCAATACACGGCCTCAGCGCCGGAGGCTAGGAGTCCCAGACCCAGGTGCCGCAGAGCGTGGGGGATGTCCCTTCCTTCTTCCAGCTTCTGGTGGCCCCAGGTATTCTGTGGCTTGAGGCAGCTTCGTAACAGTCTGTCTGCATCTTCTCGGGACCTTCTTCCCTCCGCGTGACTTGTGTCTTCACATGGTATCCTTCTGTGTTTCTCTCCTCTTCAGGGACTCCTCCAGTGTCATCTCGACTAACTAGACCTTTAGTGATCACATACGTGTGTGTGTGCGTGTGTGTGGGTGTACACATACATATATATATATATATATATATATATATATATAAATTAAAAATGTGTATTTTTTTATTTTTATTTTTTCATTTTGAAACACAGTCTCGCTAAGTTGTTGAGGGCCTCACTAAGCTGACCTTGAACTTGCAAGCCTCCTGCCTCGGCCTCCCAAGCTGCTCCCACGCGTGCACCCCTGTGCTGGGCTCAGCGACCCTGTTTTGAAATAAGGTCGCATTCTAAGGTCCTGGGGGTTAGAACTCGGGCATTTTGAGGGACATAGTCTAACCTGTTGGGGTCAGCAGTGGCTCAGGAGGCTGGAAAGGGTAGGTTGAGGTTATGACGACTAAGCAGAAGTCAGTCCCTGAGGACGGGAGATGACTGGACGGTCATGTGCTAGAATGGGTTAGAGAGAGGGGCTTGGGCAAGGGGCAAGGACCATGTGGACCTGGGTAGTGTCGCCGGGACTGAGGTGAATGAGGTGCTGCTGTGTCTCACACTGGAGCTGGGTTCGGATCTGAACCCAGGCGTGTCCGTGGCTGCCTTCAGCCTTCCCGTTGCTATGCCTCCCACGGAACCTTCCTCCCGCTCCCTAACGGGCTCACCTGTTTTCTTCGCGCATCTTCACACTTCCACTGGAATATCGTGGACACAAGGCTGTGGTTTCTTCCCTGCGGCTTCCCAGCTGGCCCTGTTGTGGTTGGTTGAACTAAAACAGCAGCTGGTGGGTAAAGGGTGGACGTGACCAGCGCGTGCGTGTGTTGGGAGGCAGAAGGACCCGCCAGGGGAGGAAGGTCCAGGGGTGCCTCTGCGTGTGCGCAGCCAGGTGCTGCAGAGGTGGAGGCTTGGCGCCCGCAGAGAAGCCAGGTAAGCCGGCCAGCATCGCCGCAGCTGGACCACCCGGCAGGCGCCTGGTCGGGAACTCCATTCTAGACCAGGGGGCAGGGCCGCCCGCAGGGAGCTACGTCTGTGAAAAGATAAGGTCTGAGAAGACGAGGGCGAGGGACAACAGACCAGAGAGTGACCCGGCCGCGTCCCTGAAGAGGTGGAATGGGGACTGAGACCCAGTGGACAAGAAAGGGTCAGCCATGTGGAGGCCAGAGCAAAGAGGGAGCATGAGGCAGGAACGAGCTTGGGGTGTCCTAGGAGAGCCACTCCAACCGAGGGACCGTGCGGGTGACATCAGGTGGGGTCCAGAGCATCAGGTGGGGTGACATCAGGTGGGGTGGCAGGTCTCTGCTTTCCCGTTGTCTCGTCACACGTGGAAATCAGTGGCGTTTGTCCCCCTCTCCAAGGACTACTGAGCGTCCTGATGGTGATGGTGGCCCACCTGAGGCTCCGGCTGGGACCGTCCGGTGTCTGCTCCAGGGGCTCCCTGACCTGTGCAGAGGGGACTGCTTTCCCTGTGAGCCCCCCGGCTGCCCTCGGTGCTGAGAGGAACACTGTCCCAGAACACTGTGACCCCTCTGGCCTGTCCCGTGCTCGGTCCCCGGCTGCGGAGCTCTGATGGAAGACCCGCAGACCGCGGGCCACTCGGGATCTCTTTGGATCACGGTGAGTCATTGGAGGGTTTCCAGCCGGGGACACCTGCTAGCCACGGCGGACACGGAGGCCCTGGAGTGGAAGGGGGGCCTGGGTACAGAATGCTCGCTGCTCGGATGGGGACACTCGTAGGTAGGTGGAGAGAAGAGGACGGTTTGGAAGTCCAGCTGACAGGCATGCCTTTGGTCTGGCTGTGGAGAGGGAAGGACAGGTCACGCTTTGCCCGGGAAACGGGTGGGACCTGGGCATTGTCTCCTGAGACAGCCAGCGTGGGAGGGGGAACGGGGTGCAGCAGCCTGTCGAGAAGAAGACGCACTGACCGGCTGGCCAGGAAGCTACCCCATGCCACGCAGGGGCCGTGTCTGGGGCAGCAAGACCAACAGGAGCCTCGCCCGGGCTCTGGGAAGCCCAGCGGGCCAAGTCCTGGCCGATGCCGTTCCGTAGGGCCATCTTCGTGAGCAGCGCCCCGGGCGGGTGCACAGAGACCCGCGTTTAGAGGGACCCCGCTGGGTCGTCTCCTCTGCTGTTGCCAGGTTGAAATGCTCAGGGGTTTTTGGAGACAGGACCCTGGTTTTCATTTTGTCCTGGGCCCTGCATATTACGCAGCGGGTCCTGCTGTGGCGGATAAAGTGAGGATGACCGTGAACTTGGCCGCGCCTTCAGAACTACGGGTTCTCCCCGGAAGAGATCCAAGGGCAGCAGACGCACATGGCTTGATGCGTGTGGCGTGCTTGGAAAGGCACCTGGATCACAGGAGAGTTTCATGAGCGTTAGTGAGAGACTGAGGCGAATGGTCAGCAGGACCGTCGGGGGTGGGAGCCAGGAGGGTCCCAGTGCTCCAGCCTCAAGAGGCGCGGCATCGGCCGAGCAGGGTGGAGCTCGGGTGGGAATCCCAAGGACAGCCGCTGCCTGACCAAGACACAACTCCTGGGCCTGGATTTTGCCCCAGGAGCTGGGTCTCTGTGGTCCCAGGATGTCTGGTTCTTGGAGATGCTTTAAAGGAAGCTGTGCCTGGGCACCTGGAGGTTAAGAGGAGAAAAACTGCGACGTCCTTGCAGGTCCTGGAGACTCGGGGCCGGGGGACATGCTGGCAGCCGGCCTGAGCTGGAGCCCGGAGCTCCCTGGGGCCCTGCAGGAGAGCCTCCCTCAGCTCGTTGGCGCTCGTTGGCGCAGACACCTTCTCTGTCCCCATTCTGTCAGACGGAGGCACCGCCTGGCCCTTTCCAGGAGCGCGGCTTCAGGGCCGGAACAGCTTCCAGAAGGGCAGGGCTGGGAGCTCAGCGTGACTTCCTGCACCGTGGGGACGGCCCTGCTTTGCTGTTTGTCACCTTGAAAAATGGCGTCAGGGGTTCACTGGAGAAGAGATGTCACCTGGAGGCAGTCTGAGGAGTTCCTCCAGGAGCAGGGAAAGACCAAGGATGAGTGGGGGTCCTTGGTGAACGTGAGGAGAAAGAGTGTCAGCACATGTCCGTCAGGGACACAGATTTATTTACGAAAAGCAAATACAAATTCAAGGGAGTATGCAGTCTCTCTCTCTGGCAGTGGGGATTAAACCCAGAGGCACTTTACTACTGAGCCACATCCCTAACCCTTTTGGTTTCTTATTTTGAGATAAGGTCTCCCTAAATTGCTGAGGCTGGCCTCAAACTTGGCAAGCCTCTTGCCTCAGCCTCCCGAGTTGCTGGGATTACAGGCATGAGCCACCATGCCTAACGAAACGCAGGGCGAATGCAGAGAGTGGAGAGAGAGAGAGAGAGAGAGAGAGAGAGAGAGAGAGAGAGAGAGAGAGATGCTTTTGGGATTCCTGGAAACAGTGAGGGGTGGGCATGGGAAGGTATCTTAGGATCTTTAGGCTGACGTAGTCTCTGTTATCTTATCAATATTAATACTGTAAAGTCCCCTAAATTATAGGTTTCTGAACATACCCTGTTTCTCTTTGCATAATGTATTTATTTATTGGTGGGATAATAAATGGTGTCCACGGTAATTTTAATGAGTGGGTGAATTTATAGGGACTCTAAGATTTACAGATTTCCCAGACACTCGGGAGTGACAGGCCCAGGAGAGAGATGGTGGTGTCTTTCCTTGCCCTCCCTTTATGTCCCCTTTCTGCCTGTTTCTTTGGTTTCTTCTGCCTGGAGGGTGTGAACGCATCCTCTGGGACCACGGCCTGGGTTTCTGTGGCAAGACCTGCTCTGTTCTACCAAAGCGAAGAAGGCGACCGCCTCACCCATCGGCACCCAGTTGGTGGCACCTGTTTTGTGCTGTGCTGGGCACTTAATAATGAACCAGGTACCACCCAGTGAGAGCCGGACGCTGTCCTCTTGTGGGGTGCAGAATACCAGGCTGCCCCCCCTTAGCTTCAGGTAACAGCCATTTTTCTGTAGCTCAGGTTTTGGGGTCAGGAATTCAGGCACCTCTCCACTGGGCAATTTCTCCTCTCCACATTCTGTCATCTGCCATGGCTACGTGGGATTCGGCGAGCAGGTGGTCAGGCCGGGAGATCCAAGGTGGGTGTCACCTCCACGGCAACAGCCTCATCCGGGGTCTCGTGCCAAAGCACCTGCAGATGGCCTCTCCAGCCTGGAGACTGCAGGGTAGTCCCCCTTCTTCTTTTTAAATTAAATTTTGTTTTTGTTTTTGCCGTCCTAGGGATTGGCCCCGGGAGTGTCCTACCACCGAGTCACAGTTGAACCCAGGAGTGCTTTATGCCTGAGCCACAGCTCCAGTCTTTTTCTATTTTCCATTTTGCGACAGTCTCACTAAGTTGCCCCGGTTGGCCTCAAACTTGTGATCCTCCAGCCTCAGCCTCCGAAGTGGCTGGGATTACAGGTATGTGCTGCCCTGCCTGGACACTCCATTTCTTATATGGTGGCCGACAAGACTGTTTCGAGCGAGGAAGTCGCCGGGTATGGTGGCACACACCTGGAATCTCAAGCAGCTCGGGCGCCTGAGGCGGGAGGATCGCAAGTTCAAAGGCAGCCTCGGCCATTTATCGAGGTCCTAAGCAACTTAGTGAGACCCTGTCTCAAAATTAAAAAAGAAAGTAGGGCTGGGGTGGCTCAGTGGTTAGGAGCGCCTGGGTTCAATTCCTGATACAAATAAATAAATAAAGGGGAAGTAGAAGCTGCCGGTTTCGTAAGACCTGAACCCTGAAACCAACACCCTGTCATTTACTTCCATGTTAATCTGCTGGTCAGAGCAGTCATAGAACCTGTCCGTATTCGAAGGGAGGGACACAGATCCCACCTGTCAAACGGAGGCATGTCCAAGAATGTGTGGCCTTCCCAAATCCGCCCTAAACACAAAAGCGAGGAATTACGGTTCGCTGTTGTCCAGAGATGCCAAAGGTGCACGGTTACGTGGTCGGGGGCTGCCCCCTCGCTCTGGCTGCTCAGTCCGGGCTTTCTGGAATAAGTGAACGAGATGATAAGTGACCCCTGAGTTATAAGGAAGTAGCTTTCTCATCTGAGACCTAGTCGGCCTCCGCTCCTTCCTGAGAGATTCTCTTTGGGTATTTTCCTTTTGGTCTGTTTTTTAACAAAATGTTACTTAGATGACCTGAAATGAGTCATTGTAAGCTGTTAAAATCACTGACAATTCAATGACCTTTGGCACCTTCACAATGTGTGCAACGGCCATTTCCATTCAGTCCCAACCCATCCTCATCACCCCAAGTACACCCCACAGCCACTCGGCAGTCGCTGCCTGCTCCCCTCTCCCCCAGGTCCTAGCATCTTCTGGTCACCTTTCTGTTTCTGAATTTACCTATTCTGGATATTTCATATAATTAGAGTCATACGGTGCATGACATTTAGTGTCTGGCTTCTTTCGCCCCTGTGTGTGTGTGTGTGTTGCAGTGCTAGGGTTTGAACCCAGGCCCTATAAGTACTAGTCAAGCACCCCACCATTGACCTACACCCCAGCCCCTATCATACTGTTTTCAAGGTTCATCTGTGTGGTTGCATGTATTACTACTTCATTCCTTTTTTATTGCTGAGTAATATTTCCCTGTATGGACATACCACATTTGTTTCTATCCATCCACCTGTGGATGGGCACTTGTGTTCTTCTCACCTTTTGCCTATTGTAAGTAGTGCTGCTGTGAGCCTGTGTGTATTGGTATTTGTCGGAGAACCTAATTTCAATTCTTTTAAGGGCAATTCCTAGAAGTAGAATCCCTGGGCCATATGGTAATAGATCTATCTGATTTAAAAAATGGTTTTGCCTTCTCATTTCTAGGTTTGAGTATGTTTTTGTTTCATAGGAAAAGACACAAGATGGGAAAGAAAAGAGAAAAAGCATAAAAGCAGGAATCTACTCTGTTGGTCTGCAGACCTCTTTGCCCTCGGGTCATTCTCTGTGCTGATGCCAAAGTCCTGGTGAAGGGCACCTCTGCCTTAACCAGACTGGGGCATCTCCGTGGGGCACCTCTAAGGGGTGTGAAAACCTTAGCGACTCATAGGATTTTAGCTTACAGGGGTCCTGGTGACCAGAGAGGGTGTGTCGTGCAGCCCAGTGGACAGAGAGGTACGTGCCCTGCTTCAGCCTCTTGGGCCTTACCCACCACCCCTCCTCCAGCCCGGCCTTCACCTCCCTGCCAGTGAGGTGGCCGAACTTGCTGAGGTCTGGGGAGGCCTGCAGCCTTGCCAGCCGCCCCTCCCTCCCTCCCGGCAAACCCTCGTGTCATGGCCCTGTTCAGTCTAGTTTCCGGGTCTCCAAAACCTAAAAAATCCTTTTAACGTTATAGATTTCAAACAAAAAGAAAAATCAAAAGAAGAGTAAAATAAACACCAGCCTCGTTGTCCATGGTTCACGTTTTGCTGATCTTGCTCACAGTTAACTCTATAAATTACGTATTTGTTTCCGTGGTATCATTTGAAGAATGCAGACACCATGTCCCTCGTTACAAACACCGTAGCCGGCAGCCCTCAGAGGGAGAACATTCTACACCCCAGCGCACGCAGAGGCTGAGGCAGGAGGACCGCGAGTTCAAGGCCAGCCTGGGCAGTTGCAGGACCCTGTCTCAAAATAAATTTTAGAAAGGGCTGGGATGTAGCTCAGTGGTTGAGCAACCCCGGGTTCAGTTCCCAGTGCCAAAAAAAAGGGAATAAGAACATTCTTACATGCCCATGATACCATTATTATCCTCAAATTTATAATAGTTCTCTCATATCTTATATCAGTAGTCCACATGAACATGTCTTTAATTATCCCCCAAATGTGTGTTGTTAGTTTATTTGAAGTGAAATCCAGTGAAGCATCATGCATTTGGTTTAGTCTCTTTAGTTTCCTTTAACATAGAATATTACCCACCCCCAATCCCATTTTTTCCCACGACACTGTGTGTTTGTGTGTGTGTGTGTGTGTGTGTGAGAGAGAGAGAGAGATGCTAGGGATCGAGCCCAGGGCCTCATGCATGTTAGGGAAGCACTCTGTCACTGAGCTACACCCCCTGGCCCTTTTTATTTTATGGTGAACCAGGATCTCGCTAAGTTGTTGAGGCTGGCCTCCAACTTGTGAGCCTCCTGCCTCAGCCTCCTATAAGCCTCTCTAGGATTATCGGTGTGTACCACTGTGCCCAGCAACACTGCTGTTTTGGAGACTAGTTGTTTTGTAGCGATGCCTAGGTACCGATTTTTTTAAAATGTATTTTTAGTTGTAGGTGGACGCAATACCTTTATTTTATTTTTATGTGGTGCTGAGGATCAAACCCGGTGCCTCATGTAGGTGAGGCAAGCGCCCCACTACTGAGCCCCGGCCCCAGCCCAAGGTATACCGATTTTGTTCAGTGATTTCCTCGTGGTGTCATTTAATCTGTCCTATTATCTGTATTTCCTGTGACCTGGAAGTGAGGTCCAGAATTTTGATTAGATTCGGGTTCGGTGTCTTTGGCAGGAACCCTTGATCTGATGAACTTCCTAACATCCCATCAGGAGACATTCGAGCTCAGGGGGCCGTTAGTAGTGTCTCTGAAGCTAATCACTTTGTAAGGAGGTAATTGCCAGCTCTGTCCAATTTATAAGTGACCCGGGGGTGACATGCTGGGACGGCGTGAGCACCAGCAGCCACTCCTTGTCAATTATTATGTGGGGGAGGTTTTATTTTTGCAAAAATGGTGACTTGCCAGGCCTGTTTCCTCCCTGCGGGCTGCCGCTGTCCTTCCGTGAAGGAGCGCCTGTCCCCATCACCCAGGGGTGGCCTGGGGTCACTGCAGACGGGCAGAGTCCCTGCTTCATTCTTTCCCTTCCATTATGAAGTTTGGGGTGGGAAGTTAGAATCGCGTATTCCTCTCCTGTGACAAACGACTTCCTTTCAGTGTCAATTTGATCTTACAGATTTTCATCCGTTTGTGGCTGATAATAATTATTCTTCTGATGCTCAGATTGCCCCAAACTTAGCCAGCAGGAGCCCCCCTGAGCTGGCTTCTAGGTCTTTGTTTTTTGGCTAAGATGCCCTGGTACTTCCCTTCACCAAAGCTGGCGTTAGGTATTTATCCACCTAAATTGGAGTATTTTTATTGTGGGATGGTGCTGAAAACAGTGGGGTGTAGGTGTGTGTTCATGGCTACTGGGTGTTAAGGTATAGCTAGGAAATACACAGTTTTAAAAATCGCCAGTCCATAATGACATTTTTACACTTATAGGGTTTTCCCCTTAACTTTTTATATCTTCTTTTACATTTCATTACAATAAAAATCTTGGCTCATTTCTCATTTGCTGCCAGGTGTGGTGGTGCAGGCCTGTAATTCCAGGGAACAGGAGGCCGAGGCAGGAGGATTGCCAACTTTGATGCCAGTCTCAGCAACTTAGTGACACCCTGTCTCAAAATAAGAAATTAAAAGGTCTAGGGATGTAGCTCAGAGGTAAAAATACCCTGAGTTCAATCCCTAGTCCCACAAAAAATTAAAATAAATAAAGAAGTAGCTTATTTGCTTTACTATATAAGTGAAATAGTTTAAAAATATCAGTAGTTCTGATAATACAGCAACTGAGGTTTAAGCTTTCTTTTTTTTATTTTTAAAATATTATTTGTCCTAATTGTACATGACAGAAGAATGCATTTATACATTTTGATAGATCGTACATAAATGGAGTGTAATCTCATTTTTCTGGTTGTATGTATTGTAGGAGCACATGGGTCATGCAGTCATACGTGAACATGACGTAATAATATCAGTTTCATTCTACTATCCTTCCTTCCTCCATACCCCTTCCCCTCTCTTCATTATTCTTCCCTATCGCCCCGCACTCCCCCTTTGTGAATTAGCTTCCACATACCAGAGAAAACAGTCAACCTTTGTTTTTTTGGGATTGACTTATTTCATTTAGCATGATATTCTCTAACTCCATCCCTTTACCAGCAAATGCCAGAATTTCATTCTTCTTTAAAGCTGAGTAATATTCCACTGTGTATATATACCACATTTTCTTTATCCATTCATCTGTTGAAGGGCATCTAGGTTGGTTCCATAGTTTAGCTATTGTGAATTGAGCAGCTATGAACATTGATGTGGCTGTATCTCTGTAGTATGCTGATTTTAAGTCCTCTGGGTATAAACCGAGGAGTGGGATAGCTGGGTCAAATGGTGGGTCCACTCCAAGTTTTCTGAGGAATCTCCACACTGCTTTCTAGAGTGGCTACACCAATTTACAGTCCCACCAGCAACGTATGAGTGTGCCCTTTCCCCACATCCTCACCAACACCTATTGTTGCTTGCATTTTAAATAATCGCCACTCTGATTGGGTAGGATGGAATCTTAGAGTAGTTTTGATTTGCATTTAGGTTTAAACTTTTCTTGCAGTTTTAACAACTTTGTCTTCCGGTCTGTATACCGACCACTGTGTGCTGCTGTCACTGGGAGTGATTCTTGACTCTAGTTGTCTTTTTTCTTGGGTGGAGTACTAGAGATTGGGCCCAGGGATGCTTACCCACTAAGCCACAGCCCATTTCTCCTGCCTGTTTATGGGAAACCACTTTTTTTTTTTTTTTTTAAATAAATTAGCCTCTGGCTTATTCTTCCAATGTTTCCTTTTGCAAAATGAGAACATCTTGCTTTCCTCCTGTGGAGAAGCGTGTGCTTGTGATGGTCACAGGTGAAAAGGAGCTCCATTTCTTAGATGCCAGTCCACGTCCCGCCTCCTCTCTGGAGCCTCCGCTAGTCCTTGAAGCTTTACCATGTTCTTTCCACCGTCTGGATCCTCGAACATCCCTTGGCCCTTCCCACCGTCTCTCTCGCCCTTGGGGTGCCTATTACACACTCCTGTGCATCCTTGTCGCACTCAGGGCTCTTCCTTGCTAGAAGATGCCTTTGCTGCTGGAGCTCACTGCTCCTGTCAATCATTCAAACTAGCAGCTCCAGTTTGATTGACAAGGCACTTCACTCATCCCTCTTCCCGCTTCTGCAAGTGAACGGATTACCATCTCTGGGTTTCCATCAATCATTTAAAGATACAAGGAGCTCAAGACTCGTGTTAAGATGGTCTTTCCTGATGTGAATCCACCCTCCTCTCATTGAGCCCCCTTTGGAGCAGCGGTAAATGGATTTGCTTCCATAACACTGAAGAGGGTGCATGTTCCTGACGGGTGGGGCACGGGCTAGAGTTCTGTGTTTTGCCACAGTGTCTAAAGCAGGGCTGGACACGCGGTAACACATAACAGATTTCGTCAGTTCTTGTTATTGGCAGTAGTTAGATTTCGTAAGTTCACCATGAACTCTGAGTTAGTGAATACCGAATCGGGGCTTCTCGGTGTGTCCGCCTAGGATGCTTCCCTCAGTGGATCAGGGCATACCCATGTTTTATGCGTGTTTCTGTTTAAAGACACCTTATTTAATACATATATTTCTGACCCATTAACCTGAACTCACAGGCGACAGCATTATAGCTCCTTCCTGAACAAAGCTTACGTAACATGCCCCGTTTCCCTCAGGCCCAGGGCAGCCTTCGCAGGCTTAGGAACATGAGTCAGCGCTTCAGCATCACCTGTGAGTGACATTTTGCACCAGGAAATTACCAATGAAATGCACAAACATGCAGAAACCGCGGCACTCAATAGGAAAGGATGCTTGTTTATAGCCTGAGCTGAAATAAGAAGGCCAAGGGTCACCTTGCTTCACTTCAGCTGGCAATGTGCACAACGGGCAACTCAAATTATTTGCAGGCCTGCCTCCACGTGGGAACAACTCTAAAGAGCGTCCAATATTGATCTGGGGGCTTAGAGAGTAGGCGACTTTGAAATATAGAACTTATAAATAAAGAGGATCGACTGAATATGTCGGATTAAATAGATTTGGATCAGCTGTGTGACCTTGGACTGGTGGCGTTCCCTCTCTGGGCTTCATTTCCTTACCTGCTGCATGGCGGGGGATCTTTAAACTTTCCCGCAGCCCTGGGCTCCGGGCACTGAGTGGGATGGCCGTTTCCCCGCCCTGGCTTCCTGGGGCTGGCGGGTCCTGACGGCGTTCATTTCTATGCAGGTTTGTGGACTTCCATGCAGCCGCCTCCACCTGCTCGCCCTCCCGGGCCTCCCTGCTCACCGGACGGCTGGGCCTTCGCAATGGGGTCACACACAACTTTGCAGTCACCTCTGTGGGGGGCCTTCCGCTCAACGAGACCACCTTGGCGGAGGTGCTGCGGCAGGCTGGCTATGTCACGGCGATGATCGGTAAGAGTGGGCGCGTGCGTCCGCTGCCTTTACTCCGGGGGCTGCCTCACGCCTGCAGGCTTGGCGTGCTCCAGCCGAGGTGTGCGTTCACCTCTGGCTGCATGCGTTCGGCACGCTTTCTGCCGAGAGTGACTAAACTGCCCTCTCAGCGGACTGGAATGGATGCCGAACCCTTCACCACCCTGATGAAGAACTTCAGGGTAGGTGGCTGCTCTCATGAGCTTGGCCACTCGGGAGGTCCCGGGGCCTCCTCGCCTGCTGCTCTGCCACCTGCAGCCTGTGGCTCTTGATGTCCTGTCTCTTGCCTCCTGGCAGCTTCAGTCCCCTTGACTGTAATTTGGTCCAAGGAGAGAGGTTGTCCGCTTTTATCAAGAATACACAATGGAATATTATTCAACCATAAAGAAGAATAATACTATGGCATTTGCAGGTACATGGATGGAAGTGGAGAATATCATGCTAAGTGAAATAAGCCAAGCCCAAAAAACCAAAGGCTGAATGTTTTCCCTGATCAGTGGATGAGGATATATAATGGGGGTGGGGAGTGAGAGAAGAATGGAGGAACTTTAGATTATGTAGAGGGAAATGAGAGGGAGGGAGGTATGGAAGATGGTGGACTGAGACAGACATCATTACCTGTGTACATGTGAGATTACACAAATATGTGACTCTACATCGCGCACAACCATAGAAATGGAAAAAAAGAAAGTCTTCTTCAGGCCTGCAGACCCCTCCCAGAAGGCACTTAAATCTTACTGGCCAAGCTGGGTCTCGTGGCCTCCAGGCTGCAAGGGAGGCTGGGAAGCGGGGACAGGCTTATGGCGATTGCCTTGGCCTTGGGCGCGTTCTGTCAGCAGCGCTAGCGGGACAGGGCTGCCGGGTCAGAAGCTACCTAGTGAGCTTGGCCGCGGGGTCCAATGACTGCCCTTCCTTTCAGATATTTTCAGCACCTCCTACTCAGCATTTATTATGTGCCAGTTGCTGGGATGGGTCTTCTTTTTTTTTTTTTTTTGGTGCTGGAGATGGAACCCAGGGAAGCTGAACCCTGAGCCACACCCGCAGCCCTTTTTATTTTTTGAGTCAGGCTCTCACTGAGTTGTTTAGGGCCTCCCTAAGTTGCTGAGGCTGGCTCTGAACTTGCCATCCTCCTGCCTCAGCCTCCTGGGATAGGTGATTCTTTGCACCGAGCAAGAAGGTGCCTTTGAGATTATTATTTCTCCTGCTGTGTAGCGAGACAACTGAGTTTCAGACGGGAAAGGACCTGCTCTCTGTTGCCTGGCCAGGCTCACCCGTGAGTCTTGCGCCCCTGCGGGTCTCGCCTGCAGAGGCCAGGACAACCCAGCAGTCCCCGCTGCCCGTGCTTGTTAGTTCACCTCTCAAGGAGCTGGTCCAGTGAGATCCCTGGCCCCCTCCTCCATAGAGGAACGGCACGGGAGGGTGTACCAACAGCCAGGTCGACAGTGAGGGTCCCGGTGGACGCGCCCCTGAGCTTCCCAGGCAACCCAGGGCAGGGGCTGCTGCCTCTGGTGTTGGCACCACCCCCTCCTGTGGGTTGGCGTCTGACGTCGTTTTACAGGAGCTCAACTGGAGGATGACAGGTAGTCCCGGAGGGGCCAGTCCCAGAAGCCCCAGTCGGTAGGAGGAAGGACCAATTAAGATCCAGCCTTCTCTCCTTCCAATCCCCTTGGTCCCATGCTCTGGGGTGCAATTTTGTTAAGGACATCAACACCACGAGGGCCCTGCGAGAGGCTCCTGCTGACCATTCCTACCGGACCAGTTACATGCATCCATTTCAACCTCACTGCCAAGAAGAGTTGGGTCCCAGGGCTGCCTGAGTCCGCAGCCTCGTGCTGCCACGGGGCCTGGGGTCTTGGGAGCTGAATGCCTTGTAGCCCCAGCCCCTTCTTCATGCTGTCAACACCTGGTAAGCAGAGGTGAGCGGTCTGCTTCAGCCTCCGCCACCCGCCACTCACGACACTCCTGCATGACCTAGAGAGATACACAAGCACATCCTCTTGTTGAAATTATGAACTAAAGGACATTTGCCAGAAAAATTGCCAAAGGAATGTTGAGTTCCTTTACACCTCTCACGCTCCGCTTTGATACTTTTTACCTAGTTGTCTCCTCAGCCTGACTTTTCTTCCCTTTGGGATTATTTTATATTTCTGTATAATTGAATTGTACATATTTATTTTCATTTAAATAATTTTTAGAATTTCAATGTAATTTTGTATTTCCATGTAATGTTTAATCTAAGCATTCCATGTAATGCTTAATCCATTTTCCCCCAATTTTTTGTTTGAAATTTTTTTCCCACTGCTGTGGAGCAGTTGCAAGGAGGGATTAATGAACTCTTACAGACTCTTCATTCATGCATTTGTCTTTAAAAGGTAGTTGAGCAGCCAGACCCAGTGGTGTATACCTATAATCACAGAGACTTTAGAGGCTGAGGCAGGAGGATGGCAAGTTTGAGGCCAGCCTCAGCACTTTAGTGAGACCCTGTCTCAAAAAAAAAAAAAAAAAAAAAAAAAAAAAAGAGGGCTAGAGGTGTAGATCAGTGGTAGCGTGCCCCTGGGTTCAGTCCCCAGTACTAGAAAAATAAAATAAAATAAAGATAGGTGTGTGGTATTAATTGAGGCCACGTCAGATAATTTCCTTAGCCACACTCCTGTGGCTGCATGAGAATCTCCCCCTCATTTGTGTCCTTGGACGCCTCCACTGTTAGATTTTGCATCCCATCTGTTTCTCTGCCCCCTTGCTTTGGGGTGATTTCCCAGGGGGCTGGCGCAGAGTGGAACGGGCAGATCGGCGGTCCCGACGTGGACCCCGCTCCCCGTGGCCCAGTTATTCCCCAAGGACAAGCACACGTAGGAGTCGGCAGCAGCGGCGGCGGGCTTTCCTCTTTTGCCGCCCCGTAGGTGTCGCGGTGCTGGAGCTGCTGCGGAGACGGACGTGGCCCGGAGCGGAAGCTGTCCAGCTCCGGCTGGGCATTGCCGAGACTCCCTGGCACAGTGCGCCTGCGTCCTGGGCCACCCTGCGCCTTTGCCTGGCCTCAGCGTGGGAGGCCGGTGCAGAGGGCGGGGAGCGCTGTGTGGACGTGCTGTGACTCGCGGGCAGAGGCTCAGATGGCTGTGCCTGCGGCTGCGCCCCCTCTCCCGAGGCTTTCCTGCCTGTCCTGAGTCGCCCTTGCCAGGTGCCTCCCACAGGCGTCCTGTGCGTCTGGCCCCGGGAAGCGAGGCTTGGCCTCCATGCGCCTTTGCTGACTGTCCCGGCTTCTCCTCGGGGAAGGGCCAAGCCGGTGGAGAACCGAGTGTGTCACCAGCTCCCGCAGGGCCTGGGGGTCTCCGGAGATTCCTCTCAACATCTCTGTCTTGTTTTACCACAGGCAAATGGCATCTCGGGCACCACGGCTCCTATCACCCCAACTTCCGCGGTAAGAACACTTTTGGGGATCCACTACTCGGGAAACGGAAAATAAGGATCTCCGGGGGTCATTCCCCGAAGTCAGGACATCTTTGTTCACGAGGCCACTCGGGTGCCTCTGGGGTGCCGGGCTTGCCCCGTGACCCCACCGATCTCTTGCCAGCACTTCCTGGGCTCCCTTCCTTTCTGCCTAGCGCCTCATTATTGACCCACCCGCTTTCCTGTCCTCTCCCAGCTCTTTCTGCCTCGGGGAACTTCAGGCCCTGTGAGGTCCCAACACGCCTGATCTGGAAAGAAGTGCAAAGTGTCCCATGGGTTTGCTGAAGCAGGGGCTGCAGGTCCCTGCAGGGGACACTGCCTCTTGGCTCCTTCCTGGCCGCTCTTAGCTTCTCAGACCCCTCACCCTGGGCCTGGGGAAGGAGGCCAAGATGAAGCAGCCAGAGCCCTCCTCTGAACATCCTTTGCTGAGTGATGGATTCTCTCCGCATCCAGTTCACCAGGATAGTGAGGGTTTTCCAAAGTCCTTGGCTGTTTCTCAGGGTGGTGCTTCCCCACCATCAGGGCTTCTTCCCAAATCTGGGGTCAGAGGACACCTGTGCTCTAGACCAGGGGTCCAAATAGACCTGAGGGCCGACTCCAGTAAGCTCCCTGTTTTGGCAAGTAAACTTTGTAGGGGAAGCGGCTGTACTCATCTGTGTGCATGTTGTGGGCACTTTTGGACCCCAACAGCAGAGTTGAGAAGCTGCACCAGAGACCAGCTGGCCCGTAAAACTGAAAATATTTACTGTCTGACCCTGGTCTCGGCTCGTCTTGACACTGAACGCGGTCACACTGCTGGGCTGTGGTGTTTACCTGTGGGCATCCAAAAAATTTGCACAAACCAGGTCCACATGGAACTGTCAATTTTTTGCTTTTTATATTTTGCCTAGTACAACTAACATTAACTAGTCCTTCAGTCTACACCACCTATTGGGTTAACAAAGACCTAATGTCCCAACTCAAGGAGTGCAGCAGCACTGGGGAAGCCTCGCGTCACTCACACTGCTCAAAGGTTTGCAGGCTAGGACTTGGAACGGAATGGAGGACGGGGTTCCGGGGGGCTGGGGATCTGGGGAAACTGCAGCAGAACTGGGCTGGGCTAGACATATTCAGCTTCCCCGTGAGAGACACAGAACAGGGAATTCCAGGCAAAGCCACCAAAGCCCTAAGGCGCAAGTACCTGGGAACTGGAGGTAACCGGGTTAGGTAGGAAAAGTGAGCCCAGCAGGCGGGAGGCCCAGGGAAGGCCAGAAGAGGAAACAGAGGCCAGCCCTCTCTGTTCACCAGGCCTGGCATTGGAGGCCCTGGATAGAGACTATTCTTGTGGAGATTTGAGTTCTGACCGCCTTAAGGGAAATGAAGAGAGCTAAAAAAACTCCCAGGTGATTGCAGGAGGCTTCCTGGAGAATCCGTGCCTTCTAGCCAGCTCTGGGTTTTATCCTTTGGATGTCAGAATAAAATTTCAACACCAGACATTCAGGTCTGGTGCTCACAGCCCTCCCTCCCTCCCTCCCTCCCTCCCCTGCAGGCCACCACCCCAGCCCCAATCCCATCAGGCCCATCCTTCTAGAAGCATTCAAGATTCCTGTCCCAGCCCCCACCCAGCTGCTGCACCTTCTGACTCTCCTGCCCATCTCTTAAGACTTAACCTATGTATTTTATTTCCCCTTTAGATGGAAAGTCCGTGAGGGTAGGATTGATTTAATTTTTTCCCCTTAAAGTGTCACACATATAGTAGGTTTTCACTAGATTCTTACTGAAGGTGTACACATTTCCCTAAGAATGTGAGATAGTCAACCATTCTCTCCAGTTCTTCCCGGCCTGGGTTAACTCGAACCACAAGGTAGTTTGCAAAACCAGTCTTCTAGCCGAACCTGGCAAAATGATTTTCTTTGCCTACTTCAAAAGGATATTAATCAAATCCTCTTTTAATGACCTACTCCAGAGCATTGCATTATTAAACCATGGGAAATTAAATTTTTGTCCTGGGTGTAAGAAGGCAGGTCCACGAAGAGACAATTGAGCTGGCATGCTAACTGGTTGGTTGCTTCTGTTCCAGGTTTTGACTACTATTTTGGGATTCCATACAGCCATGATATGGGCTGTACTGATGCCCCGGGCTTCAACCACCCTCCCTGTCCAGCATGTCCACCAGGCCGTGGCCCCTCAAGGTAATGCTCTCCAGCACACTGGCTACCAGCTTCAGAATAAGGCGAAGCCCTAAGGCTGTGGTCCCTCCAGAGTAAGTGGGAGATGCAGACAGGAGGTAGTAAAGACAGCCAGTAAGATAAGAGTATAAGTCCAGTGGAAATTTAAATGCATTATTTGCACCCTAATGCAAAGGTGAGAGCCGCAGAATATTTCTGTTGGAATTTTCCAGGTTCCTTGGATTGTTTAGCTCTGCTAGGGAGAGATGCAGCCAAGGTCTCACGCAGGTGGGGCCTCCCTCCTCTGCCTGCTGGCTCTGCTCCTGGGCCACTCACCTGACCTAGACACTGGACATAAGGAGAGAGGGAGGGTGGGAGGGCCAGAAAGTACACAGAGATCCTTTGGCGCGTCTTCCCACGCAGACCAGTTAGCCAGAATTCTGACACTGCAATGCCATGTAGGCCCTGGATGATGTTTTTAAAATGTATTCAGTAAAAAATGCTCATGATATAACTAGGTGAAAAAGGAGGCACGTTATCAGAAAGGTCTTGACTACCTCTACATCCATATCTTTGTGGCCCTATCAAGAGAGACTGCAAAGAGATGTGCTGAAATGTTAACCAGGGCTCACTCTGGTTGTACAGCTAAAGGGCTTCACTTTCTTCTTTTTTATCTTATTTCCCAAATAGTCCTCAATAAGCATGCATGTAGTTATGATCAGGAAAAGGTAATTAGTTGGGCACCCAAAATCTCGTGACTCAGGAGGCCGAGGTGAGAGGATCTCAAGTTGGAGGCCAGCCTTAGCAACTTAGTGAGACCTTTGGCATCTTAGCAAGACCCAGTCTCAAAACAAAAAAGTAGAAAGGGCTGGGGATATAGTGCAGGGGGAAAGCACCCCCGGGTTCATCCCCCAGCACCCCCTGAAAAACAGATCCTACACCTTCTTGGGGTCATACGTCAGCACAGGCTTTTTGCTTCACTCGTCCAAATGCCACACTGTGGAGGTATTTCTTAGGTCACACGAAATACCAGGTGTCTGAGCCACTGGGGTATGTGAGTCTCAGCTGGTTCATTAGTTACAACAGTTACTGTAACAATGGCTGTCGGTGGAGAATTGTTACATTCTAGGCATTCCCTACCCTTACCTGTAATCCACCTGACCACTGGGTGAGGCGGGTATTAACCCTGCCCTCACCAGAACTGGTGACAGATAGGAATCAAGATTCTAATCTGGTTCTCTCTGAATCTACAGCCCGTGTCCTCCACATTTGCAGCGCTGTGGATCTCATCTGGGTGCTTGTTAGAAATGCAGCAAGTTGCCAGGTGTGGGTGGCAGGTCTCTGGAATCCTAGCTATTCTGGAGGCTGAGGCAGGAGGATCATAAGTTTGAGGCCAGCCTCAGCAACTTAGGGAGATCCTGTCTCAAAGTAAAATAAAATAAAATAAATAAATAAATACAAAGGACTGGGAGGTAGCTTAGTGGTAGATCACCCCTGGGTTCCATCCTGGTCATCCTTCTCTCAAAAGATGTAAATGATGGTGGAGTTGTCACAGATAATAAAAAGCTGAAAAATTCAACACAAGTATGGATCAGCATCACAACACCCAGCAATAATAACTCTTTAAAAAAAAAAATGCGGTTGTTCTGAGCTCCCCTCCATGTGCCAAGCGTCTGCAAGGGGGATGCACCCACCTGGGCGGAGCCGGGAGCTTCAGATTCTCCACCGGTCTTTGCACTAGGAGGCCGCTGGTACTGAAGGCCCGAGAGGCGTCCAGAAGCCCTTCCTTCTCCATGGTTCTTACCTTCTCGCCTAGTCGACCGTGGTGACAGACAGGTGGGGACAGAAAACTTGAGTCTGTCCTCAATTCCTGCGCAAAGCGCCTGTCCACCCCTTTCAAGCTCCTCGTGCTCCAGGAAAGAGACACGGACGACGTCCAGCTACCGACGAGAAACGCAGACTCCGGAAGAGCCCGGATGACTCGTCTGAGGTCGCGACCATCAGGCAGGCTGACGGGCAGCTGTCCCTCAGACTCATTTGAGTCTATGAGACCCAGGGCGGCGTTTGCTTTTCCGGGAAGTCTTATTCGTCGGGTTCCTCTACCCTTTGCCTTCCACTTGTGAAAATGTCTCCAAATTCTTCAGACATGGTTGAGAATTGAAAGTGCCCAGCCCTTCTTAGATCTTACATCCTGTCATTACACTTTGTGGGGCTGGGGTGTAGCTCGGTGGGTAGGGTGCTGGCCTCGCAAGCACAAGGCCCTGGGTTCAATCCCCAGCAAGCAAGAAAGAATACACTTTGTGTTCCATGAATTCCTGACCCTGGACTTGGGGTAGGACCACAAGTTGCCCAGCTACAGAGTTAGACAGTGGAGAAAATCAGAGAAGAACCACTCATTGGCTCAGGGACTCTACTTGGAATAAGCTGTCCTGTTCAGACCTCAGTGTATCTCCCTGAAAAATGGGAGCAGTAATGTTCCTACCCGGTAAGAGCGTTAGCATCCCAGACTGGCCAGCCTTTCCAAGAACAGGAAGAGCCGTTCCAAGGGAACGGAGGGAAGCATTCTCTCTTGGTTTTACACTTGGAGGAAACGACCGACTGGCGAAGCCACTTGCAGCCAGGTTGTGACGCGTTCTGTATCCGTGTGCAAGGTTTGCAGTAAAGCTTTTCGTTCTACTCTGTGGCTACTTCAGTTGTGGAAATGGTCTTCACTTTCCTGTCTGTGGCTTCCACGCAGCAGCTTCGGAAGGGACTGCTACACAGACCTCGCCCTGCCTCTCTACGAAAACCTCCACATCGTGGAACAGCCCGTGAACCTGAGCAGTCTCGCGCAGAGGTACGCGGAGAAGGCGACCCAGTTCATCCAGCAGGCCAGGTGAGGAGCCCGCCTCCCTGGCCTTGGCCTCTTCCCCCACTCCCCCCTCACTCTGTGCCCTGGCCTCAACCCGCCCAAGGCCACGGCAGAGTGTGGTGGTGTCGCCCAACAAAGAAGAATGCACGCGTGCCTTCTTTAAATTAAACTAAGACACCCCCCCCTCCCCCGAACCTCTAGTCCTGGGTTCGAAGTTCCTCACATATGGTTTCCTGCATCCCGGGGAGTGTCCACGTCTGACTTTGCTTGTGTTCCAGGGTCAGGATCATTCTGTGTTCTCCTGTGAGGCTGTAGGCTCCTTGAGCAAGTAGGGCCTGCTCCTCTAGTCTGGGCACATCTGTTGAGTTCGTGAGTTAGTGAGGTGTATCCGTCTCCTGCTGCTGCTGTAACAGACAACCACCCTCTTAGTGGCTAGAGCAGCAGTAACTTACTCTCCTGCAGATCTGGAGGACAGATGTTTGAAATGAGCCTTCGAGGGCTAAACTCGAGGTGTTGGCAGGGCTGCTGCTTTCTGGAGTTTCGAGTGGAAAATTTTTCCTTGTCTCTTCTAGTTTCCAGTGACTGCTGGTGTTCCTTGGCGTACATTCTGATCTTGATTCTGTTTCATTGCTGTTTCCACATCTGTTGTCAAATCTCCCTCTGTCTTCCTCTTTTAAGGACACTTGTGATTTCCTTTAGGGTCAACCAGGGGAATCTCAGATAATCTCCCAATCTCAAGATCCTTAACATGATCGCACCTGTTAGGTCCCACCTGCCATATAAGGTAGCATTCTCAAAATCCAGGAATTAGACCCCAGGTATCTGCGGAGGTCATTGCTCAGTCTGTCAAACAAAGGTTACCAATTTCTGCATCTACAGGGACCAACAAGGTAACCTTAAAGAGGGAAGCGGGCTGAGGTGAGGCATTAGGGGATGGTGGGGCCTGCGTGAACTACTGTACAGGAATAGCTGCTACCTAGCTGTACCTGCACAATGCTGCTCGATGGGAATGTGAGCCTGCAATGCCAGATATTTCCATTTTCCAAGAGAGACAAGATAGCTTTTATGTGAAATCTCATGATCTTAAAACGTTAGAATGAAAAATAACAAAAAGCAAAAAACAAAACCCAGGCCGCAGCGTGTCTCTAACAAACCCTGTATGTGTGAGGCCTGCTGGTTTGCAAGCTCTGTCTTGTTGGAGCCCAGAGTGACCCGGTGTGTGCTCACCTTCTTTTCCTGCCAGATTATAAACTCCTCAAGGGCCATGGGATCATTTCCGTTCGGTCCACAGCCTCACCCTACATGAGCATGTGCTTGTGCAGATTTTAGATGCCCCCTGTGGATGGGGATCAGATCCGTTCCTCAAATGTTCAAGCGTCTTCCAGCCTTTGCTCACCATGCTGGACTTTTCTGGAGAGGTGAGCAGGGGAGAGAGTCAGCAATGTGGGAGAGCCAGTCATCGTGTATTCTCGGTGATAAAATCAACCGCTCAAGGCCTTACTCTCAGCAGCAGCCCCCGCGGGCCTTTGAGATGGCATCTGGGTCGTTCAGCTGGACTTTTCTGAGAAACACTATTGATTCTTCTCAGATTATTACTATAAAAAGGGCAAAGTTCCTTCTCCCCTCTGGAGGGTCCATGTCCCTGGAATTTTGAGATGGTTTTAGCTCATTGTGTACCATGGCAGGTGGGGACAGTCTTCTCTTGCTTCTGAGGACACAGAGTTTCTTTTTCTTTTCTTCTCTTCTCTCTTTTTTCCTTTGTAGTTTTCTCCCCAACCCCACCCTGCAACTGGGGGATTGAACCCAGGGGTGCTCTACTACTGAGCTATAGCCCAAGTTCTTTTTATTTTACTTTTTTTAAATTTTGAGACACTAAGTTACTGAGGCTGGCCTTGAACTTGTGATCCTCCTGCCTCAGCCTCCTGGGTTGCTGGGATAACAGGTGTGCACTACCACCTCACGCCTCGAACAGCATAGGTCTCTGAGGGGGAGCTATGGCTGGGGACAAAGGACTATTTAATGCCTGCTGTGCCGTGGGTATGGTACCTGGACATTCACCAGTTAATTAATGAGTTAAGACGTGAATGAAATACATTCTCCTTATCAAATGAAAAAAAGTGAAGAATTGCTAGTTTATTAATTAGTTGAATGTCATGAACCCTGTTGGCTTCTAACTCTGCAGAAGGTAGTTCCCAGGCAGAAAAGGCCCCTAGACCCACGCTCCTTCCTCTCCCAGGACCCCACCCCACCTGCCCTTCCTTCCGCTTGGACCTGTTTGTCAGAACTACCAGGTGTCCCTCAAGTGTGTCTTCCTGCCTGTTCTTGGCAAGAAACCTCACCCTAGGCCTCCTAAGAAGGTCTGTGTGTGTGTGCATGTGTGTGCGTGTGTGTGCGTGTGTGTGTGTGTGTGTGTGTGGCACTGGGGACTGAACCTGGGACCTCACACTTACTAGGCAAATGCCTGACCACCAGGACACATCCCCAGCCTTTGAAAGTTTTTACTTGGGTCTTCACTTGAGTTGAGACCCTTTGCCTACAGTATTGCTAAAAGCTAATCCTGGATTTGGGTTTTTAACGGAGTAGCCAAAGCTCTGACGGGAAACCATGGGGGGTCCTTTCCAGGGAGGGTCTGGGACTGTGCATTGAATCCGAATAGTGCAGACAGGGTTCGACCAGAGTGAGTGTGTTGGGGTGGGAATAAATGGTGGCTGAGGATACTGGAAATCAGATGCTTCTGGGAAACGCAGTACCTGGCCAGCGTTCCAGAGTGTCAGAGGGTGTGACCATGTTGCCCCCTGGATCCTCTGTCGAAGCCCTAGTCCCTAATGGGATGGTGTTAGGAGGTGGGACCTTCGGGAGGTAATTAGGTTCACAGGAGGTGGTGAGGTGGGGCCCCAGGATGGGGACCAACACGATGGCACAGGCCTGTAATAACTCCAGCGACTCGGGAAGCCGAGGCAGGAGGCTGCTCCGGGACCGGGCCGGCCTGGCCGAGGGGCAAGAGGGTGGAGGAGGCGGGAAGCAGAGCCTGGGAGGGGGACGCAAGGCCGGAGGAGGCCAGGACTTGGTCGATGGCAGCTGCGTGTGGAAGCGTCGGGCTGGTCCGCACGGGGACTGTCGGAGTCTGGGCTCGCGGAGGCTGCGTGATGTCGAGGTCCAGAGGGAGGCGGGCGTGCTGCCGCACCCATCGGAGATCCCAGGGGTCACCCGGGGCCGCGGGCGGGGAGCTGCCCGCCTCCTCCCAGCGCCAGGGACGCCCTGCCGGACACCCGCTGGCAACCCTCCCAGCGAGTGGGCCCCTGGCCGGTTGACCTGCAGGTCAGGGCAGGCGTCCTCCGGGCGCGGTGGGCCGGGTCTTGCGCTGCGGCCTTCTCTGTGCCCTGCCCCGTCTCTCCTGGGATCGCCCCTCTGGGTGGCCCTGGGGTTTTGCTCTGCTCACCTCGCTTGTTGTGCCACACCACAGTGTGTTGCTTTAGAGATCTCCGAAAACACAGAAAAGCAAGCAGGAAAAAACGTCACCCAGATCCCAGAGCCCAGAGAGAACCTTTTGCACGGATGGAACGTGCTCCTCCGGCCCTGGCCTCCGCGGGGCGGGAGCCTTCCCTGCGGCTAACTGAAGGAGACGTTTCTAAACATACGTGGAAGCCGCTGTCTTATCATCAGGCTTTTTATTTTTTACCCTGAAAGATTCTATTTTCTATCTGGCACAGGCCCATACTAACGAGGTGGCTTCAGAGGCAGATGCCCCAGGGACAGTTTGCATAGACCCTGCCTGGCGTCATCTTTGTGACTCTAGCCTGCCATCAGGATGCAGGAAGGAGGTTCATCCCTGGGTACCACTTACCCTTACTGCTGCGGGCACGTGTTCAGGGATACTAATAGGAAAGCACCGTTTATTGAATGCTTGCTAGGGGCAGTTAAAAATCAGAGCGACTTTGCCAGGGAGAAAGAGTTTCCCCATTTTACAGATGATGGAGAATAAGTTAATTGCTTACAATCAGGGTTGCAAATCATGAAATAAAAGACTCCTGAGATGCAGATACAGATCTCCCAAGCCTGCATCCTTCTTCTGTCCACTCCGCCATCCCTCATTATCATCGGCCTCTTTGAACTTCTGGCCCCAGGTGCTAATGTGACTTTTTCTTTTTTAAATTTTATTTATTTATTTTTACAGACAGCATTTTGATTCGCTGTACACAATCGGGGTACAACTTTTCGTTTCTATGGTTGTGTACGATGTAGATTCACACCATTCGTGTAATCACACATGCACCTAGGGTCATGATGTCTGTCTCATTCCACCATCTTTCATACCCCCGCCCCCTCCTGCCCCATTTTTCTCTACACCATCCAAAGTTCCTCCATTCTTCTCTTACCGCCCCCCACCACCCCCACCCCCGTCATGTATCATCATCTACTTATCAGAGAAAACATTCAGACTTCGGTTTTTGGGGACTGACTTACCTCATTTAGCATGATTTTCTCCAATTCCAGCCATTTACCTGCAAATGCCATAATTTTATTCTTCTTTATGGCTGACTAGTATTCCATTATGTGCATATACCACAATTTCTTTATCCATTCATTCATCTACTGAAAGGCATCTAGGTTGGTTCCACAACCTAGCTATTGTGAATTGAACAGCTATAAACAGCTCATGTGACTTTGATGAAGGTGGGAGTCTGGAGTATGATGATGGGGGGTGGGCCAGAGCGTGGGCATTGCAACCACTCCTGGCCCATTTGTGGCAGTGAGCTGGTAAATGTTTCACAAAAAGCTCTTGGAACACAACCCCGGCCTGTAGTGGTTCCCGTTTCTTTGGGGTAAATACTCTCCCCGTAGCTGATTTCTAGCTACTCACGAGATATCTCTGAAGGTGGAGAAGAGCTGAAGCAGGCCATTAGGTGAAGTTTCGTAGATCTGGATGTGTTACATATGTGTAAAATAAAAATTGCCGCCATATGTATTTGTCCTTGGGTGACTGGATTTAGCAGCATGTCCTCAAGGGTCATCTGGGTTGTAGCGCTGCATTTTTAATTTTACTTAATTTTCGTTAATTGAATGCAAACAGCCTGAGGGGCCTGTGGCTGCTTCTTTAGCAGGCAGCTTGGAAGCCCTTGGCTGTGCGGGGAAGGCTGAGGCCCCGCCATGGGACTGGCGTCTACGCCTGTCAGAGAGAGCTCAGGACAAGGGCCCTTCCTATCAGTGGACCTCGGGGGTCAGCGTGCAAGAAGCTCCCAGGGCATGACTGAGGCTCCGGCTGGTGTGGACCAGAGTGAGCTCAGGAGGACGGGGGATCGTTTGGAGGCCACGTGTCTGGGTGAACTGAGTATAAAGGGGCCCTGCTTCTGTCCCTGCCCTGTGTGTGTCCCTGACCGAGCTCACTCACCCCTCTTTCTCTGTGTGCTTTAACAGACCCCCTCCTGTGGGCGTGGCCTGTGGGAATGGCTTCCACCAGGGTCCCTGCTACAGGAGAGGACAGGTGGTAGTTCTGTAGCTGTCTTGCCTAGGAATGGGGTAGGGAAAGACAGCTTTCTGAGCCATACCAGAGGCCACAGGGCCTTTGCATGGAGACTTCCTGCCTCCCTTCCAGCCTTTAATTTTGCATCTTCCAGGGTGATCAGGATTCGCATAGAGGCAGCCAGGCACTGAGGCTTCTAAAGAGCCTTGATCTAAATGTCTCCTGCTGGTCATGTGCATCCGTGGGATGCCCTGTGGTCCACGTGAGCTGTTCATTCCTTTCTTAGGGTGGCTGTGACGGTCTGGATGCTGGCACCCTACAGGGCAGCAGTTAAGAGCAAGGGCTTTGCCCACAGCCAGTTCGAGACCCTGTGACTTTCTAGTGGCCTAACCCGGGCAGGCCTGTCATTGCTGAGCTGCTGGTTCATCTGATGAAGGGAGCGTGGGGTTAGAGGAGGAGGGGCTGGGACACAGCGCGTCCCTATGAGACGTTCTCAGTAGAGGCTGAAGGACTCTTATTACGGCATTCTCGTGTAAAAGCAGCTCGCCAGATGATCTCCACATTTCCTTGGAAGGTGATTGATAAGTGTGTCCTTGAGTCCCTGGCAGACCCTCGGGGGACCCCCGGGTCAGGGAGGATCCCAGAGGCACGGTAACCTCTCGTGTCTCCCGTGTGTTTCAGTGCCAGTGGGAGACCCTTCCTGCTCTACGTGGGCCTGGCCCACATGCATGTGCCCTTGGCTGGGACCCGGCCGTGGGCCAACCCGTGGGGCCAAAGCCCATACCGTGCGGGTCTCCGGGAGATGGACAGTCTGGTGGGTCGGATCAAGGACGAAGTCAACCACATGGCGAAAGAAAACACGTTCCTCTGGTTTACAGGTAAAGTGGTGAGAGCCAGCCAGCCTGGCTGCAGTGCCATGGCTGCCCCACCAGGAGCAGAGCCCGTCAATGACCCTCTTTAACCGGACAGGGGCTCGCTTTGAACTTGGGACGCTGATGAGGGTGGTTGGCCTCCATGCTGAGCGTGTGTCTGCCGGGCCTCCACGGCTCCCTGGACGGGTTCGGACAGACGGAGCAGTGCTTCGAACCTGGGGTCACTGGCAGAATCTCCCACACAGCACGTTGGAGGCTTACGAGGTGCTGGGCAGGAGGCACCGGGTGCAGAATAGCTGCTCAGTGGGCGATGCCGGCGGTGCTGACGCCAGTGCTAAGGGGCTCGCTAAAACCGTAAGCAAGGCAAGCCGTGTAGGGCAGGAGGCTCGGGGACCGGCGGGGCAGGGAGCCCCACCCCGGACAGCTTAGTAGAGGCGGCTCTGGTCCAGGGCGCTTCTTCAAGGCTGGGGCTCAGGGTTAATCCGACAAGTCCTCTGTGCAGTCTCCTGCCGTGCACAGGGATATAGGCCACCGGGGGAGCGTGGGTGTCCGTGGCCCCCGGCCCCTTGGCCATTGAGTGTTGCTTCTCTGGTTTCCAGGAGACAATGGCCCGTGGGCTCAGAAGTGTGAACTGGCAGGCAGCGTGGGTCCCTTCACCGGACTGTGGCAAGCCCGTCAAGGTAGAGGACTCGGCTGGGGTTGGCTGGGGCACGGGATTCTGCCTCTGGGAGGGCTGGTGTGCATCCCAGCCTGGGGGCCGTCACCGTGGCCCAGGGGCTCACCAGCCACTGGCTCCCAGAGAGGAAGAAACGAGTTGGGACAGAGGGCAAACGTCTGTTCAGCCTGGAGCACCCCTATCAATCCTTCTCCCAGGAGCCCCCTAAGAGGACCAGCCTGTGGCCTGATAAGGCAGCCTGCAAACCTTGCTTTGCTTTCCTCCTCTTCTCCTCTCCTTGTCTTCTGTTTCCATCCATCCATTAATTTGTTTCATTCATTCGAGAAATATTTAGCGTACCCTTATGCAAGGGAAAGGTAAGTAATAACAGCTCCATTTACAGATGAAGAAAGATGCTCAGAGAGGTTAAGTAACTTGCCCAAGGTCACACAGCTTATGAGACAGAGCCAGGCTTGCCCTTGCAGTTCAAGTTGGTGCTCTCTGGGCTTTACCATCTCGCCTCCCACCACTGCTTAGGGTTCTGTTTAAACATCCTCCGGCCTCCAGCTCAGCTCCCATCTGCTCTGGGAAAGTTCCCCACAAGGACCTCAGTCTCTGAGAGAGCAGCCATGTTGAGACAATATGGCCTACAGACAAAAGGTTTGGATACATCGATCCCTCCTGTGAGCATTCGTCATAAGGAGATAATTAACCAAGTACATGATGATGTGTGTACAATGAGTGGTCATTGTAGTATTTTTTTTTTTTTTTTTATAAAAGTAGGGCATAATCCCAGAATCAGCAACAGGAGAGTGCCTAGAGAAGTTATGATACATTCATTTAAAGGAAAACTAAAGGCCCAGTGCAGTGGTGCAAGCCTGTGATTCTAGCAGCTCAGGAGGCTGAGGCAGGAGGATCCCAAGTTCAAAGCCAGCCTCAGCAACTTAGTGAGACCCTGTCTCTAAATAATAAAAAAAAAAATCATATATATAAAAAGGGATGGGGATGTGGCTCAGTGGTAGAGCTCACCTAGCATATGCAAAGCCCTGGGTTTGATCCCCAGCCCTACAATAAATAAAATTAAAATTTTAGAAGGTCCTTGTGTCCGAGGGTGTTCTAAGACAGGCTCACCGCTCCTGAGGACTGTCCATGACAAAGTTTTAAATCTGGGCTGGGTTTTCTCTACGCCCGCCACTCCGGGCTGAGCGGCAGCCCCAGCTGTCCCCGGGCGGGAGGACTCACACTCTGTTCCTGTTCGTCCATGGGCTACTCCAAGTTTCTGAGCTTCCTTGTCCCTGGCATCTGGTGGTGGGAAGGAAATGCTGATCCCTCATTTGCACTTGTCCACTTCAACCTGGTGTCCTTTGGATCAGATCCCTTGAGAGCTTTGCAGGCAAGGGACTGTCAGGCTGGGGTCACATCTTGGGTCTGGAGATTGGGGTCAGGGGTCAGGAGACTGGACCTGTCCTTTACCTCACTGATTGGCCCACTTCAGCTCTGGGGCTTTGGGTGTTTATATTGCTCTTTTGGGCTCCCTGCAGTTCAAAAAGGCTGTGATTGCGTTCTGATGCCTGGAGATAACAGGGTCAGGAGGAGAAGCTGCAGGGTATAGAGGTGGTTGGGAATGTGTCCAATGCCTGCAAGCAAAGAGCCCAGAGAGAGACAGTACATCTGGGAGTGGTTGGTCGCATGAGCTGATTTTTTTTGTGTGGGGAGGGGTACTGAGCATTGAACTCAGAGGCACTGTTACCACTGAGCCATATCCCCAGCCCTTTATATTTTTTTTATTTTGAGAAGAGGTCTCACAAAGTTCTTAGGGCCTCTCTAAGCTGCTGAGACTGGCCTTAAATGTGCAAGTCTCCTGCCTCAGCCTCCCCAGTGGCTGGGATTATAGCCTTGTGCCACTGTACTCTCTGCATGAGCTGATTCTAATCCCTCCCCTCAGGACCTGGGACACCCATGGACCAGGCTGTCATCTTTAGTGCTCAACTAGAAAACCTGGGGAACCAGCAATCAGAACCCTCCAGGTTATGATCTAGGAGGTATGAGGACCAGGGACCTGGGGATAAAGATCTGTAAATAAGTGACTTCTCCATGGGAAGCTTTCGGTTCCCTAAGATGACCTGTGATCTCATATCTGAAGACCCACCTTATTTGTCTCTTTCCCCCGTAGAAGACAGGCTTTTAACAAGACCCCCAAAGCATAAGAAGTCAAATCAAGAATCAATAAGTGGGATGAACTCAAACTAAAAAGCTTCTTTTTAGCAAAAGAAACAGAAGAGAGAGCCTACAGATGGGGAGAAGATCTTTACCCCATGCCCCTCAGATAAAGCATTAGTCTCCAGGATGTATAAAGAACTCAAAAAACTCAACACCAAAAAAACAAATAACCCAATCAATAAATGGGCTAAGGAACTGAACAGACGCTTCACAGAAGAGGATATACAATCGATCAGCAAACATATGAAAAAAATGTTCATTATCTCTAGCAATTAGAGAAATGCAAATCAGAACTAAGATTCCAGCTCACTCCAGTTAGAATGGCAAGTATCGAGAATACAAGCAATAATAAATGTTGTGAGGTTGTGGGGGGAAAGGTACACTCATACATTTTTTTGTTTGTTTATTGGGGGGATTAACCCAGGGGTGATTTACCACTGAGATATATCCCTGGTCCTTTTTACTTATTTATTTTTTATTTGGAGACAGGGTCTCACTAAGTTCTTGCTAAGGGCCTTGCTAAGTTGCTGAGGCTGGCCTTGAACTTGTGATCCTCCGGCCTCAGCCAGGATTCCAGGTGTGTGCCCCCAGGCCAGGCTAATAAGGTATTTTAGTATACTGCCCCATTCTTTGAGGGGAAAATATTACCCAATAAGAAATACGTTTGCGAGTGGGCGACTTCCGTGTCTCCTTCCCTGCTTTTTAGAGTGTGTTGAGTACCCACTCTTTCCTAGTCTTTCTATTGGCTGAGCACCTCCTATGTTCCAGGAGCAGGGCTCAGTGCTGGGGATAAGAACAACAAAGCCCCTGACCTCAAGAAATGACAGGCCTCTAGGGACCCTGCCAAAATACAGTGCTGACCCCAGTGGTCCAGGCTGGCAGTGGAGATTTGTTTTCTTTGCCCCCAGGTGGTGCCATTGTGGCTGGTCTAGACACCACACTTTGAAAACCACCAACTTAGGACATCCATGTCTACACCCTATGAGTCTAGAGTCCTCCAAGTCTAGAATATTCGACTCTGGCCAGTGGTTCTCAAAGTGCGGTCCCTGGACCAGCATCCAGGGTGCTACCCAAGAGATTCATGGGGGATGGGTCCCAGCAAGCTGGGCTTTATCACGTCCTTCAGGTGATGACGCAGGTTAAAATTTAAGAGCCATCTGTCTAGAGTAACGCTGCTCAGTACAGGAGACAGGACCCACATGTGCCTGTTTCAATTAAAATTAATGAAAACGCAGTTCCTTGCTCACACTAGCCACACTTCAGGGGCTCAGTTAGCCACACGGGGCTGGGGGCTGCCATATTGAATACTGCAAATAGGCCTCCACTTGGTGGTTTCAGTTGTGAAGCCCGAGTAGGAGACAGGGAGGTGTAGAAGGGAGGTTCTGGGCAAGAGTGGGAAGATCACAGTAGGAGGGCATCCAGGTAGAATAGAGAGAGGCAGGGTCAGTATGCAAAGCTCTTTTCTTTCAGGTGAATGATTTTGGTCTCGATTTTTAAAGAAATGTGAACTTGTGGAATTCAAGAGTGAAAGCGACATTAATTTTAGAAATTGAGGTGAAATTCATCTCCCACAAAGTTAACCATTTTAAATTTGTCCAGTTCAGTGGCATTGACCACATTCACGGTGTTGGTTCCTCACCTGTCTGTGAGGGTCCAAGACCTTGTCTGCCGGCCCCCCAGAAAAGCCCGTATCCTTCAGACCGTTGCTCCCCACTCCACCGACCCCTCCCCGGCACACCACTGCGTTCACATCGGTGGGGCTGAGAACAAGGAGGGCGAGCGCTGGATTCGTTTCCCTTGAACCAGAAGTTATAAAGGAGAGAAGCCAGAGGCAGAATCTCCAGGAATATCCTGACTTTCGAAGAATGGGAGAGCTGGAAGGGACCGCAGCGATCTTTATTCCACTCACCATCTGGGCCAGGTGAGAAAACTGAGGCCGAGGGGCTGACCCCAGGCCAGGCAGGAACCGAGGGGACCGCGCTGTCTGCCCACCGCTGGCTCATTCCTCAGCCCATGTAATTGCTCTAACTCAGATCTTTTTATATCCCGAGAATGGCTCAGCTGTCTGGAAAATCTTGTCTTGCTTCTTTTGAACCTCTCAGTTGTTAAGGAACACGCCTTTAGCCCCTGGACAGTCTGAATGTTTCTAGATCTGTGGGAGGCCCAGTGGAAAGATGGACAGAGCTAACGTCTTTGGAGGTCAGACCGGCCCGAGTCTCCATTGCTGCTTAGTCAGCGTAGAAGCTCCATCTCCTCTTCTGCCTTGTGGGCCTGTGGACCCCGCTCCATTCAGTGTGGGGACAATCAACTGGCTACTGCCAGGGACTCCCAGCCTCCTGCTTGGCCTCCACTAACAATCCCCATCAGACTGCTGCTTCTTCCTAGCTGAGAAGACCTGGGTGTAGCCCACCAAGAGAAGGATGGAAGGGGGTTTGGAAAATGCCCTGAAAAAGATTTTCCTATGGAAGTACCAGGCCCCTGAAATAGCACACGGCTGGCGGTGGACGTGTTGTGGGCCTCTGTCTTGGGAAACTTGGCTCTGAGCTGGATTTTGGTCATGTCCTGGTCGCACTGTGTTTTGGACCAACCTGTGGCTTGATAAGGGTATCTGTGGGGCACAGCGGTTGACTTTGCACGGGGGCTCTATGCCATTCTCTTCTCTTCTCGGGGCAGTCTGAGAGCAGAGGCTCTGAAAGGCAGTTTCTTAGGGGTAAACACTTCCCGTTGCTCATTCCAGCCAGCTTCCTGTCAACTGTTCACAGCCTCCTTCCTCCTCTCTGCCTGGAACACTGCGGGGGGTTCTGGGAAGCTGGGCAAAACCCTGCATGAAACCTGCAGGCAGCCGGGCGGGAGCTAGGCCCATGGGTCAGCGGGGCTGGGGTTCCTCAGGACCACCTGCTCTTCCTCACCCAGGTTCCTCGGCAGTGGGATGCCTGCACATCCGCGGCAAGGGGGCCAGCCTCGAAAGCAGATGAAAGGGAGAGGAGAGTCAATGTTTTCGCAACGGAGTAGGACAAACAGTACCCGGAGCCCTGCTTCTTTCTCCTGAAGGCCCGCTATGTCAGGCCACATGCTGTTTCCCTTCCCGGTCCTGGCCCAAGCCACGGGCTCAGCTGATGCGATGAGGCAGCGTCTCCTGGAGTCGTCTCTTCACCGGCTCTGGACAGGGTGCTTGGCCCTCGCCCCACCAGGAGGACGCAGCCGGGAAGCAGAGCAACGCCAGAGTCACTAGGCCCGCTGCCCCGTCCACAGGAGGCCTGGCCCTGGCGGCCACTCTCCTCCTCCACTCTGAACCCGTTTCCTTCCCAGGACAGAGCTGAACCTTGTTTTCCCCCTGCCGGACTTCTCCTGTCTGGAAAATCGTCCCTTGTTTTATTGGAAGAGCAGAACTGTTCCTTCCTTCCCCTCGGTGATGAGGAAACAGTGTGTTGCCTTTGGCGGGGGCACTTCTGGGAGATGTTGGCTGTTTGTAATCTGATGCTATCGGGGGCCTTACATAACGCTTCCCGCCCGACAGCTCTGCACCTTGGGTCTGGCATGAGGCAGGAGGTAGGGCGAGGAAAGGGCAGAGATGCTGGGGGGAAAGAGGCACATGCCGTTGGCTCCGACTGGGACCCAGCAGAAGTCCAAGTCTGTCTCTTTCTGGGCTGTGGCCACCAGGCTTGGTGGAATGTCCCTACCACTACCACGCTCTAGGCCACCCCAGGCCAGCGATGGACCTGCATCCACACCGAGTCCTGGCTGCCCTGTGTTTCTAGAAAACTAGCATGCCACTGGCATCCCTGGCAAAGGCACCTAGCTGTATTTAGAAACGAAGCCGCCTTCTTTGGAAGGTTGTAGAACGTGCACTCCTCAGGACCGCATTCCAGAGGGGCCACTGGTGTGCGTGCCTCCGTGGGACAGGCGGGGAACATACAGGAACATGTTGGGGACAGTCTTAGGGATCCAGTAAATTGGAGAGAGGGCCCTGTCTAGTGACATTCGAAATTAGTTAAAAAGAAAAATACTGTTCACATCACCCTGAAGAGGGCTGTCTTCAGCGTGTCAGCTGCGAGCCTGCCACCTGTGCTGGGGCCGCACCTCCTTTGCACACGCTGGGAAAGCGCTCCATCAGCCCACCTGGGCTATTTTCTACCTATAGATAATTTTTAAAATTATTTTTGAGAGAGAGGGATTTGCGTTTGTTGGACGCTTTGGGGACAGGCTCTGTACCAGAGAACCTTGCTCTGAGCTTTATATCCATGGTCTTATGTAACTGTCCCCATGCTCTGTAGGTACAATCCCTTCCCCCGCTGGTGGCCCAGAGGCTTAATAATCGTGGGAGGTTCCAGATGCTGCCCGAGGCCACGTGATGAGAAGGAGTGGCCCTGGAGTTGGGACTCAGCTCTGCCTGGCTCCCGAGGTGTCCTCCTGATGACCTAGCCGTGCTCCTCCAACTCTAGTCTCCTGACCGTTGGCATTAGACTCATCTAGAACCAGAGTCCCACCCTAGACTCCCTGAATTTGATTTTCTGGGTATAGAATCCGAATCCTACACGAGTCCCTGCAGGGTCATGCTGCTGAATGGAGAGGTTTGCACACCTTCCGGGCAACGCTGCCCTGTGACTCAGTGAAGCATGGCCGTTGGGTCCCTTCCGGGAAAGGCTGCTATTCACAGGCGTAGGCAGTGGTGAGTCTCCTTGCCCGGTCTCTGCCCCTGTCATGATGCATCACGGAATGTCACTTCACTCCTGTAGCCAGGGGAGAACCAGTAAGCAAAGCCATGAATCATGGTTCTGTTTGTATTTTGGTTACTGAGGCTAAATATTTATTTCTTTAAGTAAGAGGTTCTGCTTTAATTAGAGTCATAACTCACCACAGATGCATTGAGATGTATTCTCACGGCCATAAGCTGAGCGTTTCTCAACAGAACGCCCCCAAACAACTCACTCACATTTTTAATGTGAGACTTGGATCGAAGTATTCCAGCTTATCTAAACCAAGTGCACAGAAGTTTAGTTTATGGACTCACGTATTGTTCTTGCTATAACTTATCAGGTCACATTTATGACGCGGTGGCATAAAGGTATAAAGGCGAGGGCAATCGAAAGCCTATGATTGAGCAGGACATAAGCTCCATTTGGTTTTGAAATGCGTCTGATCCCTGATCTGGCCAGGGATGCACACTGCCCCACATTTAGTCACTGGAAGATCCTCCAAAGAGATTGGTGTCCATGCCAGTTAAATCACATCTGTAGGAAAGGGACTTTAGCCTGGAAAATTTTGTAAAAGCCCCTCCAGTGATTCTGACTGCATTTATGGATGGGAATCCCTGCCCTAGAAGGTTGAGTGGGTGAGGGTGCCGACTGGATAGTTAGACCTGGTTTCGAATTCTGATTCTACATTTGCTAGCTGTGTGACCTTGCGTGAATTATTTCATCTCTCTGCACTTTGGTTTACTCATCTGAAAAAAAAAAAATGGGGATGAGAGCGCCTGGCTTGAAGGTTTGTCCTATGGATTCAATGGAATAGTTCAGGGAAGAACCTCACATTATGCTTAGGAGCACTCAACTTGGTATTTGGTAAGGGCCCAGTTAATAAGAGAGATTATTGTTAATTATTGTGTTTATCTCAATGAGTTTCTGTGAGTAGGAGCACGTATCACTGAAGAGTGTTGGGGGAACAGGGGCTGCTTTTTTGGACTTTGGCCCTTTCTAGCGAAGATAAACCATAACAAAGAAGATTCTAGACAAGCCAGTCATTAGACTCCAGAGCCCCGGGGACCCTCAGAGAATTCTAGTTGAATCTTTTTTTCTGTCTAGCCCTGGCAGTGCCACTGAGGACCCGGGATTTGGAGCAGGTCAGTGTCCACGTTCTGGATGATAAATATTTTGATTAAGCAAGTAATTGCTTGCCCACACTTGGAACTCTCGAGCTATAAAATTCCCCTTGAGAGCAGGTTCTGGGGCCGTGACCATGCGTGGCTGGAATGGAGTCGAGTCTGGCTGTGGAAGGCAGAACCAAGGTGCAGCCGGATTTGCTGAGCATCCTCAAGGCGTAGAGAGGGATTGTCCCTGAGTGACACCCCAAGGGTCTCAGATGAGCGATCCTTTCCTCCTTCTCCCTGAACATCTGCCTGTGGGCCGTCCACTTTGCTGACACCTACATGTCTTACACTGGCTGGATTCCTCCTCGTTCCTCAGGCTGTCCCTTTGCTGAAAGAGGACCATGCAATTCTTTTGTCAAGGTCAGACATCTGCAAAAAGGCAACACAGAAGGTCATGGCCACCAAGCAGAATCTCTAATGGTGAAGAACAATTAGCACACTTATTAATTAGGGGCCAGAAACATCTGGGGTCAAGGACTGAAGCCTGGGTCTGTCACAGAACAGACCCACTGCTCTTGCCTTCTGGAAGCCAAACCATGACCTTTTCTTAGCATCCGGCCTCAAAGGCGAAGCAGGCCCATTTGAACATTGTGCACCATGGAGGTGCAAATCCACAGGCTCCATCTCTTCACACACCCGTGCCTCAGGCTTCCACGCACATGACCCACGTGGGTGTGGAATTATCTGAGGAACCTCAGCACCTGCAGACGCTACCTCCCAGCCTTTCAGCCCTCGACCTTCCAAGCCACGTGGAGATGAGTTTGATGCTCCCCGCGGTTCTTGATTCTCTGCCCCGCGTGGGTGAATCCGTGGAGTAGACTCTACGAAAGCTCTGGATGGCAAGAATGTACTTGAGAAAGGCTGGGCTCCATCAAAGAGCTCCTCGCTCAGCCTGCAGAGACTTCAGCTGGTTTCTTAAACAGAATCAGTGCATAGGATTGGGGTCGTTTTGCATTTTGCTTCTTACTTCAGTACTGGGGTGGTGGGAGGGGGCGATTTCCAGAGCCGGTTCTGAGAAGGTCCCGAGAATGCTGAGCATTTCCGGTGTGGTGTGCTGGGCCAGGGACATCAAAGGTCCAGTTAGGGGCAGTTGTGAGTGCAGAAGGACAAAGCCCTCGTTTTGATTCCCCCGCCCCCGCCCCAATTGCTTGTATTAATCACACCAGCCAAACACTGGGAGGTCGCACGACCGCAGTGTGTGCGAGCCACATACAGCTCTTGCCTTGGCACTACTTTTTACACGCGAACTTTGTGGAATTCTTGGCCTCTGGCTCAACCAGGATGAGGGTGGGGTGTGTGGGAGGGGCCGGATGGCCATGGTTAATTCAGTGCAACATGTATTCAGGATGTTTCCATGAAACATGACCTCATCTCTTCCAGCCCCGCTGGTTATCATTATACTGGTGGTCACTTTTGACTTAGTAGTGACAGAAACAATCCCTCTCATTCCTAAGGTGGAAATTCATAGATTGCACACATAGTATTACCCTGACCTCCCCCCAAGAGACAAGAGGTTGGGGCTGTGACTGTCACTGTCTCCTCGACCTCAGAACAAGTTCCTAATTCGAGGAAAAACCAAGGCCCAAGCAAAACAAAATACAAGGGTACAATCCGGGCCGGGTCAGTTTGGCACTGAGAAGAGTAACTAGCTGGGGAAGTCTCTTCCTCCTGCGCTCTTTCAAATAATTGTACTTCCTCATTTTAAACAGTTGAGATACGATCAGTAGGAAGAAGAATTCATTTATTCAGCAAAGATTCGTTAGGCACCTAACGAATATGTCCTGGGTGTACAGACCGATGGAGTCTTTCGATGCCGGGACATGGGAGGAACAAGTTACTAAGCCAAAGAGATAATTTAGAATGGAAAAGTATTCTGAAGGGAAGTAAAGGACATGATTCAATTGAGTGACTGAGATTTTTTGTTTATATGTAAGTCCAATAAAATGAAAGCATGTATTGAAAGATAGTAGCTAATTGGGGAAAAGTAGCTGGTTATTATTATTATTACTATTACTATTATTATTATTTTGGTACTGGGAATTGAATCCAGGGGTGCTTAACCACTGAACCACATTGCCAACCCTTTTAAAATATTTTATTTAGCGACAGGGTCTTGCTGAGTTGCTTAATGCCTTTCTAAGTTGCTGAGGCTGGCTTTGAACTCACGGAGCCTCCTGCCTCAGCCTCCCAAGCCGCTGGGAGTACAGGCGTGCACCACTGCACCCAGCTGGTTACTTTTTTAAAGAAGCCATTTCTTTGTCGGGATTATTGGAAACTCTTAGAGAGGGCTGTTCTCCGGAAAATAGCTCTTAGCTGAAAAGAAACCTCAAGTTATCACTGATCATGAACCAGCTGCCTCCTCTCACAGGGGGAAGCCCAGCCAAGCAGACCACCTGGGAAGGTGGGCACCGGGTCCCCGCGCTGGCTTACTGGCCTGGCAGAGTCCCAGCCAATGTCACCAGCACTGCCTTGTTAAGGTATGAGACCCAAATGACCTTGCAGCATGGGAGTTTCGGCCGGCATGGTGGGTGCCTGGGTGGTCAGGGGGTTTGGGACACGCGTTGCTGCCTACCTTGGAAGGCTTCCAGATACTTCCAAAGTTGAGAAGCCAGCAGGGTGGATTTGCCCAAAGGCGATTCAAGGCAGGTGCATGGGGCTCAGTCATCCCTGGGAGGAGGCCTGAGTGCAGAGGGGATCAGCTTGTCACATCGGCCAGCGCTGGGTCCTCGCTGCATCTGCTGGAGAGGAGCAAAGGAAGGCAGGCCTCGTCTCCCGCCTGGGCCTGAGTCCAGCAGGGGATTTTCACTGGGGTCCTGATGAGTCCACTGTGGGGCTTAGGAGAGGTTGTGAGAAGACAGCATGTCTCCGGCACTCAGAGGGTCCCAAGAAAGGAGTCCAGGTGTCCAGTTTCCCTGGAGGGGACAGAGGAGGGACCCAGTAGAGGAATGGTCCTTATGCCAGGCGGTACCTCCTGGCAACGCAGCTGCCCTCGTGAGGCGAGGCTCAGAAACACCACCGCAGGAGGGATGGCTCCCCATGGCACTAAGGCAGATCCAGGGGCCAGTTTCTTGGCAGAGAACTTGGCTGTGGTGGGTCAGTCTGAAAGCAGTGCCCTCACTGCCATGAAACCCTGACTTACGTCGGGGACCTTGATTTCAGACGGGCACTTCTTTTCTGTGATTCTGCCTTGTCTTCACCAACAGCCGTGACCTCTGTGGAAGCCAGTGCTTATCCATGGTTTCAGAGGTTTGGTCTGGTTAAAGATCAGTTTCCCAGTTGCAGGAGTTTGTTTCTCTCTCTCTCTCTCTCTCTCTCTCTCTCTCTCTCTCTCCTCTTTCTTTCTTTCCTTCCGTCTGTCTCTCTCTCTCTCTCTCTCTCTCCACCCGCTTCCCTCCCTCCCTCCCTTCCTTCCTTCTTTATTTTTTTTTGGTACTGGAGATTGAACCCAGGGGTACTCTACCACTGAGTCACATCACCAGCCCTTCTTATTTTTTATTTTGACACAAGGCCTTGCTAGGTTGTTTAGGGCCTGGCCAAGTTGCTAAGGCTGGCCTCAAACTTGGGATCCTCCAGCCTCAGCCTCCTGAGGCGCTGGGATTACAGGCATGCGCCACCACGCCTGGCTTGCAGAGGTTCTTTATCTTTAGCCTGATGGGTTATGGCATGAAGAACGCAGCTGAGTAGAGGAAAACAAGAGTCACCCACACCCTGCAGTATCCACAGACCCAGTGGGGAGGAGGGGGAGAGACTTGAGATCAGGGGGAAGGAGGAATGAACAGCTCTGAGTGGGGGAGGGGAACAGCAGCCTGTGGGGCCCCTGGGAACTTCGGGTCAGCCCTGTGCAACCAGGAGGATGCAGTGTGGTGTCAGCAGGTGCCAGCAGGTGTGACAACAACGGGCGCAGCCTGGGATTTGTGATGTCAGGCCGGCTGGACGAAGGCGGGTGTAGCCCGAGTGCTTATCGAGAGGGGCAGGTGTTCCCGGGCTCGGCAGTCCCTCCAGCTGCATCCTGAAAACCCAGCAGCCGCTTCTCTCTGCAGAGCAGGGTTGACACCCGTGCTGCCCCATCTTGTTCTCGGAGGGCCTCAGAGGTGACGGCCGACGAGGGGACGGTTGGGTGACCCAGGGAAGTGTGTTCTTTGTATAGGGTAGCTTTTGTTTCGGGGCCCCTGGAATTTCACCAGGACAAGACTGACATACTCCGTCCACTTTTCTTAGGATGATCTTGGTGTCAAATTAGATGGCAGCCCGATGGTTCTGCCTTCGTCCATTCTCCTTCTTGCTCTTTCCTCGGGGGATCCGTGCCAAGCAAATGTGGGCGGAGCTTCTGGTGCCCTTTCCCAGGCGCCCTCAGGTCAGCGCTAAGGCGAGTGGGGTGAGGGTCTGTGCTCATGAGACCGGCGCTCACTCCTGCTCATGTTCTCGGGAACCAGGTGCTTATCTCCTGTTCTGGTTCTTGAATCCCCAACGGTACAGACCTTTCTTCGGATCAGAGGTCACTTCCATAACCACGGAGCCCCGAGGCCAGAGTTCCTTAGGTCTAGATTCCAGTGTCCCTGAGGCATTACGGGCATCCCAGAGTAGGCAGGTTGACATAAATGCTCATATCTGGGGACAAATAGGAGGTGCCCAGGGTGGCATAAAGGATTTGAAACAATCTCAGGGGGAAAACTCCTGTTTAGCCAGGTGAGCAGGTGACCCCCGGGCCACCCTGAGGCGCACTTCAGCTGATCTCTGAAAGATAATCATTGTGGGGAAGGGGGACCTGGCTGGCTCTGCCCTCTCTCTGGGCTCAGAACCAGGTCCCAGAAGTAGAAGCGACGAGGCGACCCGGTTTGCATTAGTGCCCTGCGGCCCAGGTGCCAACCCCTGGGCGGGGCTCGGCCACAGGCCCCTTTGGGCCCCCATGCTCTCTAGGGATGGCGCACCGTGTGCTGCTGAGCGTCCCCTGATGTTCTGGGATCCCCATTCTCTAAGAGGGCTCCAGGGTGGAGGAGGTGCTGGGGGAAGCTTGCCCAGACACATATGGACGTGGGCTGTCCCCTCCAACCTCTGTAGCATGGCCACAACCAGGAAGGGCTGGAGTCCTAGCTTTTCTTAGGGATAATGAGAAGGACTGAGGATGCAGAGAGATACAGCTCAGGCTAAAGTGGACTGCTCCTCTGCCCTAGGTCAGCGCCTGTTAGTCCACTGGAGGAAGTCTCTTGCTGGCCCCTTTACCTCTGAGGGAGAGAGCAGGTGGCTGAGCCGTCCCCTCTGTCCTGGCCCCAGGGCCTCCGGTCCTTCTCTGGCGGCCGCCGCTTGCTCTCCTCACTCCCTGTGTGCAGGTCATATCTGCCTCTTTCTAGATAAGCTGTCCTTGGCTTCTAGGAAGCCATCCCTCTCCAGCCTCTCCCTGGCCCCAGAACTGCCTGTCGTGGCCACCCTGTGGCCTTCCAGCCCCCCTCACTGCCCGCCCAGCTTGGGGCCCCTAGGAACCCTCCTCACCCGGCCAGCCTCTATTCCCAGGTTCCTCAGGCACCTCGTGGCGGAAGAACACAAATGCAGGCCGGGTGCGGTGGCGGGCGCCTGAGTCCTGGCCCGGAGGAGGCTGAGGCGCGAGGAGCTCAGTCGGAGCCACTAGGGAGACCCCCTCTCACAAAAGAGAGGAAGAAAAGAAGGAACAAGCAGACACACACTTCCTGTGGACAACCTTCAGAGCCCGGCCGGCCAGAGCTTTGTGAAGGAAGGGGAGAAGGTCTCCGTGGTGCAGTGGAGCCCGCCACCGCCCTGCAGCACAGCCTCCCACGTCCCCTGAGCCCTCGAGCCCTCTCTTCTCAGGAGGCTCCTGACGACCCTTCTCATCACCCAAAGGGCCCACAACTGGGGCTTCCTCTTATCTAAGCGAAGTCGGCTGCCTGTCAGGAGCCAAAGATCACAGGACTTTTAGGGGCCCAGGCAATTTTTAATTTCTTTTAAAATTCCAGAGAGAAAACCTGAACTTTTAGGTGGAATAAGATGCCTTAATGCAGACATTTTAGATGCTTACCTTTACACCAATACAATTATGAAACACAATTCATTTTTATGGAGGAAAAGGTCCACAAAGCCAAGAGTACCTGCGTCCTGTGAAAGTCAAAAGCACCATTCTGCCAGAAGCCAGGTGTCGAACGATTTCAAAGTTCAGGTTTTTGCTTTTGGTTTGTTTGCTCTTTCTCCAGGGTTTCAAAGATCCCAGAACTTCTTCCTCCCTCCCTTCCTTCCTTCTTTTTGTACTGGGGATAGAGAACCCAGGGGTATTTTACCATTGAGCCATACCCTCCCCCCCCCCCCCCAGTCCTTTTAGCTTTTTATTTTGAGACAGGGTCTCACTAAGTTGCTGAGGCTGGCCTCCAACTTGCAATCCTCCTGCCTCAGCCTCCAGAGTCTAGGATTGCAAGTGAGCACCATCATCCCTGGCTCCGAGGACCAGCTTTGTAGGTGGGACTTGAGATTTGGAGCAGCTTGGGTACCTTTGGCAGCCTGTGTAGGACAGATGCACTTTCCAAATGCAGACCTTCATCTAGCAGGGGCTTCATCTACCAAGGAGCATTTCCCCCTGGCGGGGCTAACCTCAGAGACCTGGTTTCCACCGTTCCTTGAGGAAGGACTTGATAACTTGAGCTTGCCAACGCAGGGCTGGGCCACCTTGAGCAGCATAACTCAACAGACCTGTTGAAGTTTTTCTTGTTGGTAAGAGGTTTTCTTAGTGCTGTGGGTGGAGTAGGTAGCTCCAAGGTTTCTGCAAAACTCCGAGATGCTAGGATTCCGTGAGCCTTAGATTTAGTTCTATATAATTAAGATGCTAAACCTCATGGTAGAAGGGGAAAAAATAAGATGGGAAAAGAAAGTATACAATATATTCCAAAGATCTCATGTAGATTCTGTTTTGCTTGCTTACTGATTTGACTCATCTGTGAGGCCGATTCCTCTCAAGATGGAAAAAGAAAGTGTACAATTCATTCTAAAATCTAACGCAGATCCTGTTTCTCTGGCTCGCCGATGTGACCCTTCTGTGATGCTGATCTCTCTTAGGGGTGCAAATGGGAGAACACGCCAACACACAGCCCCAAGCCGCCTCGGCCTTTTCAGAAGGCAGGGCTCTTGTCTATGCTTCCCAGTCTGTGGCAGGAACCTTGGACTCTGGACAGGTTTCTGGACTGTTCTGTCCTCTGTGAGCGCTGACTCTGCATGTCTTGACCGGGCAGAAGTGTGGGATGCCAGCTCCTGGAGTCTATCTCCAAAGATAAGCCACCAGCCCTGCAGACTGGGAAAGCTGCAGGCAAACAGAAACGCTCTGTACTGTGGTCAACAGATGCTGTCTGGTGACCAGGGAGGAGGTGGGAGGACAGGAGGATCCCCACGCATGGCAGATCCCTTCTGCAGTCCCCTTATAGGGTGCAGAGCCCCTTCCCAGACCTCAGGGTGGGGAAAGTGGGGAGCAGTGGCTCTTGTGGCCCTCCCAAGTATGAGCCTGACTTGCTCTGCTGTGTGCATCCGGGAATTCTGGCACGAGGAAGACCTGACCGGGCCCATTGCTCCTGGCTCCGGCACGTCCCATTGACTCTCAGTTGGTCTGGCTCTCAGATAATCAGGTCTGTTGAAGGGGCAGCCACTCTGTTCTTGCTGAAGAGCCCTTTCCAACCTGAGCGTGGGGGATTGGAGGGAGACGTGCAGTGAGGTAGGGTAAAATGGCATCACGTGACTTTTAAAAAGTCACATTAACGACACCTACCAAGATGTGAACAGTGGCTGCCTTTGGGCGGTGGACGACCTGTGAGTTGTTCTTTTATGTTTTTGGATGCTCAAATGTTTTCTCATAAACACTGACTACCTTATAATGGGCAGAAAGAGCCACAATAAAGGGCGGGGCATGCTTCACAGGCTGCGACTAAAGAATAAATATTTATGAGACAGAGACCTAAGCCAGGAGAAAACGCAGCGGACATTCTCTTGCAGACACCTGCCACAAACCATTCCTCTCAGCGAGTGGCTGAGGCCTCGTGGAGACAGGTTGAACTTAGTTCCTAGATGTGTGCCTAGCCCTCCCCCACGTACGGTGCCTCCTTGAGTGAGCATAACACAAACATCCAATAAGCACTTTCTGAGTGCCAGGCCATCTTCTTTGTACCCTAACCGTGTGTTTCAACCACACAGTCGCTCTGTGAGGCAGGTACTTTTACTAAAACACCCATTTTACAGAGTGGGAAACTGAGGCCAGTGCCTCAGAAGATAGACAGGTGGCAGAGCTGGGATCCAGGCCCAGGCGACACCTGGCTGCGGAGCCTGGGTGCTGAGCCACACACCCTCCTGCCTCCTGTTGTAGCGGAAGTTGAGGCCTGTAGCGAGGGTGAGCTACAACGAACGAAGACCGTCAGTGTTCGCTCTGGGCTAGTTCAGGTGGGTTTTCGCTTGCCAGCAGGCAAGCAAAAGAATTGAGAGAGGTGGGACCAACCGCATCTTGTTCTTTTTGCAGCGTGCTGGACATTTTTCCCACTGTGGTAGCCCTGGCTCAGGCCAGCTTGCCCCAAGACCGGCACTTTGATGGACTAGATGCCTCCGAGGTGCTCTTGGGCAGGTCACAGATGGGGCACGAGGTAAGTGGAGGAAGCCTGTCCCCCCACCTGCAGGAGGCTAGGCTGCAGCCTGTTACCAGCGCCTGTTTGCCTCTGAGCAAACACAACTACCCTCAGAAGACACATACAAGCGGCTGGTTTCAGCAAACCCAAGGGGTGAATCCTTTGAGATGAATTCCCACCCCCAGCCCATAATAAATCCTGTTTGTTAATCTGGAGATATAATGTGTATATTTAACAATTTGGCTTAGGCATGTACACGTGGGTGCTTATTCTCTATAATATTAGGATGATTTTTTTTTTTCTGCATGTATTCAATTCTCTGACAGCTTAGGCACCCGGCATGTTTTCGGACGAGATATCTGTTCATTGTCTGTGACTTGTTTATTGTGGGGCTTCCAACTGCTGGAAGCTTTCCAAGAGCTGTCGGGTTCACCTCTGAATTCTCAGCACACCTCCCAGCACCGAGACCCGGCCAGCGGTCAGTCAACGCAAACGGAGTGAACAAATGAATGAAGACGTCTGGGACAGCGGGGACAGCAAGGTCTCTGTGCCCTGACATTCCCCTGGCTCTGGGCAGGATTAGCACATTCTGCAGGCTGAGCTTAAGCCAGCAGCCCCAGAAAAGACTTTGGGCTTCCGCTTCCCAGCATCACTTCCTCAATGTCCCCTCTTTAGTGCTCTTGGAAGCACTTTGTGGCAACAGCAGCCAGGAAATGTCAGTCCTGATGGCCTTTCCCTGTCATTTCCCTGTGTTTGCCTTTCACCAAAGGAAGAGGAAGTGGGAGGAGGGAGGGCGTCTAGAGGAGCTTGGAGCCCCTTGCATAAGGCCCAGCAAACACCTGGCTCTCTGTTGGGGACTCACACTTCAAAGGGTCTATTTATGTCTTCGAGGGTCACATGGAAGTGACTCAGATGTGCTCAAGTGCACCATGGCTGGTGCGTATTGAAGCAGCCCTTCCCTCGCCAACCGGAACAGCGACCCTCAACAGCTCAACAGGCCGCGGTGCTGCTTTGCCCGTTAATGTAGTTCTCACAGGTTGTGGGATTAGGCTGGGAAGGGCCTGTGAAGGTGGCCGGCCTGTCGTGGGAATGCTGCGGAGCCGCAGACCCCTCCAGGTCTAGCCTTCCAGGCAGCGGCCAAGCAGGAAGATGGTTTCCGCCTTGGGGCTGGAAGTTAGCAATGTGTGACCCTGGGGGGTTATCCAAGACGTCAGTGGAGCGGTGCTGCCCAGTGTTTATTGCCATGGCTACCAACAGAATAACTGGGGTCACCAGGAAGTGCCTCAAGGACTGTGGTCTCCTTGACGTTGTTGGTCCGCTTGTGGATGCCAGCCCCTTCGCGCGCTCGCATCCGTTCCCAGACGGGGGAGCCTCCTCTCTTCCTCTGCTCACAGCCGTGCGAGGCTCTTGATGGCCCCAGAGCCGCTAGTGCCCACCGGTTAGGCCCAGGAACCAGGTGGGAGAAGCAGATACACGTCCCGACGTCACCGAGGGGACCGGTGTTGTGTGCCAGCGCAGCTGGAGCGGGGGCCGCTTTGCTCCCATCCACACGCAGAGGACTGGAGAGAAGCAGCCCGCCAGCGTAGGGTCTGCGGGAAGCGGCGAGGGCAAGAGCGCATGCGTGCGGGCACCTGCGGACCACACCCAACTTCACGGGCAGCAGACCGGTGATGCTGGTGGCGGTGCTTGAGATAAGACCATGTGCAGTCCGAGGATAACGTGTGTAGTTGCTGTTCCAGAATTTAGGTCTGGTCTTCTCTGATCAGCTTACCTATTGAACTGAAATAATAGGATTAAAGAAACTAAATTGTCTTGAAGTTGGAATGGCTTTAGGGAATACCAACAAGTTAAAAAAAAATGTATATATATGTGTGTGTGTGTATGTGTATATATATATAATTTTAATAGAGTATATTATATATATAATATAATATATATAATATATATAATATAATATATATAATATATAATATTATATATATTATAATATATATTATATATATTATATTATATTATATTATATATAATATTATATAAAATATATATATTATATATAATATATATATATTATATATATATATATATTACACCCATGCATACATTCATACCTGTGTATAGTTCATATGTATTTCTTAACACAGTTTGTGTCCACCCACAGATATGTCCTGAGCTTACGAGAATTCCTGTATGGGTCAGTTTAGAAGACCATTCCAGTGTCTCGAAGCTCCAAGTACCCCCTAGACGGTCAGCTCAAAACAATGTACTGATGCTTATCAGCAAATGGGTTCTTCCCTGTACCGTAAATCAAGTAACCAAGGGTTGAAGAAATGAGCCACCTGGAGCCACCTACCCTCCGGCCAGCTCTCCAGGTCACGGGTTGCGAGGTGTAATGCAAACAGTGGACTACCACTGGCCTCATGACCTACTTCCCCCTCCTGTGACGTCACGTCTGCCTTGGTTAAAACCCACAGCAGCTGACTGCATCTTCAGCCTCTCACTTCAGAGAGGGAAGCTGGTAGTCTCCCCAATGCCAATCACTTCTCTTAGGGAGGCCCCTAGTGGTGAAAGACGTCATCTAGAGTGACAGGCTAATGACTGATGGCCTCTTCCACCTGTTGGGAGACTGTGAGCTCTGTGCCCCTGGCTGGTGGATGAAGGAGCCCACCTTCTAGTGATGCCGTATAGGACTGGCCTCTGGGACCTCTTGTAGGGGAGGACCTGCACGCTTGGGAAAACAACAAGCCCAGTGCCAGCCACTCGGGAGGCCCCACAGGAAGGATCACTTGAGGCCAAGAGTTGAAGGCCAGCCTGGCAACACAGTGAGACCCTGACTCAACAAACAAACATGACCCAACAAAGCAAGCCAGGCAACCACGAAGGCAATGACAGGCTTGTGAAGATAAAATCATCTTTGAAATCTGAACCAGGCCTCTGGAGAGAAAGTATCTGGACTGTGATTCCTGCTTAAACTTGCCAACCTCCTTCCTAGGCTGAGGTGCACAAGAAAGCCACAATGGGTCTGCTCAGCGGAAAAACATGTGCATGTGCCTTCCTCCGAATCCATCCATGGTTCCAAAACTGACCCATCCCACAGTTTTGCTTCCTCGTGGATTCTGGAAGTTACGCGTGCCCCATACATATTCAGAAGATGGCAAACCCACCCTTACAGGTTTCTGTTGAGATCCAAGTGATATTGACAGTTTGAAGCAGCCAACCTCGACTCCCATTTTCTGGAGGTCTGAGCACATCATAGAGTGGTGGGCCGTGGGTGGTTCAGTTGTCACCCTTTGTGCATCTCAGGGACGCACGGCGGTGTCCCGCAGTGAGTGGGGTGGCTTTTGATGAGGGATGGAAGAGGCGAAGCGTTCAGTCAGGGCTTCTTTTCCTGTTTGGAAGGAGCCTGCTGTAATCCCATGCAGCCGAGGCTGTTTGCAGGGGGTTGAACAGGACAAGGCCTGGGAGCAGCAGGTGGGGGGCCCCACCCTGGGCAGCATCCTCTCAGGGCTTTGGAACTTGTGGGACAGATGTTTACTGCTCCCACAGATGTTTCTCATTTTTTTTCCAAGCCCCATGGAAACTTTGAATCATGTAAGCGTCTTTCCAGCAACATATACAGTCATGATTCATGCCGGGCAGTCTCATCTTCCAGCCCCAACCCACCAACCTACGAAGAATTCTGGCCTTTTATTTCCTACCAAATCCTTCCCTCGAGGTCTCTGAATTAGGTGTTTCCGTTCTTTAGGGTAATTCTTTCATTTATGACTCGATGAGGAAAGATTTCCTCTAAGTACAGTAGGATTGAGTCATAGGCTCAGAGGTTGGGCTGTGGCCCAGTGGTCCGGCACTAGCCTTGCATGTGTGAGGCCTGGGTTTGATCCCAGGACTGAAAAAAATGTATATCTGTACACAGGTTCAGAGACTAGGCTGCGCCCAGTGCTGGGGAAATTGAGGTTCTTTTTCTCTTATAACATCCTTAGTCAAGGGTCTGTTGGAAAAAGGACTTTAAGCTGAAGAAGCTGGGTTTGAAAATGATCTGGAAGTCAGCTGCACCCGAGGCCCTGGGGTTGTGAGTGAATCAGGCGAGGGGGCAGGCTCCTTTCTGCACCTGAGGGACAGGGCTCAGGCAGGTCTGTAGGCCTGGAGACTGGGGCAGCCACGTGGATCCCCACCCACCCTTAGGAGCACCCTGAGCTCGGTTTAAAGCTCGGCCCTGGCTGTCCTGAAATTCTTGATTCGTGAACAAAGCACCCCTGATTCTCACTTTGCATCAGACCCTGCAAATTACAGAGCGAGCTTCACTAGATGGTCCAGAGGCCTCCCATTCTCTTTGACAACTAGCAACATAACAATTTCGTGGAGCCTCCTGGCTGGCGACGGGCCGTGCCTGTCAGCGTGTGTGTGGTGGTGGTGGGGGTGGGCTGTGCACTGGGGCGAGGACAGCCGTGCTTCTCAGGGGGCGTCTCGTGGTTTTTTATGAGGAAGCCCTGCTGTCTCTTCCAGGTGCTGTTCCACCCCAACAGCGGTGCGGCTGGAGAGCTCGGAGCCCTGCAGACTGTCCGCCTGGGGCGGTACAAGGCCTTCTACGTCACTGGTGAGTGGGCGCCGCGCAGCCCCGCCTCCCGCATGAGCACCTGGTTGGGGGCCCTTGGTTCTTACTGAGGCTTCCGGGAGTGAGTGTGAGCTGCCCTCCTTTGAGGAAGTCAAGACACCTCTGATGGTACCAGCCCAACCCAGGCCTGGCAGAAGGGCCCAGCACAGGCCCCTCTGGACACCGGGACAGAAATTAGGTCTTTCTTACTGGTTGCCTGAACTTGCAGCAAATTCACAGCTCTCAACTCTCCCGTTCAGTTTCTTTTTACATGAGAGAAGGTTCCATTGGTATGCTTTCTTTTTTTTACTTTTTGGTATGGGGGGTGGGTTGAACCCATGGGTGCTGTACCACTGAGCCACATCCCCAACCCTTTTTACTTTTTATTTTGAGAAAGGGTCTCGCTAAGTTGTGGAGGCTGGCCTTGAACTTGCGACCCTCCTATCTCAGCCTCCCCTTAGCTGGGATTACAGGCGTGGCCACCGTGCCTGGCTTCCATTGTTGTGCTTTAAATGCCAGTTTGACTGGACATGAAATGGAAACCTAGAGATATTTTAAAGTGTAATTTACTTGACAATAAACTGTTTCAGAAAATAGACTTTAGAGGTCGATTTAGCAGACAGAAGTGTCTTTGCTTCTTGGTTCACTCTGTTGCTTCTTGGTTTCCTCTATGGCCCTTAAATGTATAGTTTAGAAATGTCATATTTGAATGTTTCTCAAAATCTCCCAGTGACTTTTTTTTCTGCCTGCTGAATGGAGACTGTCCATCCTGGGCCCTGGGTTTCCAGGCCCAGCTCTCTGAGAGCAAGATCCTTTGTCCTTGGCCTCCACATTGAAATCCCTCTCATCAGTTAAGGCCCCAAACCAAATGCTTCCTTGGTTGTAAAACTTCCTTTTCTCTTTCCCGGTGGGCAGGATTTGGAGAAGTCAGGTATCTATGACATTCTGTCACACATAAGTTCATTCATGCTTTCGTTTTATTTCCTTTACTGGCTTTAAGCTCTCTAAACACAGAACTCAGGGCTGCTGGTGTAGTTCAGTGGGGGAGTATGTGCCTCGCTGACCCTGGGTTCCTTGCCCAGCACCACTAGAAGCAGCCTGAACCCAGAATTCTTTAGGCTCTTTCCTCTTTATTGACCTAAAGTGCTTAGCCCAGTATCTTGTACATTAAGACAATAAGGATTAAAGAGCCCCAAGATTTCTAACATGTAAGTGTGAGAATCCTAACATTTTTTAAAATGAATGAATGAACAAAAGATAAAAAAAAAAAAAAATCTGGGACATGATTCAGATTCCGGTTTGATGTGGTTATTTAGTGTTGGAGATTTTTCAAAGAATTATGTAATAAAATAAAAAAAATTATTTTCTCTGAGTATAAATAAGTGATCCCAAAGAAAATGTGGCATGAAAAACAAAACAAGGTTTTTGTTTTTTTTTTTTTAATTTATTACTCGAGGGATATTAAGAATGTCACGAGAATCTTTGATTCTGCAAAACCTAAAACCTAACATAACAGATATTTGCTATGGTTTCAGATGAAAAGTTCTTAGATGAGAGTCCTTACATTACATGATCGAAGAGGTATGGGACTCCAGGCTGAGTTAATTTCAGAAGTAATAACTGCCAGAAAAGCCCTTGGCACCACAATATTGGAATCATAAATGTCACTATGAAGTAATAGGCCGTTTAAAGTGATCACCATCAGACAGGAATTACAATACCCAGGGGAACTCTTTTCCTCTGAGGAGCAACCAGACACCCAGGGAGAGTCTGGGTGGGGACCCTTAGACTCCATGCATTAGATGAATACTGTCAACAGGGCGAGACATGGATTTGTTCTGGTTCTCCCTTTGTCCCCTGCCCCCAACTTTGAAAATTTGCATCCTAATTACTTAAAACTGCTTTTGGATAAGCTAAATTGATATCTGATTCGTCAGATTAGAGAACAATGTGTTCTTGTATGATGAGGATATGATGTTGTAGTCATGAACTAGGAGTGGCCTCTGTTTTTGGTGTGTGACCTACAATTAAGGTATCTCACCCCCATGCCATTAAAGTAATCAATGCAAATTCTACATATGGTGAGCGGCACAGATCTAAAATGTGCAATTTGGTGAGTGTTCAAATGTATATGCCCACGTAGGTACCCCAGTGCCATGAATCACACGGATGGATCTTCAAATGTCCAGCCAACTTCGGACAAACCCCGCTTAGTCATGATGTCGTATTATTTCTTTTTCTATTTTGCTGGATTAGATCTGCTAAGAATTTGTTTACAATTTTCCCTTCTTGTAATGTCTGTGCCAAGGTTCAGGATCAGGGTTTTTCTGATCTCATAAAAGGAGTTTGAAAGTTCTCCCTTCTCTTCTGTTTTCTGGGAGGGTCTGTGTAAGATTGGTATTCTTTGTTTCATGTTTGATGGAATTCACCCGTGAAACTTTGTTCACTCCGAGATTTTGCCCTGTATTTTCCTTCTAAGAGCTTTTGTTGTTTTAGGTCTTAACGTTTATGTTTTTGATCCATTTTTGAGTTAAATTTTGTTTGTGGGTATTAGGATAAGGTCCAATTTCTCTTGTATTCCACATGGATAGCCAGTTTTTCTAGTATCGTTTGTCAAAAAGACTATTCTTTCCCCCACTGAATGGTCTTGTCACCCTGGTGAGCATTATTTGGTCATATATGTGAGGGGTTTTTCTAGACTCTCTTCCATTAGTTTAAAGATCTGTCTTTAAATGTCACTACCCTACTGTTTTGATTACTACAATTTCGTAGTTAAGTATTGAGAAATCAGGAAGTATAAGGCCTTCAGTTTTATCCTTCCTTTTCGACATTGTTTTGGCTATTCTGGGTCCCTTGAGATTCCATGTGGATTTTAGAATGGGCTTTTATATTTCTAAAAATAAAAATCATTGGGATCTTGGTAAGGATTGCATTAAACACGTATGTCACATTGACATACATATTGATATTTTAATTATTTTAAGTCTTATTCATAAACATGGGATGTTTTTATTTATGTGTTATTTAATTTCATTTAACAATGTTTTATAATTTTCATTGTATAAGTCTTTTGCTTTTTTGGTTATTTCCTATTTTTTTTCTTTTTGAAATGGAACTGTTTTCGTAGTATCCTTTTCAGATTGTATTAATGTCTAGAAATATAACTGATTTTGTCTGTTCACGTTTTTGCTGTTACTTTGCTGAATTCATTTATTACTTGTGTGTGTGTGTGTGTGTGTGTGTGTGTGTGTGTGATTTGTAGGGTTTTCTAAATACGTGATCATATTATATGAAAGAGATGGTTTTACTTCTTCCCTTCCAATTTGGATTTTTAAAAATATTTTATTTTCTTGTCTAATTGCTCTGGCTGGAACTTCCCAGTACCATGTGAAATAGATGTGGCAAAATTGGGCATCTTGGTTTTGCCATGTTTAAAATGTGGTCCCATATTTAAAACATGTTTTTTCTATTATGAAAGGGTGTTAAATTTTGTCAGATGCTTTTTGTACATTAATCAAGATGATCATGGGTTTTCCCCCTTCGTTCTATTAATGTGACATATTATATTGACTGATTTTCATTTTTTGAACCATCCTTGCATTCCAGGAATGCACAGCAATTTGCCTTTTAACATGCTGCTGAATTTGATGTGCTATAATTTTGTAGAGTATCCGTGTCAGTGTTCATAAGAGATACTGGTCTGTAGTTTTCTTGAAGTGTCTGGTTTTGGCATCAAGATAAATACTTCCCTCACAGAATGAGTTAGGAAGTGTTCTTTCCTCTTCGATAGTTTTGGAAAAGTTTGAAAAAGACCACTGTTAGTTTGTTTTTTTTTTTTTTTTTTTTTTTTTTAATGTTTGGCACAGTTCACTAGTGAAGTCATCAGGTCTGGGGATTTTCTTTGTCAATAGATTTTTTTTTTTGATAGAGATTAAACCCAAGTCTTCATGAATGCTAAGTAAACACTGTAACTGAGCTATACCCAAGCCTGTCTGTAGCTTTTTGATTACTGATTTAGTCATCTCCTAATAGTTAAAGGTCCATGCTTTGCTAAGTTGTTGAGGCTGACCTCGAACTTGTAAACTTCCTGCCTCAGCCTCCTGAGTCTCTAGGATTACAGGCATGTACCACTATACCCAGCTATTGTTTTTATAGCCTTTATCTTGTTTATTTCTAACCTACTCTATTATTTCTTTCCTTCTTTGGCTCTGGTTTGTCTACTTTTTCTAGTTCTTTGTAAGTTGTAAAGTTAGGCTGTTGATTTGTGATCCGTCTTGATTTATAGTTTGTTTCTATTTTATTTTTGAGATGGGGTTTCACTGTGTTGTCCAGGTTGACCTTGAACTTCTAGGCTTAATCCATCCCCCTGTCTCAACCTCCTGAGTAGGCTCAGGATGCTGCACCCAGGTTTTTTATCTTTACTTTCTTTCTTTTTAAATATAAGTATTTCTACCTACAAATTTTCCTCTTAGCACTGCTTTTGCTGTGTTTCATAAGTTTTGGTGGGTTTTATTTTTATTTATTCAATGCTAAGTATTTTCTAAGTATTTCCCTTGTGACTTATTTTATTTGTTAAGAATGTATTGTTTAAGCTGAGCATGGTGCTGCACACTGTAATCCCAGCAATTTTGGAGGCTGAGACAGGAGGACTACAAGTTTGAGGCCAGCCTCAGCAACTTAGCAAGACCCTTTCTGAAAATAAAAAATAAAAAAGGACTGGGTTGTAGCCCAGTGATAAAGCATCCCTAGGTTCAATCTCCAACACCAAAAAGAAAAAGAAAAAAAGAATGTGTGGTTGAATTTACACAATCCTATGATTTGTTTGAGTTTTGCTTCTGTTATTGACTTGTAATTTTATCTCACTGTGGTTAGTGATGATACTTTGTATGATATCCATGGCTTTAGGCCTATTGAGACTTAATTTTTAGCCTAACATAGTGTCTATTCTGGAAAATGCGCTAGGTGCACTGGGGAAGAATGTGTATGTTGTTGTTGGGTAGTGTTCTGTATGTGTGAGATGTAGAGTCTGTGTCTGGATTTTTTTTCTTTTTCTTTCTTTCTTTCTTTTTTTTTTTTTTTTTTTTTTATGGATGTCCTCTTGGTCTAAAACCATCTATTGAAAGAAAAGAATAACTTAGCCAGGCATGATGGTACGTGCCTGTAATCCTAGTGGCTCAGGAGGCTGAGGCAGGAGAATAAAAGCTTGAGGCCAGCCTCAACAACATAGCAAGGCCCTAAACAACTTAGCAAGACTCTGTCTCATAATTAAAAATAAAAAGGACTGGGAATATTGCTCAGTGCTCAAGCCCCTTTGATTTAATTCCTATTACCAAGAAAAAAAAATCCATTGGACTGTGTTGGTTCCTTGTCAAAGATCAGTTAACTGCCTTATGTGGATCTATTTAAGGGTTCTATTCTAGTCCATTGACCAATTTTTCTTTTCTTTCACCAATACCACATGTCATGTTTATTGTAGCTTTCTGGTACATTTTCAAGTCAGGTAGCCCTCTGACATTTTTCTTCTCCTTCAATGTTGTGTTGGCTATTCTGAATCTTTTGCCTCTCCATGTGACCTCTAGAATCAATCTGTCAATATCCACAAAACAAACTGCCAAGATTTTTGTTGGGATAGCACTGAATACGTACAGCAAGTGGGGAAGAGCTGACATCTTGACCAGACTGAGTCTTCTTGTCCGTTAATGTGGACTCTTTGTTTACTTAGCTTGATTTCTCTTATTAGAGCTTTATAATTTTCCTCAAGTAGATCTTATAGATATCTTGTTAGATTTATACCTAGGTATTTTATTTTGGGGGAGATGCTAATGTAAATGGTATTGTTTTTAATGTCAAATTCTACCTCTTCATTGACTATATATGTAGGAAAGAGATCACCTCCTGGATATTAACCTTGTGTCCTATAACCCTGATGTAATCTCTTCTTAGCTCTGGGATTTGGGAGGGTTGCTTCTTTCTGATTATATATGTAGACAATTATGTCACCTGTGGATAAAGACAGTTTTATTTCTTCCTTCCCAATCAGCATGCCTTTTATTTCCCTTTTCCTCTTACTGTATCAAACAAAACTTTTAGTATAATGTTGATCAAGGAGCAATAAGAAACAATGTCTTTGCTTAGTCCTGATCTTAGCAATAAAGCTTCTAGGTTTTGACTATAAAGTATGTTAGCTGTAGGGTTTTTGCATATGATTTTTATCAAGTTTTTTGCTGAGAGTTTTTTTTTTTTTAAATGAGTATTAGATCTTGTCAAATGTTTTTTTTCTTTTTTTTTTCTTTTTTTTTTTTTTGGTACCAGTAATTGAACTCAGGGGCCCTCAACCCCTTAGTCACATCCCCAGCCCTATTTTGTATTTTATTTAGAGACAGAATCTGTGAGTTGCTTAGTGCTACCCTCCAAGCCTGGCTGGGTTTTTTTTTTTTTTTTTTTTATCTATTGGCTTGATAATGTCATTTTTCTTCATTAGCCGTTGAGCTAATGGATTCAATGAACTGATTTTTAATATTGAACCAGCTGTGTGTACTTGGGATAAATCCCACTTGGTTGTGGTGTGTACTTTAAAAAAATACATTGATCGATTCAATCGCTATTATTTTGCTGAGGATATTTTCATCTATGTACGTAAGAGACATTGGTCTGTAGTTTTCTTTTGTTATGTCTTTGTGTAGATTTGGTGTTAGGTTAATGTTGGCCTTATAGACTAGAATAAGTCAACATCCACCCTCCATCCTCTGCTTCTATCTTCTGGAAGAGATTGTAGAGAATTGGTATTATTTCTTCCTTAGATATTTGGTAGAATTCATCCATATGTTTTGGATCTGGAATGTTCCCCAAAGGCTCTTGTGTTGACGGCTGCGTCCCCAGTAGGTGGTGCTATTGTGAGGGGGGCCCCAGTTGGAGGAAGTGGGTGACTGAGGCATGCCTGAGAAGGGTATGTCTGTCCCCCGCCCTTTCCTCCCTCTCTCTTTGCTTTCCTGCCACCGTGAGATGAGAAGCTTTGCTCTGCTCTTCCCCTCCACCATGTTCAGCCTCACCGTGGGCCCAGAGACAGTGGAACCAGCAGACAATGGACTTGGTCTGTTCTGTCAAGCTTATCACACTTATGTGCACAAGAGTTTTCTACAACATTTCTTTATTGTCCCTTCAATGTCTGTGGGATCTGTACTGATGTCATCTTTTTCATTTCTGATATAATTTGTGTCTTTTTTTCTTAGCCTGGCTCGAAAGTTGTTAGAAAATGTTAATGAAAGAGATTTTATTAATGTCTTAATAAAATCAGTTCTCTGACTTTTCTTGATTTTTTTCTATTCATTTCTTGTTTTTGGTTTCATTGATTTCTGTTTAAATTTTTATTTTTTTTTCTTTTCTTCTGCTTACTTTGGAATTAATTTCCCCATGTTCTAGTTTCCTAATGTAGAAGCTTATGTTAATGATTTTTAGGTCTTTTTTCTTTTTCATATATCCATTTAAAATTAAAAACTTCTCTGTTAGCACTTCTTTCATCACATCCTACAAATTTTCATATTTTTTTTTCATTTTTCACTTAGTGACAGATACTTTAAAATTTCTCATGAGACTTGTCCTTTGACTCAAGTGTTATTTAGAAGTTTGTTATTTAATCTTCAAATATTTTGGGATTTCATACCTTCCTGTTATTGACTTCCAATTCAATTTCCTTGTGATCTGAAGATAGACAATGTATGATTTCTATTCTTTTAAATTGTTGAGGTGTGTATTCTGGCCCAGAATACAGCTTATATTGGTATGTTAGTCAGCTTTCCATTACTGTAACAAAATGCCTGAGATAATAAACTTAAAAAGGGAAAAGATTTATCTTGATTCAGTTTCAGGTTTCACTCCGTGATTGGTTGGCCTTATTACTTTGGACCTGTGGTAAGGCAGAACACCATTGTGGGAGTGTACGACTACTCACTTTGTGGTAGCCAGGAGGCAAAAAGAGAGGGAAAGGACAAGAGAGAGGCATCCCATAATGCCCCTCAAGAGCATGGCCCCCATGACCTCAAATCTCCCAGAGGACCCCAGCACTGGTGGCACTACAGACTGAGACTAAGTCTCTAACATATTAGCTTTGCAGGATGTTTAAGAGACACAGTATTGCACTGGCTGAGTGTTTCACACACGCTCGGGAATAATGTGTGTTTTCTTGTTGTTGAACTAATTTGTGGATTTTCATTATATCCAATGGGGTTGATGGTATAGTTGAATTCAACTGTCTTTATTGACTGATTTTCTGCCTGCTAGATCCATCCATTTCTTTTTAATATTTTTTTATTTAGTTGTTGATGGACATTTGTTTTTTATTGATTTATATGTGGTGCTGAGGATTGAACCCAGTGCCTCATACATGCTAACAAGTGCTCTTCCACTGAGCCACAACCCCAGCCTTAGATCCGTCCATGTCTGGTGAAGGGCTGTTAAAGTCTCCAGCTCTAACAATGGGCCCATCTATTTTTCCTTTGTGGTTTTATCAGTTTCTGCCTCTTGTATTTTGAATGCTCTGCACGTTAAGGGTTGTTCTGTCTTCTTGGAGAACTGACAGCTTTATCGTTATTTGATGCTCCTCTTCATCCCTGCCAACCCTCCTCACTCTGAACTCCTCTTTTCCTGAAGTCAACAGAGCTCTTCCCGCTTTCTTTTGATTAGTGGTGGCATGGTATATCTTCCCACCACCATTAACTGTTACCTATGTGTCTTTCTATCCAAAGCAGGTTTCCTATAGACAACATGCATTTGGGTTTATATTTGGATCCGCTCTGACAACCTCTGTCTTTTAGTCAGTGCATGGAGACCATCGATGTGTAAAGCGATTTTTGATCCAGTTGTATCAACACCTACCATATTTGTTAATGTTATTTGTTGCCCTATTCTTTTTCCTTATTCTTATATTCCACTTCTTTTCTACCTTTTGTGGTTTTAACAGTATTTGTAATGATTCCATTTGCTTTCTTATGTCAGTCATACTTTTTAAAAAGTCTGTCTTAGTGGTTACCCTAAAGTTTGTAATATACAGTTGTAACTAATTCGAATCCACTGTCAAATAACATTACACTACTTCAAAGGCATTGCGAGTCCCGTATAATAAAACAGTCACAGTTCCTTCCTCCTTTTCCCTCTTGGCCGTGCTGTCCATCATTTTATGTAAGCATAAGCATACATAAGCACGTGTGTGTACCTAAGCAAACATAATCAGGTACATAGTTGATATTCCAATTTTGGGGAAATATCCAGGAGAAAAATAGGAGTTTTAAATTTTACCTTCACTTACTGCTACTCCTGTGCTCTCAGTTTATGTGGATGTTAGTTTCTGAGTTACACAATTTCCTGTCATTCCACAGAACTTCTTGTGACACTTCTTGCAAGACCAGTCTACCCATAAAACATTTCCTCAAATTTTGTTTGCCTGACAAAGTCTCTGATTTTTCTTTTACTTTTGAAGGAATTTTATAGGGTACAGAATTCTAGGTTGGTAATTTTCTTCTGTTAAAACTTTATTTCCTTTCACTCTCTTCTTTCTTGCATGGTTTCTGAGAAGTTGAAATTTTCATAATTTTTTCTTTAGTGTAATTCTTTTCTTTGATCCCCACCATAGCCTCTTTCAAGATTTAAAAAAAAAAAATTTCCCCCTTTGATGCTGGATCAAATGCAGGGCTTGCAAGTGCTAAGCAAGTTCTCTACTGCTGAGCTACACCTCAGTCCTGCAATTTGAATATTATACCCTAGGTATAGGTATAGTTTCCTCCCAGCCCCTTTAAAACTGCCTGCTATCCTCTGACTTTCCTGGATTCATGGTTAGTGTCTGACATTAGCTTGAGGAAATTCTGTCATGATTGCTTCAAATGTTTCTTCTGTTCCTTTGTCTTCTTTTCTCTTCCGGTATTTCCATCATGTGTATGTTACACTCTGTAGTTTTTCCACAGTGCTTGGGTATCTTGTTCTGCTTGTAGCTTTTCATTCACTTTGCTTTTCAGTTTTGGAAGTTTCTGTTGAAACATCCCCAAACTGAGAGAGTCTTTCCTGCATTATATCCAGTCTACTCCTGAGCCCATCAAAAGTATTCATTTCTGCTAGAACATTTTGATCACTAACTTTTATTTTTAATCTTTCTTAGAATTTCCATCTCCCTGCTTACATTACCTGTTTCTGTAGGCTGTCTACTTTGTCTGTTAGAGCCTTTTGCATATTAGTCATTTGTTTTAAATTCTCAGCCTGATAATTCCAACCATCCTGCCTTATCTGACTCAGGTTTTGATGCTTGCTTTATGATTCTGGTACTGGGGATTGAACCCACTGCCTCACATGTGCCAGGTAAACACTCTACCACTGAATTATATTCCCTGCCCTTTTTTTTAAAAAAATTGAACTGAGCATGGTGGTGCATGCTCACAATCCCAGCAACTTTGGAGGCTGAGGCAGGAGGATTGCAAGTGTGAAGTCAGCCTCAGCAACTCAGCATGCCGTAAGCAATTTAGTGAGACCCTGTCTCAAAATAAAAAAAAATAAAAAGGGCTGGGATGTGGATCAGGGGTTGTGGGTTCAACCCCTCGTGTCAAAAAAAAAAAAAAATTTTTTTTGTTTTTTTGTTTATTTTGAGACAGGGTCTCACTAAGTTGCCCGAGCTGACCTCCAACTTGCCTTCTTCCTGCCTTGACCTTCTAGGTAGCTGGGATTGTAGGCATGTGCCACTGTGCTGGGCAGTGATTTTTTTTTTCTCTTGATACTGGACTGACATACCAGATAAAAGAAACCTCGGTGGATATGCCTTCAGTACCGTGGTGGTTAAGAAGTGGGGAGAGAGGAAGTGTTCCTTGTTCTGTGATTAGGGCCCTGTCTTTTGGAAAGCCTGTGCCTCTGACCATGAGCCTCACAAGTACCTCTTAGCCTTCCTCTGACTCAGGTGGAACAGGATGGGGTTGGGTGTTTCCCTTTCCTTAGGTTTTTTTAGGCTCTTTAAAAAAAAAAAAAAAATCCAATAATTTAGGTACTGGTGAAAGTTTCTCCTGAGTGCAGGCTACGTGAGGATGAACAGAATGCTCTTAACAATTCTTGCGTTTCTCCTCCTTCTCCTGGAAGCCTGGGGGGATTTTTCTGTAATAGTTCCTGTGAGAACCTGGCTGAGTTCCTGGAGGTATAGCTCACACACGTGCAGGGGTCCAGGCAGGGGTGTGGCCCACTGGGAGCAGCCCTGGGTACCATCCCCAGCACTGCCAAGAAGGAAAGTGACGTGAGAGTCCTCGGTGGCCTGGCTCCTAGACTTGTCTACCCAGAGCCTCCAGGGATATGTCCGTTCCAGTTTGGGTTTTCCCACTCTGGTGCCCCTGGAGGGCTCTGCTCTGGTAAGTGGTGATTCTGTCTGTCCGTCTGTCTGTCCACTTTGGGGGCAGTGGTTTTGCCCGGTGACCCCTCTTCTCAGACAGATCTAGCAGAGTTGTTGGATTTTTTGGTTTGGTCAGCTTTTTACTTGTTAGGCTGGAGTGGCGGTTTCCAAATTACTTAGGTGGCAGGGTGGAAGCCGGTGGCGACTTATGTCACAGTTTTTAACAATTGTAAGCTGGATGCTGTCGAAGGCGCGCGGTGGAGATTCTGCTTCCTGCTGCGAGGGCTGATTTGCTCCCACAGGCGGTCAGTTAGCAGCTGGCCCTCTTGAGTTTCCGGAGGCTTGGTGTTAGGGTGTTAACACTGGTCTTCCAGATCGTGTCCTTCATCTCTGCTCCTCGCCTCAAGTGCTTGGGACTTTGGTGGGACAAAGGAGGCGCTCCTGGGGCTTTTCTGAGTTAGTGGAACCTTGCTCTACACCCTTCCCTGTAGCAGGTGGCGTCAGACTGCCTCCCGAGCTATTTTGGTCTTCTGGCTGTTGCTGGAATCTCTGTCCTGGGCATGTGCAGGTCAGGGGTCAGCCAAGGATTCGAAGGAGATCTGTGTAGATTTGGCAGCTTCACCTTTATGGCTGCCTCCTCCCAGGGTTCTCTCCAATCCATATTCATCTTCCGTGGAGGTCCTAACTCTGACACCTCCAACTAGGGAGGCCTCAGCTTTGGTCTCCGTTTCTAGCAGCTTCAGGCTACCGACTGGGAAATGTCCCCAGGAGAAAACTGAAACAGATCCAAGCCAGGGTCGCTTCTTTCTTTCAGATGTTGACTCTCTTCCAGTTTCTGCCTGTCTTGGTTATTTTCTATTGTCTTAAATTTTTTTTTTAAGTGCATTGCCTAGAATTTACTATTTTATCTAGAAGAGGGTAGTTCTAGACAAACTGTTATTCCTTCAAATGGAATTAGTTGAGTTTTACAAGAGGAGTCAGTCTCAACTTTTGCTTGTTCAGTTGCCAAAGCTCATGTCACCTCACGTGCCCCTTATGGGTAATGAAGAATACTGTCAAATGCTTCTCCAAACTCTGGCAGGGGTGGTAACCCCTGATCTCTGTAAACAACCTGTGTCTTGATTGTGGGAGGGAAACCACTAATGGAGAGCTCCTTTGAGGTTATGCACTCTATTGATTCTTCTCAATATTTCAAATTTTACTTCTGGCCAGACTGGACCAGAAAACTGCATCCTCAGGTAGCATGGCCTTGGCCTCTTAGATTTACTTCTGCTGAATTGTCCTTGAGCATCAAGCTCTAGTCTCAAAGTGACAAGCCACATCAGGACCATCCTAATCACACAGTTGTATTTTTTTTTTTTTTTTTTTTTTTGATTAAGAATGTAACTGGGCAGCTGGGCTCAGTGGTGCACGCCTGTAATCCCAGAGGCTCGGGTGGCTGAGGCAGGAGGACCGTGAGTTCAAAGCCAGCCTCAGCAACTTAGCAAGGCCCTGTCTTTAAATAAAATCAAAAAAGGTTGGGGATGTTGCTCAGTGGTTAAGCACCCCTGGGTTCAATTCCTGGTACCAAAAGAAAAAAAAAAAAAAGAAAAAAAGAATGTGATTGCTCAGTCCATGATGCAGGGCCTTTTAGAGGAGGAGCCCCTGGAAGATTTCTGAGACCCAAAGGTCAGAAAAAGTTCAGCTTTTCCTAAGAAGTTGATAATGTCTTTGGGAATTTTTAATTTCCAAAGAGTGATAATGTTTGGATACTAAGATACTAAGATGCTCAGAGGCAGACTGCATATATATATGCATATATATATATATACATATATATGCATATATATGCATATATATATATATATATACATATATATATATACTCTCTCTATATTTTTTTTTTTTGGTCAGGGTTGTACTGGGGATTTAACCCAGGGGCACTTTTACCACCGACCCACATCCCCAGCCCTTTTTATTTATTTTTTTAATTTGAGACAGTCTTGTTAAGTTGCTGAGGCTGGCTTTGAGCTTACGATCCTCTTGCCTCAGCCTCCCGAGCTGCTGGGATCATAGGCATGTGCCACCGCGCCCTGCCAGAGTATATTTTTGAATCTCTTTCCTACTTACTTTTATTTGTTCAATTATGTTTATTTCTGCCAAATACCTTAACTCCCTTTTACAGAGACAGAGGGGAGGGGTGTCACTGAAATCATTAAGAGCCGAGGATACTGCTGTCCCTCCAAATGTTCTCGTCACCCCTCTTTTGGGACTGACTGAGCAGCCAGATTCTAATCCGTGTAAGAACTGCATTTCAACCCAAAGTGAATTCACTCACCTTGCCTTCCATCTGATTCACCAATCAGTATTCGAGAAATCAGTTTTCAAAGGAATCAGATTTACCCTGCAAGGGCAGAGATGAAAGATCTTTGCAGGAATGTTCTACTGGCTCCCAGGAGATCTCCAGATCACTGTGCCTGACAGGGTCATCACTGGAAGGGGAGAATAGATTCTCATGGCAATCTCTTTGACAGGGAGACCATCATTTGAGTGTCAAGTGCTGGTATGTTCCATTTGTAATCAGTCCCGGGTCTCCTCGACTCTGAGCCGTGGTCCAGTCTGATGTGGTCCGTGTGGTCATCCTTTCTGTAGGTGGAGCCAGAGCTTGTGATGGAAGTACCGGGCCTGAGCAGCAACACCGGCTCCCTCTCATTTTTGATCTCCAAGACGACGTTGCGGAAGGCGTTCCTCTACAAAGAGGGGGTGCCGAGTACCAGGCCGTGCTGCCCAAGGTCAGGAAGGTCCTTGCAGACATCTTTCAAGACATTGCCAATGACAACGTCTCCAGAGCCGACTACACACAGGATCCTTCAGTAATTCCCTGTTGTAACCCCTACCAAGTCGCCTGCCGCTGCCAAACCGAGTAACAGGCCAGTTTTTCCACTGGAGGGATGACCAGAAATCAGATGGGCAGGTTCACTTTCAAACTTGCTTTGCCTTCTTTACCAACATATGCTGTAAAAACAAGTCTCCGAGTTTTGTCTGGGGGCCACCACTGGGCACCCCCCGCTTTGCATACTGTCCCTTCTCCCTGCCATCTTGAGAGACACAGCTGAGCTGAGCTGGCTGGGGGCAGTGAGCATGGCGCAGCGGAATGCTCCCTGGCTTCAGAGTCGGGCACAGGTTCAAGCCCCAGGTTCTGAACTTGGGCACTTATTTAACCTCACTTGCAAGTTGATTTTGAAGGTTAAGTAAGGCAGTTCCTGAAAATGCCTCGTGTGTTACCCGACACAGAGCAGAGACCTGGTGTGTTTTAGTTTCCTCTTCATTTTAGCATTGACTGATTCCAACCAGTAAGTGCAGACCTTCTCCATCTTTATGTATTTTTCTTTTGTGGTGCTGGGGATCGAACCCAGGGCCTCATGCGTGCCAGGCAAGTAGTCTACCACTGAGCTGCACCCCAGCTATTCCATGTATAATAAACATACAAATCACCTGGGATCTTGTGCAAATGCAGATTCTGGCTCAGTAGGTCTGGGGGTGCCTGCGAGCTCCATGGGATGCTTCAAGAAGCAGGACCTGGACTAGACGAAGTCAGGCTCCTTCCAGGTCTCGGAGCACAAGAGTTGATGGCTAAGCCCATGACCCTTCCTCCTTTTCCCTCTTTAAAGGTCAAATGATTGTACTCTAAAGATTTTAGGAGTTCTTCCTGAACCCTGAAGCCCCCAAGAATAAAGTTTAAGAAAACTCAAACATGCTTTGCCATGATTTTATTATTAGTGTCCTAAATGGGACTCGAAGGTAATAAATGATTTATTCCAATCACTGCAAAAATACTTTGCCTGGCTAAAATAGTATCTCTCTACATGTATGTAATATACAAGAAACAAGAAATACAATTCAAAGAGATTTTCCTGTAAGTACATTTTTTTACACAGCATACATTTAAAAAGGATGCCCTTTTTAATATAAAATTCCTGTTATATACCAATATGGTTAGCTAACATTTACACTGTGGTTTGAAGGTATTTTAAACAGAGTGGTATGGATGCAGTGTCCCCCAAGCCCACAGGCAGCCAGGCCGAGGGGCTCGGGGAGGCGTAGCCGTGTCCTGTGGCTTAGGCAGTGCGGCACCCAGGCTCCTGTGCCCTTTCTGCTCACACAATCGCACTCCATTCTTCCACCTTCCTGGTTCTCTCCAAACCACCTGACAGGGATGTCCTGATCTCTGAGGTGCGCATCTGGTCATGACTGCTTCGTTTTGCCCTTCTGACTTCCACGGCACAAGATTATCTACCGAAATCAAAACAGAATGTCCTTATTCTTCCCAGGAAGAGGCTGGCGGGCAGGCTGGGTCACCCACATGGCAGGCTGTGCCAGGGGGGCTCACAAGGGAGGCTGGGCACTGCAGAGCTCTTCCACCTGACCACAGTTTGACCCTCACTCGTACACCATATCTTATGAGTGTGTGGCACAGATTCTGAAATGCTGACTGTGTATAAAATGTGTGCATGCGAGCATGTGTCTACTTTAGCAAAAGGCTCATCTTGTAAACACAGAGTGCTAAGTCACTATAGAAAAGTCAGTATATAGCCTTGGTCCCAAATGCCTTAGTCTTGCTCACGAGGTTAAGGCTGTCTCCCAAAATGCGCAGAGTTGAACACTGGCCTGTTACTGAAAGAGAGGTTGCTCACCCTCTAGAAGACAGCCTCTCCCTAAGCTGCCAGAAATGATCAATTCACTTTTCCTCCGTTGTTCTCAGAGCAAAGTAAGCAAAGAGGAGTAAGGATATGCAGGGCATCGCCAGTATATTTTACAAAGATCACTAGTGATGACCCATGTTCTTAAGGCCGAGGCCCAGGGAGCCCTGATGCAGATTCCCCTGGCCAGCCTGTGTTCCTCTCTGGAAGAGACGTGATTCTCATCAAGCTGAGACTCCAGGATCCTTTTGCAGTCTCAGAAGCTTATTAGGAAAACGAATGAGGAGGTGGATTCTGGACAAATATTTGCAATAGGCCAGGCAAGGATAAAGGCAGAGGGAGGATTTCTAGAATCTCTGGTTGAACGTTTCTGCTCCTATGGGCATGACTGAGATGCACCAGGCTGGGCAGCATCCCAGTAGTGTCCATGCCCCTGGTCCTCCTGCAGCAAGAAAGTGATGGCTGCCAGCTGCTGATCCTGTACCTCAGGGGGCGCACCGGCCCCTCCCCGCCATCTACCTGCAGGCTAAAGGACAGGCTGGCTCTGGTGGCCACCATAGTGCCTCACGCCTGCCCTGCACGCATATTCCCTGGGACCTCATTCAGCGTCCAGCACTCCTGCAGGCAGGAAGCCTCTCCCTTGCATTAATAAAGATTCTTCATGCAGTTTAAACCAACTCTCACTCATTTAGTTCGTAAGAAGGAAGCAGGACAACTGGCTTGTTCCCAGCTTCCTGGCAGTGTACATGTGAACAGGCCTGGTGACAAGTTTGAGTACTAGTTGTTTTTTTTTGTTTTGTGGTGCTGGGGATTGAACCCAGGGCCTTGTGCATGTGAGGCAAGCGCTCTACCAACTGAGCTATATCCCCAGCCCGAGTACTATTTTTAAAGTAAGCATCTCTAATTCTTTTCCTTAACCCCAGATGCACACAGGGTACCTATTATTTCACACAGGTTGTAACAGACTACCTCCTAAATGCCAGTCGCCTAATACCCTAAATCTCTAAACATAAGAGACTGCAAGGTTTGCTGATTACAATTAAGAATCTAATAATCTAGTACTTTTTTTTTTTTTTTTTTTAAATAGCATTCACATATTACAAAATTACTGCAGTGGAACCCAGTGAGTGTCTGGACGCTCTAAACCTTGACGGAGTAGGGTGGTCACATTTGTCCCCACCGCGTCTGACCTAGAGTGCTCTGGTTCCCAGAAGGCACAACTTCAGGTAAATAACCAATTCTTAAGGAGACAGAGAAACTCCCTTTAGAGCTCCTTGGTGTCATGGAAACTCAGAGGCAAAACAATGGGCTCAGGCAGCAACTCTTGGGCAGGAAACCAACAGATGTTTTAAAATTTATAATTAGTGTTTTTAAGCACACTCCTGTCCACCACTAAAATAAAAATATCGCTGGCTGGCAACGTATTTGGCAACCTGCCTATTAAAAGCCAGAAATGTAAACTGCAGTCCACAGAGCCAACGTGGGAAGTCACAGATGTCCCCCAGTTGTGCACAAATAGCCCATACAAGGTTTTTTTTTGGGGGGGTGGGAAGCGGCCACATAGGCTTAAGGGGTTGTCCCACGGATCTGGGGAAGAAAGAAGCCCGACCTGCATGCCACTCTAACAAATGGATCTCACCCGACACAAAACAAGGATCAGGAGAGGGCGCACCACACCCAGGCCCTGTCAGCCCACATGGCCATTCCTCTCTGGTTAAAGAGTTGGCTGTCCAAGTCTTGGCCCCATACTGCTGCCATTCGAAAGGATTTCGGTTTGCCCCTCTTGGTGGTTTTCTAACAGAAGCTTGTAAGAGGGGTCTGTGTTGCTCCAAATAGAAGTTTGAAGCAGCAGCGGCCAAGGAGGCCCCGGGAACCCCCCAGGGAGAGAATCTTTTCTCCAGATGCAGATGTTGGAAGAAACCAAGCCCAGGGCTCAGCCAGCCCTGGGGGAACCTCACTTGCAGAACAGCTGGAGCAAGGTGCTGGGAAGCCCTGCTAAGGGTGCTCAGGTGAGCTCCCACATCCCAGCTTCAGCCTGGAGGCTGGGAGCAGGTCAGCTCCCTGTGGCCAGCTCAGAGTCCCAAACACACCCAGGCCCCGTTAGCTCACTACCTCCAACAGTGGAAAGGCAGCATTCTGCAGATGCAACCCTGGCAGCCTTAGGAAAATTCCCACAGGCAGAGGTTCCTACCTAGTGAGCAGAAAAGTCAGCGTACAGAAGCAAAGGAAAGGAGCGGAGGCCTCTGAATGTAATGAGCAGCCCAAACACCCCAGGTTAGTACTTGGTTATCCTAAGGCTGTGGGGCTTGAGCACGACACCCAACGGCTGGTCCGCAGGGTCTGAGGCACACAGGGTGACATTCTGGGGCCCTCTGAATTTCAGAGAGGAGGATTAGTTGTTAGGGACTGGAAAGCAGGGAAAGGCACTCTGCCCCCTCTCAGAGGCAAAGCTCCCTGTGACAGACAGAGCGGCTCTCTCAAGGGTTCCTAGTGCTCACAGGCGGAAATTCATGCTCATCATCAAGACACACTGGTCCCGTCGCAAACTCATGTTCCGGAATAACCTCTCCACGGAGTGCCCCGCCGTCCTCAGAATATCCTGAGAAACGAAACAAGCCACATGGTCAGTTCTTGCTGTGTGACCCGGGGGCAGGAGCTCAGAATTAAGAACCATCAGGAAACCCTGGAGACGTCTTTGCCTCCGACTGCAGGCGCAGCTCAAGATGGACGCCAGTCCCCACCTGTTAGTGTCTGAGCCTCTGAGAGGTGGGCAGCTCCCACCCACCCTTCCCCCTCCAAAGCCTGAAACTCCACCTCTCTGGAATTCTCCAAGAGACAAGGACTGATGCTGCTTGTTAAGAAAATGAACCCCAGGTGGAGCCTGTGAAGGCTAGAGCCCTGGGGTTGAAGGCTGGTACCAGGCCACAGCCACCAGGAATACCCCGCGGAGGGGCAGCCTCCATCCCAGAGGGCCGAGGGACAAGGTGGCCCCACGTCCGCTCACCTGGCACAGTGGAGGTGGAAGACGAGCTGGGTCTGGCTACCGTTGCTGCGTACGTCTGAGGTAAGGAAGGTCTGAGGTCGTTTTCTTTGTTCTCTTCCGTTGATCCTGAGCCAAGCAAGCTGCGTGCAGCAATTAAGGGGGAGGAGGAATAAGAGAAATCACCACGTATCTGGGACACCTTCAAAAGGAAAGGCACGGGAGGTTTGCGCTTGGCTACTGGGTGTAGATTCTAGACCTGCCAGCACGCTGCTAGGTCAGTATGAACTCGAGTGGTCCAAACTTGCCAGGGGTCAGTCATGTGCAAAGTGACCCCCTTCCCTTATATTTAATAGGCAGAGATTGGCCCTCTGCCCTTCCAGGCAGGGACGCCGAGACGTGCTAACATAGGCGGGGCAGAGATGAAGGAGTGGCAGCAGCTCAAAGTGTCCTGCCTGCAGCAAGACAAGAGGTCAGCCTCCACTTGCCACAGAAGTTTAGAGAACTTTCCAGGTCAATGCTGTGAGCACCGCTGGATACCCATGGGGGCAGCTAGGAGGACAAGCGGCGCACGGAGACATCCCAGCTTGAGTGTTACCTGTCCTGGCACCGTGCGGGGCAGGAGGGCACGCGCAAGACACCTGACCGAGCCTGACCAGAGCAGGCAAGCCCCCGAGACTGCTGGTGAGGCAGGAAGGGGAGCAAGGGCGCTGGAGCTGGCCCTTGTTGCCGCGCACTGACGGCTCTCCCGCAGCAGCTCTGGGACACCTGCTTCTAAAGCCGGAGTCTTTACCTGTGGGTCTTGATCAAGACACACTCTCCCCCATCCTGAGGATCCAGGTTGTAGATGTAAAGGTGTCCGCTGGAAGATGCGACCAGCAGCCTTGGCAGTTTCTGGATCCTAAGGGCGAGGGACACACGAACCGTGAGAGCAGGGGCCTGGTGCCCAACCCTGGCCCCAGCTGGCCACTAGCGTCCACGCTTTTCCCCTGCCATCAAGCTCCTGCGCCTGCTGGGCCAGGGTCTGGGCTTTGGGCCATTCCCTGGCATTCTGCTCATCACCTACTTGCAGGATTATTTCTGGTCTTTGAACATAATTGTGTGGCTGAGGCAGAACGAGGTGTGTTGGCACTGTCGCCCTGTGAAAAGCGACTGCCAGCGAACACGCTGGCCTACCCAGACGTCTCTCAGCCTGTACAGGATGGGCAGGACAAGTGTGCTGTCCGCTCACCCTCTTAGCTGGTTAGGCTTATGACATTTAATAAACTCCCTTAAACTTCTTAAATAAGACACCTGTCAGCCCCTGGGTGTTGGAATCTGGACCCTGGGACTTGAGGCTTTTTCCCTAATTACACAAAAATAGGGATTGTTTTTAAGACAGTGTCATTATGACCAGAAGGCCAGCTTCCTGCTGGCCATGTTAAATCCAGAGAGGAACGGCAGCGGCTCAGCTGAGCTCACCCTTCCTCCGGGCCACCTTTCTCTTCTACCTCTGGGGGTTCTGTGCATTGGGCAAGAGCATTCATACAGCTGTGTTGGTGTAGGGTGGCTGGCACGGTACATACGTGGAGAGGGTGCAGATATTCCTCTGCCCTGAGAAGTTCAAGCGTCCGGTGGCAAAAGCCCTGTCCTGGTTCATCATGTCTGACACCTGGGCAGGGAGGTAGTTGGTAGCAGCCATGAACATCTTTCCCATGTAGCCACTCCAGGTGGAAGGTTCTTCTGGGCGACTGGGGAACAATCAGAGGCAAGGATGGGACTGGGCTGCCGGTGCTGGCGTCTGTCCAGTCATCTGCACGCCCCGTGTTCTTAGCTGCCCTTACTGCAGCAGGCAGAAGCTGTCTCTTAGCACAGTGTTCTGCCCACAGGACACATTATTCTGGCAATTACAAAACAGCATCAGGGACCTGTTTGTCCTTCAGAAGAGCCATTGTAAAGCTGTTAAAAGGTTCCCAATGCTACTGCTTTCTTACATTAAAAGATTGTATCAGAGGATTCCTAGATTTCCAGAAGAGGGCAAGGGTAGAGAACGAGACGGAATCGATATGTGGACCCCATAAAATGAACTGGGCTCAGGGAAGAACAGACAGATCTCGGCGTGAAACCTCCCGAGCCAGACTGAGTGGGAGGCGAGCTTCCAGGTGAGAGGCTTTGGGCACGTCTGGTTAAAGCCCGGGAGCCCCTGGGACCCAGCATTCTTAATGCCCAGAGAACTCAAAGGGGCCAGGTAGGTCCCCTGTAGTCTTCGAACTTCATCCCAGGGCCTCTACCGGACAAAGGGGGTGACTACTCCATTGGTATGCTCCTCACGGTGGGTGGCAAGTCAAGGACCAGGCCTGCTGTATGCAGTCCCTTGCTATGATGCCACTCACCTGTGGGACAAGATCCTGGGTGGAAACTTTTGCGGAAGCCCCGTGGGCTCATTTCTCAGGCTACCAACTGGCTAGGTGGACTTTGGACAAACCCCTCTGGGCCTTGATGTTCTCAACTGAAAGAGATGCTCTAGACACACCAGCACCCATGGCCAAGAGCCCTGTGTTCCAGGGTGGGATGTACGAGGAGGAATAAACCAGACCCCGTGTGCATAGCAGGGACGCAACACAGATGTGTGGAAAGAAAGCCACCTGAAGGAACAATTGTGTGGGGCCACATCAGTGGTACAGGCAAGAGCTCCTCCAGGGCCACAGAGGAGCAGAGGTGGGCGAGGGTCCTGGGCCCTGTTCCTGTGTTTCAGAGCCCCTCCTGCTAGGCCTGCTGGGAGGACTAGAGGAGCCACACGCAGCTTGCCATGTGACAAGTGCAGTGTTGTAAGACGGTGTCTCTCAGGCTCAAGGCTTGGGGAGGTTCTGGGTGGTGGTCGCTGGGCTCTGTGGGCAGGAAGGAAGCTGGGAACTTCAGAATATAAGGAGTGAAGGTTTCTGAGGAGGAGGGACATTTTCAGAAAATTAATGCAGCAGGAATATGCAGGATGGAGTGGTCAAAAGTGACTGGAAAGAACACGACCAAATATGAGCTTAATGAAGTTAGAGACACAGGTAAGGACAGGAGCCAGCGAGGCAGGACTGAAGAGGCACGTCATTCAGGACACAGAACACTTCACAGACAGGCTGAGGAAGCACCCAGAAGGACTGGAAGGCCCCTGGTCACCTGCAGTCACTGACAGAAGCAGAAGAGTTTGGGAGAGGGCAGTGAGTTTCCTGTCCTAAGCCCCAGCCCCAGGCCCAGGGCACTAGGAGGGAGCAGTGGGTGGGGGCACTTGGTCACCTGGGGAGCCTCGGGGTGAGAGCATCTTCACCATGGGCCTCCTCCGGGGACCGGCTGACTACAGTAGTGGTGAACGGAAGCTCCAGGAGAGACCAGGGCTAAGAGGTTGTCTGGAAAGTGACAGAAAAGTCTAGAAAACAGATACAACCTCGGGGGAGTGTGCAGAGTAAGAAGCCCAGGGCAAACCAAGCTTTGGCTATGTCCCCAGAGGGACAGGTTAGAGGGCTCTGGAGAGGATGGGAAGCGGCAGACTCGCTGTTGCCAGCACTGAGGGGGTGGGGTTGCCAGGGAAGAGGCTTTACAAGCATCGCTCTCCCCGGAGGAGAGGCAGAAGCTCGATGGGAGACTGCCGCACTTGGCGACGTGCTTGCTGGCACCCAGGCACGGAGTTTCAGAGGGATAGAGAACCAGGACCATATCATGCTGCCACACACCCATACATTCATGACAGCGGCCAGCATCACCTCACACCATGGTACACGAACACATACGTGAAGGAGGCCGGGCACCACCTCATTCTAACTAGGGAGAAAAAGTCTTCTCTCATGGAAGGTCTATCAATTAGAGGAGAGCTTCCAACCACAGAAGAGGCCCCTGTAGGCACAGTGTGAATCCCACCCAGAACATGTACTCGGGATGCCCACTGGCCGTGTCTCGGCAATTCCCACTCAGAAGCCGGGTGGGGGGTGAAGGGTAGTCCTTGCTGTGGATCTGGACCTGCAGACAGCCGGCTTCGAGTGGGACTCTGAAACCTCAGTTCCCATCCTCCTATCCTGCTGCCTTCCAGAAATACTGTGGACTGAGAGAGGAAGGGGGGGTGCTCTGTGAACTGCACAGCCCGATGGATGTACACGTGTCATTATCATTGCTAACCCTGCCACCTGCTTTCAGAATGTGAGCAAAAGAAAAAACAAATCACTAACACTCCATGTTTCAGTTCCCTAAAGTGATACCAAAAAGAGGTGTCAAGACACAGGAGGTGCCTGAGCCTGAAGAAGGGCAGGAGCCACGTTCTGTGCTGCCAGGATCGGTGCCTGGGGCACACTGGGGGAGGACGGGCCAAGTGACTGCATGGGCGATGCCTGGGAGAGAGGGATTCTCCACCTCGTCCCAGGAGAGGCAGCTCCAGAAGGGAACCCGGCAGCACACCCAGCAGGTGCCCAGCAGCTGTAAATGGACACGCACACCACGGTGGGCAGGTTTCCAGGAAGGGCCCCAAGACTCCACGTCCTGGTCCCCAGAACCTGTGATGTGATGAGATCAGCTCTGAGCTGTGCTGTTATGTGGCCCAGGTGACTGCCCAGGTGGGCTTGCTGTAATCACATGTATGTCCTTAACAGCAGAACACTTTTCCTGACTGGTGGCAGAAAAGGAAGGCAGAGGGCAAGTGGGACAGTCCAGGGTATGAGAAGGAACTGACAGGATGTTGCTGGTTTGAAGGCTACCTAAGGAGCAGCAAGGAAGTGGAGACCCCATGCCACCTCCTCAAGGACCTGCGTTCTTGCCAGTGACGGGAACGAGCTCGGGAGAAGCCTCCAAGCTCCTGATGAGAACACAGCTGGCATGAAGACACCTCCATTTTGTCCTTGAGAAACCCTGAGCAGAGGATCCAGCCATGCTGTTCTGGGCTTTTGATCTCCAGAACTGAGAGATGATAGATGTGTGTCATTTGAAGCCATTATGTTTGGGCTAATTTGTTACTGCAACAGTAGGAAACTAATACACACACCATTGGCTACACTGTGATTCATACTTTATGACCAAACCTCACTCCACTCCTGTCACTCAGGGACACTAGGAGTGTTTGCCAAGACTCATGTGGTGGCAATAGATATATCCACAGCATCCCTGGTTAGCACTCATTGGTGCTTACTGTCTGCCAGGCTTACTTTCTGCTAAATGCTTTATAACGACACACTCGGGCTGTCTTTGTTGCAAGTCTAAGATGTGTATACTATCACTCTGTCTGTTCTACAGATGAGGAAACTGAAATACAGAAAGACTAATGACCTTCCAGGGTATCACTGCTCATAAGGAGCTGAGCTGGGGTGTGATCTCAGCAGCATGGCCCCAGATTTTGAGCTTTTGTGCATCATGCCACAAAAATTTTGGTAATATATACTCTGCCAATTTGGGGAAGACAAAGCCAAGTGTATAGCACTCAGGAGAAATCTCCCACGCTGGCAGAGGTCGCAGGGCCTGCCTCCTTTCTCCTGCACTTGCCTGGTGGTGAGGTGCTCCAGCTTGAAGATGTGCACGGTCTCCGTGTTGCTGGAGGCGCACAGGAACTGTGAGTCCATGCTGAAAACCAGGGAGCTGATTGTCACGTACCTAGGAACAGCAACACAGGCAGTGAGCCAGAAAAACGAGGCCCTCACCTCACAGTTCCCAGATCAGCCTTATGAGAGAAGGAGCTTCAGGGCGGTGCTGTTCCTGTGCAGAAATCAGTGCCAGCAAGGTACGCAAAGGGTCCCAGGTGTGAGGAAGGGGGCGTGGCCCTTCCTCCTGACACCTTGCATGCCTCCCAGCCATGCTCAGTCACCCATCGGCTGCAAACAAGATCTCACACACCCACACTTTACATCACCCCTTATCTTCATGAAGGGCGTGGGGACTTATTTTTGGATTGTGACACCCTGGCTCTCGTTTCTCCTGGGCTGACCACCCAGCAGGAAAGGGGTCACAGGGCTGAACTCCTGTGTTCAAAGAGCTGCTCTGCTTTTGGTTTTACTAAGCCCCAAGTGGCGCCCTGGAGTTAATTACCTGAGAAAGTACAGTAATACCTCCTCTAGGTGGGAGGAGGCCGCAGGGCCACCTCTGGCCTTTCCCTAGACAGCTGCCGCCGGCCACCGCAGGACTTCTGTGGGGACTTTAAAATGGTTTGACACTGAACACACACCTTTTCATCCCTCTCCGGAACTCGTAGAGCTTCTGTCCGTCAGGTACAGAGAACACCCGGATGACTGTGCCCTGGAAAAGAAGGCAGGTGGACATGTCCTAACTGTCCATGGCTTCACGCAGAGACGCCTCTTTATAGAGTGATTTCTTTTATTGGTTTTGAACATGTGTCTCTGAGGAGGAAGCACAAAATGTTGAGCATAGAGGCATTTAAATTTGTGCATGTGCCAAAGAAGCAATTTTTGGAACATGTTTTAAACACTCTTGGTTTCCCTTCCCCTCCCCACCCCAGACTAAGGCTGCACGTATGTGTGTACGCGCTCACGCCTGCGCGCGCGTGTGTTTCCTGAACTGCTCTTGCTTCCCGGAATATTCTGTCTCTGCTTATCAAAATACACATGCTTTGCATGGCATTTGAAATTCAACTGGATCACCTCCCCTGATTATTCCAGGCAGAAGAGATCAATCTTTCCAGCTAACTAGAGAAGCTACATTTATACTGTTTATGAAATGCAGCATCTATCTGTACCTATGGATGACACGCATGCACGTTTCTCAGTGAGGCTGCAAGACTGTGCCAAGTGTCTTGTATCTTGTAAAATGTGGGTCTTGTTTTAATAAATATATTTTTAGATGTTGATGGGCCTTTATTTTGTTCATTTATTCATATGTGGTATTGAGAATCAAACCCAGTGCCTCAGATAAGCTAGGCAAGTGCCCTACCACCGAGCCACAACCCCAGCCCTAATGTGAGCCTTTGACTGACTGAATCAGCAATTGCATTAAAAAACTACAACATGCAGGGACTACAAATTCTCACTTTGAAACAAATTTTGAGCAGACCCTGAGACCTGCTGGCCTTCACTTCACCAGTTCTTGTTGCACCAGATCTTTGGGCATCTCAGGAGCTGCTCAGTGAACCCCTGATGGGAGGAGATGCTGGGTGTATACTTACTTTCTCAGATGCGCTTGCTAGTTTGGAGCCTGAGGAGTTGAAGGTGATGGCAGCCAGTGTCCCCTCATGGGCAGCGATGGTACAGACTGTTTTCTGTTGGCGTAAAGGAGAAACCCATATTGATGCTGGGGAGGAAGGAAGATGAATTCCATCTCCCTCTCCTTCTTCTTCCTTCTCCCTCACTTGCCAGGCTTCCTCTGTCTCCTCTCTTTCCACCCAAAGTTTTACATATGAGCTGTATGTGCTTTCCCAGTATGTGGAGACCTGGTTTCAAAGGCTACCCCATGTCTCCATGTCTATCCCTTCTCTTGCTCTTGGAGGATAGATCACAGCTGTGCCTGGTGCTAGGATGCTGTCATGGGCTGTCCCTGTATGCCTCTTCAGGGACTTCCCCCAGCAATCCTGCCCTGCTCTATGAAGCCTCAGAGACCAGACGGCAGGAAACGCAGAACAGCAGTAGGCTGTTTCAGGCCACAACTTGGTGACTCGATGCAGTGTGACCCATCCAATCAGATAGTCGGCCACCAGCTGGCAAGCAATTCCATTCTACTGCAGATGTTCTGCGTGGCCTCCAGGTGCTGCTGACTGATGGCAAGGCCCTGGGCCGATATCATTGCTTTCTCCTCCACCCCCAGGGTTGCTTCCATCGCCACTCCTCAGCCCACGCGACAGGGCCTCCTCGTTTCATTCCATATCATCACACAGCCAAGGCAGGTGGGCAGGGCGCCCGGGACCACTGTCAACTTACCAGGGAGTTTCCGTCATAAAGCACAATCTCGCCTGTAGTCAGGCTTCCAGGATAGGCCAGGTAAGAATTGGAATGGTTGATAGAGAGGGCACACAGACCTGGCAAAGAGCAAATGGGAGATAAAAGGCCAGTGTCCACGGGGAAGAACACGGTGTGCTCCAAAAGGGCCCCAGAAAATGGCACAACTAGGGTGCCACCTACTGGTGAGGGAGGAGTGGCGTGGAGACATTCACTTTCCATGGATTATTCTGATCAAAGGATTCCAAGAAAGAATTCACAGAGGAGAAGCTCCTAATTTAATGCTGTCCATGTCCCCTCCACAGCTAACTAATCAGAATGCAGGATATTAAAAATGCTCTTCTTCACATTTTCTTACCCCAGGGCTCTGAAAAACATCAACTTCTCTACCAATTCCATTACCCTCTGGGGCTGCATGAGAATTTAGTCATAACCGAAATAGAACTTTCTATTACGAAAGGTCAGCATGTGTGAGCCTCTCTGCAAGTGATTAAATACAGTGGGCCAGGAATTTCAAGTTTGAGGACAGGAGAGGCAAAGGGCCTACGTAGAAATTGCCTGTTTCTGAGCTGAATGTCCCACCTTGATAAGGGACACGGTGCCTGCAGGGGTGGCAGTTCACCAGAGCTCTGAGTCTGTGTAAAGATGGTGCCTCACTTTGGAAGCAAACCAAAAACAGGCCATTCTGGATTCAGGACACTCCGGCAATCTTCTGGAAGTGTCAATAGCCAATTGAACTGTGAAGCTACATAAATCATTTTTATTTACAAGAGGATTCAAGGGGTGGGGTGAGTCCCAAGAGCATTTAAATGAAGACTTTTTAAAAAATATTTTTTTAGTTGTAGATGGACACAATGTCTTCATTAAATAAAGACTTTTTACAACATTTATTTATTTACTTATTTTATGAGTCTGGGGATCAATTAAACCCAAGGTCTCTCTCATGCTAGGCAAATGCTCTACCACTGAGCTACATTTCCATCCCCATCACACACACACACACACACAAATCAATTAACAGAGTTGTACATGATAGGAGTGAATTGAAGGGATTCCAGAGAACCAAAGCATCGCCAGAATAGGAACATCAATTAGGTTATGCAAGGGAGACATCTTTTAAAATAAATTTAAAAAACAGGGAGCTGAAACAAGTTAGTATGTTAAGTGGACTTCTTATAGAAGTATAAGAAAAACTTTAGATCAGGCTGGAAAACTCCTTACCAGGGGAGGAAGGCAGAGAAAAAAAAAAAAAATGTTAAGAATTGGAATCGAGGTCACGTTTCCCGCTCTGGCTTTGCTGTGTATGCAGCCAGGGCCACGGTCTTATCACTTGTCCTGCAGAATGCAGGCAGAGAGTGGCTGGGCCCTGGCACCCTTAACTGCGTGTCTGGCACCGCTGCAACCCCTTGCACAAGGTCACTCCTGGCCCTGGTCTTACAGGAGGCCATGCACGCCTTTCCAGTTTTGCTCTGGGCACCCCAATTCCCCACCCTCTCTGCGTTCACTGCAAAACCAAGGTAATTTCAAGAACAGCTAGGCAGGTGGAAAGAAGCCTGGCCCTATGGAATCAGCACCATCTCCTGCCTGCCTTCCCTCCCTGCCTCCCAGGGCCAGGGTGCCTCTGGATTCCTGGAGGAGCAACAGAAGAGAGGCTGGGATAGAATGCGGCAACCCTGGAAGGACCCAGCACCACACCCAAGACTTCAAGGTCCCACAGTTGCAGTGGGGACAACTGAGGGCTTCTGGGTACGCGTTTGAAAAAAGCAGAGTTAAAGTTGCAAAGAGTTACTACCATTTCCCATCCACCAGGATGGCTAGAATCAAAGAGACATAATAAATGCTGGCAAGGAGAGGGAGAAACTGCAAGCTTGTACATTGCTTGTAACCTGGGGCAGTGCTTTGGAAAGCAGCCTGGCAGTTCCTCAAAAGTTGAGCATGGGGTTATCATGTGACCGGGAAATTCTACATATATATATATATATATATATATATATATATATATATATATACACACACACACACACACACACACACCCAGGAGGAACCATGCTAAAGAGATAGGAGCCATTCACAAAAGACCACATACTGTCTGAAGCTGCAGACATGACATGTCCAGGACAGGTAAATCTGTAGGGACGGAAAGTAAATGGGGGTTGCCTACGGCTGGGGGAATGCAGGGTGAGAGCTCAGAGGTACAGGGTTTCTTTTGGGGGGTAATGAAAATGTTCTACAATTAATTGTGATAGTGGTCACACAATTCTATGAATATGCTAAAAGCTATTGAATCATGTACTTGAAATGGACAAATTCCATAACATGTGATCATATCTCAGTTTTTTTTTTTTTTTAACCTCTTTTGCTCCCCCCAGTACTGGGTTTGGAACCCAGGCCTTGCACGTTAGGCAAGTGCTCTACCACTGAGCTGCACCCCTGGCCCAGTTTTTTGTTCTTGTTGTTGTCATTGTTTAAGAAAAAGGAGGTGTTATCAAAATATTGATCCAGCAGAGACAGGCTGAAGATGCGAATCCTGACACCTTTGTGCTGAGCATGCGACTTGGGGGAGGCATTTATGGGTCATTCAGGTCTGTTTCCTTTCTGAGATGAGGGGGCTCCACTGATCAAGGTCTTCCCAGCTTTAACACTCCATGGTGCTAAACCTTCATTTATTTACTTCCTCCCTCAAAACAGGGAGCAGGACCTTGTGGCAGTGAGAGCTAGGACAGAACAGAAGACTTGGACAAACACTTCCGGCTGTCCTTCAGAGCTTCAGGTTAGGATATAAATATCCCAGAAAGGAAGAAAGGCTTAAGCATTTTTAGGTGACTTTGAACTTGCTGTAGAATGAGATGAACAAGTATAGAATGAGGTGATGCTAGATGAGGGACATCCTTTGTCGCTTTCTTGTTAGCATTTAAGAAAGGGACAAAGGATAACAGCTAGGGAAAGTACATTCTGACACGAACCACCTGCTTGACAGCTGTGCCTGTGGGCTTGCATCTCTGCCAACCTATTTGAAATTAGAAGGATCCTGCTCACAGAGCTTTGCAGGCTTAATGAAGGTCCCCAGAAATGCTTAACGGGAGCCTCTTCCATTTCCTGTGGTCCAAGTTTCAGAAAGTTCCAGCTGGTGACACGGGTGCCTTTACTATCTTGAGAAGCACCCAAGGCAAGCGGGCAGACTTGCTTCAGGCCCAGCCATTACCACACTTCAGTCTTCTGTTTTTGTCACAAGTGTCACACAAAGCCTTTTTTAGAAAGAAAAGGGGCTATTTCTTCCATATTATTTTATAATAGAAAAGTGATGGTGTGGCAAATTTGCCATGCCCAGAAAGAGGGAAAAAAAAATCATCCACGATTCTAAAACTCAGGCTCCTCTCGGCATGTGGACACATTTTCTTCTAGTTGTTTTTCTATGTGTGGGTGAGGTTTTGCTGTGGCTTTTGACTTGCTTTAGACTTGACACATATTTTTATAAATCATTGTCAGCTGTCATTTCACTGAAATCGTTTGGCTATAATTTTTCCACAGCTGGAAAAGAAGGGCCTGCTATCAATTTCAGAATCAATGGCATCGCAGACTGGAATTAGAAGGCAGCCCTGTGATCGTCACTCATTCTCGCCCTGGTATTTACGGTATTACATGTCAAACTTTGGCGACTCAGAGGGAACTCACTTATAAAATGCAATTCCCTCTGTGTTGATTAATGTCTCAGAAGATACTTTTCGGGGCTGGGGATGTAGCTCAGTGGTACAGTGTGTGCTTAGCATGCATGAGACCCTGGGTTGAATCCCTAGCACCACATAGGAACGCACACACACAAATGCTTTCCAATTTCCAAAAATAGAAAGGAGAGAAATCTGTGCACTGCATACATTCTATGCTCAAAAGGGAGCTCTTAACACTACTGCGTAATCATTGGCAGAAAGTGGACTTGCTAGGGAATGAACCCCGGCTCTGATCTATAGATCGTGTTGCTGTGTGACAGCGAAGCCTCCCTCTGACGTTCTGGCAAAGGTGGTCAGTTTTGTGACTTTCTCATCCCTGAGTTCTACAGTTGGCAGGATTTTCATGGAGATTTCCACCTCTGACTGCTTAGGGTACAGACTGCTGTGCTAGCAGGAAATTAACTTCGAGCCCTGTCTGGACAAACTCTTTAAAGGAAACAGCCTGCAATCTTTGACACAACAGGAATGGACATGACACAAGCACAGACAGAGGAAGGAAATTTACAGGCTTGCTAGATACTGAGCATGAAGCAAGCGGGGAACTCTGCATATCTAACTGAACTGTAGTTCACTAGAGCGAAATACAGGCAGAATTTGTGTGCTCAAGCTAATTACTCCATGATTCTGGGCTCCTTGTGTACCCAGTAAGGATTCACAAATGGAGAGCCAGATTTTCCATCTCATCTTCTTATTCAAAAAATAAACTGGGGAATGAGAACATAAAGGGGACTCTCGGCCTCTGAGGATTTTAGACTCAGGATTTTGATGGCTCTCAAACCTTTAAAGGTTCCCAAGGGAGGAACTGGTCAGGTCACTGAAGATGTGGCCTTCATGGGGCTGGCCCTATGGGACGAGGGGGGACAGCGAGACAGCCTAGATGACCGCCCATGTGGACAGGCCACTTGCCTTGGCTCTGTCACACATGACCTCAGTTAATCTTCCCCACGTCACTCTGTGGGCTAAAAATGATCATCTCATTTTACTGAAGTAGGAAGGGAGCTCTGTAGGAGCCGAGGTGATAATTACCAATTTGGGATTGGAAAAGGTCTTGGTCCAGGGAACAACAGAGGTATAAAAGGACACACTTCGGTCGACCTGAGCCTGGTCTTTCAGGAGGAAATGCTTCTCTATGCCAGGTTCCTTTTATAATGTTTATTCAAAATCAAGAAAATGCCTCCGATGGCTTTTAATTTTTCCTAAGGTAAAAATTATTCCCCTTATAAGCAAATTCTCTCTAACAAGAAACACAAATAACCACACACTTTTAAAACCCCCCCTCCCCCCCCCCCCCCCCCCCCCCGGTTTTTGCCTCACTGCAAAACGTAAGGCAACCAACCAGTTTTCTGAGCTTATGAGAAACATCTACAGTGGTGCACGTGTAAGGGTTTTGCTGCCCTTGACGTCCACGTACGCCTTGGCGCACCACACGGCCGGTGTGTGTGGGCCGCACTGTGCAGGCGCGTGCAGGTGCGCTCTCCGGTGCCTGCGCAACGTCGGACTCACCCAGTGGCACTTTCCTCAGAACACATCCCCATCGTTAAGTGACACATGATGTACATTTGATTAAAAATAGGAGCAAATGGAGAGGCACTTCCCCCAGGGGGACATGCCTCTGTGCTGAAGGAGCCCCGCTTCCAGCCTGAACAGTCAGGTGGGGACAGGTGGGAGGGAGGAAGTGGATTGCCTGTGCCCAACTTACGGCTCATCAAAGAAACTGAGAGCACATCCCTCAAGGCCAGCTCCAGCCACCCCTTCTGGGAGCTCCACTCCGACCGGGGAGCCTTTCCTGCCACGTAGAGCACATCTTCCCTTCTGCTGCCACACCCCACAGTTAAACACCGAAGGCCACGAGGGCCCTGTCTCATACTGCTCTGGAACAGGTTGTCAGAACTAGTGCCTGCTAGGGTTTGGGTTCCTAGTGAGCAGGTGCCACATCGGCCCCGCTGGTACCTACTGGTGCAGAACATCTGCAATAAACACTTTTCCATCTGTTTCAGTCCTTCATTCCTAAAACCAACCACCACAACCTCTCCTCCCCTTCTGTGAACTATGCTTCAAAGTCATTATCTCACAGAACTTTAAAACAGCCTCAACGTTATAAAGGGGCCGGGGGTGCTGCTCAGTGGTAAAGCACATGCTTAGCCTCTGTGAGGCCCTGAGCGCCCCCACCCCCAACCCCTAGGTCAACAGCAAAGGGCCATGCATAACTGAAATGAAGAGGAGAAATGAAACACCGTAAATATTCACTGCACGGCAGGCCCTGTGCTGGAAGCTTTTGCAATTACTGCCTTGTTTAAGGCTCCCATGGTGCTGTGGATGGCTTTTGTTAGCTCATGTTACAGACAAGAAACCTAAGGCTCAAAAAGTCTAGGTCCTGGAGCCACACCGATCTTGAAATTGCTCAAGAGTCAAAGAATTAGGAAGCTACAGTAAAGGGAAGCAGTCCCTTAATGGTACTAAATTGGAATACAATTTATAAGTATTAACCTGAATCATAAGATATACAGATTGCCCTCAGGTGATGATTCTCCCCCACTCCCACCCCACAAAGAATGGGTTCTTTCTGTTCACTTCTAGCTCAACAGATTTGTGAATATTGTCATCTGCTCTTTCAATCCAACAAATCCTAATTACTGCCGATCTTAAATGTATTAAACAGTGTTTAAGCCTGAGAATTTAGTCAAGTCCAATATCCTAGCCTACCACCCAAGTAGAGTCCTTTCTTTGTATTGTAATAAAATACATTCTTTCCAGTTCAGATTGTCTTTCTCCTAGTCAAACATAGACACCGTGTCAAAACCTGCCTCTAATTATTATACCTACTCTGCAATGAATGACCACAAACCGTGGGGGTAAACACCTTTCAACACCAGGCACGCGGAATCTCCTATGTGTTACCTTACATGCCTCGGCCTATTTGCTAACCGGGTCGCAGATGAAAGGTGCTTCCTTTGGGCTGCAATGAAGGCCACACACTCCTCCTGCAGATCCACAGCCTTACGCAATTTTAATCTGCAGCCATTAGGGTGAAACTTCAAGGTAAACACCATTAAGACTTCAGAAGTATACACCGTACATAGGTGTCCAGTCTAGGTAAAAATAGGGCTTGGGAAAGAAGAGCCTGCCCGTGAGCTGGGGGCTTTGGTCCCACTGTTAGATCTCACCTGTTGGGTTTGCAGGAATATCCAGGAGGGTCTTCAACAGCTTCATATCTTTAATGTTGTGGATATAAATGGACTCCTCCAGGCAAACCAGCAGCCTCTGTAATCACACAGACTCATCAGTCTCCCACACCCATTCCTTGAAAAGGGCCCACCAAATCCAAATCAAATCATTCCTCCTACTTATGAGTCCTAACTCAAGTCGGTGCATAAAGGAGAAAGAATTTTGATGATGCCTTTTGAAGATTATGTTTATGAATTTACACACACATGCACACACACATTATTCACTTGAACAGAAACTTAAAATACAAGATCCTAAGAAACTTTATTTAGAAATTGAGTTTTCTCTTTCCTTCCTTTCTTCCTTTTGGTATTTCCCTTTATCTTTAGAACAGGGATATCTGAACATTTGAGTAGAATCCTTTTTCAATTTTGAGTAACCACCTCCATTCTTATCCCCACTTGACAGGATGATAACAAAGTTCTCCCCCTTACACAAATGAGGGTTTCTTTGCACTTTCTGTATAACCAAAATTTTACCCCTCTCCAAATACATGTGGAGTATCTCTACTTCAAAAATTTGAATGTGCCAGTGAAGTTCGACCCCTAGTGTGAGAGACTTCAGATTTAGAGGCATTTTAGAGTTTGGATTTTCAGATCAGGGATGTTCAACCATCAAAGTGCCTTTGATTCCAAGAACGTCAGTTACCTAAAAATACTACAAAAAGGAGGCAGGCTCTCCTCCAAAGAAGCCTGCCTGATTGTTTTCCCAGGAAGGCTCTTCACAGCTCAGAAAAATGGGGACCGCTGACTTTCACCAAGCCGAAAAATAAAGTTTAAACAATTTCCTCTATTTTACTTAAGGTCTGAGAGGTAAAAATACCTTTAACAGGGTCTCAAACTGATGACAAATATTAGTGTTTCACCATGAATATCTACTCTCTGACTGACCTCCTCTGCCTTCTGCCAGCAGGTGCCTGGAGTGGGTGATACTACTCTCTGGTTATTTCTGTCCTGAGGTTTCTAAGTCCTCCAGCTCTGCCCACCCTGCCTGGGGTCCCCAGGGCAGCAGGGCCCTTCCTACATGTGCCTCTAGCAGGCAGCCCCTCTCTGAGCGTGCCCAATCTGATCTGCATCCTTTCCCACGGGCTCCAACAGCACCAGCTGCTCTGTGTCCCACTCAGCTGAATTTCAGGTCACCCCCACGCTGGCTGAAGACAAGAATAAAAAGGGAGAGAAGCAGACAGAAGCAGGGGAGGGAGGAGGAGACACTTGGTCTTCATCTACATCTTGGCTGCGTGAGAGCGCCTTCCAGGTTGAGCCTGACCTGGTAACTGTATTCCTAACCATCTCAACCAGAACTCAATCAGTCTCGGCAGAACCACGGCCTTGTTTCAGCCCAGCCCCGTTATTCTGACTTTCATCTACTTTCCTACGTTTTATAAGTAATTACTTCTTTTTATAAATTAAGAAAATTTTACAGAATTTACCTTTAAGCACCATTGACTTAGCCTCAGAGGCTTGGGTCTGCTCAACCTGTAGTTGAATAGCAGGGAGCAGATGGTCATAGAATTGTAAAAGTTTGTGAATCTAAATACACATCTGGTTTACTGTCTTTATTCTGTAAAATATGCTTCCCAATTAAATTCAAGGGGAAAATAATATTAAATAAAAATGAAACATATCACAATTCCTAAGAATGTTTTTCTTTATATTCAGAGGAAAATGGGGATTTTATTTCCTTGTAACTTGTGTGCACATCTCTAATTTCCCCCTGGTGTTGTGGGACGGTGCCTGAAGATGCCAGGGTGGGCCGACCACGACAGGACGGGACACAACGCACTGCCTTCCCCCTTTGCATTCCCCTGGGTGATGTCTCTGCGGGGCCCCAGGACCCCCACCTGGCCAGGAGAGGCTGCAGCACTCTATTGCCTAATCCAAAGTTAAGTTCCAAACCTGGAAGTTGTAAGAAAAGCAAACCACAAACACTTTCCAGGTCTGCTTCAAATCATTTTCTTAGGAGAAGAAAAGCTGAAGGAAGGGCGACTGGTGGGTCTGGCTCTCTTTGAGCTTCGTGCTGGGTGTGTTCCTGTCCCCTCAAGTTGGGAAATGAGAACCTGAAGTTGACAAGTGCTTGACTGAGCAGAGCTGGTGCTTAAAGGTTAGCAGACACTTGAACAAACCTTCCTTGTCCCGTTCGCTAATGAAAATACCAGGGAGGAAGAAAGAAATCAAACAAGTAAATACAGGAGATACCATTTGAGGGTCCTGGTCTTTACAGAACATTTGACTAAGCAGTCTCAAAAAGATAGGTGCCAAAAAAAAAAAAAAACCAAAAAACAAACAAACAAACAAACAAAAAAACAACCATTTAATCTTTAAATACTGGCCACTACTCTGTGCAAAAATAAAAATAAAAATTCTGCAATAAAACTTAACATGCTACCAACAGATCTCAGAGAAAGCACTTGAGCCAAGAATTCTGTTTACAAGCCTTCAAGTAGAAAACTCACAAACTGCTCTTCCCTCCCTTGTTGAGACCTGGACTTCTTTCCTTCTTCACGTCTACTACTCTTCCCTGAAAAGTCCCCATCTTTATTTCTCACGCCACCTTCTACCCCACTCCTTCCTATGGACTTCAGTGGAAAGATAATCAATCACAGTAGCTGATCGGCTCAAAGCCACAACCCCTTCCTTCTCAGAAACTTAGGAAAGCACCTAATTTGTCTCATTGTAAAAGGAAATTAACTAGCACTTAAGAGTATAGATGCAAAGAACGAAAAAATATGGTCCTTAGTGAATACCGCTGTCTCCATTTTCTTGGGTACTTAACAGATAGCTCTGCAGGCCCACCCAGAGGGTCTCTTTATTTAATTATTTAATAGTCCTTCAGGAAACAGACACTTATGAACCCTGTTCTTCCATGGCTTATAGCAGTGAATTGAAATACCAAGGCCCCTGCTCTCATAGGAAAGTCAGTTCCAAGGGAAATCTTTTAATATCCTAATTAACAAGAATTTATACTTTAAAGGGGATATAGTACATATCTGAGATGAGAACAATCCATCCTTCGACAAAGAAAACACTATAAGAAAACATCTTGAAGGGTTTGCTGGAGAAGGAAAAATGGAAGCCAGGAGACTGAAAAGCTGGCCCAGCAGGAAAGCCCAGGTAGATGGCGGTGGAGGGGTGGTTACACTGGCTTCAGAACTAACCCAGGAGGACCAGGCTCCACCCGGCGCCTCCTCCTCAGAGGCATGACCATCATCGGCGATGAACGCCACCATCTAGGGCCAAGACCAGAAGAGTTGCTTCTCTGGTGTAAGGTCCCTGTGGGCTCATTGGACAGACCCAAGCCGGAGATCTGACCCATCTTTACTGGTGGAGCCTGCACCCAGAGGAAGGTGCACCTAGCCAGCCTGTGTCCAACACTCAGGAGCCAGTAAAGACCAGGGAGGACATGTCACTAAAACTAGCACATGGCTAGTGCTACACTGTCCCCCTATGACCCCAGACTGTGTGTTAAAATGCTCTTTAGCCTGTAATCCCAGTGGCTTGGGAGGCTGAGACAGGAAGATCTTGAGTTCAAAGCCAGCCTCAGCAAGAGGAAGGTATTAAGCAACTCAGTAAGAGTCTGTCGCTAAATAAAATACAAAACAGGGTTGGAGGTGTGGCTCAGTGGTCAAGTACCCCTGCATCTAATGCTTTTTGGCCATGTATGTTTTAAAGACAGTCCTCTTTGAAGATGTCTTTTCCTTTGTTCAGTGAGCAGAAGCCTGAGGAACTTGGCCTACTCACCTGCCGGTTCAGTCTTATGGACAAGATGTTGCTGGAGTAGCTGTAATTACAGATCTCTGTGCCCTTCTTGAAGTGGTACACGTTCATCTGCCGTGGTTTTGTGTGACTGACCACCACCACCAGGCTGCTGGAGAAGAGGCGTTCCACAATGTAGACATCAGGGATTTCATCTGGGAGGGAGGGAAAGCGGCAGCATGTTCTCACGGATGGCTCACTACTCTGGGCACAGTGTACATGGGTCCACTGATGTGCCCTCTGTCAGCACATGTTTGCAATGACCCACCTCCACCAGGGAGTTTAACTATCCCCAGGGCAGATGTCCTTTGCAAATATCTACAGCGAAGACATAGAGACTGAGACACAAACTCAGGATCTCCGGAGCTACGTCAGACACTGTGTGCACAGAGGTATCACCTCTCTAGTCCCGCGGGTGCCACTGTTTGCTCTGTAAAGTACATTCCGGAGGTTTGGACCATCTCAATCTGTCCTTGCCCTGTGAAGATTCTGAGGGAGTAATTATCCAGGTGGGAGATCCTATATTCAGAATTCTTCTTGTCCTGCTAGAGGGGCACCACTCTTGGGGCTGGGACAGTAACACAGTTAATTCTGTACCCGCTCCCCATTTTTCTGTGCTGTCTGTCCCTCTCTGGAATCCCCATCCTGTTGAAGACCATCTGAACATGAGTATTATGGAAAGTACTACTGTACTCAGGAGGAAGGTATGTAACCTTTGAGCACCCACAGGTAAGGCCTCGATGTCTTTCTGAGACCATCTTGTCATACGTGTGCCTCGCTTGTGCTTGGGCAAGTCCCATGGGCTAGAACAATATGAGGCAGATACTGAGCAAAATACTCACAAAAATAAAAATAACTTCTTACAAATGAATTAGGAGCCCAAAATATTATTTACTAAACCATTTTCTTTCTAGGAAACCCAACAGTTCTGTATTCTTCACTGTTACGATGGCATTCAGTATTACCCAGAGGAGACCAGAATCACATTTCTAAGCGGAATTATTTTTAATATTCACTAGAAATAATTCAGCATCTAATATGGGATGTGTACATAGGAGAGTATTGCTTTATTAAAAGCAAATGAATTACCACCCTGATCGAATAGTATCAACATTCTGCAGTGCCAAAAAATGTCAAGAAGTCACAAGTGACCTTTTGGTTTGACAATTGTAAAAATTGATGACTGTGCATATAAGTATATGGAAAAGTATCAGCAATTTGATTTCAAATGAAGGATTTCTTAATCAAGAAAGCAAATGTTACTTCAGCTAGGGCCAAATTTTAATAAGAGCTTCCTTGTGCTTTTTTTTTTTTTTTTTTTAAGCAAGTGGACACTGATTTATATTTAGGTCTAAAAAATACTGACCCCTTAGGTTTGATGATTAAGGGAGTGAAAATCAGAAGACTGAAGATTAAAGTCTAGAGAGACTTTAATCCCCCTCCCCCACCTCTCTCTCACACACTTACTGCTTCCATGGACTTGGTCCAGTTGCTCCACAGAACTCAAAGAAAACAGCTTGTAGCCAGCTTTGGTTCCAATTGCTAGGGATCTGGGAAAGATAATGATAGTGTGGGAATGACAACAGGTACTGTATTCCAACCACAGATCCATCTGAAAAGAGATACCCCTTTCTCTCTAGGCTCAGAAGATGCAGGCAAATATCCATCTCCCAGGAACTTCCTAAATGGCAAAGCATGCGGTGGCAGGCAGGTACAGTAAAAGGAAAAAGATCAAAAGCCATATATACATATGAATCTGGGTTTGTGTGTCTGTGTGTGTGTGTGTAAAAGGAAACAGTTAAGTGACAGAAACTGCCTGAGCTCAGTCATCAAACAAAATATCAAACTCACCAGCCATGATGTTTGCCCAGCTGGCAGGTTCAGGAAAAATGGAATGTTTAAGACTATTCATAACAGCTCTCCCTGAAACACATTTAAGGGGTCTTCTTGTTGTTTGAGAAGCACTTTATCAGGAAGTAAATTATTTTTTTCTTCCTTTAATGACATTTTTGGTTTTGCATTTTAAATAGAAATACATGTGACTAGTAGAGTTGGTCACTGGTAGGTAAAATTGGATAGATGCTTCCTTTCATCAGTTTCCAAAAAAAATATCCCTGATAAAGTACATAAAGTACTTTAGAAACTTGTAAACTCCATTGGGGAGTTTAACTAGATTTTTTTTTTTTTTTTTAACTTCAAGTACTCACATGCAGCCAGGTTTGAGAACTCTCCTTTGTGCTATGTTTCATAAAGCTATTATTACAACCAACAAATAAAATGAAAACTAAACACTTATCTGGTTCAATGTGGGCTAAAAAAAATCTAGTTTTCTTAATTTTCCAATTTTCAACCACTGGATAAAAGCAAGTATGAATCCAGATTTCCTTGCTCTCATGACAAGAAAAAACAGGTCAGCTTTGCCCAGCTCCTGGGAGTCCACCCCCAGCTCCCTCCTACTCTGCTCTCAGCATCTCATCGATGACCGGAACCTTGCACAGAACAAACTCAGAATAAGCAGCCTGACCTGGAGTACTTCTGCCCTGGGTAGATGGGATGTCAAAATTTAAATGGGCCTTAAAATGGCTTAGTCCAACTTCTCCATTTAAAACAAATGTATGCAAAGGTGAGACTCCTTCTTCCCAGGGACACATACATTAAAACAAGATATGTACAAACTGGGTGCCAAGGCTCTGGTTTCCCCATTCTAAAAAAGAGGTCACACGATTTTTCCCGGGGTGGTGGGGGGGAGATTTTTTTTTCCCATCCAAACATCTGTTCTTTCCTGAGACACAGGGACAGGTAACTACAGTCAACTTTTAATCAGTAAGGTAGCTGGTTCTGTCCTTTAGCCCTCCTGCCACCCATCTGTTGAGTAGCTGAAATGGTGTCTGAACATTCGCAGGAGGGCAGTAGTACAGTTAGAACTGGGAGCTGGTATCCAGAACCTCAGACACACAGAACTGGAAAAAAGTGAGGAGCCAGGTCCAGTGACACTCCCCTGTAATCCCAGGGCTCAGGAGGCTGAGGCAGGAGGATTGCAGGTTTGTGGCCAGCCTCTGCACTTAAGAATACCCTATCTCATAATAAAAAATTAAAAAGGGGGGAGATGGAGCTCAATGGTAAAGTGCCCCTGGATTCAATCTCCAGTACCAAAAAAAGCAACTGAGGAGTGTCTTAGAACTTGAAAACATACTCTCTAGTGACTACTGTTGTTAAATTCTCTTCACTTAAGTTTTTGTACCTACATATAGACAATTTGCAAGCTAAGGTTTGTAAAGCTTATAAGGAAAAAAATTACTGTAACTAGAGTCTTATAAAATTAACCAAAAGATTTAGCAATTTTTAAAGTAAGTTTCAAAACATAAGCCTTTCTCCTGGGACTGAAGAATTTTTGCTTGTTTTGATTTTTGAGACATGGTCTTGCCATGCTGGTCTCAAACTTGTTGGCTCAAGTGATCCTCCTGCTTCAACCTCTGGAGTAGCTGGGACTACAAGGATGTGATACTGTGTCTGGTTCAGAATAATTTTATACATAAGAAAATGTCAAAGTGATCACTCTTATGTTTTAAATGCTTGCTCAATGGCCACAGAGACTCTGAATCAAGGAATTCAAACTTATACCTTATAAATAAGAGCTTCCTATAGAAATAAAATTCTTTTTTTAATACTGAAAAATTGTTATTTGACAGATAACTTCTGAATTAATATAAATAAATGACAATGACATATATGCACTAATTCAAAATATTTTCACTAAGCACCATGTTAACAGAGAAACAAAATTCTTATCATTGTTCATGGGAATGGAGTTTAGGGCAAGTATATATCATTCATCAAATTTAAAAATGTATCCGAGGTATGAAACATAGGGCCAAGCACAAAGTTGGAACACAGGACACTGGTAAGGATTGCTTCTCTTTACCTAGCTTTTCCAGACATACTGAACTCCACACTCAGCCTATATTTATAGAAAAAGACACACTGATATATCTGAATGTATTCAGAAAGGGGCTTGACTTATTTTAAAATCCAATGTCATACCTTCCGTGGCTCAAAGTAACTGTGTGACAAGAAGTTTTATTTATAGTGAGACAGAGCTGCCCAGCAGAGCCTTCATCCAAGAAAAGAGGACTGACAGTAGGGACTAAGACAATGAACTTTCAAAGCACCCTACAGTTTTGAAAATAACATTTGGATCCAATTGCTGTAGAAAGCTGGGACTTACTCTGGAATTATTTAATAACTGCAGCAAAGAATTATATCTTTTTTTCAAATCTAATACTATCACAATGCAGAATCTGGAATATTTACTACTTAGAAGTAAACTAATTGCCTTTCTTAACCTATGTTTAATTGAGAAGAAAAACACCACCCAGGCATTTCAACAGACATATTCTCTTTCAAAACGTCTCTTGCAAAACTTCAGATTTTTATCCGTACTATCATGTGGGTTTCAACCTATGTGCAGATCTTAAAAACAGTTCAGTAGATTGCAAGCAGCTTTTAAAAAATGACAGAAAAATACCAGAGGGTATGGCACATGATATTTGTGGATATTGTACTATATGGGTATTGGGAGTTGTTGTAATATGTGATTTTTATTGTGGGTTGTGGTACAAAAAAAAAAAAAAAACAACAAAAAAACCAGCTTGAAAGGCACTCATCTAATCATGCTGTCAAGCAACTTGATTACACATACAGTTTTTTCAAACAAAGGCATATTGTTCAGTACAGGGTGTTTTTAAACAGAAGCACAAAGGAAAAGACAACCAGGGCTGCTTATGGTACTCTATGGTCTTAATTACACCACTGAATGTTCAATATTAGCATAGCTCAGTCAGTCCCCTGACTCCGGACAAGGAACACAACAGAAACTGGTACAGCAGGAAATGGGAAACTGGGAAGTGGTCATCCCTGCCTGATCTGTCTGATGCTCCGGGTGCACATTCCAAAGAGATTATTCCATATGGTCCCCAGGTCTGCTTCCACGAAAAGAAGGAAAGAAACAGGCGTTTGCTTCTAAGACAACCCTGCAGATTCAGTAATCCCCAGTTCTGTGACCAAAGTCCAAATGTGAACATCAAAGTGAAACATTAAAAATCCACTCCAAAGCAACAGGCTGGAGCTCCTGCTTCCGGGAGAGAAAGCAGTCTGGGCCCAAGAAAGGACCCCTGGACTCCCAGAGGGGATTCTGCGTGACTGGGTGGGCAAGGGGAAAAAACAATCAGAGAAATGAAAGGTTTCTTACATCCAAAGTGGCCAGGCAAGATGCCCTGAGCTGGGGCTAGCGTCGCCGCAGGGATAGGCTGCCTCTTCGTCTGAGGCCCTGCCCAAATGCCACGTTGAGATGCTCAAGGACAAATGGGAAAGTTTTTCCCGTACTCCCATCTTCCTGGGCCCTAACCACACCGTCTTGGGTTAACTTGCAACTTTCCCCTCCCCTTCCATCTCCTTTGTTTTGGATATTGCCCCTCCTTCTCAGGGCCCCCAGCCCCCACACCTTGGTCACTAGCTTTCCCACTGCCCCGTCCTCCCCACCCCCATACTCCGTGGCCTCCCTCAGTCCACCGCCCTTTGCTAACTTCCTCCCTTCACCCCGTCCAGCCCCTCCTGGCTCTCGGCTGGCAGTGGGGGGGGGGGGGGGGGGTCGCAGTGGGATCAAACGCCACCGCCCAGGGAGGGGCGCACACGACCCCTGCGATGCAACCGCTGGCTGTCCCGCCGAGGCCCTCTCGGCTGGCAAGCCCGCGCCTCTCTCGCCACAAGTTGCGTTGGGACAACACCCTTTGGTCGCGATATTCTGTTTCCCACTTCCCTGGCAGGGGCTGGCGCCGCAGCTTACGTGCAGTCTTGGTTGAAAGAGAAGCAGCTGAGCGCCGCCTCGACCCCGCCCGGGGGCACGTCCGCGGCCTCGGCCTCCATCGGGGGCTCGACCCGGGAAGCCGTAGCTCCGAGCCGGCGACAGCCACCTCAGCAGCCCGCCCGCGCCGGCTCCCCGGGTCGGGGCTCCGGCCCCGCCCCGCCCCGCCCCGCCCATAGCCTCGCCCTCGGGTCGCCCCGCCCACTGGTCTCCGGAACCCAGCAGCTGACAGGGCGGGGCAACTCGGCCGGCCACCATTGGCCACAAGCCCAGGCCGCGGCGGGCGAGCTCCGCCCCCTCTACCAATCCGTGGCGAGGGTGGGCGGGACCGCTCCACTGAAGACCCGTCCCCGAATCAGCCTCTCGGCTCTCCATTGGTCGAATGTGCGTGAAGCAAAGGCTGCAGGCCACGTGGTCGTGTTTTCATTGCCAGAGCCGCCCAGCAGGGAGCGAGCAGCCAAGACCTAGCGCGGCTGTGGCTGGACCTGCTGGCTGCGGTCCGGCATCTGCGTCAGACCGCCGCCCGGAGACCGGCGGACGCGCTGCTTCCCACCCCACCCAAACCCCTGTCATGTGTAACTCTTTGCTTATTAAACTTACGGAATTTAGTAGACGGCGTTAGACGCCAAAGCCCCACCCTTTTTGTAGAGTCCTTAAACTACTTTGAGAGGAGTTCCCCCAACAGGGCTGCTAGACTAGGCACTTAGGAAATCATCTTATCGTGCGGTTGAGAATTCTTACCAATGCCAAGCACTACATTAATTGTGTTTATTATCTTGTTGACTTCCTATGGAACCCTGTGTGGAAAATATAATTGTGCCCAATTTATACAGGAAGCAATTGAAGCCCTGAGTGGTCAAACGATTAGTCTAAATGTAACAATAGATTGTAGAATGTGTATTTTTCTTTCAAGATCTGCGCGCGGAATGACTTTGCTAAACTGTATTTAAAACAAGAGCTGATTTGTAGCTGCAAAAATGAAAGTATCCCGATGCAGTAGTTTAGGAAAGGGATAAAGTCTCGAAGACATAGCACAATTAGAAACGCGTGTAATTCGAGCTGAATTCTGAGAAAGGATTTTTTTTTTTTTTTCCTCCAGGCTAAATACGTGTTGCAGCGCTATGGAATTACTCTTAAAACATCTTGTGAATCAACTTCTGCCAGCCTTGGATTTATAATTCGTGGCCAATTTTTAATCATGTCTTCAACTTTTAAGATGAAATGAGTTTAATTATTGTTATAGCTCAACGTTTTAGATTGGTGTAGTTCACATTTACCCAATTTATGGCAAGATTATATATAGTTTTGAACTTTAGACCTATGGATGAACAAAGAGCACTATATCACCTAAGTTTTTCTGGTTGAATTTCTGGTGGATTTTCTGAGATGCAAATGTAATAGTTTCTTTTCTCAATTGATGTGTTAAAAAAAAAAAAAAAAAAGTCCTCTGTAGATGCAGATGGCGACGGCTCTTTTTCCAGCTGTGAAGTATTGTATAGAACATCCTAAGTGAACAGAACTGCTGTTTGGATGGTATAGCTGCATCATCTTTGTAGTCTTTAAGATCAAAGGTTATTCTGTGCCCTTCTCCCAGCTCAGCCAAATACTGCAGTCCTTTCTGTTCTATTTAGAAAACCGAGTCTGGCATGCCAGGTGCTAGGTAGTTGAGGGTATAAAATAAAGCACAAAAATAAGGTTTTAAAATGGAAGCTATTATCAGTTTGCTATGAAGAGTTTGGAATTTATGGGGGTAGAGATGGAAGCTGCTGTTAGTTTTTGAGCAGGAGTGCTTCATGATAAAAGCAGTGTCTTAGGCAGATAAACTCGGCCAGGGTGTGCAGAACAAATTAGAAGGGGGAGAAGGTCTAGAAGTTTTTAGGGGACTGATGCAACATTCAAGGAATGAAAGTACATGAAGAGACAAGGTTAATTTGATGATAGCAAGGCCAGAAAGTTTAGGGAAAATTTAAGAGATGTTTTGAGGCACTATTGTCCAATAGAAAGATAATATAATCCACCCTTCTGAGCTCCATATGCCACTCTATATTTTCTAGAAGATGCATTTTAAAAGGTAACAAGTGGGCAAATTAATTTTAATAATACATTTTTTAACCCAGTATGATGAAAATGTCATTTGGTCACCACAGGGGGTCTGAGGAAGTCTTGGAGACAGGGATCTCAACTTAGGATGGCAGGGTCCTTGACATATGTGACAGAGAATTGTGGCATGCATCAGATATTGAGGCACAGTGGTTTACTTAGGAAATCAAGAAATAGTTCACAGAGGGCCACCTTAAGAATGCAAGGTGCTTTGGAGTTCTCAGGATCTTCTTCCAAAAAAAACTTGGTGAGGGGTGGGCACAGCAAGGTGCGTGGGGGTGACACTAGCCTGATCACAGGATGGTTTATGGTGGTCTGTTGACTCTCAGGATGCTTAGATTGCTGTCTTCTCCACTTTCTGATCAGTTGATCATGTTGGGAAGTACCATATATCATAGGTTTCTAAGAAAGTACTCATTATTACATGCTTTATATCCCCTTTGACCAATCTACTCTAAAACTACATGTATTAGTGGGATAATGAAGAGTACTCAGGGCAATTTTTGTTAAGTGGGTGAATTTCCAGTAACTTTGTGAATGAAGATTTGAAGATTTCCCCCAAATTTTGGAGTGACAGCCCTGAAGAATGACAGGCCTGGGACAGAGAACGGGCTTGGGGAGGAAAGGGAGGAGCAACTTCAGCAGTTTTTGGATTAAAGGTATAGTCTCTTTTGACTTCCTTTTATCTCCTCTTTGTCTATCTTTTTTCCACTTCTGTCCTACCTCAATTTCAGTAGGCAATCAATATCAAATGATTGAGTTAGATTTTTCTTTACTTTTTTTAGAACTAGTGTTTAAAATCTGGTGTGCATTTCTCACTGCAGTTAGCTCAGTTTATGCTAGCCACATTTTAAGTGCTTATATAGCTGGTGGCTACTGTTTGCTTAGTAGTTTTTTGTTGTTTTTGTTTTTGTTTGTTTGTTTGCTTTTGTTATGGTCCTGGGGATTGAAACCAGGGCCTCCAGCATACTATATAGCAAGTGCTCTATTACTGAGCTGGCCCCGCAACCCTTTAATTTTTTATTTTGAGACTGGGTGTTGCTAAATTGCCCAGGCTGACCTCAAACTTGCAAACCTCCTGCCGCAGGTGTGAGCCACTGTCTGGTTCAGTGGGGTTTTGAGGGACTAAACAGCAGGACATGGTGACTGATGGGAAAGATGAATAGCAGGGAAGAAAATGGAAGAATTCAAACTGATTTCATGTTTTGGAAAGAAGCCTGTTGTGCTGATTTTAGAAACCAGATCTTTGGGCAATTTTTTAGGAAGATGTGTTTAGATTCACCATGGTGCAGTAGCAACAAAACTGAATATTCCCTAGAATTAAGGTTCAGGCCTAGAGATATAAGCATGGGAGAAAACTGGTCACCTTCCCAGCCCCACCCTTCCTGTGAATAACCCCTCCTTGTATGTGGTTTGCTGGGTGAATGACATCCCAGGGCTACCTCCTCTGGTTTTATTTTTCCTAAGACAATATATAAGTCTATAATATAAACCATGCTTATAGAAATCTGTGTATTTGTATAAACCTATATGTTTTTGTGTCAATTTTTAAAATGTTGATAACAATTCTTATTTCCCAAAAACACCATGTGGGCCAAACTAAATGTGTCAGCTGGCTGGGTGTGGCTTGTGGAGAGTCAGTCAGTGACCTGTGTGAGGGCAGCCAGTTCAAAGAACTCTATCTTCAAAAAAATAAAATGCTTCCAAGAAGTCCATTTGTATAAAAAGCCAAGGAAAAGGGTACAAATAAATCAGAGGTGGTGACTTCATTGTCAGGCTAACTTTTCTCTTAAGTTCCAGTTCTCGGCCTTATGGGAGAGGATACTCCTAATCTGAGTGTCGGGCTTATGATATCTGCATGCTTGTATCAGCAATTTCACTGGAAAATAACAACAGTTAAGGATATTGGAATCCCGGCATGGTGATACACGGCTGTAATCCCAGTGACTTGTGAGGCTGAGGCAGGAGGATGGCAAGTTTGAGGCCAGCCTCACTAACCTAATGAGGATATAAGAAGCTTAGCCGAGACCCTGTCTCAAAATGAAAATTTAAAAAGGCTGAAGATGTGGCTCAGTGGTAAATCACTAGGTTCAATCCCTAGCACCCCACCTCCTGCCAAAAAAAAAAAAAAAAAAAAAAAAAAAACACGGGGGAGGGTTTCTGGAAAAGAAAAATACAACTTAAGCACAATGGGAATAAGATTCCAGCTTTTTCTTCCTCTTCCAGTTGAAACTCCTAAATGCTACCATTTCTGTGAATAAGAAAATGGCTATGACTTCTAGGGAAATAGTCACTAAAATCTGGGTGAATGAAGCCAGTCCCTGGGAATTAAATATCTTTGGTAATATAAAATTGCAGGCTACAACTCAACTAATGGGAAGACTTCCCATTTGGGTAACAATCAGGTTGTAATTTTAAAATGCTGCTGAGGGCACGCACAGGGCATCGACCAGGGAAGTTGGAAATGAGACATCCTGTCTGACGCAACCCTCCTGTCACCCAATATGGTTGCCCGGGACACCCAACCATCTATAATTAGAGTAACTACTAGGTGAACAAATGCCACTCCTGTCCTCTTCTTTTTATAAAATCCATTCTATTTTTATAAAATCAAGTCACAGGAGATTATTTCCTTTTTCTCTTCTGTGACGGCTTCACACTCTGAATGTGACCTGAGAAAGTTGGAAAACAGTGGACCGGCCTCTGGGCGCCCTGGGAGAAGGGGGACCTGGGAAGGGCTAGGGGCTGATGGAGATGGGAAGAGGGGGAGAGATGGGTCACAGCGTGAAGAAAGCTCAAGGAGTCCGACCATTCCAGGGTGGGAGGGAGGAGGGGGGCTGCAGGGTGATTTCTGGGAAGGAGATGATTCCAGCTGTTGGGCAAACAGGAAGTCCCCTGGGCAGAGTTCTGGCTGAGCAAGAGGCACAATGGATCTTTTTCATTTCGTTCCTTGGCACAGTCTGTGTGAGCCTGCAATCCAGTGATGGGCTCTCCCAAGTGGAACCTTTCCTTCTGGAGTTATTGATTGAAAACTAAGGGGAAGAGAGCCCCAAACACCCACCTCCTAACATTCCTGTACTTCCTTGTAGGAGTTAGAAAAGATGATATTTCACTAAAAAGTGAACTTGTGTCTTTATCCTTATTCTCTCCTTTCATTTGCCTTACCTTGGCTTCCATACTTCTCTTCAACATATGCTTCCAGACCAGCTGATGCTCATTCATGAAAACAGTAGATTTCCAGGTGAGCAGAACAAGGCAGAGAGGCTCAGTTATGGACTATTTGTTCCCTGGGGCCTTTCAAAACCAGGTAAGAATAAAGAGAGGGGTTCAGTCATTTGCCGTGACTTAAGTTTAAGAGTATAATTCTAGGTGATCCCAGGAAATGAAAAGCAAAGCTGTATAGAAAACTTGGTTAGAAGCCTTTGACATTTTTTTTTCATCTAATGCTCACAAATCTATCTAGTCCAGGAATTTTTAATCCCCCTCAAGCAGCTGCATAGACCAAGGTCAAGGAATGTTGGGTAGGTGCTGAAGGTTTTGGAAGGTTAGTGATGGAGATGCAGTTTGTGCTCAGTTCCTTCCTGTGGATTCCCGGGTTGCTGTTCCATGTTGCCTCTCACACTGCAGTGGCTCAAGGCTAGAAATACAATTTACATCTTAACCTGGACCTCATTCAATATAGGGACAGAGAGGCAAGATTCTGCCAAGAACGCAGCAGACCAAGTATAAGAAGCGGGGTGTGGAGAGCTGCAGCTTTTAAAAGGAAATCAAAACTCTGCTTAGAATCACCAAGGGCACCACAAGGAGTATTTAAAAACATCCTTAGCTTTTTTTTTAAGTAAAGGATTACCCTGTGCTCCCAGGTGGGCCTGGGTTAGCTGGTAAGTGGTGCTGAAGAAACACTCGGCCTTTGGGGGTCAGGGAACAGGCCTACCTGAGTGGTGGGAACATGAGGTTAAGAGAATAATTCCATGAACTGGGCTCACTATGCTGACTTCCACATGCTGTCTCTTTAAAAAAGCAATCTACCTGCAGCCCCACCTGGCTGAAGTCAACCGTCTGTGTTGCATTCCTCAGCCCATGCAGGCCTGAAGCACAAATAAGGAGAACCCGAGTTACCCCGAATGGGGAGACTTTGTGACCCTTTATAGACCAAATCCTGGAACTCAGGGAGGTGAGCATAATTCCCCCTGATTATAAAATCTATAAGAACAGGTTCCCATTAGAACCAGTCAGCATGGACCAAACTACCTAGAATTGTCATGACTTGAAAAATTGATGTCTTCCTTCTGTCAATCAAAAGTCAAGAGGTGGACCTGAGTGGAACTCTCTGGAAACTTCTCTGGGACCCCTAATAAAACTGGAGGGCAGGTGAGACACGCCATCCTTCTCCTCTCTGAGAGGATTCACTCTTTGCCTTGAGCCTGTCCCTTTTCCCCTTTCCTATCCCTTCTGATAAACTCATGCCTGTTACTCTCAGCCACAGGTCTGAAATCTTTCTGGCCTGATGGCAGGAATTGGAGTGATGGGGCCCTCTGTGCTGCCTCAGTTTCACAAAAGACTCCAGCCCTGTAACTCTTTTAGTCTTGAGATGGTGTAAGGAGTGACAAGGATTCCTCTGGATTCAGCACTCTGAGAAGATGATTTCAATGGCTTTGGGGTGGAGGGACCTAGTTGCTAGGACTCTTGAGATTCTTGGTGAACAGCGCCATCTAGTGACTCACAGGATTTAGTTCTGGGCTGCTGGGGTGGACCTTGAAGGAGACCAGCGTGAGTTTTAAGCTGTGAGTGAGTAACATCTTAAAACCCTGCAAGAAGAGACCCTGAGGCTCCCTTGTGTCCTTCTGCAACCTCATTTCTGTCCATAAATAGGAAATGTAGAGACTTCCCTTACCATTTCCTTTGTAGAAGTTTGGAAGTCGTTTGCACATGCATTCATTCAATGCCATTTTAGCAAGTGCCCGTGATGCGCCAGCGGGACTTCAGGTTCTAATGATATGCCGCTAGACAGAATAAATAAAAATTCCTGCCTGCATGGGCAGAGAGACTGACCACAAGCAAGAAAAATAAAACCCATATCTTAGATGGTGATTAGAAGAAAAATAAAACAGTAAAAGAGGTGTTGGGGAGGGATGGGATGGGGGTGGAAGGGAGACGGGAGGCCTTTCTGGAAGGTTCCATTTGAAAAATGAGGAGGAATCAGGTTTTGAAGTCATGTGGGGAAAAGCTTTGGGGCCAAAGGAATCCAAGTGCCTGGGGGGAGTACAAAGAGGCCAAGGGGCTGGAGTAGAGAGAAGGGGGCTAAAATGAGGGGAAAAGAGCTTGGGGGGAATTTTGGAGACTGTGGGGGAGTGAGAAGCCCCTGGACGTGTGTATTTTAACAGAATCACCCAAACAACTGTGCTGGGAATAAATAGAAGGAGTTGTGGGAAATTCACAGTTCACTTTACCATGTCAAAGGCTCCAGAAAGCCCAGTATTATATTTAGTATTTAACATCATTTCAAAGTACGTTCCAGATTCATTTCCTTCCAAGAATACCAGTCATTTTCATGTGGGATCTGAGAGAATGAAATCAGCCCTGGTCAGTGCACTGCAGTGTCCCTGACAGTCATGAACAAGGCCAGCACAAGACCAACAGAACATTTAGTCCAAGGCCGCAGCACAGCTGGGAAGTCGCTGACGCCCAGTGACTCACTCTTTCTTTTCAATGCCTTCCCTAGACCCACTCCATGCCTCCATTTCCTGAGCAAAGATTTCTGAGAAACCCAATTTTAAAACCACCTGCTTGTGACATATCCAATCCTGACCTGATTTTTGTTTCTTTTACCCTCCTCTCCTACGATCACTTAACACAGAAGCTACAACAAGACCCTTCCCACAGCCTTTTACTAAGACACCTGTGGTTCCTTGGAGGTACACATTCCCTTGTTGTGGTAAGTTAATTTAACTAACATCTACAAGGCTCATTTCTGTTGGTCTTTACCTGAAGGTATAATCAGAACTGGTGTTTTATCATAGTTTAAAAAATATTGGATAAAATTATATAAAAAATATAAAATTCTGTAAGTCTAAAGTGAGACCTTGCTTCCCACCAGAAATGCCCTGTGTACCAATGGGAAACAGTGTATGATGAACGAAAAGGGATAAGGATTATATCATCAAATAGTTTTTTTTTAAAAAAGGAGTGTGTATTAGTTTTATTAGCTGCCCTTTTCTGTCTGGTCCCTCATGCTGTTAAAGCTTTTGGCTGAACGTTGGTACCATGAGCTCTTTGGACTTGATCATCACTTAATACACTTGCCTCATGCCAGGGTCCTCCTTGGACTTTTGCAGGTGATGCGCAGATGCCTAGAGAAAGATCAGATTGGTTCTAGGCAAAATAAAGTATTTTCTCAGCTCACTTTCATCATAGCGAGCAGATGAGTAATGGCCATCTACAAACACAGATGTGCATCTCATACAGCTAATGGCAGCAGGAGATGTGGAAGATGAAGAATTGAGATGGGGAAGGAGAGACAGAGGCCAGGTGGCAGGCTGCTTTGCCTATCCGCGAGGGAGACCTGAGCTCGGGTGGTGGCTGGGAATGGGCATATCACCTATAGGACGCAGTGGCCAAGCAGATGTGGACATGTAAAGAGATTGTCCCTGCAACTTGGGTGTCCTCGGATCTCACCGGTTCCTTGGAGAAAACAGGACTATCGGTTAACCAAATTCCACTGGTTCGTGGCCTGCCCTCTCTGGGACGTTCGACACTCTTCAAATCTTTTCCCAGTAACTACCGTGGGTCCCTGGAAATGCCTCACACGTGCAGGGGCCCTGCTCTTTTGGGTACTCACAGGGATGCTACTACTGATGAAGGCAGCCAGTGATGCAGGGGTGCCTCATCACTGCCACCTGCTGGTGTCCACTGTGATGACTATGAAGTTCCTCCGTGCTCTGCTTTTATTGAAGAAACCTTTAATGTTTTATCTTATGTTAATGTGGTGAATTACACTGAGCACTTTTTTATCGAAGTAAAATTCATGTAAAAATTTCCATTTTAAAGTGAACAGTCCACTGGCACTTAGGTTACTCACAATGTCATCTTTACCTACTTCCCAAGCATTTCCATCCCTCCAGAAGAAAACCTGAACCCAGGGAGCGGCGGCTACCCATCCTTCTCTTCTGGTCCTGGCAGCCACCAATATGCTGTTAGTTTCTTTTGTTTTAGTTTCTATGGATTTGCCTCTTCTAGATATTTTGTATAAATAGAATCACACATTATGGAACCTTTCGTATTTGGCTTCTTGCGAGCTTTCAAGGTTCATCCATTGTGTGGTACAGAACAGTATTTCACTTCTTTTTGGGGATGAATCATATTCCATTGGACGTGTATATCACAATTTCATCAGCTGATGGACATTTGGGTCGTTCCCATCTTTTGGTTACTCTGAGTATTATGAATATGCTTGTTTAGATACTTGAGTACCTATTTCAATTCTCCAGGGAATTCTTTGGAGCCTGGGCAGTAGAATGTCTGGGTTAACATAGTAATTCTTTGTGTAACTTTTCAAGTAACTGCAAAATTCTTTTCCCCCAGGGCTGAACCATTTCACACTCCTCTGGCAATGTTTCAGAGCTCCGGTATCTCCACACCCCTTCCACATGGGCTTTTTCTGTTTTTGTTTTTGTGTGTTTTTCACACAAAATCCCGATAGCCATTCTGTGGGTGTGAAGAATCAAAGTTTTGTGCAGTGCCTGTAAATTGCAAACTCCTGGGACATCCAAGTAGCTCAGAGCACGCCCTTCCCCCACCGCCAAGCTCTCTCACAGAGAAAAAGCTATGTCGTATTCTCAAGAGCCTTATACCCATTCTGGATCACACTTTTGACACCAGGGCAACAAAGCCTCATATCATATTGGAGTTTGTTCAGCTTTGGCATAACCCCTCCTCTTGAAGTGCCAATAGAAGTCTGCAGGACCAGGTCAAGGAATCGATTCTGAAGCAGACCCTGGATTACCCTCTCTGGCCTCTTCTTTCCATTCTTATCCTTTATTCCCCTCCTAAAACCCCTTGACGGACCAGTAGTTCTTCAGGTACATGGGTACGTGATTGCATCTGAGCTTAAGTTCAGCAGGGGGTGCCACTGGGGTGGAGAGGAAGGCCGACCACACAGCTGATAAAGAAAGACAAACAGCTTTGGTCTCTTTGACTGTGCGTATCCTGTGTGACATCAGAGGGCAGGTCTAGGAGGCAGTTGACATCTGCATGTGGGCTGGGGTGGGATGCATGGGACTGAGATCCAGGGGTTGCTGGGGTAGAGTAGGAGCTGAGCAGCAAGAGGAGGTGAGGTATGATGGAACTGAGGTATAAAGGGGGTGTGCCAGCTGGTGATGAACTGGCACACGATGCCCTGGTTTGATTTGAGTACTCCTTTAATTTTAGGAACACTATCAGAAAGGAGGCCGGCTTCTGAGCCGAGCCGCCTGCCCCAGCTCTAAATCACACATTGCTGATGAGTGAGAATCTCTGTTATAAATGGAAACGGGAACCGGCAGATGCTCATTGGCTAACATGGAATGCACCCGTTTATTTTGGTACCTGTTATGTCCACGATCTCCTATTTTCCTTACTGATTGCAGATATGCATAAGGAATAAAAAGTCGGCCTACCCTTCAGAAATATGCTGGTGTTTCCACCATTGCGTATCTCTAGTGGGTGCGCGGTGGGCTTTCTGTGATTTTGCTGAAGTCAGAAATATCTTTTGGTGGGCTTCTGACTTTTTATGGCAGTTCAGCTCCAGAGACTATTTATGAGGCTGTTGGAATAACATCAAGCAGATAAGACACGTCTCAAAATATTTCAAGTGGCTGTGCCCTAGGATCTTGGCTCTTCTCTGTCCACATCCTCCCTGGGACCTGTTCCCCTTGTAGAGATTTAAGTCAGCTCTGCCTGCAGATGACCCTTGTCTGATCTCCCTCTTTGAAATGCTGTCTGCCTCTGACTTTCATTCCAGGAAACAGCTATGCACACTTCCGCTTGGCATTCCTGATGGGCTCTCTTTCTCTTGGACTCCTGAAGGAATCATGCTTCAGTGACACCCAGGGAGCAGTGGGAGAGTTGTCTTTTAAAAAGGGATTTGTCCCTGCAACAAACATAGGAACAGCTCACCTTACACCAGTTTGTGCATTCATTATTTTTTAGGTGAGTTGTTCTTTTCTTCACTTCTCCCAATCCATGACTGTGGTCTATGTTCTTAAGTCCTTTGGAAGTAAGGTACGTGATTTCCATGACTACGGAGCCCGATAATTTCCATTCCAAGATTCTCATCACATTAGCCATGCATTTCCTCCAAAACAGTGAATACCATGAAATTATCATGTGTATTTATTTGGTCACCATCTCTCCCCTCCATTTAAAAGGTAAGCGCTATAAGATTGGGGATCTGAGTGTCTTCTTCCAGCGCGTCAAGCAATGTCTGACCACCTAGTAGGTTTTCATGAAATAGCTGCTGCCTGACTAACTTATGAAACCAATGCTTCAAAGATCATAGATGTAATAGCTTCCTATCAAAAAGGATACTTTCCCCCACTCCCTTGAAGCTATTGTCTAAATTTAAGTAGGCTGTTACTAAGTATCAAACAATTACATGTTTGTGGCTCTCAAACTTTTGGGATCCTCTTTTATTCTTTTAAAATTTGTTGAGGACTCCAGAGAGCTTTTGTTTATGTGATTTATAGCTATCATTATTTAGTGAAGTAGAAATTAACAGAGAATAATTTAAATGATTTATCAATTCATTAAAAAATAGTAAACCCATTGCATGTTCTCGTGAATAACAATTTTTTTTCAGTCTCCAAAACAAACCAAAGGTAGGGAGAAGAGAGTATGGTTTTGCACCCCTGCCAAACTCTTTGATGCCTGGCTTCTGGATTCTCAGACCTACCTGTGCACTGGTCTGTGGTGATGCCACACATCATGTACCCTCTGGAAATCCCTACTGTGCGTTTGTGAAAGAATGAGAGTAAAAACAGCAAATAACATCTTAGGTTATTTTACAAGTAGTTTTGTTGGTTCAAGATTCTGGAGCATGGGCTGGGATTGTAGCTCAGGGGTAGAGGGCCTGCCTCCCATGTGTGGGGCACTGGGTTTGATCCTCAGCACCACATAAATAAATAAAATAAAGGTATTGTATTCATCTAAAACTAAAATTTTTTAAAAAAATTTTATTAAAAAAGAAAAAAAGATTCTGGAGCATGGCGGCCACTTCTGCTCAGCATCTGGTGGAGGCGTTCTTGCTGCATCACAACGTGGCAGAGGGTGCTGATGGTGAGACAGAGCAAGCCAACTTGGGTCTTCCTCTTCTTATGAAGTCACTAATGAGGGCTCTACCCTGGTGACCTGGTGACCTCCACGGATCCTGATTACCTTCTGAAGGCGGACCCTCCTCCAAATCCCTCACAATGGGGATTAAATTTCAGTGTGGGTTTTGGGACATTCAAATCACAGCAAAGACTTTGCAGACATTAAAATAATCACGCAGTCCTGTTGGTGGGGGCTGGCGGTCGGGTTGTCAGTGTAGGTAAGAATGATGAAGGTCTGGTAATGAGAAAATTGGCTAATGACTGCTTTTCAAATTGGGCAGTCAACATGGGTAAAAAATAATGAGGGTTGAGAGGTGATGGTTACTGATGGTTATTTTTCAAGAAAATTGGAAAACTTCCCCATTTACGCCCCTAGGCACAAATACGGGTGGAGGAGTGGGGAAGAGGAGAGACAATGATTAGCGAAAGACTGAAGTTCTGAACCTGGCATGGTGGTGCACACCTGCAATCCCTGTGGCTCGGGAGGCTGAGACAGGAGGATGGTGAGTTCAAAGCCAGCCTCAGCAACTTAGCGAGGCAACCCTCCCCTCATTTTCATTGCTTATAAAACACAATAGAGATAGCAATGATACATTAACATAATGTAAACATAAGCATATAAATTGCAAAAAATAAAAACCATTTTAGTGTCATAATTTTATATAACAAGAAAGAGCAATAATGTTTTTTTTGTTAATGTAATATCTTGATTGAGCACTAGATTTTTCTGGCTCACTTTTCTGTGAATTCATCTACTAGGTCATCAAAATTTATATTTTAGCAATATCATATTTAATTAATAAAATTGAAGGTAACACCAGCTGCTCTGGGAAAATGCCATATTGCAAATCATTTTTAATTTTAAGGATTACCCTGTGGTTGCAATTTTTGGTTTTTGTGCAACTTCAACAGTTACAGGAGATCTCAGAGGAGATATTAAAATGTCATGGTACACCCTTACATTAAACTTAAATTCAGACATGCAAAGAATTGATTCAAATGAGGGGACAGAACTATTGATCTAGGTATTATCTATCTGCCAATCCACCCTCTTTGAACTCTCTAATGTATATGTATTGTTGATGAGAAATTGGAAAAGGTGATTTCCAAATCTCTTTCCATTCCCCAGTCTAGGAAACTGGGGATTGGGATAGGAGGGAACTTGTTCTTTCTTTATTTGCTTTTTTTTTTTTTTTTTTTTCTTTTTTGGTAATGGGGACTGAATCCAGGAGTGCTCTAGTACTGCACTACCTACCCAGTCCCCTAGAACTTGGGATTCTTCTGCCTCAGCCTCCTGAGTAGCTGGGATTACTCTACCCATTGGAATTGTGCCCCGTGTCCATCTTGCTCTGTGTGTGTGTCTGTGTGTGTGTGTGTGTGTGTGTGTGTGTTTGTCCCAGGGATTAAACCCAGGGGAACTTAACCACTGAGCCACATCCCCAGCCCTTTTGTGTATTTTATTTAGAGACAGGGTCTTGCTAAGTTGCTGAGGGCCTCACTTAGTTGCTGAGGCTGGCTTTGATCTTGCAATCCTCCTGCTTCAGCCTCCCAAGCTGCTGGGATTACAGGCATGCGCCACCATACCCAACTCTGTTTAGCTTTATATATAAATGCATGTATTAATTTTCTAATGTAAAAACTTGTTAACAAGAAAAGGAAGTCTTGAAATGTTGACTTAAAATCTTCATCCTTGGTTGATCACTGGTAGTGTTTTGATTCTTGCTACTCTTTCTAAAATGATTAAATGCATTTTTATATTCCTTTTATATTATACACAGCTATATTTAGTTTAAGCACCTTTAATTCAGCTAAAAGTGTTGGCTGGTTTCCAAACTTAGAGCATTAAGTCAGATCAACTCTGCTTTTTCCTGAGGCTAAGCTTTTGGAAAGGTAGGGAGTCAGCTGTCATCCTGGCCGTTTTTAACCATGAGAAGTGTGCTTCCGAATGAATGATGGGGACTTTGACAGAAGGTTATTTCCTGCCTTGGCTTGCCGGTGCATGGACAGGCAGAGTCCGAGGCTTGGGTGACTTGGACGTCAGTGTCCCAGGGGTCTGTTGATCTCCGGTCACCTGATGTCACACATAGTGAGAAGGCTGGCAGCAGGAAAGCAGGAGAGCATCCGGTCTGCCCCGTGACAGTCAGCACAGGCTTCGCATTAGAGGTTTCTCATCAGTGTACCAAGCAAAAACCCGCTCACCACCCGGTTTTCCTATTTTCTTAAATAAACGTTTAAAAGTCTTGATTTAAATTCTAAAAGCTAAGTTGGCTTTATTTCTGTAATGACAGAATGTTTACCATTCAAAAATCAATGAGTACATTGAATGCAATTTTATTGTATAAATGAATAAAGAAGGGAAACAATCTTCTCAATAGATCTTGCAGTGAACTAATCAATTTCAAGTCCATTCACAATAAAATTTCTCCATCAGTTGGGAATACAAGAGAACCTCCTTCACCTAACACCTATTATCTGCCAAAAATTTACAGTGAATAGCATGCTTTTTGCAGAACCATGACAAGAATTTCCTTGGAGTCAGGTGTGACACTTGTGCCCTTTCATTATGTAGCCATTAAATGGAATGGAATCTCCATGTGTCAATGCTATCTCAAGAAACACAATATAGAGTGAATAAATAAAGCTGGCAGCACAGATGTTGTTCTAAGCTGTGTTTAAAGCATCAGCCTAGCCATTTTGGTGCAGAGACTAATCATTTCCTCTTAAGTCAAAACATTTTCCAATTTCCATTGTGGTTACTTCTTTGATGTATATTATATAATTATATTTTAACATTGCTAAAGTGCCCAGTTTTTTGGTTGTTGCTCTTTTTAAACTTGATTTCAAATTTTGAAGAGGGTAGGGTGATGTGATGTTGATTTTTCTGGTTGCTAGATTTTGTCCATCCCTGCCTGTCACCTAATACGTTTGGGTGTGTGTGACCTGGTCAATTTTGGTAAATGGTCTGTAGTGTTTAAAAATAGTGCGAACATGCTGATAATTGCGTGCTGAACGCTTTCTGTATATATGTTTTGGGCCGCTTGATGGACTAGGAGATAGTATGCTAAAAATCACTATAACTGAATGGCTATCGTGATATTCTATTTAGCATTACCTGTTATTTTTGTAGGCAGAAGGATTTCAGGGTATCTAGTCTGTCATGGTATAGGAAGTGGGAGGTTCCATTTTTCCCTTTTTAATTATAAGATATATTTTTGGAGTAGATGAGACATGCATACAGTTCAGAAGGTAAAAGAACCGAATGGCAGAGAGGGCAAAGTAAATCCTTGCCCCTCTGGGCTATGGCCATACAGCTTTCTTTCCAGGGTCTACCAGTTGCCAGTTTGTTATGAGTTCTCCAGAGATTTGCAGTCTATCTCTTTTTCCTCCTTATCTTCTTCTCTCCTTCTTCCCCACCTGTCGTTCTTCACAAATACCACCATACTGTGTAAAGTACTCTGTTTTACCTTATTTTTAATCCCTTAAAAATATTTAGGACTGCCTTATCTTTTGAATGGCTGCTTTTCCTATTGTGAGAATATATTGATATTCTTTATGTGGCATATATATCTGTCTACTATGCATTATTCTATATAATATTGAATACCTTACACATTTTTATATATCACATACCTTATCTTGTAGATCATATAATATTTTATCAACCCCTGTTAATGGATATCTGTACTTGTACTTACATTCTTATATTGTTCTCGTGTGTTGGAGAAAAAATTCCAATGTGAGGTCAAAGGTATGAGTATGTCAGTTTTTTTCCAGATGACTAGCTAATTGTATCAACATTATTTATTAATTTATTTCTCATCATCTGTTTGAAATCCATCTTTACATAGATGAAATTTCTATGTGTTTTGAGTCAACTTTGATACTTTCTATTCTGGACCTCTGATTTGCTTGTGTGTGTGTGTGTGTGTGTTTTCATGCTCCATGTGTAATTATTGTAACTTTATAAGATATTAATATTTGGAGGGGTAGTCTCCCCTTGTTCTCACTATTTTTCAAGTTATTCTTAATAATACATTTCTCCATATAAGCTTTAGACTTAGCTTGTGAGGTTTTGCAAAACAAAACCAGGCAAAGCATAAAACCAAAATATGAAACCTTATGAATACTATTTATTTTTTAATTTTTATTTTTACAGGCTGCATTTCGATTCATTGTACACAAATGGGGCACAACTTTTCATTTTTGTGGTTGTACATGATGTAGATTCACACCATTCGTGTAATCATACATATACATAGGGTAATATTGTCTCAGTTTACTATCTTTCCTTCCCCTGACTCCTCCTGCCCCATTTTCCTCTACACCATTCAAAGTTCCTCCATTCTTGTCTTCCCTGCCCCACCACACCCCACCCTGTTATGTATCATCATCCACTTAGAGAAAACATTCAGTCTTTGGTTTTTTGAGCTCGCCCTATTTCACTTAGCATGATATTCTCCAACTTTATTCATTTACCAACAAATGCCATAATTTTATTCTTCTTTATGGCTGAGTAATATTCCATTGTGTATATATACCATAGTTTCTTTATCCATTCATCTATTGAAGGGCATTTAGTTTGGTTCCACAATCTAGCTATTGTGAATTGAGCAGCTATGAACATTGATATGGCTGCATCACTGTTGTATGCTGACTTTAAGTCCTTTGGGTATACACCAAGGAGTGGGATAGCTGTGTCAAATGGTGGGTCCATTCCAAGTTTTTTGAGGAATCTTCACACTGCTTTTCAGAGTGGCTACACCAATTTACTACTCCACCAGCAATGTACAAGTGGTCCTTTTTCCCCACATCCATGCCAATACTTATTATTGTTTGTGTACTTGATAACAGCCATTCTAATTGGAGTTAGATGAAATCTAAGGGTGGTTTTAACTTGCATTTCTCTAATTACTAGGGATGATGAGCACTTTTTCATGTATTTCATGTATGATCACCTGTATATCTTCTTCTGTGAAGTGTCTGTCCAGTTCCTTAGCCCATTTATTAATTGGGTTCTTTGTATTTTGGGTGTAAAGTTTTTTAAGTTCTTTATAAACTTTGGAGATTAGTACTCTGTCTGAAGTGTGTGTGTGGAAAAGATTTTCTCCCACTCTGTGGGCTCTCTTTTCACATTACTGATTATTTCCTTTGCTGAGAGAAAACTTTTTAGTTTGAATCCATCCCATTTATTGATTCTTGAAATAAAAATTTCTTGTGCTATGGGAGTCTTGTTAAGGAAATCTGGTCCTAAACCAACATGATGGAGATTTGGGCCTTTTTTTCTATTTGGTGAAGGGTCTCAGGTCTAATTCCTAGATCCTTGATCCATTGTGAGTTGAGTTTTGTACAGGGTGAGAGATAGGGGTTTAATTTCATTTTACTGCATATGGATTTCCAGTTTTCCCAGCACCATTTGCTGAACAGGCTATCTTTTCTCCATTGTATGTTTTGGCTCCTTTGTCTAGTATGAGGTATGTGTATTTATGTGGGTTCATCTATATGTCTTCTATTCTCTACCATTGGTCTGCCTGTCTATTTTGGTGCCAACACCATGCTGTTTTTGTTACTATTGCTCTGTAATGTAGTTTAAGGTCTGGTATTGTGATAACTCCTGCTTCACTTTTTCTTCTCAGGATTGTTTTGCCTATTCAAGGTCTCTTATTCTTCCTGGTAGTTCATGATTGCTTTCTCTAATTTCTATGAGGAATGTCATTGAGATTTTAATTGGAATAGCATTGAATCTGTATAGCACCTTTGGTAGAATGGCCATTTTGACAATATTAATTCTGCCTGTCCAAGAACATGGGAGATCTTTCCATTGTCTAAGGTCTTCTTCAACTTCTTTCTTTAATGTTCTGTAGTTTTCATTGTAGAGATCTTTCACCTTTTTGGTTAGATTGATTCCCAAGTATTTTATTTTTTTGAGGCTATTGTGAACGGAGTTGTTTTCCTCATTTCCCTTTCAGATGATTCATCGCTTATGAATAAAAATGCTTTAGATTTATGTGTGTTGATTTTATATCCTGCTGTTTTGCTGAATTCATTTATTAGGTCTAGAAGTTTTCTGGTGAAGTTTTTTGGATCCTCTAAATATAAAATCATGTCATCAGCAAATAGTGACAGCTTGAGTTCTTCTTTTCTTATTTGTATCCCATTAATTTCTTTAGTCTGTCTAATTGCTCTAGTTAGTATTTCAAGGACGATGTTGAATAGAAGTGGTGAAAGAGGGCATCCCTGTGTTGTTCCAGTTTTTAAAGGGAATTCTTTCAGTTTTTCTCCATTAAGAATGATGTTGGCCATGGGCTTAGCATAAATAGCCTTTACAATGTTGAGGTATGTTCCCACTATCCCTATTTTTTCTAGTGTTTTGGGCATGAAGGGGTGTTGTATTTTGTCAAATGCTTTCTCTGCATCTATTGAAATAATCATATGATCCTTAACCTTAAGTCTATTGATGTGATGAATTACATTTATTGATTTCTGGATGTTGAATCAACCTTGCATCCCTGGGATGAACCCTACTTGATCATGGTACACTATCTTCTTAATATGTTTTTGTATGTGATTTGCTAGAATTTTGTTAAGGATGTTTGCATCTATATTCATCAGAGATATTGGTTTAAAGTTTTCTTTCCTTGATGTGTCTTTGTCTGCTTTTGGTATCAGACTGATACTAACTTCATAGAATGAATTTGAAAGGGTTCCCTCCTTTTCTATTTCATGAAATACTTTGAGGAGTATTGGAATGAGTTCTTCTTTCAAGGTTTTAAAGAACTCAGCTGAGAACCTGTCCGGTCCTGGGCTTTTCTTGGTTGGTAGGCTTTTGGTGGCTTCTTCTATTTCATTGCTTGAAATTGATCTGTTTAAATTGCATATGTTCTCCTGGTTCAGTTTGGGAGGAGCATATGTCTCTAGAAATTTGTCGATTTTCACTTTTGTTGGAGTATAGATTTCAAAGTAGCTTCTAATTATGTTATGTATTTCAGTGGTGTCTGGCGTGATATTTCCTTTTTCATCACGAATTTTAGTAATTTCAGTTTTCTCTCTCCTCATTGTTAGTGTGGTTAAGAGTTTATCTATTTTGTTTACTTTTTCAAAGAACCAACTTTTTGTTTTTGTCAATTTTTTGAATTGTTTCTTTTGTTTCAATTTCATTGATTTCAGCTCTGATTTTAATTATTTCCTGTCATCTACTGCTTTTGGTGTTGTTCTGTTCTTCTTTTTCTAGGGCATTGAGCTGTAATGTTAAGTCATTTAGTTGTTGACTTTTTATTCTTTTCTTGAATGTGCTCCATGCAATGAATTTTCCTCTTAGTACTGTTTTCATAGTGTCCCAGAGATTTTGATATGTTGTATTGTCATTCTCATTGACCTCTAAGAATTTTTTTATCTCCTCCCTGATGTTTTCTGTTATCCATGCTTCATTCAATAGCATATCATTTAGTCTCCAGGTGTTGAAGTAATTTCTGTTTTTTATTTTGTCATGGATTTCTGATTTCATTCCATTATTATCTGATACAACACAAGGCAATATCTCTATTTTTTTGCATTTACTAAGAGCTGCTTTGTGGCATAACGCATGGTCTGTTTTAGAGAAGGATCCATGTGCTGCTGAGAAGAAAGTGTATTCACTCTTTGTTGGATGGTATATTCTCTATATGTCTGTTAAGTCTTATAAGTTGTTGAATGTGTTATTGAGTTCTATGGTTTCTTTGTTTAGTTTTTGTTTGGAAGATCTATCCAGTGGTGACAGTGGTGTGTTAAAGTCACCCAGTATTATTGTGTTGTGATTTATTTGATTTCTGGAATTGAGAAGGATTTGTTTGATGTACATGGATGGGCCATCGTTTGGGGCATAAATATTTACGATCGTTATGTCTTCCTGATTTATGGTCCCCTTAAGCAGTATGAAATGTCCTTCTTTATCTCTTCTGGCTAACTTTGGCTTGAAGTCCACTTTATCTGATATAAGGATGGAAAACCCTGCTTTTTTTTTTTTTTTTTTTTTTTTGCTGAGTCCATGTGCATGGTAGGTTTTTTCCCATCCTTTCACCTTTAGTCTGTGGATGTCCTTTTCTATGAGATGAGTCTCTTGAAGGTGGAATATTGTTGGGTCTTTCTTTTTAATCCAATCTGCCAGGCTATATCTTACGATTGATGAGTTTAGGCTATTAACATTCAGGGTTATTATTGAGATATGATTTGTATTAAGTCATTTGGCTTATTTTTGGTTTTTAACTTGACTTGGTTTCTCCTTTGGTTGGTTTTTCCTTTAAGGTAGTTTCTCCCTTTGCTGACCTAAATTGTTGTTTTTCATTTCCTCCTCATGGAATATTTTGTTGAGAACATTCAGTAATGCAGGCTTTCTATTTGTAAATTGTTTTAACGTTTGTTCATCATGGAAGGATTTTATTTCGTCTTCAAATTTGAAGATTAGTTTTGCTGGGTATAGGATTCTTGGTTGGCAATCATGTTCTTTCAGAGCTTGAAATATGTTGTTCCAGGCCCTTATAGCTTTTAGTGTCTGGGCTGAGAAATCTGCTGATATCCATATTGGTTTCCCCCTATATGTAATATGATGCTTTTCTCTCGCAGCCTTCAAAATCCTATCTTTATTTTGAATGTTAGGCATTTTCATTATAATGTGCCTTGGTGTGGATCTGTTGTGATTCTGTGCATTTGGTGTTCTGTAAGCCTTTTATATTTGATTTTTCATTTCATTCTTCAGTTTTGGGATATTTTCTGATATTATTTCATTGAATAGGTTGTTTATCCCTTTGGTTTGTATCTCTGTGCCTTCCTTAATCCCAATAATTCTTAAATTTGGTCTTTTCATGATGTCCTATAGTTCTTGGAGGTTTTGTTCATGATTTCTTACCATCTTCTCTGTTTGGTCAACTTTATTTTGAAAGATTAAATATTTTGTCTTCATTGTCTGAGGTTCTGTCTTTCAAATGATCTTGGTGATGCTTTCCATTGAGTTCTTTATTTGGTTTATTGTCTCCTTCATTTCAAGGATTTCTGTTTGGTTTTTTTTTTTTTTTTTTTTTTTTTGAATCTCTATCTCTTTTTTGAAATGATCTTTTGCCTCCTGCAGTTGCTCTTTCAACTATTTATTGGAGTGATCATTCATTGCCTGCATTTGCTCTCTTATATCCTCCTTTGCTTCACAAATCATTTTAATTATATATATATTCTGAACTCCTTTTCTGACATTTCTTCTACCATGCTGTCATTGGATTCTATTAATATAGAATCTTGGTTTGTTTGGAACATTTTCTTCCCTTGTTTTTTTATGATGTTCACATATCTGCCTCTCTAGCAGTGCAGATCTGGGATATTGCAGTTTCCCTGTTATAGGCTTATAGTGATTCTATAGGTTTCCAAAACCTCTTCTTTAAGGGGAAGATCAATATTAGCAGTGACCAGTACAGACAAGATGCAGCCCTAAACCAAATAGCCCCTATGAAGATGTTAATAATATTGTCATAATAAACAGAGAGATGAGTTTAATTATTATCTACAATATAACAAATAGATTTGCAATCAGGTCTGCAGTTTCTAAAGGAGGACAAAGAGGATGGAGAGACATGTAGGAAGTAACTGTTAATGGAAAAAGAGTATATAGAAGTTCTCTATCATAGAAAGAGTAAAAGTGTGATCAAAATAAGTTGATTGTTAGCATGAGAAAAGGGAGAAAGAGACTTTGAGGAAACAGGTAAACAAAAGGAAAATAGCAAGGAAAATAAAAAAATAAAAACTTAAAAATTTTCAAAAAGGAGAAAAAAAAATCTACACCATAATAGTCATATACCATTCAAACCTCCCAGTCTTCAGTAGCCTGAGTTATAAAAGGTACCTGACAATGAGTTTCCCGTCTCCAGCAGGCATCTCAGGATGGAATTTGCCCCACCTAAAGATGGGAGCTTCTGCTTCCAGTATAATCCACGATGGATGCACTGGCTTTCAAAAGTGTTGACAAATGAGGAGCTGCAGCTTGGGGCATGGGCTCTGAGTCTATGTGGGGTGTAGTCTATTGGGCTGGGGGTCCTGGAGGCAGGGGGTAGTTAGTTGGGCCAGGGGTCCTGCAGGTCCTGGCTGTTATCCCAAAATGGCGGGCAGACATGTGTAACCAAACCTGCAAGAGTATTGTGAGAGTGTACTTCCAGGCAACAGCAGGCAGTTGGCGATCTGCTGGCAGTCTGCGGTTGGTCTATAGGCTGCCGGTGAATGATCAGCAGGTGGACCTCAGGCAATGGGCAGGCAAGAGGCAGGCAAACGCGCAAATGGCAGATGATAGGTGGCAGTCAGTGAGCAATCTGTACTCAAAAAGTAGGAGATATGCTGGCAGACAGCGGGTAATGGCAGTGGACAAATGGGGTTAACAGCAGGGAATCGATAAGCAGCAAAGACTGCCTCACAGAGAAACAGATTTTCCTCTGCTTGAAATCCGAGTTACGGAGTGACAAGGAACGCAACCTACCTCTAGGTTGACATATTGGATCCTCGACCTATAACAAGATTTTTTAAAAATATAATACTTAGTTGAAAATATTTCAAACTATTTTCCTCTTTGTCTTCATCATCCATGTTTCTGGAACCCTGGAATAATCAGTCTTCCATTGAGCTTTTCACTCACTTTTTCATGTGATATTGCTTGCTCCAGTTTTGCTAGGTCCTGGTGCTACACAGAGGAACAGAATATGTAAAAACAAATGGGAGAAAAAAACAAAGCAAAAATACAACCTGGTGGAAGCTTGATGTTATGGTTTAGATGTGGTGTCTCCCAAAATCTCACGTGTGAGACAGCAAGAAGGTTCAGAGGAGAAATTATTGGGTTGTAAGAGTCTTAACCCAATCAGTGAATTAATCCCCTGATAGGGATTGACAGAGTAGTAATTGAAGTGGTGGGGTGTGGCTGGTGGAGGTGGGAATTGGGGCGTGACTTTGGGTATATATTTGTATTTGGCCAGTGGAGTCTCTCTGCTTCCTGACCACCATGTGAGCTGCTTCCCTCTGGTACACTCTTCCATCATGATGTCCTGCCTCACCTGGAGTCCTGAGGAATGGAGCCTGCTGTCTTTGGACTAAAACCTCTGAATCTGTGAGCCCCTAAATAAACCTTTCCTCTTTTCCAGTTGTTCCGGTCAAATTCTTTAGTCACAGCAGCAAAAAGTGTAAGCTGGGGGCATGGCTAGTGGCCAAATAAAATCGGACAGAAAGTGGCCAAAGCAAGCTTTATTGGAATCTAGCTCTCCGGGGAAATTCTCAGCCCCCCCGGAGTGCAGGTCAGAGTAGGGAGCCGGAGAAAATCGCACATGGCCCCAGCTGCCTGGGGTCTTTATAGGCCGGAATGGGCGGGGTCCTGCTGAGTGACAGGTGGAGTAAGGGTCAGTGTTTTTCTGCCCCTGTTTAATTGGTTGCCGTGTGGTGCACTGTCCTTTGCCTCTGTGGCTCCGCTCTTCCTCATATAGTTACTCAAATTCCGACCTAACAAAAAGTTGACTAAAACACCAGTTGACAAGGAAGACTTCTCGGGTGGGTGAAACTTACACTGAGCTGTGTAGATTAAGGGAAAGGAGAGGGATGACCATTGAATGCTCAGCAGGAGCTAGGCATTGCCCTAGGTGCTAGGGAGCAAAGTGGAAGGCATGCCCTACCTTCAAGGAGAGTGTTGTTGAATGCATGGAGCCAGAGACAGACTGGGTCACGACAGCATTGTTTTTTTAGATTTACTTTGGCTATTCTAGGCCTTGTTCATATATATATATATATATATATATATGTATATGTATTATGTGAGATGGTAATAAATATGGAGTAAGTGGGAGTGGGAGTTGATATTGATTGAGGATGGGGGAAGTCTACAGTTTGCAACAGGAAGGTCAGGAGGCATTTGAGCACAGACCTGAAGGAGCTGGGGCAGCAAGCCCTAAGTGTCTGGGGAAGTCCATATTTTAGGAGGAGGAAGGAACCAGCCCTAGGTGGAGTGAGGCTTGGAACAGGAGACTATCAGTGGTGAGGTCAGAGGGTGACAGGGCCAGATCACAGGGATCTGTAGGCCACTGTGAGGTTTCTCTGTCCCATTTTACAGTCTGACTGGCCTCTGATCTGCTTTGACCAATGAGGTAGGAGAGGAAGTGATGTACGTCCTTCCAGGAAGAAGCTTTAAGAGCCGACCTGTGCTTCTCTATCCTTCCTTTCTCCCTGCCACCATGTTCTAGAAAGAGGTCCTTTTTTAAGCCTGTCGCCTGGTGTGAAGACAGTACGGATGGAACTTGCGGGCTCCCTGGTGGATGTGGGTGTGGATGAGAAATCAACTTACTCCAGCCTGTTTCTGCATGGGGCTTGTCCTGAACTCTCATATTAAAATAATCATATAATTTTTGAAAGTTAAATTGTCTATTTAAAACAGTGAAATGGGAAGTCACGTTATGTGCATATATAAACATACCACAGGGAATTTCACTTCTACGTGTGTGTGAGAAGGACTGATGGAAGATGGATGAATGGATGAGCAGGGGCAGATCCGTGGAGTGGAAGTGGGGGATAGTGGGGGATGGTGGGGGATGGTGGAGGAGGCAGAGCAACAGGGACTGCAGTGGAGTGGGTCAGACTCTATGTGTATATGATTTTGGTGGGATGAACCTGGCTACTATGTATAACTATGATGCTCTAATGAAAATAGCAATCATAATAATAAATGAAATGGGGAGAAGCCCACAGAATAGCTGACACCCCCCCACCCCTCTTCCTTATTTTGCTGCTGCCCAGCCTTGGAGAAGCCATTACCTCCCTCTATAGCCCCAACTCCGCCCCCTGCTTTGTCTCCCTGACAAACTATTCTCTTCCCTGAGCCAAACTATTTTGCAACATGCAGATTTAATAACATCTATTTCTTTCTTTCTTTCTTTTTTCTTTTTTTTTTTTTTTGTGCTGGGGATTGAACCCAGGGCCTCATGTTTGCAAGGCAAGCACTCTACCAACTGAGCTAAATCCCCAGCCCAATAGCATCTATTTCTTATTTGACGTTCTTCAGTTATAATTTTAAAATGCACAAAAATATATGGAGAATCAAGAAAGACAGAGCATCAAACATGGTGAAAGGAAGCTCCTCACAATATAATGTGATAATTTCTGGGTGAGAGAGGTGTGGGTGATTTTCATTTTCTTTTTTTGTATTTTTCCACATAAAAAATGTTTAAAAACATATCATTGGAAATGCCCTTTACTGTCTCCTATTTCTACTCGTGGCAGGTTAAAGACGGCTGAGGAGCTCTGACACTCCTCCCACTGAGACGCTGGGTTGAATTTCTTCCCCCAGTTCTGGGCTGGCCTGTTATTTGTTTGGCCAAGAGAATGTGGCGGGAGTGAGGTTCTGGGACTTCAAGGCTAGGTCATAAAAAGCCATGCAGTATTTCAGGGGCTTTTGTGGGGACGTTTTCTCTGGGATCCCTGGGCCACCATGGAAAAGTCAGATACCTGAGACTTCCATGATGGGCATGCTCTCTCTGGTCCCAGGGCATTTCTGTCCTCCCCAGGACAGCAGCATTCATGTGAGTGAAGTCATTTCGAATCCAATGGACCAGCCCATTCTCCAGCTGAGTAGCACCCTCACATAGGGTCCCGCCTCTTCTGCCCTGCTAGTGTTGTACACTGAGCAAGCGTCATTCACTCATTCATCATGTACATTGTAGCACATTTGTTCCCATGTCTAGCTCTCCTACTGGTCTGTGTGTGTATTGGTTTTGTTTTGCTGCTGTAACAAGTTACTATAAATGTAGTGCCTTAAAACAACATGCGATTATTTCCGGAGTTCTGGGGGTTAGGCTAACATCAAGGTGTTGCAGGACTACGTTCCTTTCTGGAGGCTCTAAAAGAGGATCCATTTTCTCATCTTTATGACTTCCAGTGGCAGCTGGTTGTCTCTTGGCTTATGGTCCGTTTCTCCATCTTGAAATTCGGCAATGGCTGGTCGAGGCTTCCTAAGGAGCCTCAGTCTGATATTGGCTCTTTTACTTTCCTTTTCCACATGCGAGGACCCTGTGATTGCATTGGGCCTGCCCAGATGAGCCAGATTGATCTATTTAAAGGTCAACTGATGAGCAACCTCACATCCATTCACAACACTGAGTCCCACTTGCTGTGTACAAGAGCCTATTCACAGATTTGGGGAGTAGGGCATGGACGTATTCAGGGGCACATTATTTGGTCAGCTGACCTGCGATCTCTTTCAGTATAGAGGTTGTAACTTATCCATCACTGTCCTCTAAAACAGAAGCCTTCTATATAGCACATGACGAGAAGCAATACTGGGCCCACAAATAGTGTGTGCTCTGAAAGAAGGTGTTGACACATGATCCACCACTTGTTTTGGCACAATTTATAAGCTTAGTTTTTACGATTCTAAGTGGCTGGGGAGAAAAAAACTCAAGAATGATATTTTGGGACATGTGAAAATGAGATGGAATTGAAAGTGTCTAAATAAAGTTTTATTGGAACAGGGCCACACCCATTCATTGGCGCACCGTCTCCTGCTGATTTGCAGTGCACTGGCGAAGGTGAGGAGTTGCGGCAAAGGTCCTCTGTCCACAAAGGGTACAATTATTACTCATCTGACCCTTTGCAAAAAAAAGTTGCTAAACCCTGATCTCAAGCAGCACCGTCTGGGAGAATCTTCTGTGGTGATGGGGGATGTTTTTGTGTCTCTATTGTCCAATATCGTGGCCACTGGCCACAAATGACCCTTAAAATGAAGCTAGTGCTACCAAATTATGCTTTTTAAGTTTCATTTACTTGCAATGCACTTGCATTTTCCAAAGTCTGTGACTTTTGTGTTGAACATCACTAGGGGATGAGATCATGATTATGAAGTGGCTGTGTTAAGAGAACATGGATAGTGGATTTGTTCCCATTTAACTGATGGGAAAACTGAAGCTTTAGAGACATGGAGAAGTTTGCCAAAAATCTCACAGTTAGTGGGTGGAAAAGCCGGAGGCCAGGTAGGTTGACTGTTAGCTGTCACTCCCACCACTAGACGATACTACCTCACCAAGGTAAGACATAGACAAGGAACTATCACACATAACACTTGATGAGTGCTAGGAAAGAAGTGACCACGGGGCACAGAAATACCGGAGGGGAAGCCCTCTGACCGGGAAGAAGAGACGTCTTCATGGTGTAAAACGATGTATGCTGGGTTTTGTAGTTTGGGTCACATTTTGACTGACAGGTGCTTATAAGGCAAGTGGATCCAAGAGCCTAAACAAAGGTGTGGTCTGGGAAATTAAAGCAGGCCGTTGAAGGTTGGAAAGTGGTCCAGATTGAAAACCCAGGTTGGCACTTAGTCAGCCAAGAGCCACAAAGGTTTTGTTGTGTGTGTGTGTTTGTAAGTTTTGTAATTGACACAAATGATCGCACATAAGTATGGGGTGCTGAGGGACACATCAATGCACGTACACTGCTAGCGACCACATCAGAGTAATTACAAACTCACTGCCATGCAGTTTTCATTGCTTTGGTGAGAGCATTCCAAGTCCTCTCTTCTATCTATTTTGACATATCTGGGGAGGGGAAACGTGGGGAGAACATGAAGAGAGGGTGGTCAACCTGCACAAAAGTACAGTTGGATGGAAGAGAGAGGTTCTGGTGTTCTACTGCGTGCTAGGGTGACTGGAGTTAATAGCAATGAACTGTGTAGTTTAAGAAAGTTTCCTTGACAGTTGGGTGACATTCCTCTTTTCTGCCAATAACAGCTCTGCACGTGGTCTTGTCTCCTTTTCCACGTTGACTGGAGGCTTAGTGTCAAACTTGAACTTCAACTGTAGCAAGAACAGGAGAAACTTACAGCTTGAGTGTTCCACCTCTTTTCCTCCCCCAAGGCTCAATTTCTGCTCATCTATACGTATATATATATATATACATATTTTTATCACAATATTTTTTCTTATTCATAGTGTAACATCACTTTATTATATGTCTATTACAAGATTGCTTTACTCCTTTTGTGAACATGTGAGGGTGTAAATGACAAAATAGTTTCCATTTGGGGGCAGATGTGGTGTGAGTGCAAGAGGATAAATTTAAAAGATAAGAGGCATTAAAAGAGCGTGTATGTGTGTGGGGGTGTGTGATGGGCACGCCTATAATCTCAGGTACTTGGGAGGCTGAGGTCTGAGGATCTCAAGTTTGAGACCAGTCTCAGCAACTTAGAGAGACCCTGTCTCAAAGTTAAAACTTCTAAAAACATTAAAACCCACCTTTTGATCCAGTTATCCCACTCCTTAGTTTATAACCAAAGGACTTAAAATCCCCATACTACAGCAACACAGCCACATCAATGTTTATAGCAGCTCAGTTTACAATAGCTAGATTGTGGAACCAATGTAGATGCCCTTCAACAGATGAATGGATAAAGAAATTGTGGTATAAATTGGAGAATCATTTATATGAAAAGAATAAATGAAGAAGTTAAACCTTAAAAAAAAAAAACTGTGGTATATATACACAATTGAATATTATTCAGCCATAAAGAAGAATAATATAATGGCATTTGCAAATAAATAGATGAAAGTGGAGAATATCATGCTAAGTGAAATAAGCCAATCCCAAAAAACCAAAGGCTGAATGTTTTCCCTGATAAGCGGATGATGATATATAATGGGGGTGGGGGTGGGAGAAGTGAGAGAGAAGAATGGAGGAACTTTGGATTGTGTAGAAGGAAATGAGAGGGAGGGGGGTATGAAAGATGGTGGAATGAGACAGACATCATTACTATGTACTATGTACACGTACTATGTACGTATATGATTGCACGGATGGTTTGAGTGTACATTGTGTACAGCCATGGAGACGAAATGATGTATCCCATTTGTGTAGGTGAATCAAGGTGCAGTCTGTAAAAAATTTAAAAAAAAAATTTAAAAAGGGGGCCTGGGGATAGAGCTTGACAAGAGAGTGCCCTGGGTTCAATCTCTAGCAGTGCACGTATGTGCATGCGCGCGCGCACACACACACACACACACACACACACACACACATGAGACGGTGCCAGGCAGTCAGATATTGGGCACTGGCTGTACCCTGGCTCTGGTTCCAAAAGGCTGGTGCATTGAAGAAACACACCAGAGCCGTTAGGTATGATCTCCACGCCCTTATCTCCCACAGTCTTGGCTGGGATCCTGGCAGCTCCCCATTCAGTTCTTGGAAACCTGGCAATTGACCCTAATTCCACCACATGCCACTGTCCCCTCGCTTCCTGGACTGGCTCTGAGTCTGCTGGCATGGTCTTCGAGGAAGTTAACTTGCAGTTTTCAGACTCCAGCGTGCATCCTCTCACCTCTGGAGGTCGTGGGCATGTTTTCTCTGCCTGAAGAGTGGTCCTTTTCCCTGGTCACCAACGCTTCCTGGATCTTCTCACACTGGTTTAGACGCCACCTCCTCTGGGAAGCCATCCCTACTGACTTTTCTCATATATATTTTTTTGCCCCTTTTCCTAGAGACCAGGGACTGTATTGGCTTCCCCTGGTAGGGCTTGTCACCGGTTTTTGATGGAATAGGTACACACTGAATAGGTGAATCCATGGGTACTTAACCACGGAGCCACATTGCTAGCCACTCCCTCACTTTTTAAAAAAATTTTTTTGAGATAGGATTTGTTAAGTTACCCAGAGCCTTGCTCAATTGCTGAGGCTGGTTTTGAACTCGAGATCCGCCCATCTCAGCCTCTGGTGTCACTGGGATTACAGGAGTGCACCACCAAGCCCAGCACTCCAGGTGATTTTTGACTTAGAAGGGGTTACATCCTGATAACCTTGCTGTAAGAATATATCATAAGGGGTGGGGGGGAAGGGAAAAAAATAACAGAATGAATCAAACAACATTACCCTATGTAAATTTATGATTACACAAATGGTATGCCTTTACTCCATGTACAAACAGAGAAACAACATGTATCCCATTTGTTTACAATAAAAAAATACACGCAAACACACACACATATATGAAATGAATGGACAGAGCTGAAGAATAGACTCATGCAGCCAAATATACATGTAATGAGAATATTAGAATGAAGGGGAGAAGATTCTTATACCCAAGTTATTCTAAACACACTTAGAATTCTTCTGAGAACTGAAACAAGGATGACTTTTTCAATTTCAGTTAATTAAAATTGAAGATTCATGGCTAATTCACACTAGTCAGATTCTGAGTACTCAGTAGCCACACATGTGCCAGGTACAGTGGCACCTGCCTGTAATATTAGTGATTGGCAAGGTGGAGACAGGAGGATTGCAAGTTCAAGGCCAGCTTCAGCAACTTACAGAGACCCTGTTTAAAAATAAAAAATAAAAAAGGACTGGACCACTGGAGTGGCAGAGCAACCCCTGGCTTCAATCCCCGGTGCCTGTCCCCACAAAGGGCCACATGTGTGCTTGCTTCTGCAGCACATGTGCTAAAATTAGAATGTTACAGAAAGGACTGCATGAAGAATGGAGGAAGGAGGGACTGTATAGAACGATAAGAGGGGTGGGAGGGGTGGGGGGGAAGGAAAAATAACAGAATGAGTCAAACACCATTACCCTATGTAAATGTATAATTACACAAATGGTATGCCTCTATTTCATGTACAGAGAAACAAGATGTATCCAATTTGTTTACAATAAAAATAAATTAAAAAAAGAATATATCATAAGTTGAAATGCATTGAATACCCCATAAACCTATATGAAGGTAGAAAAATCATAAACCAAACCAGTTTAAGTTGGAGAATGTTTGGATATGGGAGGATGTGGATAGTTTATCTGAAACAAACAAACAAACAAAAAAAGGCACCATTTTATATGAGAGACTTGAACATCCACGGGTTTAGTATCGGAGGGAATCCTGAAACCAACCCCCAGATGCTGTGGAGGGACAACTGTAATTTCAAAGCCAGAGCAAATGAGAAGATCTGTTTACACTTTTGCCACTGGGTGGCGCCACCCTGGTTGGTAACCAACAATACCCATGGTCCTACTGAATGGGTCTTAAGTTTTAAGTGTGCTTCAGAAACTCGGGCTTTGCCCAGAATGAGAACGCTTTATACTTCCAACTAGGAAAAATGGGGAAGACAAGAAATACTTCAAATTCAGAATGCCAAACTCAGTGCAGAGATCAGTGTGTCGTGGGGGGTGGGGCTGGGGTAGGGAGGGAAGAGCATCAAGGGATGAGAAAACTTTCAGAAACCAGGCATCAAATTCTATCCTGGGATCCAAATCTAGGAGCAGGTAGTGCTGGGACAGCAAGCCAGAATTCAGTCCAGAGGGGCCAGCTGTAAGAGCTGTTTACTAAGACTCACCAATGACCATTATTAAGACTGTTGTCAGTCAGTCGCCCTGGGGCCCGCCTGTCATCCCAGGGATTCTGGAGGCTGGGGTGGGAGGATTGCAAGGTCAGGGCCAGCCTCAGCAACTCAGCAAGACCTTCAACAACTTAGTGAGAACCTGTCTCAAAATTCAAAAAATAAAAAGGACTGGGGATATTAGCTTAGTAGTCAAGTGTCCCTAGGTTCAGAAACCAAGGCCAGGGGGAGACAAGACTTGCATCAATTCCAAGTTGGAAAAAACATATAGGATTTCTCAGTGTAGGGTTGAAAATTTTTCTATACTTTTCTTTGGTTTACAGAGGAGAATGTCTGTGCAGGCCCTCTACACTTGAGATGACCCCTATAGGAAACAGTGTTTACCACTGATCAGAGCTCCCTGCCCTGGGCTGCCACTGTTAGGCATGCGAGGATCAGATCAGGCTGGTGGAAGTGAGCCAGCCCAGGCTTGGTACACCACTGTGACTTCTTGACTGTTTTTGTTTTGGTACCAGGGATTGAACTCAGGGGCACTCGACCATGGAGCCACATCTCCAGTCCTTTTTTGTATTTTATTTAGAGACAGGGTCTCACTGAGTTGTTTAGCGCCTCACTAAGTTGCTGAGGCTGGCTTTGAACTCTTGATCCTCCTGCTTCAGCCTCCTGAGCCTCTGGCATTACAGGCGTGTGCCACTGTACCCAGCTACCACTGTGACACTTGACTGACTGAGCGTGGTCATTCTTTCCTTCTTGGATGACAAGAAGACCAAATATTAACTAACTGGTTATTTCTTAATTATTTGAACATGAGCCCAGAGATTTTTTTTTTTTTTAATCGTATTATTTTCCAGGATAAGATAAGAGACTGCAGTTCTTATCAAAAGCAAAAAACCAAACACTAGACAACTTAGGTAAGACAGAAATGTATTGGGAACATATTGAGCAACTCACAGAACTTCTGGAAAGGTCTGAAACCACGGTGGGGACTGAGTCAGTTGGGGACAATGTCAAAAGCCACACTGAGAAGTGCTTGGAAGAGGACATTCTTGAAGATCCACTCCAGATGACAGGGGTCAAAAGGAGGTTAATGGAAACAGCCTGGCCTGACGCTCTCTCTATTTCCCCTGTGTCTTCCGATATAAGTTTCAGATGAACAGCAAGCGGCTTGATGGCTTCGTGGTTATTTTTTCCTCTGATCTCTTACTGGTTGGTCGGTGTAAATGCGGTCGTGTCACATTCTTCCGTGACGGCAGATCAGAAGGGCCATCTTGGTTTTTGGCATCCCATCTGTGCTGTGAATTGCTCTGGCTCTTCATTTCTCTCTGCAGCATCTGTCTCTTCAATTCACTGGTTTCTCTTCACCTCTCCGCCCCCCGGTACTCTGGTCTGTTGCCTGCTTTCTGAATGTTCCTGCTGGGTCTCTGCCTCCCTCTCTCCTCTCATGATTGGCCCTTCATGTGGTTCTGCACTTGGCCGTTTTTCTTCTCATTTCTTCTCTCTGTATCAGGAGGGATTTCACCCACTCTCGTGGCTTTGTAACTAATAAGCTGATGGGTTTGAACCCCTTAGCTCTCTCAGACTTCCAACCGGCAAGCACCTGGCCAGCTGCCGGTGGATTTCCTGCAGCCTCTCAGGTTCAACACATTCCAAACTGAATCTCGGCCACTCTGGCTGCTCCTCCCACACTCTCTGGATCAGGGAATGGCCGCAGCGTCAATTCACTGTCTGAGTCAGAAATCTAGGTCCCAGCCTCCAGTCCTTCTCCTCCACATCAATCCCTAGATTCCGTCACTCCCATTTCCTTCTGCTCTCTCCAGTCTGCCGGGTGCCATTCACCTGCATCAGAACTTCCGGAGTTTAAGCCCTATCACCCCTCACAGGGCTCACTGCAAGGACCCCTTGGCTCCAGGCTCCCTCACGCTCCCTGCTCCTGTCCTTGCTTCAGTACAATCACAGTGAAAAGAGTGTGCCCTTGGCCAGACCTCTTCCTTGCTTGAGAACTTTCCCAGGATCCTCAACAGCCAGAAGAAGAAAATGGAAACTTCTGAGCAGGACTTGGCAAGCTTCGGATCACAGGTTGAAATCTGGTCCATCATCTGATTTTGTGCAGTCCAAAAATTATGAATGGTTCTCTGGTTTTCGGTGGTTAGAAAAAAAAAAAGTCAAAGAACGTGACATGTTACAGTTATATGAATTTTATCTAAAATATGCCAAGAACGCATAAAGTTCAACAAGAATATAAGCAACTCTGTTTAAAAAATACCCCAAATACCTTCATAAACATTTCCCCAGAGAAGATATATAGGCAGCAATGAATAAGCATATGAAAAGATTCTTAACAGAATACAACGTTAGGGGATCGTAAATTCAAACAACGAGAAACCAGTGTGCACCACTGTGGTGACTAAGATCAAATGCTTCCGTGGCACCCAATGGTAACAAGGACAAGGAACAACAGGAGCTCCCGTTCATGGATGGTGGCACAGTTAATTTGGAAGATAGTTTGTCAGTTTCTTCCAAAACCCAATGGAGTCTCACCATATGACCCAGCAATTGTGCTTCTTGGTATTTACCCAGCGGAGTTGAAGACTTATCTCCTCACAAAGACCTGTACCACAGCTTTATTCATTATTTGCCCCAACTTGGAAACACATGAATAAACTGGAGCATACCGTACAATGGACTGTTAGTGACAAAAGGAAATTAGCTATCCAGTCAAGAAAAGACGAGGAAGAAACTTAAATGTGTGTCACTAGTGACAGAAGGCAATCTGGAAAGGTTTCCTATTGTGAGTCCAACTTTGTGACATTGTCAAAGAGGCAAAGTATGGTGACAGAAGATTGACAGTTGTTAGGATCTCAGAGTGAGACATGGACAGAAGCACAGGGGATATTTGCAGCAGTAGAATTCTTCCATAGGATGCTACAACGGTGGGTATCAGTGTCATTGTATCAAAATCCATGGAGTGAACACCACGGAGTGACCCTAATGGAAACTATGGGCTTCAGTTAATGACAAGGCATGAAATGTAACAAGGGTACCACACTAATGGAAGACGTTAAAAAAAAAGGGAGACTAATGTGTACAGGTGTGGTGGAGATGTCTTTTTTTTTTTTTTTTTTTTTTTTTTTGGTCAAACTAAAATTGCTCAAAAAATTGTGGATTAAAAATAATCATACCCATTTCAAATTTCAGCTTTCATCAATGTTTATTAGAACACATTCATACCGATTTATTTACATGTGGTCCAGGGTTTTGTGCTACGATGGCCAAGTTGAGTAGTCACAACTGTGACCAATGGCTTGCAAAGCCTAATTTACTAGTTAGCTCTTCACAGGAAAAAAAAAAAAAAAAAAAAAAAAAAAAAAATGTGCTGACTCTGGTCTAAGCCAGTGCACACATGAGGTCACCGTTTACTCCTCAGCAAGGACTTACCTCATCCTCATCTTCCGTCTTCTCCTTAAGCCATTCTGAAAAACATCTCTCCAAAAATCCACGTTTTCTTCAGACTGTCAGTTTACTCTACCTAAACTCCCCACCCCACGGTGGAGTTAGATGGCTCTTCAGTGAGTTTCCTAACTCCTGCCTTCTTGGTTTGGCCTCTCCTGAAAACACCCGTGTTCCATCTGGTCTCTTCAGACTAGGAGCTTTAAAGAGGGAGGCCACGTCTTATTCATTTCTGCGTCCCTGGCACCTGGTAGCTGCTGTATGGATGATCAGGATCCATTTTTAAGGAATTCTGAAACTGGAGGCCACATATGAATGGGTTTCAGGATCTCTGATCTCCTTAAGTAGAATAAAATGTATGTGTATGTCTATTGGGACCTATATTCTGGGGAGAGAGACCACCGTTTTCATGAAATTCTCAAAGGGGACCATGACTAACCCTCCCTCAGAGGAAAATAAACTTAAGAATTCCTGGAAGAGGTATAGATACCTGGGTAGTAAAGTGTGGACAGGGAAATTAACAAGATGTGTTGACTTTGTCAGTTTGTCAGAAACAAAGGAAGTTTTAGATCCTATCCAACAGTTTACCAACCAAGACACACTTAACAGATGTACCTGGGTGATCGGCACATCACTATTTTCTTTCTTTTCTTTTCGACACCAGGGATTGATCCCAGGGCCACTTAACACTGAGCAATATCCCCATTCCTTTCTATTTTTTATTTTTTTTTTTTTATTTTGAGAGAGGTTCTCGTTAAGTTGTTTAGGCCCTGCTAAGTTGCTGAGGCTGGCTTTGAACTTGACATCCTCCTGACTCGATCTCCCAAGCTGCTGAATTTACAGGCATCTACCACCATACCTGGCATATTGTTATTTTTTTTTTTTAAAGCCTCCCTCTGACAGAGGACTAGCATTTGCTAAAAGTAGCACAGGCAGAGGAGTTTGGTATTCAAAGGAAGAATGGTTTAGAAGAGATTCATACAAATAAATATTTGGACTCAACTGGTTACATGCTGGTGATGGCTGATTTTCTGTCAGCTTGGCTGGGTCATGGTATGTAGTTTTTGCTCAAACACCAGTCTTTACTGTGAAAGTATTTTTTAGATATTATTAGCATTCAAATTATTAGACTTTGAGTAAAGCAATATGGAACTTCCATATTGTAAGCATGCCTCATCACAGTGGTTGAAGATCTTAAAAGACTGAGGTTCCCCGTGGAGAAAGAGTTCCATCTTGGACTTGAGACTGCATCATCAGCTTTTTCGTGGGTCTATCCTGATGGCCTCTCTCGCACCTGCCCTGTAGATTTTAGACTTGCCAGCTCCCACAGTTGGGTGAGCCAGTTCCTTAAAATAAATCTCTCTATATATACGTTTCTTGCTGGTTCTATTTCTCTGAACCCTGACTAACACAATTTGCTGGAATTGGGTTACGTTTGAAACCACAGCTTTGGGTCCCCTAGGAAGCATAAGTACTCAGATCAGTGCACTCCCACAATTAGGTAGTGATAGTCTAAAAAGTTCCCCTTGGAAATTTGGAATACATGGATCTGCATTTAGCCAGTGGAAACTTTAAACATAAGGAACATTAAGAAATGGAATGGGCCTCCGAAGTATTCCATTCTTTTATATTTCAGTTGTTGTCTTCTTCCTCCTCCCTCTCTTCTTATTGAATGTATCACTGCTTTTAACTTTTTTTTTTTTTGGCTGTGGTTTCACATACATTGTAATAGTAATTATAAAATTTTGTCTGAGAGAAAATATTTAATTATAACCCCACTACTCTAGACATTTATTTTATTGAATTTCTCAAGAACGTGGACCAAAGGAGAGGCCAACAGACCTTTGAATCAAGGGCAGAAGGCCTCTGGAGATGGGAGACTGGGTAGAAACTACAGCGGAACAACTGTCGTTTCTGAAATGTAATTTACAAGTTGGTATTCTCACAGCGGCACCGTGGCCCTGGAAGAACATTTGCACTATTTGGAAAGCACTGGGGCTGTTCGGTTCTTCGGAACAGCTGTCTCAGTGAGCTCTCCCTAGGCTCAACGATCTACTGCCCATTTCCCTTTTTGTCTTCTAAAGCCCCAGCATATGAGGATTTGGCAGCGAGAACAAGGTTGAATGCACTGCTCCAGGAAACAGCGTGTCTGGACTGATGCCTGCATGCAGCTGAATGGGGACACACAGCCAGGTCTTAGCAAGGAAGCAGCTGTCACTCAAAGCACTGGGCTCAATGTCACTCGCTCACTCGTTTCCTTCTTCTAAGTGACTTAACTCTCTTAGAAAGGTAACATGAATTTGTGGGACACAATATCACTCAGACTTAACCTTGTAGTTTGAGTAGCTCTTTAGGAAGGAGAGAAGTGAGAAGCAAAATAACATTTATTAAATGGATCCCATCTGAGCTTTAAAGGAGAGGGATTTAAGATCATTGCCTGGGTTTGAGCCACACTTGCTGTGGGCCTGGGGTAAGTCACTTAACTTTTTGTCTGATTGTTTTTTCTGTAGAAATAACACAAACGCCTTATTGTAGAATTATTACAAGAATTAAATTATTGTGTCTAAAGTACTACTAACAGGGCCTGGAACATGGTAAGAGCTATTAATAAGCGCTGTTATTATTTTTATTAGTTAATTAACACAGCCTTGTATATCCTCTAACGACAGAGGAAACTGAGGCTCACGGAGATTAAGTCAATTACCGGAGATGGCAGAGCCTGAAACAAACTCGGATTTATCTCACAGCAATGTTTTCTTCCTAGAACATGACTGGGTCTGCTCAATGCTATCAAATTTCCCCTCCTGCTTGCCAGCTGAGGGTTCAGTTGATCAGTCCTTCTTTGTACTGACAACAGTGAAATCCTATATGACTGAGGCTCTGTCTTTAATCCTCCATTCCACTCATCCCTGGAGAAAGGCCAATGGTCAACAGGTTGGGGGGTCAGTGAAAGAAGCGACTCCCTTCTCCCAGGCCCTTCTGATATTACCCATGCTTCCTGTGACCATCAGAAAGCAGGGGACAGTCATGACTACAACAAAGAAAAAAACAGTCAAATAAACAGGACCCTTATAGCATAGGGCATTTAGGAAGAAGACATAATGGGAGCACCTATGTCATTTGAAAATTTCTAACAGCTATATTAAAAAATTTTCAAAAAGTTGAAATTAATTTAAATAATACTTCACACACTATTGACAAATATCTCAACCTAGAATGGATAATAAAATTGAGATATTTTAGTTTTTTGGATATTGTGTTAAATCCATCCATCAAGTATTTTACACACACATCCCTAGACCTACATACCATGTGAAAATAACAGCTCCCAAACACTTATATATGTGTCCGCAAGGGCCTTCTTTATTCATTTAGCGACTTTGTCTAAAGTGTCCCTGGTTTTCCTTTTCTTCATTCACCGGCAGAAATTCTCATGGAAAATAAAAATGGCTGAAGGAGTAAAGTGTGTCTATGAATTTTGCCGGCAGGTTTGCTGGCAGCTGAGATTTCCAGCTGTGGCCACAGCGTTTGTGTCCAAGCGCACACTCCGACCTCCTCGCCCTCGGGCCGGGCATGCTGGCAGGGGCACTTCGGGTTCTATCAGGACTCGGGCCTCCTCCTGGACCCGGGCAAAGTCTTTTCCCGTGTCTCGAGCCCTGCGGGGCGGTGTGGCCCCCACTGGCCACAGCAGAGCCCAGCAGAGCCCAGCAGAGCCCTGGCCGGGCGCATGTGCTGGACCGGATGACAGGCCCGAGCCAAGGGCAGGCCCCGCACAGGATGCGCGGCTGGCGGGGCGCATCCCGCGCATCCGTCCGCACTCGGCCCGTGGCGCAGCTGCTGCCAGTCCGCCCGGGCCGCCGCCTCCTCCGGGGCCTGGAGACGGCAGGAATCTCCCGGGCCGGCCCGCCGGGCGCGGCGCCCTCCCCCTGCTGGGCCCGGGGCGGAGTCGCCCACCTGTCATCCGAGACGCCCCACGTGGGTCGGCCGTGGGGAGGGGTTGAAGAGAGGGAGAAAAGGCAGAGGCGTCGAGGGAGGCAGGAGTGAGAGTGGGAAGGAGGGAGGCTCGCAGGAGAGCGGAGAGGAGAAGAGAGCGCAGCGCCCGACGGCCGAGCGGGGAGCGGAGAGCGGGAGAAAGGACACAGCGGACCAGAGACCCTGCGAGAGGGACAGGTAGGCAGGGCAGGTGAAAGGGAGGAAAGACGCACCGGGCCAGAGAGAGGGGGTAAGGAGTCGGGAGTGAGGAAGGAGCCACGGCCCAGGGACGAGATAAGGTGGAAGGAACCGCCGAAGGAGAACGATTCCGGGGTGACGAAGGGCGAGGGTCCTTTCAAGAGGGGCGGGGGAGGAACTGCGGCCCCGGCGCCTTTAAGGTTGCCTAGGCGACGGCCCTGGCCAAAGCGAGGCGCATTGACGTCAGCAGCCGAGCGCTGATTGGCTGCGGCCGGTCGTTTCCGGTGGAGCCGCCGCCGCGCCGCTATCGCAGAGTGGAGCCGGGCTTCGAGCGAAGCGCTGAGGGAGCCGGGCACCGCCGCAGTCTAGCACCTGCAGTCCCGCGTCCGCCGCCGCGCGTCTCTGGTGAGTGGGGTCGGCCGGGGGCCCTGGCGCGGTGAGCCTCGCCGCTCCGCCGCGCGTTTGGGGGCGCTGGACTGATCCAAGATGGCGTCACGGGGAGCGACCTGCAGGGGGACGGCCGCACCCCCTGCCCCTCCCCGGCCCCGGCGCCTCCCGGCCGGCCTCAGGCCGCGCCCCCGGCCCCCGCTCCGCAGCCCCTAGGTCCGGGCGTCCGCTCCGGTGCCGGGCGTCCGGTCCCCGCCCTCCCGCCTCGGCCGCGCTCGGCCCGGGCCCTGGGCGGCCCTGCCGTCCCCGCCCCCGCGCGCCGCGGCCTCCTCGCTCGCCCTCCCCCATTTCCTGAAGGACAACAGCTCGGTTTTTACCAGAATCCGCCATCGTTTTCCCCGCCGGTTTCGGCCGCTCTCGAGGCCCGGCAGGAATTCTCGTGTCCACCCTTCCCTGCTAGCCATTTCCAGCGTCAGCTTCCCGCACCCCCGCGCCGTGAGCTGGGTCTGGCTCCTCGGGTTCCCTTTGTCCCTCCCACTGCCCTTCGGTTCCCGACCCCGCAGCCCCAGGCCCCCTGGCTCTCGCGGAGACCTGCGCACTGGCCTAGGGCGCGGGGTCCACTGCCTTGGTTTCATGGTCATGACCGTGGCCTCAGTGAGTGAAGGGCACTCTGCTGTCCTCTCGAAAATACGCGGTGCCTGTCAACCCCCGCAGGCCCGCCGCCCGCCGCGCTGGGGGTGCGGGAGAGCCGCGGGGAGCAAGCTCGCCCTTCCCCGGGCTGACCCGAGGTGCTGCCCGGCAGGCCTCGGGCGTGCGCCCCGGGTCGGCGCGGCCTCCCAGCCTTTTAAATGTTTCCTTGAACGTGATCCTTCCGAAGCAGAATTTCATCTCAGTCGACTTTCCTACAGAAACATCTGGGTATTTTCTTAGAAGCGGAGGTTGTGACAGTGACAGTTCTGAAGTGGTTAAATAATTTGGGGGGAAGGGAAGAAACTAAGTGGGTGGGCTCTTGGACAAATAAGTACAAATACAGAATGAATCCAGATATATCCGATGAAATCTGTTTTAAGGCCTTGGAATTTGGTTATTCAGAGGTCACAGGGCCACCGTATTAATCTTGGGCCAACTTTTGTTCATGTACTGTGGTCACCAGGATCTTCATTTTGGGCTTGGCGATAAACATTGGTTTGTTTCAATCAAAAATATTTTCGCTTCTAAGGCACAGTTCTGCCATTTTTACCAGCCAAGACCTGATCTTAGAATGATTTTTTCTGTTGACTTGAGTGTGTGTATTAATATTGCTGAAATCAGACTACTTTCAAGTGTGAGAGATCTGATTGTTCTTGGTGGCCTTCAGTATTATTTGAAAAGCAGAAAATTCTACTGAAGTGGATTTTCCTCTCTTGATCTGAAAAAGTGACCAGCATTAAATATATCCTATAGTAAGTAAACTTTTGTGTGTGTGTTTATTTTTGAAGTAGCAGCATGATTCTTTTCCCATGGCTTCTAAATTGTATGCTTGTTCTGGAGCTACAAACTTTCTCATGGTCTGTTAATTAGTCTCCTTGTAATGACTTATCACGTAAGTTGTCAGAACAAAATGAATAACACTGACACTTTCCAAAGCTCTTCATCTGGTATTTCTTTTAAACTTATAGTTTTATCTTGGTTGTTTTCTGTGCATCATAATTTGAAAAGTCTGATGGTATTGAATTTAGTTGCAGAGTAGAGAGGAACAGTCTTAATTGCTTCATGATTAGTAGTTGGAAGGAAAACAGTATGTGAATGACACTGTTAAATTACTGTTTTTAATTCTAGGGTAAGGTTACCTGCTCGTTATTATATTTCTGTTTCTTGACATCCAGGCAAATTGAACCCTCTGAAATCCATTAAATGCAGTTATATATTGAATCATCATGTAAACTTGAAACTTAAATGTTTTTACATTTTCTTATCCAGATGAAGAAAACGTTTTGACAGTTTTCTGTCCAAATCTTTTGTAGTTTACGTGGTAAGAATTTTTTACCCCCAACTAATGATTTTCCCCTTTTTACCACTGCTAAAGGGCATTATTTAGGACTGGAATCTGGTAAAATATTCTAGAATGAAAGGGCTGCTTTAAAAACCCATCTGAAGTTCCTTCTGTGTTTTAAAAAATTTGATTACACTAATAGTTAATCAGATCCTTTGCTCTAGTGGTTTGCTGTGTGACATCAGGACATTTCTCCATGGGATAGGAACTAGATGGGAGCTACCATAAGGCCATTATCAGATGTTCTTTATTGTGCTTCCTTGTTTTCACTTAGAGCTGACTCAAGTGCCCTTGTAATTCTCTGTCCTGTTTACTATTGACACATTTCCCACGTCATCATGATTTCTTTGCAGGGAGAGAACTGAATGAAATTCCCTGAAGGGCCTGGCTTCTCAGCAGCCTGCCTCTACAGGGATAGTGGCTCATACCTCCCCCTGGGAGCATGTGGATATTGCCTTTCATTGTTGCCTATAGAGCCCAGATGCTATAGCAGTAACTAAATGAAATATTTATTTGGAAGAATGCAAATTCTGTACATGTTTTGTGCACGAGTCCCTGTGCTCAATTCCCTGTTTCTCTGTTTAAAAACAATCTAGTAAGGAAAAAAAGTTCCTATGAATCGTTACCTGATGAATTTAATGTCAGAGGCCAAAGTGGTGTTTGTGCTTCATTGTTTACCCAAGCATATGTGTGCTTTTTGTTGCAGAGAACCATGGCGTCTGGTAGTACCGCCAGTGAGGAGGAGCGCAGTCTCCGGGAATGTGAACTCTATGTGCAGAAGCACAACATTCAGGCACTGCTCAAGGATTCTATTGTGCAGTTGTGTACTGCTCGACCTGAGAGACCCATGGCATTCCTGAGGGAGTACTTTGAGAAATTGGAGAAGGTAAAAATAAATTTGGGGAGATGATGTGATGAGTATAACAATTGTTAAATATAATGCTTTAGAATGTTGCAGATTTGCACCTTTTGGAAGGAAAGGAATTCTGTCTAAAATTACGAAATGCAGTGAAGACATTTGTGGTAATTTTTAAATTCATAACCAGTAGAATTTAATCAGAAAATGCATCTGTGTGCTAAGTTTATTTGAATAATAAAGGGTTTCCAAACTTAGTTTCTTGTAACTTGGTTTTAATTAGTACATAAAACTGACTATAACAGAACCAATCTGTAGTACAGCAATTGTTATGACTTGAGAAATTCTGAAGTACTTGAAAGCAGTGGATACTTTTCTTTTATTAAGCAGGTAACCTTAATAAACCTTATCCCACATTTTAGAACTTGTGTAATAAAACAGTTGATTTTAGTTTGTAATTGACACATCAGAAATTTTGAATTAGTGAAGTCTGGTTTACTATAGAGTATGTCTTAGATGAATTAACTAGAGTGCAGTTACAAGATGGAAGGTTGTCAAAATTTTAGTCCTTTTGTAGTTTTGGTTAGGACTTGTTTTTCTGGAAAAATAATAGAGTTATTATTCTTGTGTGTGTTATTGTATCCTATGTTTATGTAGATGCTTTTCTTAGCAAAATAATAACTTTGTGTCAAGGACAGTGCTTCAGTTCACTTTCTTCAAGATGGTGAATGAAAAAGTCTGGATCACCAGATGTTTTGAGGATTTTATTCAATTTGCTTCTATAGGTCAGTGGGATAGATTTACAGGTTTTCTTGTGAATATTGAAGTTTTGAAAGTGGTTCATAAGGATCATAAACCAATTGGCATTTTTTTCTATATATAATTATCTTATTGTATAATAGAAATATTTGCTTTATTTTCCCTTTGGTATTTTTTTTTTTTTTACCAGCATAATTCATGTTTTAAGATTTAAAACATGTTTGGTTAGTTCCAGTAAGCAAGTATTTTCTACACTCCTTAAAAACTATTAAAGTTGATATTTAATACTGTGATTAGAATAATTAGAAAAAAAAAAAAACAGCTGCTGACTAGTCACTATGAGTGTAGCCTTGCTATCTTGAAATTGTAGTAGAAATTCTGGTTTTCTCTTATTTAAGCAGTTTCCAAATAATGAAAGTACTATAGAGCCAGGTCACAAATGTTCCCTATTTTGAAGTCAAGTGCGTTCCTGGAGATCTGGTTCTGAAATGGGTCATTGTAAGGTGATCCCTCTTCTTTGGACATCAATAGAAATCATGAAATGAGGGGATTAAGTTAGTGAGACATTAAGTGTGTATCTTTTTTTAGGGAGTGTTGAATGTGTGGTGCTAGTTTCAAAGTCTGTATTAAGGACTAACCAAGGAGGAGGAAAGCAAGAATTTTTTAGGGTACTTTCTTTACAGATTTTTAGATTTAATATGTATTGACCTTTTAAAAAAATCTCTTAATAAAAGTTGCCTCATAACACATTTCTTTCTATAACTCAGAGGTCTTTCTTTACTAACATACTCCTTTACCCAGGGTTAAATATATTTTCCTAGACTTTCAAGTAACTAGATTTTTCCTTTTTTTTTTTTATTTTTTTTATTTTTGACTTTTTAACAGACTGTTTTTCCATACATCATGTTAATTTCTATGTCCTAAAATACTTGTCACATTCTCTTTACCTCCTTCCCAGTTAACCCAGGAGTTATGTTTTTGGGATCTTCAACTACTTCATAAGAAATGTACCCCAAACCCCAGTTTGGCCTGCTGAAAGTTTCTGCATTTTTATTCAGACTGTTGTCTGGAATTTGAGTTCTCTTTCATGTTTGTATTCATTATAGAACTTTCCTATCTTTTCGATAAGAGGAATTATAATAGCTATTGCCTTTTGAGGGCCTCCTGTATGCCAGGTACTGTGAAACATTTTACATACATAGATATTCATTATCATAAATGTGTGATTTATGTGATTATCACCATTTTACAGAAGCAGCAGTTAAAACTTGGTTGTGGTCATAAAATGTAGTGACCAGCTTTTGCTGCATCAACATGTAATCCCCAAATTTCAGTGGTTTACTACAACAGACTATTGGTCATATGTAGCTCTTTAGGGCTCAGCCTATTTTGTCTTCTTTATTTCATGTATTTTGTTCTGGGACTGAGTGGAAGCAGTTACTATATAGGGCATTCTTCTCTAAAGGCAGAGAAGGGACAGAAGCTCAAACTGAGCCAAACCACATTAGCATGCATGCTATGGCATGTCCACTTACATTCCATGACAGAAGCAAGTCATATGGCTCAAGTCAGTGGGTGGCAAATTTACTTAAATCTACAGAGAAGAATGGCAAGGGCAGGGAGAAAACAAATAGTTGTGAAAACATTAAGTGGTTGGAATTCAGAACATGATGCAGAATTTAATGCAGGAGAGTCAACATGATTAAACAAAGTAGGCTAGGAGTTTTTTTTTTATTTTTTGTTTTAATAAGCTAAAGATCTGAATAACAGCAAGAGTAAGGGTATGAAATTATATCATAGTACATACTAGAAACTGAGGATCCCAGTAATGGCTGTGACTTGTCAAAATAGGTTATATTCAGATTGCTATTTTATAGACTCACTAGAATCTGAGGTAGTGCTAAAATCAAATTGTTTTTGGTACTTCAGAATTATCTTAAAAATTTATTTAAGTAGAGTACAGTCCTAATAAGATATTCTTGGTGAATTTTTTCATTAAACTTTTGTGTAATGCCAATGATACATTTGGGGAGATTGAATTTGTGTTTTCATTTATACTCTTAAACTTTATACTTGGGGGAGACCTGAGTTTCATGGTTATATGTTAATATGGAATAGGAAAGCCTTATTAATTACTGGATGTTCCAGAATGAAAATGGAGTGAGTTTTTTAAAAAAAAATTAGGTCACATTTTCACACATAGTTCAAAATTCTGTAGATAAAAAAGGCATAGCAATAAGAGGTCTCCTCCTCACACCCTTGCCTCTCTTGGATGTGGCCAGTATTCTAGAGATAATATATGGCATTTACAGACAAATCCTTACATAAAAAAGAGTATCCTTTCTAACACATGTGACAATCCACTAACGTATACTATATTTAACCATCCCTACTGATAACTATTTTGGTTATTTGCGTGTTTCACTCTTAAAAACACTAATCAGACAAATAATATATGTATCATTTCTCACACATGCATATGTTAGAATAAATTTCTGGAAGCAGAATTATTAGATTACTGAGTTAAAAGGTAAATACATTTGTAATTATATACAAAAATATTAAGGTTTTTTTTTTCCCTCTGAAAATTAGAAAATCCAGAGAAGTGAGACGAATAAAGATAAAATTTTGCTCTAAAAAAAAAAAATAATAAAATAAAAATCAGGCATGACTCTACTAATAGAAACAAACACTACTAACCTTTTCATGAATATGGTTCTGGATTTTGCTTGCTGCACATTTAGAATTCTTGTATTTGATGCCGAAAGCTGGGGTGAGGACTATGCAGAAAAACAACAACAAACAAGAAAATAAAACCCAAAAAATGGATATCACTTTTTTTAAATCAAAATTTTTCCTATAATAATCATCAAATGCAAAGTTTGTTTAGAATTTGTGAGACGGTTTAGAAAAATGTAGAATGGGTCAAATGAATGAGAAAGTAGAAGATAACATTCTTTTTCCCTTTTATTTCAGGCATAATAATTCATTCTTTTCTGAGAGAAATTTCTTTTTAAAGCTCTAGGTTCGAAAAAATAATTTTTGTTGATTTTAGTTTTTATATGAATTGGTTCAGTAAGTAATAGTTTTTACAAGCAGTAACCTTTTTATTTTTTTGTTTTAACTTCAAGTATAAACCCTGATAATGAAGAGTGCTTCTAGCTCTGCTGGAGGAGTGTCACTACTGGTTCTTATTTAAATTCTTGTTTATATCACATCCTCATCATTTGTTTATATCTGGGACCCAGGCTAGAATGTGAATTGTGCAGTCTCAGGACCCTCTCCAATTTGTTTGTGTATCCCATTGCTTTGTATAGGATGTGGTGTGGCAGATCCAGAAAATGCTGAATTAATGAAATAGTAGTCTAGACATTCTTGGGTTACTTTGGTGTGCCAGAATTGTTGTTATTGGATAACATGCTTGGAAAGGGAAGTTCTTGCTGTTTGCTGTAGGTAACCAGGAACCTCATTCCCAGGATTTTGTTTTCTGACATATTGCTTTTATGTGCATCATGAATCATTAATTTCAATACATTATTATAATGGATATCTAATTTTTTACTTATATATGTCCTTGAACATATGGCTTGTGTTCATTAATAAAGCCATACCATCTATTATCATCTGAGAAACAGTCTCTGGAAAGTTTTTCTTTTTAAATTTTATTTTATTTTTTTTCCTATTTGGAATTGACCATTTCCCCTTAACTTACATTGGTACAAGAAGAGACTTGATGTGACTGAGATGAACTGTCATTGGATTATAAGAATACCAACTTTACATGCTGAAGCATCTCATTTAAAAACCTTTCATTTCTTTTAGGAGGAGGCAAAACAGATTCAGAATCTGCAGAAAGCAGGCACCCGCACAGACTCAAGGGAGGAGGAAATCTCTCCTCCTCCCCCCAATCCAGTGGTTAAGGGTCGGCGGCGACGTGGCGCTATTAGCGCTGAAGTCTACACGGAGGAAGATGCTGCGTCTTATGTTAGAAAGGTAGTTTTGATCTCTAACATTAGGGAAATGTTTTTGGGGCCCACTTGGTCCTCTAGTTTCTTTTGAGGAGTGCACGTACTATTTTGAACAGTTATTGACAAAAATACAGATCTTTGGTACCAGAGAACAGGTTTCTGTAATAGCTTGCTGTCAGAGGAAATAACTAATGATCATTATAATCCAGGGAATAATTGCATTTAAGCGTTGATCATTTCCATGCAGTTGAATCAAGAGCTATTCCTTTTTCTCTTGAATCATGGTCTCCATTTTTCAATACTCTATAATTCATGTTGGTTTTTAACCTTGTGTCCTCCAAGCTTCATTTGTCCTAATCTGCTCTTTCTCAGAGCCAGTCAGCCATTTTGAGTTATACTGTTTTCTTCAGTGGAAAAATCCCATGTGCTTGGGCCTTGTGAAACTAGTAATTCTACATGACCGTAGTTTTAAAAATGATTAAGATACTTTTGTCTTAGAATAATGTCCTTGGTCAAGGTGGCTTTGGTTTGTTTAGTTTTTAACTAGGAACCAAGTATTGGCCTTTAAGTCCAAGTCTGGCTGTAGGCAAGGGAATTAAATAGTCAATATTTGTCGAGTACTTTGTGAATCAAAGATAATAAGAATTTATCCATAGTGAAAATATTTAACTCAAAACAGTCTTGTTTTAATATTGTAATGTGACTTGACATTTAATTGAAATATAAGTTGCAAGCATGAAATGGTTTTGGTTTATGGAATTATTTGTCCTTCATTTCTAGGTTATACCAAAAGATTATAAGACAATGGCTGCTTTAGCTAAAGCCATTGAAAAGAATGTGCTATTTTCACATCTTGATGATAATGAGAGAAGGTAGGTAAAACTTCTTTTGTTAGAGTATTTTTTTCAACAAGGGTATAGTCCCGAACTGTTATCCTTTTAAGTTTAAGGCTAAAGGACAATCAGGGCTGAAAATCTGGGAGCTTTAATTCTAACAATTAACATTCAAAATCAGGGAAGAGACCTGTGAAATCTTACACAAGGACTTTTCTCTTTTGCAGTGATATTTTTGATGCCATGTTTCCAGTTTCTTTTATTGCTGGAGAGACAGTTATTCAGCAAGGTAAGGACTGCTGTTTATGTGATATGCAGTATCGTTATGGGAGGGTAGGCGAGACTGGAGAATTGGTTTTGTTTATTTTGAGTTGGTTCCCCTCTTTGTTCCTACCATTTTTCCCTCTGATACACTTTAAAATTTTTCTGTATCCTTTTTTTTTTTTTTTTGATAAAAATTTAAGCTATAAAGAAAATTTTCCCTAAGCCTAATTATTAATATTTCTGACATTTTATTTATATAACTTAAAGGATAATGCTTTTTTATTTTGAATGTCATATGGAATTTTAGAACAATATATATCTCATGTGTCCTTTATATTGATTATTAGACTCTTTTAAAGTAAAAAATGAACAAAGCCACCTACATTCTTCAGAATATAGCCCATATATTCTGGGCTATATAGGTTTTGTGCCTCCTACAGATTCTTACTGTTTTACCCAAAGATTAAAATGAATCTAATCTTTTGGGCACCTTCTCCCTTTTTTCTAATTTATTCTTGACATTTTCCTGGGTCTTCATAAACTATATATTTTTCCATTTCATGACAGTCTGATATTTTCTGTTAATTCTTTGGGTTGTTTCTTGTGATATTATAGATGCCATCGAAGTTAATAACTTTGTACACATACGTGGCTTTTTATAGTTTCCTTTTTAGAAGGTATTTTTCACCATGAGATGACTAAAAAAATTGATCAGTTCTGTGACTTTCAATTTTGTGGCTTCTATGTTGCTGAATTTTTTTCTTAAAGATGTGTTATGTTTAATATATTGTTTTCTCATAGCCTTATTGTAAAATGAGTTTATTTTAATATTAATTTGATTGTTTCAATTTGTTTTTTTAATTTGGAATATGATTCTCTTTTACTCTGTTTTAGGTGATGAAGGGGATAACTTCTATGTGATTGATCAAGGAGAGATGGATGTAAGATTAAATAATAGCAAAACTATGTTGATAATGTTTCCCTAGAAATCAATGCATTGATTTTTAATACTTTTAAGCACTGAGCATAGTGAATATTAAGGGCTAATATAGCCCATGTATGTTATATTCCATTACCTTTTACCAAGTATTTTTTGACACAGTAACTTTTAAAAAATATTTTTTAGTTGTCAGTGGACCTTTATTTTATTTATTTTTATGTGGTGCTGAGGATGGAGCCCAGTGCCTCACACATGCTAGGCAAGTGCTGTACCACTGAGCTACAACCCCAGCTCGACACAGTAACTTTTTAAGAGTAATTTTTCTAATTAGACGTGCAGTTCATGACTTCTGTCCAGTTCATAATTAAGAAGTTGTGTATGCTGTGGAAGGGTAGACAAATGTAAGGGAGTCTAGTGCTGTTCATTAGCTATAAAACTTAACGAGCTTTCTTAATTCCGTAAGTTTTCTTTACAATAAAAAAGCATTGAACCTGTAGGTTTGTTAGAAAATTCCGTGCCCTAATGTAAGTAAAATGCTTAGTACAGTGCTCAGCCGAGTACTCAGCAAATGTGTGTCATTGGTATCAGTGCTTGAGTCACCTTATTTCATCATCCCTCTATGAAGTACCTTTTCATATCAGATAATAGCTCATTTAACTCATTGTCAGAGGTCCACTATTTTGCTGCACTGTGTTCTGAGAACATAAAATATTCTGTTTTTAAAAGTAAGTTCAGGTTTCTGATCTTTTAAAAAGGTCTAAAAGTTCTAACGCGTTTGTCTGTATGGAGAAAACTTGATGTCATTTGCATTTTTAGGTCTATGTTAACAATGAATGGGCAACCAGTGTTGGGGAAGGAGGGAGCTTTGGAGAACTTGCTTTGATTTATGGAACACCTAGAGCAGCCACTGTCAAAGCAAAGACAAATGTGAAACTGTGGGGTATTGACCGAGACAGCTATAGAAGAATCCTTATGGTAAGAAATGATGGATTTTGGAGTGTGATTTAGAGTTCTGATCTATGTAACTAATGTTTGAATACTGTCACCAGGTTAGAAATGAGTTGTTCTTTTCTTCTAATGATTGAATGTTTTGTATTAATCCCAGTTTAGCATTATTCATTATACTTTTCAAGGCAGTGATATTTTAGAACAAAAATAAATTAAGACCAGAAATAACATGGGATACAGAATGTTGTGCATATATAATGGTCTGCTCATATGTGGAAATCTGCCCATTTGCCAACAGATGCTTCTTGATTTACCTATCTTACCCACCACAGATTGGCTGCTTTGAAATACATGAAGTTATTAAAAGCCATTCAGAAATAAGTAGCTTCTTTAAACTGAAAGCTGGTTATCAGTAATGTGTGTGAAATGTCTCTTCTTGTTTGAGGAGTCAACAAACTAAAAAAACCATTGGGACAGTCTGCTGATATAGTCAGAATTTTTGAGAACTTTGATAAGTTTGTAGTTTGGGTAGTTAAGTTCCAGCTAATGGCATTGACTGTTCTAAATAGCTTTCTTCAATTTCTGTGGTGTTCATCTGGCCATTTGAAAATTTGCAGTCTTGTGTACTTAGAAATTTTTTTTGTATGTTTGGGATATGTACATGTACTTTGCAGTATACTTTTTGTGTTTTTATGTCCCCACTGTGGATACCAGAATCCATGAATACTCAAGTACCTTTTATAAAATGGCATAGTGTTTGCATATAGCATGCACACCCTGTAAACACTCTAAATCATCTCTAGATTAACACCTAATGCACAGTAAAAGCTGTGTGAATAATTGTTCTACTGTATCATTTAGGGAATATTGACAAATAATTCTGATACAGACATGATTTTCAGTCTGTAGTTTTTGAATCCATGGGTGCAGTACCTGTGGGTAATATGGAGGACAGACTGTGTGTTTGTATTTATGTATATACACGTACATATTTATGTGTGTAGGTGTATATGTCTTTTGACAGGTGGGGGTGGTGGGGCTAACGCAATTTACGCTGTAAGGAAAATTTATTATAGAGCACAGTGTGTTTCCTCCCCTCTTTCCCCCAGATATATTTAACAAATTTTAAAGATATGACAACTTGATTAAGTTTTGGGACTATACTTATAGTTTACAAGACTGGGGTTATGGGGAAGGATTCTGGGCTGGGAGTGTAGTCAGATATAATCTCTCATGTTACTTGGTTGTTTTGGGAGAACAAAACTTGCTGACTTGACATTTCATTACTTGTTGGTGCTGTGTACCTCCTGTGGCTTTTAGGAGCAAGCTATGAAGAGCTTTTTGAGTTTTTTAATGTAACTGAACACTTAATGTTTTCATAATAAAGAGAAATGGTCATACATCAAGAGGCAACAGCAGCAAGCTTTGACTTTCTTTTTAGTATATTTTAAACTTAATATTATTCCATAGCATTGTGTGATGACATGTTTTGGAGATATGACTTTTTTTTTTTTATTTTTTAAATAGGGAAGCACACTGAGAAAGAGAAAGATGTATGAAGAGTTCCTTAGTAAAGTGTCTATTTTAGGTGAGTTTTGGAAAATTGCCTGGAGTACTGTCAAATATTTAGCAGAACCTATTATATTTCACAAAAAGTAATCTAGTTAACTCATGTTTTTGTTTGCTCGTAGAAATGAAAGGCAAATGGGACTTTTATTTAATTGTGATGAAGATTTGACTAAGTTGAAGTCTAACGTGTGTTGAATTTGCTAATATATGACAAACTCCTTAACTAGAAATGATTGGACACTGGAAAAGCTTTCAGAAAATAAGAATTTTTGCTCTTTCCTCCTAAATAGAAAGGCTGAAAGTGCCTTCCTTCTGAATGTGAACATTAGTTATTCCCACTCTGACTTCCTTTGTTGTTGTTATTGAGCTTATTGGTCTGAAATCTGTTTCCTGGAAGGCATTTGCATTGTGGAAATATGAGGTATCATTTGTTGGCATCCTCTGAAAACATGACAGATTGGAAATTCAGAGTGAAACAGGTTAATTGGAGCTGCTAACATGAGTTTTGTTAGGCAGAATTGGAGATGTTAGAACCTATTCTAAAGGAAAGGCAGTGGTGATTTTGCCATTGTTTTGTTAGAGATTTGACTTTTTTTCCCTCCTTATTTGACCTCTAAAATAGTTATATTTACTTCTTGTCTTGGATATTAGTTTGACCTTTGCAAATAAAAGTTATTTTCTGGTTACCCTTGTTAGTTTCATAAACAAATACAACTAAGTATTTAAATGGATGTTATTTTCTTGAACTTTGGAAAATTATGGATAGTGAAACTTATTTGGGTACTGCTATTATGAGTTTGATTTGCATTGATGGCAGTATGAAGAACTGCTTTATGGTCACATTTTCTTATTCCTTTGCCATTTGGTACATTGTCGATATAAATTAATCTGGTCACTAAAGTAAGGACCTGAGTGCCACCTGCAGGTATTGAGAATCCTGCTGAGACTAGAGGCAGTTGAAGACATATGTCATTGTCATGTTGTTGAATGGGCATGGATATTTGGTTGAATATCTGTACACTTTGTTTTTGTTTCTCAAAATTTAGCAACACCAAATAATATAGAAATATTTTGATTCTTGTCTTTCAGAGTCTTTGGACAAGTGGGAACGTCTCACTGTAGCTGATGCATTGGAACCAGTCCAGTTTGAAGATGGGCAGAAGATTGTGGTGCAGGGAGAACCAGGGGATGAGTTCTTCATTATTTTAGAGGTAAAGAACTCTGCATTTGATTTCCTACCAAGTTGTACGCTATAAAAGGGAAACTGGTTTATACTTTTGAATTCTAAGAATACCAGGTAGTTTTATTTAAAATTTATCTTTTGGGGCTGGAGATGTAGCCCAATGGTAGAGTGCTCCCGTAGCATCTGTGAGACCCTGGGTTCCATCCCCAGCACTGCAAAAAATAAAGTTGTGTATGATTTCATTGTGGTTTGCAAGGCCTAACTAGCCCAGACTGAAGATCATTTAAAAAAATTATTTTTTATTTTGAAATGCAGTTATTTGATTTCTGATATGCCACTGCATTTTAAAAGAGTTTGAGTCAAATTCTGGAATGGCCCAAGACTTGAGTGGCATGTCCAAATCCAGGGTTACCCAAATTGTTCTTTACCATGCAAGCCAAAGAAAAAAACAAAAAAACTCAAAACTTAACCCTTTAGTGTTTCAAACTGATGATTCTGGGTGGTTAAAATGCAACTGTTTGGGCTATTTGACAAAGAAGGATCAATTTATTAAAATTCCTAAAGTTACTGTTTTGTGTCTTCACCATCTGGGAAATGTATAGCTGTTAATCTTGCCTGCCAGGCAGATCCAATAGATTCAGAGGCTCAACTCTGTTGTCATGGTGCAAAAGCAGCCATAGAAATGTAAATGAGTGGATATGGCATTCCAAAAAAATCCTATTTACAAAATGAGCGAGTTTGGGTTTGGCCCTCTGTCTACAGTTTGCTAATCTGCAGTTTGCCAGAGTCTGAACTCTTATTTTAGTTTGATAAGAACCTTGCTCTAAGCAGGGAATAATGGTTAAATAGAAGTCAAAGTTCCTGTGGTGACTCACTTTTTAGTCATCTTTTACCTTATGAATACAGATGAGTTGAAGTAACCCCTAAATCCTTTTCTCCCCTCTGTTTTGCAACATAGGTAAATTGCATTGGGTGTTTAAGATGCCACTCTGGGTTAGATGCATTTGCTTAGCTTTTTGGTGATTGTATTGTAGGGGTCAGCTGCTGTGCTGCAACGTCGGTCAGAAAATGAAGAATTTGTTGAAGTGGGAAGACTGGGGCCTTCTGATTATTTTGGTATGTTGGATTCCTTCACAATAAGTAGTTTAAGTTACCTTTCAGTGAGACATGCAGTCTTTTCATAATTTTGTCTTTTCTTCTTCTGAACTTTTAAAATTGTAGTCTTGACTCTCAGAGAAACGGTGTGAAATTTTGATCTTTACTCAGTTAATAATAGAGTAATTAATTGTCTCATACCTCTTACTGACAATTTTTTTTTTGACATACAGATGCGCATCCTTTTTTAAGTTAATGGAAAACAAAATCTTTGTTTCCTTTCTCAGAAGTGTGCTTTATTAAGGAAGTTCTTTTCTGTAGAAGCTAACCTGCTCTTCCCTTCTTTTCCCTCTCCCAGGTGAGATTGCACTGCTGATGAATCGTCCTCGTGCTGCCACAGTGGTTGCACGTGGCCCCTTGAAGTGTGTGAAGCTGGATCGACCTCGATTTGAACGTGTCCTTGGCCCGTGCTCAGATATCCTCAAACGAAACATCCAGCAGTACAACAGTTTTGTGTCACTGTCTGTCTGAAACCTGCCTCCTGTGCCTCCCTTTTCTCCTTTTCCCGGTTCATGCTTCACTTATGCAGACTGCTTAATTTTCCCTAATTGCAGCGCCAAGTGGCCATTGGCATCGCAGCTTCTTGTCTCTTTATATTAAAAGTTGCTTTTATTGCACCGTTCTGAATTTGGAGCATTAACTGAATGCTCACACACAAATAAATAGAAAGAGTTCTATGGACTTTGCTGTTGCTGCTTCTCTCTGTGCAGTGTTAGTGTTCAAACTGGGCAGTGAGTGCCATGCTTTTTGGTGAGGGCAGATCCCAGCACCAATGAATTACCATAGAGTAATGATGTAACAGTGCAAGATTTTTTTTTGTAAGTGACATAATTTTCCAGTCAAGCATATGTAGACTGTGGCCATATATGTTGTATTTCTTTATTGAATAAATGGTTTCTCATTAAGCTCTAAGGATTAGGAAAAATGGATATAGAGAAACCTTAGTAGAGTAGAACGATATCTGCCTGTAATTAAAACTAGTTTAAGGGTGAAAGAATGCCCATTTTTGCTAATTATCAGATGGATATGGTTGGTTCATACCTGAACCCTTTACCTGAATTTTTGTTTGCCAAGCTAATTTTCCTGGTTTTGTTTGTATCTTGTTAACTGTTTCTTCTCCAACTCTGAAATATTCTTAGGTGTGGCTATCTGTACCAGCCTTTCAATTTTGAAACCAAATCATAGACTACAAGTACTGGGTTGTGATTGAACTACATCTGCCTCAGCTCACAGATTTATTTATCCAACCAGTGCCAAATACTGACATCAGATGCTGAATTGGAAATAAGAATTTGAGGTCTATACTTAGAGCTTTCAGTTTATATATGTTCTTCATTTGACTCCAGTATGATCTCCTGTGTTCAGTAGACTGATTCCAGGAGATTGGATTTGCTGAGAGTAGATACAGGTGGAGTAAATGTCACACGGAAAAATGAAAGTGATGTTAAAGGGAGGAACCAGGTGGACAAATTCAGTGTGGAGAATTATCCCCCACTAAATTCATTGAGGCATGAGGTTTAGGAATAAGTTTTGTACTTCGGTTTAACGTTTCCCCCCTTTTTATGTTGGCTAGAACTTCTGGTGGGGTGGGGTAAAGTAGGGTGGGGTGGGGTGGGGTGGGATGGGATGGGATGGGATGGGATGGGATGGGATGTGTCTGTGTGTGTGTCTAAAAGGCCATCCTGCTGGAAGACCTGCTTTCCTGTCTGTCCTGTATTTCTCTGGCAGCCTTTTATTTTATTTTTTAAAGTCACCTTGTGTTTTGAGTCTTACCTGTAACTCAGTATTTTCCTGCCTTATGTGTTATAATATTCCAATGATACCCAATGGTTTATTTTTATTATGATTTTTTTAAACAAAATTTCACAGTTCCATAATGTAGGCACTTTTATTTTCATTGTGATTTATGTATATCGTAGGGTAATATTTGGGAGTGACTGCAAGCATTTTTCCATCTGTGTGCAACTGGTTCTGATTAATAATCCTTTCTCCTATTCCCAGGTAATTTAAATTGGACATGATAGATTTTTTTGCAGATTTTAGGTTGTTACTAACTTTGGAAGATAAATCTGGGAAATTTTATTTACATGTTAGTGTGGGATAGAAAGCCACCTTGTTAAAATTTTTTAATTTCCAAAATCTATATTAAATGAGGGTTTTCTGCTCTGTACTTTGTTTAGCTATCTTTTTTATACTTAAAAAACTAAAAATAAAATTATGTTATTAGCTTAAAGCTTGATTTTGATCTTTGTTTAAAAGTCAGAAATGTACTTAAATGAATTATGTAGAATGCCATAAAATCAGTTTCTTATATGTACATAATCATGTTCATGTATATTTAGGTATGGATACTGCTTTCTCAATGAGTTTTACTCAAATCATTTGGCTTGCTGTTTACTCCCTTTTGTAGTTTTTGATTAGACATTTGAAGATAAATCTGAATTGAAAAATTTTCACATTTAAAGCTTTATCTTTGTGCAATCTAAGTGTCTGTGAGAAATCACAGTTGGCATAATTTTGTTGTGGTTGATATTCAGGGTTTTAGGAGTCATTACTTCTGAATTTGGTGAGTGGATTTATGAGATCTACTGCTCTAGAAGTATAGATGGCCAAAGGACCGTTTCGTCTTGCCTCCTGGTTACCTGTCTGATGATACTGTGTGTGCTCATACATGCTATTCTTTTTGTTATAGATTGTCATAACAGTAGGTCAAGTAATAAAAGAGATGAAATAATTTAAATTCTTAAATGAATCAGTTTTTCTTCGCTTTCTCCTTTTTTTTCTTCCTTTTCTTTCCTTCCCAAAGTCTCCTTTTCTGGTGGGTGAGAATGAGAAGAGGAAGTGAATTATGGGATCATTATTTTTAAAAAGTAAGATGTTTATTTTCCATGCTTTCCAATTCAGTTTGTCAAAGAATGGATTTGCCTAAATGATAGCAGAGATGTTGCCGAATTACCTGCCAAGTTATGGAAGGAGAAGATCCAAACAGAAATTGAAGATTTCCTGTTTGTTGAGGATAGATTGGTTTTTGGCCTTGGAACTTTCCCATAACTAAGAGCAAAACACCTTTTTTGGATTAGCATGTCATTGGTTTGAATTTAAATATGCAGTTGCTTAGAGATGTTTTATAGAACATGCTTAATACTTATTGCTTGGATTTTTGAGGAGTGAGATGATTAAGTCGTACTTATTAGTATAATGATGCTAATCTCTTCACATCCATTGAAGTTGGAGGTGTGCTAGAAAAACTTTTTTAAGCTAACACACTCAGGAACTCAATCTTTTAATTATTTTTTGTGGTCCTTCTGATTGAACTCGCAGCCTCACCACATATAGACAAGTACTCTACTGCTGAGCTACCTCCTCAGCCCCAGAAGAACATTCTGTAGTATGTGCTACTTTGTAACCTGGGCTCTTTGTGCAAGTTCAGTACTCCCTCCAGCCCACTGGGGTTGAAACTTGCTGCATCACAACAGAGTAGAACTAAAGAAAGTTTGCCTGGGTATTGTTCTTGTTATAGTTTCATTCTCCCTTTTAAACAGTAGCCCATGTTGACTCACTTTTTATTTAACACATTAAGTGTTGATGTTTTAAAATTGAAGTAGCATGATGTCAGATTGTTTTTGTTTTAAATTTTGCTTTATGTCTAACAACTAATAGCTGGGCCAGTTTTTTTTTTTTTTTTTTTTTTTTTTATAACTTTGATTAGAACCTGGAAATGTATTTTTGTATGGGCTGAAACAACATTTAGGGAATGAACAATGGCTAGATAACCACAGAATTTGCCCTTGAAGATATCTGTCGAAATAACTATCAGTAAAGGCTGTATTTATATGAAGTAAAGGGGGAATCAATCTCTCTCACCTCACACTGTGGGGTTTTAGTGTAGAAACCAGCATTGTGATGTACATTGCTGAAATTTGTTTGACATAACTTCAGAACTCTTGGCTTCATGACTCCACATGAAACTAAAATCACTGATTTGTGAATGAAAGTTCTGCCAATTTTGTCTAAGTAGGTCTGTGCTTCTAGAAGTTGCCACTAGATGGAGAACTTTTTTATCATCTTAATCTCAAATGAGTTGTTCCTCATCATTTATGGATTTTGTATTTGCAAATTTGCCTACTTCTAAATATATTTGTAACCCCCCACTGTACCCAGAGTGCTTTTGCAGTCATTTTGAGGACTTGCACAGAGCAGTGAAGAGCTGGAGTCTCCAGTGAATGTTCTCCCACCCTGAGGTGAACAAGGGGACACTCAGCATTTTTGTTTCAGCTGTCACACTGTGAATGTGGTTTTTGTTTGTTTGTTTATTTATTTATTGTCTTCTTATTGCCACTTTGCAGTTTTGTGCTTTTTGTTGATGATTTTCCTATTTGGAAAGGCCCATAGTCTTGCTGGGCTAACCAACCAGGTGCCTAGGTGCAAGAAGGCTGTGCTGTGTCTTAGGTAGAAAGTACGCATATTAGATAAGCTTTGTTCAGGCCTGAGTCGGTTACTGGTGGCCATGAATGCAGCGTTAAGAGATCCGCAGACTAAAATATGGGGTCTTGAACAAGAAAACAAGATTGCTTGTTGATGGGTTGAAAACAAAGTGAACATAAACTCTAGAAACCTATCGTGGTAGAGCAATGAAGAATTTCAGTATTTGCTAATTTATGTCCAAGACAACTTTATAGGACACCAAGAGAATTGACGGGTTTGTGGTCTTCAGACTCAAATTGTTCTGGTTTTTGAGAAGGCTGCAGAGGTGCTCCAGCCCCTGCATCACCAAGTTCTGTACTGTACGGCCATATTTCATTCTTCTGTTTGCTGTCAGAGGTGACAGGGAATGTTTTCATAGAATAGTTTATGGTAACTTGAGCAGCGGTTGAAAATGAACAAGTTGGATGGGCTCACTAGTTTCTAAAAAAACATGACAGCCTTCTAACATTAAGGAATACTAATCAGTACTGTGAGGACATTTTTAATACCATTTGATGAATCATCATAATTTTGTTAAAAAGACAATAGAATGTTAAAGAGTGAATAATAAGGCATATAGGTCCTCATCATGGTCAAATTTAGTTCTGTTACTTTCATTTTGAATAGTAGATCACAATATCATATACTCTTCAAAAACTAGCTTGCTGTCATAGCAGTAGCTGGTTGGATGGAGCTGAAACTCACCTTCCTGAGGTTCTGTGGTTTGGAAATCCCAACCCTTTTGTGCCTTTCTTTGAATGTCTTTACCTGATTATTTTCACGCATTCCTTTGTGGGTGATTTCCTGGTCCCTCCTCAGGGAAAAAAATGACTTGAAGTGGGAGAAACAGCTGATGAAGTGGGAAGTCCTGTGCTACATTCAGCCACCCCATGTGAGGCAGTCTCTGGGATTAAGGTTCCTCTGTTAGGAAGCTATTTTTCTCTTTTCTACAGCAAACATAACATAAATTGGTTGTAACTCGGTTGGGTTTTTGTATTACAGTGGAAAGAACCCATTGGGACAGGTCTAAACCATTGGATCGGGTGGTTTATTCTCTGAGCCTTAGTTCTCTTTCTTGAGGGGTTGGAGGTTATGTGTATGTTTGGGAGGACCGGAAGCCTCTGTGTCTCTGTAATGTGGGTGGACTTGGGGTGAACCATAGTGATCTTTTAGGGAACCACAAGGCTCAGGGGCAATGTACCGGTATTGGGTACCAGGGTAGGTCAGAGGTACCTGTTATCCTTTCTCCTTGGGCTGTCTTTGGATATTGCAATCTTGGATGACATTTCTAGTTCCTGACCTTGTTCTCTACTCCCCTCACCCTTTTATTAACCTTTATCAGTAGAGAAGTGGATAAGATGAAATCATTTATTTTTGCTTGTTGACTAACCATTCTGTAGAATGAATACATTGTTATTTGTGGTTTCAGTTATTAATTCTGGAATAAACACATCTCCAGTTCTAGAGTTTGAGATGTCAACAAGTCAGTAGGGAGAAATGGAAGAGACAGGGAATCCCTACTGTCCTTTAAAGCAGGTGTGGGACAGAAACTCAGTAGTTATTTCTGAGTTAAGACGAGAGGAGAAGGTATCCAGAGGACCTCATCTCTCCAGATAGCCCCCTGCTCCTTTTGGGGTCTCATAGGCCACAATTCTGGGACATCGGAGGAGAATTGTGGTCCGGCAGGCCCTGGTCTTTGTCCTTCCTTTCTCCAGGCCTTTCTCTAGACCCCGTTAGGCCTGACCCATGTGCTGTCCTGACCTTGAAGACCTCCCCTACTTTCCCTCCATTAGAATTCCTCCTGTTGTTACTGCCTGCTGATTTTGACATTGTTTTTTCAGTTGGTATTTAATACTGTCACACTGAAACATCTCTTTTCGTGTGTTTAGAGCAAATTCCTATTTTATTTGCATTTTTTTGTGATAATATTCTGAGAAGTTACCGCTCAGTAGGGACAGTGACTGAAATATAAGTAGAAATTGTGAAGTCTAGTTTGAACCAGTTTGAGACTGAATTATTTGTAGATTTTGAAGCTGTTTGAGATATGCAAGATAATCTGGGCTGGGAATTATCCTTTACTTGTAGATAGAATAAGGACTTAAAGGACAGGTATCCACTTGTTCTTTTATTTGATGTGGTACAGTTAAAACTTTCCTGGGAACAGGACTTACAAACCTTCCACATGTGAGTCATGTTCAGGTTGCCAGTGCACTGGGAAGATAGTCTGTGGCCTTGAGGGAGCTAGAGCTTTCTGGGAAAGAGGAGCCAAGGCAATTCACTGTAGAGGTGATCTTGTAGAGCAAGGTCAGTGGATCCCACCTGCTGTTTCAAAACATGCCCTGCCTCTTCCTGAGCGTGAGACTTGCCCTCCAGCATTAGGAGGGGGAAGTAAGGAAGCAGTGGTCTGTACTGCAGAGTCCACCGCTGGCTCCAGCTGTGCTTTCTGAAAGTTGCCTCTCCAGCCCTTAGCTTGTCAGGTTAGCCTGGCCAGAGTCCAGGACCGATTGCTGTGCTGGGATGTCGGCGATGACACGCTGCTCTCCATGTGCCTCTGTGCACTCCTTCACTGTCTTGAGGACGATTTGGAGTCTGCGGTCCAGGGCCAGGAGGTGGGGTTCTGTGAGGACTGGGGTCAGCTGGTCCTCTAGTAGAGACTCCCGCATCACGTCACTGAGTCTGTAGTTGGCCTGGGCCAGCAGCTGCAGGTGCAAGAGTGTTTTCTTTTTGATCCTGAAAAGGCAGAGTCACAGGAGCCAAATAAGTCAGGGTAAAGGAGATATCTTGCCTGTGCCTGCCCTTTCCCCAGAATAGCTGTCGCAGCTGATGTTCTTAGAGCCTTCACCCCCAGTGCCTTCTCAAGCACGTTTAATGAAAACTGCACAAAAAAGGAATGAAGAAAAGGTGACCGCCTTTGCCCATTTGCCTTTTGGTCAACAGCCTGACCAGCTACTGGAACTCTAATAATGGTGATGGTCCCTACTGATGCTGGACCATACATATCTGCACTGAGGTCGCTAAAGGAATCAAAACTGAAGTGACCCTTTTTTACAGAGATTTAAAAGATTTTTACAGAGATTTAAAACTGATGGGAGAAGCTTCCAGTAAGTGAAATGATGAAGCTGCCTGCCATTTCAAGAGCTAGCCTCCAAGATGTGTCTTGCTAACTGTTTCTCAGATTCTAAAATCAGAGAAATGAAAATGGGTCGGGACCATCTTGGCTTCGGGATTTTGATTTCCTTTTATGTAGGATTCTGACTTGGACTTCTGTGCAGGCAACTTAATTATCTTACTTTTGTCATAAGCAGCTATTGCCTGTCCTGCCCAGGAGGGAAGAAGGAAGCAAAAAGGGAGACATGTTGGAGTTAATCTAAGAAGTTGATTAAGAATATTCGTATTCTGAGTTGCCCACTGGAAACAATCGGGATGGTTTTGTTTGATGTGAACCACGTATTTATAATTAGCTCTGGATGCTGTTGCTGAGCAGGTGGACAGTTTCACAAGCCTGGCTAAGATGCCAGAGAGGCCTGGAAGTAGGTTAGACACCCTCCAGGGAAGAGGTGGCTGGGCGAACCAAACTCTGGACACAGACTGATAAAAGGGGACTCTAATCAGGACTTTGCTTAGATGGTGATGAAACAGTAATAGTTATGAGCTTATCTGACTCCTGGACAAAGCAGAGGTATGATTCTTAATATCAAAGATTATCAGTCCCTGAAAAGTGGGTGATTTAAGTGGGTTAGAGATTACAGTTGGCAACTGGAAGGTTTAAAAGATTACGTCTGAATTCATCTTACGCTGAAGGATGAAAAAAGTGAGATGTTGCTGGAGTAGATGTGGTAATTGTCTAAGAAATGAGGCAATTCACCTCATTTTACCTGCCCACGTCCTAGACCATGAAAACTGATGAAGGCCTTCAGAGCTCAGTGGCAAGCAGGACGAACTGTCCCAATGGCCACCTGCCCTTGGCACCTGCTGCATGGAAACTTACATGCAGCACTGGGAGAGAGGCGAGAGGATGGAGATCTCGTCGTGGGAGTGTCGTCCGAACCTAGGGAAAGACGGGCGTCAGTGGGCGTCAGTGAGCAGCGTCTGCTCATTCCCTTGGGACTTTGTTTCCTCCCTTTTAAATCCGTGGGAGGGGTAAGAAGCCAGGAATCACAGCAGCGCCTCCCCAGCTCCCTCTCCTGGTTGGACCCCTGCAACCCCTCCTTCCTTCATACCCAGCTAGCAGCCTCTGAGGAGAAGCCTCATTCTCTGCCTGCAAGATGGACCCACTAGTAAGAGAAGCACGGAGAGCCTCAGCCTGATTCACTGGAGTGCTCTTAGGCGGGCAGAGAATCAAGGGCAAGTGGGAAACGCAGCCACCTGGAGGTGGGCGTGACTGTGCAGGCCCTCCCTGGGGCCTCTGGTTTCCTTGGAGCAGCTGGAGAGGAAAGAGCTAGAGCTGGCAGGAACACTTACCCTCTGGCATTGTCGAGATGAATAAGGAACCCATCCTCCCCGAATTTGGTGAACATCTCATAATGGTGACGGTCCATGTTTCCTGTAAAAGGGAGAGGCTGGCAGGTCGGGGGACCAGGAGCTTCTGACCCCAGTTCTTTCCAGGAGTAGAGGCCTGTCAGTCGTCCAGTACAGGAGTCTGGATCGGGGCCTCAGCTGGCCTTTCCCATGCTTCCTCCCCTTTCTCTGCCCACTTCCGCCCAGGGGTTCTAGTGTGCCCTGAACTGTGCACTCGTCCCTCTTGCCCATGCTGAATGGCTTTTTCAGCCCAGGCACCCCCAGCTGAGAGTAAACAAACTCCCTGAAGGGAGTGACAGCCAGCCCTCTGTCTCTTTGCTTGCATCTAAGCTCCTGTGCCATGGCCGCCTGTTACTCTGCTGTCCTGCTATGGCTAGGACCTTGCCTTCGGCCCTCCTGCTGCTATACGTCGTGTGCTTTCTCGCCTTCCTACCTGCTGTCCCCTCACTGGGTGCAGGGAACATGTAAGGTCAAGTCTGACACCCGCCCACTCGGGCCTTGTGGCAGGGTCCCCTTCAACTCCAGGTCTTTGAAGAGAGCACCTGTTAACTCATGTCCTCTTGGACCTTTGCCACTTTTGAGGCTGGGAAGCGCAGGGTTATTCAGTCCTCATGAACCAGGATATAGCTCTGTGCAAAGGTCACGGCCACGTCTGCCAGTGCCCTGAGCGTGGGGGCCTACCTATCAAGAAGTCAAAGATGGCCATGTCGATGATGTTGAGGAGCCGGTTGCTGCTGTTGTAGGGGTAGATCTGTCTCACAGCGTCACAGTAAAGGGGGTTGAGCTCCCACCTGGGGGTGAGAAGAAGTCCTGGGGCTGGAAAAGCCAAGATGGCAAGGTGTTGGGCCCTCCCCCACCTTCACCTGCTCCCAAATCCCTGCCTCCCGGCCCTGCCCTGGACTGGGGGCAACATCTCAGGGTGCCGGGCGGAGGCGGTGGACTTGCAGGAGGACCCTGGCCAAGGACATGGGAAGGGAGTCCGTAGATTGCACCTGGTAAAAGGTGCAGAGTCACTCACTCTGCCGGGAGCTAAGCTGATGGCTGGGGTACCACGTGCCAGAGAGGAGACCGGGGCAGGAGGGGAAAGGGAGTGCCTGCTTCCTCAGCATCGCTCTCATCAGTCCTCCAGGGTTCCTGTACTCTTCACAACCCGCCATGGCCACCTCGTCCTGCTTGTCACACTTGTGCCCCTGCCTACCGTGTACCCTCTGCCTCTCAACCTTCACAAAGTCCCTTATGACCCGTCACTTGTGTCCTCCAGAAGTTCTGCCATTGCTTCTCTGACCGCCACACTCAGGGTGGCCTGAAGATGGCCTCAGTGCTGCTACGTGCCAGGGAGACCCTGGGCCCGGGGGTACGCCAGGAGGCTCTGGGCCCCGGGGGTTTCCTCAGGATAACTGGCGTCCTCCGTGGCTCCTCATATGCTTCTCCATTAGAGGAGCACTTTCGTCTGGCTGATTGTCCACCCAAGAAGCCTCCTGAGGGACAGCCTATGTCCCCTGTGTCCCCTAGCACCTAACAGGCTCTTCATCACCTAACAAATGAAGGAAGAGAGAGAACAGACCCAGGCCAGCTGGTCAGGGATCAAGATGAAATGAGGCAGAGGAGAACTGAGGAAGCTTTTGGGGTCCAACAGTGACAACTCTCGAGGACGGGACTGCAGGGCCACAGACAGGGCATTTGCCGCCAGGGGCCAACTCACTCCTCTTTTCCTGCCAGTGTGTAGGAGCGGATCCAGGGGTTGGGCACCGACAGCCGGGGGGCCAGGTTGAGGGACGGCAGGAAGGCAGAGAGGGAGCCCTCCAGCAGGTGCGGGTTGCCACAGACTGCGTACTCGGTCTTGCACATGTACAGACACTTGGCAAAGAAGCACACGTTGCTGGCTGGGGCGGCGGGGAAGGAGAGAGGAGCGTAAGAGGAGGACTTGGAGGTGTGCCATCATCCTGCCCAAGAAATCCCTTAGGATTAGATGGGAAACCCTGAACCCCGGCTTGGGAAAAGGTGGAAGAAGCAAACTGCCCTTTCTGGACAGAGCAGCTACTGAACGGAGCATCATGGGCACCAACTCCCAATGTCTCTGAGCAGAGAAAGTGTGGATCCAGTCTCTCTGCATCCCATCCATATGACTGGGACATTCTTTGTTGCCCTGAATGGATGACCTCTGACTCCAGGGAGGTCAGCGCTGTGGGTTTAGCAACCACACGGGCTTATCAGCAGCTTGCACACCACCTTTCCCCACTCACGGTCCATCTCATGCTAATGCTGAAGCCGACCAGGATGGGAGAGTCTGACGGCAGCATCCGCCCACCCCAGTAATGGCAGTGCGGGTGGCAAGGAGCCATACCCCCGTGAACAGGACAGTGGGCTCCTGCTTTACCACGTACACCACAGGCTCTGGCCAGCACACTACCTGGAGAGACAAAGAAAACACTCTGCAGGATTTCATTCTTGGTGACCTCTAGGATTTCCTTGGTGACATTCACTAGCCTCCCCACTGTTGGCGGCACCCGTCGAAAGTCCAGAATCCTGAAAGAGGGAGTCCAGTTTAGATCTGAGGGATGGTCAGGGAATGGGGAGGAGTCTTTTCCCCAGGCCAGAACATGTTAGAAGTTGTCTGGTGTTCCTGACCATATCCTGCAGTGCAGCAGCTGAGGGTGTCTCTGTGGTCTGTGCTGAGCTGACAGCGACCAGGGTCACTATCGAAGGATGGAGAAGGAACCCTTGTTCCATCAAGCCTCCTGGGCAAACCCTTCTACCATCCAAGCTGTGTTCTGCTCTGGTGCTTCTCGACTTGGGTGTGCGTGCCAATCACTTGGGAATCTCTTTCAAGGGTAGATTCTGATTTTGTGGATCTTGGGTGAAGCTGAGATTTTGCATGTCTAAAAAGCTCCTGGGTGGTGCCCACGATGCAAATCCGCAGCCCACACTCGGAGTAGCAGTGACTGAGCAAATAGGAACCTGAACGTTTAGGAATGTGCTTTATCTTCTACTATGGCCACCTTACGACTCGTTCTCATTTTGGGGTCAGGTAACTAGAGCAAAGGGCAGAGTCAAGCCCAAGATGGCAACATGAGCAGCACGGCAGAGTTAGTTTTCTTTATAAATTGTTTGTTTCATTATGTTAAAGACTATGGGGTGGGGTGGAGTATCGAGTTTAAAGGCACCACACTCAGGTATGGAAAAGACGAACAGCCAGAAGGATCAAATGCCAGAGAGTCCCCGAAGGGTCTTTCCAGTGTTCTCTCCTGGGCAACTGGCCCTTGTAGTGGACATTACCTTCAGGGGTCAGACTTACCTGTCCAGATGGAAAGCTGCGATCTCAGCGTTGTGTCTCTGAAAGTCAATGAAATAGAAGAAGTCTGCAGGCGTCTCCTCATCTCGCTGCTGTCTAGAAGGAAGAAGGGAATCACGCCCTGGACTCAGACTTCAGCTGGGAGCCTGAGGACAGGGCTGAGAGGAAGAGGAGGAGGAACGTGCTTTCGAGCTTTTCATATATACACGCATGATGGAGCCACAACTCAGGAATGGTCAATGGCTTCCTGGGCTAGGAAGAGATGGGCAAGGTAGGAAGTCAGGCTTCTGGAAGACACGGTCCTGCAGGCGCCATCGACATCAAGTTTCCCACTTAAGCTTTGACAACAGTGTCTGATTCTTTAAAAATCCAACAGATGTGAAGAAGAAATACAGACATTCTTCTGAAAGTGTTGAAAGAGGAGAGAGGACCTATTAGCAGAACCAGAGGCAGGGCAGACCCAGATGCCCCAGGATTAAGAAAGGTGGGTGTGACCCAGAGAACTTGGTCATGGAAAGCTCCCTAGACAAGGATAGTATGATTGAGGTTTGAACAGCTAGAAGTTCTGGATCTTGGGGTGGTTGGGAGAAACACATGGGACAGTCCCCTGAGAGAAACTCAGGTGGGTCAGGAGAATGGGCCCAGCCATGGGATTGCGGGAGACAGGTGAAGAGGACATTGAGTGATGTACACATTAAACTCTCTAAGGGATTCCTGAAAAGCGGCAACCTGGCTCAGAGGGCTGGGGCCTGCTGGTGTGCTTGTTCAGGAAATGCCTCCTGATCACCAGGGCATCATGGGGTGACCTCTGGCTGCTAGATCGACTCTGCCTTGATGCTAACAAACATGGAAGAACGGGGATCTTCCAGTAGTTTTATGTCCACCGCGTGAACTGTTCTGAAGGCAGCAAAAACATCAACAATGTAAAGAAATGTGATGTCGCAGACATAGCCCTAGGTAACCAGCCTATGTCCAAAAGGGTTCTGTACACGCTGCCAAAACACACAGGCTAGTCTCAAGAGCTGCAGCCAGAGGCTGCCCCAAAGAGAGGTTCTATTTCAGAAAGTGCCACCACGTCTCCAGGACAGCTCCACGCCTGGCCTGACCCTTCTCATGAGCATCACCACATTCTGCACCAGATGACGGTCCCTGGCCCTGGTCTCCCATTACTTCCTAATTCCATCCATAAGAACATGTGGTCTCTGATTTGGGATGTTCTAAAACATCATTGCTTCCTTGTATGGCCTGAGTTAGAAATGATTTAAAATTTGAAAAACCACTTTTACTTGATGTGAATGCTTCCCTCATTTTGAGAAGCCTGAGTATACTTCTTATTGTGCAATATATTGAACATATGCATTTTTAAAAAATCACCTTTATATTTAGAATGCATATTATCCAAAGAAAAATTCCTGCTATCCCTCTTTAATAAGGGAAAAATGCTTTTTGGTTTAAATTACTTATGGGAAAATGCATGGTTTTTAAAAAATGCATTTAAAAATGATACAGTATTTAAATTTTTTTTTTTTTTTTTTTTTTTTTTTTTTTTTGTTTTCAGTGCTGGGGATTGAACCCAGGGCCTTGTGCTTGCAGGGCAAGCAAGCACTCTACCAACTGAGCTATATCCCTAGCCCACAGTATTTAATTTTGGAGTACATTTTATAAAATTGTAGATGAATGTTTGTTTATGGCATAAGAATAGGTAAAACTGCTCCTATCACTGAATAGTGAAAATTTTCGTATTAATTTCAGGGAGTTCAGGAAGCTGGTTAATTTGAACAATTTCTGTGTTTGTTTCTCATGGGCAGAAAAGGGGTTGTAGGTTCTTCCTTATGTTCCTTCATTTTCCTACCGATGTAACACTGTAGTTCAAATAGTTTTTCTCCCCTGAATATGAAAATTGAATGTGGAATTTTTCCACTTCACATTAGGTTTCTCATTTTTAAAACCTAGAGACATCCTAACGCACCATACAGAGCTTTTCCTCCAAGAATGCGACTTATGGATCTGGGATCTGTGAATTGGCAGATGTCTGTGCTTCCCATCAGCGCCTTGCGTTTCCGCATCAGTGTGCCCTGAGTTGCTTCTCTCTAACCTGTGCTCTTTCATGAGAACACCGTAAATGTGCATGAGTAACTGAGACAATGATTCAAAACTATCAGCCAGCACTTCACTCGTGGCCTAGGCAACATGAGAATCCATTTCCTAAAAATAAAATGAAAGGGAATGAATTTATTAATGTCAGTACTGTATATGCCTGAATATAAGAGCCTTCTGGAAACTGTCCCTTGGGAAAGGACACTTTCCATATTCAAGTTTCCATCTGGTAGTTTCTCAAGTGATGGGGCCCCTCTCAATGACTTAATTTTGTTTGAGCTGATGATGTCACTCCGAGCTGGTTTTGCAGCCTGACAACTGGTTAAAAAGGTCGTTGGGGGTCATGGGGGAGGAGAGGGGAAAAGACTTAACTACAGGGTTAACACGGACCTAAACTTGGCTTTGTGATGATGTTGACCAACACCAAGAATTCTTGGCAAGTGGAACATGAGAGTTGCGGGCAGGGGGAGCAATATTTCTAAATGTATTTATATATTTTTTTTTAACATTTAAAAAAATTTTGTAGTTGTAGATGGACATAATGCTTTCATTTTATTTGTTTTATTTATTTCTATGCAGCTAAGGATCCAACCCAGTACCTCACACATGCTAGGCAAGGGCTCTGGCACCAAGCTACAACCCCAGCCCTATATATTGTTTTCTATGATAGATTTTTTTAAATCAAAAAATATAAGCAGATATTCAATTGGTTCATATACATCTCTGAAAAGTTATATATGTAAATTGACCAGACAACTAGGTTTTTGCATTTCCACATAGGAAAAATGGGGGAATCTCCTTATAAGCAGGCCTCTCAAGGTTGCCGGGGCCTTAGGGTCATGGGTAAGCCCCAGAGCCAGTCCAGCCTGGGACTTTGGGCATCAGAGTTGTTGAAGGCTCCCGAGGGCAGCTGATCTACTCTAAGTCCCTTCCTGAGGGGGCGCCTTGGTCCCTCAGGTCAGGAACGAAGACCCGTTACCTGGTACACATTTCACTAGGCCCTGCCTCTAGAACAAGCGACTAGACTGCCCATGAGGACTGTCCTTACCTGGCTGAAGGTATGGAACCCTGGTCAGTCTATGTGGATTCCACTGGAATACAGTGCATTTTGGAAAACATGTGACTTGGGTAATGAGAGTCCCTCTTGGGGCCATTCTCTCTTAAATGTTGCATCTCCAGGGGGAGCAATTCACTAGGCTAAGGCATTAGAGTCCCACTTTAGGAGACCCCAGCCTGCAGCATCGTGGCGGCCAGAAACCCATTCACACACCAAATTATGCCTGAAGACTAGATGTGGATTATTTCACCAATATATATGAAATTCAGAGGCATGTACATTTTCTGGTTTTTTTTTTAAGTTGGTGGTAAGTATTGAAGCCAGGGGCACTGCACCCCTGAGCTACATTCCCAGCCCTTTTATTTTTATATTTTGAGATTTAAAAGAATAAGTTGTCCAGGTTGGCCTGAAACTTGTAATATTCCTGTCTCAGCCTCCTGAGTTACTGGGATTATAGGTGAGCACCACCGGGCCTGGCTGTAAGTTACTGTTTTAGGAACAAAATATAAATGAAAGTAGTTGGGTATGGTGGTGCTCACCTATAATCCCAATGATTCTGGAGGCTGAGATAGGAGGATGGCAAGTTCAAGGCCAACTGGGACAACTTAGTGAGACTCTCCAGTCTCCAAATAAAAAAATATAAAGGACTGGGGAATTAGTTCAGGAGTAGAAATGCCCTTGGATTCAATCTCCAATATGAAAATTAAATAAAATCATATATATGATATATATATATATTATCATATACATATATATATGAATGTGTAACTGACTTTATAGTAGCCTTCCTAGATTGTCTAATTTTTCATTCAAAACAAGCATTGTAGGGTCGGGGATGTAACTCCACAGTAGAGCTCTTGCAGAGCCTGTAAGAGGCCCCGGGGTTCATCACACCCACTGCAAAAAAAAAAAAAAAACAAAAAGTGAGTATTGTCATGTAGAGATCTGCAAACTTTTTGACATCCCAAAGAGGGTGCTAGCACTGGAGGAAAGCAGGGACCCATTACAGCAGGAGAGAGTGAACCCAGCAGTTCTGCTGCCTGGGTCCACCATTGCCGCTGGGGATGAGCCGGCCTCTTGTGGCCTCAGAGTCTTCACCTTACCATGGACATCATAACGGCTCATGAGGAGGTTGACGATCCACAGACACAGTTTGTGTGGAGTATGTGGCGCAGATGCTAGCAAGGACTGTGAAGACTAGCTCTTACTGTTGTAGTTGCTATTATTCTCACAAAAAAGAATTACACGCTTTGGGTAGGATGTCCAAAACACAGTCTCCCAATCACTGGTACAAAGATATTAGGTCTCTTTTTATCTTTTTGGCAGTACTGGAGATTGAACCCGAGGGTGCTCTACCACTGAACTACATCCTCGTCCCTTTTTATTTTTTTTTAAATTTTGAGACTGGGTCTCGCCAAGTTGCTGAGGCTGGCCTTGAACTTGCGATCCTCCTGCCTCAGCTTCTGAAGTCACTGGGATTAAGGGTGGGCCACACCATGCCTAGCGTTAGAATACTTTTACTACTTTTTAGTCCAAGCACCCCACCCACCCACCCAGCTGTTGCACAGGGTGCAGCGGTGGGAAAGACTCCACTTACCTCATGGGTTTGAACATGGCCTTGCCGAAGTCGGAGAACCTCAGCACCAGCTTCAGGTGGACGCCGCTGGGCTTCACAACTGTGAAGGGTGGAAGGGCAAGTGAAGGACGCTTCCTGGGCCTGAGGTCAGGGCTTGGGCTGTTCCACTCCACAGGCCCAGCCAATTTCTTCTCTTTTATTTAATGAGACCTTAAGGACCGGTATTTGCTTTCCAGGCCTGCAGGGTAAACTCAGTGGAGCATGGATCAGGGTTCCCCAGAAAGATACAAGTGAAAACCCCAAAAAAAGGTTTTCCTAAGAGGAACCGATCCTTTCCTTTGTTTCAACTGCACCCTTGTGGATTCTGACCATGCCATCTGTTACATTATCTTAGACTCAGTTTATCTGCATCCCTTTCTATTTAAGACTCTCTGCTGGGCGGGGCTGGGGTTCGGCAAATCCAGGTGCCTCCGGTTCAGGGGCACCTGCTTCCTTGAGTTGTAGCCTGCCTCACCTCACCTGCCCCCTTCTGGCCCAGCCCTGCTGCCTGCCCCTGAGGGTTGGGACAGCGACTCCCTCCCTCAGTTGGTGTTCTATACAATGGCAAAGGGCAGATGCTTAAAGAAAAGGGAAGCCTGGGGCTCTATAAACACCTAACCTTTGACACATGGTGTCACGTGGAGAAATGTCTGATGCGAGCTCATCAAGTTGAGGTAAGTGGATGAGGTCACTTATGGCCAGAGGTGGCTGGCCCAAGGTTCAGTGACCAGGCAGAGGGAGAGTCTGCTGCCCTCCTAGCTTTTCCATCCCGTCAATCATTTACCCCAGTGGTCCCAACCGGGGCTGCGTTAGAATCACCTGGAGCATTTAAAAAACAAAATGCCTGGGCCTCACCCTCTGTAGCTGAACCCAAACCTTGGGAGGTGGAGACTGAGCAACAGCACTTTTTAAAATTTCCCCAGTGAGTCTAATGTGTTCCCAGCACCATGAACCACTGTCCCACACGATGCCCTCTTAGATTTGAAAACGCCCTCAAATCTTTTTGAGGATTTTGTTAGAATTCGCATTCTGATTCAGGAAATCAGAATGGAAGCGGAGATCCTGTTTTTCTTACAAGTTCCCCAGTGATGCCAGTGAAGCCTGTCCCTGGCCCGCATCCGGGTCAGTCAGAGCCTACAGCAGGGTTCTTCTCCAATGCCTTTCTTTCTGTGGGTGAGCGGGGAGAAATGCTGACCTCTGAGGATTAGGCAGGGACACCCGCATTGGAATGGACGCTGGGGTTCTTGCAGCTGTGACAGGGAGGGGGCTGGGTGGAAGCAGGGACAGGAACTTACTCTGGGTGCAGTCACACGCCCCCAGCAAAGCCTTCTCGTCCTGGCTGTAATCTGCAAAGAAGGGCAGTGAGAACTTGCAGCCATGTTCCTGGACCCTCAGTGCAGCAGCGGCCGGTTCAGAAGGGATCTCCCAGAGCCCAGGGGGCTGCGGTTTCCCCAGGCTCCGTCGTCTCTAGTGCGTCATCCCTCCACAGCCGGCCGGCAGACCCAGTCTGAGTTTGTCTCTGCTAATAATCTGCTGTGTCACATAGCCTGTCACAGTGCTTGAGGGCACAGACGTGGGGTGAGAAGACCCGTGTTTGACTCCTAGCTCCAGCACTGAATCCCCCGGTCAGGTGTCTTAACCTCTCTGAGCCTCAGTTTTCCCACCTGTAAAGTGGAAATGATAACGTCCGTGCCATCAGCTCACAGCAGAGGAGAGAATGCCTTGCCTGGTTCAAAAGGAACGCTCGATAAACAGCAGCATCGCCCTTCCTTATGAAGCGACCAGAACACAGTCTTACACCTCCGTTATGGGGTGGTGATGAGGTCACGGTCATAAGATATCCTTCAAAAGGAAAGTGTTGTTCTACCTATTAACTTGTCTATCGTGTGACAGTGGCCACCCTGTAATATCCCACCCCGGGTCCCTGCCCGAGAGGGCTTAATCCAGCCCCTCTGGGAGAAGGTCAGTGGCTCCTGCCCCCCCAAGGCCCTCACCGGCACTGATGGTGGGAAAGTGCCTCATGTCGTTCAGGAGCTTGCTGACCAAAGGGCTGGATCTGGGGTACAGCCCGTGGCGGTTGATCCCCAGGTGGAACTGGACCCAGCTGGCCTCCAGTCGGAGCTGCAGCGGGGGGTCCAGGGAGGTGAGGTTCATCTGCTCCTTGTACATCTTGTGTCGTCTGAAAGAGCCACAGGAGCATTTTTGGTTATGTTCTCAAAGTGGAGGGAGAAGAACCCGGGACCTCACTGGAACGCTTCTCTGGACGCTCCGTCCCCATTCAATCAACAAGTGTGTGCAGCACCTACGGCCAGGCTTCCCGCTGTGCTCAGGATGCCCTGGGGAGCAAAGAGCCCCCACCCTCGCTCCTCGTCCTCAGAGAGCCTGCAGTCCAGTTGGTGAAACAGACGGTGCACAAGGTCACTGACTTAGACCCCACCACAGGTTCTGTGAAGGAAAAAGGCAGATTGTTAAGGCAGAGGAATGAGGGGCCTCACATGACCTGGGATCTCAAGGGACACACCCCTGCGCCCTTTCCGGTGAAAAAGTCTGTACCTTCCATCTCCGGATACTTTGTGTCCTAGGAAGTCGGGAGGGAGGGGAGAAGGTAATTGGTGAGCATAAAAGGAAAGAGAGGGAAGGACCCTCTTCCAGGCGGGGCTGGAAGCTGCGTTGGATAAATCAATAGGGCATTAAGGAAAAGAAGAATTAATTAGCCATTTATTGATCGTCCTTCTTGGTAGCCTTTGTTTTGCAAGGATAAAAAGAAAAAAGTAAACAACAGGGTGCTTCCATTTAGAGACATACTGTATGTCTGTGAAATAGCTGGAGCAAAACAGAAGGCATCGCCTCCAAGTGCCAACACTCGGGGGTCAGGCTGCAGCACAGGAATTCTGGGGGCACAGGAACCTGGACTCTCCCGGGCCATAGCAGGACGCATTTTAATTCTGAACTTCCAGCTTGCTTAGCCTGTGAACAAGCTTTGAGCAGCTAGTGATTTCTGTTATTTTAGAAATGGCGAGGGTATTTCTCAAAAAGAAATATGGAATTTGACTTCATTTTTTTTTTTTTTTTTGGTACGGGGGTTTGAATTCAGGTGCTTGACCTCTGAACCACATCCCCAGCCCTTTTTAATTTTTTTGAGACAGGATCTTGCTAAGTTGCTTTGGAACTCCCTAAATTGCTGAGGCTGACTTTGAACTCGCAATCTTCCTGCCTCAGCCTCCCGAGCCACCGGGATTACAGGCATGCTCTGCCATGCCTGACTGAGTGGGCTTCCTTTGATGAGGAGGAGTGCCTAGTCCCTTTCTTGGCCTAGGTAGTAGAGCACTTCTTTAGCCAGGGAGGGTGAGGAGCAGAGTGATGCAGGTAGAGGTGCCAAGAGCTGCCTGTGAGACACCTATCTATGCTTTCTCTACGTGCACAGGTAACTCCTCAGTTCAAAGGGAGGTTGCAGAGACAAAGAAGGAGTCCCTCATTATCTTTTATACATAAGAGGCAATTGCAAATTCTGTTTCCATTAGACCTTTGAGCTGCCAGGGACAAGTCACCCTGGTCATTGGAAACCTAGTTACCTGCCACCTCTTGCCCCTACTCTTTGGGTTTGTGTACCACGTCACTTACTGGATTATTGCACACCTTCTGGATTCAGTCTTCATGGAGGGAAATGATACACAATGGGGTTTGGCTTCCATCTTCCAGTTTCTATCTGACTTCTCACCAGCACCCTGTGACCCAGGAACCCACCTTTCAATTAGCCAGACTTGGTTTCATAGGGTGTCACTGTTCAGAGACTGGATCTCCAGCTTGTTGGTGTCAGCTGCGGGTTTCCTGAGTCTTTGGTGATGAGGTTTTTGCACCTGCACCCCTTTGGCTCTCCATGACCACCTTTGTGTTTTGTTCTGTGTGGTGCTGGGGAAGGAACCAGGTCCTCTAGCAAGCTAGGCATGTGCTCTACCACTGAGCCACACCCCCACCTCCCCACCTTCGTTTTTGATTTTTCAAACTCACAGTCTATTTGACCTTCTGCAAGTTGCCTTCCCACCCAGGGCTACGCCAGACTCCCTGCTTCACACCCTGGAAGCTTTACCATCTTATCAAGACCAGGTTCTTCCACTGAATTTCTAACCACGAGTCTGTTTCATTATCCTTGTTCCTCCTGTTTTATTCTCATTGGTATCTAGGACCCTCTGCTGTCTATCCTTGGACCTAATTTGATGGCACCATCACAAATCGGTCACCTATCCCCTGCCTGTGTTTTTTCCTTCTATTTATCATTGGTTTTTATCTCTTCTTTCCAGGTCTTACCCCAGTGGTCATTCCTAGAGAGAACACTCCTTTGGCCCTGGACCTGGGTGTTTGAATAATCCGAGACTTCCTGGGACAACCATTTCTTCCTTTCTTTCAGCCTTTTGCTTAATTACTCAAACTTGATTCTGAAAACAGGCCATGGGAAGGAAGACTTGGTGGAGCTAAATTTCAAACTGTGGCTTTTGACGTCATGATTGAGGGCGAACACAAATGCCCCAGGTAGAGGAGATAGAGGCAGAGAATTTGGACTTCCAGAAGCAATTGAAAAGAAAATCATGAGGCCATCCTTGAGCAATGACCTCAGTGCTGGAAAGAACGTAAGAGACTATGGACCCAGCTTCCCTTCCTTCTGAGGAGTTGGCTCTTGTCCTGGACTGGCTCCTATGAAGGGACATGCCATATCCAGGCTGGTTCTTTGATTTTACCCTCCAGAGTTAGGATTCCCTTCTTATATTACACCATTTATGATATTCAAAGATAGTTCCCATATGGCTTTGGCATCTTTCCCTCTTTTTTTTTTTTTTTTTTTTTTTTTTTTTTGCGGTGCTGGGGTTCGAATCCAGGGCCTTGTGCTTGTAAGGCAAGCACTCTACCGACTGAGCTATCTCCCTGGCCTGGCATCTTTCCTCTTAAGGCTAAGTTTCTGATTCCCTTCACAGACCTGGGGGTTGAGTCTTAGTTTATTCGTGATCTTAGTTATTGCAAGGGACTGAGTGTTCATGTCCTTCTCAAATTCATGGGTCAAAACCCCCTCCCCATTCTGCTAGCGTCAGGGTGGGGAGTCTTTGGGAGGTGATCAGGTCTTGAAGGATGGGACCTCCTGAATCAGATTAGTGACATTATTAAAGAGTCCAGAGAGATCACTTGTATCTTCGGCCATGTAACGTTCTAAAAGGAAGTCGGCTTGGAAAAGAGACCTCATCAGACACCAGATCATGGAACCGCCACAAGGAATTTTGTAATACAAAGCTGCTCCCTTGCCCTGTACGCTGCATCACAACCTAGCTTGTCAGTCTGAAAGCTGCTCTCCCTGCCCTTTCCGCTGCAGCCATTTCCCCGCCTCCCAGCTACTGTCAGTCTGTGAACATCCTAGCTAGCTATTGGTTCATCAGTCAGCCTGTAAGTATCCTTCTCCGTTATTGGTTCCCTGTTAGCCCGGGAAGTTCAACTGCTTAAGGATAGCTCCGCTGCCATCTTTTCTCCTGCTTTCTCTCTCCTCCTCGCTTTTCCAGTCTTTCTAGCAGGTGCCCTTTCTCTTTTCCTCTCATTTTCTCTCTTACCCTGCAGGGAGACACTCTGTTTGCTTACTAAACCCTCTTATGTCAATTCCCGTGTCCAGCGTGGTTTTCGTGGGTTTCTTACAAATTTGGCTTCAGTCTTTCAGCTTCAGTCAGATATCTCAGCAGCCCTCTCTGACCCATGGATCAACCTGATCTTGGAAATTTCAGTCTTCAGGACTGAGACAAATGTTTAGAAGTCACTCAGACCATCGTATTGTGTTATAGCAGCTTGTGAGGACTGAGTTATATTTATTCACTGCCCTCCAATTTCTGACATCCAGAACAAAATGCAATACCTGGGCCGTGGATCGCCCGGGGCAGAGAATAGGGTGATCACTGCTCGGGTTATAGATGCTTTCTTTCTACTAATGTAATGGAAGATTGAATAATTTGGGGGAAATTGCATCTCATATTCCTAAAAAACTGTGAATTCTAAAATTGGCTTCCAAGGCTCCATGACCTCATCCCCGGAACCTCTGGCTGTGAGGAGCTCTCACGCCCATGATTGCGCTGTGTTCCCAGCACAGTGGAATGTGGGGAGATTATCCAGCTGGGCCTGAACTAACCACTGAACCCTTAAAAGCAGAGGTCTTCTCTGGCTGGTAGCAGAAGGAGAAGGCAGAGAAATGACGGAACATTAGAAAGATCTGACACACTGTTGTTGGCCTTGAAGATGGTGAGCCAAGAGCAAGGACCAAGGAGCGGCCAGAGGAGCTGAGACTGCTCCGTGGCTGATGGCCAGCAAGAAAACATGGTACCAGTCCAGCAACTGCAAGGAGCTGAAGTCTACCAACAGGGCTGAGCCCGAGGGAGGACCCCCGAGCTCCAAATGAGAATACAGCCAACCAAGACCTTAATTTTGGTCTTCTGAGACCCTAGCAGAGAACGTGTTCTGCTGTCCTGCACTTCCGACCTAAAGAATAAATGGGGTATTTCTTTAAATCTCCAAGTTTGTGGCAATCTGCACATAGTACTATACATATTTTGTTCACGAAGAGGCTGAAAAACCAAACACTTTTATTTTAAGCGTGTTCTTATTTAATACCCAAAGTTACATATATATATATTAAGATGACACACATATATATATCTTATATATATATATATATATTTAATTAAGATATATTAATTAAACACCCTTAACTACTGAGCCACAATCTCCAGCCCTTTTGGTTTTGTATTTTGAGACAGGGTCTTACTAAGTTGCTGAGGCTGGCCTGGAATTACGATCCTCCTGCCTCAGCCTCCCAAGCCACTGGGATTACAGGCATGCACCACCCTGCCTGGCTTCTACTTAATATTTTTCTTTTATGCAGAAAACTATTTCTATAATTAAGTTTTAGAGTGTTATTTGGTCACGAAAGGGATTCATCAATTTCTGGATAGAATTTATATTTCTGTGTTCTCCAGGGCCATTTAGCAAGAGAGAGAGGTAGATTGCAGAGTCATCATGGAGAGAAGATCACAGATTTAAATGCCTCCCAGAGCCAGGCAGGGAGCATAAATGGTGAAGAATACAGGCTGAAGGCAACAGGGAGGGGTGGGGAGTGGGTCCTACTGGAGAGCACTCCCTCCCCCTGAAGGGGCACAGCCTCCACCAAGCTTAGGCTCCCAGCAATCAGGCCCTGACTTCATTCATCCATTCATCAAGCACTTGTTGCCAGCTGGACGCTGATCTGTATTTTAGAGCTAGAGCTGTGTACAAAGCAAGGGCTTTTTCTCACGAAGCATTTTCCTGAGTTTTCAACAGGAGCTGGAACCCCAGATTTTGATCAGAATTTGAAACTTCCTTTAAAAAACAATGTGGACTCAAATTTAAAAATATCCTACCTGGGCAAACCAGCCACAGAAGCCCACAGCCAGCGTGTGTTATCTGCCCCTTTCTGTTGCAGCAATTGCAAAGCAAGCCTTGTCAACATAATCAAATATTATGACCCCCTCCCCCACAGGTGACTCTGGGGTCATATATAAACAAGGGGACAGGGCAAGCAAAGGAGCCATCTGCTATTTTAAGATTTTGGTCTCCAAAAGCAGTAGAAGGAAAGATGGCTGAGCCTTCTCTCCCTCAAGGAGGACTGGCACTTACCCAGCCCCTGAAGGTCAACGGCAGGCCCGTGAGTCCAGCTGCCCCCTCCCCACCCAGGCAAAGAAGCAGCTTTTACTGTTCATCTAATTATTTAAAATGACCAATTTTAAACGTCTGCAGAGAGAGAGAGAATTTTATGAAAAAAATCAAGGAAAAGGGTGAATTCCTGACCAGGTCTGCAGACCACCAGCCAACTTTTCTTGACTTTATTAGCATTTATTTTTATTTTTAACAAATAGTCTGGCCAAGCTCTGCTTCCCAGGGCTACTTGGAAGCTGAGGTTATGTGACTACAAAACTCTCTTGGGAATTTGCCGTAAAGAGTGGAGAGTCCTTAGCCAAGTTAGTCACCCTGAACTGGAGCAGCACAGAACTCGGGAGGGAAGGAGAAGAAAAACAATTATGCTGGCTGAGCCGGGTTTGGGGAGAGGCCTGGGGAGGAGGTGGGTTTTTCTTAAGTGGAGCTGATACCTAATGGATTCTAGTTATAACCACCAGCTGCGGACACAGCATCCAAATTAAAAAAAAAAAAAATACAAGTGGCACATTGAGTATAAATTCTGGACTGGTTTGTACTGCTTCTTAAAACATTCACATTTATTGTTGGGTGGGGACACATGACTCTCTGGTTTGCTATTCTGCCCTTGCCAGAGTCAGGGTCACCTCTCTTTGGGGGTCAGGGCATGGAGAGGGAAGAATGGGTTTCACTGTGTCCATTTCTTTTTTTAATGGTCAAGGCAGAGCTATCTAGAGTAATTGATTTCTTGCAGAAGCTTTTCTTGAATGCTCTGCTTCTGGGTGGGCAACCAACGAGGAGGTGCTGGACAGGTAACTTAAAATCAAAAAGGGTTGGGGATGTAGCTCATTGGTAAAGTGCCCCTGGGTTCAATCCCCAGTCCAAAACAAAACAAAAAAACCCCCAAAGAAATTGCCGTGGTCAGAGTATTTACACCACGGTAACTGCAAATGTTACAAATCAGAGCTTTTGGTTTTTTCCTTGGGAAAACTGGTTTCCAGCTCTGTCTGGTCTCTGATATAGCTGTATACATATGGGGAATAAAAATGGCGGACGTATAGAGAAATTATCTGCTTTTTTTTTTTTTTTTAAACCTGCTTGTTATGCTAAGGAAAATAAGAAATAGGATCCTAGAACAGCAATCAATATGAAAACAATAAATAGCACTATATTTTAAATGGATATATAAAAATCCATTTATACAAGATAAATGTCTATGTAGTTAGGCACAATATCAGTCCAGATAATCCTGGTCTTTAAGCTAACCTTACCTTTAAAGGAAAAGAAAAAGTAGATGCTATAAAAATCAAAGCACAAAGTTTTGATAGTTGATGCATCAATAAAAATGAACCCGTAGCTATTAGTCATGTGACCTTAAGGGGGGACATCAAAATCCCTCTGCTCTTACTGTTCGGAGTTTTCCTTGGAACTTGTTCCCTACAAGGAGCAGAAGCTCTTTTAGAAAAGAGAGGATTTAAAAATATTTGACTTGTTTGTTTTTGAATGAAAATAGAATTACATGATTCAAAATTTTAAATCTTAGAAATTTTTCCATCTCTGTTCCCATGAGTCCACTTCTCTCCAGAGGCCACTGATGTTGTAGGTTTTTTTTTTTCATTGTTTTTTCCCAGTTTTATTTTATGTGTATGATAATATAAAATCCACACTCTCCTGAAGCTTGCTTTATCCTTTTGTTAGTAGGTTTGGCAATTTTACAATTCAGTATACAGCATGCTCTTTATTCTTTTTAAAGGCAGCATAACATGCTGGTATATGTAAATCACATAATTAATCTGCTGTGGTCTGGATGTTTGTCCCCACAAAATTGACGCACTGAAACCAAATCCCCAAGGTGATAGCATGAGGACATTGGGCCTTTGGGAAATGGTTAGGTCATGGGAGTATAGCCCTCATGGTTGGGATGAGCACTGTTATAAAAGAGATAACATGACTTCATGCCCGAAGTCTCAGCTACAGGGAGGCAGAGGCAGGAGGATTAAAATTTGAGGCCAATCTGGGCAACTAAGTAAGACTATCTCAAAAATAAAATGAAATCAAAGGGCTGGGGATGTAGCCCAGGGGTGGAATGCTTGCCTAGTATATGTGAGGCATTGGGTTCAATCCTTGGTACCAGAATGAAAGGAAGAAAGAGAGAAAAGGCTTTTGTTATGACAAGCCACGGCGTGACCTTTAGCCTATATGCATGATATTTCCTGAATGTGAGTGTGAGGGTGTATGTGCATGATAAACTCCTAGAAGTGTAATTGATGGGTTCATTCTTTTTTTGTTTTATTAGTGCATTATAGTTTTACATAACACCTGGGCTTACTTTGACAAAATCATACATGCACAGATTTATTTTTCTCCATTTCTGTCCCTGGTGTCCCCTCTCCTTTCCCTCCCTTCCTTCCTGCCTCTATTCTCCTTCCTCTACTCGTCTTCCTTCCACTCATTTATTTATTTTGATTGGTGCTTTAGAGGTCTACATAAGGGTGGAATTCACTGTGGTATATTTATACATGCACACAGCATAATAAAAGGTAAGTAGGTTCTTAATCGTTACAGATATTGCCAAACTGCCCTCCACCAAGGCCAACGCTGACCCCGGGGGCTGGGCATGGCATGAGACCATTCCCATGAAACCTACTGTTCTTTTTGATCTTCCTCAATCTAGTAGGAGAAAAGTGGTATCTCAGTGTGCTTTCCATTTGCCTCTGTTTCCCTGGGAGTGAGGCTGCAGGTCTTTTCATACGCTCATGAGTCCTTCGTTTTTCTTTTGACCATGTTTGTGCTGAGTTGTTCATCTTCTTTTCTATTGATTTTCTACAATTATAAAAATTACTCTTTCTCTATGAATGGCAAATAATTTTTCTGTTGGTTGCTTATCTTTTCATTTTACTTACAGAGTTTCCCCACCCCCACTGGGTTTCTCAGCTATAAAGAGACTGTAACAGAGGAGCTACTCGTGGCCACAAACCCTGCCTCCTCCTGCTGCCATTAAGGACAAGAATTAAAAGGTGAGGGACGAGAACAAGAGGGCAGGGGTTGCTGGGTGCGGTGGCGCATGCCTGTAATCCCAGCCACTTGGGAGGCTGAGGCAGGAGGATCGCCAGTTCAAAGCCAGCCTCAGTCATTTAGCAAGGCCCTAACAACTCAGTGAGACCCTGTCTCTAAATAAAATACAAAAAGGGCTGGGGATGTGGCTCAGTGGTTAAGCACCCCTGGATTTAATCTCCAGTAGCCCCTCAGCCCCCCAAAAAAGAGAGAGGGAGCAGGGTGGCCTTATTGGCACCCTGTGGGCTCCTGGAGGCGGCCCTCATGTGTGGCCTTCCTGGCTACCTGAACAGAGCATCCTTCCTCTGGTGGCCTGGAGGGATGCAAATCCTACTCCCGACGTGTCCCACACTTGTGCTGGCGTTTGGGAGACGGCGTCAGCTCTCCTTCCAGAGGCCCCTTCCATCCAGCCTGGGGAGGGCCAGGGACCCACAGTTCTAAGTAATTCTCTGAAATTTATTCCCCAGGTCCAAAACTAATAGAGATTTCTTTTTTCTTCCTTCCACAAAACCAGTTCCCTAATCTCATCTCGTGTGAAAGCAGACGTGACAGCTGCCTGGCTCCACAGCCACATCGTCGGCCGGTGCCGCATTAAACCCGAGTTTCGGGGGTCTCCAGACTGCCTGGGTCTCCAGACCCTCAGTCTCCCGCCATCTTTTTCGTGGGAAGCTTCTGAGACTCCGGTCCATTTCCCTCCCAGTCTTGACTTCCAGAACTCCTTCCAGGGCCATCTCGAGCACCCCGGTCTCCAGCGGGAACCTTTCTCCGACTCTCCCAAATGAAAAACAAACAGCACAAAAGCAGAACACGAGGTCTATTTTTGATGACAGTGACCGGGTCTGACCTCTGATGGGATGAGGTGAATGCGTCTTCGGTGGGCAGCGACTAGAACAAGAGCTCATTAGGAGTGCAGTGACAGGAAGGGACGCGGGGTGTGTGTCACCCAGGCCTGGCTCTGCCTCTGCCGGGCGGCGGGACCTTGAGGACTGGCTGTCTCTGTACACACAGTGTCTCCTGTGGTCCCGCAACCTCTGCTCCAGAGGTAGGTTCTTCCCCACGATTTGCAAATGAGAAGACTGAGAACAAGGTTTAGTGTTGCGAAGGGGTTTCAGGCCTCGGAGCTTCAGTTTCCTTACTCTGGAAAATGGGGATTCTGGTAGCTACCTCCATGTGTTGCCCTAAGAATTAAGTGCGGTTAATACCCAACTAAACGGGAGCCATCCAAGAATGGTTGCTATTTAATTATTATTTTTATCATTTATAAAGACTAGAAACCAGGTTTTCAAAAACACGGTTCTATGGGGTAAATAGAAACAACCATGCTGCAAGCCAGAAAAAAAATCCCTTGGTATATCCCATAAGCGAGGGAACAACCTCTATGTCACCAGGTTGCACTAAAGCACCGCCATTTGCATGTCCCGGCACATTGGCGAGGTCGCAGATCATCCGACCAACCTCCGAGTCCTGCTGTAGCTTGTCCGCCGTCTCCTGTCTGTGGTTTCTCCGTGTACGAGGTAAGCGTTAGCCAAGTTCAAGGCGTGAGCAGTGAAGTCCAGGCGGGTCTGGCCTTGGGGCTTAGGAGTGGGCATCTGCTGGCTTGGGAACAGGTGGGAAGCCTGGGGTGAAGCTTGGATGGGCCAAAAGGAAGCTGGCTCCTCAGGTGCTTCCTGGAGTATGGGAGTCAAGGTGCCAACCTGTGTCCTGCTTCCTTCCAGGTTCCTGAGGGCAGAGTCACTGGGGTGTGGTACTCACCAGCCGGGTGCCGTGGAGGAGGAGAGGAGACGGCTGTGACTCAGAAGGACCCGGAAGGTTTTCGGAGGTTTGGGTGGACTCCCCAAGCTTGCAGTCACCGATCCCCCTGGCTTTGGGTGTGAAAACCTTCCTGGTGCCTGCGTTTCCTTGTCTTGGTGAATAGAAGGAATGGGATGGACGTCCCCTCCCCCACTTGGTTTTGCGGCATGGATACTTTTATTGTATTTACATATCCCTTGTGGGTTGAGGGCAGGCCTTTTGGAATAATACTGGACCAGGAAATGCAGATACAACCCTACTTTTTGATGGTTGATACCATGGAGACGCTGGAACAGAACCAGAGGGAACATCAAGGCCTCCGGGTGTTCTCTTCCGCTTCGTTCCTGAGGTTACCCAGCGGCAGGGCACAGACATCTCTGATTCCTTTTGCTTCCAAATCTTGTAGTTTTCCATGCACGGCCTCTTGATCTTTCCTCTTCTTTCCATTGCCTGGGCCTCCCTGCAACCCTCTTACCTGGAAACCAGAATCTCCTCTTCACTGACATTCGTGACCCAAGGCCTTTTTCCTCCTTCGCTCTGGGTCTCACCACTGGGCCAAATTAACTGTCCAGAGCCCAGCTTCCAGCACGAGCCTCCCACACAGTGCTTAGGAGGTCGGAGAGCACTGACCCCAAACCTCTACTGCAGCGTCCCCAGATAACCTCTCTGCCTTTCAGTCTTCCTCCATCCATTCCCCGTCTGCCTACGTTCTCCTTCCCTGCCCGCCTCATGCTGGAATGCCTTCATCCACATTTTTATCTCCAGAAATCCTGCCCTGCCTTCAGGGCCAAACTGCATGGAGCTTCTTTCTGGAACTTTTCCAGTCTCCAACTGGATATGATCTTTCTCTCCTGCTCCCTCCTGTTCTAATGCAGCCCCTATCTTTGGTTGCTCTTGCCACATTCTGAGCGATACTGATTTAGGCACATTTCTGGTTCCTTCTAACAGACGGTGGGCAGAGGCAATGTCTTCTCTTTGCACCCCTTACAAAACAGAACACAGCACCTTTGCACACAGAAGGTACTTCTATTTATTATGGAAAGAAGTTGGACGCTCTCAACTCGCCGTGTTCCAATAGAGCTCTGTACCAAACATATGCCGCTACTGTGTTTTGAATATATTTTTGGTATTGGGGGCTAGAAAATATTTCAGGGATTTGGTGATTTATAATTCAAGGCAAAACTGGTCTTCGTTTTCATTTTTCTTTTCTTTAAATTTGTTTTTTAAACTGACATAAAAACAAAAATCATACATCTTTATGGTACCATGTGATGCTTCACGTATACATTGAGTAATGCTCAAATCAGGGTACACATATGTGACTCCTCAAACATTTGGCATTTCCTTTATAATGAAAGCAAACAAAATCCTTCTAGCATTTGAAGATGCAATACATTATTGTTATCTGAAGCCATGCGCTGAGCAACAGCAAGCAGAGCTTCTTACTCCTATCTGGCTGTAACTTGGGACTCATTGATCAACTTTTTCCTATGCGAATCTGGTCTTTTTCAGACTATTTCACTTTAAGTTGTCTACAAAGAGAACTTTCTAAATAGGAGAAGGCCATGAGATAGAGCAGGTTAGAAGGGGTAAGGAGCAGAAGAGTTAGTGAGGACCAGGTAATCCGTCTACGATTTGAACATCACCATGTCATTCTGCAAAGAACGTGACATAGGTACAAAGTGTACCTCTACATTTTTAACTGCATCAGAACAAAGTAAATTTTAAAACATTTAGTGTAAAAGTCACTTCAAATGTCCTGGAGGTAGCATATTGCTTTTGGTGGACAATTTGAAATGTTGATGCTCCAGGAGAAAATAAAGCCTTTCAATGTGTTAAGACCTAAAAATGAATGGGCAGCGTGCTGGTCTTTTAAATTAAAAGAGTTAAGGAACTCTCTTGATTTTCTTCCTGCATCTCTGACTACTTGGTTTCTCTTTCTCTTTCAGTGTTTCTGGCTCCATCATGAAATGCTAGAATTCTGAGGCTCTGTTCTGACTTTCTCTCCCTTCCTCGCTCTAGCCTAGCTTCTGCCACGATCACACACCCACAGGTTTGATTACCACTCGTATGCACGGGACTCACAGATTTATACCTCCAGCCCTGGGAGCTGTAGCTGCAAATATGCAGCTGCTTATTTCTCTAAAGGACAAGGTAACAAATATTTCAGCCATGGTGGACCTCATAATCTCTGTTTCAACTATTCAACTCTGTCACTACCGCATCAAAAAGAGCCCTAGACAATTTGTAAATGAATGGGTGAAGCATGTTGCAATACAGCTGTGTTCCAAAGCAGGGGGTCATGGGCCAGCTTGGGTCACAGTTTTACAACACCTGTTTTGAAAGCTCTGGTGTTCAACATGCTGAAAACCAGACTCGTGATCTTCCTTCTAAGCCTGGGCCTGAGCTGTGGGTTTTGCTCAGTGGAGGTACCCCCAACCTCCAGTCTCCATCTTAGGTCACCGTTCCCCTGAGCTGACCCTGGGCTTTGGGTTTAGGAGCAAGATTTATAAGGAATATATGCCATGGACCAACCAATAAGAAAGAGAGAAGCAGGACAGGTGGAAGAAACCAGACAAAGGTGTCATTTTGGGTGAAGCCCAAGTCTTGGTCTTGATCTGTAGGGGAACCCTTGGGTTTGTTGTACCTAAAAGTTTGCCCTACATTGAGACCCAGGACCTGGGGACTCTGCTCAGTCATTGGTTATGATTGTTCCTGATGGAAGGAGTAGTGGGGGAGTGTATTAGTTTTCTGTGTCTACTATTGAAACAGGGATCCAGTCCATTTCATGCTTTGAACACAACCCTTATGCTCTGCCACTGTGGTTTATTTTAAAACTGTAGTTTTTTTTTCCCCTTCTCCCTCTCTTCTTCCCTAATCCCGGTGGGACGCATGATTAACTTTCTTCTAATCCTAGGCTGAGTTGTCCATTCTTGATTTACAGACCACAGAAATGGAGGAGTCTGGACTTCAGAGTTGGCACCTGTGGATCTAAGCAAGAGCTATCACTCAAGGCTACAAGTGAATTATGACTCTTGACAGAGCACAGCTGGAGTGTAACTTTTGAGATACCTCTTTAAAAGTCCCCTGTTCACCCTGACAGAATCACAGTCTCTGGGACAGGAATCCCCTGTGTTTCTCCTTTGATAGCACATCAACAAAACTTCTTTTTCCTTTTTCTCGAAACTTTGTCCTCATTATGGGATCGGCATTGGGGACAAGGAATGAGCTTTCAGTATCACCCTGATAAATCACCACCAAGTTAGTAGCTTAAAATGACAGAAATTTGTTGTCATACTTCTGGAGGCCAGAAATCCAAAATCTAGGTATTGCCAGGAATACCCACTTACTGAAGGCTCATGGGGAGAATCTGTTCTTTATTCCTTCCAGCATTTGGTAGCTCCAGGAGTTCCAGGGCTTGTTCCCTGGGCTGCATCAGTAATCTCTGCCCCCGTGAATGCCTTACTTCTTCCTCTTCTCTCTTTACGTCGACCCAGATAATCCAGAATTATCTCTTCATCTCAAGGTCCTTAACTTAATCACATCTACAAAGACTCTCTTTTCCAAATAAGGTGACATCCAAAGGTTTCTGGGATTTCTTTGCCATGGCTATTTTTCTCCTAAATGTAAAAAACAAAACTCCCAGGTACTACTGGATCTTCCCAAGGGTGAGGCCAGCATCTCAGATGCTGGCAGCCAATCATACTGAAGCTGGAGGATGGGTGCCAAGCTTGGAAGGGAACCGAGATGCTGATGCATACCACTATCCATCTGGAGGGCTGAGCCACCATATCACCCTAGTCTAAGTTACTTGGACCTCTCCAAGAGCCTCCCACCTGGACATGCCCATTGAGATCCTGTCAATCAGCTCTTATGATAACTGGAATGCTGGCTTTTCCAATAATGCAATTCTAACCCTGTCAGCTGCTCTGAAGCGCTCACTGTCTCTCCACTGCTGTCAAACAGATGAGCTTCTTTAACGTCACTTGCAGGGCCTGACTGGGCAATGTGATAACCGCCAGCCACGGCATGTGGCTGTTTGCATAGAAACGCATTAAAACGAAATGAAATTGACCATTTGGTTCATCAGCACAGCAAGCCACATTTGAACTGCTTATATAGCCACGTGTGGCTTCCGTGCAATTGCAGAACAAGTCCCTCATGGTGGAAAGTCCTAGTGGACTCAAGGTCCAGACTCCGTTCCTTTACTTCAACTACAAAGGCAGTAACCTCTCCACATGAGGGGCTGGGAGCAGGCTCTGTCCTTAGCCTGGGTCACTCTTCCCTGCCCTCTTTGCCTTCTTACACACTTCTCATCTGCCTGCCAGCCTGAGTCTCAGTTTCTTGGAAGTCTGTGGAAGTCCCTGGACAAGTCCCATGTCCCCATTTCTGTGTCCCATTGTGAGGTATATTTCTCCTTCATACATTCTACATTACCGTTTCACACTGGCTCTGGTTATCCACTCCAGGCACCCAAAGGGCAGAGTCTATTTCTGTTTTTGCTTAACACTGACTCCTTAGCATTTGGCATGTAACAGATGCTCAAAAATCAGTTGGGTGAAGGAATGTGCTCCTTATCTCATCCATAGTGGATGCACAGCTCTGTGAGAACTACCTTCTGTAGTTTTCTGGAACAACGGCTAGTGGGAATCACAGGTTTACTGGAGTCACCCGTATAAGAGAAGTAGGCTTGCATGCTTTTTGGATATCAGATGTTCGCTATATTAAAATATCCAGAAATCTTACCCCTCATTTTTCCTTTTTTCCACTGTTTCTTCTCTTAAACCTCCCAGGTCTCCTGATTCAGGGTGGACTAACCTGATTAGGTTAAAATTAGGAAATAAATTCTGTCCTTTCTGTTGAAATAACTAGTTTGTCTTTGGCCTCTGGCTTCAACCTCTTTTCCAAGAGCCACGATGCCAAGTCCTCTCCATCACAGCTCTTTAAATTGCATGCTGCAGAATTTATATTTTGCTAGACTCACTGGCTACCAAGCTGTTATGAGAACTGACACTCTCTGCTTTGAGAACTCACACTGAGATTCCCCAGGGAGGAATTTGGTGATAATCCCTAAACTATTTCTTAATTGCTCGAATCTCAGTTTATTTCCTGGAGATGTTCATTCCTGAGCAATTCTAGGAGGTGCCGAGCCAGGTGGCAAGCTGCGATGGGGTACCCCTGCCCCATCACCTGGGTGAGGATGGATGACCTGCAGAGCTTCCTGGAGCCTCGGTCATTGTCACCTGGGGACTCTGGGCAGGAAGGCGGGAATGGGGCTGTTAGGCACCGAGGCAAAATTCTTCATGTTGTAAGCTCAGTTTACTGGTCATGTGACATTGGAAGAGAAATAGCAAAAGGTTCAGAGCTGTGTATTTTCTTTTTAACTAAGTTCTAAACTTCTTGAGGGCAAAAATCTAACTTGGATTTCTTCTGCATCCTCCTCCCGGGATTTGGCAAAGTGCTCTGCACACAATAAATGCTCTATAAATAACTGATGATTAGCCGCCCAGACAAGTTTCCTGCTGTAGAAAGCACCATCACATTCCAGAACGCCAGTGTCAAAAGTTGGGCTGGGCGTGGGGGAATCTCTTGAGTGCAGGAATTGTACCAGAAATCCCATTTCTGTTACAGTAGAATTCCTAAGGTTGGTCTTACTCATTTTATGAATTCCCAGAAGTACTCTGTTATAAAGGAAATCACAAAACAGTATAGTGAATTTCTATAGCTTTCACTTAAATATCGCATCTGTTGAGTCCACGTCTGTTTCAATGTTCTTAACCTTGACATTGGTCTTAGAAAAATCATTTTCTCAGCGTTGGTTTTCTTCCCTCATGGCCAAGATGAACTTGGGAAAACCATCTTTCACACTCTTCTGTTTTTCCTGTGGGACCTGTAGCTCCTGTGATATAGGCAGGCATCTTTAGGAAGAGTACAAGATGATGACTTAGTATGGCTCTCTATTTAGAGTGAGAAGGTAGATCAGCAAATTGCCTTTGTCGACAGGTAAGGTCCCTTACTTCTGAGATCTCATACTTCGCAGAAATACTTCTCCATCCGCACTCTGCTCTCCTAGCACCCTCCGGGAAAGCGAGGGACCCTGGGCTGAAGCTTTGTCAGCTTTGGGGTGAATCTGCCTCTGACAGGCAATTGTGCAATTTGTGATTCAGATATATTTCCTCAACACCTCGTAGATCACTTTCAGGCACCTTATTTTAGTGAAGCCAGGGGCTTTATCTAATGGACCATCTTGATTCTCCAGCCAGTTCCTGAGTAAGAGAATGTCAGAGCAGTAACACCCAGTGGACCTGATGAGAGCTGAGAAGGGCAGGACACCCTTGGGAATCTGCCGATGACCCTGAGGGGTGTCTTCTCCAGCTAGCTCACGAATCAGCTTGATTTTTAGGAGTGGGTGATGGGGGAAAAACTGCTGTGTCTATAAATCAGAGTTCCCATGAGTGATGAGTCTGCAGATTTAGAGAGAGGGAGGGTGGGACAGGTACCCCAGCCTGGTTTGGTTGACCGTTCACAGCTGTGTGACCTAGGGCAAACTATTGAATCTTTCTATACCTTATCCCACTTGAAAAGTAGACTAATTGTACCTATGTTAGGGGATTTTAGTGAGGATAAAATGAATTAATAACTGCTTATGTGGGTTATTATTACTATGATTTCTCCATTGATATAGGTACCTCTGTGCCTCATGTGGGGACAGAGGACTGTGAAGAACTATTTGAAACTTCTGCTTAATATGCCATTTGCCTGAGTTCTGCTTACCTGGTAAGGGCAAGAGCTCTAATTTGCATTCCCTAGTCTTGCCCTTACGTAGGTTCCATAATGACTCCCTAAGAGATAATCATGCCCTAATCCTGGGAAACTGTGAATGTTGTCTTATATGGCCACAGGGACTTGAAGATGTGATTATGTTGAGGATCTTGAGATGGTGAGATGATCCCAGATGATCTGGGCTTGCCCTAAATGTAATCACAAATACCCTCCTCCTCATAAACTAAACACATATAAGCCGGGCACAGTTGCACACATCTGTAATCCCAGTGACGCAGGAAGATCACAAGTTCCAGGTCAGCCTCAGCAACTTAGCAACTTGGTGAGACCCTCTCTCAAAATAAAAAATAAATAGAGTTGGGGATGTGGCTCAGTGGTAGAGCGCCCCTGAGTTAATAGATGTGTACAGAGAAGAAGACAGAGAAGGAATGTGACCACAGAGTGGCAGAGAGAGGTATGAAGTGACAATAGTCAAGAAATACCTGGAGTCACCAGAAACTGGATGAGACAAGAAATGGAATCTCCCCCAGAGCCTCAGGAGGGAACACGCCTGTCATACTTTTTTTGATTTTGGACTCTGGCTTCCAGAAATGTAGAAGAATAAACTTCTGTTGTTTTTAAGCCCTCCAGCCTATGGCCATTTGTGATGGTGGCAGTAGTGAATGAAGGCAAGCATACATCTACTGGCAGTTACCAGGCATGGAGACGCTGCTGCTCCTGAGACCACGTTCAAAGAATGTCCCCTAAGAGCCACCATCCCTGGGCCCAGGAACTGTTGCTGGGGGAAGTGGGTGGTGATGGGCTAGAGAGGGGTCCTGACTTCTCCATTCCATCCCAAATTCTGAAACGTGGCTGCACACTGAGCTTTTTCAGTGGATCCGGCCAGTCAGGGAGACGGCTCCCATAAGGACACAAAGACGACAGGTAACAAGCAAGTACTCAAGGGGTCATATCATCCCTCCCCACGGCCCCCAGCCCACCACACCTGTTCCCAGCACGCTCGACCTTCCCCCTCGACAGTCTCACACATAATGACGTTTCTGGGGCCCTCGCTCTGGGCCGGGGCCTGTTGTGAAGCACTTCGCCTGCATTGATTCATTATTCCTCACAAACACCCTACGAAGCAGGTCCATTGTTGGCCATCTCACAGATGCAGACCTGGTCTTACTCATGGTCACCTGGCCGGCGAGGCTGGCTTTCAGGACAAGCTCTTCACCACTACGCTACACACTCATGGCGTCAGGATCATTTACCCACTCAGGCTCCTGGGGCTGAAGTCACCAGCCCGGGCTGCCTTGCTGCCTGTCCCAGCCTTCTCCCCAGGACAGGGACTTGTAGGACCATGAATGCTGCGGGGAGACTCCGTTCAGGTGGGGACAGCCTCACCGTACACATCTGTCGGACACCTGATGGAGGGGATTGTAGAAAATGTTGGATAAAGTGGCTTGCTTCGCTGATGCAGAAATGGGAGATAAGGTTAGGAAACCTAGTTTCTCATGGCTCAAAATGGGACTCTTTTTCTCACGGTCTTGTCAGTGTGGCAGATTCACCCATTTTCTCAGTCCCGGCTGATTTTGGATGGCCTGACAGGTCTGAGTCTAGATGGCCCCAGACTGAGCTAGATGATCATGGCAAGCTAGAAGGGACCTTCCAGGGGCTGGGACTATGACTTCAGCGAGAAACCTCCATCTTTTCCTCCATAGCAACTTTCAAACCTCTCCCAATGTCTCCCAGATTCCTGGGCCTAGAACTGAGAACCAAGATGGTTACAAAAATCACAGACGCCACAGAAGTAGGGATGGAAGGAGCTGCAAGCTGGCTGCAGGGAGCGGGGATGCTGCATATCAAGATGGTTGGGGGTCCCGCAGGCAAGCCTCCTGTGCCGAGGGGCTTTCTTACACCATTCTGTATATAACACAGGGCAATATACCCCTGGATCCTCTGTTGCACGCGCCCGTTTTCAGAAACGTGAGATGTTACTACTAGCCTGAGCAGTTAATTGTGAAGTGAGGATTCAGAGCAGAAACCTCAAAGACACAGTCTATTTCTTTTCATAGGACTGTTTACTTGGCAGTGCAGACCTGTGGTCCTCAACGAGGGGTGACTTCACCCCTGGGGACATTTGGCAGTGTCTGGAGACGCTTCTGTTGTCACAGTTGATGGAGGAAGCTAAGGGATGCTGTAAATATCCTATAATGCGAAGGACAAACCCACACAACAGAAAGTCATCTGGCCCCCAATGTCAGTGACTCTGAGGTTAGAAACCCTGGGCGAGCGCCACAGACTCATGAGCAAATTAAGCACTTAATCCTCTGATGACAACCTGAAAATTGCTATGATGGATTTTGGACTCCATGCAATTTAATATTTTCCATAGACAGCATAAAAGCCTTCCTCGGGGAAGCCTTCCTCCTAGACTCCTTCCGTATCTTCTGCACAGCAAAAATTAAAAAAGTGACTTCATTGTTAAAAAAAAAAGACACACAAATTTGAGTCAGCAGGCATTTAGTTTTCAGACTCACACCACCTAAGAAGCATGTTGATAAAACACAAACACACCTGTTACTTGCAGAAGATGCAGTGTTGATCCCTTTAACTGTATGATTCTAAAATAAACATCTCTGTCTCTCTCTCTCTTACCCGTGTGAGCGCCCTCACGCACGTACACGCATAATTAGCAGATGTCATTAGCACGGGATGGGCGTGAGTCTCCGCTACCATTTTCCTGAGTACTGGGAGTGGACCCAGAAAATTCAGGAGGCTTAAAAATCCACATCCTGGGTCCTCTACTTATCAATAGTTTACCAGAACACTTTTAATACTTTTGCTTTGAAAAGCGTTTGAACTTTGCCTCCCTCCCTACGACTCGGGCATGGTCACTGGGAGGAGATAAGGATTTGAATGTAGGCGATTGCAAAAGGGTTAGGCTAGGAGCACATATTTTCATGGTTTATAGGCAGATTTCCTTGCGGTTCACCCACATTAAATTCTTCCAAGTCCTTGGCCCGTGAGTTCGTACTAATTTGAATGGTATAACTATTTCCACTTGATTTATAAACAGAATAATTGTGGGTTTTCTGGCTTATTTTCCTCCTCGGCATGAGCAGTCAACCATACGGTAGGGTAATTTATTGAGCTATTAATGGATGTTTTGTTCTTCCAGAATTTTCCCCACCCCTGTCCTAAGAGGGTAGCTGAGTCCGTTTCCTTGTGTCAGATGATGCTTATGATTCTGGACAAGTTTCTTCACTCCTTCCCTGGATTCTTTGTTTCAAAGTCTAGACCCAGGGAAGGAGTATGTCAGGCAGGGGGATTTGGCAGAAAGTAGGAAGTACATAAAGAAACATAACATTTGGGGGAAGCATGAAGATTTTAAGATTAGGAAAGGAAAGTTGGCTGGGGTCTGTGTCTGGCTGTTTCCTGGACAAGACCTGGGGTGATAGAGAATGCCTAATGGATGCCTAGGAAGACTCATTTTAGGCCCCAGAAATCCAGCCTCAGCAAATAAATCCTGTGCTGGAGCTTGACACAGAAGCAACAGAGCCGCCCACCTGCACCAGACCCGTGATGGAATGGGGATGGCCCCCTTCCAATGTCAGGCTACCAAGACCTCAGAGGCGGTCATTCTAAGGGGGCTTGGGAAAGGGAACTCCGGTGGTGACTGAGATTGAATTTCCAGGCAATCTAAACTAAAAGGAGGTTCAGAGTCCCATTTGATTTGATTTTTGAAAAAATAAATATGCATGATATTTCTTTCATGCTTGAGTTAGTAGAGCAAAATCCATCTGTACTAATTTACCTGCTGTGTTAGTCAGGGTAGGTGAGGTTCCACTACAGTAACAAATTAATCCTGAAATCTCAGTGGCTTAACACAACCTAGGCTTATTTGTCAATTATGCTCCTTGTCTAATGAAGGGTCATAGGGCTTCTGCTCCACAGTGTGACTCAGGGAACTGGCCTGATGGACACACCAAGATCCTGACTTGTAGCCATCTTGGTCGGGGAAAGAAAAGAGAGGAACCAGAGGGTTCAGGACTGGTTCTGAACGCTTTTACAGGAAGTGATGTACCTCACATCAGCTGACATCCCATTGGCTATTGCTGGTCACACAGCCCCACCTAACTGCCAGGGGCCTGGGACACCACAAGGAAATGTGGATTTTGTTGAGCTGTAGTGCCTCTGTTACAGCCTCTTGGTACTTACACACTCATGATGTGTCTTTTTACTTAATATTATTAATGTGCTTGTGTGCAGAGCTTAATCCAAAGGTATTTTCTGGGTTTGTTCCATGATTTATCTTATTCTAGTCCCCCAGAATTCTGCAAATTAAGGAAATAAAGATTCACAAAGTAAAACACAGTAAGTAAAAAAAGAAGGCCTCAAAGCTGGGATTTTGACCTGAGCCTTTTCTGCTCTTTCCCAGTGGCCACAGAGCAAGTGATGCTTTGTCAGAATTTTAACTTGAATTTTGATGGTGCTTCCTTAAAGAGCAGGATGTTGGTGGTGGTGGCGGGGAGGGAGGGGAAACGCTGAACCTGTTTATTTGTTTGCTATTGAGAAAGCAATGACTGTCCCAAGATTTTGTGAGGTTTTGCCAAATGGGTTGGTTTCCCAACATGCACTCCTTCTCTTCTGGTAAAAATACAATTGCTTCCTCTTCTCAGAGCTGGCTCCACGCTATGTCGCAAGGGGACCCTTGTTTTTACCCTGGACTAACTGGGTGCTGACCCCATCCTGCCTCACAGAGCCACAGCCCTGGGCCCAGAAGTTGAGTAAGACCTCCAGATGGTGACGTGCGGCTTCTGAGCTCTGAGGAGGCTGAGAGGGGCCGCAGTGAGAAGGGGCATATCATGGACGGTCCCAGGGGGGTGGGGGGGGGGGGCACATGGGCTTCTGTTCCAGGGAACAAAAGTCAGATTCCAGAGGAACCAGACCATAATGGGTCTATAGGTTCAAATAAGGAGGAAAGCTAGTTAATAGCATAGCTCTTATCTTGCACTGTTGTAAGCACGTTGTGAATTTAACTCATTTAACCCTCACAGGAACTCCTCATTAGGTCATTATTATCACTGCCATTTTAAAGATAGGGGAGCCAGGTGTAGGCACCAAATGACTCATTCAAGGTGGTACTCCTAGTAAGCAGCTGCGTTGGGATCAAACCCAAGCGAGAAATCAGACTATGAGTGAGAGAGTTCACCAGTAGTGATTTTTCCCTCTGATGATAAGAAGCCAAACATTCTTCCATATAAAAATAAAGAATTTGTGTATGGCATATAAGGATTCATGACTTGGGCCATTTTAAAAACTTCTGATATTATTGCCAACTTGCCTTCCTTCTGGAAGGCCACAGCCGTCTGTCTTAACATAGAAGGTTCTGGAAGGATGCTGCCTCACTAATCTCTGGACCATAACGAGGAGGGCTGTTGTCCTCGCAGCACTGACCTCTAAACCTCCTGAGCATAAGTCTTGTCTCATATATGTTTCCAGGACCTGGCTTAAGACACAAGAAGAAGTTAAACTCAGTGTTAAATTTCAGGTCTGGAGTCAAAAAGACCTGATGTTGGAATCTTGAGTCCAGCATACCCTAGCCTCTCTGAGCCACTTCCTTTATCTGAATATGAGAATAACAACAGTAACTACTTATGGGGTTGTTGTGAGGATTAAATGAGATAGTATGTAAAGACTGCATTGAGCACAGAGTGCTGGACAAGCGTCAGCTGCCAGCCATGTCACCAACTCACCAACCCATTTAACACATCTTTGTTGCAAGAAAAGAAAAAGAGACTTTCCTAGAATCTGCAATAGGGGTGTATGTGTGTGTGTGTGTGTGTGTGTGTGTGTGTGTGTGTGTGTGTGTATTCTGAAACAGATGAACTGACTACAAACTGATGCCATTCTGTTTTCTCCCCACTTGGAATCACTACGTATCTGACATCAAAGTGATGGAGGAGAAACCAACTCGTGCTTTCTGTGCGGAAGGACCAGCTGCATTTAAGTCAAGGGAGGGCAATGCCCCGGTTGGAAGCACTGGTGCTGTTTCCAAATGCCGTCTCTCCATCAGCAGCTAGAGCATTAATGTAAACACAGAGGGCTGGAGGTGAATAGGTTTCATGGGACTCATGGGACTATTATGGTTTGGATGTGAAGTATCTGCCCAAAGTCTCTCATGCTAAGGCTTGGCCCCCAAGGAAGCAATGTTCAGAGGTGGGGCTTTGGGGAAGTGGTTGGATCAGGAGGGCTAATCAGTGGATGAATCCATTGGCACTAAATGGACTAGTGGGAGATGGTGGAAGCTGTAGGCAGTGGGGCATGGTTGGAGGGAGTAGGCCACTGGGGGTGTGGCCTTGGGGGCTATTATCTTTTTCTGGCTCATTCCTCACTCTCTCTGCTTCCTGGCTGCCATGAAGTGAGCAGCTTTGCTCCACCACATCCTTCTGCCATGATGTTCTGCCTCACCTCAGGTCCAAAGCAACGGAGTCAACCAACCACAGACTAATGCCTATGACACCATGAGCCAAAATAAGTTTATCCTTCTTGAAGTTGTTTTTCTCAGGTTATTCGTCACAGTGATGAAAAGCTGACTAACACAGGGTATAAGAGAATAACCAACTAGTGATCCTTCATCTGCTGGTGGTTCAGCATCAAATGAATGAAGGATCCAGTTGGGTGCATTACCTACAAATGACTCCACCTCCTGGCCACACCTTTGGGTAGGTATCCCACGTCACAGACCAGGAAACCGAGGCTTGAGAAAACAAGCTTCCTGCATCATAGTACTTACGAGGAAGAGCCAGGATTTAAACCCAGAGTTTAAACACTTTTATTCATTCATTTACCAAACATTTATTGAGTGCCTAATACTACATTTTAAATACCAGGGCAAACAAGCCTCCTTTCTCCTATTAGTGTCCTGTGGCTGATGCGACAAATTACCACAGACTTGGTAGCTTAAAATAAATGTATTCTTTCACAGCTCTGGAGTCCGAGAGTTTGAAATCAAGGTGTGGGCAGTGCTGTGCTCCTTCTGAGGGCCCTGAGAGAGAGTGCATTCTTTGCTCTTTCCAGATTCTGGTGGCTGCTGGTGTCCCTTTGCTTGTGGTCCCCTCACGCCAGCCCCGACCTTCTCCATTACCTGGTCTCCTCTTCTGTCTGTGTCGAATCTTCCTCTGCCTTTCTCTTATGGGGACACTTGGTGCAGAATTTGGGGACCACCTGAATAATTCCTCATCTCAACCTAAGTGGAGTCAATTAAGTTTTTCTTGGTTTAATTATATCAACAAAGAACTTCTCCCCAAATAGGTCGTAGTCGCAGCACCTGGGGATTAGGACGTGGTTACGTTTTATTTATTTACTTATTTATTTGTTTTGAGTTCTTAGTCAACCCAATACCGTCCCTGCAGGGCTTATGATCTAGTGATGTTATTATGAAGCAAATCAGTAAAGCAGAGGGCAGCACGTGGTGTTAGGGTCCCTGCTGGGCCTGGAGAGAGAGCACCTGCCAGTCGCTCTGGCTGGGGGACTTGATAGGAAGACCCAAAGGACAAGAAGGAGCTGGCTGATCTTCTCTGGGTGGGGGGCAACCCTCCTGACTCAGCAGCCTATTCATCTATAGCTTCATGAGCAAATCATTCTTCCGGATGGGTCGGGCGCAACGGCTCCTGCGTGACCAGTGAAGAGCGGAGACGCAGTTTTTCATGCATGCAGATAAAATGGCTTTACTATCACAAACCACAGGAGGTTTTAACAGACCACTGGCTCTGCGATGGCCAAAAACAAGGGCTGCCAATCGATCGATGGCTCTAAATCCCAGCTCATTGTTCTTGGCTGGCTGACTTCTCCCACCTTTTAATGGGTTTACGGCTAATAGAAGAAGAGAATGTCACCTCCCTGTTAACTGGGGTGTTCAGTTAGCAGTGCAGTCAGTGGCGGGGCTGCTGATAAATTAGGCATTCAATGATTGCTTTACCAATGATCTTCATTTGATTATCATCTAGTTGAATATTTTTCCAGTCCCCAAATTTGCAGCCATGTTCCACGGCCTATTGATGATTGATGATTAGCTTGTCATAGCAGAACCAAAAGTGTAATCCGAGAAGAATCCAGGCTGGCCCTTGGACCTTTGGCTCCCCATTGGGCGCTGGTCAGTGGCTTTGAGTCCACAAGCCTACCCCATGTGACTCCACAACCTACATAAAGAGCCTTTTGTTGCTGCCTCCAGGTTCAGCGAATTGCCAAGTCTATTTCTCTGCACTGAGTGGCAACCCTGGAAAGCCGCAGTGTGGCGCCGCTGGGAGGGAGTTTTATCCTAAATGCACGGTTGCTCAGGGTCGACCAGAAGCCCTGCTGTGAAAGCAAGGCCCACACAGGGCGGCCCAAGAGACCCGGCTGCTGCCACTGCTCTGCAACCTCAATGCTTTAATTCCTTCCTTAGGTGAGGCAGTCTGGCGTGAGTGAGTACCAGGCCTGGGCTGTGTGGGGCCCGTGTGGATATGGCTTTATGAACGTGCTCTGGGGTACAGCGCCCTCCGCTTATGCCATGCCGAGGAATGCACTAAGAGCCCCCGCTGGGAAACTCCCTTCAGGATGTGGTGGAGGGAGACCTTACACCACACTGGGTCCCCTCTGGTGCTGGGGGGAAGGCCGAGGAAGACATTCCTTTCTGAGCCACCACTGGGAATCACTGCATTCTTGTGGGCCCCTTGCTGATTTTAACCTTATAGACACAGCAGGTGGGTCCCAACAGAGCTAACCCCACGCAGGCAGGTTTTTGTGGTAAGCATTCCACACTCTTTTTTTGAGGGGTTGGGGGTACCCAGGATTGAACTCAGGGGCACTCAACCACTGAGCCACATCCCCAGCCCTATTTTGTATTTTATTTAGAGACTGGGTCTCATTGAGCCTCACTTTGCTGAGGCTGGTTTGAACTCTTGATCCTCCTGCCTCAGCCTCCCAGCAGCTGGGATTACAGGCCTGTGTGTGTGCACCACGCCCAGCAGAATCCTCACTCTGGGACCCAAGATCTTTTATCCTTCTTTTACTTTCAGCCCAATTTCTCCAACTATTTTCAACATTGCAACATTTCATAACTATTTTATGACATATCTAAAAGATTGTCTAACATATAATCTTTGATTCTCTTTTATCTACAAGATTAAAAACATTGTGTAAAAAAGGCTACTGCCTGGGCTTTGTTTCTGTAATGACGTGCGGGCATCGTGGGCTGAATGGTGATCCCCAAATCACACGTCCCCAATCTGCTCCCCAGAACCTGGGAATGGGTCATTGTTTGGAAAAGGGGTCTTTGCAGATGCAAGTCAGTTAAGGATCTTGAGATGGGTCCTAAATCCAATGACAACTGTCCTGACAGGAGAGAGACAGACACCAGACGCCAGGGAAGGAGGCAGGTGACGAGGGAGGATCGAGGAATGCCATTGGTTACCAGGAGCTGGGGGAGGCAAAGACTAGATTCTAGCCACTGGAGGGAGCACTGGTTTGTTGACACCAGGTTGCCAGCCTCCAGGACCTGGAAACAAGCCTCTGTTGTTTTAAGCCACCATCAACGGCTTTAATGGCAACTTGTTATGGCAGCCCTAGGAAATAAATATCATGACTGAATCCCCTTTTCAGAAGTTGCTCAGGAAATGCTAAGTGATCCATGGCTTGAAGACTTGACTTCCAACTTCCTGGTAGCAGGACATCTCAGACAGCCAGCTGGGGCCATGCACGCAGCTCACCAGGGGTCTTCTCTTCCAAAGGGTCCAGGACGGTGGGGCCAAAGAGTCTGGCAGAAAGTCTATCCTTGATGATATTTTAAACTTTCTGATAGTAGATTATATTAGAAGAGCCAGTCTTGATTTCCCATCATTATAATACCTTAATGATTATAATCATTATAAACACAGAACACAAATTTTCCTCCTGGTTGCTTTGGTGCCACTGAGTTGTGTGGAGGGTGCTTTCGTGCATTTCAGTAGAGAGTCCATAGAGGGGTTTGGCTTCCAGGGTCCCTGCAAGGGTGACTCCTACCAAAGGCCTTCCCAAGGCACCATACAGAGTCTGCTGTGGACAACTGAAGGCGAGCCAACCTGGGGCAGCCGGTGGAGCTGTTTATGATAAAATATGAATTGGCCAGATCCTGTCCCTTGGGGACAGTCAGATCAACCTCCTACTGGTGTACAGACCAAGCCTTTCACCGGTGAACTCCTTACAGATGACTTAAAAGAGCTTTAGGAAGTAGAAATGACTGTTCATCGGATTAAGGTTAACAATGATTATAGGTAGAACATCTCTAATACAACAATCCAAAATCTAAAAGGCTCCAAAGTTCCACTTTCTGAGTGTTGACAAGATGTCACAAGTGGAATGTTCCACACCTGACCTCATGTGACACTCCGGGGCCAAAACATTTTAGGGGCACTAACAACACTGTATAAAATTAACTTCAGGCGGTGTGTATAAGGTGCATATGAAATATAAATATATTTCATGTTTTGAATTGGTTACCATCCCTGAGATATCTCAGTATGCATGCAAATATTCCAAAATTTAAAAAAAATCTGAAATCCCCAACATTTCTGGTCCCAAGCATTTCAAATGAGAGATACTTAACCTTATCACAAATACCCTGTAGATGAATGGATAAATAATGGTTTTTGGAAATACATTTCTAAAATACAAGTTTTAATGAACTTGATAGAGTGAAATAACTCATTATTGTTTCTGAATATTTTGGTTGATATGGGAGGGAGATGATACTGTGTACTTGACCCATTCAACCGCAGAGTCTGTTAGCTTTGGCAAAGATTAGGATTATGGTAGAAGAAATGCAGGGTCGGTTTCCAGCTTTTGACCTCTAAACATGGGCTCCAGAAAACATTATCCATAAACAAGAAGATGAAAAAGAGAACAAATGAAGAGGTGACACCTTGCTTTAAGGAGGGGATTGAGGCTGACTCTTCTGGGAGGCAGGGAGGCTGAGGAGGCTGAAGGAGGAAGGTCAAGAAGCCTCTGCTCCCTGGGCTGTTGGGATGGGAGTCACAGGAAGGGATGAAGACAGGCAGATAGATGGGTGACGGAGAAGGAAAGTAGATGCAGAGCCCAAAGCCGTTTCCAGTTGTGAGAGGACCGCCCTCTGCCCTTTCTGAGGTTCCATTGCTTGAGTCACTTGAATCCTATTTCTGCTTACTCTAGTGTAGCTGGGTTTTTGCCTTGTGACATCAGACTATCTCAGCTGGGCACAGCGGTGCATGCTTGTAATCCCAGGAGCTCGGGAGGCTGAGGCAGGAGGATTGCCAGTCAAAGTTAGCCTCAAACACTTAGCGGGGCACTTAGTAACTCAGCGAGACCCCCTGTCTCTAAATAAAATACAAAAAAGGGCTGGGGATGTGGCTCAGTGGTTAAGTGACCCTGAGTTCAATCCCTAGTATCAACAAAACAGAAACAAACAAAAAGAAACCAAATTATCTCCATGAATGTAGGGTTTACTTTGCAAATACAATGAACTACTTCCTAGGAAAGTGAACAGGTACAGAAAGTAAATTTTGCATAACTTAAGGGAAGTATGGATCTTACCTGAACTCAATGGGATTCAATGAGCCCAGTTAAAAAATTCCTGCAGCAGCATATATTGCTGGTGGGATTACGAATTGGTGCAACCACTCTGGGAAGCATTCCTTAGAAAATTGGGAATGGAACCACCATTTGACCCAGCTATCCCACTCCTTGGCCTATACCCAAAGGACTTAAAATCAGCATACTATAATGACATGCCTATATCAATGTTTATAGCAGTTCAATTCACAACAGTATGGAACCAATCTAGGTGCCCTCCAACAGATGAATGGATTAAAAAAATGTGGTGCATATACACAATGGAATATTACTCAGCTACATAGAAGAATGGAACTTATGGTATTTGCCAGTAAATGGATGGAACTGAAGACTACCATGCTAAGTGAAATAAGCCAGTCCCAAAAACCCAGAGGCTAAATGTTCTCTCTGAAATGTGGATGCTGACTCACAATAGGCAGGGGGAAGGGAGGGAAGAATAGAAGTTCATGGGATTAGACAAAGGGGAATGAAGGGAAGGGAGGGGGATGGGAATAGGAAAGAGTGGAATGAGTCAGATATCACTTTCCTATATTTATGTATGAATACACGACCACAAGAATGGGAAGTTATACTCCATGTGTGCCTGATATGTCAAAATACATTCTACTGTCATGTATAACTAAAAAGAACAAATAAAAAGTTTTTAAAAAATTCCTCCAGTGAAATTTGGTTAGTACGAGGTTAGTGTGATCATGGAATTGGGGGTTGGTTGATCTGACTTTCTCTAGTATCGCTGAGTGTTCAGGGGAGCACAGAATGCAGAAATAAGCAACGGCTCATTATGCATGATCCTTAATCCAGGATAATAAAGAACATGAACTGAGCTGTGAAAACAGATACGTGTTCCTGGCAGGATTTGTGCCTTTTCAGCTACTGCAGGAAAATGAATCAAAAGGACAGAAATCCCATTTCAACTGATAAAACCAACCTCGCGGGACACGTGACGTGGCTGGGAGTGATCATCTGTTCCTCTGTATGGATTTCATTTGGGTTAGCATCATCGAGATATTGACCTATGACCTACAGAGCTTGACCCCGGTGTTGACGATGGAAGGCAGGTTTGTGGGAGCTGTGTTTGCTTCCAAGGGCTGAGTAGCTCTGCTGTTCTTTAGTGGACATCTTCCTGGTCCATCAGTCTCTCCCAAGTTTTAAAACTCCCATCTCTTCCTAGGTCACCAGATTTTTTTAAAAAAAATTTTATGATCCAGCTTATTAGTCACGTGCCTGGGTACCTGCACTTCTTAAGTTTCTCTTCTCCATATTTTGCTGACTTTAATTACAGGCGCTTGGCTGCAAGGGGACCATAGTCCTTCACTATGCTCTGTTTCCTGGGGCTTCCCAAATTTATGGCCTGGTTGATTACTAGTGAATCCAACAAAATATACCCTTCTCTGGGCCTATTTCATTTTGCCTCTCGCTCATGCCAAATTCTCCTGGCTGCCCCCAGCGCTTGGCTTCTAAAGCCAGGCTCCAGGAATGGAAAGTGCTGGAATCTAGCCTCTCCCAAGCACCCGACTTCAGTTCTGTCCTGATTTCACATTTCAACCATAGGACATTCTGCCAAGTGACAGGGCACAAAAAGAGCTAAGCCTTTTTCCATACTGTGGTTTTCATCAGGCGTGTGCGTGTATGTGTGTGTGCGTGTGTGTGTGCGTGCGCGCGCCTATAATAACAGGTAGTAACTTCTGCCCTGCGAAAACCACAGCTGTTTAGAATGGGATCCCCCCTCGGCTCTCAGCCACCTGCAAGCCTACTTCAGCAGAATCTGCAGGCTCCCTTCGGCCTCCAGCTTAATGAATAATCACGAGAAAAATACAGGTCAGCACCTGCCGATGGGCAGGGCAGGGATTGCTTTGGCTAAGTCAAGGTCTCTGTGTTTCCCGTTTTTCTTTAGCGCAAGCCTTCTTGGTTGCTCTTCCTCAGAAAGCACAGGAAGCTGAAGAAGTTCCCTCATCTGGGCAAAGATCCTTTCCCAACTTTCCTTTATACTCCCCCGCTGTCCACTTCTGAAACTGACTTTGTTCAGGCTGCTGCAATAGGAAGGGCACCCCGGATGCAAATTTCAGATGGTTTCGGCAGAGGGGTTTTGCTCCAGACTTTTATGGGGGGGAGCAGACAGGTTATAGGTGGGATGATGATCATTGGAATGGCTTTTGCTCAAGGCCTTTTTCATAGGAGATGACAGGCCACTCACCCACAGCTCTGAAGGCCTGGATCATCTGTCACCAATTTGGCATTCCTCAGAATGCCATTCTTCTGGCTCTATCCTGTGGCAAACTGTGAAACAGATGTATCATGGTGACCATGTGCAAGCTGGGGACTCTTCATGCCAAGAGCAAGTGGCCATTCATTCTCTTTCAAGGCTCCATGAAGGTATAGCTGGATAGAGTCATAAAAAATATGGTATACGTGGAAAGGATGTATAGAGCCCAAGAGGGACCAGAGTGGGTGTGTATGTGTGTGTGTGGAGGTGTCAGAAAAGGCTTTCCAGAAGAGGAGAGGCTTGTCTCTCGACGCCAAGGGATTCTGGGTGGCAGAGTCGGTGTATAAGAACGCGGATTCTAGAGCCGAGCCTCTCAGCACAGAGCCCGCCTGTGGTGTGCTAGCTGCCTGACTTTGGGCAAGTTGTATGACCTTCTCATTCTGTTTCCTCCACACAGCAAAGTAAACAGCAGCACTGAATTCACTTTCCATTGCGGCGTGACCAACTGCCACAAACCCAACAGCTTAAAACAACATCCCTTTAGCATCCCTTGGCCCATGGGCCTGGAGGTCAAAAGCCCGGCTTGCTGTGGCCACACTCTCTCAAAAGGCTGAAGCAAAGGGGCTGGCGGGGTCAAGTGCTCATCTGGAGTCTCCAGGGGAAAAATCTGCTTCCAAGCTCTTCTCGTTGGTGGCAGAATTCACTTCCTTGTGGTTGTAGGACTGAAACCTCTGTGTCTCTGCTGGCTGTCGTTAGGGATAATCTTAGCTCCTAAGGTCACTCATGGGCCTTGCCACATGGACCTTCCCTTTCAAGTCAGCAATGGCACATCAGATCTTTCTTGTCCTGTGACTAGCTGGCTTCCTTGTGTTCCATTATGAGCTCAGGAACACTCCGTTTTAAGGGTGCATGTGATTGGACTAGGCTTACCAGGTAATCTCCCTCTCCCAAGGGCAATGGAGGTGGAAAATCCCTTGCAGCAGTGTCTACATCAGTGCTGGCTCGAATAACAGGGAGAGGTGTGTGAACGCCATCTTGGAATTCTGTGACCTTCTGCACCTACCCTGGTAGAAGCCACGAGGCCCAAAGGAACAAGTATTCATAAAGTACCTGGCACATAGCAAGCAAGTTTCAGGTAGGAGGATTTGCAAGAGACAAATGAGCCCCTTGGGTTCCCGGGATGGATAAGAATTTGGTTGGGGTGAAAGGAGGTTGCTGGGTCTTGGGGACAACAGGACAAACTCTGGTTCTTGGCTGGAACAGGAAGTGCTGTCTTCCTTGAAAGGAGAACTGACCCTCTCCCTGATTCAGGTCTTTGCTGTGCGTAGTGAGGCCCAGGGTTTGGAATGAAGCAACAGGAACCTGGAATGGCCTTTTCGACTGTCCATCAGAAACTATCTGCAGGGAGCTTTCCGTTCTGGGAAGAGTGAAGAGGTTTCTTCTAGCTACAAGTCCAGGGATTCAGAAACCACTAAAATAATAGCTTCTCCAAAACTCGCCAAGCCAGGCTCTAATTGGGAGGAATGGGAATGGATCCCCAGTCCTCTGCTAAACACACACAGCTGGCGGCTCAGTGATATTTTCAAATTGCAGGAGGCCATTTTCTTTCTTAGCCTGACAACCTCTGCAGAGGAATCAGAAAAGGGCCTGGGCCCCGTGGCTGCTAAAAGAAAGGCAAGTGGCCACCATTCCTAAGTAAGAGTCTGGTTGTGGTGGGCTGAACTGCTCACAAGAAATCTACAGTACTAATGCCCTGGGCAGTCATGAGAAAAACTGCAAAGAGCTACAAGGTGGAGTGAGAAGAGAAGGAGGGAGGGAGAATGAAGAGATGATACTGTTCATGTCGGGATGCAACAGGGGCAAGGGGCTTATCTTTCAAAAACTCCTCCCCTACACGATTCTGATTTCCAGCTAAATCAGTTTTCATCTCTCCAGGCTCTCTCTCCACCCTCCTCCTCTATCTGACTTAGCTTCTGGATCTTTTCAAAGTTTCCCCCAGAAAAACTTCCGCCAATTTCCTCCCCTTGAACAACTGTCATTTTTGAAAAGCTGCCCAGTCTCTGTGCTGTGATTTTCAGAGACTCGGGGCCAGACTTCCTTCCAGAGATGGCAAAGAGGTAGGAGAGGGGGCTGCAGGGGCTTCCGGTGGCGGGAGACACACATGCAGGCACATGTCCTTGCTGATAGGACAGCATCACCTTGCTGATATCTGGGGAAGATGTTGAGGAAGAAAAACAGACAGCTGGGAACCCACATTTGCCTCGTAGCTGCCGGACTTTCTACACAAGGGAGACACGACCCTATTTGACCTCGTCTCTCAAGACCAAGGAAAAACCGTGCCAAAAATGTGTAGGCAAAAGGCCAGGCCAAGATGACTAGTTTTGATATGTCCAAGGAAGTTGTCTGGCTGGGGCAGCTTGTGGGCCAGGGCAGAAACCCAAAGCTCAGCCTTTAAGGTTGCCAGGACAGCAACCGTGTGAACTGCTACCTGTGCGCCAGGTAAGGCCGGCAGCCATCATTGCCCATTAAGGACCAAGCGGCACAACTCTGGCTTGTGAGTTCCTGGCCTGGGATAGTGAAGATGACGTCTCCCCTGTGCTCCTGCCTCTTCGCTATGCCAGACAGGTGCCAGAAGCGCTGATGGAGCCTGGCGTTGGCGCACCTGCTGTGATCAGCGGCTGACGACCTGACAGAAACACTTTCCCTGATTACATTTTAAACTTGGACTTGCCACACTTGGTTACATTTGAGGGGGAAAGGAAAGGAGGGAGCGAGGAAACGAGTCTTAAGCAGGTTTGCTGGACGCTCAGGGCCAGAGAGCTCATGGACAGCCACCTGCACTCAGGGCTGTCTTCTGCATTTCAATATAACTAAATATTGACATCTAATTAACAAATATTGATCAGGAATCTAATCATTCAAAACAGCAGGTGAGTTCCATCCTACGCTGTGTGGGGGACGAGCCATTACCCACCTCCTGTTAGTAATGAGCTTGAGGTGTAGAAAGATAACTTTCCGACTTCATACCATAACTTATTAGTGTGGCGGTAAAAATGAAAAATTAAAAAAAAGAAGAAGGAGAAGAAGAGAAATCACTTAGACTAATGGTGTCTTCCGGGCAAGTGGCAAAGAATGCTGATTTGGCTTCTTTTCTCCCTCGCACCTTTCTTGGCTTGGCAGTTTGCTGATGTGCTTGTTTTGGATGGCAGTTAATGTTAGGTAATTATTGGCATGGAAGCATCCACATATGTTATAAATCACTGCATTTTACATACTGGCGGGGTCGGGGACACGGACAAGGAGGGCTTGTCTGTGTAAGAGAAAAACAATTAGCCAGACCATCCGTTGTGTCTTCCTTTGCTGTCTATTCTGATTATGGGTCTGCTGGGGGACACGTGGCTTCTCTGGCCTTGCACACTGTAGCAGGTGCTTGAACTTCATCCGCACTTCCTCACGTCCTCATGGTCCTGTGCCTGAAGTGAGGATACCCCCTGGCTGAAGGGAGTAGTACCCATACTACTCACAAGAGGACTCTGGGTGTGGTTCAAATTCACGCTGGCTAATGAATCTTCTCGGTTCCATTTTTAACACTGGCCTAAGTCGCTGCACATTGGCTTATGACAATTATCCTGTTGATGTTTACAATACAGTTTGGGTGAAGGGAGGGTGTTCTCTGACTCTGAGGTCCAGTTTCAACATTTATTATTTATTCGAGTGCTGGGGATTAGACACAGGCCCTTGCACATGCCAGACACTCTACTGCTGAGCCAGACTTCCTTTCTTTTTTAAAAATTTTACTTTGAGACAGGGTCTTGCTAAGTTGCTCAGGCTGGCCTTGAACTTGCAATCCTCCTGCCTCAGCCTCCTGAGTAGCTGGGATTATAGACATGTGCCAGTTTACCTGGAGGTCAATTTCACATTTGTCAATGCAGGTGAACCTCTGCTGTAGCCCACAAATCTTGCTTGGGAAACTGTCACATTCAACCATTCACATAAAACTACTCTGCATCCTCTGAATACAGCAAGGTCACCAGGCCCCATTGATTCCCTGTTAAATGATCAAGATCAATTCTGGTCAGAAAGCGCGCACGTGTGTGTCATATACCAGTATAAAAATCAAGCTTAAAATTGACTGTACAGCTTGGCAAGAAAGATGCTTTGCTTTTCTGCCAAAATATTCCCCTGGACTTTCCTCCAGGACTGAAGTTTCACAGGGAAGTTAAAGGCCACAGAAATGTGACTAAATGAGCACCGATCCACATTTACAGAAGCCAGTGACTTCCCAGAGTCCCTCATTCTCAAATCTGTATTAGATGTGTAGATAATGTTTTTAAGGGCAAAATTTCCTAGTTCATTGAGCCAGAGTCCCATGCTATTGATGAACTGAAGGTAATATTGAAAGTGACAGTGTCTGAAAAGCAATCTTAGACCATTTTTTTATTGCATGCAATTAACAAAGAAATTGAGAACCGCTTTCTCTCTAATATGAAATCATCAGCCACAGAGTTGCCATTGAAATTCACCACGGTGATTTCAGCCAATAACTCTCAATTTCTTCCTCTTTCTGAAGGTCTTTTTTTTTCTTTTTGTCTCCCTTCAGTTTTAAGCTCTACAGAATAATGAGCAAACAGTTAAATTGGGCTAGCTCTGAGTTTCAACCAAGATTTATGGTCTACTCATCTTCCGGAGGAGCTATAAAACCACTGATGACATTTCATCTTGAAATCTCTTGTATTAAGAAAGGAGATGGGTGTGGTGCCAAAGTGAACTCTGGATACAAGTGATATTTAGACAAGTTTCCTACTTCAGAACAGTCCTGAACTCATACAAAGGCTTTCTGCCATTAGCTGGGGATCTCAGCAATGACCACTCCGCCTTCTCCAACACTTTCTACCCTCTCACAAAAACATCCTTCTTAAATTTATCCTAAATATGTTTGGGATCTCCTCCTCCCACCTCCTCCCACCCCACCCCCACTCTAAATTTTGCTTGGGTTTAAAAAAAAAAAAAAAAAATCCAAGGCAGATTTTTTTTTTCTCTCCCCTGCAAAAGCATCAACCTTCAGATCCAAGTTAGCCCAAATCATCACGATAATAAAAAGACAGTAAACTGCTTTGGGTTAAGAGCACTCAACAGAGAGGGTCAAGCCCCGTTTAAATAAAAACAGTGGGGTGGCTGTGTTAGAGAACTGCTCCAGCTGACCTCTTGTCCTCTCTGACACTGGGCAGAGGACTATGGAAAGGGAAAGAGGTGGGTCGTGGGGGGGGGGGGGGGGTAAACATGCTTTCTGGAAGGTGCCGAGGTCTGTCCAAAGAGCAGAGGCAAGGGCTGAATTTGAACCAGACCTGGAGTTGCTCTGTTTGGAAACCTCATTCTGGAAAACCGAAGTCCAGCAGCGGCTTTCCAGACCAGGACAAAGAGAAAGGGGGCGGAAGGCACCGGGGAACAGGAGTGGGGCTAGGCGGCGGACAACAGAGAGCTCAAGGGGAGTGGCTGAGAGCATTTCTTGGTTGCGCTGCTGCCCAGAAACTTTTTCTCGCACAGATATCTCACTTCGGGGCCTGAACTCTGAGGTCCGCAATTGCTGGTGGGGTCTAGGCGGGGACCACACTCCAAGCCCAGTGCCAGGGCTTCAGGGCTGGGTGAAGTCGCCACAGCCCAGGGCCCCGGCGGCGCGGAAAGAGAGACTCGGAGGCCGAGGCTGACGCGCCGGGGCTCGGGTCTCCCGGGCGGGGTCCTCACCTGTTCCAGCGGGCCACCTTCCTCCGGTAATACCGCAGCGCCTCCTGGCTGGCCAGGAGCGAGTCCTCGGGCCCGAGGAGAGGCGGCTCCTCCAGGACGTTGTACAGCGGGTGGGCGAAGAGGGCCTGCAGCTTAGAGCGCGAGCCGCTGCGGCCGCCGCCGTCCTGCTCGACCCGGAGCCCGGCTTGGGAAAAGTTGTGCGCGATCGCGCCGGGGTTCGAGGAGGCGGCGGACGCCGCGGAGGAGGCGCGACCCGAGCACGGGCAGCCCGGCGGGCGCTCCCGGGGCCGCAGCTGGCGCTGCACTTGGGGCCAGAGGTGGAAGTAGAGGTCGGCGGAGAAGAGCGCGCCCAGCAGCAGCAGGGTCAGCAGGCGGTCCCGGCGCAGCCCGGGCATGGCCCAGCCGGGGCGCGCGGGCCGTCTCCGGGGACCCGGGAGGGCGCCTGGGGCGCGGGCACCGGAGGCGCTCGGAGTCCTGGGGGCCCGCTGGGGCCGATGCGGCCGAAGAGCTCAGCGCGCGGGACAGACGCCCTTTGAGGTGTGTCGCCCTGAACTTGGGGACCCGGAGCAGGGAGCGCCGGGGCTCGCGGCTGTGGCTTTTCTCGCCGCGCAGAGACGCGGGGAAGCGGTTTCCTGGGCGCCTGCTGCTCGCGCCTTCTCTGCCCTGTGCCCGCAGCCCTGGGGCGCGGCAGGTGAAGGGCTCCGGGCGGCCCGGCAGGGGCGACGGCCGGGAGAGCGCGGAGAGCCGGCCGAAGCAGGCGGCTGCGGAGCCTGGGGCGTCTCTCCCGAGGATGCTGGCGCTCGGCGGCGGCCGCGACTGCTCCTGCGGCTCCTTCTGCGGGTGGCGGGGACGCCCGTGTCCCCGGCTGGCACGGGCGCGGGAGCGGGGAGTTGGCGAAGCAGGGGCGCCTCGGGGCGTTGTCTGCGCGCCCGGACTCCTAGAGGCAGAGGTAACCCGGGCCTCCACCCGCCTGGCCTGGCGCCCGCACCTCCGCCCACTCTCAGCTGGCACCTGCCTCTGGCGCAGCTCGCCAGCCAACTCCTGGTGCCTCTGCTGGCTCTGCCCTTCCACCTTGTCACCAACCCACTTCTCGCGCCCATCCCCCTTCCTTGCTCAGGGCTCAGTCCGCACATTTTGAGGGACCCAAGCCAGGCGGGTGGGTAGGGGTGAAGGTTTTTATTTCCATTTTTATTTTTTTTAGAAAAAAAGACTTCAGTCCCTTAAAAACCTTTCTCTCGTAAGCTCCGCCAGGTGCGTGCGTGCGTGCGTGTGTGTGTGTGTGTGTGTGTGTTCTTATACTCTCGCAGAGAACACACCAGATTCATCATAACTACATGCCACCTGCCTGGCGCATAGTAGGTGCTCAGGAAATACCCACTTAGCGAATAAAACAAGTTGACTTTTAAATAGGAGGCACCGGTTTTACCTAGACTCTTGGTGATTTCCTGTTTGGATGGAGTTTGACTCCAACCCTGCTTGTACTTTAAAAAGAGGAAATGGCTCTTGCACTGAGTGAGGGCGGGGTCCCCGATGACCCCGCTCTGAACTTCTGAGTTTAGCTTGGTGTGAAAGTCGTCCACCCCAAAGAATCCCTGGAGGGCACAGTCAGGCCTTCTCCTGACGGCCAGTGAGGTCATTTATACTCCTCCATTTTCCTTTTGAGGAAGAGGGAGGGAGTCCTGAACTCCTGGCTCCTATATCTCATGACTCCGGAGTACAGCAACATGTAAATCAGATGGGGCGGTGACCCTAACTTGAATGTTCAGGGAAAGTTACATTTCTGCCGGGATTTGCCTCCCCTTCCCTTGCTGGAGTGGCAAGCTTGAGACTTACAGAGACCTGAGGAACCAGAGTTCTTTTCCCTGTGGTTCAGTGGGATGTCTCCTGTGGCCAGTTGCCATCCTCTTATCTGGAAATGAAGATAATAAGAGAACTTACCTCCTGGGATTATTATGAGGTTTAAGTAAGTTGAAGTATAGAAATGACTCATAACAGCCCCTGGTTCCTGTGAAATAAGCATGAAATTTGTGATTGCTCTAGCAATGGTATCTTCTTACCTCCTGTGGTACCGTCGGTGAGGTTGCAGATTGTTCACTGGAAGGACAAAAGTAGGGATCCTGGAAAAGGAAGATACCAGAAAAGGCCCATCTTCAGGAGCACAACACTATGGCCTGAATGACCACCTCTCTCTCTCTCTCTCTCTCTTTTTTTTTTTTACCTAGAATTTATTTTTAACTGGTGTTCAATTTCTGAGAAACTCTGCAACTTCTGGTGAGACTAACTGCCTCATGACCAGTAGATTAAGAAGCCACCAAAGTCTTTTGAGATTTCAGGGTGTACATTTCCTTTTAGCTTACACAAAAATAAAATAATTTAAAAGAAAAATAAATAAAGAGGTCAGGTACTGAACAATGGTGCCATATCTGTGATAATAAATAATGCCAAGTGCCTGGTGCATAGTAGGCACTCAGGTGCTCTATCTGTGATAACAGACTGCTTTGCATTCCTCTGCACTGACAATGACACAGGACATGAAAACATCACAAGTCTTATGACTTCTCCTTTTCCCAAACCATGGTGTCCCACTTCCTTTGAAGACTCTTGTTTGACTCCAATTTAGGGAATAATATTTCTAACTTGCTTCGAGATTGTCTGAACATCCCGAGAGATTCCTGCCCTTTGATGGTCTGGGGAACGCTGCATGTGGAAGTCTGTGAATGATGTTGGGGTAGGTGAGTGGAAGGATGGGCCAGGCAGAGGCTGCCATTCTGAGGGTTTGCCTAAATCTTCCTCTGTACTTCCACGTCTTGGCCCCTGGCTTCCACCAACCTCATCCACATCTTTGCAAAGTACACTAAAACTAATCGGAACTGCCGTGTTCGGGGCCCATCATTTCTTGAAAGCTTCCCAATGGAAGCTTCCCCGGTTCCATTTCTACTGCTCTTGAGTGTATCCAGAGTCCCATAGTTTCTTGCTCCGTCTTGCAAAAGAGACCCTCAGTTGTGCCTCAGCTTCCAGCATGACCCCGCTCAGTGCCCACTCATACTCTCACCACAGACTTTCAAACATACAGAAATAACCAGAACATTCTCCTATTGAAAGTCCCCTTGCAGCTTCTCATGCCTCCGGATTTGGCCACTCACTCTCTGGGGCACGGCTTTGACCTTCCTTTTCAGTCTCATCTCCACTTTCTTTAGACACCCTCCCCAAGTCTTCACCCCATAATCATTTCTAAATTCTCCCTGTAGTTCATGCTCCCGCAGACATCCCTATGATCAATGTCCCTTCCTCTGTCCCCACCTGGAGAACATCCATTGTCCACTCAGTATTTTGGTCCCATTTTCTCTGATGCTTGTCCTCAGTGCCATGACCCCCCCAGGGGCCCCATAGCTCCTCCTGTGTCCCCCTATTTTAGCTGTGTCGTGTCTGGTTATTTGTATGAATTATGCATTGAATTGCAACCTCGCTCAAGTTCGAATGCTAAAATCTTTACTTCCGATATCTCAGAATGGCACCTTATTTGGAAATAGGGTCATTGCAGATATAAATTAGTTAACACGAGGTCACACTGGAGTAGAGTGTGCCCTTAAAAGGGGTATGTGTGTGTGTGTGTGTGTGTGTGTGTGTGTGTGTGTGAGATTTGGACACAGAGACAGGACACAGGGAGAGCACGAGGTGAAGATGAAGACAGAAATTGGGCCAGTGCTCCTACCAGCTAGGAAAGAGGCATGGAATGGACTTCTCCCCGCCAGCCCTGAGAAGAGATCAGCGATGCCAACACCTTGACCTTGGGTTAAGAACCTCTAGGACTGTGTGACAGTAAGCTACTGTTGCCTAAGCACCCAGTGTGTGGTGCTTTGCCACAGCAGCCCTTGCTAGCTAATCTGCACCCTCGGTCCCCCTGACGGAGCACCACTGCCTGAGTGTGGAGAGAGGGCTCACTCATCAGTGCACCGAGCTAGTTGGGAGATGCTTGCTGAGCCAGGGCAGGGATATCGGCCATCTCCGACCCTGTGGCATCTCACCTAGTACACGGTAGGGGTGTAACTCTTGGTTACCATAAAATGACATTGTTTTGGACCCTGTAGGTGACAACAGAAGAAATATTCGACACAGTTACTCCCTGCCTTCAAGCATCTTTTATAATCACTAGAGAGACAAGATTCGTCTGTACCTATGAGCCAATTAAGAAAAAGAATGAGGCAGTGCAGGGAGCAGATGAGGGCCCGCGTACCCCTGCCCGCGAGGAGGGGCCCGCGCAAAGGGCACTGTGTTTCTTTTCAGTCTCTCTAAATATCAAGCCCTCTACATCCAGGAATTAAATCATGAAAACAACAGAGTCAACATTTAAACACAAGAGTTCCTCCGTCTGTGAAGGTTAGGCTCTATTTTTGTCTTGCATCTGTTCACATGTGGCGTAACACACGACTGGTTGCTTTTTGTCGCACGGCTGATTTTCTGCATTCTACTATAACTCCATGAGCACACTTTTCTCTTCTTTTTCCTATCTTCACAGGCCGTCACACACAGCAGGGTGTCCAGATGAGAACTGACACATTCCCATAGGAAAAAGGGTGTTTGTGGGTCTGCGTACATTTATGCCTCTCTGGAGTGGCTTGGGAAAGAGTGTTACTTAAAATAAAAACTTGGGGGGCTGGAGATATAGCTCAGTGGGTAGAATGCTTGCCTTGCATGCACAAGGTCCTGGGTTCAATCCCCGGCACCACCAAAAAAAAGAAAAGAATTTTGGGTCTGGGGATATAGCTCAGTGGGTAGAGTGCGTGCCTTGCAAGCATAAGGCCCTGGGTTCAAATTCCCAGCACCGCAAAAAACAAAAACAAAAACAAAACAAAACTTGGATTCATAAAATCTGGCCCCAGATAAGACACCATTATATTTGGTTAGAAAACCAAATGGAATCTCAAAGGAGCTACTCAAGGAGTTGTAGGTAAAAGGCTCGCAGAGAAATAACACAGCCATGTAAACATCTATGTTCCTCCGAGTTTTTATTGCCGTGCAGATGAGTGTGCAGGCACTGTTACCAACATGTAATCCTAATGTCACGAGGGGACTCGAGTGTGGGTGTGTGTTTGGCACAGCACACTCCATCACTACAGACCACGTATGAGCAAACGCCTCCGTTGCTTGTTCTTTAGGGATGGTGGGCATTTTGCTACAAAAAGTTCCAGCTCTACTTATTAATAAGTTTCCTTCGGAAAGCTGAATTAACTCCTCTGGGCCTCATTTTCCTCCTCTGAAACATGAAAAACCAAAGTCAATAATCTGTAAGGTCCCTTTTAGTTCTAAAAAAAATGATAATTTTACTTTTTCTTTCTGAGCGTATAATAATCAAGCTCTTTTTGCACGACTTTATTCCCAGTATAAACCAAATAATTAAGGTAGCAAAGCAGGACATTGATCAGAAAGAAGATGAGTGTGGGATTGGGAGTGAGGGAGCTCAGACTGTGGTCTTGGCCCAATCGTTAATTATCACGATGACACGGGACAGATCGTTTAACGTCTCTGGACTCCACTTTCCTTATGTGCAAATTAGCACATTGAGTTAGACAATTTCGAAGTTCCCTTCCAGCATTTATTTCTTTAAGAAATAAGATGAAATAGGGACATTTTTAGATGAAAGGAAATGAGGAGAATTTATCAGTAGAGAATGTTAAAAGAATGTTAAAGAAGTTTCCAGATGGAAGGCAGAAGCTACCAGAGGAAACCTGGAACATTAGGAATGAGGGAGGAGCAACCAAATATCTGTTTGTAATTAGCTGGGTAAACATAACAGATTATTTCTCTCTTGTTAACTTCTTTAAAATACATATGAACATTGAAAGCAAAAAAATTATAGCCTTGTCTTACGGAGTTTCTACCTATTTATGTGTGTGTGTGTCTCATGGAGTTTCTACCTATTTATGTGTGTGTGCACACGTGTGTGTACCTACATACATATATAATTGCTGAAACGTAAAGGGTGGAGAATAAAGGGACCTATATGTTGGTAAACATTTTGAATTTCACTTGCTGTGGTAAAAACATTAATGCTAAGTAGACTGAGAAACATTGTTTGTATATTATAATCCCCAGAGCAACCACTAAAAGCAGAGAAACTAAGACATAATAAAAACTTAATAAATATTGAAATTGAACACCAAAAAATGGGGAACAGACCAAATAAATTGTAAAACAGTAGACCTAAATGCAACCAATAATTCCATTAAATGTAAATGATCTAAAACCAATCAAGAGAGATTTTCATGAACTGAAATTGAATTCCATGTATGTATGAGTTTGTATGTATAACTCTAAAGCTCTCATAAAAAATGGCAGAGATTGTCAGAATGATTTAAATAATTAAAAATTCATGCTGCCTACAAGAAATTGATATCTATTGTATATGTAATTATATATAATTATAATATTAATATAATAGATTGTATATATTTCTACAGGTAGCTTAAGAGTAAAAGGATAGAAAAGGATATGCTAAGCAAACACTGACCAAAACAAGTATGGGATGATTATATTGATGTTGGAAAAAGGAAATTGTAGAACAACGAACAGACCAGGGACAGTCCACCAAGAAGACATAATAATCCTAAGTGTGTGTATTTTCAAGGACAGAGTTTCAAAGTAGTGAAGTAAGGCTAATGAAACTAAATGGACAAATCCCAATATGTAACAGCTGAAGTCATCAAGGTCCTTTTCTCAGCAATTAATAGAGCAGGTGGACAGAAAGTCAGCAGTGATGTAGAAGAACTGAGCGACACTATTGGCCAACGACACCTAATAACATGTACGGGACACTCCACTCAAAGCAGCATGATGCATGTTATTTCCAAGTGTTCACGATGTTTACCACGATAGACTATTAACCAGGGTTATAATACAAGCATTAAAGAAGGGTAAAAGAATCATTGCCATACAAATTATGCTCTCTGTCCATATTAGAATTAGACTAGAAGCCAGCGACAGAAAGAGAACTGATAAAGAGGCAGACAATTTGGAAGATAAACACATCCTTACCACATGACCTGGTGGTCCACAGTCGGTATTCACTCAAATGAACTGAGAACTCATGTATGTACAAAAGCCTGCCTGGTAAGGGTTTATAGATTTATTAATAGTTGAAAAAATAGGAAATAATGTCCTGTCATGGGCACCTAGATAAACTGTCACACATCATATAATGGAGTATGACTCAGCAATGACAAGGAAAAGAATATTGATAGACACAGCAGCGTGGATACAGCCTAAAGGCCTTATGCTATATAACCTCAAAAGGTTACATAGTTTATGGTTGCATTTATGTGATATCCTAGACATGTAAGAATGGTGGTGGTCATCTGGCAATGGGGACAGTGACCAAGCTGTGACCACAAGGGAGCTGTGTTAGGGAAGTTTGGTGTGCAGGAACTGTTCTATATCTTCATGGTGGTGGTCATAGGAGTCTACACAGGTGTTATAACTGACAGACCTGTATGTTAAAAAAAAAAAATGAGATCAACTTTATTGACCTCATTATTAGTATTCAATTAACTATGTGAAAAAAAAGTGAAATAAAAAAAAAAAAAAAAAGATGCATACTTCCATCCAAAAGAACTTTTCCCTCTGTCTGGCTAAGAATAGCAAGGAATTGCAGAAAGAAAGTAGATGTTCATCCACAAAATAATAAATGATGGTATGGTCACATAATGGGATGCAGAAGTTAAAATGAAAGAAGTGTAACTAGTTTTTGACATGGATACATCCTCAAGCTATATGAGGATATGATACTTACATGTGATGTGTGTATGTATGTGAGTATGTGTAGTGGTACGGTTCTATGTAGATAAGCATCAAAGCTGGCAAAATGATTCTTGGTATTAATAGATAAATATGTAGTAAAATTATAAAAGTATGCATGAGAATGATGAACACCGTCTCAGTCCCTTTCAGCTGCTATAACAAATATACCACTGACTAAGAAATTTCTCACGGTTCTGGAGGCTAAAAAGTCCAAGATCAAGGTGCAGGCAGATCCAGAGTCTGGTGAGGGACCTCTCCCTGGTTTTCAGATGACCATCTTTAGTTGTACGCTCACAGGGTGGGGAGGGAGCTCTGATCTTTTCATCCCCTTAAGAGGCACTAATCTTATTCACGAGGGCTCCACCATCATGCTCTAAATACCTCCCAAAACCCTCACCTCCAAATACCCTCTCCTTAGGGATTTTGGCATCAACATTTAAGATTGAGAGGAACACGAACATTCAGTCCATAGCAAGCAGCGGATTCAGCTTTGTGGTTGTCTAGGGGATCAAAGTGAGAGAATCTGAAATGATTTATTTCTTAGAAAAAAGATTTGAAGGGCTGGGGATATAACTCAGTTGGTAGAGTGCTTACATTGCAAGCACAAGGCCCTGGGTTCAATCCCCAGCACTAAAAAAAAAAAAAAAAGAATTTGAAGACTATATCATATGATGTTGAAATGTGACCAGTTTGGGTGTTGATCTACAGCTGTTGTTCATGTTCTATTTTTTTGTGTACTTACAACATTTCCTTTATTCTGGGCTAGTTTAGTTTCTTTTCTAAAATTTAAATTATTAACTGAAACTTAAAAAAATAAGAATGGTACATGTTTATAGAATTCCATGTGATATTTTGATACACAGATACACTGTATAATATTTAAATCAGATTAAATGTCTCTATCTTCTCAAACATTTTTCATATTTTATTTTCTTAAAGGGACAGTGGAGATGGGATAGGGGTGTTTCTGTTAAGGTGAAGCAGGTTAATAAGGGTCAACAAACTGATCCTATCTGGGCCTGATGGTGCATGCCTAAAATCCCAGCCGCTCAGAAGGCCGGGGCAGGAGGATTGCAAGTTTGTGGCCAACCTGGGCAATTTAGTGAAACCCTGTTTTAAAAATACAAATTAAAAGAGTAAAAGACTGAGGATGTACCTCCATGGTAGAGTGCTTGTCTGGTATGTGTTAGGCCCTGGGTTCAATTTTTAGTATAGGGGGGAAAAAAAGCTCTATTTCTTTTTATCATTTATTTAGGTACTCGGGATTGAACCCAGAGGTGATTAACCCAGCCCTTTTTAAAATTTTTTACTTTTTATTTTGAGACAGGATCTTGCTAAGTTGCTTAGGGCCTTGCTAAGTTGCTGAGGCTGGCTTCGAACTTGCCATTCTCCTATGTCCTCCTGAGCTGCTGGGATTCCAGGCATGTGCCACTGCACCTGGCTATTTCTTTTTAGAGGAGATACATATATGATAGAGGGCAAACAATACCAGTAGGACCCATATTTTGGAAAGGGAAGAGTTCCACGGGGCTCCATGGCTCTGAGCAGCATCTGTGCCCGAGCTAAATCCTGAGGGCTTTAGCTGCCAGGCCGGCACAACAATATTGTGTTCCTGTTTCAGCATTCGCTACCCGGACAGCCCAGCTCTTCTCAGACATTTTGGGGTCTCTAGAAAATCATGTCTTACAAGTACTTTAGCTGTGGCTTGGCAGCTCCGAATCCATGATACGAATTTACAGCAAGTGGGTGAGACAAACATTCAACAAACATAACACAAACAAATAACTCTGCTGCGGCTCCAAGTTCAGTCTCAGAACATCGATGCAACTTTTAAAATAGACTCAGCTCCAGAAAGCCCTGACAAGGAGCGCAGATCTTCACTCGCTAACTTCTGATGGAGAGGTGAGAGTCCTACTCTCTGAACATCTATGTGTCCTGCACATGTGGCTTCCTCTTCCCCCTCTGTCCCCTGGCCCTGACCCCCCAAACTCCACCCACCATGCTTGTTCCCTTATTTCACTGCCCCCTGCAATCCTTCTACCCGGAGGACAATCTGCTCTGTGTCCACCAGCTGCTGTTTCCCTCCCTCTCTACGCAGCTCAGCCCAATAGAATTCTGTTAGCTGCCTGGAAGAAATTCAAGTATGTACAATATGATAATACAATATTTATTAAGTTAAACTGATTTTGTTTTTGTTTTTTATTGTGGGACTAGGCATTTGGACCCAGGGGGCTCTCTACCACTGAGTTATACACCCAGCATTTAAAAAATTTTATTTCTAGAGAGGGTTTTACTAAGTTGCTGAGGCTGACCTCGAACTTCAGATTCTCCTGCCTCGGCCTCTAGAGTAGCTGGCTAATTTGTTGCATTAAATGAATTTGATTCTGTCTTATCGAGATTCATAGAATTATCCATTGCAGTTGGGACAGGTGGAATAACATCATCTTAACTCTCATTTTTTAAACGTTAAAAAAAAAATTAACTGATCATCTTAACTCTCTTAGTGGTGTTTTTGTTTCTTGAATTTGGAGGCAAGGTTGAAAAGTGAGAGGTGATCCGTAGTCTCAGGTCCGGACAGTGCCTATAGCTAAGCCTGTGCTGATCTAGCCAGCCTCTTCTTCTCTAGCACTAGACCACGCCCTGCATTTCACAGCTTCCTCCGCGTCCACCTGGTAGCCAGGAAAGGCAATGGACTTGACGGTCTCTAGGCTCTCCTTAAGTTCCTCCCTGGAAGTGTGGCCACATCGTGAATGAAGATCTGGACTTAGGGTCCACTTCCTGACTTTCCACATGGTCTTACAATGAGACAAGGTATTAGAAACCGTGACTCTCTTATCCCAGAAAATACAGGGACCATAGCTACCATGACAGGTGCCTCTGCTGAGTCTTTATTTCCCTTTGGGGTTCTGGAGAGACAAGTCAGTGGCCAACACTGATGCCTGAAGGATCATGTCTGGATAAACCATTGCCAAAGCTTACTCCATTTACCCAGGCGGTGTGAGTCCTAGGGAAAGATGTTTCTCTTGGGTCACACTATATCCATGATCAGTGTCCCTCTCTGGCTCACTGCTGGTGAGGGCCACCTGCTCCTCTATGCATGGTGGAAAAGTAGGAAGGAGCATATCTCCATGGCATGAGGGGAAGCAAGAGAGTGAGCTGAGGAAGCTGAACCCACCTGGTTCAACCTCCTCTGGCCCTAACTCAGCCAGTTCTGCCAACCTGCATCCAGGCTAGACAGAACTAATCTGGACTCCCTGAAAAAAACTCTCTGCATGATCCTAAATGCCTCTGAAGGCCCGGCCGCCTCAACACAGGAGCACTGGGGAGCCGTAGCCCGAGTTGCGGTGGGGATGACCAGGTTCCAAGTGCAGCAGAAGGCCACAGCTCTGACCACAAGGGCAGTGTGTAGCTGGAGGGAGCTCAGCGGCTGCTTATTTTCCTGATGTAATTATTTTTAATTATACACAAAAGACCCATGAATATTTTCCCTTGAAGATATTTGGACAACATACAGGGTTTGGAGTCGGTAATCCAGTCTCTTCCTTCTCTCCTCTACGCCATTGTCTTTCCTAAAAGTAACCATTGTTGCTTTGATGTGACTTCTTTCAATGCAAAACATACTCAGATCGTTGTCTGTCTACCCTACTAATAAATCGGAGAAATACAAATTAAGGCAATTGAGGAGGGACGCTTTTTCTTTGCTTTCCATTGCAAAAAAAAAAAAAAAAAAAAAAGGAATGAAACTATCCAGAATTGGTTAAGACTTGGGGAAGAAGTTCTAAATCAGAGCAATGGTTCAGGAAGTTAATTTGGTAATATAAATGGCTGTAGGCTTTTGTGTCAGTCAGGGCTCAGTCAGGAGACTGAGAGCATACCAATTATTGGAAAAGGAAAAATTTAATAAAGGGTTAACTAGTGAAAGCGATAAAGCACCTCTAAGGGATCCAGAAGAAGTAGCAAGCTGCAAGAACAACAACACAAGTACAAATCCAGGCTGAGGAAGAGTGGACAGTGAAGGAACTGCGTTCCGGAAGCTGCACCCACCCCAACCCAATGCTTAAATTTAGACCTTTTGTAGAGAATGAGTGTACCACTGCTGGCCATGTTGATGTGTAGACGGGATGGGGAGAGAGATGCCTGTGGCCATGGTACAGCTACAGTGGAAACCAGCACAGGGTAGAAGCGGGAGGGAGTGTGGCCCAAGAGTGTGGTTGGGGATACAGCTGCTGGGCTCCCATGCTGAAACAAAATGGAGGACTGGGACCCAGGGGAGTCTTCCTGCCCTCTGGCGCCCTCTAGTGACAAAGCCTGTCACTGTGCCAACTGGTCAGGGAGGAGCGCTGCAGGGTCCTGCTATATGGTTTAAGCAGGCAGGGTAAAGGAGGGCAGATTTGGGGCTGGGAAGACAGCCCAGTCGGTAGAGTGCCCTGGGTTCGATCCCCAGCACCGCAAAAAAAAAAAAAAAAAAAAAAAAAAAAAAAAAGAAGGGCAGATTTGGAACTGGGAGATTAAGAACTGGGCAGAAACCTGAGGCAGGAGGAGCGCAAGTTCAAAGCCAGTCTCAGCAAAAGTGAGGTGCTAAGCAACTCAGTGAGACCCTGTCTCTAAATAAAATACAAAATAGGGCTGGGGATGTGGCTCAGTGATCGAGTGACCTTGAGTTCAATCCCTGGTCCCCTCCCCCTCAACTGAAAACAACAACAACAACAACAACAACAACAACAACAAAAAAAGTGGGCAGAGAACTGGAACAAATTTTGAGCACTGAATTCCATTTCTAAAAATTTAAGAAAATGACTAAAGGTGTACACAATCATTGAGATAAAGAATGGTTGTTTCTGTAGAGAAAGAGAAATTGAAACAAACTCTGGGTTTGAAAATTGAGAACTGCTTGAGAAAATTAGTGGTTTTTCTGTAAGATAAAGCTGTATTTATTTATCGTCATGAAATATGTTTACATTATTAGATGGGTGTTATGGTTTGGATGTGAGATGTCCCCCCAAAAGCCCACACATGAGTGAGAAAATGGAAGAAGGTTCAGAGGAGAAATGATTGGGTTGCAACAGTCTTAACCTGATCAGTGAATTAGCTTCCCTCCACTACATTCTGCCATGATGCTCTGCCTCACCTGGAGTCCTGAGAAATGGAGCCCCCCTTCTGTGGACTAAGACCTCTAAAATCATGAGCTCTCAAATAAACCATTCCTCTTTTACAATTGTGCTGGTCAAGTCCTTTAGTCACAGTCGTGAGAAAGTTGACTAGAACAGAAATTGGTACCAAGAAGTGGGATCTTTGCTGTGACTAAACTAACCGTGTGGTTCAGAAGCTTTTTGAGCTTTTTGGAATTGGTGGGAGGAATTTTGAGATGCTTAGCAGTGCAAGCTAGAAATGCTTTAGGTTGTTGTAAGCAGAGCTTAATGGCTGCTTCTGGTGGGAGTTCAGAAAACCAGAATGCCAAAAGGACTGTGGACAGTGAAGAGAGGGCTCAAAAGGGTTTAGAGGAAAATGAAGACAATATTGGTAATTGGACTAGAGGCCATTCCTGTTATGATCTGGCTGAGAAGTTGTCAACATTTTGCCTGTGTCCTGAGACTTCCTGTGAGGCTGATTTAAAAAGTGATGGACTTCTTCATCTGGCGGAAGAAATTTCTAGATAGCATAGCATTCAGGTTGTGGCATGGATATTGCTGGCAGCTTTTGACCAAGTTTATTGTGATATTCAGGAGCAGAAAGCAGAGCAGAAATATTTGAAAAACATGGACTTGAAAGGCCAGAATAAAACTGGGGCTAAGGAAGTTGCAGTTGTTAAAGACTTTACTACCACTAAAGAAATGCTAAAAACTTTGCCCAGAGACAAAAACAAAGATGACCTGAGGGCATCTCAGGAGCTGGCAAGACCGCATCTGTCTCAGGCTCAAGGGAGTAAAAGTGAAAATTCTCTTGAGAAGAGACCAGGGGGGCACTTTTCTTGCACAAGGGGGCCTAGGAAGTTTTTTCGGTATGCTCAGCCACCCAGACACTCAGAAGCTGCTATAGCCAGGATCCCTGGAGGCTTGGCTACTGCTCAAGATGGCACCAAACCTTGGTGTCAACCACATGGTGCTGGTTCTGCAGGAATTCAGAGTTAGGGGGTCACGGAGGCTTCCAACTGTGCTGGTCGGTTCCTTTAGTTACAGCAGAAAAAAGCTGACTAAAACAATAAAGAAAGTGGGTTAAAGATAACAATTATTTTGAGCCACTAAAAACGTTTATGCATATATGTCTGTGAAAAGTTTGGCATCTCACTCACCAGCTCCTTGGTCTAATGTCTAACTCATAACTGGATTCCGGGTGGACACATCTTTGGAAGAGTGGGAAGAGGGGTGAGTCCCACCAACCCCTGCGTATATAAATAAACAGCAACATCGTGGTTTCTTTGTGGTTTCTTTGGGTAGTAGGATTTATGGATAATCTGTTTTCTTGTTCCCTTTTCCACCCCTAATTGCAAGTATTTTAATGCTTTTCCTGCAAAGATCTTTATACTACTTCTGAGGGTAAAAAAGTATTGGACATACGAAGAATGTGAGACTCCATTGACAAGCAACAACTTTGTCATCTTGAAGATACTTTTGAACTCTCGGTTCACAAAACTCAAGCAATTTTATCCACTTAGAGTAGGAGGGAGTAGGAGAAAGAAGCTCAGATGATGGGGGAAATCCTCAAAAAGAGACCTCTGTCCATTTACACTCTGTGGAAGATTCAAAGAGCTCCCAGCTGACAGTGGGGCACTGGGCAGCTGGTAACCAGAAATCCACACTTTACCTTTGGGGCGTCTTTGACCCAAGCAGACTCGTTCTCTGTCCCCACTCTGTCTAATGCAGCAGATTGCATTTGCAATCTCCCAGTATATTGTCCTTAAAGAAAAAGTGGATGGTAAAACACATGTCCCCAAATGCCCCCATTTTGTCCCCGCAAACCTAGCCTGGGAACACAAGCTGGTCTGGAAGGTCCAGGTGCATATTGCCTGGAAGGACACCAGCTCTCCTTCATGCCCACTGGGAACCAGGGCAAGTTAGGGTATCCGTAGAAAGCCCCCAGGACAGTGGCTCCCGGGATGCTGGCCATCCACCCGAGCCGATGCTGATGCCGATTTGGCTTCCACAGCCCAAGACAGAAACCCCTCCCTGAGTGGGGCCCGGCATGGAACTGAGGGCACAGTGGGGAGGAGCCAGGAAATGTCCAGCTGGCGGTCACTGCAGAAAACACCAGGAGGGAGGCCAGGTGCCACTGGGCCAGCCCCTGGAGGGACAAAGTTGCCCTCTGTCAGCCTGTTGCCCCCCTGGACTCCCCTTGGGGCGGTCTGTGACCTCTCCCTGGCTTTCCCCAGTGAATCGTGTGTCGCGTGTTTCATCCCGGGCACTGTTTGGGCCTCCCGTCAACCTACCCACTGCCCTGGCCTACGGGGCTGTGGACACCCAGCAGCCCTCTGTCACCGCAGCCTCCTCCCCCTGCTATGATTCACTGGGGAATTCTTAGAAGATGTTTTTCTATTAAAAATAGGAAGATGTGTGACGTCAAAAGATCTGGGGATGAAAGGCATTTTAAAAGGCTGTCATCTTCTTTTATTTAGAGAGGAGGAAAGGAAGGAAAACATGGGCGTCAGGACACAACCGTCTCTTTCATTTCTCTTAAGGCTGTAGAGTTTAATTTCTAGTCTCTCTTGGGGACTCACTCTCGTTATTGTTCTGAAGCTTGACGTTCAGAACCACAAACTCATAACAGGGCTGAACATCTAAACTTGGACTCAAGATTCTGTGTCATCTAGGTAGAAGACACTGTTTTAAAAATTAGATTAATTTAAAAAATAATAATCACTTGTTAATAGAAGGAAAAGGCCAACAGGCACTATGATCTTCAACAAGCTGTGTCTGATTTCAGAGTGACACTTATTAATGGTGATGTTGACATGTTAAAATGCCCATGAAATGGGTATATGCCTGAAATGTTAGAGCACACAAAGATTTTTTATAACTAGAACAAAAATCTCTTCTGTTAAGGGCCACATAGTAAATATTTCAGGCTTTGTAGGCTGGGTTGTTTCTGTTGCACTGACTCATTTCTGTCATTGTAGGATAAAATCAGCCATAGGGGTTATGTCAATCAATGGAAATGGCCATGTTCCAATAAAACTTTATTTATAAAAACGGGTGGGAGGCCAGGTTTAGTCTATGAGTGGGCCCTGTAAGAGAACATCAGTTGTAATAGTATACCAATAATAGTGGCTTTCTGGAATTGGGGAGAGCAGATTTTTTTTTGTTTGTTTTGTTTTGTTTTTACTTGTTTTGTGATTGTCTTGTAGGAATGAAGTGCCAACAGATTTGCAGTTATATGTGCTTTTCTGGGGAGATTAATTTGAACTAAATGATGATTGACATAAAAGGGAAAAAGGTAAAATGAACCTCTGTCTTGATGAAAGAAACGGTTGGATTCTCAGAAACAAGAATCTTTCCAATGAATTCTATTGACAATCCCTCTGGGCATTGTATCCTGGGAACAGGTTTAGTACCTGTCTTTAGGTTCATTCTCTCACATGAAGCCTTGACCCTAGGGAGTTGTGTGGAATGATTGTGTTCTATACCGTAACATAGCCAGATCTGTGTGGTAGTGATAACACACAGACAGGGGTTCGAATGACTTCCTGTGTTTGTGATGTTATTGATTCAAACTTACTGTTTATCCCTATGGAATATTTGAATGCAAATATAAAACGCGGGAAGAAAGTGTGTTAGGTTTTCATTGCTGTGACCAAAATACCCGACAAGAATGACTTAGAGGAGAAAAAGTTTATTTTGGTTCATGGTTTCAGAGGTTTGGTCTGTAGTTGGCTGACTCCATTGCTCTGGGCCCAAGGAGAGGCAGAACATTATGGTGGAAGGGTGTGGCAGAGGAAGCTCCTCCACTCACAGTAACCAGGAAGCAGAAAGAGAGAGGGGAAGGGACTACAGGAAAGACCCATGTCCTCCAGCTGTGCCCCACCAGCCTTCAGTAACCAGCAGGTAGTCCATTCAAACTAGGATTGATTAGGGTCACGGTTCTCATAATGTAATCGTTTGGCCTCTGAATATTCCTGCATTAACGCAGGAGCTTTGGGGGACACCTCACATTCAAACCATAAAGGGAAGACGGTAGAAATGAACAGTATTTTGGAGGAAATGTTGATGGAATGTAGCCTTATTTGGGGCCAACTGAGATTAAAACAAAACAGACACACACATACAACAAAGCAACAATAAACCAGGGAGGACTAAGCACGTTAACTGAGAGAAATGCATTGAGTGAGATTAACAGTATTTGGTAGTTTTTGTTGGTTGAGGAAATTGCTAACCTCCCACCTCTTCATTTTGAAATTAAATGATGTAATGCTTATTTGATCAAATCACGTTAACTCGTGTAACTCCTTCGTATTCCCTGTGCTAGGGGAGTTCCCCGGCACGCAGATGCTGAACTACAATTAAGAGAGCAAAAGGCTTCCTGGGGTGAGGGAGCCAGGCGACCGTGAGGCGGATCCCACAGCGTGGGAGCAACGTGCCTGCGGGAGGAGACCCCAATCCCTGGAAGGGCTGCCACAGGAGGAAGTGACCTTGGCTGCCACTCCCCTTACTCACTTATTCTTGGGATAGTCCAAGAAAGTTCTAGCCTTAGAGGCTGAGGAGGACCAGGAGGAGGCTGACAGCTCCAGCTGTCTGTCCACCACTCACACTTCCCGCTGCTAGGCAGCCAGTCCTTGCTTGAATCACACTCCCTGGAGTGGCCCATCTCCAAGTTTGACACGTTCTTTCCACTTGGTGCAATTCTTTTTCCAGTTCCTGTGCTTGGTCCTCCCGGTTGGCTGGCTGTTTCAATCTTGCCATTTTATAATGTAGCAGAATGTGGCTGCAGGTAGCCATCCAGGTCTCTTTGGTGGCTTTGTCTTCATCTGCTCATTGCATTGAGCAAACATCTGGGCTTATTCTTCTTTCCTTATCCTACCGATGCTTTCTGGAAGATCGTCACCACTTTCAAACCATAATGGGAAGACGGTAGAAATGAACAGTATTTTGGAGGAAATGTTGATGGAATATAGCCTTATTTGGGGCCAACTGAGATTAAAACAAAACAGACACACACACACAAAGCAACAACAAACCAGGGAGGACTAAGCATGTTAAGAAGAGGGAATCTTTGGTGTCAGGCATTACCTACGCATGGATAATCATGAGATATATCAGTGAGGATTATACTTTGGTGCATAAAACCTAAAACTCCACCAATGGTTTTGATGTAAAACAGGTCTGGAGGTCCTCAGTCTAAGGCTGGTAACAGCAGCTCTGTAGTGATTAGGAACCCAGGACCCGTCTGTCTTACTGCTCTGCTACCCTACCATGTGGCTTCCATTTTCAAGCTCACGACGTCGACCAAATGGCTGTCGGAGCTCTGGCCAGCACATCCCTGGCCTGGGCAGAATAAAAGTAGCAAAGTTAAAGACTAAAGAGAGTCTACCTCCCTTTGAGTCACACAAGCTGAAGTAGTTTTCTTAGAAGTCTCACACATTCCTCTTCACGTCATTGGTGGGAACAGAGTCATGTGACTGTACCTTGCTACAGAGGAAGCGGAGGCTACTCCATTATGTTGACCCACAACAATTACATGATCTCCTATGCCATTAACTACCTTTTCAACCCAAATCTCTCATTTTTATGCTCTTTCCCTCACTGTCCCTATTTGATCTGTCCCACAGTCTGGCAAATTCTCTCTTACTTTTCAATTCTGTCTCCCCGTTACTTCTTGCAGAGTCTTCATTGGGCCTCATTATTTTCCAACTAGAGGGCTTTGATCTTGATTCACTCACCTCAGTCTTGCACCCTCTGATCGGTCCTGCAGGCCATTGCTGAAGTTAATGCAAAGGGTGAACCTGAAGGTGCAGCGTGTAGCTGCAGATCTTCCCCTCTTTACATCATAGAGGCCCGACTCTCCAGGGCGGCGTGGTTCATGGTCTGACGACTGCTCCCTCTTGTCTCTATCTTTGGCCGCTTTCCGTGCACCTCACGTCTTTTCCGGGTTGTTTTAAACTTACTATTGTGAAATGCGTAACACCAGGCAGAGCTAAGCCGTGTTAAGATATACATCTTAAATTCTGTTTCACCTTTCTGCATTACATTCCCACCCGAAGCTCCTGGAATCCACATTCTTCTAACAGATCTCAAAGGGATTCTTCATCTTTATGGAGACGGCACAGAGTTTGTTGACTTGAGGGGAAAACTGGTGAGTCTGGAGGTGAACATGTTATGTGAGGCTGATGGTATGAAATCCAGGTGGAAATGTGGAGAGCCTGAGGAGGCTGGGGGTGGGGAGATTCGGCAATACGAATTTTGTTGAGGTCAGCATGGAAAGCACAATGCTTTCTATGGAAGGGCCTGAGACAGAGGGCCGTGGAGGAAAGCTTCAGTGTGTTTGGCTGCAAGTAACAGAAAGGTGGCCAGTCCCTGCATACTTCCACCCAGACTTGCTGTCGTTCAAGTTTGTGGAGGTGCAAGACCAGCTTGGCAGTTCTCTGATGTCAGAGCTCTGTGGGCTTTTTGGCTCTCGGCTCTGCCTCCTGATGGCAAGATTGTCACAGCTCAATGCTTCTTATTCTTAGGTAACAACATCCCAAGAAGAAAGGGAGGGTCAGGAAGAAATAGTTTTCTTAGTATCTACCTCTTTTTTGGGGAGTAAAGTGTTTCTTAGGTCCCCCTGGAGATCTCTTACCACCGATCAGAAATGGATAATATGCCTGCCTGGTGTACTTCGAACGTGGGTTGTCCCCCCAGAAACTCATGCTGCAATCTGATGCCCTTGTGGTAGTTTGGAAGGTGGGGATGCATTGAGAGGTGATGAGCTCCTTCAGAGGCACTAGTGGGCCATTCTCGTGGGAGCAGGTTGTTACAAGGTGAGCCCAGCTCCTCCTTCTACGCAGCTGCTCACCCTTTGCTTTCCTGCCATGTGACCACACAGCCCGAGGCCCACACCATGTGTAGCTGCCTGACCTTGGACCTCCAGCTTCTAGAACTGTCCATCAAAAATAAATCTCTACTCTTTATAAGTCGCCCCATCTCAGGCATTCTGTTATAGCAAAGAAAACAGACTCAGACACTTACCAGAACATGGGTCATTATCGAAGGGGAAGAGTCTGCTGTGCATGGGAGGGGCTGGGCGCTTGTTCCATTAGTAATGCTGAAGCACTTCCCAGGGTCCATCATGGCCCAGGACTGAACCTCAGCACTGAGAGAAAGGAGCACAAGAAGCTAGGAGTCAGAAAGTGATTGGCAGGGCCAAATGTTGCGAAGAAGTCAAAAAGAACAAGGACCCAATAAAAAGACTTGAGAGTGCAATGGTGAAGACATCGCTGGTGGACTCTGAGAGTAGTTCCTTCTGTGGAGGGGCTGGGTTGGCAGCGGAGGGCCGTGGAGCTGTGCGGCAGTCCCAGGATGTGGAGGAAAGTGTGGGATGAGGGGAGTGGTGTTTTAAGGATTGTGATGGTCAAGGGCAGGCAGTGGAAAGCGAAGGTAGTTTGAGGTGAGGCACAGACAGAGTGAGAAATTTTTAAAATTTGTTCTTTTCAGTTATACATGACAGTAGAATATATATAATATTAATATCTTTATTTTATTTATCTATTTTTTTGCGGTGCTGAGGATCAAACCCAGTGCCTCACACATGCTAGGCAAGCGCTCTGCCACTGAGCCACAACCCCAGCCCGTAGACTATATTTTGACATATCATACATATATGGAGTATGACTTCCCATTCTTGTGGTTGAACCTGATGTGGAGTTACACTGGTTGTGTATTCACATATGAACACAGGAAAGTGATGTCAGATTTATTCTACTGTCTTTCCTATTCCCATCCCCCTCCCTTCCCTTCTTTCCCCTTTGCCTAATCCCATGAACTTCTATTCTCTCCGCCCCTCTTATTGTGTGTTAGCATTTGCATATCAGAGAGAACATTTGACCTTTGGTTTTTGGGATTGGCTTATTTCACTTAGCATGATAGTCTCCAGATCCATTCATTTACTGGCAAATGCCATTATTTCATTCTTTTTTATGGCTGAGTAGTATTCTGTTGTGTATATATAGTACATTTTCTTCATCTATTCATTTGTTGAAGGGCACCTAGGTTGGTTCCGTAGCTTAGCTATAATGAATTGAGCTGCTATAAAAATTGAGGTGACCATGTCACTATAGTATGCTGATTTGAAGTCCTCTGGGTATATACTGAGGAGTGGGATAGCTGGGTCAAATGGTGGTTCCATTCCAAGTTTTCTGAGGAATCTCCACACTGCTTTCCAGAGTGGTTACACCAATCTGCAGTCCCACCAGCAATGTATGAGTGGACCTCTTTCCCCACAGCCTCGCCAACATTAATTGTTGCTTGTATTGTTGATAATTGCCATTCTGACTGGAGTAAGATGAAATTCCATGTAGTTTTAATTTGAATTTTTCTAATTGCTAGAAATGTGGGACATTTTTTTCATAGATTTGTTGGCCATTTGTATTTCTTCTTCCGTGAAGTGCCTGTTCAGTTCTCTTGCCCATTTATCGATCAGGTTATTATTATTATTATTATTATTTGGCGTTAAGCTTTGGCAGTTTTTTGTGTGTCCTGGAGACTAACGAGGAGAGCTTCTTTAGAGCCAAGAGGGCGGACTGTTTGCAGGGAGGCGGGAGAGTGACGGGAGGGATGGAGGAGGATGGAGAACTTGTGTCCTGGGTGCCCTGGAGGCGGAAGGGAAAGGTGTGTGTTTAGAGAAGAAGCTTCAGTGAAGAACAAAAAAAGAAAAAGCCGATACATGTTTTCAAATGAAACACAAAATCCCCCAGTGGCTCTTGGAGAAGCAGGAGATCTAGTCACCTACGGAACTGACTGAGTCAGGGAAGTTCAGGGTAGAAGAAAAGAACGAATTAGAAGTGGGGCATTAAATTGAGCGATTGGAACATGAAGAATAGGGACCCTTTTTACAAATTTAGAATAGTAACTAAAAAATAAAAAACCAAACAAACAAAAACAAAACTCATGGGAAATTAAATTTGATGACCAAAGGGAAAGAAAGCTAGAAACCTATAAATTTCCTTGAGATGGGAAGAGTTTACAGATGAAGGGAAATTTGACATGGAAAATCTATTTTTGTTTTTCTGCCTAACCTCCTGCTGTGTGTCAAATAACAAATGATGCTTCTCAAATCCCAGGTTGAACTTTTCTGGGTTGAAAGACGCTGCGTTACTGTTACACTGTTTATAAAGTAAGGCTTTGTGGGTTCAGTCTTACTCAGGCTGAGCAAATGGAGAATCGGCCTCCAGAAAAGAATGCAAATAGGTTAAATCGAGACACATGTAGGGCACACATAGTGTCTGTGAGAAGTTTTCAGATGACCCAAAAACAACCAACACCCCTCCAACCTGGCTTAATGGTAAAGAATTAAAAAATAGACCTAAGAATCAAACAGATGGAGATAAAAATATTGCCTTTGTTACTCATAAAGCCCTATGTCACGAGGCACAGCTTGGATCTGGCCAAAGGGCTTCTTCATGGTCCCTTGGATCAAACTGACATTGCTCATCCAAACCAGAGGCCTCGCTGGCAAGAGGATCCTGTCCCAAGAATCCTCTGGATGGCCAAGAACAAAGGAGAGCACCCAGAGAGCACAGGTTTCCTACAGGGGCTGGTTCTTCCAAGAGAGGGCAGGGGTGCTGAGCTCAGCACGGGCGCCCATCCTTTACCAAATTCCTGGATCAGGTAAGTCACCTCCTCTTCCCCCGGGGCGTCCTGGAGGAAGGCAGAGTCCTGAGGTAGAACCTAACTGAAGCCCTTCCCCTGGAGTCGAAACCAAGTACCCCATCCAGGGACCAGGCACTGTGTTGGACGCGGGATAAAAAGGCAAATCACAAACCTGAGGATCCCAGGAACTTACGGTCTAGCACCAGAGAGGAGAAATGTCCTGATCCCGGAGCAGAAATAGATGTGCCCGGGAGGGCAGGTGGTCCTCAGCGTCGGTGAGGGCAGCGGAAGGAACTGAAGGTGGAGGCCGGCGGCACCAGGAGCCTCCGCCAGCTCTGCTAAGGAAGTCAGCGGTCAGTGGGAGGCAGTGGGAGGCAGTGGGAATGTTCTGGGCGCAGGAGTGACCAGCTGGGTTTAGAGAGCAGCGCGTAGGATGGGTCGGGATGAAGGAAGGGAAGGCCCGAATCAGGCAGCGTCCGAGAGGAATGCCGGAGACGGGACAGTGTGAGGATAGGACCTGGGGAAGTGAAGGCTGGAGTCCCAGGTCGTGGCAGAGGACACAGCCGGCACCCATCACCTCTATGCGGCTCAACCTCCTGGATGCCAGGCGTAATGCCCCAAGCACATGGGCGAGGCAGGCATGGTAGTGCAGGCTGTAGTTCCAGCCCCTGGGGAGGCTGAGGTGGGGAGGCTGAGGCGGCCTTGTCTTTGGAACCCCTGAGCTTGACACCAGTCTGGGCAACGTAGCAAGACCCCATCTCAAACAAAACAAAACAAGACGCCAAGGATAAGGGGACGTTAAAGGACGTTCCAGGACAGAGGAGACGTCAGTGAGTTTGTTTTGAGAAGTGTTGAGTTTGATGGGTTGGAAATATCGGTGCTGCCTCAGGAGGGAGTTAGAGAGAAACCGAGAGCCACTTGTAGACCAAAGCAAGAAAGGAGCATTTGCTGTGTTATGAGCCCTGACTTGGGGACGAAAGAGAGTGGTCCCGGTTCTTGTCCTCGCATAGCCTGCAGTCCATCCACCCAGTTCCCACCAGCCCTCGACCCTCATCCAAATGAGTTGCCAGGTATTCCGGGGAATCCCAGAGAGCAGCCCACCCCTGCCACTGCCTGAGGGCATCTTCCCGTTCCTGCTCAGCCCCGCTCCTCACCAGCTCTAGTCCTGTGGCCCCAGAAGCAGGTCCTCCCGGGAGCAGCAGGGGCAGGTGCAGGCTGGGACTCTGGACAGGGCTTTGTGTGCACTTTGGGTGGCGTTTGTCTCCTCAGCTGAGAAGTTTCCCCGTGTCTGGAGTTCCATGACAGCTCACGGGGCTGCTGCTTGTAAGGTCTCTCCTTGGCGCAGGGGGTCCATTCCCACAGTTTCCTCTTTCAGGCTTTGGCATCTCCCTATTTCTCTCCGGGTGCCATGCTGTTTCTGTCATGCTAGTGATGAACAGAAGATGCTCCCACCCCAAGGAGGGACAATGGTGAGCACGGCTCCAAATGCTTCGTTACTTAAATGGTTGCAACGAAGTACAATGGTGATTCTCAAGAGCTGGGCAGAGGCAGATCCCCCTGGAGAAAAGCGTCTCGGGCAGAGATTCCTAAACACTCCAGGTTCCCAGAGTCCTCAGTGTCTTAGTTATTCTTCCAAAGCATCACAGCATCTGAGGGGAAAGAATCAGTCCTGTGTAGTAAGCAGTTGGCTCCCAAGATCGTAATAAGTATTCATGTCCTAACAACTTAGCAACCATTTTAAAAATGCATATAAATAGAAAGACAATATATTTTAACTTGGCTCTTACACCCCGAGGTTTCTTACTGTGTTACTGTGGCGTACTGCACAAATTCCCCGAACGAAGAGCCAGATTGAACAGGGCCACCCTCATTTCCTTTTCCTCGTTAAATTCCATGGGGCACCATTTCCATGCTTATTTATCTATTTTTAAAATCATATCAGCTACCCCAAACCCAACTTTGCCAAAACAGAACGTCATCAAAAGGAATGCAGTGACGTAATGCTGAAACTGTCAAATACCTCCAACCAGGATTCTCAGTGTCCAGCAGATGTCCACTATCATGGAGTTTCCCTGGAGATTTCCAGATATTCCAGAGCACTCTCTCTGAGTTTGCCGCTCTGCCCTGGGGCACCTCCATGCATTGAGGGTGTCCAAGAAGACCTTTGGAGGATGTTTGAATAGAGGTAGCAACAATGAAAGAACAGTCAGGCAGTAAGGTTTCCTGCAGGAACATTCCAAACACAGCAATGACAGTTTAGAGGAAGTCTTGTTCATGAAAGAATAAGGAGTGTTTGAGCAATTTATTGTATTTCTAGACACATTATTTTATATGTATATATTTATCTCAACATAGCTATTTCTATCTCTGTTGATAGATATGTTGATATATTGTAATGTACCTCTGTACATCACAAGGAACATAGTCTATGTATTCTCTGTTAAGAATTTTATCTATCCATCCATCCATCCATCCACCCACCTATCCATCCACTCACCCATCCATCCACCCACCCATTCATCTACCCATCCATCCATCCATCCACCCATCCATCCATCCACCCACCCACCTATCCATCCACCAACCCATTCATCCACCCCACCCATTCATCCACCCATCCATGCATCCACCCATCCATGCATCCACCCATCCACCCACCCATCTATCCATCCACCCATCCACCCACCCATCCATCCATCCATCCATCCACCCACCCATCCATCCACCCACCCATTCATCCACCCACCCATCCATCCACCCATCCATCCATCCACCCATCCACCCACCTATCCATCTGCCCACCCATTCATCCACCCCACCCATTCATCCACCCATCCATCCACCCATCCATCCATCCATCCATCCATCCATCCACCCACTCATCCACCCACCCACCTATCCATCCACCCACCCATCCATCCACCCACCCATCCATCCACCCACCCATTTATCCACCCATCCATCCATCCATCCACCATCTGCCTGAACACACACAGGTGCTTATTTTCTTGCTGTTGAAGGGAGACAAGAAAGGAAGTTCTCTCGCAGGAGCCTCAGCCTATGCCCAACTCAGACTTTGAAACCTGACTTGTGGCAGAACCAGTGAGCGTGATCTTAGAATGTTCTTCCAGCAGTATTTGTCAGCCTGGGAGCAGGAACAGAGAAAGTGAATGGTTGGCTTCGCTCAGGGCCAGGGATTTGTGGCAGAGGATCAAGAGGTTGGAAGGTGTGAAGATTTCAGGCGCTCTCTGCCCTCATCTGAGAGCACAATCCACGCAAGGGAGGGGTTGGCAGGTGGCATTGTGGCTTCAACCATGATGCTTGGCAGTTGGTGGCCCACTGTCCCCATGACTGCCCCGAGTCACCCACAGACTGAGGATGTCACTGCTCCTTCTGACCCTAAGTTGGTGTGGGGAGTGTGGCCTGGCTCTGGACAGAGGCCTCAAGGTTCCTGGGATTCATCTCAGTCCCTCAAGGGAGCACACTGGTAGATTTGCCTGAAACTAGTGACACAATGAACACAGGCTTTTTCCTCCCGTTCTGTCAGTTTTGCACCAAGAACATGACAAATGGACTTTTTAATCTTTATTTTTTGTCAATATACATAGCACATTACGGCAGTGTGGCTTCCACCAGGACTTCTGGAGACCTCTGCCTGCTGATTTCCATGTCCTTGTGTAATGAGGTGTGAGCTGAAACTAGGGACTTAGGGCTAATGGATAGAAAAACAGGAGAAGGGATACGATGTCACTTCTGAGACTGGGATGTAAGAAATGTGACTTCTGTCTCTTTTGTCTTCTCTTGTTTGGTAGACAGCTGTCCTATGCAGGGGCCCATGTGGCACAGAAATGACTTTTACTTTTAGCCAATGGCCCAAAAAGCACTGGGATTCTCAGCCAAGCAGACTGCAAACCGCCAGTGAGTTGGAAATGGATTCTCCCCAAGTCAAACCTTGAGATGACACCCCTCCCAGGTGGCAGCTGGACTTGGTATCTGAATGACACTGAGAGAGTCTACATTGTGCCTGAATTCCTGACCCACAGATACTGTGAAATAATCAACGGTGTTTTAAACCTTAAGTTGTGAGGTCATTTGTTATGCACCAGTGGATAAAAATATACACGTGTCACAAAAACTCTAATGTGCTATTACTTGTAAGGCACCCACTATTTCATGTCCCCTATATAAGAAACACTCCTGCCAGTCTGATTTATCACAAGATGGATAACACACTGTGGATGGGACATGGCCTAATTTCAGAGACGCTAATGTGTGGGAAAAAAGTGCATCTCAGAATCAGTGACACTCTGGCAGGTGTAATCATCATACACATGTTTTATGTCATATCTTTTATTTCCTGGGTGATTTATTATGGATTTAGTCTCAGGTTGAATGTAAATTTTTCCCCATCCATTTTTATTTGAGTAGGCAGGACAAAATCACGGCGAAGAATTCCAAATAGTACAGGTGCATGTAGCATTCTTACCGGTTTCTGTATGATTTCCGGGAAGAGTCTATGCATACCTATGCATTCCATCTTTAAAAAAAAAAAAAAACAATCTACACTGTTCTGCATCTTGCTCACTAAAAATTATATCTCTTGGAAGTATTTTAATAATTTGACATAAACATCTTCTCTGGAATTGGTAATGGCCGTGTAAGAACCATGGAATTCTTCCACTGTTTTTCTAGCGTCAGGTTTTTGAGGCTGAGAAGTTGATATCATCACGATTTCTCCAACTATTGTTCCCCTCTGAAATCTGTTTAGGATCTTCTCTTTATCCATGGTTAGTAAAAGTCCCCTCTGAAATCCGTTTAGGATCTTCTCTTTATCCATGGTTATCAGTGTGCTTGATGTAAGGATATTGTTGTTATCATAGTTATCTAATCCTTACAAAAATACCTCTGGGATTGTATCACCATTTTACAGTTTAGGAAAGAGGGATTTCTAGGAGGAGCCAGGATTAGGATCTATACCACCGATTCTCCATGTTGAGCCCTTTGTGCGTTAGTTACACTGTGTCCAAATACTAAACTCATCTCTCATTTTCCCTCTTCTGTTTTGTCTCATTATAGTTATACACTTGTTATTTTTATTTCAAATAGCAATTTTGTTTTTGTAAGAAATCACAGACTCATCCAAGTGCTCTGTACAAAACAGTACAGAAGGAGGAGGTCAAAATGACTTGGTAAATTCGGTTAATATCTTACTAAGTTCCTCTCCAAGAACCTCCCCACGGCACACACATAGGTGTAAATTAAATCCAATTGTTCTCTATGTGCGCATCCCTAAACTACTTATTAATACAGTAATATTTCACCGATCTCTTTCCATGTCGATAAATGTGGATCATCGCTGGGAATGAATGCAGAGGGTTTCTTTGTACACAGTATCCCTCTTTCCCCAAGCTGCAGTTCAACTTTCTGTGGTTTCAGTTACGTGAGGTCAACCACTGTCCGAAAATATTAAATGGGAAATTCCAGAAGTTACAATTCATGTGTTTTAAAGTGCACACTGTTCTGAGTATCACAATGAAATCTCACGCTGTCCCACTGTATCCAGCCAGGATATGGATCACCCTTCTGTCCAGGGTATCCATGCCATAGATGCTGCCTGCTGTTAGTCACTTGGTAGCTGTCTTGTTATCAGATTCTCTGTCACACTACTGCAGTGCTTGTTGCTAGGGTTTATTAGTATCTGGACAAGTGTCATGGGGGTCTTGGTAGGTATAATCTGAGGATAAAGGAGGAACTACTCTATATCTACTGTAATTTAGCAGATCTAATCCTCTATTAACAAAATTTTAAGAGATTTCTGACTTCTCTCTATGTTGAAGCAAGCAGCAATAAGCATCTCTGTGTAATTCCTGGGACTGTGATGGCTTGTCAACAGGTAAGCAAGCTTAACACTTCTGTACATGTTGCAAACCACCTTCCAGAAGTGACGGCCACCGGTGTTTCATTTTTTGGAAGTAAAATCCATCGCTCTTTACTTTTTGATTGCTTTATTACTTCAGACCTTAGGAGATTATCTTTTCAAAGACTCTGCATGTCTTTGTGTCACTTATCTATAATGTGGTAAAGAAGATACATCTTGAATCCATCTGAAGCCCACAGGCTTGAACTTCCAGTGGCACTAGAAATCAAGTGGCAGGTCTTTTAGAAGAAATCTTTTTTTTTTCCTTCAGATGGGGAAATCTTTCCTAATGCTAGGGAGACAAGGTAGGACTTCTTTTTATAAATATTTATTTATTATTCTTAATTTATATGAATTATTCATGGCTATTTGGGTGCAGAAGACCAAAAACAAAGTCCATAGAAAGAGAGAAATAAAAAGCCCTTGATTTGAAGGTAATGTCAAATTCCCTTTTATCCTCAAGGGAAACCTGAGTTTGTCCCTTTGGTGTGAGACTTTCCATTGACTTCCTTTTGTATTTATATCTACACATGTACATATAGAAACTCTTTGAGCTGGTGTGGGTTTGTGTTAACATAAATGTCGTTGTGAATATACAGTCAGCCCAGGTAGCCCTGGGATTCACATCTGCAGAGTCAACTGCAGGTAGAAGACATTTGGAAAAAAATAATAAAGCATCAGCACTGTAGAGTTTTTTCTTGTCTTTTTTCCCTCAACAATACAGAATATCCACTGTTGGCAGAGGTACATGACACTGATATTGTATTCGGCATTATAAGTACTCTAGAGGTGATTCAGAGTAATGGAAGGATGTGTGCAGGTCATATACAAAGACATCATTTTATATAAGATACTTGAGCATCCAAGGGCTTTGGGAGGAGAAGATTCCTTGGGTATCCTGGAACCAGTCTCTTCAGGTAAGACTGAATCCTACAGATTGCTCTTTACAGCTGATAACACGACCTGGAAGCCTCCCCAAGTCAGCTCCTCCCTTTCCAGAGCTACCTCATCCCTTTTAGTATTTCACAGTACAGATGCACCATATTGAACCATTTGTGCTTAGTGAACATTTAGGTAGTTTTACTACTAAAAACAATGATGCAGTTATAAATGTCTTTGCTTTTCTGCTTCTTCTAGGGATACTTTCTAGGATAGATACTAGAATCAGAGTTTCTAGAATAAAGGAGAAGTGTGTTTGGATGCTTATTTCATTTAGACCAATGCTTCTCCATCTTTTTTGCTGTTATTACCCTTTCAAGAAAAAAAATTAAACTTAATTATTATTGACCATTATTATTATTATTAACTATTATTATATTAATTGACTAAGTAATTAAATTAATTAAAATTACAATTAAATTTTACCTCAATGAAAGAAATGAAATACTAAGGAATGAGCTTTTGTTGGGGAGGGTTGTAACATCTAAAATATTTTTGTCTCTGAGAATCATATTTTTTTTTTGCCCCAGAAGGACAATATTGCCCACTGAGAATCCACAATTCAGATAATGAGCACTGTTTCACAGGGTGACCCTATGGTCACCTCTTTTGAGAGGGCCACAAGATGCCACATCTGACTTTTGTGACCTTGCAGCTTCTAACATTTGTGGCTTGTCCGGAGCCCTCCAAAAATATTAACTGACTTGAATGCTGGTAAGACAGCACCCTAGCACATTATCATGCCCGCCATGAAACAGAACAGATACTGCTAAATTGTTCTCTTTCCTCGTATGTTAATTAACGTCAAGAATCGCTAGACAATCACTGGATGGGATGGTTCACAGAGGAGAAAAACATGGAGAAGAGAAACTCAGACTGGGGACTGTCCTGCATGGGAGCTGGCTCACACCTTGGTTTTGTAGGAGCTTGGAATGTTTAGGGAGGAAGGTGTCAGCTCCCGAGGCTCATGCGTGGCAAGTGCTTTGTGACAAGCAGGCTGGAAGGAAGATGGAGCTGCTGCTTTGGTTATATGAGAAAAGCTCCATGACCCTAGAGCCTTGGGCCCCGGTGGGGGAAACCTGCAAAATGAACGTGGTAACATTGAGGGATGATTGGATGAATTCAGCAATTGCATTAGATGTGAAAGGAAGAGGAATCTAAGCAATAAGAAGACCAAAGTCACCAAGCAGGGAGGGCAGGAAGAGGGACATACATAGACACAGCTGTTGTCTGCGTGCTCTCTGGGAGAGTGAGGACACTTCTGCCGGCAGTATTATGGGAAAGCAGGGATCTGAGCTTCTCTTGCTCCTGCACTGGCTGTGTTTTCTTGGGCAAGTCACTTGCTGGCTCTGGTCCTCAGCTGAGCAGGATAAGCTGGAACAAAAGGTTTGCTCAAGTCACCTGGGGGGAGAGATTTGATGTCAAAACATTTAGAACCACAGCCGAGAGCTAAGGAAATGCTAAGCCAGGAACAGAGAAACTTTAAGGAGTTCAGAGTGACATTTTTATGCAGGTGTGAACATATTTGTTTCCATAGTTATGGTTTCACTTTAACGAGGATTAGAAAGAGATTATAGCTAGCGTGTTAAACTGCCGAGGTCGTAGATACCATTTGTTGCTTTAGGATGTGGCTTTTGAAAACACCTTTGTTGTACATTGATTTAAATAAAAATAATACATAAGGGTGTATATGGAGATGGTTAAGGAAAGTAAAGAAGATGCCTCAGGAACCAGTCAAGTTTGAGAAAGGGTCATTCATGCTGTTCCTCCCTCCAGCTGGCTCCCTGGCCTACCAGGTAGCATGGGCCTGTCAGAGGCAGGCAGTCATTCGCTACCTTTCCACACCTAAGAAGGAAGGACACAGAGGGAATCGCCAAGATGGCGTCAGCTCTCTGTGAGATATCCAAAGTGCAGAAAGCACAACAAGACAAGACAAAACCAGAAACAATCTCCCCACCAACAGCAAAAATACTAAAACCTCAGACAAAACAAAACAATAGCAAAAAGAAAAAAAAAAAAAAGACATTTTCCTTCTAAAAACAATGACAGCTAACATTTATTGAGGGTTTATTGCACCCAACACTATTCTAAATGTTTTATGTATTTTGTTTCAGCTCATTTTACAACCCTGGGAATTAAAATTCATTTTTACCATCATCTCATTTCACGGATTTGGAAAATTGAGGTCCAAAGAGCACATTGCTTAAGGCTCCAGTTAGTAGCTAAAAATAAACACACCAGAGTTTGGACTTGTCAACTAACTCCAGGCCTGCTCTCCGCCCTGCCAATCATCTGATCTCAAAGCACTCTCACCATGAGGGTTTCTTCCTGTTGGAGCAATGGAGGTGGTCTCCATTTTTCCAGAAGCCTGGGACTGGCTCCCTAGACCAGTGCTTCTCTGGCTTTAATCCGCTTTCTGAATCACCTGGGAATCCAAATGCAGAGTCATACGACGCAGACCTGGCTTGGAGGCCTGAGGTCCAGCATTTCTAACAAGCTCCCAGATGCTGCTGTTTCTGCTCTGCACAGAAAGGTCAAGAACGTCTTACTAATGCAAGATGCACCTCTCTTGCTCTTTCCCCCGCCTTATCTTCGAGCATCAGCTGAGACCAGGGTGTACGTGAAGCAGAATTCAAACTCAGGGCAGTGCAACCAGATGTTGCTCTCAGAGGGGACCAGATTCAGCACAGGTGCGTCTGTGGATCTGTCCCTTTCTTGGTTGTTGGAGCATATCTAGTTCCTCCCAGAGAGAAAAGTGAACAATGTCCCCAGGGCACAAAAGCATAGCTTTCTGTCTCCAGGGAAATAAGGCTCCAATGCATTTGGAAGGGGATCAGTGTTAGGTGTGGGCCTTGGACTGTAAACTGGCTTTGAACTTTATGTAACATCTTGGCTTTTTCCTTAAGAAGTGTTTCGAAATTGTTTGACGTCCCTGCTCTGGGATGCTCGTAAGGAGACAAATCATCCTTTCATCTGGGCTGACTCGGCAATGAAGCATGGTCTGTTTGGCTGTCCAGAAATCTCCCACATTTGGGGCCTGAGCCTCTTCCTTTCCCCAGAGTTCCTCGGAGGTGGGAGTCTGTGCTCTGTGCCCTCCTTGTACCCTTACAGGTGTGACCCTTAGCCCAGAAGCTTGAGTGTACCAAAAAACAACTTAGGATGTGTTTTTGAAATTCAGTCTGATTTGTTTTAAGCCCCTGTTTCACTAAGGTGGAAAAATTTAACCTTAGCTAACTTAAGGTTTCTTCCTGCTCCTGAGATTATATTTAAATTCTGGGAGCATAACACTGTTACATGGACGTTGGATAAGACATCTTGACCCTCCCTCATGAGCCTAAGCATAACACCATGGACTTCCTTGTTCCTGTTTGTGTGACTCCTACACAGCCTTACTGTTACTCAAGATATTTTCCAAGAAACATCTAGGCTGAGAGTTCTTTCTAGGCCTCTAACATCATGGGCTTTTAAAACATTAGAGCCAGGAGAATATAATTTATTTCTCTACTTCCTTCTTTACATACACCCTTTTCCTCTTCATGAAGGAATGAGCATAAAATAGTTTTACTGTTAAAAATAGAGGAAAGGCCCATAAGATCAATGTTTGAAATAAGTAATTTTGCTACACAAATGAGTCAGGTGAATTGCCAGACCATTTATGTAGATGTCAGGTGTCTCCACACTTTTTGTACCCTGCACACATTTTAATGATAGTTTTATTCTCCTAAAAGCTATTCCTCACATTTGTCCTTCTCCATTCAGGTGGACTCTGTCTCTGCAAGAAGTCAGGAGAGGTGGGAAATCCGGAACTGGGAGAAGGCAGGGGAGAATGGAACACATGCGGGAACTTTGCTGGATCATGGATTTGAAAAATGTGGCCTCCGTTGAGTGCACATCCTTTGGAACTTTGTAGTGAGATGAGATAAAACAGGGGTAATTAATTTGATTATTTCCATAATACTGTGCTGCCTCGCATAATGGTTAAAGATACCAACTTTGGGATAAGAAGTCATATTTGACCTTTGGTTCTAGCACTTTCTGTATGGTTGACCTTGTGTGAGGGACTCAACCTTGCAGCAATCTGGATGGGGATATTCGGGTGTGTATGGTAGGATTGTTGCAATGCTTGAATGAGATAATATAATGCACACTAAGAGCTGAATACAATGAATGCCTGGCCTTTGGAAAACAGAATAAATGTTAACTTACAATAATAATTATATGAATAGGGTTGACCTTTTGAATATTTCTTCATTTTAGGTATCTTTGAGGAGGTCCTTTGTTTGGTCCTTATTTATGCAGAAGGAAAAAACCCAAAGACAGGCAAAGACCTTTTATTTAACTGATCTTAAGACTTGAAGGCAGGCCAAGCCTGTGATGTGAATTGGCCTTCCCTGCCTTCACATTGCAGTTCTGCCTCGAACATACCATAATTGTTGCTGATTTAGCAAACTCGATACCCTTGTTTTAATATACCAGACTTGCAGCGTGGCCCCTTCCAGAATGTTCCCACATGCTTGTGGTGGGAAGACAGCGTTCGGCTGTCTCTGCTGGTTTCACTACTAGAATCCTATTGGTAAAGAGCCACAAGGTTTGGAGTTGGCAAAGGAAGGGATACTTTTGCCTTCAACATGCAGCTCATTTACATTAATTGAGGCTGAATATTCACAAGTTGCCAAGCTCTTGACAGGTTCTCACAAGCCCGCGAGCCGGGGATGACACTATTTACAATGCTTGAAGCTGAATCTTATCATTTCAGAATTCATAAATATGGAGGACACACGCTCTGCTGTCGCTAGTGTGATTACTGGGCCTCTGCTCCGATTTTATGGGCTCCTTTAATCCAGGAACCTCAGTTAGGGAATGACATATGTCTATCAATCTCTGAGTTCAGTTGCTGTTATGTCACCCAGCTAATCCTTTGGGTCTTGTGGAGCCCACTGATGCCATCTACAGACTCTTCCTTCACCCCTGGTGTGCTCCTGTGAACCTTTCTTCTACCAACACAGCAAAATAAACATCATAGAAATTAACCAGTGTCATCTTGTAGGGTGGAAATTATGTCTTTAAGGAGTATTCTAATAACCTACCTCATTCTAGACTTACTTCTTGATACCAACATTTCATCTGACTTCTGTATTTCCTTTCTTAAAACTTTAGAAAGGGTTTGGAACTTCTGTCCTGCCTCTGCCCATTTCACTAGAGGATAAACACCCCTGTTTCTGTATGTTGCACAAGGATAGAAAAATAAGTGAAGCAGAGAATTTTGTTTCTAGGAGACAATGTGAGTAAATAGAAATTAAAATTGAGTGCATAGGCAACAAAAATGCATTGTGGGGTTGAAAATATTTTGAACTAAAATATAAGCCCACAAGAACATAAGAATGGGAATAAATAGAAGGTATTCTAAAGTTTTTGTATTATCCAGAAAGAATAAAAGCATCAACTAATATTATACTTTAATAAGTCAAAGGGTACCTGTTGTAATTTCCGGGAAACTCTGAAAGAATGGTCAATGCATGTACAATTTCAAACTATTAGAAAAAAGATGGATAATAAAAATGTCAATCAAGTTGAGAAAAGACACAAAAGGGAACAAGGTATATGTGGAACAAATGCAAAGCACTTGGTAGATGGTAGTTTAATCTAGTTTATGGCATATTTACTACTATTATGGGCTGAATTTTGGTCCCCCCAATTCATATGTTGAAGTTCTAACTCCCATTATCTAAGAATGCAATGCTATGTACAGGTGGGGCCGTTAAAGGAGTAATAAAGATGAAATGTGATTATTGTGGTGGGCTCTAATCCAATATCTCTCTATAATGAGATGATACAGAACACAGAGACTCAGAGGAGATACCTTGGGAAGACAGGGAGAAGATGGACACCTGAAAGCCAAGAAGAGATGCCTTAGGAAAAGTCAACTCTTCCAACACCTTGATCTCAGACTTCTAATCTTGAGAACTGTGAGAAAACAAATATCTATGGTTTAAGTCATCCAATTTACATACTAGTTATGGCAGTCCTAGGAAATGAATATAATTGCCTAAGTTTATCAGTATTTACAGCAAATGTAAACGGACTATATACTTCAATTAAAAGACACAGACTGTTAAATTTGGAATGAAGACTGATCTTTATGCTGGTTACAATAGGCATATCAAAAACACAGCAATATGGGAAGATTAGAATAAAGTATGAAAGGAATATTTATTATGAGAATTCTAGCAAAAGAAATTATGAAGCTATGTAAAGATCAAAAGATACTGACCTTAAGACAAAATAATTAGAGATACAAAGAATGTTTCATATGGATAGAAGGTTCAATTTACCAAAAAGTTCTAAAAATTTTAAATTTATGTGTACCTAATAATGTGGAATCAAAATATATCAAGCAAAAATAGAGCCACAATCGTAGGAAACTTTTATTACATTTATGTCAGTAGCTGATAAAAAAGTCAGTTGCTGAATAAAAATCAGCAATAATATACAAAATTTGAATGATAGAATCAACAAATTTGACATAAGGACATTTAGAGAGCATTGCAGCCAACAACGGGAGAATATTTATTAGTTTCATGTGATAAAACCTGTCTGCAGAAATGAAGGGAGTCTCACCAAATTTCAAGAATGTGAATCATGCAGTGCTTGATTTCTAAACAATTTTAACTTAAAAATAAATAACAACAAATTATACTGAAATAACTATACATCTGCATGCAAAAATTGAACCTCAACCTGTGTATTGTATTATATATATTTTAAAAAGAACTAAGATCTTAGATCTAAATGTGAAAGTAAAACCATAAAAGTTAATTAGAAAAACAAAACAAAATAACAAAACCCCCCAAAATCCAAAATCAGGAGAAAATCTTCATGTTTTTGAGGGAAGCAAAGATTTCTTAAACAGGTCACAGAAGGCACTAAACATAAAACTAATGCATTAAACTTCATCAAAGTTTAAAACTTTGCTCTTCAAAAGATTCTGTGAACAAATTGAAAAGGTAAGTCATAGACTCAAAGAAAATATTTGCAACAAGTATGTATGATAAATGATTTGTGTCCATAGTTTTTTCAGAACTCTTGCAGCTTAGTCAAAACGACACTGAGATTTCATTTCATTCCAGTTAGAAGGGCAACCATCGAGAATACGAACAGTAATCAATGCTGAAGGGGATGTAGAGAAAAAGGAATACTTACACACTGTTGATGGGGTAGTAAATTAGTACAACCCACTATGAAAATCAGTATAGAGGTTCCTCAAAAGACTAGGAATGGAACCACCATATGACTCAGCTATACCACTCCTCAGTATTTATCCTAAAGAAATAAAGTTGTCATACTATAGTGATACATGCATACTCATATTTGTAGTAGCACAATTCACAATAGCCAGACTCTGGAACCAGCCCAGGTGTCCATCAACAAATGAATGGATAAAGAAAATGTGGTACATATAACTCTATTCTTCTCTAGTGTCTCCTGCCCCGCTTATTGTGAATTAGCATTCGCCTATCAGAGTAAATATTTGGTTTTTGTTTTTTTTTGTGTCTGACTTATTTTACTTAGCATGATATTCTCCAACTCCATCCATTTACCAGCAGATGCCATAATTTTATTCTCCTTTAGTATATACAATGGAGCTTTATTCAGTCACAAAGAATGAAATTATGTCATTTGCAGGAAAAGGGATGAAACATGAGAACATTATGTTAAGTGAAATAAGCCAAACTCAGAAGGTCAACAGTTGTGTGTTTTCTCTCATATGTGGAAGTTAGAGAGGAAAAAGGAAATGATGGGTGAGAGGTGAATTTCATGAGAAGCCAAAAAGAGAGGAAAGGGACCAGGGAAAGGGAAAGTCCTGGGGAATGATATTGGCCAAATTATACTGTTAAGTTGTGAGCATGTAAGAATGTGTAACAACGAATCCCACCATTGTGTGTAATTATAATGCACCAAAAAAAATATGGAGGAAAAAGCTCTTGCCACTCAATGGTAAGCAAACGAAACCCCACCAAAACTCAGGTTGGAATTTAATCTCCATTGATTAAACACTCATTTATCCATCTGTTCATCCATCCATCCATCCATCTACCCATAGTTGAAATAGTTTAGTTCTCCTTAGAGAACTATAGGTTTTGACAGCTTGAATGATAATGACCAGATTCTGGGTGAATGCTGGAACCTCTTTTGGATCACCCTACATTCCTCTCTTTAAGCTGACACTTTCTTATTTACAAATGGGATATGGGATTGGTTTTCTATTGGCGAGTACTCATATTGCTTCAAGAGCTCACCCAGCTCTGGGCTAAGGTAGGAAGAACAGTCCCTATTCACTCCCCATTACCCTGCCTTCATTAAAGCAGATCTATGACGTGTTATAAACTCGGTGAGACAGAAAGAGAGCTTGAAGAGAGGAGAGGAGAGGCAGGCTTTTGATTCTGCTAGGGTTTATATATAGTTTGGCCATTTGGAGCCTAGAAGCTTCTCTCCTCAACTATTTACATCCTTCTAAGTTTTGCCCCATCTTAATAATAAAGTGGTATTTGGAAACAGCCTTACCTTCAAATAAATGTACATTAGAACGACCCTAGAAAGTAAACTGTATGAATGGTCATTAAAAAAAATCTAATTCTTACTCTGATAGTTCTAGTTCTTTGAGCATCACAGGACACAAGGCAGAGGTTTGATAAATGTTGATGGAACAGAATAAATGAACCCCAGTGCGCCAGCTGAGGGAAGAACTGGAGTGACTGGTTGTGAGGCTTGGAAGTTTCTCCTGGCTGGTGTTAGCAGGAGGAAATGATGGTAAAGGAGTTAGGGTCTGTGAGGAGGAGGGAAGAACTAGATCAGAAATGGAGTGGACCAAAGGAGACAGAAGGGGGCAGAGAGCCAAGGTCATGGCCCGGCGATAATGTCTGGTGCTGATGTGGCCTGGCACCCAGACTGTGTCTGCGGCCTCTGCACAGTGAACAGATTGCTATCCTCCTATGCCCCTGCATTTCTTTTACAAGGATCAAAGCACTGTGCATGGGTTATATCCTGTTCCTAGGTCCTGTCCTGGCTTCCAGAGGATGCTTGGCTTAGCTCCTGATAATAAGCATATTGGCCTTTGGAGAAAGTAACAGTAGACACAGGGTAGTGAGAAACCGTGTGCAAATGTCCATCCTAGTAATACTGCAGTCTTAAAACTGACCTGTCCTTGAACTTGTGGGCATAAAGCACATGCCAGTAAAGTGGAAAGGGGTTATGATACAATGTTTAAAGAATGTGTTGCAAAATCAGATACTCTGGTAACAGCTTTCCATGAACTAGAGAAATAAGAAAATGAACAGGGAAGAAAAAAGTACCAAATTCTTAAAACAGTGGTAATGCTAGGATGATAGGATTATGGATGATCTATGCTTTCCACAAAAATCTATAAAATTCAGATACATAAATTCTGTTCAATGGCAGGACACCCTTCCTTCATTTCAGAAATTCCTGTGCATGAGAAAAGATGGTTGGGAAGATAGAGTGTGTTGGTTTTTGGCAGACGGGCAGGGTGAAGTTAGCCACTTGCTGTTTATCTCCAAGGACACAGACAAATAATACCTGGCTGAACAGCCGGCACCCTGCCTGGCCTCAGATGTGAGAGGAGATGTATGTATAAGAACTCTTGCTTCCAAATCCTTCTCTCATGATCTGCCATTAGCCAGAGATTTCAGGGCCGTGCCTGGTGGCAGAGCTTGAGTTCTGACCAGAAACATAAAAAGACCAATGAATGGCAAAAGAGTACTGGAGTAACAGATGCTGAGTGGGATTCTCTTCTTAGGTGGTTTCTTGCAGAGAGCAAGGAGATCCAGAGGCAGTGCACTGTGGCGATTCAGCTGCCACCAGCTCTGCACAACCTGCCCGCCTCAGCTCAGCAGGAGGAACCTGGACTTCAGAGTTAGACAAACCTGGGGAGGAAAACCACTGAACTTGGGCAAGTTACTTAATTTCAATGACTTTCCATTTTCTCATTGAAAAATGGGGTAATAATATCTATCAGTAGGATTTAGACTTCTTTGGTTAAAAAGTATCAGACCTTCCTTCAAGCCCACTTTAGCAATAACAAAACAAAGGGCAATTTATTATAAGGCTGCTGGAATGTCTTATGTAACTTCAGGACAACAGGAACTTGGAGTAGGAAAGCCACAAGGGACAAGAATGATGTCCCCTCTCATTTCTTCTACTCTCTTTCTTCAGAGAATCCCACCTGCCTACCAGCAAGATGAGCTTCTCAGCCGGGGCTGCTGGGTGGTTGGAAGAATGCCTGTGTAAATTTAACTATGAAAATCATTATTTAAAAATATTTACTGGGGACTTTTCACACTGGTGACACAGGATGAATTGCCATGGGTCCTGCTTTCGTTGCCTGGTTGGCAGCTAGAAAAATCCTCTCTCTACTTCCAGTGTTTAGAAAAAGCTACCCACAGCGTGTTCTCCATGACGTCCCAGCGAGCTGTTGGCTTAGGATGTGATCTGCCTACCTCACCTGCATGCTGCTTTCTTCAACCACAAGCTCATTTTGTTGGCTTACAAAATTTAAAAAACAGCTGGTTGAGACTAGGGGGATGTGGATCTGAATGCCCACTATATATCTTTTTAGAAATCTGTGCAACGTGGGAGAAAATTCTTCATGACAAGCATCAATGTTTTGTGAATTTGTCTACTCTTTGTTTATGTGCTTGATCACAAAGACAGTAACCAGAGAGAGGAAGGGAGGGAAGGAAGAGAGAGAGGTCACGAGAGAGAGAGAAGTCAAAAATACATAACATGGTTTTAGTCTTACCACGACTCGTAAATCCTGTCCTCTGAGTGAGGGCAGAAGTCAGTGGAATACCAAAAACATCCCTCTTTTAATAACCAATGGGAAAGGTTATTATTCCATCACAGGGTTCAGCCTATAGCTTCAGTCTGCAGTGAGGCCGGCTTCTCACAAGTTCCTGCAGGGATACTCTGGACCAGCCTGGGCAAGCGGCTGGTTTCCTGACCAATTATCTGTGACTTGGGGTGAGGTCACATGGTACAAAACCACTTTCAGACATTCACGACTCTGGACAAATGGGGCACAATGATGGGGTCATGGGGATGTTGGGACCTCCACTCCTGAAAGTTTCCACTGCAGAACCTCAAGGTGTGATGTGAAGACAAGATATAGGTTAAACCCCCAAACCATATTTGAGACCAAAGGAAAACAACAGGTGTTTGTTTCCTTTCCAAAAATGTAGCCCCGTTTCCCTTGGACTCAGAATAAAGTTCCATTTCTGGTTACTCTTGGCTTTGTGGAGATGTCCGTGCCAGAGAGTTGATAAAGTGATAAGTGCGCCTAAGAGTCTGATGACACTGATTCCTGAAGGGAGCTGTCGCCTGGCACAAACACATTTCCTTTTCCGTTTTATTGCCAGACGTCTTGGTAAAACCTCTGTCTTGGTACAGAGTTCAAGCTCAACCTCAAAACTTAGTTGGCTGGTCCTCTCAGCAGCTCTGTCGAAGGACAGAAGAGATCATTTTGCAAGCATGTTAATTGGTGCTCAGAGAGGTCGGATGACTGGTTTAAGGGGACCTGAGTTATGTATGGGTGCAATTTAATTTAATCATCCACTTTCTAAGTTTAATGCCATCTTCCTTGTACAGGGAAGTATCATTTTAGGCATCTCACCCTCTGAGGATTAGCTGAAACCACACGTGTCTGCAGAATTTGATGCTTGAAAGAAGGCTTGGGAGGTTTTGTCCACTCAGTAGCAACTGCCAGGCATGGGCTAGCCATGGGCTGCTCTTGGTCAGCGTGCAGTGTGGCGGAGCTCGGCTTTGAACAAACAGTTTTCGGGTTGTTCAATTACTTTTATCCTAAATCATACAGGGAAAACGTACAGAGTGGTTTTTTTTTTTTTCAGGTTATTATTTTAAATTGGTGCACTATAGTTGCACTTGAGTGGAATTCATTGTGACGTATTTATAGATGCACATTGAACAGAGTGTTTTGATGGAGAATCTTATCAAAGATTTTATATATATATATATGTTTCTTCTATTGTGACAGAGATGTTAAGTTTTCATTATATTAAAATATATATGACTTATATACACATATTCAAAATATATATGGCTTATGCACATATATTTTAATATATATGAAAAATTAACTTCATATATATGACATATACATATAGTCTAATATATGTGAAAAATTAAAGTCTGTCAGACAATGGAAGGAATGATTAGATAAACTATGACAAATTCCCCCAATATGTCATGTAATTATCAGAAATTGTATATGTGAAGAATATTTACAGTGAAAAAAATCAGGATTCAAAATAGTAAATTTGTGTGCACATGTGTATGTATATTCATTAAAGTAAGACTTGAAGAGGTCTATAGATGAAAGTCCAGGAGATGAAAAATCTTTTTTCTTTCTTTTTTTGTGTATTTTCTAATTTTGCAACAATGATCATGTCTTACTTTTTAGTTTTGTGACTAAGAGTAAAAAAATTAAGTTTAAAAGCACACAAGGATTGCTTACATGTGTTTTTTGGTCACAGGTCTCAAGTTTAGTAATCAAGTTAAAGTAATCTTAATGTCATTAATGCCTTTGCATCAATAATACAATTTGAAGAGTGTCTAAGTCAACACACTTCATTTGTAAGAGTTAGCATGTTTCATTGTGTGACTTTACCATAATGTCTAGAACCAGCCCATTAATGATGTACATTTAAGATCTATTTTATTTAATTTGGCCATTATAAACAATTTTGAAGGAAAAAAATTTTTCTTGGTGCTCATATCTTTGTAATCTTGGCACTAATATTTTCTGAGGATAGATTCTTAGAATTTCTGATTTTAGATATCTGGGTATTTATGTACCTATTTATTTATATTTAGGTGTTTATAATCACTTTGGTAATGTAAAGTGCCCTTTCTCCTGCTTTCTTTCTGCATTACCACTATTTATTAAAATTTGCTGTAAATAACTTTAGTCTCTTTAGAGTTTAAATGAGGTTGAGCTTATTTCAAATTTGCTCACGATCCGTGTTTCTTTTCTTCTAATCTGTTCATAACTTTCACCTTCTTTTATTTGTTTTCTGTTAAGATGTTTGGCCATTAAAAAGAAAAAATCAACTGTGGTAATTCTATACTGTAGACGATTATTTATTTATTTACTGTGTTTGCTGCAAACATTTTCTCCTTATCTGTTATTGATTTTTCTGTTTTTAAACTTTGTTTATGGTGTCCTGGTCGTGCAGGATTTCCATCTTTGTGTAGTCATATCTGTCAAATCTTTTCATTGATACCTTCTCCGTTCCATTTATTGTCTTGCTTAGGTATGCTTTCTTAGCATTAGAATTACAAAAAGCATTTTTCTAATGCTTTTGTAGTTCTGTGCCTTTTCTTTAGGTCTTTAATTCTTTTGGAATTTGTTTTTGTATATGGTGTGAGGAAGGAACCAACTCTTTTTTTTTTTGAAATGGAGATCCCCAACACAGTTTATTAAATACTGATTCCCCCCTCCACTTTGAAAATGGTACTCGATGTACTATTTGCTGTTGTTTTCACATTTCTGTTTTAGGGCTAAAGAGAATTCTAGCTCAACTGTCACCAAATCAATATCACTTATGCAGATGTGCCGTCTCCCAATATTAAAACCAAACTAGTGTTCTTGCAAGAGGCCGTCTCCCGCCTAATGTCCTTTTTACCATTCATACCTTCAGCATTTATGGTTGATTTTCTTTCTTCCACTGCATGTTATTCTGTGTTATTTCTGAAACATTTTACCATATGAATAGTTTTGATTTCCCCAGTAAAAGGGGATGGTAAGGACAGCTTTCTTTTTGCATTTTCTACAGTCTAATTTGGTTTCATACAGAGCTCTGAACTAACCGACCTCAATAGATGTTGCCTTTGGATTATTCTTTAGGCCTTGCTCTTGTTGGCTTCCAGGAGCCACAATAATATCATGAACTCGAATGAGTGAGAAAATCCCATTGACATCGCGTATGGGGTCTAGGTTCCATCCTTAAAGATCCGGGTGAGCTAGTTTGAGGTCTAGCCCTAAAATCTGCACTTTTTAAAAAGGAGGCCTTTACTTTTTCTGAAAGCTAGTCGCGCCTTGGTATATGAGAGGGCAGTTAGGCAACCAGAGCTCTGAGAACAAAACATCTGGTGTAGCAAGCTGTCCCCTTGGGCTACTGATCCTAGTTTCATGGTAAGGGATGCTATACATAAACTCCTGAGTCTTGTAATTCCCCCGGCCACATTAATATTCATTTCAATGAAGCAGACTGGAGATATCTTTCTAACAAGACTAACCAGCAAAGCCAAAACAAGAAAGAAAGGAAAAGCAGAAGTTCCAGATTGCACACTTCTGTAGCATCTTGCGTGCTTTCTGAATACACGGGCATTATGCTGTTACACCCACCCTTGGGTCTCGCCTTTAAAGACACTGGAAGTGGAATGATTCCAGTGCTAACATCAATCACGGGCTGTGGAAGCTGACCCAGAATGAACCATTGCTTCATTTTCCACCATCTCTTCTGGAAATTATTAAGAGATAGTTGCCAGAGCCAAAATTTGAGAAAATGCCAGGAGTTTGTTTATTCTCATCTGGCTCCTTAGAGATGTAAGTGCACAAAAGGAATCATGAATATGATGGACAGATCATAATATTTTAATCTGCCATCTCTACAGCAAGGCCTAATTGGGTCCTGCTGGAAAAAAAAAAAAAAAAAGGTAAATAGATGCTATTTATCAAAGAGAGGAGGAGAAGGGACTTCTGGGATTTTTGCTCCTAATAACTCAAGTCCAGACCTAACAATTAGTTCATTTATAAAGAATTTCACTTCTCAGTGCAACGTATGTGCATATAATCATGTTCATCACGATGGAAATACATGCCAGATGCATAGACACATGCTGCACCTTCAGGGTTGCAAGATAACTGCTGTATCTAAAATTGCATTCCCATTTTTAGGCAGGAAGAAGGTGGATGGGGCCAAGGTCATGTCACATCATGCCACTAGAGTCTTCCTTATGAAGAAGCTGTGTGCAAATACTTCTTACACCTCCATGCGTGGCACAGGGCATATTCCACCTTAGCAAACCCAGGACATGAGGCAAGTGACAAGGCAGAAGGAACACCAGTAGTTAATTAAGCAGCAATGCCTACCTTGGTTTACCTCCACAGAATTCCTCAAACCTGTCCAATCCTCTCCATTTCTACCACCAGTATCCCAGTGAAACCACAGTTCACTCTCCCTTGGATATTTTTCTAACCAATCTCCCTGCACAGCAAAATATTGACTTAAAAATTTATGTCAATTGATGTTGCTATGCCAGTTACAAGTTTTAATGGCTTCCCATATTTGTTATTAGAAACATCCACACATTTTCATATGGCCTCTGGGACCCATATAATTTTCTCTTCCCCGTTGGATTTTATCCTTTGTTCTTCCCAGCTGACACCTGTCCAGGCACCTGGGCCTCCCGCAGCACCTCACTCAGGCATGCTCTGCTCAGGGTGGGGCCCTGCCTCAGGCTCTCCCTCTGCTTCTCTTTTGTCTTTCTTCAAGTTTTGGATCAAATACCACTCTTCAGGGGGGCCAACCCATTTAGAACACTATGATGGCGTCTTCGAGTGTCAACATGGCTACTACTGGTCATCTTCAGTCTCCAGTTCTTAAAAAGTCTCCTGAATCGAGACTTTGCTGGTGGAGGTCTCTTGCACTGTGAGCCAAGTCCTGAAGTAATTGGCTTGAAGAAAGGAAGATGATCCTGTATAATTGGGGCTGGCTGGGAGAGGGGTCTGAGTCAACAGATGAAAGACCATAAAAGCAAAACTGGAAGCTTCTCTGAAGAAAAAGAAATTCCACCTGTGGACAGCAGCTTGAGTCCAGGCCCACAGTGCCAGCCTGCCCCATGGATTTTGGACATGCCTAGCCAGGTCTCACAATCTCATATAAGGTCAATTCCTTGCAATACATCTCTCTGTCTCTGTCTGTCTGTCTGTCTGTCTCTCTCTCTCTCTCTGTGTATTTCACAAAAACTCATTTTGAAATTTAACTTCCATGGTAAGATATTAAGACATGGGACCAGGTGAGACCCTTAGGTTGTGCAGCCTCTGCCTTCATGAATGAATCAATCCACTCATGGATAAATGATTGAATGGGTTGATGGGTTATCTTGAGAGTGGGTGAGTCTGCTATTAAAACCAGCTTAACTCCATCTCTTGTATGTATCTCTCTCACCATGATGTCCTGTGCTGGCTCTGAACTCTTGGAGAATCCCCATTAGGAAGAAGGTCTTCATCAGATGTAGCCTCCTGACCTTGGACCTTTCAGTTTCCAGAACTATGAATTGAGTAAACCCTTATTCTTTGTAAATTAACCAGTCTCAGGCATTCTGTTATAGCAAGAGAAAATGGACTCTGATATGGACTGAATCTGATTTCTTAAAAAATATTTGATTTTTCAATTATGACTGACTGAACCAAAAGAATAAGCCTGGAGGCCATGTCATTTGGAGACAAGTGATTAACATTGATTTATAATTTGATTCAACTTAAAGCAAACTTATTTTCAATTCTTCCTGTCAAGTTCTGTGCTGGGTACTCAATAGCTATACAGGTAAAACAGTCCCTGTCTGTAAATAATAATTATAATAATTACTCTAAGGAAGACTAGAAGAAGATAATAAAAGCAGAAACTTTCACATAAAACTATACTGTAATGTAGGTCCAAATAATGCTACTGGATTTAAGCAAAAACCAGATTGAATTATGTTGGGAAAATTAGGACAAGTTTTTTTTTTTTTTTTTTTTTTTTTTAAGGAGGAAGGTAGAATTTGATCTAGGCCTAAAACATTGATAAAATCCTGACAGCTAAAAATTATTGTCAGAGGAAGGAGAAAATTAGTGGGAGAAAAATTTCAGAACTGTTTTATTTTGTTTGAACTTGAATTACAGGAATTTGAAAATATGATATATTGATAAAAATCTCATTTACTGCACAGAATTTGGAATTGTTCTCATCCCCAAATTCAAAACATAATTTGTGATATAATTTCTAAGCTGGTAGTTTGAATGGATAGTAAACTGTTTTCCATTTATTGCCAAATGTTGATGGGTCTTTTGCTGGTAAAGAAAAATCCTCACCGATAATGTCATTATTGTTTGGTTCTAAAACCAATCTGTTGTTTATGGGTATTGGAAATTCTATGATTGTGGCAATTATGATGCTATTATTTTAACATTTGCAGTTATTTGAATCTAAAATATTTTATATATTTTGCAACAGTATTGTCTAAACTTTGATCACATACTGGTGCTAAGCCTGATTCAGAAAAATGCGTCTGAAAAACCCCAATAACTGTGAAGCTAGATGTGGCAAAATGCTATAAAGGAGACCAAACAGTGGTTATGATAAACGATAATGGTCATTTAGAAGAATGTGCTCTGCAGAACATTAGCGCTAATGTGGAGAAAAAAATAAAACAGAGTACCTTACGGTGGGTATGTATCACTTAGGCTCACAAAAATTCTGTAATTGGACAAAATCATGGTGAAAATGGGAGAACTGATGGCCACACATCTGTAAGGACAATTTTGCTTGTAGCTTTATGTGTTCCAAGAACATATTCTCCCACCATTATATATGTTCCTGTAGGATAATGGGTCCTGAGATAGGAGAATAGAGGAAATGAATTCCTGGCATGAAATGTGGCTGCCTCTAGCTGGGAAGTCACCTTGTGGGAAGCAGAGGAGGAAAGCTCAGAGCTTGGGGGGAGAACAGGGGACAGGAAATTAGGGAAGGAAACTCAGAGCCCTCCAGGAGGGTCTCCAATCCTCGGGTGGGGCACTGGAACTCAGCTTAGTTGAGTAGGCGATACAAATGTATTAATGTAGTCCATTTTCTTTTGCTATAACTTAATCCTGAAGACTGGAGAACATATAAAGAAAAGAACTTCATTTCTTCAGTTCTGGAGGCTGGGAAGGTCAAGATCATGTGCTTTACCTGCTCAGCATACGGTGAGGGTTTTCTCGCTGCATCCAAACATGGCGTCCTCATGTGGCTACACAAAGCTCACGTGTTAGTGTGAGGCTGTCTTCCTTTTTGTGTCAAGCCACTGATAACATCATGGCATCCTGTACCTTCATGACCTCCTCTAATCCTAGTTACATCTCAAAGACCTCATCTGCAAACACCAAAAAGATAAGAATTGGGGGACTAAGTTTCCAGTACACAAATTTTGGGAGACGCATTCAAATTATAGTTGCAGAAGATGCTATGTTTGAGATTGTAGATGCTCAATGAAGTTGAGTACAAAGGGAATGATTGATCGTAACCACCCCGCAGAAAGTTGTCAGTCCCTTTATAGAGGACACACTATAGGAGATGTACCTAGGTTCTGAGATCCAACAGAGGTGCACCCATGAAATTCCTCTTCTGCCAAAATAAACATCCCTTAGGCCCCACTGCTTTCACAGAACCAGTATTGACAGATACATACCCTTGTTTCCAGGAATCTTAGCATTCTGGGAAACCAGGAAAAGCTGCTCTGAAGTACATTTAGTCCATATAAGTGACACCTATTTTTTCTTTTCTTTTTTTTTTTCTAATAAGGATTTGTTGTGACAGAATCACACAGCAGTTTCCTAAATCAAATATCAATTTGTTAGATTATTTTTACTAGTGGCATGGGGAAATTGCTTCTGGGAAACATCTGTTCTATGATTAGAAAACAAAGATTTCTTCACTCCAACCGAGTGTAATTACTTTTGGGCACTGGCAGAAAAGTTTTAGGATCATCATCACCAAATATCATCGTCATCAAAATACAGTGAGAATTGTTTGCAGTGGAATTTTCCTTTTTCTATTTCTTCTAAAATAGCTGGAAGACAGAACAACTCCATGTTGACTAGTGTTTTATAGGCTGTAATTGAATGAAGCGGAACTCCCAAATCTGTATGGGCTTGTTAATACAAATAACTGCAGTGAATTCAACTCAGTCAAGCCAATTGTTCATCTTGAAAAGAAGGGAGGAAGACACTAGAGCGATAGGAGAATCTCTTGGAAAGTCCACAAATAGTTCTAGTTCTGGAGAATCACCCAACTCCCATTAGCAAGCAATGTCTGTCTTGGTTGCAACCAACCTGGTCTGATTTGCTGATCATGATGGCGGCCAGGTGCCTGTAGAGATTCCACATGTCCTGAGAGGGCCACCATGAAGTCTGGTCTGCAGTCTGGTCTTTTGCTTCCTAACCTATACTTGCCACCCCTTACCATGGTATCTTGAACTCTCTCTGCTTCCTACAGTTCTCCCTGCATCACACACGGCCTCTGGGACCTTATTCCAATCCTTCAGACTCTTGAGATTCCCATGTTCAACCCTACCCTGATTTCACCGGTTTCCTAAATTCATCCTCACCAATCTTCTCACTTCCACCTTGTCTCTTCCAAATAGGATTCTTTCCTGATTCCTTTTTCTCTTCCTTACTTTCCCAAACTCCTTATCCCTTGCAGGTCCTCTTCCACTGACCAGGAGCATGGGTCTTCCTTACGGTTCTGTCTGCACCTTCTTTTCCTCACTTCGTGTATTCTTCTCAGGCAACCTCACCCTTCTCCAGAGCTTTAGTTACCATTCACTTGTTACAAATTTGCCATCCATAGACAAGTCATGGTGTATCTTTGGAGCTCGGTCCACAGAGTAGATCAACTACTGACTGTCTCCTTGGCTTCCATATTGTATTTGTTTCCTGGAATTTTGCAGCACACTACTACAGACTGATGCCTGAAATAACAGAAATCCATGCTCTGTACACTTCTGTAAGAATAATTCTGCTTGTGGCTGGAGGTTAGATATCCACATTCAAGGTGTTTGCAGGACCAGGTTTGCTCCAAAGCCTCTAGAAAAGTCCTTCCTTGGTTCTTCTAGTTTTCTGTGTTTGCTAACAATCCTTGGTAGTCCTTCACTTGTGACAACACAATGTGTCTCCTCCTCTGTCTTCACATAGCCACCTTTCCTTCGTATGTCTGTAGTCAAATCACCCTCTTCTTATAAGGAAACTGATCATTGAACTAGCCCCCAATCCAGTATGACCTTATGTTAACTTGGTTCTACCTACAAAGACCTTATTTCCAAATACAGTCACGTTCGCAGATGCTGAGTGGACATGAATTTTTGGCAGATGCCATGCAACCTGGTGTAGATGTCTTTCAGTTTCCCCAAGTTCAAATACCCCAAACTGAGTTCAGCGTCTGCCCTTGAATTTATTCTTCCTCCAAGGATCCCGCTCTGGCGAACACACTGCTGTCCTCCCTGCTGTTGGACCTTCAGCCCAGGAGCCCTCCTTGACTTTCCTGGTTTCCTTGCTTCCCTTATCCAAACAAGGTCAAATTCTATCAGTTGGACCTAAACATTTACCCAAACTGTCTAGGATCCATTCCTAGGGCCACACCACCTCTCTCCCAGATGACTGCATCAGCTGGTCCTGCTCTCTACTAGCCTGCTCTTCACCTTGGAGGCAGAGTGGTCTCTTCCAAACACTGCTCACATCACACCACAGCCTCACTCAGGACCCTTCTGTATTTTCCTTTTGCCTTAATGCAAAGCCTGTATTTCCTAATGGATTGCAAGACTTCTCCACTTTTGCCTCTTCTCTTACATCTCTCACTGCTTCTTGTCTTTGGCTCCATGTCCAGCTGAGATTTTCCAGGTTTTCTAATGCTTTGTGATCTTTCCTGCCTCTGGAACATGTGATGCCCTCTGTCAGCCTATTCCTCTATCTGGAACAGTCTTCCCTCTGCTTATCAACTCCTAGCCCACTCGGCTCATTCTTCCACCCCCAGCATAAACTCTCCTCCCGCTTCCTTCCTTCCTTCCCTGATCCTCCTGAAGCAGAACAGTTGCCCTGCAATGAGCTCCCTCTGCACACTTTAGAATCCACATTTTGTTTTAATTTCTAATTTGTCTTCCTTCAGTCTCCCTTATAACCTCCCAGGAAATGATTCTTATTTATTGTGAACTCTCCAGTGTCTCACAGTGATGGAGATCCTCAAAAACAGACTGCCCATGTCCCCTCTGCCTACTAGGAAAGACACCATAGCACATTTCCATATATTTACAGTTTCCTGCATCTTTGAGTGCAGAGCAGACTCAACCTGCTGGGGAGTAAAAGCTTCTGGAACAATCCCCAGATTCCTCACCTCTCTGGGAACAGTTCTCAGAGCACCCCCCATTGGGGTCAAGTCCAGTTGCCAAGAGTGATGACTTGCTCATTACACACAGTTGGCAGCATCCTTCCCACCCTGCCTAGCTCTCCACTCTCCCTCACCGGCTTCTTAGCATCACTCCTCAAATAAACCAGGGTCTCCTCAAATAAATTCAGGGTCTGTTCCAGGGAAATCCCAAATGGACACTCCTTGAGAGGCCACCGTGTGCTGAGGCTCCTTCAAGGAACGAACATTCAGAAATAGATTCTACTCTCCCTTCTCATTGTGTTCCAATTTTAGCTGAAGATCTAGTGGCTTTCATTCTTTTGCTGTCCGGACAAGGAAACTGAGGGCTGCCCATCCTCCCCCACCTCATCCCCTCTCTCCACCATCTGCTGCTATCTTTCTTTTAATATTTGAACTTCCCTTGACTCTTGCCTGAGAGTCTCTTGACTCTTCCCTTGTTGCATGAGTAAGCTTTGTTGACTGCATAGAGAAGACCCAAGGGGGAAAGAGGAAACCAGCAAGAGAGCCACTGAATGGACATCATCCTGATTACCTTTCCCTTGGAGGTAGCCAGACTCTAGGTTTGGGAGTCCATGATGTTCCTGGGTGCTATCATTGCCTCAGCTGCTTATGCTACACTGCAGAGAGCTTTGAAATGCTCCATGGAATCACTGTCTGAGATGAAGATGTGGAGTCCAGTTTTGGTGGAGTGTCCCCTGAGGAGGATGGCTGCTTTGCTCCACTTGGGATAAAGGTGATCACAAATCACCTATCTCACCTCTTAAGGCACTGTGGGATGCAAATGCAGAGGCAGAGTGCTGGGGGCATGTCCAACTTTTATTTCATCCTGGTAATGTCTCTTTAGTCCTCTGTCCATAATCACATCCCTTGGGGTCAGCTCACCTCTGGTTTGAAGGTGAGAGTCCTGGGCTCCGAATGCACGGTCTGAGCTCTTCTCCAGGACTACGTCACCATCCTTTTGCTTGCTGGGTGGAGGGACTCAGGGATCTTAACATGCGAGTGGAGAGACTTTGGAAATAGACTACGTTTTTTTCTGTATGAGGTTCAGTCATTCAACAAATACTCACTAAATATCAGTTTGGTGACCCGTGCTGTCATAAGGGCTGCGAGGGCTACGGCAAATGAGTCTAAGTATCTACTAGGGATTGGGAATATGGGCAGTGGACAATTTTACAAAGAAATAGAAGACATCAGGTGGTGGCAGATTCTAGAAAGAAAAGTGAAGCAGGGAGGGGGCAGAGGGACATAGAGGGGTATTGTTCTTAAGGTGGGGCTCAGGGAAGGCTTTTCTGAGAAGGTGACATTAGAGAAGACACCTGAAGGAAATGAGGCTATTCCAAGAAGAGGGGCCAGCTAGTGCAGAGCCCTGAGGTGGGACTGGTTCCAGGTGTACTCAGATGACCAGCAGGGAGCCAGTGTGGCCACAGCAGACAGAATTGGGGAGAGGAAGATTTGGCAGTGAAGCAGATGGGCACCCAGGTATGGGGGTTCAGCAGGCCTTGGAAGAACTTTGGAATTTATTCTTAAGAAGCCATTGGATGGTTCTGAGCAGAGCAGAGAATTGGTGGGATCTGATTATGCTGCAAGTGGAAACTTCTGTTTATTCCATGGAGAAGACCCTGGGGAGGGCAAGAGGAAAGAGGAGGCCTGCAAGAGAGCCATTAACGTGGACGTCATTTTGAAAACTGGCTCAGAAGAGGGAAACTGTCTCAATCAACTTGTGGTCTTGAAGTTTATTTTGCAATAGATCCATTAAGTGCAGATATTTTTTTTTCTCAAAAAAAAAAAAAAAAGAAAAGAAAATACACTGAACACTTCCAAAGTGTTCCAGTCTCTTAACGGTGTCTTTGAACATTTAATTTAAGCCACAGACGGGAAGAAAATATTTTGCAAAAGGTATCTGACAAATACGGTGTATCCAGGTATACACAGAAACCTCAAAAGCCCAACAATAAGAAAATAACCTATTTTAAAAATGGGCAAACATTCTGAACAGACACCATAGCAAAGAAAATCCATAGATTACAAAAAAGCACATGGAAAGATACCCAACATTAGTCATTAGGGAAATGTAAACCAAGACCATGGGATTCTACCATCCACCCCTTAAAGTGGCTAAAATCAAAATGACTGGCCTTATCAAGAACATAGATTAGGATTTGGAGGAAGAGCAGGAGCAGACTTTCCCTCCTGGTGGAAACGTAAAGCTGCCCTGGAAAGCAGTGTGGCAGCTTCTAAGTAAGTCATACATTCTTAGTGTCCATCCAACCATCCCAACTCTAGGGAATTACCTGAGAAGAAAGGGGTTATGTGTTTACATAAAGACCTCTATCTACATCCTCATTGCAGCATTATCTGTAATAGTAAGAGACTGGAAACAATCCAAATATCCAACAGCTGATGAATGGGAACCCAATTATGATTCCCTGAAACCATGGAACCCTACCCAGCAGTGGCAGGAGTAGACAATTGATAGACAAGACAACACAGATGAATCTCAAGACAATTATTGTGAGTGAAGGAAACAAGATGAAAAAGCATACATCCTATTTTATTGCACCTAAAACTCTAGAAAATTCAAACTAAGTAGAGAAGGAACAATGGCTACTTGGGAGTTGGGGTGAGGAAAGCCAAGAGGGAGGAGTCTCAAAAGGATGTGAGGAAACTTTCAAGGGTGGTGGGTTTGTTCACAGTCTTCATGGTGGTGATGACACCATGAATAGAAATATGTCAAAACTCATCAAACTGTACACTTGGCCTTAAACATTTCATCTAATAGGAGTGTTGTCTGTCAGCCTTCTTGCCATCGAAGTTGTATAATTTACATGTTTACAGTTGATTGCATGGAGGTCATGCCTCCACAGAACTTTTCTTTCTAAATACCCTCCTGAAAGTCTGTAGCAGAACCACAGACTTGAGTCCAGGACTATCTGATTCCAAAGCCCATGCTCTTGATGACTCTGTAATTATGACTTCCTCTGCAATGCAAATAGCCAGCCTCAGTTGGTGCAGCTGGTCTTCCCAATACTGGATGATTTTGGAACAAGGAGCAACATTCTTTCATATACCTCTGATAGGAAGCAAAAGAATAATCCAAAATTTCTGCAGGGCAATGTGGCAATGTCTTGAAAGCTTTATGAATGCTCATAAGCTTTGGTTCGTGGGTTCCACATCTAGGAGTAATAATAGATTTCTGCACACGTGTATTTGCAGGCATAATAAGCACAGTTTTTTTTTATAAAAATGAAAAATTGAAAAATTAACCTCTATCATGCCGCCATTGAAACCATTTTAGCAGAAGAACATTTCCTGACATGGAGAATCATTCAAGGTGTAGTATTGTGTCAATGAATACATTTTAATGAAATAAGACACTGGTGTGCAGAAAAAGGCCGGAAGTACATTTTAACATGCTAATGTGGTGGCCACTTTTGGTAGGGGAATACAGATTTTGCCTATTTTAATTCTATTTCTGTGTATTTTCCACAAATGACTGTGCAGTGGCGCAGTGAAGACAATGCAGTGAGTCGGCTTCTTAAAAGAGAAGTTTCCCCTTGTGCGTGGTTTCTTGTTCTCAGGTGCAGTTTTCCTGGGGCGCAGTCATCCATTGGAATGGAAGGGCGAGTGTCCCCAGAGGGAGTGCGTATTTATGGTGAGCTTGCGTGTAAGTTGTAGTTGGAGATGAGAAAGCCTAATGTTTCCAGCAATCAGTGCTCCTAGTTGAGCCAGGTGGGAACAAGCCCTAAATTAGGAGTAGCAGAGACCTTCAAGGTAGTTGTGGGCAGAGGTCATGGTTAGGAAAGAGAGGAGCCTATCTTATTCTATGGGATTCTGTGTCCAGACTGAGGACAGGGCTTTTATTTTATTTTGGTATTGGGGGTTGAACCCAGGGGTGCGTTAAGTATTGAGCCACATGCTCAGTCCTTTTCAGTCCTTTTTATTTTTTATTTTGGACAGGTCTTGCTAAGTTGCTGAGGCTGGCCTCGAACATGACATCCTCCTGCCTCAGCCTCCTGAGTTGCTGGAATTATGGACAGGCACCACCGTACCTGCCCACACGGCCTTTAAACACAGGCTTTTGGTATGAGCTAGTGCACTGGTGGCAAGCACATGTTCATGAGCGTGAAGTTGCTCTCTCTCCTAGTTCTGTGGGACTATCCTGCCAGGCCTCACTTCCTCACTGGTCTCAGCTCTGCCACGTGGCTGCTGCGCTCCGCTGTGCCTTCCTCCCACCCTGCTGCTCCCACTTGACCCTCTTCTTCTCTCTCCCATCTCACCTTATCCCGTGTCCCCTGGAATCTCAAGGCATCATCCCCAAATTCCCCTGAGTCCTCCACCTCTTTCTAGACTGCTTTTTATTTTAATGGGCATTTGAACTGATCTATTTATCCAGTCCTAACACAATTCTCTCTCAACGTATCCAACCATCTGCCACCCTCTAGCATTTTCCTATTCCGGGGGCACTTGGACACAACATGTGTGCGACAACGTTCTTCATCTTTCTCCCGAAATGTGTTCTCTCCTCTCTATGCACTTTTTAAATTAGTCAGTCTAATTTACATCCACATTTGTCACCTAGCTTGTTAATATTTTAACTTAGCCAGTCCCCACATCTAGGTATAACCCTCTGAGATGAAGGACACCACTTAAACGGGATCTCAAAATGTGTGGGTGTTCAGTCATCCACATCAGAGGGCCCACGCAAGGCAGCCACCAGCAGGGTCTCCTTTTTCGATCAGCATCTAATGCTTTGCTGGATAACAGTGATATTGGAAAAGCTTTTACTGGTGACAGTAATAGGCGGTTGGTCAGCATTATGATGACTAGAAATGAGCTCTCACTGGAGAAATGAAAGTATCCAGGTTTTCCTGTTGGCAAAAATGTTTTAGGGATATCGTTTCCTTACTCACCCAAGGAGTGGAAATCCTACAAGGTTGTGATCCACACCCTTAGGTGAGCATCTGAAGCCAGTCACAGAGTGGCCTTGTGTCCAGCCTCTGAGTTTCTGCTCCCCTCAGTTGAGAATAACTGAATGAATTATGCTTCTGGAATGTTCTGTCTTGACCAAACCTTTCCTATAAATGGGATGTTCATGGTTCCCAAGATTGGAGGGCTGGGACTTCAGTTCAGTCTACAGAAAAAGTAGCATGGACAGTTTTGCGCCAACTTGCCAATGAAGGGCTGTTGAATAAATGTCTGTGTGAGAGGGCAGATTTGGTCTAAGATTTGCTTTTTTTTAATCATCTGGAAGGAAGATTGTTAGAAATAAATTGTTCAGCAGCTATCATTATTGGCAAAAAGATCTTAAGAGTTATGCATTAACCCTTTGACTAGTTCCCAATGAAAGTACGGGTAAAAATGACAGACCCTTTCATTCATCAACGTATGAATTTGAAAGTTAGACTTCAAACAGGCGAGCGCGAAGTCCTTTATCTGGACGTTTTGAGTTGTTCTAATGAAAACTGACGTCTCAGAAACTGTAGTGGAAGGTGGAAAAGGAGGATTTAGAAGATTAGCTGCTGGTCACTTTGAAGGCCAGGAGGGCAGGGACTGGGCTGTCCATGCTGGGGAGGTGAGTGTAGGGGGGATTATTGAGGTGGAGACCCTGAATCCGTTGATGGTAAAGAGAAGACGTGGTCAGGAAGGTCAGGCACCATTGCGATTATCTTTGCCCGTAAATATTTGTGACTTATTTCCTTCTCATAAAACAATACCAGACCAGGCTCAAATGCAAGCAAGCACCTAAGAGCAGTGACCTACCAGTCAGTACGATGTGCAATTAAGAGTAGACCTGTCCAGTCGACGGCAACAGCAGTTCAGGGTCAAGTCCAGTCACATCACTGTCTCCTGCATTTTCTTTGGTTTGAGACTGGAGTCAGCAGTAAGGGATCAAAAGGCAAGTACAACATACAGGAGATTTTATTCTGGGGTGACCATCCTGAGTAACCAAATATTTAACTGTATATTTCAATTTCTGGACTGGAAAGTGGCGAGAAAAGGAGGCAGTTCAATGAAGGAAGCGTTAGTCTGCTCAGGTACTGTGACAAAGTACTGTAGACCAGCCGGCTTTAAGAACAATGGAAGTTTATTTCTCACAATTCTGGAGGCTAGAAGTGTGAGATCAGGGGCCGGCCAGCGTGACTGGGCTCTGGTGAGGGCCGTCTTCTGGGTTACTGGCTGCAACCTCTCACTGGAAGAGAAGAGGAGTGGGAGCACTCTGGGTTCCTTTTATAAGGATGCTCATCCCATTACCCGGGCTCCACCCTCGTGATCTCTTGCCCGCCCCCCACCCCAGCAAACCCGCCAGGTCGAAGGCTAGCCTTCCAACCTATGAATTCTGGGAGGACCCAGACATCCAGTTCATTGCACCGATTTGTCATTTAGCTCACGAATACGTGTCCTTTGCAGTTTCCGGAGGCAAAGTGAGAAAGGGGTGTAATGAGTCTGACGCACTGAAAAGAGTAGCGAACTTTCCCGAAGCCTGTGACTGTTCATGTCCCAGATGCTGAATTCCACCTCAAAGAGAAGCCCCGAGAGGTGGGAATGGATCCGGGTCGGAGGCCAACCAGCTGGCCATGTGGGGCCAGACAGGGGCCCAAGTGTGGTCACCTGTGCGTCCCCGTCCTGGTGGTGGGTGATCTTCGTTCGCAGGGGGACGAGTCTGCACCTGAGGAGTCTGGAAGTCCTGGCTTCCTCCCTGCGCATCTCCGTCCAGACACACAGCTAGTTCCAGGGTCCAGAGGCCCCGGAGGACCTTTTAAAGAACGAATTCTAGACCCAGGGAAGACTCCAGAGCAGATCCACTCAGGCAGCCCTGCCCTTCTGCTTCTGAATCGAGAGAGACCAGAGAGGGGCAGTGGCTGGCCCCAGGTGGTCTCCGGCTGAGGCTCGGCTCAGCTTTCTCTATCCCTCTTCCAAAGCTGGCACACCTTCCTGGATTTCTGGGCCTGCAGTCCCAGGCCGGAGGCCCTCTGTTTCCAGAGTGGGCCTCTTTGAACCCGCTCGTGCCCGCTTCCTATTTATGTTCTTCAAGGACCTGCCCAGGAAAGGTCCTGAGAAAGGCTGGTGTCCTCAGTGGACCTGGGTGTTGACTGTCCTCTGGGGTGAGGTGAGGAGGGGCTCTAGAAGGAGGGAGGCTGGGTTGGGAGGGCCGAGGGACACAGGCCCAAAATCCTCTCCCGCTCAGTTCTCCTCAGTAGCAGGCTGCTAGGATTCAGAGTTTGGAGTGCTAATCTGGAAGATGGATTTATCCCTATTCCTCCTTGTTAGATATGGAAAATGACAAACCTCTTAAATAGTGAGAGCTGGGGAAAGGGGAGTGAGGTAGAGGCCATATATTGAGAGCACCCATCCTTTCCCAGTACATTCTTTCCCAATAATCAAACACACCCTGGGAGGAGGTGTCCATCAAACCTAGAAAGACATCTCTGGGGAGAGGTCAGAGCATCGATCCTTCCCTAAACAAATCTTTCCAGATACCAACCACTGACCGACCCCAAGTCCTCCATTCCGTCCAGTCAGATGAATTCCAGAGACCAACCACTCACCCCAGATTTACTCCCATCTTACCCAGTGAAACAGACCCCAAATTCCTGAGTGCCCCAGCTGACTCACTCATCAATTAAGTCACCTCTCAGTATAACCTCCGTAAGCCCATCCCCTCCTTTGTTGGGTGGCTCATTTTCCATCAGGAGAGGGGGTCCATCGGAGGTGTAATCCCATTCCTGAATAAAAAGCTGAGATGGACCGTGACTTTTGCGTCTGGCCTGGTCCTTCTGTGCTAACACTTCTTTGAGAATCAGTTCATTTAATCTGGCCGTCACCTCGATGCCTGGCGATAGATAGCGGCACTACTGGAGTGGAAGTTTGGTTGAAAGAAGAGAAGTTTTGAAGTCGTCAGGGAGGCCTGGGGGGGGGTGTCTTAGGAAAAAGAATAAGAATGTCATCAACAGCCATGCAACCGTGACAACTAAAATACATCATTGAATTACTTTGACATACAGCCTCAGTGAACAAATGAAAAAGAATGTGTTCGAGAACTTTTAATGAAACTCATGGTATCTCCACACCAACCTGTCTGGGGGTCGAAGGGGCTCATGTTAGTAATAAAGTGTCTCCACCGAGATGTCTCCTGCTCAGTGTGGAAGCAATCAGAGCACCCTGCCCCTTACACCCCCACCTCGTCCTGGGTGTCCCCAGGGCGAGACTCGTACGTGCCCATGAATAACTCTCTGGGTTTCCCCTGGCCTTGGTCGTGCTCTTTCCTTCTTCCCCAGGTCCCTATGATGTTCTGCTTGCTGAGACCACAGCACTGCTGGAGGCGGTGCCCATGGAAGGTGTGACGTGTCCGCCAAGATGGTCTTTGGCCCAGTGGCTGGTGGCTCTTCCTCTTCCCTCACAGCCCAGGCTTCCAGGCGCTTAGACTGCCAGTGCTGGGGCCTTGGCCACTGTTAATTTGCTGGTGCTGCTGAGCTCCCGAAGTCGCTCATGTGTCCGAGCTGCCAGGACGCCTGTTTCCTTCCATCTGGGGTTGCACAGACCAGTGGGGCCTTGGCTCCACCCTCCATGGTGTCTGCCATTTTGGTTATAGCTCCTTTCTCCCTAGGACCCAGGCACAGGCCCATGTGGGGTTTGTCTGTGACAGACTCCCATGCTCCACCAAAAATTGCCTCTTATTTCCCAGTGATTGGGACCTTTTTATTCCATTAATCTTACATGGCCATTTGGCCCCTGGGAATGCCTTCAGGGAAACACAACTTACTTCCAAGTCAAGATCCTTGCTGCACTAAAAACAAAGGACATTGAAGGTCTGGAAACTTCTAGAAGAATCTTCAGGCTCCTTTGTGTGTGGCTACAGATCAGAATGACGGTCCAGATTCTTCAACATGAATGAAAACTCAGGGTCCACTCCATCCTAAGATTTTCCTCAACTGAAGGACTTAGAGGCTTTTGTTTATTTGATTTTTGCTCATGTGAATATGAATAAATATATTGCTTCTGTCTTCCTGCTACTGTCTGACTCTGATGCCATTGGTAGATCCAGGCAGAGAGGCAGCCAGGTGACCGGGCCAGGACAAGGGGAGAACCCAGCAGTGTGTCCTGAGGGGCAAGGACAGTTCAGTGGGAGGGGGCATGGCCCCGCTGAGCCGGGGAGCTTCCCGGCAGACTGGTCAAATTACACCTCTTGGACCAGGATCCTCATTAAAGGCCTGCACCTCGGAGGCATTTTGG